>NC_134147.1:40480000-50480000 GCF_033958435.1 Carettochelys insculpta | reverse complement strand
TGGGGCAGCAGCTGTATTTTGATTGTGTTTTTGTGCATCATCTAGCCCAGTGGGGCACTGAACCTATGGTAAAGCCACCGGACACGGCTGCAATACCAGTAATAGATAACAGCTTCTACAATAGCTCCTGTTCACCAGCGCCCCCAGAGAAGCAGTCAATAGAGCAGTGTGTAGACAAAGGATGTGCTGCCAGAGCTGTTTTAAAGAGGAACTTAATAGAATTATCATTGTGGAAACTGGTAATAAGACTAAAGTACGGGAAAAATGGTGGCATGGATCCTAGGCTCTTATTTATAACACTTTACTCCTGCTGGAATTCTGCACCACTACACAATGCAGAATATGTGTAGAATTAATGCACCTTACAGAATTTTATGTTTTCACACAGAATTTGAGATTTTCCCCTGTTGTGAGCCTGTTGATTATGTTGTTTTATTTTGACAAACAAAATATACAGCATTTTGCAGATTTTTAAAATATTGTGCACAGAATTCTTAAATTTTGGTGCAGAAGTCACTCCCTGCTTGTGATGTTAGAGCAGCTACTCTATAACAAGAGAAGCAGACAAACATCTTGGCAACCAAAAAGAGTTTACTATATCCAGGCCAGGTAGGGGACAGAGTTTGGGTTGTTTTCTGTCCATCACCATAATAGGCTGCCAGCATCTGAGGTGCTATTAAATAAACACATGCTTGGGTATCTTTTCAGGTTTATCCCCTATCTGGACCAGTTGAAGGTGGCACTAGACTCACTATCACTGGCTCAAACCTTGGTCAGAAACATCAGGACATTGCAGAAACTGTTACTGTTGCAGGAATTCCTTGTGCTGTAGATGCTCAAGAATATGAAATCTCCAGCAGGTAAGTATTGTGAAATTCCCCCAGGGAAAGAGTTGTTTCCCATTGGGTCCCTGACAACAGAATGAGTAATTTCCCTCCTCTTCCCTAGCCACTGTGACCATCATTGAAACTTTCTGCCCCCAGCCAGCACTGATCTGACTTTTGCATCTTCCCAAAGGCAGTGATGCTCGACTGCAGCAATTTTCCCCACCTACTCACCACATGGGCATTGAATTTGAGTAGAAACTAAGTTTCATTTTCAAGACCCTGACCTCTAGCATTCATCACTCAACAAAAACAAAGAATGTGATGCAATCTTGATAAAAGTGTCAGACTGAAAAAAAACATGCTCTGAAAAAAAGAGGATAGGAGGGAAATGTCCAAGAAAAGCTAAAACACTTTCTTGGAGTCAGTTAACTTTTAAGAGTTAGAGAGGCTAAGACCAATGTGAATGGAGAGTGAGCTTGTCTGTAGCAAGGACCTCATCATCTGACAACCTGAGATGAGGCACTGGGTTTTCTTATAGGAAGAAGGTGCCAAGGTACAACCTGTCAGGATGAATCTCAAAGAGGAAGTCTGAAGTATAGCCAGGGCCTACTTCTAAGGGCTTTGAAGACCAGCAAGCCCCAAGTTAAGGTGTCACTTTATAGGCATCAGATATAAGGAACTCTGAAGTGGTTTAGTTTGGTCAAAAGTACTCAAGCCAGCAAGCAGATCATGCTGTTACATTATGAACAAGCTGTTAGTGCCAGAGGAGTGCTGTTCCTCCTAAATGGAATAGCAGTAACTGAGGCATGTGACACCCCTCCCCACCCCCAAAAGTCAGGGGTTACAATTGCAAGGTAATCACAGTGTTGCTTGTACGAGTCGCACAACTGAAAGAACACTGTCCTGTACCACAGTCAACAGATAGCTTAATATGGAAGTGATAGAAGTGACATCTTGAGTCTTACTTCAGCTTACAAACTCCAAACAGTGGGAGCATCATGATAGTGAAAACCTCCGCCTACCAGCAAAATCAGAGTGAAAAAGAGGCAGCTTTCAAATGGCAAAATCCTCTCAGATACTCAGGGCTGCAACGAAGGCTGGAGCCGGGGCACGTGGTGGTAGCTTGAGCTGGGGCCTGCAGCGGAGGCTGGAGGCAGGGTGCACAGTGGTGGCTGGAGCTGGGGCACATGATGGTAGCTGGAGCCGAGGGTCTGTGTCAAAGGCTGAAACTGGGGTGTGCAGCAGTGACTAGAGACAGGGTGTGTGGCGGTGGCTGGAGCCAGGGAACACAGCAGTGACTGGAGGCCTCTCCCCCCGACCTTCTCCGGTGGCACTCAGGGAAAGAGCTGGCTGCTGCCAGCTTTGTTCACCTTTGATGGGGGGATCTTCTCCCGTCCACACTTCATTGGCTGCCTGGGGCTGGAGTTTCTGGGGTCCCCCTCCAATCCCACTAATGTGAGATAAGCGCATGTCAAATGCACATATCTCGAGGGTTTACTTGTATACATATGAATCTGGGCTCAGTCGCGTAAGAGTGGGGTCGTGTACTCTGAGACCTGACTGTGTTCCATTGTTTACTTAATTTTATTTACCAAGACCAAGCAAATATTGTTTGCTACTTCTCCTTCCTGTGCACTTATTTTTCCTGTTCTGACAGTCACTGGTCTTGGGCTCATTTTAATTTGAACCTAGTTTTTATTGTGTGATTGAGATTGCAGTGCAATGGACCCTATCTCATATTTAATTTTGCCAGGACCACCTATTTCCATTTCTGTCCCCATTCTTAGGCACAGGATAACTGCGTGAAGCCTACTGTTGACCACCAATATTTATAATAGGTGACATGTCTCTCTTTTTGTAGGTTTCTTACAGTTGTTACCAAAGTTTCATTCTGTTCCTGTGCTTGCTGTCTCTGGATTGTTTGCCACCCTGCACAGGGAGCAAGAGTATTCTAGAGCGCTGTGTATTCAGCTTCTTTTAACTTGTTCTTTGTTTCTGTAACTTGCCCCACCAGTTTTGTGGTGTTTTTTCTTAACCATTTAACAGCAGTAATTACAGTTTGCTATATTCTACATTTCAAGGCTGCAGTCTCTGCCCTACCTTTACACATTATATTGAATGTTTCTTTAACAATTCAAGACTATACAAAGTCTTGACTCTTGCTGCCTGGGCCACAGACCTCACAACAGGCCTGTTATACGTGGTCTTATGTTTCAGGCCCTCATCTTACTATAGTACTTGTGTTATTGTTGTTACTTCTTAGTGCTTCCTACAATGCATACATATTCCATGTAATTTTATTCTTTTAAAGTGTGTTATTTTAGTGTTTTGACTGTTCTATACATTTTATAATTTTTATTTCTCTTACACTTTAAATTTAGTTATTTGAATAGTGAATTCTGAAGTGTCTATTCTGTCCTGGTTGAAGTAATTATTCTGATGGGAACTTTTTTTATATATATAATGTAGGTGAGTTTTTTTGCTTCTACTGATGGTGCATATCTGTACATGTCTCGGTGCATGTAAAATTTACTACTTACTGGGTGAAGAAAAAATAGGTAATATGCCAACAGCGCAGCTGACAGCAGTTTCCCAGCCACCAAAAGTGCAGGTGCAGTACCACCCAAATGTCAGGTGGACCTCGTCCTAGAGGGCCCATTGACTCTCCTGCCTTTGGGCCTGTCCATGTGTAGGCCCTTATATCTTCAGACTGTTGGATCTGCCACCCAGCAGAAGTGGGATGTGCACTCCAATTCCGCTCCTTCCCACCCTCTCATCCCCCTTTCCTGTCCATCTTCAGGTTCCCTTCTCATGAACAATTCCTTCATCAGGAGGTGCAATTGCTCCTAGCTGTAGGGACAGTGGAGGAAATTTCTCAGCTGTTGTGGGACAAACTCCTATTATTTCCTAATACCAAAAGCAAAAAGGGGCCTCAGACCCATTTTGGACTTCTGCGGTCTCAACAGGGTTATGGTAAAGTTGAAACTCTGCATGCTCTCATTAAGTTCAGTTATCTCTTTCCTGGATCTGGGGAATTGGAGTCATAGAATCACAGAATACTAGAACCGAAAGGGACCTCAAGTGATCAAGTCCAGTCCCCCGCCCTCATGGCAGGACCAAGCATCATCTAGACCAGTGGTTCCCAACCTTTTCAGTAATACAGCACACATCAATGAGACAAACAATTCCACTTCACTCCCACTTTTGTCAGATGACTTGATTGCTCATAAACACCACATTTACTTACATTTACTATGGTTAGTCTTACTGAAGAAGTTTGCTACATAGTAGTACATACAAAAAGCTAAACAAGGATCAAATGCATTAATGTTACAGATCCACCACAGAATACACCCTCTTAGACAGTGACCACAGACATTTTCAAAATCTGCTCAATGCCATACTAGGGGTGTTGGGTAAACGAGTCACCACTGAAAGCATCTCCCCTCCCCATGCACCGAGGTTACTGCATTTAAACTGTGTCCCAGTTCCAACAGGCTCCTGCCCTCTGGTGTCAACTTCCTAGCTGTCAGGGTCGTTAAACACTGGAATAAATTGCCATGGGAGGTTTTGGAATCTCCATCACTTGAGATATTGTAGAGCAGTTTAGACAGACATCTATCAGCAATGGTCTAGATCAGTGGTTGTCAACCAAAGTTCCAAGAGAATTCTGCAAGTGTGCTGTGAAATGTTGTCACTTTTCCTTTGCTATGGCACTTTGCAGAGCCATCAGGGGGGTGGGAATTGATAAAATTGATGAACCCCACACCAGCTGGGACTCACGCAACTTTTCTCCTGGAGCCCCAGCTGGCACAGGGGCTGTTGATTCCTGCCCACTTGGTTGCTCTGCAAAGAGCCACAGCAAAGGGAAATTGACAGCATTTCACAACATACTTGTACAATTCTCCTGGCACTTTGGTTGAAACCACTGATCTAGACCATCCTTGATAGATGTCTGTCTAACCTTCTGTTAAATATCTCCAGTGAGGGAGATTCTACCACCTCTCTAGGTAATCTATTCCAATGTTTAATGACCCTGACAGCCAGGAAGTTTTTACTACTGTGCAACTTAAACCTCCCTTGCTGCAATTTAAGCCCATTGCTTCTTGTCCTATTCTCAGAGACCAAGGAGAACAATTTTTCAACCTCCTGCTTGTGATCCTCTTTTAGGTACTTGAAAACCGCTATCATCTCCCCTCTCTGCCTTCTCTTTTCTGAACTAAACAAGCCCAGTTCTTTCAGTCTTCCCTCATAGCTCATGTTCTCCAGACCTTTAATGATTCTTGTTGCTGTTCTCTGGACCTTCTCCAATTTCTCCTGTTAGTGCATCCCAGAATTATGTTTGCTTTTTTTGCAAAAGTGTCACACTTTTTGACTCAGATTAGCCTGTGGTCCATTATGGCCCCTCGATCCCTTTCTGCAGCACTTCTTCCTAAACAGTCGTTTCTCATTCTGTGTGTGAAATGCAGCTCTCAGCGTGAAAGATGCCTGCTTGCACATCACCAGTCATTCACCTCACAGACCGTTCCTCCAATTTATAGTAAGCCACATTCATTACCAGTTTGCAGTGCTCTATTTCAGTCTTTCCACAGCTCCCCACGTGTTCACAAAACGTATGGCAGTAGTAGCAGCTTTTCTGCACAAAAGACAGAAGCAGGTTTATCTTTATTTCTACTAATGACTGCTGAGAGACCACTCCAGGGAACAGGTGGGGAGTCTCACGTTTTCCTATATGCATAATCCAAAGCCTGGGTATACTGCTTGACCTGGAAAATCAACACTCATTCCAACTCAGAAGATGGAGTTTTATAGGACTCGGTTTTGGCAAGGGCAATTCTTCCAGACTGTGGCTCAATTCAATCTCTGTTACGTTATCCATGACCACAGCAAGGAGCTGCCTGAGCCTCCTTGGACACATAGCTGCATGCACTTACATAGTTATGCATGCTAGAGTAAGCTTAAGACCGCTTCAGGCATGGGTCATCTCCACTTATTGGACAGGACAGGACAGTTTGGACTATGTGCAGATGATCCTGCATCAGGTACCTAGAGATATTTAAGGGCAGGTTAGTCATCTATCAGGGATGGTCTAGATGATGCTTGGGCCTGCCATGAGGGCAAGAGACTGGACTCAATGACCTCTCAAAGTCCCTTCTAGTTCTAGTGTTACAGATTTTATGATTCTGTGATTTACTGACTTGGTGGCTGGACCCAGTGCACATGTGTGCAGGGGTTCCCCTCCACCTCCTCCCGCCCTCACTGACACTTGACCCAGATGTTTCAGACTTGGACTCCAGAACACATCTGAGAGACGTGTGGACACTGGGTCTGTGGTCAAATGATGAGATGCTTCTCTATATCAATGTTCAAGGAGTTCAGGCAGTTTGTTTGGCCTGTCAAACCTTTTCACTACTATGCAAGATCACAGCCAATACCACCGACAGTTCTGACAGACGTTACCACCGCCGTGTTCTACCTCAACAGACAGGGATGGGTCTAATCATTGCTGTTCTATTGAGAAGCTCTCTTCTGGGGCTTTGGTGTAGCCCAATCCAGCCACCTGCAGGCTTATTTCCCAGACACAGAGAGCATAGTAACAGACTGTCTTAGCAGATCATTTCATAGCCATGCATAGTCAGTACAGCAAGACATCCTGCATTCCATTTGCCATGGCTTGGAGTTCTCCAAATCAGTCTCTTTGCACCAAAAAGCAACAAACAATGCTCCATCATTCCAGAACCAGAGCCTGGACTCCTTGTTGGATGTGTTCATGCTGCACTGGAAGAATCAGTTGATGTACGCGTTTCACCAAAACCAATTATCCATAAAGTCCTTCTCAAGCTCTCCATCATTGTACACCCCGTTCTTGGAGCTATTATTTGGCATTCCCAATAGAGCTTTCCCTCTACTCAGACCTAATCACTCAGGACCATGGTAACCTCTTGATCTCTGGTCTCTGCACCTCCCAGAGAGGAGGTTCCGTGGTTGAATCTGTTGGAGTGCCAGTGCTCACACCCAGTTCAGCAGGTTCTCATGGGGAGTAGGAAACCATCTACCAGAACCATCTCCTTCATTAAGTGGAAGAGGTTTTCACGCAGGTGCATCTAGCATCAGCTAGCTCCAGCCCAGACACCTATCCCAATTATCCCGGACTGTTTACTGCACCTGAAAGAGTGAGAGTTAGCTCTGTCATCCATCAGGGTTCACCCCATCATCATATCAATGTTCCAGTGAGGTCAGTATTTTCTGCATTTCTGGTCATGCATTTTCTCAGGGGATTAGAAAAGATCTACCCCCCTTCATGGCCACCTCTCCCAACATAGGATCTTAATTTGGTCCTCCCAAAGCTCATGAACCTGCCCTTTGAGCCCATGACCACTTGCTTGTTTCTCTTCCTATTGTGGAAGGTGGCACTTCTAGTGGCGATTACATCAGCTAGATGAGTGTCAGAGCTGAAAGCACTGATATCTGAACCCCCCATGCTATCTTTCACAAAAACAAGGTGCAGCTCAGACCTCATCTGACTTTCGAAAGGGCACTCACTTTTTATATCAACTGTACAAGTTCCCTCAGGAAGTTGTCCCAACTATTTGTGGCTGCCACCAGTCGTATGAAATGCCTTTCTGTCTTGTCTCAGCATAGCTCTCTGTGGATTACAGACTTTATCCGTAGTGTTACAAACTGACTACATGCGTCAGTCAATGAGAGCCTTTGTAGCATGTACAAATTTTGATGCTGGAAGCTGACCAATCATGCATGCCAATGCCAGGCTCACAGTGGAAGCGAGACCTGCATAAATGCTCCATGAAGAGGAGTTTACCCCCTTTCATACATGTATGGTGCCTAGAAAGGTGTCCTTTAACATTTGACTTTGTAATGCAGGTGCTACAACTTTAAATGTATCAAGCTTCTGCAAGTTGTTCCTTAGAGTTTTAGTACTAAAAGAATGTAGGATACCCACCCTTCCCAATATGGCAGCAATTACACTGCAACAAGTACATTACAGTGTTGTTGGTTGCCACTGTACAAAGAGATTGTGCATATGAGGCCCAGATGGGACCAGGGTACAGGCATTAGGCAATATTAATGCTGTGGGGGTGGCGGCATTAACAGGGTATCGAGTAGGAATAAGCCAAACATATGCCAACAATTGCAGACGGCCATACCCTTGAATTCTGTAATCATTATGCAAATAAAGATGGCTAACAGGCAAAGTAATATTAAGACATGGGAGGAAACAAGTATGATTAGCCAGCAAAGAAAACAGATTTGATTAGCAAAAGGTGTACTAGATGCACTATTCTTTTTACATCAATTTGCAGTATTGTTTACTGTAGCCAAAAGGGTGACGCTTTGCTTGTGAGAGTACTTGTAAGGATGCTGGCTTAAGGTGATGGGCCCTTTATGGCATTGGGCAGAGTTACAGTTCTGGCTGGACAGCTGTGGCCAGTGTCACAGGTGTAGTTGTCGATAGTATGGCTTGGAGAACTGTTTTCCTGCAAAGAATCCAAGCATTCCAGTACTATTAGTTATGCAAATAAGTCAATTTGGGATTCAGGTTTTAACTGTATCTTCCATACCTTTCCCACTTAGTTGCCTGACAAAATACTTTTGTGGGAGTGTATTGGTAATAGGTACCACACTCATTAACCTAGGCAGCTGCTAGGCTTTTATGTTTGCAAGAATTTAAATTTAGTGCTGGCTCTGCCAATTTTTACTGGCAGTATCTGATACTGCATCACTAGCAACCGACCAAATAGCACATGGCTTGACAGAAAAGCGCAAAGCTGGAGCCATAGCTTCAAAGCACTTCAGGCAGAATTTTATGCCAGCAGTGTTTTCACTTCTTCTTTTCCTGGGTCTTGCCTAGCCTGAAGTATTGTGAACCCATGTGTATGCTCTTTTTCGCTTAGCAATATAGACAACTTAACAATGCTGCCAATAAGATAAGACACAAACATAAAATACAAAACCCTCTCCTTTTATTATGACAGTGAATTTATGGTGTTTTAGGTTGTTTTTCAGTAAATTCCAGTTTTTCCTGTGTTTTGAAAGACAAAAAAGACACTTTTCTACTCCTTTCATTTACAAATATGATTAGTTCTTTTCAGATTTAGCAAGCTATTTATTCTGAATTTTCTTTGGACACTTCAGAGTAAATGACATTCTTTCCCTTTAGTTACTCACTTGTTCCCTTAAAAATGCAAACTTCATTAGTTTAGATTTTTCCATTTTAAGTATTATTGCAGGGATCTGACTTTTTCATGCCTTTACTTACTGCTTTTCCTGTTCCTGTTACTATGCCCTCAGGGCTCTCGGACTATAGTTTTTTTGTTGTTGTTTTTTTATTAATTGCTCTCCTGCTCGTGTGGGCCCAATCCTGCTTTTATAGCTGAAACAGTTTTTTTCCTATGGATGCCGGCTTTATCTTACTGCCAATATAGCAAGGGGAGTGGGCTCCTTAACTAGACCCACAAACTTCCTGGTACTTTTCTTGAACAAGTCTTAAATTTATTCCCATAGTTGGCTAATTGTGCAAATTGCCTTGTTTTAGAGCCAAACTGCAGGAGTATCTCCTTTCTTTGCTGATGTCAGGAACTCGAAAGCCAAGATATTAAAACTCCTAGGGAGCCTCCTTAAAATAATTTTTATGCTTAAACACTTTCTCAAAGATACACTTACAACTTAACAAACAATTTTTTCTCTTCTCTGTCTTAGCCTCTTTAAACCATATACCAAGTACCAAGGTAGGACAGAGACTTTAATCCCTGTCCTTTTCAGGCTCAATCCTGCTAGGACTGAAGGTATATACAACTTTAATTTTTTTTTTCCACAGCTAATAAGTTGGAGAGTTGGATACTAAACCTCTCTCCTTACTCAGCCATACTATGATGGGAATATACCTTTAAGACAGAATATTTTTTTCCAACTTACCCTTCCCGGGGAGCGGGGGAAGGCAAGAACAATGCATTTATTAAGAATATAATGTAAAAGCAGCTAGCATATAGTTTGTAAAACAACCAAACTACCACCCCCACACCCACACACACAGAGTGTTCTGCCAGTTGCTGTTAAGTTTTTACCAGCCTATTGCTCACCTCCACCTGCTGATCAGACAGGGAACAAGATGGGATCAGATTTTGCTTTGCTCCAGGCGAAGATTCCTCACACAGTGGTATTGCTGAGATAAACTTGGGGTCATAGCGAAGTGACTTCACATCATTTTTTACAGGTTTTATCTGCATCCCCTGCTTTACAAAATCAGCTGCATCATCCCATATTTGTAGGAGCCATCTGTGAATGAATTCCCTACTCCTCTTCTTTACCCCAGTTCCTGCTTTACCGGCAGTTCAGTCTGAGTATAATCTTTGCAAATTTGAGTCTGCTGAGGTGGGGGGCCATGGCTGCCCCTTTGCTTTATTCTTGACCAGAGGCTGCAATTCAGCCTCCTCCTCACACTCACTATCCCCCTTGGCGGAGAAGGTAGCCCAGATGTTTTCATCCCACAACTCTGGCACCCAGTCCTTATTAACTTAACGGCCACTGCTTTCTCTGTAACTGCTTCCAGGAGACTGAGGAACAGTCAGCCCCAGTCCCTGGAGTAGGCTGAATAGGAGGGCATTGCAGCCTCCCTGTGTTCTGCAATTTTTTGCGGTGGCTGTGGGATCTCCCCCTTATTCCACTCCACCAGGAGGTGGCTGGCCATCCTGGATTCCTATCTGCAAAAGCAACCCCAGTTTCCCTCTTGCACGTTGCCTGCTGTCCCTCTACCCACACTTGCACACTGATTTTGCGAATCCTGTTTGTGAAGCCAAAATGTCAATCCACAAGGCCAAGGATCGACAAGATTATGAGATTCACTTCAACACAGAGCTGATCAGGGATAACTGTACTTTATTAAGATTAACTACTCCAAGGTACTACAGATTATTCACAAGGTACACATTGGCAAGCAAAGCATAACAGGAAAGTATATGACTAGTAAGGAGCATTTTGGCATGCTTACGTCCCTTCTGCTGTGGAGAATTCTACTACCAAAGCGCCTCACATCAGGGCCACAGTGGATGTTGCTCCGGCTGGGGCCAAAGGGCCGAGGAACCAACTGAGGCCAAGAGTACCCAGGGACACGCAGCTAGGGGCATGACCTTATAATGATTTTATCTATTAACTGTTTATTGGGTGTGTGTATACTGGCTCAACACCACTTTTAACATTTTCATGGGGCTGAAGCCAGCGTTGCCCTGGTTACTGGTTTCTTTAGGTTCCGAGATTCAAACGCAGGTATTAGGGCTGATACGGCTATCTGGTGTTTATTTTTGTAGGGTTTAAGGCTGTAACAGGCTATAACACAGGTATTGGAACTGGCTGTATTACAGGGATGGAAGTTCCCACTCTTGCTCTCTGAGGCCTGCTGGCATGTTACATGACAACATAGAGGCTGACTCTGTGGTAAAAACCTTTTTCACTACAGTAAACTCTGTCTTAACAAGCATTCTATCTTCTGCAACACTCAAATAACTGGCATTTTAACCATAAGTGAATTTTAGTTATTTTTCCCATAGATACAGTATAGTGAAAATAAATACAAATAACTACAGCAAATACAGTATAAGTTTACAGTGTACAGTAGTACTGTTGCTGGTAAATAAAGTACTCTGCATACATTTTTGTTCGCTTCTTAATATCTAATCTTGTTTTTTATAGTGTTATGCATTGCTAGGTATACCTCTCTATTACGCAGAATATTGTGAAGTTCAGCAACCTCCCAGTCCTGGAGCTGCTGGATATGAACAAGTTTACGGTATTTGTAACAGAGTGAGTTTCCCTGAAGAGATTTTATCAGATTGCAGGAAAAATTTAATATCCCCCAATTCAGTGAATTATGGAAGTTTTGTGGAATGAACAAATAAACCCACCACCCCCCCAAACCATCACGAGATAAATGGTTGGGTGGGAATACTGTAGTCAGTGCTGAAAGGAATGCAAATGAGAGTAAATGTTACATATGAAATGTCACCCTCTTCATGTATAGGGTGGCTCCCAAGGAACCCCTGCAGTGTATGCCCCACTTGACCATCTTTGTAAGTGGAAAGTGAGAGGACCCCAAGATCTCATTGACTCCTGGGAAGGGGAATATTAAGGCAGAGGGAGAATTGGTAACTGAATATATGCAGAAGTACAAGAAGAATTTGAAAGATGTGATGAAGATAGTTGAAACTAACCTCAGGGACAGCCAAAACAAGCAGATGTTGTATGATTAACATATTTGTAAATGCTCTTTTGAAATAATGGACTTGGTATTAGTGCTAAACCTTGTGAAAAAAATACAACATGCAAAACTCGTGGGAGACATCTTTTGAAGTGATAGAAGAGGTGAATGAAGGTACACATGCTAAAAGACCTCACAGCAAAACAGATGGCTCAAGTGCATAGGCTTAAAAACCTCTGACAGCAGGGAAGCCATGGTATCATGATTTGTTATATGGAAGAAGTAAATGAAGTACCCACCTCATTGACTTAATGACTAAATGCCAAAATGATTCATCACTTGACAGTATTGAAATAAAGGGTCAGTGGAAGATCCAAAGAGAGAGAAGAAACCACCTTGGTATCCATCACTGGACTGACATAAGGGTGCAGAGGGTTCCTTCCACCTACAGAGTTGAAGACTGTAAACTTGAATATAAATTAAAAACCTGCTTAGGTGAAGATCTTTCACCTAGAAACACAATGAAAATAAGCACCTGACTAAACTGTGGAAGAGCCTAACTGGGATAAAATCAGTCCCATAGCTTAAAAAAAAAGTAATAAGAAATCTATCTTGAATTTACCTGTGCCATCACAGTTAAGTCTTAGCCAGTATCAAATATATCTTCCTTTTATTTGTGTGTAATTATTTTGTCTTTATCCCTTGTATTTTCACTGATTTTAAACCAGTCTCTTTTGTAAGCTTGTTTTATTTTTAATCTAAACCACCCCAGTGTTCTTTAATTGAAGTGATTGTTAATGCCAGTTAACAAGCTGCTGTGCTTTTATCTCTTTAAAGCTGTGTCTACACGTGCACGCTACTTCGAAGTAGCGGCACTAACTTCGAAATAGCGACCGTCGCGGCTACACGCGTCGGGCGCTATTTCGAAGTTAACTTCGACGTTAGGCGGTGAGACGTCGAAGTCGCTAACCTCATGAGGGGATCGGAATAGCGCCCTACTTCGACGTTCAACATCAAAGTAGGGACCGTGTAGACGATCCGCGTCCCGCAACGTCGAAATTGCTGGGTCCTCCATGGCGGCCATCAGCTGGGGGGTTGAGAGATGCTCTCTCTCCAGCCCCTGCGGGGCTCTATGGTCACCGTGGGCAGCAGCCCTTAGCCCAGGGCTTCTGGCTGCTTCTGCGGCAGCTGGGGATCCATGCTGCAGGCACAGGGTCTGCAACCAGTTGTCAGCTCTATGTATCTTGTGTTGTTTAGTGCAACTGTGTCTGGGAGGGGCCCTTTAAGGGAGCGGCTTGCTGTTGAGTCCGCCCTGTGACCCTGTCTGCAGCTGTGCCTGGCACCCTTATTTCGATGTGTGCTACTTTGGCGTGTAGACGTACCCTCGCAACGCCTATTTCGATGTGGTGCCACACAACGTCGAAGTTGAACATCGACGTTGCCAGCCCTGGAGGACGTGTAGACATTATTCATCGAAATAGCCTATTTCGATGTTGCTACATCGAAATAAGCTATTTCGATGTTGGCTTCACGTGTAGACGTAGCCTAAAAGAGCAACAGAAGCTTAGTTCATGAGAGGGCTGAATACTTCAGGAGAGATGTTTTTTGTGAAATTCAGGACTGGGTTGTGTGTTGTGGTTAACTGCTGAGTGGCTATCTAGGATGATGGAGAACAGCGTGTGGCTGTGGTGTAACAAGTAGGATGCCGGACTGCTCGGCTCACTGTTAGTGCGCACCTAGGAGCTGACTGGAAGTATCCAGGCCAGGAGCTCCAAGAGGAAAGCATTTTAAGGCACCCAGGGTTCTAGGGCGAGTAGGGACATAACCTCTCACTGATCTGCAATTGCATTCCAAAAGGTGACCCTTCCGCTGATATTGTTCTCTGATTGTTTTGCAGTATTGTGTGCTTCACTGGTGCGAGCTGGGCTGAGAGATCTGGGTACGTTGCTGTGGAAGTACCTGGAGGAGGACATGGAGTTTCTGTTCACATGTTTACCTACCAGGTAACATCTCCAGTGAAGCCTCTCTCACATTGTTCTATACCCCCTGTGCCTGTTCCTCTCTTTTGTGTTCACAGACTTTCTTGGACATAGGGCCTTGTTTCAGTCATAGGCCGTGTCTACACTAGCCCCAACCTTTGAAATGTCCACACAAACGGCCATTTCGAAGTTTACTAATGAAGCGCTGAAATGCATATTCAGCGCTTCATTAGCATGCGGGCGGCCGCGGCACTTCGAAATTGATGCACCTCGCCGCTGCATGGCTCGTCCCGACGGGGCTCCTTTTCGAAAGGACCCCGCCTACTTCGAAGTCCCCTTATTCCCATGAGCTCATAGGAATAAGGGGACTTCGAAGTAGGCGGGGTCCTTTCGAAAAGGAGCACCGTCGGGACGAGCCGCGCGGCGGCGAGGCGCATCAATTTCGAAGTGCCGCAGCCGCCCGCATGCTAATGAAGCGCTGAATATGCATTTCAGCGCTTCATTAGCAAACTTTGAAATGGCCATTTGTGTGGCCATTTCAAAGTTTGGGGCTAGTGCAGACATAGCCATAGAGTCAGAAAAATGTAGGTGGAAGGGGCCTCAGGAAGTCATCAAGTCCAATGTGCTAGGCTACGGCATGACCAAGTAAACCTAGATAATTCCTAATGACTCTTTTAAAAATAAGTTTGACAAAGCTGCAGTGATTCTAGAACCTCCCTTGGAAGCCTATCCAAGAGCTTAGCTATCTTATAGGTAGAAACACTTTTCCTAATAAATAACCTAAATTGCACTTACTGCAGATTAAGCCCATTATTACTTGTCATACCTCAGTGGACCTGAAGAACAATTGATTGCTGTCCACTTTATAATGACCTTTAGCATATTGAAAAATTGTTTCCATTTATCCTGCAGTCATCTTTTCTCAGGACTAAATATGCCCATTTTTTATCCTTTCACCATAGGTCAAGCTTTCTAAGCCTTTTTGTCGTTATTGTTCTCCCCTAGATTCTTTGTCCACATCTCTCTCAAACTGTAGTGTGCAGATTGGACACAGTACTTCAACCAGGCCTCAGTAGTGCTGAGTAGAGCGGGACAATAACTTCATGTATCTTACAGACAACACTCCTGTTAATACCTCCCAGGATTGTATTAGCCTTTTTTGCAGATGCATCACATTGCTGAGATAGGTTCAATTTTTGGTCCGCTCTAACCTCCAAGTCCTTTTCATCAGTATTACCACATACACAGTTATTTGCCATTTTGTAACTGCCCTTGATTTTTGTCTTCCTAAGTGAAGTACTTTGAGCTTCTCTTTGTTGAATTTCATCTTATTGAATTCAGATTAATTCTCTTATTTTGTCAAAGTCATTTTGAATTTTAAGCCTGTCCTCCTTGCTGTCCCTCCCAGGTTTGTGTCATTTGCAAAAATTTTATATTGTGTCACCCATTGTCCAAGTCATTAATCAAAATACTGACTACTATCAGATCTGAGACTGATCCTGCAGGATCCCTCTAGATGTGATGTCCCAAACTGACAGCAAACCATTGATGACTACTTTTTGAGTAGAGTCTTTCAACCAGTTGTGCACCCACCTTATAGTAATGACATCATTAATCTTTTTAGTAAAGATTAAAGCAAAATTGACATTAAGCATATGAGCTTTCTTGATGACATCAGTTATTCGTTCTCTTTGCTCACTGAATAGAGGACCTATACTATTAGTACAGGTCAACACAACTTTGGGAGCTGCTGCATTGTGGTAGCTGGAAATCTGAGGGTCTTGAGCTTGGAGGTGCCAGCTGAAATGAGGCAGAAGTAGACTTTATCCCATTACAAAAAATTTTCATATAAGAGCAAGTGTTGTATTGACAGCAGCAATGGATGAATATCAAAAGTGAGAGTTAAAGATACAATGAACAGGAAGCTTACGTCTTCACTTGAGCATATAATGTGGTAAAAATCTCATTCCGTGGGCAGGTTAATGATAGGAAAATCAGGGAGATGTCATTGTGTTTGTAAAAAAATTAGAGTCATAATTTAAATGCTGTCACCCTCTGTGGCCTGGCACAGGCAGATGGGATTTACTACCCTCTCAGATCCATGTCTACTGGTTGGTAGAAATTTTGAAAATATTGTATCATAGCTGCAGTTAGGTTGAAAGCCCTTTCTCCCTCGAACAGAAATATAACATAATAAGCCTAGAATGATTATGTAGGTATATATTTGAGTAAATGTTTTAAAATCAATTTCTCACTATAATTTAATACAGGAATGAATTGCTTACCTGAAAAAGACAGATTTTTGGTAACCCAATGGAAATTAGCCTTGACATGTAGTACTGAAAACATATGTTCTTCTTGACATGCTTGCTAATATCCATTGAAAATTAGGTGTCAAACACCATGTGCATTGTCATAGTAGATTTTTTTCCCTCATTGGTATCTGTCAGGCTGGCTCTGGTGCTGTCTGTCTGCTTGCCCCACATCCTCTCAGTTCCATCTTACCACCTCTAATTGTTGCTGGGACAGCTCTTCTTGTTTCAGAAAGGTGTTGTTCAGTGGTTTTCTTTTGGGGTTAGTTATTGATCTTATTTTAGTAGTAGTGTGAATTCTGTTATTGCTGGGAGCTACAAACAGGCAGCTGCTAACAGAGGTGTTTGCGTGGGAGTTCACCTTGTGCGGAACCCCATATTATTATTTGGTCTTTTCTTTTATAGTTTTATTTCTCTTCTGGCCTTCAGGGTGACACTAATGTCTGAGGGAATTCACTGAAGAAAGGGGAAGATGGATAGTGACAAGTCAACTGTTGTGACCTGCACAGCATGTGCTACGTTTGTCTTTTTTATGGAGGTATACTTATCTCATATAGCTGTAAGGGACCTTCAGAGGTCATTGAGTCCAGTCCCCTGCACTCACAGCAAGACCTGTCATAATCCCTGCCTTTTTTTTTTTTTAAATCTATTTGACCCAGTTCCCTAAATGGCCCCCTGAAAGGCTGAACTCACAGCGCTGAGCTTCACAGGCCAGTGTTCAAACCACTAAGGTATCCCTCCTTCCTCCTGGAAGATAGAAGGGATTTCATATGTACCAAGAGCAAGCTTGGTTGCCATCTTGGAAAAAAAGATTAGAGGACTTGAGGCGCAAATATCATCAGAGACGGTGAAGATTTCCTGGACAGAAGGCAGCATTTAGTACTGCGGGCACAGCATTTAATACTGAGCAGATAGTGAGGGCAATACAAACCAAGGAAGAAAACTGGAAGCATGCAACCTACAGGAGAAGAGAGCCAGTTCAGGTATTTCTAGTTCTGGTGGAGGTAAGCAACCACTTTCAGGCTCTCTTTACGGGTGATATGGTGCAGAATACTGTGGCAGAGACTTCTCAGGGAATGGATCAGAAGAAGACCCCCTTGACTGGAAGTTCTGGGATGTGTAGCCGTAGGGATGGGGGTTCTATGAACACCATCCCTAAGAGAAGATGATGGCTTTTGGTGGTCAGGGAATCCCTCCTAAGAGGGACTGAGTCATCCATCTACCATCCAGACCTGGAATCTTCGGAAGTTTGCTTCTTACCAGGAGCTGTGACACAACCTAGGGATGTGACAGAGAGAGTTCCAAAAATCATCAAACCTGTGGATTATTACCACTTTCTACTTCTCCGTGTAGGAACTAATAACACAGCAAAGAACGACCTTGAGCAGATAACTGCAGATTATGTAACTCTGGGAAGGAAGATCAAAGAATATGGAGTGTAAGTGGTGGTCTCATCCATCCTCTCTGTTGAAGGAAAGGGTCCAGGTAGATATTATTGAATCATAGAAGTAAATGTGTGGTTGTGCAGGAGGTGTCAGAGAGAGGGTTTGGTTTCTTTGACCATGAGATTCTGTTTCAGGAACAAGGATTACTAGGAAGAGGTGGGATCCACCTAATAAAGAGAGGAAAGAACATCATTGTGGGCAGGCTTGCAAACCTGTTGAGGGGGGCTTTAAACTAGGTTCTTTGGGAGATGGTGACACAAACCATCAGGTAAGAGGGAAAAGAGGAAGGAAAAACAAATGAGGACCCCTGGTTTGAAAGGAGAAAGTAGCCCAGTCAGCTAATTATTTAAGGTGTTTCTAAACAAATGCAAGAAGCCTAGGAAGCAAACAGGAAGAATTAGAGGCCCTGACACAGTCAAAGAAGTATGAGATGATTGGAATAATGGAGACTTGGTGGGATGACTCACATAACTGGAGCACTGTCATGGAAGGATATAAACTGTTCAGGAAGACAGGCTGGGAAAAAAGGAGGAGTAGTTGTGATGTATGTGAGAGATCAATATGATTGCTCAGAGCTCCAGTATATGGAGGGAGAAAAGCCAGTTAAGAGTCTTTGAGTTAAGCTTAGAGGCGGAAGCACCAGACGTGAGGTTGTGGTTGGTATCTGCTATAGACCGCCAGACCAGGCAGATGAGGTAGACAAGCATTTCTTCAGACAGCAAAGAGAAGCTTCCAAATCACAGACCCTGGTTTTCATGGGAGACTTGAATCACTCAGATATTTGTTAGGAGACCAATACAGCCGTACACAGACAAACCAGGAAGTTTTTGGAGAATGTTGGGGATAACTTCCCAGTGCAAGTACTGAAGGAACCAACCAGGGGCCGTGCACAGCTTGACCTGCTGCTCACAAACAGGGAAGAACTAGTAGGAGAAATATAAGTGGGTGGCAATCTGGGCTGTAGCAATCATAAAATGGTAGATTTCAGGATTCTGACTAAAGGAAGAAAGATTAGCAGTAAAATATAGAGCCTTGATTTCAGAAGAGCGGACTTCGACTCTGAGAGAACTGGTGGGCAGGATACCCTGCGAAACTGTTATGAAGGGGAAAGGAATTTAGGAGAACTGGCAGTATTTTAAAGAAGTCTTATTGAAGGCACAGGAACAAATCATCACAATACATAGTAAGAAAAGCACATATGGTAGGCAACCAGCTTAGCTTACCAAGGAAATTCTTGGCGAGCTTAAACTCAAAAATGATGTGTATAAGAAGTGGAAACTTGGATAGATGACTAAGGAGAGAATGCTGGGGAGTAATCAGCAAAGTGAAACCACAATTGGAACTGCATCTAGCAAGGAATGAGAAGGGCAACAAGAAGGATTTCTACAGGCATGTTAACAATAAGGGGGTGATTGGGGTTGGGCGGGTAGGGCCATTACTGGATGAGGGAGGTAACCTGGTGACAGATGATGTGAAAAGGCTAAAGTAGTCGATGCTTGTTTTGCCTCCATCTGCACAGGCAAAATCAGCTCACCGCCTATGGCACTAGGCAGTGCAGTATAAGAAGGAGCTGGACAGCCCTAGGTGGGGAAAGAACAGGTTAAGAGCTATTTAGTAAAGCTAGACACGCACAAATCCATGGGTCCAGATTTAATGCATCCAAGGGTACTGAAGGAATCAGTAGATGTCATTGCAGAGCCTTTGACCATTATCTTTGAAAACTCATGGAGATTGGGAGAGGTCCTAGATGATTGGAAAAAGGCAAACATAGTGCCCATCTTTAAAAAAGGAAAGAAGGACAATCCAGGGAACTATGGACCGGTCAGCCTTACCTCAGTCCCTGGAAAAATCATGGAGGGGATTCTCAAGCAATCCATTTTAAAGCACTTGGAGGAGTGGAAAGTCATCAAGACTAGCGAACATGGATTCACCAAGGACAAATCATGCCTGACCAATCTGAATAGCTTCTATGATGAGGTAACTGGCTCGGTGGACATGGGAAAGTCAATGGATGTGATATACCTTGACTTAAGCAAAGCTTTTGATACAGTCTCCCACAACATTGTTGCCCATAAGTTAAGAAAGTATGGATTGGATACATGGGCTGTAAGGTAGATAGAAACCTAGCTAGACGGTTGGGCCCAACAGGGTGTGATCAATGGCTCAATGTCTGGTTGGCGGTCGATTTCAAGTGGAGTGCCCCAAGGATCTGTTCTAGGGCCGGTATTGTTCAACATCTTTATTAATGACCTGGATGGGGTATAGATTGCACCCTCAGCAAATTTGTGGATGACCCTAACCTAGGGGGAGAGGTAGGTACATTGGAGGGTAAGGATAGAGTCCAAAATGACCTAGATAAACTGGAGGATTGGGCCAAAACTATCTGTTGAGGTTCAACAAGGAAAAGTGCAGGCTGGGGATGGACGAGCTAAGTAGCCAGACAGCAGAAAAGGACCTGGAGATTACAGTGGATGAGAGGCTGTATATGACTCCACAGTGGCCATGTCTACACTATCCCAAAATTTCAAAATGGCCATGCAAATGTTTACTAATGAAGCACTGAAATACATATTCAGTGCCTCATTAGAATGCCGTGCAGCTCGTCCAGACAGGGCTCCTTTTCGAAAGGACCCCGGCAACTTCGAAATTTCCTTATTCCTATCTGCTGTTAAGAATAAGGGGATCTCGAAGTTGCCGAGGTCCTTTCAAAAAGGAGCCCCGTCTGGGCAAGCCGCATCAATTTCAAATATATATATATTTCAGCGCTTCATTGGTAAACTTTGAAATGGCCATTTTCATAGCCATTTCAAAGTTTTTGGCTAGTGTAGATGTAGCCAGTGTGCCCTTCTGGCCAAGAAGGCCAATGGCATATTGGGGTGCATTAAGAGAAGCATAAGAAAGAAGCATAACCAACAGCATTCTGAGAGAAGATGCTTCCATGTGCCAAGAAAGGACAAACAAGGGGAAGGCTGTCTCACGTAAGCTGCATTGGGTCTCTGCACCACCTCCAGTCCCCTGGGAGCGCAGTTGACCCCAACACCAGGAAGACAGCCTGGCATCAGCAGGATCACAGTGCCTTCCACACTGGATGCATTTGCAATACCCAGGGACTTACGATCACTCCTAATACCACCAACCACAGTTGGGCAGCTGCTGGCTCCAGTGAGCAGAATGGACCATGGGGCTCTCACCTCTGTGTGACACTGGGGATCTCAGTACCAGTCAGAGACAAACTGGCCCTTCTGTGATCTACAAGGTCATCTCCAATCTGGCACTGAGTCTTGGACCCACAGCACTGACCAGTGGAAGCAAAAGGGACTGATCCCCCTGTCTCCTCAGGAGGACTTTCCTTTAGAATCTGAGATGGAACCCTATTCCCTTCCTGAAAGTTGCTGCCCAGTACCCATCCTACTTCCATTCAGAACCTGGCACCTGGGCAGGAGAATACTGGCTAATACAAATCCAGAGGCCTGGAACCCATGTGGCTTCCCCTCTGTACCCAGACCACCATCCCACTGTTTCTGTTCAGTTGCATCCAAGAGGTGGGCATTACCACCACTCTGTTCAACACCCAGCTCTGACTCTGATGCTGAGCTCAGTACCAACATGACAGGCATGAGTCTGGGGGGTCAGAAGTACTGGGGTGGGGCTCGAGGCTTATTGAAAGGCTGGCCTCTAAGCAGAGCAGAGGCCTCTGACCAGGCTCCTGGGAGCCAGAGCCGGGGGACCCGGGTCCAACTGTCAGGCCAGCAAGAGCCACGACCAGCTGCTCTGAGCAGCCCTGAGGGCTGCAGCCAAGCCTTCCATTAGCCAGGTACCCAGACTTTTTTGATCTACAGGGACCCTTGGGCCTGCGGCAAACCCCACACCTTGAGGCCCTGCCGGAGCTGGAGAACCTGCCTGTGGATAGCTACCTGAGGGACCCAGATGGGCACAAGCCTGGAGTCCTGTGTGCTGCCCACAATGCTGAGGCCTCAGACCTGCCAGAGCCCAAAGTCCTGCCCCCTGTGTACTACCCAAACAACGTGGAGCTGCCTTACTGGCCGGACCCACCCACTGCTACTTCCCTGAAGGAGACCTGCCTTCCTGAGCTGGCCAAACACTCAGAGTGGGACCAAACACTGATGGCGGTAGAGGTAGGAAGTGGCCCAGGGAATGCTCCACCTGAGCCCATTGTAGTGTGTTGCGGCCTGGATCCCCACTACCCAGCTCATAGTGAGAGCTGTCGCTAGTGCCCCGGGCCAGGACGCAGTGGACTGGGAGGGCCTGGATCCCCCTACCCCAACCCTGGAGAGGTGCCCCTCTCCTCTCCTGAGCCTCACCGCTTTGGTGGCTGACTGAAGGCCTGCTGCCCAGCCCTGAACCAGGGGCAGGCTCACTCACTGTTTGCCTGCTGTCCGCCCTGAACCAGGGCCTGGGTGCATACTCGGCTGGCCAGCAGCCCCGTAAAAGGGAATAAGACTCTGGGGAGAGGGCCATCGCCCCCAAGGTTGGCCGTACGCAGACTGGGGCAAAGAGCAGAGGCCCATGCCGCCCAGAGGGGGCGCCTGCCCCTGGCCAATACTGTTACAAGAACTCTATGGAAAGCTCAGTGACTCGCTACATCAGTACTTCAAGTAAGAGAAAAGAAGTACATAACCAGAGCCTTGCTCCAGCCCGCCCTGGATTCAGCCAACATGGTGACCAGAACAGTAGCTTCCGCTGTGCTCATGACATGATGCTCGTGGAGTCACTGTTGAACTTCCAGGATTTTTGAAGTCAAGACCTCCCCATTTGAGGGTACTTCATTTTCTCAGAGCAACAGATACAAAGTTCCAGGGT
This sequence comes from Carettochelys insculpta, assembly GCF_033958435.1. Taxonomy (NCBI): domain Eukaryota; kingdom Metazoa; phylum Chordata; order Testudines; family Carettochelyidae; genus Carettochelys; species Carettochelys insculpta. The sequence continues at coordinate 50,457,407 of NC_134147.1, read as the reverse complement.
GTGAAGGATTCCAAGGCTACTCTTAGATCACTGGGCATTTACTCTGACTTGTTCAAGGAAGCATTTCAGGTTCCAGAAAACAAGCTTCCAGGCTCTACCACAGCAGCAGGACCAGTTCAAGGGAAGAAGCAGGGCTTAAAAGTGCTGGCAAACCCTCTGCCCCTGTGCCTCAGCCTGACTACCAGGGTCACACAGGTACTTATGAGACCCCAAACAGAACTCTAGTAGGTGTACCCAAGAGGGCTGTGCCAGTTCCCACATTGGCATCTACCTCACCTTTTGTTCAGACTTCATTCTGACATGATCCTTCATCATGTCTAACCACTGGGTCCTGAGTACAGTGGTAGATTGTCCTGTTTTCTTCTTCTCCTCCCTTCCATCCCCATTCCTCTTCAGGGATCCTTCTCACAAGCAATTTCTTGACAGGCAGTGTTCCGGGAGTTAAGGGTGTTCACTGGATGAGTAACGGGTGGAGAGGAGACAGGCAGTGAGCGTAAAAAGCTTTATTAACAATGGCTTAATCAGTGTTAACGAAAGGAATTACAAGGGGATACCTAGCGCGCTGTAGCCGTCTATCTCAACGCGATGTTGGGTGATGGACAGGAGAAAGTCTGTACTTACAGGGTGGTTACCAAACCGCAAATGGTGAGCAAAGCCCACACCATCATCTGGCCAAAAAGGTCCGGATTTTCGGTGGGAGGGACAAGTGACTCAGGCCAAACGATGGACTTGTCAAGGTACACACATCTCCAATTTGGGACGGGGGGAGTCAACCTTTTATCGGGGTTTGGACACAGAAGCAACCCACTGGGTGCCAGTGCATTGTGTCCTTTTTAGGAGCCTTTTTAATGATTGGTGAGGTGGTGGCCTCGCTTCCGCATATGTGACTAAGCCCTTACCTGGCCCCGCTTCAGTGTGTGTGACTAAGCCCTTAGCCTCAGAGCAGTGCTCTAATCTTGATACTATAACTCCAACCTCATTGCCTAGGTAGGGCTTGGGAGTCATGCAATTGGAATCAATATGAGCAATCCTGGGAAGAAGAAAAAAAGAGCTTCTCACTTTCTCATAACTGTTGTTCCTCAAGTTGTGTTGTTCATATCTATTCTAATACCTACCTCTCTTCCTCTCTGTCGGAGTAGCCAGCAAGTAAGAACTGAGGAGACACTGGGTTGGCAGGGGTCTGTATCCAACTTCATATGGGAACCATTCCAGTGGGTTTCATAGCTGACCTAATGGGAGCTACTAAGAGAAAAACCTTCCGATGACTGTGCGTGCAGCGTGCACACGCCTAATTGGAATGGATACGGGCAGTCCATCTCAAACAACATCAGGTACAAGATGATGAGTAACCATTTTTTTCACATGGTCTCCTCAGCCGCCATCATTCTTTCCTTGCATACAGGAGTCTGGTACGCAGCCCTTACCTTGAAGGATGCCAACTTTCACATATCAGTTTTCCATAGTCATAACTGCTTACAATGTTTCATGGTGGGAACCACCCACTTCCAGTTTCTGGTGCTCCTGTTTGGCCTAGCAGGGCATGTCAGTGGCAACAGCCACATGCTATGCTCTTGGCCTGCTGGTAAATAGACAGAAACCAGCATTAATTCTAGTTCAAAGAATAGAATTTATTGGAGTAATGCTTGAGTCTACCAAAGCTACAGTCAGATCTTATTGCTACCTGCTCACCATAGCCTGGGACTGCCTCAGACTTCTGGTATAGTAGCAGCACTTACGTTGTCCACCATGCAAGGTTCAAAATGCATCCCCTTCAGCTGTGACTGGCAGTGGTCTTATTCTCATCAAGGGATTGCCTGGATACGTTCATTGCCATCCCACAAAATGTTCTTACCTGTACAATAGTGAACCATCGCAAGGTGCATGCTGGAAAGAGTACAGTTTGAGAGTTCATGACCTCTTGGATGTCGGATGTCTGACTGGCTTGGCAACACATCTTTGATCCTTTGCAAACCCAGGGAACGTGGTCTCTGGAGGAATGGGCACAACATAGAAACAGCTAAGAGTTCCAGCCCATCTGCCTAGCATGGAGGGTCTTCTTCCCACAGTTGTCTGGTCAAGTGGTGTGGAGGTTGGTGGAAAACATAGCCTCAAAGTTTCATGTCAGAAGGCAAGGGGGAGTGTACTTGATGGCTGTCTGTCAAGAAGCCTTCTGCCAATGTGAATTTCGTATCCAGTAGATGATCAACCTGGAGGCTGCACATCTCCCCAGCCTCTGAAACATGCTGCTATATCACCTCACCTGGTCTTTTTCTCTCAACATGAATGGGAGTTCCACACAAGGTCACCTTGATACTCGTCAAGAAGTAGGGAGTTCCCTAAGTGGATGTGTTCACCACCACACACAACAGGAATCACTACCAATTCTATTCTCTCCAAGGTCTCGGCAGGGGCACCTTTTCAGGTGGGAGATCGATGCATGCTTTCCTGCTCATTCGTTTTATCAGCAGTCCTGTGAGAGAGCTAGAGAGATAGGGCTCGATCACTCCAGCATGGCCTTGCCAGAACTGGTTTGGCGCACACAAATGTAGCCATCGCAACTCTGGCCAATACTCAAAAGCTTTTGCAGGACTTCACTTGGATCCTGCACCCAAACCTTGTCCAGCTTCACCTCACAACTTAGTTGTTGTGTGGCTAAACCCAGAGGAATAGGCCTGCTTCAGTCAGGTACAGAAGACTCTTCTGGACAATAGGAAGCCATCTGCTACTACTTACCTGGCAAAATGGAAGTGATTCTCCTGCTTGGGTGTCCGAATCTAGTGTGTCTCCAACCTGGTTGTCTCTGGATTATCTGCTCCACCTAAATCACCAATGCCTTGCTTTCCTCTTCATCAAAGTGTGTTCGATGGCCATATCAGCTTTTCATCCGTATGCTCAAGGAGGATCGGTGTTCTTGCATGACGTGATAGTCAGGTTTCTAAATTACCTATAGAGGGTCCTCTGGCTGATCAGGGACTTGGTTCCCCAGTGGGACTGCAACTGGATTCTCTTGAGGCTCACATGCTTTCCCTTAAATCCCATGGCTTAGTGCTCCTCCTTCCATCTGTCAGAAGATGTGGATTTCCTTGTGGCCATTACCTCAGTAAGGTGCTTATCTGAGATTAAATTCTTCACATTAAAGTCAGTGAGCCCAGCCCTTACTTCAGGGCGGGGCGGCAGGCAGTCAGTCAGTGACCCCGGCCCCAGTTCAGGGTGGGGCAGTGGCAAACGGTCAGTGAGCCCGGCCCCAGTTCAGGGTGGGCAGCAGCAAATGGTCAGTGAGCCCAGCCCCAGTTCAGGGTGGGCAGCAGCAAATGGTCAGTGAGCCCGGCCCCAGTTCAGGGTGGGCAGCAGCAAATGGTCAGTGAGCCTGGCCCTGGTTCAGGGTGGGCAGCGGCAGTCAGTCAGTGAGCCCGGCCCCAGTTCAGGGTGGGGCAGCAGCAAACAGTCAGTGAGCCCGACCCTGGTTCAGGGTGGGGCAGCGGGAAACAGTCCAGTGAGTCCGACCCCGGTTCAGGGTGGGGCAGCAGCAAATGGTCAGTGAGCCCGACCCCAGTTTGGGGTGAGCGGCAGGCAGACAGTCAGTGAGCCTGGCCCCAGTTCAGGGTAGGCAGTGGCAAACAGTCAGTGAGCCCAGCCTTTACATTAAAGCCTCCATATACCATATTCTACAAGGACAAGACTCACTCAGCCTTTCTGCCCAAGGTGATGTCCATATCAACCAGGGCGTGTTTCTTATCGTATTCTGCCAGCTGTGCTTATCCCTTCAGGAGAGGCAGCTCCATTGTTTGGATGTTTGGTGCATCCTGGCATTCTGTCTGGAGAGCACCAAACCTTTCTGCAGGTCAATTTAGCTCTTCATGGTGACAGCAGAGAAAATGAAGAGCCTTCCAGTGTCTTCTCAGAGGATCTTGAATTGGATCACCTGCTGCATTCCTAGCTGTTACAAGCTGTCAGGGGTCCAGCCACTACCTTTTGCAAAGGCCCATTTGACCGGAGCTCCTGCATCCTAAGCAGCCTTTTTAGTGCGTGTCACAATCCAGGACATCTTCATAGCTGCAATGTGGTCTTCAATACACATGTTCACTATTACCCAGCAGGCCAGAGACAGTGCTGGGTTCAGCAGAGCTGTGTTGCAGTCTGCATGTCCATGAACCCCTACACACCGCTGGTGTTGCTGCTTGAGAATCACCTAATTAGAACAGACATTAACAAGCACTCAAAGAAGAAATGACAACTACTTTTCTTTATAACTGTTGGTCTTAGAGATATGTTGCCTGCTCATGCCCATTCCACGACCTGCCCTTCTTTGCCAGTGTTGGAGTTTCTGGCAAGAAGAAACTCTGGGTGAGGAGAGTTGACAGCACCCCTTACATCATGGCATATACTTGTGCGTCTCTAGAGGGTGCCAGAGCCAATCCCTTACAGATACCACTGAGAGAAAACTTCCTGAGCTGGTACATGTGGTGATCACATACGCCTACCATGAAATGAACATGAACAGCACATCTCAGGTAACACCAGTTACAGAAAAAGGAAACTGTCTTATTTCAGTTACAACACAGAATACAAAGTGTACAATGTTTACTTTTTATTGGTTTTTGTTACAAATATTTGCACTGTAAAAATGGTAAAAGAAATTCTATTTTTCAGTTCACCTCATACAACTACTGCAGTGCAGTTTCTTTATTGTGAATATCTAGCTTCTTCTTCGAGTGTCCCCGTGGGTGCTCCACAATAGGCGTCGGGCTTGCCCGGCGCCGCAGATCGGATCTTCCAAGCAGTTTCTGCCGGACCGCGCATGCGCCGGCGCGCGCCGCTCCCTTGCGCGCTCCTGGCCATGTGCGCGATCCGGTCCCCGCCAGTTCCTCTTAACCGCCGTCGGCTGCAGACGGAATCCGAACTAGGCTAAGGCCAAGTAGCATATTCAATGACTTTAACTGTTTTTCTTTAAAGTTTTTCAAGTACTTAGGCTACTGCAAGTTAGCCGGTTGTTATTTTTGCTAAAAAAAAACAAAAAAAACAAAAGCAACAAACAAACTACAAGCGGGACAGCTTCAATCCAGTCCCAGTAACAAGCGCCGGAGGCCAGGAGCATAGGGCCATCAGCCCTCCTGCTGCGGCAGGCCATCGGAAGGGGAAAACAGCACAGAGAAGGTGCTAAGTACCCGTTTAACAACTGAAAGACTCACCAACAATGTCCTGTTCAGGATTTAAAAAATGTGAGTCCTGCCGAGAGGCGATGCCAGCGTCCGATGGGCACAGTCTATGCATAAGGTGCCTTGGGGAGTCCCATGTTGCACAGAAATGCTCCTTCTGTGCTAAATTAACAGCCAGAGCAAGGAGAGACAGGGAGATGCGGCTTAAAATGCTGCTTTTTGATAAGGCCCTCCAGCCAGACGTGCCGGAGCGGCCGCAGCAGGAGGGACCCTCCGGGGCCCATAAAAGGAAAGCTGCCTCCCTCACCCCATCAGCGCAAAAACGGAGGAAAGCCTCCCCAGCCCAATCCCTGCCGGCAGCAACAGCGAGCGGGACGGGAGGAGCGAGCAGCCCCCAGCCGCAGCAACAGCTGATCGGCGGCGGCACGGAGAGCCACGTGGAAGCGGCTCAGCCTCCGATAATCAGCCAGCCGCCCCGCACCGCAGGCAGGGCGGCGGCTAAACAAGCGCCGGTGCCGGCGGCACCGCAGGCAGCGGCACCGACCCCCGGAGAACCGGCGGTGCAGAGCGCGCAGGCACCAAAGGACACCGCACGTGCGGCACCGCCTTCGAGCGTGCCGGGCACGGTGTGGACGGGGCCGGGATCCCCTGTGCGTCAGGGGGCGGAGTTACCTCCTCCAGGGAGGGGGAAGGCTGCACACAAGAGGAGGCATTGCAGCCCCTCTCCGGACAGGGCTGTGGAGTTGCTTTCTCACAGCCCTCCGCTTATGTTGCAGACTCCAACCAGAAGGCAGGGGTCCCCCCTAGCCTACCCGGAGCCCCCTTCTCCATTTTTGCAACCAGCCTCACCCTGGCTGGGACCACCTTCACCCTTCCTGGGGTTTGAACCGCTGGACTATTATGCAAAATCGCTCTCTCCAGTGTCTCGACGATCTCCCTCCCCCAGACGCAGAGGGTATGCACCAAGGGAGTGGTCTAGGTCACCTTCCCAAGAACAGTGCCTATACTGCCATGGTCGCCCCTACCACGCGGGGCATAGACACCATCGGCAATCTACTAGGGAAAGATCCCCACAGACGATCTCGTACCCCCGAGGGCAATTGCAACCGGGGACAGAGACTCAAGCATCTCAGGGGGGACTGGTTATGGAACCCCGAGATTTTCCCTTGCAAACCTCTAGCGAGAGGGTATACCATCACCAGCAGGAACCGGAAGGGTCCAGAGAGACGTACCCCAGCGGTTCCTCGCTCTCCTCCCCGGACGAGGCTACGGCCCCGGGGGACGTCCATCCTCCGGACGATCTCAAACAGTTTCAAGAGCTGTTTAAGAGGGTGGCCTTCACGCAAGGCATCCAGACAGCAGAGGTGCAAGAGAAACACCATAAACTCCTCAAAAATTTGAGACCTCCGGCCTCCTCCAGAGTATCAATACCGCTTGATAAAGCGATCTTAGAGTCCGCCACTACGATATGGCAGACCCCTGCGACTATTCCGCCTGTCCAAAAGAGAGCGGATAAGAAATACTTCGTGCCGGCGAAGGGCATGGAGTTCCTGTTCATCCACCCACAGCCAAATTCCTTGGTGGTGGAGTCGTCGCAACAAAGATCAAAGACATCTCAATTCAGGACAGGGGGAACAGACAAAGATGCCAAGAAGCTAGAGCTGTTCGGCACAAAGGTCTACTCCTCCTCCACTTTAACATTGCGAATGGCAAATTACGCAGCGCACTTAGCGAACCATAATTTCGACAACTATTCCAGGTTAACCTCCCTCATGGACTCGCTTCCAGAGGACAAAAAGCCGGTACTCAAGGCCATAGTGCAAGAAGGCTACGCGGCCTCGAGGACGGGAGTTCAGATTGCCCTGGACGTTGCGGACACAGCAGCACGTTCCACAGCAACGGCACTCAGGACCCTGGGGATTTACACCCCTCCATACACAAAGAAAAGGTACTACCCTCAACAAAGACGGTACCAGTACCAGCAACAGCGCCCCCACTACCACAGGGGTTACGAGCAAGGGCGACATCAACAGCACCAGCAGTACAGAACTCCCAGGCAACGTTCACAACAGAGCCGTGCGTCCTCGGGGCGGGGCCAAAGGCCACAAGTTTGACATACAGATCCAGGGCTGCGCCATCACTACCATCGCACAAGGTCATCCGAAGCGACTATTCCACCATCGCCTCCGACCATTCTACGACCAGTGGCAAAGGATCACCACAGACAAATGGATGCTGGAGATCATAGCCACGGGATACGCCATCCCCTTCCAGTCGCTCCCACCGTCACGAGGGAAAGAGTGCCGGAGCAACTGCAAGGGAAAGGGTTCTACTCCAGGTACTTCCTCACAGAGAAAAAGACAGGAGGCTGGAGGCCCATCTTAGACCTTCGCGGCCTCAACAGGAACCTGCGCAAGCAACGTTTTCGGATGACCACAATCGCCTCCATCCTTACAGCACTGGACGATGGAGACTGGTTCGCAGCCCTCGATTTACAAGACGCGTACTTCCACATAACTATCCATCCGGCTCACCGGCGATTCCTCCAGTTCATGGTAGGCAACGAACACTTCCAATACAAGGTCTTACCGTTTGGCCTCTCCTCGGCCCCCAGAATCTTCACCAAGACCTTGGCAGTGGTGTCAGCCTACCTGCACAGACAGGGGGTATTTATTTTCCCTTATCTGGACGACTGCCTGCCCAAAGGGGCCTCGAAGGGGGAGGTTCTGCGCATGATACGCGTCACAGCAAACACGTTCTCTTCACTCGGCCTGGTTATCAATCTGGCAAAATCAAAAATAGACCCCACACAGGACATAGAGTTCATAGGGGCTCGCATAAACTCGGTTACAGCGAGAGTATATCTACCAGAGGCTCGCTTTCGGGCCATCGGTTCCCTCGTGCAGGTCATCACCTTCAGCCCTACGGTGCCGGTCTTGACGTGCTTGCAGCTGCTGGGCCACATGGCAGCGGCGACATTCGTAGTACAGAACGCCAGGTTACACATGCGCAGCATGCAGCACTGGCTGGCGAGTGTATACAAACCGGCCGTACACACCGTTCACAGGGTGGTGTCGCCCACAGCCGGGGTGCGCAAATCCCTACAATGGTGGGTAAACCCCAGGAACCTGCTAACAGGGGTACCCTTCCACCAGCCGCAAATATCGGTTTTTCTCACTACAGATGCCTCCCTCATAGGGTGGGGAGCGCACATGGGCGAAGAGGTGACTCAAGGACTGTGGTCACCCACGGAACAGTCACTACACATAAATATACTGGAGCTCAGAGCAGTGTTCAACGCCTGCAGACACTTTCGAGACCACATACAAGGCAAAGTCGTCGGGATCAGTACAGACAATACCTCCACCATGTTTTATATAAACAGGCAAGGAGGAGCTCGATCCCGTGCCTTATGCGCGGAAGCAATCCGCTTATGGGACTGGTGCATCGCCAACAATATAATCTTGAAAGCCTCGTACTTGCCGGGTGCGCACAATGTGAAGGCAGACCAGCTGAGCAGGCGTTTTGCACTCACACACGAGTGGCAGATCCGTCCCGATCTGCTACGGCCGATTTTCCACACATGGGGTTTTCCCCAAATAGACCTGTTTGCCACTCAGCACAACAAGAAGTGCCCACGATTCTGCTCCAGGGCAGGACTGGGATGGGGGTCCCTGGGGGACGCGTTCGCGATCCCGTGGAGGGGCCCCCTGCTTTATGCGTTTCCTCCCACAGTGCTGATCCACAAAGTCTTGCAGAAAGCCAGGAGGGAAAGGGCCCGGATGATCCTGATAGTCCCAACATGGGATCGACAACAATGGTTCCCCCTACTCCTGCGCATGTCGGACCGTCCACCGATGCCTCTTCCGGTGGCGCCGGATCTGCTCACGCAAGGCTAGGGGTCCGTAGTGCACCCGCACCCCCAAAGCCTGCGACTGCAAGCGTGGTTAATCCATGGCTCAGCTCCCTAGACAGCACATGCACAGTGGAAGTACAGCAAGTCCTAGAAAGTAACAGGAGGACTTCCACCAGGAAGACCTACAAGCAAAAATGGACTCGCTTCACGGCTTGGTGTTCTACCAAACAGCTGGCCCCCCTTTTGGTGCCTATGCCTACAATACTAGAGCATTTACTGGACCTCAAGAGAGGAGGACTCTCGCTATCCTCGTTGAAGGTCCACCTTGCTGCCATCTCGGCGTTCAGACATGAGGAGGAAGGGCACACGGTGTTCGCCCACCCTATGGTTACCAGGTTCCTCAAAGGGTTAGTAAACCTATACCCCCCTCGGAAACCGATTCCACCTTCGTGGAACTTGGACCTGGTGCTTACCACGCTAATGGGACCACCGTTCGAGCCCTTGGCCACGGTTCCCCTCCGCCTCCTTACAGTAAAGACGACCTTTCTTCTTGCAATTACGTCAGCTCGTAGGGTGAGCGAGCTCGCGGCAGTCATGGCAACGCCACCCTGCACTGTTTTTTCCAAGGAGGCGGTAACCGTACGGCTGCATCCAGCCTTTGTTCCCAAAGTTTCTTCCGAGTTTCACATTAACGAACCTATTGTTCTACCCTCGTTTTATCCAAAGCCTCATAACTCCAACGAAGAGGCGCTCCTACACCTCCTGGACGTGAGGAGGGTGCTAGCCTTCTACGTAGACAGGACCAAGTCCTTCCGGAAAACGGATAGACTCCTAGTCTCCCTCGCTCCCAAATCGAAAGGAGAAGGTCTCTCCTCGCAGAGAATCTCAAAGCACATTGTATCCTGCATAAAAATGTGCTACAAGCTCAAAAAGACTCCTTTATCGGCCACTCCCAGGGCTCATTCCACTAGGGCGGTGGCGGCATCAACAGCCTTTTTCAAGGGCGTTGCATTAAAAGACATTTGCAGAGCGGCGACCTGGTCATCCTACGACACCTTCGCCAAACATTACGCCCTTCACAGGGTATTCCAAGAGGATACCCGTCTCTCTGCAGCGGTCCTCTCGGGGACAAGCTGCACATAATCCGATTACCCACCTCCTATCTTGGGTTACAGCTGGGTAGTCACCTATTGTGGAGCACCCACGGGGACACTCGAAGAAGAAAGAAAAGTTACTCACCGTAGTAACGGTGGTTCTTCGAGATGTGTCCCCATGGGTGCTCCACTACCCGCCCATCCTCCCCGCTTCGGATCTCTGTTTAGTGTTTTGCAGGGGCACCCGAGGCGGTTGGTCGAGGAACTGGCGGGGACCAGATCGCGCACATGGCCAGGAGCGCGCAAGGGAGCGGCGCGCACCGGCGCATGCGCAGTCCGGCAGAAACTGCTTGGAAGATCCTATCTGCGGCGCCGGGCAAGCCCGACACCTATTGTGGAGCACCCACGGGGACACATCTCGAAGAACCACCGTTACTACGGTGAGTAACTTTTCTTTACAAATGCATGGATTTTTGTTAGACAATTGCACACAAAATCAAAACAATATAAAACTGTAGAGCCTATAAGTCCACTCAGTGCCAAATTTTGTTCAGCTAACCACTAAGACAAACAAATTTATTTACATTTACAGGAGATAATGCTGCACACGTCTTATTCATAGAGTCTCCTGGGGAAAAAAATAACACGTTAATTAGATTTGTGAGTGAACCTCTTGGGGGAGAACTGTATTTCTCCTGCTCCAAGTTTGTCCTGCTTTCTGCCATCTATTTCATGTTATGGCAGTCTCAGATGATGACCCTATCTTGGTTTTCTTTTGCTTATTTTGATAAGTGTTTCTCATTCATTCATTTCTCTTTTTTTCCTCCATTCAGAATCCAACCCTGAAGTCAATTTCTCCATCTCAAGGCCCTAAAGCTGGAGGAACCTGCCTTACCCTGCTGGGCTCCAAGCTGCTGACTGGGCGCCCCAGTGAGATCAGTATTTTAATTGGAGACCTTCCTTGCCACATGTAAGAGATGCTGCTTAGTTACAGGTTGTAACTAGAAAAAAGTTGCCATGTGCCATTCCCTTCGTGTTTGGCTCAGGCTTCTTACTATAAAACACTGTGTAGACATTGATTCTAGCATCAGTGATGACCAACTCAGAAATTTGTCTGGGTAGTAGAAGGACATAGGTCTTCTGAGGTAAAAACAGGCCTATTAGAAGGAGAGTATTAAACCTGAAAACAAACTGTGGAGAATGCTTGGAGCTCTTTCAGCAAAATAAAAGTGCAGCATGTCAGAGGATGTTTCTGTAACAGCTGTGTTGACCCTATTTTGGTCTCTCCTATGTGTGTGTCTTAGCCTCTCTGAGATGCAGGAAAATCAGATACAGTGTCAGACGAGCCCCAGTAATGTGTCTGTGGAGCTTCCAGTGACTATCAAATATGGACAGAGGGAACGGAGATTAGAAGGTTTCCTCTTCAGATACACTCTGGATCCCAATATCACTTTTGCAGAGCCAGCCAAAAGCTTCCTCAGGTACCAAGAGATTCACCCCTAACACTGTAAGTGCACCACTGGTCCCACAGGGCGTCAGGGTACTGACAGCTGCACAAGCATGGTCACACACTCCCACAACAGGTACTGAAGAAGTAATTGTGTCTGTGTGGATGTCACAGTATCCTAACTGCACATCACCTAGTATATGGGTAGACTGAGTCCAGTACTGTGCACTGAATCAACAGATGGATGGGTAGCCTACAAAGGCTGGCACCAGCTTTGGATCAGGGGTGACAAAGAGCTCATGGGTTGTTATGTAGTGACTGAACCTGTGACACTGACTGCTTATGTGTGTTGCAGTGGTGGTAGAGTAATCCGAGTTCATGGACATAACCTAGATGTTGTACAAAGTCCAAAGATCCGGATTACAGTTTCACCATCAGAACGCCGCCGGCGAGGGCTGAGGAGATGGCGTAGGATCATGCCAGAAACCAAGTGCCCACAGAATATGCTGTGCAGCATCCAACAGGTATCTTGACCCTTGTGCTGGCAAAACTTGCAGTAAAATTGAGACTGAAGGCCCTTGTTAGAGCAACTGGCCTAACTGCCAGAGAATTCCTGTATCAGAGACTCTTGTGCCCCTTGTTATCACCTTCCTGGGCCTACAAACTAACAGTGATCATCGGAGACAAAAAGTCTTTCTTGGTGAAAAATTGTCCCTCAGATTCAAAGTTTAACACTGCCCTCTCCACTTTGTGAAATTCCAGCTCCCAAATCCACATTTCTCCCCAGAGTCTGTGCACAGTGTTCCTGTATGGGAGACAGAAATCACATGATGGCATCAGGAGGCATGAGGAAATCTGCAATAATATAGTGAGGCCTGGCTGCAGAGTGTCCCCTCAAATGCAGGGTTCACCCTGTCACTGCACGGCTCAGCCTTTGCACTACCAAGGTTTTGCCCCACCCAGAGAGATGACGACAAAATTAAAGTTAAACCAAGTTGTTATCTGCTCAGTTCTGCCTGCCATTTACAGCACCTCACCTGTCACCATGATTACTCTAGAAGAAGAGTCCCTGGAGAGCAGCTGTTCTATTGTCTCAGACTGTCTGGAGTCCATCTCTCAGTAAGGCCTCCAACACGGTCAGGTTTCATGCAAAAACATGGCAGCCATTGTACAACACTGTGCGGAACCTCCATTGCTGTGCATGTGCTCTAAATTAGTGAGGCTCCCTGCAGCAATGGAGGGCTTGGTGCACAACCCCGCTCCTCTGAGATGCTGATATACCATCATCTTTGCTCAGCCCGCTACCAAACCATTCTGTGCTTTAGGTATTTGTATTATCAGGTTACCACTTTTCTCTAAAATAGGCAGTAGTGCATTATTGTTGTACTGCTTTAAAAAGTAACTGTGACCATAGGAGTGGATCTCCCTAGATATTCTAGGTACACCCTCCACTGTCACTTAAAAGGGTGCAGGACTGGGTAGGTCATTTATCTGCTCCATTTTTACATTTCTTCTTTTTTGAAAGCCATATTTCCCCATCATTCTGGACAGGTTTTATTTGTGGCTATGAATTCCAGTGGGGGAACAGAGGCTATTTGATATATTTACATATTAATCTTCTGCCAGACTAACAAAATATATAAACATTGCAAGAAAGGTAACAAAAATTATTGATAAATCAAAGCTGCAGCATCCTTAAATCCCTTCAGGAATGCAGCCTCACAGGCGGCTGACCCCCCAGTGAACCTACCAGTGGTTTCAATACAGGGACAGTTGGCAAGGGGATTCCACATACTCCACACTGCTGAGCAGAATTGGGAGATGACTAAAATCTCCTGGACACTTGCCCGCTCCATCTGGAATGGCAGGCCGGGATGGCACCTAGACAGGGTTAGTGCTCTGCTTTTACACTTTTCCCACAGAACCCTGGCAATGAGATGCTACAAGGGAGTAGGAGCATTACAACGGAAACTGACTTACTCTTTAAGATTTCTGATTCTCTTCCTTTCTGATCCTAGTTTGAAGAACCATGTCTGATTAACTCCTCCTACCTTATCCTGTGTAAAACTCCAGCCATTAACCTACTGTTGCGAATTGTCCAGATCAAAATGGAATTTATTCTGGATAATCTGAGCTTTGATTTCAACTCATTGCATCCCACACCTTTCACCTATGAAGTCAATCCTATCCTGAAACCCCTGAATGCTGAGGATCCTGCCAAACCATATCGGCACAAGCCAGGAAGTGTTATTTCTGTGGAGGTAAGCCTACTACCAGCTCAAAATCACAATAAGCACCACACAAACCCCTTCCCTACTGAGGGCCTGGAACTGTTCTGAGACCCCAGCAGCACCATAGCTCTTAATGGTGCTTCACTGGCAAAGGTAAGTACAGCAGTCACTGCTTTCAGCAGCCTACAGCCTCAATGAGATACAATATGATAACATGTATAGGCCGATCCTTTCTAGTTTGACACTTTTGGGATCTGACTGGTGCCAAACCAGCAAATTTGCCAAACCCTGGGAAGTCAGTATTGTCTAGCAGTTGTCTTGCAGTCTAGCAATATTGTCTAGAAGTTGCCAACACTTCTGCTTACTGGGTTCCTAGAAGACAATTAGGGATAAATTAGAGCTAAATAACAACACAGACCACTGAGAGACAGGACTAGTGGCTGTAAACAAACTTTGAGACGATGGGAAACTTGGCCACCCCCATGAGAAGTGGATATCTGGCTAACTTAAATCATGCCAGACCATGGATGTTGCCAAAGAGAGTGTGTCAGACTAGAGGGGTTCAGTCTGTACTAAGAAATGGACCGGCAGCTGGGGAATAAATGAAACAAAAAAGAGCCCCGTGCTATGTGCATAGCTTGCTAGCTCTGTGCCTTATTGCTAGGGGATTATATGGGGCCTCAGGAGAGCAATTAGAAATAAAACAGCAATCTAGAGCATGGGGGAAAGGCAAAACAGATACTTACCAGCAGCAATCAGAAGTGCAGTGTAGAATATCAATAGGAAAGCTAGAGGGATCAGGGAAGAATCCATGACTGGCAAGGCAAAGGACAAGTAGGTGTTTTTAAATATATTAGGCACAAAACATCCTTGCAGTGATATAGGCCCATTAGTAAATGGGGTTAGAATAATCGTTAGTAATGATTCCGTCACAGGATGGCTTGCCCCGGAAGGGGAGTTGTGCCCAACTTTACCTAGGACAGATCAGATATTCACCCAGCTGTGTATGATTGGCTAGGAAGCCTATGCCCTTGTGCAATTATCAGGCCCATCTGATTGTACCTACTGAGAGCCCAATTAGTAGTGGAAGCTGCCAAAGAGCAGTTGACTTCTCTGGTAGGTGATATCCAAGGGCAACACCCAGGCAGAGACCTATGTGAGGCACTACAGATGCCTGAAATCGGCTCTGAGAAAGGCATAGGGGAAAAGCCTCTGGGAGCTCTAGCCCAGGGTGGTAGGTCATGGACTGTTTGTGTTTGAAGTTTTGCCTGAGTTTTACATTTGTAAGATAAAACTGCCTGGAAGAAGACTCTAGGTGAGGAGGAGATATGCTAGCTGCATAGAAACTGACAAGGCAGGAGTGTTCTATAAGTGTGTGTGTTCTATATTTGGAAAGTAACAGGATGATGTACTTTTATCATATGAAAATATTGAAGTGCTTCCCAGTTCATTAGTAACTCAAGAAAATGGCAGACAATATCCAAACAGTTAACCCACTAGCCCTGGAGAATTTATACCCAAGAACTCCAAAAGAAGTAACTGCAGAGATATCTGTTCCCCTGATATTAATGCTGATGTTCTGATACCCTTTTGCACCTGTATTCCAGGGGGAGAATCTGGACCTGGCCATTTCCAAGGAAGAAGTGGTGGCCATGATTGGTGAAGGAGTCTGTGTTGTAAAAACACTGACAAGGAATCATCTGTACTGTGAGCCCCCGTCTGAGCAGCCAGCTCCACGGCACCGCACCACGCGGGAGGGCACAGACTCACTCCCCGAGTTTACAGTAAGAACTCAGCCAGGCAGCACAGACACCAATGTGGGTGGGAGAGTAAACAGTGAATCAGTTGGGGAAGAAATCTACAAAGCAAAACAATCCCATGACAATGAGTCTGAGGCCGAAACACAGTAAGGTGTGCATTCCCAATGGGGCTGGAGCTTGGGTTCTGAGACCCCCTCTGAGGCCCTTCCCTGGTTATCAGTGCTGCTACACTTTGGCCTATAGTGTGAGCCCAAGTCAGTTAATCTGTGCTTTGAAACTTGCTCTTGTTGTTAAGGGAGAGAGGGAGATGGAGGTGGGGAGAAGAAGAAGGAAGAGACGGAAGGGACAGAAGCACTGATGGTGATAGGGAAAGGGAAGATGGAGGTGCTAGTGCAGGGAAAGAGATAGAGGCTCTGACGATAAGGTGGAAGGGGGAGATGGAGGTGCTGTCACAAGGTGGGAGGGGCAGTCGAGGTGCTGTCAGCAGAAGGGGAAGGGCACTGGTGGCGGCAGAGGGAGGGTGCTTTGGTCAGGAATTGCTCTTGGAGCCCTTAAATCAGTTTGCAGGATGAGAAGTCCCGACACTCTGATCATGCCTGGGCTTGCGTTTCTTCTGCAGGTGCAGATGGGGAATTTGAACTTGCTGCTGGGCAGAGTGCAGTATGACACAGAGAGCCAGCTCACCTTCCCCCTGGAGGCCCAGATTGGCTTGGGTGTCGGAGCCTCCTTTGTTGCTTTGATTGTCCTGTTCATTGTCTTCATCTACAGGTGGGAGGTGCCTGAGGATGTGTCTGTGCTGCCCTTGGAGGCATGACTGCAAACTGGGGAGGCTGCAATCTCACTAGCATGGCAGCACAGGCTTCAGCACCACAAGCGTGTACCAGGGCCCTAGGAATCTTGCAGTGCCCATGCTAAAGCCTGTGCCCTGCCTCCTCACTGCGATTTTTAGCAGGCTAGCTCAGTTAAAGCTAGCACAGATAAGCCTACCTCAGCTGCATGCACACCTTGGATTGCCTTGTAGACGTAGATTGCATGATAGTCTGTGCTATCTTTGGGCCACCCAGTCACCGTCAACAGGAATGTTCAATGTACCCAGCTAGGCCTCCGCATTTGGGACCTAATTTAGCCTTTTCACTGTCCGTACTTTGGGCAAGACTCTGCACCCTTCCCTTTGGACTTTATAGGGCGCAGATTTGGCTTTGGTGATAGGGCATCTCTGGAAAGGCCACCTACCTCTGGAGCTCAGAGTTTACAAGTAACCCAAGACAAACCTTCCAGTGTATGCTGAGGGTGATCTAAATCCTTTTGCAAACCAGCCTCTGCTCTCCAGTGTTATGGTCCGTCCAGTTTTCAGAGACTCCTGCCCATACTTTGCTCTCTCGGGGTACTTGACTTACTATCACAGACCCTCCCTTGCCACCACCAACATCAGCTCCAAAGTTGAGATCTTTCTGATGAGCTGATGGAAGGTGAAGCCAGGCTCTAAGCTCATTTCCAGAAAAATCTGAAGATAAAATGCTTTCTCTAAATCACGGGTGAGGCATCTTCAACCCATGAGCCTGATTTGAGCTGCAGCAAGTCTCTGCACTGTGGTCTGGAAGCCTTGAACCTTGATCACTCTAGCTGGTCTGGAGATGCAAACTCTAGCTTGTGGTGATCAGGGAAGCACTGCATGCTGTCCTCCTCTGCAGGTTCTGCCTCCATGGCTCCCATTGCCCAGGAACCAATGGGAGCTGTGAGAATGGCGCCTGCAAATAAGAGTAGTGCTTTGAGCCACCTGTCCCTCCCCCTGGGGCCACAGAGACAGACCAGCTACTTCTGGGAGCAGCACAGAGCCGTGGCAGGCAGAGAGCCTGCCTTAGCCCTGCTGTGCCACTGTTTACGAACCTTCTGAGGTAAACACCCTGCACATTGACCCCCACCCCAGCCCTGAGCTCCGTCCTGCATCCTAACTCCCTCCCAAACCCCATACTCCATGTCTCCAGCCCAGAGTACTCTCATGCATGCTCACCATCAAACTAGAGGACAGAAGTAGATATGCTGGTGGGTCAGGATAGGGTCCAGGGAGACCTAGATAAATTGGAGGATTGGGCCCGAAGAAATCTGATGAGGTTGAACAAAGACAAATGCAGAGTCCTGCACTTAGGATGGATGAATCTCAAACACTGCAACAGACTAGGAACCATCTGGCTAAGCATCAGTTCTGCAACAAAGGACCTGGGGATTACAGTGGATGAAAAACTGGATATGAGTGAACAGCGTACCCTTGTCACCAAGAAGGCTAATGTCAAATTGGGCTGCATTAGTAGGAGCATTGCCAGCAAATCTAGGGAAGTGATTATTCCCTTGTATTTGACACTGGTGGGGCCCCATCTGGAGTATTCTGTCCAGTTTTGGTGCCCCCCACTCTCTTTTAGAGAAAGGATATGGACACAATCAAGAGTCCAGTGGAGGATGACAAAATCATCAAGAAGCTGGAGCACATGACTTAAGAGGAGAGACTGAGGGATTTTGGCTTATTTAGTTTACAGAAAAAAAGCAGTCATGTAGCACTTTAAAGACTAACAGAATGATTTATTAGGTGCTGAGCTCATCACCTAATAAATCATTTTGTTAGTCTTTAAAGTGCTACATGACCACTGTGTTGTTTTGTTAGAATACAGACTAACATGGCTACCTCTCTGCTACTAGTTTACAGAAGAGAAGAGTGAGGGGGATTAGATAGTAGCCTTCATCTACCTGAAGGGAGTTCCAAAGAGATGGAGAGAGGCTGTTCTCAATGGTGACAGATGACAGAATGAGGAGCTATGGTCTCAAGTTGCAGTGGAGGAGGTCTAGGTTGGATATTAGGCAAAGCTGTTTCACTAGGAGAGTGGCGAAGCTCTGGAATGGATTACCTAGAGAAGTGGTGGAACCTCCATCCCTAGAGGTTTTTAAGCCCCCACTTGACAAAGCCCTGGCTGGGTTGATTTAGTTGGACTTGGTCCTGCTTTCAGCTGGGGGCTGGACTTGATAACCTCTGAGGTCTTTTGAACCCTATAATTATATGATCCCTTCCCCAACACCTGAGTTCAAACTGCCTCCCAGGTCCCAATTCTCTGCCCTGGCCCTGAGCCACCTCCCACACCCATATTCCCTCCCAGAGCCCACACTCTGCACCACAAATCCCCTTTCCCAGGTCAGAACCCTCTCCCACACCCTAACGACCTCCCAGAGCACACACTCCCAGCCCATAGATCCCTTCTGTACCCTAACCCCCTCATTCCATACCCCACCCCAGAGCCCAAAGCCCTTTCACACCCTAAGCCTCTGCCCCAGCCTGAATCCACTCCAACACCCTAACTTCTTCCCAGACCTCTCAACCCCAGCCACACTGCAGCCCCTTACTCTGAGCTCACTTTTTCACCCCAGAACCTGCACCCCCAGACAGAGCCCTCACCCTCTCCTGTACCCCAGCCCTTCTGCTGCAGTCTGGAGCCACCTTGCACATCCTGAACCTCTCCTTCTTAGCCCCACAACAGAGCCCTAGGAAAGCCCCAGGCCTCCCCCTTTGCCCCACAGGGCTGTGTGGAACCTACAACTGATACTTTCTGGGGATCAATGGCCCCAATAAGAAACAGGTTCCCCACTCCAGTCTAGATGGATGGTTGAATTGTATGGAAGCCCCTAATGACAGCTTGAGTATAAGACAATAACACTGAGCTGGAAATGAGAAAACAGAGACTTGTTCCTTCGGTGGAGGTGATCACATAATCTGGTCTGATAAAGGCTGTCAGCTTGGAAGTTCCAATGTAGCATGCTGTTATTAGCAAGTGGGTCTGGAGCAGCTTAGAGCTGTTAGCCAGGAAGTTTGTCCCCTTCCAAGAAGCAAAGATGAGTTTGAGTCCTCAGAGGGGAGAGACTTCTGTCTTCTGTAGATTGGCCCCTCGTGCATAACCTGGGATCAAGTTCAGGGCTGTTTCCGTATGTCCAGTCAGCATTCCTTCGCATGCATGGTAAGGCCTATCCTTTTCTCAGCTTGAGGAAGTATTTAAGTGAACATCTTTTCCCCTGAGACGTGTAGATAAGGAGAAGTTTAGAAACCAAACTTAAATTATGTTAAATTAAGCCAAGCATGAGGGAAATCCCATCTGCAGTGCGTCATCCAAGTGGTTTCCAGCTTTGCTTCCCATTACAGGCGGAAGAGCAAACAGGCTTTGAGGGATTACAAGAAAGTTCAAATCCAGTTGGAAAATCTGGAAACAAGTGTTCGGGACAGATGCAAAAAGGAGTTCACAGGTAAGAGAACTTTCCTCCCCTGCTGTTGCAAATAGAGGGGTTGGATAACCACCTCTGACTCTTCCCTGTCTCCTTTGGCCCTAGTCTCACTAGCTGTCTCTGTGTGAACAATCATATGCTGGCTTGTGTCAGTGTGTTTAAAGTTTACGGCCAAATTCTGCTCAGCTACACACATGCCTTTGAGGTCAACGGGGTGGCCGTTGTGTAACTGGGAACAGAGTTCAGCCCATACTTGTCTCTCTATGTCTTCATCTGGAGCATAACTCTAGCGATAAGGATGCTTATTGTTTTCTGTTTCCATAGTAATTGCAGAGACAAATACTGTGATCTCTAATTAGAGGTGGAAAGCAGTAAAACACATGGAAGCCATGGTGTTGTGGAGAGTTTGTAATGCTGTCTCTCTGACTTGAATATTGCCAATTAATATTGAGATCGGCTATGCACCAGACCAATCCTTTAATAAATATCAACCTTTCACACTGGATAGTTAGCTTGGTAGAGCTTTTTCTGCTTCCTTTAAACCCAGAAGATGGCCTCCAGCTATAAATAACAATCCATTAGGTCTTTCAAATCTCTCCCCAATAGCCAGGGTTGGAGCGGTCCCTTAAAGAACATTTGCCAGTGCTCCGAATGGTCTTCTTGTATATGTCCTGGAAGATGGCTTCCACTACTTCCTCTGGGAGAGGATTCCACAGGACAAAGCATTTCCCTAATATTTTAACCTGTCTTTCCTTTGTCATTTGCATTCCATTAGCCCTAGTTACTTCCCAGTCCACAGCTCTGTGCTCAATCCTCTGAGACACATGTTTTCTTGGTGTAACTTTGTAATACAGAAACTCCTTTACTTTCAGACCTGATGACTGAGATGATGGATCTTACCAGTGACCTTGTTGGCACCGGAATCCCCTTCCTGGATTACAGATCCTACGCAGAACGCATTTTCTTTCCCGGACACCGTGAGTCGCCACTGCAGAGGGGCCTGGATGTGCCCGACTGTCGACGTCAAACAGTGGAGCAGGGCTTGGTGCAGCTCTCCAACCTTCTCAATAGTAAACTTTTCCTTACCAAGGTAATGTACCTTCCTTAAATCCCTGCAATAACTGCCACCTGTACAATTTCACAGGCACTCATTGCCAGGAGAGACAAAGGGTAATGTGAGCTTCCTCACAGCAATCTTTAAAGTGCCATAGTTGTGGTTACTCTGCTTGTAATAAACCAGAGCATTTGCTCATCTTTGACTTTCTCTCTCTCTCTCTCTCTCTCTCTCTCTCTTTGCAGTTTATCCACACTCTGGAAACCCAGCGTACATTCTCTCCAAGAGACCGGGCCTATGTGGCATCCCTTCTCACTGTCTCATTGCATGGGAAGCTAGAGTACTTTACTGACATCCTAAAGACTCTTTTGAATGACCTCGTTGAGCAGTATGTGGCCAAGAACCCCAAGCTAATGTTACGGCGGTGAGTGAGTAATTCGGTCATAGTTCCACTGTCTTCAGCTTGGCTATGGCTGGTCCCTGGACAGAATCTTTCAGGATTGTCCTAGATCCCCATAATCCCTCTGCAGTAACAATGAGACAATGTGCTATGCAAGAGATACAAATTCAGCAGGTGTACAGACATGAAGCTCTACCAAAGAAAAGGCAACAGAAATTTGATCATTTCCTGCTGAGTGATTTCACGGAAGAAGCACCTTGAAATCTCCCATTTCTCCCTAAGATTAGATGTCCACCTGTCAGAAAGTGAATTGTGGGAGAGAAGCAGAGATGTGGATCTGTGTGTCATACCTCAGGGAAGAGAACTGGGACTGGGCCTGTGTTTGGTGCTGTGGGGAGGAGCTGGGACAGTGGGTCTGTGAGGGATGCTGGGATGGGATGTGGGTCTGCGTGTGATATTGAGGGGCGTGTGATGTTTGGCGGGGAGGAGCTGGGACTGTGGGCCTGTGTGAGATAGTCGGGGGATGAGCTGGGATTGTGTGTCTGTGTATGAAGTTGTGGGGAGGAGCTGGGACTGTGGGTCTGTGTGTGACGTGTGGAGGAGCTGGGACTATGGGTCTGTGATATTTTGAGAAGTATGGTCTGTGTGTTGTATTGGGGGGACAGGGAACTGAGAAAGTGGGTTTTTATGTGATATTGTGATATATACTGTCAGAGATTCTGGGACTAGGTGTGTGTTTAGAATTTTGTGTGGTATTGTATGAGAGGGACTGGGATCGGGGCTTTCAGGGAGGGATTTTCATTGAAGAGTGGGTGTGGATATGTGCAATGAGCCATCAAGAGACCCACAAGTCTCATATCTCACCCTCCCAGTTCTGAGATATAAAGTCTCTGACAGGGTTTCGTAGCAAGTGCTGATTGGTGTTACAGAGCAGTGTGCATAGGATATTTCCTCACGAATGGCAGGTTTCCTCATAGTATTTAGCACTGGCTTAATTGCTCTTCTGAAAGTTGTTGGGAATTTTGGCCCACTATTTCAGTGGGAGCATGTTTAGGCCAAGACTGAGCTCTTTCTAAACCTTGTCCCCTCTGCACTGAACCGGTGGCATAATTGGTACTTTGCAAGAGATCTGATCCTTTTATTCCTAAATCACTTTCCTTATAAGTTTGAGATAGAGCATGAGGTTATGGACACCTGACTACCTTGTTGTGAGTTCTGTCCCATTGGAGGGAGCTGGAGATATAGCACTGTGCTTAATGTTTGGGTCCTTGGGGCAGCCTACAGAAGCATTAATATGCTCTTGTGGCTGCCCCTGCTTTTCAGGTTAATTATTTACATTATTGTTCATACATGAGAGGTTCTATACCCCATTCAGGCAGAAGCCCTGACATTCGTACTGAGGTGGGATCCTCAATGCGCTTTGCCTAGAAAGCATGTCTGGATTCTTATCATCCACCCCACTCCCTGTTCTGTCTGCCTCCTCATGGAGGAGAATGTACAGTAACCAGCCTTGGGTTCTCTTTCAGGACAGAAACAGTAGTAGAGAAACTGCTCACCAACTGGATGTCCATCTGTCTGTATGCTTTTGTAAGGGTAAGAATTTGCCACGCCTGGGAAGGGTGGGGAAACCAAGAGAAATGGAGACTCAAAGAATGCCACAACCCTGCTATGCTAATACGAATCAACAGCCTGAGCACCTGCTCAAGAGGTGTCACCTGTTACATTGCGTGCAGTGAGGAGGAAATTACAACTGGGTTGCTCACAGCATAGATTGCATAGCAGACAGCACTTCGTCAAATCCCTCATCTGCGCCTTCCACAATCCTGCAGCCAGTGGCTGAGCTAGATTGTTGCATGCCCAGATGTCAATCCAGGAGACACAGCCCTACCACTTTAATAGCTGAGTGTCTCACATATGTTATTGGAGTGAGCTGCACCACTCCCTGTGCAGGAAGATAACGGCATGAGCTTACAGACCCCATGCAAAGGCTAGGGGAGTGAAGGAATAGTTGTAGGCTGAGATGGCCCTACCCCTCAGCAGCTGGTGAGCAAGCTCCACATGGAGGACCTGCTCAAAAGGGGACTGACAGCAAAGCAAGAGCAGAGTGAAGGAGAGGCTGTCTGCAGGAAGGGTGCCAGATTGCTGGTTTTGGGGCAGAACAGCCTGTAAAGAAGGGTATGGACTTGAGATAAGACCTAGCCAGAGCCTGATCCTTTTCCCTCCGCTGCTCCTCAGCAAGGGATAATATCTAGACCCTGAGACATGAACTGAAAAGTCACTGTTTAACTGTCTGAGCTATCGAGACTCACTGGGAACTCTCTGCTAGGGAGAGGCAAAGTGCTCTGAGCACATCCCAAACTAGATAGAGAATGAAGAGTAGGACTTGACCCAACAGATGCTGGTCTTGTATTGGCCAGAGGATGCTGAGACACTTCTTGCCCTTTCCCCCTTGGGCCTTGCAATGGGACCGGCTGGTACCAAGGAAGAATCTAGATCCTTAGACCTTCCCCTAATCCCACCCAAATGTGGGAACCTGTTGAGCACTGGTGATCGAGAGACAATATTCCAGCTGTTAGGCTTGTGCCCAGCAAGGCCATCTGAGATTTTAGGAATCATTCAGCAACCATCTGCTCACCAGGCTGTTCAGGGTCACAAGTGAACCTAGCTACAGAGCTCTGTTTTACAGATGAGGAAACTGAGGCATGATGTATTGTGCCAGGTCACTCGGATGGTGTGGCAGGTCTCATGAGTCCCAGTTCAGTGCCTTAGCCAGACTGTTTTTCCTGCATATGAAGCAAGGATGGGATTGGTGGAGCCCTCCAGCGTGGATTCTTTGTGTTGCTTTGTTGACCGGTGCCTTTGGTTATGTTTCTGGGAGTAAAGAGGTCCATTTTCTGGGCCCTGAGGTCACTGTCACACAGAGTGAAAGTGACTTCTCCCAAGAGCTGATCCTCTTTCTGTCTGCCAGGATTCTGTTGGGGAGCCACTCTACATGCTGTTCCGGGGAATTAAGCACCAGGTAGATAAGGGACCAGTGGACTGGGTGACAGGGAAAGCCAAATACACCCTGAACGATAACCGCCTTCTGCGAGAGGATGTGGAGTACCGGACTCTGGTGAGAACTCCCTACTGCTTGGCACTTTGTTCCTTCTCTTCCCTCCTTATTCTGTACCAATGAAACACAATCTGCTAACTGAAACACAGTCTCAACCTGTAGTACACAAACTCCTATGAGTCTGCAGACTACATCTAAGTCCAAGACTTAGATTGAAAATTGAACAGAGTTCAACTATATCTATATACAATAGATTTCCAAAGGGGTCTGCACCTCCATTCAACATTTATTAGGGATCTGCAAATTAAAAAAGCTTGCGAACCACTGTCTTAATCCATTCTAAGTCAGGACTAAAGCCAGACACTTGGTAGTGCCCTGACGCTGCCCACTGGAAGTCATCGTTTCAGACCGGGATCTGGAGTTGGCATAAACCCCAGTGTCATTTAGAACACCTCTGCCGCTGATGGCCTGAGGCGGTCCAGCGGACAAAGACTGTGGGAGCAGAGTGGTACTCTAGCCACTTCTCCTCCTCACTGGCTACATTCACTGTGGAATCATGGGAGAAGGATGAGGGGCTGTAAGAGTGGCTACACCAGCGCTTTGTTACCCATGAAAGACCCCTATGTAGGGGTTCCTTCAGGAGGCCTGCTGAGCCGGCTTTACATCTCCAGGATTGAGAATCTGGCTCATGACATTCATGGTATTCCCTTCCCCAGCCTTCTACAAGTATAGAAGGGGAATGGGCAGTGTAACTGAAGGCAGGGGAATGTAGGCTTATCACCTTATGCAGCCACGTCAGCTGTCTTTTCTTTCCCCAGACTTTAAATGCTCTGACTCAAACTGAAGCTATTGTGGGAGAGGCGGAGGATTCCCAGTGTGTCTCTGTGAAAGTACTAGACTGTGACACCATAACCCAGGTGAAGGAGAAAATCCTAGATCAGATCTATAAAGGAATGCCATATTGTCATCGCCCAGACCCGGACTCCCTGGACCTTGGTAAGCACAGTTAATTGATGCCAAGACTTAGTAATGAGGTTGAAGAGTGGCATCAGATGTGTTTACAAAGTGCCACTGGTGTGCCTAACTCTGTCCATTCAGCAGAGAATGGTAACAGCCCCTGCCACAAGCTGCTTATGCTGTCCTCTGGAGTCAGTATGATGGAGTCAGTGGATAAGAGGATAATAGCAGGAAGTTGGGTGGAAAAGAGGGTATGCGTAATTAGTTGTTGCCGGCCCTTGTTATAGTGCCTTGTGTCTTTTTACATTTGTTATAGGGAATAGCCACTGGGCCCTTCTGGTTCTTGTCAGAAGCTTGCAGAGTGCTTGGTCTTTGTGGAAGAATTGGAATGAGGAAGGGGATGTTTATGAAGAGCTTATTGTATCAGGTAGAGCGCTCAGGGTGAGGTGCTAGCATGGGAGTGGTGGAGAGATGCTAGAAGGCTCTGGCACAGTCTTTCTTTTATTGAAGACAGTGGCAGAATTCTCATTTACTTAGCAGTGCAGGATAAGGCCCTATGTGGGCTAATGAACTGTACGTCTCCTGTTGGGAAGAGCTCTCCAGTTTTTCTTCTTCCTTTGTTCCTGTTTCTCATTTAGCAGTTGGGAGGCATCTGACCACGGCTGTATTTGTAGGACACACTTTTGCTCAGTAATGCATTGAGTGATTCAGGGTTTGCAGCTTACTCAGGACACACTTCTTGTCATGCCTGTCTTCTCCCATCCCTTCTGGCCTCTGGGATGTGGCACCATCTCCCGAACTATAATTGCCATTGCTTGGTAAGAAGGGAGGAGGTGACTGTGACCAAGAGTCAACCAGTGAATAAGGCTCTCATGTTGAAGCTGAAAGCTCAGGTTTGTACTTGTCAAGGAGGTCTGAAATACAAATCTGAGTTCCCCTAGATTGATTTCCATAGCATTTAGAACTCCACTCTTCATTCAAACCATTCATTGCCATGGCAGCATTTAATCCACAGGGGCAGACAGATAGAATGTAGTTGGTGGCAAGGAACAGATTGTTGAGCACCTCTCTTCTATGTACAGAGACGCTGCTGTGATGCCAGCAGTAGAAAGCTCATAGCGGAGCGGAGTGGTGTGGAGCGGAGTGGTGGAGTGGTACTATATGTGAAGGATAATATAGAATCAAATGAAGCAAAAATCCTAAAGGAATCAAAATGTTCCATAGAATCATTATGGATAACAATTCATTCCTCTAATATGAATATGGCATTAGGAATATATTACCGACCACCTAACCAGGACAGTGATAGTGATGCTGAAATGTTAAGGGAGATTAAAGAGGCTATCACAATAAAAAACACAGTAATAATAGGAGATTTCAATTATCCCCATATTGATTGGGTACATGTCACCTCAGGACGGGATTCAGAGATTAAATTTCTTGATGCCTTAAATGACTGCTTCTTGGAGCAGCTAGTACAGGAACCCACAAGTGGAGAGTCAATTCTCGATCTAGTCCTGACTGGAATGCAGGATCTAGTCCAAGAGGTAACTGTTCCTGGACCGCTTGGAAATAGTGACCACAATATAATAACTTTTAATATTCCTGTGTTGGGAAGAACACCGCAGCAGTCAAACATTCTGGCATTTAATTTCAAAAAGGGGAATTACACTAAAATGAGGAAGCTAGTTAAACAGAAACTAAAAGGTAGAGTAACTAAACTAAAATCCCTGGAAGCTACATGGAAGCTGTTTAAAGACACCATACTAGAGGCCCAACTTAAATGTATACCCCAAATAAAAAAACACAGTAAGGCTACGTCTACACGTGAAGCCTACATCGAAGTAGCCTATTTCGATGTGGCGACATCGAAATAGGCTATTTCGATGAATAACGTCTACACGTCCTCCAGGGCTGGCAACGTCGATGTTCAACATCGACGTTGCGCAGCACCACATCGAAATAGGCGCAGCGAGGGAACGTCTACATGCCACAGTAGCACACATCAAAATAAGGGTGCCAGGCACAGCTGCAGACAGGGTCACAGGGCAGATTCAACAGCCAGCCGCTCCCTTAAAGGACCCCTCCCAGACACACTTGCACTAAACAGCACAAGACACACAGAGCCGACAACGAGTTGCAGACCCTGTGCATGCAGCATGAATCCCCCGCTGCAGCAGCAGCAGCCAGAAGCCCTGGGCTAAGGGCTGCTGCACACGGTGACCATAGAGCCCCGCACGGGCTGGAGAGACAGCGTCTCTCAGCCCCCCAGCTGATGGCTGCCATGGAGGACCCCACAATTTCGACGTTGCGGGACGCGGATCGTCTACACGGTCCCTACTTCGACGTTGAATGCCAAAGTAGGGCACTATTCCGATCCCCTCATGAGGTTAGCGACTTCCACGTCTCGCCGCCTAACGTCGAAGTTAACTTCGAAATAGCGCCCGACGCGTGTAGCCGCGACGGGCGCTATTTCGAAGTTAGTGCCGCTACTTCGAAGTAGCGTGCACGTGTAGACACAGCTTATGAGACCTAACAAAGAATCACCATGGCTTAACAGCCATGTTAAAAAGGCAGTGAGAGACAAAAGGGCAGCTTTTAAAAAGTGGAAATCAAATCCTAGTAAGGAAAATAGAAAGGAACATAAACACTCCCAAATTAAGTGTCATAATGTAGTAAGAAAAGCCAAAAAAGATTTTGAGGAACAGCTAGCCAAAAATTCAAAAAATGATAGTAAAATGTTTTTTAAATACATTAGAAGCAGGAAGCCCGCTAAAAAAGCAGTGGGGCCCTTGGACGATAAAGATATAAAAGGAGCGATCAAGGAAGACAGTGCCACTGCGGAGCGATTAAATGATTTCTTTGCTTCAGTCTTCACGACTGAGGATGTTACAGAGGTTCCTAAATCTGAGCCAGCCTTTTTAGGTGACAAATCTGAGGAACTCTCCCAGATGGAAGTGACATTAGAGGAGGTTTTGGAGTTAACTGATAAGCTGAATAGTAACAAGTCTCCAGGGCCAGACGGTATTCACCCAAGGGTTCTGAAAGAACTCAGATGTGAAATTGCGGAGTTATTAACAGTGGTTTGTAACTTATCCTTTAAATCCGCTTCGGTACCCAATGACTGGAAGACGGCCAATATAACGCCAATATTTAAAAAAGGCTCCAGAGGAGACCCTGGCAATTATAGACCGATAAGTCTAACATCAGTACCAGGCAAATTAGTAGAAACACTAGTAAAGAATAAAATTGCAAGGCACGTAGAAGAGCACGAATTGTTGGGCAAAAGTCAGCATGGTTTCTGTAGAGGGAAGTCGTGTCTAACTAATCTATTAGAATTCTTTGAAGGGGTTAATAAACGTGCAGACAAGGGGCACCCAGTGGACATAATATACCTAGATTTCCAGAAAGCCTTTGACACGGTCCCACACCAAAGGCTTTTATGTAAATTAGGCGGTCATGGGATAGGAGGAAAGATCCTTTCATGGATCGGGAATTGGTTAAAAGACAGAAAACAAAGGGTTGGAATAAATGGTAAATTTTCACAATGGAGGAGGGTAACTAGTGGTGTTCCCCAGGGGTCAGTCCTGGGACCGATCCTGTTCAACTTGTTCATCAATGATCTAGAAAATGAGGTAAGCAGTGAGGTGGCAAAGTTTGCAGATGACACCAAGTTGTTCAGGACAGTCAAAACCAAAAGGGATTGTGAAGAACTACAAAAAGATCTCAGCAAACTGAGTGATTGGGCAGCAAAATGGCAAATGAAATTTAATGTGGGTAAGTGTAAGGTAATGCACATTGGAAAAAATAACCCCTATTACACATACAACATGATGGGGTCAAATTTAGCTATGACAGATCAGGAAAGGGATCTTGGAGTTATAGTGGATAGTTCTCTGCAGACATCCACGCAGTGTGCAGCGGCAGTTAATAAAGCAAATAGGATGTTAGGAATTATTAAAAAAGGGATAGATAATAAGACAAAAGATATCATACTTCCCCTATATAAAACTATGGTACGCCCACATCTTGAGTACTGTGTGCAGATGTGGTCTCCTCACCTCAAAAAAGATATATTGGCATTAGAAAAGGTACAGAAAAGGGCGACCAAGATGATTAGGGGTTTGGAACGGGTCCCATATGGGCAGAGGCTAGAGAGACTGGGACTTTTCAGTCTGGAAAAGAGGCTATTGAGGGGCAATATAATAGAGGTATATAAAATCATGAATGGTGTGGAGAAAGTGAACATAGAAAAATTATTTACCTTTTCCCATAATACAAGAACTAGGGGACACCAAATGAAATTGATGGGTAGTAGGTTCAAAAGTAATAAAAGGAAATTTTTCTTCACACAGCGCACATTCAACCTGTGGAACTCCTTGCCGGAGGAGGCTGTGAAGGCCAGGACTCTATTAGCGTTTAAAAAAGAGCTCGATAAATATTTGCAGGTTAGGTCCATAAATGGCTATTAGCCAGGGGTAAAGTATGGTGCCCTAGCCTTCAGTACAAGGGCAGGAGATGGATGGCAGGAGATAAATCACTTGATCATTGTCTTCTGTTCTCCTTCTCTGGGACACCCGGCATTGGCCACTGTCGGCAGACGGGATACTGGGCTGGATGGACCTTTGGTCTGACCCAGTATGGCTGTTCCTATGTTCTTATTCACCATGAATGGTAGGCAGGGCTAAGATGCCTGTGTCTTCGCTAGCAGCGTGGCTGGATGACTTTACTCATCTAGAGTTCTTTGGGGCAAGAACAATATGTTCCTATCTTCTGTGATGTTGCAAAGCATTCTGACAGTAATCTGTTGCCCTATATCAAAATAATGCCATAAGATGGTAGCAATTCTAATATATACAGGATTTTTAAACAAACTTTTTTCCTGTAACATATGTTCTTCTTCGAGTGTCCCCGTCGGTGCTCCACAATAGGTGTCGGGCTTGCCCGGCGCCGCAGATCGGATCTTCCAAGCAGTTTCTGCCGGACCGCGCATGCGCCGGCGCGCGCCGCTCCCTTGCGCGCTCCTGGCCATGTGCGCGATCCGGTCCCCGCCAGTTCCTCTTAACCGCCGTCGGCTGCAGACGGAATCCGAACTAGGCTAAGGCCAAGTAGCATATTCAATGACTTTAACTGTTTTTCTTTAAAGTTTTTCAAGTACTTAGGCTACTGCAAGTTAGCCGGTTGTTATTTTTGCTAAAAAAAAACAAAAAAAACAAAAGCAACAAACAAACTACAAGCGGGACAGCTTCAATCCAGTCCCAGTAACAAGCGCCGGAGGCCAGGAGCATAGGGCCATCAGCCCTCCTGCTGCGGCAGGCCATCGGAAGGGGAAAACAGCACAGAGAAGGTGCTAAGTACCCGTTTAACAACTGAAAGACTCACCAACAATGTCCTGTTCAGGATTTAAAAAACGTGAGTCCTGCCGAGAGGCGATGCCAGCGTCCGATGGGCACAGTCTATGCATAAGGTGCCTTGGGGAGTCCCATGTTGCACAGAAATGCTCCTTCTGTGCTAAATTAACAGCCAGAGCAAGGAGAGACAGGGAGATGCGGCTTAAAATGCTGCTTTTTGATAAGGCCCTCCAGCCAGACGTGCCGGAGCGGCCGCAGCAGGAGGGACCCTCCGGGGCCCATAAAAGGAAAGCTGCCTCCCTCACCCCATCAGCGCAAAAACGGAGGAAAGCCTCCCCAGCCCAATCCCTGCCGGCAGCAACAGCGAGCGGGACGGGAGGAGCGAGCAGCCCCCAGCCGCAGCAACAGCTGATCGGCGGCGGCACGGAGAGCCACGTGGAAGCGGCTCAGCCTCCGATAATCAGCCAGCCGCCCCGCACCGCAGGCAGGGCGGCGGCTAAACAAGCGCCGGTGCCGGCGGCACCGCAGGCAGCGGCACCGACCCCCGGAGAACCGGCGGTGCAGAGCGCGCAGGCACGCAGCCTGCAGGCACCAAAGGACACCGCACGTGCGGCACCGCCTTCGAGCGTGCCGGGCACGGTGCGGACGGGGCCGGGATCCCCTGTGCGTCAGGGGGCGGAGTTACCTCCTCCAGGGAGGGGGAAGGCTGCACACAAGAGGAGGCATTGCAGCCCCTCTCCGGACAGGGCTGTGGAGTTGCTTTCTCACAGCCCTCCGCTTATGTTGCAGACTCCAACCAGAAGGCAGGGGTCCCCCCTAGCCTACCCGGAGCCCCCTTCTCCATTTTTGCAACCAGCCTCACCCTGGCTGGGACCACCTTCACCCTTCCTGGGGTTTGAACCGCTGGACTATTATGCAAAATCGCTCTCTCCAGTGTCTCGACGATCTCCCTCCCCCAGACGCAGAGGGTATGCACCAAGGGAGTGGTCTAGGTCACCTTCCCAAGAACAGTGCCTATACTGCCATGGTCGCCCCTACCACGCGGGGCATAGACACCATCGGCAATCTACTAGGGAAAGATCCCCACAGACGATCTCGTACCCCCGAGGGCAATTGCAACCGGGGACAGAGACTCAAGCATCTCAGGGGGGACTGGTTATGGAACCCCGAGATTTTCCCTCGCAAACCTCTAGCGAGAGGGTGTACCATCACCAGCAGGAACCGGAAGGGTCCAGAGAGACGTACCCCAGCGGTTCCTCGCTCTCCTCCCCGGACGAGGCTACGGCCCCGGGGGACGTCCATCCTCCAGACGATCTCAAACAGTTTCAAGAGCTGTTTAAGAGGGTGGCCTTCACGCAAGGCATCCAGACAGCAGAGGTGCAAGAGAAACACCATAAACTCCTCAAAAATTTGAGACCTCCGGCCTCCTCCAGAGTAGCAATACCGCTTAATGAAGCGATCTTAGAGTCTGCCACTACGATATGGCAGACCCCTGCGACTATTCCACCTGTCCAAAAGAGAACGGATAAGAAATACTTCGTGCCGGCGAAGGGCATGGAGTTCCTGTTCATCCACCCACAGCCAAATTCCTTGGTGGTGGAGTCGTCGCAACAAAGATCAAAGACATCTCAATTCAGGACAGGGGGAACAGACAAAGATGCCAAGAAGCTAGAGCTGTTCGGCAGAAAGGTCTACTCCTCCTCCACTTTAACGTTGCGAATGGCAAATTACGCAGCACACTTAGCGAACCATAATTTCGACAACTATTCCAGGTTAACCTCCCTCATGGACTCACTTCCAGAGGACAAAAAGCTGGTGCTCAAGGCCATAGTGCAAGAAGGCTACGCGGCCTCGAGGACGGGAGTTCAGATCACCCTGGACATTGCGGACACAGCAGCACGTTCCACAGCAACGCCCCTCCATACACAAAGAAAAGGTACTAACCTCAACAAAGACGGTACCAGTACCAGCAACAGCGCCCCCAGTACCACAGGGGTTACGAGCAAGGGTGACATCAACAGCACCAGCAGTACAGAACTCCCAGGCAACGTTCACAACAGAGCCGTGCGTCCTCGGGGCGGGGCCAAAGGCCACAAGTTTGACATACAGATCCAGGGCTGCGCCATCACTACCATCGCACAAGGTCATCCGAAGCGACTATTCCACCATCGCCTCCGACCATTCTACGACCAGTGGCAAAGGATCACCACAGACAAATGGGTGCTGGAGATCATAGCCACGGGGTACGCCATCCCCTTCCAGTCGCTCCCACCGTCACGACCTCCACCCAAGCCCCACCTCCAGGAGGCCTCCCATGTAGCGAGGCTCAGGCAGGAGGTGGACCATCTCATGCTCTTAGGGGCAGTGGAAAGAGTGCCGGAGCAACTGCAAGGGAAAGGGTTCTACTCCAGGTACTTCCTCACGGAGAAAAAGACAGTAGGCTGGAGGCCCATCTTAGACCTTCGCAGCCTCAACAGGTACCTGCGCAAGCAACGTTTTCAGATGACCACAATCGCCTCCATCCTTACAGCACTGGACGATGGAGACTGGTTCGCAGCCCTCGATTTACAATACGCGTACTTCCACATAACTATCCATCCGGCTCACCGGCGATTCCTCCGGTTCATGGTAGGCAACGAACACTTCCAATACAAGGTCCTACCATTTGGCCTCTCCTCGGCCCCCAGAGTCTTCACCAAGACCTTGGCAGTGGTGTCAGCCTACCTACACAGACAGGGGGTATTTATTTTCCCGTATCTGGACGACTGCCTGCCCAAAGGGGCCTCGAAGGGTTGAGGTTCTGCGCATGATACACGTCACAGCAAACACGTTCTCTTCACTCGGCCTGGTTATCAATCTGGCAAAATCAAAAATAGACCCCACACAGGACATAGAGTTCATAGGGGCTCGCATAAACTCGGTTACAGCGAGAGTATATCTACCAGAGGCTCGCTTTCGGGCCATCGGTTCCCTCGTGCAGGTCATCACCTTCAGCCCTACGGTGCCGGTCTTGACGTGCTTGCAGCTGCTGGGCCACATGGCAGCGGCGACGTTCGTAGTACAGAACGCCAGGTTACACATGCGCAGCATGCAGCACTGGCTGGCGAGTGTATACAAACCGGCAGTACACACCGTTCACAGGGTGGTGTCGCCCACAGCCGGGGTGCACAAATCCCTACAATGGTGGGTAAACCCCAGGAACCTGCTAACAGGGGTACCCTTCCACCAGCCGCAAATATCGGTTTTTCTCACTACAGATGCCTCCCTCATAGGGTGGGGAGCGCACATGGGCGAAGAGGTGACTCAAGGACTGTGGTCACCCACGGAACAGTCACTACACATAAATATACTGGAGCTCAGAGCAGTGTTCAACGCCTGCAGACACTTTCGAGACCACATACAAGGCAAAGTCGTCGGGATCAGTACAGACAATACCTCCACCATGTTTTATATAAACAGGCAAGGAGGAGCTCGATCCCGTGCCTTATGCGCGGAAGCAATCCGCTTATGGGACTGGTGCATCACCAACAATATAATCTTGAAAGCCTCGTACTTGCCGGGTGCGCACAATGTGAAGGCAGACCAGCTGAGCAGGCGTTTTGCACTCACACGCGAGTGGCAGATCCGTCCCGATCTGCTACGGCCGATTTTCCACGCATGGGGTTTTCCCCAAATAGACCTGTTTGCCACTCAGCACAACAAGAAGTGCCCACGATTCTGCTCCAGGGCAGGACTGGGATGGGGGTCCCTGGGGGACGCGTTCGCGATCCCGTGGAGGGGCCCCCTGCTTTATGCGTTTCCTCCCACAGTGCTGATCCACAAAGTCTTGCAGAAAGCCAGGAGGGAAAGGGCCCGGATGATCCTGATCGTCCCAACGTGGGATCGACAACAATGGTTCCCCCTACTCCTGCGCATGTCGGACCGTCCACCGATGCCTCTTCCGGTGGCGCCGGATCTGCTCACGCAAGGCCAGGGGTCCATAGTGCACTCGCACCCCCAAAGCGTGCGACTGCAAGCGTGGTTAATCCATGGCTCAGCTCCCTAGACAGCACATGCACAGTGGAAGTACAGCAAGTCCTAGAAAGTAGCAGGAGGACTTCCACCAGGAAGACCTACAAGCAAAAATGGACTCGCTTCACGGCTTGGTGTTCTACCAAACAGCTGGCCCCCCTTTTGGTGCCTATACCTACAATACTAGAGCATTTACTGGACCTCAAGAGAGGAGGACTCTCGCTATCCTCGTTGAAGGTCCACCTTGCCGCCATCTCGGCGTTCAGACATGAGGAGGAAGGGCACACGGTGTTCGCCCACCCTATGGTTACCAGGTTCCTCAAAGGGTTGGTAAACCTATACCCCCCTCAGAAACCGATTCCATCTTCGTGGAACTTGGACCTGGTGCTTACCACGCTAATGGGACCACCATTCGAGCCCTTGGCCGCGGTTCCCCTCCGCCTCCTTACAGTAAAGACGACCTTTCTTCTTGCAATTACGTCAGCTCGTAGGGTGAGCGAGCTCGCGGCAGTCATGGCAACGCCACCCTGCACTGTTCTTTTGTTTTTTCCAAGGAGGCGGTAACCATACGGCTGCATCCAGCCTTTGTTCCCAAAGTTTCTTCCGAGTTTCACATTAACGAACCTATTGTTCTACCCTCGTTTTATCCAAAGCCTCATAACTCCAACGAAGAGGCGCGCCTACACCTCCTGGACGTGAGGAGGGTGCTAGCCTTCTACGTAGACAGGACCAAGTCCTTCCGGAAAACGGATAGACTCCTAGTCTCCCTCGCTCCCAAATCGAAAGGAGAAGGTCTCTCCTCGCAGAGAATCTCAAAGCACATTGTATCCTGCATAAAAATGTGCTACGAGCTCAAAAAGACTCCTTTATCGGCCACTCACAGGGCTCATTCCACTAGGGCGGTGGTGGCATCAACAGCCTTTTTCAAGGGCGTTGCGTTAAAAGACATTTGCAGAGCAGCGACCTGGTCATCCTACGACACCTTCGCCAAACATTACGCCCTTCACAGGGTATTCCAAGAGGATACCCGTCTCTCTGCAGCGGTCCTCTCGGGGACAAGCTGCACATAATCCGATTACCCACCACCTATCTTGGGTTACTGCTGGGTAGTCACCTATTGTGGAGCACCCACGGGGACACTCGAAGAAGAAAGAAAAGTTACTCACCGTAGTAACGGTGGTTCTTCGAGATGTGTCCCCGTGGGTGCTCCACTACCCGCCCATCCTCCCCGCTTCGGATCTCTGTTTAGTGTTTTGCAGGGGCACCCGAGGCGGTTGGTCGAGGAACTGGCGGGGACCGGATCGCGCACATGGCCAGGAGCACACAAGGGAGTGGCGCGCACCGGCGCATGCGCGGTCCGGCAGAAACTGCTTGGAAGATCCGATCTGCGGCGCCGGGCAAGCCCGACACCTATTGTGGAGCACCCACGGGGACACATCTCGAAGAACCACCGTTACTACGGTGAGTAACTTTTCTCTGCACATTTTTACTGTTTTGTATTACTGGCAAGGAGGTTCTGTGGTTGCATCATTGCAATGTACATACCTAAAAGGGGTATAATTTATGTTGCTCCTAAGATTTTACCCCTGCCTTTCCTAACTGTTTTAAAAGTAACCTCTCAGCACTTTTGACAGTGCACTGCTGATGCAGTTTTGGCATGTTATTAGGCTTATCTGGCATTGGTTTCTGCTTATTGGAAATGAAATAGGCAAGAGAGTTTTAAAGACAGTTCAACTTTCACAGTAGTGATTTTATTTTATTTTCTGTTTTGATGACTGTAGAGTGGAGATCAGGTCTGGCTGGTCACCTGATCCTTTCTGATGAGGATGTGACCTCTGTCATTCAGGGAACCTGGAAGCGCCTGAATACGCTTCAGCACTACAAGGTCAGAGCTGATCATGTTTCTTCCCTTCACCTTCTCAATGACCTCTCAATGCCAGTTGTACACTCCACCTCTAGATGTGCTTCTTGCCTCATCCTATTTAAAGAACCTTTCTAACCCTACCTGTGATGTGGTCAAGGCTTTGACTTGCTCCTGACACAGGATCCGCTGTTCTTTCAGTGTATTCTCCTTTATACTCTGCATCTCCACTTCTGGCAGCCTGAACCACAGATGCTGGGGAGTCAGGCTTGTGTCTCATGTCTCATCCTCACTCCTGAGTAATTGATTCTAAGGCCAGAATGGGCCACTATCTTTCACTTCTCCTTTAACCTGTCAAATGCAATGTTCACCATGGTATCTACCATCTCTCTTTCCCTCTGTATTGTTCACCCACTTCTTTATTCCTTTTCTAATGTGGCCTTTGATTTAAGGGTGTAGAATTGGGTCGCACTAGACTGTCTCACTGCAGTCATTGTCAATACACCATGTTACATAACTGCAGTTATGTCTTATGTCAGCAGGAGATAGGCTTGTTGGTTGATGTCAATAGAAGGGCTTCATGCATAATATGGCAGGTGATGGTTTCTAGAGCTGGGACTGGCCTTCTTGGAATGGCAAATAATGTTTAAGGTACCTTCCCTTCCCACAAAGCACTTGACAATATCATTGACCCTCAAAGCCTTTGTGATGTAGGTATCATCCCCATGTTGCTGAGGGGGAAACTGAAGCATGGAATGGTGAAGAAACTTTACCAAACTCTCAAAGTGGATCAGTTGCAGAGCCAGGGTCCTGAGTCGTCATCTCCTCTTCTAACCAGGAGACCATATTTTCTTGAGGAGGATGGCTGCTGTACTGTATAAAGTCTTTCTGTCACATTGAGAAAGAGAAATGGCAGTATGTTGTTAATTCAAATTCTGCTTGTATGCAGGTTCCTGATGGAGCAACTGTAGCTCTGGTCCCACGTCTGACCAAACACATCCCCAGGGAGAATCAGGATTACATCCCTGGAGAGAGTGAGTCTGATGCTAAAGGCCTTAACATTCCATCTTCATTAAATAGTTTCACAAAACCCAGCAGCTCGCAAGCCAGGACTTTGTTCTTCCAGGCAGTAGCCCTCACTTTATGGTAACCCATAACAGTTGCTGGGTGAGTTGGGCCTTCCTCATCATAAGCATTGACACGATAACCAAGCTGTCAGCACTGGGGGCTTCTATAAGTGTCTGAGATCAGCCAGAGGCTTCCTGAAAACAGGAACAGAGTAAAAGGAAGCAGGGCCAGCAAAGAGAATCCAGCTTGAGCTGGACTCTTCTAGTTACTAACTGCAGGGACTGGGGGCAATCTATGCTAATAGGCCCAGAAATTAATAATTGTAGGGCCTGGGCACAATCCCTAGCTTGCTGTATGTTTTCTGAGGCTTGGTCTACACTAGATTTTACAGTCAACTGCAGGTACCCAGTTCTAGCTACAGCAATTGCATAGCTAGAATCAACTTATCTGCAGTCGATTGTAAGGTCTGTCCTCACTGAGGGAGGTCGATGGGAGTGTTTCTTCCATTGAACTCTGTTACTCCTCATGAAAGCAGGTGTACAGGGATCGACTGTGGGTCCCAGAGAGGTCCATTTTGTGCACCTCTATCAAACACATGAAATCGAACTCTTGGAAGATTGACCTGTCTTCCAGTAATTGTAAACATACCCTTAGTGCAGGAAAATCTTGTAATGGTGGCAAATGTCTCCAAGCAGTGTGGCCAGTCTCTGAGGGGAGCCTAGAGATTTCAATAGTATTTGTGTTTCAGAAACGCCAATGCTGGAGGATGCAGATGAGGGTGGAATAAAACTTTGGCATCTAGTGAAACCAACTGAAGAACCAGACCTCCCCAAGCACAGGCGAGGAAGCTTACGAGATCGAGAGCGAGCTAAGGCTATTCCTGAAATTTATTTGACACGTCTCCTCTCTATGAAGGTAGGAAAGAACCCAGTGTTAGATTAGATACACTGGGTCATGCTTAGGATATTTTCTTCCACAGTGGCCAAGGTTTGGTGCTTTGGTGCTAAATCCACAAGCCCCAAGGTGTGTTTTGCCAGCTATGGAGCACTGCACATAGAGGAAAGAATTCTTTGCTGCCCAAATTACTGTTATATTTATTTGTTGGCTTTCTTGTGACTCCAGCACCATGGTATCTGAACTTTGCATACTAAGAGGTTTAGCTTTCCAAAAGAGAAAAACGTTATTCTTCAAGTATTGTGTGCCTGTCAATCCCACACTAGGTGCATGTGCTCCATGTGTGTGAAATCTGAATCCTTTGAATGTCAGCATCCATTAGGTCATGTCTGCAACAAACACATGCACCTCACCTCCAACACCATAAAAGGCAGGATATTTGCAACCATTCAGTCTTCTCTTACATCTTGCAGCAGCAAGATAGGATGAGCATCATTAGTCGTCTGTGTCTTTATCTGGGCCAGAATGGCAGATTCAAAACCGTCCAGCTTCAAACCATGTCCATCCTGTGGTGGTCTCATTCCATTCCCAAGCGGCCACAGTCACTGAGTGTGTTTTTTCTCTTGAGGAGAGAATTGTGGTGGGTTGCAGCTCACTAAGGTTTTCATTCTCCACAAGAATGAGGAAGTCCTGGGATGGTCCTTGAAGCCATAACTCCACACACAGTTGTCAGGACCTCAGTACTGAATGTAGGCTGACAGGTGCCAGCCTTAGCTACTGTGCCATAATGATGCACTGCTTCAGCACTGCTGGCCAAAAGCCTTCATTCTATATGTCTACAGGAGCCAGGCTCCTGTTTGAATGGCCAGGCGACATTCTTACTGGGTACTGAGACTATATAAAGACAATAACAGGAAGAGGAAGTTGTCTTAGCAAATTTTAACTAATGCTCTGGACTGCCCCAGCCCACCTCAGCCACTGGGCCTTACAGTTTGCTCAGACCACTTTGTAGTCTTATTCTACCTGTATACCACCACGAGGCCCCTGGAGACACGTAACTTCCATGAGCAGATCACTGACCTGCATGCAGAAAAACTAAGCCATACTGTGCACAGGAGACCAGCTTCAGGCAGAAAATTGCTCATTGCCAGAATAGACCACAGGTGGGAATGTTTCCATTGGCTTGTGTTGTCTTCAGAACCCAAATCCACAAAATTGCTGAGAGAGAGCTGTGTTGGGACCTCTAGCAGCTTCAGTGTTATGAGCCAGTGCAGACTCTGTTTTCTGCTATGGTCCCACGTGTGCCTGATGGATCAGGCACAGGTGGCATGCTGCAGCTGACATACTTTCCTGAAGGCCTTTGTGACAACCTTCAGTAACCCTCACTGAACTCACAATGCAGAAGCAGTCCTACAGAGTCTGACAGGCCTCAGGATCAGTTGCAACTTATGCAGCCTGCTTCTAATGTCTGACTGCAGATATGGCTTTG
The DNA here is from genome assembly GCF_033958435.1 of Carettochelys insculpta. Lineage (NCBI taxonomy): Eukaryota > Metazoa > Chordata > Testudines > Carettochelyidae > Carettochelys > Carettochelys insculpta. The sequence goes on along the minus strand of NC_134147.1, from coordinate 50,417,466 downwards.
AATGAGCTGGCCCAACTACACCAATTCTGTCTTCGCCTCAATAAAATAAAAGATGAGTTTTGCCTCATGGAACAGCTTATGGGTCTATATCTATTTCTTGTTGGGGTGAAGAGCCACTCTTGAACGATTTGGGAGCCACCCCAGCATACTACTTTTTGGTTGCTGGATTACATTCTCCTTCTGGGGCATGGATTCTGATAAACGCCAGCTCTCTTTTGTCTGCTGTGTCCAATGACTGTTACATCGAGTTTCAGAATTTTTCCACCATCCCTCTTTAGGGACCCATCTCACAAAAGTTAGCTCAAAGAAGATTAAATAATTGGAGATACACATCTCCTAGAACTGGAAGGGACCTCTGGAGGTCATCTAGTCCAGTCTCCTGCCCTCTTGGCAGGACCAAGCACCATCCCTGATATCTGTTTGCCCCAATCAGCCTCCTCAGGGATTGAGCTCACAATCCTGGGTTTAGCAGACCAATGCTTAAACCACTGAGCTATCCCTCCCCCAAAGATGTATATGGCTTGTCTGCTTCACCTAGAAGCCGTAGAAGAGGTACCTCTGGAGTTCAGAGGAAGAAATTGTATTCTTGATATTTCCTTATATTTAAGTTAAAAGGAGAGTGGGCCTGGGTCTTCATCCCATCCTAGAGTTAAAAAGAAAGAACAAATGCAGGTGCTATCTCCCACTAAGAATGGTAACGCATGCCTCCATCCTTCCCTTCAGCTTCAAATGATCTCCAAGATTTGTCCTTCCCTCTTGTGACCCATCCAGATCACGGGGAGTATCTGTGGGACTTATTCACTACCATAAGGTGCTGCCAGTCAGTCTCTCAAAACCCAGTGTCTTCCAAAATGTCTACCAATGGTGGGTGACTCATTTGAAGAGACGATGGATTCATGTTTATACATACCTAGACAACTAACTTGGATCAAAGGCGAGTCTCATCAGGAAATCACCACAGCCCTAAAATATGTCCTTTCCAATTCAGGCAACTGGGTCTCCTGGTGAATTAAGAAAATTCAGCTTTTATCCTACCTCAACCAAATCCAGTTTGGCAAAAAAAAAAAATCTTGCCATGGACAGGGTTTGCTTGCTCCAGACAAACGTAAAAATGAATCCATCAAGCACAGTAAAGAACCTGCCTGCAACTCATGGGCTAAATGTCAGTGTCTACAACATGTTGCTGCTAGCCAGACTTCAACCATTGCTCAACTGGCTAAGGAAACGGCCAGATGTCAAAGGAACAAGCACACTGTGCTACCAACTTACACTGTCACTGAGTTGGTAGTCAGGCCCCCAACAGCTTTCAGAAAAAAGTACCTTTCTCCGCTTCTTCATTCTGATCCCGGATGCATCAGGAAAAGATTGGGCCTCACACCTGGACCAACTCCAGATCCATACAGCTTGCTCCCAAAAAGGTACAATCATGCATCTATATGTTCTAAAACTGCAAGTGATTGTGTTTGCTTCTGTAGCATTTCATCCTGTTTTACATAATTCCGCCAGGCAGATTTTTGGACAACACATCTAATAAACCAAGAGTTGCTCATTCATCACTCCTCTTTGCTGGTAGGGGAAACAAACTATGTGGATGGAAATTAGCAGAATCTGGCAACTCTGCACATGGGCAACAGTAAGCAAAATGTCTTGTGGGCCACTTAGAACTCCAGTGGGCTGTATGCAGCCTGCGGGCTGCCCACCACTGCTAGAGACACTGGAGAAGACAAATGTGATAGGATGCCAAAGAAAATAATGCAAACACAACCAAGAGTACTTCAAACTAAAGAACAACCACTAAACAGATGTAGAGACACCATATGGGATGTGATGATGCTGGGCTGAGTGGACGAACAAGCCATGGATAGGAAAGAGTGGTGACACTATACTGATCCCCAAGCCTGTGGAATGAAAAAAAATCATCAACAACACAGGATGGCTCCAATAGCTTTCATCTTCCAGGAGCCAGCAGTATTTTTACAGGCAATCCATTGCCAACCACGAGTGGAGCTCTAAAGTGCTCCAGTAGGCATTCTTCAGTCTACGTAGACTATGGATCGTGCCCTTCGTAGTGGGATCATCATTTGCAGCGTCGACTGTGGCTGTGAAGGCCCACATGAGAGTGACAGTCCTTGCTGCATCTGTTGCATGTGTAATGGGTGTCTGGCAGGTCCTTACTGTGCTTTCTGTGGGCTCGCCTCTCCTCTGCTAGCTGTCTGATCCGCATCTCACTCTTCTGCAGGCCCTTGTGTAGTTCCTGCCTCCCTCTGCTGCGATCGTCTGCCAGCTCCTCCCAGATGTCCGGCTCGATGTCTACCTCCCTGAGGTCCCTCTTGCAAACATCTTTGGAGCGCAACTGGGGGCGTCCGGGAGGTCTTTTGCCGGAGGCTAGCTTGCCATACAGGATGTCTTTTGGGATCCTTCCATCATTCATCCTGTGGACGTGGCCAAGCCAGCGGAGCCGCCGCTGCCTGAGGAGGGTGTGCATGGTTGGGATTCCAGCTTGCTCAAGGATGGCGGTGTTGGACACTCTGTCCTTCCACGATGTTCCAAGGGTGCGCCTGAGGCAGCGCAAGTGGAAGACGTTCAGCCTCTTTTCCTGGCAGGCGTACAGGGTCCAAGACTCGCTGCCATAAAGGAGGGTGCTGAGGATGCAGGCTCTGTAGACTTGCATTTTGGTGTGGGTGTGTAACTTGATGTTATTCCACACACTCTTGCTGAGTCTGGACAGAGTTGTGGCTGCTTTGCCGATCCTCCTATTTAGCTCTGTCTCCAATGACAGGGTGTCAGTGATGGTGGACCCGAGGTAAATGAACTCATGGACGACCTCTAACATATAGTTCTTCTTTGAGTGGTCCCTGTGGGTGCTCCACAGTAGGTGTCGGGCTCGCCCGGCGCCGCAGATCGGAAATCTTCCAGCAGTTTTTCCTGGATCGCGCATGTGCCGGCGTGCGCCGCTCCCCTGCGTGCCCCCGGCCACGTGCGCGATCTGGTCCCCGCCAGTGCCTTCTCAAACGCCATGGGCTGCAGACGGAATCCGCTCAGACTACGGCCAGAGTCAGATTAAATAGTGTTTCTACGTGTAAATTGTTGTTTTTTCCTGGTTTAAAAAAAAAAAAAGAGAGAGGACAAAGAGAATATCAAATATATAATAAAAAGAGAGAGAGGAGCAGAGAAAAAGAGTGGACGTGAAGGCCAGTAGGCTGCCCGCTGCCTCGCAGGCCGGCGACCGCAATTCGGGTAAACAGGCACGGACTAAGTGCTAAGTACCCTATTAACAGTAAAAGACTCACCGCGATGGCCTCTTCAGGTTTTAAAAAGTGTGAGTCCTGCCGTGAAGCTATGCCGGCCTCCAATGGGCATAGTGAATGTATCCAATGCCTGGGGGAATCACACGTTACCCAGAAGTGTTCTCACTGTGCTAAGCTCACAGCCAGGGCCAGGAAAGACAGAGAAATGCGTCTTAAAATGCTCTTGTTTGACAAGGCCCTCCAGCCGGACTTGCCGGAGAAGCCTCACCCAGAAGGGCCCTCTGGGTTACATAAGAGGAAGGCAGCTTCTCTGACCCCCTCAGTGCAGAAACAGAGGAAACTCTCCCTGGCTCGATCCTTGCCGGCGGTTTCAGCAAGCGGGACGGGCGGAGCATACAGCCCCCAGCCACATACTCAGGAAAGTGGCAGCGCGGCAGCGCACGTGGCAGAGGCTGAGCCTCCGGTTACACAACAGCCGGCACGCACAGCGCCTAGAGCGTCAGCCAGGCAAGCACCGGAACCGGCGGCACCGCCACAGGCGGCACCAACCCCCGCGGTACCAACGGTGCAGGGCCGCCAGGCACGGAGCCTGCAGGCACCGGAGGAAGTTACCCGCGCGGCACCACAGCTGAGCATGCCAAGCGCGACGCCAACAGCAGGACCGAGATCTCCAGTGCGGGAGGGGCGGGGCTAGCCCCACAGGGGAGGGGCAAGGCAAAATCAAAAGCCCGGCACCGCAGCCCTTCTCCGGACAGGGCTGCGATGCTACTAGCAACAAGCCCTCCCCCGTGCTACACACGCCACCCAGAAGGCCTGGGTCTCCACCAGCCTATCCAGAACCTCCTTCTCCGTTCCTCCAACCAATGTCACCATGGCTTGGGCCACCTTCACCTTTTCTGGGATTGGATCCCCTGGAGTACTATCACAAACCAGTTTCACCGCTATCTGTGTCGTCGCGGAGGTCTCGCTCTCCCAGACATCGGGGGTACACACCCCGAGAGTGGTCTAGGTCTCCATCCCCAGACCCATGCCCATGCTGCCATGGTTGTTCTTATCATGCTGGACACAGACACCCCAGGCCTACGCCCAGGGGCAGGTCCCCCCCGGCCGTTCAATACCCCCGTGGACACTCGCGATCGGGGATGGAAACACAGTTATCTTAAGGGGAGTTAGTTTTAGAACCCCGAGACTTTCCTTCACAATCCTCCAGCGAGCAAGTGTATCATCGGCCGCAGGAGCCTGAGAGTTCGAGGGAGGTTTACCCTAGTGGTTCCTCCTCATCCTCCCCAGATGAGGCCATGGCCCGCGGGGATGTCTCTCCCCCGGATGACCTTAAACAGTTTCAGGAGCTGTTTAAAAGGGTGGCTTTCACGCAAGGCATTCAAACGGCAGAAGTGCAGGAGAAACATCACAAACTCCTGAAAAATTTGAGACCCCCGGCTTCATCCAAAATTGCTATTCCGCTGGACGAAGCCATTATGGAGTCAGCCACTACCATATGGCAGACTCCGGCTCCATTCCACCTACGAACAAGAGAGCGGATAAGAAGTACTTCGTCCCGGCAAAGGGCATGAAGTTCCTCTTCAGTCACCCACAACCAAATTCTTTGGTGGTCGAGTCGTCCCGGCAGAGGTCAAAGGCTTCTCAGTACAAATCAGGGAGATCGGACAAAGATGCTAAGAAACTAGAGCTGTTTGGCAGGAAGGTATATTCCTCTTCCACCCTGCTACTGAGAGTGGCAAATTATGCGGCACACCTAGCAAACCATAATTTTGATAATTACTCCAGGCTTACTTCTCTCATGGATTCACTTCTGGAAGATAAGAAGCCGGTGTTGAAGGCAATTGTGCAAGAGGGCTACGCAGCATCGCGGACGGGAGTCCAGATTGCCCTGGATGTGGCAGATACGGCGGCACGTTCAACAGCTACAGCAGTGGTCATGCATAGAGATTCCTGGCTCCAGACATCGGGTATCCCGAGGGACCTGCAGGCGAAGATCGTGGACCTTCCCTTTGACACGCAAAAGCTGTTTGCAGACTCAACCGACTCAGTCCTCCACTCCAGTAAGGATTCGAGAGCTACGCTTAGAACCTTGGGTATTTATACTCCTCCATATAGGAAGAAAAAATATTATCCTCAGCAAAGCCGCTACCCGTACCAACCACAGTGTGCTCAGTATCAACGGGGCTACAACCAAGGGCGCCATCAACGGCAGCAACAGTACGGAACTCCCAGGTGACGTTCTCAACAAAGCCGTACGCCCTTGGGACAGGCCCAAAGGCAACAAGTTTGACGGGCATGTCGAGGGCTGCACTATCACTACCATTGCTCAATGCCACTCTCATCTCATGTTCCATCATCGCCTCAGACCGTTTCACCCCCAATGGCAAAAGATCACCACAGACAAATGGGTGCTGGAGATCATAGCCATGGGTTACGCGATCCCCTTCCAGTCGCTCCCACCGACGAAGCCTCCCTTCAGGCCTCACCTCCGGGACACTGCCCATGAGGCGAGGCTCAAGCAGGAGGTGGACCACCTTATGTTCATAGGGGTGGTGGAAAGAGTGCCGGAACAATTCCAGGGGAAAGGTTTTTATTCACGCTACTTCCTAACAGAGAAGAAAACAGGAGGCTGGAGGCCCATCTTAGATCTTTGGGGCCTCAACCGCTACTTGCACAAGCAACGCTTTCGGATGATTACAGTCGCCTCCATACTCACGGCATTGGACGATGGAGATTGGTTTGCAGACCTCGACTTACAAGATGCTTACTTTCATATAACGATCCACCCGGCACACAGGCGCTTCCTTCGCTTCATGGTCGGCAAGGAACACTTCCAGTACAGGGTTCTTCTGTTCGGCCTCCTCTCGGCCCCCAGAGTCTTTACCAAAACCCTGGCAGTGGTGTCAGCCTACCTGCACAGAGAGTGGGTGTTTATTTTCCCATACCTGGACGACTGCCTGCTGAAAGGGGCCTCGAAGACAGAGGTCCTACGCATGATACGCGTCACAGCGGACACGTTTCCTTCGCTGGGCCTAGTCATCAACCTCGCGAAGTCAAAGACCAACCCCACACAAGACATAGAGTTCATAGGGGCATGCATAAACTCTATCACAGCAAGGGTGTACCTACCCGACGCCCGCTTCCGCGCCATCAGTTCGCTGCTGCAAGTCATCACTTACAGCCCCACGGTGCCAGTCTTAACGTGCTTACCGCTGCTGGGCCACATGGCGGCAGCGACGTTTGTGGTACAAAATGCCAGATTGCACATGCAAAGCCTGCAGCATTGGCTGGCGAGTGTCTACAAACCGGCATCCCACACTGTCCACAGGGTGGTGTCGCCCACGACAGAGGTGCGCAGATCCCTGGCGTAGTGGGAAAACCCCAAGAACCTGCTAGCAGGGTTGCCCTTTCACCAACCACAAATTTCTATTTTTCTCACTACCAACGCCTCCCACATAGGATGGGGAGCACACATCAGCAGCGAGGTGACGCAAGGGCTATGGTCCCCTGCGGAACAGGCACTGCACATAAACATACTGGAGCTCAGAGCAGTGTTCAATGCCTGCAAACATTTTCGAGACTACATACATGGCAAAGTAGTCAGGATCAATACCGACAATACCTCCACTATGTTTTACATAAATCGACAAGGAGGAGCCCGATCCCGTGCCCTATGTGTGGAAGCAGTCCGATTGTGGAACTGGTGCATTGCCAACAACATAAAGTTAAAAGCCTCGTACTTGCCGGGCGCTCACAACGTGAAAGCAGACAGCTGAGCAGGCGCTTCGCACTCACGCACGAATGGCAGATCCGCTTCGATCTGCTACGGCCCATTTTTCATACATGGGGGTTTCCCCAGATCGATCTGTTTGCCACACAGCACAACAAGAAGTGTCCCCACTACTGCTCCAGGGCAGGAGTGGGGCGGAGGTCCCTGGGGGACGCATTCATGATTTCACGGAGGGGCCCCCTACTTTATGCGTTCCCCCCCCACAGCGCTTATCCACAAGGTCTTAATAAGAACATAAGAATGGCCATACTGGGTCAGACCAAAGGTCCATCCAGCCCAGTATCCCGTCTGCCGACAGTGGCCAATACCAGATGCCCCAGAGAAGGAGAACAGAAGACAATGATCAAGTGATTTATCTCCTGCCCTCCATCTCCTGCCCTTGTACTGAAGGCTAGGGCACCATACTTTACCCCTGGCTAATAGCCATTTATGGACCTAACCTGCAAAAATTTATCTACCTCTTTTTTAAACCCTAAAAGAGTCCTGGCCTTCACAGCCTCCTCCGGCAAGGAGTTTCGCAGGTTGACTGTGCGCTGTGTGAAGAAAAATTTCCTTTTATTAGTTTTGAACCTACTACCCATCAATTTCATTTGGTGTCCCCTAGTTCTTGTATTATGGGAAAAGGTAAATAATTTTTCTATGTTCACTTTCTCCACACCATTCATGATTTTATATACCTCTATCATATCGACCCTCAATCGCCTCTTTTCCAGACTGAAAAGTCCCAGTCTCTCTAGCCTCTCCCCATATGGGACCCGTTCCAAACCCCAAATCATCTTAGTCGCCCTTTTCTGAACCTTTTCTAATGCCAATATATCTTTTTTGAGGTGAGGAGACCACATCTGCACGCAGTACTCAAGATGTGGGCGTACCATAGTTTTATATAGGGGAAGTATGATATCTTTTGTCTTATTATCTATCCCTTTTTTAATAATTCCTAACATCCTATTTGCTTTATTAACTGCCGCTGCACACTGCGTGGATGTCTGCAGAGAACTATCCACTATAACTCCAAGATCCCTTTCCTGATCTGTCGTAGCTAAATTTGACCCCATCATGTTGTACATGTAATTGGGGTTATTTTTTCCAATGTGCATTACCTTACACTTACCCACATTAAATTTCATTTGCCATTTTGCTGCCCAATCACTCAGTTTGCTGAGATCTTTTTGTAGTTCTTCACAATCCCTTTTGCTTTTGACAGTCCTGAACAACTTGGTGTCATCTGCAAACTTTGCCACCTCACTGCTTACCTCATTTTCTAGATCATTGATGAACAAGTTGAACAGGATCGGTCCCAGGACTGACCCCTGGGGAACACCACTAGTTACCCCCCTCCATTGTGAAAATTTACCATTTATTCCAACCCTTTGTTTTCTGTCTTTTAACCAATTCCTGATCCATGAAAGGATCTTTCCTCCTATCCCATGACCGCCTAATTTACATAAAAGCCTTTGGTGTGGGACCGTGTCAAAGGCTTTCTGGAAATCTAGGTATATTATGTCCACTGGGTGCCCCTTGTCCGCACGTTTATTAACCCCTTCAAAGAATTCTAATAGATTAGTTAGACACGACTTCCCTCTGCAGAAACCATGCTGACTTTTGCCCAACAATTCGTGCTCTTCTATGTGCCTTGCAATTTTATTCTTTACTAGTGTTTCTACTAATTTGCCTGGTACTGATGTTAGACTTATCAGTCTATAATTGCCAGGGTCTCCTCTGGAGCCTTGTTTAAATATTGGCGTTATATTGGCCGTCTTCCAGTCTTTGGGTACCGAAGCAGATTTAAAGGATAGGTTACAAACCACTGTTAATAACTCCGCAATTTCACATCTGAGTTCTTTCAGAACCCTTGGGTGAATACCGTCTGGTCCTGGAGACTTGTTACTATTCAGCTTATCAATTAACTCCAAAACCTCCTCTAATGTCACTTCAATCTGGGAGAGTTCCTCAGATTTGTCACCTAAAAAGGCTGGCTCAGATTTAGGAACCTCTGTAACATCCTCAGTCGTGAAGACTGAAGCAAAGAAATCATTTAATCGCTCCGCAATGGCACTGTCTTCCTTGATCGCTCCTTTTATATCTTTATCGTCCAAGGGCCCCACTGCTTCTTTAGCGGGCTTCCTGCTTCTAATGTATTTAAAAAACATTTTACTATCATTTTTTGAATTTTTGGCTAGCTGTTCCTCAAAATCTTTTTTGGCTTTTCTTACTACATTATGACACTTAATTTGGGAGTGTTTATGTTCCTTCCTATTTTCCTCACTAGGATTTGACTTCCACTTTTTAAAAGCTGCCCTTTTCTCTCTCACTGCCTTTTTAACATGGCTGTTAAGCCATGGTGATTCTTTGTTAGGTCTCTTACTGTGTTTTTTTATTTGGGGTATACATTTAAGTTGGGCCTCTAGTATGGTGTCTTTAAACAGTTTCCATGCAGCTTCCAGGGATTTTAGTTTAGTTACTCTACCTTTTAGTTTCTGTTTAACTAGCTTCCTCATTTTAGTGTAATTTCCCTTTTTGAAATTAAATGCCAGAGTGTTTGACCGTTGCGGTGTTCTTCCCAACACAGGAATATTAAAAGTTATTATATTGTGGTCTTGCAGAAAGCCAGAAGGGAGAGAGCTCACATGATACTCATAGTCCCAATTTGGGATCGGCAGCAATGGTTTCCCTTGCTTCTGTGCATGTCAGACCACCCGCCGCTCCCTCTACTAGTGGCGCCGGACTTACTCACGCAGGCTCGGGGGTCCATAGTGCACCCGCACCCTCAGGGTCTGCGCCTACAAGCAGGCTCAGCTCCTTAGAGAGCACATGTACGGAGGAAGTACAACAAGTCCTGGAATGTAGCCGAAGGACCTCCACCAGGAAGACTTACAAACAGAAATGGACTCGATTCACAGCCTGGTGTTCTGCCAAGCAGTTAGCTCCCCTTGACGCTCCTATACTGGTAATACTAGAATACTTATTGGACCTCGAGGGGCGGGCTTTCTTCATCCTCGCTAAAAGTCCACCTCGCCGCCATATCAGCCTCTCGGCATACAGGGGAAGGGCCCATGGTATTCGCCCATCCTATGGTTACCAGGTTTTTGAAGGGGCTGGTAAACCTGTACTCCCCTCGGAAACCGCTTCCACAATCGTGGAATCTGGACTTGGTGCTCAGCACGCTAACGGGTCCACCTTTTGAACCATTAGCCACAGTTCCCCTACGTCTCCTTAGCATAAAAACAACCTTCCTCCTGGCAATTACATCAGCCCGCAGGGTGAGTGAGCTCGCAGCAGTGACGGCAACGCCGCCCTGCACAGTATTCTCAAAGGAGGCGGTAACCTTAAGGCTGCACCTAACCTTTGTTCCAAAAGTTTCTTCAGAGTTCCATCTTAATGAACCAATAGTTTTACCTTCGTTTTACCCAAAGCCTCACAGCTCCAGCAATGAGGCACGCCTGCATCTCCTGGATGTGAGGAGGGCATTGGCCTTCTATATAGACAGAACTAAGTCCTTCCGGAAAACGGACAGGCTCCTAGTGTCTCTCGCTCCCAGGTCAAAAGGGGAAGGCCTCTCTTCACAGAGGATTTCAAAGCACATCGTGTCCTGTATAAAAAAGTGCTACGAGCTTCGAAAGACCCCTTTGCTGGCCCCGACCAGGGCTCACTCCACCAGGGCAGTGGCGGCATCAACAGCCTTCTTCAAAGGCATCGCGTTGAAAGACATCTGTAGGGCGGCGACCTGGTCATCCTGCGACACCTTCGCCAAGCATTATGCCCTACATCGGGTATTCCAAGAGGATACCCGTCTGTCGACAGCAGTCCTCTCGGGGGCAAGCTGCACATAAACCCACCTCCTTACTTGGGTTACTGCTTGGTAGTCACCTACTGTGGTGCACCCATGGGGACCACTCGAAGAAGAAAGAGAAGTTACTCACCGTAGTAATGGTGGTTCTTCGAGATGTGTCCCCGTGGGTGCTCCACCACCCGCCCACCCTCCCCGCTTCGGATCTCTGTCTAGTGTTTCTCAGGAGCATTCAAGGCGGTTGGTCAAGGAACTGGCGGGGACTGGATCGCGCACGTGGCCGGGTGCGCGCCGGCGCATGCACGATCCAGGAGAAACTGCTGGAAGATTTCTGATCTGCGGCGCCGGGCAAGCCCGTCACCTACTGTGGAGCACCCACGGGGACACATCTCAAAGAACCACTGTTACTACAGTGAGTAACTTCTATTTGTCAGTGCTGATTGATGGAAGTTCAGCAACATCCTGACCAAGTACGTTTGTCTTCTTTAGGCTGATGGAAAGTCCAAAGTCCTTGCATGCTTTGGAGAACTGATCCAGCAGTTTCTGAAGCTGGTCTTCTGTGTGTGACACTACAGCAGCATCATCTGCGAACAGCATATCTCTGATGAGGACTTCCCGCACCTTAGATTTACCTTTCAGCCTTGCGAGATTAAACAGTTTCCCATCAGATCTTGTGTGCAAAAAGATGCCCTCTGTTGAAGATCCAAAGGCGTGCTTCAGGAGGAGTGCGAAGAAGATCCCGAACAATGTCGGAGCAAGGACGCATCCTTGTTTGACGCCGCTCCTGATGCTGAAAACATCCGATTATATGCCGTCATATTGGATGGTTCCTCTCATGTATTCGTGGAAAGACTGGATGATCTTGAGTAACCATGGGAGACAGTCTATCTTGTGGAGCAGTTTAGACAGTCCATCCCTGCTGACCAAGTCGAAGGCCTTGGTCAGGTCGATGAAGGCAATATAGAGTGGCTTCCTCTGCTCCCTGCATTTCTCCTGCAGCTGCCTCAGAGAGGAGATCATGTCGACGGTAGATCTCTCTGCGCGGAATCCGAACTGAGATTCAGGATACACCCTCTCAGCAATCTTCTGGAATCTGCCGAGGATGACGCGAGCAAACAGTTTACCAGTGATACTTAGGAGGGAGATTCCATGGTAATTGTTGCAGTCGCTTCTGTCTCCTTTGTTCTTATACAAGGTTACAATGTTAGTGTCGCGCATATCCTGTGGAACCTCTCCCTCTCTGCAGCACAGGCACAGTAGCTCACGTAGGGGTTCCAGGAGGGTGTCCGTGGCACACTTGATTACCTCTGGTGGTATACCATCCTGGCCTGGGGCCTTTCCTACCGCAATGCTGTCGATGGCTTTCTTCGGTTCGTCCACAGTTGGTTCCTGATCCAGTTCATCTATTACTGGTAGGAGCTCGACAGCATTGAGGGCTGTATCTACTACAATGTTCTTGTGTGAGTACAGCGCAGAGTAGTGCTCGACCCAGCGCTCCATCTGTTTGGCTCTGTCAGTGATGACTTCACCAGATTTGGATTTCAGAGGTGCCATCTTGTTCTGGGTGGATCCTAATGCCTTCTTGATGCCCTCATACATTCCCCTGAGGTTACCAGAGTCAGCACTGGTCTGGATGCTGCTGCATAGCTCAAGCCAGTAGTTGTTGGCACAGTGCCTGGCTGTCTGCTGTACTGTTTTTCTGGCTGCTCTGAGTGCTTGCAGGGTACTCTGGCTTGGTGAGCGTTTGTACTCCAGGAGTGCAGCGCGCTTCTTTTCAATGACTGGAATCATCTCATTGGAGTTAGCTTCGAACCAGTCATTTGTGTTTCTGGCTCTTCTTCTAAACAACGACAAGGCTGTGTTGTAAATTGTATCCCTCAGATGCTGCCATCTGGATATCACTTCGGCACCCCCAGGGCTGCTGCACAAATTCTCCTAGACGGTCTCTCTGAACTTTTCGGCTCTCTCTGAGTTTGCCGTCTTTCTGGCATCAATGCGGGGCCTTCCAGTTGGTTTAGAGCGGTACAGCTTCCTGGGTCTCACCTTGAGTTTGGAGCAAACTAGTGAGTGATAAAGTGCTCCATTGTCACCCTAATATCACAGAACCAAGTTCAGACACTTCACCAAAATAACAACCAGCCAATGTCCAGACTGTCCAGTTGCTACTGACACAGATTACACACGACAAGATAGTCTCCATAAGGAAGATTTAGTCCTGTAAATTAATAGGATTTTTAATTTTGGGCTATTCTGGACTCCCTGGCCATTCCACTCAGAGACAAAGGTCCTTTTAGAGGTCAGTGTGGGTGGCCTTGGCATAATATGTGCCTCTACTACCTCCCTCAGGGCAGGGCCAATCTTTCATTGTGTCCAGCACTGACCACATTGGCACTGATTGCACTCAAAGACATCCTAGTCCTCAGTTGATGAGGTGAGTGTGGGAACGCCAGCAACCCCTGCCTTGGAAGAGAGCAAAATGCTCCAGCAGATGCTGAGAGTGGTGGCACAGAACCGAGGGATCCAGGCAGAGGCGGTTGCTGAGACATCAGATCCCGTTGTGGACATTTTCACCCCCTTTGGTCCCTCCTTATTGCCTTACCATGATTAAAACTAGACAGGACTAAAACGTTGTGGCAGACCCCCACCTCCTTACCACCAATGGCAAAGAGAAATAAGCAGAAGTACTTGTTCCCTGTCAGGGATCCAAGCATTTGTACACCTATCCTCCATCTGACACTCTCATGGTAACAGTGTCAAAGGAGCATGTGCACCAAGGGGCACCAAGAAGCACTGATGTACCTTTCCCAAAAACTGGGAGAATAAAAAGCCAAATCTCTTTTAAGGAGAAAATTTATTCCATGGTAGGAAAGAGGGTTTCCAGCTCTCAATTTCTAACCACTAGGCTGTCCTCATTACGTACAACTACTAACCATGTGGAGTAATGCTGATGTTTATGGGACAGTTGACACAGGACTCCAGGACAGAGTTCAACTCGTTGGTAGAGTTTAATAAGCTCATTGCCCAGGCTTCATTCCAGACAGCCCTCGATCTGGCTGATTTGTCCACCTCTACCCTTGTCTCTGGAGAAGCCATGAGGAGAAGCCTTGGGCTGTGAGTTTTGAGGCTCCCATATGAAGTTCAGCAAACTGCACAGGAACTTCCCTTTGAGGACTCATGGTTTCATAACCTCAAAGATTCAAGGACCACACTCATGTTCCTGGACGTGCACGCTCTGGCTACAAAACAGAGGCACTTTGGCTACGTCTACAAGTGCCCCAAACTTCGAAATGGCCACGCAAATGGCCATTTCGAAGCTTACTAATGAAGTGCTGAAATGCATATTCAGCGCTTCTTCATTAGCATGCGGGCGGCAGCGGCCCTTCGAAATTGACGCGGCTCGCCGCCGCGCGGCTCGTCCAGACGGGGCTCCTTTTCGAAAGGACCCCGCCTACTTCGAAGTCCCCTTATTCCCATGAGCTGATGGGAATAAGGGGACTTTGAAGTACGCGGGGTCCTTTCGAAAAGGAGCCCCGTCTGGACGAGACGCGCGGCGGCGAGCCGCGTCAATTTCGAAGCGCCGCTGCCGCCCGCATGCTAATGAAGAAGTGCTGAATATGCATTTCAGCGCTTCATTAGTAAGCTTCGAAATGGCCATTTGCGTGGCCATTTCGAAGTTTGGGGCACGTGTAGACACGGCCTTTAAGTTACAACCTCAATCTTGCTTTTACCACCCACAAAACAGACAGGATTTTTCTCAGAGGCATAGCAAAAAAACAGAAAGAGGCTTCCCACTTCATAAGCCCAGGGTTCTGGGCAGGCAAACCAGTCTTCAGGCCAGAAACAGAAACTTGGAAGGTATGTTGCCTCTAGTTGCAGTACTCTGAACACTGATCTGTCCCTCCTTCTTCTTCAAGTGTCCCCGTGGGTGCTCCACATTAGGTGTCGGGCTCGCCCGGCGCCGCAGATCGGATCTTCCAAGCAGTTTCTGCCGGACCGCGCATGCGCCGGTGCGCGCCGCTCCCCTGCGCGCTCCCGGCCATGTGCGCGATCCGGTCCCCGCCAGTTCCTCTTAACCGCCGTCGGCTGCAGACGGAATCCAACTAGGCTAAGGCCAAGTAGTGTATTCAACGGCTTTATCTGTTTTTTCTTAAAGTTTTTTTCAGGCACTTAGGCTACTATAAGCTAGCCGGTTGTTATTTTGTAAAAAAAAACAACAACGAACAAGCTAGGAGAGGGACAGCTCAGCCAGTCCCAGTAACAAGCGCCGGAGGCCAGGAGCTAGGGCTATCAGCCCTCCTGCTAAGGCAGGCCATCGGACGGGGAAAACGGCACAAAGAAGGTGCTAAGTACCCACTTAAAAACTCAAAGACTCATCAACAATGTCCTCTTCAGGCTTTAAAAAAAAAAAAAAAAAAAAATGCTGCTTCTTGATAAGGCCCTCCAGCCAGAAGCGCCGGAGCGGCCGCAGCAGGAGGGACCCTCTGGGGCCCTTAAAAGGAAAGCTGCCTCCCTCACTCCATCAGCGCAGAAACGGAGGAAAGTATCTCCAGCCCGATCCCTGCCGGCAGCAGCAGCTAGCGGGACGGGAGGAGCAAGCAGCCCCCAGCCGCAGCAACAGCTGATCGGCGGCTGCATGGAGAGCCACGTGGAAGCGGCTCAGCCTCCGATACTCAGCCAGCCGCCCCGCACCGCAGGCAGGGCGGCGGCTAAGCAAACGCCGGTACCGGCGGCACCGCAGGCAGCGACACCGACCTCCGGGGAACCGGCGGTGCAGAGCACGCAGGCACGTAGCCTGCCGGCACCGGAGGACACCGCACATGCGGCATCGCCCTCAAGCGTGCCTAGCACGGTGCGGACGGGGCCGGAATCCCCTGTATGCTCCCCAGCCCGATCCCTGCCGGCAGCAACGGCGAGCGGGACGGGAGGAGCGAGCAGCCCCCAGCCGCAGCAACAGCTGATCGGCGGCGGCACGGAGAGCCACGTGCAAGCGGCTCAGCCTCCGATAATCAGCCAGCCACCCCGCACCGCAGGCAGGGCGGCGGCTAAACAAGCGCCGGTACCGGCGGCACCTCGGGCAGCGGCACTGACCCCCGGGGAACCAGCGGTGCAGAGCGCGCAGGCACGTAGCCTGCCGGCACTGGAGGACACCGCACATGCGGCACCGCCCTTGAGCGTGCCGAGCTCGGTGTGGACGCCGGAATGCCCTGTATGCTCCCCAGCCCGATCCCTGCCGGCAGCAACAGCGAGCCGGACGGGAGGAGTGAGCAGCCCCCAGCCGCAGCAACAGCTGATCGGCGGCGGCACGGAGAGCCACGTGCAAGCGGCTCACCCTTCAATAATCAGCCAGCCGCCCTGCACCGCAGGCAGGGCGGCGGCTAAACAAGCGCCGGTACCACCGACCCCCGGAAAACCGGCGGTGCAGAGCGCGCAGGCACGCAGCCTGCCGGCACCGAAGGACACCGCACGTGCGGCACCGACTTCGAGTGTGCCGAGCTTGGTGCGGACGGGGCAGGGATCCCCTGTATGTCAGGGGCGGAGTTACCTCCTCAAGGGAGGGGGAAGACTGCACACAAGAGGAGGCATTGCAGCCCCTCTCCGCACAGGGCTGTGGAGTTGCTTTCTCACAGCCCTCCGCTATGTTGCAGACTCCAACTAGAAGGCAGGGGTCCCCCCCCCCCTTGGCCTACCCGGAGCCCCCTTCTCCATTTCTGCAACCAGCCTCACCCTGGCTGGGACCACCTCCACCCTTCCTGGGATTTGAACCGCTGGACTATTAGGCAAAGTCGCTCTCTCCGGGGTCTCAACGGTCTCCCTCCCCCAGACGCACAGGGTATGCACCAAGGGAGTGGTCTAGGTCACCTTCCCAAGACCAGTGCTTATACTGCCATGGTTGCCCCTACCACGCAGGGCATAGACACCATCGGCAATCTACTAGGGAAAGATCCCTACGAACGATCTCGTACCCCCGAGGGCAATTGCGACCGGGGACAGAGACTTAAGCATCTCAGGGGGGACTGGTTATGGAACCCCGAGATTTTCCTCGCACACCTCTAGTGAGAGGGTGTACCATCATCAGCAGGAACCGGAAGGGTCCAGAGAGACGTACCCCAGTGGTTCCTCGCTTTCCTCCCCGGATGAGGCTACGGCCCCGGGGGGCGTCCATCCTCCGGACGATCTCAAACAGTTCCAAGAGCTGTTTTACGAGGGTGGCCTTCACGCAAGGCTTCCAGACAGCAAAGGTGCAAGAGCAACACCATAAGCTCCTCAAAAATCTGAGACCTCCGGCCTCCTCCAAAATAGCAATACCGCTGATGACGCAATCTTGGAGTCTGCCACTATGATATGGCAGACTCCTGCGACTATTCCGCCTGTCCACAAAAGAGCGGAAAAAAAAAAAAAAAAAAAAAAAAATACTTCGTGCCCACGAAGGGCATGGAGTTCCTGTTCAGCCACCCACAACCAAATTCTTTGGTGGTGGAGTCGTCGCAACGTGGGGGAATAGACAAATATGCCAAAAAGCTAGAGCTGTTGGGCAGAAAGGTCTACTCCTCCTCCACGCTACTGTTGCCAATGGCAAATTACGCAGCGCATCTAGCGAACCATAATTTCGACAACCACATTAGGTTGACCTCCCTCATGGACTCGCTTCCAGAGGGCACGAAACCAGTGCTCAAGGCCACCATCCGACCATTTTATAACCAGTGGCAAAGGATCACCACAGACAAATGGGTGCTGGAGATCATAGCCACGGGGTACGCCATCCCCTCCCAGTTGCTCCCACCGCCATGACCTCCACCCGGGGCCCCACCTCCAGGAGACCTCCCATGTAGCGAGGCTCAAGCAGGAGGTAGACCATCTCATGCTCGTAGGGGCAGTGGAAAGAGTGCCGGAGCAACTGCAAGGGAGAGGGTTCTACTCGAGGTACTTCCTCACGGGGAGGCCCATCTTAGATTTTCGAGGCCTCACCGGTACCTGCGCAAGCAACGTTTTCGGATGATCACAAACGCCTCCATCCTTACGGCACTAGACGATGGAGATTGGTTCGCAGCCCTCGACTTACAAGGTCCTACCGTTTGGGCTCTCCTCAGCCCCCAGAGTCTTCACCAAGACCTTGGCAGTGGTGTCAGCCTACCTGCACAGACAGGGGGTATTTATATTCCAGTATCTGAATGACTGCCTACTCAAAGGGGCCTCGAAGGAGGAGGTACTACGCATAATATGTGTCACAGCAGGCACGTTCTCTTCGCTCGACCTGCTTATCAATCTGACAAAATCAAAGACAGACCCCACACAGGACATAGAGTTCGTAGGGGCACGCATAAATTCTATTACAGCGAGGGCGTATCTACCAGAGACTCGTTTTCGGGCCATCGGCTCCCTCGCACAAGGCTTCACCTTCAGCCCTATGGTGCCGGTTCTGACGTGCTTACAGCCGCTGGGCCACATGGCAGCAGCGACGTTTCGTAGAACAGAACGCCAGGTTACACATGCGCAGCATGCAGCATTGGCTGGCGAACGTATACAAACCGGCAGCACGCACTGTTCACAGGATGGCGTCGCCCACAACGGAGGTGCGCAAATCCCTGCAATGGTGGGTAAACCCCGAGAACCTGCTAACAAGGGTACCCTTCCACCAACCACACGTATTGGTTTTTCTTACTACAGATGCCTCCCTCATAGGGTGGGGAGCACACATGGGCGAAGAGGTGACGCAAGGGCTGTGGTCCTCTATGGAGCAGTCACTGCACACAAATATACTGGAGCTCAAAGCAGTGTTCAACGCCTGCAGACACTTTCGAGACCAACTGAAAGGCAAGGTAGTCGGGATCAGTACAGACGATACCTCCACCATGTTTTATATAAATCGGCAAGGAGGAGCTCGGTCCCATGCCTTATGTGTAGAAGTAGTCCGGTTGTGGAACTGCTGCATCGCCAACAATGTAACCTTGAAAGCCTCGTACTTACCAGGCGCTCGCAATGTGAAGGCAGACCAGCTGAGCAGGCGTTTCGCACTCACGCACGAGTGGCAGATCCGTCCCGATCTGCTGCAACCGATTTTTCCACGCATGGGGTTTTTCCCCAGATAGACCCTGTTTGCTACTCAGCACAACAAGAAGTGCCCACGATTCTGCTCCAGGGCAGGACTGGGACGGGGGTCCCTGAGGGATGCCTTCGCGATCTCATGGAGGGGCCCCCTGCTTTACGCTTTCCCTCCCACAGTGCTCATCCACAAAGTGTTGCAGAAAGCCAGGAGGGAAGGAACCTGAATGATCCCGATAGTCCCAACGTGGGATCGACAGCAATGGTTCCCCCTATTCCTGCGCATGTCGGACCGGCCACCGATGTCCCCTCCGGTGGCGCGGGATCTGCTCACGCAAGCCCAGGGGTCCATAGTGCATCCGCACCCCCAAAGCCTGCGACTACAAACGTGGTTAATCCATGGCTCAGCTCCCTAGAGAGCACATGTACGGAGGAAGTGCAGCAAGTCCTAGAAAGTAGCAGGAGGACTTCCACCAGGAAGACCTTCAAGCAGAAATGGACTCGCTTTACGGCATGGTGTTCTACCAAACAGCTAGCCCCCTTTCGGTGCCTATGGCTGTGATATTAGAGTATTTACTGGACCTCAAGAGAGGAGGACTCTCGCTATCCTCGTTTCAGGTCCACCTGGCCGCCATTTTGGTGTTCAGACACGAAGAGGAAGGGCACACGGTGTTCGCCCATCCCATGGTTACCAGGTTCTTCAAAGGGCTGGTAAGCCTATACCCCCCTCAGAAACCGCTTCCACCTCTGTGGAACTCGGACCTGGTGCTTAATGCGAAAGGGGACCACCGTTTGAGCCTTTGGCCACGGTTTCCCTCCGCCTCCTTATGATGAAGACGACCTTTCTTCTCGCAATCACGTCAGCTCGCAGGGTGAGCGAGCTTGAGGCAGTTATGGCAACGCCGCCCTGCACTGTTTTTCCAAGGAGGCGGTAACCATACGGCTGCATCCAGCCTTTGTTCCTAAAGTTTCTTTCTGAGTTTCATACTAACGAACCTATTGTTTACCCTTGTTTATCCCAAGCCTCATAACTCTAACAAAGAGGCGCGCCTACACCTCCTGGACGTGAGCAGGCGCTAGCCTTCTATATGGACAGGACCAAGTCCTTCCGGAGAACGGATAGGCTCCTAGTCTCTATCGCTCCCAAATCAAAAGGAGAATGTCTCTCTTCGCAGAGAATCTCTAAGCACATCGTATCTTGCATAAAAATGTGCTACAAACTCAAAAAGACTCCTTTACTGGCCACGCCCAGGGCTCATTCCACTAGGGCGGTGGCAGCATCAATAGCCTTTTTTTTTCATGGGCGTTGCGCTAAAAGACATTTGCAGAGTGGCGACCTGGTCATCCTGTGACACCTTCGCCAAACATTACGCCCTTCACAGGGTATTCCAAGAGGATACCCGCCTCTCGGCAGCGGTCCTCTCGGGGACAAGCTGCACATAATCCGATTACCCACCTCCTATCTTGGGTTACTGCTGGGTAGTCACCTAATGTGGAGCACCCACGGGGACACTCGAAGAAGAAAGAAAGGTTACTCACCGTAGTAACGGTGGTTCTTCGAGATGTGTCCCCGTGGGTGCTCCACTACCCGCCCATCCTCCCCGCTCCGGATCTCTGTTTAGTGTTTTGCAGGAGCATCCGAGGCGGTTGGTCAAGGAACTGGCGGGGACCGGATCGCGCACATGGCCGGGAGCGCGCGGGGGAGCGGCGCGCACCGGCGCATGCGCGGTCCGGCAGAAACTGCTTGGAAGATCCGATCTGCGGCGCCGGGTGAGCCCGACACCTAATGTGGAGCACCCACGGGGACACATCTCGAAGAACCACCATTACTACGGTGAGTAACCTTTCTTTACCTTCTCATGCTGACTGTCTCATTTCTACCATACACGGGCCCAAATTATGTCCAAAGGCTGGCTACTCCACACAAAAGAAAGGCGATAATTTTTTCAGGTCTCCTTCCACTCTCCTTACTTTTCCCTCATCAGGGATCCTGCTTATGAGCAACTACTCACACAAGAGGTGTACATGTTCCTAATTCTGGAGGCAGCAGAAGAGGTTCCTTAGGAGATAAAGGGCAAGGGGTTCTGTTCTTACTATTTCCTAATACAGAAAGACCAACATGACCTTAGGACCATCCTAGACCTGCAAAACCTCAACAAGTTCATGAAAAAACTGAAGTTTTGTGTAAACTCTTTGGCCTGCATTATCACTTCCTTGGATCTTAGGGACTAGTATGCAGCCCTCGACTTGAAAGATGCTTATTTTCATATTTCAATAATGCCATCCCACAGTAGGTACCTCAGGTTCATGGTGAGCTACAATCACTATCAATTCACAGTCCTTCTGCCAGCGCTCCTTGAGTGTTCACCAAGTGTATGGTAGTCATGGCTGTGTTCTTATGCAAGCAACATGTGCAGGTGTTTCCATACCTTAACAGTTGGCTAATCAAGGGCCACTCTAAGGCACAAATGAGTTTCATGACGGCTACTGTCAATTATCTGGGCCCTTTACTGAATGTACAGAAGTTGTCCCTATCCCCTCTTTAGTGGATAGAGTTTATGGAGATGGTATTGGAGTCTGAATAGGAGAGGGCGTACCTCCAGGAATCACTTTTCTGGTCCATGTGCAACATTATATGACGTTTCAAGCAGTTCCCTACCACAATAGTAAGGAATTGCCTAAAGCTTCTGAGCCACACAGCTGTTTGTACCTATGGAGTATGACACTCTAGGACAAGATTCTGACCTCTTCAGGCATTGTTGGCTTCAGAATGTCAGCCAATTCAGGACAGTCTACACAAAATTGTCATTCTAGAGTGATCCTCCTTTGTTAGTTTGACTCAGAGATGGTCTGTGTGGGTGTTCCCGTTGCCAAACCACAGCTGTTCTTTTCACTGGTGACAGATACATCAGTGCTGAGTTAGAGCACACATGGGAGACCACAGGATTCGTGGTATCTGACTAAATCCTCAGTTCACATCAGACTTTTGCATAGCTCACTCAATGCAGCTGTAGACATTGTACCTTCCCAGAATCCAGAGCGAGTTGGTAGACTATCTCAGCAGGTCCTTTCATAGCAATGAGTGGTCCTATGCCTGCATGTTATGAACACTAGCTTCCAACAGTGGGGATCTGCCTTGTTCGCCATGCAATGTGGGAGGACATAACCGTAGGTCTTGCTTCTTCCTGAATCACAACCTGGGCTCCATTGCTAATTCATTCCTCCTTCTCTGGAAGGGGCACGTCTTGTATATGTTTCCTCACATACTTCTTGTTCACAAAGTACTGCTCAGTGTCCAAAGGGACAAGACCTTGGTGATATTGATAACTCCAGCCTGGGCCTGCCAGCACTGGTACATGTCTCTCCTGGAAATATCCATAGAAAGCCACATCACCTGATAACTCAGGATCCTGGTCACCTCCAGCACCCAGCCTCCAATTGCTCCACTCATGTTGAATCCTATGGAGCTCGCTTGTTCAGGTCCAGTCAGAAAAGTCCTCTTTGACAGTAGGAAACTCTCCACTAGGGCTGCCTACCTAGCCAAGTGGAAAAGGTTTGCAATTTGGTCTTCCCAATCTTTACTGTCTCCAATAATTTTTCCAATACCCATGATATTGGACTACCTCTTCCACTTTAAACAGGTGGTTTATACTTCATATTTTAATTTCAAATTCAGGAATGATACATACATGCAGATTGGATAATCGTATTCAGTAGATTACAAGCTTTCCAAGGACATCTCACATGAAGTATTTTACATTAAACATATTCCAGTTATATTCCTAAGCTTATTTTCATAAAGCATATGGAATGCCCTATGACACTCATACACGGGATCTGTGACACAACCAGGAAAATAATCTCTTGAGTTTCTGTCCAGTACACAAATCCACCCTGTTGTAGAAGGTTGTATTTCCAAGTAATTATAGGCCTGCCTGTCTGACGTTGATCCCAGGGGGTAAAATGGAGCTGCTGATACAAGACTAGCTTGATAAAGATTAAAAGGAGGGTGTTTAATGCAAATCAAGATGGGCTTATGGAAAATAGATATTTTTAAACTAATCTGATTTGTTATTAGATTACAAGTTAGGTTGATAAAGGTAATAGTTTAGATGTACAGTAAACCCTCGATTTGACAAACTAATAAGAGTGAAATAGTGTCAGTTAGTGCTGAAAGTCCCATAAGTCCAGTAAATCCAAATGATTATACTGTACTATATGACGATGCACTGACCTTCCTAGCCCATCACTCACTCCTGTCCTCTGCCCCATCTTTTCTCTTCCCGCCTCCTGCCCCATTCTTCCCCTCACACCTCCATCTCCCTCTCCCAATTACCGGGAGAGGAGCTGGACGCTGGCTTGGCTCCTTCCACATTCTGTGGCTCTTGGCACACTCAGCACTGCAGCTCCAGCCACAGTGGCAACTCCTCCAGCCATGACAGCCCCAGCTGTGGCAGCAGTGGCTTTTCCAGCCCTAGCAGCTCCAGCGGCAGCAGTGGCAGCTCCGGCGGCTCTGGTGAGTTGCCGGCATTTATTCAGGGGTTGGGAGGGGCTGGCAGACAGCATCCATTATTTCTGACATCCGTTAAATGGAGGGTTTACTGTATTATACTCAAAGAAATAAAATTAACATCACACTAAATTAATTAAAATATTACTAGTTATTAGGCTGCAAAAAGTAATTGTACACTGGGAATGGTCATGAGTAGGGGGTGTTTCCAGTGGGTCCTGCAGAAGTCAGTTCTTGACCCTACAGTATTAAGCATTTTTTCAGTGACCTAAAGGAAAAAATAAAGTCGTTATTGATGGGATTTTTAGGCTACATAAAAATTTGTAGGTGGTAAATTATGAATAGGATAGGTCACTGGCTGGGTCTACACAGGCACCCTCAGTTGACAGAAGCAGCCTTGTGTCAGCAAAACTTGCATCATCTACACAGTTAAAGCTCTCTGTCAAGATTTTGTTGGCAAAACCCAGCACTTCATCCGGCAGCATTGTGTCTCTCCCTGATCAGACATCATAACTGTGTTGACAGTATTCTGTCAACATACTTGCCATATACATGTTCAGGGCCTGAACTATTGACAGAGTAAGTCCTCCATGTGCTGGGAGGTGCCCTTCCCCCAGAGACATAACTCTATCATCCCTGCCTCCGGCCCTGTTTAAAGGGTCCAGCAGCCCCAGGCAGGAAGCTGGAGGCGTGACTACAGACTACTGCACATGGCTGCAGACACATCCTATCCACCAGAGACAAAAATGCCCGAGGCAGCTGGAGACCATCCTGAGCCCTCCCACAGCTCAGGGGAGGAATCCCAGGCTTCTGGAAGGGGCAGCCAGAGGTGGGCCCTCCTGGTCCAGCCTGGAAATGAAGGACCTGCTGGCCTCTGGGCCAAAGAGGAGGTGGTGCTGGACCCCACTGCAAAGTGCAGAAACACCCTGGGCTATGTACAAATGGCTGAAGCCCCGGTGGAGCGTAGCCACCCTACCCATACCCTCACGCAGGTGCCGATGAAGCTGAAAGAGCTCTGCCAGGGCTAAGTCCGGGCCCAGAACACATGGCAGCAGTCGGGGGCAGGGCTTGCCATTGCCCATACAATAAGGAGCTGGACCACCTCCTCAGGGGGCAAGGATGGGGCCCCCAGCACCACCACCATGAACATGGGGGAGTGGTCTCCCCCCACTGGACAGTGCCTCCCAAGAACCCACAAGCTTGCTGGAGCCAGCCCAGGAGCCCCTGTCAGACCTGCAGTCAAGGCAGGGTAAGCTGGTTATTACCCTGGACTCAACCACCACCAGCACCACTAGCTCTGCTCAGGCATCCCCATACCTGTTCACAGGAACATCTGGTGAGTAGCCTGGCTGTCGCATCCCCCAAGGCTTGGGGGGTGGTGGGAAGCAGGCAGGCTGTGCCACAGGGCCAGCCAGGATGGCTTGGGCAGGCAGATTCCCCAAGGACTCCCCATGTGCACTCACGGGCCCTCTGACATCCCGGGTCATCGGGGGGGAGGTGGGGTCAGCAGGCAGGCCACCCCTGCCAAAGCTGGGTGCAGGACAGCTGGCTGGCTAAGTGCCAGACCCCAAGCTCGCACCTATGCATGGTGGTGTGTGCCAAATGTCTGGTGGGGGCCCAGGAAGGAAACCGCAACACCAAGCCCCTGCCACCCATGCTGCGATCCCCCTGTGCCACTGGGTGGGGAAAGGTGGTCACCCACAACATCACAGGCTCGCTGTGCAGGAGGGCCCACTGTGCTAAGTCACAGATGTGCACACCCAGGCCAGCTACATCCAACAGCACAGGGTGGGGGCTGCATCTCCTGGGGGCAGGGGACAGGACCCATGGGTTGTGCTGTGAGAAAGACTCACCTTCTTTCTCTCTTTCCCCACGGCTGCACCATCTGAAGGTCGGGACAGCCCCGCCACTCACCCAGGCAGCCCCAGCGAGGAGGCAGGTGTGGTGGAACCCCGAACAGCATCCCTGAGGGCCAGCAGACCACCATCACCAGTGCATGCCCACATCCAGAGGACATGCTGCCAGCCGGATGATGACACCCTGTGGGCCTACACAGCTGCCCTCTGGCACCAGAACGAGCTGATGGAGGAGTAGACGCACCAGGAGGACGAGTGGCACCAGGATGGAGTGCAGGCATCTGAGCAGCGGTTGGCCCAGGTGAACTGGCTGCTGGACATTATGGAGGCCAGAGTAGCCCGGACTGTCCCACGTGCTGAGCCTGCCACTCCCATCCCCATCACAGCTGGTGCCCCCGCCTCTGCTCCCACTCCCCCGGACCTCATGCCCCATGTAATGGTCCACAGACTGTGATGGGCAACAGATGTGGGTGGGGTTCATCTCCCCCCGGGCCCCACCGTCCCCATCACCCTGACATCTCTCCCAGCCCCCCTGCCCTTCCTGTCCACCCTGCCAAACTGGAGGTAGCAGCAGCCCCTCTGGCCCTCACCTTCCTATGGTCCCGGCTCAGCCCTGCAGGGGAAGCCAACCATGGGGTGCAAGGGGCTGCTGGGGGTCACAGCCCTCAACCCCTGCCCGGACTGATCCCCCTCCCCCCATCTGTAAATAAAGGCCCATTATATATACATGTTGATGTTTGTTTATTTTCAAAAACAGTTCCATAACTATATGATGGCTTTATTTCAACCCAACCCCTGTGTCCCTGCTTGGGGAAGGTTGTGTGTTGGGGGGCGGGGGAATGAGGTAGTGGAGAGGTGTGGCAGGACTGTGGCCTCCCCGAGGTGCCCTTGGGTGGGTCACTGGGGGCTGCGGGCAAAGGACTCCCGCAGGGCCTCCCAAATGCACACCCCATCCACATGCGCCTGCCCGTTGTGGACAGCCCTGGGCTGTTCATAGCGGCCCCCTTCCTGCAGCACCCAGCCCTGCAGGTACTCCTCATTCTTCTTCCTCCAAGTTGTGGTGTGCACAACATGTGGCCACAACTGCAGGGACAGTCTCTTCCACAACAGTTAGCTACGTGAGGAGGGATCAGAACCTCCCTTTTAAGTGGCAGAAGGCCAGCTCCACAGCGTTCCTCACCTGACTGAGGCGGCTGTTGAAGACATCCTGGGTGTGGTTCAGGTGGCCTATGTAGAGCCTCATGAGCCAAGGAAGGAGTGGGTAGGTTGCAGCCCCCACAATGCACAGAGGCATCTGCATGTCCCCCAGAGCCAGCTCCCAGTGGGGGATGCAAGTGCCTGCCTCCATCCTGTGGAAAAGGTTCGAATTCCAGAGGACGTGGGTATTGTGTATGGCCCGACCACCCGACATACACATCGAGGAAGTGGCCTGAGTGGTCCACCAGGTCCTGTATGACCATCGAGTGGTACCCCCTTCTGATTTACAAAACATCCAGCTCTGTGTGTCGCAGCCTGGAAGGGCATGTGGGTCCCATCCAGTGCTCCAGAACAATTGGAGAAGCCCAGGTTGGTGAAGCCAGGCACCAGGGTTTCCACATCTGTGATGTAGACGAACTTCTGGAGCAGGATCTGGTTGATGGCGCTCACCACCTGTGGGGAGAGGGGACCGGACATGGCTGTGAGTCACTGAGAGATGGCAGCCCTAGGTCCCAGTGGGCATTGCAACCCCCATCCCCTTTCCCCTCCCCTACCGCTCCTCCCTTTGTCCTCCTACCACTCTCCCCTCTGCCCCCCACCTTCCCCTGTCCCCCCACAGACTCCATGCAACCTGAGGCTGCCTTACCTGCATCAGTACAGCTCCAATTGGTGGACTTTATGACCTCAAATAGGTGGCCCGTGGAGCAGTGGCTATCTGGGGTTGCGAGCTTCCACAAACCTGTGGCCACCCTCTTCTCAAGGGTGAGGGCAGGCTGCATGTTTGTGTCCCGTCTGTGCAGGGCAGGGGAGAGCTGGTTGCAAAGCTCAAGGAAGATGGCTTTCCACATTCGAAAGTTACAGACCCACTCTTGGTTGCCCCACTGCCCTCATCACTACCCGGTCCCGCCAATCAGAACTGGTGGGATACTGCCAGACCTGTTGGGGCACCCAAGGCAGGGAGGGCTGCCAGAGTACCGGGGCAATGGGGCTATTGTCTGCAGGTTCCTTCTTGGTGTTGTCATCCTCCCAGAAGTGATGGAATACCCCAATGAGGATGAGGGGCAGAGGCGGCAGCTGCTGGTGCTCACTCCAGGGAGAGCTAGGGGGCTGCCCTGATATGCTTCTGGGGTGGCAGAAACAGGCTGTCTCAGTGGAGACTGGGATCTCTGCAGGGGTGTGGCTGTGCCTACAGGGCTCTGTAAGGCTTGCCACATGCAGGGACTGTGGCAGAGGGGGCCCTTTAAGAGTGCAAGGATCCCGGGCTCTTGGAAGGGTTTGATCTCCATGTGAGCCACACTTCTGGGGTTAAGGGGCTCATTCTGTCAACAGACCTGCATACCATGTGGACGTGCTCTGTTGATAGATGTTTCGCCAGGGTTATTTTGCTGACAGCAACATCTGCCAACAGAAGTTGCCAGTGTAAATGTAGCCACAGAGTCAGAGTGATCTGGATTGGTTGGTGAGCTATATTTAAGCAAACGACATGCAAGCCATGCTCATATGATGGTGAACTATCCTGGAACACGCTGATTGGAAAAGATTTGGGTTTCATGGAGTGTAATTAGAAAACACATCATATAGTGATGGACACAAGGAGCTCAATCTATTTGTTTTAACAAAGAGAAGGTTAAAGTGTGACTTCATTACAGTCTATCAGTACTTACACAGGTAACAAATATTACATATTGGCTCCTCAGACTAACAGAGAAAGGTCTAAGATGATCCATGGCTGGAAGATGAAGCTGGACTGGAAATAAGTGTACATTTTTAACAGGGTGATTAACTTCTGGAACAATGTACCAAGGGTCATAGTGGATTCTCCATCACTGGCAATTTTGAAATTGAGATTTGATTCTTTGCCATAAAATCAGTTCTGTGAATTATGTTGAGGAAGTTCTGTGCCCTTTATTTTTATAGGAGATCAGACTAGATGATCACAGTGATCACTTCTGGCCATGGAATACATGAAAATATTTTCTATACCCACCGAGTGAAATATGTGTTTACATTCTTCTCATTTATTTTGCATTATGTGTGTTTTGCTTGTCCACAGGGGACCTTGCAGAAGTTTGTGGATGACTTGTTCCAGGTTATCCTCAGCACCAGCCGCCCTGTCCCTCTGGCTGTCAAATATTTCTTCGACCTATTAGATGACCAAGCAATACATCATGGAATCTTGGACCCTGAAACCATTCATATCTGGAAGACAAATAGGTATGGAGGCAAAGTTGCAGCTCGATACTTCCCTAGATCAAAAAATCCCAAACTGTGGTTTCTGCAATACTCGCTGGTGGTCACATGGTGCTGGCAGCTCCTATTTCTGTTGGAGAGAAACAGAAGCGATGGATTGGTGGAGGTGAAATACAAAGAAGTAGTGTGTGTGAAATTACCTTTATTGTTCTTTGAGTGTATGTCCCTATGGATGCTCTACTGTAAGATGAGCAAACCCATACACTGTTGATTGGAGATTTCATTTGGCAGAGTCTGTAGGTCCACACCTGGACATTCAGCACACCCTAATTCTGGAGTGAGCTTGTGTAGGGAGTCACACACTTGCTACCATTCCAATTTATTCTCAGCTGCCTTTGTCTCGGGACAGTTTATAGTCATGTCCACTGCTTTTTTTAGCTGCTTTGTTGTTTCAGACTTTAATGTGTTTCTTACAGTTCTTAGTTGTGGGTGCTGTCAATGAGATCAAATTCCCTCTCAAAACTTTAAGGAGCTTCTGTTTCAAGTCTGTGGCTACCTATTCATCCCTGTTGTTGGGACAATGCTCTGGAATTGCTCCCGACACAGCACTCTGAAGTGTGCCTCTTCTCTCTGAGTGCATTGTCACCAGAGCAAGCAGTGTACACAGTTTCAGCCTTCCTGGGTCTGACCTCAGATCACTCAGCATCCCCTTATACAGAATGTGCTTCCTTCAGTAAGTCCTGGGGAAAGTAAGTCCTGGCCGTCTTGTACTCAACTCTGCAGTCCAGCCTGTAGAACAGAAGGGTTTATTAGTTGATAGGGACACAGCTCTCCTCCTGTGCTCCAAGTCAACGGACTCTGAATTTCTTCCAGCTGTTTGGCCCCTGACACACCTGAAGCCCCTCCTCTTTTCTTTGTCTGCTTCCTGGATGGGGCAGTGTCATGTGGTTGCATCCTGCTCCTGAGTCTCCTGTTACTAAGACCACTCAGCTTATGTGCAATAGGTGGAGCCACCTCATCTGTCCTCAGGATCCCAACAAAAGCAGTGGTGCAATACACAGAGAAACTGGAGCACGTCCACAATTCATGCAAAACAGTAAAGCTCATAAAATAACAAGGGGGAAACCCTACTTCATCACATTATGGCCGCCTGTTCATTCCTCTGCTTCTTGTTCAAAACTTTGGTTATGGTAGCCATCCCATCGGACGGGAAGGTAAGAAAGCTGGACACTTTAATCTCGACTCCTCCACCATCTCTAACTTCTACAGTGGTAAGATAATGCTACGCCTTCATCTTCTCTTCTGCCAAGACACCAGTGGTTCTTAGTGGTCTCAAACAGGACAGGACAACTGTGCAGACAATGATTGGCTGCAGTC
Source organism: Carettochelys insculpta (assembly GCF_033958435.1). Classification (NCBI taxonomy): domain Eukaryota; kingdom Metazoa; phylum Chordata; order Testudines; family Carettochelyidae; genus Carettochelys; species Carettochelys insculpta. The sequence continues at coordinate 50,387,468 of NC_134147.1, read as the reverse complement.
TCTTTTAAATGTATTTTAGTCACTTTCAGTGCAGCTGTTGTCAGCATCGAATTATGTTTTATGTCCCTCATGAGTGGCCACTGACTTATTCTGATGGTAGTTACTGGCTTGCCACCTGCTTGAGGATGGTGATGCCATCAGATGATGATGCATGTTGCTCGTATGGTGATAGACATCCTCTCTTCCTTTCCAAGGGCTCTGCAGAGTTTCATATCAACCAGGACATCTGACTTCCAGTTTTGTTTTTAACCTTAAACTTCATTATTCAAGGGACAAATTTAGTATCCATAAGCTAGAAGTAAGGCAAGAAGTCACCTTTTCCCAGGGTTTCCCCAGACACCTTGTTTCCTTTTCTGAGAAGATGAGAGGCCAGCTGATCTCCATGGAAAGTCTCTCTATGGGCATGTCTGGATGTATACTAGATGGCTGTGAGGGTTCCAAGGTGGCTTCTCCTCCAGGAGGATGACCAGAATCATTTGACCAGAGCTCAGACCACCCTGATAGCCCTTCTCAAGTATATTCCTGTCAGAGCATGTGCATGCTAAGGGAAGGCCTCCACAAGATCCTCTGTTCACCTGTTCTCCAAACACTTCATATCTCCCTTGCCTTCAGATCCACATGGCCTGCATTGAGGCCACACTCTGCACTGTATTGGATTTCTCGCTGTCTCTTCATCCCTCCTTTCCCTTTACCCCGTGCTCACCTCCCTGTTAAAATGCTGGTTCTGGAGTCACCTACAACAGAGCACCCCCAGAGACATCCAATTAAAGAGGAAATTATGTGCTTCTGCAATGATTTAAATTCTTTGAGATGTTTTGTTCCTCTGGGTGCTCTCCCTTGGCCCTCCCTCTCCCTCCCCCCCCCCCCACCCCCATATGTGGAGTCTCTTTGGGCTTTGTGGTTGAGAAGGAACTGAAGTGGCTCTGAGATTGCACCGAACTATATATACCTTGCATTGGAGTGTACAGGCACATATTCTGAAAACTAAAACCTCCTATTGAGTAGATGAGCACATGCATGCATCTTACAGTGGAGCACTTAGAGGAATGAAATAGTGTATGTTGGACTTAAATTACTGTACAGGTAAGTAATCTCTCCTTGAGAGGGCAAAGCACGTAGTGCACTGAGGACAGCTACAAATACAGGAATATTTCTCTGCACGTGAGCAAGGATGTTAAGTGTGGTACGATGTGGAAAGTGCTCAATACACAATATCTTGATAGACATGTGATCTGCAATATGACAATTGGAGAACCACACACTAGATTGGAGTGGGCAGAATCATGCCCTGGGGCTGGATCCAGCCTGCCAACCATTTACGTCCAGCCCAGCCAACTGATTAGAAGAGCGTGCACACTTACAGCCAGCTGCATGTGTTCAGCTGTCCCTCCCTGCACTTTGTTCCATCTGCAGCCAAGCTGCTCCTAGGGTTCTCCTGCTATCTGTGCAAAGGTGGAGGGAGTCTCGGGAAGAGGATAGTCCGGAAGTCAGGGTGTTCCCCTGCACCGTACCCCATCTCTGCAGAGCAGGGATCGGGGAGAGGGAGACACACAGCAGAGCTGCTCCATTCTGAAGTATGGATGGTAAGTGACTCAGGAGTGCACAGCAGGAGCAGGGGGAGACAACAGTGCCGGACAGATTTCCCTTGAAGTGCCAGAGGGTGGCTTCTCTCTGAAACTTACCCAACAGCAGCCAGCACACACGCTGTGCATCACCGTCACACATACAGTTTGTGCCACACACACAGTCACTGTCATATATACACTGCAGCACGCACTCAGCCTATGTTCCAAAGTCTGTCTCTCGCACCCATTGTTTCTCTTGCACACTCCCACACACTTTGTCTCTCTCTGTAGTCTTCAGCCCCTCCTCTTCTGCCCAAGGTCCCACCCCTTCCGAGGGAGCCAAAGCCAAAATTTGTGGAGTGGCCCCTCTGTGAAAATTGCCTGCTCCTGCCTAGATCTGTCTAGAGATGGTTTTGTAACAAAAGAGACAGGTGACTTAGAGTATGGGAAGACAGGGTTTCCTGATTTGCACAACAGTATTATGAATCCTCACAGCTCTAGGTCTTGGCCAACACTATTTGATGTGCGTGTGGCTGTCCATAGATGCTGGGTTTGAGAGAGGCCATGCAGATGGCTTTTCTGAGAATGTGATGTGATAAAAGTTAAACTTCTCACAGCAAGAGGGTTTTTGCTTTCTCAGAGGCTCAGCTGTGTATTTTTTCAATTGTGACTGCTGGGTAGTCCATTAGATTTAATCTCTGTGGCCACTTCTAAGTAGCTTGGGAACCTTTCTGTTCTAGCTGAATTGGGAAGTCCATGTGGATATTGAAAGGCTTTGCAATAAGCAGGGTTAGTATCTCCTTTAAGGGCATGGTTTGTTTTAGCCTCATTTTACCATGATACCCAGCCCTGTCTCTCCTAGTCTCTCCTCTTTTGTGCAGCCTGCCCCTGAGGTTCTGGATCAACATAATCAAAAATCCCCAGTTTGTGTTTGATGTGCAGACGTCGGACAATGTAGATGCTGTGCTCCTGGTCATTGCCCAGACTTTCATGGACTCCTGTACTATTGCCGACCACAAGCTGGGCCGGGTAAGCAGGGTAGTGGGGTGGAGAAGCCAATGTGTGCCACGCAGTGAGATTTTGAATGCTGCATATCCTCCAAGGTGCATCTTGTATTGGAGGGTTGCAAGGTCTGTGTGATCTAGGGAGGTGCAGCTTCAGTGTGGGGGCAAAGAGTATGTAGTATTCTGTTCAAATAGTAATAGAGAAGTAGCCATGTTAGTCTGTATTCTGTCAAAACAAAACAGCAGTCATGTAGCACTTAAAAGATTAGCAAAATAATTGATTATGTGATGAGCTTTCATGGGACAGATCCACTTCTTCAGATCTGTGGCCTTACCAGAACAAACTCAATATATAAAGCAGAGAGATCCAGAATTTGTTATCAAGGTTGACGAATCAGAAAAATTATTATTAAGGTTGGCAAATCAGATAGAAGAGCAGATAGAGAGGGATGAGGGGTGGGGAAAGATAAGTGTTTGGTCAAACATCAAAGTATGTGAAAGAGTCCTTATAATGGGTCAGGTGATTGCTGTCCCTCTTCATACCAAGTGTTAAAGTGTTGAATTTGAATATAAATGTTAGTTCCAAACATTTTCTGTGTATACGGGTGTTAAAGTCTCTTTTCTTCAGAACACAAACTCTCAGGTCTTCAGCAGAATGGCCCACTCCATTAAAGTGCTGGCTGACAGGTTTGTGTATTAGGAGCTTTTTGATATCTGCTCTGTGTCCATTCATTCTTTGGTGAAGCACGTTTGCAGGTTGCCCAATATACATAGTGGAAGGGCATTGCTGGCACATGATGGCATATATGTTAGTTGAGGAAGAGGAGAATGTGCCCCTGTTTCTGTAAGTAACATGGTTAGGTCCAGTGATGGTATCTCCAGAGTAGATATGTGGACAAAGTTGGCAATGGGGCTTGTTGCAAGGAAAAGTTCCAGGATTATTATTATTGTTGTATGGCCTGTGGCTGCTAGTGAAAATCCTCAGAAGGTTAGGAAGTTGCCTGTAGGAGAGACACCTAGGGCCTTCTGGAGTGTGGCATCATGATTTAGAGTAGGTTGTAGGTCTTCAATGATGCATTGCAGTGGTTTGAGTTGGGGGCTGTAGGTAATAACGAGTGGTGTTCTGTTGTTCACTTTTTTGGGCTTATCTTGGAGCAGTTGGTTTCTGGGTATTTGTTTGGTCCTGTCAATTTGTTTTTTTACTTCTCCCGGTGGGTAGTTAAGGTTTACGAATGTTTGATAGAGATCTTGTAGTTTTCGGTCTCTGTTCTGTTCTGTTCAAATAGGTGTATCAAGTCCCTTCTCTCCTCTCTCTTCGCACATTGGGTGCAGTTCCTACAAACTGATGAGAGGCATTTGGGCTGATTGTTAATTTAACATTGGCACAGTGCCCAGGATGTGTGAGGTGCCTCCCTATGCAGAGGCAATGAGATCCCTGACTATGTAGCTGAAATATGGCTTTGGTTAGGATGTGCCAGGCAGATTCCAAGACTAAAGTGAGACAGGCGAGGAGGGACAGCTGAGATCAGTAACGTTTACAGAGTGATTGAGGGGTGGAAAGCCTGCTTTGTGAGAGGATGCTAAAAGAGCTTGGCTTGTTCAACCCAGCAAAATGAAAGGTGTGAGGGGATCTTGTTGCTCTATATAAAGGGTCATGGGACTAAGCACCAGGGAGGGAGGAGGACTAGGTGAGGCATGAACTGGACAGGAATAGATTAGAAAAGAGTTTCTAAGCATTGAAGGAGTGAGGCTGTGGTACAGCCTCCCAATTGGACTAGAGAGGTAATCATCCCAGCCTGTTCTAGATTCTGAACAGAATTTCAGGACAGGATTACCTGTGATAACTGAGGACTGGACTGGGGTGATCCAGGGTCCTCCTTCCAGTCCTGTCTTCCTACATGAGAAGGTTACACAAGGTAACTCTCAGCATGAGGGAGGAAGGGTAATTTGACCTGTCTTTCAAATGGGATTCAATAAAATTTTCAGCCAGCTGTAGGTGCCATAGAAAAGTGGCTGGCTGTAATAAAAGATTGAGCAGAAATGAAGTGATTTCCTACCTGATTTCCTCTGCACTGGGTAGGCCTCAGTTGGAGTAGTATGTCCAGTTCTGGGCACTGCATTTCAAGAAAGATGTAGAGAAGTGGGAAAGGTTTCAGAAAAGAGCAACAAGAATGATCAAAGGTCTAGAGAACATGATCTGTGAAGAAAGGCTGAAAGAATTGGGCTTGATTAGTTTGGAAAAAAGAAGATTGAGGGGGGAACATGATAGCAGTTTTCAGGTATCTAAAAGGGTGTCATAAGGAAGAGGAAGAAAACTTGTTCTTCTTGGCCTCTGAGGATAGAACAAGAGGCAATGGACTTAAACTGCAGCAAGGGAGGTTTATGTTGGACATTAGGAAAAAGTGTCTAACTGTCAAGGTGGTCAAACAGTGGAATAAATTGCCCAGGGTGGTTGTGGAGTCTCCATCTCTGGAGATATTTAATAACGGGTTAGATAAATGTCTATCAGGGATGGTGTAGACAGTACTTGGTCCTGCCATGAGGTCAGTGGGCTGGACACAATGAGCTCTCAAGATCCCTTCCAGTCTGAGTATTCTATGATGCTATATGTGATTAATGCTGTGAAGAGCAGGGGTGATGGACCAAGAAGCAGAAATGGCTAAATACCAAACATGGGTAGAATCATATCACTCTGGTGGCTTTTGGCATCTACACTCTCAGCCCTGTTTGGTGCTTGTAGTGATAGAAGAAAACAATGTGTGAGAGTTCTGTTTCTCTTTCCCAAGAGCCAGTGAGTGCAGGCAGATGGGAGATGCTTGGGGAGAGCACTCCATGCATGAGTGGGACAGTGAAGAGGAAGCAGAGAAATAGGGCATTAAAGCTGCATTGATGGTGCACAGAGAAGCACCATGAGAAGAACTTGGTTGTAATAAATAGGAACGGGCCTTGAGAACAAGGACAGGAGCTGGAGTGTTTTCAGGGACCTGTTGCTCTCTAATCAGGGTTTGGACTACATCAGGGTCTCCTTTCTCTGTTGGAGACAAAGCTAGCTTGCCATTTGAGGTCATCACTTCCTGTACAGCATACTGTCTCTGTTAGACAAACAGTAGTAGCCCATTAGGGTGATACAGACACCAGCTGTGATAGAGTACCATGTCCTTGGTGTCAATGTCTGGGTGCCTCCCAATGAGAGAAACAGATTGGAGAAAGCCTTGGGATGGCTGTTCTTTCCAACTCCCAATCCTCACTCAGGAAGTGTCCGGGAATAGTCTCTAGACTGTGCTCCTGTTGAAAATTGTTTGCAAAATTTGTGACTGTTCTGGGTATATGGAGCCTGAGGCAGGGCCTCCCTGCCTCTGTTGTAGGAGGGATTATCGGTTCTCTGTGTGTTTTGTGGTTTCTCTCACTCACCTTGGATTTTGTAACTTGTCCCTCTGTTTCTGTCCTTTTAAAGGACTCTCCGATCAACAAGCTGCTCTATGCCCGGGACATTCCTCGCTACAAGCAGATGGTAGAAAGGTAAAGCCTGGGTGAGCAGGTGGGGATTGCTGGGTTGTTTGACATGGGGAGGAGGCAGCAAAGGAGCATATAGCATATTAACTGACAATGCACTCCCATTGCTTAGGTACTATGCAGACATACGCCAGACCATCTCTGCCAGTGACCAGGAAATGAACTCTGCCCTGGCTGAGCTGTCAAGGGTAAATAAACAACTTATTTCAAAAACTGGTGAACTCAGTTGGCTCCCTAGGGGGTATGTAATCTGCCTGCCCAACACAGGATTTGCATTAGACTTTTTCCCTGGCTTTTTTCCCACCAATGCTCCCACCAGAATTCCAGTGTTAGTGTTGGCAGGAACCAGGCATTTTAGCCATTGTGTTTTGACCTGGCTGATGAGGTGTAGACCACTTTGTGGTTAAAAAAAAAAACGGGCTTCTTGTGTCTTGTCTGTGCTTGCATCAATGGAAAGCTCTAGGGGGAAAAAACAGTGTAGCTAAGGCTTCCGAATGCTGGAGCAACTGGGTCTCTGCTCCCTTTCCTATTAAATGCGGTCCATAAGTGCCACTGTTACCTCCAAGTAACAGAGAGGAAGCCGTGCTAGTCTATACACTATCAAAACAAAAAGCAGTCGAGTAGCACTTTAAAGACTAGCAAAATACTTGCTAGTCCCACGAAAGCTCACCTAATAAAGTATTTTGCTAGTCTTTAAAGTGCTACTTGACTGCTTTTAGTTTTGTTACCTCCTAGGTTTTCCTCTAAATCCCTTTTGCCATTGCTCCCCAGCTGGATGTAGAGGCTCTCTAGAGCATTTGCCCACTGAGCTCCCAGGGCACCAGACCTTGGGTGAACAATTGTCTTGATGCCTCCCAGAGATCTGGACAATTATATGTTTATTTGTTATGTTACCATAGAGTTACACAGGTGAACTGAATTCCATGGTGGCTCTGCATGAACTCTACAAATACATCAACAAATACTATGATCAGGTGAGTGCAGCTCTGGCTTATTGCCCCCAGCCTCAGTGGGTGATTTCTCATACATCCCTCTGAGCTGTTATCTTATGCTTATCCTTTATGGGTTCATTGAGTCCTGTCTCCTATTGGTTTTGTGAACAAGAAAATTAAATTGTTAAGAACATCATAAATGTCACTGACCATGTAGCAGATAGGGCTAGAATATTAAAGCTCTCTAGACAATACAACATTCATGGTTGCAACATCCAAATGACTGAAGAGTCCAAATCTCACTTTCAGAAGTACAGAGAGCCTAAGTCGCATCAGTGCCAATAACCTTTTTGAAACGAGTTTTAAACTCTTAAATGAGACAGTGCAGTGCTGAGCGCACCAATGCCTAAACACATGCAACCATCTGGGCCAGATGAATTGTCTTCATCAAATAAAAAGAAATGTATGATTTGCACAACAACAGAGCCTTCAGTTTTACCCATGGTTCTTGGGGTTTTATTTGTATGGGTCTTTTTTTTGCTATCTAAGTACTTTAGTTTCAGAGACAATCTTAAAAGGGCAATACGATCAATTAAAATATTTCTCAATTAACAATAGAAGTACTTCACATTGAATTTTCTTTATATTGTGTATATTTTACTAGGTTAGAGTATACAGATTTTGTGAAAATTATGCATGAGGACTTGCTTTTGAGACTTTTTAATGTTTGTAGATTTAATTTTTGTTTCTTTTTGAAAGGACACTTTGAGATTACTGATGAAAGAATATTACCTACTTTGGGAGAGAACTTAAGGGTGTTTTGTTGTAATAAAACATACATTGTGCTTAATGTTAAAAATAACTGTTGAATTTGCAGTGTAAGAAGTATGCATTTCCATGCTTCTAACTGTTAAGGAAATTATGCTAGCATGACAAGGTGAATGCAATAACATCTTTTATTGAGGCCAACTTCTGTTTGGTGAGCTTTAGCACAAAGCCTTATCTTTCTCACCAATCAGAAGATGGTCCAATAAAAGATGTTACCATGCCCACTTTGTCTTTCTACTATGCTGGACCCAATATGGCTACAATAACACTACATACCACAGAGAAAATAATGTGTCAAGAGGCTACACTGTTGTCACTTATCAATTTTTATTGGCTGTTTAATTTTTTTTTTTTTATTTCGGTACCTCCCTTATTTTTTCCATAACATTTTTCTGTAGGTAAATAAAATTATTGTAATAACCTACCCCCTCACCCCCCACAAAAAAAAATAAGGTATGAGCATTGTTTGTGGGGAGGAGTGGCTGGTGGCACAGAATAAAACATAGGGTGCCCACCTGGACACCCACTGGGATGGCAAGGCTGCAGGGAGTCCTGCCGCAACAAACTGTCACTGTGGATTCCAATCCCCATAGCTGCAACAGAGTTGAGGCTTGTCCTCCTCCAGGGTCATCTACTGCTGGTAGTATTTTGTGCATGAGGGAGGTTGCCAGTGTGTTCTGGATCTTGTTGCAGATCATCACAGCCCTGGAAGAAGATCCAACCGCCCAGAAGATGCAGCTGGGATACCGACTGCAGCAGATTGCAGCTGCTGTGGAAAACAAAGTCACTGACTTGTGACCCAGACACACAGACTGTCATGCTCTTGGAAGGCTGAACAAGGTGGATAGCGCAGCTCACTAGACTGTCATAGCTATAAGGTGTTTTACTGCCTTTGGAACTAGAGGCTCTGAGCAGCTGGCATGTGACACAGGAGGAGATGGCCAAGAAAATGCAAAGTGCAAATGTCCTTATGTTCAGACAGTATTTTTTTACGTTTTTTTTTTCCTTTTAAAAAATGTAACATTACTATGGGAGTTTCTGCCAACCACAATGTCAGAGAGAGGCGAGGCATCTCCTTCTCGCATATTATGAATGTGCCAAGTTTTCAAGCAGTATTGTCAAGGAGCTGGATAACACAAGAACTTCAGAACAAAACTCAAGACCATACATGGGTTCATGTGAACCTCTAGCCTCATTTTGGTACTAGCACCAAAGATGGGAGAGATTAGTGCTATGACTGCTGCCCTGAACATTGAAAAACCGCCACGATTATGATGGGAAAACCCCAAGCCACTACAATCATGGTAGTTCTTCACAGAAGCATGGGAGTTTCCTGAGCCCTTCTGGGAATAGATAGGTCATTAGGAGTGATGCAGCCTATTAGAGAGGTTATCACACCTGGGCCAGCCCCTAGGGACCAGACTTTACTCTTCCAGTGTACAATCCTAGAAGCAACCCAACTGCAGTGCCGCCCACTTGTTCCCTGGCCTAAGCAAAGGAGAATCTTCAACAGCATGGCCATCAACACACTGGAAGGGTTGCACCTGGCACCCAAAAGTACTGAATGTAGGAATGAGAGAGACTGAGCGAGAGAGATGAAGAAAGTCTCTTGAGCCAGGTCTCTTGTCTTCCTGACTCTGTGTGTGACTTGTATTATACCAGTGGGACAAATGTGCTCATCCAGTAGGCTCAACCAACTTCTAGTGCAAGCAAGTACCAGGCTACTGTCATCTATGGAGCTATACTCAAGAGCCTCTAATTAGATGTATGTCTAGCTCTATGTGGTCAGATACTGTCCTGCCCCTTGGGAAGCACAGCAAAGGTCTTGTACCTATTTCCTCCATCTGGCTTGTAGCCATTCTGCTACCCTGAGCTGGATCTGTAAATTCCATCCTAATTACCAAGTACTTACATGGTCCTGGGGAATATTAATTTTATTGTTCTGATACAGTGCTTCACTTGGATAAGCGCACCTCGGACACTGTCATCACAAACTCCTCGGGCTAAGCAACACCTGTGTCAAATTGCTTCTGCCTAGTCTCTCCCGTACTGAGCAGATCAGGGGCTTCTAACTTTTTCAGAAACATCTAGAGTTTCACAGTGACAACTGGCTTTTCCCCATTTCCCCTTAAGATGAAACAGGTCAAAGGTCAATCTCACTGCCAGTTGTACCTTCCTCACCTTTTTCTCAGCCTAAAATAAAGTCTGCATATTCACCTAAAGCTGAATTTCTTCTTCTCAAATTCTGTGTGAGACTCACATTAGGACTGTTTAGTGGCTTGCTGCCTTCTTAAAATTTTAGCAGAAAGCCTGAGCTTTCTGCATAGCCCACAAAAGGAACCAAGTGGCCAGGAGTCCCAATGGCTGCACACCAAGAGGACAGGAGCAAAATGGGACCATGGTCTGTAAATTGACCAACTCCATTAGGAGGGTGCCCTCTTTCCAAATTCACTGAGGCCAAACCCAGTCCCTGCTCTAGACCAACCCATCCCTGGCCTGAGTTTGGTTCAATTCTGTCACAAAGAGAACTAAAGGAGTTCCCTCCATCTGCATCTAAGCAGGGCCATGGTAATCCTTGTCTCCTTGCAGTTCAGAGGGGAGGATTTTTCTCTCCTTCATTCTCCCAGCAGTCTCTCTCCAACTGAGCACAGGAAATGTCTCTGATTTCCCCTTATCCTCTTGCCTCATCTTTGGAGCCAGGAATAGCTCCAGGGCTGAGTACCCCCAGACCTTCTGGCTGGAACAGACCACATACAGAGTGCATCTTTGACTGCCAGTCCTGTCCTTTTGCCTGGAACTGGAGCCAGCTAGACTCCAACAGAGAAAAATTATGTCCCTGTTTTGTGTTACCTGGAGGCCCCAGCCAGATGAGAACCTTGTTAGACTGAGCCCTGTACAATCATACAATATAAAACAGCCCTGGTCCAACAGAATTTATGTATATCTCTACTTCCAGGAAGATCAACCCGGGGTCATGGTCAATCGTCCAGAGTTTGATTTTGCACATCTGGTAAAGACATAGCAAAATCAACCTCTCTGGGGTCAGCAGTCGACCTCTGTCCTCCACACTATCACGTGGAGTAAGGGAGGTCAACAGGAGAGTATAGAGGGGTAGGTCTATACTCCGTAAATAAGTTGATTTCGATACATCTATTTTAGCTATGTAAATGCCATAGCTAGTTTTGCAAATTTGAAATGGACTTATTTCCCTAGTATAGACCTAGCCTTACAAACATAAGTTAAGGCAAAACTTACCAGGAAGGTGTAACAAACAGAGGACGATGGATGGGTAAGAGTGATGACCCTACATGTGCCATGACAGGCAAACTTCCCAGAGTTGGGGATCATGAGCTTCAAAACTCTTTTGGCTTCTGTCTTTATAATTTTTCCAATTGGCCACCAAGAGCTGGCAGGCTTTCGTCTGCTGCATGTGACCCTTCAAAGCCTTTGCTTCAGCCGTGGTTTGAAAAATCTTGGTGCTCTCACAAGATCTTGTTGGTTTGGGAGGAGGGGAATTCTCTCATTTATACAGGATTTACATTAACCTGAAGGGAGGTGTCCACCTCTGTGACCCACCTTTCCCCACCAACTCTTGGCTTCTGCTGGATCCATCAGCTTCTTCCCCTTGAATATGCCTGACAGTGCATAACGACAAGATGGGTCAAAGACTTACGCAAGTTCTTGTTTCTCCAAGGATGTGTTTGATTTACCAAATAAAAGCAAAGTAATTAAAAACACTGTGAAAATGGTGTCCAAGGAAAATAAACTGCTTACCATCTCCAGAGTGACCCATTTCATAAACTAAACAGGATACAACATTCTCCATTTAGTCACAGTAGAAATAGAGAAGCTGATCACACACATTTCTCCTGTGACCTGTCAGCATCACGATGTTGGATACCAGCTCCCTCTTCGTATGTCCTGGACCCGCTTTTTAACATCTCTCTGACTAGGTCAGTTTGCAAGTTCAGATGTGCCCCTCCTGGTGTCTCCAGATTTGCCTCTCCCAGAGTCCCATTATTTCAGAAGGGTAATGTTTCACTAAGGCTTACACAAAAGTCTTTATTAAGAATTTTTGGAGGATTGGGGGAAAGACTCCTAATTAACTGTGGGAGGTTCCACCTGGCCTTCCTGTCTCCATGGTTGCTGTGTAAAAAGCCCCAGGAGTTTTTCCATAGATCATCTTTGGTTATATACTATGTTCCTACAGGCCATAGCTTCTCTAGGATCTTGGCCCTCCCCTCCTGCCACACACACCTAGCCTAGCTCTTCACATTTTATATTAATTTCTGTCACCATGAACCATAACTTGTGGAGAAATCATAGTTCCTCATTCACATATATGAAGTGATTTTTACACTGCGCATGAAGAGCAGTAAGCATCCAGCTATGGTCAAGATAGGGGATGGGAATCTGAAACGGTAATCAGTGTTGAGATATAAATTATCAGTAGATTTCAGAATTAGCCCCCCTCTCCCTTTTGTGATGAATAGGATACCTGTCACCTCGCAGGATGGAGCCTACAGTTTGTGTCTCTCCAGGTTCAGATTGATTCTGGCCGCTCACGTGTGGCGGGGGTCACATTCAGAAATTTTTCTTTATGACCAGAAGCTCTTAAAGAAAGCTTAAATTCTTCAGAAGCTGAGGAGCTCTGGTTCAGTGAAGCAACATGTGCTGTCTCAGTCTGACACTTGATATCGCTTGTTGGTGCCTTTCTCCCTGTGCTGATTCCTCTGGGTATTCAGGACATTTGTTTGAATATTTCTGCCTCTTTGGCAATGGGAGGACTACATTCCCCTCCTCTGTTGACTCACTTAGTTTTGTAGTTTCCAATTTGTTGTAGCCTGGCCTACCCCATGTCCACATGCTACATTTCTTGACTTCTAGTGGAGCTCCTGACATGCTCTCTTTCTCAACAAATTGGAATTAATAATTAATATAAATTGTGAAAATATGAATGTTGTTACATAGTGTAATAACTGTAGATACCATTGTGAGATGTAGGAATCTATTGGTGAGACATGAGGTTACATCTGTAAATACTCAATTTAGAGCCCAAATGATTTTAATAAAAAGAATTCTTACGAGTGATTCAATAAACGTTAATATACAACATGGAACGGGTGTCATGTTTCTGGGTCTTAAAGCAATTTGGCTGCTACTTATGCTCCAGAATATGGTGCCTTGATGTCAGCACTAAAACATGGAGACAGCTATATCAGGCACCATCCAGGTAACCTTCACTTGAGCGTTAGGCACACTACCGCTGCCAATGGTATCCATTATGTAATTATCAGTTATGACCCTGCCTCAGTAACATCCCTTGTCTGCATCACAAAGTGGGGTTTCGCCCAGCTCTGCATCTGACTGCTCATCCCTTAGCGGTGGTGTCAGGCTGCAGTGTTGGCTCTCTATCAAGGCCCAGCTCCAACTCAGGATTGAGGGTTCGGGGGGGCACTTTGGAGAGCACTAATCCCAGGCAGGCATTGCCTCGCTGGCCTTTCAACAAGCATTGGTAGTTATTCTGAGTGCTGGAAGAAGCTAGCTTAGAACTCAGGGAATGGGCTGTGGGAGGGGAGAGATTCCCTGTTCTATTTAAATCACAGCCTGACTTGGCTGGCCTCTTCACAGGCTCTGTTGTGACTTAGTTGGGAGAACTAATTTTAGGAGGCGATAGCCCCCCCACCTCAGTGGCTTCTCCAAGAGACAGCAATTCAGTTTGTGCAGCATTAGCAAACTATATCTAGGAATAAGAGGCAGCAAGGGGGTCCTAGTAGAAGGGTGAACCCTAAGAATGCCCCACTTCTCTGAAAGGAGGGATGCACAATGGGCGAAGAATGTGTATGATGTTATTTTAATAAACCTGTTTGCAACTCTTCCCTGCGCAAATGCTAGCTGCTATGGAAAAATCAAGGGATGAGGCACTCCCAGGGCGCAGAGGCCTTCTGGAATAGATTGTGCAACTGTAGAAAGGGCTTTGCAATTTCTTTCTGCCAGACTGGTATATAAGACCAAATCTATTTTACAGCCCTCAGCTGGTCTGCTACTGCAAAGGAGCCCATACAAGGAGGAAACTGTAGCTGGCTGAAGAGCAGGGAACCTGCAATATCAAGGGTCAAAGTGGGCTGACATACTCTCCTGAAGGAAACAGAGAGGTGACTGCTGTGTGAAACTCTTCAGGCATTGACCTCTGGCCAGCTCAGTGCCATGTTAAATCCCTTCCCTGCACTGCTCTGCCTGCCAGCCTCTTCAAATGCCTCCTTACCACTCAACATAGTGCCCCCCACCCCCCCACACTTTTCCCTTTTAGGAACAGCACAGGTCATTGAATGGTTTTGCAATTCATCAATCCTGCTGACTAGTATTGCAGCACTCACTGCCGCCCAATGCTTTGCTGCATAGTATGAGACTTGTGTACTGAATAATAGTGGGGGGAGGGGTGTGCAAGAATGGAGAGCCCCTGGGGGCATTACTGCACAACCTGAGAGGGCTTGAGGAAGAGCCTATGCAGAGCCCCAGCAGGAACACTGCAAAGCCAGCTTTCGGGCATGCACATAAGCACTAATGGGAGTTTATGTCTGGGCTGCGTATGGTGTTGAGTGTACAGAGAGGCCCCACAGCCTTCATTCCGTGAGAGACCGAACATTCCTGGTTTTAGAGGGACAGGCCTGTACTTAAGTCCTGTAGGTGTCCAAATTTTTTCTTAAAAACATAAAAATTGTCCCATATTTTTCTGTTTCCTACCCCTCCGATAAGTACCTGGTGGGATCTGTTGCTGGCGCCTCGCTCGCCAGCAACCTGCTCATCAGCGGTTGGCGGGGGGGGGGGTGTTGAGCAAGGCAAGTGGTAGTACAAAGATGCAGTACATGAGACCAGCTGATCCCCCTTCTGGTTTGTCGCAGACCCCCCCCCAACTTCCCCCCCTTTGCCAGCAGGCACCAGCTGTGCGCTACGATGGCTGGTGAGTGGAGGCAAGGGGCCGGTTACATGGTGCTTCTGCTGCTCACCCATCAGCCTTTACTTGCTCCCCCTCTCACTGTCAAACACAAGGAGGCCTGTGGCACCTTATAGACTAACATATTGCAGAGCATCAGCGTTCGCGGGCAAAGCCCTGTTTCACCAGATGCAGGAATGGGGGATGATATCCAGAGGAGGGTTTAAACGGTGTCTCAGCCAAGGGGAGGGCCAGAGTTGAGTTCACAAGGTCTGTTCAGTCAGGGCGGATGTGGCCCATTAGCAGCAGTTAATGTGGAGGCGCGAACATCGAGCAGAGAAACTGCTTTTGTAATTGGTCAACCACACCTAGTCTCTGTTCAATCCTTGGTTGATGGTGTCACGTTTGCAAATGAATTGCAGCTCTGCAGTTTCTCCTTGGAGTCTGTTTTGACGATTTTTGTGGTAGGATTACCACTTTTAAATCTGTTACTGAGTGTCCAGGGAAATTGATGTGGGCTCCTACAGGTTTTTGTATGTTACGATTCCTGATTTGTGTCCATTTATTCTTTTACCTAGAGACTGTCCGGTTTGGCCCATGTGTAGGGTAGTGGGGCATTGCTAGGGTGGCCACCTGTCCTGTATTAGGCGGGATGGGCCCGTATTTGGGAGGCCGAAAAGGTGCCCTGACACTTTTAAGAAGAACCTACTTTTCCTGCATTTGGGCCCTTTCCCCGCCCTCCCCACCGGCTGCCATTTACCGCCAGCAGCTGTGCAGGAACAGCTGCAAGCAGCAGTCACTAACCTGAGCCTCTGGGAAGCATGGGCAGCTGCCAGGTCTCTGCCCCTTCCTTGGGCTCCAGCGGGGGAGGATCAGCCACTGCTGCTTCCCTGGCAGAGAGCTTGGAGCTGCTGCCTTCCCGGGGTGTGCTTTGGGCTGCTACGCTCCCTGGGCTCCAGGGGAGAACGGGTGACTGCTGCTTCCCTGGGGCTCCTGGAGTGCGCTGACAGCTGCCGCCTCCATCCCAGCTCTCCCGGGATTGGTGAAGGTGGAGGGGGCACCCCTCCTGCCCCACATCTCCCTTTCCCATATTTGGGACAGAGAGTGTGGTCTCCGTGGGCAGTGATGGCACGTGGTGGCACATGTTATATTAGTAGGTGTGCAGGTAAAGGAGCCCCTGATGGTGGGTCCTGTGATGATATCGCTGGTGTGGATATGTGAGCGGAGTTGGCAGTGAGGGGTGTTGCAGGGATTGGGTCCGGGTTTAGTGTTACTGTGTTGTGGTCTACAGTTGCTGGTGGGAATTTAAGGTTGGCAGGCTGTCTGTAGGCGAGGGCAGGCCTCCCAAGGTCTGTGAGAGCGCAGGCTCATTGTCCAGGATGGGGTGTAGCTCACTGTTGATGTGCTTGAGAGGTTTGAGCTGGGGACTGCATGTGATGGCCAGTGGTGTGCTGTTGTTTTCCTTGTTCAGCTGTGTTGTAGCAGGTGGCTTCTGGGTACATCTCACTGCCATTTCCCTGCTTTGCCCCCCAGTCCTGTGCTGCTCCCAGTCCCTCACAGTGAGGTGCGTACCAGTCCCAGAGCTGCAGCCCTCCCAGCCAGCAGCTTGAGTACTCAGCTTAGCTGGAAGGCTCCTTCCTTCTCCCATTACCTGTGGCTGGTCCAGCAACCCAGGAAAATGCAAGTCCCTACAGACTGGAGTGCTGGCGAGGAGGAGGACCCAAACATACTAAAATCTGGCACAAGGAAGCCTCATCCTATCTCAGCCAAGCTCTTGAATGGCAGGGTGGAGAAAGTGATTCACAGCCTGTTTGTGCCCAGGAGAGCTAGACTCCACAACAGCCCTCAAAAAGTGCACATGTACATGCACCCTGGGTCCTGTCCCCAGGGAGTGTGAGACTGCGCCTTCCTTGGGCAAGTATCAGAGAGGTGGCCATGTTAGTCTGTAGCTTCAAGAACAACAAGAAGTCTTGTGGCACCTTATAGACTAACAGAGATTTTGGAGCATGTGGTTTTGTGGGTAGAGACCTGCTTCATCAGATGCATGAGTGGGAGCAGGGCAGGGGGTTTCAGCACGGTATTTAAAGAGAGAGGGCGAGAGCTGACAAGGTCTATTCAGCAAGGTGGAAATGGCCCAGTACTGTTGATACTGGGTCTTTTCCACCTTGCTGAATAGACCGCGTCAGCTCTGGCCCTCCCTCTTACTGGGACCCCACTCTTTAAATACTCCTCTGAAACCACCCCACTCATGCATCTGATGAAGCGGGTCTTTGCCCATGAAAGCTCATGCTCCAAAATATCTGTTAGTCTATAAGGTGCCACAAGACTTCTTGCTCTTTCTTGGGCAGTCTCTCTGCTCAGACACATCTCTGGGTGCATTCACTGAAGCCCTAGCACTCAGGTAACTGGGACTCTCGTGTACCACGCATCCTTAGAACCTAATGCCTTTCTGCCTGCACTGTAGTTGGAGGACAGGAGATGATGGCTGGATGATGTCGATGGTCAACAGCAGCCTGGAGCTATTAGCTGCTTTTCAACACTGTGTGGGCAGAAAGGGGACAAGCTGCTTCCAGCTATGGGGCTGGGGCAGTGGAAGGGATGTGGGAGGAAAGAGATGCGCTTGGCAAAGATATGGGCAAGATCATCCCTTCCTCCCTCCCTCCCTTGCGAGAGTAGCTCCTGTCCCTTCTTCCCCCGCACCCCAGCACTATGCGAAAAGGCTGCTGCTACTCACAAGCCAATGTGAACACTGGCAGAAATCTGGGGGCGGGTGGTTGACCTACATGGCTTGTTTCTCTCCCCACCCTTGTGTTGCCTTGGAAGACATGACACAATGTACAGGGAGAGGCAGGTCTGTCTCAGGGTTCCAGCCAAGAGGGCAGAGTGAGATGGGCAGGAAGGGGCAGATCGATCAGTCACAGACCTTGTGAGTGAGATGGCTGAGCATGTTTTGTGTGTGTGTGAGAGAGAGAGAGAGGGAGGGCCACCCCCCCCCCCGCCATCTGAGTTTAATTTGAACGTTTGATTGATTGCCATTGAACTTTGCCTATCCTGCAAAGGAAAATAGGGTCACCTTATGCATTCTATTCACAATTTATATATATATCTATATATCTATATAGATAATCATATATTATTTCATGGAATGCATATGCCAGAGTGCGCTGCCTCCCTACAGAAGCAGGAGAGCCCTTGCCCACTGAACACAAGTGGCTACCCTTGCGCTGTATGTGTTGTGATCCTGGGGTGGAGCTGTTGCATGTACAGAGAAGATTTTCAAAACAAAAAGCAGTCAAGCAGCACTTTAAAGACTAGCAAAATAGTTTATTAGGTGAGCTTTCGTGGGACAGACCCACTTCTTCAGCCCATATCCAGACCAGAACAGACTCGATATTTAAGGCACAGAGAACCAAAAACAGTAAGCAAGGAGGACAAATCAGAAAAAGATAATCAAGGTGAGCAAATCAGAGAGTGGTCACCTTGATTATCTTTTTCTGATTTGCCCTCCTTGCTTACTGTTTTTGGTTCTCTGTGTCTTAAATATCGAGTCTGTTCTGGTCTGGATATGGTCTGAAGAAGTGGGTCTGTCCCACGAAAGCTCACCTAATAAACTATTTTGCTAGTCTTTAAAGTGTAACTTGACTGCTTTTTGTTTTGATAGTGTATAGACTAGCACAGCTTACTCTCTGTTACTATTCAACAAGGGAAGATTTTGTATTTCCAGCTCAGCTAAACTGTAAATTATGTTCTACAAATAGCCTGGAGGGAGCTTTCAAAGGGTTTAGATTCTAACTGGATAGAAATGCTACTAGGCACGAGTTAGACGCAGGAAACTGTTAAACAGGTGCAAAGTTGTGGGTGCTGTAACATAATACTATCCCAAGCTATCCTGAAGCCAGAGCTGTCTGTTATGGCCTTGCTGTGATCTGATCCCATGCTCCATGCCGTGTCACAGGCTTCCAGTCGTACAGCAGAACTTATTCCACTCAAGAATACCCCTCCCATCCAAGTCAGACTAAAAAGGAACTTAGGCGCTCTTGGTATCACATTGCCAGGAGCGCCCGAACACCCCAGGTCTCAAGTAGAGCTGTGAGCTCAGCTTCCGTGAGCAACTGCATGGTGAGTCTGTCAAGAGCCAGTGTATTTAGAGCCACAAGGGGTTACTTTTACTACATGTGCCCAGGTTTGCAGGGATGCTTACTGAGAAGGCCCATCCCAAACTGTGTCCTGGCATGCCTCTTTTCCATATGAGAGTGAAGAATCTGCAGCTTTTTGAGTGCAACTCATTTACTCTTCACAACAGTCTTCTCAAACTGAATATGCCAGCTGTCTGCTTGGGTCCAGTTGCTGGCCCTTAGCATCGCTCTGGGAAACTGGAAGATGGAGCTTGTTGGCTTGTTCAGGGCAGCGTCTCCAGCACGTAACACCACAGCTCCTTTGTCTTAGGCTGGAAAGGAATGAATATCTATAACACAGGCTTGAAAAAACAGACCCAGTGACTTCTGCAGTGATCCTATAACATCACGTTGAGCTCTCAAATCTCTTTGTAAAAGCATGGATAGTCTAGATGTAACCACTTTGCTTGCTGGAGAAGCCACCACATCCCTCAGTGACTGTGGTCTGATGGTTACGTACTCACAATTAAAAATGTGTATCTTTCTTCTGGTCTGAAAATGACTAGCTTCAGCTTCTACACATTGGCTCTTGTGTCTTTTTCTGATAGACTAGAATGACTATCAGCAGTCTCTCTCTCGCTCTCTCGCTCTCCTGTGTCACACTTGTTAGTGGAGTGCTCAGGGAAGCCTCTCCAGCCTACCCGTAAGCTCTGGAATGGTGGGGAGGGGAAGAGGAGTGTGTGATTTTCAGCCTGGTCACGCCCTGAACCTGCAAGCTCTTTAACTTTTGCTGTAATGAGGTATGTAGTGAGGGATGTGAGACACTACCTCCATAAGGCCTGGTTTCCAGACCTCAGATCATACGTAATGCCCTATCAGAGTGTCAGGAGATTGAGGCCAGTGAGCTGTGCTGTTCTGTGATGGGTGAGTAGATTGAAGAGAGACCCCCCCAGTGCAAACTGGCAATAGCTACTGTGATTTCAGTGTCACAATGGTGTGTGTGTCTGGTCATGGACTGTTGTTATTTACAAGAGAGTGATAGCTGAAGGATGAGGCTTCTGGAACGTTGTCCCGAGCGAGAGAGGCTTGAGGTAAAGAATTATGATTCAGAGAACTAAGAAGGGAAGTAGGTTAGAGACAGTAGGTCCCATTTCATGCTATATTCTAATCTGTTCTTCCTTTCTTCAGTCTCAAGCAGGAGATCGTAAAGCAGTGGAGACATCTGCAGTCCCGGACTCCTTTTACAGGAATGTAGCCACAGGTCAGGGAATCTGTTTCACACCCCATGCTCACCCAGCATCAACAAGATATGTAGCTACTGCTTGGATGGGTTAGTCCTTAAAGACAGCTTTGTTACTAAGGATGGTAGAGCAGTGTATAGTGAATACTCTTAGGTAAAGCACTAAAAAGAAGCCACAAGTCCACTCCAGAGTTTCTGCAAAAGTCCTCTTAGGGCTTGTCTGCAGTTGGGAGGTTAGCAAAATAGTAATTCTGGAATAAGCACACTAAAATAGTTAGTCCTGAATAAATTCTCAGTTAGACACACCTCCCAGTCTAGGATCAGACAGGTAGGCGTGTTACTTTGTATCTTCGAGAAGAAGTCCTGCGGCACCTTCTAGATGAACAGATATTTTGGAGCATGAGCTTTCATGGACAAAGACCTGCTTCATGCATCTGACGAAGCGGGTCTTTGCCCATGGAAGCTCATGCTCCAAAATAGCTGTTAATCTATAAGGTGCCACAGGACTTCTTCTTGTTCCTAGTCTAGTAAATTTCAAGTGTAAACTAGGGTTTTACCAGAATGTAAGGGCAATATTTCTAACGTATTAAAATTATAATCAGACAAACGAACATCACTTCTGTTAAGATTCTCACACACATATGCACACAAGAATGGCCGCAATCTGTCAGACCACAGGTCCATCTAGCCCAGTGGCCAACGCCAGATGCCCAGAGGGAGTGAACAGAACAGGTAATCATCAAGTGATCCCTCTGCTGTCATCCATTCCCAGGCTTTGACAAACCGAGGCTAGGGACGCCATTCCCCCATGCTGGTTACTAGCCAGTGATGGACCTCACCTCCATGAATTTATCTAGTTCTTTTTTGAACCCTGTTAAAGTCCTGCTCTTCACACCATCGTCTGGCAACGAGTTCCACAGGCCGACCCTGCACTGCATGAAGAAAAATTTTTGTTAATTTTAAACCGGCTACCCATTAATTTTATTTGGTGACCCCCAAATAAAATGGTCTTACGTTATGGGAACAAGTAAGTGACTTTTCTGTATTCACTTTTTCCATACCTGTCATAGTTTTTTAGACCTCTGTCATGTCTCCCCCACTTACTCTTCTCTTTGCTAAATTGACCAGTTCCAGTCTTTTTAATCATTCTTCATATGACAAACTAATGAAAATTGCCAGATGGCCACTGCACAGACCAACCTTTAGCACAAATCACTATGTTGCATGCTATTTTTAAAATGACTGGCTACTTATGTTCCAGAACAGTGATTTCACAGAGGTTTTGAGTATTATTTCAAGGTACACTTGTGTTATAGGCAATTAGCTTTTGTCCTGGGCTGAGCTAGGCTGCAGAATACTGGACTTTCCCATCACATGAACTGTTTAATGCTAAAATAGAACATGAAAAATCTGCAGCTCAGTTAAACTGTCTGAACATTAGAGACCCGTGCCCTGCTACTGCTGAGCTCAAACTGTGCTCTCTCTGCGCTCGCTCGCTCTCTCTGCAGGAGGCTTGGCAAGCACTTTAGCCTGGCAGAGCAAATGGCTGGCTCTTTCCTTCAATCCCCATTAATCCTTGGGAAATCTAAGCAAGGCAGCAGGAAACCTGAGCCTCCTGCCCCTCTGTCTCTCATTTAGCTGTATCCTGCAATCAGCTTCACGCTTCCAGAGTCATCTTTGTGTCCCTATTTTGAAATCTTTAAAAAAAATCTTGCTAATCTCTCAGGAAATGCCAGAAATGTTCATAACCTAGCCCCAAATTCTGAGAAAAGCGAGAAGGAAAAAGGGATACAGAGGGGAGAGGCTGAGGGGCAAAGATGAGCTTCAAAAGGAAGAATTGATAAACTGCAAAGGGAAGCACACAGGCTAAAATACCAACACATATGCACATACCTAACTCTATTTACAGGAGTAAAATGCCAAAGAGCATGCTGCGTCTGCTCCAAGTGTCAGGTCTCTGGTCCCACCACCTGCTCACCCGAAAGACTGCAGCAAGCCCCAGGCATGGAGGAGTGGGGATGCCAAGAGGACCCTGCAGAGTACTGTGCAGGTGAGTCCCAGGGAGCATTACTAGTTTGATACCCACATGTCCCTGCCATTCAGCATGGCAGATTTGAAGACTGTGGGTTGAATAGTGGAGGTCAATCCCCCTTTCTGTTTGGTGGTGTTTTGCAGCCCTGTCCCACTAGTGGGACTATTTGTGATCTGTCTCTGTAGGAGGCTACTACGCTGTGCAGAAGGGAGACACGTTCAATGGAAGATACCAGGCAGTGCACAAGCTGGGCTTCGGCTACTTCTCTACAGTCTGGTTGTGCCAGGACACAGCGTGAGTAGCACAAAAGAAAGGAACTCTGTGGAATGGGACTGTCAAGGGCTGTTCACAGCCCATCGAGGGTGGAGAGGGAGGAAAGACCGCCCCCCCCCCCAGCTGGGCAGAGTAACAAACAGCTCAGAGGAAGCGCCTGGCCAGGACTGTGGGTGTTTGGGTGCTGATGACAGTGGATCACCATAGCTAGCACAGCTAGGAGGGATTATTTCCCAAGCAGTCAGTTTCAAGAGGGCTCCAGCAAAGTGAGTGGGAGTGAGTCTGCTGCTCAGTGGCAGAGTGGGTCACTACAGGGAATGGAAAGCCATAGACTCCTCCGGGGTGCATGGTGAAAAGCTGGAATGGACAGCACTGTTGTGCATTGGTCTGCTGGTGTGATTCCTTCCACAGAAAGAAGAGACTTGTAGCTGTGAAGGTAGCCAAGGGTGGGGAGAGCTTTGCTGAGGCCGCCCAGGATGAAATCTCTCTCCTCCACTGTGTATGTACTTTCCCTGGTTGCAGCATGTTGGCTCATTTGTTGCCTGCACTGTGAGGATTGCATCTGTTTCCAGAGCTCTGCAATACCAGCCCAACTCCCCAAAGGTCTCAGACTGAGGGTTCCTGGCTGGCAGCAAGGGGAACACATCAACTCTATATAGAAAATGGCCTCAGTCCAGCAAATGCTTGTAAAACAGCTTCCCATCCCATGGACTCATCTCCTGGCATGTTTAATGATCATTCTGTTGTTCTTTGCATGGGTCCAGACGTGTATTCCATTCAGGTGTGTAGCAGCATTGACAGCTGCCTTGGGCCCTGGGGCAAGATGGGAGGGTGGCCTGGCAGCACATGCCCAGAAAGGGCTGGGGCCCAGGGCAGTCAGCCCTCAGCACCACCCAGACCAGGGCACCACCCACCCAACCCCCACTTACAGCCACAGGCAGCCGGACCAGTACTGCTGCAGTGTTTCAAAGGGGCCCAGAGCTCCGGCTGCCGCCACTGCCCAAATAGCAGTGGCAGCGACTGCAGCTTCAGGCCCCTTCAAAAGACCGGGCCCCCATGGCAATGGTCCGCTTTGCCCCTGCTGTCAGGGGACCTGACGGTGTGCAAGCAGCCAGTGTGCAGAAGCGGGAGGACTTGGCCTAACTGTACCTATGCGAAGGTGCTCGTGCTCTGTGGCTCTTGCCCGTCTCCTCACTATTGCATGCTAGTGGCAGGCTGACCTCTCTCACTGCTGGCTCACTCTTAGTGTCGAGCGTCTGAGCGACGCTCTACTTCATCTGCTGTTTTCATCACTTTTTCTCAGAGGTTGTGGTCTAGAGTTCGTTGTTAATGTAGCATAGTAGCACTGGCCCAATTCCAGCCAGACCCGGTGCGTCCCCTTGCAAAGAGACATAGTGTTTCAGAAGAACCTCACATGATCATCCCCTCTCCTAGGATTTCACCATGGCTCTGACAGGGTGTACCAAACCTGTACTAGCCCAGGGTGGTAGTGGCCAGGCTTACTGGGTGGAGAAGGACCCCCTTCCACGTGGTCCTGCTGGGTGTGCTTCAGCTTCAGCCCTAATATAAAGTCCAGAGGCGCTGATCAGCTGGGGGCTGGCCGCTGCAGGGGAATGAGCTCATGCTCTAACACAGGAGTAGCACCTGGAGTCGCAGCCTGAGCTTGAGGGAGCAGCAGCCTGAGCCCAAACAATGCCCTGCACTGCTGGAAAGGGGAAGGAAGTAGCCCAGGAGCAGGAAGCCAGAAGGCGGCCCAGGGAGCTTGGTGTGTTTGGAGGGATTCTCTGCTGAGTCGATGGTTGGGGGCATGTCCACCACCAGCAGGGCCCTGGGCTGTGGCCCAGAGGAGTGGGTTGACCGGACCTCCCTACCCCCACCCTGGTGACCCTAAGGACAGGGAAGCACAAACTATAAAGACTAGACTGCTGGTGCTGACTCTGAATGACTGGGCCGGACTGAGGGAGTGACTAGGTTATTGGGCCTGAGTGGGGGAGTAAACAGGTCACTGTGCCCTAGATCCCTTAGAGAGGGTGTTATTGTCTGAACCACAGGACTGGAGTGCCCCAGAGGCTGGGGCTGGACTGCAGACTAAGCCTCCAAGGACTATCGTCAAGTGGGCAGTTTACGACGTGTAGCCCCTCGGAAGAGGCACATGCATCTCCATGTAGACTCCTGGCACCAGTCCATCTAACTGCTTCTGGCTTTGGCCCTGCGGTGTCTGTTGAGTCCTGTACTGACGATGGCAGCATCAGCAACACAGAGCTAGAAAGGACTGCAACAGTCATCTAGTCCAGTACCACCACCACCCTGCCCCCAAGACGCAGGATGTGTCGTGGTGAACCATCTGAAACAGTTGGCTCCAGACTCCTCCTGAAAACCTCCAGTGAGCAGCTGCCAGCACCTCCCAAGACCTCTGTTCCACTGGCCTCCTGCACTCACCGTTTGGAAGCTTTTCCTGAGATTTAACCTAAATCTGCTCTCCTGCACTTTGAACCCATTGGCTCTCATCCTGCCCTCTGTGGCTCAAGAGGACAACTTTTCTCCATCTTTTTGGGGTATCCTCTCAAACATCTGAAGACCTGTATCAGATCCCTCCTTAATCTCCTCTTTTCTCAGCTAAACAGACGCCAAGTATTCCAGCCTTTGCTCGTGTGGCTGCATTCTGTCCCTTGGATCAGCTTTGTCACTTGCTTCTGGATCCCTCCCACTTCCTCAGCCCGCTTTCTGTCCACGGCTGGCCAAAGCTAGACACAGGACTCCAGCGGAGGCCTAAGCAGCGCTGAATAGGGCAGTGCTCTTGCCTTGCACTGCTGACGCCTGTTGAAGTGGTGATTCACCGCAGCTCCCAGATTCTTCTCAGCAGTGCTGCCACCCAGCCAGTTCCCCCCATCTGCATTCGTACATTTGTTTTTCCTAAGCCAACAGGCGCACCTGACATCTTTGTTCAGTTCCACTTTGTGTCTGTAGCTTAGTTCTCCAGTTTATCAAGACCCCTCTGAACTTTAGATATATCCTCCAAAATATGGGCAGCCATCTGCAAGCCAGCTTCGTGTCACCTGCAAACTTGATCAGAGCGCTCTCTTCACCCACACCCAGATCATTGAGAAAGATGTCGAACACCACCGACCACACAAGGGTCCCTGTGAAATCCCGCTGGAGACCTTTCTCCAATGAATAAGAACATAAGAATGGCCATATTGGATCAGACCAAAGGTCAGTCTAGCCCAGTATCCTGTCCTGCAACACTGGCCAATGCCAAATGCCCCAGAGGGAGTGAACAGAACAGGTACTCATCAAGTGATTCCTTCTCTGTTGCCCATTCCCAGCCTCTGACACAGAGACTAGAGACACCATTTCTACCTCGATAACAGCCATTGATAGACTTAACCTCCATGAATTTATGTATTTATTTATTTATTTTAACCTTATTAAACTCCTGGTGCTCACAACAGCCTCTTCCACAGGCCCATTACGTGTTGCATGAAGAAAAACTTCCTTCTGTTAATTTTAAACCTGCTACCCATTAATTTCATTTGGTTAGCCCTTGTTCTTAAGTTATGGGAACAAATAAATAATTTTTCCTTATTCACTTTTCCCACACCTGTCATGATTTTCACAGAATCTTATAATCACGGAATCCTAGGGCTGGAAGGGACCTTAGGAGGTCATCTAGTCCAGTCCCATGCCTAAAACACAATCAACCCTTACTAAATCATCCCAGCCAGCACTTTGCCAAGCTGGGACTTAAAAACCTCTAGGGATGGGGATTCCACCACCTCTTTAAGTAACGCATTCCAGTGCTTCACCACCCTTCTGGTGAAATAGTTTTTCCTCATATCCAAACTATACCTCTCCCACTGTAAGTTCAGACCATGCCTCCTTGTTCTGCCATCTGTCACTACTGAGAACAGCCTCTTTCCATCTTCTTGAGAGCCCCACTTCAGGAAGTTGAAGGCTGCTGTCAAATTGTCTCTCACTCTTCTCTGCTGCAAACTAAATAAGCCCAAGTCCCTCAGCCTCTTGCCGTAGGTCATGTACTCCAGCCCCCTAATAACTTTTGTTGCCCTCTGCTGGACCCACTCTAATACATCCACATCCTTTCTATACTGGGGGGCCCAGAACTGGATGCAGTAGTCCAGATGTGTCCTCACTAGTGCTGAATAGAGGGAAAAAAATAACTTCTTCTTCGAGTGTCCCCGTGGGTGCTCCACAATAGGTGACGGGCTTGCCCGGCGCCGCAGATCGGATCTTCCAAGCAGTTTCTGCCGGACAGCGCATGCGCCGGCACGCACCGCTCCCTTGCGCGCTCCTGGCCATGTGCGCGATCCGGTCCCCGCCAGTTCCTCTTAACCGCCGTCGGCTGCAGACGGAATCCGACTAGGCTAAGGCCAAATAGCGTATTCAACGACTTTATCTGTTTTCTTTAAAAGTTTTTCAGGTACTTAGGCTACTACGAGTTAGCCGGTTGTTATTTTGCAAAAAAAAAAAAAAAAAAAAAAAAAAAGCAACAACAAACAAACTACGAGCGGGACAGCTTCAGTCCAGTCCCAGTAACAAGTGCCGGAGGCCAGGAGCTACGGCCATCAGCCCTCCTGCTGAGGCAGGCCATCGAACGGGGAAGACAGCACAAAGAAGGTGCTAAGTACCCGCTTAAAAACTCAAAGACTCACCAACAATGTCATCTTCAGGCTTTAAAAAATGTGAGTCCTGCCGAGACGCGATGCCAGCGTCTGATGGGCACAGTCTATGCATAAGGTGCCTGGGGGAGTCCCATGTGGCACAGAAATGCGCCTTCTGTGCTAAATTAACAACCAGAGCACGGAGAGACAGGGAAATGCGGATTAAAATGCTGCTTCTTGATAAGGCCCTCCAGCCAGACGTGCCGGAGCGGCCGCAGCAGGAGGGACCCTCCGGGGCCCTTAAAAGGAAAGCTGCCTCCCTCACTCCATCAGCGCAAAAACGGAGGAAAGTCTCTCCAGCCCGATCCCTGCCGGCAGCAACAGTGAGTGGGACGGGAGGAGCAAGCAGCCCCCAGCCGCAGCAACAGCTGATCGGCGGCGGCACGGAGAGCCACGTGGAAGCGGCTCAGCCTCCGATAATCAGCCAGCCGCCCCGCACCACAGGCAGGGCGGCGGCTAAAGAAGCGCCGGTACCGGCGGCACCGCAGACAGCAGAGGTGCAAGAGAAACACCATAAGCTCCTCAAAAATTTGAGACCTCCGGCCTCCTCCAGAGTAGCAATACCGCTTGATGAAGCGATCTTCGAGTCCGCCACTATGATATGGCAGACCCCCTGCAACTATTCCGCCTGTCCAAAAAAGAGTGGATAAGAAATACTTCGTGCCGGCGAAGGGCATGGAGTTCCTGTTTAGTCACCCACAGCCAAACTCCCTGGTGGTGGAGTCCTCGCAACAAAGATCAAAAACATCTCAATTTAAAACAGGGGGAACAGACAAAGATGCCAAGAAGCTAGAGCTGTTCAGCAGAAAGGTCTACGCCTCCTCCACTTTAACGTTGCGAATGGCAAATTACGCAGCGCACTTAGCGAACCATAATTTTGACAACTATTCCAGGTTAACCTCCCTCATGGACTCGCTTCCAGAGGACAAAAAGCCGGTCCTCAAGGCCATAGTGCAAGAAGGCTACGCGGCTGCGAGGACGGGAATTCAGATTGCTTTGGACGTTGCGGACACAGCAGCACGTTCCACAGCAACCGCAGTGGTGATGAGAAGGGAGTCCTGGCTCCATACCTCGGGTATACCGAGGGATCTGCAGGCGAAGATAGTTGACCTTCCCTTCGACTCGCAGAAGCTGTTTGCTGAATCAACTGACTCGGTCCTTCATTCCAGTAAAGATTCAAGAGCCACACTCAGGACCCTGGGGATTTACAACCCTCCATACACAAAGAAAAGGTACTACCCTCAGCAAAGGCGGTACCAGTACCAGCAACAGCGCCCCCAGTATCACAGGGGTTACGAGCAAGGGCGACATCAACAGCACCAGCAGTACAGAACTCCCAGGCGACGCTCACAACAGAGCCATGCGTCCTCGGCGCGGGGCCAAAGGCCACCAAGTTTGACATACAGATCCAGGGCTGCGCCATCACTACCATCACACAAGGTTATCCGAAGCGGCTATTCCACCATCGCCTCCGACCATTCTAGGACCAGTGGCAAAGGATCACCACAGACAAATGGGTGCTGGAGATCATAGCCACGGGGTACGCCATCCCCTTCCAGTCGCTCCCACCGTCACGACCTCCACCCAAGCCCCACCTCCAGGAGGCCTCCCAGGTAGCGAGGCTCAGGCAGGAGGTGGACCATCTCATGCTCATAGGGGCGGTGGAAAGAGTGCCGGAGCAACTGCAAGGGAAAGGGTTCTACTCCAGGTATTTCCTCATGGAGAAAAAGACAGGAGGCTGGAGGCCCATCTTAGACCTTCGCGGCCTCAACAGGTACCTGCGCAAACAACGTTTTTGGATGACCACGATCGCCTCCATCCTTACAGCACTGGACGATGGAGACTGGTTCGCAGCCCTCGATTTATAAGACGCGTACTTCCACATAACCATCCATCCGGCTCACCGGCGATTCCTCCGGTTCATGGTAGGCAACGAACACTTCCAATACAAGGTCCTACCGTTTGGCCTCTCCTCGGCCCCCAGAGTCTTCTCCAAGACCTTGGCAGTGGTGTCAGCCTACCTGCACAGACAGGGGGTATTTATTTTCCCGTATCTGGACGACTGCCTGCTCAAAGGGGCCTCGAAAGGGGAGGTTCTGCGCATGATACGCGTCACAGCAAACACGTTCTCCTCACTTGGCCTGGTTATCAATCTGGCAAAATCACAAATAGACCCCACACAGGACATAGAGTTCATAGGGGCTCGCATAAACTCGGTTACAGCGAGAGTATACCTACCAGAGGCTCGCTTTCGAGCCATCGGTTCTCTCGTGCAAGTCATCACCTTCAGCCCTACGGTGCCGGTCTTGACGTGCTTGCAGCTGCTGGGCCACATGGCAGCGGCGATGTTTGTAGTGCAGAACGCCAGGTTACACATGCGCAGCATGCAGCACTGGCTGGCGAGTGTATACAAACCGGCAGTACACACCGTTCACAGGGTGGTGTCGCCCACAGCCGGGGTGCGCAAATCCCTGCAATGGTGGGTAAACCCCAGGAACTTGCTAACAGGGGTACCCTTCCACCAGCCGCAAATATCGGTTTTTCTCACTACAGATGCCTCCCTCATAGGGTGGGGAGCGCACATGGGCGAAGAGGTGACTCAAGGACTGTGGTCACCCACGGAACAGTCACTACACATCAATGTACTAGAGCTCAGAGCGGTGTTCAACGCCTGCAAACACTTTCGAGACCACATACAAGGCAAAGTCGTCGGGATCAGTACAGACAATACCTCCGCCATGTTTTATATAAACAGGCAAGGAGGAGCTCAATCCCGTGCCTTATGCGCGGAACCAATCCGCTTATGGGACTGGTGCATCACCCACAATATAATCTTGAAAGCCTCATACTTGCCGGGTGCGCACAACGTGAAGGCAGACCAGCTGAGCAGGCGTTTTGCGCTCCCACACGAGTGGCAGATCCGTCCCGACCTGCTACGGACGATTTTCCACGCATGGGGTTTTCCCCAAATAGATCTGTTTGCCACTCAGCACAACAAGCAGTGCCCACGATTCTGCTCCAGGGCAGGACTGGGATGGGGGTCCCTGGGGGACGTGTTCGCAATCCCGTGGGGGGGCCCCCTGCTTTATGCGTTTCCTCCCACAGTGCTGATCCACAAAGTTTTGCAAAAAGCCAGGAGGGAAAGGGCCCGGATGATCCTGATAGTCCCAACATGGGATCACCAACAATGGTTCCCCTTACTCCTGCGCATGTCGGACTGTCCACCGTTGCCTCTTCCGGTGGCACCGGATCTGCTCACGCAAGCCCAGGGGTCCATAGTGCATCCGCACCCCCAAAGCCTGCAACTGCAAGCGTGGTTAATCCATGGCTCAGCTCCCTAGAGAGCACATGCACAGTGGGAGTACAGCAAGTCCTAGAAAGTAGCAGGAGGACTTCCACTAGGAAGACCTACAAACAAAAATGGACTCGCTTCACGGCTTGGTGTTCTACCAAACAGCTGGCCCCCCTTTCGGTGCCTATACCTACAATTCTAGAGTACTTACTGGACCTCAAGAGAGGAGGACTCTCGCTATCCTCGTTAAAGGTCCACCTTGCCGCCATCTCGGCATTTAGACATGAGGAGGAAGGGCACACGGTGTTCGCCCACCCTATGGTTACCAGGTTCCTCAAAGGGTTGGTAAACCTCTACCCCCCTCGGAAACCGAGTCCACCTTCGTGGAACTTGGACCTGGTGCTTACCACGCTGATGGGACCACCGTTCGAGCCCTTGGCCACGGTTCCCCTCCGCCTCCTTACAATAAAGACGACCTTTCTTCTTGCAATTACGTCAGCTCGTAGGGTGAGCGAGCTCGCGGCAGTCATGGCAACGCCACCCTGCACTGTTTTTTCCAAGGAGGCGGTAACCATACAGCTGCATCCAGCCTTTGTTCCCAAAGTTTCTTCCGAGTTTCACATCAACGAACCTATTGTTCTACCCTCGTTTTATCCAAAGCCTCATAACTCCAACGAAGAGGCGCGCCTACACCTCCTGGACGTGAGGAGGGCGCTAGCCTTCTATGTAGACAGGACCAAGTCCTTCCGGAAAACGGATAGACTTCTAGTCTCCCTCGCTCCCAAATCGAAAGGAGAGGGTCTCTCCTCGCAGAGAATCTCGAAGCACATTGTATCCTGCATAAAAATGTGCTACGAGCTCAAAAAGACTCCTTTATCGGCCACTCCCAGGGCTCATTCCACCAGGGCGGTGGCGGCATCAACAGCCTTTTTCAAGGGCGTTGTGTTAAGAGACATTTGCAGAGCGGCGACCTGGTCATCCTACGACACCTTCGCCAAACATTACGCCCTTCACAGGGTATTCCAAGAGGATACCCGTCTCTCTGCAGCGGTCCTCTCGGGGACAAGCTGCACATAATCCGATTACCCACCACCTATCTTGGGTTACTGCTGGGTAGTCACCTATTGTGGAGCACCCACGGGGACACTCGAAGAAGAAAGAGAAGTTACTCACCGTAGTAACGGTGGTTCTTCGAGATGTGTCCCCGTGGGTGCTCCACTACCCGCCCATCCTCCCCGCTTCGGATCTCTGTTAGTGTTTTGCAGGGGCACCCGAGGCGGTTGGTCGAGGAACTGGTGGGGACCGGATCGCGCACATGGCCAGGAGTGCACAAGGGAGCGGCGCGCGCCGGCGCATGCGCGGTCCGGCAGAAACTGCTTGGAAGATCCGATCTGCGGCACCGGGCAAGCCCGTCACCTATTGTGGAGCACCCACGGGGACACATCTTGAAGAACCACCGTTACTACGGTGAGTAACTTCTCTTTCTCTAGAGCTGCTGGAAATGCTTCTCCTAATGCACCCCAATATGCCATTAGCCTGCTTGGCTACAAAGGCACACTGGTGACTCACATCTAGTCTCTCATCCAGTGTAATCCCCAGGTACTTTTCTGCTTCTTAGCAGTTGGTCACCAGCCTGGAACAATGCTTGGAAGTTTTCCATCCCAAGTGCAGGACCCTGCAAGTGTCTTTGTTGAACCTCATCAGATTACTTTTGCATCAATCCTGCAATTTATCTAGGTCACTTTAGACACTATCCCTAACCTCCAACATATCTGCCTGTCCCCCGCCCCAGCTTTGTGTCAACTGCAAATTTGCTGAGAGTTCAATCCAGCCCCTGATCCAGGTAATTAATAAAGATATTGAACAATACTGGCCCTGGAATCAATCCCTGGGGCACTCCACTTGTAACCAACTGCCAACCAGACCTTGAGGCCCTGACCACTACCTGGTGGGCCCGTCCATCTAGCCAGCTTTCTATACATCTTACAGTCCATGTATCCCATCCATATTTCCTTAACTTATGGAAAGAATGTTGCAAGAAACAGTATCAAAAGCTTTTCCTCTATCATATTGCCCCTCAGTCTCCTCTTTCAAACTGAACAGTCTGTATCTTTTTAATCTTTCTTCATATGGCACCCATTCACCCCCCTAATCATTTTGTTGCCCTTTTCTGAACTTTCTTCAATGCCAATGTATCTTTTTTGAGAGGAGGCACCCACATTTTTACTCAGTATTGAAGATGTGTCCGTACCATGGACATAAATAGAGGCCATAAGATGTTCTCTGTCTTAGGCTCTATCCATTTTTTTAAGGATTCCTAACATTTTGTTTGCTTTTTTAAACTGCTGCTGTACATTGAATGGATGTTTTCAGAGAACTATCCACAATAACTCTAAGATCCTTCTCTTGAGTGGTTATGGCTAAATTAGTCTCCATCATTTTGTATGTCTAGTTGGGATTATTTTTTCAATGTGCATTACTTTATATTTATCAACATTAAATTTCATTTGCCATTTTGTTGCCTAATCACCTAGTTGTTTTTTTTGAAGATCATTTTGCAGCTCTTCTCAGTCTTTCCAGAAAGATATGGAGAATTTGGAGAAGGTCCAGAGGAGAGCAACAAGAATGATTAAAGGTCTAGTGAACATGAGCTATGAGGGAAGACTGAAAGAACTGAGCTTGTTTAATTTAGAAAAGAGAAGACTTACAGGGGACATGATAGCGGTTTTCAAGTACCTAAAAGAGAGTTACAAGGAGGAGGGAGAAAAATTGTTCTCCTTGGCCTCTGAGGATAAGACAAGAAGCAATGGGCTTAAACTGCAGCAAGAGAGGTTTAGGTTTGACATTTATGAAAAATTTCCTGACTGTCAAGGTGGTCAAACACTGGAGTAAGTTACTGAGGGAGGTTGTGGAATCTCCATCACTGGAGATACTTAAGAGCAGGTTAGACAGACACCTATCAAGGACGCTCTTCCAGATGGTGCTTGATCCTGCCATGAGGACAGGGGGCTGGACTTGATGACCTGTTGAGATCCCTTCCTGTTCTAGTGGTCTATGATTCTGTGATTCAGTCTGCTTTGTTCGTAGCTGTCTTGAGCTTCACGCTATTAATAGCTACTCTTCGTGGTTGTTTAGCCAATTTAGCAGCCATTTAGTGCTGTCCAGCCTGCATTTCTCCAGGTTGCTTATCCAAATGTCATGTGGGAAAAGGCCATGCCGAAGTCCATGTATATATGTGCACTGCATTCCCCCAGGCACAAAAACAGTCACAAAAGGAACTCAAGCAGTTTGTCAAGATTTGTTTTTGTAAAATCCATTCTGGCTTCTAATTATTACCTTTTCATCCTTCCAGTATTCACACATGGAATGGTGTATGCCAGGAGTCAGCAACCTTTCTGAGGCTGAGTGCTGAAATTTGACCTTTTGATCTGTGTGTACAGTATACATGCCAGTGACACTTTTTAAAGTTACTAAAAGTCCTGCTCACAACATCTTCATTAATAAATAAATTAGGATGCAGAGCTGTACTGTTTAGATGGTGGTTAGTAGCATTAGCAGGTCTTTGTTAATCCAGAGGCAGCCTGGCTTTGAGCAAGTTCCTGGCTGCAAGGGATAGGAGGGGCAGGGCTGAGCTCCCACCTCTCATGTCAATAAAAATCAACTTGTGTGCCACTGTTGGCACCCATGCCAGGGGTTGCTGACCCCTGGTCTATACATTGCTCTCAAAGATTCTTCATTATCGAAGGCTGACTAGGATATATTTCCTGGCTCCTCCTTTTTCAAAAATTATATTAACCCTTCTGCAGTCTTCCAGGACCTCTCCTGTCATCCTTGAGTTTGTAACTATTATTGCTAGTGGCTCCAAGATTTCTTCAGCTAACTCTTTCAGTACACTTGGTTTAATAACATCCAGCCCCTCTGGTCTGAATTCACATAAGGGCACAGTATGATTGCTCAGAGCTCCAGTATATAGGGGGAGAAAAGCCAGCTGATTAAGCTTAGAAGCAGAAGGAACAGAGGTGATGTTTTTGGTGGTGTCTGCAAAAGACCACCAGATCAGGTAGATGAGGACTTCTTCTGACAATGAAGAGAAGCTTCCAAATCACAGGCCCTGGTTCTTATGGGAGACTTTAATCACCCTGATATCTGTTTGGAGACCAATACAACAGCACACAGACAATCCAGGAAGTTTTTGGAGAATGTTGGGAATAACTTCCTGGTACAAATGCTGAAGAAACCGACCAGGGGCTGTGCACAGCTTGACCTGCAGCTCATAAACAGGGAAGAACTAGTAGGAGAAATGAAAGTGGCAATCTGGGCTGCAGTGATCATGACATGGTGGATTTCAGGATCCCAATAAAAGGAAGGAAGGTGACCTTTGATTTTAGAAGAGCAGACTTTGAGTGCCTGAGAGAACTGATGGGCGGAATCCCCTGGAAAGCTAATATAAAGGGGAAAGGCATTCAGGATAACTGGGAGTATTTTAAAGATACCTTATTGAAGGAATAAACCATTCCAATGCACAGTAAGAAAAGCAAATAAGGCAGGCAACCAGCTTGGCTTACCAAGGAAATCCTTGGTGGACTTAAACTGAAAAAGGATGTGTATAGAAGTGGAAACGTAGATGGATGACTAAGGTGGAGTATAAATACATTGCTGAAGAATGCTGGAGCGTAATCAGGAAAACTAATGCACAGTTGGAACTGCAGCTAGCAAAGAATGTGAAGGGTTTCCACAGACATGTTAACAATAAGAGGGTGATCAGGGAGGCTGTGGGGCTGTTACTGGTTGAGGGAGGCAATCTTGTGACAGGTGATGTGGGTAAACCTGCTTTTTTTTTCCCCCTGTCTTCATGGACAAGATCAGGTCCCAGACTCTGGCACTAGGCCAGCAGTGTCCAAAAGAAATTTCACAATTTCAGCCTGGATTCACCAAGGAAAAGTTGTGCCTGACCAATCTGATTCCCTTCTATGATGAGGTGTGTGGACATGGGGAAGTCAGTGGACGTGATATACCTTGACTTCAGCAAAGCTTTGATACAGTCTCCTACAACATTCTTGCCCATAAGTTAAGGAAATACGGATTGGATACATGGAGTGTAAGGCTGCGTCTACACGTGCACGCTACTTCGAAGTAGCGGCAGTAACTTCGAAATAGTGCCCGTCGCGGCTACACGTGTTGGGCGCTATTTCGAAGTTGAAATCGACGTTAGGCGGCGAGACGTCGAAGTCGCTAACCCCATGAGGGGATGGGCATAGCGCCCTACTTCGACGTTCAACATCGAAGTAGGGACGTGTAGACGATCCGCGTCCCGCAACATCGAAATAGCGGGGTCCTCCATGGCGGCCATCAGCTGGGGGGTTGAGAGATACTCTCTCTCCAGCCCTTGCGGGGCTCTGTGGTCACCGTGTGCAGCAGCCCTTAGCCCAGGGCTTCTGGCTGCTGCTGCTGCAGCTGGGGGGTCCGTGCTGCATATACAGGGTCTGCAACTAGTTGTTGGCTCTGTGTATCTTGCACTGTTTAATGAAAGTGTGTCTGGGAGGGGCCCTTTAAGGGAGCGACTTGCTGTTGAGTCCGCCCCGTCACCCTGTCTGCAGCTGTGCCTGGCTCCCTTATTTCGATGTGTGCTACTTTGGCGTGTAGACGTTCCCTTGCTGCGCCTATTTCGATGTTGGGCTGAGCAACGTCGAAGTTGAACATCGACGTTGCCAGCCCTGGAGGACGTGTAGACGTTATTCATCGAAATAGGCTATTTCGATGTCGCTACTTCGAAATTAGCTATTTCAATGTAGCGTGCACGTGTAGACGTAGCCTAAGATAGCTAGAAAGCTGGCTAGATGGTCGGGCCCAACGGGTAGTGATCAACAGCTCGATGTTGGGATGGTGGTCGGTTTCTAGTGGAGTGCCCCAAGGTTTGGTTCTGGGTCCTGTTTTACTCAACGTATTTATCAATGACCTGGATGAGGGGTTGGATTGCACCCTCAGCAAGTTTGTGGATGACACTAAGCTAGGGGGAGAGAGAGATACACTGGAGGGTAGGGACAGGGTCCAGACTGACCTAGACAAATTGAAAGACTGGGCTGCAAGAAATCTGATGAGGTTCAATAAGGGCAAGTGCAGAGTCCTGCACTTGGGCCGGAAGAATCCCAAGCATTGTTACAGGCTGGGGTCTGACTGGCTCAGTAGCAGTTTTGTAGAAAAGGATCTGGGAGTTGTAGTGGACGAGAAGCTGGACATGAGTCAACAATGTGCCGTTGTAACCAAGAAAGCTAATGGCATATTAGGTTGCATCAAGAGGAACGTTGCCAGTAGATCCAGAGAAGTGATTATTCCTCTTTATATGGCTTTGGTGAGGCCGCATCTGGAGTACTGTGTCCAATTCTGGGCCCCCATTTATAGGAAGGATGTGGATACACTGGAGAGTGTCCAGCGGAAGGCGACCAAAATAATTAGGGTGCTGGAGCATATGACTTATAATGAAAGGTTGAGGGAATTGGGACTGTTTAGTCTGCAGAAGACAAGGCTGAGGGGGGACTTGATAACAGCCTTCAGCTTACTGAAGGGAGGCTGCAAAGATGCTGGAGAGAGGCTGTTCAAGTGGTCACGGATGGCAGAACACGGAACAGTGGTCTCAAGTTGTGGTTGGAAGGGTCCAGGTTGAAGATTAGGAAAAACTTTTTCACTAGGAGGGTGGTGAAGCATTGGAATGGTCTACCCAGGGAAGTAGTGGAGTCTCCATCCCTGGAGGTGTTTACGTCTCGCCTCGACAAAGCCCTGGCGGGGCTGATCGGATGGCTTTGGTCCTGCTTAGAGCAGGGGGCTGGACTCGATGGTTTTTTTAGGTCTCTTCCAGCTCTATTGTTCTATGATTCTATGAATGGATCCATGTCTCGTTGGCAGTTGGTTTCAAGTTGAGTTCCCCAAGACTGGTTCTAGGGCCAATATTGTTCAACATTTTATTAATAACCTGGATGAGGGGATGGATTGCACCCTCAGCATTGTTATAGGCTGGGGACTGACTGATTGAGTAGCAGTGCAGCAGAAAAGGACATGGGGATTACAGCAGACAAGAGGCTGGATATGAGTCAATAAGGTGTCCTTGTAACAAAGAAGGCTAACAGCATAATGGTGTGCATTAGGAGGATCATTTCCAGCAGATCTAGAGAAGTTATTATTCCCCTTTCCTCAGCACTAGTGAGGCCACATCTGGAATATTGCATCCAGGTCTGCCCTTCCTCCGCTCCTGGATAGAAAGGATGTGGATGCATTAGAGTGGGTCCAGCAGGGGGCAACAGAAATTATTAAGTGGCTGGAACACATTATTTTTGAGGAGAGGCTGAGGGATTTAGGCTTATTTAGTTTGCAGAAGAGAGAGTGAGTGATGATTTGATAGCAGCCTTCAACTTCCTGAACGGGGGCTCTAAAGAGGATGGAGAGAGGCTGTCCTCAGGGGTGACAGATGGCAGAACAAAGAGCAATGGTCTCAAGTTATAGAGCAGGAGCTGTAGGTTGGATATTAGGAAAAAAAACTTATTCACCAGGAGAGTGGTGAAGCACTGAAATGCGTTACTTAGAGAGGTGATGGAATCTCCATCCCTAGAGGTTTTTAAGTCCCAGCTTGACAAAGTTCTAGCTGGGATGATTTAGTTAGGATTGATCCTTCTTGAGATAGGGGCTCGACTCAATGACCTCCTGTGGTCCCTTCCAGCTCTAGGATTCTATGTCCTTCACTTATGCTATCCTGCATCCCTTCCCCTGTGTTATCTGAGGTAACTTCACCAGTTGCCTGGTCACACATTAATTTTTGTGAGAAACCTGAAACAAAGTAGGCATTGAGCAGTTGTGCCTTCTTATCTTCTGTTACCAGTTCACCTCCCATGAGCAGTGGAGCCACACTGCTCTTGATTTTTCTTTTTTGTTAGATATATTTGAAGAACTCTTTCCTGTTGTCACTAACATATCTTTACAGCCATAACTCATTCTTTGCCTTGGCTTTCCCAATTTTCTCCCAACACATTCCCACTATTCCCATAGTCACAGAGAGGTAGCCATGTTAGTCTGTATCGTCATAAAACAAAAAAAGCAGTCCTGTAGCACTTTAAAGACTAACACAAAGACAAAACATTTTGTTTTGTGAAGATAAAGACTAACACAGCTATCTATTCCCATGCATACTTTCTTTGTGTCCTGCTCCTCCTTCCATTTCTTGTATAGTAACAAAGAGGAAGCTGTGCTAGTCTATACACTATCAAAACAAAAAGCAGTCAAGTAGCACTTTAAAGACTAGCAAAATGGTTTATTAGGTGAGCTTTCGTGGGACAGACCCACTTCTTCAGACCACAGCCAGACCAGAACAGACTCAATATTTAAGGCACAGAGAACCAAAAACAGTAAGCAAGGAGGACAAATCAGAAAAAGATAATCAAGGTGAGCAAATCAGAGAGTGGAGGGGTGGGGGGGAAGGTCAAGAATTAGACGGAGCCAAGTCTGCATACTTGGCTCAATCTAATTCTTGACCTTCCCCCCACCCCACCCCTCCACTCTCTGATTTGCTCACCTTGATCATCTTTTTCTGATTTGTCCTCCTTGCCTACTGTTATGCTATTGTCATGCCCACCTTTCCACACACTCTTCAATTGTATCACATCACAGACTCACAGAACACTAGACTGGAAGGGACCTCGAGAGGTCATCGAGTCCAGTCCCTTCCCTCATGGCAGGACCAAGCACCATCTAGACTGTCCCCGGTAGATGTCTGTCTAACCTGCTCTGAAATATCTCCAGTGATGGAGCTTACACAACCTCTGTAGGTTATTTATTTCAGTGTTCAACTGTTCAACCACCCTGACAGCTAGTAAGTTTTTCCTACTGTCCAACTATAGCAGTTGGTGCC
This sequence comes from Carettochelys insculpta, assembly GCF_033958435.1. Classification (NCBI taxonomy): domain Eukaryota; kingdom Metazoa; phylum Chordata; order Testudines; family Carettochelyidae; genus Carettochelys; species Carettochelys insculpta. Next base: position 50,348,168 of record NC_134147.1, on the reverse strand, counting down.
AGAGGGTCCGCCTGCCTTAGGGCAAGAATGGTTACAGCACTCCTCTAAAAGTCCATGGGCTGGCAAGCCAAGCACCTTTCTGCAGGGCTGGGCTGCACAGTTTATAACCCCTAGCACTGGGGCAGGGCGGGTCAAGAGCTGATGAGCTCAGCATCCTGCAGCAGGGCTGGGCAAAACTGTTTATAAGGCCTGGCTCTGGGAAGGGCAGCAGTTAATGGGTTCAGCACCTTACAGCAGGACTGAGCAAAGTCATTTATAAGGCCTGGCCCTGGGGCAGGGGGGGGCAGCAGTTCACAAGGCCTAGCTCCTTTCAGCAGAGCTGGGCAGCCCGGTGCACTAGGGTCTCCCCTGCAGCAGGGCAGAGTGGCAAGCACACCACCACGGCAGTGTGGGCCGGGAGATGCAAGGGATGACCTCTCTGGAAAGGGGGCACAGGCCCACCCACTCCACTGTGCCCTGGCCCAGGGCCTTAACAACAGCTCTCAACAGGAGCCGGGCAGTGGTGATCCAGACTGCAACATACCACCATGGGCTATGGTGGAGCATCCACCGGGCCACTTCCTACCTCCCCCTCCATCAGTGACTGGTCTGAGTCAGAGTCTTCAGGGAGGTTGGAAGGTGGGTGGCCTCTGGGTACGTGGCAGCCGGCAGGTACAGCCAGCTGGGCAGCTCCACGTTGTTTGGGTTGTGGATGGGGGACAGAATCGTAGGCTCTGGCAGGTCCGAGGGCTAGGGATCACTAGCAGCAGGCAGGGTCCTAGACTCATGCTAGTCCCAGTCCTCAGGGGAATCAGCAGCGGGGGAAACCCGCAGGATCAGGTAGGTCTGGGCCTTCAGGGTAGCCGGCAGCAGGCAGGCTCACTGGCTTAGGCTGGTCCTCAGGGCATGAGGCTCACTGAGGGCCAGAGGGCCCCAGTAGGTCTGGAAACAGGGCCAAAGGCAGGCCTGGCTGTAGCCCCACAGTTTGGTCAGGGTGGATGTGGCTGGTTGGGCTGTCTGGCAGGGGCCTTTTGGCTCCTGCTCACAGGAGCCCAGCAGAAGCCTGCACTCTGCTTGGGGGCTGGCCTTTTAATGAGTTCCAGGCCCTACCTCTGGCACTTCTGGACCCAGGTACTGCTTGCTGTGGGGTGGGGCACAGGTGTTCTGGACCCTCATGTGAAGGTCTCTGAGAGGCCTCCTCTGCCTCAGCATCAGGGGGAGGCCACTGCACCTCACCACACCAACCTAAACCTCAAGCCCATTGCTCCTTGTCCTGTCCTCAGAGGCCAAGGAGCACAATTGTTCTCCTGCCTCCTTGTAACCCCTTTTTAGGTGCTTGAAACCTACTATCTTGTCCCCTCTCAGTCTTCTGGTTTCTAAACTAAACAAGCCCAGTTCTTTCAGTCTTCCCTCATAGCTCATGTTCTCCAGACCTTTAATCATTCCTGTTGCTTTTCTCTGGACTGTCTCCAGTTTCACCACATCTTTCTTGAAATGTGGTGCCCAGAACTGGACACAATACTCCAATTGAGGCCTAATGAGCACGGAATTGAGCAGAAGAATGGCTTCTCGGCTGGTACTTGCTCACAACACTCCTGTTAAAACATGATAGCTTCTTCTCAAGTTCCCAAGCAACCTTCACATTCACAATTACTTCATCACTGTTGGTCGAAAGCAGATACTAAATGCATAGCCTAGCACTAGTTGTTTCTTCCACTTTCTGTCAGACTGCTGTCCCCTACAAGCACTAAGAATTTGCAGGGCAAATTTGTTTTGCTGCAATAGACTTCCAACAGAAATTAGGGAGGTTAAAATGTCCCACTAATATTAGCTTATGTGAGTTAGCTAAGCTTATCTTTTTGTAGCCTGACATACACTTCCTGTTCCCGATTTAGTGGTCTACAATGGACCCTCACTGTGCCATTGTTACTTTTCTTTTCCCTCGTGACCTTCATGCAGAAACTCCTGCCTCATCTGTTGCTCACTTCCCCTTGGATCTTCGAGAAAGTGATACATTTTTGATGTACAGCACAATCCTGCCTTCTTTTTCCCCTACATGTGGCCTTTTGGAACAAGTTGTTTCCCTGGTACTGATACTCCAGTTGTGGGAGCTGGCTCACCAAATCTCTGTGATGCCAATTAAGTCATAATTTTCTTCATATACCTTGACTACCAGGTCATCCTGCTTGTTGTCCATATTTCTTACATTTGTAAACAGCATCAAAGATATTTTGCAGATTGCCTTATTGGGTCTTGGTTGGGTCTCGCGCATCTCCACCTCTTCATCCTGATCTACTGACTCAGCCCTCTGATGAAGATTCATATCCAGCAGTCAGCCCTCGTCATCTCCTGGTGTGGGTGATGCTTGGCTGGATGAGGAGAAAGCATGTTTTCATGGTCTTGCATTATTGTGGCTTAACAAGGTGAAAACCTCTAATAGAGGAAATAAGTGGAAGTGTTTTCCAATTTGATGTCTTGCTCAGGAGTACCGGTTAACATGTGCCTGTATTCAGGATATTTTGGTGTACCGTTTGCACTCTGATTCTTCTAGTCTCTCACTCAATTGATTGTGGGTTCACTTGACAGCAATCTTGCCATTTCATCTCTCTGTCCATGTCTATACTAAGCGAAATCTTCGAAATAGCCATGCTAATGGCCATTTCAAAGAACACTAATGAGGCACTGAAATGCATATTCCTATCAGCAGATGGGAATAAGGGGATTTTGAGGTTGGCGGGGTTCTTTCAATAAGGACCCTTGTTTGGACAAGCTGTGCGGCAGTGAAAAGCGGAAATGTCGACGTGCCGTGGCTGGTGGTATGCTAATGAGGGGCTGAATATGCATTTCAGCAACTCATTAGTAGTCTTCAAAATGGCTATTAGCATGGCTATTTCAAAGATATCTCTTACTGTAGACATGGCCTCTGAGGTTTGTCCTTTTCTTGGACAGCTGATTCCCTTGTGGGACATTAATACCCTCCTGGCTCCCCTCATGAGCCCGCCTTCCATGCCTGGCAAACTGTTCTCTGTCCCGCCTGTGACAGAAGATAGCCTCCCTTACAGCTGTTATGTGAACAAAGAGACATTTAGGCTGTGTCTTTGAAAGAGACATGCAAATGAAGGACAACAAAAATACAAATGAGGTGCAGATTTACATATCTGGTGCCTAATTTGCAGGTTCCCCTTTCCAAAGAACTCAGTTGCATTTTTGATTTCCTCATCTGCGTGCCTCTTTCGAGAGAGGAATGCTCGTTTAGCCATAGCCTAAGGGAGATACAAGCTGCAGCCCTTAAATGGCAGAGTGCAGTTTTCCAAGAACAGGGTGGCCCTGTGGCTACATCCAATTTTTTTTTTTGTCAGAAGTGGTTTCTCAGTGTCACCTTAACCCAATGATATATTTGGTAGAGTTCTTTCCTAAACAGGACACCAGCACAAATGAAGAATGTCTGGATATGTGGGATATGAGACAATGCTCACCATGCTACCTAGACAGAAATCAACCTTTTTGGGCACCACCTAATTTGTTTCCTTCATGGATCAAAGTGGGTGTGGAGAGAGTTCTAGGAGGTCTCTGTGAAAACTATTTACAAGTGGATAAATTACTACAGTACATCAGCATTTGAAGTAGCTCAAACCGTGTGAGCTCAGATGATGAGGACCCAAGTGATGGCAATAGTAGAGCTAGTTCAGTGTTGGACATTTGCAGGGTTGCTACTTGGTCAGCTGTACCTGCTTTTACTGCATCTTGATCTGATACAAACTTTGGGAAGCCAGTTCTGCAGTCACTGTTTAGCTAAATTGTGAGTCCCACCTCCTATGGTAATTGCTTGTGAGTCTGGAAGGAAAATATGTCTGCGCTCATGTCTTGAAGAACTACGGTTACAATACCAATAAGTAGAGCCACTCTCTGTTTCTGCTGCAGGAAACAGTGCCCCTCTCACTGTTTTCTAATGATCATTTTTCTGAGTTGTTGAATATCCACTAACTCTGGTTGGGTTGTTCAGTTCCCTCATTGTTGGGTTTCACCAATAAAATGTACACTTAAACTTTCAACTTAAGCAACAACAACAACAAAATAAAAAAAACCACAAACAGAATATCCTAACCAGATCTATTAACCCTAAGAGAGTGGAAACCAATACCAGAGCCTTCACTAGGGCCTTACATGGAAGAGGCTCAGACAGTATGGTGGTGGATGACAGGATAAAATGCAGGGACAGCAGGAGAGATCTGTTACATGTGTTTCACTTAATAAGTGTTTTTTTCTACCCACTCTCAGGTGAGCAGCATGAAGAAGAAGGACCAGGCAGGGGAGAATATCATCCACTGTCTTGATGACTTTAAAATGATCGGAGCAAATGGTTTACATATCCTTCAGATAAGAATAGTGACTTTCTCGGTTGGTAAGAGAATGAGCCCCCAATGCCATCAGCCGGATATAATGTTATGTTGTTAAACAGACTATCTGTGTCCTCATGAGACAGACAGGCCTGGGACTGGGAGCAAATGGCCAGCCTGGGGTATGTAGGACGGCAGCTGGGAGTGAGGGGCTGGGATGTGGCAAGGACAGCTGGGAATGGGAGAGAAGTGGCTAGGGTGCTTTTGCATAGAATGGCAGCTGGGAGCAGGAGACAGTCTGATGAAGGGGCCTAAGTGGCAGAGGAACAGGAGCCTGGGGCTTGTCTGGGGGGGACATAAATGTCAGCAGAACAGGGCTGGGGCCAGCCTGGGGGAGGAGCATAATTGGCATCTGGGAGCAGGGACCAGGGGCCAGTCTGGAAGTGTATAGGATGGTGGCTGAGGCTTGTTGAGCTAAGAACAAAGTGACTGAGGCTAGAATTCTCTTTCTCTCAATGACTCCCTGACTATCCTACATGTGTGCTTGGTGTTTGAGTTGCTGGGCCCTTCTCTGCGATGTCTAATAAGAAGTCATGGAACCCAGGGACTCCCCTTGCCCTTCGTCAAAAAAGCCCTACAGCAGGTGAGAGCTCAGAGCACTGGGAGGTGAGGGGGGCAGAAGAAAGGGACTCAAATTGGTGACCTTCTGAGGTCTCTTCCAGACCTAGGATTCTAGACAGGAGAGCAGGGCAGATGAGGGGGCAATGGAGGAATACTTTTTGATGCTCAGGGTTATTTTACTAAAGCATAAAATCTAAACTTAAATGCAATTCCTGCAAGGTGGAGTTCCTTACGCTACCCAGTTACACACCTGCTGCCTCACACCCCGTCTTGTTGATCTCGGCTATTAAGTCTCTTCCAGTGCACACGCATGCACATGCACGCACACACAGGCAGGGCTACAAGCCACAGCAGCAATGGAGTTTCCGGCCACAGCGGGGCTCCAAGCCACAGTGGCGGTATCAGGGTCTCCAGCTTGGGATCCTCTGATGGTGAGGCCGGCTCCAGTGGTTACAGATCTGGTGAGTCACTGGCACTTACTTGGGGAGGAGGGGGGCTGCAGGAGTCTGGTGAGGGTGGGTGGGCACTTGATACCATCTTTCTGCAATAGAAAATGTTGTTTCTTATTTACAGTAAACCTTCCGATTTAATGGACTTTCAGCATAAACGGACACCCCTCTCCCCCATTCGTCTGTTAAGTCAAGGGTTTACTTTAGTTCTTTTGGACCCTGTTAAAGTCCTGGTGTTCACAATATCCTCTGGAAAGGAGTTCCACAGGCTGACGACGCATCACATGAAGAAACTCTTCCTTTTTTTCATTTAAAACTGCTACCTACTAATTTCATGTGGTGACCCACTGGTTCTAGTGGAATAGGAACAAGTAAATAACTTTTCTTTATTCACTTTCTCCACAGCAATCATGATTTTATAGACCTCAGTCATATCCCACATTAGTGTCCTCTTTTCCAAGTTCTAAGGCAACTTACCACTGGGCGGGGCTACCAATCAGGAAGGCCAGAGCTTATAAAGCCTGCTAGTAGGTAACCAGGGGAGCTTGCAAACAGAGTGATTGCAATCAGGAGGAAGTTCTGAGAGGGGCATTTAGAAGGGGAGTTGAGAGGGGAGCCTGTTCCTTTTGACATTCTTAAAACGTTTATATTAAACTATACCCCAAACTACTACATTTAAATAACCCCCCTATATAATCTAATTATCTATAGAAAATGCAGGCAGAAGTCCAGCAGCAGAGTTGTGGGCTATCCTGTTTATTGCATCCAATGTAGAAGGTATGATGACCTACCCCATGGCCAGGTGGCATATGTGTGCATGTGGTGCAAGGAGCTCCTGGCCCTCAGAGACCAAGTGCAGGCTTTGGAGGCCAGGGTGGCTGAACTGGAGGAGCTGAGTGAGTCAGAGAGGTATGTTGATGAAGCTCTCCAGGACACTGTAGACACTGTCCCACCTCCAGTCAGACAGTCCCTGCGCTGTTAAGGAGGGTGAAAGGCTCTGGAGAAGGGGACCAGTCAATGGAAGCAGAAGGAAACCATCCCATAGTTGGGACACTCCTTCCAGATGATGTTGTGGTGTCCTCTCACACTGAGGCTGCCTCCCTGGGGGAAGGAACTCCAGTCAGCATGAAAAGGCAGGTGTTAGTAATGGGAGATTCAACCCTTAGAAACAGATAGGTGGGTTTGCGATGACCAGGAAAACCATATGGTGACTTGCATGCCTGATAAGAAGGTTGTGGACCTCTTGTTACACCTGGATAGACTTATGTGTAGTGCTGGGGAGGAGCTGGTGGTTGCAGTACATGTAGGTACCAATGACATAGGAAAGGGTAGGAGAGATGTCCTGGAGGCTAAATTTAGGTTGCTAGGAAAGAGACTGAAATCCAGGACTTCTAAGATGGCATTCTCAGAAATGCTTCCAGTTTCACTCACAAAGCCAGGTAGCCGGGCAGAAATTCAGAGTCTCAATGTGTGGATGAAAGAATAGTGTAAGGAGGAGGGGTTTAACTTTATTAGGAACTGGGGAAACTTTTGGGATAGAAGGAGCCTATACAGGAAGTCTGGACTCCACCTAAGCCAAAGTGGAACCAGATTGCTGGCATTTGTAATTAAAAAGGTTGTAAAGCAGTTTTTAAACTAAGAGATGGGAGAAAGTGATTGGTGCAGTAGAGAACTTGGATTGGACAGAGGCTCTTCTTAGAGGAGAGTCTATTGATAGAAATTGTCTAGGTTTTAGTCAGGAAGAGAGGAAGGAAGAGGATAAAGTATGGAATGGATCAGATGAGAAACAATCACATGAAAAAGAATCAGGAAACGGCAGACAAATAGTGACAAGCTTTTAAAGTGCTTATACACAAATTCTAGAAGTCTAAATAATATGATGGGTAAACTAGAGTGCCTTGTATTAGAGAAGGATATTGATATTAGGCATCACAGAAACTTGTTGGAATGAGGACAATAAATGGGACACAATCATACTGGGGTATAAGATATATCGGAGGGACAGAACAGGTCATGCAGGTGGCAAGTGGCACTGTATGTGAAAGAAAATGTAGAATCAAATGAAGTAAAAATCTTAAATTAATCAAAAGGTTCCACAGAATCTCTATGGATAGAAATTCCATGCTCTAATAATATAGCAGTAGGGATATACTATTGACCACCTCACCAGGACAGTAATAGTGACTATGAAATGCTAAGGGAGATTAGGGAGGCAATCAATATAAAATAATCAATAATAGTAGAGGATTTCAATTATTCCCATATTGACTGGGTATATGTCACCTCAGGACAAGATGTGGAGATAAAATTTCTTGATACCTTAAATGATTGCTTCTTGGAGCAGCTGGTACAGGAAATCACAAGGGGAGAGGCAGTTTTTGATTTAGTCCTGAGTGGAGTGCAGGATCTGATCCAAGGGGTAACAGGACCGCTTGGAATAGTGACCATAATACAGTAACTTTTAACATTCCTGTGGTGGGAAGAACATCTCAGCAGTCCATCACTGTGCCATTTAATTTCAGAAAGGGGAACAATGCAAAACTGAGGAGATCAGTTAAACAGAAATTAAAAGGTACAGTGACTAAAGTGAAATCCCTGCAAGCTGCATGGAAACTTTTCAAAGACACCGTAATAGAGGCCAAATTTAAATGTATACTCCAAATTAAAAAACATAGTAAAAGACCCAATAAAGAACCACCATGGCTCAACAACCATGTAAAAGAAGCGGTGAGAGATAAAAAGGCATCTTTTATAAAGTGGAAGTCAAATCCTTGTGAGGAAAATAGAAAGGAGCATAAACACTGCCAAATTAAATGTAAAAATACGATGAGAAAAGCCAAAAAGGAGTTTGAAGAATAGCTAGCCAAAAACTCAAAAAGGAATAACAAAATGTTTTTAAGGCCATCAGAAGCAGGAAGCCTGCTAAACAACTGGTGGGGCCCCTAGACGATCATGATACAAAAGGAGCATGCAAAGATGACAAAGTAGTTATGGAGAAACTCAGTGAATTCTTTGCTTCACTCTTTATGACTGAGGATGTTAGGGAGATTTCCACACCTGTGTCATCCTTTGTAGGAGACAAATCTAAGGACTAGTCCAAGACTGAGGTGTCATTAGAGGACATTTTGGAACTGATTGATAAACTTAACAGTAACAAGTCACTGGGACCAGATGGCATTCACCCAAGAATTCTGAAAGAACTCAGATATGAAATTGAAGAACTGTAAAGTGTGGTTTTTAACCTATCCTTTAAATCAGCTTCTGTACCCAATGACTGGAAGGTAGCTAATGTAAGGCCAATATTTAGAAAGGGCTCTAGAGGTGATTCTGACAATTGCAGACCAGCATGTCTAACATTGGTAGTGGGCAAATGAGTTGAAACATAGTAAAAAATAAAAGTGTCAAACACAGAGAAGAACATGAGCTGTTGGGTGGAAGTCAATATTGTTTCTGTAAAGGGAAATCATGTCTTATTAATATATTAGAGTGCTTTGAAGGGGTCAACAAACATGTGGATGAGGTGGGATCCAGTGTACTTGGATTTCCAGAAATCCTTTGACAAGCTAATTCAGTCCTCACCATAAGAACATAAGAACATAAGAATGGCCATACTGGGTCAGACCAAAGGTCCATCCAGCCCAGTATCCTGTTTGCCGACAGTGGCCAATGCCAGGTGCCCCAGAGAAGGAGAACAGAAGACAATGATCAAGTGATTTATCTCCTGCCATCCATCTCCTGCCCTTGTACTGAAGGCTAGGGCACCATACTTTACCCCTGGCTAATAGCCATTTATGGACCTAACCTGCAAAAATTTATCGAGCTCTTTTTTAAACCCTAATAGAGTCCTGGCCTTCACAGCCTCCTCCGGCAAGGAGTTCCACAGGTTGACTGTGCGCTGTGTGAAGAAAAATTTCCTTTTATTAGTTTTGAACCTACTACCCATCAATTTCATTTGGTGTCCCCTAGTTCTTGTATTATGGGAAAAGGTAAATAATTTTTCTATATTCACTTTCTCCACACCATTCATGATTTTATATATCTCTATCATATCGCCCCTCAATTGCCTCTTTTCCAAACTGAAAAGTCCCAGTCTCTCTAGCCTCTCCCCATATGGGACCCGTTCCAAGCCCCTAATCATCTTAGTCGCCCTTTTCTGAACCTTTTCTAATGCCAATATATCTTTTTTGAGGTGAGGAGACCACATCTGCACGCAGTACTCAAGATGTGGGCGTACCATAGTTTTATATAGGGGAAGTATGATATCTTTTGTCTTATTATCTATCCCTTTTTTAATAATTCCTAACATCCTATTTGCTTTATTAACTGCCGCTGCACACTGCGTGGATGTCTTCAGAGAACTATCCACTATAACTCCAAGATCCCTTTCCTGATCTGTCGTAGCTAAATTTGACCCCATCATGTTGTACGTGTAATTGGGGTTATTTTTTCCAATGTGCGTTACCTTACACTTACCCACATTAAATTTCATTTGCCATTTTGCTGCCCAATCACTCAGTTTGCTGAGATCTTTTTGTAGTTCTTCACAATCCCTTTTGGTTTTGACTATCCTGAACAACTTGGTGTCATCTGCAAACTTTGCCACCTCACTGCTTACCTCATTTTCTAGATCATTGATGAGCAGGTTGAACAGGATCGGTCCCAGGACTGACGCCTGGGGAACACCACTAGTTACCCCCCTCCATTGTGAAAATTTACCATTTATTCCAACCCTTTGTTTTCTGTCTTTTAACCAATTCCTGATCCATGAAAGGATCTTTCCTCCTATCCCATGACCGCCTAATTTACATAAAAGCCTTTGGTGTGGGACCGTGTCAAAGGCTTTCTGGAAATCTAGGTATATTATGTCCACTGGGTGCCCCCTGTCCGCACGTTTATTAACCCCTTCAAAGAATTCTAATAGATTAGTTAGACACGACTTCCCTCTGCAGAAGCCATGCTGACTTTTGCCCAACAATTCGTGCTCTTCTACATGCCTTGCAATTTTATTCTTTACTATTGTTTCTACTAATTTGCCTGGTACTGATGTTAGACTTATCGGTCTATAATTGCCAGGGTCTCCTCTAGAGCCTTTTTTAAATATTGGCGTTATATTGGCCATCTTCCAGTCATTGGGTACCGAAGCGGATTTAAAGGATAGGTTACAAACCACTGTTAATAACTCCGCAATTTCACATTCGAATTCTTCCACAGGCTCTTACGTAAATTAAGTTGTCATGGGATAAGAGGGAAGACCCTTTCCTGGACTGAGAACTGGTTAAAAGGTGGGGAACAATGGGTGGGAATAAATGGTAAATTTTCAGAATGTAGAGGGATAACTAGTGGCATTCCCCAAGGGTCGGTTGTAAGACCAAGCCTGTTCAACTTATTTATAAATGATCTTGAGAAAGGGGTATGCTGTTAGGTGGAAAAGTTTGCAGATGACACTAAGGTGCTCAAGATAGTTAAGACCAAAGCAGACTGTAAAGAACTTCAAAAAGAGCTCACAAAACTGAGTGATTGGGCAATAAAATGGCAAATGAAATTTAACGTGGGTAAATGTAAAGTAAAGCCTATTGGAAAAAATAACCCCAACTATACATTTAGTGTGATGGGGGCTAATTTAGGTACAACTAATCAGGAAAGAGATCTTGGAGTCATTGTGGATAGTTCTCTGAAAACATCCACACAGTGTGCAGCAACAGTCAAAAAGCAAACAGGATTTTAGGAATCACTAAAAAAGGGATAGAGAATAAGATGGAGAACATTTTATTGCCCTTATATAAGATCATGGTACACCCACATCTTGAATACTGTGTTAAGATGTGGTATCCTCATCTCAAAAAGAGATATTGGCATTAGAAAAGGTTCAGAAAAAGGCAACTAAACTTATTAGGGGTTTGGAGTGGCTCCCATATGAAGAGAGATTAAAGAGACCAGGACTTTTCATCTTATAAAAGAGGAGACTAGGGGGGATATGATAGAGGTATATGAAATTATTAGTAGTGTGGGGAAAGTGAATACAGAAAAATTATTTACTTGTTCTCATAATATAAGAACTAGAGGAAACCAAATGAAACTAATGGGCTGCAGATTTAAAACAAATAAAAGGCAGTTCTTATTCACCCAGCACACAATCGACCTGTGAACCTCCTGCCAGAGGAGACTGTGAAGGTTAGGACTATAACAGAGTTTTAAAAAGAAATAGATAAATTCATAGAGGTTAGGTCAATTAATGGCTGTTAGCCAGGACGGGTAAGGAATAGTGTCCTTAGCCTCTGTTTGTCACAAGCTGGAGACGGATGGCAGGAGAGAGATTGCTTGATCATTACCTGTTGAGTCCACTCCCTCTGGGGCACCTGGCATTAGCCACTGTTGGCAGACAGGGTACTGTGCTGGATGGACCTTTGGTCTAACCCAGTATGGCTGTTCTTATGTTCAAAGATGAAATGCCGCTTCTTTTTAATCTGTCCTCATAAGGTAGTCGTTCTAAATCCATAATTCTTTTTTGCCCTTTTCTGAACTTTTTCCAATGCCAAGATATCTTTTTTGAGATGAGATGAGATGACCATGTCTATACACAATATTCAGGATGTGGGTGTACCATGGATTTAGAGAGACAGTAAGATATTTTCTGTCTTATCCTATATCGCTTTTAAAATGATTCCTAATATTCTAATTGTTTTTTGACTGCTGCTGCACATTGAGTGGGTGTTTTCAGAGAACTATGTGTAACGACCCCAAGATCTGTCACTTAAGTGGCAATAGCTAATTCAGTTCCCATCATTTTCTACATATATTTGGGATTATGCATTACTTTGAATATATGAACATTAAAATTCATCTGCCATTTTGTTGCCAGTTACCTAGTTTTGTGAGATCTTTTTGAAGCTCTTCGCAGTTTACCTTGGTCTAAGTTCTCTCGAGTAATTTAGTATTATCTTCCAATATTGCCACCTTACTCTTTACCCCTTCCTCCAGATCATTTATGAATATGTTGAATAAGATTGGTCCTAGTAGGGACCCTTTCAGGATATGACTACTTACCTCTTTCCAGTCTGAAAACTGACCATTTATTCCTACCCTTTGTATTCCATCTTTTAACCATTTATCAGTCTTAGGCTACATCTACACTAGAGAGTTTTGTAGACAAAATTGGGGTTTTGTCTACAAAACTCAAGGAGCGTATACACACAAAATATGTTTTGTTGACAGAAACTATTGACAAAAAAAGGCATGGAGATACTCTGGGTGCCCTTTTGCTGACAGAGTGGATTGAAAGATCAATCCACTTTTATGTGTAGACATGATCTGTTGACAGAAGTTTTCTTGGAATATCTCTTCCAATAGTAACTTCTGTCGACAGATGCCTCTTGTGTGGATGTAGCCCAAGAGAGGACCTTCACTTTTATCCCAGGACAGCACGTTTGGTGAGGGCCTTTGTCAAAGGCTTTCTGGAAATCTAAGTGCATTTTATTCACTGGGTCTGCCTTGTCCACATGCTTGTTGATCCCCTTCAAAGAATTCTAGTAGATTGGCAAGGCATCCTTTCCCTTTACAAAAAACATATTGACTTTTCCCTAACAAATTATGATCATCTCAGTGTCTGAAAATTCTATTCTTTACTGTAGTTTTCATTAAGTTGTCTAGTACTGCCATTAGACTTTCCGATCTATAATGGTCAACATCATTTCTAGAGCCCTTTTAAAATATTGGCATCACATTAAGTATCTTCAAGTCATCTGGTACAGAAGGTGATTTAAAGGATGGTTGGTTAGTAGTTCTACAGTTTCGTATTTGAGTTCCTTCACAGCTCTTGGGTGAATGCCATCTGGTCCCAGTGACTTATTACTGTTTAGTTTATCAGTTTGTTCTAAAACTCCTCTACTGACACTTCATTTTCTTATTATTAAGAAATAAAACAAAGTGCACAAACTAATCTTGAGCCACTACAGAAATTGTTTACAAATAGTAATTCCTCACTTTAGATATTGGTGCAGGCAGATTGCAGAGCATCTTGAAATATGGCTGCCCTGGCCTGTAGCATAAGTCCTTAGACACCATTCCTGCTTTGGCCCAACTGTCCTCCTTCACTTCAATTCTTCCTTCCACACTCATTTGCCGTGTACTAGAGTATGTTCTCTTCCCTATCAATTAACAATGGGCAACTCAGGCTAATGAGTGGGCTGTGTAGGTGGCCCCTGTTCATCTCAGGGGACTGCAAAACTGTCCAAGACAATCCCCAGGAAGTGATCCCTATAAGCTGAATGCTTGTGTGGCTGCCCAGGAGAAATTCAGGTGCCACCCAGCTGATTAGCCGAGTGCTCACAGCCATCCATAGTTGGCAGCAGGTGTTCTAACTTGTGGTGCACATCTCCCTATGCCTTCGCACACATAACAAAATTTATTACACTCATGGATAGAAAATATTAGAGGGAACCCTGTTTCCAGGGATTAGGTAATTTTGCTGACTGAGCTTGTGTACCTGGAACTTGCAAGGTGTGCTGACTGACCTGTAGCAGTTCTGTGACTGGATGCAGAGGGGTCTCACTGTAAATGTTGTGTTCAATCAGCACACACCACACTTCACGTGCCCTTGCTGTATGTGCATGCCACTTCAGTAATACCAGTAGGAAAAAACCTATGCGGGTGGAAACCAGGAGAATCTGGCAACTTTGCATATGAACGATGGAAAACAAAATGCCTGCCACTGAGTTAAGTCCTTACATTCTGACTCTCCAGACTCTCCCTGCTTGATAATAAAATATTCTTCTCCTCAAGTGAGGAAGCATTGTTCTTCTCTTTTTCCTACACACTTTACTAACTCTATCTATTCTTGTTTGGGTCTCTCCCCAACACTTGTGTGACAGGGTCAGGCCAGAGGGCTACAGAAGAGTGCTAGAAGGAAGGATATTAACCTTAGATTAAATAGGTCTCTTTTCCCAGGTTGAATGAACAAGGACTAATCCAGAGCCAACAAGAACTTTCCAGAATCAATTAGGGTAATCAGGCCAATTAAAACACCTGGAGTCAATTAGGAAGTTTCTAGAATCAAGTGAGACAGACTTAATCAGAACACCTGGGGCCAATGAAAAGTCAGTGGAGACTGGTTAAAAAGGGATTCCCTTCCGTAAGCTCATGGGAGAGGGGGAGAAGCTGGGGTGAGAGGGCGCTGAGGATGGTCTGGGAGAGACAAGTATGTGCAAATACCAGAAGGAAGATCCTGTGGTAAGGATGGTGCTGGGATGGGCTGTAGGGAAGTGGCCCAGGGGATCATGGCTGTCACACTGCTGATACTGGAGACATTACAGGCACTTGCTATGATGAGGTTCCTGGGCTGGAATCCAGAGTAGAGGGTCAGCCCATGTTTTCCCCATCACCAACTCCCTATCAAGCATGGGGAAGGACAAATTTTGATATAGGGGTCTGTCCTGCCTGAATCACTTGAAGGGGCACCAGAGACTATAGAGTTTGGTCTCATCTTATTTCCTCATGTTGGCCAATGCTTACACTGGCTCAACAAACAGTAATGTCATCCAAGAGCAAACATTTTATCTTGGGCCCCACTTTTCATCCCTGCAATTAGTAAGGCCCCCAACATGTCTAATGAAGCCCAAGCTAACAGAAGTTTCCATTACATTCATATGGAAACAAAAAAGAAACCTTTTAGCATGTGTAAGAAAATAAGTATTTGGAAAGTAAAAAGTTTTAATCAACATGTAAATGTGAATACATATACATTCAAACAGTAACATATTTCAGTATTTTTAATTAGATGAATGAGCCTGAGACCCAGCAGCTGATCATGCTGCGCTCCCCTTACAAACTTTCATGCCCCCTCAAGAGAGCCTTTCTCCCACTTTGCATACTTCTGCCCGAGAGGAAGTATTTAAACCGAGGGCTGCTGTGAGCCTCTGAGGCGAGCAATCTGCCTGAAAGCGCAGGACCCATCAAGACTGAGGAGAAAGTTTTGTCACACACTGAAGACTTTATTTTTACTCATTTGTAATGTGATACTTCCAAGAGGCTCGGAGCCTTTGTGCTAGGCACTGTAAAAATCTATACTAAGAGGAAGGACCCTGTAGCCCACTGACCCAGAGGCAGAGGAACCTCTCTGGGAAGCCAACCCAGCAACAGTCCCTTTCTCAAAGAGCCTGCAATCTAAGTATAGGACTACAGACGACAGGCTGATGAAACAAGTGGTTGGGTGAGAATCAAGAGAGACCAGGAAACAAAGAGGTGTTGCTGGTCAGAATAATAATAATTAGTGATTACAAGTCTCAGCTAGTTCATAAGAGAGATTGACTGTTGCTTACATTATTTTTCCTGGTCAGATTATATCATTTGTACCTTAATTGTCTGTCCCCAGACACTTCCTTACTGGTGGATTTTAATACTTCCTTCCAGTGCACCTCACTACTTGGTTCCTCAAAATCTACTTTCTTTGTACTATTATAATGTGTGAGTTCCGCATGTCTCGCTAAGGTAAATCAAAGTAGCTCAGACTTCACGCCAATCTTTCTAAGTCCTTTGATGAAACCATTAGTTTTATCACACAACTTCCTCTTATGTTTCCTAGCCCGTCAAGGTAGGTAAGATATACAGTAATATCTTTTATTGGACCAGCTTCTGCTGGAGAAAGGCAATTGTGTTTTCACAGAGCTTTCCTTCAGGTTGCTGTCATCTTATTTTCGGATGCTGACACCAAGCCGATGCGTGAGGTTTCCTAGATAAGGATGGCCTCAGACAGAATTTTACATGTTATCTGTCTTTCATGCTTCATAAACATCAGAATCTAATAACAAGTATGTTGGACTCTTTCTCTGGTGACAAACTGCTCCTAGGAGTTGTCTCTGCCATTCCTGTTTGTTAATCACTGTCTCTGGTTCACTCAGGTCCTGGCAGGGCTGCAGTTCCTGCACAAAAACTGTCAGATTATCCATGCAGACATCAAGCCAGAGAACATATTGCTGCAGATGGATGAGGAGAGTTTCCAGAAGCTTCTACATGACAAAGCTGCCTGGAGCCAGAGTGGAAATCTGGGCCTAAAGAGACCAGGTAGACTGGAAAGGATAAAGATTTGCAAAGTTTAGTACAGAAAGTGGGATTTATACAGGAACAAGAATATTCCAACCTCAGCCTATGAAGACTTCATGTCAAGGGCAAACACACACTCAGAGAAATTCCTGCACTGACTGGTGGGAGGCCATTGCCCTAGATTATCCTGTATTGATAGGGCTTTTCCGCTTCTAGCTTCCAGGAGTGAACTCTCTGTCTTATATACCATTCATGCCTCAGTCCAGGTCTGTCTGTGTATAGATAACGCTGTTGCAGATGGGTATGTGTGTAGGAACAACTGGAAAATTATGAGCATTTTCTGATACCTTTCCACTGCTTCTGAGCAATTACTCACAGCCTTACAGTACAATGCATGTTCTTCTAGTACGGCACATACTTGGACTGCAACAAAATTCATTCCTCAAAATTGCACTGTAAGTCGAAACGTTAAGTCAAAACCACTTTTTCCATAGGAATCCATAGTATAAAGAGGAAGCTCGGCATCAGCAAGGCTGGCCTTGGAGCCATTTCCCTCAGGGCAAAGGGCAGGTTACCCTGACCTTACTTGGTACCATGGATATCATAGAATCATAGAATGCTAGAACTGGAAGGGACCTTGAGAGGTCATTGAGTCCAGGCCCCTGCCTTCATGGCAGGACCAAGTACTTTCTAGACCATTCTTGATAGACATTTATCTAGTAGTTGTAGTAGGCATCCTTCAGTCTGCATAGACTATGGATCGCGCCCTTTATAGTTTCAATTGAGGACTTCATTTACAGCGTCTACTGTGACTATGAAGACCCACATGAGAGTGACAGTCCTTGCTGCATCTCTCGCAGATGTGGTGGGTGTCTGGCAAGTCCTTAGTGTGCTTTCTGTGCGCTCGCTTCTCCTCTGCTAGCTGTCTGATCCTCATCTCGCCCTTCTGAAGGCCCTTGTGTAACCCCTGCCTCCATCTGCTGCCGTCGTCTTCTAGTTCTTCCCAGTTGTCCAGCAGACATTTATCTAACCTGTTCTTAAATATCTCCAGAGATGGAAATTCCACAACCTCCCTAGACAATTTATTCCAGTGTTTGACCACTCTGACAGTTACAAACTTTTTCCTAATGTCCAGCCTAAACCTCCCTTGCTGCAGTTTAAGCCCATTGCTTCTTGTTCTATCCTCAGAGGCCAAGGAGAACAAGTTTTCTCCCTCCTCCTTATGACACCCTTTTAGATACTTGAAAACCGCTATCATGTCCCCCTTAATCTTCTTTATTTCCGAACTAAACAAGCCCAATTCTTTCAGCCTTTCTTCATAGGTCATGTTCTCTAGACCGTTGATTGTTCTTGTTGCTCTTTTCTGGACCCTTTCCAATTTCTCCACATCTTTCTTGAAATGTGATGCCCAAAACTGGACACAATACTCCAACTGAGGCCTAACAAGTGCAGAGTAGAGCGGAAGAATGACTTCTTATGGCTTGTTCACAACCCACCTGTTAATGCACCCCAGAATCATGTTTGCTTTTTTTGCAACAGCATCACACTGTTGACTCATATTTAACTTGTGGTCCACTATAACCCCTAGATCCCTTTCTGCTGTACTCATTCCTAGAGAGTCACTTCCCATTCTGTATGTGTGAAATTGATTGTTCTTTCCTAAGTGGAGCACTTTGCATTTGTCTTTAATAAACTTCATCCTGTTTACTTCAGACCATTTCTCCAAATTGTCCAGATCATTTTGAATTTTGACCCTGTCCTCCAAAGCAGTTGCAATCCCTCCTAGCTTGGTATCATCTGCAAACTTAATAAGCGTACTGTCTATGCCAATGTCTAAATGGTTGATGAAGATATTGAACAGATCTAGTCCTAATCCAGACCCCTGTGGAACCCCACCTGTTATACTTTTCCAGCAGGATTGAGAACCATTAACAACTACTCTCTGAGTACGGTTATCCAGCCAGTTTTGCACCCACCTTATAGTAGCCCCATCTACGTTGTATGGGTTTTCCTATGCAAATGGGTGCTTCTTCCTTGTTGTCCCAGATCTGAAGTGATCTGTAATGCCTGGACTGGTTGATGCAGAAGGAAGGGTACCTTCAGCACCCCAGCCTCCTTCACAGCATGGAAGCTTCATGGCTGAGTGCCATGGAACTTTCCTGCTCAGACCTGGTGAGGAAGGTACTTTTAAATAGTAGAAAACCCTTCATGAGGGCCACTTACTTGGAGAAGTGGAAAAGGTTTATGGTTTGGGCATTCCAGAAGGGGTTATCTCCCGTTGGTGCCATGTTCCTCTTGATTCTGGATTATCTGTGGCAGCTAAGTCAGTCAGGGCTGTCCCTGGCTTCCATCAAGGTACACCTCTTGGCTATTTCTGCTTTCCACCCTGCTCCAGGTCTTCGTTGCTTTTCTCAGATCCCATGGTCAAGAGATTTGTGAAAGGCTTGGAGAGGGTTAGGCCACTGGCGTGGGACCCCTTACCCACCTGGGACCTCACTTTGTTTCTGGCCAAGCTTATGGGCCCCCTTTCAAGCCCCTTGCTTCATGCTCCCTGCTGTTTCTAAGTTACCAAAAAGCATTTTTGGTGGCCATCGCTTTGGTCAGAAGAGGGTCTGAGCTGAGGGCCCTCACAATGGAACCACCCTGTACTGTGTTCCACAAGGACAAGATTAGATGGCGACTTCATCTGGCCTTCCTGCCAAAGGTGGCCTCCTTTTTCCACGTCAGTCAGGACATCTCACTACCATTTTTTTTAACCCAAACATCATGCTACCGCGAGAGAGCAGAGCTTACATACCATGGACCTCCATAGTGCCTTAGCCTTTTATATAGACAGGGACCAAACAGTTTGGGAAGTCGTAGCAGCTCTTTGTGGCCATGGTGGACAGGATGAAGGGCCTCCCATTTTCATCCCAGAGGATTTTTTCCTGGATAATGGCTTGTATTAGGGAATGCTACAAGCTAGCAGGGGTTCTCCCGCCTCCCATCAGGGCTCATTCTGATGGTGCAGGCATCTTCAGCAGCATTCCCAGCCCATTTCTTGAATATGGATTCAGGAGATCTGTAGGGAGGCTACCTGGTCTTCCATACATACATTCTCAGCCCATTACGCAATCATGCAGCACACTAGGGAGGATGCTGCAGTGGGCAGAGCTGTATTACAGTCATTCCAAGGCTCTGTCCCCAACTCCTAACATCAGCTTGCATTTATCTACAGTGGAACAATAACTCAAAGAAGAAAAGACTGTTACTTCCATAACTGGTGTTCTTCGAGATGTGCTGTTCATGTCCATTCCAAATCCCTCCCACCTTTCCCCAGTGATGGAGTAGCCAACAAGAAGAAACTGGGGGAGAGAGGGCAGCAGAGCTGGTGGTGCTTATATTGGGCACCACGTCGGCGCCACTCCAGGAGTCAGTGGTCCAGCCTGATGGCTACTGGCTAGGGGGAAAATTTTCTAGCAACTGAGTATGCACATCCACACCCACCTCTAGTGGAATAGATATGGACAACACATCTTGAAGAACACCAGTTATGGAAGTAAGTATCTGTCTTATCTGCTGGAAGGCAGCAACAGTTTCAAAACTATGCAATACATGGGGACATGATGATGAGATGGAGACACACCTGTCCCTGCTATTCTGATTCTGCTGATGCCCCTCAATCCAGACCTGCAGCATCTCTCCAACTCCCTACTGCAGGTCTGCTCTCCCTTAGTCCTGCCCATACATATACACAGCTCTGCCAGTGCAACCTAGTCCTCACTTGTGCTCCAGACAATCACATCTGACAAGAAATCATCAGAGGAGAATATGTAGTTCACGTTGTGTGTCTATTAAACTACTCTATTCTACTCTAGTCTATTTAGGTTTTCTCTGAGAACGCTATTTCCTTTCTGTACTTTAAACACACCACCAGCAATTGTATTCTGGGTATTTGCACCAGAGATATTCCTCACCATCTAGAAATGACGTGGGAGATATAACCATTTTATGACAGGCTTGTGTCATGGTGCAGTTGTTTTGTGGAGCTGATGTTTTGGGGTGAATGGTAGCACTAACGTACTGACAGATTTTTACTTGAATCAGGCTTGCATGATAGCGTAGGTCATATATTGACCACTGCTTCATTGTAAAGTAACATAATCTGGAAGATATTTGAGGGAAATGGGAGTCTCTTCTCAGAGCAGATTCAAAAAGCAGCTGGTCACCTTTCAGTCACCTGGCACATAGTATCTGCTCTGAAGGCTATACCTTGCAGGGGCCCCATTTCCTCTTGCTGAATTTGTCAGCAGAAACTTGGCAGTGCTATGGCTGTGACCTCAGGGACTCGAGGATCTGAAGAAGTGGGTCTGTCCCATGAAAGCTCGTTGCCTAATAAATCGTTTAGTTCGTTTTTACAATGCTACATGACTGCTGTTCTGTTTTGTCAGAATACAGACTAAGATGCTACCTCTCTGTTATGTCTCAGCAACTTGGTAGGCAGTGCTCTGTCTTTAGTCAGTGTTGCCTCAATGCCCTAGCTTGATGTTGCTAAGGGCCCTGTTATGCAGTGAGTTGGGTGTGTGACTGACCCAATAGGGTGCCCTCATTCCTCTGACTTGGTGCAGACCCCGATGCTCCACTTCAGACAGTTACAGTTTGTTTTTCTAACACCCTCTGGCCATTTTAGCTAGATACCAGATTCTTCCGCATTCTGCTCCTCAGCACATGGAAGTGGCAGCATTTCAATGAGGGGTAAAGAGGAATCACCTCTCTGTAAGGCAGTGTAAGATTCACCAGACTGAAAGACTTTAGATAAAGGGAAAACCAGACACGAACGACACATCTTAGCCGTGTCTACATGTGCACGCTACTTCGAAGTAGCGGCACTAACTTCGAAATAGCGCCCGTCACGGCTACACGTGTTGGGCGCCATTTCGATGTTAACATCGACGTTAAGCGGCGAGACGTCGAAGCCGCTAACCCCATGAGGGGATAGGAATAGCGCCCTACTTTGACGTTCAACGTCAAAGTAGGGACTGTGTAGTCGTTGCGCGTCCCGCAACATCGAAATTGCGGGGTCCTCCATGGCGGCCATCAGCTGAGGGGTTGAGAGATGCTCTCTCTCCAGCCCCTGTGGGGCTCTATGGTCACCGTGTGCAGCAGCCCTTAGCCCAGGGCTTCTGGCTGCTGCTGCCGCAGCAGGGGATCCATGCTGCGTGCACAGGGTCTGCAACCAGTTGTCGGCTCTGTGGATCTTGTGTTGTTTAGTGCAACTGTGTCTGGGAGGGGCCCTTTAAGGGAGCGGCTTGCTGTTGAGTCCACCCTGTGACCCTGTCTGCAGCTGTGCCTGGCACCCTTATTTCGATGTGTGCTACTGAGGCGTGTAGACGTTCCCTCGCTGCGCCTATTTCGATGTGGTGCTGCGCAACGTCGATGTTGAACATCGACGTTGCCAGCCCTGGAGGACGTGTAGACGTTATTCATCGAAATAGCCTGTTTCGATGTCACTACATCGAAATAAGCTATTTCAATGTAGCGTTCACGTGTAGACGTAGCCCTTGAGTGCTATACCTGTTAGTCTGGAGACAGAGACACAAGGGGGTGAGGTAATAGCTTTTATTAGATCAACTTCTGTTGATGAAAGACGCTTTCGAATTAGTCAGTACTCTTCCTTCCCAGGGGTGGAAGGGCATCAGGGTGTCTCAGCTAATCACAAGATCAATCAGAGAGTTGAGCATTAATGACAAGCAGACCCGTGGGACCTTAAAAAAGTCTGTAAGGTGCTACTGGATTCCTAGTGTTTGCTGAAACAGATTATCATGGCTGCTTCTCTGAAATGTAACAGAAATGCTTAGCATATATTCACAGGGACCATGGAAGGCGGAATAGCCCGATTACACCCCTGTAGCCACAGGAAGATAAGTGACTTACAGATTGTTATACCCATATGCAAAACACGCAGCTGTCACTACCCATACACAAAACATGCAGCCATGTGGGGCACCACAAAATTTGGGGCATCATTTCATGGTGTCCTATGCAGCCATGTGCTGTGGATGTGCTCCAGGGTGCCCATCCCATTCCTGGGCCAACCCTCCCCAGAGCTCAGAGCTGGCTTCAGCCCCATCCCCTGGCTAACCTCCCCCACCCCGAGCACTCAGAGGACTTGGGTGGAACAAGGGACAGCTGAGCAGCCCATAGCTGGAGAGAAGCAGCGGTTCTCCCCTCAAAGTCCACTTGTCTCATGCCAGCTGAGAGGCCACCTCCTGTTCCTTCTGAGTCCTCCCACCACTGCTTGCACAGCTTGGCACCCACCACACCTCCTGTCTGCTGCCTTGCAGATGTAGGTGAGCCTCCCTGCTCTGCTTTGCTCCTCTCCAGATTCGCCAGCTCTCCTGGATTGGAGAGACCAGGCATCATGGCAGCAAATGGTGGTCAAGACATCCAGTCAGGGAGAACTGGCAACCCCTACTCCCCGCAGCTTTTTCCCCTGCACCCTGCAGAACAGCTGTTCCCCTCATAGCGGGAGGGGTGCTGGTCGTGGGCGGCATAGGACACCAACACTGGTAGGGATGGCCCTGATGGTAATAAGCCATAAATCCAGTTGGTCTTAAAGCCACGTTTTTTAGTGGCTAGCAAAGTTACGAGCTGAAGATGATTTCTCTGTTTCATTTGTTTCATGCAGGAATTCTTGGCAATCATTTGGATCATTGTGGTATGATGCAAATGGGAGTGAAGATTGCAGACTTAGGCAGTGCATGCTGGACCGTGAGTGTTTCAGTGATGATGATCAGTCACTGTTGCGTGCACCCCTATGATGCAGGAGCTTATTCTCTCTTTTCTGACTCTGATCTTGGTGTCTGTCCATCATCATACATCTCCTTAAAAAGCTTTACTGTGCTGTGTGCTGAGAAAGTCTTTGATTTCAGCTTGTAATGTGTGTGTTCTCCTCTGCACTCACAGCTCAGAGCTGAGCTCTGCCAGCTGAGCCATGCTGCATGCTTTGGCTAAGCTTATATGTGCACACAATCAGCTTCTACAGCTAGGAATGCCAAACTGTCAGTCGGGTAGACATGGCTGATAATGAGAGTTAAGAGAATAGTGGGGGCAGCAGCCACCACAGGCCCCAGGGCAAGGTGCAGGGGGATCGTCAGGTGGAAGGGAAGTGGCTGGGGGCAGCCAGCCCTTAGCACCATCTGAACTACGGTGCTGGGCTCCCCCAACCCTTACAGCCCTATGGAGTGCTCACTGCAGTGCTCCAGCAGCAATTCAAAGGGGGCCAGAGCTCCAGCCATTGCTGCAGCCACAATAGGAAAGGCAACGGCTGGGTGCCCCAGATCTCATTGAATCACTGGGCCTTTGTACCCTGCATTGGCGAACCTGGAAAAGAAACTCACCTCGGGTGGTGGTGAGGCTTAGGATCTGATATGCTCTACGTGAGACTGGGTACATGCCTTCAGCATGTTTTGTCCATGGCAATGATGGGCAATCTAGGCTAGTGAGTGGGCTGCATGGGTGGCCCTCCATCTCAGTGGGCTGCAAGATTGTCATAATCAAGCCACTCTCCTAGGACAGGGTAGTTTTATTAACTGTGCTTGTGTACCTAGATTTTTGGGGTGCGCTAACTGAACCATAGCAATGCTTTGGATGCAGAATGGATGCATGACACTGTTGTGTGCAACCAGCACACACCTCACTTCTTGTACCCTGGCTTTATGTGTGTGTCACTTAAGTAATATTGGTGAAAAAAATGACATGGACAGAAACCAGCATAATCTGGCAACCCTGTACACGGGCGATGGTAAACAGATGTCTTGTGGGCCACACATGGATCCCTAATGGGCTGCAGATTGCCCACCACTGTTCCATGGTCTGTCCCACTGTGTCCTGGACTTGGCTGTGACTTTGTTTTTAATTAGTTATGAATTAGTAGGCATAGTCTGTCCTTTCTGTTTCAGTACAAGCCATTTTCTAAAGAGATCCAGACCCAGCCATACCGAGCCCTGGAAGTTCTTCTTGGGTTAGATTACAGCACTCCTGCAGACATCTGGAGCACAGCCTGCCTGGTAGGGATGCTGAGCCTGATGGTGATTCCTGTGCACTGCAGATGTGAACATGAACAACATAGCACAGCCTTGTGAGAATGTCTGTCTTCAGCCCTCAGTTTATTTTGCTGCATTTGGGTATAAGGCAGGTCTTGTCTGAAGGAGTCATGAAAAAATAGGCACTCAACCAACTTCAGTTCAAAATTGTACTGCAGATAAATTATTTTGCCCTTATACTGGTGACAAGTATTGGAGGGGTAGCCGTGTTAGTCTGTATCCACAAAAATGAGAAGTCCTGTGTCACCTTATAGACTAACAGATTTTTTGGAGCATAAGATTTCATGGGCAAAGACCCACTTCATCAGATTGCATGCATCTAACAAAGTGGGTCTTTGCCCACAAAATTTTATGCTCCAAAAAATCTGTTAGTCTATCAGGTGCCACAGGAATTTTCAGGTTTTTTTTCCTATAATGATTACAGAGCAATCATTACACTACTTATGGACATCACTATATGTGTCAAAGTAAGGCAAAGATGAACTGAGATTTACCCAGGAAAGGGAAAAGTGATTTCGGTGGTAGTACAGTGGGGATTGCTGAGGTTGCCAAGCATTTCCTTTCCTTGGCAACGCTCTTGTGTCATGGAGTGTTGGCAAAATGAAAAATGGTTGTTGGTCTGTGGGAGTGACAGGAATGGTGAAGAATGACTCTCTTGACTGACCTGGGCACTCAATGGATTGACAGGCTGTTTCATTTCCAGGCATTTGAAATGGTGACCGGTGAGCACCTTTTTGCACCCCAGGCTGGGAAATATTTCTCCAGAAATGATGGTAGGATTCTGTCATCTTCAGTGACTTCAATGATAACAGCACCATAAAATGTAAATAACCCATTTTTTTCCCCATGCTCTCTCTTTCTCTCTCTCCAGATCATGTTGCTTGTATCTTTGAACTCCTGGGAAGAATCCCTCCTAAAATTGCTCTCTCCTGGAAACAGTCATCAAAATTCTTCAGCAGACAAGGTAAAAAGAAGAGCTGCCAGCTAGAGACTTATCCAGAAAGGTGCCGATCTCTGACCCCTCCCCACCAAAAAAACAACTTTTCCTTTGAAAACCAGACAAGCTATTTTAGCAAAGCCCTCTGTAAGCAGAGAAGGGCAGAGAGCTGAAGACTGCACAAAGTCCTCTAGGGCAGCGGTATCCAGTACGTGCCCCATTCGCCACATGCAGTGTGGCAAAGTGTGGACCAGGAGAGCCTCACATGTGGGGCACCCCTCCAGCACTCTGCGCACTCACCCCACCACACAGTGGGACAAGCACGTCGTGGTAGTGGTGGAGGCAGCTCCTCCAGCTGCAGCGTAGCTTCAGTCTGGGGTAGCTCCCATGAGTAATCTGGTGGGGTTGTCTTGCTGGGGTGGGTGGGCACCTGGCTTGGGGGGGGCCAGTGCCTGGTGAAGAGGAGGACGGCTGTGGCTATCCCTTACATTCCTTTTGGACACCACTGCTCTAGGACCTTGCTATGCCAGCTTACTGACTTGAGAATTGCACAAGAGATGGGTGTCAGTACAAAATTCTAAATGAGGACTTAAAAATATCCCAAAAGTACTAGAGAGAGATTAGAAACAGGAGATGAAAATAACTAAATGAGAATCAAGTTGGGGGAGGGATAGGTCAGTGGTTTGAGCAGTGGCCTGCTAAACACAGGACTGTGAGCTCAATCTTTGAGGCGGCCATTTAGATGTTTTTCCTTTAGCAGCATCCATAAATGAATGCTCCTAGTGCCCCCTGGAGCAGTGCATTCATGGTGTGGTATAAGTAGAGCCCTGCAAGTCTGTGGATATCTGCTTTATATCTGTGAAGGTGGATGCAGATGCCCGCAGCTCATTTTTGTGCATATGAATGCAGACCTGGTTACAAATTTTGTATCAAGAACTTTGTATCAAGAACTCTGCAAATTTGCAGATATACACTTTATATCTGTGGGTACCAGCATCTGTGGATGTCAGTGCGGATATCCATGGCTCATTTTTGCAGCTAAAGATGCAGATACAAAGTTTATAGCCATGCAGAGCCCTTGATATAAGGGGTGCTGTGTGCTCTACCCATCTTCAGTTCCTCCTTGCCACCAGTGATGGTGCGGGAACCTTCTGCTGCCTCAGGCAAGCTCTTTGTGTCGTTTGACTGAATGTCTGTTTCTTTCTTTCTCTATTTCGTTTCCTGCAAATAGTTCTAGTGAGTAGATCCCTTAGTGTAGTTAGTGTTAGTCACTGGTTCTAGCTGAGATGTTTTGCCTCACATTGTGGCATGCCCCAGTCTCTTGGGTTTAAGCCCTGTGACTGCTGCAAGTGTTCTTTGGCCATCAGCGACCCACAAAGCAACTGTTTGCTGTGTCTGGGTGAAGGACATGTCAGTGAGAGGCGTCTCATTGATAAACTGTTCAAGCCCAGGACTAAAGGGGAACAAGACATCTGTCTCCAGGCTGTCCTGTTAGAGTTGATATTGGCCTCAGCACCAGAGCACTGTTCTGACTCGGTGCTGAGGACCATGGAATTGGTGTGTAGAGTGTCCCTCTAGCACCATCATCCAGACAATACTGGTCCCTCTCACTGGCGAAGAAGGCTACAAGACCAGTGAAAGGCAGATCTCCCATCTCCCCATAAGGAAAAGGTAAGGAC
Source organism: Carettochelys insculpta (assembly GCF_033958435.1). Classification (NCBI taxonomy): domain Eukaryota; kingdom Metazoa; phylum Chordata; order Testudines; family Carettochelyidae; genus Carettochelys; species Carettochelys insculpta. The sequence continues at coordinate 50,321,048 of NC_134147.1, read as the reverse complement.
TGGAGGAGGGTCACGACCCTCACTGGATGACTCAAGTCCTCTGTCTAGGTCCTGGGCACCCATTCAGGCTGAATGGTCCAGCTCAGTCCCATCCACCCTGCAATGCTGGACTGGGGCAAAGGCTTTGACTTCATTGAGATGCCATCTACATTGGATGCCCAATGGGCAGCACAGTCTATCCTGGTCTTACTGGTCCTGTCCACAGTGGCAGTAGCAGTTCCCCACTTAACAGGGAAACCAGCTTTGGGACCTGTTCCTAAGTAAGCACCATTCTCAGTCCAGGGAAGTGTCACGCTATGACTCAGACATGGATAAAAAGGCCTGCAAGAGCAAGAGGCAATCCCCAGACCTGGGTTCCTGCCAACGTTGACCACAGCATGCATCACTGGTGCTGTGGTATAGACCTGTGGAGGCACATGCATACCAGCAAGGACGGTGGTTCTGATGCTCCCTTTTGCTCTGGCCACCACACCAGTTGCAAAGATATTCTGAGGACCAAGGCGCTGCTGCCGTTCCTGTGGTCATCAGTCTCTGAGGCAGTCACCCCAAGAGTAGCAATCGTTGGGATTTCAGAGTTCTACGGTTCCCAGTCTACAGCAGTGGTGTCCAAAAGGAATGTAAGGGATCAGCACAGCCTCCGTCCCCTGCAGGTGCTGTTTATTCATTGGCCAGTTTACAGTTCAGGGTGGCAAAGCACCAAGCCCTAGTTGGCCTGTATGACTGTAATATGTGGCAGACTGTGTCAATGATTGAGGGGGCACTCCCGGATTCTTCAAAAAAGGAGTTCTAGGAGATCCCAGATGAGGGCACTCCTGCAGCAAGAGCTGTCCTCAAGGAAGCTTGAGATGCACCTGACTCAGCAGCCTGAATGATGGTCTCCTCCATCCTGATGCAGTGAGAATCCTGGCTGTTCCTCTCCAGTATGTTCTCAGACACTCAGTGGTCACTGCAGGACCTCCATTGGGAAAGCACGTTTGCGGAGCAAATGGGCAGTAATCTGCATGGCTTGCAAGACTCCCATACAACCCTCAAGAGTCTAGGGCTCTATGTCCCTGTACATATATGCAAATTGTTCAAACATTCACAATCTCGTGGTCAAGGGAGCCAACCACGGCAAAAGCCACCTTCCAAAAAGGCCCAGGACTAGAAGAGGCATCCAAGCTATCGTATCCACCCATCTGCTCAGTCAGGTTCAGCCCGCAGAGAGCAAAGAGCCCTGCCCCTTTTGAGGGTACACCCAGGAACGGCCAACTGGACTCTTCCCAGGATAGTTTCCCCAGTTTTCTCAAACTGCCTTTCCCATTTCCTCTCAGCCTGGATCCACATTACCTGGGACAAGTGGGTACTCTAGACAGTAGACCAGGGTTATACCCTGAAATGTTCTTCTTCCCCCACTACTTCCCTTTCCTGTCCTGCTTCAGGGATCTTTCTCATGAGAATCTCCTAGCACAGAAGGTACAGGGGCTGAACCCCAGTTCCAGACCAAGGGGTTTTACGCCCACTACTTTCTGATCCTGAAGGCTAAAGGTGGACTAGGGCTAATCCTGGAACTGCACAACCTCAATAATTATCTGCAAAAGATGACATTTCGATGGTCTCTTGGGCCTCCATTGGTCCCTTCCTGGATCTGGGAGACTAGCACGTTGCCCTTGATTTGGGGGTATGCTTTCATACTGCAGTCCTCCTGGGGTACAGACATCTCCTCAGATTTGCCATTACGCCTGATTATTACCATTTCATGGTCTTCGACTGTCCATGGCACCGAGGGTGTTCACCAAGTTTATGTTGGTGGTCACTGCTTACCTGAAGTGCAGAGAAATTATCACATATCCCTATCTGGATGATTGGCTGGTCAAGGGCCGCTCCAGATCAGAGGTCTGGTGGAGCATTGAGGAGCTGCTGCATGTCAGTAAATGCCTTTCTGGTGAATGCCAACTAGTCTATGCTCATTCCTGTACAACGAATAGAGTTCACTGGGGTAGTACTGGACTTGGTCTGTGCTCAGGCACTTCTGCCATTAAAGAGATTCCCAGACCTGATGTGCCTACTGGCAGAAGTTTGCACATGTCCCCTTACCATGACCAGGTCTTCCCACATCTGCTGGGCACATGCCTTTGTGCACATACATGGTGTGCCGCATCAGACACGGAACCCCTCCAGCAATGGCTGGCATTGGTCTACTCCCAGGTCAAGGACAACCTAGAGAAGGTCATCATGAGACCCCTGCAGGTTCTTACTTCTCTGGAGTGGTGGACCAAGAGCAAGAATGTCCTGCAGGAAGGCCCATTTGACAGCCCTACTCCCTCCATTGAGCTGGTATTGGATGCATCAAATCTAGTTTGGGGGGGCTCACATCATCAATCTTCAGACAGAGCGTATGTAGACGCCAGAAGAGGTGTTGTTGAATGTTAACATAAAAGAGTTCCAGGCTCTCCATCTGGCCTGTGCGGCATTCCTGCATCACTTGTCTGGCAATGCAGTGAAGGTTCACACAGACAGCATGGCCTTGGTGTTCTACATCAACAGGCAGGAAGGAGTTCACTTGTCAGTCTTCTGTCAGGCATTCCTGCTGCTCTGGGACTTCTGCATCAAACATGACATCTGTCTGGAGGCCTGTCACCTCCCTGGAATCCAGAATGCCCTAGCACCCCATCTCAGCAGGGACATCTCCTCTCCCCACAATTGCTTGCACCAGGTGGGGGTTTTCCCGGGTTGACCTGTTTGCCACCAATCAGAACAGGAAGTGCCACCAATTATGTTCCCAGCAGGGGCTCTCTCTCTATGATGCTTTCCTCCTGATGTGTTCCGAGCAATCCCTCTCTGTACACATCCCCCGAGCGATTCCTCCCTGTACACATTCCCAGCGATCCCTCTCATTGGCTGGATCCTGGGGAAAATCAAAAAGGAGAAGGCCCAGGTTCTCAGGATCATGCTAGCCTGGCTGCTGCTCAGCCTAGCACTGTACCCTGGTCCCTTCCTAGGCACCTGGGCCTCCTTTCCTAGGACAAAGGCTGGCTCCTTTGTATGCCAGTCCTGGGTCCTTAAGCCTGTTGGCAGGGATGCTCCAGGGGCTCCAGGAGGAACTTAACTGCTTGGAGGTGATCCAGCGGGTCCTCCTGTGGAGCTGGAAACCATTCATGGGATTGACTTGAGTGGGCAAGGTTCCCACTGGGTGTCAGATCATAGCATCTCTCTGTCACATTCGCTGGTTTGAGATGTCCTGGAGTATGTGCTGCACCTCTGGGATCAAGGTCTTATGCATTCCTCCATCAAGGTGCATCTCGCTGCCATCTCCATGTTCCATGAGCTGGTGCATGGGCAGATGGTGATGTTCCATTATCTGATTGCCCGGTTCCTCAGGGGCTAGAGAGCAGCTGTATCCTGAGGTAAGGGACCTGGTCCCACAGTGGGCCATTAACCTGATCCTCCCCAGGTTCAATGCACCACCCTTCAGGCTACTTCATTTCTGTTCCACCTATCCCAGAAAGTGAAATTCCTTGTGGTGATAACATTGGTGAGGCATGTCTCAGAGCTCAAGGTGCTGACCTGAGATCCTGCATAGACTGTCTTTTATAAGGACAAAGTGGAACTGCAGCCACAGGTGGCCTTCCTGCTGAAGGTCATGCCCTCCTTTCACATGGGCCAAGATATATTCCTGCCCATGTTAGAAGACTAGAATCACAGAACTGGAAATGACCTTGACAAATCATCAAGTCCAATCTCCTGCACTCACAGCAGGACCTAGCACCATCTACCCTACCCTGACAGATGTTTATCTAACCTGCCCCTTGGTACTTGAAAGCTGTTATGAAATACATTTGAGGTTCCAGGACAGATCAAACTCTCAGCCCCTGGTTTACAAGGCCAGTGCTCTAACCACTGAGCTATTTTCTGCATCAAGCCACACAGGATGGTTGAGCAGAGATGCCTACATGTCCTGGATGTGTGGAGAGCTCTCATGTTCTACTCAGAGAGCACAAAGCCCTTTTTGGAAATCAATACAGCTTTGTGTCACCACTGCAGAGCACAAGAGGCCTGCCGGTGTCATCGTAGCAGATCTCTGAGTGAGATGTGAGCTGGCATGCCTCTCTTTGTTTCAGATTGTCTGAGCCCACTCCACCAGGGCATCCTCAGCAGCTTTCCTGGTGCACTTGCCCATCCACAACATCTGCGCAGTCATGACCTGGTCCTTGGTCCATGCGTTCATGTCTCACTATGCCATCACTCAGCCAGCTAGGGATGATGATGAGTTTGGTAGAACTGTGCTTCGGTCAACATAGCCATGAACTCCTACACACCTCCATGGGTACTGCTTGGAGTCAGTAAAAATAGGAATGGAGATGACTGATCACTTAAGAAGAAAAGACAGTTACCTCTTTCATAACTTGTATTCTTTAAGATGTGTTGCTCATGTCCATACCATGACCCACCTTCTTCGAGTATTGTCCCTGTGGGTGCTCCACTTGGGGCGTCATTGTGTCCTCACTCTGGCACTCAGAGATTCTTCTAGAGCTGTGGTTTCCCATGCCATGCATGCATAGTAGTGCCTCCTTGTGCTGTCTGGCGTCTGCACAGCTTGGGCCCCTCATTTCCTTTTCTACCATCCTTGGAAACAGGCAGAGATCTCCTTCTCTCTGAAAGACAAAGACAAAGATTTAGTGAGCATGGTTTAGACACATTTTTAACCATAGTTGTTAGTTATTTCCAACATTATCTTCCGATGTCAACGAAAGAAAAAGTTAAAGTTTGAAGTTTGTTAGTTTGTTTTAAGTAACTACATCCATGACATGCTCGGCTCTCCTGGCTTTAAGTGCTGTGTGACATGCAGGGATGCCATACCTGCCACTGACAGGCATTCGTCCTGCATTAGGTGCCTGAGTGAGGCTCACCAAACCCAGAAGTGCACCCACTGCTCCAGACTTACGGCATGGGCAATTTGGGACAAGGCCAACAGGCTGAAGGTGTAATTATATGAGAAGTCCCTTCAGCCACCAGCCCCAGAGCAGTCTTCTGCCAAAACAGCACTGGAACCCAGTGGTATGAACAATGTATGTCCCTATACATCCTCCGAGATGCTGCCTGTGAAATTGGGCACCTTCCCAGTGCATGCCTGCTCTCTAGCACCACCGGTTTGGACCATGCCAGCTGAAAAACCCAGCAGAAACAGGCGCACTTGGAGCTGAGCTGCAAACATTCGGCACCATCAACACTGTCAGCACTGCCAGCCACGTCCACACCAGCACTTACCCCTAAGAGGTTTTTGGCACAGATGATTCTGCCCGCCTCGGCACCAGATGTGGCACACAAAAAGCACCACACCAGATCACTGCACTGCTCTGAAGTGGCACTGAAGTCAGTGCTGAGAAAGTTGAGAGCTGCAGTTCTGACACACATGCACTTGGCACCAGAAAAGGCACCGACATGGCACCGAGACACCTCTCCATCCTGTTCAACGGGATCAGAATGGATGGCACCAAAAAGGCCCCACCTGGACTCTGCCTACAGCCCAAATGGCACCAAACATGGTCTCGCCACATTGCCGGTCTCCTGCTCTGCCTCCATCTCCACGCCCATCTGGGAGATCAGCTTCCTACCAGGATTCACATAGTAGGCCACCCACCCCTGTAGGGGGAGGCTCAGACTGCAGGAGTGTATTTTCTTCTCAACTCTCCATTCCTACCCACTCACACTGGGAAGATGCCTATCCAGCTCCACTTCCTCTGTGGTTTGCCCACCACTACTCATACCCACCACAGCATGCTGAACATTGGCCTCCCTGGGACTCAAAGTCACATTGGTCCCAACATCAGCCAATGCACTCTACTACCTCTCAGGATCGCCCTGCCTCCCCACAGCCCACAACCCTGGCCACGTATCCACCATCACAACACTCTGACATGGAGGACTCCATATCCAAGTGTGAGGATAGATCCCCACTCCACCATTCCTCTTCTTTGCCTGATGACGCTGTCACCTCAGTCTCTCCACTGAGGGCCAATGACTCCCGGTCTTTCCAGGAATTCTCTAAGAGGGTGGCATTGGCCCAGGAAAAAGATCTTCAGGAGATGCAGGCCAAGTAGTACAGCTGCTCCATACCTTCCAGCCGCCTACTTCCTCTAGAATTGCTTTGCCAATGAGGCCATTATGGATCTGGTAAAGGTTATATGGCAAATGTCAGCTTCCATTTCCCCTACCAACAAGAGGGCTGACAAAAAGTACTTGGTGGCCTCTAAGGATGCTGATTTTCTCTTTACATATCCCCAGCCCAATTCATTGGTGGTGGACATGGTCCACAATAAATCAAAACATCCTTCCTTCAAGTCCACCCCACATGCTAAAAATAACAAGAAGTGGAACATAATGGGCTGGAAGGTCTACTCCTGGAGTACCCTCCTTCTCCAGGCAGCGAACTACACAACCACTTGAACTTCTCCAGTCCAGTTGCTCTGCACTCAGATCACCAGCACTTCCACTGCTGCCTCTGCCCCTTTTTCCACTGATGGGCCACCATTACATCAGACAAGTGGGTCCTAGAACTCGTGGCCTAGCGTTACTCTATCCCATTCACATCTACCCCACTCTACCCCAGTTCCTTTTCAGGGTCCCTTCTCATGAGAACCTACTTAGTCAAAAGGTACAGCATTGCCTGCATCTGGGTGCCAGAGAACTAGTCCCAGAGGAGCAGAGGGAGCAGAGGGAAACCATCCCGTAGTTGGGACCCTCCTTCCAGAGGGTGCTATTGTATCCTCTCGTGCCGAGGATATTTCTCCGGGGGAGGGAGCACCAGCTGTTAGGAAGAAGCAGGTTTTAGTAGTGGGGGATTCGACCATTAGAAATATAGATAGTTGGATTTGTGATGACCGGGAGAACCGTATGGTGACTTGCCTGCCTGGTGCGAAGGTTGCGGATCTCTCGAGGCATCTAGACAGACTTATGGGCAGTGCTGGGGAGGAGCCGGTCGTCGTGGTACATGTTGGTACCAATGACATAGGGAAGGGCAGAAGAGATGTTCTGGAGGCCAAATTTAGGTTACTAGGAAAGAGACTGAAATCCAGAACATCTATGGTGGCATTCTCTGAAATGCTTCCAGTTCCACACGCAGCGCCAGATAGACAGGCAGAACTTCAGAGTCTCAATGCGTGGATGAGACGATGGTGTAGGGAAGAGGGGTTTAGATTTATTAGGAACTGGGGACACTTTTGGGGTACGGGGGAGCCTATACAGGAATGATGGGCTCCACCTAAATCAAGGTGGATCCAGACTGCTGGCATTAAACATTAAAAAGGTCATAGAGCAGTTTTTAAACTAAGAGGTGGGGGAAAGCCGATTGGTGCGGGGGAGCACCTGGATCGGACGGAGACTTCTCTTACACGAGGCTCCATAGACAGGGATTCCCTAGAAGTTAGTCAGATAGGGAACGTGGGAAATAATATATGGGCAAGATCAGATGTGAAACAATCGTGCATAAAAAAATCCAAGGCGTCTGTGAAAGGCGGACATATAAATAGTGGTAGTTTTTTAACGTGCTTTTACACCAATGCTAGGAGTCTGTCTAATAAGATGGGTGAACTGGAGTACCTCATATCAAAGGAGGAAGTTGACATAATAGGCATCTCAGAAACATGGTGGAATGAGGACAATCAGTGGGACACTATCATACCGGGATATAAATTATATCGGAAAGACAGAACAGGTCGTGCGGGTGGCGGAGTGGTACTATATGTGAAGGATAATATAGAATCAAATGAAGCAAAAATCCTAAAGGAATCAAAATGTTCCATAGAATCACCATGGATAACAATTCATTCCTCTAATATGAATATGGCATTAGGAATATATTACCGACCACCTAACCAGGACAGTGATAGTGATGCTGAAATGTTAAGGGAGATTAGAGAGGCTATCAAAATAAAAAACACAGTAATAATAGGAGATTTCAATTATCCCCATATTGATTGGGTGCATGTCACCCCAGGACGGGATTCAGAGATCAAATTTCTTGATGCCTTAAATGACTGCTTCTTGGAGCAGCTAGTACAGGAACCCACAAGGGGAGAGTCAATTCTCGATCTAGTCTTGACTGGAACACAGGATCTGGTCCAAGAGGTAACTGTTAATGGACCGCTTGGAAATAGTGACCACAATATAATAACTTCTAATATTCCTGTGTTGGGAAGAACACCGCAGCGGTCAAACACTCTGGCATTTAATTTCAAAAAGGGGAATTACACTAAAATGAGGAAGCTAGTTAAACAGAAACTAAAAGGTAGAGTAATTAAACTAAAATCCCTGGAAGCTGCATGGAAACTGTTTAAAGACACCGTACTAGAGGCCCAACTTAAATGTATACCCCAAATAAAAAAACACAGTAAGAGACCTAACAAAGAACCACCATGGCTTAACAGCCATGTTAAAAAGGCAGTGAGAGAGAAAAGGGCAGCTTTTAAAAAGTGGAAGTCAAATCCTAGTGAGGAAAATAGAAAGGAACATAAACACTCCCAAATTAAGTGTCATAATGTAATAAGAAAAGCCAAAAAAGATTTTGAGGAACAGCTAGCCAAAAATTCAAAAAACGATAGTAAAATGTTTTTTAAATACATTAGAAGCAGGAAGCCCGCTAAAAAAGCAGTGGGGCCCTTGGACGATAAAGATATAAAAGGAGCGATCAAGGAAGACAGTGCCATTGCGGAGCTATTAAATGATTTCTTTGCTTCAGTCTTCACGGCTGAGGATGTTACAGAGGTTCCTAAATCTGAGCCAGCCTTTTTAGGTGACAAATCTGAGGAACTCACTCAGATTGAAGTGACATTAGACGAGGTCTTGGAGTTAATTGATAAGGTGAATAGTAACAAGTCTCCAGGACCAGACGGCATTCACCCAAGGGTTCTGAAAGAACTCAAATGTGAAATTGCGGAGTTATTAACAGTGGTTTGTAACCTATCCTTTAAATCCACTTTGGTACCAAATGACTGGAAGACGGCCAATATAACACCAATATTTAAAAAAGGCTCTAGAGGAGACCCTGGCAATTATAGACCGATAAGTTTAACATCAGTACCAGGCAAATTAGTAGAAACAATAGTAAAGAATAAAATTGCAAGGCACATAGAAGAGCACGAATTGTTGGGCAAAAGTCAGCATGGTTTCTGCAGAGGGAAGTCGTGTCTAACTAATCTATTAGAATTCTTTGAAGGGGTTAATAAACATGCGGACAAGGGGCACCCGGTGGACATAATATACCTAGATTTCCAGAAAGCCTTTGACACGGTCCCACACCAAAGGCTTTTATGTAAATTAGGTGGTCATGGGATAGGAGGAAAGATCCTTTCATGGATCGGGAATTGGTTAAAAGACAGAAAACAAAGGGTGGGAATAAATGGTAAATTTTCACAATGGAGGAGGGTAACTAGTGGTGTTCCCCAGGGGTCAGTCCTGGGACCGATCCTGTTCAACTTGTTCATCAATGATCTAGAAAATGAGGTAAGCTGTGAGGTGGCAAAGTTTGCAGATGACACCAAGTTGTTCAGGACAGTCAAAACCAAAACAGATTGTGAAGAACTACAAAAAGATCTCAGCAAACTGAGTGATTGGGCAGCAAAATGGCAAATGAAATTTAATGTGGGTAAGTGTAAGGTAATGCATGTTGGAAAAAATAACCCAAATTACACGTACTACATGATGGGGTCAAATTTAGCTATGACAGATCAGGAAAGGGATCTTGGAGTTATAGTGGATAGTTCTCTGAAGACATCCACGCAGTGTGCAGCGGCAGTTAGTAAGGCAAATAGGATGTTAGGAATTATTAAAAAAGGGATAGATAATAAGACAAAAGATATCATACTTCCCCTATATAAAACTATGGTACGCCCACATCTTGAGTACTGCGTGCAGATGTGGTCTCCTCACCTCAAAAAAGATATATTGGCATTAGAAAAGGTTCAGAAAAGGGCGACTAAGATGATTAGGGGCTTGGAACGGGTCCCATATGGGGAGAGGCTAGAGAGACTGGGACTTTTCAGTTTGGAAAAGAGGCGATTGAGGGGCGATATGATAGAGGTATATAAAATCATGAATGGTGTGGAGAAAGTGAATATAGAAAAATTATTTACCTTTTCCCATAATACAAGAACTAGGGGACACCAAATGAAATTGATGGGTAGTAGGTTCAAAACTAATAAAAGGACATTTTTCTTCACACAGCGCACAGTCAACCTGTGGAACTCCTTGCCCAAGGAGGCTGTGAAGGCCAGGACTCTATTAGGGTTTAAAAAAGAGCTTGATAAATTTTTGCAGGTTAGGTCCATAAATGACTATTAGCCAGGGATAAAGTATGGTGCCCCTAGCCTTCAGAACAAGGGCAGGAGATGGATGGCAGGTGATAAATCACTTGATCATTGTCTTCTGTTCTCCTTCTCTGGGGCACCTGGCATTGGCCACCGTCGGCAGATGGGATGCTGGGCTGGATGGACCTTTGGTCTGACCCAGTATGGCCATTCTTATGTTCTTATGTTCTTTCAAGGCAGGGGGTTTTACTCAACATGCTTCCTAACTCAGAAAAAGAATGGGAGGAAGACACCTGCCTTGATCTCAGGAGGCTCAAAAAATATGTCCTCTATTGACACTTCAGAATGATGACCTTCATGACTGTTATTCCAGCAGAGGACAAAGAAGGCTGGCTCTCACCTCTCAACCTACAGGACACCTATTTTCATATCACGATTCACCTGGTGCACAAGCACTTCATGTGTTTCACAGTGGGGGCTCACTGCTATCAATACTGGGCCCTCCAGTTTAGGGTTTCAACTGCACCAACGGTATTCTCAAAGACTTGCGCAGTCATGGCCACTCATCTAAGATGCCTTAGGTCATCATCTTCCTGTACCTGGACAATTGCTTCATAAAGGGGCCTTCATTTCTGGAGGTGCTTGCATGATTCACTTCACAACAGATCTTCTACTCAGCCTAGGGTTCCACATAAATTATGAAAAGTCCATACTCTGGCCCACTCAGACTCTAGAGTTTATCAGGGCCCATACAGACCACAGCCAAAGCCACTCTTCTCGTCCAGAGACTCAAAAGTTTTTAATGACCTTATTCAAGTGGTGCGAGTGTCTCCCACCGTCACAGTCTGCATTAGTCTATAGCTTCTGGGATACATGGAGCCCACCACATTCATGGTCAAATGGGCCAGAGTTTACATGTGGCGTCTCCAATCATGGCTAGCCACATGCTATGCCCCAGTCAAGGACCCACTGTCCAAGTCAGTAGCTGTTCCACCACATGCCCTCACCTCTCTCCAGTGCTGGACAAATCCAGATGATGTTCTAACCAGCGTGCTGTTTCATCATCCCCACCCTCTTCTACTACCCTTACTATGGATGCCTCTCTTATGGGGTGGGGGCCCATCTGGGTATCCTTATGGTCCAGGCAAATGGTCCTTCACCAAACAAGTACTCCACATAAACCTCCTAGGGCTCAGAGCAGTCTGCTACGCTTGCCAACATTTCTGATGGCACCTCATGCACAGGACTACCAATATTTGGACAGACAACACCACCTGCGTGTATTACATCAACTGATAGGGTGGAGTTCAGTCTCCATCCCTGTGTGTGGAAGCCCTAAAATTGTGGACATAGTGTCTTCAACACTCCGGTAGCCACCTACCTGCCCAGAGGGCGGAACATGACCGTGGACACCCTCAGCCACTCATTCAGTGGCCATCACAAGTGGGAGATAAGCATGGCAGCCTTCAATCACGTTTCCCCTCTGGGCCAGAAGCTGATCTCTTTGTGACCCAGGTCAACAGGAAGTATCACCAATACTGTTCCGGAGCAGGCCTGGGGAAATACTCCCTTAGGGATGCTTTCTCCATCAAAGGGGATGTGCCCCTCCTCTAAGCATTTTCCACACGTCCCATGATCCACAGACTCCTGGTCAAGGTCCAGCTGGATCGGGCTTGCCTGATATTAATCACCCCAGTGTGGCCAAGACAGATGTGGTATCCTTACCTTTGCAGGCTGTCCGTAGCCCCTTAACCCTCATTCACTCAGACTGCGCCTCCACGCATAGCTCCTCTATAGCTTTGGAATGCCGAAGTTGTATGCTCTGAAAGGGTACAGCAGGTTTTGCTTCAGAGCAGATGGGAGTCCACTTGCAAGTCTTATCTCGAAAAATGGATGAGGTTCTCCTGGTGGTTGGGCATCAATCATTCTGTCTCCTCACACTGTGCCCCTTCCTGTCCTCATCGACTACCTGTTGCACCTGAGTGAGTCAGGTCTTGCACTCTACCATCATGAAGTCACCCTTTGAACACCTAGCAATGTGCTCCTGGCTTCACCTGTCACAGAATCATAGAATCCTAGGGCTGGAAGAGACCTCAGGAGGTCATTGAATCCAAACCCCTGCTTCAAACAGGATCAACCCCAACTAAGTCATTCCAGCCAGGACCCTGTCAAGCTGGGACTTAAAAACCTCGAGGGATGGACATTCCACCACCTCTCTAGGCAACACATTCCAGTGCTTCACCACCCTCCTGGCGAAAGTAGTTTTTCCTAATATCTAACTTACTCTCTCCTCTGTAACTTCAGACCATTGCTCCTTGTTCTGCCATCTGTCACCACTGAGAACAGTTTTTCTCAATCCTCTTTAGAGCTCCCCTTTAGGAAGTTGAAGGCTGCTATTAAATCACCCCTCAGTCTTTTCTTCTGTAAACCAAATAAGCCCAAATTTCTCAGCCTTTCCTCATAGGTCATGTGTTCCAGCCCCTTAATCATTTTTGTTGCCCTCCACTGACCCTGCTCCAGCACATCCACATCCTTTTTATAATGACGGAGCGGGGGCAAAACTAGACACAATATTCCAGATGTGGCCTCACCAGTGCTGAATTTACAGCACCACTGCACTTGTCTACCACACACACCTCTTTGTGGAATGAACATGAGTAACACATCTCAAAGAACACCAGGTATGGAACAGGCAATTGGATTATAGTAATCTGACAGTCCCCTTCCAGCTCATTCAGGTCTCTCTTTATGGCTCACTCCCTCCATAGTGCCAATAACAAGTGAGTCTAAAGATAGTTATAATTTGATAATTTTCCTCATTGTTGATATTTGCAAATGTAACTGACACACTGGGCACTGCAAATGCCTAACCTGACTTACTGTACGCTTTTTGGGGCAGGAGCGATATCTTCTGTCAGGTATCTACCAGACTTCTGGGCCTAAAAAAGGAATAATAACAGCAAATAAATAATACATGAGTTTGCAGAGATATGGCAACAGAAAATGGAGAGTGCATTTCTGGGCTGCCTTCACAGAGGCATTACAAAGCTGGGAACTGATGGCTTCTGACTTTCTGGCCCCTGGTGTGACTGCATGTAAAATATTGAATTCACTTTTGGGCATATCATCACCAGAGCAACGCTGACATGGGGCAGGGAGAGGGGTGTTCAAGGATCAGAACAACTGGCTGACAGGTAGCAGTTTACAGGTATTGAAGAGGTATAAAGATTTACAAGCAGTAGAATTAGTTAGAGTGGTAAAGAGGAGAATCAAGGAGAAGGTGGTACGCAAGGAAGCATTAAGAAGGCAGGGACTTAAGAAGCTGTTGTGCTAAATGATCAAGTATCATGCATATGTTGTTTCTGATAGGTGCTCTCCTACGGATTTCCAGGCTTTTCCCCTGCAGTCTGCACAGCACCCTAACAGACAGATACAACTGGACAAACCATGAGGCTGACCTGTTTTCTAGCTTCCTTCTGCCAATGCTGGAATACATACCAGCCAAACGGACAACAGCAGCGAAATGCCTTCAACACCCATGGCTGAGTACCTAGTGTCCCGATCAGCCTAATGATGCTTTCTGTGGTAATGGAACATAGACAAGAAATTTATTTTACCAGACGTAGAAGTACACCAGATGGTAAATCTGTTGAAGATGCAGGCCACAGAATTCATACTGGGATTCAAGCAGCCTTTCTCCCTCCCCAGCAAGGGTTCTTGTCCTTTCATCATGCTTCATTCCCCAACACAATTTTCCAAGCAGTCTGAGTCTTACTTTCTTTCCTTAGTAGCTTGTCATTTCCTCTACTCCTGAACCTACGTGCTTGTACTTCATGACTTTCCCATTTATTGCCACATGTATGCATCTGCCACAAATCTGTCTATGAAGATGGCACCACTCAGCTTCCATGGTGGTTTCTGCAGAATCTAGGCTTCAGTTATTAAAAAAAATGCTTGATTTCTAATCCTCTGTGCAGAGATCTCTAATCCTGCTGCCTGCTGAGTATGAAGAGACACAAATAGCTACTACTGCAGTCTTCCCCTGACCACTCAGCAAGTATAGAAGAGCTAAGCACGTGGGAATCACTGAAGTTTCTCTGAATCAGAGTACAAGCTGTGCAAAGAGGCTCAAGAAAGAGGCTTCAGGGTCTGGCAGTGGTACTGCTGGAAGCAGACCTGCAGGTCTAGTCCCCTAACCAAGTCGGGAATGTTCATGGTTTCTACCAGTTACTCTAGAGGTGCAGGCCCAGCCTTACAGCAAGGCGAACAAGGCAGTTGCTTTGGGCCCCACACCTTCAAGGCCTTGAGCTTCTACCATCTGCCACTTTGGGCCTTGTCCATCACCTGGGCCCCAATGTTAGTGATTCCCCTTGGTCCCCACAAACCCTAGGGCTGGGCCTCTAGAAGTGGAGAAGCTGTCATGCTCTGGGAAGGATTTCTTACTCCCCTTTACCGGGGGATAATCAGGAAAGCAAAAGCACAATTGGAACTGCAGCTAGCAAGGAATGTGAAGGGCAACAAGAAGAGCTTCTACAGGTATGTTAACATCCAAGGCATCCTTCAGTCTGTGTAACCTATGGATCACGCCCTTCGTAACTCCATTTAAGATCACCATTTGCAGCATTCACTGTGACTGTGGAGGCCCACACGAGAGTGACAGTCCTTGCTACATCTGCTGCATATGTAGTGGGTGTCTGGCAGGTCCTTGCTGTCCTTTCTATGGGCTCGCTTCCCCTCTGCCAGCTGTCTGATCTTCATCTCACTTTTCTGAAGGCCACTGTGTAGTTCCTGCTTCCAACTGCTGCGGCTGTCTGCCAGCTCTTCCCACCAACTATCTGGGTCGATGTCTACCTCCTTGAGGTCCCTCTTACAGACGTCTTTGTAGCGCAACTCGGGGCGTCCAGGAGGTCTTTTGCCAGAGGCTAGCTCGCCATACAGGATGTCTTTTGGGATCCTTCCATCATTCATCCTGTGGACGTGGCCAAGCCAGTGGAGCCGACGCTGCCTGAGGAGGGTGTGCATGGTTGGGATTCCAGCTTGCTCGAGGACGCCGGTGTTGGCTACAGCAGTGTCGTCTGCAAACAGCATGTCTCTAATGAGCACCTCCCGCACTTGAGACTTAGCCTTCAGCCTTGCAAGATTAAACAGTTTCCCATCAGATCTTGTGTGCAAAAAGATGCCCTCTGTTGAGGATCCAAAGGCGTGCTTCAGCAGGAGTGCGAAGAAGATCCCAAACAACGTCGGAGCAAGGACGCATCCTTGTTTGATGCCACTCCTGATGCTGAAGGCATCCGATCATGTGCCATTATATTGGATAGTTCCTCTAGTGTCTTCGTGGAAAGACTGGATCATCTTGAGTAGCCGTGGTGGACAGCGTATCTTGTGGAGCAATTTAAACAGTCCATCCCTACTGACTGAGTCGAAAGCCTTGGTCAGGTCGATGAAAGTGACAGAGTGGCTTCCTCTGCTCCCTGCATTTCTCCTGCAGCTGCCTCAGGGAGAAGATCATGTCAATGGTAGATCTCTCGGCACAGAATCCGCATTGGGATTCAGGATACACCCTCTCAGTGAGCTTCTGGAGTCTGCCGAGGATGACACGAGCGAACAATTTACCAGTGATACTTAGGAGGGAGATTCCACAGTAATTGTTGCAGTCACTTCTGTCTCCTTTGTTCTTATACAAGGTTACAAAGTTGGCGTCCCCCATGTTGTCCTCTGGAACCTCACCCTCCCTCCAGCACAGGCACAACAGCTCATGTAGGGGTTCCAGGAGTGTGTCCAAGGCATACTTGATTACCTCTGGTGGTACACCATCCTGGCCTGGGGCCTTTCCTACTGCAGTGCTGTCAATAGCTTTCTTCAATTTGTCCACAGTTGGTTCCAGGTCCAGCTCATCCATGACTAACAGGAGATCGACGGTGCTGAGGGCTGTATCAACCACAGTGTTCTTGCATGAGTACAGTTTGGAGTAGTGCTCGACCCAGTGCTCCATCTGTTTGGCTCTGTCAGCGATGACTTCACAAGATTTGGATTTCAGAGGTGCCAGCTTGTTCTGGATGGGTCCCTGTAGTGAGTCAGTATGGCCTCCTGCAGACCCGGAGGCAGGGGAGACTATGCAGAGGCCCTGGTGGGCGGAGCCGGAGCCAGGAGACCAGAGGCCCGCCCCTCAGAGGGCGGGGCCAAGGGCTAGAAGAGCCTAAGGCGGGACTCAGGACCCATTCGGGCCTGGGCCTCCGGGCAGGGAGGACGTGCCTGCATGAGCTCCTCGGCACCAAATGGAGAGGGCCTGCGGCCGCCCGGCCAGGCCAGAGGAGCAGGCCCCCAGAGGCTCCAAGCAATCCTGGGTCCATATGCCCCAAGGGGACTACCCGGACTTCCCAGACCTACCAGGACCTTCCCGCCGGCGGAGACCCCCCGCCTTGGAAGAGGCCCCAGGAGCGGGCTGCCCCAGAGTCCCGGCGGATCCTTACAGCACCCAGACCCAGGATCGCCTCGCGTCTCCTGTATTACCGCCGCCCGACTACCCTAACGACATTGTTATGGACGACTGGCCGGAGCCCCCGAAGGTGGATGACCCGGAGGAGACCGACCTAGGGGGACCCCTTGACCAGATGGACTGGGACCTTCCGCCAGCAGAGGGTGAGGTAGGAAGTGGCCCGGGGAGCGACGCTCACGAACCAATGGCAGTGTGTTGCGGTCTGGATCCCCACTGCCGGGGTTGCATGTGAGTGACCCCCAGGGCCCCGGGCCGGGTCGCAGTGGAGTGGGAGGGCCTGCGACCCCCTACTCCCTACCTCCTTGACAGGGCCAGCCTGTGCTGGGCCTGCACTTACACCCTTGGGTTGCTGCCCCGCCCCAAACGGAGGGCTGGGCCCAGAACGGTGCTAGTACTTGGGGACTGCTGCCCTACCCTGAACTGAGGGCCGGGCCTAGAACTGTACTATTACCTGTGAACTGCTGCCCTGCCCTGGACTGAGGGCTGGGCCCAGAACTATACTACTCTTGTGAACTGTGGCCCTGCCCTAGGTTGAGGGCTGGGGTCTGTATGGTGTTGTAGCAGTGAGCCGCTGACCACCCGAACTGAGTACGGGCTGGTGCTCTAACCCCTTTGCTGCCGCCCGCCCTAGGCCAAGGGGCTGGGCGTCTCTGGACTTGTTACACGTGGTGGAGAATGTGGGTACCTGGTCCCCACCCCTGACGTAAGGGGTGAGGAAGTGGGCGCAGACCCACGGAGGGGAAGGTCCCTGGACAGTGAGGGCAACTGTCCGCTATCTTTTTTTTTTTTTTCCTCTGGTGCTTGTTTTGTGGTTTCTGGTGTATTGCTGCTAACTCTGCTTCCCCAATGGAGGTGGACAGGCTACTGCAGTATCTGGCGGAGAGCCAGCAAAAGCAGCAAGCTGCCCAACTACAGCAGCAGCAGCAGTTAATCCAGCAGCTGGGAGCCCAGCAGCAGCGGCTCCTGACGGAACTGATGGCACAGAGCCAGGAGCACCAGCGACAGTGTCTGCAGCAGCTGGCAGCCCTGGTGCCGTTACCAGCCGAACCACGGCAGGAAGCTCCAGGGGAGGGCCCAGCGTCAGTCCCGCTGGTACGCCTGACGAAGATGGGCCCCACAGATGACCCGGAGGCCTTCCTGGTCACCTTCGAGCGGGTAGCAGTGGTGGCCAGGTGGCCCTGGAGCCAGTGGGCCACATTACTGGCCCCTTATTTGACCGGGGGGGCCCAGAGAGCTTACCGGGCATTGTCGGTGGAAGACGCCCGAGATTATGACCGGGTGAAGGCAGCCGTCCTGGACGCATTGGACGTCAGCCCAGAGACCTTCCGCCGGCGCTTCCGGTCCCTGACCTACGCCCCGGGAGCCCGGCCGTGGTGCGTGGCACAGGAGTTGAGGGACGCGTGCCGGCGGTGGCTGCAACCAGAGGTGAGAACCTCCGCAGAGATCATGGAGCAGGTTGTCCTAGAACAACTCCTCTGCATCCTCCCACCTCGAGGACGGGCTTGGGTGCGGCGCCACCGCCCTGCCACCGTGCAAGCTGCTGTGGACCTCATGGAAGACTTCCTAGCGGCGGAGGAGCCAGAGGCACCCACGGGCCTGGTCCCATCGTCCTGGCCCCCGCGTCGGGGAGCTGAGAAGCCAGAGGAGCCCCGCTCCGAATTGTCCGGCCAGCTGCGGGAGCCACCCAATCCGCGTCGGACGACACCGCTAAAGCCAGACCCCAGTAAACCCCAGGGGCGAATGGAGGGGGCTACTAGCACGCGACCACCAGGTCCTAAGGGGCGCCAAACCCAGGGGCAGTCCCAACCAGCGTTAGGACCCTGCTTCAGTTGCGGTCAATGGGGGCACCTCCAACGGGACTGCCTGGAAGGCGTCTGTAGTTTTGGCCGAGTGTGGGCGGCTGAAAAGAGGGCGCGACCCCCTCAGGCACCCACAATTACGGTCCCAGTCCTCGTGGGAACCAAGGCCATGATCGCTTTAGTGGACTCGGGGTGCAGCCAGACTCTGATACGACAACGTGCTGGCCTGGAGGCTGACCCCGCTCTAGGGACTATCCAGCTCCAGTGTATCCATGGCGATGTGTGCCCTTACCCCAGCGCACGAGTGCCCCTGACGGTGGCAGGGGTGACCCATTATCTGGTCGTCGGCCTAGCCCCCCAGCTAGCGTACCCTGTGGTGTTGGGTCGGGACTGGCCAGGCTTCACAGGCATCTTCCAGCCGGCCACGGGACTCAAGGGAGAGGCGGCCCCTGTTCTAGAGGGGAACACACCCAAGGACCCACCCGAGGAGAGTGTGGCGTCGAGCCTGGAGCCCCCAGCGGAAAGATCTGCTGAAGGCCCAAAAGGGACCAGCCCCGACGACGGGGCAACCTCAGACTTCTGTCGAGATCAAAAAGACGACCCCACATTAAGTCAGGCCTATACTCAGGTGGCGGCCATCGACGGGGTGGCGACAAACCCCCAGCTCATGACGCAGTGGCCCCACTTTGAGCTACGCCAGGATCGGCTCTACCGGGTGAATCGGGACCCCCAGACCCAGGGCCAATGGGCACAGCTTCTGGTGCCGAAATGCCACCGACGGGCCGTGATGAAGCTGGCCCATGACATCCCTGCTGCCGGCCATCTGGGCCAAGAAAAAAACGTGGCCCGAATACTGTCCCGATTCTTCTGGCCCGGGGTCTACCAAGACGTGAAGGACTATTGTAGTTCTTGTCCCACGTGCCAGCTTGCTGCCCCCCCGCAGGTCCCTAGGGCCCCTTTGATTCCAATGCCAGTGGTGGGGACCCCATTCAAGCGGGTGGCTATGGACCTAGTGGGCCCGCTCCCTAAGAGCGTAGCTGGGTATAAGTTCGTGTTGGTCCTCGTGGACTATGCCACTCGCTTCCCGGAGGCGATCCCACTGCGCAATATCACGGCCCGCACCATCGCGGGGGAACTAATGAAGATCTTTGCCCGGGTAGGATTACCACGGGAACTGCTCACAGACCAGGGAACTAATTTCACATCACGCCTGACGAAGCAGGTCTGTGCCCTCCTGGGGATCAAACAGTTACACACCTCCATGTACCACCCTCAGACGGATGGGCTGGTCGAGCGATTCAACCGCACGCTAAAAGAAATGATGCGCAAATTCCCCCCAGAAGACCTGCGACGGTGGGATCAGTTGTTGCCCCCCTTGCTTTTGGCCATCCAGGAGGTTCCCCAGTCCTCTACGCGGTTTTCGCCCTTTGAACTGTTATACGGACGTCATCCCCGGGGAGTCCTCGACCTGGTGCGAGAGGTCTGGGAACAGACCGCGTCTCCCTCGAAAGGACTGCTGCAATACGTCCTCCAGCTCCAGAAGCACCTGGAACAGGTAGGGACCCTCGCAGAGGAAAATTTGAGAACTGCACAGGTGTCCCAGGCTCGAACATACAACCAGGAGGCACGGAGCCGCAGCTTCGAGCCAGGCGACCGGGTCCTGGTCCTACGGCCATCCAGCGAATTGAAGCTGTTGGCTAGGTGTCAGGGACCCTATGAGATTGTTCGAGCCGTAGGGCCGGTCACCTATGAAGTCTGCCAACCCGACCGCCGCAAGAAGATGCAGCGGTATCATATTAACCTTTTAAAACCATGGTGGGACCGGGAGGGCTTCATGATAAACCCCGGACCCCGGACCCCGAACTAGGACCCCAGGTGCCTCATGGGGAGGAACCGGTACAACCGGCCCTTGGGGCAACGCTAACTGGTGAGCAGTGGAAACAGGCCCAGTGCCTCCTCCAGGCGTTCCAGAACTTCACAGCCCTCCCAGGACACACCTCCCTGGTCTGCCATGTCATCTGCACCGAGCCTGGGAAGGTGGTTCGCGACGCCGCACACCCACTACCCTTCCGGATGCGTGAGGTGGTAGAGGAGGAGGTACAGGCGATGCTGGCCCTGGGAGTCATAGAGCCGTCCCAAAGCGAGTGGCGCAGCCCCGTGGTGCTCGTCCCGAAGCCCGATGGCACTCAGCGGTTCTGCATCGATTTCAGGCGGGTGAATGCAGTCTCCAAATTCGATGCGTACCCGATGCCCCGCGTCGATGAGCTGCTGGGACGTCTGGGGGCCTCCCGCTACTTTAGTACCCTGGATCTCAGTAAGGGGTACTGGCAGATCCCCCTGACACCTCCCTCACGAGAGAAGACCGCCTTTGCGACCCCATCAGGCCTATATCAGTTCACCCGCATGCCTTTTGGTCTCCACGGTGCCCCGGCGACTTTCCAGCGGCTTATGGACCGTCTCCTTCAGCCCCACTGGGACTACGCCGCGGCCTACCTCGACGACATCGTTATATATAGTCGTCACTGGGAGGAACATCTAGACCGGGTGGCCGCGGTCCTTAGGTCTCTGAGGGCCGCGGGCCTAACAATGAACCCAAAGAAGTGCCGGATTGGATGGCAGGAGACGACGTACCTTGGGTACACCATAGGAGGGGGCCAGGTAAAGCCCCTCGTGGACAAGGTACAGGCCCTAGCGGCTTGCCCTCCCCCCAGTACCAAGCGGCAGGTACGACGGTTCCTGGGACTGGCAGGATATATCGACGCTTCATCCCCGAATTCGCTTCAATTGCAGCCCCCGACGCAGCTGTTGACGAAAACCCAGCCACAAAGGGTGGTATGGACGGCGGCTACCAACAAGGCATTCCGGGCACTGAAACAATGCCTAATACAGGAACCGGTTCTCTACAGCCCTGACTTCACCTGTCCGTTCATCCTGCAGATGGATGCCTTGGGGGTAGGCCTGGGAGCTGTCCTGTCCCAGGAGGTGGACGGAGAGGACCATCCAGTAGTTTACATCAGCCGGAAGCTCTTCCCCAGGGAACAGCGCTACGCCGTCATAGAAAAGGAGGCCCTGGCGGTGAAGTGGGCCTGCGATGCCCTTAGGTACTACCTGCTGGGTGCCCCCTTCACCCTAGTTACAGACCATGCACCCTTACAGTGGCTGTCCCGAATGAAGGATACGAATGCCCGTATTATGCGCTGGTATTTGGCATTACAACCATATGCCTTCGACATACGTCATCGGGCAGGTAAGGACCACATAAATGCAGACTTCCTGTCCCGCCTGGGGGAGATGGAAGAGCCCGCCCCCATGGCATGGGAGACGGACTTGAGGGTGGGGGGAATGTAGTGAGTCAGTATGGCCTCCTGCAGACCCGGAGGCAGGGGAGACTATGCAGAGGCCCTGGTGGGCGGGGCCGGAGCCAGGAGACCAGAGGCCCGCCCCTCAGAGGGCGGGGCCAAGGGCTAGAAGAGCCAAAGGCGGGACTCAGGACCCATTCAGGCCTGGGCTTCCGGGCAGGGAGGACATGCCTGCACAAGCTCCTTGGCACCAAAGGGAGAGGGCCTGCGGCCGCCCGGCCAGGCCAGAGGAGCAGGCCCCCAGAGGCTCCAAGCAATCCCGGGTCCATATGCCCCAAGGGGACTACCCGGACTTCCCAGACCTACCAGGACCTTCCCGCCGGCGGAGACCCCCCGCCTTGGAAGAGGCCCCAGGAGCGGGCTGCCCCAGAGTCCCGGCGGATCCTTACAGCACTCAGACCCAGGATCGCCTCGCGTCTCCTGTAGTACCGCCGCCCGACTACCCTAACGACATTGTTATGGACGACTGGCCGGAGCCCCCGAAGGTGGATGACCCGGAGGAGACCGACCTAGGGGGACCCCTTGACCAGATGGACTGGGACCTTCCGCCAGCAGAGGGTGAGGTAGGAAGTGGCCCGGGGAGCGACGCTCACGAACCAATGGCAGTGTGTTGCGGTCTGGATCCCCACTGCTGGGGTTGCGTGTGAGTGACCCCCCGGGCCGGGTTGCAGTGGAGTGGGAGGGCCTGCGACCCCCTAGCCCCCCCTCCTTGACAGGGCCAGCCTGTGCTGGGCCTGCACTTAAACCCTTGGGTTGCTGCCCCGCCCCAAACGGAGGGCTGGGCTTGTGGTTAAACCTTGTGTTGCTGCCCCACCCCAAACTGAGGGCTGGGCCCAGAACGGTGCTAGTACTTGGGGACTGCTGCCCTACTCTGAACTGAGGGCCAGGCCTAGAACTGTACTATTACATGTGAACTGCTGCCCTGCCCTGGACTGAGGGCTGGGCCCAGAACTATACTACTCTTGTGAACTGCGGCCCCGCCCTAGGTTGAGGGCTGGGGCCTGTATGGTGTTGTAGCGGTGAGCCGCTGACCACCCGAACTGAGTACGGGCTGGTGCTCTAACCCCTTTGCTGCCGCCCGCCCTAGGCCAAGGGGCTGGGCGTCTCTGGACTTGTTACAGTCCCATTGCCTTCTTTATGCCCTCGTACATTCCCCTGAGATTACCAGAGTCCGCACTGGTCTGGATACTGCTGCATAGCTTAAGCCAGTAGTTGTTGGCACAGTGCCTGGCTGTCTGCTGTACTATTTTTCTGGATACTCTGAGTGCTTGCTGGGTACTCTGACACGGTGAGCGTTTATACTCCACAAGTGCAGCGCACTTCTTTTTGATGACTACAATCATCTCATCGGAATTAGCTTCGAACCAGTCGTTTGTGTTTCCAGCTCTTCTTCCAAACACTGACAAGGCCGTATTGTAGATTGTGTCCCTCAAATGCTGCCATCTGGATGTTGCATCAGCACCTCCAGGGCTGCTGCGCAGATTCTCCTCAAGGGTCTCTCTGAACATTTCAGCTTTTTCTGAGTTTGCCGTCTTTCTGGCATCAATGTGGGGCCTTCCAGTTGGTTTAGAATGGTGCAGCTTCTTGGGTCTCAGCTTGAACTTGGAGCAGACTAGTGAATGATCTGTATCGCAGTTGGCACTATGGTAGCTGCGTGTCAGGAGGACGTTTTTGACATTGTCGCATCTGGTGATGACCAAGTGTAATTGGTGCCAGTGTTTCGAGCGTGGGTGTCTCCATGACATTCTGTGCTGTGGCTTGGTTCGGAAAAATGTGTTTGTGATGCACAGATTGTGGTACGTGCAAAGTTCGAGGTATAGAATCATAGAATAGTAGGACTGGAAGGGACCTCGAGAGGCCATCGAGTCCAGCCCCCTGCCCTCATGGCAGGACCAAGCACTTTCTAGACCATCCCTGAAAGCCATCTATCTAACCTCTTCTTAAATAGCTCCAGTGATGGAGATTCTACCACCTCCCTTGGCAATTCGTTCCAGTGTTTGATCACCCTGACAGTTAGGAACTTTTTCCTAATGTCCAACCTGAACCTCCCCTGCTGCAATTTAAGTCCATTGCCTCTTGTTCTATCCTCAGAGGCAAGGAAGAACAAGTTCCCTCCCTCTGCCTTATGACACCCTTTTAGATACCTGAAAACTGCTATCATGTCCCCCCTCAATCTTCTCTTTTCCAAACTAAAGAAGCCCAATTCTTTCAGCCTTTCTTCACAGGTCATGTTCTCTAGACCTTTGATCATTCTCGTTGCTGTCCTCTGGATCCTCTCCAATTTCTCCATGAGGTATGTTAACAATAAGAGTTATCAGGGAGGGTGTGGGGCTGTTCCTGGTTGAGGAAGGTAATCTGGTGGCAGATGATGTGGGAAAGGCTGAAGTACTCAATGCTTTTTTTGCCTCAGTCTTTGCAGACAAGGTCAGCTCGCTGACTACAGCACAAGGAAATGCAGTATGGGAAGGATGTGGACAGCGGTCAGTGGGGAAAGAATGGGTTAAGAGCTATTTAGAAAAGTTAGATGCACACAAATCCATGGGTGTGGATTTAATGCATCCAAGGGTACTGAGGGAATTGGTAGCTGTCATTGCAGAGCCTTTGGCTATTATCTTTGAAAACTCAGAGATTGAGAGAGGTCCCGGATGATTGGAAAAAGGCATATGTAGTGCCCATCTTTAAAAAAGGAAAGAACAGTCCAGGGAACTATAGACTGGTCAGCGTCACCTCAGTCCCTGGAGAAATCATGGAGGGGATCCTCAACAAATCCATTTTGGAGCACTTGGAAGAGGGGAAGGTGATCAAGAGTAGTCAACATGGATTCACCAAGGGCAAGTTGTGCCTGACCAATCTGATTAGTTTCTATGATGAGGTAACTGGCTCTGTGGACATGGGGAAGTCAATGGATGTTATACACCTTGACTTTAGCAAAGCTTTTGATAGTCTCCCATACCATTCTTACCCATACATTAAGGAAGTATGGATTGGATACATGGACTGTAAAATCGATAGAAAACAAGCTTGATGGACAGGCCCAATGGATAGTTTTCAATGGCTCAGTGTCTAGTTGGCAGTCGGTTTCGAGTGGAGTGCCCCAAGGATCAGTTCTAGGGCCAGTACTGTTCAACATCTTTATTAATACCTGGATGAGGGGATGGACTGCACCCTCAGCAAATTTGCTGTTGATACTAAGGTAGGGGATCAGGTAGGTAAGAGGGTAGGGATAGGGTCCAGAGTGACCTAGACAAATTGGAGGATTGGGCCACAAAAATCTGATGAGGTTCAACAAGGACAAGTGCACAGTCCTGCACTTGGGATGGAAGAATCCCAAGCACAGTTACAGGCTGGGGACCAACTGGCTAAGCAGCAGTGCAGCAGAAAAGGACCTGCGGATTACAGTGGATGAGAAGTGGGATATGAATCAACAGTGTGCCCTTGTAGCCAAGAAGGCTAACAGCATATTGGGGCATATTAGGAGAATCATTTGCAGAAGAAGTTATTATTCCCCTCTACTTGGCACTGATGACATCACATCTGGAGGACTGCGTTCAATTCTGTGCCCCCCCGTATAGAAAGGGCGTGGACTTATTGGAGAGGGTTCACTGGAGTGCAATGAAAATGATTAAGAGGCTGTAGCACATGACCTATGAGGAGAGGCTGAGGAATATGGGCTCATTTAGTTTTCGGAAGAGAAGACTGAGGGACGATTTGATAGCAGTCTTCAGCTTCCTGAAGGGGGACTCTACAGAGGATGGAGAGAGACTGTTCTCAGTGGTGAAAGATAACAGAACAAGGAGTGATGGTCTGAAGTTACAGAGGGAGAGGTGTAGGTTGGCTATTAGGAAAAACTGTTTCACCAGGAAAGTGGTGAAGGACTGGAATGCGCTACCAAGAGAGCTGGTGGAATCTCCATCTCTATAGGTTTTTAAGTCCCCGCTTGGCGTAGTCATAGCTGGTATGATTTAGATGGGGTTGATCCTGCTTTGGGCAGGGGGATGGATTAGATGACCTCCTGAGGTCTCTTTCAGCCCTAGGATTCTATGAAATCTTCTTAAATCCTGTGAGAAAAGTCCTGTCACTTGGCGCAGAAACAGCGAAGAGAGGGGAAGAGCAAGTCTTTAGTGCGAATTATCTAGTACACTTTACTGAGTATAAACTCTAGAGTTTAAGGACGGTAATTTACATGTCAGCATTGTCGTACGCACCTGTGTTGCCCATGCTTGTGCTCCACTAGTAGTAGCATCCTTCAGTCTGCACAGACTATGGATCGCGCCCTTTAACGTTTCAACTGAGGACTTCATTTACAGCGTCTACTGTGACAATGAAGACCCACACGAGAGTGACAGTCCTTGCTGCATCTCTTGCAGATGCAGTGGGTGTCTGGCAAGTCCTTATTGTGCTTTCTGTGCGCTCGCTTCTCCTCTGCTAGCTGTCTGATCCTCAACTCGCCCTTCTGAAGGCCCGTGTGTAACCCCTGCCTCCACCTGCTGCCGTCGTCTGCTAGTTCTTCCCAGTTGTCCAGCTCGATCTGTATCGCAGTCAGCACTATGATAGCTGCGCGTCAGAACGACGTTTTTGAGGTTATTACGCCTAGTGATGACCACATCTAGTTGATGTCAGTGCTTCGAGCGTGGGTGTCTCCACGACACTGTGCTGTGGCTTCGTTTGGAAGAATGTATTTGTGATGCACAGATTGTGGTACGCACACAGTTCAAGGAGACGCTGTCCATTGTCATTCATTTTTCCCACACCGAAGTGGCCTAAGCAGGAGGGCCATGAGGCCCAATCAGCTCCAACTCTTGCATTGAAGTCACCCAAGATGTACAGTTGTTCACAAGCAGGTATTTGCGCTACAGCAGCACTAAGCATGTCGCAGAACTTGTCTTTTACTTCTGGTGTGGCGTACAGGGTTGGGGCATAAGCGCTGATCAGGTGGACAGGACTGGCACAATTTTGAAGTGTGATCCGAAGAAGTCTTTCTGATCCGCCCATGACTAAATCCACCATTTGTAGAAGGGTGTTTCTGACAGCAAAGCCAACACCATGCTCTCTGGGTTCTTCTTGGGCTTTACCCTGCCAGAAAAAGGTGTAGTCCTTTTCCTTTAGAGATCCCGAATCTGCGAGTCGCGTCTCTTGCAGTGCAGCGATATCAACTCGGAGCCTCTTCAGTTCCTCGTTGATGACAGTGGTCTTGCGGGTGTCACTGATGGCCTGAAGATCTTCAGTCAAGCCGGTCAGCATGGTCCGCACATTCCAGCAAGCAAGCTTGAATTGTTGATGTTTCTAATTTCTTGTTGATTTTCTTATTGGTTTGCCTGGTGCCCAAAGCTATGTTACTTTGCAGAGCCTGAGCTTGTGCTGTGCAGAGAAGAGCAGTTTGCAACGTGTGAACTGGGGGAGTTCCCTGCCATGTGAGCCTTCAAGGGCTGAATAGACTGGAGGCAAGGCTTTGAGCCAGGCCTGACCAGCCAGCAGCTCTCCCTAAAAGAAGGGAGCTCCCAGCGAACAAGGGGTGAGCAGCTAACACGGAAGGGAGTTTGCCTCTGGGAGTTCACCGAGGGAGGAGCCCCGTGTTTGTTTGTCCTTTTCAGGTATGGTGTTCCACCTGTGCCCTGCAAGGCAGCACTACCAGGAGGAGGAAGAAGAAGAAGAAGAGGGGGAAGGAAGAAGGAAAAAAAAAAAAAAGTCTCTGAAGAAAAGAGCCTGAAGAGCGATGGGGGAAGGTGGACCTGGGGGCACTGAGAGCAGCTGGGGGGAGAGGGGCCAGTGCAGTGAGGAGGGCGGACATGGGAGCAGATGGGGGTAGTGGGTTGGGGAGGGTCCTATGGTGATGGTAGCTGCGGGGGAGCAAAAGGTAGGGAGGAGGGTCATGGCTCCACAGGGAGCTATGGTGACTTGTGGTGAAAGGGAGGTATGAAGTAGTAGGATCCTTAACCACATTCTCCACACCCCACTGCCTTGTGGGTTATCCTGGGAAGGAGAAAGGCTAAGGGAGTAAACCCTGACAGAAAATCCGGAGTGGAGTCCAAAGGCGGTTTGGTGTCAACTTCTGGCACTGTTCTGGCAACTCCTGCAGCTGAGCTGGTACCAGACGTGGAGGTTATCCTCTCCTTTGGACTATATCAGTAAAGCCGAGAGGGGGACATTGGTGTCTGGGCAGCCCAGAGTCTCCATAAGAAATGCCCAGGCTCGCGCCCGGAGAGGTACTCCGGCATCGCTGAACAGTGTTGCATCAACACGGGAGGCAACAGTTACCAGTTATAAGCTCTTGCTCGATTGGCGTAGAGAATGAGCGCCAGGGGTTGCCTTCGACGGTGGGAGGGATCCTCACATCTCACTGGACAGTCACCGCCCACCTCAAGCTGTCAAGTACCAGAGGGGTAGCCATGTTAGTCTGGATCTGTAGCAGCAACGAAGGGTCCTGTGGCACCTTATAGACTAACAGAAAAGTTTAGAGCATGAGCTTTGCCTCAAGCTGGGCAGCCCCCAGCCAATAGGGTACTGTCCTGCCACAGTTCACCTGCCTCGCTGGGTGCGTGAGGCTTAAGGTTCCTGAACCTGACAAGTGACTGAAATTTGGGCACCAGGCAAACCAATAAGAAAATCAACAAGAAATGAGAAACATCAACAATTCAAGCTTGCTTGCTGGAATGGGCGGACCATGCTGACCGGCTTGACTGAAGATCTTCAGGCTTGTGCTCCACCAATATTCAATCACAGGAATGGAAGTGGGAAATAGGTGGGATGGGGCCCAGGAAGGGGGGTTGTCCCGGGTCCCACATCTCCCTAAAGACATCCCTGGTGGGGCAGAGGATCAGAGAGCGCTCAGGGCAGTGTGGGTGTGGGTCCTCTGATATCTATTCCACTATGCCCCAGCCCGTACCTCCACCCCAATCCTCCCGCAAACTGCCACCACTCTCTTCATTCCCCTGCTCTGCCACCTGCAAGCCCTCATGCCACCTTTCCCCTCAAGACCTGTGCCCTGCCTCTTTCCAGCTTCTACCCCTTCTCCCAAGTGACTCCAAGAGGTGGTGTGACAGGGTGGGCTGGAGCCAAATTGCTTGCTGTTTCTGGGCCAAGCCCTCTGTTAGCACTCCAGGATGCCTGTGACTGATAAGTCCCCCTGAAATGTGGGGCTGCCCATAGTGTGGGGCCTGAGATGGTTGCCCTGCTCCATTCTGGGCACAATCCAAAATTATACAAACCTGGTGCCCATTAACATTGTTTGCTATTTACATGTTGATGTTTTATCAGTATTACTCACATCTTCACTACCTTCTCTTCTCCTCTCCTCTAATTTGAGCCCAGCACTTCACTCCCTGATACCTTGTCCACAATCCAGTTACATCTGTGGATACTACCGTGTCACTTGCCATCCAGGAACCATCACACCTGCTGAAGCTTTCTTTGCTGGATACTGCATCAAAGCACATTCCAGTTGTGTTCACGGCCGAGTCCCCCGTTGACATGCATCCTTCCTTTAAATGGGCTCAATTCTAAAAAGTTTCAGCTCCATTAATTCCTTTATTCCTGAATGCTTTGTAAGCATACACGACTACCACACACTGACAGGTCTTGGAGCACTTTAAAGCCTAACAGAAGCAAACACAGCACAGGAATATCAGTGGAGACCCCAGCAATTCCTCCCAGCAGTCCGCCTACACCGGTACTCCCGCTCAGACGCTGGCTGGCAGATAAGCGGATGTACGTATCTCACAGAGGTAGAAGGTACCTCAAGACCAGGCCACTCAGTCCCCCGTGCTCCAGGCTAAGCGGCCCCCTCACGGGCTGGGCTCCCAATGCACGGCCAATGTGCAAACCACGGAGCTACCCTCACCCGGAAGTGAGAGGCACAGGGCGTCTCACACTGGGCCGCTGTACAGCACCCGCGCCGCACGGGACCCTTCCTCTCCCGCCCCCCTTTGGTGGAGGCGCCCCCGGGCATTAGCCCACCACTCAGCGAGCAGGCCCGTGGCACCCCGCAGACTGGCAGGCGCTCGCCAGCCCAGGCCCTGCTCGGCAAAAACCCGCCTGCGCCTGCGCCTGCGCCTGCGCCTGCGGGAGCGCCCGCCCAGCCCGGCTTCAGGTGCGCCTGCGCCCCTCGACGGGCCTAGCAGCGCAGCGCAGCGCAGCGACCCCCGGCTGGGCTGGGCTGGGCTGGGCCGGGCCGGGCCGGGCCGGGCTGGGGGCGGGGCTCAGCCGAGGGGCGGGGGACTCGCTGAGGGGGCGAGGCCTGTGCTCACGTGGAAGCGAGGACCAATGGGGCCACGGTGGGCACAGCCAATAGCCGAGCGGAGCGGCCGTGGGCGGCGGTATGGAGGCGGACGCGGAGCTGCTCGTGGCGCTGCGCGAGCTGGGTGTGCCCGAGTCGGCGGCGCGGCGGGTGAGCGGGGGCGGGTGAGCGGCCCCGGCCCCTCCCCCTCCCCCTCCCCCTCTCACCGCCCTCTCACCTTCTCCAGGCGCTGGCCCTGACCGGGAATGTCTCCGCGGAGGCGGCGGCGCAGCTCTACTTCGGTGGCCTGGAGGCGCAGGTAGGCCCCGGCCCCGGCCCCGCAGCTGCCGCCCGGCCCGGCCCGGCCCGGCCCGGCCCGGCGTGCAGCCACTCAGGCCCCGCTTTCCTTTGCAGGAGCAGGCGGGCGGCGGCGGCGGTTACAAGATGGTGTTCGTGGTGAACACGCAGCTCGCCATGGGCACCGGGAAGGTACGGCGGCGGCGGCGGCGGCGGCGGCGGGGCCCGCAGCGTGGCAGGAGCTGGCTGCCTGCTGGCTCGTTGCGGGGCCGGGCCGGGCCGGCTAGGCCACTTGCGGGCGTGCATCCCCGATAGGTGCCCATTTGTTGTTGTGTGGGGCAGCTGCCTTCCCTCCCTGCCTGTTGCGCTGTCCTGTTTGCCTTGCAGGTAGCAGCGCAGGTTGGACATGCAGCTCTTGGCCTGTACCAGTTAATACTGGAGAAACCCGCTGGGAGAGAGATGATCTGCCGGTGGGATGACTGTGGGTAAGAATCATAGAACGCTAGGACTGGAAGGGGCCTCGAGAGGCCATCGAGTCCAGCCCCCTGCCCCAATGGCAGGACCAAGTACTATCTAGACCATCCCTGATAGACGTCTATCTAACCTGTTCTTAATAATCTCCAGCGATGGAGATTCCACAACTTCCTTTGGCAACTTAGTCCACTGTTTGACCCCCCTGACAGGAACTTTTTCCTAATGTGCAACCTAAACCTCCCTTGACGCAGTCTAAGTCCATTACCTCTTGCTCTATTCTCAGAGGCCAAGAAGAACAAGTTTTCTCCCTCCTCCTTATGACTCCCTTTTAGATCCTTGAAAGTAGGAGAACAGTATGTATCTGACAGACAAGTATCCAGCCGTGCGACTGAATCTGTGATCTAAAATTAAGATGTGGACACTCTGGCTCCTGTTGGTCAGGGTTATCATAGAATCTTAGGGTTGGAAGGGACCTCAGGAGGACATCTAATCCAGTTCCATGCCTAAAGCAGGATCAACCCTAACTAAATCATCCCATCCATGACTATGTCAAGCCAGGACTTAAAAATCTCTAGGGATGGAGATTCCACCACCTCTCTTGGTAATGCGTGTCAGTGCTTCATTACCCTCCTGGGGAAGGAGTTTCTCCTAATATCCAACCTACACCTTCAAACCATTGCTGCTTGTTCTGCCATCTGTAACTGTTGAGAACAGCCTCTCTTGATCCTCTTTAGAGCCTCACTTCAGAAAGTTGAAGGCTTCCTTGTTGGCTGAAGGACTGAAATAACAGGAGTTCTTTGAGTGCTTATTCCTGTCCAGTCCAATCAGGTGTGAAAGCTTGCAAGGCCACTGGAAAACTTTTCCCTTAATAGCATCCATCAGGTCACCCTGAGTGCATCCTGGAGCCACGCCATTGTGTCCCTAGCTTCTGTTTTCCAGAAGCTGGGAATGGGTGATTGCCTGTTCTGCTCACTCCCTCCAGCTTTGGCCAAGCTCAGAAGACCAATTACTGGGCTAGATGGACCTTGAGTCTGACCTATTGGGGCTGTTCTTATGCTCTTGATATAGAGCCCTGTCAGCCTGCCATCCCTTCAGTTGCTCCTTACTGCCTGTGGTGGTGGTCTCAAATACTCCTAGCTGTTGCTTTGCAAGCACAAGTCCCTACCTGTTTGTTTCTGTAGTGTAAATACCAAAAGGTGAGCTGGTACCCTTTGGTTCCTCCTCCCCATTTTCTTCCCTGTACCTGAGCATGGCTTAGTCTCTGGGGATTAAGTCTTGTGGAGAGCGTGGCATGTATATGTCTGAGTATCAATACAATTTCTGTTTGCGGTGTCTGGGTGAGGGGTAGCTCAGAGTGCTGCAAGATGTGCAGGGGATTTTGCCCAAAAGCCAGGAGGAGTGTAAGTGGCATGTCAAGGAGTTCTTAAGGGATACTGCTCTGCACCCTAATTTGGGTCAGGGTTTGGCAGTGCTGACACTGCACTTTGGCACTGGTGTGCAATGCTATGGCACTGTCAGGCTATGGGGTGGTGCCAAGAAGGAATTCTATTAAGGGCTCTCAGGGCTGACAGGCTTTGCCAAGGACACCAATCAGTGAGTGGCACCTGTCTCGCTCACTGGTTCCCCTGCAAGAAAGAGCCTGGAGAGAGGGGCCACTCTCCCACCAGAGCTGCAAAGGACTCCCACTACTGTGAGGCTTGCATTAGGCCATGCCTCGGTCTCAGCCCCAAAAGCCATTGATCCCAGGATGAGGCAAGAGTCAGTGGAGTCTGAACACAACGCTTGGACTTGCCATCCACGTTGGAGGCATATAAAATGGTGTTGGGCTTGATGGCCCTTCTGGCACGGCTTTCCTCTCCCAGAGGAGACCTGCGTTGGTCCCAGTGGCACCCAAGAGATGACCAGTTTGATGCAGGGGAAAAATGACTATTAATGCTACACTGGTCTTCATCTGCCCAATACTGGTCACCAGCACCATCGATGAGTGCGCAGGCAAGGCAGTACTCTGATCCTTAGCACTAGTCACTGCTATCTGACACTGAGCTCTAATCTTCTGTGATCATCATACACAAAGTCCTTAGAGTTGGAGGCAGAGTCCTATTGTTCCTCGGTCTCCAGCTCCTCAGATCTGATCTCATCAATGTGCCTGATACGTCCACTGGCACCAGGGCCAGTTCAGTGGCAGCCTCCTACTCAGTAGTGGACCATCTCCGCAAGTCTTTCCACAGCCAGGTGTGGTCCCTACCAGTGTTTCCTGTAAGCTCTGCTTGTGTGGCCATTCAGAGATTGAAGTGCCATCCAGCTGATTAGCACAGTGCCTGTGTTTGTTTGTTTGGCATCAGCACACTCTTGCTGCTTTTTTGAATCAAAGCATGGGTAGTCTATCTCCTACACGCTTTTCCTATCTCTCTCTCTCATCCACTTGGTGCTCATCAAGGTCGATGGGAATAAACTTTAATGATATTGGTGGGGCCAGGCTGGAGCTATCGGTAGTGGTACATATCTCTCCTAGAAGTGTCCAGAGAAGCCCCAGTCACCTTGTCACTCTTTGCCTGACTTAGCTCAGGATCACGGCCATCTCCAGCACCTGAACCTTGATTTGCTGAACGTGATGGAACTTTTCTGCTTGGACCCAATCACAGAAGTCCTCGTCAGTAGAAAACCCTCAGTCAGGGAAACCTGTCTGGCTAAGTAGAAGAGATCCCTCCAGTGCTTGTGTATCTTATAGTACAAGTGGAATATCTTTAGTAGTAGGGGCTTTTCATTGTAGTCAGTAAGTGTCCACTTGACTGCCATTCTTGGCCTTTCATTCAGGCACAGAGGTCCAGTCAGCCATTTGGTGAATGAGCTTGACCGGTCTAATAGCTGGTCCTGGGATCTCGGTCAGATCCCTCTTCAAAGTGATGGGGTCATTTTTCTAGCCACTGATGACTTGTTCCACCTCTCATACATGGTGGTGTTTTGGGTAGTAGTAGCCAGGAGGATGTCTGACTTGGATTTCTTAGGCTGTTTATATAAGGACAAAGTACAACTCCAACCTCATGCAGCTTCCCTCCCAAAAGTTGAGTCCCACTTCCACATTAACCAGGACATTATCCTTCTGATGTTGCATTGTAAGCCACATGTAAGTGGCAGGGAGCAGAGGCTTCGCTCTCTGAGAATGGATGGTTGCAGAGCATTAGCCTTTTGCATTGAAAGAATGAAACTGTTTGGGAAGCCATTTGACTGTTTGTTGGTGGCAGATTTGGATGAAAGGCCTTTGTCTCTCTTTCGACGAATTTTGTTGTGGATCACTACCTACATCTGTGAGAGCCACAGCTTGGTATAGGGATAGCTGCCCCTCAGCTCACAGCACATGCCATCAGGACACAGGTTGCTTCAGCAAAGTTCCTTCACACCCTGGAAATATGTAGTGCCGTAGCACAGTGCTTGATATATTACATTACGTATCGCTTATCAAGGATGTCATCTCCAGCCTGCTAAAGGGATTCTCCAGTTGGTAGACATGTAAACTCTGCATCTGCCTCTGGAACCTGGGCCTGGAATAAACATGGGAAAAGACTTGGATTAAAAATCAGTTAGAATGCAAGTAACCATTCTTCTCAGATTATTCGTGTCCATTCTGATATTCACCCTCCTACCCCTTGATGGACTAGCTGGCAAGAAGGAACCAAGGAGGTCGTGGGTTGACCTGGCTCTGATGCATGCCACCCAGGTGTGAGTCCAGGGGATACCAGGTTGACCTGTCAGATTTTTGTGAGGAGAAAAGATTGCCAGCTGCCATGCATGTGTGTACATTTCTGACTAGAATGGACACATTCACTTTTAGTAATTCTTCAATTTTTATATTGAAAATTAAGCTTTCAGAGCAGCAGTGGAGTTTTTTCATTTTTACTAAATTGGTATTAACACTAAATGGTTCTTCAAAAAGTTGTCTGAAGTGGTTAAATGAAGTAGACATCATTGAAATGTTCTTGCTCTATTTGTTAGCTGAAAGTGCCAAAGGGAGGAGCTTTTCTGATCTGAGTTCTTTTGTCCCCCTTAGAGATAATTTAACTTAAATGAATCTAAATAGTTGCAAACCCACTTGCTTCACATAGACTTCAAATTCATTTGCTAGCTAGATGACTTCCTTAGCTTGTACGCTACTACCCTAGCCAAGGGCTTGCTGTAAGTGGTCATGAGATAGCTAAGTGATCAAAAAGTGCTCATGTGTTTGTGGGTGTTTTTTTTTTTTTTCTTGTTAGTGCAAAGAAGGTTGTAGTTCAAGGATCAAACACTGCCCACCTGATGGATCTGCAAGCATTGGCTTTGAGCCTAGAACTGCCAACATACCTGGTGCAGGATGCAGGGAGAACACAGGTAACAAAGTTAGGAGTTTCAAGCATATGTATAACTAATACAAAACATTTGTCACTTTTTAAAAAGGCCAGTGTCACAAAGCTTGAAAACAATTGTGTGCAAAACAGGGAGGAAGGATTTTTAAAAAATGAATAACGATTGGGAGTCAAACAAAACAAAGCAATTGAGTCTGTTCAAGACGACTGCCAAATTATGGGTTTTAAGATATCTAGTAATTTTATTAAAGAATGATTCTTCATTTAACTGGAATAGTTTCAAGGATTTGAAAGTGGGGATAAAATTAAAAGCTGGAATGGGAAAGTAGACACTATTAGCAATGACAGTAAATTAGCAGTTACAAAATCAAGATATTTGAAAGGAAAGCCAAAGACATTAATAAAAAGCCTAAAGCCTATAAGGCCATGGACAAATAAAACTTTTTTTTTTTTTTTTTTTTCAAATATCCAAAACAAAAGAAATCCTAGTCATGACGTAGGCCTATTGAATAGGAGAAGTAAAATCATAGGACTGGAAGGGAATATGAGAGGTCGTCGAGTCTTCTACATTCATGACAGGACTAAGGATTATCTAAACCAGTGTTTCTTTAACTTTTTGAAGCCATGGAACGCCAATTTTTTTTATGCAAAAAGCCTATGAAAATTTTTCTTCAAACAAAAAAAAAAAAAAAAAAAACCCTCCCAAACAGCAACATATACAGCAAAACCAAAATGAAGTAATGTGGTCAGGTATCTTAGCAATGAAGGAGTGACATTGTATCTGGCTTTAATAACAAAATGTATACCATCAGTGTATATTCAAACTTTGAATTTTCAAAATGCTTGTGGTGCACACATGAATTGTCCACGTGACACCAATGTTCCATGGAAGATAGTTTAAGAAGCACTGATCTAAACTATCCCTGACAGGTGTTTTGTCTAACCTGCTCTTTTTTTTTTTTTCCCCCCCCACCCCCAAAAAGATGATCCTCTTCCTCCTTCCCCCCACCACCCTCAGATAATTTATTCCAATAGTTAATCACCTTAACAGGAAGCTTTTCCTAATGTCCTAAACCTTCATTGGAGGAATTAAGCCCATTGCTTCTTGTTTTCCTTAATCTCTGAGAATAGGACCCCAACTTGTAGTAACTTTTTTTTGTATGTGAAAATTAATTGTGGCCCTCTTGGTTGTCCTCGCGCCCCCCGCACCGACTGAATTAAACTGGGGTTCGCCGCCCTTCTCAACCCTGGCATCTTTGGAATGTGTGCATGGAAGGGTGGTGGGGGGGTTGGGTGGGCAGCAGGCCAGCTTTTGCAGCTACAGGCTTAGCTTCTGGGCGTGAGGGGGAGAGAGAGTGCACCTTTTCACTACCCTGAACTCCAGGGGAGGTTGGGACCAGGCTACTTCTCCTGGCTGTGGGGGGCTGGGCTGGGCTGTGTTCTGTAGCCCCAGGCTTAGTTCTGGCAGTGCCTTTCCCCAGCCCAGCCTGAGCTCCCAGGGGGAAGGGAGGGCAGGCTGGGCTGCTTACTGTAGCCTTGAGGGTTAGATCCTTGAAGGACAGGTGCCTTCTCCCCCATTCTAGTTTGAACTGAGCTGTGGTGGGAAGGCTGGGTTGGTTTTCCTGGCCACCAATACTTTGCCCTGACCTGATCTTTATGGGATGAGAGATTAGGGTTCCTTGCCCCAGTGTCTCAAGGATGTGTGTGGCAGGGCTCCCCCTGTCCAATGCTGTGGCCAAGCGCTGTGGGAAGGAAGTTGGGATAGGGAGACACTTGCCTGTTGGGTGGGGAGCAGGATGGAGAGCCCCATCTGCAGGTGGACACTGCTTTTGTACTGTGGCTGCACACAGTGGTCACTCAGCAGTTTTGCTGCCCCTGTACTCGCTTTCCCTCTTGTTTGTGCTCCTCCCTTTCCAAGTTCTGGGAAACAATGAGATTCTAGACACTTTCTGTTTTCCTGCCATTACCAAACCCTGACCTTGGCTTAAGTTAGCATAGGGGGAAGCTGCAAATGAATTCTGATGGTCTGAGGTCTTATGCTTGAATAGATGAACTTGCAGAATTCAGCCATGTTTTAGAGTTCATCTGTCTATATATAGACTTATGTAAGTCAAATCCCTTAGAATCCATGACAATCTGATTTTTTTTTAATGCAAAAAATCATGATGTGCTTACTAAATAGATTAAAAACTGGTTCATTGAAAACTCAAATTTATATTAAGGAATTATTATTCAGTAGAGATGCTTCTGAATGTGCTTGTGAGTGGGCATGCCAAATACTCATTCATCTAGGATCCAGCAATGTAGGCTGGGGGACTGCATCCTGGAAAGCACGATCACTAAGTGGTTAGGTAGAAATCAACTGAATGTGAGGTCCAGTGCAATGTTGTGGTTCAGAGCTCAGGTGATTCTTGAATGATATAGAAATAGGTAAGTGGTATAAACTATCTTCCACTAGTTTCATCATTGTGGCAGATACGTCCATATCTGGTGCCAACATTCTAAAAAAGGAAAGGTTCCAAGAAGACCACCAAGAACAATATTGAGTTCTTAATGCATATATTTTCCCTAGTAAAGACGCTTAAATCTTTTTAGTTGATCCAGGAAGTTAAGGCGAGTCGATCTATCTATAAGTACATATATAGGGAGATGATTTCTAAGGGTATGTCTTACTTGATGCAGGTTTGACGTGCTGCCGTCAATCTGCTGGAGTTCAATTTGCCTCATAAGTGAAGATGTGGCATAATTGGTGTCGTCTTCCGCCCCCCCCCCCCCCCCCCGCCCCCCGCAAGGCTCAGCTGTCAACCGTGGTACTCGACACTGATGCGTGGAGTAAGGGACGTTGGCAAGCGCTGTGATCTACGCCAGAGAACTAAATCAATCCTGATATGTTGATTCTAGTTCAGCTAATGGTGTGGCTAGAATTGCGTATCTGGGATTGACTTTAATCCCTAGTGTAGACCAGGCCTGATAGACAAAGGCATGACAAAATTCTAGGACTGAAAGATGAAGCTAGACAATTCTTAACAGTGAGGATGATTGATTATTGGAACAACTTACCAGGGGTTATAGAGAACTCTCACCTTGAAGTCCTTAAATCCAAAATGGAACATTTGCCATTACTTAAATTGCTGTTGACACAATTGCCTGCTTATCTCTTCACTGTAGGTTCCAGATGGATCATACACTGTCCTTGCCATTATTGGAGAAGAAGAAATAGTGAATCAGGTGACTGGGAAATTGAGGCTGTTGAACTGAGAGCAGCACCAATGCCTATTTTATGCTGTGCCTGATTACATGCTATGGAATTTGCCTATAGACTGCTTGCAATGTGGAGAAAGAATCGCCTATTAAGAGCATCCTAGGCCCTTCAGAGATTCGTGGGAAACACCAGGCAGCTGGTCTCCTCTCTGCCTTCTGGAGCTGCTGGGAAGGCATGGTACTGGGATGAGGAGACAAGCACCCTTCCTACCACTAGCAGTCTGTCTTGCTAGACCAGGAGTGAGAGAGGTAGTGTTGCTGCTCTACAACAGGTGGATTAGAGGTAGAACTGTGTTGCAGTCTCTAGCTTCCCTAG
Source organism: Carettochelys insculpta (assembly GCF_033958435.1). NCBI lineage: Eukaryota > Metazoa > Chordata > Testudines > Carettochelyidae > Carettochelys > Carettochelys insculpta. The sequence continues at coordinate 50,282,214 of NC_134147.1, read as the reverse complement.
AAATTGTTTAGAAAAACAAGACTTGTATTTTCTGAAACGTACTCATGAGCAAGATAACATTCTAAGAAGTACCTTGCCTTTTCTTGATCTCCATGTGGTAAGTTTATGGCTCTGTTCATTCCCACTGTTAACAAATCTTGAAATTGTAGAAACTTATTGAAATCCAGGGAATGTGCACTGCCATGCTGAGGATGGGAGAGTTTAATTTTTGTGGAGGGAAGTGTGTGTCTTTTAGTGTCATGCATTGAAAATGGTGTTTAAAACAGGAAGATTAAAGCGGTAAGAACATACAGTTATTAGACTTACAGGTTTCAGCTAGATCTGAAGGGAGGAAAAAACCCTCTTGTTCTAAGAGATGGGAAGACACTTTCCTCAGTGGGTAGGTTATTCAATAATGGCCTGCTACAGGAATTTCTTGCACTTATGTATCTGGGATTGGCTATTGTCTGAGACAAGATAAACCATTGGCTTGGCTTGGCAGTTCCTATCCTCCTAATGCCTGTTCTGTTACTACAAAAGTGAGTAGTGGCAGTGGTTCAGGCTTGATCTTATGACAAAATACTTTATGGAAATAGTCAATTCGGATGTATATTTCGCATTTTGAGAGGGGAGGGAGGTAACTTCCTCTCCACCCCAAACACCTGGTTAGATGGAATTTCTAGTGAATTTCATTTCTTCCAGTTTGAAGAGCATGTTTGGGGTGACCATATTGGCATTCATTCATGTAGGCTTGGCTGAGATGTGGGGTGGTAGATTCTGGCCCATAGCAGTGGCTTCCAGGTTTGTATGTTTCTGTAATGTTTTGCCTAGCACAGCTCCATGCCATATGTACCTTTCTTGAAGCAAACTTGTGTGTGCTGATTTCCAGCACACACAGCTCTGGAACTGAAAGAGGTGAAACTGACCGTCACATGAACAGGATCTTATTACTTGTGATCTGACTATAAAGGCAAACATTTCTTGAAATGTTGTGTATATTGCGAGGGGAGAAGCAGAAGGCATGGCTTTGTCCTTGGGCTTGTGACCAAAGCTTGCTGAGACCTCCTGTATTGCCTATGGAGAGGCTTAGCTAAAAGTGGAGCTGGGGAGCTCCCAGCTGATGGTCCAGATCAGGCCTGCAGCTTGCCTGGATCTGGCTTCTGAGGCTCAGGGCTCTCTTCCTCAGCATCTGGTCTGTGGTGGGTTGAGTGGGTATGGAGTCCCTAGCCACATGGACCAGAGTCAGGCAAGCTGGGGCTGGATCCAGTTCATGGGGCCTGCCTCATGAGAGGAGGCAGCTCCTGGCTGGGAGAAGGACAGCACAGCTCTGTCTGTCTGTTGTGAGGCTTTCCCCTGCTCCTTTTGCCGAAGTGTGGCCAGTCAGAACAGTTTGGGGGCAGTGTCTGGGAGCAATGTGAGAAGCCTCTAGGGAGTGTTTCTACATGCTACCATTTCCCTAGCTGGGGGTGGGTTTGGCAATGTGTAAGCATCTTTTTTTTTTTTTTTTTCCCCCCTGCACCTCCCCCCACCCCCCCAACCCAGACTACCCATTTCCAGCCTGATCCCTCTCTGACCCCACTCCCTGGCAGCCCCCTTCCATGCACTGAAACCCACCCCCATTTTTGGTCCAACCCCAGAAGAGTTAATCTGGCCTGTGGGAAACCCTGAACCTCCATGCCCCTCCCACAATCTCTTCCCCCCCCTGCCCCCAGTGGAGCTGGAGTGTGAGGAGAGCGAGGTAGCCCATCACTGAGACACATAAGTGAGGGTTGGTTGTGAGGTTTCTTGCTTCTCACCCATGTATGTGGCCCCCTGACCCTAAAATGATTTCCCCACCCTTGGCTTATAGGGTATGATCTCCCCATTGCACTTGCTTGTTAATTTTTTTTGGGGTGTGGGGGTGGGAGGTACCCTCTTTCTTGTCTGTAGTGTCTTTCTGCTTTGCAGGTGCTTAAAATTCACTAATGATACCTGAGACCTATAATAAGCAGTTCTGTAGCACCTTAGACTAACAAATTTATGAGGTCATAGCTTTTGTGGGTAAGACCCACTTCTTCAGATGATGCTCTGATTATATTTTGGAGTACTTATTACTCATTTGTACTTTCATCTGCCTAGCACATTTGAGTTTTTTCATCAAATGGGCAAATTACAGGTCTCTGTCCATGTTCTAGACTACAGTAGAAAAAACAAACTGGTAAGGAGTTAAACACCTTTCCTGGTATAGAGGGGATGCACAAACTCTCAGAAATAAGGGGTGACTTAATGGAAACACTGGTGTTAAGCACACAGTTAACAAGTAGTAATGTTAAGTAAATACAATGCACTGTAAATACCCAACATCTAGTTGCTTCATTGTATGTTAATTTGAGGGGAAATGGGAAGGCTTGTGAACGAGAGAACCAATGGTTGCATCGGAATAAGATGGAGGTACCCTACAGAGCAGCAGAATAGCATTATGCTACTCGTCTAGTTCTTCCAGTTTGTGTGCTATCTATAGAGACCATATCCACATAGAGGTTTACTAAGCAATGCTGCAGAATAACAATGCAACTAGTAGTCAGAGGTTCTCAGTAGGACTGGAGCTCATTATGCTACCTGCAGAGCAAACCTGACATGGTCCCTGTCTAAAAGAGGTATTTCTGATTGTTGTGCTGTTTGGATTTAACTCTTAGACTGATGTCAAGAAAAGAGTAGATATATACCACTGCTACTTTCTTCCACTCCTCTTTTTGGGGTCTGGTTCTGATAGTTGGCTGGGTTATTCAACATTCCTTTTTGTGTCTGACTCAGACAATCCAGGAAGTGCTCTTGTGGTAAGTTCTTCATTTGATGTGATTGAGACTCTGGGAAAAGGAGAAAACCCACTAGGTCAGCATGGTTCTGAGTACTTGCATGTCATATTGAGTGCCTGTTTTGAACATATCTGAAAAAGAGGTGCTATTGAATGCACTTGAATTCTTGCCCATTGATAGCAGCAGATTTACTTGGGCTTTTCCTAAAATTGTAAGCACAGCCATCAGGTGTCTGATACAGTTACATCATCTGCTTTGGAAGAATCTCCAGCTGAGATGCTGGAAGCTCCCCATAGTCTCCCCCACCCTTGTGCTCTTACAGACCAAGAGATAAGTAAAACCAGGAGGATGTGATCCATGGCTCTTCAGATAGTCAGTGACAAACTGTTTCTGGTGACATCACATGATGCAGCTGGAGAACTTAATGTGTAGGAAACTTTCCAACTTCCAGTACTTCCCTAGATGTTGAGATGTTAGTACTGGAGAGACGATGGGGAAGATAGTCTCATGTGCCCTTTATGTTTTAGCTGGTGCTTCTGTTGTTGTGTTCTGACATTACTGCTGCACTGAAACTGCTAACCTCCTGTGACAAAACAGCAATGGTGATAAAGTGGGGACCCCTTTTGCCATACTAGCTTTTGAAAAAGAGGAGCAGATTGAAGATACTGAAAAGATCAGCGTGAGAGCAGATCAGAATCATGGGGGCTAGAATAGGTAAATGGGGTAGAGCATTGGCTGGAACTATAAACAAGGACTGTACAGGAGGAGACTCCCTGGGCATCCGGAGGGTCAAGGAAAAGCTGACTTTTGAATTAAAGAACATAATAAACCTGTTGTAATACAAGAGAGGAGTAAGATGCCACTTCCTGCTTTTCAGTCGCATTCTGTAAGTGCTCAGAAGTGAGTCTGTGCTCACAAAAGCTCATGCTCAAAACTTTTGTTAGTCTATAAGGTGCTACAGGCCCCTTCATTGCTCTTCTTCCTAGCTGTAGCACAACACACACATGAAAGCAGATACTGCATTTCATCCACAAGATGGCCCTTGATTGTTACAGATCCAGACTCTAGAATGCTGCATCAATTGTGTTCTCTCCATGTCCTGCAAGAGGGTAGGAGGAGTTAAGCTGTTTTATTACCTGTCTGATTCTCACTGACTTCCAAGATTGACAAATTTTTGGTGTTTTGTTTTTAAAGTGGGGGGAGGGGTGAGCACATCTAAGCTTAGTGTGTGATGAAAGTGACAGGAACTATGCTTGCTGCCTTAATGCTAAATGTTCTCCAGCTGCCACACCAAGGTATGGTGGGGAGTGATTTACCACTAATAAAAGTAATGTGAAAAAGCTTATCCTCTCTAGACTTCCTGTAGCAGTTTCCTCCCCTCTGCACAGGTGAAAATATTACAGAAACCTTCAAGAAGATGAGGCCATTGTACTATCCTTCCCTCTTGTAAAGTCAGTCAGGAATATGCTTCTGCTGGACTCATCCTTCAGCGAGGATGCTTGTAGGGCCACTAATGAGATGCAAAGTGAGTGTTGTGGTCCACTTTACCTAATTAGGCCCCTTCAGCATATCCAGCAGTCAGTGATTATTTTCCAACAGATAGGTTGGAGCATAAGCTTCCATGGGCAAAACCTGCTTAGTGAGATGTACTGTAAGGGTGTGGGTCTTTGCCCACTGAAGCTTATGCTCCAAAACATGTTAGCCTAGGAGGTGTTACAGGCCTTCTTGTTGTTTTTGGAGAGAGAGAGACTAACTCAGCTACTTTCAAACAAACGTTTGGAGGGTAGGGCTGGGTCAACAAGGGCTTGTCCCACTGAGCTGACTTCCTCTGTGGCAGGCTTGTGAACAAAACACCCTAGGGTTGGTCTCGGAAAATCCCATGTGCCTGGGACAGGTGCAAACAAATGTGTTGCTCCTTACCCTAGTCAGGGTGGTTGTGCTTGACAGAGCGGGTCTGTGCACGCTCTTGGCTGACCAAGGACTGGCGCCCGGGCCCGGCAGCGAACTAGGCTGCTGGGTACCAGCGGGAGCCCTGGAGTTCAAGGGTGGGAGAAGAATCTCTCAAGGCGGCTCAAGCGAGTCTGGCCCAGCTCGGCCGCTGCAGCCGGCTGCCCCGACTGTGTCCTGCAGGGGCGCTGAGTGGGGCTGGCCGGGCGAGGCGCTCGGCTGGCACCAGCGGCTGTGGCGGGGCCGGGGCCAGGCGGCCGCCTAGCGCAGCAGCCGCGGGTGCCTGCGGGGAAGGGGAGGGGGCGCGCGCGTGCGCGTGCGCATTGTGAGCACTAAGCCGGGTTCGCGCGCGGCGCCGCCCATTCTGTCTGCCACGTGTCCCAGGCGGGAGTCATGCCCTGGGACAGAGGCGCCCCCACGTGGGGCAAGCGGCATCAAGCCAATCATGGGTCACCTCCGCTCCCTCACGTAGGCGAGTTCATGCGTAGCGCAGGAAGTGATCCTTAAGTGACGGGAGACCCGACCAACCAGGAAAGGCATTTCCAAGCTGTCTTTAACACCCCCAACCAGTAAGCTGTCCTCGAAGCCGCCGTGGGCCTCATTTACTAAGTCTCGTCACTGTGGCATGTTGCATTGCCAATAGGAAGCCGCTTCTGAGGCTAAAGCGACTGGATGGGTCAGTTGTAGCCAATGAGATGTGGGAATGGGAGAGGCCTGCTCAAAAAGGGGCCAATCGACATTGGGAGTAGGTAAAGCTCAAAGGAGTGGTGCTGCCGGTTATGGATGAAATGGGCGGAACTATTGGACGATGCAGCCAATTGGGTGCGGCAGTAGGTGTGTCCGGATGGCCCCTGGCGCCAGCGCTGGGGAGCCCCGTGTGCTCAGTGTCGTTTCCGCCAGGCCCGTGGTAGAGCTGCAGCCAGTGGTGGTGAGGGGGAGGGGCCGAGGCCGCCGCCGCAGAGGGTCTCGGTCCCGTCTGCTGCCCAGGAAACGCCGTGGCGCCGAGCCGGGCCTAGTAGTGTGCGGGGGCCCGGGCGCCGGGCCAGCCAGGTAGGGGCAGACACGGGGGAGGGGAGCCCAGCCCAGCCCCGCGGCCTGCGTCCTCGGCTGTGCTCACAGCCGGCCGCCTGTAGCTGCTTCCCGCTCGAGGGTCGTGGCTGCCGCCCTCATTCCCTTGTTGCCGATCTTAGGAGGCCGCGCGGGAAACTCTTCGGGGCGGAGCGGGGACGGGCCTTGTAGGTGGGCCCGGGATGGGAATGGAGGGCGACGAGAGAGGAGGGCCGGGGACACCCGCAGCCTGGCGGGGGGAGGGGGACGCTGAGACGTACGACCGGGTGCGGGGCGGGGGGAGCATTGGCTGAGGCACAATGCGCGGGAGAGCCCTGGCCGAGCCTTGAGGGATGAGCCCTGAGGTCCGAGCCGGGGCTGGAGCGTAGGGAGGGGGCGGTCCTGGTCGAGCCCTTGGGCGCGGGGGAGAGTAGAAACCCTGCCCGAGACCGGGCCGGGGGGAATGGAGCCCGTGAGAAGAGAAGTCCTGGCCGAGGTCCGGCGGCGTGAGGTGGGGGCGGGCACTGGAGCCCTGGCAAGGGCAAGTTCTGGGCAGGGGGAGAAGCCCTGTCTGGGTGGAGCGGGTGGAATTCCATGCTGAGCCCTTAAGGGGAGGGGGCTGGGGTGCAGGGGGAACCCGGCCCATCCCTCAGGTGGAAACAGGTGTGTGTGGGAATGTGGGAGGGGGAAGGAGTGTGGGATAAGGGTTTCTGCCCCAGCCCTGAGGGAGGGTGGGGAAGACAAGTTGGAGGGTTGTTTCATGTGAATATGAAGAAAAGTTTGTACAGATGGAAATCCAGCCAGGGTATGCCGGTCTGTTCCCAAGCTCTGGGGTTCGTGAGGATGAGGAGTCCTCTCTAACTGCCAAAGGGAGTTGTGGCTTTGCTCTTCAGTGTGTATTGTTGCCTGTATTGGGAAGATAAAGTTGTTTCTTTTGTGGTAGAGGGTGATAAAGTCTGATAAATTCATTTTGTTTTGGTTGCCAGCAAGTCTGTGTGGGTGGTGGTCCATACAGTGGAGGGCTTTGTAGTTGCTTTTGAGGTACTAATAGAGGGAAGGCAAGAGGGAAGTCACTGGTGTGGGAAAGCCCGTTTCTGTGCTAATCACTTCCACTCCAAGATTATTGCTTCCCAGGAATGAGAGGATCACTGTTTTGAAGCAGCCTGCTCTGGACTGCTGTTTCCGTTCCTGTTCCTGCTGTAAGCTCTTAGCTGCTTGTCCCTCCAGGGTATGGGGGAGGAGGTGTTTGACCTGCATTTTCTGCTTTCTCATGGTGCCTGTACAGTGTGCTCACTAGCATCCTCTCTTTTCTTGCCTTGTGCTGGAGGCTGCAGCACAGATTTTCCTGCATTAGGTTGTCTGTCCTGTGTTTCCTGCTGGGTGGATTCCCAGCCTCCTAACCTGGCTCTCTAGACTCAGGACATAACTAAAATACAGGTCATGTTTTTAACAGCATACAGTTGTGGCAAGGTCATCTGTTTCTCCATCAGATTGTCCTTGGATGCCAGTGATCTACTGTTCACACACAGCTCCTTTGTTGTATGTTGTCTGTCTTGTAAAATGTTGGGCTTGATTGTCTAAGCTGGAAAGTGGCTCTGGGAAGAACTACACATTCCCATTTCCTGTCAGCAGGAAGGAACTTAGTTGTGGTTCCTTGTTTATTAAGCTGGTTTTCTCAACTGGCAATAGTCTGTTTTTCAGAGAGGTGCTGGAATTTTATTGTACAGTGATTCATAGAATACTAGGCCTGGAAGGGACCTCAATCAAAATATACTAGTGGAATTCTTTCATTTCTCTGCAGAAACCAGTGCTGCTTTAAGGAGATAATAGCTCTTTGCAGGCCATTCAGTGACCTGCAGTCTGTCTCTGGCCCATTATGTAATTGGAGTGTTTAAGGTTCACTCAGGCAGAGGTTATGGGCAGGAGAGTAAATTAATATCTTGTGGGGGATGGGATTATGGCTGCAAAACCATGATTTTGGTAGCATTTTTTTTAAATCCAAATTAACACTCTGCAGTGCTGCTGTTAAAAGCAAAAATCGAAGGCTAGATAATGAGTTCAGTATTTCCCTGACGGAGTAGGAATTTCCTTTTTTCATTTATGAAGGAGACACTGGGAATTTTTCTGTAACTGGCCCAGGAAGTCATTTTGTATCCAGTCTTGAAGCACAAAGGTGAAGGAAGGAAGGAAGGAGGGTGTTGCTTTGCTTTGGATCCTTGAGTAAGTGTTTAAGGCAGTGACAGCAGCTGCAGTTGGCTCTGGAGCTCTGGTTGCTACGTGAGAAGCTTCAGTAGCGTTGGCTGCTGTCTCCAGGGAAGGACAGTAGAACAGCCTCCATTAGTACTGTGCTTAGGAGATGGCTGGTTCCTGCTCAGAGAGAGGTTTTTGCTTTTGCATTCCACACTCTGAGGCAGAAGTATGTAAATCTTGCTCCAGTTGGATAAAACTGCAGGCTGGATTTAATTGCATTAGGATGCAGGATGAAAACCCTAAGCTGGCTTTTTTAGTTGTTTCCCTTTTGTCCAAAACTACTTGACACTGTTGGTGTAGCTTTGTTTGGTACCAGGATATGAGACACGCTAGGTGGATTAAATAATGTCTTTTATTTTACCAACAGAAGTTGGTCCAACAAGAGACAAGCTTTGTGTTCCACCGAACTGAAGAATTCAGTGCAGCTTGAAAGTTGCCTAGTAAAAGGTATTACCTCACCACTATGCAGAATCAGAATAGTGAGAATTGGTATGATTTTCTTAGAGCAAGAGTGTGTTGTAGCTTGCTGTCCTAGATCCCAGATTACCTCTGTCTCCAGTCTCCTTTCCAGTTAATCACACAGCCAGATGCTTTCCTTATTGTTTGTGTGTCTCCTTCCTCCCCTTCCATTGGCTGGGCCCCATTTGCCTTATTGACTGGAATTTCTGCTGTGTGGAGTGGGTGTGTGCTGCCTACACAAGCCTGCTAGTGCTGAGAGGGGATTTTCCATTCACAGAGCAGAGAACAGTCAAAATAGTGGCCCGGCGCAACTTTGCAACTAACAACAAAACGGCCTAAATAAGTTTCCTTCTTTTGCTGCCCTAACAAACCAGTGTGTACAGTATATAGTCTTTTCTACAGTTGGATGTCTACTGAAAGATGCAGGAATTTTTTTGTCAGTGAGCCATTTTGTCTGTTGTTGATGTATTGAAATATGACAAATGTCACCTCTGCAAACATGTTACTCTGCCATCAACATTTAATGTAGCAACAATTTGTAGGATCTGTGGCAAAGGGCCATTTTTGCCGTGACTATGTATTGTGAGACAAGCAGCTGGCAGGCAGCACACTGCAGTGGACTCTCTAATTGCTTTTAATAGAGATTTCCTTTTTAGGAGAAATTATTGACTTGTTAAAAAGCAATTTAAATCTAACCCCCCCCCCCCGCATTTTGTGTTGGACGTTGTATGTACTAGGTTGAATTACTGAGATAAAAACATACCTGCAATTAAAATATATATTTAAAAAAGTAGTTTATCTGGGAACTTGGAATTTGTGTACATAATCATGTAAAATGTGATAAAGCATAAATGTAAAACCTGAATACCCCAGTGTTTGAAAACAAGGTCTTTGCAAACAGTAGTTTTTGTTAGCAAAATGTAACGGTCAATCTCTTTTTCGTAAAATATCAAATTAATGTGTGGTTTTCTAATTGACTGTATATTTTTCTGCAATATTTGTATTAAATTTGCCTATCAGAAATAATTTTCTTGTTTCAAAATAAATATTAGTGCCTAACATATTTGAGACATAGAGCTCTCCGAATTTAGAAAGTAAATTGAGTAATGTCTGCATGCACAACTGAAAGGCAGCCACCTTGTGGGTGGAATGTTGCAGTTATTTGATGATACACTGCAACAGGGCATCCATAATTATCCAACTTTGAATTTGATCAGGGCATCCCTGCTTGTGTAAAAAGTATAAAGGAATTTTCAGTAATTTCAAGTCAGCTTTTATTTGGCATATCCCAACACCGTAAATGGGGCATTAGTTCACTGTTGACTGTGGGAAGACATAACTGACAATGCTTGCTAAAGCAGCCTTCGATTTTGTTGGAGTTGTTCTGTCCAAGTCCTGACCTGAATGCAGCACTGATTAGCTAGTGGTATCTGAGGTTACTGTCCAAAATGGCATAATTTTATATATGTTTGGAATCCCTTTTTCAGGGAGCTGTCAATTGCAGCCAGCACACATTTGGAGGCACCTTTTTTAAGCTAAATTAGAGAAAGGGCTCATGAATTCCGTATTAGAGATACTGTTGGATCGTATTTCACTCTAAGATTATGGTCTCTGAAAACAAACATTTTAGAAAACTTGATGAGTACAAAAGTTCCATGAATATAATATTTCCAGTGGAAACTGTTAAATGTGTCCCCCTGCACTTTCTGTACTTGAAATATTAGGATTTAGTGCATCCTAACTGGAAAATGAAATTGACAGAATTACTTGTCTTTAGTGTTCTAGCTGAGAGAAATACAGCAAGTTGGCTTTTAAAAATATTTTTTTAGCATAACTGATGAATATGGTTTGTAAATATTTGGAATGCTGTTCCATTAAGGCACAGTGGTAATAGAAACACAACAGATGCACAAAGTTCATGAAATTCAAAAGTCAAGGTTCACAAAAAGATGCTCTGCTCCTGTGTGTGTGCATTTGGACTCATTTTTTGAGCTGTTAAATGCATAACTTAGTATATGTAAAATATGCTACTGAAATATTAATGTTAAGTTTTTAGTGTGCAGATGATACTGGCGGTATGTAAAAGTTTTCATAGTAATAACAATTATTGGTATTGTGAGCAAGTATTTAAATATACATTTAAATGAATTCATGTGATATGGACAGATTAGGGTATATGAAAATGTTATGTATCATCATTTAACCTTAAATAAACATATTAAATGAACAGCTTTTGTATTTTTTTTGGCCTTTTACATGTGGCTGTTGGGCTGCTACAGACTTTAAAGTTCATGCGTCGGCGTCATCAGAATGAATAGGATTTGACAGCAATTAGTTTGTTGCACCTTTGCTTCTTGTATTATTTCACTTATAGAAAGTTTTTTTGTACAATTTTGGGGTAATATGACCATGGGACAAGGAAACTTAAAAATGAAATATTAAAATTTGCAGATAAGTGGAATGCAACAAAAATTAACTGCCTAGAAATTGTGGAATCTACAATTTTATGTCAATTTTTTTTTTCTGGCTAAAGATGCCATTTTGCACGAATTTTCTCATTCAGTGGCACGTTTCCAGTATTCCTGCAGCAAATCTTCAGAGGCAATACTGTCCATACTGAGTAGGGAGAATGTGGTTCACCTGGACTCCTTACTGAGCTAACAATAGAGGTGCCTATTAAACTGCTGAAATCTTAGTTAATGCCCACTGAGTATACAACAAAACCCAATTTTTTGACTGTTCACATTTTTAATCATTTTTGTAGTTGGAAAAGACCTATTCTTCTTGCAGGATGAGCCATGTGACAAGTCTGGAAATTTTTTGTTTAGCCAATTTTCAATTACTGAAGTAGTTATAATTTTCCTTTATTTTAGATAGTTTCTAAAGGGATTTTTTTAAAGCTTCTTTTAAGGGCTGAAAGTAAGATTGGAGGTGTCTGTACATAACCTTATCACTAACATTTGCAATTGTGAATCTTACAGAACAGTTTATGGTGATGGAAAAAGGCAGATGTGATGCCCCTCTTTAAAAGGGGAAGAAGGAGAATCCAGGGAATTACAGACTGGTGAGCCTCATCTCAGTCTCTAGAGAAATCATGGACCAGGTCCACAGGAAATCTATTTTGAAACACTTGGAGGAGAGGAAGGTGATCAGGAATAATCAACATGGATTCACCAAGGGGAAGTCATGCCTGACCAACCTGATAATTCCATATGTGGATATAGGCTGTGGTATACCTTGACTTTAGCAAAGCTTTTGATACTGTCTCCCTCTATTCTTGCCACTGTGGCTTGGATGAATGGATTTTAGTGTGAATAGAAAGTTGGCTAGATCATTGGGCTCAACAGGTAGTGATCCATGGCTCTCTATATGGCAGCCAATATCAAGCAGAATGCTGCAGGGGTAAGTCTTTAGGCTGGTTTTGTTCCACATCTTCATCAGTGATCTGTATGATGAGATGGATTACACAGTACGCTGGAAGGGTAGGATAGGGTCCAGAGTGACCTAAACAAATTGCAGCATTGGGCCAAAAGAACTCCTAATATTCAACAAGAAGTGCACAGTCCTGCACTTACGATGGAGTTCCATGCACTGCTAGAAGCTGGGGACCAAACGGCTAAGCAGCAGTTCTGCAGAAAAGAATTTGGGGTTTGTATGAATGAGAAGCTGGATATGAATCGGCAGTGTTCCCTTGCTGTCAAGAGGGCCAATGGCATATTGGACTGCAGTAGTAAGAGCGTTGCTAGCAGACCTAGAGAAATGATTATGCCTTTCTGTTTGGCACTGATGAGGCCGCATCTGGATTATTGAGTGCAGTGTTGGTCCTCCCACTACAGAAAGGATGTAGACAAATTGGAGAGTCCCCAGTGGAGGGCAATCAAATGATTGGGAGCTGGGACACATGACTTCTGAGGAAAGGCTGAGAGAATTGGGTTTAGTTAGTTTGCAGAAGAGAAGAATGACAGGGGGAGGGGGGATTAATAGTAGCCTTCAACTATGAAGAAGGGTTGCAAAGATGAAAGGTCAAGAGTATTCTCAGTGGTGGCAAATGGCAGAATAATGATTTTATGGGGAGGGTGTCTAGTTATGATATTAGGGAAAACTACTTCACTAGGAGGGTTATGAAGCACTGGAATGGGTTTCCTACAAAGGTGGGGGGATCTCTATCCTTAGAAGTTTTGAAGTTCAGGCTTGATGAAACCCTGGCTGGAATAATTTAGTTGGGGTCGGTCCTGCTTTGAGTTGGGGATTTGACTAAATGATCTTTAAGATCTCTTCCAACCCAAATCTTCCATGATTCTATGTGCAACATATTCTAGTTAACATTGTTCTGAAAATAAATGTACAAAAATCCTGAATTTTTAATCTTTCTTAGGTTAATTGGTTCATAATATGGAGTGGGAAGGTAGGTCCAGTGAAGACTTCGATTCAGTACCAAGCTGTGTGGTGATCTTCTGGTGTGACCTTGACAACTCTGTGTGCTATAGTTAACTAGCTGCAAAATGATTCTTCCCTACCTCACAGGGTGTTGTGAGAATAAGTATGTTTAGGACTGTGAAGTGCTTTGGGGTCTGCGGATGACAAACATAGGCATGATGATTTATTACTTGGAAAGGCTATGAGCAAAGCTGATATTCCAATCTCTTGCTCTTGAATAAAAATTTAAAAAGGAAAACTTAAGCTAGTTTGGAGTTAGGTGAATAAATTGTTTGTTTTTGTTTTTGTTCTCACTGAAAACCACTATCTTTTTAGGTTGAGACAATAGGTGAGAAATTTTATCACTTAAAAATAAAGAAACCTGTGAGTTGAAAATTAGAATAGAACATCCATATCAGCCTTAGCGTGTATCTCCACTACTGTTGATTGGGCAGTGATTGGTCCAGCAGATGTCAATTTATCACCTCTAGTATACACCTGATAAATCAGCTGCTGATTACTCTCTTATCAACTTGGCACTCCGTCAGAATGAGAAAAGTAAGTGGAATCAGTGGAAGAGTTTTTTTTGTTTTTTTTTCTGTTGACCCAGCATGTTGTGGATGCCACACTAGGAAGATCTAAGTTATGTCTATTTGAATTTTGCTACTAGCATAATTCAAATTGCATAGCTTAGATTGACCTGTCCCTGTAATGCAGATCTTCTTTTACTATGATTTATAATCAGAATGACTGAAAATAGCATGATCTTGCCTGTTGGGATCTGATATTTGTCATGACTACTAACTTACTAACTCAAACAAGTTTATTCCCGTTGGTTCTGCAGACCTCATGTCACTCAAGGCAAGATACTTAGTATCTTTATCCTTCATCACCCCCCCCCCCCCCAAACACACACACATGTTCCCTGTATCTGATTTGTCAGTTTTTATTTCAATTTTTTTGGACCTCACTATCAGACTGTACTGGAAATGCTATAGATCTGAAGAAATGGGTCTGTCCCATGAAAGCTCATCACCTAATAAATTATTTTGTTAGTCTTTTTAAAGTGTTGCATGACTGCTGGTTTGTATTGTTGGACTCCAGACTAATCCAGCTATCTCTGTGTTACCTCTCAAGATGAGTGAGCTAGGTTCTCTTCTGCCTTGTGCTTCAACAGGATCACAATCTTTTGCCTCTTCTGTCAGTGGCAGAAGAAACAATTTGGAGTGCAAGTTCTAAGGGAATCTTTTTGTCTTTTAAAGTAAAGTAATTTGGTATGCAAGTTGCTGATAATGACTCTCATCATCAATAACTGTGGGCTCAGCGCCCGTTGGTGTCTGATGCCTCTCACTATTTCCTTCCATCTTTCCCTATCCAGTGCAGCATGGCTTAGTTTCTGTAGACTAGCGCCGCACCAGTCTACTACATCATCTATCCATTCTCTGTGGGGTCTGCCTCTCCTATTCAAACCATCCATTATGCCGAATACTAGGGTCTTGATTTTTCATTTGTCGTTCATTCTGCAAATATGTCCAAATAGTTACAGCTTCCATTTTATAACCTTCTGCAGCAGGTTCTCTTTCGGCTGAATCTTCCCATATAATTTCTCATTGGTGACCTCCTGCATCCATCCTATTCTCGGAATCTTCCTGTAACAACTCCTTTTGAACGCCAATATTCTTCTTTTCAAATCTTTCGTTTATCACCCATGTCTCACATCCATACAACATGCTGCTGAATACACGTTTTCAAGATGCCCATCTTCGTTCTTAAGCTAATTGCTTTGCTTTTCCAGATCTTATCCATTGCCTTCAAACTCACTCTTGCTTTCGCTATTGTAGTCGCTATTTCCTTCTTACAGTCTAGATCATATGTTGTGTTGCTCCCCAGATATGTGAACTTCTCTGCATTTTCTAGTTCAATACCATCAACGCTGATCTTCCTTCCTAGTTCCTTATCTCCAAATACCATTGTTCATAATCAGTCTGTACTGCTTCCCTTCTTCGTTTAACACCTGCACCATTTTCGCTAGCTTCTCCTCATCTTCCTCAATGATAACTATATCATCTGCGAACCTCAAGTTGTTAATTCTTTTCCCATGCGCAGGTATCCCTGCTGCCTCTTCCTTGATCTTGTCGATCGCTCTCTCCAGATGTGAAATGAAGATATTTGGCAATGTTGGATCTCCTTGTCTTGTACCTCTGCTTGTTTTAAACCAACTTCCCAACTCCCCGCATGTTCTCACCTCTGCCTGTGCATTAGCATTGATATCTTTCAACAACCGTATTAGTCTGCTATCCACGCTGTATGACTCCAACACCACCCAAGTCACTTTCTGATCTATACTGTCAAATGCCTTTTGAAAATCGATGAAGCAAGCATATGTTTTTGTTCTTTCATCAGGCTTTCTCCACTGTCAGTCTTAGTGCCAATATCTGCCGTATGGTACTACTTCTCTTTTCTGAACCCTGCTTGCTCATCTGCTATATGTTCTTCTACCTGCAATCTTAATCTGTCAGTGTCATCATCAGCATGTTAGCTAGGTGTTAGGGCAATTGTTCTGTAGTTCTTGCACTCTTGATAATGACTGTCACACGTAAATAGGCATGTATATTTTAGAAGACAGTATCAAGTTTAAGGAGGAATTTGGAGTTTTTTCTCAGGGTAATGTTTGAAATATTTCATCATTTAAATTAATGAAACATTGTAAGAGTTCCCCAACACCCAAAATATGCTTTTAAATGATTGTGGCTTTAAGCAAAGATGCTCCTTTGTGAATAAGTTTTTACTTTGTATTCTGGGTTTTGAGTTCAGATCATGTAAAGTTGCCCTTCATAATTTTTCACAATTATGTGATTCTAGGTTAATTTTTACAACTGCTTTGTGATCCTCCACATTCTGCTATCCTTAAAAATTAGAGAGTTTTCTCTGAAGATGTGGCTAAGTTAAAGGTTACAGGTTTAAATGGGAAAGTTAAATAAGCTGTAATTGTGATTCACTTGGCTTCCAATATGCAATTCAAAGCATTTTCTTGGCTTCAGGAATTCTAAGGGTGCAGGGGATGTGGTTAGGGTGCTGCATTGGACTCAAGTGGTATGGTTACTTGGGTATGACACAGTCTCTCTTGTAACTTTGGGCTGTCATTTAGTCTGCATTTGAGTTCCTGTGTAAAATGGAGGTAATCTTTCCTTTCATGCTCTTTGCTTTTCCTGTGTTTAGATTTAAGCTCTTTAGGGCAGGAACATTTAGTATGTGTGTTTAGAGTGTCTTCCAAAAATGGAGGCTCTGTCGGTTGGGGCCTCCAGGTGGTACAGTAATATAAGAAGTCTTGTTTAACTTAAAGGCTTTCCATTTTATATTTTTTCTTGAAAATATTTTTAGAAAATGTAAATATAGCATTTCATTGATCTGTAGGCCCCATACTTTGCACATAAGGCAGTCTCTCCCTGTTTCTCAAAAGATTAAATAGGGAGCTGCAGTGATGCCTCATTTCTTTGTACAGTATTACAAAAAATTTTGTATGCTCTGCTGTGTATCTATTGTATATTTTGAGAGGGTTTCTCTGTGAATGTGTGTCTGTTCAAGACCTCCTAAATGATAAAAACTTGGACTACCAAATTTGGTATACAGCTTCTTCTTAAAGTGAGGTAAGGGTTTGGATGTGACAGGAAAATGGGATTGTTTCACATGAAAACCATGCAGAAAAGAAATAGGGAAAAGGAGCTGGCTGGGCATGCTTCCACCCCACCCCTCCAGGGCCCTGCAGGGGGGGTGGCTTCCCCACCTCCAATTTATACAGGAACATTACTAGCTCAACATCTCACTCCCTGACAGAAGGGAAAGTGTACAGTTGGCTACCTTTCTTACTCTGTCCTGGGAGGACGACAGACAACTTGGGGGGCAAACAACTTGGACCTGCCCCAGCCTGGGGCACATACACCCCTCCCCTGGCTGTTCCCATTGGAGCTGCAGTGACCGTGCCGAGGTCCCAGTCTGCTGTGGTTAGAGGCTCCTTGGATAGTCCTCTCCCCCCCCATACCAGTCTGCATACTGAACCTCTCACCCCAGCCCCACCCCAGAGCTTGTTTTCTTTGTCACTTCAGGAATGACTCAAGCAAGACTCTAAGTATGGGAGTTGTAAACAAAACAAATACCTGTCAAATGAACAAACTGCATGTGAGTTTTAAAAAAAGGATGATCCATCCATAAATTAACCAATTCCTTATTTCATGGTGACTTGGTAGGTTGTCATACTTACGACAGCTAGTGCCCTACACTGGAAGGGACTTTTCTGTAAAATAAGAATATGGCTGAACCCAATGGAAATGCACTGGAAATGTGTTAGGGGACGATCTCTTAACTTCTATATATATTAGAGTATTGAAGCTACTTGTGTTTAATGTGGGGAAGGGGCATATCCAGACTGCAGATGCTGGCATGCTACGTTCCACTCAAGTGTCTTATTCTTATTGAATGCTGGGACTTGTAGTCTGTAAGTGAATACAGCCCTTTTGTCATATAATGGTACTCGAGCATTTCCCTGGGCTAGAATTAGGTTATTTTCAGCTTTAACCATGGTCTGCAAGATTGATAAGTGGATCTGCTTTATGACAGGTGGTGTGGAGCATGTGTGTCGCACATAATCACAGCCAAAGGCCCCTAATCAGTTTTGGTGATGAACTATAAACTGGTGCACTCCTATGGAAAACTGTCAAGAGTGGCACCAAATAAATCATGTTATACTAACCTAGCCGGGTTGTCATCAAAAATCTGGGTTGCAGTTTTGCTATCTGCTCATAAAAGTTGCAGCTGCTCAGGATGGTGCTAGACCTCCTGTTGGTGTGTATTTGGGATGTCCAGTGTTTTATATGACCTCTAAAGCTGCTGATATTGTTCAGAGAAAAGAAGGGAGGAGGAGTTGCCTTGATGTATAAAAATGTATGTGTTTTGTCTGACGCTGAGGTTGAAATAGACATGTTGAAAGTCTCTGTGTGGGGATAAAAGGGATAGAAAATGAGATGGCATAGTAGGGATCTTCTACAGACCGCCTAACAAGGAAGAAGAGGTGGATGAGACTTTCTTTAAATGATTGACAAAATCATCCAAAGCAGAGGACTTGGTGGGGATTTCAACTACCCAGACACAAGTGGTAAAATAACACAGCAGGGCACAGATGTTCTTGGAACGTATTATTGATCTTTTATTCCAGCTGGAGAATGCTACAAGGAGAGAAGCTCTTCTAGCTTTGATTGTGACACATACAGAGGAACTGATTGACCATTTGGAAGTGGAAGGCAGCTTGAAAGGATAGAGTTCATAATTTTAAGGAATGGTAGAAGGGGAAAAATAAAATACATACAGGTAATGGATTTCAAGAATACAGGCTTTAGAAAATTGAAGGAGTGAAACAGGTAAAATACTACAGGAAGTAAGTTTAAGAAGAAAGGCAATGGAAGATGGCAGTTTTTCAAAAAGATTACATTAAGGGCATGAGCAGTATATTCCACTGTATAGGAAAGACAAGAAATGTGGCAAGAGACCACCCTAGCTTAACCAGGAGATCTTGAATTACCTAAAAATAGTCCTATAAAAAGTGGAAACTAAGTTAAATTACAAAGGATGAGTATAAACTAACAAAAATATGTAGGGGCAAAATTAGAAAGGCCAAGGCACAAAATCAGCTCAGACTAGTTCGAGACATAGATGGTAACAAGAAAACATTCTGCAAATATGAGTCTCAAGGGAAAGACCAGTGACAGGGTAGGCCTATTACTCCAGGAAGAGGAAGAGAAACAAAAAGAGATAATGACTTTTTGGTTTTCACCAGTTAGGTCGGTGGCAATTGGACACCTACCATAGTGAATACCAGTGAAAATGGGGTAGGTTCAAAAGCTAAAATAGGGAAGGAACAAGTTTCAAATTACTTAAACAAGTTAGCTGTCTGAAGTCACCAAGGCCTGATGAAATGTATCCTAGAATACTCAAGAAGCTGACTGAGAATATATCTGAGCCATTATCAATTATCATTGAAAGGTCATGGAAGTCATAAGAGATTCCAAAAGACTGAAAAGGGCACCTATAGTGCCCATCTATAAAGAAGAAAATTACGGCAATCTAAGGAATTATAGACCAGTCAGTTTTAATTCTTTGTTTTGTACCAGGAAAGGTAATGGAGCCGACAATTAAGGAATGTGTGTAAACATCTAGAAGGTAATAAGTAACCACATGGGTTTGTCAAGAATAAATCCTGTGACGCCAATCTGATAGCTTGTAGATGGCGGAAGCAATCAGTGTGGTATACTAGGCTTTAGTAAAGCTTTTGGTATAGTCTCATATGACCCTGTCATTAACAAATGAGAGAAATACAGCCTAGAGATGATGCTTGATCCTTCAGAGTACAGGGGATGAACCCAATGATCTTGTTTGTTAGACTCCGATCATGGATGATATAGGGGAAACCTGCGTGCGCTAGTCCATCACCATATGGCAAAGCACAATTTGTGGTGGATATGATAAGCAGGGGAGTACAACTCCCATGCATCTTCTCCCAACTATGCAGCTCTTTCTCCTGGTTGGGTAGGATGAAGTAGTAGTATCCAAAGCCATATATGGAACATGCTTTGACTGTTAGGCATTATTTCTGGGTACAGGTCTGCATGTTACTTGGGTGGGAGTTGCAGTATTTGGGCAGGGAGCCACTCTAGAAGGACTACACTGGAAAAAACACCACTGAATCTGGCCTGTTGACCTGCAAGCTCCTACTGGTTTGAATAGAAACTGAACTGGAGAATGCCCCCAAGCAAAGGGCCTGACAAGCCCTAAGCTTAGATTGAACGTCCCTCAGGTCCCGAGCAAGAACCCCTTTAGCTCATTTTGAAGTGTACCAGTTTAAGCCTCTATACCAGGAGTGGGCAACCTATGGCCTGTGGACAGGATCTGTGGTGTGTGGCTTGCCTTGATCCAACCTGCAACCCTCCATAAGGGGTCTGTACCCCTCCCACAAGTTTTTGGGTGGGCCAGTGCTGGTACTCCGGCCACATGGGGAGAGAGGGCTGCTGAGGTTTGGCGCATCTGTGGCTAGAGTACTGGTAACATTTGGCCCTGCTGCTGGGGAGTGGGGAGCCCTGAGCCTCATAAGCTGAATTTGAAGGTTGAGCAGAGAGGATCCAGAAGCTGGCAGGGGACTACATTTTGGTGGATTCTAATTGACTGACTGCTTGAGGTCTGGTATGGTCTTTGGTTATAGTTTAGTTTTAAAATACCTCCACTTGGAAATGAAAGTCTGCAGAAAGATAAATTACCAAATAACTGCTCACGTAAACCACCATTATACTCAACAATAAAACCAATCTCACAGCTCTGTATTTCTAAACATGTGCTCATAAAAAGTTGGGCATCACAGAAGGTTAACCAATCTGTTTTTAGCATGGCAGGAAATGGTCATGCATTCTAGTGTCACTGATCCCTTAACAGAAAATATCTTGTATCTAGCCTCCCTTCATTTTTAAATCAGGGCTCCTGGTTTGACTGGCGTTGCAGCTATAGTGAAGTCGCATGTAGTGACTGGGTCTGTTGAATAACTCACAAGACATGGAAGTGAACAACAAGAAGTCCAGTGGCACCTTATAGACTAACAGATATTTTGGAGCATAAGCTTTCGTGGGCAAAGGCATGCCCATGAAAGCTTATGCTCCAAAATATCTTTTAGCCTATAAGGTGCCACTGGATTTCATGTTGTTCTCGAAGATACAGATTAACACAGCTATCTCTCTGAGACATGGAAGTGGCTGCATATTAGTTGACCTTTGTGACTACTGCTGATTCTGGTCTTTTGGCTCTGGGAATGTTGTTTGCAAATAGAACCACTAGGTACTCTGAGTAAGGTAGTTGCAGTTTTCAGCTAGAACTGATGAGCCACAGGCCACTTCGCTTGAGGGGATTTTGGAGCTAATCAGCCTCAGGAAAGGAATCAAATCTGAAACCTGATGATGCTACTGAAATGCAAGAGCTGGATAATTCACTCTGATCTACCATGAACTTATGAGTGCACTTCTTATGGTGAAGGTATGGAAGCCAGTGTAACACACTGAAGGAATTTTGCTATCAATATTTTTGGGAAAGATGGATGAGCAAAAAGAGAGGCCTTGGTGCATATTCCAAAGATGACCAACTGGCAGTAGCTTTTAAAGAAGCATGAATGTTTCACAGGGCTCTTTGAAATTGAGGAAAGAGCCTTTTAACAAGGGTAGTGTGTGGGTTAAGAAATATTGTTCCTTGAGTAACCTGAGCTTTGATTTAGGCATTGTCTAAATGAGAAAATTAACAGTTAAACTAGAGGCGATGTCTGTGTAACCAGTCTAAACCTCCTCTATGGACAACTTAAATTAGTTTCGCCCGTGCTTAAACTGGTTTAGGTTGTGTCAATGAATTATCAAATTGCAGATTGATTCAAGGAGAGGGTAAACTGGTTTAAATGTGTGCATGTTGGATTTTTGTGGTGTTTTATAGAAATTACTTCACAATCTGTATAAGGTACAGGTTGAATTTCTTTAGTCCAGCACAGTCTTATCTGGAAACATATATAATCTAACATGATTTTAGTTAGCCGGACGACACTTGTCACTGGGTATGACCCATAAAGTTTGTTTCCAGCCACCACTCATGACTGTGTGTTCTGTGCTGTTGTTTGGCTGTAATTTACCCAAACATCTTGTAAGAGCCTAGTAAGCTGTGGAAGTGTTGGTAGTGCTTCTAGACAATATTGACTTCCTGTGGTTTGGTAAAAGTGTTGGGAGCTGGTCAGGTCCTGAAGGTAGCAGACTAGAGAGGGTCAACCTGTAGTCTGCTGTTGCTCATAATGTACTTGGCTGTTATGTAATGCTTTATACAGGGAGCTTGCAAAATGGGTCACTGTGGCTATCCCCATTTTGCACATGGAAGAAAATAGGCAAAGAAAGGGGAAATTACTTGATCAATAGCATAGCCTGGAGTATATTTTGGGTCTTCTGAATCCTAGTCTAGGGCTCTATTTAATAAGCCCCAGGATCTCCCGTTTAAACTCCTGTGACTTATTTAGACTGCTTTAGACTTCTGTCACCTCTGTGCTGGAAAATTAGAATATTAGTAATTGCCTGTGTAACCAGTGGTGGACTGAGAATCATAGAAAATAGAGCTGGAAGAGGCCTAAAAAAGCCATCAAGTCCAGCCCCCTGCCCAAGGCAGGACCAAACTGATCAGCCCAGCCAGGGCTTTGTCGAGGCAAGACTTAAACGCTTCCAGGGATGGAGACTCCTACTTCCCTGGGTAGACCATTCCAATGCTTTACCACCCTCCTAATGAAGAAGTTTTTTCCTAATGTTCAACCTGGACCTTCCCAACCGCAACTTGAGACTACTGTTCCGTGTTCTGCCATCCGTGACCACTGTGAACAGCTTCTCTCCAGCCTCTTTGCAACCTCCCTTCAGTAAGTTGAAGGCTGTTATCAAGTTTCCCCTCAGTCTTCTCTTCTGCAGACTAAACAGTCCCAATTCTCTCAACCTTCCTTCATAGGTCATATGCTCCCGCCCCCTAATTATGAAGGTGTGAACTCCAGCATCTCATGGACATCAACGATATGAGAAATTTCTTCAGTGCTGTCAAAGCTGCTTATGGACTGAGAAACAATGGAATTAATCCCCTGAGATCAAAGGATGGTACCCAACTCTTGAAAGACAATGAAGCCATTGCTCCTCACAGGAGCTCTTGAATGAGTTCTTGAACCTCCCCTCCAATGTGGTCCTAAAAATCCCTTGACCAAATCCCTCAGCAACCAGCTAGAGGTGATCTTGCCACACTTCCTACCCTGAGTGAGGTCCAAAGTACCATCAAAGTGATGAAGTGCAACAAGGCAATGGGACTTTCCTCTAAACTCTACATTGATGGAGAAATCCAGTCTTGTCTGAGCCATGCAAGCTCTGCTTTTGTCTGTCTGAGACAAACGGTCTTTGAGAACTGGGACATCTATCCCAAGGCAAAGCTCCTTGTATACCATGCAGTGGTTGTTCCAGTGGTACTGTATGCATGTGAAACCTGGACAGCATACAAGTGTAATTTGAAGGCATTTGAACAATATCATGAATACTGCCTCCGGAGAATCCTAAATATCTCTTGGGAAGATAGAAGCACGAACACTAGCATACTGGGAGAGTCAAACATGACCAGCATTGAAGCAATTACCATTCATCAACTTCATTGGACTGGTCATGTGATTCAGATGTCTGATCAGCCCCTCCCTAAACAGATTCTGTTTTCTGAATTGGAGGAAGGACAGAGGAGCATTGGGGGACAGTGGAAGCGGTATAAGGACATGGTGAAGGCATCCACGAAAAAGTGCAGCATCCGTGTTGACACTTGGGAAAACTTTGCTCAAGATCGTCCCCAGTGGTGAATGGTACTCCGTGAGCGGGTGGCGCAATTTGAGAGGTCCCACCACAGCGCAGACTAGGAGAGACGGAGAAGAAAAGTGTCAAACTGTGCCCCCCGCCCCCAGTTTCCAGCCCCTGTCCCTTTAGTGATTAGACCTGCAGCTCCAGAATTGGGCTGATCAGCCATTAATGGACTCTCAAATAGGAGGGTGACATGAAGATGTCCTACTCCTTACATCGAGTGACAGCCAAGAAGTGTGTAGCTGGCTTTTTCCCCCGATGGTACCCTTGGGATCGACAGTGGAGTTCCCTGGAGCAGTGCCTTCATGGCACTGTATATAGAGCCCTGCCAACCCACAACCCATGCAGTTCCTTCCTACTGCCACCAATAGTTGGTGGAGTATTCAGTCCCTTGCTTTGCAAGGTATCCTTAGCTGTTCTTATTGTACATAGTTTAACTTTGTAATAGTTGGCCTCTTAATATCTTTAGTAAGTTTCCTTTTTTCTTTTTGTCCCTTCTGGATTATGCAGGGGCTTAAGCACTATGACTCCTGTGGCAAGTATGCCCAACAGGGACATGAATGCTGCTTGCTTAAAATGCCTAGGTGAGGGCTAATTATGAGACAAGTGCAGCATCTGCAGGAGTTTTAGATCCGGAAGACTGAGTGAGTGAGACACCAGTGCTTGAAACACTCGTTTACATAGTCTGCTCTGATCTGCAGTAGAGAAACTGGTGTCTGTCTCTTTGGTGCACAGCACAGCAGCCTTGGCGTGGGATGCTTTGGTGCAAAGATAGGAGGGCTGCAAAGCATGCTGACGTGGCTCTGTTGCATAAGATCAGTTCCTGGATAAAGCATTGTTTGCACTGTCTGGTGCCACTTGAGAAACAAGGCCTGCCCGGAAGTCCAACCAGCACCTTAGCGTGATCCATCTTTTATTGGGACACCAGAAAGAGGGCACATCTGCCTCAGCACCATGGATTCCAGCCCCAAGGGGGTGTTGAGGCTGGTCTCACTGGACTGTTACATTTGTGAAGTGCTGGAGGAGTACCTGCACCATCCCTCCACACCTGACACCTGTGGCAGCTTGGGACTTAATTGCCATTATGGTTCATTCTGCAGCTGCTAAATTATGAGCATTGAGCCAGAATGGTGCATTGTACCTGGCACCAAGACTGACTGCAGTGGAGTACACAGCACCATCTCTGGCTCTGTTGGGAATCCTTATGGCACCACCTTTGACTCCCTGCCCACTCCCTGGTTCCCAAATAGAACCACCTTCGAATCAGCCTGCTTCTTCAGCAGCACTGATGATGGCAGCACCGATGCCTGAGTTAATGCCACACCAGCCCCCATAGGACACCACAGCAAACTCACCACAATGAGGCACTGCTCATTGGCACTGTTGGGAACTGCCCCTCTGTGGTTGGCCCCCAGCTAGACCTCAGAGTCCAAGGTAGAGTGATCGGTGTCCTGTAGTGCCCATTACTAATACCAGTATGGATAATGGCAGGTTCTAGTGCGATGGCCCTTCTGGATGCCTTCACCCTACCATTAGTCAGGAATCAAGAGCTGTCAGTGGTTTTCCCCTTCCTGCCAGCATCCTTCAGCCAGTCAGTAGCCTCCAGTTACCAAAAAGGGCCTGAACTTGATGCTGTGCAGTTAAAGTAGGAAGGCACACTAGTGCTAGCACTTTCCCTATTCCCCAGCGCCTCTCACAGCTAGTGTCTCTGAGGACACCAGGGAGCCTGACTGCCAAGAAAACACTATTTCCAGAGCCTTTTCATCCTCCAGGCCTGATGAGGCAGTAGCGGGCACCTCATTGTCTCTTCCAGCTGTGGACTGTAAGGCACAGCAAGATTTTCTTCAGGTTGCCCACAGCCTCAATGTGCCTGTTGAGGAGGTGGTGGAAGAATTGAACCTTATGGTGGAGATATTGGCCCTGATGGTCTTCCCAGAATGGCTTTGCTGCTTATCAGGATGATCCAGATGAGTACAAAGGTGCTCTGGCAAGCCCTGACCTCAATGCCACCAGTGGCCAAAGGGTTTGAGAGGCGCTACTTCCATCTCACAGCCAGGGAACACATTCTTATCCCCACCTGGGGTCCCTTGTGGTTGATACTGCCAACCACAAGGAGTAGCTGGGCCAGTCTGGGTGAGCCCTGAAGAACTAGGAGGCAAAAAAGCTGGACCTTTTCAGTCTAAATAGTTACTTGATCTTAGGACTTCTGTCCGGCATATCTAACCAGCAGGTAGTACTGACCTGATGTGGATACAAGTCTTGGAACACGTGGTCCATTTCCAGAAGTTCCTCCCAGCCAAGCCCATACAGAAGTTTGCTGTAGTTCTGGAAGAGGGCAAAACTCTGACTTGCACCATTCTCCAGTCAGCCCTGCAGTTGGCTGACTTGTGATGGCTGTGGCCATGACTTTCATCATCAGTGTACCACATCTCGTGGGTGCGGATGTCTGGGCTCTCAACAGAAGTCCAGAAGACATTTCAGGACCTCCCAGTCAATTGTCCAAGACTGGTTTTCACCCAGATAGGTTCCATGCTGCACAGTCTAAAGGACTCCTGGGCTACCCTCAAATTGCTTGGCATTCACGTCCCTGCATCTCCGAGGAAGTTCTTTTAAATTATAGCATGTTGTGTGTTTCTATCCTGTTTTCTCATGGGAGGACTATAAACTCAGCAGCAGAAGTAACTGGAGGTGGTTGTCCGTTCCCCCCCCCCCGGCACCCCCCTCCCCGCATTCTCTGGACCCAAGCTGAGCCTTTGAAGGTGCACCTGGGGGTGGAGAACTAGCCTAAATCCTGGATGTTTCCCCCATTTGGGATCCATCTTATCTCTCTTCTGTGCCTGGGCCAAGATCTTCCCAGATCTCTAGGTCCTGAGATTGGTAGAGGGGGTATGATCTATCCAATTCTTTGTCCTCCTGCCTTCATCTTCCATATCTCTCTCCTTAGGGATCCTTCTCATACAGTAGCTGCAGTTGTTTCTCATGTGGAGGGCACTAGAGGACGTTCATTAGGAATTCAGAGGCAGGGGTTTCTTCTCCTGAGGCTTCCTTTATCCCCAAGGCCAAGGATTGTCTCAGGCCCATTCTAGAGCTTCGAAATCTCAGTGCATTCTTAAGATGGCTCAAGTTCTGTATGCTCTCTCTGGCCATCATCGTTCCTTCCCTAAATCCAGGGGTGTGGTACATTGCCCACAATTTGAAGGATTGGGGATGATTTCCATATCTCAATCATCCAGCACACAGGCAGATCCTCAGATTTGTCGTTGACAACTGATACTACCACTTCATCATCTTCCCACTGGGTCTTGTTACAGCCCCATGTGTATTCACAAAGCGCAAGCTGGTGGTGGCATCCTTTCTTTGCAAACATTGGGTACAAGTGTTCTCATGCTTGGGCAGCTGTGTCATCAAGGGCCAATCGGAGGATCAGGTTCTAGATTATGTTGAACTGGCATGAGCCACCTGCACTGAACTGAGGCTAATTCTGAATGTATCGAAGTCCATGATGTTCCTGATGCAAAAAATCGGCCCTCCTGGACTCCACATGGTCAAGAGCCTACCTGTCCAAGTCTGTTTCTCACATGACCACTGATCTCGTCAGCAATCACTAGAGATTCCTTACCACCATAGCAAGAAACTTCATGAGACTTCTCTGACACATGGCTGCCTCCACACTTACACAGCACGCCAGGCTGTGCCTTTACTCCCTACTGCTCTGGTTTGCCAGAGAAACAAGAAGGCTTTTTATAAATACATTAGAAACAAGAGGAAGACCAGGCACAAGGTAGGGCCATTGCTCAGTGAGGAGGGAGAAACTGTAACGGGGCACTTGGAAATGGCAGAGATGCTTAATGACTTCTTTGTTTTGATCTTCACTGAGAAGTCTGAGGAAGGAATGCCTAACATAGTGAATGCTAGTGGGAAAGGGGTAGGGTTAGAAGTTGAAATAAAAGTTAAAAATCACTTAAAAAAATTAGATGTCTGCAAGTCACCAGGGCCTGATGATGAAATGCATCCTAGGATACTCAAGGAGCTGATAGAGGAGGTATATGAGCCTTTATCTGTCATCTTTGGAAAATCATGAGACAGGAGAGATTCCAGAAGATGGAAAAGGGCAAATAAAGTGCCCATCTATAGAAAGGGGAATAAGAATAACCCAGGAAACTACAGGCCAGACAGCTTAACTTCAGTGCCAGGAAAGATAATGGAGCAGGTAATTAAAGAAATCATCTGCAAGCACTTGGAAGGTGGTAAGGTGATAGGGAACAGCCACCAGGGATTTGTAAAGAACAAATTATGTCAAACCAATCTGATAACTTTCTTTGATAGGATAACGAGCCTTGTGGATAGGGGAGAAGCGGTAGATGTGGTATATCTAGACTTTAGTAAAGCATTTGATACAGTCTTGCATGATATTATTAAAAAAACTAGGCAAATACAATTTACATGAGACTACTATAAGGTGGATGCATAACTGGCTGAATAACCGTACTCAGAGTAGTAGTTAATGGTTCTCAGTCCTGCTGGAAAAGTATAACAGGTGGGGTTCCACAGGGGATCTGTTTTAGGACCGGTTCTGTTCAATATCTTCATCAACGATTTAGATATTCGCGTAGAAAGTATGCTTATTTTGTTTGCAGATAATACTGAGCTGGGAGGGGTTGCAACTGCTTTGGAAGAGAGGGTCATAATTCAAAATGATCTGGATAAATTGGAGAAATGGTCTGAGGTAAACAGGATGAATTTTAATAAGGACAAATGCAGAGTGCTCCACTTGGGAAGGAACAATCATTTCACATATACAGAAAGGGGAGAGATTATCTAGGAATAACTACAGCAGAAAGGGATCTAGGGCTTATAGTGGACCACAAGTTAAATATGAGTCAACAGTGTGATGCTGTAGCAGAAAAAGCAAACATGATTCTGGGATATATTAACAGGTGTGTTGTGAACAAGACACGAGAAGTCATTCTTCCACTCTACTCTGTGCTGGTTAGGCCTCAGTTGGAGCATTGTGTCCAGTTCTGGGCACCCCAGTTCAAAAAGATGTGTGCGAGGGTCCAGAAAAGAGTGACAATGATTAAAGGTCTAGAGAATGTGACCTATAAAGAGAGGCTGAAAGAATTGGGCTTGTTTAGTTTGGAAAAGGGAAGATTGAGGGGCAACACGATAAGTCTTCAGGTGTCTAAAAGGGTGTCATAAGGAGAAAACTTGTTCTTTTTGGCCTCTGTGGATGGAACAAGAGGCAATAGGCTTAAACTGCCGCAAGAGAGGTTTAACTTGGACATTAGGAAAAAGTTCCTAACTGTCAGGGTGGTCAAACACTGGAATAAATTGCCAAGGGAGGTTGTGGAATCTCCATCTCTGGAGATATTTAAGAACGGGTTAGATGTCTATCAGGGATGGTTTAGACAGTACTTGGTCCTGTCATGAGGGCAGGGGGCTGGACTCGATGGCCTCTCGAGGTCCCTTCCAGTCCTAGTATTCTATAAAATAGTCCCAAAAGTGACTCACTGAAGAATCTAATCACCCTCCCCACCTCTAGTTAATCATTCAACTGGTGGCTTCAGTCTCAGGTGAGTGCCTGTTGCCAACCCTCTCTCTTTTTCTCACAGGCACATTAGAGGTGGGCTTGGGGGCTCACCGGGCAACACCAGAACTCAGGGCCTGTGGTTCAGTCAGATCTATCATTGCACATCAGCATCAGAAAGCTCAGAGCAATTTCCCTTGCTTTTCAGACCTTTCTTGGCCAACTACAGGGCAAGTGCATGTCCATACTGACAGACAAGACCACAGCAATGCTGTGTATAAACAGAGTGGTTCTTGCGCCTCTCTGTAGAAGCCCTTTGCCTTTGCAACTTTTATATACCTCATTGCATCAACTTCTAGCCATTGTACCTAGTGGGCACAGAACAGCCTACTGAACCATCTCAGCCCTTCATTCATCAGCCATAAGTGGTCCCTGAGAGCAGATTTCACCCTCTATCTTCCAAAGGTGGAGTCATTCCCATATGTACCTGTTTGTAACAGGGATCAATAGGAAATGCCACCAGTTCTTCTTCTGGAGCCACAGTTGGAATATTGTGGCAGATGTGGTCTAGATATTGTGGTGCAGTTGCTTGCTGCATATGGTTCCACCTTCCCCTCTAGTACACAAGGTCGTCGTTGAGATCCAGCAGGGGGGTGTCGCACTCATCCACAGCACCCGCTTGACCATGGCAGCATTGGGTCACCATGTTGCTGAGTCTTTCGGTAGGCAGGCCAATGACTCTCCCTCTCTGTCCTTCTCATCATTTGGGACCGTGGCCCATTGCAACCTGGACTCCATCTGCCTCATGGTTTGGATACTCCATGGTTTAAAACAGATGTGGCATCTGTGCTCGGGCTTCATTAGAGAGGTTCTGTAGGGAAGAAGTAAGCCTTCCTAGGATACCTAGCAAAATGGAAGTGATTCCCAGTTTGTTCCCTCATGGATGGAGTCAGCAGCCTTTCTGAGGTGGAGTGTTGAAATTTGATCTTTTGACCTCTATGTAAGGGCCTAGTGTGGGTGATACTTTTTAAAGTCACTAATAGTCCTCCTTATAACAGCTTTATTGATAAATTAAGGTGCAGCGCTTTACCATTTAGGTGGTGGTTAGTAGCATTAGCTGGTCTTGTTAATCCACAGGCGGCCTGGCTTTAAGTAAGCTCCTGGCTGCATGTGAGGGGGGGAAGGAATGGGACTGAGCTCCCGCCTTGTGTGCCGACAAAAATCAGCCTGGGTGCCACTCTTGGCACCTGTGCTGGGGGTTGCTGCCCCGTTACTTAGGCTAACCTAACTGCATCCCTTGGGGTATGAAAATTTACACCTGTATGAAGTTGTCACCATCACCACTCTGATATGAACACCAGCTGATTGATGGGAGGTCAACACAGTAATTCTATCTACCACCTTCCTATAGAGTGGATTTACTAGGACACTATCAAACCCCTTCCATTGTGTTGCAGCTGCAGCTGTGGTGCTTTAGAACATGCATACTGAATGTGGTGATGTTACAGATGTGGGAAGTTCATGGATTTTTTTTTTGCAATTTCATAACTTCTGAATATGGTTTTCAACATATGCCGTCTCTTACTGTGCACTTAACACAAAACAGATTGTTCATCTTACCCCCATTTGGAGTATCTTTGACAGGTTGGTTTTTAGCGTTCGAGTTAACACTCAAACTAAGATTAATATCTGTTTTCCCTTTCACCATATTTTTTAAATGTGCAGGTTGCTGTTAGAAAGGACAGTTGGTGCTTTTACTGGGGGAGAGTCACAGTGGAAAGAGAGATTGAATCTTAACTTTGGAGAGTGGCAGCCACTGCTCCATAATAGCCACACTGTATTGTGTTGCTGTGGTTCCTGTGCTGTGTGTCTGTAGAGTTTTCTGATTTCTGATTCTTGGTGGTCATATGATAATGACTAGGGGTTCTTCATGTCGCCTTCCTATTTGAGTCCATTGGTGGCCAATCAGCCCAGTTCTGGAGCCGCAGATCTTATCACAGAAGAGTCAGGTATTAGTAGCTGTTGGAGAGGTGTGGGGCAGTTTTTTGATTCTTTTTCTTCTTCTCTTCCTCTCTTCACCTGCACTGCAGTGGGACCTCTCAGTTTGTACCACCCCTTCACATATTACTGTTCACCAAGGTTCTCACAAGTGTCAACACCAATGCTGCACTTTTCCATGTGTGCCTTTAGCACATTCTTATTGCTTCTGCTGGCCCCCAAGGCTCCTTTGTCCTTCCTCCAATTTGAAAAACAATCGTTTTGGGAGGTGCTGATCAGACATCTGAACCACGTGAACAGTCCAACGAAGTTGTTGATGAATGATAATGGCTTCTATACTGGTCATGTTTGACTCTTCCAAGACGCTAG
This sequence comes from Carettochelys insculpta, assembly GCF_033958435.1. Taxonomy (NCBI): domain Eukaryota; kingdom Metazoa; phylum Chordata; order Testudines; family Carettochelyidae; genus Carettochelys; species Carettochelys insculpta. The sequence goes on along the minus strand of NC_134147.1, from coordinate 50,251,003 downwards.
TGTTCATGTGCCCATCCTCCCAAGAGATATTTAAAATTCTTCTGAGGCAGGGTTCATTAATATTGTTCAGGTGCCTTCAAATGATGCTTAATTTACCAGCCAGAGTAAAGCTGCTGTATGTGTGCGGAGAGTTTAGTCTTGCACTGGCAAGAGAGTAGATTACAGAGAGATCAGGAGCTTGGATTTTGAGACTTTGAACAGTAGGTCAGTTTCTTGCCAGTCTGCATTCTCTAGTGAGTTGCAGAATGAACTCTAGTATTACCAAAGGAAATTTTAGTTAGCGTTTTTATCATTCTCTCCCTCCCTGCCACAGGGTCCCTTTTCCTTTCTCTGAAATGGAGGATTCTTTTCTACATTGCATCCAGTGGGGCTGTCAGATGCATGTTTGGATTGTCAGGCATGTTTTGATTGGAGATCCTTGGCTGTCTTGCCATCTGCATCGGCTGTGAATACTTGTCTCTGGCTCAGACCTTGTTCCTAAGGGTTGCGTCATCTCTGGGAGAATGGCCAGGTCCGGAGCCCTAGTACAAAGATTTGCTGAAGCAGATGAGGCTTGTTCTGTCTCTAAAGTATCTGTTCTTCCTGTCTGTCCTTTCTATAGCATTCCTGAAACAAACTTGTTCTGAGAGCCTCTCCGTGTCAGCTTCCCTTTCCCAGCTGCTTCCTGTACACCTGGCTGATGCAATGTCTATCTTTGAAACCCCCAGGTTAGCTAACAATAAATTATTTAAACAGATTTTTATTTAAATCAATTTTCTGTTATTTAAATCAATTGTTTTAATCAATAAAATACTAAATTGCTCATTCAGAAATAATTTACAGTTCAATATCACAAACATATTTACATGTAGTCTCATGAAAATAAATTAATGGCTCTAGTCTGTCCTACCCTAACAAATAGCTCTTGCTTCTTGAAAGTTTTGGGTCTTCAATTCCTGTTTATCAGCAGACTAAAGTGCAAAGACATACGTAGGCTGGGTAGGGTTGGTTTTGTTCTGTGCTTACATGGTGGAGGACCTCAGCCAAGCGTAACAGTTAAAGACATTATCTAAAGGTAGACTCAATAGATGAGAGGATGGAGGCAGTATAAAAAAGAATAGTGGAGAAGACTGGAAAGAAAAAGGGGACAACATTATTTAGCACAAACACCTCTTCCTATATACCTCTACGCTGGGTGTGAGAGACTCTATTTGGGAATATTTTGAAGACATTCATTCCCTGGATAGAAAAGGAAAATGTCAAGTTTAAGCTGTGCAAGATGATGATGTACGGCCTAGTTGCAAGAATGAAACAGAAGGAATACTGCTTATTGGGAGAAAATGATGTCTATGAAGTTGTGGATGTATGTGAAGAACAATCTGGATCAACTTCGCAATGCATCATTCCTAGAGACCGTCTCTGTGCTTTTTAGTATGTGTGATTTAACAAGTAAACTCCCAAGCTGGTTAGCTATTCTTTTGGCTTGGTTAATTAGTTGACTAGGTTTAGAATCTATCACCCAAGTATAAAATACAGAAAGCTGCAGTAAGAGAAGTCTGAAGTTGCCAATTGCCATTGACATCCTCTTTTTATATAGTACATAATACATGTCCCTTCTTTTGGAACATTTTGGTCACAGACCATAATGGTGATGCCGTAAGTCTATTCCCTATTTACTTCAGCATAACTCAGTTTTCCAAAGGAAACCCTGTCCTATACTTGTTTCAGTGGGGCTTAATCTAAAATTAAGTGCAGTCTAAACACAGTCAGTCTTAGCTTTTTGGTAACTAAGAATCAGATCTGCATCAAAATGGCAGTGGGAGTGGTAAAGATGAGAGCTAGTTGTAGATGTTTTAAGGACACTGTGCATTTAGGCTGTGTCTACACTAGCCCAGAACTTTGAAATGGCCATACAAATGGCCATTTTGAAATTTACTAATGAAGCTCTGAAATACGTATTCAGCGCCTGATTAGAATGCCTGCAGCCGCGGCACTTCAAAATTGATGTGGCTCCTCCAGACGGGGGTCCTTTTTGAAAGGAGCGCAGCAACTTTGAAATCACCTTATTCCTAACAGCAGACTGGAATAAAGGGATTTCAAAGTTGCTCGTGTCCTTTCGAAAAGGAGCTGCGTGGCGGTGAGTCGTGTCAATTTCAAAGTGCCGCGCTGCTGGCATTCTAATGAGGCACTGAATGTGTGTTTCAGTGCTTCACTAGTAAACTTTGAAATGGCCATTTCAAAGTTTTGGGCTAGTGTAGACACAGCCTTAGTGTTCTGAGAACTCATGTGTTAATGAAATTTTAAATAAAACAGCTGGGAAGTAACATGTTTTAGTGATGAGATTCACACCATTTTTCGAAGAAATATATAAAGTATCAGTAGGAGATGCAATTTAATCATTGCGGGGGTTTTTGTGATTTTTAAATCTTGATTTCGATTGCCTTGATTTGGACAATCCACCCTGGAAATCTGTCAGAATCAGCACTTGAGCCATTTTGTTTGCCCTTACTGGGAGTGTCAAGGCATTCAGTGTTCTGTAGATTGTCACATAGATATATAAAGGACATGGAGCCAGACATGACGTGTGGAGACCTTACCAGGATCAAGAAATCCTTTGCAGTGGCAGGACTGGTGTTTACTGGTTATAGTCATTTCCTGGCAAGTTAATTCCTGGATGCTTTCCCTAATCACTGTAGAGTGCTCAGTGCCAGTGAATTCTGCTGATTCTAGTTTATATTCAGTGACACCCTGTGATTTCATGTAGTCTGCTTGGATTCTCCTGGAATTGTGATGCTGAACATGAGAATGGTCAGACTAGGTCAGACCAATCATCCATGCAGTCCTGTGTCCTTTACTCTCCCAGCAGCAATTCCCAGATGCAACTGTCCTCTTGTGTTCCTTCTCTCTAAATCAAGTGATCCATCCCCTGTTGCTCAGTCTAAGATTCTCAGAGTTGGAAATTTAAGGGCAGCTAGGCTATTGGGTTTCGTCGTTCACCATCTTGGCTAATAGATGTTGATGGTGCTGTCTTCTTTGAACTTCTCTAATTCTGCTTTGAACCCAAAACAAAAAGGCAGTCAAGTAGCACTTTAAAGACTAACAAAATAATTTATTAGGTGATGAGCTTTCGTGGGACAGACCCACTTCTTCAGACCATAGCCACACCAGAACAGACTCGGTACTTAAGGCACAGAGATCCAAAAACAGTAATCAAGGAGGACAAATCAGGAAAAAAAAAGATCAAGGTGAGCAAATCAGAGAGTGGAGGGGTAGAAGTGGGGGGGAAGGTCAAGAATTAGATTAAGGCAAGTATGTTTTGAACCCAGTTACACTTTTTACCCTGAAGACTTTTTTTTTTTTTTTAAGGGGGGTGGGAGCTACATGTTGTATAGCGGCTGGTTTAAGTGATCACTTACGTATCACTTTTAGAAGTTCAGCAATTTCATATTTAAATTCCTTCAGAACTCTTGTCTCTGAGCCAGATGGTATTTACTCTGCGTAGTGTTTGTTCCAGAACCTCTGCTACTGAAACTTCAGTCAAGGCATTTTCTCAGATTTGTCATTTAAAAAGAATTCTCAGGTGTGGGGATCTCCTCCATGTCTTCAGTGAAGACGAATATAAAGAATTTGTTTTGTTTCTGTGAAATGGCCTTGACTTCCATGAGACCCTATTAGCAACTTGTCTAGTGGCTTTACTGTTTGGCAGGCTTTCTGCTTTTGAGGCACTTTGTTTTTTTTTTTTTTTTTTTGTGGTTAATTTTTTAGCTAGTTGCTCTTCAGATTGTTTCCTGGCATGACTTACACATTACACTTGACTCACCAGAGTTTGTGTCTTTCAGTTTTTCTCACTAGGGTTTGATTGCCATTTTTGAAGGATGGCTTTTTGCCCCTGACTTAGTCCATTTAGCTAAAGTGGAATAATTTGATCCTCTTACCACTTTCAGATTTGGGATATGCATTTAGTTTGAACCACTAATATGTTTTTAATTCTCCGTGCAATTTGCAGGCATTTTATTCTTGTGGCAGCTTGTTTTAATTTACATTTTCTTTTTTTGCATTTCCTTTCCCCCATGTTAAATGCTGCTGTCATGAATTTATTTGGCATGTTTCCTTTACCAGGATATTAAATTTAATTACGTTATAGTTACTATGATTGAGTGATTCAGTAACTTTTTGATCAGCTCAAATGCTCCACTTAAGACTAAATCAAGAATTTCTTCTCCCTTTGTGGGTTTCAACACAAGCTGCTGCAAAAAGGAGTCATTTAGGGCAGCTAAAATTTTGTTCACATCCTTTTGAGACGATGTACACACATTTAACATGAGTATAACTGAAATCTCACATTATTGTATTTTCTCTCATTTGTGGCCTTTCTGATTTTCCTTGGCATTTCAGTCATCACCACCAGCTTGGTCAAGCAGTTGGCAGTATATTCCTACTGCCATTTTTTTTGTTCAAACATGGAATTTCTGTCCAGAGATTCTCTGGTATACTGATCCTTATAAGAGAATGCCGGAATAGGCTTCACTGCCATCCTAGCCATTGCCCTTTATTGCACTACTTCACTTCCATCCAGCTGGCTTCATAAGATTTTCATTGAAAGTCCTTCAAATTAGTGGTCCCATCACACTTTCATTTTAAAGAGGCACATCTTTTTTTCTGACAGCCTCTTTAATTTAGGGCTTGTCAAGGCAAGACAGCTTTACCGGTTCTGCCAATATAAATGTCTGGCTTTGTCTACACTTGTGAAGTTTAAAATGTAGCCATGGCTGTGTGGCCAGGGCTGGAGCATCAGGAGAGAGCTCTAGGTAAAGCACCACAAGGGGAGTAGCTAAATGTATTGGGAGTTGTGGCTTCCAGCACTGTAGCCCAGTTTACACTGGCATTTTACAGCACTGTAACTTGCTGTGCTCTGGTGCTCACACCCCATGAGCAAGATAGTTGCTGCACAATAAAGTGTCAGTATAGACTTAGCTTCTGTATGAACTAAACCAAAAAAGGCATTTTTTTTTTTGTTTTAAAATGGAGTATGACTGTTTACAGAAGGAATTTTACAGCAATAGCTATATCAGTTTAAATTCCTGTTTTGACTTGTGCAGTATATAACTTTCCTGTGTAGGCAGACCTCTTCAAATTTAACCTTTAATTTAGTCTCAATAACAGTCTGGGGGAGGAGAGTACTATGCTAAGGTGACATCTGCATCAAGAAGCAGGGTTCAATTTGCAAATCATTCACAAAATGGACTCAGGTGGTGAAGGATCTTAATTTAAAGCAGCATTGCTTGAAAATGCCCTTCAGTTCTGAGAGAGCTGTCACTTCATATTCAGAAGCCTGGGCTTCTCCAAAGAGGGTGGGGACCTTGCTCCCTGTCAGGTGTGCCAAGGGGAAGGTCATAAGACCAATCATGGTAACTCCGTCTTGTGTGGAGACTCATCTGCTTTCTCCAGGTGGTGTGCAGAGTGGAGCAGTATGAATGCTGGCGTGCAAGATGTAGGAGTGCCATTGCCAGTTACAGCTTTTGAGGAGAATAGAACCCTGTAAAACTTGACTCTGTATACCATAAGGAGCGTGTGCATCACTGCAGGTTTGTCTAGGTGTCTAGTAGAGCAGGGGCAATTGAGGTGTAAATCTAGTGTGCTGGTGTGCCACACATTCACTGGTCATGTGAAGCCTGCTTATGCACACCATGAAACTTAGTGTGCAGTAGCAATGTCTGCATGGCCAGGGAATGGGTAGCTTGCTGGTATGCTATAGATCAGTGTTGTCCCAAAACAACTGAAGGGATCACCGCATGCCTTCCCCCTTCACCCCCCTGAGCCAGGCATCCTGCCTCTCAGTCCCGAGCCACCCCTATGTGAGCTGTCCCACAGCCTGAGTGAGCTGCAGGAGGAGCTGCCTCCGCCACCACACTTGTCCCACCAACTTGTGGGATATCTGTGCAGAGGCAGAGGGCACTCCATGTGAGCAGCGTGAGAGCTGCCTCATGACACCATGCTGTCCTGTATGCCATACGTGGAGAATGGACAGTATACTGGACATTGGCTATAGATTTACATCCCAGCTTGCCCACTCGCCATCTAGACAAGCCATAAGGTGTGTTCTGAGTGGTCTGTTTCATTTTGAACCAGATAGCGGTTTGACTGGCACCTGCATTCCTCTGTATAATGCAATAATCAAACGCAGGGGTCACTAATGTATCTATCATACTGCCCAGGTCCAGTAACATGCTAAATCTCTGTTGGATGCAGTCAGCTTAGAAGGGTGGGACTGTTTGTCTTGCCCTTGTCTCAGCCAGCTATAGTGTAGTTGATATTGATTAATGCTGGGGCATACAGAGATAGTATTTTTACCTGTGATTCTCAGACTCTCACGCAGTTGCTTCAGATAAGGCACTCCCTTGCCAGCTTCTTCGCTTTTATACTTTCTGGCTGGTTGTGAGGTTGGCAGGGAGCATAGGGTTCCTAAAAGACACTAGTAAATGAAATAGCATGTCTTTTAACCCCTTTAGCTCTGACAACTCCAACCCTAATTGCTTATGCTTTCAAAGAGTCTTGAGGGGCGTGTTGAGGGACACAGTGGCAATCTATATAGTCATACACACATTTACCTTTGATCTAGTTTGCTCACTAACAATATCAGGGCAGTGTGAGCTATTGGATCAAGTACTATCCTGCCAAGCATCCTAGGCGCGCATTTAGGTGGCTACCTATGCTTGTCTTTTTTTCTTTTTTTTTTTTTTTTTTTCAAACTAGCCCAGTCAAAGCTGGCTTGTATTACGATTACTCAGTCACAGAATTAGTAGGGGAAGTTGAAGTAGGCAGCAGCGACCATGCGGTGCTTGAGTTCAGGATTCTGACAGAAGGAAGAAAGGAGAGCAGACTTATGCTGCATCTACACTGAGAAATTCTAATTTATATTGATTTTCTAATTCTGGAATGTACAAGTTTGATTTTGACCATCCTCACTTCACATCGTGCTCCCCACAAAGTTCAGTTATTGCTGCCATACATGTGCTGGCTAACACTGACTGTTGCATTGTAGGATGCTATCCCACAGTTCCCTCATCCCCGTAGCATTTTGGGTATGCTCACTGGTCTTGATGTCATTTTCCCCCATTGCATTTTCATTATTCTCCTCCCAGTCCCTGAAAATGTCAATCCCTGGAAAAAATGCAGAAGACACTCAAAATTAGAAGAGACTTTTTGGTTTCCCTACACATTACATTGCCAACATGGCTACAGCAACTGTATTCTCAACTGGCCATCCATTGCACCTCCCATCATTGCAGGAAGGTGATCCCTGAAAATAATGCAGGGGGAAGAATGCAGGAAGAAAAAACATTTTTGGTTTCCCCATACACTGTTTATTAATGGAAAGGGTTTTTGGCTTGCCAGTGTGCTATAAGGCTTCCACGCAACGACTGTGTTCTCAACTGGCGATCCACTAAGTATTCTACTTCATATCATTGCCAAAATGTTATCCCTGAACATAATGCAGGGGCCGGGAAAGCTTTCTGTACTGAGAAGAATGTAGGAAGAAAGAATTGTTGGTGTCCCCCTACATTATATTGCCAACACGAGTACAGCGACTGTATTCTCAACTGACCATCCATCCCCCATCCATTATCGCAGAAGTGTGGTCCCTGAAAGTAATGCAGGGGCCCAGGATGTTTCTTATATTGAGAAGAATGTAGGAAGAAAGAATTTTTGGTTTCCGCATACACTATGTTGGTGCTGGGGAGAGTCTTAATGCAGGATCCTGGACTGTTCAGGAAAAAAAGAATTTTTGGTTTCCCCCAGCAAGCCCAGGTATGGGCCAAGGGTGGGTGTTGCTGGATGACCAGCTGAAGTAGTTCTCCCCTGTCGGCAGCAAGCCCCTTAACTGCCAAGGGAGACTTTTCCCCAGCAGCAGCAGGAGCAAGCCCAGGTGTGGGCCAAGGGGGAAGGGTTCCATGGATGACCAGTTGAGCTGTTCCTTCCCTGGCGGCAACAAATTTCCCAGTATCTTAATCAATGAGGTAGACTTCCCACAGTGGCAGCAAAGCATACAATATCTTAACTGCTAGGGGAGAATTCCCAGGGCAGCAGCAAAGCCCTCTCTTTTCCCCCACGACTGGCAGCATTGTCAGCACCGAATGGCAGGCACATCCTTTTATTGGATTGGGTTGGGGGCTACCCACGTGATTTGGCTGAGTGCGGGAAAGACCCAACCTGTGTAGCCCCTGTTGGTGTGGGAAGGGGGTTCGCGCACAAATGTAAACCGCTGACAAGAAGTTTCTCAGCGTGTTATGCAAGCATGACCCCCAGGACAGCCTTGCTGACACAAGGTACAGAGGAGCACGGGCTGGCACCAGGCAGCGAAGGAATAAATAAGAAGTGTACAGACAGCCCTGAACTCCCTACAGGGGCTATTTGAATGGGTGGATGCACTGTCACTCCACTAACAGTGTAGAAACAAAGAAGCCATTTCCCAGGCTGTCATACTAACATGCTCCCACAGCTAAAGGCTTGCTGTTTCTGCTTGGAAATTCATAGTCTTCCCGTTACTGGAGAGCAACGGCCAGAGTGGAGCACTGAGAGAAGCATCAAGGGTTACGTACGGGACACCCTGGAGGCTAATAAATTTGCTTTTAAGACATCGCACTTCCACACTTGCATTTAATCAAACTTCTGAATTCGAGCTTGATGCTATACCCATCAGGTGACTGCAATTGTGTAGTTTTGAGATTACTGCACCCAAAATTGAGCTCATGGTCTTTACAGTGAAGACAATCATGTGGTAAATTTGAGCTAACAATTAAATTCTATTTTTATTTTGTGGTGTAGGTGCAGCCTTAGACTTCAGCTCCCTCAGGGCAAGATATGAAACAGGGAGCTGATAGGCAGGATCCTCTGGAGGTTAATGTGAGGGAGAAAGGAGTCCACAAGAGCTGGCTGTGTTTTAAAGAAGACTTATTGAGGCACAGGAACAAACCATCTCTGTGTACAGAAAGAATAGCAAGTATGGCAGGTGACCAGCTTGGCCGAACAAATACTAGGTGAGTTATAACACAAAAAGGGAACTTACAAGAAGCGTAAACTTGGACAGATAATTAAGCAAGAATATAAAATATTATGCAAGCAGGCAGGGCTACAAGAAGGGCCAAAGTGCAGTTGGAGTTGTAGCTAACAAGGGATATGAAGAATAGCAAGATGGGTTCTTCAAATGTTTGTTCATGGTCATTTCAAATAGATGTCTGTGCGCATGCAGGTTAACTGGAAGAATGTTTCCCTAGCAGCTAGGGCCGGCCTAGGTGCCCCCTGGAGTGGTGCTGTTATGGCCCTGTCAACCCCTTCCCCCACCTTCATTTCCTTCTTTCCACCAGTGACTGTTAGCTGGAACTCCCTGTTGCTCTTGTTTGCTGGCACAGAAATTCAGTCTTATAGTTCTTGATATTTACAGACTTGTTCCCCCAGGAGTTAAAAGTGGAGTTTCCTGCTCTAGTAGGAGAAGGCAGGCTGGTATCCAGGGCTGGTATCAAGTGGCCTTGGATGCTGAGGTACATCCACCAGGGTCATGAGCATGTGCATAGCCATCCGTTGGTGGGGGCTTGGCTACAAGTGTCTGGTCTGTCCTTCAAAGTGTAGCAAATTATTCAAGACCTGTAATTTGAAGGCCCCTTCCTGTTTTGGGGGTGGAGGAGAAAGGAGGAAGAAAATGAAAAACAAAAATAAAAAACAGGCAAGAGGCTCCGTAGCCTAACGCAGGGTTTTCCAAATTTTACACAGTTGGAACCTGGATTTTTTCAGTACCTTTTTTTGGGGGCCCAAAAATATAAACATATGTGAAAAATGAATAAATTTTCACTGTTTATTATTCACAATAGTAATAGTACATAATATAAATCTTAATGTAAAATAAAGTGCCTAACTTATTACCTTAGTTATGCAAGAAAATATGAAATGTAGCAAATTAATAGGATTGTGTGCGATAATCTGTATATTTTCTAAGCACAGGTATTTTTTCCCAAGGACTGGTAGTGGGTTGCGGACCACCCTTTGGGAAATGCTGACCTAAAGGATTCCCACACCACACTGAGATCTTTAGGCTTACACACTCCCTCTATGCAGAGAAGGCACTTCATGGCCTGTCCTCATTACAGATCCTATCATCCCCAAAATGGCCAGGCTGAATCCAAAAGGAGCAATAGAAGTTGTCATAGGTGTCATCCCCGGCAACAGGGTCAGGCCTATAACCAAGTGACGTTTGCCACCAGCCATAAACAGACATTTTGAAGCTGCAGTCTGGGGTGCCGTACCGGTTATTTTGATGGATGCATTCCATTCTTCGAGTGCTGTCCCCATGAGTGCTCCACAGTAGGTGTTGGGCTTGCCCAGCACTGCAGCACAGAGACTTTTCCTGAGTGGTGTTGAGAGGGGCTGCGCATGCACTAACCCACTGTGTGCTGTTCGTACCACTAGGGATGGCACACGTAGTCTCGCTCTCCTCAGTTTCTTCATCACTGCCCTTGGCTTCATAGAAGGATAGAGCTGGAAGAGACCTAAAAAAGCCATCAAGTCAAGCCCCCTGCCCTAGGCAGGACCAAACCCATCAGATCAGCCCCACCAGGGCTTTGTCGAGGCGAGTCTTAAACACCTCCAGGGATGGAGACTCCACTACTTCCCTGGGTAGACCCTTCCAATCTTTCACCACCCTCCTAGTGAAAAAGTTTTTCCTAATCTTCAACCTGGACCTTTCCAACCGCAACTTGAGACCATTGTTCCGTGTTCTGCCATCCGTGACCACTGTGAACAGCCTCTTTGCAACCTCCCTTCAGGAAGTTGAAGGCTGTTATCAAGTCTCCCCTCAGTCGTCTCTTGTGCAGACTAAACAGTCCCAGTTCCCTCAATCTTTCTTCGTAAGTCATATGCTCCAGCCCCCTAATTATTTTGGTCGCCCTCCACTGGACCCTCTCCAGTGTATCCCCATCCTTCCTATAATTGGGGGCCCAGAACTGGACACAGTGCTCCAGATGCAGCCTCACCAAAGCCGAATAAAGAGGAATAATCACTTCTCTGGATCTACTGGCAACGTTCCTCTTGATGCAACCTAATATGCCGTTAGCCTTCTTGGCTACAACAGCACACTGACTCATGTCCAGCTTCTTGTCCACTACAACTCCCAGGTCCTTTTCTGCAGAAGTGCTACTGAGCCAGTCGGACTCCAGCCTGTAACAATGCTTGGGAGTCTTCCGGCCCAAGTGCAGGACTCTGCACTTGTCCTTGTTGAACCTCATCAGCTTTCTTGCAGCCCAGTTTTCCAATTTGTCTAAGTCACTCTGGACCCTGTCCCTACCCTCCAATGTATCTACCTCTCCCCCTAGCTTAGTGTCATCCGCAAACTTGCTGAGGGTTCAGACTGAGCGGGGCTCGCCCTTTCCTCTTCTCTCAGACCTATAATTAGACATTATGTAGCATAGGGTTACTAGTTCATAGTATTTGTCTAGACAGCTCTTTATTTGCTTACAAAAAAAAAAAAAAGGAAGAGAGGGAGATTCCCTCTTATCAGTTTCCCTTCCCTGCACCTGGTGTCCTGATGCAACTTGATTTAAAAAAAGAAAAGAAAAAGAAGACAAGTAGTACAACAAAACTGAAGTGTTCAAGAAAGAACCCAAAAATGCCCGTAATGCTCTCCTAAAAAAAGTCTGTAGTACCTTGACCCTATGCCTGCCTCAGACCAGCACTTTCAATGTATTCACTGCCTCTGAGAGGCATACGTTCCTCAAGAATGCTCACTGTGAGAGCTTAACTTCCACAGGGGAAAGAGATAAGGAGCTGAGATTAAAATGCTCCTCTTTGGAAAAGCCCCAGAGCTGCTGTCAGGCTCGCTCTCCACACCAGGTAACATCCCTTCTGTCAGGGGACGCTACTCCTCCTTTACTGGAGACCAAGGCAAAGGATAAGCTGTCCCCTTTATGCTCCCTGCTCAGCGTGAACACAGGGGAGACTTTGGGCACTTAGAGCACAAAAGGTCTAAGTCCATGTCTACTTTTAAAACTAAAAGCCACACTTCAGGGAACGTGGCTCTTGTGCCCATGGTACCAGCACTGCCAGAAGTGGTGGCCAATCATTACCAGCACTGGCAGACCTGGGGAAGGCTTTTGCGCAACATACGCAGCCGCCACTGGTTTAAAATAGAACTGTCACTGGTGCAAGAGAGAGAGCAGCAATGCAGCCAGTACTGGCACCGGCAGACTGGGAAGAGGCTGCTATGCAGAACGTGCAATTGGCACTGGTTGAAATATAACCATTACCAGTGCTGGCGGAATCTGCGGTGCTGCACTCCCGGTACTGGGAGAGCAAACTCAAAACCTGATGCAGCAGCAGCTCTTGTCCTTGACACTGTGGAAAACCATGGCTAAATAGAGTTCCCCGGGGAACCATACCACTCAATCCCAAACCAAATCAAATGGGGGCATTATGTTTCTTCCCCCAGTCTGTCCTACCACCACAGGAATACTGTGGGGATAAAAGAAGAAGAAGAATGAAGCTAGCGCTTTCTCTCGTCACTTTCAGTGCCCTATACATATTCTGCTGACACGACCCATTTAAAAAGAAAAAATGCTTTAAGTGCTGAGTGGAAGAGCCTTTCTTCTAGAGATACAAGAGATGAAGCTGCGACTGAGACTGCTCTTTTCTGATAAAGCTTTAAATGGTGCCAGACCGCAGTTTAAAGCGAGAATGTCCTTTCGGTCAGGGATTTGCCTGCCTCCTCACTGGGGACTCAGACAGCACGCAAGCCTTCCCCATTATATTCCCTGCCCAGAGCGAATACAGGGAAGGAACCGGGCACATTGAACACACACTAGCCCAAGCCTGCCTCTGGCTTTAAATTAAGAGCCATACTTTACTTCAGGCAAAGTGGCTTCAAATTCCGCGGCTCTGGCCATGCTGGAGGGGGCTCCGAGGTCATCACCAGCACTGGCACAGCACCCACTGATTGGTCTGCCAAACACTTAACCAGCACTGACTGAAACGGAGCCCTTGCTGGTGCCAGAGGAGCACGCAGTGCCACACCCTCTCCCAGCACTGAGGAAGCAACATCAAACCCTGGTGCAAGCCAGGACTAAAAGTAAGAGTTCCCCTAGGTAACCATAGCCACTATCTTGAGCCAATGTTGGACCTGCAATTAAGACACAGAATGTCCCTTCTGTCAGGGACTCCATTGCCTCCTTGCTGGGGACTAAGGCAAAGAGCAACTCTTTCAATATGCTGAGTACAGCAGAGGAACTGGGAACGCTGGGCATACAAAGCCCAACCCCACCCTTGGCACTAATCTTAAAAGCCACACTTTAAAGCGGCCCCAACCCCGCTCCGGTGGAACCAGCAATGCTAGAAGGGGTTGCGCAACCATTGCCGGCACCAGCAGACCAAGCTTTGGCTGCTGTACTGTATGTGCAAACGGCACTGGCTGTATCACAGCCATCACTGGTGCCAGAATAATTTGGGCACTCGCACTGCATATGTTGCCTCAGAGAGGCTCACATTTCTCAAATGCTCTCCACATGAGCCCCGCTGCACAAGCTAGGAAAAACAGGGAGTTGTGTTTTAAATGCTCCCTTTTGGCAAGTGCCAGACTTACAAGCCAATGCAGACAATGTCCCTTCTGATAGGGACTTCATTGATCCTTCAGTAAGGACAAAGGCAAGGACCAAGTCTTCCCTGTTATGTTCCCCACCCAGGGCGAGCACAGGAGATGAACCAGGCACATTGGGTGCACAAAGCCTAAAGCTGCATTTTGCAAAACCAACTCCAGCCTCTGCTCGAAACAGCACCAGTAATGCTGGAGGGGGTTGTGTGACTGTCACCAGCAGACGGAACAGTGGCTGGTGCGCCAAACACACAAATGGCATTGGCTGAACCAAAGCCGTTACTGCTGTCACAGCAACACTCGGTACCATGTTCTCTCTCAGCACCGAGTGAGCAACACCAAACCTGGGTGAAGCTGTTGTCCCACATTTCACCAATGCAGCCCCCGTCCCATGAAAGACAAGTGTGAAAATGAACAGAGTTCTTTCACGAATCTACAGCCTGCACACCTTGAGAAGGTCACTGGTACAGAGGCATTACTCGCCATCCCCTACACCATCCTACCGCCATATTGATAATGTGAGCGGTTGCCACTCTTAGTATAGGGCACCAAGGTACTACCAATCACCTTGTCCGCGCTACTCTGCAGTATACTGATATTGTTTATCCAGAGTTGTTAGTCAATTGCCACATCACTCTTATAGGGCTAATAGATATGACTGCAGAAGTGCATTCTCTTTACAACACTCCTCTCGGAGTGCAGCTCGTGCATCTCACCCTGTTCACTACAGATGTCCTTTTACAGATCTCTTGAGAAATCTCTCTACTGTGGCATAGTGCCAGCCATCTCCTCTCTTCTGTCTCCTTACACCATGAAAAGGAGAAAGTCCATTATACTCGAGTGGCAGATGATCACAGCTACCTCCGGACTTGCCAATGTCTGAATCTATGTTGTTTCACAGAGAAGCAGTCACGCGCATAGACCTTTCTTCTCCTATCGACCTAAGAGAGTTTCAGGATCTTTTAAAAGCATGGCAGTTAGCCAGGACATCACCTTAGCATTAATGCCATAGAAACAATATAGGCTTTTAAAAAAAAAAAAAAATTTTTTTTTACAACCACCTGCCACAGCCAGGATGGATCTACCCAGGCAGCAGGTGAAGTCTGGCTAAACACCTGGAGCTATCTAACAGAAAGATGTATTCATCTTCTAACGTCAACTGTGCATAGCTAATTATTCAGTGCTTTTTACTAACCATGACTTTGACAGTTACTTCAGACTTTCTCAACTAATTGCTCATTTTCCTGATAAGAAACCTATTTTCAAACCTGTAGTCCATGAAGTCCACACAGTTCTTCAAAACAGCATGGCAGATGGCATTAGACTCTGCTGATACAACCGGCAGGACCAGAGCCTCAGCCATTGTTATGTCAGGATCCTCATGGCTGCAGGCAGCAGGTGTCCCAACAGAACTCCACACAAAAGTGGAGGATTTACCATTTGATGAAACTAAGGTATTTGCAACAAATATGGAAGACGTTTTTTCATTTATTTTGTTTGAAATATTTTTACACTTCCTCTTTAAAATATTCAAGGTGACTTACTAAATTTTTTAAAAATAAGCATATATAAAGTTTTTAAAATGCAAAACTCCAAAAGGACATAAAACCTGCTAAAATCTCAAAAGAAGGAGCACACGCATGAACTCAAATACCAATAAAAGCATGAGTAAAAAGGGTGGCTTTAAGCTGGTGCTGAAACAATGTTAGTGTTGGCACCATGCGAATATCACAGGGAAAAGAATTCCACAGCCTGGGAGCAAAGGCTGAGAAGACCCTGCTCCATGTTAATGTTAATCTTATCTCCCTAAGTGGGGAAGAGTGAGCAGAGCCTCCCAGCTGACCTAAATCCCTGGGAAAGGATGGCCCTTTAAATAGAATCATAGAATCACAGAGCTGGAAGGGATCTCAAGAGGTCATCTAGTCTAGCCCCCTGTCCCAAGCAGGATCAATCCCAACAAAGTCGTCCCACCCATGACTATGTCAAGCTGAGACTTAAAAACCTCTAGGGATGGAGATTCCACCACGTCCCTAGGTAACGCATTCCAGTGATTTGCAACCCTCCTGGTGAAGTAGTTTTTCCTAATATCCAGTCTACTCCTCTCCTTCTGTAACTTCAGACCATTACCCCTTGTTCTGCCATCTGTCACCACTGAGAACAATTTCTCTCCAACCCTTTTTAGTGCTCCCCTTCAGGAAGTTGAAGGCTGCTATTAAATCACCCGTTGGCATTCTCTTCTGTGTACAAAATAAATAAGTCCAAATCACTCAGCCTATCCTCATAGGTCGTGCTCCAGCCCCTTAATGATTTTTGTTTCCGTCCGCTGAACCTGCTCCAGCACATCCACATCCTTTTTATACTGGGGGGCTCAAAACTGGACACAATACTCCAGATGTGGCCTCAACAGCTCCAAATAGAGGGGAACAACAACCACTCTAGCCCTGCTCAAAATGCTCCTCCTCATGCACCGCAATATGCCATTGGTCTCCTTGGCTACAAGGGCACACTGCTTGCTCATATTCGGCCTTTCATCCACTGTAATCCCTAGGTCCCTTTTCATTGTACTGCTGCTTAGCCAGTCAGTCCCTAGCCTATAACAGTGCTTGGGATTCTTCAATCCCAAGTGCAGGACCCTACACCTCTTGTTGTACTGTATCAAATTTCTCTTGGCCCAATCCTCCAATTTATCCAGGTCACTCTGCATCCTATCTCTACCATCCAATGTATCTGGCTCTCCCCTTAGCTGTCAGGGACTCCATTGCCTCCTCGCTGGGGACTAAGGGACATTGTTTGCATTGAGTTGGAAGTCTGGCACCAGCTGAAGAGCCTTGCCAAAAGAGAGCATTTAAAACACAACTCCCTGTTTTTCCTAGCTTGTACAGTGGGGCTCGTGTGGAGAGCATTTGCGTAATGTGAGCCTCTCTGAGGCAACATGCAGTGCAAGTGCCCAAGTTATTCTGGCACCAGTAATGGCCAGAATACAGCCAGTGCCATTTGCACATATAGTACAGCAGCCAAAGCTTGGTCTGCTGGTGCCAGCGATGGTTGCGCAACCCCTTTCGGCATTGCCGGTGCCATCGGAGCGGGGTTGGGGCCGCTTTAAAGTGCGGCTTTTAAGATTAGTGCCTCTCCCCCTAGCTGAGTGTCATCCAGAAACTTCTTGAGGGTGCAATCCAGTCCCTCATCCAGGTCATTAATAAAGATGTTGAACAGTATCGGCCCCAGAACTGAGCCTTGAGTCACTCCATTTGAAATTGACCGCCATCCAGATGTTGGGACATTGACCACTACCCATTGGGCCCAACGGTCAAGCCAACTTTCTGTCCATTTTCTACTGCATGTATCCAGTCCATACTTCCTTAACTTATGGGCAAGTATTTTGTGAGAGACTGTATCAATATCATGGACCTAACCCATTTGAGGCTTCATGAGTCATAACCAATGCCTTAAATTGTGCCCAGAAACGCACTGGAAGCCAGTGTAGTTGCTGGAGCCCTGGCAATGTGCTCTGCATAACAAGCTAAAACTCAGGAAGCTGCATTCTGGAGTAGCTGAAGTTTCCAAAGACTCTTTAAAGGCAGTCCTATATAGAGTGCATTACAGTAATCCAGGCAAGATGTGACGAGTGTGGATCACTGCAGAAGAGTCGTGCGTGTTCAGGAAGGGTCACAGCTGGTGGCTCAGATGAAGCTGCCCAAAAGCACATCTAGCCACTGAAGAAATTTTTGGTTTTCAAATGTTAGAAAAGGGTCCAGGAGGACTCTCAAGTGGCATACCTGTTCTTTCAGATGGTGTTACTCTTCCCCTGAAACAGGTGCCATGCCACATTCTTGAGCGTGGGATCTCCTGATCCACCGGACCTCAGTTTTATCTGGATTCAACTTCAACTTTTTAGACTTCATCCAGTCTATCACTGCTTCCAGACACAGGTTTAGATCAGTTACCACCACACCTGATTCTGGTGTAAGAGGGACATTTGGGTATCGTCTTCATATTGGTGGCACCATCTTCCAAAACTCCTTATGACTTTTCCTAGTGGCTTCATGTTAGACGCTCAACGGCATAGGGGACAAGATGGAAACTTGTGGGACCCCATAGCACAATGTCCATGGGGGGTCAAATAACAGCCCCCATTGTATATTTCAGCGAAGACACAAAAAAACCCAAATGCAGCTGGTATTGTTTGAGAGCAGGCAAATGCCACAAATCTCTGTGGGATACTTTCCTCCTCCCTTGTATGCTTTTCCACACATTCTTTGATAGCCAGAATCCTCAGGAAAATCCAGAAAGATGGAGCACGAATCATCCTCACAGCTCTAGTATGGCCGAGTCAGATCAGATTCTCCAAACTCTCAGAACAAGGATACCATGCTTTACCTCAGACCTCATACCCTACCCTACATCTGACAGCCTGGTTTTCTGTCTGGCTCCCATTGAATGCACACTACTACTCCCAACAAGTGCCAGATGTGCTGTTACAGAGCACTTGAGAAACAACATGCAATATGTACCTCTCCAAGTCCAATTGCTTCTCATCCTGGTGCTCTGAAAGGGACATACAACCCACAAAAGCCCTCTGCAAGTCTTGACTGCAACCACCAGTCGAGTCAATGGCCCCATGTTCTCTGGCCCTGTTAAGAATGAACACTCTCTTTTTACTGGCAATAAGATCAACTCAAAGGCTGAGCAGCATAGTTGCTTTGACCAACTTTCCACCAGTCTTCCACAAACACACGGTGTTATGGCCGCATCCTGCCTTTCTACAGAAAGTGTGCTCTCAATTCCATATTAACAAACCTATACTCCTACCTACCTCCCGCCCTAAACTGGATGTCAGCTGGGCCATATCCTTCTACGTATACAGGAGATGATCCTTTAGAAAATTGCAAAGTTTTTATCTGTTGCACAAAGATCAAAGGGATTGCTCATGTCATCCCAACCTGAATCGTGACTCACATCTATGTGCATAGTGCAATGCTCTTCTACTCAAAACAGATCACTCACTGTATTTCCGAAGGCACATTCTGTGAGATCAGTAACAACATCCACAGCCTTCCTAAAGGAAGTGCCCTTGTAGAACATATGTTGTGCAGCCATGTGGTCCTCTGACCACATGCTCATGACACATCATACAATACACTCATGCAGATGAAGATATGACAGTAGCTAATACAGTACTGTCCACAGTAAATGCACCGACTCAAAACTCACTGTCCAAACAAGGGGTACATCTCTACAGTTACCTGCTGCGGAGGACCAACAGGGAGAGCACTTGAAGAAGAAAGAAGTTACTCATCTTTTGCAGTAATGGTGGTTCTTCAATGTGTGTCCTGCCTGTCTCCACTCTACTCTGTGCTTTAGACATAGTTACTTCACTGATGCCCTAACTGAAGAGAGTGGTGCTATGCATGCTATCCCTAGTAGCGTAAACGGTGTGTACTGGGTTAGCACATGCACAGTGTCATAGAATCATAGAATCCTAGGGCTGGGAGGGACCTCAGGAGGTCGAGTCCAGCCCCCTGCTTCAAGCAGGATCAACCCCAACTAAGTCGAAATGACCCTTTTGCCAACCCGAAAATGATTCTGGAGACACTGAGCCAGTCTCTGATAACTACTCCAAAATCAGGGCTATCAAAGTACATTACAGCACCCTCCTCAACAACCAGAGGAGTAATGAGATGTCGCTGCAGGGCAGGCTAGCACTGGTAGAGTCACACCCTGATTTGCTGTGCACTAGTGTTTTGTATAAACAAGCTGTAATCAACACAATTTGCACTGCTTCTTGTACCAAACAAATGGCGCAGGTTTCCCGCCCCAGAAAGGACAAACAAATTGCCCTGGATCATCCTTAAATTGTCCTTTATTCTCCAGATCAGAAGTGGCGCTCTCCCATGAAAGCTCATCACCAAAGAAGTAATATTGTTAGTCTTTAAGGTGCCACAGGACTGCTTGCTTTGTTTTGTGAAGACACGGACAAACACTGCTATCTCTCTGAAATTGTCAGAGGTAACTTTGAAAACACACCAGCCACCCCTAGCAAAGTCAAGGTATGAAAACAGGCAATTCAAGCACTCCTCTCTCTGTTGTGCTGTTCATGCATTCGGTAGCAGCCTGGATGTAATCTGTAAGGGGCAACTGAGCTTGTTAAAACCGGGATACGGAAGATGAAAGACAGCAAGGGCTATTGTTCAATCTGAAATCCCTTTGGACATACAATTAACGTGAACAAGAGGGGTAACGTGCACCTGTTCAAAGCTTCGCTGTTCGTCAGTGACGCTGCAGCCCTTGATGGCCGCCCACCAGTACAACTCAGGAAAAGTCTCTGTGCTGTGGTGCTGGGCTAGCCCAACAACTATCATGGAGCACCCACGAGGACGCACATCTTGAAGCATCATTACTGCACAAGGTGAGTAACTTCTATATTTTTTTCCCCTTCTACTTATCTTGTTTTTTTCCACGTGTGATCCTGCATCATTACAGATAACTGGGTGCTGTGTACCATAAAGTTGTGGTACCACGTCCATCTTCCCAGCCACCCTCCCTGTTCCTCTTCAGGGACCCTTCTGACACGCAACTTCTACTTCAGGAGGTACACACACTCCTTTCTCTAGGAGCAATGGAGGAGGTTCCTCTAGAAATGTTGGGGTAGGTTTCATTCCAGTTATTTCCTTACCCCAAAAGTCAAGGGTGGACTTCAGCCCTTACTGGACCTGGGTGAGCTCAACAGGCTCATAAAGAAGCATAGGTTTTGCATGGCCTCCCTGGCATTTACTATCTCTTCTTTGGATCAAAATGACTGGTACACTGCCCCTAACTTGAGGAATGTGTACATTCATAAGAACAGCCATACTGGGTCAGACCATAGGTCCATCAAATCCAGTATCCTGTCTTCCAACAATGGCCAGTGCCAGGTGCCCCAGAGGGAATGAACAGAACAGGTAACCATTAAGTGATCAATTGTCTGTCACCCATTTCCAGCCTCTGGCAAACAGCAGCTAGAAACACCCTCTATGCCCATCCTGGCTAACAGCTGTTGGTGGACCTGTCCGCCATGAATTTATCTAGTTCTTTTTTTAAACTCTACTATATTCTTGGCCTTCACATCCTCTGGCAAGGAGTTCCACAGATGAACTGCGTTGTGTGAAAAAAAATTTCCTGTTTTTGTGTTAAACCTGCTGCCTGTTAATTTCAGTTGGTGACCCCTAGTTCGTGTGTTGTGAGAAGAAGTAAATAACATTTCCTTATTTACTTTCTCCATACCAGTCATAACTTTATATACCTCTATCATATCCCCCGAAGTGTCTTTCTTTCCAAGCTAAAAAGTTCCAGTCTTATTAAGCTCTTCACATTTCAGTTCCCCAAACTCTCACTAGATACCTAAAGATACATGGTAGACGATAATCATTATGAGTTCATGGTTCTCCCCTTTGGCTTGTCTTCAGCTCCCTGAGTCTTTATGAAATGCGTAGCAGTAGTGGCAGCTTTCCTACAGATATCAAGTCCCTGTTTTCCCTATCTGCACAATTGGCTCAAGAAGGGTGCCTCCAGAGACTCGGCACAGGCTCATGTCATATTGATCAGAACTGTGTTTAACAAACTTGGCCTCCTGCTCAGTGAGTTCAAATCAACCTTCTCACCAGTTCAGAGGATAGAGTTTATAGGAGCAGTCCTAGATTTCACACAGGCCAAGGCTTGTTTCCCACCCGATTGTTTCCAGGCTGTCAGGTGTTATTCATGGCCTCAGACAGTTTCTCACTACCACATCAAGAAATTGCCTCAAGTTTCCCAGCCCTATGGCCTCATGCAATTATGTAGTACAGATGGCAGGAGTCAGGTTCAGGCCTCTACAACTCTGGCTGGCATCCACCTACCAACTGTCTCAGGTCAGACTGGACAGGCTAGTGATACTACTGCAGATGGTATTGGATTCCCTCCTTTGGTGGCTTGACTGAGAACATGGATGGTCAAAGGTGCCATTTGCAGTTCTACACCTGTCACTATGGCAATGGATGCCTCAGGTGTGAGGTGGGAATCTCACTGAGGGGTTCTGAGATCTCAGGGGCTAGGTACCCCCAGTGGACCGTACTCTACACATAAAGGTCAGGGAACTGTGGTCTGCTCGGCATGTCAGATGTTCAGGTCCCATTTGTTGGGCTGCTGTGTTGTGGTTTTAACAGACAGTATTACAACAATGTACTATTCAGACAAACGGCAGGTGCACACTTTTCTGCCCTTTTCCTGGAAGCCATCAGGCTTACGGAATCCTTGTGTAGACCTATGACGAAGTTGAGGTGTGGGGATTTTATGCCCCTGGTTGGTTGGCATGCATTACCTGCTGAGAGAGAGTCCTGAAATAATCTGAGGTCTTGAAACAAGTGCCATCCAGCCTTTCCAGATTACTATACCCTTCTAAGGAGTCAGATTTGTTTTGCATGCTACCAAGTTACACCTCACTTAAAAACAACTTACAAAAACATGCAAAAATATCACAGAAGACGACTACAGAAAACTTGCTGATTTTTCTGCTATTTTATTATCAAATAAATTAATTGGAATAGACATATTGGCTTACATTTCAGTGTAAGGCATATGAAACGAGTAATTTTCTGGATAAACTTCTATAGTGTACTGCCTTTAATAGTGTTTTTATGTAACCTGTTGTAAAACTAGGCAAATATCTAGATGAGTTGATGTATCCCCTGGAAGACCTTGGTGTACTCCCAAGGTTATACATAGCACTGGTTGAGAAACACTGCTCTGTTGTATGCATTTCCACTCATTACCCTGATTCACAATGTTCTACTGTTTTTTTTTTCTTTCAGTTACACACCTTGTAACTGTCGTTCTTTGAGATGTGGTGTTCATGTCAGTTCCAACACTCACCCTCCTTCTCCACTGTTGGAGTAGTCGACAAGAAGAAACTGAAGTGGGAGAGGTTGGTAGGGCCCTATAGTGGGTGTCATATTGGTGCCCCTCTAGGGGGTGCCCAGGCTGACCCGATGGCTAGCTGCTAGAGGAAAACTTTCCGTGACAATGTGCACATACGCACACAGACATCTATTTGGAATGAATGTGAATGCATTTTGAAGAACAGTAGTTACGGGGGGAAAAAAAACAAATCAAAACAAGCAGCCATGTAGCAGCTTAAAGAAAAAGTTTTGTTAGAAAATGAAAAGACCCATTTAATCAGATTTGGAGCAGAAATAAGAATCCAGGTTTTACGTAGCTGCGGGAGGTTTGTGAGGAGGAGGAGGAGAAAGCGGGGAGTCATCTGTCGTTAATGGGACCTGTGGAAGGAGTAAATTGAGTGGGATGGTGCCATTCCCATGAAGACCAAAGGTAGGGCCTAAGGTAATTGAGGTCACGCTTAAGCCCCAGGTTAGATATGTCAGACTTACAAGTGAATGCCCCACTGCCTTGTGAGTTATCCTGGGAAGGAGTAAACCCTGACAGAAAATCTGGAGGGGAGTCCTAAGGCAGTTCTGTGCCAGCTTCTGGCATTGACCTGGCAACTCCTGCCGCTGAGCTGGTACCAGACATAGAGGTTATCCTCTCCTTTGGACTATATCAGTAAAGCCGAGAGGGGGCCACTGGTGCCTGGGCAGCCCAGGGTCCCAAAAAAATTGCCCAGGCTCGCACCTGGAGAGGTACTCCAGCCTCGCTAACAGTGTTGAACCAACATGGGAGGTAACAGATACCCGTTACAAGCTCTTGCTCGACTGGCGTAGAGAACGAGCGCCAGGAGTTGCCTTCGACGGTGGGAGAGATCAGTGCATCTCACTGGACAGTCACCGCCTGCCTCAAGCTGGGCAGCCCCCAGCCAGAAGGATACTGTCCCGCCACAGTTCACCTGCTCACTGGGTGTGTGAAGGCTTAAGGTTCCCAAACCTGACAAGTGACTGAAATTTGAGCACCAGGCAAACCAATAAGAAAATCAACAAGAAAAGGAAACCATCAAAGCTTTAAGCTTGCTTGCTAGAATGTGCGGACCATGCTGACTGGTTTGACTGAAGATCTTCAGGACATCAGTGACACCCGAAAGACTGCTGTCCTCAGTGAGGAACTGAAGAGGCTCCAAGTTGACATTACTGCTCTGCAAGAGACGCGACTCGCAGTTTCGGAATCTCTAAAGGAAAAGGACTACACCTTTTTCTGGCAGGGTAAAGCCCAAGATGAACCCAGAGAGCATGGTGTTTGGCTTTGCCATCAGAAACACCCTTCTACAAATGGTGGAATTAGTCATGGGCGGATCAGAAAGACTCCTTCAGGTCATACTTCAAACTTGCGCCAGTCCTGTCCACCTGATCAGCGCTTATGCTCCAACCCTGTACGCCACACTAAAAGTAAAAGACAAGCTCTGTGATGCTCTTAGTGCTGCCATAGCGCAAATACCTGCTCGCAAACAACTGTACATTTTGGGTGACTTCAGTGCAAGAGTTGGAGCCAATCGTGACTCCTGGCCTTCCTGCTTAGGCCACTTCGGTGTGGGAAAAATGAATGAAAACGGACAGCATCTTAAACTTTGCATGTGCTGCAGTCTGTGCATCACAGACACATTTTTCCAAACCAAGCCACAGCAGTGTGTGTCATGGAGACACCTATGCACAAAAAACTGGCATCAACTAGACGTGGTGATCACTAGACGTGATAACCTCAAAAACGTCCTTCTGACATGCAGCTATCATAGTGCCGACTGTGATACAGATCACTCGCTAGTTTGCTCCAAACTCAAGGTGAGACCCAGGAAGCTGAACCACTCTAAGCCAACTGGAAGGCCCCTCATTGATGCCAGAAAGACAGCAAACTCAGAAAGCCGAAAAGTTGAGAGACCTTCAAGGAGAATCTGCGCAGCAGCCCTGGGGATGCCGATGTGACATGCAGATGGCAGCATCTGAGGGATACAATTTACAACACGGCCTTGTCAGTGTTTGGAAGAACAGCCAGCAACACAGACTGGTTCGAAGCTAACTGTGATGAGATGATTTGAGCCATCGAAAAGAAGTGCATTGCACTCCTGGAGTACAAATGCTCACCGAGCCAGATTGCCCTGCAAGCACTCAGAGCAGCCAGAAAAACAGTACAGCAGACGGCCAGGCGCTGTGCAGACAACTACTGGCTTGAGCTATGCAGCAGCGTCCAGACCAGTGCTGACTCTGGTAATCTCAGGGGAATGTACGAGAGCACCAAGAAGGCATTAGGACCCACCCAGAACAAGATGGCACCTCTGAAATCCAAATCTGGTGAAGTCATAACTGACAAAGTCAAGCAGATGGAGCACTGGGTCGAGCACTA
The DNA here is from genome assembly GCF_033958435.1 of Carettochelys insculpta. Classification (NCBI taxonomy): domain Eukaryota; kingdom Metazoa; phylum Chordata; order Testudines; family Carettochelyidae; genus Carettochelys; species Carettochelys insculpta. The sequence goes on along the minus strand of NC_134147.1, from coordinate 50,226,102 downwards.
CTGTGAGCTATACTCTCACGAGAACATTGTGGTTGTTACAGCCCTCAATGCTGTCGAGCTCCTACCAGTAATGGATGAACTGGATCAGGAACCAACTGTGGGCAAACTGAAGAAAGCATTGCAGTAGGAAAGAAAGGAAGCATCGACAGCATTGCAGTAGGAAAGGCCCCAGGCCAGGATGGTATACCACCAGAGGTAATCAAGTGTGCCACGGACACCCTCCTGGAACACCTACGTGAGCTACTGTGCCTGTGCTGGAGAGAAGGAGAAGTTCCACAGGATATGTGTGATGCTAACATAGTAACCTTGTATAAGAACAAAGGAGACAGAAGCGACTGCAACAATTACTGTGGAATCTCCTTCCTAAGCATCACTGGTAAACTGTTCATTCGCATCATCCTCGGCAGACTCCAGAAGATTGCTGAGAGGGTGTATCCCGAATCACAGGGTGGTTCTGCACAGAGAGATCTACCATTCACATGGTCTTCTCTTTGAGGCAGCTGCAGGAGAAATGCAGGGAGCAGAGGAAGCCACTCTATGTTGCCTTCGTCGACCTGACCAAGGCCGTCGACTTGGTCAGCAAGGATGGACTGTTGAAAGTGCTCCACAAGATAGGCTGTCTACCATGGTTACTCAAGATGATCCAGTCTTTCCACGAAGACATGAGAGGAACCGTCCACTATAACGGCACATTATTGGGTGTGTTCAGCATCAGGAGCGGTGTCAAACAAGCATGCGTTCTTGCTCCAACATTGTTCGGGATCTTCTTTGCACTCCTCCTGAAGCACGCCTTTGGATCCTCAACAGAGGATCTTTTTGCACACAAGATCTGATGGGAAACTGTTTAATCTTGCAAGGCTGAAAGCTAAATCTAAGGTGCGGGAAGTCCTCATCAGAGAGATGCTGTTCGTGGATGATGCTGCTGTAGTGTCACACACAGAAGACCAGCTTCAGAAACTGCTGAATCAGTTCTCCAAAGTGTGCAAGGACTTCGGGCTTTCCATCAGCCTAAAGAAGACCAACTTACTTGGTCAGGATGTTGCTGAACCTCCATCAATCAGCATTGACAACTATACGTTAGAGGTCGTCCACGAGTTCGTTTACCTTGGGTCCACCATCACTTACACCCTGTCATTGGAGACTGAGCTAAACAGGAGGATTGGAAAAGCAGCCAGAACTCTGTCCAAGCTCAGCAAGAGAGTGTGGAATAACATCAAGTTGTATACCCACACCAAAATACAAGTCTACAGAGCCTGCATCCTCAGCACCCTCCTTTATGGCAGCGAGTCTTGGATCCTGTATGCCCGCCAGGAAAAGAGGCTGAACGTCTTCCACTTGCGTTGCCTCAGGCGCATCCTTGGAATATCGTGGAAGGACAGTGTGCAACTCCTCAGGCAGCGGTGGCTCCACTGGCTTGGCCACGTCCCCAGGATGAATGATGGAAGGATCCCAAAAGACATCCTGTATGGTGAGCTAGCCTCTGGCAAAAGACCTCCCGGACACCCCCAAAGATGTTTGCGCTACAGAGATGTTTTCAAGAGGGACCTCAGGGAGGTAGACATCGAGCCGGACAGCTGGGAGGAGCTGGCAGACGATCACAGCAGATGGAGGCAGGAACTACACAAAGGCCTTCAGAAGGGTAGGATGAGGTTCAGACAGCTAGCAGAGGAGAAGTGAGCCCACAGAAAGCACAGCAAGGACCTGCCAGACACCCATTACATATGCAACAGATGCAGCAAGGGCTGTCGCTCTTGTGTGGACCTTCATGGTCACAGTCGACGCTGCAAATGATGATTGCAAATGGAACGGTGAAGGGCGTGATCCATAGTCTATGCAGACTGAAGGATGCCCACTACAAGTGAATTCCAGTTGAATTCAGATGCCTCCCTCTGTAATCTTGTGGTAAAATCCTTTTGTCGAAGAAAGTATGTAACTGGTTGGTTGTTTGTTTTTGTTCGGGTATGTTAGGTACAAGGTGGTGGTCAGGGAAAGTGTGGGACCCTTCCTGAATGGGGAAGACAACCTAGTGATGTGGAAGATCTGAAGTACCCAATGTTTTTTATGCCTTGTTCTTCACAGACAAGGTCAGCTCCAGATTGCTGCATTGTTGGGCAGCACAGTATGAAAAAGAGGTAAGCAGCCCTCATTAATGAAAAAACAGGTTTAAAGACTATTTAGAAAATCTGGATATGCATTACTCAAATCAGGCTGCACCTAATGTACCTGAAGATGCTGATTAGAGAATTGGCTGATGTGGTTGCAGAGGTGTTGGTCACTATCGTCGAGAAATTGTGGCTATTGGAATAGGTCCCAGACAGTTGGAATAAGGCAAATGAAGTGTCCATCTTTAAAAAAGGGAGGGGAGCTACGGATGGATTACCCTCAACCCAGTCCCTGGATTGACAGATCAATCTTTAACCAGGAGATCCTCAAAGGAATCCATTTTGGGACACTTGGAGAAGGTATCAGAGGGGTAGCCGTGTTAGTCTGGATCTGTAACAGCAACGAAGGGTCCTGTGGCGCCTTATAGACTAACAGAAAAGTTTTGAGCATGAGCTTTCGTGAGCCCAGACTCACTTCATCTGATGCTGGTCTTGGAAATCTGCAGGGCCAGGTAGACCCTTCGTTGCTGTTGGAGAAGGTAGTCATCAGGAACAGTCAACATGGGTTCACCCAGGGCAAGTCATGCCTGACCAATCTAATTCCCTTCTGTGGTGAGAACTGGCTCTGGATATGGGGAAATGTGGTGGTCATGATGTACTTAGACTTTAGCATAGCTTTACATACAGTCTCCCGCAGTATTTTTGCCAGCAATTAAAGTAGTGCAGGTGAGTGAATGGACTATAAGATGGCTAGGTTGTTGTGCTCAGTGGATATTGCTCAACAGCTTGGTATGTAGTTGGCAGCCAGTATCAGCAGGAGTACCCCAGGGGTTGAACCTAGAGCCAGTTTTGGTGGTTTTTCATTAATTATCTGAATGATGGGACGAATTGCATGCTCAACAAGTTTGTAGATGACACTAAGGGTTGGAGAGAGAGGTAGATCTACTGGAGGTTAGGCTCCAGTGTGACCTAGACAAATTGGAGGATTAGCCCAAAAGAAATCTGATGAGGTTGAACAAGAATTGCAGTGTCCTGCACTTACAACAGAATTCCATGCACTTCTACAGGTTGGGCACGGACTGGCTTAAGCTGTAGTTGGACAGAAAAGAACCTGGGGGTTACAGTAAACAAGAAGCTGAATGAGTCAACATCCCTCTTGGCAACAAGGGCACACTAATTGCATATGGGCTGCATTAGTAGTAGCATTGCCAACAGATCAAGTGAAGTGACTGTTCTCCTCTATTTGGGTCTGGTGATGCCACATCTGTAGTACTGTGTCCAGTTTTTGGGCCCCAGCTGCAGAAAAGGTGAGAACATATTGGAGAGAGTCCAGTGGAGGGCAGTGAAAATGATTGGGAGCTGGTACACACATGACTTATGAGGAGAGACTAGGAGAACCGAATTTATTTAGTCTTCAGAAAAGAGTGAGGGGGAAATTGATAGTAGCCTTCAGCATCCTGAAGGAGGGGTTCCAAAGATGGAGTCAGGCTAGTCTTAGTGGTGACAGATGACTGAACAAGAAGTAGTGGTCTCAAGTTGCAGTGTGGGATGTGTAGGTTGGATGTTGGGCACTGGGGGGGCACTGCTTCACTCAGAGGGTGGTGAAGTACTGGGATGGGTTCCCTGGGGAGGTGGCACAATCTCCATCCTTAAAGATTTTGAAGGCCAGATTTGAGAGCCCTGGCTGCAAAGATTTAGGTGAGATTGATACTGCTTTGAACAGATGGTTCAACTGGATGATTCCCTGAGGTCTCTTCTTACTCTAGTCCTCAGTCATTCCATGTGGCTGTACCCATGGTATTGGTCAATGCCTTTTCCAGGGGCATAGGTGGTGGCAAGCCTATGCCCACGAGTGACCTCTACACTTTATAATATCTGGATTAATCGCATCAAAAAAGCCGTGTCTACACGTGTCGCCTACTTCGAAGTAGCTGCGCCAACTTCGAAATACCGCCCGCCACGTCTACAAGTGGCAAGTGCTATTTCGAAGTTGAAATCGACGTAAGGCGGTGAGACGTCGAAGTCGCTGTCCCCATCAGGGGATGGGAATAGCGCCCTACTTCAACGTTGAACGTCGAAGTAGGGCATGTGTAGCAGATCCGTGTCCCGCAACATCGAAAGAGCGGGGTCCGCCATGGCAGCCATCAGCTGAGGGGTTGAGAGACACTCTCTCTCCAGCCCCGAGTTCTATGGTCGCCGCGTGCAGCGGCCCCTTAAAGCTCCCCGCCCCCTGCGTTCCTGTGCAGGAAGCTGAGAGCGCGTGCAGGCAGCAGCACAGCCATGCGGCCAGCCTGCACACCCCTCTGCAGCCCCAGTCCACCACCCCCGCAGCGATGGCCGCTCGCCAGCCCCCCCAAGCGCCCCCAGGGCACCCCCCTCCAGGGGGAGCCAGGGCTCCCAGTCAGCAAGGCATCGGGGCCCCTCCTGGATGGAGGCCGAGATCCGGGACCTGCTGGGGCTCTGGGGCGAGGAGGAGGTGCTCCAGGTAATGGGGAGCAAGAGGTGGAACGCGAATGTGTTCACTCAGCTGGCCGAGGGCCTGGCTGCTCGGGGTCACCCTGCCCGCACTCCTTACCACGTCAGGAGTAAGGTTAAGGAGCTGCGGCAGGGTTACGCCTGGGCCCGGGATGCAGCCAGCCAATCTGGGGCCGCCCCCGCCACTTGCCCCTTTTACAGGAAGCTCAGGTCCATCCTGGGCCCCCGGTACACCTCCTCCCCGCCGGCCACTCTTGACACCTCGGCCGACGAGCCCGAGCAGGCCCCGGAGACGGAGTCCGCCACGGAGGCGAGCCCCGCACCCCAGGGGCCCCCCAGGAGCCCACCTCTGGGATGCTGGAGGAGGAGGAGGGGGAATCCTCCTCCAGCAGTGGGGGGCTCCACGTCGCCCTCCCATCCCGGAGCTCCAGCAGGGCGTCCGCCCAGAGGGTGTCCCCTGACCATGGGAGCGGACCGTGAGGTATGTAGCCACCCACCCCCCCGCCCCGGTGTACACCCCCAGGGTTAAGGGGAGGGGACAACAGACATGACCAGGGGCCTCCACATGCCCAGATGACCATGGCCCCAAGGACAGCAGGGGCATGTCCCTCAGAAGAGTGCATCAGCCCCTGCCCCCCAGCAGGACAGCACTATGCCCCATCCCTGGGGATGGGGGGAGCAGAACCTAGGGTTCCCCAGGGGGCGGGGGGACACCCATCAGCAGCAGCAGCATCTCACGGGGATGGGGAACCAGCAGCAGAGGGGTGGGGGGACAAGGGCCACGGGTCGGGGCCCACACTAACGGTTGTCTCCACTCTTCTTCCCCCCCCGTGTTCCACAGCTACACCATTGGAGGGCCCGGAGAGTGCCGGCTAGGTCTCAGTGGTCCCAGAGAGGCCACCGGGGCCATCCCAGCAGGCCAGCCCCTTGGTGGAGCACCAGCCAGCCCCAGGACGAGGCCGACAGAGGAGGAACCACCAGAGGACGGCGATGGACCCCCAGCTGCTCGCGACCCTCCGGTGTCAGCTGGAGGTGTTGGAGCAGCGCTTGCAGGTGGAGGAGTGGCGGCTGGAGCTCCAGGAGCGAGCACTGGCCTGGCGCCAGGAGGCATGGGGGGCCTTCATGCGCACATTCGAGCTCATAGCGGAATACCTGGCCCCCCATGCCCCGCCGCTCTGCCTGCCGTCCCACGGCCTTCCGCCAAGGGGGACCTGGGGCCTGCAGACACCCGCCAGCCGTATCTGACGGTTCGCACGGCCCCCACCCAGCCTCGGCCAGGGCTCAGGCCGAGGTGAGGGTCACGCCCTCCAACCCCGGGCGCCGGACAGTAGAGGGTGCAGGGCCGAGGACGTGGCCCTCCCCCCCTTTGTACATATCCCCCATTATTTGTATATAGTTTGTTGGACCCCTGTTCTTTTATGGTACCTACTCCCCCATGTAAATAGTTGCCCCCTTTTGTTCTACTACTACTATATATATAGTAGTAATAAGATAATTCACTGTTTTTTGGTTTCAAAAACAGGTCCATTTTTATTTGCAAGAAAAGGGGCGGGGGGGTGTGCTCTTGGGTGCTCCGTGGTGTGGGTGTGGGGGCAGGGAGTGTTGTGGAGGATGGGGGGTGCAGTGGGTGGCCTGCCAGCGTTCACCCCGCAGCCTGGTCGAAATGGGCCCGCAGTGCCTCCCGGACCCGGATCCCCTCAGGGTCCACCTGGTCACTGGGGGCAGCAGGTGGCTGCACATCGGCTCTGCCAGCCTCCACAGCTCAGCCCTGGAAGAATGCCTCCCCCTTGCTCTCCACCAGGTTGTGGAGTGCGCTGCACGCGCCCACAACCTGGGGGATGTTGGTGGGGCCTGCATCCAGTCGGGTGAGACGACACCTCCAGCGCCCTTTGAGGCGGCCAAAAGTGCACTCGACCACCTGGCGCACATGGTTCAGGTGCATGTTGAAGCGCTCCTGGCTGGCTGAGAGATGGCCCGTGTAAGGGTGCATGAGCCAGGGCCGGAGGGGGTACGCCGTGTCTGCAACAATGCAGAGGGGCATTGTGGTGTCCCCCACAGGGATCTCCCGCTGGGGGATGTAGGTCCCCGCCTCCAGCCGGCGGCACAGGCCTGAATTCCTGAACACCTGGGCGTCGTGGGTGTTGCCAGGCCAGCCAACATAAATGTCCAGGAGGCGGCCCCAGCTGTCCACCAAGGTCTGGGGGACCACCGAATGGTAGCCCTTCCTGTTCAGGAAGCATCCTCTGCTGTGCTCCAGAGCACAGATGGGGATGTGGGTCCCATCCAGAGCCCCAAAGCAATTTGGGAAGCCCAGGCTGGCAAACCCCGCGATGGCGGCATCCAGGTCCCCAAGCTGCATGAGCCTGTGGAGGAGCAGGGCGTTGATGGCACGGACGACCTGCAGGGGAAGGACATGGAAGAGCACCAGTGAGGGGTGTGCTGGGTGTGTCTGGCCCTCCACCCCAGGCCTCCCTCCCGCAGGGCTGCCCTCCAACCCAGGGCTCCCCGCCTCCGGGTTCTCTTACCTCCATGAGGACAGCCCCGACGGTGGCCTTGCCCACGCCAGACTGCTGGCCCACGGATCGGTAGCTGTCTGTAGTGGCCAGCTTCCAGACAGCGATGCTGACCCTTTTCTCGACCGTGAGGGTACACCGCATGGAGGTGTCCTGGTGCCTCAGTGTGGGGGTGGGCCACTGGCAGAGCTCCAGGAATGTCTACCGGCTCATGCGGAAGTTCTGGAGCCAGCGCTCGTTGTCGCACTCACCGAGCACCAGCCGCTCCCACCAGTCTGCTCGTGGGATAGCTCCACAGCTGGTGGCGTGTGCGTCGGGGGAGGGGTCGGAGGGCAGCAAGGTCTGGGGCTGCTTCCTCCTCCCCTGGAGGCAGCTCCTCTCCACGAATAGAAGGTGGTCAGCTGCCTCCTGCATAGCATTGAGCAGGGCAAGCACTGCTCCTGCAGGGGCGGGTGTGTGGACCTCTGGCGGCAGCAGCTGGTGCTGCTGCTGCTGCTGGGGGTCCATACTGTTTTGACAGGTGTACGTGCCTATGGCTCTGCAGACTGTGTGCTGTGCAGGCTGTGTGTGTCTGGGAGGGGCCCTTTAAGGGAGCGGCTAGCTGTTGCCCCGGAAGTGCTAGTCCGCCCCGTGACCCTGTCTGCAGCTGTTCCTGGCACCCTTATTTCAATGTGGGCCGCTTTGGCGTATAGACGCTCCCCTGCAGCACCTACTTCGAAGTAGTGCTGCCCAACGTCAACGTTGAACGTCGACGGCACCAGCCCTGGAGGACGTGTAGACGCTATTCATCAAAATAGCTTATTTCGATTTCTCTACATCGAAATAAGCTATTTCGATGTAGCATACATGTCTAGACATAGCTAAAGACTGCTGCAAGCTAGGGGACTTGGCCCCAGGACTCAAAAGGAGAAGGATGAATGGCTGAAAATTCTTCTCATGGAAGCTGCCCTCTGTCCCCATTCAATCCTGAGGTTAGCTGAGCCAGTGCTAAGTACCTTGTTGTCAGTGTATAGTGTTTCAGTTTCAACATAGGAAACTTCAGCACACAGAGAGGACTAAGATGAGATTCTCATCACCAACATGGACTCCTTGCACAGAGCCTCTTTGCAGGGCAGTGTCTGTCACCATTCCCTATCCTCAGTGCTCTACAAGAAGAAGCCTGATGTGGGTGCTCTCCCAGACTAGCTGGGGGAGACTTTATGATGCAGCAAGACCCTGTTGGACCATGTAAGTGTGGTGTCATCTAGCTTGGCTCCTTTGACTTATGACCCAAGAGGAGTTTGGTCAAGTTACCTTCCCAGGACTCCTTTCACTGCGAGGTTTATGCAGAGGTGTTGAAGTTGTCCTCCATGCCAGAGACCTTTTGAGATGGGGAGAGAACTCATCACGTTCACAGTGCCATCTTCTCTAGCTGAAATGTGCACCAAACTTGAAAGCAGCAGCATCCCTAGGTAAGTCAGCAATGGTGCCATACCAGTACCCTCACCACTGCCTGGGCTCCATTGCAGATTTGCTCCTTCTCCCAGGGGGAAACCATCTTCTATACTTGTTTCTGCCTACCCCTCTTGTTTACAAGGTGCTTCTCTAGATATGGCAGGAACGGGCTTCAGACATATTGATAACTCCAGCCTGGCCCTCCAGCACTGATACACATCACACCTGGAAATGTCTGTGGAAGTTGCAGTCAGCCTGCCACTCTCCACAGACTTACTAACTGGATTACAGCAGTCTCCAGCACCTGACCCTCAAGTTGCTGCACCCCACAGCTCTGTTGCTCAGCTCAGATTAGACAAGCTTTTTGGACAGCTGGAAACCATTTATGAGAACTACCTACCTTACCAAGTTGAGAAGCTTTTCAGTCTGATTGGCACTGCACTGTTCATCCCTGATGCTTGCCCTTATGCCACTTATACTGGACTATCTCATCCATGTCAAGCTGCTGGGCCTGCCCATACCTTCATTTGGCTTCCATGTCTGCCTTCCACCCAGGCACAGAGGACCACTTGGTCATTGTGAATGCTGTGTTCATCCATATCCTTAAAGTTCTCTGTAGGCAATACCTGCACATCTCACAGCCTGTCCCCTCTTGGAACCTTAATGTGGGTCTCTCCAGATTCATGGCACAAACCTTTAAGCCTTTGGTTACATGTTCCCTGCACTATTTCTCATCAAACATGGCATTTTTGGTAGTAGTAACTGAATCATCTCAGGCTCATTTGTAAATCTGTGGCAGAGAGCATCCTTGAAAGAAGGGGGTGCTGATGGCAATAATCACTTTATGCAGCAGAAGCCAGCAGATGGAATTCAGGAAGCATAGGGCCTTCTCCACCAATGAGATCAGTCCCACATAATCATTGAATTCAGTTGATGATTTGTCATGTAAAGTACAGTCTTAATTGTGATCTAGAAATCTGCCCACAAGTTGGACAGAGCAGCAATGTGTGTGACGTAAATGTTGATAAAGACTTCTGGCTCCTTGGTGAACTGCACAGAATTGGGTTTGTTTGTATTTTGGGAGCTGGTGGGGCTAGGTTCGTGAAAGGCTATAGGGATAGGTAACGAACAGCTGTTAGTAATTGGATGCAAACGGAGTGAACCCCTTGTCTCTTAAGCACTCAATTTAGTTTGTGGAAGACAGCAGATTGGCTCCTTTAAGGTTGAGACTGGGTTGTAAAGATGGGCTTTGGCGCTGTGGGTGGTGGTTTAATAACAGCAAAGGTGGTTGTGTATCCCACCTGCTGGAGAGCTGCCTACTTTTGTCCTTCTCCCAAAAGTCACAATGGGGAAGTGGGTATGGGGGAAAACTTTGTGACTGTAACAAAAGTTAAGAGACTGCAACATACTATATTTTCCCTGCTAGGTTTCCTCATGTCCGTGACGTGTTGGTCGAGGCTTCGCGGCTCCTACCCGCCCTTGGAGCAGCCAGTTGCTATCTTTTGGACTCCGTGATCGCTGACGGACGTCATGAGCATTGCAATCCCTCTGGGAGTCACCACACCAGATACATCCTACTCAGATATGGCTGCGGGATCCGAGTAAGTAGTGTTCCCAATGAATATATGTGTGTGTGTGAATGCAGAGGCAGAGGTGAGCTCCTTTCCAGACTCCAGCATGTTTGACAAACTCAGATGGGAGGGAACAGATGAACTAGAGACAGCAGCTAGAGAAAGCGGGGAGCTTGGAAGGTACTGAATATATCTGTACTGCAGCCAGTGCAAAGGATCCATGCTTCCCACTCCTTGTGAGAAGGCCTCAAGTGCCTTTTCATGATCCTTGATTGTGGGTGCTGAAGTTTTCTCTATGGCTGTTTTTAGGCACTGTGGCAGGACTGGTTTCGTAAATTTTCAAACCTTTTTCAATGTTTTTCTGTTTCTCTCTTTATAGCTCTCTTGTATGGTGTTGATAGTTCAGATGGCTGTAATATTCTGCCTCACAGGTGGCTTCATAAGGGAGGGCTGAGAGAATCTGGTTGTGACATTACCTAGTGTACAAAGTGGAACACTGAATAGCTCTGTTGCCTTAATTCACTAGCCTTGGGTTCCTTTTACACTACTGTGCTGTCAGAGCATCCACCTCTGGCCTGTACACATAGTCTTCAGCATGCAAATTCACTCAGCTAAATATATGAACACTTTGACCTGTCACTCGTGAATTATATACAGGGTGACACCCACAAATTCTTAATCCCAGGTCTGTTCCTCCAGAAATGACTTTTACTGTCCAGCATGCTATGAAAAAAAGAAGCTCATAGAAAGTCTGTCATTTTATCAAAGGAAAGTTGTGTGCACCAGCCTGATTTCTCTCTCATGGAGCTTCTATGCACACTTGTTAAGATAAAACAATAAGTTTATTATCTATAGAAATACAGATTTTAAGTGATTAAAACTCATTACACACAAAAGTCAAGATTAAGTGTAAAATAGAGTAAAATGCAAGCTAATGTGTAACTTGGGACAGCTCTTGAACTCCCATGTTCACCGCTGTGTCTTGTGTGGTATCATTTCAGAAATCTTGATCTATTGAACATTGCTCTGCTGCTGAACTGTGTGTGTGTTACCATTGTATCTGATGTTCTGAAGTATTGTGATATGTGTGTTACTGAAATATGTCGTGAGGTTGGGAGATGTCAACAGCTACCCTTTTAGTGTCAACAAAGGGGCACCTCATGAGACAGGTTTAAGTCAGGAGTTGTGTTAAGTCCCATGAAGGGGATCCACTGTCCCAAAGGCCAGCCGATAGACTCCTCCGATAGCAGAAATACTATAACGAAGGGTGGGCAAGATATGGCCTGGGAGCAGGATCCTACCCACCAAACTGTTTGTTTAATCTGGACTTCGACTGGGGGCAGAACTTTGCATGCTGTCATCACCCCCATCAAAATCTCTCCTCCTATTAGCTGGAAATCGGCTAATGGGAGCTCAGATAGTTTGCTACATGGGGCGGGGGGCAGTGCATCGGTTTCTCAGCTCCCATTGCATAGAGACTGGCCAATAGGTGGAGAGATTTTTGTGAGAGCAGGGCAACAATGGAAGTCTGCTCCCCCATCACAGAAAGCCAGGCAATTTGTAGCTGCTGGCAGGTGGGGAAGCCTGCCTTAGAGTGTTGATGACTGGGAGTGATTTTAGTCTCCTTCCTACACCCTGTCCTGCATCCTTCTCCCAGGCAGAGTACTCTCCTGGCCCAAGTCACTTTCCCTCCTTCACCCATGCTCCCTTTCACACCCATACTCTGTCCTGAACCCGTCTTCTATCCTGAGCTCCTTTCTGTTCCCACCCTCATCCCAGACCTCACATCCCCTCTATAGAAAAGTGTAGCAGCTTTTGACCACCTTACAATATCTTGGAGTGGCCTCCCCCTACCAGAAATTATACTGCCCACCCCTGCTCTTGGGGCAGCCTAATTCATAAGTCACAGCAAGGATCTTTCTAGCAGCTGAAGGAAGAAAAGAGGGGCCCTCACTGCCCCAATTTCAACACCTTGAAGACAAAGCCTTTGAACTTGGGAAATTGGTCCCAGCCTCAAAGGAAGTATAACCTCTATATTAAGGACTGAGGACTGCGTGTAGTGTGTGTTATGGTGAGAAAAGCTGTTTGAGTCAAATCTTGCTTAGCCTGCTGAAGTTAGAATTTAGATAGTTCCTATTTTTATTTATGTAAGCAACTTTGATCCCTAGGCCTCCTACTTAGTCCTTTAAAACCTGTTTCAATAGTTAAATGTTGTTTTACCAAAGATAGTTTGGTTTTGGTTGAAATGCTTGGAAAATCTTAGCGCAAGGTAAGAAATTTTTTTCCATGTCCATTACCCTTTGCCAGAGTGGCAAAACAGTTCACGAGCTTGCACTCTGAGTGTCTTGAGCATTGTAAGATTGTATTTCTGGAGTGTGAGACTGGGGTTATTGGCCGATGCGCTCTCTGTCAGTCATAAGCTATACAGAGAGGCAGTCATGCAATTTAACTGGGTGTGGAGCTAAATGTGCTGATGAATGAGTAATTACAGTGCCTGGAGGGGTTTATTGTTTCAGTGGCATAGTATTGTGTGAGACAGCCCAGGCTGGAAAGTTAAGGAAGCATAGCAGTCCCACAGTTCCAGGTTGTACCCGTGAGATCTTGTCACATATCTTAACAAGCTAAGTGTCCTCAAAAGCCAGTTTTCGGCAGTAGCTGTGTTTCAGCAAAACGAGGAATCCAGTGTCTCCTGAAAGATGAACATTTTTATTACAGTAAACTCTTGATTTAATGGACCACGATATAATGGACTTTGGAAATAACAGACACTGTCTGCTAGCTCCACCGCTCCTCAATAAATGCTGGAGACTCATCAGAGCCACTGGAGGAGCTGACAGAGCAGCTGGGGCTGGAGAAGCCACTGCAGTAGCTGAGGCCACCAGGGTCAGAGGAGCTGACTGGGAGGGCCTGTGGCAGGGTGCAGGAGCTCTCCCCCAGCTCTGTGTGCATGGAGAATGTCAGCACCTGACCATTGCTGCCTGCAGTGGTGCTGAGCAACATCCATGGTGTTGGAGGCTGCTGCAGGAAGGCGGGCTGCAGCCGGCCACGTGCTACCTTTGTGGAGGCGGCTCAGAGCCTGGAACTGGAGGAGCCACAATGCTGAGAGCTGCAGGAGGCGGAAGGAGCCAGGCCAGCATTCAGCTCCTCTCTTGGTAATTGGGAGAGAGAGATGGAGGTGTGAGGGGAAGGGATGGAGGCAGAAGACAGGAGTGAGTGATGGGCTGGGAAGGTCAGTGCATCATCAGACAGTATAGCCACTCAGCACAGATTTTTGGATAAAAGGATACCCCTTCCCCCCATTAGTCTGTTAAATTAAGGGTTACTGTACAGCATAAGCTTTAGTGAGTTGCATGTGGTGTGAGCTACAACTCATCAAAGCTTATGCTGTAATAAAACAGTTTTTAAGTTGCAACTGGTGTGTGTGTGTGTGTGTGAGCGCGAGCCAGTATTTCATTGCAGACTTAAGTTTCACATGCTGGTTCTCTCTTCAGTTTAGACCATTCCCCCTTACATCTGTTCTTTAAGAGTGGTTGATGTCATGAGCAAAGAGGTGAAATGGAAGCAATTAGGTCAGTCTCTGTCTCATACCACCTTCCCCTTTTTTGAGTATTACCCCTAATCAGGATGCAGGCAATTAGTAGTCTATAGTGTAGTGATGTGCAAGAGCAAGACACTCAATAGCCACATGCGCCCATCCCCTCTCCTCCTCCCTCCCCACCAACCCTGCAGCCAGTCACCAACACATCGTGCACCTGGTGGCTCACTGGAGCTGTGGCACGGAAGCCGTGAAGTCCTGAGAGCCACGCAGCACGGCACCAGAGCCAATTGTGTGGCTCCCGAGCAACTGTGTCTCCATGCTGCCACCTGAACTGCCACACAAGTCCCCCAAGCTGCATTTGCCACAATTCACTTACCCTGACATCTGTTGGGAGACCAATATGGCGGTACACAAGCAGTCCAGGAAATTTCTGGAGAACTCTGGGGATCACTTCGTGGTACAAGTGTTCAAGGACCTGACCAGAGGTCGTGCACGGCTCGACCTGCTGCTTACGAACAGGGAGGAACTAATAGGGAAGGTAGAGGCGGGGGACAACCTGGGAAGCAGTGATCATGGGATGGTAGAAGTCAGGATTCTGACCAAAGGAAGAAAAGAGAGCAGCAAATTGCACACCTTGGACTTCAGAAAAGCAGACTTGGACTCCTTCAGGAACCTGATGGGCAGAATCCCCTGGGATGCCGCCATGAAGGGAAAAGGAGTCTACGCAAACTGGCGGTATTTTAAGGAAGCCCTATTGAAGGCGCAGAAAGAAACTGTCCCAATGCGCAGCAAGAGAAGTAAATATGGTAGGAGACCAGACTGGCTTACTGGGTAATCCTTGGAAAACTTAGGCACAAAAAGGGAGCTTACAAAAAGTGGAAACTGGGACAGATGTCTAGGGAGGGGTATAAACATATAGCTCAAGAACGTAGGGCAGTTATCAGGAAGGCAAAAGCGCAACTAGAATCGCGACTCGTGAGGAATGTGAAGGATAACAAGAAAAGTTTCTACAGGCATGTTAGCAAGAAGGTGATCAGAGAGGGCGTGGGGCCCCCACTGGATGAGGGAGGTAACCCAGTGACAGATGATGTAGGGAAAGCTGAAGTACTTAATGCTTTCTTTGCCTCTGTCTTCACGGACAAAGACAGCTCCCGGACTAGTGCGATAAGTGATGCATTGTGGGATGAAGGTGGACAGCCTTTGGTGGGGAAAGAAGGGGTTAGGAGCTGTCTAAAAAGGCTAGATGTACATAAATTGATGGGCCCGGACCTAATTCATCCGATGGTTCTGAGGGAGTTGGCGTATGTCATTGATGAGCCCTTGGCTGTTACCTTTGAAAAGTTGTGGAGATCGGGAGAGATCCTGGATGATTGGAAAAAGGCAAATGTAGTGCTCATCTTTAAAAAAGGGAAGAAGGATGATCCAGGGAACTATAGGCCGGTCAGTCTTACAGTCCCTGGAAAAATCATGGAGGGGCTCCTCAAGGAAGTCATTTTGAGGCACTTGGAGGAGGGGAGAGTGATCAGGAATAGTCAGCATGGATTCATGAAGGGCAAGTCATGCCTGACCAATCTGATTAGTTTCTACTGTGAGATAACTGGCTCTGTGGATAGGGGAAAATCAATGGATGTGATTTATGTGGACTTTAGCAAAGCTTTTCATATGGTCTCACAATATTCTTGTTGGCAAGTTAAAGGAATGTAGATTGGATAAATGGACAGTAAGATGGATAGAAAGCTGGCTAGAAGGTCGGCCCAGAGGGTAGTGATCAACAGCTCGATGTCGGGATGGCAGTCGGTTTCTAGTGGAGTGCTCCAAGGTTCAGTTCTGGGTCCTGTTCTGTTCAACATAAGAACGGCCATACTGGGTCAGACCAAGGGTCCATCTAGCCCAGTATCCTGTCTGCCGACCGTAGCCAATGCCTGGTGCCCCAGAGGAGGTGAACCGAAGACAATGATCAAGCGATTTTGTCTCCTGCCATCCATCTCCTGCCTTCGACAAAAGGCTAGTCACCATACCTTACCCCTTGCTAATAGCCATCTATGGACCTAACCTCCAAATGTGTATCGAGCTCTTTTTTAAACTCTGTTAGAGTCCTGGCCTTCACAGTGTCCTCCGGTAAGGAGTTCCACAGGTTGACTGTGCGCTGTGTGAAGAAAAACTTTCTTTTATTAGTTTTGAACCTGCTACCCATTAATTTCATTTCGTGTCCTTTAGTTCTTATATTATGGGAACAAGTAAATAACTTTTCTGTATTCACTTTCTCCACATAATTCATGATTTTATATACCTCTATCATATCGCCCCATCTCCTCTTTTCTAGACTGAAAAGTCCCAGTCTCTCTAGCCTCTCCTCATATGGGACCCATTCCAAACCCTTAATCATTTTAGTTGCCCTTTTCTGAACCTTTTCTAATGCCAGTATATTTTTTTGAGGTGAGGAGACCACATCTGTACGCAGTACTCAAGATGTGGGCGTACCATAGTTTTATATAGAGGAAGTAAGATATTCTTTGTCTTATTTTCTATCCCTTTTTTAATTATTCCTAACATCCTATTTGCTTTACTGACTGCCGCTGCACACTGCGTGGATGTTTTCAGAGAACTATCCACTATAATTCCAAGATCCCTTTCCTGATCTGTTGTAGCTAAATTTGCCCCATCATATTATATGGATAATTAGGGTTACTTTTCCCAATGTGCGTTACCTTACACTTACCCACATTAAATTTCATTTGCCATTTTTCTGCCCAATCACTCAGTTTGCTGAGATCTTTTTGAAGTTCTTCACAATCTGCTTTGGTTTTGACTATCCTGAACAGTTTGGTGTCATCTGCAAACTTTGCCACCTCGCTGCTTACCCCTTTCTCTAGATCATTGACAAATAAGTTGAACAAGATGGTCCCAGGACTGACCCTTGGGAAACACCACTAGTTACCCCCTTCCATTGTGAAAATTTGCCATTTATTCCTACCCTTTGTTTCCTGTCTTTTAACCAGTTCCCAATCCCTGAAAGGATCTTTCCTCCTATCCCATGACCACCTAATTTACATAAAAGCCTTTGGTGAGGGACCGTGTCAAAGGTTTTCTGGAAATCTAAGTATACTATGTCTGCTGGATTCCCTCCCCTGTCCGCATGCTTATTAACCCCTTCAAAGAACTGTAATAGATTAGTAAGACACGACTTCCCTTTATCATATTTATCAATGACCTGGATGAGGGACTGGATTGCATCCTCAGCAAGTTTGCGGGTGACACTAAGCTAGGGGGAGAGGTAGATATGCTGGAGGGTAGGGACAGTGTCCAGACTGACTTAGACAAATTGGAAGACTGGGCTGCAAGAAATCTGATGAGGTTCAATAAGGGCAAGTGCCCAACTGTCAGGATAGTTAAACACTGGAATAAGTTACTTAGGGAGGTTGTAGAATCTCCGTCACTGGAGATATTTAAGAGGCGGTTAGACACCTATTGGGGGTGATCTAGAAGGTGCTTGGTCCTGCTGTGAGGGCAGGGAACTGTACTCAATGACCTCTTGAGGTCAGTTCTAGTGTTCTGTGATGATAATGACAACAAAGTTTAACTTCACATTTTCGGCTAGAATGTAATGTGAAATGTGAGATTGTTTTAATGAAAGCAACTGTTTAATATTTGGTTCAGTGCTGGAAAGAACTATATGGAGCTCCTGAGCCATGTTTTAGATGTTTTCTTAGTTTCTCTACTTTATGGCTTATAAAAAAAAAAAAATAAGTTCACGAAACAAAAAAATGCAGTCATAGCACTTTAATAAAATAATTTATTAGGTGATTTATTAAAATAATTTACTGGGCGGGTTTGACCCACCTAATATATTATTTATTAAATCACCTAATAAATTATTTTGTTAGTCTTTAAAGTGCTACATGACTGCTTTTTTGTTTTATGAAGATACAGATTAATATAGCCTCCTCTCTGTGAAAGTTTACAAAGGTAAATGGTTGAAAATGACAGAACGGTTGTTACTTGATTTGAAATCAGTGGCTATTCATTTCTCACTTGTAGCCAAAATTGATCCAGTGGAATCTCTCTAAATTTGAGCTCGTGTGATCATTCCTGATATCCAAAAATTTTTTTTCCTTCAAAGGTAAACTCATTGTTCATTTTTCTGAAGATGATGTAAAAGGATTTCAAAGCCACTCAAATTGCTTCATTCCAGATGATCTGAAAGCTTGTCCTGAAGTAAATTCAAATGTTACTCCGCAAGTGAGAGTACTCTTTCATCTTGGTCTAAGCTAGAAGCTTGCTTGAACATCTGAAGTGAACCATGACCCACTTCTCCTCTCTAAAGTTTACATTTTGATTGGAACCTATTAATCTTGTTCATGCATGTCAGTATGTTTTTTGCATCCTCGTGGCTCCAGTTCAGTTGATGTAGGTTAGACAAGTAGGCCAGTTTTCCTGGCCAGTCTTTATCTTGCGATAGTCACATGCTAGATCTTATGCAGAAATTGCTTTAGTTCTTCCCTACATTCATAAACTTTTGACAAAACTTTCCATCTTAAATGCCAGTGAACTTCAAAATGAAGGAGAAAGAATTGATGTTCTGCTCCCATTTCTTCACGTAAAATAGAAAAAAGCATGACTGAATCAGTCTGGATTTGATGAAAGTGACCATTTTCAAAACTTCATTTACTGTGGATCTCAGCTCAGCTGGCAAGCTATTTGATACATGAGCCTCCCTATGTAGAAAACAGTGATTTGAACCTCTGCATTTTCATGTAGTTGTACTTTGGACACAAAGCAGTTTATATTCCATGTCATTGCTGCTGCACCATCTGTGCATGTGCATATGCAATTCATCCATGAAATTCCATTTATTTTTAGTCATCTGTCACTCTGCATATTTTGTCCCTTCTTGTTTCCTGTGGCAGTTCCTTGAAGAGTAAATAATGCTCCCTTGAGCTGTCCTCAAGAAGCTGAACTGCAATTAGCTGTGCACAACTGTCAGTGTCTGTAGATTCGTCTATTTGCAGGGGAAATTTTCCTGCCTCTGATTTTCTCAATCAATGTTTTATATCCATTGACATGTTTTCAGTGCATCTGCTGATGGTATTGTTGGAAAGGGGAATTCTTGCTAACTGATTTGCTGCTTCCAGACCTATCATAGTGTGGATAGTTTCTTGACAGACTGGCAGAAGAAGAGTTTCAGCAGTAGTATGAGGTGTTTTGGCATTAGCAATCAGTCTGGCAAAATTAAAGCTTGCCACTTGTTCGTGAACTGATACCTTCACTGATGCTCTCATGAGACAGCTTTGTATTGCATTTTGTTCTTGCAACCTTTTACAGTAATTGATGTCCTTTCGTAGGTAAGTTGGGTGCTTAGTTGTGCGATGTTTGAGGATGCGTGTAGCCGTGGTTTCATTTGATAACTTGACCTAGTAAATAAGACATTCAGGCAGAGGAGCAGCAAGATCACCAAACCAAGTGAATCCAAATGCCAAGCAATTATCATGATATTGTCTGGTTTGTATCTTGGTCTCTTTTTGCAGCTTTGTTTTGCAAATCTACCAGATCTTCTGCTGGACTCTCTCTTTTCAAAGATTTGTCCATTATCATGGGTGAATTTCTGAAAGAAAATGGGGTTCAAACATTTGAACAAATGATGGACAAAATGTAAACAAATTGAATTCTTAGTGTTTAAATGTGGTAAAAAGTATACAAATTTAAAAGAAGGAACAAAATTGAACAGAGTAAATTAAAAAAGTGAGTTGTCATGCACGCCAATTAAATACAATGTAGCATATAGCCTCTTTTCATCTCGGGAGACTGTGGTTAGCGGTGGTGAGGATCTATGGGCCATATATGAGTCTACAACTTCTCTGGTGGCTTATCTATCCAATATTGGATTTACGCGGTAAACTGCAATAATTGCATGTCAGTCTATTTCTGAATTCTTGAGGCTGAGAGCGTTTCCTTCTAAGACAAAGTTCTTTTGCGTGGCTTGCACATATATCAAAGGAGGAAGTAGCAGTCGTCGCCAGATATTTCATTGTGATGATGTAGATCCCAGGATTTTAGATCAATGTTGACTCTTTTTCACGGTGTTTTTGCATGTATCCTTGAATCTTAGCTTTGGTCTTCCTCTTGTTCTCAGCCCCCATGATGATTCACTGAAGAGGATTTCTCTGGGGAGATGTTCATCACCCATTCTTCTCACGTGACCAGGCAATGTAGTTTTCTGCTGTTGAGGATCTCTGTGAGGCTGGGTATGCCAGATATTGACAGGACATCTGCATTTGAAACTATCTTGCCAGTTGATGTTCATAATTATGTGGAGATAGCGAAGATGGAAGCTGTTCACTTTTTTTCTTCTGGCTCCAGTAGATGGTCCCTGCGTCAGAACTGTGTAACAGGACACTCTATGCACGTGTCCGGTAGATTAGCATTTTTGTTTTCACTGTCAGCTTATGATGTTCCACGCACAATTTGTAAGTCTGCCAAAAATAGTAGCTGCCTTCCTGATTCTGATGTTCAGTTCTTTGTCCATGGATACGTTCGTGGCGAGAGTAGATCCACAGTAACAGATTTGTTGAACCACATCTAATGGGCTGTTATCCAGAATGACACTGGGTTGTTGAGGTATACCTTGAATGAGTACAAAAGTTTTTCTTCATGCTTATGTCAAGAGAAAACAACTTCTAGGATCTGGATAGAGAGTGGCTGTAGTGTGTGTTCATTACGAGCGAAGAGCTGCATCATCTGTGAAGAGGAGTTCCCTAATGAGGACTTTCTTGACCTTAGTTTTGGCCTTGAGTCTTGCCAGGTTGTAGAGAGAGCCATCTAATCTTGTGTGGAGAAATACATCCCTCCATGAGTTTTGAAATGCACAATTTAGTAAAACTGAGAAGAATATGCCAAAGGGTGTAGGAGCAAGAACACATCCTTGTTTAACTCCACTGTTCATCGCAAGCAGTTCTGATGTAGATCCATCATATTGCACTGTTGCTTTCATGTTTTCATGGAAGGATGTTACAAGCTTGAGTTGGGTCAGTGGGCAGCCAACCTTGGTTAAAACTCTGTATAGTCCTAATTTACTAACTGTGTCAAACACCTTTAAGTCCACAGATGCTATGAATAACAGCTTTCCTTGTTCTCTGCATTTTTCCCGTAGTTGTTGTATAGAGAAGATCACGTCCATTGTTGACCTGCATGCCCTGAATCCACATTGTTTCTGGATAGACTCAATCTGCGAGTTTTTGCAGGTGTTTGAGAATGACACAGGAAAATGCTTTTTGATGCTCAGAAACGAGATGCCTCCATAGTTGTTGCAGTCACCCTTGTTGCCTTTGTTTTTATAGAGTGATGGTTTTTGGATCCTACGTGTTATGTGGGACATCTTCTGCTGTTCAACATTTTAGGAGTAAATCATAGAGGAAGGGGAAGAGCACAGCCTTGTTTGTCTTCAGGACTTCAGCTGGCGCTTTGATGGATGATGAGCTTTCCTACCGCTTTCCCATTGGAGAGAGCATCAAGAGCTTGAGAAAGTTCTTCCTTTGTAAGCTCTGTATCTAGCTCCGACATTTCTAGAAGGGTTGGGATGAGGTTGTCAAGTTCAGGCTGTATTGTATGCTTGGGGGAATAAAGACTTGAGCAGTGTTCCACCCATCTGGACATCTATAGCTTTTTGTCTGTGAGCACTTGTCCATTTAAATTCTTCAGTGGTGCGACTTTGGTAATGTTTGGTCTGAGAGTGCTTTCTTCAATCCATCATACATATTTTTCAGGTCCCCCAAATGAGACGAGATGCCTTTTGAATATTAGAACATAGATTGTCCCAATACTTGTTCACACACCACCTGGATTCTCTCTGAAGAACAGATCTTGCATGTCAAAGTTGATCTCTTGTGCTTTGAAATGGGTTCTTTGTTTGGATGTGCCTTGTGTTTTTCTTTGCGAAGAGACCTAAGAATGTCAGCTTTTTCATTGATTCAGTCTGTTGGAGAATTTGTGTTCCAAAGGCAGATTTGGCACAATCATATATTGCATCTCTCAACATGGACCATGTTTCATCAATGGTTTGTTGATCGGGTTTGTGTTCCATTTTGCAAGTGAGATCATCTGCAAAGACAGCATTTTGGCGCATCTCTGGTATTGAGGGTATTGATGTTTGGTTTACTGCATTTCTTTGTCACATAGTTTCTTTGGGTGATTTTCACTCTGCTGATGATCAAGGAGTGATCAGTGTCACAGTCTGTGCTGTAAATTTGACGGTGTTGAGAGGTATTCTGCGTACCAGTACAAGGTCAAGTTGATGCCACTGACCAGATCTGGGATGGCGCCATGAAACCTCATGACGTTTTCAAGTTAAAGAAAGTATTAGTGATGCAGAACTGATTCTGTGAGCTGTATTTGAGACGCTTTTTACCATTTTCGTTCACTTTCCCAATACTGTGGTGACTGAGGCAGATGGGCCAGGACTAATGGTCACGTCCAACTCTTCCATTGAAGTCACCAAAGCTGTACGGTTGTTTGCCAGTTGGAAAGGAGTCAGTAGCTTTCTGAAGATTATAATAAGAGGTTCTTGTCTTCAGTGCACAATGCCAACATGGGTACATAAGCACCGATGATGATGACGTATCCTGACATGGTGCAGAGCTTCAAGCACATAATGTGTTCCAATTCAGCTGTGGGCATATTAATAGATTTCAGCAGATTGTTCCAAACAGAAAATTGAACTCCGTGGAGGCGGATTTCCTCTGAACTCAAGCCCTTCTAGAAGAAAGTGTGGTTGTTTTCTTTCACTGACCCAGCATCTGCCAGCCTGGTTTCCTGGAGAGCAGCGATGTCGATGTTCAGTTTGTGCAGCTGTTGATCTGTGACTGCCGTTTTGCATATTGAGTCCACATTTGTAAGGTCATGGGCAGATTCATGTCCCGGACACATGGTACACACATTCCAGTTACCAACCTGGAGGCAAGTTGATTTATTATTTTGTTTTATGTCAGGTACGTCATTTACATCTACTTTTCAAGTTTTGGTGTATTCCCATGAACCCAATGAGGAATGCAGATGTGTCGGGTCAGCACCCTATTGGCTGGTGGCTGCCCGGCTTGAGGAGGGCAGTAGCTGACTAGTGGAATGTGGTGACTCCTCTCACTGATGAGTGACCGGTGGTGATGTCCTCCTTGCTGGTTGAGGAGGGCTTATAACCTGTAACTGCCACTTCCCATGTTGTTTCCATGCTATGAGCAAGGATGGCGCACCCTCTTACACATTGCATTGCCTGGCCTAGTGTTTGCAGCAGGTACGTTGCCCAAGCGGCACTGTCCCCCACCTCAGTTGCCCCAATTGAATCCAAAGGAGAGACAGAAGTCAGTACATTTGGAACTGAGGTGACTGCAAGGAGATACCGGAGAGCAGATTTGATGAATCCTCCCTGCTAACTGCCTTAGGGTCCACACTCTAGATTTTCTGTCTGGGTTTACTCCCTTAGACTTTGGATCTCCTGAACCTACCCACAAGGCAGTGGGGAATTTTCTGACAGGGTTGTCTTCCTTGGGGTGACATAAGGAGTCATACTCCCTTGGATGTTGGTGACCAAATCATGGTTCAGATGCCATTTGGATTACCCAAAACAAACAAGGGACCCAAGTATCCCAGTCCCTCATCTCATGCAGAATGACAGGGCAGTAGCCTTATGTGGTGGTGGGCTACATAGGCCATGCCATAACATTGGTGCCAGGTATGTGTGAATTTTTAGTTGGGACAACAGATGCCAACCAGTGCCCCTTCACACCCTGTTGTCTCTGCTGGTCTGCGGCTGTATATTTGCATGACAAACTCACTTAATTTGCAGCAAACCTCTCAGGAGAGGTCCCCTCTTATCCACCACCTGGAGACACACCAGGCAGCATATAGCTGCTCTCTCCAGGCCCCACATCGTGGCCTGTCCCGCTGAGCCCCAGTCTGCTCCGTACAGCACCCTTCAGTCCAGCCCAGCTCCAGCATCCCCCTCGGCTCAGGCAATTACAGAACGCCCCCTGCCCCCGACAGCTCTGCACTGCTCCCTGATCTCCACACCCCAACCTCGCTCCACCTCCAGCCTGATCCCCCAGCACAGACTGGCACGATCCTTCCCGCCACCACCTGCTCCCCTGTCACTGAGCTTCCCTCCCTGCAGCTTCCCCCAGCCCAGCCCTCTCCTAACACCCACCGTGACCCAGTCCCCGAACCGCCCCCCAGCCACTGCCCCCCACATTCTCCCCAGGTAAGTTAAAGGTTTTAACACTGGTGCAGCCCGAAGGAGCCGCCACCTCTTCCACCAGAGCCACCATGTGTATGTGGGAGCTCCGGTGGTGGCTGCTCTAAGCCATACAATGGTCCCTCCAGCTCCGCTCGTCAAAGTGGCTCTGGCCATGTGGCGGGTCACCCACAGCCATGTAGTCAGGTGCCTCTGGCCACAGCTTGCAGCTCCCCCAGTATCCCCCGGCCTGGCCTGATCCCCAAACTGTCCCCCAGCCTGCTGCTCTCCTCTCCCCCACCACCAGGTGCCAGTAGTGCAGCCCGGAGGAGCTGCCACCTCCTCCACTGGAGCCACCATATGTACGTCAGAGCTCCAGCGCCCGCTGATAACAAATAAATGTAATTGACTGCTTTGAAGTGCCACTAAAGTCAATATTTTCCTCGAGCTTATGAACATACCTGTACCATGCTTGGCAATACACTGACTGCACACGCAGCTCAGAAAACTGAGCTGCCCTGCACACCCAGACAATTAGAATCCTATTTCTTGGACAATGTATGTATAGATGTATAGAGAGCAACTAATATATAGATTGTAGCTGTTGCTTCACGTGTTACTAAAGTACCTTTCTTTTACGAGGAAAAGTAAGCCTCTGTTCTTGCTGTGAAATAAACTTTTCAGGGCAAAAGCTGAGAAATCAGCTGTTCTTATCAAGCCAAGTGCTATGAAATCAAGTCAAGCCAGCGTCAGTTGCTCCCGAATATGTCAAAGCCACTCTAGTGCAAATTTTGACTGGTCAAAGGGGAGACTAAGTATCTGAGAGCATTCTGACTGAAAAAGGCAAAAATTACTAATGCCCTGAGGAAAATGTAAAGAAAAAAATTAAATCCAAAGAATCTAATAAGAGTTTTACTTTACTAAATAAAAATTCTCTTAGTGATGGTAAAATTTCTGCAGCACACTTAAAACCCTGTAATGAACTCTTGAACCACCCCTCCACCGTAGTCCTAAAATTCCTTGACCAAATCCCTCGGCAACTGCCTAGAGACAATCTTGCAACACTTCCTACCTTTAGCGAGGTCCAAGCTGCCATCGAAGTGAGGAAGTGCAATAAGGCAGCCGGACTAGATGGAATCCCCACCGAAGCCTTCAACGAAGGCTGACCAGAGCTCCACACACAGCTCCACCTTCTGTTTCTCAAGATCTGGGATAGAGAGCAAATGCCACAAGACTTCAGAGAGAGTGATCATCAGTTTTTTCAAGAAGGGAGACAAGTCTGACTGTGGAAACTATCATGGCATCTCCCTCCTGGCAACAGGCTGGGAAAATCCTAGCTTGAATCCTCGCAAGCAGTCTCCTGCCATTCTTAGAAGAAATTCTCCCAGAATCCCAGTGTAGCTTCCAACCATTCTGAGGAACAGCGGACATGATCTTTGCTGCCTGGCAACTGCAAGAAAAATGTCATGAACACAACCAAACTTTTCATATAACTTTCATCGACCTGACCAAATCATTTGACTCAGTCAATCATAGTGCCCTGTGGACTATCCTCTCAAAAACAGTCTGCCCCAAAAAATTCATTAGCATCTTAAGGCTGTTGCATGACAACATGACTGCCATTGTATTGGACAGCAGTGGATCCCAAAGCGACCCCTTTGAGGTCAAAATCTGAGTTAAGCAAGGCTGCATCATTGCTGCATCACTGTTCTGAATCTTTATCACCATGACCCTTCACCTCATTGATGGCAAGCTTCCAGATGGTGTGAAGAAAGTCTATAGAATGAATGGGAAGCTTTTCAATGTCAGTAGACTGAAGGCTAAAAGCAAGACCTCCACAACCTCGATCATGGAGCTCCACTTTGCAGATGATCATATGGTTGTTGCTCTTTCTCCCACAGCCTTCAGACCATCGTAAGTGCATTCGATGAAGCATACAAGAATCTTGGCTGTGCCCTGAACATCAAAAAGACAAAGGCGCTCCAACAGTCTTCACTGACAGGACAATCTCATGCACCTTCTATTGAAGTCAGTGGAGAACTGCTGGAAAATGTGAATTTCCCATATCCTGGAAGTCATCTTTCCTCTAAAGTCCACATTGCTGCAGAAATCCAGTATTGTCTGAGCCGTGCAAGCTCTGCTTTCACCTGCCTGAGAAAAAGGGTCTTTGAGAACTGGGGTCTTTATCCCAAGGCAAAGCTCTTTGTATACCATGCAGTAGTTGTTCCAGTGCTACTATATATGTGTGAAACCTGGACAGCATAGAAGTGTCATTTGAAGGCACTTGAACAATATCATCAATGCTGCCTCAGAATCCTAAATATCTCTTGGGAGGATAGGCACATGAACACTAGCATCCGGGAAGAGTCAAACATGACCAGTGTTGAAGCCATTATCATTCATCAACAACTTTGGTGGACTAGTCATGTGGTTCGGAAGTCTGATCAGCGCCTCCCAAAACACATTCTGTTTTCTGAATTGGAGGAAGGACAGAGGAGAATTGGGGGCCAGTGGAAGCAGTATAAGGATATGCTGAAGGCACCCATGGAAAAAATGCAGCATCCGTGTGGACACTTGGGAGAACCTTGCTCAAGACTGTCTCTAGTGGAGATGGTAATCTCTGAGGGGGTGGTGCAGTTGGAGAGGTCTCGTCATAGCACAGATGAGGAGAGGCGGAGAAGGAAAAAAGCATTAAAAGCTGCCCCACACCTCTAACAGATACCAACACCTGCCTCTTCTGTGATAAGACCTGTGGCTCCAGAATTGGGCTGATCAGCCATCAGCGGACTCACAAATTAGGAGAATGACACGAAGAGGTCCTACTCATTACTGAGTGACCGTCAAGATGTCTGTACTACATGATAAAGTTGAATTTAAAGCAGTTAGCTTGATTTGTTTTAAAAAAAAAAAAAAAAAAAAAAAAGTCACGGTCTTCACCCTAAATGCCATTAGGTTGATTTTAGGCAGCACTAAGGTCGATGTGGCACAGTGACAAGTTTGAATTTAAAAGTTCAAATTAAGGCTAGTGTGGAAACATCTTGTCTTTTAATGGATTTTATTAGCCTCTAGAGGTGTCCCATATGTATCACATGATGCTCCACGGTTGCCTGCTCTGGCTGCTTTCATGTCCGCTGCTCTCCAAGTGCACAGGAATTAGGCAAGAGGATGCTCACAAAGTTGAATTTGGTACTAGGAAGCCTATTGCTGCTAGCCTGTGGGATCATGCCTGTAAGAGAGACTGAGAAGCTTCTTTCTTTGCTGTCCGTGTGGTGAGTGCATCTACCTTTTAAAAATAGCCCCAACACAGAATTCATGGTACTATGAGCTGAGCACTTGGGTTTTTTTCAGTGCTGGCTCCAGCCCCAGCCACATCACACCATGTAGCACCTAGGCTGTGGGGGGTTGTGCTTGTCTGAGAAGCCGAGAAACTTATTTTCTGTGGTTCACCTGGCAGTCCCTCCTTCCCCCACAGGTGCCATGCAGTTGCAGTTGTTCCTGCGCCCAACATCATCACGTGACTGGCCCCCAACCCAATAAAAGGACGCGGCTACCTTTCAATGCGGACCATGCTACCAGGCTGCACCATGTCCTGGCTTGTGCATGGTGAAGGCTCCAAAGGTGGGAAAGGTTTTTGGGGGCTTACTGCCACTGGGGGAAAGTCTAACCCCTCTCGCCCATAGCAAAATTTTTTAGGGGGCTTGCTGCCACTGGGTTGGGAGGAAGGCTCCCCCACCTGAGCAACACTGAAGGGGCCATGTCAACTGGCCTTTCAACTTAAGATCCACAGTCCCCTAGTACAATGAGGGAGCTCCATTCCCCCATGTTGGGCACTTCTGTGTAGTGAAGTGGGAAGCCAAAAATCCTGCGCCAAAAATGTCTTTTTTTTTTTTTTTTCCCCCTAACCTTTCCTATCATCCTCCTTTCTTCAAGCTTTCTGTTGTTCCTGTAATATTTTCAGGGCTGATATTTCTGGAATCAAGGGAGGGGAAACAGTGACTGGAGGGCCAGTTGAGAAGGCTCAGACACCTGCTGCTTTTTGTAATGTCTTTGGTAATTCAGTTATTAAAGCAAGAGATTTCACTTAGTTTGGTGATCTTTGTTGATGCTTTGTTTCCAGTCTTCATTTCTTTTGGTGAATTCCTTATCAAATGGCTTCCTTTATATGGAAAAAAATGGCAGGAGGACCAGCTGAGATGACAGACTCCTGGATGATCCCAGGGCACACAGTCATTCATGCTGAATAGTAACGGAGAGAGAGCCATGCTAGTCTATATACTAGCAAAACAAAAAAAACAGTAAAGTAGCAATTTAAAGACTAACAAAATAATTTATTAGGTGAGCTTTCATGGGACAGACCCATTACTTCAGACCATAGCCATGCCAGAACAGACTCAATATTTAAGGCACAGCGAACGAAAAATAGTAATCAAGGTTAACAAATCAGAAAAAAAACTATCAAGATGAGCAAATCGGAGAGTAGAGGGATGGGGGCAGTAGGGGAGACAAGAATTAGATTAAGCCACGTATGCAAAAGAAAATTTGCATCCCAGTTCATAACGTGTTAATGTGTCGAATATGAATATAAGAAAATTCAGCAGCCTCTCTTTCAAGACTGTTGTGAAAATTCCTCTTCAGTAAAACGCAGACTTCTAAGTCATTAACAGAATGGCCCCACTCCATTAAAATGTTGGCTGACCGTTTTGTGGATCAGGAGTGTTTTTATGTCTTTTGTGCCCATTAACTCTTCGTCTAAGAGTTTGAAGTGTGCCCAATATAGAAAGCATCTGGGCATTGTTGGCACATGATGGCACATATGATGATAGTCAAGGAACATGAGACTGTGCCTGTGATTTTGTGAATAACCTGGTTAGGTCCAGTGATGGTATCTCCAGGATAGATATGTGGACAAAGCTGGCAGCAGGCTTTGTTGCAAGGAGAAGTTCCAGGACTGGTGTTCCTGTGGTATAGACTGTGGTTGTAGGTGAGAATCCTCAAGCTTGGGAGGTTGTGTGTAGGAGAGAACAGGTCTGTCACCTAGGGCCTTCTGGAGTGTGGCATCGTGATTAAGGATAGGTTGTAGGTCTTAAACCACTGCAACACATTATTAGAGTTGGGGGGTGTAGGTAATGACCAGTGGTGGTCTGTTCTTGGCTTTTTTGGGCCTATATTGGAGTAGCTGGTCTCTGGGTATTCGTTTGGCCCTGTCAATATTTTTTTTTTTATTTCTTCTGGTGGGTAATTCAGGTTTATGAATATTTGGTAAAGATCTTATAGTTTTTGGTCTCTGTCAGTAGGATCAGAGCAAATGCGATTGTACCTAGGGACTTGACTGTTAACAATGGATCTAGTTGTATGCAGGATGGAAGCTAGAAGCATGTAGGTACGTATAGCGATCAGTTGGTTTCCGGTAGAGTGTGGTACTGATCAGGCCATCCTTGATTTGTACTGTAGTGTCTAGGAAATGTATCTCTTGCGTGGAGTAGATGAGTCATAAATTGATGGTGGGGTGCAGATTGTTAAAGTCTCTGTGGAATTCTTCTAGAGTCTCTATACCATTGGTCCAAATCATAAAGATGTCATCCATGTATCTTAAGTAGAAGAAGGGTAATAGGGGACGAGAGCTGAGGAATCGTTGTTCCAGGTCAGCCGTAAATATATTAGCATATTGTGGGGCCATGCCGGTGCTCATGTCAGTTCCGCTAATCTGGAGTTATAAATTGTCCCCAAATTGGAAATATTTGTGGGTGAGAACAAAGTTAGAGGTCAGACACTAGATTGTCTGTGGAGACATCAGGGATGGTGTTCCTGATCGTTTGTAATCTGTTTTCGTGTGTACAGAGCCTGTACATCCATGGTGCAAGGATGGTGTCATCAGGAACTTTTCCAATGTTTTGTAATTTCCTCGGGAAGTCAGTGGTATCTCAGAGATAGCTGGGAGTGTTGTTGGCATAGGGTTTGAGGAGGGAGCTCCCATGACTGGATACTCCGGTGGTAAGGGTGCCAATACCTGAAATGATAGGTTGTCCGGGGTTCCCAGGTTTGTGGAATTTGGGAAGTAAATAGGATAATCCAGGATGGGGCTCAGACGGTGTGTCTGAGTGAATAAGGTCCCGAGTAGCAGCAGGGAGTTCCCTAAGTAGTCTGTTCTGGCATGGCTATGGTTTGAAGAAGTGGGTCTGTCCCACGAAAGCTCACTTAATAAATTATTTTGTTAGTCTTTAAAGTGCTACTTTACTGCTTTTTTGTTTTGATAGTCATTCATGTGTGTGTAAATTTGGCAAGCCCTATTCCCTGTGTTGGACATGTCTGTGTAATGAAGTGAGAAGCTGAAAACCACACCTCAAAATGTCTTTTTTTCCCAGACCTTTACCATCTTTCTCTTTCTTCAAGCTTTGCATTGTTCCTGTATTATTGTCAGAGATCGTGTTTCTGGAATAAGGGATGGGGGACAGTGGCTGGAGGGCCAGTTGAGAAGACGCAGACACCTACTGCTTTTTGTAAGAAAATCTTTTGATAATTGGTTATAAAAGCAAGAGATTTCAGTTAATGTGGTGATCTTTGTTGGTGCTTTCTTTCCAATCTTTGTTTCTTTGATGCCATCCTGTGGTTTCAAGGGTGGGGAAAAGTAATTGAGGGACCAATTGATACAGCATGATCCCAGGCCACATACACACTGTGATTTCCTAGTTTTCCTTCTTTCCTTCTGGAAAAATGCCCATTTGCTTCCAATGGGAGAGGAATGAGGGCAATGCAATATTATGTGGGAAGATGACATCATATATCCACAACTACTTGCAGTGCATTTTTTCCCATACCGCACCAGTGAATATACCCAGAATGCTATGAGGCTCAGGGAACTGTGGGATAGGTTCCCACAGTGCACTGCTGCAACAGTTGATGCTTGAGGATAGTGTGTGGCAAGAATAAGTTGACTGTGTGGGGAATTTGTAGGGAGGTGAGGATAGTCAAATTCTAATTTATAAAACCCAGCATTGCAAAATCAATTTTAATAAATTCAGTTTTATCTCATAGTGTAGATGTAGCCTCTGTCATTTTTCACTAGCTCTTTCATTTACAACCCAATACATGAGTAAACAGCGTAGCACTGTTGCAAGAAAAAGAAATAATTTTGGATTGTATTAGCATGAGTATTGTAAGCATGACAGAAGAAAGAATTCTTCCACTCTTAGCACTGAGAAGGCTTCAGTTGGAGTATTGTGTCCGGTTCCGAGCATCACGCTTAAGGAAATATGTGGGAAAATTGGAGGAAGTCCAGAGGAGCAGCTAAAATTGAAGCCTAGAAAATATTTATGGGAGAAGATTGAAAAATTGGATTGGTTTAGTCTGAGGAAGAGAAGCAGGGAGAGGGGTGGATGTGATAAGTGTTGAAGTATTGCTCTCCTTAAGTTGAGGACAGGACAATAAATAACGGGCTTGAACTGTAGCAATGGGATCTAGGTTGGACATTAGGGAAGGAGTCCCATCAAGGTGGTTAAGCACTGGAAGATATTCCCTAGGGAAGTGCTCTCACTGGAGATTTTTAAAAGGTTAGACACATCTGTCATGGATGGTCTAAATTAGAGCATCTCAAACAGGGTGATTATGGAATGTATTCTTTAGGGGGGTGATAAGAAAGCAGAGTAGAGAGCAGCAGCTGGCTGAGTTCCTAGTTCTGAAGGCGCAACCACTGCCACCAGCAGTGTGGAAGTAAAGGTGGCAATACCATACAAAGCCACCCTTTACATTTGTGCAGCTGCTGCCGGTGGTGGTGTCTTCAGAAGTGGGACCAGGGGAGCTATATACTTAAGTGGTCCAGTTTGAATCAGTGCCTTATTGCTTTTAATATTTAGTGAGAGCTGCATGTTTCTTTATGAGTGTAGAGTGCACTTAGTTTTGGAGTAAGCCCCACTGAACTCACTGACACTTTTTTTGAGAAAGCAAGTGTAGAGAGCAGTTCCCTTGAGAAAGCAGAGTTACGCTGAAATAAAACTGGGAATAGAGCTACAGCATCACCATTATGGTCTGTGGCCATGATGCCCCAAAAGAAGGGGCAAGTATTACATAGTGGCAAGTGGCAACTCTAGATTTCTCTTACTGCAGCTTTTTGCATTGTATTCTTGTGTAATAGATTCTAAAACTAGTTGCTAACTAAGCAAGTTATAAGGATTAGCTAACAAAACTTTTTTTCTCTAGCATTATCCAATACAGAAATAGCTTGGGAATTTACTTGTCAAATCACACACATACTAATGGGGCAGAGAGTCTAGAAGAATGATGCATTGAAAAGGGTTGAGCCACTCAGCCATATCCACATAATTTTCTCCCAATAAGCAGTTTTCTTCATGATGATTCATTCTTGCAGCTAGGCCCGGTGTCACATTTTTGCACTGGTTACACTTGACATGTTTTCCTTTTTCTTTCCACTCAGGAAACAAATTTCTTCATACCATTCCCAGATTGGGTCTGTCTTATACCTAGAAGACTTGACAATTCTTCTGTGGGAGTGGGAGAATATAGAAAGCCGTATGTGTGTTGAATAATGTCTTCCCTTTCTTTCCAGTCCACTCCACTCCACTGTTTTTTTTCTTTGCTGATTCCATCCTTTCGTGTATATAGTCTTAAAACAATTTCTCAACTGACTCCTCAGCTGTGCTGGTCCAGAGTCCACCATCCCATCGACATAGAAGCTAATTGGTCCTCTCCAGCTTGTCTGTCTTTACACATCTCATTTTTTAGTCTGCGGAGAAACACAAATTGGAAGCCCAGAAATTTAAAGAAGCAAGAACAAGGAGTTAGGACAGACTAGAGAAATCAATTCATTTGTATGAGACTGTAAGTGTAGGTTTAATATGTTTGTATGAGATTAAACTGTAACTTATTTTTAAATGAGAAATTTAGTATCTTGTTGTTGTTTTAAACATATCCTGCTAGGCAGCATTGTTGCAGAACCGTTACAACACCACAGCTGCACCAGTGTGGCTGCTCAGCTGCAATATTAGAAGTGTAGACCTGCTCTGGAGCTATAGATACTATTCAGTTAGTTCACTGTGTCATTGCCAGTGCGACCCACAATTGTATGTGTGCACTGCTGTGTCATCTTCTGTTACCTGTTTTGGAATGCTGCTCAGTTGAGAAGATATTTCCTTTCTGGTATACTGTCCCTGCTGTCATTACCGATCACTTCCCTATGCTGAATTGTTTCTATCCCTCCTCTACCTACAACTCCTCCAGCCCTTTTCCAATGGCATGCTCTGTACATCATTTTCAACCAGATATATTTCACTACCATGTGATGAAAATGTGTATTGTTACTTTAAGTTAGGAACAAAATCCCCATTCAATACATGTCACCATGTGAGTTTTATTGACCCTTCATTGCAACATGAAATTATCTTAACTTCCCCAAACCACAGCAGATGTCTTTAGGACACCTGCAGCTTCCATACAAATTGTACCCCAAAACACTTTTAAGTTGTGACATTAAGGCCTAATCTACCCTACCATTGGTCATCAATCTAAGTTACGCAACTTCAGCTACGTGAACAATGTAGCTGAAGTTGACATACTTAAACCTGTTTACACTGGTCTCTTCATTGCGGTAAGTTGACAGCTGACGGTCTCCAATTGACTCTGCCTGTACTTCCCAACCTGGTCGAGTGCTGGAGTGATTAGGTAAGCACTTGATAGTTGATTTTTCTCATCTATATAAGAGGTGGTAAATCGAACCCTGCTGGATCAATACCTACCTGTTGATCCAGCAGATTGTGAAGACATGCCCAAAGGCTATGCTAGCACTTTTGTCGGGGGGAGAGGTGTGTGTGAAAATCCCCACACCCCGACACAAGTTTCACTGACAGAAGTGCTGCTGTGGATAGCACTATATTGGCAAGAAGAAATCTCCTGCTAACATAGCTACTGCTATTCATTGAGGGTAGTTTAATTATGCCAATGGGAGGAGCTCTGTCCTACTGATGGAGAGCAGCTACACAGGCAACATTAGAGCAGTGCAGCTGCACTGGTACACTGGGCCGCTTTGATGTTCATTGGGTAGACACAGCCTTAGTAGTTGAAGGGAGGAAGAACAGACCGAGATAGGAGAGGTGTGCTCAGGTACAGTTGGAAGAGGTGATCTTGTAGAAGTGGCAGGAAGAAAAAGTGGTGGTATATCAGTGTGTTTAGATTGTGACTAAATCTGTGCTGGCCCAGCAAAGGACATGGATTGGGGACAAGAACACTGTGATACAAGGATCATAAGTCCAGACAGAACAAGTCCATGAGGGTTTTAAAACTGAGAGAAAATCTTGAACTGTATCCAGAAGTGAATGGGAAGCTAGCTGAGGGATCTGTGAGCACGCGCACATAAGGGGACTCACTGTGTCAGCATATTTCTTACTCCTCTCCTGCTTCACCAGGAGGAGGTTAGTGTTACTCTTGCTCTAGCATGACCGCTGCTTAGCATCCTGTCGCTCCCAACTTTATCCTACTCCCCAGTCCTTGACGTACAGGCCACATTGTGAAGTGGGTAAGGTTCCTCACTTTCCCTGAGATCTCTTAATAGGGTGCTTACCATTGTGCCAAGTGAGAAAGAGGAGAATGCTGCGATATTGGCAAGTGCCTGACGAGGGGAAATGTGGTGATACACTGATGGAGTTTTTCTTCTGGCTATTTTCTACAGCCCAGAGTCCGTGGAAGCTAGTCCAGCTGTTGATGAGAAGAGTGTATATGCCAGTCGTGGCTACGAGGCCACCCAGAGGCACAGCTATCGAGGGCTACCTTACGCAGTGAGTACTTACCACTTAATCTGCCAAAGATTTTACTGCACCAGCCTCTTACATAGCCCCTCTCCCATAACACTAAACTGCTGTTTCTTCCTCGAGTGTCCCCGTGGGCGCTCCACGATAGGTGTCGGGCTCGCCCCGGTGCCGCAGATCGGATCTTTCCAGCAGTTTCTGCCGGACCGCGCCTCCACCGGCGCACGCCGCTCCCCTGCGCGCTCCCGGCCACGTGCGCAATCTGGTCCCCGCCAGTTCCTTCTTAACCGCCATTGGCTGCAGACGGAATCTGCTCAGGCTGTGGCCAGAGTCAGCATATTTAGCATTTTTCAGAGTTTTAGAGTTTTCTTTTCAGAGTTCTTAGTTAAATCGTTTGTTTCTTTATTGCAAAAAAAAAAAAAAAATAATAAATAATAATAATAATAATAAAATATGTGTGTGTGTGTGTATATATATATATATATATATATATATATATATATATATATATATATATATATATATAAGTAGAAAGTCTTAGTAACGAGAGGAGGAATGGAGGCACCCCGGGGACGTGAAGGCCAGTAGGCCTCCTGCTGCGGCAGGCTGGAGTCCGTGAGAGGGGAACAGGCACAGAGAAGGTGCTAAGTACCCTATTAACAGCTCAAAGACTCACCGCAATGTCCTCTTCAGGATTCAAGAAGTGTGAGTCATGCCGCGAAGCTATGCTGGCCTCTGATGGGCACAGTCAATGTATCAGATGCCTGGGGGCATCACATGTCACACAGAAATGCTCCTTCTGTGCAAAGCTCACGGCCAGAGCCAGAAAGGATAGAGAAGTGCAGCTGAAAATGCTGCTGTTTGATAAGGCCCTCCAGCCAGACGTGCCGGAGAGGCCTCAACCGGAGGGACCCACAGGGCTCCATAAAAGGAAGGCGGTGTCCCTCACCCCCTCGGTGCAGAAATGGAGGAAGCTCTCTCCAGCCCGATCCCTGCCGGCGGTCACAGCAAGCGGGACGGGAGTAGCTCTCAGCCCCCAGCCGCAGTCACAAGCAAGCAGCAGCACAGCAGCGCACGTGGCACAGGCTGAGCCTCTGATTACTAAACAGCCGGCCCGCGCATTCAGAGCGGTGGCCAGGCAAGCGCCTGAACCGGCGGCACCGCTGCAAGTGGCACAGACCCCCCGCGGCACCAACGGGCATGTAGCCTGCAGGCACCGGAGGAGACCACCCGCGCGGCACCGCAGATGAGCATGTCGAGCGCAGCGCCGACAGCGGGGCCGAGATCCCCGGCACGGGGAGGGGCAGAGCCAGCCCCGCAGGGGAGGGGAAAGGCAGCAGTGAAAACCCGGCATCGCAGCCCTTCTCTGGACAGGGCTGCTCTCAACAAGTCCTCCCCTTATGCTGCGTACACCAACCAGGAGACATGGGTCTCCCCCAGCCTACCCAGAGCCTCCTTCCCTGTTCCTCCAACCAGCCTCACCATGGCTCGGGCCACCCTCGCCTTTTCTGGGATTTGACCCTCTGGAGTACTACCACAAACCAGTTTCACCATTGTCTCAATCATCCAGACTATCTTGCTCCCCCAGACAGCGGGGGTATGCACCTCGAGAGTGGTCTAGGTCTCCATCCCAGGAACCGAGCCCGTGCTGCCATGGTCGTCCTTCTCACGCTGGGCATAGACACCACAGGCATACACCCAGGGGCAGGTCCCCCTCGACCGCCCAGTACCCCCGCAGGCACTCACGAACGGGGAAGGAAACACAGCTGTCTCAAGGGGAGCTGATTTTGGAACCCCAAGATTTTCTCTCGCAAGCCTCTAGTGAGAGGGTGTACCACCGGCAGCAGGACCCTGAGAGTTCAAGGGAGGTCTACCCTAGTGGTTCCTCCTTGTCCTCCCCCGACGAGGCTATGGCCCCTGGGGATGCTGCCCCCCTGGACGACCTCAAACAGTTTCAGGAGCTGTTTAAAAGGGTGGCTTTCACGCAAGGCATCCAAACAGCAGAGGTGCAGGAGAAGCACCACAAGCTCCTCAAAAACCTGAGGCCTCCGGCCTCGTCCAAAATCGCTATCCCACTCGACGAAGCAATCATGGAGTCTGCTACTACCATATGGCAGACCCCGGCTTCCGCTCCACCTATAAACAAGAGGGCGGATAAGAAATACTTCATCCCGGTGAAGGGCATGGAGTTTCTGTTTAGTCACCCACAACCAAATTCTCTGGTGGTAGAATCGTCTCAGCAGAGATCGAAGACTTCCCAGTACAAAGCCGGGGGAACGGATAGAGATGCCAAGAAGCTAGAGCTGTTTGGCAGAAACGTATACTCCTCCTCCACCCTGCTGCTGAGAGTGGCTAATTATGCAGCACATCTAGTGAACCACAATTTCGACAATTACTCCAGGCTGACTTCTGTCATGGATTTGCTCCCAGAAAATAAGAAGCCGGTGCTGAAGGCCATCGTGCAAGAGGGCTATGCAGCTTCAAGGACGGGAGTCCAGATCGGCCTGGACGTAGCAGACACGACGGCACGTTCAACGACTATGGCAGTGGTCATGCTCAGGGAATCCTGGCTCCAGACATCGGGTATCCCGAGGGATCTGCAGGCAAAAATTGTCGATCTCCCTTTCGACACGCAGAAGTTGTTTGCAGAGTCAACTGTTTTGGTCCTTCATTCCAGTAAAGACTCAAGAATGACGCTCAGAACACTGGGTATTTATACCCCTCCATACAGAAAGAAAAACTATTACCCTCAACAACGGCGATACCCGTACCAACCTCAGCGTGCTCAGTACCAACGGGGCTACGACCAAGGGCAGCATCAACAGCAACAACAGTATAGAACTCCTAGGCGACGTTCCCAACAAGGCCGTGCATCCTCGGGGCAGGCCCAAAGGCAACAAGTTTGACAGACAGGTTGAGGGCTGCACTATTACTACCATCGCGCAATGTCATCCACAATTAATGTTCCATCATCGCCTCCGACCGTTCCACTCTCAATGGCAAAAGATCACCACAGATAAGTGGGTACTAGAGATCATAGCCACGGGTTACGTGATCCCCTTTCAGTCGCTCCCACCGCCAAGACCTCTGCCCAGGCCTCATCTCACGGATGATTCCCACGAGGTGAAACTCAAGCACGAGGTGGACCACCTGATGCTTATAGGGGCGGTCAAAAGAGTGCCGGAGCGACTTCAGGGGAAAGGGTTTTATTCACGGTACTTCCTCACAGAGAAGAAGACAGGAGGCTGGAGGCCCATCTTAGATCTTCGAGGCCTCAACCGGTACTTGCACAAACAACGCTTTCGGGTGATCACAGTCGCCTCTATACTCACGGCACTGGACGATGGAGATTGGTTTGCAGCCCTTGACTTACAAGATGCGTATTTTCATATAACGATCCACCCGGCTCACAGACGTTTTCTCCGGTTTATGGTCGGCAAAGAACATTTCCAATACAAGGTTCTGCCATTCGGCCTCTCCTTGGCCCCCACAGGCTTTACCAAAACCCTGGCAGTGGTGTCAGCCTACCTGCACAGACGGGGTATTTATATTCCCATATCTGGACGACTGCCTACTGAAAGGGGCCTCGAAGGCGGAGATACTATGCATGATACGTGTAACAGCAAACACGTTTTCTTCGCTGGGCCTGGTCATCAACCTTGCGAAATCAAAGATTGACCCCACACAGGACACAGAGTTCATAGGGGCACGCATAAATTCTATCACAGCAAGGGTTTATCTACCCGACGCCCGCTTTCGCGCCATCGGTTCCCTGGTACAAGTCATTACATACAGCCCCACGGTGCCGGTTTTAACATGCTTGCAGCTGCTCGGCCACATGGCAGCGGCAACGTTCGTGGTACAGAATGCCAGATTGCACATGCGCAACCTACAACATTGGCTGGCGAACGTTTACAAGCCGGCATCCCATACCGTCCGCAGGGTGGTGTCACCCACAACAGAGGTGCGCAGATCCCTGCAATGGTGGGTAAACCCCAAGAACATGCTAACAGGGGTACCCTTTCACCAACCACAAATCGCAATTTTTCTCACCACCGACGCCTCCCCCATAGGGTGGGGAGCACACATTGGCGAAAAGGTGACGCAAGGACTGTGGTCCCCTACGGAACAGTCACTGCATATAAATATACTGGAGCTCAGAGCGGCGTTCAATGCCTGCAAACACTTTCAAGACCACGTACAAGGCAAGGTAGTCGGGATCAATACAGACAATATCTCCACCATGTTTTATATAAATCAACAAGGCAGAGCTTGATTCCGTGCCTTATGTGCGGAAGCAGTCTGATTGTGGAACTGGTGCATCGCCAACTATATAACGTTGAAAGCCTTATACTTACCAGGCGCTCACAACGTGAAGGCAGACCAGCTGAGCAGGCACTTCACACTCACACACGAGTGGCAAATCCGCTCCGATCTGCTACGACCGATTTTTCAGGCATGGGGGTTTCCCCAGATAGACCTGTTTGCCACTCAGCACAACAAGAAGTACCCCCAATACTGCTCCAGGGCAGGACTGGGGCGGGGGTCCCTGGGGGATGCGTTTGCGATTTCATGGAAGGACCCACTGCTTTACGTGTTCTCCCCCATGGTGCTCATCCACAAGGTCCTGCAGAAAGCGAGGAGAGGGAGAGCCCACATGATCCTAGTGGTCCCCACATGGGATCGACAGCAATGGTTCCCCTTGCTTCTCCGCATGTCGGATCGTCCACCGCTTCCCCTTCCGGTAGCGCCGGACCTGCTCACGCAGGCCGAGGGGTCCATAGTGCATCCACACCCCCGAGGCCTGCGCCTACAAGCATGGTTAATCCATGGCTCAGCTCCCTAGAAAGTACATGTACGGAGGGAGTACAAGTCCTGGAAAGTAGCCGAAGGATCTCCACCAGGAAGACCTACAAGCAGAAATGGACTCGATTCACTGCATGGTGTTCCACCAAGCAGTTAGCTCCCCTTGAAGTGCCTGTACCTGTCATACTAGAATACTTACTGGACCTCAAGACAGGCGGGCTCTCCCTCTCCTCGTTGAAGGTCCATCTCGCCGCAATATCGGCTTTTCGGCATGAAGAGGAAGGGCCCACAGTGTTTGCCCATCCTATTGTTACCAGGTTCCTGAAGGAGCTGGTAAACCTGTACCCCCCTCGGAAACCGCTTCCACCATCGTGGAGCTTGGACCTGGTGCTCAGCGCGCTAATGGGACCACCCTTTGAACCCTTAGCCATGGTTTCCCTCCATCTCCTTATGATAAAGACAACCTTCCTTCTTGCAATCACATCAGCTCGCAGGGTGAGTGAGCTCACAGCAGTTATGGCAGTGCCGCCCTGCACGGTATTCTCAAAGGAGGCGGTAACCTTACGGCTGCACCCAGCCTTTGTTCCAAAAGTTTCTTCAGAGTTCCATCTTAACAAACCTATAGTTTTTACCTTCGTTTTACCCGAAGCCTCATAGCTCCAACAAGGAGGCACACCTGCACCTCCTGGACGTGAGGAGGGCATTGGCCTTCTGCATAGACAGAACTAAGTCCTTCCGGAAAACGGACAGACTCTTAGTCTCTCTCGCTCCCAGATCAAAGGGAGAGGGTCTCTCTTCACAGAGAATCTCGAAGCGCATTGTGTCCTGCATAAAGATGTGCTACGAACTTCGAAAGACTCCTTTCCTTTACTGGCCCCGCCTAGGGCTCATTCCACCCGCGTGGTGGTGGCATCAACAGCCTTTTTCAAGGGCATCGCGCTAAAAGACATCTGCAGAGCAGCGACCTGGTCATCCTATGACACCTTCGCCAAGCATTATGCCCTACACCGGGTATTCCAAGAGGATACCCGCCTCTCGACAGCAGTCCTTTCGGGGGCAAGCTGCACATAACCCCATTACCCACCTCGTATCTTGGGTTACTGCTGGGTAGTCACCTATCGTGGAGCACCCACAGGGACACTCGAGGAAGAAAGAGAAGTTACTCGTCGTAGTAACGATGGTTCTTTGAGATGTGTCCCCGTGGGTGCTCCACCACCCGCCCATCCTCCCCGCTTCGGATCTCTGTTTGGTGTTTTTCAGGAGCATCCGAGGCGGTTAGTCAAGGAACTGGCGGGGACCGGATCGCGCACGTGGCCGGGAGCGCACAGGGGAGCGGTGCGTGCCGGCGCATGTGTGGTCCGGCAGAAACTGCTGTAAAGTTCCAATCTGCAGCACCGGAGCGAGCCCGACGCCTATCGTGGAGCACCCACAGGGACACATCTCGAAGAACCATTGTTACTACGGTGAGTAACTTCTCTTTGTTCAGCTCAAACTTTTTAGACTCGTGTGTTGTAATCTACTGTGTATCCCCATTTGAAACATGCAGATATCATGTGTGGATGGGGGCATGCTGGGGTCACATCACCTATCTCACAGGTTTGTCTTCCATTTAGCAGTAGCTTCTAAAGTTCTTCTAACTTTGGGGCCTGCCTCATCTCAGTGGGGCATTCAACCTGTTTTTACTCCGAGGGGGAGACTCGGCTCAAAAAATTTGAAATTGTCCTGCTCAGGTGAGTGAAGGTGGGTCTGTCACTTCCTACCTGAGCATCACTGTACAGGGCTAGTGTAACAGCTCGCCTGCCATCATATTCCACTACAGCCCCCCTAGCTCCTCTCAGTTTACAAACCTCTGAACTAATAAAGTGTCTTCTGTGACAAGATTTTTCTCCCATGCCTCCTGATTAGAGCTCACATACTCTTAGAAGTATGTGTGCCCCAGTTTGAAACTGATGGTTTAGCTTATTTTTGTGCAACAGCAGTGTGTCTGAGTCCTACCATACATGCTGAATTTTGTGTGTTTGTGTTACTTTCAAGGCCCCATGTTCTCTTAATATAGATTTAATGGCAAGATTCCCTGGTTGCTATGATGCTCTGTCAGTCAAATAAGAAAAATTTGGAACAGCTTCCTTTAAATTTTTGAAATGGAGGATTTTGTTGAACCAAGTTAGTGAATGTGTGGTACCTTCCACATTATCCTTGGTGGTGGTGGTTGGTGCCAGCTGCAGTTATTTTACACTGTCTTCACACTTTTTCAGTATGCTGTAGATTTTCACATTGAAAATACAACTGTTAGAACTTGGGGAAGTTGAGTAGAATTGGAGACTTGGCGTCTGCAGAGAGTGTGGGAAGTGTTTTAGGATTTTGGGATAAGCACACTACCTGGGTGTATTTTCAGAACAATTCTGCAGTGAAACAATATTGGCTTTTAAATTGTTCTCAGCGGTTTCAAGCTCAGCAGCCTAGTGAGACAAATGAGGCAATTCTCGCCTCTCAGAGCTGTTGCTTCAGCCTGCTTCCAGACTTGTTTTCCATTCAGGCTCTTTGTTGGGTTCTTGGATGGCTGTAGATTTAGAGTTGAGTTTTTGGGTGTGTCTTTGCTGCAGCCTAGATCGACAGGCAGGGATGTATTCAGTGGGGGGGTCAATTTGATGAGTCTACTGTAGGTGCGATAAATTGACTGCTAAGCACTCTCCTCTCAACTCTGGTACTCCACCAAAAGAAGAGTAAGTGGAATTGAGAAAAAGGGGATCAGCTGTTGATTTCCCACAGTGGAGACACTGCAGTAGGCAGATTTAAGTACATTGACTATAGCTATGTTGCTCACGAAGCTGAGATAGTGTAACTTAAGGTGACTCCTTGTGGGACTGTAGACAAGGCCTGAGGCTATACCTACACCAGGTGTCAAGCCCACCCGTCCCCCCAGCCCAGGTGCCAAAAGTGGCACACAAGCCAATTTTTATTGGCATGTGAGTAAGGAGCTCAGCCCCACCCCTCTTCCCCCCATGCAGCCAGGAGCTTTCTCAAAGCCAGGCTGCCTGTGGATTAACAGACCAGCTAAGGCTACTGACCACCACCTAAACATTAAAGTTCTGCATCTTAACTTA
This sequence comes from Carettochelys insculpta, assembly GCF_033958435.1. Taxonomy (NCBI): domain Eukaryota; kingdom Metazoa; phylum Chordata; order Testudines; family Carettochelyidae; genus Carettochelys; species Carettochelys insculpta. The sequence goes on along the minus strand of NC_134147.1, from coordinate 50,183,592 downwards.
TTTATTAATGAAGCTGTTTGTAAGCAGGTCTATTAGTGACTTGGAAAAAATATCATCAGCACTGGGATTGTACACAGAGGTCAAAAGGTCAAATTTCAGCCCTCGGTCTGGAAAAGGTTGCTGACCCCTGGCCTACACGATAAATTACTTAGGTGCAATGTGTTACTCTGCTGTGTGAATAATCCACGCTTCTTAGTGACATAAGTTAAACTGACCTAAGCATTGGTGAGGACAGCCCTGGTCTCTCGTGGAGGCAGGAGTTATTAAGCCAGTGAGAGCACTCTCTCTTGTCAGCTTAAGACACCTTTGCCAGAAGTGCTGCAGCTGCAATAGAGGCATATTCTAAGACTTCTATATTTCCTATATTCAATATAATATTGAAGAAGGTGTTTATTTTCAGGATCATAATTATGGAGCTCCTCCTCCTCCGACCCCTCCAGCATCTCCCCCCGTTCAGACTATCATTCCTCGTGCAGAGCTGAATGGCTTGCACTCACCTGATGAGGAGAACTCTGGAGACAGTGGGAGCTCCTCAGAGGGAGAATCAATTCCCAGCTGGTGTCACTGCACTCTCTCTCAAGATGGCTTCCTCATCAAGTGTGACAAATGCAGGTAATTACTACTACTTCTTAGTAAGCATTGCCCACACCCCTTTTGCTATGTCTGCCTGACAAGTGTTGGTGGCACTAAGATTGGAGGTGAGAGTGATCAGTTGATGCTCTTATCACCTTGTGCCCCACTGAGAGCATACATCTAGTGACATCAGGTTGACTTTCAAGTTGACTGACCCTTACAAAACACTTCAATTGTTGACTTTCAGGGGAATGAGCAGAGGGAAAGTGATCAGACTCCGCCGCCGGAAGCAGGACAATGTGTCAGGTAAGCAGTGGTGGAAAAAGTACCCAAAAAAGTTAGTTGAGTAACAGTACAGTTATTTTTCAAAAAAATGCATTCAAGTAAACGTCAAGTAAAAAGTAGCCATTCTGTAAAAATCTATAGTTAACCACCTGAATTATCATAGGGCTCCATTATTTTTGTGTGGGTGGGTGGGTGGATAGACACACACACACACACACACACACACACACACACACACTCTTTCCCTCTCTATGCATATATATTTCAAATCTGGAATTTAAATGTAGTCATAGCCTTCGTTTATAAAGCTAAAGAGTGACCAAAGTAAATACAGGAGTCAAAGTACAGAAATCTATTTATTTTGACCACATTCACAAGTGTGCATTTTAGCATTGTAAAGATTACACTCATCCCTCACTATACGAGCACAATTGGTTCCCAGCTTTCTGCTCATAGGTGAAAACTCGTAGGAGGGACATTAAATTACCATTAAAATACATGTAAAAGTGACTGACTGGTTCCTAATGCTCCAAACTCAGGGAAGGAGTGGCAGCATGTGATGCTGCTTTTGAAAGGTAAGTGAACTTTGGGTTAGGGAAGGTTAAAGGCTGGGGGCAGTTTGGGGCTATGAGCAGGAGGGAGGGTTAAAACCTGCAGGCGTCTCCGGTGGAGGAGGTGGTGGCTTGTTCCTCTGGGGTGCAGCAGAGGTACCTGGGATGGGGAGGGGGTGCAGCGGGCTGGGGGGTTACGAATGGGACAGGGCGAGTGTTGTGAGTGGGTGGAAGGGGGCATGTTGCCCGGAAAGCTGGGGGAATGTTGGGACCAGGTGTGTGTGCGCGTGCGCGTGCGTGTGCACGCACAGGGAGTTGCTGCAGGGGGGAATGTTGGGAATGGGCTGGGCAGGGCTGCAGATCTCCCCGCCCTCCTGGCCAGGGACACCCTCCAGCTGTGGGGCTGTGAGTCTCCCCCTCCCCCAAGGCCAGGGATCCTGCGGCCCTGCTCCGCTCCAGCTGCAGGGCTGTGGGTCTCCCTGTGCCCCAGCCAGGGACCCAGTGGCCAGCTCAGTTCTAGCCACGGGGCTGTGGGTCACCCCAGCCAGGGACCTCATTGCCAGCTCAGCTCTGGCTGTGGGTCTCCCCGCCCCTTGGCCAGGGACCCCATGGCTGGAACAGAGCCAGCCATGGGGCTGTATATCTTCCCCCACTTATGAGCCATTTGCAGCATCCCTGGTCGGCGCACAGGAAGTTCGCTCGTGTAGTGAACAGTGGTAAGTATATGTGTCCCTCATTTTAGTGAGTATTTGTTAAATGAAGGTGAGTATAATTACAAAAATGCTGTTCAACCTTAGAAGCAGTTGATTTTCAAAATTATCAGAGTCCAGCCTTAGGAAAAATGGTGCCCTGGGCAAACTTGCATTTTGGTACCCCTGCCCTGCCCTGCCCCCCTTCTCCCCCCGATCTCCATTTCCCTTCAAAGCTGTTCAGTCCCTTGCTCCTATGAGTACAGGGCTATTGTGCTTCCCCTTGCAAAGGGAGTTATCAAAGTCCTTGGCCAAGCCCTTCCTTTAACAGCTACATGGGGAATGGATTATTTTAGCTGAACTCATGGGTGGGAAACCTAAGAAGTAGGAGACTGGATGCAGCCCCTGGCTTGCCTCGATCTGCCCCCTGAGACTCAGGACTTTCTCCACCCGCAGCACTGAGAAGCCCATCCTGGAGCGCCAACCTCCTGCCATCCCCTCATGGGGCTGGAGCACACAAAATCTACTAGTCTGGGCCCTCCAAGGCTCTAGTATGTAAGGGGAATGTATTTCTTCTTGTCAGTTGGGGTCCGCATCAGTGAGGGTTCTCTTTGTCTTGGTTTTTGTTTTTGCTTCTCAGTTGTATGCAACCCTGGACTGTCCCCCCAACCCAGTGTTTCCCCAGTATTATTTGGCCATGGAATCCTTTTAAACTCTAAAGAATTTGGTAGAACCCCATTCCCAGGCGCTACCGTCCTTGGCCCCTAAATCTGCCACCTATCTCCAGGCTGTACCTGCATCACCCTTCAGCCCTCAAATCTGCCCCCTATCCACAAGCTTTAGCCACCATCCCTAGACTTAACCCCTTTCAGCCGCAAACCCTCTCCCCCCATCCCCAAGATTAGCCTGCCTCTGTCCCAAACTGGCCCCCAGGACTAGCCCATCTGTGGTGCTGGCTGGGGAGCCTATACTGGATAGCCACGTGTGGCCAGTGGAAGGAAGGCCGGTTTGGAGGTGTTCCACTGTTGGGGGTGAGCCTCGCTACACCTGCTGAAGGGGTGTGACTGCTTGGGTGGTGGGATGAGTGAGGGGCTCTCTGCGGCTCCCTGGCCTGCTGGCACTGAAATAATGAACCTTTATTCAGTTTAATGGTCAGATTCTTCCCACGGCCCTGCTGGCCATTAAACCAATTAAATTTAGCTTTACTGTTTCAGGAGTGGCAGGGCAGGGAGCTGCAGAGGAGTCGGCTATTGTAATGGAATTTTCTCACAGAACCCTTATTTTCACTTTGCAGAACACCATTTGGGAAACACTGCTCTAACCCAAAATAGATTTTCTACCAGTGAATTAAATATTTTCCCCCAGCTATGACACACGCAAAGCATGCTGCTGTTTTTAAATGGCATCCGATCGGGAAATGAAACAGCGGGTAAAAAAAAAATCTGAGCGAGTCACTCACCCTTCAGTGGGCTCTACCTCCACAATTTGAGCTGGGATGAAGAGGCACTGGCAGCTCCTTTGCTGCAGCAGCACTTGCCCCATATGCCTAGTGCTGCTTGGCCTGCAGCTCATGGCGAGCTCCATGCTATCAGATGGGGGCTGCATCTTGCCCAGGGCTCTCCTGCAGTCCTCTGACCACTCCTGACTCACCAATGGTGCCATTTCAGATTGTGGTGGGGGTGGGGAAGGCAATTGTAACTGTCATTCCACAGGATACTTAGGCAGCTGAAATGTCTAAGGTTTGGGGGAACTTTTTGGGGGGTGGGGTTCAAATAACCTAGAAATTAGCTGATTTCAGAGTAGACAGCAATACTGAAATATTTCAAGTAATAATTTAAATTCCCTTTAGATAGGGAAAGCAAGAAAAATGGTTTGAGAACTTAACTAGGGTTAAAATTCAGTTATATAAACTCTGAATTGAGCTTGTATCAAATGGACGAGTGATTGAATAGCTAAATCAACAAATCATGTCTGGTATTAGGATATTTATGTTCTATATCTTGACATGTGAGAGAGTGGATTTTGTATTGGTGCATGGATGAGAGCCATGAAGTGAACAAAGTAATATTTTTAATTGGGCCAAATATAGTTGGCGAGAGTGACAAACTTTGGAACTCCTCAGAGCTCTTCTCCAGGTCTACAAAGCTCAAAAGGGATAATCTCTCACCAGCCAAAGCTGTTTCAAAATAAGAGAGATATTACCTCACCCACCTTGTCTCTCTGTGTTTTAACAGCTTTAAAGGTTGAATTCTTTATATCTCAGCTTCATCTGTCATTAAAAATTATCAGACCTCCCTCATAATTTTCAACAATTTTGAAAATTATAAAAAGACAAAAAGCTTTAAACATCTTACATAAAGTTATAATAAATAAAAAGTGCATCCCACTAAACCTTTTTATAACCTATAACCTCAGGGATAAAACATTGCAGAAGGAATGGGGGGCATGGGGCAGAACCTATATTCCCACTAAATTCCTCATTGTTGTGACTTGCAGTTTCAATCACCCCTCATCCTCCCAGAGAATGAAGGTTTGCAGGTTAAGATGGGAGCAAAGAAGAATCCTCATTCCTAATGTTGGTGCAAGAATAACACTGTGCTCAAAAATTCCTCAAGTTCAGGGGACTTTAACAAGGCCCCTGACCCAAGAAGTTTCAGCATACTGATAAATACAACTTCTAATGAGAACATAAACAAAACCTGAGCGTGTGGCTAGGTCATCAAGAATTGAATGAAAGGTAAATGTTTCTGCCATCCAGCCAGACATCACCCACTGTGACTCATTTCCCTAGGGGACTCCTGGGAGAGCTGATTTCAGTAACAGTTATCTCCTCTGCACCCACCCACCTGCCTCACATTGGGGAAGCAGCAGCAGGAGCTCCCCATCCCCCCATAAAAATGAGCAAAACTTCTAAGCCAGCCAGGGAAGCAGGAAGACAGGAGGACCGATTGCTGATAGGGTGGGGCATAATTAAAAGGTTCCAACCTCAAAAATTCAAGTGTTGTACCCCACTCCCCAGTTTATAGCCCAGTCTTCCTCCTCTGTCCCCCACTGGAGCGTAGAAGGAAAAGGGAGTAGGAGTTGACCCAGACTTGCTCCACACTAACACACACCAAGATAACAGGGTTGCTCCATATCCCAGCCAGCTAGCACACAGAGGGAAGCACCTCCACCCCACAGTAATGTCCTTCTCCCTATACACACACTTCAGATCCCAGCAGTGCAGAACAGAGAATACACGCACGCACGCACACGCAGTCTTCAACCCCCCACCCCCAGCAACCTCATCTGCCCAGCCTGATCCTCTGCCAGCATAGCCTGCCCCACCCACTAGGCACCCATCTTGCTGCTTCTCCCACCACAGCAGAGGAATTACCTGGGATGGAGTAAATGCTGCTGTCTTCCCTGCTGTTGGCTGAAATACTGGATTTCTCCTCCTACCTAGTAGCCTGGCCCACAAGTAAGATCACATGAGACTCTTCATATGTGAGCACATGTGCACACACACCACTTCAGCACGTCACCTTGGACAACAGCCATGGTCATTAGGGATAGTAGATACAGTAAACCCTTAATTTTACGGACTAATGGGGGTGGGAGTTGTGCTGTGTAAACCCAGATGTCCGTTAAATTGGAAGGTTTACTGAGACCCACCACCACCAGGTTTCCGCAACCCCAGTCCCCCCGCCCCCAAGGGTCCCATGTGGCTAGAGTTGCTGGAGCCACAGTCACCACCAGAGCCACCACATGCTCGTTACACTGGGGTGGGGGCATGTGCAAGTGCCACCTACTCACGTGCGTGCCCCACTCCGGTGGGAGGAGAGTGTGGTGGCTCCAGCAGCGGCAGCTGTGGTGCCTTGGGTAAGTCACTTTTGGGGTGGGGAAGGCTTAGGACTTTATGGACCCTGGTTAAGTGGGCTTTAGGAACAATGGGGGTCTGGCAGACATCCATTGTTCCTGAAGTTTGCTAAATCAGGGTCCGTAAAATTGAGGATTTACTCTACTACATAGATACTGGTTTTGAATGAAAAGGTGTTAATGTAGCTGTTAAAAGGGTTCTTCTTTGGCACGGTCGCTTTGCTTGTTGGTTATTATGTAAATAAAAAATTGTTACTGCATGATGATTGGATAATCATAGAATCATAGGGCTGGAAGAGACCTTAAGAGGGCATCTAGTTCAGCCCCCTGCTTCACGCAGGATCAACCTCAACTAAGTCATCCCAGCGAGGACCTTGTCAAGCCAGGACATAAAAACCTCTAGGGATGGAGAATCCACCACCTCTGTAGGCAACGCATTCCAGTGCTTCACCACCCTCCTGGAGAAGTAGTATTTCCTAATATCCACTCTCTCCTCTCCTTTTGTAACTTCAGACCATTACTATTTGCTCTGCTATCTGTCACCACCTGAGGACAGTTTCTCTCCATCCTCTTTTAGAGCTCCCCTTCAGGAAATTGAAGGCTGCTATTAAATCACCCCTCAGTCTTCTCTTCTGTAAACTAAACATGCCCAAATTCCTCAGCCTCTCCTCATAGGTCATGTGCTCCAGCCCCTTAATCATTTTTGTTGCTCTCTGCTGAACCTGCTCCAACACATCCACATCCTTTTTATACTGGGGGGCCCAAAACTGGATACACTATTCCAGATGTGGCCTCACCAGTGCCGAATAGAGGGGAACAACCACTTCTCTAGATCTGCTTGAAATGCTGCTCCTAATGCACCTTAATATGCTGTTAGCCTTTTTGGCTGCAAGGGCACACTGTTTACTCATGTCCAGCCTTTTGTCCACCGTAACCCCTAGGTCCCTTTCCACTGTACTGCTGCTTAACCAGTCAGTCCTCAGCCTATAACAATGCTTGGGATTCTTCCACCCCAGGTTCAGAACTCTACACTTCTCCTTGTTGAACAGTATCAGATATCTTCAGTCCCAATCCTCCAATTTATCCAGGTCACTCTGGATGCTGTCTCTGCCCTCCATTATATTTACCTTTCCCCCCTAGTTTAGTGTCGTATGCAGCCTTGCTGAGGGTGCATTCCAGTCCCCCATCCAGGTCATTATAAAGATGTTATAAAAGGGTGTCATAAGGAGGAGGGGAAAACTTGTTCTTCATCTGCGAGTGTCCCCGTGGGTGCTCCACGTTAGGTATCGGGCTCACCCCAGTGCCGCAGGTCGGATCTTTCCAGCAGTTTCTGCCAGACCGCGCATGCACCGGCGCGCGCCACTCCCTTGCGCGCTCCAGTCCCCACCAGTTCCTCTTTAACCGCCATCGGCTGCAGACGGAATCCGCTCAGGCTACGGCCAGAGTCAGCGTATTTAACGTTCTTAAAGTGTTTTAGAGTTTCTTTTTCAGTCTTCTAGATTGTTAGCTTGTTATTGTTTTCCAAAAAAAAAAAAAGGAAGGAGTAAAGTTTCCAGTCTTAGTAACAAGCGGAGCACCGGAGGCCCGGGGACGTAGGGCCATTAGGCCTCCTGCCATGGCAGGCTGAGTCAGAGAGGGGAACAGGCACAGAGAAGGTGCTAAGTGCCCTATTAACATCTCAAAGACTCACCATAATGTCCTCTTCAGGATTCAAAAAGTGAGAGTCATGTCGTGAAGCGATGCTGGCCTCCGAGGGGAACAGTCAACGTATAAGGTGCCTTGGGGAATCTCATGTCACCCAGAAATGTTCCTTCTGCGCTAAGCTCACAGTCAGAGCAAGGAAGGACAGGGAGATGCGGCTCAAAATGCTGCTCTTCGACAAGGCCCTAGAGCCAGACGTGCTGGAGCGGCCGCAGCAGGAGGGACCTGCGGGGGCCCATAAAAGGAAAGCTGCCTCCCTCACCCCGTCAGCGCAAAAACGGAGGAAGCTCTCACCAACCCGATCCCTGCCGGCAGCCACAGCGAGCGAGACGGGTGGAGCGCATAGCCCCCAGCTGCAGTTACAGCTGAGCGGCGGCGGCGCGGAGATGCACGTGGCAGAGGCTGAGCCTCCGATAATCAAACAGCCACCCCACACCGTGGGCAGGGCGGCAGCCAGGCAAGCGCCGGAACCGGCGGCACCGCAGGCAGCGGCACCGATGCCCGGGGAACCGGCGGTGCAGAGCGCGCAGGCATGCAGCCTGCAGGCACTGGGGGAGACCGCCCGCGCGGCACCACAGCGGAGCGTGCCGAGCGTGGCGCAGACAATGGGGCCGAGATCCCTGACGCGAAAGGGGGCAGAGCCAGCCCCGCAGGGGAGGGGAAAGGCAGCACAGAAAACCCGGCACCGCAGCCCTTCTCCAGACAGGGCTGCAGGGCTGCTCGCTCTGAGCCCTCCGCTCATGCTGCGGACCCCAGCAAGAAGACGGGTCACCCCCAGCCTATCCTGAGCCCCCCTCCCCGTTCCTACAGCCAGCCGCACCATGGCTTGGACCACCTTCACCCTTTTTGGGCTTTGAACCTTTGGAGTACTACCAAAAGTCAGTCTCTCCAGTATCTCAATTATCCAGACGGTCTCGCTCTCCCAGGCGCAGGGGGTATGCACCTCGAGAGTGGTCCAGGTCCCCATCTCAGGAGCAGTGCCCATGTTGCCATGGTTGCCCCTATTGCGCGGGGCATTGACACTATAGGCATACTCCCAGGGACAGATCCCCCCCAGACAGTTCCATATCCCCGAGGGCAATTGCGAACGGGGACAGAGACACAGCCATCTCAAGGGGAGGTGATTCTGGAACCCCGAGATTTTCCCTCGCAAGCTTCCAGCGAGCAGATGTATCACTGTCAACAGGACCCAGAGGGGTCCAGAGAGGCTTACCATAGCGGTTCCTCGCTATCTTCCCCTGATGAGGCCACGGCCCCAGGTGACGTCCATCGTCCGGACGATCTCAAAACAGTTCCAAGAGCTGTTTAAAAGGGCCTTCATGCAAGGCATCCAAACAGCAGAGGTGCAGGAGAAGCACTATAAGCTCCTTAAAAACCTGAGACCTCTGGCCTCCTCCAAAATAGCTATACCGCTTGACGAAGCAATCATGGAGTCCGCCACCACGATATGGCAGATCCCTGCGTCCATTCCGCCTATAAACAAGAGAGTGGACAAGAAATACTTCGTCCCGGCGAAGGGCATGGAGTTCCTGTTCAGCCACCCGCAACCAAATTCTCTGGTGGTGGAATTGTCTCAACAGAGGTCAAAAATTTCTCAGTTCAAGACAGGGGGAATGGACAAAGACGCCAAGAAACTAGAGTTGTTCGGCAGAAAGGTCTACTCCTCCTCTACCCTACTGTTGAGAATGGCGAATTACGCAGTGCATCTAGTGAACCATAATTTTGACAACTACTCTAGGCTGACTTCCCTCATGTACTCGCTTCCAGAGGACAAGAAGCCGGTGCTCAAGGCCATCGTGCAGGAAGGCTATGCATCCTCGAGGACGGGAGTTCAGATCGCCCTAGACGTAGTGGACACAGCAGCACGCTCAACAGCTACGGCAGTGGTCATGCGCAGGGAGTCCTGGCTCCAAACATCGCGTATCCCGAGGGATTTACAGGCGAAGATAGTCGATCTCCCCTTTGACACGCAGAAGCTGTTTGCTGAATCAACCGACTTGGTCCTTCATTCCAGTAAAGATTCAAGAGCTACTCTTAGGACCTTGGGGATTTACACCCCTCCATACAGGAAGAAAAAGTATTACCCTCAGCAAAGACGGTACCAGTATCAACCACAGCATCCCCAGTACCACAGGGGTTACGAGCAAGGGCGACATCAACAGCACCAGCAATACAGCACTCCCAGGCAACGTTCCCAACAGAGGCGTGCGTCCTCAGGGCAGGGCCAAAGGCCACAAGTTTGACACACAGATCCAGGGCTGCACCATCACTACCATCGCGCAATGTCATCTGAAGCTATTATTCCACCATCGCCTCCGACCATTCTACGACCAGTGGCAAAGGATCACCACAGACAAATGGGTACTGGAGATCATAGCCAGGGGGTACGCGATCCCCTTCCAGTCGCTCCTACCGCCACGACCTCCACCCAGGCCCCATCTAAAGGATGCCTCCCACGAAGTGAGACTCAAGCAGGAGGTAGACCATCTCATACTCATAGGGGCAGTGGAAAGAGTGCCGGAGCAACTTCGAGAGAAAGGGTTCTACTCCAGATTTTTCCTCACGGAAAAAGACAGGAGGCTGGAGGCCCATCCTAGATCTTCGGGGCCTCAGCTGGTACCTGTGCAAGCAATGCTTTTGAATGATTACAGTCGCCTCTATACTTACGGCACTGGACGATGGAGATTGGTTCGCAGCCCTCGACTTACAGGACGCGTATTTCCACATAACTATCCACCCGGCTCACAGACGCTTTCTCCGGTTTATGGTAGGCAAAGAACATTTTCAATACAAGGTTCTGCCGTTCGGCCTCTCCTCAGCCCCCAGAGTCTTCACCAAGACCTTGGCAGTGGTGTCAGCCTACCTGCACGGACAGGGGGTGTTTATATTCCCATATCTGGACGACTGCTTACTGAAAGGGGCCTCAAAGGAGGAGTTACTTCGTATGATACGCGTCACAGCAGGCACGTTCTCTTCGCTGGGCCTGGTCATCAATATGGCAAAATCAAAGATAGACCCCACACAGGACATAGAGTTCATAGGGGCACGCATAAATTCTATCACAGCAAGGGTTTATCTACCAAAGACACGCTTTCGAGCCATTAGTTCCCTCGTGTAGGTAATCACCTTCAGCCCTACGGCGCCGGTTCTGACGTGCTTACAGCTGCTGGGCCACATGGCAGCAGCGATGTTTGTAGTACAAAACGCCAGGTTACACATGTGCAGCATGCAGCACTGGCTGGTGAGCATCTACAAACCGGCAGCACATACCGTTCACAGGGTGGTGTCGCCCACGACAGAGGTGCGCAGATCCCTGCAATGGTGGGTGAACCCCAAGAACATGCTAACGGGTGCCCTTTCACCAACCACAAATATCGGTTTTCCTCACTACAGACGCCTCCCACATAGGGTGGGGAGCACACATGGGCGAAGAGGCGACGCAAGGACTGTGGTCCTCCACAGAACAGTCACTGCACATAAATATACTGGAGCTCAGAGCAGTGTTCAATGCCTGCAGACACTTTCGAGACCATATACAAGGCAAAGTAGTCGGGATCAGTACAGACAATACCTCCACCATGTTTTATATAAATCGGCAAGGAGGAGCTCGGTTCCGTGCCTTATGTGCGGAAGCAGTCCGATTGTGGAACTGGTGTATCGCCAACAATATAATGTTGAAAGCCTCGTACTTACCAGGCGCTCACAACGTGAAGGCAGAGCAGCTGAGCAAGCGCTTCGCACTCACGCACGAGTGGGAGATCCATTCCGATCTGCTACGATCGATCTTTCACTCATGGGGTTTTCCCCAGATAGACCTGTTTGCCACTCAACACAACAAGAAGATCCCACGATACTGCTCCAGGGCAGGACTGGGATGGGAGTCCCTGGGGGACGCATTCGCGATCTCGTGGAGGGGGCCCCCTGCTTTACGCATTTCCTCCCACAGTGCTTATCCACAAAGTCTTGCAGAAAGCCAGGAGAGAGGGAGCCTGAATGATCCTAGTAGTCCCAACGTGGGATCGACAGCAATGGTTCCCCTTACTCCTGCGCATGTCGGACCGTCCACTGATGCCCCTCCCGGTGGCGCTGGATCTGCTCGCGCAAGCTCAGGGGTCCATAGTGCATCCACACCCCCGAGGCCTACGACTACAGGCATGGTTAATCCATGGCTCAGCTCCCTGGAGAGCACATGTACGGAGGAAGTGCAACAAGTCCTAGAAAGTAGCAGGAGGACTTCCACCAGGAAGACCTACAAGCAGAAATGGACTGGCTTCACTGCATGGTGTTCTACCAAACAGTTAGCCCCCCTTGCTGTGCCTATACCTGTAATATTAGAGTATCTACTGGACCTCAAGAGAGGAGGACTCTCCCTATCCTCGTTAAAGGTCCACCTTGCCGCTATTTCGGCTTTCAGACATGAAGAGGAAGGGCACATGGTGTTTGCCCATCCCATGGTTACCAGGTTCCTCAAAGGGCTGGTAAACCTATACCCTCCTCGGAAACCGCTTCCACCTTCGTGGAGCTTGGACCTGGTGCTTAGTGCGCTAACGGGACCACCGTTTGAACCTTTAGCCTCGGTTTCCCCCCGTCTCCTTACAATAAAGACGACCTTTCTTCTCGCAATCACGTCAGCTCGCAGGGTGAGCGAGCTTGCAGCAGTTATGGCAACGCCACCCTGCACAGTATTTTCCAAGGAGGCGGTAACCTTACGGCTGCATCCTTTGTTCCGAAAGCCTTTGTTCCGAAAGTTTCTTCAGAGTTTCATATTAACGAACCTATAGTTTTACCCTCGTTTTATCCAAAGCCTCATAACTCTAACAAAGAGGCGCGCCTACACCTCCTGGACATGAGGAGGGCGCTGGCTTCCTATACAGACAGGACTAAGCCCTTCCGGAAAACAGACTCCTAGTCTCTCTTGCTTCCAAATCAAAAGGAGAAGGGGTCTCTCCGCAGAGAATCTCGAAGCACATCGTCTCCTGCATAAAAATGTGCTACGAACTCAAAAAGACTCCTTTACTGGCCCTGCCCAGGGCTCACTCCACTAGGGTGGTGGCGGCATCAACAGCCTTTTTCAAGGGCGTTGTGCTAAAAGACATTTGCAGAGCGGCGACCTGGTCATCCTATGACACCTTCGCCAAACATTACGCCCTTCACAGGGTATTCCGAGAGGATACCCATCTCTCGACAGCGGTCCTCTTGGGGGCAAGCTGCACATAATCCGATTACCCACCTCGTATCTTGGGTTACTGCTGGGTAGTCACCTAACGTGGAGCACCCACGGGGACACTCGTAGAAGAAAGAGAAGTTACTCACCGTAGTAATGGTGGTCCTTCGAGATGTGTCCCCGTGGGTGCTCCACGACCCGCCCATCCTCCCCGCTTCGGATCTCTGTTTAGTGTTTTGCAGGAGCATCCGAGGCGGTTGATCAAGGAACTGGCGGGGACCGGATCGCACACGTGTCCGGGAACGCGCAAGGGAGCGGCGCGGGCCGGCGCGTGCGCGGGCCGGCAGAAACTGCTGGAAAGATCCAACCTGCGGCGCCGGGGTGAGCCCGACACCTAACGTGGAGCACCCACGGGGACGCATCTTGAAGAACCACCGTTACTACGGTGAGTAACTTCTCTTTTTTGACCTCTGAGGATAAAAGAAGAGGCAATGGACTTAAACTGCAGCAAGGGAGGTTTAGGTTGGACATTAGGAAAAAGTTCCTAACTGTCAGGATGGTCAAACAGTGGAATAAATTGCTAAGGGAGGTTGTGGAATCTCCATCGCTGGAGATATTTAAGAACGGTTTAGACAGTACTTCATCCTGCCATTGGGGTAGGGGGCTGGACCCGATGGGTTCTTGGGGTCCCTTCCAGTCCTAGTATTCTATGATTCTGTGTTAAACAGCACCGACCCCAGACCTGAGCCTTGCGGCACTCTTTTTGAAACCAACCGCCATCCAGATATTGAGCCATTGACCGCTACCTGTTGGGCCCAAATATCAAGCCAGCTTTCTGTCCGTCTTGTAGTCCGTGGTTCCAATCCATACTTCAACGTATGGGCAAGAATGTTGTGGAAGACTGTATGAAAAGCTTTGCCAATGGCAAGGTATATGAATCCACTGATTTCCCCATGTCCACAGAGCCAGTTACTTCATCATAGAAGTTAGTCAGATTGTTCAGGCGGGACTTGGCCTTGGTGAATCCATGTTGGCTACTTTTGATCACTTCCCCTCTTCCAAGTGCTCCAGAATGGATTCCTTGAGGATCCCCTCCAGTCCTTTCCCAGGGATTGAGGTAAGGCTGACTGGTCTATAGTTCCCTGGATTGTCCTCCTTTCCTTTTCAAAGATGGGCACTACATTTGCCTTTTTCCAGTCATGCAGGATCTCTCCTGATCGCCAAGAGTCTTCAAAGATAATGGCCAAAGGCTCAGTTATGACATCTGCCAATTTCTTCAGTACCCTTGGGTGCATTAAATCCAGACCTATGGATTTGGGTACATTTCGTTTTTCTAGATGGGAGCTCAGAACTTGTTCCTTCCCCACAGATGGCTGTCCTCCACCTTCCCATACTGCATTGTCTAGTCTTGTCCGTGAAGACTGAAGCCAAAAGAAAAAAAATGGAGTACTTCAGCTTTTCTCACATCATCTGTCACTAGGCTACCTGTCTCATCCAGTAACGGCCCCACACCTTCTTTGATAACCTGTTTTTTGTTAACCTGCTTGTAGAAACCCTTCTTGTTGTTCTTCACATCCCTTGCCAGCTTCAATTCCAGTTGTGCTTTTGCTTTCCTGATTACTGCCCAGCATTCTCCAGCCATATGTTTATACTCCTCCTTAGTCAACTGTCCACGTTTCCATTTCTTGTATGCATCCTTTTTGAGTTTAAGCTGGCTAAGGATTTCCCTATTAAGCCAAGCTGGTTGCCTATCATGTTTGCATTTCTTACTATGCAGTAGAATGGTTTGTTCCAGTGCCTTCAGTAAGACTTCTTTTCAGTATGGCCAGTTCTCTTGAACTCTTTTTTTCCCTTTATCTTTCTTTCCCAAGGGATCTTGCCCATCTGTTTGCTGAGGGGTCAGAGTCTGCTCTTTTGAAATCAAGGGTCTGTATATTACTGCTCGCCTTTCTTCCATTTGTCAGGATCCTGAAATCTTCCATCTCATGGTTGCAGCAGCCTAGGTTTCCACCCACTCCTATTTCTCCTACTGTTTCTTCCCTGTTTGGGAGCAGCTGGTCAAGTTGTGCACGGCCCGTGGTAAGTTCCTTCAGCACTTGTACCAGGATGTTATCCCCAACATTCTCCAGAAACTTTGTGGATTGTCTGTGTGCTGGTGTATTGGTCTGAAAACAAATGTCCAGATGATTAGTCTCCCATGAGAACCAGGCCTGTGATTTGGGAGCTTCTCTTACTTATCTGAAGAAGTCGTCTTCCACCTCATCTCTCTGATCTGGAGGTCTATAGCAGACACCAACTACAACATCACCTCAGTTGTTCCTGCCTCTAAACTTAACCCAGAGTCAGTCAGCTGGTTTTTCTCCCTTCTTATAGTGATCTTTGATCTATCATACTGCTCTCTCACGTAGAGTGCAGCTCCTCCTCCTCTTCTCCCCTTTCTGTCCTCCCTAAGGAGTTTATACCCTTCCACAACTGTGCTCCAGTTACACGAATCATGCCACCAATTCTGCGTTATTTGATCCACCTCCTACTTCTTTGCCTGTGCCAGGGACTCTAACTCTTCCTGTTTGTTCTCCAGGCTTCTTGCATTTGTGCACAAGCACCTTAGAGAAGTGACTGACTGGCCTGCTTTCTCCTCTTCACAAAGGAAATCTACTTTATTGTTGCCTGTTCCTTCCCCCCTTACCTCAGGGCTTGTGGCATGTAGTTTAACGCCCTCCTCACTAGGTTTGCAAGCCTGCTCGCGAAGATGCTCTTTCCTCTCTTTGTTAGGTAGATCCCATCTTTTCTCAGCAATCCTTGTTCACGAAAGAGAATCCCAGAGTCAAAGAAACCAAATCCTTCTCTGTGACACCACGTACACAACTATGCATTTATCTCTGTGATTCAGTGATCCCTACGCGGACCCATTCCTTCCACGGGGAGTATGGACAAGAGCACCACTCATGCTCCATATTCCTTGATCTTTCTTCCTAGGGTTACGCACTCTGCTGTGATCTGGTCAAGATTGCTTTTGACTGTATCATTAGTTCCTACATGGAGAAGTAGAAGACATGTGCAGCTCTTCTTTAGCAAATTGGTATAGTGACTTGCACAACTGCTAGTGTGGTGATAAAAGTAGTGAGTAACTAAATACTTGTGGAAATGGTATGTGAGTAAAAGTACAGTGTTTTCTTTAAAGTTACTTAAGTGAAAGTAGAAGTTTCATTAAAATAAATTACTTGAATAAAGTACAAATCCTGAAAAATGTACTTGGGTAGCGTAATGAAGTATTTCTACTTACTTTCCATCTCTCCAGGTAAGGCTGCGATTATACTGTGAGCAATGACGACACTATTGTCTCCTCCACCAGAGCCAGAAGGCACTTTATTAATGGCTCTGAACTGCTCTAATCCCCTATGGCTGTGGTAAACACTCTACTGTGTCTTCCTCTCTACCATCCGGACTTGAGGGTTGTGGCATGTTTTTGTGGGGGCAAAGAGACCAAATATGCAGTAATGTTATCTCATGTAAAGTCAGAAGGTTGTTCGAGAAGTTGAACTCTCATGGCTCTGAGGTTGGGGAGGAATGTCTAACTAGCAAATCACCCTGAAAGAGGACCAGAGAGCATGCAGATCTCCCTGGGATAGACATGAAGTTGCTAATGTGATACTCCTCCCTGTAGGTGGAGACAGTAGTGCAACGGAGAGCTGGGATGAGGAACTCTCTCCCTCCACAGTGCTGTACACAGCTACACAGCACACACCCACAAGCATCACTCTCACTGTTAATCGGGTCCGCAGAAACAAACCTAAGAAGAGGAAGAGGAGTATGGAGAAAGCTCGGACTGCACCGAAGGCCAAGAAGGTCAAGGTATGAGACCATACCAAAAACAGCCAGACAAGATTCTGGACGCTATTGGTAAAGGCAGGACAAGCCCTTATTGTGGTCAGTATGCCTAAAAGTGGGCCATCCTTTGGTTACTGTGAGTAAGCAATGCCTGTATGGGCAGGAAGTTCTCATGGCCCACCACTGCTATGGAGTGCTTGGCCGTCCCAGCCTTGAGCTTTACAGATTAATCGGTCTTCCCCTTTGTTTCTGTACACTGTCAGTTGGCCTTTGAAGGCTTTAGGGAGGGTGTGGGCAGGATTGCTCTTCATGGGTTGAGCTGATTCTTGGGAGGGGGGATCTCCAAGGGTGTTTCTTATTGCCCTTCCATCCCCCTTCTGGAGTTCTCACAGCTTTTGGCTCTTGCGGGTAGTGGGCTTTCTTTGACATTGTGGTATAAGGTATGAAGGGAGGGTTCTGGGAATTGGAATCACTTTGGATTGTTCTTCAGCATGCCTGTGTGCACTGTAAAGTATACAATATAAATGATTTGTGTCTTCACCAGCAGTGTAATTCGTAATTAGTGTAATTTGCCTCTTGGGCTTCCATTGAAATTGATGTGTAGTCATAGCGGTAGCAGAGGGTTGTTGCTACCAACTCCTTAACCCTCATGAATAATCTGTATTCTGCTATCTGCTATGGTTGCTGATAAACCAACTGGTTCAGTTCTTAGCATTACCAAATAATAAAGCTCAGTGAGAGTTGGTCCCTGGACATGTTTCTTACCAAGGCAGCTGAGACTGGTCAGCTCAGTCTTTCTCATCTTGGTCCCAGGGTTTTGCCTTAGGTCAGGGAATGTACTTTCACACTTAAGAAATGCTGTCTGTGAAACTCTGTCTCTGAGAATGTCTGCTGGTGTCCTTCTGTGAAGCTTTTCTATTAAGGTTTAGTACCGTCTGTTCAAGTCTTTCTGGGGCTTCTGCCATCTTTTGTGAAATGCCGTGATCTCTAGCCCAGTGAGCAGGGAGTAATTTACATGTCTAATATCTAATTTAAAAGTGCTCTGGGACTCCAAGTGTATGAGGAGGAAGTGCTTTTTAGAAACATAAAGAAAGGGCCATAAATATTGATGACCATCATTCTTGTTTTGGGCACAGGCCTTTCGAGAAGGTTCACGGAAATCTCTGCGGATGAAGGTGAGTGGAACTAAGTTGCCTGCATGAGTCTAACTTTTCTCAGCAGTTTTTCCTCTAATTTGTCTGCCTGGGGCTCTCTGATTCTAGCACTGATTCTGATTTTTATGGGTAAACCATGACCTTTCCCGCACCACAATAAACCTTTTCTGAATGGGTGTTAAATTTCAGTGGCTGGTGAATGCTGTTTTCATCTGAGAGGGCTCATCGATTTCTGTCTTCTGGATAAACCCCATCCTGACAACTAGGATGAGGTTGATCAGTGACAGCTGAGAGGAGAGATTGTGTGTGTGAGGGTGCAGAACTGAGTCATGCTTTGATATGTAGTCATGGTAATGTGTCAGCTGAGTAGTCTAATGTACTAGTGTGTTACTTTGGTACACAAGATCCTGGAAATTTAAATACTATTGGGGTCCAGAATAGAAATGATGGTGTTCCTCTCCATGCCCTGGGAACTGGGAAGGATGAACGAATAAAAGTATTTAGGCTTTCTGGGTTGGTAATGGTTGTTGCGCAGATACTCTTTCTTTGGAAATGGTTACATTTGGACAAAGCGCTGTCACAGAAATGTAATGTGTGCTTTCCAGGAGGTTTTCTCCTAGCAGTACTTGTTGAGCTGGCTGTAGTGCCCCTGGAGTTGTGCCTTCGTGGTGATGTGTATATAGGACTCTGCTGACCTGCAGCCCATCCAGTTCCTTCTTACCACCAGTAATGGTTATTACAATGCTTAATCTTTTGCTTCACAAGCTGTCCCGAGCTGCTGCTGTATATTGTTACAGCTTGGTAGTAATTCCAGTATAATAGTAAGCACTCTTAGGAGTTGATAGTAAGTTTTTCTTTTGGGAGTTCCTTGTGGGTACAGCTGTCGAGTCTGCTCTTTGTAGATTCTCTGGTATGTGAGGCTCTGGAAGAGGACTTGGACCCTTGCAGTTGATGCAGTCACCCATGAGGGAAGTCAGGAACGGCTGGGGCCAGCAGAAAGCCAGGTAAAAAAGCTGGATCTCTCTGGTTGAAAGATTTATTCAGTCAGAGGGCTCCAGCCCCAAATAGCCGACCAGCAGGTGATGCAGAGTCACTAGATGTATAATTTGTGGAACATGCTTTCTGAGTTCCAAGAATTCCTCCTTTCTGAGTCCTGACAGGAGTTGGCCATCATCCTGAAAGATGTCAGAGCCATGGCGTGGACTTCTGTCCAGGTAGCCCTAGATTTGGCCATTGAAATGTGGTGCAGCTCATGGCTGCAGGCATCTGGGCTCCCTGCAGAGGTCCAGAATACAATTGCAGGACATTGCATTGAACTGTGCGGGACTATTTGCTGAAAAAAGTTATTCCACGCTTCCCAGTCTAAAGACTCTCAGGCTACCTTTACATCGGTGGGTATTAATATGCCAGTGTCCTAGAGGAAGCCTTTTAATTCCCTGCCTCATTCACATTTTTATCTTGGTCCCTCTAGGCAGGATTATAATTACAGATGGGGCAGAAATAACTATAGAAGGCATGACCAATCTGATTTGCTTCTGTGACGAGGTAACAGGCTCTGTGGACATGGGGAAGTCAGTGGATGTGAAATACCTTGACTTCAGCAAAGCTTTTGATAGTCTCCCACAACATTCTTGCCCGTAAGTTAAGGAAATATGGATTGGATCCATGGACTATAAGATGGATAGAAAGCTGGCTTGACAGTTGGGCCCAATGGGTAGTGGTCAGTGGTTCGATATCTGGATGGCAGTCAGTTTGAAGCGGGGTGACACAAGGCTCGGTTCTGGGGCCAGTGATGTTCAACATCTTTATTAATGACCTGGATGAGGGACTGGATTGCATCTTCAGCAAGTCTGCAGATGACACAAAGCTAGGGGGAGAGGTAGAGATAGGATCCATAGTGACCTGGTTAAATTGGAGGATTGGGATTAAAGATATCTGATGTTGTTCAACAAGGAGAAGTATAGAGTCCTGCACATGGGGTGGAAGAATCCCAAGTATTGTTATAGGCTGGGGACCGACTGGCTGAGCAACAGTACAGCAGAAAGGGACCTAGGGGTTATGGTGGATGAAGGGCTGGATATGAGTAAACAGCATGCCCTTGTAGCCAAGGCAGCTAACCTCATATTAGGGTGCATTAGGAGGATCATTTCAAGCAGATCTAGAGGTGGTTGTTCCCCTCTATTCGGCACTGGTGAGGCCACATCTGGAATAGAGTGTCCAGTTTTGGGTCTCCCAGTATAAAAGGGATGTTGATGTACTGGAGCATAAGACCTGTGAGGATAGGCTGAGAGATTTGGGCTTATTTAGTTTACAGAAGAGAAGACTGAGGGGTGATTTAATAGCAGCCTTCAACTTCCTGAAGGGGAGCTCTAAAGAGGAAGGTGAGAAACTGTTCTCAATTGCGTCAGATGGCAGAACAAGGAGTAAAGGTCTGAATTTGAAGAGGGGGAGGTGTAGGTTAGCTATTAGGAAAAAACTGCTTCACCAGGAGGGTGGTGAAGGATTGGGATGAGTTGCCTAGAGAGGTGGTGAATTCTGCATCCCTCGAGATTTTTAAGTCCTGGCTTGACAAGGTCCTGGCTGGGATGACTTAGTGGAGGTTGATCCTGCTTGAAGCAGAGGGCTGAATTAGATGACCTCCTGAGGTCCCTTCCAGCCTTATGGTTCTATGTATCAGTCATTCTGGTGCATAGGAGATTCGTGAGATTTGTAGTCATCAAAGGCCTGCATTATGAATTCACTGTTTTTCCATTCAATATCTTCACAGCCCCACACATCTTCTCAAATGTTTGGTGGTGATGACAGCCTTTCTGTGCAAACATTTATACACGTCTTCCCATACCTGGATCTCCTTGTCTTGTACTTCTACTTGTTCTAAACCAATTTCCCAGCTCTCTCCATGTTCTCACCACTGCCTCTGCATTGTCGTTGATATCCTTCAACAACCGTGTCAGTCCGTTATCCAGTGTGTACGACTCCAACACGGCACAAGTCAGTTTCTGACCTATACTGTCAAATACCTTCTGAAAGTCAAAGAAGCCATTTTAGATAGTTTTTGTTCTTTTGTCACGCTTTCTTGGCTATCAATCTCAGTGCCAGTATCTGTTGCGTGGTACTTCTCTCTTTCCTGAATCCCATTTGTTCATCTGTAGATATTCTTTTATCTGCAATCTCAGTCTCACTGTCGGCATCATCATCAGCACCTTGCCTAGATGACTTGTTAGAGCAATCATTCTGTAGCTCTTTCACTCCAATATACTTCCTTTCTTGTGTATTGTCACTAGCATGGATCTTGTCCATTTGTTAGGAGCCTTCCCTTCTTTCCATGCTATGTTACATAGTCAGTGTATTTCCTGAATCATACTTTCTCTGCCATATTTGATCATCTCTCCTATGATCTTATTTCCAGGGCTTCTGTTGTTCTTTAGTCATTTCACTGCTCTTTTTGCTTCCTCCTTTGAAATATCAGTCTCGCTCTTGATGATATCTCTTTCAGTTCTTCGATCAGTCTCTGAGACACTCGGGTCCACCTGTGCTTTGTACAGATCGGTGCAATATCTCATCCATCACTGCATATATGTGCAGTGCATTGTGGGATATGATACTGTATCTGTGTTTTCATCATATTGCTAATAAAGTCTTTGAGTTTGAAAAGGAAAAGAAAACTTGCAGCATTTCTGGTGTGAAGGGCAGCATACATTCTAAGAAAGAACAATTAAATGCAAAGTAAAATTGGCATAGTTAAAGTGGGGTTGGAATTCCGTCAAAAAGAGAAAAATTGAATGTGAAAACAGATGATTTCAAATTAAATTGATCCAATCCTTTGCATTTATATCAAATTCAACTGAGCTCCTGCTATATCTCATTGGCAATGAGAAATTTGCCAGCAACAAAAAATGCAACCTGGAGGCATTTTCTCAAAGAACAACACTGTTTTTGCTGACCACTATCAAGCTGGACATGCCAGGAAAAAAGACTGAAGGAGCTGTTATGCAAAGCAGACCAAAGTAAGAACATGTTCACTAAATGGGTAAAATTGTCAAATAGCATAATTGTGGCTAGTTTTGTGGCAACAAGAGATTGTGAAATGAGGAGTATATAAGAGTGCTCTATCAAAGTATCAGAGCAGCTGTACAGTAATTTCAAAAACAAAATTATTCAGAATCTAGTGCTCTCCAGACAGACAGATGGGGAGTAGAAGTCAGGAAGGTAGTGGTACAAACACGTATATGTAAAGTGTGAGGAAATAGAATATGTAAAAAGTCTGTGAACATCCTGCATTAAACATATATCACATAAATCATTGTGTGTGTGGTGTTATTAAAAATAGAGGTTACAAAAAGTACAGTTTAATGTTATTTATTAAGGACCCTCTCATCTTCACATGCATTGCTGCCCCAGAATTATTGAATTTTTTTTACTGAATTTTAAGAAAAGCGCTGTTGCTATTTTGGTTGCCAACCTCTGGTCTAGATCAGACATCCCATTCTGCAGTGAGACCTTTAAACTGGCCCTCTCCAGACTCATGGGTTTGCTCCGCAAGCACCTAGCCACCTGCCCCTTTTATCTCACTTGGAAGATGGCCTTCCTAATGGCTCCAGCCACTGCCAGATGGATGTTAGACCTCCAAGCCTTTACCTCAATGTTTCCATAGCCAGTTTTTTATAAAGCCTAAGTGCAACTCTGCCCACACCTGGTGTTCTTATTGAAGGTGGTCTCTCACTTCTTGTAAACCAGGACATTTTCCTACTAGTTTCCTTCCCAAAACCCAGTGTCAACAATAAGAAGCAGGCTCTCCACACCTTGGATGTCCGGCATGCTCTCGCCTTGTACGTTGAATGCACAAAGCTGTTTTGTAAATCGCCACAGCTCTGAGAGAATGAAGAGGTTCTCCATCAATGTTCTTTTTAAGCTTTTCCATCCATATGTGGAATAATAATTTTTTTACTGTGCACCGAGGCATCAGTTTGAAAAAAAGCTGTGGGTGCTCTGCTAATCAGCTGGCCAACATTGGAAAGTTACAGTGGATCACACCCTGCATCAGGACCTGCTATGACTTAGCCAAAGTTCCAGTTCCAGGATTAACAGCTCACACCACCAGAGCACAGGCATCCTCAGCAGCATTCCTCACACAGATCTTCATTCATGATATCTCTAGGGGGCAATGTGGTTGTCCATGCATAACTTATGTTCCACCATTACTCAGGAGAGAGAGGATGACACAGTGTTTGGTAGAGCATTTCTCAGGTAGCACTTCTTTAGTTTCGAACCCTCCTTCCCAGGAACTGCTTGGAAGTCAGCTATTGGAATAGACATGATCAAGTAGTTGGAGGAAAAATGGTTACCTATTCCTTTTAACTGTTAGTCTTTGAGATGTGCTGCTCGTATCCATTCCAAATCCCATCCTCCCCTCCTCTGTTGGAATACATTGGCAAGAGGGACCTGGATGGGTGGCAAGTTGACAGGGACCCCATGTATGTTGCCATGAAGGTGCATCTCCAAGGGGGTTTTACAGTCAGCCCCATAGGTGATCATGCATGCACACACCTTTTGTAATGCATACGAACAACACATCTTGAAGAACAGTGACAAAATGTAGGTACCAGTTTTTTTTCCCCCAAGCCTAAGCCCTCTGTAATTATGTTGCCCTTTCCCAGGATCCTGACTGGCAAATAAAGCAGGTAGGTATAGCTACCAGTGTGAATGTGACATCTTTTCTTCTCTTCCCCTCTGAAGTACATGGTCTATCACATGTCCAGTGAAGCATCATCATTAATAAACATGGGCTCCTCTCCTGTTGGTGTCTATTGCCTCCCTCACTGTTTCCTTCCATCTTTCCCTGTCCATTGCGGAGTGGCTTAGTTTCTGTAGACTAGCTCCACACCAGTCTGCTATATCATCTACCCATTCTCTGTGGGTTCTGCCTCTCCTATTCAAATCGTCCATTATGCTGAATAGAAGGGTCTTCATTTTTCATTCATCATTCATTCTGCAAATATGCCCAAATAGTTGTAGCTTCTGTTTTATAACCTTCTGCAGCAGGTTCTCTTTCGGCTGTGTCTTTCTATACAGTTCCTCATTGGTGACCTTCTGCATCCATCCTATTCACAGGATCTTTCTATAACGACTCGTTTCGAATGCCAATATTTTCGAATCTTCCATTATCACCCATGTCTCACATCCGCACAACATGCTGCTGAATACACACGTTTTCAAGACAACAGAGAATAAGCCGTGCTAGTCTATACACTATCAAAACAAAAAGCAGTCAAGTAGCACTTTAAAGACTAGCAAAATAGTTTATTAGGTGAGCTTTCGTGAAACAGACCCACTTCTTCAGACCATAGCCAGACCAGAACAGACTCAATATTTAAGACACAGAGTACCAAAAACAGCAAGCAAGGAGGACAAATCAGAAAAAGACAATCAAGGTGAGCAAATCAGAGAGTGGAGGGGTGGGGCGGAAGGTCAAGAATTAGATTGAGCCAAGTATGCAGATGAGCCCCTATAGCGACTCAGAAAGTTCCCATCACGATTTAAACCATGTGTTAATGTGCCGAATTTGAATATAAAAGTCAGCTTATCCACTTCTCTTTCCAAAACGGTGCGATAATGTCTCTTCAGTAGCACACACACCTTGAGGTCATTGACAGAATGCCCCATTCCATTAAAATGTTGACTAACTGGTTTGTGGATCTGGAGTGTTTTGATGTCTGTTTTGTGCCCGTTGACCCTTTGTCTAAGGGAGTTAGAAGTCTGTCCAATATACAAAGCATCTGGGCATTGTTGGCACATGATGGCATATATGATGTTAGTAGAGGAGCATGAGAAAGTGCCCGTGATTCTGTGAGTAACCTGGTTAGGTCCGGTGATGGTATTTCCAGAGAAAATGTGTGGACAAAGCTGGCAGCGGGCTTTGTTGCAGGGAAAGGTTCCAGGACTGGTGTTCCTGGGGTATAGACTGTGGCTGTTAGTGAGGATCCTCATGAGGTTGGGAGGTTGTCTGTATGAGAGAACAGGCATGAGAGAGAAGGCCAGGGCCTTCTGGAGTGTAGCATCCTGATTAAGAATAGGTTGTAGGTCTTTAATAATTCGTTGCAGTGGTCTGAGTTGGGGGCTGTAGGTGATGACCAGTGGTGTTCTGTTCTTGGCTTTTTGGGCCAATCTTGGAGTATTTTCAAGACACTCAGCTTTGTTCCTAAGCTAATTGCTTTGCTTTTCCAGATCTTATCCATCACCTTCAAACTCGCTCTTGCTTTTGCTATTCTAGTCGCTGTGTCCTTCTTACAGTCTAGATCATACGTTTGTGGTTCCCCAGATATGTGAACTTCTCTGCGTTCTCTAGTTTTAATACCGTCGACACTGATCTTCCTTCCTAGTTCATTATCTCCAAATACCATTGCTTTTGTTTTATCGATGTTCATAATCAGTCTGTACTGATTCCCTTCTTCGTTTTACACCTGCACCGTTTTTGCTAGCTTCTCCTCGTCTTCCTTAATAACTATATCATCTGCAAACTTCAAGTTGTTAATTCTTTTCACGTGCACAGATATCCCTTCTACCTCTTCCTTGATGTTGTCCATTGCTCTCTCCAGATGTGCAATGAAGATACTTGGCGATATATTGGATCTCCTTGTCTCGTACCTCTACTTGTTTTAAACCAACTTCCCAACTCCCCGCATGTCCAGTGAAGCATGGTTGTGGTTATACCCGGGTCCTCTAACTGCATTAGACATTTTCAGATGTTAATTGAGGAGCTAAATAGTTTACTCTGATTAGCACTTATACCTCTTGTTCTCAAAGGAGTTACGTTGCAGAAGCATGCCCTGTGGGTATTCCATTACTGCTTTTTTTTTTTTTTTTTTCAACTTAATATTTTAGGAGGGTGCTGCAAAACAGATCAAAGATCAGCTCATGTTTACCCTCTCATCAGTCATTCACTTAAGTTGTTAATGCGGTGCCATCCTAAGGGGCTGTTTTGTCCCAGCTTTTGCATTTTCTTTACATGATGAGCTGGCTACTATCTGATATGATCAGAGTTCCAAGTTAAAACACACACAGTCTCAATTAACCTTGTAAGTGAAATTTCAGCAAATTTCCATTTCAACTTCTTGAAGAGAATCCTGCTGCTGGAAGCCTCTAGTCAATTCAGATGTACCAAGCCATACCAAACTCATGTTCACCACGTTCATTTGCATCAGTCGAAACAGTTCACAGTAATATGGCACCATCCCAAAACCTGGGGGTATTTATCCTTCTGCTTGATAGTTTCAGTCCCTCTCCTGAAAAAACCTCTGCAGCTGACTATTAAGAGCAAAAAGTTATTGGAGAAGGATGCATTAAACCTAAGTGGTAACACTGTGAACTCAGAATTCTTTATCAATGGTGAAGGTAGAGGTTTTTTTCCTGTGTGTTCTTAGTGAAAGGAATCTGCTAATAAACTTTCATTACTCCTAGGTCCAACATGCTTTGATAGTTGATATGCCAGTGCTTAAAGTGTAAACCTCATTTAAAATAACAGGCTATGTATAACCTCTGCTTGCTGTGCCACTTCGAAATACCAGTGTAGAGTCCAGGTTCGAGGCTGCAGCAACAAAGATTGTAAAGGGCACCCCATGTTACAGGGCAGGGGCAACACAGCTGCTTATTAATCTGGGGTGTAGTCTGGTCTGTTTCAACATCCCAGTTCAGTATTTTGGCTCCAATAGTGGCCAGTAGTAGAAGCTTCAGAAGTTGCACAAAACCTTGTACAGATTGCACCTCCCAAAACCAAGATTCTCTTGTCTGGCAGCATCTGTGATCCACCAGGACGTTACTGGATGAGAGAGCCTCTGGCTAGGAGGGTATTAGGAGCAGGGCCAGTGGCTTGGAGCCCAGGGTGTGGAGGGGAGCTCCAGGGAAGTCCAGTGGAGCTTGTGTGGCCAGAGCTGCATCTGGGAGCTGGTCCGGGGCCAGCGTCAACCTAGCAGGGGCTGGGGTGGAGGCAGGGGGCTGCTGGGGATGGAGTAGGATGCAAGGGTGGTGGCAGGGAAGGTAGCAAGGCACAGAGTCAGAGACAAGGAGGGGACCTCCTTTCGTCCGGCAAATACTCTGGTGCGAGACCAGTCAGATCCGGGGTTGCTGGATGAGGGAGGTTCAACCTGTAGTGTACAGTTATTCATGTAACTCATGCTTATGAATAGAACCATAAAACAGTAGAACTGGAAGGCACCTCACGTCCTGTCTCCTGCCCTTGCTGCAGGAAAAAGTACCATCTACATCATCCCTGTTAGATATTTGTCCAACCTGTTCTTAAATACCTCTAATGACAGATTCCACACCTACTCTAGGCAATTTATTCTAGTAATTAACCACCATGACAGTTAGGAACTTTTTCCTAATGTCCAATCTAAACATCTCTTGCTGCAATTAAAACCATTGCTTCTTGTGCTGGTTTCAGAGGCTAAGGAGAATAATATTTGTCCCTCTTCCTTGTAATGCCCTTTTAGGTACCTGAAACTTCTATCATATCCCCTCTCAGCCTTCTCTTTTCCAAACTAAACAAACCTGGTTCTTTCAATCATCTCTCATAGGTCATATTTTCTTGACTTCTAATCGTTTTAGTTGCTCTTCTCTGGATGCTTCCCAGTTTCTCCAGCTTTCCAAAAATGAGAGGTCCAGAACTGGGCACAGTACTCCAGCTGAGGCCTAATTAGTGCAGGGCAGAACAGAAGAATGACTTCTCATGCCTTGCTTGCAGCACTCCTGTTAATGCATCCCATAATCATGTTCGCTTGTTTTCAACAGCATCACACTGGCTATGTCTACACTAGCAAAAACTTCGAAATGGCGATTTCGAAGTTTACTAATGAAGCGCTGAAATACATATTCAGCGCCTCATTAGCATGCGGATGGCCACGGCACTTCGAAATTGACGCGGCTCGTCCAGACGGGGCTCCTTTTTGAAAGGACCCTGCCTACTTCAAAGTCCCCTTATTTCTATGAGCAGATGGGAATAAGGGGACTTCAAAGCAGGTGGGGTCCTTTCGAAAAGGAGCCCCGTCTGGATGAGCCTCAAGACGGCGAGCTGCGTCAATTTCGAAGTGCCGCGGCCGCCCACATGCTAATGAGGTGCTGAATATGTATTTCAGCGCTTCATTAGTAAACTTTGAAATGGCCATTTCAAAGTTTTTGGCTAGTGTAGACACGGCCACTGATTCATACTCAGCTTGTGATCCACTATGACCCCTACATATTGTTGTCCTTTATTTTTTTGTCTTAACTAACATAATTGTGAATGTTGTGCTCTGAGAATATTTTGTGGCATGTACAACTGAAGTATGTCACAAATACCTTAGTCTTTTGTGCATCTTTCTAAGTTCCTGGCCTTGCTAGCTTGTCAGAGAGCTCCATGGGTTCATTCTGTCACACGAAAAGAATTTTCCTTTTAAATTTGTTGCTTTCCAATTTTGTTTAGATTCCCTTGATAAAGCTTTATAAGAGAAGGTAAACAGGAGCACCTACTGATAGTCTTTCTCCTTCACTTTTAATAATGTCTTTAGCATGGCCTCATTCATTTCTTGTCAAAACTGCATTCTCATTCTTCTCGGTATTGTCTAATGCAGTGCCGCTGTTCGTTGCCCACTTCTGTACCCACTATATTTGTGCTAAGGTTTAGGGACTCCAGCTGTGTTGTGTAAACTTGGAAAATGCAATCTAGTTTGAGAGAATGCAGCAGAAAATGGTGCAAGGGAAGGTAGGGTAAAATAACATTAATATTGTATAGTTACATATTTTACATTCCATGGTTCACAGTCACTGCCCCAAGAGTTTACAGTCTAAATGTGAAATAAGCAACATGGGTACAGACATGGGAGTAGGAGTAAGCAGTGATCTTGGCATACCAGCTGTCTGACTTGTAAATAGTCTCAGAGGGGTATTCATGTTAATCTGTAGAGTCACAGATAACAAGCAGTCCTGTGACACCTTAAAGACTAAAGCATGTATTAAGTTACGAACTTTTTTACCTACAAAAGTGCAAGACCTAATAAATTTTATTCTCCAAAGCATGGCTACTTGTTCTTTGTGACTGTTGTAAAGTTCTCTGTAGGCATCCCAGCAAAGAACCAGTTGAAAGAAGAAAATGAGAGAGCTTTACAGATGTTTATGGTGTCTCTCTAATGCAGGGTGTGGCCTAAGAGCATGCAGCTGCTTGTTTATAAAAACTTTACAACTAAGTTATGGTGGCTGGAATCATGGGCCAGTTGGAGGCATGAGCTAACAGCAAATGAGGAGTTACTGATCCTGAGAAGCCTTGAAAGTAAATCCAAGCAACCTACTATATTTGACTCAGTAGAGAACAGGGAGCTGGTGGAGTGATACAGAGAGACATGACTGAAGGGACAAGCTAGGAAAATGATTTTAGCAGCAGCATTCTTAGTGGATATGAGTGGAGCAGGATTGCATTTGTGAGGGTTGGAGAGCAGGATTTTCAGTAATCGACACAGGGTGATGAACACTTGGACAATGGGCAAAACTGTATTATTCCAAACCAGAGTGGAGTGTTGGTTTATATTTTAGTTTTAACTATTTTATTGTCTGTTTCTATTACTTAATCCTCTACTTGTTCAAAAGTCCTTTTTATACCTCTAGCTATTTCTAAGGTAACCCTTTTTGCAAGCTCTCTACAAGTGTGCATTTTTACTTGCTTATTTGTACTTAAACATTTACCTTTTTGTTTTTTGTCCTTTGTTTTTGGGGTTGGGAACTGTAGAATAAATGCTGGGATGATAGCCAAATCAGGAGAGGCTTGAAAAGGGATGAGCCAAAGAGTGGCAAGAGGAGCAGTGAAAAGGAGGAGTTCAGGAGGCAAGCAAGAAAATCAGGTTTTGTTCCTCATGCTTCTGAGTGCCTTCTCTCCATATAGGGTAACTCAAGCAGTATATCCCTTCCGGGTTTCACCTTATGCAGAATTTTCCATGGTTCACTAGTAAGCAGCAGCTTTTTTTTTTCTGTGCTACAGAGTAGAAAATGTAACCGCGCTACCTCTTGGACATGACCATGTGAGCATATGAGTGGGACCCAAGGCCTTCTGAGAGATTCGCTTTTCTAGGTCTGGCAATCGAGGAGAAGTCTGATGGCCTCCAGCACTTCCACCGCTGCTGCTTGGACTGTTTTTTTCCCCTGAATGTGCTATTCATTAACCCTGTATTCTTTGGTGCAGAATTCTCCTTCTGAAGCACATGCCCTGGATGAGAACACAGCTGAGGGGTGGGAGAATCGAATACGTCTCTGGACAGATCAGTATGAAGAAGCCTTTACTAACCAATACAGTGCTGATGTACAGAACCTCCTGGAACAGCATTTAAGTGCCAGTAAAGAATTTGTGGGCAAAATTGCTATGTTGGACACAATCAACAAGACAGAGTTGGCCTGCAATAATACTGTTGTTGGGTCCCAGATGCAGGTAAGAACTAATGTGAATACAGGAGTGGATGGAGGACAAGCCTTTTGTTCTTAAGTATGAGGTCTGGGTTGGGTGAGCAAGAAGACCATTTCTGATCCCAGATGCACATAAAGGTGTATTTGTGTGTAATTATTTTCAGTAGACGTTATGTGGTATGCTATTCAGGGCATTGGTAAAACCTCATCTGAAAGCCTGGGTGCAGTTCTGGACAGTGATCTTAAAGAAAGAGTAGTTCAGCTGAAAGAGGTACAGAGAAGGGTTCCAAGGCCCATCAGGGCAATTGAAATCATCTTAGAAGAGGAAACTTAATAGAGGTTGGCTTGCGTAGCCGAGCAAACTGAAGTCTGAGAGACTGTGTGATTGCTGTCTGTAGCTATACATGAGAGGGAAATTAGCTATTTAAACAAAAGAACAATATTGGTCCAAGAACAAATAGGTATCAACTGGCAATGAATGAATTCAGGCAGACAATTAGGAGAAGGTTTCTAACCATGAGGAGTGAGTTTGAGCCTCTGAATAGGATTAGAGCAAGCAAGCAACCCAACTAGTTTTAGTTTAGGGATTATATCACAAATTTCCCTGCATTATTAAGGGGGGTTGAACTCAATTAACCTGAAGATCCCTCTAGTCCTGTGTTTCTGTATACAGAGGGTAGACGTTAGCATAGTTCATGAGACATGAAGTTAAGTGTCTTTACCACTTGTATGCCATTCCCAACTTTGATTATAGAAGAACAGGTTCCTTCTCAGGGACAGGTCCAAAAATCTTTCTGGCCCAGCCAAACCATTGCTGATTTCATAAGGGATACTTTGTGTCTTCATGGAGTATGTTTCCTTTTTCATTCTAAGGTCCACACATCCATTGTAATGGGTATATCAACCTTGTGGATTAGAGGCAGAATCAAAGCCATCAAGTCTCTGGAGCAGAGGTTATTCCTTCCCCCTCTGTTGCCTCCATATCTTCCTGTGTTTATAGCAGCCAGCCCTCTGTGCTGCAGAGTTTTTTAGGGAAATTCCAAAATTTGCTTCAAATTTTTTAGCTTACAGTTGTACTCTGTGCATTGTCTTATTCCAAGCCATGTCCCAAATGTGTACTGGATTTTTGAGATTGTCTCATCAGCATTACTTCTTCTTTGGAGGTTTTTGCATCAGCTGGTGCCGTAAAAGCTATGAAGAGTGATCTAGGCTCAGAAATGTCAGCAATGAAAGGAAATATCTTGTCTCTTGCTCCCCCTTTGAATGTCTTGCTACAGAGCTCCGCCAGCTTTGCAGGGCAAGATGCAGTCCAGTGCTGGTGAGGTTGCTTTGTGCCCCCACCTCCAGTTCCTGGTAGGCTGTACCAGAATACGTGGAATATACCCCTTATGCTGGTATCTACTGCCTTCTTGCCAGTCCTCTGTCACCTTGTCAGACTGCAGATAGCATCCCCAACACTTTCTGCACCAGGCTCATTGCAGGACACCCTGCTTGACCATCTTGGGTTAGGAATCAGTATTCATCCCAAGGCTGCTGTCTTTGGCAGGTGGGAATACCACCAAACCTCCTCTAATCATTCATCTCCTCCCTGGACGGGCATTGCGAGGCCTTTTTGTGAGCATCAGGCACTGCGCTGAAGGATGGCAGCTAATGTGGTCCTCAGACCAGAGGAGATGGGGGAGCAAATGTGCTGTCCATGTCTTCCCCAGTGAGAGTCACAGTCCCAATATACAAAGGAGTCCTGAAAGTTGCCAGAGTCAGCTGGAAGACCCCATCCTCTATTCCCACCACCTCAAAAAGGGTGGAAAAGAAGTACTTTGTCCCTACAAAGGGGTTTGAGTACTTACATACCCACCACTGCAGTCATTGGTTGTGAACAGGACGAGCTAGTGGTGCCACATTTCTACCCATGAGATCTTCAGGATCTTCCAGGAAGATTGACACTGCCATGATGGATCTTCTGGAATTTAATTTAGCACATCTGGTAGGGATGTGCCAAATTGAACTCTCAGGGTGCCCATGTTGACTCCTGCTCCTTTTGGGGAGTAAGCAAGGTCAACGTGAGTGTTCGCTCCCATCAGCCTCCCTTAGTGGGAATGGCATGGAAGCCTGATTTAAGGTACGTTGATTCAGCTACATAATTAATGTAGCTGCAATTGTGTACCTTAATACTATCTGCTACTTTAGTGTAGTCCTAGCTTAAGAGTAAAGAAAGGCTTTGTTTACACTGGCAGATGTAAAGCACTGTCAGTTACAGCACCTCTCACAGAGCACAGCAGTGAAATTTCTCGTGTCCACGCTTTTCAGTTGCCAGTGCAGTATTGTGACTGTACTTGTGACATTTGTACCAGCATTTTAAGCAATGTACTCTGGGCAGCTATCCCACAGAGCACAGTAGAACATCACTTCATATCCCAGCAACTCATGTACTTCCAGCTGCATTTGACGCCGTCTTTCAATGGCTTTTTGTGTACACTTTGCCTCCTTAGTCTGCAGGAATGGATCCCAAACTGTTGCAGAAAATGCTAAGTCCCACTAACCTGCCACAAATGGCAGTTATTCCTTATGCTGCAAAGTTGTGATGAGTAGCCAGGTACTGATCATGCCACATATAGTAGCTATGACACAAGATTTTTTTGTGTCATTTGTAGAGGTGGTGATCACTGTGGAATGCTGCTTTTGAGCTTATGAAACAAGCACTGAGTTGTGGGATCACATCATCACGTAAGTCTGTAATGACGAGCAGTGGCTGCAGAACTTTCATATGAATAAAGCCATTCTTATGGGACTGTGTGGTGTGAGCTCACCCTCACCCAATGGCACAAGAACATAAGAATGAGAGCTGCCTTGCCATCAGAGCAGTGTGTGGCAATGACACTGTGGAAGCTGGCTATGTCAGATGGCTACCAATCATTCACTAATCAGTCTGGAGTGGGAAATTTGACCGTTGGACTTTCATTGATGGAAGTGTGCAAGGTCACCAATCACATCCTTCTCAAACAGACCACGAATCTGGGCAACGTGAATGAAATTGTGGATGACCTTGCTTCTGAAACTGAAAGGGGGAATAGAGCGCACGTGTATTCCAATTTTGCCACCAGACCTCCTAGTCTGAGTACGTTAATCAGAAGGGGTGTGTGTCTGTGGGTCTCCAGGGGCTTGTGAATCCCTGTGGGTGTTTCACAAGCATTAACACAGGCTGGTTTGGAAAGGTGCCCGTACAGGAAGCTTCAAGTAGCGACTTTCTATTCCAGACCAGAAGTTCACCATAGGTGAAATTGAAGTGCCCATTGTGGTCCTGTTAGACTCTGCCTACCTCTGAATGCCATGGCTCATGAAGTCACACGCTGGGAGCCTGAACAGCAGCAAGGAGCGAGCAGGTGCACAGCAGGCTGAGCAGGTGCAGAATGACTGCAGAGTGTGCTTTTAGCCTTTTAAAAGTGCACTGGTAGTGATTGTATGGGGAGTTGAACCTGGATGATGCTTAAAGCTCTCTGCTGTACCTTCCATAATATTTGTGAAGGGAAAGGTGAAAGGTTTACTTAACCCCTTCCAGGCTGAGTTTGAACAGCCTGGAACCTGGACTATTAGAAGAGCATAGTGCGGAGCCATAAGGATCAGGGATGTCTTGAGGTAGCAATTCGATGCTGACAGTAATACCTATTGCCATGCATTGGAGTGTGGTGGCTACAATGCTAGAGGGAGATACTTGTCCTACAGTGAACCAAGTGCAGTAGTGCCTGTTGCATTGCTGAGGTGTGCTTGCTTGCTTTCATGTAATGGAGTAAAGATTGCTTTCACATCCAGGAATTTCATTTACTAAAAACAATGAATGTAGAACATACATGCAGCATGACGTATCTGCAGATGGGGCAGCTGCTCAGTGGTGGTACGGAAATTGAGGTGTGTGTGTCATGCTGGTCCTTTACTCCCACCATTTCTCCCAGGCTTCATCAGACAAGTGGCCACTGGCACCCAAGTCAGTGCACAGTGCTGAATCCAACATGGGCAACACAGTGGGCCCCAGCATCCCAGGAGCCACCTCTCCACCTGCTGTGCATTTGTCTTCATTGTCTCTGGATGAAGCCATGGCAGGCCCCTCTCAAATAAGCAGCACCTCTGCTGACTTCAGAGTACCAGTCTCTGAATACCTGTACACTCACCCTCCAGTGGGATCCCTGGTTGTGTTCACCATCTGTGGAAGAGCCCGGGGAGTTGCACAGTTTAAAAAAAATGCCAAGAGACTAGATTTGTTTGGCAGGAAAACTTTATTCAGCAGCCACACTGCAATTTTGGGTGTCCAACCATCCAGCCCTGCTAGGCAGGTACAACTTCAACCTGTGGGATTTCATTAGCAAGTTCAAGGAAAGTATAGCATAGCACTGAGCTCAGGAGTTTGCCACTGTGGTGGAAGAGGACAAAACAGTGGTGAAATGCACCCTCCAGATGACCTGAAATGCTACAGACTCTGACTAGGGTGGTCACTTCTGTGGTGGTCACAAGGTGCAATGCCTGCTTACAGTAAGAAGATGGCCATACAAGGTCAGACCAAAGGTCCATCTAACTCTGGTATCCTGTCTGCCAACAGTGGCCAACACCAGGTGAATACTATCCAGAACAAGGTCTCAGATTACAAAAAATTGACACAAGGTGAGGATGGCCATAATGGGAAAACAAGAAGTATCACACATATCGTTACCCTATTCTGAGACAGTCTTTGTTACAAGTTTCATGCAGCCCACTGAGATGAGACAGCCACTCGTGTGGTCCACTCACTTTGCTGCTGTAGAAGCTGTGGTTTTTCGGCTTGATTAACCTAGCATTGGCATTCAGATGCCTCTCTTGTTCAGGTCTGCTATGGACTGGTTTCAAATAAATGCTTGGATGAAGTGATTATTGTTTTATGGACCACTACAGTGAACTTGTTCTTCTGACTGGTGTAAAGTCCATACTTTTAATTCCATGTAAAACTCGTGAAGCATAGACTTGAATTCCTCCAGCTATATTTATTGAGTACACAAAAATGTCTAAACAAAAGTACTCTAGAGATCTGTCCAGTCTTCTCCACATGTTCAAAAATTGATGTTTTGTACAAATTTCAGCATTAAACTTTTGGGCATCACTATTATTCCAACAGGGCGAAATCAGAGACATGTTCTTGAAATCTTGTTCAGCTCCTTACTTCACTGCCCAGGTTGAACACGTGTGTGTGTGTGTGTATAAAAATATAAGAAGGAGGGGCAGAGAGAGAAGAAATAAAAAAGGTCTAGGGGGAGAGTCACCTATCATTAATATGGCCTGTTGAAACAATGAGTTAAGTGGGATGGGTGCCATTCTTGCGAAAATCAAAGATGGGGAAACCTGTCCTTGCAACGTGTAAGATTGGTGAACAATCTCCCCACCTTTGATATTTGCATTTTTGCTCCAAAATCTGAAGTGGGTCTTGCCCATGAATGCTTATTACCTAATATATAAAATTATTGGTCTTCAAGGTGCTACAGGACTGCTTGAAACTTTTTTTTTGTTTTTGTGTCTGTGGCAGCCACCTCTGAGAAAATTCATTCATGTTTACCTGAAAATTTGGTTTCTTCAAATAATAAGGTCTTCAGACAAATGTCTTCTCT
This sequence comes from Carettochelys insculpta, assembly GCF_033958435.1. Taxonomy (NCBI): domain Eukaryota; kingdom Metazoa; phylum Chordata; order Testudines; family Carettochelyidae; genus Carettochelys; species Carettochelys insculpta. The sequence continues at coordinate 50,147,745 of NC_134147.1, read as the reverse complement.
AGAATAGAGAGCGAAATTAACATCCAAGAATTTGGGGTTGTTATTAGGAAGAATTTATGTTCAGCAGTGAGAGAAACTGCTTTTTCCTCAATTTGTAATTTAGGAACGTAGCGTTAAATTATACTGGCTGTGGATATTGTCTGAACTGGAGGAAAGGAACTTAAGGAGGTGGGTCATTCTCATACTGCCAATGTTTGACAGGTCTGGTTCTGTCCTTATGTGGCAGTCAGGCTGAAGTACCAGCCCTAATGGATCTGTTGACCTTATTACGCAAAGGATATTTTGGAGTAAGAACAGATGCATTTTCCTATTTCCATGAATAAACATTATTTCCAATTCATCTATTGCCCAAGTGTCTGTCTTGGAGTGAGGAGTGTAATGAGCTAGTCAGTCTTCCCATGATCTTTTACCAGAAACCAGTTTATCCTTTGATTTACATACGAAGCGTACAGAGCTGTTGCCACAAGTTCCATTATGAGTTCTCATATTTTGTTCTGTTTTCTGTTGCAGTTGCAGCTCGGGAGAGTGGCTCGGGTTCAGAAGCACCGGAAGATCTTGAGAGCAGCAAGAGACTTGGCACTAGATACCCTTATAATTGAATACCGAGGAAAGGTTATGTTACGGCAACAATTTGAAGTCAATGGGCATTTCTTCAAAAAGTAAGAATTATATTCACTGACTAGTGTGAGAACACCGGGGCATGGCTTGACTGCGGACTGTGGTTCAGAAACTTCACTGACATGCACTCTGCTGCAAGGTGTCATATAGCTGTGCCACGTATGGCACAGTAAATAGATACAAATCAGCCCAGATAAAATTAAATGAGATGAGACTCCTACAAGAGAGCCATTCTTCTCAGCTTTGGTACCTAAAACACTGTCCCAGAGTGAGGTGTCCATGGAGGAGGTTTTGTAACAAACTGATAAATTAAACACTGATAAGTCACTGGGAGTAGATGGTTATTCACCCAAGAGTTCTGATGAAACTCAGTGTGAAATTGCAAACCTCAATTGGTGTGCAACCTATTTTCTCAAGTCAGTGTGATGGAGTGGGGGATACCTGTGTGTGTGTGTGTGTGGCGCACAGAGGGTGTGGGGCTCCTGCTGAGGGTAACCCTGACGACCAGGTAACACCTTTGTACTGCAGACAAAGGAGGAGGTGGAGCCTGAGGGGTTTAAATTAAAACGGGGAGTTGGGAAGCAGTTAGTCTGGGCTGAGGGAGAGAGAGACTAAGGAGGGGGCCAGGCCCCAGCTCTGGGGGCCCCTTGGGGCCTCCTCTCCTCAACATAGATTGGACTGGCTGTCTCTGCCGGCTGTATTGACTCCTCTGTGCAATGCTGTGTCCTGTCGGCTAATAAACCCGCTGTTTTCCTGCTGAATGAGAGACTCTCCTGCCTGCGGACAGGGTGCAGAGCTTGGGGGACCCCAAAACCCCATCACAGTCAGCTACTGTGTTAAATAATTTGAGTGGCTGATGTGACTTTGATATTTTTTAATAAGGCTGTAGAGACCATGCTGAAAGTTACTGGCCAGTAAGCCTAACTTCAGTACCAGATAGACTGGTTGAAAATGTAGTAAAGAACAAAATTATCAGCCACACAGAAGAACAGTTTGTCGGGAAAATCAGCCCAGCTTTTGTAAAGGGAAATTATGCCTCACCAGTGTTTTCAGATTCTTTTGAGGATGTCAGCAAGAATTTGGATACAATTGATCTAGTGGACATAGTGTCCTTGGATTTTCAGAAACCCTTTGACAGAATCCCTCACCAAAAGCTCTTAAGTAAGATAAGGAGTCATGGGATAAGGTACCTGTGCTAGATTGGTAACTGATTAAAAGATAAAAAACCAAGGGTAAGAAAAATGGTTGATGTGCACGGTTGGAGGCAAGTTATAGGGGTCTCGCAACAAACTGTACTGAGGCAAGTATTCTTCAACATGCTCATAAATGATCTGGATAAAGGGGTAAACAGTGAGGTGGCAAAGTTCACAGATGGTAGAAAAATTACTTGAGATAATTAAATCCAAGGCAGACTGTGACAAGTTACAAAAGGATCTCTCAATACCAATTCACTGGTCCAAAAAAAGATAATGAAATTCCATAGTGGTAAGTGCAAAGTGGTGCATATTGGAAAATATTATCCCAACTATACATATAAAATGAAGTCTCAATTATCTGTGCTCTCTCAAGAGAGAAATCTTGGAGTCATTGTGGATAATTCTCTGAAAACTTCTACTAAAGATGCAGCAGCCGTCCAAAAAAAAATGGAATGTTATGAACTGTTAGGAAAGAAAGAGTCAGGAGGTCAAACAATGTAGTTCCTCTATAAATCCCTGGTATTTTCACATCTTGAATACTTGTGAAGTTCTGGTTGCCCTCTCAAAAAAGATGCATTAGAATTGAGAACATGTGGGTTGGGAAGGGATATGGAAAGCTTCTGTATGAGGAGAGTGAAGAGACTAGGACAGTTGAACTGATAGAAGAGATGGCTGACTGAGGAGGGATAAGATAGTGGTCTCCAAACTCATGAATGATAAAGAGAAAGTGAACAGGGAAATATTTACCCCTTCACATAACACACAAACTAGTGGTTTCTCAACATTGTCAATATGCAGCAATCTTAAACACAGGTAAGAAAATACAATTTCTTCAGTGTATGGTCATCTTGTAGCACTCCTTGCCCGATGATGGCATGAAAGCCAAAAAAAATAACTGGGTTTTAAAAAGAATGAGATGAATGGATGGAGGATAGACCTATCAGTCCCCATCAGCCAAGATGGTCAGGAACTAAAGCCTATGCTCTAGCTGTCTATAAACAGTTGGCTGCCAGAAGCTGGGATTGGATGACAGCAGGTGGATCACTTGATAAATCACTTTTTCTTTCTCTCCCTTTGAAACATCTGGCATTGGCTTCTGTCAGAGACAGAGCCCTGGGCTAGATGAACCACTGGCCTGATTTATGTGATTTCAACTTGTGTGTTACTTGGATTAATGCAAGTTGAAATCAGCAAGTGGAGTCAGCCAGGCTAGGGGAAAACTGGGGAGCTGCTGGGCTGGTCCACCCCGTGCCCCTTTCACTTACAGGAGCTGGGAAACTGGCTAGCGCTGCTGTGCTGATCAATTTCCTGGCTCCAGCAAATGGCGGGGAGCCAGGAACCAGGCAGCAGCCTGACTCCAGGCTCCCCTCCACCTACACTGACCCCAGTGCTCCGTGCTCCTGTACGCCTGTGCTGGTCAGTGTCCTGGCTCCAGGCAGTGGTGGGCAGCAGGCAGTGCCAGTCAGTTTCCTGGGAAACTGACCAGCATTGCTGCCCTGGTGAATTTTGTGGCTCCAGTTGGTGGGGTGGGGCAGCACAACTGGAGGGAAACTGACAAGTCCTGCTGTGCCTGGCTCTGGGCTCCCTGCCACTCGTGGGAGCGGGGAGCCAGGTGCAGCCAAGCTGGGGGCCCGTCCCAGCTTATGCAAATTTTAACTTAACGCATGGTTACTCATGTCCATACTTTTGTTTTTCCACTTATGTAATAAAAATCTTTGCTTATTGAGGTAGATCTGTTGGATTACAAGTTAGGAGCTATGTGAACTCCCTGAGCAAAAGAGAGAGGGGCAGAGCTGCAGCCCACATTCCTGTTGTGAAAGGAGTGGCTGGTATATTGGGGGTGGGAATTGAATCTGTGGGAATTACAGGAGTTTGTTACTTCCCTAGGCCATACCCCTTTGTGCTGTTCTACTCTAAGTTCAACGGTGTTGAGATGTGTGTGGATGCCCGCACCTTTGGCAATGACGCCAGGTTCATCAGGCGTTCCTGTACACCAAACGCAGAGGTAAATTTCCTGCTCCCCCTTCAGTGAAAACACTGTCTGGAAGTGCACAGGCTTTTAATATAGCCCCTTTCACAAGCATCCAAGTGCTGTATAAAATGCAGTGGCCCCAAGTAATGTCAGTACTGTGAAGAGAAGGGAGAAAACTTAGTAATCCAGCAGATGTATGTATAGATTTTTTTCCCCAGTGGCTGCCTGTAGGCTGAAGATGAGGGGAGGTAGGGGGAAGAGGTTGTGGGAAACAGGGCCTTTCTCCCAGAAACCTGAGACAGCTAGGTAAGAGAATCCTTGCAGGTTTCCTCTGGTCAGGTTATGGGAGGGGTCCAAGAAAAGACAAAGTAGAGCATAGGGAAGAGCAGTAAATTGGGCTTTTTTCTGAGGAGAATTGAGATGATACTTTTAGCATGCCGTACAGGATCTCCCTTCTTGGAAGAAGATTGCCCCCTCTCTGTAGGGGAGGAATCAGTTTTTTCTCTGCTTGGCTTCTGAAGGTTCGTCATGTGATTGCTGATGGGATGATCCACCTGTGTATCTATGCGCTTGCCACCATTGCTAAGGACACAGAGGTCACCATTGCCTTTGACTATGAGTACAGCATCTGGTGAGTCCCTGATCTCAACATCCTTTGTGGGTCTCCTGCCACTGACCACTTCTTCCTCCAGCCCTTTCCTCTGTTCTTCCTTTGTTTCCATTATCTGCTGAATTGCATTTTCATTAATTGTTTTCTGCCCAGTTTTACTGGCCTCTTCTGTGATAGAGTCTGGAAGGTGGAAGGCTCTCCTTGCTTTGGCACCTGGTGAAATCTGTAGTGGCAGGTGCATTGAATGTGTCTGTTGGAGGGCTGAGAAATGGAGTGACACAGATATGTTTGTGTTTTGGACCAGCAACTATAAAGTGGATTGTGCATGTCACAAGGGGAACAGGAATTGCCCTGTACAGAAACGGAACCCAAATGCTGCAGAACACCTACCTCCACCTGTTCTAGGCACGCTGATGATTGGGGCAGAAACAAGGCGTCGGAAAGCCCGTAGGAAGGAACTAGAAATGGAGCAGCAGGGTGTCGCATCAGATGAGAACAGCAACCAGCAGGCAAAGGATGTTCCAGAGGGACCTGCTGCAGTCAGGGACAATGAGGTAAAATTATAAATGTCAGGAGCTTGGTCATTCACTGTCAAGAATTTTGGTCCTACAAGGCACTGGTCTCTCCAGAGCAAGAACTTCATTAGCTCTTTCTTAATCCTCACCCTAGTTAGATAAAACTAATTGTTAATTTTCCAACTGTTCCGTGTTTTCATTTTGGAATGGTGACTCTTCTGAACCCTAGCTTTTCTCTGCTCTTCAGGTGGTAGATAAGGAAGAGAAGCAAGAGGAAGGGGAGAGAGAGGAGGCCATGGATGAGCAGGGAGCCTTGGCTCACAGCAGGCGGGTGAGTGCTCTTCTACTTTGATCTGTAGCTTTGTTTTCAGTGGCAGGTTTATGGGAATGAGCGGTGCATGCCAGACAGATGAGTTACTTCCCTCCATTTTCCCTTGTTCACAAGGTGCGTGCTTCTCAGTGTTCACAGGGACAAGGTAGACGTGCTCCTCATAATCCCAATGTGGGGTCACCAGCACTGGTACCCCACACAGATGCAGTTCTCCATGCTTCCACCCATTCAACTTCCCCAATTCTGGACCACCTCATAAAGAACCACGGTCACCTCTGCTATTTGGACCTCCTGTCACTTCGGCTCATTGTGTGGCAGCTTCATGGTTGACACCTGGCTGGAGGCTTGCTCGGGGCCAATGCATTGAGTCATCCTCAGCAGCTGCAAATCATCTGTATGATGTTGCTACATGGCCAAATGGACACATTTTCTCCTTCTGGTGCACTCAGCATGACCTTGTGCCTCTGTCTACCTCCTTGCCACAGGTATTAGAATACTTCAGTTCCATGACGCAGCAAGGCCTTGTTTCCTCATCCAGCAAGGTGTGCCTGGCAGCCATATTGGCCTTCCGTCCTGGGGAAGGCGGACGTTCCATTTTTGCTCACCCTATAGTGTGGTGCTTCCTCAGGGTATGAACTGACTTCACCCTCCAGCTCACCAGTCAATCCCAGCCTGCGACCTTAACCTGGTCCTTTAGGTGCTAATTGGCCCTCCCTTCAAACCACTGGTCACTTGTTCTTTCCTTCCTCTCTCTCCTGGAAAGTGACCTTTCTGGTGGCTATCACCTCTGCCAGAAGGGTGTCAGAACTCATGTCTGAGCCCCCATGTGGTGTTTCATAAGGACAAGTTCTTTGTCGAGCTGTAGTCAGCCGGACCACGCATATGCGGTTGGTGCCTTGCGGCATTCACACCCTTTTGATCTCACATGTGGTCTGGCTCCCGACAGTTCCTCTGAACTGCCCCCAGTTGCAGACAGAGTGAGCTGATTGCCTCAGCAAACTTATCTGATTGTGAGAGCGTACATAGCTGTTCATAGTAATTCATCATAGTTCGTAGTTATTTCAATAGTAGTTCCTTTTTATCACCTTAGATTAGTGAATATGTATTTTTCTTCATAGTTCGTAGCTGGTTATGTAAGTTTTCTTCCTAGTTTAACCAAAAAAAAGGGAAAAAAGAAATGAAACACAATGCAGTATCAGGTTCACCTGGTTTTAAAAAGTGTGACATGTCACAAGGCAATGCCCACCTCCAACGGACACTCAGCTTGCATTTGTTGCATCGACGAGGCTCATGTACGTCAAAAGTGCCCTCACTGCACTAAGCTGACTGCGAGGGCCTGCCACAATAGAGAAACATGGCACCGCATGGTTCTTTTTGATAAGGTTCTCCAGCCCTCCTTATCAGAGTCTGCGGCATCTCCAGACCACCCGGCTCATGAACAAAGAGCTTCATGGGCAGCTTCACCCAAAAAGATTAGGACGTCACCTGCAAGATCTCTGCCTGCTACTTCAGAGCAGATTGAGCACCATTAACAAGCCTGGTAAGGCTGGCACCATCTCTTCTAGCAAAATGGCTCCAGCCGTGAAACCAAGAATGCTGTGATCTATGGCGCCTACCCCAATGGAAACAGAACCCAGAACATCATCAGCACTGGTTACTACTGCAGTGAAGTCATTGGCACCGATGGACACCTCTGCACTGCACCAGCAGCACTGAAAACCACCTCAGCACCACCCACAGTCGCCGCCATGCCTCTGGTGCCATTGGCACCAAGGCACTCGGCACTGAAACATTCAACAACTATGACGGAACCAAGGAAGATGGCATTGAACATGCGGCAATAACGCTCTGCACTGGAGTCCCCATCTCAGACATTTTCCCTGGCACTGTCCCCTTCACCACTACCACAGAGGTTGCCAGTGCCGTCTCAGTGTATCTCCCCCACCTCCACCCCCCCCGCCCCCAGTTCTCCTCACTGTACACTGCCTTCACCCTTTCTCAGCCCACCCCTGACAGAGACTGATCAATATCAGTGGCATTTCTCTGCCTCTCCATCACCTACAGTACATTACATGTTCTTACCACGTTCACCACTGATGTCGTACTGGGAACATTACAGATGTTCACACTACCAGATATATTAACTGCTGTCAAAGGTCATATCATCACGACCACTATTATTCTCCACATCACTATTATCATCACCAGTGCTATAGATTGCGATCCAGGGGGAGGATCTTACATTCATCCACATCTTCTAGACCAGTGGTTCCCAAACTATTCAGCATCATGCCTCCCTTTTGATTTTTGAGATTTCTCAAAACCTCACACCCTCCACCTCTTTTTTTTTCTACCATCATGCAACCCCCCTTTTAACAAAAAATCCAATTCATAATTTAAACACAGACTAGATACATTTAAAATTAAAAATAAGCTCACACAGTTTTTCTTGGTCCCTTGTGGGTGCCTGGTGCAGCCCCAGCTGGCCCAGTGCCTGAGCCCCATGCCAGCCACCAGAGCTGCCTGCGCAAGCTACCCACCCACCTGAGATCTGCACTGCCAGAGCCACCCGCCTGCCCCCCCACACTGCCAGGACCAGCTGCCTGCCCACCAGGCATCCACCCAAGCCCCATACTGCTGGGGCCACTACCTGCCCGCCAGCCCAAGCCACCTCATGCTGCCAGGGCGAGCCTTTCACCTGCCAGCCCAAGCTGCCAGAGCCCCACCCTGCAAGCCAGCCATCTGAGCCCCTCCACTCCTACAATGCCAGTCACCACTATCCCCCATTCTTACCCCATCCCGAGCCCCCATCTAACCACATTCCCCCCCACCCACCCCCCGCTTCAACCCACATTGTCACCTTTGCAAGAGGCAGCAAGCTCCATGTGAGTCTTCACCGGCTGCCTGTTTCTTATAGCAGCTGTGCTGGGTCATCTACATAAAATGACAGGGTCTGAGAGCCAGCAGCAGAGGCTGGATATTTCTTCAGGTAGGGAGAATGGTGGAGGTGGGGGGCTGGGTTGCCTGATGCCACCCCCTGGAATTTCTTCACTCCCCCTTGTGGGGATTGCCCTCCAGATTGGGAAACCATGTTCTAGAGAGTTTCCTACTCTAGTACCCACCCCCTGTCTCCAGTACATCACCCTCTCGCTCCTCAACGGCACTCTGAACCTGAGGAAGGGCAGGTTTCTGACACAGAGGACCAATCAACTGATACTTCCCCTACAGATCAGTCTCCGTTGTCCTCTAATGAGGCCATTATTCCAGGTGATGTCTCTCCTGATGATGATGATGATGATATCAGGCAATTACAAGAATTGTTTAAAAGAGTTGTATTCAGCCAGGATATACAGATTGCTGAAGTACAGAAGCTAAATCATCTTCTTAAGGACCTCCAGCTGGCACACAGCTCCAAGATAGCTATTCCTTTGGATGACGCTGTACTAGAAGTAGCTGAGGAGATCTGGCGGACTCCAGCATCCATCCTGCTGTCTAACAAAAGAAAGGTCAGGAAATACCTTGTCCTGCCCATACAAATGGAGTTTTTGTTTACCCACCCTTTACCTAACTCCCTAGTAGTAGATGCAGCACAGCACAGATCAAAGATGCCACATTTTAAAAATACTTTAGTGGACAAAGACAGTAAAAGGCGGGACTTATTTGGTAGAAGAGTATACACTTCAGCAGCACTGTTGTTGAGAATAGCAAACTACTCCACACATTTATGGAATCATGACTTTTGACAGTTGTTCAAAATTTACATCTTTAATGAATTATCTACCAGAATCTAAAAGGCCCATTCTTAACTCTGTAGTCCAAGAAGGGTATGCCTATGCCTGGGCAGGCCAACAAGTAGTGCTGGACATAGTGGACACAGCCACTTGATCGATTGCCACACCAGTGGTAATGAGGCATATCTGATATTTACACACAGCAGGAGTCCCAAAGGACCTACAAAGTAAGGTTGAAAACCTTCCATTTGACAGAACGAAACTTTTTGCTGAAAAGACTGACATTGTACTTCATTCCACGAAGGACTCACTTTGTGTACATTGGGGATATACAGCCCCCTTTACAGGAGAGGATATTATACTACATACGAGAGACGCTACAGCTATGGTTGCGGTCAGTATTTCCAATACCAACAACGAGGGATTGACCAACCTCGTCCGCATCAAAGAGCACAAACAGAAAAATCCAAACAATCATATGCAACCCTAGCAACTCAGATGGCAGGAAATTTGATGCATTGGTTGAGGAGAAGTATCAGAGAGGTAGCCGTGTTAATCTGTAGCTTCGAGAACAAGAAGTCATCTTGTGGCACCTTTATAGACTAACAGATATTTTGGAGCATAAGCCTTTGCGGACAAAGACCCGCTTTATCAGATGATCAAGCAGATCTTTGCCCATGAAAACATACGCTCCAAAATATCTGTTAGTCTATAAGATGCCACAAGACTTCTTGTTGGTTGAGGACAGTGATTCAGTGCAAGTTGCCTACAAGAACCATCATACTCCCTAAACATTTCATCATTGGTTGAGGCCCTTTTTTCACAAAAGGGGCTCCATTAGCACCGACAAATGGATCTTGGAATAAATACAATTGGGTTATCCAATACCCTTCCTCTCCATACCACCAACCATGTCACCCACCCTGTCCCTCTTCAGAGACCCCTCTCCGCAAAGAAGTTGACCACCTTCTTCTCATTGGAGCTGTGGAGAAAGGTACCAGATGAGTTTGGGGAAAAGGGTTTTATTCTCACTATTTTCTCACACAAAAGAAAACAAGTGGATGATACTAGGCATCCAAAAGCTAAACTGCTACATGCAAAAAAGATGGTTCAAAATGGTGAGTCTTGCATTTATAATACCTGCACTAGATTACAATGATTGGTTTGCTGCCCTCGACCTTCAGGATGCGTATTTCCACATTATGATCCACCCTGCACACAGACAGTGTCTCCATTCTACAGTCTGTACAGACCATTTCCAATACAGGGTCCTACCCTTTGGTCTATCCACTGTGCCCAGGGTATTCTCCAAAACCTTAGGAGTAGTCCAGAAGGAGTTATATTATTCCCTTATCTTGACGACTGTCTCATAAAATGTTGCTCATCAACCGAGACATCCATGATGGTAATCAACACCATGTGAAATTTCAGTCTCCTTGGATTGCTGATCAGCTAACAAAAATCAACATTCCAGCCCACTTGGGACTTTGAATTTATCAGTGCTCAACTCGACTTAACCACAGTGAGTTTACATGCCCTTGCAGAGATTCCAGGTCATTCAGGACTTGATAGATATTGTAACCTACAGCCACACAATACAAATAATTATGTATCTAAGACTGGTGGAGTCACATGGCTGCAACATATGTAGTCCATCATGTGAGATTACATTTTCGCAGCCTACAACATTGGATTGATTCCATCCACAGCCATACTAAGCACAGCCATCACAGATCAGAAACTCTTCCTACTCATGTTTGAGATTCTCTCATATGGTGGACAAACCACCATCATCTCTTCTCTGATGTTCCTTTCCACCAATGACAGCCTTCATGGCATATGCATCCCTCCTAGTTTAGGGAGCCCACATGGGCGTTATGTCCGTTTAAAGGTCGGTGGTTGCCTCAAGTGGCTTTACTTCACATAAACCAACTAGAACTCAGAGAAGTCTTCAATGCTTGCGAGCACTTTCACAAAGATATTTACAGACAATATTGTTACGATATACTGTATCAATTGTCAAGGCAGAGAAGATCTCATTCCCTACGTGTAGAAGCAATCTGACTTTGGAACTGGTGCATATGTAACAACATCAGACTCGTGGCATCTTACTTACCTGGCGTCAACAATTGCTGTGGATTCCCTGAGCAGACCCTGCGCATCAGACCATGAGTGGGAGCTTTACAATGGCGTCCTCCATTTCCTGCCCCAACGTTGGGGAACTCCCCTCGTAGACCTATTTGCCACCTACCACAACAAAAAGTGCTGTTATGGTTCCAGGGCAGGAGTGGGCCATGGATCTCTGGACAACTCATTTCTCCTTGAATGGAAGGAACCTATCCTGTACGCCTTTCTTCCCACAGTGCTCATACCCAAAGTGCTTCACAAGGTCAAGACAGATGGAGCTACCATCATACTAGTGGCACCCACTTGGGCATGATATCATTGGTTCCCCTTCCTGTAATGGATGTTGCCATACCCTCCATACCCTCTCCCTGCACTTCCCAACCTCTTGACTCAGAACCAGGGACCTCTGCCCCATCCTCAAGTACACGCCCTGCATCTGACAACATGGCTTCTGGTTGAATCAATGCATCCGAACATCTCTTCTTGACACAAGTCAAAGAAATTTTAATCTATAATAGAAGACAGAATACCTGAACCACTCACTTGTCCAAATGGTATTGATTTGCTGTGTGGTGCTCATTACATCACATGGAACCGCCTACAGATCCTCTGCATTCAATCCTTGACTATATTTTACGCCTAAAAGAGTCGGGCTTGGTGTTAGCTTCTTTAAAGGTGCATCTTGCAGAGATCACCACCTTCCGTCACCCCATTGATCGGTTTTTAGTATTTGCCCAATGTATGACTTAAGAGGTTCATTAAAGGACTGACAAATCTGAATCCTCCTCAAAGGTCTGTCCCCCCTCCATGGGACTTGGACATAGTACTAGACGCGCTAGTGGCACCACCCTTTGAACCACTAGCTACCACCTACTTGCAAATGGTGACCATGAAAGTAGTTTTTCTCTTCACCATCACATCGGCCCATAGTCACCAACATTTCAGCTCTCATGGCAGTCCCTCCTTACACAATCTTCAATAAGCATGGAGTAGTTTTGAGATATCACCCTGTCTTTATCTTAAGTCTGCTCAGAGTTTCATTTGAATGAACCAGTTGTCTTACCTTCCTCTTATCCTAAACTACATGCCTCACCACAGGAGGCATTACCCAATACCCTCGACATTCACAGCATGCTTGTCTTTTATATAGAACAAATGAAACCATTTCAGAAGACTGATCGCCTGGTGGTATCACTCACTGATCAATCTGAGAGGGAGCCAATATCATCTCAACGAGTAGCAAAGATCATAACTTCATGTATAATCCAGTGCTACTCCTTGAGTAGAATACTGCTCCCAGCGCAGCTGAGAGCGCATTCCACAAGAGCAATGGCAGTTTCAACAGCCTTTCTCAAGGGCGTAACCTTTGAGACATTTGCAGAGCAGTTACCTACCTGGTCATCTTACGACACATTTGTGAAGCATTACACAAACCAACATTGATGGGTCGTGGATACCTCACTGGCATCAGCAGTGCTATCTTTCTTTACCAGCTGGTGCCGCGTTCCCACCTTCCAAGCTTCTAGGGTACTGCTACACAGTCAGTTACAGTGGACCACCCACAGAGACTTCACTCAACAAACAGAAGTTACTCACCTTGGTTCAGTAACAATCGTTCTTTGAGATGCATGCATCCAGGGGTTCTCCATTACCCGCCCTCCTCCCTGCTCTGGAATTTTTCTTTATAATTTTCAAATTCCAGGATGGTCTGGAGGAACTGGTGGGAGCTGGACCATGTGCGTCATCAAAAGTGCATGAAGACTGCGAGGCGCCGACCTCACGTGTGGTCTGGCTGACTACTGCTCTAGAAAAGTCTCTGATCTGCAGCTCTGGGACAAGCCCAGCCCCTACAATGGAGCACTCACGGGGACACACATCTTGAGGAGTGACAGATACTGCACTAAGATGAGTAACTTAGCTGTCCAACTTCGCCACCACCCACTGTTCCTGCCTAAAGTGGTCCTTAGGTTCCGTGTTAGTCAAGACATTTTCCTGCCTGTGTACTTTACTAAATCTCATAGCTCCCTCTTGGCCCAACAGCTGCACTCCACAGCTCTCTATGACCATTGCTAAAATGCATGAAGTGATTCCTGATGTCATCGCAAAGCATCTCCTGGATCACGTCCTGTATGCAACCATGTTATGACCTCATGAAAGTCTCCCTGCTGCCTGTCATGGCACAGTTTAGGCAAGCATGGGCATCCTCATCTGCCTTCCCAGAGCATGTGTCTTTCCAGGAGATCTGTCATGCTGCCAGATGGTCCTCTGTGCATACCTTCACATTTCATTATGCCATTGTGCAGCAATCTAGATGGGACGCAGCCTGCGGGGCCATTGTCCTTGAGTCAGCCACACGTTGACTAAGACAGCCTTCCCCAACCCCCCAAGTTTACTTTGGGAGTCGCTTAACTCGAATAGATACGAGCAAGCACTCAACCAAGAATAAAGTTACTCACCATTGTAACTGTTGTTATTCGAGATGTTGTTTGTGTCTGTTCAAAATCCACCCTCCTTGCCGCACTGTCAGAGTGGGCAGCAAGAAGGAACTGAGGGTGCTGGGTTGGCTCAGTCATGTATCAGCTTTGCATTGGCACCTCTTCTTGGAGTTCCCCAGGTGACCTGGCTGGCAGTTGCTTGGGAAAACTGGCTGGCAGCCACGCACATGCATGCACACCAAACTTGATCTGAACAACACTTCTCGAAGGACGACAGTTACAGATGTGAATAACGGTTTTTTTCTCTCAGCAGGCTGGGTTTGTTTTCCTTCATGGCCCTGCAGGGATCAGTTCTTATTCCTGCTCTTATGAATATTTTTTTATCAGTAGCTTGGAAGGGAACATAAAATCATCACTCAGAAAGTGTTCAGACACAAACTGCGGGTAACTGAGTGGTGAAGAGGACAGGCAGGCATGCTGTCAGAGGGAGTGGCAAATTAGACAGTTGCCCCAGTGCCTGGCATTTCAAAGGGGCCTGAAGCTCTGTCTGCTGCCAAAGTAGCATCTGCAGCCCGTGCTCCGGGCCCCTTTGACACACCCCAGCAGCGCTGAGCCACCACTCCATGTGCAGCTTTGTGAGGACAGGGGAGCAGGTCTGACTGCTCTAAGCCAAATCCGTGGCCTTGCCCCTTCCACCTTGCCACTAGGTCCCTAGTGGCTGTTGGCCCTGCTGTGGACAGGTCACTGTCTCAGGGTGATCTCAATCACTTCGTAAACTTGGGTGCAAGCAGATGCAGTGTGTTTTAATCCAGCTAACTGGAAATGCATATATCTAGGAGTACAAAATGTAGGTCATATTCACAGGGTGGAGACTAAGTTTGAGTTTTAAAGGGGATTTAAGCAGATCATGGAGAAAAGGCAGGATGTAGCTGAAGGAAGCTATATTTGAAGTATGAGGATAGACAGCTGGGTGAGGGAAGAGGACAGTGGAAACATATGATGTCAAGAACCAACAGAGGAAAAGACCAGCTAGCAAAGGGGATGTAGAGCTCAGGAATATGTTTGCTAAGTTGGAAAATGAAGGGAAACATCACGTATAACAGAAGGTTGGATAGCCAAGAAGGGAAGAGTGGCTAGTCCTGTAAGAGGGGAAGCATCAGTGGATGTTGTAGCCCCAGGTCAACACAGGATGACTGACTGAAGACTGGACATGAGGATTCAGTCAAAACGGGTAGAAGGCTGGAGAAATACACAAGCACCAATGAAGGAGGCAGGTCTATGTGAATGGAGACTCCCTGAGAAGAACAAGCAGCCTATACCCTGAACTGATCTGGAGAACAGAGTGGTGTGCTGTTTGCTGGGAGCTAAGATGCAGGAGGATATGGAGGTTATGCTGAAGAGGATCCTAATGGGGTTTGGGGGGGGCGCTACATCTTGTTCCCATGTGAAGGACAGTTATTGTCACTAAACAAATCAAAGGAGATTATGCCAGACTGGGGAAGACACTTAAAGAAATGTAGTTCAAGTGACATTCAGTGGGATTCTGTGCACCTCTGGAGGAGGAAAATGGGGACAAGACAAGATTATGATGATGAACAGATGACTCAGGCAGTGATGCTATAATAGAAGCCTTGGGATATTCATTCCCAGAAGGCATTCATGGACAGAGGGCTGTTCTTGTGGGGTGGACACCCCTTGAGCAGTGAGGGGAAATAGACTTTTGAGGCAGAGACTGGCACAACTGAGTGTAAGATTTTTAAACAGCTCAGGAAAGGCAGTTGAGAGAGACTCAAATAATCACCACAGCTGATTCTAATTTTGGCCAAGAGGAAAATCTGGAAAGAGAAGGTACAGAAAAGGAGAAAGAAACAGCAGTGAGTAGCAGAATGAACACCAAAAGGAAAAGAAGAAAACCAATGAAGCAAACAGGTACCAATACTGGCAGTGGAATGGTTGTCTAATTCAAAGAATATGAGCAAAGACCAGCAGAAAAAACGACAGTGTCTGTGTACTGCTGCAAGGAACCTGGGTGACAAAATGGAGGAACTAAAACTAGTGGTGCAAAAAGCAAAGCCAGGTATGAGAGAGAGACGACAGACCCATAGTGGGATAGCAGTCATGACTGGAGTACAGGGATTGATCGTACGTACTGTTCAGGAAAGACACAAGTAAAGGTGAAGGAGTAGCTCTGTATATTAATGATGAGGTAGATTTAAAAAAATTACAAGTGATGGAAAGGGTAAAATGGAGTCAGTGTGGGCCAAAATCACTTTGGGAAAGAAAGCTGCTGTAAGCTTGGAGGTCATACCCAATGTCTGGAGAATTGCTAAGGTAAGACCTGGCTGGGACACCAGCCCCAACAAGGATGCTGGCAGGGCAGACATCTGCAACCACCATCAAAGTGGCCCCATAGACCATGATGCCAAATAACAGAACTTGTCAGTTACCCAGGTGCTGGATAATGTGGCTTTTATTGTAATAGAAATGGCATGATATTTAATAGTGTAAAGTTATGCACTTAGGGACCAATAAGGATTTTAGCTATAAGCCGGAAACTTATCAGTTGGAAGCGACAGAAGAGGAAAAAGACCTGGTTGTATTGGCTGATCACAGGATGACTATAAGCTTTCAGTGTATTGGGGCTGCAAGAAAGGCTAGTACTATCCTATGATGCATCAGGCAAGGTATTTCCAGTTCAAAAAAAAAAGAGAGAAAGAAAAAGGTTAATACCATTTGCACAAAGTACTGGTGAGACGTCACCTGGAATGGAATGCTGTGAAATTTTGGTCTCCAGTGTTAAAGCTGAATTCACACTGAAACTGTTGCCTAGAAGAGCTATACTGGGGTCATCCAAGTAACAGAAAACCTACCGTAGGGGAGGAAACCTGAATTTGGCTTGTTTAGCCTAATCAAAAGAAGATGGAGGGGAAGCATGACTATGTTCTATAAATATCAGGCAGATATCAGGGAGGGGAAGGAGATAAAGTTGAGCACCAGTGTGGAGATGAGCAAATGAATATAAACTGGGCATCAGTTCAGGCTTTAAATTAGAGAAGAAACCTTCTGGAATAGCTGTGAAAGGGGAGTAGTGGGGGCAGAAAACCAAATTGGCTTCAAGACTGAGCTTGATTCATTTTTGCAGGGGATGGTATGATGGGATTGCCTACAATGGGGTGTAGCCAATTTGCCGTTGCTAGTAGCAGATATCTGCAGCTGCCAGGGATGGGATGCTAAATGGAGAAGTCTCTGAAGTACTAGAGAGAATTATTTCCCAGGTGTCTGGTTACTAGGTCTTGCCCACGTGCTCAGGGTCTAACTGGTTTGCCATGCTTGTGATTGGGAAGGAATTTTCTTCCTGATTTTGATTGGCAGAGACCAGAGAAAGTGTGTTTGGGGGAAGGAAGTGGGGGTGTCACATTCCTCTGTAGCATGGGGCCTGGGAAACTTGAGCTTTAAAGTAATCTTTTTGACTTGAAGTCTTTAAATCAAGCTAAAGGTTATGGGTTTCTTGCACGAATGGGTGGGAGAGTTTGTGTGGCCTGCAATGTGCAAATCAAACTAGATGATCATGATGGTCTGTTCTTGCCTTAAGGTTTGAGTCTATGGAAAGTCTCTCCTGGGAAGCTTCAAGAAAAACAAGAAGTCTTGTGGCACCCTACGGACTAACAGAATCTGTTAGTCCGTAGGGTGCCACAAGACTTCTTGTTGTTCTCGAAGCTACAGACTAACACTGCTACCTCTCTGATTCCTGGGAAGCTGTAACTGAAAAAAAAAATGTAGGTGTGGTGGTGGATAATCAGCTGAACGTGAACTCACAGTGAAAAGCTGTGGCCAAAAGAGCTAATCTGATCCTGGGATGCATAACCTGGGAAGTCTCCACTAGAAGTAGAGAGGTTATTTTACTTCTGTATTAGTCACTGATGCAACTGCTGCTGCAATACTGGATGTCGATAAATGGGAGCAAGGTCAGAAGAGAGCCATGAGTGTGAGAAGCTCAGAAGCTGGTGCCTGTCACCTACAGAAGCTGATCCAAAGGTTGGGAATAAACAAAGTCAGACTTCCAGTGAGATGTACATTTTTAATTGTGAGCATTAACAATCATTGGAGTAATTTGCCAAGGGTTGAAGTGGCTTCTCCATCATTCATGATTTTTTAAATTGAAATTTGGTGTTTTTCTAAAAGATCTGCTGTAGGAATTGCTGTGGGGAAGTTTCCTTGCCTGTTACGTGCAGATCAGACTAAATAATCACAGTTATCCTTTTTGGCTTTAATCTATGCATCAGTGAACAGGTGGGGCTTACAACACACCCAGAAAAATCAGTACATTCTGGATATGCCAAATCAAGTAGGGCGAGAAGCAGTGATTTCAAAAGTTGAACCCCATCAACAACTCTTATGCTGAGGGTGGCACGCTCAAATGCCCTACTGAGATGCCTTAACTGAGACAATAGTAAAACCTCTAACTTCTATTGTTCACATTAGAGATATGTGCTAGGTTGTTATGCCAGGACACTGGACGCTTACTGAAGCTAAGACTAATTCAAGCCGTCTCCATTCACTGAGTCATTCCAAGTCTCCATGTATCCAAAACCCATGCATAATCACCCTTGCAACCCTTTTCTGTGTTGTCACCTTTGTGGACTCTACCCTGTTCAGGATTCCTTCGCTGACTGTATTCCTGATCCTTTTCCTACACCTGTCCCCTTGCCTGTCTGGTATTTCTGACCTGGACATATTCTTTTGTGTGCCAGTCCCGGGAGGAGAGGAAGGTAGAAGCCATCATGCATATGTTTGAAAACTTGGAGAGGAGAAAGAGACGACGGGAGCAGCCATCAGACCAGACCTGTGCAGATGCAGAATTAGTTAACCCTGAGACTTCTGAGGTGGAGGAGGTGAAAATGGAGACTCCTGAAACTGAAGACATCAGTTCAGCTTTAAGTGGGGCTTCCCCAAGCACTCCTAACAGCAGCAGCAATGTTGGGGTGAACACACGGAGATCCACACAAGCATTAGTAAGTTGGAGATAGGGCTGTTGCATAGCTGACCCCAACGTGAGTTCAGCTCAGCCCCTTTGGTACCATGCAGGATTATCATCTAGGGACCAAGTGGTCTGAATCTTCTTAGTGCATTAATGTGATCTCCTGCTGGCACAGGAACCATGGAGAAAGGTCTTTGTTAAATTTCAGTTAAAGTCTATGCTAGATTTGAATTCCCATTGTCAAGTGTCCCACAATGGTGGGGCTGCAGGCAGGTCATTGTCTGGGGTTGAATCAGAACGCAGGAATGGCAGTAGTTACTTTCACATGAGATTGAATCTCATGCTGCCGCTTCCTGGTATGCCTTGTAGAAGTTGAGACCTTCTTGAGCATGCCAGTCAATCCCTTTTTCAAACTCCAGAGTGGAGGTGCTTGCTCCTGCAAAGGGCAAGAAAAGCAATTAACTGTGGCACAAGTGTGTCCAGCCCCAACAAGAAGGTTCACAAAGCCATTCCCTCCCTTACTCTCTCACAGCCCAGTGTTGGTGGAGTCCAGTCTGGCACAGCTAGCTAGACTGGGGTCTCAAACTCAATTTACATTAGGGCCAGAATGAGTCTTCAGATCCTACTGGGCCAGTGGGCACCCCCTTCTGGCAGGGATCTGGGGCAAGTGGGGGCTGATGTATTCCCCGCCCACTGCCTCCCCAGGTCTCCCAGCCCTGCTTGGCAGCCCGCACACTCCCCCACATCCCCTGTGCTTCACCTAGCTCCACCTGCCACCCTGGTGATTGAATGCCCCCTCCCAGCCCCCCACCACCAGCAGCAGCCTATCAGAGAGAGGGCATCTTCTGCCTGCTAGCTCCGTGCCGCTGCTGGCATGTCACTGTGGCCTGGGAGATGTTTGTGCAGACCTGTCCTGTTCACAGAACTGTCTCCCATACTCAGGTTAGCCCACAGGGCCCTGAGTGAGCTGGGGCTGGTGGCAGGGTTCACCCACACACACACGCACACACTCTCACAATGGCAGAAGCTATAGGGAAGTGGAGCGATGCGGCAGCTGCTTCCCTGCTGCCACCCTTTGCCAACCCCCTCCCCCCCAGTAATTTTGTAGGCCACGGAGTGGCCAACCCGTTAGAGACTAAGAGCCAAAGTAGCTGTGGATAGCGTGCCAAGAGCCACATGCTAGGTCCTTATTTCCATCTAGCTATATAGAGAATATCGATAGGTTGATAGATAAAAAGAAAAAAATATAATACATGACTTAATGTCCTCCGCCAGAGCCAGGCTCTCCCAGCCCCACTGCTCTAACCCAAATCCCACCCCTCCCCCAGTCGGGCACCTCCAGCCCACCCGCCAACCCAATCTCCCATCCTTCCCCCAAAATGAGGCATCCCCAGCCATGACCACCACTGCTCTGACCTAGTGCCTGGAACTCACCAGAGCCTCCTTGCAGCCCTGCTTCTCCTCCTCTAGGTACTGGAGTGCGTGGCCAGAGCAGCAGTGAGCAGTCTGGGCATGTAGCTCCAGGCAGGAGCCACATTTCATTGGGCTGCAGGTTAGCCACCCCGCTCTAGGCCCTGTCCCTTGGAGAGAGGATAGAAGGAAGGGATGCAATGCGGGCAGCCCTGTGTGGGCGAGACTGAAACTTCTCAGGCCGTAGGCAGTCCTCCGGCCGTGAGTTTGAGACCTGAGCTAAACAGTGCCAGAAAATAACTGCCGTTCCTAATTTCTGCGTGCAGGAGAGAGGAAAGAGGAACCTTAGAAATTCTTAGGTTAATTATGTGGTTTGCTTTGTAGGATGCAGTTTCAGAAAAGATGATCACTAAGCCAGCTCCAGCCAAACCCTCTAGACCCCGTCCCAAAAGTCGTTTTTCTCGATATCGGACTAGTTCAGCGCAAAGACTGAGACGGCAGAAGCAGGCCATTTCCCAGCAAACTGAGCTGTCCCAGGCTGTCCCAGAGGAAGGAAGCAGCATCAGTTCAGTAACTGCCGCAGATGTCAGCAATGTAGAGGGTCCAGGAGAAAGCAGGCAATTGTTGGGATCTGATCCAACTGTGATACTGGCTGCAGGATCCCAGTCTAACCGGGCCACAGTGAAATACCCCAAAACTAAAAAGGTAAGTAATGCGAGAGTCTTCACCAAATATGGGAGGAACTGGGCTCTGCCAGGCCTAGGTTTTTGTGTATTTTCTGGAGAACATAACCACCACTTGGTGTGGTGGTATCTTGGGTAATACACCCTTACGTATTGTGTTCTGCTGCTGTTACTTTTGCCAGCTTCTCCTGTATTCCTGATTGCGCTCTCTACTTCAGTATCTAGTTACAGAATGGCTGAATGACAAGGCAGAAAAGCAGGAATGCCCAATCGAGTGTCCTTTACGTATTACTACAGACCCAACAGTTTTAGCAACAACCCTCAACATGTTGCCAGGTCTTATCCACTCTCCACTGATTTGTACCACACCCAAACACTACATCCGCTTTGGCTCGCCTTTCATCCCAGAGAGACGTCGAAGGCCTCTTCAGCTGGATGGGGTATACAGTTCCTGTAAAAAGGTAAGTCTGCTCGTTTCCTCTTCTGTCAGGGCTTCAGTGGCCATGCAGTATCATCAGCACTCTTGTAAAAGCTTGCCTGTCACGCTTATCACCATGCAGTCATAGTGAATTAGCCCTGCCAGGCATATTGCTGAATACTCTAGAGCAGTGTTTCTCAACAGCTGGTCCCTGGCAGCTTCCTTGCTAGTTCTGAGTTTTCCCTGATATGGTTTAGGAAGGCAGCAAGCTTGTCCCAAGAATCAAAGAGGTTGAGAAGTGCTGTTGTAGAGTGAGAGGTCTGTGAGCTGAGGCTGAGGACATGGTGTGTTAGTGCATGTTCTTTGACTCCTTGTGAACTATTCCCAGAGCTCAAAGAAGAATGAAATTATAATGTAGGTGATTTCAGCCCAGGCAGACCTAGGCTCCAGTGCCCCTTGAATGGCTGTGCTGGGGCAGCGAGGGAAGCAGAGAGGAAGCCTCTCCCCTTATATCTAGCTACGTTGAGGAATTGCTCAGGGAGGAGTTCAAGGGTTCGAGAGCCTTGTGTGTGCAGCATCTGAGCAGAGTGCTCTCCTGTCCCCTGTGCAGTCCAGCACACCGGAGCCCAGGCTAACAGGCAGCTCCAGAGCTAAGGGTGTGGGGTAGGCTCGTGCCTTTCTGAGTGGGTCTCGGAAGCAGCCAGCCTGTGGGTATGCTCCCAGGCAGGGAGCCTGGCTCACCCTCTCTGCCTCCTTTCTGAAGTGAGGGCCAGCCTATACCTGAGAGGTTGAGGTCGTCCTCTACAACGTGGTTCTCTCTCTCCCCATGTGGTGATGAGGATGGTGATGGGTGGCCAGTTCCAGGGAAAGCCATGTGATGTGGCTGCAGGTCTGTAGTCTGTGTTATAGAAGCCACTATTGTACTGAGATAGTAAGAACTGGATTTGGTCCCAAGGTGTTCCTGGGTCAAGCACATGGGTTGGGTGGTTGGACAGGATTGCAAGAGTGAATCCATGTACTTCTTATGAGCTGGTCCTGGTCAGTGTAAGGAGTAGTTAGTTAGTCTTGAGGCCTCTTCCTTTTAGGCTGCTGTGTTAGGGCTGAGCAAACTCTGGCTCACAAACCACATGCTGCTCTATTACAGTTAGTGTGTCTGAAGGCATACCACCTGCCTGTCTCTCCAAGTTCTCCACTGACCAGACAAGAGGAGGGAGCTCAGACCTCTACCTTCCAGTGGGGTAGTGGGAGTAGGGGCTTCAGACCCATGGGGCCACCTGCCAGGGCTTGAGGCTTTAACAGGAGCAGGACAAAAGCCCTGGCAGGCTCTTCTCTTGGGGTGAATCCTGCACACAATGTGTAAATTTCATCATTTGGCGTGTTAGAGGAAAAGATTCCCCTTGTGTTAAGGTTCTGCTCAGGGAGTCTGCTAGATGTAGGTTTTTTCTAGTTTTTTCCAAACTTCGTGAGTGACCTTGGCCAAATCTTGCTCCGTGCTCAGTTCATCCATCTGTAAAATAGGATTACTTCTGTCAAGAAGGTGATGTGAGATGTAGGTTGGTAAAGTGCTATGAGCTCTTCTTAAGGGACTATATAAACAAATATCAAATTCAATACTAATTTCATGAAAAGAGGGACACTCACATCATTGTTAGACAATGGTAGAACAAGGGCTTGTCTGGGATTTGAACCCAGGACCTCTCCCACCCAAAGGGAGAACCATACCCCTAGACCAACAAGCCTTTCTTCTCACATCATTGTGAGATTCTAAAGTGCTGAAAAACCAATGGTGTTACATTTAATTCAGATGTTTATATCCCATGTCATGTTTAATTTCACTGTCACACCAGTATGGTCCTTAGCACTTTTGGGCTTCTCTCCAAAGTTTTTGTACATTACTTCAAATAACTAGAATCAGTTGGAAGAGACCTAGTGTTGTGAAAGGTCACTTGCTACAGAATTTAGTGTTCTCCTGCAACTGCATTGCAGCAGGTGGGGAAGCCATTAAATTTGGCAGTTGAGGTGATATAGATTGACTCTTCTCCACATGTGTGTGGAGAATCATCTTCTCTTACGCTGTGCTCTCCCATGCTATGATTTTTGATCTTTTTCCCCCCATCTCTGGTCAGCATCCTGAGGAAGATCTACTTTGATTTTTCTCCTCCTGGCTAGCCCCTCTAAAGCTTTAACTCCCACACTGTCAGGTTTGCCTGTTCGTTGTTGCTCTTTGACACCAAATGCACTCCTGGGAGAACTGGACTTCAGTCAACGTGTCACTTCCTTGCCTTGTATGTAAGGTAGAAACCTTCCATGGTTTTGATATTGCAAAGTGAGTGGAGTAGAGATCAGAGTGCTTCCCAGCCTGCACATGAAGCAGGGCTTTGTATAGAAGGCAAGTTCTCTGGGCAAGCTCTAAATAGTCATGCTTTCATATATCTGCTTTTTTTAAAAAAGGCATGTTTTGTTTATAGTTTCCCGGCTGCCTAATCTCTGGGTTTTGGAAGTCCGTGCTCTACTGAGGTGTGGTACTCTTAGAATATTGATTCAGGTCTATTACCCTTAGCACCCATCTCATCTAGAGCACCATGTCAGAACCATTCAGTCTTTGGACCCAGCTTTAACAATTCTGTCATACCAGGTTTTTGTTTAGGAGTTTTCGTGTATATATGAAGCACCGGGGGACTGCATGTTGATGTAGTCTTTCTGTGTTGTAGCGTTGGATGAAACAAGCCCTGGAGGAAGGGATGACTCAGACCTCATCTTCACCACAAGAGAACAGAACTCAGTGTCTATACCAAAGTAACGAGAGCAGCAGCTCTTCCAGAATCTGCAAGGAAAATGCAGGTATGTACCCAGAATCTCCTTGGAGATGCTGAGATGCATGGAGAATACATTTATAGGAGGCTAGGAACCATGAGGGGTTATTGATGCACAGGATGGTTTGAAGGCTTTGCAAACATGCAGTGTTCCATGTTGGTATGGGTTTGTAGCACATGGGGTTGTCTGTGTCACCCCTTCCCATTTCCACAGGCTCATCCTAGCTTGAGGCATCCCAACTCCTTTGCTGACAATGTGGGGATACTGCACCTCACAGCGCCCTCACCAGAGCTGTATGATGCAGAGCAACAGTAAAACCAGTGTTATGCCAGAGGGTGTGAAAGCTGACTATTGTCATGTGTGCTGAGAATCAATAAGGGTCACCAGGCCTATAGATAATAGGCACAGAGTTAAAAAATAACTACTGAGAAACGCTGGCCTTTGAGAAAAGTGGTAGTTGAGCTGCTAAATAGTTGATTTGCAAAATAGTTAATTTGCATCTGTCTTTGCAGAAGAAGAGGGTGGAGATCTGCCCAAGTCAGGGATCATTTTTCCAAGGACGACAGACGAGGAGCTAGGCAATGTACTGATAACAACAGAATTGGTTATTAAAAGGTTAGCTGCACTTAAAGTGAACAAAACATTAGGTCTGGCTACTATGCATCCCTGAGCAAAACCTGAAGAAAGTGATTAGAGCACTTGTAAAAGACACTTTTAAAAACAGAATTTACGATAGGTTCCTGAGGTCTGGAAAGGGGCAAACAGTATCACTTTACAAGGGTCATAACATCAGGAAACCAAGAGCAGCCTGTTTCTAGGATTTTCCTGAGTAATGTTAAATCTCTTTCATAAAGTGTAGTAGCAGTGGAATGCAAATGAAATAGTAGGCATAAAGGCAGAATCCCAGACAAGAGGTGGTACTGTTAGTTCCTGTCTGAGAGTGCTGGATACCATCTGACAAGAAGATTATTGCCTTGCAGAGAAGGTGGATCTGATGAAATGCTGAGTCAAGAGGAAAGGAGACTCCTGCTGGCCTCACTGTGGAGGGCTTTAGAGTTGAAGAAGTGGCCAGAATTCATTCAGAAACACTAGGGTCCAAAACTTAGCCGTGAGGAAGCTAGCAATGGAAAGATCAAGGAAAGCATGTGGGTAATGATGCTCGAGAAGGCAGCTGCCACACTGATCAAATTCCTGAGGGGTTAAGGGAACCCAAAACTCAGTAGTGGGAGGGAACACAGCTGGAGGTGAGCAGGTAATTTGGGCTAGTCACCATTGGGTAGGGGGATAGTGGCACTGGAGCATCTGAAATCTTCCCTCGCAACCTACACAGAGGCACTGGAGGTAGTGTGTGATAACACTACATGGCATTGCTCTGGAAATGTCATTTTTTCTTTCTCCAGTGTATAGCTAAGATTTTCTGCCTTGGAAAATTTTCTGTATCTCAAAATATGTTGTGCTGTTCACAGAACACCAGGCAAGAGGTTAGCCTTTATCCCAGGGAGCTTACAAGTAATTGAACAAGTGTGCTGCCATGCACTTAGGATCATAGGGCGGAAGCCAGGATCCTCTTTGTGGAAATGACCATTCCAGGAGTTGGGTTTATGTAAGCACTAGTGGTGGGGAGCCCATCTGGTGAGAATTGTGCTGTGGTTTACTCATAGCAATCATAAAGTGAATTTTTCTTACCTTCTGTAAACTCTATACCAGGACATGTAATGTCTCTCTCCTTCTGTGCCAGTCCTGTCCTGACACCACTCTGCACACTTGTCCATGTTGGTTCCCACATGTCATTACTGTAACTGCGTTTTGTTTTGATGCCTTTGAGTCTCCCCATCCTTCAGTGATGAGTGTGGTTTTCACTGGTGTCGAGTGCCTCATTTTTTTAGGGACCTCTAGTGGGATGCCCAGGCAGGCATGTTTACAGGCAGCGTTCATGGGGCTCTGGCTGGGGGGCAGGACTGCTCCTGGTTTTGCATTAATGATGGTGCAATCTCACAACTGTGTTCATGTTTCACAGATTTGTTGAGCCCCCTGAAGAAGTGGAAATCTCGCTACCTGATGGAGCAGAGTGTTACCAAGTTACTGAGACCTCTATCTCCTGTCACGCCTCCACCTCCTGGCTCAATGAGCCCACGACTCACCACACCTTGCTCATCTGTGCCAGGAGAGGAAGAATGTCGCAATGGTTATGGCATGATGTTCTCACCAATACCCTCTCTGGCTGCTAGTCGCTGCAATACTCCACTACAGTTTGAGGTGAATCGAGATAGTAGTCTGGGTGTCCAGATGGGGAGAGATGGAAGAGGGGCATTGGGGACAGTGCTTGGGTCATGACCAAGACCCCAGGTCTCCCACACAGGGGCACCTGTTACTCCTCTCCTCTGTGGCATGCTTGGCTCTAGCAACTCTCTGGCTTCCCAATGCCATCAGAGATGTGGTAGCTCATCTGTTACATGCCATACTTCACTGCAGTGCAGCAATCCCATGGCTTTCCAGGGGCACCAGTCAGCATAGCCTCCCTTCTCTTTCCTGCTGTTCACAATATAAAAATTGACTTTTTTGCCTGTACAACATTCTCCCTATCCCCCGTGCAGCACAGCTCTCGAGTACTACAAACCCCACGCTCTAAAGCATGTCTGACATGCCACAGCCCCTGTTCCCTTTCTCTTATGTAGCAGCACCCAAAGCCTGGGGGGACATCAGACATTTCAGATCCAAGCATTGCAAGTACTTACAACTCCTTCCACCCAGTGTCCTGGGTTTCCCTCTCGTGCTCACATTATTTGCTTTTGACTTGGGGGTAGGCACTATGCAGGATTTAACGAAGCACAAAAAGAGCTCGACAGGTGTTTTATCCTGTTCAGAACTATGAGAATAGCGCTCCCTGTGACTTTCTACTGCCCACTTGCTCTTGCTGCCCCTCTTTTCCTCTAGGGAACAAATTTAACAGCTTAATAGACCATGGGCTTCTGTGTTCAAGCTTTTATATTTCACTAAAGGCAGCTCATTTGTAACACTTCCATTTTAGTGTCGTGTTGGCTTCATTTAGTTACCATCAGTTCTAACTCAGGAGACTGCATCTCACCATGTATACTTCAGCACTATGACCATAGCTCCAGGAGAAGAAGGTAGAAGGGGAGGGTCTTTTACCTGATTGGTTGAGGAGCTTGTCCTATTGGTAAAGAGCTGAAGGTGACAAGCCATTGGGTTGATGGGGAATTTGGTGACTTTTTAAAGCATGGTGTTAACCAGGCTTTAAATGATTCTGAGTGCCACTTTTGAAGTGCTTCATACTGAATTAATCTGATGCAGCTGTTCTTGTGGGAACTTTTCCCACAAGCTCCTGAAATCTCTAGGAGGTCAGACCCTTATGGACCTGGGCTTTAAAGCTAATTTGAAAGCAAATAACATTGGGGCTTCAGTTTGGATTTCCTTGAGTGCATCAAATTAGTAGCAGAGACTTGGAACATAGCATTCTTCATCTGTTCTATCCCTGTGGTGTCTGCCCAGTTGTCTGAGAAGTTTCTGAAAGTCCTTATTGCTTGGTTTCTTTTGTAAGTATTCCTGTCTGGCAGGCTCCACCAAACCACACACGTGTCACTGGGAGTACCCTGCCTCTGGAATTGCTGACTTTTTCCTGGCTCTCTGTTGGGGATGCTCTGTAACATCAAATGTGTCGGCAGGAGGGAGTCTTGCACATATCACTGCATGTGAATGGGCTGCTCTCCCTTGCAGTATATCTATCTGTGACCTCTGTAGCTCTCCGTCAGTTTATTCCTTTGTTTGTACCCAGGAGGAAACTCATGGTGAATTGAAAGAGCCATTTTAATTCCCCATAGTTTGAAGTCTAGCACTAACTACAACATTTGGGAAATTTTCCTTAGGGAAAGCCAGACTTTCCTCCCCAACCTTTCCCATGTCATTAGACTAAATGCCATACATGGATTTCTCTGTGTTTCCTGGTGTAAACTCTTTGGCTAGAAGCATATGAAATATAAGGAAACCAATACTTCTGGCTAACATCTCTTCTTTTGTATGGTTTGGATGCTAAGCTGTGGCATGGAACACAATAACCCAGTCCCTATCTAAATGCTTCCAGCAGGCTTTAGAAACTGCTTAACTTGCTGATTCCCTCTCTAATCATTAAAGCAAGTTCCTGGAAATAGTCTCCATTTAGAATAGCTGTGGCTAACCTCTGTGCTTGTTTTTATTTTATTTTATTTTCCTTCTTGAATTTTAAAGTAGATGAATAACAAGATGCTTTTCCCTCCTCTAGAACGTATCCTCCCCTGAGAGTTCCCCTGCGCATAGGCCTGAGTCCTTGTCACCCGAGGTAGTTATCATACCATCTCAGTTGCACTCAGAGGGTGTGTGTGTGTGTGTGTTGGAGGTTCTGAAGGGTGGGGTGGTGTGAGAGTGAGAGAATGGAAATGGAGAGGGTGGAGGGGCACTAATCATAGTGAGAATGGAGAGAGACTTCAGGATTATCAAGGAAGGGAGGCTAAAGGAAATGGATTTATTTGAAAAAACGGGTATATTACTATGGCAGATGCTAATGGGAAATGGAGGTAAAATGTGAAGAAGCATTGTCCTGATTATTGGAGTGAAAGGGAAAAGGTCTGGGGACCCTAGAATTATACTATTTAGCATCAGTCTCAGCTCAGTAGAAATGGTTTATATGGTGTTTGTCTTGTAGCACTAAAGGGACAAGTTGGATAGAGTGAGGAATGGGAGAGCCTTGTCACTGGTCAAAGTGAAGGATGGGGGAGTATTGAGAGCTCTGTTCAGAACCTTCAGACTGAGACACTGTCTCACTTAGTCCAGCCTAAATCCATCAAGCAAGTAACAGAGAAAAGGAGACCAGATAACTGCAAACCTGGTCTAAAAATGTGAGGAAGTGATACGGTTGTGATTCCATTCCTGGGAACAGAGCTGTAATTTAGCTGAGGGTATACTTTTATTGGTGGAGTACAGCAAAAGGGATGCAGCTGCTGCTCACTGCTCTGTGTCCTAGGGGACTGTAACATATAGAGGGAGTGCAGCTACAACTCAGTGCGAGAGATTCCTGGGAGCTGCAATATAGCAGAGGAAATGTGTTCAGTTGCTGTGATATAGTAGAAAGGACACAATCATGTTTTGGCTCTTTAATGCTATAATGAAAAAAAGGGTGTAATCCTAGTCCTGGAGGTCCCCAGGCGCTGTGGTTTAAAGAGAGGATGCATCTGTGCCTTGCTTCTGAAGGCTCATAGGCACACTGCGGCTGGAAATTCGCTGTATAAATATTCAGGCAGGAGCCTGAGCTGTGGGACCTTCCATCTTTGGAGGATCTCAGGCCTCCAACTCCATCCCAAAACTACACAGTAATTTTCAGCTCTGCAGCCTAAGTCAGTTGACCTGGGTGAGCTGTAGCTGGGATGCAGGGTTTCGATCCACATTTAGATATACCCTAAAAGGCTTTAGAACAGTGCACGAGTGAACACAGAATCAATAGAGGGTCTGAAAAGGAGTGAGTTGCTTTTGGAGCAAGTGTTTCCAACCTTTATAAGTTTCTCCCCCACCTGTATATCTGCCCCTTCTGATTTTCTCTTCCTCTCCTGCCCCATGTCTTTGTTCAATTTTCTAGCTCTGCCTTCGAACAGACTTGGATTTGGGGAAGCTGGGCTACCTGGATTCCGGTGCTAACACCTGCCCAGACAGGCCATCTTTGCTGAGCTCGGACCACTCTGATCTGACTCCACAATCCTCCGTTCACTTCACATCTGAGACTTGCTTCCCAGGAAAGACTGGGGAGGCACAACTGCTGCTAAGAAGCTCTGATCAAGCTTTTCGGACAGAGTTTAATTTAATGTATGCCTTCTCCCCTTTGAACGCTATGCCCCGTGTAGATGGATTGTTGCGGGCTTCCCCTCAGGTGGGAGACAGGAAGCCACTGAGTTCAGAAGGGGGATGTTGCATCTCTGCTGCAGATGGATACTTCAGCAAACACGAGCCGGGGCTTCTTAAAGAGACGGTGCATGGATCCATGTCCCCTGCTGGCGAGAGGGTTTGTGAAGGAGTCAGATCTATTCCCCAAAATCCACCACAAAGGAAAAAGGCAAGTATTCCCTGCTACTGAAATCACAGATGATAGTCAGTTGAGAGGAATGGTAGATACCAATGGGAAGAGAAATAACCCAAATGGTCTGGAGAGAGTAGAACCATGGGCAGCAATGCCAAATGAAATAAAACTTGGAAACATGAAGCTAATGCACATGGGGGAAAATAACCCAAACTCCTTTACTGAGTGGGAGCGTAAAAGGCTGGGGCAGACTGGGCGGGGAAGTGAGCAGCAGCATGCTGGAAATTCCAGATCTGAAGAAATGGGTCTGCCCCATGAAAGCTCAGCACCTAATAAACTATTTTGTTAGTCTTTAAATGCTACAGGACTGCTTTTTTGTTTTGCTTGTCAGAAGAAACTCAGGAATGTTGAAGTGTATTCTCCCCAGTGAAGTGGTAGCAGCCTCATTACTTAAGACATCAAGCATTTAAATCTAGACATTAGAACAGGACTAAATGTTCCATGGGAAACAATTCTGTGTTGGCTCCTAAGTGATGATAGCATTAGGTACAGTATGGTTTGATTTTTGAGTCAAAATAATGTACCAGAGGAATGCAGTATAATTTGTCTTTCCAAAGTGTGCACTGACTGCTTAAGTGTGCTCTATCTTCACAGCTGCACAGCAAAAGACAGCTGTGCTTATATGTAGTGCTTAAATGTTGTGTATGAGAATGAGAACAATTTTTTCTTGTAAGTTGGACTTATAATAAATGTTCACCTAGCTAGATTACAACCCCCGCCAACATCCACTCACCTCTTCCATTTCTGTTGTTTCTTTTAAAGAGAGAATTATATAGTGTCAAAATCTTTTTGTAGATTTAACTTTGGAATCATCCTATTAGATTTTGAGACACCATCTAGCCTGTTACTCAGACATGGCACACTTGAGATAAAATCTTCAGTACAACTGTGAGATGGACTTTGCCCAGTAATGACTTCAGGCAGGCAGACTTATCACAAAATAACCCTATTTTGGAGCCCTTTCAGCTCCACTTTTCTCGTGTCACAAGACTTAACTCTGGAATTCTTATTTTCTAAGAATATATTTCCAAGAAGTGATTATGATCTATTCTGACCTCCTATGTAACCCAAGTGAGGGAACTTCTATAAAGTAACTCCGACAGCAGATCTTACTGAACAACAGCAAATCTTGATTTTAAAATGATTGATAATGGGGAATCCACTGCAACCTTTAGTAAACTGTTCTAATGATCAGTTACTCACACCATTAAAAACAAGCATTTTATTTGCGGTCTCAATTTCCCTTGTTTCGCCTTCCAGACATTGGCTCATGTTATACCAGTCTCTGTTAGACAGTCCATTTTTAAATATTTGTTCCCAGTGTAGGTCCATATGAACTAATCGATTTGCCTTTTAACCCTCTTGATTAGACTCAAAAAGCTCCTTATACTGAGTTTATCAGCTTAAGGCATGTTTCCAAACCCTTTTAGTCATTCTTAGGGGTCTTTTTTGAACCCTCCGATTTATCAACATCTTTCATTGTAGGCATCAGAGTGGCACATAGTAACTTAGCAGTGATCTCACCAGTGCTGAATAATAGAAGTAAAATAACCTCTATTCATACTCAGTATTCCCCTCTTTGTTCATCCCAATATGGCATTTGTTCTTTATTTGGCATTTGGCATTATTGTATTAGAATCTCACATTCGGCTGATTATCCATTACAACCCCCAAAACTTTTCAGGATCGTTGTTTCCCTGGATAGTGTCTCTTTACCCCCAAATCTTGTACATATGGCTATATTCTTTGCACCTGAATGCATGAATTTACATTAAGACGTATTAAAATGTACCTTGTGCCCAATTTGCCAGCTGATCCAGTTCACCCTATGGACATATTTACCCCACCCACGGGATCAACAGGTAGCAATCAGTCCAGCAGTGTTCAATACATTACATAGTATAGACAAAATAAGTTTATCATGGCTTGCTTTCCCATCAACTCCGGTACTCCATCAAAACAAGAAGTGTAGGTGGAGTCAATGGGAGATTGTCAGCAATCAGTTCACTGCAGTGTCTTTGTTGTGGTAAGTCGATCAAGTGTGTTGACTTAAGCTATGTGAATAGCGTAGCTGGAGTTGCATAAGTGGGATTCATGGCTCACAGTAGGGTATACTAGGCCTCAGTCACTGATCTATGATCTTCGTTATTTATCACCTCCCCAGTTTTTGTGTCATCTGCAAACTCAGTGATTTTGTTTTCTTCAGGTCATTGATAGAAATGTTAAATAGCATATAACCAAGTGCCTCCAGGATCTCTCAAGAAACACCCACTCAGTGATGATTCCCAGTTTACTGCTCATCATCATCAACAACCATGGGCTCAGCGCCCGTTGGTGTCTGCTGCCTCTTCCTTTCATCTTTCTCTGTCCAGTGCGGAGTGGCTTAGTTTCTGTAGACTAGCTCCGCACCATCCTACTATATCATGTACTCGCTCTCTGTGAGGTCTGCCTCTCCTGTTCGAACCACCCATTAGGCCAAATACCAGGGTCTTGATTTTTCATTTGTCATTCATTCTGCAAATATGCCCACATAGCTGTAACTTCCATTGTATAACCTTCTGCACTAGGTTCTTTTTGTCTGTATCCTCCTGTATAATTCTTCGTTGGTGACCTTCTGCATCCATCCTGTTCTCAGGATCTTTCTATAACAACTCATCTTGAATGCCAGTATTCTTTTCTTTAAATATTTTATCACCCATGTCTCACGTCCATATGACATACTGCTGAATACACACATTTTCAAGACGCTCAACTTCATTTCTAAGCTAATTGCTTTGCTTTTCCAGATCTTATCCATCACCCTCAAGCTTGCTCTTGCTTTTGCTATTCTAGTCGCTATTTTCTTCTTATAGCATAGATCATGCGTTGTGTTGCTCCCCAGATATGTGAACTTATCTGCATTCTCTAGTTCAGTCCCATCTACACTGATCTTCCTATTTCCTTATCTCCAAATACCATTGTTTTTGTTTTATCAATGTTCATAATCAGTCCGTACTGTTCCCTTCCTCGTTTAGCACCTGCACCATTCTTGCTAGCTTCTCCTCATCTTCCTCAATGATAACTGTATCAGCCGCGCACCTCAAGTTGTTAATTCTTTTCCCGTGCACAGATATCCCTTCTACTTTCTCCTTGATCTTGTCCATTGCTCTTTAGATGTTTACTGCTAGCCAGTTTTTAATTGATGTAATGTGTGCCATGTTAATTTTATGTTGTCAGTTTTAAAATAAAAATTTCATGTCTACTTTGTCAGTACTAACATTATCAAACTAATATATAAACCTATCAAAAATGCATGACGTTAATATGATACTCTGTTTTCATTGTTAAACTGATGCCACGTCAGCTGCTCTTGTTATCTTGCCCACGATCAACGTCGGGCTAACTGGTCTATAATAATCTATTTGCCCTTTTTAAAAATTGGCTCATTAGCTTTCTTTGTACACAGAGCTACAAATGTACATTGCTGTAAATAAGTATTTAAATTCTGTAGCCTAATTCTGAAGCTGGTGGGGGCTCTGTGGTAAACTTACAATTACTTCATGGGATTCCTTGTTATATGCTTAAAATTCAGGATCATATTTTTCATAATTCCTTATTTGTCAGTAATAGCATGCTAAAAATAAATTTCTTGATGGCATGTAATCTGTCATGTGAGGTTTTTCCTTTCTTCAAAACTGATCTGGTGTATGATTCTTACAGTTCAGTCATTTAATCTCTGCCTCTGTCCCATCTGTAAAATTCCTACCTATTTCCTGAGAGAGGCTTCATTCATGTTTGTTACATGATTTGAGATCCTGGCATGAAAGGAACTACGGAGATGCAAATAATCTCTTGTTTCCATAAAGTCAACCCCTGCATATAGCTCAGAAATCCTCTATCCTGCAGTTTGTGCATGTTACAGTGTGCCCTTATATGTAGTAAATATTCATACAGAAATATATGAAGGGAGAGTCTTCCTCCGCAGGGAGCTGGCAACCTAGGCTACTTATACACTTGCCCCCTCCTGTTGGAGGTGGCATGGTAATAAGGCAATTAGAAGCAGGCTAATAAAGCACTAATATGCATGTTCAGTGCCTCATTAGCATAATGGAGGCCATGCGAATTTCAAAGTGCAGACTTGGAATTGCAGATTGGCAGCGTAGATGCAGGCAGTTTTGAAATAAGCTAGATTCGGAGTAAGGGAATGTCGAAGTGGGGCACTTAATTCAAAGCCTCCCCCAGCTGCACTGTCAATCTGCAATTCCAAGTCTGCACTTTGAAATTCACACAGCTGCTGCTGTGCTAATGAGGCACTGAATATTCACGTTGGCACCTCATTACCAAGCCACCTCCGAGGGGAGGGGGCGAGTGTAGAAGCAGCCTTGGTAGTTTGTCTGTACCAGTAATGGCCTCAGTCTCCCAGGCTCATGGTGATGTCTTTTCTTACAGGTATCTCTGCTGGAGTACCGCAAGCGAAAACAGGAAGCCAAGGAGGGAAGTGATTCAGTGCGATGCACAGTGACTGCTACCCGACAAGGCAGAAACAGCTTTGTGACTGACACAGATGCCAGCAGCGTGCTGGGCTCAGTAGTCCAAGCCCCATCCTCCCCACAAAGTGGCTTCTCTCCCTCACATCCCCCCATGCCTCACATAGAGGAGACCAGCTCTCCAGACCTGCGGGTGGCTAGTTCCTCGACTTTACACTGCAAATCCCAGGAGAACATCAGCAGCAGGTGGTGAGTGTTTGCTCTCCTGACAAGACTCTTGTTGCACAGCTTGGGGCCTTCCCACAGGGTTATGTGTGGAGGTCTTTCTTTTCAACTAGGCTGTCAGTCAGCACTGGAAAGTGTCTGCTCACCCTGGATGGACCCTGAGTTAGCCCTGTTATGGAATGGCTCTCACTATATCCCGTGGCTTTAGGAGGGGGCCACAGCACTGATTCTGGTTGGCTAGTTGGGTCTTTGGGTTATATATGAACACAAGTAATCCCCTCAGCCTCTTGCACCGGCCCCTTTATAGCTCAGATGCCAAACGTGCATAGTGGAAATTACAAAACAGCATGAAGCATTTCTTCTTCACCCATTTGTCTTTTGCTGAGCTTGTTCTTCAGACTCTTGGACAGCAAGGGGCTGTGAGTGGGCTGCATGAATGGCCCTCCTTTGTCTCAGTGGGCCTTATCGGCACCCTGTGGCCCATGCACCCTGTCTGCCACCATCACTTGTGTCTGTTGCACACTAGGCATAGGAGCCCTGCACGTCCTGCACCTCCTGCTCCTTCAGCACTTTCAGAGCACCGTGAACCTGCTTATTCATGTTTCGTTCCTGCTCCTTCCCCTTTCTCCTGGAGCTTGAACAGCTAGCAGAGTTGCTGGGCTCCTAGGCATGGGAGGGCAGCCCTGTGATCCTGGGAGTGGTGGGGCTAGAGCAGCCAGCCCTCAGCACCATATCACCCAGAATTTTGGGAGCAATTTAAAGGGCCTAAGGCTCTGACCACCACAGTGTTGGGAGCTAGGAGTCCTGGGCCTTTTTGAGTTGCAGGGCCCTGAGGCAATTGCACCCTTTGCCTGTCCTACTTCTCCACTCCCTATCAGTGAGGCTGGGAAGGGGAGGTTGATCTGTGCTCTGCTATGCAGGAAGTAGGGTCCATAAGAGTTTCTGTGAAGACTCAGTCTACAATGGAAATGTCTGAGAATGCCTTTACTGCATTGAAAACAACACACAGAGGCATGAAAGGAAAGGGTTGTTCTGTCAAAGAAAATCAGACCATTATCAAAACCATCATGTCTTTCTCTTCTTTCTCAGTGCTCTGCACACAATGGAGCTGCTGCCAGATGCTGGGACTGGCTGAGCCAGGGCCCTGCAGTGGAATGATGGCTCAGCTGATAGCCCATTTTGTGAAGGTTTAAAAATGCATAGTAACTATGGTTTTGAGGGTCCTCTGCACTGCCTGTGAGAGGGGCATAGCTGTATGCAAACAGCCGCCAGGCTTAGGGATGTGGTATGATCTCACAGCACAGCACCCAAGCTCCAGGGTACACTTTTCTGTTTCATTACGCTTCTCTGTTTGCCTTACTGGATAGTTTTGTGAGCAAATAACAGAGCCTGTGGCTACCAAGTGTGGAGTGTTACATTAGCTATATTAAAATGGGATGACCCACCTTTGCTGCCTTTCCTACCCTGGTCCCTTCTTCCCTGGTTCCAGTGGGTGTGGCTGGGGAGCAGACAGCCCCTCATTCATTTTTTAAACGGTGTTAGAAGGCTCATGCAAGCGTAAAAGCTGTAAAACAGTTTCATCCCAAGCCCCCTGTTTATATCTGTGCACAGCTCTCTTATACATTTCCAGACATACTTGCTGGCGTAACAGGAACAGGAGGAATTGGGAGCTAAAATTACTTGATGTGATTTTTAGGGTCTCCATAGGTTTGCTGCATTCAACAATATCTGTAAATAGCTTTCATTTAAAAAAAACGAAGTTTCTATCTCTTTCAGTTGCCAAGATACAGCCATTACAATGTAAACAGATGTGCTGCTGCCCTGTTAACCCAGCCTTGCAGAAAACTGTCTTCAGCCAAACAATAGCAGCAAAGAAGGTGTGAATTCACCCCCACCCCATTCACCTCAGTGAGGAGTGAACATTGCCCCTCCCCCACTCACCTCACTGAGGTGTGAATTTCAGTGTCCATTTTGGTCCCTTAAAATGCTATTGTTAAGCACAAATTGTTTTCCTTTAAAAAAAAGAGAGAAGACAAATGCAAAACCGCCTTAACACCATGTGAAGGTTGCATAGTTTAATTTTTGTTTTCTGTCTAATCTCATGCACAGTGTTAACCCAGCTACACTGCACACCTGTTTTGCGCTACATTTATTGTAGAAAAATCATGAGTGGTGGTGTTTATGCACGGTGGCTGCAATAATGGAGCACTGCACCTATCCGCAATTGGGATGCGTTGTTAATATTGAACAATGAGAATATGCTTTTAGAGACCTCATGGTCCACTGGCAGACTGTGACCCAGGGGACTTGGCCTCTCTTCCTAGCTCTGCCGTTGTACTGCTGTGTGACCTGAGGCAAGCTTGGCACCTGTTTTCCTCTGGGAGCTGAGTCTTTCCCTGCATGTTTGAACTGCTGGCAGTGCTACTGAGTTAAAAACAGCAAACCAATTACACAGAGAAAACAGGGATGGAAAGTAGCATTTATGGGCAATATGGCTAAGTTAACACTGCTCCAGGAACCTTGCTTTTGCTGATTATATTTGAACAAAGTTACTTTAATCTCCTATTATTATAGGGTGCTGTGTTAAACTGCTTTTTCTGTCCAGACCCACATATTTTCATATAGTGACTATATCTATCTAGACATAAGTTATCTAGGATTTCCAAAGTGCTATGTTAAATCTTGGTACCCTTTCCTGAGAGAAGAGGACCCAAACTCAGACCACAATGAACTTTAAACATTTCTCATCATTTGACAGCAAAGAGAAGATATCTCATTGCCCCAATGCAGTGCTGTAGAAAACACTTCTTGTTGTTTTCACAGTAGTCATATTTGCTAGCCAGCAACTGAGAGAGTAAAAATCCACCAGCGTTTATTTACATCCCAAAAGCATTGCCAAACCCTAGTTTGCATAGTTATCTGGTGCCCCATTCTTGCCTTCCCACTCTGCCTGGCAGGGACTTGTATTTCAACACTGACTTCATGCTAATTGTTCTAAAGAGAATATTTCAAGGGCTTAAAAACAAAGCTGCCCTTTAAGTATATTGAGGAGCCCACAAACCCCCACAACTTGGTCACTATGCTCAAAGATGTGTGGTAAGAGCCTTCAGCTCTTATTGCTTCCTCTTTCAGGATGGTTCCCACATCCGTGGAGCGGCTTCGAGAGGGCTGTGGTATTCTTGAGAAGGTTCTGCGCAGTGGTGCAAAGATATCCCAGAGGGGAGAGCCTTCACCCACAAGTGACAGCCTTGCTGAGCGAGATCCAGGTAAACAAGTGAACCTTTTGAAGGGGAGCTGCATTTTAGGTGGAGATGTCTCTGGTCAGGCTAGATTTACCTGGGGGGCTTGGCTCTCAGGTAAGAGTGTCATCTTCATGTTCAATATTACTAGCATCTTATGAGAGCCCATCCCTGAGCACATTGCCATCTGAGTCAAACAAGAGCTTTAAGTTTGCTTCCCCCACCCTCAGACCTAGAAAGCCTTGGAGATGACTACAGTATTAGATCTCATGATTCTACCACAGATTGGTTCTTTGACCTTGGACAAGTCACTTAACCACTCTTGACCTCAGTTTTTCTGTTCTTGTACAATGGGTAGCATTGGTATCAGCAGGCTGGTGAAGTTCGTTAGCTGTATAGTTCTCTGACAATATCACGTACCAGATTTCCATAGAAAAAATAGACTGAGAATTATATACACTGTACATTTAGGAAACAGGCAGTTAAGGTTCCAGTTAGTCTTAATTCTGCCCCTTTATTCCATATCCCATGAAGATCTCCTTTGAACTTCACCTGACCTGTTGCATATATAATTTTCTGTGGTTTGCCCTTCAGTTCCCTCTAGCCAGCCTTTGCCCTTCTGCATGTGAGGCAGCCTTCACTGTCTGTCTGGGCTCTAGGGAATGCAGGTAAAGGGTTCTTTAATGTTCTCAGGCACTGAGTGAATTTACAAGTGTAACAAATGACCCTGACATGTCAGGATCAACTGTCCTGACCTGAGCTCCTTCAGCATGACCTTGATGATGCACATAGCATTGCCAGGCAATATCAGAGTAGCAGGGAAAGCAGATACCAGGAGCAGTGTAATGTCAGGGATGAAATCCTGGCCCAGTTGAACTCAAAGGGATTTTTATCTTTGACTTCAAAGGGTTGCGGATTTTAACACAAAAGAGAAGATGGTCTTATGGTTCAGTTACTAGATGTAGAATCATAGACAGTGGAACTGGAAGGGACTTCAAGAAGTCATCGAGGCGAGTTCCCTGCCCTCTCGGCAGGACTGAACGCCATCTAGACCATCCCCCGATAGGAGTCTATCTAACCTGCTCTTAAATATCTCCAGCGATAGAGATTCCACAACCTCTCTAGATAATTTATTCCAGTTCCACTTATTCTTATTCCAGTGTTTAACTACCCTAACAGTTAGGAAGTTTTTCCTAATGTCTAATCTAAACCTCCCTTGCTGCAACTTAAGCCCATTGCTCCTTGTCCTATCCTCAAGGCCAAGGAAAACAATTTTTCTCCCTCCTCTTTGTGCCCCTCTTTGAGGTACTTGAAAACTGCTATCATGTTCCCACTAAGTCGTCGTCTTTTCTAAACTAAACAAGCGCAGTTCTTTCAGTTTTCCCTCATAGCTCATGTTCTCTAGACATTTAATCATTCTTGTTGCTTTTCTCTGAACGTTTCCCAATTTCTCCACATCTTTCTTGTAATGTGGTACCCAGAACTGGACACACTATTCCAATTGAGGTCTAATGAGTGCTGAATAGAGCAGAAGAATGACTTGTGTATTGCTCACAACACTCCTGTAAAATTCATCCCAGAATCCTGTTTGCTTGTTTTGCAACATCACACTCTTGACTCATATTTAGCTTGTGGTCCACTAAGACCCCTAAATCCCTTTCCGCAGTTCTCCTTCCTAGACAGTCTCTCCCCATTCTATATGTATGAAGCTGATGGCTTCTTTGTAAGTGGAGTACTTTGCATTTGTTCTTATTAAACTTCATCCTGTTTACCTCAGACCATTTCTCCAGTTTGTCCAGGTCATTTTGAATTATGAGCATATCTGTCAAAGCAGTTGCAACCCATCCCAGCTTGGTATCATCTGCAAACTTTAAGCCTACTTTCTATGCCAATATCTAAATTGTTGATGAATATATTGAATAGAACTGGCCCCAAAACAAAGCAGTGGCAACCCCTCCCATTAATAACTGCTCTCTGAGAATGGTTATCCAGCCAGTTATACACCTACCTTATAGTGGTCCCATCTAAGTTGTATTTCCTTAGTTTATTGATAAGAAGATCATGCGAGACTGTCACATGCTTTACTGAAGTCTAGGTATACCACATCCACCGCCTCTCCCTTATCCACAAGACTTGTTATCCTGTCCAAAAAAACTATCAGATTGGTCTGGTCTGACGTGATTTGTTTACAAATCCATGCCGGCTGTTACCTATCACCTTATTTTCTTCCAGATGTTTGCAGATGAATGTCTTAATTATTTGCCCCATTTATCTTTCCCAGCACAGAAATTAAACTGACTGGTCTGTAGTTTCCTTGGTTGTTCTTTTTTCACTTTTTATGGATGGGCACTATATTTGGCCTTTTCCAGTCTTCTGGAATCTCTC
Organism: Carettochelys insculpta; assembly: GCF_033958435.1. NCBI lineage: Eukaryota > Metazoa > Chordata > Testudines > Carettochelyidae > Carettochelys > Carettochelys insculpta. Next base: position 50,107,474 of record NC_134147.1, on the reverse strand, counting down.
CTGACTTCCAGGACTTCTCAAAGATGATAGCTAAAGGCTCAGAAACCACCTCTATCAGCTCCTTATGTATTCTAGTATGGATTACATCAGGGCCTGGTGACTTGCAGACATCTAATTTTTCTAAGTGATTTTTAACTTGTTCTTCTTGTATTTTATCCTCTAAACCTACTCCCTTCCCACTAGCATGAATTATCTTAGGCATTTCTGCATTGGTCTCTTCTGAGTTATCAAGTTCTGAGCTATCTAGAAAAACTAGATGTGCACAAGTCCGTGGGTCTGGATTTAATGCACCCCAGAGTACTGAGGGAATTGGCAGAGGTCATTGCTGAACCTTTGGCCATTATGCTTGAAGACTCTTGGATATCAGGGGAGATACTGGATGACTGGAAGAAGGCAAACATAGTGCCCATCTTTAAAAAAGGAAAGAAGGACAATCCAGGGGACTATAGACCCGTCAGCCTTACCTCAATCCCTGGGAAAATAATGGAGGGAATCCTCAAGGAGTCCATTTTGGAGCACTTGGAAGAGGGGAAAGAGATCAAAAGTAGCCAACATGGATTCACCAGGGGCAAGTCCTGCCTGACCAATCTGATTAGCTTCTATGATGAGGTAACAGGCTCTGTGGTCATGGGGAAGTCAGTGGGTGTGATATACCTTGACTTCAGCAGAGCTTTTGATAAGGTCTCCCACAACATTCTTGTCCATAAGTTAAGGAAATATGGATTGGATCCTTGGACTATAAAATGGATAGAAAGCTGGCTTGGTGGACGGGCCCAAGGGGTAGTGGTCAATGGCTCAATATCTGGATGGCGGTCTGCTTCAAGGGGAGTGCCGCAAGGCTCGGTTCTGGGACCGTTGTTATTCAACGTCTTTATTAATGACCTGGATGAGGAACTAGATTGCACCCTCAGCAAGTTTGCAGATAACGCAAAACTAGGGGGAGAGGTAGATTCCTTGGAGGGTAGAGAGAGAATCCAGAGTGACCTGGATAAATTGGAGGGCTGGGCCAAAAGAAATCTGATGCGGTTCAATAAGGAGAAGTGTACAGTCCTGCACCTGGGGTGAAAGAATCCCAAGCATTGTTACAGGCTGGGGACCGACTGGCTCTGCAGCAGTACAATGGAAAGGGACCTAAGGGTTATGGTGGATGAAAGGCTGGATATGAGTAAACAGTGTGCCCTTGTAGCCAAGAAGGCTAACGTCATACTAGGGTGCATTAGCAGGAGCATTTCGAGCAGATCTAGAAAAGTAGTTATTCCTCTTTATTCGGCACTGGTGAGGCCACATCTGGAATATTGTGTCCAGTTTTGGGCCCCCCAGTATAAAAAGGATTTGGATTTGCTGGAGCAGGTTCAATGAAGGGCAACAAAAATGATTAAGGGGCTGGCGCACAAGACCTATGAGGATAGGCTGAGGGATTTGGGCTTGTTTAGTTTACAGAAGAGAAGACTTAGAGGCGATTTAATAGCAGCCTTCAACTTCCTGAAGGGGGGCTCTAAAGAGGAGGGTGAGAAACTGTTCTCAGGGGTGTCAGATGGCAGAACAAGGAGGAATGGTCTGAAGTTGAAGAGGGAGAGGTGTAGGTTAGACATTAGGAAAAACTACTTCACTGGGCGGGTGGTGAAGCATTGGAATGCGTTGCCTAGAGAGGTGGTGGATTTTCCATCCCTCGAGGTTTTTAAGTCCAGGCTGTGATGACTTAGTGGGGGTTGATCCTGCTTGAAGCAGGGGGCTGGACTAGATGACCTCCTGAGGTCCCTTCCAGCCCAGGGATTCTGTGAAGACCAAAACAAAGACGTCATTAAGCACCTCTGCCATTGCCAAGTTTCCTGATATTGTTTCTCTCTCCTCACTGAGTAGTGGGCCGATTCTGTCCTTTGTCTTCCTCTTGCTTCTAATATATGTACATAGTGACTACTTCTTACCCTTTCTTTCTCTAGCTGGTTTGAGCTTGTTCTGTGCCTTGCCCTGTCTAGTCTTGCCCCTGCACACATGTATAGTTTGCTTTTATTCATTTTCTGTAATTCTCCTAATTTCTACTTTTTGTATGATTCCTTTTTGATTTTGAGATTATGCAAGGTCTCCTGGCTAAGACAAGGTGGCCTTTTACCATACTTAGTATCTTTTCTAAGCAGCAGTATACCTTACTTTTGGGCCCTTAATAGTGTCCCTTTGAAAAACTGCGAACTCTCTTCAGTTGTTTTCTCTCTTAATCTTGCTTCCCATTGGACCTTACCTACCAGTTCTGAGTTTACCAGAATTTGCTTTGCTGAAATCCACTGTCTCTATTTTTCTGTTCTCCCTTTCACTGTTTCTTAGAACCACGAACTCTGATTTCCTGGTCACTTTCTCCCAAGCTGCCTTCCACTTTCAGATTCTCAGCACGTTCCTCCCTATGTGTTTAAATCAAATCTAGAACTGCTTCCACCCTAGTAGCTTTTTCTACCTGTTAAAATACAAAAATTCTAATCCATGCAGTCCGACAACTTCCTGGATAGTCTGTACCTTGCTGTGTTGGTTTCCCAACATATGTCTGGATAGTTGAAGTCCCCCATCACCACCAAATCCTGTGTTTTGGATAGTTTTGTTCATTGTTTAGAGAGAGTCTCGCCCACCTCTTCTACCTCGCTAGGTGGTCTGTAATAGATCTCTATCATGACATCACCCATGCTTTTCTACCCCTTTGAACCTAACGCAGAGACTCTCAACATGTCTGTTTCCTGCATCCATCTCCACGTCAGTCCAGTGTGCACATTTTTGATATATAAGACAGCACCTCCTCCCTGTTTACCCTGGCTATCCATCCTGAGTAAGCTGTACCCTTCTATACCAATATTCCAATCGTATATTATCCCACCAAGTTTCTGTGATACCAGTTATGTCATAGGTGTGAGTGTGTGTGTGTGAGGATTTCAGGTTTTTTCTGCTTATTACCCATACTTCTTGCATTTTTATATAGGCATCTGAGATACTTGTTTGCTTTTGCCTCCCACTTCTGCCTAGTACCTCTTTTTTTCTCTGCTCGTATAGTTCATGATCCCTCCCATTTCCAACCCAACCCACAGGTCTCCAGGTTTGTTTGTTTTTTTTCGCTTACCTGTGGGCTTTGGTCACGTCACCCTCAAACCTAGTTTAAAGCCCTCCTCACGAGGACTCTTTTACATACTTTGATACTTTGTCTAACTCTTAACTTCCCAACCACACACCCTCCTGCCATCCCTCTGCTTTTCTGATTTGTCAACCTTGATAATGATTTTTGGACCTCTGTGCTTTATATACTGAGTCTGTTCTGGTATGGCTATGATCTGAAGAAGTGGGTCTGTCCCATGAAAGCTCATCACCTAATAAATTATTTTGTTAGTCTTTAAAGTGCTACATGACTGCTTTTCTCTTTGAAAGGGTAGCATTGGCTCAGGACAGAGACTCACAAGGTCCAGGAGAAGTACCATCTTTTATGCACCCTACAACTGCCTACCTCCTCCAGAATTGTTCTCCGTATGGACAAGGCTATCATGGATGCTGCAGATAGCATTTAGCAGACACCAGCATCCATTACTCCCACTAATAAAAGGGCTGACCTGAAGTACGTTATTTCCTCCAAAAGAACGGACTTTCTGTTTACATGCACGCACACACCGCCAAACTCACTTGTGGTGGATGCAGTAAGACAAAGCCAGGCAGCCCACTTTCAAATCTACACCCCATGACAAAAATAACAAAAAGATGGATATCATGGGAAGAAAAGTATATTCATGCAGTACTCTGCTCCTCAGAGCAGCAAATTATATGGCCATGTTGGCAGACTATAACTACTCCAAACTACAGGAGCTTGTTCAGTGTCTACCAGAACAAAAGAAGCTGATCCTCAGTATTATCCAGGAGGGCCACATCATTTCACTCACGGCCTTACAATCTGCCCTGGACGTGGTGGACACTACACCTGAGTCACTGCTTCTGCCATTATAATGTGCAGAACCTCATGTCTCCAATCCTCATGAGTTCCCAGAGACCTACAACAAAAAGCCAATCTCCCCTGTGACAAGAAGAACCTATTCTCTCCAAAGACAGATGGGGTACTCCATTCTATGAAGGATTTGCATACAACCTTGACCCTTGGGATATGCAACCCTCCCTATAAAAGAGCAATATGCTTTATCTACCAAAGACCAACAGCATTATAGACAATAACTGGCATTTGACTGTAGACAAAAGCACAGACCCCAAAGGCACAAGCCGCAACAGCATCAAGCCTTGATGCCCCAAACATCTGCTTCTAAATACTCTCCTCTTCCAGCTGTGCCACCATTTGGTCACCCACAATGCCATCACTACCTCTGCCCTTTTTTATATCACTGGGCCCATATAAAATCAGACAGATGGGTCCTGGAATTCTTCACCTACAGTTACTCCATCCCCTTCATCTCCCTCCCACTCTATTCCTCCTGGGGGACTCATCTCATGAAACCCTGCTTCAACAGGAGGTGCTTCACCTTCTGTGCTTAGGCACCGTAGAACCAGTACCAGCAAAGTTCCAAGGCAAAGATTTCTATTCCACGTACTACCGAGCATAAAAGTGGGGGATGGAGGCTTATCCTCGATCTCAGGAGGCTCAACAAATGTTATCTACGGACACTTCAAAATGGTGGCCTTAGCGACAATTATCCCTGCAGTCGACCAGAGAGACTGGTTTTGGCTCTCGACCTCCAAGATGCTTATTTTCATATTACAATACATCCTGCACACAGACATTTTTTGCTCTTCGTGGTTGGTCCTCATCAGTATCAATACCGGGTCCTTCCATTTGGGCTTTCAGCAGTGCCCAGAGTCTTTTAAAAAAAACTCTAGCTGTCATAACCACCCACCTACACCATCTCAGAATTGTAATATTCCCCTACCTGGATGACTGCCATATAATGGGCACCTCATTTCAAGAAGCTCAGGATATGGTCAGAACAACCACAGACCTTCTACTCAAACTCAGGTTTCATGTAAATTACAAAAAGTCCATACTTTATCCCACTCAGGTCCCAGAATTCATAGGAGCCCACATTGACACCACAACAACCACAGCAACTCTACCTGCTCACAGTTCAAAACCTTGTGCAATCTTAGAGCAGCAACACACATCTCCTGCTATCACGATTTGAGAGTGCCTAAGACTCCTAGGGCCCATGGCAGCCACAATTTATGTAACCAAATTGGCCAGACTCCATATGAGGTGTCTCCAGCCCTGGCTGGCCATGTGTTGTTACTCCCCATCCAGAGACACACTTTCCAAATCAATCAATATCATGATAAACAACACTGCCTGCATGTACTATATCAATTGACGGGGCGGCACACAATCTCCATCCCTATGTAGGGAAGCCCTCAAGCTATGGAACTGATGTCTACAGCACAGTATTACCTTGATTGCCACATACCTTCCTGGAGTACAGAATATTACTGCAGGTGCCCACAGTTGCAAGCTCTACCACCATCACGACTGGGAAATTAACATGCTAGCCCTCACCATGTCTTCCACACATGGGTCCAATTCAACATAGACCTCTTTGCAATCAAATCCAGTTGCAAGTGCCACCAGTACTGCTGCAGAGCAGCCCTGGGAAAACACTCCCTTGGGATGTTTTCTCCATCAAATGGGACACACCCCTACTTTACACATTTCCACCCTTTTCCTTACTGCACAAATTCATCATCAGGGTCAGACTAGAACAAACGTGTGTAAGACTTGTAGCACCAGCGTGGCCCAGACAAACTTGGTACCCTTCCCTCGAGAGAATGTCCCACATGGATCCATATGCCTTTCCTCGCCATCATAACCTTCTCTCCCAGAGTCACAGTAGGGTTATTCACCCTGAGCCACACAAACTCCACCTTCGTGCCTGGCTCGTTCTTGGCTCCCGGATGCCAAAACCCCATGCTCTGAAAGAGTAAAGCAAATATTAGTCAATAGTAGGTGACGGTCCATGAGAAAATCTTACCGCTACAAGTGGAAAAGATTGTCAGTGGTTCAAAACCAATCACTCCACACCTCTGGAAACTGCACCCCTTCCTGTCTTACTGAACTGTTTGGTGCACTTACGCGAATCAGGCTTATCACTAAATACCATCAAGGTTCATGCTACAGCCATAGCAGCCTTTCATTGCACAACAGATGGCAATTCTTTCCTCTCCTATCCCATCACCAAGAGATTCGTCACAGCCCTCCAGAATACCTTTCCTTCCTTCCACCTACCTGTTCATATCTGGGACCTGAGTCATATGCTCAAGAGCCTCATGAAACTGCCCTTCGAATGCTTGGCCACCTGTCCCTGGCTATACAAGTCGATGAGGTCTTCTTTCAGCTTGCTGCACTAATGGCTGATGCCCCCTGCCCACTTTACACAGTATTCAGCAGGGACAGGGTAACACACAGACCCCATTCCAAGTTGTTCCCTAAGGTGCCATCCCCTTTCCATATCAGTGAACCTATACACTAACCTGCATTTTTTTCCGAACCTGCACACCAGTCCTACACAGGCTGCATGGCATGTTCTAGACATCCGCAGAGTGCTCACATTCTATATCGATCACATAAAACAATGATGCACATCTCCTGGGCTCTTTCTCTCCTTCGCAGAACGCTCCAAGGTCAGCCCATCTCATCTCAGCGAATCTCCAAATGGATTTCTACCTGCATCCATAGTTGTTCTACCATCCGCAATAGACCTCTGCCGCACCATATCGCAGCCCATTCCACCAGGACTGTGTCACTTCACTGCCTTCCTCAGCAATGTACCTCTTCCCGACATTTGTAAAGCAGCCATCTGGTCTTTGGGTAACACTTTCACACGTCATTACACACTCTTCTTCCGTCACCTCATCCATGCAGTTGGTACAGCAGTGGGTACAGCAGTACTATCAGTGGTAACAATGGGGCTGCAAACCCTCCTCCACGAGATGGCTACCACTTTATAAATATCAAGAGTGAAGCACCCACAGGGACACTACTCGAAGAAGAGGAAATTATTCACCTTGTGCAGTAACAGTTGTTGTTCTAGATGTTTGTTCCTGTGGATGCTCCACTTCCCTCTCTCCTTCAACTGCTTTGAAACCCGTCCTCTACTAGCACGGGTGGAGAAGGAATGGAGGGGTCTGCACCACGAGCACCTCATAGACACCAGTGGCACAAGGAGGCACTACAGTTCATGTGTGGCACAGGAAGCCACTGCTAAGAAAAAACCTCTGATGGCCTGTGCAAGGATGCACCAGCATCCAGAGTGGAGTACCCACAGGAACACGCATCTCGAAGAACCACCATTACTGCACAAGGTGAGTAATTCTCTCTTCCATCCAAAGTCTCAAGGTATCTTTTTCTCCCACCCTACACCTAGCTACCTGGTTGTTGAGGCCTCTGACAGATGGAACCAACATAGGTTCTACTCCACATCGTTCAAGAGGGAGCTAAAATGGGTAGATCTTGGCTGCAAAAGCTCTTGCTCCTCGGCCTCTTTGTAGTTCAGAGTAGCTGTTCCTGGCCCTGATGGCAAAAGGAAATTCATTTCACTCAGGTGGAAGAAGTTTGAGCTTATTACCTCAAACAGAGATCCTGGAGTTGAGTTTGTTCAGCTAATCCTGGCCATGTCGACATGTGCACGCTACTTCGAAGTAGCGGCGCCAACTTCGAAATAGCGCCAGTCACAGCTACACGTGTTGGGCGCTATTTCGAAGTTGAAATCGACGTTAGGCGGCGAAACGTCGAAGCCGCTAACCCCATGAGGGGATGGGAATAGCGCCCTACTTCGAAGTTGAACGTCGTAGTAGGGCATGTGTAGACGATCCACGTCCCGCAACGTCGAAATAGCGGGGTCCACCATGGCGGCCATCAGCTGAGGGGTTGAGAGATGCTCTCTCTCCAGCCCCTGCGGGGCTCTCTGGTCACCGTGTGCAGCAGCCCTTAGCCCAGGGCTTCTGGCTGCTGCTGCTGCAGCTGGGGATCCATGCTGCATGCACAGGGTCTGCAACCAGTTGTCGGCGCTGTGGATCTTGTGTTGTTTAGTGCAACTGTGTCTGGGAGGGGCCCTTTAAGGGAGCGGCTTGCTGTTGAGTCCGCCCTGTGACCCTGTCTGCAGCTGTTCCTGACACCCTTATTTCAATGTGTGCTACTTTGGCGTGTAGACGTTCCCTCGCAGCGCCTATTTCGATGTGGTGCTGCCCAACATCGAAGTTGAACGTCGACGTTGCCAGCCCTGGAGGATGTGTAGACGTTATTCATCGAAACAGACTATTTCAATATAGCGTGCACGTGTAGGCGTAGCCCCTGTGTGCCCGCCTTCCCTGTCCCTCTTCAGGGACCTTTTGCACATGAGTCTTAGTCCTACCTAGTTGAACCTGTTCCAGTAGTCTTCATCAGGAAGTGATTCTATTCCCAGTATTTGCCCCTTCCTAAGGAGAATGTGGGTGGAGACCAATCCTGGATCTGAGGGTTTGGAATTTTTGGTCTCAGCAGTTCAGAATGGTAACCCTAGCAAAACTAATTCTCCCCACAGATCCCGGAGATTTAGTCTGTTTTCCTTGACTTTAAGGTGCTTATTTTCTTATAGCCTTGCACCCCTATTTCTCAGATGTTTCCTACGTTTTGTGGTTGTCAGGGACCACTGCCAATGTCATATCCTGCACTTCAGCCTTTCCATTGTCTCAGGGTCACAGAAAAGGCTTTCTGCAATTTCTAGGTCATATGTCAGCCTGTATATCTGTAACACCTTTAGCAAGCCTATGCTCTATGTCCCCAGGCCTGGCTGGGAACCATCTACACCTCTGACAGCACAGTCTATGCAAGTGGGTGTCCATGCCTTAGAGAGTGCTCAGTTTTCTTTTGGTGGAAAAATCCCAGAAAATTATGGGTGAGTTCTGTTTTAGCAGCCCATTCTCACTGGGGTCATCTCTGCGTATGCCTCCCTGTGAGGCTGGGAGGTGCACCTTGAAGATTTTACAGTGTAGGTCAGATGGGCCCCACAGGAGAGAACCCTTCATATCAGCATAGTGGAACTCAGGATAGCATTATGCTTGCCAGCACTTCCTTCCTCATATCAGCAGCCACCCAAAACGACTAATGGACCGCAGAACAGCAATATTTTATCTCATTTGGCGAGGATTTGCAAGATTACAGTCATGCTGAATCCATAAGACTATGGAACTGATACATATTGCATCATGTACAGATCTCAGTGATTTACCTGTCAGAATTGCAGACTGCAATGGCAAACTCCATCAGCAAGCACTTGTACCTTGACCACAGGTGGGAGCTGGTATGCCAAAGGACAGCTCTTAGCTGGGGCCATGGAGAGAGAGGTCTCTCCACAGCAACTTCCAAAGCTGTTCCTTACACCATCATGACTCAAGAGCCGAATCAAACAGAACCAGGAGAAATTAGTAGTCCTCCATATGGCCCTGGCCTGACCAAGAAGGGTATGGTTTCCCAAGCTCTCTTACATATCTCAGCAATTTGCCTCTTTATCTTCCCCAGACAACAGAGTTCCTCACCAAGGAGTTGGGATCGCTTCTCTCTCCCCAGACCTTCTCTCATGGTCTGACTACTAGATGGCTCTCTGGTATGAAACAAGATCCCTCTCAACAGGGACAAAGAGCGGAGCACCTGCCTTCAGAAGTGAAAATATTTTCATGTGTGATGCAGCCACCAATCTATACTTTCTGTCCAGTCTTGATTATCTGCTCATTTCAAAAATTGCAGAACTGTCTCTGAGCTCACTTTTAAGGTTCATTTGGCAGTTGTGCCAACTTTTCCCTCCCTATTGGGGGTGTTAGTCTTCATTCATCCAATGCCTGACATTTGTTAAGGGTCTGTTCAGTTATTTTCCTCTTCTCAAAGAACCTGCTATACAATGGCACCTCATCTCAGACCCTAATGTGCTAAGGAAAACCCCACTGGAACACATGGCAAGCTGTATTCCTCCAAGGGTTATTGCTTATCTCACCAGGTCCTTATATCTGTGGTCCTAATAAAAAACATTTGTGTATCAGGTATGTTCAAGACCGTCACCTGGTCTTCAGCATGTGGGAAGACAGGGGACTGGACTTGATGACCGCTCCAAGTCCTTTCCAGTGCTAGTATTCTATGATTCTGTGCGGTACATTTTCATACCTGCTTTGAGCCAATATAGCCCGTGTTGGTTCTGTTCTAGGCCTGCTGAGTCTTCCTCCTTGTAGTCAGTTGCTGTCACCAGTGTGATGCTCTAGCATCTGTTCTGCTCACTTCTGTATTGATAACCTTTGGCCTCATGCATGCGCTCTCTTTGGAATGCTGGCCCTGCACAGTCAGCCTGCACTGCAGACTTCAGAGAGCTCCCAGTAGCCACAAATCAAGCAAGGTACAAAGACACTGGAATCATGTTTGTTGTCATTGATGCATGGGCTCTAGCACCCCAGGCACCAAAATTAAGCATCTACAGTTTTACACTCGTACATGCATACACCATGACAATGGACTCGGAACAATTCAGTGGGCAGGAATGCCCAAACTATCCCCAGGACAGACTATAAAGCCCCTCAGTGTGACACTTTTATACCCACATATAAACAAATTATGTGTCTGTGGTGTTTCCTAGGTGCAAAACCTTACCTGTATTATGTTAACACCCCTTGACATAACCAGATACCCACCTTTACCTTGTAGATGGTGGTACGGTCAAAACAATGCTATCCATTATGCTGTCATCCCGACCCTGTGCTGAACCTGGGTCAGTATGTCCCATTATTTCTGCTACCAAGCAAAATGTTCTGTTACCAGGTATGTGTCTTTCTGCAGTATCGGCAGCCCTGTCTCTGCCACATTCCTGTGAGCAGGACCCGAGTCTGGCTTTTTGCTTTGTTAGCATAGTTAACCCCTTGTGCTGTTGAGGCCCTAGGCCCTTAGCTTTGCTTTATGTTAACAAAGCATTGACTAATAACAGAGAGGTAGCTGTGTTAGTCTGCATTCCAGCAAAACAAACAAGCCGTCTTGTAGCACTTTAAAGACTAACAAAATTATTTATTAGGTGATGAGCTTTCATGGAGCAGACCCACTTCTTCGGATCTGGAGATAGTGCTGTATCGGAAATGGCATGACAGTTTTATAACAGAGATTTGAAAAACAAAATTTGAAAGAGAACCTGACAAATCACAAACACAGGACAGAAAGCAGGGGGATGGGGGTGAAGGGTTGGGGAGGAGGGTAGCGAATTACTAAGTGTCCTGCCCGCGATTGCCATGAATATGAAAGATAGAGAAGCTGTCTTTGTAATGCATGAGGTAACTGCTGTCTCTAAGTCCTATCCTCAACATATTGAATTTGAGCATAAACCGCAGTTCACGTTTCCCTTTGTAATCTGCTGTTTAAGTCTTTGTTTGTAAAATGCATATTTTCATGTCTTTAACAGTATGACCTGCTTCACTGAAATGCTCAATAACAGGTTTGTGTATTCAGATTTCTAATGTCTGCTTTGTGTCTCTTCATTCTTTGACAAAGTGATTGTCCAGTTTGTCCACTAGGGCATACGTTTTCACCCTGTTTTGAGCACAGACATATGCATAAACATCACAGTGAGATCTTCCAGCTCTTTGCGGAGGACTTAGCTGCTGTCTCATTAGTAATGACTTTGGATTGACCAGTACCAGTCAAGCTAGCTATACCTCTTGTTGCATGCTGCTAGAGGCCGCCTAGGTTTCCTGAGCCTAGTCTCTCACAGGCAGAGGCCACATTTTAGGAAGAGAGACCTTTCCCTGCCTGCTCTTCTGGTCAGACCACCAGGGCAAAGCAGCATCAGCATCCTGTGTTGCTACCAAAGGACCTGTCGTGTTCTGCCTCTGCGACAGTCCATGACCCTACAGCACTTCAGTAAACGTGGTGAGATTCAGGATGCTCTTCAGTTAGTCCAGAGAGCTCCTCTTGGAAAGCTACCTTATCCCTTACACCCGAGCTTGATTAGCAGTGTCATGAGGAAGGTGGGTGCTAGGAATAATCACCTTCTCCAATTCCACCACCACATGCAGCGGAAGCGGCTTCTACTCTGAGTATTTCCTTGTTCAGAAGAGGATCTTCATCTTATCCTAGGACAGAGGAGACTCAACTCATGCATATACTATGTCAGGTTCAGGATGGTAACACTCACCCACCTGTTCCATCCGTCTAGGATCCAGCCTTGTTCATAGCTCTGCACTTGCAGGGTGCATACATTCACACTGCCCTCCATCCAGTACATGGAAGCATCTGAGATTCATACTGGAAACCAGTCATAGAGGTGTCACATCCTCGGGTGCAACCCAGACCGGTGAAAGATGTCACTGTCTTACACCTTTTAACTCTGGGTGCCTCAGTGTTCTGCTGTTGAGGCTGCAAATGAGGGCTACTCACAACTAGCTAGCAGAGTGCACATCATACCTTGACTGTGTATATGCTAGACAGCCCTAGTTCTGCAGCTTTGACCCCAGCAACATGTTAACAGCCACTCTGTGGCTTCCGCCAGCCTGGGTAACACCTATCAGGGTGACACCAACACACTCCCAGTCCTGAATTTTCCCAAAAACCTGCTGTGCACTGTCCATCCCACTCCATAAAGCGTAAATCTGAGTTAAACTATCGAGTGTAAATCCTATTTCAGCCATGCCAGTGTCACATTCTGGGATCCTGATGAGAGGGTTTGTCACCGCCTGCCCCTAGCCTTGGGAGCTATACCAGCAAAGTATTGTGAGGCACTCAAGGTTATGGGGTAGGGGTTGACCCAACCTTCCCTAGTCTGGATTGTACCCAGGATGTGCAGCAGGGTAGTGCCCTTTGGTCTTTGCACAACACAGGTTGTAGTTGCAAAAGGCCTGACAGTGGTGGCAGCAGATGCATCTGTGTGAACAATTGGCTGTTCCAGAGCAAGTCCCTTCAGGGGACCACAACAGGCCTTGAGTAAATTCTTGTGGAAGCTCCCTCTTGCTGGGTTCAGAAGGAGGCTGGAGCCAGCTTTCTTGGATGATTTAACATGAAGCATCCTGCATATTGTCAGGGCTGGACTAGATAGCTGTTGCAATCCCTGCCAATGAAATGTTCTCCCTGTCGTCCTGGCAAGGACTCTTATGAACTTCAGTAAATCACCTCTCACCATCACAGGCAATAGTGTTAGTAGGAGCTGTGATTGATTCTTGATCAAGAACTCATTTGCAAGAACCAGGTTTCAGACACTAGCCAGGGACCTAAGATTGACCTCAACCACAACAGTGTGTCTGGGGCTGCCCAGCCACATGTCAGCATGCATGTATGTGCATTCCCATGATCTGCTCACCAAAGGGCAACACAGAGTGCCCAAAATTTGGCTTCCAGGAAAGGATGAGTCCAAACTCCTTGTCAGCTGCTTGCCTGCTACAGTGGGCTCCAAACTTCCTTGTTAGCCTTCACCCCAATCTCCCTGATCTCCATAGGCTGATCACACCAGGGCACACTGCTCCTGGTAGTTTTCTGCTGGCCTACTCACATCCCCATCTGTGTCCCAGTCTGCTCAGACCTCTTCCAGCACAGTGGTCTGATACTGCATCTCAAGCCACACTAATTGTATCTGACCTGAAAGTGAGCTGGCTACACACTACTGGCAGATGTTCTCAGTAAGAAATCTTCATTCAGTGAGGAAAGCCATCTGCTGGGAAGACTTACTACTTCACGTGGAAATGATTCTCTCCATGGAAAATCCAGCATCGCCCAGACCCTGCTGAGGTTCTGATGGTCCACATTCTTGTCTGTATGCTGCACCACTGGGTGGGCATTTAATTGTCAGAGTTCACGTTCTAACAGTATTAAGGTGGCATACTCCAACAAAGTCATACTCAGTCTTGTTGCATGTGACAGCACATAGATTCCTCAAGGGCCTTCTGCATGCTTACCTGCCTGTCAAAGACCTGACTGCTGTGTGGGATCTTGGCATTCTCCAGCTAGAGAATAGAGCCTCCTTTCAAGGCACTATCAAATTGTTCAATAAATCACCTTACACCTGAGGCAGTCTGCCTGGTAGCTGCCCCCAGCACAGTTTGTCTGCTCTGTCCTTGCCAGACCACTCCACGCTTCTCTCTCAGGGGCAAGCTGGTTCTGAGAAGGCGTGCGTCTTGCCTATTTCCATAGTCTTGCTCTCTTACCTGGACAGAGCCAAATGCTTCCTCCTCTCTTTGGCTATGTCTACACTATGAGATAATTTCTAATTCTGGAATTTATAAGTTCGATTTTGACCATCCTCACGTCAAACCGTGCTCCCCTCCACAAAGTCAAGTCATTGGTGCCACACACATTGGCTAACATTGATTGTTGCAGTAGTGCATTGTGGGAAGCTACCCCACAGTTCCCTCATCCCCGTAGCATTCTGGGTGTGCTCGCTGGTCTTGACGTCATCTTCCCCCATTGCATTTTTATCATTCCCCTCCCGATCCCTGAAAATGTCAATCCCTGGAAATAATGCAGAAGACCCCCAAAATAAGACAAGAGACTTTTTGGTTTCCTCACACATTACATTACCAACATGGGTGCAGCGACTGTGATCCCTGGAAATAATGTGGGGAGGGGCCCGGAATGCTTTTTAATTTGAGAGGAATGTAGGAAGAAAGAATTCTTGGTTTCCCCGTTCATTATGTTGTTAATGGACGAGGTATTTGGCTTTCCAGTGCACTATAAGGTTTCCATGTAACGACTGTATTCTCAGCTGGACATCCACTGACTATCCCACTTCCCATCATTGCAGAAATGTGATCCCTGAAAATAATGCAGGGGCCTGGAATGTTTTTTAATTGGAGAGGAATGTAGGATAGGAAGAAAGAGAGAGAATTTTTGGTTTCCCTCTATGTTATATTGCCACCACGGGTGCAGCAATGTTATTCTCAACTGTCCATCCACTAAGTTTCCCCCCTCCCATCATCACAGAAATGTGATCTCTGAAAGTAATGCAGAGGCCCAGGATGTTTTCTTATATTGAGAAGAATGTAGGAAGAAAGAATTTTTGGTTTCCGCATACACTATGTTGGTGCTGGGGAGAGTCTTAATGCAGGGTCCCGGACTGTACAGGAGAAAAAGAATTTTTGATTTTCCTCCGGCGGCAGCAAGCCCAGGTGTGGGCCAAGGGGGTGGGTGTTGCTGAATGACCAGCTGAAGTAGTCGTCACCTGTCGGCAGCAAGCCCCTAACTGCCAAGGGAGACTT
Organism: Carettochelys insculpta; assembly: GCF_033958435.1. Taxonomy (NCBI): domain Eukaryota; kingdom Metazoa; phylum Chordata; order Testudines; family Carettochelyidae; genus Carettochelys; species Carettochelys insculpta. Next base: position 50,092,276 of record NC_134147.1, on the reverse strand, counting down.
TTCCCCAGCAGCAGCAGCAGCAGCAAGCCCAGGTGTGGGCCAAGGGGTGGGGGGCCACTGGATGACCAGTTGAAGTGGTCCTTCTCTGGCAGCAGCGAGCACCTTTGCTGCTGGGGTAGACTTCTCCCAAGTGGCAGAAGCAAGCCCTTTAGCTGTCAGGGGAGACTTCCCCACAGCAGCAGCAAAGCCCAGACTTTCTTTCCTGCGCAACTGGCAATATTGTCAGCACCAAATGGCAGGCACATCCTTTTATTGGGTTGGGTTGGGGGCTACCCACATAATGTGGCTGAGCAAAGGAAAGACCCAGCCTGTGTAGCCCCTGTGGGTGGGGGAAGAGGGTTTGCACACAATTATGCAAGCAGGACCCCTAGGACAGCCTTGCTGACACAAGGTACAGCGGGGCAGGGGCTGGCTCCAGGCAGCACAGAAAAAAATAGCAAGTGTACAGACAGAGCCCCGAACTCCCTGCAGGGGCTATTTGAATGGGTAGGTGCACTCATGCCACTAACAGTGTAGAAACAAAGAAGCCATTTCCCAGGCTGTCATACTAACATGAGCCCACAGCTAAAGGCTTGCTGTTTCTGCTTGGAAATTCATAGTCTTCCCGTTACTGGAGAGCAACGGCCAGAGTGGAGCACTGAGAGAAGCATCAAGGGTTATGTACGGGACACCCTGGAGGCTAATAAATTTGCCTTTAAGACATCGCACTTCCACACTTGCATTTAATCAAACTTCTGAATTCGAGCTTGATGCTATACCCATCAGGTGACTGCAATTGTGGAGTTTTGAGATTGTCTTTACAGTGAAGACAGTCGTGGTAAATTCGAGCTAACTGAATTAAATTTGATTTTGTCTTGTGGTGTAGGTGCAGCCCTTGTGGCTTGTTGAAAGACAGCCATTTCATCACAGAGAATTTAAGTGGATCATAGAAATGAAGGGTTGGAAGAGATCTTGGGAGGGTCAGCAGATCCAACCCCCTTCACTGAGGTAGTACTACACCAACTCTGATAGATGCTTGTCCATCCCATTCTTAATAATCTGCAGTTACAGGGCTTCCACAACCTCTCTTAGGAGCCTTTTCCAGAGGGTTGCTACCCTGTGTGGTTAAAATGCTTTTCTTAGTATCTGACCTACATCTCCCTTGCGGCAGATTATAGGCCCAGTACTATTTGTCATACCTTTCATTGTCATGGAGGACTCCTTTTTATAACAGCCATGCTGGAAGACTCCCCTCCCTACTCAGCTCTCTTTTTTCGGGTTAAAAACTGCACATAGTCCTTTCTTCATAGGATGGGCTTTTTAAACCTCGTTTTTGTTGTCCTCCTCTGGAGTGTGTCCAGTTTGTCCACGTTTCCTAGTTTGGTGCCCAAAATTGGTGAAAGCTCTCCAGCTGAGGCCTCACGAGTGCAGAGTGGGGTAGGACAGTTGCTTCCTGCATCTTTCATTCTACACTACTGCAGCATATTAGTCTTTTCACAACTGCAGCATCTTACTGACTTATTCAGTTTACAGTCAACTGTAACTTATCCCAGGTACTTTTCACCTGTAGTGTTGTGTAGCGAGAGAGTTCTCATTTTGTAATTGTGTGTGATTCCCCCCCCCAAGTGAAGTACTTTGTACGTGCCATTATTGAATTTCTTCTTCTCAAATTTGAGACTAGTTCTGTGATTTATCGAGCTAGTTTTAGGTGCAAATTCTGTCCTCCAGAGTGTTTGCCAGTCCTCTCACCTAAGTATTATCTGGAAATTGTATAAGTGTCTTTTCATTCCATTATCTGAGTCATTAATGAAACTATCGACTAATAAGGACCAAGAATGAGTCCCACAGAACCCCACTAAGTATACACTAGGTGTCAGCAACCCCCATCACAGGTGCCAGGAGTGGCACATGAGCCAATTTTTATTGACACATGAGGCGGGAGCTCAGCCCCGCCCTTCCTTTCCCGTGCAGCCGGGAGCTTACTCAAAGCCAGGCCACCTGTGGAGTAATAAAAGACCAACTAATGCTACCAACCACCATCTAAACAGTAAAGCTCTGCATCCTAATGTATTTATTAATGAAGCTATTGAAAGTAGGACTAAAAGTATTGCCAGCCCTCGGACCTTACATAGAGGTCAGAAGGTCACATTTCAGCCCTCCCCCTCGGAAGGGTTGCTGAGCCCTGGAATACACCCTACCAGTTTGACTGTAAGCTATTGATAGCTACTGTTCGGTACTGTGTTTCAATATATTGTGCAACCACTTAATAGTAACTTCATTTACACTTTATTTCCCTACTCTGTTTATGAGATTGACATGTGAGGCTATTAAAATCAAGATATCTCTCAGCTCTTGCTTACCTTCTGTCCAGTAGGCTGGTAGCTGTGTCAAAGAAGAAAATTGAGTTGTTTCTGCATGATTGGTTCTCTACAAAGCCATACTGGTTTTTCCTTATAACCTTATTATCCCCTAGGTGCTTTCAAACAGATTGGTTAATAATTTGTCCCACTTATACTGACCAGTCTACAGTTCTCTGGTTTGTCTCTGCTCCCTTTGTGTTAATTGGTATAAATGACCCTTCTCAGGCCTGCTCGTGCATTGGGGCAGGATGACGGGGGCATCTGCCCCAGGCTGCGGAGCTCCTAGCTGTCACTACTGCAGCAGTGGCAGCCGGTGAAGCCCCAGGCACTTTAAATTGCCATTGGAGCCCTGTGCAGCTACACTCCAGGCACACTGAGAGAAAGGCACCACGAGCCAGCTGGCTGCCCCAGCCACGTCCCTTCTGGGAGCACAGTGCCACCCCTTATCCCCTGCCTTGTCCAGAAGTCTGGCAAGTCTGTTGACTCCTGTGGTCCCCGCTCCAGTCTTCTGGGACCTCTCCCACCCTCCATTCTCAAAGAAATTTGCTAAAAGTTTCTAGAATTGCTTTAGCTAGTTCCTTTAAAACCACAGGATGAGTTCCTGCAGGCGTGGCATGTTGAATATAGGTAATTTAAATATTCTTTAACCTCTTATTACCCTATTCTGACTTGCATTCCTTTCCCTTCGTTATGGTAATTATGTTGAGAATGTGGTCACCATTAACCTTTTTGCTGAAGACTGAAGAAAATAGGCAGTAAAAACCTGAGCCTTGACATCAGTTATTAGCACTCGTTCCTCACCAAATAGAGGGCCAACACTTTCCTTCCTCTTCCTCTTCCTCCTGATGTACTTAAAGAACCCCATCTTACTGGTTTTTACACTTTGCGGTGTAATTCATTTTGTGCCTTGGTCTTTCTGATCTTGTCCTTACACACTTGTACTTCTTCTTTTGTACTCCTGCTTAGCCAGTTGTGCACATTTCTCCTTGTAGCTTTCCTCTTGGATTGTTAAATTAGTAGACTCTAGATGGACCCATGTTGGCTTCTTAATGCTCTTCCAGCTCTTCTTTCACATGGTGGAGCCCGTAGTCCAAAGTTGCATGATGTCTCTTTGAAGAACTGCCCAGGACTCCTGTGTTCTTTCTGTTTTCCCCATGAGCCTTGATCTACCAGCTCTGAGTTTGTTCAAGTCTGTTTTCCTCATTCTATTGCTCTCACTCCTTTCTTCTCTTAAAATCACTGAATTTCTCATTTCGTAATCATTAATGATCATTCACCCAATTGCCGTCCACCTTCAGATATGCTATCTGTTCCTCTTCTGTACAGAATCACATCTAAAATGGCTGCACTTGTTGTTTTACCGTCTGCACTGAGAAGTACCCAGTACAGTAAATAACTTCTGCCATATTCCTTTTCCAACAGATCGGCAGTCCAGCAGCACTTTAAAGAGTAACAAAATAATTCATTAGGTGGTGAGCTTCCATGGGATAGACCCACTTCTTCAGACCACAGCCATACCGGAACAGATGGTTCTGTATGGAGTCTGTTCTGGTATGGCTATGGTGTGAAGAAGTGTCTGTCCCATGAAAGCTCACCACCTAATAAATTATTTTGTTACTCTTTTTAAAATGCTACTGGACTGCTGTTTTGTTTTGATAGAGAGCCATGTTAGTCTATATACTGTTATTTTTCCAACAGATGTCTGGGATGTTAATCTGGAATGACTCACAAGTTTTGTGTTTTTGCATATTTCTCATGCTTGTTCTAGAAATGCCGCATCCACCTCCACTTCGTGATTTTTCTAGAGTAGAACTGTTGCCATGACATCATCCCTCTTTTTGTCTTTAGCCAGGGTCTTCCAACCAGTCTGCCTCTCATCTCCTGCTTGACCTCAGAACAAATCCATATATTGTTGATACATAATGCAACATCTCCTCCTTTTTATCTTGCCTCTTTCGTGAGCAAGCTGTACCACTCGATGCAAGAATCCAATAAGAGACGTCCTGCCAACTGTCTGTGGTGCTAATAGACTTAATTTGTCTTGTCTACTAATACTTCAGTTTATTCTCCACGCTCTTCGCCTTTGAGTAAAGACATCTAAGATGTTGAGCAGATTTCCTGACTATTACCACTTTTGTTGCTCCTGTGACCCTATTGTAATTTGTTTTGTCTTCCCTCACCCAGCAGCATCTACTCTTCTATTGAGATTGCCTTTTTTATTCTTTCTTGTGGGCCTTTGTCACCTGCCCTCTTTGAACATTGTTTAAAGCCCTCCGTGTAAGTTTGGGAAGTTGGTGCATGAAGATGTTGTTCTGCTTCTCGTTCAAGTTCACGCCATCTCTTTCCAGGACACCTCCTTCCCAGAACAGCACCCAGAGGTCAGGGAAGTCACTGCCCTCCTGAATGTCCCAAAGATGAAGGAATGGCTGCACATAGGGTGTCAACGTGTCCCTCCATGGAGAACAGACACAATCCCACATCCCTGGAGTCAGTCATCTCGGTGTAGGGTCAGACAATACATGTGCTCATGTGGGTGAGCAGCAGGGGCTCCTGGTCAGAGGCATGGAGGAGCCTCAGCATCCTTTCAGAGACTGCAGCATGACCACTTGGCATCAGATGGCTGGAAGTCTTTCCCTCCGAATTTCAGTGCATGCTGCACCAAGAAAAAGGCAGTGTCTTCTGTGGGCCTGAGAAGCTGTCAGTATGTGACACGGCTGCCTCACTCAGTTTTGTCCAGCATGCCTGTGGTCCCACAGACAGTCCTCCAGCTTCACTTTCAGAACCCTCAGTATCACGGGGTGGAAGTGTAAGGGGCCTGAGGGAGGCATGAGAAGGCTTTAGTGTAGTCCCAACAGACACTGCTATAAAAGGTTAAAAAAAGTCTTCTCTGCAACTGTCATGCTACCTACAGTGTGCTCCATGCCTGGCTGACTACAACGTCTTGAACACCCAGTCAGTGGCCAGGTAGGTGACCATTCGTTGCCTTCAAAGGGCCCACTGACTTGAGGTGCCAGGCGGTGCTTCTGCCTTACCTGCGGCAGGGCTGTGAAACAGGTAACTGGAGTTCACCCAGAAGAACGCAGCAGAGAACCACTGTGACCCTTATCCAGGAAGTAAAGTTTAAGGTTTGACTGTGCTGTGTCTTCCAGGTACTGCTGATGGAGACACCCCAGATGCTCTCAGCTCTGCACTCAAAGGACCAGCAGTTTACAGCCCTTCTAGATACAGCTACCAGGTAAGCTCCATTATTGATTTCTAGTCATAGGCAAGCTTTGGAACCTGCTGTCAACAACTGTTCAGTTGGTCTAACAGCATGCAGTGTTCTTAAGTGTGGGTTAAGAGAGGGAGGAAGAAACCTTCGTGTTGTGACACTTTTTTTCTCTCTACCCCCCGCCCCCCTTCTCCAGCTCCTGCAGTCTGACAGTCCCCGAGCAGACTCCCAGGCCCTCCTTCAGCAGAGTTCCTCCCCCTACAGAGGACACGCTACTCAGTCTCCTGGGTACAGCTATCGAGCAGCTCCACCAAGAGCGGGACACACCCCTGCTCACAGCTCATCAGAAGCATCACTTTCGTCCACCTCCTATTCCAGCCCTGCCCATTCAGTTTCCACGGACTCCCCAGCTCTATTCACGGGGAATTCTGGGTATTACAGCAGCCAGCAGCACTCTGGAAGTAGCATTAGTAGCAGCCTTCTGAAGAAGAGTCATTCTGCTGCTGCCAGTCCAGCACAGCAGGTTGTTGCAGACCTAGTGTCCTTGGGGTCAGTTTCTCAGCCCTGCACGGGAGCATCAGGCTCCAGCTCTGCCCCCCAAAGTTCAAGATCCTTGCAGTCAGACTTGCGGACGATCAGCATGCCTAATTCTGTGCAGCCTGCTCTCCACCAGAGCTCCAGAGGGTCAGGGGTTTCCAGTTCCCAGCACTATCCACACCGTGGAGGAGGCAGTGTCCATCCTTATAGACTGCAGCAGCTTCAAGGTTCGGGAGTAAAGACTCAGACGGGACTTTCCTAGGACTGTCTGGATTCAAGGGGGACTGAATTGCCCATCACTCCTTCCAGCTGCCTCTGGAAGTGGCTTCTGGGCCAATGCTGGGAGCTTGCACCTGATGCTGGGGATGCAGGGAGTCAAAGGCTAGAGTGCACGAGTGAGACTTGTGAGCAGAAGTAGCTTCTGCCCCTGCAGTAGGATGCACATTTCTCTAAGACAGACTGTAGCGAAGCTGGGTACATAGAAAAGCAAGTGGTTCTAAGTGCAATGACTGTGGTGCAGCCTGTCTTCTGTCCATGCCCGTAGCCGTAGTCACTTGCGCAGTAAGGACATCTTAAGTATGAAAATAATGTAAAGAAGGTTTGGGGAAAGTTAAGCTACAATCCCAAAGCCCACTTGTAGGTCAGGTTCTCAGTGCACCTGGGAAGGTTTGCCCATTACAGTCATTCCAGGCACAACAGACCAGCACTCACACCACCTTTGGACATGGGTTGTGACCACCCCCTCTTCCTTTCAGACCCATGTCTGTTGTAACAGACTCCCCAGACCTGGACAGCTGGCACTGAGACTAGGAGAGTGAGAGGATGAGAGTTGCTGGTAGGGCAGAGAGGTCTCTGCAGGATGTAAACAAACAGGCAGTTCCTGTGAATGCTTGTCACTAGCTGGGAACCTTTGAGTTGGTGTCATAGGGAAGACCACCGGTGGAACACTATCCATTAGTGACGGGGTGGGGCCTAGTGGGGCGGCACTGTGGTATTGCATTGGAGGGCCATCCAAATTGGTCATGCTTTTAATGGGCTCTGTAAGTGGCTGTGGAGTTTGTCCTAGAGCGCATATTTGGTGGGACTCCAGGCCTGGGCAAGTTGGGTGCTAGAGGTGTTAAGTATGATACATGGTGAATGTGAGCCTTTGGGTTCATCCCACCTGTGGGTCCCATGTGCAGAGTGGCACCAAATCTAGCCCAGGTGGGGTGCACAGTTCGTTCAGTTCCGTAGGATTGCCAGCTTCTTTCTCACTTGTGTACTGTAATATCAGGCGTGTTTTTATTTATCTAATTTTGTACTCAGTTATAACCATATTAGGTTAGCTAATATACGACAGGTATAGTCCCTGGTGCTGCAGTGGGCCACCTTCTTTTCCTCTTGGACAAGATAATGCTGTGAGTCTATCTCCCTCTTTCAAATATACAGTCTTCTTCCTTTTTAAAGACTGTTACAAGTTCTCTAATTCACAATTGAAATCAGGTGTTTGTTCAAGTTAGGGGAGACTTTTAAACTATTAAAACAAGGTAACGTTCTTCAGCGGTCTGATGGAGTGTGTGTTGGGGATGGAACTTGTCACCTGGAGTTCAGGTGTCTCTGTATACTGTATAAAATAGGTGTAAACGTCACTCAGTTTAGACCTGGGTGTGTAGTCTCCCATTTCATGCTGTGTGCAGCATGGGCAGGCAGGCTCTGCCCTGCCTACTGGCAGCAGTGGATTTGGGGATGGGAGCAGAATAGCATGCGGAGGTTCCAGCACCTTGGCATGAGCAGGGTGCAGAAAGATGGTGCCCTGGAAAGCTCTTGGAAAGGAGGGGGCTGCAGCTTCTGACTCTCGTGGGGTTTTTACACCATGCTGTAACATTTGAACTTTCACAAGAGATGTAATAATTTTGATAATAAAAATACTTACCTTGAAAATCAACATTCTGGAGCTCCTCTTCCTGTTTTCAATGGCTTTGATCTCTGAGTACAGACCTAAGCCAGAGATTTTTATGCCTCCCTGTCCTGCTTTGCATCCATCGTGTCCAGTGCCCCCCCACCAGCCCTGGCGTGTAATGCATTGCAGGTGTCTTGAGAGCAAGACGAGACTGCATGTGTCAGTGAAGGAAAGCTGACAGTAGCAGAACACATCAGAGTTCTGGTTATCCTGGGTAGGTCACACAGCCTGCTCATTTGTCAGCTCAGCTGGAATATTGAATAAAATGGGATTCCTGAGCTGCTCCCCTGTTCCTAAACACCCACCATTTCATCAGCCCAAAGCAGCTCATGAGGTGTACTGGCCCAAACAGGGATTGCCTTGAGTCAATATTGTACTGTGACAAGCTGTAGAATTTTTAAAAAAACCACTGAAATGCTCATGAGATAGGATCCCCTGGGAAATGAAGATGAAGGGGAAAAGAGTTGAAGAGAACTGGCAGTATTTTAAAGCAGTCTTACTGAAGGCACAGGAACAAACAATCCCGCTGCATAGTAAGAAATGCAAACACGGTAGGCAACTGGTTTGGCTTAACAAGGATATCCTTAGGCGGCTTAAACTCAAAGGATGCGTACAAGAAATGGAAATGTGGACAGTTGACTGAGGAGGAGTATAAACATACGGCTGGAGAATGCCGGGCAGTAATCAAGAAAGCGAAAGCGCAATTGGAACTGCAGCTGGCAAGGGATGTGAAGAGTAATAAGAAGGGTTTCTACAGGCATGTGAACAATAAACAGGTTATCAGAGAAGGTGTGGGTCCGTTACTGGATGAGGGAGGTAACCTAGTGGCAGATGATGCAGGAAGAGCTGAAGTACTCAATGCTTTTTTTGCCTCAGTCTTCTCGGACAAAGTCAACTTCAACATGATGATTTGAGACGATGCAGTATGGGAAGGTGGAGGGCAGCCATCTGTGGGGAAGGAACAAGTTCTGAGCTATCTTAAAAAAAAAAAAAAAAAAAACAGATGTGCACAAGTCCATGGGTCTGGATTTAATGCACCTGAGGGTACTGAGGGAATTGACAGAGGTCATTGCTGAAACTTTGGCCATTATGCTTGAAGACTCTTGGAGATCAGGGGAGATACTGGATGACTGGAAGAAGGCAAACGTAGTGCCCATCTTTAAGAAAGGAAAGGAGGACAATCCAGGGGGCTATAGACCCGTCAGCATTACCTCAATTCCTGGGAAAATAATGGAGGGAGTCCTCAAGGAATCCATTTTGGAGCACTTGAAAGAGGGGAAAGAGATCAAAAGTAACCAACATGGATTCACCAGGGGCAAGTCCTGCCTGACCAGTCTGATTAGCTTCTCTGATGAGGTAACAGGCTCTGTGGACATGGGGAAGTCAGTGGATGTGATATACCTTGACTTCAGCAAGGCTTTTGATAAGGTCTCCCACACCATTCTTGTCCATAAGTTAAGGAAACATGGATTTGATCCTTGGATTATAAACTGGATAGAAAGCTGGCTTGATAATCAGGCCCAAGGGGTAGTGGTCAATGGCTCAATATCTGGATGGCGGTCTGCTTCAAACGGAGTGCCGCAAGGCTCGGTTCTGGGGCCGGTGTTATTCAACATCTTTATTAATGACCTGGATGAGGGACTGGATTGCACCCTCAACAAGTTTGTGGATGACGCAAAACTAGGGGTAGAGGTAGATTCCTTGGAGGGTAGAGAGAGAATCCAGAGTGACCTGGATAAATTGGAGGACTGGGCCAAAAGAAATCTGATGCGGTTCAATAAGGAGAAGTGTACAGTCCTGCACCTGGGGTGAAAGAATCCCAAGCATTGTTACAGGCTGGGGACCGACTGGCTCAGCAGCAGGACGATGGAAAGGGACCTAGGGGTTATGGTGGATGAAGGGCTGGATATGAGTAAACTGTGCCCTTGTAGCCAAGAAGGCTAACGGCATACTAGGGTGCATTAGGAGGAGCATTTCAAGCAGATCTAGAGAAGTAGTTATTCCTCTTTATTCGGCACTGGTGAGGCCACATCTGGAATATTGTGTCGTTTTGGGCCCCCCAGTATAAAAAGGATGTGGATTTGCTGGAGCAGGTTCAATGAAGGGCAACAAAAATGATTAAGGGTCTGGAGCACAAGACCTAGGAGGATAGGCTGAGGGATTTGGGCTTGTTTAGTTTACAGAAGAGAAGACTTAGAGGCGATTTAATAGCAGCCTTCAACTTCCTGAAGGGGGGCTCTAAAGAGGAGGGTGAGAAACTGTTCTCAGTGGTGTCAGATGGCCGAACAAGGAGTAATGGTCTGAAGTTGAAGAGGGAGAGGTGTAGGTTAGATATTAGGAAAAACTACTTCACCAGGCGGGTGGTGCAGCACTGGAATGCGTTGCCTAGAGAGGTGGTGGATTCTCCATCCCTCGAGGTTTTTTAGTCCCGGCTGGACAACGTGTTGGCTGTGATGACTTAGTGGGGGTTGATCCTGCTTGAAGCAGGGGGATGGACTAGATGGCCTCGTGAGGTCCCTTCCTCCCTGTGATTCTGTGACTTGGGAGGAATGATGGAGCAGCTGCCCATGTGGAACTCATGCACCTCTGGAAGGCAGCCGCTCAAGTCCCTGTCTGAGAATTAGGCAAATCCGGAAAGGAAAAGCGCATTTCTGCTTCTCTGACTATGGGAATGGTCAAATCCTCCAGCGTGCCTGATATACCTAAAGCAGCCCAGGCCTTCTAGTACAGCCTTCCCTCCCTTACTTATCATGTTCACCTCTCCTAGAGTGGTCCACATACCCTGCTTGATAGGCTTCAGGTAGAGGCGTATTGTCCATTAAGGGCACCCAATTCCTTCTCTGGGGCCAGTAACCTGAGGCCACCAGCCTCCCTAATCCAGTTTGGGGAAGGCTTAAGAAGGTCAGGTCTGGGCCAAAGCCAACTTTTCCCCTGTGTACATATGTTCCCAGCACACAGCATCAGCCTCTTCCAGCACCTAGCTCTCCATTCATGCCTCAGTTTCCCCCATTCCCTTCCCTTTCCTGTTGCTAGTGGCCAAGGGAATGCTGGGAAATGTAGTTTGTTCCCTACTCTAGGGCAAGCTCTCTAGGCAGGGGCTGAACAAGGAATTACAGCTGCCAGGGTGCCATGGGTTCTCCCCATCCTGCCCTGCGGGTTCCCACTGAACAACACAACAGAGAGGGAGGGAGAGAAATGGGATGAAATGGCCCTTCTGAGAGTGGCCCTGGTGCCAAGGCACATGTGGCCTAATGGTAAATCTTTCACTGAGGTTCCTGGGATTTGTCATTTAGAAAGAATGGCCCAGATCTGGGCGTCTCCCTCACATCCTCTGCCATGAACACTGATAGAAAGAACGAATATAGTTTCTCCACAATGGCATTGTTCCTGAGGGGGTTCCTTCGCATCTCAATTCCCCAGTGACCCCACTGGCTGTTTAGCCAGCTTCCTGCTTCTGAGTAAGGTGGGGGCTTGGGGGGGTTGTTTGTTTTTCTTTTGGAGTCACTGGGTAGCTGATCTTTACATTCTTTTTTTGTCTTCCCAATTTCATTTTCACACCACTTGCCAGAGCTTGGGCTCCTTTCTATTTTCCTCTCCAGGATTTAACATTCACTTTTTAAACAATGCTTTTTGTCTCCCTGTTTCTTTTTCATTGTTGCTTATCACATTTTGGTTGTCTTTATTATGTTTTTAAATTTTGAATATACAATTAAGTCAAGCTTTTAAGGTGCCATTTATGCTAAAGAAGTAGGAAACCAGACCAAACATCCATACAAGCCTGTTAGCATCAACCTTTAACCAGGGAGCAGGCTACTCGGGGAGCCCAGAGCAGTAAAATGCCTGCTCCTAAGTGACCAGAGGAGCTGTGGAACAGGAATTTAGTGATGGCGTCTCCGGGTGATGAGGGCATGATTACAATGTTCCTGCTCTCCTTTTCCATCTGCCTGCAGAGTACATTGTTATATGCACACCAGAAATGGAAGCAAAACCTGGCTGTGGGCGACGTGCTAATCAGCTGGGAGGCATTTGACCCTCTCCAGAGCAGCCACACAAGGGCACAGCTTACAGGGAACACTGCCCTGGGGGCACCTTGTCTGCCGTGGGTGTTCGTGGCAGGTCTTGCTGCTTGACTGAAATGTACTGTGACACCTGCGTGAGGGATCCTATGTTGAGCCTTGCCACCTCCTGGAGTACTCACTAATCTAGGGACTTAGGGTTTGGGACTGGCTGGGGTTTGGACTGGCTTCCTGATCCACCAGGGTCTATCCTCTGGGGTCTGGAACAATTCACAGGCTGCAAGTTGTCTCTCCGAGGGTGCCTAGCTTGTCCTAGGTAGAGGGTCATGCTGTCCCGATCCAGGCTCAGGGACCAGAGGTTACCGCTCATACACCAGTGCAGCACCAGAAGCTCCATCATTTTCTCAGAGGTGAGGACCTCTGAGCATAGTCACTTTTTTGCTCAGGTGGATTAAGTCAAGCAGGTGCAACTGTGGTGCTTTGTCCTCACCATATCACCATTCCTAGACACTCTGGGCTTGCAATGCCGTCGTGACTCTGGATCTGACCAGGATGTCGTCTTCCAGCAGGAGATTATGGGTGGGAGATTCCTCAGCCACACTGTAGTCGTCCTAGGCCTCTCCTCGCAGGAGCAGGGCAAGGAGGCTGGACTGCTGATCTTGGAGGCCAGGCATCTCACAGTGCCACCTTCTCAAAGACCAAGAGATACACCTTCATGTCATCCTTCCATGTCATTTTCTGCAGTCAGTGGCTGGCCTTTACAGTCCATGTCTCATTGCAGTTCTGTCTCAACTCTGTAAGGACCTTCAGCTAGTTCTGGCACTTCCTCGGCAGCCTGGATCATCAGTAGATAATTGGTTTACTGCAGCCTCCTGGTGGGTGGATGTCTGGACCTGGGTAGCATGCCATTAGGTCACTGTGGCTTGCACCTGTGCCTTGACTATGTTGTCCATCTTGGGGATTGGAGGGTTTTGACTCACCCTGAATTAGGTCCATGACACAGAATCGCACTCCTGGCACCATATGTGGCAAATGGCTAGTGCTATTGATCCTCATGCTCTTCCTCTGTGTGCTGGGGGCAGGTGCTGCTGCTTACCCCTGAACTTATTTGTCAATGGCTTTGTTAGTACCCAACTTTGGAGATGGGGGGGAGGTGAGTAAGGAAAGGGCACAGGTTCATGCTCTCTCACCCACTTTGCAGGGTGTCTCTTCCCCTATAGCTCTGATTCTCTGGTGAGCAACAGTATCCCTCCAAACTGCAGTTGAGTCTCCTTCCACAGACTGAGTGAAGCAGGGGTTTGTATTAGGTCTCCGGAAGGGCCTTAATTGGCCCTAGGTGCTCTAAATAGCCTGTTTCCTCCATTGACAGGGAATAAAACTGATCATCCTGGGCCTTATATACCTGTCATTTATCACTCCCTTGCTATCCACTGGCCCTACTGTATTGCATATCACTTTGTTAAGAAAAGTCACTGTCCAGCCCGGGACCCATGAGTGTTTGGTTGTAGCCATAGGAAGGGCGTTATTCTCCCTGGGCTGTACGAGAAAGTCCCAAAAAAACAGGACAAGACATAAGATTGGGGGTCCCCTAGGAGCTGCCTTCATACCCTCTGGTCCTCAGACCCTGTGTGTGTTCAGAACAAAGAGGTAAAGGTGACAGCCTGGTAGCAAAACACCCTAGTACAAACAGACTGGTTAATGCTAGTTTCAGAGGACAGGGGCAGGGCCTTTCACTTGTAACCAGATGGGGTATAACAGTTTGGCTTTGGGGCTGTGGCACTGGGCACGTACCTTCTGGATAAGGTGAAGCTGACACTGCCCGAGACTGGCCTCATATTACACCTTTTTCTGTATTATATTCCTGTAGGCTTTGAGCAATATATCTGCCTGGTCTTGCTTTATTTGGTCTCTTAAATATGTTTCATAATTAGGGCCCTATCAAATTCACAGCCATGGAAAACACGTCATGGCCTGTGAAACCTGGGCTTCCCCTATGAAACCAGGTCTGCTGTGCTTTTACACAGCACTCTACAGCTTTCACAGGGGAGACCAGTGGTTCCTAAACTGGGGTACATGGCCCAAAATGGTGTTGCCAGGAGGGTCACAAGGTTATTTGACGTGGGCTGCCCTTACTCCTACCCTGCCTTCGGTGTTGGGTGCCGGAGCGGGGCAGCTACTGATCAAGGGTACAGCTCTGAAGGCGGCAGAGCAGATATACAGATGGAAGGGCCAGGCCCCCCAGCTTACACACTGCAGCCAGCGGTGGCTCTGCCTTCAGATGTGCGTTCCCCGCCAGCAGCCACCAGGGTCCAGCTGCCCAACAGTGGGGCGGGCGAGAGGGACAAGGCCACTTCCACAGACAGACAGCAGCTGCCCCTTGAATGTCTGTCAGCCCTTCACGCCCCTGCGCCAGCTGTGTCACTGCCAGCGCCCTGCACACCGTGGCTGAGCGGGGGGGGGGGTACCTGCGCCTGCCGCCCTCCACCCACGCCCGGGCTGTCTGCTGCCTCTTCCTGCAGACCTTGTTAGCAACAGGCACCTGTGCCAGCAGCCCCCGCCCCCCCACAGCACCTGTTCCGCACAGCAAGTTCTGAGCCCCCACTACCGCCTCCACATCCTCCTGGTGCCACACGACGAGTTGTGTACCCTACCGCCTCCACCTGGTGCTGTGCAGCAAGTTGTGTACCCTACCTCAACCACTTCCACCTGGTGCCACACAATGAGTTGTGTACCCTACCACCGCCTCCTGGTGCCACACAATGGGTTGTGTACCCTACCGCCTCCACCTGGTGCCACACAACGGGTCATGTACCCTACCTCCACCACTTCCGCCTGGTGCCACACAATGAGTTGTGTACCCTACTGCCTCCGCCTCAGCCTGGTTTCACACAACGAGTTGTGTACCCTCCCTCCACCTGGTACCACACAACGAGTTGTGTACCTTACCACCACCACCACCTCCGCCTGATGCCACACAAAGAGTTGTGTACCCTACCACCTCCGCCTGGTGCCATGCAATGAGTTGTGTACCCTCCCTCCACCTGGTTCCACACGAGTTGTGTACCCTACCACCACCACCTCCACCTGGTGCCACACAATGAGTTATGTACCCTACTGCGTCCACCTCCGCCTGGTCCTATAACCCCAATTATGCATACAATATGATGGGGGCTAATTTAGCTACAACTAATCAGGAAAGAGATCTTGAGGTTCTTCATCAAGTGTCCCTGTGGGTGCTCCACAGTAGGTGTCGGGCTCGCCCGGCGCCGCAGATCGGAAATCTTCCAGCAGTTTCTCCTGGATCGTGCATGTGCCGGCGTGTGCTGCTCCCCTGCGTGCCCCCGGCCACGTGCGCGATCTGGTCCCCGCCAGTTCCTTCTCAACCGCCATCGGCTGCAGACAGAATCCGCTCAGGCTACGGCCAGAGTCAGATTAGATAGTGTTTCTACGTGTAAATTGTTGTTTTTTCCTAGTTAAAAAAAAAAAAAAGAGAGAGGACAAAGAGAATATCAAATATATAATAAAAAGAGAGAGAGGAGCGGAGAAGAAGAGTGGACGTGAAGGCCAGTAGGCTGCCCGCTGCCCCACAGGCCGGCGACCGCAATTTGAGTAAACAGGCACGGACTAAGTGCTAAGTACCCTATTAACAGTAAAAGACTCACCGCGATGGCCTCTTCAGGTTTTAAAAAGTGAGAGTCCTGCCGTGAAGCTATGCCGGCCTCCGATGGGCATAGTGAATGTATCCAATGCCTGGGGGAATCACACGTTACCCAGAAGTGTTCCCACTGTGCTAAGCTCACAGCCAGGGCCAGGAAAGACAGAGAAATGCATCTTAAAATGCTCTTGTTTGACAAGGCCCTCCAGCCGGACTTGCCGGAGAGGCCTCACCCAGAAGGGCCCTCTGGGTTCCACAAGAGGAAGGCAGCTTCTCTGACCCCCTCGGTGCAGAAACGGAGGAAGCTCTTGCCGGCGGTTTCAGCGAGTGGGACGGGCGGAGCACACAGCCCCCAGCCGCATACTCAGGCAAGCGGCAGCGCGGCAGCACACGTGGCAGAGGCTGAGCCTCCGGTTACAAAACAGCTGGCACGCGCAGCTTCTAGAGCGTCGGCCAGGCAAGTGCCGGAACCAGCAGCACCGACCACCGCGGCCCCAACAGTGCAGGTCCAACAGGCACGGAGCCTGCAGGCACCGGAGGATGTTAACTGCCCGGCACCAACAGCGGGGCTGAGATCCCCGGTGCGGGAGGGGGCGGTGCCAGCCCCACAGGGGAGGGGAAAGGCAAGAACGAAAACTCGGCACCGCAGCCCTTCTCCGGACAGGGCTGCGCTGCTACTGACAACAAGCCCTCCCCCTGTGCTACATACGCCGCCCAGAAGGCCTGGGTCTCCACCAGCCTATCCAGAACCTCCTTCTCCATTCCTCCAACCAATGGCACCATGGCTTGGGCCACCTTCACCTTTTCTGGGATTGGATCCCCTGGAGTACTACCACAAACCAGTTTCACTGCTATCTGTGTCATCGCGGAGGTCTCGCTCTCCCAGACGTCGGGGGTACACACCCCAAGAGTGGTCCAGGTCTCCATCCCCGGACCCGTGCCCGTGCTGCCATGGTTGTTCTTATCATGCTGGACACAGACACCCCAGGCCTATGCCCAGGGGCAGGTCTCCCCCCCCAACCGTCCAATACCTCTGTGGACACTCTCGATTGGGGATGGAAACACAGTTATCTCAAAGGGAGTTAATTTCAGAACCCTGAGACTTTCCTTCACAATCCTCCAGCGATCAGGTGTATCATCAGCCGCAGGAACCTGAGAGTTCGAGGGAGGTTTATCCTAGTGGTTCCTCCTCATCCTCCCCAGATAAGGCCATGGCCCCCGGGGATGTCGCTCCCCCGGATGACCTCAAACAGTTTCAGGAGCTGTTTAAAAGGGTGGCTTTCACGCAAGGCATTCAAACGGCAGAAGTGCAGGAGAAACATCACAAACTCCTGAAAAATTTGAGACCCCCAGCTTCATCCAAAATTGCTATCCCACTGGATGAAGCCATTATGGAGTCAGCCACTACCATATGGCAGACTCCGGCCTCCGCTCTGCCTACGAACAAGAGAGCGGATAAGAAGTACTTCGTCCCAGCAAAGGGCATGAAGTTCCTCTTCAGTCACCCACAACCAAATTCTTTGGTGGTCGAGTCATCCCAGCAGAGGTCAAAGACTTCTCAGTACAAATCGGGGGGATCAGACAAAGATGCCAAGAAGCTAGAGCTGTTTGGCAGGAAGGTATATTCCTCTTCCACCCTGCTACTGAGAGTGGCAAATTATGCGGCACACCTAGCGAACCATAATTTTGATGATTACTCCAGGCTTACTTCTCTCATGGATTCACTTCCGGAAGATAAGAAGCCGGTGTTAAAGGCAATTGTGCAAGAGGGCTACGCAGCTTCGAGAACGGGAGTCCAGATCGCCCTGGATGTGGCAGATACGGTGGCACGCTCAACGGCTACTGCAGTGGTCATGCGTAGAGAGTCTTGGCTTCAGACATCGGGTATCCCGAGGGACCTACAGGCGAAGATCATGGATCTTCCCTTTGACACGCAAAAGTTGTTTGCAGACTCAACCGACTCAGTCCTCCACTCTAGTAAGGACTCGAGAGCTACACTTAGAACCTTGGGTATTTATACTCCTCCACATAGGAAGAAAAAATATTACCCTCAGCAAAGCCGCTACCCGTACCAACCACAGCGTGCGCAGTATCAATGGGGCTACGATCAAGGGCGACATCAACAGCAGCAACAGTACAGAACTCCCAGACGACGTTCTCAACAAAGCCATACGCCCTCGGGACAGGCCCAAAGGCAACAAGTTTGACGGGCATGTCAAGGGCTGCACTACCACTACCATCGCGCAGTGCCACTCTCATCTCATGTTCCATCATCACCTCAGACCATTTCACTCCCAATGGCAAAAGATCACCACAGACAAATGGGTGCTGGAGATCATAGCCATGGGTTACGCGATCCCCTTCCAGTCGCTCCCACCGACGAAGCCTCCTTCCAGGCCTCACCTCCGGGACACTACCCACGAGGCGAGCCTCAAGCAGGAGGTGGACCACCTTATGTTCATAGGGGCGGTGGAAAGAGTGCCGGAACAATTCCAGGGGAAAGGCTTTTATTCACGCTACTTCCTAACAGAGAAGAAAACAGGAGGCTGGAGGCCCATCTTAGATCTTCGGGGCCTCAACCGCTACTTACGCAAGCAACGTTTTCGGATGATTACAGTCGCCTCCATACTCACGGCATTGGACGATGGAGATTGGTTTGCAGACCTCGACTTACAAGATGCTTACTTTCATATAACGATCCACCCGGCACACAGGTGCTTCCTCCGCTTCATGGTCGGCAAGGAGCACTTCCAGTACAGGGTTCGGCCTCTCCTCGGCCCCGAGAGTCTTTACCAAAACCCTGGCAGTGGTGTCAGCCTACCTGCACAGACAGGGGGTGTTTATATTCCCATACCTGGACTACTGCCTACTGAAAGGGGCCTCGAAGGCAGAGGTCCTACGCATGATCCGCGTCACAGCGGACACGTTTCCTTCGCTGGGCCTAGTCATCAACCTCGCGAAGTCAAAGACCGACCCCACACAAGAGATAGAGTTCATAGGGGCATGCATAAACTCTATCACAGCAAGGGTGTACCTACCCGACGCCCGCTTCCGCGCCATCAGTTCGCTGCTGCAAGTCATCACTTACAGCCCCACGGTGCCGGTCTTAACGTGCTTACAGCTGCTGGGCCACATGGCGGCAGCGACGTTTGTGGTACAAAATGCCAGATTGCACCTGCGAAGCCTGCAGCATTGGCTGGCGAGTGTCTACAAACCGGCATCCCGCACTGTCCACAGGGTGGTGTCGCCCACAACAGAGGTGCGCAGATCCCTGGCGTGGTGGGAAAACCCCAAGAACCTGCTAGCAGGGTTGCCCTTTCACCAACCACAAATTTTTATTTTTCTTACTACCGACACCTCCCACATAAGATGGGGAGCGCACATCGGCGACAAGGTGACGCAAGGGCTATGGTCCCCTGCGGAACAGTCACTGCACATAAACATACTGGAGCTCAGAGCAGTGTTCAACGCCTGCAAACATTTTCGAGACCACATATATGGCAAAGTAGTCGGGATCAGCACAGACAATACCTCCACTATGTTTTACATAAATCAACAAGGAGGAGCCCGATCCCGTGCCCTATGTGCGGCAGCAGTCCGATTGTGGAACTGGTGCATCGCCAACGACATAACGTTGAAAGCCTCGTACTTGCCGGGTGCTCACAACGTGAAAGCAGACCAGCTGAGCAGGCGCTTCGCAATCACGCACGAATGGCAGATCCGCTCCGATCTGCTACGATCGATCTTTCATACATGGGGGTTTCCCCAGATCGATCTGTTTGCCACCCAGCACAACAAGAAGTGTCCCCAGTACTGCTCCAGGGCAGGAGTGGGGCGGGGGTCCCTGTGGGACGCATTCATGATTTCATGGAAGGGCCCCCTACTTTATGCGTCCCCCCCCCACAGCGCTTATCCACAAGGTCTTGCAGAAAGCCAGAAGGGAGAGAGCTCGCATGATACTAGTAGTCCCAACTTGGGATCGGCAGCAATGGTTTCCCTTGCTTCTGCGCATGTCGGACCGCCCACCGCTCCCTCTACCGGTGGCTCCGGACTTACTCACGCAGGCTCAGGGGTCCATAGTGCACCCACACCCTCACAGCCTGCGCCTACAAGCATGGCTAATCCATGGCTCAGCTCCTTAGAGAGCACATGTACGGAGGAAGTACAACAAGTCCTGGAATGTAGCCGAAGGACCTCCACCAGGAAGACTTACAAACAGAAATGGACTCGATTCACAGCCTGGTGTTCCGCCAAGCAGTTAGCTCCCCTTGACGTTCCTATACCAATAATACTAGAATACTTATTGGACCTCAAGAGGAGCGGGCTTTCCTTATCCTCGCTAAAAGTCCACCTCGCCGCCATATCAGCCTCTCGGCATACAGGGGAAGGGCCCACGGTATTCGCCCATCCTATGGTTACCAGGTTTTTGAAGGGGTTGGTAAACCTGTACCCCCCCCTCGGAAACCGCTTCCACCATCGTGGAATCTGGACTTGGTGCTCAGCACGCTATCGGGTCCACCTTTTGAACCATTAGCCACAGTTCCCCTACATCTCCTTACGATAAAAACAACCTTCCTCCTCGCAATTACATCAGCTCGCGGGGTGAGTGAGCTCGCAGCAGTTATGGCAACGCTGCCCTGCACAGTATTCTCAAAGGAGGCGGTAACCTTACGGCTGCACCCAGCCTGTGTTCCAAAAGTTTCTTCAGAGTTCCATCTTAACGAACCAATAGTTTTACCCTCGTTTTACCTGAAGCCTCACAGCTTCAGCAAAGAGGCACGCCTGCACATGAGGAGGGCGTTGGCCTTCTACATAGACAGAACTAAATCCTTCCAGAAAACGGACAGGCTTCTAGTGTCTCTCACTCCCAGGTCAAAAGGGGAAGGCCTCTCTTCACAGAGAATTTCAAAGCACATTGTGTCCTGTATAAAAATGTGCTACGAGCTTCGAAAGATTCCTTTGCTGGCCCCGCCCAGGGCTCACTCCACCAGGGCGGTGGCGGCATCAACAGCCTTCTTCAAGGGCATCGCCTTGAAAGACATCTGTAGAGCGGCGACCTGGTCATCCTACGACACCTTCACCAAGCACTATGCCCTACATTGGGTATTCCAAGAGGATACCCGTCTGTCGACAGCAGTCCTCTGGGGGGCAAGCTGCACATAAACCCACCTCCTTACTTGGGTTACTGCTGGGTAGTCACCTATTGTGGAGCACCCATGGGGACATTCGATGAAGAAAGAGAAGTTACTCACCGTAGTAACGGTGGTTCTTCGAGATGTGTCCCCATGGGTGCTCCACCACCTGCCCATCCTCCCCACTTTGGATCTCTGTCTAGTGTTTTTCAGGAGCATTCGAGGCGGTTGGTCAAGGAACTGGCGGGGACCAGATCGTGCATGTGGCTGGGGAGCGGCGCGCGCCGGCGCATGCGCTATCCAGGAGAAACTGCTGGAAGATTTCTGATCTGCGGTGCCGGGCGAGCCCGACACCTATTGTGGAGCACCCACGGGGACACATCTCGAAGAACCACCGTTACTACGGTGAGTAACTTCTCTTTATCGTGGATAGTTCTCTGAAAACATCCACGCAGTGTGCAGCGGCAGTCAAGAAAGCACATAGGATGTTAGGAATTATTAAAAAAAAGGGCTAGACAATGAGACATAGAATATTTTGCTGCCCCTTTATAAAAGTATGATACGTACACATCTTGAACACTGTTTACAGATGTGGTCTCCTCACCTCAAAAAAAAGATATTTTGGCATTAGAAAAGGACAACTAAAATGATCAGGGGTTTGGAACAAGTCCCGTGTGAGACAAAGCTAATGAGACTGGAATGTTTCAGTTTAGAAAAGAGGAGACTGGGGCTGGGGGGGTCGGGGCGCTATGATAGAGGTGTATAAAATCATGAACGGTGTGGAGAGGGTGAATGAAGAGAAGTGGGGAAGGAACGAGTTAAGAACATAAGAACAGCCATACTGGGTCAGACCAAAGGTCCATCCCGCCCCGTATCCTGTCTGCTGACAGTGGCCAGTGTCAGGTGCCCCAGAGGAGGTGAACCGAAGACAATGATCAAGCGATTTGTCTCCTGCCATCTGTCTCCAGCCTTTGACTAAAGGCTAGGGGCACCATACTTTACCCTTGGCTAATAGCCATTTATGGACCTAACCTCCAAAAATTTATCAAGCTCTATTTTAAACTCTGCCAGAGTCCTGGCCTTCACAGCCTCCTCTGGCAAGGAGTTCCACAGGTTGACTGTGCGCTGTGTGAAGAAAAACGTTCTTTTATTAGTTTTGAACCTACTACCCATCAATTTCATTTGGTGTCCCCTAGTTCTTGTATTATGGGAACAAGTAAATAACTTTTCTGTATTCACTTTCTCCACACCATTCATGATTTTATATACCTCTATCATATTGCCCCTCAGTCTCCTCTTTTCTAGACTGAAAAGTCCCAGTCTCTCTAGCCTCTCCCCATATGGGACCCTTTCCAAACCCTTGATCATTTTAGTTGCCGCCAATGTATCTTTTTTGAGGTGAGGAGACCACATCTGCAGTACTCAAGATGTGGGCGTACCATAGTTTTATATAGGGGAAGTAAGATATTCTTCATCTAATTTTCTATCCCTTTTTTAATAATTCCTAACATCCTATTTGCTTTACTGACTGCCGCTGCACACTGTGTGGATGTTTTCAGAGAACTATCCACTATAATTCCAAGATCCCTTTCCTGATCTGTTGTATCTAAATTTGCCCCCATCACATTGTATGTATAACTGGGGTTATTTTTCCCAACGTGCATTACCTTACACTTACCCACATTACATCTCATTTGCCAATAGTTACGAGCTACTTAGAAGAACTAGATGTACACAAATCCATGGGGCTGGATTTAATGCACCCAAGCGTACTGAGCCGAACCTTTGGCCATTATTTTTGAGGGCTCTTGGAGATCGGGGGAGCCATCTCTTTCCTGACACAGCTCAGGCTTCCTGCATCCACCTGGCTGATGGCATTTGTTCAGCCTCTGTAGCTGTTCCAAGCTCACACGGTCAACTTAGGGCATTATGTTCAGGACGATAAATTCCACATGGGCACCAGCACCAGGTGCCTGGGTCCTATTTGCCACAGCACAGACTCAGCAGCGCTGCCCCATGCTTGGGGGCTGTAGCAGCATCAGATGGGGCAGCCCATGGGCTCACCTTGTAGCCCCTCCACAGAGGATGGATGCAGGCTAAGTAAGCAGGGTATTGTGGGACATCAGGGGCTGGTAAAAATGGGACCAAGATGACTAGGGAGTGGAGTTCCTGGGGTGTTAAACCAGCTACGCCTGTCTTCATTGTCTGCCTTCAAGTAGCTCTGTGCAGCACAGAGCTATAGACAGGTAGGGCTGGAAGGGCCCTCAAGACGTCATCCTGGCCAAGTCCCTGTGCTGAGGGAGGAGCCAGCACCCGGGTTATTCCTGCCAGCTGTCTGGCCCAGCTGTTCTTAAACACTGCTAGTGTGCAGGTCCCATAGCTTCCCATGGGCACCTGTGGCACAGCTCAGTTGCCCTGAGAATGAGAAAAACAAACAAGCAGTCCAGTAGCAATATAAAGACTAGCAAAATAATTTATTAGGTGATGAGCTTTCATGGGACAGACCCACCTCTTCAGCTCGTAGCTGTACCAGAACAGACACGCTCTTTTAATCATGTGCACAGACCAGCGTGAGCCTTAAACTCTGTACATAGGTCTTCTCTGTGGTTATTTGTTGTCTGCTCATGGTTTCTTTAAAAAAAAAACAAAGGTAAAGTTACTGTTCATTGTTAACAGTTGCATAACCCCAGTTAAAGAACTGATTGCATGACGCCCTTGCACCATGCCAGGCTCTCAAGGGTTCCAGAAATGTGAACACTGCCACAAAGCGATGCCTGCCTTGGACAGCCACTCTGAGTGCACAAGGTGCTAGTAAGAGAGTCACATTCCTCAAAAGCGCCAGCACTGCAAGAACTAACTGCCAGAGCTCGGCGCCATTGAGAAATGCGCCTGAAAACGGTATTGACGAGGTTTGACAAGGCTCTCCAACCTCCTACTGAAGAGTCCAGCACAGCTCACACAACCTCTACTGAAACGTAGGGCTTCCTCCGCAACTGCTTTGCCCTCCAAGAAGGCTAAGACCTTGCCCACCTGGTCGATGACAGCTCTCTTACGGAGCACTCCTGGCGCTGTAACAAAACCTGGCACTGCTTCTGTAAAGCCTCAGCCGGCCACAAGCAGCAAGGTGGCGAAGTCCAAAGCAGGGCTACCTAAGCCCACAGAGCCTCTGGACCCAAGGGTGCCATCTCCTGCAAAGCACCCGGTCCCTAGTCCCCTGGTACTGTTAAGACCACTATGGAGCTGATAACTGCACCAGCCCCAATGCTGGCATTGCTGGTGCAGCCTTCTCCATGCTGATCTGCAGCACAGCCACCACCAGTACCGGAGGTTCCTCGTAACGCTGCGCCAAGGAAGGAACCAGTTAAGGCAAGGCACCGAAGTCCTTCTCTGCGCTCACCATCACCGACATTTCCACCGTTCCTCTCTCTGTGTCCGAGGGGTTCGGCACTGAGATCGTCTGTTGTGCGGTCAGGCCGGCTGGAGAGGTGCAGTCCATGCTATTACGAGCCACGCAAGCTGCCCTCCCCCTTTCTATCTGCTGCTTATCATGACAGGAGGTATCGTCATCGCTCTGCCTCGCTGTCTCCATCTTCTAGGATCTCCAACAAATCATTTCTCCTCCTACTGCAGAGATCCTTCCTGGAACTGGTGCAGGCACTCATACGAGGCTCCGTGTTCTCGCCACTCCAGCAGCTGTCACTACTGTCCCAGTCAATACCCCCCTAGCTGGGAATCATTTGATGGGTCTCGAGCCCAAGGTTGCTCTGTGCCGGGTCATGCTTCTCCTCGGCTATCACACGTTTCAGCCCCATCACCACCACTGCAGTTTCCATCACCTCAGCAGTTACTGGCGGAGACTACGCTAGTGTCGGACATGAAGGAACAAGAACCTGTAGCAGCTCCCCTTGGCCAATCGCCATCTCCAGGCAAAGCTGTTATTCCAGGGGACGTTATACCCATGGCCAATATAAAACAATTTAATGAATTATTTAAAAAGGTAGCTGTCAGCCACAGTGTTCCCCTTGTTGAGGATCACGAAAAGCAGACCAGACTGCTTAGGAACTTACAACCGGAGCAGTCCTCTACAGTAGCCATATCTATGGAAGAGGACATCCGGGAGGCAGCAGACGAAATATGGCAAACCCCAGCCTCTGTTCTGCCTAAAATGAAAAAACTGGGTAAGAAATACTTTGCCCCCACCAAACGGCTGGAGTACCTATGCACTCACCTACAGCCCAGCTCCTTAGTAGTTGACACTGTGCTCCATAGATCGTACACCCCTCAGTTGAGGTGCACAGCGACAGACGAGGTGGCCAAAAGGTTCAATAGCCTGGGCAGGAAGTTATACTCTTCAGCCACCTTCTGCTTTGCATAGCAAATTACGTGGCTCTGCTTTCAAACCACAACTTTGATAACTATTCAAAATTAGCGTCTTTTTAGAGTATCTGCCGGAATCTACTTATATCAGTGGTTAAGGAATGTTATACCACCACCAAGAGAGCCATTCAACTCGCCCTAGATATAACTGACACAGCGGCGAGGGCTGCAGCAGTTGGCACGCGCCATGCTCTTACCCACAAGCCACGGTGATACCTAAAGAACTGCAGGCGAAAGTTGAGGACTTGCCTTTCAATAAAAAGAAGCTGTTTGCTGAAAACACAGATGCCGTCCTCCATTCTAGTAAGAACTCTCATGACACTGCGCACACTGGGAGCATATACCCCTTCTTACAGGAGGTGATACTGTCAGCCCTACCAGAGGAACTATGAATCCAGCTTCTACAAATCCCAGCCGTTTCAGCCAACGAGACCTTACAGTCAGCCTCGTTCTCAGCAGAGACCGCAAAGGCACAGAAACCAAGGTGGATGTGACTGACCCTCTCATCCCCCAGACAGCAAGTTTGACTCGTCAGTTGAGAGCAGCAGAGTCGTCCCTATCACTTCGCAGACGCCCAGCATATTTCACTGCCCATTGAGGCCCTCCTTACATCAGTGGGCCTCCACCACCACCCACAAGCAGGTGCTGGAGATTGTGCAATCAGGCTATGCCACTCCATTCGTCTCCGTCCCACCCCTCGTCAGGGACCCCTCTCATGAGAACTGCCACTTGAGGTGGTGGATCATCCTCTTTCTACGGGCGCAGGGGAACGAGTTCCCCACAACTTCAGGGGCAAATGTTTTACTCTCACTACTTCCTCACACAGAAGAAAAGTGGTGGCTGGAGCCCAGCACTGGACTTACGCCGGCTGAACTGATATGCAACAAGCAATGCTTCAAGATGGTGACGCGGGCCTCAACAATTCCAATCCTAGACCTCAACCGTTGGTTTCCTGCTCTTGACCTCCAAGACGCCTACTTCCATGTCACTGGTCATACTGCTCACAGACAGTTCCTATGGTTTACAGTGGGGACGGTTCATTTGCCGTACAGGATCCTCTCTTTCGCACTCTCAACAGCCCCCAGTGTGTTCTCCAAAACCCTGTTGGTAGTAACAGCCTACTTGCGTCGTCAAGGGGTCATGATATTTCCCTATCTCAATGACCGCCTCATAAAAGTTCCCTCTCCTGCGGAGACTGCATGTATGCTATGCTCCACACAGTCAGCCTGTCACTCCCTAGGCCTCCTTATCAATGAGAAAAAGTCAACCCTTCAACCTACACAGAATCTAAAATTTCATCAGGGTTGACATGATGCAAGAGCGTATTTGCCCCTCCACAAGTTCCAGGTGATGACCTTGTAGACATCCTCAGGGGCAGCCCCACCATACAAGTGGTAGCATGCCTCAGACCGTGGGCTGCCTGGTGGCAATTGATCTTTGTGCTACAGCATGCCAGATTCCATTTTTGCATGTTACCACACTGGCTGGCTAATATCTACAAGACCACTCACCGCGGCCTTCCCCATTCAGTGGCGCCTCCACCTCAAGTTCTCACCTCTCTATTTTGGTGGCGGAGCAAGGAGAACCTTCTTGCCAGGGTCCCATTTCACCCCAAACAACCATCCCAGATTATTAGCACGGACACTTCCCTTTTAGGGTGGGAAGCCCACATGGACACTTCCGCCATTCGGGGCAATGGTCCTTGCAAGAACACCTCCTACACGTCAACCTTCTGGACTCGGAACTGTTCTCTGGGTCTGTCAGCACATCCGACGATACGTTCGGGGGGGGCGACGATGAAAATGCTCACAGACAACACGGCAACAACGTAGTCCATAGATCTCCAGGGAGGGGCCCGCTCATGTTCCCTCTGTGTGGAGGCAATCAGCCTGCAATCGGTGCATTCACAACAGCATCACACTTCTGGCATCTTAGTTACCTGGACACAGCACTGTCGCTGCAGCTTCCCTGAGCAGGCGCTTTGCTCTGGACCACGAGTGAGAACTCCACCGTGGGGTGGTCCACTCCCTGTTCCAATGCTGGGGCAGCCCCCTCATCGACCTCTTTGCCACCTGTTGCAACAAGAAATGTCACCTTTATTGCTCCAGAGCCAGAGGGGGGCAGGGCTCACTAGGCGATGCACTTAAGGTCATGGAAGGGCCCTTTCTTGTACACCTATCCCCCTACAGCTCTCGCTCCCAGTGTACTTCGGAACGTCAGAGTGGACGGGGCTACCTTGGTATTCATGGACCCAGCGTGGGCACGACAGCACTGGTTCCCTCTACTGCAGTGGATGTCCCCACACCCTCCGTATCCTCCGCCCCTCTTACCAGACCTGCTAACACAGGAACAGGGAACCTTACAACACCCGGACATATGCAGGCCACATCTGACGGCTTGGTTCCTAGTTAGTGCAATGAGTCTGAGCTCCTTTGTTCCGCACAAGTCAGGAACATTTTAGAACACAGCCAAAAGCAAACTACTAGAACTGCACAGGTCTGTCAGCTGGTGTTCAGTACAAGTGGAACCAGCGCTGTCTCTCCTTAATGTCATTCTGGACGATATCCTGCACCTCAGAGACTCAGGGTTGGCACTGACCTCCCTAAGAGAGCACCTGACTGCAATTACAGCATGAAGCAGTCACACGGAGGGGTTCTCAGTGTTTGTGCACCCAGTTACTAAGAGGTTCCTCACGGGCTCATAAATATGTACCCGCCATGGAGTCTTGATCTAGGTCTACTGGTATTGATGAGACCACCATTTGAACCCCTGGCTACTGCCCCCTTAAGCTACTTACCATGAAGGTAACCTTTCTTCTCACCATCTCATCTTCCTGCAGAGTCAGCGAAATACCAGCCCTCATGGTGGGGCTTCTGTGTACGATCTTCAGTAAGGACGGAGTGACTCTCAGACACCATCCAACTTTCATTCCTAAAGTCTCCTCCGACTTTCACATCAACGAGCCCATAGTCTTACCTGAGTATTATCCTAACCGCATTCATCGTTGCAAGAAGTGGCACTGCGCACACTCAATGTCCTCATGGCACTTGCTTTTTTATATAGCCAGCAAGAAAACATTCCACAAAACAGAACACATCTTGGTCTCATTGGCTGAGTGGTCCAAAGGTGAGCCTCTGTCATCCCAATGGATAGCTCCTATCACTACCCCGTGCACTGCCCAGTACTATTCTTCCAGCCAGATGCCTCTCCTGACACAACCACAAGCCCATTCCACAAGACCTGTGGTGACTTCAACAGCCTTTCTTAAGCGGGGGTCCCTGAGAGATATCTGCAAAGCAGCCACCTGGTCATCCCGTGAGACACTGCGCTGTCCGGGACAGATGGACTTGACATACTTCGCTAGCTGCAGCAGCCCTCTCTGCTCCACTTATACGGTGACTATGTCTCTTTTCTATTCCCTCCTCCCTTCGTTGGGGAGCTGCTACCCAGTCGCCTGCAGTGCAGCGCCCACGCAAACATCACTTCAAGAAGAAAGCGAAGTTACTCACCTTGGTGCAGTAACTGTCTCTCTTTGAGATGTGTCCCCATGGGTGCTCCACAACCCACTCCAAAGCCTGCCTTGGCTGGCTGTTCTTTCTTGCAGATTCTGGAGCGGTTTCAAGGGAGAGGCTGCAGCTTGTCCATGCACGTGATTAAAAGAGCGCTAATGGAGACGCAGCATGAGCACACCAGCCACATACAGCTACGAAGAGTCTCCAATCTGCAGCACTGGGCCGAGCCCGGTACCTACAGTGCAGCACCCACAGGACACCCATCTCCAAGCATGACAGTTACTGCACCCAGGGGAGTAACTCCACTTCCTGGCACTCTGGGCGTAGCGAACAGCTAGCTAGACCTGTGGTGTCCAGCAAGGTCTGAAGTGCTCTAGTGGCTCTAGTCAAATAGCCACATTATTCTGACAATCTCTTTATTGTTCAAGCCGACTAGCCGCACTCAACCAGCCCAACAGCCACACGTGGCTCGTGTGTTGGGCACCATGGCTAGAGCATCCTCGACAGGTGTCTGTTTACTTTAAAACCACCACTGGTGGGGACCCCACAACCTCCCCCGGCAATTTGTTCCAGTGCTCAACCACCCTGGCAGCTGGAAGTTTTTCCTAATATCCAACCTAACCCTATCTTGCTTCAGTTTAAACCCCTTACAGTTTGTCCCAGCAGCAGAGGTGAGGGAGACCATGGGGAACACTTGACGTTCATCCTCTAAAACAGCCCTTAATCTATTGGCTGACTATGATCAGGGTTCCCCCAACCAGGCCTCTTTTCTCAGTACTAAATCCCCAGGGTTTTTAAAGTGCTCCTCAAAGGCAGGCTTCTCTAAACCTTGGATCCTGTCTGTTGCGCTCCATTGGACTCTCCTGATGAGTGGTGCCTAGCTCTGCACACAGTACTGGAGCTGAGAGCTCACCAGTCCCAAGGGGAGCAGCACAATTACATACACCAGTCCCAGACCCCTAGTATTTGTTTCTACAGCAGCAGCACATTGATGACTCGCATTCAATATCCCATCCTCTAACTGCAGGTGCTACCATCTAGCATAGGGACAGGCTGTGATTAGGGTCATCATCTGTCCTGTTTGAGCCAGGACTGTCCCTTTCTTTAGCTCCCTGGAGAGCCTCCTGACTTTTTTTAAAAAACAGGGTCTCTGTCCCGTATGCTGCAAAGCAGGGACGTGAATTTTAAAGAGACAGCGCTTTAAACAGCAGGGGCTGTATGTTTAAAGAGCCAGCTGGAGATGTGGGTGGGCTCTTTAAACAGACTGTTAAAACACGCTGTTCCAGGAGCCCTGGAGGTGATGGGGAGGATGAAGGAGGGACAAGGGTGTCAGCTGCCAGTAATAGGTTTGGGATAGGGAGGGCAGGGCCCTATGATGGGGAACGGTGGGGCAGGCACTTGTGGGCAGAAGGGGGGCAGCTGCTGGGGAGTTGCACATAGCTTGGTAGCCCACGGGCTGCGCAGACAGGCAAGTTTCTGGAGTAAAGGGCAGCTGGGCCCAGGCCAGGGGATCGTGGGTTTGGAGGAATCCCACAAATATTTGGGGGACAGGTTTCAGGGGGGCACAGAGGCAGGAAGATGGGGACAAGGAGGGTGAGTCAGGGGGGATGGCTGGTAAGGTGGGATTAACTCATCTGGAGGCCAGGGCTATTAGATTTTGTGGGGTCACCTAGGATCTGGGGCGAGCACAAAATCATGGGTTCAGAATATGGGAGGGGGTGCTCCAGGCTGGGGCGTGAAATGGCTGAGGGTGCTCCAGCTAGGAGTGCAGGCTCTGAGGTACAGCCTGGGATGAAGGGTTTGGGTGCAGCAGGAGGGGGGTCCAGGAGTGTGGGAGAGGGCTCAGCCTGGTCCACTGACAGATAGGGAGTAAAGGGGGCAAGTGCCCAGGCTCCAAGGCAATTTAAAAGGGCGTGGGGGGTCCCAAACCCTTTTAAATTGCTCGGGCAGTTGTGGCAGGTGGACCTCACCCCCTTTGGGGATGCAAACCCCTGCTCCATTCTGTCTGCCTGTGCCTTCCCTCAAAGGCCAGAGCCACAGGCCCCACTGTTTGAGAGCACGTGGAGAAAGGTGAAGTGGTGGGAAAAGCAGGTTTGGGGTAGGAAGTTTGGCTGCTCCACTTTGCATAGGCATTAATGGCTTAGAAGGGGAAAAAATTCTTTTTACAAGGTAATTCTTTTGGAGTTTTGTAGCTATTGGAAACTGATGAATAATTTTTAAAAAAAATATCCCGTGTTACTTAACCAATTGGGGCATGGTAAACTAAATTTAAATGAACCAATTGGGGCATGGTAAACTAAAAATTGGAAGAACTTTACCATAGATCCTGTTTATTTGACTTTTCCGTTGGAGTTGTTAAGTGATTTCCATCAAGTTTTAGCATTTGCTTGGGAAAGGGTATTTGAACTATTAGGCTGCAGCATTTATTTTAATCTGGCCCTGGCCTGGGGAATGGGAGAGCTCGCTAGGCCAGGAATGCTGAGGCGGGTTGGCCCCCAGGCAGCAACTAGGAAACAAACAATTACCATGTGGCCTGGGCCGGGGCATCTCTGGGGTGGAGAGGGACAGCGGAGCC
Source organism: Carettochelys insculpta (assembly GCF_033958435.1). Taxonomy (NCBI): domain Eukaryota; kingdom Metazoa; phylum Chordata; order Testudines; family Carettochelyidae; genus Carettochelys; species Carettochelys insculpta. The sequence goes on along the minus strand of NC_134147.1, from coordinate 50,060,983 downwards.
CCCCCGGCTAGATGGGCAGCCAGGTCACTGGGGTAGATAAACCCATGATGGGAGATTTCAGTGGGAGACTGTGGGAGGCAGCGGTAGGGGAGGGGTGAGGATTCCCAAGCCTTGCAGTGCTGTGCCTCTCACTATAAGTTACGAGCTCTGAAAATAAGGTGACCATATTCCTCTATCCAGCATATGCGATGGGGGGTTGGCTCCCCGGCTGCGGCTGCCACCCTAGGGGACCCACCCCCGCTGCCTCAAGCCTCAGGGCACTGGGAAGGACGCAGCAGCCATGCAGGCAAGTTCCTCACACCTTGAGGAGCCAGAAAGGAGATGGCAGCTGCACCGGTCCAGATCCCGGCTCCCCTGAGGTGCAGGGAGCCGGGAACTGGGCAGCAGCTGCACCGGTCCAGATCCCGGCTCCCCCGCTGGGGGAGACAGGTGGCAGCCACACCATCTGGCTCCCGGCTTCCCCAGTCTGGGGTGCAGCTGCATGGGTGGGCTCCCGGCTTCCCCAGTCTGGCGTGCAGCTGCGTGGGTGTGCTCCCGGCTTCCCCAGTCTGGCGTGCAGCTGCGTGGGTGTGCTCCCGGCTTCCCCAGTCTGGCGTGCAGCTGCATGGGTGTGCTCCCGGCTTCCCCAGTCTGGCGTGCAGCTGCGTGGGTGTGCTCCCGGCTTCCCCAGTCTGGCGTGCAGCTGCGTGGGTGTGCTCCCGGCTTCCCCAGTCTGGCGTGCAGCTGCGTGGGTGTGCTCCCGGCTTCCCCAGTCTGGGGTGCAGCTGCGTGGGTGGGCTCCCGGCTTCCCCAGTCTGGCGTGCAGCTGCGTGGGTGGGCTCCCGGCTTCCCCAGTCTGGGGTGCAGCTGCGTGGGTGTGCTCCCGGCTTCCCCAGTCTGGCGTGCCGCTGCGTGGGTGGGCTCCCGGCTTCCCCAGTCTGGGGTGCAGCTGCGTGGGTGTGCTCCCGGCTTCCCCAGTCTGGGGTGCAGCTGCGTGGGTGTGCTCCCGGCTTCCCCAGTCTGGGGTGCAGCTGCGTGGGTGTGCTCCCGGCTTCCCCAGTCTGGCGTGCAGCTGCGTGGGTGTGCTCCCGGCTTCCCCAGTCTGGGGTGCAGCTGCGTGGGTGGGCTCCCGGCTTCCCCAGTCTGGCGTGCAGCTGCGTGGGTGGGCTCCCGGCTTCCCCAGTCTGGCGTGCAGCTGCGTGGGTGTGCTCCCGGCTTCCCCAGTCTGGGGTGCAGCTGCGTGGGTGTGCTCCCGGCTTCCCCAGTCTGGGGTGCAGCTGCGTGGGTGTGCTCCCGGCTTCCCCAGTCTGGCGTGCCGCTGCGTGGGTGGGCTCCCGGCTTCCCCAGTCTGGGGTGCAGCTGCGTGGGTGTGCTCCCGGCTTCCCCAGTCTGGCGTGCAGCTGCGTGGGTGTGCTCCCGGCTTCCCCAGTCTGGCGTGCAGCTGCGTGGGTGTGCTCCCGGCTTCCCCAGTCTGGCGTGCAGCTGCGTGGGTGTGCTCCCGGCTTCCCCAGTCTGGCGTGCCGCTGCGTGGGTGGGCTCCCGGCTTCCCCAGTCTGGGGTGCAGCTGCGTGGGTGTGCTCCCGGCTTCCCCAGTCTGGCGTGCAGCTGCGTGGGTGTGCTCCCGGCTTCCCCAGTCTGGGGTGCAGCTGCGTGGGTGTGCTCCCGGCTTCCCCAGTCTGGGGTGCAGCTGCGTGGGTGGGCTCCCGGCTTCCCCAGTCTGGCGTGCAGCTGCGTGGGTGTGCTCCCGGCTTCCCCAGTCTGGCGTGCAGCTGCGTGGGTGTGCTCCCGGCTTCCCCAGTCTGGGGTGCAGCTGCGTGGGTGGGCTCCCGGCTTCCCCAGTCTGGCATGCAGCTGCGTGGGTGGGCTCCCGGCTTCCCCAGTCTGGCGTGCAGCTGCGTGGGTGTGCTCCCGGCTTCCCCAGTCTGGCGTGCAGCTGCGTGGGTGGGCTCCCGGCTTCCCCAGTCTGGGGTGCAGCTGCGTGGGTGTGCTCCCGGCTTCCCCAGTCTGGGGTGCAGCTGCGTGGGTGTGCTCCCGGCTTCCCCAGTCTGGCGTGCAGCTGCGTGGGTGGGCTCCCGGCTTCCCCAGTCTGGGGTGCAGCTGCGTGGGTGGGCTCCCGGCTTCCCCAGTCTGGGGTGCAGCTGCGTGGGTGTGCTCCCGGCTTCCCCAGTCTGGCGTGCAGCTGCGTGGGTGTGCTCCCGGCTTCCCCAGTCTGGGGTGCAGCTGCATGGGTGTGCTCCCGGCTTCCCCAGTCTGGCGTGCAGCTGCGTGGGTGTGCTCCCAGCTTCCCCAAATACAAGGAAATTAACCCCTTTTGAAAAATAAATCGGGATGCCTTCCTGGCGTCCAAAATACTCAGCTGTCCCGGCAGAAACGGGATGGATAGTCACCCTGCCTGAAAATCCTGCGTACAGAGTGGGGGGTATTAGAATGTAGGTCTGTTGCATGCAGACTGGGGGCAGGTTGGGAAGTTTGACACTGGTCTTGGCATGGTGTGTATGGAAGTTGGAAGGTGTGCTGTGCTGTATTGAATAGAGTGAGGTATTGGAAGGTATCAGGTGTGGAATAATCTATTGTTTTGCTTTGAAAGCTAGGGGTATAATTTCTGTTGTAAATCAACTGGCTGAAGTGAAATAGAATGTGGGGGGGGGGGGTGGGTACTGGCCTACTAGTATTCATTCTCTCTCTATACTCCTACAAAAATACCAGCTGGCTTACATTGTTCCAGAACCCAGCCCCATGCTCCTCGCCTCCCATCCTGACTCCTGCCCTCCTGCACACACACCGAGCCCTGATTTCCAGCAGCTCACTCACACACCCCAGCCCTCCCCCCCACACCCCCAGCCTCCTGCACCTCTCTCTCATGCTACCAGCCCACACTCTGGAGGACAGCAAGATCAGGCAAGGCAGGCACTTCTGTAGAGCAACAACCACTCAATTGGAGATCTATATAGACATTCAGTTGTTCCGATTGTTGTTATAATGATGCAGAGTATGGTTTAAATGGGGGCTCACTCAACTTAATGTTATTTTGAATGTTTGTGCTGCATAGTTCTGATGGTTTGCCATGGAACTAGCTTAACTCCAAGCAATTTTACCAGGACGGGATTCAGAGATTAAATTTCTTGATGCCTTAAATGACTGCTTCTTGGAGCAGCTAGTACAGGAACCCAAAAGGGGAGAGTCAATTCTCGATCTAGTCCTGACTGGAACGCAGGATCTGGTCCAAGAGGTAACTGTTACTGGACCGCTTGGAAATAGTGACCACAATATAATAACTTTTAATATTCCTGTGTTGGGAAGAACACCGCAGCGGTCAAACTCTCTGGCATTTAATTTCAAAAAGGGGGATTACACTAAAATGAGGAAGCTAGTTAAACAGCAACTAAAAGGTAGAGTAACTAAACTAAAATCCCTGGAAGCTGCATGGACACTGTTTAAAGACACCATACTAGGGGCCCAACTTAAATGTATACCCCAAATAAAAAAACACAGTAAGAGACCTAACAAAGAACCACCATGGCTTAACAGCCGTGTTAAAAAGGCAGTGAGAGAGAAAAGGGCAGCTTTTAAAAAGTGGAAGTCAAATCCTAGTGAGGAAAATAGAAAGGAACATAAACACTCCCAAATTAAGTGTCATAGGCTGCGTCTACACATGCACGCTACTTCGAAGTAGCGGCACCAACTTCGAAATAGCACCCGTCACGTCTACACGCGTTGGGCGCTATTTCGAAGTTAACTTCGACGTTAGGCGGTGAGACGTCGAAGTCGCTAACCTCATGAGGAGAAAGGAATAGCGCCCTACTTCGACGTTCAACGTCAAAGTAGGGACAGTGTAGACGATCCGCGTCCCGCAACGTCGAAATTGCTGGGTCCTCCATGGCGGCCATCAGCTGCGGGGTTGAGAGATGCTCTCTCTCCAGCCCCTGCAGGGCTCTATGGTCACCGTGGGCAGCAGCCCTTAGCCCAGGGCTTCTGGCTGCTTCTGCGGCAGCTGGGGATCTATGCTGCAGGCACAGGGTCTGCAACCAGTTGTCAGCTCTGTGGATCTTGTGTTGTTTAGTGCAACTGTGTCTGGGAGGGGCCCTTTAAGGGAGTGGCTTGCTGTTGAGTCCGCCCTGTGACCCTGTCTGCAGCTGTGCCTGGCATCCCTATTTCGATGTGTGCTACTTTGACGTGTAGACGTTCCCTCGCTGCGCCTATTTCAATGTTGGGCTGAGCAACGTCGAAGTTGAACATCGACGTTGCCGGCCCTGGAGGACGTGTAGACGTTATTCATTGAAATAGACTATTTCGATGTTGGCTGCACGTGTAGACGTAGCCATAATGTAATAAGAAAAGCCAAAAAAGATTTTGAGGAACAGCTAGCCAAAAATTCAAAAAATGATAGTAAAATGTTTTTTAAATACATTAGAAGCAGGAAGCCCGCTAAAAAAGCAGTGGGGCCCTTGGACGATAAAGATATAAAAGGAGCGATCAAGGAAGACAGTGCCATTGCGGAGCGATTAAATGATTTCTTTGCTTCAGTCTTCACGGCTGAGGATGTTACAGAGGTTCCTAAATCTGAGCCAACCTTTTTAGGTGACAAATCTGAGGAACTCTCCCAGATTGAAGTGACATTAGAGGAGGTTTTGGAGTTAATTGATAAGCTGAATAGTAACAAGTCTCCAGGACCAGACGGTATTCACCCAAGGGATCTGAAAGAACTCAAATGTGAAATTGCGAAGTTGTTAACAGTGGTTTGTAACCTATCCTTTAAATCCGCTTCGGTACCCAATGACTGGAAGACGGCCAATATAACGCCAATATTTAAAAACGGCTCCAGAGGAGACCCTGGCAATTATAGACTGATAAGTCTAACATCAGTACCAGGCAAATTAGTAGAAACAATAGTAAAGAATAAAATTGCCAGGCATGCAGAAGAGCACGAATTGTTGGGCAAAAGTCAGCATGGTTTCTGCAGAGGGAAGTCGTGTCTAACTAATCTATTAGAAGTCTTTGAAGGGGTTAATAAACATGAGGACAAGGGGCACCCAGTGGACATAATACACCTGGATTTCCAGAAAGCCTTTGACACGGTCCCACGCCAAAGGCTTTTATGTAAATTAGGCGGTCATGGGATAGGAGGAAAGATCCTTTCATGGATCGGGAATTGGTTAAAAGACAGAAAACAAAGGGTGGGAATAAATGGTAAATTTTCACAATGGAGGGGGGTAACTAGTGGTGTTCCCCAGGGCTCAGTCCTGGGACCGATCCTGTTCAACTTGTTCATCAATGATCTAGAAAATGAGGTAAGCAGTGAGGTGGCAAAGTTTGCAGATGACACCAAGTTGTTCAGGATAGTCAAAACCAAAAGGGATTGTGAAGAACTACAAAAAGATCTCAGCAAACTGAGTGATTGGGCAGCAAAATGGCAAATGAAATTTAATGTGGGTAAGTGTAAGGTAACGCACATTGGAAAAAATAACCCCAATTACACGTACAACATGATGGGGTCGAATTTAGCTACGACAGATCAGGAAAGGGATCTTGGAGTTATAGTGGATAGTTCTCTGAAGACATCCACGCAGTGTGCAGCGGCAGTTAATAAAGCAAATAGGATGTTAGGAATTATTAAAAAAGAGATAGATAATAAGACAAAAGATATCATACTTCCCCTATCTAAAACTATGGTATGCCCACATCTCGAGTACTGCGTGCAGATGTGGTCTCCTCACCTCAAAAAAGATATATTGGCATTAGAAAAGGTTCAGAAAAGGGCGACTAAGATGATTTGGGGTTTGGAACGGGTCCCATATGGGGAGAGGCTAGAGAAACTGGGACTTTTCAGTCTGGAAAAGAGGCAATTGAGGGGCGATATGATAGAGGTATATAAAATCATGAATGGTGTGGAGAAAGTGAATATAGAAAAATTATTTACCTTTTCCCATAATACAAGAACTAGGGGACACCAAATGAAATTGATGGGTAGTAGGTTCAAAAGTAATAAAAGGAAATTTTTCTTCACACAGCACACAGTCAACCTGTGGAACTCCTTGCCGGAGGAGGCTGTGAAGGCCAGGACTCTATTAGGGTTTAAAAAAGAGCTCGATAAATTTTTGCAGGTTAGGTCCATAAATGGCTATTAGCCAGGGGTACAGTATGGTGCCCTAGCCTTCAGAACAAGGGCAGGAGATGGATGGCAGGAGATAAATCACTTGATCATTGTCTTCTGTTCTCCTTCTCTGGGGCACCTGGCATTGGCCACTGTCGGCAGACAGGATGCTGGGCTGGATGGACCTTTGGTCTGACCCAGTATGGCCATTCTTATGTTCTTATGGTCTTAGGGGTCCTGTATTTCACATCAAGCAATATGGTCACCCTGTCTATAATTTTCGCAAGGGGCCACTCCACGAATTTTGGTACTGCCTGTGGGCCCGCTGTGGGGACTGGGCGCTACAGAGAGAGACAAAGTGTGTGGGAGTGTGCAAGAGAAACAATGGGTGCAAAAGACAGACTTTGGAACAATAGGCTGAGTGCGTGCTGCAGTGTATATATGACAGTGACTGTGCGTGTGGCACAAACTGTATGTGTGACGGTGATGCACAGTGTGTGTGCTGGCTGCTGTTGGGTAAGTTTCAGAGAGAAGCCACCCTCTGGCACTTCAAGGGAAATCTGTCCGGCACTGTTGTCTCCCCCTGCTCCTGCTCTGCACTCCTGAGTCACTTACCAGCTGTATTTTAGAATGGAGCAGCTCTGCTGTGTGTCTCCCTCTCCCCGATCCCTGCTCTGCAGAGATGGGGTACGGTGCAGGGGAACACGCTGACTTCAGCACTACCCTCTCCCCTTCCACCCACCCTCTGCACAGCTAGCAGGAGAATCCTAGCAGCAGCTCAGCTGCAGACGGAACAAGGTTCAGGGACAGGAAGCTGAACTCAGGCTGCTGGCTGTAAGTGTGCACGCTCTGCTCATCAGCTGGGCAGACTGGAGAGAAATTGTTGGCAGGCGGATCTGGCCCCTGGGCATGATGTTGCCCATCCCTGGCCTAGCCAATTATATCCCACTTTGTAGTTGTGCGTTTAAGTTTTCCTGCCAGAGCGAAGTACTTTGCACTGGACTTTGTTGAATTTCATCTTTCTGAAGTCAGAACAATTCTCTAATTTATCAAAGTAATTTTTGGATTCTAATCTTGTCCACCAATGTGCTTGCAAACCCCCCGCAGTTTAGTATCACCTACCAATGTAGGCACATCCCCACTGCCTTGTCCAGGGGCAAGTCTACACACCAGCCTTCCGCTGCCCTAAGGTCCATTGGCATGTGGCTGCTGCAGCAATTCACTCGCTTTTTGCACGTCCCCCCTTTGCTCCTGGTGCCAGCAATGCCCCCCACCAGCAGGAGCACTTGTGCTGACTGTCCTGTCAGCGAGGAGTGTTGTGGGGTTAGCTGGAGAAAGCCAGCAGCTGGTGATGGAAGAGGGGCTGTGGGTGTTGGCCACAAATGCTTATGCCTAAATAAATCTGTTCTTCTTCAAGGCACTACAGGCTCCTTGCTGTTTTGTGTCCACACTGACACTGCATCAGCCTGGCTCCATCGCTGCTGGCTCTGTGCATCTCGTAGCAGCGGCGTTAGTCCACGGGCACAGCAGGGCTGTTCTGCTGGTGAGTGAGGCCCGTTAGTTCCTGAGGCGTCTCAGGTCAAACTGCCTATAACAAACAGCCCTCAGGTGTGTCCCCGTCCCTGCTCCCCACTCATCTGCCTGCACCCGCCTCGGGGATGGGCTCTGGCAGCACCGTCACACTGCGCAGCCCATCGGGTCAGGTCTGCAGAGCCACAGCACTGGCAGGGAAGTGCAGCAGGCCGGCGACACTGCCAAATCCATGGGGCTCGCAGGCAGCATGGGAGGAGGCTGCCCAACTCTGGGCGCTGCGCCTGCAGGCACAGCCATGCCTGGAGGAAAGGGGCAGGGAGACAAGGCAGCTCAGCCCTGCCTCCTGCTTCCAGACAGGGGCAGCTGGTTTGCAGACATGTTGGTGGTGCCCAGAATACCTCGAGCCCCCTGCTCCTCCCCGCATCTGCCCGAGGCTCTTGGAAGGCGTTTGGATGGAGAGGGTGCAGGCTCTGGGCTGGGCACAGGGGTCGGGGTGCAGGTTCTGGGAGGACATTTGAGTGCATGCTGATTGCAGAGTCAGGCTCTGGGAGGGAGTTTAGGTGCTGGGTGCAGGCTCTGGGCTGGGGCAGGGCATGGGGCCAGATGGCGGGAGGTCAGGCTCTGGGTGGGAATGTTGGCATGTGAGGGGATCTGGGTGCTGGCTGAAGGGTCTGGGCTGGGGCAGGGGTGCATTGAGGGGTGCAGACTGTGGAAGGAAGTTTGGGGGCAGGAAGAGGGCAGTGCATAATGCAGGAAGGTGTTTGGGGGGGCTGGGGGCGTGCAGCACATGCTTGCCTCCCCGTAACGATTCTGAAGTGGGGGACATGGGGTACATGGGCATCTCAGTGCTGTTGCTGCAGGGGCATTCAGCGTGGGGTAAGCACATGGAAACCTGTCCCCCAACTGGGCTGCATGTGTCAGCAGCCACAGAAAGCAAGCGGCAGGAAGCCTCTCTAGCCCCACTGCCTTGCTGTGGTGGCAGCAGGACTCCTGGGGGAGCAGGTGGATGGGGGGAAGGGGTTGGGGAGAGAGCCAAGCCCTGCTCTTTGCTGGAGCTGGGCCAGGGACCATGCATGGGCTGGTTTGGGGCAGCTGCCCCAGGTCCCCCTCTTTGGAAGGCCCAACAATAGCTCCTCAGCCGTCCTAGGGATGGGACCCATGGGGCCAGCTGGGGCCAAGAAGATTGCCTGTGAGGCTGGGCGGAGGTCAGCAAGGACCCGGCTACCCACGCACTGCAGCGGCAGGAGCCCCGGTGACCCAGCAGGCTGCACCACTCTGCTGCCCTCTCCCAGGGCCTCACAGCGAGTGGATGGGGGCTTCTGGCTCTCCCCTGACTCTGTCACTCGGGGGGGAAGGCTCTGGGCCAGGGGCCAGGAGGGTACAGCTCAGGGGTGGGTTTGGGGAAGGGGTGGTGTGGAGCAGGGTAGAATGGAGCAAAGGCGAGGTGGGGGCAGGGCCACTGGGGGGGTTGCCCCAGGCCCTGCAGCTCCCCCCCACCCACGGATGGCCCTGACCATGGGCCCATAGAACTCCTCCCCCACGCTGCCAGGAATTAATGTGGGGCTGCTCTGCCCAGCCATGCTGTGTGTGGAGGTGGGCAGGGAATCTGTGTCAGGACTCCAGCATGTTCCCCGCCCTGCTTGGTCTGCCCTCCTGGGGCACCGTGCCCTGCTCCTGGCCACCGGGGCTCCAGTGAGGAGCCAAAGGGTGCAGAGGCCTCCAGGGAGGGGGGTGCTTGCTTCTCCCCACAGCTCTGTCCTTGCAGTGTGAGCCTGGCAGGGTCATTGCCTGTGCCCTGGCACTGGGGTGGAGCTTGTGCTGCTCGCTGGCCTGTCTCACCTAGCAAGAGACCTTCCTTGTCCTGTGGCTGGCTGGAGGTGGCCACTGGGAAGTGGCTGGCCTTACGCCCCTGACAGCCCAGCCCAGCACAACACAGGTATCAGCTGTGTCCGATCCCACACCCCACTGAACCACAGGGCAGCGTGTGCCAGGGGGCTGAGGATGAGCAGCTCTGTAGCTGGTTAGGAGCTGGTCTGGGAACCAGCCAAGCTGTGGCATGCATTAAGCATCAGTCGAGAATGTCTGTCAGTCCCTGTGGGCCTAGGCAGGCGGGAGCCAGCCTCTGAGCATCCATCATGCCGGCCTGCGCTGGAAATACTCAGCTTTTTATCATGTGCCTGGGGGCTGCACCCAGCCGCTCTCCCACCCCTGCTGCAGCAGGACGGAGCAGAGTGGTTCTTTGTCCCATCTGGTCTCTCCCTGCTCTCCGAGCTCTGCTGGGGAGAGAGCCTCTCCATCGCTGTAGTTCCACCCCCTGCTGCACATGTGAGCCTCTCCCCCGGCTGGAGGCTCCGTCTGTCCCCCGCTAATGCCCTCTGATGCAGCCTGGCACGGGCCACGCTTTCCTACCCTGGGAAGGCTACTCTGGAGCCACAGTAAAATGAGCCGCAGGCTGCATCCCTTCCCTCTTCCTCCGCCTGGCTGCGCCAGCAGGATCACACTGGGCCCCCCCGCCAGCCACCCTTGCACTGCCATGCTGAGGAAGGCAAGGCTTTGGCCCTTGGGGTCTGCGTGCCACTGACCTACCAGCAGCGTCCCCTCTGCCCCAGCCCCCTTCCTCTAACCTCTTTTATGACTCAACCCCTCCAAGCAGGCCTGGGTCTCTGGCGGCCTCCCTACGTTCAGTGGTGCAGGCCCCAGACTGGAACGCAGACTGCTGAGGGAAACTGCTGTGAGCCTGGTCTGACAGGGTCCATGACCCCTCTGCACACGCAGCTCCTTGTCGGCTTGGAGGGGGTTCCTGCCACATTACGCTGCAGCCTTCGCTTCACAATCCCTGTGCCGTTGCCCCAGACTCTTTCCATCACTCTTGGAGCCTCAATAACTGCTCCTAGCTCGTGCCCCAGAGGCGCACCGTACAAACGGCTTCCTGCTCAGCAGGAACCTGCCCACACGTCTGGCCTTCCCCAGGCCCCTTGGAAGAGTTCTGGCCCTGCTTGGTCTCGGCCCTGCTGCCCAGTTCGCACGCTCCTTTTTCACAGCCTAGCTACAGCGCACTCTGCAAAGCAGCCCTGAGTCACACGAACCCCAGACATATGTAACGTGCCGGACGCGGCCCCTCACAAAACATGGCCATTTTCAAGCCATTTCACAGGGTCCAGATCCAATCCAGTCTGAATTATATTTCCAGTAAGGATTTGTGAAACACTGTATCAAATGTGGTACTAAAATACAGATATATTACAGCTACTGAATTCCCTTCTACCTGTCACTCAACAAAACACATCATGTCTGCCTGACACAAGCTGTAATTTGTGTCCTCCATAGGCAGTATCCTGTAGGTCAATGACCCCCAGGCGTCTCCATGAGGGGCTGACTGGTTGCTGGGGGCTGGCACCATTTTGTTTCTGGTGGCTGAATTGCTTTAAAAGAAATTGACAAACTGCCCCGGTATTTCCCTGCTGCCATTTCAGAGTAAGCACAAGGGTCATCACTACAATGGAGGTTTGCTGACTGAATGGAAGGGGATGAGGTGCTGTGGCCCAAGTGGCCGGCTTTGAGAATCCTATTCTAGTGACTGGAGGGTTGAGTTTGTGGATCTGTCTTTATGTTTGCTGTTAGTTCGTGGAACAGCACTTAGCCTTGGCGGCTGAGAACTACCAGGATCGCACTCACCCTGTCAGACAACTCACTGCTACACTTACTTTTCTTCTCGGCTTCACATCTCCCAGTTTCTCTGGGACTTTTCAAAAAAAGTTCTCATGGGTGCAGTGTGAATCAACTTGATTCTTTGGCGCCCAGGCCTACAGCCCAGCCACAATGGCTGGCTTTGGTGGGCATCTCGCCCCGCTTCCCTCTGAACTGCCTCGCATTCAAGGTATATTTACAGAGCCAGCACTGTCTGCTAACCTACTTCCCATCTCCCATCAGCACAGGCAGGGCAGAAATCGGGCAAGGAGGCACTTGTCCCTGCATAATCTGCACATCCTTCAGGGTCTTGCCTTCTCAGCCAAATAACAGCTGCTCTGTCATGATGCTGATTTCAGTGCCCTCAGCTCCCAGGCCTGTACCAGGCCCCAGAGAAATACTGCTTGTAGCTGAGCTGCCCATCTGCTAAGCAACTACAGCTTTGTTATAACTGGCCCTTTCCCTTGTTGTCATCGCTCGCTCCATCGCTGTCTCTTGCGCTCTCCCCCTCACACTCACTCACTCACTAACACACACACTCTCACTCACCAACACAGGCACTGACACACATACGCTCAATCACTCACACTCACACACATACATACACTCACTCACTCAATCACTCACAGACACACACACTCACTCACACTCATGCACACGCTCCACCTTCAGGCTGTGGCTGAAGAGAAAGAGGCCGCTTGCCGCCAGCGCTACGCTGCTGCTCTTTCAGTGCCAGCGCTTAGCGCATTGCTGAGTGCGGCCTGCTGGCTCCCACGCCCTGAGACACGCTCACCTGGCCCGCGTGGGGGCGAGCGTGCCAGAGACCTGGCCGCTTGCTGTGCTCCAGCTGGATGCTGTGACGGGGCATGCCGGGCTCACAGTGTGTGGCTAAGGGGTCGCTCTGTTCTGGAGCTGCTGTCACTATGGTTACTCTGGGTGACTCAGTGCATCTGAGCCTGCGGGCTACGGTGGAGCAGACACGGCTCCGTTCCTGGCCAGGGACACTGCCCTTCACGACGCCTAGCACTGAGGCTTGGAGAAAGCCGGCCGAGGAAGGGTTCCGCGCTCTGGGCATGGGGGACCCTGCTGCACTCTGCCCCCCCCCGACACACACCAGTCAGGCAGCTCAGCCCTCTGCGGCCTGTCACTGAAGCCTGTGAGGGGCTGGGCTCACAGACCTTCCCTCCAGCCCATTGCCCCTCCTCCGAGGCTGGCACGAACGGAGAGTGCCAAGGTGCAGCTTTGTTTATGCCACTGGCGATAAGCACCATATATGTTGGGTACCAGCCTGACACTGACGCCAGCGGGGCCAGCCCCCGCAGCAGGGGGGGAATGCGGCCCATCTCCACCCAGGTGTGGTTTGCCCCACCTTATGAGGCACCTGGCTGAGGGTTACATTCAGTGCAATGGCACCTGCACAGGCTAGGCCAAGCAGTGAGGCCCATGCCCTGTGGAGGGAGCAGGCAGGGCAAGCTGTCTCCCTACAGCCGGGAGTGAGCATCAGTTAGCAGCCCCCCCATCCCCCACCCCCACTGTCCCAGGCAGGCTGGAGGAAAGCGGCTGGAATCTGCCAGGCACTGCGTCACTGGACACTCTTCAGAGAAGACTCATTTACACCTCAAAGTCTCCGATGTTCCAGTCGCAGGTGCTGGGGGCCCCCCACAGCAGAGTGCAGGACTTCAGAGCGATACAACAGAGGGTGCGGGCAGGGGCGCCAGGCTGAGCCTGTAGTCCTGGGCGGCCCCCGAGAGACGTGTGAGCCAGCTGCATAAAGAAAGGATCTGGAGGAAGCTCAGCTGGGAGCATTCTCCAGAGGGAGCATGGGAATTCCAGCAGTTCTTGGAGATACACAAATCCATTAAAAATGCCGTCTTGTTCCTTGAGACACAACTGCAGTCTGTTGTGCCTCTTGAGGCAGGTTCAGGGTGATTTGACATCAAACGCCCTCTGCCTACAACCCAGGAGCAGAGGGAGGGAGCCGAGGCTGGTGAGCTGCGTAGAATGGGTGCAGGGCAGGGCTGGCAAATCCCCAGAGAGGCTGACAGATACTGAGGCTTTGGGCTGATGTTGGGGACCCCTCAGCGTCAGAGAAAATGCAGGGGAGAGGGAGAAAACATCTGGTCCTGGTACCGGTGAGATAAGGGCCCTGCTGCAGTTCTGCACATTATATCCTCTGTGGAAAGAGCACAGAGAATGAGCACGGCTCAGCCAGCCCACAGCACCGGCACCCCAAAGGCATTCTTTGCTCCTGTGCCTCACTCGGTGTCAGCACCCCAAGGGTGGGACAAGTCACCACTCGTAACAACCAAAGCCCCAGGGCCAGGTGACACCAGGACTGCTTCCTTGCTGGCCTGCAGCCCATGCCACTTCCTGGGGCCAGCCGCTGTCTTCCTGGCACCCCCTGTGGGCCTGTGCAGCCCGTGTGGAACTGGTACCTATTCTGCCCACCTGCCTTTCCAAGGGGCTCGTCCCTGGGGTGGAGCCCGCTGTCCTCAGGCCTAGGTCATGTCCCAGCTCTTGGGCTGGCCACTGGAACGTAACCCTTGGGGAGGAAGCATGGAGATCTCAGTCACTGTTGGGGTGCGGGGTCGGGGGTTAGCTGAGAAACACCCAGCAGCTCCCGGCACAGAGAGAGCGTGTGTGATGGAGTGGGGGATACCTGTGTGTGTGTGAGTGGCTCACAGAGGGTGTGGGGCTCCTGCTGAGGGTAACCCTGACGACCAGGTAACACCTTTGTACTGCAGACAGAGGAGGAGGTGGAGCCTGAGGGGTTTGAATTGGAACTGGTAGTTGGAAGCAGTGAGTCTGGGCTGAGGGAGAGACAGACAAAGGAGGGGGCCAGGCCCCAGCTCTGGGGGCCCCTCGGGGCCTCCTCTCCCCAACATGGATGGGACTGGCTGTCTCTGCCTGCTGCACTGACTCCTCTGTACAATGCTGTGTCCTGTCGGCTAATAAACCCGCTGTTCTCCTGCTAAGTGAGAGAATCTCCTGCCTGCGGACAGGGTGCAGAGCTTGGGGGACCCCAGAACCCCATCACACTGGTGTTAGAAGTGGGATGTTCTGCACCCTGAGGATAGAGCATCCAGCAGTAAGTGACCGGGGCCCTGGAAGAAGTGGGGCCTGCGAGACCCAGGTGTGCTGAAGGGCGGTGAGGTGCAGTTCCCCAAGGCGGAGGGGCCTGCGGCCGAACCCAAGCAACTGCGGTCGTGGTCCTCAAGAGGGGGTGTCACACCCGAGGAGGGGTTACTCCTGGGAATCTGTTGGAGTCGGTCCCAGAAGGTGGAGGGGCCGAGAGCCCAACCCCCAGGAACAAGTGACCCCTGAGGAGGCTGACGCTGAATGAGTGCTTCCCAAGACAGGGTGCTCATGGTCCCTGAGAGCGGGTGTCACACTGAAGAAGGGGTTCCGCTGGGAGTCTGTTGGAGTCAGTCCCAGAGGGCGGAGGGGCCTACGGCCTAACCCCAGGGAGCTTGTGACCCGCAAGGAGCCTGGCACACTGAAGGGATTCTTCCAGGAATCATGGGATGCAGAGGGCATCAGCCTGAGAGCCTGCAACCACGCTCAGCAACTCCGCTGTGAAGTGGCAGCACCTGGAAACCGAATCAAGATTAAAGAAGCTGGACAAGGCAGCGTGGATGTGCAGTGGCAGAGCTGAGGGTTAAGGAAAATCCTGCAGAGGTGAGCCCAGATCGGGGCAGGGAACCCTGGACTGCATGGAGCTCTGAACCGAGTGGCCTGCCGCAGCTCAAGGAGGGAAGGAGCGATTCCAACCCATCATCTACTAGTGGCCAAGACAGACCTGTGAAGAGTTTTCCAGGCCTGGGCCGAGGAAGGTGCCTGTGTGTCTGTGCAGGAAAGCAGCTGATCCACTGGGAATGGCAAGTTGTCTCTGAGAGAAGCTGCCTCACCTTCCGTGTGTGTGTGGAGACCAGCCGGGGGGGGCTGGGAGAAAGGAGAAAGTGTCTCCCATTGTCTGTCTGTGTTGAACAGCAGCAGCAGCAGCCTGGGCAGAGAGCAGAGCCTGCATTTGGAAAAGGTGCCAATGAGGAAACTAGCCCATTGTCTGAGGAAGATTCCCCAGCCTGGCGTGGCTGGAGAAGGAACCACCAGGAAAGAGCATTCCAGGTGTGTCTCTGAATCCAGCCATGGGGGCTGGAGCAGAGGGAATGGCTCTGGGATGGGCAGTGGTGTCCCTGCTAAGGACACTGGTCGTTGGTGCAAGAAAAGTGCTTCTGCTTCTGGGGAAGTGAATCCTTTGCCTGAGCCTGTGGGGGCTCAAGATGGAGCCAAGATCCCAAAGCTGGATCTGAGGGCAGCTGAAGCCCAGATGGGAAGTGGGCCTACCTCTGTGTCTCTCAGGGGGGATGATGCTTTAACTCGGTCTGATCCAGTTAGTATCATCAGGGAATCCCATAGACCAGACGATTCTGGTACTTGTTCTTTGCCTGATGCTGAGGTGTTACTGGGAGGGGGTGAGAGGACTCTGTCCTACCAGAGTCATCCTCTCGCCAGGACACAAGAACAGATGGGCAATGGAGTTATGCTGACTGATGAAGATAAAGGATCTGGTAGCAGAACGGAGGAAAGGGACCCTGACCTTCTGTCCGGTGGTACTGGCTGTCTGCCTGGAGGGGGATTACATGGGAATCTGCCTGATGGGCCAGAAGTGATCCTGGGTGTAGGTGAAACCCAGGAGCTGGTTGTGGCTCAAGGGAGCAGTGCCCCTGTGGAGCCAGACAGGGGTGAGTTATTGTTTGGGGGAGCTCTTGAGGAAGAGAATTTCCCTGAAACTTTTCCTGACCCGTCTGTGGGGACTGCAGAAAATGGGAGTGAGGTGGAGGAGAGTGAACAGGAAAGGTGCTTGTCTGTAAGCACCAGAGCAACCCTTTGCCTGGGGAGAAGTTTGTTTCAGCTCCTGATGGCCAGGACCTGCCTGAGTGTGAAACCACTGGCTGTGCTCTGCAAGGGTCCAAAGCAGGCAGTGTAAAAGTTTCTCAGGAATTGGAAGTTGATGCAAGTAAAGTGAAAACTATCAGGTAGTGTGAGCAGCCCTGTGAGAACCAAGTAAAACAGCTGCACAGTCAGTCTCTGTAGGATGCAGGAGAGCTCCAGCAATTCCCCATCTCCAGATGGTGGAAACACTTATATTCTTATACTGGACTCCACTTCTGATTCCATGGGGAGGCAGTAGTTGGAGGGGGAAGGACAAAGGAGCTGTGGTCCTGGTGGGCCAGTAAGGGATAAATAGGGATTCCTCCATGTGGATTCTGTGTCTGGGACTCACAAAACAACTCTCAGAAAGCAGTTTGGTTTGCAAATTTCCAGGCTGGCTGGGAGGGGGCCATCTCCCTGAGATCATCAATGGCCCAGCTCTTGTTAGAATGGAGGGCACAGCCAGAGAGATCAAATTTCCATCCCAGGGGGCAAGGGAGAAGATTAGAACTTGATGGTGCTAAGAAAGGCCTCAGCCATTTATCCCCAAAATACCAGATTCTCAAGGATGTTGCACAAAGGTTGTGGTCTACCAAAGAGCAACGTAAATGTGCAGTTGCAATGGGGTTGTTCTGTTACTCACGCTGACTGCTGTAACCAAGGGGTGCTGCTCCCAAAAGCTGTAGAATTGTACCACGTACTGAATGTTTGAAAAGAGCTATGTGACATGATGACATTGATGTAGAAGCATGAATTGTATGTTGAAGGAGTCTGTAACTCTGAAATGTCACCATTGTTCCCTGTAACTAGTCTTGCAACCTCTGACATGAGAAGGAACATTCCAAACCTATTGTGTGGCATGGAAGGGGAAACTGAGGCACACAACCATTGTGGTGGTCTGGCTAAATGCCAAGGGTGGAAGCATTTGTACCTTCCGTTACTGGACTGTAACTGAATTCCAGACATTGGCTGGAGCAGCTGTATGGACTGGTGGGCAGACAGGGCAGGACCCAGACCACAAAAGACCTGTTTGATCTGTTGGTGCTGCAGCATCTGTATGGGCTCTGCCTGCCTGACTGGAGAACGTGGCTGACGGACCGGGGCCGAAGCAGGGAGACCAACCAACCCAAGGGAACTAAAGGGACTTGCCCGGCTGCATCACATGAAAAGGGCCAAGACCAAGCTCCTGAGTTGGAGCCTCCCCCAGCAGGACTATGACGTGGAGGTGGTGCACATCGAGGGGAGAACAGAGGGTACAGCCGATGCCCTGTCACGAGGGGAGGGCCCCGAACTTCCCCAGGTCACCAGTTGAGTGACCCCGCTCAGTTCGGTCTGGAAGGGGGGGAGAGATGTGATGGAGTGGGGGATACCTGTGTGTGTGTGAGTGACTCACAGAGGGTGGGGGGCTCCTGCTGAGGGTAACCTTGATGACCGGGTAACACCTTTATACTGCAGACAGAGGAGGAGGTGGAGCCTGAGGGGTTTGAATTGGAACTGGGAGTTGGAAGCAGTGAGTCTGGGCTGAGGGAGAGACAGACAAAGGAGGGGGCAAGGCCCCAGCTCTGGGGGCCCCTCGGGGCCTCCTCTCCCCAACATGAATTGGACTGGCTGTCTCTGCCTGCTGCACTGACTCCTCTGTACAATGCTGTGTCCTGTCGGCTAATAAACCCGCTGTTCTCCTGCTGAGTGAGAGACTCTCCTGCCTGCGGACAGGGTGCAGAGCTTGGGGGACCCCAGAACCCCATCACAGCGTGGCAAGGTTACAGCCAATCAGAAGTGACTGTCTGCCGACACATCAGTGCCAGTCGCTGCCTGGGCCCCAGCGGTGCCTCTCATGGGGACTCCATTGCCTCCTGCAGCAGCACAGAGCTGAGGAGGACATGCTGCTGGGGCTGGGGTCCTGTTCTCACCTGCTCTGGGGCGGGGGGGTGGGGGCAGCTCCTGGCAGGCGTGGTGCGTTACACAGGGACGGCCACTGCTCGGCAGCCCGCCCTGACCTGGGCTCAGCACACACTTATTACTTTTAAGAGTATAAATTGTATAGCTCTAAGCTACAGCCGCCCATAGCAGCCCGCAGGGGCGCATGCTGTGTCAGCCTGCTCTGCAAAGAGGCCCTGCCCCAGGCCAGCTGCAGTCTCCGAAAGAGCTCTTGGCACTGGAAAAGGTTTGGAAAAGGGCACCAAAACAATGAGGGGTTGGAACGGCTGCCGTCTGGGGAGTGGGTAAGAAGGCTGGGACTCGTCAGCTCAGAGAAGAGCAGGCTAAGGTGGGATGCGACAGGTCTATAACATCATGCCCACTGCGGAGTAAGTGAATAAGGAAAAGTTACTTACTTGATCTCATAACCTAAGAATTGGGGGGTCACCAAATGGAATCAATGGGCAGCAAGTTTAACACTAACCCCAGGAAGTTTTTCTTCATGCAGCGCAGCGTTGGCCCGGGGCGCTCCTGGCCAGAGGAGGCTAAGACCAGGACTATAAAAGGGTTTAACACAGAACTAGCTCCATTCATGGTGGGTAGGGCCCTCAATGGCTGCCAGCCAGGGGGTTGGGACGGCGTCAGAAGCTGGAGATGGGTGACAGGGGAGGGATCACTCACTTACTCCGTGTTCTGGACGCTCCTGCTGGAGCAGCCGGCTTTGGCCTGCTGGCAGACAGGACACTGGGCTAATGGACCTTTGGGCTGGCCCACGGTGGCTGTTCTTGCGTTCTTTTTCTCAGTCTTGCACCTTCCTCACACGCTTGGGGCCTCGGAACAGCAGCACGTGACATCGTCACAAGGCAGCCCCCCTGTGCCAGTGCGATGCCACAGCTCAGGGCTCTTGCACAGCGTCAGGCCTTTGCTGCCTCGGCATCCATCCAGCCCACACATGAGCGCTTCCTCTCCAGCCTCCCTCGCCTTCTGCCAGGAGAGCTGGGAGGGAGGCAGGTGCCTGTGCTGAGTGCTGGGAGGTGCGTTGCCAGTCTGCATGGGGCATGCCAGGAGTGGGCCCCAACAGGGACTAACCCTGTCTGTTGGCCCACAGCCCACCCTGCCTAAAGACAGGAAACAAAAGCTCTGCCAAAGGCCTGATTCCTCTTGCTGACAAAGCTGTACACACGCGCCGGAATGCCTTAGACCCAGCATCCTGGGGCGGGCCGGCAGCCCATTGGCACCGACACGGGCATATGGCAGAATAGCACACTGCTCATTTTCCTGTGTTGTGTGCTGTCTTCAGCCTCAGCTGACTGTGATGTGGGGACTGTGCCAGCTTCTCTGCCACTGTGATGGAGGGACCTGTCCCACACCTCAAAGGTGAGGCCCGAGGCACCCTCTCCCAGCACACACCCCTCCCCTCCTGCACCCCAAATATTCCTTCCAGTGCACACAAGGTACCCCCCAGAGCCTCCCGGTATTGACAGCCCCTCAGCTGTACATTGCCCCCTCAGCTCTGCCTAGAGCAATGGCCTCTGGCTGAGACCCTGGAGTATGAGGGTAGCCCTATCTGCAGCACCATGGGGCCTCGGTCCTGGCCGGAGCCCTCAGTGCTCCTGGGCTAGAAATAGTCAGTGGGGTCAGCTGGGGGGCAGGGTCCTGCCGCTCACAGACTTGCAAAATACGGCACTTGGAGACTGTGGCACAGTCACTGGCTGTGTCCTACGGGACAAGCATGGCCGCAGCCAGGGCCTTGCTTCAGATGGGCTCTGCCTGCCCCTGAGAGTGTCTCAGCACAGCAACCCCAGCCCTCTGCTCACTGACAGACCCAGGCCAGGCAGGAGGGGCTCAGACCGGCCTGGGGAGCTGCACCTCCTCCCCACTAATGGGGACATGGCAGAACTAGCCCCTTCACCCTGCTCACTAAGGGGGTGGGACAGAACTGGCCCAGCCCACAGGAGTTGCTGACGAGCTTGGGTCCCCAGAGTCCTGGACTCGGAAGTCTGCTGAGCCCTGGTTGCCACAGCCCTGCCACTCTGTCAGGCCCCAGATGAGGACCAAGGTGCTGGGGCTCTTGGGGCAGTGTGTCAGGGGCATGGGGAAGAGCTGCTGCCCCAAGCCTGCGTAGCTCATGCTAGTAAGGGGGCAAGGCAGAGCTGGGGAATTCCTGCTTCCCCGGGGCTGCGCCAAGCCCTCGTCCAGCAGCAGGTGCCTGGGGGCCGTGGCAGGGCAGGACGAAGAGCATGCTAGGGCATGTCAGCAATTCGCACCATGACTGACACAGGGTCATGTCCCGGGGCAGCGAATGGGCTGGGGAGGGGCGCGCACAGCACACAGCGAAGGCTACGCTGCCTCGTACAAAGGGACCCACGCAGCAGGCGGGCACAGGCTCCAGGCTCAGAAATGCAATGATGCCCTCAGCGTGGGCTTGCAGTGTGGCCGGTAATTGTTAGTGGGGCTGGGCCTTCCAGGAGTTTGGTCAGTGGTCAAAGGCCTCGCTCTTCCGCGATATTAATGAGACAGGTCTGGGGCCTGGGAGGGAGCTCGGGCGCAGGAGAAGATTCCGGCCTGGAGGACAGTTGAAGGTGCGGTATGGGCGCTGGGAGAGGGCTGTGACCTGGGCCAGGAGGGGCACAGGGATTTACTTGTGACAGAAGTAGGGGACTGGGATGCAGGAGGGGTGCAGGGATGTGGGTGTGACAGGGCCAGAGGACTGGGATATGGGATGGGTGTAGGGATGTGGGTGTGACAGGGGCAGGGAACTGGGATGTAGGAGGGGTGCAGGGATGTGGGTGTGACAGGGCCAGGGGACTGGGATGCAGGAGGGGTGCAGGGATGTGGGTGTGACAGGGGCAGGGGACTGGGATGCAGGAGGGGTGCAGGGATGTGGGTGGGACAGGGGCAGGGAACTGGGATGCAGGAGGGGTGCAGGGATGTGGGTGTGACAGGGGCAGGGGACTGGGATGCAGGAGGGGTGCAGGGATGTGGGTGTGACAGGGGCAGGGGACTGGGATGCAGGAGGGGTGCAGGGATGTGGGTGTGACAGGGGCGGGGTACTGGGATGCAGGAGGGGTGCAGGGATGTGGGTGTGACAGGGGCGGGGGACTGGGATGCAGGAGGGGTGCAGGGATGTGGGTGTGACAGGGCCGGGGGACTGAGATGCAGGAGGGGTGCAGGGATGTGGGTGTGACGGGGCAGGGGACTGGGATGCAGGAGGGGTGCAGGGATGTGGGTGTGACAGGGGCCTGGGATGCAGGAGGGGTGCAGGGATGTGGGTGTGACGGGGCGGGGGACTGGGATGCAGGAGGGGTGCAGGGATGTGGGTGTGACAGGGGCAGGGGACTGGGATGCAGGAGGGGTGCAGGGATGTGGGTGGGACAGGGGCAGGGAACTGGGATGCAGGAGGGGTGCAGGGATGTGGGTGTGACAGGGGCAGGGGACTGGGATGCAGGAGGGGTGCAGGGATGTGGGTGTGACAGGGGCAGGGGACTGGGATGCAGGAGGGGTGCAGGGATGTGGGTGGGACAGGGGCGGGGTACTGGGATGCAGGAGGGGTGCAGGGATGTGGGTGTGACAGGGGCGGGGGACTGGGATGCAGGAGGGGTGCAGGGATGTGGGTGTGACAGGGACGGGGGACTGGGATGCAGGAGGGGTGCAGGGATGTGGGTGTGACAGGAGCAGGGGACTGGGATGCAGGAGGGGTGCAGGGATGTGGGTGTGACGGGGCGGGGGACTGGGATGCAGGAGGGGTGCAGGGATGTGGGTGTGACAGGGGCAGGGGACTGGGATGCAGGAGGGGTGCAGGGATGTGGGTGTGACAGGGACGGGGGACTGGGATGCAGGAGGGGTGCAGGGATGTGGGTGTGACAGGGCCGGGGGACTGAGATGCAGGAGGGGTGCAGGGATGTGGGTGTGACAGGGGCGGTGGACTGAGATGCAGGAGGGGCGCAGGGATGTGGGTGTGACAGGAGCAGGGGACTGGGATGCAGGAGGGGTGCAGGGATGTGGGTGTGACAGGGGCGGGGGACTGGGATGCAGGAGGGGTGCAGAGATGTGGGTGTGACAGGGGCGGTGGACTGAGATGCAGGAGGGGCGCAGGGATGTGGGTGTGACAGGAGCAGGGGACTGGGATGCAGGAGGGGTGCAGGGATGTGGGTGTGACAGGGGCGGGGGACTGGGATGCAGGAGGGGCGCAGGGATGTGGGTGTGACAGGGGCGGGGGACTGGGATGCAGGAGGGGTGCAGGGATGTGGGTGTGACAGGGACGGGGGACTGGGATGCAGGAGGGGTGCAGGGATGTGGGTGTGACAGGGGCGGGGGACTAGGATGCAGGAGGGGTGCAGGGATGTGGGTGTGACAGGGGCGGGGGACTGGGATGCAGGAGGGGTGCAGGGATGTCGGTGTGACAGGGACGGGGGACTGGGATGCAGGAGGGGTGCAGGGATGTGGGTGTGACAGGAGCAGGGGACTGGGATGCAGGAGGGGTGCAGGGATGTGGGTGTGACGGGGCGGGGGACTGGGATGCAGGAGGGGTGCAGGGATGTGGGTGTGACAGGGGCAGGGGACTGGGATGCAGGAGGGGTGCAGGGATGTGGGTGTGACAGGGACGGGGGACTGGGATGCAGGAGGGGTGCAGGGATGTGGGTGTGACAGGGCCGGGGGACTGAGATGCAGGAGGGGTGCAGGGATGTGGGTGTGACAGGGGCGGTGGACTGAGATGCAGGAGGGGCGCAGGGATGTGGGTGTGACAGGAGCAGGGGACTGGGATGCAGGAGGGGTGCAGGGATGTGGGTGTGACAGGGGCGGGGGACTGGGATGCAGGAGGGGTGCAGAGATGTGGGTGTGACAGGGGCGGTGGACTGAGATGCAGGAGGGGCGCAGGGATGTGGGTGTGACAGGAGCAGGGGACTGGGATGCAGGAGGGGTGCAGGGATGTGGGTGTGACAGGGGCGGGGGACTGGGATGCAGGAGGGGTGCAGTGATGTGGGTGTGACAGGGACGGGGGACTGGGATGCAGGAGGGGTGCAGGGATGTGGGTGTGACAGGGGCGGGGGACTAGGATGCAGGAGGGGTGCAGGGATGTGGGTGTGACAGGGCCGGGGGACTGGGATGCAGGAGGGGTGCAGGGATGTGGGTGTGACAGGGGCGGGGGACTGGGATGCAGGAGGGGTGCAGGGATGTGGGTGTGACAGGGATGGGGGACTAGGATGCAGGAGGGGTGCAGGGATGTGGGTGTGACAGGAGCAGGGGACTGGGATGCAGGAGGGGTGCAGGGATGTGGGTGTGACAGGGATGGGGGACTAGGATGCAGGAGGGGTGCAGGGATGTGGGTGTGACAGGGCCGGGGGAGTGGGATGCAGGAGGGGTGCAGGGATGTGGGTGTGACAGGGGCGGGGGACTGGGATGCAGGAGGGGTGCAGGGATGTGGGTGTGACAGGGACGGGGGACTAGGATGCAGGAGGGGTGCAGGGATGTGGGTGTGACAGGGCCGGGGGACTGAGATGCAGGAGGGGGTGCAGGGATGTGGGTGTGACAGGAGCAGGGGACTGGGATGCAGGAGGGGTGCAGGGATGTGGGTGTGACAGGGGCGGTGGACTGGGATGCAGGAGGGGTGCAGGGATGTGGGTGTGACGGGGCGGGGGACTGGGATGCAGGAGGGGTGCAGGGATGTGGGTGTGACAGGAGCAGGGGACTGGGATGCAGGAGGGGTGCAGGGATGTGGGTGTGACAGGGGCGGGGGACTGGGATGCAGGAGGGGTGCAGGGATGTGGGTGTGACAGGGGCGGTGGACTGAGATGCAGGAGGGGCGTAGGGATGTGGGTGTGACAGGAGCAGGGGACTGGGATGCAGGAGGGGTGCAGGGATGTGGGTGTGACGGGGCGGGGGACTGGGATGCAGGAGGGGTGCAGGGATGTGGGTGTGACAGGGGCGGGGGACTGGGATGCAGGAGGTGTGCAGGGATGTGGGTGTGACAGGGGCGGTGGACTGAGATGCAGGAGGGGCGCAGGGATGTGGGTGTGACAGGAGCAGGGGACTGGGACGCAGGAGGGGCGCAGGGATGTGGGTGTGACAGGGGCAGGGGACTGGGATGCAGGAGGGATGTGGGTGTGACGGGGCAGGGGACTGGGATGCAGGAGGGGTGCAGGGATGTGGGTGTGACGGGGCAGGGGACTGGGATGCAGGAGGGGTGCAGGGATGTGGGTGTGACGGGGCAGGGGACTGGGATGCAGGAGGGGTGCAGGGATGTGGGTGTGACGGGGCGGGGGACTGGGATGCAGGAGGGATGTGGGTGTGACGGGGCAGGGGACTGGGATGCAGGAGGGGTGCAGGGATGTGGGTGTGACGGGGCGGGGGACTGGGACGCAGGAGGGTTGCAGGGATGTGGGTGTGACAGGAGCAGGGGACTGGGATGCAGGAGGGGTGCAGGGATGTGGGTGTGACAGGAGCAGGGGACTGAGATGCAGGAGGGGCGCAGGGATGTGGGTGTGACAGGAGCAGGGGACTGGGACGCAGGAGGGGCGCAGGGATGTGGGTGTGACAGGGGCAGGGGACTGGGACGCAGGAGGGATGTGGGTGTGACGGGGCAGGGGACTGGGCTGCAGGAGGGGTGCAGGGATGTGGGTGTGACGGGGCGGGGGACTGGGATGCAGGAGGGATGTGGGTGTGACGGGGCGGGGGACTGGGATGCAGGAGGGATGTGGGTGTGACGGGGCGGGGGACTGGGATGCAGGAGGGGTGCAGGGATGTGGGTGTGACAGGAGCAGGGGACTGGGATGCAGGAGGGGTGCAGGGATGTGGGTGTGACAGGGGCGGGGGACTGGGATGCAGGAGGGGTGCAGGGATGTGGGTGTGACAGGGGCGGTGGACTGAGATGCAGGAGGGGCGCAGGGATGTGGGTGTGACAGGAGCAGGGGACTGGGACGCAGGAGGGGCGCAGGGATGTGGGTGTGACAGGGGCAGGGGACTGGGATGCAGGAGGGATGTGGGTGTGACGGGGCAGGGGACTGGGATGCAGGAGGGGTGCAGGGATGTGGGTGTGACGGGGCGGGGGACTGGGATGCAGGAGGGATGTGGGTGTGACGGGGCGGGGGACTGGGATGCAGGAGGGGTGCAGGGATGTGGGTGTGACAGGGGCGGTGGACTGAGACGCAGGAGGGGCGCAGGGATGTGGGTGTGACGGGGCGGGGGACTGGGATGCAGGAGGGGCGCAGGGATGTGGGTGTGACGGGGCGGGGGACTGGGATGCAGGAGGGATGTGGGTGTGACGGGGCGGGGGACTGGGATGCAGGAGGGGTGCAGGGATGTGGGTGTGACAGGGGCGGTGGACTGAGACGCAGGAGGGGCGCAGGGATGTGGGTGTGACAGGGGCAGGGGACTGGGATGCAGGAGGGGTGCAGGGATGTGGGTGTGACAGGGGCGGTGGACTGAGATGCAGGAGGGGTGCAGGGATGTGGGTGTGACAGGAGCAGGGGACTGGGACGCAGGAGGGGCGCAGGGATGTGGGTGTGACAGGGGCAGGGGACTGGGATGCAGGAGGGATGTGGGTGTGACGGGGCAGGGGACTGGGATGCAGGAGGGGTGCAGGGATGTGGGTGTGACGGGGCGGGGGACTGGGATGCAGGAGGGATGTGGGTGTGACGGGGCAGGGGACTGGGATGCAGGAGGGGTGCAGGGATGTGGGTGTGACGGGGCAGGGGACTGGGATGCAGGAGGGGTGCAGGGATGTGGGTGTGACGGGGCGGGGGACTGGGATGCAGGAGGGATGTGGGTGTGACAGGGGCAGGGGACTGGGATGCAGGAGGGGTGCAGGGATGTGGGTGTGACGGGGCGGGGGACTGGGATGCAGGAGGGATGTGGGTGTGACGGGGCAGGGGACTGGGATGCAGGAGGGGTGCAGGGATGTGGGTGTGACGGGGCGGGGGACTGGGATGCAGGAGGGATGTGGGTGTGACGGGGCAGGGGACTGGGATGCAGGAGGGGCGCAGGGATGTGGGTGTGACGGGGCGGGGGACTGGGATGCAGGAGGGATGTGGGTGTGACGGGGCAGGGGACTGGGATGCAGGAGGGGCGCAGGGATGTGGGTGTGACGGGGCGGGGGACTGGGATGCAGGAGGGATGTGGGTGTGACGGGGCAGGGGACTGGGATGCAGGAGGGGCGCAGGGATGTGGGTGTGACGGGGCGGGGGACTGGGATGCAGGAGGGATGTGGGTGTGACGGGGCAGGGGACTGGGATGCAGGAGGGGTGCAGGGATGTGGGTGTGACGGGGCGGGGGACTGGGATGCAGGAGGGATGTGGGTGTGACGGGGCAGGGGACTGGGACGCAGGAGGGGCGCAGGGATGTGGGTGTGACGGGGCGGGGGACTGGGATGCAGGAGGGATGTGGGTGTGACGGGGCAGGGGACTGGGATGCAGGAGGGGCGCAGGGATGTGGGTGTGACGGGGCGGGGGACTGGGATGCAGGAGGGATGTGGGTGTGACGGGGCGGGGGACTGGGATGCAGGAGGGATGTGGGTGTGACGGGGCGGGGGACTGGGACGCAGGAGGGTTGCAGGGATTTGACCTTTGTGCACACTGCATCCATCGCAGGAGCTGTGTGGCAGCCATCAGCTCTGTGGTGTGTGCTGGAAATAGCGGGTGTTTCTCAGCGAACTGTGTGGCAGTTTGTGCCTGGTTTCTGATGGCGCCAGTGACTGGGCAGGAGGCGCAGTGGAAGGAGTCAGGGAAGATGCCGAGGTGTGGATGTGAGTGCCTGCGGGGGACTAGCTCAAAGGAGGGGCTGGGAGCCGCAGGCCTGGCTGGGAATTTTCGTCTGTTCTGTCAGTCTGACGGTCTCGTACAGGCTGACCTGTACCAGACAGGTAGCCGTGTCAGGCTCTAGTCTCACAAAACAAAGCAGCAGGAATGTAGCGCTTTCAAGAGTAAGAAAGTGATGCCTGCAATGATGAGCTTTTGTGAAGTGCTACTGCTCTGAGGACGTGGGTCTGTCCCATGTACACGCATCACCAAATAAACCATTGTTAGTCTTTCAAGTGCTGCATTTCTGCTGCTTTGTTCTGCTGTCACACAAGTGCTGGCGAAGCAGAGGGGCACAGAGCTGTCAAAACAGGGTGACCACGCTTTGCGTCTTTCTTAACTCTTATGCCTTGGGGGTGCTTCTCAACTGCTCCGGGGATGTGACTCGGGAGTCTGGACCCTGTGAGGTTCGGCAGACTGCTGTGGGGACAGAACAGAACCAGGCCCTATGCCCCCCACCCAGCTGCAGACAGAACAGGGCTCGGCCCAGCACCCTGCTCCCTGTGCCCCAGCACACACACTAACCAGGACGGGATGGAACCAGGCCGGGTGGGCGATGCTGCAACTCATAGAACTTACCGCTGGGCCAACAAAATCTGTGAAAAATATAAAGAGAAGTTAGTTAGGGCTGTGCTCTGGGTCCAGCTGGGCTCCATGTCCCGCCAGGTGCGCTGCCAAGCAGTGTGAGGGCTCCCAGCTGGGCTCCACGTCCCGCCAGGTGCGCTGCCAAGCAGTGTGAGGGCTCCCAGCTGGGCTCCATGTCCCGCCAGGTGCGCTGCCAAGCAGTGTGAGGGCTCCCAGCTGGGCTCCATGTCCCGCCAGGTGCGCTGCCAAGCAGTGTGAGGGCTCCCAGCTGGGCTCCACGTCCCGCCAGGTGCGCTGCCAAGCAGTGTGAGGGCTCCCAGCTGGGCTCCACGTCCCGCCAGGTGCGCTGCCAAGCAGTGTGAGGGCTCCCAGCTGGGCTCCACGTCCCGCCAGGTGCGCTGCCAAGCAGTGTGAGGGCTCCCAGCTGGGCTCCACGTCCCGCCAGGTGCGCTGCCAAGCAGTGTGAGGGCTCCCAGCTGGGCTCCATGTCCCGCCAGGTGCGCTGCCAAGCAGTGTGAGGGCTCCCAGCTGGGCTCCATGTCCCGCCAGGTGCGCTGCCAAGCAGTGTGAGGGCTCCCAGCTGCGCACCCCTCCCCAGCTCGCCGGGGCTGCGCTGAGCTCAAGCTCAGGCCCCAGTAGGCTGCACCCTATTGATCTGGTTGGGTTTAGCTGCCGGGGGTCAAATGCTGCACAGCTGAGCCGGCTCCCGCCCCTCCCCACCCCATGAGCTGGCTGGATTCACACCCGTGTAAGAGGGAGGCACTCTCAGCGCGCCATGGCGCACACACAGCCGGGGGCCTGCTCGATGTACACCCGCTGGCCCAGGTGAGCCTGCAGCCCGTAGCGGGAGCTCCCCCTGCTTCGTGCAGACAGGGGCAGGTTTCTGTCATTTCTGCTGGTGCCCAGACTGGGTCCCAGCCCCCCGCTGCTTTCTAAGGTGGCAGATATATTTTTAAAATAACAGAAACATGGACTGGGAACAGCTCCAGCACAGCACCCGGGCCCCACACTCAGGGCACTGCCCCACCCGGGCTGTGCTGAGGCAGCAGCAGCTGTGGTCTCCTCCCTGGCCTTGTGCACCGCCCCCCAGGCTGTCTGGGGTGAAGGAGCAGCCCTGGAGTGTAGGAGTGAGCAGCGAAGGCAGCTGATCTGAGCATCCCCATGGGTCACTTTCCCCATGTGGGTGCAGGAGGGGCTGGGGTAGGAGTGCAGGGCAGAGGAGGGGCTGGGGTAGGAGTGCAGGGCAGAGAAGGGGCTGGGGTAGGAGTGCAGGGCAGAGGAGGGGCAGGGGTAGGAGTGCAGGGCAGAGGAGGGGCTGGGGTAGGAGTGCAGGGCAGAGGAGGGGCAGGGGTAGGAGTGCAGGGCAGAGGAGGGGCTGGGGTAGGAGTGCAGGGCAGAGGAGGGGCAGGGGTAGGAGTGCAGGGCAGAGGAGGGGCTGGGGTAGGAGTGCAGGGCAGAGAAGGGGCTGGGGTCGGAGTGCAGGGCAGAGGAGGGGCTGGGGTAGGAGTACAGGGCAGAGGAGGGGCAGGGGTAGGAGTGCAGGGCAGAGGAGGGGCTGGGGTAGGAGTGCAGGGCAGAGGAGGGGCTGGGGTAGGAGTGCAGGGCAGAGGAGGGGCTGGGGTAGGAGTGCAGGGCAGAGGAGGGGCAGGGGTAGGAGTGCAGGGCAGAGGAGGGGCTGGGGTAGGAGTGCAGGGCAGAGGAGGGGCTGGGGTCGGAGTGCAGGGCAGAGGAGGGGCAGGGGTAGGAGTGCAGGGCAGAGGAGGGGCAGGGGTAGGAGTGCAGGGCAGAGGAGGGGCTGGGGTAGGAGTGCAGGGCAGAGAAGGGGCAGGGGTAGGAGTGCAGGGCAGAGGAGGGGCAGGGGTAGGAGTGCAGGGCAGAGAAGGGGCAGGGGTCGGAGTGCAGGGCAGAGGAGGGGCTGGGGTAGGAGTGCAGGGCAGAGGAGGGGCTGGGGTAGGAGTGCAGGGCAGAGGAGGGGCAGGGGTCGGAGTGCAGGGCAGAGGAGGGGCAGGGGTAGGAGTGCAGGGCAGAGGAGGGGCTGGGGTAGGAGTGCAGGGCAGAGGAGGGGCAGGGGTAGGAGTGCAGGGCAGAGGAGGGGCAGGGGTCGGAGTGCAGGGCAGAGGAGGGGCAGGGGTAGGAGTGCAGGGCAGAGGAGGGGCTGGGGTAGGAGTGCAGGGCAGAGGAGGGGCTGGGGTAGGAGTGCAGGGCGGGGGCGGAGGTGGGGTGGGGCAGAGCAGGACAGGAAAAGGCGGGGGTGGAGGTGGGGTGGGGCAGAGCAGGGCGGGAAAAGGCGGGGGCGGAGGTGGGGTGGGGCAGAGCAGGGCAGGAAAAGGCGGGGGCGGAGGTGGGGTGAGGCAGAGCAGGGCGGGAATAGGCGGGGGCGGAGGTTGGGTGGGGCAGAGCAGGGCGGGAAAAGGCGGGGGCAGGAGTGGGGTGGGGCAGAGCAGGGCGGGAAAAGGCGGGGGCGGAGGTGGGGTGGGGCAGAGCAGGGCAGGAAAAGGCGGGGGCGGAGGTGGGGTGAGGCAGAGCAGGGCGGGAAAAGGCGGGGGCGGAGGTGGGGTGGGGCAGAGCAGGGCGGGAAAAGGCGGGGGCGGAGGTTGGGTGGGGTGAGGCAGAGTAGGGTGGGAAAAGGCGGGGGCGGAGGTGGGGTGGGGCAGAGCAGGGCGGGAAAAGGCGGGGGCAGGAGTGGGGTGGGGCAGAGCAGGGCTGGAAAAGGCGGGGGCGGAGGTGGGGTGATGCAGAGCAGGGCGGGAAAAGGCGGGGGCGGAGGTGGGGTGGGGCAGAGCAGGGCGGGAAAAGGCGGGGGCGGAGGTTGGGTGGGGTGAGGCAGAGTAGGGTGGGAAAAGGCGGGGGCGGAGGTGGGGTGGGGCAGAGCAGGGCGGGAAAAGGCGGGGGCAGGAGTGGGGTGGGGCAGAGCAGGGCTGGAAAAGGCGGGGGCGGAGGTGGGGTGATGCAGAGCAGGGCGGGAAAAGGCGGGGGCGGAGGTGGGGTGGGGCAGAGCAGGGTGGGAAAAGGCGGGGGCGGAGGTGGGGTGGGGCAGAGCAGGGCGGGAAAAGGCGGGGGCGGAGGTGGGGTGGGGCAGAGCAGGACGGGAAAAGGCGGGGGCGGAGGTGGGGTGGGGCAGAGCAGGACAGGAAAAGGCGGGGGCGGAGGTGGGGTGGGGCAGAGCAGGGCGGGAAAAGGCGGGGGTGGAGGTGGGGTGAGGCAGAGCAGGGCGGGAAAAGGCGGGGGTGGAGGTGGGGTGGGGCAGAGCAGGGCAGGAAAAGGCGGGGGCGGAGGTGGGGTGGGGCAGAGCAGGGCGGGAAAAGGCGGGGGCAGGAGTGGGGTGGGGCAGAGCACGGCGGGAAAAGGCGGGGGCAGGAGTGGGGTGGGGCAGAGCAGGGCGGAAAAAGGCGGGGGCAGGAGTGGGGTGGGGCAGAACAGGGCGGGAAAAGGCGGGGGCAGGAGTGGGGTGGGGCAGAGCAGGGCGGGAAAAGGCGGGGGCGGAGGTGGGGTGGGGCAGAGCAGGGCGGGAAAAGGCGGGGGCAGGAGTGGGGTGGGGCAGAGCAGGGCGGGAAAAGGCGGGGGCAGGAGTGGGGTGGGGCAGAGCAGGGCGGGAAAAGGCGGGGGCAGGAGTGGGGTGGGGCAGAGCAGGGCGGGAAAAGGCGGGAGCAGGAGTGGGGTGGGGCAGAGCAGGGCGGGAAAAGGCGGGGGCGGAGGTGGGGTGGGGCAGAGCAGGGCGGGAAAAGGCGGGGGCGGAGGTGGGGTGGAGCAGAGCAGGACAGGAAAAGGCGGGGGCGGAGGTGGGGTGGGGCAGAGCAGGGCAGGAAAAGGCGGGGGCGGAGGTGGGGTGGGGCAGAGCAGGGCGGGAAAAGGCGGGGGCGGGGGTGGGGTGGGGCAGAGCAGGGCGGGAAAAGGCGGGGGCGGAGGTGGGGTGGGGCAGAGCAGGGCGGGAAAAGGCGGGGGCGGAGGTGGGGTGGGGCAGAGCAGGGCGGGAAAAGGCGGGGGTGGAGGTGGGGTGGGGCAGAGCAGGGTGGGAAAAGGCAGGGGCGGAGTGGGGTGGGGCAGAGCAGGGCGGGAAAAGGCGGGGGCGGGGGCAGGGCCTGGGGCAGAGCAGGGCGGGAAAAGGCGGGGGCGGAGGTGGGGTGGGGCAGAGCAGGGCGGGAAAAGGCGGGGGCGGAGGTGGGGTGGGGCAGAGCAGGGCGGGAAAAGGCGGGGGCGGAGGTGGGGGTGGGGCAGAGCAGGGCAGGAAAAGGCGGGGGTGGAGGTGGGGTGGGGCAGAGCAGGGCGGGAAAAGGCGGGGGCGGAGGTGGAGTGAGGCAGAGCAGGGCGGGAAAAGGCGGGGGCCGAGGTGGGGTGGGGCAGAGCAGGGCAGGAAAAGGCGGGGGCGGAGGCGGGGTGGGGCAGAGCAGGGCGGGAAAAGGCGGGGGCAGGAGGTGGGGTGGGGCAGAGCAGGGCGGGAAAAGGCGGGGGCGGAGGTGGGGTGGGGCAGAGCAGGGCGGGAAAAGGCGGGGGCGGAGCTGGGGTGGGGCAGAGCAGGGCGGGAAAAGGCGGGGGCGGAGGTGGGGTGGGGCAGAGCAGGGCGGGAAAAGGCGGGGGCGGAGGTGGGGTGGGGCAGAGCAGGGCGGGAAAAGGCGGGGGCGGAGGTGGGGTGGGGCAGAGCAGGGCGGGAAAAGGCGGGGGCGGAGGTGGGGTGGGGCAGAGCAGGGCGGGAAAAGGCGGGGGCGGAGGTGGGGTGGGGCAGAGCAGGGCGGGAAAAGGCGGGGGTGGAGGTGGGGTGGGGCAGAGCAGGGCGGGAAAAGGCGGGGGCGGAGGTGGGGTGGGGCAGAGCAGGGCGGGAAAAGGCGGGGGCGGGGGCAGGGCCTGGGGCAGAGCAGGGCGGGAAAAGGCGGGGGCAGGAGTGGGGTGGGGCAGAGCAGGGCGGGAAAAGGCGGGGGCGGAGGTGGGGTGGGGCAGAGCAGGGCGGGAAAAGGGGGGGGCGGGGGCAGGGCCTGGGGCAGGGAGAGGGCTGCCGCCCCAGGGTGGCCCTGACGAAGTCGAGGAGCAGCGCCCTCGGAGAGCAGCTGTTCTGAAGAGCGGCTTGTTCCGCCAGCGCTCCCTGGGAGACGCGGAGGCAGGACTCAGAGCCTCCCGTGTGGCCGCCCCCATCCAGGCGCCTGCCCAGTGTTGTGGGGCCAGGCGTGGGGCACGCTTCCTCACCTTCGCACGCACTGCCGCACGGGCACGGAGTGGGAACCCCGCGCACCCCTGGAACTGCCTGAGGCAGGGTCCTGCCATTGCCAGCTCCCTAGTCACACAACACCCAGCGCTCAGGCCTTGCCCCTCTCCAAAGTCGGGCCCTGCTCACCCCACCCCCCTGCCACTTCTGCTCCCTGCCCACTCTCGCACATGTTCGCCAGGCTGGCCTGGGGGGCTTGGCTAAGGGTGGTTGGGAACCCCCTGGGCTGGGGCCGGGGAGGGTGCTCTGGGATGGAGACAGGAGACTGGAGGCAGCGTGCCCTGGCCCCAGCGTGCTGTTTCCCAGCACAGTGAGGGGTGGGGCGGGGCCCGGGTGAGGGCTGCACGGTGGGGCAGGCTGCTAGGCCAAGCTGGTGTTCGCCTGCATGGGAAGGGGAGCACCTGCTGCAGCTGCTGCACACTGGCCCACCCCAGTTGACTGGGGAAGGGGCTTCGGCAAGGGGGCGGGACCGGGTGTGGGGGACGGCAGGCCCTGCGGCGGGGGGAGGGGCGCTGCCCCGGCCCCACGCCCGAGGCGTGCGGAGGGGATTGTGTCAGGCCCTACACCCTGAGCAGAGACGGGCTTGTTGTGTGTGCTTCAGCATGGGCTCTTTTGGTGCCGGCTACATGAGCGTGTGAGCAGAGCTGCCGCCCAAGCTGGACTCCTAATCCAATAGCTTCACTGGGCAGGGTGAGGGTGGCAGGAGCTCAGCCAGCAGAGCCGTCTTTGCTCTGTCCCATTGCAGAGGGAGGGTTGGGAGCTGCAGCAGCAGCACTCACCTTTGTTCTCTGCCTTGAGCTCCTCCTGCAGAAGGTCGTTCTGCCGGTTGCCAAGGACGAAGGCCAGGAAGGAGAGGATGAGGGCGTTGAGGATGCCGATGATAGCCAGGATATAGGCCCAGCGCACAGAGCAATCGCCCAGCGAGTACTTCCCTGTCTTCTCCCCGCACATATCCCTGACGGTCTCTGCGTCCCAGCCATCAGGAAAGATCATGCAGCCCAGCACCAGGCACAGAGCTGGATGGGAAAGAGGGATACAGGGCCCAGAGGAGGGAGAGAACGGAAGTTTGATGACAGCTGGCTCCTCAGTCGGCTGCCCAAGACCATTATGCAGCTGGCAGCCAGCAGCCCAGTAGGAAAGCACTCTGCCAACCCATCGAGCAACTAACCATTGAGATAACCCAGCAAGGGACGAGCTAGAGTCTCCAGTGCTGGCAATTTTCCAAGCAACAGTGGTTTTTTCCCCCTACAAGATACGCCATAATTGCAGCCCAGGAGTTCACTCAGGGCTGTCCTCTGGCCAATGTTACGCGGGTCAGACTAGATGTTCACATGGATCACTCTGGCTGTAAAATCTCTGCCTCTCAGCACTCCAACAATCAGCAGCCAGCTGGGATCTCTACTAAGGAAGTGCGTCTTGTCCCCTTTCTGGGGCGATACACAGGAATAATACCAGCCACCAGCTGCTCCCACTTACTCCATTAGCCTGAGTGGTAGTTCTGGGCCTGGGATCTAAAGGTTCTATCCCTGCGGGTGACCTACAGAGCAGCCAGCGTTGCTCTACACCGAGTGTGTCAAACCTGTGGCCCAATCGCATTTTTTTGTGGGAACACTGGCAGCTCCAGCTCTGAGGATGCAGCCAGGGGAATCCAGGCAGCCCTGGGCCTGGGAGCCAGCTGAAGCGTGGAGCCCCCCCCCAGCAGATCCAACCCTGGGGACCCAGCCAGGAGAATTCTGGCAGCCGCAGGTTTGGGAGCCAGCTGGGGTGTGGAGCAAAATCTCAAATTTAAAGCATCTCAAATTTTCACAGAAGCCTGTTTTATTTGATTAACCACCACCTGTACATATTCTTATTTCAACAAAATAAGCTATGTGTCATATAAAAATTATTTAAAAGGACTTAAAATTTATATTTAAATTAAAAATTATTCTATACGAGCAAATAAAAACAATTTTACACATTAAATGTTGTCAACTATTAATAAAATTATAAACCTATAAAATTCATATTAAATTCTCAATTTAAATTATTGTATTATATTCAAACAAGACCTGTATGAATATTATAACATATGCCTAAAACATAATCTATAATAATAAATAATTACAACATACTGATAGAAGTACATTTTCTTTGGTGGCTCTGAAAGTGATCAATTTTCATTTGTGTGGCCCACAGTAGGCTTTGAGTTTGACATGCCTGCTCTATGGGCTGGGATTTTGGAGTGTATTTTTTAGTTTGCTTTGCTAAAAAAACCTAGGAAATGACATTTTAAAAAATATAGTAAAAGAATGTGGTTGAGGTTAGTTAGAACCCTAGAACTGGAAGGGACCTCGAGAGGTCATCGAGTTCAGTTCTCTGTTATCTCAGCAGAACCAAACACCATCTAGATCATCCTCGATAGGAATCTGTCTAACCTGCTCTTAAATATCACCAGCGATGGAGATTCCACAACCTCCCTAGGTAACATGTTCCAGTGTTTAACTACCATGACAGTTGGGAAGCTTTTCCTAATATCTCATCTAAACCTCCCTTGCTGAAGTTTAAGCCCATTGCTCCTTGTCCTATCCTCAGAGGCCAAGGAGAACAAATTTTCTCCCTCCTCCTCTTTTAGGTACTTGAAAACCACTATCATGTTCCCTCTAAGTCTTCTCTTTTCTAAGCTAAACAAGCCCAGTTCTTTCAGTCTTCCCTCATTGCTCATGTTCTCTAGATCTTTAATCATTCTTGTTGCTCTTCTCTGGACCTTCTCCCAATTTTTCCACATCTTTCTTGAAATGCGGTGTACAGAACTGGGCACTGTGGGAGCACGAGCACCTGGTGGCCGGGCCTCACTCGCAAGGCAGAACGACCATACACTCCATCCTGGAACGCTACCATAAACAGCGGGGTGGCCGGAAGCCAGGCCGGGAGAAAGAAATCAGAAAGTTGACAAGTGGTTGGAGAGTCCCAAATAAAAACATCCTGACAAGCAGATAGTAAGTCCCCAAAGAGAACAGCTGGGGCAAGTAGCTGGAAGCCCCCAAAGAGAACATCTTGGTTGTGCAACATCAGAGGGTCCCGGGGGGAGGTTTGGAAAATGACCAAGGACAGAGGAAATCTTGTAACATGTTCTGACAGGCCGGGAGGATACAAAGTCCAAATTGGGTAACAAATGCTCTAATTGTCCAGGTATCGAACCCCCAAGTAAGAAACAGTATAAAAGGTGATTTAGCAGGGACAAGGGGGTGGGCTCCTGGACACAAGGCGGAGGCTAGCAACTTCCAGTCCAGACAGCAGACCCCGGCCTGATCACCCGGACGTCACCACCACGAAAGGTCCCACCCAAGCCGTATCTCCGACTTGAAGGGCCGCTGTAATGTAGTTGTTGGTGAGATGTGGGAACATTGGATGTATTGGTAAGTCACATGTAATTGTATACAGCTATATGTAACCTAAGCTGCGTCTACACGTGCACGCTACTTCGAAGTAGCGGCAGTAACTTCGAAATAGCACCCGTCACGTCTACACGTGTTGGGCGCTATTTCGAAGTTGAAATCGACGTTAGGCGGCGAGACGTCGAAGTCGCTAACCCCATGAGGGGATGGGAATAGCGCCCTACTTCGACGTTCAACATCGAAGTAGGGACGTGTAGACGATCCGCGTCCCGCAACATCGAAATAGCGGGGTCCTCCATGGCGGCCATCAGCTGGGGGGTTGAGAGATACTCTCTCTCCAGCCCTTGCGGGGCTCTGTGGTCACCGTGGGCAGCAGCCCTTAGCCCAGGGCTTCTGGCTGCTGCTGCTGCAGCTGGGGGGTCCGTGCTGCATATACAGGGTCTGCAACTAGTTGTTGGCTCTGTGTATCTTGCACTGTTTAATGAAAGTGTGTCTGGGAGGGGCCCTTTAAGGGAGCGACTTGCTGTTGAGTCCGCCCCGTGACCCTGTCTGCAGCTGTGCCTGGCTCCCTTATTTCGATGTGTGCTACTTTGGCGTGTAGACGTTCCCTCGCTGTGCCTATTTCGATGTTGGGCTGAGCAACGTCGAAGTTGAACATCGACGTTGCCAGCCCTGGAGGACGTGTAGACGTTATTCATCGAAATAGCCTATTTCGATGTCGCAACATCGAAATAAGCTATTTCGAAGTTGGGAGCACGTGTAGACGTAGCCCTAGTGTTTAGCCTATGCCAAATAAATAAATATATATATGACAAGTGTTAAGTAGTTGTAGTTACAAATAAATGAATCTGTCACTATCGGTAAATACCACTAGCTGGACTAGCTGGGGCTGTATAGAGATTATTGGGACTTAGAACAGCCACTATTGTGTTCACAATCGGACTGCTATTGTTCCTGGTACTCATAATACTGTGGAAACCCAGGTTTTCAAGTAGATACACTGAATCACATATTGCTGCTACAGTATATAAGGCTGCTATAGCGGTGGGGTGGTCGGTCCCGGGCCATCCACCCCCCACTGTATCAAACCCCACACGCACCCACGGGACCCGGAATAGGTCGGCACATTGTCAGGCACAACACTCCAATTTAGGCCCAATCAGTGTTGAGTAGAGCGGAAGAATGATTTCTCATCTCTTGCTCACAACACTCCTGTTAATGCATCCCAGAATCATGTTTGCTTTTTTGGCAACAGCATCACACTGTTGACTCGTATTTAGCTTGTTGTCCACTATGACCCCTGTGATGGGGTTCTGGGGTCCCCCAAGCTCTGCACCCTGTCCGCAGGCAGGAGTGACTCTCACTCAGCAGGAAAACAGCAGGTTTATTAGCCGACAGGCCACAGCATCATACAGAGGAGTCAGTACAGCCGGCAGAGACAGCCAGTCCCATCCATGTTGGGGAGAGGAGGCCCCAAGGGGCCCTCAGAGCTGGGGCCTGGCCCCCTCCTTTGTCTCTCTCTCTCTCCCAGCCCAGACTAACTGCTTCCAACTCCCAGTTCCAATTCAAACCCCTCAGGCTCCACCTCCTCCTTTGTCTGCCGTACAAAGGTGTTACCTGGTCGTCAGGGTTACCCTCAGCAGGAGCCCCACACCCTCTGTGAGCCACACACACACACAGAGGTATCCCCCACTCCATCACATCTCTCCCCCCTTCCAGACCGAACTGAGCAGGGTCACTCAGCCAGTGACCTGGGGAAGTTCGGGGCCCTCCCCTCGTGATCGGGCATCGGCTGTACCCTCAGTGCTCCCCTTGATGTGCACCACCTCCATGTCATAATGCTGCTGGAGGAGGCTCCAACTCAGGAGCTTGGTATTGGCCCTTTTCATGTGATCCAGCCAGACAAGTCCCTTTAGTTCCCTTGGGTTGGTTGGTCTCCCTGCTTCTATCTCTGGTCCATCAGCCACATTCTCAAGTCGGGCAGGCAGAGCCCATACAGATGCTCCGGCCAATGTTTGGAATTCAGTTACAGTCCAGTAAAAGAAGGTACAAATGCTTCCACCCTTGGCATTTAGCCAGACCACCAGAATGGTTGTGTGCCTCAGTTTCCCCTTCCATGCCACACGATAGGTTTGGAATGTTCCTCCTCATGTGAGAGGTTGCAAGACTAGTTACAGGGAACAATGGTGACATTTCAGAGTTACAAACTCCTTCAACATACAACTCATGCTTCTACATCAATGTCATCATGTTAAATGGCTCTTTCCAAACATTCAGTGCATGGTACAATTCTACAGCTTTTGGTAGCAGCACCCCTTGGTTACAGCAGTCAGCGTGAGTTACAGAACAAACCCATTGCAACTGTACATTTACGTTGCTCTTTGGTAGACCACAACCTTTGTGCAACATCCTTGAGAATCTGGTATTTTGGGGATAAATGGCTGAGGCCTTTCTTAGCACCATCAAGTTCTAATCTTCTCCCTTGCCCCCTGGGGTGGAAATCTGATCTCTCTGGCTGTGCCCTCCCTTCTAACAAGAGCTGGGCCATTGATGATCTCAGGGAGATGGCCCCCTCCCAGCCAGCCTGGAAATTTGCAAACCAAACTGGTTTCTAAAAGTTGTTTTGTGAGTCCCAGCCGCAGAATCCACATGGAGGAATCCCTATTTATCCCTTATCGGCCCACCAGGCCCAAAGCTCCTTTGTCCTTCCACCTCCAACTACTGCCTCCCCATGGAATCAGAAGTCGAATCCAGTATGAGAATATAAGTGTTTCCACCATCTGGAGATGGGGAATTGCTGGCCCTCTCCTGCATCCTACAGAGACTGACTGTGCAGCTGTTTTACTTGGTTCTCACAGGGCTGCTCACACTATCTGATAGTTTTCACTTTACTTGCATCAACTTCCAATTCCTGAGAAACCTTTACCCTGCCTGCTTTGGACCCTTCCAGAGCACAGCCAGTGGTTTCACACTCAGGCAGGTCCTGGCCATCAGGAGCTGAAACAAACTTCTCCCCAGGCAAAGGGCTGCTCCGGCTCTCACAGACAAGCACCTTTCCTGTTCACTCTCCTCCACCTCACTTCCATTTTCTGCAGTCCCCACAGACGGGTCAGGAAAAGTTTCAGGGAAATTCTCTTCCTCAAGAGCTCCCCCAAACAATAACTCACCCCTGTCTGCCTCCACAGGGGCACTGTTCCCTTGAGCCACAACCAGCTCCTGGGTTTCACCTAAACCCAGGATCACTTCTGGCCCATCAGGCAGATTCCCACGTAATCCGCCTCCAGGCAGACAGCCAGTACCACCGGACAGAAGGTCAGGGTCCCTTTCCTTCCTTCTGCTACCAGCTCCTTTATCTTCATCGCTCAGCATAACTCCATTGCCCGTCTGTTCTTGTGTCCTGGCGAGAAGATGACTCTGGTAGGACAGAGTCCTCTCACCCCCTTCCAGTAACACCTCAGCATCAGGCAAAGAACAAGTACCAGAATCGTCTGGTCTCTGGGATTCCCTGATGATACTAACTGGATTAGACCAAGTTAAAGCATTATCCCCCCTGAGAGACATAGAGGTAGGCCCACTTCCCATCTGGGCTTCAGCTGCCCTCAGATCCAGCTCTGGGATCTTGGCTCCATCTCGAGCCCCCACAGGCTCAGGCAAAGGATTCACTTCCCCAGAAGCAGAAGCACTTTTCTTGCACCAAGGACCAGTGTCCTTAGCAGGGACACCACTGCCTATCCCAGAGCCATTCCCTCTGCTCCAGCCCCCATGGCTGGATTCAGAGACACACCTGGAATGCTCTTTCCTGGTTGTTCCTTCTCCAGCCACGCCAGGCTGGGGAATCTTCCTCAGACAATGGGCTAGTTTCCTCATTGGCACCTTTTCCAAATGCAGGCTCTGCTCTCTCCCCAGGCTGCTGCTGCTGTTCAACACAGACAGACAATGGGAGACACTCTCTCCTTTGTCCCAGCCCCCCGGCTGGTCTCCACACACACACAGAAGGTGAAGCAGCTTCTCTCACAGACAACTTGCCATTCCCAGTGGATCAGCTGCTTTCCTGCACAGACACACAGGCACCTTCCTCGGCCCAGGCCTGGAAAACGCGTCGCAGGTCTGTCTTGGCCACTAGTAGATGATGGGTTGGAATCGCTCCTTCCCTCCTTGAGCTGTGGCAGGCCACTCGGTTCAGAGCTCCAGGCAGTCCAGGGTTCCCTGCCCCGATCCGGGCTCACCTCTGCAGGATTTTCCTTAACCCTCAGCTCTGCCACTGCACATCCACGCTGCCTTGTCCAGCTTCTTTAATCTCGATTCGGTTTCCAGGTACTGCCACTTCACAGCGGAGTTGCTGAGCGTGGTTGCAGGCTGTCAGGCTGATGCCCTCTGCACCCCACGATTTCTGGAAGAATCCCTTCAGTGTGCCAGGCTCCTTGCGAGTCACAAGCTGCCCAGGGTTAGGCCGTAGGCCCCTCCGCTCTCTGGGACCGACTCCAACAGACTCCCAGCAGAACCCCTTCTTCAGTGTGACACCCGCTGTCAGGGACCATGAGCACCCTGTCTTGGGAAGGACTCATTCAGCGTCAGCCTCCTCAGGGGTCACTTGTTCCTGGGGGATGGGCCCTCGGCCCCCCCACCTTCTGGGACCGATTCCAACAGATTCCCAGGAGTAACCCCTCCTCGGGTGTGACATCTCCTCTTGAGGACCACGACCGCAGTTGCTTGGGTTTGGCCGCAGGCCCCTCCGCCTTGGGGAACTGCACCTCACTGCCCTTCAGCACACCTGGGTCTCGCAGGCCCCACTCCTTCTGGGGCCCCGGTCACTTACTGCTGGATGCTCCATCCTCAGGGTGCAGAACATCCCACTCCTGACACCAGTGTGATGGGGTTCTGGGGTCCCCCAAGCTCTGCACCCTGTCCGCAGGCAGGAGTGACTCTCACTCAGCAGGAAAACAGCAGGTTTATTAGCCGACAGGCCACAGCATCATACAGAGGAGTCAGTACAGCCGGCAGAGACAGCCAGTCCCATCCATGTTGGGGAGAGGAGGCCCCAAGGGGCCCTCAGAGCTGGGGCCTGGCCCCCTCCTTTGTCTCTCTCTCTCTCCCAGCCCAGACTAACTGCTTCCAACTCCCAGTTCCAATTCAAACCCCTCAGGCTCCACCTCCTCCTTTGTCTGCCGTACAAAGGTGTTACCTGGTCGTCAGGGTTACCCTCAGCAGGAGCCCCACACCCTCTGTGAGCCACACACACACACAGAGGTATCCCCCACTCCATCACACCCCTAAGTCCCTTTCCGCAGTACTCCTTCCTAGACAGTTGCTTCCCATTCTATATGTATGAAGCTGATTGTTCCTTCCTAAGTGGAGTGCTTTGCATTTGTCCTTATTAAACTTCATCCTGTTTACCTCAGACCATTTCTCCAGTTTGTCCAGCTCATTCTGAATTATGAGCCTACCCTTCAAAGCAGTAGCAACCCCTCCCATCAATAACTACTCTCTGAGAAGGGTTATCCAGCCAGTTATGCACCCACCTTATAGTGGCCCCTTTGAAGTTGCATTTGCTTAGTTTATTGATGAGAAGATCATGCGAGACTGTTTCAAATGCCTTACTAAAGTCTAGGTATACCGCATTCACTGCCTCTCCCTTACCCCAAGACTTGTTATCCTGTCAAAAAAAGCTATCAGATTGGTTTGGCATGATGTGTTCTTCACAAATCCATCCTGTCTGTTTCTTATCACCTTATTTTCTTCCAGATGTTTGCAGATGAATTCCTTAATTATTTGCTCCATTATCTTTCTCGGCACAGAAGTTAAACTGACTAGTCTGTAGTTTCCTTGGTTGTTCTTTTTTCCCTTTTTATAGATGATTGCCATTTTCCAGTCTTCTGGAATCTCTCCCAACTTCCAGGACTTTTCAAAGATGATAGCTAAAGGCTCAGAAACCTCCTCTATCAGCTCCTTAAGCATTCTAGGATGCATTCCATCAGGGTCTGGTGACTTGCAGACATCTAATTTTTCTAAGTAATTTTTAACTTGTTCTTTTTGTATTTTATCCTCTGAACCTACTCCCTTCCCACTAGCATGAATTATGTAAGGCATTTTTGCATTTGCCTTCTTAGTGAAGACCAAAACAAAGAAGTCATTAAGCACCTCTGTCATTTCCAAGTTTCCTGATATTGTTTCTCCCTCCTCACTGAGTAGTGGGCCTACCCTATCCTTGGTCTTCCTCTTGCTTCTAATATATGTATAGAGTGACTCTTTTTACCCTTTATTTCTCTAGCTAGTTTGAGTTGTTCTGTGCTTTGGCCTTTCTAATCTTGCCCCTACATACATGTATTGTTTGCCTATATACATCTTTTGTAATTTCTCCTACTTTCCACTTTGTATACGACTCCTCTTTGATTTTGAGATCATGCAAGATCTCCTGACTAAGACCAGGCGGTCTTTTACCATACTTTCTAGCTTTCCTATGCAGCAGTATAGTTTGCTTTTAGGCCCTTAATAATGTCCCTTTGAAAAACTGCCAAATCTCCTCAGTTGTTTTTTCTTAATCTCGCTTCCCATGGGACTTTACCTACCAGTTCTCTGAGTCAAAGTCACATGCTCAGAATTTGGAAATGCCAGAGGTAAGGACCCTTAATTTGGCCCCTTGGGCATGTCCATTACGTGAACAAAGGACCTGCTGCCTCATTCATTGCCGAGAATGGACCCTGGTCACTAAAGAGTGAGCCAGTGTCTCTTTATTGTTCTTATTCAACTCATGACTTACCACAGCTGCTCAGATCACTTGCATTAAGGAGTTTTAAAAAGATCAGGCTGCACTGTTAATGTTGATTTTAACTAGTTTTGCAACACCGTATAATTCCCAGAAGAGAGCTAACTTTGGACCAATATTTTAAAAGGGCAAAAAGCCTGAGATGCATAATTGATAATTTCTGTTAGCACGTGGATAGGTTGTGAGAGGACTCAATTAATATAGAATTAAAGGGGGGCAATATTCATGCCAGTCAACAAGGGCTAATGAAAAATATCCTTCAACTTCCTTGTTCTATATTTTTAGGAAGATTGCAAGTTTGGCTGACACAGGTAATAGTCTCACTGTAACAAACTTAGGGTGCTGTAAGGTGCTTAATTTGGTACCACACTATGCGATGATTAAAACACTACAACACTGTAAAATTAACTGGCATATATTAGAGACTTGCTAATGGATAGGTTTTAGCCACAAACCAGGGTCATCATCAAGTGAGTGTGCATCCGATGGGGTCCTGCTGGGAGCAGGTCTGGACTCTGCACTATGTATCTTTTTTTCTATGACTTGGAAGAAAGCATAAACCCATCACTGATGAAGTGTGCAGATGACACAAGCAGTGGGGCAGTCGTAAATAATGCAGAAGACAGGTCATTCATGCAGAGCAAGCTGGGTGCTCAGTAAGCTGGGTTCAAGCAAACAATATGAGTTTTAATATGGCTAAACGTAAAGGAATACAGCTAGGAAAAATGACTGCCAGCCAGACATCTAACATGAGGGTTCTATACAGGGGCAAGGGATTCGAAAAAAGAGTTTGTACGAGATAAGTTCCCGCTGTGTAAAGAGAGCTAATGTGATACCTAGAAGTATAAAGAGGGGGATCCTGAGCAGGAGTGGACAGGTTATTTTACCTCTGTACCTGGCACTAGTACAACTGCTGCCTAGTTCTTTTGTCCTCTGTTCAAGCAAGATGTTGATAAATTGGAGTGGATTCAAAGAGCTGTCAAAATGATTAAGGAATTAGAAGAACTTGCCTTGTGGTGAGAGCTGCAAGGTGCTCCATCTGTTTCACTTCAAAGAAACGGATAAAGGGTGACTTGATCACAGGCTATAAAAACTTATATGGGGAACAACTATCTG
Source organism: Carettochelys insculpta (assembly GCF_033958435.1). Taxonomy (NCBI): domain Eukaryota; kingdom Metazoa; phylum Chordata; order Testudines; family Carettochelyidae; genus Carettochelys; species Carettochelys insculpta. The sequence continues at coordinate 50,017,017 of NC_134147.1, read as the reverse complement.
ATAATGGCCTGGTCAGTCCAGCAGAGACAGGTCTAATCTGATGCATAGCTGGAAGTTAAATCTAGATGAATTCAGACTGGACACAAGGCAGACATTTTTAGCAGTAAGGATAATAAACCACTGGAATAATTAGGACTTTTTCTATGAAATCTGCCTTAGAAATTATTTTGTGGAAGTCTGCAGCCTGTGTTCTACAAGCCATCGGACCAATAAAAGCACAATGCTTCCTTCTGGTGTTGGAAACTATGAATGTGTGGCCTGAGGCCTTATTTACTTCCTGCTATTTAAATACTGCACCGAATATGGAATTCAATTTCCTTCCTCATAAGCAAGTTTATGGCACTTCTCAGCATAGGATTTGAGAATTTCACATATTAGAATGACTGTATCATCCCAATTTGCCCAGAAAAGAGATATTGTCTCCACTACAAAATGGATACAGACCCTGTACCTTGTGTATAGCTAGTGATACAAATTCTCTCTCCCTGAGTCTGTGGGGGAAAACATGAACACAATACAAATGAATATTCTGCCTAGGCTACACTATATTCCAAGTGGCCTACCTGTATGGATCCCTCTGGGCTGGTCCACACTATGGGCGGAAACTGATTTAACTCATCCAACTTCAGCTACACAAATTATGTAAAGTAGCACTTTAAAGACTAACCAAATAACGTATGAGGTGATGAGCTTTCCTGGGACAGACCCACATCTCCAGATCTTCTTCTTCAGGGTGTGTCCCAGGAAAGCTCATCACCTAATCAATCATTTGGTTAGTCTCTGAAGCGCTCCTGGACGGCTGGTTTGTTTGGATGGAATACAGACTAGTGCGGCACTATCTCTCTGCCACAAATCATGTAGCTGAAGTTGACATACTTGGATCTACTTCCCACAGTGTCTTGGCTGTGGTGTGTCCACTGGACATGCTCTCCTGTAGACTCCCTTTGCACTTCTTGTTCCTGTGGAGGACTGGAGTTGATGGGAGAACAATCAGTGATCAATTTATTGAGTCTATGCCAGACTCAATGAACCAACCTCTGCTGGATTGATATCTGCCTGCTGCTCTGGGCAGTGGATTGGGCATATCCTCTGTCTTATTTCAGAAAATTTAAAAGCATGGTAAGAACCTGCTGGTGGGCCCCAGCTTAATGACCAAGGCTATCATTTTAACTCTCCGTAGGCAAGAGGGGGTTGGGATCCCAGACCGACACAGTTACTATCAAGCTTTCATCATGTCACAGGTATCAAATGGCTTTCGGTACACTAACACCCTTACAGCCACATGGATGGAAACAAATGGCTACTGATGCATGCAATTCCCCTCCAGGTCTCTTCCGCTCGTCTTTTGTCCAATGGAGGAAAAAGAGATGTCTCTGGTAGCGGTTGTGTGAAGGGTCTGGGCTACACTAGCTAACAGGCACCTCTTTCATCCTGGCTGTGACTCAAAAGCACCTATTTGAGGCAACACAGACTGGAAAAGTGGGAACGAACATCTAATCTGAAGAACTATCAGAACAGGGGTATTTCACAGATTCCATCACTAGTGCAGGACAAGCATATTGTCCCTCTGCTAGCCATAGAGCAGTGGTATGGCCTGCAACACTCAGTGAAGTGGTAGCACTTACAGCTAAAACACTTGCTAATATATCAGTCTGGTCTAGATGTTCTGAGACTGCCAGAGACCCCAGAACTGTGATGAGCAACCTAGGCTAGTGAGTGGACTGCATGAGTGGCCACCCTTCATCTCAGCAGGCTGGAAGATTGCCAGAACGAGCACAGTTTCCAGGATAGGGCAGTTTTGCTAACTGAACTTGCATGCCTAGAACTTGCTCTTCTCTGTGCATGTTCCAGTTTGAATTCGTCTTTCTTAAACAAGGGAGACCAGAACTGTACCTGGCATTCCAGAGGTCTCACCAGTGCCTTTGCTGGTGAAAAGGAACGTACTGTGGAATGTTACAAATGCTTCTATAAATCTCGGGTTATAGCTGAAACAAAAAAACTGATGGACAGGATCCCCTGGGAAGCTAATGTGAAGGGGAAAGGAGTTCAGGAGAACTGGCACTATTTTAAAGATGCCTTATTGAAGGCACAGGAACAAACCAGCCTGATGTGCAGTAAGAAAAGCAAATACAGTAGGCAACCAGCTTGGCTTACCCGGGAAATGCTTGGCGAGCTTAAACTCAAAAAGGATGCGTATAAGAAGTGGAAACTTGGACATATGACTAAGGAGAAGTACAAATATACGGCTGAAGAATGCTGGGGTGTTATCAGGAAGGCGAAAGCACACTTGGAACTGCAGCTAGCAAAGTATGTGAAGGGTAACAAGAAGGGTTTCTACAGGCATGTTAACAATCAGAGGGTGATCAGGGAGGGTGTGGGGCCATTACAGGATGAGGGAGGGAACCTGATGACAGATGATGCGGGAAAATCTGAAGTACTCAATGCTTTTTTTGCCTCTGTCTTCACAGACAAGATCAGCTCCCAGACTACAGCAGTAGGCAATGCAGCATGGGAAGGAGCTGGGCAGCCCTCCGTGGGGAAAGAACAGATTAAGGGCTATTTAGAACAGCTAGACCTACACAAATTGATGGGTCAAAATTTAATGCATCCAAGGGTATTGAGGGAATTGGCAAATGTCATTGTAGGGCGTTTGGGTATTATCTTTGAAAACTCATGGAAATCGGGAGAGATCCCCAATAATTGGAAAAAGGCATATGTCGTGCCCATCTTTAAAGAAGGAAAGAAGAACAGTCCAGAGAACTATAGACCGGTCAGCCTTACCTCAGTCCCTGGAAAAATCATGGAAGAGATCCTCAACAAATCCATTTTGAAGCACTTGGAAGAGGAGAAAGTGATCAAGACTAGTCAACATGGATTCACCAAGGGAAAGTCCTGCCTGACCAATCTGATTAGCTTCTATGATGAGGTAACAGGCTCTGTAGATATGGGGAAGGCAGTGGATGTGATATATCTTGATGTTAGCAAAACTTTTGATACAGTCTCCTACAATATTCTTTCCCATAAGTTAAGGAAGTATGGATTGGATACATGGACTGTAAGGTGGATAGAAAGCTGGCTAGATGGTCAGGCCGGAAGGGTAGCAATCAATGGCTCAGTGTCTGGTTGGTGGTCAGTTTCAAGTGGAAAGCCCCAAGGATCAGTTCTAGGGCCAATACTGTCAACATACTTATTAATTACCTGGATGAAGGGATGGATTGCACCCTCAGCTAGTTTGCGGCTCACACTAAGCTAGGGGGGCAGGTAGATATATTGGATGGTAGGGATAGGGTCCAGAATGACCTAGATAAATTGGAGGATTGGGCCAAAAGTAATCTGATGAGGTTTAACAAAGACAAGTGCAGAGTCCTACACTTGCAATGGAAGAATCCCAAGCACTGTTACAGGCTGGGGATCGACTGGTTAAGTAGCAGTGCAGCAAAAAGAGGAGCTGGGGATTAGAGTGGATGAGAGACTGGATATGAGTAAACAGTATGCCCTTGTAGCCAAGAAGACTAATGGTATATTGGGGTGCATTAGGAGGAGCATTTCCAGCTGATCTAGAGAAGTTATTATTCTTGTCTATTCGGCACTGGTGAGGGCACATCTGGAATATTGTGTCCAGTTCTGGGCTCCTCACTATAGAAAGGATGTGAATGTGCTGGAGCAGGTTCAGCAGAGGGCAACAAAAATTATTAGGGGCTGGAGCACATGACCTATGAGGAGAGACTGAGGGATTTGGGCTTGTTTAGATTACAGACGAGAAGACAGGGCACTCCTCAGGAGTAAAGGGACTTCGAAGTTGCCCCGGCACTTTGAAGTACCGGCGGGTGCGCCGCGGCTACACGCGTGCCAGTACTTCGGAGTTTAAAACTTCGGAGTTGCCGTGGGGGGGAATTTGCTTAATGAAGTGCTGCCCTATGCACCGCAGCACTTCTTTATTAAACTCCCAACACCCTAATTACCATCCTTCCTTCGAAGGAAGGTGGTAGTGAAGACAAGCCCCAAAAGTCCTCAGGACCAGATGCCTCACAGATATGCCCATAGCAAAGGGAGACTGAACAGGAGCCAGAAGAAAGTTATTCCATGGAGACACACTGGAGCATGGGTGTCTGAGATCTGCCAGTGCCTAGTGGACCCCAAACTCATCCACCCTAAGGCCCAAGTAACCATTCAGTCCTTCAAAGCAGACTAGTTTGACCTGCCTACAGCCCTATTGCCGGTTATGTACAAAGGCTGGACAGGAATTTGGACTTTTGTGATCTGTGCTGGTGGGAGAGGATTCAGCCGACCACGTGAGGCAAGTCAGGAGGGTGGGAGCGGTCACCCATAGCAGGGCTGAGGAGGTCTCCCCACCTAACTTTGTTCCTGAGCTTTCTACAAGGGCCTGGTCTGTGTTCCATGACATCCCAGGGCCAGAGCCGCAGACAGAGGGGGCAGAACCCAATCTCAGACTAGTTTCAATGATAGCAGCAGTAGATCCATTCCCTGCAGCCCAGCCAGAAGCAGCCCAGGAACCAGAACCGGCCGAGCTGCCAGTCCCATGACCAGAATCCACACAAGAGCCAACACCTGCAGCAGTAGCAGAACCACCAGTGGAAGAGGCACTGCTGCAGCACCAGCAGGGTGCAGCTCATAGCCAACAGGAACACCTGCTTAGCCTGCATCACTCCCAGAGGGACCAAGTCCAGGGCCACAGCCCAGCTGGGAGCTGATGCCTCCTGCCTCAAGGGAGCACTTCCAGGCAGGGCAGGCAGCAGAGGAGAGTCCCAAAGGAGCTTGGGTGCTGGCTTTGAGTGGCACGATAGTCAAAATAGCACCGGACCTCAGCAGCCAAAGCTCAGCTGAAAATTAGATCCCAGCGTATTTATCTGCTGACTTGGGTTTCACTCTGGCGTGCTTCATACGGGCTGCATCAAGCGTATGATTTTACAAAAGCAGACGAATAGGCTTGTGCTCAGGGTGGACCAGTGATGTTCCAGCCTGCCTGAATTATCACCCAAAGGAAGAATTGCCTTTTGCTGTGGACAGTTGTTGTGTGATTTTAAGACATTTCAGCCTTGATTCTAAATGCATTTGGGTGAAAATGTTGAGATGGCTCAAAGAATACTAGACGTCCACTGCCGCTAATCCCTCCCCTTTTCTCCTGATTCACGTAATGCCCCTCTGCAGTATACATTGGCCAAACTGGGCAGTCTCCAGGTAAAGGAATAAATGGACACAAGTCAGATATCATGAATGATAACATACAAAAACCTGTAGGAGAACATTTCAATCTCCACTTGACGCTCAGATTTAAAAGTAGCAGTCAAAAAAAGCTTCAAAAACAGACTCCAAAGAGAAACTGAGAGCTGCAATTCATTTGCAAATATGATACCATCAACCAAGGATTGAACAGAGACTGGGAGTGGCTGTCCAATTACAAAAGCAGTTTCTCCGCTCTGATGTTCACACCTCCACGTTAGCTGCTGCTAACGGGCCACATTCTCCCTGACTGAATTGACCTTGTCAGCTCTCGCCCTCCTCTTGACTGGGACTCCCTCTTTTTCATGAGCTTATGAATTTAGACCCTCCTTTGGAACCCCCACTCATGCATCTGACGCAGAAGATCTTTGCCCACAAAAGCTTATGCTTCAAAATTACAGTCAAGCCCTTAGGTACAATCTCATTTGCTCTGATCCTACTGACAAAGACCGAAAACTACAAGATCGCTACCTAATATTCATAAACCTGAATTACGCACCAGGAGAAATAAAAAAACAAATCGACAGGGCCAAACGAATACCCAGAGACCAGCTACTCCAAGATAGGGCCAAAAAAGCCAAGAACAGAACACCACTGGTCATTACCTACAGCCTCCAACTCAAACCACTGCAATGCATTATTAAAGACCAACAACCTATCCTTAATCAGGATGCTACACTCCCGAAGGCCCTAGGTGACAGGCCTGTTCTCTCCTTATGAGGATTCTCACCAATAGCCACAGTCTGTACCGCAGGAACGCCAGTCCTGGAACCTTTCCTTGCAACAAGGCCAGCTGCCAGCTTTGTCCACATATCTATTCTGGAGATACCATCACTGGACCTAACCAGGTTATTCACAGAATCACGGGCACATTCTCATGTTCCTCAACTAACATCGTATATGCCATCATGTGCCAACAATGCCCAGATGCTTTGTATATTGGACACACTTCAAACGCTCTTAGACAAAGAATTAATGTGTATAAAACAGACATAAAAACACTCCTGATTCACAAACTTGTCAGTCAACACTTTAATGGAGTGGGCCATTCTGTTAATGACCTGAGAGTGCATTTCACCGAAGAGGAATTTTCACAACAGTTTGGAAAGAGAGGCTGCCAAACTCTCTTTTATATTCAAATTTGACACATTAACACATGGTTTGAACCGGGAAGGGAATTTTCTAGCTCGTTATAGGGGCTCTTTTACATACTTGGTTTTATCTAATTCTTGACCTTTCCCCTACTTCTACCCCTCTGCTCTCTGATTTGCTCACCTTGATAATATTTTTTCTGATTTGTCAACCTTGATTACTGTTTTCGGTTCTCTGTGCCTTAAATATTGAGTCTGTTCTGGTGTGGCTATGGTCTGAAAAAGTGGGTCTGTCCCACAAAAGCTCATCACCTAATAAATTATTTTGTTAGTCTTTAAAGTGCTTCTGGACTGCTTTTTTTTTTGCTAGTACATAGACTAGCACGGCCTCCTCTCTGTTACTATTCAAAATATCTGTCAGTCTATAAGGTGCCACAGGACTCTTGTGATTTTATTATTCTTACCTTCCTACCCTACCTTGTTAGGCTTATGTTTCATCTGGTTCTATATTGGCTGGTCTTGAAGCTTTGACAACTTGTACAGTTTCATAATGAGATCTTTCAATATGAAGCATATAAGTACTTGGAAATAAACAAGCTCTCAGTCATTTACATCCTTGCAACTTCCAGGGTCTTTCCTTTTTGAAAATAAAACAAATTGTCACAAAAAATAGCATGACGCATGCCCAGTATGGCAGGTGTGACGTGAATGGAGCACTGACTAAAGGACAGGCTTTCGGAAGTAGTTGTTAATGGGGGCTCATCATGAAATGGGGGTGTCTCGGTGGGTTCCCACGGGATCCAGAGGGAGTCCCAACATAATTTAACATTTTCATCAGTGGTATGAAAAGAAACATACAACAGCATCAGCAGCGTGTGGCTGACACAAAGGAGGGCAAGGGAAACATTGATGAGGCAAGGGCAGTCCTACAGAGTGATCTGCGTCGCCTGGACTGCTGGGCCCATTCAAACAGTAGACATGTTAATACAGCCAACTGCAAAGTGCTGCAGCAGGGTACAAGGAGCCAAGGCCAGATCTGGGGGCAGTGCACTGAAAAGGATCATTGTGGACAAGCAACAGAACCTGAGCTCCCTGTGCCACACAGCTGCTACATGAGCTAATGTCAGCCTTGGGTGTATAACCAGAGGAGGATTACAAGGAGTAAGCAGGAGCAGGGAGGTGATTTTACCTCTGTAGATGGACCTGGTGGGACTGATACTGGAGTACTGCATCTGGTTCTGCTGTCCACGTTTGTCAAGGAGTGTTGAAAAACTGAGGAGCTGCAGGGAAGAGCCACAAAAATGACTGGATGGCTCAAGAAAGTGCCTTGTAGGGAGAGTGAAAGAGTTTGTGCTGATTGTCACAAAGCAGACGGAGAGGACATGATTACAGCATATCATTACCTGCACGGGGAGAAAATGTCCAGGCTGTTATCTAGCCGAGAAAGGCAGAACAAGAACCAATGACTGGAAGCCAAAGCCAGACAGATTACAGTTAGAAATAAGGCAGAATTTTAGCAGTGAACAGGAACGCACTACCAAGAGGGGCAGTGGCTTCTCCATCCCTTGTGGTCTTTCTGGAAGATGCTTTAGCTGAATACATTATTCACCCTGACACAAGGGTAACTGGGTGCAATTAAATTGCCTGTGATATACTGGAGTTCAGTCTAGATGACCAGCTGGTCCCTGCTGGCCTTAAACTTTACGAATCTTTGGGACTGCCAGCCAGGGAACCCCAGGAGAGTAATGACCTGCCTCCCTGTATCTGACTTTCTCCAGATACTGACTGGAACCCATCAATGTGCTTGAGTGCAGGAACCATGGGGATCTTGTACATTGGGGCTGGTGCCCCACCAGCACTGGGCCCGTCTTTGCCACTTTTTCACCCTCCAGCACTGTGACAAGTGCTTGGGCTGCTATTACCTCACTGTATCAGACACTAAAGCTGCTGCCAAGGGCCAGACAGTACTTTCCCCCATATTATCCATTCTCTCTGCCTCTGCCAACATGTGAGGCAGTGGTTCCCTAACAAAGAACAGTACAGATATCTAGGCATCAGGAAACACGCAACATCCATTTGTTTTGAATGGCACATTCCCCTCTCTTTGGCACCAAGGATGGACCAGCCCCAGTGCGTTGGCAGCAGAAATCTCTGCTAGGCAGATGGCCCTGCACCAAACCACAGAATCATAGGGCTGGAAGAGACCTCAGGAGGACCTCAGCAAGATCTAGGTGAGCTAAAGTATGAGGTACAAAGTTGTTAAATATCCAGCTCTTGAGCTGGACAATGAACTTGGGCATTGTTTCTACATCCCGTGGTGTCCTGAGAGCCAAACAGAGGGAGTCAGCACCTGCTTTGTGGTCTGGGATGAACCCTCTCTCCTTACGCAGGTGTAACCTGCTTTCCCTTTGATCTAGAAAGAACAAATGATATGCTCAGGCTATTATTAAACTGTGTTAACTGTCATCTGAGAGGCATCCCCACACCTCGGGTCAGGGAAATACCCACAGCTGATACCCACTGTAATACACTCTCCAGCTCACAACAAACTTGCCAGAATCATTGGTTTTTCAAGCCATGTTAGTGTTTGCCTGTTTCAAACAGGTTTCTCAAGGACCTCGCCCCTCCAAGCACGTCTTGACGCCTGGGTGATATCTTTCTGTTCCTTGATGTCTCTGGCCTCTCCAGGCATTTCTCAAATGCCCCTTAGTGGCTCCTCTGACCTGTTCAGGCAGCACGCAGCAAAACGTCGCCTGCTGCCCCTGCGGGAGCGAGTAGGCTGTGTACTGGCTGCTGGAGAGCACAGGTCAGGTAACCAGTGCTGATGAGTCAGATGTCAATGGGAGCCACGCTTGTCGCTGGGTGAGTGCGAGAGGGGGAAGAGTGCAGCATAGTAACCTTCCCAGGACATGGAGCCTTCTCACTGAGCAGTCCCTGAGGGCTGCAGAGACGACTAAGCAACTGGAGGGGGTGAGAGGAAGACAGCCCTGCCTGAGGGAAGCGCAGGTGATCCTCCGACTGTCTTCCCTGCCTGAGCGGAGCGCAGGTGATCCTCCGACTGTCTTCCCTGCCTGAGGGGAGCGCAGGTGATCCTCCGACTGTCTTCCCTGCCTGAGGGGAGTGCAGGTGATCCTCTGACTGTCTTCCCTGCCTGAGGGGAGTGCAGGTGATCCTCTGACTGTCTTCCCTGCCTGAGGGAAGCGCAGGTGATCCTCCGACTGTCTTCCCTGCCTGAGGGGAGCGCAGGTGATCCTCCGACTGTCTTCCCTGCCTGAGGGGAGCGCAGGTGATCCTCCGACTGTCTTCCCTGCCTGAGGGGAGTGCAGGTGATCCTCCGACTGTCTTCCCTGCCTGAGGGAAGCGCAGGTGATCCTCCGACTGTCTTCCCTGCCTGAGCGGAGCGCAGGTGATCCTCCGACTGTCTTCCCTGCCTGAGGGGAGTGCAGGTGATCCTCCAACTGTCTTCCCTGCCTGAGGGAAGCGCAGGTGATCCTCCGACTGTCTTCCCTGCCTGAGCGGAGCGCAGGTGATCCTCCGACTGTCTTCCCTGCCTGAGGGGAGCGCAGGTGATCCTCCAACTGTCTTCCCTGCCTGAGCGGAGCGCAGGTGATCCTCCGACTGTCTTCCCTGCCTGAGCGGAGTGCAGGTGATCCTCTGACTGTCTTCCCTGCCTGAGGGGAGTGCAGGTGATCCTCCGACTGTCTTCCCTGCCTGAGGGGAGTGCAGGTGATCCTCCGACTGTCTTCCCTGCCTGAGGGAAGCGCAGGTGATCCTCCGACTGTCTTCCCTGCCTGAGGGAAGCGCAGGTGATCCTCCGACTGTCTTCCCTGCCTGAGCGGAGTGCAGGTGATCCTCCGACTGTCTTCCCTGCCTGAGGGAAGTGCAGGTGATCCTCCGACTGTCTTCCCTGCCTGAGGGAAGCGCAGGTGATCCTCCGACTGTCTTCCCTGCCTGAGCGGAGTGCAGGTGATCCTCCGACTGTTTTCCCTTCCTGAGGGGAGTGCAGGTGATCCTCCGACTGTCTTCCCTGCCTGAGCGGAGTGCAGGTGATCCTCCCACTGTCTTCCCTGCCTGAGGGGAGTGCAGGTGATCCTCCCACTGTCTTCCCTGCCTGAGGGGAGTGCAGGTGATCCTCCCACTGTCTTCCCTGCCTGAGCGGAGTGCAGGTGATCCTCCAACTGTCTTCCCTGCCTGAGGGGAGTGCAGGTGATCCTCCGACTGTCTTCCCTGCCTGAGGGGAGTGCAGGTGATCCTCTGACTGTCTTCTCTGCCTGAGGGAAGCGCAGGTGATCCTCCGACTGTCTTCCCTGCCTGAGGGAAGCGCAGGTGATCCTCCCACTGTCTTCCCTGCCTGAGGGAAGCGCAGGTGATCCTCCCACTGTCTTCCCTGCCTGAGCGGAGTGCAGGTGATCCTCCGACTGTCTTCCCTGCCTGAGGGAAGTGCAGGTGATCCTCCAACTGTCTTCCCTGCCTGAGGGGAGCGCAGGTGATCCTCCGACTGTCTTCCCTGCCTGAGGGGAGCGCAGGTGATCCTCCGACTGTCTTCCCTGCCTGAGGGGAGCGCAGGTGATCCTCCGACTGTCTTCCCTGCCTGAGGGGAGCGCAGGTGATCCTCCGACTGTCTTCCCTGCCTGAGGGGAGCGCAGGTGATCCTCCGACTGTCTTCCCTGCCTGAGGGGAGCGCAGGTGATCCTCCGACTGTCTTCCCTGCCTGAGGGGAGCGCAGGTGATCCTCCGACTGTCTTCCCTGCCTGAGGGGAGTGCAGGTGATCCTCCGACTGTCTTCCCTGCCTGAGGGGAGTGCAGGTGATCCTCCGACTGTCTTCCCTGCCTGAGGGGAGTGCAGGTGATCCTCCGACTGTCTTCCCTGCCTGAGGGGAGCGCAGGTGATTCTCCGACTGTCTTCCCTGCCTGAGGGAAGTGCAGGTGATCCTCTGACTGTCTTCCCTGCCTGAGGGGAGTGCAGGTGATCCTCCCAATGTCTTCCCTGCCTGAGGGGAGTGCAGGTGATCCTCCGACTGTCTTCCCTGCCTGAGGGGAGTGCAGGTGATCCTCCAACTGTCTTCCCTGCCTGAGGGGAGTGCAGGTGATCCTCCAACTGTCTTCCCTGCCTGAGGGGAGTGCAGGTGATCCTCCAACTGTCTCCCTCTGCCTGAGGGAGCTTGACAGATCCCTTGATTGTCTCATCAAGCCTGAGGAGAGCTCAGGTGATCCCGTGTCCCCTGCCTGAGGGGAGTATGTGTAATTCCCTGATTGTCTCCCTCTGCCTAAAGGGGAGTGCCCGCAACCCGCAACTATCTCCTCCGCTTGAAGGGTTCATGGGCAGGCCTCTGACTGACTCCCCTGCCTGACGTGAGCACACCACCTCCCAACTGTCTTCCTCTGCTGGGCTGTTTTCCCTGGCAGGGATCTGCCAAACTATTCTGGGAGAAACAAGCAGTCTTGTAACACCTTAAAGACTAACAACTACATCATTTATTTAGTTATTTAGTTATTATATGGTAACATTTTATATTACAATAAATACATCTATTATAAATTTTACTTAACAAATATATTTGTTGTTCTTCAAGGTGCTACACACTGCTTGTTTTTTGGGATGTTACTGACTAACACAGCAAACCCTCTAAGGCTATATCCTGGGAGAGCAACTTGCTTCAGCAACACTGAGAAGACCCTCCAGACAACGGGACGTTTTCCACGGTGAGCAACACTTCCTGCTGCAGCAGTGATTTCCCCACACTAGGCAAATCCATGCTTTCATCACCTTGTCTCACTCAAGCAGCTTCCGGCTTGCAATGCTGCATTGGGCTTTGTGGGTTCACACATTTCAGAGCCCACTGGTAGAGAAAAAACTGGACGTGTGAATCCAGAGGAATCTGCCCTGGGGAGCATTACTTGGAAGTTGTAATGGTGTTGCTGATGTATCCAGTCCAAATCCATCATCCCACCCTTTGAACTGTACTTTGATAGTTTCCCTTGTAAATAAACTATTGCCTGTTGATCCGTCTGTTCCATGGGCATCAGAAGAGTGCATTGCAACATAGTCAGCAAGTCAGAGGGGTGGGGTCTGGGAAGATTGAAAGGACAGCATAGAAAGACATGGTCAGGATCCTGACTCCCTCAGTTAGTCAGGTGGTTGAACCTTCAGTTAGTAGCTTAGCCTTTGGGCCACTGAAACCCAGAGCAGCCAAAGCACAGGCATACTGGGGAAGAGCTCTGTTGACTGCTACCCATCCTTAGAGGTACAGTGACCTGTAAAGCCCCCTCACATATTCCATTTCTACAAGAGGCAAACCCTGTAATTTATAAGACCGTGTGCACAGAGGGCACCGAGAAGATCACGCATCTGGTGTGAATTCTCAAACATGCTAATCCCTCTCAAGTGACCAGGAAAGGGGACAGAGCCCTTCCAGATGTAGGGTGTTTCTATGACACAAGTGTTTCTATGCAGTTTGTATACATCACATGGTCCTGATCCAAAGCCATTGAAATCAGCGTGAAAGTGCCTGTTGACTTAGATCACCTCCTAAAGGACTCCCCCAGACACTGAATGCATTCAAACATGTCATTCCAGGTATAGGAGAAAGATGTTTATGTAACAGTATGTGGGGGTGGAGGAGAAACTCTTAAACTTTTATTGTCAATTTTGATCTATTGGGTGTTTTTCTTAAAGCCCCAGCTCCTGGAATCAAGTGATGATATTTGAATTGCAGATAGGGGAGAACTCCGCCATGAAGCCTCTATGAGCGCCATGCCAGTCCCAAGCCTGGATGAAGGAGGAGGGTTGGTCAGATGTGTGTCGATATAGTGACCGTCAAACAACAATACAAATGATATCTGATGCCAGTACAACCAAATGATAAAAGAGCTAGCTTGGACGTCGCCCAGATAAACAAGGTCCGAGATACCAATCGAGTGATCAGGATTGGGTCGATAACTTGGCTACCAAAAGAACATTACAACTAACACACATGCTATCCATTGGAATATGGAACATCTGAACACTGTGGGCAACTGGAAAATTAGAGCTGCTTCGGGAGGAGATGGAGAGATACCGATGCGATACACTTGGACTGGCAGAGATGTGTCGGACGGCATCAGGAGAGATATGCGGTTGCAAAGTCATTTGGTCAGGAAACGAAACGAAGCATGAAGCAGGAGTCGGATTCCTTCTTAGCAAAACAGCTAGAAGAGCGTTATTGGGATACAAACCAGTGAGAGCAAGAATGATGGTAGCGAGATTTGAAGCAAAACCACTCAACATCTCAGTCATTCAGGTGTATGCACCCACATCGGACAGTACGGAGGAAGAGATTGGGCTATTATATAAAGACTTGACAATGACAGTGGAAGAGATACCGAAGAAAGATGTGTTGATCATCAGAAGAGATTGGAATGTGAAGGTTGGAACAGATAAGGAAGGTTGGAAGAGAGTCATGGGAAGGTTTGGATATAGAGAAAGAAACGAACAAGGTGAGAAACTGCTAGAGTTTGCTACAGAGCATGAGATGGTGATCTGCAACACGAGATTCCAACAAAAGGACTGTAGGAAGTGGACATGGTGATCGAATGACGCAAAGTCCAAGAATACGATAGATATGATTTTGATAAGAAGAAGATGAATAACATCAGTACAGCAGTGCCGAACTTTCCAAGGAGCGGATATAGACTCAGACCACAGTCTAGTGATTGCAAACATCAAGATAAGACTCAAAAGAAAATGTAAGACACAGTTTAAGAAAAGAAGAGACACAGCGAGGCTATGTGAGGAAGAAACAGGGAACGCATACAGAGCAGTGCTCAAAGAGATTATCGCCACAGAGGCTGTGTCTACACGTGCACGCTACTTCGAAGTAGCGGCACTAACTTCGAAATAGCAACCGTTGCGGCTACACGCGTCGGGCGCTATTTCGAAGTTAACTTCGACGTTAGGCGGCGAGACGTCGAAGTCGCTAACCTCATGAGGGGATCGGAATAGCGCCCTACTTCAACGTTCAACGTCGAAGTAGGGACCATGTAGACGATCCGCGTCCCGCAACGTCGAAATTGTGGGGTCCTCCATGGCAGCCATCAGCTGGGGGGTTGAGAGACGCTGTCTCTCCAGCCCGTGCGGGGCTCTATGGTCACCGTGTGCAGCAGCCTTTAGCCCAGGGCTTCTGGCTGCTGCTGCTGCAGCGGGGGATTCATGCTGCATGCACAGGGTCTGCAACTCGTTGTCGGCTCTGTGGATCTTGTGCTGTTTAGTGCAAGTGTGTCTGGGAGGGGCCCTTTAAGGGAGCGGCTTGCTGTTGAGTCCGCCCTGTGACCCTGTCTGCAGCTGTGCCTGGCACCCTTATTTCGATGTGTGCTACTGTGGCGTGTAGACGTTCCCTCGCAGCGCCTATTTCGAAAAGCACATCGTTCCCTAGTGTAATGAAGAGGGACCCCTAGGGAGGATGCTGCTCTTGCTGAGGCACCGAAGAGCTGTCCCCAGCTATTGGAGGCCCTGCTGTAACAGAAGAGTAACACCTTGTCATCTGCATCCTCGAGGTTAGCACTCTCCTGTGCATGAGAGCAAAGACTGGCCAAGTCTCTGAGCACCAGCATTGGCTGCTGTGTCCTGGTTGCTCAGTGGTGAGCCAGGAAGGGCTCAGGAGCCCTTGGCTACAGCGTGCCCTTGGACTCAGAAGG
Organism: Carettochelys insculpta; assembly: GCF_033958435.1. NCBI lineage: Eukaryota > Metazoa > Chordata > Testudines > Carettochelyidae > Carettochelys > Carettochelys insculpta. The sequence goes on along the minus strand of NC_134147.1, from coordinate 50,002,012 downwards.
ACATTGGAAGCATTTGGTTTTAGCTATCTCTGGGGATGACACTCAGCATATGAACTGTTCACGTGTCTGTTCACGCAAATGTTCTGTCTCCCACCCTCAGCCCAGAGGACCCAGTCCCTCCGTCCCACGCCAGCTGGCAGACCTCCCTTTGCCCTTTGGCACGAGGTAATGTGTGCAGAGATCTCGCAGGGTGTGTTCTGTGCAGAGGACATCCCTCCCATGCACTGTAAGTAATTTGGGAGCCTTGTGCTAGGCCAGGGTGTCAGTACATCTGCAACGCCAGCTTTTACTGCCTGCTGTGTACATTACTGATTCAGGAAATATCCCTCCACCTCTTCCTGACGCTTCCCTCTCCTCCGCTCCAGCCAGAGCCGCTGAGACAGGGCACGAGCTGGTTCCACAGCGCCCCATGAAGGCAGAAGCAAAGTGCAGAGAAAGGAGCTGCTGGAGGGTTTTCGGCTGAGCTAGTGTGTCCTAGTGTAGCTAGCATTAGTGCTTTGTGCCAGCACCTGTGTGCAAGTAACAGTTCCCTGTCTGCATGCTGCACAAATGTGGACACAGAGACATTGGGCCACCTTTACCAGCAATGCCAGCTCCTCTCCCTGGGTATGCAGTGAGTGCCAAACATCCAGTGTCTGCGGTGGCACAATGAGCTCTTCCTCCCGCTCCCCTGATTTCCCCACTACCGTCCGCTCAGCTCTAGGATTCCTTCAGGGTGCAGTGGGACTCTGGCCTTAGACCGCCGAGGCTCAGCCCGTGGATTGGGGCAAGGGGGTCGGGCTGCGCTAGCTGGTCTGTGATGCTGTCTGGAGACAGTGGTGAAAAATTCCTGTCCTTTGAGGAGGCTAAAGGACTATGGAGTCCTGCAGCTGGAACAAGCCAGCCCCTGAGGCCAGGTGGAGATCTGGGTCTCTGTTCTGCCAGGGAGATACCTTTTCCTGGGCTTGACCAGAAGACATGGCACCACACACACCAGGAAGCTCTTGTCAGGAAGGACACTGAGACTGCAGCTGAGTGTCTGTGGTGGAAGAGGTCCATGGCTGTCCCATTCCTGCTTCCTGGCCCATGTCCAATGCAGCAAAAAGGCAAACTCTGAGCCTGAGGGTCTGGGACATGGCTCTGATCCCTGTGCATGCGGGAACACCAGCCACATAAGCACTGGCTGTCTCAGCTGTAACAAAGAACCCTTCCATAAGAGTCCTGTCGTGGGCGTGCAGGAAGCCGATCTCATCCCTGTTGCCCCAGTAGGGTTTCGATGCTGCTGGGGTGTAGTGACCATGGCTAGTGACCGATACTGCTAGCGACCATGCCTCAGTCTCTCCCACCAGGAGACACCAGCTACTTTCTGAAGGGGAGGGCCTGGCTGACCAATGTCTGTGGGGATGTGGGTTATGGCCACAGTGAGGAGGGGGAACTGCTGGAGTGCTGCTCACTGCTGCCCTTGGGGGACATGGACCCCTGGGTTTCCCTGGGCCATGGATTGCATCTGGGAGGCGGTAGGCTGCTCGCTGCCTCATCAGCAGGCTCAGAGGAACAGCGCGGAGCAGCCACAGGACTGCTCGGTGAGCAATTGCCTTCTCGCACGCAACCGCAAAGGCAGCTCTGAGTGGGCCTGCTCTGCTCTGCTGGGCCCTGCAAGGGCTGACCTCAACGCCTCCCAGCACAGCTCCTTGCACACGCACACAGGAGGGGACACACGTCAGCTCCGTTGAGCGACAGGGAGGAGACCCCCTAGTCAAATGGCCAGTGGATGGACCTCGTCCAACCTGTGTATCTCAGGCTGCCCACCTGGCACCCTCCTGGGGCCCACAGGCTACAGCAGACCGAAGTCAGGCTGCTCAGTAGGAGTAATGGCAACATGCTTTCCAGTATGTCCACAAGTCCTGGTGAGGCCAGAACCACAGGCAGGTTTGAGGCCCCCTAGCAAACAGGCCTCCCATGCTGCTGTTGGGGTTCTGCAGCCCATGAGGGCCCGGAGGACTGGCTGAGGAACACTGCTCTTCAGCCTGCAGATGTGCTCCACGGATTAGCTCACTGAAGCCAACGGAGATGACGCACTGCTTTAAACTTATGCGGCACCGAGGGGCCGTCAGGCGGAGCAGGTGGGAAGTCTGCAGGCAGAAGGCTGGTTTGAAGGATTGTTAGGGTCAAATACCAGGAGACAACAGTCAGTTCAAACTGCACATTTCCTTCACAAAAGAATAAGCCTGTCAATTTTCCAGTTCGGCATCTAGGAGGCAGATGGGAATCTCAAGGCCTGTTGATAGCCTATTGCTCCTGTAACGCTGCCTTGGCTTCTGTGTTCCTGGGGCATCACCAATGCGCCAGATCATCATCTGAGCCTTCCTACATGTTCCTAGTGTCACCCACACACGTAGGAGTGCGGTTCACTGTCCCACATGGTGGCACCTAGACCACTTACAGAGAGAAAGAACGAGTTTCCTCACCAGCCTTAGCTGAGAGGCAGCTGGCTTTGAGCTCAAACTGTAAAAGAGGGGTCAGCAGTCCCCAGCACAGGGGCCAAGAGCGGCATGTGAGCAGATTTTCATCGGCACGTGAGATGGGAGCTCAGCCCCACCCCTCTTCCCCCCACGCAGCCAGGAGCTTGCTCAAAGCCAGGCTGCCTGTGGCTTAACAGAAGACCAGCTAAGGCTACCGACCACCACCTAAACGGTAAAGTTCTGCATCTTTACTTAGCTATTAATGAAGCTGTTGTAAGTAGGACTTTTAGTGACTTTAAAAAGTATCACCAGCACTCAGACCACCCATAGAGGTCAAAGGGTCACATTTCGGCCCTCTGCCTCGGAAAGGTTGCTGACCCCTGCTGTAGACGCTCCTGCACTAAGCTGCAGGTTTGAGCCTGCCTGTGGGCCATTATACAGGTTCCACTGACCACAAGGGAGATGAGCAACATACGGACTGGAGATAAAACAGCTGCTTCAGTTTCCTTCTCTGTCCCTTTCCCACAAGCACCTTCCCCACATGCCAGTCAAATGGCCTGGTACCTCCTTGCAGACCAGACATCGCTCAGGCCAAACGGCCACAGCCGACACCTCTCTTGCCTCCATTCTGCCCCTGCAGGAACTTCCTCCCTCATTCATAATCTTGTCCCCAGATGCTAGTTGTTCTCACAACGAGCCAGTTACTCCCCAAACATGAGTCCCTCCCAGACAGCTCACTTGACACATGAAGGGTGGGGAAGAAGAGTAAAGCGTGCAGCCGGGGGGGTCTCTGCCACCAGGTGCGGTGTTGAGGGGCACTACGGGGCCCTGTCACTCCTGTGATGGTTGCAGCTGGTTTTATAACAGAGCTGGATTTAGCCAAATCTCCAGGTCTGCGTTACTGGCATTGTGAGCAGGGCAGATGGCTGGTTTCTATCTGGGGGAGAGTCTTCACTCTTAATTACATCCCATTTCCTCCTAGGGGTCAATGGGTTTTGAGTTGGACTCTCTGGGACGCCTTAATTAAACCCTTCCCTGATTGTTGTCCAGGAATCAGCCAATGTGGGTTTAACCCTTCTTCTACCAGAGGCGCTGTTTCTGGGATCCAGCATATTCTGTCTCTCAGTATGTCCTCAGGCCCCCACCCTCTTTGTGACGCAGGTGTCCCCTGCTGCGTCTGACGCAAACGACAAGTCACTGGCGGTTCGCACTCGCGTGGTTCCCAGGATTAATGGGTCAGGCTGGAATCCCTCATGACACAGTCTACCCCCAGAAGTGCATCTTCAGGGAGCTCAAAACAGACATGAGTGAAACGCTGTCAGTGGCGCTAGATGGACACGAGAGGCCAGGCCCCAGCGTCCATTGCCGAACGCTTCCAAGGGAGAAACAGTGAAGGGCAATGTACTGTACGGTCCATCCCCTCATGCCTGGGGTCCACTGCTGGCAACCAGCTGTGGGGCATACGCATGAGGTTATGTGCACGCCTGTCCTACTGACAGCAAGCAGTAGCCCCGGCCTCCAGGGACTCAGCTAGTGCTGTTTGAAAACATAATTGTATTTTTGGCCTTCACAGCATTCTCTGGCCAAGAGTCCCACAGGCTGATCAGGTGCTAGGGGAAGAGATACCGCTTTACACCTGCTCCCTAGTAATGACATTGGGTGACCCTGCCTGTGTGTTATGGGAAGGGATAACTAACACTTCCCTAGTCACTCTCTCCACACCTGTCATGATTTTATAGCCCTAGAGGTCATATTCCCCCTTAGTTGTCTCTTTTCCAGGCTGAAACATCCACGCCTTTTTAACCTCATCATGTATGGAAGCTGCTCCATGACCCAAAATAGGGTTTGTTATTTTTTTCTTTTTTGGACTTTCTCTGTACCTTTCCCAATTCTAATACATCTTTTTTATGATGGGGTGACCAGAACTGCCCACAGATTCAAGGTGTGGACATACCAAGGAATTATATAGTGGTATGATATTTTCCATCTTATTAACTATCTCTTTCCTAATGGTTCCTAACATTCTGTTAGCTGGTTGGACCACTGTTACAAAATTAAGTGGATATTTTCAGAGAACTATCCATGACTCCAAGATTCCTCTCTTGAATGGTAACTGCTAACTGGTAACTGAAGGTAGGCAACCTTCATTTTGTAGGTAATGGTGGCATTATATTTTCCAATGTGCTTTAATTTGCATTTATCAACATTAAATTTCATCTGCCATTTTGCTGCCCAGTCACCTAATTTTGTGAGATCCTTTTATAGCTCTTCACAGTCTGCTTTGGACTTGAGTAAGTTAGTGTCATCTGCAAACTTTACCGGCTCACTGCTTTTTACTTCTTTCCTCAGATCATTTATCACTATGTTTTAAGAGCACTGACCCCAGACCAGAGCCTTCCAATTTCTAAAAGATGCCTTTTTGTCTCTAATTGCCTCTTTTACTTTGTGTAGCTGTGGTGACCTCTGTTTGTCCTCTTACAGTTATTTGTTTGTTTTGTTGTATACTGTTAGTCTGTGTCTTTATTATGACTTTAAAAAGTATCCATGCAGCTTGCAGGCATTTTACCCTTGTGACTGTGGCTTTTAGTTTCCATTTAACAAGCCCCTCACTTTTGTGTAGTTCCCCTTTTTGAAATCAAATGCTACTGTGGTGGGTTTCTTTGGTATTTTTCCCCTTAAGAGGATGTTAAGTTTCATTATATTATGGACATTCTTACGGAGCAGTTCATCGGAGCAGGTGCTGTGCGACACATAGGACTAAATTAAGCATTGCCTCTACCCGTGTGCATCCCAGACTAGCAGCTCCAAGAATCAGTCACTGATGGTGTTTAAAAATGTTACCCTGCATGCCCCCCAAGCTGACATGGGGATAGGTGAAATCTCATATTATTATTGCGCTTTCTGGTTTTGAAGCCTCTCTTATCTCCCTGGACATTTCATTGTCACCAGCAACCTCCCGGTCAGGTGGCTGGCAGTATATTCCTACTGTTTTACTCCTGTTACCCAAGTGAGGAATTTCCATCCAGAGGAATTCTCCGATACAATTTGAGTCATTTCAGATTTGTGCTGTATTTGACTCTGCTTTTTTTCACACACAGTCCCACTCCCCAGCCTGTGCAACCCACTCGGTCATTCCTACCTATTTGGTACATGGGTGTGACTGTGCCCCATTGATTATCACTGTTCCAGTAAGTTTTGGTGATGCCTGTTGTATCATTATTCTCATCTAACACCAGGCACTGAAGTTCACCCATCTTATTATTTAAACTTGCATTTGAATATAAATTCTTACAGGTTTTGTCAATATCCACGTGTCTGCCTTCCTGTGATAGAACTGAACTGGACTGTCCCTTCTGGACTTATATCCATTTCTGTCCTCTTCTCTTAAAGGAATGCAGGATATCCCCATGCAGAGGGGTGTCTGTCCAAACCGCATGCTTTCCCTCAGCCCTTAGTTTAAAAACTCCTCTAAACCTTCTCATGTTTATATCCCACAATTTGGATTTGTTTCTTGTCTGGGCTTCTCCAGTCCAAAACAATTTCTGCCATTCCTGATCAAATTAAACCCCTTCTCCAAACACCCTTTTCTCGTGCATGCATTGAGACCCTGCAGTTCTGCCTATCTAGCTAGCCCTGCACATGGAACAGGAAGTATTTCAGAGAACACTACCACGAAGGTCCTGCACTTTAGTCTTTTACCTAGCAGACAAAACATGGCCCCCAGGACCTCTCTCCTATCCTTCCCTATGTCATTGGTACCTACCTGTATCACAGCCACTGGCCGCACGTAAGTGTATCTAGAGGCCTCCAGAAGTTGCAACCTTCACACGCCACAGGCAAGACGCCATGACTTCCCCAGGTCACCACAAACCCAGCTACCTAGGTCTCTGATGTCCAAACCCCCTTCCAGCCCCAGCTTACAATTAACTGTCTCTTTCTAATAAAAAGGATTGCCGCCCCCAGAGAACTACTACGACATCATCTGGAAGGAGGGTCCCACCTATGGGATCATTTCCTTCTCCTCCAGCTTGCTGTTCTCCTCTATGACTCTTCTTTTCCTTGGCAGCCCCGAGGCTACTCCACTGTGTCCTGGGAAGCCTTGCCATGTGCCTGTCTCCATCCCTCAGCTCCTCCAGTTCAGCCACTCTGGTTTCCAGAGGCTGAGTACTAGCCCTGAGGCCAATGAGCTGGTTGCATTGAGTCACACATATGCTTCCTGCCCAGAAAAGTACTCTGCAAGCTGTGCAACGAATTGGGCATCTCCCACTCTGCTGCTGGGCCTCTGCCACCCTGATGTTTGCATTCCAAGTTTTCTTTGCTCTTGGTGTAGAGTCGCAGCTTTTTTGGCAAGGGGAGGGAGGAACAGCAAAGGGTGATGTATTGAATGGTCCATCCCCTCGTGTCCCAACCTTTTACCTGCCTACTGCCCCTTTGCCAGAGTGACCACAAAGCCCCCAGCCCCTGTGCCCTGGGGAACTGTTGCTTCTTGCAGTTAAGTATCTCTAGCCAAAAATACTGCTTGGGAACAAGAGAAACCCTCTCCATGCACATCGTCCTCTCCTGCCCTGGCCCCCCGACACATCTCCCCACTTCACCTCCACCGTCCATCACACTGTGTCTGTCAGCCAAGGACCGAGCGTGCCTCCGCTCAGGGCTGTAACCGCTTCATGCAACCTCCCAGGCCCCAGGACCTTCACTGCCTCAGGTCGCTCTCCACTGACACCCTCGCTCTTGCTTCCAGGCCCCCACCTGGGTGCTGCCCTTCCTGCGTCTCGCGCTGCTTCACTCCTCCCGGCGGTAGCTGCCAAGACACCACAGCTGTGCCCATCTAGTTGTCTCCTCACCAGCACTGGCCTTGGTTTGAAAACATCCAATGTTCCAGCTGCAGATCCTGTCTCACTCCACCCTTCCCTATTCTGCTGCTCACCTCCCAAGCATGTACACTGACGGGGCCCAGAGCTGCTCCATGGCCTCCGCCATCCGAACCAAACCCTGCTGGCTCCTTCCTCCTCTCTCACAGTGTGATGGAGTGGGGGGAGTGCCGGTGTGAGACTCAGGCTGGATGTGAGAGACAAGCAGAGCAGCTCCCAGTGGCTAAGGATGACCTGGGGGCTACAACCTAGGCTGGCAGGTAACACCTCTGCCCTGAACACAGAGCAGGGAGGAGCCGAGCCGGTTTTTGAATCGGGGGCAGCAGTTAGAGGCTAGGGGGAGAGGGAGCTGGAAGGAGCCAGCCTGGCGAGGGGGAAGCTACACCCCAGAGGGGCACCCCTTGGGCTCCTCTCCCCAGGACGGGTTGGAAGGACTGTCTCTGACTGCTGTACTGACACTTCTGTGAGAAACTAGACATCTGTTGCCTAATAAACCTCCTGTTGTACCTGCTGAGTGAGAGTCACTCCTGCCAGCGGACGGGGTGCAGTGCATGGGGACCCCTGAACCCCATCACACACAGCAACCTCCTTTGTCAATCGTCTCAATGTTCCTGGCCCCTGGCTCCTTCCAGGGCCTCTCTGAAATGCATGGGACATGGTGTCTAGGAAAGCTACGACAACCAGGAAGGGGCAGACAATTTCCAGAAGGCCCAACTCCCCCCTCTCTCCCCACCAGCCCCATGTTCTGAGTGCCTGTCACAGTAAGTGCACCCACCAGACCCCTCCCTTCCTGGAGTCCCTTTGCACTGGTTGCTGTGAACTACAGTGGGGTGGGGCTGTGCAGAGTAATTTGTGCACAGAACCGGCAACAGGTAACAGGCTGCAACTTGGGCCTGTATGCATTGTGCCCCAGCTGTTCCCTGCTCAGTGGAGCAAAGCTGACAGTAACCAGAGCATTAATATGCCTCAGGTGCTTGGGCCGAGGCACGCTCTTGCAGTGAAAACCTGAGGGTTTAGCCAAAGCCAATGTACCACACTCATCCCCACTGGGATTTCCATGCCCTGCCCTTCTGGGGGCTGAAGACAGAGACCCTCAACACATGGGGTCTTGCTCATGCAGAGTGTATCACATTGCCTCCCCCAGGGCCCAGGGCCCAGGGCAGCACCAGGCCATACCTCTGGGCCCTGCTTCCTGCACTGGCTCCAGGCTACTTCTGCTGTCACTTCAAGGCTTTCACCTGTGATTTCACAGCCATTAGTGGCCCATGCCTCACACTCCCAGCCCTGCACCACCACAGCAGCTGCATTCAGAGAACCGAGCCCCAGGGTGGAGGGCAGGGCTGTGGCCTGCTGCGTGCACTGACTTGAGCATCCTGGCCAGGCTAGACTGCATCAGTGTGACAAGCCAGAGGCTGCAGCAGGACCCTCCTGGGCCAGGAAGGGAGGGCAGGGGGTGGACAGATGGTGAAGCAGAGCCTCCCGCCTGGAAGGGAGGAGAACAGAGCTGAGCCCATGGGGCCCCCGTGCAGCTACAGAGCTTGGCACTGTGGGATGGGAGTTAGTCAGGCCTGAAAGCAGGCATTTTGTGTCAGCTTTTACTCATCCCCTGCTGGGCCGAGGGGAAGGAAGCTGTCTGCCTGGGCCCCAGAAGGGTGGAGTGGGCTGTCTCACCAGGCCCAGGGCCCCTTCAGAGTGGGGTGATGAGAGGGTGAGCTGTCTCACCAGGGTCTGGCCCCTGCATGGTCTGGGGCTTTCTTGGGGGGGGCGGTTAGCTCCCGCAGGGTTTGGGGCTGTCTGGGTGGGGCCTAGCCCCTGCAGAGTTTGGGGCTGTCTCCAGAGGTCTCCAGCACTACTCCCCAGTCCAGTTCCATTTCCCTGTCCGGCTCCATTCCCCAGCCTGGCTCCATTCCCCAGCCTGGCACCATTCCCCAGCCCGTCTCCATTCACCAGCCTGGCACCATTCCCCAGCCCGGCTCCATTCCCCAGCCTGGCACCATTCCCCAGCCCGGCACCATTCCCCAGCCCGGCTCCTCTCCCCAGTCCGGCTCCACTCCCCAGCCCAGCTCGACTCCCCAGCCCAGCTCCATTCCCCAGCCCGGCACCATTCCCCAGCCCGGCTCCTCTCCCCAGTCCGGCTCCTCTCCCCAGTCCGGCTCCACTCCCCAGCCCGGCTCGACTCCCCAGCCCGGCTCCATTCCCCAGCCCGGCTCCTTTCCCCAGCTCGGCTCCACTCCCCAGCCCGGCTCCTCTCCCCAGCCCGGCTCCTCTCCCCAGCCCGGCTCCTCTCCCCAGCCCGACTCCATTCCCCAGCCCGGCTCCATTCCCCAGCCCGGCACCATTCCCCAGCCCGGCTCCTCTCCCCAGTCCGGCTCCTCTCCCCAGTCCGGCTCCACTCCCCAGTCCGGCTCCATTCCCCAGCCCGGCTCCTCTCCCCAGCCCGGCTCCTCTCCCCAGCCCGGCTCCATTCCCCAGTCCGGCTCCATTCCCCATTCCGGCTCCGCTCCCCAACCCAGCTCCGCTCCCCAGCCCGGCTCCTCTCACCAGTCCGGCTTCACTCCCAAGCCCAGCTCCTCTCCCCAGTCTGGCTCCGCTCACCAGCTTGGCTCCATTCCCCAGCAGAGCCTGACCAAGAGCCCAGCATGGCTAGCCTGGCGTCAGTGCCTAGCATGGCAATCCCAGCACCCACAGCCCAGCCCAGCCTGTCCTGGGCCCACTGCACAGTGAGACTGCTCAAAAGCTGAGGCCGAGAGCCCAGCAGGGCCCCTGAGCCCAGCCTAGCCTGGCCTGTTCCACTGCCCAGCACGGCTCCAGAGCCCAGCCTGGTAGGCCAGGTCCCACCACCCGGCACGGCCCTTCTCCAGAGCCCAGCAAGGCCCTGCCTCAGACCCCAGCCTGTCCCACTGCCCAGCACAGCCTCTCCCCAGAGCCCAGCCTGGTGGGCCAGGTCCTACCATGTGGCACGGCCCTTCCCCACAGCCCAGCCTGTCCTGGCCTGTCCCACTGCCCAGCATGGCCCTTCCCCAGAGCCCAGCCTTGCCTGGCCTGTCCCACCGCTTGTCATGGACCTTCCCTGGAGCCCAGCCTGGCCTGGCCTGGCCTGGCCTGGCCTGTCCCACTGCCAAGCACAGCCCTTCCCCGGACCCCAGCCTGGCCCGGCCTGGCCCACTGCCCAGAATGGCCCTTCCCCAGAGCCCAGCAAGGCCCTGCCTCAGACCCCAGCCTGTCCCACTGCCCAGCACAGCCTCTCCCCAGAGCCCAGCCTGGTGGGCCAGGTCCTACCACGTGGCACGGCCCTTCCCCACAGCCCAGCCTGGCCCGGCCTGGCCCACTGCCTAGCATGGCCCTTCCCCACAGCCCAGCCTGGCCTGGCCTGTCCCACTGCTCATCATGGACCTTCCCCGGAGCCCAGCCTGTCCCGGCCTGGCCCACCGCCTGGCACGGCCCTTCCCCAGAACCCGGCCTGGCCTGTCCCACTGCCCAGCACAGCCCTTCCCCGGAGCCCAGCCTGGCCCCACCTAGCCCACCCCCTGGCACGGGCCTTCCCTGGAGCCCAGCCTGGCCTGGCCTGGCCCACCGCCTGGCACGGCCCTTCCCCAGAGCCCAGCACGGCCCTTCCTGGAGCCCAGCCTGGCCTGGCCTGGCCCACTGCCTGGCACGGCCCTTCCCCAGAGCCCAGCACGGCCCTTCCCCGGAGCCCAGCCTGGCCTGGCCTGGCCCACCGCCTGGCACAGCCCTTCCCCAGAGCCCAGCCTGGCCTGGCCCGGCCTGTCCCACTGCCCAGAATGGCCCTTCCCTGGAGCCCAGCACAGCCCTTCCCTGGAGCCCAGCCTGGCCCGGCCTGGGCCACCACCCAGAATGGCCCTTCTCCAGAGCCCAGCAAGGCCCTGCCTCAGACCCCAGCCTGTCCCACTGCCCAGCACAGCCTCTCCCCAGAGCCCAGCCTGGTGGGCCAGGTCCTACCACGTGGCACGGCCCTTCCCCACAGCCCAGCCTGGCCCGGCCTGGCCCACTGCCTAGCATGGCCCTTCCCCACAGCCCAGCCTGGCCTGGCCTGTCCCACTGCTCATCATGGACCTTCCCCGGAGCCCAGCCTGTCCCGGCCTGGCCCACCGCCTGGCACGGCCCTTCCCCAGAACCCGGCCTGGCCTGTCCCAGCGCCCGGCGCGGCGCCTACCCGCCAGCAGCTGCATCCAGGCGCAGATCTTGTAGACCGTGGCGGTGTTGCAGAAGAAGAAGAGCGCGAAGCAGGCGATGCAGCCCAGGATCAGCACCATGGAGAGCAGCACGAAGAAGGAGGCCGCCTTGAAGGCGCCCGAGGGGATGGTGCTGAAGTCGGCGAAGGAGCCGCGGCAGGCGAGCTCGCGGCCGGCCAGCCCGCTGCCCACGCAGTAGTGGAAGAGGCCGAAGTAGCCGGGCTTGGGCGTGTTGGCGCTGTCCCCGATCCAGTAGGGCTGGATGAAGACCACCACGTTGATGATGGCGAAGCAGATGGTGAAGATGGCCCAGAGGACGCCGATGGCCCGCGAGTTCCGCAGGTAGTTCTCGTGGTACAGCTTGGAGGCCTCCTGCGAGGGCAGCATCCTGCCGGCGGGCGGGCGCGGGGGGCTCCGGAAGGGGTGCGGGAAGGGTGGGAGGGTTGTTGGGGGGCGGCGGCTGCTGGGGGGCGCTGGGAGGCGGGGTGCTGGGGGTTCCGCACGGGGGGAAGGGGGGCGGGGGCTGCTGGGAGGCGCGGTGCTGGGGGTTCCGGACGGGGGGCGCGGGGGCGGGGGCTGCTGGGGGGCGGGGTGCTGGGGGTTGCGGACGGGGGGGTGGGGAGGGATGCTGGGGGGCGGGGTGCTGGGGGTTCCGGACGGGGGGGCGGGGGGTGGGGAGGGATGCTGGGGGGCGGGGTGCTGGGGGTTCCGGACGGGGGGCGGGGGGGTAGGAGGGCTGCTGGGGGCAGGGGCCGCGGGGGGCTGCTGGGGGGCGGGGGGCGCACAGCCCGGCAGGCGCTAGGCAGCGGGGCGCTGGCCCGGGAGGGGCTCCGGGGCGGAGGGCGAGCCCGGAGGGTGGCCCCCGCGGGGCCAGGCCATGGGCCCTAGACGCGCCCGCTCGCTCCCAGCAGCCGCAGCAGCCGTGACTCCATCTTTGCCGCCGCCTCCCTGCTCCGTGTGCGGCGCGCTCCCGCGGCGGGGCGCGCTCCCGCGGCAATGCAGCTGGGGGGGGCGGGGGTCTCGGGGCTCCCCGCGGCCCCGCCCCCAGGCAGCTCCCGGGGGCAGCCTCGGCCTCTGCTCCCGGCCCCCTGCGGGCTGCGGGGCAGGGACCCCCGGGCCGGGGCCGGCGGAGGGAGGCACAGCTGCTGCGGGGGGGCCCCGGCCCGGCCCGGCCCCTGAACGCCGAGCTGCGGCTCTGCTCGCGGCTCTTCTGGTGCCAGGAGGGGCCCGGGCGGCGCGACCACGGGGCGCTGGGTGCCCTTGGCGCGGCCGCCTGCGGGTTACGCGTCTCTCGGTGCCTCAGCTTCCCACGCGCAGGCCTCGCTGGTAGCCGGCGCACCAGTGTGTCTTCCCGGGGGCAGCTGCCGGCTGGTAAACGCGACCTGGGCCCACGAGGGGATGTGCCCAGGTGGCACCTTTTGTCCAGAAAGCCACGAGACTGGAGGAGGCTCTTGCGAGGCAGCTGGGGCTACCAGCTGGCCGGGCCATCCCTGCCACCATGCCAAACAGGCAGCCGTGTGGGGCACCACAAACTGACCCTAACGTCAACGCGCCCTGTGCAACTGGGTGCAGAGCATAGGCTCCAGCCACTCCCAGCCCACCCCAGGCTGCAGCCGAGCCCTGCTCACTGGTCAATGCGCAGCAGCACAAGCCTATGCTGCAGGACTCAGGAGGATCAGAGGGCAGAAGTGCAGCTGGCGAGAAGTACCAGCTTCTCCTTCAGCGCTTCTCTTCCCAATGGCCGGCTGCGCGGCAGTCCTCACCTCCTCCAGCCCACGCTTGTGCTGCCCAGCACCGCCTGCACCCCTGGGGTTGCAGGTGAGCCTCCTACTCAGCGCTGCACCAGGTTCCCAACTCTTCCAGACCAGATGGATCAGGCACCATTGCCGCAAATTGCATCTGACGCAGGAAAGTTGGTAACCCTAGTTCATGGGACACCCCTCCCGAGCTTCTAGCCTTGTCTCCTTCCCCTGCGGAGCAGCTGGTCCCCCTACAGGGCATGAGGAGCTGGTGCTGGGCTGCCAAGGTGTGATGGGGTTGAGGGCTCCCCCAAGCACTGCACCCCGTCCGCAGGCAGGAGTGACTGTCACTCAGCAGGTAGAACAGGAAGTTCATAAGGCGACAGAGCCCAGCTCAGCACAGAGGTGTCACTGCAGCCGGCAGAGACAGTCATTCCAACCCGTTCTGGAGAGAGGAACCCTAGGGGTGCCCCTCTGAGGTGTAGCTTCCCCCCTCGCCAGGCTGCCTTCCAGCTCCCTCTCCTCCCAGCTTCTAACTGCCGCCTCTGATTCAAACCCAGCTCAGCTCCTCCCTGCTCTGTGTTCAGGACAGAGGTGTTACCTGCCAGCTTAGGGTACAGCCCAGGGGTCATCCTTAGCTGCTGGGAGCTGCTCTGCCTGTCACACACACATCCAGCCTGAGCCTCACACCTCCCCCCCCCGCACCCCACCACGAGTCCATTGGTAGGAGGAGCTCTCTCAGCTGCTTTGGGACACAGAGGGAGGGCCTGGGCCCTGGCTCTAGGCTTTGCTTTCCCTGAGATGGATGTTACTGAATGCTCCTGGCTCCTGTGCTGACAAGTCTGTTCTACACTGGCCGTGTCTACACGTGCCCCAAACTTCGAAATGGCCACGCAAATGGCCATTTCGAAGTTTACTAATGAAGCGCTGAAATGCATATTCAGCGCCTCATTAGCATGCGGGCGGCCGCGGCACTTCGAAAGTGACGCGCCTCATCCAGACAGGGCTCCTTTTCGAAAGGACCCCGCCTACTTTGAAGTCCCCTTATTCCCATCAGCTCATGGGAATAAGGGGACTTCGAAGTAGGCGGGGCCCTTTCGAAAAGGAGCCCTGTCTGGACGCGCCGCGCAGCTGCGAGGCGCATCAATTTTGAAGTGCCGCAGCTGCCCGCATGCTAATGAAGCGCTGAATATGCATTTCAGCGCTTCATTAGTAAACTTCGAAATGGCCATTTGCGTGGCCATTTCGAAGTTTGGGGCACGTGTAGACGTAGCCACTATGTCCATGTCAACTAATAACCCTGCTGTTGCCCCAGCAGGTTGAGAGTCACTCCTCCCTGCAGGGGGGCAGTACAGGGCCTCTCATCCCCAAACATCTGTGACACGAGAGTCACAGCTCAGGCCCCAGCCGTCCCTGGTGTGAGCTGCGGTCTGGAGTCATGGGGCAGGGCCTTGGCAAGGTCAGTGCACGCTTTGCCAGGCAGCCGCCACGGGAGGTTCTGGTGGAGCCCTCCCTAAGGGAGTCTCAAGCATCCCCCATGCTTGGAACTCCCTGGCTCCTGCACAAGACGGGCAGAATCCCAAGGCCCAATGGAACAGAATGGAGGGTGGAGAATGGCAGGTGGAATCGCAGGGATATGCTGGTAGCTCTGAGGTGGATCTAGGTGGAGAACCGTCCTCCCAAGGCCTGGACTGGGAGCTCCGCTTCATGCATCTGACAAAGTGGGCTTTAGCACGAAAGCCCATGACCTGATAAATGTGTTAGTTTCTAAGGTGCCTCAGGCCTGCTTGTTGTTTGTCCTTTAGGAACGCTGCCAGCCACTGTCCCGAAGGGGACACCAGAGAGAAAGGCACGGGGCCTGCAGGGTGGAGTAAGACTTGGTCCTCTTCTAGTGCCACGCTGTGGGCAGCGCACCTGGTCTGCTTCAAAAAGGACCAGTTCAGGGCAGGCAGGTCCATCAATGGCTGTGAGCCAGGACAGGTGGCGGGGGAGGAGGTACCTCCAATTGCCAGAAGGGAACACTTGAAACTGCGCTGTTTTGTTCACTCTCTCCAGAGCATCTGGCACTGGCCCATCAAAGACAGGACCCTGGTCAGGATGGAACCCAAGCCTGACCCAGTGTGGCCATTCCGACAGGCTAGTGCCATTCCCCCTTGCACTACTCCAGTAACGCAGCCATGCTGTGTCTGCCCCACTGTGCACTGGGTGACAGCAGTCCCAATGGGGTGAATACCCAGCCCAGGATCAGGATAGCACAGCACAGTCCTAGCCCCATGCCCTTTCCCACTGCTCCTTGGGGCAAGGAGGGTGTGTGCCACTGAGCCCCGCTGTCAGCTCCACACCAGCACACCATTCCCCATCACGCTTGGCTGCAGTCAGTCCTCCCAGGCCAGGCACACAGCTCTCCCTGCCAGATCCAACCCTATGATCGTAATCTTCTCTGGCATCTTCACATTAAAATTAGACAAAGCAAACCAGGCACCAAATAGGCCCACGGGTGATGGGGAGCCCTTTCTCGGAGTCAGCAGTTCCTGTTCCAGGGCTTGTTAGAGCTCTGTGTAAGGATGGGCTCCCCCGGCTTACGGTTTGGGGCTTATTTTCTCTACCAGGTATTTCCTTGGCAAGGCTTCCCTTTCTCTGCTGATGTTTGGCTGGATCAGGCGTTTGGCCTACGGCAGCTGGGAATCCCCACTGAGCGAACATGGTCTGTGACACAAAACACTCACTTCACATCACCAACTGTTTCTCCAGTCATGCTGCTGCATACAGCACAGGGGCCTTTGTCAGAGAAATTCTCTGAGCAGAGCTCTTTACACCCTGACCGCGTTCTGAGCGAACAGCCTTCCACCCAGCACAGGGAACAACCCGTCTATGGCACAAGGGAATGCGTCAACCCCTCCTGACCTACCCATTCCTGGGACGAGAACCACAGTCCCCTTATTAATCACAACAGCTACCTGTTTCTGTACGTTTCACTGAGCACATCTCCCAGTGAGGCTCCCCGTCTCTGGGGGAAGCTCAGCCCTTGCCATGCAGGGAGAGTCAGAAGCTGTCCCCGAGGAGGCTGGGAATCTGCGCAGGGAGGCAGGAGCTCGGGGGCTGAAAGAAGACAAGGTGCTCTGCATGGCTTGTGATCTGGTGTAGCTCACAGGGTCCTTCTGCTCTCTCGAAAGCCTTGCTGCTGTGTGTTTCAGCTGGGTACAGGGTTCTTGCACATGGCTGCTTGCTTGGAGTTGCAACGTACTGCTGAGCAGCACCCAAATGGCTTTTCAGGGGATGATGAAGGGCACTTCCTCTGCTGCTGGAAGGTGCAGGTTTGTCTTGGATTCGTGTGTGGTATTTCCAAGGATTTCCTGAATTCCATTATGTACCTCTTTGATTTTGTCTTCATGAGCCTTGGCAGAACACTACCCTCCTGCAGAAAGGGGAACAATTAGCCAATACCAATACTGCTCCCAACTCCACCATGAAGCCTCTATGGCTTCCATGCCATTCCCAACCCTGGATAAAGGAGGAGGGTTGGTCAGATGAGTGACATTGCGCTGATTGTAAAACAATACACATGAAATCTGATCGTAGTACAACTAATTGATAAAAGATGCTGGCTCAGATGTCACCTGGATAAACAAGGCCTGCAATACCAATCGAGTGATTGAGGCTAGGTCAATAAGTTGGCTACCGAAAGAAAATTACATCTAACACATACATTATCCATTGGAACATGGAATGTCTGAACACTGTGGGCAACTGGAAAATTAGAGCTGCTTCGGGAAGCGATGGAGAGATACCGATGCGATATACTTGGACTGGCAGAGATGTGTCGGACGGCATCAGGAGAGATATGCGGTTGCGAAGTCATTTGGTCAGGAAACGAAACGAAGCATGAAGCAGGAGCCGGATTCCTTCTTAGCAAAACAGCTAGAAGAGCGTTATTGGGATACAAACCAGTGAGAGCAAGAATGATGGTAGCGAGATTTGAAGCAAAACCATTCAACATCTCAGCCATTCAGGTGTATGCACCCACATCGGACAGTACGGAGGAAGAGATTGGGCTATTCTATAAAGACTTGACAAAGACAGTGGAAGAGATACCGAAGAAAGATGTGTTGATCATCGGAGGAGATTGAAATGCGAAGGTTGGAACAGATAAGGAAGGTTGGGAGAGAGTCACGGGAAGGTTTGGATATGGAGAAAGAAACGAACGAGGTGAGAAACTACTAGAGTTTGCTACAGAGCATGAGATGGTGATCTGCAACATGAGATTCCAACAAAAGGACTGTAGGAAGCAGATATGGCGATCAAATAATGGGAAGTCCAAGAACATGATGGATATGATCGTGATAAGATGGGTAACATCAATACAGCAGTGACGACCTTCCCAAGGATTGGATATAGACTCAGGCCACAGTCTAGTGATCGCGATCATCAAGATGAAACTCAAGAGAAAGTATAAGACAGTTTAAAAAGAGAAGAGATGTAGCAAGGCTAGGTGAAGAAGAAATAGGGAACACGTATAAAGCAGCATTCGAAGAGAAGATCGGGAATGCAGGCAAAGAGAAAGACCTACGTAAGAGAGTGGAAGGGATAGCCACGGCAATAGAAGAGGCAACTGAACAGATGGTTCCAGAAGAAGAGAAGATCAATAAGAAGTGGATTATGCAAGAGATACTGAAGTTGGTCCAAGAGAAGAGAGCACTGAAGATCAGAAAGGATGTTTCCAAGAGGGCAGAACAGCAATACAGAACAAAATGCAACGAGATAAGGAAAGTGGCCAGAATGGATAAGGCGAAACGGTTAGAGCAGCAGTGTGAAGATATAGAGAGGTGTTTCAGTGAGTGTAAGACTAGGGAGGTGTATACGATGATCAGGAATATTAAAAAAAAAAGTGGCAGCCAAAGCAGATGGTGATCAAAGACAAGAATGATGAGATGCTCGTGTGCAGCAATCGACAAGATACTGCACCAATCTGTACAAAGCACAGTTGGACCCACGTGTCTCAGAGAGACTGATCAATGAACTGAAAGAGATATCACCATCGAGCATCGACAGCAAAAGCAATACTTCAAAGGAGGAAGTAAAAAAAAGCAGGGAAATGACTAAAGAACAACAAGAACCCTGGAAATGATAAGCTCACGGGAGAGATAATCGAATACAGCAAAGAAATTACGATTCAGGAAATGCACCAACTACGTAATATAGCATGCAAAGAAGGGAAGGCACCTAAGGAATGGACAAGATCTGTGCTAGTGACAATATACGAGAAAGGAAGCATATTGGAAGGCAAGAACTACAGAGCGATTGCCATAACAAGTCATCTAGGTAAAGTGCTGCTGATGATACTTACAAGGAGACTGAGATCGCAGCTAGAACAACATCTGGTGGACAAGCAAGTGGGATTCAGGAAACACAGAAGTACTGTCTAGCAGATATTGGCACTAAGACTGATAGCGGAGAAAGCGCAACAAAAGAACATCTACAATTACTTTGTCAATTTTCAAAAGGCATTTGACAGTATAGATCAGAAAGTGATTTGGGCAGCGTTGGAGTCATACAGAGCGGATAACAGGCTGATATGGTTCCTGAAGGACATCAACGACAACGCGAAGGCAGCTGTGAGAACATGCAGAGAGTCGGGAAGATGATTTAGAATGAGTAGAGGTACGATACAAGGGAGTATCTTCATCACACCCCTAGAGAGAGCGATGGACAAGATCAAGGAAGAGGTAAAAGTGATATTGGTGCACAGGATGAGAGAAGCTAGCAAGAACAGTGCAGGTGTTAAACGAGGAAGGGAAGCAGAACGGACTGATTATGAACAAAAACAAACAATGGTATTTGGAGATAAGGAAACAGGATGGGAGATCAGTGTAGACAGGATCAAACTAGAGAACGCAGAGAAGTTCATGTACCTGGGGAGCAATGTAACGTATGATCTAGACTGTAAGAAGGAAATAGTGACTAGAATATCGAAAGCAAGAGCGAGTTTGAAGGCGACGTATAAAATCTGGAAAAGCAAAGCAATTAGCTTAGGAATGAAGCTCAGCATCTTGAAAACACGTGTATTCAGCAGCATGTTGCACAGATGTGAGACATGGGTGATAATGAAAGATTCGAAGAGAAGGATGTTGGCATTTGAGAGGAGCTGTTCTGGAAAGATCCCAAGAATAGGATGGATGCAGAAGGTCACCAATGAGGAATTGTATGGGAAGATACAGCCGAAAGCAAACCTACAGCAGGTTATACAACGGAAGTTACAGCTATTCGGGCATACCTGCAGAATGAACAACGAATGAAAAGTGAAGGCCCCCGTATTTGGCATAATGGACAGTTTGAATAGGAGAGGCAGACCCCACA
This sequence comes from Carettochelys insculpta, assembly GCF_033958435.1. Lineage (NCBI taxonomy): Eukaryota > Metazoa > Chordata > Testudines > Carettochelyidae > Carettochelys > Carettochelys insculpta. Next base: position 49,982,414 of record NC_134147.1, on the reverse strand, counting down.
GAGAGCGGGTAGATGATATAGTAGATTGGCATGGAGCTAATTTACAGAAACTAAGCCACTGCGCACTGGACAGCGAAAGATGGAAGGAAGTAGTGAGGGAGACATCAGACCCCAACAGGAGCTGAGCACATGGTTGTTGATGATGAAGATGAGTGCTGCCCCTGTGTCCCTCCACCTGTTATAAAGGTGAAGAGGTGAGCAGAAATATTTAGGGAAGACCTCTGAATGAATCAGAAAGCCTGGTGGAATCTGTGGAGAAATGTTCTCTGCCTCCAGCAGAATACTTTTTAAAATGCTAGTGTGACAAAATTCTTATCCTCTCCTTGTGTCAGTGGCCAGCAGGCTGGCTGGGGGCTGAAGTGTGCTGCCAAAGGCAAGGGAAGGGAATTCCCTGGGTTAGCAATGAGGTCTCAGGTTTGTCACTCCTGGGGGTGTCTGTTTTGGAGTTCCTTTCTGCTTCACAGAGATGGTAGAAATGATGTACTGGGGATGCCTGCCATTTTATTGGGTGCTTCTGCATAAAGTGAGGAGTGAGATATCAGAGTATCCAAGGAAGAACGGGTCCAATCCTGCACTCCTGGAAGTCCCTGGGTGTCCTGGGTATATACAAGGCTTCCAGGGCAGACCCTGGCATGCCACTGGCATAAGGAATTGGGACTCACCAGATGTACAGTAGGAGAGAACTGAGGTGCTGAGTGTCCCCCCATCAGTCTAGAACAGGTAGCTGGTGAGCAACTGGGGAGCCCGGGCATGAAGCAATGCAGAGTTAGGCTCTGCTCAGATGACAGGTGTGAATTAGCTGAGCCAGGGTGCAGCTGGGACTCTTGGGTCACTGTACTTGATATGGGAGACCAGCAAACATGAGTTTAAGCACAAAAACGGCATTTATGTAATTCCTCCCCATGTGCCTAAAAAGCATCACTACTAATCACAGAATCCCAGGGCTAGAAGAGACCTCAGGAGGTTGTCTAGTCCAGCCCCCTGCTTCCAGCAGGATCAACCCCCACTAAGTCATCCCAGCCAGCACGTTGTCCAGCCGGGACTTAAAAACCTCAAGGGATGGAGAATCCACCACCTCTCTAGGCAACACATTCCAATGCTGCACCACCCGCCTGGTGAAGTAGTTTTTCCTAATGTCTAACCTACACCTCTCCCTCTTCAACTTCAGACCATTACTCCTTGTTCGGCCATCTGACACCACTGAGAACAGTTTCTCACCCTCCTCTTTAGAGCCCCCCTTCAGGAAGTTGAAGGCTGCTATTAAATCGCCTCTCAGTCTTCTCTTCTGTAAACTAAACAAGCCCAAATCCCTCAGCCTATCCTCATAGGTCTTGTGCTCCAGACCCTTAATCATTTTTGTTGCCCTTCATTGAACCTGCTCCAGCAAATCCACATCCTTTTTATACTGGGGGCCCCAAAACGACACAATATTCCAGATGTGGCCTCACCAGTGCCGAATAAAGAGGAATAACTACTTCTCTAGATCTGCTTGAAATGCTCCTCCTAATGCACCCTAGTATGCCGTTAGCCTCCTTGGCTACAAGGGCACACTGTTTACTCATATCCAGCCCTTCATCCACCATAACCCCTAGGTCCCTTTCCATCGTCCTGCTGCTGAGCCAGTCGGTCCCCAGCCTGTAACAATGCTTGGGATTCTTTCACCCCAGGTGCAGGACTGTACACTTCTCCTTATTGAACCGCATCAGATTTCTTTTGGCCCAGCCCTCCAATTTATCCAGGTCACTCTGGATTCTCTCTCTACCCTCCAAGGAATCTACTTCTCCCCCTAGTTTTGCGTCATCCACAAACTTGTTGAGGGTGCAATCCAGTCCCTCATCCAGGTCATTAATAAAGATGTTGAATAACACCGGCCCCAGAACCGAGCCTTGCGGCACTCCGCTTGAAACAGACCGCCATCCAGATATTGAGCCATTGACCACTATCCCTTGGGCCTGATCATCAAGCCAGCTTTCTATCCATTTTATAGTCCAAGGATCCAATCCATATTTCCTTAACTTATGGACAAGAATGGTGTGGGAGACCTTATCAAAAGCCTTGCTGAAGTCAAGGTATATCACATCCACTGACTTCCCCATGTCCACAGAGCCTGTTACCTCATCATAGAAGCTAATCAGACTGGTCAGGCAGGACTTGCCCCTGGTGAATCCATGTTGGCTACTTTTGATCTCTTTCCCCTCTTTCAAGTGCTCCAAAATGGATTCCTTGAGGATTCCCTCCATTATTTTCCCAGGGATTGAGGTAAGGCTGACGGGTCTATAGCCCCCTGGATTGTCCTCCTTTCCTTTCTTAAAGATGGGCACTACGTTTGCCTTCTTCCAGTCATCCAGTATCTCCCCTGATCTCGAAGAGTCTTCAAGGATAACGTCCAAAGGTTCAGCAATGACCTCTGCCAACTCCCTCAGTACCCTGGGGTGCATTAAATCCAGACCCATGGACTTCTGCACATCTCGTTTTTCCAGATGGGTCAGGACTTGTTTCTTCCCCACAGATGGCTGCCCTCCACCTTCCCATACTGCATCGTCTCAAATTGTCATGTGGAAATTGACTTTGTCCATGAACACCTATGCAAAAAAAGCATTGAGTACTTCAGCTTTTCCTATATCATCTGTCACTAGGTTACCTCTCTCATCCAGTAACGGCCTCACACCTTCTCTGACAACCCATTTATTGTTAACATGCCTGTAAAAACCCTTCTTGTTATTCTTCACGTCCCTTGCCAGCTGCAGTTCCAATTGTGCTTTTGCTGTCCTGATTACTGCCCGGCATTCTCCAGCCGCACGTTTACACTCCTCCTCAGTCAACTGTCCACGCTTCCATTTCTTGTACGCTCCCTTTTTGAGTTTAAGCTGACTAAGGATTTCCCTGTTAAGCCAAGCTGGTTGCCTACCATGTCTGCATTTCTTACTATGCAGCAGGGAGTCGAAGTCTGCTCTGCGGAGATCAAGGGTCCGTGTGTTACTGCTCACCCCTCTTCCTTCGTCCGGCTCCTGAAATCTACCACCTCATGGGCGCGGCAGCCCAGCTTCCCTCCCACGTCTATTTCTCCTGCTGGTTGCCCGTTTGTGAGCCGCAGGCCAGGCTGCCCGCGGCCCCGGCCGGGTCCATCAGCCCTTGTACCGGGCAGCTGTCCCCAGCACTCCCCACGCGCGATTCCTGGGCTGCCCGCGTGCTGCGGCGCGGCGCGGCGCGGCCCGGCCCACCCACGCCCGCGTGGTTAACGTCCCCCAGGAGAGCCAGGCGGCTCCGCGTGCGACCAGGGAGGGGAGGGGCGGGCAGAGCGCCGCGTGCTTCGAGCCGGGCTGGGCAGGGCGCCCGGGAAGAGCCGCCCCACGAGCGCCCCGCCGCTGTGACACGGCCCCGCACGCGCCCTGCACGCTCACACCCGAACGGAAGGGGGCGAGCGCGCGCCCCAGGCCTGCGCCTGCGCCTGCGCCTGCGCCGGGCCTCACGTCCCGCAGGAGTCGCTCACAGGATCCCGGCCCCGCCCCTCACGGCTCTGGGCCGGGCCAACCCGTCACCGCCCGCACGCGCAGGCGGGAGCAGGAGCCGTCGCGGTCGCCCCGCCCGCGGCCTGCCTTGTTTGTGTCGCGCTCTGATATCGTCACGGGCGGCAGCGGATTGGCTGAGCCCGTCACGAACATCCGGTGCGCGCTGCAGACCCGGAAGTGGGGAGCGGCAGCGGCCCGGAGGCCGAGTGGGACGGCGATGGGCCAGGCGCCGTGAGAGGGCAGCATGGCGGGGGCCTGGGGCTGCCCGCAGGCGGGCTCCGCGGAGCGGCCTCTGGCGGAGCTGCTGCTCGAGTTCTCTCGGGCGCAGTATCGGGCCAAGGACGGGGGCGGCGGGGCTGGGAGCAGCTCGAAGGTGAGAGACCGAGACCGAGACCCCGACCCCAGCCGCGGGGCCCAGTTCATCTCTCCGCGGCCGGCAACTGGGAGCCCCGCCCGTCGGGGTCTGGCTGCAACCCCGCAGAGAGAGCCCGCTCCGCCCCGAGAGCCCCTCCCCATCCTTCCGCAGCCGGGCCGGGACACCTGAGCCCCCGTCGTCCCGCTTCACCGACCCTGACGGCCTGATCTCTCCTGTCCCGTCCCGACCCGAGAGAGACCTTAAGCAGCCGACCCCTCCTGTCTCGGGCGAGGCATGTGGTGGGGAGGGCAGCAGAGCTGCCGTGTGGGTAAGAGGTAGCCTGAGCTCCAGTCTCTGAGCTGTAACTCTACCTGTGTTGCAGGTGGAGAGGATTGAGAAGCGCTGCCTGGACCTGTTTGCCAGGGACTATTGCTACAGCTTGATCCAGAATGTGAATGGAGAAATATGTGGCCACTATCCTCGACAGATTGTCTTCTTGGAGTACGAGAGCAAGGACAGGGATCAGAACATGTAAGTAACTCCAGCCCTGGCCTCTCCATTTTCTGTTAGGAGATCTGGGTACAGCAGAACAATTGAAAACTGCCCAAATCTGGCGTCATCTGCAAGGCAACCAGCCATGTTTCCTAGGTGAGTATGGTAAATTCCTGACTAATGCATAGGTTGCGTTGCTGGGCAACCATGTGTAAGTCAAATTTTGCACAAGTCGGGGAAACTGACCAGCGCTGGCTCCCAGCTCCTGCAAGTGGTTCTCTGCCATTCACAATTTCAACTTGTATTAATCTAAATAACATGCAAGTTGAAATCTCTTAAATAGGGATTTTGCTGTAGATGTGTGATTTGGTTCTGTATTTTTCTAGTCTTCTAGTCCCTTTCAGAGCAGCTGCTGCCTCAAACTCTTGTGCTTTCCTACAAGAGAAGCAATATTTTAAAGTTCTGTGATTTGCAGAACGGGAAAAACAAAATGGCTATGTCTACACTAGCCCAAATCTTCTTCCAAATGGCCATTTTGAAGACTACTAATGAGGCGCTGAAATACATATTCAGCACCTCAGTAGCATGCCAGCTGCAGCAGCCCTTAAAAATTGCCAAGGCTCGTCCAGACGAGGGTCCTTTTCAAAAGGACCCCACCAACTTCAAAATACCCTTATTCTTATCATCTGATAGGAATAAGGGGATTTCAAAGTTGGCGGGGTCCTTTAGAAAAGGAGCCCTGTCTGGACGAGCCACGCGGCAGCGAGCCATGGCAATTTTGAAGTGCTGCTGCGGCTGGCATGTTAATGTAGTGCTGAATATGTATTTCAGCGCCTCATTAGTAGTCTTCAAAATGGCAATTTGCATGGCCATTTTGAAGATTTGGGCTAGTGTAGACACGGCCCGTATGTTGTAAGGCAGCTTTAGGTGCACATCCATTAAGGGCGGGGACTAGTTTTTTCCACAGTATGCTATTTAGTGTAACTACTGTAGCATCTCTCTTATTTGTGTGGGGACAAATGCACTTTTGATGATCAATGAATGCTACGGGTATTTTGAGTAAGGGCAAGGGAAGAGTATGTGGATGGAAGCAATGTTACTGTGAACTGTGTTGTGCCACTGGCTGTGAGAGTGAGAAACTGTCATTTTACGTGAGGGCTGAGGCTGTCTCAAATCACATCACCAAGCATGGTTAGGCTAGGCCAGTAGTTGGCTCCAAGCTCTCAAAGCATAAATCGCTTTCAGGTAGTCAGCAAGGCTGTACAGTGGGCTTGTCATGACTGGTGACTTCAGTTCCAAGGTATTTGTGTTGTCTGGACAGATGACTGAAAGTTTTCAAGCATTAAAATTAGACAGACATTTGCAATAAGTTTTTGGACAATCATTTACTATAAAACGTGTTCCACTTCTGGGATTAGTGGGCTGGTGACACTAATTTAGAGACACATGAGCCACATAAAGAACCCAAATTCTGCTTTTATTTGCAAAATATTAGCAGGCCAGTTTACTGTATGTTGGCAGCCATTACTTTTGTGAATAGCATGTGTATGGCAGGTGAAAAGAGAGCTCCATAAAGTCTGAACATGCGCACTTCCAGAGTGTGCCTGCTGAGAACATTGAGCCACTTTAGAAAGGATAGACAGACTGGCTGTCTTTTGCAGGAGTTACAAGTTAGCATTTGCCTTATTACCTGACTTACTGGTCTGTTCTCTGTGTATATGTAGAAATAAAATAATGTGAAAAATAAATCATTATTTACTTTTGTACACAGATGCACAAGACTTTTATGTGGTTCTTGGTGTCATAGTCTCCTGTGGCAGATTGGTTTAGGGTTACCCAGCAGTTAATTTTGCATGTAAACATACAACCTATGTTTCAAATCTGTTTATACCTCTGATCAAACAATAGATGGCCCTCACTTCCACACAGTGATTAGAAGCTGAGCTGTGAGAAGGGGACCAAATTGTCTGGGCACAGCCTGCTTCATTTATGCAACACCTGTCCCCAGTAGCCATTAAAGCACACAGTTGTTTGTCATGACATAGCCAACAGGCCCCAGCAGAAGGGCTAAGGCCTGAACCAAAGTGCATGCAGTAGTTCCCACAGAACAGATTAGAACAGCCCCTGTGTTGCCAGGCGTGGTCCAGCTGCACCCACCATGTTCTCTTGCACTATGTCAGTCTTGGTGCAGGTAAGAATCTTGGTCACTGTTTCAAGCATCTTCCCCTATATGCACACCTGTGAGTAGGCCTCATTGTGTTATAAGAAGCACACAGGATCTGTTTCTGGAGAAAAGGTTATATGCCACATCAGCTGAAAATTGTTCTAAAGATTAGCATCGGTATCCATCCACACATGTGCAGGCACGAATCCTACAGGTGGTGTTATAGTTATCACTTTATCATGGCTCAGGTCAGTCTAGCAGCCAGTTAGACTGAGCGCAAATGGGGAGCTGGACACTCTTGGTTCTATCCAATGTGTCAAAATTGTGCAGAACAAACCCAAAGAATCAATATACCCTATTTTTAAAGTTGTAAATTCCTATTTGAGTCTATGGGTTTTGCAATACAGGCAGAACCTCTTTAATCCGGAACTCTCCCATCTGGAAAACTCTGTAGTTTGGCATGATTTTAATTAGCTGGATGACCACCTATCATAGGTGTGACCGAGTTTTCCATTGTCCCAGAAAGTTTGTTTACAGCTACAAGTCCTGACTCAATGTTCTGTGCTGTAATTTACCCCTAAATGGCTTCCATTGGTTACTGGGCTCCTAGAAGTGTTGGTAATGTGCAAGAAAATATTGACCTCCCATTGTTCAGCAGTTTCTCTCATCCTGCAACAGTCAGGTCCTGAGCGTGCTGGGAGAGAGAAGTTCAGCCTGTATTATGCTGAAGTAATGAATCCTAAAGAGGTGGTTATCAAAAGATTGTTTCTTTTGTCAACAAAATGTTAAAAAAAGCAAGAATCCCTGGGAGTCACTGCATTTGGTTTTGTTTTTAGTCTTGTTTTCAAGGGTGTGCCTATAGTTTAGGGTAGTCAGTCGTCCCTTCCGCCCTCATCAAGGTACCCTCATAGTCCAAATGACATGTCTCACTCTTCTCTTGCTTGACCATCTGGTACTGACATTTCCATCTCTTGTCTATTAGCATAACATGCACATCTCACTCACGCAGAACTACTACAGGACAAGCCCAAGAAGGAAAATAACAGAACATCATTGTTTATCAACTACAGCCCCCAGCTAAAATCCCTCCTGTGCCTCATGGACAACCTACAGCCTATCCCAGAAAGTAATCCCTCACTCTTGCAGACCTTGGGAGACAGGCCTCCAAACAGACACAAATATTCACCAAGAGCCACGCACCACACCTCAGAAACGCTAATCCAGGAATCTGTCTGTGCTATAGACCCCATAGCTAAATCTGCCCACATATCTATACAAGCAACACCATCACAGGACCTAACCACATAAGCCACATCATCGGGGCTCATTCACCGGCACATCTACTAACAAGGTATGTCATCCTGTGCCAGCAGCGCCCCCTGCCGGGTATAGTGGCCAACTCATATAGTCTCTGCTCCAAAGGATGAATGGACATAAATCTGACACTAAGAAAAGTAACATACACACAACCTAGTAATCTCCCTGGACACTCAGTAATGGATTTAAAAGAAGCTACCCTTTTACAAAAGAAACCCCTTCAAAACCACACTACAAAGAGAAATAGAAGAGCTGCTATCTCACTACAAAGGCAATTTTCCCTCTCTTGGTATTCACACCTACCCATTAACTGCTGGAAGTCAGCCCATCCACCTTGACTGAATTGGCCCTTAACATGGGTCCTATACTTGATAAGTAACTCCTTTCTTTTGATATGCTAGTACGTATATATCCCTGCCTCTATAATTTCCACACCAGTGCATCTGACAAAGTAGGCTTTACCCCTGAAAGCTTATGTCTAAAGAAATCTGTTAGTATTTAAGATGCCACAGGAATCTCAGATTGCCATGGCTACCCTTCTGAGACAGAACTGTGAATAATTGAAGAGATTTTCTTTTACAGCAGCAGAAATAATCTGTTACGGGGAAAAAAGAAGAGCTTTACTTCTTACTTTTAAAATAAAACATTTAAAGAGGTTTATATAAATAATATACCTTGTCTGGTGCCTACAATTGTCGGTAGAGTTTGTATTTATGCTTTATACACAAGCTACCTATTTTGCTTTTGGTTTTGTTTAGTTATTTTCTTTAATTTTATGCTTTCCTAAACGCACACATTCTGTTACAAAAAACTAAAAGTAATACACAGTGGTGCAGTTAAACACACAGCAGAGGAAGCATTTCACTTGCTGAGCAAAAAGCTAGATACAAACTGACTCCAATCCAGCAAAGTGCTTAAAAACTACATGCTTAAACGTGTGAATAACCCATTGATTTCAGAGGAATTATCTGCGGGTTTAAAATGCAGCATATGCTTAAATTGTTGTCTGGATTGTGCTCACATCTCTAGAGTTGTACCCTATTGGGAGGGAGGGAGCATGGGCTACAGTGTCAGAGTAAAAAGAGGGTCAGGGCAAAACAGGGAGGCAAGATCAAATCAATAGCTTACATGCCTGTATACAAATGCAAGAAGTATGGGTAATAAGCAGGAAGAACTGGAAGTGCAAATGAATAAATACAACTATGACATCGCTGGCATCACAGAGACTTGGTGGGATAATACACATGATTGGAATGTTGGTATTGAAGGGTACAGCCTGCTTAGGAAGGATAGATAGGGAAGAAAGGGGGAGGTGTTGCCTTATATATTAAAAATGTACATACTTGGACTGAGGTGGAGATGGACGTGTTGAGAGTCTCTGGGTTAGACTAAGAGGGATAAAAAACAAGGCTGATGTCCTGCTGGGGTCTACGACAGGCCATCTACCGAGGTGGATGAGGCTTTTTTTAAACAACTAACCCAAGTCATGCAGGGCACAGGATTCGGTGGTGATGGGGGACTTCAACTATCCAGATGTATGTTGGGAAACTAATACAGCAGGGCATAGAGTATCTAATAAGTTGTTGGACTGCATTGGAGACAATTTTTTATTCCAAAAGTTTGAAAAAGCTACTGGGGGGAAGCTGTTCTAGATTTGATTTTAACAAATAGGGAGGAATTGGTTGAGAATTTGAAAGTGGAAGGCAGCTTGGGTGAAAGTGATCATGAAATCATAGAGTTCACAATTCTAAGGAAGGGTAGAAGGGAAAACACCAAAATAGAGATAATGGATTTCAGGAGGGCAGATTATGGTAAACTCAGAGAGCTGGTAGGTAAGGTCCCACGGGAAACAAAACTGAGGGAAAAACCGCTGAGGAGAGTTGGCAGTTTTTCAAAAGGACATTATTAAGGGCCCAAAAGCAAGCTATCCCGCTGCATAGGAAAGAGAGAAAATATGGCAAAAGTCCGCCTTGGCTTCACCAGGAGACCTTGCATGATCTCAGAATAAAAAAGGAATCTCATAAAAAATGGAAACAAGGACAAATTACAAAGGATGAATATAGGCAAACACAAGAATGCAGGAACAAGATTAGAAAGGCTAAGGCACAAAATGAGCTCAAACTGGCTACCGGCATAAAAGGAAACAAGAAGGCTTTTTATAAATACATTAGAAACAAGAGGAAGACCAGGGACAGGGTAGGGCCATTGCTCAGTGAGGAGGGAGAAACAGTAACAGGGAACTTGGAAATGGCAGAGATGCTTAATGACTTCTTTGTTTCGGTCTTCACTGAGAAGTCTGATGAGGGAATGCCTAACATAGTGAATGTTAGTGTGAAAGGAGTAGGGTTAGAAGTTGAAAAAAAAAAACCAAGTTAAAAAGCACTTAGAAAAATTAGATGTCTGCAAGTCACCAGGACCTGATGAAATGCATCCTAGAATACTCAAGGAGCTGATAGGTAAAGGCTGAGCTACCTCCTCTATCATTTTTGGAAAATCATGGGAGACAGGAGAATATCCAGGAGACTGGAGAAGAGCAAATATAGTGCCCATCTATAAAAGGGGGAATAAGAATAACCCAGGAAACTACAGACGAGTCAGCTTAATTTCTGTGCCAGGAAAGATAATGGAGCAAGTAATTAAAGAAATCATCTGCAAGCACTTGGAAGGTGGTAAGGTGATAGGGAACAGCCAGCATGGGTTTGTAAAGAACAAATCATGTCAAACTAATCTGATAACTTTCTTTGATAGGATAACGAGCCTTGTGGATAGGGGAGAAGCGGTAGATGTGGTCTACCTAGACTTTAGTAAAGCATTTGATACAATCTCACATGATATTCTTACCAATAAACTAGGCAGATACAAGTTAGATGAGGCTATTATAAGGAGGGTGCATAACTGTCTGTATAACCGTACCCAGAGAGTAGTTGTTAATGGTTCTCAATCCTGCTGGAAAAGTATAACAGGTGGGGTTCCACAGGGGATCTGTTTTAGGACCGGTTCTGTTCATTATCTTCATCAACAATTTAGATATTCGCATAGCAAGTACACTTATTATGTTTGCAGATGGTACCAAGCTGGGAGGGGTTGCAACTGCTTTGGAAGACAGGGTCATAATTCAAAATGATCTGGATATATTGGAGAAATGCTCTGAGGTAAACAGGATGAAGTTTAATAAGGACAAATGCAAAGTGCTCCACTTGGGAAGGAACAATCAGTTTCGCACATACAGAAAGGGGAGAGACTCTCTAGGAATGACTACAGCAGAAAGGGATCTAGGGGTTATAGTGGACCACAAGTTAAATATGAGTCAACGGTGTGATGCTGTTGCAAAAAAAGCAAACATGATTCTGGGATGCATTAACAGGTGTGTTGTGAACAAGACACGTGAAGTCATTCTTCCGCTCTACTCTGCGCTGGTTAGGCCTCAGCTGGAGTATTGTGTCCCGTTGTGGGCACCGCACTTCAAGAAAGATGTGGAGAAATTTAGAGAGGGTCCAGAAAAGAGCGACAAGAATGATTAAAGGTCTAGAGAATGTGACCTATGAAGAAAGGCTGAAAGAATTGGGCTTGTTTAGTTTGGAAAAGAGAAAATTGAGGGAGGACATGATAGCAGTTTTCAAGTATCTAAAAGGGTGTCATAAGGAGGAGGGAGAAAACTTGTTCTTTTTGGCCTCTGAGGGTAGAACAAGAGGCAAGGGACTTAAACTGCAGCAAGGGAGATTAAGGTTGGACATTAGGAAAAAGTTCCTAACTGTCAGGGTGGTCAAACACTGGAATAAATTGCCAAGGGAGGCTGTGGAATCTCCATCACTGGGGATATTTAAGAACAGATTAGATAGATGTCTCTCAGGGATGGTTTAGACAGTACTTGGTCTTGCCATGAGGACAGGGGGCTGGACTAGATGGCCTCTCGAGGTCCCTTCCAGTCATAGTATTCTCTGGTTCTGTGATTTTGTTGTCTCCAGGTATTTATGTTCAGGAGCAAAATACAGAGTCTTTCCTACCAAGTACAATAATGTTATTGATGTGGAAACTTTCTGACCAAAGTCTTACACTAGTGACTTCAAGTTTGTATTATGTGGTAGTTTAGCTTAGCAAAACTTACTTAAACTTTTGAAAAAGCCTTTTAAAAAGGCCCACCAAAGAGACTGCTGAAGAAACTAAAAAGTCATGGAGCAAAGGGGTGCATGAAGTGCCAAGAACAGCAAACTCTTTCATAACTGGCATTCTGTTAAATTTTAGTTACATTTTTCATAAGTACAGTATAGTGAAAGTAAATACAAAGAAATATAGTATAAGTTTACAGTGTACGGTACTAGTGTTGTTGGTAAATAAAGTACTCTGCATGCATTTTTGTTTAATATCTAATCTTGTTTTTCTTGAGTGTTATGCATTGCTAAGTATACCTCTTGTTATCTGTGGTTAAACTGCTGGTTATTTGAGAGTTCTGGATAATAGAATGCTGGATATGCAAGAGTTTACTGTAGCACCTTAAGCTAGCGAACCATGATACTGCTGCAGCCAGTCTGTAGTGACTTATTTGGGTAGCCATGTATGGAATAAAGTATGGCATGCCTTGGTGGCTAGAGTACATCTGTGTCCAACCATTGTTCCATGCCCTATTGAAAGAGCACACGTATGGTCTCTGCCCAAATCTAAGAACTAACTAGTTGACTGCAAAGTGTTCATGCAGAGAACAGTTGTAGTGTTGTTTCATAGAATGTCTTATTCCAAGTGGGTTGGAAGTGAAACTTGTTACCTGAGGAGAAGCAGTCTGAAAGATGACGCAATAAGCATGGATGCCTGTTCCCTGGAATAATGACCTGTGGCAGAGCTGCGGCTGGCCTGGTTCACCCCATTTGGGGTTGTGGAGCTTAGACTGCAGACTAAATGTTCAAAGTCAGGCTGGAACCCAGCTGTTGGTACCCTACCCCCTCATAGGCTACCAGGGCTCAGGCAGCTGTCCAAGTCTCAAAACTTGCACTGTGGTTTTACAGCCTCTCAGTGCAAACCCTGGTCTCGTAACTCAGGCAGGCTGTAGCCATGCCAAGGGCCTTTCATTCTAGGGAAGGCCTGTCTCATGAGAACAGTGGCTAGCCTCATAGAATGCTAGGACTGGAAGGGACCTTGAGAGGTCATCATGTCCAGCCCCCTGCCCTCATGGCAGGACCAAGGACTGTCTAGACTATCCCTGATAGACACTTATCTAACCTGTTCTTAAATATCTCCAGAGGTGGAGATTCCACAACTTCCCTTGGAGACAGGCTGTCAGTATTAAGTGCAGGCTTGAGATTTAGAAAGACAAACACCCTCAGAGTTCTTGCGGGGGGGTGGGAAGGCGGGCAAGGCTAATAGCTTGCGAGGTTATACAAGCAGAAGCAGTGGCCCAAGTGGTTATCCATCACAGGAGGAGACTCTGAGCAGTGATGAGGAGGGTGACATGAAAATTGGGTCCCACTTTGAGTTGGACAGGTGCTGCAATGACCAATCTTGAGTGAGAAATGCCTTTTGAGACAGAGCAGTGATGTGGTGATAAGTGTAGGTCCCAGATTTAATCTTTTATTTTTCCTCTTATTTATCACTTTGTTTTCAAATCCTTGTACTACTTTGTACTGTAAACCCTCGCAATTCGCAGTTCCGAGTTGTGCTGTGCGAGTTAAGTGCAACTAAAAAGCCCACTCCCCCAACCCTGACTCAACACCCCCGGCCTTGTGTCCGCCCAGCTCACATCACCCCCAGCACATGGCTCCAGCTCACCACCTCCCCACACACACAGCCTGGCTCACCACTCCTGTGCACTGCTCCAGTTCAGCACCCCTGCATATGGCTCTGGCACAACCCCCACTCCCAACCCTGGTTCAAAATGACGTGTGCAGCTCCAGCTCAGCTCCACCTGCAGACCCCTCTGTAGCCCCAACCCACCACCAGGCTTAACCCTCCCCAAATGTGCCCCCCTCAAACCCCCGCCCCAGGACTTACCTTTCCTTTCAAAAGGAGCTCCAGGTGCTCCTGCTGCTTCCCCAGCTGCAGAAGGTGCATTCCACTGTGGAAAAAAGCACCCCCCCCGACACACACACACATGAAATTTGAGTTATGTGAGGGTGCGTGGGAATGCAACCAACTCGAGGGACTACTGTATTGTAATCTCTGTCTCAAGCACGGTTACATCCTCGTTAGTTTGCACTGAGGTGAAGCCACTGAGCTGGAAGGCCTGTTGCCATGGAGGCAGTGGCTTGGTACACATTGCTGGTGCCCAGAAGGTGAGATTGGGCACTCAGGTGTAATGAGGCTGGGTGTGTAAAGTACCAGCTTGCATTGGGAGAGAGTGGGACTCTGGGGGCCAGAAGCAGCATGCCTGTGTTGTTGGCACCCAGTGACAGGGCAGTGGTTCCCCTGGTGGGTTTTCAGCACTTCTTCCCGCTGCAGCAGGTAGCAGTGATCTGCCCCAGGCATATCAGATAAACCCAAAACAGCATCACACAGTGACCCAGGGACTTTGTCATAGGACACAAGGCTAACTAAGAGTAGCAGAGATCCCCTGGGTTTGGTGTCTACTTGCCGGTCCTCAAAAAAATGTCATGGGAGGTCACCGACTAAACCCCACATCTCCCTGCACAGTGAAAACATTGCAAGAGGGGTTGTGCAGGTGATGTGCAAGAAGACATGAGTGTACATACTGCAAAAGGCCTCATACTCCTAGGCAGGGCGCTCAAAGAGACAGTGCTTTGAGACAAACATCACCAGACGGGAGGTGAGGTACTTAGTGCCCTGGCTAAGCACTGACTACCATGTGATGTGCACTGTAGTAGATGTCAAAAGCCAATGAAGAACCTGTGGCCACTTAGAAGGAGGTTAACAGAGGGAAAACATGGGGTAAGGGAGAATCGTATCTTCAGGTGAAGGTCAGATGGCTGGTCTGGTGTTTCTGGGGGGTGAAAAAAATGCCCTGGCACCCTTCCCTGGGAAGGGAAACTGGCAGTGGGTTTGTGTCATGGAAAGAGGATCTCAGCTTGTCTGAAAGCTCTGGGAGTAGCTGAGAAACAGTATAGACAGGAGGAGAGCTTGTTAGGTGAGCTCAGACCACAAAGTGCGGTAGGGTTTTGCTGTCTGTCACCTTTAAAACATTGGGATTAAACATATTTTAGGAATCCAGGTTGTTCATAACTGTGAAATGTTCGTAGTTCTGATTTACTGGTTCTTTCAGAAGTTTACATTGACTTACCACAGCTCTGGCACTTTACTGCGCAACCCCACGTTTTAGTGGTTTAGATTTAACAGGGCACTGTACAGCATTTGCCTTCTATTTGAGTCTTGGTGGCTACTTGATTAGTTTACTTCTATTTCCAAATGAGTTGTGTGGTTGATTGCTCAACTCATAACTCTGAAGTTTACTGTATTTGTTTTAATTGCATGAATCTCTGCTCTTCACTAAAGAGATGCATATTTGTCTTCTCTAAATACACACACCCACTTAGATTTGCTTGAACTGGAGCTGTAATCTAAGATGGCTAATAAACTCTTGCCCTGTTCATTTGGGACTTTGGGCTTACCATCAGCCTAAAGAAGACAAACGTACTCGGTCAGGATGTTGCTGAATCCCCATCAATCAGCACTGACAACTATACGTTAGAGGTCGTCAATGAGTTTGTTTACCTCGGGTCCACCATCACTGACACCCTGTCATTGGAGACTGAGCTAAATAGGAGGATCGGAAAAGCAGCCACAACTCTGTCCAGACTCAGCAAGAGAGTGTGGAATAACAACAAGCTGTACACTCACACCAAAATGCAAGTCTACAGAGCCTGCATCCTCAGCACCCTCCTTTATGGCAGCGAGACTTGGACCCTGGATGCCCGCCAGGAAAAGAGGCTGAACATCTTCCACTTGCGCTGCCTCAGGCGCATCCTTGGAATATCATGGAAGGACAGAGTGACCAACACCGCCGTCCTCGAGCAAGCTGGAATCCCAACCATGCACACCCTCCTCAGGCAGCGGCGGCTCTGCTGGCTTGGCCACGTCCACAGGATGAAGGATGGAAGGATTCCAAAAGACATCCTGTATGGTGAGCTAGCCTCTGGCAAAAGACTTCCCGGACACCCCCAGTTGCGCTACAAAGATGTCTGCAAGAGAGACCTCAGAGAGGTAGACATCGAGCTGGACAACTGGGAAGAACTAGCAGACGACCACAGCAGATGGAGGCAAGGGTTACACAAGGGCCTTCAGAAGGGCGAGATGCGGATCAGACAGCTAGCAGAGGAGAAGCGAGCGCACAGAAAGCACACTAAGGACTTGCCAGACACCCACTACATCTGCAAGAGAAGCAGCAAGGACTCACTCTCGTGTGGGTCTTCATTGTCACAGTAGACGCTGTAAATGAAGTCCTCAATTGAAACTTTAAAGGGCGTGATCCATAGTGTATGCAGACTGAAGGATGCCTTCTACTACTAGTGGGTCTGATAATTGTGTGTCTGGTGGAGCAAGGCCTGGGCTCTCTGCAGACTGTTTGGAGGACTTGGAAAGTATCTATCACTTCCCTGCAAAGGGACAGCAGGGTTGAGGGTTCTCTGTGCCTTGGGGCCTGACCCTGATAGCTGCAGACAAGACACTCTCATGCTTCGGCGAGGTGGTAACAAAATGCTCCACAGTCTTGCATGCCCCAGGAGTGCCGCATGTGACACAGGTCCTTCTACACCCCTAGTACTGCTGCAAGAAGTCTCTTCAAGAGCAAACTGGGCTGCTGGTTTTTCAGCACCGTTAGATTGACTTAGGAGAGGGGTCAGCAATCAGAAGAGCAAGATGAGTCATTTTAAATTCGGTAGAAAAAACTCAGTAATTCAAGAGCCACAATACAACAAAGTCCTTAATAAATAAGGTCAAACTGTACTACTTATAACCGATTTTAAGAACAGTGCGTGCGCACATCCCACAATGCACTGATCATATTAAAGGGGGAGTTATCAGCCGTTTTGAGATCGCATATCATTTGCTATTTAGGTATGAGGAGTTCGTCATTCAGCTTTCAGACATTCACTGAAATAACAAAAATAATCATAATGTTTTTTTACTTTGCAGTGATAGCGTCTGTAGCCACAAAGAAGCCGGTAAGCAGACCGCTGTCTTAGGTGATGGGAGCTCATCCACCTTAGTGAAGCCAAGCAGTCTCTCGAGGAGTCCCCTGACGCCTTGACTTAATAGCTGGCTTTTCAGTTAATGGGATAAGCCTGCTGAGCTGTGACCACCAAGATGATGTGAAATAATGGACTCTTCTCTCCTCCTGACAGGTTTGAGAGCACTGTGCAGGTCAGCAAGCTGCAGGAGCTCATGAACCGCAGCAAGATGGCCAGGTGTAGAGGACGATTTGTCTGCCCAGTCATTCTGTACAAGGGAAAGGTAAAGCTGCATAAGTGTGTTTGTCTTGGTTTGCTTTAACTTTGGGAATGTCCTCTCGCTCATCTTTCTGAATGACATTTACTGGAGCTATGCTAAGGGAGGTCTATGTGGGCCATCAGCTCTCCTGCCCCTGGGACTGTAGATGCGCACTGAGGAGCCCGAGAGGTTGCTGTGAAGCAGTGTAGGAGATGGTCACAGTGTGAGGCTCTCTATCTGCTCTGCAAGCTCAAACAGATGGCGTTTATGCTAGGACCCTGGATGCTTGTGTTACGATGAGGCGTTGTGCTGGGCTGGCTCAGCTCTCACTCAGCCTCAGAACAGCACTAGAGATCTGCAAGAATGCACTGCTTCATCCAACAACCCTTCTTGTGAGCCACCTTGCTGGACAATGCCTCGAGCATCTCTGAGTGCCGCATTGTTCCGGAACAGTTGGGGAAATTTGCAGGAACGAGGGGTTGAGAGGGAGGGTTACTTCCTTTCTAGCCCTGCCCTTGCTGGAAACATGGTCTCCAAGAGTTTGATCATGGAGGCATGCAGACAGGTTGTTCCTGACCAGATGAAACAGCTTGCTGTTTATGCACTTGGGAGGCAAGAGCAAAGAAATAGCCTAATGGAGCTTTGTCTCAAACATTCATGAGTCTTTATAGCCATTCTCCCAGGGGAGCTCTCCATTTGGGACAGAAAAAGGCTGATGGGGCTTCTGGAGGGAAAAGATCTATGGGCAAAAGTGGCCAGTGTTTGGAATGACTGAATCCTGAACTTCTGCTTGGCCACAGTGGGGCTGGGGATACAACCAAAGTTCAGACTTCAGCATAATAGTAAGTCCTTTATTGGTGAAGAACAAAGAACACACAGTGGTGGTGGCTTTGGAAAAGATGTTAAATAGAAGAGAGTTTGTGGGAACGTTGTATATCTCATGGCTCTTCCGTGAGTGAGTCACGTGTCCATTCCACTCTAGGTGTGTGTGCACCTTGTGTACAGCTTTCAGAGATTTTTCCCACAGCAGTACCTGTCAGCAGTGTGAGCACCCCTGGGTACCTCGTGCCACTGCATATGGGTGTAAAGGGCCATGCTACCATTGACCTGCCTCAGTTTCTTCCTACCTCCAGTGATGTTTGTTGGAGCTGTGATCTTTGTATCTACGTGTCTTCATTCTGTCAGCATACATAGTGCCAGTAGCGTGCGTATTCAATCTGTTATAGTATATCTGTAAATAGTTTAGCTTGTTAGAAGACTCACTTAGCATAAGGTTACCAGTGCTGGGTTGAGTTACACCAGCAACGACTGAAAGTTACAAAATTTGCACCCACATTGGACTGCATTGGGTGGGGGCAGTCCAGTTCTCATGAGCCCTCTTTGGGTGATGCCTTGCCCCTTGTCTGCTCCTGTTACCTGCACAAATTTCTTTATCCCTTCCAAACTTCAGGGACACACACCTTTACCCAATTCGCAGAGCTCAAGGCGTTACACTCTTAAACTCCCACCCTTATCCAATTCCTAGGGCTCAGGGCGTGATTCCCTCCAGGTATGCAGGATCTGTGCCACTGACAAAGCCTTACACAGGAACATTCTTATTCTCTCTTTATTTACCAAGAAAGCAGAGCACATGCTAAGCACCCAGCATCATGCTCACCAATGCTGATAAGGCTGGCAGGCTTCCCCGGCTGGGAGAGACAAAATCACTCTCTGGATGCTGGTTGCTGCAGCTCAGGGTCTGGCAGTGCTGGTCTTGGGAGGACTCACCTCCTCACCAGGTTTCTTCCTTAGGGTGTTCCTTCTTCCCTTCCTTTTTGCCTTTCTTCTTCCTTTTTTGGACCCCAGTTTAAGTAGTGAAACTTGAGTTTTGCTTAGCTATACCTGGACCAATTATTTTAGTATAACTTTACTAACCAATCATAACCTATTGTAACAGAATTACCTAACCAATCATAACTCACCACCTTAACTGATTTACACCTAGCTAAATTAATTATACATCAGATGGGAGCAATAACAAACCAGACAGAGATTATGCAGAAAACTGTGGAAAAGTGAAGGCAATCATCATAGAATGGGGATTCCACAACCTCAGCTGTCAAGAAGTCATTGCCTGCCAGATGAAATGCAATTAACTAAGTTTTCTTTACCCGTCTTGAGATCTGTTTCTTTATCTGGAGACAGCAGGTGGCACTAGGATGTGGTCGTCTTCGAGCAGCATGATGTGACACTGTTGTACTGAAATGTAGACGGAATGTGAGTAAGTGACCTGTAGCTTCACAGTCACTGGCTGCTGCTCTTTATTCTGGCTGCAGAAGAGCTCTAGGCCTCTCAGTATGACACTAAAATACCCCTATGGGTTATGCTGTTACACTCGGCTGTCTCCACTTAGAGCCACATCTCTTCTAGACAGTAGCATCCTCTTCAGGGCCCCTACTCTCTTCTCCCTGCTCCAGGGGAACTGGCAATCCTCGGTCCTGGCACCTGCTTCAGTGGGGAGCTGCAGTCCAAAGCCCCTCGTCTCAGGACCAGATGGCAGTCTGGATTGGCCCCACTCTGCTGCACCCAGGCCTGCCCACTACTCTGGGCCCTGACTCTGGGGTCTCCTAGGCAGCAGCTATGTGCTGCATCTCCTGCACCCCTCTATACTGTTACATGGGCCACTTCCCCATAGCCCCAGCACCTTCCTGGCCCTTTGTATTGGGCCCCAGTTGGGCTTCTCTGACCCTGTGCAGCACTGTTCTAAACAGCCAGTCCTCCTCCTGTGTCCTCCAGAGAGAGGCTGAGCTCCCCTCTGCCCTGCAGCCTTCCTCCTTCTAGGCCCAGTCTGGCCCTAACTGCTGCTTCTGAGCCTTTACCAGATTAGCTTCCAATAAGCCCTTTCCCTATTGGCTGGGCTCTATGCAGCCTCTCTAAAGCTGCTCTAGCCCCTTCCATGCCAGTGTGCGGCAGCCCCCCAGCCCCCACCATATTGCTCATTTGTGAGATGATAGCGGTACGGGACATACGGCATGGCCTGTGAGGTGTGGGGAAAGGCCATGGTCCACGGACAGTAATGTTTCTGTCTAAAGATGTCTCTAGTGCAGCTGAAGTTATGAAACGGTGTTGTATGGTTTGTCTCTAAAATGGGATGTGAGCTGGGGAATCAGCCAGATATCAGCTCTCCAGGGACAACCGCAAGGGAAGTAACCAAAGCCCAGCCAGGAAGCTATAATTCAGTGACTCATATGCATACAGTCACACCTGGGGAATTAGGTGGACTTGTCTGCGGAGTCAGCAACGCCCACCAGAGGTGCCTGGAGTTTTGTGTTCTGCAAGCACATGGACTATGGGTGCAAAACTAACCATAGCAGTTCTATGCTCTGCTGATTGTGACGACAGAAAACAAGAGTCACGTTAGTTGTTCCCAAGCTGGTCATGGCCGAGGTTCAGTCATGGATGCTTTCCGCCTGGCCTGTTGTATACCCGCTGCTGTATACCCTCCCATCACTCCTGCTCCTGCCCAAAGTCAAGCAAGACTCTGCTCCTCTTATTCCAAGAGCCCCGCATGACCCTGTGAACACCGGAGTTATAGTAGCATCCTGCACTGTGCTCCGTCAAGGCATGGATGTGATTTCCCATGGCCACAGCCACCTCTTCCATCCCAGCCCCCAAGCCTTGCACCTGACCCCTTGGGTGCTCCATGGCTGGCTACTCGGAATACGTTCATCTTGGGCATACAAGAAGCCATCCGCCACCTTGATTAACTCACTAAGTGGAGGTGCTCTGTCTGGACTGTTCCAAGAGGCATGCCCCTATTTCAGGCTCCAAATTGCTATTATGTTGAACTGTCTTTTAGTTCTAAAACAGGAGGGGTTAGCTCTCAATTCCATCAGCGTGCCCCTAGCGCCTAGCTCAAGATTCTGCCCTCCCATGGATACCCAACCCATCGGATTCCTGAAACGCTTGCTGAGTATTCCCACAGGTTCATAGCCTGGTTCCACAGTGGAGTTTCAATTTAGTGCCGTCAAACTTGATGGGCTCCCCCCGTGTAAGCCACTGGCATCTTGTTCTCTGTTGTTTTGAAGAGGTGAGTCTTACCCACGAAAGCTCGTGGCCTAATAAATTTGTTAGCCTTTAAGGTGCTACAGAACTGCTTGTTCTGCTATACCTGTTTGAGATTGCTATCACCTTGGCTAGGAGAGTAGGGGAGCTGCAAGCTTTGGTAGCAGAGCCTTTCTGTACAGTGTCTTTTAGGTGCTAGGTATTGCCTCAACTGCACCCTACATTCCTGTCTGAGTGGTTTCTGAATTTCACATGAATCAAGCAATTTATTTCCCGGTTTTCTTTCCAAACCCGCATTTGAGTAAAAGGGAAGAAAATCTCCAGATTCTAGCCGTTAGAAGAGATTTGGCTTTTGATTGGATTGGACTAGATCTGAACTCTTCATCAGTGTCAGAGGGCATAAAGGGCCACCCGGACTCTATCAGGAGGATTTCTGCCTGGATTTCTAGCTGGATTCATTTATGCCAATGATTTCAAAGGAGCAAAGCAATGGCTCACTTGGGCCTTTCTGCTTTGTATTCCCATTCTGATATTTCTGGAGTGGCAACTTGGTCAGCACACCCTACGTTTGCCTGTCTCATCAGTCTAGAGATGAGCTCAGATTTGGACAAGTGAACAGTTGAAAAGCTGTATGTGTTGCTTGAAGAAAAAGCCATTCCTTACCTTTGCATTATGGTTATTATTCGAGATGCATTGCACATGTCTGTTCAATGGCCTGCCCTCCTTCCCCTCTCTGCTGGAGTCTCTTTTGGGGTGTGTGGGGGTGAGAACTGAGGGGGGTTGGGGGCAGTATGGTTTCCTATCGCTGCATGCAATGGCATGAGGCTCAAGCGGTTGCTCATGCTACCTGAGAGGTACTGCTGAGGGGAGGATCTCCAAGTGTGCATGAAGTGCTACTACCCTGGAATGGGTGTGTATAGCACAACTCCTCGAACTATGGTAATCGTTGTTTTTCCTTGGGTTTCATCCAAAACATGTCCATTTGGCTTGACTAGGGCCTTAGCCCCACTGCCTTGTGGGTTATCCTAGGAAGGAGCAAGGCTAAGGGAGTAAACCCTGACAGAAAATCCAGAGGGGAGTCCTAAGGCAGTTCTGTGCCAACTTCTGGCATTGACCCGGCAACTCCTGCAGCTGAGCTGGTACCAGACGTAGAGGTTATCCTCTCCTTCGGACTATATCAGTAAAACTCAGAGGGGGACACTGGCGTCTGGGCAGCCCAGGGTCCCAGAAAAATTGCCCAGGCTCGTGCCTGGAGAAGTACTCCGGCATCGCTTAACAGCATTGAACCAACATGGGAGGTAACAGATACCGGTTATAAGCTCTTGCTTGATTGGCATAGAGAACAAGCGCCAGGGGTTGCCTTCAACGGTGGGAGAGATGATCGCATCTCACTGGACAGTCACCGCCCGCCTCAGGCTGGGCAGCCCCTAGCCAGAAGGGTACTGTCCCGCCACAGTTCACCTGCCTCACTGGGTGCGTGAGGCTTAAGGTTCCCAAACCTGAGAAGTGACTGAAATTTGAGCACCAGGCAAACCAATAAGAAAATCAACGAGAAAAGGAAACCACCAAAGTTTTAAGCTTGCTTGCTGGAATGTGCGGACCATGCTGACCGGTTTGACTGAAGATCTTCAGGACATCAGCGACACCCGAAAGACTGCTGTCATCAATGAGGAACTGAAGAGGCTCCAAGTTGACATTGCTGCTCTGCAAGAGACGTGACTTGCAGATTCGGGATCTCTAAAGGAAAATGACTACACCTTTTTCTGGCACGGTAAAGCCCAAGATGAACCCAGGGAGCACGGTGTTGGCTTTGCCATCAGAAACACCCTTCTACAAATGGTGGAATTAGTCATGGGTGGATCAGAAAGACTCCTTCAGGTCATACTTCAAACTTGCACCGGTCCTGTCCACCTGATCAGCGCTTACGCTCCAACCCTGTACGCCACACCAGAAGTAAAAGACAAGTTCTGTGGCATGCTTAGTGCTGCCATAGCGCAAATACCTGCTCGCGAACAACTGTACATTTTGGGTGACTTCAATGCAAGAGTTGGAGCCAATCGTGACTCATGGCCTTCCTGCTTAGGCCACTTCGGAGTGGGAAAAATGAATGAAAATGGACAGCGTCTTCTCGAACTTTGCACGTACCACAATCTGTGCGTCACAAACACATTTTTCCAAACCAAGCCACAGCACAGTGTCATGGAGACACCCATGCTCAAAACACTGGCATCAACTAGATAGCTGCATGTCAGAAGGACGTTTTTGAGGTTATCATAGTGCCGACTACGATACAGATCACTCGCTAGCTTGCTCCAAACTCAAGGTGAGACCCAGGAAGCTGCACCACTCTAAACCAACTGGAAGGCCCCGCATTGATGCCAGAAAGACGGCAAACTCAGAGAGAGCTGAAAAGTTCAGAGACCCTCAAGGAGAATCTGCGCAGCAGCCCAGGGGGTGCTGATGTGACATCCAGATGGCAGCATCTGAGGGATACAATTTACAACACGGCCTTGTCGGTGTTTGGAAGAACAGCCAGCAACACAAATGACTGGTTCGAAGCTAACTCTGATGAAATGATTCGAGCCATCGAAAAGAAGCGCGCTGCACTCCTGGAGTACAAACGCTCACCGAGCCAGATTGCCCTGCAAGCACTCAGAGCAGCCAGCAAAACAGTACAGCAGACAGCCAGGCACTGTGCCAACAACTACTGGCTCGAGCTATGCAGCAGCATCCAGACCAGTGCTGACTCTGGTAATCTCAGGGGAATGTATGAGGGCATCAAGAAGGCATTAGGACCCACCCAGAACAAGATGGCACCTCTGAAATCCAAATTTGGTGAAGTCATTGCTGACAAAGCTAAACAGATGGAGTGCTGGGTCGAGTACTACTCTGAGCTGTACTCACGCAAGAACATTGTGGTTGATACAGCCCTCAATGCCGTCGAGCTCCTACCAGTAATGGACGAACTGGATCAGGAACCAACTGTGGACGAACTGAAGAAAGCCATTGACAGCATTGCGGTAGGAAAGGCCCCGGGCCAGGATGGTGTACCACCAGAGGTAATCAAGTGTGCCACGGACACCCTCCTGAAACCCCTACATGAGCTACTGTGCCTGTGCTGGAGAGAGGGAGAGGTTCCGCAGGATATTGTGATGCTAACATTGTAACCTTGTATAAGAACAAAGGAGACAGAAGCGACTGCAACAATTACCGTGGAATCTCCCTCCTAAGCATCACTGGTAAACTGTTCGCTCGCGTCATCCTCGGCAGACTCCAGAAGATTGCTGAGAGGGTGTATCCCGAATCACAGTGCAGATTCTGTGCAGAGAGCTTTACCGTTGACATGATCTCCTCTCTGAGGCAGCTGCAGGAGAAATGCAGGGAGCAGAGGAAGCCACTCTATATTGCCTTCATCAACCCGACCAAGGCCTTTGACTTGGTCAGCAGGGATGGACTGTTCAAACTGCTCCACAAGATAGGCTGTCCACCATGGTTACTCAAGATGATCCAGTCTTTCCACGAAGACGTGAGAGGAACCATCCAATATTACGGCACATTATCGGATGTTTTCAGCATCAGGAGCGGCGTCAAACAAGGATGCGTCCTTGCTCCGACATTGTTTGGGATCTTCTTCACACTCCTCCTGAAGTACTCCCTTGGATCTTCAACAGAGGGCATCTTTTTGCACACAAGATCTGATGAGAAACTGTTTAATCTCGTAAGGCTGAAAGCTAAATCTAAGGTGCGGGAAGTCCTCACCTGTTCGCAGATGACGCTGCTGTAGTGTCACACACAGAAGACCAGCTTCCGAAACTGCTGGATCAGTTCTCCAAAGCATGCAAGGACTTCGGGCTTTCCATCAGCCTAAAGACGACAAACATACTTGGTCAGGACGTTGCTGAACCTCCATCAATCAGCATTGACAACTATACGTTAGAGGTCGTCCACAAGTTCATTTACCTCGGGTCCACCATCACTGACACCCTGTCATTGGAGACTGAGCTAAATAGGAGGATCGGAAAAGCAGCCACAACTCTGTCCAGACTCGGCAAGAGAGCGTGGAATAACAACAAGCTGTACACTCACACCAAAATGCAAGTCTACAGAGCCTGCATCCTCAGCACCCTCCTTTATGGCAGCGAGACTTGGACCCTGTATGCCCTCCAGGAAAAGAGGCTGAACATCTTCCACTTGCGCTGCCTCAGGCGCATCCTTGGAATATCGTGGAAGGACAGAGTGACCAACACCGCCATCCTCGAGCAAGCTGGAATCCCAACCATGCACACCCTCCTCAGCCAGCGGTGGCTCCGCTGGCTTGGCCACGTCCACAGGATGAATGGTGGAAGGATCCCAAAAGACATCCTGTATGGCGAGCTAGCCTCTGGCAAAAGACCTCCCGGACGCCCCCAGTTGTGCTACAAAGATGTTTGCAAGAGTGACCTCAGGGAGGTAGCCAACGAGCCAGACAGCTGGGAGGAGCTGGCAGACGATCGCAGCAGATGGAGGCAGGGGTTACACAAGGGCCTTCAGAAGGGTAGGATGAGGATCAGACAGCTAGCAGAGGAGAAGTGAGCCCACAGAAAGCACAATAAGGACCTGCCAGACACCCATTACACATGCAACAGATGCAGCAAGGACTGTCACTCTCGTGTGGGCCTTCACAGTCACAGTCGACGCTGCAAATGATGATTCCAAATGGAACTATGAAGGGCACGATCGATAGTCTGCGTAGACTGAAGGATGCCCGCTACTACACTAAACTGCTGGCTAGAGGTGAATGGGTGTCGTCAGTTGGTGGGAGGCAGTGTGGAGAAGTAACAGTGTGGAAGATCAGATGCAGCCAGTATGTTAGTAGGCTGCTGTGCTTGGTTTAGTGACAGTGCAGAAAATGCAGGCAGCTTTAAGTCAGCAGTGCAGTAAGAATAACCCTGAGAGTCACCTGGCCAATGCGTAAGCAATAATCCAGCCCATTGTGAGTCAGTTACAGAGCAACCCCTGGGAGCCGAGCAGGCTGAACTGGAGGGCTCTCGGTGCACAGAAGCAAGGCCTGGGCTTCCAGTGGGACGAGCAGGAGGCCTGCAGAGAACTGGAGGTTTAGTTAATACTGACCTTTTCTCTAGCACATTTGTAGGTCAGCAACCCTGGCTGGATGGGGGGAGCTGTATGGACGTACCGGCTACAACTACATTTTCTCAGGTAAGTGGGGAATCTGGGCCAGCACGGGTGCCACATTGTGTGCTCCAAGTGTAGGTTAGGTGAGTGGGCTGGGCGGGCCAGAGAGTCGTGCGTGTCTGACCCGTGCATCATTGGGAAGGGGGGCATAGGCCAGTTAGTGCTAATGGTTTCTGGTCAGCTAACACCTGCAATATGATGTCTCTCTCGGGGTCCTGTGCAAAGCATAATGATGTGATTGAGAATTCAATGACTAGCAACAAAAACAAATGAAGGCTGGAGGGGGTGACTCCCCAGCTGCCTCCATGTCTTCCCAGTCGCCTCCCCACCCACTGCCTGGT
Source organism: Carettochelys insculpta (assembly GCF_033958435.1). NCBI lineage: Eukaryota > Metazoa > Chordata > Testudines > Carettochelyidae > Carettochelys > Carettochelys insculpta. The sequence continues at coordinate 49,955,654 of NC_134147.1, read as the reverse complement.
GGTTGCTGCAGATGGGGGTCCACTCTGGCTCAGCTGGAGTGTCCCTGCTCATGGCAACTCCATGGGGCTGGAGCAACCTGCTGCCCGCTGGTTAACTGCAGTCAGTAAGCCTCGTTAGTTTGGTGACGCTTACCAGTTAAACATCAACATCCCTTGTGGGACGATCCCATGGCCTGAATTGTCTGAAACGAGGCTGGACAAAACACGAGTACTTGTGGGTAACTTTTCTGCCATAGCTCTTTGTGACTGAATTCATCTATTTTTTTTTTCTCCTCTGGGTTCCATCCTGGAACAGCCCTGTCTGGGGGTCCACACTCCCTGAAACCAGTGGGTTTGGCGACTGGGACAATGGAGTCACTTGTGGCTGGGGATGGTGACAGCAGAGTGCTCTTAAGTGAGGTTTCAAAGCCAGCCTTTAAGCTACTTGTGGGAGGGATGTTGGAGCCATTACATGAGCCTTGGTCACTCTTGCATTGTGTCTCCTCTGGCATCCTTGCAGGGGGCTCCGACGATGCCTGGGCCGACACTGAAGACCTTTCAGAAGAAGATACTGTGTTCAGGTCTGTGTGTGACATTTGGGTGGGGAGAGGATTGAAGGCCTGATGGACATTCAAGGACTGAACTAGTCAGTCAAACATCCCCGTCTGAACTGAACCGTGGGAGCAGTTAGGGGTCACTGCAATCTATGGGTCCTTATTTTCTTTGGTCATAAAGAGGAGCCCTTCAGGACATAGGCACAAAACTTAACATGCTCGCACCCGGGGCAGCTAGCTGGAGACTGAAGGTTGGGGAAAGGACAAAGGCCGAGGCAAGTAGGTCCCAAGTCATTAAAGAGGCTCCTAATTTGGGTCTAGCAGAGATATAACCCAGGCAGAGGAGAAGTGGTTCTGGACCTCTGCTTAGTGAGGAAGAGGCTGCACATGTCACTGCTGCAGCGTGATGGATCGGGGCAGGAATAGTGCGGCTGATGTGCCTGAAAGGGAAATCCTCACAAATCGACACTCACAGGTGGCAGAGCCGTACAATGTCAGCAATGCTGAAAGACCTGTGGGGAGTGGTGGCCAGAAATAGACAGGTTCAGAACAGCACAGCAACAAAGCAGAGCTGCCAAACGATTAAAAAATTAGTTGTAATTAACTGCACAGTTAGCTGGCAGTAGAATGTCATATATTTAATATTTTGGATGGCTTCTACATTTTCAAACATGCTGATTTCAGTTACAAGTAGGGTGACCATCTGTCCCGTTTTGGGCAGAACAGCCCCATATTTCAGGTGCCATCCTGGCGTCCCAATTTATTTTGCAAAAGGGGCTAATTGCCCCGTATTCCACTGGTTCTGTCTTGCCATGGCTGGGGGAGCTGGGAGCCGGACCTGCATGGCTGCTGCCTGGCTTCCCCTGGCTGGGGGAACCAGACCCATGCTACTGCCAGCTGGCTTCCCTGGGAGCCGGACCCACGCAGCCGCTGTCCGGCTTCCCCCAGCTGGCGGGAGCTGGATCAGTGTGGCTCCTGCCCAGCTTCCTGCAGCTGGTGGAAGCCAGGAGCTTTGCCAGTGGGGTGGCAGCCCCGTTCCTGGTGTCCCCAGTCATGCAGTAGCTGAGAACTGCAGCTGCTGCATCGCAGTCCCTCCAGCAGGGTGGCAGCTACCACCTGACTCCCAGGTAGGGTGACCATCCGTCCCATTTTGGCCAGGATGCACCTGTGCCTCATGTTTGGCCGGGGAGGTATGGTCACCCTAGTTACAACACAGAATCTGCAGTGTTCAGCGCTCTCTTTATTTTTGTTTACAAACATGCACACTGTAAAAAAGAAAAGAAATAGGTTTTCTCGGTTTAACTAATCAAGTACGTATTGCGATCTCTTTGTCGGGGTTGGGCCCCAGCAAATTCACAGCCATGAAATCAGATCTCTCGTGCTTTCGCCCTGTACTATCCAGATTTCATGGTGGGGGGAGGGGACCAGCGTTTCTTAGACTGGGAGTTCTGACCCAAAAGGGAGCTGCAGGGGGCTCACAAGATTATTTTAGGAGGCTTGTGATATTGCCTCCTTACTTCTATGCTGCCTGCTTTGCCAAGGGGACGGAGTAGTGGTTGTTGGTCAGCAGCCCAGTTCTGAAGGCAGTACCTTGCCAAGAACAGCGCAGAAGTAAGGGTGGCAAAGACATACCCTGTTACCCTTACTTCTGTTCTGCTGCCTTCATGGCTGGGTGGCCGGAGTGGTGCATGCTGATTGAGGGCCTACTTCTACAGGCAGCAGTGCGGAAGTAAGGGTGGCAATCCCACAGCTGGCATCCTTCGGTGCTGCTGCTGCAGGAGGCTTTGCCTTCAGAGCTGGGCTCGCAGCCAGCAGCTGTTAGTCGGCATGTGTTCAGCTCCAAAGGCAGCAGCACCACCACCACCGCGACCAGCAGTTAAGCTTTCATGACAGAGATTGCAATATAGTACTTGTATGAGGTGAATTGAAAAATACTGTTTCTTTTCTCATTTTACAGGGCAAATATGTGTAATAAACACAATACAAAGTGAGCATTGTACAGTTTGTATTCTGCATTGTAATAGAAATTTGAAAAGGTAGAAAACCATTGTGGCAGACCCCTACCTGGAAGCTTCAGGAACCTTCTAGAAGGACGGTATACTGGATGGTGGGCCAATGCTTTTTTTGTTCCCTGACTAGGCCCACGCCCTCATTGGTCAGCTGGGCCTTGCGCTCCCTATAAAAGGCTCCCCATCTGGTAGCGGGGGGCGGGGTAGAGGTTTTGGAAGGCGCACCGGAGGAGCTGAGCCAGAGCAGAGCTGAGTGAGTGAGTGAGTGAGCAAGAAGGTACCACAGGGAAGCGGTGGGTGAAGTGGCCCAGGGTGAGGTTGCTACTTTGAAGCAGGGGTGAAGGCCCTGCCAGTTGCCTCTTGTCCTCGTAGGGAGTTAGGATATCTTAAAATGGAGGAGCTAGTGGGGGCGTTAGTCCAAGCTGCAGTGACTCAGCAGGAGGCCAACCAGGTGCAGCAGGAAACCAACAGACTCCTAATCGACCAAGCTGCTGTAGATCGGGCCCTCCTCAGAGAGGTGGTTGACCAGCTTCGGGAGTTGATGGGTCAAACCCCTGGGGGAAGGGGGGTGAGGACCCTGAGGGCTGCAGGCTGTCTCCCCAAGATGGCACCAGGAGATGACGTGGAGGCCTACCTCCTTGCGTTTGAGAGAATGGCACAGCGAGAAGCCTGGCCGGAGGAGCAATAGGCCAGCATCTTGGCTCCATTTCTCTGTGGGGATGCCCAGAGGGCTTACTACGACTTGCCAGCAGAATATGCCAATACCTATGCTAGGCTCAGGGAAGAGATTCTGCCCCGACCGGGGGCGACTCCAGCACCCTGGTCCCAGAAGTACCATGCCTGGGAATATCACAAAGGTAAGCCAACAAGGGCTCAGCTTTTTGAGCTAGTCCATCTTGCCCTGAAATGGCTGCACCCTGAGGCCCGTACTATTGAGGACACGCTGGAAATCCTAGTGACAGACCAATTCATGAGGAAGTTACCCCCAGCCCTCCGGGAGCGGGGGCACCAACACGACCCCGCTACGTACGATGAGGCAGTTGCTCTGGTGGAGTGCTGGCTAGCAGAGAAGGGGCTGGCTCACACTCACCTGGACACCAGGCCTACCCCTAAAGGAAGGCCACCAGCTCGAGTCTTACCGGGATCTGGACTTGAGAACCTGGTGGGCCCCAGAGAGGAAAAGGAGGGGGCCAGAGGGCTGCGGGTACCTGAAACAAGAGGAAAGGAGCCACCTGACCCTAACACTCAGCCCCATTTTCCCCAGGGTTCTAGGCGAACCTACAGATGCTGTGAGTGCAGGGAGATGGGACGCGTAGCCGCCCCGTGCCCCAACCAAGAGGAGCCAATGCAGTGTAACCTCAGAGACTGGTCAGACCCGTGTGCCCTGCTTGATCTAGTGGGGGTAGTGGGTACCCTCCACAAGTGCACCCGCCCTGTACAGGTGGACAGAAAGGAGACTTTGGCACTAGTAGATTCAGGGAGTGTGGTTACCCTAGTTTCTAGGAACCTAGTCAGGCCTGAGCAGCTAATACCAGGGAAACGCACAGGGGTGACTTGCGTCCATGGGACAGTGAACTTTTACCCCCCATTGCAAGGGTGAGGATACACATTCAGGGGTCCAGCACTCAGGTGCAAGCTGGGGTGATCCCACACCTACCCTATCCGGTATTGATTGGAAGGGACTTCCCAGGGTTTAGTGGCCTGCTCCCCCTTGAAGAGCAGGGATCGGGGAGCTCCCCCATCACAGAGAGGTAGAAGCCGTAGAGCGACATACTTCAGTGTTACCAGAACTGGCCCAAGAATTGTGTTTCAGCCCAGGGAGGGACTGGAAGTCAGAGAGGCAGAGGCGAATGGCTAAGGAAATAGGTACACGTATCCTGATGCTGGCTCAAAGGCTCACCTGCTCGAATTGGCCCCCTGTGACACCCAAGGAGAAAGAAAAGTCATTCAGGGTAGGAAAGACCCTAAATTGCCAAAGGAAAGAGAGACAGTGGCTGGGGAGGAGGCAGAGGTCAGCACTGACCCCAACCCAACAGGATCAAAGCCAGAGCCAGAGGGGGCCTTCCCGTGTCTTGAACTGGCTGGTCCAGGGAGAGCAACATTTGGGCGTGATCAGGCAGAGGACCCCCGATACACAACCATCAGAAGGGAGGTGGTGGAGATCGACAGGGTACCGGTAGAGGGCAAGGCACGTGGCCCTGGCCCCTATTTTATCATGAAAAGGGACCTGCTGTACCGCATCATGCAGATTGAAGGGCAACAGGTACACCAGCTCCTGGCACCCCAGAAACATCATCAGGTCATCATGGACCTGGCCCACAGCCACCTCTTTGGGGCACACCTGGGGGTGGAGAAGACACAGGCGTGGATTTTGCACCGATTTTACTGGCCCGGGATACATGAAGATGTCCGCTGGTACTGTGTTTCCTGCCCAGAGTGCCACCTCTGCAGTCCACAGCCCCGTTTAAGGGTCCCACTGGTACCTTTACCCATTATTGAGGTTCCATTCGAACAGATTGCAATGGACCTTGTGGGTCCACTGGAGAAAACTGCCCGAGGACACCAGTATATCTTGGTGATCCTGGACTATGCTACAAGATACCCTGAAGCCGTACCTCTCCGAAATACAGCCTCCAAGAACATTGCCAAAGCACTGGTGGAGATATTTGCTCAGGTCGGTATACCAAAGGAAACTGTGACTGATCAAGGCACCCCGTTCATGTCTTGACTGATGAAGGACCTTTGTTCCCTCCTCCATGAACAGACTCTGAGGACCTCAGTGTATCACCCTCAGACTGATGGCTTGGTGGAAAGATTTAATCCTACTCTCAAGGCAATGATTAAGAAGGTCATGAGCAAAGATGGAAAGGACTGGGACATGCTATTACCCTACCTCATGTTTGTTGTCTGGGAAGTACCTCAAGCATCCACCGGGTTCTCCCCCTTTGAGTTACTGTATGGGCGCCACCCGCGAGGCATTCTAGACATTGCCAAGGAGAGCCGGGAGGAAGAGCCAAGCAAGGGGAAGAACATAGTAGATTATGTGGTGCAGATGAAGGACCGCATAGCTCAAGTCACTCCTATAGTGAGGAGACACATGGAAGAGGCTCAGGAGGCCCAAAGGACCTATTACAACCTCCAGGCCAGGTTACGATGGTTTCAACCTGGAGACCGGGTTATGGTGTTACTCTCATTAGTGGGGACTAAGCTGCTGGCCCAGTGGCAGGGTCCGTATGAAGTCATTGAGCCAGTCGGGGAGGTAAATTTATAAGATACACCAACCTGGGCGATGGAAGCAAGAACAGATATATCATATTTAACCTCCTGAAGCCCTGGCAGGAAAGAGAGGCCTGTCTGGTGGGCTGAAGGGAGGAGGAGGACCACTCTCTGGCTGAGTCTGGAGTACAGGTAAAGATAGGACCTGAGCTAACACCAGCCCGGAACCAAGATGTGCTTTCTGAAAAGCCTGGTCAAACATCAGAAGCCATGCACCACATCGTTACCAATCCCAGGGCCCGTGTAATGACGAGACCTTATCGGGTCCGTGCTGCAAAAAGGGAGGAAATCAAGGCAGAGGGGCACAAGATGTTGAAGATGGGCATTATTGAGGAATCCCACAGCCAGTGGTCCAGCCCCATAGTTCTGGTACCAAAACCAGATGGCACCACGCGGTTTTGTAATGACTAGAAAACTAAACGAAATCTCCCAGTTTGATGCCGATCCCATACCACGTATTGATGAGTTGGTGGACCGCCTGGTCAATGCTCAGTACCTGACCACACTAGACTTAACCAAAGGCTACTGGCAGATCCCACTGGCTGAAGACGCCAAGGAGAAAATGGCATTCTCCACACCTGAGGGACTGTTTCAATACACAGTTTTCCCATTTGGTCTTCATGGGGCACCAGCCACCTTCCAACGCCTGATGGACAAACTGTTGCAGCCCCACACCAGGTATGCGGCCGCCTACCTAGATGACGTAGTGATACATACCCCGGACTGAGAAACCCACCTGGAATGGGTAGAGGCCGTCTTGGACACCTTTAAGCAAGCGGGTCTCACGGCAAACCCTTCTAAGTGCGCTGTGGGGTTTGCTGATGCCAAATACCTCAGGTGTGTTGTGGGGAAAGGGGTAGTAAAGCCACAGCTAAGCAAGCTAGAGGCCATTCAGCAGTGGCCTCAATCTAAATGGAAAAAGCAGGTCTGGGCTTTCCTGGGGATTGTGGGGTATTATCGACGGTTCATTCCCCACTTTGCTACGCGGGCCAGCCCCCTGACAGACTTGGTGAAAGCTCGAGGCCCTGACCCAGTAAAATGGTCAGAGGCAGCCGAGGCTGCGTTCAAGGATCTCCGAACTGCGCTGTGTAATAATCCGGTGGTGTTAGCCCCTGATTTCACCAAAGAATTCATCCTACAAACAGACGCATCAGACGTAGGCTATGGGGCAGTCCTGTCCCAGGTGGTGGAAGGAGAGGAGCACCCGATTTTATACCTCAGCAGGAAACTGCTCCCCAGGGAAGGGAAATGTGCAGTTGTCAAGAGGGAGTGCCTTACGATATTATCTTCTTGGGCGACGTCCCACGTTGCCCAACCCCCTGGTGTTGAGCGGGGGGGAGGATATGTGGCAGACCCCTACCTGGAAGCTTTAGGAACCTTCTAGAAGGATGGTATACTGGATGGTGGGCCAATGCTTTTTTGTTCCCTGATTAGGCCTAAGCCCTCATTGGTCAGCTGGGCCTTGCGCTCCCTATAAAAGGCTCCCCATCTGGTAGCGGGTGGGAGGTTTGGGAAGGCGCACAGGAGGAGCAGAGCGCGCGAGCAAGAAGGTACGACAGGGAAGCGGTGGGTGAAGTGGCCCAGGGTGAGGTTGCTACATCGGGGCAGGGGTGAAGGCCCTGCCAGTTGCCTCTTGTCCTTGTAGGGACCCCGGGCCGGAGTCCAGGGTGGAAGGTGGGTCTGGACTCCCCCCATCCTTCCCCAGAGGGTTACTCCACTGGAGCAGGCGCAGGCCTGCAAGGGGACTAGCTTCATTCTCCCCATTCTGGACTTGCCTGTGATGAGGATGGCTTGCTAAGCAGAGACCCCTGCCTTTGGAAAGGCCTGGGCAGATAAGGGGCCTCCGTGAGTCTCTGAGGCAACAGAGAACCGCCGGGAAGCGCAGGAACCCACAGGGGCTGACAAGGGACTTTGTCACACCATCCAAAATATTTAATACATTTCAATTAATATTATGCTGTTTAACAGTATAATTAATCACAATTCATGTTTAATCATGATAATTTTTTGAATTAAATTGCATGATTTAACTATTAATGGACAGGTCTAAAACAGCCAGTGCAATGCTGACCTGTACAAAGGAGGCAGTTTGTTCGTATGGGTGGACTTGAAGCTGGAATTAATTAGGGAAGTCCTAGATCTGTGTTGAGCAGGTCAGACTGTCTCTATCATGCATCTGGAAATGACACCCCATGAAGCGCTTACCCCAATTCTTTCCAGCTCTTGTTAGGCCATGCCTAGAGGGCCCCATTCACTTCTTGACACCAGGGTTCTGAGGCTTGCCTGTGATATTTATGTGGAGCAGGATGCCTGTGGCAGACTCAGAAAATTGCTGAAGGACAGGTTCTGCCTCCACAGGTGGGGTAGCTCCAGAGGGTAAGCTGGCTGTCATTTATCCCTGAAATTCTGCTTTTTGAGCATGGTCAAGTACATAAGTCTCCAGCCTCTGATGAACCGAGGCCTGCCTTTCTTGCTCGGTGCTACAAGCTTTTTCTCAAAGATAAATAAATGGCAGAAAGTTGCACAGGTTCTGCCATGTCTTCTGAGATTCTGCCCAATTCCTTGTTACAGAATTAGTCCTTAGCCCCTCTGCATTCTTAGTGAACAGCTAAGCAGTCTTGGTAGGAAAGAATGGCACCAGCCTGCTTCTTGGTGGCAGGTTTCTGCTGAAGAACATAAGAATGGCTATACTGGGTCAGACCAAAGGTCCATCCAGCCCAGTATCCTGTCTGCCGACAGTGGCCAGTGCCAGGTGCCCCAGAGGAGGTGAACCGAAGACAATGATCAAACGATTTGTCTCCTGCCATCTGTCTCCAGCCTTTGACTAAAGGCTAGGGGCACCATACTTTACCCTTGGCTAATAGCCATTTATGGACCTAACCTCCAAAAATTTATCAAGCTCTTTTTTAAACTCTGCCAGAGTGCTGTCCTTCACAGCCTCCTCCAGCAAGGAGTTCCACAGGTTGATTGTGTGAAGAAAAATTTCCTTTTATTAGTTTTGAACCTACTACCCATTAATTTCATTTGGTGTCCTCTAGTTCTTATATTATGGGAACAAGTAAATAACTTTTCAATATTCACTTTCTCCACATCATTCATGATTTTATATACCTCTATCATATCGTCCCTCAGTCTCCTCTTTTCTAGACTGAAAAGTCCCAGTCTCTCTAGCCTCTCCTCATATGGGACCCTTTCCAAACCCTTGATCATTTTAGTTGCCCTTTTCCTAATGCCAGTATATCTTTTTTGAGGTGAGGAGAACACATCTGCACGCAGCACTCAAGATGTGGGCGTACCATAGTTTTGTATAGGGGAAGTAAGATATTCTTTGTCTTATTTTCTATCCCTTTTTTATCCCTTTTTTAGTTATTCCGAACATCCTGTTTGCTTTATTGACAGCTGCTGCACACTGCGTGGATGTTTTCAGAGAACTATCCACTATAATTCCAAGATCCCTTTCCTGATCCATTGTATCTAAATTTGCCCCCATCACATTGTATGTATAATTGGGGTTATTTTTCCCAATGTGCGTTACCTTACACTTACCCACATTAAATTTCATTTGCCATTTTGCTGCCCAGTCTCTCAGTTTGCTGAGATCTTTTTGAAGTTCTTCACAATCTACTTTGGTTTTGACTATCCTGAGCAGTTTGGTGTCATCTGCAAACTTTGCCACCTCACTGCTTACCCCTTTACCTAGATCATTGATGAACAAGTTGAACAGGATTGGTCCCAGGACTGAGCCCTGGGGAACACCACTAGTTACCCCCCTCCATTGTGAAAATTTACCACTTATTCCAACCCTTTGTTTTCTGTCTTTTAACCAGTTTCCAATCCATGAAAGGATCTTTCCTCCTATTCCATGACCACCTAATTTACGTAAGAGCCTTTGGTGAGGGACCTTGTCAAAGGCTTTCTGGAAATCTAAGTATATTATGTCCACTGGATTCCCCCCGTCTGCATGTTTGTTAACCACTGCAAAGAACTCTAATAGATTAGTAAGACACAACTTCCCTCTACAGAAACCATGCTGACTTTTGCCCAACAAATCATGTTCTTCTACGTGTCTGACAATTTTATTCTTTACCATTGTTTCAACTAATTTGCCCGGTACTGACATTAGACTTACCGATCTGTAATTGCTAGGGTTTCCTCTGGAGCCCTTTTTAAATATTGGCGTTATATTAGCTGTCTTCCAGTCATTGGGTACCGAAGCTGATTTAAAGGATAGGTTACAAACCACCATTAATAGCTCTGCAATTTCACATTTAAGTTCTTTCAGAACCCTTGGGTGAATGCCATCTGGTCCTGGAGACTTGTTACTGTTTAGCTTATCAATTAGTTCCAAAACCTCTTCTACTGACACTTCAGTCTGGGACAGTTCCTCAGATTTGTCACCTACAAAGGACGGCTCAGATTTGGGAACCTCTGTAATATCCTCAGCCGTGAAGACTGAAGCAAAGAAATCATTTAGTTTCTCTGCAATGGCATTATCTTCCTTGATTAGTCCTTTTATATCTCTGTCGTCCAGGGGTCCCACTGCTTTTTTAGTGGGCTTCCTGCTTCTAATGTACTTTAAAAACATTTTACTATTGTTTTTTGAATTTGTGGCTAACTGTTCCTCAAAATCTTTTTTGGCTTTTCTTATTGCATTTTTACACTTAATTTGGCAGTGTTTATGTTCCTTTCTATTTTCCTCACTAGGATTTGACTTCCACTTTCTAAAGGATGCCTTTTTATCTCTCACTGCCTCTTTTACATGGTTGTTAAGCCACGGTGGCTCTTTTTTTAGGTCTCTTACTGTGTTTTTTAATTTGGGGTGTACATGTAAGTTGGGCCTCTAATATGGTGTCCTTGAAAAGTTTCCATACAGCCTACAGGGATTTTACTTTAGTTACTCTACCTTTTAATTTCTGTTTAACTAACCTCCTCATTTTTGTGTAATTCCCCTTTTGAAATTAAATGCCAGAGTGTTGGACTGCTGCGGTGTTCTTCCCAACACAGGAATATTAAACGTTATTATATTATGGTCACTATTTCCAAGCGGTCCTGTAGTAGTTACTTCTTGGACCAGATCCCGCGTTCCAGTCAGTACTAGATCAAGAATTGCCTCTTCCCTTGTGGGTTCCTGTACCAGCTGCTCCAAGAAGCAGTCATTTAAGGCATCGAGAAATTTTATCTCTGAAACCCGTCCTGAGGTGGCATGTACCCAGTCAATATGGGGATAATTGAAATCCCCTATTATTACTGAGTTTTTTATTTTGATAGCCTCTCTAATCTCCCTTAACATCTCAGCATCACTATCACTGTCCTGGTTAGGTGGTCGATAATATATTCCTAGTGCCATAGTCCTATTAGAGGAAGGAATTGCTATCCATGATGATTCTATGGAACAATTTGATTCATTTAGGATTTTTACTTCATTTGAGTCTATATTATCTTTCACGTATAGTACCACTCCACCACCCGCATGACCCGTTCTGTCTTTCCGATATATTTTATATCCCGGTACGATTGAGTCCCACTGATTGTCCTCATTCCACCAGGTTTCTGTGATGCCTATTATGTCAATCTCCTCCTTTGATATGAGGTACTCTAGTTCACCCATCTTATTAGACAGACTCCTAGCATTTGTGTAAAAGCACGTTAAAAAACTACCACTATCTACATGTCTGCCCTTCACTGATGCGCTGGATTTTTTTTTTATATGTGACTGTTTCTCATCTGATCTGGCCCATACTTTACCATCTCCCATCTTCTCTTTCTGACTGAGTTCTAGGGAATCTCTATCAATGGAGTCTCATGTAAGAGAAGTCTCCGTCTGATCCACCTGCTCCCCTGCACCAATGAGCTTTCCCCCCATCTCTTAGTTTAAAAACTGCTCTTTGACCTTTTTAATGTTTAATGCCAGCAGTCTGGATCCACCTTGTTTTAGGTGGAGTCCATCGTTCCTGTATAGGCTCCCCCTACCCCAAAAGTGTCCCCAGTTCCTAATAAATCTAAACCCTTCCTCCCTACACCATCGTCTCATCCACTCATTGAAACTCTGAAGCTCTGCCTGTCTACCTGGCCCTGTGCGTGGAACTGGAAGCATTTCTGAGAGTGCCACCATTCCTGGATTTCAGTCTCCTTCCTAGCAACCTAAATTTGGCTTCCAGGACATCTCTCCTACTCTTCCCTATGTCATTGGTACCTACATGTGCCACGACCACCGGCTGCTCTCCAGCACTGCATATAAGTCTATCTAGATGCCTCGAAAGATCTGCAACCTTTGCACCAGGCAGGCAAGTCACCATACAGTTCTCCCAGTTATCTCAAACGCAACTATCTATATTTCTAATGATCGAATCCCACACTACTAACACCTGCGTTTCCTCTCCCGGAGAGGTATCCTCGGCGCGAGAGGATAACATAGCACCCTCTGGAAGGAGGGTCCCAACTATGGGATGGCTTCCCTCTGCTCCCATTGACTGCTCTCCTTCCCCAAGCCTTTCATCCTCCTTAACAGCATCAGGGCTGTCAGGCTGGAGGTGGGACAGTCCTACTATGTCTCGGAAAGCCTCATCAGCATAGCTCTCTGCCTCCCTTAGCTTCTCCAGTTCAGCCACCCTGGCTCCAAAGCCCGCCCTGGGTCTCTGAGGGTCAGGAGCTGCTTGCATCGAGTGCACACACAAGCCACCCACCCACAGGGCAGGTAGTCATACATATTACACTTGACACAATAAACAGGATAGTCCCCGCTGTGCTGCTGGGCTTCTGCCTCCATTGCCTGCTCTGATTTAATTTAATTTAATTATATATGGGGATTTTAAGTAAATGCTTCAGATGGGGATTATTATAAAGATTTATGTTTAAGGGTAATAGAATAACTAGCTCCCTCTAAGCTCCCCCTCTAAGCTCCCCTCTCAAAACTCCCTCCTGTTAGCAATCAACCTGTTCGCAAGCACCAGGTCGCAGGGAGTCCAGAAGTCACGTGGTGTAGCGCAGGGAGCAGTGCTCCTTTCTTTGGTCAGTGCTCAAGGATAGCTCCCCAAGCAGTACTGGGCTGCAAGTATGACCCCGTCTCACTGCAGCCCTGGTTAGAGAGTCACAACTCATCTGTTCTGAACTGACCCCAAGAATCTTGCCTTTCCCTGTACTGTGTTGCAGAAATGCAGACTCCCAGCTGTTTGACAGGGTCCGCGGACATGACATCAAGCTGCTTCGATACCTGTCTGTCAGATACATCTGTGACCTGATGGTGGAGAACAAGAAAGTGAAGTTTGGCTTGAAGTGAGTGTGGTGCTCTTGGTCTGGATAGCAGCTTTGCTGTTTGGATTTGTGCTTGCTTAGTCCCTGGTCTACACAAAGTCTGGACACCTGAATGCACTCTGAAAGGAGTACCTGTGTCCTGCCCCTCAGGGCCCTCTAGAGTTGTTATCCAGACAGTCAGCTGGTGCTGTAAAATGAAACTCTTGGGGTATTCAAGGCCCTCTTTTCCATACCCAGCTCCAGTATACCAGTGCCTTTGTGAAGGCCCAGCAGTAAGTTGAGTAGCTACTTCACTTTGTCTTCTGCATCATGCTAGCTTCCTGTTTGTCCTACGGCTTCTTTGAGCAGGAAGTGAGTGTTTGGATGTTCTGATCCATGGGGTACAATCTCCATCACATCACAGTGGTGATATGACTTCCTCCTGTGAGGCTGAGTTGATGCAATGAATGGGGGAGTCCTCCCAGTGTGGGGGTGGAGTGACTGGGAATGCCTCCCCGGGATTCAGCTGGGCGGAGGGCACAACTGTCTGTTAGCTGGACTCTTACTCCAGACCCCACAGATGGAGTCAGGTCAGGACAGTTCCATAGTGTAACATTGTGGGAGGTATTGTTTGACTCTGCAGATTCTTCTCCTAGGTCAGACTGAGTAGCTCACCTGGCCTCTGCAAGGTAGGGCTGCTGTGCTGCCGATACACTTATACTCGATACATGCGCTGTTCTCCTCTCATCCTTCTCAGTGTGACATCTTCTGAGAAAGTGGACAAAGCTCAGCGCTATGCCGACTTCGCTCTCCTCTCCATCCCATACCCAGGTATTGGATTGACATCCGTCCGGGGGTCACCCAAGGGCTGGTGACAGTCTGCTGTGGGGTGGGAATTCTCTGCATGTGTGGGGAGGCAGTTGGATTTGCTGGATTTTTCTCTTATTTTCTTCAGAGGGGAAACTTGTCCTCTGAGGACCACTGAGGACGGACTAGAGGGTGCACTCTGCCATGCAATGGCAGAAAGGTTTCTGTGGGACCCCAGCAGGGAGGTGGTCTGACACCTAGCTGGCTCAGCTGCTTCCTTTGCATAGCCAGCCGTGATACTGAAGCCCACCCCAGGCTGCAGTGTCTCCCATGGCTGCATTTTTTGCAGGTTTGCCACAGAGCCACCCTTCGCTGGAAAATGACGCTAACATCTCTGTGGGTTCTACTCTTCAAATGTTTCTAGCCTTTTGTGGCGCTGAGGAGAGCAGCCGTGTTATCTGTGGTGCAGTGCCCTGAGACTGGAAACTGGAGTGAACTGCTCAGCTCAGCTGCACCAGTTCTGTTGGCTCTGGAGCGTAGAGAGGCCCTTGTCACTTGCTATCTAAGGCTAACCATGTAAACGGAAAAGAAGGGGCTCAGCCAGCTGGTCAGCGCAGGGCTCGGATCCATGTCTGAGTGCGTGCGGTGTGACTGAGACGGCTGCTCTCTGGAGAGCAGGGAAGGGCTCTTGGGCTTCAAGGCTCCACCCTCCTGCCCACAAAGAAGGGGGCAAGAGGGAGATTCTCGTTCACGTGTGCACTCATGTCCATTCTGTGTGTGTGCCTGGCATGCAAGGTGGCTGGAAGGCTTTTCCCCTAGCAGTACCTGACAGGGCGGCTGTGGAGACCCCTGAAGTGGTGCCTGTGTAGCAATGTATGTACCGCTGCCTGCCTGTGACAGTCATTGGCATAGCTTGGTCTTGTGTTCTCAAGTGCCTCCCGGCAGGCTTGCTACTAGCTCTTGTATGTCTTTCTGTTGTTAGTTTTCCTTTATTGGCTGGGGGATTTCCCTGGGCCAGGACTTGAAGCCCTGTGAGAAGTGCCTGAAACCTGTGCCACATGGTGACCTGCATGACTCCTGCCTCGAGTGCCTCACAGAGGGTCACCAGGCAGAAAGGACCTGCAGAGTCCTCAAGCCTAGGCCAGGGAAGGGGAGAGGCTGCATCTGAGGCAGCACTTGGTCCCTAAGCCGCTCCGGAGTCGGCTCTGGCACCTCAGTACGGGACCTCACAGTGCTGAAGGACACTACCAGGGAGCACCGGTCCCCGGCACCGCAGCCCAGCATCAGTACGTGGCACCGCTCACAACTGCCATCGCTGCACAAGGAGAACAGGGCAGATGGGGCCCCTATCCGGCACAGCGCAGCAGGGGGTTCGTCCCATGCCCACCTCATTTGACACACGGCTGCTGACTTGGCTGTTCGCAGGGAGCTATTGGGTCCAGCTGGAGTGGACTCTCTGTGCTAGAAGTGGGGCAAATGATGTGCTTGGCCTTGGTAGCACTGATGGCAACACCACCTCCAATTAGAACAAAAAGGCCATCCAGCAGCACTGCAACAACTAACAGGAGAATTTATTAGGGGGTGAGCTTTCATGGGACAGACCCACTGGTCTGATCGTCTGAAGAAGTGGGCCTGTCGCATGAAAGCTCACCCCCTATAAACTGTTTGGTTAGTCTTTAAAGTGCTGCTGCACGGCTGTTTTGTTTTGGTAGGATACAGACTAGCATGGCTGTCTCTCTCTCACCTCCAGTTAGGCACCGGGAGAAGCTTGTGATGCTGAGCCACAGCTCTTCATGGCTGTGGCACACTTTCCCAGCACGTACGCTGCCGTCCTGCATGGCGCTGTTCCCTCAGCCCCAGCCCAATAGCAGAGAACGGGCACTCCCCTCTCCGGATGTCCGGCACTCACTGGCCTTTTCTGCAGTGTGTGAAAACCACATGAAAAGTCCCTGCACCTCTTTGTTGCTCTAGTGCAGAGAGCAAAGGGGCTTCCAGTCTTGTGCCAGCGCATCTTGGCCTGGATCATGTCCTGCATCAGGGCAAAGGTCCCAGCCCCAGCGCGGATGGCACACTCCACCAGAGTCCAGGCATCGTCAGCTGGCTTCCTGGTGCAAGTGCCCATCCAGGACATAAGCAGGGCAGCCACTGGGTCTTCTGTTCACACTTCTCTGCAGGCTAGGGACGATGCAGCCTTTGGTAGGGCAATGTTGCAGTCCGTAGCTGTAATCTCTGGCCACTTCTGCAGTGGTACAACATGGCAGTCACCTACAGGGAATGGACGTGAGCACCCACGTCAAGCCGAAACCCTCCCTTCGTACATATTTCTTTGAGATGTGTTGCTCTTGGCCATTCTGAGTCTTACCCACCTTGCCTTCACCAGTGCACTCTGGTAAGAAGGACTGGAGGGTTGGCAGGGCTGTGTGGAAGTGCCACTCCAGGGGCTCTCCCGCTGATCCGACACGTACCGCCGGGGAGAAGCCTTCCAACGGTCATGCCAGTGGCGCGTGCGTATCTAAATGGAACAGACAGAGCCAGACATCTCAAAGAACAACTGTTCCGAGAGTGGAGTAACCATCAGCTGTCCCAGCTGCTGCTCCAGACCCCGTCTCATGCTACATGACTGCTATTTTGTTTTGTGGAGGCTCTCCCCAGACCTTCACAATACCCTCCTGGCAGCCTGCAGGTCAGTGCAGGTTGAGACAGGGACACAAGAAAACTGGGGGGCTGCATTGAAATAAGCTGTGGACTAAGCTATGAGCCACGTCTCTGTGCCCCACAGGCAAGGTGCAGAGAAGCGGTGCTGGCTTCTGGGCTTAGCTGCATGAATGTCCCCCTGCTATTTCTGCCTGACTTGAGCAACTGCGTGTGCTGCAGTTTAGGGCCAGTGAGCAGCAAAGTCCCAGGACCAGGTCTTTCCTGCCAGCAGCTAATTCTGGGAAGGGGTTCAAGAGAGCAGGGAGAACTGTGCAGGACGCTGTGAGAACAAAATGCGGTTGTGTTGTGAGACCTGGTGTGTTCCACTTCTAACGGTCACAGCAGCAGCTAAACGCTCCTTCCACTTGTCGTGCCCTTGGCAGCTGCTTGCCTCTGTGCTGGAGTGAAATGTAACTAGCGTGCCAGCCTGCCTCTTTGCAAGCGCTGCCTAATCCAGGCAGCGGTGTGGAAGGTGGGGAATGCTGTGCATTGCACTAAGCAAGCACATATACACACAAACCAAGCAACCGTGCAAATGGGTGGTCAGACTTGGTGCACCCAGTCAGTCAGTCTGTGCTGTACGGGTGTCAGAGTGGGGTCTTGGCTGGAAAGCTGGGGTCTTGGGGAAACGAGGTGGTTTCCAGAAGGCGCTGAGCACATGTGTTGAAGGAGAGCGGTCTGTGGTTATGCTTGTGCTCCTGTGAATCACATGGGCTTGTTGTCGCTCTGGGGCGTGCTGTGCCCCCCACTGTGCTCACTGCCATCGTTCTGGATCGGCTCTCTGGACTTGTGTCTGGTGTTTGGAAGCCCGCTTGGCAGCTCCTCTGTGTGTGGTCGGGTGGGGTGGGTTCAGGTCAGCAAAATCCTATCTGACCCTTTGTCTTCCATGAATGCGAGCTCTGGGGCAGAGACCAGCTTGCGTGCAGCGCCTGGCACAGTGGCGCCCTGATTGGCCTCTGCTTGCTACAGCTGTACGTCCCAAGGGCCCCTGCCTAGGCTGTGCAGCCTGCTGCAATCTGCAGGCAGCTGCTAACATTGCTGCACAGAGATTTGCCAGGCAGCAGCGGCAGTGGCATGAGCCTGCTTCCGAGAGCTCTGCACAGGCCTGACTTGTGCACATGACAGCAGAGGCCAGTAGCAGAGTGGTTCCAAGGAGAAGAGGATGCAACAAACCGGTTGTAGGACAAGTGGGCTTCCCTGGTCCATGCAGCTGAGCAGTTAGTGTACATCCTGAATGGGGGCTTTCTGAAACTTGTTGGGCTTCCCCCAGGGCGTTGCCCTCCAGACCTGCTAGTGTTGGTTTGGCCCAGCCCCCCACTTTTCTGGTCATCACTGTGTGCAGTTCTTACCAAGGTGCTCCTGTGAACATCCACATACCTCCTTGAGGTCCCTTCCGGGAGCCGGGGGGCCTCTGGTGTTGAGTGAGGACACTCAGTGGCAAATGACTCTCTCCTGTCTGTGCCAGTGCCCTTTGGTCCTGGTCTCCCTCTGGCCCTGCCCACAACACCTGCTGCCTTTTCCCTGGTGACCACAGCAGCCTTGGCCTAGTCCTGGGAGCTGGGCTCGCTGTTTGGAAAGGGAGGCAGGCAGTGATCCTGCAAGTTCCAGCTGTGCTCCTCTAGGCGCTAGCTGTGGGAGTAGATGTGCTGGTGAGTGCTTTGGGTCATGGCTGCGTGCTGCTCTGTCTCCCACAGCCCTGGGGCTGCAGTCCCAAAGGGCTTTCTGCTGTCCATGATCAGAGCTGGGTATTGCTATTCCTTCTCTCTTCTCTTGCAGGCTGTGAATTTTTTAAGGAGTACAAAGACCGGGCTTACAGAGCTGAGGGTCTCGTATTTAACTGGAAGCAGGTACCAAGATTCCTCTCCCGGGGCAGTTTTCAGTTCCATTTCACCTGGGAATGCGCTTGAAGTTTGAAAACAGCATGTGGCATCTTTGCTTTCCTCCCTGCTGTGGGAAGGGACTCGCAGTGCTCAGACCAGGCAGAGGGCCTCTGAGGGCTGACCCTACAGAGCTGCTCGGCCCAATGGTCCAGCCTTCTGTGGCAAGCATGGTGCCCTGGTGTTCAGCACTGTGAAGTCATCCCATCAGAGCTGTGCCCTCTCTCTGGTTGGTCTGCCATCCATACGAGATGAGGAGGAAGGAGCAGGCCTGGGGGGATGCTGGAACTCCCCAAACTGTAGGCTGTGTCACCTCATGCTGTAACGTTCCCCTCTCTTGTGGGGTGGATGGAAAGAAGGTAACAGGTGACGTAGTCTGTCCTGGATGCTTGCAGCTGCTGACCCAGCTGTCTCCTGTTCTGGAGGAGTGCACGGCAGTGGGGAGGGCATGCAAGCATTGGGAAGGCTGTGGTGATAGCAGAAGGCCTGGAGGGCAGTGGACAGTATGTCGGGGTGCATGGCATGGAACGCTCCTCTGTCCTGGAGGATGGGTGGAATATCTGCTCTCCAGGAGAATGCTCTCACAACGCTGAGATGGTTCCCAGAGGATCGGATTGGAGCATAATCTCCAGGACCTGGGCAAGGGCAGCACTTTGTGGTTCGCAGAAGGATGAGGGATGCTGCGAACAGTGGCCTGTGTTCTCCAGTGGGGCTGGCTCTGGGCAGCTCTGCCATGGAAAACCTCTGGCACAGCTGGAGACTTTGTGCCAGCTTTCTGCAGTCCTTGCAGCGGGCACTGGGCATTCATATCCCTATCCCTGCAGGCATCACCCACCCAGAGGCATTCTGTCACCCTCTCTAGGGAGAAACAGCATCCAGAACCCAGGGAGGTGAGGAGAGGGTGAGCCAGACCTGCCGCGGGCGCTGCCAGGCTGCATGCTGCTAGAAGCACCCTTCATCTCTTCTCCACAGTAGTGCTCCCTGCCTGATTGCATGTCTCTTTGCAGGACTACGTAGATGCTCCCCTCAGCATCCCAGCATCTCTGACCCAGCCCTTGAACATCGCCTGGAGCGAGTACCAGGTGAGGAGAGGTGCTCACTGCTGACTTCTAAGTGAGGCCAGGACGAGCCATTCTGGTTCTCTGCTCAGGTTTTTGCTCAGCGCAGGTTGTGCAGTGTCCCCTGGTGAGCACTGGGGTGGCCGGTTTAGCTGCATGCAGTGCTGGGGGCTCCCCCGGCTGCAAAGCTCGGCCCACGGGAGGTCAGCTCGGCGGTTACCCACTGCCCAGATCTAAAAGCAGGGCGCTGCATGTACAGAGGGCATCTCGCCTCTGCACAGAAGGCAGTTCTGGGCAAAATGCCACTGTTCCTCTCCGGACAATAGCCCCTCTCTGGCCTGTTGTTTCCCAGCATGGCCCCCTGGCCTCATGCCCCTTGGGGTAGCTTCCCAGGGCCTGGCGCCCACACCTAGTCTACCCGTCAGTGTGTATGCTTGCACCCCTCTGCCCTTCCTCAAGTCCCTTTCTTTTCCTTCTCCCAAGCTCTCTGTTCAGAGCATCTCCTGGGGATCATCCCTCCACCTTTCTCCGCTCCAGTGGCCTTCACAGCATTGCCCAGGAGAGCAGCTGATTTTCCCCCAAACCAGAAGTGTCACTAGCATGGGGCATTTGTGGCCATAGGCCACCACATATTAAACTGGGCCACTGGGAGACAGCAGCGTGGGGGCTAGTGGGGGCTGATCCTGCTTGAAGCAGGGGGCTGGACTAGATGACCACCTGAGGTCCCTTCCAGCCCTGTGATCTGTGGTAGCCTGTCTTCTAGGTGGGCTCAGAACCCCTGAGGTATAGGCAGTTCTGTTCTGACCTACCCCGTTTTGTTACTGTCCTTTCCTGAGTTGGAAAGCAACATCCCTGGTTCCGAGTAGCTGAAGAGCAGCTGCAGTAGCTCACCTGGTCCAGCTGTGCAGGCTTACAGGGTGGGTTTGTGGAGTTATGCATGTGAAAATTACATGGCACCAGCCATCCCAGTATGAGACCACAGGGAAGGTGTCGTCACGGGACTGATTGCTGAAGCAATGGTCCGCACTACCCCAGAGCGGAGTGGTGCTCCGGGTACCACCTGGGCGCTGGTGGTTGTATACTAACTCAGAGCGGAGGGGTGCTCTGGGTACTACCACCCACAAAAGTACCTCTGCCAGTCCCACTGGCCAGCCAGAAGCAAACACAAGCAAACCCAAAAGTTCTCCAGCTATTCCTAATGCCTGATACAGCAACCTCCTTTATTCAGGTTGCACAGATTCTTTCAGGCCCCAAAGGGTCCAACCACAGTCTCAGGTCAATACCCAAAACAGCACTCTGGGCCAAACCCTTGGAGTCTAAAACTTTAAAGGCTTATTAACAAAGAAAGAAAAAGAACAGAGTGAGAGAGAAATGTTGTTGAAGGGGTGCATTACATAAGTCAATTCCAACTATTGATACAGGCCAGCAGTGTTACGTGCCGATGTTTTGAAAGTCTCTGAACACATTCATCAGGATGGGTGGGACCCCACTTCACAGTCTCAGTTCATGAAGTCTGGAAACTGGAGACAAAGGTGGTCACTGCCAGAGCCATCTTAGAGCTTGCCATGTGGAGGGAAAAACTTCTTTCTTCTCCCATAGGCCATGCAGGGCCACCTGACCACGTGGGCTGTTGTGGCCTGTTGCCATTGGTCGCTGAGTTTGCCAGCACGTCCCGGTCCATTTACATAGTACATGGAATGGACATCTGTTTTTTTTTGTTGTTTAGTCCATCACCCTGGCTGGGGAGGTGACCACAGCCCCTGTCGTGTACCCTTGGCTCTAAAACATTTCTAATACAGCTATGGAGCCCATATCGATAACTTGACATACAAACACAGCACAGACATGTAAGTGACGTAAACAGATCCGGGGCATTGCCAGCTTTCATTGGACATCTCACTTGGCCACTGTATACAATGGTGACAAATGGCTTCCATACTTTATCTAAAAATACAGTAACATCCCAGCGTGCAAGGAGATGAGTCTGTGGAACGTGAAGACTTTACTAAAGGGTGTATAAATGTGACATACAGACCTAAAGCCGGTATCACGTTTCAACATTTGTAATGAGCTGGGTGTGCCTGAGACCCAGCTGCTGATCGTGCTTCTCCCCCCTCGGAGGGGCCTGACCCCACTTTGCATGCCCCGGATCAGAAAGCTCATATGCAGCTGGCTGGGGTGGGGAGTGCAGGCTGACAAAGAGCCCCTGCAGTCAGTGAGCATTAGATGGCTAAGAGCTGATGGGTTGTGATTGTGCTAACAGCACCAGGAGGCTTTTGTTGGGGAGGTGAAATATCTGCTTCGCCATGTTCCTCTAGCACTGAGCTCTCGAGGTTTAGCCACCGTCCTGTGCTGCTGCTGGGAAGGCCGGGCCCAGACATCCATCCGTGGTGCGTGGAGGCAGGACAGAGGGGCCAGGAAGCTCTGCGGGTCACTTAGACAGCTATGCTTCAGCCTTGCAGGAGCACTGCAGTTAGCACAGCAGGTCTGCCCCAGCACACTGTGCAGCTAAGTCACTGCTCTCAGTGTGCCTGTGAGGGTTGGCAGAAGCGGTGTCCCCCCAGCCAGGCGTGCACTGGCTCTGCGTCATTGTTCTGAATCCTGGTGGCCCAGGCAGGCCTCAGCCAAATGTTGGTGTTTCCTGTGCAGCTTGCTCTGCCCTGCCGCTGGGAGGGGAGTCAGTTCCATGTCCTCCCTTTAGTGCAAAGAACCTGTGCTTGGACACTGAGCAGCCTCTTGAAACGCAGAATTGCTTTCCTAGCCTTGCCGGGCCCAGTCTCTGCAGGGATGGGGGGCTCGGCTCCTGTGGCAGCCACGGGATTGCCTTCACTCTAGCGCCCTCTTCCTGCATTCGCAGCGGAGAGAGGAGAGAAGGCTCCCTACCCTGCAAGGACCTCACCTCCTGTTCTCTGCAGAGCTGGGACCTGGTGCAACAGACGCGGAACTACCTGAAGCTGCTGATCTCGCTCATCAACGGGAACGGTGAGGTTTCTCTGTTGCTGCAGGGCCTGTGTGCTTTCTGCAGAGCTTTGGCGTTGGTGCTGGCTGGGGCTGAGGCAGGTTGTGGAAAGTGTGCCTCTCTGTTCCTGCCCTGAGTGGGGCTCTTGTCCTAGAGACCTATTACCCAGGAAAACCCCAGCCTCTGGAGAAGCCGTCTCCTCCCCCCGGGCAGGGCAGCTGATTATGTAAAAATCAAATTGGCCAAGTCCGTTTTTTCCCTGAGGTGGCTTAGAGCCCAGCTCTGCCTCTCTGGCGCAATGCGAGTGGCTCCTTTCACATCAGTGCTTTTGCAAACTGTGTTTGTCAAAGGGAGGTTAAGGGAAAGCCTGCTGGTCCCGTCCTGCTGCAGCTTTTCTCTGGGTCTGGCTGGGGATGGGGTGCCAGAAGGGCCTCCTCTTGTCAGTCTGTGCCTTTGTTTTTAGCGTCGTCTTGCCAGGCCCATCGGCTCTGGGCTGGAAGTGCATAGAACCAGGGTAGTGGGTTAAATCCAGCTGCTCTCTGCCAGCAGCCTCTAGCCCAGAGGAGCCTGGGTGACCTCAGCTGCAGCCATACTGCATTTGCCCCAGGACCTGCCGGCATAATGGAGGCGGTGGTGGTGGACAGTTCTCAGCCTCTGCCCTCTGTGGAGAGGTTATCCCATCTCGGGAGCAAGAGGGGACCTGCAGAACTGGGGTCTGACTCATTCAGACTGGGAGAAGGATGGAAATGCTCTCCTCACGCCAAGTCGGTGCTTGGGTGTGTGAGGAGTGTCACTGGGAAGACCTGGGGAGACCAGCACTGCAACAGCCTGGCCTGACTTGCTGAATCCAGGGCTTGTCCAAGGTCTGTGCTGTGGAGCCAACCCTCTGCCCAAGGCCGTTCCCCGTTCCCTCCCGGCAAACAGCCCTGGGGCCCACAGGGAGGTGGCAAGCGGAGAGCCACAGGCCTTGTTGAAGGAGCACTCCAGGCTCCTTACAAAGCTCTCTCCTTCCTTCCCGCCCTGGCGCAGATGACAGCGGGCTTCTGATACACTGCATATCTGGCTGGGATCGAACCCCTCTCTTCATCGCCCTCCTGCGCCTCTCCTTGTGGGCCGTGAGTACAGAGTTCGGCAGCTGGCAGCTTGGGGTGGCTGAGCAGCCATGTGACCCAGAGAGAAG
Source organism: Carettochelys insculpta (assembly GCF_033958435.1). Lineage (NCBI taxonomy): Eukaryota > Metazoa > Chordata > Testudines > Carettochelyidae > Carettochelys > Carettochelys insculpta. Next base: position 49,932,031 of record NC_134147.1, on the reverse strand, counting down.
AGCACTGGCTGTGCTGGCTGCTGTGCTGGCCTCCCAGGAGGCTTCTGCAGGGCAGAGCTGGGCATGTTGTCTGCTCCTGAGGCCAGTCTTCCCTCTGCATCGGGGCTACAGCCGCACTTGCAGCCTGCTGAGGTGGTGATGGGGCTGGTCGGTGGCTGCTGGGGAGGCAGCAGGACACCCCTCGTGGGGCATAGGGCACTCGGTGTGGTGGCTCCCCGCAGGGCTTGCACCCTCTCCTCGGTCTGTCTAGTGGCTGCTGTCTCCATGAGGTATCCCTCCTCTGCCCTTCCCTCCTTCCCAGGATGGCCTTATCCATGCCTCGCTGGACCCTGCAGAGATCCTTTATCTGACGGTGGCGTATGACTGGTTCCTTTTCGGGTAGGTTCACTGTGGCTGCAGATGCTGCAAGGTGGGCAGACCTGGCCCCTCATGATCTGGCTGGCGGGTCACCTGCTCGGGCTGAGGTGACGACTTTGCCTGGGGATATGGCACAGCTCCTGCTTTGAGCTGCTTGCTGCCTTGCTGGGGAGGGAGAGGCTTGTGCAGGCCACTGGCTGTGCCTGAGTCCACATCTAGTTCCTAGCGGGTGATCTCTCCCTGGCTCTCTTTGCAGGCACATGCTGGTTGATCGACTCAGTAAAGGAGAAGAGGTGAATGGCCCTGTAGGAGACCATGCGTGAGCTGGGCCTGGGTGCAGAACTTTACCCAATAGGCAGCAGGCTCAGCGGAGCAGCAGTCCTTGGGGCTCTGCGTGTCATTGGCCTGGCTTGGGCATCAGTCGTCTCCAGGTCCCGGCAGGGCTGGCACCTCCCTTGTGTCTGCTCCTTCCTAGCTTCCTCTCCATGAAGGAATGCAGCACCAGACTCAAGGATGCAGTGTGGGAGGGCTGGACATGTCTGCTCTCGGAGCAGCTGGGCCTCCCTGCCCTCATCGTGGACGCAAGGGCCCTGTCCTACTGGCTGGGTTCTGTGCTGGGAGCCCACACTTCCGGCTTCTGCATTTGCAATGCTCAAACAGAGTCAGCTGGGAAACTGTTTACAAACAGGAGGGCGAAATTGCCTCATTTCAGGGGGCTTCATTAACTGCTCTTCCCTTTTGGAGCTGGGGGCTGAGGCAGAACAGTAGGAAACTTGTGGGCTTTGCAGATAAGCTGTCCCTGTGTGCAGGGAGTGGGAGCTGCATGGGGCACAGTGCTGGAGCAGGCTGTACTGGGGAGGCTGCTCGTTTCCTGAGCATCTCTTGGCCTATCGAGCTGTGAGCCTTGCTCTGAGTCTGCACTGGCAAGGGTACGGTACCTCGCCTGGCCCTTCTCAGGGACTCTGTGTCCTGTGTGACAGTTCTTGGCCAGTAGCTTTCTGTTGTGCACTGTCCCAGCTGGCCCCTGCAGGGGTATGGGAGCCTGCACTCAGCTGGGGGAAGGGAAGGGTGGTGGTAACACACTGCAGGGACTTCCACACGTGCACCCAGGGCAGACCAGCGGGGGACAGTGGAACAGGTGGCTCAGCCTGAAACTGGCTACTGCTGGTCTCTTCGCTGTAGCTGCAGGTGCAGCACCCCTTCCCCCATTGAAATCAGAGGCTGCAGCCCTGTGGGTTTTTCTCAAGCTTCTCCTCTCTCTTCCGTTGCTCAGATTTTCTATTTCTGCTTCAATTTTCTGAAGCACATCACCTCGGAGGAGTTCTCTGTTGCGCAGCTGCAGAGGTGAGCGCTTGTGCCAGCTGCTGCCTGAACTGGAGCCACGCAGCTCGTTAGTGCTGTTCCCCAGGGGCGATGGAAGCCCTGGTGTCCTGGCCCAATTTTCCTTAATTTATTCGGCACTCAGAAGGCTGAAGAATGGGGCCAGGCCTTGGGAGGCGCACAGCGTGCTTGGAATAGCTGCCCAGACTGATGTGCGCTCTGTGTCTTGGGGGGTGGGGTCCGTTAGCCTGGCTCAGCCCATGGCGACAAGGGCTCTGACTCAGTCTCTGGCCACACAGCAAGTCCAGGCTGTGCTGCCCTAAGTGAAGGGCTTGCCGGGGAGGAGAGGCTGGACAATAGCCCCTTGTGCAGGGACAGTGGGAATCCAGCCCCTCCCTGGAGGGGGCTTCCCTTGGATTTCACTAACTTTCTTTTGTGTAGGGCTCTGCTGGGGCCCGCCAGGCTGCAGGAGCTGAGCTCCCTTCCCATCCCAGCAGGCAGTGGGGGCAGAAGCACCTGTTCCCACTGCCCCCGCCAGTGACTGCTCCATCTTGGCTCCTCTTTCACTGCCACTGTCCTTGGAGGGGATGACTGGGAGCCCCTGCCCACCACCCCTCAGCTCTGGGGCATGCAGGGCAAGCAGTGGGGTTTACCATCCTGGGCTGCCTGGACAGAAGCTGTAGGGCCGAGTGCATGCGGCTGGGGCCAGACAGAGGGTCACTAAGTGGCCCCACCTTGCTTGCCTGGACTGACAGGATGGCAGCAGCTGTCTCGTGGCTCTGTCCCTGCGTAACCGTTTCCTTTACCGCAGGAGGAAGAGCCTGCAGCCTGGCTTCACTGTGGAAGATATCTGCATGCTCAGTGAGTGCTGGCCCTGGCCGCTGCCACCCCCGGGAGCAGCCACACATGTGAAGCCCTCGTGCCCCGACCAGGCACGAGGGTGGAGCATGCCTTATTAACGGCTCCAAAGCATGGTGTCAGGCTGCTCCTGTCTTCTTCCTTGCAGAGCAGAGGCATCAAGGCAGCACCACGAGCGTGAGCAGTGACTTCTCCCTGCTGCTGGAGAGCTCACCGAGAGCAGCTGGGTGCTTTGCCTCTGAGGCCACGGAGCTGCTGCCAGCTGGAGTGCAGGCCCAGCCCACTTGGTAAGAACCCTGCCACATCTGGCTGGGGCATCGCAGGCTCAAGGGTTGCGTCATACAGCACTCAGACAGTGGGTGTTGAGAAGGGAGATGCCCGTGCTCCATGGGGTAGAGGGGTCAGTAGGTCACTGCAGAGAGCAAGAGAAAGAATTCAGCTGGCCACAAGCGCCAGGGCCTTCTGTTACATCCTGGCCCATAACGAGGGCAGAACAGGGCCCTGGCCTGGCTCACCTTAATGCCTGTTGTCTCATGTAGCTGCTCCTGCTGCAGAGCTGCAACTCCATCTGCCCCACAGTGGCCTTCATACTTACCAGGAGTGACTGTGGGTCTCACCAGGCACTGGGTGAAGAGTGATCATGCCAGGAGCCAGCTGCCATTTGGTTCCCTGCCACCTGGCAGGCGCTGGAGCTATCCCATGCAGTGGGCTGCAAAGTGGATAGCAGCCTGTGAAAGTCCCTGGCCAGGGGCTAACGCCACCTGGCCTGTCATTTAGAGCTCTTGGAGATAGCGCCAAGAAAGATTGGCAAACCCGACCCCTTCTCTTCCCTGCTGGGCACAGGCAAGACGCTGTCCTGGCGCTGGTTCCCTTGTGACTGACTGGAGGCCCCAGGGGCGGACTTTGGGCTAGGCAGGGAAAGGGCGTGTTTGGCAGGCTCATGTTGCAGGGCTGGTGAGATTGGGACACTTTCGGGCCTTTCTCTAGGGGTGCCCCTGGGAGTTTTTGTCTTCTCCTCTCCCTCAACACAAGTAGTGATGCTCTTGTGCTCAGCTATTTGAAGTTCAATCTGGGCTGTGCTTGGGGCAGCTGGAAACGCTCCCGGGAGAGCAGCCAGTAGCAAGCTTCCAGCAACCCAGCCTGGTGCAGTGAAGTGTTTCACCAGCCTTGGCTCCTGAGAGCAGGGACCAGCAGCCCGCAGCAGCACTACTTGGTGCGCTGGGCCTGGCCCAGCTCACCTGGAACACCAGCGAGCGCCAGCCACAGCAAACCCCTCATGGACCGTACAAAGCAGACTCGCCCTGGCACATTCAGGCAGTGCATTTAGGCTCTGGTGAGGGCCAGTGCTGGATGGGTCCCACAGGGGTAGGCCAGAAGCTCAGAATGAGCAAAGCATGCTCCTTCCGCAGGCGCGTCCTGTCAAGGCCAAACCTGGTCCCGCCAGCCTGTAGGCAGGGGGAATCTGGGAAGGTGGGGGGGGGCAGGTGCTGTTCTTGGGGGGCTGTCTCTCACTCGTCTGGCTTTGTGCCCCTGGGACGTGTCCATGCAGGCACCCCTTGCTCTGCTATCCCCAGAGGTCCCTGTAGGCCACACAGGCCGGTGTGTGGGCAGAGTGGTGCTGCAGGGGCAGTGCTGCATTCCTCGAGCTGAGCTCTGGGGCTTCTGGGGCCTGGGAGCACTGTACATTCTGACCACTAAGTACTTGCTGGCAGATGTGAAAGAGCTGGGCCCCACAGCTCTGCCAGCCTAACCCCCATTGTAGCCCGCAGCCGTAACCTAAGCCCAGGCCTCTTGCAGCAGTGGAATTCCTGCAGCAATGGAAACCCCCTGACTGTGCCATCTGCATTGCTGGTGCACCTCAGCTATGGCCTGGTAGCCCTGTGGCGCAGATGAGCCCTTGGGAGGGGCATCCCTTCAGAAAGTGAAGGGAGGCTCTGCTGGTCGCCTCCTCTGCTCTGTGCGTGTGGTCTTTCTGGAAGCCAGGGTGGCCACCCTGCCTTGTGGGGGCACTGTTCTCCTGGGGTTCAGTGCTGTCTGCACACGCGTTTGTCACCAGGTTGTGCATGCGCTTAGCTCTGCAGTTCTGCACTGAGGACAGCCCTGCCATGCCAGCTGAGGGGAAGGGCAGCGGAGGCTTTGGACTGGGACAGCAGGGAGCTGGCTTTCCTCCCAGACGGGCCTTGGTGACCTCTTGCAAGGCCGGGGGGTAGGTCAGAACCCTTCCTTGGTGGGCTGGTGGCTAGTGCACAGCGACAGCTTGGGGCCAGGAGGCAGCAAACTGAACCAGAGTCGGGGTCTGGCAGGACTAGACGAGGGGTCAGTTCAGCTGTGTCGGGAGGGCGGCCCTGTGAAGAGAGCTGGGATGGGCACCAGAGAGCAGTGACTGTGGTCCAGGGCTGGGCACAGCTGACTTGTGAGACTGAAGGAATGCAGGGGTGCTGCCCCCTCAGATCACTCCCGTCCTCACTGCTGACACAGACGGGGTTCTCCACTTGGGTATGGCCACACTGCAGGGGACCCTCCCACCGCTGCCCTGCATTTGCTGACTCCAGCTCCTGGGCCAGTAACACTGCCAGGAGACATCTGGGCTCTGGCTGCAGCCCAAGCTGTGGGACCCACGCGGAGGGAGGGCCCCAGGCCCCAGTGGCTCCTCCTGCTTTGCAGCCCTGTAAGCCAAGTCTGCTGACACAGTCCGGCTGCAAGTGTGTCACTGCAGTGCAGGTGTGCCCAAGATGCGTGAGAGGTGTAAGCGCAGCGCGTGCAGGCCAGAGCACACGGTCTGGCAGACTGCTGGAGCCATTACATCCGCTTCCCCCGTTCTTGGAGGCCTGGCAGGAGCTGAATCTCTTCTGATCTGGGGCAGCTTCCTGCCGGGGGAGCCGCCGTCTCACCCAGAGTCCTGTCATCATGCAGCAGGAAGAGCCGCAGAGCCTCTCCCCAGACGGTGCTCTGGAGCCGGACCTCGCACTCTGAAGACAGGCTGCCTGACCAGGAAGCCAAGTCCTCCAACTCCTCCTCTGCAAACCAGTCCGACGCTTTACTGAGAGTCGGAAGCAGCCCGCTGGAGGTCCCCAGACCCAGGTGAGATGCGAGTCAGGTGTAGGCTGGTGTAGCTGCTGTCATGCAGCCCTGATGCCCAGGAGTGCCAGAAGGGGCAGGGATCAGCAATCAGGTAGGAAATCATGCAGCCCATACGCAGGGATGAAGGTGCTGTGCGGAGGCAGAGCTGTGGTGGCAGCTCCAGTTGCTGTGACCTGCATGCCAGGCTCCACCCTGCCGAGGTTGTGAGCAGGAGGTCTCTGGTCTGGCTCCCTCCTGCATGGTCGTCTCTGCTGGCGCTGGAAGTGCGCTCTGTGCTCGAAAGCGAGTGTTCAGTGCCCGCACAGCGTCATGTGGAAGGGCCCACTGCTCCATTGGCATCTCTGCATTCCCTGGGGTGCCTGTGGCAGAGGAAGAGGCCATCACTAAGAGCAGGCTGGGAGGCTTGCACAGTGCAGGGCTCTGAGCCGACACAGCAGGCTGCGCGTCCGATCATGGCCCCTGCACTGGGGGAAGCTGGGGAAGCCAGGAGATTAGCCAGAACCCAGGCTAAAACCTGAGCTAAGACCAAGCGAGTTGCTGTCCATAATGAAGCGTATTCCAACAGCCTCTGGAGTCTGACGACTGCTTTCTGCAGCCCCAGAGAGGGGGTACTTGGGAATGGAGTTGGGGGGGCAGAGAGGAGGAGCCCACAGATCAGGCTGTGAATATTGCAGCCAACAAAGGAGAAGATGTTGTCATGCCCTTGTCTGCTGTTCTGTGGGATTTCCTGCTGAGCTGTCCCATCACAAGAGCCACTGTTTCAATCATATTGACTACTCCACCATGCGGAGCAAACAGAAAGAACAGACAGAGCCCTTCTTTGTACTTGGGATGTACATGCAGCCCCCATTGGAGAGAGAACTCACTGACAGGGCAGACTGCTCTGGAGCTGGGCTGACACACGTGGCCGTGTCCTTTGCCTTGAGCTGCTGCATGGCTGCTGCCTTGTCTTGCAATGACCAGGGTCAGACGCTGGGAAGATAGTGGCCCAAAGGGAGGGAAAAAAAGCAAAGAAAATTATGGCTGCTTCAGCTGGCACCAGCAGTGCTGGAGTCTCTCAGCCATAGCTCTGCCTGCCCGGCATTCCAGCCCTGACAAGTGGTGCCCATGTAGGGCAGGCAACTGCACTGCGATACCGTGGCCAAGCAGAAGCACGCCACAACTTCCATGGGGAGCATTCTTCCCGCTCGTTACATGGAGCCATGTTTGGGAGCAGCTCTGCCGCACCGCCAAATCCTTCTCAGCCTGGCCATGGCCCTTGCTGCCTCATAGAAACAATTGCTTACGATGGTTGTCAATGCAGAGAGCCAAGGCCGCACAGGATTTACGAGATTTGCTTCAACACAGCTGATTAGGGATAATTGTACTTTAGTAAGCATACCTACCGCATATCATTCACAAGATACACATTAGCAAGCACAGTACAGCAGGGTGTATAGGCCTGGACAAGAGGCGATTTGGCGTGCTCGCATTCCTTCTGCCACAGGGAGTTCTGGTCCCAAAGGGCCTCCATCAGGGCTGCAGCAGACGTTGCTCCATCTGGGGGAAAGTCTGGGGGACTCCTGAGGCTGAGTCTCCCCGGTCAAACTCAGCTGGGGTGGGACCTCAGTGATTCTATCCCTGCACTGTTTACTGGGTGTGCGCATACTGGCTCAACACCACTTTTAATGTCCTGACCGGGCGGAAGCCAAGATTGCCCTGGTTACTGTTTCCTCCTCAGGTTCCCGTCCAAACACAGGTGTCAGGCAATGATATGGCCATCTTGTGTCTATGTTTATAGCCTGGAACCCTGCAACACAGGGATGGTAACTTGATTGTGCCCCAGCAATGGAAGTTCCCACTCTTGCTCTCTGAGGCCTGCAGACAGGTCCCCTGCTGTGTTACGTGACAATGGGCTGAGTGGGGCTCTCGTTCTCTTGGGACTGCGCAAGAGCCTGGGGTGGGCTGGGCTCTGCAGCAGCACAGGAGAGGTCACCAGCACTAAGGCTTTGGCAACTAAGTCAGCTGTGTGCTGACAGCTGGTACTTACTCTCTCCTCAGGCAGCAGCTCCAGCCAGCGTCCAGCAAGCAGAGCTGCATTCCCCTTGGCTAGGCTCCTTGCACTTGTAGTCTCTATTCTGCCCTGGGTCCTGGAAAGCTGCGGTGAGCTCCTGGCTGGGTGACCCTGGGGAATGGGTGCAGTGGGTTCCACTCCCACTTCCTCACTGGATCCAGCCACCCCTGATACATACAGGCCTTTTGCCAGGGAGGGAGCTGATCACTGCTGGGTGAGCTGCAAGCATGGTCCAAATACACCCTTCCAATTGGAGACTGACGTGGCCTGAACTCCGTAGCTGGTGACCGCATGGGCTAAGGATGGGGAGAGGAGGTTTGCACAGGGGGGCCTTCTGTCTGGATACATTGGTGCAGGTTACGCAAGGGGTTATCCAGATCTCTCCAGTTGGAGTCCATGCACATTTGAATGCAGAACAGGTGGTGGTGTCTCTTCTTATTTGCATGTTCACCAGCGGCTCCCAGAGCACTGCTGTGTCAGTCAGCACATTGATCCCAGGGACTCTGGGATGTGGGAGAATATGATTTGCCCCATTGCATGAGAAGCCAGGGGACTTACCTTAGGCCACAAGGACATCCCCAGCAGTGTGGGAATTGAACCGCCTGCCTGTCTATCTGCCCTGCCTCATGGCGCTGGTGGGGGTGGGGGAGCAAGCAGGGAGCCCGTTCCCCTGACCCTGCAGCCAGACCTCTGGCTGGAGTGGCCTTGGAGTGGGCTCCCCTGCATGGCCGTGCGCCCAGACCTGCTCTTGTGCCAGCTGCAGGCCAGCTCCTGGGCAAGGCTGAGCTGCAGGAACAGCTGTACTTGATTGTCTAATCCTCTGGCCGTCTCATCATGGTAACAGAACAGTCAGCCATGGCTGAGGTGGCAGCTGGGAAGAAATAGCCTGTTCCTAGTGGGCCAGCAGCATTCAAGCAGCTAATCCAGCTGTCTGGTGCAGCCAGAGCGGGGAGCGGTGCAGAGCAGTGCCCCAGGGAGGCCAAGAAGGACCGGTTACAGTAGGTGTTGTGTTGGTCAGTGGGCAGCTCCATCGGGGCTGGATCCCCAGAGGTTTTCCCCAGAGCTTTCATCACACAAATAGTGTGATTAGTGACCTGTGAGCTAGTGTGAAGGCAAACCCAGACAGCGGGTCTCTGGTGGACAGAAGATCACTTCTTGCCACATCTCTGCATGGAGTGTTTCGCCAAACTTGCCAGGCATCGGGTCTAGGAAGGTGCCTTGGAATTATCTGCAGAGCAGGACACGATGTTCTCCCAGCTGAATGTCTGCTGTCTAGAAAGCAACACAGCTTGCCTCTACCTCATTATGCCGGTTGTGTGGATTGAGCACTAAATGTGGTGCCCTGAAGCCTGTGTTTCAGTTACTTGTGGGAGCTCCGGGAAACGCCAGCCTTGTAAGTGCTGCTGCAGCTCTCTTAGTAATGTGCTCTGGGGGAGGCTGTGTGTAAGCGTAATGCAGCCTGTCCAGCCAGCAGGTTTCACCGCGTCTGCGCTGCGTGTCTGCCATTCACTGTGTGGGATGGGGGTCAGAAAGAAGGCCACAGCTTGTCCAGAGCAGGACTGCAGAAGGACCCCATGTGTTTCCAGCACTGAGGCTGGGATTATGCAACAAAAGTACCTGACACCAGCTCTGAGTCTGACGGTGGTGGGACCCTGCCTGGCTAATGTTGGCCCATCTTTAACACAGGGGAGGTAGGAGCACAGAACTATAGCCCTGTCAGCTGGACTTCATAGCAGGGGAGCAGCGAGAGCTGCCTGCAAAACGCTCTGTCGGTGAGTACCTGGCAGACGAAGGCACAGTTACCAGTGTCGTTTAGGTCTTTCCCAACCTAAGCCAGATCAATTTTGGTATGTGCACCCATGGGGGGGTGACAAGTATAAGCAAACAATACACGTATGCAGGGGCAAGATTAGAAAGGCCAAGGCACAAAACCAGCTTAAACCAGCTAGAGACATAAAGGGTAACAAGAAGTCATTCTGTAAATATATTAAAGGCAAGACGAAGACCAAGGACAGGGTAGGCCCACTACTGAGTGATGAAAGAGAGACAAGAAGAAGTCTTGTGGCACCTTATAGACTAACAGATATTTTGGAGCATGAGCTTTCGTGGGCAAAGACCAGATTCATCAGATGCATGAGTGGGAGGTGGGGTCCCAGTAAAAGAGATGGCCAGAGCTGAAAAGGCCTAGTCAGTCAGGGTGGAAAAGGCCCATTATCAGTAGTATGTGTGAAGAGAGGAAAAAACAGGTCAGATAAAGACAGGGGGTCTGGATATGGTCTGAAGAATTGGGTCTGTCCCACGAAAGCTCACCTAATAAACTACTTTGCTAGTCTTTAAAGTGCTACTTGACTGCTTTTTGTTTTGATAAAGACGGGGGATATGGCTCATTGTCAGAAACTAATGTGGAGATTTTAACACATAGGGCAGAGAAGATCCTTTTGTAAGGTGTGAGCCACTCCCAGTCTCTCTTTAATCCTTGGTTAATGGAGTCAAATTTGCAAATAAATTGCAGCTCAGAGATTTCTCTCTCCATTTGATTTTTGAAATTTCTTTGTTTCAGGACTGCCACCCTTAAATCTGCCACTCAGTGTCCAGGGGGATTGAAGTGTTCCCCCACGGGCTTCCGTACATTACCATTCCTGATGTCCGATTTATGTCCATTTATTCTTTTACAGAGAGACTGTCCAGTTTGGCCAATGTAAATTGCAGTGGGGCATTGCTGGCACATGATGGCATATGTTATATTAGTAGATGTGCAGGTAAAGGAGCCCCTGATGGTGTGGTTGATGTTAGGTCCTGTGATGATGTCACTGGTGTAGATATGTGAGCAGAGTTGGCAGCAAGGACCGTTGCAGGGGCTGGTTCCAGGCCTAGAGCCACTGGTTTGTGATTTGTAGTGGCTGGTTAGGATTTGTTTAAGGTTGGCAGGCTGTCTGTAGGCGAGGACAGGCCTGCCTCCCAAGGTCTGTGAGAGTGAAAGATCATTGTTCAGGATGGGTTGCAGATCACTGATGATGCATTGGAGAGGGAGGGACAATAAGAGGAAACTTGGAAGTGGTAGAGGTGCTTAATGACTCCTTTTTTTCAGTTTTCCTCAAGAAGGCCGATGCAGAAATGCCTAATATAATACATGCTAGTGGGAAGAGAGTGGGTTTAGAGGATAAAATAAGTAAAGAACAAGTTAAAAATTACTTGGAAAAATTAGGTGTCTGCAAGTCACCAGGGCCTGATGTAATGCATCCTGGAATACTTAAGGGGCTGATAGCTAAAGGCTCAGAAACCTCCTCTATCTTTGAAAAGTCCTGGAAGTTGGGAAAGATTCCGGAATACTGGAAAAGGGGAAATATAGTGCCCATCTGTAAGAAAGGGAAAAAAAGAAAAACCCAGGAAACTATAGACCAGTTAGTTTAATTGCTGTGCCAGGAAAGATAATGGAGCAAATAATTAAGGAATTCATCTGCAAACTTCTGGATAAAAATAAGGTGATAGGTAACAGCCAGCATGGATTTGTAAAGAACAAATCGTGCCAGACCCATCTGATAGCTTTATTTGACGGAATAATAAGTCTTGTGGATAAGGGAGAAGCAGTGGATATGGTATACGTAGATATTTGACACGGTCTTGCATGATCTTATCAATAAACTAAGCAAATACAACTTAGGTGGGACCACTATAAGATGGGTGCTTAACTGGCGGAATAACTGTTCTCAGAGAGTAGTTATTAATGGTTTGCAGTCATCTTGGAAGGGCATAACAAGTGGGGTTTTGCGGGGATCTGTTTTGGGACCGGTTCTATTCAATATCATCATCAACAATTTAGATATTGGCATGGAGTATACGCTTATTATGTTTGCAGGTGATAACAAGCTGAGACGGGTTGCAGTTGCTTTGAAGGTCAGGCTCATGATTCAAAATGATCTGGACAAACTAGATAAATGGTCTGAGGTAAACAGGATGAAGTTTAATAAGAACAAATGCAAAGTACTCCACTTAGGAAGAAACAATCAGCTTTCTACGTATAGAATGGGAAGCGACTTTCTAGGAAGGAGTACTGCGGAAAGGGGCTTAGGAGTCATCGTGGACCACAAGTTAAATATGAGTCAACAGTGATGCTGTTGCAAAAGAAGCAAACAGGATTCTGGGATTCATAACAGGAGTGTTGAGAGCAAGACACGAGAAGTCATTCCTCCACTCTACTCAACGCTCATTAGGGCTCAATTGGAGTATTGTATCCAGTTCTGGGCACCACATTTCAAGAAGGATGTAGAGAAACTGGAGAAGGTCCAGAGAAGAGCAATAAGAATGATTAAATGTCTAGAGAACATGAGCTATGAGGGAAGACTGAAGGAACTGAGCTTGTTTAATTTAGAAAAGAGAAGACTTACAGGGGACATGATAGTGGATTTCAAGTACCTTAATGAGGGTTACAAGGAGGAGGGAGAAAAATTGTTCTCCTTGGCCTCTGAGGATAGGACAAGGAGCAATGGGTTTAAACTGCAGCAAGGGAGGTTTAGGTTGGACGTTAGAAAAAACTTCCCAACTGTCAGGGTGGTTAAACATTGGAATAAGTTACCTAGGGAGGTGGTATCTCTGTCACTGGAGATTTTTAAGGGCAAGTTAGCTAGATACCTACTGGGGATGATCTAGCTGGTGCTCGGTCCTGCTGAGAGGGCAAGGAACTGGACTTCATGACCTCTCAAGGTCCCTTCCAGTCCTAGTGCTCTGTGATTCTGTGACGTGCGACACATGGCTTGCACATTGGTGCACATAACATAACTTGAATGGCAAGGGAGTTCTGAGTGTGGGAGGGGGCTCAGGCCTTGGGTGAAAGGTTGGGATGCAAGGGTCTGAGGGCTCAGGGGTGGGGCTGGGTTGAGAGGTTTGGCATGAAGGAGGGTGCTCAAGGGCTATTGTGAGGAGAGAAGACTCCCACCTCTCACAGCAGCACCTGGGCTGAGGAGGAAAGGCAGCTGGGGCCTCAGTGTAAGTGACCCTCCCTTGCCCTCCACTGGCTCCAGCTGAGGCTGTGCTGGAGCTGAGGGGAGGGTCACATTGCCACAGAAGATCCTGGCATCAGGGCTGTGTCCGAGCCACCCCAGTCATGTCAGGGACCCCAAGACGGGGAGAGGTGCTGTGTTTATTTCATCCTTCCTCGGACCTTGGCATGCTGGACGCTAGGCTACGCTGGGGCCGTGAGATGGGTGGCCTCCACTGGCTATGGCTGGTCTCGGGGCAGGCATACTTGAACCCCTATATGGTACTAAATTTGCAAGAACGAATCCCGCCAAACCAGTTTGATTTCCTTCTGTGACTGGTAACTTGTTTGGTGGCTGGGGGAATGCAGTGGACATAATCGCTTGGACTTCAGCAAGGCCTTTTCCCACACGACATGTGGATAAGCAACCTGGAGAAATGCAGGCCTGACAAAACTATCATTACGTGGACACAGAATTGGATAAACCACTGCAAAGTTAATGGAACGAAGCAGGATTGCAGAAAGGTCTCCAGCGGGATTTCACAGGGACCCTTGTGTGGTCGGTGGTGTTTGACATCTTTCTCAATGATCTGGGTGTGGGTGAAGAGAGCGCTCTGATCAAGTTTGCAGGTGACACGAAGCTGGCTTGCAGGTGGCTGCCCGTATTTTGGAGGATACATCTAAAGTTCAGAGGGGTCTTGATAAACTGGAGAACTAAGCTACAGACACAAAGTGGAACTGAACAAAGATGTCAGGTGCACCTGTTGGCTTAGGAAAAACAAATGTACGAATGCAGACGGGGGGAACTGGCTGGGTGGCAGCACTGCTGAGAAGAATCTGGGAGCTGCGGTGAATCACCACTTCAACAGGCGTCAGCAGTGCAAGGCAAGAGCACTGCCCTATTCAGCGCTGCCTTAGGCCTCCGCTGGAGTCCTGGGTCTAGCTTTGGCCAGCCAGCTAAAGTGTGCTGAGGAAGTGGAGGGATCCAGAAGCAAGTGACAAAGCTGATCCAAGGGACAGAATGCAGCCACACGAGCAAAGGCTGGAGTACTTGGGGCCTGTTTAGCTGAGAAAAGAGGAGATTAAGGAGGGATCTAATACAGGTCTTCAGATGTTTGAGAGGATACCCCAAAAAGATGGAGAAAAGTTGTCCTCTTGAGCCACAGAGGGCAGGATGAGAGCCAATGGGTTCGAAGTGCAGGAGAGCAGATTTAGGTTAAATCTCAGGAAAAGCTTCCAAACGGTGAGCGCAGGAGGCCAGTGGAACAGAGGCCTTGGGAGGTGCTGGCAGCTGCTCACTGGAGGTTTTCAGGAGGCGTCTGGAGCCAACTGTTTCAGATGGTTCACCACGACACATCCTGCATCTTGGGGTGGCAGGGGGTGTTAAACTAGATGGCCCTTGTGGTTCCTGCTCACCCTCTGGCTGGCTCTGTGGCTGGCGCATGGCTCATACTGCAAGGTATTGTTGTGCTTGTACAATATTGTGGTCCAGCATACGGCAGCTTTAAAATGGTTGGTGTGTAAGTGGCTGAGACTTAGCCAGTGTTGTAAATGCCACATGCCAACTGCCAGCTGTTTTCTCTCTGAAGGCTGAAGGGCCTTCAGGAAACCTGCCTGGCCTGCCTTGCAATCAATGCCCTAGTCCAGTCTGATCATTTCACCTTCTGAAGAGCATTACTGCGTAGCCCCTGGCTGTGGTAACAGCTGCAGTGGTGTAAGTGTGCAGGGCAATGCACCCTTGTCTCCAAGCCATTCATAACCATCTGGACAAACAGCACATGAGCAGAGGGCAAAAAGGGGGATGATGCCAGTGGAGCAGCCAGGCTGGCTGGCATGCAGTTGAGGTGGGCCCAGCCTGCCTGCCTGCATGCTGTCAGGGATCCACGCACTCAGAAAGCCGGCTAGAGCGCTCTGTGGGAAGAGAGGCTGCTCGGGGAGCCTTGGCCTAATTACATGGAATCGGAACCACTGCAGGGTAACAGTTGCTTGCTGGTGTCCGCGCAGGCAGCCAGCAGACTCCCTGGCACTGCTGCATTTGTGCAAAGGGACAGCTCATGCCGTTTCTCAGTAGCCTCTCATACTTCGGAGGCACTCTTCCCGCTCCTGGGCTGAACCTCGTTCTCCTCCTGGTTTCCCCTCTCCACCATGTTTGTGAGATGGGCACAGCACTGTGCAAACCCTGCTGTGGCAGCCTGCGCTTGTGTGCCACTCTGTTCCTAGTCTCACTGGCCTGCTGCCCTCGTTGGCCCTGACTCTAAGTAGTTTGCTTGCTCCTTGGGCTTCTCCCCTGCCCTGTGGGCCCCACTCCATCATGATGGCTTGTGACAGGGTGTGCAACCTTCTGGTCAGCTCCTTCATCAGCTGGTGCTTGTGCTTTGCACGAGATAGGCTCTTGTCCTTCCCCAAGCGCACTAGGGTCATCTCAGTTCTTTGAGATACGAAGTGGTGTGGGGCCAGTGCAGACCTGACTGGAACACTGAAAGACATGTAGGTCTTGTCCCTCAGCCCCACACTTTCGGTGTAGCCACAAACTGCTGTTGGGGCGAGGAATCTGCTCCCTCAGGGAGCCACAGATTCCAGGAATCCTGCCAGGGAATTTGGGTTCGACTTCGTTGGCCTTTGTTGTGTTCTAAGCATGGCATCGAGTGGCTACCTGGCATGTTCCTGTTGAGCTAAAATTTCTGTCTGGGGTACTTGATTCTTACACCTGCCCCCACCTCTCTCCAGTACACTACATTTCTGTGCTCTTTCATACGCTAACCAAGAAAGCACAGGTTCTGTCGCTGGGGCGGGGCGCTGTTTGGAAAGTCTGAGGTGGAACATGGAGGCCAGGACAGCTGAGTCAGGTAGGAAGCAGACTAGGAAAGAGAAGTTCCCAAAAGTTCAATGTTGGTCATTCCACCAAACATCAAAAGGCCATCCTGGGATTTCCAGGGCCTTCATGAGCTACAGCCCCGGAGCTTGCTGCACTAGGGAGTTGTGCTTGGTGGACTACACCTGGGAACAAACACTTGAAAGCTACTGTTTGTATCCTAGGGCACCACCAGGGCAGTCTGGCACAGTGCACAATCCTTCTTAAGCAGTGGTGCTGATGGTCAGGCCTCCGCGAGTGTTATTCTCCGGTGATGAAATGAAGCCAACAGCTGCCAGGGTGTCGGGCTATGATGTCGTGCTCTGAAGTTCTTCCTTAGGTTGCTTCTGTGAAGTCGGTGAGCAAATGGCAATGCTATGCTCTCCAGCTTCTCCCACCTGCCAGCATACGCTCAAACTCGGAACCACCTTTCTGATTGCTGAGAGCCCTGGGTCATGGGCCTGATGACCTCCAGAACCCCCAGGAAACCACAGCCTCGCAGGCTAGTCTGCGGGGATTGTGCTGTGCTCACTGAGATTGTCAAAGGAGCTCCTCCAGTTCACTCCGGTTTCTGTCTTTTCTGGTAGGAGGCTGCATGCATTGATTGCATCGTCTTTCTTGGGCTCCTTTTCCTGTCCTTTTGTTTGCCTGCTGCTGCAGCATCGTGCTTCTGAGGAGTGAATACAATGCTGCTTAGGTGTTTAGTTCTGTGCTCTCATATGTCTTTGTGGGCAGCCCATGCCTGGGTGTATCTGTTCTTCCTTCTGCCAACAAGATCAGGTGTGCGCGCTCTCAGGGACTCCTTCCATTGCCTGCAGAAGCAAGCGCTCAGGGCCTCTCCCAAACAGACTCTGGTACACAGAGGCACCAGCAAGGTCTGAGCTTCTCAGAGTCCCTGCAGTTTGTATGTGTTAGCAGCTGCAGTGGGCTGTGGAGGGATGCCCTCTGTGGGGCGGGGTATCCATGTCTCTGGTTTTGGGCCAGGACATGCTAGGATGTTGTGCTATTGGGTTTCCCGGGTCCTGCATGACCCTCTTTCATTTGAGAGCAGCTAGAACAAATCTAGCAACAATCTAGTGCTTCTTGGTCACAACCAGCCTGGCTTTTCCTTTTGCTTCCAGAAGGAAGGTCTGCCTTGTGTTATGTGCCTGAATCCCTTCTGGTTGCACCCTCACATCCAGCAGCAGAACCCCTGGCACAGACGTTGACAGCTATGCCCTGTGCCCACTGGCACAGGAGTTTAGAAGAAAAGCCTGTGATTACATGACTTCTGACTGCCCCATCTCCCCTCTCTCTCTCTGCCCCAGGTCAGTGGACCACTCCCTGCCTGGACCCTCCATTTCTACAGACTTTGGCAGCTGGCAGATGGTAACGGGTTGCGGCAGTATTCAGGAGCGTGCAATCCTGAGCACAGATGCTGCTCTCCCTTGCAGCTTCCCGGATGAGCTCCCTAGCAGTGGCCTGTAAGTGTACTGAGGGGAGAGGAGGGCTCCCTGTGTGTAACGCTTGCCTGGCTCTGAAACTGGGGCAAGCCAGAGAGCTGCCTTAGCCCTGAGACTAATTTGAGCTGTTGACGTCTCCCCTCTCTTAGTGCTTCTCAGAAGTGCCTTCTGCCCAGGCACGCAGCGCCCCGTGCACAATGTCTGGGCGGCGTGGTGCTCAGGGACTGTGTCTATCCTGGAGGCAAAGGAAGCAAGCCCAGGAGCCTTTGTCTTACTGGGGCAGAAGTGGGGGGCAGTTTGCGGTTCTGCCCTGTAGCAGTGAGCAAGTCAGGCCTGTTTGTTTCCTGGATCCCACTGGGCTGCTTGGGGTCTGTCTGTACAGCAAAGAACCACCCAGTAGCTCCGGCACCTGGGCCTGTTTCCTTGCTGGGCTGCTCTCTGGACTCTAGCCCAAGTCTGGAGGGCGACAGAGCAACGGAGCCCTGTGGCCCAAGTCGGGGGCGCAGCCCAGCGGTGGGCTTTTGTTGGCAGTGCCGACAGGCCCGTTACGTCTACCATGGTTCAGATTCCAGCCCTTCCACAGGCCGTAAGCTGCATCTTGTACACCTTCCTTCTCTCCCCTTCAGTTGTCGCACTGTTGTCCAGGTACTTGTGTCAGGTGGGAGCAGGGCTCAGTACCAGCCACAGCCCCAAAGCCACACCTGCCTTCACAAGCTGGATGGGGGACAGCCCCTTACCCCAGAACAGAGCGTTTGTGTGTGAGGCAACTTCACAGGGAGCATTACACAGGCTGTGGGCAATGCCTCTGGCCGCTCCGTCTAGCCCGAGGGAGGGGAGCGTTCAGGCCAGGGGCTGCACTGTGCACCAAGCTCAGCACTCAGGTTCTGCAGCCAGCTCTCCTGGCCCCTGGGTTGTGAACTCAGCGGGAGGAAGCCCCTTGCTATGGCACGAGGGGGAGGGGTGGAGACCTGGAAAGCACCTTTCTTTTGGGCCTGTCTGTGCACCTGGCCATGGGTGCTGACAGCCGGAACCACAGCAGGTGCTGCACTTACCTGCGCTGCCCCAGAGCTGACAGCCAGAGCCCTGGCTGAGCGCAGCCTTTCCTGGGAGCGCTGGGCTGACTCCAGGTAGCAGCTGTCTCAGCTCCGCATGCAAGCCACTTTCCGTTCCCGTCCCCTCTGCCTGTGCAGCTGATGTGGCATGGCCTCTGCTTTCCCAGGGCTCTTGCTGCTGCCAGGCCCCTCTCCCAAAGAATCTCTCCCCAGGTTCTCCCAGAAAGGCTCCAGCCTGAAGTTTGGGCCTGGCTGCACACTTGCTTCAGGCCCTGCATGCTCTTGCCCCCTCAGCTGGGGTTTAAACCCCCTAGCAAGCTGTGACAGCTCCAGGGGAGCCGAGCCGAGCCGAGCCTCCCTGCTGCACAGTGGCAAAGCAGGGGCTGAGAGCCTGCCTGGGGTGGGAGACCGCTCCCCCCGGGGCTGGACAGGACTCTGCCGAACTAGCCCATGTTGGCTGGCCTCTCTGGTGAAGGAAACCAGGCCCCTTTCTCCCCTCAAAAGTAAAGGGGGACTGGAAGCATGAAGCACTGCAGCAAAGCTGTGCAGGTAAGCTGTTCTGTGGGGAAGGAGGGTCCCAGCCCCTGCTGTGCTCCTGGGTCTGCGCTGCTGGAAGCCCTTGGCTTATGGGAGCAGGAAGTGCAGGACTGTGCATAGGCGGGATGGAGACGTCGGATCAATACAGGAGGCTCTTTGAATTTTAACTAGTACAAGGGAGCAGGGAGTTCCCCAGGCCAGAGTATTTCTGCCCTGTCTGCTAAATGTGCTGCTGCTGCAGCAGCCTTCCAGCTTCTCCTGGAGCAAAGGGGTAACTTGGTTGCCCTGGGGCTTCTAAGCATCCCCCTTGGTTGGCCCTCTTGCTACTGTTTCCAGCTGTGGGTGGTTAACGTTTCCACTCGTTCACTGTGCCAAAGGAGTCACTCAGCACCTTGTGTGATCCCAGGGAAGTCTCGAGGGGAAGGGTTGTACTGTGTCCTTGGTGTGACCGCTGAAAAAGGCCTTTCTCTCTCTGGCCCCCCGGCTCCATTGGCTGACACACACAGGAAGGACTGCTGCAGTCCTGAGCCCTCCGCACAGCTGCCTTTGAACTGCAATCACTCTTCATGCTGCTCTCTCATCTGGACTAGCACATTTTCTTCCCCTGCCTCAAGCAGTTGGCGAGGCGAGCAGGCCCCAGGGGCACCGTGCCCTGCGCTGGAGGAATGATGCACACAGCGAGCTTGCAGGGCAAGGGTGGGGAGACAGCTCCTCTCTCTCGTGCCCTTAGCTGGGACCTGGGGTCTTCACCCCTCCCCCAATCCATCCTCAGCTGGTCTCATGCTCAGCCCGGCCTATGCACGGATGGGGGGGTGGGGCAGCAGAAAGCTGCCATGCCAGGGGCAGAGGGAAGCGCTCCGTGGGCTGTGCAGCGGAGGGCTGGGCGCGGGGGCAGAGCACCTAGCGGGGCAGGCCTGCTGCCTGCAGCGTGTGAGGAAGCGGCAGCTGCAGCACCGGTCCAGGTGGTGAACCGTGGGGCTTGGAACCCTGCGCGGGGACTGGCCGGGCCCAGGACCACTCAGCCTCCCCTCCTGTAGGAGCAGGGCCAGGGGCGGGCTAGTGCCTCGTTCTCCCCGGCTGGGGCTCACGTTCCCTCCCCTTCTCCGGTCCCCGGGGGTGGGCTGTGGTCTGCACTGTGGGGCGCGCCTCTCCCCCGGCTGCCCCCAGAAGCGTTCAGCTTCCCGGGAGCGCTGGCTGGAGCCCTCGGCTGCCCCCTCCTTGGCGTGCAGGTGGCAGGGGCGGCGGGCTGGACCCAGGGGGCTGGCTCGCCATCGGCCGGCCGCAGGCCTGGGGGCGTTCGTGCCTTGCGCCGGGGGCTGTGGGGCCAGCGGCCGCCAGAGAAGGGTGCGGCTGA
This sequence comes from Carettochelys insculpta, assembly GCF_033958435.1. NCBI lineage: Eukaryota > Metazoa > Chordata > Testudines > Carettochelyidae > Carettochelys > Carettochelys insculpta. Next base: position 49,912,151 of record NC_134147.1, on the reverse strand, counting down.
CCCCCTCCCCTTCTGTCTTGCAGGCTGGTCCCCGCAGCAGCCCGAGGGTCCCGCCTGGAGCAGGTGCGCTCTGCCTTCCTGGCCGCCTACCGCAGCACCATCGGCCTGCGGGCCGTGCCGCCCAGCCCCTCCAGCCTGGGGGGCCTGCTGGAGCAGTTCGCCCGGGGCGTCGGACTGCGAGGGAGCAGCAGCACCCTCTGAGCGCCGGGGCTGGCCGCCCGCTGTGTGCAGTAAAGCGTGCACCCCTGCGCCCCGTCTCTGCTTTCGGGGCGCGGCGCCGGGACCCGGGCAGCCCCCGCGAGGCCAGGGGGCCGGCAGGGCGGGGCTCTGGGCCGCTCCCCGGGGCGGGGCGGGGCGGCGCATGGAGCTGCCGGGGGCCGCCGCTTCCCCGCCCGGCAGCGCAGCGCTGGAGCCGGCCGGGCGGATGGCGTTTCCCGGAGCGCTGGAGCCGGCGTCCGCCAGCGTCCCGGCCACCAAGCTGGAGCTCAGCGTGTCCTGCAGGTGCGGGGCGGGGCGGGGGGAGCGTGCGCCCAACACGTGCCCCGGGGTGCGGGGGACAGCAGGGGAGTGTGCAGTGCTCTCCCCTCACGTGTGGAAGTGACCACCTGTGTGCAGCGTGAGTGTGCGAGGCATGGCTGCTATGCGTGTGTGCAACACTTTCCCAACAAGCGTGAGTGTGCAATGCTTGCCCATCGCTGCATGTGCAACACCGTGCAAACGTGCAAAGCGAGTCTGCCCTGCAAGTGTCTGTGATGGTGCGAGAGCATCCAGTGCGTGCCCAGCGCGCGTGTACCCAGGGCAGCAAGCAGGTGTGCAACGGGGGAGTGTGATGTGTGCAAGGGTGTAGTAGCGCACGGGGGTGGCTGTGCACACCTGCCAGGTGTGCAGGGCTGGCACGTTTGCACGTGTGGCTGGCACACACTGCCAGCTTGCTTGTTTGTGGTTGTGCCCAGATGTAAGCGCTGGTTGTGCTGTGTGCGAGAGTGAGTGACACCCCCAGCCCTCCCACCCAGGGCTCCGCCAGGTGAGCCGGTGGCCGGGCACAAGGGCTGGGTGGGAGGTTGCCCCTGCCCGCGGATGACAAACAGCCTGCCCAGCTCCGGGCTGTCCCACTCCAGCACGCCCCTCTGCTTGCTCCCTGCCTTCACTCGGTAGCGCTCAGCTGTCACCCTGGGGCCCAGGCCCACGCAGCAGCTGAGGTTCTGGTGGAGCCAGGCCAGCCCACCCCCTGACAGGGAGCCCCTCCATGGGTCCCGAGCTGAGCCCCAAAGCCCCTGAGGGGCAGTACGGGTGGTGCTGCCGGAGTGGGAGCGGCCAGTGTTGTGGCTGCATGGGCCCCCTTTGCTCACGTTCTCAGGGCACCCTGGTCTGAGCCCAGCCCAGGTTCAGGGGGTTGGCCCTGCGGCCCAAGGAGGAGCAGAGGCGGCTGTGGCAGGGCAGGGGAAGCGCAGCGTTGCAGAGGACAGAGCTGTGAGATGTTCTGGCTGCCTTCCTGCTCTGGTCGTGCTCAGGTTCGTCATTGGGCTTGTGTCTGATGGCACTGTGGGCTCACGAGGGCCTTGCCCTGGTGCAAGGAGGCTGAGGTGCAGCCTGGTATGCCTGGATCCTCCCCAAGGGAATCTGAGGGGTTTCTGGGCCCAAGCATGCTCCTCAGAGCCCAGCGTGACTGGCACAAAAGGAGCCCCAGAACAGCTGGCCGATCTGAACACTGGTGACCCTTCCCGGCGTTGGTTAGAAGTCAGCTGCCTGGCTGCTGCAGCCACGGGTGTGTGGCTCAGAGTGATGCCCCAGCCTGCAGCGAAAGCTGGGGGAGGTTTGCAAGCTGTTGCTGGTGAGGCTACCTGCATCTGCCGCTGCCTCCCCCAGCCAGTCAGGGCTGTGAGGGCCACTGGAGTCACCCCACACGCACACCCCTCCCGTTCCTGCAGGACCTGGGACTGCCTGGCTGATGTGGAAGGGCCCTGAGGAAGCTGTCACCCCAGGAGGCGGGGGCAGGGGCCAGCTCAGCAGGGAGCGATCTCCCACCACCCTGTCCCTCGGGGGCGGGATGCAGGAGGAGGCACCTCTGCCCTCCAGCAGTGCAGCCAGAGGTGCTCTCCGAATCAGGAGCACTCAGCTCCGGGCACACAGAGGGCGAGAGGCAGCCGCCAGGTTCTCAGCTCTCCGGGGGCTTTCCCTGGCCTCACCAGATCGCCCCCTCCCTGTTGGGGAAGGGCCCCTGCGTCCCCAGGCTGGGACCATGGGTCCGCTGGGGGCCAAAAGCCATGGAGCCAACGGAAACCACATCCAGCTGGGGTCCTGCAGCCCCAGCCCCTGGTGCTGCGGTGCCAATGTGGCTGCAAGTCAGAGCTCTTCCTCTGCCTGGGAGGGGCAGGCCGCACCTGCGGGGATTGAGAGCCGGGAGCCGGGAGGCCAGGAGAGTGACCCCTGGAGCTGTCACTGCTCTGTCCCCTTCCTCCTGGCCCCCGAGCAGCTGCTGCTGGAGCCTCTCCACCCTTGCTGCCTCCCTCTGAGAGAGCCCTGCCCCCAGCGAGGCCAGCTGGCTGGGACACAGCTCCTGGCCATGCTCCTGCCCCTCCCTGCTGGCCATCCTCAGACTTGACAGGTGTGGGGCAGGGGCCCACGGTGTTTTACAGGCTCCGTGCCTGCCGAGGGCTGGCAGCTGCTGTGCGGGGCTCTAGTGAGCTGGGAACCAGGCTCAAAGGGCCCATCTCCAGTCAGACTATGCCCAGCAGGAGAGCTCAGGGCCCTTCCTGCTCTGCTGGTGGGGCCATGTTGCTGGGGCAGGCAGGCCTCTGCTCCAGCTGAGTTCCTCATCCGTGCCACTCGGGGCAGACTGGGGCTTCAGGGCCCCCAGCCTGGCACCTGCTGTGAATGTGCCAGCCGCCCTGGCTGGGGTGTGGGAGACCAGGCACTGCTGGGAGCAGGAAGGACCTCGGTGGAGTCAGCAGCAGTCTTTGGTGCAGTCAGAGGTGATCAAGTGCTGCGGCTGCTGCTATTTCAGGGGGCTGGGAGAAGGGGCAGTCCAGCCTGGCTCAGGCTGTTCATACCCCACTAAGCATCTTTTCTTCCTCCTCCCCTGCCTGCATCTCTCCTGATGGAGGCTCCTGCGCCTGGGGGGCAAGAGCTGCTCAGCCACCCTGCAGTGCCCCAGTAAATGGGCTCTCTGTCACATCAGTGGCTGTCGAAGCCAGAGACATTTCCCCACAAGCTCCGCACCCCCCCAGCCCCTTCCTGCAGTGCTCTGAGCTGCTCTGCAGGCACCTCTTCCCAGGACAACTCTTAGCCCCCCAGGCTCACCTGTGCAGCCCTGGGTCCCCACTGCCCAACAAGCCTCACGGGTCAGGGCCCTGGGGCTGGTGACAGGCAATGGAACCCCGTTTCCCAGGAGTAGCATGGGCTGGGCATGAGTAGTGCAGCTGGGCTGGGGCTGTGAGACCCCTTTTCTCTTTCGCGCCCTGCTTGCGTGTGGGCCAAGACCGTAGCAGAGTTTAAAAAAGAACTTGATAAACTCATGGACAAGTCCAGCGACGGCTCTTGGCCAGGAGGGGCCTGGGTGGTGCCTCTGGCCTCCATTTGCCGGAGGCTGGAACTGGGCAACAAGGAATTGGCCACGGGATGGATGGACCACGGGATGGATGGACCACGGGATGGTTACCTGCTCTGCTTGTCCCCTCTGAGGCACCTGGCACTGGCCACTGTCGGAAGACAGGACGCTGGCCCTGAGGGGCTTGTGTCTGACCCACTGTGGCTGTTCTCATGTGGGAGCTCTGTGTGGGTGCGGTGCCCAGCCCCAGGCCCTGGTCCCAGACCAAATCCATCCAGCATCTCCTCTCCCTGCTCTGTCCCCTCTGCCGGGGATACCCCCCAGACCCCTGGTCCCCTTTTGGCCAGGCCCGTCCCTTTGCTGAGCCCCGTCCCAGCTGGCCAGGCTTCTGTGGCATATTGGGCACTTGTCCTGTTCACCTCCCTGATGTGCTCGGTTGGCAGGGGCACAAGGCGCACAGAAACAGCAGGCAGCACAGAGGGACAGGTGGGGTCGAGTGGAGGGAGGCAGGGCTGGAGAGCCTGGGGACCCCAGCCTTGCTGGGGAGGGGGATTCAGGCCGGCCCTGGGCATTAGGGAGGGGGGCTCGGGCCGGCCCTGGGCATTAGGGAGGGGGGCTCGGGCCGGCCCTGGGCATTAGGGAGCGGGGCTCGGGCCGGCCCTGGGCATTAGGGAGGGGGGCTCGGGCCGGCCCTGGGCATTAGGGAGGGGGGCTCGGGCCGGCCCTGGGCATTAGGGAGCGGGGCTCGGGCCGGCCCTGGGCATTAGGGAGCGGGGCTCGGGCCGGCCCTGGGCATTAGGGAGAGGGGCTCGGGCCGGCCCTGGGCATTAGGGAGCGGGGCTCGGGCCGGCCCTGGGCATTAGGGAGCGGGGCTCGGGCCGGCCCTGGGCATTAGGGAGCGGGGCTCGGGCCGGCCCTGGGTATTAGGGAGGGGGGCTCGGGCCGGCCCTGGTTGCTGGGGAGGGGGATTCAGGCCGGCCCTGGGCATTAGGGAGGGGGGCTCGGGCCGGCCCTGGGCATTAGGGAGCGGGGCTCGGGCCGGCCCTGGGCATTAGGGAGAGGGGCTCGGGCCGGCCCTGGGCATTAGGGAGCGGGGCTCGGGCCGGCCCTGGGTATTAGGGAGAGGGGCTCGGGCCGGCCCTGGGCATTAGGGAGCGGGGCTCGGGCCGGCCCTGGGTATTAGGGAGCGGGGCTCGGGCCGGCCCTGGGTATTAGGGAGGGGGGCTCGGGCCGGCCCTGGTTGCTGGGGAGGGGGATTCAGGCCGGCCCTGGGCATTAGGGAGGGGGGCTCGGGCCGGCCCTGGGCATTAGGGAGGGGGGCTCGGGCCGGCCCTGGGCATTAGGGAGCGGGGCTCGGGCCGGCCCTGGGTATTAGGGAGCGGGGCTCGGGCCGGCCCTGGGTATTAGGGAGCGGGGCTCGGGCCGGCCCTGGGCATTAGGGAGGGGGGCTCGGGCCGGCCCTGGGTATTAGGGAGCGGGGCTCGGGCCGGCCCTGGGCATTAGGGAGGGGGGCTCGGGCCAGCCCTGGGTGGTCCCTTTTTCCCTTTGGGGACAATTGTCCCCCTGCGTAGGAGCATCCCTGGCACAGCACCCATGGCAGCTGTTCCTGCTTGGCTGCCTGTTCCTGGTAACGGAGGGGCTGGTCCCCTGCCAGAGGCAGCACAGCCCCCGGGAGCCTGGCTGCAGAGAGCACCACGACTCAGCAGCTGGGCAGAGGTGCCCGGGTGTGTGCCCTGCGTGGGACTGCCCCAGCCGGAACTCAGACTGCTCCCGCCTCTGCTGGCTGCACGGGCCTCACACAAGTGCCTCCCAGATGCGCCTGTCCTGCGCCGGGGCTGGCACTAGTCCCCCTTGGCTTCGGTCCATGTCGAGGGCGTAAGAAGGAGACGTGCTGGGTGGCAGGGGGCCCATTGTGGCTGGACCCCTTCCTGCCACGTGCCAGGAAAGAAGGAGACCCTGCAGCTAGGGTAGCTGGCAGCCCCCATCTCAGTCAGCGCCCCCTGCTGGGAGCTCCCCAGCGCCCTGCCCCACAGCGCCCCTGCTGGGAGCTCCCCCGCATTCAGTGCCCTGCCCCACAGCACCCCCTGCTGGGAGCTCCCCCACATTCAGCGCCCTGCCCCACAGCGCCCCCGGCTGGGAGCTCCCCCGCATTCAGCGCCCTGCCCCACAGCGCCCCTGCTGGGAGCTCCCCCGCATTCAGTGCCCTGCCCCACAGCACCCCCTGCTGGGAGCTCCCCCACATTCAGCGCCCTGCCCCACAGCGCCCCTGGCTGGGAGCTCCCCCGTATTCAGTGCCCAGCCCCACAGCACCCCCTGCTGGGAGCTCCCCCACATTCAGCTCCCTTCCCCACAGCGCCCCCTGCTGGGAGCTCCTCAGCGCCCTGCCCCCCAGCGCCCCCCCCCCAGCTGGGAGCTCCTCCACATTCAGCGCTCTGCCCCACAGCGCCCCCTGCTGGGAGCTCCCCCTGCACCCAGTGCCCTGCCCCACAGCATCTGCTGCTGGGAGCTCCCCCCACACCCAGTGCACTGCCCCACAGCACCCCCTTCTGGGCGCTCCCTTCACCTAGCACCCTGCCCCACAGCACCCCCTCCTGGGAGCTTCCCCGCACCCAGTGCCCTGCCCCACAGCAACCCCTGCTGGGAGCTCCCCCACACACAGCGCCCTGCCCCACAGCGCCCCCTTCTGGGAGCTTCCCAGCGCCCTGCCCCACAGCACCCCCATCTGGGAGCTCCCCCGCATTCAGCGCCCTTCCCCACAGCGCCCCCTGCTGGGAGCTCCCCCTGCACCCAGTGCCCTGCCCCACAGCGTCTGCTGCTGGGAGCTCCCCCCACACCCAGTGCACTGCCCCACAGCACCCCCTTCTGGGAGCTCCCTTCACCTAGCGCCCTGCCCCACAGCACCCCCTGTTGGGAGCTCCCCCACACGCCCTGCCCCACAGCACCCCCTTCTGGGAGCTCCCTTCACCTAGCGCCCTGCCCCACAGCACCCCCTCCTGGGAGCTTCCCCGCACCCAGTGCCCTGCCCCACAGCAACCCCTGCTGGGAGCTCCCCCACACACAGCACCCTGCCCCACAGCACCCACAGCTGGGAGCTCCCCCGCATTCAGCGCCCTTCCCCACAGCGCCCCCTGGTGGGAGCTCCCCCTGCACCCAGTGTCCTGCCCCACAGCACCCCCTTCTGGGCGCTCCCTTCACCTAGCGCCCTGCCCCACAGCACCCCCTTCTGGGAGCTCCCTTCACCTAGCACCCTGCCCCACAGCACCCCCTCCTGGGAGCTTCCCCGTACCCAGTGCCCTGCCCCACAGCAACCCCTGCTGGGAGCTCCCCTGCACCTAGCGCCTTGCCCCATAGCACCCTCTGCTGGGAGCTCTCCTGCATCCAGGGCCCTGACCCACAGCTCCCCCTACTGGGAGCTCCCCCACACCCAGAGTCCTGCCCCACAGCGCCCCCTGCTGGGATTGCACAGTGGCTGCAGCCATTTCGATATCTTGCTTTTGTTTTTAAAACATGGATGACTGTGTTGTTTACAAGGGCCGCTGGGGTGGTGGTGGGTGGCAGAGAGCTGAGGGCTGGGCCCCTCTCACCTGCATGCACATCGTCCCCTGGGGGAGAAGGGGGACAGCCCCTTTCCCACCAGGCCCCACAGAGCAGGCCTTTTGCCCCAAGGGAATTCCAAGCAGAGACAGAACCCTAAACAGACAGGGCTGTTGAGTGGAGACAGCCACGCCGCCTACCGGCCCTTGCCCCAGGGCTGCAGCGTAGGGGCACCATTTAGGAACCCTGCCCCAGCTGCTTGTGGATTGCCTGCTCCACTGAGTTCCCTCTGCGACCCTCAGCCCATGCAAGCTCCAGCCCAGCACCCCCAGATTTGCCCAGGGGCTGGGCTGTGGGGCTCAGCTCTTAGCTTCTGCCAAGCTGCCGTGACAGCAAGGAGAGGTGGTCCTGGGGGCTGGGCAGGCCCCTCTGAGTTTTGCAGGGGGTACTCTGGCCTCATGTACCAGCCCTGAGACCCTGTGCCAGAGCTCTAGAGGGGCTACCTCTCCAAGGTGCAGACCCTTCAGAGGGTCCAGCACTTCCCCACAGTGGCTCTGGAGGGGAGGGGAGGATGGGCGGGGCCCAAGGCTTGCGGGGCTGCAATCTATACTGTAGCATGACTCCCCTCCGGAGCCAGGATTGCATCCCAGTTCCCCTTCTTCCACTGCTGGGCCAGTTTCCAGCAGGGCTCATGTCCCTCCCTCCATCTGTCTGTCTGTCTGTCTCCCCAGGAACTTGCTGGACATGGACACCTTCTCCAAATCTGACCCTGGTACGTGTGGGAGTGGAGCTGGCTGTGGGTCTGGGTCAGGTGCACAGGTGAAGCACAGCTGGGACAGAGGGCTGGGCCTGGGGCTGAGGGGCGGGAAGGTTGTGTCATTGCATCTCACTGCACAGCCTGAGCCCAGACAAACCTGCCCAGGGCACTGGGGATGGGGGCTGCACAGGCCGTCTCAGCACAGCCCAACCCCATGAGGCGGCGAGCTTGTAGTAGAAGCAGATTCTGAGGAGACGGGCTGGTGTGCACCGACATGCAGGGGGCCTGGGAGCATGCACACACTGTAGGATATGCTTGTGAGTGCTGGTGACAGTGTGAGGCATGCAGGGCTGGAGCGTGGTGTGCTTGGTGTGGTGTGCACAGGTGTGAAGAGTCCAGTTCTGGGCTGTAGTACTGAGGCATGGAAGGTTCATTTGTGCATGCAGTGCAACGTGCGAAGCATCTGGGGGAGGGATGTGTGAGACAGCCACAGGCAGTGAGATGGGGACGTATGCAGTGGGACGTGCAGCGGACAGGTGCCCATGAGAGGTGTATGTACAAGGGTGCTCCAGCATGGGATGTGCACAGTGGAATCTGTGTGAGACTTGCAGTGGGGTGGAGGTGTGTCAGGGTGCAGTGTTTGACATGCAGTGGGATGGAGGTGTGTCAGGGTGCAGTGTTTGACATGCAGTGGGATGGAGGTGTGTCGGGGCAGTGTTTGACATGCAGTGGGATGGAGGTGTGTCAGGGTGCAGTGTTTGACATGCAGTGGGATGGAGGTGTGTCGGTGCAGTGTTTGACATGCAGTGGGATGGAGGTGTGTCAGGGTGCAGTGTTTGACATGCAGTGGGATGGAGGTGTGTCGGGGCAGTGTTTGACATGCAGTGGGATGGAGGTGTGTCAGATGTAGTGTTTGACATGTAATGGGGTGGAGGTGTGTCGGGAGTGTAGTGTTTGACATGCAGTGGGATTGGGTGTGTCGGGGGGTACTGTGTTTTACATGCAATGGGATGGGGTTTGTCAGGGGTGCAGTGTTTGACATGCAGTAGGATGGAGGTGTGTCAGGTGCAGTGTTTGACATGCAGTGGGATGGAGGCATGTCAGGTGCAGTGTTTGACATGCAATGGGGTGGGGTGTGTCAGGTGCACTGTTTGACATGCAGTGGGATGGAGGCATGTTGGGTGCAGTGTTTGACATGCAGTGGGATGGAGGTGTGTCAGGGTGCAGTGTTTGACATGCAGTGGGGTGGAAGTGTGTCAGGTGCAGTGTTTGACATGCAGTGGGGTGGAAGTGTGTCAGGTGCAGTGTTTGACGTGCAGTGGGATGGAAGTGTGTCAAGTGCAGTGTTTGACGTGCAGTGGGATGGAAGTGTGTCAGTGGTGCAGTGTTTGACGTGCAGTGGGATGGGGTGTGTCTCATGCAGGGATAGCCATTTAATCCTGCACTCTCCTCCCTGCAGTAGTGGTTTTGTATGTCCAGCAGAGCGGCAGCAAGGAGTGGAGGGAGGTGAGTGCCCAGCATCAGCACGGTGGAGCGTGTCCCAGTGCCTGGAGCAGGCATCCTCCTGGTTGATGACATTCTGCCTCCCACTCCAGCTGGGTTCCCTGGGTGCTGAGAAGCTGAAGGGCCGGGTTCCCTGGGTACCGCAGGGCTGAGGGTCCGGGTTCCCTGGGTGCTGCGGGGCCAAGGAGCCGGGTTCCCTGGCTGATGCAGGGCTGAAGAGCTGGGTTTCCTGGATGCTGTGGGGCTGAGGGGCCGGGTTCCCTGGGTGCTGCGGGGCCGGGTTCCCTGGGTTCCGAGGGGCCGGGTTTCCTGGGTGCTGAGAAGCCGAGGGGCCGGGTTCCCTGGGTACCGCAGGGCTGAGCGTCCGGGTTCCCTGGGTGCTGCAGGGCCGAGGGGCCGGGTTCCCTGGATGCTGCAGGGCCGAGGGGCCGGGTTCCCTGGGTGCCACGGGGCCCCTGGATCCCCAGTTGCCAGGTGGGTGCCGAGTTGGCAGCACAGTGAGCAGTTTGCAGGGCTCGGATCAGCCTCATCCTGGGCCCTTGTGAATGCACTGAGGGGCCTGTGTGTGTTGTCCAGGTTAGTTCCCAGCCCACGTGACACATAGCCGCTGCCTGACGTCCCTTCTGGTGCCGGATTGTGTGCTGCTGGGGGCAGAGGGATGGGGTGTGAACCTCCAGCTCCTGCCCGAGGGGTGCTGAATACACCAGCATCGGATGGGCCTGCTTGGCCGTACTCACTGGCTGAACAGCAGCCTGGGTTCCTGTGCACCAGGCCAGCTCCCGGCTGGCACGGCCGTAGGTCCCACAGCACCTCTGGAGTGGCTGGGCTGCCCTACTCCGATGCCTGCGGGCGCCAGGCCAGCTGTTAATCCCCTGCTCTGTAACCAGGTCCATACGGCCTCCTGCTCCCCACCAATGACTGGCTCTGCCGCCGGCCTTAATCTCCAGGCAGCTGCATTATCGGCAGGGGGCAGCTGGGACTGGCTCTGGGGTCTCCTCTCCTGACACGTGCAGGGACGCAGGGGCCATGTCCCCGCAGCTGGCCCCCAGCACACGCTGTTGCTCACCCCCTTCTCCCCGCAGTTTGGACGCACTGAAGTGATTGACAACACCCTGAACCCCGACTTCGTCCGCAAATTCGTCCTGGATTATTTCTTTGAGGAGAAGCAGAATCTGCGCTTTGATGTGTGAGTGAAACCTGGTGCCCATTCCCCATCCAACCCACACTTGCTTGACTCCCCCCACTCGGCCCCCTCCCCGTCCCACATCTCCCCCCCACCGCCTCATCCCTCTCGCCCAGCCCTGCCCTGCACTGCCTCCTCCCCTGATTCGCACTGTGATAGGACGGGGGTTCTGGGCACAGCTGAGGGACCAACCCAGGGTAAAATTGGTTAAAACCGGGCCACTCACAGCCCCAGGCTGGGATTTCCTTCTCACTGAGGCAAATCCAGCCAGCCCCACACGTACCTCTGCCAGCCCCATGGCCAGCCAGAGGCCACACAAGCAAACCCTCCGACTGCCCAGCTGCTCCTAATCCCAGAAACAGCAACCCTCCTGCTCAGGTGGGAGGTTACTGCAACCTCTTTCACCAACACCAGCCAGATTCTTCCAGCCCCCAAAGGGTCCGGCCCCAGTCCCAGGGCAAGAAATGCTTTGCTCTTCCCCAGAACAGCACACTGGGCCAGTCCTTTAGCATCTGAAATCAGAAGGTTTATTAATCTAGAAAGAAAGAACAGGGGAAGAGAGGAATGGAGTTAAAGCGACACATCACATCACATCCATCAGTTACCGCCAGTGACTCAGGCCAGCGGCGTTAAAACCTGATTCTTGAAAGTCTCCGAAATACACACCGGGGGGGCAGGACCCCAGTTCACATGGCCTCAGTTCCTGGTGCTGCGCGGTGCTCACTGCCAGGGCCATCTTACAGCTTGCCATGGAGAGGTAAAACTCCTTTCTTCTCCCATACGCCAGGTAGGGTCACCTCACCAGGGGGGCCGCTGTGGGCCTTTGCTATTGGCTGCATCCCGGAAGACAAGTCCCACACTCCTGCCATGTGTATCCAGCATCTGGGCCTTTCTTCAGTCCATCCCCCAGCTGGGAGGTGATCCCAGCTCCTCAAAAAACACCTCCAATACAGCAGCAGGCCAATATCTACAATGTCACACACAGCTCCTCACCAAAACATCTCGAATACAGCGACAGGCCGATACCCACAACGTCACACACAGCTCCTCACCAAAACACCTCGAATACAGCGACAGGCCAATATCTACAACATCACACACAGCTCCTCACCAAAACACTTCAAATACAGCGACAGGCCGATACCCACAATGTCACACACAGCTCCTCACCAAAACACCTCGAATACAGCGACAGGCCAATATCCACAACATCACACACAGCTCCTCACCAAAACACCTCGAATACAGCGACAGGCCGATACCCACAATGTCACACACACAGCTCCTCACCAAAACACCTCCAATACAGCGACAGGCTGATACCTACAACGTCACACACAGCTCCTCACCAAAACACCTCAAATACACCAACAGGCTGATACCTACAATGTCACACACACAGCTCCTCACCAAAACACCTCTAATACAGTGTGATGGGGTTCAGGGGTCCCTATGCACTGCACCCCGTCCTCAGGCAGGAGTGACTCTCACTCAGCAGGTAGAACATGAAGCTTATTAGGTGACAGACGCCCAGTTTCTCACCGAGGTGTCCGTGCAGCCGGCAGAGACAGTCATTCCAACCCGTCCTGGGGAGAGGAGCCCGAGGGGTGCCCCCTCTGGGGTGTAGCTTCCCCCCTCACCAGGCTGGCTGCCTTCCAGCTCCCTCTCCCCCCAGCTTCTAACTGCTGCCCCAGAATCAAACCCAGCTTGGCTCCTCCCTCCTCTTTGTTCAGGGCTGAGGTGTTACCTGCCAGCCTAGGTTATAGCCCCACGGTCATCCTTAGCCGCTGGGAGCTGCTCTGCTTGTCTCTCACATCCAGCCTGACTCACACATGCCCTCCCCTCACTCCATCACATCTCTCCCCCCTTCCAGACCGAACTGAGCGGGGTCACTTAGCCAGTGACCTGGGGAAGTTCGGGGCCCTCCCTGCGTGACAGGGCATCGGCTATGGTGTTGTTGTTCCCCTTGACGTGGACCACCTCCATGTCGTAGTCCTGCAGGAGCAGACTCCACCGCAGGAGCTTGGCGTTGGCCCCTTTCATGCGATGCAGCCAGGTCAGGGGTGAGTGATCGGTGTACACGGTGAAACGCCGTCCAAACAGGTACGGCTGCAGCTTCCCCAGCGCCCACACCATGGCCAGACATTCCTTCTCTATGGCCGCGTAGTTCTGCTCCCGGGGCAGCAGCTTCTTACTCAGGTACACAATGGGGTGTTTCTCCCCTTTGTCGTTCACCTGCATTAGCACCGCCCCCAGCCCCACGTCCGAGGCATCGGTGAACACCAGGAAGGGTTTGTTGAAGTCTGGATTTGCCAGCACTGGGGCCCTGACCAGAGCCTCCTTCAGCGCACAGAGGGCCTCTTGGCACTGCTCGGTCCAGACCACCTTGTCAGGCTTTCCCTTCTTACACAGCTCCGTGAGGGGGGCTGCGATGGAGCTAAAGTGGGGCACAAACCTCCGGTAGTACCCCGCCATCCCAATGAAGGCCTGGACCTGTTTCTTAGTTTGGGGTGTGGGCCAATCTCTGACAGCCTCCACTTTAGCTGGCTCTGGCTTTAAGCAGCCGCTGCCCACCTTGTGGCCCAGGTAGGTCACCTCAGCCATTCCCACCTTGCACTTCCCTGCCTTGATAGTCAGACCAGCCTTCTGGAGTCGGTCCAGCACCTGCTTGACCTGGGACACATGGTCCTCCCACGTCTGGCTGAAGATGCAAATGTCGTCCATGTAAGCCAGGGCAAAGCTCTCCATCCCTTTCAGTAGCTGGTCCACCAGACGCTGGAAGGTAGCGGGTGTCCCCTTGAGGCCAAAGGGCAGGACCAGGAACTCGTAGAGCCCCACAGGGGTGATGAAAGCCGACTTGAGCCGAGCATCTTGGTCTAATGGCACTTGCCAGTACCCCTTGGTGAGGTCTATGGTGGTGAGGTAACGGGCTCCCCCCAGCTTGTCTAAAAGGTCATCAGGCCTGGGCATGGGGTAGGCATCCAATACGGTGAAGTCGTTAAGCTTGCGACAGTCCACACAAAACCGTACAGACCCATCTTTTTTAGGGACTAACACCACGGGTGAGGCCCAGGGGCTGGAGGAGGGTTGGATCACCCCCAGAGCCAGCATGTCTTCAACCTCGCGCTCTATGTCCTGAGCCATCTTCCCTGTGGCTCTGAATGGCACACACTTGATAGGGGCGTGGGTGCCTGTCTCTATTCGGTGGACAGCCAGGTCAGTGCGTCCGGGTCTGTCCGAGAACAGCTGTTGGTGTGAATGCAGCACCTCCTTGATCTCTGCCTGCTGGGCAGGGGTCAGCTGGTCTGAGAGGGGAATAGACTCCAGCAAGGAGCCGGCTCCAGTCCTTGTGAGTAAATCCACCAAGGGATCATCCCCCTGCCCCTCCCAGTGTCTGCAGACGGCCAGCACCAAGTTCTGCCTGTCCCAGTAAGGTTTCATCATGTTCACATGATAGACCCGGTGGCTGTGGGCCCGGTTTGACAGTTCCACCACATAGTTCACCTCATTCGGCTGTTTGATGACCTTGAAGGGCCCATCCCAGGCCGCTTGCAGCTTGTTCCGCCGCACAGGTATAAGGACCATCACTTGGTCCCCGGTGGCATAGGCTCGGGCCCTGGCGTTACGGTCATACTTTTGCTTCCTTTGGGCCATGGAGAGGTTCTCCCTGGCCAGGCCCATGAGCTCGGTGAGTTTTTCCCGGAAGGACAGTACATACTGTACCACTGACTCCCCTTCAGGAAAGGCCGTCCCCTCCCACTCTTCTCTGAGCAAGTCCAAGGGCCCCCGTACCCTCCTTCCGTACAGCAGCTCAAACGGGGAGAACCCCGTGGATTCCTGGGGCACCTCCCTGTATGCAAACAGCAGGTGGGGTAAGTACTTGTCCCCGTCGTGGGGGTGCTGATTCATGAAGGTTCTCAGCATCTGCTTCAGAGTCCCATTGAACCTCTCCACCAGCCCATTGGTCTGCGGGTGGTAGGCTGTGGCCCAGGTGTGCCGGACCCCACACTTGTCCCACAAGCTTTGCAGCAGGGCCGACATGAAATTGGACCCCTGATCCGTGAGGACCTCCTTGGGGAACCCCACTCTGCTGAAAATGGACAGCAGTGCATCCGCCACGGTGTCAGCATCGACAGAGGTCAAGGCCACTGCTTCTGGGTATCGCGTGGCAAAATCTACCACCACCAAGATATATTTCTTCCCAGAACGTGTTGCCTTGCTGAAGGGTCCCACTATGTCTATAGCCACTTTCTGGAAAGGCTCCTCTATGATGGGCAGTGGCCTCAGGGCAGCTTTCCCCTTGTCCCGGGTCTTCCCCACCCTCTGGCAGGGATCGCAGGACAGGCAATACAGACGCACAGCTGCAAAGATCCCTGGCCAAAAAAAGTTCCGTAACAACCTTCTCCTGGTGTGGTGGATCCCCTGGTGTCCTGCGAGCGGGACATCATGGGCTAGGTACAGCAGCCTGCGCCGGTACTTTTGGGGAACCACCAGTTGCCTCTGGACCTCCCATGGCTCCGCTTTGTGTCTGGGAGCCCATTCCCGGTACAGGAATCCCTTTTCCCACAGGAATCTCTCCCTGCAGCCCTCCCCCAGCTGTGGAGCTGGGCTGAGACTGGCCAGTTCCCTCAGCTTCTGCAAGGAGGGGTGTCTCTGCTGCTCTGCCTGGAACTCTTTGGCCTGTGCGGGGGCGGATGCTACTTCCCCTTCTCTGCCTGGCTCCAGCACCACTGGCCTGTGATACCTCGTTTTTGGGGGCCCCCTTTCTCTCAAGTTTGGCCCCTGTGGCTCCTGTGGCTCCGGCTGGGCCTGTACCCCTGAATCTGGGGAACACACCCCTCATTTTCTTTGGCTACGGGTCAGGACCAGGGCACGAGGGCGTTCACCTTGCCAGTTCTCCAGGCCAGCCCCCATCAGTACATCTGCCGGCAAATGGCTGTGCACGCCCACTTCCTTGGGGCCTTCCTTCTTCCACCATTTCAGGTGCACCCTCGCCATGGGCACCTTGAAAGGGGTCCCGTCAATTCTTGTTATCGTCAGGTGGGAATTGGGCATCATGCAGCCCGGTGCCACCACCCCGGGTCAGGCCAGCGTCACGTCAGCGCCTGTGTCCCAGAACCCCGTGACCTTTCTGTGATGGGGTTTGGGGGTCCCCCAAGCTCTACACCCCATTCGCAGGCAGGAGTGACTCTCACCCGGCAGGAGAACAGCGGGTTTATTAGCCAACAGGACACAGCGTTGTACAGAGGAGTCAGTGCAGCCGGCAGAGACCGCCAGTCCCATCCATGTCAGGGAGAGGAGGCCCCGAGGGGCCCCCAGAGCCAGGGCCTTGCCCCCTCCTTGGCCTTGCTCTCTCTCAGCCCAGACTAACTGCTTCCAACTCCCAGTTCCAATTCAAACCCCTCAGGCTCCACCTCCTCCTTTGTCTCCAGTACAAAGGTGTTACCTGGTCATCAAGGTTACCTTCAGCAGGAGACCCCCAACCTCTGTGAGCCACACACACACACACAGGTATCCCCTGCTCCATCACATCTCTCCCCACTTCCAGACCAAACTGAGCGGGGTCACTCAGCCGGTGACCTGGGGAAGTTCAGGGGCCCTCCCCTCGTGATTGGGCATCAGCTGTACCCTTGGTGCTCCCCTTGATGTTACCACCTCCATGTCATAATCCTGCTGGGGGAGGCTCCAAGTCAGGAGCTTGGTAT
This sequence comes from Carettochelys insculpta, assembly GCF_033958435.1. Taxonomy (NCBI): domain Eukaryota; kingdom Metazoa; phylum Chordata; order Testudines; family Carettochelyidae; genus Carettochelys; species Carettochelys insculpta. The sequence goes on along the minus strand of NC_134147.1, from coordinate 49,895,922 downwards.
TGGCCCTTTTCATGTGATGCAGCCAGGCAAGTCCCTCTAGTTCCCTCGGTTTGGTTGGTCCCTGCTTCAGTCTCCGGTCCATCAGCCACGTTCTGAAGTCGGGCAGGCAGAGCCCATGCAGCTGCTGCAGCACGTTTGGAATTCAGTTAGTAGTAGTAGCATTGTTCGGTCTATGTAGACTATGGATGGCGCCCTTTGTAGTTCCATTTGGGATCATCATTTGCAGCGTCGACTGTGACTGTGAAGGCCCACACGAGAGTGACAGTCCTTGCTGCATCTGTTGCATGTGTGATGGGTGTCTAGCAGGTCCTTACTGTGCTTTCTGTGGGCTCGCTTCTCCTCTGCTAGCTGTCTGATCCTCATCTCACCCTTCTGAAGGCCCTTGTGTAGTTCCTGCCTCCATCTGCTGCGATCATCTGCCAGCTCCTCCCAGCTGTCCGGCTCGATGTCTACCTCCCTGAGGTCCCTCTTGCAAACATCTTTGTAGCACAACTGGGGGCGTCTGGGAGGTCTTTTGCCAGAGGCTAGCTCACCATACAGGATGTCTTTTGGAATCCTTCCATCATTCGTCCTGTGGACGTGGCCAAGCCAGCGGAGCCGACGCTGCCTGAGGAGGGTGTGCATGGTTGGGATTCCAGCTTGCTCGAGGACGGCGGTGTTGGTCACTCTGTCCTTCCATGATATTCCAAGGATGCGCCTGAGGCAGCATAAGTGGAAGACGTTCAGCCTCTTTTCCTGGTGGGCGTACAGGGTCCAAGTCTCGCTGCCATAAAGGAGGGTGCTGAGGATGCAGGCTCTGTAGACTTGCATTTTGGTGTGGGTGTACAGCTTGTTGTTATTCCACACTCTCTTGCTGAGTCTGGACAGAGTTGTGGCTGCTTTTCCGATCCTCCTATTTAGCTCAGTCTCCAATGACAGGGTGTCAGTGATGGTGGACCTGAGGTAAATGAACTTGTGGACGACCTCTAACGTATAGTTGTCAGTACTGATTGATGGAGGTTCAGCAACGTCCTGACCAAGTAAGTTGGTCTTCTTTAGGCTGATGGAAAGCCCGAAGTCCTTGCACGCTTTGGAGAACTGATCCAGCAGTTTCGGAAGCTGGTCTTCTGTGTAGGACACTACAGCAGCGTCATCTGCGAACAGGTGAGGACTTCCCGCACCTTAGATTTAGCTTTCAGCCTTGCGAGATTAAACAGTTTCCCAACAGATCTTGTGTGCCAAAAGATGCCCTCTGTTGAAGATCCAAAGGAGTACTTCAGGAGGAGTGCGAAGAAGATCCCGAACAATGTTGGAGCAAGGACGCATCCTTGTTTGACGCCGCTCCTGATGCTGAAAACAGCCGATTATGTGCCGTCATATTGGATGGTTCCTCTCATGTCTTCATGGAAAGACAAGATCATCTTGAGTAACCGTGGGAGACAGTCTATCTTGTGGAGCAGTTTAGACAGTCCATCCCTGCTGACCAAGTCGAAGGCCTTGGTCAGGTCGATGAAGGCAATATAGAGTGGCTTCCTCTGCTCCCTGCATTTCTCCTGCAGCTGCCTCAGAGAGGAGACCATGTCGACGGTAGATCTCTCTGCGCGGAATCCGAACTGTGATTCAGGATACACCCTCTCAGCAATCTTCTGGAGTCTGCCGAGGATGACGCGAGCGAACAGTTTACCAGTGATGCTTAGGAGGGAGATTCCATGGTAATTGTTGCAGTCGCTTCTGTCTCCTTTGTTCTTATACAAGGTTACAATGTTAGCATCACAATATCCTGTGGAACCTCTCCCTCTCTCCAGCACAGGCACAGTAGCTCATGTAGGGGTTCCAGGAGGGTGTCCGTGGCACACTTGATTACCTCTGGTGGTATACCATCCTGGCCTGGGGCCTTTCCTACCGCAATGCTGTCGATGGCTTTCTTCGGTTCGTCCACAGTTGGTTCCTGATCCAGTTCATCTATTAATGGTAGAAGCTCGACGGCATCGAGGGCTGCGTCAACTACAATGTTCTCGCGTGAGTACAGCTCGGAGTAGTGCTCGACCCAGCGCTCCATCTGTTTGGCTCTGTCAGTGATGACTTTGCCAGATTTGGATTTCAGAGGTGCCATCTTGTTCTGGGTGGGTCCTAATGCCTTCTTGATGCCCTCATACATTCCCCTGAGGTTACCAGAGTCAGCACTGGTCTGGATGCTGCTGCATAGCTCAAGCCAGTAGTTGTTGGCACAGTGCCTGGCTGTCTGCTGTACTGTTTTTCTGGCTGCTCTGAGTGCTTGCAGGGTACTCTGGCTCGGTGAGCGTTTGTACTCCAGGAGTGCAGTGTGCTTCTTTTCAATGACTGGAATCATCTCATTGGAGTTAGCTTCAAACCAGTCATTTGTGTTTCTGGCTCTTCTTCCAAACACCGACAAGGCCGTGTTGTAAATTGTATCCCTCAGATGCTGCCGTCTGGATATCACATCGGCACCCCCAGGGCTGCTGCACAGATTCTCCTTGAAGGTCTCTCTGAACTTTTCAGCTCTCTCTGAGTTTGCCGTCTTTCTGGCATCAATGCGGGGCCTTCCAGTTGGTTTAGAGCGGTACAGCTTCTTGGGAATGACCTTGAGTTTGGAGCAAACTAGTGCGTGATCTGTATTGCAGTTGGCACTATGATAGCTGCGTGTCAGAAGGACGTTTTTGAGGTTATCACGTCTAGCGACATCCACGTCTAGTTGATACCAGTGTTTCGAGTGTGGGTGTCTCCATGACACTCTGTGCTGTGGCTTGGTTCGGAAAAATGTGTTTGTGATGCACAGATTGTGGAACGTGCAAAGTTTGAGAAGACGCTGTCCTTTTTCATTCATTTTTCCCACACCGAAGTGGCCTAAGCAGGAAGGCCATGAGTCACGATTGGCTCCAACTCTTGCATTGAAGTCACCCAAAATGTACAGTTTCAAAACAAAAAGCAGTCAAGTAGCACTTTAAAGACTAGCAAAATAGTTTATTAGGTGAGCCTTCGTGGGACAGACCCACTTCTTCAGACCATAGCCAGACCAGAACAGACTCAATATTTAAGGCACAGAGAACCAAAAACAGTAAACAAGGAGGACAAATCAGAAAAAGATAATCAAGGTGAGCAAATCAGAGAGTGGAGGGGTGGGGGGGAAGATCAAGAATTAGATTGAGCCAAGTATGCAGACGAGCCCCTATAGTGACTCAGAAAGTTCCCATCACGATTTAAACCATGTGTTAATGTGCCGAATTTGAATATAAAAGTCAGCTCGTCCACTTCTCTTTCTAAAACGGTGCGATAATGTCTCTTCAGTAGCACACACACCTTGAGGTCATTGACAGAATGCCCCATTCCATTAAAATGTTGACTAACTGGTTTGTGGATCTGGAGTGTTTTGATGTCTGTTTTGTGCCTGTTGACCCTTTGTCTAAGGGAGTGAGAAGTCTGTCCAATATACAAAGCATCTGGGCATTGTTGGCGTATGATGGCATATATGATGTTAGTAGAGGAGCATGAGAAAGTGCCCGTGATTCTGTGAGTAACCTGGTTAGGTCCAGTGATGGTATTTCCAGAGAAGATATGTGGACAAAGCTGGCAGCGGGCTTTGTTGCAGGGAAAGGTTCCAGGACTGGTGTTCCTGGGGTGTAGACTGTGGCTGTTAGTGAGGATCCTCATGAAGCTGGGAGGTTGTCTGTAGGAGAGAACAGGCATGTCACCCAGGGCCTTCTGGAGTGTAGCATCCTGATTAAGAATAGGTTGTAGGTCTTTAATAATTCGTTGCAGTGGTCTGAGTTGGGGGCTGTAGGTGATGAGCAGTGGTGTTCTGTTCTTGGCTTTTTTGGGCCGATCTTGGAGTAGCTGGTCTCTGGGTATGCGTCTGGCCCTGTCTATTTGTTTTTTTACTTCTCCTGGTGGGTAATTCAGGTTTATGAATATTTGGTAAAGTTCTTGTAGTTTTTGGTCTCTGTCAGTTGGATCAGAGCAGATGCACAGTCAAGCTCTTAGGTACAATCGTATCTGCTCTGATCCAACTGACAGAGACCAAAAACTACAAGAACTTTACCAAATATTCATAAACCTGAATTACCCACCAAATGCTTTCACCCTTGGCATTTAGCCACACCACCAAAATCGTTGTGTGCCTCAGTTTCCCCTTCTATGCCACACAATAGGTGTGGAATGTTCCTTCTCATGTGAGAGGTTGCAAGACTAGTTACAGGGAGCAACGGTGACATTTCAGAATTACAAACTCCTTCAACATACAGCTCGTTCTTATTCATCAACGTCATCATGTTACTTGGCTCTTTCCAAACATTCAGTACATGGTACAATTCTACAGCTTTTGGTAGCAGCACCCACTGGTTACAGCAGTCAGCGTGAGTAACAAGAACAAACCCATTGCAACTGTACATTTAGGTTGCTCTTAGGTAGACCACAATCTTTGTGTAACCTCCTTGAGAATCTGGTATTTTGGGGCTAAATGGCTGAGGCCTTTCTTAGCACCATCAAGTTCTAATCTTGTGGAGAAAGTGAATATAGAAAAATTATTCACCTTTTCCCATAATACAAGAACTAGGGGACACCAAATGAAATTGATGGGTAGTAGGTTCAAAAGTAATAAAAGGAAATTTTTCTTCACACAGCGCACAGTCAACCTGTGGAACTCCTTGCCGGAGGAGGCTGTGAAGGCCAGGACTCTATTAGGGTTTAAAAAAGAGCTTGATAAATTTTTGCAGGTTAGGTCCATAAATGGCTATTAGCCAGGGGTAAAGTATGGTGCCCTAGCCTTCAGGACAAGGGCAGGAGATGGATGGCAGGAGATAAATCACTTGATCATTGTCTTCTGTTCTCCTTCTCTGGGGCACCTGGCATTGGCCACTGTCAGCAGACGGGATACTGGGCTGGATGGACCTTTGGTCTGACCCAGTATGGCCGTTCTTATGTTCTTATGTAATCTTCTCTCTTGCCCCCGGGGTGGAAATCTGATCTCTCTGGCTGTGCCCTCCCTTCTAACAAGAGCTGGGCCATTGATGATCTCAGGGAGACGGCCCCTCCCTGCCAGCCTGGAAATTTGCAAACCAGACTGGTTTCTAAAAGTTGTTTTGTGAGTCCCAGAGGCAGAATCCACATGGAGGAATCCCTGTTTATCCCTTACTGGCCCACCAGGCCCACAGCTCCTTTGTCCTTCCACCTCCAACTTCTGCCTCCCCATGGAATCAGAAGTGGAGTCCAGTATGAGAATATAAGTGTTTCCACCATCTGGAGATGGGGAATTGCTGGCCCTCTCCTGCATCCTACAGAGACTGACTGTGCAGCTGTTTCACTTGGTTCTCACAGGGCTGCTCACACTCCCTCACAGTTTTCACTTTATTTGGACCAACTTCCAGCTCCTGAGAAACCTTCACCCTGCCTGCTTTGGACCCTTGCAGAGCACAGCCAGGGGTTTCACACTCAGGCAGGTCCTGGCCATCAGGAGCTGAAACAAACTTCTCCCCAGGCAAAGGGCTGCTCCGGCTCTCACAGACAAGCACCTTTCCTGTTCACTCTCCTTCACCTCACTCCCATGTTCTGCAGTCCCCACAGACGGCTCAGGAAAAGTTTCAGGGAAATTCTCTTCCTCAAGAGCTCCCCCAAACAACAACTCACCCCTGTCTGCCTCCACGGGGGCACTGCTCCCTTGAGCCACAACCAGCTCCTGGGTTTCACCTGTGAGGATCACTTCTGGCCCATCAGGCAGATTCCCACATAACCCCCCTCCAGGCAGACAGCTCGTACTACCAGACAGAAGGTCAGGATCCCTTTCCTCCCTTCTGCTACCAGCTTCTTTATCTTCATCAATCAGTGTAACTCCATTGCCAGTCTGCTCTTCCTGTGTCCTGGCGAGAGGGTGACTCTGGTAGGACAGAGTCCTCTCACCACCTCCCAGTAACACCTCAGCATCAGGCAAAGAACAAGCACCAGAATCGTCTGGTCTCTGGATTCCCTGATGATACTAACTGGATCAGACCGAGTTAAAGCATCATCCTCCCTGAGAGACACAGAGGTAGGCCCACTTCCCATCTGGGCTTCAGCTGCCCTCAGATCCAGCTCTGGGATCTTGGCTCCATCTCGAGCCCCCACAGGCTCAGGCAAAGGATTCACTTCCCCAGAAGCAGAAGCACTTTTCTTGCACCAAGGACCAGTGTCCTTATCAGGGATATCACTGCCCATCCCAGAGCCATTCCCTCTGCTCCAGCCCCCATGGCTGGATTCAGAGACACACCTGGAATGCTCTTTCCTGGGGTTCCCTCTCCAGCCACCCCAGGCTGGGGAATCCTCCTCAGACAATGGACTAGTTTCCTCGCTGGCAACTTTCCCAAATGCAGGCTCTGCTCTCTGCCCAGGCTGCTGCTGCTGCTGTTCAACACAGACAGACAACGGGAGACACTCTCTCCTTTCTCCCAGCCCCCCTGGCTGGTCTCAGACACACGCCCAGAAGGTGAGGCAGCTTCTCTCACAGACAACTTGCCATTCCCAGTGGATCAGCTGCTTTCCTGCACAGACACACAGGCACCTTCCTTGGCCCAGGCCTGGAAAACTCTTTGCAGGTCTGTCTTGGCCACTAGTGGATGATGGGTTGGAATTGCTCCTTCCCTCCTTGATCTGCAGCAGGCCACTTGGTTCAGAGCTCCATGCAGTCCAGGGTTCCCTGCCCCGATCCGGGCTCACCTCTACAGGAGTTTCCTTAATCCCCAGCTCTGCCAGTGCACATCCACGCTGCCTTGTCCAGCTCCTTTAATCTCGATTCAATTTCCAGGTGCTGCCGCTTCACAGCGGAGTTGGTGAGCGTGGTTGCAGGTTCTCAGGCTGATGCCCTCTGCACCCCACAGTCCCTGGAAGAATCCCTTCAGTGTGCCAGGCTCCTTGCAGGTCACAAGCTCCCCGGGATTAGGCCGTAGGCCCCTCCGCCCTCTGGGACTAACTCCAACAGACTCCCAGAGGAACCCCTTCTTTGCTGTGACACCCCCTCTCAAGGACCATGAACACACTGTCTTGGGACGAACTCATTCAGTGTGTCAGCCTCCTCAGTGTGCTCTCTCCCAGCCCAGACTCACTGCTTCCAGCTCCCAGTTCCAATTCAAACCGCTCAGGCTACAGTTCCTCCTTTGTCTCCAGTACAAAGGTGTTACCTGGTCGTCAGGGTTACCCTCAGCAGGAGACCCACACCCTCTGTGAGCCACTCACATACACACAGGTATCCCCCACTCCATCACACTTTCTGTCCTCTACCTCGAGGTGTTAGAGACACTTGCTCCGCAGAGGCATTACCGCACCCACTCAGTAAACTGACCTCTGAGCATTTGGTCCCCCTGAGGAGCTGGTCTATGACCCTTCCGCCCACAGCGATAACAGCCTGGGTCTTGTTGTGTCCCTCGGGCCGGCTGCTCTGTCCAGGCTCTGCTTGGCTCCCTTGTGGGTAGGTGGCTGGCCTCTCTTTCCTGGGCTCACCCAAGAGGTGATCCCCTCTGTCATAGGGTCAGGAACCGGTCTCTCTGAGATTCTCGGTCTCTCCGGGACTCCCTCTCTCTCCCGGACTCCCTCTCTTTCTGGGCTCACTTTCATACACAGCCCGGCTGTTTGTGAAGTAATCCACCAGCTTCCCTGCACTGTGTGGGTCCCGGGGCCTCTGGTCCACGAGCCACACCCTCAGGGCAGGTGAGCACATCTTGTAGAATCGCTCCACGACCGCCAGCTCGATCAGGTCCTCTACGGACTGGGCTCCCATTCCGAACGCCCACTTCTGGTAGTATTGCCTCAGGCGGGCGGTTGTATCTACATGGGTTTCCTCTGGCCTCTTCTGCGCCTCCTGGAACTTCTTCTTGTACATGTCCGGAGTCAGCCCGAACTTATGCAGCAGGGCCTGTTTGAACCGTTCATAGTCCCCAGGCTGCAGCCCCTCCAGCTGGCTGAGCGCCGCTGCGGCCTTCTGGCCCAGCAAGGGGGTGAGGTGCCGGAGCCACTCAGCTGGGGGAACCTCGTGCAACTCACAGGCTCGCTCAAAGGCGGTAAGGAACTCGTCCATGTCCCCTGGGTCCTGACACTGGGCCAGCACACGCGTCTCCAAGTGACTGGCCACCCCAAGCCGTCTGGCCCTCTCCCCGCTTACCGCAGCTGGGGCCTCTTGGCGACTCGCCTCTGCCATGGCCTGCGCATGCTCCCGCTCTCGCTCTCTCTCCTCCCGTTCTCGCTCTCTCTCCTCCCGCTGTCTCTCTTGTAGCTGGCGCTCGTGCTCACGCTCTCTTTCCCGTTCCTGGCGCTCATGTTCCCTCTGCCGTTCCTGGGCTTCCAGTTCCTTCAATCTCACCTCGAGCTCCAGCCGTCGCGACTCTGCGGCGGGGGACTCTGCCCGCGATGGACCACCGCTTGCTGAGCGTGACCTGGCGGGCACCACATCTGTTTGACGGCGTCGAGCCCCCGCTCCTGTCGGAGAATCCGAAATGCTTCCCGAGGCTGACCGGCCACTTTCTGCCGGGACAGGCTCTGCCCCCCCGGATCGGTCATTCTCTTCCAGCTGGGCAATCAGCTGGGCCTTGGTCGCCTTCCCCGTGGTCAGGCCCCTCTCTCTGCACAGCCTCGCTAGCTCTGCCTTCAGGAGTCGGGTATAATCCATCTCCCCGCTGTCTCCCGGGGTATCCACTCACCAGCAGCAGCTGCAGGAATCGCTCTGTTCCACCTCCGGCACCTCTGGCTCTTGTGAGGCTCCTTCCTTCTCCTGCGCTCAGTCAGCCACCGCTGGGAGCTCATCCCTGGGTGCAGTGCATCCCACTTCTGACACCAGTGTGATGGGGTTCCGGGGTCGCACCCCATCCGCAGGCAGGAGTGATTCTCACCCAGCAGGTACAACAGGAAGTTTATGAGGCGACAGAGCCCAGCTCAGCACAGAGGTGTCAGTACAGCCGACAGAGACAGTCATTCCAACCCGTCCTGGGGAGAGGAGCCCGAGGGGGGCCCCTCTGGGGTGTAGCTTCCCCCCTCGCCAGGCTGGCTGCCTTCCAGCTCCTCTTCCCCTAGCCTCTAACTGCCCCCCCCCACTTCAAACCAGCTCGGCTCCTCCCTGCTCCATGTTCAGGGCTGAGGTGTTACCTGCCAGCCTAGGTTATAGCCCCAGGGTCATCCTTAGCCGCTGGGAGCTGCTCTGCTTGTCTCACACACATCCAGCCTGAGTCTCACATTTGCACTCCCCCCGCTCCATCACACCCTCCGTGCCTGTTTCTCCTGCTCCACCCTGACTCTGCTCCCCCATCTCATCCTCCTCTCCTGGCCCTGCCTCGGCTCCCCCGGCTCTGTTTCCCTTGCCTGGGCTCCATTCCCTGCCCTGGCTCGGCTCGGCTCGGCTCGGCTCATCCCCTGCTTTCTCACTGGGTCCCTGAGGCGGAGACCAGGCTGTCACCTGGGCCAGAGTGGAGTCCTTACTGGGAGCTCGGGTGTGGCTGCAGCCTGGCAGGGCATGGTGGGATGGAGGTGGGGGCTGTGGTGTGACACGGCAGGAAATGCACAGCATGGTGGGATGTGGCAGTGCAGCTGTGTGGTGGCTGCAGGGCGGGGTGTGGCTGTGATGTGGGGGGGCAGCGGGGTGGCTCTGACATGCAGGGTGGCTGACGTGGCAGGAGGGCCACTTCTTGGCTGTGCTGTGGCAGGGTGGCTGGAGGGTAGCATGGTGGGCTAACACTGATGTGACGGGGCAGATGTTGGATGGCTGTGATATGGCAGGCAGATGTGGGGTGTCTGTGGCGTGGCGGGGTGGAAGTGGGGTGTCTGGCAGGCGTGGCGGATGAGAGGTGGCTGGGACAGGGCAAATGTGGGGTGGCTGTGGGAACAGATGCGGGGTAGCTGTGGGGGGCGGCTGCAGGGTGGCTGTGGGGGGCGGATATGGGGTGGCAACGGTGTGGTGGATGTGGGGTGGCTGTGGGGGGGGCGGATGCAGGGTGGCTGTGGGAGTGGATGCGGGGTGTCTGTGGCGGGGCGGATGCAGGGCGGCTGTTGGGGGGCAGATATGGGGTGGCAACAGTGTGGTGGATGCGGGTTGGCTGTAGGGGGGTGGGTGCAGTGTGGCTGTTGGGGGCGGATATGGGGTGTCGATGGTGTGGCAGATGCGGGGTGGCTGTGGCGGGGCGGATGCAGGGCAGCTGTGGGGGTGGATGCAGGGTGGCTGTGGCAGGGGTGCATATGGGGTGGTGATGGCGTGGCGGTTGCGGGGTGTCTGTGGCGGGGGTGGCAGATGCAGGTGTCTGTGGCGGGGCGGATGCAGGGTGGTTGTGGGGGGCAGATGCGGGGTGCTGTGGCAGGGGTGGATATGGGGTAGTGATGGCGTGGCGGATGCGGGGTGGCTGGTGGGGCGGATGTGGGGTGTCTGTGGTGGGGCGGATATCGGGTGGCGACGGCATGGTGGATGCGAGGTGGCTGTGGGGGGTGGATGCAGGGTGGCTGTGGGAGTGGATGGGGGTGTCTCTGGTGGCTGATGCAGGGTGGCTGTGGGGGGCGGATGCAGAGTGGCTGTGGGGGGCGGATGCGGGGTGTCTGGCGGGGCGGATGCAGGGTGGCTGTGGGAGCGGATGGGGGTGGCTGTGGCGGGGCGGATGCGGGGTGGTTGTGAGGAGCAGATATGGGGTGGCGACGGTGTGGTGGATGCGAGGTGGCTGTGGGGGGCGGATGCAGGGTGGCTGTGGGAGCGGATGCAGGGTGGCTGTGGGAGCGGATGGGGGTGGCTGTGGCGGGGCGGATGCGGGGTGTCTGTGGCGGGGTGGCTGTGGGGGGGCAGGTGCAGGGTGGCTGTGGGGGGCGGATATGGGGCGGCGATGGTGTGGTGGATGCGGGGTGGCTGTGGGAGTGGATGTGGGGTGTCTGTGGCGGGGCGGATGCGAGGTGGCTGTGGGGGGCAGATGTGGGGTGTCTGGCGGGGCGGATGCGGGGTGTCTGTGGGGGGCGTATGCGGGGTGGCTGTGGTAGCGTATGTCGGGTGTCTGTGGTGGGGCGGATGCAGGGTGTCTGTGGGGGGCGTATGCGGGGTGGCTGTGGTAGCGTATGTCGGGTGGCTGTGGAGGGGCGGATGCGGGGTGGTTGTGGGGGGCGGATGCGGGGTGGCTGTGGCGGGGGGGATGTGGGGTGTCTGTGGGGGCGTATGCAGGGTGGCTGTGGGAGTGGATGTGGGGTGTCTGGTGGGGCGGATGTGGGGTGTCTGTGGCGGGGGGGATGCGAGATGGCTGTGGGGGGCGGATGTGGGGTGTCTGTGGCAGGGTGGATGCGAGATGGCTGTGGGGGGCGGATGCGGGATGTCTGTGGCAGGGTGGATGCGAGATGGCTGTGGAGGGTGGATGCGGGGTGTCTGTGGCAGGGCGGATGCGAGATGGCTGTGGTGGGGCAGATGCGGGGTGGTTTTGGGGAGCGGATATGGGGTGGCGACGGTGTGGTGGATGCGAGGTGTCTGTGGCGGGGTGGATGCGGGGTGTCTGTGGCGGGGGGGATGCGAGATGGCTGTGGTGGGGCGGATGCGGGGTGGTTGTGGGAGCGGATGTGGGGTGTCTGTGGCGGGGGGGATGCGAGATGGCTGTGGGGGGCGGATGCAGGGTGTCTGTGGCAGGGCGGATGCGAGATGGCTGTGGTGGGGGTGGTTGTGGGAGCGGATGTGGGGTGTCTGGTGGGGTGTCTGTGGCGGGGCGGATGCGAGATGGCTGTGGGGGGCGGATGCAGGGTGTCTGTGGCAGGGCGGATGCGAGATGGCTGTGGTGGGGCGGATGCGGGGTGGTTGTGGGAGCGGATGTGGGGTGTCTGGTGGGGTGGATGTGGGGTGTCTGTGGCGGGGGGGATGAGAGATGGCTGTGGGGGGGGCGGATGCAGGGTGTCTGTGGCAGGGCGGATGCGAGATGGCTGTGGGGGGCGGATGCGGGGTGTCTGTGGCAGGGCGGATGCGAGATGGCTGTGGGGGTGGATGCGGGGTGTCTGTGGCAGGGCGGATGCGAGATGGCTGTGGTGGGGCGGATGCGGGGTGGTTGTGGGAGCGGATGTGGGGTGTCTGTGGCGGGGGGGATGCGAGATGGCTGTGGGGGGCGGATGCAGGGTGTCTGTGGCAGGGTGGATGCGAGATGGCTGTGGGGGGTGGATGCGGGGTGTCTGTGGCAGGGCGGATGCGAGATGGCTGTGGCGGGCGGATGCGGGGTGTCTGTGGCAGGGCGGATGCGAGATGGCTGTGGGGGGCGGATGCGGGGTGTCTGTGGCAGGGCGGATGCGAGATGGCTGTGGGGGGCGGATGCGGGGTGTCTGTGGCAGGGCGGATGCGAGATGGCTGTGGGGGGCGGATGCGGGGTGTCTGTGGCAGGGCGGATGCGAGATGGCTGTGGGGGTGGATGCGGGGTGTCTGGCAGGGCGGATGCGAGATGGCTGTGGTGGGGCGGATGCGGGGTGGTTGTGGGAGCAGATGTGGGGTGTCTGGTGGGGCAGATGTGGGGTGTCTGTGGCGGGGGGGATGCGAGGTGGCTGTGGGGGGCGGATGCAGGGTGTCTGTGGCAGGGCGGATGCAGGGTGGTTGTGGGGGGCAGATGCGGGGTGCTGTGGCAGGGGTGGATATGGGGTAGTGATGGCGTGGCGGATGCGGGGTGGCTGGTGGGGCGGATGTGGGGTGTCTGTGGTGGGGCGGATATCGGGTGGCGACGGCATGGTGGATGCGAGGTGGCTGTGGGGGGTGGATGCAGGGTGGCTGTGGGAGCGGATGGGGGTGTCTCTGGTGGCTGATGCAGGGTGGCTGTGGGGGGCGGATGCAGAGTGGCTGTGGGGGGCGGATGCGGGGTGTCTGGCGGGGCGGATGCAGGGTGGCTGTGGGAGCGGATGGGGGTGGCTGTGGCGGGGCGGATGCGGGGTGGTTGTGAGGAGCAGATATGGGGTGGCGACGGTGTGGTGGATGCGAGGTGGCTGTGGGAGCGGATGCAGGGTGGCTGTGGGAGCGGATGGGGGTGGCTGTGGCGGGGCGGATGCGGGGTGTCTGTGGCGGGGTGGCTGTGGGGGGGGCAGGTGCAGGGTGGCTGTGGGGGGCGGATATGGGGCGGCGATGGTGTGGTGGATGCGGGGTGGCTGTGGGAGTGGATGTGGGGTGTCTGTGGCGGGGCGGATGCGAGGTGGCTGTGGGGGGCAGATGTGGGGTGTCTGGCGGGGCGGATGCGGGGTGTCTGTGGTGGGGCGGATGCAGGGTGTCTGTGGGGGGCGTATGCGGGGTGGCTGTGGTAGCATATGTCGGGTGGCTGTGGAGGGGCGGATGCGGGGTGGTTGTGGGGGGCGGATGCGGGGTGGCTGTGGCGGGGGGGATGTGGGGTGTCTGTGGGGGCATATGCAGGGTGGCTGTGGGAGCGGATGTGGGGTGTCTGGTGGGGCGGATGTGGGGTGTCTGTGGCGGGGGGGATGCGAGATGGCTGTGGGGGGTGGATGCGGGGTGTCTGTGGCAGGGCGGATGCGAGATGGCTGTGGTGGGGCAGATGCGGGGTGGTTTTGGGGAGCGGATATGGGGTGGCGACGGTGTGGTGGATGCGAGGTGTCTGTGGCGGGGTGGATGCGGGGTGTCTGTGGCGGGGGGGATGCGAGATGGCTGTGGTGGGGCGGATGCGGGGTGGTTGTGGGAGCGGATGTGGGGTGTCTGTGGCGGGGGGGATGCGAGATGGCTGTGGGGGGCGGATGCAGGGTGTCTGTGGCAGGGCGGATGCGAGATGGCTGTGGTGGGGGTGGTTGTGGGAGCGGATGTGGGGTGTCTGGTGGGGCGGATGTGGGGTGTCTGTGGCGGGGCGGATGCGAGATGGCTGTGGGGGGCGGATGCAGGGTGTCTGTGGCAGGCCAGATGCGAGATGGCTGTGGTGGGGCGGATGCGGGGTGGTTGTGGGAGCGGATGTGGGGTGTCTGGTGGGGTGGATGTGGGGTGTCTGTGGCGGGGGGGATGCGAGATGGCTGTGGGGGGGGCGGATGCAGGGTGTCTGTGGCAGGGCGGATGCGAGATGGCTGTGGGGGGCGGATGCGGGGTGTCTGTGGCGGGGGGGATGCGAGGTGGCTGTGAGGGGCGGATGCAGGGTGGCTGTGGGAGCGGATGGGGGTGTCTGTGGTTCCTGATGCGGGGTGGTTTTGGGGAGCGGATATGGGGTGGCGACGGTGTGGTGGATGCGAGGTGTCCGTGGCGGGGCGGATGCGGGGTGTCTGTGGGGGGCGGATGCAGGGTGGCTGTGAGGGGCGGATGCAGGGTGGCTGTGGGAGCGGATGGGGGTGTCTGTGGTTCCTGATGCGGGGTGGTTTTGGGGAGCAGATATGGGGTGGCGACGGTGTGGTGGATTCGAGGTGTCTGTGGCGGGGCAGATGCGGCGTGTCTGTGGGGGGCGGATGCAGCGTGGCTGTCGGGGGCGGATGCGGGGTGGCTGTGGGAGCGGATGTGGGGTGTCTGTGGCGGGGCGGATGTGGGGTGTCTGTGGGAGCAGATGGGGGTGTCTGTGGTTCCTGATGCGGGGTGGTTTTGGGGAGCGGATATGGGGTGGCGACGGTGTGGTGGATGCGAGGTGTCCGTGGCGGGGCGGATGCGGGGTGTCTGTGGGGGGCGGATGCAGGGTGGCTGTGGGGGGCGGATGTGGGGTGGCTTTGGCTGGGGGCAGCCATGGGGTGGCAGGCTGATTGCAGTGGTTCTCACACTGTTCCCAGGGATCCTGGCTCTGTTGCAGGCAGAATCGCGCCCTTTGGGCCAGTGTGTGTGCTGGGCCCTGGCCGAGCTGAGCCGAGCCAGGAGCCAGGGCAGCATCCAGGCGTGGCCAGGGTAGCCGCCGTGCCCTGGTCCATCTGCGTCGTGCCTGCCTGGCTCATGAAGGCCAGGGCCCAGCGGGTGCCAGTGCTTCTGGGCTGGAGCAGAGCCCCTCACGCCCCCGGCACAGGGACTCCGGCGGCTGCCCGCCTTGTCCCAGCACGGCGCCCGCTGGAGCCGGTGCCCATGGGGCGGGGGCAGCAGCGTCACTCACAGCTCTGCTCTGCTCTGCTCTGTCCCCCAAGCTACAACGTGGACACCAGGAGCGGCAACATCTCTAAGCCTGTGAGTATGGACCTGGCTCGGCCCCAGCTCGGCCTCCCACCCTCGGCTTTAGCCCCCCGCCCTGGCCCCAGGCCACGGCTCCACACCCCCGCCTTCACCCCAGCTCTATCCCCTGCCCTGACCCCTGACTCTACCCTCGATCCCTGGCTTCAACACCCCACCTGGCCTCCGGCTTCCACCCCCAGTCCCAGGTCTGTCCCCCTGGCCTCAGCCCCCTGCTCTCCCCTCCCCACCTCACCCCCATCGCAGCCCCACTCTCCTCACCCCGAGCTCCACGTGCCCTGAGCCCATTGTCTGGCCTGGGCCAGTGACGCTGACGCTGACGCTGGCCGGCAGCGGGTGAGGTGCTCCTAGCTGAGAGCCAAGTGGCAGTTGGCCCTGCAGCAGGGGTACCTTGCAGCCCCACTGCACAGCTGGGAGCTGCACCGGGGCGGTGGGGAGTGGCAGGAGGCCTCCCCGGCTGACCGTGGGGTCCAGGGAAGAGCATGCACAGCCACCCCATGCCCAAGGGCTGCACAGCGTGCGTGGCACAGAGAACACAGGCCTGCTCAGCTGGCTGTGCACCATCCCCTGTGCTGCTCGGAGGAGGCTGCCACAGGGGTCGCTGCTCTGGCACTGCGTGGCTGGCTGGGCCCAGCGTGGCTCTGGGCGGGCGAGGGGTGGCCCACTGCCCGCTGCTGGGCCGCCCCCAGGCTCCATTGCTGCTCTGGTCTAACCTGCTCTCTCTGCTGCCCACGTGGGACCACAGAAGGTAGGTACCTGTCCAGCTCTGCAGGGGGGAGCCCCAGAGGGGCCATCACATCGAAGGCTGGGCCTCTGTCACACCCCTTGGTCCCCCCTTGGCCAGGCACACCAGTCCCAGGCCATTCAACCGCTCATTAGCCCTCAGCATCCACCTTGCCCCCTTGGGAGCCGTTCCCAGGCCCGCTCGATGAGCCGAGGCAGCTCGAGGTGTGGTGCGGTGCGCCAGGGACTGACAGAGGCCTTGGGACAGTCTGTCTTGTTCTGTCTCACCCGGCAGTGCCTGGCAGCCCCTGCCCCTTGCATGGGGGCTGCCACGAGGGTGCCAGGGTCTCTCCTGCATGGTCCCAGCTGGTCCCCACGCTGGCGAGTGCAGGCAGGGGATGCGGGGGAGCCTCGCCAAAGCTCACGGCACTGGTGGGGGAGGTGGCGGATTGAAAGAGGCCCCCGAGCTCTAGGCAGATTGGGGCCACCAAAAGCGCCTTCCCCACAGGGGCCGGGGCACAGGACAAGTTTGGTCGCAGAGCCGCGTGCGGGGCGGAGGCGCAGGAGTGGGGGGGGCGGGGGGCCCACAGCGGAAGGGGTGGAGTGGGGTGGATCCATGACAACCCCACACATGCTCTCAGCCCCCCTCCCTACTCCAGCTGGGCCCAGAGTGGGGAGACAGGCTGAGACCACCAAGCAGCATGTGGCCTCCGCTGCCCCAGGGTGCAGCCTCAGGGCGGCCTGAAGTGTGCACCTCGGCGGCCGCTTTGCGACCCGGACGTGGGGCGCTCCAGAGCAGCTCTTCCCCAGCCGCTGTGGGCCTGGCTGCCACGTGCAGCACCACGGGCCACAGTGCCAGTGCCCAGCTCAGGGGGCAGCCTGGGAGGTGCAGGGGCGCTGAGCTTCTGGCCCTGGGTGGGGTGCAGAGGTGCTGAGGTCCCAGCCCTGGGGAGGTGCAGGGGCGCTGCGCTCCCGGCCCTGGGGGGTGCAGGGGCGCTGCGCTCCCGGCCCTGGAGGGGTGCAGGGGCGCTGAGCTCCCGGCCCTCGGGGGGTGCAGGGGCGCTGAGCTCCCGGCCCTGGGGGGTGCAGGGGCGCTGAGCTCCCGGCCCTCGGGGGGTGCAGGGGCGCTGAGCTCCCGGCCCTCGGGGGGGATCACAGACACTGAGCTCCCGGCCCTTGGGGGGTGCAGGGGCAATGAGCTCCCGGTCCCGGGGGGGATCACAGGCACTGAGCTCCCAGCCCTAGGGGTTGCAGGGGCGCTGAGCTCCCGGCCCTCGGGGGGTGCAGAGGCGCTGAGGTCCCGGCCCTGGGGGGTTCACAGGCGTGGAGGTCCCAGCCCTGGGGGGTTCACAGGCGCTGAGGTCCCAGCCCTGGTCGGCTCACAGGCATGGACGTCCCGGCCCTGGGGGGATCACAGGCGCGGAGGTCCCGGCCCTGGGGGGTGCAGAGGCACGGAGGTCCCGGCCCTGGGGGGATCACAGGCGTGGAGGTCCCAGCCCTCGGGGGGTTCACAGGCGTGGAGGTCCCAGCCCTCGGGGGGTTCACAGACGCTGAGGTCCCAGGCCTCGGGGGGTTCACAGATGCTGAGGTCCCAGCCCTGGGGTGTGCAGAGGCACGGAGGTCCCAGCCCTGTGGGGTTCACAGGCGTGGAAGTCCCGGCCCTGGGGGTGGTGCAGGGGCGCTGAGCTCCCGGCCCTGGGGGGGTGCACAGGTGCTGAGGTCCCGGCCCTGGGGAGTGCAGGGGCACTGAGCTTCCGGCCCTGGGGGGTGCAGGGGCGCTGAGCTCCCGGCCCTCGGGGGTGCAGGGGCGCTGAGGTCCCGGCCCTCGGGGGTGCAGGGGCGCTGAGGTCCCGGCCCTGGGGGGTGCACAGGCATGGAGGTCCCGGCCCTGTGGGGGGTGCAGGGGCGCTGAGGTCCCGGCCCTGGGGGGGGTGCAGGGGCGCTGAGCTCCCAGCCCTCAGGGGGTGCAGGGGCGCTGAGGTCCCCGCCCTCGGGGGGTGCAGGGGCGCTGAGCTCCCGGCCTTGGGGGGCTGCAGGGGCGCTGAGCTCCCGGCCCTGGGGGGTGCAGGGGCGCTGAGCTCCCGGCCCTCGGGGGGTGCAGGGGCGCTGAGCTCCCGGCCCTGGGGGGGGATCACAGGCACTGAGCTCCCGGCCCTTGGGGGGTGCAGGGGCACTGAGCTCCCGGTCCCAGGGGGGATCACAGGCACTGAGCTCCCAGCCCTAGGGGTTGCAGGGGCGCTGAGCTCCCGGCCCTGGGGGGGGGTTCACAGGCGCTGAGGTCCCGGCCCTGGGGGGATCACAGGCGCGGAGGTCCCGTCCCTGGGGGGATCACAGGCATGGATGTCCCAGCCCTGGGGGTTCACAGGCGCTGAGGTCCCAGCCCTGGTGGGTTCACAGGCACAGAGGTCCCGGCCCTGGGGGTTCACAGGCGCTGAGGTCCCGGCCCTGGGGGGGGGTTCACAGGCGCTGAGGTCCCGGCCCTGGGGGGATCACAGGCGCGGAGGTCCCGTCCCTGGGGGGATCACAGGCATGGATGTCCCAGCCCTGGGGGTTCACAGGCGCTGAGGTCCCAGCCCTGGGCGGGGGTTCACAGGCACGGAGGTCCCGGCCCTGGGGGGATCACAGGCGCGGAGGTCCCGGCCCTGGGGGTTCACAGGTGCTGAGGTCCCGGCCCTGGGGGGCGGTTCACAGGTGCGGAGGTCCCGGCCCTGGGGGTTCACAGGCGCTGAGGTCCCAGCCCTGGGGGGGGGTTCACAGGCGCTGAGGTCCCGGCCCTGGGGGGGGGTTCACAGGCGCTGAGGTCCCGGCCCTGGGGGGGGGTTCACAGGCGCGGAGGTCCCGGCCCTGGGGGGATCACAGGCATGGATGTCCCAGCCCTGGGGGTTCACAGGCGCTGAGGTCCCGGCCCTGGGGGGGGTTCACAGGCACAGAGGTCCCAGCCCTGGGGGGATCACAGGCGCGGAGGTCCCGGCCCTGGGGGGTTCACAGGTGCGGAGGTCCCGGCCCTGGGGGGATCACAGGCGCGAAGGTCCCGGCCCTCGGGGGGTTCACAGGCGTGGAGGTCCCAGCCCTCGGGGGGTTCACAGACGCTGAGGTCCCAGGCCTCGGGGGGTTCACAGATGCTGAGGTCCCAGCCCTGGGGTGTGCAGAGGCGCGGAGGTCCCAGCCCTGGGGGGTTCACAGGCGTGGAAGTCCCGGCCCTGAGGGGGTGCAGAGGTGCAGAGGTCCCAGCCCTGGGGGTTTCACAGGTGCGGAGGTTCCAGCCCTGTGGGGTTCACAGGCGTGGAGGTCCCGGCCCTGAGGGGGTGCAGAGGCGTGGAGGTCCCAGTCCTGGGGGGTTCACAGACGCTGAGGTCCCGGCCCTGGGGTGTGCAGAGGCACGGAGGTCCCAGCCCTGGGGGGTTCACAGGCATGGAGGTTCCAGCCCTGTGGGGTTCACAGGTGTGGAGGTCCCGGCCCTGAGGGGGTGCAGAGGCGCGGAAGTCCCGGCCCTGGGGGGTTCACAGACGCTGAGGTCCCAGCCCTGGGGGGTTCACAGGCATGGAGGTTCCAGCCCTGTGGGGTGCACAGGCGTGGAGGTCCCCGCCCTGGGGGGATCACAGGCGCTGAGGTCCCGGCCCTGGTGGGTTCACAGGCGTGGAGGTCCCGGCCCTGGGAGGGTGCAGAGGTGGAGGTCCCGGCCCTGGGGGGTTCACAGGCGTGGAGGTCCCGGCCCTGGGGTCCCTGGGGAGGGCTCAGCTGCACACCCACTGGCAGGCGGGACCAGTGCTCGGCGTGTGCCCTCACTTTCAAGCTTGTCAGCAGGATTTTCTGGGCCAGGCGTTCGTGGCTCTGGGCGAAGTGATCGGATCCCAGCGGAGCCGCTTGGAGAGACCCCTCACGTGAGCTTTCTGTCCCTGCTGCTGGGGGCTGGGGGAGGGGCTGGAGCCAGAGCGCCTGTACCCCACCTGCTGTCCCCACAGCCCCCCACAGCCCAGAAGTCTGCATCTCCAGCTGGCCAACAGCCATCTCCGCACGTCCCCTGGCCAGCCGCTCCCCACCCCCCCGAGCTGCCCCCAGGCAGCCCACCCTGCCCCCACGGGACCCACAGCCAACCAGTCACTGCTCTGCACATGCCCCACCCACCACGTAATTCCTGTCCCCTCATGTGCTGCCTCCCCAGCCAGCCATTCTCTGCCCCCCCATTCCACCCCACAGCTGGTGTCTCCAGCCGCATCGCTCCCCTGCTGGGAGCTCCCCCACGTCAGTGCCTGCCCTGTGGCACTGTAATAATATGGGGGGGTTCTGGGCCAACCTGAGAGAACCTGCCCTGGGCAAGTTGCTTAAAGCCAGGCTATGTACAGCCCAGGATGGGGTCTCGGGCTCAGTAAGGCAAACCAATCAGCCACGAAAGCACCTTCGCCAGTCCCCCTGGCCAGCCAGAGGCCACACAAGCAAACCCACCGACTGCCCAGCTGCTCCTAGTGCCCAAAGCAGCAATACTCCTCACTCAGGCGAGAGGTTAGGAGAACCTATTTCTCCAAATCCAGACAGATTCTTCCAGACCCCAAAGGGCACAGCTACGTTCCCTGGTCAATATACACTCAGCTCTTACCCAAACCAGCACACTGGGACAACCCTTTACAATCTAAAGCCTAAAGGCTTATTAACAAAGAAAGACAGAACAGGGTGAGAGAGAAAACTTTTGAAGTGATACATTACATACGTCAGTTAAAGCTATTGATGCAGGCCAGTGATGGTACAAACTACTATTCTTGAGAGCCTCTGCAATACATCCTGTGAGGGATGGGCCCCTAGTCCACACAGGCTTAGGTCATGAAGAATGAAGAACGACATGATCACTACCAGGGACCTCTTATAGACTTGCCATGTGGGTGGAAAAACCCTTTCTTCTTCTCGGAGGCAATGGAGGACCACCCGATCAGGTGGCCTGCTGGGGCATTCTGCCATTGGTGGCTGGGTTAGCCAGCATGTCTCAGTCAATTTCCATAAGATGTGGAGCCCACATCTGGGTATCTGGTTTCTGTTCTTCTGTTCAGCTGATGTCACCTTACTAGAGAGATGATCTCACTCCCCATTGTCAATTGCAGCACTTTAAAACATTTCTAATGCAGGAATAAAGGCAATACCTATAACTGTAAATACAAGCATGGCACAGATATACAAGTAGCATAAACAGATTCAGGGCATGCCCAGCTTTCAGAAGGCACCTCACGTGGTGCAAGATTTGATGCAAATCTGGTACAGTGATCACCAAAACGGTTTTATAATTATTATAAAAATACAGTAACATCACAGACACCCACTGCCAGGAGCTCCACCCACCCAGCGCCCTGCCCTGCCCTGCCCTGCCCTGCCCTACAGCTCCCCCTGCTGGGAGCTCCACCCACCCAGCATCCTGCCCTGCCCCGCCCCACAGCGCCCCCTGCCCGGAGCTCCACCCACCCAGCACCCTGCCCTGCCCTGCCCTACAGCTCCCCCTGCTGGGAGCTCCACCCACCCAGCATCCTGCCCTGCCCCGCCCCACAGCACCCCCTGCCCGGAGCTCCACCCACCCAGCGCCCTGCCCTGCCCTGCCCTGGCCTGCCCTACAGCTCCCCCTGCTGGGAGCTCCACCTACCCAGCATCCTGCCCTGCCCTGCCCTACAGCTCCCCCTGCTGGGAGCTCCACCTACCCAGCATCCTGCCCTGCCCTGCCCTACAGCTCCCCCTGCTGGGAGCTCCACCCACCCAGCATCCTGCCCTGCCCTGCCCTACAGCTCTCCCTGCTGGGAGCTCCACCCACCCAGCGCCCTGCCCTGCCCTGCCCTGCCCTGCCCTGCCCTACAGCTCCCCCTGCTGGGAGCTCCACCCACCCAGCATCCTGCCCGGAGCTCCACCCACCCAGCGCCCTGCCCTGCCCTGCCCTGCCCTGCCCTGCCCTACAGCTCCCCCTGCTGGGAGCTCCACCCACCCAGCATCCTGCCCTGCCCCGCCCCACAGCACCCCCTGCCCGGAGCTCCACCCACCCAGCACCCTGTCCTGCCCCGCCCCACAGCACCCCCTGCCCGGAGCTCCACCCACCCAGCACCCTGCCCTGCCCTGCCCTGCCCTGCCCTACAGCTCCCCCTGCTGGGAGCTCCACCCACCCAGCATCCTGCCCTGCCCCGCCCCACAGCTCCCCCTGCCAGAAGCTCCACCTACCCAGCATCCTGCCCTGCCCCGCCCCACAGCACCCCCTGCCCGGAGCTCCACCCACCCAGCACCCTGCCCTGCCCTGCCCCACAGCACCCCCTGCCCGGAGCTCCACCCACCTAGCATTCTACCCTGCCCCGCCCCACAGCGCCCCCTGCCCGGAGCTCCACCCACCCAGCACCCTGCCCTGCCCTGCCCCACAGTGCCCCCTGATGGGAGCTCCACCTACCCAGCATCCTACCCTGCCCCATAGCACCCCACAGTGCCCCCTGCTGGGAGATCCACCCACCCAGAGCCGTGCCCTACTCCACAGCTCCCCCTGCCCAAGCGCCCTGCCCTGCCCCGCCCCACAGCGCCCCCTGCCCGGAGCTCCACCCACCCAGCACCCTGCCCTGCCCTGCCCTACAGCTCCCCCTGCTGGGAGCTCCACCCACCCAGCATTCTACCCTGCCCCGCCCCACCTGCCCGGAGCTCCACCCACCCAGCACCCTGCCCTGCCCTGCCCCACAGTGCCCCCTGCCGGGAGCTCCACCTACCCAGCATCCTACCCTGCCCCATAGCGCCCCACAGTGCCCCCTGCTGGGAGATCCACCCACCCAGAGCCGTGCCCTACTCCACAGCTCCCCCTGCCCAAGCGCCCTGCCCTGCCCCGCCCCGCCCCGCCCCACAGCGCCCCCTGCCAGGAGCTCCACCCACCCAGCGCCCTGCCCCACAGCATCCACTGCTGGGAGCTCCGGCCAATGACTTGCTCTTCAATGGGTTGAGCTGCTGATTTCATTTCCACCTCCCCATTGGCTAGTCGCTGGTGGGGCCGACCGGCACGGGGGTGTGGGGCGAACAGCCAGACCGCGGCAGCTGTGCTCCGTCCTGCCAGCGCTGCACTAAGGGGGTGTTTCTTGTCCCAGGGGGATCCCCGGGAAGAAGTGTGGGGCCATCCTGCTGTCAGCTGAGGAGCTCAGCAACTGCCGGGTGAGGGAGTCATCTCGGCCACCGCGCGGCAGGGCTCACAGGGGCCGTGCTGGGAGGTCCAGGGGCGTGCGGAGCCTGGGCACAGAGCCCTTGCTCAGGTCACGCTCCCCACCTCAGCGGGCTGAGGGCCAGGCCTACAGGCTCTGAGCATCCATGTGCCTCAGCCGGCCACGTGGGCAGCTCCTCGGGCCCAGCCGCTGTAAGGGCCAGGCGCTGGCAGGCAGGAGGAGCTGTGCCTTGTCCCAGCTTCCTAGCCACCCCAGCCGGGCTGCTGCATGGGCGCCTGTGCCCATGGTCCTGGGCTCTTCCCTCAGCACCAGCGGGGTAACCGTGCTGAGAGCCGGGGCGCTCCTGGGGCTAAGTAACCTGCCCCCGAGGCCAGGCCCCCCAGAAGGGCACCATGCTGGGACAGGGCTGTCTCCAGAGCAGGGGTCTCTTCCAGCCTGGGGAGTTTCACACAGGCTGAGCTGTGGGCAGCAGCTGGCGGGTGGGGCCCAGGCCGAGCTGGAGGCAGGAGGGGGCCCAGCATAAGCTGGGGGCAGGAGGAGGCTCAGGTGGGGTGGGACAGGGCCCAGGTGGAGCCGGGGGGGCGGGAGGGGTCCCGGGCGGAGCCGGGGGGGCGGGAAGGGGCCCAGGCCGTGATCGGGGCGGGAGAGGGCCCAGGCAAAGCCAGGGGCAGGAGGGGGCCCTGGCTGAGGCGGGAGGGGGCCCAAGCGGTGCCAGGAGCAGGAGGGGGCCCAGGCTGAGCTGGGGGCAGGAGGGGGCCCCGGCTGAGGCAGGAGGGGGCCCAAGCGGTGCCAGGAGCAGGAGGGGGCCCAGGCTGAGCTGGGGGCAGGAGGGGGCCCCGGCTGAGGCAGGAGGGGGCCCAAGCGGTGCCAGGAGCAGGAGGGGGCCCAGGCAGCGCCATGGGAGGAGGGGGTGGGAGGGGGCCCAAGAGGTGCTGGGGGCGGGAGGAGGCCCAGGCAGAGCCGCAGGCGGGAGGTGGGCAGGAGGGGGCAGGAGGGGGCGGGAGGGGGCCCAGGCCGAGCCGGGGGCAGGAGGGGGCCCCAGCTGAGGCGGGAGGGGGCGCAAGCGGTGCCAGGAGCAGGAGGAGGCCCAGGCACAGCCATGGGTGGGAGGGGGTGGGAGGGGGCCCAAGAGGTGCTGGGGGCGGGAGGGGGCCCAGGCAGAGCTGCGGGCGGGAGGTGGGCAGGAGGGGGTGGGAGGGGGCCCAAGCGGTGCCGGGGGCGGGAGGGGGCCCAGGCAGAGCCATGGGTGGGAGGGGGTGGGAGGGGGCCCAAGAGGTGCTGGGGGCGGGAGGGGGCCCAGGCGGAGTCGTGGGCAGGAGGGGGTGGGAAGGGGCGCAGGCAGAGCTGCGGGCGGGAGGGGGGCCCAGGCTGGGGCGGGAGGGGGTGGGAGGGGGCCCAGGCGGAGCCGGGGGCGGGAGGGGGCGGGAAGGGGTCCAGGCCAAGCCGGGGGCGGGAGGGGGCCCAAGAGGTGCTGGGGGTGGGAGGGGGCCCAGGCAGAGCCATGGGTGGGAGGGGGTGGAAGGGGGCCCAAGAGGTGCTGGGGGCGGGAGGGGGCCCAGGCGGAGTCGTGGGCGGGAGGGGGTGGGAGGGGGCCCAAGAGGTGCTGCGGGCGGGAGGGGGCGCAGGCGGAGCCGTGGGCGGGAGGGGGTGGGAAGGGGCGCAGGCAGAGCTGCGGGCGGGAGGGGGGCCCAGGCTGGGGCGGGAGGGGGCCCAGGCCGAGCCGGGGGCGGGAGGGGGCCCAAGTGGTGCTGGGGGCGGGAGGAGGCCCAGGCAGAGCCACGGGCGGGATGTGGCGCCGTGGTGGGTGCTGGCCTCCCCCCCGGCCTGGCTCTCGTAACGCACAGCCTGAGTGACTCCCGCCTCTCTCAGGACATCGTGACCATGCAGCTTTGCGCCAACAAGCTGGACAAGAAGGACTTCTTCGGGAAATCCGACCCCTTCCTCGTCTTCTCCCGCAGCAACGAGGACGGCACGTAGGTTGGGCTCGCCTGAGGCCTGCCGCCCCCCGCCCATGGGCATCGCCCCCGGGGCTGGGGCTCTGCCTGCCTGGGTGCCCTCAGCCCTGCTTCCCTTGCCTCCTGCAGGTTCACGATCTGCCATAAAACGGAAGTGGTGAAAAACACACTCAGCCCGGTGTGGGAGCCGTTCTCCATTCCCGTGCGAGCCTTGTGCAACGGGGACTACGACAGGTCAGGGCCGGAGCTGCGTCCCCGCGGCCCCCACCCGCACCGGGGACAGCGGCACCGAGCAGAGTGCGGCCGAGTGCCACACGGGGCCCTGCCGAGAGGCAGCCGTTTGGCATTGTCTGGGGGCGGCGAGGGGAGACGGCAGGACCCACAGAGGGGGAGAGGCAGCTCTTGGGCCTGGCCCAGCACAGACGGGCGAGTGGAGACCCAGGGAGGGGCTGGGGGAGCAGGTCCCTGGGGGGACAGTGGGGTCCCAGGGAGGGGCTGGGGGAGCAGGTCCCTGGCGGGCCGGTGGGGTCCCAGGGAGGGGCTGGGGGAGCAGGTGCCTGGGGGGACGGTGGGGTCCCAGGGAGGGGCTGGGGGAGCAGGTCCCTGGCGGGCCGGTGGGGGTCCCAGGGAGGGGCTGGGGGAGCAGGTCCCTGGCGGGACGGTGGGGTCCCAGGGAGGGGCTGGGGGAGCAGGTGCCTGGGCGGACGGTGGGGTCCCAGGGTGGGGCTGGGGGAGCAGGTCCCTGGCGGGACGGTGGGGTCCCAGGGAGGGGCTGGGGGAGCAGGTCCTGGCAGGATGGTGGGGTCCCAGGGAGGGGCTGGGGGAGCAGGTGCCTGGGCGGACGGTGGGGTCCCAGGGTGGGGCTGGGGGAGCAGGTCCCTGGCGGGACGGTGGGGTCCCAGGGAGGGGCTGGGGGAGCAGGTCCCTGGCGGGCCGGTGGGGTCCCAGGGAGGGACTGGGGGAGCAGGTCCATGGGGGGACGGTGGGGTCCCAGGGTGGGGCTGGGGGAGCAGGTCCCTGGGGGGACGGTGGGGTCCCAGGGAGGGGCTGGGGGAGCAGGTGCCTGGGGGGATGATGGGGTCCCAGGGAGGGGCTGGGGGAGCAGGTCCTGGCAGGATGGTGGGGTCCCAGGGAGGGGCTGGGGGAGCAGGTGCCTGGGCGGACGGTGGGGTCCCAGGGTGGGGCTGGGGGAGCAGGTCCTGGCAGGACGGTGGGGTCCCAGGGAGGGGCTGGGGGAGCAGGTCCCTGGGCGGATGGTGGGGTCCCAGGGAGGGGCTGGGGGAGCAGGTCCTGGCAGGATGGTGGGGTCCCAGGGAGGGGCTGGGGGAGCAGGTGCCTGGGCGGACGGTGGGGTCCCAGGGTGGGGCTGGGGGAGCAGGTCCTGGCAGGACGGTGGGGTCCCAGGGAGGGGCTGGGGGAGCAGGTCCCTGGCAGGACGGTGGGGTCCCAGGGAGGGGCTGGGGGAGCAGGTCCCTGGGCGGATGGTGGGGTCCCAGGGAGGGGCTGGGGGAGCAGGTCCCTGGGCGGACGGTGGGGTCCCAGGGAGGGGCTGGGGGAGCAGGTCCCTGGGCGGACGGTGGGGTCCCAGGGAGGGGCTGGGGGAGCAGGTCCCTGGGCGGACGGTGAGGGCCCAGGGAGGCGCTGAGGGAGCAGGTGGCTGGCAGGATAGTGGTGGGGCAGGGCAGGGCAGGGCCCTGAAGGCAGAGGTAGTAGCACAGGGGCTCCTATGCCCCCGTGGGGCTCTGCAGACCCATCCTAGGTGCTCACTAGCCCACTGCCTGTGCTTGTGTTTCAGGACAGTGAAAATAGATGTGTACGACTGGGACCGGGATGGAAGGTGAGGCCAGGCTGCCATGAGTGCTGCAGTACAACCCCCCCATGTCCCCCCCCACCATCCAGCCACTGCCGGGCCTCAGGGGCTGGTCCCAGGGCCTATGGGCCTATAGTCCCGATCGCTTGGCCCTTGGCCTGACGGGTTCCTGCCCTTCTCTGCCCTGCTGGTGTTGCCTGCTGGAAGTTTGCTGCCTCTGGGCCCCAGAGCTGCCCCTCTCTCATCCTCCAGCCACCCCCTTTCTGCTTTGCCTGCAAGACCACAAGTCCTAGTGAATACTGGGCTGGGAGCCAGGGCTGCTGGGATCTCTCCCCAGGCCAGGGGAGGCATGGGGGATCCAGTGGGTTGGAGTGAGGGGGCTTGGAAGCAGGACTCCTGGGTTCTCTCCCCAGCCAGAGAGGGTAGGGGTGTGGTGTGGGGCTGGGAGTCTGTACTTCTTGGTTCCCCACATCTGGGACTTGTGGCTGAAGGCATGAGCCACTCCTGCCAGGGTTAGAAGCTGACTTGTTGAGCTCTGAATGGCTGTGGTGCCCCACGACAGCACCGTGTGCAGCCGGCATGCAGGTTACACCCATTTCTGGGAGGGGGGTTAGAGCAGGGGGTGTCTCCTAGGTTCTGCCCATGCTGGATGTGTGACAGCCCCTGGGCCGTCTGCCCCACTGGTCTGAGAGGGTGACGTTCCTGTGCCCATTCTCTGCCCCACAGCCATGATTTCATCGGGGAATTTGCCACCAGCTACCGGGAGCTTTCCCGTGCTCAGAGCCAGTTCACAGTGTACGAGGTAAGGCCAGCTGCTACCCAGCCCCCCACTACCCCCCACACTTGGTTCAGGGGCTTGTAACAAGGGGGCTCTGGGGCACTGCTGAGAGTATCGATTCAGGGCAAATTACTTAGAGCCAGTGGTAGGTACAGCCCACAGCTGGGGGCCCCCATTACAGGGCCCCAAACCAGGCACCCAGAGCTTGTCTCTTCGCCACGTGGGCTAACAAGGAGCCACAGCTGCAGTCCTCTCAGTGTCACCCCTTGTGCAGCTCAGGCTCATCAGATAAACAGGCTCTTCCAAAGGATTCCAAAGGACCAGCCACTTTTCCAGGTCAATTTCTCGCTCAGGCTACGTCAGCACTATCAAATAGCGTCGGTTTTATTGAAGTCAGCTTTTGTCCACACATGTCCAGAAAGTCGGCATCATGTCTCTCCACTGCCTTAGCTCGGATCGACTGTGGCAGCAGTGCATTGTGGGTACCTAATCCACAGTGCCTGCAGCCCTGTTGCATTGTGGGTTGGGTTTTTTTGTCAGTGTATTATGGGACAAAAATGTGCCTCAAGTGCTTGTGGGTGTGTGACGTTGTCATCCCAGAGTGCAATGGCGCCCTGTGATAGAGTGGAGTGGGGTGTGAGACGCAGGCTGGATGTGTGTGCGACAAGCAGAGCAGCTCCCAGCTGTGATGGGGTTCGGGGTCCCCCAAGCTTTGCACCCCATCCGCAGGCAGGAGTGACTCTCACTCAGCAGGAGAACAGCGGGTTTATTAGCCGACAGGACACCGCGTGGTACAGAGGAGTCAGTGCAGCCAGCAGAAACAGCCAGTCCAACCCATGTTGGGGAGAGGAGGCCCAGAGGGGCCCCCAGAGCTGGGGCCTTGCCCCCTCCTTGGTCTTGCTCTCTCCCAGCCCCAACTAACTGCTTCCAACTCCCAGTTCCAATTCAAACCCCTCAGGCTCCACCTCCTCCTTTGTCTCCAGTACAAAGGTGTTACCTGGTTGTCAAGGTTGCCCACAGCAGGATACCCCCATCCTCTGTGAGCCCCTCACACACACACAGGTATCCCCCACTCCATCGCACCAGCGGCTAAGGATGACCCTGCGGCTATAACCTAGGCTGGCAGGTAACACCTCTGCCCTGAACAAAGAGGAGGGAGGAGCCAAGGTGGGTTTGAATCGGAGGCTGCAGTTAGAAGCTGGGGGGAGAGGGAGCTGGAAGGCAGCCAGCCTGGCGAGGGGGGAAGCTACACCCCAGAGGGGGCACCCCTCGGGCTCCTCTCCCCAGGACGGGTTGGAATGACTGTCTCTGATGGCTGCACTGACTCTTCTGTGAGAAACTGGGCCTCTGTCGCCTCATAAACTTCCTGTGCTACCCGCTGGGTGAGAGTCACTCCTGCCTGCGGCCGGGGTGCAGTGCTTGGGGACCCTGAACCCCATCACACACCCCTCTCCCTCAATCCCTCAGGTTGTTGGAGAGCAAATGGCCCAAGGAATTTCACGCCATTTTTCAGGCCATGTTCCCAAAGCCTCTTCCTGGCTCACAGCGCTGCACGGCGCTAGCACGAGTCTGAAGAGCTTAGCGCCATTGCACAGCGCGCTGTGGCCGCTTCCCGAAGCGTCATGTGGTATTTTATTAGACAAAGCCAGTGGGAGTATGAGGTGGACGAGGAGGATTTGGATGATGATACTGAAGAACTGGAGACCAGGAGTGCAGAGCTGCTGGCTGCACTGGATGCATTGCACACAGTGGAGCGCCGGTTCTGGAGACGTGAAACCAGCACACACTGGTGGGACCACATCATTTTGGAGGTCTGGGACGACCAGCAGTGGCTGCAGAACGTTTGCATGTACAAGGCCATTTTCATGGAATTTTGTGATTTTCTGTCCTCCACCCTGAAGTGCTGTGATACCAGAATGAGACCTGCTTTGACAGTTCATAAGCAAGTGGCAGTTGCTCTGTGGAAGCTTGCAATGCCCGACAGCTACCGGTCACTGGCAAATCAATTGGGGTGGGCAGATCTACGGTGGGGGTTGCAGGTAGCCAATGCAATCTGTGCCCATCTGATGCAGAAGACCGTGATTCTGGGAAATGTGCAGCACATAGTGGATGTCTTTGGTGCCATGGGGTTTCCTAACTGCTGTGGGGCAATAGGTGGAATGCATATCCCCCTCCTGGCCCTGGACCGCCTGGCCTCAGAGTACATAAACCACAAGGGGTACTTCTCCATGGTGTTGCAGGCATTGGTGAATCACAAAGGGCTTTCACTGATCTCTACATGGGATGGTTGAGAAAGGTACACAATGCACGCATCTTGAGAAATTCATGTCTGTGCAGAAACCTCCAAGTTGGGACTTTCTTCCCAGACCAGAAAAATCAAGATTGGCAACATGGAGATACCCATAGTTATACCGGGCAACCCAGCTTACCCTCTGCTCCCTTTGCTCAAGAAGCCACATACAGGCACCCTGAACTGCAGCAAGGAGCACTTCAACTAGAGGCTGATCAAGTGCAGAATAGTGGTGGAATGTGCCTTTGACAGTTCAAAAGCCAGATTCAGGTGTCTTTTGACCCATTTGGACCTTTGCACAGCCAACATCTCCACCATGGTTTCGGTGCACTACATTCTCCGTTACATTTGCACATCAAATTTCATGCTGTGATGGAGTGCGGGGAGTACATGTGTGAGTCAGGCTGGATGTCTGAGGCTAGCAGCAGCTCCCAGTGGCTAAGGATGACCCTGGGGCTACAACTGGCAGGTAACACCTCTGCCTGAACAAAGAGGAGGGAGGAGCTGAGCTGAGTTTTGAATCGGGGGCGGCAGTTAGAGGCTAGGGAAAGAGGAGCTGGAAGGCAGCCAGGAGAGGAGGAGGAAAGCTACACCCCAGAGGGGCACCCCTCGGGGGTCTTCTCCCCAGGACGGGTTGGAAGGACTGTCTCTGGCTGCTGTGCTGTCGCTTCTGGGAGAAACTGGGCATCTGTTGCCTAATAAACCTTCTGTTGTACCTGCTGAGTGAGAGTCAATCCTGCCAGCAGATGGGGTGCAGTGCAGGGGGACCCCTGAACCCCATCACACATGCCAGCCTGGGTGGCAGAGGCAGATGCCCTGGGCAGTGTTTATGAACAGCTGGACACAAGGGCAATGAGCAATCCACAGCCAGAAGCAATGAAAATCAGAGAAAATTTGAACAATAGCTTTATGACTGAGCAGACAGTCACATGAATCTGCTGCATTTAACTATTGTGATACCACCCCCACCTCCCGCAATGATGTGTGCTTGACCTTTATGAAAGCACCTCCAATTGCACCCCACTCCATGTAAACCAACAAACAACACTGGGGAGTGAGGGTTAAGGGGTGGAAAAAAGAAGGGAAGCCTGGTGTCACGTGTGGTGGAATGTGAGCCTTTTGAAGTGTGGCAAGGTCCTCCGGATGGACTGCCAGACTGTCCTTGCCCTCCTCATCTCCCGTGTTTGGAGCCCCCAAGGAGGGGAGAGTTTGGGCAGCACTGAGGGGAGGGTGAGGAGGTTGCATAACTCAAGTTCTGTGATAAGTGTCCTTCTGCAGTTCCAGCTTGAAATGCAGGATGTCGGTTTGCTCCTCGACAACTGTTGGCAGCACTGCCAAGTCCCTGTTCTTGCAGTGGAGGCTGCTTTGTTGCCACTGCTGGGTCCATTTGCTATGAGCAGCAGCTTGGGCTTGCTCCCTCTGTGCCTCTTGTCCTCTTTGGATCTTTTCCTCCTGCGCAGCTGTTACCCAATTCTGTTAGCCGGTGGCCAGGTAATGTGCGGTGAGGTACTCCCCTGGGTCCTAAGCAACCCAGTTTTTTACTGTTAGAGGAGGCAGGTCCTAGCACTCTCACCCACGGCCAGGCTGTAGTAACCAAACGGTTAAAGTTCTTTTTGTTGTGCCAGCTGTGTTGCAGTGACAAAAGGGTTAACAGCAGGGTCAGGCTCAGAGCTTAACTCATTACAAGTTTATTTAAGCTACAGTTATAAGCGTGCAGTTACAAAAGGCTATTGTTTACTTCTTATATGCTAGCAAAGTACAGGTGTTAACAAGTTACGTTACAATCCAATACAAAGATATCTGTTACCATCTAACACAATGATATCTTGACACTAGTTACAGAGCTCTAATTCTTTAGCTGTGCACAAAAACAAGTCAGAGACCTAGCATGGGTGTATCTTACCCTCTCTGCGTCTCTCGATACCAGCGTAGCCAAGCTGGATCGGTCACTCAATTCCGCGGAAAGACGAATACGAGGTTGGGCGTCCCCAGCTGTGGACCTCGGGAGGCAATCACCTGACCCGACCAGCAGGTAGTTGGTGGAATGCACTCAAAGGTAGAGTTCTGCTGGGCCCATCTTTTATACCCCTCTGGGTTACGTATTCTCTTTCTTATCTATGGTGCCAGATCATACTGGTCTGTCTTTGTGACACCAGTTTGTTACAAGGGCATTTCTTACTTAGTTTGCACTTGTAAGACAAGAGATAAGCAATTTAGGAGTACAGGACATTCTTTTGTGCGGGCAGGGCACGTCCCCTTCTGGGGTGATTGTGTGTGTGTGTGTGCATCATATCGATCAATGCCAGCTGGGGTGATTTCTGAGGGTCCCCCCCCAACCCTTGTTGACAGTCTGGCCTGTTAGCCTTCCATCTGTACTTTCTGCTTCTCAGGGTCACGATAAGCCAGCATATCTGGGCCTCAATGAGGGCATCAAAGACTGTGCTGTCAGCAGCCATTTCCGTGCCCTGTGTGCTCCTCGGTGGGGGGTGTGATGGAGTGGGGGATACCTGTGTGTATGTGAGTGGCTCACAGAGGGTGTGGGGCTCCTGCTGAGGGTAACCCTGACGACCAGGTAACACCTTTGTACTGCAGACAAAGGAGGAGGTGGAGTCTGAGGGGTTTGAATTGGAACTGGGAGTTGGGAAGCAGTTAGTCTGGGCTGGGAGAGAGAGACAAAGGAGGGGGCAAGGCCCCAGCTCTGGGGGCCCCTCGGGGCCTCCTCTCCTCAACATGGATTGGACTGGCTGTCTCTGCCTGCTGCACTGACTCTTCTGTACGATGCTGTGTCCTGTCGGCTAATAAACCCGCTGTTTTCCTGCTGAGTGAGAGACTCTCCTGCCTGCGGACAGGGTGCAGAGCTTTGGGGACCCCAGAACCCCATCACACTGGTGTCAGAAGTGGGATGTTCTGCACCCTGAGGATGGAGCATCCAGCAGTAAGTGACCGGGGCCCTGGAAGAAGTGGGGCCTGCGAGACCCAGGTGTGCTGAAGGGCAGTGAGGTGCAGTTCCCCAAGGCGGAGGGGCCTGCGGCCGAACCCAAGCAACTGCGGTTGTGGTCCTCGAGAGGGGGTGTCACACCCGAGGAGGGGTTACTCCTGGGAATCTGTTGGAGTCAGTCCCAGAAGGTGGAGGGGCCGAGAGCCCAACCCCCAGGAACAAGTGACCCCTGAGGAGGCTGACGCTGAATGAGTCCTTCCCAAGACAGGGTGCTCATGGTCCCTGAGAGCGGGTGTCACACTGAAGAAGGGGTTCCGCTGGGAGTCTGTTGGAGTCGTCCCAGAGGGCAGAGGGGCCTACGGCCTAACCCTGGGCAGCTTGTGACCTGCAAGGAGCCTGGCACACTGAAGGGATTCTTCCAGGAATCGTGGGGTGCGGAGGGCATCAGCCTGAGAGCCTGCGACCACGCTGAGCAACTCCGCTGTGAAGTGGCAGCACCTGGAAACCGAATCGAGATTAAAGAAGCTGGACAAGGCAGCATGGATGTGCAGTGGCAGAGCTGAGGGCTGGGGAGAATCCTGCAGAGGTGAGCCCGAATCGGGGCAGGGAACCCTGGACTGCATGGAGCTCTGAACCGAGTGGCCTGCCACAGCTCAAGGAGGGAAGGAGCGATTCCAACCCATCATCTACTAGTGGCCAAGACAGACCTGCGACGCGTTTTCCAGGCCTGGGCCGAGGAAGGTGCCTGTGTGTCTGTGCAGGAAAGCAGCTGATCCACTGGGAATGGCAAGTTGTCTGTGAGAGAAGCTGCTTCACCTTCTGTGTGTGTGTGGAGACCAGCGGGGGGGCTGGGACAAAGGAGAGAGTGTCTCCCATTGTCTGTCTGTGTTGAACAGCAGCAGCAGCCTGGGGAGAGAGCAGAGCCTGCATTTGGAAAAGGTGCCAATGAGGAAACTAGCCCATTGTCTGAGGAAGATTCACCAGCCTAGGATGGCTGGAGAAGGATCCACCAGAAAACAGCATTCCAGGTGTGTCTCTGAATCCAGCCATGGGGGCTGGAGCAGAGGGAATGGCTCCGGGATGGGGCAGTGGTATCCCTGCTAAGGACGCTGGTCCTTGGTACGAGAAAAGTGCTTCTGCTTCTGGGGAAGTGACTCCTTTGCCTGAGCCTGTGGGGGCTCGAGATGGAGCCAAGATCCCAGAGCTGGATCTGAGGGCAGCTGAAGCCCAGATGGGAAGTGGGCCTACCTCTGTGTCTCTCAGGGGGGATAATGCTTTAACTTGGTCTAATCCAGTTAGTATCATCAGGGAATCCCAGAGACCAGACGATTCTGGTACTTGTTCTTTGCCTGATGCTGAGGTGTTACTGGGAGGGGGTGAGAGGACTCTGTCCTACCAGAGTCATCCTCTCGCCAGGACACAAGAACAGACGGGCAATGGAGTTATGCTGACTGATGAAGATAAAGGATCTGGTAGCAGAAGGGAGGAAAGGGACCCTAATCTTCTGTCCGGTGGTACTGGCTGTCTGCCTGGAGGGGGATTATGTGGGAATCTGCCTGATGGGCCAGAAGTGATCCTGGGTGTAGGTGAACCCCAGGAGCTGGTTGTGGCTCAAGGGAGCAGTGCCCCTGTGGAGCCAGACAGGGGTGAGTTATTGTTTGGGGGAGCTCTTGAGGAAGAGAATTTCCCTGAAACTTTTCCTGACCCGTCTGTGGGGACTGCAGAAAATGGGAGTGAGGTGGAGGAGAGTGAACAGGAAAGGTGCTTGTCTGTGAGAGCCGGAGCAGCCCTTTGCGTGGGGAGAAGTTTGTGTCAGCTCCTGATGGCCAGGACCTGCCCGAGTGTGAAACCACTGGCTGTGCTCTGTAAGGGTCCAAAGCAGGCAGGGTAAAGGTTTCTCAGGAATTGGAAGTTGATGCAAGTAAAGTGAAAACTATCAGGGAGTGTGAGCAGCCCTGTGAGAACCAAGTAAAACCGCTGCACAGCCAATCTCTGTAGGATGCAGGAGAGGGCCAGCAATTCCCCATCTCCAGATGGTGGAAACACTTATATTCTCACACTGGACTCCACTTCTGATTCCATGGGGAGGCAGTAGTTGGAGGGGGAAGGACAAAGGAGCTTTGGGCCTGGTGGGCCAGTAAGGGATAAACAGGGATTCCTTCATGTGGATTCTGCGTCTGGGACTCACAAAACAACTCTCAGAAAGCAGTTTGGTTTGCAAATTTCCAGACTGGCTGGAAGGGGGCCGTCTCCCTGAGATCATCAATGGCCCAGCTCTTGTTAGAAGGGAGGGTGTGATGGGGTTCTGGGGTCCCCCAAGCTCTGCACCCTGTCCGCAGGCAGGAGAGTCTCTCACTCAGCAGGAAAACAGCAGGTTTATTAGCCGACAGGACACAGCATCATACAGAGGAGTCAGTACAGCAGGCAGAGACAGCCAGTCCAATCCATGTTGGGGAGAGGAGGCCCCGAGGGGCCCCCGGAGCTGGGGTCTGGCCCCCTCCTTTGTCTCTCTCTCTCTCCCAGCCCAGACTCACTGCTTCCAACTCCCAGTTCCAATTCAAACCCGTCAGGCTCCACCTCCTCCTTTGTCTGCAGTGCAAAGGTGTTACCTGGTCATCAAGGTTTCCCTCAGCAGGAGCCCCACACCCTATGTGAGCCCCACACACACACAGGTATCCCCCACTCCATCACATCTCTCCCCCCTTCCAGACCGAACTGAGCGGGGTCACTCAACTGGTGACCTGGGGAAGTTCGGGGCTCTCCCCTTGTGACAGGGCATCAGCTGTACCCTCTGTTCTCCCCTCGATGTGCACCACCTCCACGTCATAGTCCTGCTGGGGGAGGCTCCAAGTCAGGAGCTTGGTCTTGGCCCTTTTCATGTGATGCAGCCAGGCAAGTTCCTTTAGTTCCCTTGGGTTGGTTGGTCTCGCTGCTTCGGCCCCGGTCCGTCAGCGACGTTCTCAAGTCGGGCGGGCAGAGCCCATACAGATGCTGCAGCACCAACAGATCAAACAGGTCTTTTGTGGTCTGGGTCCTGCCCCATCTGACCACCAGTCCATACAGCTGCTCCAGCCAATGTCTGGAATTCAGTTACAGTCCAGTAACGGAAGGTACAAATGCTTCCGTCCTTGGCATTTAGCCAGACCACCACAATGGTTGTGTGCCTCAGTTTCCCCTTCCATGCCACACAATAGGTTTGGAATGTTCCTTCTCATGTGAGAGGTTGCAAGACCCTGTCTGGCTCCACAGGGGAACTGCTCCCTTGAGCCACAACCAGCTCCTGGGTTTCAGCTACGCCCAGGATCACTTCTGGCCCATCAGGCAGATTCCCATGTAATCCCCCTCCAGGCAGACAGCCAGTACCACCGGACAGAAGGTCAGGGTCCCTTTCCTCCCTTCTGCTACCAGCTCCTTTATCTTCATCAGTCAGCATAACTCCATTGCCCATCTGTTCTTGTGTCCTGGCGAGAGGATGACTCTGGTAGGACAGAGTCCTCTCACCCCCTCCCAGTAACACCTCAGCATCAGGCAAAGAACAAGTACCAGAATCGTCTGGTCTCTGGGATTCCCTGATGATACTAACTGGATCAGACCGAGTTAAAGCATCACCCCCCCTGAGAGACACAGAGGTAGGCCCACTTCCCATCTGGGCTTCAGCTGCCCTCAGATCCAGCTCTGGGATCTTGGCTCCATCTCGAGCCCCCACAGGCTCAGGCAAAGGATTCACTTCCCCAGAAGCAGAAGCACTTTTCTTGCACCAAGGACCAGTGTCCTGAGCAGTGACACCACTGCCCATCCCAGAGCCATTCCCTCTGCTCCAGCCCCCATGGCTGGATTCAGAGTCACACCTGGAATGCTCTTTCCTGGTGGTTCCTTCTCCAGCCACCCCAGGCTGGTGAATCTTCCTCAGACAATGGGCTAGTTTCCTCATTGGCACCTTTTCCAAACGCAGGCTCTGCTCTCTCCCCAGGCTGCTGCTGCTGTTCAACACAGACAGACAATGGGAGACACTCTCTCCTTTGTCCCAGCCCCCCGGCTGGTCTCCACACACACACAGAAGGTGGAGCAGCTTCTCTCACAGACAACTTGCCATTCCCAGTGGATCAGCTGCTTTCCTGCACAGACACACAGGGACCTTCCTCGGCCCAGGCCTGGAAAACTCCGCAGGTCTGTCTTGGCCACTAGTAGATGATGGGTTGGAATCGCTCCTTCCCTCCTTGAGCTGTGGCAGGCCACTCGGTTCAGAGCTCCATGCAGTCCAGGGTTCCCTGCCCCGATCCGGGCTCACCTCTGCAGGATTTTCCTTAACCCTCAGCTCTGCCACTGCACATCCACGCTGCCTTGTCCAGCTTCTTTAATCTCGATTCGGTTTCCAGGTGCTGCCACTTCACAGCGGAGTTGCTCAGCGTGGTTGCAGGCTCTCAGGCTGATGCCCTCTGCACCCCACGGCTACGTCTACACGTGCACCCAACTTCGAAATAGCTTATTTCGATGTTGCGACATCGAAATAGGCTATTTCGATGAATAACGTCTACACGTCCTCCAGGGCTGGCAACGTCGATGTTCAACTTCGACGTTGCTCAGCCCAACATCGAAATAGGCACAGCGAGGGAACGTCTACACGCCAAAGTAGCACACATCGAAATAAGGGAGCCAGGCACAGCTGCAGACAGGGTCACGGGGCGGACTCAACAGCAAGTCGCTCCCTTAAAGGGCCCCTCCCAGACACACTTTCATTAAACAGTGCAAGATACACAGAGCCAACAACTAGTTGCAGACCCTGTATATGCAGCACGGACCCCCAGCTGCAGCAGCAGCAGCCAGAAGCCCTGGGCTAAGGGCTGCTGCCCACGGTGACCACAGAGCCCCGCAAGGGCTGGAGAGAGAGTATCTCTCAACCCCCCAGCTGATGGCCGCCATGGAGGACCCCGCTATTTCGATGTTGCGGGACGCGGATCGTCTACACGTCCCTACTTCGATGTTGAACGTCGAAGTAGGGCGCTATTCCCATCCGCTCATGGGGTTAGCGACTTCGACGTCTCGCCGCCTAACGTCGATTTCAACTTCGAAATAGCGCCCAACACGTGTAGACGTGACGGGCGCTATTTCGAAGTTACTGCCGCTACTTCGAAGTAGCGTGCACGTGTAGACGCAGCCCACGATTCCTGGAAGAATCCCTTCAGTGTGCCAGGCTCCTTGCGGGTCACAAGCTCCCTGGGGTTAGGCCGTAGGCCCCTCCGCCCTCTGGGACCGACTCCAACAGACTCCCAGCGGAACCCCTTCTTCAGTGTGACACCCGCTCTCAGGGACCATGAGCACCCTGTCTTGGGAAGGACTCATTCAGCGTCAGCCTCCTCAGGGGTCACTTGTTCCTGGGGGTTGGGCTCTCGGCCTCGCCACCTTCTGGGACCGACTCCAACAGATTCCCAGGAGTAACCCCTCCTCAGGTGTGACACCCCCTCTCGAGGACCACAACCGCAGTTGCTTGGGTTCGGCCGCAGGCCCCTCCGCCTTGGGGAGCTGCACCTCACTGCCCGTCAGCACACCTGGGTCTCGCAGGCCCCACTTCTTCCGGGGCCCCGGTCACTTACTGCTGGATGCTCCATCCTCAGGGTGCAGAACATCCCACTTCTGACACCAGTGTGATGGGGTTCTGGGGTCCCCCAAGCTCTGCACCCTGTCCGCAGGCAGGAGAGTCTCTCACTCAGCAGGAAAACAGCAGGTTTATTAGCCGACAGGACACAGCATCATACAGAGGAGTCAGTACAGCAGGCAGAGACAGCCAGTCCAATCCATGTTGGGGAGAGGAGGCCCCGAGGGGCCCCCGGAGCTGGGGTCTGGCCCCCTCCTTTGTCTCTCTCTCTCTCCCAGCCCAGACTCACTGCTTCCAACTCCCAGTTCCAATTCAAACCCGTCAGGCTCCACCTCCTCCTTTGTCTGCAGTGCAAAGGTGTTACCTGGTCATCAAGGTTTCCCTCAGCAGGAGCCCCACACCCTATGTGAGCCCCACACACACACAGGTATCCCCCACTCCATCACATCGGGCACAGCCAGAGAGATCAGATTTCCACCCCAGGGGGCAAGGGAGAAGATTAGAACTTGATGGCGCTAAGAAAGGCCTCAGCCATTTATCCCCAAAATACCAGATTCTCAAGGATGTTGCACAAAGGTTGTGGTCTACCAAAGAGCAACGTAAATGTGCAGTTGCAATGGGTTTGTTCTGTTACTCACGCTGACTGCTGTAACCAAGGGGTGCTGCTCCCAAAAGCTGTAGAATTGTACCATGCACTGAATGTTTGGAAAGAGCCATTTGACATGATGACATTGATGTAGAAGCATGAGTTGTATGTTGAAGGAGTCTGTAACTCTGAAATGTCACCATTGTTCCCCGTAACTAGTCTTGCAACCTCTCACATGAGGAGGAACATTCCAAACCTATTGTGTGGCATGGAAGGGGAAACTGAGGCACACAACCATTTTGGTGGTCTGGCTAAATGCCAAGGGTGGAAGCATTTGTACCTTCCTTTACTGGACTGTAACTGAATTCCAAACATTGGCTGGAGCAGCTGTATGGACTGGTGGGCAGACAGGGCAGGGCCCAGACCAGAAAAGAACTGTTTGGTCTGTTGGTGCTGCAGCATCTGTATGGGCTCTGCCTGCCCGACTTGAGAACGTGGCTGACGGACCAGAGACAGAAGCAGGGAGACCGACCAACCTGAGGGAACTAAAGGGACTTGTCCAGCTGCATCACATGAAAAGGGCCAATACCAAGCTCCTGAGTTGGAGCCTCCCCCAGCAGGATTATGACGTGGAGGTGGTGCACATCAAGGGGAGAACAGAGGGTACAGCCGATGCCCTGTCACAAGGGGAGAGCCCCGAACTTCCCCAGGTCACCAGTTGAGTGACCCCGCTCAGTTCGGTCTGGAAGTGGGGAAAGATGTGATGGAGTGGGGGATACCTGTGTGTATGTGAGTGGCTCACAGAGGGTGTGGGGCTCCTGCTGAGGGTAACCCTGACGACCAGGTAACACCTTTGTACTGCAGACAAAGGAGGAGGTGGAGCCTGAGGGGTTTGAATTGGAACTGGGAGTTGGGAAGCAGTTAGTCTGGGCTAAGGGAGAGAGAGACAAAGGAGGGGGCCAGGCCCCAGCTCTGGGGGCCCCTCGGGGCCTCCTCTCCCCAACATGGATTGGACTGGCTGTCTCTGCTTGCTGTACTGACTCTTCTGTACGATGCTGTGTCCTGTCGGCTAATAAACCCGCTGTTTTCCTGCTGAGTGAGAGACTCTCCTGCCTGCGGACAGGGTGCAGAGCTTTGGGGACCCCAGAACCCCATCACAGGGGGTGCAGCGAGCAAGCTGGCTTGTAAGGGGGAGACTTTGTCTGGCTACAGCAGCACAGCAGTCCTGTCTCCCCGACTCACAACTTCCTTCATCATGCTCTGGGAAGTCTTCCCATAAATGCCCACATTTCTTTTGCTGCTTCAGTTTGCTCAGCACAGGTTCGTCACCCCACACAGAAATGAGATTCTGCATCTCCTGATGGTTCCATGCTGGGGCTCTTTTGCCACCCTGAGAACTCTGATCAGAACTAGAACCCTGGGAACTCATGACGGCTATGTGTGATTGCCCTGAGGTGCTCTCCTGAGGTGTGCTAGCCATGCTGGTGTGATGGGGTTCGGGGTCCCCCAAGCTCTGCACCCCGTCTGCAGGCAGGAGTGACTCTCGCTCAGCAGGAGAACAGCAGGTTTATTAGCCAACAGGGCACAGCATCGTACAGAGGAGTCAGTGCAGCCAGCAGAGACAGCCAGTCCCATCCATGCTGGGGAGAGGAGGCCCCGAGGGGCCTCCGGAGCCAGGGCCTTGCCCCCTCCATGGTCTCGCTCTCTCTCTCAGCCCAGACTCACTGCTTCCCAACTCCCAGTTCCAATTCAAACCCCTCAGGCTCCACCTCCTCCTTTGTCTCCAGTACAAAGGTGTTACCTGGTCATCTGGGTTACCCTCAGCAGGAGCCCCACACCCTCTGTGAGCCACACACACACACACACACACACACACACACACACACACAGGTATCCCCCACTCCATCACAGCTGGTCAGAAAAGAAATGAATTCAAATTCTCAGGCTTCCAGTAACCTTCTTCCTGCACACCTATAGAGCACTGGAGGTGAATGCAGTCAGAATGGACACCTGTGGGGCATTGTGGGACACCGCTAGGAAACCTCTAGAGGCCAATAAAATTGATTTAAAGTAACGCTGTTTCCATGTTAGCATTAATTTGACCATTTAAATTCAAACTTGGTGTTACACCACCTGGGAGGGGCAGGGCAAGAAAGTTGACGTTAGCGCCCCTTAAATTTGACCTAATGGTTTTTTTGATGAAGACAGTCGCATTGTAAAATCGAGATAAGTGCCTTAAAATTGACTTTATGGTGTAGTATAGACAGCCTCAGAATCTTACCCGTAAAGCATGCTGTGTCAGTCATTCAGACTTGAAAATCTAAAGAGGTAGGAAAGAAAGAACGAGAGCCACAGTGAAGCTGCATCTGCACTAAGCCGCTATTTTGCAGTAGCAGGTACAATTCAGAAGTAGCAGATGCCACTCACTACTTGGAAGTTGAAGTCAGAGCAGGTGCAGTGATGTCGAAATCGCTGGTCCGGCGAGAAGATAGCACACTGCTTCATCTAACATCGAAAACGACGTGTGTGGACGCTCCGCGTTCCGCTGCTTCGAAATAGCGGGGTCCGCCACGGCGGCAATCAGCTGGGGTGTGGAGCTGCGCTGCCCAGCCTCTGCAGGGCTCTATGGCATGTGTGAACAGCAGCTCTTAAAGCTCCACAGGCCCGGAAACCCCATGGCAGGAACCTGAGCGTGTGCAGGCAGCAGCCATCGCATGTGCTGTCCCTGCACACCCCAGCCAGGTCCCCAGCAGCCAATAGCAAGGGATGGAGACCAGCCAGCCACCCAAGTGCTTCCTCTCTGAGCCATCACAGGGCTCCCAAGCCTCCACCCGGTGGGGTAGGAAGCGCGGCCCCTCCTCGACCAAGGCCGAGCTCCAGGAACTGCTGGGGCTCTGGGACAACGAGGAGGTGCTCCACATAATGGGGAGCAAGCGGCTGCATTCACCCGGCTGGCTGAGGGCCTGACCGCCCGGCATCACCCTGTCCACACTCCTGGCCACATCTGTAGCAAGGGCAAGGAGCTGTACCAGAGTTACATCCGGTCCCAGGATTCAGCCAGCCAGTTGCGCGCTGCCCCTGCTGCTTGCCCGTATTCCCAGGAGCTCAGAGCCATCCTGGGCCCCTGGGACACCTCCTGCCCCGCAGCCATTCTGGACCCCGTGGCCAAGGAGACGCAGCAGGTCACAAAGCAGGAGCCAGGTCTGGGGGCCAGCCCTGCCACACCAGGGCGGCAGCCGGAGCAGGGCACTGAAGCAGAGTGGTCCAGCGAGGAGAGGGAGCTGGTGATGGACCTCCCCTCCCGCACCTCCAGCCAGGCATCCACTTGACGGGCTTCCCCCAACTGCAGCAGTGGACCCTCAGGTACGTACCCCACAGGGCACACCCCCCCCCAGGGCACGGGGTGGGGGCACCTAACATGACTGTGGGCCCCTCCACACCCCTGTCAGACTCTGGCCCAACCAGGCCCAAGCAGACCATGGCCCCAGGACAGCGGCACAGCTGCCAGTGCCTGTCAACACCTGCTCCCATGGGCAGCGCCGCGCCCTGCCCTGGGAGGCGGGGCAGACCGCACAAAGGGGCCGCCCACAGCCACCGCACCCACGGACGGGGGCAGGGACCCGGCGCCCACGAGGGGCTGGGGGGGGTGGGCCATGGGGCAGGGCTTGGTATTCATGGCCTTTTCCTCTCTCCCCCCATTTCTGCAGCTGTACCATCTGAGAGCCAGGAGAGCGTGGCACCATCCGTGGTCCCAGACAGCCACCGGGAGGAACCACCTGTGCTGGGACGGGCCTGCTCTGGCTGGAGCCAGAGGCAAACGGCTGGGGACCCGCTCGTGTCCACCTCCCTCAGGCGCCAGGTCAAACGTGCAGAGAGGCACCTCTGCTTTGAGGAGGAGGGGGAGGAGGAGGAGGCTGCCTGGTGCCGGGAAGCTCTCGCACACTTTCAACGACCTGGCGGCCTCATACTGGGAGCTGGTGGCCCGTCTGCCCCCTCCCTCCACCCCCCCCTTGCCCCTCCCGCTGCCCCTCCGGCCGTGGCCCCACCCAACAGCCCCCCAGGCGAGAAGCCCGCTGAGCCTGCACACCAGCCCAAGGCCAAGCCCTGGCCTTACTTGCCCGTGCTCCCCGCCCCGCCTCCAGTCTCACTGGGGACCCCGGATGGGGGTGTCGTGGGAGCTAGGGCCGGTGGGGGTTGCACCCCTCTACTCTCCCTTGGTTGCACCCCTCTACTTCCCATCCAAGTGCCCCCCCACCCCCTATAGATAGATGACACTCACCCCCACCATGTAAATAGTTTTCTTCGATGTTGTTTGTTAAACATACGTTTTATTCAAAGGTGCACTTGTTTTCAGGGCAGCAGTCACTGGGGCCCTTGCTCAAAGTATCGCCGCAGGGCCTCCCAGACGCTGATCCCATCTTGGTGGGCCTGACGGCTAGGGGTGGCAGCTGGCTGGGGTAGCCTGTGCTGGCCTCAACCGCCCACCCCTGCACA
Organism: Carettochelys insculpta; assembly: GCF_033958435.1. NCBI lineage: Eukaryota > Metazoa > Chordata > Testudines > Carettochelyidae > Carettochelys > Carettochelys insculpta. Next base: position 49,852,549 of record NC_134147.1, on the reverse strand, counting down.
AAGGCCTCCCCTTTACTCCACAATGTGGCAGAGCATGCAGCGGGCGCCCACAACTGGGGGATGCTGAGAATGCCCATGTCCAGGTGGGCGAGGGGGGCAGCGTCACCACCCCTTCAGGTGGCCAAAGGTGCGCCCAACCACCTGGCAGACATGGTTGAGCTGCCCATTGAACCGCTCCTGGCTGGTGGTGAGGTGGCCCATGTACAGTGTCATGAGCCAGGGCTGGAGTGGGTAGGTGGCGTCAGCCACCAGGCAGAGGGGCACGGTGGTTTCCCCCAACAGGATCTGCCTCTGGGGGATGTAGGTCCCCTCCTCCAGCCACTGGTACAGGCCCAAGTTGCGGAAGACGTGCGCGTCATGGGTGCAGCCAGGCCAGCCCACATAAGTCCTGGAACTGGCCTCAGCTGTCCACCGTGGCCTGCAGGCCAATGCAACGGCAGCCCTTCCAGTTTATGAATTGGCCCCTGCTGTGCTCTGGGGCAGGAATGGGGATGTAGGTCCCGCTGAGGGCCCCAAAACAATTCAGGAACCCCAGTGCTGTGAAGCCTGGACGCAACCATTGCAGGTCACCTGTGTGTGGGGCAGGCAGCTGCTCTCCCCACGGGCCGGCTCTGGGGCAGGGAGCTGCTCTCCCCACGGGCCGGCTCTGGGGCAGGGAGCTGCTCTCCCCACGGGCCGGCTCTGGGGCAGGGAAGTGCTCTCCCCATGGGCTGGCTCTGGGGCTGGTGGGCATTTGCTGAGCTGGGTGGCTGTACTGAGGGGTTCACTCGTGTGGCATGTGCTGCTGGGTTGGGGGTCCAGAAGAGGATCTCGCCTGCAGGGTTTAAACCACAGCGTAGGATGCCCAGGGGTCTGGTGGCCCACAGCTGGCAACTGCCAGGAAGTACCAGGGAAGGCTGGTGGCCTGGTGGGGGCTGTCAGGCATGGGGCAGGGACCAGCCAGGAGCAGGGTCTGGGCTCTCAGGCGTGGCTGGGGTTGTCGGAGGGGAATGTATCAGGACCAGCCGGGGTCAGCTGCCAGGAATGAGGGACGGGGATGCTGGCAGCACAGGGCTGTCGGTGGGGGGCGGGGATGGGTGTCAGGAGTGGGGGGCTGTTGGTTGGGGCGGGGAGGCAGGAGCAGTGGGAGGTGGGGGGATGGTCAGGAACGGCGGCGCATGTCGGTACAAGGCCTGGGCTAGTGGCATCGGTCAGGAGAAGCTGGGGGCTGTTGACGGGCGGGCGCGTGGGGATGGAAGGTGGCAGGAGAGGCAAGGGGCAGGTTGCTCTTGTGGTGCCTGAGCTGTCCCTAGTCTATGCAGACTGAAGGACGCCTGCTGCTGCTGCTACCTGAGCTGAGCCTCTGCTCCCGCAGGTGTTAAATCCGAAGAAGAAATGCAAGAAGAAGAAGTACGTCAACTCCGGAACGGTGAGTGAACCTGCCCCGGTCCCACTGCCCCTTGGGGACACCTCACCGTGCCCTCCCTGGCCATGCGTGTCCCACACCCGCTGCCTCCAGCTCTGCTGCCTGGGGCGTGGAGGAGGTTTCGCGGCGGGGGGCCTCTGTGGCAGGAGCGAGGTCTGCTGGCGAGTGCCCTGGGCAGAGCGGCGCATCGGGGGCTTCTCTGGAGGCCGGGCTCACGCTCGGTCTCCAGCGAAGTGCTGTGACGTGCGGCTTGTCTCCACACCAGCGAGGTGCGTGCTGTGTGCGGCTGCTGGAGCGCTTCCCGAGCAGCTGCCCGTGGGCTCACCATGGAGCCAGCATGGTGCTCGCATACGACCCTGCCGATCTGACCCCATCAGCTCCTCCTCTCCTGTATGACAGTTGTTGGAACTGGGGGGGCTCTTGCTTCCCATGTGCTCCCCTCACTCCTTGCTTCTCTGTTGGTAGCAGGTGAAATAGGGCAGGGTTCTGGGCACAGCTGAGAATCAACCCAGGGTGTCTGCTTAAAACCAGGCCACTCAGAGCCCAGGCTGGGACTTCCTCCTACTAAGGCAAATATCCCCAGCCCCGAGTGTACCCCCGCCAACCCCCCTGGCCAGCCAGAGGCCCCCCAGGCAAACCCACCGAGCTCCCAGCCGCTGGCCCTGCCCGTCCAGCAGCCCCCTGCTCAGATGAGAGGTTCTTAAAACCTTTTTCACCAAATCCACACAGATTCACCCAGGCCCCAAAGGCTCCAGCCACAGTCCCAGGTCAATGTACACTTGGATCTTACCCAAAACAACTCACTTACCAATGCGTCAGATCGAACCATCTCAAGGTTTATTAACAAAGAAAGCAAAACCGGTGAGAGAGCAGAAGGGTGTTAGCGGCACTTTACACACAGCCATTACAGCTACTGATGCAGCCAGCAACGTTCTCTGCTGAGTCGTGAAAGTCCATCCCCCAGGGGTAAAAGCCCAGGTTACGTGGTTTTAACTAGCAGCGAATTGTAGATTGGGCCGACGGGGGTCAGCATGCTGGACCGTGGAACCTGGGACAGGATCAGAGACAAAAGACTTGTCCCGCAGAGGGACGCTGCTTGGCCCCGTTTATAGTTTTCTCCTGTGGCGAGAAGCAGCCCTTTCCTCTTCCCATGGGCCCTGCAGGGTCGGTGTCGTCCCACCCAGGGGAGCCGCTGTGGCCAAGTGCCGTTGGTCGCTCGTTTTGCCAGCGCGCCCCCGTCACTTCCATGGCGAGCGGGTTGGATGTCTGGGGGGCTGATTTCAGTGCCTTGGCTCAGCCCAGGTCACCTGACCGGCGGTCTGCATCCCGGGGGCTGAGCCGTTGTTTCCCATCCGGCCTCCTGGCTGGGGTGGCCGTCGCGCCTCCCGTGCGGTATGTTATCACTAGAGCACTGGGAATGTAACCACAGGGCTGAAATCGCCAACTCCCCGACGCGCACGGCACGGAAGAAGGAGTGCACAGATTCAGGGCGTCGGCGGCGCCCGTCAGGCCCCACCCACGGCCACGCTTGGGGCCGCCAGATGTAGGGGGCGCGTGACAGGGCTCCGCACCCAGGACGGAAGTCCAGTCCTGTGACACGGCTCCTTGGCTGAATGGCCTGGCCGATTGGCCTGGCTGTGCTAGTGGCTGTCCAGCGGAGCTTCTGTAGCCCTGGGAAGCCCCTCCGCAGTGCTGGTAGCCCAGGCTGAGAAGCACTGCCCGAGGGTCTCCACGGCGGCCCAAGGCCGCCACAGCGCCAGCAGCCACGCACGCAGGCGTAGAGCCGAGTGACACGTCACAAACAGCCCGTGGCAGAGGAACGCATTGCAAGGCTGCTCTTAGGAGCCGCTCTCGGGGCATGGCCGTCTTGTGGGGGCTATCTCGGGACAACGGGGCCTGCCCAGCAGGAAGTGCATGTCATGGGGGGCTGTCTCTGGGGAGGAGGGGCTGCCTGGGGGGAGGAGGCCATGCCAGGGGGGGCTCTGTCTGGGGGGGGCTGCCTGGGGGGAGGAGGCCATGCCAGGGGGGCTCTGTCTGGGGGGGGCTGCCTGGGGGGAGGAGGCCATGCCAGGGGGGGCTCTGTCTAAAGCAGCTCAGGGGCTTTGATGCTCCGTCTTTGGCAGGTGACCCTTCTCTCCTTCTCCGTGGAGTCCGAGTTCACCTTCGTGGATTACATCCGAGGCGGGTGAGCATAGGAGGCTCAGAGCCAGAGTGCTCAGGGCCCTGCCAGCAGGTCTGCAGCAGCCCCGAACTGCACCGCACTGTACCCCAGCAGCATGGGTTGGAGCATGGCCCCGCCCCCGCCCCTGCCCCCAGGAGATGGGGGGGAAGCAGGGCGGGACTAGGGGAGCAGGGCTGGGGGCAGCAGCAAGAGCAGGGCTGGGAGCTGGCCGGGGGGGGGGGGGCGGGAGGGGATGTTCTGGCCGGGGGTTCGGGGAGCCAGCTGGGGGGTGGGAGGGGATGTTCTGGTCGGGGGTTAGAGGAGCCAGCTGCGGGGCGGGAGGGGATGTTCTGGCCGGGGGTTAGAGGAGCTGGCCGGGGGCGGGGGGCGGGAGGGGATGTTCTGGCCGGGGGTTCGGGGAGCCGGCTGGGGGGCGGGAGGGGATGTTCTGGCCGGGGGTTAGAGGAGCCGGCTGGGGGGCGGGAGGGGATGTTCTGGCCGGGGGTTAGAGGAGCCGGCTGGGGGGCGGTAGGGGATGTTCTGGCCGGGGGTTAGAGGAGCCGGCTGGGGGGCGGGAGGGGATGTTCTGGCCGGGGGTTAGAGGAGCTGGTCAGTGGGATGTTCTGGTCGGGGGTTCAGGGAGCTGGTCAGTGGGATGTTCTGGCCGGGGGTTAGAGGAGCCGGCTGGGGGGCGGGAGGGGATGTTCTGGCCGGGGGGTTCGGGGAGCTGGTCAGTGGAATGTTCTGGTCGGGGGTTAGGGGAGCCGGCTGGGGGGCGGGAGGGGATGTTCTGGCCGGGGGTTAGAGGAGCCAGCTGGGGGGCGGGAGGGGATGTTCTGGCCGGGGGTTCGGGGAGCTGGTCAGTGGGATGTTCTGGTCGGGGGTTCGGGGAGCTGGTCAGTGGGATGTTCTGGCCGGGGGTTAGAGGAGCCGGCTGGGGGGCGGGAGGGGATGTTCTGGCCGGGGGGTTCGGGGAGCTGGTCAGTGGGATGTTCTGGTCGGGGGTTAGGGGAGCCGGCTGGGGGGCGGGAGGGGATGTTCTGGCCGGGGGTTAGAGGAGCCGGCTGGGGGGCGGGAGGGGATGTTCTGGCCGGGGGTTAGAGGAGCTGGTCAGTGGGATGTTCTGGCCGGGGGTTAGAGGAGCTGGTCAGTGGGATGTTCTGGTCGGGGGTTAGGGGAGCCGGCTGGGGGGCGGGAGGGGATGTTCTGGCCGGGGGTTAGAGGAGCCGGCTGGGGGGCGGGAGGGGATGTTCTGGCCGGGGGTTAGAGGAGCCGGCTGGGGGGCGGGAGGGGATGTTCTGGCCGGGGGTTAGAGGAGCCGGCTGGGGGGCGGGAGGGGATGTTCTGGCCGGGGGTTCGGGGAGCTGGTCAGTGGCATGTTCTGGTCGGGGGTTAGGGGAGCTGGTCAGTGGGATGTTCTGGTCGGGGGTTCGGGGAGCTGGTCAGTGGGATGTTCTGGTCGGGGGTTCGGGGAGCCGGCTGGGGGGCGGGAGGGGATGCTCTGGCTGGGGTTAGGGGAGCCGGCTGGGGGGCGGGAGGGGATGTTCTGGCCGGGGGTTAGAGGAGCTGGTCAGTGGGATGTTCTGGTCGGGGGTTCGGGGAGCCGGTCAGTGGGATGTTCTGGTCGGGGGTTAGAGGAGCCGGTCAGTGGGATGTTCTGGTCGGGGGTTAGAGGAGCCGGCTGGGGGGCGGGAGGGGATGTTCTGGCCGGGGGTTAGAGGAGCCGGCTGGGGGCGGGAGGGGATGTTCTGGCCGGGGGTTAGAGGAGCTGGCTGGGGGGCGGGAGGGGATGTTCTGGCCGGGGGTTAGAGGAGCCAGCTGGGGGGCGGGAGGGGATGCTCTGGCTGGGGTTAGGGGAGCCGGCTGGGGGCGGGAGGGGATGTTCTGGCCGGGGGTTAGAGGAGACGGCTGGGGGGCGGGAGGGGATGTTCTGGCCGGGGGTTAGAGGAGCCAGCTGGGGGGCGGGAGGGGATGCTCTGGCTGGGGTTAGGGGAGCCGGTCAGTGGGATGTTCTGGTCGGAGGTTAGGGGAGCCGGCTGGGGGGCGGGAGGGGATGTTCTGGCCGGGGGTTAGAGGAGCTGGCTTGGGGGCAGGAGGGGATGTTCTGGTCGGGGGTTAGGGGAGCTGGTCAGTGGGATGTTCTGGTCGGGGGTTCGGGGAGCTGGTCAGTGGGATGTTCTGGTCGGGGGTTAGAGGAGCCAGCTGGGGGGTGGGAGGGGATGTTCTGGCCGGGGGTTCGGGGAGCTGGTCAGTGGGATGTTCTGGTCGGGGGTTAGGGGAGCTGGTCAGTGGGATGCTCTGGTCGGGGGTTCGGGGAGCTGGTCAGTGGGATGTTCTGGTCGGGGGTTCGGGGAGCCGGTCAGTGGGATGTTCTGGTCGGGGGTTCGGGGAGCTGGTCAGTGGGATGTTCTGGTCAGGGGTTAGGGGAGCCGGTCCGTGGGATGTTCTGGTCGGGGGTTCGGGGAGCTGGTCAGTGGGATGTTCTGGTCGGGGGTTAGAGGAGCCAGCTGGGGGGTGGGAGGGGATGTTCTGGCCGGGGGTTCGGGGAGCTGGTCAGTGGGATGTTCTGGTCGGGGGTTAGGGGAGCCGGTCAGTGGGATGCTCTGGTCGGGGGTTAGGGGAGCCGGTCAGTGGGATGCTCTGGCCGGGGGTTAGGGGAGCCGGTCAGTGGGATGTTCTGGTCGGGGGTTAGAGGAGCTGGTCAGTGGGATGTTCTGGTCGGGGGTTAGGGGAGCCGGTCAGTGGGATGTTCTGGCCGGGGGTTAGGGGAGCTGGTCAGTGGGATGTTCTGGTCGGGGGTTCGGGGAGCTGGTCAGTGGGATGTTCTGGCCGGGGGTTAGAGGAGCCGGCTGGGGGGCGGGAGGGTATGTTCTGGCCGGGGGGTTCGGGGAGCTGGTCAGTGGGATGTTCTGGTCGGGGGTTAGGGGAGCCGGCTGGGGGGCGGGAGGGGATGTTCTGGCCGGGGGTTAGAGGAGCCGGCTGGGGGGCGGGAGGGGATGTTCTGGCCGGGGGTTAGAGGAGCTGGTCAGTGGGATGTTCTGGCCGGGGGTTAGAGGAGCTGGTCAGTGGGATGTTCTGGTCGGGGGTTAGGGGAGCCGGCTGGGGGGCGGGAGGGGATGTTCTGGCCGGGGTTAGAGGAGCCGGCTGGGGGGCGGGAGGGGATGTTCTGGCCGGGGGTTAGAGGAGCCGGCTGGGGGGCGGGAGGGGATGTTCTGGCCGGGGGTTAGAGGAGCCGGCTGGGGGGCGGGAGGGGATGTTCTGGCCGGGGGTTCGGGGAGCTGGTCAGTGGCATGTTCTGGTCGGGGGTTAGGGGAGCTGGTCAGTGGGATGTTCTGGTCGGGGGTTCGGGGAGCTGGTCAGTGGGATGTTCTGGTCGGGGGTTCGGGGAGCCGGCTGGGGGGCGGGAGGGGATGCTCTGGCTGGGGTTAGGGGAGCCGGCTGGGGGGCGGGAGGGGATGTTCTGGCCGGGGGTTAGAGGAGCTGGTCAGTGGGATGTTCTGGTCGGGGGTTCGGGGAGCCGGTCAGTGGGATGTTCTGGTCGGGGGTTAGAGGAGCCGGTCAGTGGGATGTTCTGGTCGGGGGTTAGAGGAGCCGGCTGGGGGGCGGGAGGGGATGTTCTGGCCGGGGGTTAGAGGAGCCGGCTGGGGGCGGGAGGGGATGTTCTGGCCGGGGGTTAGAGGAGCCGGCTGGGGGGCGGGAGGGGATGTTCTGGCCGGGGGTTAGAGGAGCCAGCTGGGGGGCGGGAGGGGATGCTCTGGCTGGGGTTAGGGGAGCCGGCTGGGGGCGGGAGGGGATGTTCTGGCCGGGGGTTAGAGGAGCCGGCTGGGGGGCGGGAGGGGATGTTCTGGCCGGGGGTTAGAGGAGCCAGCTGGGGGGCGGGAGGGGATGCTCTGGCTGGGGTTAGGGGAGCCGGTCAGTGGGATGTTCTGGCCGGGGGTTCGGGGAGCCGGTCAGTGGGATGTTCTGGTCGGGGGTTAGAGGAGCTGGTCAGTGGGATGTTCTGGTCGGGGGTTCGAGGAGCCGGTCAGTGGGATGTTCTGGTCGGGGGTTAGAGGAGCCGGTCAGTGGGATGTTCTGGTCGGGGGCTAGGGGAGCTGGTCAGTGGGATGTTCTGGTCGGGGGTTCGGGGAGCCGGTCAGTGGGATGTTCTGGTCGGGGGTTCGGGGAGCTGGTCAGTGGGATGTTCTGGCCGGGGGTTAGAGGAGCCGGCTGGGGGGCGGGAGGGGATGTTCTGGTCGGGGGTTAGGGGAGCTGGTCAGTGGGATGTTCTGGTCGGGGGTTCGGGGAGCTGGTCAGTGGGATGTTCTGGCCGGGGGTTAGAGGAGCCGGTCAGTGGGATGTTCTGGTCGGGGGTTCGGGGAGCTGGTCAGTGGGATGTTCTGGTCGGGGGCTAGGGGAGCCGGCTGGGGGGCGGGAGGGGATGTTCTGGCCGGGGGTTAGAGGAGCTGGTCAGTGGGATGTTCTGGTCGGAGGTTAGGGGAGCCGGCTGGGGGGCGGGAGGGGATGTTCTGGCCGGGGGTTAGAGGAGCTGGCTTGGGGGCAGGAGGGGATGTTCTGGTCGGGGGTTAGGGGAGCTGGTCAGTGGGATGTTCTGGTCGGGGGTTCGGGGAGCTGGTCAGTGGGATGTTCTGGTCGGGGGTTAGAGGAGCCAGCTGGGGGGTGGGAGGGGATGTTCTGGCCGGGGGTTCGGGGAGCTGGTCAGTGGGATGTTCTGGTCGGGGGTTAGGGGAGCTGGTCAGTGGGATGCTCTGGTCGGGGGTTCGGGGAGCTGGTCAGTGGGATGTTCTGGTCGGGGGTTCGGGGAGCCGGTCAGTGGGATGTTCTGGTCGGGGGTTCGGGGAGCTGGTGAGTGGGATGTTCTGGTCAGGGGTTAGGGGAGCCGGTCCGTGGGATGTTCTGGTCGGGGGTTCGGGGAGCTGGTCAGTGGGATGTTCTGGTCGGGGGTTAGAGGAGCCAGCTGGGGGGTGGGAGGGGATGTTCTGGCCGGGGGTTCGGGGAGCTGGTCAGTGGGATGTTCTGGTCGGGGGTTAGGGGAGCCGGTCAGTGGGATGCTCTGGTCGGGGGTTAGGGGAGCCGGTCAGTGGGATGCTCTGGCCGGGGGTTAGGGGAGCCGGTCAGTGGGATGTTCTGGTCGGGGGTTAGAGGAGCCGGTCAGTGGGATGTTCTGGTCGGGGGTTAGGGGAGCCGGTCAGTGGGATGTTCTGGCCGGGGGTTAGGGGAGCCGGTCAGTGGGATGCTCTGGCCGGGGGTTAGAGGAGCTGGTCAGTGGGATGTTCTGGTCGGGGGTTAGGGGAGCTGGTCAGTGGGATGCTCTGGTCGGGGGTTAGGGGAGCTGGTCAGTGGGATGCTCTGGTCGGGGGCTAGGGGAGCCGGTCAGTGGGATGCTCTGGTCGGGGGCTAGGGGAGCCGGCCGGGGCTGTTCCAGGCTGGGGCAGGCTGCCATGCAGAGCAGCTAATGGAGGAGTGGGCGGTGGGGGCCGGCACTCAGTGTCACCCCTTCCACCCACAGGACACAGCTGAATTTCACAGTCGCCATCGATTTCACAGCCTCCAACGGTGAGCGCCACCTGCACAGCCTGGGTCCAGGACAGTTCAGCCACAGATCTCCTTCCCCTTCCCTGCTCTCACAGGGGACCTGCATGCCCACCCTCTCCCCAGCCGCTGCCCCCGCTGCCAGGGGCTAGCCACAGGGTCCTTGGAACGGGGGTCGGAGGGCCAAGAGCCATGGGGGAGGGGGAAGCTGGGGGGCTAGGGCAGAGGACAGGAGTTGGATGGGGTGAGACCAGGCGGGCGAAGGGCTCCAAGGGAGGAGGGGGCGGGGTGAGGCATCCTGGGGGCGATGAGGTGAGGGGCCCGAGAGCCAGGGGCTGGGGAGGATGAGATGGGCTGAGGGGCGAAGGAGCAGGGGAAAGAGGTCACGGGAGGGGGTGGAGCTGGGGCCAGGGCCCAGGCTGAGGCGGGAGCCCCATATGCCCTGCAGGGGTCCCGTCGCAGCCCACCTCCCTGCATTACATGAGCCCGTACCAGCTGAGCGCCTACGCCATGGCCCTGAAGGCCGTCGGAGAGATCATCCAGGACTACGACAGCGACAAGCTCTTCCCCGCCTACGGCTTCGGGGCCAAGGTCCCACCCGATGGCCGCATTTCCCACCAGTTCCCCCTGGTAGGCAGCAGCGCAGGCCTCTGGCAGCCCCAGGCCGGGGACCGCATGGGCTGGGAGGGGGCACCCCGCGGGGAGCAGGTGCCTCGGGGGGCTGGGCCGAGCGGAGGGGCTGTGGCAGCATGCAGGGTGGGCCGGCTCTGGGACCCCCAGGCCATCCCCCCTTCCCGGCCTCGGGGAAGGACCGGGGCGGCCCCAGCTGCGCTGCTGAGGGCAGAGCCGTGGAACAGACCCTGCCCCATGGGTGCCCGGAGCCCAGCCTGCCTGGCTCTCTGCCCCAGAACAGCCACGCCGAGAAGCCGAGCTGCGAGGGCGTCGAGGGGATCCTGGAGGCGTATGCCCAGAGCCTGCGCACCGTCCAGCTGTATGGCCCCACCAACTTCGCCCCCGTCATCAACCAGGTGGCCCAGTGAGTGGGGCCAGCAATGCCTGCAGGGCCGGAGGGCAGGGAGGGCAGGTCGGGGCCAGCACTGGGTGTGGGGCAGGGGGGCAGGTCGGGCTGGCGCTGGCCGTGGGGCGGGGGGGCAGGTCGGGCCGGTGCTGGCCGTGGGGCGGGGGGGCAGGTCGGGCCGGCACTGGCCGTGGGGCAGGTTGGGCCGGCGCTGGCCGTGGGGCGGGGGGGCAGGTCGGGCCGGCGCTGGCCGTGGGGCGGGGGGGCAGGTCGGGCCGGCGCTGGCCGTGGGGCAGGTCGGGCCGGAGCTGGCCGTGGGGCGGGGTGCAGGTCGGGCCGGTGCTGGCCGTGGGGCAGGTTGGGCCGGCGCTGGCCGTGGGGCGGGGGGCAGGTCGGGCCGGCGCTGGCCGTGGAGCGGTGTGGCGGGTGCCTGCCAGTATCTCGCCCTCTGCGTTGTGCCCCAGCGCGGCGGCCCAGGTGACGGACGGGTCCCAGTACCATGTGCTGCTCATCCTCACCGACGGCGTCATCTCCGACATGCTGCACACCAAGGAGGCAATTGTCAATGTGAGTGTTGGGACGGCCATGTCGGGGAGCAGCCCAGGCTGGTGGGGGTGGAGCTGGCAGGGGTTGTAATGGGGCTCAGGGGCCCCCCAAGCTGCGCACCCGTCCGCAGGCAGGAGTGACTCACCCGGCAGGAGAACAGCAGGTTTATGAGCCGACAGGACACAGCGTGGTACAGAGGAGTCAGTGCAGCCGGCAGAGACAGCCAGTCCCAGCCATGCTGGGGAGAGGAGGCCCCGCGGGGCCCCCGGAGCCAGGGCCTTGCCCCCTCCTTGGCCTCGCTCTCTCCCAGCCCAGACTCACTGCTTCCGACTCCCAGTTCCAATTCAGACCCCTCCGGCTCCACCTCCCCCTTTGTCTGCAGCCCAGAGTGTCACCTGGTCGCCAGGTTACCCCCAGCAGAAACCCCACACCCCCTGTGAGCCCCTCACACACAGGTATCCCCCCCTCCATCGCATCTCTCCCCCCTTCCAGACTGAACCGAGTGGGGTCACTCAGCCGGTGACCTGGAGAAGTTCGGGGCCCTCCCCGTGTGATGGGGATCGGCTGTACCCTCAGTGCTCCCCTTGATGTTACCAGCTTCATGTCATAATCCTGCAGGGGGAGGCTCCAAGTCAGGAGCTTGGTATTGGCCCCTTTCCTGTGATGCAGCCAGGCAAGTCCTGTTGGTTCCCTCGGGTTGGTTGGTCTCCTGGCTTCAGTCTCTGGTCCATCAGCCACGTTCTCAGTTCGGGCAGGCAGAGCCCATACAGCTGCTGCAGCACCAGCAGATCAAACAGTTCTTTTCTGGTCTGGGCCCTGCCCCGTCTGCCCACCAGCCCATACAGCTGCTCCAGCCAATGTCTGGAATTCAGTTATAGACCAGTAAAGGAAGGTACAAATGCTTCCACCCTTGGCATTTAGCCAGACCACCAAAATGGTTGTGTGCCTCAGTTTCCCCTTCCATGCCACACAATAGGTTTGGAATGTTCCTTCTCGTGAGAGGTTGCAAGACTAGTTACAGGGAACTAGTTACAACGGTGACATTTCAGAATTACAAACTCCTTCACCACACAATTCATACTTACACATCCATGTCATCATGTCACATGGCTCTTTCCAAACATTCATTACATGGTACAATTCTACAGCTTTGGGTAGCAGCACCCCTTGGTTACAGCAGTCAGCGTGAGTAATAGAACAAACCCATTGCAACTGTACATTTACGTTGCTCTTTGGTAGACCACAACCTTTGTGCAACATCCTTGAGAATCTGGTATTTTGGGGCTAAGTGGCTGAGGCCTTTCTTAGCACCATCAAGTTCTAATCTGCTCTCTTGCCCCCGGGGTGGAAATCTGATCTCTCTGGCTGTGCCCTCCCTTCTAACAAGAGCTGGGCCATTGATGATCTCAGGGAGACGGCCCCTCCCAGCCAGTCTGGAAACCTGCAAACCAAACTGGTTTCTGAAAAAAGCAGTCAAGTAGCACTTTAAAGACTAGCAAAATGGTTTATTAGGTGAGCTTTCGGGGGACAGACCCACTTCTTCAGACCATAGCCAGACCAGAACAGACTCAATATTCAAGGCACAGAGAACCAAAAACAGTAAGCAAGGAGGACAAATCAGAAAAAGATAACAATGCCCAGATGCTTTGTATATTGGACAGACTTCTAACTCCCTTAGACAAAGGGTCAACGGGCACAAAACAGACATCAAAACACTCCAGATCCACAAACCAGTTAGTCAACATTTTAATGGAATGGGCCATTCTGTCAATGACCTCAAGGTGTGTGTGCTACTGAAGAGACATTATCGCACCGTTTTAGAGAGAGAAGTGGACGAGCTGACTTTTATATTCAAATTTGGCACATTAACACATGGTTTAAACCAGGACGGGAACTTTCTGAGTCACTATAGGGGCTCGTCTGCATACTTGGCTCAATCTAATTCTTGACCTTCCCCCCTATCCCTCCACTCTCTGATTTGCTCACCTTGATTATCTTTTATCTTTATCCTTTTCTGATTTGTCCTCCGTGCTTGCTGGTTTTGGTTCTCTGTGCCTTAAATATTGAGTCTGTTCCGGTCTGGCTATGGTCTGAAGAAGTGGGTCTGTCCCACGGAAGCTCACCTAAAATTATTTTGCTAGTCTTTAAAGTGCTACTTGACGGCTTTTTGCTTTGCTAGTGTATAGACTAGCACGGCTTCCTCTCTGTCACTGGTTTCTGAAAGTTGCTTTGTGAGTCCCAGATGCAAAATCCACATGGAGGAATCCCTGTTTATCCCTTACTTGCCCACCTGGCCCACAGCTCCTTTGTCCTTCCACCTCCAACTACTGCCTCCCCATGGAATCAGAAGTGGAGTCCAGTATGAGAATATAAGTGTTTCCACCATCTGGAGATGGGGAATTGCTGGCCCTCTCCTGCATCCTACAGAGACTGACTGTGCAGCTGTTTTACTTGGTTCTCACAGGGCTGCTCACACTCCCTCACAGTTTTCACTTTATATGGACCAACTTCCAGCTCCTGAGAAACCTTCACCCTGCCTGCTTTGGACCCTTGCAGAGCACAGCCAGGGGTTTCACACTCAGGCAGGTCCTGGCCATCAGGAGCTGAAACAAACTTCTCCCCTGGCAAAGGGCTGCTCCGGCTCTCACAGACAAGCACCTTTCCTGTTCACTCTTCTTCACCTCACTCCCATTTTCTGCAGTCCCCACAGACGGGTCAGGAAAAGTTTCAGGGAAATTCTCTTCCTCAAGAGCTCCCCCAAACAACAACTCACCCCTGTCTGGCTCCACAGGGGCACTGCTCCCTTGAGCCACAACCAGCTCCTGGGTTTCACCTACACCCAGGATCACTTCTGGCCCATCAGGCAGATTCCCACGTAACCCCCCTCCAGGCAGACAGCTAGTACCACCAGACAGAAGGTCAGGATCCGTTTCCTCCCTTCTGCTGCCAGCTTCCTTATTTCCATCAGGCAGCGTAACTCCATTGCCCGTCTGCTCTTCCTGTGTCCTGGCGAGAGGATGACTCTGGTAGGACAGAGTCCTCTCACCACCTCCCAGTAACACCTCAGCATCAGGCAAAGAACAAGTACCAGAATCGTCTGGTCTCTGGATTCCCTGATGATACTAACTGGATCAGACCGAGTTAAAGCATCATCCCCCCTGACAGACACAGAGGCAGGCCCACTTCCCATCTGGGCTTCAGCTGCCCTCAGATCCAGCTCTGGGATCTTGGCCCCATCTCGAGCCCCCACAGGCTCAGGCAAAGGATTCACTTCCCCAGAAGCAGAAGCACCTTTCTTGCACCAAGGACCAGTGTCCTTAGCAGGGACACCACTGCCCATCCCAGAGCCATTCCCTCTGCTCCAGCCCCCATGGCTGGATTCAGAGTCACACCTGGAATGCTCTTTCCTGGTGGTTCCCTCTCCAGCCACCCCAGGCTGGGGAATCCTCCTCAGACAATGGACTAGTTTCCTCGCTGGCAACTTTCCCAAATGCAGGCTCTGCTCTCTCCCCAGGCTGCTGCTGCTGTTCAACACAGACAGACAACGGGAGACACTCTCTCCTTTGTCCCAGCCCCCTGGCTGGTCTCCACACACGCCCAGAAGGTGAAGCAGCTTCTCTCACAGACAACTTGCCATTCCCAGTGGACAAGCTGCTTTCCTGCACAGACACACAAGCACCTTCCTTGGTCCAGGCCTGGAAAACTCTTCACAGGTCTGTCTTGGCCACTAGTAGATGATGGGTTGGAATCGCTCCTTCCCTCCTTGAGCTGTGGCAGGACACTCGGTTCAGAGCTCCATGCAGTCCAGGGTTCCCTGCCCCAATCTGGGCTCACCCCTGCAGGAGTTTCCTTAACCCCCAGCTCTGCCAGTGCACATCCACGCTGCCTTGTCCAGCTCCTTTAATCTTGATTCAGCTTCCAGGTGCTGCCGCTTCACAGCGGAGTTGCTGAGCGTGGTCGCAGGCTCTCAGGCTGATGCCCTCTGCACCCCACAGTCCCTGGAAGAATCCCTTCAGTGTGCCAGGCTCCTTGCAGGTCACAAGCTCCCTGGGGGTTAGGCCGTAGGCCCCGCCGCCCTCTGGGACCGACTCCAATAGACTCCCAGAGGAACCCCTCCTCGGGTGTGACACCCGCTCTCAAGGCCCACGACCACACTGTCTTGGGAAGAACTCATTCAGCGTGTCAGCCTCCTTGTGGGTCTCTCGTTCCCAGGGATTAGGCCGTAGGCCCCTCCATCTCTGGGACCCACTGCAACAGACTCCCAGAAGAACCCTTTTGTGGGTGTTGTTGGGGAACCCCGTTCCCCTGGGGTACGGTGTCCCCAGTAGTCCGAGGCTGGAGGTCAAAGCAGTGAGGCAAGAGTTAGATCTGAAAGGAAACTATTATGCATGCGTGCAGGCTGCCCGCTACAAAGAAGTGAGAGCCTGAGCACCAGGTGTGTGTGCCATTCCCTGCCCCTCGGCGCGTAAGAGGCGTGAGTGAAAGCTGACAGTTTGGCTGGACTCCCACCCTCTCCTTGGAGAGGGTAGTGTTGCTGGATGCCTGTGCTGCCCTTGGATAGGGTAACACCACTAGGTTCCTGGGCTGTCCTTGGACAGGATAGTGCTAACATGGGTGGCAACACTCCCTCGAGTATGTCTCCGACCCCGGGGAAAGGCGCCTCGCAGCCTGGGACTCCCTTGTCTCAGATTATAAGAATTTACAGTCTGCGAGGGAAATTGCCAGCAGGTGTGAAATTTAGGAGACTTCAGAAATTGATGGAAATTTGGACTGGCTCTACTTAAGGGAATCGCTGCAAACAGGCCAGTTTACACTACAAACGTACGTGATAACCCAGACGGAGGAGCCTACAAGATAAATGTCTCTGGGTGACAAGATAGGGCCTTCAAAGAAATGCAGATGATTCCCTAGTTTCTGTTACAGAGTGAGGCCTGGTTGGTGTGAAAACTCTTTTAACCCTTAAAGCAGTTTTTACCGCCCCCCCCCGTGTGACACCCCCTCTCGAGGACCACGACCACACTCCCTTGGGAAGAACTCATTCAGCGTCAGCCTCCTCGCGGGTCACTCATTCCTGGGGGTTGGGCCCTCAGCCCCTCCGCCATCTGGGCCCAACTCCAATGGACTCCCAGGAGTAACCCCTCCTTGGGTGTGACACCCCCTTTCGAGGACCGCGACCGCACTCTCTTGGGTTCAGCCACAGGCCCCTCTGCCTCAGGGAACTGCACCTCACTGCCCGCCAGCAGACCTGGGTCTCGCTGGCCCCCTTCTTCCTCCTGCGCCCCAGTCACTAACTGCTGGCTGCTCCATCCTCGGGGTGCAGTATGTCCCACTCCTGACACCAGTGTGATGGGGTTCGGGGGCCCCCCAAGCTCTGCACCAGGCCGCAGGCAGGAGTGACTCTCACCCAGCAGGAGAACAGCAGGTTTATTAGCCGACAGGACACAGCGTGGTACAGAGGAGTCAGTGCAGCCGGCAGAGACAGCCAGTCCCAGCCATGCTGGGGAGAGGAGGCCCCGCGGGGCCCCCAGAGCCGGGGCCTTGCTCCCTCCTTGGTCTCGCTCTCTCCCAGCCCAGACTCACTGCTTCCGACTCCCAGTTCCAATTCAGACCCCTCCGGCTCCACCTCCCCCTTTGTCTGCAGCCCGGAGGTGTCACCTCAGTTACCTCGGCAGGAGCCCCCCGACCCTCTGGGAGCCCCACACATACACACACACATCCCCCACTACATCACAGGGGTGCAGCCCAGTCTGGTGGGGGCAGGGCCATCTGAGGTGGAGCCTGGTCGGGGGGGGGGGGGGGCTGTCAAGGGAGCAGCCCAGTCTGGTGGGGGGCAGGGCTGTCGGGGGAGCAGCCTGGTCTGGCAGGGGTGGGGGGCAGGGCCGTCGGGGGGAGCCCAGTCTGGCGGGGGGCAGGGCCGTCGGGAGCAGCCTGGTCTGGCGGGGGGAGCCCGATCTGGTGGGGGGGGGCAGGGCCGTCGGGGGGAGCTCGGTCTGGCGGGGGCGGGGCAGGGCCGTCGGGGGGAGCCCGGTCTGGCGGTGGGGGGGCAGGGCCGTCGGGAGCAGCCCGGTCTGGCGGGGGGCAGGGCCGTCGGGAGCAGCCCGGTCTGGCGGGGGGCAGGGCCGTCGGGGGGAGCCCGGTCTGGCGGGGGGCGGGGGCAGGGCCGTCGGGAGCAGCTCGGTCTGGCGGGGGGCAGGGCCGTCGGGGGGAGCCCGGTCTGGCGGGGGGCAGGGCCGTCGGGGGGAGCCCGGTCTGGCGGGGGGCGGGGGCAGGGCCGTCGGGGGGGAGCTCGGTCTGGCGGGGGGCAGGGCCGTCGGGGGGAGCCCGGTCTGGCGGGGGGCAGGGCCGTCGGGAGCAGCCCGGTCTGGCGGCTCTTGGGTGCTATTTCCCTCTCGCCCGGCCCTGGGTGTGGTCACCCGTTTCATGACCCCTACGCAGCGCCCCCCGCATGGCCCTTGTGCTCCGCCCCCCCAGCCCCACACACCGTTCCCTGCATGGCTGCTGCGTGCCCGGGCGTGCGGGGGATGCCGGCTGGGCCGCGGCAGGAGGCTGTGCGTGCCCGGGGGTGCGGGGATGCCGGCTGGGCCGCGGCAGGAGGCTGTGCGTGCCCGGGCGTGCGCGGATGCCGGCTGGGCCGCGGCAGGAGGCGGTGCGTGCCCGGGGGTGCGGGGATGCCGGCTGGGCCGCGGCAGGAGGCGGTGCGTGCCCGGGGGTGCGGGGATGCCGGCTGGGCCGCGGCCGGAGGCGGTGCGTGCCCGGGCGTGCGGGGATGCCGGCTGGGCCGCGGCAGGAGGCGGTGCGTGCCCGGGGGTGCGGGGATGCCGGCTGGGCCGCGGCAGGAGGCGGTGCGTGCCCGGGCGTGCGGGGATGCCGGCTGGGCCGCGGCAGGAGGCGGTGCGTGCCCGGGCGTGCGGGGATGCCGGCTGGGCCGCGGCAGGAGGCGGTGCGTGCCCGGGGGTGCGGGGATGCCGGCTGGGCCGCGGCAGGAGGCGGTGCGTGCCCGGGGGTGCGCGGATGCCGGCTGGGCCGCGGCAGGAGGCGGTGCGTGCCCGGGGGCGCCGGTGCGGGCACAGTGCCGAAGGCCGGCGAGGCGGGGGGGGCGCGGGCTGGCAGTAACGCGCTCCCTCGCCCTGCAGGCCTCTGCCCTCCCCGTGTCCATCATCATCGTGGGCGTGGGCCCCGCCGAGTTTGATGGTAGGTGTGATGCCCGGGGCACTGTGGGTGGGCAGCGCTGGCGGGAGGGGAGCCCCAGGGCACCTGTGGTGGGGTCTGGACACGGGGGCATGAGGGGGCCCTTCTGCTGCGCAGTCAGGCAGAGCCTCCGGCCGCACCCTGGGCAGCCCAGCCCCGCCCCGGAGGCGGTGGCGGTGGCGGTGGCGGGGGGGCGGGGGTCAGGCAGTGACAGCTGCGCCTGCTGACTGCAGCCTGTCCGCAGCCATGGAAGAGCTGGATGGAGACGACGTGCGGGTCTCCTGCCGGGGGCGCTACGCAGAGCGGGACATTGTGCAGGTAACGAGCCCCCCGCAGCACGGCCCACAGGGTGGAGTGGTGCGCGAGGGGGCAGGACCTCTGGCCACGCGCACTGGCTCCTCCCCTGCCCCTGCGCCGCGAAGGGCCAGGCAGCGCCCTCTGCTCTCCGCCCCAACCCACAGCACGGCGGCCCTGAACCCAGGGGGTGGCTCTGCAGTGCGCTAGGAGCCCTGAGGGAGCCTGTCTTGCTGCTCTCCTGGGGGTACCTGCCCTGACCCCCACTCGCAGCCAGGTGTTTGGGGACCCACCACTGCCCCCCCACACATACACCCCCCCCATACCTGCAGCCTGGGGCTCAGCACCCAGCACAGCCTCCCCCCCCCCACCGGGTAGCTGCACCAGGCGCTCAGGGCCCCGGTGTGTCCCCCCCCCCCCCCCCGCCCAGAGCTGCACCAGGCGCTCAGGGCCCAGCGCTGTGTCCCCCTCCCCCCCCAAGAGCTGCACCAGGCGCTCAGGGCCCAGCGCTGTGTCCCCCCCTCCCCCCTCAGAGCTGCAGCAGGCGCTCAGGGCCCCCGTGTGTCCCCCCCTTTCCCCGGTAGCTGCAGCAGGCGCTCAGGGCCCCGGTGTGTCCCCCCCCTTTCCCCGGTAGCTGCAGCAGGCGCTCAGGGCCCCCGTGTGTCCCCCGCTTTTCCCGGTAGCTGCAGCAGGCGCTCAGGGCCCCCGTGTGTCCCCCGCTTTTCCCGGTAGCTGCAGCAGGCGCTCAGGGCCCCCGTGTGTCCCCCCCTTTCCCCGGTAGCTGCAGCAGGCGCTCAGGGCCCCGGTGTGTCCCCCCCTTTCCACGGTAGCTGCAGCAGGCGCTCAGGGCCCCCGTGTGTCCCCCGCTTTCCCCGGTAGCTGCAGCAGGCGCTCAGGGCCCCCGTGTGTCCCCCGCTTTCCCCGGTAGCTGCAGCAGGCGCTCAGGGCCCCGGTGTGTCCCCCCCTTTCCCCGGTAGCTGCAGCAGGCGCTCAGGGCCCCCGTGTGTCCCCCCCCTTTCCCCGGTAGCTGCAGCAGGCGCTCAGGGCCCCGGTGTGTCCCCCCCCTTTCCCCGGTAGCTGCAGCAGGCGCTCAGGGCCCCGGTGTGTCCCCCCCTTTCCCCGGTAGCTGCAGCAGGCGCTCAGGGCCCCCGTGTGTCCCCCCCTTTCCACGGTAGCTGCAGCAGGCGCTCAGGGCCCCCGTGTGTCCCCCCCTTTCCCTGGTAGCTGCAGCAGGCGCTCAGGGCCCCCGTGTGTCCCCCGCTTTCCCCGGTAGCTGCAGCAGGCGCTCAGGGCCCCGGTGTGTCCCCCCCTTTCCCTGGTAGCTGCAGCAGGCGCTCAGGGCCCCCGTGTGTCCCCCCCTTTCCCCGGTAGCTGCAGCAGGCGCTCAGGGCCCCGGTGTGTCCCCCCCCTTTCCCCGGTAGCTGCAGCAGGCGCTCAGGGCCCCGGTGTGTCCCCCCCTTTCCCCGGTAGCTGCAGCAGGCGCTCAGGGCCCCCGTGTGTCCCCCCCTTTCCACGGTAGCTGCAGCAGGCGCTCAGGGCCCCCGTGTGCCCCCCCCTTTCCCCGGTAGCTGCAGCAGGCGCTCAGGGCCCCCGTGTGTCCCCCGCTTTCCCCGGTAGCTGCAGCAGGCGCTCAGGGCCCCGGTGTGTCCCCCCCTTTCCCCGGTAGCTGCAGCAGGCGCTCAGGGCCCCCGTGTGTCCCCCCCCTTTCCCCGGTAGCTGCAGCAGGCGCTCAGGGCCCCGGTGTGTCCCCCCCGCTTTCCCCGGTAGCTGCAGCAGGCGCTCAGGGCCCCGGTGTGTCCCCCCCGCTTTCCCCGGTAGCTGCAGCAGGCGCTCAGGGCCCCGGTGTGTCCCCCCCCCTTTCCCCGGTAGCTGCAGCAGGCGCTCAGGGCCCCGGTGTGTCCCCCCCTTTCCCCGGTAGCTGCAGCAGGCGCTCAGGGCCCCCGTGTGTCCCCCCCCTTTCCACGGTAGCTGCAGCAGGCGCTCAGGGCCCCCGTGTGCCCCCCCCTTTCCCCGGTAGCTGCAGCAGGCGCTCAGGGCCCCCGTGTGTCCCCCGCTTTCCCCGGTAGCTGCAGCAGGCGCTCAGGGCCCCGGTGTGTCCCCCCCTTTCCCCGGTAGCTGCAGCAGGCGCTCAGGGCCCCGGTGTGTCCCCCCGCTTTCCCCGGTAGCTGCAGCAGGCGCTCAGGGCCCCGGTGTGTTCCGTTGCAGTTCGTGCCGTTCCGGGATTACGTGGACCGCTCCGGGAGCCAGGTGCTGAGCATGGCGCGCCTGGCCAAGGACGTGCTGGCCGAGATCCCGGAGCAGCTACTGACCTACATGAGGAGTCGGGACATCAAGCCCCGCCCTGCGGCTGCACAGTAGCTCCTCGTCCATGCAACCCAAGCCCATCAGACACCGCTGCTCCTGCCAGGCCTGAGCCCAGGCCCCCCACATGCGCCTGCTTGGTTGAGCTGGCTGGTGGTGCTGCAGCCGGCCGGCAGGACCCCGTGGGGCTGGCGCTACTCCTCCTGCGGGGGAAGTGGCCTGCTCAGGAAAGGGCCTTCCTGGGCTCCCTTCCCTTCCAGCTGCCGGCAGCCATGGGGGCTGGGAGCAGGCTGGGGCCAGAGGGGCTGAGCATCGCCTCGCCAGGGACCCAAGCAAGGCTGGCCAAGGACATGCGGAGCGCTGGGCTGTCCAGCCCCGGCCAATAAAGCTCTGTAGGTGCCCCAGTGCCCTGTGTCTGTGTCAGGAGTGGGGCCAGGGCCTTGGCTCTGGTCTCGCAGACTTGGTCCTTGCCCGCCCCTCCCACTGCTTCTTGCTGAGCTGGCAGTGTGAGACTACTGCACCCAGCTGGGACTCCGAGCTCCATCTCTGGTCCCTGGACTCCCCCGCACAGCTGTGTCCTCCACAGAGCCAGGCCTGGGCTGGAGATGACCACAGAGCGTGGGAGCCACACCCCGGTAGCAGAGCCCTGCAGCGTGGCTGCCATGCTCCCCTGCAGTGCCTGCACCAGCAGGGACTTCCTGCCACGCGCTGGCCCTGACAGCCCTTGGCTCTGGGGCTACCAGTGCCCGTACGCTGGAGTCTCAGGCTGTTCTCTGTGGCCACGGACCCCTCCTCCAAGTGCTCTTCAGCCTGAACCAGGAAGGGGGTGAAGCTGGGGGCTGACAAGGGCTCAGGCTCATCCCAGGATTTGTGCACAAATGAGCCAAGACCCTGCAGCTCCTGGCCAGCACTGCACGGCGTGTGCCCTTTGGCTCAGCCAGAGCAGGGAGGCAGGCCAGCTCCGTGATCTGTCCTGAGCAGAACTGGGCTCCTCGACTGCCCTCATAGAGCCCAGTCAAGGCTGGCAGAGCTGTCCTGACTGAGCAAAGCCCCAGCCCCCCACCCTGCGTAACCCCTTTGCCGGCCTTGTCTGACCTTTGGAGTCTGTCTCTAGGGGGTACCTGAGCCAGGGCTGCAGTCAGGCCTCCCTGAGAAGACATCACCCAGCCTGCCTCAGGGACATAGTTAGGCGCATGCTTGCCCATCCTGTCCCAGTGGAACGACCTTCCCAGCTGGTCCTTAGCTGTGTACACCCCACTAGAGCGATCGTGGAGTAAGCTGAAGAGCATTTCCCTGTACCTAACTGGAACTACCAACTGCCTCTGAGGATACTCGTCCTCCTCGTGCCCACCAGAAAGAGTCTCCTTGTATAAAAACAACAAGCAGTCAAGTAGCACTTTAAAGACTAGCAAAATGGTTTATTAGGTGAGCTTCCGTGGGACAGACCCACTTCTTCAGACCATAGCCAGACCAGAACAGACTCAATATTTAAGGCACAGAGAACCAAAAACAGTAAGCAAGGAGGACAAATCAGAGAAAGATAATCAAGGTGAGCAAATCAGAGAGTGGAGGGGTGGGGGGGAAGGTCAAGAATTAGATTGAGCCAAGTATGCAGATGAGCCCCTATAGTGACTCAGAAAGTGTAGACGAGCCCCTATAGTGACTCCTTGTATAGATGCCCTCTTGCTATCACAAACCCAGACCTGTTAGAAGAGCTGAGCGGCGGTGGGTCACTCCAGGGCACTGCCTCAGCTCCTTTGAGGCTCTCATCTGCCTCCTGTTCTGCCTGGAACTGCTCTCTCATTGCCAGAGATGTCGGCCCCCCCACCTGGCTTGTGGGCTTCAGCTGGGCCCCTCTGGAAGCGATGAGAACCTCGGCTGGTTGGGATTCTCTTCCCACTGGTGCGCTGGAGTGCCTTGCACGTTCCCGTAGGGTCAGTTGCTGCTGTACACTCCCTGGCACCCTATGCTGCCGACTCCAACACCAGCACGGGCTGGTTCACTGACTTCAGCTCTGGGCTTGGGTCTGGCTGGGTTTCAGGAACTGGATTCACTGTTGTAGTTGGAGGTTCTGATCTGGGGTCTGGCTCTGTCACCTCTGGCTGGTCTCTGATCTAGGGTGTCTGGGTGCACAGACCAGTCCCTAGCAGGAGGCTCAGGAACTGGGTGGTTCTGCTTAGCCCTGCTACAGGTGACCACTCCTCCACTCCAGGCTTGTTTCACGTGGTTCGCTAGGTCTTCTCCCAGCAGCACAGGAATTGGCTAGTCACCTCAGGCTGCAAAAGTCCGCGTTCCTGACCAGTCCTTGTACTTACCTGGCAACTTGGCTGTAGGCAGGTCAAAAGATTCCACCCTGAACAGTCGAACAGTTATTTGAGCCTGGGGGTTAACGAGTTCAGAGTCCCCTAGATACTGGTGGATCGCAGACACGTGTGCCGGTGTCTCTGCATGCAATGACCTTCTTCCCACCCACACTCTGTTCCCCTTCACTCTGGGGCTGTCTGAGAGGCATCTGGGCCTGAGGACTCTGGGTGTGACCCCCCAGTGCAATGAACTGCACTGTTGGAATTGTTGGGACAGCTGGCCTGCACATGCCCTGGCTCACTGCATTTAAAACAATGCCCAACTGGCAAATCACTGGCGTGAGACAGAGGGGTGGAATGAGAGGGTGGCTGGGGTCTCCCTTGCAGTGGGTAGGGTCCTTCCTGGCGAAGTAGGTTCCTGGAATGACCCCCTACACTGCTAGGAGCTTTGGTTGGATGGTGTACTTCCACCCAGTTGGTGCCAATCTTCCTGGCTTCAGCTATGGATTTAGGATCTTTGTCTAGGATGTACATCTGGATCTCAGGAGGAAAACCCTCTAAGGACTGTTCCATTTTCAACAGGAAATATAGCTCTTCCCAAGTGTTAGCCTTTGCTCCTTTTACACCAGCCTCTGTGGCTGTGTTGATATTGTAGACGTGTGGCAAAGGGCAAATCTACTCTCAACTTAGGGGTCTGAACCAGTGACAAGCCTCATTGGGGTTGAACCCCATTTGAATTTTGGCCTCTGTTTAAAGAGGTCATGACTGTTCTTGTTTTCTATAGGTATTTTAGCAGCTACTCCTTTTAAGGGCCCAGTGATTTGGGCTCATCTCAGACATGTACTGCTCAGGGGGAATACTGTACCCTCGGCAGGCTCTCTCAAAATGTATCAGGAATTCATCGATATTCTCTTCCACTGGGTACATCGGGAGTGTTCGAGGGTGTTGAACTGTGATTGGAGTTGGGGCAGGTGGCGTACCTGGGCAATTTTGCATCTTAAGTTTTTCCAGTTCAATTTCTGTCCGCTTCGCTTCTGCCTCTGCACATTTCATCTCTGCTTCTGTGCATTTTGCCTCCGCTTCCACCCGCTGCACTTCTGTACCCTTCTGCTGCAGCTGGGTGAGAGACTTCATTTGTCTCCTTGGAGAACTGTCAGCCTCCCAGCAAGGCAGGCTCCCATCCTAAGGGCCCGTGTGTGATGGCTAGGTTCACTCCCTCACAGTACCTCAGGTTGGGCCACTTGGGTCATGTCTGGGGTAGCTTCCAAGCTACTGTGCTTTTCCCCAATTCTTGCACTGGGCCGCTTCCTGCCCTACTATACCCTAGCTATTCAGTTGCCCCAAAAGCTAAAAAAAAAATAAATAAACTCTTTGGTATGGACTCTCTGGCTTGCGGCTGAAAGCTCGGCGCCAGTTCCCCACCAGGCAGCAAACAAAAAAAAGAGAGGAAAAAAAGATTTTCCCCCCCGTAAAACTTCCAAAGATTGTGGGGGGGGTGAGGGGGGTGGCGGAATCTGTCCTTTTAAAATCCTGAGGTTCGTTTTCCTGGTTCAAAAATGATCCTGTCATTCTGGGGCTTCCTCCAGGCCACGCTATGAGAGCAGAAAGTGGGGCCTTGCAGAGACTTAAAAAACACCTTGCCTGTAAACAGGCTTTACTTTAAAACTTCCCATGGTCACAGGTATCCTGGTGTGATGGGGTTCTGGGGTCCCCCAAGCTCTGCACCCTGTCCGCAGGCGGGAGAGTCTCTCACTCAGCAGGAGAACAGCGGGTTTAAGAACATAAGAACATAAGAATGGCCATACTGGGTCAGACCAAAGGTCCATCCAGCCCAGCATCCCATCTGCCGACGGTGGCCAATGCCAGGTGCCCCAGAGAAGGAGAACAGAAGACAATGATCAAGTGATTTATCTCCTGCCATCCATCTCCTGCCCTTGTTATGAAGGCTAGGGCACCATACTTTATCCCTGGCTAATAGCCATTTATGGACCTAACCTGCAAAAATTTATCAAGCTCTTTTTTAAACCCTAATAGAGTCCTGGCCTTCACAGCCTCCTCGGGCAAGGAGTTCCACAGGTTGACTGTGCGCTGTGTGAAGAAAAATTTCCTTTTATTAGTTTTGAACCTACTACCCATCAATTTCATTTGGTGTCCCCTAGTTCTTGTATTATGAGAAAAGGTAAATAATTTTTCTATATTCACTTTCTCCACACCATTCATGATTTTATATACCTCTATCATATCGCCCCTCAATCGCCTCTTTTCCAAACTGAAAAGTCCCAGTCTCTCTAGCCTCTCCCCATATGGGACCCGTTCCAAGCCCCTAATCATCTTAGTCGCCCTTTTCTGAACCTTTTCTAATGCCAATATATCTTTTTTGAGGTGAGGAGACCACATCTGCACGCAGTACTCAAGATGTGGGCGTACCATAGTTTTATATAGGGGAAGTATGATATCTTTTGTCTTATTATCGATCCCTTTTTTAATAATTCCTAACATCCTATTTGCCTTACTAACTGCCGCTGCACACTGAGTGGATGTCTTCAGAGAACTATCCACTATAACTCCAAGATCCCTTTCCTGATCTGTCGTAGCTAAATTTGACCCCATCATGTAGTACGTGTAATTTGGGTTATTTTTTTCCAACATGCATTACCTTACACTTACCCACATTAAATTTCATTTGCCATTTTGCTGCCCAATCACTCAGTTTGCTGAGATCTTTTTGTAGTTCTTCACAATCCCTTTTGGTTTTGACTGTCCTGAACAACTTGGTGTCATCTGCAAACTTTGCCACCTCACTGCTTACCTCATTTTCTAGATCATTGATGAACAAGTTGAACAGGATCGGTCCCAGGACTGACCCCTGGGGAACACCACTAGTTACCCTCCTCCATTGTGAAAATTTACCATTTATTCCCACCCTTTGTTTTCTGTCTTTTAACCAATTCCCGATCCATGAAAGGATCTTTCCTCCTATCCCATGACCACCTAATTTACATAAAAGCCTTTGGTGTGGGACCGTGTCAAAGGCTTTCTGGAAATCTAGGTATATTATGTCCACCGGGTGCCCCTTGTCCGCATGTTTATTAACCCCTTCAAAGAATTCTAATAGATTAGTTAGACACGACTTCCCTCTGCAGAAACCATGCTGACTTTTGCCCAACAATTCGTGCTCTTCTACGTGCCTTGTAATTTTATTCTTTACTAGTGTTTCTACTAATTTGCCTGGTACTGATGTTAAACTTATCGGTCTATAATTGCCAGGGTCTCCTCTAGAGCCTTTTTTAAATATTGGCATTATATTGGCCGTCTTCCAGTCATTTGGTACCAAAGTGGATTTAAAGGATAGGTTACAAACCAGTGTTAATAACTCCGCAATTTCACATTTGAGTTCTTTCAGAACCCTTGGGTGAATGCCGTCTGGTCCTGGAGACTTGTTACTATTCAGCTTATCAATTAACTCCAAAACCTCCTCTAATGTCACTTCAATCTGAGTGAGTTCCTCAGATTTGTCACCTAAAAAGTCTGGCTCAGATTTAGGAACCTCTGTAACATCCTCAGCCGTGAAGACTGAAGCAAAGAAATCATTTAATCGCTCCGCAATGGCACTGTCTTCCTTGATCGCTCCTTTTATATCTTTATCGTCCAAGGGCCCCACTGCTTTTTTAGCGGGCTTCCTGCTTCTAATGTATTTAAAAAACATTTTACTATCGTTTTTTTAATTTTTGGCTAGCTGTTCCTCAAAATCTTTTTTGGCTTTTCTTACTACATTATGACACTTAATTTGGGAGTGTTTATGTTCCTTTCTATTTTCCTCACTAGGATTTGACTTCCACTTTTTAAAAGCTGCCCTTTATTAGCCGACAGGACACAGCATCGTACAGAGGAGTTAGTACAGCAGGCAGAGACAGCCAGTCCAATCCATGTTGAGGAGAGGAGGCCCCGAGGGGCCCCCAGAGCTGGGGCCTTGCCCCCTCCTTTGTCTCTCTCTCCCTCAGCCCAGACTAACTGCTTCCAAATCCCAGTTCCAGTTCAAACCCCTCAGGCTCCACCTCCTCCTTTTGTCTGCAGTACAAAGGTGTTACCTGGTCGTCAGGGTTACCCTCAGCAGGAGCCTCACACCCTTTGTGAGCCACTCACACACACACAGGTATCCCCCACTCCATCACATCCTGGCTCTGGGGTAGTTCACTGCCACCACCAAGTGAGAAAAGACACTGCTACTCCAAGAAGACACTCAGACATCTTCCTGTGGGGGCACCCCAAGCTCTTAACCCACCTTCAGGAGAGAGCTTGGACACAAAAACCTGTAATTCAGTAGCTGACCCTTTGGTCTGAGGCCCAGACTCTTAGGACACAGAAATCACAACAGTTGCTTACCACAGTGATTTATTCACAAAACAGGAGCAAAATAAGTCATGGGGTTGCACACAGAGAGAAATATTTCCCTGAGATTGAGCTTAAAAGTTACAGGGGCAAATCTCAAACAACACCCTGAAAGAGAAAAACCAGGGCAGCCACAGGTAACAAGCCAACAGTCCCTCCAAATGTAAAAGACCCCGAAACCTGAGTGCCTCTAACTCTGCATTTCCCTGGTACTTACATGGCCATGGTTGATTTTGCGAGGGTCAGGATCTTTGTGACTTCCTTCCAGTCGCCCTGAGCCATCTGCCCTCTGGGTCTTTCTCCCCACCGCAGACAACAGCCCTGGGCACCTGCAATTGCTTCAGTTTAAACAGCGCTACGTCACTCCCCTCTGCCCGAGCGGCTCTGCCCACCAAAACCTCAGCTGCAAAAGCGCAGAAGGTGCCACAGGCCTTCCTGGTGCTCACTCCCCCCAGGGTAAGGTACCTCAAAAGATTAACTCTTCCCAGCACTCATTCATCACGCCCCCACCTCAGCCCCCCCATGCCCTCCCGCCCAGACCCCCGCCTCAGCCCAGTCTGGCTCCCCTCCTGCCCAGACCCCCTGCCTCAGCCTGCTCCCCCTCCCTCCCGCCAACACCCCCTCCTCAGCCTTCTCCCCCTCCCCCACCTCAGCCCCCCACCTCAGCCCAATCTGGCTCCCCTCCTGCCCAGACCCCCACCTCAGCCTGCTCCCCCTCCCCTCCCGCCAACACCCCCTCCTCAGCCTTCTCCCCCTCCCCCACCTCAGCCCCCCACCTCAGCCCAGTCTGGCTCCCCTCCTGCCCAGACCCCCTGCCTCAGCCTGCTCCCCCTCCCTCCCGCCAACACCCCTGCCTCAGCCTGCTCCCCCTCCCTCCCGCCAACACCCCCTCCTCAGCCTGCTCCCCCTCCCCCACCTCAGCCCCCCACCTCAGCCCAATCTGGCTCCCCTCCTGCCCAGACCCCCACCTCAGCCTGCTCCCCCTCCCCTCCCGCCAACACCCCCTCCTCAGCCTGCTCCCCCTCCCTCCCGCCAACACCCCTGCCTCAGCCTGCTCCCCCTCCCTCCTGCCAACACCCCCTCCTCAGCCTGCTCCCCCTCCCCCACCTCAGCCCCCCACCTCAGCCCAATCTGGCTCCCCTCCTGCCCAGACCCCCACCTCAGCCTGCTCCCTCTCCCCTCCCGCCAACACCCCCTCCTCAGCCTGCTCCCCCTCCCCCACCTCAGCCCCCCGCCTCAGCCCAATCTGGCTCCCCTCCTGCCCAGACCCCCACCTCAGCCTGCTCCCCCTCCCTCCCGCCAACACCCCTGCCTCAGCCCAATCTGGCTCCCCTCCTGCCCAGACCCCCACCTCAGCCTGCTCCCCCTCCCCTCCCGCCAACACCCCCTCCTCAGCCTGCTCCCCCTCCCCCACCTCAGCCCCCCGCCTCAGCCCAGTCTGGCTCCCCTCCTGCCCAGACCCCCTGCCTCAGCCTGCTCCCCCTCCCCCACTTCAGCCCCCCCCCCATGCCCTCCCACCCAGACCCCTGCCTCAGCCCAATCTGGCTCCCCTCCTGCCCAGATCTCTGCCTCAGCCCAATCTGGCTCCCCCTCCCCCACTTCAGCCCCCTCCCATGTCCTCCCACCCAGACCCCCGCCTCAGCCCAGTCTGGCTCCCCTCCTGCCCAGACCCCCACCTCAGCCTGCTCCCCCTCCCCTCCTGCCAACACCCCCGCCTCAGCCTGCTCCCCCTCCCTCCCGCCAACACCCCCGCCTCAGCCTGCTCCCCCTCCCCCGCCTCAGCCCCCCGCCTCAGCCCAGTCTGGCTCCTCTCCTGCCCAGACCCCCTGCCTCAGCCTGCTCCCCCTCCCTCCTGCCAACACCCCTGCCTCAGCCTGCTCCCCCTCCCTCCTGCCAACACCCCTGCCTCAGCCTGCTCCCCCTCCCCTCCCGCCCACACCCCCGCCTCAGCCTGCTCCCCCTCCCCCACCTCAGCCCCCCCCCCGCCCACACTCCTGCCCACACCCCCCACATCAGCCTGCTCCCTCTCCCCTGCTGCTTCCTTCTGGGACAGGATCCAGGCCCCGGACTGGTCATTCTCTTCCAGCCCGACAACCAGCTGGGCTTTGGCTGCTCTCCCCATGGTCAGGCCCCTCTCCTGGCACAGCCCCATAACGTCTGCCTTCAGGAGTCAGGTGAAATCCATCTGCGCCCCATTCCCCGGGGTGCCAACTCACCTGCCGGGGCTGCAGCACCCCACGCCTCCCAGGAATTGCTACTGTGCCTCCAGCTCACCTGACTCTTCAAGCCCCCTTCAATCTACCGCGCCCAGTCACTCACTGCTGGGTGATCGATCCGCAGGTGCAGGGGGTCCTACTCTTGACACCACTGTGACGACACGTCAGGGAGCCCCCGACCCTGCACCCCAGCTGTGACTCTCCGCCGGCCCGTCGAGTAGAAGGTTTATTGCAGCTCAGAGACACGGCGTAGCTCAGGCTCCCGGTTAGCACAGGGGCCAGGGCAGGCAGCCTGATTCCTCTTGGGGGGAAGGGCTCACAGCCCACGAACCCACTTTCCTGCTCCCGCCTGCTGTCCGCATCCCGCCCGGCCCCGACAAACCCCACTCCCCACAATGGGAGCCTCGGCCCCTGGCTTTGCTCAGACAGTCTCCACCCAGCCGAGGGGCCAGGGGGCTGGGCCATGTCCTACTGCCTCCCGTCGGGGACGGCTCCGCTGCACGCTGAGCACAGATGCATGCTGGCTCGGCTCGGCTCGGCTCGGCTCGCTGTAGCCCAGCCTCGGGCAGGAGGGATCTTGCACAGCACACCAACCGGCCAGTGCTAAACCGCAGTGGAGCCAGGCGCCGAGCGCAGAAGCACAACCCCCATGGCACAACCTCTCAGCAGAAATGCCAGCACAGAGGCCCCCACATCAGCCCCCTCCCTCATGCCCTCCTGCCCACACCCCCAGCTCACCCCAATCTGGCTCCCCTCCCGCCCACACCCCCAACTCGCCACAATCCTGCCCCCATCAACCACAGCCCACCCCTTCCTGCCCCCACCTCCCACAGCCCACCCCCATCCTGCCCCCATCAACCACATCCCTCCCCCATCCTGCCCC
Source organism: Carettochelys insculpta (assembly GCF_033958435.1). Lineage (NCBI taxonomy): Eukaryota > Metazoa > Chordata > Testudines > Carettochelyidae > Carettochelys > Carettochelys insculpta. Next base: position 49,822,313 of record NC_134147.1, on the reverse strand, counting down.
CACCTCCCACAGCCCAACCCCCATCCTGCCCCCATCAACCACAGCCCACCCCTTCCTGCCCCCACCTCCCACAGCCCAACCCCCATCCTGCCCCCATCAACCACATCCCTCCCCCATCCTGCCCCCACCTCCCACAGCCCAACCCCCATCCCGCCCCCACCTCCCACAACCCAGCCCCATCCCGCCCCCATCAACCACATCCCTCCCCCATCCCGCCCCCACCTCCCACAGCCCAACCCCCATCCCGCCCCCACCTCCCACAGCCCAACCCCCATCCCGCCCCCACCTCCCACAGCCCTCCCCCATCCCGCCCCCACCTCCCACAGCCCAACCCCCATCCTGCCCCCATCAACCACAGCCCACCTCTTCCTGCCCCCACCTCCCACAGCCCAAGCCCCATCCTGCCCCCATCAACCACATCCCTCCCCCATCCTGCCCCCACCTCCCACAGCCCAACCCCCATCCACCACATCCCTCCCCCATCCCGCCCCCACCTCCCACAGCCCAACCCCCATCCTGCCCCCATCCACCACATCCCTCCCCCATCCTGCCCCCACCTCCCACAGCCCAACCCCCATCCACCACATCCCTCCCCCATCCCGCCCCCACCTCCCACAGCCCAACCCCCATCCACCACATCCCTCCCCCATCCCGCCCCCACCTCCCACAGCCCAACCCCCATCCTGCCCCCATCAACCACATCCCTCCCCCATCCTGCCCCCACCTCCCACAGCCCAACCCCCATCCACCACATCCCTCCCCCATCCCGCCCCCACCTCCCACAGCCCAACCCCCATCCTGCCCCCATCAACCACATCCCTCCCCCATCCTGCCCCCATCAACCACATCCCTCCCCCATCCTGCCCCCACCTCCCACAGCCCAACCCCCATCCACCACATCCCTCCCCCATCCCGCCCCCACCTCCCACAACCCAGCCCCATCCCGCCCCCATCAACCACATCCCTCCCCCATCCCGCCCCCATCAACCACAGCCCAGCCCCCATCCCGCCCCTCCGCACAGCCCAACCCCCATCCTGCCCCCATCAACCACAGCCCAGCCCCATCCCGCCCCCACCTCCCACAGCCCAGCCCCCATCCCGCCCCTCCGCACAGCCCAACCCCCATCCTGCCCCCATCAACCACATCCCTCCCCCATCCTGCCCCCACCTCCCAACCCCCATCCCGCCCCTCCGCACAGCCCAACCCCCCCGCACCGCCGCGCACCCCCCCTCGCCCCCAGCCGTGTCCGGAGCCTGCCGAGCGCGGAGTGAACCCAGGCGTCCGGCGCCGCTCGCGCTCATTGGCTGGGCAGGAGGTGCCATTGATTCCCGTCCGCAGATTCGCCCTTCGCTGGCCGGTCCGGTCCGGCCCGACCCGGTCCCGGGGGCGCTCGAGGGTCGCGCCTCGCCCTGCCCTGCTCGGATCGGCCCCGGCTCCGGCTCCGGCCCCGGTCCCTGTGCTGCCCGGCCCGGCCCGGCCCGGCCGTGGCGAAAGTGCGGTTGCTAAGGGCGCGCGGCACTTTACCCAGCGGGGCGGCCCCGCGCCAGCAGCCGCCGGAGTCTCCATTGTTCCGGGCCGGGCCGGGCCGGGCCCCGCCGCCATGGCCGCGCCCCCGCCCCCGCCCGCAGCTCCCCGGCGCCGCCGCTGAGCGCGGCCTCCTGGCGACTGGTGCGTCCCGGGCCGGGGCGAGCCCGGGGGCGGGGGGGCAGCCGGGGTACGGGGCGAGCCCGGGGGCAGGGGGGAGAGCCGGGGTACGGGAAGAGCCGGGGGGGCGGGAGCCGGGGTACGGGGCGAGCCCGGGGGCAGGGGGGAGAGCCGGGGTACGGGACGAGCCCGGGGGCAGGGGGGCGAGCCCGGGGGCGGGGGGGCAGCCGGGGTACGGGGCGAGCGCGGGGGCGGGGGGGCAGCCGGGGTACGGGGCGAGCGCGGGGGCAGGGGGGAGAGCCGGGGTACGGGGCGAGCCCGGGGGCGGGGGGGCAGCCGGGGTACGGGGCGAGCTCGGGGGCGGGGGCGGGAGCCGGGGTACGGGGCGAGCTCGGGGGCGGGGGGGGGGAGCCGGGGTACGGGACGGGACGGGACTAGCCGGGGGGGTGGGGGGGGAGCCGGGGTACGGGAAGAGCCGGGGGGGCGGGAGCCGGGGTACGGGGCGAGCTCGGGGGTGGGAACCGGGGTACGGGGCGAGCCCGGGGCTGGGGGGGAGCCGGGGTACGGGGCGAGCTCGGGGGCGGGAACCGGGGTATGGGGCGAGCCCGGGGCCGGGGGGGGAGCCGGGGTACGGGGCGAGCTCGGGGAGGGGGGAACTGGGGTACAGGCAAGCCCGGGGTGGGGTTGAGCCCGGGGGGGGGAAACTGGGGTACGGGCAAGCCTGGGGTGGGGTTGAGCCCGGGGGGGGGAAACTGGGGTACGGGCAAGCCTGGGGTGGGGTTGAACTCGGGGGGAGGGGGAACTGGGGTACGGGTGAGCCTGGGGAGGGGGGAACTGGGGTACAGGCAAGCCCGGGGTGGGGTTGAGCCTGGGGGAGGGGGGGACCAGGGTGTGGTTGAGCCCAGGGCAGGGGTGGGGGGGGACCAGCCTGAGGTTGGGGCTCCAGGAGGACAAGCTGTGGGAGCCAGGTTCGAGCTGTGGGGGTCGAGGAGGGCCCAGGGAGGTGAGAGTACGCTGGGGCTAGATGTAGTGGGGTCGGTCGGTAGGTGAGAGCATGAGCCCAGGGGTTGTGCAGCTCTGGGGCACTGGATGGATGGGCCCAGGGAGTTGGAGCACAGATGGGCGGACTGGGGGGAGCCCATACCAGCACCCTATGCCTGTCTCCCTCCCCTTCCTTGCAGAGGTGACGCCATGGGGGTGGACTTTGATGTGAAGACGTTCTGCCATAATCTCCGGGCGACAAAGCCCCCGTATGAGTGCCCTGTGGGCACTTGCCGCAAGATCTACAAGAGCTATAGTGGCATCGAGTACCATCTTTACCACTATGACCATGACAACCCTCCTCTGCCCCAGCACACCCCCATCCGCAAACACAAGAAGAAGGGGCGCCAGGCCCGTGCCGCCAACAAGCAGTCACCCAGCCCCTCGGAGACCTCCCAGTCACCAGGCCGTGAAGTGATGACGTACGCCCAGGCCCAGCGCATGGTGGAAGTGGACCTGCACGGGCGCGTGCATCGCATCAGCATCTTTGACAACCTGGATGTGGTGTCAGAGAACGAGGAGGCTCCCGAGGAGGTACCAGAGAATGGGAGCAGCAAGGAGAGCTCAGAGACCCCCGCGGCCGCCCCTAAAGCTGGCAAGCACAAGAGTAAGGAGAAGCGCAAGGACTCCAGCCATCACCATCACCACAACGCCTCTGCGGGCACCACTCCCAAGCTCCCGGAGGTTGTGTACCGGGAGCTGGAGCAGGACACCCCTGATGCACCCCCTCGCCCCACTTCTTACTACAGGTACCGCCTGCGCTTCGGGCAAAGGGAGACTCCTTGCTAGGTTTCAGCTAAGGGGCAGGGACAGGTATCTGTTAGAACATTGTTCCTGCCATGGGCCTCTCTGGTGCCTCACTGCAGTGAATTCTATAGATCATGCTCAGGCTCCAGGGACTTTTTCTTTTGGTCTTCTTCATTGTGACCTATTAGCCCTGGTCCGGGGTCTGTAAGCTGGAGTCTCATTTTCTCACTGTTTGTCTGATTATCAAATCCTTTCTGCTTGCACTGAGTCCCCTTGCAGTGGAGGAACAGCCTGTTGACAGGTCCCTGTGGGTACGTCTGCACTTCAGAAAAACACCCAACTGGGCCATGTCAGCTGACGTGGATTGTGGGCTAGCAAATGGCAGTGCAGACCCTCAGGCCTGAATCAGAGCCAGGCTCTGGAACTCTCCCTCCTGCAGGTCTCAGAGCCCTGTCTCCTGCCCAAGCCAAAAGGTCTGTGCTGCAGTTGTACTGGCCCACAGCCCAGGTCAGTTGTCCCAGGTGTGTATTGCAGTGCAGAGGAAGGCTGTGTCTTCCACTGTTCTGCTCTGCGAACTGGCTGCAGAATGGATGTGTTTGTCTGAAACACAAGTGTGATGTGTTCCCCTCAGGGTGTCACTTGGAACTGGGATACCACTGACCCTGCCAGACCCAACATCCTGGGTTCCCTTTATGCCAGGAGCAGGTTACCTCTCATTTTCCCACCCCTGAGCAGAATGGATTTTGTTATGTTCACCAGTACTGAAGTGGTGGCCAGGAGGTTCTGAGTGTGGGAGTAAGTGCAGGGCTGGGACGGAGGCTTGGGGTGCAGGAGCAAGAGGGCTTTGTCTGGGAATGTGGGCTCTGGGATGGGCTTGGGGACAAGGGGCTGAGGACTGGAACAAAGGGTTGAGGTACAAGGTCTCTGGCTGGGTTGCAGGCTCTGGGGTGGGGCTGGGGCAGAGGGTGGGATGCAGGAGTGTGAGGAGGGGCTTGGAGCCAGGTCACGGCAGGGATGTTCCAGGGCCAAGCTGCTCCGGTGACATGGGTTGGGGGTCTGGGCCACTTGGACCATGGTGAGAGGGGAGGAATCAGGGCTTCCCCAGCTATCCATGCTGCTCTGACTGTGGCAAGGGGCTATCTAGGGCTGGGGTGTGGTGGGTGACCTCTGGCAGGCCACCCAGACCACACTAGTGGTGCTCTGGGGCTTGGCTGTGGTTGCCTTCCGGCTGGGTGAGAGGCACCTAGTTCAGGCTTTTGACTGTTGTACAGGTTGAACCTCTCTAATCCTGCACCCTGGGGACCTGACTGGTGCCACATGTGAGAATTTGCCAGACCATGGGAGGTCAATGTTGCTGAGCGTGTTACCAGCACTTGTGCTGCTTATGGGGCTCCTGGAAGACAGCTGGGGGTAAATGACAGCTAAATAACAGCACAGAACACTGAGAGCCAGGGCTGGTGGCTGGAAAGAAACTTTATGGGACCACAGGGAATTTGGCTACTCCCACGAGAAGTGGTCGTTCGGCTAACTCAAATCATGCCAGATTACAGATGTTGCCGCACAAGAGTGTGCCAGATTAGAGAGGTTCAGCCTGTACCTGAAAGGCTACTTGTGGGGATTTTCAGTCTCGCGGCGTGCTTCAGTAATACCAACCGAGCCAGACTTCATAGCGTCACATTTGCCAACCGCATATACAATCCGGCGAGACAGAGGTGTGTAACGGATCAAGACTTGTAGCAGGACACCTCATATCATGTGCTTGATGCAACCCATGTACGTGACAGTGGTGAATGTCGGGTGCCAGGGTGTTGCAGCAGGCGTCTCCTCTTCTGTGTGGGAAGACAAGTGGGACTTGATCGGGCAGCTGAGAACAGCTGATGTACCCCACTTGGCTGCAAACCAATGGGAACCATGTTGCTGAACTGTGCGGTTCTGTCTGTGCAGTGTGAAGCTGGTGTTATTACATTTCTGATTCCTGTAGCAGAGATCTGCTAGCCGAGCCAGGTGATGGGTGGCTGGTTGGGCGCAGGTGACCGTAAGGGAGATCAGTGCTGCCATTAGGTGCTGAAACGGGAAATCAGAAGTTCAACCCTTCCTCCAAAAACAAGTCTCCTAGTTGGGAGGTGAGAGACGGTTTGGTCCCTTCTTGTGCCAAACCCAGACTGCGCTCCATGCCTTCTTGGTTGTCGTGCTCCAGGCAGCAGAAGGGCCAGTTCACTGCTGAGTTCAGCACCGTGCGAGCCAGTGGCCCTGGAGCACATGGGAGCTTGCCTGAGGCTGGCACCATGTTCTGTTTGGTTGCCTTGCCTTCGTGAGCACGCCAGGCTTCATCAGCTGCCAGGCAGGAGCAGTATCCTTGCTGTGTTGTTTCAGCTGCGTCAGTGTACGACTGCAGTTTGGCTCAGCAACTGTGACAAAGAGCCTGTGACAGCATCATGCATTTCAGTGGTTTCCTTCCATTCCCTTTTCTTTCTTGCTTAGTGCTGCTTTGTGACCATGGTGGTAATGTCTCCTGCTCTCGTCCCGTTGGGGGGTTAGGTGCACCTGCTCTTGGTCCGTGCCAGTCACTCCTTCCCTCTCTTTGTTCCTCTCAGGTATATTGAAAAGTCAGCAGAGGAGCTGGATGAGGAAGTGGAGTATGACATGGACGAGGAAGATTATATCTGGCTGGACATAATGAATGATCGGCGAAAGACAGAGGGCGTGAGTCCTGTTCCCCAGGAGATCTTTGAGTACTTGATGGACCGGCTGGAGAAGGAGTCCTACTTTGAGAGTCACAACAAGGGGGACCCCAATGCTCTGGTTGATGAGGATGCAGTCTGCTGCATCTGCAATGACGGAGAGTGTCAGAACAGCAACGTCATCCTCTTCTGTGACATGTGCAACCTGGCCGTGCACCAGGAGTGCTACGGGGTGCCCTACATCCCTGAGGGCCAGTGGCTCTGCAGAAGGTGTCTCCAGTCCCCCTCCAGGGCAGTGGACTGTGCTCTGTGCCCAAACAAGGGTGGTGCTTTCAAGCAGACTGATGACGGGCGCTGGGCCCACGTGGTGTGTGCCCTGTGGATCCCAGAGGTTTGCTTTGCCAACACCGTGTTCCTGGAGCCCATAGACAGCATTGAACACATACCGCCTGCACGCTGGAAGCTGACCTGCTACATCTGCAAGCAGCGTGGCTCTGGCGCTTGCGTCCAGTGCCACAAGGCCAACTGCTACACAGCTTTCCATGTGACCTGTGCCCAGCAGGCTGGGCTCTACATGAAAATGGAGCCCGTCCGGGAGACGGGTGCCAACGGCACCTCCTTCAGCGTGCGCAAAACTGCCTACTGTGACATCCACACACCGCCCGGCTCTGTGCGCAGGCTCCCGGCCCTCTCCCACAGCGAAGGAGAGGAGGAGGAGGAGGAGGAAGAGGAGGAGGGCAAAGGCTGGAGCTCAGAGAAGGTGAAGAAGGCAAAGGCCAAATCCAGAATCAAAATGAAGAAGGCAAGGAAGATCTTGGCAGAGAAGCGAGCAGCAGCACCTGTGGTATCAGTGCCCTGCATCCCACCGCACAGGTATGGCCCCGGTGCCCGCCCCTGACCAGACAGCACCTTCCCCTGAGTCCTGCGCCCCTGCTGGGGTACAGCCCCCCGGCCACATGGCCCCTGGTGCCCTCCTCTGACCAGACAGCGCCATCCCCTGGGTTCTGCGCCCCTGCTGGGGTACGGCCCGCTGTCCCCATGGCCCCGGTGCCCTCGTCTGACCCCACAGCACCTTCCCCTGAGTCCTGCACCCCTGCTGGGGTACAGCCCCCAAGCCACGTGGCCCCGGTGCCCTCGTCTGACCCCACAGCACCTTCCCCTGAGTCCTGCGCCCCTGCTGGGGTACAGCCCTCCAGCCACATGGCCCCTGTGCCCTCGTCTGACCAGACAGCACCTTCCCCTGGGTCCTGCACCCCTGCTGGGGTACAGCCCTCCCAGCCACATGGCCCCTGTGCCCTCCTCTGATCGGACAGCACCTTCCCCTGGGTCCTGTGCCCCTGCTGGGGTACAGCCCCCCAGCCACATGACCCCTGTGCCCTCCTCTGACCAGACAGCACCTTCACCTGGGTCCTGCGCCCCTGCTGGGGTATGGCCCCCTGGCCCCATGGCTCCTGTGCCCTCCTCTGACCCCACAGCACCTTCCCCTGGGTCCTGCGCCCCTGCTGGGGTACGGCCCCCCCGTCCACATGGCCCTGGTGCCCTCCTCTGACCAGACAGCGCCTTCCCCTGGGTCCTGCACCCCTGCTGGGGTACGGTCCCCCCAGCCACATGGCCCCTGTGCCCTCCTCTGACCAGACAGCACCTTCCCCTGGGTCCTGCACCCCTGCTGGGGTACAGCACCCCGTCCAGATGGCCCCTGCCCTCGTGGTGCTGCACCCCTGCTGGGGTACGGCCCCATGTCCACATGGCCCCTGGTGCCCTCCTCTGACCAGACAACACTTCCCCTGGGTCCTTGGCCCCTGGCCTCGCGGTCCTGCGCCCCTGCTGGTGCACGGCCCCTTGTCCAGACAGTCTGCGCTGTCCTCTCTTTAGTTCCTTCAAGCTCTGGTTTATTTTGATCCTTGTTTGGGGAGTTTGGTGTCTGTGCAGTTTGCAGCCAGTTTCATAAGTGTTGAGATCTTCTCCTCTGCACCACCTCCTGAGTATGGCTGGGGCCACCAGGACAAGGGGGGTCCTGCTGTTAGTCTGATGACAGAGTGATCTCGCTGGAGGGGTCAGGAAGCAGCAGCATTTCCAGGGCTCCTTTCCTCTCAACTTAATCTCAGGGACCTTGGGACAAAGCACTGTAGAGGAAAGTAGGTACTGTTAATTTCTCTGCCTTGGTTTATATTTCTTTGCCTGGCCCTGTTGCTCTATCAGCTCTTTAGGGCCAGGACCATCCTGCTGAGGAAGGCCTTGGTGCTAGCTGCTGGCCCGGAGAGTGCGAAGAAGAGCACTTTCTTGCTGCTTGCTGCTGGTTGCCAACCCTGCCGGCCTGGAGAGGCACCTACCCTCCTCTGACACACAGTGAACCGTTGTGAGAGCTAAGAAATCGTTTGGCCCTTGCTTGTACTCAGTTGACCTATGGGGTTAGCCAAGACCACCAGGGTGTCCTCCTGGTGTTTCTCATCTGCTCTTGGCATCCCCCGTCCTGCTGGAGACAGCTACCTGAGAGGGGAAGAAGGGCCGCTCACCAGCAAAGCCGTTGGGCTTTGCACAGACGTTGTCGTTGCCAGACTGGCTCAGACTCAGGGTCTTTCTAGTCCCATCTCCTGTCCCTGACAGCGGCCAGCCCCAGAGGCTTTGGGAGAGGCATAAGAACCTCACACTACGGAGGATCTGGTCCCCACAGCCGACCCTACGGTGCTCCCCCGGTAGACAGAAATTGGCTTAATCCCTGCAGTTCCGGGCCTTAGTGACATTGTGTGCCAGTGCGTTCCAGTGGTTAGCTAAGCGTTGTGTGACAAAAGGCTCCTCTCTTGTTGGGGGTGAGTGTGCCACCCTCAGTTTGATTAAACACTTCTTTGTTGTGTTGTGAGGTGGGGAGCAGAAGTGAAGCAGGGCCTTGACAGTGACCCTGTGAAATACGAGCACGTTGGATGCCTGACAGTAATAAAGACTCCTGGAGTCCATGTTCTCCTTGCGATGCGCCCTGGGGCTCACTGGCTCCAGCCCTCTCTCAGGCTAGGGTAGCTCTCCGAGGACGTGCGCTGGGGGTGGGTAGGCAGAAGCTGGGGAATTTGGTTCCTGGAGGTGTGTTGTGCGGGGAGGTCTGTCCTGTGGAGCTGTTTGGTGACTTTAGGTTGTGGACTTTAGCTGGTGAGGCTGGTCCTCTGCCCTTTTCCTGGTTGGTTTTGGACCCACTGTGTCTTCTTTTGGTGCTTCAGCTCCTCTGCCTCCCTGCCAGGCTGCCTGAGAGATTGCTGCTCTCACTGAGCTAGGGGAGCACACGCAGCAGTGATGGAGGCTTCCTCTTTCTGAAATCAGCTGGTGAAAGTGCTGGCTAGTTCAGTGTGGCCTGTGTGTGTGACCAAGTGTGTGACACGACTCCCATCTGCACTGTGTGTCATTACAGGGTCCTTCCACTCTTTGCCCACCCAGCTTCCAGAGGCTTCGGCTGTGGAGCTGCCGGAGTGACCAGAGCGGGGACTCTGGGTGTTAGAGACCTGGACGGTGCAGATTGTCTGGTTGTGTCAACCCTCCCTCCCCAGTCTCTCCACCTTGGCTTTCGGCCATGCCAACCCCTCTCTAGGCATTTAGCCCCTCCCCACACCTCCCAAAAGTGACGAGCTAGCACGCTGCTTGGTGCCACTACCTGGGTCTCGCAGCTGGTGGTATAGATCCCTTCCCCCACCCTGGACATAGCTGTTCTCGTTAGACTGTGAGCTCTTCAGGGTGGTGCTGTGCTGGATTTCCTACACGCCTGGCTCCTGCTGGCTCCTGCTACCTCCCAGCTGAGCACTGGGAACGTGTGCTAGGCTGAGGCGAATCTGCTGGGTGTCTGGCAGATTCCTCAGGGACCTTGCACTTGAGAACTGCTGAACTAAGAGTTTTCTCTGTCCCCTCTGGCTGGTTGGTTGGTCTCCCAGGTCACATGGCTGTTGCCCTCTATCTGCACAACCCTCCTGAAAATGCCCCTTAGAGTGAGCCCTGCAGGATCAGGGCCCTGGGGCTGGTGACTGGCAAAAGAAACCCTGTGGCAGGGCTCCGTTGTGCAGCTGGGCCTCGGGCTGTGAGACCCCTTTCCTCCCCTTTGACTCCCTGCTTGTGTGTGTGTTCAGTCCCCAGACTGAGGGCTGTGGGCACTATTGCAAGGTAAAGAATGACTGTAATTGTCACTGAGCCCCAGGAAGGCCCATCGTCTTTGTGACACCCCTGGGTGGGATTCCCAGCCCCACCTGCCAGAATGGTCTGCAGTAGGCAGGGCCATCGCTAGCCCTCCGCATGTCACACTGCACAGGCCTCCAGAGGAGAGTCTGCTTGTCTGGTACCCTTCTCGGCTGGCCTGCTGCCTTGCAGGCACCTCCCCAGTTACAGCAAAGCCGCTAAGTTGGGGCCCCCTTGCAGGGCAGGGCTCACGTGGCTGCCTCTGGCTGTTCTTCCCCCGTCCCTCCTGCAGGCTCAGTAAGATCACTAACCGTTTAACCATCCAGAGGAAGAGCCAGTTCATGCAGAGACTTCACAGCTACTGGACGCTGAAGAGACAGTCCCGCAACGGGGTGCCTCTGCTGCGCCGGCTCCAGACACACTTGCAGTCACAAAGGAACTGTGACCAGGTAGGGGCTGATTGGCTGGGCTCTGAGGCTTACCCGGAACTGCTGTGTGCCGCCCCAGGCCTTGGGGCTGAAGCATATGCTGCATGTGATGCCGTGCCAGAGAATGGGCCGAAGTGTCTGGGAGGAAGGGGGAGCCCAGCGCCCTGCCACTGCTGCTTCCCCTTTCCTCTCTCGTCTTCAGAGGCACTGACCTTCCTGGGCTCGCTGTGGGGAGGGATTCACAGAGGTGTGTGTCTAGCTGGCTTTGTCTCTCCTGCCCATCTAAAGCTGACATGGTTTAGAACACCATGGGGGAGGGGTAGCTCAGTGGTTTGCTCATTGGCCTGCTAAACCCAGGGCTGTGAGTTCAGTCCTTGAGGAGGCTATTTAGGGACTGGGGCAAATAGATGTCAGGGATGGTGCTTGGTCCTGCCAAGAGGGCAGGGGACTGGACTAGATGACCTCCCAAGGTCCCTTCCAGTTCTAGGAAATGCGTATCTCCAATTAATTTTTTTTTAAATTAAAACACCTCTTGGAGAGCTACTAGGCAGAGGCCAGATATGAGCGTGGGGGTGCTCACTGGTGGTGTCCAGGGCAGTAACCCAGGAGAATGGTGCCCCACCCCACATTCCAGCGGCTGGGATTTCTATAAGAGTTCTGCCTCTGGGGCCTGCTTGTTTCCCATCCTCTGCATCAGCCTGTCACTCCTGGGGTGCCTCTGAGTTCTGGAAAGGAGCGGGGATTTCTGCTCTCTGCTTACCACCTGAGAGCTTGCTGGCTCATGAGTGAACTCTTCCTCTCTTCTCAGGTACCCCAAGTGGTGGGCTGAGGCAGAGGTCTTCTGTAATAGGACAGGGTTTCTGGGAACAGCTAGAGAAATCAATCCAGGATAACTTGGCTTAAAACCTGGCCACTTACAGCCCCAGTTGGGATTTCCTTCTCATTCAGGCAAATCCAACCCGCCACAAAAGTAACTCCGCCAGCCCCGCTGGCCAGCCTGAAGCCACACAAGCAAACCCACCAACTTCCCAGCTGCTGCACCAGCCCAGCCCAACAACCCCAAACTTACGTGAGAAGTTCATAAACCTGTTTCGCCAACTCCACGCAGACTCTTCTGGGCCCCAAAGGGTGCAGCCACGGTTCCTGGGCAATATATACTTGGATCTGACCGAAAAACAACACACTTACCCAAACCCTTCAAATCTAAACATCTAAAGGGTTATTAGCCAAAAAAAGGGCTAGAGAGCAGAACGGTGTTAGCGACACTTTACACACATCGATTACAGCTACTGATGCAGCCAGCGATGTTCTATAATGATTCTTGAAAGTCACTAAAAGCCCATCCCGTAAGGGATTTAACTCCAGGGTACATAACTTTAATTGCTAGAGAACTGTAGATCTGGCAAGCTGATGTCAGCATGCTGGAACATGGATCCTTTGAGCAGGAGCCAGAACAAAGAATAAAATCAAGTCCAAGGTAGATGCTGCTAGGTCCATCTCCTGGCTCTCCCTTGGCTCGGGGGAGAAAAGTCCTTTCTCCTTCTCATCAGGCACCAGAGAGCCTGCCCCACCTGACCCAGGTGGGCGGTTGTGGCAAACTGCAATTGGATGAATCCCAGGAGACAGTCTCAGATTCCTGAGCTGTGTGTGTTCTTTTGTGTCAGTCAAGTGCCCGGGCTGGAGAGCCCACCAACCACGCCTCCCGTTGTGTTGTGCACCCTTGGCTCTGAACATTTTTAATACAGTTAGAGCTAGAATCTGTAACTTTCCCTACAGACACGGCACAGACACACGAGTAGCACGCACAGATTCAGGGCGTCCTCGGCTTTCATGAGACACCTCACACAGCCCCCTTGGTGCACTGTTTGGGGCCACTAGATACAAAGGACACACAAAATGGCTTCCATACTCAATATAAAAATCCAGTCACATGACACCTTCCCTACTCTGCTCCTTCTCCGTGTTGCGGGCTCCAGAACAGCCCCAGCAGACAGAAATTCACCATTCCTTTACTGCCCGGGTAGCGAACTGACCCGGGTTGCATTAACTTGACTCTGCTGCCCTTCCACGGAGCTCTGAGCAGTTGCAGAACCACCAGCTTTCCCCGCCTTGCAGGCTTGGCAGGCAGTGCTGCAATGAGTTGTGTTGGGAACAGCCTTGTAACCCAAGGATCAGGAGTTTGCACTTTCAGATGGGTGCGCAGCTGGCTTGGCTTTCCAAGGACAGGTGCTCAGTACTGGCTGGATGTGGGCACATCACAGACCACACCCATCACAAGTCAGTTCTGAACATTTAGGCAGGGCATGTAAAATGAGAGTAATTCACAAGGCAGAGAGTGCCAGCACGCTGGCCCACTGGGGAAGCTGCTTCCCCTCCCTCTCACGGTCTCTGATGTTCCTGCAGAGGGAGACAGAGGATAAGAATTGGGCCCTGAAGGAGCAGCTGAAGTCATGGCAGCGTCTCCGCCATGACCTAGAGCGTGCACGCCTGCTGGTGGAGCTGATCCGCAAACGGGAGAAGCTCAAGAGAGAGACGGTAAGGGGTGTGGGGGCACCTGGGGACAGCACAGGCCCACCTGCAAAGATTTCTGAATGGAGCCTGGGGAGAAGGGAGGCAGGTTCCCCCTGTGGCCAGGTAGGGGCTAGTTCTGTCTGTGCCGTGTGGGGATTTGTGCCCTGTCCCCCAAGGTCTAAGTGGGGGGTGAGGAATGTTTCTGCATCTCTGCTTTTCATTGGCATTGGCACACTGAGTGGGAGCACCCTGCATGAAGCTTTCGCCCAGGGAGGTTGGCCTGGGATGGCAGCTGGGGAATGGCTCCCCTTAGCTATAAAGTGGATCTCTGTACAGTCTGGATTTTGCCCTGAGAGCCTCGGCTGTGTCCCGAGGGCACAAGCTGTCCTGGATGGCCATAGCAGCAGTCAAGGAGGCAAAAGGCTTAATCCTGCCCTGTTCTTTTGTTTCAGATTAAAATCCAGCAAGTAGCGCTGGAGATGCAGCTGACCCCCTTCCTCATCCTCCTCCGCAGGACGCTGGAGCAACTCCAGGAGAAGGACACAGGCAACATCTTCAGCGAGCCGGTCCCTCTGTCTGAGGTAACAGAAATCTACGAAGTAAGAACCCCCTCCCCCAGATTTCTACTTCGCTTGAGCTCAAGTGCAGTCTGCCCGGGCCCAGGGCCGCCAGTGGTACTCTCCAGCCCGCTAGTGGGCAGCCTGGGGCAGTTACCAAGTGGGGATATCGGTGCTAAGATGCCCACTGCCAGCCGAGCTGAGCATGTCTATGAATGGAGCACTATATGCGGCCGAGCAGAGAGATTCATGTCTTCTTCTTGTGCCAGCCATCTCCCCGAGTGGGCAGGCGAATGGGGCTCCTTGCTTGGCAGGGCAGGCTGCAGTGGGACCCTCAGTACGTGTCCTCCCAGTCCTTTGGGAGCCCCCTCTCAAGGCACAGATGTGTAAGGAGCTAGGCCTTAGCCTTCTCCCAAGTGGATGCAGCAGCAGCTGCTGTCTGAGTTAGGGATGCAAATATCTGTTAAAGCAGTTAACTGGTTAACCATTTAAAATTACACCATTTAGTCAGCTACCTGTTGGCAGACTGGCTTAGGGCAGCCAGAGCTGGGGTCCTGCCAGGGCTGCAGTCCTGCTGAGTGTGTGGGGCAGGAGTGTGTGGGGCTGCAGACCAGCCTGTCCACTGTGGATAGGACTTACGGCTGCTCTGGGTTCCTGTCTGCCAGCCTGATCCCTCCCCTGCTGGCGTGCCACAGCCCAACTGGCCTCCCCAACATGACAGAGTCCAGTCAGCTTGCTTGATGCAGCTGGGGCTGGGATAGTCTGGTGCGGCTAGCCATCCACTGTGGCTTGGACAGGGTCTGGTTAACTGGTTACCTGGTAAGAATTCCAGTCAGCCTAATGCTTATCCGCTAACTAGATAACCTCTCACCTCCCGAGTCTGAGCTTTGCCCTCCTTGGCCAGTCTCACCAGTGGCTGCAGAGCTGGGAAAGGGCTGCACTGAGCCTGCCTGCAGCCATGGTCTTGGTCTTGCAGTTCTTCGTTTGCCGGGCTTGGAGCCCTGTGTCCTTGGAGCTTTGAAACTCCACCCCCTTAACCCATCTGGGGGTTCGGGCAAGCCGTTGCCACACCTCTGGGAATTCAATGCCATCTATGAAACACCCAGAGCAAACCACTGGTGTGGGGTGGAGGACAGCAGTGTGCAGGGGTGCCTGTGTTTGCACAGAGCAAACAGTGCTTACAGGGTGTGATGTGCTGGCTGGGGCAAAGCACCAGGCACTGGATTCCACTAACAGTTTTCTTGCAGCAGGGAGTTCCGAGGTGTGACTTCAGTCTCAGCTTTGCCTATTCTCCCTGTGCAGGTCCCAGACTACCTAGATCACATCAAGAAGCCAATGGATTTCTACACCATGAAGCAAAACCTGGAGGCCTATCGCTACCTGAACTTGGATGACTTTGAAGAAGATTTCAATCTGATTGTCAGCAACTGCTTGAAATACAATGCCAAGGACACAATCTTCTATCGTGCAGCCATCCGGCTGCGAGAGCAGGGGGGTGCTGTGCTGCGGCAGGCTCGCCGGCAAGCGGAGAAAATGGGCATTGACTTTGAGACAGGCATGCACTTTCCACACTGCATCCCTGTGGACGAGGCGCTGCACCGAGACACCGAGGAGGGTGGGTACTTACGCCCTGTCCCCGGGTACGAAGGCTGCAGGAGGGCAACCCATGGAATCACTGTTAGATCGCTGGGGTCAGGCATGATTCTTCCCCCCCAGCACACAAGACAAGGCTCCATCCTCCCTGGTAGTCTCTGCCATGGCCTCTTATGTCTCCTTGCTAGGAGGAGCTTTCGTGGGGCAGACCCACTTCTTCAGATCTGGAAACAGTCAGAGCTGAAGAAGTGGGTCTCTGCTCCATAAAAGCTCATCACCTAATGAACCATTTTGTTAGTCCTTAGAGCGTTGCAGGACTGCTCTTTGTTCTGTGAAGATACAGACTAACACAGCTGTGACTTGCTGGGAGGGTTAGCTGGCTTTCTTCAAGAAGACAGGGTCGTTCCCAAGTGGAAAGCTCCAGGTTGGTACTAGGCCCCGAGGCCTAGTTTGCAGGTGGGCAGCTGTGACGGAGACAGCTTCCTGGCCTGCCACAAGCGGTGCACAGTGTCCGCCTGTCCCAAGAGAGGCTGGGTTTGTCCCAAGGATCTGGGTGGCACCTCAGGCATGTGCTGCCAGACAGGGCCTCTCCCTTGGCAGTGGCCCTTCTGCTGTCAGGCCAGACCGACTCTGATCTCCCTTCAGTGCCCTCAAGCAGGGCAGCACACTCCTCTTCCCAGAGCCAGCCCACGCCCCTGCAGCTCGGGCAGCCTGGGGGATTGAGGGGCCTGGAGCTGAGTGGTGGAGTCTCCTTCTTCTTCCGGCTCCAGGACACCCCAGAAATAACAGACTCTTGTTCTCCTGCCCCAGCCAGTTGCAGCCTCATTCTTGCTGTTCCCCTGCCCCCTTCGTCACAGTCTGGGAGGCTCTCTGTGCCTTTCCGAGGTTGAGCCCATCTGGCTCTTCCCTTCCTCTTGGGCCTCTTCAGGTGGCTGTTGAGTGCCTGCGGATTAGTCCGCTCCAGACTGGCCCGGCTCCTTCCCAGGAGGCAGGGAGCACATTTCACCCATCTGCCCCTTTGCTCCCCCAGAGGAGGTGCGCTTGCTGCTCTCAGAGAGCCAGAAGCACTTGCCCTTGGAGGAGCAGCTCACGATCTTGCTGGAGCAGTTGGATGAGGTCAGTGCGGGGAAGCAGAACGCTGGGCGCTCCCGCCGTGCCAAGATGATCAAGAAGGAGATCACAGTCCTGCGCCGGAAGCTGGCTCACCCGCGGGACATGATGGACAGGCAGGGCCCCTCCGTCAGAGGGGCCCTGCAGCCTCAGCACCCCTGCGAGAAGGACATGCAGACTGACAGCGCTGCAGAGGAGAGCAGCAGTCAGGAAACTGGGAAAGGTACTGGCTGAGGGGCGACTGGCGGTTCCCAGGCGGTGCAGTGCAATCCCATGCTTGGGTGGGGCACGGCAGAGGGGGCAGGGTCAGCAGCCGTGGGCCTTCCCTCCCAAAGCCTGGGCTGCTCCTTCCTTCTTTCCCCTTTAGTGTTGGCTGAGGAGCAATGCTGTAGCTTCTCTGCTTGCATGGGCGTGCGCTAGGCAGCTGGGGCCTGAAAGGTGTGCCCTGCGCACTCTGCCGTGGGCCTGTGTCAGGCTGGGAGCTCCTGGGGGCGGCTTGGGAACCAGCTGGAGACATTTTCCCCAGGATTTCGGGAGGGAGCGTAGCTCTGGCACCATCCCTTCAGGGTGGTGGGACCTTTTGGCCAGTTCCTGATAGTGACTGGACTAGGCTGAACTGACTGCAGGGAGAGCCCGGATCGGGGCAGAGGCAGCTGGGAGGAGTGGGTTGACCTGCTGGCCTATGCTGACCTGATGGGAGAGAAGCCAGGCAGTCCAAGTACACAAGGGTAGCCGTATTAGTCTGTAGCGTCACAAAAAACAAACAAACAAAAAACCCAACAGTCTTTCAGCCTCTTAAAGACTGACCCATTTATTTACTGGGTCATGAGCTTTCATGCTGAACTGAGGAAATGGGTCTGACCCACAAAAGTTCCTGATCTAATATTTATGGAGATATATCTATACCTGTCTATCCCATAGAGCTGGACGGGACCGTCAGAAGTCATTGAGTCCAGTCCCCTGCCCTCACAGCCGGACCTATCACCATCCCTGACAGATTTTTTTTAAAAAGTCTCTTTGTCCCAGATCCCTAAATGGCCCCCAAGGAAACAAGCAGGAGGAGCTAGAGGCCCTGGCACAGTCAAAGGAGTCCGAGGTGGTTGGAGTAACGGAGACTTGGTGAGATGGCTCATATAACTGGAGCACGGTCATGGAAGGGTGTAGGCTGTTCAGGAAGGACAGGCGGGGGTGAAGAGGAGGAGGAGTTGTGCTCTATGTGAAGGAGCAGGATGATTGCTCAGAGCTCCAGTATACGGAGGGAGAAAAGCCAGTTGAGTGTCTTTGGGTTAAGCTTAGAGGCGCAAGCAAGAGAGGTGATGTTGTAGTTGGTGTCTGCAGTAGACCACCAGATCAGGGAGATGAGGATTTCTTCAGCCAGCTAAGAGAGGTTTCCAAATCACAGGCCCTGGTTCTCATGGGAGACTTCAATCGTCCAAACATTTGTTGGGAGACCAATACAGCAGCACACAGACAATCCAGGAAGTTTTTGGAGAATACTGGGGATAACTTCCTGGTCCAAGTGCTGATGGAATCGACCAGGGGCCGTGCGCAACTTGACCTGCTGCTCACAAACAGGGAAGAACTAATAGGAGAAATAGAAGTGGGTGGCAACCTGCAGTGATCACAAGATGGTAGATTTTAGGATCCTGACAAGAGGAAGACAGGTGAGCAGTAACATGCAGACCCTTGATTTCAGAAGAGCAGAATCTCTTGGGAAACGAAGATAAACAGGAAAAAAGTTCAAGCGAACGGGCAGTATTTTAAAGAAGTCTTACTGAAGGCACAGGAACAAACAACCCTGCTGCGTAGTAAGAAATGCAAATATGGTAGGCAACCAGCTTGGCTTAACAGGGAAATCCTTGATCAGCTTAAATTCAGAAAGGATGCATGTAAGAAGTGGAAACTTGGACAGTTGACTAAGGAGGAGTTGTGATGGGGTTCCGGGGTCCCCCTGCACTGCACCCCGTCCGCTGGCAGGAGTGACTCTCACTCAGCAGGTACAACAGGAGGTTTATTAGGCAACAGATGCCCAGTTTCTCACAGAAGCGACAGTACAGCAGTCAGAGACAGTCCTTCCAACCCGTCCTGGGGAGAAGACCCCGAGGGGTGCCCCTCTGGGGTGTAGCTTTCCCCCTCCTCAGGCTGGCTGCCTTCCAGCTCCTCTTCCCCTAGCCCCTAACTGCTGCCCCTGATTCAAAACCCAGCTCGGCTCCTCCCTCCTCTTTGTTCAGGGCAGAGGTGTTACCTGCCAGTTGTAGCCCCAGGGTCATCCTTAGCCACTGGGAGCTGCTGCTTGCCTCAGACATCCAGCCTGACTCACACAGGCCCTCCCCCAACTCCATCACATCTCTCCCCGCTTCCAGACCGAACTGAGCGGGGTCACTTAGCCAGTGACCTGGGGAAGTTCGGGGCCCTCCCTGCGTGACAGGGCATCGGCTATGGTGGTGTTCTTCCCCTTCACATGGACCACCTCCATGTCATAGTCCTGCAGGAGCAGACTCCACCGCAGGAGCTTGGCGTTGGCCCCTCTCATGTGATGCAGCCAGGTCAGGGGTGAGTGATCGGTGTACACGGTGAAACGCCGTCCAAACAGGTACGGCTGCAGCTTCCCCAGCGCCCACACCGTGGCCAGACATTCTTCTTTGAGTGTCCCCGTGGGTGCTCCACAATAGGTGTCGGGCTTGCCCGGTGCCGCAGATCGGATCTTCCAAGCAGTTTCTGCCGGACCGCGCATGCGCCGGCGCGCGCCGCTCCCTTGCGCGCTCCTGGCCATGTGCGCGATCCGGTCCCCGCCAGTTCCTCTTAACCGCCGTCGGCTGCAGACGGAATCCGAACTAGGCTAAGGCCAAGTAGCGTATTCAATGACTTTAACTGTTTTTCTTAAAAGTTTTTCAAGTACTTAGGCTACTGCAAGTTAGCCGGTTGTTATTTTTGCAAAAAAAAAAAAAAAAAAAAAAAGCAACAAACAAACTACAAGCGGGACAGCTTCAATCCAGTCCCAGTAACAAGCGCCGGAGGCCAGGAGCATAGGGCCATCAGCCCTCCTGCTGCGGCAGGCCATCGGAAGGGGAAAACAGCACAGAGAAGGTGCTAAGTACCCGTTTAACAACTGAAAGACTCACCAACAATGTCCTCTTCAGGATTTAAAAAATGTGAGTCCTGCCGAGAGGCGATGCCAGCGTCCGATGGGCACAGTCTATGCATAAGGTGCCTTGGGGAGTCCCATGTTGCACAGAAATGCTCCTTCTGTGCTAAATTAACAGCCAGAGCAAGGAGAGACAGGGAGATGCGGCTTAAAATGCTGCTTTTTGATAAGGCCCTCCAGCCAGACGTGCCGGAGCGGCCGCAGCAGGAGGGACCCTCCGGGGCCCATAAAAGGAAAGCTGCCTCCCTCACCCCATCAGCGCAAAAACGGAGGAAAGCCTCCCCAGCCCGATCCCTGCCGGCAGCAACAGCGAGCGGGACGGGAGGAGCGAGCAGCCCCCAGCCGCAGCAACAGCTGATCGGCGGCGGCACGGAGAGCCACGTGGAAGCGGCTCAGCCTCCAATAATCAGCCAGCCGCCCCTCCCCACAGGCAGGGCGGCGGCTAAACAAGCGCTGGTGCCGGCGGCACCGCAGGCAGCGGCACCGACCCCCGGGGAACCAGCGGTGCAGAGCGCGCAGGCACGCAGCCTGCAGGCACCAAAGGACACCGCACGTGCGGCACCGCCTTCGAGCGTGCCTAGCACGGTGCGGACGGGGCCGGGATCCCCTGTGCGTCAGGGGGTGGAGTTACCTCCTCCAGGGAGGGGGAAGGCTGCACACAAGAGGAGGCACTGCAGCCCCTCTCCGGACAGGGCTGTGGAGTTGCTTTCTCACAGCCCTCCGCTTATGTTGCAGACTCCAACCAGAAGGCAGGGGTCCCCCCTAGCCTACCCGGAGCCCCCTTCTCCATTTTTGCAACCAGCCTCACCCTGGCTGGGACCACCTTCACCCTTCCTGGGGTTTGAACCGCTGGACTATTATGCAAAATCGCTCTCTCCAGTGTCTCGACGATCTCCCTCCCCCAGACGCAGAGGGTATGCACCAAGGGAGTGGTCTAGGTCACCTTCCCAAGAACAGTGCCTACACTGCCATGGTCGCCCCTACCACGCGGGGCATAGACACCATCAGCAATCTACTAGGGAAAGATCCCCACAGACGATCTCGTACCCCCGAGGGCAATTGCGACCGGGGACAGAGACTCAAGCATCTCAGGGGGGACTGGTTATGGAACCCCGAGATTTTCCCTCACAAACCTCTAGCGAGAGGGTGTACCATCACCAGCAGGAACCGGAAGGGTCCAGAGAGACGTACCCCAGCGGTTCCTCGCTCTCCTCACCGGACGAGGCTACGGCCCCAGGGGACGTCCATCCTCCGGACGATCTCAAACAGTTTCAAGAGCTGTTTAAGAGGGTGGCCTTCACGCAAGGCATCCAGACAGCAGAGGTGCAAGAGAAACACCATAAGCTCCTCAAAAATTTGAGACCTCCGGCCTCCTCCAGAGTAGCAATACCGCTTGATGAAGCGATCTTAGAGTCCGCCACTACGATATGGCAGACCCCTGCGACTATTCCGCCTGTCCAAAAGAGAGCGGATAAGAAATACTTCGTGCCGGCGAAGGGCATGGAGTTCCTGTTCAGCCACCCACAGCCAAATTCCTTGGTGGTGGAGTCGTCGCAACAAAGATCAAAGACATCTCAATTCAGGACAGGGGGAACAGACAAAGATGCCAAGGAGCTAGAGCTGTTCGGCAGAAAGGTCTACTCCTCCTCCACTTTAACGTTGCGAATGGCAAATTACGCAGCGCACTTAGCGAACCATAATTTCGACAACTATTCCAGGTTAACCTCCCTCATGGACTCGCTTCCAGAGGACAAAAAGCCGGTGCTCAAGGCCATAGTGCAAGAAGGCTACGCGGCTGCGAGGATGGGAGTTCAGATCGCCCTGGACATTGCGGACACAGCAGCACGTTCCACAGCAACGGCAGTGGTGATGCAAAGGGAGTCCTGGCTCCAGACTTCGGGTATACTGAGGGATCTGCAGGCAAAGATAGTTGACCTTCCCTTCGACTTGCAGAAGCTGTTTGCTGAATCAACTGACTCGGTCCTTCATTCCAGTAAAGATTCAAGAGCCACACTCAGGACCCTGGGGATTTACACCCCTCCATACACAAAGAAAAGGTACTACCCTCAACAAAGATGGTACCAGTACCAGCAACAGCGCCCCCAGTACCACAGGGGTTACGAGCAAGGGCGACATCAACAGCACCAGCAATACAGAAGTCCCAGGCGACGTTCACAACAGAGCCGTGCGTCCTTGGGGCGGGGCCAAAGGCCACAAGTTTGACATACAGATCCAGGGCTGCGCCATCACTACCATCGCACAAGGTCATCCGAAGCGACTATTCCACCATCGCCTCCGACCATTCTACGACCAGTGGCAAAGGATCACCACAGACAAATGGGTGCTGGAGATCATAGCCACGGGGTACGCCATCCCCTTCCAGTTGCTCCCACCGTCACGACCTCCACCCAAGCCCCACCTCCAGGAGGCCTCCCATGTAGCGAGGCTCAGGCAGGAGGTGGACCATCTCATGCTCATAGGGGCAGTGGAAAGAGTGCCGGAGCAACTGCAAGGGAAAGGGTTCTACTCCAGGTACTTCCTCGCGGAGAAAAAGACAGGAGGCTGGAGGCCCATCTTAGACCTTCGCGGCCTCAACAGGTACCTGTGCAAGCAATGTTTTCAGATGACCACAATCGCCTCCATCCTTACAGCACTGGACGATGGAGACTGGTTCGCAGCCCTCAATTTACAAGATGCGTACTTCCACATAACTATCCATCCGGCTCACCGGCGATTCCTCCGGTTCATGGTAGGCAACGAACACTTCCAATACAAGGTCCTACCGTTTGGCTCTCCTCGGCCCCCAGAGTCTTCACCAAGACCTTGGCAGTGGTGTCAGCCTACCTGCACAGACAGGGGGTATTTATTTTCCCGTATCTGGACGACTGCCTGCTCAAAGGGGCCTCAAAGGGGGAGGTTCTGCGCATGATACGCGTCACAGCAAACACGTTCTCTTCACTCAGCCTGGTTATCAATCTGGCAAAATCAAAAATAGACCCCACACAGGACATAGAGTTCATAGGGGCTCGCATAAACTCGGTTGCAGCGAGAGTATATCTACCAGAGGCTCGCTTTCGGGCCATCGGTTCCCTCGTGCAGGTCATCACCTTCAGCCCTACGGTGCCGGTCTTGACGTGCTTGCAGCTGCTGGGCCACATGGCAGCGGCGACGTTCGTAGTACAGAACGCCAGGTTACACATGCGCAGCATGCAGCACTGGCTGGCGAGAGTATACAAACCGGCCGTACACACCGTTCACAGGGTGGTGTCGCCCACAGCCGGGGTGCGCAAATCCCTACAATGGTGGGTAAACCCCAGGAACTTGCTAACAGGGGTACCCTTCCACCAGCCGCAAATATCGGTTTTTCTCACTACAGATGCCTCCCTCATAGGGTGGGGAGCGCACATGGGCGAAGAGGTGACTCAAGGACTGTGGTCACCCACGGAACAGTCACTACACATAAATATACTGGAGCTCAGAGCAGTGTTCAACGCCTGCAGACACTTTCGAGACCACATACAAGGCAAAGTCGTCGGGATCAGTACAGACAATACTTCCACCATGTTTTATATAAACAGGCAAGGAGGAGCTCGATCCCGTGCCTTATGCGCGGAACCAATCCACTTATGGAACTGGTGCATCGCCAACAATATAATCTTGAAAGCCTCATACTTGCCGGGTGTGCACAATGTGAAGGCAGACCAGCTGAGCAGGCGTTTTGCGCTCACACACGAGTGGCAGATCCGTCCCGATCTGCTACGGCCGATTTTCCACACATGGGGTTTTCCCCAAATAGACCTGTTTGCCACTCAGCACAACAAGAAGTGCCCACGATTCTGCTCCAGGGCAGGACTGGGATGGGGGTCCCTGGGGGACGCGTTCGCGATCCCGTGGAGGGGCCCCCTGCTTTATGCGTTTCCTCCCACAGTGCTGATCCACAAAGTCTTGCAGAAAGCCAGGAGGGAAAGGGCCCGGATGATCCTGATAGTCCCAACGTGGGATCGACAACAATGGTTCCCCCTACTCCTGCGCACGTCAGACCGTCCACCGATGCCTTTTCCGGTGGCGCCGGATCTGCTCACGCAAGGCCAGGGGTCCATAGTGCACCCGCACCCCCAAAGCCTGCAACTGCAAGCGTGGTTAATCCATGGCTCAGGTCCCTAGAGAGCACATGCACAGTGGAAGTACAGCAAGTCCTAGAAAGTAGCAGGAGGACTTCCACCAGGAAGACCTAGAAGCAAAAATGGACTCTCTTCACGGCTTGGTGTTCTACCAAACAGGTGGCCCCCCTTTTGGTGCCTATACCTACAATACTAGAGTATTTACTGGACCTCAAGAGAGGAGGACTCTCACTATCCTCGTTGAAGGTCCACCTTGCCGCCATCTCGGCGTTCAGACACGAGGAGGAAGGGCACACGGTGTTCGCCCACCCTATGGTTACCAGGTTCCTCAAAGGGTTGGTAAACGTATACCCACCTCGGAAACCGATTCCACCTTCGTGGAACTTGGACCTGGTGGTTACCACGCTAATGGGACCACCGTTCGAGCCCTTGGCCACGGTTCCCCTCCGCCTCCTTACAGTAAAGACGACCTTTCTTCTTGCAATTACGTCAGCTCGTAGGGTGAGCGGCAGTCATGGCAACGCCACCCTGCACTATTTTTTCCAAGGAGGCGGTAACCATACGGCTGCATCCAGCCTTTGTTCCCAAAGTTTCTTCCGAGTTTCACATTAACGAACCTATTGTTCTACCCTCGTTTTATCCAAAGCCTCATAACTCCAACGAAGAGGCGCGCCTACACCTCCTGGACGTGAGGAGGGTGCTAGCCTTCTACGTAGACAGGACCAAGTCCTTCCGGAAAACGGATAGACTCCTAGTCTCCCTCGCTCCCAAATCGAAAGGAGAAGGTCTCTCCTCGCAGAGAATCTCAAAGCACATTGTATCCTGCATAAAAATGTGCTACGAGCTCAAAAAGACTCCTTTATCGGCCACTCCCAGGGCTCATTCCACCAGGGCGGAGGCGGCATCAACAGCCTTTTTCAAGGGCGTTGCGTTAAAAGACATTTGCAGAGCGGCGACCTGGTCATCCTATGACACCTTCGCCAAGCATTACGCCCTTCACAGGGTATTCCAAGAGGATACCCGTCTCTCTGCAGCGGTCCTCTCGGGGACAAGCTGCACATAATCCGATTACCCACCTCCTGTCGTAGGTTACTGCTGGGTAGTCACCTAATGTGGAGCACCCACGGGGACACTCGTAGAAGAAAGAAAAGTTACTCACCGTAGTAACGGTGGTTCTTCGAGATGTGTCCCTGTGGGTGCTCCACCACCCACCCATCCTCCCCGCTCCGGATCTCTGTTAGTGTTTTGCAGGGGCACCCGAGGCGGTTGCTCGAGGAACTGGCGGGGACCGGATCACGCACATGGCCAGGAGCGCGCAAGGGAGCGGCGTGCGCCGGCGCATGCGCGGTCCGGCAGAAACTGCTTGGAAGATCCGATCTGCGGCGCCGGGCGAGCCCGACACCTATTGTGGAGCACCCACGGGGACACATCTCGAAGAACCACCGTTACTACGGTGAGTAACTTTTCTTTTCTTCTTTATGGCCATGTAGTTCTGCTCCCGGGGCAGCAGCTTCTCACTCAGGTACACAATGGGGTGTTTCTCCCCTTTGTCATTCACCTGCATTAGCACCGCCCCCAGCCCCACGTCTGAGGCATCGGTGAACACCAGGAAGGGCTTGTTGAAGTCTGGATTTGCCAGCACTGGGGCCCTGACCAGAGCCTCCTTCAGCGCGCAGAGGGCCTCTTGGCACTGCTCGGTCCAGACCACCTTGTCAGGCTTTCCCTTTTTACACAGCTCCATGAGGGGTGCTGCGATGGAGCTAAAGTGGGGCACAAACCTCCGGTAGTACCCCGCCATCCCAATGAAGGCCTGGACCTGCTTCTTAGTCTGGGGTGTTGGCCAATCTCTGACAGTCTCCACTTTAGCTGGCTCTGGCTTTAAGCAGCCGCTGCCCACCTTGTGGCCCAGGTAGGTCACCTCAGCCATTCCCACCTTGCACTTCCCTGCCTTGATAGTCAGCCCGGCCTTCTGGAGTCGGTCCAGCACCTGCTTGACCTGGGACACATGGTCCTCCCACGTCTGGCTGAAGATGCAAACGTCGTCCATGTAAGCCAGGGCAAAGCTCTCCATCCCTTTCAATAGCTGGTCCACCAGACGCTGGAAGGTAGCAGGTGCCCCCTTGAGGCCAGAGGGCAGGACCAGGAACTCGTAGAGCCCCACAGGGGTGATGAAAGCCGACTTGAGCCGGGCATCTTGGTCTAATGGCACTTGCCAGTACCCCTTGGTGAGGTCTATGGTGGTGAGGTAACGGGCTCCCCCCAGCTTGTCTAAAAGGTCATCAGGCCTGGGCATGGGGTAGGCGTCCGATACAGAGATGGCATTAAGCTTGCGACAGTCCACACAAAACCAAACAGACCCATCTTTTTTAGGGACTAACACCACGGGAGAGGCCCAGGGGCTGGAGGAGGGTTGGATCACCCCCAGAGCCAGCATGTCTTTAACCTCCTGCTCTATGTCCTGAGCCGTCTTCCCTGTGGCTCTGAATGGCACACACTTGATAGGGGCGTGGGTGCCTGTCTCTATTCGGTGGACAGCCAGGTCAGTGCGTCCGGGTCTGTCCGAGAACAGCTGTTGGTGTGAATGCAGCACCTCCTTGATCTCCGTCTGCTGGGCAGGGGTCAGCTGGTCTGAGAGGGGAATAGACTCCAGCAAGGAGCCGGCTCCAGTCCTTGTGAGCAAATCCACCAAGGGATCATCCCCCTGCCCCTCCCAGTGCCTGCACACGGCCAGCACCAAGTTCTGTCTGTCCCAATAAGGTTTCATCACGTTCACATGATAGACCCGGTGGCTGTGGGCCCGGTTTGACAGTTCCACCACATAATTCACATCATTTAGCTGTTTGACGACCTTGAAGGGCCCATCCCAGGCCGCTTGCAGCTTCCGCCGCACAGGTACACGGACCATCACTTGGTCCCCGGTGGCATAGGCTCGGGCCCTGGCGTTACGGTCATACCAGACCTTTTGCTTCCTTTGGGCCATGGAGAGCTTCTCCCTGGCCAGGCCCATGAGCTCGGTGAGTTTTTCCCGGAAGGACAGTACATACTGTACCACTGACACCCCTTCAGGAGAGGCCGTCCCCTCCCACTCTTCTCTGAGCAAGTCCAAGGGTCCCCGTACCCTCCTTCAGTACAGCAGCTCAAACGGGGAGAACCCCGTGGATTCCTGGGGCACCTCCCTGTATGCAAACAGCAGGTGGGGTAAGTACTTGTCCCAGTCATGGGGGTATTGATTCATGAAGGTTCTCAGCATCTGCTTCAGAGTCCCATTGAACCTCTCCACCAGCCCATTGGTCTGCAGGTGGTAGGCTGTGGCCCAGGTGTGCCAGACCCCACACTTGTCCCACAAGCTTTGCAGCAGGGCTGACATGAAGTTGGACCCCTGATCTGTGAGGACTTCCTTGGGGAACCCCACTCTGCTAAAAATGGACAGCAGTGTATCTGCCACGGTGTCAGCGTCGACAGAGGTCAAGGCCACTGCTTCTGGGTATCACGTGGCAAAATCTACCACCACCAAAATATGTTTCTTCCCCGAACACGTTGCCTTGCTGAAGGGTCCCACTATGTCTATTGTCACTTTCTGGAAAGGCTCCTCTATGATGGGCAGTGGCCTCAGGGCAGCTTTCCCCTTGTCCCAGGTCTTCCCCACCCTCTGGCAGGGATCGCAGGACAGGCAATATTGACAGACAGCCGCAAAGATCCCTGGCCAGAAAAAGTTCTGTAACAACTTTCTCCTGGTGCGGTGGATCCCCTGGTGTCCTGCGAGCGGGACATCATGGGCTAGGTACAACAACCTGCGCTGGTGCTTTTGGGGAACCACCAGTTGCCTCTGTACCTTCCATGGCTCCGCTTTGCGTCTGGGAGCCCATTCCCAGTACAGGAATCCCTTTTCCCACAGAAATCTCTCCCTGCAGCCCTCCCCCAGCTGTGGAGCTGGGCTGAGACTGGCCAGTTCCCTCAGCTTCTGCAAGGAGGGGTCTCTCTGCTGCTCTGCCTGGAATTCTTTGGCTGGGGCAGGGGCGGATGTTACTTCCCCATCCCTGCCTGGCTCCAGCGCCCCTGGCCTGTGAGATCTGGTTTTTGGGGGCCCCCTTTCTCTCAGGGTTGGCCCCTGTGGCTCCTGTGACTTTGGCTGGGCCTGTACCCCTGAATCTGGGGAACGCACCCCTTGTTTTCTTTGGCTACGGTTCAGGACCAGGGCACAAGGGCGTTCACCTGGCCAGTTCTCCAGGTCAGCCCCCATCAGTACATCCGCCGGCAAATGGCTGTGCAGGTCCACCTCCTTGGGGCCTTCCTTCTTCCCCCATTTCAGGTGCACCCTCGCCATGGGCACCTTGAAAGGGGTCCCATCAATTCCTGTTATCGTCAGGTGGGAATTGGGTATCATGCGGCCTGGTGCCACCACCCCGGGTCGGGCCAGCGTCACGTCAGTGCCTGTGTCCCAGAATCCCGTGACCTTTTTCCCGTCTACCTCGAGGTGTTTGAGACGCTTGCTCCGCAGAGGCAGTGCTGCCCCCACTCTGTAAACTGGCCTCCGAGCATTTGGTCCCCCTGAGGAGCTGGTCCGTGGGACGGACTCGGCCCAATCCGAGTGCCCACTGTCAGCACCACCCGCCTTGGCCGCCAGCCCCTCTGGCTTCTGGGACTCCACCCAGTTGACTCCATGACCCCCCGGCCTGCTCAACCTGTCTGGGAGCTTGGGGCGCTGGGCTGCTCTATGCCCTTTTCGCCCACAGCAATAACAGCCTGGGTCTTGTTGTGTCCCTCGGGCCAGCTGCTCTGTCCAGGCTCTGCTTGGCTCTCTGGGGGGTGGGTGGCTGGCCCCTCTTTCCTGGGCTCGCCCAAGAGGTGGTCCCCTCTGTCATACTGTCAGGAACCGGTCTCTCTGAGATTCTCGGTCTCTCCGGGACTCCCTCTCCCTCCGGGACTCCCTCTCTTTGTGGGGTTCACTTTCAAACCTGGCCCGGCTGTTTGTGAAGTCATCTGCCAGTTTCCCTGCATTGTGTGAGTCCCCAGGCTTCCGGTCCATGAGCCACACCCTCAGGTCAGGTGAGCACATCTCGTAGAATCGCTCCACGACCGCCAGCTCGATCAGGTCCTCTACGGACTGGACTCCCATTCCGAACGCCCACTTCTGGTAGTATTGCTTCAGGCGGGCGGTTGTATCTACATGGGTTTCCTCTGGCCTCTTCTGCGCCTCCTGGAACTTCTTCTTGTACATCTCCGGAGTCAGCCCGAACTTATGCAGCAGGGCCTGTTTGACCCGTTCATAGTCCCCAGGCTGCAGCCCCTCCAGCTGGCTGAGCACCGCTGCGGCCTTCTGGCCCAGCAAGGGGGTGAGGTGCCGGAGCCACTCAGCTGGGGGAACCTCATGCAACTCACAGGCTCGCTCAAAGGCGGTAAGGAACTCGTCCATGTCCCCTGGGTCCTGACACTGGGCCAGCACGCGCGTCTCCAAGTGACTGGCCACCCCGAGCCGTCTGGCCCTCTCCCCGCTTACCGCAGCTGGGGCCTCTTGGCGTCTTGCCTCTGCCATGGCCCGCTCGTGCTCCCGCTCTCACTCTCTCTCCTTCCGTTCTTGCTGTCTCTCCTCCCGCTGTCTCTCTTGTAGCTGGCGCTCATGTTCCCTCTGCCTTTCCTGGGCTTCCAGTTCCTTTAATCTCGCCTCGAGCTCCAGCCGTCGCAACTCTGCAGCGGGGGACTCTGCCCGCGATGGACCACCGCTAGCTGAGTGCGACCTGGCGGGCACCGCGTCTGTCTGACGGCGTCGAGCCTCCGCTTCTGTCGGAGAATCCGAAACGCTTCCCGAGGCTGACCGGCCGCTTTCTGCTGGGACAGGCTCTGCCCCCCCAGATCGGTCATTCTCTTCCAGCTGGGCAATCAGCTGGGCCTTGGTCACCTTCCCCACGGTCAGGCCCCTCTCTCTGCACAGCCCCACTAGCTCTGCCTCAGGAGTTGGGTATAATCCATCTCCCCACTGTCTCCCGGGGTATCCACTCACCAGCAGCAGCTGCAGGAATTGCTCTGTTCCCCCTCTGGCTCTTGTGAGGCTCCTTCCTTCTCTTGCGTTCAGTCAGCCACTTCTGGGAGCTCATCTGTGGGTGCAGTGCATCCCACTTCTGACACCAGTGTGATGGGGTTCGGGGGTCCCCCTGCACTGCACCCCGTCCGCTGGCAGGAGTGACTCTCACTCAGTAGGTACAACAGGAGGTTTATTCCGCAACAGAAGCCCAGTTTCTCACAGAAGCGACAGCACAGCAGCCAGAGACAGTCCTTCCAACCCGTCCTGGGGAGAAGACCCTGAGGGGTGCCCCTCTGGGGTGTAGCTTTCCCCCTCCTCAGGCTGGCTGCCTTGCAGCTCCTCTTCCCCTAGCCTCTAACTGCCACCCCCGATTCAAAACCCAGCTCGGCTCCTCCCTCCTCGTTGTTCAGGGCAGAGGTGTTACCTGCCAGTTGTAGCCCCAGGGTCATCCTTAGCCACTGGGAGCTGCTCTGCTTGTCTCCCACATCCAGCCTGACACACATGCCCTCCCACGACTCCATCACAGGAGTATAAACATATGGCTGGAAAATGCCGGATGTAATCAGGACAGCAAAGGCACACTTGGAACTGCAGCTGCAAGGGATGTGAAAGGTAACAAGAAGGGTTTCTACAGGCATGTTAACAATAAACAGGTTATCGTGGAAGGTGTGGGGCCGTTACTGGATGAGGGAGGTGACCTAGTGACAGATGATGGAGGAAAAGCTGAAGTACTCAATGCTTTTTTTTTCTTTTGCCTCAGTCTTCACAGACAAGGACAGCTCCTACACTGCAGTGCTAGACAATGCAGTATGGGAAGGTGGAGGGCCGCCCTCGGTGGGGAAGGAACGAGTTAAGAGCTACTTAGAAAAACTAGATATGCACAGATCCATGGGTCTGGATTTAATGCACTCAAGGGTACTGAGGGAATTGGCAGATATCATTACCGAGCCTTTGACCATTATCCTTGAAGCCTCTTGGAGATTGGGAGAGATCCCGCGTGACTGGAAAAAGGCAAACGTAGGGCCCATCTTTAAAAAAGGAAAGGACAATCCAGGGAATTATAGACAGGTCAGCCTTACCTCAGTCCCTTGGAAAATAATGGAAGTGATCCCCAAGGAATCCATTTTGGAGCACTGGGAAGAGAGGAAAGTGATGAAAAGTAGTCAACATGGATTCACCAAGAGCAAGTCCTGCCTGACAAATCTGATTTGCTTCTATGACAAGGTAACAGGCTCTGTGGACATGGGGAAGTCAGTGGATGTGATATGCCTTGACTTCAGTAAAGTTTTTGATACGGTCTGCCACAGCATTCTTGCCGATAAGTTAAGGAAGGATGGGTTGGATCCATGGCCTAGAAGATGGACAGAAAGCTGGCTTGATGGTCAGGCGCAATAGGAAGTAGTTACTGGCTCAATATCTGGATGGCGGTCTATTTCAAGTGGAGTGCCGCAAGGCTCGGTTCTGGGGCTGGTGTTGTTCAATATCTTTATTGATGACCTGTATGAGGGACTGGATTGCACCCTCAGCAAGTTTGCGGATAACACAAAGCTGGGGTGTTGGCGGGTAGAGAAAGGATCCAG
The DNA here is from genome assembly GCF_033958435.1 of Carettochelys insculpta. NCBI lineage: Eukaryota > Metazoa > Chordata > Testudines > Carettochelyidae > Carettochelys > Carettochelys insculpta. Next base: position 49,790,989 of record NC_134147.1, on the reverse strand, counting down.
AGGTTCAACAAGAAGATGTGTAGAGTCCTGCACTTGGGACAGAAGAATCTCAAGCATTGTTACAGGCTGGGACCAACTGGCTAAGCAACAGTACAGCAGAAAGGGACCTAGGGGTTATGGTGGATGAAAGGCTGCATATGAGTAAACAGTGCGCCCTTGTAGCCAAGAAGGCTAATGACATATTGGGGTGCATTAGGAGGAGCATTTCGAATAGATTAGAGAGGTGGTTGTTCCCCTCTATTTGGCACTAGTGAGGCCACATCTGGAGTACTGCATCCAGTTTTGGGCCCCCCAGTATAAAAAGGATGTGGATTTGCTGGAGCAGGTTCAGTGGAGGGCAACGAAAATGATTAAGGGGCTGGAGCACATGACCTGTGAGGGAAGACTGAGGGATTTGGATTATTTAATTTGCAGAAGAGAAGACTGAGGGGTGATTTAATAGCAGCCTTCAACTTCATAAGAACATAAGAATGGCCATACTGGGTCAGACCAAAGGTCCATCCAGCCCAGCATCCCATCTGCCGACGGTGGCCAATGCCAGGTGCCCCAGAGAAGGAGAACAGAAGACAATGATCAAGTGATTTATCACCTGCCATCCATCTCCTGCCCTTGTTCTGAAGGCTAGGGGCACCATACTTTACCCCTGGCTAATAGCCATTTATGGACCTAACCTGCAAAAATTTATCAAGCTCTTTTTTAAACCCTAATAGAGTCCTGGCCTTCACAGCCTCCTCGGGCAAGGAGTTCCACAGGTTGACTGTGCGCTGTGTGAAGAAAAATTTCCTTTTATTAGTTTTGAACCTACTACCCATCAATTTCATTTGGTGTCCCCTAGTTCTTGTATTATGGGAAAAGGTAAATAATTTTTCTATATTCACTTTCTCCACACCATTCATGATTTTATATACCTCTATCATATCGCCCCTCAATCGCCTCTTTTCCAAACTGAAAAGTCCCAGTCTCTCTAGCCTCTCCCCATATGGGACCCGTTCCAAGCCCCTAATCATCTTAGTCGCCCTTTTCTGAACCTTTTCTAACTTCCTGAAGGGGATCTCTAAAAGGGATGGAGAGAAACTGTTCTCAGTGGTGTCAGGTGGCAGAACAAGGAGTCATGGTCTGAAGTTACAGAGGGGGAGGTGTAGGTTAGATATTAGGAGAAACTACTTCCCCAGGAGGGTGATGAAGCACTGGAATGTGTTGCCTAGAGAGGTGGTGGATTCTCCATCCCTTGACGTTTTTACGTTCCGGCTTGACAAGGTCCTGGCTGGGATGACTGAGTTGGAGTTGGTCCTCTTAGGGGCTGGGGGTGGGCTCAATGACCTCATGAGGCCCCTTCCAGCTCTGATTCTATGATTCTATGGTTGAGCTCACAAACCCGGGGTTAGCAGGCCAATGCTCAAACCACTGAGCTATCCCTCCCCTTTCAATAAATAAATAATGATAAATAAATAGGTTAGTCTTTAAGGGACTATAGAACTGATTGGTGTTCGTCAACAACACAGGGATTATGTTACATGCGTAGAACTTGGAAGGGAAACCCCCAACCATAGCAGGAACTGAAACTGTCCAGCCTGCAGGGCTGCCCTTGGGCGCAAGCAGCCACTGTGCCCTATGCTGCATGTGTCTAGTGCCGGCTCAAGCCGCCCCTTCCTCCCTCTGCCCACACACTGGACAGCTCGGACCAGAGACGTGTTAATAAGGATAGAGAGCTCGCTCTCCGGCTGCTGGGCAGCATTCCCTCTCCTTGGGTAGCAGTGCAGCCCGGCTGGCAGTCCTGCTCCTTGGCTGTCCCCATGCGGGTTTCTGCACTCAGCACCTTTGACCTGGACTGCGTCACTGTCTGGCTGGTCTCTCCTATCATGTACTGTAAGCCTGGCAGGGGGTCCTTCACTTGGAGCAGCTTTTGGAGCTGTTCCCAGCGTCAAGGGTTCGAATGGCTGGAAGCTCTCTTGTGGAGGTCCATAGCTGTTTTCCCTGCTTTCCCTCTGCTCTAGACCCAGGTCTGACTTGCCTGCTTCTCCTCACATCTCTGCTGTTGTACTTAAGAGCATAGGACCAGACTGGATCAAACCCAAAGGTCAATCCAGCCTGGTGTCTTGTCTTTGGACAGAGGCCAATGCCACGTGCCCCAGAGGAATGAACAGAACAGGGAATCGTCAAGTAATCCCTCCCGTTGCACATTCCCAGCCCAGACAGAGGCATAGCCTGGCCAGTAGCCATTGATGGACCTGGCCTCCATGAATTGATCTAGCTCTGTTTTGAATCTTGGTAGTCCTGGCGTTCAACTCGTCCTCGGGCAGGGACTTGCACAAGCTGACTGTGCGCTGGGTGAAGAAGTATTTCCTTTGGTTCGCTTTAAACCTGCTGCCTACTGCTTTCACAGGGTGACCTCCGTTCTTGTGTCAGGAGCAGTGTATAACACTTCCTTATGTACTTCCTCCACACTAGTCAGGGTTGTATGGATTTCTATCATATCCCCCAGACATATCTCTTCTAAGCTGAAACGTCCCAGCTTTATTCATCTCGCTCTGTATTACAGCAATTCTGTGCCCCTAATTATTTTGTGCCCTTTTCTGAACCTTTTCCAATTCCAGTTATGTCTCTTTTGATATGCAGTGACTACGTCTGCCTGCATGATTTGAGATGCCCGCATACCATGGCTTTAAACAGCCCTTTCTTAATGATTCCCAACATTGTTTGCTTGCTTTTTTTTTTGACTGCAGCTGCACAGAGTGGATGAGAACTATCCAGAGTGACTCTCTAAGCACTCTCTCTCTCTGAGTGGTCACAGCTAAGCTAGACCCCATCATTTTGTGTGTGCAGTTTTCCAAGGTGCATTACTTTGAATTTACCAGCACTGAATTTCATCTGCCATTGTGTTGCTCAGTCACCCATCTGATCCCTCTGACTTATTACTGTTTAATTTTTCAGTTTGTTCCAAACCTTCCTCTAATGACACCTCAATCCGGGATAGTTCCTGAGATTTGTCCCCTAAAAAGAATGGCTCACATTTGGGACTGTCCCTCACATCCTCAGCCGTGAAGCGTGATGAAAGAATTCATTCCGTTTCTCCACAATGGCCTCACCATCCTCGACTGCTTTGTTACTGTCTCGATTGCCCAGTGGCCGCACTGGTTGTGTAGCAGGTGTTCTGCTTCTGATATTTGCTATTAATTTCTGAGTCTTTGATTAGCTGTTCTTCAGGTACTTTTTTTGGCCTTGTTAATTCTATTGTCACACTGTGTTTGACAGAGTTTGTGTTGCTCTCTAAGATTTAACCTCCACTTTTTAAAGAATTCCTTTTTCTCTCTTACTGCTTCCATTTCGTTGTTAGTTAGCCAAGGTGGCACTGCTTTGGTTGTGATTTTAATTTGGGGTATACATATAAGTTGAGCCTCCATTATAGTTTCGTTAAAAAGTTTTTCTATTCCACTGGTATGGATTTGACTTTTGGCACTGTACGTTTCAATGTCTATTTAACTAACTTCCTCATTTTTCTGTAGTCCCCCTTGCTGAATTTAAATGCTACAGTGTTAGGCGTCCACAGGGTTGTTAAATCTAATTATGTGATGGCCAGTATTACAGTCATCTCTTGGACAAGATCCTGCGTTCCACTTAGGATTAAATCCAAGAATGGCCTCTCCTCTTGTGCGTTCTAAGACTGGCTGCTCCACTAAACAGTCATCTAAGGTGTCAAGAAACTTAATCTCCTCATCTTTCCCGAGATGACGAGCCCAGTCAGTGTGGGGGAATAGCTGAGAGCCCTCATATTTACGGAGGTATTTTATTTTAATAGCCTCTCTAATCTCCCGGAGCATTTCACAGCCACTGTCACCATCCTGGCCAGAGTGTCAGTACTATATCCCTATTGCCATATTCTTCTTATTAGAGCAGGAATTACTATCCACAGAGATTCTATGGTACAGTTTGGTTCATTTAAGATTTTTACTTCATTTGCTCGTAGGCCGGGGTTGGCAACCTCCAGCATGCTTGGCATGTGAGCCAGTTTCTAATGGCAAGTGAGGCAGGAGCTCAGCCCTGCCCCTTCTCCCCACATGCAGCCTGGACCTTGCACTGGGGCCAGCCAGGGCAGGGACTGGAACCAGAGCACCTGCCAGACCTACTGCAGGACGGAGGCAGGGTGAGCCCCTGCTGGAGTGCTGGGGTGCAGCGTGGTGCCCCAGCAAAGTACGGGGCTGGAGCGCAGATCCAGAACTGGGCTTCTGACCGAGCATGGGACCGGAGCATGGGGCTGGGAGAGCATGGGGCTGGGGCCAAAGCCCCCACCAGACTGTGGGGCTGTGGCAGGAGCCCCTGCTGCAGCACAGTGATGGGTGCAGAGTCAGGGCCCCTGCCATGGAACCCCTGCTGGAGCACGGGGCTGGGGCTGGAGCTCCCACTGGAGCCCCTGTGTGGGCGCTTAGTTGCCACGGCTTTCCGAGTACCAAGTAAAAGTGGAGAAGAATTAATTAATGTACCAATTGAAAACACTTGCGTAATTGGAGACCACACTGTGGAGAGTGGCAAGGTAAATTAGTAGGTTATGTTTACACTACAAAACATGTGCCCGGTGTAACTGTGCAAACAAGACCTGGTACTTTACTTCTGCCAACGCAAACAGCAGTGGCGGCGTAGGATGGGAGGAGTCACGACTGCGTATCAGTCCTTCAGCAAAGTCTGTACTAGTGTGTAATTGCTGGGGGAAAACATTGCAGATCCCAGCAACAAATGGCCCTTTGCACTTCTACAGTAACCCTTCGTCAAGCAGCACTGGGGTCATGTGAGGTCTGCTCTGCCCGTCGTAGGTAGAACTAGTAGTGACTTCAGAAAAAGTGTCACCAGCACACGGATCATCCTTAGAGGTCGAAAGGTGAACTCGTGGCAGCCTGCCTCAGAAAGGGTGCTGTGCTGCCCCTGCTCTAGGCTGTCTCTCACACATGGTGCCCTCCCCAGCAAGCACAGGTAATTCGTGCCGTGGTATTACTGGGCCCTATTGACTCTCCTCTTCTGCCAGCTTTCTGGGCTGCCTGTTCTGTCAATCTCCTCATTCCAGAGGAGACAGTCGCGTTCAGCCATCTTGTTATTCAGACTTCTCGCTTTTCTGTCAAACACTTGAAAAGCTTGTCCTTGCTTAGCTGCCATTTCCTGATGCGATTGACTGGGGCTCTTCTTCACTTGAGTGTTTCTGATGAGAACCGACGTGTATTTGATGATCTTTCATCCTCTCCCCATTACTAGGACATAGAGAATCTCCATCACTCGAACTTCCCTTAAGAGATGCCTCTGTCTGTTCAACCTGCACTTCTGCACATGTCGGCTTCCCCCCTTCCTTAGGCTAAAAACTGCTTTATGACCTGCTGAATGTTAAGTGCCACATCTGGTTCCATTTTCGGTACTTTCCTCCTCCTCACATCCCCATTCTTCTGTTCTGAGACCTCCTCCCTTCTCCTGCAGCTTCAGCTCACCTGTGAGCACCACATCTCCAACCTCCTGCCCCTAAGTTCTGACCAGGTGCCCCTCCCAGCTCTCCCACCTCCCGTTGGCCATGTCTCCACAGGCCAGCAATGTGGCAGCATCAGGGGCAGGGTTACCACACCCCACGTATTGGCCTTCTTTCCAGAACGCTTAGCAGGGCCATGTGCGAGGAAGAGCTCGGAGTGCGTCAGGGACCAGTCACTTGAGCGCGCCCTGCCTGCCGTGCTCTGCTCACATGGGACCTTCCCAACTCCAGAGTGCAGAACTGGGCACTTCCCAGGCCTGGGCTTTCTTTTTGCTGCAGCGGGTGCCCAGCATTTCATCTCCTGTCTCTCTCTGCGGTGCCAGGATCTGCCTGCAGCTTCCCCCAAGAGGCAGTTAACTGGCTATGCAGTGTGCTCCCTGTGCCGTGCCATGGACTGGAGAGCAGAATCGGAGCTGGGCAGGAGCCAGCAATATGGGCTGGTGAGCTAGGCTGCCTGGAGACCAGTCCAGCAACCCAGAGCTGTGGGCTGAGGCGCGACCAGCTCCAAGCTCCCTCTTCCTTGGCACACAGAGAGGAGGAGGATGTGGGCCTGGGTGCCTTGAGAGCACAGCCAGAATTCCACCCTCTAAACCAGCCCCAGGCCATGAATTGACTGGAGCCCAGTGGGAACGTGCTGCACATCCTCCCTGCTTCAGGCTTGCTGGCCTTGGCACAGAGATGTGCCTGCTCTGCCACAAGCTGCCCCAGGGCTGGGGCCAGATAAAGTGGGGAGTTGTTGTAGCTGTTGCTGCTTGAATGTGGGGTGTGTGAACCTGGGAGAGTGCTGCGCTGCTGGGAGGGGTCTCTGCTAGAGATCACCTCTAGGCCGGGTTTTCTGCACGGGCCCAAGAAGAGCAGCTCTGCTGACTGCCCAGGAATGGCAACACAAGGACAGTGGTGGTGTGACTCCAGCAGGATGGGACACAGCCTGGGCCTTTCTCTGCTTGCCAAAGCTCTGGGGCTGCCCCTTCATGCTGCTCTGCAGCCCTGTAGTGCCAGGCCGAGCCCCTGGCGCGTTCGGACACGTTTATCTGATGGTTATGCTGAAGACGGATGGGGAGGGGCAGCTCTCCAGGGCCGCCAACTCAGGGAATTGGGGGTGATGCCCACAGCCCAGCTTCTGACCTCACCCTCTCACATCTGCTCTCCTCCAGGTCTGGGGCCCAACTCTTCCTCCGCCCCGGCGCATGAAGTTGGCAGGAGGACTTCCGTGCTCTTCTCCAAAAAGAACCCCAAAGCCACAGGGCCCCCCAAGCGTCCTGGTCGGCCACCCAAGAACAGGGACGGCCAGCTAGCTGCAGGGCATGGGAGTAGCCCGATAGGTCCCCCGCAGCTCCCAATAATGGGGGGTCCACAGCGCCAGCGGAAGAGAGGGAGGAGCCCACGCCCAAGTTCCAGCTCAGACAGTGACAGCGATAAATCTGCTGAGGAGCCTCCCATTGGTGAGTGTGGCGGGGGCGGTAGTGAGGGTCAGAGGGGCCTGGCTGGGCCTGGCTGTGACTCTCCTGTTGTCCCTTGCCTGGCCATCTGCAGACCTGTCAGCCGATGGGTTCAGTGGCGGGAGCCAGCTGGTGAAGAAGAGCTTCTTGGTGTACCGGAATGATTGCAGCCTTCCCCGGAGCAGTTCAGACTCGGAGTCTACCAGCAGCAGCAGCAGCAGCGCTGCCTCGGATCGCACCAGGTACTGTGCTGCCTTCCGGTGCCCCTGCTTAGGCCAGGGGGAGGTGATCTCCCAGCAGCTGCACTAGGAGCAGATCCTTCAGCCTGTTGGGAAATCCATTTACCAGTAACTCTTTAAAAGCTGCAGCACCTACCGGGGCTTCCCTGGCTCCTCCTTTCTTGCCATGTGCAGCCCCAAAACCCCATGTTTGCAGTATTCCTGCAGAGCAGCACAGGGGCCAGCCTCTGGGACTCGTTGGGCCTAGCTTGCTATGAGTCTACCAGTGCTCAGGTCTGCCCTGTGGAGTGCTTGCCAATAGCCCTCTTGGAGAGGGCATGGACAGAGTGCCTGCTGGAGGCAGGTCCTTTATCTCCATGGTCAGAGGGACTTCAGGCCTGCCAGGGAGTGAAGACCCAGGCTGAATGCTGGGGGTAGGGTCCATGCCATCCGGGGAGACTCTCGGCACTTAACCAAACCACTGACTCCCCGTTTCAGAGGCAACTGGGGAGCCCAGTATTTCAGGGCACTGTTATCAGTTCCTCAGCTGAGCACTATGGGATCTGTTCCTGAGGCACTGACCAGCTGCCATTCCAAGGCGTGGGTACCCTAAGGATCCCCTCCACCCCCTCACCCCAAAAGAAGGCAGTCGCTGGATGGGTAATGTGGCACCTGGTAACTGGCCTGCTCCCTTCCTTCCTACAGCACAACGCCCTCAAAGCAGGGCAGAGGGAAGCCCTCCTTCTCCCGTGTGAACTTCCCAGAGGACAGCAGTGAGGACACCTCTGGGACAGAGAACGAGTCCTACTCTGTTGGCACTGGTCGAGGTGTGGGCCATAGCAGTGAGTATCTTAGGCCTTGGTCAGCAGTCCCCAGCTCCTCTCATTCTTCAGAGGGGCAGTGCCAATTCTCTCTCCTCCCCCACTTTGGTGCAGTGGTGCGGAAGAGCATTGGGCGTGGAGCTGGCTGGTTGTCCGAAGATGAAGACTCCTCTCTGGATGCTCTGGACTTGGTGTGGGCTAAGTGCCGGGGGTACCCGTCCTACCCTGCGCTGGTGGGTACAGCAGACTGCATGACCTCGCGTCTCCTTTAGCCCACATGGCAGGGTCTGGGGCCTGGCAGAATCTTCTCTTGACTCTCAGTCAGGGACTGAACTGATTCCTTACAGGCAGAAAGCCAGCCCTCTTGATAGAGGGGCCAGAACCCGGGGAATTCCCTCTCCTTGCACCAAATGGTCTGCACACCATGTCACTGCCATCCTCAAGCCAACAGAGGCTGGGATCCCCCAGCCCTGGCACTTCTGGAGTAGTTAAGGGCTTGCTGCTTCTCATACCAATTTTGACTAATGCACATTTGCCATTTGCTTCAGTGTGCAAACCCTGTGGGGACCCGTTCCTTGGCTCTTACCCTGGGATCTGGGGTGGCTTCTGGTCTCTTCCCCAGTTCCTAAAGAAAACCCTTACCCAGGGGTCTTTAGTGGGGATGGAACAGCTTCCACTATGGCTACAAAAGGTGCTGCTGCCAAGAGCTGGCAGGAGCGTGAGAACAGATTTGTGAGGGCTGGGCAGCCCTCTGCTTGTTCTGAGCTGAAGTGCACCTCTGGGGGTCTGCCTTTATGTCCCTAGGAAAGACAGGCCCAGGCTGCAGCTTCCAAGAATCTCACCTGTATCTCTCTGCTGCTTTGGTAGATCATTGATCCCAAGATGCCCCGGGAGGGTATGTTCCACCACGGCGTCCCCATCCCAGTGCCTCCCTTGGAGGTGCTGAAACTGGGAGAGCAGATGACTCAGGAAGCACGAGAGCATCTCTACCTTGTCCTCTTCTTTGACAACAAGCGCACCTGGTAAGGGCCCCGATATGTCCCCCCAGCACGGCGGGACAGGGGCTCAGTGGCCCCACCAAGGTGCGGGGTGGGCAGGCAGGGCAGATGATGGGAAGCCTCCAGTGAGGTGCGCTGTCCTTTCCCCCAGGCAGTGGCTGCCCCGCACCAAGCTGGTGCCGCTGGGCGTGAACCAGGACCTGGACAAGGAGAAGATGCTGGAGGGCCGCAAGTCAAACATCCGTAAGTCTGTGCAGATTGCCTACCACCGTGCCATGCAGCATCGCAACAAAGTGCAAGGTGAACAGAGCAGCGACTCCAGCGAGAGCGACTGATGCCTGCACCTGCCTCGGGAGCCGCTCGCAGTCTCAGGGCAAACAGGGCTCTCTGTCCCGGGCACTTGGTGCAGCTGGTCTGTACAGGCGCAGGGGTTGAGCACGCTCCTGAACACAGCACTGGTGGAGCCCCTGCAGCTTGCAGCACGTGGGTTAGAGCAGGAGCAGGGAGAGCTGCAGCCTGCTACAGAAGGTGGTGTCCAGCAGTTTCTCCACTGCCTTGGGCACAGCATAGGCTGGGGCGCTTCAGAGCACAGGGCCCTTTCTCTGTCTCTCCCTTCTTTCCAGCTGGCATTGCGAGAGCCCCTTCCTAGTGTGCCCATGTGTGCTCCATGGGCTTCCTAGCTCACATTTCCCATTCCTGGGGACAGGGCCCGGAGGCCTCACTCCCTGAACCCGACTGTGTCCTCCTCTATGGCAGAGGGGAAGTGCCCATGCCTACAGAGGCGCAGTGAATACTGTATGGGGGGAGCAGTTAAATTATTCTCTGTTGTAGCCTGATTCCGTGTCCTGGGGGAGGCATTTCTCTCATGCCTCTGAGCCTGCCTAGCTTGGGCCTTCTTCGGAACCTTCTTTCCTGCACCCTTTGATACTTCGGTAGCTTTGGGGAGCGGCTGCGCGCTGCCCTCTGCCTCACCAGACTCACGTCTCCACCTCCCTTGCGGATGGGCGGGCGGGCGCTCGTTTGTATTTATTTGGAAGGGAGAAAATCTATTGATTCTTAGCAAATAAACGGTCTATTTGGAGCCAGGCCTGTGCCTATTACTGTGGGGAGGGGTCCTAGCGCTGAGCAGTGGGATGTGGACCACGGGTCCCAGTGCTGGGGCGGGGTCTCAGCCTAGAGCGGTGGGGGTGGGCAGACCGGGGTCCCAGTCCTGAGCCGGGGGGCGTGGATCAGGGCTCCCAGCACACAGCTGTGGGGGCAGGGACCAGGGGGCGGGGACGTGACACGGGGGCGGAGTCACGCCAGGACACGCCTCTGCGCAGAACAGGGCTGGGGCTTAGGTAGGGCGGGGCCCCTGGCGTGTGAAGGGGGGGTCAGGTCTCGGGCGCATGCGCCGTGGGTAGCGGACTCAGCCATAGAGAGAGCGGCGGGAGGCTAGAGTGGAGCCGGAGCCGCGCGCCATGAGGTGCTGCGGAGGGAGCCTGCCCTGCCCGCGTGCGGCGCTGCGGCTCGAGCTGGTGCTGCGCTGCGGACAGGCCTTCCGGTCAGTGCCCCGCCCCTTCCGCCACGTCGCGCCCGCCCCTTCCGCTCCCGCGGGACCGGACCAGACCCCCCCGTCCCGTGGGGTTATCTCCCCCCCCGCTGTGCGCCCCCCCGCGGGACCAGAGCCCCCCCCCATCCCGTGGGGTTATCTCCCCCCCCCCGGGACCAGAGCCCCCCCCGTCCCGTGGGGTTATCTCCCCCCCCGCCCTGCGCCCCCCCGCGGGACCAGAGCCCCCCCCCCATCCCGTGGGGTTATCTCCCCCCCCCGGGACCAGAGCCCCCCCCCGTCCCGTGGGGTTATCTCCCCCCCCCACTGTGCGCCCCCCTGCGGGACCAGAGCCCCCCCCATCCCGTGGGGTTATCTCCCCCCCCCGGGACCAGAGCCCCCCCCGTCCCGTGGGGTTATCTCCCCCCCCCGGGACCAGAGCCCCCCCCCGTCCCGTGGGGTTATCTCCCCCCCCGCCCTGCGCCCCCCCGCGGGACCAGAGCCCCCCCCCGTCCCGTGGGGTTATCTCCCCCCCCCCACTGTGCGCCCCCCTGCGGGACCAGAGCCCCCCCCCATCCCGTGGGGTTATCTCCCCCCCCCGGGACCAGAGCCCCCCCCGTCCCGTGGGGTTATCTCCCCCCCCCCGCCCTGCGCCCCCCCGCGGGACCAGAGCCCCCCCCCATCCCGTGGGGTTATCTCCCCCCCCCGCCCTGCACCCCCCCCGGGACCAGAGCCCCCCCACATCCCGTGGGGTTATTTCCCCCCCCCCGCTGTGCGCCCCCCCGCGGGACCAGAGCTCCCCTCATCCCGTGGGGTTATCTCCCACCCCCACTGTGCGCCCCCCCGTGGGACCAGAGGCCCCCCCCCTTCCTGTGGGGATATCTCCCCCCCGCTGTGAGGCCCCCCCCATCCCGTGGGGTTATCTCGCCCCCGCTGTGCGCCCCCCAGCGGGACCAGAGGCCCCCGCCCCATCCCGTGGGGTTATCTCCCCCCTTCCCTGTGCCCCCCCACAGGACCAGAGCCCCCCCATCCCGTGGGGTTATCTCCCCCCCCGCCCTGTGCCCCCCCGTGGGACCAGAGCCCCCCCCGCCCCGTGGGGTTATCTCCCCCCCCCAGCTTTGCGCCCCCCCACGGGACCAGAGGCCCCTCCATTCTGTGGGGTTATCCCCCCCCGCAGGACCAGAGCCCCCCCATCCTGTGGGGTTATCTCTCCCCTGCTGTGCGCCCCCCCATGGGACCAGACCCCCCTATCCCGTGGGGTTATCTCCCCCCCTTTCCTGCGCCCCCCCGCAGGACCAGAGCCCCCTCATCCCGTGGGGTTATCTCCCCCCCGCTGTGTGCCACCCCGCGGGACCAGAGCCCTCCCATCCCATGGGGTTATCTCCCCCCCTGCTGTGCACCCCCTCGTGGGACCAGAGCCCCCCCATCCCGTGGGGTTATCTCCCCTCTGCTGTGCGCCCCCCCCACAGGACCAGACCCCCCCATCCCGTGGAATTATCTCCCCCCCTTCCCTGCAACCCCCGCGGGACCAGACCCCCCCATCCCGTGGGGTTATCTCCCCCCCCTTCCCTGCGCCCCCCTGCGGGACCAGACCCCCCCCATCCCGTGGGGTTATCCCCCCCCCTTCCCTGCGCCCCCCCGCAGGACCAGAGCCCCCCCATCCCGTGGGGTTATCTCCCCCCCGCTGTGTGCCCCCCCATCCCGTGGGGTTATCTCCCCCCCCGCTGTGTGCCCCCCTGCGGGACCAGAGCCCACCCATCCCGTGGGGTCATCTCCCCCCCAGGTGTGCACCCCCTCGCGGGACCAGAGCCCCCCCCCACATCCTGTGGGGTTATCTCCCCTCGTGGGATCAGAGCCCCCACGTCCTGTGGGGATATCTCCCCCCCTGCCCTGCGCCCCCCTGCGGGACCAGAGCCCCCCCATCCCGTGGGGTTATCTCCCCCCTGCTGTGCGCCCCCCCTCGGGACCAGAGCCCCCCCATCCCGTGGGGTTATCTCCACCCCCCTGCTGTGCGCCCCCCCTCGGGACCAGAGCCCCCCCATCCCGTGGGGTTATCTCCACCCCCCTGCTGTGCGCCCCCCCCGCCGGACTAGAGTTCCCCCTATCCCGTGGGGTTATCTACCCCCGCTCTGCGCCCCCTCACGGGACTAGAGCCCACCCATCCTGTGGGGTTATCCCCCTGCTGTGCCCTCTGCATCCCGTGGGGTTATCGCCCCCCGTGCAGCCCACCTCACCCGTGGCATTAGCAACCCCCCCGTGCCCCCGCCTGACTGTGCTTGCCCCTGGTGTTGGACAGCTGCTGCTCTGCGAGGACGTGTGGCGTGGGGCAAAGCCACTGGGGCAGATAGAGGACTTGGGTGGAGAGCCCAGCCTCTAGCATGGGTGAGCAGCATAAAGCTGCCATGTGGCTCCCCATGCCCTCTCCCTGACTGGCCTTCGTGCGTCAGCTGGAGGGAGAGCAGCCCTGGGCACTGGACGGGGGTCCTGGCAGACCGGGTGTGGACCCTAACACAAACAGAAGAGCGGCTCTGCTACACTGTTTACGAGGAGGAGGAGGAGGAGGAGGAAGGCAGCAGCACAAAACCCAAGCAGCGAGACGTGCAGCGGCAGGGAGAAGAGGCAGCAGGGAGTCTGTGTTCCGAGCCCTCTCCCAGGGAGCCCGGGGGTGGCACAGACAGCTGTGAGGCCCAGCAGATCCTCCATGACTACTTCCAGCTGGATGTAGACCTGGCCGCGCTGTACCAGGCCTGGGGTGCTGCAGATCCACACTTCCAGCAAGTGGCTGCCAATTTCCCAGGTATGTTGGCGCTGGGCAGCCAGAGCGGAGGGCTGAGCTGGAGGGAGCATATCGCCTGGCTGCACAGGGGCATGGCTGGGGTGGGACGGGACCTACTCTCCAGGAGTCCATGGGTGCAGTTGCAGTCCCTTGGGGCTTTTTTTCTGGCTAGTGCTGTGTGCTTCCGGTCTCCTGGACTGCTTGCTCAGGGACTAGACCAGCAGAGCCGCTGTGCGCTGAGCCTGGCGCGCAGAGAGGGCTGCACTGGGTATGGGAGCACTAGGGGACAGGAGCTTTCTTCCATTCACCAAGCTTTGGTACCAAATGACTGGAAGACGGCCAATATAACACCAATATTTAACGGCCAGTATAACGGCCAATATTTAAAAAAGGCTCTAGAGGAGACCCTGGCAATTATAGACCGATAAGTTTAACATCAGTACCAGGCAAATTAGTAGAAACACTAGTAAAGAATAAAATTGCAAGGCACGTAGAAGAGCACGAATTGTTGGACAAAAGTCAGCATGGTTTCTGCAGAGGGAAGTCGTGTCTAACTAATCTGTTAGAATTCTTTGAAGGGGTTAATAAACGTGCGGACAAGGGGCACCCAGTAGACATAATATACCTAGATTTCCAGAAAGCCTTTGACACGGTCCCACACCAAAGGCTTTTATGTAAATTAGGTGGTCATGGGATAGGAGGAAAGATCCTTTCATGGATCGGGAATTGTTTAAAAGACAGAAAACAAAGGGTGGGAATAAATGGTAAATTTTCACAATGGAGGAGGGTAACTAGTGGTGTTCCCCAGGGGTCAGTCCTGGGACCGATCCTGTTCAACTTGTTCATCAATGATCTAGAAAATGAGGTAAGCAGTGAGGTGGCCAAGTTTGCAGATGACACCAAGTTGTTCAGGACTGTCAAAAGCAAAAGGGATTGTGAAGAACTACAAAAAGATCTCAGCAAACTGAGTGATTGGGCAGCAAAATGGCAAATGAAATTTAATGTGGGTAAGTGTCAGGTAATGCATGTTGGAAAAAAATAACCCAAATTACACGTACTACATGATGGGGTCAAATTTAGCTACGACAGATCAGGAAAGGGATCTTGGAGTTATAGTGGATAGTTCTCTGAAGACATCCACGCAGTGTGCAGCGGCAGTTAGTAAGGCAAATAGGATGTTAGGAATTGTTAAAAAAGGGATCGATAATAAGACAAAAGATATCATACTTCCCCTATCTAAAACTATGGTACTCCCACATCTTGAGTACTGCATGCAGATGTGGTCTCCTCACCTCAAAAAAGATATATTGGCATTAGAAAAGGTTCAGAAAAGGGCGACTAAGATGATTAGGGGCTTGGAACGGGTCCCATATGGGGAGAGGCTAGAGAGACTGGGACTTTTCAGTTTGGAAAAGAGGCGATTGAGGGGCGATATGATAGAGGTATATAAAATCATGAATGGTGTGGAGAAAGTGAATATAGAAAAATTATTTACCTTTTCCCATAATCCAAGAACTAGGGGACACCAAATGAAATTGATGGGTAGTAGGTTCAAAACTAATAAAAGGAAATTTTTCTTCACACAGCGCACAGTCAACCTGTGGAACTCCTTGCCGGAGGAGGCTGTGAAGGCCAGGACTCTATTAGGGTTTAAAAAAGAGCTTGATAAATTTTTGCAGGTTAGGTCCATAAATGGCTATTAGCCAGGGATAAAGTATGGTGCCCCAGCCTTCATAACAAGGGCAGGAGATGGATGGCAGGTGATAAATCACTTGATCATTGTCTTCTGTTCTCCTTCTCTGGGGCACCTGGCATTGGCCACCGTCGGCAGATGGGATGCTGGGCTGGATGGACCTTTGGTCTGACCCAGTATGGCCATTCTTATGTTCTTATGTTAAGCTGCATGTGCACCAGGACCTTGGCCAGCCACTCCTGCTCTCTGAGCAGCAGAGCCATGGCACCCAACAAGTAAGGGGAGTTCCTCTCCCTGGCTGCCACAGCATCCCTCCTTACACCCTCAGAGTGGGGCTGGCTGAGCCATTGCGCCTGGCGTGGGCCTACGCCAGCTCTTTGCATGTGCCTGTTGGCTCCTGATCGGTTCGTGGGTTTTCCCATTGGCTCTGCTCTGTTCTTGGCTCCCCAGCTGAGTGGGCTTGTCCAAGGGCACTGGGGGGTGCCTGGCATACTTCCCCTCCCCAGTGCTGGAGCTGCCCCTGGGGCTCTGTCTGAGGGGTGCCAGGAGCAGGGCTGGTAACATGTCAGGTAGGCTTTGGAAACCGCACCTACAGTTTCTCAGTGGCCAGGCATAAGCTCCAGGGTTGACAAAGGCTCTAAGATGAGTTTTGTACACACAGCCAAGTGTCACTTACCACATCAGTCCTGCCCCATTCCATGGTTACACAGGGGTCCAGCCAAACGCTGGCCGTGTGCCAGGCCCTACCCTGAACCTGGGCTGGTACTTGCCTGTTGTCTGTGGGCGTGTGTTGGCACTGAGATGTCTCCTAATGAACTGTTCTGTCACCCTCCCTCTAGAATGTGTTTACAGCCCATGCCTTGTATCAGTTAGGTTTGAGTGTTTCTGTAATGCCGCCCCGCTGGTGCCTAGATCTGTGAGCAGGCCCTGGCTTCGCTTTACTTCATACAGAGGACCTCAGGCAATCATCGAGCACAGTCTCCTACACTTATGGCAGGACCAAGCACCATCTAGGCCATCCCCGAGAGGTGTCTAACCTGCTCTCAAATTTCTCCACTGATGAAGATTCCACAACTTCCCTAGGCAGTGCTCAACCACCCTGATAGGAAATTTTTCTCAGTGTCCAGCCTAAGCCTCTCTTGCTGCAGTTTAAGCCCATTGATCCTTGTCCTATCCTCAGAGGCCAAGGAGAACAATTTTTCTCCCTCCTTATTCATAGCACCCTTTTAGGTCCTTGAAAGCTGCTGTCATGTCTTGTCTCAGTCGTCTCCTTTCCAAACTAAACAAACTCGGTTCTTTCAGGCTTCCCTCACAGGTCATGCTCTCTAGACTTTTAATCATCTGTGTTGCTCTTCTCTGGACCTTCTCCAGTTTGTCCACATCTTTCCTGAACTCTGCTGCCCAGAACTGGACACTGCACTGCAGCTGAGGCCTACGCAGAGCAGAGCAGAGCAGAAGGGTGACTTCTCGCAACACTCCTGTTGGCCTATCCCAGACTGTTTGCTTTGTTTGTAATGGTGGTGCACTGCTGACTCCTATTCAGCTTGTAGTCTTGTATGACCCTTGGTCCCTTTCTGCGGTGTGCCTTCGGAGATGGTCACTCCCTGCTCTGTACGTGTGAAGTTGGCTGTCCTTTCCTAAGCAGAGTACTTCATATCTCTCATAAGCACGGCCACACTGGTCAGACCAAAGGTCCATCTAGGCCAGTGTCCCTTCTGCTGACCGTGACCAACGCCAGGTGCCCCAGAGAGAGAACAGAGCAGGTGATCATCCAGTGGTCCTTCCCCATCAGCCTTTCCCAGATTCTTAGGCACCGAGACTTGGGACACTGTTCTGACTGATTTTGGCTGGTAGCTATGGAGTGACCTACCCTGCATGAATGTGTCTCGTTCTTTTTCTAACCCTGCTAAAGCCCTGGTCTCCACAGCGTCCTCTGGCCACGAGTTCCACAGGCTGGTGTCTGTTGTATGAGGCAATACTTCCTTTGGAGCCTGCTACCTACTGATTTCATTGGGTGACGCCCCCCCCCCGCCTGTTCTTGTGCTATGGGAACAAGTACAGAACGTCCCATTATTCACTCCTGTCACACCGTTCATGACATTGTGGAGCTGTGTCAGGCACCCGTAGCCCCTCCTGTCTAAGAAGAAAAGTCCCAGTCTTTTTCATCTCTCCGTATGGCAGTCCCCCACCCCCTCGTTGCCCTTTCCGGAACTTTTCCCAGTCCCCAGAAGTCTCTTCTGTGAGGAGGCAGCCATGCCTGGACACAGGGCTTGAGATGGGGTGCACCAGGGATTTATCGTACGAGGCAATATGATATTTTCTGTCTTATTCGCTATCCCTTTTTAAGGATTCCCAGCATTCGGTTTGCTTTTTTGATTGCTGCAGTGCACTGAGTGGCTGTTCTCGGGGAACTACCCACAGTGACTGCAAGAGCTCTCCCTTGAGTGGTAATAACTCATTTGGTCTCCGGTACATTTGGGGCTATGTTTCCCAGTACACATTACCTTGCGTTTGTCAGTATTAATATTCATCTGCCATTTTGTTGTCCAGTCACCTAGTTTTGTGATTTCTTTTTGAAGTTCTTCACAGTCTGCTTTGGACTTAACTGTCTTGACTTAACTGCCCCTCTTGGGACAGCCACAGAGCAGAGAAGTGCTGGGGCTTTGGGATGAGGTAGCCCATGTGTCTGGAAGGGGGGCAGTGGGAGCCCGTCCATCCACCAGTATAAGAGAGGTTCAACCTGTATTAAAATCCCAGACATTTTTAGATAGTTAAAAGCTCTGCATCTTTATTTATTAATGAGGCTGTTGTAAGTAGGGCTATTAGTGACTTGAGAAAGCATCACCTGCACTGGGAGTAGACATAGAGGTCAAAAGGTGGAATTTCAGCCCTGGGTCTGGGAACATTGCTGATCCCCACCTTAGAATCCTGAACTCTCTTATAATGACCATCTTCAGCCAAGCTGCCTTCCACTGCCAAATTCTCAGTTAGTTCCTTCCTGTAGGTTAAAATCAAATCAACTCCAGAAGAGCCTCTCCCCCAGTAGGTGTTTCTACTTTGTGTTATAAAAAATTGTCTCCCTACGTTCCAGGAACTTGTTGGATAATCTGTGCCCTGCTGTGTTCTTTTCCTGACAGCTGAACTCTCCCACCACCACCGAATCCTGTGCTTTGGATTATTTTGTTTGTTGTTTGAAAAAGTCTCACCCACCTCCGCTTCCTGGCCAGGTGGTCTGTGTCTTTACTCATAGACTCTCAGCAAGTCTGTCTTCTATGTTCATCTCAACCTTGTGCCACGTGTACGCATGTTTAATCTTTTTCCTCTGCCTGTCCTTCCTGAGCACATTGTTCACTTCTAGAACAATATTCCAGTCATGCAGTATCCTACCAAGTCTCTGCAATACCAACTGTGTCACAGTTGTGTTTACTTACTAGCATTTCAAGTTCTTCCTGCTTATTCCCCATGCTTGCATTTGTAGATGGGTAACTAAGATCCTGATTTGAATTTTCCTCCAGTCCTCCTTGTCCTTCCTTTATCTCTGTTGTTATAGGCCACGCTCCCTCCCATTTCGGATTCCTCTCCATGGTTTTCACTTATATGTGTGCTCTGGTCACTTGCTCCCATCCAACTGAGTTTAAAGCCCTTCTCGCTGGGTTAGCCAGTCTGTAACCAGTACGCTCTTCCCCTTCCTCGATAGGTGAACCCCATTTCCACTTAACAGTCCTTCTTCCTAGAACAGCATCCCATGATCAGGAAGCCAAAGCCCTCCTGGCAACCCCATCCTCGCAAGCAGGCATTCACCTCCTGGATGCCCCTGTCTCGGCCTGGGCCCCTACCTTTGACCAGAAGGACAAAGTGAATACCACCTGCACTCCATATTCCCTCACCTATACTGCCAGTGCCCTGTAGTCACGCTTGGTCTGCTCAGGGTCACACCTGGCAGTATCATTCGTGCTCACATGGATGCGTGGCATTGGGTAGTAATCAGTGAGCCAGATGGTACTTGACAATCCCTCCATAACATCTTGGATATGGGCCCCTGGCAGGCAGCATACCTCCTGAGAGACATGTCAGGGTGTCATAGGACGGGGTTTCTGGGCGCAGCTGAGACAACCAACCCAGGGTATCTTTGCTTAAAACTGGGCCACTCACACCCCAGGCTGGGATTTCCTCCTCACTAAGGCAAATCCAACCAGCCATAGACGAACCTCTGCCAGCCCCATGGCCAGCCAAAGGCCGCACAAGCAAACCGACTGAATTCCCAGCTACTTCAGTGCTCCATCCAACAGCCCTCTGCTCAGGTCGAAGGTTCTTAAAAGCTATTTCTTCAACTCCACACAGATTCTTCCAGCCCCAAAGGGGCCAGCCACAGTCTCAGGATCTGACCAAATCACCATGCAGCTTCAATCCTTCAGATCTAAAGCCTAAAGGCTTATTAACAGAGAAAGCAAGACCAGGGTTAGAAAGAAGAACGGTTTTAGCGGTATTCAGCATACATAGATTACAGCTACTGACACAGCCAGCGATGTTCTATGGTGATTCTTGAAAGTCTTTGCAAGTGTCCTTTGGAGGGATGGGCCCCCATTCCAGACAGGCTTAACTCATGGGGATTGAAAGAACCAAGATGGACCCTGTCAGGGCCCCACCTATAGTTTTCCAAGTGGAGGGAGAAAGTCCTTTCTCCTTCCCATCAGGCACTGGAGGGTCAGGATCACCTGACCCAGGTAGGCTCTGGTGGCAAACTGCCATTGGATGCATTCCAGGCGACAGTCCCAAATTCATGAGATGTGTACAGTAAACCCTTGAAATGTGCAGTGTAGAGTTGTGCTTAACTCATATTAATGTGAGTTAAGTTCAGCTCAAAATCCCGCTCCCCTGGCCCTGTGTGGCCCTGGTTCAACAGCCCGCCCCTAGCCCCACTGACCACCTGTGCCCAGCTCCAGCTCACCCCCTACCCCTGCACTTGGCTTCGGCTCGCCACCCCTAACGTGCAGCTCCAGCTCAGCCCACCCTCCCTGGATCGAAAACCCCCACCAGCTCACCACCCGAGCATGGCTCTGGCTCGACCCTCCCCCCCATCCTGGTTCAAACACCCTGCGTGCAGCTCTGGCTCACCTCCACCCCACTGCAGCCCAAAGCCACCCCAGGCTTAACCCTCCCCAACTGCCCCCCCACCTCAGGACTTACCTCTCCAAAGGAGCTCCAGGTGCTCCTGCTGCTTCCCCGGCTGTAGAACGTGCGTTGCGCCGGGGAAGAGAACTCCCCCCGACTTACGTGAAATTTGGGTTACGCAAGGGAGTGTGGGAATGGAACCCTGGCGTGAATCGAGGCACTGCTGTATTGGACATCTGTGAATCTCTTCCTTTGTTTAGCCTGTCACCCAGGCGGGGGAGGCAGTCTCACCTCCTGTTGTGATGCTCATCACTAAACATTTCCAATACCGCTACAGAGCCCCTATCTGAGTGTTCACACACCCACGCACAGACGGACTGGGGCATTGCCAGCTTTCATTAGGCACCTCACTTGGCCCACCTGGCACAGGTTTGGTGCCACTGTCTACAATGGTGAGAAAATGGCTTCCAAATTCAAGGTAAAAACCCAGTAGCATCACACAGGGTAGCAGCTGGGTGCCTGCGCCCCTCAGGAGAGTCTCTCACCACCGCTACCCGCCGTGTCCTCTCCACAGGAGTGGCTGCAGACCTCTCAGCCTTGGGTAATAGCTTTTCCTCTCCCTCCTCGGGGCTCAAGTCCTTATCTCACATACCAGGGCGGCATACGGTTCCCAGAACCGCAGCAGGGTGGGACACTGCCTGCTGCCAGTTTCCAACTCCTCCTCCCCCCATGCTGTGCCACAGGCATTTGTAGCTGGATAGCTTCATCCGCACGAGCTGTCTCCACATGAATGCTCTCAAGGAATTCTTCATGGCTCGAGTGCTTCTCAGCCTAGCCGCCACTTCCTGTAGCTCTCCCACCTGCTTCCTGAGGTATTGCACCAGCCGGCATCTTTCACGTTGGATGGTCTCCCAGCCTGGATTTCTGTAAGTGGAAAGTGTGAGCTGGTGTCTCTGCAGAACCACACCAGGACCTAGGCATCCACAATCAGGTAGTCTGTCTGGCCACAGGCCCAGGCCAAGCAGACAGGACTAATGTCACGGGTGCTGGGGCCCTTCCTTACCAGAACTCCCTCTCACACGCCCCTGCTTGCAGTTCCCTGGTCACTTGTCCTCTGGCTTTTAAAGCCTTCTCATATAGGTCAGCCCTACTCCCTTGTTAACTGCAGAGGGCAAAAGTGGTCAAGGCAACAAAGGTTCAAGGAGTCCCAGACACACAATCCCACCTGACACAATCATTGCAATAACTGAGTCCTTACGGAGTAGCCATGTTAGTCTGTAAGTTTCAGAACAACAAGCAGTTCTGTAGCATCTTAGACACTAACAAGTGTCTTAGGTCATGAGCTTTCATGGGTAAAACCCACTTCATCAGATGAGGTGGAGTGGAAATTACAGAATCCAGGGTATGTGGGCAGCAAAAGACAAAAGAAATAACCTGTCTTTAGTAAGACCAGTTGTTAAACTAAGCAAATTAAGTCAGACTGGGTGTGTCTCGTGCATAGCGTGTGATGTAGATATGCAAATATCAAAGGTAATCTCTTACTGCATTCTCCCACTTTTTGTCCTGTCTGGGGGCAGGTTTACCCATTGTCTCAGAAACACAGGATGCCCTGTCTGAAAGTGGCCCAGTGGGTTAAATACTGTTATGTGGCCACTTTAGCACCCACACCTCCATCTGTCCCCTCGTCTGCACCCTCCCTCCTACAACAGGACAATGTTATTTGCCAGTTATGGCTAGTCGCTTATGGTGTGCCTGGGACCATGACTGAGTACTGTAGTTTTATGATTGAGCCTTAGAAGCCCTCTGGAATGATTAATAGCTCTGCCTGGGATGGGCCGGGGGTATGTACGTGTAGCGTTTCGGGGCAGAGATGTGTAGTATGTAGGTGTACATGTGACAAAAGCATGAGAGTTTATTTTCCCATTTGGTATTGTGGTTTGGCCCTTTGGTACGTAGATAGCAACGTGCTCTCATTCGGGCATCCCATCTATATGAGCAGTGCAGGCTGAATCTCCCTAGTCTGCCACTTCCTGGTCTGACGACATCTGGGGTCCAGCATGATGTCAGTGAGCCGGATGTCCATTTGTCATGGATGTGACCAGGTTTCCTGTAGTCCCATACAGTTTGTTTACAGTTGTAATATTGGAGGATTTTCTGGGCATGGCTAAGAGAGCCAAATCAGGGCAAAATGCTTAGAACAAGGCTACTAACAGACTCAGACGAGGGGTCCTCCACCACAAGGCACCAAACCATCACACAAAGCAATTCTGTTGCCTCACTGTCCAGCAGTAAGTCTCACCAGCATTTCCCTCAGCCACCCCAGCTCCCCTTGGGCACCGCCAGGCCCCTCCCGACCCAGGTGGGAGGTGAGAGCCCATCGCACCAGCCCCAAGGAGCAGCCCCAGCCCCAGGGCAGCGCGTAGCTCAGCTCTCAGCACCACGCGCTGGGCCCGGCCATTCCAGTCCAACAGCCAAAGAGCGATGGAGAGAGCAGGGAAAGGGGATCAGGTGCCGCGCCCCAGGCCCCCAGTTCTGGTGCAGGCTGCAGCAGAGGCGGAGCAGGCTCTGTCTGGGAAGTCTCTGGAGTGTGTCCTTTGTCAGGCCGGGTCGGTGATCCTTCCGGCCTCAGCGCCCGGCGCAGACGCTCCTGAACCGACGAGCTGGAGCGAAGACATGACAAAAGGGAAGAGCTCTCAGGGTCCTCTTTATCGCCTTGCACATGTGGAAGGAATTCTTTTTTCCTACCTCTGGACACACGTCTGAGATGGAGCCTGTCGCACAAGCAGGTCACCTGTCCATTTCCTTTTTCGGACACACTGCCCATGCCTGTCTGCTGGGCTACACGTGCGCAGCCAAAGGTCTCGGGTGGATTGGAATCAAGTACTGCTTTATGCGACTAGGAGCCCTTTCACTGCAGGCTGCCATGCCCCCTTGTGTGGTCTGCCACAGACTACAATTTTGACTACAAGCACAGAGCCAGTACTTACAACTCTACACATAAACGTGATGCAAACATATAAACAGATTCAGTGAATCATCAGCTTTCGATAGACGTCTCCCTTGGTCCCCTTAGCGCAAGGTTTGGTGCTAACCTAGGAGAGAGGTTGCAATACTGTTCTGCATGTCACAGCAGCCACCAGCCCTGGCTCTCAGTGCTCTGGGCTGTTGGTTAGCTGTAATTTACCCCTACAGGTCTAAGAGCGTGGGAAGCAGTGGGAGTGTGTTTAGACAATTCTGACCTCCTGTGGTTTGGCAAATTCTCTTGTTGCGATCCCGAGGTGCTGGACTAGAGAGGTTCAACCTGGAGCTGGCTGCTAGTTTTGGAATGCTGGAGTGGGCCTTGTTAGTGTGTCCCACAGCATTCGGTATGTCCACAAGTAGAACAGACGTTTGCAGTAGTGACATTACAAATGAAGCCTCTCTCTATAACTGGCTTGTAATTGCGAACTACCCAGTCCTGTACAAACCTGTGACTGGAAATTTTTACTGCCGGTTGTCTGTTCTGCCACCCTCTGGTAAGCTTTGCTGGGCATGAAACAGCTAGCTTCTCTCGTCCCCTGCTTGCAGTGTTTTGTAGCCGACACAGAGCGAGGTCTTTCTTATGGATGCTGTCTTCCAGCTAACCTACTGTCTGGACAGTGACCAGTGGATCAGATATTGCTGTGTCGGTAGCCAGTGCTGGTAGCCAGGCACAGACGAGTTTTGAATAACAGGTGCCTCCAACAGGGTCCAATGTCACTGATCCAAATTGTGACTGGACTACCAGGGGATTTGTTTACTTTTCATAATTACTGTGTAACTTATTTATTGCTTTTAACCAGTTCGTTCTCCTTCCCTGCATGTTACTTGCCGCCATTCATGTGTTGATTTTTACCCACGTGCTGGTTGACCAGTTTAGCAATGTTACGAACATGGTAAGTGGTGCACAGGAGTAATACAGTACAGGAATAATACAGCAAAAAGACAGTTTTACACAGTAGCCAAATTTAAACTAACTGACAGTGATTTCCAGCTGACAACTTACTTGTCTATTTAGGGGAGATTGGGGTGTATTTGACTAGTCTCATTTATAAAACACTTCATTTCTCTTTTCTTGGTGCTTGGCTTTTCTTCACTGTATACTGTTACCTTCTGGTCTCTTTGTGGTGTGATGTCTTTCATCTGTGGAATGCAACCTTAAACAACTGAAGCGAGGTAAAATAATAAAGGTGGGGTTTTTTGTAACTTTTACATTTCTTTGGTTTTTAGTAACCCAAATTTAATACACAGATTAGTTTCTTTACAATGTAATTGGAGCCAAGTAATTTATAACACAAGCAATACTTTTTGCAATTGTTGCGTAGGCATTCATTTTCACTGGAGATGTGTTAACAATAGTGTATCCTAAACAGTGCTTAACTGCTGAAGTTCATGCTCAGTCTTTCATCAGCCAGTGTCCCCTTGCTGAACACTCTGAGCAAAAAAGTGAGTAACAATTTTTACCAAGCTTTTTAGAGTTAATTTGTGATAACAATTCTACTTTTGTTAACCATGAAACATTGCTACTACTTCCCTTTAGCGTGTGTGTTAAAGTGTGGAAAATGAAACCTAGTGTATACAATTAGGGCAAACTCAAATTTTAAGTACAGGTCTATGCAAATTCTTCGAGGGTATTAAACTTTCCTGATACTTATGTGTTTAGGAGTCTATGGTGGAAATTATTTGTTTAGCTTTATGCATAAATTATTTTAAAACATTTATTACTGTGCCGTTCTTACAACCCCTCCACTAGCAAACTGACCTGGCATTGCTCAGGTACTTAAGTTAAATAAGCTTTTTTTTTTCTTCTTCTTCTTGTGTTTGCAAAATAAAAGGAAGAAGGATGTGGTTTATGCAAATGATTGGGGGCTAATTGTGTGGGGGAGTTGCGGGGAGGCAGCAGGACTCCGTCTGCGCAGCGCTGTGACCATGCAGCAGGGTGGAGGTTGAGGTGGAGGGGCACGTACCCCTCCTGGAAGGGTGGAGAGCCTCGTCTCCACGTGGCCACTGTTTTTCTGCTGTGGCTGCCCCCAGTGGTAACTCTGCAGTATCGCTTTTCCCTGCACTCACTGCCCCAGGTGGTGAGTCTGGAGTTGTCATCCCTCCTGTCGGTGCCCCTCTCTTTCCATGTTCCAGGAGATCCTGGAATTTCAGGCACCTCCCACTTTCCAGGCACAACCAAACGCTGACCTTGGTTTAAGTTGGGGTAAGAGGAAGCTGCCACCAGATTTCATGGTTGTAGCTCTTCATGACTTAAGAGGAGGTCTTGAACAAATGTAGCACAGAGAGGCAGGCAGGCAGGCACGCTCTAAAATATATAGTGGGTTTAAAAGTGGAAACAGGTATGTGGAACCCAAATAAGACATAGAGATTTTATTAATTTTAACATAGAGGTAGCCGTGTTAGCCTCCAGTCTAACAAAACGAAACAGCAGTCAAGTAGCACTTTAAAGACCTAACAAAATCACTTATTAGGTGGTGAGCTTTTGTGGGACAGACCCACTTCTTCAGTCTATAGAATTTCCAGTCCAGACCCAGTTATAAAGCGCACAGGTCCAAAAAAATTGCAGTAAAAACTGACAAATCAAATACACAGAACTGAAGGAGGAGATGAGGGGTGGGGGGGATGTTAACTGTCCTGCCTGAGAGAATTCCAAACATCAAAGAAAGGGAGGCAGTCCTTGTAGAGCGTGAGATAACTGCTGTCTTTGTTCATTCCAAGTGTTAATGTGTCGAATACACAGGCAAAAAGAAAAAAAAAAAAGCTTAAACAATTAACTAAACAAGTTATTACCTAATTTAAAACTTTTAATAAAATTATTAAATTTATATTATTTGCCAAATGTGTTGTATTAGTTTAGTAACTTCTGGCATTTTCCATTACTTTCTATTAGTTCTGTTTTAAAACTGTGTGCTAGATTAAGAAAAACCCGTGTTCAAAATATTAGCCAGTGGTTAGAATTAGAAGCAGAGTCTGCATGCCTGTTGCTTAGCAACCCTATCGTCAAGAAAGCTGGGAATAATTCCAGCTGTTGCATTCCTGACGGGTCAAAATAATGAATGCCCTGGATTACTGAAAGGCAAAGATTTACCTTCTTTTCTCTTTGTTTGCTGTTCTGTTCAGTTTTCAGTTGCTGTATCCTTGGGAGGTTTCCATAGAAACTGTCCTTTTTTAACTGAGAGAGTCAAAGTGAGAGGGGAGAAGCAACCTAAGAAGGTAGTGGGACTGGAGGAGCACCCACAACTGCCTTAAGTAGAGCTGAAAGTAACCCGGCGCACCCAGCCAGGGTGAGACTCTGGCTTTTGCCAGCCACTATACATGGGGGAGGTTCCTGTGCCATTGCTAGGTCCAGCCCCCTGCCTAAAGCAGGATCAAACCCAACTAAGTCACCCCAGCCAGGACCTTGTCCAGCCAAGTGTCTAGGGCGGTTAAAGCGTTCCTCTACAGGCTTGTGTGCGTTCCAGTCGCTGAGGTCAGATTTGTGCCCATTCAGCCTTTGGTCAGAGACTGTCCGGGTTGTCCAACGTACCCGGCAGAGGGGCATTGGCACATGATGGCACAGATCACGAGTGGCTGTGCAGGTGTACGAGCCCCTGCTGGCGTGGCTGACGTGGATAGGTCCCGTGATGGTGTCGCTGGTATAGCAATATGGGCACAGCTGGCAGCAGTCCCTGGGTTAGAGTTTCAGTGTGGCTGCTGGTGAGTGTTTTCTTGAGGTTGGGCAGCTGTCTGTAGGAGAGGACAGGCCTGTCACCCCTGGTCTGTGAAAGTGAGGGATCATGTTCCAGGATAGGCTATGGATTGTCAGTGATGTGCTGGAGGATTTTGGCTCCTGTTCTTCCCTTTGCCAGCTGTTGTAGTTGTTTATCCCTGTGTGTGTGTGTGCGTGCGCACTTGCCTTCATGCCTCATTCATCAAGAATGGAACTACTCTCAAGACGAACCCTAGCCATACCAGAACAGACTCAATATTTAAGGCACAGAGAACCAAAAACAATGCCAAATGAGAGACAGTCTCAACCATGCTGAACGCCAGGCTGTCCAGAGTCTCAAAAATAACCGACATCATAATCAAACCAGCTGACAAAGAGGGTGCTGTTGTCATCATGAATAAGTCCAGGTATTGGCACCCTCACCACCGGACTATCCGGTTATGTGGACTCCCTGCTCAAACCCCGTACCACCAACAGTCCCAGCTATGTCCTAGATACCACTGACTTCCTGAGGAAATTACAAAACATCGGAAAAGTTCCTGATAACGCCATCCTTGCCCCAATGGATGTAGAGGCTCTGTCCACTAATATTCCACAAAAGGATGGATTACAAGCAATCAGGAACACCATCCCTGAGGTCACCACAGCCAATCTAGTGTCTGACCTCTGTCTTCATTCTCACCCACAATTATTTCCAATTTGGGGACAATTTATACCTCCAGATTAGTGGAACTGCTATTAGCACCCGCATGGCCCCACAATATGCTAATATATTTATGGCTGACCTGGAACAACAATTCTTCAGCTCTCATCCCCTATTACCACTCCTCTACTTAAGATACATTGATGACATCTTTATGATTTGGACCCATGGTACAGAGACTCTGGAAGAATTACACAGAGACTTTAACAATCTGCACCCCACCATCAACTTATGCCTCAATTACTCCATGTGAGGGATACATTTCCTGGACACTACAGTACAAATCAAGGATGGCCTGATCAGTACCACACTCTACTGGAAACCCACTGATCACTATACTTATCTTATACACCCTTCTAGCTTCCATCCTGCACACATAACTAGATCCATTGTTTACAGTCAAACCCTTACCCTAAGCCATGGGTGTCCAACCTTTTGGCTTGCCTGGGCCGCATTGAGTGAAGAGGAATTGTCTTGGGCCGCATATAAAATATATAATATAGTTAATGTATATAAATCACA
This sequence comes from Carettochelys insculpta, assembly GCF_033958435.1. Classification (NCBI taxonomy): domain Eukaryota; kingdom Metazoa; phylum Chordata; order Testudines; family Carettochelyidae; genus Carettochelys; species Carettochelys insculpta. Next base: position 49,762,949 of record NC_134147.1, on the reverse strand, counting down.
TAATAATGTTAACAGTTTACGATCTTGTGGGGCCGCGTTACTAGCTATCCAGGGCCGCGGGTTGGACACGCCTGCCCTAAGCCCTTAGCCTAACCCTAACCCAGCTTTGTCCACATATCTTCTCTGGAGATACCATCACTGGACCTAACCAGGTTACCCACAGAATCACGGGCACTTTCTCATGTTCCTCAACTAACATCATATGTGCCAACAATGCCCAGATGCCCAGATGCTTTGTGCATTGGACAGACTTCAAACTCTCTTGGACAAAGAGTTAATGGGCACAAAACAGACATAAAAACACTCCAGATCCACAAATCGGTTAGTCAACATTTTAATGGAATGGGCCATTCTGTTAATGAATTAAGAGTTTGCGTGTTACTGAAGAAAAATTTTCCCACCGCTATTCAAAGGGTAGCAGCCGAGCTGTCTTTTATATTCAAATTTGGCACGTTAACATGTGGTTTGAACCGGGATGGGAATTTGCTGAGTCACGATAGGAGCTCGTTTGCATACTTGACTTCATCTAATTTTTGACCTTCCGCCCCCACTTCTACCTCTCTACTCTCTGATTTGCTCACCTTGATCATTTTTTTTCTGATTTGTCCTCCTTGATTACTGTTTTTGGTTCTCTGTGCCTTAAATATTGAGTCTGTTCTGGTACGGCTATGGTCTGAAGAAGTGGGTCTGTCCCATGAAAGCTCCTCAGCTAATAAATTATTTTGTTAGTCTTTAAAGTGCTACTTGACTGCTTTTTTGTTACGAATGTAAATGTGACGCTTCTGCAAAAGGCTACTGTGATGGAGTGGGGGAATGCGTCTGAGACAGGCAGAGCAGCTCCCAGCAGCTAAGGATGACCCCCTGGGGCTGTAACCTAGGCTGGCAGGATACACCTCTGACCTGAACACAGAGCATGGAGGAGCCAAGCTGGGTTTGAATTTGAGGAGGCAGTTAGAGGGAGAGGGAGTTGGAAGGCAGCCAGCCTGGCAAAGTGGGGAAGCTATACCCCAGAGGGGCATCCCTCAGGCTCCTGTCCCCAGGATGGGTTGGAAAGACTGTCTCTGACTGCTGCACTGACTCTTCTATAAGATGCTGGGCCTCTGTTGGCTAATAAACTTCCTGTTCTACCTGCTGAGTGAGAGTCACTCCTGCCTGCGGACGGGGTGCAGTGCATGGGGACCCCGAACCCCATCGCACTGGTGTCAGCAGTGGGATGCACTGCACCCGCAGATGAGCTCCCAGCCGTGGCTGACTGAGCGCAAGAGAAGGAAGGAGCCTCACAAGGGCCAGAGGTGCTGGAGATGGAACAGAGCCATTCTTGGGAGCCTTGCAGTGCTGCAGCTTCTGCTGGTGAGTTGATACCCCGGGAGATGGAGGGGAGATGGATTATACCTGACTCCTGAAGGCAGAGCTAGCGGGGCAGTGCAGAGAGAGGGGCCTGACCATGGGGAAGGTGACCAAGGCCCAGCTGATTGCCCAGCTGGAAGAGAATGACCGATCCAGGGGGGGCAGAGCCTGTCCCAGCAGGAAGTGGCTGGTCACCCCCGGGAGCATTTCAGATTCTCAGACAGGAGCGGGGGCTTGATGCCATCAGACAGACGCGGTGCCCACCAGGTCGCGCTCAGCTAGTGGTAGTCCATCGCAGGTGGAGTCCCCCACCGCAGAGCTGCAACGGCTGGAGCTCTTGGTGGGATTAAAGGAACTGGAAGCCTGGAAGCGGGAGTGCCAGGCACAGGAGAGAGAGCACGAGCGCCAGAAGCAGGAGAGAGAACGTGAGCGTGAGCGCCAGGAACGGGAAAGAGAGCGTGAGCACGAGCGCCAGCTACAAGAGAGACAGCGGGAGGAGAGAGAGCGAGAGCGGGAGCATGCGCGGGCGATGGCAGAGGTGAGACGCCAAGAGGCCGCAGCTGCGGTAAGGAAGGAGAGGGTCAGACGGCTCGGGGTGGCCAGTCACTTGGAGACGCGTGTGCTGGCCCAGTGTCAGGACCCAGGGGACATGGATGAGTTCCTTACCGCCTTTGAGCGAGCCTGTGAGTTGCACGAGGTTCCCCAGCTGAGTGGCTCTGGCACCTCACCCCCTTGCTGGGCCAGAAGGCCGCAGCGGTGCTCAGCCAGCTGGAGGGGCTGCAGCCTGGGGACTATGAACGGGTCAAACAGGCCCTGCTGCATAAGTTCGGGCCGACTCCGGAGATGTACAAGAAGAAGTTCCAGGAGGCGCAGAAGAGGCCAGAGGAAACCCATGTAGATACAACCGCCCGCCTGAAGCAATACTACCGGAAGTGGGCGTTCGGAATGGGAGCCCAGTCCGTAGAGGACCTGATCGAGCTGGCGGTCGTGGAGCGATTCTACGAGATGTGCTCACCTGACCTGAGGGTGTGGCTTAAGGACCGGAAGCCAGGGGTGCGGGGGAAGTGGTGGATGACTTCACAAACAGCCAGGCCAGGTTTGAAAGTGAGCCCCAGAGAGAGAGGGAGTCCCGGAGAGACCGAGAATCTCAGAGAGACCGGTTCCTGACCGTACGACAGAGGGGACCACCTCCTGGGCGAGCCCAGGAAAGAGGGGCCAGCCACCCCCACCCCCCAGAGGGCCAGCCAGAGCCTGGACAGAGCAGCCGGCCAGAGGGACACAGTAAGACGTGGGCTGTTATCGCTGTGGGTGGAAGGGGCATAGATCAGCCCAGTGCCCCAAGCTAAGAGACAGGTTGAGGAGGCTTGAGGGCTCATGGGGTCAGCTGGGTGGAGTCCCAGAAGTCAGAGGGGCTGGTGGCCAAGGCGGGTGGTGCTGACGGTGTGTCCTCAGCTTGGGCCAAGCTGGCCCCACAGACCAGCTCCTCAGGGGGCCTCAATGCACAGAGGTCAGTTTACAGAGTGGGGGCAGCTCTGCCTCTGCGGACTGAGTGTCTCACACCCCTCGAGGTGGATGGGAAAAAGGCCACGGGGTTCTGGGACACAGGCGCTGACGTGACGCTGGCCCGACCCGGGGTGGTGGCACTGGGCCAGATGATGCCCCATTCCCACCTGACGGTAACGGGAATTGATGGGACCCCTTTCAAGGTGCCCATGGCGAGGGTGCACCTGAAATGGGGGGACAAGGAAGGCCCCAAGGAGGTGGGCCTGCACAGCCATTTGCCGGCGGATGTACTAATAATGGAGGGTGATCTGGAGAACTGGCCAGGTAAACGCCCTCATGCCCTGGTCTTGACTGGCAGCCAAAGAAATCGAGGGGTGCGCTCCCCAGGTTCAGGGGTAGATACCCAGCCAAAGCCACGGGCTGACCTTGAGAGAAAGGGGGCCCCCAAAAACCAGGTCTCACAGGCCGGTGGTCCTGGAGCCAGGCAGGGAAGGGAATGTGGCTTGCCTCCCTGCCCCAGCCGAAGAGTTCCAGGCAGAGCAGCAGAGAGACCCCTCCTTGCAGAAGCTGAGGGAACTGGCCCGTCTCAGCCCAGCTCCACCGCTGGGGGAGGTCTGCAGGGAGAGATTCCTGTGGGAAAAGGGATTCCTGTGCCGGGAATGGGCTCCCAGACGCAAAGCGGAGCCATGGGAGGTCCAGAGGCAGCTAGTGGTTCCCCAAAAGTACCAGCGCAGGTTGCTGTGCCTAGCCCATGATGTCCCGCTCGCAGGACACCAGGGGATCCACCGCACCAGGAGGAAGTTGCTGCAGAACTTTTTCCGGCCAGGGGTCTTTGCAGCCTATGCGGCAGAACAAGCTGCAAGCGGCCTGGGATGGCCCCTTCAAGGTCGTCAAACAGCTGAATGAGGTGAACTATGTGGTGGAACTGTCAAACCGGGCCCACAGCCACCGGGTCTATCATGTGAACATGATGAAACCGCACTGGGACAGGGAGAACTTGGTGCTGGGAGTGGCAGGGGGATGATCCCTTGGTGGATTTTCTCACAGGGACTGGAGCCAGCTCCTTGCTGGAGTCTATTCCCCTCTCAGACCAGCTGACCCCTGCCCAGCAGACGGAGATCAAGGAGGTGCTGCATTCACACCAACAGCTGTTCTCGGACAGACCCGGGCGTGCTGACTTGGCTGTCTACCAAATAGAGAGAGGCACCCACGCTGCTATCAAGTATGTGCTGTTCAGAGCCACAGGGAAGATGGCTCAGGACATAGAATGGGGTCCAAGACATGCTGGCTCTGACTGCTGCACTGACTCTTCTGTAAGATGCTGGGCCTCTGTCGTCTAATAAACTTCCTCTTCTACCTGCTGAGTGAGAATCACCCTGCCTGCGAACGGGGTGCAGCGCTTGGGGACCCCTCAACCCTATCACAGCTGTGTGTAAGGAAAGGGTGAATAAGCATTCTTCAGTGGGCCCCACTTTTCATCCCTGCAATTAGCAGGGGCTCTGAACCTGTCTAATGTAATCCAACCTTACGGAAATCTTGATTTTGTTCATATGGGAAAACCCCCCACTTCCAGCAGGTGTCAGAGAAGTCTGTAGCATGAACAAACGTTATTCAGGGGTGTATAAATGAGAATCCACACACACAAACCCAGCAACATGCTTCCACGTGGCAGGGGGACGGATGAGCGTGAGCCCCAGCAGCTGATCATGCTGCGTCCCCTTATGCAATGGCACACCTGAAGGCTCCCCCCCCCCGAGGGTGCCTGCCTGCACTTCACACACCCCTAAGGTAAGGTATTGTTGGAACTCTTGTCATCTGCTGAATGAGAACCTCCCCTTAAAGTATAAACCTGTCTGGTTAACATAGCCATGGCACGTGAGGGCCACGACGGGAACGCAAGAATCAATAAATTGTAAATGGACTTATTTTTCCTCTAAGTCTGCAGGAAAGAGCCAAGGTTTGTCCTATCAAGCGCTGTGGCCGTGTCCCTGAGGCCAGGACCCATCTTGGTGGTTGTTCTTTTCCACTTAAAGTGAGAAAAAATTTAAACTGAATACAGAGGATCCCAGTGCAACTAGAACCTGGCTTTTATCACAGTTTTAAGTTTCCATCCCCATTCTTCAGGCCCCGGGCAGCTACTTGAAGCTTGCTGCTGATCACCCTTATGTATAACAGATGGCACAGATCTTTTTGGTCTGTTTCCATGGCTTCATTTTGTTCCCACGCAAAGGGAACAGGGTTAGAGAGAACAGTTAAAGTGATACGTTACAAACGTATTTGCAGTTATTGATACGGGCCGGCGATGTTACTTGCTGGTCCTTGGAGGTCTCTGAAAGCCCATCCCATAAGGGGTGAGATTCCAGGTTACAGGGTCTTAGTTAGTGGAGAATTGGAGATCTGGCGAGCTGGGGCCAGCGTGCTGGAACATGGATCCTCGGAACAGGAACAGGGCCCAGGATGGATGCTGCTAGGCACATTTTATTGATTTCTCCTGCAGAGGGAAAAGGTCCTTTCTCTTTCCCGTCAGGCTCACCTGACTCAGGTAGTCTGCTGCGACACTCTGCCACTGGAGGCATTCCAGGAGATGGCCCCAAATTCCTGAGGCATGTGTGTGTCTGGGAATCTGTTGCTTTGTCTTAGTCCAACACCCTGGCTGGAGAGACCACCACTTGCACCTCCCATTGTGTATCCTTGGCTCTGAACACTTCTAATAGAGCTACAGGGCTGAGATTAGAACTCTACCTACAGACATGGCACAGACATACAAGTAGCACACACAGACTCAGGGCATCCTCAGCTTTCAGTAGACACCTCGTGCCCCCCAGCACGATATTTGGTGCCACTAGAGACAACGGAGACATAAAATGGCTTCCATGGGCAATACAGAAATCCAGTCCCGTCACACCACGCTGTCTCCAGCTGAGGTGGTCTGTTACATACGCTCTTGACTGGAGTTAGAGCCTGTGGCTCACGCTGGTTAGGGCTGATTGGTTCTGCACTACACCCCTCTTCATGCCAAGAGCAGGGAGCAGGTCCACCACTTGATTTCACTGTGTATTAGAAAAGGTTTGATGGTTGTGCTTAGGCCTGAGGCTCAACTTACGCCACGTGCCTGGTTCCCAGATTTGCTAGTTACACATTTGTCCCTAGGGGATGTTAACAAGCAGGCCTGTAGCACCTTGGAGACTACCTGGGTATTAACTAATGAACTGCAGCGTGGAAGTCCCACGTCCAAGCTGAAGCAGTGGGTCTTAGCCATGCTAGTTGAGTGCCTAATAAATGAATGTTAGTCGTAACAGTGCTACAGGGCTGCTTGTTGGCTGGGAAGCGGCAGACAAACACGGCTATGCTTCTGCGTCTTCTACATTACTTCTGGCCTGCATTAGCCTCATTTCCTGGGCACCCTCTAATTTTATGTGCACAGGTGCACCACCACGGCAACGTAGGTTGAGCACTGGGAGCAGCTGTGGACATGCAACGCATCAGCTGCCCAAGCACTCAGCTTAGAGTGACCACTGCTCACGTGCCAGACGCTGCTCCTTCCCCAATGCAGACAAGTGTGCAGGTCGGGGGGCCCTGCAGCACCACCAGGCCTGGCTAGCCAGAGCTGCTCTGCTCTTTTTTTCTTGGCTTTGTAATCAGCTTATAAAGAATGCCTCAGTCTTGCCAGCCAGGGACTTTCCCATGTTGTGTTTAGCTTCCCTGAGTAACTTCCTGAGTTTTACTGCATAGCAAGTACCCTCTGTCTCCCCTTCTCCCCTTTGCTGTCTGTTGCGCTTCATTTCTAGTTCCTGGCCACACAGCCAGAGAAGCTGAATGTTCTCGGTTGCCGGGTCTGGACAAGGCAGCTGCGTTCAGCTGTCAGTAAACACCAGGAGTCAGGGGGCACCTTAAGGGCTACCAGCTGTATCATGAGTGTGTTAGGGCACAAGCATGTGTAAAATCCATCTCACCACCTCCCCTGCTGCAGAACAGCCAGGGGCACAGAGATGGGCGTGAGCCAGCAGTGCTAATGGACTCAGGGGGCTGGGGCCCATCGCCAGCTGCGCGGAGGAGGTGGGAAAACCAGTGTAGGAAAGGGCCACCAGCAAGGTGAGAACCGCAACAGCTGCATGTTGGTCCTGGCTTACAATGTGCAACTGGCAGGTGACTTCCAGCTCAGCCCTTCCTCCCCACAGGCTTTGCCTGCCTAGCCGAGGGGCAGTGGCTGCGGTGCTGTGCTGTGCCTGGCCTGAGCGGGGCATGGCCCTGGGGCTGCAAGGCATCCACTGCCCTGTCTGAGATGCCCTCTGTCTGGTAGGTGTTCGCATCCTGCGCCAGGACCCCGTTGAGTGTCTCTTCTCCTTCCTCTGCACCTCCAACAACCACCTAGTGCGCATCACAGGCATGATTGAGCGCCTCTGCCAGGCCTTCGGGCGCTGCCTGGGCCAGCTGGACGCGGAGCCGTACCACACCTTCCCCTCGCTGCAGGCTCTCGCTGGTGAGTGGCCTCTTCTGCCGTGCCATCCCTGTGCTCGCTCCCTCAGCCAGAGCCTCCCCTCTGCCAGCATCTGCCCCGTCGTGCTCCTTCCCTGCCCCAGCTGCCATCCCTGTGCCCGCTCCCTCAGCCAGAGCCTCCCCTCTGCCAGCATCTGCCCCCTCGTGCTCCTTCCCTGCCCCAGCTGCCATCCCTGTGCCTGTTCCCTCAGCCAGAGCCTCCCCTCTGCCAGCATCTGCCCCGTCGTGCTCCTTCCCTGCCCCAGCTGCCATCCCTGTGCCCGCTCCCTCAGCCAGAGCCTCCCCTCTGCCAGCATCTGCCCCGTCGTGCTCCTTCCCTGCCCCAGCTGCCATCCCTGTGCCCGCTCCCTCAGCCAGAGCCTCCCCTCTGCCAGCGTCTGCCCCCTCGTGCTCCTTCCCTGCCCCAGCTGCCATCCCTGTGCCCGCTCCCTCAGCCAGAGCCTCCCCTCTGCCAGCATCTGCCCCCTCGTGCTCCTTCCCTGCCCCAGCTGCCATCCCTGTGCTCGCTCCCTCAGCCAGAGCCTCCCCTCTGCCAGCATCTGCCCCGTCGTGCTCCTTCCCTGCCCCAGCTGCCATCCCTGTGCCTGTTCCCTCAGCCAGAGCCTCCCCTCTGCCAGCATCTGCCCCCTCGTGCTCCTTCCCTGCCCCAGCTGCCATCCCTGTGCTCGCTCCCTCAGCCAGAGCCTCCCCTCTGCCAGCATCTGCCCCGTCGTGCTCCTTCCCTGCCCCAGCTGCCATCCCTGTGCCTGTTCCCTCAGCCAGAGCCTCCCCTCTGTCAGCATCTGCCCCCTCGTGCTCCTTCCCTGCCCCAGCTGCCATCCCTGTGCTCGCTCCCTCAGCCAGAGCCTCCCCTCTGTCAGCATCTGCCCCGTCGTGCTCCTTCCCTGCCCCAGCTGCCATCCCTGTGCCCGCTCCCTCAGCCAGAGCCTCCCCTCTGCCAGCATCTGCCCCGTCGTGCTCCTTCCCTGCCCCAGCTGCCATCCCTGTGCCCGCTCCCTCAGCCAGAGCCTCCCCTCTGCCAGCATCTGCCCCCTCGTGCTCCTTCCCTGCCCCAGCTGGAAGCCCTGTGCTCGCTCCCTCAGCCAGAGCCTCCCCTCTGCCAGCATCTGCCCCGTCGTGCTCCTTCCCTGCCCCAGCTGCCATCCCTGTGCTCGCTCCCTCAGCCAGAGCCTCCCCTCTGCCAGCATCTGCCCCGTCGTGCTCCTTCCCTGCCCCAGCTGGAAGCCCTGTGCCTGTTGCCTCAGCCAGAGCCTCCCCTCTGCCAGCATCTGCCCCGTCGTGCTCCTTCCCTGCCCCAGCTGCCATCCCTGTGCTCGCTCCCTCAGCCAGAGCCTCCCCTCTGTCAGCATCTGCCCCCTCGTGCTCCTTCCCTGCCCCAGCTGCCAGCCCTGTGCCCGCTCCCTCAGCCAGAGCCTCCCATCTGTCAGCATCTGCCCCCTCGTGCTCCTTCCCTGCCCCAGCTGCCATCCCTGTGCCCGCTCCCTCAGCCAGAGCCTCCCCTCTGTCAGCATCTGCCCCGTCGTGCTCCTTCCCTGCCCCAGCTGCCATCCCTGTGCCTGTTCCCTCAGCCAGAGCCTCCCCTCTGCCAGCATCTGCCCCGTCGTGCTCCTTCCCTGCCCCAGCTGCCATCCCTGTGCTCGCTCCCTCAGCCAGAGCCTCCCCTCTGCCAGCATCTGCCCCCTCGTGCTCCTTCCCTGCCCCAGCTGCCATCCCTGTGCCTGCTCCCTCAGCCAGAGCCTCCCCTCTGCCAGCATCTGCCCCGTCGTGCTCCTTCCCTGCCCCAGCTGGCATCCCTGTGCCTGTTCCCTCAGCCAGAGCCTCCCCTCTGTCAGCATCTGCCCCCTCGTGCTCCTTCCCTGCCCCAGCTGCCAGCCGTGTCCCCGCTCCCTCAGCCAGCGCCTCCCCTCTGTCAGCATCTGCCCCCTCGTGCTCCTTCCCTGCCCCAGCTGCCAGCCCTGTGCTCGCTCCCTCAGCCAGAGCCTCCCCTCTGCCAGCGTCTGCCCCGTCGTGCTCCTTCCCTGCCCCAGCTGCCATCCCTGTGCCTGCTCCCTCAGCCAGAGCCTCCCCTCTGCCAGCATCTGCCCCGTCGTGCTCCTTCCCTGCCCCAGCTGCCATCCCTGTGCTCGCTCCCTCAGCCAGAGCCTCCCCTCTGCCAGCATCTGCCCCGTCGTGCTCCTTCCCTGCCCCAGCTGCCATCCCTGTGCCCGCTCCCTCAGCCAGAGCCTCCCCTCTGTCAGCATCTGCCCCGTCGTGCTCCTTCCCCGCCCCAGCTGCCATCCCTGTGCCTGTTCCCTCAGCCAGAGCCTCCCCTCTGCCAGCATCTGCCCCGTCGTGCTCCTTCCCTGCCCCAGCTGCCATCCCTGTGCTCGCTCCCTCAGCCAGAGCCTCCCCTCTGCCAGCATCTGCCCTGTCGTGCTCCTTCCCTGCCCCAGCTGCCATCCCTGTGCTCGCTCCCTCAGCCAGAGCCTCCCCTCTGCCAGCATCTGCCCCGTCGTGCTCCTTCCCTGCCCCAGCTGGCATCCCTGTGCCCGCTCCCTCAGCCAGAGCCTCCCATCTGCCAGCATCTGCCCCGTCGTGCTCCTTCCCTGCCCCAGCTGGCATCCCTGTGCTCGCTCCCTCAGCCAGAGCCTCCCCTCTGCCAGCATCTGCCCCGTCGTGCTCCTTCCCTGCCCCAGCTGGCATCCCTGTGCTCGCTCCCTCAGCCAGAGCCTCCCCTCTGCCAGCATCTGCCCCCTCGTGCTCCTTCCCTGCCCCAGCTGCCATCCCTGTGCTCGCTCCCTCAGCCAGAGCCTCCCCTCTGCCAGCATCTGCCCCGTCGTGCTCCTTCCCTGCCCCAGCTGCCATCCCTGTGCTCGCTCCCTCAGCCAGAGCCTCCCCTCTGTCAGCATCTGCCCCGTCGTGCTCCTTCCCCGCCCCAGCTGCCATCCCTGTGCTCGCTCCCTCAGCCAGAGCCTCCCCTCTGCCAGCATCTGCCCCGTCGTGCTCCTTCCCTGCCCCAGCTGCCATCCCTGTGCTCGCTCCCTCAGCCAGAGCCTCCCCTCTGCCAGCATCTGCCCTGTCGTGCTCCTTCCCTGCCCCAGCTGCCATCCCTGTGCTCGCTCCCTCAGCCAGAGCCTCCCCTCTGCCAGCATCTGCCCCGTCGTGCTCCTTCCCTGCCCCAGCTGGCATCCCTGTGCCCGCTCCCTCAGCCAGAGCCTCCCATCTGCCAGCATCTGCCCCGTCGTGCTCCTTCCCTGCCCCAGCTGGCATCCCTGTGCTCGCTCCCTCAGCCAGAGCCTCCCCTCTGTCAGCATCTGCCCCGTCGTGCTCCTTCCCTGCCCCAGCTGCCAGCCCTGTGCCCGCTCCCTCAGCCAGAGCCTCCCATCTGCCAGCATCTGCCCCGTCGTGCTCCTTCCCTGCCCCAGCTGGCATCCCTGTGCTCGCTCCCTCAGCCAGAGCCTCCCCTCTGCCAGCATCTGCCCCGTCGTGCTCCTTCCCTGCCCCAGCTGCCAGCCCTGTGCCCGCTCCCTCAGCCAGAGCCTCCCATCTGTCAGCATCTGCCCCCTCGTGCTCCTTCCCTGCCCCAGCTGCCATCCCTGTGCTCGCTCCCTCAGCCAGAGCCTCCCCTCTGTCAGCATCTGCCCCGTCGTGCTCCTTCCCTGCCCCAGCTGGCAGCCCTGTGCCCGCTCCCTCAGCCAGAGCCTCCCCTCTGCCAGCATCTGCCCCGTCGTGCTCCTTCCCTGCCCCAGCTGCCATCCCTGTGCCCGCTCCCTCAGCCAGAGCCTCCCCTCTGTCAGCATCTGCCCCGTCGTGCTCCTTCCCTGCCCCAGCTGGCATCCCTGTGCCTGCTCCCTCAGTCAGCGCCTCCCCTCTGCCAGCGTCTGCCCCGTCGTGCTCCTTCCCTGCCCCAGCTGCCATCCCTGTGCCCGCTCCCTCAGCCAGAGCCTCCCCTCTGTCAGCATCTGCCCTGTCGTGCTCCTTCCCTGCCCCAGCTGCCATCCCTGTGCCTGTTCCCTCAGCCAGAGCCTCCCCTCTGCCAGCGTCTGCCCCCTCGTGCTCCTTCCCTGCCCCAGCTGCCATCCCTGTGCTCGCTCCCTCAGCCAGAGCCTCCCCTCTGTCAGCATCTGCCCCGTCGTGCTCCTTCCCTGCCCCAGCTGCCATCCCTGTGCCCGCTCCCTCAGCCAGAGCCTCCCCTCTGCCACCATCTGCCCCCTCGTGCTCCTTCCCTGCCCCAGCTGCCATCCCTGTGCCCGCTCCCTCAGCCAGAGCCTCCCCTCTGTCAGCATCTGCCCCCTCGTGCTCCTTCCCTGCCCCAGCTGCCATCCCTGTGCTCGCTCCCTCAGCCAGCGCCTCCCCTCTGTCAGCATCTGCCCCGTCGTGCTCCTTCCCTGCCCCAGCTGCCATCCCTGTGCTCGCTCCCTCAGCCAGAGCCTCCCATCTGCCAGCATCTGCCCCGTCGTGCTCCTTCCCTGCCCCAGCTGCCATCCCTGTGCCCGCTCCCTCAGCCAGAGCCTCCCCTCTGTCAGCATCTGCCCCGTCGTGCTCCTTCCCCGCCCCAGCTGCCATCCCTGTGCCCGCTCCCTCAGCCAGAGCCTCCCCTCTGCCAGCATCTGCCCCGTCGTGCTCCTTCCCTGCCCCAGCTGCCATCCCTGTGCTCGCTCCCTCAGCCAGAGCCTCCCCTCTGTCAGCATCTGCCCCGTCGTGCTCCTTCCCTGCCCCAGCTGCCAGCCCTGTGCCCGCTCCCTCAGCCAGAGCCTCCCCTCTGCCAGCATCTGCCCCCTCGTGCTCTTTCCCTGCCCCAGCTGCCATCCCTGTGCCTGTTCCCTCAGCCAGAGCCTCCCCTCTGCCAGCATCTGCCCCCTCGTGCTCCTTCCCCGCCCCAGCTGCCAGCCCTGTGCCCGCTCCCTCAGCCAGAGCCTCCCCTCTGTCAGCATCTGCCCCGTCGTGCTCCTTCCCTGCCCCAGCTGGCATCCCTGTGCTCGCTCCCTCAGCCAGAGCCTCCCCTCTGCCAGCATCTGCCCCGTCGTGCTCCTTCCCTGCCCCAGCTGCCATCCCTGTGCTCGCTCCCTCAGCCAGAGCCTCCCCTCTGCCAGCATCTGCCCCCTCGTGCTCCTTCCCTGCCCCAGCTGCCATCCCTGTGCCTGTTCCCTCAGCCAGAGCCTCCCCTCTGTCAGCATCTGCCCCGTCGTGCTCCTTCCCTGCCCCAGCTGCCATCCCTGTGCTCGCTCCCTCAGCCAGAGCCTCCCCTCTGCCAGCATCTGCCCCCTCGTGCTCCTTCCCTGCCCCAGCTGCCATCCCTGTGCCCGCTCCCTCAGCCAGAGCCTCCCCTCTGCCAGCATCTGCCCCGTCGTGCTCCTTCCCTGCCCCAGCTGCCATCCCTGTGCTCGCTCCCTCAGCCAGAGCCTCCCCTCTGTCAGCATCTGCCCCGTCGTGCTCCTTCCCTGCCCCAGCTGCCAGCCCTGTGCCCGCTCCCTCAGCCAGAGCCTCCCCTCTGCCAGCATCTGCCCCCTCGTGCTCTTTCCCTGCCCCAGCTGCCATCCCTGTGCCTGTTCCCTCAGCCAGAGCCTCCCCTCTGCCAGCATCTGCCCCCTCGTGCTCCTTCCCCGCCCCAGCTGCCAGCCCTGTGCCCGCTCCCTCAGCCAGAGCCTCCCCTCTGTCAGCATCTGCCCCGTCGTGCTCCTTCCCTGCCCCAGCTGGCATCCCTGTGCTCGCTCCCTCAGCCAGAGCCTCCCCTCTGCCAGCATCTGCCCCGTCGTGCTCCTTCCCTGCCCCAGCTGCCATCCCTGTGCTCGCTCCCTCAGCCAGAGCCTCCCCTCTGCCAGCATCTGCCCCCTCGTGCTCCTTCCCTGCCCCAGCTGCCATCCCTGTGCCCGCTCCCTCAGCCAGAGCCTCCCCTCTGCCAGCATCTGCCCCCTCGTGCTCCTTCCCTGCCCCAGCTGCCATCCCTGTGCTCGCTCCCTCAGCCAGAGCCTCCCCTCTGTCAGCATCTGCCCCCTCGTGCTCCTTCCCTGCCCCAGCTGCCAGCCCTGTGCCCGCTCCCTCAGCCAGAGCCTCCCCTCTGCCAGCATCTGCCCCCTCGTGCTCCTTCCCTGCCCCAGCTGCCAGCCCTGTGCTCGCTCCCTCAGCCAGAGCCTCCCCTCTGCCAGCATCTGCCCCCTCGTGCTCCTTCCCTGCCCCAGCTGCCATCCCTGTGCTCGCTCCCTCAGCCAGAGCCTCCCCTCTGTCAGCATCTGCCCCCTCGTGCTCCTTCCCTGCCCCAGCTGCCATCCCTGTGCTCGCTCCCTGAGCCAGAGCCTCCCCTCTGCCAGCATCTGCCCCGTCGTGGTCCTTCCCTGCCCCAGCTGCCATCCCTGTGCTCGCTCCCTCAGCCAGAGCCTCCCATCTGTCAGCATCTGCCCCCTCGTGCTCCTTCCCTGCCCCAGCTGCCATCCCTGTGCCCGCTCCCTCAGCCAGAGCCTCCCCTCTGCCAGCATCTGCCCCGTCGTGCTCCTTCCCTGCCCCAGCTGCCATCCCTGTGCCCGCTCCCTCAGCCAGAGCCTCCCCTCTGCCAGCATCTGCCCCGTCGTGCTCCTTCCCTGCCCCAGCTGCCATCCCTGTGCTCGCTCCCTCAGCCAGAGCCTCCCCTCTGTCAGCATCTGCCCCGTCGTGCTCCTTCCCTGCCCCAGCTGCCATCCCTGTGCTCGCTCCCTCAGCCAGAGCCTCCCCTCTGCCAGCATCTGCCCCCTCGTGCTCCTTCCCTGCCCCAGCTGCCATCCCTGTGCTCGCTCCCTCAGCCAGAGCCTCCCCTCTGTCAGCATCTGCCCCCTCGTCCTCCTTCCCTGCCCCAGCTGCCATCCCTGTGCTCGCTCCCTCAGCCAGAGCCTCCCCTCTGCCAGCGTCTGCCCCGTCGTGCTCCTTCCCTGCCCCAGCTGCCATCCCTGTGCTCGCTCCCTCAGCCAGAGCCTCCCCTCTGCCAGCGTCTGCCCCGTCGTGCTCCTTCCCTGCCCCAGCTGCCATCCCTGTGCCCGCTCCCTCAGCCAGAGCCTCCCCTCTGTCAGCATCTGCCCCCTCGTGCTCCTTCCCTGCCCCAGCTGCCATCCCTGTGCCTGTTCCCCCAGCCAGAGCCTCCCCTCTGTCAGCATCTGCCCTGTCGTGCTCCTTCCCTGCCCCAGCTGCCATCCCTGTGCCTGTTCCCTCAGCCAGAGCCTCCCCTCTGTCAGCATCTGCCCCCTCGTGCTCCTTCCCTGCCCCAGCTGCCATCCCTGTGCCTGTTCCCTCAGCCAGAGCCTCCCCTCTGTCACCATCTGCCCCCTCGTGCTCCTTCCCTGCCCCAGCTGCCATCCCTGTGCTCGCTCCCTCAGCCAGAGCCTCCCCTCTGCCAGCATCTGCCCCCTCGTGCTCCTTCCCTGCCCCAGCTGCCATCCCTGTGCCCGCTCCCTCAGCCAGAGCCTCCCCTCTGTCAGCATCTGCCCTGTCGTGCTCCTTCCCTGCCCCAGCTGCCATCCCTGTGCCTGTTCCCTCAGCCAGAGCCTCCCCTCTGTCAGCATCTGCCCCCTCGTGCTCCTTCCCTGCCCCAGCTGCCATCCCTGTGCCTGTTCCCTCAGCCAGAGCCTCCCCTCTGCCAGCATCTGCCCCCTCGTGCTCCTTCCCTGCCCCAGCTGCCATCCCTGTGCCCGCTCCCTCAGCCAGAGCCTCCCATCTGTCAGCATCTGCCCCCTCGTGCTCCTTCCCTGCCCCAGCTGCCATCCCTGTGCCCGCTCCCTCAGCCAGAGCCTCCCCTCTGCCAGCGACTGCCCCCTCGTGCTCCTTCCCTGCCCCAGCTGCCATCCCTGTGCCTGTTCCCTCAGCCAGAGCCTCCCCTCTGCCAGCATCTGCCCCCTCGTGCTCCTTCCCTGCCCCAGCTGCCATCCCTGTGCCCGCTCCCTCAGCCAGAGCCTCCCATCTGTCAGCATCTGCCCCCTCGTGCTCCTTCCCTGCCCCAGCTGCCATCCCTGTGCCCGCTCCCTTAGCCAGAGCCTCCCCTCTGCCAGCATCTGCCCCGTCGTGCTCCTTCCCTGCCCCAGCTGCCATCCCTGTGCTCGCTCCCTCAGCCAGAGCCTCCCCTCTGCCAGCATCTGCCCCCTCGTGCTCCTTCCCTGCCCCAGCTGCCATCCCTGTGCTCGCTCCCTCAGCCAGAGCCTCCCCTCTGTCAGCATCTGCCCCGTCGTGCTCCTTCCCTGCCCCAGCTGGCATCCCTGTGCTCGCTCCCTCAGCCAGAGCCTCCCCTCTGCCAGCATCTGCCCCCTCGTGCTCCTTCCCTGCCCCAGCTGCCAGCCCTGTGCCCGCTCCCTCAGCCAGAACCTCCCCTCTGCCAGCATCTGCCCCCTCGTGCTCCTTCCCTGCCCCAGCTGCCAGCCCTGTGCCCGCTCCCTCAGCCAGAGCCTCCCCTCTGCCAGCATCTGCCCCGTCGTGCTCCTTCCCTGCCCCAGCTGCCATCCCTGTGCCCGCTCCCTCAGCCAGAGCCTCCCCTCTGCCAGCATCTGCCCCGTCGTGCTCCTTCCCTGCCCCAGCTGCCATCCCTGTGCTCGCTCCCTCAGCCAGAGCCTCCCCTCTGTCAGCATCTGCCCCCTCGTGCTCCTTCCCTGCCCCAGCTGCCAGCCCTGTGCCTGCTCCCTCAGCCAGAGCCTCCCATCTGCCAGCATCTGCCCTGTCGTGCTCCTTCCCTGCCCCAGCTGCCATCCCTGTGCTCGCTCCCTTAGCCAGAGCCTCCCCTCTGCCAGCATCTGCCCCCTCGTGCTCCTTCCCTGCCCCAGCTGCCAGCCCTGTGCCTGCTCCCTCAGCCAGAGCCTCCCATCTGCCAGCATCTGCCCTGTCGTGCTCCTTCCCTGCCCCAGCTGCCATCCCTGTGCCCGCTCCCTCAGCCAGAGCCTCCCCTCTGCCAGCATCTGCCCCGTCGTGCTCCTTCCCTGCCCCAGCTGCCAGCCCTGTGCCTGTTCCCTCAGCCAGAGCCTCCCCTCTGTCAGCATCTGCCCCCTCGTGCTCCTTCCCTGCCCCAGCTGCCATCCCTGTGCTCGCTCCCTCAGCCAGAGCCTCCCATCTGCCAGCATCTGCCCTGTCGTGCTCCTTCCCTGCCCCAGCTGCCATCCCTGTGCTCGCTCCCTTAGCCAGAACCTCCCCTCTGCCAGCATCTGCCCCCTCGTGCTCCTTCCCTGCCCCAGCTGCCATCCCTGTGCTCGCTCCCTCAGCCAGAGCCTCCCCTCTGCCAGCATCTGCCCCCTCGTGCTCCTTCCCTGCCCCAGCTGCCATCCCTGTGCTCGCTCCCTCAGCCAGAGCCTCCCCTCTGCCAGCATCTGCCCCGTCGTGCTCCTTCCCTGCCCCAGCTGCCATCCTTGTGCCCGCTCCCTCAGCCAGAGCCTCCCCTCTGCCAGCATCTGCCCCCTCATGCTCCTTCCCTGCCCCAGCTGCCATCCCTGTGCCTGTTCCCTCAGCCAGAGCCTCCCCTCTGCCAGCATCTGCCCCCTCGTGCTCCTTCCCTGCCCCAGCTGCCATCCCTGTGCTCGCTCCCTCAGCCAGAGCCTCCCCTCTGCCAGCATCTGCCCCCTCGTGCTCCTTCCCTGCCCCAGCTGCCATCCCTGTGCCCGCTCCCTCAGCCAGAGCCTCCCCTCTGCCAGCATCTGCCCCCTCATGCTCCTTCCCTGCCCCAGCTGCCATCCCTGTGCCTGTTCCCTCAGCCAGAGCCTCCCCTCTGCCAGCGTCTGCCCCCTCATGCTCCTTCCCTGCCCCAGCTGCCATCCCTGTGCTCGCTCCCTCAGCCAGAGCCTCCCCTCTGCCAGCATCTGCCCCGTCGTGCTCCTTCCCTGCCCCAGCTGCCATCCCTGTGCCCGCTCCCTCAGCCAGAGCCTCCCCTCTGCCAGCATCTGCCCCCTCATGCTCCTTCCCTGCCCCAGCTGCCATCCCTGTGCCCGCTCCCTCAGCCAGAGCCTCCCCTCTGCCAGCATCTGCCCCCTCATGCTCCTTCCCTGCCCCAGCTGCCATCCCTGTGCTCGCTCCCTCAGCCAGAGCCTCCCCTCTGTCAGCATCTGCCCCCTCGTGCTCCTTCCCTGCCCCAGCTGCCATCCCTGTGCCCGCTCCCTCAGCCAGAGCCTCCCATCTGTCAGCATCTGCCCCGTCGTGCTCCTTCCCTGCCCCAGCTGCCAGCCCTGTGCCCGCTCCCTCAGCCAGCGCCTCCCCTCTGTCAGCATCTGCCCCCTCGTGCTCCTTCCCTGCCCCAGCTGCCATCCCTGTGCCCGCTCCCTCAGCCAGAGCCTCCCCTCTGTCAGCATCTGCCCCCTCATGCTCCTTCCCTGCCCCAGCTGCCATCCCTGTGCCTGTTCCCTCAGCCAGAGCCTCCCCTCTGTCAGCATCTGCCCCGTCGTGCTCCTTCCCTGCCCCAGCTGCCATCCCTGTGCCCGCTCCCTCAGCCAGAGCCTCCCCTCTGTCAGCATCTGCCCCGTCGTGCTCCTTCCCTGCCCCAGCTGCCATCCCTGTGCCCGCTCCCTCAGCCAGAGCCTCCCCTCTGCCAGCATCTGCCCCGTCGTGCTCCTTCCCTGCCCCAGCTGCCATCCCTGTGCTCGCTCCCTCAGCCAGAGCCTCCCCTCTGCCAGCATCTGCCCCGTCGTGCTCCTTCCCTGCCCCAGCTGCCATCCCTGTGCCTGCTCCCTCAGCCAGAGCCTCCCCTCTGCCAGCGTCTGCCCCGTCGTGCTCCTTCCCTGCCCCAGCTGCCATCCCTGTGCTCGCTCCCTCAGCCAGAGCCTCCCCTCTGTCAGCATCTGCCCCCTCGTGCTCCTTCCCTGCCCCAGCTGCCATCCCTGTGCTCGCTCCCTCAGCCAGAGCCTCCCCTCTGCCAGCGTCTGCCCCGTCGTGCTCCTTCCCTGCCCCAGCTGCCATCCCTGTGCCCGCTCCCTCAGCCAGAGCCTCCCCTCTGCCAGCATCTGCCCCCTCGTGCTCCTTCCCTGCCCCAGCTGCCATCCCTGTGCCCGCTCCCTCAGCCAGAGCCTCCCATCTGTCAGCATCTGCCCCCTCGTGCTCCTTCCCTGCCCCAGCTGCCATCCCTGTGCCCGCTCCCTCAGCCAGAGCCTCCCCTCTGCCAGCATCTGCCCCCTCGTGCTCCTTCCCTGCCCCAGCTGCCATCCCTGTGCTCGCTCCCTCAGCCAGAGCCTCCCCTCTGCCAGCATCTGCCCCCTCGTGCTCCTTCCCTGCCCCAGCTGCCATCCCTGTGCTCGCTCCCTCAGCCAGAGCCTCCCCTCTGCCAGCATCTGCCCCCTCGTGCTCCTTCCCTGCCCCAGCTGCCATCCCTGTGCTCGCTCCCTCAGCCAGAGCCTCCCCTCTGCCAGCATCTGCCCCCTCGTGCTCCTTCCCTGCCCCAGCTGGCATCCCTGTGCTCGCTCCCTCAGCCAGAGCCTCCCCTCTGCCAGCATCTGCCCCCTCGTGCTCCTTCCCTGCCCCAGCTGCCAGCCCTGTGCCCGCTCCCTCAGCCAGAACCTCCCCTCTGCCAGCATCTGCCCCCTCGTGCTCCTTCCCTGCCCCAGCTGCCAGCCCTGTGCCCGCTCCCTCAGCCAGAGCCTCCCCTCTGCCAGCATCTGCCCCGTCGTGCTCCTTCCCTGCCCCAGCTGCCATCCCTGTGCTCGCTCCCTCAGCCAGAGCCTCCCCTCTGTCAGCATCTGCCCCCTCATGCTCCTTCCCTGCCCCAGCTGCCAGCCCTGTGCCTGCTCCCTCAGCCAGAGCCTCCCCTCTGTCAGCATCTGCCCCCTCGTGCTCCTTCCCTGCCCCAGCTGCCAGCCCTGTGCCTGCTCCCTCAGCCAGAGCCTCCCATCTGCCAGCATCTGCCCTGTCGTGCTCCTTCCCTGCCCCAGCTGCCAGCCCTGTGCCTGTTCCCTCAGCCAGAGCCTCCCCTCTGCCAGCATCTGCCCCCTCGTGCTCCTTCCCTGCCCCAGCTGCCATCCCTGTGCTCGCTCCCTCAGCCAGAGCCTCCCCTCTGCCAGCATCTGCCCCGTCGTGCTCCTTCCCTGCCCCAGCTGCCATCCCTGTGCCCGCTCCCTCAGCCAGAGCCTCCCCTCTGCCAGCATCTGCCCCCTCATGCTCCTTCCCTGCCCCAGCTGCCATCCCTGTGCCCGTTCCCTCAGCCAGAGCCTCCCCTCTGCCAGCGTCTGCCCCCTCATGCTCCTTCCCTGCCCCAGCTGCCATCCCTGTGCTCGCTCCCTCAGCCAGAGCCTCCCCTCTGCCAGCATCTGCCCCGTCGTGCTCCTTCCCTGCCCCAGCTGCCATCCCTGTGCCCGCTCCCTCAGCCAGAGCCTCCCCTCTGCCAGCATCTGCCCCCTCATGCTCCTTCCCTGCCCCAGCTGCCATCCCTGTGCCCGCTCCCTCAGCCAGAGCCTCCCCTCTGCCAGCATCTGCCCCGTCGTGCTCCTTCCCTGCCCCAGCTGCCATCCCTGTGCTCGCTCCCTCAGCCAGAGCCTCCCCTCTGCCAGCATCTGCCCCCTCATGCTCCTTCCCTGCCCCAGCTGCCATCCCTGTGCCCGCTCCCTCAGCCAGAGCCTCCCCTCTGTCAGCATCTGCCCCCTCGTGCTCCTTCCCTGCCCCAGCTGCCATCCCTGTGCCCGCTCCCTCAGCCAGAGCCTCCCATCTGTCAGCATCTGCCCCGTCGTGCTCCTTCCCTGCCCCAGCTGCCAGCCCTGTGCCCGCTCCCTCAGCCAGCGCCTCCCCTCTGTCAGCATCTGCCCCCTCGTGCTCCTTCCCTGCCCCAGCTGCCATCCCTGTGCCCGCTCCCTCAGCCAGAGCCTCCCCTCTGTCAGCATCTGCCCCGTCGTGCTCCTTCCCTGCCCCAGCTGCCATCCCTGTGCCTGTTCCCTCAGCCAGAGCCTCCCCTCTGTCAGCATCTGCCCCGTCGTGCTCCTTCCCTGCCCCAGCTGCCATCCCTGTGCCCGCTCCCTCAGCCAGAGCCTCCCCTCTGCCAGCATCTGCCCCGTCGTGCTCCTTCCCTGCCCCAGCTGGCATCCCTGTGCCCGCTCCCTCAGCCAGAGCCTCCCCTCTGCCAGCATCTGCCCCCTCATGCTCCTTCCCTGCCCCAGCTGCCATCCCTGTGCTCGCTCCCTCAGCCAGAGCCTCCCCTCTGTCAGCATCTGCCCCCTTGTGCTCCTTCCCTGCCCCAGCTGCCATCCCTGTGCCTGTTCCCTCAGCCAGAGCCTCCCCTCTGCCAGCGTCTGCCCCCTCATGCTCCTTCCCTGCCCCAGCTGCCATCCCTGTGCTCGCTCCCTCAGCCAGAGCCTCCCCTCTGTCAGCATCTGCCCCCTCGTGCTCCTTCCCTGCCCCAGCTGCCATCCCTGTGCCCGCTCCCTCAGCCAGAGCCTCCCCTCTGCCAGCGTCTGCCCCGTCGTGCTCCTTCCCTGCCCCAGCTGCCATCCCTGTGCTCGCTCCCTCAGCCAGAGCCTCCCCTCTGTCAGCATCTGCCCCGTCGTGCTCCTTCCCTGCCCCAGCTGCCATTCCTGTGCCCGCTCCCTCAGCCAGAGCCTCCCCTCTGCCAGCATCTGCCCCCTCGTGCTCCTTCCCTGCCCCAGCTGCCATCCCTGTGCTCGCTCCCTCAGCCAGAGCCTCCCCTCTGCCAGCATCTGCCCCCTCGTGCTCCTTCCCTGCCCCAGCTGGCAGCCCTGTGCCTGTTCCCTCAGCCAGAGCCTCCCCTCTGTCAGCATCTGCCCCGTCGTGCTCCTTCCCTGCCCCAGCTGCCATCCCTGTGCTCGCTCCCTCAGCCAGAGCCTCCCCTCTGCCAGCATCTGCCCCCTCGTGCTCCTTCCCCGCCCCAGCTGCCAGCCCTGTGCCTGCTCCCTCAGCCAGAGCCTCCCCTCTGCCAGCATCTGCCCCCTCGTGCTCCTTCCCCGCCCCAGCTGCCAGCCCTGTGCTCGCTCCCTTAGCCAGAGCCTCCCCTCTGCCAGCATCTGCCCCCTCGTGCTCCTTCCCTGCCCCAGCTGCCATTCCTGTGCCCGCTCCCTCAGCCAGAGCCTCCCCTCTGCCAGCATCTGCCCCCTCGTGCTCCTTCCCTGCCCCAGCTGCCATCCCTGTGCCTGTTCCCTCAGCCAGAGCCTCCCCTCTGTCAGCATCTGCCCCGTCGTGCTCCTTCCCTGCCCCAGCTGGCAGCCCTGTGCCTGTTCCCTCAGCCAGAGCCTCCCCTCTGCCAGCGTCTGCCCCCTCGTGCTCCTTCCCTGCCCCAGCTGCCATCCCTGTGCTCGCTCCCTCAGCCAGAGCCTCCCCTCTGCCAGCGTCTGCCCCCTCGTGCTCCTTCCCTGCCCCAGCTGGCATCCCTGTGCCCGCTCCCTCAGCCAGAGCCTCCCCTCTGTCAGCATCTGCCCCCTCGTGCTCCTTCCCTGCCCCAGCTGCCATCCCTGTGCCTGTTCCCTCAGCCAGAGCCTCCCCTCTGTCAGCATCTGCCCCGTCGTGCTCCTTCCCTGCCCCAGCTGCCATCCCTGTGCCTGTTCCCTCAGCCAGAGCCTCCCCTCTGCCAGCATCTGCCCCGTCGTGCTCCTTCCCTGCCCCAGCTGCCATCCCTGTGCTCGCTCCCTCAGCCAGAGCCTCCCCTCTGTCAGCATCTGCCCTGTCGTGCTCCTTCCCTGCCCCAGCTGGCATCCCTGTGCCCGCTCCCTCAGCCAGAGCCTCCCCTCTGTCAGCATCTGCCCCGTCGTGCTCCTTCCCTGCCCCAGCTGCCAGCCCTGTGCCTGTTCCCTCAGCCAGAGCCTCCCCTCTGTCAGCATCTGCCCCCTCGTGCTCCTTCCCTGCCCCAGCTGCCATCCCTGTGCTCGCTCCCTCAGCCAGCGCCTCCCCTCTGTCAGCATCTGCCCCCTCGTGCTCCTTCCCTGCCCCAGCTGCCATCCCTGTGCCCGCTCCCTCAGCCAGAGCTTCCCCTCTGCCAGCATCTGCCCCCTCGTGCTCCTTCCCTGCCCCAGCTGCCATCCCTGTGCTCGCTCCCTCAGCCAGAGCCTCCCCTCTGCCAGCATCTGCCCCCTCGTGCTCCTTCCCTGCCCCAGCTGCCATCCCTGTGCCCGCTCCCTCAGCCAGAGCCTCCCCTCTGCCAGCGACTGCCCCCTCGTGCTCCTTCCCTGCCCCAGCTGCCATCCCTGTGCTCGCTCCCTCAGCCAGAGCCTCCCCTCTGTCAGCATCTGCCCCGTCGTGCTCCTTCCCTGCCCCAGCTGCCATCCCTGTGCCCGCTCCCTCAGCCAGAGCCTCCCCTCTGCCAGCATCTGCCCCGTCGTGCTCCTTCCCTGCCCCAGCTGCCATCCCTGTGCCCGCTCCCTCAGCCAGAGCCTCCCCTCTGTCAGCATCTGCCCCCTCGTGCTCCTTCCCCGCCCCAGCTGCCATTCCTGTGCTCGCTCCCTCAGGAGTCAGCAGGCCAGTGATCCCCCCACTATCCCGTCCCCCACCCATGGTTGACCTGCTGTTATGGTGCAGGGGCTGATGCTGAGCGCCGGCTTCGGGGGCTGGGCTTTGGCTACCGAGCAGCGTTTGTGAGCCGGAGCGCCCAGGCTGTCCTGAAGCAGTTTGGCACCAAGGGGCTGTACCAGCTGCGCCACGTCCCCTACCCGGAGGCCAGGAGGCTGCTGTGCACCCTGCCGGGCGTGGGGGCCAAGGTGAGGGCAGGTTCCTTGCGCAGCTCTGGGCCGGAGCCCCTGCTGCTGGGGGAGCGGAGGGGCCTTGCCGGCTCACTTGGCTGTCACTGGCAGGTGGCCGACTGTGTGTGTCTCATGGCCCTGGACAAGGCCGAGGCTGTTCCCGTGGACACCCACGTGTGGCAGATCGCCCGGCGGGACTACGGGCTGGAGCTGGGCGCAGGGGCCCGGAGCGTGCCGCTTCGCATGCACCGCGAGCTTGGTGAGTGCCTGGGGCCAGCCCCACACCCCAGCAGCAGGTGCCAGGGGCTGCTCACCCCTCACTAGCCCTCTCTCTCCCCAGGAGGCTTTTTCCGGCGGCTCTGGGGACCCTATGCAGGTTGGGCACAGGCGGTAAGTAGGGCCCAAGGCATGGCCAGGGCGCCTTGTCCCCCGCCGCGCCTGCAGCTGCCCCTCTCGCCCTGTCTTGCAGGTTCTCTTCTGTGCTGATCTAAAGCTGTTCCGCCAGAGGCCCAGTGCAGGCCGTGGGCCGAGCGGGGAGCCTGCCTCCAGAGAAGCTGCTCTGGCCCATCGCAGACCCACCTCTGCCCCAGCAGCGGGTCAGGGCTCAGCTTGGCCTGGGGCTACGGAAGCAGCCGCAGCCCCCAGCAAAGGCCAGCGTGGGGCCAGGCGGAAGCGCTGCAGTGGGGAGCCGGACTGCACGAGCCCTGGCTGCGCTCCCCAGGGGGGACTGTAGGGGAGCTCCTGGGGCTCCAGGCTTTGTGGGATCTTCTCTGGCGATGGCAGCCCGGAGACCCATGAGCCACTGGGGCAGGGGAGGGCAGCAGAGGCCCTGCACAGCATCCCACTGGGGCGGGGCGGGGCGGGGCTGGGCTGAGCCTTTGCAGGTTGGCATGGCAACGGGGCCACTCAGCCTTACGCCCCTGCCAGAGCCCCCTTGCCCCAGCGGGCACTAGGGCTGCACCCTGGCTCAACCCCCTAACCCTGGCATCCCCTGGGCTGGGGCCCTGCATCGCTGCCTGCCCCCCGCCCACCGGGGCCCAAAGGGGCAGAGTCACCCAGCCGTGAGGGTTGCTCTCCTTTAATACAAGGCTCCCTGCAGAGAGCCAGGTGTGAAATTCTGCGTTGCCATGCGGGGGGGTGAGACCCGAGCCGGAGGGGCCGGAAGTGAGAGGTGTAGCTCAGCAAGCCCCCTTGCCCCATAGCAGAGAGCCCACCCCAGCCTGCCCACCGAGCCCTTTCTCCTCCCCTGCTGCAGTTAGCTCAGCGCTTGCTCAGGGCCCCGGCCCCAGCCCCTGCAGCATAGCCGGGGGGGTCAGTGGGCCTGGCCTGGCTCTGTCCTTGGGCGAGTGCTAGGGTCCCAGCCCACACCCTGCAGCAAGGGCACCTCTGCCTGCCTGCCAGCGGTGCTGAATTCCCCAGCGGCTCAGTCCCAGGGCAGCTCTCTGCTGTGCCCGGGGGGCGTCCAGTCCCTGCTTGGATAATCACAGCGCAGCCATGTTCGGAGCCCCCACTGGCCTGTGCTGCTGCGGCAGAGCCACGGCAGGTGCCATCAGTCCTTGGGGAGGTGCTGAGAACTGGGCCCCAGGAACCGGGCACAGCTCCTGGCGGCCGATCCTGCCAGGCAAGAACAGAGCGTCAGATGCAGCGTTCCTGCTCAGGGCCCTGCTGGGCGAGTCCCCCGGCCAAGGTCAGGGCTGATACTCACCATCACTGGCCTCAGCTCCCAGCAGCTCACCGGGACAGAGGCCGGTTGGCGTGGTTTGCACAGGTCCTTCCTGGCTGGTTCCCAGCTGCAGCTTCCTCATGTGTCTCACCACGGCCGTGGCGTTGAAAGCTTGCTGCACAGGACAGAGGGATGGCTGGGACCAGGGGCCAGGCCCGAGACCAGGTGGAGGCTGTGCCTGCAGGCACCCCCATGGGGCGGATTGCCAGGTGGGACTATGACCTGGCGCTGGGCGCAGGAGCCCGCAGTGCCCCCTGCGCAGCACCCTGGCAGGCAGAGCTGGGGCGGGGGGCGCTGGGTACAGGGCGGCACAAGGCGCTCACCTTCCACTTGCTCTTGGCGAAGTTCTTTTTGATCTGCTCGCTGACAGACTGGTGGATGTTCTTGTCCAGGGCTGTGTCCCCAGCGATCCTGAGAGCACACAGGGAGTTGGGGCGCAGGCGGCAGGGGCCCAGCCACACGGCTCCACCAGCGGGCCCAGAGGGACCCACAGCAGCTAAGCCCTGGCTGTGGAGGGACCAGGGAGGGATGCCCAGGGCTGGGACCCTTCAGCAAAGCGGGAGGGCCACAGAGGGGCCTTACCAGGGGTGCTGCAGAGCCTGCTCACATGTGAAGCGCTTGTTGGGCTCCTTCTCCATTAAGTGCTGGATGAAATCTTTGGCTAGAACCAGAGAATAAAGCGCCAGCCGGGCCCCCGCCCCCCTTCCTGCCCCTCTTCCCCTCAGCCCCTGCCCCTGCACCAGCCGGGCCCCCGCCCCCCTTCCTGCCCCTCAGCCCCCGCCCCTGCCCCTGCACCAGCCGGGCCCCCGCCCCCCTTCCTGCCCCTCTTCCCCTCAGCCCCTGCACCAGCCGGGCCCCCGCCCCCCTTCCTGCCCCTCAGCCCCCGCCCCTGCACCAGCCGGGCCCCCGCCCCCCTTCCTGCCCCTCTTCCCCTCAGCCCCCGCCCCTGCACCAGCCGGGCCCCCGCCCCCCTTCCTGCCCCTCAGCCCCCGCCCCTGCACCTGCACCAGCCGGGCCCCCGCCCCCCTTCCTGCCCCTCTTCCCCTCAGCCCCTGCACCTGCACCAGCCGGGCCCCCGCCCCCCTTCCTGCCCCTCTTCCCCTCAGCCCCTGCACCTGCACCAGCCGGGCCCCCGCCCCCCTTCCTGCCCCTCTTCCCCTCAGCCCCTGCGCCAGCCGGGCCCCCGCCCCCCTTCCTGCCCCTCTTCCCCTCAGCCCCCGCCCCTGCACCAGCCGAGCCCCCGCCCCCCTTCCTGCCCCTCTTCCCCTCAGCCCCCGCCCCTGCACCAGCCGGGCCCCCGCCCCCCTTCCTGCCCCTCTTCCCCTCAGCCCCTGCACCAGCCGGGCCCCCGCCCCCCTTCCTGCCCCTCTTCCCCTCAGCCCCTGCACCAGCCGGGCCCCCGCCCCCCTTCCTGCCCCTCAGCCCCCGCCCCTGCACCAGCCGGGCCCCCGCCCCCCTTCCTGCCCCTCTTCCCCTCAGCCCCCGCCCCTGCACCAGCCGGGCCCCCGCCCCCTTCCTGCCCCCCTTCCCCTCAGCCCCCGCCCCTGCACCAGCCGGGCCCCCGCCCCCCTTCCCCTCAGCCCCCGCCCCTGCACCAGCCGGGCCCCCGCCCCCCTTCCTGCCCCTCTTCCCCTCAGCCCCCGCCCCTGCACCAGCCGGGCCCCCGCCCCCCTTCCTGCCCCTCAGCCCCCGCCCCCGCCCCTGCACCAGCCGGGCCCCCGCCCCCTTCCTGCCCCTCTTCCCCTCAGCCCCTGCACCAGCCGGGCCCCCGCCCCCCTTCCTGCCCCTCTTCCCCTCAGCCCCCGCCCCTGCACCAGCCGAGCCCCCGCCCCCCTTCCTGCCCTTCAGCCCCCGCCCCTGCTCCAGCCGGGCCCCCGCCCCCCTTCCTGCCCCTCTTCCCCTCAGCCCCCGCCCCTGCACCAGCCGAGCCCCCGCCCCCCTTCCTGCCCCTCAGCCCCCGCCCCTGCACCAGCCGGGCCCCCGCCCCCCTTCCTGCCCCTCTTCCCCTCAGCCCCTGCACCAGCCGGGCCCCCGCCCCCCTTCCTGCCCCTCTTCCCCTCAGCCCCCGCCCCTGCACCAGCCGGGCCCCCGCCCCCCTTCCTGCCCCTCTTCCCCTCAGCCCCCGCCCCTGCACCAGCCGGGCCCCCGCCCCCCTTCCTGCCCCTCTTCCCCTCAGCCCCCGCCCCTGCACCAGCCGGGCCCCCGCCCCCCTTCCTGCCCCTCAGCCCCCGCCCCTGCACCAGCCGGGCCCCCGCCCCCCTTCCTGCCCCTCAGCCCCCGCCCCTGCACCAGCCGGGCCCCCGCCCCCCTTCCTGCCCCTCTTCCCCTCAGCCCCTGCCCCTGCACCAGCCGGGCCCCCGCCCCCCTTCCTGCCCCTCAGCCCCCGCCCCTGCACCAGCCGGGCCCCCGCCCCCCTTCCTGCCCCTCAGCCCCCGCCCCTGCACCAGCCGGGCCCCCGCCCCCCTTCCTGCCCCTCTTCCCCTGCCCCTGCACCAGCCGGGCCCCCGCCCCCCTTCCTGCCCCTCAGCCCCCGCCCCTGCACCTGCACCAGCCGGGCCCCCGCCCCCCTTCCTGCCCCTCAGCCCCTGCCCCTGCACCAGCCAGGCCCCCGCACCCCTTCCTGCCCCTCAGCCCCCGCCCCTGCACCAGCCGGGCCCCCGCCCCCCTTCCTGCCCCTCTTCCCCTCAGCCCCCGCCCCTGCACCAGCCGGGCCCCCGCCCCCCTTCCTGCCCCTCTTCCCCTCAGCCCCCGCCCCTGCACCAGCCGGGCCCCCGCCCCCCTTCCTGCCCCTCTTCCCCTCAGCCCCCGCCCCTGCACCAGCCGGGCCCCCGCCCCCCTTCCTGCCCCTCTTCCCCTCAGCCCCCGCCCCTGCACCAGCCGGGCCCCCGCCCCCCTTCCTGCCCCTCAGCCCCCGCCCCTGCACCAGCCGGGCCCCCGCCCCCCTTCCTGCCCCTCAGCCCCCGCCCCTGCACCAGCCGGGCCCCCGCCCCCCTTCCTGCCCCTCTTCCCCTGCCCCTGCACCAGCCGGGCCCCCGCCCCCCTTCCTGCCCCTCTTCCCCTCAGCCCCCGCCCCTGCACCAGCCGGGCCCCCGCCCCCCTTCCTGCCCCTCTTCCCCTCAGCCCCTGCCCCTGCACCAGCCGGGCCCCCGCCCCCCTTCCTGCCCCTCTTCCCCTCAGCCCCTGCCCCTGCACCAGCCGGGCCCCCGCCCCCCTTCCTGCCCCTCAGCCCCCGCCCCTGCACCAGCCGAGCCCCCGCCCCCCTTCCTGCCCCTCAGCCCCCGCCCCTGCACCAGCCGGGCCCCCGCCCCCCTTCTCCCCCTCAGCGCCAGCCAGGCCTTGTCTCTCTTCCCCCGGTTGCCCTCCCACCCTCACACAAGTCTGGCCTGGGGAAGTGCGACAGCAGCCCCACGTACCGGACTCGGAGATGTCGTCCCAGTAGGGCGAGTCGAACTCGTACTCGGCCTGCAGGATCTGCTCAAAGAGCTTGGCGTCGCTCTCGTCGTAGAAGGGCGGGTAGCCACACAGCCTGCGCGGGAGAGAGCTCTGCTAGAGTGGGGTGCTGGGAAGTGGGGTGGTGTGGCCAGGGTTCCCTGGGCATCCCAGCCCACCCCCCAGCCCTGGCAGTACCTACAGGATGTAGGCGATGACGCCGATAGACCAGCAATCCACGGCCTTGCTGTAGGGCTTCTGCGCTAGCACCTCCGGGGCTGCAGAGAGGGGGTAAATGTGAGGAGGGGCTTGGGCCCCACACAGAGCTGATTACGTGACACCTGCCCCCCAAGGAGCCCCACATGGGGCAGAACCCCTCTGCCCCTCAAGAAAGCCCCACCCCCACGGGCAGAACCCTCTGCCCTACACAGCAGACCCCAGGGGGGCTGCCCCCCTGGCCCCCAGAGACCAAGGCGACCTGGCTACTGGTGCTCTTTCTGGCTTCACGCACCCACATAGCCAGGGGTCCCACACGCTGTGGACATGACGCTGCCGCAGCCCTCGATCTTCGACAGCCCGAAGTCGCTGATCATGATCTTGGAGTCGGGGTCCAGGCTGTAATAGAGCAGGTTCTCGGGCTGTGCCGAGCCAGGTGCAGGGGGTACAGTCACACAGGTCCAGTCCTGTTCCCGCGGCCCAGCCCTGTGCCTGCCACGCTCCCTGCCCCACTTCTCCTGCGCCCCGCCAGCCTCCTCCCCACTGCCCCCTCGCCATGCCTCACTCGCAGCCTGGCCAGCGTAGAGCAGGGGCCTGCCCTGCCCAGGGCACAGGGGAGCCCCAGCATGCTCCGTGCACACAGACGCTCTGGAGAACATTGCGCACAGTGCAGCACTGGGGCCAAGCAGGGCCCCCTTGAGCCTGCCCTGCAGCCTGGGGCAGGTCACACACCCCACAAATGGAGAGCTCCACCCCTGCGCCCCTCAGGTGCTGCCTGTCCAGCCCCAGGACATAGCTGAGCCCAGGCCCTTTGGAAAGAACAGATGCAGGAGACACCCTGCAAATGGTTCCCACCCTGCAAACAGCCCCTCTGCTGGGGCTCCCAGCCCATCACCCTTCCTGAGTCACAAACACTGCCCCTGCAGCCACCACTAGCAAGCGCCTAACAGAGCACTCACAGACGCCTTCCTGCAGGACACAGCGGAGACCAGGTGTCACCACGGACACAGCCAGGGGGCCTACAGCGAAACCAGACCTGGCCGGAGAGAGCCCAGCTGCCCCAGGGCCGTGCCGTGCTGCAAGACCCGACCCAGCTGCCCCAGGGCTGTGCCATGCCGCGAGACCAGACCCAGCTGCCCCAGGGCTGTGCCATGCCGCGAGACCAGACCCGGCCGCCCCAGGGCCGTGCCGGGCTGTGACACATGCAGCCAGAGTGCGAGACGGGAGTGGATGGTGAAAGCAGCAGGGCCCCTGTGCCCACACCTGGGTGGCCCTGGTGCAGGCACTGTGCTTAGCCCGCCTGGGCGTCTCCAGCGCCGGCGGCCGGCTCACCTTCAGGTCCCGGTGCACAATGCCCCTTTCGTGCAGGTACCGCACCGCGTCCAGGATCTGCCGGACCAGCTGGCTGGCGTCCCGCTCCGTGTAGAAGCCCTTCTCCACAATCCGGTCGAACAGCTCTCCGCCCGAGACGCTGCGGGGCGCGGGGAGCTGTAGTCAGCCCGGCTCAGCCCCCGCCCCCAGCACGGAGTGAGCGGCGTGGGCCCTGGGTGCCCCAGCTCCTGGACCTGCTTGGGACCTGGCTCCAAGGGCCGCTCGCCTGCAGCCCACCCATACGCCCCCAGCTGCACCTGCTGCCACCAAGCAATTCAGGGCCTCCTGAGGGCTCACCTACCCGACACTCTCCCCCCGCAGCCAGTGGAGCAGCCAGCAGGAGCAGGAGCAGGCTGTCGGAGGGGTGCCCCAAGCGAGTACTGCCCCTGACACCCCTCCAGCCACAAAACTTCCTCCCAAGGTCACATCCCACCCTCACTCCCACCTCTCCAGCACATCAACTCCTTCCCAGGGCCTTAGGGGGCAGAAACAAGGCTCGGGGCCCTCTGAGCACATTTCTGCAACCCTGGGCTCCTGCAGGCCTCCTTCCGAGCCCTAGAGGAGCCACCCACCAGCCCGGCCCCTGCCCCACTCACAGCTCCATGATAAGGTAGAGGTGACCCCCGCTCTCGTAAATGTCATCCAGAGCCACAATGTTGGGGTGCTTAATTCTGAAACAGATGGGGTGATCGTGCAGTGAGATGGGGGAGCTGGAGACAGAAATGGGGTGGTCTTGTGGTGAGATGGGGGTTGGAGACCGGGGCCCAGAGATTGGGGGGGCGCAGCAGATGGGGGCTGGAGACAGGAGCCCAGAGATGGGGGGGGTGGCAGACAGGGGCTGCGCTGAGACAGGGAACCTGGAGATGAGAGCGGCCAAGCAGCCGCAGCAGGCTGGGAGCAGCTAGCCCGGGCAGCTGGCGGCTTCTCCAGGAGCCGGAGGCTCCAACCCGTGGCCGTTTGCAGAAAGGGGCCGAGGCGTGGCCCAGGTGCCAGGCTGCCGGCACAGAGGGGCGGTGCAGGGTGCCCAGCACGGAGCCACGGGCACGCGCCAGGCTCGGCGCTCACGCTGCCTGTGCCAGGGCACCTACTTGTGCAAGACGGCAATCTCGTTCTCCAGGCTGCTCTTGCTCTGCAGGGCCTTCTTGGCAATGCACTTAATGGCCACCAGCTTCCGGCTGCTGCGCTCCTCTGCCAGCACCACCTCGGAGAAGGCTCCGCTGGGGAAAGAGGGGAGCTGGGGCCAGGCCAGGGCTGGCGGCTGTTGGCATGGTAACTGCTGGAAAGGGCTATTCCAGCCCCATGTGAGCTCCCCCCTCTGCAGCGGGTGGGGCTGCTGCCCAGCGCCCAGCACACAGAGCTGCCACAGGGCGGGCGCTGCCCTGGAGCTGAGTGAGGAGCACAGGCCTGGGCTGGCCAGTGTGTGGCAGGGGCCTCAGGGGCTGCATAGTCACGGGGCTCCCCCCCCCCAACCCTCACAGCCCTGGGCACCTCAGGGGGCACCTCCCCACAGGCTGCCAGCAAGGAGACAGCCCTGACCCCAGCCCCTTCCACTGACTGCATCCACAGGCCTCCCTGGGCCGACCACACCCAATGCCAGCACCCAGAGCCAGCTGCAGCCCAGCCCCAGCAAGGGCGGCTGGCTAACCAGCCCCCCATGCTCCTCCCCAGAGCCAGCTGCAGCCCAGCCCCAGCAAGGGCTGCTGGCTAACCAGCCCCCCACGCTCTTCCCTAGAGCCAGCTGCAGCCCAGCCCCAGGCAAGCATTCTTTGTGTATTCAGCTGCTGCCCACTCCAGAGGCATCCCAGATGAGATGGCCCCTTTGAGTGGAGCCAACAGGCCAGCCCCGGACTCCAGCTCAGGTAACAGCATGGCCCCAACAGCAAACTCTCCTGCCAGGGCGGCGGCAGCAGCAGCCGCAAGGGCCCGTGTCCAGAGCCTGCAGGGCTAAGCCACGCAGCTGGGCTGGGCATTTGCACGAGGCCCAGGCAGGAGGCTGGAAGAAACACGGGGCCAGGGAGCACATGAAAACCAGCCGCACCAGGCTCACCCCAGCCATGGCCACAACTGGCTCGGCTCCTGCTCCTCCCTCTGCCCCTCTAGCCAGGAGCAGGACCAATGAGCAGCTCCCAGCGGCCCCAGTGACAGGAGCCCAAAGTGGGCTGTGGTGCTCAGCTGGGGGACGTTAGCAGCTGGCTCCAGGCCTGGTGCTCATGGCCCATCCTTCCAGAGAGGCTGGAGCTGCAGGTGACTTGGGAAGGGGCTGGCAGCGGCCGCTTGCAGGAGCGGCGCTGGGTGCCTGCCCACCCTGCACACTGCTGACCCATGGCCAGCAGCTCTGGCTGCTCACTTGGGCTGCACACAGGAAACAACAGACACACTAGGGCCCCCGTTTCCGGAGAGGATGGGAAGTGAAATGTGGTTTAGTTCAGACGTGGGCCTTTGCAACGCCAATCCCTGTGTGCCCCACACTGCCTCCCAGAAACCCTGGTCCTTGGGAGTGTCGATCTGCCCCCCCCGGCTCCTGGGGAGCCCCCGCTGCCCCCAGCTCCTGCCCCCCAGCTCCTGGGGAGCCCCTGCTGCCCCCAGCTCCTGCCCCCCAGCTCCTGGGGAGCCCCCACTGCCCCCAGCTCCTGGGGAGCCCCCGCTGCCCCCAGCTCCTGCCCCCCAGCTCCTTCCCCCTGCCCCCAATGCCCCCAGCTCCTGGGGAGCCCCCGCTGCCCCCAGCTCCTGCCCCCCAGCTCCTGGGGAGCCCCCACTACCCCCAGCTCCTTCCCCCTGCCCCCACTGCCCCCAGCTCCTGGGGAGCCCCCACTACCCCCAGCTCCTGCCCCCCAGCTCCTGGGGAGCCCCACTGCCCCCAGCTCCTGCCCCCCAGCTCCTGGGAAACCCCCGCTGACCCTCCCAGAAACCCCAGGCCCCATCGCGGCCTACAGTCACCCGCTCCCAGTACCCAGTAGCCTGTAAGTCAGCCCATTGAAGGCGCCCAAGGCCAGGCAGGGGAGTTACCCCCTCCCCACGCTTACTGTGTAAGCTGAGTAAGGCCTCAGGGCCCACCCCCACAGCAGGCCCCTCACCAGCTCCAGGGTTCCCCCAGACAGGCAAAGTCCCCTCAGGCTAGAGCTGAGCGTGGGGCCGGCAGAGCAGGAACCAGTGGAGGGCTGCAGACCCCCTGGCCCCACATATCGTCCTGAGGGGGGCTCTCACCCCCCAGCCCCTCCCTTTGCAGCAGGAGCTCAGGGCATGTGGGTAGGGGAGTGCGGTGCCAGGACACTCAGCCAGTGCCTGCATCCTGTCCAGCTGAAGGCAGGCGGGGGGTGGGGGCAGGAGAACGGGGTATGTAGGGAGAGGGGGTGAGGCTCCTGCTCTCTGTAGGGAGGGGCACTGCCACAGGCAGGGCAGAGGGATGGCTGGGACTCTAGGGCAGGACAGCAGACGGGGAGGTTGGTGGGAGCCCCCCTGGGGTCCCTCCCTCTCCCCAGCAGCCAGGCCACACGCCCAGCCCAGCCCCGGGGAAGCCAGCAGCCGCCAGGGCGGCAGGCAGGCTGTGCTGCCCAGGGCCATGCGGCGTAACGGCCCCTCGGCCAGCTGGGCCCCAGGCCCCCAGAGGCGAGGGGAGGAGGGCCCCACCCTTGCTGGAGGTGTGGCAGGACCCCGACTCGTCTGGGAACGGGCGCACAGAGGCAAACCCGCCGGGGAGCTGCTGAGCACCAAGTGCCCTGGACAGAGCCAGCGCCACAGCGCCTCAGGAAGGGCAGGATGTGCAGCTGCCCGGCAGGGTGGGGCAGGAGCGACAGCCCAGGAGCCCCACGCCTGCCCCCTCCCCTGCTGGGCCAGGCCGGGGGCAGCCGCTGGCAGACAGACCCCTGCACCAGCTCACCGGGCCTGTCTCAGTGGGCCCTGCTCCATTGGCGGGGTGGGGGCAGATGCGGCTCGGGGATCCGTGTGCAGCCTGTGAATGCCAGCAACCCTGGCGAACTCCAGCACCGGCAGAGACCGGGCCTCCGGAAGGGGCTGGAGGACAGAGGCTGGGCACGTGCAACGGCTCGGCCAGGCCTGCCAGGGGACGGGCAGAGGCCTGGCCAGGCTGAGGTAGACTGCCCGTCCCAGGCAGCCTGCAGAGAGCCGGGCTGGGGGGAGGAAAGGCTGCCTCGGGGGCTGCTGGGCTGGGGAGCACGAGCCTCCAAGGGGAAGCTCTGCACAGATCTCCCTGGGGCAAGCAGCTGACAGCAGCCCCAAGCGCCAATACAGGGAGCCCTGCCCGCCTGGCACCAGAGGGTTCCTTCGTCCCCAAGCCGCTCAAGGGCTCCGGCAGGGCAAAGCTGGCAGTGCCTCTCCCGGCGGGGGTCTCCTCCCGGCCCCGCCCTGCCCCGCCAGCACGCCACCGGCTCTGTCAATATTGACCTACCCGCCCAGCACCAGCTCCAGCTCCCGCTCCCGCTCCCAGCCTTGCGCTAATATTTGAGGCAGCTGGTTTCCACCCTGCCCAGCCCTGCCCAGCAACTGCCCCCAGGCAACCCAGAGCCAGTGTGGGGGCAGAGGTCCGCCAGCTGGGGAGCAAACAGCACCAGCCACCCCAGCTTCCAGGGGCATATCCGCTACGACAGGACAGGCTGGAGCAGCTGGGAGCTTCCACCACCCCGCAGCCAGCGCCCCGCCCCCCCAGCTGGGAGCTTCCACCACCCCCCAGCCAGCGCCTTGCCCCCCCGCCCCCCCAGCTGGGAGCTCCTCCCCCAGCCAGCGCCCCACCCCCCTTGACCTCCAGCTGGGAGCTCCTCCCCCAGCCAGTGCCCCACCCCCCCCGTGCCCCCTGTTGGGAGCTCCCCCCCCAGCCAGCGCCCCGCCCCTCCATCCCCCCAGCTGGGAGCTCCCCCCCAGCGCCCTCTGGAGTTGTACAAGCAGCACAGACAGGAGCACAGCCCCCAGCAGTGGCACAGGGCCCTGGGAGGGGCAGCTGCTCAGACTCACGTGCCCAGGGTCTCCCGGAACTCGTAGATCTCTCGAATGTCCTGGGCTTTCTTCTTCCAGCTCGGCCCGTCCTCACCCAAAGGCATCATCCTTCCCGGGGGCCAGCCTCAGCCGCCTGCCCTGAGGTGCGCTGGGCAGCCTACCCAGCAGGCCTGGTGCGGATCAGCCTCCTGCCAACACCCAGCTCAGGGCCTGCGCAGAGCAGAGGAACTTGCAGCTTGTGCTTGCCTGGGTAGGAGCTTCACCTGACCCAGCAAAGCTGTGCATCCCTGACTAGATGAGCTGGGCCTGGGCCAGGGCCAGGGCCAGGGCCAGGGCCAGGCTGGGTCCATGCCGGTCGGGAAGGGGCAGGAGGCCAGGGCCAGGCTGGGTCCATGCAGTTCGGGAAGGGGCAGGAGGCCAAGGCCAGGCTGGGTCCATGCAGTTCGGGAAGGGGCAGGAGGCCAGGGCCAGGCAGGGTCCATGCAGGTCGGGAAGGGGCAGGAGGCCAGGGCCAGGCTGGGTCCATGCAGTTCGGGAAGGGGCAGGAGGCCAGGGCCAGGCAGGGTCCATGCAGGTCGGGAAGGGGCAGGAGGCCAGGGCCAGGCTGGGTCCATGCAGTTCGGGAAGGGGCAGGAGGCCAGGGCCAGGCAGGGTCCATGCAGGTCGGGAAGGGGCAGGAGGCCAGGGCCAGGCAGGGTCCATGCAGGTCGGGAAGGGGCAGGAGGCCAGGGCCAGGCTGGGTCCATGCCGGTCGGGAAGGGGCAGGAGGCCAGGGCCAGGCTGGGTCCATGCAGGTCGGGAAGGGCCAGGCAGGGCAGGGCCAGGCTGGGTCCATGCAGGTCGGGAAGGGGCAGGAGGCCAGGGCCAGGCTGGGTCCATGCAGGTCGGGAAGGGGCAGGAAGCCAGGGCCAGGCTGGGTCCATGCCAGTCGGGAAGGGGCAGGAGGCCAGGGCCAGGCTGGGTCCATGCCGGTCGGGAAGGGGCAGGAGGCCAGGGCCAGGCTGGGTCCATGCAGGTCGGGAAGGGCCAGGCAGGGCAGGGCCAGGCTGGGTCCATGCAGGTCGGGAAGGGGCAGGAGGCCAGGGCCAGGCTGGGTCCATGCCGGTCGGGAAGGGGCAGGAGGCCAGGGCCAGGCTGGGTCCATGCAGGTCGGGAAGGGGCAGGAGGCCAGGGCCAGGCAGGGTCCATGCAGGTCGGGAAGGGGCAGGAGGCCAGGGCCAGGCAGGGTCCATGCAGGTCGGGAAGGGGCAGGAGGCCAGGGCCAGGCTGGGTCCATGCCGGTCGGGAAGGGGCAGGAGGCCAGGGCCAGGCAGGGTCCATGCAGGTCGGGAAGGGGCAGGAGGCCAGGGCCAGGCAGGGTCCATGCCGGTTGGGAAGGGGCCGGGCAGCACCCACGGGCTGGGGCGGAAGGGCCCATGAGCTCAGCCCCTCGGAGACCCCAAGGTCCTGGACGGGCGGCCGAGGCCCTGCAGCCCAGGGGCGGCTGGGCACCCACGTGGCGGCCCAGGCTCCTGCCAGCGCTCCGCATCCACAGGTGGCCGCGTCCTGTCCCCGCACGGAGCCGGTGCGGATGTGCACGGGCAGGGGACGGGCAGGGGTGCGCAGACTCAGCGGCAGCCGCTATGCGGTGCAGGCGGGCGCACGGCCACCCCGCGTGCCGGGCACGGGGGGCACAGCCCGGCCCGTGCCACTGGGGCCGGCGGCCACGCTGCGGCCCGGGGCTTGCGCCAGCAGCCTCCCGCCACGGCCACGGCCACGGCCACGGCCCGGCCCGGCCAAGCACCTGCGTGCGCCGCCCCTGGCCGGAGGGGGGCGCGCAGGGAGCAGCCCCAGCCGGGGGGCCCGGCCCGGCCCCGCCCGCGCGCACTCACCGCGCTCCCGCCAGCCGAGCGCCCGAACCCCCGTCCGCACCCCGCCGGCACCCCGGCCCGTGACGTCACGGCGGGCGGGGCTCGGCTCCCCGAGCGGCCAATCCGGGGCCGGGAGCTGCCTGGCGACGGGCTCCCACTAAAATTAGACGGGGGCGGGGCGGGGCGACTCGGGCGGCCGCTGCCAGCCTGGCACCGAAGGGCTGGAAATCGCGTCGGGCGGGGGAAGAGCGCCCCGGGACCCCCCCCGTGGGAGCCCCCGAGACCCCTACCCGCCGCCCCCCCCGCGGGAACCCCCTATGCCCCCCCGAGATCCCTACCTGCCAGCCCACCTCCTGCGGGAACCCCCTACACCCCCAAGACCCCTACCCACCCCCCATGGGAGCCCCCTGCCCCCCCGAGACCCCTACCCGCCACCCCCCCGCGGGAACCCCCTACACCCCCCGAGCCCCCTACCCGCCGTGGGAACCCCTATGCCCCCCCGAGACCCCTACCCGCCGCCCCACCTCCCGCGGGAACCCCCTACACCCCCCCGAGACCCCTACCCGCCATGGGAACCCCTATGCCCCCCCGAGATCCATGCCCGCCCCCCGTGAGAGCCCCCTACACCCCCAAGACCCCTACCCACCCCCCATGGGAGCCCCCTGCCCCCCCGAGACCCCTACCCGCCGTGGGAACCCCCTATGCCCCCCCGAGACCCCTACCCGCCGCCCCCCCCGCGGGAACCCCCTACACCCCCAAGACCCCTACCCACCCCCCATGGGAGCCCCCTGCCCCCCCGAGACCCCTACCCGCCACCCCCCCGCGGGAACCCCCTACACCCCCCGAGCCCCCTACCCGCCGTGGGAACCCCTATGCCCCCCCGAGACCCCTACCCGCCGCCCCACCTCCCGCGGGAACCCCCTACACCCCCCCGAGACCCCTACCCGCCATGGGAACCCCTATGCCCCCCCAAGATCCATGCCCGCCCCCCGTGAGAGCCCCCTACACCCTCGAGACCTGTACCCACTGTGGGAACCCCCATACCCCCCCGAGATCCCTACCCGCCGCCCCACCTCCTGCGGGAACCCCCTAAACCCCCAAGACCCCTACCCACCCCCCATGGGAGCCCCCTGCTCCCCCGAGCCCCCTACCCGCCGTGGGAACCCCCTATGCCCCCCCCGAGACCCCTACCCGCCACCCCCCCGCGGGAACCCCCTACACCCCCCGAGACCCCCACCCGCCATGGGAACCCCTATGCCCCCCCGAGATCCCTGCCCACCCCCCGTGAGAGCCTCCTACCCCCCCGAGACCCCTACCCACTGTGGGAACCCCCATGCCCCCGAGACCCCTACCTGCCACCCCACCTCCTGCAGGAACCCCCTACACCCCCCAAGACCCCTACCCACCCCCCCGGGAGCCCCCTGCTCCCCCAAGACCCCTACCCACTGCCCCATGGGAACCCCCTACCCCCCAAGACCTCTACCTGCTGTGGGAACCCCCTATACCCCCCCGAGACCCCTACCCGCCCCCCGTGAGCCCCCTCCCCCCCAAAACCCCTACCCGCCGCCCCACCCCCTGCAGGAAGCCCCAATGCCCCCCACAGGAACCCCCTATGTAGCCCCAAGACCCCTACCCACCCCCCCATGGGAACCCTCCTACATTCCCACCACCCCCCACTGGGAACCCCCTACACACACCCCCCGAGACCCCTACCTGCCACCCCGTGGGAACCTGCCTACATTCCCACTGCCCCCCATGGGAACCCCCACACATTTCCACCCTGGAATCCCCTCATGGGACCCCACCCCATGTGACCTGTGTGTCACCCTCCCACAGGACACAAGGACTGAATAGTAGATCGGGGCCCAGAACCCAGCTTGGCTTCCATCCCAGACTGCACTTCCTCCTACTCAAGAGCTCCCTGCACCCCCTGGAGAACACCCCTGTCCACCCAGCCCTACGCCCGCCAGGCTGCTGGGCCCAGCCCAGGCCTGGAGCACTTCACCCCATCAGGCCACATGCGCCCCTTGAGCTCCTGCACCCACTGCAGCCTCGGCCTCCGAGCCAACCGGCGCAGAGCACATCCCTCCTCTGGCCAGCCCCCCGACCCCCGGCCCCACAGCAGCAGCACCCACGCTGGAGCCAGCCCCCTGCCTGGGGGTTCCAGGCCTGCTCCCCCCAGCGCTCAGCCCAGCAG
Organism: Carettochelys insculpta; assembly: GCF_033958435.1. NCBI lineage: Eukaryota > Metazoa > Chordata > Testudines > Carettochelyidae > Carettochelys > Carettochelys insculpta. The sequence continues at coordinate 49,724,300 of NC_134147.1, read as the reverse complement.
CCCACAGCAGGGAACTTCCAGCCTCGTACAGCCCAAGGTTTTGTTTTATTGGCTGCTTCCCCAGCCCTTCTCCTGGGGCAGGGCCAGCCCCGGCAGCAGACTTGTTCTGCCCTCCTCCCGACTCTGGCCTCTTCCCCAGGTCAGCCAAGGCGCCTCCCTCTTCGCCAGCTTCACAGCAGTCATTTGGTGTCATCCGCCACCACGGCCCCCTGCCTCAGAGGCTAATAAATACATCAGCCACCGGCCCCCGCGACAGCTGCTCTCCGCAGCAGAGCCGGGGGGTCTCCGCCTCAGCCAAGCTGGGCCCCGCTACCAGACGTGGCTCCGGCCCAAGCCGATGCTCCCTGCAGTCCCACCCCCAGAACGCCAGCAGCCTAGCGCCCAAGCGCCTTGCATGGGCCAGGGCAACCCTCCCAGCTGGGGGTTCCCTGGCCCAGCCAGGCCCAGTCCCGTCCCTGCCCTCACATGCAGCTGCAGTGCCCGCGGCAGGCGCCCACGGCCTTGTAACAGGAGCTGCTGGTGCATGGCCCCGCCCTCGCCCTGAGCTGACCACTCAACCTTCCCAGGAAAGTGATGCAGGGGCCCCCTGCTCTCTGCACTGGGGCCCCCCCAAACTTCCAGCCACCGGAGCAGAGACAGCAGTGCCCCTTGCGCACTCCTGGCTGGGGGAAGCCAGCAGCAGACGCTGGAAGTTAGGGATCCCAGGTGGGGCCCAGTGCTGGGCAGGGCTCCAAAGCTGCAAGGCACGTAATCACCTGCGCCCCAGCCCCAGCCCCAGCCCCGGCCCCGGGGTGCAGCTAGCTTGGGAGGGACTTGGCTGTCCTGCAGACAGCACCACAACCCTCCCCTCTGCAGAGGTGCTGGGCACCAACATGAAGTGTAACCCCGGCTACACTATGGCCCCCCGGCCGCTCCCGGCTCCCTTGTCACACGCACAGCCCCGCCCAGGGGCAGGCTCCACGCCCCACGGCCTGCAACAGCAGCCCAGCACCAAGACATGAGCTCAGGGAAGATGCTGAGGAAGGAAGCCCAGGAACTGGCTTGGAGCCAGATCACTCTCTCAGCCCTGGTTTCTGCCCCAGCACAGCCCTAGCCACAGGCCTCTGCCCCCAGCACATGGCTCCACCAGGCAGGCCTAAGGTCCTCTCTGAGCTGAGCCAGGTCCGGCCTGTCTCTTCCCACCCCCTGCTCGCCAAGGGGCCAGTTGCGCCCCTGGGCCCAAGACTTGGGAGCGTGGCCAGGTGGCCCACCACCACGCAGGCCTGTTGTGGCAATAGGCAGAGCACAGCTCCAGGGCAGAGGGGAAGGGCCATACAGAGCAGCTGAGCACCCAGGAGAAGCGCACACGGCGGTGCTACAGGCTGAGCCCCCAGGCCTGGCGCTGGGCCGGCAGCTGAGACAAGACTGGGCTGTCATGGCTAAGGCCGAGGGCCTGGCGTCTCCTCCTGCCCAGCAAGGTGCTGGCGGGCTGGGCAGCCTGTCTGCAAGGGCAGGGCCAGACGTGGCACTTCCCCCCTAGCCATCCAAGAGCTTGAGGATGCTCTCTCGCTCCTTCAGGGCCTTCCAGGCCTGGTCCTTCTCCTTCTTGGTGGGCGTGCGCTTCTTCTGGCGCGCGGCCATGATCTTGCGGAAGGCGTCCATGACCTCGTTGTCAGCCACGCGCACACGCTGCCGCAGTACCTGCCTGTGCAGCTCCTCCTTGGCCAGCCTGGGGAGAGAGGCAGAGCTGTCAGCTGCAGCCCAGCCACCCCGCGAGCACTGCTGGACCCACACCTACCTGAGCAGCTCCTGCTTCCGCGCCCGGTTGTGAGCGCTAAGTGCCTTGAGCTCAGCCTGCCTCTTGCGCAGCTCAGCCAGGACCTCGTCCTCCGAGTCTTCGGGGGCCCGGTCCTCTGACTCCAGCAGGCCTTGGGCGACCAGCTCCTCCTTGAGCCGACCCTCCAGGGACTTAGTGTGAGGGACACTGTAAGGGGCAGAGTGCTCTTGTGAGCCCCTGATGCTGCAGCAGCTCAGCAAGGGGCTGGGGAGGCAGAGAGGGTGAGCCAGGCTCCCTGCCTGGGAGCATACCCACAGGCTGGCTGCTTCCGAGACCCACTCAGAAAGAGCACGAGCCTACCCCACACCCTTAGCTCTGGAGCTGCCTGTTAGCCTGGGCTCCGGTGTGCTGGACTGCACAGGGGACAGGAGAGCACTCTGCTCAGATGCTGCACACACAAGGCTCTCGAACCCTTGAACTCCTCCCTGAGCAATTCCTCAACGTAGCTAGATATAAGGGGAGAGGCTTCCTCTCTGCTTCCCTCGCTGCCCCAGCACAGCCATTCAAGGGGCACTGGAGCCTAGGTCTGCCTGGGCTGAAGTCACCTGCTCTGCTCCTACCAGGGGCCAATGACACAGGGACCCCATGGAGAGATTTCCAGAAGCCTTCAACCAAGTCCCTCCCCAGCAACAGCTCTGAAGCTTAGTGAGCTGCCCTGGCAGAAGAGGGAGGGCCCTCTCCTGGAAAGAGGGCTGGTTAAAGGACAGGACCCCAAGGGTGGGACACAGGGCACAGGAGCAGGGCGGAGTCTCCCAGGGCTCTGCACAGGGCCCAGAGCTGTTCAGCTGAGAAACCATCTGCAGAGAGGAGCAAACAGAGAGGTGGCAAAATTTGCAGCTGATACTAAAGAGCTCAAGACAGCAAAGTCCACAGCAGAGTGTGGAGAGCTACAACAGGACCTCGGTTAAGGGGGAGTGGACAGGAGTAAAGGGGCCGACCTTAGTGTTACCACCCCGGAGCACCCTTGGAGTCACTGTGGTAGCTCTCTGCAGCCGTCGCACCAGGCAACCGACAGGAACGAGGCAGAGAAAGAACAGCCTAGTGCTTTTACCTAGATCCCTGGCGTGTCCGCAGCCACCTCCCCGGGAAAGCTCCGGCAAGGGCGCCGCTGACGCGGGGTGGGAACGGCTGCCGAGCGCTGGCCAACAGCATGGCCGAGAGTTGCGGGGAGGGGCGGGGTACGGTGGGCCTGCGCAATGCTGACTGGCGATGGAGAAGCGAATGAGGAGGTGTCATTGACGCCTCCCAGCGCAAGAACTGGGGTCGCCCAAGGAAAGCACCAGGCCGTGGGCTGAAAGCGACGCACAGGCAGCACTCCATCACCCAGCTCGCAGCCAGGCTGCGGCGCGCAGGCAGACCTACAGGGAGGCTCTGCATCAGGCTGGCCCGGGCGGGGCCCTGGCCCCTTTGCCAGGGCTGGGAATACGTCACAGGGGAGGGGTCTCTGGGACGCCCGATGCTGGCCCTGCAGGAACGGGACACTGAGCGGACGGCCCTGTGCCTGACCCCAGCTGGCTGGTCTTGTGCACAATTGTCACCGCCCCAGCAGCAGGGCTGGGGGCCCCTTGGCACAGCCGGGAGCAGCAGCTGGCAGGTGGGCGCGGCTCACCTGAAGGGCTTGTTCTGGCTGCGAGGCGATGTGCCGGCACCATCGGCTCCCGAGTCTTTGCCAGCCAGGTCTGGGATGGGAGACTCCTCGATGGGCGAGATGATGTTCTCCTGCAGCCGGAGGGAGGGCAGGGTCAGTGCTGAGCAGAGGGAACCCCTGCCCCAGCGTGCAGCTGTCAGGCTGCCCCAGAGCCGCACTCACCTCCACCAGTGCCTGCAGGAGGCGCTGTGTCAAGGGCCCGAATGGGCAGCCATCCTCAGGCTGCTCCTGCTGGGACTCCGACTTCTTCAGCAAGGCGTCCACATCTGGCGGGGGCAGCAGAGGGGGGAAGAGAGGATGGTGAAGCTCGGTGGGGGACAGGGCTGGGGGCGGCGCCGAGCAGTTCGGGGGGGCGGGGGGGGCTGAGATTGAGCCAAGTCAGTGGTGTGAAGAGCAGCTGGAGCTGGCACTCGGGTGCAGACACCCCATCTGCCCGGAGCGAGGCTGGCACACTCTCATGCCCCCTCACACGTCCCCGGGTGTCCCGCCCTCCCTGCCTCCACCCATGCCCCGAGTCCCTTCATGCTGGGGCTGCCCAGGGTGTGGAGCAGAGGAACCTTTTGTGTCCAGCTCAGTCAACGGCCCCAGGGCGCCTTTCTTCTTGTCAGCTGCGGCTGCTGCCCGAGCCCCGTCCTTCTGCTCTTCCAGCAGGTCCTCCTGGGCCCAGCGCTGGCAGTAATGCTTCCCCAGTGGTGGGACCTGCAATGGAGCACAGGCAGCTGGGCCCAGAGCCTCTCCCCAGTGCTGTCTGGGGACGAGCCCTGCGGGGAACCTCTGGAGAGAGCTGCTGCACTCCCTTGGCCCAGGGCTAGAGCTGCATGGGGCAGTCCCAGCTCCTGCCCTGATGGCCAAGGGTGCGGGGGAGGGAAGGCTGGGGCTCTCAGTGGGTCTGGAGAAGCTGCTATCCTGCTGCCCCTGACGGGGGAACCGCAGGGGTCTCAGCCAGACATTGGCCCCTGCACACAAGGAAGGAGAGCTCTAGGCAGCCAAGGTGTGGAGCAGGCACAAACTGTACCCCTCACAGCTCGGGAACCCCCCGAAGGCGAGCAGCTTGTCTCTCACCCCAGTGCCCGGGCGCTGCAGGCCAGGGGCTGGCAAGTGGCAGCCTCGCTCCTCGGACTCGTTTTCACCACAGACCTCTTGTGCAGGGGGACCCCTGAACCCCATCACTGCACCCCGTCCGCTGGCAGGAGTGACTCTCACTCAGCAGGTACAACAGGAGGTTTATTAGGCGACAGATGCCCAGTTTCTCCCAGAAGCGACAGTACAGCAGCCAGAGACAGTCCTTCCAACCCGTCCTGGGGAGAAGACCCCAAGGGGTGCCCCTCTGGGGTGCAGCTTTCCCCCTCCTCAGGCTGGCTGCCTTCCAGCTCCTCTTCCCCTAGCCTCTAACTGCTGCCCCCGATTCAAAACCCAGCTCGGCTCCTCCCTCCTCTTTGTTCAGGGCAGAGGTGTTACCTGCCAGTTGTAGCCCCAGGGTCATCCTTAGCCACTGGGAGCTGCTCTGCTTGTCTCTCACATCCAGCCTGACTCACACAGGCCCTCCCCCCACTCCATCACATCTCTCCCCCCTTCCAGACCGAACTGAGCGGGGTCACTTAGCCAGTGACCTGGGGAACTTCAGGGCCCTCCCTGCATGACAGGGCATCGGCTTTGGTGCTGTTGTTCCCCTTGACATGGACCACCTCCACGTCGTAGTCCTGCAGGAGCAGACTCCACCTCAGGAGCTTGGCGTTGGCCCCTCTCATGTGATGCAGCCAGTTCAGGGGTGAGTGATCGGTGTACACGGTGAAACGCCGTCCAAACAGGTACGGCTGCAGCTTCCCCAGCGCCCACACCATGGCCAGACATTCCTTCTCTATGGCCGCGTAGTTCTGCTCCCGGGGCAGCACCTTCTTACTCAGGTACACGATGGGGTGTTTCTCCCCTTTGTCATTCACCTGCATTAGCACCGCCCCCAGCCCCACGTCTGAGGCATCGGTGAACTCCAGGAAGGGCTTGTTGAAGTCTGGATTTGCCAGCACCGGGGCCCTGACCAGAGCCTCCTTCAGTGCGCAGAGGGCCTCTTGGCGCTGCTTGGTCCAGACCACCTTGTCAGGCTTTCCCTTCTTACACAGCTCCGTCAGGGGGGCTGCGATGGAGCTAAAGCGGGGCACAAACCTCCGGTAGTACCCCGCCATCCCAATGAAGGCCTGGACCTGTTTCTTAGTCTGGGGTGTTGGCCAATCTCTGACAGCCTCCACTTTAGCTGGCTCTGGCTTTAAGCAGCCGCTGCCCACCTTGTGGCCCAGGTAGGTCACCTCAGCCATTCCCACCTTGCACTTCCCTGCCTTGATAGTCAGACCAGCCTTCTGGAGTCGGTCCAGCACCTGCTTGACTTGGGACACATGGTCCTCCCATGTCTGGCTGAAGATGCAAACGTCGTCCACGTACGCCAGGGCAAAGCTCTCCATCCCTTTCAGTAGCTGGTCCACCAGACGCTGGAAGGTAGCGGGTGCCCCCTTGAGGCCAGAGGGCAGGACCAGGAACTCGTAGAGCCCCACAGGGGTGATGAAAGCCGACTTGAGCCGGGCATCTTGGTCTAATGGCACTTGCCAGTACCCCTTGGTGAGGTCTATGGTGGTGAGGTAACGGGCTCCCCCCAGCTTGTCTAAAAGGTCATCAGGCCTGGGCATGGGGTAGGCGTCCGAGACAGTGATGGCGTTAAGCTTGCGATAGTCCACACAAAACCGAACAGACCCATCTTTTTTAGGGACTAACACCACGGGAGAGGCCTAGGGGCTGGACGAGGGTTGGATCACCTCCAGAGCCAGCATGTCTTCAATCTCCCGCTCTATGTCCTGAGCCGTCCTCCCTGTGGCTCTGAATGGCACACACTTGATAGGGGCGTGGGTGCCTGTCTCTATTCAGTGGACAGCCAGGTCAGTGCGTCCGGGTCTGTCCGAGAACAGCTGTTGGTGTGAATTCAGCACCTCCTTGATCTCCGTCTGCTGGGCAGCGGTCAGCTGGTCTGAGAGGGGAATAGACTCCAGCAAGGAGCCGGCTCCAGTCCTTGTGAGCAAATCCACCAAGGGATCATCCCCCTGCCCCTCCCAGTGTCTGCACAAGGCGAGCACCAAGTTCTCTCTGTCCCAGTAAGGTTTCATCATGTTCACATGATAGACCCGGTGGCTGTGGGCCCGGTTTGACAGTTCCACCACATAATTCACGTCATTTAGGTGTTTGACAACCTTGAAGGGCCCATCCCAGGCCGCTTGCAGCTTGTTCCGCCGCACAGGTACAAGGACCATCACTTGGTCCCCGGTGGCATAGGCTCGGGCCTGGGCATTAGAGTCATACCAGACCTTTTGCTTCCTTTGGGCCATGGAGAGGTTCTCCCTGGCCAGGCCCATGAGCTCGGTGAGTTTTTCCCGGAAGGTCAGTACATACTGTACCACTGACTCCCCTTCAGGAGAGGCCGTCCCCTCCCACTCTTCTCTGAGCAAGTCCAAGGGTCCCTGTACCCTCCTTCCATACAGCAGCTCAAGCGGGGAGAACCCCGTGGATTCCTGGGGCACTTCCCTGTATGCAAACAGAAGGTGGGGTAAGTACTTGTCCCAGTCATGGGGGTATTGATTCATGAAGGTTCTCAGCATCTGCTTCAGAGTCCCATTGAACCTCTCCACCAGCCCGTTAGTCTGTGGGTGGTCAACTGTGGCCCAGGTGTGCCAGACCCCACACTTGTCCCACAAGCTTTGCAGTAGGGCTGACATGAAGTTGGACCCCTGATCTGTGAGGACCTCCTTGGGGAACCCCACTCTGCTGAAAATGGACAGCAGTGCATCCGCCACGGTGTCAGCGTCGATAGAGGTCAAGGCCACTGCTTCTGGGTATCGCGTTGCAAAATCTACCACCACCAAAATATGTTTCTTCCCCGAACGCGTTGCCTTGCTGAAGGGGCCCACTATGTCCATAGCCACTTTCTGGAAAGGCTCCTCTATGATGGGCAGTGGCCTCAGGGCAGGTTTCCCCTTGTCCCGGCTCTTCCCCACCCTCTGGCAGGGATTGCAGGACAGGCAATACAGACGGACAGCTGCAAAGATCCCTGGCCAGAAAAAGTTCTGTAACAACCTTCTCCTGGTGCGGTGGATCCCCTGGTGTCCTGCGAGTGGGACATCATGGGCTAAGTACAGCAACCTGCGCCGGTACATTTGGGGAACCACCAGTTGCCTCTGGACCTTCCATGGTTCCGCTTTGCGTCTGGGAGCCCATTCCCGGTACAGGAATCCCTTTTCCCACAGGAATCTCTCCCTGCAGCCCTCCCCCAGCTGTGGAGCTGGGCTGAGACTGGCCAGTTCCCTCAGCTTCTGCAAGGAGGGGTCTCTCTGCTGCTCTGCCTGGAACTCTTTGGCTGGGGAAGGGGCAGAAGCTACTTCCCTATCCCTGCCTGGCTCCAGCACCCCTGGCCTGTGAGATCTGGTTTTTGGGGGCCCCCTTTCTCTCAGGGTTGGCCCCTGTGGCTCCTGTGACTTTGGCTGGGCCTGTAGCCCTGAATCTGGGGAACGCACCCCTCGTTTTCTTTGGCTACGGGTCAGGACCAGGGCACGAGGGCGTTCACCTGGCCAGTTCTCCAGGTCAGCCCCCATCAGTACATCCGCTGGCAAATGGCTGTGCACGCCCACTTCCTTGGGGCCTTCCTTCTTCCCCCATTTCAGGTGCACCCTCGCCATGGGCACCTTGAAAGGGGTCCCATCAATTCCTGTTATCGTCAGGTGGGAATTGGGTATCATGCAGCCCGGTGCCTCCACCCCGGGTAGGGCCAGCGTCACATCAGTGCCTGTGTCCCAGAACCCCGTGACCTTTTTCCCATCTACCTCGAGGCGTTTGAGACGCTTGCTCCACAGAGGCATTGCCGCCCCCACTCTGTAAACTGACCTCTGAGCATTTGGTCCCCCTGAGGAGCTGGTCTGTGGGGCAGACTTGGCCCAATCCGAGTGCCCACTGTCAGCACCACCCGCCTTGGCCGCCAGCCCCTCTGGCTTCTGGGACTCCACCCAGTTGACTCCATGACCCCCCAGCCTGCTCAACCTGTCTGGGAGCTTGGGGCACTGGGCTGCTCTATGCCCCTTTTGCCCACAGTGGTAACAGCCTGGGTCTTGTTGTGTCCCTCGGGCCGGCTGCTCTGTCCAGGCTCTGCTTGGCTCTCTGGGGGGTAGGTGGCCGGCCCCTCTTTCCTGGGCTCACCCAAGAGGTGGTCCCCTCTGTCATACGGTCAGGAACCAGTCTCTCTGAGATTCTCGGTCTCTCCGGGACTCCCTCTCCCTCCGGGACTCCCTTTCAAACCTGGCCCGGCTGTTTGTGAAGTCATCTGCCAGTTTCTCTGCATTGTGTGAATCCCCTGGCCTCTGGTCCACGAGCCACACCCTCAGGTCAGGTGAGCATATCTTGTAGAATCACTCCAGGATCGCCAGCTCGATCAGGTCCTCTACGGACTAGGCTCCCATCCCGAACACCCACTTCCGGTAGTTTTGCCTCAGGCGGGCGGTTGTATCCACATGGGTTTCCTCTGGCCTCTTCTGCGCCTCCTGGAACTTCTTTTTGTACATCTCCGGAGTCAGCCCGAACTTATGCAGCAGGGCCTGTTTGAACCGTTCATAGTCCCCAGGCTGCAGCCCCTCCGGCTGGCTGAGCACCGCTGCAGCCTTCTGGCCCAGCAAGGGGGTGAGGTGCCGGAGCCACTCAGCTGGGGGAACCTCGTGCAACTCACAGGCTCCCTCAAAGGCGGTAAGGAACTCGTCCATGTCCCCTGGGTCCTGACACTGGGCCAGCACGCGCGTCTCCAAGTGACTGGCCATCCCGAGCCGTCTGGCCCTCTCCCCACTTACCACAGCTGGGGCCTCTTGGCGTCTCGCCTCTGCCATGGCCTGCTCATGCTCCCGCTCTCGCTCTCTCTCCTCCCGCTGTCTCTCTTGTAGCTGGCGCTCGTGCTCATGCTCTCTTTCCTGTTCCTGGTGCTCCAGTTCCTTTAATCTCACCTCGAGCTCCAGCCATCGCAGCTCTGCGGCGGGGGACTCTGCCCGCGATGGACCACCCCTAGCTGAGCGTGACCTGGCGGGCACCGTGTGTGTCTGACGGCGTCGAGACCCCGCTCCTGTCAGAGAATCCAAAATGCTTCCCGAGGGTGACCAGCCACTTTCTGCCGGGACAGGCTCTGCCCCCCCAGATCGGTCGTTCTCTTCCAGGTGGGCAATCAGCTGGGCCTTGGTCACCTTCCCCATGGTCAGGCCCCTCTCTCTGCACAGCCCCGCTAGCTCTGCCTTCAGGAGTCGGGTATAATCCATCTCTCTGCTGTCTCCCGGGGTATCCACTCACCAGCAGCAGCTGCAGCAGTTGCTGTTCCCCCTCTGGCTCTTGTGAGGCTCCTTCCTTCTCTTGTGCTCAGTCAGCCACTGATGGGAGCTCATCCGTGGGTGCAGTGCATCCCACTCCTGACACGAGTGTGATGGGGTTCAGGGGTCCCCCTGCACTGCACCCCGTCCGCTGGCAGGATTGACTCTCATTCAGCAGGTACAACAGGAGGTTTATTAGGCAACAGATGCCCAGTTTCTCACAGAAGCGACAGTACAGCAGCCAGAGACAGTCCTTCCAACCCGTCCTGGGGAGAAGACCCCAAGGGGTGCCCCTCTGGGGTGTAGCTTTCCCCCTCCTCAGGCTGGCTGCCTTCCAGCTCCTCTTCCCCTAGCCTCTAACTGCTGCTCCTGATTCAAAAAAAAAAAAGCCCTGCTTGGCTCCTCCCTGCTCTTTGTTCAGGCAGAGGTGTTACCTGCCAGTTGTAGCCCCAGGGTCATCCTTAGCTACTGGGAGCTGATCTGCTTGTCTCTCACATCCAGCCTGACTCACACATGCACTCCCCCCACTCCATCACACCTCTCTGCAGGTGCCCATCTCAGCAGCCAGGAGGTTCAGGTCCCAGCGCATCCGGCACACGCCTGTCGGTAGGGAAGAGGAGGCCAGGTGGTGGGGTCAGGGCACTGCAAGAGCCCAGAAGTGCTGCTGGGCCCCCCACCTGAGAGCAGTCGGTGCATTCTCAGCGCCAGCTTCCCAGGCCTGGGCACAGGTGCCACATCTGCAGGGCAGGCAAGAGCCAAGGCAGATGCGTGTGTGCCCGCAGTGCGCCCCACCCCGAATTCAGCACCACGAGAATCCAGGCTGCCCTCCGGCCCACCCGAAGCCGTGCTGACTGCTCCGGAATGTGGCGCATTTCCCTTGACGCTGGCAATGGGGGCTGAGCTCACCTGGGGCCCAGCTACGGCTGCGCTGGCACCGTCCCCCTTGGCTCCCCTTACCTGGCACTCAGCCACGGCTTCCTGCATTCAGCCCCATGGCCGGCCTGGATGGCAGCACCCCAGGGCACAGCTACAGCGTCTGTTTCCTCCCACCAAAGCACGCACTGCTCTCCTCTCTAACCCGCAACGCCCACGCGGGCAGCTCAGGGAATCTGAGCACTTGTGGACTAACTGTCCCTGCCCTCCCCTACTATGGGGATCAGGGCTCTCTCGGGGAAAGCCACCTGGGGCTAAGGGAGGACGGAGCTCTGGGCACAGCCCAGAGCATACAGAGGTCTTGGCTCATTCAGACCTGCCCTGCAAGGAGGCTGCTATCTCCCGCCCCATTGCCGGCGGCAGCTCAATTGTGCCTGAAAAGCAGAGGGAGGCACAAGCGCTGGAGCAGGAGACAAGCTGTGAGACACCCAGATACCCAGGGCCCAAGCACGTCTGTGACCCGGAGGTAAAACTACAACAGCTTCTGCATGCGCTGGAGAGCCCCGCCCAACACGCTCCCGGCAATCTGCTTCGCTGCTGTAGAACAGGGCACAGACTGCACCATCCTGCCCCAGCAGCACAAGCCTCACCTCCCAGGGTAGAGCCTCCAGCCAGCTTGACCCCACCCAGCCTGCACTGCCCAAGGACGGGCAAGAGGTAGCCACAGCCCCGCAGCGCTGCGCAGCGCCAAGCCCTGCAACCCACCTTTGCTGCCTGCCTCACTCCCGGGGCATCAGCTCTCACTGCAAGGCCCAAGAATGGCAGGAGGGCAGAGGGGCACTGGCTGCCCTGTGGTTTGTACCTTGTAGTGCTCGGCCTCATCCTCTGGGGTCTTGAGCAGCTCCTCCAGGGTTCGCACCTCCTCACTGGTGAGGTCTGCACAGTAGGGCTCCACGGAGGCCCAGAACCTGCAGGGTGCGGCAAACAGGCACTCAGAAGGGAAGGGCAGGAGCTGCTGACCCAAGCGGGTGGCTCCTCCTGAACCCAGGAGATGGAGTCTGTGCTCAGGGCGGATCGGTGCGGAGCAGACTGCAAGCGTTAGCACCCAACGCCCAGTTCAGCTTGGGGCTTTGGCCCACAGCATCAGGGAAAGGGCTGTGTTTCCCTTGGGAGCCCCACAGTTGCTCATAACCCCTTCTGTTTCCAACCCGACCTTACCTATTTGGGGCATCATTTTTGGGGATCCGAGGCATGTCCACCGGGTCATCTGGGAACTCATATTCCTGGATCTTGGGCTGGAGGTTCTTAGATTTGGGCCGCCCAGGGCCGGGCCCTGTGCCGTGCCCACCCTTCCCCTCTAGCTTCTGCTTCTTGGGCTTCCCATGTTTCACTGGGGTGCCCAGGTCATGCTCTTTGCCCAGCTTCAGGAACCGCCTGTCCCCCTTCTTGTCCTGCCAGTCGGTCAAAATCTGAAAGAGAACAGCTCTGTGTCACCCCAGCCATGCAGCTGGCGGAGCCCAGAACCAGAGAGGGAAAGGAAAGGGTCCAACTAAAGCCAAGCCCCTTGCCCCTCTTCAGCTCTGTCTGCCCTTTAAGGGCCCACTCCTTTCTCTAACAACCATCCTGCTTCCTTCACCCTCAGGCCCCATTCTCTCTGACAGCTGGCACCCCTCTACCACTCGCAGGGACCACCGAGGCACAACCCCCAGCAAGGAAGGAACTTGATGGGCTGGCAGCAAGCCAGGCTCTGCTGCAACATTGTCTGCCATGGGAGGAAGGAACCAGCCCAGCGGAGAGGGCACACTGTACGGCACAAGTCCAGGGACAGAGGTAAAAAAGCCAGCAGGTCTCACTGCCAGGGCCAACCCACACAGCAACGAGCAGCGACTCTGCTAGACGCCTAAGACTGCAGGCATTACTAAAAGGCAAAAGTCCTTGGCCTTTCAGGCCAGATGCAGCCACTCGCCAGTCCGGCCTCCTGTACAGCACAGGGCCCCGGCCACGAACGGCCACCCACAAACCGGTACTGCTCCTGGTGCCTTGCGAAGGACTTCCACACTGCTCACTCGGGAAGTAAGGACAGCTCATCAACCCCCAAAACGTTAACCATTCCACGGCTGGCTTGCGAGAAGCCCCCAGGCCAGCGGTTACGGTGAAGCCGGTATGGGAGGGCTGCTCTCTGGAGTCCAAACAGCCCTCGGCAAAGGGTCATGGAACCCAGACTGACGGACCCCAGATGCAGCCAGCCCACGCCCGCCGCCCTAGTACTCTCGGCTGCCCCAAGGAACTAGGGAGCCCGACCTGCGTCTCTGCCTCCAGCACCCGCAGCCTGCGGCTGGCCGAGGACAACAGCGTCTCCAGCTCCAGCTGCAGCGTGTCGAGCTCCTCGATGCCGATGCCATCCTCCTCGGAGCGGGCCAGCACGGCCGTGTAGCGCGGGCACACCTTCGCGTGGTCCACCGACTTGAAGTCGTGGAACTGCAGCGGGCAGTCTTTGAGCTCGCTCATCCCGCCGCGGGGAGGGCGCCGGCCGAGCAGCGCGCTGGGGGCTCGCACACGGGGGCGGTCTGGAGGCACCTGGCAGCAGGGGCTGCCGGGCTGCGCGGCGTGGGGCGCGGGGGGGCGCGGGGGCTGCCGGGCTGCGCGGCGTGGGGCGCGGGAGCTGCCGGGCTGCGCGGCGTGGGGGCGGGGGGCGGGGGCTGCCGGGCTGCGCGGCGTGGGGCGGGCGCGGGAGCTGCCGGGCTGCGCGGCGTGGGGGCGGGGGGCGGGGGCTGCCGGGCTGCGCGGCGTGGGGGCGGGGGCTGCCGGGCTGCCGGGCTGCGCGGCGTGGGGGCGGGGGCTGCCGGGCTGCGCGGCGTGGGGGCGGGGGGCGCGGGGTACGGGGGCTGCCGGGCTGCGCGGCGTGGGGGCGGGGCGGGGCGCCGGGCCCTGCCGCAGTCCCAGGGAGAAGGCGCCGCTCTGCCAAGGGCGGGGGAGGGGGAGGGGAATCTGGGCACTTCCGGCGGCCTGACGCCTCTCTCGCCGCTTCCGGCCCCCGGAGCTCAGCGCGGCCAGCCCCCTCCCCATTGGCTGGTCCCCACGCCGGGGCCCCGCCCCATTGGGCGAACAACCCGCGCGCTGTTACCTAATATGGAAGCAGTGGTGGGAATGTACCAAGTGCGGGACGGGGGGAGGAGGAGCCCCGGCGCTCGCAGCGGGGCGGCGATGGCCGGGGCTGCCCCCGGGCGGCTGACAGGGTCAGTGGGGGGCACGGCCAGTCCCACTCGCGGGCAGGAAGGAGGCTCAGGCGAGCGACCCCCGCGGGCGGCAATGGAACGGACCGCCCACCCCGGAAGGGAGGAGCCTCCTGAGCTCGCCGCTTCCGCTTCCGCTTCCGGAGACCTGGACCAACTGAGCGGACTGAAGCCGTCGTTATGGTAGGGGTCGGGGGTGGTGGGACGGGACTCGACTCCTGGGGCGGCGCGGCGGGGGGGGGGTGCCTGGGACCAGGCTACTTGGCTTCTGTCTTGCTCTGACTTCCCCGCCCCCACCAGACTGCCACGCTGCGGCCCTACCTGAGTGCGGTGCGCGCCACCCTGCAGGCTGCCCTGTGCCTGGAGAACTTCTCCTCCCAGGTGGTGGAGCGACACAACAAGCCGGAGGTGGAAGTCAGGTACGAGAAGGAGGTTGGGACCCTGAGGTGGGGAGAGGCTGAGAGTCACTGAGGTCTGGGGCCCCTGTTCAGCAGTGGGGAATGGGAAGGGTTGGCTGCCTGCTCAGGGCAGGGCCTCTCGCCGGGAGGCCGTGGGGTTGAAGTGAGGAGAAGCGCTGTGGGCTAAGGAGTCACAAGCAGCTTCCTGGTAATCTGCATCACTTCCCAATAGGTTTCCTGTCCCAGTTTGTTTCCCTTTCTTCAGTTCATTGTAGGGTTGTCAACTTTCTAATTACACAGCTGACTGTCCTAGCCCTGCCCAGCCTCTTCCCCGAGATCCCTGTGTTATAGGATTCTCAGGGTTATACACCAGAACTGTCGTGTGAAACCAGCTGACACTGACCCACTTCCAGCTCCCTGGCCCTTGTCTTGCTGGTTGCATCTTCTCTGGTATTTGTGCTGCTTCCTAGACAAAAAGTATTCTCTAGTTTCTGCAGTGTCTTTGGTGCAGGGTTGATGTCTGGCAGCTCTGATCCTGGAACCGTAACCCTAACAAAACTCTTTGTCCAGTCACACCCCACCATCTTCACTGAGTCACACTAAGCAAAATGAATTACACAGAGGCAGAAACAACTGAACCCAGCCATCAATCATCCATACAAGAAATAGGGAAGTGGGGACCAGAATGCTAGAATAAGGGGAAGAGGATTTCACACCCCAACTATTGATGAAGAGTTTCTTGTCCAGCAAAATGGTGTTGGACTATTTTCATTAACCACCTTGAGATCTGTTTTTTGTCTGGTGATACAGGTGCCATTAGGACATGGTCTGCCCCTCAACAGCTGGTATTACACTATTTCTGAGGCTGTGACTTCCTCTGTCAGCCAATGGCTGCTGCTCTTTCCATCTAGTTAAGTCCATGTAGCATGGCTACAGTATGGCTACAGAAAAAGGCCTTATTCTTACAGCTGACAAGTTGGGGTGCTGGAGGGCATGAGGGATCCACCTGAGGTGCTGGCTCTGGGGTTGGGGCAGAGGGTTGGGAGGAAAGAGGGGTTTGGGTTGGGGTGCAGGCTCACACTGGGCAGCTACCCATCTATGGCACAGCAAGGCTAAGGCAGGCCCCTGGCTGTGCCTGGAGGCAGCCAGCAGGTCCAGCTCCTAGCAGGAGACTGGGAGACTCCACGCTGTTGTCACCTGCAGGTACCGTCCTGCAGATCCCATTGCTTATAGCTCCTTGCTAGGAGGAGTGCAGAGCCAGTCCTAGGAGCAGGGTGTGGAGCCCCCAGCCTCTGTGCCTCTTAGCAAATCTGCTGGCCGTTTCTGGGGTGCAGCCAGGAAAAGTAGGGAGTCTAGCCTGCCTTGCAGTCCTGACCGGAACTGTCAAGGTCCCTTTTCAACCAGGAGCGCCGATCGAAAAGTAGACACCTGCAAGCCTAGTTCATTGTCACAGTCTCCTTGCCTAGCCAGGCCTCAGTCTTCCCCATCTGTGACTGATCTGCCCTTGTCTCAGTCAGCTCTCAGTCCCATCCTGCTCCTTCCCTCTATTGACACCCACCCTGGCCATGCCTAAGGAGGTGGAGGGCCCAGGGTAAATCACCTGTATGGGGATCCCTCTTAAACATTTTTCAGTAGAGATGAAATCTGCTTACGGTTAACTTCAAGGGCTTCTGCTGGTTACAGGTTAAATATTGATAATGCCCAGCTTTATGTTATATTGTAGCTCTTTTTCATAACAATTAAGTTAATATAATTAAAAAAACAGCACTGACCATGAACAGTGTGATGCTGCTTATATTCTGAAACCCACCTTCCTAGACATCCTTGCAGCAAACTGTGCTACCAGAGCATGGTAATCCAGGGTGGATGCCACTTCCTTCTCAAGGGCCAAAAGGGCAAGTCTGCCCAGACTTTCCTGAGCCGTAGTTGGCAGTAGGCAACATTCCTCATGTGCTGTCTCAGGAGAGATTCTGATATCACCCACCTGGTTAACAGTGCGCCCACAGCCAGGTTTTGTCTCTGCTGGTGGTGCATGTTCCCATTCCCCTCAGTGCATAGAAAAAAATCTATTCCGCGCTCGAACAGAGAAAATCTGCACATGGACGAAAAAGGTTCGGGGGACGTTGGCTGTAGGTCGATCTTAATTTTTTAATTGGGAAAATCTCTGCTCCTTTGCTGTCACCTTGATGGAGATTGGCAGCAAAGCCCTGTCTGCTATTGCTGTATTTTGGAAGGCGCTGCTGAGTGATTTAAGAAAGTGAAGGGCTTGAAGTGCAGGACTTGTCCCCTCGGGGATGAATTCTCATAGCACCAGAAGCTGCTGTCTCCATTTGTCTCTGTGCTAGCTGGGGGTGGGGGTGTAGGTGTGGTGGGGTGTGCTGGAGCTTAGAGGGGCGGCGGAGTCCAGGGCGCTGGGGTGTGTTGGAAGAGCTGGGTGGTGCTAGTCTTCCTCACCTGAACCCCCAATCTTTTGCCCCCCCATCTCCACTGATCTCCCTCCCCAAAATCTCATTTCCTCTTGCCCCACACCACTCTCCCTCTAACTCATGATTTCCGGGGGGGGGCGGGAGAGGGGGGCAGCATGAGGCAACCCAGTCCCCTCCTGTCATTCCTCCTCCCCGCCTGAAGAAAGAGCTGGCCTTTGCTGGCTGCCTGCTTTTTATAGCAGCTGTGCTGGGTCACCCATGTAAAATGGCAGGGGCTGAGAGCTGGAAGGAAAGACCCACATGGAACTAGGTGCTTCCTGAAAGGTGAGGGAGTATGGTTCGGGAGGAGGAGGATGGGGGATTAGGGGTGCCTGGCTTGTGTGAGGGCGATGGGGTAAGAGTGGGGGCTGGTTGTGCCTGGCTTTGTGGACAGCCGGTTGGCTCACAGGGCACTGGCAGCGCAGGCGGCCGGCCCCAGCAGCATGGGGCTCAGGCAGCTCAGGACGGTATGTGGATGGCTGGCCCTGGCTGCGCGGGGCGTGGGCGGGCAGCATGGACAGCTCTGGCAGCTGGCATGGAGCACAGGCAGGTGGCCAGCTGGGGCTGGACCAGGCACTCATGGAGGCGAAGAAAAACTATTTATTTTTAATTTTAAATACCATTTTTGTATCAAGTTTGTTTGTTTATTTTAAGTTACGATTTGAATTTGTTGTTAAGAGGGTTCGGTAAAGAAGAAGAGGGGGAGCAGGAGGGTTTCTCCGAACTCAAAAGGCTGAGAAGTTTGGGAACCACTGCTCTAAGTTCTCCACTCCTCTGACTGCTAATACTGGTCCCTGCCCAGGAATCATTCACATGCCTAATTCCCCACTCCCCACAACACAGAGCACATTCGCCTCAAAATCAAATTGCCAGCCCTCAGGACTTACACACTGCAGCACCCTACAGGCAGCTCTTTCAAAACTCCTTTTGTTGAATGGGCTTGTGATTGACTTGTGTTACCTGACTGGGCGGGGTGAGAGGAAGGGAAGGAGAGTTCACATCATGTAGCTCAATGAAATCTGTCTGAGAGTCATCCGTGCCTCAGTCTCTTTAACAGAAGAAAGCAGGTTTGGGGAGCAGCCTGTGACTCAGGGATCCCTGGGTCAAATGACCCCAAATGTGGATCACTGGTGCTACTGTGCTTCCCCAGGAGGCAGCTCTTCAAGCAACGAAAGTAACATTCAGATTGTAGAGCGCATTGGTTGAGTTTTAGAGCTCATAAAATTGGGGGAAGTGACTGCAGTTTTCCTGTAATTTGCCAGCCCTGTTGGGGGTGGTGGCGTTGTGAGCCCGAGGCCCTGGTACTGTGGGGAGGGGAACCCCACAGCTGGAGTGTGCTGTTGGAGAGCTGAAAAAGGCAAGGAGGGCCCTGAGGCTGGGGGCGATGAGGGCTGCTCCCCTGGCTTGGAGCCCTCCCTGCCTCGTGTGCACACGCAGTACGGGGAGAGTGGGGGACACCATTTTTGGCTGTGGGTGAGGGGCCATGATGGAGACTGGCTGCTGGCACTCCCCTGTGACGGACGAAGGGTCCCACTGCTGGAGAAGGGAAGGGTCTTTCCCTCCAAGGCGGAAGCCTGGAAAGGCAATGCGGGTCCGGCTGCCTGTGCAGGCTACCTGCCGGAGTGGCACTACTGAAGAGCACTAGAACCCTGCGGCTGCCAGCAGGGAAAACCAGCAGCCAGAGGAGCCAGTGAATAAATTGGGACTGAGGAGCTTGAGTCTGGGGGTGCAGGCAAACGAAAAAATAAATGGGGCAAGGGGGAAATCCCTCCTGCAGGCACCAGCCCCTCCCTGTCCCTCTGAGCTGCAGAGCCCCCCAAAGTGGGTCGAGGGGCAGCTGCTCCACGAGATGGGATGACTCTGACCCCCACCCTGGTTCAGCCCTTGGCCTTTTTGCAGCAGTTAGTAGGTTTCCTCGTCCATGCTGCCTGGGCACCAGCCAGAGGACACAGAAGCATGCTCTCCCAACCCCCTGCCTGCGACGACGTTGCCCTGGCTAACCCCTGTTCCCTTCCCAGCTTTGGGTGCAGTGTGCCACAGCACCAATGACTGGGAAGTCTTGCTTGCCCCAGGTTGGAGCATGCTCAGCGCAAAGCAGCTCTTTGCAGAACTAAGCCAGTGACCTCGAGGTCCCCTTGGAGCATGAGTGAATGGAGAACTGTTTGAATGAGGACACACTTGAGCAGTTTTCAGTGGGAACAGCTAAAGAGACTCCTCACCGACACCACAATGATGCCCTTGATAAACTGCTAGTTCCTGCTGCTGAGCAGGACTGCTGCTTAATCAAATGGCTTTGAGTTATTTTAACATGAGAAAAATGTGTATTCCTTTAACCTTGGTCAGGAAAAAGTTGAACCATTTTTGCAGAGACTTGGTAGTCAACAGGAATCAGATACTCTGCATGGGAAGTTTCAGCCTGAATGACTAAAATTAGACCTCATTTACGTGCAATTAAAATCAGGATCATCCTACAGGAGGTGTTGGGCAGATTTAAATATAGGCAACAATACCAGCTCTGCCTATAATCTGGTTCTCCAGAAGTTGTATTGAGTACCTTATCAGTTGGCAGTAGGGTAGGTTGTAAAACTTATTTACTGCTCATATTAAATGGAAAACTTTCCTTAAAAGGTAGCAGAATGCAATTAAAAGTGGCAAGCCAGGGTCAGAGTTAACCTTTGGTTACGAGTGATTTTGTTTGCCATGCCATATGCCTTTCTGTGTGCTTGAGGAAATTGGTGTGTGTTCAGCAGACTGGATCCTTTGTGGCAGAGGCCTTTAAATTGCATTGTCTTCATCGTGCCCAAGGCCACAGCTGATGCAGGTGAGGCGTTTGTTGTTTGGAGTGTTTTGGGGGAAGCTGCAGTTAGTCCCAAGAGCATCTCTTTTGCCACCCATGACTGGCTGCACTGCCCAGCCTGCTCCAGAGCATGGGGCCTGGCATGCCCAGCCAACCCTAGGAAAGAGTCCGAGCCCTTGGGTGCCAAGCGCAGGCCCTGTGGGGAAAGCTTCGTTGCAGCGGCCAGTTGGATTGAAACCCTGCAAGCACCTCTTGGCATTGCTCCCTTTGGCTACTGTGTCTGGACCTTGTGCTGGAGGGTGTGCGCTTAGGGTTTGTTCCTGCAGGGTAGTCCCTGGTTATGGAGGCCTCATAGTCCTAGGGGAATAGTATGTGTTACTCTGCTCGTCTTTCTCTGGTTCCCTGGAGCCCCTGCCCAGGACAAGAGTCTCTGTGATAGTGTGGGCTGGGTGCCCACATGGAGGCTTCTCAGGGTAACCAGAGAGAGTCGAATTGAAAGCACTGTTTATCTCATGAACATACTGCCTTGTAGCAAAGGGCTTGCACTGCCCTTTGTGGGCAAGGCCTCTCCCCCTGGAAGCCGCTAGTACAGTTAGGGGTCTTGGCTGCTCATTGTGTCTTGTGTGAGTCTCTGTCTAGCTCTGATCAGAAACGTAGCCGTGTTAGTCTGTAGCTTCGAGAACGACAAGAAGTCCTGTAGCACCTTATAGACTAACAGATATTTTGGAGCATGAGCTTTCGTGGGCAAAGACCCTCTTCAGCAGATGCTTGGGTGGGGGGAAGGTTTCAGAGGGGAAACCTGTTGACAGGGGCAGTGGTGCTCATCCTGCATCTGTTCAGTCCCCAGGGCTGTCTGTCCAGTATCAGCGCAAGGGACAAACATGCCAGCTTGTGCATGGAAATGAGGTCCCTACCCAAGCGGCCAAGTGAGAGCCACTCCGTGGCGTGCACACACGTACCTGGGGCCGGCAGGTGCTCCCTCCTGCATGGGTGCTCATGTTTTTCCTGGCTTTGCAGGAGTAGCAAAGAGCTGCTGTTGCAGCCGGTGATCATCAGCAGGAACGAGAAGGAGAAGGTTCTGATCGAGGGCTCCATTAATTCAGTGAGAGTCAGCATTGCAGTAAAGCAGGTAGGCCGGGGGAGTGGGAGGAGAGGGGGAGGGAAGGGCTGGCGGCATGTGCGTAGCCTGAGGAAGCCTGACTTTCCCTTCCCCTTTCAGGCGGATGAGATCGAGAAGATCCTGTGCCACAAATTCATGCGTTTCATGATGATGAGGGCTGAGAACTTTTTCATCCTGCGCAGGAAACCCGTGGAGGTCAGGTGGCTGGGGCAGGGGCACCACGCTGGCCCACTCTGGGAGCTGTCTGCTGTGAGCATTCCTGCCATGGCAGGACTAAAGGGCTTTGGTGCTGCTCACTGACTGGGTGTTGCTCCTTTCCTCTCCCCCACCAGGGCTATGACATCAGCTTCCTGATCACAAACTTCCACACGGAGCAGATGTACAAGCACAAGCTCGTGGACTTTGTGATCCACTTCATGGAGGAGATTGACAAGGAGATCAGTGAGATGAAGCTGTCTGTCAATGCCAGGGCTCGCATTGTGGCCGAGGAGTTCCTCAAGAACGTGAGCTCCTAGGCAGGGGACCAGCTGCTTCCTTCCCCTCGCCATTGCAAGGAGGGCTTGTGGGCAGCCTGTTATTGACCAGGCAGAGCTCTGGGGGTACCATTTAGACAAAGGGGGCCCTTGGGAACCTGGCCTCTTAGCAAGGTTTGGCACTTCCTGGTTTGTCACTGCTGTTTGTCTCCATGCGGGGTGAGTGTTGGGGGGAAAGCTTGGGTAGCCAGAACAAGCATGGGGACAATGTTCCCTTCAGGGGGCTTTGCAAAGGGCCGCAAGGAAACCACTTAGGGAATCCTGCTTCTGCCTCTTAAACACAGGCAGTCCCATGTAGG
The DNA here is from genome assembly GCF_033958435.1 of Carettochelys insculpta. NCBI lineage: Eukaryota > Metazoa > Chordata > Testudines > Carettochelyidae > Carettochelys > Carettochelys insculpta. The sequence continues at coordinate 49,702,750 of NC_134147.1, read as the reverse complement.
CAGGGCTCTGCCTGAGTACAAACCAGACAGGCAGGAGCGTGCGTCGTGCTGGGGGTGGCACTACATCAGAAAGAGAGAGTCAGATGCAGCACGTGAGTCAGACTGTGCCAAAAGGGCTCTCTTGGTAGGAAGTCTGTGCGTGAATAAGAGCAGAGCAGTAGGAACGTGCTGCCAGCCGCTTAACCAGGATAGCGCTGGTGATGGAGATTAGACAGGAAAGAACAGTTTTACCAGGTCAGACCAAAGGTTCCTCTAGCCCACTAGCCTGTCTTCTGACTGGCCAAGCCTGCAAGCGCCGGGAGGACGAACAGAGCACAGTTGCTGAATTACCTCTCCCAAGCTGCTCATCCCCAGCTTCTGGCAAACAGTGGTTAGGGGCAGTGTCCCTGCCCAGCCTGGCTAGTACACAAACAAAAGACCCACTAATGGGTTATTCCAGTTACCCCCTGTTGGCTGGTACATGCCACCTCAGGGCGGGATGCAGAGAGTGTTTCTTGACAACTTAAATGACTGCTTGGAGCAGCTAGTCCTGGAATCCACAGGGGAAGAAGGAATTCCAGTTTTAGTCCTAGGTGGTACAGAAGAGCCAGTCCAAGACGTGAGTGTAGTTGAGCTGCTTGGTAACAGCATCCATACGGTAATTTACTATAATATCGTTGTAGAAGGGGAAATACCAAAGAGAACCACCACAGCTGCATTTAACTTCAAAAAGGGGAACTACCCAAAAGCGAGGAAGCGAGCTAACTGGAACCTGAACGGACAGTCACACAAGCATGAAAACGTCTTCAAGCTGTGTAGAAACTTCTGAAGAGTACTAATAACTTGTCCATAATAGAAGTAAAAACTAAATATCTATCCCAAATAACTGTAAGCGGCTCAAAGAAAGTTGCCATGTCTAAAAAGTAAGAGGTGATTACAGACAAAATGACATCTTTCTGAAAAACTGGAAGTCAAATCCTACTGAGGAAAACTAGAAAGGAGCACAAACTCCGCCAAGTCACATCTAACAGCAGAATTAGGCAGGCCAGAAACTGATGAAGAGCAACTAGCAAAAGACCAAAAAAAAAAAAAAAAGCTAACAACAAAAAGGTACCTTAGAAGCAGGATGCCTGTCAGGCAATAGAGCCGCTGAACAGAGCCAATAGAGCGGGTGAGGAAATAAACCCTTTGGAAAGAAACTACATGATTCTTTACCTTGGTTTTTACTACAGAGACTGAGAGGGGGTGTCCCACACTGGAGCCATTCTATTTGTTTGGCAGATCTGAGGAGCTATTCCAAATTGAGGTGTCAGCAGAATGAATAGATAAATTAAAGCGCTATAGAAATCACTGGAGCCAGAAGGCGTTCATGCAAGAGTTCTGAAGGAACTAAAATATAAAACTGCAGAACTACTAAGTGTGGTATGACAAAGCAAGCAGTCCTGCAGCACCTTAAAGACTAACTATTTTATTTATTAGGTGATGAGCTTTTGTGGGTACGACCTGCTGCCTCAGATTATGTGGTATGTAATCTAGCACTTAAATCAGCTTCTCTGTAGATGACAGGAGATTAGCTAATGTGATGCTGACTTTTTGAAAAAGCCTTGAAGAGGTAAATGTGGCACTTACAGGCCACTAAGCCACACTTTAGTATTGGACAAACTGGTGCGATTGATTTCCTTTTACCCAGGTTGACTCTTTCCCAAGTGTCTAAACCTGGTTACCTCTGTAGTAAAAACCAATCTATTGAAATTCTTTCAGGGTCACAAAAACTGGGCAAGGGTGACCCTGTAGATGTGGTGCACTTGGACTTTCAAGAAAGCCTCACCAACGCCTTTCTAGCAAGACATGGGATGAGAGTCCTCTCATGAACTAATAACCAGCCAAAAGATAGGGAAAAAAGGGTCAGTTTGAATAGTGTGGAGGAGCAGCAGGGTCCCCCCATGATCTGTGTTAGGCACAGTGCTGTTCACCATATTCATAAATGGTCTGGAAAATGGAGTAAACAGTGTCATCTGCAAACTCTGCTACCTCACTCACATAGTTAAGTTGAAAGCTGTCAGCAAAGAGCTACAAAGGGAATCTCAGAAATCTAAGTGACTGGGCAACAAAATGGGAGGAGGAATTCAAAGTCAATAAATGCAAAATAATGCAGTTTAGAAAACATAGTCCCAACTGTACCTTGAAAATGGTACGGTCACAGCTAATTTAGACACCTCAAGAAAGAGATCGAGTCCCTGTGGATAGTTCTCTGACACTGTCTGTTCCATGTGCCGCAGCAGCCTGAAGAGCTAATATGGTCAGGAAAGGGATAGGCAGTGGAGCAGGAAATACCCTACCACCACCCATGAATGCATAGGGCACCCACACCTGTAATGTTACCTGCTGATGGGTGCCCAGTCCAAATGATGAGAGGTCTGGACCAGCTTCTCCATGAGAAATTAATAGGACTGGGACTGTTCAGCTTTGGAAAGCAGTTGTGGAGCCGGGTAGACGAGGTCTATAAAACGTGACTGGTATAAATGAAGTGAAGAGGTGCTGTTTACTCCCTCTCATATCCCAAGAACCAGGCAGGTCAGCCAGCGAAATTAATAACTAAATGCTTAGACACAAGGAAATACTTTGCACCCCCGTCCGCCAGCTGCAGTCATTGCCAAGGGAGGGCATGAAGGCCAGAGGAGTTTAAGTTCATGGGAGGTTGATTCATTGATTCCTGGTAGCCAGGTTGGTCGGAGATGCACCCCCAATGCTCCGCGTGTCCCTAAGCCTCTGACTGCCGGAAGCTGAGACTGCTTGACACATGGATCACTCCGTGTAGAGCATCTGGTACTGGCTGTTGATTGCACTAGAGGGACTGTTGGTGTGACCCATTGTGGCTATGCTTATACTCCTGTGACCACAGGAGGGCCTTCCTGGGGTAGGACATGTGCAGTAGTGAAGGCCCCCTAATGATGGGACTCGGCATGGGGAGGAGAGCCTGCTGGGGGGATGGGGGTATTCCTGATACCCTGCTAAAAGAGAGCACTGAAGCTCTGGTACCCTACTTTTTACAGCCTGCCTCTAGCAGGCCCTGGACAAAGTCACTGTAGCTCACAGGCCCTGCCTGGGGCTGGGTGCGTCTGGGAAGACAGGTGGGTGCTAATGGGCATTGACAACCTGTCTTTTTCTCCTTCCTGCCAGTTCTAGAGTGTGGTGCTGGACTGCACAGCTCAGGTTCTCGCTCTCTCCTGCATCTGCACAGCTGCCTGCTGGGAGCTACTCCCAGGGCCTTGCTGTCTGGAAGAGATGAGAAGCAGTCACATCTTCAGGAGCTGTTCGTGCGGAACGTACCTTGATGCTCCACCAGCCCGAGGGGAAGGGAGGGGGAGGCGTTAGTAATTTGAACTGAACTATGTGCTTGTGTGAGACTGTCAACTCCATGTTCTTTTGTTAAATGACTAATCGTTGCTGGAATTGTCGGGGGGGGGGGGAGTGGGGGAGGGAGGACGGGACACGACAGCGAGGCCTGTGCCTGCTCCAGCACGGGACAGCAAGAGCCGTCCTTGCCTGCAGGCTGGTGCCTTCCAGCTGAATGCAGGGGCTACGCAGTAACCAGGGCCCTTCTACAAGCTGTGCACAGGGCATTCTGGAGACAGTGGGGAAGCCTAGTCCTGCTGTCGGGGCTTCCAGCACGTGGAGGGGCGAGAGCAGCTGTCCCTGGCTTGCTGGCTCTCTTCCCTAGGGCCAGGGCTGGCGTCCGGCAGTGCCCAGTCTCTCCAGCCCCCCTGGTGCGGCTGTGGGGCACAGCTCAGCAGAGCAGGGAATCGCTGCAGGGAGCTGGGCGCTGCACCCCCTGCCTTTGCCCTGCCGGCCTGGGGGGAGGCTGGTCTCTTGTGCTGCTTTCCTGTTGCAATTCTGGCTCGGGTACCTTCCCCATTAAAGTCTTTTCCCTGACTCTCGGTGTGGCCTCGTGCGGGGGGCGGGAAAGAGCTGCCGGGGGCTGGCACGAGCCCGAGCGCTGCTGCCCCGCCCCGCCCCGCGGAGGGGCACAGGTGGGGGGCGGGGGCGGGGTGCTGCACGGGAACCGGCGGGCGGCGGGACGCGGCAGCTCCCCAGAGTCTCCGGGCCCCTGACGTCACAAGGCTGGGCGGAGCTGTGTACAGCCGAGTGCTGTTCCTCGCCATGGCAACGGCCACAGCGCGGGCGGGGCTGCCTCAGAGCGGATGCGCGGTACTGGCCGGGGGGGTCTGTGGGGCAGGGTGGGGGGGTGAGGGCGGTATGGGGGGTCAGTGGGGTCAGGGCGGTATAGAGGGGGTCTGTGGGGCAGGGTGGGGGGATGAGGGCGGCATGGGGGGTCAGTGGGGTCAGGGCGGTATAGAGGGGGTCTGTGGGGCAGGGTGGGGGGATGAGGGCGGTATGGGGGGTCAGTGGGGTCAGGGCGGTATAGAGGGGGTCTGTGGGGCAGGGTGGGGGGATGAGGGCGGTATGGGGGGTCAGTGGGGTCAGGGCGGTATAGAGGGGGTCTGTGGGGCAGGGTGGGGGGGTGAGGGCGGCATGGGGGGGCAGTGGGGTCAGGGCGGTATAGAGGGGGTCTGTGGGGCAGGGTGGGGGGATGAGGGCGGTATGGGGGGTCAGTGGGGTCAGGGCGGTATAGAGGGGGTCTGTGAGGCAGGGTGGGGGGATGAGGGCGGTATGGGGGGTCAGTGGGGTCAGGGCGGTATAGAGGGGGTCTGTGGGGCAGGGTGGGGGGATGAGGGCGGCATGGGGGGTCAGTGGGGTCAGGGCGGTATAGAGGGGGTCTGTGGGGCAGGGTGGGGGGATGAGGGCGGCATGGGGGGTCAGTGGGGTCAGGGCGGTATAGAGGGGGTCTGTGGGGCAGGGTGGGGGGATGAGGGCGGCATGGGGGGTCAGCGGGGTCAGGGCGCTATAGAGGGGGTCTGGGGGTCAGCATGGGGGATGAGGGCGGCATGGGGGGTCAGCGGGGTCAGGGCGGTATCGAGGGGGTCTGTGGGTCAGCGTGGGGGGATGAGGGCGGCATGGGGGGTCAGTGGGGTCAGGGCGGTATAGAGGGGGTCTGTGGGGCAGGGTGGGGGGATGAGGGCGGTATGGGGGGTCAGCGGGGTCAGGGCGGTATAGAGGGGGTCTGTGGGGCAGGGTGGGGGGATGAGGGCGGTATGGGGGGTCAGCGGGGTCAGGGCGGTATCGAGGGGGTCTGTGGGTCAGCGTGGGGGGATGAGGGCGGCATGGAGGGTCAGTGGGGTCAGGGCGGTATAGAGGGGGTCTGTGGGGCAGGGTGGGGGGATGAGGGCGGTATGGGGGGTCAGTGGGGTCAGGGCGGTATAGAGGGGGTCTGTGGGTCAGGGTGGGGGGATGAGGGCGGCATGGAGGGTCAGTGGGGTCAGGGCGGTATAGAGGGGGTCTGTGGGGCAGGGTGGGGGATGAGGGCGGCATGGGGGGTCAGTGGGGTCAGGGCGCTATAGAGAGGGTCTGTGGGGCAGGGTGGGGGGATGAGGGCGGCATGGGGGGTCAGCGGGGTCAGGGCGGTATCGAGGGGGTCTGTGGGTCAGCGTGGGGGGATGAGGGCGGCATGGGGGGTCAGTGGGGTCAGGGCGGTATAGAGGGGGTCTGTGGGTCAGGGTGGGGGGATGAGGGCGGCATGCGGGGTCAGTGGGGTCAGGGCGGTATCGAGGGGGTCTGTGGGGCAGGGTGGGGGGATGAGGGCGGTATGCGGGCTCAGTGGGGTCAGGGCGGTATAGAGGGGGTCTGTGGGGCAGGGAGGGGGGATGAGGGCGGCATGGGGGGTCAGTGGGGTCAGGGCGGTATAGAGGTGGTCTGTGGGGCAGGGTGGGGGGATGAGGGCGGTATGGGGGGTCAGTGGGGTCAGGGCGGTATAGAGGGGGTCTGTGGGGCAGGGTGGGGGGATGAGGGCGGTATGGGGGGTCAGCGGGGTCAGGGCGGTATCGAGGGGGTCTGTGGGTCAGCGTGGGGGGATGAGGGCGGCATGGAGGGTCAGTGGGGTCAGGGCGGTATAGAGGGGGTCTGTGGGGCAGGGTGGGGGGATGAGGGCGGTATGGGGGGTCAGTGGGGTCAGGGCGGTATAGAGGGGGTCTGTGGGTCAGGGTGGGGGGATGAGGGCGGCATGGAGGGTCAGTGGGGTCAGGGCGGTATAGAGGGGGTCTGTGAGGCAGGGTGGGGGGATGAGGGCGGCATGGAGGGTCAGTGGGGTCAGGGCGGTATAGAGGGGGTCTGTGGAGCAGGGTGGGGGGATGAGGGCGGCATGGGGGGGTCAGTGGGGTCAGGGCGGTATAGAGGGGGTCTGTGGGTCAGGGTGGGGGGATGAGGGCGGTATGGGGGGTCAGTGTGGTCAGGGCGGTATAGAGGGGGTCTGTGGGGCGGGGTGGGGGGATGAGGGCGGTATGGGGGGTCCGTGTGGTCAGGGCGGTATAGAGGGGGTCTGTGGGGCGGGGTGGGGGGATGAGGGCGGTATGGGGGGTCAGTGTGGTCAGGGCGGTATAGAGGGGGTCTGTGGGGCGGGGTGGGGGGATGAGGGCGGTATGGGGGGTCCGTGTGGTCAGGGCGGTATAGAGGGGGTCTGTGGGGCGGGGTGGGGGGGTGAGGGCGGCACGGGGGGTCAGTGGGGTCAGGGCGGTATCGAGGGGGTCTGTGGGGCAGGGTGGGGGGATGAGGGCGGTATGGGGGGTCAGTGGGGTCAGGGCGGTATCGAGGGGGTCTGTGAGGCAGGGTGGGGGGATGAGGGCGGTATGGGGGGTCAGTGGGGTCAGGGCGGTATAGAGGGGGTCTGTGGGGCAGGGTGGGGGGATGAGGGCAGTATGGGGGGTCAGTGTGGTCGGCGGTATAGAGGGTGTCTGTGGGGCAGGGTGGGGGAATGAGGGCTGTATGGGGGGTCAGTGTGGTCAGGGAGGTATGGAGGGGGTCTGTGGGGCAGGGTGGGGGGGTGAGGGCAGTATAGGGGTCAGTGTGGTCAGGGCGGTATAGAGGGGGTCTGTGGATTAGGGTGGGGGAATGAGGGCGGTGTGGGGGGTCAGTGGGGTCAGGGCGGAAAAGAGGGTTCTGTGGGGCAGGGTGGGGGAATGAGGGCGGTATGGAGGGTCACTGGGGTCAGGGAGGTATAGAGGGTTCTGTGGGGCAGGGTGGGGGGATGAGGGCTGTATGGGGGGTCAGTGTGGTCAGGGAGGTATAGAGGGGGTCTGTGGATTAGGGTGGGGGAATGAGGGCGGTGTGGGGGGTCAGTGGGGTCAGGGCGGAAAAGAGGGTTCTGTGGGGCAGGGTGGGGGAATGAGGGCGGTATGGGGGGTCACTGGGGTCAGGGAGGTATAGAGGGTTCTGTGGGGCAGGGTGGGGGGATGAGGGCTGTATGGGGGGTCAGTGTGGTCAGGGAGGTATGGAGGGGGTCTGTGGGGCAGGGTGGGGGGGTGAGGGCAGTATAGGGGTCAGTGTGGTCAGGGCGGTATAGAGGGGGTCTGTGGATTAGGGTGGGGGAATGAGGGCGGTGTGGGGGGTCAGTGGGGTCAGGGCGGAAAAGAGGGTTCTGTGGGGCAGGGTGGGGGAATGAGGGCGGTATGGGGGGTCACTGGGGTCAGGGAGGTATAGAGGGTTCTGTGGGGCAGGGTGGGGGGATGAGGGCTGTATGGGGGGTCAGTGTGGTCAGGGAGGTATGGAGGGGGTCTGTGGGGCAGGGTGGGGGGGTGAGGGCAGTATAGGGGTCAGTGTGGTCAGGGCGGTATAGAGGGGGTCTGTGGATTAGGGTGGGGGAATGAGGGCGGTGTGGGGGGTCAGTGGGGTCAGGGCGGAAAAGAGGGTTCTGTGGGGCAGGGTGGGGGAATGAGGGCGGTATGGGGGGTCACTGGGGTCAGGGAGGTATAGAGGGTTCTGTGGGGCAGGGTGGGGGGATGAGGGCGGTGTGGGGGGTCAGTGGGTCAGGGCGGTATAGAAGGGTTCTGTGGGGCAGGGTTTCTGGGCACAGCTCGAGGGATCAAAGCTGCCCACTCAGAGCCCACCTAGGATTTCCTCCTGCCAAGGCTAACCCCCCACCCCCTCAAGGGTACTCCCGCCAGCCCCCTGGCCCGCCAGAGGCCCCCCAGACAAGCCCACCGAGCTCCCAGCCGCTGGGCCCGCTCAGGCCGAGCCCCTGAGGAGTGAAGAGCAAAGAGCGCCCCGGCCTGTGCCCCTCTTCCAGCTTTTCCTGTGCGGAAGGAGTGTTCCCGGCTTCTCCCCCAGCTCTTGGCTCCGCACCGGAGCCGGCGGGTCGCTGTGGCGCTGCCGTGGGGCGCAGCCCAGGAGCAAGTCCCACATGTGCGATCGGTACAGGCCGTCTCAGCCATCCCCGGCGGGAGAGGCCCTCCCGCCGCCCGTTGCGAGCTCCTCGCGCAGATCCAGCGCTGGCATCCAGAGCAGCCTCCGAACGAGGCACGGGCAGGCAAGTGGCACGCACGGATCCCGGCCTCCGCAGCGTTACTCCCACACCTCGCACCCCCACCCCAGCACACTGCCTCTACCACGGACACACAAATCCAGGCGTCCGCAGCGTTCCTCCCACACCTCGCACCCCCACCCCAGCACACTGCCTCTACCACGGACACACAAATCCAGGCATCCGCAGCGTTCCTCCCACACCTCGCACCCCCACCCCAGCACACTGCCTCTACCACGGACACACAAATCCAGGCGTCCGCAGCGTTCCTCCCACACCTCGCACCCCACCCCAGCACACTGCCTCTACCACGGACACACAAATCCAGGCGTCCGCAGCGTTCCTCCCACACCTCGCACCCCACCCCAGCACACTGCCTCTACCACGGACACACAAATCCAGGCGTCCGCAGTGTTCCTCCCACACCTCGCACCCCCACCCCAGCACACTGCCTCTACCACGGACACACAAATCCAGGCGTCCGCAGCGTTCCTCCCACACCTCGCACCCCACCCCAGCACACTGCCTCTACCACGGACACACAAATCCAGGCGTCCGCAGCGTTCCTCCAACACCTCGCACCCCCACCCCAGCACACTGCCTCTACCACGGACACACAAATCCAGGCGTCCGCAGCGTTCCTCCCACACCTCGCACCCCACCCCAGCACACTGCCTCTACCACGGACACACAAATCCAGGCGTCCGCAGCGTTCCTCCCACACCTCGCACCCCACCCCAGCACACTGCCTCTACCACGGACACACAAATCCAGGCGTCCGCAGCGTTCCTCCCACACCTCGCACCCCCACCCCAGCACACTGCCTCTACCACGGACACACAAATCCAGGCGTCCGCAGCGTTCCTCCCACACCTCGCACCCCCACCCCAGCACACTGCCTCTACCACGGACACACAAATCCAGGCGTCCGCAGCGTTCCTCCCACACCTCGCACCCCCACCCCAGCACACTGCCTCTACCACGGACACACAAATCCAGGCGTCCGCAGCGTTCCTCCCACACCTCGCACCCCCACGCCAGCACACTGCCTCTACCACGGACACACAAATCCAGGCGTCCGCAGCGTTCCTCCCACACCTCGCACCCCACCCCAGCACACTGCCTCTACCACGGACACACAAATCCAGGCGTCCGCAGCGTTCCTCCCACACCTCGCACCCCACCCCAGCACACTGCCTCTACCACGGACACACAAATCCAGGCGTCCGCAGCGTTCCTCCCACACCTCGCACCCCCACCCCAGCACACTGCCTCTACCACGGACACACAAATCCAGGCGTCCGCAGCGTTCCTCCCACACCTCGCACCCCCACCCCAGCACACTGCCTCTACCACGGACACACAAATCCAGGCGTCCGCAGCGTTCCTCCCACACCTCGCACCCCCACCCCAGCACACTGCCTCTACCACGGACACACAAATCCAGGCGTCCGCAGCGTTCCTCCCACACCTCGCACCCCCACCCCAGCACACTGCCTCTACCACGGACACACAAATCCAGGCGTCCGCAGCGTTCCTCCCACACCTCGCACCCCCACCCCAGCACACTGCCTCTACCACGGACACACAAATCCAGGCGTCCGCAGCGTTCCTCCCACACCTCGCACCCCCACCCCAGCACACTGCCTCTACCACGGACACACAAATCCAGGCGTCCGCAGCGTTCCTCCCACACCTCGCACCCCCACCCCAGCACACTGCCTCTACCACGGACACACAAATCCAGGCGTCCGCAGCGTTCCTCCCACACCTCGCACCCCCACCCCAGCACACTGCCTCTACCACGGACACACAAATCCAGGCGTCCGCAGCGTTCCTCCCACACCTCGCACCCCCACCCCAGCACACTGCCTCTACCACGGACACACAAATCCAGGCGTCCGCAGCGTTCCTCCCACACCTCGCACCCCCACCCCAGCACACTGCCTCTACCACGGACACACAAATCCAGGCGTCCGCAGCGTTCCTCCCACACCTCGCACCCCCACCCCAGCACACTGCCTCTACCACGGACACACAAATCCAGGCGTCCGCAGCGTTCCTCCCACACCTCGCACCCCCACCCCAGCACACTGCCTCTACCACGGACACACAAATCCAGGCGTCCGCAGCGTTCCTCCCACACCTCGCACCCCCACCCCAGCACACTGCCTCTACCACGGACACACAAATCCAGGCGTCCGCAGCGTTCCTCCCACACCTCGCACCCCCACCCGAGCACACTGCCTCTACCACGGACACACAAATCCAGGCGTCCGCAGCGTTCCTCCCACACCTCGCACCCCCACCCCAGCACACTGCCTCTACCACGGACACACAAATCCAGGCGTCCGCAGCATTCCTTCCACACCTCGCACCCCCACCCCAGCACACTGCCTCTACCACGGACACACAAATCCAGGCGTCCGCAGCGTTCCTCCCACACCTCGCACCCCCACCCCAGCACACTGCCTCTACCACGGACACACAAATCCAGGCGTCCGCAGCGTTCCTTCCACACCTCGCACCCCCACCCCAGCACACTGCCTCTACCACGGACACACAAATCCAGGCGTCCGCAGCGTTCCTCCCACACCTCGCACCCCCACCCCAGCACACTGCCTCTACCACGGACACACAAATCCAGGCGTCCGCAGCGTTCCTTCCACACCTCGCACCCCCACCCCAGCACACTGCCTCTACCACGGACACACAACTCCAGGCGTCCGCAGCGTTCCTCCCACACCTCGCACCCCCACCCCAGCACACTGCCTCTACCACGGACACACAAATCCAGGCGTTCGCAGCGTTCCTCCCACACCTCGCACCCCCACCCCAGCACACTGCCTCTACCACGGACACACAAATCCAGGCGTCCGCAGCGTTCCTTCCACACCTCGCACCCCCACCCCAGCACACTGCCTCTACCACGGACACACAAATCCAGGCGTCCGCAGCGTTCCTCCCACACCTCGCACCCCCACCCCAGCACACTGCCTCTACCACGGACACACAAATCCAGGCGTCCGCAGCGTTCCTCCCACACCTCGCACCCCCACCCCAGCACACTGCCTCTACCACGGACACACAAATCCAGGCGTCCGCAGCGTTCCTCCCACACCTCGCACCCCCACCCCAGCACACTGCCTCTACCACGGACACACAAATCCAGGCGTCCGCAGCGTTCCTCCCACACGTCGCACCCCCACCCCAGCACACTGCCTCTACCACGGACACACAAATCCAGGCGTCCGCAGCGTTCCTCCCACACCTCGCACCCCCACCCCAGCACACTGCCTCTACCACGGACACACAAATCCAGGCGTCCGCAGCGTTCCTCCCACACCTCGCACCCCCACCCCAGCACACTGCCTCTACCACGGACACACAAATCCAGGCGTCCGCAGCGTTCCTTCCACACCTCGCACCCCCACCCCCAGCACACTGCCTCTACCACGGACACACAAATCCAGGCGTCCGCAGCGTTCCTCCCACACTTCGCACCCCCACCCCAGCACACTGCCTCTACCACGGACACACAAATCCAGGCGTCCGCAGCGTTCCTTCCACACCTCGCACCCCCACCCCCAGCACACTGCCTCTACCACGGACACACAAATCCAGGCGTCCGCAGCGTTCCTTCCACACCTCGCACCCCCACCCCCAGCACACTGCCTCTACCACGGACACACAAATCCAGGCGTCCGCAGCGTTCCTTCCACACCTCGCACCCCCACCCCAGCACACTGCCTCTACCACGGACACACAAATCCAGGCGTCCGCAGCGTTCCTCCCACACCTCGCACCCCCACCCCAGCACACTGCCTCTACCACGGACACACAAATCCAGGCGTCCGCAGCGTTCCTCCCACACCTCGCACCCCCACCCCAGCACACTGCCTCTACCACGGACACACAAATCCAGGCGTCCGCAGCGTTCCTCCCACACCTCGCACCCCCACCCCAGCACACTGCCTCTACCACGGACACACAAATCCAGGCGTCCGCAGCGTTCCTCCCACACCTCGCACCCCCACCCCAGCACACTGCCTCTACCACGGACACACAAATCCAGGCGTCCGCAGCGTTCCTCCCACACCTCGCACCCTCACCCCAGCACACTGCCTCTACCACGGACACACAAATCCAGGCGTCCGCAGCGTTCCTTCCACACCTCGCACCCCCACCCCAGCACACTGCCTCTACCACGGACACACAAATCCAGGCGTCCGCAGCGTTCCTTCCACACCTCGCACCCCCACCCCAGCACACTGCCTCTACCACGGACACACAAATCCAGGCGTCCGCAGCGTTCCTCCCACACGTCGCACCCCCACCCCAGCACACTGCCTCTACCACGGACACACAAATCCAGGCGTCCGCAGCGTTCCTTCCACAGCTCGCACCCCCACCCCAGCACACTGCCTCTACCACGGACACACAAATCCAGGCGTCCGCAGCGTTCCTCCCACACCTCGCACCCCCACCCCAGCACACTGCCTCTACCACGGACACACAAATCCAGGCGTCCGCAGCGTTCCTCCCACACCTCGCACCCCCACCCCAGCACACTGCCTCTACCACGGACACACAAATCCAGGCGTCCGCAGCGTTCCTCCCACACCTCGCACCCCCACCCCAGCACACTGCCTCTACCACGGACACACAAATCCAGGCGTCCGCAGCGTTCCTTCCACAGCTCGCACCCCCACCCCCAGCACACTGCCTCTACCACGGACACACAAATCCAGGCGTCCGCAGCGTTCCTCCCACACCTCGCACCCCCACCCCAGCACACTGCCTCTACCACGGACACACAAATCCAGGCGTCCGCAGCGTTCCTTCCACACCTCGCACCCCCACCCCCAGCACACTGCCTCTACCACGGACACACAAATCCAGGCGTCCGCAGCGTTCCTTCCACACCTCGCACCCCCACCCCAGCACACTGCCTCTACCACGGACACACAAATCCAGGCGTCCGCAGCGTTCCTTCCACACCTCGCACCCCCACCCCAGCACACTGCCTCTACCACGGACACACAAATCCAGGCACAGCACACGGGGTCTGTGGGGCGGGGGTCAGTGGGGACCAGGCCAGTCTGGGGGGAGGACTCTGTCGGGCAGGGGTTGGTTGGGATTGGGCCAGTCTGTTGGGTGGGAGGACCGGGGTGATATAAAGGGCCGAGGCTGGGGTGTTGGGGTGCACTGGGGTAATATGGGTGTGTCGGAGGGGCAGGGGGTATAGAAGGATGGGGAGTCTGTTGGGTGGGAGGATTGGGGTGATACCTCTAGGGCCGGGGCTGGGACGTTGGGGTGCACTGGGGTGATGTGGGGGTGTCTGGGGGCAGGGGGTATAGAAGGATGGGGAGTCTGTTGGGTGGGAGGATTGGGGTGATACCTCTAGGGCCGGGGCTGGGAGATTGGGGTGCACTGGGGTAATATGGGGGTGTCTGAGGGGCAGGGGGTATAGAAGGATGGGGAGTCTGTTGGGTGGGAGGATTGGGGTGATACCTCTAGGGCCGGGGCTGGGGCATTGGGGTGCACTGGGGCGATACAGGGGTGTCACGGGAGCAGGGGTTGGTATGGATCAGGGCATTGGAGAGTATGGCTGTTGGGGTGAGGGTGTGGGGTGATATGGGGGGATATCTCCGCTGTGGGTCAGAGTGCAGATGAGTGGGGCTGGGGTGACAGCATGGGGGAGCAGAGTGGGGTTCCTGGCTGGTGGCACTGGGTGACCCAGGGGCTGGGCCAGGAGGCCCCACACGCTCTGGCCTGTGGCAGCCCCGGCCAGGGCTGGGAGGCTGCAAAGTCTGCCTGGCCCCTCCCCACTAGTCCCATGCCTGCCTGCCTGCCTGCGCGTGGCCCTGGCTGGGACAGCAGGAGGGCTGGAAGGGTGCAGGGGGGGCTCTGGCTAGATGGGGCCATCTTTGATCCTGGGGGAGTTCAGCAAGGCTCCTGGGCACTTGCGCTTGCGTCTGACTGAGGCACCCAGGTTCTCCTTGTCCTCTCAGGTGGCTGGGAGCTGAGCCATGCTGACAGAGCTGGCCCCACCAAGGGGCAGTGCAAAGAGCTCCGGGCCCCATGCGTCCCCAGGTGAGGGGCTGCCCGGGGGCTCTACCTACACCTCTGGCGCACTGTGATGACGCGCTGGCCTGGGAGGTAAATGCCGCCCCCACCCACCCAGCAAGGTCCCAGGTGGAGGCTGCCAGAGGCAGCAGCAGCCCGTGAGAGCCTGGGACTCAGGGTGCAGCTGTTCTGACGCTGCCTCCCTCTGGCTGGCTGGTCTTGGGCAAAGCCCTGCCTTTCTGCGCGCCTCATTTCCTCAGCTGGAGAAAGCCAGGGCCCGGTCAGGAGCTCTGAGCAGGCGCGTGGAGCCAGCCAAGTGTAGGGGCACTGCCAGCCCTCCACAGCCCCGCTGTGTGGGAGGTGCCAGGGAGGGAGGGAGAGCTGGTCCCCCAGGCCTCCTGGCACTAGCCCAGCCAGGCTGCTTGCACAGTCTGAGGGGCTGTCGGAACTGGGCCCGGAACTCTTCCCACTCTGGCAGCCACTGCCTGAGAGCGCCTTTGGCTGGAGATGGGGTGTTAGATCCCCCCAAGATGGTGGCTCAGCCAGTGGAGGCTGCTCTGGGCTCCATGCCCCATGGCCAGTTCCTCACAGGGGCCTAGCCATGACCCCCGGCTCTCCTGGCTGAATGTAGGTGGCAAGGGGAAGGCTGAAGGAGAGGAAGCCGCTGTGGCAGAGAAGGCAGCTCTGCTCCCTGCCCACCGCAAGGGCCCTAAGAGGCAGCTGCAGAAAGGTAGGAGCCCTCCCATTGACACTGGACATCCCTTCTCAGTGCCTCCGTCCCAGGCTTTGGGGCCCCTCACCAACTTGTCTAGGTCCTGTTGGGTGGCCCGGTGGGCAGGCCAAGGCACAGGGGCTCGCTGCAGAAGCATGCAGGGGCTGGCCCCAGTCCCTGGCTCGGTCCCTCGCCCCAGTCCCAGAGCGCCCCAGCCTGCTCTTGCCACGCAGCCCACTGCAGAGCCCCGACTGCCCATCTTGGGGTCTGTTCACTGGGCCATCACTTCCCCAGAGCTGGACACACGGCTTCCTGTCTATTGACGCTGCCAGGCAGCGGAGCCCCCTCAGGGCCCTGCCTGCACTAGGAGCAGCCACAGAAAGCAGCGTGCCATGGTGAGGGCCCCCAGCACAGCCTGGCAGGTGGTGCAGGTCTGGAGGAGCTGACGCTGGGCTGTTCTTTTCAGTGCTCACAGCCCCTGCCAGTGACGGGCACCTCAGGCGCAGCAGCGGCTGCCACCCCCTCCACCCAGAGCGCCTCAGGCAGGCTAGGCTGCAGGTGGAGAGAGCTGTCAAGGTGAGAGGCTGCCCGCTCCAGCCCTCCCCTCCTCCTGCCCTGCCTGCCACTCCCCGGGGCCCTGTGTCTCACCTCGCCCCATAATCCCCACCCCTGGGATCCCTCCCCAGGGGTGCTCCCCCCAGCAAGGTCTCCAGACCTTAGTCCCTTTCACATGCCCTGGGCCCCCACGCCTCCTCCCAACCTCAGTGCACCCCAAAGTCCCAGCCCCGGCCCAAGAGGTATCACCCCAATCCTCCCACCCAAAGACTCCCCATCCTTCTATACCCCCTGCTCCCAGACACCCCCATATCACCCCGGCGCACCCCAACGTCCCCAACCTCTCAAGTCCTCCCAGCAGGAGGCCTTACACGTCCCAGCTGCCCCCAGCCCTGGCCCCTCCTGGGGCTCTGTCTACTGCTGCAGAGCTGTGCTAAGGGAGCCGGGGCCCAGCCGCTCCTCAGCTCCCTCCCCACACCCCCAGCAAAGGAAGATCTTTTTGCTGCATGGCCCGTACCCTGTGATCCGGAGTCTGCTGCGGAGCCGGGGCTGGGTGGAGAAGAAGGTTCCCAAGATGGCACACCGAGGGGAGCAGATGTCCAATGGCCCTGAGGAGGACAACAGTGATGGTGTGGAGGAGGGTGAGAGATGGAGGGCCCCTCTCCTGGGCAGGTCCATGCTCAGGCCTCAGCAATTCAGGGGAGCATAGCTGAGAAGTGGGGGCAGTTGAGGGCCTGGGCCAATGGAAACTACCGGTAAACAGGCCTGCCTTGTTGTGGGGTGACTCCAGATTCTGAGATCCCCTTGGCCAGGTCCCCCTTTCTTGGGCCCAGTAGTCCCCTGGCCCAGCCAGATCCCCCAGTTCCCAAAAGCACCCTGGCAGGTCCCCCCAGTCCCACTTCCTGGGAGTGCCTCAGCCCCACCAGGTCCCCCAGCCTGGTCCCAAGAAGTTCCCTAGTCCCACCAAAGCCCTGGGGAGCGTGTGGGAGCCAAGATGTGAATGCTCAGCGGCTTGGGCCATGAGGTGCTGGGCCCATGGCCGTGCTGTCCTGGCCTCCTGCTGGCTCTTTCTCTTCCCAGAGGAGGACGGGGAGGAAGAGGAGGAGCAGGACGATGACCCTGATGGCACCTATGACCTCATGGTTAGTTTGGGGTGATGGGCTCAGGCTGCCCCCTCTCCTGGCACGCTCTAGCTCAGGGGGCAGGTCAGCCTCACAGGAGCCTCCACACGGGATATTCCTCTGAGAGCAGCGTGATCGGGCCCAGGGGGGTAGGGGGATGTATCTGGCGGGGGCAAACCACAGTGCACATGGGGGCAGGGCATGGGGTGTGCAGGTAGGCTTCGGGGGGCATTTGGGCTGGGCAGAGTGTGGGGCCTGATGGGGACAGGGCATGGAGTAGGCTGCAGGGGGTGCTCCATCTGGGTGAGAGTTGGGGGCAGGCAGGGGCAGTTCCCCTGAGCTTGCTGGTGCTGATGCTGGAGCCTTGGCCATGGGAGCTGAGGGCTGACACGGCCAGCAGCTGGACCCTGTGCTGCTGGCACAGGCCAGGCCTTTCTGCACTGCGGCAGTGCTGGGCACCCCTGCAGGCTGGTTGCTGAGAGGGCCTTGGGAGGCAGACCCGGCAGGGTGTCCTGAGGGCTTGCCCAGCCCCTCACAGCAGCCCCCCCCCACTGGCAGTCCCGGCTGGTTCGCAACCAAATGCCCTATTTCATCTGGACAAACCGGCGGGACGCCATTGACTGCCGCTTCCTGCGCAAGGAGCAGGTGATGAACCACTACGCCAAGGCAGGCTCCTTCACCACCAAGGTGAGCCCAGGGCTGCGGCCTCCGGGGCCGAGCAACCACCCAGCTAAGGGCTGACAAGCTGGGGTAGGGGGTGCTCAGGCTGAGCGAGCAGATGAGTGAGGAGCAGGGTGGAGCCCTGGCCTCATGCAGGGAGGAGGGTACCCGTATGTGGGTAAGGAGCGGGGTGGGTCCATGGCCCCATGTGAGGAGGCACTGTCACAGAGAGTCTGGGGGCCCCGGGCCCTGCACCCCCTCCACAGGCAGGCGGGACTCTCTCCGCAGGTGCAACAGAAGGTTTCTTAGCGGACGGGAACACAGAGCAGTACAGAGGTGTCAGTAAAGCAGCCAGACACTGTCAGCCCAATCCACTTTGGGGAGAGGAGGCCTTGAGGGGGGCCCCCAAGCTGGGGCCTTGCCCCGCCACTTTGTCTCTCTCCCCAGCCCAGGCTAACTGCTGTCCAATTCCCAGTTCCAATTCAAACCGACCAAGCCCCACGCCCCCACCGCTCCCGTCCTGTTCCCCAGGGAACAAAGGTGTCACCTGGGAGCTCATGTTACCTCTGCGCCCTGACGCTGCCTAGGGGAAAGGAACTTAGCGAGACTGCAGGGAACTCCAGGGCATCAGGAAGCGCTTGCCAGTGATCCAGGGGAGAAAAGCCCCACAGCCCCCCTGTGTCACAGGGGTTACCCACCTGACCCCAGTGGGCAAGGAGTGGAAAGGATCCATTGCCCCAGGTGGGGAGGGGGGTACCACGTGACCCCAGTGGGTGAGGAGCGAGATGGATTCCTGGCCCCATGTAGGGAGCAGGGTACCCACATCACCCCAGTGGGCATTGGTCCCCAGATGTGCCTGGAAAGACAGAGCTCTATTCTCTCCCAGGTGGGGCTGTGTCTGAACCTGCGGAACCTGCCTTGGTTTGACCAGGCCGACGCTGACACCTTCTTCCCCCGCTGCTACCGGCTGGGTGCTGAAGATGAGAAGCACGCCTTCATCGGTGAGTGCTGCCCTGTACTCTCAGCACCTTGTCCACGGGAGGCAGGGGGCTGCCCCTGGTGATGGGGGAGTGGGAGGATCCTGGCTGGCCCCGGGAAGCCAGAGAGCTGCCCTGGGTGATGGGAGCTGTAATATGATGGGGTTTCTGGGTACAGCTGAGGGACCAAACCAGGGTAAAATTGGTTAAAACCGGGCCACTCACAGCCCCAGGCTGGGATTTCCTTCTCACTGAGGCAAATCCAGCCAGCCCCACACGTACCTCTGCCAGCCCCATGGCCAGCCAGAGGCCACACAAGCAAACCTGCCGACTGCCCAGCTGCTCTCCCGGCCCCGTCCAGCAGCCCCCTACTCGTGAGAGGTTCTTAAAACCTATTTCACCAATTCCACACAGATTCACCCAGAGTCAGGTCACTATTTACTTGGATCTTACCCAAATCACCATGTGGTGCCTGTCCTTCAGATCTAAAACCTAAAGGGTTATTAGCAGGGAAGGCAAGGCCAGGGCTAGAGAGAAGCACGGTTATAGCGGTACTCAGCTGACATCGATTACAGCTACTGGCACAGCCCGCGATGTTTGGGCTGGGGAGGAGATCCCCGCCTCCCTTTTTGTACTCCTGGCTCTAAACCATCTGTAATGCAGCTACAGAGCCAACGTGCGTAACTTCGCATACGAACACAGCACAGACATACAAGTGACACAAACAGACTCAGAGCATCGCCAGCCTTCACTGGGCGCGTCGCTTGGGCCACCTAGCACGTGGCTTCCAATTCCAATGGAACATCCAGTAATGTCACGCAGGCTCCTGGCCGGCCCTGGAAGGCAGAGGGCTGCCCCTGCTGCTGAGGGGGATGCTCCCGGCTGGCCCTGGAAGGCAGAGGGCTGCCCCTGCTGCTGAGGGGGATGCTCCCGGCTGGCCCTGGAAGGCAGAGGGCTGCCCCGGTGATGGTAGGAGGAATCCTGGCTGGTCCTGGCGAGGCAGAGGGCTGCCCCTGGTGATGGGTGTGTGTGTCCCAGCTGGCCTCAGGAAGGCAGAGGGCTTCCCATGGTGATGGTGGGGAGGATCTTTGCTGGCCCCGGGAAGCAGAGGAAAGCTCCCAGTGACGGCGGGGTCCCAGCTGGCCCCGGGAAGCAGAGGAAATCTCCCAGTGACGGGGGGGTCCCAGCTGGCCCCGGGAAGCAGAGGAAATCTCCCAGTGACGGGGGGGTCCCAGCTGGCCCCGGGAAGCAGAGGAAAGCTCCCAGTGACGGGGGGGGTCCCAGCTGGCCCCGGGAAGCAGAGGAAAGCTCCCAGTGATGGGGGGGTCCCAGCTGGCCCCGGGAAGCAGAGGAAAGCTCCCAGTGACGGGGGGGGTCCCAGCTGGCCCCGGGAAGCAGAGGAAAGCTCCCAGTGACGGGGGGGTCCCAGCTGGCCCCGGGAAGCAGAGGAAAGCTCCCAGTGATGGGGGGGTCCCAGCTGGCCCCGGGAAGCAGAGGAAAGCTCCCAGTGACGGGGGGGTCCCAGCTGGCCCCGGGAAGCAGAGGAAAGCTCCCAGTGACGGGGGGGTCCCAGCTGGCCCCGGGAAGCAGAGGAAATCTCCCAGTGATGGGGGGGTCCCAGCTGGCCCCGGGAAGCAGAGGAAAGCTCCCAGTGACGGGGGGGGTCCCAGCTGGCCCCGGGAAGCAGAGGAAAGCTCCCAGTGACGGGGGGGTCCCAGCTGGCCCCGGGAAGCAGAGGAAATCTCCCAGTGATGGGGGGGTCCCAGCTGGCCCCGGGAAGCAGAGGAAAGCTCCCAGTGACGGGGGGGTCCCAGCTGGCCCCGGGAAGCAGAGGAAAGCTCCCAGTGACGGGGGGGTCCCAGCTGGCCCCGGGAAGCAGAGGAAAGCTCCCAGTGACGGGGGGGTCCCAGCTGGCCCCGGGAAGCAGAGGAAATCTCCCAGTGATGGGGGGGTCCCAGCTGGCCCCGGGAAGCAGAGGAAAGCTCCCAGTGACGGGGGGGTCCCAGCTGGCCCCGGGAAGCAGAGGAAAGCTCCCAGTGACGGGGGGGTCCCAGCTGGCCCCGGGAAGCAGAGGAAAGCTCCCAGTGACGGGGGGGTCCCAGCTGGCCCCGGGAAGCAGAGGAAAGCTCCCAGTGACGGGGGGGTCCCAGCTGGCCCCGGGAAGCAGAGGAAAGCTCCCAGTGATGGGGGTCTCCCCATCTTCCCCAAGGGCCCATTCTGCAAACTGAGCTATTTAGCTGTCGGTGCAGCCTCCTTTGCCCCTGGCTTGGCTTCCCCCATCTTAGTCAGCCCCTGTGCTCCTGCCTCGGGCAGAGGCCTTGGCACTAGGTGGTGAGACTGTATCTTGCAGAGGATTTCCGGCTCACTGCAGCCCGCAGCATCCTCAAGGTGGTGGTGAAACGGTACCAGAGCTCAGCTGCCCGGGAGATGGCAGAGGCGTCCTGCACACAGGGGCCCCCCACTGCAGACGATCGCTGTCCTGGAGGTAGGTGCGGGGCAGGAGAGCTGAGCCAGCAGCGATGAACGAGTCAGAGTGCTGCTGCTGGTGCCAGGGGCTTTGCTCTCTGTGGCAGAGGATGACAGCCCTGTCTAGCATCCACGGAGGCAGCCCCTGCTCGGGCTCCGCTGCCACAGTCCCCTGCACTGCCCCATGCCCTCCACCACCACAGTCTCCACCTTCGTCACCATCTCCACCACCACCACCCCTCCACTGCCATGGCCACCGTTGCAACCCCAGTCCCCACTGCCACCATCCCTACAGTCTTCACTACTGCCAACATCCCCACCACCCTGCCACAGCCCCACTACCACTTTCGTCTGCTCATGTGGTCCCCACTGCTGCTGGACTGGGTTGTGCTCACAGACAGCACCTTGGGATGTTCCTCAGGGTGCTGACCACGCCACAGGCACCCACCTGGTGAGTTTTGTGAATGTCTGACAAAGGGAGAACTCGTCTTTCTTACCTCTGTCGGTGGGACTGCAGCAGATAGGGTTGGAGCCAGACAGTGGGTTGTGTCATGTGTCTTGGAGAGAGGCTGGGGGTGTGCATTTGAGAGCAGCGGTCAGTGAGTTTCTGCTATAGAGAGGTATTAATCTGGCCATCGTTGAGAGCCCAGAACTGTGCTGTTTGTGTGCATCATCAGACAGGGGCCCTTTCGCAGTCGGGCGCCAGGACTCCCAGCACTCAAATTTCAACTGCAAGCCCAGAGCCAATACTTGTACCTCCGCCTGTAAAACTGAGCCAAGCGTGGGCGCGTGAAGAGCAGACTTACTGGCTCAGAAGCTCTCAGGAGCACCCCCACTACCACCCCACCCCCACCCTTACCACTGCCCCTGTCCGCACTGCCTTCCCACCCCCACCCTTACCACTGCCACTGTCCGCATTACCTCCCCACCCCCACCCTTACCACTGCCCCTGTCCGCACTGCCTTCCCACCCCCACCCTCACCACTGCCCCTGTCCGCACTGCCTTCCCACCCCCACCCTTACCACTGTCACTGTCCGCATTACCTCCCCACCCCCACCCTTACCACTGCCCCTGTCTGCACTGCCTTCCCACCCCCACCCTCACCACTGCCCCTGTCCGCACTGCCTTCCCACCCCCACCCTTACCACTGCCCCTGTCCGCACTGCATCCCCACCCCCACCCTTACCACTGCCACTGTCTGCACTGCCTCCCCACCCCCACCCTTACCACTGCCACTGTCTGCACTGCCTCCCCACCCCCACCCTTACCACTGCCACTGTCTGCATTACCTCCCCACCCCCACCCTTACCACTGCCCCTGTCCGCACTGCCTTCCCACCCCCACCCTTACCACTGCCACTGTCCGCACTGCATCCCTACCCCCACCCTTACCACTGCCCCTGTCTGCACTGCCTTCCCACCCCCACCCTTACCACTGCCACTGTCCGCACTGCCTTCCCACCCCCACCCTTACCACTGCCACTGTCCGCACTGCCTTCCCACCCCCACCCTTACCACTGCCACTGTCCGCACTGCATCCCCACCCCCACCCTTACCACTGCCACTGTCCGCACTGCATCCCCACCCCCACCCTTACCACTGCCCCTGTCCGCACTGCCTCCCCACCCCCACCCTTACCACTGCCCCTGTCCGCACTACCTCCCCACCCCCACCCTTACCACTGCCCCTGTCCGCACTGCCTTCCCACCCCCACCCTTACCACTGCCCCTGTCCGCACTGCCTTCCCACCCCCACCCTTACCACTGCCCCGTCCGCACTGCCTTCCCACCCCCACCCTTACCACTGCCACTGTCCGCACTGCATCCCCACCCCCACCCTTACCACTGCCCCTGTCCGCACTGCATCCCCACCCCCACCCTTACCACTGCCCCTGTCCGCACTGCATCCCCACCCCCACCCTTACCACTGCCCCTGTCCGCACTGCCTTCCCACCCCCACCCTTACCACTGCCCCTGTCCGCACTGCCTTCCCACCCCCACCCTTACCACTGCCCCTGTCCGCACTGCCTTCCCACCCCCACCCTTACCACTGCCACTGTCCGCACTGCATCCCCACCGCCACCCTTACCACTGCCCCGTCCGCACTGCCTTCCCACCCCCACCCTTACCACTGCCACTGTCCGCATTACCTCCCCACCCCCACCCTCACCACTGCCCCTGTCCGCACTGCCTTCCCACCCCCACCCTTACCACTGCCACTGTCTGCACTGCATCCCCACCCCCACCCTTACCACTGCCACTGTCTGCACTGCCTCCCCACCCCCACCCTTACCACTGCCACTGTCTGCATTGCCTCCCCACCCCCACCCTTACCACTGCCCGTCTGCACTGCATCCCCACCCCCAACCTTACCAATGCCACTGTCTGCACTGCCTTCCCACCGCCACCCTTACCACTGCCACTGTCTGCACTGCCTCCCCACCCCCACCCTTACCACTGCCACTGTCCGCACTGCCTTCCCACCCCTAACCTTACCAATGCCACTGTCTGCACTGCCTTCCCACCCCCACCCTTACCACTGCCCCGTCCGCACTGCCTTCCCACCCCCACCCCTACCACTGCCACTGTCTGCACTGCCTCCCCACCCCCAACCTTACCACTGCCACTGTCTGCACTGCCTCCCCACCCCCAACCTTACCAATGTCACTGTCTGCACTGCCTTCCCACCCCCACCCGTACCACTGCCACTGTCCGCACTGCCTTCCCACCCCCAACCTTACCAATGCCACTGTCTGCACTGCCTTCCCACCCCCACCCTTACCACTGCCCCGTCCGCACTGCCTTCCCACCCCCACCCTTACCACTGCCACTGTCCGCACTGCATCCCTACCCCCAACCTTACCACTGCCACTGTCTGCACTGCCTTCCCACCCCCACCCTTACCACTGCCACTGTCTGCACTGCCTCCCCACCCCCAACCTTACCACTGCCACTGTCTGCACTGCCTCCCCACCCCCAACCTTACCAATGCCACTGTCTGCACTGCCTTCCCACCCCCACCCTTACCACTGCCCCGTCCGCACTGCCTTCCCACCCCCACCCTTACCACTGCCACTGTCCACACTGCATCCCTACCCCCAACCTTACCACTGCCACTGTCTGCACTGCCTTCCCACCCCCACCCTTACCACTGCCCCGTCCGCACTGCCTTCCCACCCCCACCCTTACCACTGCCACTGTCTGCACTGCCTCCCCACCCCCAACCTTACCACTGCCACTGTCTGCACTGCCTCCCCACCCCCAACCTTACCAATGTCACTGTCTGCACTGCCTTCCCACCCCCACCCGTACCACTGCCACTGTCTGCACTGCATGCCCACCCCCACCCTTACCACTGCCACTATCTGCACTGCCTCCCCACCCCCACCCTTACCACTGCCACTGTCTGCATTGCCACCCCACCCCCACCCTTACCACTGCCCCTGTCCGCACTGCCTCCCCACCCCCAACCTTACCACTGCCACTGTCTGCATTGCCTCCCCACCCCCACCCTTACCACTGCCCCTGTCCGCACTGCCTTCCCACCCCCATCCTTACCACTGCCACTGTCTGCACTGCATCCCCACCCCCAACCTTACCAATGCCACTGTCTGCACTGCCACCCACCCCCACCCTTACCACTGTCTGCACTGCCTCCCCACCCCCACCCTTACCACTGCCACTGTCTGCACTGCCTCCCCCACACACCCTTACCACTGCCACTGTCTGCACTGCCTCCCCCCCACACCCTTACCAAGGCCACTGTCCATACTGCCAATAACCCCGCCACCCCCACCCCCACCAATTGTGCTTTCGCTTTCCTGTTTACTGCCCAGCATTCTCCAGCCGTATGTTTATACTCCTCCTTAGTCAACTGTCCACGTTTCCATTTCATATACACATCCTTTGAGTTTAAGCTGACTGAGGATTTCCCTGGTAAGCCAAGCTGGTTGCCTATCACATTTGCATTTCTTACTATGCAGTGGGATGGTTTGTTCCTGTGCCTTCGGTAAGCCTTCTTTCCAATACTGCCAGTTCTCTTGAGCACTTGAACTGCAGCTGCAAGGGCTGTGAAGAGGAGCAAGAAGGGTTTCTACAGGCATGTGAACAATAAACAGGTTATCAGAGAAGGTGTGGGGCCGTTACTGGAGGAGGGAGGTAACCTAGTGACAGGTGATGAAAGAAAAGCTGAAGTACTCAATGCTTTTTTTGCCTCAGTCTTTATGGACAAGGTCAGTTCCTACACTATGGTGCTAGACAATGCAGTATGGGAAGGTGGAGGGCAGCCATCTGTGGGGAAGGAACAAGTGATGAGTTATCTAGAAAATCTAGATGTACGCAGATCCGTGGGTCTGGATTTAATGCACCCCAGGGTACTGAGGGAATTGGCAGATGTCATTGTTGAGCCTTTGGCCATTACCCTTGAAGACTCTTGGAGATCGCACATGACTGGAAGAAGGCAAACGTAGTGCCCATCTTTAAAAAAGGAAAGAAGGACAATCCAGGGGACTATAGACCCGTCAGCCTTACCTCAATCCCTGGGAAAATAATGGAGGGAATCCCCAAGGAATCCATTTTGGAGCACTTGGAAGAGGGGAAAGAGATCAAAAGTAGCCAACGTGGATTCACCAGGGGCAAGTCCTGCCTGACCAATCTGATTAGCTTCTATGATGAGGTAACAGGCTCTGTGGACATGGGGAAGTCAGTGGGTGTGATATACCTTGACTTCAGCAAGGCTTTTGATACGGTCTCCCACACCATTCTTGTCCATAAGTTAAGGAAATATGGATTGGATCCATGGACTATAAAAGCTTGAAGGTCAGGCCCAACAGGTAGTGGTCAATGGCTCAATATCTGGATGGCGGTCTGTTTCAAGTGGAGTGCCGCAAGGCTCAGTTCTGGGGCCGGTGTTATTCAACATCGTTATTAATGACCTGGATGAGGGACTGGGTTGCACCCTCAGCAAGTTTGCGGATGACACAAAACTAGGGGGAGAGGTAGATATGCTGGAGGATAGAGAGAGAATCCAGAGGGACCTGGATAAATTGGAGGGCTGGGCCAAAAGAAATCTGATGCGGTTCAATAAGGAGAAGTGTAGAGTCCTGCACCTGGGGCGGAAGAATCCCAAGCATTGTTACAGGCTGGGGACCGACTGGCTCAGCAGCAGTACAATGGAAAGGGACCTAGGGGTTATGGTGGATGAAGGGCTGGATATAAGTAAACAGTGTGGCCTTGTAGCCAAGAAGGCTAACGGCATACTAGGGTGCATTAGGAGGAGCATTTTGAGCAGATCTAGAAAAGTAGCTATTCCTCTTTATTCGGCACTGGTGAGGCTACATCTGGAATATTGTGTCCAGTTTTGGGCCCCCCAGTATAAAAAGGATGTGGATTTGCTGGAGCAGGTTCAGCAAAGGGCAACAAAAATGATTAAGGGTCTGGAGCACAAGACCTATGAGGAGAGGCTGAGGGATTTGGGCTTGTTTAGTTTACAGAAGAGAAGACTGAGGGGTGATTTAATAGCAGCCTTCAACTTCCTGAAGGGAGGTTCTAAAGAGGAGGGTGAGAAACTGTTCAGTGGTGTCAGATGGCAGAACAAGGAGGAATGGTCTGAAGCTGAAGAGGGGCAGGTGTAGGTTAGATATTAGGAAAAACTACTTCACCAGGCGGGTGGTGAAGCACTGGAATGTGTTGCCTAGAGAGGTGGTGGATTCTCCATCCCTCGAGGTTTTTAAGTCCCGACTGGACAAGGTCCTGGCTGGGATGACTTAGTGGGGGTTGATCCTGCTTGAGGCAGGGGCTGGACTAGAGACCTCCTGAGGTCCCTTCCAGCCCAGGGATTCTGTGATTGCCACTGCCACTGTCTCCACCCCCACCAACACCACCACTGTCCACACTGCCACTGTTCCCCCTGGTCCCACCATTGCTGCTGCTGTCCCTTCCACCAGCACCCCCCGCACCACCAATGTCCCCACCTGCACGTCCCTTGGAGTGAGTGTCCTGCCCCGTGAGCCTATGGCTGCCCCCCACGGGGCCCAACATTTTATTATTGCCAGCGAGTTGGCTGGCTCCCACCACCCTCACCACTGTGCCTGCAGCTCACTCCCTCTGCCCTGCAGCGTGCCCACAGGGTGCAGGTGGAAAGAAGGGCAGCCCCCTGCCCCCACAGCTCATCCAGATGGCCCTGCAAGTCTGCGAGGAGCACCTGAACAGCCTGATGCACCAGGACATTGACAGGGAGCCTGAGTCCCCTCTGTCTGCACTAGGGGGGCGCTGCGGCGACTTCCTGCATGCCTGCTACCAGGTGGTTCAGTAAGTGCTGCTGGGCCTGTGCCTGGGGGGAACTTCTCTGCCCTGCGGTGCGGGGGGCGGGAGAACTCACCTGCCCTGCGGTGCCCGGGGGGCGGGGGGGATCTCACCTGCCCTGCGGTGCCCGGGGGGGAAAATCTCGCCTGCCCTGCGGTGCCCGGCGGGGGGGGGGAATCTCACCTGCCCTGCGGTGCCCGGGGGGGGGCGGGAATCTCGCCTGCCCTGCGGTGCCGGGCGGGAGCCGGGGTACCGTGCTCTGAGCTGGGCTGTCTGACGGCAGTGAAGAAGCGCTCCTGGACGCACTGGATTCCCACGTGGCGCAGTGCGAGAGCTCCCTGCAGCGCCTGGCCGAGGTGCTCCCACAGCTGGAGATGGAGGGGGACCACAACATCTGGATTGTGAAGCCGGGGGCCAAGTCGCGGGGTCGAGGTAAGGCCCAGGCCTGGCCCCGTGGGAGACGGGGACAGGGGTGGGGACGGGCCCACTTCCCCTGCGAAAGTCAGGGAGTTGCTGGAGCTGCCTGGCCAAGGCAGCCTCCTCCTGCCCCCACCTACCCGCACGTAGCTGCAGGGAGGCGCTGGGGCCTGGCCCAAGGCTCTGGTGAAGCTGTCGCTGTGACATTGCCTGAGGCAGCCCCCCCCGCCTCCCCTGCACCTGAGCAGCCAGTGGGGGACCGAGGGGTCTGTGCTTGGCTGTGGGGCTGCAGCTTGGCAGCGGGGGGCGGCCTGGAGCAGCGAGAACGGACCCCTGACCCCCCCCCGCGTGCCGCTGCCTCGCCCCAGGGATCATTTGCATGGCCCGGCTGGAGGAGATACTGAGGCTGGCGGACCGTGACCCCGCGCTGGGGAAGGACGGGAAGTGGGTGGTGCAGAAGTACATCGAGCGGCCCCTGCTCATCCACGGCACCAAGTTCGACCTGCGCCAGTGGTTCCTGGTGACGGACTGGAACCCGCTCACCATCTGGTTCTACCGTGCCAGCTACCTCCGCTTCTGCACGCAGCCCTTCTCCCTGCGCAGCCTGGACGCGTGAGTGCCTGGGGCGCGGGCCTGGCCAGTGGCACTGCCGGGCTGGGCCCCCAACCCGCTTTTCTCCCTCCCAGCACCATCCACTTGTGCAACAACTCCATCCAGAGGCGCTACGCGAACGCGCAGAGCCGCCACCCCTGCCTGCCTGCCGACAACATGTGGTCCTCAGAGCAGTTCCAGGCCCACCTGCGGCAGGCGGGGGCGGCGGGGGCCTGGGCGGAGGTGATCATCCCCGGGATGAAGGCGGCCATCATCCACGCCATGCAGAGCTCGCAGGACGTGGTGGAGTTCCGCAGCAGCAGCTTCGAGCTCTACGGGGCCGACTTCATGTTCGGGGAGAATTGCCAGCCCTGGCTGCTGGAGATCAACGCCAGCCCCACCATGGCAGCCTCCACAGCCGTGACCAGCCGCCTGTGCGCCAGCGTGCAGGAGGACACGCTCCGGGTGGTCATCGACCACAAGCGGGACCGCAGCTGCCCCACCGGTGCCTTCGAGCTCATCTACAAACAGGTGAGTCCCCAGCAGCCCCATGTGGAGCTGGGAGGGGACCCAGCCAGCGCACCGGGGAGCCCAGCCCCGCAGAGGCGAGAGGGGGACCCAGGCAGCGCCCTGGAGAGCCCAGCCCCGCAGAGGCGAGAGGGGACCCAGGCAGCGCCCCGGAGAGCCCAGCCCCGCAGAGGCGAGAGGGGACCCAGGCAGTGGAGCCCAGCCCCGCAGAGGCAGGAGGGGACCCAGGCAGCGCCCCAGGGAGCCCAGCCCCGCAGAGGCAGCAGTGCCAGTGAATTCAGGCTCAGGGAGGGGTTGCCCTGGTCCCAGCGTGGAGGGGCAGGGGGCCGCCAGCAGGGGCTGATGTGGCTGCAGTGTCGGAACCTCTCCCTGGACCTCTTGTGCAGAGCCGCCTTGAGGGCCGGGCCCCAGTGCCGGTGCGCCAAAGGGGGCTCTCTCCCCTGGGGTCGGTGCTGCTCCCCAGGCCTCAGCGGGCGCTGTGCTGGTGCAGAGCCCTGCGCCTTCCCCGAACACACCGTCAGGCTGAGGGCAAGCGCTGCCTGTGTGGCTGTGCCCAGCACGAGGGGGTTTCTCTGCCCACCTCTTCCCCCGTCAGGGCCACAGGCTCTGCCCTGACTGCTCCCTGCCTTCTCCCCCAGGCGGCTGTCGATGTGCCCCAGTATGTAGGAATAAGCCTTGTGGTGGAAGGATCCACTGTCAAAAAGCCACGGCCTCCAACCCACAGACTCCCCCCTGGTGGCAGTGCCCGCCCCAGCCCACAGCTCCCAGCAGCACTCACCCAGAGCTCCCCGCGCAGGCCCAGGACTCCAGCACTCAGCAGGGCTGCCAGGCCCCCAGCACCAGTGAGCGGCAAGGAGAACAGGGCCAGCAAGCTGGGGGCAGCTGGCAGGGCCTCCGCTGCAGCCGGCACCCAGCTGAAGCTGCCCAGCAAGCCGCGGCCAGAGCCAGAGCCAGAGCCAGAGCCAGAGCCAGAGCCGGGCAAGAAGAGGCTGCTTGAGCTGCAAAACACGGAGGCCTCTCCTGTGGAAGACAGGCTGGTGCCACTGGGCCGGCCCCAGCTTTGCCTGCAGTGCAGTGCCCGAGTGCCAGCGCCCGGCCCCGGGGGCTGCTCCCAGCTCCACCGCCAGCTGGGCAGGGCCCAGGGCCCCAAGGGGCAGCAGTGGAGAACAGCTCGGGAGCTGCCGTTGCACGTGCGGGATGTGTGCGACTTGCCGCTGGCCAGTGGGCGCGCTGCCCCCCGCAGCTCAGACCCACGCGCCAGAGTGCCGGGGGGGCCGTGGCCAGGCTGCGCTGCTGGAGAGACCAGCAGCATGCCACGGGATGACGGGAAATGGCCCCCCACCCGGCCTCAGTGCCACAAGGTGGGGCCTTGTGAATGGCCACAGGCAGGAGGGAACAGAAGGAAGACATGATGGGCGGGTGATGGAGGGAGCAGCCTGGGGGCTGCTGGCAGTGCCAGTCCCCACAGGCAGCCAAGCCGGGGCTGGGGCCCTCCAATAAAGGGCTGGCGTGAAACTGTGGAGTCTGTGCCAGGGTAGGGACCACAGCCTTTGGCCTGGGGGGCAGCTGGCAAAGACGTGCAATGGTGGGGCAGCTCCCACTGCTCACCTGAGCCCCAGCCCGGGGCAGCCCCCTTTCCCCTTGCCTTTGGCATTGCCCTGTGTTGCCCTTCTGCACCTGCAGCCCAGCAGGAACCGACCTGCCGCTCTTGCCCCTCGGGGGCGGGGTGCCAGGGGCAGAGCCTAAGAGGCAGAGCCCCATGGCACACACAGGCTGCTGGGACAGTGGGGGCAGGGACATGCCCCCCCCCGCCCCCTCCCCAGCTGGAGGTGTGTTGCAGCACAGTCAGGGTTTGCACTTTGGTTCGGAGGCTCCCAAGAGCCAGCACTGAAAGGGGCCGGCCAGGAACCGGGGCGGGGGGGGGGGACGACACGGCCCACCTGAAAGGGGCCGGCCAGGAACGGGGGGGGGGGGGGGAGCACTGCCCGGGGGGGGGGTGCGGCCCACCTGAAAGGGGCCAGCCAGGAACCCGGGGGGGGGGGGGGGGAACGACACGGCCCACCTGAAAGGGGCTGGCCAGGAACGGGGAGGGGGGGGCACTGCCCGGGGGGGGGGGTGCGGCCCACCTGAAAGGGGCCAGCCAGGAACCCGGGGTGGGGGGGACGACACGGCCCACCTGAAAGGGGCTGGCCAGGAACGGGGAGGGGGGGGCACTGCCCGGGGGGGGGGTGCGGCCCACCTGAAAGGGGCCAGCCAGGAACCCGGGGGGGGGGGGGGGGGACGACACGGCCCACCTGAAAGGGGCTGGCCAGGAACGGGGGGGGGGGGGGCACTGCCCGGGGGGGGGGTGCGGCCCACCTGAAAGGGGCCAGCCAGGAACCCGGGGGGGGGCGGGGGACGACACGGCCCACCTGAAAGGGGCTGGCCAGGAACGGGGAGGGGGGGGCACTGCCCGGGGGGGGGTGCGGCCCACCTGAAAGGGGCCAGCCAGGAACCGGGGGGGGGGGGGGGGGGGACACGGCCTGTCTGAAAGGGGCCAGGCCAGACCCAGCCCGCAGTCCCCGGTTCCTGCCTTGCCTCTGCCTGTCTCTTTCCAGCCCAGGCCGCCGGAGCTGCGCCTGCTGCTTGGCATCTGCTGCCCAGCCGGAAAGCCCTGGGTTGGTTTGGCCCTGCTCCGTGTCCAGGAGCACACCTGGCAGCCCCATGCGCTCAGACTCTGCATGTGAAACCGTCCCCTGGGCGCTGAGTCCCCGTCCCTGCCGAAGGCAGAGGGATAAGCTCTCCCCACAGCATCAGCTGGGGTGTCTGGGGCAGAGCCTAAGGGGAGTAGCCCCATGATGACAGATGTAGGCTGCAGGACCAGTGGGGGCCTGAACACAGCACAGCATTAGGTGGCAGTTGAGCTGGCCGGGGCCTGTGCCCAGCTCCCTTCCCCACCTGCCCTTGTCAGTGCGGAGAGCAGCGCAGGGCAGGCCCTCCCCAGCTGGGATCTGCCGGGGTGCTGCGAACAGGACATGGGGCTCACAAGCCCTGCTGCCAGCTGCCCCCGCCCCCCCCGTGTCCAGTTCCCCTTCGTCTCAGTGGCCAGCAGTGAGCCAGACGCCCCAGGAGCACCAGCCCTCAGCCCCCGCTAGATACACAGCCAGACATTGCCAAAGCCTGCCCACTGCCCTGCCTGGCTCCTCACCCTTCCGGAGAGCCTCCTTCTCCTGCAGCTCACGCTCTGCCGCCTGGGCCCCAGGGCCCTGCTCTGCACGCCGGTTCCCACCCTTCCGGCACAGGCCGGGAGGCTGCCGGAATTAAAGAGCTTTCATCAAACTCCTGCCCAGAACCCTCCCCCCCAGCACCCAAACGCCCTCCCAGGGCCCGACCCCTCCCCCTGCACCCAAACTCCCGTCCAGAACCCTCCCCCCCAGCACCCAAACGCCCTCCCAGGGCCCGACCCCTCCCCCTGCACCCAAACTCCCGTCCAGAACCCTCCCCCCCAGCACCCAAACGCCCTCCCAGGGCCTGATGACCCCTCCCCCTGCACCCAAACTCCCGTCCAGAACCCTCCCCCCCAGCACCCAAACGCCCTCCCAGGGCCTGATGACCCCTCCCCCTGCACCCAAACTCCCGTCTAGAACCCTCCCCCCCAGCACCCAAACGCCCTCCCAGGGCCTGATGACCCCTCCCCCTGCACCCAAACTCCCGTCCAGAACCCTCCCCCCCAGCACCCAAACGCCCTCCCAGGGCCCGACCCCTACCCCCAAACTGCCATCCGGAACCCTCCCCCCCTGCACCCAAACTCCCATCCAGAACCCTCCCACCCCCAGCACCCAAACGCCTTCCCAGGGCCTGACCCCTCCCCCTGCACCCAAACTCCCGTCCAGAACCCTCCACCCCAGCACCCAAACGCCCTCCCAGGGCCTGACGACCCCTCCCCGCAAACTGCCATCCGGAACCCTCCCCCCAGCACCCAAACGCCCTCCCAGGGCCCGACCCCTACCCCCAAACTGCCATCCGGAACCCTCCCCCCCAGCACCCAAACGCCCTCCCAGGGCCCGACCCCTCCCCCTGCACCCAAACTCCCGTCCAGAACCCTCCCCCCAGCACCCAAACACCCTCCCAGGGCCTGATGACCCCTCCCCCTGCACCCAAACTCCCATCCAGAACCCTCCCCCCCAGCACCCAAACGCCCTCCCAGGGCCCGACCCCTACCCCCAAACTGCCATCCGGAACCCTCCCCCCCAGCACCCAAACGCCCTCCCAGGGCCCGACCCCTACCCCCAAACTGCCATCCGGAACCCTCCCCCCCAGCACCCAAACGCCCTCCCAGGGCCCGACCCCTACCCCCAAACTGCCATCCGGAACCCTCCCCCCCAGCACCCAAACGCCCTCCCAGGGCCCGACCCCTCCCCCTGCACCCAAACTCCCGTCCAGAACCCTCCCCCCCAGCACCAAACGCCCTCCCAGGGCCCGACCCCTACCCCTGCACCCAAACTCCTGTCCAGAACCCTCCCACCCCCAGCACCAAATGCCCTCCCAGGGCCCAACCCCTCCCCCCTGCACCCAAACTCCTGCTGAGAACCCTCCCCCCCCGCACCCACATGCCCTCCCAGGGCCCGACCCCTCTCCCCCGTGACAGGGTTCAGGGGTCCCCCTGCACTGCCCCCCGTCCACTGGCAGGAGTGACTCTCACTCAGCAGGTACAACAAGAGGTTTATTAGGCAACAGAGGCCCAGTTTCTCACCAACGTGTCAGTGCAGCCGGCAGAGACAGTCATTCCAACCCGTCCTGGGGAGAGGAGCCCGAGGGGTGCCCCTCTGGGGTGTAGCTTCCCCCCTCGCCAGGCTGGCTGCCTTCCAGCTCCTCTTCCCCTAGCCTCTAACTGCCCCCGCCCCACTTCAAACCAGCTCAGCTCCTCCCTGCTCCATGTTCAGGGCTGAGGTGTTACCTGCCAGCCTAGGTTATAGCCCCAGGGTCATCCTTAGCTGCTGGGAGCTGCTCTGCTTGTCTCTCACATCCAGCCTGAATCACACCCCGCCCCCCCACCCCATCACACACCTGGCACCCACAGGCCTCCAGGGCCTGACCCCTCCCCCTCCAAACTCCCTCCCAGGGCCGGACCCCTCCCACACCCAAACTCCCTCCCAGGGTGTGACACTCTCCCATACTGGGCTCCCTGGCCCCCAAATTCCTTCCCCAAGCCCACAGCCATTCTTGCCAGCCTGGCAGAAGTGAGCGGGGGGGGGGAAGCGAGTGAGGAAGGCTGGCGGGGACTGAGCAGGGTCTCTAGGTTTGCATAGCTCGACAGTCAGCAGCCCAGTTCTGCTCCGTCGGCGTTGGGAAATGCCCTCCCACCAGGCTCATCTCTGGGTTAGCGGCCTTCTGGGCCAGGGCAGGTCCAGGCCAGAGAGACACCGGACTGTGCCCTGTCACAGCGCACTCTGGCCCCCTGGGAGTCCCAGCAGCCGGAGCGTCTGGAGGAAGAAGGGCGGAGGTGCAGCAGTGGCAACAGCTCTCGGCAGCAGCAGCTGGTGCAGGTGGAGATGCAGTGGCAGACGATGCAGCTGCTGCTGAGTGAGGTGCAGCCTGCGGAGGAGCGACTCACCCAGGACCTACCGAGAGAGAAACGGGGGGTCTGGAGCCCTTGAGACCCCTCTCGCGCAACACAGGCAGCAGGGTGAGGGACTCCCCTGCCAGCAGCGGCCCAGGCCTCACAGGCAGCGAGCAGAGTCAAGGCTCAGCGTTCCAGCTGGCAGTCCAGCAGGACAGAGTGCATCTCACACCACAGTGCAGGGCCAGAGGGACCAGAGGCTGACAGGGACGGAAGAGCTGTGCCACGGGCTGAGGCAAGTGGGTCGGGAGCAGGGAGACGTCGGCCACTCCCCGCTCCTAACGCAGGGATGCCGGCTGCCAGATGCTGTGCCATGCCTGGCGCTGAAGCCCAGCCCTTGGGCAGTCAGCGCTGCTAGTGCAGGGGCACTCTGTCTTCTGCTTTGGACAGTGGGCCAGACGACCTCTGGGTCTCGGCCAGTCCGGCAAAGCCTCCCTTCACTCACCCCAGCCCCAGCCCAGAGAAAGTGCCCCGTGCGCTGGGCTGAGTGGGGCCAGCTGTTTGCCGGCTGTGCATGCAGGGCTCAGCAGTGAGTGGCCTCTCCGGGGGCACCCCAGCGCAGAAGCAGCAGAACCTGGTACCTGGGTGCGGGGCGGAGCGCTCCCCAGAGGCAGCAGGAAGGGCTCTCCCAGGACGGTGCCGACGCGGCCAGAGTACACATGGTCACCCAGCACAGGACACAACAGCAGCGTCAGATGCACCAGCAGCTGGCTGGGAAAGGCTGTGGTGAGCACAGGCTGGGTTAGCATGGCCGCCTCGCCCCCACCCTTTCCCCAGGGAGCAAATGCCCCCTCAGCCCCACCCCCCAAGGGCAGCAGGTGACCCCCCAGCTGGGGCTCTGCCAGGCAGGAAGAGTGGAGCATGGGGCAGACCCCCGGGGCCATCTCCCACCTGTCAGGGGCTGCAGCTGCACCAGGGCGCAGCCGGGAGCTGCAGCCAGCACCTTGTAGCGGGTCAGGGTCTGCTTCACCTCTCTCCTCTCCAAGCTGCGTCGCGATGGAGCAACCACGGGCACCGCCTGCAGCCAGAGCAGAGCTGGAGCTCAGGCCCCCTGAGATGCTTAAGCTTCCTCTCCAGATATGTGAGGAGAGGGCCCAGCGCCCCACCCCGACCCTCTCCTTACCAGCTGCCGGTCCCCAGCCTGCTCCAGCCTCAGTCCCGTGCAGATCTCCCCCGCGGCGGCGGCCGGGACGCCGGCAGTGATGGCGCTGGGGAGCAGGAGAGTGACAAGGCTGGGCTATTCTCGGGGCTCCCAGGCGGGGAGCGGCAGAAAACAGGACATGGGCCGTGCGGCAGAGCCCCGGGGGCTGCAGAACAGTCCAGTCTGTGCCACCCCCGGCTGCCCCCGCAGCACAGGGAGAGGGACGCTCCCCTTGCAACGGGGGTGGGGGAAGGGACACTGCTGGATGGTGCCATGTGGAGGGCAGGGCCTCACTCATTGGTAAGCACGGGTGGGGGCAGGGGCAGGGGCAGGGGCAGGGGCCGGCTCGGTTCGGCTCGCCGGTAAGCGGGGGCAGGGGCGGGCCCGGTTCGGCTTAGCAGTAAGTGGGGGCGGGGGTGGGGCTCGGCTCGGCAGTAAGTGGGGGCGGGGGCGGGGGCGGGGCCCGGCTCGGCTCAGCAGTAAGTGGGGGCGGGGGCGGGGCCCGGCTCGGTTCGGCTCGCCGGTAAGCGGGGGCAGGGGCGGGCCCGGTTCGGCTTAGCAGTAAGTGGGGGCGGGGCCCAGATGGGCTCAGCAGTAAACGGGGGCGGGGCCCAGATCGGCTCAGCAGTAAGTGGGGGCGGGGCCCAGATCGGCTCAGCAGTAAGCGGGGGCGGGGGCGGGGGCGGGGGCGGGGCAGGGGCCCGGGGCAGCGGGGGCGGGGGCTGGCTCACTGGTAAGTGGCGGGAGAGCGCCCTGCTCTCCGGAGCTGCCGGAAGAAGGCGTGTAGCTGCTGCGTGGTGCCGGCACAGCTGGAGAGCAGCACAAGGCCAGAGCTGTCCCTTGGGGAAGTGAGCAGACCAGCCTGAGCCCCAGAGCAGCGCCCTGCCCCCCAGCCCCCCCGCACACCTCCCCGCAGCCAGGTGCCAGGCCCCCGCCCACTCACGCACTTCCCTGGGGCCTGCACCACGTGGAGCTCGGGAGGGAGGCCCAGACGCCGACTCAGAGCAGGCAGAAGCGACACCAGACTGGGCTGCCCTGCGCGGCCTGTGAGGGGCAGAGCGGACACATGAGCACGGAGAGCTGGTGCGGCACCCAACCCCCCACCACCCCCCACCGGCCCACGCCCGAGCACTCACCTGCCACGGCCAGGCCGGGGGGCTTGCTGACGGCCACCAGCGGCCCTGAACCGGAGAGAAAGAAAGAACCCCTGTCCTAAAGCAGCTCCGACCCAGGGCGCCGCACCCGCTGCCAGAGCGCCCAGCCAGCGCCCGCCCCGCACGCCGTGTCCAAGCACCCAGCGCCCGCCACGCTGCCCGTCCCGCACGCCGTGTCCAAGCACCCAGCGCCCGCCACGCTGCCCGTCCCGCACGCCGTGTCCAAGCATCCAGCGCCCGCCACGCTGCCCGTCCCGCACGCCGTGTCCAAGCACCCACCCAGCGCCCGCCACGCTGCCCGTCCCGCACGCCGTGTCCAAGCACCCAGCGCCCGCCACGCTGCCCGTCCCGCACGCCGTGTCCAAGCACCCACCCAGCGCCCAGCCAGCGCCCGCCCCGCACGCCGTGTCCAAGCACCCAGCGCCCGCCACGCTGCCCGTCCCGCACGCCGTGTCCAAGCACCCACCCAGCGCCCGCCACGCTGCCCGTCCCGCACGCCGTGTCCAAGCACCCACCCAGCGCCCCCCACGCTGCCCGTCCC
Organism: Carettochelys insculpta; assembly: GCF_033958435.1. NCBI lineage: Eukaryota > Metazoa > Chordata > Testudines > Carettochelyidae > Carettochelys > Carettochelys insculpta. The sequence continues at coordinate 49,665,528 of NC_134147.1, read as the reverse complement.
GCACGCCGTGTCCAAGCACCCACCCAGCGCCCGCCACGCTGCCCGTCCCGCACGCCGTGTCCAAGCACCCACCCAGCGCCCGCCACGCTGCCCGTCCCGCACGCCGTGTCCAAGCACCCACCCAGCGCCCGCCACGCTGCCCGTCCCGCATGCCGTGTCCAAGCATCCAGCGCCCGCCACGCTGCCCGTCCCGCACGCCGTGTCCAAGCACCCACCCAGCGCCCGCCACGCTGCCCGTCCCGCACGCCGTGTCCAAGCATCCAGCGCCCGCCACGCTGCCCGTCCCGCACGCCGTGTCCAAGCACCCACCCAGCTCCCACCACGCTGCCCATCCCGCACGCCGTGTCCAAACACCCACCCAGCGCCCACCACGCTGCCCATCCCGCACGCCGTGTCCAAGCACCCACCCAGCGCCCACCACGCTGCCCATCCCGCACGCCGTGTCCAAGCACCCAGCGCCCACCACGCTGCCCATCCCGCACGCCGTGTCCAAACACCCACCCAGCGCCCACCACGCTGCCCATCCCGCACGCCGTGTCCAAGCACCCACCCAGCGCCCACCACGCTGCCCGTCCCACACGCCGTGTCCAAGGAGCCAGCGAACACCCAGCCATGCCGCCCTATGCTCCCACAGCCCAAATCCTGGCCTGACCCTCCCACCCTGGCAGTCTCAGCTGTTGCCTTGCAGTACAGCCCCCACCTTGCACGATTTCAACATGTGCGTTTCTTGGAATAAATGAACATCAACAATTGCTGGCACAATGCCACACATTCCCGCCAGGTCCTCTCGCACTCCTGCTACCCACAGCACGCCCCAGCCACCCTCTGCCAGGCCCTGCTGAACCCCACACCCCGCTGCTCCCAGCTGCCCCTCTGAATGCTTCTGGGGTTCGGCAACCTGCTGGTGCCCGGCGCCCCTGAGCAGTGGGAAGCCCAGAGCCAGGTCTGTTCCCCAGCTCGCACAACCACAGGGGAGCCAGAAGTGCAAAGGCCCAGCTGGCATCTGGTTCTCGTCTCCCTGCTACTTGCAGGAGCCAGGAAGTGAGTGGCAGGGAGCCTGGAGCCAAGCGCTGCGGTGCCCCAGGCTGCGGGGAGCCAGGGCCTGGGCAGCCAGCCGCAGCACGGAGCCACCGCCAGCTCTGCCCCGGCTTCTGCGCCCCCACCACGCACAGGCCCAGCCGGGAGGAACCAGCCCCACACAGACCCGGTGTGCAAAACTGGACCGCCGCATGGCCGCCCCGGGACGCCGCCCGCGCGGAGCCAGCCGGGTCTGGCTGGGCCGTGGCCTCCTCCCGCACCAGTACCTTCCCGGTGCACAACCGCTGCCTCCAGCAACCCCAGCACCTCCTGCCGGCACCACCCCCCGCCGGCTCTGCTCAGGGGGCTGCCTCTGGCCTGGCCATCGGCCGCCTGCCTTCTCGGGCCCCCCGGCCTCAGGGGCAGCTGGTACCTGGGAGAAGGAGAGGGGAGCTGGGAGCACGCAGCCAAACACCCAACCAACCCCTCCCCCGCCCGTCCCAACCCCTCCCCAGACACCTCCCCTGCCTCTCCCCCACACCTCCTCAGCCCCCCTTCCCCACCCCGACCCCTTCCCTGCCCCACCGTCCCAACCCCTCCCCAGACACCTCCCCCACACACCTCCTCAGCCCCCCTTCCCCACCCCACCGTCCCAACCCCTCCCCAGACACCTCCCCCACACACCTCCCCAGCCCCACTTCCCCGCCCGTCCCAACCCCTCCCCAGACACCTCCCCAGCCCCCCTTCCCCACCCCGACCCCTTCCCTGCCCCCTCCCCAGCCACCTCCCCAGCCCCCCTTCCCCACCCCGACCCCTTCCCTGCCCTACCGTCCCAACCCCTCCCCACACACCTCCCCTGCCCCCTCCCCCACACACCTCCCCAGCCCCCCTTCCCCACCCCGACCCCTTCCCTGCCCCCTCCCCAGACACCTCCCCAGCCCCCCTTCCCCACCCCGACCCCTTCCCTGCCCCCTCCCCAGACACCTCCCCAGCCCCCCTTCCCCACCCCGACCCCTTCCCTGCCCTACCGTCCCAACCCCTCCCCACACACCTCCCCTGCCCCCTCCCCCACACACCTCCCCAGCCCCCCTTCCCCACCCCGACCCCTTCCCTGCCCCCTCCCCAGACACCTCCCCAGCCCCCCTTCCCCGCCCCGCCCCCTTCCCTGCCCCGCCCCGCCCCGCCCCGCCCGTCCCAACCCCTCCCCACACACCTCCCCGCCCCGCCCCCCCGCGCACCAGGCCCGGGGTTTCCCCGCCGCGCGGACGAGCAGCCGCGGGAGCTCGGGAACCGCCGCCATGAACGCACCGCGCGTGCCAGGGTCGCCCCGCCCACGGGAGGCGGAGTCCCAGATGGCCACGCCCCCGAGCTCGCCCCCCGCCCCTTCCCCGCCAGGCGGAGGGCCATAGAGCGGGGCCTCCCGCGCACAGACAAGCCCGGCGCGAGGCGGTCATAGAGCTGCCGTGGGGCGGGCAGAGCGGCCCTGCGCACCCAGCGGGGCAGCGCGTCCCCCGTGCGGCGGGGCGGTCTCAGGGCGGCGGCGCTCGGGCCATGGCCTCCCGCACCGGCCCCCGGCCCGCGGGCACCGACGGCAGCGACTTCCGGCACCGCGAGCGGGTGGCGTCCCACTTCCGCATGAGGTGCGGCCGTGCGCGGGCCGGGCCGGGACCGGGGGTCCGAGGCACTGGACGGGGCGGGGCCCGGGGGGTCCGAGGCACTGGACGGGGGGGGGGGCGCAGGGCGGGGCCCCGGGGGTCCGAGGCACTGGACGGGGGGGGGGGCGCAGGGCGGGGCCCCGGGGGTCCGAGGCACTGGACGGGGGGGGGGACGCAGGGCGGGGCCCCGGGGGTCCGAGGCACTGGACGGGGGGGGGGACGCAGGGCGGGGCCCCGGGGGTCCGAGGCACTGGACGGGCGGGGGCGCAGGGCCGGGCCCCGGGGGTCCGAGGCACTGGACGGGCGGGGGCGCAGGGCCGGGCCCCGGGGGTCCGAGGCACTGGACGGGCGGGGGCGCAGGGCGGGGCCCCGGGGGTCCGAGGCACTGGACGGGCGGGGGCGCAGGGCGGGGCCCCGGGGGTCCGAGGCACTGGACGGGGGGGGCGCAGGGCGGGGCCCCGGGGGTCCGAGGCACTGGACGGGTGGGGGCGCAGGGCGGGGCCCCGGGGGTCCGAGGCACTGGACGGGGGGGGCGCAGGGCGGGGCCCCGGGGGTTCGAGGCACTGGACGGGGGGGGGGACGCAGGGCGGGGCCCCGGGGGTCCGAGGCCCCGCACGGGGGGGCGCAGGGCAGGGTCCGGGGGTCGTGAGCCGGGCTGCGCTGGGAGGCTCTCGCTCGCCCCTCCCCGCGGTAGGGGATGGGCCCCGGGTCGCTTCGTGGTTACTTGCTGCGGGCACAGCCAGCGTGAGCAGGCGGGACTCCGGGCCGCGCAGCCCTTCGGCCTGACCCCGCCTGGGCGTTGCTGTGTTCTTCTGGCAGCGCTAGCCGGGGCCTTGCTTTTGCTCTCGGCAGCGTGGCCCTGAAGAGCGAGATCAAGAAGCTGATCTACGTGCAGGTGGCCATCTGGCTGCTGCTTGTGGCCCAGATGAGTGTGGGCCACCTGAAGTTGCTGCCCCATGACCAGGTGGCCATGCCCTACCAGTGGGAGTACCCCTATCTGCTCAGCATCATCCCTTCTCTCTTCGGCCTCATGTCCTTTCCTCGCAACAACATCAGCTACCTGGTCCTGTCCATGATCGGCACCGGCCTGTTCTCGGTGGCGCCCCTCATCTACGGCAGCATGGAGATGTTCCCTGCGGCACAGCAGCTCTACCGCCACGGCAAGGCCTACCGCTTCATCTTCGGCTTCTCGGCCGTCTCCGTCATGTACCTGGTGGTGGGGGTGGCCGTGCAGGTGCACGCTTGGCAGCTCTACTACAGTAAGAAGCTTCTGGACTCCTGGTTCACCAGCACACAGGAGAAGAAGAAGAAGTGAAGTCGGCGGGGGGGCATGGAGGGAAGGGGCAGCCAGGGGTCCCCGTGTTCCGCAGGCTCTGCTGGCAGACGCTGAAAGCTCCCTGCAGACTGGGACCAGCACCGCGGTGGTGGTGCACACGGTGCCTTTGCTCAGTGGGGCAGCTCCGGGCCTCCCTGTCCCTGCGGTGGCTCAGCCTCAGCTGGGTGATTTTCCTGCCTCTGCCTTGCAATGAGCAGCCCCAGAGAGCCAGTGGCCGTGGCCCAGGCACCTCCCAGCGCTGCTTGCTGCAGGAGAGGCTGTGGAGCAGGGAAGCTGGGCTGCTCTGCCTGGCCCCAGCACAGGTACAGCTCGCTCCTCCCACGAGGAGTGTCCAGAAAGGATGGAATAAAGAGCAGCCCTGCTCAGCGTGCAGCTGCCGGCCCTCTCTTTTACGGGCTCAGGGCAGGGGCGAGACAGCTGCCTGCCCTGGGTTGATTTGTGTCCCTTTGCTGCCCCCGTCGGCCCTGCGTGCAGTTCCCAGAAAAGAACCCTGGGGCTCTTCGTGCCTCGCCCCTTCGGATCCAGGCCTGTGCATGTTCTCCTAGCTCCTGTCTGTGGCCTTTGGAGAGGGGACCCGCCTGCCCCTCGTGAAAGCTGCCCATGACCGCAGGTGACTCCTGCTCCCACCTCTGGGCTTTGGCCTGGAGAGTGGCTGTAGGACATGACTGTTGGGCATAGGCATCTTCATCTTCACAGGCCTGGCTGGAGTCCTGGGCACTGCGCCAAACTAGCCTCATACTGGTATATTGGGAGAAGTAAAGCGCATGGGAGCCTCATCCTTGGCTGCCTGCGCCTGTGTGATGGGGTTCAGGGGTTCCCCTGCACTGCATCCCGTCCGCTGGCAGGAGTGACACTCACTCAGCAGGTACAACAGGAGGTTTATTAGGCAACAGATGCCCAGTTTCTCACAGAAGCGACAGTACAGCAGCCAGAGACAGTCCTTCCAACCCGTCCTGGGGAGAAGACCCCGAGGGGTGCCCCTCTGGGGTGTAGCTTTCCCCCTCCTCCGGCTGGCTGCCTTCCAGCTCCCTCTTCCCCGAGCCTCTAACTGCCACCCCTGATTCAAAAAAAAACCCTGCTTAGCTCCTCCCTCCTCTTTGTTCAGGGCAGAGGTGTTACCTGCCAGTTGTAGCCCCAGGGTCATCCTTAGCCACTGGGAGCTGTTCTGCTTGTCTCTCACATCCAGCCTGAGTCTCGCATTTGCACTCCCCCCACTCCATCACACCAAGCTGGGTTTGAATCGGAGGGGGCAGTGTGATGGGGTTGAGGGGTCCCCCTGCACCGCACCCCGTCCGCTGGCAGGAGAGACTCTCACTCAGCAGGTACAACAGCAGGTTTATTAGGCAACAGATGTTCAGTTTTTTACAGAAGCGACAGTACAGCAGCCAGAGACAGTCCTTCCAACCTGTCCTGGGGAGAAGACCCCGAGGGGTGCCCCTCTGGGGTGTAGCTTCCCCCTCCTCCGGCTGGCTGCCTTCCAGCTCCTCTTTCCCCACCTTCCTAACTGCTGCCCCCAGCTCAGCTCCTCCCTCCTCTTTATTCAGGGCAGAGGTGTTACCTGCCAGTTGTAGCCCCAGGGTCATCCTTAGCCACTGGGAGCTGCTGCTAGCCTCAGACATCCAGCCTGACTCACACATGCCCTCCCCCCACTCCATCACATCTCTCCCCCCTTCCAGACCGAACTGAGCGGGGTCACTTAGCCAGTGACCTGGGGAAGTTCGGGGCCCTCCCTGCGTGACAGGGCATCGGCTATGGTGGTGTTGTTCCCCTTGACGTGGACCACCTCCACGTCGTAGTCCTGCAGGAGCAGACTCCACCGCAGGAGCTTGGCGTTGGCCCCTTTCATGTGATGCAGCCAGGGCAGGGGTGAGTGATCGGTGTACACGGTGAAACGCCATCCAAACAGGTACGGCTGCAGCTTCCCCAGCGCCCACACCATGGCCAGACATTCCTTCTCTATGGCTGCGTAGTTCTGCTCCCGGGGCAGCAGCTTCTTACTCAGGTACATGATGGGGTGTTTCTCCCCTTTGTCATTCACCTGCATTAGCACCGCCCCCAGCTCCACGTCTGAGGCATCGGTGAACACCAGGAGGGGTTTGTTGAAGTCTGGATTTGCCAGCACTGGGACCCTGACCAGAGCCTCCTTCAGCGCACAGAGGGCCTCTTGGCACTGCTCTGTCCAGACCACCTTGTGAGGCTTTCCCTTCTTACACAGCTCCACGAGGGGGGCTGCGATGGAGCTAAAGTGGGGCACAAACCTCCGGTAGTACCCCGCCATCCCAATGAAGGCCTGGACCTGCTTCTTAGTCTGGGGTGTTGGCCAATCTCTGACAGCCTCCACTTTAGCTGGCTCTGGCTTTAAGCAGCCGCTGCCCACCTTGTGGCCCAGGTAGGTCACCTCAGCCATTCCCACCTTGCACTTCCCTGCCTTGATAGTCAGACCAGCCTTCTGGAGTCGGTCCAGCACCTGCTTGACCTGGGACACATGGTCCTCCCATGTCTGGCTGAAGATGCAAATGTCGTCCATGTAAGCCAGGGCAAAGCTCAACATCCCTTTCAGTAGCTGGTGCAGCAGACGCTGGAAGGTAGCGGGTGCCCCCTTGAGGCCGAAGGGCAGGACCAGGAACTCGTAGAGCCCCACAGGGGTGATGAAAGCCGACTTGAGCCGGGCATCTTGGTCTAATGGCACTTGCCAGTACCCCGTGGTGAGGTCTATGGTGGTGAGGTAGTGGGTGCTCCTGAGTTTGTCCAGGAGGTTGTCAGGCCTGGGCATGGGATAGGTTGACACAGTGATGGTGTTGAGCTTGCGATAGTCCACACAAAACCAGACAGACCCATCTTTTTTAGGGACCAACACCACAGGAGAGGCCCAGGGGCCAAGGATGGCTGAATCACCCCCAGAGCCAGAATGTCTTGGACCTCCCGCTCTATGTCCTGAGCCGTCTTCCCTGTGGCTCTGAATGGCACACACTTGATAGGGGCGTGGGTGCCTGTCTCTATTCGGTGGACAGCCAGGTCAGTGCGTCCGGGTCTGTCCGAGAACAGCTGTTGGTGTGAATGCAGCACCTCCTCGATCTCCGTCTGCTAGGCAGGGGTCAGCTGGTCTGAGGGGAACAGACTCCAGCAAGGAGCCGGCTCCAGTCCTTGTGAGCAAATCTACCAAGGGATCATCCCCCTGCCCCTCCCAGTGCCTGCACACGGCCAGCACCAAGTTCTCCCTGTGCCAGTACAATTACAGCAATCTGCTGTGGTAGACGTCGTGATGGTGAGCCTGGTTCAACAGTTTCACCGCTCAGCTCAGCTCATGTAGCTGAAGGGACCAGCCCAGGCTGGTAGCAGCTTGTTTTGGTGTAACACGGTTCAGGGTGCTGCAGGCCCTACACCCGTCCATAGGTAGGAGGGACTCACTCAGCAGGTAGAACATGAAGTTTATTAGTCAACAGAGACGCAGCTCAGCACAGAGGTGTCAGTACAGCAGCCAGAAAGTCATTATAATCCATCCTGGGGAGGGGAGGCCCAAGGGGAGTCCCCCAAGCCAGGCCCTTCGTTCCCCTCTTTGTCCTCTCCTCCAGTCCAGGCTAACTGCCTGCCACGCTGACGCCTGCTTCTACTTCATGCTTTCCCAAACGGGGGGGGAGGGGTGAGGCAACCCAGCCCCCCCCATTGTTCTCCCCAGCCAAAGAACAAGCCACCCTTTGCTGCTGGCTCTCAGCCCCGCCCTTTTACGGAGATGACCCAGCACAGCCCCTATAAGAACCAAGCAACCGGTGAAGACCCATATGGAGGTTGCTGCCTCTTGCAAAGGTGACAATGTGGGTTGAAGCAGGAGGCAGGGGAGCCTGGGGTAAGAGCAGGGGATAGTGGTGCCTGGCTTTGTAGGAGTGCAGGGGCTCAGGCGGCTGGCTCGCAGGGCTCAGGCTGGCACATGGGGGGGCTGGTCCTGGCAGCATGAGGTGGCTTGGGCTGGGGGGCAGGCAGTGGCCCCAACTGTGGGGCTTGGGTGGCTGGTGGGCAGGTGGCTGGTCCGGACAGGTGGCTCTGGCAGTGCAGATCTCAGGTGGGTGGCTTGCGCCGGCAGCTCTGGTGGCTGGCACCAGGCCAGCTGGGGCTGCACCAGGCACCCACAAGGGACCAAGAAAAACTGTGTGTGCTTATTTTTAATTTGAAATAACATTTCTATATGTCATTTTTGTGTTCAAATTATGAATTGAATTTGTTGTTAAGGGGGTTGGATGATGGTAAGAGGTGGGGTGCATGAGGGTTTCTCAGAAATCAAAAGGGGGCATGATGCCAAAAACTTTGGGAACCACTGATCTAATTCAAACCCTGCCAGGCTCCACCCCACTCTCTGTGTGGGGACAGGGGTGTTACCTGGCAGCTTAGGTTATCCAGCCCCAGCTCCAAGGAGCGATCATTCTCCTCCAAGTGGGCAATGGGCTGGGCTCTGGTGCATTTGTCACCAGAGAGCCTCTCCCTGTGTACAACCGGACGACGTCTGTATTAAGGAGCTGATAATACACCATTGCTGCTGTTCGTGGAAGCCCCCTCAGCACGCTAGCCTCCTTGTGGGTCTCTCCCCCCAGGGGGTTAGGCCATAGGCCCCTCCAGCTCTGGAGACTACCCCTCACTGTCCTTCAGCACACCTGGACCTCGCCAGCTGCCTTTCTTCTACCTGCCCCCCAGTCACTTACTAGCGCATGTTCCATCCACAGGGGCGGTAGATCCCGCTTCTGACACCAGCTGTAAGAGGGTTCAGGGGCCCCCAGGCTCTGCACCCAGTCCAGAAGCGACTCCCTCGGGGGGGGGGGGGGGGGGCAGAAGGTTTATTAGGTGACAGAGATGCAGTGTGATATGAACTCAGCAGCACACACGCCATTAGGGCTTTGACCCACCCATGTTGGGGGGACGAGATCCCCCTGAGGGGACTCCAGGCCTGGAGCCCCTGGCTGGGGCTTGGCCTGACGTTGTCCCTCCCCAGGCTCCAAATGCTCTCACTACATCTGCTTTCCATTTTCCAAACCCAGCTGGGCTCTTGTCTGGCTCTGGGAGAGGCGTCACCCGGTTGCCCAGGTTACAGATGACCAGGCCTGGTTGCCCAGGTTAGCCCCAGCAGGGACCCCGGTCACCTAATTTACAAATCACCCCCACCACATCACAGTGCCCCTTGCAGAGCCATGGGAGCAGGGCTGTGGCCCCAGCAGTGGGCCAGACCCCAGGGGTCTCGCTCTCCCTTCAGCCTGGTCCCATGGCTCTGAAAGGGGAACAGGAGCGTGACAAGGCAGGGCTACTCTCTGGGCCCCCACCCCGGCCGCCTACTCCATTCACCATGTCCCCGTCCAGCGCCTGTGGGGTCACAGCCAGCACGGGCCCAGACAGGGCTGTTACTCGCCTGGCGCCAGCACAGGGAGGCCAGCAAGTGATGGGTCCGGCAGAGCCCAGCCTGGGCGGCTGGAGCCCAAAGCTCTGTCTTGTTCTGTTCTTCCACTGGGGAAGGGGGGTGGGGAGGCCTGGCCCTCTGGGTGCCAGGCGTGTGGCTCCCCTTTGTCTCCAGCAGGCTCCGCTGAGAAGGGGACCAGGGCCCAGGGGACTCGGAATGACGCGCCCCACAGCACACACTTCTGCAGCCCCACGATGCAGCAGAGGGGAAACTGAGGCACGGGGTTCCTACCACGGACTCGGCCCCCATCGTCCCGGCCTCCCTGCGATGCGGGGGGGACTAGGCTGTTTGCCCACCGGCGCACCTCTGTCCCCTAGGAGGCTCCAGCGCTGGGGGTGCCCTGGAGTGGCTGGCGCCAGGCGGCTGCAGCGCGCGCGCTGCGGTTTGTGTGCAGCGCCGCAGGCTGCCAGGAAGCCGGAGGGAAACCAGGTCAAGCCTGGCGGGGCGGGGCGGGCAGGAATGCGGCGGAGCCGGGCGGGCGGAGCCGCGGAGGCGGCTCGGCGCTGCGCTGCGCTCGGGGCCGGGCCGGGCCGTGTGGTGTGGTGTGCGCCCCGCGCCGCCATGCGCCAGCCGCGCTGACCCCCGATGGGGCGCGCCCCCCGCGCCCTCCTGCTCCTGCTGCTGGTGCTGCTGCCGCCGCCGCCGCCGGCCGCCCTGCCGCGGCCCCGCCTCCGCCTCCGCCTCACCGCCAACTTCGTAAGGGCCGGGCCGGGCCGGGCCGGGCCGGGGGGTGGGGGGCCGGCGCCCGCTCAGCGATGACCCGACAGAGCCCCCGGCGCGGGCAGCAGGGCCTGGCCCCAGCTCGGGCCGGGCGAGCGGGACGTCAGAGCGGCCCGGGGGTGACCCGGCGGAGGACGCACTGCCTGGGGGGCGTTGGCGAGGTGGCCCCCGGGGCGGGCCGGGCGGTCGGCGCATGGGCCCTGCGAGCTCCTGGGGCGTCGCGTGTCGCCTGCCACAGGCCGCGCCCGGCAGCTCACGTGGGCGAGCTTCCAGCCACTGGGAGCTGAGCGATTGTGCTGGGGGCGGGGCCTGTGCGCAAAGCCCCGCCCCCGGGCCTCGTGGTGCGCAGGGCACGTGGGCCTGCGGAGCTGAGCTGTGGGGCCGGCTCTGGCCCAGCCCGGTGGCTGCTGGGCTGGGGTGCGGGACTGACTGGAGGACACAGGGCTCCCAGCGGTGTGGGCCGGCTGCCCCCCAGCCCAGAGCCAGGCAGCGGGGGCACAGCAGTGCTGGGGGCCTGGCGGTGGTCCCTGCTGCAGGGATGGGGGCTGTTTATAGGTGCCTGTGGGTTGAGCAGGGCATCCACGCAGGCAGGCTGGCTCCCGGCCCTGCCAGCTCTGTGTCCTGTTGGTTGATGGGCGCCAGTGCCCCAGAGGGCACAGGCAGAGCAGGAAACCCCGTTGCCCAGAGGCCAAGCACCCCTCCCCGGCTGTCCCAGCTCCTCGCCACTGAGGGCCCCTCCTACACAAATCCAGCCCTTAGCTGAGCCTGCAGGTGCCCTTGGCCTTCACAACTCCCTGTGGCCAGGAGTTCCACAGGTGACATGCCAGGCCTGGCCTCTGGCTTCCTGACTCCCCTCAGCCTGCTTCCTTCTCAGCCCATGGCGCCCCGACAGGCAGGCCGTAGAGTGGGGCAGCCATCTCTTGGGCAGCTCATGTGCATGTGCCCAGCAAGGGAGGCAGCTGGTACCCCAGCGCCTGAGATGGGCCTGTGAGCAGGGGGCAGTGGCACTGCTGGGGATGCAGGCAGAGAGCTAGAGGTGCAGGGGGCTGGAGAGCACCCCAGGGGTGGGGGAGGTGCAGGGGCTGGGGCCGGGGAGCGCCCCGAGGGGAAAGGGAGGTGCAGGGGGCCGGGGAGCTCCCCCGGGGGGGGAAGGGGGAGGTGCAGGGGGCTGGGGAGCTCCCCAGGGGGGGGAAGGGGGAGGTGCAGGGCGCCGGGGAGCGCCCCGGGGGGGAAGGGGAGGTGCAGGGGGCCGTGGAGCACCCCGGGGGGGGGGAAGGGGAGTGCAGGGGGCCGGGGAGTGTCCCGGGGGGAAGGGGGTGGAACTGGGGCTGCAGATCACCCGGGGGTGCGCTGTCACCTGTTGGCCAAAGCCTCCTGCGCTGATGTGTCTCCTTGTGCTTCGCCCGCAGGCCTGCAGAGCCAGGGGTAAGAGTCCGCGCTGCTGCTGGTGCCAGCGGGGGGCAGCTGGGACCGGCACTGCTCAGTTACTCCCGTCTTCCTCCCGGCTCGCCACGCTGCCCGGCCAAGGGAACTCCAGCCGCTGCCTGCGGGGCGGTGCCAGCTGCCTCTTCTTCCCCGTGTCCCATAGAAACGCGCTGGGTGGCCCCTGACACTCCTGGGCGGTTCCCATCCAGTCGGTGCAGCCGCGCCACCCTTCTAGTGGGGCGCTTGGGGATGGCAGCAGGCTAGGGTGCGGGGCGGTGGAGGGCAGCGGGTGCAGGCTCCGCGGGGGGGTACTGGGGGGCAGGTGCAGGCTCAGCGGGGGGGTACTGGGGGGGTGCAGCCTCAGCAGAGGTGTATGGGGGGGCGGGTGCAGGCTCAGCGGGGGGTACTGGGGGGCGGGTGCAGGCTCAGCAGAGGTGTATGGGGGGGGCGGGTGCAGGCTCAGTGGGTGGGAACCGGGGGGGGGCGGGTGCAGGCTCAGCAGAGGTGTATGGGGGGGGCGGGTGCAGGCTCAGCGGGTGGGGGTACTGGGGGGCAGGTGCAGGCTTGGGGGGGGTCCTGGGGGGCGGGTGCAGGCTCAGCAGGGGTTACTGGGGGGGTGCAGGCTCAGCAGGTGAGGGTACCAGGGGGCAGGAGCAGGCTCAGCGGGGGGTACCGGGGGGGTGGGTGCAGGCTCAGCAGAGGTGTATGGGGGGGGCGGGTGCAGGCTCAGCGGGTGGGGGTACTGGGGGGCAGGTGCAGGCTTGGGGGGGGTCCTGGGGGGCGGGTGCAGGCTCAGCAGGTGGGGGTCCCGGGCGGCGGGTGCAGGCTCAGCAGGGGTGTACTGGGGGGGCGGGTGCAGGCTCAGCGGGGGGGTACTGGGGGGGGCGGGTGCAGGCTCAGCAGGGGTGTACTGGGGGGGCGGGTGCAGGCTCAGCGGGGGGGTACTGGGGGGGGCGGGTGCAGGCTCAGCAGGTGGGGGTACCAGGGGGCAGGAGCAGGCTCAGCAGGTGGGGGTCCCGGGCGGCGGGTGCAGGCTCAGCAGGGGTGTACTGGGGGGGGCGGGTGCAGGCTCAGCGGGGGGGTACTGGGGGGGGCGGGTGCAGGCTCAGCAGGTGGGGGTCCCGGGCGGCGGGTGCAGGCTCAGCAGGGGTGTACTTGGGGGGCGGGTGCAGGCTCAGCGGGGGGGTACTGGGGGGGGTGCAGGCTCAGCAGGTGGGGGTACCAGGGGGCAGGAGCAGGCTCAGCAGGGGTGTACTGGGGGGGCGGGTGCAGGCTCAGTGGGTGGGGGTCCCAGGCGGCGGGTGCAGGCAGCAAGGTGGGGGGCCCTGGGGGTGGGGGCTGCCAGGCCTGATGCCTCTTCTCTCCCCCAGCGGACAGCAGCCTCGGCAGGCTCCGGTGCCAGCAGCAGGAGCAGGACGAGGCAGCCCTGGCGCCGCCAGCCCTGGCCCTGAGCTCGGCCCAGCTGTGCCAGGCCCCCCTGGAGTGCCGGCCGTGTGTGCAGGTGCGCTTGGCCCTGCGCACTGCAGGTAGGGGCCAGGCCCGGGTGGGACCCCCCGCGGGGCTGGGGATGAGCTGGGGCTCTGGGGCCGGGTGACTTTGGGGTCCCCCCTTTCTTTCTGCTGCAGGGCTGGGCAGCATCCTCGGTGTGCAGCTGCACTTCCTGGTGCTGGGCTCCAACCGGGCCGGCTGGCTGCAGGTGCGGCGGCGGCGCCCCGAGGCTGCCGGGGGTTCCCTGGTGAGTCCTTCTGATGCACCACCTGGCTGGGGCTGCTCCCGGCCGCCAGATGCAGGGCTGCCACAAGGGCAGGGGGTGCAGGGGGCCTCTCGGCAGTGCTGGGTGGGGCTCTGGGTGGGGGAGGGGGGGCGGGGGGTCTCAGTAGTACTGGGGGGGCTATGGGCAGGGGAGGGAGTGCGGGGGGTCTCAGCAGTGCTGGGGGGGCTCTGGGTGGGGGAGGGAGTGGGGGGGGTCTCAGCAGTGCTGGGTGGGGCTCTGGGTGGGGGAGGGGGGGCGGGGGGTCTCTCAGTAGTACTGGGGGGGCTGTGGGTGGGGGAGGGGAAGGGGTCTCACCCTGTGCTCCCCTCCTAGTGGCAGGTGCAGTTTGAGTGCTTCCCGGTGGAGCGGGGGCGCCGTGTGCTGGTCTCCCTCGGCACCATCCCTGAGCGGGGCCTGCGCCTCAGCCGGAGCCACGTGGTCCCTGTGGAGCAGGCAGGTGAGGCAGGGGTGGGCGGTCGCTCTGGGGGTGCCGTGCTGGTTTGTGGGGCGTGTGGGGGCTGGGCGGTCGCTCTGGGGTGCCGTGCTGGTTTGTGGGGGGTGTGGGGGCTGGGCGGTCGCTCTGGGGTGCCGTGCTGGTTTGGGGGGGGTGTGGGGGCTGGGCGGTCGCTCTGGGGGTGCCGTGCTGGTTTGGGGGGGGTGTGGGGGCTGGGCGGTCGCTCTGGGGGTGCCGTGCTGGTTTGGGGGGGGTGTGGGGGCTGGGCGGTCGCTCTGGGGGTGCCGTGCTGGTTTGTGGGGGGTGTGGGGGCTGGGCGGTCGCTCTGGGGTGCCGTGCTGGTTTGGGGGGGTTGTGGGGCTGGGCGGTCGCTCTGGGGGTGCCGTGCTGGTTTGGGGGGGTCCCAGGGGCTGTGCCGGTGTGAGCGTGGGCCCAGTGCTGCCCTCCCCGCTTCGTCTCCGCAGACCCCAAGTTCGGCTACACCTGGCTGCCCGCGACTCGGGCCATCCTGGTGTCGGTGCCCCTGGGCCCTGCCCTGGGCATGCGGCTGTGCCACCAGCTGGCCCTGGAGTGCGAGGAGCTGCCCGGCCCCTTCGGCCGACAGGTGAGCAGCACGGCCTCATTGGCTCTGCCCCGTCTCCCCCCGCCCCCCACCGGGCCCCATTGGCTCTGCCCCATCTGCCCTGGCTGAACTGGGCCCACTGGCTGTGGGAGCGTCACCCTGGCCCACAATGCCCCCTGCGTCTCCTGCGGTGACAGCCTGTCTCAGGTCCCACTCTCCAGGCTTTGCACCTCGACCCCCAGCGGCCGTGGGGGGTGCCCGGGGGCAGAGCTGGGCTGGGGGGGGAGGGGTTCCCCGGTGGCCGTGGGGGGTGTCTGGGGACAGAGCTGGGCTGTGGGGGGAGGGGTGTGATGGGGTTCAGGGGTCCCCCTGCACTGCACCCCGTCCGCTGGCAGGAGAGACTCTCACTCAGCCGGTACAACAGCAGGTTTATTAGGCGACAGATGTCCAGTTTCTCACAGAAGCGTCAGTACAGCAGCCAGAGACAGTCCTTCCAACCTGCCCTGGGGAGAAGACCCCGAGGGGTGCCCCTCTGGGGTGTAGCTTCCCCCTCCTCCGGCTGGCTGCCTTCCAGCTCTCCCTTTTCCTCGCCTCTAACTGCCGCCCCCGATTCAAAACCCAGCTCAGCTCCTCCCTGCTCTTTGTTCAGGCAGAGGTGTCACCTGCCAGTTGTAGCCCCAGGGTCATCCTTAGGCACTGGGAGCTGCTGCTTGCCTCAGACATCCAGCCTGACTCACACATGCACCCCCACCACTCCATCACAAGGGGTTCCCCGGTGGCCATGGGGGGTGCCCGGGGGCAGAGCTGGGCTGGGGGGGGAGGGGTTCCCCAGTGGCCATGGGGGGTGCCCGGGGACAGAGCTGGGCTCGGGGGGGGGAGGGATTCCCCGGTGGCCATGGGGGGTGCCCGGGGACAGAGCTGGGCTGTGGGGGGAGGGATTCCCCGGTGGCCATGGGGGGTGCCCGGGGGCAGAGCTGGGCTGTGGCGTTCAGGGGTTCCCCGGTGGCCGTGGGGGGGTGCCCGGGGGCAGAGCTGGGCTGTGGCGTTCAGGGGTTCCCCGGTGGCCGTGGGGGGGTGCCCGGGGGCAGAGCTGGGCTGGGGGGGAGGGGTTCCCCGGTGGCCGTGGGGGGGTGCCCGGGGGCAGAGCTGGGCTGGGGGGGAGGTGTTCCCCGGTGGCCGTGGGGGGTGCCCGGGGGCAGAGGTGGGCTGTGGGGGGAGGGGTTCCCCGGTGGCCGTGGGGGGGTGCCCGGGGGCAGAGGTGGGCTGTGGGGGGAGGGGTTCCCCGGTGGCCGTGGGGGGTGTCCGGGGGCAGAGCTGGGCTGGGGGGGAGGGGTTCCCCGGTGGCCGTGGGGGGGTGTCTGGGGGCAGAGCTGGGCTGTGGCGTGCAGGGGTTCCCCGGTGGCCATGGGGGGTGCCCGGGGGCAGAGCTGGGCTGTGGGGGGAGGGGTTCCCCGGTGGCCGTGGGGGGTGTCTGGGGGCAGAGGTGGGCTGTGGGGGGAGGGGTTCCCCGGTGGCCGTGGGGGGTGTCCGGGGGCAGAGCTGGGCTGGGGGGGAGGGGTTCCCCGGTGGCCGTGGGGGGTGCCCAGGGGCAGAGGTGGGCTGTGGGGGGAGGGGTTCCCCGGTGGCCGTGGGGGGTGTCCGGGAGCAGAGCTGGGCTGGGGGGGAGGGGTTCCCCGGTGGCTGTGGGGGGTGTCCGGGGGCAGAGCTGGGCTGGGGGGGAGGGGTTCCCCGGTGGCCGTGGGGGGGTGTCTGGGGGCAGAGCTGGGCTGTGGCGTGTAGGGGTTCCCCGGTGGCCGTGGGGGGTGCCCGGGGGCAGAGCTGGGCTGTGGGGGGAGGGGTTCCCTGGTGGCCGTGGGGGGTGTCTGGGGGCAGAGGTGGGCTGTGGGGGGAGGGGTTCCCCGGTGGCCGTGGGGGGTGCCCGGGGGCAGAGCTGGGCTGTGGCGTTCAGGGGTTCCCCGGTGGCCGTGGGGGTGTCTGGGGGCACAGCTGGGCTGTGGCGTGCAGGGGTTCCCCGGAGGTGCTGCGGGCCGAGCGTGGGCGCAGCCTGGCTTGCCGGGTGCCCCTGCTGCTTGACCCCCAGTGGGGCTGCTGGCTGGTGGTGCCTGGCCACGCCCCTCTGCTCCTCCTTCCCGCCTGCAGGCCGTGGTGGCCGGGGGTCACAGTGCTGTGCTGCCCTACGAGCGCTTGCTGCCCTGTCTGTGCATCGAGGTGCGTCCGCAGACTGGGGAGAGTGGAGTGCTGGGGGGAGGGGGGAATGGGCCGGGGTCAGGGTGGGGGGGAAGGGGCCAGTGCAGGGGGTCTGGGGTTGGGGGGAAGGGGCCAGGGGGCCAGTGCAGGGGCCAGGTCAGGGTGGGGGGGAAGGGGCCAGTGCCAGGGGTTGGGTTGGGGGGAAGGGGCCGGTGCCGGGGGGCTGGTGCAGGGGCTGGGGTCGGGGGGAAGGGGCCGGGGGGCCGGTGCAGGTGCTGGGGGTCGGGTTGGGGGGAAGGGGCCGGGGCTGGGGTTGGGGGGGAAGGGGCCGGTGCCAGGGGGCTGGTGCAGGGGCTGGGGTCGGGGGGAAGGGGCCGGGGGGCCGGTGCAGGTGCTGGGGGTCGGGTTGGGGGGAAGGGGCCGGGGCTGGGGTTGGGGGGGAAGGGGCTGGTGCCAGGGGCTGGTGCAGGGGCTGGGGTCGGGGGGAAGGGGCCGGTGCTGGGGGTCGGGTTGGGGGGAAGGGGCCGGGGGGCCGGGGCTGGGGTGGGGGGGAAGGGGCTGGTGCCAGGGGGCTGGTGCAGGGGCTGGGGTTGGGGGGAAGGGGCCGGGGCTGGGGTTGGGGGGGAAGGGGCCAGGGGGCTGGTGCAGGGGCTGGGGTCGGGGGGAAGGGGCCGGTGCCGGGGGTTGGGTTGGGGGGAAGGGGCCGGTGCCGGGGGGCTGGTGCAGGGGCTGGGGTCGGGGGGAAGGGGCCGGGGGGCCGGTGCAGGTGCTGGGGGTTGGGTTGGGGGGGAAGGGGCCGGTGCCAGGGGTCGGGTTGGGGGAAAGGGGCCGGGGGGCTGGTGCAGGGGCTGGGGTCGGGGGGAAGGGGCCGGGGGGCCGGTGCAGGTGCTGGGGGTCGGGTTGGGGGGGAAGGGGCCGGTGCCAGGGGTCGGGTTGGGGGAAAGGGGCTGGGGGGCTGGTGCAGGGGCTGGGGTCGGGGGGAAGGGGCCGGGGGGCCGGTGCAGGTGCTGGGGGTCGGGTTGGGGGGGAAGGGGCGGGTGCCAGGGGCTGGGGTTGGGGGAAAGGGGCCGGGGGGCCGGTGCAAGGGCCGGGGTGGGGGGAAAGGGGCTGGGGGGCCGGTGCCAGGGGTCGGGGTTGGGGGAAAGGGGCCGGGGGGCCGGTGCAGGGGCTGGGGTCGGGGGGAAGGGGCCGGGGGGCCGGTGCAGGTGCTGGGGGTCGGGTTGGGGGGGAAGGGGCTGGTGCCAGGGGGCTGGTGCAGGGGTCGGGTTGGGGGGAAGGGGCTGGGGGGCCGGTGCAGGGGCCGGGGTGGGGGGAAGGGGCGGGTGCCAGGGGCTGGGGTTGGGGGAAAGGGGCCGGTGCCGGGGGTCGGGTTGGGGGAAAGGGGCCGGGGGGCCGGTGCAGGGGCTGGGGTGGGGGGAAGGGGCGGGTGCCAGGGGTCGGGTTGGGGGGAAGGGGCCGGGGGGCTGGTGCAGGGGCCGGGGTGGGGGGAAGGGGCGGGTGCCAGGGGTCGGGTTGGGGGAAAGGGGCCGGTGCCGGGGGCCGGGGTGGGGGGAAGGGGCCGGGGGGCCGGTGCCGGGGCCGGGGTGGGGGGAAGGGGCCGGGGGGCCGGTGCAAGGGCCGGGTTGGGGGGAAGGGGCCGGGGCCGGGGTGGGGGGAAGGGGCGGGTGCCAGGGGTCGGGTTGGGGGAAAGGGGCCGGTGCAGGGGCCGGGGGTGGGGGGAAGGGGCGGGTGCCAGGGGTCGGGTTGGGGGAAAGGGGCCGGTGCAGGGGCCGGGGTGGGGGGAAGGGGCGGGTGCCAGGGGTCGGGTTGGGGGAAAGGGGCCGGTGCAGGGGCCGGGGGTGGGGGGGAAAGGGGCCGGGGTGGGGGGAAGGGGTTTCTGAGTAGCTGCCCGCTCAGGCTCTTACCCTTTGGCTCCGCAGGCCGCCTACCTGCACCACGACAGCCTCCGCACCAAGCTGTGCCCGTTCCAGGACCAGCCCGCGGCTTGTGAGTGCCAGGCCAGCGCGTGCTGCCCAGCGGGCTCCCGGCAGGACCTGCTGTGTCCCTGAGAAGGGGCCGTTGGCCGCGCTCAGCTCCCCGAGCCCCCCGCCCGGCAGCGCCCACACCCCAGTGTCGCCCTGCAGCACCTGCTCTCTGCAGGGCTCTACGGCTCCCCAGGAGCCGGGCTCCAGCACCCACACAGCGTGCGGCCCTCCCTGGCGTGTGGTGGCAGCCAGCGCCAGCTGCCCTATCCAAGCAGCCGCAGGCCCTGCCCCGCATCCAGCAGATGCACGAACCCTGTCGCAGAGAAGCAGCTGGTTTGGCCCTGGCCCTGGCCCAGGCTGTGGTGCTCAGCGCCCGGCCCAGGGCTACGCTGCTCCGGCCCGGCCCGGCTGTGGTGCTCAGCGCCCGGCCCAGGGCTACGCTGCTCCGGCCTGGCCCGGCTGTGGTGCTCAGCGCCCGGCCCAGGGCTACGCTGCTCCAGCCCGGCCCGGCTGTGGTGCTGAGCGCCCGGCCCAGGGCTACGCTGCTCCGGCCCGGCCCGGCTGTGGTGCTCAGCGCCCGGCCCAGGGCTACGTTGCTCCGGCCTGGCCCGGCTGTGGTGCTCAGCGCCCGGCCCAGGGCTACGCTGTTCCGGCCCGGCCCAGCTGTGGTGCTCCGGCCCGGCCCGGCTGGGTGTGGTCCATGCAGTGGCTGCACCGTGCGGCCTCTGACTGCTCTCCTGCAGCATCTGGTCCCTGCCTCCAGCAGGTGCTGCCCTTGCAGCCGGTGGCAGGCGAGAGACCCCTCAGCGCTGCACTGACGCGCCTGGGGAGCCCCACGGCGACCTCGGGGAGGCGCGACGCCTGGGGTCCCAGCCTGGGACGGCTCTCAGCGCAAGGCCGTGTGTTTGCCCACGTCCCTGTCCCTGGCACGGCAGCTGCCAGCCAGCGTCCCCGGGTGCCCGTGAGGCTGGTGCGGATGCAAAGCCAGTGGGGCCGTGAGCTTGCCCGGGGTCCCAGTCGGCCTTTCACTCCTAATGCCTCTGCCAGCTGGCCGTGCTGGTGAGGCAGAGCTCGGGGACTGGGCCCTGGCGTGGGGCCGGCTGCTTCTGCCAGTGCCTCTGCCTGACGGCCCTCTGCCCCACAGATGGTGCCGACCTGTGGGCCTCGATGCAGTTCCATGACTACAGCGGCAAGTCCCACATGGCCATGGTGCTGAGTGCCCGCTGCTCGCTGCGCCCAACCGCCATGCTCTGCTGGAGGGAGAGTGAGGCCGGGGCCTGCCACAGCATCCCCAACTCCACAGCCACGGAGTCCGAGCAGGTGAGGGCCAGGCCGTGCCCGTCTGCACCCGCCGGGTACTCGGCCACCTGAGGCTGTTTGCAAGCCTGGCGCATGCGGTGCCTTGGGATCCGGAGCCTGCGGGCTCATGCGTCCGTGGGAGGCAGCTGTGCAGTGCCCGAGGGATGGGGTGCGCCAGCCCCAGTGGTGGCAGGGGGAAGTTAGGGCTGGCAGCCCACCCCCACCCACCCCCTGCTCTCCGATACCCCAGCTCTCGCGCCCTTCCCCCTCCCAGCCCTCCTCCCTCCCACACAGCAGACGCCTCCCTGGTTCCCCGGCAGCCTTCTTGCCCCGGGCAGCTCATTCAGACCCCAGGCAGATATGCTGGGCTCCTCCTTGCGTGTCCCTGGGGGGTTCCTTCCCCCAGCTCGTGTATGGAAGTGGGGCTGCCCCTTTCCCCAGCCTGGTGCTCCTGCACGTGAGGGGAGGCGCCCCCAGGTGCGTTCTCCGGGAGACGGCAACGTGCCGCTCTCGGCGAGCGCGGGGGGAGGCGGTTCGCAGCAGCTGCCGCACACACCGTCTGGTCGGGCAGGGCCCCAGCCAGCCGCCCGGCCGAGCCGATGGCGGAGGGCGCTGGGTTGGAACCGGGGTCCTCGCTGCCCAGGCCCAGGTCCCTGCGGAGGTGGCCAACGAACCCGACGTCTGGGGCCGGCGGGAGAGTGCGAGCGCCTGTCCCTGTCCCTGGGTCTCTCTCCTGCCTGCTCCCTCTGCCGCCCACAGCCCTCCCTCAGTGGGGCTTGGTGAGCGCAGGCATGTCCGCAGGGGCGGGGGGCCTCGAGTGACTGACCGAGCACTGACTGCGGCGAAGGCCGGCCCGCTCGCGCCCCTCCGTGTGAGCTCAGCACCGGCGCTGGGCTATCCCAGCGCTCCCCGCGGCGAAGGCCGGCCCGCTCGCGCCCCTCCGTGTGAGCTCAGCACCGGCGCTGGGCTATCCCAGCGCTCCCCGCGGGGAGCTGCGGCGAAGGCCGGCCCGCTCGCGCCCCTCCGTGTGAGCTCAGCACCGGTGCTGGGCTATCCCAGCGCTCCCCGCGGCGAAGGCCGGCCCGCTCGCGCCCCTCCGTGTGAGCTCAGCACCGGCGCTGGGCTATCCCAGCGCTCCCCGCGGGGAGCTGCGGTGAAGGCCGGCCCGCTCGCGTAACCGGCGCCTCAGCCCCGCTTGCGCCCCTCTGTTTGAGCTCACGCCGCTCTCCCCCAGGCCTGGTCTTGCCTTCCGGTCAGGCAGAGGCCCACATGAAGACCCCATTGCTGAGGCTAAGAGATGAGCAGGCTGCCCGGAAAGAGCTCGAGCTCTCTCTGGCTATGTCTACACGTGCACCCAACTTCGAAATAGCTTATTTCGATGTTGCGACATCGAAATAGGCTATTTCGATGAATAACGTCTACACGTCCTCCAGGGCTGGCAACGTCGATGTTCAACTTCGACGTTGCTCAGCCCAACATCGAAATAGGCACAGCGAGGGAACGTCTACACGCCAAAGTAGCACACATCGAAATAAGGGAGCCAGGCACAGCTGCAGACAGGGTCACGGGGCGGACTCAACAGCAAGCCGCTCCCTTAAAGGGCCCCTCCCAGACACACTTTCATTAAACAGTGCAAGATACACAGAGCCAACAACTAGTTGCAGACCCTGTATATGCAGCACGGACCCCCAGCTGCAGCAGTAGCAGCCAGAAGCCCTGGGCTAAGGGCTGCTGCCCACGGTGACCACAGAGCCCCGCAAGGGCTGGAGAGAGAGTATCTCTCAACCCCCCAGCTGATGGCCGCCATGGAGGACCCCGCTATTTCGATGTTGCGGGACGCGGATCGTCTACACGTCCCTACTTCGATGTTGAACGTCGAAGTAGGGCGCTATTCCCATCCCCTCATGGGGTTAGCGACTTCGACGTCTCGCCGCCTAACGTCGATTTCAACTTCGAAATAGCGCCCAACACGTGTAGACGTGACGGGAGCTATTTCGAAGTTACTGCCGCTACTTCGAAGTAGCGTGCACGTGTAGACGCAGCTTCTCTGTCCTGAGCCGTGCGGCCGGGTTTACCGGGTCCTGCGCAGGCCAGCAGCACTCGCTGTGGTGGCGGGAGCTGGAGCGACCAGCAGCCCACTCTGCCCTGCTTCACTGCAGCAGGGGCTCGGCCACAGGCCGGTCAGGGTGCCACTGTGGGGCCCCCAAAGCGCAGGGCCTGGGTGGCCACCCGGACCCCCACTGGGAAGGCCGGCTCTAGCCATGGTCTGGCGCTGCAGGGGGGCTCCCCCCATGGTCCTCATCCTCCAGCAGCTCATACAGGCCCCCTCGCCCGCTCACTCTTTTCCAGCTGGGCTTTGGGTGCATTCCCCATGGTCAGGCCCCTCTCCTGGCACAGCCCCACAGCCTCTGCCTGCAGGAGTCAGGTGAACTCCATCTGCGCCCCATTGCCCGTGGGGCCGACTCCCTGGTCAAAGCTGTTGTGCCCCATGACCCCCAGGAATCACTTTGTTCTGCCTCCAGCTCATCTGGCTTTTAGAAGCCCCTTCCTTCCACTGTGCCCAGTCACCCTGCTGCAGCCCATGCGCAGGTGCCGCGTATCCCACGGCTGCCACCAGGTGGGACAGGGTTCAGCGGGCCCCGGGCCCTGCATCCCCTCCACAGGCAGGCGGGACTCTCTCCGCAGGTGCAACAGAAGGTTTCTTAGCGGACGGGAACACAGAGCAGTACAGAGGTGTCAGTAAAGCAGCCAGACACTGTCAGCCCAATCCACTTTGGGGAGAGGAGGCCCTGAGGGGGGCCCCCAAGCTGGGGCCTTGCCCCCCCCCTTTGTCTCTCTCCCCAGCCCAGGCTAACTGCTGTCCAATTCCCAGTTCCAATTCAAACCGACCAAGCCCCACGCCCCCACCGCTCCCGTCCTGTTCCCCAGGGAACAAAGGTGTCACCTGGGAGCTCATGTTACCTCTGCGCCCTGACGCTGCCTAGGGGAAAGGAACTTAGCGAGACTGCAGGGAACTCCAGGGCATCAGGAAGCGCTTGCCAGTGATCCAGGGGAGAAAAGCCCCACAGCCCTACACACAGCCCACCCAACGACCCAGGGGAGAACCCACACAGCCCCCCCACACAGCCCACCCAATGACCCAGGGGAGAACCCCCACAGCCCCCCCCACACAGCCCACCCAATGACCCAGGGGAGAACCCCCACAGCCCCCCCACACAGCCCACCCAACGACCCAGGGGAGAACCCCCACAGCCCACCCAACGACCCAGGGGAGAACCCCACACAACCCACCCAATGACCCAGGGAGAACCCCCCACCCCTGCGTCACAGCTGCCAGTGAGGCTCACAGCAGATTGTGGTGTCTCTGCTCTGCTCCAGGCCTACACAGTGGAGAAGGTGGACGTGCACCCCCTGCTCTGCTTCCAGGTGAGGCCCCTGGGTGCCCCGGCCACCCCCCCACTCGCTGGTCTCTGGCTGCCCCGAGCCGCACGCTGCACCCAGCCTTGGCCGTCCTGACGCCTCCCTCACGGCCCCAGGGCTCCTGGCTGGGGCGCCGGCCTGCGGGAGGTGGGCCGAGGCGGCGGGGTGCGGGGGTGGCCAAGGCTGGCAGCCGCGGGAGTGCAGCCCTGGCCCCGGCTCTGGCCCCGGCCCGCGGGGGACCCGTGCGGCGCGTGCAGCCGGTGCACAGGGCCAGGCCGGGTGCCTCCACCGCCCCGGTGACTTCTTCCTCCTCTGCAGTTCTCCTGCGGTAACAGCAGCCATGTGGAGTGCCCGAGCCGGGCAGGTGAGCTCTGCGGGGGGCCAAGCCGGGCTCCCTGCGCCCACCGGCTCCTCCAGCCCCAGGGTGCAGCCCCACAGCACTTCATCCCCCCAGCGCCAGGAGCTGCCGCCTCCGTGGGGCCTGGGGACAACTGCCTCTGCCGGCAGCCCTGCCCACCCCTGCCCCACAGCACCCCCTCGTGCCCCCCTGGGGCAGCCCTGCCCGAGCCCTGGCCCCACCCCTGCCCCACAGCACCCCCTCATGCCCCCCTGGGGCGGCCCTGCCCGAGCCCTGGCCCCACCCCTGCCCCACAGCACCCCCTCGGGCCCCCCGGGGCAGCCCGGCCCTGGCCCTGGCCCTGGCCCCGCCCCACAGCACCCCCTCGTGCTCCCCTCGGGCGGCCCCGTCTGAGCCCTGGCCCTGCCCCTGCCCCACAGCACCCCCTCGTGCCCCCCTGGGGTGGCCCTGCCCAAGCCCTGGCCCTGGCCCCACCCCTGCCCCACAGCACCCCCTCGTGCCCCCCTGGGGTGGCCCTACCCAAGCCCTGCCCCTGGCCCCGCCCCTGCCCCACAGCACCCTCAAGTGCCCCCCTGGGGTGGCCCTACCCAAGCCCTGGCCCCGGCCCCACCTCTGCCCCACAGCACCACCTTGGGCCCCCCTGGGGCGGCCCTGCTCGAGCCCTGGCCCCGCCCCTGCCCCACAGCACCCCCTCGTGCCCCCCTGGGGCGGCCCTACCCAAGCCCTGGCCCTGGCCCCGCCCCTGCCCCACAGCACCCCCTCGTGCCCCCCTGGGGTGGCCCTACCCAAGCCCTGGCCCTGGCCCCGCCCCTGCCCCACAGCACCCCCTCGTGCCCCCCTGGGGTGGCCCTACCCAAGCCCTGACCCTGTCCCCGCCCCTGCCCCACAGCACCCTCAAGTGCCCCCCTGGGGCGGCCCTGCCCGAGCCCTGGCCCCGGCCCCACCTCTGCCCCACAGCACCACCTTGGGCCCCCTTGGGGCGGCCCTGCTCGAGCCCTGGCCCCGCCCCTGCCCCACAGCACCCCCTCGTGCCCCCCTGGGGCGGCCCTGCCTGACCCCTGCCCGTCCCTTGCAGCCGCGGCCTGGAACGTGTCCGTGAACGTCCGAGCTGCGCACCTGGTGCTGCGGCTCACGTCGGCGGGGCCGGCCGCCTTCAGCGCAGCCCTGTGCCGGCCGCGGGGGAGCCGCTGCGAGCCCGAGGGGCCCGTCCACACTGTCACCGGCGTGAGTGCTGCGCCCCGGGGCCCTGCGCATGGGGCCGGCTCAGCATGGGGCCCGGCCCGGCCCGGGCAGGCGCTCCAGGCTAACGGCCCCTCCTGCTTTCAGCCCCACAGCCCCGGCCCCGGCCCTGGCGAGCTGAGCCTGCTGCTGCCCCGGCGTGTGCTGGGGAGCTGCCTGCTGGTGAGTGCAGACCCCGCCCCCTTGCCTCGGGCCCCGCCCCTCTCAGTGCTCCGCCCCTTGCCTCTGTCCCCGCCCCCTCCAGTGCCCTGCCCCCTCGCCTCGGGCCCCACCTCCTCGCCTCTGTCCCCGCCCCCTCAGTGTCCTGCCCCTCTCACCTCTGTCCCCGCTTTCTCTGTGCCCCACCCTCACCTCTGTTCCTGCTCCCTCTCAGTGCCCCACCCCCCACCTCTGTCCCCGCCTCCTTTCAGTGCCCCGTCCCCCACCTCTGTCCCTGCCCCCTCAGTGCCCCACCCCCCTTGCCTCTGTCCCTGCCTCCTCTCAGTTCCCTGCTCCCCTCACCTCTGTTCCCGCCCCCCCGCCCCGCTTCTGTCCCCGCCCCCTCTGTGCTCCACCTGCCCCACCTCTGTTCCCACCCCCTCAGTGCCCCGCCCACAGCCCCACCCCCTCCCAGCCCCCCTCCCCAGTGCCCTGCCCCCAGCCCAGCCCCCCCTCAGTTCTCCACCCCCACCCCTGCCTCCCCCGTTGCCCCGCACCACCCATCGCAGCCTCTGTCCCTGCATGGCCCAGCCCCGCCCTGCCTCCTCTTCCTGCCCCTGCGTCCCCCTGCTCTGTCGCCCAGCCGCTGCTCTCCCAGCCCCTCCCTCCCCACCCGTCAGAGCCCCACGTGCTCGCTCTGCCCTGGCAGGTGTGGCGTTCTGATGTGCGCTTTGCCCGCAAGCAGATCCTGTGCCCAGACGGTGAGTGTGGCTCACGCAGAGCCCTGGCGCGGCCGTGGCTACGGGAAAGTGCCCGCTGCCCCCCTGCCCCCGCCCGCTGCCCTAGCAATGAGGGACCCAGGTGTCCCAGCCTGCAGGAGCCCGGCTGCCCCCCCACCCCACTCCAGCAATGAGGGACCCAGGTGTCCCAGCCCGCAGGAGCCCGGCTGCCCCCCCGCACCCCAGCGATGAGGGACCCAGGTGTCCCAGCCCGCAGGAGCCCGTCTGCCCCCCCACCCCACTCCAGCAATGAGGGACCCAGGTGTCCCAGCCCGCAGGAGCCCGGCTGCCCCCCCCCCACCCCCACTCCAGCAATGAGGGACCCAGGTGTCCCAGCCCGCAGGAGCCCGTCTGCCCCCCCACCCCCACTCCAGCAATGAGGGACCCAGGTGTCCCAGCCCGCAGGAGCCCGGCTGTCCCCCCCCCACCCCCACTCCAGCAATGAGGGACCCAGGTGTCCCAGCCCGCAGGAGCCCGGCTGCCCCCCCCGCACCCCAGCGATGAGGGACCCAGGTGTCCCAGCCCGCAGGAGCCCGGCTGCCTATGCCTCGACCAGAGAACATGAGGGCCCCAGTGCCAGAGGTCCTGGAGATCCCAGCTACTGACCCAAAACCCCCAAGGTCACAGAATCCCTGGGCTGGAAGGGACCCCAGGAGGTCTCTAGTCCAGCCCCTGCCTCAAGCAGGATCGACCCCCCCAAGTCATCCCAGCCAGGACCTCGTCCAGCCGGGACTTAAAAACCTGGAGGGATGGAGAATCCACCACCTCTCTTGGCAACACATTCCAAAGGTCACTGCTCCTCCGCCCTGGGGAGACCCCCGCCCTGCCCTGCCCTGCCCTGGGGCGCACTTAGCCCCTGGGTAAGGAGTGGGAGCCGGCTGCCTGGCACTGGAGGCCATTCGATGCCCCTCCGAGCCCAGCCCGGTCCAGCACAGCTGGGAAGGGGCCTGACCCCGACCCCATCTGCAGCCTGGGCTGTGGGCAGAGCAGCACTAGACGGCTCCTCTCTCCCCTCTGCCAGTGGCTCGCTCACGCGTGGGGCTGGTGGCCCTGGGGCTGGCGCTCGCCCTGGTGCTGCTGGGGACCATCCTGCTGCAACGCTGCAGGAGCCTCCGGAGACTCGCAATAGGTGAGAGCCTGAGGGCCAGTGTGAGTGGGCACCCTGGGAGCCAGGGGCAGAGGGGGCGGGAGCCTGGGGGACGGGGAGCCGAGGGCAGGGGGGGCGGGAGCCTGGGGGACGGGGAGCCGAGGGCAGGGGGGGTAGGAGCCTGTGGGGCGGGGAGCTGGGGGCAGATGCGGGGGGGAGCCTGGGGGGCGGGGAGCCGGGGGCAGAGGTGGCGGGAGCGTGGGGGTCAGGAGCCGGGGGCAGCGGGGGCGGGAGCCTGGGGGGCGGGGAGCTGGGGGCAGATGCGGGGGGGAGCCTGGGGGGCGGGGAGCCGGGGGCAGAGGTGGCGGGAGCGTGGGGGTCAGGAGCCGGGGGCAGCGGGGGCGGGAGCCTGGGGGCGGGG
This sequence comes from Carettochelys insculpta, assembly GCF_033958435.1. Classification (NCBI taxonomy): domain Eukaryota; kingdom Metazoa; phylum Chordata; order Testudines; family Carettochelyidae; genus Carettochelys; species Carettochelys insculpta. Next base: position 49,638,277 of record NC_134147.1, on the reverse strand, counting down.
AGCTGGCGGGCAGAGGGGACAGGAGCCTGGGGGGCGGGGAGCCGGGGGCAGAGGCGGCGGGAGCGTGGGGGACAGGGAGCTGAGGGCAGGGTGGGTAGGAGCCTGTGGGGCGGGGAGCTGGGGGCAGAGGGGACGGGAGCCTTGGGGACAGGGAGCTGGGGAACAGAAGGGGTGGGAGCCTGGGGGCAGAGGGGGCAGGAGCCTGGGGGGCGGGGAGCCGGGGGCAGAGGGGGCGGGAGCCTGGGGGGCGGGGAGCCGGGAGGCAGGAGCCGGGGGGGCAGAGGGGGCGGGAGCCGGGGCAGGAGCCGGGGGCAGAGGGGGCAGGAGCCGGGGGCAGGGACACACGTGGAGGGAGGGAAGGCAGGCGAGGAAGGTGCGGTGTGGGGGCGGCTTGCAGAGCAGGAGCTGTGGCCCCGGGGGCAGAGGGGGCGGGATCCTGGGGGGCAGGAGCCGGGGGCAGAGGGGGCGGGGAGCCGGGGGGCAGGAGCCGGGGGGCAGGGACACGTGGAGGGAGGGAAGGCAGACGAGGAAGGTGCGGCGTGGGGGCGGCTGGCAGAGCGGGAGCCATGGCCCCGGGGGCAGAGGGGGCGGGAGCCTGGGGGGCAGGAGCCGGGGGCAGAGGGGGCAGGAGCTGGGGGCAGGGATACACGTGGAGGGAGGGAAGGCAGGCGAGGAAGGTGCGGCGTGGGGGCGGCTGGTGGAGCGGGAGCCGTGGCCCCGGGGGCAGAGGCGGGGGGGGCGGGGAGCCGGGGGGCAGGAGCTGGGGGACAGGAGCCGGGGGCAGAGGGGGCGGGGGGCGGGGAGCCAGGGGCAGAGGCGGGGGGAGCCGGGGGCAGGGACACACGTGGAGGGAGGGAAGGCAGGCGAGGAAGGTGCGGCGGGGGGCGGCTGGCAGAGTGGGAGCCGTGGCCCCGGGGGCAGAGGGGGCGGGATCCTGGGGGGCAGGAGCCGGGGGCAGGGGGGGCGGGGAGCCGGGGGGCAGGAGCTGGGGGGCAGGAGCCGGGGGCAGAGGGGGCAGGAGCTGGGGGGCAGGAGCCGGGGGCAGGGACACATGTGGAGGGAGGGAAGGCAGGCGAGGAAGGTGCGGCGTGGGGGCGGCTGGCAGAGCGGGAGCCATGGCCCCGGGGGCAGAGGGGGCAGGAGCCTGGGGGGCAGGAGCCGGGGGCAGAGGGGGCAGGAGCCGGGGGCAGGGACACACGTGGAGGAAGGGAAGGCAGGCGAGGAAGGTGCGGCGTGGGGGCGGCTGGCGGAGCGGGAGCCGTGGCCCCGGGGGCAGAGGGGGCGGGAGCATGGGGGGCAGGAGCCGGGGGCAGAGGGGGCAGGAGCCGGGGGCAGGGACACACATGGAGGAAGGGAAGGCAGGCGAGGAAGGTGCGGCGTGGGGGCGGCTGGCGGAGCGGGAGCGGGAGCCGTGGCCCTGGGGGCAGAGGGGGCGGGATCCTGGGGGGCAGGAACCGGGGGCAGGGGGGGCGGGGAGCCGGGGGGCAGGAGCTGGGGGGCAGGAGCCGGGGGCAGAGGGGGCGGGAGCTGGGGGGCAGGAGCCGGGGGCAGGGACACATGTGGAGGGAGGAAAGGCAGGCGAGGAAGGTGCGGCGTGGGGGCAGCTGGCAGAGCGGGAGCCATGGCCCCGGGGGCAGAGGGGGCGGGAGCCTGGGGGGCAGGAGCCGGGGGCAGAGGGGGCAGGAGCCGGGGGCAGGGACACACGTGGAGGGAGGGAAGGCAGGCGAGGAAGGTGTGGCGTGGGGGCGGCTGGCGGAGCGGGAGCCGTGGCCCCGGGGGCAGAGGCAGGGGGGGCGGGGAGCTGGGGGGCAGGAGCTGGGGGACAGGAGCCGGGGCAGAGGGGGCGGGAGCCGGGGGCAGGGACACACGTGGAGGGAGGGAAGGCAGGCGAGGAAGGTGCGGCGTGGGAGCGGCTGGCAGAGTGGGAGCCATGGCCCCGGGGCAGAGGGGGCGGGATCCTGGGGGGCAGGAGCCGGGGGCAGGGGGGATGGGGAGCTGGGGGGCAGGAGCTGGGGGGCAGGAGCCGGGGGCAGGGACACGTGGAGGGAGGGAAGGCAGGCGAGGAAGGTGCGGCGTGGGGGCGGCTGGCAGAGTGGGAGCCATGGCCCTGGGGGCAGAGGGGGCGGGATCCTGGGGGGCAGGAACCGGGGGCAGGGGGGGCGGGGAGCCGGGGGGCAGGAGCTGGGGGGCAGGAGCCGGGGGCAGAGGGGGCGGGAGCCGGGGGGCAGGAGCTGGGGGGCAGGAGCCGGGGGCAGAGGGGGCAGGAGCCGGGGGCAGGGACACACGTGGAGGGAGGGAAGGCAGGCGAGGAAGGTGCGGCGTGGGGGCAGCTGGCAGAGCGGGAGCCATGGCCCCGGGGGCAGAGGGGGCGGGAGCCTGGGGGGCAGGAGCCGGGGGCAGAGGGGGCAGGAGCCAGGGGCAGGGACACATGTGGAGAGAGGGAAGGCAGGCGAGGAAGGTGCGGCGTGGGGGCGGCTGGCGGAGCGGGAGCCGTGGCCCCGGGGGCAGAGGCGGGGGGGGCGGGGAGCCGGGGGGCAGGAGCTGGGGGACAGGAGCCGGGGGCAGAGGGGGCGGGGGGCGGGGAGCCAGGGGCAGAGGCGGGGGGAGCCGGGGGCAGGGACACACGTGGAGGGAGGGAAGGCAGGCGAGGAAGGTGCGGCGTGGGGGCGGCTGGCGGAGTGGGAGCCGTGGCCCTGGGGGCAGAGGGGGCGGGAGCCTGGGGGGCGGGGAGCCAGGGGCAGAGGCGGGGGGGGCAGGAGCTGGGGGGCAGGAGCCGGGGGCAGGAGCCGGGGGCAGAGGGGGCGGGAGCCGGGGGCAGGGACACACGTGGAGGGAGGGAAGGCAGGCGAGGAAGGTGTGGCATAGGGGCGGCTGGTGGAGCGGGAGCTGTGGGCCCAGGGGCAGAGGGGGCGGGAGCCTGGGGAGGCGGCGGGAGCGTGGGGGGCAGGAGCCGGGGGCAGAGGGGGCGGGAAGCCGGGGGGCAGGAGCTGGGGGGCAGGAGCCGGTGGCGGAGGGGGCGGGAGCTGGGGGCAGGAGCCGGGGGCAGGGACACACGTGGAGGAAGGGAAGGCAGGCGAGGAAGGTGCGGCGTGGGGGCAGCTGGCGGAGCGGGAGCCATGGCCCCAGGGGCAGAGGGGGCAGGATCCTGGGGGGCAGGAGCCGGGGGCAGAGGGGGCGGGAGCCGGGGGGCAGGAGCCGGGGGCAGAGGGGGCGGGAGCCGGGAGGGCAGAGGGGGCAGGAGCCGGGGGCAGGGACACACGTGGAGGAAGGGAAGGCAGGCGAGGAAGGTGCGGCGTGGGGGCAGCTGGCGGAGCGGGAGCCATGGCCCCAGGGGCAGAGGGGGCGGGATCCTGGGGGGCAGGAGCCAGGGGCAGAGGGGGCGGGAGCCGGGGGGCAGGAGCCGGGGGCAGAGGGGGCGGGAGCCGGGGGGGCAGAGGGGGCAGGAGCCGGGGGCAGGGACACACGTGGAGGGAGGGAAGGCAGGTGAGGAAGGTGCGGCGTGGGGGCGGCTGGCGGAGCAGGAGCCGTGGCCCCGGGGGCAGAGGGGGCGGGATCCTGGGGGGCAGGAGCCGGGGGCAGAGGGGGCGGGAGCCGGGGGCAGGGACACACGTGGAGGGAGGGAAGGCAGGCGAGGAAGGTGCGGCGTGGGGGCGGCTGGCGGAGTGGGAGCCATGGCCCCAGGGGCAGAGGGGGCGGGATCCTGGGGGGCAGGAGCCGGGGGCAGAGGGGGCGGGAGCCGGGGGGGCAGAGGGGGCAGGAGCCGGGGGCAGAGGGGGCGGGAGCCGGGGGCAGGGACACACGTGGAGGGAGGGAAGGCAGGCGAGGAAGGTGCGGCGTGGGGGTGGCTGGCGGAGCGGGAGCCGTGGCCCCGGGGGCCGGGCCGGGCCGGGCTGCATGTGCCACTCTCTCTCCGCAGGGCCGCGGGGCCGCCGGCCCATCCTGCTGCTCTGTTCCCCGGACTCGGAGGAGCACCAGGCCCGGGTGTGCGCCCTGGCGGGGCGGCTGCGCTCGGCGCTGGGCTGCAGCGTGCGGCTGGGCCTGTGGGAGGCGGGCAGCGTGGGGCGGCTGGGGGCGCTGCCCTGGCTCTACGCGCAGCGGCAGCTGGTGGCCCGGGAGCAAGGCACCGTGCTGCTCCTGTGGAGCTCGGGCAGCGCCCGGCTCTACCGGCTGTGGCGGGAGGCGGCCGCGGGCAGCAGCGGCTCCGCGGACCCCCACGACCTGTTCGGGGCAGCCATGTCCTGCCTGCAGAGCGAGCTGCAGGGGGCCGGGCCGCTGGGCGACTGGGCGCTGGCCTACTTCGGCGAGCTGTGCCCCTGGCACCACGTGCCGCCTGCCCTGCGTCTGCTGCCCTGCTACTGCCTGCCGCGGGAGCTGCCCGGCCTGGCCCGCCTGCTGCAGGGCACTGCCCGGCCCCGAGCCCTGCTTCCCAAGCTGCTCTGGCTGCGGCACGGCCCCGCCCCTGGCCTGGCTGCCAGGCTGGGCTGTGTAGGGCCCCGCCCTCCGGCCAAGCCAACCTTGCCGGCGCCCAGCTGAGCAGGCACGCTGGAGGCCTGCCCAGACGCGGCTGGGAGGATGGGTACAGGGAGCAGAGCCCCCAGGGTCCCTGGAGAGCCGAGAGCCGGGCTGCTGGGGAGGCACACCCCCAGAGGCCTGCAGAGAGACTGTATGGCCCTGAGGGGCGGGGCCTGCGGGAAGTGGGTGGGGCTGTGCAGCCCTGGGGGAGGGGCTTGCCCTAGGAAAAGCCCTGCCTGTGGCCCCTGGGTGCAGGGACGGGCCAAGCCTGCCCACCCCAGGCATTGATGGCTCCTTGCTGCCTCCAGGTCATGGTGCTACCTGGCAAGTGGTGACTGGTGCCCAGAAGCAGTCAGGAGAAGCCATTTCAGGGAGAGGGGTCCCTGAGCTGGGCCCGTGCCCCCCATGGGCCTGCAGGAGGCTGGCAGGGAAGGAGGGTCATTCCCAGGGCGTATCCCTGCCCCGGGTGCCCCCCAGGGAGGGGGCCGTGTCGGAGAGTCTGCCGGAGCTTGTGCACTCCCCAGTGCTGGAGAGGCGCACTGAGCCCTCCGCGGGGCTGGACAGCCTGGTGCTGTGCCAGGGCAGGGTCCCAGCGCCCAGCCACTGCTGCCTCGTGGGCTCTGACCAGGCCTCAGGGAGGCAGGCTGCCCTCAGCCCCCGGGGGGGCCAGGCTGGGCCGCTTGCTGCACCAGAGCCCAGCGGCGTGTGGGCGCAGCAGCTGGCACTGCGCTGGTGCTTGTGGTCCAGTGAGGGCGTCCGACAGGTGCTGGCGGCAGGACGCCCCGGGCCCCTGGCTAGAGCCAGCCAGCGAGCTGGGCATCGCCGCTCCGGCCTGCACCCTGCGTGCCGGCCCCGTGAGCACTGCTCTCCGTCACACCCACTCTGACCTCCTCCTGAGGCAGGCCCTGCGTGCCCGGGCCATGCTGGGGGCTGTGCCCGCTTGTGCCCCCTGAGCGCGTGCCCTGTGCAGCCCCCCTCGCAGCTTGCGGAGGAGGAGGCGGTGCTGCGCTCTCCTGAACGCCGGCCGCCCCTCACCGCTGCCAGCGAACCTCCCGGCCCACAGCCGCGTCCTGCGAACGAGTCCCTGGCTGCGGCATTGCCCATGGGAGAACGGCACCTCTCTGCCTGGCAGCGCTCCGGTGGAGCCGCCCCGGCACCGCTCTGCAAACCCAGGGCACCGGCCCCGCCGGAGGAGTCCCACAGGCTACCCCTGACGCCTGCAGGGGTGGCCTGTAGCCCCCGAGACACACCAAGCAGCGTTCGCAATGCCAGCCCTGGGATGGTCCTGGCGTGGGCTGGACTCCAGCTGGGGCCTCCAGCTGCGCTCAGCCCAGCCACACGTCTCAGGCTTTCTGCTACAGCAGGTTTTCCTGCGGCTGGGGCTGGCCCTGGCATGTCCCTGTGGCTGCCCGGGGAGCAGTAGCATGGCCCGGCCAGAGCAGGCCATGCCCTGGAGGTGCCCTGCCTGAATCGCTTGTGCTCCCTTTGAGCTGCTCTAAGGCTGCGCAGCCCCTGCTCGTCCCCTGCTCTGCAGGCCTGGGACTCTGCCTCGTGCCGGGCTTTGTGCAGTGGGCTCCCAAACCGGGTGGCGTCATCGATGGCACACAGCCCTATTGTGCTCGTATGCGCCTTGCTCAGACCATCGTTTTCCGTGAGCGTGCAAGTGCTCGTGAATGACCAGGGATGCTTCACTGGCACCAGCGTGGGCTGTTCAGGGAAGGCGTGTGCTGCTAGAGCAGCCGTTCCCAGCCTTCCCCAGGCGGGGACCCCTTTTGACAACTGAGGAGGACCTGGTGACCCACGGCAACGTGAAAACGGGGGCGGCAGAGCTGTAAGAATTAATTTTGTGCTTGAGGCAAAAATATAAAATTGTGCCCCCTCCTGTTTATGTATTCACAATAGCTATTCCCTGGGAAAGGGGAAATGTTAATACAATAAATTAGATTAATAAATTACAATAATTACAAAAAATTAGAGTTCTTTGCAGGGGTTAACAAACATGCAGATGGGGGGATCCAGTGGACATAATATACTTAGATTTCTAGAAAGCCTTTGACAAGGTCCCTCACCAAAGGCTCTTATGTAAATTAGGTGCTCATGGGATAGGAGGAAAGATCCTTTCAGGGATTGGAAACTGGTTAAAAGACAGGAAACAAAGGGTAGGAATAAATGGCAAATTTTCACAAAGGAGGGGGGGTAACTAGTGTTCCCCAAGGGTCAGTCCTGGGACCAATCCTGTTCAACTTGTTCATCAATGATCTGGAGAAGGGGGTGAGCAGTGAGGTGGCAAAGTTTGCAGATGACACCAAACTGTTCAGGATAGTCAAAACCAAAGCAGACTGTGATGAACTTCAAAAAGATCTCAGCAAACTGAGTGATTGGGCAGAAAAATGGCAAATGAAATTTCATGTGGGTAAGTGTAAGGTAACACACATTGGGAAAAATAACCCCAATTATACATACAATGCTATGGGGGCAAATTTAGCTACAACAGATCAGGAAAGGGATCTTGGAGTTATAGTGGATAGTTCTCTGAAAACATCCACACAGTGTGCAGCGGCAGTCAGTAAAGCAAATAGGATGTTAGGAATAACTAAAACAGGGATAGAAAATAAGATGAAGAATATCTACTTCCCCTATATAAAACTATGATACGCCCACATCTTGAGTACTGCAGATGTGGTCTCCTCACTTCAAAAAAGATACATTGGCATTAGAAAAAGTTCAGAAAAGGGCAACTAAAATGATCAAGGGTTTGGAACGGGTCCCATATGAGGAGAGGTTAGAGAGACTGGGACTTTTCAGTCTAGAAAAGAGGCGATTGAGGGACGATATGATAGAGGTATATAAAATCATGAATGATGTGGAGAAAGTGAATATTGAAAAGTTATTTACTTGTTCCCGTAATACAAGAACTAGAGGACACCAAATGAAATTAATGGGTAGTAGGTTCAAAACTAATAAAAGGAAATCTTTCTTCACCCAGCGCACAGGCAACTTGTGGAACTCCTTGCTGGAGGAGGCTGTGAAGGCCAGCACTCTGACAGAGTTTAAAAAAGAGCTTGATAAATTTTTGGAGGTTAGGTCCATAAATGGCTATTAGCCAAGGGTAAAGTATGGTGCCCCTAGTCTTTAGTCAAAGGCTGGAGACAGATGGCAGGAGATAAATCGCTTGATCATTGTCTTCGGTTCACCTCCTCTGGGGCACCTGGCACTGGCCACTGTTGGCAGACAGGATACTGGGCTGGATGGACCTTTGGTCTGACCCAGTATGGCTGTTCTTATGTTCTTAATAACAACACTATGGTTACTGTAGTCGGTCAGACTTGTGGTGGTGGAAAGACACCATCCCCAAGCTGCTCCCGCAGGCTTAAACCCCACAATCGGGCATGGGGAGTCATGCTTGGGCTGGAGGGGGTTGGGGAGTCACATTGAAGGGCTATCAGTCACTCGAGCTGCAGGGGACTAGGGGAGGCACAGGGACCCCCGCACCTGGAAGCCATCTGGGGCACAGCACCACAGCTGACAGCACCAGCCATGGGAACCCCAGCCAGTGTTGGGGGGAGAACCCTCATCCCTGCAACTGAAAGTTGTCTGCGGCAGAGCTCTGGCTGGCAGCGCCAGCTGTGGGACCACTGCCCGGGAGTGGGGGGATCCCCGCAGCCAGAAGCCGGCCTGTGGGAACCCTGCTGGGGTCTGGGGGACACCATCTCCTACAGAGCCTGGAAGCCAGGGAGTGGAGCAGAGCTGATCTGTCCACCCTCCCTCGGACTCAGGGCCCGGCCTGCACCTTACCTGGGCTGGGCCCTGCTCCTCAGATATGCAGTTCTCTGCCCTGCAGCTGAAATGGTTCTCGGTGTAACTGATTGGCTGAACTGCCTGACAGCTGTTGTTCCAATTCAGAACTTGAGACCCACTTCAGCAGCATGAATGGCTTCTTAGTAGCCACCTGTGGAGCCACCCAGCCCATGTTTGGGTCCCAACCCATAAGTTGGAAAACGCTGTGTGAGGGTCTGTGAGAATGCAGGCCTGTTCCAAAAGCTGCCAGCAGGGTCCCCCAGTCCTGAGCAGCCAATTCCCATTGGCAATGGGGTAATGCCAACAGGGATCCAACCCTCCCGACTCATGAAGCCATACAGCAGACACTTCCCCGGCACCCAGGCTCAGCAGGGGCAGGGTAACAGTCGTACCTCTTGTTGGGACAGTCATGGGACGCTGGGTACTCACCTGCTTGGATCTCTGTGAGAAATAATCCCAACGGTTTAGAGTTGTTTCTTGTGCACTGCATAATAGCTGTGAAGCAAAGGGAATAACTCCCCTTGGGGTGGAGGTAGAGCTGCTGCCTGCTGGATCTGACCAGCCAGCTGGGGACTCTCACACAAGCTCACCTCTTTTCTAGATGGCTGTGGTCACTGCACAGCCTGACCCTGCCGTTTGGAGTGTTAGCAGCAGAGGTGCCAGTGCCACTAGTAATGCAGGGCTGCTGGCTGGCTGGCACGGGAGCCAAGAGTGCACAAAAGCACACAGGTCTCTGCCAGCACGTGCACAAGCTAACAGCTGAAGCGCTTTCCAAACAAGCTTTAGTCACTTGCAAAACCAGCTCCAAACACAAGTGAAGAATTAACACTAAATACATTTTAACTGAAAAAAAATAGCGGGACCTGAATAAAGCTGCCCATGGGCTCTGGGTGGTGGGGGGCCTTGGCTGCCTGTGGGCTGCCCATGAGTGCTGGTGGCCAAGGGGCTTGGGCTGCCTGCAGGCTCTGAATATCAGGGGGCTCAGGCTGCCCGTGGGCTCTGCCTGGCATGTGGCTCTGCCATGGAGGGAATGCTAGTCTGCAGCTTGGCACCAGCTCACTTGCTGGCCTCCTGGGCTGCCACCACAGCTCCCGGACCTCCACAGCGCACTACTGGCCTTTTCCTGCCCCTGCAGCCCCACAGTGCCAGCCCCTGGGAGGCCATTCTACAGCTGGTTCCGAGCAGTGCCCATGTCACCAACACACCTAGGAGTGCGGTTCCCTGTCCTGGGGAGTGGTGCCCCGACTACTCAGAGTGAGCGAGAGAGACTGAGCCCCTCTCCGGCCTGAGCAGAGAGCCCAAGGTCCCAGGTTCCAGTCTCCCCCTGCTGGTTGCAGCTGCGGAACCGCCGCTGCTCAAGCTGGGATTGTGCAAGGGGAGAGGGGCCCCTGGGAAGTTGTGGGGCTCCTGGAGAGCAGCAGCAGGTGCACGCGCCTCGGGGGGCTGCTGGGAACAGCATGTTGGAGGGAGGCTCCCTGGGCAGTGGCGGGAACCTCGTGACTGGGGGAGGAGGGGTGCTGCAGGGCAGATGCGCGAAGCCTCGGGGGCCATGTGGGTAGCTCAGTGTCTGCACTCCAGCCACAGCAGCTGAGGAGCTGCTCCGAGGAGGGCAGTGCAGGGGCACAGCTGGGGCAATGCACGACCCAGCTGCTGTCCCCCAGGGATGGCAGGAGCTGGGGGTGCCTCAGGCACAGAGACAGCTCCTGGGGCTCCGCGCCGTGGCTCTCAGAGACTTGCACAGGAGGTGTCAGTAACCCAGCCCAGCCCCTGCCCCAACGCCAGCCTCCCTGCGCAGGGCTGGGCCGAGCCAGGCAGCCGCTGGGGCACAGACAGAGGGACTCGGCTCCAAGAAGCAGCCAGCGTCCGGGCGCGTGTCCTGCTTAGTGGCGCTGGCTGCAGTTGGCCGTGACCCCTGGGCCGCCGGGGCCGAGCTGGGCGTTCTTGCCCAGCCCAGGTGTCTGAAGGCAGCGCACTGGTCCCTCACCGCTGGCTGGGGCCGGCTGACATCTGCCACCGGTGGTAAAGGGCCGCAGCCCCTGGCTGGCACAGCGCTAGGCCGGCGGGGGCAGCTGCCAGGCGTGTCTCCCTGGCTGCAGACGTGGCACTTCGTCTCTCCCCAGCGCCTCGGAAGCCCGGCCCGCTTCGCTGCTGGCGGCCGCACTAGGACCCAGTGCGCGGGAGCAGCTGCAGGAAGCTGGCGTGAACCCACCTGCCCTTTGCCTGGCAGCCCGAGGCTCGGGCGGGGCCGGCCGGTGCGCGGCGCGGCCTAGGGACGGGAGCTGAGCGCGGCCGGGTGAGCTCCGGGGAGGCCCCGACTCTGGCCGGCCGCTGCCTGAGGCCCCAGGGCAGGGGCTCCCCGCGGGAGGGCGCGGGGCCGGCACGGCCAGGCCCCGCCGCCGGTGACCCCGCCGGCCTCGGAGATGCAGGCTGCGGGCCTAGCGCTGCTGCTGCTCCTGCCGCTGCCGCCGCCCCGGGGGGCGCTCCGCGCGCCCCCCGACTCCGTCAGCTGCTCCGGGGTAGGTACCCGCGGGAGGGGCCGGGCGCAGCCCCCGAGCGCCCCGCCTCTGGCCTGGCTCCTGCTGCGGCCGGGCCCCGGGGCGCTCTCCTGGCAGCAGGGCCCGGCCCGGCCCGGCTCAGCCCCAGGCCGGCTGTGCTGGGCGGGCGGCCCGTGTGCGGGCCCGGCCCCTCGCTGGAGGAGGCGATCCCCGGCGCTGGGCCGGGGCTCCGGGCGCAGGCCGCGGCGCTGCCCTTCGCACGGCTCACAAACCAGCCGGGCCGGGCCGCGCTGACCCCGAGCTGCTGCTCACCCCGGGCGGGCCCCTCTGTAGGGCTGCGCGCGGCAGCTCCCGGGGTCTGCGCTGCCTGGGGCTGCTGCTGGCATGGAAGAGGTCTTGGGGGGCGAGGAGCGCTGTGGGGCGGGGCGGCCCCCAGCAGGGGGCGCTGAGGGGTGGGGGGGCGGTATGGGGGGAGCTCCCAGCAGGGGGCGCTGCGGGGCGGGGGTGGGGTGGGAGCAGCTCCCAGCAGGGGGCGCGGCGGGGGTGGGGCGGCGTGGGGGGAGCTCCCAGCAGGGGGCGCGGTGGGGCGGGGCGGGCTGGGGTGCGGGGAGCTCCCAGCAGGGGGCGCGGCGGGGCGGCGCGGCGTGGGGGGAGCTCCCAGCAGGGGGCGCTGCGGGGTGGGGTGCGGGGAGCTCCCAGCAGGGGGCGCGGCGGGGCGGGGCGGGGTGCGGGGAGCTCCCAGCAGGGGGCGCTGCGGGGCGGGGCGGCTTGGGGGGAGCTCCCAGCAGGGGGCGCTGCGGGGCGGGGCGGCGTGGGGGGAGCTCCCAGCAGGGGGCGCGGCGGGGCGGGGCGGGGTGGGGTGCGGGGAGCTCCCAGCAGGGGGCGCTGCGGGGCGGGGCGGCGTGGGGGAGCTCCCAGCAGGGGGCGGGGCGGGGTGGGGTGCGGGGAGCTCCCAGCAGGGGGCGCTGCGGGGCGGGGGCGGCTTGGGGGGAGCTCCCAGCAGGGGGCGCGGCGGGGCGGGGTGCGGGGAGCTCTCAGCAGGGGGCGCGGCGGGGCGGGGCGGGGTGGGGTGCGGGGAGCTTCCAGCAGGGGGCGCGGCGGGGCGGGGCGGGGCGGGGTGCGGGGAGCTCCCAGCAGGGGGCGCTGCGGGGCGGGGCGGCGTGGGGGGAGCTCCCAGCAGGGGGCGCGGCGGGGCGGGGTGCGGGGAGCTCTCAGCAGGGGGCGCGGCGGGGCGGGGCGGGGTGGGGTGCGGGGAGCTTCCAGCAGGGGGCGCGGCGGGGCGGGGCGGGGCGGGGTGCGGGGAGCTCCCAGCAGGGGGCGCTGCGGGGCGGGGCGGCGTGGGGGGAGCTCCCAGCAGGGGGCGCGGCGGGGCGGGGCGGGGTGGGTGCGGGGAGCTCCCAGCAGGGGGCGCGGCGGGGCGGGGCGGGGCGGGGTGGGGTGGGGGGAGCTCCCAGCAGGGGGGCGCGGCGGGGCGGGGCGGGGTGGGGTGCGGGGAGCTCCCAGCAGGGGGCGGGGCGGGGCGGGGCGGGGTGGGGTGGGGGGAGCTCCCAGCAGGGGGCGCGGCGGGGCGGGGCGGGGCGGCGTGGGGGAGCTCCCAGCAGGGGGCGCGGCGGGGCGGGGCGGGGCGGGGCGGCGTGGGGGAGCTCCCAGCAGGGGGCGGGGCGGGGCGGGGCGGCGTGGGGGAGCTCCCAGCAGGGGGCGCGGCGGGGCGGGGCGGGGCGGCGTGGGGGAGCTCCCAGCAGGGGGCGCGGCGGGGCGGGGCGGGGCGGCGTGGGGGAGCTCCCAGCAGGGGGCGCGGCGGGGCGGGGCGGCGTGGGGGAGCTCCCAGCAGGGGGCGCGGCGGGGCGGGGCGGGGTGGGGTGGGGGGAGCTCCCAGCAGGGGGCGCGGCGGGGCGGGGCGGGGTGGGGTGCGGGGAGCTCTCAGCAGGGGGCGCGGCGGGGCGGGGCGGGGCGGGGTGGGGTGGGGGGAGCTCCCAGCAGGGGGCGCGGCGGGGCGGGGCGGGGCGGCGTGGGGGAGCTCCCAGCAGGGGGCGCGGCGGGGCGGGGCGGGGTGGGGTGCGGGGAGCTCCCAGCAGGGGGCGCGGCGGGGCGGGGCGGCGTGGGGGAGCTCCCAGCAGGGGGCGCGGCGGGCTGGGGCAGAGGGCTGGCCGGCAGGCTCCATGTCCTGGGGGCCAGTGTGCAGACCGCGAGTGCTTGGCTTGTCCCTGATCTTTCTCTTCCTCCCTGCAGGGTCTGTCCTGCCGGCTGCTGGGTAAGTCCCCTCCGCTTTCACCACCAGGTGCTGCAGCACCGACTCTGGGAGACTGGGGGTGAGCAGGTGGAATCCTGCCTGGGGCCCCCCACCCCGGAGCAGGGGTCTGGCTCTGCACTCTCTTCCCCAGACGAGGCGGGGGACACGTGATCCCGGGGTCTGGGTCCTCAGGCTCACATAGCCTGGCCCCAGCCACAGCGGAGACATATCTGGCAGATCCACCTCCCCACCCCCGTGGGGCCGAGGGTCTCTAGTGGAGTCAGGGCCCCGCATCGGGGCAGTGCCAGGGCTGCGTGCGGGCTGTGATGGAGTGGGGGATACCTCTGTGTGTGTGTGTGGCTCACAGAGGGTGTGGGGCTCCTGCTGAGGGTAACCCTGACGACCAGGTAACACCTTTGTACTGCAGACAAAGGAGGAGGTGGAGCCTGAGGGGTTTGAATTGGAACTGGGAGTTGGAAGCAGTTAGTCTGGGCTGGGAGAGAGAGAGAGACCAAGGAGGGGGCAAGGCCCCAGCTCTGGGGGCCCCTCGGGGCCTCCTATCCCCAACATGGATGGGACTGGCTGTCTCTGCCGGCTGTACTGACTCCTCTGTATGATGCTGTGGCCTGTCGGCTAATAAACCTGCTGTTTTCCTGCTGAGTGAGAGTCACTCCTGCCTGCGGACAGGGTGCAGAGCTTGGGGGACCCCAGAACCCCATCACACTGGTGTCAGAAGTGGGATGTTCTGCACCCCGAGGATGGAGCATCCAGAAGTAAGTGACTGGGGCCCCGGAAGAAGTGGGGCCTGCGAGACCCAGGTGTGCTGAAGGGCAGTGAGGTGCAGTTCCCCAAGGCGGAGGGGCCTGCGGCCAAACCCAAGCAACTGCGGTTGTGGTCCTCGAGAGGGGGTGTCACACCCAAGGAGGGGTTACTCCTGGGAATCTGTTGGAGTCGGTCCCAGAAGGTGGAGGGGCCGAGAGCCCAAGCCCCAGGAACAAGTGACCCCTGAGGAGGCTGACGCTGAATGAGTTCTTCCCAAGACAGGGTGCTCATGGTCCCTGAGAGCGGGTGTCACACTGAAGAAGGGGTTCCTCTGAGAGTCTGTTGGAGTCGGTCCCAGAGGGCAGAGGGGCCTACGGCCTAACCCCCAGGGAGCTTGTGACCCGCAAGGAGCCTGGCACACTGAAGGGATTCTTCCAGAAATCGTGGGGTGCAGAGGGCATCAGCCTGACAGCCTGCAACCACGCTGAGCAACTCCGCTGTGAAGTGGCAGCACCTGGAAACCGAATCGAGATTAAAGAAGCTGGATAAGGCAGCGTGGATGTGCAGTGGCAGAGCTGAGGGTTAAGGAAAATCCTGCAGAGGTGAGCCCGGATCGGGGCAGGGAACCCTGGACTGCATGGAGCTCTGAACCGAGTGGCCTGCCGCAGCTCAAGGAGGGAAGGAGCGATTCCAACCCATCATCTACTAGTGGCCAAGACAGACCTGTGAAGAGTTTTCCAGGCCTGGGCCGAGGAAGGTGCCTGTGTGTCTGTGCAGGAAGCAGCTTGTCCACTGGGAATGGCAAGTTGTCTGTGAGAGAAGCTGCTCCACCTTCTGTGTGTGTGTGGAGACCAGCCGGGGGGCTGGGACAAAGGAGAGAGTGTCTCCCATTGTCTGTCTGTGTTGAACAGCAGCAGCAGCCTGGGAAGAGAGCAGAGCCTGTGTTTCGAAAAGGTGCCAATGAGGAAACTAGCCCATTGTCTGAGGAAGATTCCCCAGCCTGGCGTGGCTGGAGAAGGAACCACCAGGAAAGAGCATTCCAGGTGTGACTCTGAATCCAGCCATGGGGGCTGGAGCAGAGGGAATGGCTCTGGGATGGGCAGTGGTGTCCCTGCTAAGGACACTGGTCCTTGGTGCAAGAAAAGTGCTTCTGCTTCTGGGGAAGTGAATCCTTTGCCTGAGCCTGTGGGGGCTCGAGATGGAGCCAAGATCCCAGAGCTGGATCTGAGGGCAGCTGAAGCCCAGATGGGAAGTGGGCCTACCTCTGTGTCTCTCAGGGGGAATGATGCTTTAACTTGGTCTAATCCAGTTAGTATCATCAGGGAATCCCATAGACCAGACGATTCTGGTACTTGTTCTTTGCCTGATGCTGAGGTGTTACTGGAAGGGGGTGAGAGGACTCTGTCCTACCAGAGTCATCCTCTCGCCAGGACACAAGAACAGACGGGCAATGGAGTTATGCTGAGCGATGAAGATAAAGGAGCTGGTAGCAGAAGGGAGGAAAGGGACCCTGACCTTCTGTCCGGTGGTACTGGCTGTCTGCCTGGAGGCGGATTACGTGGGAATCTGCCTGATGGGCCAGAAGTGATCCTGGGTGTAGGTGAAACCCAGGAGCTGGTTGTGGCTCAAGGGAGCAGTGCCCCTGTGGAGGCAGACAGGGGTGAGTTGTTGTTTGGGGGAGCTCTTGAGGAAGAGAATTTCCCTGAAACTTTTCCTGACCCGTCTGTGGGGACTGCAGAAAATGGGAGTGAGGTGGAGGAGAGTGAACAGGAAAGGTGCTTGTCTGTGAGAGCCGGAGCAGCCCTTTGCCTGGGGAGAAGTTTGTTTCAGCTCCTGATGGACAGGACCTGCCCGAGTGTGAAACCACTGGCTGTGCTCTGTAAGGGTCCAAAGCAGGCAGGGTAAAGGTTTCTCAGGAACTGGAAGTTGATGCAAGTAAAGTGAAAACTATCAGATAGTGTGAGCAGCCCTGTGAGAACCAAGTAAAACAGCTGCACAGTCAGTCTCTGTAGGATGCAGGAGAGCGCCAGCAATTCCCCATCTCCAGATGGTGGAAACACTTATATTCTCATACTGGATTCGACTTCTGATTCCATGGGGAGGCAGTAGTTGAAGGTGGAAGGACAAAGGAGCTTTGGGCCTGGTGGGCCGATAAGGGATAAATAGGGATTCCTCCATGTGGATTCTGCGTCTGGGACTCACAAAACAACTTTTAGAAACCAGTTTGGTTTGCAAATTTCCAGGCTGGCTGGGAGGGGGCCGTCTCCCTGAGATCATCAATGGCCCAGCTCTTGTTAGAAGGGAGGGCACAGCCAGAGAGATCAGATTTCCACCCCAGGGGGCAAGGGAGAAGATTAGAACTTGATGGTGCTAAGAAAGGCCTCAGCCATTTATCCCCAAAATACCAGATTCTCAAGGATGTTGCACAAAGGTTGTGGTCTACCAAAGAGCAACGTAAATGTGCAGTTGCAATGGGTTTGTTCTGTTACTCACGCTGACTGCTGTAACCAAGGGGTGCTGCTACCAAAAGCTGTAGAATTGTACCATGCACTGAATGTTTGGAAAGAGCCATTTAACATGATGACATTGATGTAGAAGCATGAGTTGTATGTTGAAGGAGTCTGTAACTCTGAAATGTCACCATTGTTCCCTGTAACTAGTCTTGCAACCTCTCACATGAGGAGGAATATTCCAAACCTATTGTGTGGCATGGAAGGGGAAACTGAGGCACACGACCATTCTGGTGGTCTGGCTAAATGCCAAGGGTGGAAGCATTTGTACCTTCTTTTACTGGACTGTAACTGAATTCCAAACATTGGCTGGAGCAGCTGTATGGGCTCTGCCTGCCCGACTTGAGAATGTGGCTGATGGACCAGAGATAGAAGCAGGGAGACCAACCAACCCAAGGGAACTAAAGGGACTTGCCTGGCTGGATCACATGAAAAGGGCCAATACCAAGCTCCTGAGTTGGAGCCTCCTCCAGCAGCATTATGACATGGAGGTGGTGCACATCAAGGGGAGCACTGAGGGTACAGCCGATGCCCGATCACGAGGGGAGGGCCCCGAACTTCCCCAGGTCACTGGCTGAGTGACCCTGCTCAGTTCGGTCTGGAAGGGGGGAGAGATGTGATGGAGTGGGGGATACCTCTGTGTGTGTGTGTGTGGCTCACAGAGGGTGTGGGGCTCCTGCTGAGGGTAACCCTGATGACCAGGTAACACCTTTGTACGGCAGACAAAGGAGGAGGTGGAGCCTGAGGGGTTTGAATTGGAACTGGGAGTTGGAAGCGGTTAGTCTGGGCTGGGAGAGAGAGAGAGACAAAGGAGGGGGCCAGGCCCCAGCTCTGGGGGCCCCTCGGGGCCTCCTCTCCCCAACATGGATGGGACTGGCTGTCTCTGCCGGCTGTACTGACTCCTCTGTATGATGCTGTGGCCTGTCGGCTAATAAACCTCCTGTTTTCCTGCTGAGTGAGAGACTCTCCTGCCTGCGGACAGGGTGCAGAGCTTGGGGGACCCCAGAACCCCATCACACGGGCTCTCACCACGTCCCCAGGAACCTGGCTGCAGCGCTGAGCTGCCCTGGGAGGCCGAAGTTTCCCCGAGCTCCCTGGCTGCAGAGCGAGCCGTCACTCCCTGTCCTGCCTTCCACGGCTGCGGAGAGCAGGGGAGCCCTGGAAGGCTCATGACGATGTTCTCCGGCTCTCCTCCAGCCCAGACGGGCCCCGGGCTCGTAACCTGTCCGCGCTGGGCGGGCTCCTCCAGCTGCCCGCGGGCGATGCTCGCTGGGCTCTCCCCAGCCGGGCACATCTTTCCCAGCGGGCGGCCCACAGCGCTGAGCCTGGAGCCCCGCAGAGACCTGGCTGGTGCTGAGCAGAGCCGGGCAGCCCCCTCCTGGCTCTGCCATGACTCTCCTGGTGATAGCCCCAGATGTTCTCATCGCAGCTGTAGGACGTGGTGGACTTGTATTCAGTGTGTGACTGCTCTAGTGCAGGAGCTCTGCCCTGGCCAGCTCGTCCTCCTTGGAGTCGTGCTTTGGGCTTTGCTTCCTGCAGCCTGCTGGGATGGAGTCGGGGTGGATGCTTGAAAGAGACAGAGCAGCTCCCAGCGGCTCAGGATGACCCCTGGGGCTGTACCCTAAGCTGGCAGGTAACACCTCTGTCCCGAGCACAGCGGGAGGGAAGCTCAGCTGGTCTGGGTGGAGGCAGCAGTTGGCAGGTGGAGGGAGAGCTGGAAGGCAGCGATCGCTGCCTGGGTGAGGGGAGAGGAAGGGCAGGGGGCTAGTCCCGAGACGGGGGCACCTCACAGTCCTCCTCTCCCCAGGATGGATGGACGGGCTGCCTCTGCCCTGTGCTGTGTCCCTGCTGGCTAACGAACTCCCCGTTCTACCTGCCGAGCGAGAGCCACTCCCGCCTGGGGACCCCTGAACCCCAGCACACCTGGGCCACAGCCGACCACCCGCAGACCAATGGGCTGGTGGAGAGGTTCAATGGGACTCTGAAGCAGATGCTGAGAACCTTCATGAATCAATACCCCATGACTGGGACAAGTACTTACCCCACCTGCTGTTTGCATACAGGGAGGTGCCCCAGGAATCCACGGGTTCTCCCCGTTTGAGCTGCTGTACGGAAGGAGGGTACGGGGACCCTTGACTTGCTCAGAGAAGAGTGGGAGGGGACGGCCTCTCCTGAAGGGGAGTCAGTGGTACAGTATGTACTGTCCTTCCGGGAAAAACTCACCGAGCTCATGGCCTGGCCAGGGAGAAGCTCTCCATGGCCCAAAGGAAGCAAAAGGTCTGGTATGACCGTAATGCCCGGGCCCGAGCCTATGCCACCGGGGACCAAGTGATGGTCCTTGTACCTGTGCGGCGGAACAAGCTGCAAGCGGCCTGGGATGGGCCCTTCAGGGTCATCAAACAGCTGAATGAGGTGAACTATGTGGTGGAACTGTCGAACCGGGCCCACAGCCACCGGGTCTATCATGTGAACATGATGAAACCTTACTGGGACAGACAGAACTTGGTGCTGGCCGTGTGCAGGCACTGGGAGGGGCAGGGGGATGATCCCTTGGTGGATTTACTCACAAGGGCTGGAGCCAGCTCCTTGCTGGAGTCTATTCCCCTCTCAGACCAGCTGACCCCTGCCCAGCAGACGGAGATCAAGGAGGTGCTGCATTCACACCAACAGCTGTTCTCGGACAGACCCGGACGCACTGACCTGGCTGTCCACCGAATAGAGACAGGCACCCACACCCCTATCAAGTGTGTGCCATTCAGAGCCACAGGGAAGACGGCTCAGGACATAGAGCAGGAGGTTGAAGACAGTCCCTAAAAAAGATGGGTCTGTTCGGTTTTGTGTGGACTATCGCAAGCTTAACGCCATCACTGTATCGGACGCCTACCCCATGCCCAGGCCTGATGACCTTTTAGGCGAGCTGGGGGGAGCCCGTTACCTCACCACCATAGACCTCACCAAGGGGTACTGGCAAGTGCCATTAGACCAAGATGCCCGGCTCAAGTCGGCTTTCATCACCCCTGTGGGGCTCTACGAGTTCTTGGTCCTGCCCTTTGGCCTCAAGGGGGCACCCGCTACCTTCCAGCATCTGGTGGACCAGCTACTGAAAGGGATGGAGAGCTTTGCCCTGGCTTACATGGACGACATTTGCATCTTCAGCCAGATGTGGGAGGACCATATGTCCCAGGTCAAGCAGGTGCTGGACCGACTCCAGAAGGCTGGTCTGACTATCAAGGCAGGGAAGTGCAAGGTGGGAATGGCTGAGGTGACCTACCTGGGCCACAAGGTTGGCAGCGGCTGCTTAAAGCCAGAGCCAGCTAAAGTGGAGGCTGTCAAAGATTGGCCAACACCCCAGACTAAGAAGCAGGTCCAAGCCTTCATTGGGATGGAGGGGAACTACCGGAGGTTTGTGCCCCACTTTAGCTCCATCGCAGCCCCCCTCACGGAGCTGTGTAAAAAGGGAAAGCCTGACAAGGTGGTCTGGACCGAGCAGTGCGAAGAGGCCCTCTGCACGCTGAAGGAGGCTCTGGTCAGGGCCCCAGTGCTGGTAAATCCAGACTTCAACAAACCCCTCCTGGTGTTCACCGATGCCTCAGATGTGGGGCTGGGGGCGGTCCTAATGCAGGTGAATGACAAAGGGGAGAAACACCCCGTCGTGTACCTGAGTAAGAAGCTGCTGCCCCGGGAGCAGAACTACGCGGCCATAGAGAAGGAATGTCTGGCCATGGTGTGGGCGCTGGGGAAGTTGCAGCCGTACCTGTTTGGACGGCGTTTCACCGTGTACACCGATCACTCACCCCTGAACTGGCTGCATCACATGAAAGGGGCCAACGCCAAGCTCCTGCGGTGGAGTCTGCTCCTGCAGGACTACGACATGGAGGTGGTCCACGTTAAGGGGAACAACAACACCGTAGCCGATGCCCCGTCACGCAGGGAGGGCCCCGAACTTCCCCAGGTCACTGGCTAAGTGACCCCACTCAGTTCGGTCTGGGAGGGGGGAGAGATGTGATGGAGTGGCGGGAGGGCATGTGTGAGACTGAGGCTGGATGTGTGTGTGACAGGCAGAGCAGCTCCCAGTGACTAAGGACTAATGTACTCTGGGCCTGTACCCTAAGCTGGCAGTAACACCTCTGTCCCAAACACAGAGTGGGGGAGCCCAGCTGGTCTGAGTGGTGGCGGCAGTTGGAAGGTGGAGGGAGAGTTGGAAGGCAGCGATCACTGCCTGGGTGAGGGGAGAGAGAGAGCAGGGGGCTGGTCCCTAGATGGGACACCCCTCGGGCTCCTCTCCCCAGGACAGGTTGGAATGACTGTCTCTGCCGGCTGTACTGACAGCTCTGCACTGCGCTGTCTCTCTGTCGGCTAACAAACTCGCTGTTGCACCTGCCGAGTGAGCGTGCCTCCTGCCTGTGGATGGGGCAGGGCCTGGGGACCCCGAACCCCGTCACCAGAGCTCTTTGCACTTCTGTGAACGTCATTTTGTTGAATTGAGTTCTCCATTTCCCTGGTGAGTTGGAATTCTAGCCCTGGCCCCCAGAGGACTTGCTGCTCACCAGCAGGGTGTCACCTGCAGGTTTGGTAAACCCGTCCCCGCTGCCATTGCAAAGATGGGCCAGTCCTCAGCCCAGGCAGGACCCTGCTGGCCCCATGTGACGTTACTGGATTTTTGAGAGGAACGTGCAAAACGCTGTAGCAACCCTGGCTCTGGCTGGGCTGGTATTTGACATTTCAGTCTCGGGGAGGCCTCACCAGGAGGCGCTTGTTCTGAGAGGCCCTGGCCGGGGGAAGCCGCACTCCACTGACCACAGGCCTGGCCAGGGGCCAGTCCGCAGCTGAGGGGTTTGGCCGCGGACGTGTAACCCAGCAGAGGCCATGGAAAGGACCTGGACGGGCGCCCTGCCCTGCCTGTGGGACAGGCTCCGGCCCGGCCGTGCTGCCCCACAGGAGAACGATGGGATTCCCTCCACGTGGGCCCGGGGACAAAGGGGACCCCGAGCGAGGTTCCTGCGTTGGTCTTCGCTCCAGCTCGTCGGTTCAGGAGCGTCTGCGCCGGGCGCTGAGGCCGGAAGGATCACCGACCCGGCCTGACAAAGGACACACTCCAGAGACTTCCCAGACAGAGCCTGCTCCGCCTCTGCTGCAGCCTGCACCAGAACTGGGGGCCTGGGGCGCGGCACCTGATCCCCTTTCCCTGCTCTCTCCATCGCCCTTTGGCTGTTGGACTGGAACGGCCGGGCCCAGCGCGCGGTGCTGAGAGCTGAGCTACGCGCTGCCCTGGGGCTGGGGCTGGGGCCGGGGCTGGTGCGATGGGCTCTCACCTCCCACCTGGGTCGGGAGGGGCCTGGCGGTGCCCAAGGGGAGCTGGGGTGGCTAAGGGAAGTGCTGGGGGGGCGTGCTCTGTGTAATGGTTTGGTGCCCTGGCCGGGCTGCACAGAGCCGTGGCTTGGGTCTGTCAGCTGTGCTTGGGAAAAGCGCCCGTATTACAGTGGTGTGGCCGTGCTGGGGCCCACAGAACCAGGCCTCCTGAGCTGTGGGTTGTACTATTTTAAAACTGAATTTGGGGCTTTGAAGTGCAGCTCTCACCTGGTGCTGGCGACACTGCTGGAGCAGTCAGAGGAGGAGGCAGGGAGGGAAGTGGACCTGGGTTGTGACCAAACACTTGCACACCAACGGTTAGCAGAAAAAGGAGCACATGCTGCCAGGGAGAGAGAAGCAAATCCGTGAAGTCACAGCCGCCAGAGGCGAGCTGCTGCGCCGACTGCAAATCATTGGCTGTTGCACTTTGAGTGGGCTTCCAGGCTGCTGGGCACTCGCTCCCCAGTATTTTCATCTGCTTGGGGGTTGGTGAAGAGCCCCTGGGGGCTGGGCTTCTGTGTCAAGTGGTTTAGAAGTTTGCAAATGAAAAAATGTTGCAACCCCCCCACCCAGCTCACACTGCCCTTGTTTCTCAAACTGCCGTGCGGGCTGTCGGAGCCTGTCCTCAGCACCTAGCCACCCTCTGACCCCGTGCCGGGAACTCTGCCCAGGAAAGGAATCGGACTGTTTTGGCCTTGCTAAGTCCATGGGGGCTGTTTCCTGTAAGTCTTATCTGCCAGGCACTCCCAGACTGGGAAGTTAGTCACTTCTTCTCCAGTCTCTCCCGGCGCTGGCATTCAGCTGATTGGCCCATAATTCCCGGGGCCGCTTGTTCCCCTTTTAGTGACAAGTGTGAGAGAGGCAGCCGAGTCGGTCTGTATTTGCAGAAACAACAAGAAGTCCGGTGGCACCTTATGGACTAACAGCTGTCTCGGAGCACGAGCTTCGTGGGCAAAGCCTCGCCTCGCCAGCTGCACGAATGAGCGTGACTCCAGCATCTGAGGGCGCGGGGCTGTGCCCACCGGAGCTCATGCTCGCAAACATGTTAGTCTGTAAGGGGCCCCAGGACGTCTCGGTGCTCTTAGGGACGGGCACGCTGCCTGTTCTGGCTCCTGGCGCCCCCCCAGGGTCGGCCAGTCGGAACAGCTGGGCGAGCCGCAGGGTGACTCCCGCAACGGGCTGGTGTCGACCGAGCCGCTGGTGCTGCTTCACCTCTGCTGCTGTCCCGCGGCAGCAGCGCTGACGCCCGAGCGGAGCAGGCAGACCCCCAGGGGAGGGCAGAGCATGAACTGGCTGTTCGGTCGGCGCTGCTGGGGGTGGGCACGTGGGAGCAGGGAGCCACAGGCAGCCAGCGAAGCACAGCTCGAGAACGTGACCTGGGCACAGGGAGACAGAGCTGGGGAGCTGCTGCCCCCCAAATGACACCCCTGGTGCCCAATGGTTGTCCCACAGTCCTGAGGGGGTGTCCAGTGCCCTGCCTCCCCCCAGGGACCTTGGGGGGGGTGTCCAGTGCCCTGCCTCCCACCAGGGACCTTGGGGGGGGGGTGTCCAGTGCCCTGCCTCCCCCCAGGGACCTTGGGGGGGGTGTCCAGTGCCCAGCCTCCCACCAGGGACCTTGGGGGGGGGGTGTCCAGTGCCCAGCCTCCCACCAGGGACCTTGGGGGGGGGGGTGTCCAGTGCCCAGCCTCCCCCCAGGGACCTTGGGGGGGGGGTGTCCAGTGCCCAGCCTCCCCCCACGCCTGCTGTGGCGGGTGCCAGGTCTGCTCCAGGCCCGTTGCCATGTTCTGGCACGTGCCCACGTACCTGTCTGTCTCTCCCCCTGCAGAGGCCGACGTGCTGTGCAGCCCTGGGGCCGTGGTGTCGGCCCCTGGCCCTGTTGTGGTCCCGACCCGCATGCGGCTGGAGGCTGCTCTGAGCTGTGCGGAGGCGTCTGAGTGCTCACCCTGCGTGCAGGTGGAGCTGCAGCTGGCTGTGCTGGGTGAGAGCGGGTGGGGGTGGAGTGGCAGCCCCAGAGCCCAGCCCTATCAAGTCCTGCCCCCTTGCCTTGCTGGATCCCAGGGTGAGTGTGCTGGTGGCCTGGGGCTGTCCCCTGAGCCAAGGTGGAGGCAGGAGTAGCGCTTCCTTCACCTCAGTACTGCCTCCCTGTGGGGCAACCCATGGGCCCCCAGCCTGGCCTGCGCTGGGCGTGGCCGGTCAGTGTGGGCTGGACCTGGGGCCAGAGGAGAGCGTGCAGCTGGCCAGGCATCCCCCAGGCACGCCCGCCCTGCCCGGGCCACAGCCTGGCAGCGACCGGCCAGCCGGGCATCCTCCAGTCACGCCTGCCCTGCCCGGGCCACAGCCTGGCAGCGACCGGCCAGCCGGGCATCCCCCAGTCACGCCCGCCCTGCCCGGGCCACAGCCTGGGAGCGACCAGCCAGCCGGGCATCCCCCAGTCACGCCCGCCCTGCCCGGGCCACAGCCTGGCAGCGACCGGCCAGCCGGGCATCCCCCAGTCACACCCGCCCTGCCCGGGCCACAGCCTGGCAGCGACCGGCCAGCCGGGCATCCCCCAGTCACGCCCGCCCTGCCCGGGCCACAGCCTGGCAGCGACCGGCCAGCCGGGCATCCCCCAGTCACGCCCGCCCTGCCCGGGCCACAGCCTGGCAGCGACCGGCCAGCCGGGCATCCCCCAGGCGAGCGGCTCTTTCTGTTTCAGGGCCCCAGGAGGAGGTGGCTGGCGAGGGGATGCCGGACGGGCCTTTGACGGACGCTCTGCAGCCCCAGGATGGCGGTGAGGAACTGCAGCAGCGTGGTGGCCCCGACCCGCCTGCCAGGCCCTTCCTGCTGCTCACACCTCCTTTGCTTCTGCGCTCCCAGGGCCCCTGCTGAGCTTGGTGCTGCTCTCGGCACGGACGTACCCCTTCTCCCGCTGCGTCGCCGTGGAGGTCCGGCTGGCCCGTGCTCTCACCCAGCCCAACAGCACGGTGGTACGTGGCCCACGGGGGGACCAGACCGACCCAGCCCTGCCCGCACAGGGACTGGCGGCCGCTGTGTCCGAATCTCAGAAGTGGCCGCCGGGCTGGGCCCCGGCAGCAGAGCCCCCTTGCTCAGGAGTACGGGGGCGCGGCTGAGTGGAGCAGGTCAGGGCAAACTGCTCAGAGTCCGGGGTGCGTACACAGCAGGAGGCGGGTCTCCTTCTCTGGGGCCCCAGAGCCTCACACAGAACCCCGCAGCTAACGCAGCCCCGCGACTCGCCGGCGCCCACGAGAGGGTGTGAACGCCAGGCGCACCAGCGCCGAACAGGTTCTGCCAGGCCCACGGAGCAGCCCCGGCCCCAGGGCGGCGCGTAGCTCACAGTCCCGCTGGGACTTCAGGAGGGGCTGGGAGGCCCTGGGCGTACCGCAGCCGTGAGCTGGGCTGCCCAGGTGCTCGCTGCGTCCCAGGGCAGCCACCAGAAGCGCCGGGAGCAAGTCACCCACCCGAGCGGGGAGCAGCCGTTGCTCCTGTTCTTGGGCTGCCCGCCCTGGGAAGCTCTCCAGAGGGGCGGGCATCTCCCCGGGCCCCTCCCCATCCCTCGGCCGACCCTCTGGGCAGCTCCAGCAGCAGAGGCTGGCAATGCCAGTAGGCAGCCGGCGCGCACAAGGGCGTGGGCGTCCCACGGACAGTGGCGTCGGAGCCAGTGACTACGAGCGCCCCAAGGTGCTCCCGGCCCACTGGGCGCAAGAGGTGCTGCAGGAACACAGCTGGGTTACACCCGTGGTCCGTGGGGCCGGGCCAGCCCCTCGGCTGAGTGACCCACCCCTGGGGCAGGGAGCGGCCAAGCCGGGCTGTGGGGGGCCGGGCCAGCCCCTCGGCTGAGTGACCCACCCCCGGGGCAGGGAGCGGCCACGCTGGGCTGTGGGGGGCTGGGCCAGCCCCTCGGCTGAGTGACCCACCCCCGGGGCAGGGAGCGGCCGGCCCAGCCCCTCGGCTGAGTGACCCACCCTCGGGGCAGGGAGCGGCCGGGCCGGGCTGTGGGGGGCGGGGCCGGGCCGTGGGGGGCCGGGCCGTGCCGGGCTGTGGGGGGCTGGGCTGGGCCGGGCCGGGCCGGGTTGGGCTGGGCCGTGCCGGGCCGTGGGGGGCTGACCGACCCGCGCCCCTCGGCTGACCGACCGCTCCGCTCCGCAGGGCTCCATATGGTTCCAGTGCTTTGCGGCAGCCCTGCGTGGGGAGCTGCACGTCTCGTCCTACACGAGCCCGCGTTACCAGGCGGTGCTGAGCCAGGTGCACCGTATGCCCGGTGAGGAGCCGTCCCCCCTTTGCAGTGGGGGGCCCAGGGCTGGTGACCTGCTGGCCCCACCCCCAGCGGTCTGTGAGCCTTGCTGACTCCCCTGCCTGTTTGCCCCGCAGACTGCTCTTGGCCTGCAGCGCAGGCGGCCCTGCGGCTCTGCCGAGGTAAGAGCCTGGGACAGCTGGCAGCCCCCTGCTGTGCCCAGACCCCCTTCAGCAGCCTGCTCCCCCTTTCCAGCACAGCTGTCTCACCTGGGGCCAGCTCAGATCAGCCTCTCTGCCCCAAGGGATGCTGGTAACACAGCATGGGGCTCACCCCCTGGGGACCTGGCAAGGCTAGGGCAGTGAGGGGTCCCCAGGGCAGTGGAGGGATCTCCGGGGAAGTGGAGGGATCTCCGGGGAAGTGAAGGTGTCCCTAGTGCAGTTAGGGGTGTCTCTAGGACAGAGGAGGGGTCCCCAGGGCAGTGAGGGGGTCTGTGGGGAAGTAAAGGTGCCCCCAATGCAGTTGGGGGGTCCCTGGGGCAGTGGAGGGGTCCCCGGGGGTGGGGCTGTCACTCACTGTCCCAGGGCAGTGCCCAGGCTGCAGGTGTCCGTGGGGCTGGAGCACGTGGAGGTGCAATGGGAGACAACGCCCGAGGCCCAGAACGTCACCGTGTGGTTCTACTGGAACCAGACACATGGACTCAAAGGGCTCCGGAGAGAGGTGAGTGTGGGGCCTGCCCCAGAGCCCTGCCCCCAACCCCCAGCAGCACTCTGGCCTTTACTGTCTGGCGCTGTCCCCGGGGAGTGGAGGCTGGAGCGTGGGGCTCCCAGCCGGGACTCCTGGGTTCTGCCCAGCATTGCTAGCAGCCGGGGTGAGCCTGCCCTGCCCTGCCCTGCCCTGCCCTGCCGGTGACTGGCTCGGGGAGTGACCAGTCCCCTCTGCCTCTGTCTGCAGAGAGGGGCCCAGAACTACAGCCTGCCTGCCACCCAGCGGCTGCCCTGCCTCTGTCTGCAGGTGAGGCCTGGCCAGGGATCTGCTCTCTCCAGGGGGCACTGACAGCCTGGGGACTCCCCTGGGTGCAGTGGGGGCCCAGCAGGGGGCGCTCTCTCCAGGGGGGCGCTGAGAGCCTGGGGACTCCCCTGGGTGCAGTGGGGGGCCCAGCAGGGGGTGCTGTCCCCAGGGGCTGGGGGGCTAAGAGCCTGGGGATTCCCTTGGGGGCAGTGGGGGCCCAGCAGGGGGCGCGCTCTCCAGGGGGGAGCTGAGAGCCTGGGGACTCCCCTGGGTGCAGTGGGGGGCCCGGCAGGGGGTGCTGTCCCCGGTGGGTGGGGGGGCTAAGAGCCTGGGGATTCCCTTGGGTGCAGTGGGGGGCCCAGCAGGGGGTGCTGTCCCCGGTGGGTGGGGGGGCTAAGAGCCTGGGGATTCCCTTGGGGGCAGTGGGGGCCCAGCAGGGGGCGCTGTCCCCGGCGGGGGGGTGGGGGGAGGAATGGGATTGCTTTCTGTTGTCACACGCTGTTTCTCATGCAGGTCTGGCCAGATATCCCGGACCCCCCAAGGACCAGCCTCTGCCCTTTCTTGCAGGGTAACTAGGTCCGGGGACGGGGTGCGTGCTGGGAGGGGAGCTGGGCAGGTCTAGGCAGGAGAGCTGCCTGCACTGGTCCTGTGGGGGGGCAGCTGTGGGGGGTTGTGTTTGCCATCTCTGGGCAGAGGGCCAGGTCTGTGCTGAGAGTTGGTGTTTGGGATGCTGGGCAGGAATTTGAGGGACCTATGTGGCGTTATGTCTCTGCATGGCTCGACCTGCTGCTTACAAAGAGGGAGGAACTAATAGGGAAGGTAGAGGCGGGGGACAACCTGGGAAGCAGTGATCATGAGATGGTAGATGTCAGGATCCTGACCAAAGGAAGGAAGAGAGCAGTAAATTACACACCTTGGACTTCAGAAAAGCAGACTTGGACTCCTTCAGGAGCCTGATGGGCAGAATCCCCTGGGATGCCACCATGAAGGGAAAAGGAGTCCAGGAAAACTGGCGGTATTTTAAGGAAGCCCTATTGAAGGCGCAGAAAGAAACTGTCCCAATGCGCAGCAAGAGAAGTAAATATGGTAGGAGACCAGACTGGCTTACTGGGGAATCCTTGGAAAACTTAGGCACAAAAAGGGAGCTTACAAAAAGTGGAAACTGGGACAGATGTCTAGGGAGGGGTATAAACATATAGCTCAAGAATGTAGGGCAGTTATCAGGAAGGCGAAAGCGCAACTAGAATTGCGACTCGTGAGGAACGTGAAGGATAACAAGAAAAGTTTCTACAGGCATGTTAGCAAGAAGGTGATCAGAGAGGGCGTGGGGCCCCCACTGGATGAGGGAGGTAACCCAGTGACAGATGATGTAGGGAAAGCTGAAGTACTTAATGCTTTCTTTGCCTCTGTCTTCACGGACAAAGACAGCTCCCAGACTAATGTGATAAGTGATGCACTGTGGGAAGAGGGTGGACAGTCTTTGGTGGGGAAAGAACAGGTTAGGAGCTATCTAAAAAAGCTAAACATACATAAATCCATGGGCCCGGACCTAATTCATCCGAGGGTTCTGAGGGAGTTGGCTTATGTCGTTGACGGGCCCTTGCCCGTTATCTCTGAAAAGTCGTGGAGATCGGGAGAGATCCCGGATGACTGGAAAAAGGCAGATGTAGTGCCCATCTTTAAAAAAGGGAAGAAGGATGATCCAGGGAACTATAGGCCGGTCAGTCTTACATCAGTCCCTGGAATAATCATGGAGGGGCTCCTCAGGGAAGTCATTTTGAGGCACTTGGAGGAGGGGAAAGTCATCAGGAATAGTCAGCATGGATTCATGAAAGGCAAGTTATGCCTGACCAATCTGATTAGTTTCTACTGTGAGATAACTGGCTCTGTGGATAGGGGAAAAAATCAACGGATGTGATTTATCTGGACTTTAGCGAAGCTTTTGATATGGTCTCCCACAATATTCTTGTTGGCAAGTTAAAGGAATGCAGATTGGACAAATGGACGGTAAGATGGATAGAAAGCTGGCTAGAAGGTCGGGCCCAGCGGGTAGTGATCAATGGCTCGATGTTGGGATGGTGGTCGGTTTCTAGTTGAGTGCCCCACGGTTCAGTTCTGGGTCCTGTTCTGTTCAACATATTTATCAGTGACCTGGATGAGGGGTTGGATTGCACCCTGAGCAAGTTTGCGGATGACACTAAGCTAGGGGGAGAGGTAGATACATTGGAGGGTAGGGACAGGGTCCAGAGTGACTTAGACAAATTGGAAAACTGGGCTGCAAGAAAGCTGATGAGGTTCAACAAGGACAAGTGCAGAGTCCTGCACTTGGGCCGGAAGACTCCCAAGCATTGTTACAGGCTGGAGTCCGACTGGCTCAGTAGCACTTCTGCAGAAAAGGACCTGGGAGTTGTAGTGGACAAGAAGCTGGACATGAGTCAGTGTGCTGTTGTAGCCAAGAAGGCTAACGGCATATTAGGTTGCATCAAGAGGAACGTTGCCAGTAGATCCAGAGAAGTGATTATTCCTCTTTATTCGGCTTTGGTGAGGCTGCATCTGGAGCACTGTGTCCAGTTCTGGGCCCCCAATTATAGGAAGGATGGGGATACACTGGAGAGGGTCCAGTGGAGGGCGACCAAAATAATTAGGGGGCTGGAGCATATGACTTACGAAGAAAGATTGAGGGAACTGGGACTGTTTAGTCTGCACAAGAGACGACTGAGGGGAGACTTGATAACAGCCTTCAACTTCCTGAAGGGAGGCTGGAGAGAGGCTGTTCACAGTGGTCACGGATGGCAGAACACGGAACAATGGTCTCAAGTTGTGGTTGGGAAGGTCCAGGTTGAACATTAGGAAAAACTTTTTCGCTAGGAGGGTGGTGAAGCATTGGAATGGTGCACTCGGGGAAGTAGTGGAGTCTCCATCCCTGGAGGTGTTCAAGTCTCGCCTCGACAAAGCCCTGGGGGGGCTGATCTCATGGCTTTGGTCCTGCTTAGAGCAGGGGGCTGGACTCGATGGTTTTTTAGTTCTCTTCCAGCTCTGTTGTTCTGTGATTCTATGTTGGTGTTGGTTGGAAGTTTGCAGTCCCTAGATGGGGCTTGGGGGGGCCCCAGGTGAGGCCTGGGGGCTCTACGCAGGGTTTGGGGGACCCTAGCTGGGTTAGGTGTCCCTAGGTGTAGCTGAGTTGACCCGCTTGAGGGGCCTTGGGCAAGGATTAGGGGGCCTTAGGCGGGGCCTGGGGGCTTTAGGCATAGCTAGGTTGGCCCCATGTGGGGTTTAGCGGGGCTGTAGGCAGGGGTTGGGGGCCCTAAGCAGGGCTGGAGGGTCCCAGCTGGGGTTTGGGGGCCTATGTGGGGCTCAGGGGCTCGAGCTGGTTGGGCTCAGACTGCCGGTTAGTGAACCGTGCCAGGCTGGTGCCTCAAGCAGGGCTGCCAGCAGCCAGGGGAGTGGGGCGCCGTGGGGGGGCAGGCGAGCGCAGGCCGTGCTGAAGCTTTGCCCCACGGCTGTTGCAGACCCGGCAGCCTGGGCCCGGCTGTGGGCACAGGCCCAGATGAAGCTGCGTCTGGCTGGGGGGACGCTGAGCTGCTCCGTGTCCGCGCCATGCGCTGTACCAGCCGAGCTCATGCCCTGCTGGAGGCTGAAAAGGGCTGGACCCTGCCATGCGCTGCCCCACCTGCGCCAGCGCCTCACCCTGCCTGTGAGTGGGTCTTTGGTGGGCGCGGGAGTGCAGGCGGTGGTTGGGAATGAGCAGGACTGGCCGGGGGGCTGGTGTGGGCAGTAGGGAGGGGTGGATGGGTCAAGGATGGGAAAGGGGGTGAGGAGGGCAAGGGTGGGGGGCTGGGTGGTGGAGAAGGGGGGACTGGGCAGGGTGGAGCTGTGGGGGGGCTGGGGCTCGGGAGTGGGGGCGGGGCAGGGCGGAGCTGTGGGGGTTGGAGCTCGGGAGTGGTGGCAGGGTGGGGCGGGGCGGAGCCGAGCCGTGGGGAGGATGGGGCTCGGGAGTGGGGGCGGGGCGGGGCGGAGCTGTGGGGAGGATGGGGCTCGGGAGTGGGGGCGGGGCGAGGTGGAGCCCTGGGAAGGATGGGGCTTGGGAGTGGGGGTGGGGCGGGGCGGAGCTGTGGGGGTTGGGGCTCGGGAGTGGGGGCGGGGTGGGGTGGGGCGGAGCCGAGCTGTGGGGGTTGGGACTCGGGAGTGGGGGCGGGGTGGGGTGGGGCGGAGCCGAGCCGTGGGGAGGATGGGGCTCGGGAGTGGGGGCGGGGCGGGGCGGAGCTGTGGGGAGGATGGGGCTCGGCAGTGGGGGCAGGGCGGGGCAGAGCTGTGGGGGTTGGGGCTCGGGAGTGGGGGCAGGGCGGGGCGGAGCCCTGGGAAGGATGGGGCTTGGGAGTGGGGGTGTGGCGGGGCAGAGCTGTGGGGGTTGGGACTCGGGAGTGGGGGCGGGGAGGGGTGGGGCGGAGCCGAGCTGTGGGGGTTGGGACTCGGGAGTGGGGGCGGGGTGGGGTGGGGCGGAGCCGAGCTGTGGGAAGGATGGGGCTCGGGAGTGGGGGCGGGGTGGGGCAGAGCTGTGGGGAGGATGGGGCTCGGGAGTGGGGGCAGGGCGGGGCGGTGTGGAGCCCTGGGAAGGATGGGGCTTGGGAGTGGGGGCGGGGCGGGGCGGAGCTGTGGGGGTTGGGACTCGGGAGTGGGGGCGGGGTGGGGTGGGGTGGAGCTGAGCTGTGGGGGTTGGGGCTTGGGAGTGGGGGCGGGGTGGGGCGGAGCCCTGGGAAGGATGGGGCTTGGGAGTGGGGGTGGGGCGGGGCGGAGCTGTGGGGGTTGGGACTCGGGAGTGGGGGCGGGGTGGGGTGGGGTGGAGCCGAGCTGTGGGGGTTGGGACTCGGGAGTGGGGGCGGGGTGGGGTGGGGCGGAGCCGAGCTGTGGGGGTTGGGACTCGGGAGTGGGGGCGGGGTGGGGTGGGGCGGAGCCGAGCTGTGGGGGTTGGGACTCGGGAGTGGGGGCGGGGTGGGGTGGGGCGGAGCCGAGCTGTGGGGGTTGGGACTCGGGAGTGGGGGCGGGGTGGGGTGGGGCAGAGCCGAGCTGTGGGAAGGATGGGGCTCGGGAGTGGGGGCGGGGCAGGGCAGAGCTGTGGGGGTTGGGGCTCGGGAGTGGGGGCGGGGTGGGGCGGAGCCCTGGGAAGGATGGGGCTTGGGAGTGGGGGTGGGGCGGGGCGGAGCTGTGGGGGTTGGGACTCGGGAGTGGGGGTGGGGTGGGGTGGGGTGGGGTGGAGCCGAGCTGTGGGGGTTGGGACTCGGGAGTGGGGGCGGGGTGGGGTGGGGCAGAGCCGAGCTGTGGGAAGGATGGGGCTCGGGAGTGGGGGCGGGGCGGGGTGGAGCTGTGGGGAGGATGGGGCTCGGGAGTGGGGGCAGGGCGGGGCAGAGCTGTGGGGGTTGGGGCTCGGGAGTGGGGGCGGGGTGGGGCGGAGCCCTGGGAAGGATGGGGCTTGGGAGTGGGGGTGGGGCGGGGCGGAGCTGTGGGGGTTGGGACTCGGGAGTGGGGGCGGGGTGGGGTGGGGCAGGGCGGAGCCGAGCTGTGGGGGTTGGGGCTCGGGAGTGGGGGCAGGGCAGGGCGGGGCGGAGCTGTGGGGGCTGGGCAGGGTGGAGCAGAGCATGCTCGGGGTGGGGCAGATGAGGGCTGCATGTCATCGTGGTCTCCCCATCGGTGCAGGGTCGCCAGGAGTTTCAGACCTTACTGCCTCATCCGAACCTGTGTGTCCAGGTAGGAGACCCTGGGCAGGAAGCCCCAGCTGAGAGCGCCCGCTCCCTCAGGCTGGGGGGGCCACAGGGCCTGCTGTGATGGGGCTCAGGGGTCCCCAAGCTGCGCACCCGGCCGCAGGCAGGAGTGACTCACCCGGCAGGAGAACAGCAGGTTTATGAGCCGACAGGACACAGCGTGGTACAGAGGAGTCAGTGCAGCCGGCAGAGACAGCCAGTCCCAGCCATGCTGGGGAGAGGAGGCCCCGCGGGGCCCCCGAGCCAGGGCCTTGCCCCCTCCTTGGCCTCGCTCTCCCCCAGCCCAGACTCACTGCTTCCGACTCCCAGTTCCAATTCAGACCCCTCCGGCTCCACCTCCCCCTTTGTCTGCAGCCCAGTGTCACCTGGGCGCCAGGTTACCCCCAGCAGGAGCCCCACACCCCCTGTGAGCCCCACACTCACCTACACACACGTACCCCACACTCCAGCACATCCGCTCCCTCAGGGCTGGGCCAAGACGTGTGGGTGCCCTGGGAGCTGCTCCCCTGGCGCAGGGTTTGTGCCTGGGCTGCCTCCCCGTCAGGGCGCAGCTTCCCTCGCCCTTCTCTCTGCAGGTGAGGAGTGACGGGCAGGTTCGGCTCATGCAGTGCCTGCAGGAAGGTAAGCGTTGAGCTGGCTGCTGCTGCCATCTCTGCTCCAAGGGGAGCCCGGGGCCCCTCAGCCTCTCCTCTCCCCTAGGTGTCGTGCGGAGCCGGCCGGCCGACCTCCTGCTGATGGAGACCAGGGACCCGCAGGGGACAATGTCCCTCTGTGCCATGGAGCAAGGCGCCTGTGTGCCGCTGGCCAGCTCCACCTGCATGGTAAGGCGCCTCTTCCCCAGTGGCTCCACAGAGCACAGCAGCCCCCTCCTTGCCGCTCCCGCACCGCTCTCACCCTTGGCTTCCTTGGCAGGGAGTCGGGGTGGGGGCCCTGGAGCGTCAGCTGCAGCAGGACGTGCAGTCGGGGCAGTGTCTGCGGGTGAGTGCCCGGGGGAGCGGGCTGGTCCCGGTTGTGGGGCACGGTGGCCCCTCTGCTGGCTGGCTCAGCCCGGGGCGGCTGTCTCCGCAGGTCTGGCGTGCCGAGGGAAGTGCGGCGGGCGCAGGCTGGGCCTGCTCGCTGGAGAAGTGTGAGTATGTCGGGGACGTGGGCTCTGGGGGTCCCCCTGCACGAGGACTGAGCCAGGCTGGCCAGTGCTCATGGCTCTGAGCCCCCAGCCACTGGGAGAGGCAGGGACCAGTCCTCCCTCCTGCCCAGCCCAGATGTTCCTTTGGAAGAAGGGTTGGGTCAGGCTCAGGACGGCCTCAGGCAAGGTACCAGCCTGCGACCCAGCACTCAATGGGCTACACTGATCCTGGGGCGTCTGCCCGGGTAACTCGCTGTAACACAGGGGCGCTGGAGGCACTGCTGAGAGGTTGGATCTGGGCAAATTGCTTAGACACAGGGCTGCTCAGCCCAACCCGGGTCCTCGGCCATCAAGCCACAAACCCTCACACAGCACATCTGTTCCCACGCGGCTAACGCAAACCCTCAGCACAGCCCCTGCGACTTGCCGGTGCCTCGCCGGCGCCCACGAGAGGGTGTGAACACCAGGCGCACCAGCGCCGAACAGGTTCTGCCAGGCCCACGGAGTAGCCCCAGCCCCAGGGCGCGCGTAGCTCAGATCTCAGCACCGGGCGCTGGGCCCGGCCGTTCCAGTCCAACAGCCAAAACGAGCGCCAGGGCGAGAGGTGCAGGGGTAACAGGAACCTGGCGCGCCCCAGTTGCCAAGCCCTTGGTGCGGCTGGCCGCAGAGCTGGACTGAATGGCTGGTTTGTCATCTCTGGAGCACGTCTGCCTTGGACAGATGGGTCGTCAGCCTTCTCCACAGTGCTTCGGCCACAGCACATTGTGCAGCAGTGACAGGCCGAATGAGGACAAAATGGGCCTCTCCAGGGCCTTTGCTAGGTCCTCCGCCATGGGGAGACTCCCCTGGTTCTCCGGTGCACAAAGGGAGTCTGGGGGACGAGCCAGGCCCCTGCCATGCCGCACTCAGCCCCTTGCAGGTGGAGTCCCTGCTCCCCTGCTGGTGTGAGGGCTCGCCCCCACCTAAGGGGTGTGTGCTTGACCCTCTCCCCACGGGCTGGCTCCCCAAAACGCACACTGAGAGCTGAGGCCAGAGCCACATCAGCTGCAGAAATGCTCCTGGCAGTAGCCAGCAACTCGGAACTTCTTTGCACCTGCCAGCGGCCCACGGGTGGAGCACAGAACGGGGCTGTCCAGAGCGCACAGGGCAAGACTGTCACACCCCAGGCCTGCCCCTGGCCCTGAGCAGCTGCTGCCCCAGCTGGCTACTCGCGCAAAACTGAGCAGCCTTGTCCCACCCCTTGTCTGAGGCCCAGACCTGCTGTGATGGGGCTCAGGGGTCCCCAGGCTCTGCACCCGGCCGCAGGCAGGAGTGACTCACCCGGCAGGAGAACAGCGGGTTTATTAGCCGACAGGACACAGCGTGGTACAGAGGAGTCAGTGCAGCCGGCAGAGACAGCCAGTCCCAGCCATGCTGGGGAGAGGAGGCCCCGCGGGGCCCCCGGAGCCGGGGCCTTGCCCCCTCCTTGGTCTCGCTCTCTCCCAGCCCAGACTCACTGCTTCCGACTCCCAGTTCCAACTCAAACCCCTCCGGCTCCACCTCCCCCTTTGTCTGCAGCCCAGAGGTGTCACCTGGCTGTCAGGTTACCCTCAGAGGGAGCCGCCCCACTACATCGCAGCCGCACGCTCCAGCCGCCTGGGCTGGGGGCTCAGCCCACCTCACTTGCTGCTCCTGGCCAGGGTGGAGGTGCGGGCGAGGGCGGGAGGGGTGAGCGGCTGTGGGCTCAGACGCGGGGGCACAGGGCAGACGTAGGGGGCTGGGTGCTGAGGGGGCCAGGGGCCGGGAGGTGCTAGCAGCTGGTTTCTGAAGGTGTTTACCTGGGCCAGGCCCCCTCCACCCGCCGGCAGAGAGCCGGGTGGCTGAGTGTTGGGGTGCCTCTGCCCTGCAGTTCCAGCTGGCCGGCGGGGGAGCAGCCGAAGGGTGCTGTTCTCAGGGGACAGCTGCTGTGCAGGGCCTCGGAGGGAGCCTGTCGGCCCTTTTCCCCGCTGGCAGGCCGGGCCAGAACCGGACCCTGGTGACCCTGCCTTGTCCTGGCAGATCTGCGTGTGCGCTGGGTGCTGCTCTGGATGGGGGGGCTGCTTGGCACCGCCTGCGTCCTGCTCCTTTTCCTGCGGAGGAAGGAAGAGCTGAAAGGTCAGAGCCGCCCCCAGCCACTCACAGCTCCTCCATGCTGCCAGGGAGAGGCCCTGCCCCACACCGCCCCACTGGGGCTCCCCACCTGCTGAGCCCCAGCCCCACAGTGCCCCACTGGGGCACCCCGCCTGCTGTGGCGAGCGCCCCCTGCCCCACAGCGCCCCACCTGCTGGGGAGAATGTCCCCTGCTGAGAGCCCGCCCCGCTCCTGGCAGCAGAGGCCCCTTAGGAGCACATGGGGTCTCTGGGGAGCCCTGCCTTGGGGTAGAGGGAGCTGGATCTACGACATGCCTGAGACTGAGTGGGGTTTAGCTCGGGGGGGCGGGGGGTCATGCCCTGCCCCCTGGAAGCTGCAGGCCAGGCCTGACATGCCAGCTCAGTGTGGCTCCCCTCGTCCCTTGCAGGCTGGCTGAAGATGCTGAAGGAGGACTACAGCTTGGGGGGTGAGTGCTTGGGAAGGGGGCTCCTGTGGGGCCACAAGCAGGTCTGAGTGGGGCACTGAGCCTAAGGTGGGTGGGGGCTGGAGCAGGAGTCTCTCTCCCTGGCAGGGCCCGGGTGCAGCTCTGCAGGCTGGGGGCAGGGTCCTGTGAGCAGAGCTCTGCCCTGCCCTGCCAGGCCCAGCTGCTGAAGCCTGAGGAGCGGAGGCCAGGGCAGGCCGGGCTGTGCAGCCTGGGGCTCAGCTCTGCCGGCCCTCTGTCCCTGCAGGTGCGCTGCGGGGCCAGCGAGCCCTCGTCATCTACGCGCCCGACCACGCTGGCTTTGAGCGACTGGTGGGCACCCTGGCCTGTGCCCTGAGGCGCCTGCAGCTGGAGGTGAGCGTGGACCTCTGGAGCCGGGCCGAGCTGCAGGCTGTGGGGCCCATGCAGTGGCTGCACGCCCAGCGGCTGCGGGTGCTCCAGGAGGGTGGCACGGTGGTGCTGCTGTTCTCCAGGGGTGCTGTAGCCAGGTGCACGCAGTGGCTGCTCTGGAAGCCAGGGGAACTGCTGCCCCCGGAGGATCCCTACAGCACCTTCTCGGCTTCCCTCAACTGCATCCTGCCCGACTTCCTGGCTGGCACGGTGGCGGGCCGCTACCTGGCTGCCTGCTTTGAGGATCTTCTCCAGCCAGCTGACGTGCCAGAGCTCTTCCGTTCGGTGCCCATCTTCACGCTGCCCTCCCAGCTGCCCACCTTCCTGCAAGCACTGGTGGGCACGGCTCTCACCGGGGAGCAGAAACGCAGCTTGAAGCAGCACTCCCTGTGGATCAGCGCCAGCCTGCAGCGCGCCATTCGAGAGTGCCAGCGGCAGGAGGCCCTGGGGCAGCCCCCGCCCGGGCACTGAGGGGCGTGAACAGGGGGGCTTGGCGTGACTCAGGCTGTCGGTCTGTGCCAGCACAGCCGGGGGTACTGGACAAAGCTCTGCTGGCACGTGGCTGCTGTGAGTCTGTGCCCTGTGCCCAGAGGTGCGGCCGGGGCCTGGCCTCTGCCCACCACTGCCCTGCGCTCCCAGTAAAGGCCCTGTTTTTTCCAATGGCGCCTGGCGTATCCTGGCCACAGGCAGGGCAGGATGTGCCTGGCGGGGAGGGGCTGTGCCAGGCAGGCGTGTGCCCAGTGGGGCGAATGGTGGGGCTGTGCTGGGCAGGGTGTGAATGGGGGCTTGGCCGGAAGGAGGCGGAGTGAGGGACGGGGGGAGGGGGGGGCGGGGTGAGGGACAGAGCTGTGCCCGGTGGGGGGAAAGGGGTTGGGAGGGGGGGTGTAGCGTCCCCACTCGCCAGGCTGGCTGCCTTCCAGCCCCCTCTCCCCCCAGCTTCTAACTGCCGCCTCTGATGCAAACCCAGCTCGGCTTCTCCCTGCTCTTTGTTCAGGGCAGAGGTGTTACCTGCCAGTTGTAGCCCCAGGGTCATCCTTAGCCACTGGGAGCTGCTCTGCTTGTCTCACACACATCCAGCCTGAGTCTCACACATGCACTCCCCCCACTCCATCACATCTCTCCCCTCTTCCAGACCGAACTGAGCGGGGTCACTTAGCCAGTGACCTGGGGAAGTTCGGGGCCCTCCCTGCGTGACAGGGCATCGGCTATGGTGTTGTTGTTCCCCTTCACGTGGACCACCTCCATGTCATAGTCCTGCAGGAGCAGACTCCACCGCAGGAGCTTGGCGTTGGCCCCTTTCATGTGATGCAGCCAGGGCAGCGGTGAGTGATCGGTGTACACGGTGAAACGCCGTCCAAACAGGTACGGCTGCAGCTTCCCCAGCGCCCACACCATGGCCAGACATTCCTTCTCTACGGCTGCGTAGTTCTGCTCCCGGGGCAGCAGCTTCTTACTCAGGTACACGATGGGGTGTTTCTCCCCTTTGTCATTCACCTGCATTAGCACCGCCCCCAGCCCCACGTCTGAGGCATCGGTGAACACCAGGAGGGGTTTGTTGAAATCTGGATTTACCAGCACTGGGGCCCTCACCAGAGCCTCCTTCAGCGCGCAGAGGGCCTCTTCGCACTGCTCGGTCCAGACCACCTTGTCAGGCTTTCCCTTCTTACACAGCTCCATGAGGGGGGCTGCGATGGAGCTAAAGCGGGGCACAAACCTCCGGTAGTACCCCGCCATCCCAATGAAGGCCTGGACCTGCTTCTTAGTCTGGGGTGTTGGCCAATCTCTGACAGTCTCCACTTTAGCTGGCTCTGGCTTTAAGCAGCCGCTGCCAACCTTGTGGCCCAGGTAGGTCACCTCAGCCATTCCCACCTTGCACTTCCCTGCCTTGATAGTCAGACCGGCCCTCTGGAGTCGGTCCAGCACCTGCTTGACCTGGGACACAGGGTCCTCCCACATCTGGCTGAAGATGCAAACGTCGTCCATGTACGCCAGGGCAAAGCTCTCCATCCCTTTCAGTAGCTGGTCCACCAGACGCTGGAAGGTAGCGGGTGCCCCCTTGAGGCCAAAGGGCAGGACCAGGAACTCGTAGAGCCCCACAGGGGTGATGAAAGCCGACTTCAGCTGGGCATCTTGGTCTAAGGGCACTTGCCAGTACCCTCTGGTGAGGTCTATGGTGGTGAGGTAACGGGCTCCCCCCAGCTTGTCTGAAAGGTCATCAGGCCTGGGCATGGGGTAGGCGTCCGATACAGTGATGGCGTTAAGCTTGCGATAGTCCACACAAAACCGAACAGACCCATCTTTTTTAGGGACTAACACCACG
The DNA here is from genome assembly GCF_033958435.1 of Carettochelys insculpta. Lineage (NCBI taxonomy): Eukaryota > Metazoa > Chordata > Testudines > Carettochelyidae > Carettochelys > Carettochelys insculpta. The sequence continues at coordinate 49,599,200 of NC_134147.1, read as the reverse complement.
GGAGAGGCCCAGGGGCTGGACGAGGGTTGGATCACCCCCAGAGCCAGCATGTCTTCAACCTCCCGGTCTGTGTCCCTGTGGCTCTGAGTGGCACACACTTGATAGGGGTGTGGGTGCCTGTCTCTATTCGGTGGACAGCCAGGTCAGTGTGTCCGGGTCTGTCCGAGAACAGCTGTTGGTGTGAATGCAGCACCTCCTTGATCTCCGTCTGGTCTGATCTCAGCTGGTCTGAGAGGGGAATAGACTCCAGCAAGGAGCCGGCTCCAGTCCCTTTGAGCAAATCCACCAAGGGATCATCCCCCTCCCCCTCCCCCTCCCAGTGCCTGCACACGGCCAGCACCAAGTTCTCCCTGTCCCAGTAAGGTTTCATCATGTTCACATGATAGACCCGGTGGCTGTGGGCCCGGTTTGACAGTTCCACCACATAGTTCACCTCATTCAGCTGTTTGATGACCTTGAAGGGGCCATCCCAGGCCGCTTGCAGCTTGTTCCGCCGCACAGGTACAAGGACCATCACTTGGTCGCCGGTGGCATAGGCTCGGGTGTTACGGTCATACCAGACCTTTTGCTTCCTTTGGGCCATGGAGAGGTTCTCCCTGGCCAGGCCCATGAGCTCGGTGAGTTTTTCCCGGAAGGTCAGTACATACTGTACCACTGACTCCCCTTCAGGAGAGGCCGTCCCCTCCCACTCTTCTCTAAGCAAGTCCAAGGGTCCCCGTACCCTCCTTCCGTACAGCAGCTCAAACGGGGAGAACCCCGTGGATTCCTGGGGCACCTCCCTGTATGCAAACAGCAGGTGGGGTAAGTACTTGTCCCAGTCATGGGGGTATTGATTCATGAAGGTTCTCAGCATCTGCTTCAGAGTCCCATTGAACCTCTCCACCAGCCCATTGGTCTGCGGGTGGTAGGCTGTGGCCCAGGTGTGCCGGACCCCGCACTTGTCCCACAAGCTTTGCAGCAGGGCCGACATGAAGTTGGACCCCTGATCTGTGAGGACCTCTTTGGGGAACCCCACTCTCCTGAAAATGGACAGCAGTGCATCCGCCACGGTGTCAGCGTCGACAGAGGTCAAGGCCACTGCTTCTGGGTATCGCGTGGCAAAATCTACCACCACCAAAATATATTTCTTCCCCGAACGCGTTGCCTTGCTGAAGGGGCCCACTATGTCTATAGCCACTTTCTGGAAAGGCTCCTCTATAATGGGCAGTGGCCTCAGGGCAGCTTTCCCCTTTTCCCGGGTCTTCCCCACCCTCTGGCAGGGATCGCAGGACAGGCAATATAGACGGACAGCTGCAAAGATCCCCATCACATCCTCTCTCTGCACAGCCCCGCTAGCTCTGCCTTTAGGAGTTGGGCATAATCCATCTCCCCGCTGTCTCCCGGGGTATCCACTCACCAGCAGCAGCTGCAGGAATTGCTCTGTTCCACCTCTGGCTCTTGTGAGGCTTCTTCCTTCTCCTGCACTCAGTCAGCCACCACTGGAGCTCATCCGTGGGTGCAGTGCATCCCACTTCTGACACCAGTGTGATGGGGGTCAGGGGTCCCCATGCACTGCACCCCGTCCGCTGGCAGGAGTGACTCTCACTCAGCAGGTATAACAGGATGTTTATTAGGCAACAGATACCCAGTTTCTCACAGAAGCGTCAGTACAGCAGTCAGACAGTCCTTCCAACCCGCCCTGGGGAGAGGAGCCCAAGGGGTGCCCCTCTGGGGTGTAGCTTCCCCCCTTGCCAGGCTGGCTGCCTTCCAGCTCCCTCTCCCCCTAGCCTCTTACTGCCTGTAATGGAGTGGGGGGAGGGCATGTGTGAGTCAGGCTGGATGTCTGAGGCAAGCAGCAGCTCCCAGTGGCTAAGGATGACCCTGGGGCTACAACTGGCAGGTGACACCTCTGCCTGAACAAAGAGCAGGGAGGAGCTGAGAGGGGTTTGAATCGGGGGTGGCAGTTAGAGGCTACGAAAAGGGAAAGCTGGAAGGCAGCCAGCCTGAGGAGGGGGAAAGCTACACCCCAGAGGGGCACCCCTCGGGGTCTTCTCCCCAGGACAGGTTGGAAGGACTGTCTCTGGCTGCTATGCTGTTGCTTCTGTGAGAAACTGGACATCTGTTGCCTAATAAACCTGCTGTTGTACCTGCTAAGTGAGAGTCTCTCCTGCCAGCGGACGGGGTGCGGTGCAGCGGGACCCCTGAACCCCATCACACTGGTGTCAGCAGTGGGATGCACTGCACCCACGGATGAGCTCCCATCAGTGGCTGACTGAGCACCAGAGAAGGAAGGAGTCTCACAAGAGCCAGAGGAGGAACAGAGCCATTCCTGCAGCTGCTGCTGGTGAGTGGATACCCTGGGAGATAGCGGGGAGATGGATTATACCCGACTCCTGAAGGCAGAGCTAGTGGGGCTGTGCAGAGAGAGGGGCCTGACTGTGGGGAAGGCAACCAAGACCCAGCTGATTGCACAGCTGGAAGCGAATGACCGATCCGGGGGGGCAGAGCCTGTCCCGGCAGAAAGTGGCCGGTCAGCTTCGGGAAGCGTTTCGGATTCTCTGACAGGAGCAGGGGCTCGACGCCGTCAGACAGACGCGGTGCCCGCCAGGTCGCGCTCAGCTAGCGGTGGTCCATCGCGGGCAGAGTCCCCCGCCGCAGAGCTGCGACGGCTGGAACTCGAGGTGAAATTAAAGGAACTGGAGCACCAGGAACGGGAAAGAGAGCGTGAGCGCCAGGAACGAGAAAGAGAGCGTGAGCATGAGCGCCAGCTACAAGAGAGACAGCGGGAGGAAAGAGAGCGAGAGCGTGAGGAGAGAGAGCGAGAGCGGGAGGAAAGAGAGCGGGAGCATGAGCGAACCATGGCAGAGGCGAGACGCCAAGAGGCCCCAGCTGCGGTAAGTGGGGAGAGGGCCAGATGGATCGGGGTGGCCAGTCACTTGGAGACGCGTGTGCTGGCCCAGTGTCAGGACCCAGGGGACATGGACGAGTTCCTTACTGCCTTTGAGCGAGCCTGTGAGTTGCACGAGGTTCCCCCAGATGAGTGGCTCCGGCACCTCACCCCCTTGCTGGGCCAGAAGGCCGCAGCGGTGCTCAGCCAGCTGGTGGGGCTGCAGCCTGGGGACTATGAACGGTTCAAACAGGCCCTGCTGCATAATTTCGGGCTGACTCCGGAGATGTACAAGAAGAAGTTCCAGGAGGCGCAGAAGAGGCCAGAGGAAACCCATGTAGATACAACCGCCCGCCTGAAGCAATACTACCAGAAGTGGGCGTTCGGAATGGGAGTCCAGTCCGTAGAGGACCTGATCGAGCTGGCGGTCGTGGAGCGATTCTACGAGATGTGCGCACCTGACCTGAGGGTGTGGCTCGTGGACCGGAGGCCTGGGGACTCACACGATACAGGGAAACTGGCAGATGACTTCACAAACAGCCGAGCCAGGTTTGAAAGTGAGCCCCACAAAGAGAGGGAGTCTCGGAGAGAGAGGGAGTCCCGGAGGGAGAGGGAGTCCTGGAGAAACCGAGAATCTCAGAGAGACCGGTCCCTAACTGTACGACAGAGGGGACCACCTCTTGGGCAAGCCCAGGAAAGAGGGGCCAGCCACCCACTCCCCAGAGAGCCAAACAGAGCCCGGACAGAGCAGCCGGCCCGAGGGACACAACAAGACCCAGGCTGTTATCGCTGTGGGCGAAAGGGGCATAGAGCAGCCCAGTGCCCCAGGCTCCCGGACAGGTTGAGCAGGCCAGGGGGTCATGGAGTCAACTGGGTGGGGTCCCAGAAGCCAAGGGGCTGGCGGCCAAGGCGGGTGGTGCTGACAATGGGCACTCGGATTGGGCCGAGTCCGCCCCACAGACCAGCTCCTCGGGGACCAAATGCTCAGAGGTCAGTTTACAGAGTGGGGGCAGCACTACCTCTGTGGAGCAAGTGTCTCAAACACCTCGAGGTAGACGGGAAAAAGGTCACGGGGTTCTGGGACACAGGCACTGACGTGACGCTGGCCCGACCCGGGGTGGTGGCACCGGGCTGCATGATACCCAATTCCCACCTGACGATAACAGGAATTGATGGGACCCCTTTCAAGGTGCCCATGGCGAGGGTGCACCTGAAATGGGGGAAGAAGGAAGGCCCCAAGGAAGTGGGCGTGCACAGCCATTTGCCGGCGGATGTACTGATGGGGGCTGACCTGGAGAACTGGCAAGGTGAACGCCCTCGTGCCCTGGTCCTGACCCGTAGCCAAAGAAAACGAGGGGTGCGCTCCCCAGATTCAGGGGTACAGGCCCAGCCAAAGTCACAGGAGCCACAGGAGCCAACCCTGAGAGAAAGGGGGCCCCCAAAAACCAGATCTCACAGGCCAGGGATGCTGGAGCCAGGCAGGGATGGGGAAGTAGCATCCGCCCCTGCCCGAGCCGAAGAATTCCAGGCAGAGCAGCAGAGAGACCCCTCCTTGCAGAAGCTGAGGGAACTGGCCAGTCTCAGCCCAGCTCCACAGCTGGGGCAGGGCTGCAGGGAGAGATTCCTGTGGGAAAAGGGATTCCTGTACCGGGAATGGGCTCCCAGATGCAAAGCGGAGCCATGGAAGGTCCAGAGGCAACTGGTGGTTCCCCAAAAATACCGGCGCAGGCTGCTGTACCTAACCCATGATGTCCCGCTCGCAGGACACCAGGGGATCCACCGCACCAGGAGAAGGTTGTTACAGAACTTTTTCTGGCCAGGGATCTTTGCAGCTGTCCGTCTGTATTGCCTGTCCTGCGATCCCTGCCAGAGGGTGGGGAAGACCCGGGACAAGGGGAAAGCTCCCCTGAGGCCACTGCCCATCATAGAGGAGCCTTTCCAGAAAGTGGCTATAGATATAGTGGGACCCTTCAGCAAGGCAACGCGTTCGGGGAAGAAATATATTTTGGTAGTGGTAGATTTTGCCACGCGATACCCAGAAGCAGTGGCCTTGACCTCTATCGATGCTGACACCGTGGCAGATGCACTGCTGTCCATTTTCAGCAGAGTGGGGTTCCCCAGGGAGGTCCTCACAGATCAGGGGTCCAACTTCATGTCGGCCCTACTGCAAAGCTTGTGGGACAAGTGTGGGGTCCGGCACACCTGCGCCACAGCCTACCACCCGCAGACCAATGGGCTAGTGGAGAGGTTCAATGGGACTCTGAAGCAGATGCTGAGAACCTTCATGAATCAATACCCCCATGACTGGGACAAGTACTTACCCCACCTGCTGTTTGCATACAGGGAGGTGCCCCAGGAATCCATGGGGTTCTCCCCGTTTGAGCTGCTGTACGGAAGGAGGGTACGGGGACCCTTGGACTTGCTCAGAGAAGAGTGGGAGGGGACGGCCTCTCCTGAAGGGGAGTCAGTGGTACAGTATGTACTGACCTTCCGGGAAAAACTCACCGAGCTCATGGGCCTGGCCAGGGAGAACCTCTCCATGGCCCAAAGGAAGCAAAAGGTCTGGTATGACCGTAACGCCAGGGCCCGAGCCTATGCCACCGGGGACCAAGTGATGGTCCTTGTACCTGTGCGGCGGAACAAGCTGCAAGCGGCCTGGGATGGGCCCTTGAAGGTTGTCAAACAGCTAAATGACGTGAATTATGTGGTGGAACTGTCAAACCAGGCCCACAGCCACCGGGTCTATCATGTGAACATGATGAAACCTTACTGGGACAGACAGAACTTGGTGCTGGCCGTGTGCAGACACTGGGAGGGGCAGGGGGATGATCCCTTGGTGGATTTACTCACAAGGACTGGAGCCGACTCCTTGCTGGAGTCTATTCCCCTCTCAGACCAGCTGACCCCTGCCCAGCAGACGGAGATCAAGGAGGTGCTGCATTCGCATCAACAGCTGTTCTCGGACAGACCCGGATGCACTAACCTGGCTGTCCACCGAATAGAGACAGGCACCCACGCCCCTATCAAGTGTGTGCCATTCAGAGCCACAGGGAGGACGGCTCAGGACATAGAGCGGGAGGTTGAAGACATGCTGGCTCTGGGGGTGATCCAACCCTCGTCCAGCCCCTGGGCCTCTCCCGTGGTGTTAGTCCCTAAAAAAGATGGGTCTGTTCGGTTTTGTGTGGACTATCGCAAGCTTAACGCTATCACTGTATCGGACGCCTACCCCATGCCCAGGCCTGATGACCTTTTAGACAAGCTGGGGGGAGCCCGTTACCTCACCACCATAGACCTCACCAAGGGGTACTGGCAAGTGCCATTAGACCAAGATGCCCGGCTGAAGTCGGCTTTCATCACTCCTGTGGGGCTCTACGAGTTCCTGGTCCTGCCCTCTGGCCTCAAGGGGGCACCCGCTACCTTCCAGCGTCTGGTGGACCAGCTACTGAAAGGGATGGAGAGCTTTGCCCTGGCTTACATGGACGACATTTGCATCTTCAGCCAGACGTGGGAGGACCATGTGTCCCAACTCGAGCAGGTGCTGGACCGACTCCAGAAGGCTGGGCTGACTATCAAGGCAGGGAAGTGCAAGGTGGGAATGGCTGAGGTGACCTACCTGGGCCACAAGGTGGGCAGCGGCTGCTTAAAGCCAGAGCCAGCTAAAGTGGAGGCTGTCAGAGATTGGCCAACACCCCAGACTAAGAAACAGGTCCAGGCCTTCACTGGGATGGCGGGGTACTACCGGAGGTTTGTGCCCCACTTTAGCTCCATCGCAGCCCCCCTCACGGAGCTGTGTAAGAAGGGAAAGCCTGACAAGGTGGTCTGGACCGAGCAGTGCGAAGAGGCCCTCTGCGCGCTGAAGGAGGCTCTGGTCAGGGCCCCAGTGCTGGCAAATCCAGACTTCAACAAGCCCTTCCTGGTGTTCACCGATGCCTCAGACGTGGGGCTGGGGGCGGTGCTAATGCAGGTGACTGACAAAGGGGAGAAACACCCCATCGTGTACCTGAGTAAGAAGCTGCTGCCCCGGGAGCAGAACTACGCGGCTATAGAGAAGGAATGTCTGGCCATGGTGTGGGCGCTGGGGAAGCTGCAGCCGTACCTGTTTGGACGGCGTTTCACCGTGTACACCGATCACTCACCCCTGAACTGGCTGCATCACACGAAAGGGGCCAACGCCAAGCTCCTGCGGTGGAGTCTGCTCCTGCAGGACTACGACGTGGAGGTGGTCCATGTGAAGGGGAACAACAACACCATAGCCGATGCCCTGTCACGCAGGGAGGGCCCCGAACTTCCCCAGGTCACTGGCTAAGTGACCCCGCTCAGTGCGGTCTGGAAGGGGGGAGAGATGTGATGGAGTGGGGGGAGTGCATGTGTGAGTCAGGCTGGATGTCTGAGGCTAGCAGCAGCTCCCAGTGGCTAAGGATGACCCTGGGGCTACAACTGGCAGGTGACACCTCTGCCTGAACAAAGAGCAGGGAGGAGCTGAGAGGGGTTTGAATCGGGGGCGGCAGTTAGAGGCTAGGAAAAGGGAGAGCTGGAAGGCAGCCAGCCTGAGGAGGGGGAAGCTACACCCCAGAGGGGCCCCCCTCGGGGTCTTCTCCCCAGGACAGGTTGGAAGGACGGTCTCTGGCTGCTATGCTGTTGCTTCTGTGAGAAACTGGACATCTGTTGCCTAATAAACCTGCTGTTGTACCTGCTGAGTGAGAGTCTCTCCTGCCAGCGGACGGGGTGCGGTGCAGGGGGACCCCTCAACCCCATCACACTGCCCCCTCCGATTCAAACCCAGCTTGGTGTGATGGAGTGGGGGGAGTGCAAATGCGAGACTCAGGCTGGATGTGAGAGACAAGCGGAACAGCTCCCAGTGGCTAAGGATGACCCTGGGGCTACAACTGGCAGGTAACACCTCTGCCCTGAACAAAGAGGAGGGAGGAGCTGAGCTGAGTTTTTTTTTGAATCGGGGGTGGCAGTTAGAGGCTCGGGGAAGAGGAGCTGGAAGGCAGCCAGCCGGAGGAGGGCGGGAGCTACACCCCAGAGGGGCACCCGTCGGGGTCTTCTCCCCAGGACAGGTTGGAAGGGCTGTCTCTGGCTGCTGTACTGTCACTTCTGTGAGAAACTGGGCATCTGTTGCCTAATAAACCTCCTGTTGTACCTGCTGAGTGAGAGGCACTCCTGCCAGCGGACGGGGTGCAGTGCAGGGGGACCCCGGAACCCCATCACACTTGGCTCCTCCCTCCTCTTTGTTCAGGGCAGAGGTGTTATCTGCCAGCCTAGGTTATAGCCCCAGTGGTAGGCATTCTTCAGTCTGCATAGACTATGGATCACACCCTTTAAAGTTTCAATTGAGGACTGCATTTACAGCGTCTACTGTGACTATGAAGACCCACACGAGAGTGACAGTCCTTGCTGCATCTCCTGCAGATGTAGTGGGTGTCTGGCGAGTCCTTATTGTGCTTTCTGTGCGCTCGCTTCTCCTCTGCTAGCTGTCTGATCTTCATCTCACCCTTCTGAAGGCCCTTGTGTAACCCCTGCCTCCATCTGCTGCGGTCGTCTGCTAGATCTTCCCAGTTGTCCAGCTCGATGTCTACCTCTCTGAGGTCTCTCTTGCAGACATCTTTGTAGTGCAACTGGGGGCGTCTGGGAGGTCTTTTGCCAGAGGCTAGCTCACCATACAGGATGTCTTTTGGGATCCTTCCATCATTCATCCTGTGGACGTGGCCAAGCCAGCGGAGCCGACGCTGCCTGAGAAGGGTGTGCATGGTTGGGATTCCAGCTTGCTCGAGGACAGCGGTGTTGGTCACTCTGTCCTTCCACGATGTTCCAAGGATGCGCCTGAGGCAGTGCAAGTGGAAGACGTTCAGCCTCTTTTCCTGGCGGGCATACAGGGTCCAAGTCTCGCTGCCATAAAGGAGGGTGCTGAGGATGCAGGCTATGTAGACTTCCATTTTGGTGTGAGTGTACAGCTTGTTGTTGTTCCACACTCTCTTGCTGAGTCTGGACAGAGTTGTGGCTGCTTTTCCGATCCTCCTGTTTAGCTCAGTGTCCAACGACAGGGTGTCAGTGATGGTGGACCTGAGGTAAATGAACTCGTGGACGACCTCTAATGTATAGTTGTCAATGCTGATTGATGGGGATTCAGCAACACCCTGACCGAGTACATTTGTCTTCTTTAGGCTGATGGTGAGCCCAAAGTCCTTGCACGCTTTGGAGAACCGATCCAGCAATTTTTGAAGCTGGTCTTCTGTGTGAGACACTACAGCAGGATCGTCTGCGAACAGCATGTCTCTGATGAGGACTTCCCGCACTTTAGACTTAGCTTTCAGCCTTGCAAAGCTAAACAGTTTCCCATCAGATCTTGTGTGCAGCAAGATGCCCTCTGTTGAAGATCCAGAGGCATGCTTCAGGAGGAGTGCGAAGAAGATCCCGAACAATGTCGGCGCAAGGACGCATCCTTGTTTGACGCCGCTCCTGATGCTGAAAACATCCGATAATGTGCCGTAATATTGGATGGTTCCTCTCATGTCTTCGTGGAACGACTGGATCATCTTCAGTAACCGTGGAGGACAGTCTATCTTGTGGAGCAGTTTGAACAGACCATCCCTGCTGACCAAGTCAAAGGCCTTGGTTAGGTCGGTGAAGGCTATGTAGAGTGGCTTCCTCTGCTCCCTGCATTTCTCCTGCAGCTGCCTCAGAGAGAAGACCATGTCAACGGTAGACCTCTCTGCGCGGAATCCGCACTGCAATTCATGGTACACCCTCTCAGCAATCTTCTGGAGTCTGCCAAGGATGATGTGAGCGAACAGTTTACCAGTGACGCTTAGGAGGGAGATTCCACGGTAGCTGTTGCAGTCACTTCTGTCTCCTTTGTTCTTATACAAGGTTATGATGTTAGCATCGCGCATATCCTGTGGAACCTCACCCTCTTTCCAGCACAGGCACAGTAGCTCATGTAGGGGTTCCAGGAGTGTGTCCGCGGCACATTTGATTACCTCTGGTGGTACCATCCTGACCAGGGGCCTTTCCTGCTGCAATGCTGTCGATGGCTTTCTTCAGTTCATCCACAGTCGGTTCTTGATCCAGTTCGTCCATTACTGGTAGGAGCTCGACGGCATCGAGGGCTGCGTCAACCACAACGTTCTCGCGTGAGTACAACTTGGAGTAGTGCTCAACCCAGTGCTCCATCTGTTTGGCTTTGTCAGCGATACTTCGCCAGATTTGGATTTCGGAGGTGCCATCTTGTTCTGGGTGGGTCCTAATGCCTTCCTCATACCCTCGTACATTCCTCTGAGATTACCAGAGTCAGCACTGGTCTGGATGCTGCTGCATAGCTGGAGCCAGTGGTAGTTGGCACAGCGCCTGGCTGTCTGCTGTACTGTTCTTCTGGCCTCTCTAAGCGCTTGCTGGGTACTCTGGCTCGGTGAGCATTTGTACTCCAGGAGTGCAGTGTGCTTCTTTTCAATGACTGGAATCATCTCATCGGAGTTAGCTTCAAACCAGTCGTTCGTGTTTCTAGCTCTTCTTCCAAACACCGACAAGGCCATGTTGTAAACTGTATCCCTCAGATGTTGCCATTTGGATGTCGCATCGGCGCCCCCAGGGCTGCTGCGCAGATTTTCCTGGAGGGTCTCTCTGAACTTTTCAGCTTTCTCCGAGTTTGCCGTCTTTCTGGCGTCAATGCGGGGCCTTCCAGCAGGTTTAGAGCGGTACAGCTTCTTGGGTCTCAGCTTGAGCTTGGAGCAAACTAGCGAGTGATCTGTATCACAGTCAGCACTATGATAGCTGCGCGTCAGAAGGATGTTTTTGAGGTTATTATGCCTAGTGATGACCACATCTAGTTGATGCCAGTGCTTCGAGCGTGGGTGTCTCCATGGCACTCTGTGCTGTGGCTTCGTTTGGAAGAAGGTGTTTGTGATGCACAGATTGTGGTACGTGCACAGTTCAAGGAGACGCTGTCCATTGTCATTCATTTTTCCCACACCGAAGGGTCCTATGCAGGAAGGCCATGAGGCCCAGTCAGCTCCAACTCTTGCATTGAAGTCACCCAAGATGTACAGTTGTTCACGAGCAGGTATTTGTGCTACAGCAGCACTAAGCATGTCGCAGAACTTGTCTTTTACTTCTGGTGTGGCGTACAGGGTTGGGGCATAAGCGCTGATCAGGTGGACGGGACTGGCAATTCAAGCTTGCTTGCTGGAATGTGCGGACCATGCTGACCGGCTTGACTGAAGATCTTCAGGCCATCAGTGACACCCGCAAGACCGCTGTCATCAACGAGGAACTGAAGAGGCTCCGAGCTGATATCGCTGCACTGCAAGAGACGCGACTCGCAGATTCGGGGTCTCTAAAGGAAAAGGACGACACCTTTTCCCGGCGGGGTGACGCCGGAGAAGAGCCCAGGGAGCAGGGTGTTGGCTTTGCCCTCAGCAACCCCCTCCTGCAGATGGTGGGATTAGTCACGGGCGGATCGGAAAGACTCTTCGGATCTCGGTTCAGGTTGGAGCCCCGGGGTCACCCTTAGCCGCGGGAGCTGCTCTGCTTGTCTCCCACATCCAGCCTGCGTCCCGCACACGCACCCCGGCTCCAACACAGCCCGGCAGGGGGCGGGGCTGTGCCATGGGGGGTGTGAACGGGGGCTCGGCCGGCAGGAGGCGGAGTGAGGGGCGGGGCGAGAGGTGGGGCTGTGCCCGGCAGGGGGCGGGGCTGTGCCATGGGGGGTGTGAACGGGGGCTCGGCCGGCAGGAGGCGGAGTGAGGGGCGGGGCGAGGGGCGGGGCTGTGCCCGGCGGGGGGCGGGGCTGTGCCATGGGGGGTGTGAACGGGGGCTCGGCCGGCAGGAGGCGGAGTGAGGGGCGGGGCGAGGGGCGGGGCTGTGCCCGGCAGGGGGCGGGGCTGTGCCATGGGGGGTGTGAACGGGGGCTCGGCCGGCAGGAGGCGGAGTGAGGGGCGGGGCGAGGGGCGGGGCTGTGCCCGGCAGGGGGCGGGGCTGTGCCATGGGGGGTGTGAACGGGGGCTCGGCCGGCAGGAGGTGGAGTGAGGGGCGGGGCGAGGGGCGGGGCTGTGCCCGGCAGGGGGCGGGGCTGTGCCATGGGGGGGTGTGAACGGGGGCTCGGCCGGCAGGAGGCGGAGTGAGGGGCGGGGCGAGGGGCGGGGCTGTGCCCGGCAGGGGGCGGGGCTGTGCCATGGGGGGTGTGAACGGGGGCTCGGCCGGCAGGAGGCGGAGTGAGGGCGGGGCGAGGGGTGGGGCTGTGCCCAGCAGGGGGCGGGGCTGTGCCATGGGGGGTGTGAATGGGGGCTCGGCCGGCAGGAGGCGGAGTGAGGGGCGGGGCCTGGCCGCAGGAGCCAATGGCGGCCCTTTCTGTCCCGCGGGGGGGCTCTGCACCCCCGTTAACAGGTGCAGCCTGCGCAGAGCGCGCTGATTGGCTGCGAGTTGCTGGGTGACGTCACCGCGCAGGGCTGCCGCCATTGGCGAAGCGTGAGGGCGGCGGGGAGCGGCCGGCTGCAGCCTGGGCCGCTGCGCGCGGGGAGGGGCCGTCCCGTCCCGTCCCGCTCCGCTCCGCTCCGCTCCGCTCCCGCGGGACCCCGCCCCCCCCATGGCGCTGCCCCTCCCGCTCCCGCTCCCGCTCCCGCTCCCGCCGCTGCTGCTGCTGCTGCTGCTGGGTCCCGCCCGGCCCGAGCCCTGCAGCACCTGCCGGGGCCTCGCCAGCAGCTTCCGCCAGGTGCGCGGCGTGCCGGGGCCAGGGAGGTTTGGGGGGGCTGGCGCGGGGCGTTGGGGGGAGGTGGTGTGGGGGGGATTAGTGCCGGGGGGATGGATTGGTGCTGGGGGCCAGGGAGGTTTGGGGGGGCTGGCGCGGGGCGTTGGGGGGAGGTGGTGTGGGGGGGATTAGTGTTGGGGGGATGGATTGGTGCCGGGGGCCAGGGAGGTTTGGGGGGGCTGGCGCGGGGTGTTGGGGGGAGGTGGTGTGGGGGGGATTGGTGCTGGGGGCCAGGGAGGTTTGGGGGGGCTGGCGCGGGGCGTTGGGGGGAGGTGGTGTGGGGGGGATTAGTGCCGGGGGGATGGATTGGTGCCGGGGGCCAGGGAGGTTTGGGGGGGCTGGCGCGGGGCGTTGGGGGGAGGTGGTGTGGGGGGGATTAGTGCCGGGGGGATGGATTGGCGCCGGGGCCAGGGAGGTTTGGGGGGGCTGGCGCGGGGCGTTGGGGGGAGGTGGTGTGGGGGGGATTGGTGCTGGGGGGATGGATTGGTGCCGGGGGCCAGGGAGGTTTGGGGGGGCTGGCGCGGGGCGTTGGGGGGAGGTGGTGTGGGGGGGATTAGTGCCGGGGGGATGGATTGGTGCTGGGGGCCAGGGAGGTTTGGGGGGGCTGGCGCGGGGCGTTGGGGGGAGGTGGTGTGGGGGGGATTAGTGTTGGGGGGATGGATTGGTGCCGGGGGCCAGGGAGGTTTGGGGGGGCTGGCGTGGGGTGTTGGGGGGAGGTGGTGTGGGGGGGATTGGTGCTGGGGGCCAGGGAGGTTTGGGGGGGCTGGCGCGGGGCGTTGGGGGGAGGTGGTGTGGGGGGGATTAGTGCCGGGGGGATGGATTGGTGCCGGGGGCCAGGGAGGTTTGGGGGGGCTGGCGCGGGGCGTTGGGGGGAGGTGGTGTGGGGGGGATTGGTGCCGGGGGCCAGGGAGGTTTGGGGGGGCTGGTGCGGGGCGTTGGGGGGAGGTGGTGTGGGGGGGATTGGTGCTGGGGGCCAGGGAGGTTTGGGGGGGCTGGCGCGGGGCGTTGGGGGGAGGTGGTGTGGGGGGGATTAGTGCCGGGGGGATGGATTGGCGCCGGGGGCCAGGGAGGTTTGGGGGGGCTGGCGCGGGGTGTTGGGGGGAGGTGGTGTGGGGGGGATTAGTGTCGGGGGGATGGATTGGAGCCAGGGGCCAGGGAGGTTTGGGGGGGCTGGCACGGGGCGTTGGGGGGAGGTGGTGTGCGGGGGATTGGTGCTGGGGGGATTGGTGCCGGGGGCCAGGGAGGTTTGGGGGGGCTGGCGTGGGTTGGGGCGTTGGGGGGAGGTGGTGTGGAGGGGATTAGTGCTGGGGGGATGGATTGGCGTTGGGGGGAGGTGGTGTGGGGGAATTGGTGCTGGGGGGATGGATTGGAGCCGGGGGCCAGGGAGGTTTGGGGGGGGCTGGCGCGGGGCATTGGGGGGAGGTGGTGTGGGGGGGATTAGTGCTGGGGGGATGGATTGGTGCCAGGGGCCAGGGAGGTTTGGGGGGGGCTGGCGCGGGGCATTGGGGGGAGGTGGTGTGGGAGGGATTAGTGCTGGGGGGATTGGTGCCGGGGGCCAGGGAGGTTTGGGGGGGCTGGCGCGGGGCGTTGGGGGGAGGTGGTGTGGGGGGGATTGGTGCTGGGGGGATGGATTGGCGCCGGGGGCCAGGGAGGTTTGGGGGGGCTGGCGCGGGGCGTTGGGGGGAGGTGGTGTGGGGGGGATTGGTGCTGGGGGGATGGATTGGCGCCGGGGGCCAGGGAGGTTTGGGGGGGCTGGCGCGGGGCGTTGGGGGGAGGTGGTGTGGGGGGGATTGGTGCTGGGGGGATGGATTGGCGCCGGGGGCCAGGGAGGTTTGGGGGGGGCTGGCGCGGGGCGTTGGGGGGAGGAGGTGTGGGGGGGATTGGTGCTGGGGGGATGGATTGGCGCCGGGGGCCAGGGAGGTTTGGGGGGGCTGGCGCGGGGCGTTGGGGGGAGGTGGTGTGGGGGGGATTGGTGCTGGGGGGATGGATTGGTGCCGGGGGCCAGGGAGGTTTGGGGGGGCTGGCGCGGGGCGTTGGGGGGAGGTGGTGTGGGGGGGATTGGTGCTGGGGGCCAGGGAGGTTTGGGGGGGCTGGCGCGGGGCGTTGGGGGGAGGTGGTGTGGGGGGGATTAGTGCCGGGGGGATGGATTGGCGCCGGGGGCCAGGGAGGTTTGGGGGGGCTGGCGCGGGGCGTTGGGGGGAGGTGGTGTGGGGGGGATTGGTGCTGGGGGGATGGATTGGTGCCGGGGGCCAGGGAGGTTTGGGGGGGCTGGCGCGGGGCGTTGGGGGGAGGTGGTGTGGGGGGGATTGGTGCTGGGGGCCAGGGAGGTTTGGGGGGGCTGGCGCGGGGCGTTGGGGGGAGGTGGTGTGGGGGGGATTAGTGTTGGGGGGATGGATTGGTGCCGGGGGCCAGGGAGGTTTGGGGGGGCTGGCGCGGGGCGTTGGGTGGAGGTGGTGTGGGGGGGATTGGTGCTGGGGGGATGGATTGGCGCCGGGGGCCAGGGAGGTTTGGGGGGGCTGGCGCGGGGCGTTGGGGGGAGGTGGTGTGGGGGGGATTAGTGCCGGGGGGATGGATTGGCGCCGGGGGCCAGGGAGGTTTGGGGGGGCTGGCGCGGGGCGTTGGGGGGAGGTGGTGTGGGGGGGATTGGTGCTGGGGGGATGGATTGGCGCCGGGGGCCAGGGAGGTTTGGGGGGGCTGGCGCGGGGCGTTGGGGGGAGGTGGTGTGCGGGGGATTGGTGCTGGGGGGATTGGTGCCGGGGGCCAGGGAGGTTTGGGGGGGCTGGCGTGGGTTGGGGCGTTGGGGGGAGGTGGTGTGGAGGGGATTAGTGCTGGGGGGATGGATTGGCGTTGGGGGGAGGTGGTGTGGGGGAATTGGTGCTGGGGGGATGGATTGGAGCCGGGGGCCAGGGAGGTTTGGGGGGGCTGGCGGGGGGCGTTGGGGGGAGGTGGTGTGGGGGAGATTGGTGCTGGGGGATTGGCGCCGGGGGCCAGGGAGGTTTGGGGGGGGCTGGCGCGGGGCATTGGGGGGAGGTGGTGTGGGGGGGATTAGTGCTGGGGGGATGGATTGGTGCCGGGGGCCAGGGAGGTTTGGGGGGGGCTGGCGCGGGGCATTGGGGGGAGGTGGTGTGGGAGGGATTAGTGCTGGGGGGATTGGTGCCGGGGGCCAGGGAGGTTTGGGGGGGCTGGCGCGGGGCGTTGGGGGGAGGTGGTGTGGGGGGGATTAGTGCCGGGGGGATGGATTGGCACCGGGGGCCAGGGAGGTTTGGGGGGGCTGGCGCGGGGCGTTGGGGGGAGGTGGTGTGGGGGGGATTAGTGTTGGGGGGATGGATTGGTGCCGGGGGCCAGGGAGGTTTGGGGGGGCTGGCGCGGGGCGTTGGGGGGAGGTGGTGTGGGGGGGATTGGTGCTGGGGGCCAGGGAGGTTTGGGGGGGCTGGCGCGGGGCGTTGGGGGGAGGTGGTGTGGGGGGGATTAGTGCCGGGGGGATGGATTGGTGCCGGGGGCCAGGGAGGTTTGGGGGGGCTGGCGCGGGGCGTTGGGGGGAGGTGGTGTGGGGGGGATTGGTGCCGGGGGCCAGGGAGGTTTGGGGGGGCTGGTGCGGGGTGTTGGGGGGAGGTGGTGTGGGGGGGATTGGTGCTGGGGGCCAGGGAGGTTTGGGGGGGCTGGCGCGGGGCGTTGGGGGGAGGTGGTGTGGGGGGGATTAGTGCCGGGGGGATGGATTGGCGCCGGGGGCCAGGGAGGTTTGGGGGGGCTGGCGCGGGGTGTTGGGGGGAGGTGGTGTGGGGGGGATTAGTGTCGGGGGGATGGATTGGAGCCGGGGGCCAGGGAGGTTTGGGGGGGCTGGCGCGGGGCGTTGGGGGGAGGTGGTGTGCGGGGGATTGGTGCTGGGGGGATTGGTGCCGGGGGCCAGGGAGGTTTGGGGGGGCTGGCGTGGGTTGGGGCGTTGGGGGGAGGTGGTGTGGAGGGGATTAGTGCTGGGGGGATGGATTGGCGTTGGGGGGAGGTGGTGTGGGGGAATTGGTGCTGGGGGGATGGATTGGAGCCGGGGGCCAGGGAGGTTTGGGGGCGCTGGCGGGGGGCGTTGGGGGGAGGTGGTGTGGGGGAGATTGGTGCTGGGGGATTGGCGCCGGGGGCCAGGGAGGTTTGGGGGGGGCTGGCGCGGGGCATTGGGGGGAGGTGGTGTGGGGGGGATTAGTGCTGGGGGGATGGATTGGTGCCGGGGGCCAGGGAGGTTTGGGGGGGGCTGGCGCGGGGCATTGGGGGGAGGTGGTGTGGGAGGGATTAGTGCTGGGGGGATTGGTGCCGGGGGCCAGGGAGGTTTGGGGGGGCTGGCGCGGGGCGTTGGGGGGAGGTGGTGTGGGGGGGATTAGTGCCGGGGGGATGGATTGGCGCCGGGGGCCAGGGAGGTTTGGGGGGCTGGCGCGGGGCGTTGGGGGGAGGTGGTGTGGGGGGGATTGGTGCTGGGGGCCAGGGAGGTTTGGGGGGGCTGGCGCGGGGCATTGGGGGGAGGTGGTGTGGGGGGGATTAGTGCCGGGGGGATGGATTGGCGCCGGGGGCCAGGGAGGTTTGGGGGGGCTGGCGCGGGGCGTTGGGGGGAGGAGGTGTGGGGGGGATTGGTGCTGGGGGGATGGATTGGCGCCGGGGGCCAGGGAGGTTTGGGGGGGCTGGCGCGGGGCGTTGGGGGGAGGTGGTGTGGGGGGGATTGGTGCTGGAGGCCAGGGAGGTTTGGGGGGGCTGGCGCGGGGCGTTGGGGGGAGGTGGTGTGGGGGGGATTGGTGCTGGGGGCCAGGGAGGTTTGGGGGGGCTGGCGCGGGGCGTTGGGGGGAGGTGGTGTGGGGGGGATTAGTGCCGGGGGGATGGATTGGTGCCGGGGGCCAGGGAGGTTTGGGGGGGCTGGTCCAGGGCGTTGGGGGGAGGTGGTGTGGGGGGGATTGGTGCTGGGGGCCAGGGAGGTTTGGGGGGGCTGGCGCGGGGCGTTGGGGGGAGGTGGTGTGGGGGGGATTAGTGCCGGGGGGATGGATTGGCGCCGGGGGCCAGGGAGGTTTGGGGGGGCTGGCGCGGGGTGTTGGGGGGAGGTGGTGTGGGGGGGATTAGTGTCGGGGGGATGGATTGGAGCCGGGGGCCAGGGAGGTTTGGGGGGGCTGGCGCGGGGCGTTGGGGGGAGGTGGTGTGCGGGGGATTGGTGCTGGGGGGATTGGTGCCGGGGGCCAGGGAGGTTTGGGGGGGCTGGCGTGGGTTGGGGCGTTGGGGGGAGGTGGTGTGGAGGGGATTAGTGCTGGGGGGATGGATTGGCGTTGGGGGGAGGTGGTGTGGGGGAATTGGTGCTGGGGGGATGGATTGGAGCCGGGGGCCAGGGAGGTTTGGGGGGGCTGGCGGGGGGCGTTGGGGGGAGGTGGTGTGGGGGAGATTGGTGCTGGGGGATTGGCGCCGGGGGCCAGGGAGGTTTGGGGGGGGCTGGCGCGGGGCATTGGGGGGAGGTGGTGTGGGGGGGATTAGTGCTGGGGGGATGGATTGGTGCCGGGGGCCAGGGAGGTTTGGGGGGGGCTGGCGCGGGGCATTGGGGGGAGGTGGTGTGGGAGGGATTAGTGCTGGGGGGATTGGCGCCGGGGGCCAGGGAGGTTTGGGGGGGGCTGGCGCGGGGCGTTGGGGGGAGGTGGTGTGGGGGGGATTAGTGCCGGGGGGATGGATTGGCGCCGGGGGCCAGGGAGGTTTGGGGGGGCTGGCGCGGGGCGTTGGGGGGAGGTGGTGTGGGGGGGATTGGTGCTGGGGGGATGGATTGGTGCCGGGGGCCAGGGAGGTTTGGGGGGGCTGGCGTGGGGCGTTGGGGGGAGGTGGTGTGGGAGGGATTAGTGCCGGGGGGATTGGTGCCGGGGGCCAGGGAGGTTTGGGGGGGCTGGCGTGGGGCGTTGGGGGGAGGTGGTGTGGGGGGGATTAGTGCCGGGGGGATTGGCGCCGGGGGCCAGGGAGGTTTGGGGGGGCTGGCGTGGGGCGTTGGGGGGAGGTGGCGTGGGGGGGATTAGTGCCGGGGGGATTGGTGCCGGGGGCCAGGGAGGTTTGGGGGGGCTGGCGTGGGGCTTTGGGGGGGCTGCCGCTGCTGCAGGCCCCATGCTGTGCCTGCCCCCCCGGCAGGGCCTGGAGCGGACACGGCGGGAGAGCTTTGGCGGCGGGAATGCGGCCTGGGAGGAGGAGAAGCTGGCCAAGTACGCGCACAGGTGAGCAGCGGGCGCCGGTGCATGAGCTCGGACCCAGGGGGGTGGGGGGACCTCGGCCCTGCTGTGTGCGGGGAGCGTGGGGGGGACCTCGGCCTCCAACCCCCCACGGCATCGTGGCCAATGGGAGCTGTGGGGCAGTGCCAGCCAGTGCAGGGCCACAGGGAGCCCCGCCGCTGAGCCCCGCCCCGCCCCTTTCCTCCCTGGTCCCGTGTGCTCCCACTTCCTCCTGTCTCCCAGCCAGACCTCCTGCGCCTGGCCATGCCCCACCTTCCAGCCCGCTTCGGCCAGTCTCCAGCTCCCCCTGGCCACCCAGCCGCCTCCCACCCAACTCTCCCGCCCACGTTTTTCTTCCTTGTGTGGAATAAACGTTGTTGCGCACACCGAGTGGCAGGCGGACGTGCACCACCTCCAGCAGCACCTGCTGCCGCCTGTGGGCACTTTGCCCATCAGCCGGGCGGCCCCAGAGCCCATCCTGGTCAGCTGTGCAGGCACTCGGTGTACAGGGAACACTGCCCCTGCCCAGACCCTCCCATCCCCGAGCACGCTGCTGCATCCTACCTGTGGTCCTTGGCAGTGCCTGCCCGCCCTCCCACACGCCAAGCCCCAGGGCTGGGTGCGAGGGGAGCCTTGGCACCCCAAGGGGTGCGAGTGAGGCGAGCATCTCGGCTGGGGGCCGCGTCAGAGAGGGGTTATTCTGCTGTTCGCTTCCTCTGTCCATCCTCCCCGCGGTGCCACAGGAGGCTCCTGGCGGCTGGGCTGGCGCAGGCAGCGGGAGGGAGTCCCACCTGCCCCTGCGATCTTAGGAAGAGTCACAGCCCTTCGGCCCTCGTGTAGGCCCCAGGGTGCTGAGATGTGCCGTCCTCCTGCGACCCCCAAGGAGAATGCTGCGGCTGTGGGGCAGGGGACAGGCCTGGGGGGCCGGTGGCTGCCTCGGGCTGACTCCTGTTCCTCTGCAGTGAGACGCGCCTGCTGGAGGTGCTGGAAAGTGTGTGTGGCAAGTCCGACTTCGCGTGTCACCAGCTGCTGGAGCAGAGTGAGGAGCACGTGGAGAGCTGGTGGTTCCGGGGGTGAGTGGCTGGCAAGGGGCAGGGGCTCTGCTCTGGGCCGGCCCAGGCTGCCCACTGGGTCATGACGTGGGCTCCCCCGTGCAGACCTGCGTGCTGCTGCGTCCAGGCAGCAGGGAGTGGGCGTTGCTCCTGCCCAGGTGTCGCGTCCCTGCCAGTGGAGGTGCCTGAGCAAGGGGCACAGCCAGCCGTGGGGGCAAAGGGCGCGGTGTTTGTGCAGGGCCTGCCCAGCACTGGCTTCCCCTTGGGGGTTGCGGTGTCTCCTGCTCCGTCCCTGTTGCACTTAGAAGAACTGCCCGGGGGGCTTTGGTGGGGGAAGGGCAAAATGCCCAGTTACTGGTGTGAGTCGCCCACTGCACGCCCGGCACACTCCCTCGCACACCCACCTGCCCCCACTGCACGCCCGGCACACTCCCTCGCACACCCACCTGCCCCCACCGCCTCGCCTCGCCGCGCCCCCAGCCAACGTCCTGACCCGGGGGGTCGGTGGGGGTGGGCGGAGCTGGGCGCTGCTGCCGCCATGTGAGACCTGGGATCCCCGTGTGAGAGACCTTAGTGTTACAGGATCCTCGTGCCAGACACCACTGTAGAGCTAAGGTCCCTCCTCACACAGATCGACACCCGCGAGTCATCCCACGCGGATGCAACGCCCTCCGCGCTCTGGGCTGGGTCAGGCCTGGCGCCTGGCAGGGGCTGCCCCCACGCTGCCCCTCCGCCTCGGGGGGGTTTGGCTCCGCTCGCCGAAGAAGGCGCTTGCTTTGACTCCCGAGTGCGTCTGGGCCTCCCCACGGGCCAGGTCTTAGTGCCCTGGCCCGGGTCCTGCCCTGCCCGGGGGGGGGCACCTGCTGGGAGGTGCTGCCTTCCACCGGTGAAGTCAAAGGGCAGAGATCCGTCGGGAGTCTGGTGAGAGAGTTTCTGCTGAAGGGCTTGGTGCAGAGCCCGGAGCTGGCCTGGAGGAAGGCGGGACTATGGCGGCCCTAGGGGGAGGCGGTGACACTGCCGGGTCTCTCTGTAGAAGAAAGCGGTACAGAAACGTTCTCGATCTCTCAGACAGCAGCAGCACCCTGACTTCGTCCAGTGGCTCTGCGTCGACACGCTGGAGCTCTGCTGCCCACCTGGCACCTATGGCCCTGAGTGCCTGCGTGAGTCACCAGCTGCCCAGCCCCCGACCTCTCCGTGGGCAGGCGGGGGCCATGGGCTGGGCTGGGCACCATGGAAGGGATGGGGGAGCAGGTGCCGTGGAGGGGTTGGGACAGGCCACTGTGGCCAGGAACGGGGCTTTGAGGGATGGCCCGTGGGTGGGGGAGGAGGGGCAGAGGGGCAGGTGCTGCTGTGGGGGGGAGGGGGCAGCAGGGGGTGGGTGCCGCTGCGGGGGGGAGGGGGCAGGGGTGGGCACCGTGCCCAGCCTGCCAATCATCCCAGCAGCCTGTCTCCCTGCAGCCTGTGCGGGCGGGCACCAGCAGCCGTGCAGCGGCAATGGGCAGTGCGATGGTGAGGGGACGCGGGTGGGCACTGGCCTCTGCGTGTGCAGCCCGGGCTACGGCGGCCCCTTCTGCGCCGAGTGCGCCGACGGCTACTACGAGGCAGCCAGGAACGAGAGCCACCTGGTATGTGCTGGTACGTAGTGCAGCGGGGCTGGGGCAGGGCTGGGGCTGGCGTGGCACCGGGGGCCAGGCGGGCTGGGCGGGCAGGCTAGGATGGCACCAGGGGCCTCGCGCACCCCATCCCAAGCGCAGCGTGCCAGCGCGGGCGCCTGGCCGGGGCAGGAGGGCCGCCCCAGGAGAGATTGGCAAGGCTGGGCCCGTTCTGCTCGGCTGCGGGACGGCGAGCGCCCTGGAGCGCTGCCTGGAAGGGGTCCGTGCGCCCGACACAAGAGCAATGGGTGGCGGGTTTACAGCGACCCCAAGGAAGCGTTTCCCAGCCAGCCTGAGCAGGTCCCACCTGCGCCCCTTGTGCTGGCCAAGCCCATAAGAGGGTGGAACGGGAACTTGCGAAGTGCGTGGGGCTCGGTGCCTCTGCCAGCAGCTGGCGCAGGGCTCGCTGGGCAGGTCCCTGCTCCGGGGGTGCCTGGCACCTGCAAACGGGCCCTGGGCTGGGTGGGCCTGGCCTGGCCAGTCTCCTGTGAAGAGCTGGTGCTGGGCTGTCCCCGGAGCAGGTGGGAGGTGTCGGCCAGGCCAGGGCGGTACCGTGCACTCTCAGCCTGTGCCGCCTGTCTTGGCAGAGTGCTACCGGGCCTGCGGGCGTTGCCTGGGGCCAGAGGACTCCAGCTGCCTGCGGTGCAAGCGAGGCTGGGTGCTCCATGAGCACAGGTGCATTGGTGAGAACGTAGCTCCTATTGGGGGGCAGGCGGGACACACCCTGGCTGGGGAGGGAGAGGGCAGCAGCAGCCCTGGTCCGTGTCCTCACCTGTGCATGGGCCTTGTGCTCCATTGGGCCCTGGCAGGGCACCCTGGGCCCTTCTCATGGGGTATGAATAGGAGAGGGGCTGCAAAGGGCTGCTGGAGACAGGGCCAGGGCTGGGCAGAGGGCGGAGAGGCTGTGAGGGAGGACGGCGGGCGGGTTCGGGGCTGGGCCCTGGGCGCTGAGGCCGAGGGGGAGGAGGGCGGGCGGGTTCGGGGCTGGGCCCTGGGCGCAGAGGCCGAGGGGGAGGAGGGCGGGCGGGTTCGGGGCTGGGCCCTGGGCGCTGAGGCCGAGGGGGAGGAGGGCGGGCGGGTTCGGGGCTGGGCCCTGGGCGCAGAGGCCGAGGGGGAGGAGGGCGGGCGGGTTCGGGGCTGGGCCCTGGGCGCAGAGGCCGAGGGGGAGGAGGGCGGGCGGGTTCGGGGCTGGGCCCTGGGCGCAGAGGCCGAGCGGAAGGAGGGCGGGCGGGTTCGGGGCTGGGCGTTGGGCTGTGCTCTGACACCCTGAAGTCTTCCCCTCTGCAGACATAGACGAGTGCGGCACGGAGATGGCGCAGTGCGGGGCCAACCAGTTCTGCGTCAATACGGAGGGCTCCTACGAGTGCCGAGGTCGGGGCCGGGGGGGGCCTGTGCACGGGGGTGGGTGCGTGGCTGTGTCTGAGCTGCGCTGCGCTGCTCTGCGGTGGGGGTCCCGGAGCCCAGCGTGTGGGTCTGCGCGCGGTGCCCCAGGGCTGACACGCCATGCTATGGCAGTGGGCATGATGGCAGCTCAGTGCTGCTCGCTCTTACCCCTTCCTTGCCCCGTGGCACTGGGCAGCCCCTGGCACCAGGCAGTTGGGCTGTGGCCAGCATTCCCCATTCACCAGCCGTCTGCGGGTGACCCTTCTTCTGTGCATTGAGGGTGTGAGCGCGCAGCAGATGCTCTCGCCACAGCCGTGGGCACCCCACTCGCTGGGTCTCCGCAGCCGGCTGCGGCACATGGCTTGCGCTCGCTCTGCTGCGGCCGAGCAGGCAGGAGGGGCTCTGGCTGCCCACGGCCGGCTGGGTTGTCCTGGGCCCTGCCGGCCACGTGCTGCAGGCTGCACCCTCAGCCTTTTTCTGCCCCCAGACTGTGCCAAGGCCTGTGTGGGCTGCATGGGTGCTGGGCCTGCCCGCTGCAAGAAGTGCAACAAAGGCTACCAGCGGGACGGAGCCAAATGCCTGGGTGAGTGCCGTGCCGTGCCGTGCCGTGCCGTGCCGTGCGACCCTCAGGGCCCCGGCTCTGATCTGCTCCATCCCCACAGATGTGGATGAGTGCGCCAATGCGCTGGAGCCTGTCTGCATGGGGCCCCATGAGGTCTGCGAGAACACGGATGGAAGCTACCGCTGCGTCTGTGCGGAGCACCATGTCCGCAGGGATGGCGAGTGCGTGGAGGACAAACCCGCCGGTAAGATACTGCAGGGCTCCGAGCCGAGGCCGGCTGCTCCCCATCCACGGGCCTGGAAAGCTCTGGGTGGAAGTGGGGGACAGTGTCGCACATCACCTCCATAATGGTGAACATCAGATTCATTCTGCTTGTGTGGTGGGAAGACAGAGGGAGCTCTGCCCAGCAGTAGGCAGGTTGTGTTTAACTTCAGCAAGGGGCACTGCGTAACAAGTGGGGGCTGAGTTAAAAAGACATAAAAGGCCCAGTGACGCCAGTGAAGTGCACAGAAACTTTTACAGCTAACATAGGAGAGGGTCAGCTTTAAATGTGTGCCCCAAATTAAAACCAACCAACCAAAGAACAAGCCCAGCACCACCAGGGCTAGCTGGCAGTGAAAAGGAAGCACAGAGCGGGAGAAAGTCATTGTTTGAAAAAGTGGAAGTTAAGTCCCAGTGAGGAAAACAAAGCAGCATAAACTGTCAAACACAGCAAAAAGCAGTCAAGTAGCACTTTAAAGACTAGCAAAATGGTTTATTAGGTGAGCTTTCGTGGGACAGACCCACTTCTTCAGACCACAGCCAGCCCAGAACAGACTCAATGTTCTGGGCTGGCTATGGTCTGAAGAAGTGGGTCTGTCCCACAAAAGCTCACCTAATAAACCATTTTGCTAGTCTTTAAAGTGCTACTTGACTGCTTTTTGTTTTGCTAGTGGATAGACTAGCACGGCTTCCTCTCTGTTACTGTCAAACACAGCGTGACGATAGAATTAGCAAGGCCAAAAAAGTACTTGAAGAACAGCTAGTCAAAGACTCAGAAATTAATAGCAAATGTTTCTTAATGGCCATCAGAAGCAGAACACCTGCACAACCAGTGCGGCCACTGGGCAATCGAGAGGGTAACAAAGCAGTCAAGGACGGCAAGACTGCTGCGGAGAAACGGAATGAATTCTTTGTGTCGGTCTTTATGGCTGAGGAGGTGAGGGACAGTCCCAAACACGAGACATTCTTTTTAGGTGACACATCTGAGGGATTGTCCCAGATAGAGGTGTCGTGAGAGGAATTTTAGGAATAACCTGATAACCAGTTACCAGGACGGGGTGGCTATTTACTCTCTCCCAAGAGTTCTGAAGGAACTCTTACGAAACTGCAGAACTACAAATTGGGGTTTGTAGCCTTCGTTTAAATCACCTTTGTTTCCAGATGACTGGGAGATAGCTAATGTGATGCCACCTTTTAGAAAGGGCTCTAGAGGTGATCCTGGCAATTAGAGGCTGCTAAGTCTAACGACTGAGCAAACTGGTTGAAATGATAGTGATGAACAGAATTGGCAGACAACACAGCAGGTGAGCAAACTTTGTTTGTTGGGCCCCGCTTTTCATCCTTGTACCTCCGACCTGTCTAACGTCATCCGCACCAATGGAGACTGTGGTTACGTTAATAGGAGGAGGAAAAAGCCCTTTTGGCGCATGTGAGAAAGTAAGTCTGTACAATGTAAAACCTTCATTAATGGGTGTCTAAATGTGAATACACAGCCATGAAAAGTGACCTATTTCAGCATTGGTAATGCAAGGGAAGACCCGGCAGCTGCTTGTTCTGTGCCGCCCTTATGAAGTTTCATGCCCCCTGAGGAGGGCCATCCCCCCACTTTTTGCACCCCAAAATAGATGAACATGGTTGTGGCGGAAGAGTCTCACGGTTTCTGGAAAGAGAAATCTTGCCTTACTAATTGGCAAGGGTTCCTGGGGGGAGTGGTCCAGCCTGTGGACAAGGGGGAGCTAGTGGATGTAGCCACCTAGATCTGCAGAAAACCTTTGACACAGTCCCTCCCCAGAAGCTCGTCAGGAAATACAGCATCGCGGGCTCCGGGGGAAGAGCGTCTCATGCCTGAGAACTGGTGAAAAGACAGGAAACAAAAGGGAGGAAGAAGTGATCAGTTTTCAGAGGGGAGAGAGTGGTGGCTCCCATGGGCCTATGCTGGGACCCGTCCTATCCAACTGTGATGGAGTGGGGGGAGTGCATGTGTGAGTCAGGCTGGATGTCTGAGGCTAGCAGCAGCTCCCTGTGGCTAAGGATGACCCTGGGGCTACAACTGGCAGGTAACACCTCTGCCCTGAACAAAGAGGAGGGAGGAGCTGTGGTTTTTTTTTTTTGAATCGGGGGCGGCAGTTAGGAAGCTGGGGAAAGAGGAGCTGGAAGGCAGCCAGCTGGAGGAGGGGGAAAGCTACACCCCAGAGGGGCCCCCCTCGGGGTCTTCTCCCCAGGACGGGTTGGAAGGACTGTCTCTGGCTGCTGTGCTGTCGCTTCTGTGAGAAACTGGGCATCTGTCGCCTAATAAACCTCCTGTTGTACCTGCTGAGTGAGAGTCTCTCCTGCCAGCGGACGGGGTGCAGTGCAGGGGGACCCCTGAACCCCATCACACCAACCTAGTTACAGATGAGCTGCAGAAAGGGTTACGTAGGGAGGCTGATACTAAAGGGCTTGAGAGAGTTAAATCCTGAGCAGCTGGAGATGAGTTTCAAACAGGTCTTACAAACCAGGTGCCTGGGCAGCACAATGGCAGCTGAATGCCCAGTTGGGAAGTGCAAAGGCACCTTGGAAAACCCACTCCCACCTGGCTGTGTAAGATGGGGATCTGTGTGAGCTGTTCCCCCACAGGGCTCTGGGAGGCATTGGACGTAGTTCTCTGCGGCAGCCAACCAAGCAACCCAGTGTTGGGAATGGTTAAGAAAGGGCTGGAGCCTAAAACAGGAAAAAGCTCTGTGCACAGGTCCCTGGTGCGCCCACAGCTGGAGCCCTGCAGGGGCCTGGCAGGGGGTGGGGGTATGAGCGAGGGCCGTAGCACTCTGCCTGGGGCAGGGGCAGTGAATAGCCAAGGAACGGTCGCTCCTCCGAGCGCGAGAAGGGGGCTCGCCCCGTGAAAGTCAGAGGCTGGGGCTATAGAAGGAGCAGGGTGAGTGTTGCGCAGGGCAGGGGCAGTGAATAGCCAAGGAACGGTCGCTCCTCCGAGCACGAGAAGGGGGCTCGCCCCGTGAAAGTCAGAGGCTGGGGCTATAGAAGGAGCAGGGTGAGTTTTGTGCGGGTCAGGGGCAGCCTGGGGGGGCTCCTCAGCTTGTGAAGGCCAAGCCTACGGGGGTTCAGAAGGGAGGCAGGCCCCTCGCTGGCAGAGGCCTGGCCACCCTGCCACAGGCTGGGAACGAGTGCCAGGGAGGGAGCGCGGGGTGGTTCCCTGCTCTGCAGGCGCAGTCCGGGGCACTGGGCTGGGGGAGCTCTGGTGGGTCCGGGCTGGGCCTTACCCCCTGCCTGTCCTGCAGATGCCCCGGCCAAGGGTTTCTTCGCCGAGGTGACGGAGGACGAGGTGGTGGTGCTGCAGCAGATGTTCTTTGGCGTGGTGATCTGTGCGCTGGCCACGCTGGCTGCCAAGGGGGACATGGTCTTCACTGCCATCTTCATCGGTGCCGTGGCGGCCATGGCCGGCTACTGGCTCTCCGAGCGCAGCGACCGGCTGCTCGACGGCTTTATGAAGGGCAGATAGTTCCAGGCGGGAAGGCTGGTGTGGCTCGGCCCTCCAGCTCCAGCCTGGGGCCCATTCCTGTGATGGGGAGCAGGGGTGGTTGAGGGGCAGCCCTTGGTGCTAGGGAGGCCAGCACTGAAGGGGAGTGAGTAGGGGACCTCCGGATCTTGCTCGCCCCACAGGGCTGGCTGGTGCAGGGCAGGCCAGGGTCTACTCTCCCCAGGCCCCCACTTGTGCCAGGGCTTGCAGAACTCACCCCCCAATGCCATGGCTGTGCCCTGCCCCTGCCCCCTCTGCTGTGCACTGCTGGGGGGGCGGGGGGTGAGTGGCCGGTGTCCCTGCCTGTAGCGCTACGGGGGCAGAGACCACCTGGCTCTGCAGGCTACAGAATGGCCCTGTACAGCCGGGTGCCAGGGTCCCTGGTCAGCAGCCAGCCTCCCCCCCGGCGAAGGGGGGCTGCAGCGCTGGGTGGGAGTGGGGTCCTGGTCCCATTGCTTTCCTGGGGTCTGGGGCGCAGGAGCTGGGCGGGGGGGTTGGCTCCTGTGGTGCAGGATGTGAGCAGTAGGCTGGGGTGGCGGCCGCAAGCACTGGGCGTGCAGGGCTGCAGCCCGGTGCTGTGATCCTCTGGGCGTGCAGGGCTGCAGCCTGAGCCGTGGGAGTGGAGGGGCGGTGGGCAGCCCTGAGGAAGCTGGGCCAGCGCTGTGCCTGGAGGGAGCCGGAGTGGGCAGCCTGGCAGCAGTGCAGGCCAGGCCAGGCTGGGGTCTGAGGCTGCCAGCACTGGGCAGGACACCCGGGGGAGGGGTGGACCCCCCATGCCTGCAGTGGGGCACCAGGCTCCCCAGGACGCAGCCAGGCAGAGCTGGGCTTGAAGCCCATCCCTGCAGCCTGAGCCTGCACCGCCAGCCAGGGCCTTGGCTCAAACCCCTCGAGCTGCGGGGGCAGGTTCTTACGCAGGGCCTGGCAGAGCCTCTGGCACCCAGCGCAGGCAGGGGCTGGTGCTCACAGGTGCCTGGCGGCAGGTCGGGCCCAACTGCTGGATGGGTGCCCTGCTGCAGACAGGTGCAGGCTGAGATGGGTGAACAGGCCTTGCCGTGCTCCCCTGCCCTGGGGCGGGAGAGGGAAGGGGGGTGCCGGGGCAGCTGGGTTGGGAGCTGGAGCTCAGCCCTGGGTTGTGCTGGGGGGCCCTGCCTGGTCCTTGGCAGTGGGGTGCAGGCTGGGGCAGGGTGCTGCTGCTGGGTGGGGCTGGGAGAGGTGTGAAACGCCCCCCAGCTCCCACCTTGCTCGGGGGCGTAAGCCAGCGCGCTGAATGGCCTGACCAGCGCAGCCCTGGCCGAGTGGCCCCTTTGCCATGGGCCTGCCACTGGAGGGTGGCCTGGGCCGGCCTGTGTGCCCCGCAGGGTGGGGGTCTGCCCTCCTGTGGATGGGCCTGGGCAGAGGATGGGGCGGGGGGGGTGTCCCCGGGGTGCTGGACTGGGGGCTCTGGGTCCCGCTGTGCCCTGTACGGAGCTGCACAATAAAGCGTTCACCCTGCACTGTCTGCCTGGGCTGTGGCTGGGGAGGGGGGGGCATTGCCCCAGCAACACCCCACCTGCTAGTGGTGGGGGGGATGTGCAGCACTGATCAGCTGCTGCCCCCACCCCGATGTGCAGGTGGCAGCCCAGCAGGAAGGGGGACCCCTGCAATGGGCAGAGCAGCACCCCAGGGCAGGGCCCCAGTGGCGTAAGACAGGTGCCAGCTGCGGGGCACGGTGAGAGCACGTTTATTGGAGTCCTTTGGCACAACCACACCAGCCCTGATGCCCTGGGGCTTCACCTCCTGGGGCTTGGCTGGGTAAGCATCCCCCACCCCGGTCCTCGGCATAGCCCCGGCTTCTGCCCCACTGGTGGTGGTGGTGCACCTGCAGCCAGGTCTTGGGAAAGTCCTGCCTGCTCTGGGCTGGCAGAGCCTGTGATTCCCCCCCACCACCCCAAGCAAAGTCCTGCCTGCTCTGGGCTGGCAGAGCCTGTGATCCCCGCCCCCAAGTCCTGCCTGCTCCAGGCTGGTGCAGGTCCTGCCCCCCAGCAAAGCCCTGTCCAGTCTGGACTGGCACAGCTCCGGCAGCACGGGCAGGGCCGAGCCCAAAGGGTGCCTGCCGGCCGCCCTGGAGCAGCGCTGCCCCGTCCCTCACAGCTCGATGGTGTCACTCGACAGGCTCCGGGAATCCGCCTGCTTGCTGAGCGCCAGGAAGCGCCTCCGGGCATCGCCTGTGCAGTCTCCAGCCGGGACTGCAGGGCCCTGGGGGGGCAGCAGTGGGGCCTGCCCGGGCAGCTCCTCCAGGGGCAGGCTCTCCAGCGAGGCGTGGCCGTGGCGCCAGGGGTTCCAGCTGAGCGTCAGGGAGCCCCTGGAGAAGCTACCGAGGGAGCTGCCCGAGATGGTGCCCTCGGCGGGCGGCAGCTCCCCGAGCGAGCCGCAGCGGCGCAGCCGGGCCCCGGGGGGGAGGGCGGTGCCCTGGCCCAGGGAGGAGCAGGAGTCCTGGCGTGCCAGGCTGCAGTGACTGAAGAGGCTGTCGCGCAGCAGGTGCTCCCGGCAGAGGGCTGCGTCGATGCTGCGGCTCAGGTTGATGGGCGAGGGCGGGCGGAACTCCAGCTCGCTCAGGGATGGCGCCGAGGCCTGGGAGCAGGCGCAGGCCGGGGGGCGTGTGGGGCTGGCGCTGGGCGAGTCCCTGGCAGATGGGGCCTCTGGCTCGCTGCTGTCCTTTGGCGCCTGCAGGTGCTGGTGGCTGCGGCCAGCCGGCCGCTCTGCTCCACCAGGGGCCCAGGCGTACGTGCCATGGGGCTGGGCGCAGAGATAGCGGCGCAGCTTGGCCCAGCAGCTGTGGCTGGCAGTGCCATGGGGCTGGCAGACAGGCCGCGAGGCCACGAAGCACAGGGCAAAGGCCAGCAGCAGCTCGCCAATGCGGAACCAGAGCTGCACAAACCACCAGGGCCAGGAGAACTCCCCAGGGGGGCCCAGCGCCCCCCCCAGCCACAGGGCCCCATAGGCCTGCAGCCCGCAGCACAGCAACCCTGGGACGCTGCATCCCACCAGCACCCCTGCATTGGGGCCAAGCCTGGGCGCCCCATGCTGGGCCCGCCGCAGCTGCCAAGACGCCAGCAGGGGGGCCAGCAGGAGGGCGGCGCCACAGGCACAGGAGAGCAGGTGCAGCCCCATGCCCAGCCGGGGGCTCAGCGGGGCCACAAGCAGGTCTG
Organism: Carettochelys insculpta; assembly: GCF_033958435.1. Lineage (NCBI taxonomy): Eukaryota > Metazoa > Chordata > Testudines > Carettochelyidae > Carettochelys > Carettochelys insculpta. The sequence continues at coordinate 49,568,777 of NC_134147.1, read as the reverse complement.
TGGCCAGCAGCAGGGCGCTGTGGAGCGAGGCCAGCGCTGCCAGCAGGGGCAGGCGCCGCAGGGCCGGGGGCGGCAGCAGCAGGGCGAAGGCGCTGAGCAGCAGCGGGAAGGGGGCGTTGTACAGCAGCCGCAGGGCAGGGCCGGGCAGCCGGGCCCTGGTGCCGTAGGGGTCGGCCAGCAGGAAGGAGGCCCGCAGCAGGCCAACGCCCAGCAGCAGGGCCCAGGCGCCCTGGGTGTGGGGCAGGCCCCGGCCGGGCGAGCCCAGCAGGCTGCTGGCGCACAGCAGGCTGAGCAGCAGGAAAAGGGCGCTGGTGCCGTAGACGTGCATGGGCCAGGCCAGGCTGAGCGTGCGCTGCAGGTCTGCCCAGCGCAGCAGGGTGCGGTTGGGCTGCAAGGGGCTGCAGGCGTCGCCGGCATGGGGGCAGGGCAGGCCGGAGGCCGGGAGGCTGGGCCCAGGCTCGGAGGGGCGCTGCAGAGCGCGCTGGGTGGTGACTCTGACAAGGCCTCGCCGCGGAGGGGCCGGGGGCCGGGTCCTGGCTGCGTCTGCAGCTGCAAAGAGCAAGGGGCATCCGTCACGCAGGCAGAGCACGTGCAGGCGCAAACCCTGCTGCTGCCACGGCTCCCTGCAGCCGGTGCCGCGCTCCTCCGGCAAAGCAGCTGGGCCCCACCTGGCACGGGCCGGGGCAGCCGCAGGGCACACCCGCGTGCCAGGCTGGGGAGGGGGGGTCAGCCCCCACTGCGGAGCCATTGCACGTGACTCTGGGCCAGGCCCTGCACCCTCCCCCACTCCACGCTCATCCCACTGCATTCACCGCCAGCACAGGCACGAAGGGGGAAGGATGCTGCCGGGGCTGGGGCTGTGGGCGGGAGTGGGGGGCACTGGCCTGATGGGGGCCGGATGGGGCAGGGCTGGGCAGATAGGAGCTGCAGGTGGGAATGGGGGGGGCGGGGAACAGGTCGGATGGGGCGGGGCTGAGGGGCAGGGGCTGTGGCACACCTGGGGAGCAGGTGAGGTGGGCAACGGCCGAGCTGGCAGAAGGCCAGAGGTGGCCTAGCAGGGGCCCCAGCAGACAGAGGTGGCACGTTGGGGGGGGGGGGGGTACGTGCCCCAGTGGCTATCGGAGCGGGGGGGAGGGGGGAGCAGCTCTGTTCCCCCCCCCCCCCCCCGCCCCTGCTCAGCCCCAGGCGCACTGGGCCAGCTCCACCCTGCCCTGCCGTCTGCAGCTGCCTGAGGGCTCTGGGCAGAGCGCTGCCCTCGCGGTGGGGGGGGCACCCGCCCGCCAGGCCTCTAGGCGCACTGCAGCAGAGCCAAGCGCCGGCAGGCGCCAGGCCCCTCCCCAGGGTGCAGCTCCAGGCCAGCCAGCCCTGGGTCTAGCACATGCCCTGACGGACACTGCCAGTGAGCCCCAGCCCAACACCGCTGCTCCCTGCCCCCACCCCCAGCGTCCAGCCTGGCTCCTCTGTGGGCACCAGTGCCCCCGGCACCTGTCAGTGCCCGCGGGGAGCCCTGAGCCATTGGGTGCCAGCAGCCCCGGAGGGCGGCTGAGGGCTCTGGCCCATGGGGCTGGGCAGGCCCAAGGTACCCACTGCCCAGCTGGGGCTGGTGCCAGCTGCCCCTCACCTGCATGCCCGGTGCCCAGTGCTGTCGGCCTGGCTGAGGACGTAGCGTTCACAGGGGTCCTTGGGGCCACAGCTCCTTGGACCTGCTGCAGGGACCCCAGCTCATCTGCTGCAGCCCCTGAAAGACAGCCAAGGGCCAGGCCCTCAGGTGGCCACAGCCACACCCAGGGGTGCGGGCAAGTCCCCAGCCTGGGGTGACGGGAGGTTGGTGGGCGTGCCCTGCGCTCCGGGGGGGGGGGGTAGGGCCAGGGGGGCTCCCGCCACGTACCTGGGCGATGAGGCGCTGCGGCGAGCGACGCTCTGGGCGTGGTGGGAGGGAGTGCTGAGCCCTGCTCAGTGCCAGGAGCAGCCGTCCCAGGGGCCTGCGGTGGCTGGGTCGAGGTTTCAGGCAGCACCCGCCGAGCGCTTCTCTGATGAGCCAAGAGCCCCTCTGTCCAGGCCAGGGCCCTGGCTTCCAGCACGGCCCCCTCAGAGGCTCCCCAGGTGGGGCTCCCCTGTACAGGGACAGCCCGCGCCAGAACCAGGCCTGCTGGGAGCTCTGGTTGGCCAGCGCTCAGCGGAGCAGGAGCAGGAGCAGGAGCAGGAGCAGGGCCAGGCCACCCCCTGGCCCCCGAACCCCCGGCTCCAGCAGGTGTGGGTGCTGGACTGGCTGCAGGGAGCCAGGGCCCCTCTGGCCAGGGCCGGCTGCGCCAGTCAGTGGGGTGCGGGGGCAGCCCCAGGGCATCGCTCCATGTGGGAGAGGTTAGGCCCCTGCCCCATGGGAGGGAGGGGCCCAGGGTGGGGGCAGCCTGGCCTGCTCCCTGGGTGCCCTTCTGGGGCACATCCCCCAGTTGTCCCCCGTGACCTGCCCTGCCAGGCTCCTTGGCGGCTGCCCACTGCCACTCGGCTCTGCTGGCTTGCGCTCTCCAGCCTGGCTGGGTCGTCCAGGCGACGGTGGGCCTCGGGCACGGTGTCCTGGCTGTGCCAGGCTTGTCCTGCCCAGCCCTGCCCAGCCCGCCCCCTGCCCTGGCCAGGCTGGGGGGCTCCGAGTGCAGCTCCCTGCTCCCCATGGCCCCCGAGCTGCCTGTGGCTCTCAGAGGCCAACCAGAGGGCAGTGGGTTGTGACCCCCACTGCTGGCGGTGCTGCACCCCCCGGAGCCAGGCCTGGAGGAGAAGGGGCAGCTCCCCCGACCTCGCCCAGCAAGTCCCAGGAACGTGGCAGCAGCTGGGCCAGGGCCCCCGGGCCTCCTAGTGGCAGCTGGTCCTGCAGCCTGGGGCCCCTCCGGCGTCTGGAGAAGGTCGTCAGCCCCCAGGGGCAGGGGCAAGTGAGCGGAGCTTCCTGCTGGGGCCAGGGTGTGTTCAGAGGGGGCCCTCCTGGAGCCTCGCCACCGCTCCTCTGGCCCCCCAGCCCTGCCGAACAGCAGGCCGTGCCCAGAGGCAGCCAGGGCCACGGAGCCGAGAGCGGGCAGAGCCTGGCGAGGCCGGAGAGCCTCTCTGAAAGGCCCGCCCAGAGAAAGCCGCCCAGCCAGCTCTGGCACCCAGCCCGCTCTCGGGGACGCTCCTGCAGCCAGCAGCCTGGCCTGGCCCCCGCTGTGGGACGGCTGCGCCCGCGCCGAGGCTGGGAGCCGCGCCAGCACCAGGAGCAGCGTCCAGGCGAGGAGCTGCACCGCAGCCGCCATGGGAGCTCTTCACCCTGCAAGGGAAGGGAAGGGAGAGGGAGCTGGGCTGGAGGGCACCCAGGGCCCGGGCAGCCCCATTGTGGGAATGGGGTGGGGTGAGGACACCCAGGGCCCAGGCAGCCCCACTCTGGGGATGGGGGGAGGACGCCCAGGGCTGGGCAGCCCCACTCTGTGTCCAGCCAGCAGCAGAGCAGCAGCAGCAGGGCCAGAGAGAGCGGGCAGGGAGGGGGCAGAGTCAGGCCCTGCAGCTGACACACGACGGGGCCAAGGGGTCGGGGCCCTGTAAACTTGCGGTGCCCTGGCACAGCCACGTCCCAAGCCCTGCTCCCGAGGGATTGCTGGCTGGGCAGTTCCCTGCTCGCCTGGCCTCGTCCTTCGGGGGTGTCTCAGGACAGGGGGGCACAGGGTGGGGCCGGAGCCCTGGCTGTGGGGCCCAGCACCATGGCTGAGCTACCAGGCACCACTGCCTCTGGCCCTGCCCTTGTGTGGGTTCCCCCTCTGCCCCACACGTCACCCCTCCGAGCACCCCCAGCCCCAGAGCTAGCCCGGGAGGCCAGAGCCAGCAGCCCATGCCCCCTCTGCTGCCCGTCTGAGGGTCGGCACCGCTGCCAGCCAGGCAGGGCCCACAGCAAGCCACAGTGAAGCGGCAGGGCGGGCTGGCTCTGTGCCAGCGGGGCGCCCTGGGCACCCCACAGCGGGGCCAGAAGCCAAGCCCCAGCAGCAGGGCACTGGCCTGGCACTGGCGAGGCACCGAGCTGCACGGCCAGGCTGGGCCAGGCTCGGGGCTGGCAGAGCCAGGAGGGGGCTGCCCGGCTCTGCGGGGCTCCAGGCTCAGCGCTGCGGGCAGCCCGCTGGGAAAGATGTGCCCGGCTGGGGAGAGCCCAGCGAGCATCGCCCGCGGGCAGCTGGAGGAGCCCGCCCAGCGCGGACAGGTTACGAGCCCGGGGCCCGTCTGGGCTGGAGGGGAGCCGGAGAACATCGTCATGAGCCTTCCGGGGCCACCGCTTCCGCCGGGGACCCTCTGCCCCACGCGGGGGGGGCAGGCCGGGCGCTGGGGACCCTCTGCCCCACGCGGGGGGGGCAGGCCGGGCGCTGGGGACCCTCTGCCCCACGCGGGGGGGGGGGCAGGCCGGGCGCTGGGGACCCTCTGCCCCACGCGTGGGGGGGAGGCCGGGCGCTGGGGACCCTCTGCCTCACGCGTGGGGGGGAGGCCGAGCGCTGAGCTGTGCCCGGGCCGGAGAGACGCCGGGGGCCGCGATGCTCGGAGACCTCACCGGGACCTACGGGCCGCAGCCCCCATGTCCCCCGCCCCAGGAGCGCAGCGCGGACCGGACCGGGCTCCCCCCGCCCCTCACCTGGGCCCGGCGCGGTCCCCGCTGCTGGCTCGGCCCGGCTCGGCCCGCTCCGCTCACGTGCCCTGCGCTAGTCACGAGCCACGTGGGCTCAGCAGGAGCGGACCCCCGCGCGGGGGGGAGAGACGCAGTCGGGACCAGAACAGACCCGGGTGGGCCCCCGCTGCACCCCAGGGGCAAGTCCCCCCCCGCGGTCCGGGCCAGGCCCCCGCTGCACCCCAGGGGCAGGTCCCCCCCCGCGGTCCGGGCCAGGCCCCCGCTGCACCCCAGGGGCAGGTCCCCCCCCGCGGTCCGGGCCAGGCCCCCGCTGCACCCCAGGGGCAGGTTCCCCCCCCCGCGGTCCGGGCCAGGCCCCCCGCTGCATACCAGGGGCAGGTCCCCCCGGCACGGCCCGTCTGCCCCCCCCCGCGGGCAGGAACAGCGGGTACCAGCCCTTTGGTCGCTGGGTGCCCAGAGAAGCCTGAGTGACCAAGCCAGGCCCCACTGGAGAGAGCCACAAGGCTGCATAACTCCTTGGCTGTAGGGCGGCGAAGACCCGGGCAGGCAGCCCTCAGCAGCAGGCAGTGACATGGGAGCCGTTTCCAGGCCAAGGGCACCGAGAGCCAGGGCCCTGAACCGCAGCCTGTCCGGCGCGCATCCCACCTCCCCTGGCAGGAGCGACGGAGGCAGAGCAGCAGAGCTGCCCGGGGGCAGATCCTGTCTGCCCCCCCCCCCGGGCAGAGTGACACTGGGGTGTCTGTGTGCAGCCACTGACTGGTCGTACCCAACCCTGGGCCCTGCTGCCAAATCCCTGCCCCCCCCCCACCTCTTCCCATCATGTCACTGCTCGCTCTGTCCCCTGACTCCCTGCCGCCTGCTGCATTGGAGGGCGGACGGGTCTGGCTGAAGGAGCTGACTGGTGGGGTCCCCTCTTGTCCCTGGCCCTGCTCCACACCCCAGCACCACCAGAGGCAGCACCTGCGCGCTGGGGGTGACTACTGAGCTGCAGCAGCCTGTACGGGTGCAGGGTGAACGCAGTGTATAACCTGCCTGAGGTGGCTGATGAGCTTGCCAGGGGCTTTGCGGCTAGCAAAGGGGCAGGAGAAGAGCCTCTCTTGGCTTGGACTCAGAACCCTGCCTGTCTCCTCTCCTTCCCCCTGCATCCTTGCCTGCGCCTGCTCCGCTATGCAGGCTCACGGGGCAGGAGCCTTGTCACTCTGCCCGTCTCTCCATGAGGCCCAGCTTTGCCCAGCAGGGACACAGTGACCAGGCCGCTGGGGACTCTACCTTGGAGACACACTGGTGCGAGCTCGGAGTGAGCTGGGGCGCAGCTGCAGGGCTGCGCAGGTCGAGCACACACCTTCAAGGCGGCCCTGCAGCAGAGCTCAGCGGGAGCTGCCCTTTGCAGCTATCAAGTGCTGAGTAATGCTAAGCTCTCTAGGAGAGCCGCTGACACCCTCTGCCTGAGTAGCCATGCGGGCTATAAAATGGCTCAGCGAGTGCCCCAGGCTCACTGCCTGTTCCAGCTGCTGCCAGGCCCTGCCAGCTGTGCTCTCACCTCTTCAGGGGCTGCTGGATGGGCAGCAGCCCTGTGGGGAGGCCCAGTTTGAGAACAGTCTCGGGCACCTGTTGCATTATAGCACCACCTTACGCACCAGAAGAAAAAGAACACCCGCCAAGTATGGTAAGGGAGCAGAGCCAGTCGCCCACGAGGTAGGCAGAGACAGAGCTGGGCTGCCTTGTGCATGTGATACCACTTGCAATGAGGAGACCGCCAACGATTTCTCCCCCAGCCCTGCCGCACTCAGCACACAGGGTGGACAGTGCTCACGGAACGAGGAAGTGCTGGGAGCCTGGCTGTTCGCTAAGGACCTGCATCTGTGTCTGTTCTTCAGCCTCGGGCGCGTGGAGATGCTGCAGCCCCCAGGGACAGCCATGACAATCCCTTTGTGCTCTCAAGGGAATCTGAGGCAGAAAAGAAGTCACTCAATTTACGTTATTCTAATTATATTTTTGTTGTTCTCTTCGGGCCCTTGTCACCGGAAGCTGGGGTGCCTGGCCAAGCTGAGGGCCCCAGAGCACCACCTCTGCAGCTGCCCCCTGCAGGAGGAAGGTCTTTGTTTGAAGCTTGACAGTGACAGAGTCAGTGCTTGAGGGGTCAAAGCATGCAGAGTGCAGAAGCCTTGTGGGATTACATGGCCAGGACAACTGAAGGAGGACAGCTGCTGTGGTAACACTGGTGTCCCCAGGGGCGCTGCAGCAGTGAAATTTAACCATGCTATTGACTGCCATCACGTTTGGGTGACTGCTTGGTGGCAACCATGTCTGTGGGTAAGCACGCTCTGCCCCTCCAGCATGCCCCCGTGCTCGCACATCTGATGTGCGCCAAATCCTGGCTACGGAGGTGGCTCTTCATAGCCGTGTAAATGAGAGTCTTCCAGGCGTTGTGAGCTCACCGGCCAGGTATCTATGCCCGTGAGGTACACCTTGCCACCCCTGCTGCACTGACCTAGGAGACTGGCTTAATCTTTCTGCTGCTGTCACCTTCTGAGACACGTCAGCTCCTCAGAGGCTGCTGCCACCCTGGTTGGACAAGTCAGCCAGCAGTTTACCAAAAAGCATTAACACAGAATTGTGAACAGTGACGTTATCCATCTTCATTAGATATCAGACAAGCTGCATCAAACTGAATTACCCTGAGCCCGTAGTCTCTAAGAGACAACCTAGCGAAAATGCATTGGTTAACTCACAGAAGTACAAGCATATGGACTTCTCCCCTGAAATCATTACCCAGAAATTAGACCCTTGTGAAGAAATGGACATGATAATCAAGTAAGCGTTAACTGGGGTCTTTTTATTTTGAAATGACCAAACGAGGCTATTTATATTCACGACACCAGACTGAAGTGTCTCATTTGTCAGAGCAACCCTGAATATGAAATCAAATGTAATACAAATACTTAATCACAACTTAAACTTGAGCCAGGATGTCCTTCTGAAAAAGCTGCTGTAGTCCCATCAAGCTAAGGACTTGGTGCAGAGTTCCCTGCTGTAATTCTATGGCCTGTGTTATGCTGGGGGTCAGAACTGGTGACCCCAGCAGTGCCTTCTGGCCCTACAATCTGTGCATTGGATAGCACTGTTAATCCAAAATACTCAAGTCTTTTAAAAGAAAACTGGAAGAAACAATGGGGTTTTTTTGGCATCTTATTTATGAGTGTCCTTTCTAGGCTGTTCCGTGAGAACCTATTACACTAGAAACACATAAGATGAAGTTCTTGATTAGCTCACAGATGCAGATGAGCACAAGTGAGACTAAAATTGAATAGAGTGGCTAGAGAAATAAGTCAGAAAGGAGAAGAAATGTTCTAACTAGTGAACACAGCAAGATCGGAGGGCTGTTTTCCACACAAAGGGTACCTTTGCCCACAACAGGGCAAAAGACAGTGAAGTAATCTTAACTGGGTGAAGAATCAGAAGCACTCCCATTCATCTCAGAGCGATCAGGGTTTGGGCCTTAACCACCTGAACCACTCTAAAGAGAAAGAATGAAACCCTGGAAATAAGGCCCCAGGCCCCAGACACTGCATAGCTCTTTAAAATCATTCAGCATCTAGGTAGCTTAAGAGCAGATAGGGGCTCTCTGCAGTGCCCCCACTAGTGGGAATGTAGGCTAGCCTCACAGGTGCTTCTGCTGAGCACAGATGACAACAATCAGAGAACCATGGCATGTCTGCTAAGAGCCAGGACACACAAACGTATGCAGACATAGAATAAAGAGCAGCTTGTCTTTCCCAGGTGAATGGGAGGCCTTGGCACAGACCTTGTTTCTGGACAGAACACAGCAGCATATTATCATTACACTGCACAGAGCTTGCCAATGGCCCTTCAATGCAGTTTAGGTCTGGATGCACCTTGTCTATTGCCAGAGGGGGCTGCCAGGAGTATGAGAGAGACTTCTCCCTCCAGACAGGGACTGGACTGAGTTAGCCACGCTGGTGTTCTGCACTGGGACCATTGCCTGAAAACATCAGTCAGAATAATCACTGTCCAAAAGTAAGGAGCAAAACGTGTTCTTACGCTGGGCTGGGGTAACAGAAAGACACAATTTCTTAGAAACCACGGTGCATGGGCCATTGAACCAGCTCCTCTGGTCTTCACTCCTTAGGCCACTCTCCCAAGGAGAGCAATCCCAGAAACAGAGAGTCTGTTTGGTATTGCAGATGTCCACTCGCCTCTCCCTTCCCAATACTCCTTTTCTCTTGGCTGCAGGCTGTCTCACATTGTCCTGGGCATGGAGCATGGGCAAGGAGTCTGCTTTCTTCCTGTGTCGATGGGCAGCTGAAGACCCTGAGTCAGAGTCCTCCAAACAAAGTATAACTTTATCTTGGGGAGAGTAATTTTGTCTGGAACCCGCCGACTCCAGCCACCTGCTGCTCATTTTTCTCTTCAGACCACTGTTAGGACCCTTGGAAAGGTCTCCGTTTTTCTTAGGAACGTACATTCTTTTCCTCACTGTTAATTTACTCCTGTGGGGTTTTTTTGACTTTTCTTTTTTCAGTCTGTTTCCGAGAACTGGGCTATGCATCATGCTGGCTGTAGCAAGGTCTCTGTGCCTTTGTCTAGCCATATTGTTTTGTACAGGACAGTGGCAAAGATGGGTCTGGTTTTGTTGTAAAGGTGTCACAGGTTTGACTCCGTTAAAGTCTTTTCTGATTGCTTTCCTCAATGGTGTGGCAGGAGGCATGTTTTGAATAAGCAGCCGGTCTGTCTCAGGACTGGTCCCAGAAACCTCAGCATTGGAGCAGCAGGCATCTGGTGGGCTGCCAGCAGGCAGTTGTTTTACTACAGCAGACTTCACCTCTTGTGTAGTCATGTTTGCCTTGCCTCGCAAAGCTCTAGTTGTGCGAGTGGCTCCCCTTCCAGCAGCTGTGTTTAAGTCACTCCCGTGTGGGTCACTTGTAGCTGTGTGATTCTTCGTATGGGACTCTCCAGGGCTGTTTGCCAACGTCCTGGTGTGCAGCTGAGTTTGAAGCAAACTTGTTCTACAAACCCTCTGACAGTGCGTTCCCTCTGGACTGAGAACACGGCGGTCCTGTAATCTGTCTGGAGAGGTCTGGGATGTGTTATCCTTTACACAGCTGGGAAACCTGGAAGTGGAAGTGAATGTCTGCAGCTCAGCTAAGATGCTGGGGACCGGGAGGTGATTTAGCTGCTCACATAGCTTCTGATGCTGCTTATTCTGCTGAGATGTTAGTACTTCCAGACTCTCCTTCAGTAACTGTAAATTGGATTTCACATCTAAAAGCTCCACATCTTTCTGGGGAAAGTAGTAGAAAAATCAGGCAGACTGTTAAACTCTATCAGTAACATTCAAACCATACCCCTTTAATATCAAATCTTAGCCAACCCAAGCATCAGCAGTCTGCTTATTTCTGTGTAGCACCGATGGTAGCCTCTCTTTGGGAGGGTGAATTTCCTGTTCATTGTGGTGTCACCCTGGCCTCACAAAGGCAACATACCACTTCTTCCTGTGGCTTACCGCTTGCCACAAACACACACTGCCAGGCCTCCTGGGAAACCAGCTCCCTCTAGCAGCTTAAACTTGGAAATTTCCGTCCTGTACCTTTATGACATCATATTTTGCTCCCTATAAATCCCTTCTTCTCTCACTGAGGCCCTGCCTGAGCTGACAGCACGCAACACTAACTTTCCAGGAGAATAGGAACAAAGAGGTAGCCATGTTAGTCTGTACTCCAACACAACAAAGCAGCAGAAATGTACCACTTCAAAGATTGACAAAATGATTTATTCGGTGATGAGCTTTAATGGGACAGATCCTGGATCTGAAGATGTGGGCCTGTCCCACTGTGATGGAGTGGGGGATACCTCTGTGTGTGTGGGGGGGGGGCTCACAGAGGTTGGGGGTCTCCTGCTGAGGGTAACCTTGATGACCAGGTAACACCTTTGTACTGCAGACAAAGGAGGAGGTGGAGCCTGAGGGGTTTGAATTGGAACTGGGAGTTGGAAGCAGTTAGTCTGGGCTAGGAGAGACAGAGACAAAGGAGGGGGCCAGGCCCCGGCTCTGGGGGCCCCTCGGGGCCTCCTATCCCCAACATGGATTTGACTGGCTGTCTCTGCCGGCTGCAGTGACTCCTCTGTACAATGCTGTCAGCTCATAAAGCTGCTGTTCTCCTGCTGAGCGAGAGTCACTCCTGCCTGCAGATGGGGTGCAGAGCTTGGGGGACCCCGAATCCCATCACACCCACGAAAGCTCCCCACCGAATAAATCATTTTGTCAGTCTGTGAAGTGCTACATCTGTGCTGCTTTGTTTTTTGTTTTTGTTTTCCAGGAGGAGCACACCCATCCCTCTTTATCAGGGACGCACTGCACCAGCAATCTCCAGCCTGCCAGGTAGCAGGCCCTTCCCGAGCACGGCTTCCCCCCAGCACCGACGAATGGAGCATCCAGCAGGGTGATGTGCTTTCTCCTCTGAGTGGCACCCGCTAGGCTGGCAAACAAAAGCTCCTGATCAGCTGTCACAGGGCTGGACTTTCATATTGGATCTGGAAGCCATTTTAATGCCCAATGTGACTATTGGCCCCAAATATCGTGCCAGGAGGGAGGTGCGAGGGGTCTATTGAAAGCTGATGATGCCCTGAATCGATATGTGCTACTCGCATGTCTGTATCAGGTATCAGACTTTAGCTCTGTAGCGGCGTTAGACAATGTTTCAGTGCAGAGCCTCACAACGGAAGGTGTGAGCTCAGCCCCAGCTGGGACACTGGGCTGAACCATAGGGTGGAAACCAGGTGCTCAGTCACTGAATCCACATTCCAGGTGCTTGGGACCTGTCAAGGGATTCCGCCCAGTGGTCAAGTGACCTGGGCTGGAGCAAAGGAACAGGCCCAGTTCAGAACAGTAACAGAGAGAGCCGTGCGAGTCTATACTCTAGCAAAACAGAAAGCAGTCCAGTGGCACTTTAAAGGCTGACTACATAGTTTATTAGGTGGTGAGGGTTCATGGGACAGAGTCTCTTCTGCTCTGACTATGGTCTGAGGAAGTGGGTCTGTCCCATGAAAGCTCATCACCTAATAAATTATTCGGTTAGTCTTTGAAGTGCTAGTGGACTGCTGTTTTGGTTTGGTAGGTCCATTTCAGAACTCTGAAACTGTCCCCTGGGATTCGGCCCCTGGCAGCCTGCCTCACCAGCCCCCCTGCGTCAGGTAGGGGCGGCCCGGCCCGGCCAGGCACTACGGGAAGAAGAAGGGCTTTGTCCCTGACTAGAGCCGAAGAGGCAACACAAGAGTAAACAATGCTGTGGACTTGGCAGTGGCCATCTTGGCTCTTTTGTCTTTTGGTCTCCATGGGTCCATGTCCAGCACGTGGGCCCCGCAGCCGGGTCTACAAACACGCCAATGGCTGAATCTATGTGACCAGAAATGAACGTTCAGAGACTCTCAGGAACCAGCAAATAACACCACTGGCTGCGTCAGTAGTTGTGACTGATGCGTGTAAAGTGCTGTTGGAACCATCCTTCTCTCTCACCCTGGTCTTCCTTTTGGATTAATAACCCTTTAGGGATTAGAGCTAACGAATCGGTGGGCGTGTTCTTGGGGTAAGAGCCAAGTCTATATTGACCAGCGTCTGGGGCTGGGTCCTTTGGGGTCTGGAAGGATCTGTGCAGTGTTGGGTGAAACAGGCTTAAGAGCCTCTCACCTTAAGTTTGAGGTTGTTGATCTGGGCTGGGGCAGCAGCTGGGCAGTCTGTGGGTTTGCTTATGTGGCTTCCGGCTGGCCATGGGGCTGGCAGAAGTGCTGTGGCGGCTGGTTGGATTTGCCTTAGTGAGAAGGAAATCCCAGCCTGGGGCTGTGAGTAGCCCAGATTTTAATCAGAGATACCGTGGATTGATTTCTGTGGCTGTGCCCAGAAATCCCATCCTATCACATCAGCCTTTAGGCTGGGAACTCTGAGTGGCAGCCCAAGGCACCCTTACTAGCTGGCAGAGTTAGCTTAGACGCAGTGTTTTAATGTTTCCCTGTGGTGGAATAGTAACTTTCCCTTTATAACTGGTCACAGGGAGCCACAAGCCAATGCTCAGTCAATGGCTTTGAAAAAACAGGAGAAATCCAGCACAAGAGATGACTTTCTGAACTTACAGCTACAAGCCTCCTCTCCATCTCCAGTAACACCTGCTCCATTTGGCTTCTGTCTGTCAGAGCAGCCAGCACTGAGCTGTGCTGGGACTGGGCCATCTCTTGCACTGAAGAGGGAAATCAATAAAAACCCATTTACTCTGTAATTTGTAAATATGCATAAAACAGTGCTGGATTCTTCTCCTGGGGTTTTGGCAATCAGAGGACTGGCCAGCTGAAAGCCAGGTCACCAAACTAGGGAATAAAGCAGCCTCCCCTACATGACAATAATTAGTCTTAACATAATCCCCACTGCTGCTAATGCCTACAACATGCCAAAGCAACGTCAACGTGTGGCTGGAAAACCCTATCGACCTTACAGCAAACTCCATTCTGCCCCACTGAAGTAAGCGCACTCCAGTACTAGGCAGTGCAAGCACCCCGCACTTACAGGTGTGAGCCCTGATGCCGATGCACATGCGCTCTGAGCATGCACGGTGTAGCAGCGCCTGAAGAGCTGTATTATCGCATGCCAGGCCTCAAAGCCTGCTGAAGTCTTACCAGGCATGCTGAGCCCATGGCCTGGGAATGCCACTCAAAGGGCGCTGGAATTCTGACCCAGTGCCCGAGTGGGAAAAGCCTGGCAACCAGAAGGGCTGCTGGTCCAAGAGTGAAAGAGGAGCTCATGCCATCTCCCAGCGACAAAGCAGCCCTTCCCCCAGGGCCCCGATGTGAAGGAGAAGTGCTGAGGAGAAGAGAGGGAGACTTCCTTCAGGTCACTTCCCGTCTATCTCTAGCAGGGCTCCAAAGAGAGCCTCGTTCTCTCTGCCGCTCCCCTTCTTTCCCTGGCCACCTTCTCTTTTCTGCTCTCCCGGGAATACTGTTGCAAGCCTCCCCACAAACCCCAGGAATGCATTGCTGCCCTCCAGCGCTGAGTCAGAACCGCGCTCTTCCTGCCAGGGGTGCTGTTTCTAGACCTTTAGTTCTGCAGTCTGGGGCCAGCAGCCCATCCCAGGGCCATGCCTTCCAAATGCCTGTTCCTAGAGCATCCAGGGGTGCTCGCAGAGATACCTTGATTACGCTGTATAAAGCAGGGGGGCCCACTGTCCCTTCTTTCTGGCATCGCACCAGTTAAATCCACTCAGACATAGCTAATCACAACACAAATCCTACAGGTTTTCTATAGACCAGACAAGTATCAAATGAGCACAGTGAACATAAGAACAGCTATACTGCATCAGACCAAAGGTCCATCCAGCCCAGTATCCTGTCTGCCGACAGTGGCCAGTGCCAGGTGCCCCAGAGGAGGTGAACCGAAGACAATGATCAAGCGATTTGTCTCCTGCCATCTGTCTCCAGCCTTTGACTGAAGGCTAGGGGCACCATACTTTACCCTTGGCTAATAGCCATTTATGGACCTAACCTCCAAAAATTTATCAAGCTCTTTTTTGATAGAGTGCTGGCCTTCACAGCCTCCTCCGGCAAGGAGTTCCATAGGTTGACTGTGCGCTGTGTGAAGAAAAATTTTCTTTTATTAGTTTTGAACCTACTACCCATTTTGAACCACTGTCCTTCTTCTTCTGCTTGTCCTGCCACTGAAAAGGACTGACACCCCCACTACAAAAGCACACTCCTGCCTTCCTCTCTGCTGGCTACGTTTCCAGTGTGTGTAATTTGCCTTCACTGCTCCAGGCTCACCCACAGGTTCAAGTCCAAGCTCCCCTCCATGTACACACAGTTCTAACTAACTAGACCTGAGCCCTGCAGGTATAGAGGGCTGAGCCTAAGTCCCACTGGAGCTCAGGTTCAAATGCCACTCTTGTTCAGCCAGGACACAGCTCAGGCCCAGGTCCTGAGAGCCCACCAGCATTATCTTACAGTTCCTTGGAACAGCCCCTTTTGTCCTGCCTGTCCCAGCACGGCTCAGTAAGTACTAGAGGCAGAAGCTGCCAGCAGAGCAAACCTTCTCCTGACTTTGTAATGGCCAGCGCCACGAAGAAACCCTTTCTCTTGGCCAGACTGTGGCTGGTCACTGGTGCAACATGAGCAAGCAATCTGACATTAGCAAGAGTCCCGGGAATGATGGTGTGCACCAGCAGAGAGCAAAGAAGCTGGCAGCAGTGGGGATTCAGCGGACAGCTGCCCAGAGCAGGGAGCGGATTAAGCAGTTCAAGACTGAACTACAGGAAGGTCTGGGAGGAGAATCACACCCCTGGGAACTCCCCATCTCCCCCCTCCTTTCAGGAGCAGTTTCCCCAGGGACAGGGAGCTGCACCAAGCACCGTGTGCTCAGGAGCAGAGGGGGGCTAGTAAGCACTGCAAGAGGCTGCAGAAGTGACTCTTGTTCTCAAAGCAGCCCCACAGGGGCTTTGCCACAGAAGCAGACACAGCAGCTCGTCTGGGTCCATACTCAGGAGGGTTTGACGCCAAACACCTCTGGTGAAACACGTGTGGGTGTGGCCGTAAGGCTCTTGGGGAGACTCAGCCTGCCAAGGGGGTTAGGAGTGCCAGATGCACTGCAGCAGCGCTCCCGAGAAGAGAGGGGGCAGTGGTGCTCGGCCCATGGCTCTGCCCGCATGCCACCCCGAGACCCTGCTCCCTCGTGGTCTCGTCTTCTGTGCTGCAGCTCCTTCCTGCCCTGTCTCTGCCCCCCCCAGTCTCTGCCCTCTTTCTACCTCTTCCCAGCGGCTGCTCCGCTTCTTCCCCCAAAGCCTCTCCTTCCCTCTGCCCATCCCGCCGTGTGAGTAGGGGGCAGGGGGAGGTGGGGGTGGGTGGAGATGAGCAAGTGACAGGCCTGCAGGGTTTTGGGGACATGGTGGACGGCAGGAAAGGGCAGAGTGGGGACAGTGCCCTGGCGGACAAGGCTGAGCAGGAGCAGTGCTTCGGGGCAGAGTGCGGGGTGGAGCCTTGGGCCAGATCGGGGCCACAGTCTGGGCATTGATTCCCCCCCCGCACTTCTAGAGAGCTTCTAGCACTTGTGCCCAGCCACCCCAAACACAGCTAGGCACACACTAGCTCTGTATCAGCAGAGCATAGCCTCTCTCTGGGCCAGGGCTACAGCCTACTGAGCTGCTTCCATCATAGGCTAGCAAGGGGCTTGGCGGGAGGACTCCCACAGTCTCTGTTGCCCTTTGGCTTTCATAAGGGCAGTTTAGCCTCCTGCCTCAACAGAGGCCTGTCTCACCTCTCATCGCCTTAGTGGATGAGGAGGATTGGGCGAGAACTCAGGCACACCCTCTTACGCCAAGTTGCAGCACAGCGGCCCTGATGGCAGCAGCTCTTGGCAGCTTTCCCTTCACTGCTGGAGCTGGTACATTTCCCCAAGGCTCCCCTCTGTCTCCCTCACTGCTTCCTTCATCCTTACCTTGGGCTCCCTTCTTTGGCTAGTTGGTATTTTACTTTGCAGTCCTTCAGCAGCACTTCTTCTGACTCGAGACAGAACTTCCGAACAGGTATCAGGGGCAGCCGAGTCAGTCTGTATCTTCAAACACAACCAGAAGTCCTGGGGCACCTTATACACTAACAGATGTTTTGCATTTAACGAAGCGGGGCTTTGCCCATGAAAGCTCATGCTCCAAAATAGCTGTTAGTCTCTAAGGTGCCACAGGACTTCTTGTAACTTTTACACAGTACAGATGGGGCCTTAATTGGAGCCAAATGTCACATTAACCTAACGGCCCCAACTGAATCTCTAAAGGTTAATTGCAATCCAGTGACTACATTAGCACAATGGCCTCAACTGGCCCTCTGCAGGTTAAATGGAGTCAGGTGACCACGTTAGTCTGGACTAGCCTGTGTTATGGACAACTGCTCCATGGCCAGTATAACTGTCCTCTACTACTCTGCAGTCCCACTGGCCTGGCTCTGTCACAATGGACATTCCAGGCACATAAGTCTCGTCCTCTGCCAATTTCTTCTTTCCCTCTTTATCCCATTCTTAATTGCATCCTGACCAGACTGACAGCTAGCTCTAAACCACGCCTCAAGCATTTGCCTCGTCTCTGGATAAATCCCTCCCCTTTCTGGGGGCACCATAGAAATAGCCTGACTCCATCCTCTTTGGAATCCCCCTTCGGGTCATTGAAGGCTGCTATCAAATCCACCTTCATTCTTCTCTTCTGCAGACTAAATAAGCCCAGGTCCCTCTGCCTCTGCCTTTCCTCAGCAGTCATGGGCTCCAGCCTGCTAATCATTTTCATTGCCTTCTGCTGGACTTCTTCCAATTCATTCACATCCTTTCTGCAGTGGGGCCCCCAAACTGGACACGACACTCCAGATGTGCTGAATAAAGGGGAATAATCCCTGGATCTGCTGGCAGTGCTCCTACTAATGCACTTCACTATGGTGGTAGCCCTCTTGGCAACCAGGGCACACTGTTGACTCACCTCCAATTTCTCATCCACTACAATCCCCAAGTGCAGAACTCCCACTTAGCCAGTCAGTCCCCAGCCTGCAGCAGTCCTTGGAATTCTTTTGCTCTAAATGTAGAACTCTGCACTTGGCCTTGTTGAACCTTGTCAGATTTCTTTCGACCCAATCTTCCAGTTTGTCTAGGTCACTCTGGATCCTACCCCTGCCTCTCCTCCTAGTGTAGGCTGTGAGGGCACCACATTAAGGCAGTGACTCTCAACCTGCAGCCTGTCGGCCTTTTGTGGCCCATTCAGCGCACAGCTGCAGCCCATGTGACATCCTCAGGGCTACACAGATAGTATTGAGTATGTCCAACATGGTTAATAGGTTGAGAACCACTGACTTAACATGTGGCCCCTTAACTGTCTCTCAGAGCTATCTTAAATTAAGAGCTCATACACACATCAGTTTGAACAATGTTTTAACTCAACCCATACCAGGGCTCAACCCATTTCATGACAACATGTTAAAGAAATTTTGCATTTGTGGAAGGTGCCAGTTAAGAATTACAAATCAACGAGAGCTGGGGCAGGTGAAGTTCGAGAAAATTGTGAATTCGTATGTTAAACAAGAAGGAACTGAGATGACTGTGCCAGTCTTCACCCTGATTAGTTTTTTGCATAACATGTCCCTTTCTCTTACTCCATCTTTGCCTCTGGGATGGGGGCTGTGTTTCTCCGTTCTGTATGGAATGAGCATACCATGTTACATACACCTTCATAATATAACTATAACTATAACTATAAACCAACTCTTTCTAGAACCCGGGTAAAATAGGGGTAGTGTATTCTGCTGCTTTGCATTACTCTGGGACTACCAAAAACCAAAACCAAAACAAAACAAAAACCAGAGACCATGAAAATGATTTCTGTGCAAGAGGTACTGTGTGTGATGCAAAGGCTCCTCCAGAGCACACCTTTAACAGGTGCAGTGCATTGGCAGGAGCCAAAAGAAACCCTGAGCGCTGGGCAAGAGAGGTTTGCAAGAGTGGCAAGCTTCCTGAGCTGATTCTTATTACATTAGACTCCTTCAAGGCTCCTTTATGTCACCAAAGCAATGTAAAACCTGTGTCAGGAATGAGTTAGACTCCTTCTCATTCCCCTTAGACATTCATAAAAATAAGGCAGGGTGTCACACACTTTTTGGTGCATAGTAAATGAAGCGAAGCAAAGCAAAGCTCCTACAAAGCCATGCTACACTCAAGACAAAATCTTAACTGCACTTTAACTATTTAGTATGTAACAAAACTAGCCATCTGAGCACACACTGTGGAACCTAGACCTCTTTGGAAACTGGTGGGTTATATGTTAAAAATATAAACTACCGTGTGATCACAAAGTATGATTTTTCAAAGGCTCATAACTCAGTCAAATTGGACTGAATTTTCTCTTGAACATTTAAAAACCACTCTTCCTTTTAAAGACTTTCTATTCCCAAGTGCTGCAGGGCTAGATAGAGACAAATGAGCTTAGAAACATTTTTCTTATAATGGTGAAAGTACATTTTCATTTTCAAAAATGACTACAATTTCCCCCTCAAACCTAAAAAACAATCTGAAGCACAGACTGGACCTGAAAATTTTAACTCTGGCAGATGAAGTTTGAGAAAATTGTGAAGACTTGAAACCCAACCACAAAAGTCATTGTACTCCACATATTCTAATAACAGTAATCAAGGTCACATAGTGGCTGTCCCTTTAAAAACCCACATTTCAGAACTCTGCTTGATACAGCAATAAATAGTGAGCAGGGATGGCATACATTGGTATGGGAATGAAGGTTCCAACAGTGAAAGATGACTGTAGACCAGGGTTTCCTATGGGTTGAGACCCAAACATGGGTAGCAAATACGTTTCAAAAGGGTCGTTGGCTGGGCTGGGTGGCTCCACAGGTGGCTACTAAGAAGCCATTCACGCTGCTGAAGTGGGTCTCAAGTTCTGAATTGGAACAGCAGCTGTCAGGCAGTTCAGCCAATCAGTTACACCGAGAACCATTTCAGCTGCAGGGCAGAGAACTGCATATCTGAGGAGCAGTGCCCGGCCCGGCCCAGGTAAGAGGGGAGCGGGAGCGGGAGCCTGAGTCCCAGGGTGGGAGGGCAGAGCTGATCAGCTCCTTGGCTTCCAGCATCTGCAGGACGTGGGGCCCCTCCAGACAGCACTGCCAGCTGGGGCTGTGCTCCAGCCAGCTTCCAGCCATGGATATCAGGGGGTCCCCTGCTGGCTGCAGCCATCTACTAGCCACAGGGGGGTCTGGGTCTTCCCCCTGGCCCCAGCCAGGGTTCCCACAGCTGGCTCTGAGGGTCAGGACTCTGCCCCAGCAGGCTCCCAGCCATGGGGATGGGGCTTCCCCTCTTACCGGCTGGGGTTCCTGTGGCTGGTGCTGTCAGCTGTAGCTCTGCGCCCCATATGGCTTCCAGCTGTGGGGGTCCCTGTGCCTCCCCTAGCCCCCTATAGCCCATGAGTGACTCCTAGCCCGAGTGTAATTTCCCTAGTCCCCTTCAGCCCGAGTGACTCCTAGCCCCTCAATGTGAGTCCCCTAGCCTCCTCCAGCCCCTGAGTGTGGGGTTTAAGCCAATGGGAGCAGTTGACTGACTACAGTAACTGTAATGTTATTATTTTATCAATGTACTTCCCCTTTTCTATGGAATAACTATTGTGAATACATAAACAGGAGGGGGCACAATTTTGTATTCTTGCCTCAGGTGCAAAGTTAGCTAGTTACAGCTCTGCCACCCCACCCCCACCCCACCCCCATTTTTGAATTGCTGTGGGTCACCGAGTCTTCTTCAGTCATCAAAATGGGTCCCCGTCCGGAAAAGACTGGGAACCGCTGGTGTAGACTGACAAACCTGTGAGCCTACAGGGTGTGAGGGAACATTACGAGTCTCATTTCTCAGCTTAGAGAAAACACGTTAACATTTAGTAGTTTGACAATCTCCTCTGCTATTAACAGAACTCTAAGAAGCACTTACAGGTCTTGGACATGGCTTCCAAGGCATCTAAAATGGAGTTGTTTCTTGAATCCAAAGTTTCTTCAAACTTGTTCAAGCACGTCTGCAACTGCAAAAACCAAGACAAATAATAAAATTCATGGTCAGTCATCTATTCAATTGCATCATTACATTTGCTATAACCTGTGAAAACTGAATGGAATGGCATCAAAAAGAGTATTCACTTGTAGTTTAAAATATTGCAATTCAGCAAGGCAAACACTGTTCTCAATTGAAAACAGAATGAATGCACTGCAATATTTTTTATAAATAAAAGTTCGTTCCAGGTTATGTAGTTTCATTTGCTGGAGAAATGTAGACCTGACCAGCTGGAGTCAGCACGCTGGTGCATGGAGCACCTCATGGTTCTCTCTTGTGTCCAAGGACAAAGCCCTTTCTTCTTTCAATCAGGCCCCTGAGGATCTGCCCCACCTGACCTAGGTGAGCTGTTGTGGCAGACTGCCATTGGTCACCGGTTTTGCTAGCACACCCCAGTCATTCACATGGCCTGTGGGATGGTGCCTGGGCATCTCATTTCCATTCCTTTGCTCAGCCCAGGTCACCTGACCAGTGGGCTGCATTTCATTGACAAGTTCCAAGCCTCTGGGATGCGGATTTGACACCTGAGCACCTGGTTTCCACCTCATTGTTTAGCCCAATGTCCTGGCCAGGGCTGCATTCACAGCCTTCTAAGAATAACAGACAGTGAAAAAGAAAATATGCTCATACTGTGTGAGCACAAGGCTGGAAAATTTGCCAGAATACTGTCTGGCTGTAATATGATGGGGTTTCTGGGCAGAGCTAAGGAAATCTAATGAGGGTATCTTTGCTTAAAACTGGGCTGCTTACAGCCCCTGGCAGTGATTTCCTTCTCACTAAGGCAAACCAACCAGCCTCGAAAGCACCTCTGCCAGCCCCACTGGCCAGCCAGAAGCCACACAAGCAAACCCACAGACTTCCCAGCTGCTATACCAGCCCAGACCAACAATTCCCCTCTTCCAGACCACAAAGGGTCCAGCCACTATGCTGGTCAATATATACTTGGATCTTTCCCAAAACAACGTTTGCCAAATCCTTCAGACCTAAATACTAAAAGGGTTATTAACAAAGAGAGAAACAGCAGGGTTAGAGAGAAAAATTGTTAAAGTGATACTTTATATGCATAGATTATAGCTACTGACACAGGCCAGCAATGTTCTTTGTTGATTCTTGGAAGTCTCTGAAAGCCCATCCCATAAGGGGCAAGATTTCAGGTTACAGGGTCTTAGTTACTGGAGAATTGGAGATCTGGCGAGCTGGGGCCAGCGTGCTGGAACATGGATCCTCGGAACAGGAACAAGAACGAGGACAAAAGACCAAACTGGACGCTGCTAGGCCCATTTTATAGCACACCCCAGTCCATATACATAATATGTAGAATGGATGTCTGGGCATCTGATTTCCATCCCATTTGTTACCCGCAAAGTCACCTGATTCAGCTTCAGATGTTTGTGATGGGCTTGGAGGGATCACGCTGGAAAACAGCCATGCTGTGCTGGAGGAGGGCAATCCTGTGCTGACTGTGCACATACAAGTCCCTCCACCTCAAACCCGCAGCCACCACTCCTAAGGGTTGATGCTATGTGGGAACGGGAGTGACTCCACACTACTTGTGCACATCTATGCCTCTCCACCCTAAGCTACTGCCACCTCTTCCAAAGGCAAACGTGAGCAACAGAACAAAAAAGCAGGCCAGTAGCACTTTAAAGACTAACCAAATAATTTCATGGGTGGTGAGCTTTTGTGGGACAGACCCACTTCTTCAGACCAGAATGGTAAGCAACTCATTAGGAGGTGTCTGAAGAAGTGGGTCTGTCCCACAAAAGCTCACCACCCATGAAATTATTTGGTTAGTCTTTAAAGTGCTACTGGACTGCTTTTTTGTTTTGCTAGTATATAGACTAACATGGCTCCCTCTCTGTTAACTATTCATGTGAACAACAAGGGCTATAATTTGCAAGCAACCTTTCTCATGTTTTCAAAGCAGAAACAAAAGACCCCTCCTAATGAGTTGCTTACCATTCCTTCCTGCAAACCAAGTTCTGCTACCCAGCACCCTGCCAAGTGTTATACTTTGCTGGTAGGTGCTGATTTTAAAATGGAAAATTTGGCCTTGCCCCAATACATGTGCATTGTGCTATAAAGTGCTTCATTCACTGTAAAAGATTTTTACAGTCTATCTTCTGTAAAGTCTACCCTTGGTTTTCCTGCACTGCAGCTGGAGGCCTATCTGTGGTCTCTTCTTTTGGCAATCACTCGATAACGAGCAGGACATCTTCATGTCACCCTCAATTTTGTGAGTCTGTTGATGGCTGTCCAGCCTAATTCTGAAGCTGCAGGTCTTATCACAGAAGGGGCAGGTGTTGGTAGCTGTTGGAGGGGCATGGGGCAATTTTTGATGCTCGTTTCTTCTTCTCTGCCTCTCCTCATTTGCACTGCAGCGAGACCTCTCAAATTGTACCATCCCTTCATGGATTACCATTCTCCACTGGGGATGGTCTTGGGCAAGGTCCTCCCAAATGTCAGCACTGATGCTGCACTTTTTCATGTGTGCCTTCAGCATGTCTTGATATTGCTTCCACTGGCCCCCAACTCTCTGCTGTCCTTCCTTCAACTTGGAAAACAGAATATGTTTTGGGAGGTGCTGATCAGGCATCCAAACCATGTGACTAGTCCAATGAAGTTGTTGATGAATGGTAATGACTTCAATTCTGGTCATGTTCGACTCTTCCAGGACGCTAGTGTTCATGTGCCCATCCTCCTCAGAGATATTTAGGATTTTCCTGAGGCAGCATTGATGATATTATTCAAGAGCCTTCAAATGATGCTTGTATGTTGTCCAAGTTTCTCATGCATAGAGTAGCGCTGGAACAACCACTGAATGGTACACAAGGAGCTTTGTCCTGGCATAGATGTCCTAGTTTTTGAAGACCCTTTGGCTCAGGCAGGCAAAAGGAGAGCATGCACAGCTCAGATGATATTGGATTTCTGTGTCAATGTTGACTTTAGTGGAAAGTTGACTTCCAAGGTATGGGAGATGCTCCACTTTTTCCACCAATTCTCTGTTGACTTCTACAGAAGATACATGAGATTGTCCTGTCAGCAAGGGCTGGTGGAGCACATTAGTCTTTTTGATATTCAATAAGAGGCTGAGATTCTCATATGCTTTGGTGAGGGCACTTAAGATGGTCTGATGGGCTCCAGGAGAAAGAGGAAAAAGCCAAGTTGTCATCCACGTATTGGAGATCCACGACTGAAGTCATGGAGGTACCTTCCTCCACTCCAGCAGTTACATTTTTGCAGGTTAGAAGGTGAAAAAATCCACTTGTATTGATAGGGCACAAATCACTGCGAGAGGTCACCACACCAAACAGGAGGACAGGATAGTATACAGGGAATGAGAGCATACCCACAGGTGGGATGTTGAGGTTCATGAAGAAGCAGAGCTGGAAGATAAGCAGGAAAAGCAGTTGGAACACAGAGCTCCTCTGCACCCATTGACACAGCAACTGGTCGCTTCACCATTTTCCATATCCTCCTCTCCCAGACATCTTAGAATGTTGGGGAGGAGGGGGATGTGAAGGCCTGGGAAGCCTTTCACTCAACTCCAAGGGATGGCTCATGTGTTCACTAAATAGCCTACATAAAGATGCATGTTTTCAGGATAATCTTTATCCACTGTGCCAACTGCAGTTGCAGCAGGAGGGGAGTTGTATCACATGCAGTGCACGTACACTGGGAGCAGCCTGGAAATGAGCAACACATATAACTATCTAGTCGTTCATGAAACAGGTTTTCAAAGCCTCTCTGATATGCAGTGTGCCTCAATGTGCTCTTCTTATTGCCCTTGTGTCTGGCTGCTCACCACTGACAGCCAGGCAACCTGCCTCAACCCTACTCCCTGCTGGAAACTTCACCCCCTGCCTTCACAGATATCATGTAGCACACAGCAAGCAGCAATAACAATAGGAACACTGCTTCCACTGAGGCCTAAACTAGTCAGTAAACTGAACCATGGGCCTTTTAAATGGCCAAAGGCACATTCTACCACCATTCTGCACTTGCTCAGTCTGTAGCTGAACTGCTCCTTACTGCGGTCCAGGCTGCCTGTGTTGCAATATGACGGGGTTTCTGGGCACAGCTAAGGAAATTAATCCAGGGTGTCTTTGCTTAAAATCTGGCCACTTACAGCTCCAGGCAGGGATTTCCTTCTCACTAAGGCAAATCAAACCAACCACAAAAGTAACTCTGCCAGCCCCACTGGCCAGTCAGATGCCACACAAGCAAATCCACAGATTTCCCAGCTGCTCCTAAACAGCCCAGATCAACAATCCCCAGCTAAGGTGAGAGATTCTTAAAACCTATTTCACCAGTACCACACAGATTCTTACAGGCCCTAAAGAGTCTAGTCATAGTCCCAGGTCAATATATACTTGGATCTTACCTAAATCACCATGAGTGCCAATCCTTCAGACTTAAAAATCCAAAGGTTTATTAACAAAGAAAGAAAGAACAAGGTTAGAGATTAAAACTGTTAAAGGGATACTTTACATATATCAATTACAGCTATGGATGCAGGCCAGCGATATTCTATGCTGATGGTTGAAAGTCTCTGAAAGTCCATCCCATAAGAGGTAAGATTCCAGGTTACAAGGTCTTAGTTACTGGAGAACTGAAGATCTGGCAAGCTGGAGCCTGCATGCTGAACATGGAACCTTGGAACAGGAACAGGCACCAAGATCTGGAGCCAAGATGGATGCTGCCAGGTCCATTTCATAGTGTTCTCCTGAGCAGGGAAAAGCCCTTTCTCTTTCACATCAGGCCTGGAGAGTCCGGATCTCCTGACCCAGGTAGTGCACTGTGGCACTCTCCCATTGGCTGTTGATCTTGCCAGCATGCTCCAGACCATATACATAAGATGTGGAATGGCTATCTGGGCATCTGATTTCCATCCCAGTGCTTAGCCCAAAATTACTTGACCCATTTGGGCTATTGTGGCCCATTGCCATTGGATGCATTCCAGGAGACAAGTCCCACATTCCTGAAATGCGTACTGGCTGTCTGAACATTTGTTTACAGTCCATTCATCCTTGTGAATCTTAGCACTAAAACCTTTCTAATACAGCTACAACTCTACCTACAAACATGGCACAGACATACAAGTAATGTACATAGATTCAGGGCATCCTCAGCTTTCATTAGACACCTCACACACCTCCCCAGGCACAATAAATGGTGCCAAGAGATATTATGGCTTCCATATCCAATATAAAAATTTAGTCACGTCACATGTGTACAGCTTAATGAGCCAAGGGAGCAAGAGGTAAGCTGGGTCTCCAATGACAACTATTGGCATTTCAATGTAAGCAAAGATAATTTTCTGTCTCGCAGCT
This sequence comes from Carettochelys insculpta, assembly GCF_033958435.1. NCBI lineage: Eukaryota > Metazoa > Chordata > Testudines > Carettochelyidae > Carettochelys > Carettochelys insculpta. Next base: position 49,543,202 of record NC_134147.1, on the reverse strand, counting down.
TTCTGAAGAGACTGGAATCCCTAAAGATGCCATGTCATGCATCTTCCTCGACCACTCCAAGTTGATGCCAATGAAGCAGCCTTTGTAAGAACATAAGACTGGCCAAACTGGGTTAGGTCAACGGTCCTTCTAGCTCAGAAACCTGTCTTCTGACAGTGGCCAAGGCCAGATGCCCCAGAGGGAGTGGACAGAACAGGGAATCATCGAGTGATCCTTCTCCTGTCATCCATTTCCAGCCTCTGACAAACAGAGTCTAGGGACACCATTCCTACCTGTCCTGGCCAACAGCCATCCATGGACCTAACCTTCATGAATTTATCCAGTTCTTTTTACTCTTTGGCAAGGTGTTCTGGTGCCCAAGATGGGGATACGCATTCTGTATATTGCCCCATTACAAACAGGGAACTCCATCGTAGCAAAGCCATCCGCTATGACTGCACATTTCCCAGAATCACTATCCTTCCTAGCAGAAGAGTATCGATTGCCATGGCTACTTAGATCACAGCAGCTCCCACTGTAGATCTACTCACTCTAAGCTGATTTCCGAATGACCAGTAGTAGTCTGGCAAACTTCCAACGAACTATCGCCACTCACTTCTCAGCTGTCAGAGTGGGTCTCATGTTGGTATTTTTCCCTTCAGAGTTGGGGAAAGGAATTCTCAAAGTTCCAAGAAAGTGCTCTTATGCTTGCAAAAGTTTTGCAGCCCACTGGTCATTGTCCATAGCCACATAACTATGTGGTCCCAGCGGTCTGTGGTTGTTTCCCAGGACCAGAATCAGCATGTCACTGTGTCAACACTCCCAACTGCTGTCAGCACATGCCAAGCACTCCCTTCTGTGAGTTCCTGTGCATCTGTGTGCGTGGCTTCTTCACTTTCTTCCTCACGCAGGCAGCTCCTGGCGAGGCTCTGGACAACCCACAGGATACAGCACAAGGGTTTTGCAATGCTTGCCATACCAGCGTGCAAGAGAGCAGGCTCCATGCTTGTTATGCTATGGCATCTGCATAGATAATCAGGGGAAAAAAGGGTGCAAAGGGTTGTCTGTAGCTGCTTTCTAGGAGGGATGGAGGAATGAGGTAATTGAATGCTGGGAGTCTGATGACAGGTACCAAGAACAACCTGCAACAATGTTTTTTTCCCATCAGGCACTGGGAGCCTATCCCAGAATTCAGATGGGTAGCAGGAACTGTGGGATGTCTAACCACACGTGCATCACTGTAAGTCAATGGTAGGCATGGTAGTGGGGACGCACTGCCACCCGAATGTGCTTAGTGAGGACATGCACCTTCGACTGTATAAAATCAGATGGTAAATGTCAACCTCAATAAATTTGCCCTAATTTTTGTACCCACAGACAGTGTCCTTATACTCTCCAGTCTGCCTTGCAACTCACATTGGACTTAGAGATCAATGGTCTCTCATGCCAAAAATCAGAAATATTCCAGCTTACTCCCAGTCCCAAAGACCAGTCACTCACTCAGGCCAACTTGCATTCTAGATCCCACACCAGCATGCTGGTAGCCAATTCTATAGTAAATTAACTATAGGCTTGTTAGCTAAGAAAAGGAAATGAGTTCTATTAAGAAGTTAAAGTAGGTAACGTGTACAGGTGAATCACAGAGTGTAATTCCAAATGCCAGCAGATATAAAACTTCATTTTCCAAAAATCTTTCCAAAAATCTTTTATGTTCGGAGTTTGGAGCGCTGAGCTGAGTGTTTGTTTGAAAGGCCGTGTGCTCAGGCAGGCAGTTGGAAGCTGTGAGTCTTGATTAGGTTTGAATTGAAACACCGTGTGCTGATTGGCTGAGCTGTAGGCAGAGGGAGGAGCTATCAGGGAGGCCGAGCACTTAAAGCCCGCTAGTAAGCGACCAGGGAGCTTTGCGACCGGGTGCTCGCGAACAGGGTGCGTGCTAACAGGAGGGAGTTTTGAGAGGGCAGTTTAGAGGGGGAGCTTGGAGGGAGCCAGTGACTTCTATTGCCCTTAAACTTAAATCCTTTATAACAACCTCTATCTGAAACATTTAATTAACCCCTCATATATAATTAGAGTAGGAAATGGAGGCAGAAGCCCAGCAGCAGAGTGGGGGCTATCCTGTTTATTGTGTCGAGTGCAGTATGTATGACTACCTACCCTGTGGGTGGGTGGCGTATGTGTGCGCTCGATGCAAGGAGCTCCTGGCCCTCAGAGACCGAGTGCGTGCATTGGAGGCCAGGGTGGCTGAACTGGAGGAGCTAAGGAAGGCAGAGGTGTTTGTTGATGAGACTTTCCGGGACATAATAGGGCTGTCCCACCTCCAATCTGACAGTCCTGATGCTGTTACAGAGGATGAAAGGCTCAGGGAAGGAGAGCAGTCAACGGGAGCAGAGGGAAACCATCCCATAGCTGGGACCCTCCTTCCAGAGGGTGCTATTGTATCCTCTCGTGCCGAGGATACTTCTCCGGGGGAGGGAGCACCAGCTGTTAGGAAGAAGCAGGTTTTAGTAGTGGGGGATTCGATCATTAGAAATATAGATAGTTGGATTTGTGATGACCGGGAGAACCGTATGGTGACTTGCCTGCCTGGTGCGAAGGTTGCGGATCTCTCGAGGCATCTAGACAGACTTATGGGCAGTGCTGGGGAGGAGCCGGTCGTCGTGGTACATGTTGGTACCAATGACATAGGGAAGGGCAGAAGAGATGTTCTGGAGGCCAAATTTAGGTTACTAGGAAAGAGACTGAAATCCAGAACATCTATGGTGGCATTCTCTGAAATGCTTCCAGTTCCACGCGCAGGGCCAGATAGGCAGGCAGAACTTCAGAGTCTCAATGCGTGGATGAGACGATGGTGTAGGCAAGAGGGGTTTAGATTTATTAGGAACTGGGGACACTTTTGGGGTAGGGGGAGCTTATACAGGAATGATGGGCTCCACCTAAATCAAGGTGGATCCAGACTGCTGGCATTAAACATTAAAAAGGTCATAGAGCAGTTTTTAAACTAAGAGGTGGGGGAAAGCCGATTGGTGCGGGGGAGCACCTGGATCGGACGGAGACTTCTCTTACACGAGGCTCCATAGATAGGGATTCCCTAGAAGTTAGTCAGATAGGGAACGTGGGAAATAATATATGGGCAAGATCAGATGTGAAACAATCGCATATAAAAAAATCCAACGCGTCTGTGAAAGGCGGACATATAAATAGTGGTAGTTTTTTAACGTGCTTTTACACCAATGCTAGGAGTCTGTCTAATAAGATGGGTGAACTGGAGTACCTCACATCAAAGGAGGAAGTTGACATAATAGGCATCTCAGAAACATGGTGGAATGAGGACAATCAGTGGGACACTATCATACCGGGATATAAATTATATCGGAAAGACAGAACAGGTCGTGCGGGTGGCGGAGTGGTACTATATGTGAAGGATAATATAGAATCAAATGAAGCAAAAATCCTAAAGGAATCAAAATGTTCCATAGAATCATTATGGATAACAATTCATTCCTCTAATATGAATATGGCATTAGGAATATATTACCGACCACCTAAGCAGGACAGTGATAGTGATGCTGAAATGTTAAGGGAGATTAGAGAGGCTATCAAAATAAAAAACACAGTAATAATAGGAGATTTCAATTATCCCCATATTGATTGGGTGCATGTCACCGCAGGACAGGATTCAGAGATTAAATTTCTTGATGCCTTAAATGACTGCTTCTTGGAGCAGCTAGTACAGGAACCCACAAGGGGAGAGTCAATTCTTGATCTAGTCTTGACTGGAACGCAGGATCTGGTCCAAGAGGTAACTGTTACTGGACCGCTTGGAAATAGTGACCACAATATAATAACTTTTAATATTCCTGTGTTGGGAAGAACACCGCAGCGGTCAAACACTCTGGCATTTAATTTCAAAAAGGGGAATTACACTAAAATGAGGAAGCTAGTTAAACAGAAACTAAAAGGTAGAGTAATTAAACTAAAATCCCTGGAAGCTGCATGGAAACTGTTTAAAGACACCATACTAGAGGCCCAACTTAAATGTATACCCCAAATAAAAAAGCACAGTAAGAGACCTAACAAAGAACCACCATGGCTAAACAGCCATGTTAAAAAGGCAGTGAGAGAGAAAAGGGCAGCTTTTAAAAAGTGGAAGTCAAATCCTAGTGAGGAAAATAGAAAGGAACATAAACACTCCCAAATTAAATGTCATAATGTAGTAAGAAAAGCCAAAAAAGATTTTGAGGAACAGCTAGCCAAAAATTCAAAAAATGATAGTAAAATGTTTTTTAAATACATTAGAAGCAGGAAGCCCGCTAAAAAAGCAGTGGGGCCCTTGGACGATAAAGATATAAAAGGAGCGATCAAGGAAGACAGTGCCACTGCGGAGCGATTAAATGATTTCTTTGCTTCAGTCTTCACGGCTGAGGATGTTACAGAGGTTCCTAAATCTGAGCCAGCCTTTTTAGGTGACAAATCTGAGGAACTCACTCAGATTGAAGTAACATTAGAGGAGGTCTTGGAGTTAATTGATAAGCTGAATAGTAACAAGTCTCCAGGACCAGACGGCATTCACCCAAGGGTTCTGAAAGAACTCAAATGTGAAATTGCGGAGTTATTAACAGTGGTTTGTAACCTATCCTTTAAATCCACTTTGGTACCAAATGACTGGAAGACGGCCAATATAATGCCAATATTTAAAAAAGGCTCTAGAGGAGACCCTGGCAATTATAGACCGATAAGTTTAACATCAGTACCAGGCAAATTAGTAGAAACACTAGTAAAGAATAAAATTGCAAGGCACGTAGAAGAGCACGAATTGTTGGGCAAAAGTCAGCATGGTTTCTGCAGAGGGAAGTCGTGTCTAACTAATCTATTAGAATTCTTTGAAGGGGTTAATAAACATGCGGACAAGGGGCACCCAGTGGACATAATATACCTAGATTTCCAGAAAGCCTTTGACACGGTCCCACACCAAAGGCTTTTATGTAAATTAGGTGGTCATGGGATAGGAGGAAAGATCCTTTCATGGATCGGGAATTGGTTAAAAGACAGAAAACAAAGGGTGGGAATAAATGGTAAATTTTCACAATGGAGGAGGGTAACTAGTGGTGTTCCCCAGGGGTCAGTCCTCGGACCGATCCTGTTCAACTTGTTCATCAATCACCTAGAAAATGAGGTAAGCAGTGAGGTGGCAAAGTTTGCAGATGACACCAAGTTGTTCAGGACAGTCAAAACCAAAACAGATTGTGAAGAACTACAAAAAGATCTCAGCAAACTGAGTGATTGGGCAGCAAAATGGCAAATGAAATTTAATGTGGGTAAGTGTAAGGTAATGCATGTTGGAAAAAAATAACCCAAATTACACGTACTACATGATGGGGTCAAATTTAGCTACGACAGATCAGGAAAGGGATCTTGGAGTTATAGTGGATAGTTCTCTGAAGACATCCACGCAGTGTGCAGCGGCAGTTAGTAAGGCAAATAGGATGTTAGGAATTATTAAAAAAGGGATCGATAATAAGAGAAAAGATATCATACTTCCCCTATATAAAACTATGGTACGCCCACATCTTGAGTACTGCGTGCAGATGTGGTCTCCTCACCTCAAAAAAGATATATTGGCATTAGAAAAGGTTCAGAAAAGGGCGACTAAGATGATTAGGGGCTTGGAACGGGTCCCATATGGGGAGAGGCTAGAGAGACTGGGACTTTTCAGTTTGGAAAAGATAAATTTTTGCAGGTTAGGTCCATAAATGGCTATTAGCCAGGGATAAAGTATGGTGCCCTAGCCTTCTGAACAAGGGCAGGAGATGGATGGCAGGAGATAAATCACTTGATCGTTGTCTTCTGTTCTCCTTCTCTGGGGCACCTGGCATTGGCCACTGTCAGCAGATGGGATGCTGGGCTGGATGGACCTTTGGTCTGACCCAGTATGGCCATTCTTATGTTCTTATGGAATTCCCAGATTGTCTCTTCATATCTCTGCTTTGCATTAAGTACCCTTCCCTATAAGACTCCAAACAGCCCAGAGGTGCAGGATCTGTCCCTGAATCAATCATAGCTTCTTCTCACAGAAAACAAGTTAACAGGGTGACCACCCGCATGGCTTCTTTCTTTGGTTGGTGGTGTGAGAGGCGTGCAGTTACTCTTTGATCGCTGATACTCATATACAATGACCATTTGCCATCAAATGTGCATAAATTAGTGCTAAGTATTTCATTTGCATTACATAAAGCTTCTTTATTTGATGGGTCATTTCATTACATGGGTATACACGATCTAAATGTTGGCTATTACATTATAACAGGATACATATACATTAACACAATGCATGTAATAGCCAATATGAAGTTTAAACAGAAAATACATTCTTATGCAATTAACAACCATTTAAATATATACTAATACATAAGTGAATTGGCTTGGTGCTCTGGTGCAAGCTGGCACCTATTTAGGTAAATGATAATAAGACTTAAATAGGAAAGGAGGAACTGCGAGCAACCTCTGCAAAGTACGGCTCCCTGAAATGTATGGGGTATGGAAACAGATAGATAAAAGGAGCTTGGAATCTCAATGCATATGTAGAAGCTGTTAGGCAGGGTCAGAGCAACACACAATTCCCTGGGAGGGAGAGGGGTGGGAAGAGCTCAGCAGGAATCATTCCTTTATCATGACCATGTATTGGAACATCCACTAGACTTCATAATAGCTTTGAGTAACAGCACTACCTATTGGTTGGGCTCTCAGCTTGCACAGGTAGGTGTGTGTGTGGAAATTACAAGACAACCAAGGTTTTTTTACTTGTCACTGTGTTTGTGGTCACTGTATTCATTCTTTTTGTGCTCTTCAGGTTCCAAATCTAAGAGACACCTAAGAGGTAATTCCACCTTACTGACTGGAAACCTGTAGTGACACAGGGCTATGCTTATGCCTGAGGGACACTGTAATTTAATTCAGTTGAGTTTTAGAGAAAAGGTAGCACTTGGAATTCAGATGTACTTACCCCCTGAATGCTTTCTTTGATACTGGAAACAAAGGTGCTTAAAACTTCACTAAAGTGGAAACACAAAAAGTATAAAAAAGTATGTGAATTACTGTAGCAATTAGAAATGAGAAAGGTAAGGGGGAATCACGAGGCATGAAACATTTGCAAGGCATAATACAGTACTTCACCCTTAAAATCAGCTTACTTTCATTAGACAAACCTCAGGGGCCTTCTCTATGACAAAGATTTTTAAAAAACCTCCCTCGCTTGCTTTGGCTTTGGTACAATGCTATAGGTGCCAGCAATGATGGGAACCAGGATGACCATTAGCACTTTTATCAATTTGTTGTCTGCTCAGAACAGGACAAGAGGAGGGTTAAATGCCTGCATATGGTCTATGTAGAGAAGCAACAGTGCTAATGTAATTGCAGGAAAATCTGAGAAAAACTTCACTGCAGACAAGGCCAGTGTCAGGAAGAGCTGTAGCAGAGGATAACAAAGGCCTTTCACCTGAATGACCTTTGCGATACGTGCGAGCCACTCGGAATCTGTATTCTTTTCACATGTAACCCCTCAAGCCCTCCTATCCATCACAGCTTGATAGGTGCCTGTGATGGGTGGGAAGGGTTGTTACCCCTTTTCTCAACATCTCGGTATTCAGTTAACTACATTGCCTGGAAAGGGTTAAACCCAGATACAGGGGGTACCTGAAAATCTCCAGGAAGTGTTGGCAAACAGCCAGGTGAGCCAATGGGAAGAGAGAGTGGGATTTTTGAACTGAAGCAGTGATGTGCCTGTGGCAGGCCTTTGTGTAGCCAGAGAAGAGATACAAAGATGAAATGAGCCAAGAACCAGGTATGAAATTTAGAAAGGGGTGTTAAGTCAGATGCAATTGGGTGGGTTTTTTTTTTTAAATTTTGGGTTTGATTTGTGGGGCTTCTCAGGCTGATGTACCCCATACACTCTGTAACTTTTGAACTGAATCTCCGGAAAGCAATTCTCTGTGCTTTAATCTACCTTTTTGAGTGGCTACGTAACACCTAGCAACCAAGTACACTAAACAAATATATCTTTTGATTTTGTTAATAATACCCCCTTTTCCAGACTATGATCTTATTCCTGTGTCCTAGAGGGCAGGAGGTTCCAAGGCACATGCCTGTGACAGAAAAGGACCGCTATTAAGAAACTGCCATTTGTTTTCAAGCTCTCTCCTGAGAGAGGATTCAGCACTTGGGGTTATCTCACAGGGAGACATGCAAAGTGTGTCTTCCTAGCTTCTCACAAGGGGGTTTATACTTAGTGGCAGTACATCACCCAAGGTCAGGGAATCTGTGACCTTGGGGGGTTTGTTGTTTTTTTTAAACAGATGCTTTTAGTAGCAGGGTACATTAAAGTTCTTGCAGGCCCCCACTTTCTGCATGTGACATCTCAGAGACAGGATCAGCCTTGACAGTGTCATGTTAAACCCAAAACAGACAAGACAGAATCTTTGCAGACCTTCCTTTTGTTTGCCTATTTATTTCTCTGCCTAACAAATGTCGTAGAGAAACAAGACAAAAAGTGAAGTTACTCCCCTTGGTGCAGTAACTGTCTTTCTTCAAGATGTGTGTCATCACGGGTGCTCCACATCAGGTGCCCAGCACTGCAGATGGAGCACTTTCTAGACCTGTGGTCAGCCCAGCCATGTGTGCCACCCCTTGCCATTTGCACGCGTTTGGTGACATGCGTGGTCCAGCCCCTGCCAGTTTCTCAAAATCACCCTGGAGTCTGAAAGCTGTGAGAGAGACAGACTCCGGAGCAGGAAGGAGGGTGGGTTGTGGAGTATCCATGGGGACACACATCTCGAAGAATGACAGGTACTGCACCAAGGGGAGTAACTTCACTTTCTTCTTCGAGTGGTCCCCGTGGGTACTCCACATCAGGTGACTATGTAGCAGAACCTTCTAATGATGGAAAGAGGGCAAGAGTCGTGGTCTGTCACAGGATGACAGCACCATGGGTGCAAGAGAGGATGCCCCAGTCCATTGATGCTGTATCACATAATGTTTCACGGATGTGTCGTGAGATGACCAGGTGGTCACTCTGCAAATGTCATGTAAAGGGACATTGTGAAGAAAAGCTGTTGATGCTGCTATGACTCCTGTGGAGTGTACTCTCAGTGGCACTGGGAGCGGTATTCCCTTGGAAGAGTAGCATTGCACTATACATTAAGTTATTAATTTTGCTACTCGCTGGGCTGATAAGGGCTCATCCTTGGATCTATGAGTGAGAGCTACAAGAAGCCTATCAGTTTTTAGGGATGATTTAGTTCTGTCAATATAAAAGGCCAATGCCCTCTGGACATCCAGGGTGTGCAGTGATGCCTCTGGAACAGAGGTGTGTGGTTTAGGGTAATACGACAACAAAATCATGGGCTCATTTGGATAAAAGTCCAAGCATACTTCAGGGATGAAGGCAGGGTGGTGTTTGAGAATCACCCCTTCTTTACAGAAGATCATGTAAGTGGGTACCACAATAAGAGCCAAGAGATCACTAACTCTGTGGGCTGAGGTAATGGCAAGAAGAAAAGCCAGCTTCATTGTCATGACTGGTAGAGGTGCAGATGCTAACAGTTCAAATGGTGGTGCCATAAGAGTGTTAAGAACTAGGTCCAAATCCCAAGGGGGGCACTGGATGATGATGGAGGTGCAAATTAGCAAGTCCTTTGAGGAATCTTTTAGTGGTAGGATGTGCATATAATGAGACTGTTTCTATGGGCTGAGTGAAGGCAGTAATGGCAGCAAGGTACATCCTCAGTAACGCCAGAGCCAATCCTGAGTCTTTTAGGTGTAAAATGTAATCTAGAATTAAGTGCAAAGGAGCAGACTGTGGTTCTAGGTCACATGAGGAGCACCATGAAGCAAACCTGCACCATTTGGAGAGGTAAGTGACTCAGGTAGTTTGCTGACAGCCTTTTATCAGGACCTCTTTAACTTGTGTGGAGCAAAAGTGTTTGGATGCATTGAGCCAACTAGGAGCCATGCTGTGAGGTGGAGGGTCTGTATCTGAGGTTGAAGTTCGGATCCTTGGTTCTGATATAGAAGGTCAGAAAGTTCTAGGAGTGTGTAGGGAGGGTGTGGCCACATACAATGCAGCAATGGAAAACAATGCTGGTGAGCCCATGCAGGTGCTACTTATATGACTGTGGCCCCATCTGTCCAAATCTTGTGCAAGACCTTGGATATGAGCACTGTGGGAGGGAAGGCATGGAACAGGGCTCCCTTCCATTTGATGAGAAAAGCATCACCCAGTGCCTTGGTCCCTACTCCACCCCTTGAGCAATAATAATGGCATTTCTTGTTTAGTTAGAGGGAGAAAAGGTCTACCTGGGGAGTGCCCCATCGGTGAAAGAGGAGAGAGAGACTCCCATTATGAAGCTCCCACTCGTGGTCTGGGGCAAAGTGCCTGCAGAGGGAATCTGCTATAACAGTGGCTGGTCCAAGTACATAAGATGCCACATGTATGGTGTTGTTCTGTATGCACCAGTTCCACAGTCAGATGGCTTCCCCACATTGGGATTGTGAGTGTGCTCTGCCCTGCCAATTGATATAATACATCATTGTGATGTTGTTGCTAAGTGTTTTGACTGTGGTGTTGGAAATGTGCTCGCAGAAATAACAGGCATTGAGGCCTGGTCTGAGCTCTAATAGGTTGATGTGCAATAGCATCTCGGTTGGTGATCAGCGCCTTTGAACCAATCTGGTACCCATATGGGTGCCCCAGCCTAGAAGGGAAGTGTCCGTAGTGATATGCACTGTAGCTTGTTGATGTTGAAAAGGTACCTCCTCCAGCAGGTTGTGCTGTTTCATCCACCATGTGAGGGACTGATGGACCTTTAGAGGAAGAGAAACTGACCTGTGTAAAATGCTCTTTGTCTAATTGTTAGATGGAGCTTAGCCAATGCTGTAAAGTGCAAAAGTGAAGTCTGGCATGTTGCACTACATACGTGGTAGCCATCACAGGGCCCATTAGCTTTAAGCACATGGCTATCTGAACCGTTCAGCTTGTGGTAATGACTTGTATTAAGTCCCAGATTGCCTAAAACCTTTGCAGGGGCAGGTACTCTCTGGCAGAGATTGTGTTGAGCCTGGCCCCTATGAACTCCAGGTTCTGTGTAGGGATGAAAGTAGATTTCTGGTGGTTGACTAACAGTCTGAGATGACTGAATGTACTCTTTGTGACAGCAACTATTTTGGAAGTCTCTGTTAGCGATTTGCTCTTGATAAGGTAGTTGTCAAGGTAGGGAAAAATGATGACTCCTTCTCAACTTAAATGGGCCGCGACTTCCGCCAGATTTTTGGAAAATATGCTCAGCACGGTGGACAGCCCAAAGGGTAGCACCCGATATTGAAAATGTTCTGTGCCCGTGCCCACTGTGAAGTGGACAAACTGTCTGTGCACTGGATGGACTGTCAGATGGAAGTGCCCTGAAGGTCGAGGGCAGCAAACCAGTTGTTGTGCTCCAGTGCTGGTATGATGGAAGCTAGCATCATCATCTTGAACCATCGTTTCTGTAAATATCGATTCAGGCCCTGAAGGTCTAGTATTGGTTTCTACCTGCCCTTTCTTTTCTGCATGAGAAAGTAGTGGGAGTAAAACTCCTTTCCCTTGAATTCTTCTGGAAACCTTTTCATGGCTCCAGTGAGAAGGAGGTGGTTGACGTCTTTGCACAGCAACCTCTTGTAAGAGGGGCCCCTGAAGAAGGACAGGGTAGGTAGGGAGGTTGATGGGATGGAGAGGAAGGGAATAGGATAGCTTGGCCAAATGATTTCTAGAACCCACTTGTTGGTGGTGATGGAGGCCCATTGATAGAAAAAGGGCCTCAGACAATGGTGAAACCGGTGGGTGGTATGACAGTCCAAGAGGGCGAGGTGAGCTGGTTCAGTGTCCTGGACAAAACTGTCAAACCTGCTACCTGGCAGACTGGTGAGGTTGAGTCCAATTGTTGTTATTTTGGTGCTTGGGCAGACGTCATGAGCGAGGTTGGTCGAACACATGCTGCTGCTGATGGAAAGAATGTTTGTGGTACGAATAATCCAAGTGCCTATGGTATGGAGAGAATCAGCGTTGTCAGTAGGGAGGTGTGTCCATTCCTACAGTATGAATGTTTTGCACGAGTCTTCCCTTGAATGTAGGACAGAATCAGTCCTTCTGGCAAACAGTTTGGACCTATCAGAAGGAAGATCTTCCATCTTAGCCTGGAGCTCTTTTGGCACTCCTGCCAACTACAAATAGGAGGCACAGCTCATAACTATAGCCGAAGTGGTGGCGCATGCGGCTGTAATAGCTACATCCAATACAATCTGAACAGCTGCTGTAGCGGACGCATATCCCTCCTGTACTTAAAAAAGGTCATTTCGATTCTGGCAAATAATTCATTAAGGGCACCAATTCAGAGCAATTGCCGAAGCCGTGACGAGGTAAATGGGCTAAGTAGTTGGCAGCATGTAATAAAAGAGTGGCAGAAGAGTAGACTTTCCTGCCAAAAAGGTCCAGCCTCTTTGAGTCCTTGTCCAGTAAAGGTGTCTTAAAGTGAGGTGCTTTGGATCTGTGGTGAGCAGAGTCAACCACAAGCAAGCTAGGCTGGGGATGAGTGAATAAAAACTCCATCCCTCTAGCAGGAACAAAATGCCACTCGTCCATGCGCTTGCTGGAAGGTGGCACAGATGCTGGAGTTTGCCAAACGTCCTCAGCAGCCTCCAATATAGTCTCATCTATAGCGATAGCAATTTTGGAGCTTTGGACCGGTCGCATATTTTTGAGGAGACGATGCCTCTTTTCCTCCACCTCTGCTATTTTAACCTTTTGACTGAGGGTGACATGCTTGAATAATTCATCAGATTGCTTAGTGTCATGGGGGGAGGACATATCTCCCGGTATGACAGCCTCATTCAGCAAGGACAACTGGTCGGTTGGAGAAACAGCCACTTGGTGGTCATCATTGCCCAATACCTTTCCCTCCTCCAGCTCAGAGTTCTGCTGGGGCAGGGTATGGCGATGAATGGAAGATGATGGCAGAGGAATAGGTGAATACCTGGAAGAAATAGAGGCACAGCGTGTCTCCCTTAAAAGGTGATCTGTGTCGATAAGATGAATAATATGGTGAATAGGAGCAATGAGGTCATCGATAATAATATGATCTGGGTGGGGATGGGTGTGCTTGATACCAGTCCCTTGAAGATAAGTATGATGAGTGAGGAGATTCAGAACGCACATAATAAGGTCTTGGTGAAGGAGAAGCTGAGAAGCGATGTTGGTAATATGCAATACGAGATCTCACTGGGCTTAGAAATGGCGCGAGTAGCCTCCCAGGAGAAGAAAGATGTGGCAAGTCCTGAGGCAGTGTGAATGAGTGCCGTTGTGTGGATAGTGAGGGTGCTGGAGAAAAGGTTAAGGACTGTGGACACGGGGAAGGGCTATGGTGCTCAGCTTTTGCAGGAGCCTCACATGGTTCCCTGTGACGAGATGCAGTAGCTCTCGGCATCAGTTCATTTGGTATAGACTGTCTTGGTGCCAGTTTCCTTGGTGCCGTCCTCAGTACTAGCTCCCTTGGTATTGTCTTTGGTGCCATGTCTCTTGATGCTGTCCTCAGCACTGAGTCATATGGTACTGGGTCTGTTGGTGTTGAGTCTCTCAGTGCCCAGCATTTCAGTGTCGTAACTTTTGGTGGCCTATTCCTGAGCATTATGTCTCTGGGTGCAGGTCTTGATATGGAATCTTGAGCCAGTGCCATAGCCTGTGGCGCCAGCAAACATCTCGGCACAGGCAACTTTACCAGTGCTTTGTGTTTTGAGACCACTGGTGCCAATGCTGACTTAGGTACTGACATCTCTGGGGACCGCACCGCAGCAGGTTTCTTTGCTGGTTTCATGGGTAAGGCTGGTTTCAGTGCAGCTGACTCAGAGCCTTTCTTGTGGGGGCTTATCTGAGCTTCTGGATCCCAGACTTTCTTTGGCAAGGTCTCTAAGGTTGACAATGCTTGCCTTTTATGTGAGTGAGCCATGGTGGAAGCTGCAGCTTCTGATGACAAAGGCTGGAGGGCTTTATCAAATAGCAGCACTCGGAGCCAGATCTCTTGGTCACAGCAGGCTCTTGTTGTAAGCTTAGAAAAATGCACACATTTTTGGGGCACGTGGGCTTCACTGAGGCATTTGATACAAGAGGCATGCCCGCCTGACACCTGCATCGCCTTGCGGCATGCGTCACATTTCTTGAACCCCGGAAAGCCAGACATGTTGGTGCTTTACGTAGGAACAACAATGAAAGCTAATAGTAAACTGCTTCTTTTTTTCTTTCAAGGAATAATTGCATGAACACTCTTTGCTATAGAAGGTAGATGATGTTACTGCAAATACTAAATTTTAACTGATCACTTGAATTTTCTTCTTTTTTTTAACAGGAGAAAGGAGGAACGATTAAAATAAGTAAATAACTATGTACAAAGGCTCTTGAGATAGTCTCATGCTAAAGGATCCCCATGAGGAGAGAAGAAGAAAACATTATGTCTGCAGATTGAGGCGGTTGAAGAGAAATTGGTGGGAACCAGACAGTGCATGTTACCAAAAGGGCACGAACAGCGAGGGACAGCAGCTGCACGTGTGTGGTCCAGCTGATCACAGCTCTAGAAAGTTCTCCATCTGTGGAGCCCGGACAAGCCCAGCACCTGATGTGGAGCACCCACAGGGACTACTCGAAGAAGCATTGTTTCCAGAATTGGTTCCTTTTGACAGCAAACTTCTCCTACTTCCGAGAGAGGCTGAAGATCTGATTGCATGCAGTACAGTCCAGGGAGATAGTTCACTGCTTGAGGGAAGACTGGGCTTCAGTACACTTCTTACTACCCTGGATATTCTAGAGCAGGGATTCCCAGCCTATGGGTCGGGACTCAAACATGGGTCACCATTAGATTTTCTAAGGGTCCCCAGCTAGGTGGCTCTGAGCCACATGTGGCTTTTTAAGGAGCCATTTGCCGCTCCTGCCATTGCTGAGCTCACTCCTCTGGCTCCCACTCTCTGCCTGGCCATGCTGAAATTGAACTCAATTTAATTGGTTTAATGGGTGGCACGAGGGATCCAGCAATTAAATCAATTAAATTGAGTCCCATTTGGTGGCAGAAGGAAGTAGAAGGGCTTGAGGGGAGCCACATTGAGGATGTGGTGACGACCCAGCAAAGGGGCAGCGGCAGGCAGCAGCACTCATGTGAGGTGGGGGGGACATTTTGGGGCTCTGAGGGGTTTAAACCTGGGGAAGGTGGGGGGCAGGGCATGAACTGAGATTTATAAAATAATTTTTTCTCCACCCACAACAGATTTAATTGGTCTTGGGCCACAAAGTCTTACTGAATTGTCAAAATGGGTTGCTGTCTCGAAAAGGCTGGGAACTGCTGTTCTAGCATGGCTTGAGAACCATGAGATGACAATGTTACCATGGCTCTAAGTTTGCCAAGTTTAAACAAAGCTGCAGACAGAGCCATCCTTTGGGTACTATGAATTGGGGCAACTGCCCCAGGTCCTGCACTTGGGAGGCCTCACACATCAGTAAACTTGGGAGTCTCCTGATATTTAGTCCTTATCTTGCATCCTGACTTATGTGTGTTCACCCTGGTGTTCAGGTGAGGAGGCAGGCAAGCGTGTGAGCAGGGTGTGGAGGCAAGTGCCAGGTGGGAGGGTGGTGAGGAAACAGGTGCAAGGGGCAGCTGGACAGTGAGAAGACTAGCAGGGAGTGGAGAGGCAGGCAGCAGGATGAGGAGACAAGTGTGAGGAGGACTGACGGAAGGAGAAGTGTGGCAGGTGGGCACGCAGGGAGGTGAGGAGGCGAGGGACAGCTAGGCGGAAGGGCACATGGGGTGGATGAGGTGGAGAGTTGTGGGGAGGCTGATTTGTCCCAGGCCCTCCCCTACCCCTCAAAAGGACAGCTTCACTGCAGGTCTACTGTGGGACCACTCACACTTTGCAAATTATACCCATTCTTTAAGAACATGTGAACAGATCCTCTCATTCAAATCCAGTGGCTGACACTAGCCAAGAAGGGAGTGACTTGAAAGTTCTGGGGCTGAGATAATGGCAGCTAGGAGTGTACAAACGGCTAATGAAGGGAAGGCCCATGCGTTAGCCACCACTATTACTGTTTCAGAGGACCCAAAACTTTGAGCCAAGGATGTCTTGAGCTGAGTGGTGAGACCCAAGAGTAATCCTTCTGCGTAGATGGGATCTTTTAAAAAATGCTTTCTTTGGTGATCATGAAAACACAAAACTGATTCACAGAATAAACAGAACAGAATTCACGACTTTGCCTAAATATGTAAAATTAAATATTTGTATATCCCTTTCTATTATATATTATTCTTATTCTCACTAAATAGGAACTAGAATTTCAAACTCTGTATTATCAGATACCTCTAAAAATATCTCAGAAGAAAGGCAGTGGCATACACAATTGGATTTTATCAAAGATTCTCCACAAAATGTAGTTCACTTTGGATTCATTTGTCATATTTTTCACATTTTTTAATGAAATACACAGAGCTAGAAATTATTTCTCAGCCAGGAGAGAATCCTTCATACTGGAGACTGGAGTAATTACTTTTCCCAACAAAACATGGTAGGATTAGTATGAGCCTGGGGATCTTTAGAATATGACAAAGAGCTTGTAATATTACTAGGGGTTCTGAGCCAGGGTGAGCAAACCCACCGACTGCCCAGCTGCTCCTAGTGCCCAAAGCAGCAATACTCCTCACTCAGGCGAGAGGTTAGGAGAACCTATTTCTCCAAATCCAGACAGATTCTTCCAGACCCCAAAGGGCACAGCTACGTTCCCTGGTCAATATACACTCAGCTCTTACCCAAACCAGCACACTGGGACAACCCTTTACAATCTAAAGCCTAAAGGCTTATTAACAAAGAAAGACAGAACAGGGTGAGAGAGAAAACTTTTGAAGTGATACATTACATACGTCAGTTAAAGCTATTGATGCAGGCCAGTGATGGTACAAACTACTATTCTTGAGAGCCTCTGCAATACATCCTGTGAGGGATGGGCCCCTAGTCCACACAGGCTTAGGTCATGAAGAATGAAGAACAACATGATCACTACCAGGGACCTCTTATAGACTTGCCATGTGGGTGGAAAAACCCTTTCTTCTTCTCGGAGGCAATGGAGGACCACCCGATCAGGTGGCCTGCTGGGGCATTCTGCCATTGGTGGCTGGGTTAGCCAGCATGTCTCAGTCAATTTCCATAAGATGTGGAGCCCACATCTGGGTATCTGGTTTCTGTTCTTCTGTTCAGCTGATGTCACCTTACTAGAGAGATGATCTCACTCCCCATTGTCAATTGCAGCACTTTAAAACATTTCTAATGCAGGAATAAAGGCAATACCTATAACTGTAAATACAAGCATGGCACAGATATACAAGTAGCATAAACAGATTCAGGGCATGCCCAGCTTTCAGAAGGCACCTCACGTGGTGCAAGATTTGATGCAAATCTGGTACAGTGATCACCAAAACGGTTTTATAATTATTATAAAAATACAGTAACATCACAGAGCTTATGAGGAAACAAACTTGGCCTCAGCAGAGAGCACAGATCTAATAATCATGCTAACAAAGTGAAAACAATATAGATGTATGTTTTTAAATATGCAATTCCATTCCTGGTCAGTTCCACGCAAATGTCCCTGGCAATCTCTGTACATGCTGATGTAGTTAGCCCTTTGATCACTCCCAACACTACCCTTTGAATGTGGCGAAATATCGGTTCTCATGGGGAATCTGCAAAGAACAGAATCTGCTGATAACATAAAGATGAAGGTAAATTCAATAAAACCTGTACAGTTTCTTCAGGTTCATGGACAGAAGTGCTACATGAACCCACATTGTAAGTGTAGCCCTTCTCTCAGCTGGAGTTGACAGCAGCCAGGGCTGTGTTCTATATCCAGGGGTTCCTTCTCAAGAAATCCCCAACAAAAACCTGGAAAAAGTACATATCACCCTGGGCGCCTTGGAGAGGCCATACTTCCCCACTCACCAGCTCAGAGTCTGAGTGCAGAAAAAAAACTTTGAATGAAAGAAGAGAAGACACCCAAAAGTGATTAGTGAGAATGTCGCAAGCAGGATTTATAAACTCTTAAACCGAGCAGGACACTCACCTGAGTGTGTGGGGCAGGGTCTTCTGCCTCATGTTCTTGAGTTTTATACCCAAAGTTCCTTTTCTGTGCCCCTCTCTGCTCCCTCACCATCCCTCACTCACAGGGGTTGTCTCTGGTCAGTGAGGACTCCGGGTTCAGTGGGGCATCCAGGTGAGTTTCTCTATCACCTGGAGAAGAAGGTACCTTGCTTGCTCTGCTACCTGAACACTTGCTTTGGCTGGCTGCCCCAGCAACCGCAGTGCCTTGCTGCCTGGCTGCCCAGCCGGTCATGATTCTTCACTGCCTGGTCAACCCACCAGCCATGTGTTGCCTCACCAGAGACATGGCTCAATATCTGGATGGTGGCTGGTTTCAAGCAGAGTGCCCCAAGGCCCAGTTCCGGGGCCCATGTTGTTCATCACCTTTATTAATGACCTGGATGAGGGACTGGATTGCACCCTCAGTAGGTTTGCGAACAGCACGAAGCTAGGGGGAGAGGTAGATACATTGGAGGGTAGGGACAGGATCCAGAGTGACCTGGATAAATTGGAGGATTGGGCCAAAAGAAATCTGATGCGGTTCAACAAGGAGAAGCGTAGAGTGCTGCACCTGGGGCATAAGAATCCCAAGCATTGTTACAGGCTGAGGACCAACTGGCTAAGCTGCAGTACAGCGGGAAGGGACCTAGGGGTTATGGTGGATGAAAGGTTGGATATGAGTAAACAGTGTACCCTTGTGGCCAAGAAGGCTAATGGCTTATTGGGGTGCATTAGGAGGAGCATTTCGAGCAGATCTAGAGAAGTGGCTGTTCCCCTCTATTCGGTACTGGTGAGGCCACATCTGGAATATTGTGTTCAGTTTTGGGCCTCCCAGTATAAAAAGGATGTGGATTTGCTGGAGCAGGTTCAGTAGAGGGCAACAAAAATGATTAAGGGGCTGGAGCACAAGACATATGAGGACAGGCTGAGGGATCTGGGCTTGTTTAGTTTACAGAAGAGAAGACTGAGGGGTCATTTAATAGCAGCCTTCAACTTCCTGAAGGGAAGCTCTAAAGAAGGTGGACAAAAACTGTTCTCAGTGGTGACAGACAGCAAAACAAGGAGCAATGGTCTGAAGTTTCAGAAGGGGGAGTAAGTTGGATATTAGGAAAAACTATTTCCCCAGGAGGTTGGTGAAGCACTGGAATGTGTTGCCCAGAGAGGTGGTGGATTCTCCATCCCTAGAGGTTTTTAAGTCCTGGCTTGACAAGGTCCTGGCTGGGATGACTTAGTGGGGGCTGATCCTGCTTGAAGCAGGGTGCTGAACTAGATGACCTCCTGAGGTCCCTTCCAGCCCTAGGATTCTGTGGTTCTATGTTCTGCTCACTGCCTCGCCAGCTGCTGGTTCTCTAGCCAACTGTCAGTCATCTTCTGCTGCCACCTGTCTCTCTGCTGTGACCACTGCACTTCAGTCTCAGTGATTTTCAGCTCTTCGCAGGGTGGGCACAAACACTGCCTCCACCACACATGATTCCAGCTCACATATGAGTACTTCAACGTAACAAAAAGCTCTTAATAAAGGCTATTTAGCTCTCAGGGGATAGCCTGTTAGTCTGTATCTTCCCAAAACACAGCAACCAGTCCTGTAGAACCTTAAAGACTAACATTTTTATTTATTAAGGAATGAGCATTTGTGGGAAAGACCCACTTCTTCAAACAGGTTAAGCCAGACCAGGGACACTTTAGGGAGAGTCCACAAGTCCTAACTGTGACACCTGTCCCCACCTCTCCTATGTCACAGGCTCATTTCAGCTGACAGTGACCCCTCAATCAGGACAAGCTCAGCATAGTTCTGCTCCTCTTTAGTCATACAACGAAGAAAATATTTCACTCCACATGTAAAGTATTAATTAAAGCTAATGTTTAAAATGCACATAGTGTGCAGGTTAAGAGAAGAGTGTCTGCATATCTGGGTACAGTGCTTAGATTATCCACAAATACAAAGTTTGTTTTAAAAGGATAAATATAGCACATAAACAATGACCAAATGGTAGAATAAGCTGGGCATACCAGTAGGAGGGTTAGGACTCTGGGTGCTGCCAGCACCCTGGGCAGCAGAGCCGCAGAACATCCAGGCTACAGCTCTTGTCCTCAAGTGGCCGAGAAGGGCAGTCCCAGTCACCCCAGTGTTTGGGCAGCTGAGCAATTGTGGTGGCTGCACTCCCAGACCCATGCTTTCCCCACATCCTCTAACCCACTGTCCTGAGCCCACCCCCATCCTACATCCCCCTGCCCTGACACCTGCACCCCCTCATCTGCCAACCCCTTCCCGTGACTCCTGCCCCACACCCTGAGGCCTCCACCCCACTCCATCCCACTCTTGAACTTCTTGTAGGTACTGGCCTATTGAGTTACTTTCCTGACCATGTTTCTCATCAGCATTCTAGCTTGTCCCTCCTGCTACTGCTGATACCTAGTGATGAGTTCAAAGTAGATGTCCCTCGACCATTTGTTGATGTTCATCGAACACTATGAGTTGCTGCACCATCTGAGAATAGCATCAACCAATTCCACATTCTCTCAGCACTCACTCATTGCCCAGCCAGGGGCTCGTATTTTCCCAACTTTCAAGCTCAGGCATCGTTGAAGTCTGGAGCCCTCTTCTCAGAGGGTACCGCAATGTCCACCATGAATGGTGACCTTCTTTCAGTCCTTGTTGGTGATGCTGGTATCCAGTTGCAGTTAGCCGTCCATCCAAAGAATGGCGGAGTTCACAACAACCTTCCCAGGGTGGTGGGATGGCTCTGTTGCAGGGAGGGACAGCTCAGTGGTTTGAGTCCTAGCCTTGTAAACCCAGGGCTCTGACCTCAGTCCTTGAGAAGGCCATTTAGAGGTTGGGGGCAAATAGATTTGAAAAAAAAATCTGTCAGGGATGGTGCTTGATCCTGCCACGAGGGCAGGGGACTAGAGTTGATGACCTCTCAAGGTCCCTTCCAGCTCTATGAGATATGATCAGGTGAGCTTGGATGGTGATGTGTGACAGCTACTAGGCCCCGGAGAGGGGCTTGCAGTGACACAAGATGTAGGGCAGCATCTTGCTGGCATAGCTGCATATCCCGCATCACTTGTCTTGACTCCTGTGGCAAATGGCTCCATGCAGTTGAGTTGGGTCCAGTGGATGAGCCTCCAACCAGCAATTGAGGTGAAACTGCCCCAGGGAGGAAGTGGTTGCTGGGTGCCATTTGCACATGACCTGGAAAGCCCTGCCGAGATCCCTCTTCTGTGTCAGTTTTTCTACGCACTGGCAGCCAATGGCATCCTTCAGCGCCCTCTCCAACGTGGTTCTGGCTCTGAGTGATGATTCTGCCTCTGTGGTTTTCCCCTGTGGCGCTGGGACTTCCAGCTCTGGCATTCCTTGCACCACATCCAGCACCAGCTGAGATGCTTCTCCAGATGTCATGTAGCATTGTGGGCACATGTCCAGAGTGAAGCAAAGTCTCCCTCCCGCCCTCCCTAATGTGATTCTAAAGTGACTTGTAACTCAACACCAGCTAAAGCTGATCATTTGGAGTTACACAACTCCTGTCTGCTAGACATGTGGGCAGAGTAGGGCTGTTCATGTAAATAAGTTTGCTCCTGAGATCTCTCTCTCTCCCCCCAGCTAGCTATCAGGGACGAATTAATTCAGACCCTCCTTATGTAAGTATAACACTCTCTCATACTGTGACTTCTCCAATGAGAGAACATCTACAAACAGAAATGACAACTTTCCTGCAGGAGTATGGAGCTTGGTCATGTTACTTGTTGTTTGTACTATGAGAATGCCAGTTGCCTTCCTAGTCACAGTTTGCAATGGATTCTTGCATACCTGTCATGTTTGTCCTTTACGTTTTTCTTATTCACTTCAAACTGCTCCAAGACATTCTTGAGCTGTCCAACACCAAAATTAAATGGACCTTTTTCCTTTTCATCACCACCAAACAACTGTGGTTTTGTCTGGTACTTGGTAAAAATACTGGGCTCACTCTGTTGTGTGAAAAAGGAAAAATATGACAAAATTTAAGTTATAAAAATATTCAGAATGTTAATTATGACAAACATTCATGCACCAAGTTCTCTGAAGACCATGGGGCAATCTTAGAACCTGTAGATCATAACAGCTGGGTGCGACAAGTTGAACTGGACAGACAGATTAAGAATTTCATGAGATTATTGGTTCACATGAAGTAGCTACTTCAACTTCATGCAGAAGGGAAAGAAGGTCGGCTATATTCCTATCAGGCTAAAGCAGCAGTGTCACGTGACTGGATATTTATATTGGATATGGAATGCATTTTATGTGCGCAGTGTATCTATTGGCCCCAAATACTGTGCTGGGGGGGCCATGTGAGGTGTCTAATAAAAGCTGAGGATGCCCTGAATCTACGTATACGACTTATATGTCTGTATTATGTTGGTAGATAAAGTTATAGATTTTAGCTCTGTAGCTGTACTAGAAAATGTCTTAGTGCTAACCTTCACACAGGAGGTGTGAACGCAGCCCCCAACCAGAATCCTGGGCTAAACAATGGGATGGAAGCCAGAGGCTTAGCCAGTCAAATCCACATCCCAGAAATGTGGGACTTGTCAAAGGAATGAAGCCCACGGGTCAGGTGACCTATGCTGAGCAAAGGAACTGAAATCAGATGCCCAGACATCCACTCCATGTCAATGACCAGGGCGTGCTGGCAAAACAGCGACCAATGGCAGTTTGCCACAGCCACTCACCTGGGTCAGGTGACTTTGACACTCAAGGGCCCATGGGAAGGAGAAAGGGCTTTGTCTCTGGACACAAGAGACAGCCATGAGGTGGACCTGACAGCGTCCATCTTGGGGAGAGAAGTCTTTTGTCCCTGTACAGTAGACCCCGGACTTACATGGAGGTTGCAATCCTGAGTCAGTCAAATTTCGTGTTACTCAGGGGAGCCAGGAAACTGACCAGCACTCCTGTGATTGTTGGGCAGCCATGAGCCAGGCTCTGGGCTGCCCATCACTCACAGGAGCCAGGAGACTGACCAGCACTGCTGCACTGGTCAGTTTCCCCATTCCTGTGGCAGCTGGAGCCTGGCTCCCATCTCCCCACTGCTCACTGGAGACAGGAAATTGACCAGCATTGAAGTGCTGGTTAGTTTCCCTGCTCCTGTGAGTGGTGGGGAGCTAGAGCCTGGCTCCCAGCTGCTCAGAGGAGACAGGAAACTGATCAGTGCTTCAGAGCTGGTCAGCTTTCCAACTCCCGTGAGTGGCGGGCAGCCCAGAGCTGGACACCAGCTCCCCACCATCCTGAGCCACATTAAACTGAGATATGTGTAACTTGAGTGTGCGTATCTCGGGATTCTACTGTATCAAGAATTCATGTTCCTGCATGCTGACTACAGCTGGCCAGATCTACAGTTCTTTAGTAAACAAGACTATTTAACCTGTAACAGACTTTCAGAGGCTATGTCTACACTAGCTAAAAACTTCAAAAAGACCATGCAAATGGCCATTTCGAAGTTTACTAATGAAGCATTGAAATACATATTCAGCGCCTCATTAGCATGCAGGCGGCCGCGGCACTTCAAAATTGACACGGCTCGCCGCCGTACAGCTCGTCCCGACGGGGCTCCTTTTTGAAAGGACCCCACCTACTTCGAAGTCCCCTTATTCCCATCTGCTCATAGGAATAAGGGGACTTTGAAGTAGCCGGGGTCCTTTCGATCAGAAGCCCCGTTGGGACGAGCCGCGCGGCGGCGAGCCGCGTCAATTTCGAAGTGCCGCGGCTGCCCGCATGCTAACAAGGGACTGAATATGTATTTCAGCACTTCATTAGTAAACTTCGAAATGGCCATTTGCATGGCCATTTCGAAGTTTGGGGCTTGTGTAGACACGGAAAGAGACTGCCAAAAATCAGCAAATAACATCACTGGTCTGCATCAATAGCTGTAATTGATGTATGCAAAGTATTGCTTTAACAATTTTTCTCTCTAACCCTGTTCTTTCTGCTCTGTTAATAAACCCTTAGTTATTTAGCTCTGAAGGATTGGTGAGCATGGTGATTTGGGTAAGATCCAAATGTATATTGACCAGGGACTGTGGCTGGACCCTTTGGGGCTTGGAAGAATCTGCATGGTGCTGGTGAAGTAGGTTTAAGAACTGCTCACCTGAATTTGAGGGTTGTTAGTCTGGGCTGGTACAGCAGCTGGGAAGTTGGTGGGTTTGCTTGTGTGGCTTCTGGCTGGCCAGTGGGGTTGGCAGAGGTACTTTTGTGGCTGACTGGATTTGCCTTGGTGAGAAGGAAATCCCAGCCTGGTGCTATAAGTAGCCTGGTTTTAAGCAAAGATACCTTGGATTAATTTCTCTAGCTGTGCCCAAAAACAAGGTGCTGGGCCTGAGGCACTGCGGGGATTTACCCCAGGTCCCACACCTGTGGCACTGGTGGGCGGTTGTGCCAGGTCCCACCTCCGGATGGCCCTGTAAGTCATTGATGGAGAGGCAGAGGAGCCCTCTGCCTATAAATGGTACTCTCAGATAACTGGACCAGAAGAGCAGGGGGATTGTTGAGGTCTGAAGTGCTTCCTGGAAGAGGCTGGGGTGTACAGCCTGAGGGATATTAGGGTTTCCCTTGAGTCTCATAAACCATGGAGCTTAGCATCAGTTTGCTCCCAAGAGCATTTGATCTCCCATAGAGCAGGTCCTGTTGGACCTTCTGCAAGAATTGAGAGAAGTGCATTCAGGAGCTCCTACACAAGGTCACTGCCAAAACCATTGACCTGGCAGCTTAGACAGCTGTACCGAGAGCAGCTTGCAATGTCCTCACCACCAATTTTCACTCATCCACAAGTGGGGAAAACTGCTGTCTGCATCTTCGGGCAGCAGGTCTTTAAATTTTAGCATGGAGTCCTACACCTTAAAGTCACATCTGCCCAAAAGGGCAAGCTGTTAGCGATGTTGAGTTGCAACCCCCAATGGAATAAACATTTTACCAAACAGGCCCAGGGATTTTTGTTTTGTTTAGAGTATTTTCATTTTGGGGTTACAGCTGATGCCCCTGTCCTTCACTCTAATTGGTGGCAGATGCTACCAGATGCCTGGGTCTGGTGAGGATAGGAATTCATACCCTCAGAGAGCATACAAGATTTGGAATCAGCTCTTTAGAAAGTGGCGGCCAGGGATCTGCCACAGTGCCTTAATGGAGCCATAATGGCCTCATTGAGAGGTGTAGTCAATGTGAAAGGATCTGTTGTGTCAAAATGTCAATCAGGCAGTAGGAGGATTGTTTTACTTCCTCTATCTGTTTGTCCAGGCTTAGGCAACCATCTTTAACAACTCCAAGGCCGTGTCTACACACGTCCCTCCCTTTTGGAGGGGCATTTAATGACACAGATCAGAACTGGTTAATAAGGCACTGATATGAATATTCAGCACCTTATTAGCATAATGGCAGCCAGTCGTGCTTCGGAAGTGCTGCTTTTGAAATGCAAACTGGCCACGTAGACGTGGGCACTTCAAAATAAACCCCAGACTTTGAAATTCCCTTATTGCCAAGGTCCCAGATTCACTTCCACCTGTTGGTGTCACACCAGCAGCAGGGGTTGGGCTAACCCTGCAGAGAAGGGGCAGGAAGAGGTAGGGAAGGGATGAGGCCTGAGGCAATAGAGGAGCATCCCAGGCCCTGTGCCCCCCGAGGGATGGCCCTTCAAATAGAAATGCCTGGAATAGGATATGGAAACTAGGGGAAAGCCCTAGAGATACCAAAAACGCTAGTGGACAGGTGTAAGCTCATGGCGGCTTCCTGGCCACACACTCATTGGTACTCCTGGGCAGTGGTCTTTTGTAGTGTAGCAGTGCCTCTGATGATTGGAGACAAAGGAACACGATAGAGGTGCAGTTCCAAATAGTGCCCATGGCCAGTGCTAAGGTAGAGAAGCACACAGAGTGGTGAGCATTGCAGGTTTCCCCTTTGACAGCCAGCAGAGGTACATGCAGCTGGCACATCTAATTCCTGTTTGTCTGGCAGCACTTACAGGGCTGACTTCACTGCCAGAGACTCCAGCACCCTCAGAGGTTGGAGAGCTCAGGTACCTGCCTGCCTCCAGCACGGGGGGTACTAAGATAGTGTCAGCATGGAGCAGTGCACAGATCTGGAAGGTGCTCCTTCGTGCTCCACCCTCACTGGTGCCTGTCTAGGTTCCACTGGCAATGGTGCTAGCTTCTGCCTTGCCAAAGCAGAGGAGTGTTTTGACTTAGCTCAGACTCTACTCTGAACCCACGCTTAGCAGACTTGGGTACTGGGGACCTTCCCCTCTCGATAGTCTGCCTCTTTTGCCTCTTCGTAGGCTTTCTGCACGGTGAGCATGTTGGGACTCAGCCACTGTAGGACACACACTCCCTACTGTTCCCATGGTGTTTGATGCAGGGTCAGGCACAGCTGCCTCAGATGTGGCTATGGGCAGTGGGTGGCTGTTGCTTACCCTATGACATTACAGGCTGGGGGTTCAAGCCTTGCTTTTACCAAAATCTGGGGACAGGTGACAGGATGACCTGTTCTTCTTTCTCTCCTGGCACCTGGGATTAGTCCCTGCTGGAAGGCAGGACACTGGGCTAGATGATGGGACCAAGTCTGGCCATTCATTCTTATGTTTGTCATGAGTAGAAACGTTAGCTTGGTTTCATGATCTTTCTCTGTGTGAGGCTTAAAGTCTCTGCTAACTGGCAATGCTTCCCATTTGAGCTTCTCCAATGCACTTTAAAGCGGCTTGAGTGGGGGTCACTCATGCACATCATCCTCCTGCTTTGCAGGAAATCAGGGCCTGAAGCCCAGTGCCCAAAACATCACTTGGTGGTAGGACTCAACTGAAACCCTCAGGGGTGGTAATACCTGAGTAGTTAAATGGAAACACTGAAAGCTGTAATAATGAGTCTCAGCATCTTCCAGATGCCACATGCTGGACTGGGTGACAGAGAATGGATCATCTGATAACTGCCCTGTTCACTTCATTCTCTTTGAATAACCTGGGACCAGGAAGAAAGGGTACTGGGCTAAACAAACCCTGTTCTGACCCATATGGCTATTTTTATGTTCTTACTATGCTAAATGATTTATCTAAGATATGTGAGTAGACAGCCTACTGAAAGCACTTGCAAAACAACATGAGCAGTTCCAGGTATGCTAAGGTAGAACTAAGGAGGCTTGGGGTCAGCAGAGTCCTTTATGCTGGTCCCACTGGTGTAAGGCAGTAAAGGGTGCTCAAGTTGCCTGAAGAGGTACCACTGCAGGACAACATGTTCACACCAAGAGTGGAATGCACACGTGCATCACTGGAAGAAGAAACTCTGCAAATATTTAGGATGATCTGAGCCATACCCTAAAGAGCGTATAGTCTTTTGATTCATTGTGAATTGTTAATACTTCCCCCCAGGCAGTACAATGCGAGCTAAGAAACCCCAAGAGTCAAACTCACATCCTGAGAGTTCTGCTGGGAGCTTTTTGGTTGTCTTGACTGTGCACTGAATTCCAGGGGCACTGGTGCTGACTGTGAGTTCTCTGGACAGAACTGGGAACCAAAGAGCAACTGAGAGTCACTGAGGCTGGAGTAATCACTAGGAGCACTGCCCCAACTGCATGATTTAGTAGTCCTGGAATAATTCAGAGCAGAAAGGGAATGAAGTTCAAGGAAAAATCATGACTAAATAATGAAATAGCAAACCATTTTAGATAATACTGTAAGTCACTTAACCTTCAAACTTTGTGTTACAGAAAGGAAGAACAGAATGTCCCGTGCTTAGGGCACAAGCATGAGACTTGGGAGACCCAAGTTCAATTTCCTGCCCTGCCACAGGCTCCCTTTGTAACCCTGGGCAAGTTATTTAGCCTTTCTGTGCCTTGGTTGTGCATCACCTGTAAAATGGAAATAACAGTAATTCTCTGCTGCATAAGAGGTGTTACAAGAATAAATGCATTACACAACTGGAGGCAGAGCCTATGGTAAATGGAGATTGCCCTGCATAGCACTGTACTGCATAGCTTTCCAACATTTTAACTCTGCAGACCACTTCGGAAAATAGCCTCATGATGACACCTGCTCTACCCACCACATAATCCTGCATTGTTGGTTATTAAACACAGACCAATGGCTACTGGCAGTCAGGGGCTTACAAACCACAGTCTGAGTAGCTCACTTATTTTCTGCTCAAGGCTGACACATAGTAATGGTTTACATTTGCCCTGAATGAAGACGGCTGTTGTGCCTACCAGTTTTACAGAGATTTTACCCAACTCCCCTCATAACAAAAGCACTAATCCATAGTCCCACACGGCGTCCAAAAAACCTCAGTCAGCCTCAAATTGTGGCCACTGATACCATAAAGGTGCCAATCTAGTATCAACACACATAGACCTTTCCACACATTCTTTCTCTTGGTCTTGCAATGGGGTGGGGTGGGAGGTCTCTACTTTAAGGGAAATCCTGAGGCAACCCCTGGTTAGGGAAACACTATCAATGGCCTTTAACAGAAGCACCTTGCCAGGGAGTGGGAGGGAGCTGCTAAGAACACAAGACTGGCATGAATGAACAGGGCCTGTACACAGATGGAACAGGTCTCTTGTTCTACTATGGGATTTACAGGGTTTGAAGGTTTGTCCTGCAGACTGCTTCTAGGAGAGTGACTGACACTGGTCACATTTCTGGTGGAAACACTAAGAAAAATCACCATGAGTAGCATATCGACATTTCCTTCTCCTGTTGTACCTCTCAGGGTTAGCTGAGGAGGCCGGGGACAAGTAGACTACTGCAGATAGCATGATATATTGCAGAGGTACAGAAGATACAACCAAAACACCACTCTACCTGGTCCCAAGCCTCCTCGAAAGAGACAGTGCGTTAGAAGCTGACACTTAAACTTTCCCAAGAAACCCATGAGTTCTTTATGACCCTATATGAAAACGAGGGCATTCTTCAGAAACAAAGTAGAGCATCCTCCTGTGAGTGTCACTGCATTTTTCTGTACAGATGTGAATGTCACTGCATTTTATTCCCAGCTGGGGAGAAGACACACCACCGCATCTGTCTGCCCACCCGGCTCCCCCAACTGAGGGGAGCTGGGGAGAAGCTGCGCCTGGTTCCCAGCTCCACCCCCCCAACTGATGCAAAATTTGAGTTATGCAAGGGTGCGCAGGAATGCATAACACAGGGACCACTGTCTGGGGATGGTTACTGCAGACAGTGCAGAACTGGTTTTGACGTCGATAAAGAGGAAATCCTGACTGCGTGCATTCAAGAATCCAAATGGCCGGGAGCAGAGGCAAGAAAAAGCTGCACGCTAGTATACTACGGCACTTGGAACAAGAGAAGTGAAGATGGTTTAGCTTTACCCAAAGTGAAGTGGGAAGGAGTAGTGTTTGTGGATTAGACAAACAAGTGAGAGACGAACTCTGATGACAATGGTCCTTCAAATGTTATCTGTGTCTAAGGCTCTTAAGTGGGACGGCATGAACAAGAGAGAAGTGCAGATGTGACATGACTGGATTTTACCTTGGCTATGGAAGCCATTTTATGTGCTCATTAGATCTATTGGTACCAAAGATTGCGCCGGGGGCAGGAGGCAGGGGGCGTGTGAGGTGTGTACTGAAAGCTGTGGATGCCCTGATTCTGGGCATGCTACTCGTATGTCTGTGCCATGTCTGCAGGTAGAGTTCTAGATCTGAGCCCTGTAGCGCTATTAGAAATGTTTTAGTGCTAAGATTCACAATAGGAGATGAGATCTCCACCCCCAGCCAGGATGAGACACTAAACAAAGGCAGCCAATACACATCTCAGGCACGTGGGCTTTCTCCCCTGGAATGGATCCAATGGCAACAGGCTACAATAGCCCCCCTGGGTCAGGTGACTTTGGGCTAAGGAATGGGGTGGCCAGATATCCGTTTCACATATTATCTATATGGTCTGGGGTGGGCTGCCAAGCTCAACAACCAATGGCAGAGTGCCACAGCAGGCTACTCGAGTCGGTGAGCCTGACTCTCCAGTGCCTGGTGGGAAGGAGAAAGGACTTTTTCCCTCCACAGGAGAAAATGAAAAAATGGGCCTAGCAGCATTCACCTGGGCTACGTCTACACGTGAAGCCTACATCGAAATAGCTTATTTCGATGTAGCAACATCGAAATAGGCTATTTCGATGAATAACGTCTACATGTCCTCCAGGGCTGGCAACGTCGATGTTCAACTTCGACATTGCGCAACACAACATTGAAATAGGCGCTGCGAGGGAACGTCTACACGCCAAAGTAGCACACATCAAAATAGGGATGCCGGCACAGCTGCAGACAGGGTCACAGGGCGGACTAGCGCTTCTGGGGCAACAGCTAGCCGCTCCCTTAAAGGGCCCCTCCCAGACACACTCAGCCTGCACGGCATGCGGTCTGAGGAGCCATAGGCACACAGACCCTGGGCGACGCAGGCATGGACCCCCAGCAGCAGCAGCAGCAGCAGCCAGAGGTCCACCCAGCCCTCCCGGCAGGAGCAGGGCTCGCCCTGATCCATGCCATGTGGGAGGCAGCTGAGCACCTCCTTGCTACACCGGAGGAGGAGCTGCCCCCAGGGCAGCAGGGCTCAACCCCCAACCCTGCAGCACCCCGCCCCCCCCCGCCTCACACGCCGCCGCCTGTGGAGCTACCCCACCAGCACCGACTGGTGGGAGCGGCTGGTGCTTGAGGAGTGGGACGACGACCGCTGGCTCAGGAACTTCAGGATGAGCCGGCAGACATTTATGGAGCTATGCCAGTGGCTCACCCCTGCACTGAGGCACCAGGACACTGACACGCGGCGTGCCCACAGCCTGGAGAAACGGGTTGGCATCGCTGTCTGGAAGCTGGCCACTTCAGACAGCTACCGATCCGTGGGACAGCAGTTTGGTGTCGGCAAGGCCACCGTCGGGGCTGTCCTCATGGAAGTAAGAGAACCCACGGGGGGAGGGCAGGGCAGGGGAGGGGGGCCCGGGCAGAGGAGGGCAGGGGAAGGGAGGGCGGGGGAGGGCAGGGCAGAGGAGGGCAGGGCAGGGCAGAGAAGGGCGGGGGAGGGCAGGGGAGGGCAGGGCCACGCACACCCTGCTCACCCCTCATTGGTGCTCTCCCATGTGCTTTCTCTGCAGGTTGTGCGTGCAATCAACGCCGTGCTCCTACAGAGGCTCGTGAGGCTGGGGGACCCAGATGCCACCATCGCGGCCTTTGCCACCCTGGGCTTCCCCAATTGCTTCGGGGCTCTGGATGGGACTCACATCCCCATCCGCGCCCCGCATCACAGTGGAGGACGCTACATCAATCGCAAGGGCTACCATTCTGTGGTCCTCCAGGCCTTGGTAGACAGCCGGGGCCATTTCCAGGACATTTATGTGGGCTGGTCTGGCAGCACCCACGACACCCGGGTTTTCCGGAACTCGGGCCTGTGCCGCCGGCTGGAGGCGGGGACCTACATCCCCCAGCGGGAGATCCCTGTGGGGGACACCACCATGCCCCTCTGCGTCATCGCAGATGCAGCATACCCCCTCCGGCCCTGGCTCATGCACCCGTACACGGGCCATCTCTCCGCTAGCCAGGAGCGCTTCGACGAGCGCCTGAACCACGTGCGCCAGGTGGTGGAGCGCTCATTTGGCCGCCTGAAAGGACACTGGAGATGTCTCCTGACCTGCCTGGATGCGGGCCCCACCAACATCCCCCAGATTGTGGGTGCCTGCTGCGCCCTGCACAATTTGGTGGAGAGCAAGGGGGAGGCCTTTTTCCAGGGCTGGGCTGTGGAGGCCGGCAGGGCTGACATGCAGCCACCCGCTGCCCCCAGTTGGCAGGTGGACCCCGAAGGGACCCGGGTCCGGGAGGCCCTGTGGGCCCACTTCGATGATGAGGCCGCGGGGTGAACTCTGCCAGGCCCCCCACTGCCCACCCCTTCCTCCACAACACTCCCTGCCCCAACGCCCACACCATGGAGCACCCAACCACCACCACCCCACACACTTTTCCTGGACAAATGACAGCACGCACTTGTGGCTGAACTTAAACTGCTTTTTCTTTTAGAATTTTTTTTTTTTTAACTATAAATAAAACAAGAACAAACTATATACAACATGTGTGGAACAAAAGTAATGTGTACAAATAAAACAATAGTAATAAAAAAGTTTGTTCACTAATAAAAAGAAAACCAGGGATGATAAAGGGGAGAACTATTTACATGGGGGGGACAGGGCAAACGGGGGGCACAAATTAATAAGTCACAACTGTATACAAGGGGGGGGCCACGTCCCGGGCCCCTTGCCCCTAAAGTCCGGCACTGGGCGTGGGCGGCCAGGAGCCCGCCGCGGCCGCAGCCCTGTCCAGGGCTGGCTGGGGGCGGGGCGGACCGGATGATATGCCCGGCAAGTCTCAGATGGCTTCAGGGGTCCCTCGGCGCTCCAGCCCTCGGTGGTGGGTGGCGGGGCGACGGCGGACAGGACAGCAACGTGCGGAGCAGCTGGTGGTGTGGCGGGTGGAGCAGGCAGGGCGGGCACTGCGGCGGCCGGCGCGACATGGGGGGCCAGGTAGTCCACCAGGCGGTTGAAAGTGTCCATGTAGGCCCCCCATGCCTCTTGGCGCCAGGCCAGCGCCCGCTCCTCCAGTTCAACGCGGCGTTGCTCCACCCGCAGGCGCTGCTCCGCCACCTCCAGCTGCCGACGGTGGATGGCCAGCAGCTGGGGATCCGTCGCCGTCGGCTGGTGGTGGCGCAGGGTCCGCCGTCTAGCCCACCGTGGGGCCGGTCGGTCCTCGGCCGAGGGGCTTGCCTGGACCGATGGCCCCGGAGGGGTCTCCAGGACCACTGATGCCTCGCCGGCGCTCTCTTCCGGCCCTTCCGATGGTGCAGCTGCGGGACACAGGAGAGGAGGGGGGGAAGAAGAATGGAGACAGGCGTTAGTGTGGGCCCTGAGCCGTGGCCTTTGTCCCCCCAGCCCTGTGCTGCAGGTTCCCCATCCCCGTCCCCGGGAGATGCTGCTGTGATGGATGGGGTTCAGGGCTCCCCCTGCACTGCACCCCATCCCCTGGTGGGAGCGACTCTCACTTCACTCCGCAGGGTCTGACAGGAGAGGTTTCTTAGGCCACAGATGCCCAGTTTCTCCCAGGAGTGACAGCACCAGCTGTCAGAAGAGACAGTCCTTCCAACCCGTCCTGGGGAGAAGACCCCAAGGGGTGCCCCTCTGGGATGCAGCTTTCCCCCTCCTCAGGCTGGCTGCCTTCCAGCTCTCCCTTCCCCTAGCCTCTACCTGCAGCCCCCGCCCTCCCCCACCATTTCAAAGCCAGCTCGGCTCCTCCCTCCTCTTTGTTCAGGGCAGAGGCGTCACCTGCCAGCTGTAGCCCCAGGATCATCCTTTGCCCCTGGGAGCTATTCGGCTCTTGTTGCTCATATCTAGCCTGAGTCTCCCTTTTGCACTCCCGCAACTCCATCACATGCTGCTGCTGCTGCTGCTGCTGTTGCTGCTGCTGCTGCGGGGTCTCCCACCCCCTCCTCCTGGGGGCCCCTCGAGATTCCGCTCCCCCCTGCCCCGGGGATGGGGCATGGCACTGTCGTGCAGGGTGGGTGCGGGGGGCAGGGGCTGATGCACTGCTGTGAGGGACATGGCCATGCTGTCCTTGGGGCCATGGCCATGTGAGCATGTGGGGGGCCCTGGACACATATCTATTACCCCCGCCCCTCAAGCCCAGGGGTGTACACCAGAGGGGGGTACATACCTGTTGGTCCACTCCCACGGTCCGGAGATCCCCGGGGGGCGGAGGCCCAGCTGCTGCTCCAGGATGGCAGGAGGAGGATCTGCAGCCCGGATTCTGCGGAGGAGGAGCCCCCCTCCTCCTCCTGCCGCGATGGCCCGGGGGTGGGCTCCAGAGGGGGGGGCCCCGGGGTGCGGGGCTTACCTCCGGGACGGACTCCGGCTGAAGGGCCTGCTGGGGCTCGTCGGCCGAAGTATCAAGGGTGGCCAGAGGGGAGGAGGTGTGCCGGGGGCCCAGGATGTCCCTGAGCTCCCTGTAAAAGGGGCAAGTGACGGGGGCGGCCCCAGATTGGCCGGCCGCATCCCGGGCCCGGGCGTAACCCTGCCGCAGCTCCTTCACCTTACTCCTGACGTGATCAGGAGTGCGGGCAGGGTGACCCCGGGCAGCCAGGCCGTCAGCCAGCTGAGCTAACGCATCCGCGTTCCGCCTCTTGCTCCCCATTACCTGGAGCACCTCCTCCTCGCTCCAGAGCCCCAGCAGGTCCCGCAGCTTGGCCTCCATCCAGGAGGGGCCCCGCTGCCGCTTGCCAGCCTGGCTGCCCGCCTGGCTGGGCTGGCTGCCCTGGCTCCCCTTGGGGGGGGGTCCCCTGGGGGCACTGGGGGGGCTGCCAGGCGGCCATTGAGGGTCCTGTGGCTGCTGAGGGACGTGCAGGCTGGCCGCGTGTCTGAGCTGCTGCCTGCATGTTCCTTCAGCTTCCTGCACAGGAAGGGAGGGGGAGGGGACCTTTAAGGGGCCGCTCCACACGGCCACCATTGAGCTGAGGGGCTGGAGAGAGCGTCTCTCAACCCCTCAGCTGATGGCCGCCATGGAGGACCCCGCAATTTCGAAGTTGCGGGACGCGCAATGACTACACGGTCCCTACTTCGACGCTGAACGTCGAAGTAGGGCGCTATCCCCATCTCCTGATGAGGATAGCGACTTCGATGTCTCGCCGCCTAATGTCGAAGTTAACTTCGAACTAGCGCCCAACACGTGTAGCCGTGACGGGCGCTATTTTGAAGTTAGTGCCGCTACTTCGAAGTAGCGTGCACGTGTAGACACGGCTCTGGGTTCCTGCTCCAAGGATCCATGTTCCAGATCTCCAATTCTCCAGTGACCAAGACTATGTAACTTGAAGTCATACCCCTTACGGGATGGGCTTTCAGAGACTTTCAAGAAGCAGCATAAAACATCGCTGGCCTGTATCAATAACTGTATTTGATGTATGTAAAGTATCACTTTAACCATTCTTCTCTCTAACCCTGTTCTTTCGTCGTTAATAAACCTTTAGATGTATAGATCTGAAGGAGTGGAACACACGGTGATTTGGGTAAGATCCAAGTATATATAGACCTAGGACCATGGCTGGACCTTCTGGGGCCCAGAAGAATCTGTGTGGTGTTTGTGAAAGGGGTTTTAAGAACCACTCACCTGAGTAGGAGGGTGTTGGTCTGGGCTGATACAGCAGCTGGGAAAACTGTGGGTTTGCTTGTGTGGCTTCTGGTTGGCAGAGGTGCTTTTGTGGCTGATTTGATTTGCCTGAGTGAGGATGAAATCCCCAGCGGGGCTGTAAATGGCCTGGATTTAAGCAATTTTCCCCTGAACTGGTTTCCTTAGCTGTGCCCAGAAACCCTGTCATATTACAGGGGAGAAATGGGCACTGTTGTACACAGGGCTTTTTTTGTGCTGGTACATGCTGGTACGGTTTACTGATACCTCTACAGCCCCGGCTGGGTGGCAGGGGACCACGCCAGCTCTGCAGCTGGGAGCCAGCAGGGGTGTGGAGCCCTGCCAGCAGCCCCAGCGACGAGAACCCCAGCCAGGGCATGGGAACTCCAGAAGCTCCAGCCCCAGGGATCTGGCCGAGGGCACCTGGGCATCCTCATTCCTGGGGACCCATCCGGCCCAGGGCTGGGTGCACCACTGGCAGCTCCAGCCCCAGGACCTGTCTGGGAACCCCACTAGCAATTCCAGCCCCAGCCCTAGGGACCTGGACAGGACCAGGGGAATCTCACCAGCTGTGGAGTGCAGAGCCGGCCAGGATGCAGAGTCCTGCCAGCAGCCCCAGCCATGGGAACCCCTGTGTGGGGAGACAGACAGCTGGCTGCGTACTGGACTCCTCCTTTCTAACAAAAAACCAACCCCCCACTGGTTGTACAGAACATAAGAAAGAGTCACCCCTACAGCCAGAGCCAGTCTCGGTGGGGACATGAAGAGAGATGGTAAATGGCTCAAAGGGCACCCAGGCAGCCATGGGTGCATATGGCTGCAGAAGCATGGAAGGGAGACTCTCTTACAGCACCTCCAATACGACTGGTAGCTGTTCATACCTTCTTCACTACAAAGAAAACTAACTAGAAGAGGGGAACATAAGGGTGCAGATGATTTATCAGGAAGTAATCTAAGCTGAGCTGAAGAACAACAAAAACCAGAAGGGTCATCCCCACAGAAAGCTATGCAGTTCAACACAGAATGCTGGTTCTTGACTATGGATACATATTGTACAGAGGAAGAAAACAGTCCAAAGCAATACAAAACACCAAGTGATAAAAGCTTTATGAAGTTACGTGTTCGCAAGAGAAGGTGGAGGAAAACTCTTTAGAAGGGTTAAGAGTCGTTACAAGTCAATGACAGAATCATACTGCAAGCAAAATACAAGAACGTGCAAGGAGCCTGCTTGGTAAACAATCAAAAAATGGTGGAATAAGAAAGTAGGAGAGGCTCTGAAGGAAAATAAAGTGTTTCAAACTTTGGCAGGCAACACTCAAACAGCAGAATTTCAGGAGTCAGGACTACAAATAAAGCCAAAAAATTAGAGGTAGTGGCCACTTATGCCTAGGCTACAGCTATGGGAGGCTTTTATGCCTGTCTTGAAATGAAGGACAATAAAGAAATAGGCTGGCAAAGACCCTTGATAAGAGAACTAATGACATTAATCCTTAATGCCTTTGGGAAGACCAAAATGGAAATATGTTAATCGATGTGATCCAGATTAAGGAAAGACAAGGTAATTACTTTGAAAGATTCATGAATGAAGGCAGTCCAAGAGATCCATGCAGTATAACATAACAAAACCAGGATCTAGTGGCACCAGCTGTAAAAGTTGCAGAAGCATTGGACATTGTGAAAAATAACAAAGCTTTGATTAGTGACAGAGAGATAGCTGTGTTAGTCTGTAGTCTATCAAAACAAAAAAGGAGTCAAGTAGCACTTTAAAGACTAACAAAATAATTCATTAGGTGGTGAGCTTTCATGGGACAGACCCACTTCTTCAGATCTGAACTTACTAAGAAGAGGAATGATGGGTTTCCTTGGTATTTTCTTGTGATAGGAGGAACTTTTTAAATTGTTGTTTAATTTATCTCCCATACAAAGCATACGCACAGTGCAGGCTAGATTTTTTTGCATATTCTAGTTCTTATTTTAGCTGAAGAAGTGGGTCTGTCCCACAAAAGCTCAGCTCCAAATAAATGATTTTGTCAGTCTTTAAAGTGCTATATGACTGCTTTTTTGTCTTGGCTTTGATGGCATACTAGCGGAAGCACAGAAGTGCCCCAGGCAAGTAGGCATGAATATATTGACACAACTGTTTAATTTCCTCATAAGGACTGAGAAGATGCCGTATACCTGGAAAAAGAATACATTAGTAGCGATATTTAAGGAAAAAGGAGGCACAGGAAAAAAAACCCAGTGGTAACTATAGTGGCATTAAATTCATGAATCACACAATGAAAAAGTTATTATAAGAGACTACAAAAAGAATCAGTAGCAATTTGCTTTTGAGCCAGACAAACTAATAATGGATGCTATCTTTGCATTCAGATAGCTTGTACATAAGAAGAGGAAAACCCTGAACACACTATTTGAAGTTGAGAAAGCTTATGGCCCTGTTGTGAGAAAGGTCGGATGGAGACATGTAGGAATGAAAAGGATCACTGAAGACTACATCAGATTTGCCTGAGACACATTTAAGAGTGTTGTTACCAGGGTTAGAAGCCCAGGCAGAGAAACAGAACAGTTTCTAGTAAGAGTCAGAATATGGCAAGGGTCAGCACTAAGCTCCTTTTGGTTCATATGTTCAATGCACTTACAGAAAACATCCAGAGAGTGGCATGCATCATGGTACATGCTTTTTGCAGCTGACATAATGCTCATGGGATACAGCAAAGAGGAGGTGAAAGAAGACAGATAAATGGAAGAAGTGGCATGAAAATAATCAGAAACAAAACCGTATATTCAAATCATACCTTGCAGGAAGGCAAAGACACTAAGTTTGAAGGGCCAGGCACTACCAAGTGTACAAACATTCAGTACCGGGGTTGGATAGGGCAGGATAATGGTGAATTACCTGACTAAAATAGAAGCAGAACAGGAAAGCAGAGAGAAATGAGTGGTGTGGTTTGCAACAGGTATTCTATCAACTTCAAGAGTGAAACCTACCAGATAATTAGGCCTGCACTTTTGGGTGACTTTGAATGCTGGGCACCAAGGAAGAGACAGGAGCCAATCTTGAGCCCAAGGGAAACGAACACGTTAAGACTGATGCTTAGAGATACAACCCTGAACAAGCTGGGAACAAATGAATTAGGGGAAGTGTTAAAGTAGTATCAATTATAGAAAAGGTGAGGGAATCCAGGCTTGGGTGGTTTGGCCATGTGGAAAGGAGATTAGCAGAATATATAGAAACTTGCGTGTTGCAGTCACAAGCACTGGCTTACCGCTTTCCCCAGGGGTGCTCAGTCCCCACTCAATCCCCAAGTACCCTTCCCAGATCCCTCATCTCTTCACACCCAGTTTCACCCCCTCCATGAAGCATACTCCATCCCCGCTCCTCTTCGTCCCTTCCAGCACTTCCAGCACCCCATGGAACAGATGATCTGCTGCAAGCAGGAAGGGGAGCTGGGAGGGAGGGGGAAGAGTTAACTGTCAGAGCCTCAGGTGGGCAGCAGGTACTGGGGGAGAGAGAGAGGAGCTTGGCTGCAGGTAGGTGCTAATTTTTTTCCCTGTGAGTGCTCCTGAAGCACCCACTAATTCGGCACCTACAACTAGAATTGGAGGTTAAGAGAAGGTTTGGAAAACCCCAAACTGGATGGATGGATGGCATATAAAAGGACCTGATTAGTTCAGTTTTTGTGGCTCAGTTGCCTCAGGACAGACAGTAGTGGGAAGGACTAGGTGAGGAAAGAAGAGTAGTCATTTTGTCAGCTTGACACCATTCCTGTGCAAAATGACAGGACTAGAATTAGCAGAACCGAGAGCTCCTCAGCCAGCTCTTTCAGATTCAAGTTATCTGGACTTTCTGATTTTAAAATGTCCAATTCTAGTAGATGCTG
The DNA here is from genome assembly GCF_033958435.1 of Carettochelys insculpta. Classification (NCBI taxonomy): domain Eukaryota; kingdom Metazoa; phylum Chordata; order Testudines; family Carettochelyidae; genus Carettochelys; species Carettochelys insculpta. The sequence continues at coordinate 49,503,989 of NC_134147.1, read as the reverse complement.
TGTGACATCCTCCTGAAATACTAGTGGAATGAACAGTTATCATCATAAGATACATCATCATCCTCTGGCTCCTTCTCCAATACAAAGCAGATTTATTGAACACTTATGCCTTACTGACAATTCTACCAATTCCATCTAGTAATGGATTAATACCATTATTAGGTTTCCTTTTGTTTCTAATATATTTAAACACTTTTATTGTCTGTAACTTTGCTGATCACTTATTTTTAACGTATGAGAAATGGAGGGTAAATCTACATGAGGAGGTTAGGTTCAATTTGTTCAGGTCCTTTTTTTAGCATTCTATTTTGTAACGTTACGGGTGCATGTCAATACTGCCTCATGAAGTCGACGGAATGGGTCCCCATTAGGGCGGACAGCTTTGACTTTGTCAGCAGTGTGCTGTGGATACTCACCAAGTACCAGAAAGGTACTGGACTAGACATCGTCCAAAACAACATTCCCCTCTTAGTCGTAGCCTGGTCTGTGCTCCATAACTTACTTGAGAGAAAGGGGAACCATTTCATGCCAGGCTAGAGGGCTGAGGAAAAGCACCTGCCCATTAGTTCTGAGCAGCCATTCACCATGGCTATCTTCCACAAGCATCCACAGAGCTATTGCCACTTGCTTCTGAACTGTCAGAGCAGGTCTCATTCTGGTATTGCTGCACTTCAGGGTGGGGGAATGCAACTCGCAAAGGTCTATGAAAGTGGCTTTACACATGCAGTAGTTTTATAGCCATTGCTCATCACCCCAGACCTGCAGAAAAAAGCAGTCCCACCAGTCTGAGCTCGTTTCATAGCACCAGAACACACATTCCACTGTGTTCAAAGCATCAAGTGCAGCCAGAATCACCACATTCCTCCACTATGGGAGGCCTATGACACACACCCAGAACCACCTTTGGCACTTCTTTGTCCCGTCAAATCCTGGGAGCTTAACCCACAATGCAAAGAGGCAGCAGACACTGTGTGATAGGCATTGCCAACAAAGACGAGGATGCCAACCCTAATCGGGAGCACCCCACGGATTCCACATGCCAGTGTGGGCATGCGCCCTTGACTTTACAAAATTGGGTTCTTAAAAAAAAGTCAACTTTAACAAATTCAACCCAATCTCCCAGTGCAGACGTATCTCTGGTTTCCGCTGAGATTAACACACACAAAGCCTCCCAGAATTTTATCTGGCACTAAAATATCTTTTTATGTGTTTTTATTTTTCTCAAGTAAAACTAAAACAGCATGAGATCAGTGCTATTGTAGATGCAGCTATTTTAGACGGTTTTTCATAGAGATCCTCAAATTTAATCACTGATAAATTATACAGAGGCACCACACCAAATAGCAATCATATCAGCTCCTCAACTGGAGACCTGCTAATCCCCTCTGGAATAAAAATGCTAGGAAAATTAAGATGTCAACAGGCAATGTTTCCAATTTCACTTAGTTCCGCACAGGGCAATTTAAACGACTTTTACTGCAAGTTAATGGGAGTAGCTACTCAATGTATTAGCTAAAAACTGCCAGTAAGCTACCCTGATTACTTGAACATTTACAAACATGACAACAACAACATTTACCTTGTGGCTGTGGGAGTATTAAACATCTCTTTGATATTCCAGACATTAAAATTCATTGTTATTCTTAGCTGTTAAAAATGAAGGAAGAGAACACATTAGGATTGTCATGAATTAGCTTTGTTCCCCTAACATGCAAGTATCTGCTGCGTCTAGAGCACACAAATTTTAAGCACTATATCTCTGTGAAGCTGACATTAAAGCTGGCATAGTGGGGGGTGGGCCTTCTAGGGGGGGAGGGGCGTGACATTTCATAAGGGAGGCACAGCATGAGGGGCTGCTGGGTCACAGGCTCATCCAGCTCATTTAGAGTGTTGAAATATGTGACTGTTTGTATGTCTGTGTATTCACATTTATATACCATTTAAAAATGATTTTACATTCTACCTACTACATATTTATTTTCTTACCCACGCCGCAAGGTTTGACTTTTTTTCATATGAACATAACTGACACTTCCATTGGTTTGGATTACTTTTGACAGTTTGGGGGGGCCTGCTAATTGCAGGGATGAAAAGTGGGGCCCAACACAAAAAGTTTGCACACCCAGGCATTAAAGTATTATAGCTGGACTTTCATTCTAAGTCATTTTAAACCATCAGATGCGTCCTTGGCTGTGTGTTGGGCATCTGGCAAAATATTCTTAAAAGAGACTCGATTATCATTCACATTTTTCTCTCTCCCAGCTGATCTGGCTCGTAATTGTTTTCACCTTTGTAAAAACAGGCTCTCCATGGCAATGTTCCCTCTATCCTTTTCCATAGCTGTGTAATAAATGTTTATGCGCACGTGTGTACCATCAATAGAAACACAAAATCTAGCGGTAGGCAGTCTGCTAATCAGCTGGGTGGCATTTGAATTTCTCCTGAGCAGCCACACAAGTGAACGCTTACAGGGAACAGTGCTCCAAGGGTACCAAGTACCTATTTTATTTGTTTAGGCTTTACTCTGCTTGCGTGCAATAGATGTATTGAATAGTGCTTAATTTGTAATGAAAGAAGTTCCAGGGCTGAAGCAAGTCAGTGCCAGGGCTAGCAGTTGTGGGGAGACATACGTATTCCCTGAAGTAAAATGCAGAGTCATTTGCTGTAAAACTTTCAAACTCAGCCAGATTGCTGGATATGTTAAAGATGTGCTCAAAGCAGAATCCTGATGGTAGAGCTGCAGCTTCAGCTGGGGTTTTGGAAAACTCTGCTTGTGTGTGTTTTGTTACATGTGGAGCACTATGCAAACGAAGGAGCCCTTAGGTGTTCCTGGAAGCTTAAGCTGTAAGAGTATTTCAAAGCATGCCTCTCTGCAGGTGACTCCTGTACAGCAATCCCTCGATTTACACAGAGGCTGCATCCTGGGCAACCGTTGCGCAAACTGAATTTTGTGTAAATTGGTGGAGGGGGGAGTTGGCTTGGGGAAGTGTGGGAGGGCTGCAATGTGTCTCCCGACTTCTCCCAGCTGGGAGGGCACACAGCTGCTTGCAGCCTGGTGGCAGCTGTGTGCCTCCACACTTCCCCAGCTGGGAGAGCTGGGGGCTGGAGGTGGGGCGGTTTCGATTTGCACTTAACCTGCGTTAATGCGAGTTAAGCACAAATCAAAATAGTGCTTCTCAAGGGTTTACTGTATGTCAAAAAGAATCACGCTATTCCCATACAGTACTGAGCTCTGTGCAGACACCAAGCACATTGTGCTAAGCATTCAAGTTTGTCACCAGACAAAGAAGCTGAAGTGACTGTATTTTCCAATCCATCCCAAACCCAATATGAACCATCATTTTGTTGATATTTATCTTACATTAATTTATTTAACTCCCCTTTTTAAAATCTGTCACTGTAGGTAACCACCACCAGCCTCCTGACTGTCCAGGCTTGCTTACCCATGAACTCCCAGCTCTCACATCTATGATATCACCAAATACTGTCAACTCTCTCTCTGCGACATCATTACAAACATATTTATTTCAATCCCCATGGATAAAATGCTCGTCAGTCTTGTTGCTTATTCATCTCCTCCTCTTGTCGTCTGCCTGCTCTCTCTGCCCCCTTCAGCATATTTAGAACACCACAGATAAAATAACCTCCCTCCTTCCATTCAGACCGGGGTCACCAACCAAAATAGCAAGAAGAGCCTTATTTTTTTTTTTTTTGGAATTTGGTAAAAACTCAATAATTCAAGAGCCTCAATGCATGTGAATATGAGATGGTCCTCAATAAAGGACGTCAAACCCTACTGTTTGTAATCCCTATTTTAAGAACAGCAAATACACACTTATTTGTCACGTGATACATGTTTACCGAAGGACATTCACACACTTTTTTACGAATTCTGTTTCCTCACATGTGTGTGTTTGTACCACTGCCTTCCTGACTTTCACTCCTGAACTGTCTCTCTCTCTCTCTCTGAAGGATGCTAGAGTCAGAACAATTTCGCTTTTGTTTTCGAAATCACTACACAGCTGCTTTAATACTTTGCCAGAGCACTCTTTTACATATTTGCCATTCATGAATGGCTTTTCTTCTTTCATGAGCTCTTGAGTTGCCACAAAACTAGCCACAATTATGCTACGTGGTGATTTCACCCATTTAGCGAACACATTCTCACTTTGCTCTGCTTTTCAGAGCACCTCCTTTTTTTTTTTTTTTTTTGAATCTCCAGCAGCCCCAATCGTTTAGAATCTCAAATACAAAGGTTTATGAATAGAGAAAGAAAGAATTGGCCTGCTAAAGCCAGGGTTATCAGTTCAGTCCTTGAGGGAGCCCACTTAGGGATACAGGGCAAGTAGATTAAAAAAAAAAATCTGTCAGGGATGGTGAAAGGTATTGCTCTGAGGGCAGAGAATTGGACTCTATGACCTCTGAAGGTCCCTTCCAGTTCTATGAGATATGCACATCTCCATATTAGAGTGAGAGAGAAATTGTTAAAGGGGTATGTTACATGCATCTGTTAAAGCTATTGATGCAGGATACAGCTGATGGTATATGCTACTTTCTTGATAGTCTCTGAAAATACATCCCTTTGAGGGATATTTGCAAATTCTTATTTCAAAATAGCTTGTTTCAAAAGAAGAACACCAGTGTACACACTGCTCTTTCAAAAGTAAACCCCATTTTCAAAAGAATCCATCTTCCAATAAAAAAAGGGGAAAAAGGATTCTTTTGAAGATGGGGTTTACTTTCGAAAGAGCAGTCTCTACACTGGCTTTCTTCTTTCGAATGAAGCTATTTTGAAATAAGAGCATGCAAATGAGGCGCCAGATATGCAAACCTGCACCTCATTTGCATACCTCTTTCGAAAGAGGAATGCAAGTGTGGACACAGCCTTAGTGATCTTCTGGGGCCTATCTTGAAGTAGCTGTTTTTGGGTAGATGTCTTGCCCTATCAATTTGTTGGTTTTTTTTCACTTCTCCTGGTGGGTAATTAAGTTTTATGAAGGCTTGGTAGTGGTCTTGTAGCTTTCAGTCTCCGTCAGTAGGATCAGAGCAGATGCCACTGTATTTAAGGACTAAACTGTAAGCGGTGGATCGTGTGGTGTGTGCTGGATGGAAGCTGGAGGCATGTAGGTAAGTGTAGAAGTTAGTGGGTTTCCAGTAGAAAGTAGTGTTAATGTGGCCATCAGTGATTTGTACTGTGGTATCCAGGAAATGTATTTCTTGTGTGGAATAGACAAGGCTGAGATGTCAAAAATGCCTGCTTCCTGGTCAGGTCACCCACTTGCTGGACCAAAGTACTGTCTTCAGTACATTCCAAGAACATACGGGATATTTTGTGTTTGCCATATTGAGTTTTCAATCCCTGTCTGGGTAATAAAAGTCTCCCATTACTACCAGATATTTGATAAGAACGGCCATATGGGGTCAGACCAAAGGTCCATCCAGCCCAGTATCCTGTCTGCCGACAGTGGCCAGTGCCAGGTGCCCCAGAGGAGGTGAACCGAAGACAATGATCAAGTGATTTGTCTCCTGCCATCCGTCTCCAGCCTCTGACAATCAGAGGCCAGGGACACCATTCCTACACTTAGTTAATAGCCTTTTATGGACCTAACCTCCATGAACCTATTTAGCTCTTTCTTAAATTCTGTTATAGTCCTGGCCTTCACAGTCTCCTCTGGCAAGGAGTTCCACAGGTTGACTATGCACTGAGTGAAGAAGAACTTTCTTTTATTAGTTTTAAACCTGCTACCCATTAATTTCATTTAGTGTTCTCTAGTTCTTGTATTATGGGCACAAGTAAATAACTTCTCCTTATTCACCCTCTCCACACCTGTCATAATTTTATATACCTCTATCATGTCCCCCATCAGTCTCCTCTCTTCTAAACTGAAAAATCCCAATCTTTTTAGCCTCTCCTCATATGGGAACTGTTCCAAGCCCCTAATCATTTTAGTTGCCCTTTTCTGAACCTTCTCCAGTGCCAGGATATATTTCTTTAGGTGAGGAGACCACATCTGTACACCGTACTCAAGATGTGGGCGTACCACAGATTTACATAGGGGCAGTAAGATACTCCTTGTCTTATTTTCTATCCCTTTTTTAATAATACCTAACATCCTATTTGCTTTTTTGACTGCCTCTGCACACTGCCTGGATGTTTTCAAGGAACTATCCACGATAACTCCAAGATCTCTTCCCTGATTAGTTATAGCTAAATTAGCCCCCATCATATTGTAAGTATAGCTGGGGTTATTTTTTCCAATGTGCGTTACCTTACACTTACCCACATGAAATTTCATTTGCCATTTTGTTGCCCAATCACTCAGTTTGCTGAGATCTTTTTGAAGTTCCTCACAGTCTGCCTTTGTCTTGACCATCTTGACCAGTTTAGTGTCATCTGCAAACTTTGCCACCTCACTGCTCACACCCTTCTCCAGATCATTGATGAATAATTTGAACAGGATTGGTCCTAGGACTGACCCTTGGGGGACACCACTAGTTAACCCTCTCCATTTGGAAAATTTACCATTTATGCCTACCCTTTGTTTCCTGTCTTTTAACCAGTTCTCAATCCATGAAAGGACTTTCCCTCTTATCCCATGACAACTTAATTTACATAAGAGCCTTTGATGAGGTACATTGTCAAAGGCTTTCTGGAAATCTAAGTATACTATATCCACTGGATCTCTCTGGTCTGCATGTTTGTTAACCCCTCCAAAGAACTCTAACAGATTAGTGAGACATGATTTCCCTCTGCAGAAACCATGTTGACTTTTGCCCATCAAATTATGTTCTTCTATGTGCCTGACAATTTTATTCTTTACTATTGTTTCAACTAATTTGCCCAGAACTGACGTTAAATTTACCAGTCTGTAATTGCCAGGGTCTCCTCTAGAGCCTTTTTTAAATATTGGTGTCACATTAGCTATCTTCCAGTCATTAGGTACAGAAGCTGATCCAAAGGACAGGTTACAAACTAGGGTTAATAGTTCTGCAATTTGCCATCTGAGCTCTTTCAGAACCTTTGGATGAATGCCATCCGGTCCTGGTGATTTGATAACATTATCTATTGGTTCCAAAATCTCCTCTAATGACACTTCAGTCCAGGACAGTTCCTCAGTTTCATTTCCCACAAAAAATAGTGCAGGTTTAGGAATCTCGCCAACATCCTCAGCCGTGAAGACTGAAGCAAAGAAATCATTTAGTGTCTCTGCAATGGCGTTATCATCCTTGATTGCTCCTTTTGCATTTGTATCGTCTAGGGGACCCACTGGTTTTTTAGCAGGCTTCCTGCTTCTAATGTATTTAAAAAACATTTTGTTATTACTTTTTGAGCTTTTGGCTAGCATTTCCTAAAAATCTTTTTTGGCTTTCCTTATTACAGTTTTATACTTAATTTGATAATGTTTATGTTCCTTTCTATTTACCTCACTAGGATGCCTTGCACTTTTTGAAAGATGCCTTTTTATCCCTCACTGCTTGTTTTACATGGGTGTTAACCCCTGGTGGCTCTTTTTTCGGTCTCTTAGTATGTTTTCTAATTTGGTAGATACATTTAAATTGGACCTCTATTATAGTGTCTTTGAGAAGCTTCCATGCAGCTTGCAGGGTTTTTGTTCTCGTCACTCTGGCTTTTAATTTCTGTTTAACTAACCTCCTCATTTTTGCCTAACTCCCGCTTTTGAAATTAAATGCCAGAGTGTTGGACTGCTGAGATGTTCTTCCCCCCACAGGAATATTAAATGTTATTACATTATGATAACTATTCCCAAGTGGTCCTGTAACAGTGACCTCATGAACCAGACCCTGTGCTCCACTCAGCACTAAATCGAGAACTGGCCCTCCCCTTGTGGGTTCCCATACCAGCTGCTCCACGAAGCAGTCATTAACGGCATCGAGAAATCTTATTTCTGCATCTCGTCCTGATGTGACTTGTACCCAGTCAATATGGGCATAACTGGAATCCCCCATTACTATTGAGTGTTTTATTTTGGTAGCCTCTTTGATCTTGTGATGGAGTAGGGGATACCTGTGTGTATGTAAGTGGCTCACAGAGGGTGTGGGGCTCCTGCTGAGGGTACCCTTGATGACCAGGTAACACCTTTGTACTGCAGACAAAGGAGGAGGTGGAGCCTGAGGGGTTTGAATTAAAACTGGGAGTTGGGAAGCAGTTAGTCTGGGCTGGGAGAGAGAGACAAAGGAGGGGGCAAGGCCCCGGCTCTGGGGGCCCCTCGGGGCCTCCTCTTCCCAACATGGATTGGACTGGCTGTCTCTGCCTGCTGCACTGACTCCTCTGTACGATGCTGTGTCCTGTCGGCTAATAAACCCGCTGTTCTCCTGCTAAGTAAGAGACTCTCCTGCCTGCGGACAGGGTGCAGAGCTTGGGGGACCCCAGAACCCCATCACACTGGTGTCAGGAGTGGGATGTTCTGCACCCCGAGGATGAAGCATCCAGCAGTAAGTGACCGGGGCCCTGGAAGAAGAGGGGCCTGCGAGACCCAGGTGTGCTAAAGGGCAGTAAGGTGCAGTTCCCCAAGGCGGAGGGGCCTGCGGCCGAACCCAAGCAACTGCGGTCGTGGTCCTCGAGAGGGGGTGTCACACCCGAGGAGGGGTTACTCCTGGGAATCTGTTGGAGTCAGTCCCAGAAGGTGGAAGGGCCGAGAGCCCAACCCCCAGGAACAAGTGACCCCTGAGGAGGCTGACGCTGAATAAGTTCTTCCCAAGACAGTGTGCTCATGGTCCCTGAGAGCGGGTGTCACACTGAAGAAGGGGTTCCGCTGGGAGTCTGTTGGAGTCGGTCCCAGAGGGCGGAGGGGCCTACGGCCTAACCCTGGGCAGCTTGTGACCCGCAAGAAGCCTGGCACACTGAAGGGATTCTTCGAGGAATCGTGGGGTGCAGAGGGCATCAGCCTGAGAGCCTGCGACCACACTGAGCAACTCCGCTGTGAAGTGGCAGCACCTGGAGACCAAATCGAGATTAAAGAAGCTGAACAAGGCAGCGTGGATGTGCTGTGGCAGAGCTGAGGGTTAAGAAGAATCCTGCAGAGGTGAGCCCGGATCGGGGCAGGGAACCCTGGACTGCCTGGAGCTCTGAACCAAGTGGTCTGCCACTGCTCAAGGAGGGAAGGAGCGATTCCAACCCATCATCTACTAGTGGCCAAGACAGACCTGCGAAAAGTTTTCCAGGCCTGGGCCGAGGAAGGTGCCTGTGTGTCTGTGCAGGAAAGCAGCTGATCCACTGGGAATGGCAAGTTGTCTGTGAGAGAAGCTGCTCCACCTTCTGTGTGTGTGTGGAGACCAGCCGGGGGGCTGGGACAAAGCAGAGAGTGTCTCCCATTGTCTGTCTGTGTTGAACAGCAGCAGCAGCCTGGGGAGAGAGCAAAGCCTGCATTTGGAAAAGGTGCCAATGAGGAAACTAGCCCATTGTCTGAGGAAAATTCCCCAGCCTAGGGTGGCTGGAGAAGGATCCACCAAAAAAGAGCATTCCAGGTGTGTCTCTGAATCCAGCCATGGGGGCTGGAGCAGAGGGAATGGCTCCGGGATGGGGCAGTGGTATCCCTGCTAAGGACACTGGTCCTTGGTGCAAGAAAAGAGCTTCTGCTTCTGGGGAAGTGAATCCTTTGCCTGAGCCTGTGGGGGCTCAAGATGGAGTCAAGATCCCAAAGCTGGATCTGAGGGCAGCTGAAGCCCAGATGGGAAGTGGGCCTACCTCTGTGTCTCTCAGGGGGGATGATGCTTTAAGTTGGTCTAATCCAGTTAGTATCATCAGGGAATCCCAGAGACCAGACGATTCTGGTACTTGTTCTTTGCCTGATGCTGAGGTGTTACTGGGAGGGGGTGAGAGGACTCTGTCCTACCAAAGTCATCCTCTCACCAGGACACAAGAACAGATGGGCAATGGAGTTACGCTGACTGATGAAAATAAAGAAGCTGGTAGCAGAAGGGAGAAAAGGAACCCTAACCTTCTGTCCGGTGGTACTGGCTGTCTGCCTGGAGGGGGATTACATGGGAATCTGCCTAATGGGCCAGAAGTGATCCTGGGTGTAGGTGAACCCCAGGAGCTGGTTGTGGCTCAAGGGAGCAGTGCCCCCGTGGAGGCAGACAGGGGTGAGTTATTGTTTGGGGGAGCTCTTGAGGAAAAGAATTTCCCTGAAACTTTTCCTGACCCGTCTGTGGGGACTGCAGAAAATGGGAGTGAGGTGAAGGAGAGTGAACAGGAAAGGTGCTTGTCTGTGAAAGCCGGAGCAGCCCTTTGCCTGGGGAGAAGTTTGTTTCAGCTCCTGATGGCCAGGACCTGCCTGAGTGTAAAACCACTGGCTGTGCTCTGCAAGGGTCCAAAGCTATCAGGGAATGTGAGCAGCCCTGTGAGAACCAAGTAAAACAGCTGCACAGTCAGTCTCTGTAGGATGCAGGAAAGGGCCAGCAATTCCCCATCTCCAGATGGTGAAAACACTTATATTCTCATACTGGACTCCACTTCTGATTCCATGGGGAGGCAGTAGTTGGAGGTGGAAGGACGAAGGAGCTGTGGGCCTGGTGGGCCAGTAAGGGATAAACAGGAATTCCTTCATGTGGATTCTGCGTCTGGAACTCACAAAACAACTCTCAAAAAGCAGTTTGGTTTGCAAATTTCCAGACTGGCAGGAAGGGGGCCATCTCCCTGAAATCATCAATGGCCCAGCTCTTGTTAAAAGGGAAGGCACAGCCAGAGAAATCAAATTTCCACCCCAGGGGGCAAGAAAAAAAATTAAAACTTAATGGTGCTAAAAAAGGCCTCAGCCATTTATCCCCAAAATACCAAATTCTCAAGAAGGTTACACAAAGGTTGTGGTCTACCAAAGAGCAACGTAAATGTACAGTTGCAATGGGTTTGTTCTGTTACTCACGCTAACTGCTGTAACCAAGGGGTGCTGCTCCCAAAAGCTGTAAAATTGTACCATGCACTAAATGTTTGGAAAAAGCCATGTAACATAATAACATTAATGTAAAAGCACAAATTGTATGTTAAAGGAGTCTGTAACTCTAAAATGTCACCATTGTTCCCTGTAACTAGTCTTGCAACTTCTAACATAAAAAGAAACATTCCAAACCTATTGTGTGGCATGGAAGGGGAAACTAAGGCACACAGCCATTGTGGTGGTCTGGCTAAATGCCAAGGGTGGAAGCATTTGTACCTTTCGTTACTGAACTGTAACTGAATTCCAAACATTGGCTGGAGCAGCTGTATGGGCTGGTGGTCAGATGAGGCAGGACCCAGACCACAAAAGACCTGTTTAATCTGTTGGTGCTGCAGCATCTGTATGGGCTCTGCCCGCCCAACTTGAGAACGTGGCTAACGAACCGGGGCCGAAGCAGCGAGACCAACCAACCCAGGGGAACTAAAGGGACTTGCCCGGCTGCGTCACATAAAAAGGGCCAAAACCAAGCTCCTAACTTAAAGCCTCCCCCAGCAGGACTATGATGTGGAGGTGGTGCACATCAAGGGGAGAACAAAGGGTACAGCCGATGCCCTGTCACAAGGGGAGAGCCCCGAACTTCCCCAGGTCACCAGTTGAGTGACCCCGCTCAGTTCGGTCTGGAAGGGGGGAGAAATGTGATGGAGTAGGGGATACCTGTGTGTATGTAAGTGGCTCACAGAGGGTGTGGGGCTCCTGCTGAGGGTACCCTTGATGACCAGGTAACACCTTTGTACTGCAGACAAAGGAGGAGGTGGAGCCTGAGGGGTTTGAATTAAAACTGGGAGTTGGGAAGCAGTTAGTCTGGGCTGGGAGAGAGAGACAAAGGAGGGGGCAAGGCCCCGGCTCTGGGGGCCCCTCGGGCCCTCCTCTCCCCAACATGGATTGGACTGGCTGTCTCTGCCTGCTGCACTGACTCCTCTGTACGATGCTGTGTCCTGTCGGCTAATAAACCCGCTGTTCTCCTGCTAAGTAAGAGACTCTCCTGCCTGCGGCCGGGGTGCAGAGCTTGGGGGACCCCAGAACCCCATCACAGATCTCTCTTAGCATTCCAACATCACTGGCACTGTCCTGATCAGGCGGTCGATAATATATCCCTACTGCTGCATTGTTAGTAGAGCTTGGAATTACTATCCATAGTGATTCTAGGGAACATTCTGATTCATTTAAAATTCTAATTTCATTTGATTCTGCATTATCTTTTACATACAGTGCCACTCTGCCACCCACAGGGCCCATTCTATCCTTCCAATATATTTTATATCCTGGTATGATTGTGTCCCATACATTGTCTTCATTCCACCAGGTTTCTGTGATGCCTATTATGTCAATTTCCTCCTTTAGTACAAGGTACTCTAGTTCACCCATCTTAGTAGTCAGACTTCTAGCATTTGTATAGAAGCATTTTAAAGATTTGCCTCTGCTTATCTGTCTTCCCATCTCAGGTGTATTAGATTCTTTTATATGTGATTGTTTGCTGATCTAGCCTGTTGTTTGATATCTCCCCTCCTCTTTTCTTTACTAAAGCCTGGAGTATCTATGTCGATGAATTCTCTTCTAAGAGGAGTTTCTGTCCGATCCATGTGCTCCTCTGTACCAATTGGCTTTCCCCCATCTCTTAGTTTAAAAACTGCTCTATGACCTTTTTAAAGTTTAGTGCCAGCAGTCTGGATCCCCTATGATTTGGGTGGAACCCATCCTTTCTCTATAGGCTCCCCCTCTCCCAAAAGTGTCCCCAGTTCCTAATAAATCTAAGCCCCTCCTCCCTACACCATCATCTCATCCATGCATTCAGACTCTGAAGTTCTGCTTGCCTACTTGGCCCTGCGTGTGGAACAGGAAGCATTTCTGAGAATGCCACCTTAGAAGTCCTGGACTTCAGTCTCTTTACTAGCAACCTAAATTTGGCCTCCAGGATGTCCCTCCTACCCTTTCCTATGTCCTTGGTACCAACATGGACCACGACCACCGGCTTCTCCCCAGCACTACACATTAGTCTATCTAGATGTTTCAAGAGATCCACAACCTTCACACCAGGCAGGCAAGTCACCATACGGTTCTCCCGGTCATCGCAAACCTAGCTATCTATGTTTCTAATAATTGAATCACCCATTATTAACACCTGCCTCTTCCTAACAAAAGTACTGAATTAAATACTGAATTAAATGCTTGGCATCTATACTCTATGACTAGCCTTATTAATGCTCTGTAAAAAGTGATGGTAATAATGTCAGAGGTTCCATAATTTTAAGTAGATTACACTTATCTTCAATATTTACAAAGATGAAAGCATGATTCCTTCCTGTTACCTTGCTATCAAAAGTCAGGAATTTGTATCTTAACTATGCCTACTTGCTGTCTACACTGACTGTTTACAATCATTTTTATATTTTCGTTTAGTGAATATGAGGCTATGTCTATACTAGACATAGCTGTCAACCGCTGATATGCAATTTTAGCTATGCCAATTGTGTAGCTAAAACTAACTTATCAGGGGTTGACTATAATGGCTGTCTACACAGAAGAAGACCGATGTGAGCATTTATCCCATCGACCTTCCTTAATCTTCACTGCTTGCAAGAAAGCGCTGTTTCACGCATGCACGAAACAAAACCATGGAAGATCAACCCTGAGTGGGTTGATCTTCCGGGGCAGTGTAGACCTAGCCTCATTCCTTAAATACTAAACATGTAAAGATCCACATTGCCCCATTCTGCACTTTCCCCTTATGCTTCATTAACTGGCTTCTGAGATAATTTCTGCTTTCTGGTTTTGGCTCACAGGGCAGTCATCTGTAAACAACGAAATGGCTATTCATGCACTCATCCTTCTCGTGAGATAGTTTATCATTAGGCTGAATGATGTAGACCTGATGACATTTCCCTGTGGCATTCCATTGCTGAATGTATGTATGCTAAAGTAGACTTTTCCTACTCTGACTTGCTTAATTTTTTTACTTATGATGGGGTGAGCAATGTGGGGGGCAGATCCCCTGGAGTGGGCATGAAATTTCAATGGGGGGGGGGGCACAGCATGATCAGCTGCTATGTGTCAGGCTCATACAGCTCATAAAATGCTGAATCTCTGACTTTTTTAATATCTGTGTATTCACATTTATATACTAATAACATTTTTACATTCTACATAGTTATTTGCTAACATGTGCCAAAAGGGGGGATTTTTCATATGAACAATACCAAAATTTCCATCAGCTTGGATTGCACTAGGCAGGTTGGGGGGCCCTGTTAATTGCAGGGATGAAAAATGGGGTCCAATGTAAAAAGTTTGCTCACCCCTGACTTAGGAAATCCAGCTACATGTTCTCCATTTTATACTTATTTCTACTTTACATAATAGGTTCTCTTTCCGTAACATATAAGATTTTACAATACCATAGAATAGAATCATAAAATACTGGAAATAGAAGGGAACTCGAGAGGTCATCAAGTCCAATCCTTTGCCCTCAAGACAGGACCAAGCACCATCTATATCATCCCTGTTAGATATTTTCCTAACCTCCTCTTAGGTACTTAGGAAGGCTACTATCGGACTTTATTTTTCATGTTTTTGTGCTTCTCCCTTTACTCTTATTATATGATCAGTTCTAGTTCTTCCCCGATGAACCAACTTTGATCATTATCTTAATTTTTCCTTTACATATATTTGTAGTATCTCACCAGGAATGCTCCAAATTATGTTAGTCTATTAGGTGCCACAGGACTTCTTGTTTTTTCAGGGTGAGATAGGAGTTGTTGACAAACTGGACAGCCTAGAAGCAGTTCTCCTTTAAATGCAACTAGCACACCAGTTCATGTCTCTCTCTCCACTAGTCTTGCTAATTAGCTGCTTAATACATAGTATCTTATCCCTTATACTTTGCTTCATCTCCTCTTCAGTCATTTTGATTGGCACATCACATATACTTTCTCTTATCTCCCTCAGCTTCTTAAGCAGTTGACAGCTTTCTTTCGCTTCCCCTGGCATTTCAACCCTTGTTTCCACACTTGTTCCTGCTTTTACATTCAATTATCAGGACTCCTCCTCACAGCATTCTAGCTCTTTCTATAGCTCCAGCACTTTTAAAAACCCACTCTGCCACTTTCAGATGATTGATCTCCCCACTCTTCACATCTCTGAGTACCGAATTTATAACAGCTCCCATTTACCCTGTCCACCTTTCTGTTCTGTTTCTTCTAGCTCTGGCATATCCATCCTCTTATTGTGTGGCTCTCTCCTTTACCATTTGCTAGAGCTGTTTCAGTACTCTCCGTTATATCAGCCATCTTCTCTTCCCCTGTAATTCAGCTAACGCCACTCATGCATCTCTGTTTATAGTATCCACCCACCTCCTTCTCCAGCTGGGAGTCATGTTTAGTTAAGTCTGGTCCACCCACCAGGTGCAGCCATACAGCATAACAATTCACTAATTGGCCCCTCAGATCTATAGGAACCCATTCATGCCTCAGGTAGAAGTACACACCCCCATCACAATAGGCTTTATGAAAACACTGAATATGCTGTCCTAGGGGAATAAATTGAACAAACTAGTAAGGCAGAGAAACTACAATAAAGAGCCCAGGGGCAAACTCACCAAGAAATGAGACTCATTGGAGATTCTATGGGAATTGTATACTTACACATATCAACAAATAGCTGCACAGTCACATGAGTTAAACACAGCTACAAATAGCTGTATTACCTCAGATTTAGGTTATTCATTTCAACTGAATGGCTGCACAGATGTGTTCTTATATCTAAAGTGTCACATTTTCAAGAAAAAGTGTGTTTATTAAAATATGACCAAATACCAAGCCTTTGGTTACTTGTTTGTTTATAGATCTCTGATTGTTGTCAAATCTCATGAGTCTATTGTGAGTTTCACAATATTTTGGAGGTTTTTTAAAGCCCAGCTCCTGGAGTCGTTTAAATGTATGAGATCTAACTTAAAAAGAAAATACCAAACAACCCACAAACAACATCCCAAATTCCTAGTCTCCTGGTTGTAAAGCAAACATGCTGCGTGGAAACTTTTCAAAGACACCATATTCGAGGCCCAACTTAAATGTATACCCCACATTAAAAAACACAGTAAGAGACCTAAAAAAGAGCCACTATGGCTTAACAACCACGTAAAAGAGGCAGTGAGAGATAAAAAGGCATCTTTTAAAAAGTGGAAGTCAAATCCTAGTGAGGAAAATAGAAAGGAACATAACCACTGCCAAATTAAATGTAAAAATGTAGTAAGAAAAGCCAAAAAAGATTTTGAGGAACAGTTAGCCATAAATTAAAAAAAAAATAGTAAAATGTTTTTTTAAGTACATTAGAAGCAGGAAGCCTGCTAAAAAAGCAGTGGGGCCCCTGGACAATAGAGACATAAAAGGAGCAATCAAGGAAGATAATGCCATTGCAGAAAAACTAAGTGATTTCTTTGCTTCAGTCTTCACGGCTGAGGATGTTAGAGAGATTCCCAAATCTGAGCTGTCCTTTATAGGTGACAAATCTGAGGAACAGTCCCAGATTGAAGTGTCATTAGAGGAGGCTTTGGAACTAATTGATAAGCTAAACAGTCACTACTCTCCGGGACCAGATGGTATTCACCCAAGGGTTCTGAAAGAACTCAAATGTGAAATCGCGGAACTATTAACGGTGGTTTGTAACCTATCCTTTAAATCAGCTTCGGTACCCAATGATTGGAAGACAGCTAATATAACACCAATATTTAAAAAGGGCTCTAAAGGAGACCCTAGCAATTATAGACCGGTAAGTCTAACGTCAGTACCGGGCAAATTAGTAGAAACAATAGTAAAGAACAAAATTGTCAGACACGTAGAAGAACATGATTTGTTGAGCAAAAGTCAACATGGTTTCTGTAAAGGGAAGTTGTGTCTTACTAATCTATTAGAGTTCTTTGAGGGGGTTAACAAGCATGCGGACAGGGGAAATCCAGTAGACATAGTATACTTAGATTTCCAGAAAGCCTTTGACAAGGTCCCTAACCAAAGGCTCTTATGTAAATTAGGTGGTCATGGGATAGGAGGAAAGATCCTTTCAGGGATTGGGAACTGGTTAAAAGACAGGAAACAAAGGGTAGGAATAAATGGCAAATTTTCACAATGGAAGGGGGTAACTAGTGGCGTTCCCCAAGGGTCAGTCCTGGGACCAATCTTGTTCATCAATGATCTAGAGAAAGTGGTAAGCAGTGAGGTGGCAAAGTTTGCAGATGACACCAAACTGTTCAGGATAGTCAAAACCAAAGCAGACTGTGAAGAACTTCAAAAAGATCTCAGCAAACTGAGTGATTGGGCAGCAAAATGGCAAATGAAATTTAATGTGTGTAAGTGTAAGGTAACGCACATTGGGAAAAATAACCCCAATTATACATACAATATGATGGGGGCAAATTTAGCTACAACAGATCAGGAAAGGGATCTTGGAATTATAGTGGATTGTTCTCTGAAAACATCCACACAGTGTGCAGCGGCAGTCAGTAAAAGCAAGTAGGATGTTAGGAATAATTAAAAAAGGGATAGAAAATAAGATGAAGAATATCTACTTCCCCTATATAAAACTATGGTACGCCCACATCTTGAGTACTGCAGATGTGGTCTCCTCACCTCAAAAAAGATATATTGGCGTTAGAAAAGGTTCAGAAAACGGCAACTAAAATGACTAAGGGTTTGGAACGGGTCCCATATGGGGAAAGGCTAGAGAGACAGGGACTTTTCAGTCTAGAAAAGAGGAGACTGAGGGGTGATATGATAGAGGGATATAAAATCATGAATGGTGTGGAGAAAGTAAATACAGAAAAGTTATTTACTTGTTCCCATAATATAAGAACTAGAGGACACCAAATGAGATCAATGGGTAGCAGGTTCAAAACTAATAAAAGAAAGTTTTTCTTCACACAGCGCGCAGTCAACCTGTGGAACGCCTTGCCAGAGGAGGCTGTGAAGGCCAGCACTCTGACAGAGTTTAAAAAAGAGCTCGATAAATGTTTGGGGGTTAGGTCCATAGATGGCTACTGCCAAGTGGTAAGGTATGGTGAATAGCCTTTTGTCGAAGGTGGGAGATGGATGGCAGGAGACAAATCACTTGATCATTGTCTTCGGTTCACCTCCTCTGGGGCACCTGGCATTGGCTACTGTCGGCAGACAGGATACTGAGCTAGATGGACCTTATGAAATGTGACCTATGCGTACCCTGCAAGATTCAAAATCAGAAAGCACATTCAGAGATATGTTTAAAAAACTCATGTTTTCTGAATTGTTTTGGATGTCAATATTGCATTCTGGAAACCACTTCATAGATTTTAAAGTAATGACTTACAATAATCTAGGTGACTTGCTCTTGTGCATAGCGCAGACCATATTGGTGTTGTACGGTCTCTTTCAGGGTCAGCTGAACTCATACATTCTCTTTCTCTCACTCACATGTGCACACTTTTCATCACATAAATCCTTCCGCATTGGATTTTTACCTCCAAGGCCCTTCACCAGGATCCACTCCAGATCTGCAATGCCTGGATCCATCTTAAGCTAAAAAATCAATCCTCCCTCACCAAACAAATGGATTCAAACATACAGCTTTCAGTTCAGTGTGTCTGTGTACAAGTGAGGGCCCACAAGACACTTTACCTTGTGTATGTTCTCTAAAACTGCTTACAGTGCTGAATGCCTCTCTGCTGTATCCAATTACTGTAACCAGAGTATACTTACAACAGGAATTAATTTAGCCCCTTCATATAGAAAGGGTCTAAAATGTCACTCTTAGGACCATGAATAATAATGGGACCGAGTGCCAGACTGAGAATCCAAGGAATCAGGGATGGGTAGACAGACAAATAAATAAACAAACACTGTAGATGTGTATAATAAAGTTAACAAAGAGAAACACAAACACCAGGATTCTCAAATTTCATTGGCCTGTGATACTCTCTAACAACAAAAATTGCAAGACCCCAGAAGAGAAGCCTGAAGCCTAAACCTCCCTGAGCCCCACCATCCCTGGCTGGGCAGTCAAAGTCAAAGTCAGGCAGGGAACATGGTGCCCAGTGCTGAAGCCCTTGGGCTTTAACTTCAACCCCAGGAGATGGGGTTTGGGCTTTGACTTCAGCTTTGAGTCCGAGCCAAAGTCAGCCAGCCAGTCAGTCCTGGTAATGCTGCACGACCAATTTTGGGGTCCCAACGCACAGTTTGAGAACCACTGCACTAGCAGAAAGTATTGTGTAGTTAAAAAAAACTATGAATATGAATTACATTGAAAACTATGAAAAAATATGAATTACATTCATATTGTTAATTTTTACTGTGCCTAACAACCTCTTATATCCTGCGCTGTACAAAACCAGTGTGACACGTTGTCTTTGTCATGCTTCAGTTAAGAGCCTTAAGGTAGCACTGTCAGTATAATCAAACAGTTATTTACTTCAAAATAATGAGGTGTTTGAAAACATTCCAAAAACACCTAGGTTGGTAAAGCCTTTGCCCAAACTTCCTAAAGAGATTCTGAAAGGCAAGTGTGATGGGGTTCAGGGGTCCCCCTGCACTGCACCCCGTCCGCTGGCAGGAGTGACTCTCACTCAGCAGGTACAACAGAAGGTTTATTAGGCAACAGATGTCCAGTTTCTCCCAGAAGCGACAGCACAGCAGCCAGAGACAGTCCTTCCAACCCGTCCTGGGGAGAAGACCCCAAGGGGTGCCCCTCTGGGGTGTAGCTTTCCCCCTCCTCCGGTTGGCTGCCTTCCAGCTCCTCTTTCCCCACCTTCCTAACTGCCGCCCCCGATTCAAAACTCAGCTCAGCTCCTCCCTCCCCTTTGTTCAGGGCAGAGGTGTTACCTGCCAGTTGTAGCCCCAGGGTCATCCTTAGCCACTGGGAGCTGCTGCTAGCCTCAGACATACAGCCTGACTCACACATGCACTCCCCCCACTCCATCACATCTCTCCCCACTTCCAGACCGAACTGAGCGGGGTCACTTAGCCAGTGACCTGGGGAAGTTCGGGGCCCTCCCTGCGTGACAGGGCATCGGCTATGGTGTTGTTGTTCCCCTTGACGTGGACCACCTCCATGTCGTAGTCCTGCAGGAGCAGACTCCACCGCAGGAGCTTGGTGTTGGCCCCTCTCATGTGATGCAGCCAGGTCAGGGGTGAGTGATCGGTGTACACGGTGAAACTCCGTCCAAACAGGTACGGCTGCAGCTTCCCCAGCGCCCACACCGTGGCCAGACATTCCTTCTCTATGGCCGCGTAGTTCTGCTCCCGGGGCAGCAGCTTCTTACTCAGGTACATGATGGGGTGTTTCTCCCCTTTGTCATTCACCTGCATTAGCACCGCCCCCAGCCCCACGTCTGAGGCATCGGTGAACACCAGGAAGGGTTTGTTGAAGTCTGGATTTGCCAGCACTGGGGCCCTGACCAGAGCCTCCTTCAGTGCGCCGAGGGCCTCTTGGCACTGCTCGGTCCAGACCACCTTGTCAGGCTTTCCCTTCTTACACAGCTCCATGAGGGGGACTGCGATGGAGCTAAAGTGGGGCACAAACCTCCGGTAGTACCCCGCCATCCCAATGAAGGCCTGGACCTGCTTCTTAGTCTGGGGTGTGGGCCAATCTCTGACAGCCTCCACTTTAGCTGGCTCTGGCTTTAAGCAGCCGCTGCCCACCTTGTGGCCCAGGTAGGTCACCTCAGCCATTCCCACCTTGCACTTCCCTGCCTTGATAGTCAGCCCGGCCTTCTGGAGTCGGTCCAGCACCCGCTTGACCTGGGACACATGGTCCTCCCACGTCTGGCTGAAGATGCAAACGTCGTCCATGTAAGCCAGGGCAAAGCTCTCCATCCCTTTCAGCAGCTGGTCCACCAGACGCTGGAAGGTAGCGGGTGCCCCCTTGAGGCCAAAGGGCAGGACCAGGAACTCGTAGAGCCCCACAAGGGTGATGAAAGCCGACTTGAGCCGGGCATCTTGGTCTAATGGCACTTGCCAGTACCCCTTGGTGAGGTCTATGGTGGTGAGGTAACGGGCTCCCCCCAGCTTGTCTAAAAGGTCATCAGGCCTGGGCATGGGGTAGGCGTCCGAGACAGTGATGGCGTTAAGCTTGCGATAGTCCACACAAAACCGAACAGACCCATCTTTTTTAGGGACTAACACCACGGGAGAGGCCCAGGGGCTGGACGAGGGTTGGATCACCCCCAGAGCCAGCATGTCTTCAACCTCCTGCTCTATGTCCTGAGCCATCTTCCCTGTGGCTCTGAATGGCACACACTTGATAGGGGCATGGGTGCCTGTCTCTATTCAGTGGACAGCCAGGTCAGTGCGTCCAGCTCTGTCAGAGAACCGCTGTTGATGCGAATGCAGCACCTCCTTGATCTCCGTCTGCTGGGCAGGGGTCAGCTGGTCTGAGAGGAGAATAGACTCCAGCAAGGAGCTGGCTCCAGCCCTTGTGAGTAAATCCACCAAGGGATCATCTCCCTGCCCCTCCCAGTGCCTGCACACGGCCAGCACCAAGTTCTGTCTGTCCCAGTAAGGTTTCATCATGTTCACATGATAGACCCGGTGGCTGTGGGCCCGGTTTGACAGTTCCACCACATAATTCACGTCATTTAGCTGTTTGACGACCTTGAAGGGCCCATCCCAGGCCGCTTGCAGCTTGTTCCGTCGCACAGGTACAAGGACCATCACTTGGTCCCCGGTGGCATAGGCTCGGGCCCTGGCGTTACGGTCATACCAGACCTTTTGCTTCCTTTGGGCCATGGAGAGCTTCTCCCTGGCCAGGCCCATGAGCTCGGTGAGTTTTTCCCGGAAGGACAGTACATACTGTACCACTGACACCCCTTCAGGAGAGGCCGTCCCCTCCCACTCTTCTCTGAGCAAGTCCAAGGGTCCCCGTACCCTCCTTCCATACAGCAGCTCAAGCGGGGAGAACCCCGTGGATTCCTGGGGCACTTCCCTGTATGCAAACAGAAGGTGGGGTAAGTACTTGTCCCAGTCATGGGGGTATTGATTCATGAAGGTTCTCAGCATCTGCTTCAGAGTCCCATTGAACCTCTCCACCAGCCCGTTAGTCTGCGGGTGGTAGGCTGTGGCCCAGGTGTGCCGGACCCCACACTTGACCCACAAGCTTTGCAATAGGGCTGACATGAAGTTGGACCCCTGATCTGTGAGGACCTCCTTGGGGAACCCCACTCTGCTGAAAATGGACAGCAGTGCATCTGCCACGGTGTCAGCGTCGATAGAGGTCAAGGCCACTGCTTCTGGGTATCGCGTGGCAAAATCTACCACTACCAAAATATATTTCTTCCCCGAACGCGTTGCCTTGCTGAAGGGGCCCACTATGTCCATAGCCACTTTCTGGAAAGGCTCCTCTATGATGGGCAGTGGCCTCAGGGCAGCTTTCCCCTTGTCCCGGGTCTTCCCCACCCTCTGGCAGGGATCGCAGGACAGGCAATACAGACGGACAGCTGCAAAGATCCCTGGCCAAAAAAAGTTTTGTAACAACCTTCTCCTGGTGCGGTGGATCCCCTGGTGTCCTGCGAGCGGGACATCATGGGCTAGGTACAGCAACCTGCGCCGGTACTTTTGGGGAACCACCAGTTGCCTCTGGACCTTCCATGGCTCCGCTTTGCGTCTGGGAGCCCATTCCCGGTACAGGAATCCCTTTTCCCACAGGAATCTCTCCCTGCAGCCCTCCCACAGCTGGGGAGCTGAGCTGAGACTGGCCAGTTCCCTCAGCTTCTGCAAGGAGGGGTCTCTCTGCTGCTCTGCCTGAAATTCTTCGGCTGGGGCAGGGGCGGATGCTACTTCCCCATCCCTGTCTGGCTCCAGCACCCCTGGCCTGTGAGATCTGGTTTTTGGGGGCCCCCTTTCTCTCAGGGTTGGCCCGTGTCTCCTGTGACTTTGGCTGGGCTTGTACCCCTGAATCTGGGGAACGCACCCCTTGTTTTCTTTGGCTACGGGTCAGGACCAGGGCACGAGGGCGTTCACCTTGCCAGTTCTCCAGGTCAGCCCCCATCAGTACATCCGCCGGCAAATGTCTGTGCACGCCCACCTCCTTGGGGCCTTCCTTCTTCCCCCATTTCAGGTGCACCCTCGCCATGGGCACCTTAAAAGGGGTCCCATCAATTCCTGTTATCGTCAGGTGGGAATTGGGTATCATGCAGCCCGGTGCCACCACCCCGGGTCGGGCCAGCGTCACATCAGCACCTGTGTCCCAGAACCCCGTGACCTTTTTCCCGTCTACCTCGAGGTGTTTGAGCCGTTTGCTCCACAGAGGTAGTGCCGCCCCCACTCTGTAAACTGACCTCTGAGCATTTGGTCCCCCTGGGGAGCTGGTCTGTGGGGCGGACTCAGCTCAATCCGAGTGCCTATTGTCAGCACCACCCGCCTTGGCCGCCAGCCTCTCCGGCTTCTGGGACTCCACCCAGTTGACTCCATGACCCCCCAGCCTGCTCAACCTGTCTGGGAGCTTGGGGCACTGGGCTGCTCTATGCCCCTTTCGCCCACAGCGATAACAGCCTGGGTCTTGTTGTGTCCCTCGGGCCGGCTGCTCTGCCCAGGCTCTGTTTGGCTCTCTGGGGGGTAGGTGGCTGGCCCCTCTTTCCTGGGCTCGCCCAAGAGGTGGTCCCCTCTGTCGTACAGTCAGGGACCGGTCTTTCTGAGATTCTCGGTCTCTCCGGGACTCCCTCTCCCTCCAGGACTCCCTCTCTCCCCGAGGCTCACTTTCTTTGTGGGGCTCACTTTCAAACCTGGCCCGGCTGTTTGTGAAGTCATCTGCCAGTTTCCCTGCATTGTGTGAATCCTCTGGCTTCCGGTCCACGAGCCACACCCTCAGGTCAGGTGAGCACATCTCGTAGAATCGCTCCACGACCGCCAGCTCGATCAGGTCCTCTACGGACTGGACTCCCATTCTGAACGCCCACTTCTGGTAGTATTGCTTCAGGCGGGCGGTTGTATCTACATGGGTTTCCTCTGGCCTCTTCTGCGCCTCCTGGAACTTCTTCTTGTACATCTCCGGAGTCAGCCCGAACTTATGCAGCAGGGCCTGTTTGAACCGTTCATAGTCCCCAGGCTGCAGCCCCTCCAGCTGGCTGAGCACCACTGCGGCCTTCTGGCCCAGCAAGGGGGTGAGGTGCCGGAGCCACTCAGCTGGGGGAACCTCGTGCAACTCACAGGCTCGCTCAAAGGCGGTAAGGAACTCGTCCATGTCCCCTGGGTCCTGACACTGGGCCAGCACACGCGTCTCCAAGTGACTGGCCACCCCAAGCCATCTGGCCCTCTCCCCGCTTACCGCAGCTGGGGCCTCTTGGCGTCTCGCCTCTGCCATGGCCCGCGCATGCTCCCGCTCTCGCTCTCTCTCCTTCCGTTCTCGTTCTTTCTCCTCCCGCTCTCGCTCTCTTTCCTCCCGCTGTCTGTCTTGTAGCTGGCACTCGTGCTCACACTCTCTTTCTCGTTCCTGGCGCTCGTGCTCACGCTCTCTTTCCCGTTCCTGGTGCTCCAGTTCCTTTAATTTCACCTCGAGCTCCAGCCGTCGCAGCTCTGCGGCGGGGGACTCTGCCCGCGATGGACCACCGCTAGCTGAGTGCGACCTGGCGGGCACCGCGTCTGTCTGACGGCGTCGAGCCCCTGCTCCTGTCGGAGAATCCGAAACGCTTCCCGAGGCTGACCGGCCACTTTCTGCCGGGACAGGCTCTGCCCCCCCGGATCGGTCACTCTCTTCCAGCTGGGCAATCAGCTGGGCCTTGGTCGCCTTCCCCACGGTCAGGCCCCTCTCTCTGCACAGCCCCGCTAGCTCTGCCTTCAGGAGTCGGGTATAATCCATCTCCCTGCTGTCTCCCGGGTTATCCACTCACCAGCAGCAGCTGCAGGAATTGCTCTGCTCCCCCTCTGGCTCTTGTGAGGCTCCTTCTTTCTCTTGTGCTCAGACAGCCACTGCTGGGAGCTCATCCGTGGGTGCAGTGCATCCCACTGCTGACACCAGTGTGATGGGGTTCGGGGGTCCCCCTGCACTGCACCCCATCTGCTGGCAGGATTGACTCTCACTCAGCAGGTACAACAGAAGGTTTATTAGGCAACAGATGCCCAGTTTCTCACAGAAGCGACAGCACAGCAGCCAGAGACAGTCCTTCCAACCCGTCCTGGGGAGAAGACCCCGAGGGGTGCCCCTCTGGGGTGTAGCTTTCTCCCTCCTCCGGCTGGCTGCCTTCCAGCTCCTCTTTCTCCACCTTCCTAACTGCCGCCCCCAATTCAAAAACCAGCTCGGCTCCTCCCTCCTCTTTGTTCAGGGCAGAGGTGTTACCTGCCAGTTGTAGCCCCAGGGTCATCCTTAGCCACTGGGAGCTGCTGCTAGCCTCAGACATCCAGCCTGAGTCACACATGCACTCCCCTCACTCCATCACATCAAGCAGCCCTTTCATCCTTGTTTACGATTTGATAAATCAAAGCAATAGTGGAATGTTGTTAGCCCAAAACTGTCATAAACACAAGCATTTCTCCTGAGCAGAGGAAGTGTTCTGAGTGGGTCCCAGTCATTTTCGATAAATACAGCGATTGCTTCTTTGCAATATTAAAAAACTGTAATTCATCATCATTTGCGCACTTCCATTTCCGAATTTCTAGCTGAGCTATTTCAGTGTCCGTCCTTCTGACACCTACAGTACTGAAGCTGGTGCTTTCAGGTGTCTGGATGTCAAGCATTTCAGACGGGAAAGCATGGGACACTCCCTTTCAGGGGACATCTGGCAACGCAGTAAACCCTCAAGGAGCACAGTTTCGATTTCCGCGTAACTCGCATTAATGCGAATTAAGTGCAAACCCAAACCAAAAACCACTCCCACCACCACCAGGCTCCAGCCCCCGGGTGCTCCCAATGGGGAGCCCTGCGGGCAGACCGCGGCTTGAGGTGTGGTTTGTCGCTGCCAGGAGTGCAGAGGGCGGAGTACACAAGCTAGGGGCCATGTTGTGGTCAGAGGGTGCACAGCATCCAGCCCTGATCCACGACGCTCAGACGCTGGCACAATGCGAACAGAAGTGACCCTGGGGACCTGGCCCATGGTGCACAAATCCCCCAGTGCCGGGCGTGCCTGAGCCCCTGCGGCTGCGACAGGAAGGCAGTGCCGGCCCTCTGGGTGCAGCGCCAGTGTCGCTGGCAGGCCCCACTACAGCCCTGTGACCAGCCCCCGCGCAGGAGTGGGGAGCGTGCAGAGGAACCCCCGCCCCCCAGGTGACCAGCCGCTGGCTGGGCCACGGCCCTGCCCGGGACTTCCCCCCGTAGTGTGCTGGCAGCCCCCATGCTGGGGGGAGGGGCGCGGCACCCTGGGGGGCGCAGCAGCCTTGCTGGGGGGAGGGGCGCGGCACCCTGGGGGGCGCAGCAGCCTTGCTGGGGGGAGGGGCGCGGCACCCTGGGGGGCGCAGCAGCCTTGCTGGGGGGAGGGGCGCGGCCCCGCAGACAAGGGCTCCCCAGGGGGCGGGCGCCGCAGCAGCCCCAGTTCCGCCCCGCGCCCGCCGCCCTCCCCTCCCGTCACCTCAGCTCGGCTCGGCTCGGCGGCGCGCGGCTCCCTCAGCGCCAACGGCCAACGGCCAACGGCCCCGCCGCGCGCCGCCCCGCCCCGCCCCCAGCGGCAGCCCCACAGGAGCTGCTGGGCCGCGGGCAGGGGCGTGTGTGTTCCGCTCCCGCTCCCGCGGCCCGGCCCGGCCCGGCCCGGCACTCACCTCGCAGGCGCCCCGGGAGCTGCTGCTGCAGCAGGTGCGCCCGCCGGGAGCCCCCACTCGCTGCGGGGGGCGCGGGGGACTGTGGCCCTCACGCCGCTGCGGGACTTTTTCCTCCCGCACAGTGTGACCGCTGCTCCCCGCAGCATCCAAGGGTGCTGGCCTGGCCTTCCACTCAGCCTCTCCCGCTCCACCAGCCTGCAGTCCTCCCCACCGTGTGCTACGGCTCCCTGGCCTCCTACAGGTCGTGCGCCTGCACTCGCAAGCAGACCGAAGCTGGGCCGGGGTGGGAAAAGTCCTGCAGCGCTCCCGTGCGCACCCTTTCGGGGGGCAACCCCAAAACGACCCTGCCTTGCACAGCACAAATTCAGCAACATGCGCCTCCCTCGGTGTGGAGAGCGGGACGCGCAGCACGTCAACATGCTGGGATGTGATGTAGTGGAGGGGTGGGTACGTGTGAGCGGCTCTCGCAGGCTGCGGACGGCTCCCTGCTGCCTGTAACCGAACCTGGGAGGTAACGCCAAGCAAAGACTGAGGAGGAGCCCGGCGGGGTTTGAAGCAGAGGCGGCAACTAGAAGGTTGTGGTGAGGAGTTGGAAGGCAGCGAGCCTGGGTGAGGGGGGAGAGAGCAGGGGGCTGGTCCCTAGATGGGACACCCCTCGGGCTCCTCTCCCCAGGACAGGTTGGAATGACTGTCTCTGCCGGCTGTACTGACAGCTCTGCACTGCGCTGTCTCTCTGTCGGCTAACAAACTCCCTGTTGCACCTGCCGAGTGAGAGTTACTTCTGACTGCGGACAGGTTGCAGTGCTTGGGGACCCCTGAACCCCATGACAGCTGGCGATAGCAGTGGGATATGCTGCAGCCATGGCTGGGCTTCCACAGTGACTGACTGGGCACAGAAGAAGGCAGGAGACATACAAGAGCCAGAGGTGCTGGAGGCAGAACAAAGTGATTTTTGGGAGCCCCGGGGTACTGCAGCTTCGGCCAGTGAGTCTGCACCCTGGGGAGCAGCGGGGAGATGGATTACACCTGGCCTCCCACCTGATGCAATACTTCCACAAGTGAGTGTTCCGGACGGGGCCCAGACCACAGAGGACCTGCTTAAGCTGATGGTCCTGGAACGCTTCTATGGAGTGTGCCTGCCCGACCTGAACATGTAGCTCGAGGACCGGAAGCCAGAGGACCCACATATCGCAGGGAAGCTGGCTGATGAGTTCACGGACAGCCGGGCCAGGTGTGAAAGGGAATCCTGGAGAGACCAGTCCCCAGCTGTGCAACAGAGGGAATCACCTCCGGGGTGAGACCAGGAAACGGCCCAGACATCCTGCCCCTGTAACAGTATAACCAGTACGGTTTCTCTAGCCATATTGAGAGGCCTAGAGCTTGTCTGCAGCCACGCTAAAGAGCAGCAGCCAGTGACTGTGAAGCTACAGGTCACACACCCACATTCCATCTACGTTTCAGTACAACAGTGTCACACCAGGCTGCTCGAAGACGACCACATCCTAGTGCCACCTGCTCTTAAACGGATCTCATGATAGCTAAAGAAAACTTAGTTACCAGCATTTCATCTGGCAAGCAATGACTTCTCAACAGCTGAGGCTGTGGAACTACCATTCCATGACTGTCTTCACTTCTCTGCTGTTTTCTGTATAATCTCTGTCTGGTTTGTAATTGCTCCCAGCTGCTGTCTACTGTTGTTTTGTGTAAATCAGTTAAGGTGGTGGGTTATGATTGGTTAGGTAATTCTGTTACAATGGGTTATGATTGGTTAGTAAAATTATACTAAAATTCCAGGTAGAGCTAAGCGGGACTCAAGTTTCACTGCTTAACCTGGGGTCCAAGAAGGAAAAAGAACCTCAAGCACGAAAGAGGGAAGAAGGAATGCCTTAAGGAGACTCACCCCCAAAACTCCCGAGGCCCTGAGCTGCAGCAACCAGCATCCAGAGTGACTGTCTGTCCCCACAGGGGAAGCTGCCGGCCTTACCAGCACTGGTGAGCACGATGCTGAGTGCCTAGTGTGTGGTCTGCGTCTTGGGAATTGTCAATAAACAGGGAGAAACAATGTGCCCGTGTAAGGCTCTGTCAGTGGCACAGACCCTGCAGACTCCCAGGGAATCACGCCCTGAGCCCTAGGAATTGGCTAAGGGCAGGAGTTTAAATGAGCATGCTCACGCCTTGAGCCCTACGGATTGGGTAAAGGGGTGTGTGTCTGTCGCTGACTGTGGAAGGGGTGAGAAATTTGTGCAGGCTGCCCGAGGGCCAGCCAGGGCCTGGACAGAGCAGCCGGCGCAAGGGGCACAGTGACCTGGTCTGTTATGGCTGTGGGCAGAAGGGGCATAGACAGGCCCAGGAGCCAGAGGCCTCGTGAGGTCCCAGCAGCCAGGAGAGCCGGCTGCCCAGGCGGGAGTAGCTGGCAATACATCCTCAGCTGCGGGGGCAGATCCCCAGGCCAGCACCTCCAGGAGACCGGACGCTCCAGAGGCAGGCGTCTCCGTGTACCGGGTGGGGGCAGGGCGGCCCCTGCCCAGCGAGTGCCTCGTGCCCCTGGCAGCGGGGGCAGAAAGGTGATGGGCTTCTGGGACACGGGGGTGGAGGTGACGCTGACCCAGCCCGAGCGAGTGGGCCCAGACCACATGGTGCCCAACACCCAGCTGACCCTGAGGGGCACAGATGGGATTCCCCCATTCAAGGTACCCATAGCCCGGGAGCATCTGAAATGGGGGGCTAAGGAGAACCCCAAGGAAGTGGGGGTGCACAGGCACTTGCCTATGGGGGTGCTGATGGGGGGTGACCTAGAGGAGTGGGGAGAGGGACCCCACCGTGCTCTGGTCGCTACCCATAGCCAGAGCCAGTGAGGAGTTTGTGGCCCTGACCCGGGGGAGGGCACCCAGCAGGGGGCGCAGGGTCCTGACCCGCCAGGCACGGGGCTGGGACTCTGGACCCAGGCAGTGGTGGGGAACAGGTCCCTGTCCCGCCCCAGCTGCTGAATTCCAGGCCGGGTGCAGGCAGACCCCTCCTGACGGATGCTGAGGGACTGAGCTGGCCATGGTGCAGCTCTGCCCCTGGGGGAGCCCATCAGGAGAGATTCCTGTGGGAAAGGGGGATTTCTGTACCGGGAGTGGCTCCCCTGGGGAAAGGGAGATCCCGGGGGGGTCCAGCAGCAGCTGGTGGTCCCCCAAAGCTATCGCTGCAGGCTGCTGCGCCTGGCCCACGACAGCCTGCTCTCAGGGATCCAGTGCACCCAGCTGAGGCTGCTTAGACCTTATATTGGCCGGGGATGTTTGTGGCCATGTGGCAGTACTGCCGGGCCTGCAGCTCCTGCCGGAGGTGGGGAGAGCCCAGGACTCGGGCAAAGCTGCCGTGAGGCGCCTGCCCATCGTGGAGGAGCCTTCCCAGAAGGTAGCGACAGACGTAGGGGGCCCACCGGCAAGGCGACCTGGCCGGGAAGAAATCCATCCCGGTGGTGGTGGATGTTGCTACCCGGAGGCCGTGGCTCTGCCCTCTGCCGAGGCAGACACGGTGGCAGATGCTCTGTTGACCATTTTCGGCAGGGTGGGGTTCCCCAAGGAGGTCCTCACCCACTAGGGGCCGACCTCATGTCTGCCCTGCTCCGATGCTGGCAGGAGCAGCCTGGGATCCAGCTCTCCTGGGCCTCGGGGTGTCGCTCCTGGCCCAACAGGCTGGTGGGAAGGGTCCTTGGGACACTGAAGAAGATGCTGGAGGCCTTTATGCACTGGCACCCACAGGACTGGGAGGAGCACTTGTCCCACCTGCTGTTTGCACCCAGGGAGGTGCCCCAAGGGCCCACCAGGTTCCCCTGGACTGAGCCGTGGTGCAGAAGGGGGAGGGGACCCCTGTGTGTGCTGAGAGAGTTATGGGAGGGGGAGGTATCCTGGATGGAGAGTCAGGGGGTGGAGGACGTCCTGGCTTTCCGGGAGAGGCTTGCGGAGCTCAGGGACCCGGCCAGGGAGGGAGTGCCAGGGCAGAGCTCGAGGGAAGAGCAGGGGCTGGTACGACCGCAGAGGGTGGGGCCGTGCCAGCCCCTCAAAAGTCGTCCAGCAGCCAGACAAGGTGGAGAGGCTGCAGCAGGACACCCCCGCGGCATGGCCGGGCACAGGGGAGCACCAATGTCACAGCCAACGCTTTACCCTGTGGGGGGCGAATTTCCCCAGGTCGCTGGCTGAGGGACCCCGCTCAGCTCGGCCTGGGGGCAGGGAGAGATGTGGTTGGGGGGGGTGAGACTCAGGCTGGATGTGAGAGACCGGCAGAGCAGCTCCCAGCGGCTCAGGATGACCCCTGGGGCTGTACCCTAAGCTGGCAGGTAACACCTCTGTCCCGAGCACAGCGGGAGGGAAGCTCAGCTGGTCTGGGTGGAGGCAGCAGTTGGCAGGTGGAGGGAGAGCTGGAAGGCAGCGATCGCTGCCTGGGTGAGGGGAGAGGAAGGGCAGGGGGCTAGTCCCGAGACGGGGGCACCTCACAGTCCTCCTCTCCCCAGGATGGATGGACGGGCTGCCTCTGCCCTGTGCTGTGTCCCTGCTGGCTAAGGAACTCCCCGTTCTACCTGCCGAGCGAGAGCCCGAGCCCCACTGCACATGGACCCTGGTGGCAGGCACAGGTACCACAAGATAAACAATCCAAGATGGACACTGCTAGGTCCAGCTCTCGGTTCTCCCTTGTCTAGGGACCAAACCCTTCCTCTCACATAGGCCCTAGCAGGTCGGTGTCATCTCACCCAGGGGAGCTGCTGTGGCGCTGTGCCAGCGCGCCCCAGTCATTTCCATGGCTGCCTGGGCATCTGATTTCAGTTCCTTTGCTCGGCCCAGTGCCCTGGCTGGGGGCTGAGTTCACTCCTCCTCCTGTGAATCTTTGCACTGAAACATTTCCTAGTACAGCTACAGAGTCTGTAACTCTGCCCACGGCCATGGCACAGACACACAAGCAGCACATGCCGCTCCAGGGCATCCTCGGCTTTCATTAGACACCTCACATTCCCTGGCACAATATTTGGGGCCAATAGAAACGCTGGGCGCTTAAA
Organism: Carettochelys insculpta; assembly: GCF_033958435.1. NCBI lineage: Eukaryota > Metazoa > Chordata > Testudines > Carettochelyidae > Carettochelys > Carettochelys insculpta. The sequence continues at coordinate 49,472,310 of NC_134147.1, read as the reverse complement.
ATGACTTCCACAGCCAATGTAAAAATCCACTCATGTGACAGCCGCAACTGGCTGTGCCTCCCTAGAGAGCCACATGTGGCTCAGAAACTCTGCCATGAACCCTCTAGGAGCTCCATGCCAGTCCCAAGCCTGGATGAAGGAGGAGGGTTGGTCAGATGTGTGTCGACACACTGAGCGTCGCACAACAATACACATGAAATCTGATGCCAGTACAGCTAAAAGTTAAATGATGCTGGCTCAGACGTCGCCTGGAGAAACAAGGTCTGAGATACCAATCGAGCGATCGGGGTTGGGTTGATAAGTTGGCTACTGAAAGAAAATTACAGGTAACACACACGCTATCCATTGGAACATGGAACGTCCAAACTCTGTGTGCAACTGGAAATTAGAGCTGCTTCGGGAGGCGATGGAGAGATACCGATGCGATGCGCTTGGACTGGCAGAGATGCGTCGGACGGCATCAGGAGAGACATGCGGTTGCGAAGTCATTTGGTCAGGAAACGAAACGAAGCATGGGGTGTCGTGTCGGCACCGGGGTGTGAGCGGGGCGGTGCAGCTGGCCAGGGCTGGAGTCTGCCGCTGGCTCAGACTGGGTGACGGGCAGTGTCTAATGGGGGGCGGGGGGCGTCTAACATCACAGCCTGCACCCAGAGACACGGGGCTCACCGGCCCAGCAGGAGGGCGCTTGGAGCACTCATAACAAGTGGGTCCTGTTCACAGCAGCAGGTCTCCCCTGGGAGTGGAAGCCACAGGGCAGGGACAGGCCTGCAGTGCCCATGGGCCCAGTGGGCACAGCTGTGCCGCTCATCCCATCCCTGCTGCGTGCCAGCCCCTGGGGACAGGAGCAGCCCAGCCCATGCCTGGCAGAGCACGGAAGGCAGGAGAGGGCGAGCTCCCGAGGTGGAGGGGAGTGAGCCCAAGCCCCCCCGTGATAATGCCGTGCAGCAGAGACGCAGCCCTGCACGGCTGGGGGCTGCCCCACTGGGGCCAGCCTGCTGATGGGGAGGATGAAAGCAGTGGGTCTGGGGCTCAGCAGCTTTTCAGGCACACGCAGCCCTGCAGGAGCCGGGCGCCCACCACCAGACCTGCCGAAGACGGGCCCCAGGCAGCACGGACCCTCCTGATGGGGCAGCCTGGCCGGGGGCCGGCTGCAGGCTCAGACTGGTGCCACACCCTTCCGGGCCCGTTGGACCCCAATCCGGGGGTGGGGACCTCCTGGGCGTGCACAGCCCCGAGTGCTGGGCGGGCAAGTCGCTGCTGTCTCCGAACGGCCCCAGATCCTGGCGAGGCAGCGCAGTCCTGGCTCCAGGGCAGCAGCACCCCCACCTCCTCGCTTCCTGGCCCGCACTGCAGAGAGCAGAGGCCAGCGCCCCTCCTTCGGGGATGCTGCCCAGCTCGGAGCCCTGCGAACTCAGGCACCGCAGCTCAAGTGGCAGGAGAGATGGGCCAGACGTGGCTTCACCCAGCATCAAACCAGGTGTGGGATTTATTTGAGGCGCTACAGCACCTCCTAGGCACTGAGCTACAGGGGACACAGACCAGGGCACGACGAGACAGCACTAGCAGCTCACGCCTCCTCTGCATGCCCACCCCGACCGCTGCTCCGCCCACGCGCCCGGCACAGCCGCACTGAGGGCACAGACACCCGCACTGGGCAGCGGGTAGCGCAGACCAGTCAGGCAGGGCTCGGCTCTCCTCCCGGAGGGACAGGCGGCCGCCGCTGGCGCTCAGAGATCTGGTGGCTGCAGGGCAACCCAGCTCCCACCCGCGACGCACCATCTGTGCCAGGCCCTGACCCTGGAGTCCCGTCAGCCGCAGCCACGCACAGGGCCTCAGCCCAGTCTCTCTGCCACAGGCCCCACCCGGCACTGCCCTGCCCTGCCCAGGGACAGGCCCACCGCTCCCGCCTGAGCTACTCTAGAAAACTAATTCGGAAAGCCTAACGAGCAGACGACAACGTCACGGCTTTGGTCAGCAACTACGCGCTACACACCCACTCACAGAGTTCGTCTCCGCGCCCATGTGCACGGCGCCAGTGTCCCGCCTCGCTGGGGCATCCGTCGGCCGGGGCTCCCCTCAGGCCCCGTCCCGCAGGCAGAGCGCCTCGACCGCGCTGCTGGGGCCCTGCGCCACCCCGCCAATCACAAAGAGCAGGCCCGGGGCCTGGTAGCTGGAGCAGGAACAGCGAGCCGTGGGCATGGAGGGCAGCAGGTCCCACTTCTTCCGGGCAACGCTGAACCCCTCCACCGAGCCCAAGGGGAACGCCTGGTTCCCTGCAAGAGAGGAGACGTTAGGAGCACGACTGGGCCAGGAAAAGGGGACGTGACCCGGGCTGCGGAGCACGCCGGGAGGGAGCCTGGAGAGGGCCCACAGAGGCAAAGCTGGCCCCAGAACGCAGAGCACAGCCGGGCCAGGAGCACTTCCGCCCCACCCCCGTCGGCCTGGGAGGGGCTGGTCCGTCTGCCCTGCCAGGGCTTCCTGCTAGGCCCGGCCCCAGAGAAGAGGCGCATAGGGCAGGAGCAGGAGCAGGACCCCTGGAGACCCACCCCTCCACCTTACCAAGGCCTCCAGCTGCCACCACTCGCCCGCCCAGGCAGCCAGCCACAAAGTCAGCTCTCTTCTCCCGCATGCGCACGGCACGGCCCAGCCTGCTCCAGGCCCCTGCAGGAAAGAGGCAGCTCAGCCCTGTCCCGCTGCTGGGGGAAGAACCTGGCCAAGGGCTGGGCACTGGGCTGCTTCCCCTCTCCTGGGCCTTCCCTGTGGGTCTCAGTGCAGGGACAGAGCTAGGCCAGGCAGCCCCAGGGACTCGCCCACTGCACTCCTGCCCCCAGGCATGAGACACCCCCCCCGGTGCCATCAATGGCCAGCTGCTCCACTCCTGCCCTGGCATCGCCCAGGAAACAGGCCTGGCCCAAGCAGAGCCAGGGCTTGGCCATGGCCCATCGCTCCGCCTGTGGGGCTGGGTGCCCCAGCCTGGCACCGGACTGCCACTCCCACTGCTGCAGGACAAGTGCTGAGGCTGGTGCCAGGAGCTGCCTGCTTAGGCCCATGCAGCTGAGCTGGGCTGCACTCTGCTCGGGCAGTGCCCAGGGTGCGTCAGCTCGGGCTCCTGGGGCTGCCTGCCGCCGCCCCTGCCAGCCGGCTCGCGCTGCAGGCGGGGCTCTCCTGCCGGCCGCCATGGGGGAGCTGCGTGGGGCTGGGAAAGGCGGGCGCTTGCCTAGCTCCCAGCCAGCCTTTGAGATGCCGCAGGCTCGAGGGGCCTGTGGCCACGAACGGCAGCCTCTGGTGGGCACCCGGCCCCCGAGAGCACAGGGCAGGTGGCCTGGGCACTGGGAGAGGGCCTACAGCCACCACTGCTGCTGCTGCTGGCCCAAGGCAGTGGCTCTGCAGCGGGGCCCAAACTCCAGGAGTCGGAGCCAGGCTCCCTCTGTTCCCGCCCGGCCCCCAGGGGAGCAGGAGCTCAGCACAGCACCGGGCTGGAGGGACCCCTCTGGCCAGCTGCGGTCTCCTGCCTCGGCACCCGGCTGGCCACAGGCCCAGGCCCAGCCGGCAGGTGGGACGCCCGCGCCGCTCACCCTGCTCCAGGTCGAATATCTCCACGGTGCTGACAAAATGGGGCCGGGAGTAGAAGTTGTGGGGGCCGGGCTGCTGCAGGCCCCCCAGGCTGAAGAAACAGCCCTCCGCCGCGGCACAGCTGGCAAAGGCCCGCCGGCTCGGCACGCTGGGGTAGCGCGTCCAGCTCCTCGTCTCCAGGTCGAAGGCCTCGAAGGCCGTGACGGGCAGCTTGCCCTGCCTGCCCCCTGGGGCGGAGAGGCCTGTGTCACCAGCCTGCCCCGGCCCCCGGCACTGCCCCCCGTGCCCGACGCCCCCACCCCTGCACCTGATGGCCCCCTTGGTCCTGGCATACCCCCCACACCCGGCACACGCCCCCACACTGCCCCGCACACGCTCCCCACACCTGGCACACCCCCCCCCACCGCCCCGCACCCGGAACACGCCCCCCCACCACCCCACACCCGCTCCCCACACCTGGCACACCCCCCCCACCGCCCCGCACCCAGAACACGCCCCCCCACCGCCCCACACCTGCTCCCCACACCTGGCACACACCCCCCACCGCCCTGCACCCGGCACACGCCCCCACACGCTCCCCACACCTGGCACACCCCCCCCCACCGCCCCGCACCCGGAACACGCCCCCCCACCACCCCACACCCGCTCCCCACACCTGGCACACCCCCCCCACCGCCCCGCACCCGGAACACGCCCCCCCACCGCCCCACACCTGCTCCCCACACCTGGCACACACCCCCCACCGCCCTGCACCCGGCACACGCCCCCACACGCTCCCCACACCTGGCACACCCCCCCCACCGCCCCGCACCCGGCACACGCGCCCCCCCCACCGCCCCGCACACGCTCCCCACACCTGGCGCACCCCCCCCCCCACCCCGCACATGCTCCCCACACCTGGCACATGCCCCCCCCACCAGCCCGCACCCAGCACACGCCCCCCCACCAGGTACTTGTCCCACCACCACCCCGCGCCTGACACCCCCCTGCCCCAGTCTGAAGCTGTGAGTCGTCTCTGTGGGACGTCCAAGGACCCAGAGTTTGGATCTGTGCCAAGATTCTCCCAGCTTGTCTGCGTGTTCACTAATGATCGCTAATATCTCTGCAGCAGAGGAGACAGGAGCCAAGCTGCCTGCGGGGGCTACGACGGGTCACCCCCGGCAGGGCCTGCGAAGCTCTGGCACAGGGCGACCATTTCCCCAACCCACAGCGAGGTGTCTGGAGCAGCACCCACCCCCGCAAACAAGCGCTGCTACAACCTCCGCCCTCCCAGCAGGGCGCTGGCTGTGGGGCAGGGTGCTGGCTGTGGGGGAGCTCCCAGCAGGGGCGCCGTGGGGCAGGGCACTGGATGTGGGGGAGCTCCCAGCAGGGGGCGCTGTGGGGCAGGGCGCTGGCTGTGGGCGAGCTCCCAGCAGGGGGCGCTGTGGGGCAGGGCACTGGCTGTGGGGGAGCTCGCAGCAGGGGGCGCTGTGGGGCAGGGCACTGGATATGGGAGAGCTCCCAGCAGGGGGCGCTGTGGGGCAGGGCGCGGGCTGTGGGCAGCTCCCATCAGGGGGCGCTGTGGGGCAGGGCACTGGCTGTGGGGGAGCTCCCAGCAGGGGGCGCTGTGGGGCAGGGCGCGGGCTGTGGGGGAGCTCCCAGCAGGGGCACCGTGGGGCAGGGCACTGGATGTGGGGGAGCTCCCAGCAGGGGGCGCTGTGGAGCAGGGCGCTGGCTGTGGGCGAGCTCCCAGCAGGGGGCGCTGTGGGGCAGGGCACTGGCTGTGGGGGAGCTCGCAGCAGGGGGCGCTGTGGGGCAGGGCGCGGGCTGTGGGCAGCTCCCATCAGGGGGCGCTGTGGGGCAGGGCGCTGGCTGTGGGGGAGCTCCCAGCAGGGGGCGCTGTGGGGCAGGGCGCGGGCTGTGGGAGAGCTCCCAGCAGGGGGCGCTGTGGGGCAGGGCACTGGCTGTGGGGGAGCTCCCAGCAGGGGGCGCTGTGGGGCAGGGCGCGGGCTGTGGGAGAGCTCCCAGCAGGGGGCGCTGTGGGGCAGGGCACTGGATGTGGGGGAGCTCCCAGCAGGGGGCGCTGTCGGGCAGGGCGCTGGCTGTGGGGGAGCTCCCATCAGGGGGCATTTGGGGCAGGGCGCTGGCTGTGGGGGAGCTCCCAGCAGGGGCGCTGTGGGGCAGGGCGCTGGCTGTGGGCAGCTCCCAGCAGGGGCGCTGTGGGGCAGGGCACTGGCTGTGGGCAGCTCCCATCAGGGGGCATTTGGGGCAGGGCGCTGGCTGTGGGCAGCTCCCAGCAGGGGGCGCTGTGGGGCAGGGCACTGGCTGTGGGGGAGCTCGCAGCAGGGGGCGCTGTGGGGCAGGGTGCTGGATATGGGAGAGCTCCCAGCAGGGGCGCTGTGGGGCAGGGCGCTGGCTGTGGGCAGCTCCCAGCAGGGGCGCTGTGGGGCAGGGCACTGGCTGTGGGGGAGCTCGCAGCAGGGGGCGCTGTGGGGCAGGGCGCGGGCTGTGGGCAGCTCCCATCAGGGGGCGCTGTGGGGCAGGGCACTGGCTGTGGGGGAGCTCCCAGCAGGGGGCGCTGTGGGGCAGGGCGCTGGATATGGGAGAGCTCCCAGCAGGGGGCGCTGTGGGGCAGGGCGCTGGATATGGGAGAGCTCCCAGCAGGGGGCGCTGTGGGGCAGGGCGCTGGATATGGGAGAGCTCCCAGCAGGGGGCGCTGTGGGGCAGGGCGCTGGCTGTGGGCAGCTCCCAGCAGGGGGTGCTGTGGGGCAGGGCACTGGCTGTGGGGGAGCTCGCAGCAGGGGGCGCTGTGGGGCAGGGCGCGGGCTGTGGGCAGCTCCCATCAGGGGGCGCTGTGGGGCAGGGCACTGGCTGTGGGGGAGCTCCCAGCAGGGGGCGCTGTGGGGCAGGGCGCTGGCTGTGGGCAGCTCCCAGCAGGGGGCGCTGTGGGGCAGGGCACTGGCTGTGGGGGAGCTGGCAGCAGGGGGCGCTGTGGGGCAGGGCGCTGGATATGGGAGAGCTCCCAGCAGGGGGTGCTGTGGGGCAGGGCGCGGGCTGTGGGCAGCTCCCATCAGGGGGCGCTCTGGGGCAGGGCACTGGCTGTGGGGGAGCTCGCAGCAGGGGGCGCCGTGGGGCAGGGCGCTGGATATGGGAGAGCTCCCAGCAGGGGGCGCTGTGGGGCAGGGCGCGGGCTGTGGGCAGCTCCCATCAGGGGGCGCTGTGGGGCAGGGCACTGGCTGTGGGGGAGCTCCCAGCAGGGGGCGCTGTGGGGCAGGGCGCTGGCTGTGGGCAGCTCCCAGCAGGGGCGCTGTGGGGCAGGGCACTGGCTGTGGGGGAGCTCGCAGCAGGGGGCGCCGTGGGGCAGGGCGCTGGATATGGGAGAGCTCCCAGCAGGGGGCGCTGTGGGGCAGGGCGCTGGCTGTGGGCAGCTCCCAGCAGGGGTGCTGGCCGTGGGGCAGGGCAGACTGTGAGGGTTTCCCGGGGGAACGCGGAGCCCCCCACGCACGCAGTCTCTCTCCCGCTGCCGGTGCTACCTACCCAGGAGGAAGATCTTGTTGGCCTGCAGGAAGGCGGACGCCCCGTAGCAGGGGGTGGGCATGGAGGGCAGCAGCTGCCAGTGGGCCATGGCTGGCTCGTAGACCCGCACTAGTGCCTGGGGAGCGGTGTCTGCGCCCATGCCCCCCAGGGCATAGACCACCCCATCTGCAACAGCAGGGAGCGTGAGGAGGGGGCAACCCGGCGCAGGGGGAGCAGTGAGGGCAGAGGGCAAGGGCCAGGAGGAAACAGGTGAGTGCAGGTGAGCCACCTGGGGGGAAGGGGCGGGAGGGGGTCAGCTGGGCTGGGGGAGGAGAAAGTGGGGAGCTGGCAGGGAATGGAGCTGGAATTTCCCGGGGCCCTCCCTTGCCCAGCTCCATCTGCGCTCCCAAGCCCTCTCCCAGGCATAGCCTGGCACCTTCAAGGGGCTGGCTGGGGGTCCTGATCCCAGAATTCGGGCAATGCCCCAGCATCAGCTGCAGCCCCCTGCCCTGCCAGCCGTGGCAGGGGGCAGGCCCCGGGGCTCCCACTACCGTGTTCCACCCGCAGGCGGAATAAACGTTGTCGTGTGCTGTGACATTGGGGGAGGCTGGCACGCCCCAGGCACAAAATCTGGTGCCATCTTAGGACCATGGTGACAGATTTTGTGCCAGGGGCTGTGGGGTGTCTAATGAAAGCTGGTGATGCCCTGAGTCTGTTTGTCTTAATCACGTCAGTGCCCTGCTCGTATGAGAAACAACAGACCCTGGCTCTGGAGCTGCGTCAGAGAAGTGTAGGGCAGAGTCACACTAGGAGCGGGGATCACCTCCCCAGTCAGGTGAGAGTGGCTGAACAAAGGGACAGAGACCAGCTACACAGACATCAAGTCCACATGCTATGGAAATGGCCTGGGACGTGCTGGCGAAACCCAGGACCAATGGCAAAATGTCACTGCGACCCCCCAGTGAGGTCACCCTGCCTGGCCCGTCGGAGAAGAAAGTTTTCCCTTGCCATGGCCCTGGCAGTGAGCACCGCGCAGCACCAGGAACTGAGGCCATGTGAACTGGGGTCCTGCCCCCCCGGTGTGTATTTCGGAGACTTTCAAGAATCAGGTTTTAACGCCGCTGGCCTGAGTCACTGGCGGTAACTGATGGATGTGATGTGATGTGTCGCTTTAACTCCATTCCTCTCTTCCCCTGTTCTTTCTTTCTAGATTAATAAACCTTCTGATTTCAGATGCTAAAGGACTGGCCCAGTGTGCTGTTCTGGGGAAGAGCAAAGCATTTCTTGCCCTGGGACTGGGGCCGGACCCTTTGGGGGCTGGAAGAATCTGGCTGGTGTTGGTGAAAGAGGTTGTAGTAACCTCCCACCTGAGCAGGAGGGTTGCTGTTTCCGGGATTAGGAGCAGCTGGGCAGTCGGAGGGTTTGCTTGTGTGGCCTCTGGCTGGCCATGGGGCTGGCAGAGGTACGTGTGGGGCTGGCTGGATTTGCCTCAGTGAGAAGGAAATCCCAGCCTGGGCAGTACGTGGCCCAGTTTTAAGCAGTTGATCCAGGATTGGGTCCCTCAGCTGTGCCCAGAACCCCCGCCCTATCACAGGGCACTGAGGAAGGTGCACACGGGCACGCCCAACAGAAGCCCACACTGCCGGCCGGGGCTGCTCTGCGAACGGGCTGGGTAGCAGCCCAAGCACTCAGCTTACAGGGGGACACTGGGGCGTCTCCCAGCTGGAGGTGATGGCCAGACCATCAGGTGGGCCTCCACCTGCCCTATAGGCCCCAGGGTGGGAGCACAGGCTGCCAGGAGGGACAGCAGCCACACGGGGCCCTGCCCCCCAGAGCACTGGGCAGCCCCAGCCACCGGACACAGGGCACAGGAGGTGGCTCTTGTGCCCACAGGGCTGGGCATGATGGCCTGGGAGACCAAGGGCAGCAAACCCTGGGTGGGCCCCTAGCTGGGGCGGGAGAACAGCAGGTCTCCTGAACGCCCCTGAACTGGGACCGCCAACCACAGGGCTGCATGGTGGGGGCTGGGCTGCGGCCCCCGCTGGCACCGCCCCGCCCCCGCACACCTGAAATAGCCCAGGCCTGGGGCTTCCCCAGCCGCTTCCACTCTGGGCACTGTCTCCCTGGAGACGCCATGGCAACCCCGCCAGGCGCTGGAAAGCTGCTTCCCCAGCCCAGGGGCACCCAGGAGCAGGGACCGTGGGCAGCAGGCGCGTCCCAGGGCCCCAGGCAAGGAGCTCAAGGCCCCCTGGGGAGAAGCTATCACTGCCGGGGGGCCCAGCTGCTTGTGGGTGCCCCATTGCTCAATCCCCTCAGGCCCACCCCTGGCGGGGCCAAGTCCCCCGCAAGCAAGGCCCAGCCCAGCCCACCCCAGCTAAGGGCCGTAGCCCAGGCACACTGAGGCGCTGCCAGTCTGGGCCAAGCTCTGCCCTCCGCCTGCCCCAGCCCTGCTCTTCCGGCCCACAGCTGGAGGGCACAGGGGACGGGCAAGCGAGGTGAGAGCAGGGTGCTGGTGGCAGGGGCTGGGCAGGGCACTGGGAGGGGGCCGGGCACAGCGCTGGTGGCAGGGGCTGGGCAGGGCACTGGGAGGGGGCCGGGCACGGCGCTGGTGGCAGGGGCCGGGCAGGGCACTGGGAGGGGGCTGGGCAGGGCGCTGGTGGCAGGGGCCGGGCAGGGCACTGGGAGGGGGCTGGGCAGGGCACTGGTGGCAGGGGCCAGGCAGGGCACTGGGAGGAGGCTGGGCAGGGCACTGGTGGCAGGGGCCAGGCAGGGCACTGGGAGGGGGCTGGGCAGGGCACTGGTGGCAGGGGCCAGGCAGGGCACTGGGAGGGGGCAGGGCACAGCGCTGGTGGCAGGGGCCGGGCAGGGCACTGGGAGGGGGCTGGGCAGGGCACTGGTGGCAGGGGCCAGGCAGGGCACTGGCAGCAAGGGCCGGGCAAGCTGTGGGCTGGGCAGGTGAGGTGAGCGCCAGGGCCCATGGCATGGAGGGCTCCAGGGCCGGGAGGGGGTGGCTGGCTGCCCAGGAACAGCAAACAGGGCAGGGGCATTTCCAAGGCCCCCGGGCTGCCCGGCTCACCTCTCTCGACGGCAGAGATGCCCATGGAGGGCTGGGCCAGGGCGGCCACCTTCCCCCACTTGCCCTCATCTGTGTTGAAGGCTTCGACAGAGGCCAGGGCTCTCTGGCTGGCGTCCATGCCCCCCAGCACCAGGACCTGCTTCCCCAGGGCCACAGCAGCCGCCCCGGCCCGGGGTGTGGGGAGCGGAGGCAGCACAGTCCACCTCTGGGAGAGCACATCCAGCATCTCCGCTGCGTCGAGGGGCAGCCCCGCCCGGCCGCAGCCCCCCACCACGAAGAGGCGCCCGTCCTGGTAGGCAGGGCTGCAGTACACCCGGCAGGTGGGCATGGGCGGGAAGACCTCCCAGCAGAAGGAGCTGGCAGTGACGGCTGCCATGGCGGGAACCGGCATGGTCCCTCGGAGCACCTCTCAGCTCGGCTCGCCAGGGCTCTGCTCTGCCCACAGGCAGGAGCTGCAGCGATGCCCCTGCGAGGGCAATGCCCCCTCACGCCCCAAGCACCCAACAGCTGCGGGCTGCAGCAGGCCGGGTCCCCAGGGAGGGGGGAGGTCCATTCCGACTTGCAGCCGTTATCATCCTCTTGTAGCGCCCAGCAGGACACACCCCAGACTCAGCTGCCCTTCGGCCCCACCTGGTGCAGTGATCCTGGAGCAGGGCTCTGCCCTGGCAGCTGGAGACCCCTGCCCAGCTTCACTGGGGCCGGAGCCCTGCTCTGCCCAGTCTCCGCAGCTCCTCTTCCCTCCACCAGCCTGCCTGAAAGGGGAGAGACTCGTGAGGGGCTGGGCTCTGGGTCAGCCAGCGCTGCAGGCAGAGGCCACTCAGAGCAGCTGCCTACCAGGCCCAGCACCCCCCTGCCCCTGCCCATGGTCTCCTGCAGCCCAGAAGCTGGGTCAGGAGCAAGCTCGGGGAAGTGGCTCTACTGCCCTGGAGCTGGGGGACTGAGAACCCTGCCTTTCCCAGGAGCATCCAGACAGTGGGGCCCAGCGGGGCCTGCCATGCCCTGAGCCCTGAAGGCTGCCCTATGGGGGCTGGCAGAGGAACAGGGCGGGGGATGAACTCTCAGCACGCAGTAGATCTGCCCAGGAGAGGGACTCAGGGAGGGAAGGTCTGGATCACAGCTGGGCTTCCTGCCCCCCGGGAACCCAGGGCTTCCCTTGGCCCCTGCTCAGGCCTACGGGTGGCAGCAGCAGGGCCCCCCCAGTGGTGAAGTGAGCACCATCCACTGCCAGGTCCGCAGTGCCCCAACCCTGGGCACCCACTCTGGGCTCCAGGCTGGCAGGGAGGTGGCTACATCTTTTCACCAATGGGCCAGCTGCACACCAGGGCCCCCAGGGCCCGCTCTGGTACTGTGGGGCGGACAGGGCTCAGCACTAAGGACAGGTGGGGCGCTGGGAGGATTGCGGGGCGCTGGGGCACAGAGCTGGGGGGTAGGTGGGCGCTGGAGCATTGGGGAGTGCCGGGGCACAGCGCTGGGGGGCAGGCGGGGCGCTGGGGCATTGGGGAGTGCCGGGGCACAGCGCTGGGGGGCAGGCGGGGCGCTGGGGCATTGGGGAGTGCCGGGGCACAGTGCTGGGGGGCAGGCGGGGCGCTGGGGCATTGGGGAGTGCCGGGGCACAGTGCTGGGGGGCAGGCGGGGCGCTGGGGCATTGGGGAGTGCCGGGGCACAGCGCCGGGGGGCAGGCGGGGCGCTGGGGAGTGCCGGGGCACAGCGCCGGGGGGCAGGCGGGGCGCTGGAGGTAGGGGGGGGCCCGGGGCACGGCTCTGGGGGCAGATGGGACGCTGGGGGATTAGGGAGTGCTGGAGCACGGCGCTGGGGGCAATGGGGGCACAGCGCTGGTGGCAGTGGGGGCGCCACGGGGAGGGGGAGGGGGAGGGGGCACGGCGCTGGCGGTGCTGGGGGGCAGGCGGGGCGCTGGAGGGAGTGGGGGGCCCGGGGCACGGGTCTGGGGGCAGATGGGACGCTGGGGGATTAGGGAGTGCTGGAGCACGGCGCTCGGGCGCCGGGGTGGGGGAGGGGGGCACGGCGCTGGGGGCGCCGAGGGGCAGGCGGGGCGCTGGGGCATTGGGGAGTGTCGGGGCGCTGGGGAGTGCCGGGGCGCGACGCTGGTAGCAGTGGGGGCGCCGGGGGGAGGAGGGGGAGGGGGGCACGGCGCTGGGGGCGCCGAGGGGCAGGCGGGGCGCTGGGGCATTGGGGAGTGCCGGGGCGCTGGGGAGTGCCGGGGCGCGACGCTGGTAGCAGTGGGGGCGCCGGGGGGGGAGGGGGGCACGGCGCTGGGGGCGCCGAGGGGCAGGCGGGGCGCTGGGGCATTGGGGAGTGCCGGGGCGCGACGCTGGTAGCAGTGGGGGCGCTGGGGGCGCCGAGGGGCAGGCGGGGCGCTGGGGCATTGGGGAGTGCCGGGGCGCGACGCTGGTAGCAGTGGGGGCGCCGGGGCACACGCCGGGCAGGGCTGGCCGAAGCCGAAGCCGAAGCGAAGCAGAGGCCGCGCCGCGTCGCAGCGCTCGGCCCCGCGGGCTGTTGCCGGAGCTGCCGCCTCCGCCCGGCTCGGGCGCTGGGACTTTGCCGGAGCCCGGCGCTCCCCTCCGGGAAGGGCCCGGCTCGGCTCCGGCCTCCCGCCTCCCCGTCCCCTACCCTGGGCCCGGCGCCGGTACTCACGCACCCAGCGGCAGCAGCCCGCACCGCCTCCCGGGATCCCCGTCAGCTCCCGCGGGGTCTGGGAGCGCAGGGCCGGGCCGGGTCCGCGTCCGCACGCTCCGCCCGCCGCTGGCCCTTCCCCGCCTGCTCCTGGGCTGGGCCGGGCCCGTCTCTCGGCTCCGGCAGCCTGGGCGGGCCGGCGGGCGCACTGAGCTCGGGCGGCCGCTGGCTGGCACACGAGGCTCCCCGGCCGCGTCTCTCCCGCCCCAGGGAAAGGCTCAGGCAGGCCCGGCGCTCCGTGTGACGGGGCGGGCCCCAAGCCAGGGGAACAGCTGCGCGCCCGGGTGACCCTGGCCAAGCGTCCGCCCTGCGCTCTCGCGTCCCCGGGCAGCTGTCGCTGGAGGTGCAGGGACACCCGCGGAGTCCCCTTACAGACTCCCAACGCCTGTGCAGCCGAGCCGGGGCCAGCTGCACTGCTCCGGTTGGGCCCGCGTGCTTGCCCTGCCACCCGGGGCGAGGTTCCCGCTGGCTGCGTGGGCGCTCTGCCACCTGCCCAAGCGGCTCCCAGGGTCCCTGCTGTGCGTCACTGGGGCACTGCCAGGCCGACATTAGGGCAGATTCCCCAGGACCAGTCACAAGCCGCTTGAAGTAAACAGCTGCTTGGCCCAGGAGCTCACTGCCCGTCGCCGGGTACCACAGCTCCGGGGGCCAGCAGGCAGCCTGCTCCCATGCCTGGAGAGGCTCTATTCTTTCAGGCTGCGACGGCAGGCACCGGGAACAGCGCAGACTGCAACTGCTGCAGGCGCAGAGACACCGCGGCTGGACTCGCCCAGGGCCCCCCGCAGGCGGGCGCTGCCAGCTCTCATGGCAGCACAACTCCCACATGGGACGCGCGCCAGCAAGCGACCTGCACTCTGGCAGCCCTCCTGAGACCCCAAAGCTCCCGCGTCTTGCCTGGGCTAGCCGGAGCCCCAGCAGGCCAGGGCTGTGGTCTGTCCACTGAGCACCCAGCAGCACTGGCCAGGATGGAGCCCTGCCTGCGGGCCTCTCAGGGCCCACACCAAGGTGTGCAGCTGACTGCCAATACCCACGGGCACGTCTAAGGCACCTTCCCGGCACTCCTCCAGTTGCGAATTCCAGGGCGGGCAGGAACTAGCCCCACGCTCCAAGCTGCGCTCCCATTCCAACGCAGTGCCCCAGCACCGCAAAGCACGACCCAAACAGCTGTGGTCCCACTCGCTACCTTCCGGCTGGACAGGCTTTGCTGGCTAGCACCCACCACCCACGCCCAGCTCGAGTCCCGCAAGCCTGGCCCCTGGCCTCCTGTGGGGAGCTCTCCACCCAGGCGCCCCACACAACCCCGCGTGGCCGGTACCAGGGAGTTGCACATGTGGCCGTGAGCGGGATGTGGGCTGTGCTCTTGCAGCCCCCCCAAACATGGGGGCCGCTGGGACACCCCCACTGGCTGGCCAGAAGCGCTCTTGCTGTGGCCACCCCACTTCCATTTGAACCCAATGGAAAGACGCTGGCTCAGGGCCTTCGGGTTTGCCGCAGAGGGAGCCTGGGATGTCCCCGCATCCCGCCTGGGACGCCGCAGCCCAGCCGGCCCCACATGCTGGCTGAGCGCTCCCCGCTCCTCAGACTGCTGCGGGCCCTGGGGCGGGGGACAGGCCTGTGCTAAGGGCAGGAGCAGGGCCTAGGGCAGGCAGCTCGCAGTGCTGCCCGCCCCCAGCGGGAGCAGCACTGCTGCAGCCTTTCAAAGGGGACCGGAGCAATGGGGGCGGCCAGAGCTCCAGGCCAGGACAAGCACCCCTTACTCCCCCTCCCACCCCTAGCGCGGGCCTGACTGCAGCTCCCCAGCCCGGACGGGTGAGCACGCAGAGGGCAGCCTGGGCCCACCTCACTCACCAGCAACAGCCCTTGTCCCTAGCCGCTCTGGAGGCTCCCTTGCAACCAGGTCGGGGCCTGACGACAAGCCCAGGGCTGCCCAGCCTGAGCAAGCTGCACCGTGGCAGCCTAGGGGGAAGTGACAGGCGCCGGCCCAGCCCCTTCCCCTGCAGAACGCTGCCGGCCCAGGCTTCACTCAGTCCCTGCCAGACCACCGCAGGAGCCAGCCAGGTTCTGTGCCCCTCACGCCTGGGTGCTGCGGCTGCGCAGTAACTGGGTGGCATACGGCCCAGCGAGAGCCAGGCGAGCAGAAGGGAGAGACTCCCCGGGATCACCCAGCCAGGGGACAGGGTAAAGGCCACGGAGCCCCTGCCCAGCATCTCCCTTCCGTTATCAGTCTCCTGAGGAACAGGTCCTGCAGGGCGCCGCTCCAGCTGCACAGGGGTGGGAGCAAGGGCGAGACCTGCCCTGTTCCTGTGCGGGTGAGCGGAGCACGGCCAGGCAGCAAGTCTGAGCGAGGGCAGCCCCGGCTGGCAGGCAGGCGTACTTGCCCCGGGCGCACTGGCAGCCTACCGGCCGTGAGCCTGCAACATGCCAGACACCCTGCGTGGGGGCCAAAGGCAGCAGAGGACATGGAGACGCTGTATTGCAGCCCCGACGCGCAGCACTCCCGACCCAGGGCCAGGCCTGGCCAGAGCTGGTGGGTGGAGCCGATGTCCCTCCTCCGCGGAAGGAGCCCCACGGAGCACGTGCTGCTGAACTGGGGGCTGGCAGCAGCCTCGCCCCGCGGGAGCCAAAGGGGGTCCAGAGTGTCCTGCACCAGTCCGAAGGGAGGCCAGGGCTTCAGCTCCTTTGCGCTGCAGGCGGGCGGGCGGGCGCCAGGGACCAGCCTAGGACTCCAGCTGCAGACCGGGAGCAGCCCCCGGGGCAAGCTGGGCAGTGAGGCCTGGCCCCCCCTGCAGCTGCTGGGCCTGGAGTGAGAGCTCTGTGGGGCCCAGCGGGCTCTCGGCACAGGCCAGGTACCGCTGGTAGTTCTCCTCACACCTTCGCACGCACTGCCGGAAATAGCTCTCATCAGCAATGGCCCCCAGGAGGTCGGTTTGCACCAGGCAAACGTCATACAGCTCCGAGGTGGGGGCTGGCCGGGCGCAGCCTCCTCCTCCCCCTGGGAACACCTGCAAGGGGAGAGAGGTGGGAAAGCTCAGGCCACCCTGCCAGGCAGCAGCAGCAGGAGGAGAGGGTTCATTCCCCCTCTGCTGGCAGCGGGAGGGGAGCAGAGAGCTGGCGTCAGCAAGAGCTCAGGGTTCTGGGCTGAGGGCAGCAGGGCAGGAACCAGCGACTCCCATGCCAGGCTGAGCCCGTGGAAGGGGATGACCGTGCAGGGGGAGAGCCCGACGGTGGAGTGGTTGCGCCTGGGAATGGGCTGACCGGCCCAGCCCAGCTCCCCGCTCTTAGCACCGCTGGGCTGCAGAGAGAGCAGCGCACAGGACACCTGCTCTCCACGGCTCCCTGCGGGTAGCTGCTCATTTCAGTGACGTGACACAAACCAGCTCTGCCCCAGCTGGCACGGTGGGCCTGGTACTGCTAGCAGCACAAGCTGGCGTGGAGTCTGACTCACACGGCAGCAGCCCAGCAGTGCGCCGAGAGCTGAAGTCACGTCGCTGCATGTTCCCAGCCTAGCAAAGCCTGAGGCTGGAAGTGCCTCCCTCTGACTCCAGACCAAGCAGCCTGCGCTGGAGCTGGGAAGAATGGGCAGGTGCCTGGGTCCTCTCCCGAGCCTTCCTCATCCAAATAAACCAGCAGCCAGCCTGCCCTGGGGCCTCTCGGCTCTGGGGACAGGTGACATTCAGCACACAGGACTGACTGCAGCAGGCCATCCCGGAGAAGCTGCCAGCAGGCAAGAGACTCCCAGGAAGAAGTCCCTCCATTATCTATCGCCACCAAGGCCTCCCCTGGGGCCAGCAACAACCCAGCAGAGTCAAGAGAGCTGTGCCTGGTGGGGAAAAGCCTGATTACCCCGCACTCCTCTGGGTTCCCGCCCCACTCTGCCATGCTCCCTGCCACAGCCTCTGGCAAGCAGGCAGAGGAGCTGGCTGCTCTGCAGCTCGGAAGGAACGGCTCCTGGCAAGCCCTGCTAGCGCTGCCAGAGTGAACGGCAGGCCCTGCCTGTGGTGCTGGTGGTAACGATTCGATGCTCTGCTTTGG
This sequence comes from Carettochelys insculpta, assembly GCF_033958435.1. Classification (NCBI taxonomy): domain Eukaryota; kingdom Metazoa; phylum Chordata; order Testudines; family Carettochelyidae; genus Carettochelys; species Carettochelys insculpta. The sequence goes on along the minus strand of NC_134147.1, from coordinate 49,455,443 downwards.
AGCACACCAGTCACCCAGCTGCGGGACGAGCTCAGCCTCGCTCAGGCTCACTCGGGCAGGAAGTGTGACTCGTGCCCGCAGAGGGCAGAGCTACGCAGCAGAAACCTGCTGCCTTGTGCCAACAAAGGGGTCACCCTGGTGCTGGGCCAATGCAGGGATTGTTCCCTGCAGCCCCAGTCCCAGCCACTGCACCCCAGGCTGGCTAGGGCAGAGGAGGCCAGCGAAGCCCTGCCCCACCAGGGCCTGGCAATGCTTGGCAGGGCTGCGCACCTGGGGGCAGGCGATGCTGTCCGAGTCGTCCAGGCGAATGTTGTCATCAATGAAGATGTGGTGCACACCGGAGTCATGTGGGTCAATCCAAAGGGGCTTCCCACCCCGGCAGGAGAACTGATTTCTGGCCCACCTGGAAGACAGCAAGTGGGACGACCACTGCCCTCAAGGAGCTGGCCCAGCCCAGGGACTGCGGTCTGTCCCCGAAGGCATGGAGAGCGCCTTCCCCTCAGCAAGAGGGAACGAGGCAAGCAGGAGACAGCTGGCCTCCTTCTGGCTCTGCACCAAGTTCTGAGGGCCTCTGCCGTCACCCCTGACCAGGCTGAGTGCAAAGGGGTGCTTCAGAGATGGGCAGGGGGAGAGACGCTAGCTCTTCACACCCGTGTGCAGGGCCACCAGAACTGCCCCCCACAGGGCGAGTGGAACTCCTGAGGGTGCTGGTGGGGCTGGAACTAAGAGGGCCAAGCCATACCATGGGGCTGGAGCTGGCTGGACAGCCTCCCAAGGGGTCTGCGAAGCGGGGGAGAGCATGCTCAGGACGCCTCCAAGTCCCCTTGTTGCTCACCAATCAAAGTGGTCCTGGAAGCCACTCACACCTTCCAGGGAGGAGAAATAGCTGTACAGCTTCCTGCCATCCTGCCTGGTGGAAAGGCGCTCTGCTCCCCGGCTCAGCACCACCTCGTGCCTACTGCAGCGTATGCGGCCCACGGTACGGTCCACCGGGAGCTGCAATGGCATTGAGAGGAGACAGCATGGAAGGGCTGCAGGCCAGACACACCAAGCACCTCGAGAGAACCTCTGCTTCCCCAAAGAGCCTCCAGGCAAGGCTCGCGTGCCGCACGCAGAGAAGGGCGCTCCCCACAGGGCAGTGAGACCTTGGCAACCATCCGCCAACGCTTGAAGAATGCCTCCCCAGCAGGGCAGGCCCACAGGTGGGTTGTCTCTCAACCTCCCTGGCAGAATCCAGCCTCCAGCTGGGGAAAGAGCTCCATGTGAAGGAGCAGGGCTTTCAGGTTCACTTTGCCCCTCGCCCCCAGAGCCCGCCTCCCCTTCCTCAGCCACAGCCCATGAGCAGCCAGTCCGGCCCCTGGGACCTGGGTCCCGCCCACAGCTCTGGGGCTGGCATCACCACCAGTGCTCTACCCAGAGGGGAGAGGCCAGAGAGGGGAAGCTCTTTGCCTGTCCTGGGGTACCCACCGAGAGGCCCTGCAGGGCAGGGAACTGGGGGTGCTGCCCCTCCAAGGCGCAGTCCATTGCATGGAGAATCCGGGGGAGGTCTGTGCCAAAGGTCCTGAAGATGACCGAGAAATGCCTCCCCTGCCGGTGCAGGGCCTCCAGGAGGTGGAAGAAGGAGGGCAGGATCAGGTGGTAGTGCTTGGCACACTCGCCTCTGACAGAGAACACAGTATGCGGCTGGCCCCGCCACTCCAGGAGCTGCAAATGGCGTGCGTGCAGACCTCTGAAACGCTGCCCCAGGGCTGTGTCAGTGAACGCAGCGTCCCGGCCATGCTGCACAGAGAACGGCACGGCCCCGTGGCACGGAGGCAGCAAAGAGGGGGAGTCACTCAGCCACTGCCACTCCCCTGGAACAGACCCCAACAGAAGAGCTGTGGGCAAACTTCACACCCACCCCTGCCATGCACAGAACTAGAGAAAACCTGGCTGTGCCACCCAGCAGAGCTCCAGGGGCTGTGGAAGAAGTCGGAGGTCAGGGACCCGGCTGACAGCAGCTCCCCGCTCCAGGGGAGATGGCGAGAGGGAGACACAGGAAATCTTTTCTCACAAACTAGTCAGGTCTGAGCTGATGTGCAGGATTCAAGCTCTGGGAGAGAGGGAGGAGCGGAGACTGGGACCGGTGCTTGGGAAGTGCCAGGAGGGCAGGGGAGGTGCAGGGACAGGGCATGCTTGGGAGAGGAGGCAGGAAAGAGGCTGGACAGGGATCTGCCCTGTACAGTAACAGTGGCTGTTCCCATTACATATAGAATCATAGAACACTAGGACTGGAAGGGACCTTGAGAGGCCATCGAGTCCAGCCCCCTGCCCCAGTGGCAGGACCAAGTACTGTCTAAACCAGCCCTGACAGACATCTATCTAACCTGTTCTTAAATATCTCCAGTGATGGAGATTCCACACCTCCCTTGGCAATTTATTCCACTGTCTGACCACCCTGACAGTTAGGAACTTTTTCCCAATGTCCAACCTAAACCTCCCTTGCTGCAGTTTAAGTCCATTGCCTCTTCTTCTATCCTCAGAGGCCAAGAAGAACAAGTTTTCTCCCTCCTCCTTATGACACCCTTTTAGATACCTGAAAACCGCTATCATGTCGCCCCTCAATCTCCTCTTTTCCAAACCAAACAAGCCCAATTCTTTCAGCCTTTCTTCATAGGTCACATTCTCTAGACCTTTAATCATTCTTGTCACTCTTTTCTGGACCCTCTCTAAATTTCTCCACATCTTTCTTGAAGTGCGGTGCCCACAACGGGACACAATACTCCAGCTGAGGCCTAACCAGCGCAGAGTAGAGCGGAAGAATGACTTCTCCTGCCTTGTTCACAACACACCTGTTAATGCACCCCAGAGTCATGTTTGCTTTTTTTGCAACAGCATCACACTGTTGACTCCTATTTAGCTTGTGGTCCACTATAACCCCTAGATCCCTTTCTGCTGTAGTCATTCCTAGACAGTCTCTCCCCATTCTGTATGTGTGAAACTGATTGTTCCTTCCCAAGTGGAGCACTTTGCATTTGTCCTTATTAAACTTCATCCTGTTTACCTCAGACCATTTCTCCAATTTATCCAGATCATTTTGAATTATGACCCCATCCTCCAAAGTAGTTGCAACCCCTCCCAACTTGGTATCATCTGCAAACTTAATACGCGTACTTTCTATGCCAATATCTACATCATTGATGAAGATATTGAACAGAACCAGTCCTAACACAAACCCCTGCGGAACCCATCTTGTTACACTTTTCCAGCAGGATTGAGGACCATTAAGAACTACTCTCTGGGTATGGTTATCCAGCCAGTTATGCACCCACCTTATAGCGGCCTCATCTAAATTGTATTTGCCTAGTTTTTTTATAAGAATATCATGAGAGACCGTATCAAATGCTTTACTAAAGTCTAGGTAGACCACATCTACCGCTTCTCCCCTATCCACAAGGCTCGTTATCCTATCAAAGAAAGCTATCAGATCAGTCTGACAAGATTGATTCTTTACAAACCTATGCTGGCTGTTTCCTATTACCTTACCACCTTCCAAGTGCTTGCAGATGATTTCTTTAATTACCTGCTCCATTATCTTTCCTGGCACTGAAGTTAAGCTGACTGGCCTGTAGCTTCCTGGGTTATTCTTATTTCCCTTTTTATAGATGGGCACTATATTTGCCCTTTTCCAGTCTTCTGGAATCTCTCCTGTCTCCCATGATTTTCCAAAGATGATAGCTAATGGCTCAGATACCTCCTCTATCAGCTCCTTGAGTATTCTAGGGTGCATTTCATCAGGCCCTGGTAACTTGCAGACATCTAATTTTCCTAAGTGATTTTTAACTTGTTCTTTTTTTATTTCAACTTCTAACCCTACCCCTTTTCCCACTAGCATTCACTATGTTGGGCATTCTCTCATCAGACTTCTCAGTGAAGACCGAAACAAAGAAGTCATTGAGCATCTCTGCCATTTCCAAGTTCCCTGTTACTGTTTCTGCCTCCTCACTGAGCAATGGCCCTACCCTGTCCTTGGTCTTCCTCTTGTTTCTAATATATTTATAAAAAGCCTTCTTGTTTCCCTTTATGCTGGTAGCCAGTTTGAGCTCATTTTGTGCCTTAGCCTTTCTAATCTTTCTCCTGCATTATGTTGTTTGCCTATATTCATCCTTTGTAATTTTTCCTTGTTTCCATTTTTTGTACGATTCCTTTTTTATTTTGAGATCGTGCCCGATCCCCTGGTGAAGCCCAGGCGGTCTTTCCCCGTATTTTCTCTCTTTCCTGCGCAGCGCGATAGCTTGCTTTTGGGCCCTTAATAATGTCCCTTTGAAAAACTGCCAACATCGTGAAGCTGACACCAGTCCTATGACTATAGGAATGGTTAAAACGTTTCTACTAGCGATGAAATATGCAGCATGGCATCTATTCGTGTATTTCCTCTTTATATCTGGGTCAGGGTTCATGCACGTGCCTGACTGCAACCTGGCAGCCCACTGAAATGAAGGAGGGCCACTCATGCAGCCCCCTCGCTAGCCTGGGCTGCCCATCACACCATACATGGCTCCTGCATGGCAGCTCCCTTCTCCCTGCTTCTGGGGGGACAGACCAACATTGCCCAGTATGGAGGCATGGCAGCCAATCAGTGTGTAGCTCAGATTATACCTCCCCACAACCTGTCCTCCCGACTGAGTATCCCTTCAGCCTCTCTCTGCAGCCCCCGCCCCCCCACCCACCTTTCTCTCACTTCCAGGCACCAACATCGCCTGTCTCTTTGCTGACCTCTGCTCCCTGCCCCGTCTTCCACTGAGACGGCTCTTGATGCTCCACTCCGACTCTCCTACCAACCTCTCACATCTCTCCCCCTAGCCACTCAGTCCCTCCACCCTCTCTCTCTCCCTCCCTCCCAGCACCTGCGTACTCCACCTTCCTCTGCTCAGCTCCTCCATTACACACCCATTTCTGGCTAAGTGGCTCTACTTCTCCGAGGCCCCCCAGGCAATCCCAGCCACCTTCCGCTCAAACCCGTTGTTCCCCTCCTCCATTTCTCCCCACACAAATCCTGCCAACTTCTCTTCCTCCCGACAGTCAGCTTCTCTTCCCGCTGCTGTCTCCTCCTGCTCCCAGCACCACCACCCATTTCCATTTGCTCCCCTCCTCTAACCCCTGCCCATGCCCCAGGGCCCTGTTCCCCTCCTTACGCCCTTGTATTCTCCTCCTCAACCTCTGACTTAGACTGCTCCTGGGACAAGCATGGTCAGGTCTCTCCCACCCTGAAACACCTGGCCCCTGACTGACTCCCTCCCACCCACCCACAACAGGGGACGAATGGGCTTGGTAACAGCCTGCCCTGCTCAAGCTCACAGAAGCACCTGGCATTGGCCACTGTTGGAAGACAAGACATTGGGCTAGATGCCGTTCTGAGGTTCTTCGCTCCACACTGACTGAACAAACCCTCTGCCTTTGCTATCGCTCCACTTCCATCCTGGAGACTCCCCAGACCAGCTTCTGCCAACTGCACTCCACTGCAGCTGCTCACATCAACACCTCTGATGTCCTCTTCCGAGCCCAGCCTCAGTGCCAGCGCTCCACCCTCCTGCTCCTTGTCAGCTACTGCTGACACCGTTGACCACGCTCCTTAAAGCCTTGTGGTCCCTGGCCTTCCACGACCCTGCCCTCTGAGCTCTCTCAAATGCGCATTGCAATGTCTTTGGAGGCTCCTCCTTATCTCCCCTCCAGCTTTGCATGGCAGAGCCACTGGCGTCTTCCATTGGTCCCACTCTCGTCTTCCCCGACACCTTTGTGATGGGGCCTTCCCTATGCTTTCTGGAAATAGGCACCTGAATAGGTGTGCGTAACTGGAAAATTCGTTACACAAAATACTTCTCGTACAGTATCATCAGAAAAGTTAGAACCTCCTGAAATTGTCTAGTCTATTCCTGTCAATGATTGTTCCTCCACCTGAAGGTACAAATATGAAATATAAACCTGTTTTACTATCCAGACGTGCTAATGGAGGGACATTAAGAGTATTTTGGAAACTTGATGGCTCATTGAGAAAGACAATGATCTGTTTGTTTTCCTATGAACCAGCCAGCAAGAGGGACTCAAGAGTCCCCATAAGGACCCACAAAAGCTCATGCTCCAAAATATCTGTTAGTCTATAAGGTGCCACTGGACTTCTTGTTGTTTTTGAAGATACAAACTAACTCTCTGATACCCATAAGGACATGTGACCATGTCACCTGATGCTAAATCCATCTCGACTTTTGTACCACTTTTCCACAGACAGGTGGGGAATTGAATCAAGGTGTCTTGCCCTAGGGAAATTCTATACAAGGCAAATAAAGTAAACAATGATTGCTCTCAATTGGCTTTATAGACTGCCTTCCCACTCCAAGAAAGTACATGAAAACACGTGGAAACACTATGACTGTATACTCTGGGGTGGAGGAGAATACTGGACCCACGTCAGAAAGGACATCTCTGGCCTGAGGAGGACCTGCTCAGGAAATTAGATCTGGGGTGAGAATTTATGATTTTTAACTAGTTCTATTAGTGTGTATTCAGCTTGGCTTCTGTATTTTATTTTGTTTAATAACCTATATTGACCTACCATTTCTACTTAATAAATTTACTGTTGTTTAGTAATAAACCCAGTGTACATAACTGTTTCAGAGGGGTAGGGCAGACAGCTGTGTATCATCTCATTTCCCCAGGAGGGTGGTGAAGCACTGGAATGTGTCGCCTAGAGAGGTGGTGGATTCTCCATCCCTAGAGGCTTTAAGTCCTGGCTTGACAAGGTCCTGGCTCAGATGACTTAGTGGGGGGGTTCATCCTGATGTCCCTTCCAGCCCTAGGATTTTCATTGATCAAGGGAGCAAGTATTTGATGAACTTGTTCTTATAAAACTTTATACAGAGCCCGATAGACTTATGTGGGATTCTGGTCCCATTGGGGCTGTGCATCTCTGTGCTGTGGTAATTTTGTCTCTTTGTCTGAGCTTTCCTCCACAGAGCCCATCTCAGTGTCTGTTTTGCGGTGCTGTGGGTTGTGAATCCAGCTCTGGGGCAGTGCTATAGCACCCCAGGGCGTATGGCCCAGCAGAATAGGGTGGCAGACCCACCAAAGGGCAGGTAAGCAGCTCAGTGGTGTTTCAGCACAGCAGTTGACAGTCTCAAGTGGACATCTGCTGCCCAACCTGTCACAGCCTTATTGCTCAGTAATCACAGGTGCAGGGCCCTTTCCCAGGGGAAGGCAGTGGAAAGTTCTGTCACCTTTTCCTCTAGGGCTGCCGTTTTTAAAAGGCAGCTGGGCAGCTCTGAGCCGCAGGCGGCTCTTTGATGAGCCATTTGCGGCTCCTGCGCTGCGCCCGCAGCTCCCTGCCCGCCAGGGGAGAGCAGAACGCAGCTCAAACGGGCCCAAGAGCAGCGCATGTGGCCTGGCTCTGCGGACCGGCAGGTAGCGAGTCCGGGGGGTTGGGGCCGCGCCGCGGGGGGGCGGAGCACAGCGGCGCTGAGGGCCGCAGAGCGCCGGGGGGGGGGGGGGGTGAGAGCCCCGCCTCGCGCCGCAGGAGCAGCACCCGGAGCGCCCCGCGGCGGGGGAGGGGAGCTGACCTGCGGGGCCGCGCGCGCCCCAGGTGACGCCGCTCAGGTGCGCGTTGAGCGCCGCGCCGGGGCCCTGGCCCGTGACCGAGTCCAGCACCGCCACGGTGTTATTCAGGTCAACGTGCAGCACCAGCTTCCGGCGGCTCATGGCCCCGCGCCCTGTTACCAGGTTACAACCCAGCACGGCCCGCTTCCGCTTCCGGCTACCATAGAGCGTATTGGACGTCAGTTCCGTCCGCCGGCGAGTCCGTGCGCCGTTCGTCCGCCTGTGGCAGCGCCCCCTGCCGGGCCCTCTGCAGCCCGCGTGCCGCCCTCCCTGCTCCCGAGGGAGGAGCCGGAGCCGTCCTTCCCAGCGCCCCGCCCCCCCACCCCCCCAGCTCCATGGCCCCAGCGCCCCGCCCCCGGCCATATTGCTCCCCCCCACAACCCCCACACACAGCCCACCCAACGACCTGGGGAGAACCCCCACACACAACCCACGCAATGACCCGGGGGAGAACCCCCCACAGCCCCCCCACAGCCCCCCAACGACCCGGGGGAGAACCCCCCACAGCCCCACACACACAGCCCACCCAACGACCTGGGGAGAACCCCCCACACAACCCACCCAATGACCCGGGGAGAACCCCCCACAGCCCCCCAACGACCCGGGGGAGAACCCCCCACAGCCCCACACACACAGCCCACCCAACAACCCAGGGGAGAACCCTCCACCGCCCCCCACACACAACCCACCCAATGACCCAGGGGAGAACCCTCCACCGCCCCCCACACACAACCCACCCAATGACCCGGGGGAGAACCCCCCCCACAGCCCCCCCACACACAACCCACCCAACAACCCAGGGGAGAACCCTCCACAGCCCCCCCCCACAACCCACCCAACGACCCAGGGGAGAACCCCCCACAGCCCCCCCCACACACAGCCTACCCAACGACCCAGGGGAGAACCCCCCAACAGCCCCCCACACACAACCCACCCAACAACCCAGGGGAGAACCCCCCACAGCCCTACACACAACCCACCCAAAGACCCAGGGGAAAACCCCCCACAGCCCCCCCCACACAACCCACCCAAAGACCCGGGGCAGAATCCCCCCCACCCAGCCCCCCCCACACACAACCCACCCAACGACCCAGGGGAGAACCCCCGACCCCTGCGTCTCAGCTGGATCAAGGCTCATTCTGCACTTGGCTTTGTTGTGTCGCTCCTCCACTCTTCCTGTGGGGCTCTGAGCTGGGTCTGGCGGCTGCAGCAGAGCCAGCCCTAGGGAGCAGAGTCAGCACCCCAGCTTGCTACTGCAGCATGGGGCGTGTACGCAGAGCTCCCAGCATGGGGTAGAGGAGCAGCTCTCCTGCTCCCCTGCCACTGGGAACTGGCTGGAACCTTGGCTGGAAAGTTTCTGGCCTGCGGTGGATGCCCGGCCCGGTCCACTTAATTGGGCAGGCCCCGGGGCGCGCTGACAGATGGGTCTGAGCCTGGGCTGCCTTGGGCCCAGCTGCCCGCTGGGACTCGGCCCCTGGTAATTAACCTCCATGGCACTTGCTCACCTGTGCTGTCCCAGCCCCGGTCCCAGAGCCGCGCCTGGCACAATGCGTGTAGCACTGCCTTGGGGAGGGGTCCCAGAGCAGACGGCCATGGCCCCTGGCAGTGTGGCTGTGCCAGCCCCAGCAACACCGCACCAACCCTCGGCGTATTAGTAGACAACCAGCCCCTGCCCCGCAAGCACTCGCCCGCAGCCAGCCAGCTCCGTGCGCGTCCAGGCTGCTGTGCAGACGCGCTCTGACGGAAGCCACCCTCCCGAGGCACTGCTCCCGCTTCCCGCCAGCAGCCTGGCGGGGCGCCAGGAGATCGGAAAGGCTGGCGTGTGCGCTAATGTGTCCAATCCCCCGCCCGCCGCTGCCCTCTCCGGGGCTCTCAGCAGACGGCCACGCTCCCAGCTATCAGCCCGGTTGGGACCCTGCATGTGTGTGCAGCCAAGGGACCACCCTGGTGGGTTTGGACACGGTCGGAACAAGGTGGCTTTGTCTCCAGCTTGGAGGGGAGCATCTTGGGGCCAGCCGTTCTGCCCTTCTACTCAGGGTCCCCATCCTCCTACTTCACCTGCAGCCTCCAAGCTGAGCTGAAGCAAAACCGGGGGATGCTACCTGTGTGTGCTGGAGGTGTGATCCCAGGCTTGGGCCCAAACAGCCACCCCCATGGCTCCAAGACTCCAGTCAGGGGCCTGAAGTGGACCCTATCCCAGTGCTGCCCTGCCCGCAGCCCAGCCCAGAGGGCAGCTGGGGACTCTATGCAGACTCCTTTGAATCCCTCCCCCCTTCTGAAGCACTATCGTCCCTTCTGCCTGTAAAGCTTGTCCACACTTCTGTACAGCAATTGGAGGTGTTTATATGTGAAGGAGGGCGGGCCTGCCGGCGCACTCCCTGGTCCGGAGCCAGTCCCCGTGGCAGCAGCAGAGGCGACCGGTGGGAAAAGGTACCCTGCAGGGTGAGGACAGAGCTTCCCCCTGCAGCCCCCGTCTCCGCTGCTGTCATCCCACAGTGCACACCCTGCCGGAGCTGGGCTGGGTTCTGACTCTGGGAACCACGAACTGTGTGCATGTTCCCTGCCGTAACCCGCTGCTTCAGAGACGAATGGACCGGACTCCAGCAGGTGCCTGCTGCAATGGGGCATGGAGCTCCTGGCAGTGCAGAAGTGAGCACCCGGGGGAGCAATCTGGAGACACCTAGGGAAGCCTAGGTATGGTAGTGGGAGGGGAGGGTTCTCCTATGTGCTTCCTTCCCAGCCCCACTTGGAGCTCATGCAGACCCTGGGCTCATGGCCCTGCCTGCCTCTTGAGAGTCCTGGTTTGACCTGTGAAGAAAGGCTGAAAGAATTGGGCTTGTTTAGTTTAGAAAAGAGGAGATTGAGGGGTGACATGATAGCGGTTTTCAGGTATCTAAAAGGGTGTCATAAGGAGGAAGGAGAGAACTTGTTCTTCTTGGCCTCTGAGGATGGAACAAGAGGCAATGGACTTAAACTGCAGCAAGGGAGGTTTAGGTTGGACATTAGGAAAAAGTTCCTAACTGTCAGGGGGGTCAAACAGTGGAATAAATTGCCAAGGGAGGTTGTGGAATCTCCATCGCTGGAGATATTTAAGAACAGGTTAGATAGAGGTCTCAGGGATGGTTTAGACAGTACTTGGTCCTGCCCTTGGGGCAGAGGGCTGGACTCGATGGCCTCTCGAGGTCCCTTCCAGTCCTAGCGTTCTATAATAACCCTTCCCGTGCTGACATTTTACCCTTTTGTTTGGTGATGGGATTTGTAAGTCGCCCTTTTGAATTCATGCTTTGGGTTTTATTTCCTTTTTAGCTAGCTAGGAGCAGGAGTCTTGGTCCCTTGCGAAGTCACTGAGCCTGGCCGTTCCTTTTTCAGTTTCTCCCGCCTGGGTGTGAAGGCTTTGTTCTAGGGTTTCATTCATTCATTTATTTAGTGGAGGGTGTTGAATGTTTTCCTTGGGTTCTGTTTTGCCAACTCTTGGTGTGGGAGCCAGCCGCAGCACAGCAACCAGACCTGTCTGCCAGGCAGCGCCCGCACACCACTCCACAGGAAGCAGGTCTGCGTCTCCCTACTGGGAGCTTGGCTGTGGTTTACGAGGCTGGCGTTGTTTGGGGTGGCCCTAGACATTCAACCATGCTGAACCTCTCTGTGGTTTTAGTAGAGCCTTGAATTCAGCTGAGCCGCTGTGGCCGGGGGCTGCCGCGGTGGGCCTCAAGCCCTTGTCCCTGTGCACTGCTGAGAACGGGATGGCTGAATGCCTAGGAAGTGAACTGCCCAGTGGCTGGTGGAGTCCGTGGTACTGAAGTCCTGTCCGGGGTCTTTTCAGGGGGAAGCGGCAAAACGCTGCATTTGTTGGTCACGCACATATAGCAACGGGCACTTGTTGTATGATCTGTCGCACACACACACACGCAAGCACACTCCTCTCTTGTGTTACCAATAGTTGCTCCCCTTACTGCACTAGCCAGGTGAGTTAGATGGGGGAGGGGTGCTCCAGTGCTGACGAAACAAACCCAGGGTCCCTGTGCGAGACGCCTGCCATTACAGTGTCCTCTCTCCTGCCCCCCGTTACCCATCTCACGCATATGCACAAGCTGGAGGAGCAACCTTATGAATATGCATTTAGACACCTGTGGCACCGTCTTCTGGGTGGTGCTTCCACCAGCAGGCACTTGCTAGTAACTCCCAAGGCATCCATATGTCCAATCTTCTTTCAATGGGCCCCCTCCGCGGGTTCCATTGGTCTTGGATCGAGCTTCTATCCCTTCTCCAGCCCTTGCCAGAGTTAGAGGTGCCTGTCTTCCATGCCTTATCCACTCACACCTCAGTCACTAACAGGGCAATGACTTGAGCAATCCAAAACTCAAGGGTGCAAAGAGGCTTTTGTTTGCCTTACCTACTCCTAGGAACTATTCTACAAAATATAAAGTGTCTGTGTGGAAAGGTTTTGTGCACAGTTTTTACAGTCTGTATGAAAAGATACAAAATTCCCATGTGAACAGACAATACAAGGTTTCCACGGCCCCCATGAAAAGGCTCCTGGATTTCTATAGACCAGGGCTTACACAGCGACACGTAAAACCACTTCAGACACTATTTAAAAACTCCAGTGAGCAAACGGTTCAAAGGTGTACCTGCAAGTCAAGCCGGCTGCGGAGCTGCAAGTCAAGCCGGCTGCGGAGCTGCAAAGCAAGCCGGCTGCGGAGCTGCAAGTCAAGCCGGCTGCGGAGCTGCAAAGCAAGCCGGCGGCATCCAGTGATGGAAACGGTGCTGCGCTGGCGCCTGCTGAGGGGGTGACCAGCTGTCTCTCTGGGGAGGGTTTGGAGGTCTGTCTGCTTGCAGTATTGTGGGACGTCCAAGCCTGTGCCAGCTGGGCATGGCCTGCCCAAGGTAGAGCTATATGCAAAGCGCTGCTGCGTTTCCTCTGCAGCCCCGGCTGGGTCCCTCTTGGTGACCCTGCGTCAGATGATGAAATGAACCCCTGGGTGAGCGCCTAGTGCCTGGTACGCAACGTCGGGGCAGGGCGCAAGCCAGTTCTTTACACTCCCAGTGAGCCCTGAGGTGCCGGGGCTCTGACCTGCTGGGAGGCAGTAGGGGGTGCGTGTGTGTGATTTGCAACCGAGGTGACCGGGGTCCCTGCTGGGGGTAACCTGGGCAACCAGGCCGGGTTGTCTGTAACCTGGGCGACCAGGTGACGCCTCTCCCGGAGCCAGACAAGAGCCCAGCTGGGTTTGGAAAATGGAGAGCAGTTACAGAGAGGGAGGCTGGAGAAAAACAAAGTCAGGCCAAGCTGAGCTGAGCTGAGCCGAGCCGAGCCAGGGGCTCCAGGGCTGGGGTCCCTTCGGGAGATCTCCTCTCCCCAGCATGGGTGGGCAGAGCCCTAATGGTGCATGTGCTCCCGAGCCCGAGCCCGTACCACGCCCCATCACTGTCGCTCATCGACCTCCTGCTCCACCTGCTGGGAGTCGCTGCTGCTGCGGAGAGGTGCAGGGTCTGGGGACCCCTGAGCCCTGTTACAGCTGGCGTCAGCGGTGGGATCTACTGCCCCTGTGGATGGATCACCCAGCAGCGAGTGACTGGGCATAGAGAAGGAAGGAGCTTGCAAGAGCCAGGTGAGCTGGAGGCAGAACAAAGTGATTCCCAGGAGTCCTGTGGTGCTGCAGCACCAGCCAGGGAGTCGGCACCCCGTGGAACAGCGGGGAGATGGATTTCACCCGACTGCTGAAGGACAGCGAGGGGCGGTCCCCAGAGCCGGAGGGGCCCCCAGCAGGAGAGACCACAAGGAGGCTGGCACAGAGGGGGCCTCCACACACAGCGGGGATGGTGTATTATCAGCTCCTTACAATGGACATAGTTCAGTCATGCAAATCCACCAGAGCCCAGCCCAGTGCCCAGCTGGAGGAGAATGATCGCTCCTTGGAGGTGGGGCCAGACCCCTGGGGAGCCGCCAGACAGCCCCTCGGGAGACTGCAGGTCCCTGCCCGGCTGAGGCTCAGGAGGGGGCTGGAGCAGCTGGATAAACCCCAGCGCCGCTGGGATCCACCCGGCCAGTCGCAGCACCTCCCTGCTCAGCAGCTCCTCCCGGGAGCTGAGTCAGCTGGAGACTGAACTGCAGCTGAAAAGGCTGGAGGCCCAGGAAAACCAGCAGCAGCATGAGCTGGCCATGGCCCAGCTGAGAAGCCGAGAGGCCGCGGCTGTGCTGAGTGGGGAGGGGCCCAGGACTGCCAGTCACTTTGAGAGGTTGGTGCTGTCCCGGTGTAAGGATGTGGGGGACCTGGACGGGTTCTCACCTCCTCCGAGTGAGCCTTTAAGGTGCACCGGGTCCCCCCAGCTGAATGGCTCCTGAGCCTCACCCCCTGGCTGGAGCAGAAGGCCGCAGCGGTGCTTAGCCAGCTGGAGGGGCTGCAGCCTGGGGACTATGAACGGGTCAAACAGGCCCTGCTGCGAAAGTTCAGGCTGACCCCTGAGATGTGGAAGTTCCAGGGGGTGCAGAAGGGGCCAGAGAAGACCTACATAGACCTGGCCTCCCGCCGGATGCAGCACTACCACAAGGGGGTGTTTGGGACAAGGGCCCAGACCGCAGATGACCTAGTTAAGCTGATGGCCCTCGAAGGAGTCTATGGAGCGTGTCAGCCTGACCTGAGGCTGTGCCTCCAAGACCAGAAGCCAGAGGACCCGCACGGTGCAGGGAAGCTGGCGGATGAGTTCACAGACAGCCGGGCCAGATGTGAGAAGGAGTCCCGGGGAGACTGGCTCCTGGCTGTGCAGCGGTGGGAACCAGCTACAGGGTGAGCCCGGGAAATGGGCCAGCCAGGGCCTGGACAGAGCAGCCGGCGCAAGGGGCACAGTGACCTGGTCTGTTATGGCTGTGGGCAGAAGGGGCATAGACAGGCCCAGGAGCCAGAGGCCTCGTGAGGTCCCAGCAGCCAGGAGAGCCGGCTGCCCAGGCGGGAGTAGCTGGCAATACATCCTCAGCTGCGGGGGCAGATCCCCAGGCCAGCACCTCCAGGAGACCGGACGCTCCAGAGGCAGGCGTCTCCGTGTACCGGGTGGGGGCAGGGCGGCCCCTGCCCAGCGAGTGCCTCGTGCCCCTGGCAGCGGGGGCAGAAAGGTGATGGGCTTCTGGGACACGGGGGTGGAGGTGACGCTGACCCAGCCCGAGCGAGTGGGCCCAGACCACATGGTGCCCAACACCCAGCTGACCCTGAGGGGCACAGATGGGATTCCCCCATTCAAGGTACCCATAGCCCGGGAGCATCTGAAATGGGGGGCTAAGGAGAGCCCCAAGGAAGTGGGGGTGCACAGGCACTTGCCTATGGGGGTGCTGATGGGGGGTGACCTAGAGGAGTGGGGAGAGGGACCCCACCGTGCTCTGGTCGCTACCCATAGCCAGAGCCAGTGAGGAGTTTGTGGCCCTGACCCGGGGGAGGGCACCCAGCAGGGGGCGCAGGGTCCTGACCCGCCAGGCACGGGGCTGGGACTCTGGACCCAGGCAGTGGTGGGGAACAGGTCCCTGTCCCGCCCCAGCTGCTGAATTCCAGGCCGGGTGCAGGCAGACCCCTCCTGACGGACGCTGAGGGACTGAGCTGGCCATGGTGCAGCTCTGCCCCTGGGGGAGCCCATCAGGAGAGATTCCTGTGGGAAAGGGGGATTTCTGTACCGGGAGTGGCTCCCCTGGGGAAAGGGAGATCCCGGGGGGGTCCAGCAGCAGCTGGTGGTCCCCCAAAGCTATCGCTGCAGGCTGCTGCGCCTGGCCCACGACAGCCTGCTCTCAGGGATCCAGTGCACCCAGCTGAGGCTGCTTAGACCTTATATTGGCCGGGGATGTTTGTGGCCGTGTGGCAGTACTGCCGGGCCTGCAGCTCCTGCCGGAGGTGGGGAGAGCCCAGGACTCGGGCAAAGCTGCCGTGAGGCGCCTGCCCATTGTGGAGGAGCCTTCCCAGAAGGTAGCGACAGACGTAGGGGGCCCACCGGCAAGGCGACCCGGCCGGGAAGAAATCCATCCCGGTGGTGGTGGATGTTGCTACCCGGAGGCGACTTTGTGTGGCTGTGAGGCACACTTGGTACATCAAGAGCTAAAAGCAGAAACTGCGAAGGGCAGAAGCCTGGTTGGGTGGTTACAGCCCAGGGGCATCAGGAAAATGGCTTTGCGCTCCTGCCCTACCCCAGGCTCAGCGTCTGAGTTTTTGCTAAGTTCCTTAACCCCCTGTGGGAAAGAGGAGCAGCCGTACCTGCCGCTGCCCTGTGAAATAGCTGAATTAGTCTTTGCATGTCCTGCATATTCCCGTGCCCCCAGCTCCCGGAGGCTTGGGGCTGAGACGTCCCAACACACCTCTGCTCCCTCTCTCATTCAGAACCTCAGCAGAGACAAACTCCAGAGGAGCTGGGATGGAGTGTGGGTCACTGGATCCACAGGGAAGGATAATCTCAGGGAACCTCTGAAGTCAGTACACGCTCGCTCTTCTTTGAGACTTTGTCCATATGGAGTTACGATGCCCAGGTAGCTGTTCCCAGATTAAGGGCATGTGTACTGAGGAGCCCTGGCTATTTTGAATTGAAGAATGGCTTAACCCATTTGGTATCTGAATGCGTTGCCAAATCTGGGGCACAATGCTTGGTCAAGGTTGGGGCTGAGCTCCAAGTGGCTGCCAGAAGGTCTTTGATGCAGCTGTAAAATTAACGAAACGTGCACTAAATGGAAGGTGCCAGTAATGAATAGAAATTGGAAGTTAGGCATGGCAGAATATTGATGGGGGAAGCCAAGGTACATGAGAAGTCTATGGCCAGGAGAGTTATGGACAAAAAGAGGATTTTTTTTAAATGTTAGGTATGAAAAGACCCATGACAATAATATTGGTCTTTTCATAGATGGCGGAAATGTAAAGCAGACAGACTTCAAAATGCAGCTGATACACATAATTTTAAAACATTCGCTGTGGTCTGAAATCAGTGTATGGGCCATCCACTCCTGGATCTACACCAGTGCGCTCTGCTGACAGCGCTAACATCCTCGACCATTGGGCTGAGCATTTTCGCCATGTATTAAACCAGACACACGTTTTTGACGGCAGCATTCTTGAAGAGATTTCTCAGTGGCCTAGTGATTCATAGGTGGTTTTATCGCCAACTCTTGATGAGGTACAAAGAGCTGTGAAGCAAGTGCAGTCTGGAAAGGCACCTGGTGGAAACACAGTCCCATCAGAGCTTTACGCACGGGTGATGGCTAGCTGATGCACCATCTGACCCATTTATTTATTGCCATTTGAGAGAAAGAGCAAGTTCCCCACAACTTCGACGATCCTCTCTTTGTCCACATATACAAGAGAAAAGGAGCCCGTACATGCTGTGACCACCAGAGCATCTCAGAGCTGTTTGTAGCTGGTGAGATCCTGGCCTGCTTCCTCTACAGACAGCTGTCATCACAGGTGTTCACAAATGGCACCGTTCCTGAAAGTCAGTGTGGATTTCATGCCAGATGAGGTACTGCCAACATGATGTTCACAGCCAGGCAGATCCAAAAAATATGTAGAGAGCAACAGCAGGGTCTCTACATGACTTTCATCAACAGGACTAAGGCACCTGACACAGTCGGGAGAAACGGGCTTCAGAAGGCACCTGGGCAAATCAGCCGGCCTGAAAGATGTGTCAGCGTAGTTTGGTCTCTTCATGGTGGAATACCGGATCATGCCGTTGACAACGGAGAAGCACCAGGATCTTCTGAAGTATCCAGCATGTTCTTGCTTCTCTCCTGGTCAGCATCTATGTGATGGAGTGGGGGGGGTGCATGTGTGAGTCAGGCTGGATGTCCGAGGCAAGCAGCAGCTCCCAGTGGCTAAGGATGACCCTGGGGCTACAACTGGCAGGTAACACCTCTGCCTGAACAAAGAGCAGGGAGGAGCTGAGCTGGGTTTTGAATCGGGGGCGGCAGTTAGAGGCGAGGAGAAGGGAGAGCTGGAAGGCAGCCAGCCTGAGGAGGGGAAAGCTACACCCCAGAGGGGCACCCCTCGGGGTCTTCCCCCCAGGACAGGTTGGAAGGACGGTCTCTGGCTGCTATGCTGTTGCTTCTGTGAGAAACTGGACATCTGTTGCCTAATAAACCTGCTGTTGTACCTGCTGAGTGAGAGTCACTCCTGCCAGCGGACGGGGTGCAGTGCAGGGGGACCCCTGAACCCCATCACACTGGTGTCAGAAGTGGGATGCACTGCACCCACGGATGAGCTCCCAGCAGTGGCTGACTGAGCACCAGAGAAGGAAGGAGTCTCACAAGAGTCAGAGGGGGAACAGAGCCATTCCTGCAGCTGCTGCTGGTGAGTGGATACCCCGGGAAATAGCGGGGAGATGGATTATACCCGACTCCTGAAGGCAGAGCTAGCAGGGCTGTGCAGAGAGAGGGGCCTGACCGTGGGGAAGGCGACCAAGGCCCAGCTCATTGCACAGCTGGAAGAGAATGACCGATCCGGGGGGGCAGAGCCTGTCCCGGCAGAAAGTGGCCGGTCAGCCTCGGGAAGCATTTCGGATTCTCCGACAGGAGCAGGGGCTCGACGCCGTCCGACAGACGCGGTGCCCACCAGGTCGCGCTCAGCTAGCGGTGGTCCATCGCGGGCAGAGTCCCCCGCCGCAGAGCTGAGACGGCTGGAACTCGAGGTGAAATTAAAGGAACTGGAGCACCAGGAACGGGAAAGAGAGCGTGAGCATGAGCGACAGGAACGAGAAAGAGAGCGTGAGCGCCAGGAATGGGAAAGAGAGCGTGAGCGTGAGCGCCAGGAACGGGAAAGAGAGCGTGAGCGTGAGCGCCAGGAACGGGAAAGAGAGCGTGAGCGTGAGCTCCAGGAACGAGAAAGAGAGCGTGAGCACGAGTGCCAGCTACAAGAGAGACAGCGGGAGGAGAGAGAGCGAGAGCGGGAGCATGAGCGAACCATGGCAGAGGCGAGACGCCAAGAGGCCCCAGCTGCGGTAAGCGGGGAGAGGGCCAGACGGCTCGGGGTGGCCAGTCACTTGGAGACGCGTGTGCTGGCCCAGTGTCAGGACACAGGGGACATGGACGAGTTCCTTACCGCCTTCGAGCGAGCCTGTGAGTTGCATGAGGTTCCCCCAGATGAGTGGCTCCGGCACCTCACCCCCTTGCTGGGCCGGAAGGGCGCAGCGGTGCTCAGCCAGCTGGTGGGGCTGCAGCCTGGGGACTATGAACGGTTCAAACAGGCCCTGCTGCATAAGTTCGGGCTGACTCCGGAGATGTACAAGAAGTTCCAGGAGGCGCAGAAGAGGCCAGAGGAAACCCACGTAGATACAACCGCCCGCCTGAAGCAATACTACCAGAAGTGGGCATTCGGAATGGGAGTCCAGTCCGTAGAGGACCTGATCGAGCTGGCGGTTGTGGAGCGATTCTACGAGATGTGCGCACCTGACCTGAGGGTGTGGCTCGTGGACCGGAAGCCGGGGGACTCACATGATGCAGGGAAACTGGCAGATGACTTCACAAACAGCCGGGCCAGGTTTGAAAGTGAGCCCCACAAGGAGAGGGAGTCTCGGAGAGAGAGGGAGTCCCGGAGGGAGAGGGAGTCCTGGAGAAACCGAGAATCTCAGAGAGACCGGTCCCTAACTGTACGACAGAGGGGACCACCTCTTGGGCAAGCCCAGGAAAGAGGGGCGAGCCACCCACCCCCCAGAGAGCCAAACAGAGCCCGGACAGAGCAGCCGGCCCGAGGGACACAACCAGACCCAGGCTGTTACCGCTGTGGGCGAAAGGGGCATAGAGCAGCCCAGTGCCCCAGGCTCCCAGACAGGTTGAGCAGGCCGGGGGGTCATGGAGTCAACTGGGTGGGGTCCCAGAAGTCAGAGGGGCTGGCGGCCAAGGCGGGTGGTGCTGACAATGGGCACTCGGATTGGGCCGAATCCGCCCCACAGACCAGCTCCTCAGGGGGACCAAATGCTCAGAGGCCAGTTTACAGAGTGGGGGCGGCAATGCCTCTGTGGAGCAAGTGTCTCAAACACCTCGAGGTAGACGGGAAAAAGGTCACGGGGTTCTGGGACACAGGCGCTGACGTGACGCTGGCCCGACCCGGGGTGGTGGCACCGGGCTGCATGATACCCGATTCCCACCTGACGATAACAGGAATTGATGGGACCCCTTTCAAGGTGCCCATGGCGAGGGTGCACCTGAAATGGGGAAAGAAGGAAGGCCCCAAGGAAGTGGGCGTGCACAGCCATTTGCCGGCAGATGTACTGATGGGGGCTGACCTGGAGAACTGGCAAGGTGAACGCCCTCGTGCCCTGGTCCTGACCCGTAGCCAAAGAAAACGAGGGGTGCGCTCCCCAGATTCAGGGGTACAGGCCCAGCCAAAGCCACAGGTGCCAACCCTGAGAGAAAGGGGGCTCCCAAAAACCAGATCTCACAGGCCAGGGATGCTGGAGCTAGGCAGGGATGGGGAAGTAGCCTCCGCTCCTGCCCGAGCGGAAGAATTCCAGGCAGAGCAGCAGAGAGACCCCTCCTTGCAGAAGCTGAGGGAACTGGCCAGTCTCAGCCCAGCTCCGCAGCTGGGGGAGGGCTGCAGGGAGAGATTCCTGTGGGAAAAGGGATTCCTGTACCGGGAATGGGCTCCCAGACGCAAAGCGGAGCCATGGAAGGTCCAGAGGCAACTGGTGGTTCCCCAAAAGTACCGGCGCAGGCTGCTGTACCTAGCTCATGATGTCCCGCTCGCAGGACACCAGGGGATCCACCGCACCAGGAGAAGGTTGTTACAGAACTTTTTCTGGCCAGGGATCTTTGCAGCTGTCCGTCTGTATTGCCTGTCCTGCGATCCCTGCCAGAGGGTGGGGAAGAGCCGGGACAAGGGGAAAGCTGCCCTGAGGCCACTGCCCATCATAGAGGAGCCTTTCCAGAAAGTGGCTATAGACATAGTGGGACCCTTCAGCAAGGCAACGCGTTCGGGGAAGAAATATATTTTGGTAGTGGTAGATTTTGCCACGCGATACCCAGAAGCAGTGGCCTTGACCTCTATCGACGCTGACACCGTGGCAGATGCACTGCTGTCCATTTTCAGCAGAGTGGGGTTCCCCAAGGAGGTCTTCACAGATCAGGGGTCCAACTTCATGTCGGCCCTACTGCAAAGCTTGTGGGACAAGTGTGGGGTCCGGCACACCTGGGCCACAGCCTACCACCCGCAGACCAATGGGCTGGTGGAGAGGTTCAATGGGACTCTGAAGCAGATGCTGAGAACCTTCATGAATCAATACCCCCATGACTGGGACAAGTACTTACCCCACCTGCTGTTTGCATACAGGGAGGTGCCCCAGGAATCCACGGGGTTCTCCCCGTTTGAGCTGCTGTATGGAAGGAGGGTACGGGGACCCTTGGACTTGCTCAGAGAAGAGTGGGAGGGGACGGCCTCCCCTGAAGGGGAGTCAGTGGTACAGTATGTACTGACCTTCCGGGAAAAACTCACCGAGCTCATGGGCCTGGCCAGGGAGAACCTCTCCATGGCCCAAAGGAAGCAAAAGGTCTGGTATGACCGTAACGCCAGGGCCCGAGCCTATGCCACCGGGGATCAAGTGATGGTCCTTATACCTGTGCGGCGGAACAAGCTGCAAGCGGCCTGGGATGGGCCCTTCAAGGTCGTCAAACAGCTAAATGACGTGAATTATGTGGTGGAACTGTCGAACCGGGCCCACCGCCACCGGGTCTATCATGTGAACATGATGAAACCTTACTGGGACAGGCAGAACTTGGTGCTGGCCGTGTGCAGACACTGGGAGGGGCAGGGGGAAGATCCCTTGGTGGATTTACTCACAAGAACTGGAGCTGGCTCCTTGCTGGAGTCTATTCCCCTCTCAGACCAGCTGACCCCTGCCCAGCAGACGGAGATCAAGGAGGTGCTGCATTCGCATCAACAGCTGTTCTCGGACAGACCCGGACGCACTGACCTGGCTGTCCACCGAATAGAGACAGGCACCCACGCCCCTATCAAGTGTGTGCCATTCAGAGCCACAGGGAGGACGGCTCAGGATACAGAGCGGGAGGTTGAAGACATGCTGGCTCTGGGGGTGATCCAACCCTCGTCCAGCCCCTGGGCCTCTCCCGTGGTGTTAGTCCCTAAAAAAGATGGGTCTGTTCGGTTTTGTGTGGACTATCGCAAGCTTAACGCCATCACTGTCTCGGACACCTACCCCATGCCCAGGCCTGATGACCTTTTAGACAAGCTGGGGGGAGCCCGTTACCTCACCACCATAGACCTCACCAAGGGGTACTGGCAAGTGCCATTAGACCAAGATGCCCGGCTGAAGTCGGCTTTCATCACTCCTGTGGGGCTCTACGAGTTCTTGGTCCTGCCCTTTGGCCTCAAGGGGGCACCCGCTACCTTCCAGCGTCTGGTGGACCAGCTACTGAAGGGGATGGAGAGCTTTGCCCTGGCTTACATGGACGACATTTGCATCTTCAGCCAGACGTGGGAGGACCATGTGTCCCAGGTCAAGCAGGTGCTGGACCGACTCCAGAAGGCTGGTCTGACTATCAAGGCAGGGAAGTGCAAGGTGGGAATGGCTGAGGTGACCTACCTGGGCCACAAGGTGGGCAGCGGCTGCTTAAAGCCAGAGCCAGCTAAAGTGGAGGCTGTCAGAGATTGGCCAACACCCCAGACTAAGAAGCAGGTCCAGGCCTTCATTGGGATGGCGGGGTATTACCGGAGGTTTGTGCCCCACTTTAGCTCCATCGCAGCCCCCCTCACGGAGCTGTGTAAAAAGGGAAAGCCTGACAAGGTGGTTTGGACCGAGCAGTACCAAGAGGCCCTCTGCGCGCTGAAGGAAGCTCTGGTCAGGGCCCCAGTGCTGGCAAATCCAGACTTCAACAAGCCCTTCCTGGTGTTCACCGATGCCTCGGACGTGGGGCTGGGGGCGGTGCTAATGCAGGTGAATGACAAAGGGGAGAAACACCCCATTGTGTACCTGAGTAAGAAGCTGCTGCCCCGGGAGCAGAGCTACGCGGCCATAGAGAAGGAATGTCTGGCCATGGTGTGGGCGCTGGGGAAGCTGCAGCCGTACCTGTTTGGACGGCGTTTCACCGTGTACACCGATCACTCACCCCTGACCTGGCTGCATCACAGGAAAGGGGCCAACGCCAAGCTCCTGCGGTGGAGTCTGCTCCTGCAGGACTACGACATGGAGGTGGTCCATGTCAAGGGGAGCAACAACACCATAGCCGATGCCCTGTCACGCAGGGAGGGCCCCGAACTTCCCCAGGTCACTGGCTAAGTGACCCCGCTCAGTTCGGTCTGGAAGGGGGGAGAGATGTGATGGAGTGGGGGGGGTGCATGTGTGAGTCAGGCTGGATGTCCGAGGCAAGCAGCAGCTCCCAGTGGCTAAGGATGACCCTGGGGCTACAACTGGCAGATAACACCTCTGCCTGAACAAAGAGCAGGGAGGAGCTGAGCTGGGTTTTGAATCGGGGGCGGCAGTTAGAGGCGAGGAGAAGGGAGAGCTGGAAGGCAGCCAGCCTGAGGAGGGGAAAGCTACACCCCAGAGGGGCACCCCTCGGGGTCTTCCCCCCAGGACAGGTTGGAAGGACGGTCTCTGGCTGCTATGCTGTTGCTTCTGTGAGAAACTGGACATCTGTTGCCTAATAAACCTGCTGTTGTACCTGCTGAGTGAGAGTCACTCCTGCCAGCGGACGGGGTGCAGTGCAGGGGGACCCCTGAACCCCATCACAATCTACTTTTGGATGATGCTGTTACTTGCTTTGAAGGGTTGTGACTGAGCGTACCTGTTCAGTTCCAAACGGCCGGCAGCATTTTCAACTCCCAAGGCTTCAGCTGCCCACAGCTATCCATGGCTCCTGTTTACTGATGGCTGCTCATCATTGCCTCATTCAGCTGAGGATGCACAGGAGCTTTTTGATTGGTTTGCAGCCTCTGCTTGCCAGTTTGGACTCTGTGAGCCGCAGGGAGACAGAGGTGATGTCTCAGTCTGTTTGGAAAGAGCCCAGCACTCCAGCGATCACTGCTGGTGGTATTGTCCTTAAGGCTGCTGACAAGTTTTACTGCCTTGGAAGCACACGCTTCTGTCATAAACGCTGATGACAGTGTAACTGCCTGACAAGCGAAAGCCAACGCTGTCTTCAGGAGACTGACCGAGTGCTTATGGAATGAGCATGGTGCGAAACTGCTACGTTCCGAGGAAGTTTATCGGACAGTTGTCCTGCTATCTGGCTTGGAGTCACGGACCACCTATCGCTGCCACGTTCTGGAACTCAATCAGTTCCATATGCACTGTCCAAGGACTGTCCATGTGACTTGGTGGGACAGAATTCCTTAAGCTGTGTGGTGTCGTGGCCATGGAGCAACGCTTATGAACAGCCAGTTTTGGAGGACTGGTCATGTTGTGAGGACGGATGACACCTGGATGCCGCAGACGGTCTCCTACAGCCAGCCTGTGTGTGGCAAGTGCTCTATGGGCGGTGAGTATCAGCTCTATGAAGGTATCTGGAAGGCCCAGATGAAGTCATGTGGTATGTCTCCCAGTGACCTGGAAATCACAGCTCAGGACAGATTGTTCTGGGGGTGAACTTACTGCACAGGCTCTCAGACGCTTCAAGAGCCGATGTAGCCAGCCATGAGAAGGACAGAAAAGCGTGCACAGCTCCTGCCAATGGCAGATTTCCGTGTGACGTCTGTAATGGGACGTACCGATCAAGGATTGGCCGAGTCGCTCACCGGGAGCGTCACAGGTGAGATCCATCCATACAGATGGCGACAGCAGCCTGGTAAGGGCTGCTCTGTGCTGTGCCCAGTGCCATGCAGAGCTGTCCTGCCCACAGGAGGAACTGGGATGGCTGCCCAGGCCCTGGGCTTTTGGAGGCCCCGTGGTGGCTGCCCCAGCCATCCGCTGGATGGGAGGGGGAGGATTGCTTAAGCCAGGGCACCGCGGCAATAGCAGGGCTCCCCACCAGGGTCCCTGCAAGCCGAGCGCTTGGGCAGCTGCACAGGAGGGACCCAGGGGCTGGTCAGCAGAGCGCCCACGGCCGGTAGGCAGCCTGTGCCTGTGGGTGGTGCCCATCCCCAGGTGCCCGAGTGCACAGAACAATTTGTGCCACCCACAGATGGAAGAGGTTAGAGGAAACACTTGTCATCTCTCCTGCACTCACCCCACAGGTGCCACAAGCAGCAGCCTGCTCCCCTCTGCCCCACGCCCTCTGCGCCACCTGAGCCGTGCGTCTCTGGGTGCATGAGCCACCGGGCACAGGCCCCCCCACACAGCCCCCTGAGCTGCCAGCACAAAGCCCATGATGACGGCACGCCATCAGCCAGGCACAGACCCCCTGATGCCAACACGACCCAATGGCACTGCCCCTCTGGTGCCAATGCACAACACCTGGGTACAAGCAGCGCCCGATGCTGGTACATGACCTGCTGGGCACGGGCCCCCTGACGTGCACTGGCTGGGGAGGAGCCCTCGCTGCCAACGCAGAAGCAGTCAGATGACCCCGCCCTGACGTGTGACTGGCCAGGGCCAGCCCCCACCCAGCACTGACACGCGATAGGCTGGAGAACGTAAGCCCCAGCGGTGGTTGCTTTGGCACACGTGAGATAAGTCACTGAGAAGAGGTTGGAAACGTAACGCTCCAGATAAAGGAAAGCATCGGCCCTGGGGCAGAGCTCCACTCCTTGCTGCCTGGCACCCCACAAGTCACGGCAGCGCTGTCCAGCAGCGAGCTGGGTCCCACCTCTCCAGTGGGCCTTCTGCCCCTTTGGGACAACTCCTGCTCTCAAGCCCCGGCGGCTCGCTACCATCACTGTACTCTGACAGCCCACGGTCAAGCCCCATCCCTTGCACTCTGTAATGGGCCAGCCTGCCCCTCGGCTGGCCTGTACGCCTCGGCTGGGCTGGCTGAAAACCTCATTGTCCTGACTGAGTGAGCGCTGAGCCCCCAGCCCCAGCCCCAGCCCAGCTCCTGTGGCTTTGGGACAGAATATACCACCCGGCTCTCCAATATTTTCCACGCAGGCATCTGGCAGTTGGCACAACAACCAGCAGGCCATGTTCTCTGGCTCCAGCCAGCCTTGCTCCTTGAGGGAGAGTCAGAGATGTGCTCTCCTTCCCAGTCAACCCTGGCCGGTGAGGCATTCAGCCTGCTCCAGGCTTGACCCTGTTGCAGTTGTAGCCTGGAGGGGCGGGTTGAGTCCACAGACTCTCATGAACCCAAAGCCCCACCCCTTCCTTGGCTCTCCCGATCATCTGTCAGTCCTGAGAGAGAGGGAACTTTTCTTCACTTCGTTCCTCAAATGAGCAAGTTGTGAGTCCCCAGCGCATACTGGCAGCGACGGGGATGAACACGCTGGACTCCCATCCAGCAGCAGCATTTCAGGGGTTCCCTTCAGTGTTCACTGCCGTTATTTTGTATCAACAGAACAGGTGTGTCGTGAATGAGACATGAGAAGTCGTTCTCCCGCTCTACTCGGCGCTGGTTAGGCCTCAGCTGGAGTATTGTGTCCAGTTCTGGGCACTGCAGTTCAGGAAGGATGTGGAGAAATTGGAGAGGGTCCAGAGGAGAGCAACGAGAATGATCAAAGGTCTAGAGCACATGACCTATGAAGAAAGGCTGAAAGAAATGGGCTTGTTTAGTTTGGAAAAGAGAAGATTGAGGGAGGACATGATAGCAGTTTTCAGGTATCTGAAAGGGTGTCATAAGGCAGAGGGAGGGAACTTGCTCTTCCTGGCCTCTGAGGCTAGAGCAAGAGGCAATGGACTGAAATTGCAGCAGGGGAGGTTCAGGTTGGACATCAGGAAAAAGTTCCTAACTGTCAGGGTGGTCAAACACTGGAACGAATTGCCAAGGGAGGTGGTAGAATCTCCATCACTGGAGCTATTTAAGAAGAGGTTAGATAGATGGCTTTCAGGGATGGTCTAGAAAGTGCTTGGTCCTGCCATGAGGGCAGGGGGCTGGACTCGATGGCCTCTCGAGGTCCCTTCCATTCTGTTAGCCGGTGGCCGGGTAATGTGGGGTGAGGTACCAACTATGCCCTTGTTATCATCCAAGTTTAAAACTACAAGAGCAGAGAGCTCGTTGCTGCAAGCAGCCAAGACAGGCTGACGGATTCCCCTGGGTCCTAAGCAACCCAGTTTTTTACTGTTACAGCAGGGACCTGCTAGCTCTCTGACCCACGGCCAGGCTTTTGTAACCAAACGGTTACAGTTCTTTTGTTGTGCCGGCTGTGTTGCAGTAACAAAAGGGTTAACAAAATGGTTAGGCTTGGACTAGTTACAAGTTTATTAAGCTACAGTTATAAGCCTACGGTTACAAAAGGCTATTGTTTACTTCTTATATGCTAGCAAAGTACAGGTGTTAACAAGTTACGTTACAATCCAATACAAAGATATCTGTTACCATCTAACACAATGATATCTTGACACTAGTTACAGAGCTCTAATTCTTTAGCTGTGCACAAAAACAAGTCAGAGACCTAGCATGGGTGTATCTTACCCTCTCTGCGTCTCTCGATACCAGCGTAGCCAAGCTGGATCGGTCACTCAATTCCGCGGAAAGACGAATACGAGGTTGGGCGTCCCCAGCTGTGGACCTCGGGAGGCAATCACCTGACCCGACCAGCAGGTAGTTGGTGAAATGCACTCAAAGTTAGAGTTCTGCTGGGCCCATCTTTTATACCCCTCTGGGTTACGTATTCTCTTTCTTATCTATGGTGCCAGATCATACTGGTCTGTCTTCGTGACACCAGTTTGTTACAAGGGCATTTCTTACTTAATTTGCACTTGTAAGACAAGAGATAAGCAATTTAGGAGTACAGGACATTCTTTTGTGCGGGCGGGGCACGTCCCCTTCTGGGGTGATTGTGTGTGTGTGTGTGTGTGTGCATCATATCGATCAATGCCAGCTGGGGTGATTTCTGAGGGTCCCCCCCCAACCCTTGTTGACAGTCTGGCCTGTTAGCCTTCCATCTGTACTTTCTGCTTCTCAGGGTCACGATAAGCCAGCATATCTGGGCCTCAATGAGGGCATCAAAGACTGTGCTGTCAGCAGCCATTTCCGTGCCCTGTGTGCTCCTCGGTGGGCGGCGGCAGCGAGCAAGCTGGCTTGTAAGGGGGAGACTTTGTCTGGCTACACAGTCCTACTCTTCTATGATTCACCTCAGACCCAGACCCTCTTGCCAAAAGCATGTGGGGACACGCCAGCAAGAGTCTAGTTATTTCTCAGCAGGGTACACCCTGCCCCCGACAGCCCCCAGCAGCCAAACTTTAGTCCTGTGACTGCGCCGTGTCTTCAGTCACTGCCGTGCCAGGCTCTCAAGCTGTTGTGAGAAAAGGGAAAGGACAAGGCCCCTGGGTCTCCACTCGCCACAGACACCCAGCAATACTGGCCAGCTTTGGGATGGCCAGGCACTGCCCGTGACTCCTCTAACAGGGCCATATCCAATATCCACAGACGACTGGATGGGTGGACAGATGGGAAGCGGAAGAACCAGGGAGTGGACTGAGGAACGCTATCTTCCTGGCGGTACTGTGCTGTCCCACACGCACATGAGCATTCCTCGGCAGAGTCTACAGCAGCGCTTTTGTTGGTAAAGCTTTTGTCAGTCTGGCTGTGAAAAAACGCTTTGCTGATCAAGAGCCATTTCGCTGGCAAAGCAGTGTTGTGGATGGCGTCAGGTGGGCATGGGGGTGTTGGCAGGGCACTGGTGCTTGTGCTATAGCTGGGCTGTTGCTCTGAGGGCTGTAGTGTAGACATGGCTGCAGAAACAAAATGAAGACAAAAGGGCTGTGGCTGGGGTTACATAGAGCAGAACCAAATGTTCCTCTGACCTGACTGCAGGGATTGGTATTCTCCATCTGCGCCTCTGCCCCTCACCGCAACTTCTTTTGTGCCTAGATTGATTTGCTCTGGTCTCTGTATTTCTGGGGCCCATGCGATGAGCCCCTGCTTTGCTGTGGGGAACTTGCATGTGTCAGCCCTGGGAACTACACATGCCTTTCTTCCTAGTCTCAGAATCCAGACTGACCGGGCAAGGGGATTTTCGGGCTGCAGTGAGATGGGGTAGGCAGGGGTGACTTGGCATGCAACAGGCAGGAGCAGTTGTGGGTTATGCTGGTGACTCCAGGGGTGGCACTGAGGCGGCTGAGAGGATACATTCGGAAGCAGAGACTGTCGGCTCCATATGGGCAGAGTGAGTGAGGGTGTGGGGTGAACCAACAACTCAAGGGTGCTGTGTGTGACGCGTAGGAGGGGAGTGGCTCAGGCCTGGGGTGATGGAGAGGGACAGAGGAGGGGTGAGCGTGGGAAGTCGATGTCAGCGGTTCTGTAGCTGTTCCTGAAAGAGGAGCATCACTGGCCAGGTGCTGGGTTCCCTGAAGGAGGAGGGCAGTGAAGGGCTGGGGCGCTGCTGAGGGGAGGGATCGTCCCGAAATACGGGGGGATTTCTGGACGGGCCAGAGAAGCTGCCGACGGAAGAACTGGGGGACTTTAGTGGTCAGTCTCTCGCAGGGAGAGCTGCTGGGGGCTGAGTATCTGCTAAGGGTTCTGAGGGGCGCTGGGGGCCGTGGAGCAGGCGAGGGAGGGTGGCTGGGAGTGCCACTGGAGGTGCGGGCAGACCCCTGGGGCCGAGGAGGGCTCAGGGCGGGGCGCACTGGGTGTCCAGGGGAGGAGGCCCCACAGTGGGGTGACTGGCAGGGTGCTGAGGGCCCCTGAGGGGCGGTGAGGAAAGGGGGTGCTGGAGTAAGGGGCAGGGGCCCTGGGGGGTCAAGAGTTCATGGCTGGTGGAGCCTGGGGGGGCAGTGGTGCATCACGCGTGTTCATTGGGTGAGGGGGTGGGGGCTCATGGTGGGTGGGGCAAAGGGGGCGGGGCCGTGGAGACGGGGCGGGGCTGAGTCAGCGGTCCGGAAGCGGAAGCGGGGGCACTTCCGGCGCTCGGCAGGCGGCCATGTTGGAGCGACGGCGGCGTAGCGGCGGGTGCGAGCTCCGCGACGGCCGGTAGGTTGGTCTGAGCCGGGCCCTGGCGGGAGCGCTGCCGACTTCGCGCTGCCGCCGGCCGGGCCCGAGGGCAAGGGCCACGGCCCCGCCCCCCGCCCCGCCCCGCCCTACTCCAGCTCCTCCGGCCACGCCCCCGCTTCTCCAACCCCGCCCCCGTCCTACTCCAGCTCCTCCGGCCACGCCCCCTGCCTCGCCCTTCTTCCAGGCCCCGCCCCCTGCTCTTCTGGCCCCGCCCCCGTCCCACTCCCGCTCCTCCGGCCCCTCCCCACTTTTCCCGCCCAGCCCCCTTTAGGCTCCGGCCCCGCCCCCTGCCCTACTCCCATTCCTCCGGCCCCGCCCCCCGCTCCTCCAACCCCGCCCCCTGCTCCTCCGGCCCCGCCCCCTGCCCTACTCCCATTCCTCTGGCCCCGCCCCCCGCTCCTCCAACCCCGCCCCCTGCTCCTCCGACCCCGCCCCCGTGCAACTCCAGCTCCTCCGGCCCTGCCCCACTGCCCCGCCCCCCGCTCCTCCAACCCCGCCCCCTGTCCTACTCCAGCTCCTCCGGCCCCGCCCCACTGCCCCACCTCGCTCCTTCCCAGGCCCTGCTCCCTGGTCCTCCGACCCCGCCCCCGTGCAACTCCAGCTCCTCCGGCCCTGCCCCACTGCCCCGCCCCCCGCCCCTCCAACCCCGCCCCCTGTCCTACTCCAGCTCCTCCGGCCCCGCCCCACTCCCCCACCTCGCCCCTTCCCAGGCCCCGCTCCCTGGTCCTCCGACCCCGCCCCCGTGCAACTCCAGCTCCTCCGGCCCCGCCCCACTGCCCCACCCCCCGCTCCTCCAACCCCGCCCCCTGTCCTACTCCAGCTCCTCCGGCCCCGCCCCACTCCCCCACCTCGCCCCTTCCCAGGCCCCGCTCCCTGATCCTCCGACTCCGCCCCCGTGCAACTCCAGCTCCTCCGGCCCTGCCCCACTGCCCCACCCCCCGCTCCTCCAACCCCGCCCCCTGTCCTACTCCAGCTCCTCCGGCCCCGCCCCACTGCCCCACCTCGCCCCTTCCCAGGCCCCGCTCCCTGATCCTCCGACTCCGCCCCCGTGCAACTCCAGCTCCTCCGGCCCTGCCCCACTGCCCCGCCCCCCGCTCCTCCAACCCCGCCCCCTGTCCTACTCCAGCTCCTCCGGCCCCGCCCCACCTCGCCCCTTCCCAGGCCCCGCTCCCTGATCCTCCGACTCCGCCCCCGTGCAACTCCAGCTCCTCTGGCCCTGCCCCACTGCCCCGCTCCTCCGACCTCGCCCCCTGTCCTACTCCAGCTCCTCCGGCCCCGCCCCACTGCCCCACCTCGCCCCTTCCCAGGCCCCGCTCCCTGATCCTCCGACCCCGCCCCCGTGCAACTCCAGCTCCTCCGGCCCCGCCCCACTGCCCCGCCCCCCGCCCCTCCAACCCCGCCCCCTGTCCTACTCCAGCTCCTCCGGCCCCGCCCCACTGCCCCACCTCGCCCCTTCCCAGGCCCTGCTCCCTGCTCCTCCGACCCCGCCCCCGTGCAACTCCAGCTCCTCCGGCCCTGCCCCACTGCCCCACCCCCCGCTCCTCCGACCTCGCCCCCTGTCCTACTCCAGCTCCTCCGGCCCCGCCCCACTCCCCCACCTCGCCCCTTCCCAGGCCCTGCTCCCTGCTCCTCCGCCCCCGTGCAACTCCAGCTCCTCCGGCCCTGCCCCACCGCCCCTCCAACCCCGCCCCCTGTCCTACTCCAGCTCCTCCGGCCCCGCCCCAGTCCCCCACCTCGCCCCTTCCCAGGCCCTGCTCCTCCGACCCCGCCCCCGTGCAACTCCAGCTGCTCTGGCCCTGCCCCACTGCCCCGCCCCTCCAACCCCGCCCCCTGTCCTACTCCAGCTCCTCCGGCCCCGCCCCACTGCCCCACCTCGCCCCTTCCCAGGCCCCGCTCCCTGATCCTCCGACTCCGCCCCCGTGCAACTCCAGCTCCTCCGGCCCTGCCCCACTGCCCCGCCCCCCACCCCTCCAACCCTGCCCCCTGTCCTACTCCAGCTCCTCCGGCCCCGCCCCACTGCCCCACCTCGCTCCTTCCCAGGCCCTGCTCCCTGGTCCTCCGACCCCGCCCCCGTGCAACTCCAGCTCCTCCGGCCCTGCCCCACTGCCCCGCCCCCCACTCCTCCAACCCCGCCCCCTGTCCTACTCCAGCTCCTCCGGCCCCGCCCCACTCCCCCACCTCGCCCCTTCCCAGACCCCGCTCCCTGGTCCTCCGACCCCGCCCCCGTGCAACTCCAGCTCCTCCGGCCCTGCCCCACTGCCCCGCCCCTCCAACCCCGCCCCACTCCGCCACCTCGCTCCTTCCCACGCTCCGCTCCCTGCTCTTCTGGCCCTGCCCCTGCTCCACCTCATGGCTTCTCTGCCCGGCCAGCTCCTCGCCCGGCCCCGCCCCTGACCCATCCCCCAGCTCCAGCCCCACCTCACTGACCTGCCCTTCAGCCCCCTCCCCCGGCAGTCCTGTCCCTGGCCCAGCCCCACTTCTCAGCTCCTTTGCTGGCCTGACTCCTCCAGCCTTATCCCTCAATTTCCCTGTGGATCTCAGCCTTGCCCCCAGCTCTTCCAGCTGCCCCACTCCTCCAGCCGCACACAACTGTCCTGCGGCCCAGCCCCATTTCCCCAGGGTTTTTATTTCAAGTTTTTGCCCCACTTTGGGGGCCTTCATCTCTACCCTGTTCCCCACCTTCATTGCTTGTCTCCTGCTTTATATCCCAAAAAGATCCTTCATGGGGTGGGCCACCCATCGCCCAGAGCAGTCCTCAGCCCCCCTGTTCCCAGGCACGTGTCCCCCAAGTTAGTAGTGACCCAGACGTCTGTATTGCGAGAGTCAGTCAGATTTGGGCTTGTTGTGAAAGGCTGGGCGTAGAGTGGGGCAGATGCGGGAGTCGGGGGAAGACACTGGAGGTGATGGGGAGCTAGGCCTTTCTCCGGGGAGGGATAGACCAGCTTTCAAACCTCCTTTGACGCGTGTCTGCACCAAACACAGTGTGGTACGGATGTCCCACTAATACTGCTGCCATCACTCCTGACTCGTGGTGCTGCTTGTCCGCTGCGGGGGACACCCCCAAGTAGTCAGGGGCAGTTCTGGGTAGGAGCAGGTCTCTGGTCTTCCTCTGAGGTTCTGCCACATCACCTTCATTGTGCTGCTGCAGTTCTACAGGCAGGCATAAAAAATGGCAAAGAGGCAATGGAAGAAACACGCAGCAGTTCAGTGCCTCTGTCCCTGTGCTGCTTGCGCCCTCAGGCAGGGCACTGGGACACCTGGCCCAGCAAACTGCAGATACGGCCCCAGTATGAGAGAGTCAGGGCCTGCTGGAATCGTGTAGGGCAGGGGCGGGGCAGCCTACCCGGGGGAGCGCATGTCATTTGTGTGCTGATCCCGCCTGTCCCTGCTGCTTCTGCTCCACTCCTAACCCTGTGCATTTGGTACCTGCACAGTGCGAGGCCGCCCCATCATGGTGCTTTCCCCGGGGCGGGGTGGCTTTCCCACCTTGCCCTGGCACAGACAGCGATTATGGTTCTCAGTGATTGGTGGAGAGATTTTCCTCACGCTGAGGAGAAAGTGGGTCTGTCCCACTGGCCGCACAGGCTCCTCTGGGCTCAGCCTGTGCCTTGTGAAGGCTGCCTCCACCTCCTGGAGTCTGGCGTGGGGAGAGCTCGCCAGCGTTCGGGGTGGTTCACTGCACCGTGGGAGTGGAGTCACTCGTGGTTGGGATCTGCAGGACCTTCATTTCCTCCTCCTCCTCAACAGCCAGGGGCTCAGCGCCCATTGGTGTCTGATGCATCCCTCACTATTTCCTTCTCTCTTTCCCTGCCCGGTGGGGACTGGCTTACTTTCTGTAGACCAGCTCTGCACCAATCTACTATATCACCTACCCATTCTCTGTGGCATCTGCCTCTCCTGTTTAACCATCCATCATGCCGAATACCAGGGCCTTCATTTTTCATTCGTTGCTCTGATGGGGTTCAGGGGTCCCCCTGCACTGCACCCCGTCCGCTGGCAGGAGTGACTCTCACTCAGCAGGTACAACACAAGGTTTATTAGGCAACAGATGCCCAGTTTCTCCCAGAAGCGACAGCATAGCAGCCAGAGACAGTTCTTCCAACCCGTCCTGGGGGAGAAGACCCTGAGGGGGGCCCCTCTGGGGTGTAGCTTTCCCCCTCCTCAGGCTGGCTGCCTCCCAGCTCTCTCTTCCCCTAGCCTCTAACTGCCGCCCCCGATTCAAAACCCAGCTCGGCTCCTCCCTCCTCTTTGTTCAGGGCAGAGGTGTTACCTGCCAGTTGTAGCCCCAGGGTCATCCTTAGCCACTGGGAGCTGCTGCTAGCCTCAGACATCCAGCCTGACTCACACATGCACTCCCCCCACTCCATCACATCTCTCCCCCCTTCCAGACCGAACTGAGCGGGGTCACTTAGCCAGTGACCTGGGGAAGTTCGGGGCCCTCCCTGCGTGACAGGGCATCGGCTATGGTGGTGTTGTTCCCCTTGACGTGGACCACCCCCATGTCGTAGTCCTGCAGGAGCAGACTCCACCGCAGGAGCTTGGCGTTGGCCCCTCTCATGTGATGCAGCCAGGTCAGGGGTGAGTGATCGGTGTACACGGTGAAACGCCGTCCAAACAGGTACGGCTGCAGCTTCCCCAGCGCCCACACCGTGGCCAGACATTCCTTCTCTATGGCCGCGTAGTTCTGCTCCTGGGGCAGCAGCTTCTTACTCAGGTACACGATGGGGTGTTTCTCCCCTTTGTCATTCACCTGCATTAGCACAGCCCCAGCTCCACGTCTGAGGCATCGGTGAACACCAGGAAGGGCTTGTTGAAGTCTGGATTTGCCAGCACTGGGGCCCTGACCAGAGCCTCCTTCAGCGTGCAGAGGGCCTCTTGGCACTGCTCGGTCCAGACCACCTTGTCAGGCTTTCCCTTTTTACACAGCTCCGTGAGGGGGGCTGCGATGGAGCTAAAGTGGGGCACAAACCTCCGGTAGTACCCCGCCCTCCCAATGAAGGCCTGGACCTGCTTCTTAGTCTGGGGTGTGGGCCAATCTCTGACAGCCTCCACTTTAGCTGGCTCTGGCTTTAAGCAGCCGCTGCTCACCTTGTGGCCCAGGTAGGTCACCTCAGCCATTCCCACCTTGCACTTCCCTGCCTTGATAGTCAGCCCGGCCTTCTGGAGTTGGTCCAGCACCTGCTTGACCTGGGACATATGGTCCTCCCACGTCTGGCTGAAGATGCAAATGTCGTCCATGTAAGCCAGGGCAAAGCTCTCCATCCCTTTCAGTAGCTGGTCCACCAGACGCTGGAAGGTAGCGGGTGCCCCCTTGAGGCCAAAGGGCAGGACCAGGAACTCGTAGAGCCCCACAGGGGTGATGAAAGCCGACTTGAGCCGGGCATCTTGGTCTAACGGCACTTGCCAGTACCCCTTGGTGAGGTCTATGGTGGTGAGGTAACGGGCTCCCCCCAGCTTGTCTAAAAGGTCATCAGGCCTGGGCATGGGGTAGGCGTCCGATACAGTGATGGCGTTAAGCTTGCGATAGTCCACACAAAACCGAACAGACCCATCTTTTTTAGGGACTAACACCACGGGAGAGGCCCAGGGGCTGGACGAGGGTTGGATCACCCCCAGAGCCAGCATGTCTTCAACCTCCCGCTCTATGTCCTGAGCTGTCTTCCCTGTGGCTCTGAATGGCACACACTTGATAGGGGCGTGGGTGCCTGTCTCTATTCGGTGGACAGCCAGGTCAGTGCGTCCGGTTCTGTCAGAGAACAGCTGTTGATGCAAATGCAGCACCTCCTTGATCTCCGTCTGCTGGGCAGGGGTCAGCTGGTCTGAGAGGGGAATAGACTCCAGCAAGGAGCCGGCTCCAGTCCTTGTGAGCAAATCCACCAAGGGATCATCCCCCTGCCCCTCCCAGTGCCAAGTTCTGTCTGTCCCAGTAAGGTTTCATCATGTTCACATGATAGACCCGGTGGCTGTGGGCCTGGTTTGACAGTTCCACCACATAATTCACGTCATTTAGCTGTTTGATGACCTTGAAGGGCCCATCCCAGGCCGCTTGCAGCTTGTTCCGCCGCACAGGTACAAGGACCATCACTTGGTCCCCGGTGGCGTAGGCTCGGGCCCTGGCGTTACGGTCATACCAGACCTTTTGCTTCCTTTGGGCAATGGAGAGCTTCTCCCTGGCCAGGCCCATGAGCTCGGTGAGTTTTTCCCGGAAGGACAGTACATACTGTACCACTGACTCCCCTTCAGGAGAGGCCGTCCCCTCCCACTCTTCTCTGAGCAAGTCCAAGGGTCCCCGTACCCTCCTTCCGTACAGCAGCTCAAACGGGGAGAACCCCGTGGATTCCTGGGGCACCTCCCTGTATGCAAACAGCAGGTGGGGTAAGTACTTGTCCCAGTCATGGGGGTATTGATTCATGAAGGTTCTCAGCATCTGCTTCAGAGTCCCATTGAACCTCTCCACCAGCCCATTGGTCTGCGGGTGGTAGGCTGTGGCCCCGGTGTGCTGGACCCCACACTTGTCCCACAAGCTTTGCAATAGGGCCGACATGAAGTTGGACCCCTGATCTGGGAGGACCTCCTTGGGGAACCCCACTCTGCTGAAAATGGACAGCAGTGCATCCGCCACGGTGTCAGCGTTGATAGAGGTGAAGGCCACTGCTTCTGGGTATCGCGTGGCAAAATCTACCACCACCAAAATATATTTCTTCCCCGAAGGCGTTGCCTTGCTGAAGGGTCCCACTATATCTATAGCCACTTTCTGGAAAGGCTCCTCTATGATGGGCAGTGGCCTCAGGGCAGCTTTCCCCTTGTCCCGGCTCTTCCCCACCCTCTGGCAGGGATTGCTGGCCAGAAAAAGTTCTGTAACAACCTTCTCCTGGTGCGGTGGATCCCCTGGTGTCCTGCGAGCGGGATATCATGGGCTAGGTACAGCAACCTGCGCTGGTGCTTTTGGGGAACCACCAGTTGCCTCTGTACCTTCCATGGCTCCGCTTTGCATCTGGGAGCCCATTCCCGGTACAGGAATCCCTTTTCCCACAGGAATCTCTCCCTGCAGCCCTCCTACAGCTGTGGAGCTGGGCTGAGACTGGCCAGTTCCCTCAGCTTCTGCAAGGAGGGGTCTCTCTGCTGCTCTGCCTGAAATTCTTCGGCTGGGGCAGGGGCGGATGCTACTTCCCCATCCCTGCCTTGCTCCAGCACTCCTGGCCTGTGAGATCTGGTTTTTGGGGGCCCCCTTTCTCTCAGGGTTGGCCCCTGTGGCTCCTGTGACTTTGGCTGGGCCTGTACCCCTGAATCTGGGGAGCGCACCCCTCATTTTCTTTGGCTACGGGTGAGGACCAGGGCACGAGGGCGTTCACCTTGCCAGTTCTCCAGGTCAGCCCCCATCAGTACATCTGCCGGCAAATGGCTGTGCACGCCCACTTCCTTGGGGCCTTCCTTCTTCCCCCATTTCAGGTGCACCCTCGCCATGGGCACCTTGAAAGGGGTCCCATCAATTCCTGTTATCGTCAGGTGGGAATCGGGTATCATGCAGCCTGGTGCCACCACCCCGGGTCGGGCCAGTGTCACGTCAGCGCCTGTGTCCCAGAACCTTGTGAGCTTTTTCCCGTCTACCTCGAGGTGTTTGAGACGCTTGCTCCACAGAGGCATTGCCGCCCCCACTCTGTAAACTGACCTCTGAGCATTTGGTCCCCCTGAGGAGCTGGTCTGTGGGGCGGACTCGGCCCAATCCGAGTGCCCATTGTCAGCACCACCCGCCTTGGCTGCCAGCCCCTCTGGCTTCTGGGACTCCACCCAGTTGACTCCATGACCCCCCGGCCTGCTCAACCTGTCTGGGAGCTTGGGGCACTGGGCTGCTCTATGCCCCTTTCGCCCACAGCGATAACAGCCCGGGTCTTCTTGTGTCCCTCGGGCCGGCTGCTCTGTCCAGGCTCTGCTTGGCTCTCTGGGGGGTGGGTGGCCGGCCTCTCTTTCCTGGGCTTGCCCAAGAGGTGGTCCCCTCTGTCGTACGGTCAGGAACCGGTCTCTCTGAGATTCTCGGTCTCTCCGGGACTCCCTCTCAAACCTGGCTCGGCTGTTTGTGAAGTCATCTGCCAGTTTCCCTGCATCGTGTGAGTCCCCTGGATTCCGGTCCACAAGCCACACCCTCAGGTCAGGTGAGCACATCTCGTCGAATCGCTCCACGACTGCCAGCTCGATCAGGTCCTCTACGGACTGGACTCCCATCCCGAACACCCACTTCCGGTAGTATTGCCTCAGGCGGGCGGTTGTATCTACATGGGTTTCCTCTGGCCTCTTTTGCGCTTCCTGGAACAACTTCTTGTACGTCTCCAGAGTCAGCCCGAACTTATGCAGCAGGGCCTGTTTGACCCGTTCATAGTCCCCAGGCTGCAGCCCCTCCAGCTGGCTGAGCACCGCTGCGGCCTTCTGGCCCAGCAAGGGGGTGAGGTGCCGGAGCCACTCAGCTGGGGGAACCTCATGCAACTCACAGGCTCACTCAAAGGCGGTAAGGAACTCGTCCATGTCCCCTGGGTCCTGACACTGGGCCAGCACACGCGCCTCCAAGTGACTGGCCATCCCGAGCCGTCTGGCCCTCTCCCCGCTTACCGCAGCTGGGGCCTCTTGGCGTCTCGCCTCTGCCATGGCCCGCGCATGCTCCCGATCTCGCTCTCTCTCCTCCCGCTGTCTCTCTTGTAGCTGGCGCTCGTGCTCACTCTCTCTTTCTCGTTCCTGGTGCTCACTTTCTCTTTCCCGTTCCTGGGCTTCCAGTTCCTTTAATCTCACCTCGAGCTCCAGCCGTCGCAGTTCTGCAGCGGGGGACTCTGCCCGCGATGGACCACCGCTAGCTGAGCGCGACCTGGCGGGCGCCGCATCTTTCTGACGGCGTCGAACCCCTGCTCCTGTCGGAGAAACGCTTCCCAAGGCTGACCGGCCACTTTCTGCCGGGACAGGCTCTGCCCCCCGGATCGGTCATTCTCTTCCAGCTGTGCAATCAGCTGGGCCTTGGTCACCTTCCCCATGGTCAGGCCCCTCTCTCTGCACAGCCCCGCTAGCTCTGCCTTCAGGAGTCGGGTATAATCCATCTTCTCGCTGTCTCCCGGGGTATCCACTCACCAGCAGCAGCTGCAGGAATTGCTCTGTTCCACCTCTGGCTCTTGTGAGGCTCCTTCCTTCTCTTGTGCTCAGACAGCCACTGCTGGGAGCTCATCCGTGGGTGCAGTGCATCCCACTCCTGACACCAGTGTGATGGGGTTCAGGGGTCTCCCTGCACTGCACCCCGTCGGCTGGCAGGAGTGACTCTCACTCAGCAGGTACAACAGGAGGTTTATTAGGCGACAGATGCCCAGTTTCTCACAGAAGCGTCAGTGCAGCAGCCAGAGACAGTCCTTCCAACCCGTCCTGGGGAGAAGACCCCGAGGGGTGCCCCTCTGGGGTGTAGCTTTCCCCCTCCTCAGGCTGGCTGCCTTCCAGCTCCTCTTCCCCGAGCCTCTGACTGCCGCCCCCGATTCAAAAACCAGCTCGGCTCCTCCCTCCTCTTTGTTCAGGGCAGAGGTGTTACCTGCCAGTTGTAGCCCCAGGGTCATCCTTAGCCACTGGGAGCTGCTCTGCTTGTCTCTCACATCCAGCCTGGCTCACACATGCACTCCCCCCACTCCATCACAGTTGCTCATTCTGCAGGTCCACCCAAATGGCTGT
This sequence comes from Carettochelys insculpta, assembly GCF_033958435.1. Lineage (NCBI taxonomy): Eukaryota > Metazoa > Chordata > Testudines > Carettochelyidae > Carettochelys > Carettochelys insculpta. The sequence goes on along the minus strand of NC_134147.1, from coordinate 49,416,145 downwards.
CACCGACGTTGTATGGACCTTCAGCGGTGGGCTCTCTTTTGGCTGTATCTTTCTGTAGAATTCCTCGGTGGTGAGCTGCTCATTTGCGCTTGTCTTTCCCAATGCCCTGGGCTCTTGTGCGCAGTTTGGTTCTGTGGCTGGGACATTGGGCCCAAGAAGTGCTGTTAGGTAGCAGTGGGTTGTGCTTTTGTGTGGATTCTCAGCCGCTACATCCCATGGGGGCAATAACTTTTGATGGGGGCCACTCTTAAGATTTTGGTGAGTGGTCAAGGGCAGCCCTTTCTGATGGCGGAGGTGGTGCAGGGTCTGGGATGGAGGTTGGGTGCAAGAAGGAGCTCAGGGTGTGGGGTCTGGCTGGCAGAGGAGGTTGTGGCCTGGAGCAGAGTATTGGGGTGCTGGTCTCAGGGTTGTGGGTACAGGAAGAGTTTCTGGTCTGGGAGAGGGATGTAGGAGTGGTACGGGGTCTGAGGGACTTGTGGGCTGGCACAGGAGGAGGAGGGTGCAGAGGGCAGTGACCTGGGGCGAGGGATTGGGAGCCAGCTGGCCTTTAGCTCACGCTCTACAGGCACAGAGGTCGCAGGTTGGAGTCTGCCTGTGGGGAGTTGCACAGGGTCTGAGGTGGGGGAGGATTCTGGCCGGGGGGAGGGTGTCGGAGCCAGCGCGGGCTCTGGGAGGGAGTTGGGGTGCAGTGCCCAAGGTAGCGCCTGCCGGGGGGCACTTACCTGAGCAGCCCCTGGCCAGCAGCGCACTCCAGCAGCCCCCCACTGGTTGGGCTGGTCGCCTGGCTCTTTGCACCGGAGGGAGGCGTCGCTCACTTCCTGCCTCAGCAAAATCTCCCAGCTCCTGTTGGTGGGAGAACAGCCTATGGAGCTGAGAAACGGTGCTGCACCGTCCCTGCCCAAGGCAAACGTCTCAGCTCCCATGAGCCGGTTTCGTGCTGCTTCTGTGGGCTGGCGACTGACCAGTGGGAGCAAAGGAGTTGTGCTGCACTGCCCTGCTCCCAGCGAGCTCTCTCTGCTCTCCTCTCATTGCCCACTTCCAGCCAGTGCTAGCGGAGCCATTTGACTCGGGGTAGGGGGCAGCACCCAACCCCCCCAGCTCCTAGGGGCCTCAGGGGCCAAATTAAAAGGGTCGGCAGGCCGGACCCGGACCATGGCCACGTCTTGCACACCCCGGTGCTCAACGCTCTCTGGGTAGGACGGGACGGCCCACACCTCAGATCTCCAGCCTGGCTCCTGACCACCCGGGCAGCCATGCCCAAGGCGCAGTTGGAGAAGGTGGTCCTGCCCCCAGTTGCTTTCCAGCACGCCCGAGGAGATGGCTGTTCGTGTCCATCGGTCAGGAGCGTGCGCCTCGCTGAGCTTCTAATGAGAGTGAAATGCAGGAGGGCCCAAGGGCAGGGACAGCTTTGTCCTAGGGTAGTGCTTCCCAAAGGGAGAACGTACCTGTGCCCCTTTGGGGCTTTGGCCATAGCGGCGTACCCCCTCGCCCAGGGCTTCCTCCTGATTTGCAGTCACTTGCCGTCCATGTGCCCCTTGAAACCCTCGTGTGTATCACGCTCTGGGGAGCGCTGCCCTGGGGAGGTTTCCAGCGGGTTTCTTTCCGAGCAGGTTGTCTCTATGTGTACTCCTCTGTGGCCTTCAGCCCACGGCTGCCTCACAACCCGCCTGCGTGCCTCCTCCTGGGGAGCTAAATCCTTTCTGCTCACCGATCACACCTGCAGAATGTCCGGTTATCAGCTCTGCTTCTCTGTGGGACCCTTTGTTCCGGAGCCCTCAGATGCATCGCAGGTGCCTGAGCCTGGCCCAAGGGTTTGTCCTGCTGGTGCTTTAAATTGCTCCTTTGGGGCCGTCTATCGACAGAACCCAGATTCCCCATGCCGGGGGGTGCATGTGGCATTACAGGGTTTCCATCGCCTGGCCGTGGGGTGCAGCAAGAGTCTGTGCTGTTAGTTAAATGAAGTACCTCTGGGCGTGTCCGTGTTCATGGCATCAGTGCGGCATTTCTTTTCATGTCCGTAAACGTAGCTGAGTAAGGCTGTGCGGGCCAGAAAGCGCCCCGGGCCCTTTGCATGAAAAGGGCATTTCTGAAACACACAGGTCGGTGTGCTGGCCACATTTGCTCCTGCTGCAGTGCAGCTTCCAGACGCTGGCTGAATGCTCTGCAGCCTGTTCCGCGGCTGTTGGGCTATGTCTAGACAGCCAAGACTTGGCAGCCAAAGATGCACAAGTTGTGTGACACATTTGCGTCTCTTCGGTCGGGCGAGGCTTGCCCAGTGCTTGGCCCATCCACCTCAAGGAACGAGGGAGACCGGGATGTCGGCAGAGTGCTCCCATTGTGGCAGTTTAGACATCCATCCACTGGCTCCCGCTTCTCTCCCTGTCGGCCACAAGCTCCTTGTCTTCACCTGCCTTCATAGCCCATCTCCTTCCCTGCTTGGCTGTCAGCTTCCATCTCACACTGAGCCCGAGGTCAGCACCACTGCCTGCATGTGCTTTCTCCTTCTCTGTTCCTCCCTCCCCTTCCCAGCCCTCCTTTGCCATGACATCTGCCAAAAACATCAACAGCAGTTCAGCTGCTGGTTTGCAGAGCCCCTGCTGATTGCACTGGCCCATGTGGTCTCATTGTTCCCTTGTGCTATTCATCTGTCTAGCTCAGGGCTGGGCAACCTTTGGCAGGCAACCCGTCAGGGTAATCCACTGGTGGGATCCCATTGTTCCCAATCCTGCAGCTCCTGCTGGCCAGGAATGGTGAACCGTGGCCATTGGGAGTTTGGGGGGGTGGGGCGTGCGTGTGGATGGCCGACGGAAACAAAACATCTCAGAGCACACCAGGTTACCGTGCTCTAAATCCTGCTGGTGGGTCTCATTTTATAGTGGGGTTAGATGCTTTTGGGGGCAGAGCTCATCTCTGTGGTCTGTGGCAAAGGCTCCTCAGTGCTAATCGCAACAGTAATTCCGGAAGGAGGCTGTGGGTGTGAGCGTACCTGTGCAATCTGTCTGCTGCCATGGGCGCGTCTCGCCATTGCCATCGCCAGGATGCTGCTGCTGCTGCTTCCCTTGCCTGCCTCCGGCCTGCAGCTGCTTTGGAGGGAACGTTTGATAAACACAGAACGACGGTTCACAGCAGCACTTACTTAAGACTGAGTTTAATAAAATATGTTGCATGAATGTTTCACATTTGCAGTTGCAGCAGCCTCATGAATTGCTGGCTAATGACCGTCCTTAAATTTTATTTTTTAATATCCAGACTTTACTCACTGTCTCAGTCCTCAGAACTCTGACTGTGCGGTGCCCTTCAAACATCTACGGTTAGCCCTCATCTTCACCGCCCCAACTGTCAAACCAGACAACTACGAGTTTTCCTGCTTTTTCAATTCCCAGTCGACTTCTGAGCTTTGAGCGACTAATGCCAAAGGATGGAAGCATTCGCTCTGTCCTGCCACAGCAGCGACGGCTGGGAAAGATGGCTTGGCCATGGAAGGAACTCTTCCAAGTGCCTGGCAAATGATTCCCACCCATTCGGGACAGGGGTGACTCTGTTCACAAAATCGTCAGTAAACGTGGACTGACAACGTGGTTTTGCTCTAGTCCTGAAATGTACTATGATGGCAGAGCCGAGGGAGGGTTTTGAGATGCCCAGGCTGGCAGCAGCAGCATCATCAGAAGTTCAGTGTCTGCTTTCTTCTGGGGTCGAGAATGTTCACAAGGAAACGAGGCGGAGTTAGGGTTCGAGCCACATGCTGCTCTAGTGCCTGCAGTGTTACAGTCTGGTGAGGGATTTCTTCCGTCGATCGCTTTTGAAGCGCCTTCCAAGTGTCAATAGCACGAGCAAGGCAGCAGCAAGTTCTCTGGAGTTGTTGGGATCTAGGGTTCAGCAACATTCCTCTTCATTCCAGCATCAGATGTCTTGGGTGAGATCCTTCCATCTGTTTTGTAACTGTTTCCCTCAAAAAAGTTTCCTGTGTCAGACCAATTAATAAATTGTTCAAAACAAGCAACCACTGAATCCCACTGGACGCCTCGAGGGAGAATTTGCTCAGCTCGCCCTGCTCTCTTCAGTGAAGAAGCAGCAAAATGGCTCTAATGTCAGCGTTTTGCAACTTCAGTGTGTTCTTGTGTTCCTGGAGAAGACATACTTAAGCCTTTGGCGAAGAGATGCACAAAGTGGGTAATGCAGTCCTATGTTATTAAGGAGCATCTTACCCTTTCTCCTTCCGAGCATCTTCTTATGCTTGCACAGTGTCTGTGACCAAACCAGGGCCAGGACAGAAGAATTCTTGCTCGCCGTTGGTTACCACTTTCACAACCCTTTCTTTTCAATCTTCTGTTGTGTGGGGATTTCTGGATTTAAGCCTTCTCTCTGAAAGATGAGCAGTCCCATCTTCTGTTGTCACTGAATCATGATGTACATTGCTCCTTCCATCAAGGCAGTGACTGACAAATTTCCCGCGGTATTTCTTTCTCACTCTTCAAGTTTCTTCTCTGACTGGCCATGTCTTCACTTAGGAAAAACTTCGAAATGGCCATGCTAATGGCCGAATGGAAGAATATTAATGAGGCGCTGAAATGAATATTCAGCGCCTCATTAGCATGCTGCCAGCCACAGCACTTTGAAAGTGCTGCATTTCGCTCGCGCGCGGCTCATCTACACGGGGGCCCTTTTCAAAAGGACCCTGCAAAAAATTCCTGTGAAGGGCTTTTGAAGTCTGCGGGGTCCTTTCGAAAAGGGCCCCGGGTAGACGAGCCGCGCACAAGTGAAACGTGGCACTTTCAAAGGGCTGTGCCTGGCAGCATGCTAATGAGGCGCTGAAATGAATATTCAGCACCTCATTAGTATTCTTTGATTTGCCCATTAGCATGGCCATTTTGAGGTTTTTCCTATGTGTAGACGTAGCCACTCTGTATCGTCTACCAGTGTCTGCTCTACCCAGTGGAGCGCAGCCTGCTCGTAAGCACTCAGCCATGGAAATAGGGATGTTGCTTGTTCATGCGAAAAGGAGAATTTGTGGCATAAACGTGAGCGATCTCTCTTCTGTGCTGTCTTGTTTGTATTTGATGGGCCTGACTGCGAACCCATCCCCTGGAGTCTTTTCCTTGCTACTGATACTTTGTTGTTTGGAATAGGGTTATTTGCAGCGTGGCTGCTGAAAGGAGCAATGCATGGATGACTCTGAAGTTGTTGCAGATAGTCTGTAAGTCTCCTAAGTGGGATCCTGGAATAGAATGCGAAAATGACTTTGAACACTTTAAACACAAGTTTAACATCAGTACCAGGCAAATTAGTAGAAACACTAGTAAAGAATAAAATTGCAAGGCACGTAGAAGAGCACGAATTGTTGGGCAAAAGTCAGCATGGTTTCTGCAGAGGGAAGTCGTGTCTAACTAATCTATTAGAATTCTTTGAAGGGGTTAATAAACATGCGGACAAGGGGCACCCAGTGGACATAATATACCTAGATTTCCAGAAAGCCTTTGACACGGTCCCACACCAAAGGCTTTTATGTAAATTAGGCGGTCATGGGATAGGAGGAAAGATCCTTTCATGGATCGGGAATTGGTTAAAAGACAGAAAACAAAGGGTGGGAATAAATGGTAAATTTTCACAATGGAGGAGGGTAACTAGTGGTGTTCCCCAGGGGTCAGTCCTGGGACCGATCCTGTTCAACTTGTTCATCAATGATCTAGAAAATGAGGTAAGCAGTGAGGTGGCCAAGTTTGCAGATGACACCAAGTTGTTCAGGACAGTCAAAACCAAAACAGATTGTGAAGAACTACAAAAAGATCTCAGCAAACTGAGTGATTGGGCAGCAAAATGGCAAATGAAATTTAATGTGGGTAAGTGTCAGGTAATGCATGTTGGAAAAAATAACCCAAATTACACGTACTACATGATGGGGTCAAATTTAGCTACGACAGATCAGGAAAGGGATCTTGGAGTTATAGTGGATAGTTCTCTGAAGACATCCACGCAGTGTGCAGCGGCAGTTAGTAAGGCAAATAGGAGGTTAGGAATTATTAAAAAAGGGATCGATAATAAGACAAAAGATATCATACTTCCCCTATATAAAACTATGGTACGCCCACATCTTGAGTACTGCGTGCAGAGGTGGTCTCACCTCAAAAAAGATATATTGGCATTAGAAAAGGTTCAGAAAAGGGCGACTAAGATGATTAGGGGCTTGGAACGGGTCCCATATGGGGAGAGGCTAGAGAGACTGGGACTTTTCAGTTTGGAAAAGAGGCGATTGAGGGGCGACATGATAGAGGTATATAAAATCATGAATGGTGTGGAGAAAGTGAATATAGAAAAATTATTTACCTTTTCCCATAATACAAGAACTAGGGGACACCAAATGAAATTGATGGGTAGTAGGTTCAAAACTAATAAAAGGAAATTTTTCTTCACACAGCGCACAGTCAACCTGTGGAACTCCTTGCCGGAGGAGGCTGTGAAGGCCGGGACTCTATTAGGGTTTAAAAAAAGAGCTTGATAAATATTTGCAGGTTAGGTCCGTAAATGGCTATTAGCCAGGGATAAAGTATGGTGCCCCTAGCCTTCTGAACAAGGGCAGGAGATGGATGGCAGGAGATAAATCACTTGATCATTGTCTTCTGTTCTCCTTCTCTGGGGCACCTGGCATTGGCCACCGTCGGCAGATGGGATGCTGGGCTGGATGGACCTTTGGTCTGACCCAGTATGGCCATTCTTATGTTCTTATTCCTTGCACTCCTGCATTCAGTTAATCGTTCCCGTATTTTCAGGAGGGGCGCAGATCCAATTCCAAATCACCCTTAGACTTAGACTGTGTTTAAAGTGCTCTTAGTTTTGGGGTAAGCCCCTTTGAACTCACAGGCACTTCTGTTCTTTTGAGAAAACAAGCAGAGACTGGGGCTCCCTTGGGAGTGCTGACTGACGGCGCAGTAAAATTGAGGCTAGACGTACGGCATCACTCTTCTGGCCTGTGGCCATGACACCTCAAAAGAAGGGGCATGTGCTGTGTGATAGAAAGTGACCCCAGTGGCAGTTGGCAACTCCAGATTTCTCTTACTGCAGCTTTCTGTATCGTATACTTGGGTGATAGATTCGACAGCTAGTTAACGGATTAATCAAGCCGTAAAGATTAGCTAAACGAAAGCCTTTTTTTTTCTAGCCACATCCAGTACAGCAAACAGCTTGGGATTTTACTTGTCATATCACACTTACCCCACAAGACTTGGAGGGAGTTTTGAAGAATGGTGCGTTACAACCTTGCTCTGCATTGTTCTTCAGCCACATCTTCATCCACCCCATTTTCTCCCAATATGCATGTTTCCTAACGATGTTTCATTCTTGCAGCTAGGACCTGCATCCTTTTGCTGCACTGCTTACATGTGGTACGTTTTTGTTTTTTTTTCCCCCGGGGAACAAATATCATGCAACCGTTCCCAGGTAGGGTCTCTCTTGTACCCAGAATGCAGGAGAGCTGTTGTGTGGCAAAAAATGTGGGAGATACAGGAAGCTGTGCGAGCTGAATAACATCTTTCCTTTTTGTTTGCAGTCCACTCCGCTGTTCCTTTCTGCGCTGCAGCCGTCCTTTCCTCTCTGTTGTCTCTCTGTCTTTCGGACAATGCCTTAGCCCTCTCCTCTGCCTTGCAGGGCCCATCTCCACCACCACAGAACCACAGAACAACATCAGTGCAATCCAGCTTGTGTCTGGTTTTACACATGTGAGTTTTGTCTGCTGAGAAATCGAAAGCCCAGAAGTTTCAAGAAGCAATAGCCAGCGATTAGGCTGGACAGACTAGAGCTGTATGTTCATTCAGGTGATACCATAAGCGTAGGTTTAGCATGTTCATGCTAAGATTGGATTGTAACCGTGGTTTTGAAATGAGACATTTTGCATTTTATTAACAATTTAAAAAAATAAAGTTCAATTAAAAAATCCAGTGCTTTAATTTTAAAAGGCAGAGATTTTTATGCACCCTGCTTCTCACCATTGCTGAGCGCTGTTAGTTGCCATTTCAAGCTGTGGCATTTGAAGCCTGTTGTATCTATAGTGAGTTCAGCCTGGGGTCTAACATCAGATGACTTCAGTTCTCCTCCTGTTCCAGCCCAGTGTTCGGTCGTCCTGGCTCCTTTCCGGTTTTGTGTCCTTACGCAGCTCTCCCTCCATGGGTAGCTAAGTGCTGCTCAAGGCCTTCAGCCCCGTGTGCTCCCAGCACCAGTGCGTTACTTCCGTCATCGTAGCCAGGCTTCTGCTGGGGTTTCTTGCCTTACTGAGAACCAGTTTTGTGTTGTCTTTGCAGCGTGAGAGGCATTGGATGAAGAGCCGTTTTCGTGGCAGATGGTTGTGTAAATGGGGCTGGAGGAAGGAGGTCAGTCAGCCTTGGTGTATGACTCGAGTGAGACCTCTCCTGGAACAGGATCCAGGTCTGGTGGCCGTACGTCAGCAAGGCTGTTGGAAAAGTGGAGCGGAGAATGGTCACAGTGTTGGAGAGAAACTCGCCCTCTCGTGAGAGATCCGAGGAGCTCAGCCTCTGCCTGCTGAGGGAGAGGCTGAGATGGGTCGATCCTGGTCTGGTAGCGCTCGGCAGGGGGCAGACTTCTGTGAGCTAGCCGGCAGAGCAGAGAGCGCCAGTGACCGCAGGCTGACGTGCACCAAACTCACACTGCAGTGAGGGCATTTCACCGCTGGCACAGCTGCCCTAGCAGTTGGGGTGGATTGTCTGTCACTTGCAGGCCTTTCTGAAAGAGGGGTGGTAGTTGAACCCCAAATGGTGAGGCTGGGCGACGCGCTCTGGACCGTGTCGCGCAGGAGGTCTGGCTAGATGATGGCTGGCTGTAAAATCTCGGTGCTCTGTGCACTTGTGCTGTAGAAGCGCGGAGGCTGATGTTTGGGTTGTGCTAACTGACTTCTCTTTTCCTTTGAGGTGTCAAGTTCTGATTCTCAAGGAGGTTGGACCTCTTGGAAGTTCCTGGCCTAATGCCATGAATATTGAGGTGAGCAATGTGGAAGAAAAAGCTGTCCATTCTTGGTCCCGAATCTCTTCTGCAGGACAGAAAGCCCTGGAGGAAGCTCTCAGAGTTTTCAACCCCATGTCCAAAGACCTTTCGGACACTGAGACCCAGCTGGTGGCCTTTCTGCAAGGCCTCAGGGAGGAAGGCTACCAGCCCACAATCTTACGCAGCAAGGACGTCTACGGGTACAGCTCCTGCACAGCGGACCTGCCCGGCCAGACACAGCAGAGCACACACAGCAGTTCCCACGCCAGGGCTGCTGCCTCCGACTGGACTACAGCTCTGGCGAAAGGCCCCGCAGCGCCGGCGGAGATGCCTGGGACACTTGCAGGCGCTTCCCTCAGTTCTCCCACTGCCCCCGCCAAACCTGTACCGAAAGGTAGTTCCACAAACCTGCTGCTGAGCTCGCTGAAAGAGACAAGGTCGGGCACGTCGCAGGCCTCGGCTGTGGGCTTCCCCACGAACACGTACCCCGACGTGCACCCCGCCGTGCGCCTCTCGGTGGTGCTGGAAGCCCTGGTCCCGCTGAAAGCCACAGCCTCCTGTTTGGAGTCCAAACACAAACAGGGTCATCTTGGTGTCGCACCCTCGGACCTTAAGCTCTTGACGGCATCAAGTGCCACGAGGCCGGGTGCTTCGAGCAGGAGCGCCAAGCTGTTGGCGGCGCAGCTCGACCCCAAAGGCTATAAACGCTTCGTTAAGAAAGTGCCCGATTCTGCTGCGCTGACTGTGCAGCTGCTGAAGGGGGCCAAAGGCGGGGTGCTGAAGGAGCGTAATGCGTGCAAAGCAGCCGGCATCCTGAACGGTCGGGTGCTGAACAGTTCCCCCCAGAGCTGCAGTGGGGGGCCGCAGGCCAGGGCCGTGAAAAATCCAGCCAGGGAAGTGCCACTGGGGAGGGGGGACTGGAAAGACAGTAGCAGTCAGGCAGCCGTGGGGCAGAAAAGGAAAAGAGCGGAGGAGGTGAAAGAAGCACCGGAGCGGAGAGAGAAGAGTACTGTGCCAGTCTGGAGCACTCCCAGCCTGCTGGAGTCCCGGGCCATTAAGGTGGACGGCTTTTCTTCTGATGACGAAGTGCGGAGGAGAGCCCAGGAGATCCTTAGGGTTAACCTGTCCCCTGTCATCAGAATCCAGCCGCTGCCCCACTCCCACAGCGCCCCCTGAGCTCCCTCGTGTCGTCACTTTTAGGTGTGGCAGTGGGAACCGCAGGCCAGGCTGGGGAGCTGAGTCCTAGTGTCTGGCACAGTGTCATACCCAACCTCTGTGGACTTTGGACAGCTTGTGCTGCTGCTGCCTGGCAACCTCAGGCGGAGCTGAACTGTGCGAGTGCAAACCCATGGTTAGAAAGAGGGGCCGCCGCCGCCCAGCCCCCCGAGCTGAGGAGAGCCACGTGCCAGCGGCCTGGGCTGTGCTTTGCAGCCATGGCACCGTGGCGAGCCTCTGACTTCTTCACGACGGTGATGCACTGTGATATTTGCTCTTTGGCAAGCTGTACATTTGTTGGTTTTTATTTTGATCAAATTTTATAACTTTATTATATATCTGTGTATCAGCCCTGGTGCCCTGCGGCTGTCTGAAGACACGCTTCCCCCGCCCTCGGCGCTGGGTTCGGTCTCGCTTGGGTTTTTACCTGCTCTTCACTCAGTCCTTTGTCAGAGGGTGCCAGGGCTCCTGTCCCATCGTCAGTGGTGTTACCTGTCTGCTGTGGCCGAGAAGCTCAGAAGCAGGCAAGCTTAGAGGCAGGCACTTGTCTCTGCAAATACCACGTGGGATGCAGACTTCCCACTAGTAGCTGAGGTTAGGCCTGCTCTGTTCAGATGGCTTTTACAAAGCCAGTGCAAAGTAGGAGTGAGCTCCTTGGGCTGCTGGCAGTGAGTGAGTCTGGTGGAACTGGGGCAGCCCCCTTTGGCCAGGAACAGGAAAGCTAACCTCACGGTGCGTTTGCTGCCAAGGAGCATGGTGAGCAGGCTGCTCTGAGCCCCTGCTTGTCAACTGAAGAAGTGAATGGAGAGTGGGTGGTTGACCCAAGATAGGGGGCTGGCAAGTGACGGGTGCTTGATATTTCCTGTCCAGCTCCTCACCGCCTGGCTGCTGCTGAGCTTTCAAGGGCTCGGCAGCGCTAGGGTTGGGCTGAGAACTGCCCTGCTGCGATTCTGAATGCATTGAGTGTGCCCCAGTGTTCTGCTGGCCCCAGTGGGCCGTGTGTGGATGAGAACCAGGGCACAGGATAAGCTGCAGCAGCTGGCTCATCAAGTGAGTTTCCACCGGTGTTTTACCTTGTAAGCCCAGGTGGTGTCAGCTTCTGGGAAGGGGCTGGCTCCGGGTCTCACCCTTGATTATAGATTTGCCAGCTGTTCTGGGAGTGTAGGTGACAGTCTGCTGCAGGGCGTGATGCCTTTCTCTGCATGGAGTCAGTGCTGAAGGGAGCGAGGTGAAGCAGGGAAGTGTCTTGGGGGGTGCCTGGGCGTGCGCTTACCACACTGGGGTTGTGGGCGAGCGGTGAGGGCAGGCCCATTGCTAGTTACAGCAGCTTCTGCCAGCTGCTGTTGCCAGTGTGCCTGTGGTCAAATTTGGCCCATTGGTGCTGGCAGGGGGCTGAGCATTGCCCTGCGCCGAGAGACGGCCTTTGCCACGTCACACTTCCCTAACCTGGGCTCGGTCCCGAGCGCGTGAAACCGGAAAGGGACATTTTGCCCCTTCTCCCTGGGGCGAGTCAGTCCCGCGAGCTGAGGCTGTTTGTGGGAGGCCCCCAGCCTTCTGAGCGGCCTGGTGGTCAGCGCACAAGCACGCGAGGGGACGCCCGCTTCGCGGCATGCGTGGCCGACAGCACCCAGGGAAGGGAGCAGCGTATTCAGCTATTGTGTCTCACACCCAGGCGGCAGCAGCAGCAGGGGCACAGAGAGGTCCCTGTGCCTGCAGCTCTGGACGCACGCCGGGGGCTGCTTTCCCTCCCCTCGCAGCAGTGCCATGCGGCTTTCCCAGCCCCCGGCGCTCGGCCTGCACCGGGACGGCCAGACCCTTCGGCTGCAGGCTCCAGAGCAGTGGCACAGTGGGCTCAGCTCCCCGCGGGCTGGCGAGTGCTGTGTCCCCCTGCATCTCCACGCCAGTGTCACTCAGCGAGTGGCTGGTAGCCAGCGCTGCCTTGGAAAGCCACAGCCCACGCTCCAGTGGCTGGTTGCTGTGTGGGCTCCATGCAGGGGGGCCCCGCAGACAGTCTGTCGAGAGCTGCAGTGCCATGGCTGGCCACACCCCCCAGCCACGGGGAAGGGTTTCCTTTTCGCGGCATGGTCGCGCTGCAGGGCTAAACCAGGAGGGGGCCGTTCGGTCACTTACTGACCACCTCTCAGCTTTCCATCCCCTCCTTCCCGCGTTACCTGCTGCAGCAGGCTACAGGCAGGGCAGTGCAGTCCCTGTGGCCGGCACAGCCTCACGGAAACGCAGCCGTCTAGCAGCAGGCGAGCCAAGCCGAGAGCCAGAGGCTCCCACCAGCTGCCTCGGGGCGGCCTGTGGGCCCTGTGCCCTCCCTGGGTAAGGACTCTTGGCTGCACTCCCCTCTGAAGCAACAAGCAGGGCCTGGCAGCGCGAAGGCAGCGAGCCCTGTCTGGGGGGAGGGCGCTGGAGCCACCCTGGCAGGGGAGCCGAGCCTGTCGTGAGCAGCGCTGGCCGTGGAGGGGGGCGCTCAGGGATTGCTGCAGTGCAGGTGGGGAATGCAGATACCCCACTGGCCTGATCCCCCCCGCGTTGCTCCCAGGAGGCCGAGACGGGCCTCGGCGCTCTGCTGTGGAGAAAGCAGCTCATGCCTCGGGTTTGTTCCTGGAGAGCCACATGGCGCGGCTGTCCCTACAGCTGTGGCGCAGCCGGCGGAGTCCTTCTGTAGTGACTGACCGGGAGTGGGGCGGGGCGAAGGAGCTCAGGGTTTGTGAGGGGGGCGCAGCACAGCTGTTTGCAGAGGTTGGACTGCCTGGGCTGGACGTGCTGTGCCTGGGCCCAGCGAGAGCCGGACTGTGGGTGTCTGCTCAGCAGTGCTTGTGCTGTGTGGGTTCGTGCCGCAGTTGTTGCAGTAAGGGCTGCAGTGGGTTGCTCTCAGCCGAGGTCCTGGGGAGTAACCTCGTCTGTCCCCTGCCTGCCCGGAGTTGAGAATTTGTGTCCCCCTGCGTGCGTGGGCGGCAGCAGGAGCGAGTGACCAGGGCAGGTTTCTGGCAGGGCCGGTGGCTGCCTGAGCAGCTGACACAGGCTCCGACCTCCAGTGGGTAAGGGGTGGAAGTGAGTGTGTACCACACATGTGTAGTGTGGCCGGACTGCAGCTCCCTGCCCCTCGTTTTGTGGGGCGGGGAAGGAGTGTCTCCTTGACAAGCCATGTTGTAAGGTGTCGCTGGCACAGACCTACTGCGTGCTTGCCCCCAGAGGTGGCCCCAGGGGTGACCCTTGTATATCCTCTTGGAAGAGAAGGTTAGAGGACTTGAAGCACAAATAACAACCCTCCAGAGCAGGCGAAGAGTTCCTTGACAGAAGGGAGCATTTAGTAATGGAGGCGCAGCAGGCTGAGCAGCCAGCGAAGGCGGTGCTGAACAAAGAGGAAAGGTGGAATCATGTAACCGCCAGCAGAAAGCCAGTTCGGGTGTCTCCAATGCCGGTGGAGGGAAGCAACCGCTTTCAGGCTCTCTGCACGGGTAATTCAGTGGAGAGTGCTGTGGCAGAGACCTCACAGGGAGCAGATCAGAGGCCCTCGCTGACTGGAAGGTATGGGATGCACAGTCCTAGGGATGGGAGTTCTCCAACCATCACCCCTAAGAGAAGACAACGGGTGGTGGTGGTCAGGGACTCCCTCCTAAGAGGGTCGGAGTCATCCACCTGCTGTCCAGACCTGGAATCCTGGCAAATTTGCTGCTTACCAGGAGTTAGAATCTAGGATGTGACAGAGTTTCTTCCAAAAATCATCAAACCTGTGGATTATTACCCCTTCCTACTTCTCCATGTGGGAACCGACGACACCGCCAGGAATGGCCGTGAGTAGCTCACTGCGGGTTATGTAACTCTGGGAAGAAAGGTCAAGGAACATGGAGCACAAGTGGTGTACTCATCCATCCTCCCCGTGGAAGGGAGGGGTCCAGGCAGAGATCGAATTGTGGAGGCAGATGTGTGGTTGTACAGGTGGTGCTGGAGACAGGGATGGGATTTTGTCTGAGGAACAAGGATTGCTGGGAAGAGATGGGATCCACCAACGAGGAAGGAGCATCTTTGTGGGTAGGTTTGCAAAACTGTTGAGGAGGCTTTAAACTAGGTCCATTAGGAGATGGTGACACAAGCCCTGAGGTAAGTGGGGACGGAGGAAGCAACAACCAAGGAAAATGCCTGATTCCAGAGAACACATCCAGTATTCAATCTAGTGTTCAGTCAGCTAGTTTGTGCTTGCTCGCAAATGCAGGAAGCCTGGGGAGCTAGAGGCCCTGGCACAGTCAAAGGAGTCCGAGGTGGTTGGAGTAACGGAGACCTGGTGGGATGACTCAGACAACAGGAGCACGGTCATGGAAGAGTGTAGGCTGTGCAGGAAGGACAGGCGGGGGAGAAGGGGAGGAGTTGTTGCACTCGGTGTGAGGGAGTATTATGATTGCTCAGAGCTCCAGTGTAAGGAGGGAGAAAAGCCTGTAGTGCGTCTGTGTTAAGCTTAGAGGTGGAAGCAAGAGAGGTGATGTTGTAGTTGGTGTCTGCTATAGACCGCCAGATCAGGGAGATGAGGATTTCTTCAGCCAGCTAAGAGAGGTTTCCAAATCACAGGCCCTGGTTCTCATGGGAGACTTCAATCGTCCAAACATTTGTTGGGAGACCAATACAGCAGCACACAGACAATCCAGGAAGTTTTTGGAGAATACTGGGGATAACTTCCTGGTCCAAGTGCTGATGGAATCGACCAGGGGCCGTGCGCAACTTGACCTGCTGCTCACAAACAGGGAAGAACTAATAGGAGAAATAGAGGGGTGGCAACCGAGCTGCAGCGCCCGGGAGAGGTAGAGTTCAGGATCCTGAGGAAGGGAAGAGGGGAGCAGTGACATACAGGCTGATTTCGGCAGAGCAGACCTGGTGCTGGTGGCTGGAGGGGAGACGTCTTTGGGCGTGGTGTGCGCTAGAACAGGCGAGCGCCAAAGCGGGGATCGATCTCTCTGTCCTTGCCCTAAGTCCCAGGATGGGCCTACATCAGCGTGTGCCTCGCTCGCCTGGGAGAGCTTGGCCTAGGACAAAGCCAGCCTGCTCTGTGCGGTTGTTTGGCTGGGTTTCTGTTCTTCCCTCGGGCTGGGCAGGGCGAGCGGGTAGCTGTGCTGCTGGTCTGCTCTATCAGCAGCACTGGCGTCACGTGTGAGCTGCTGGGAGCGGAGCAGAGCAGAGCAGAGCAAACCATGGCCCTGGGGAAAGGCGCCCAAGTGTGCCCCAGAGAGCTCCGGAGCTGGCAGCCTGGGCAAGAGGCGCTGGCCAGCGTCAGCTGCCAGGGCACTGGATTCCCTCATCCCACCCAGCACCTCTCCAGGACTTCGGGGTGCTGGGGCACGGGTGAGGCTAGTGAGACCGGGTGCTGGGGAGACTTGGGGGCATTTGCCTGAGCACAGAGGGGTCTGACTGAGGATCTGCCTGTTTGAACTCCAGCCCCCACAGCAGCGTGGGAGCCCCCTGCCTCTCCCACAGGCGCTGTCCCACGGCGCGCCCGGTTCCGGCGGTGCTGTCTCTGCCCGCGCGGGCGCCGGCGCAGGGGTCTGGCGCTCTTCTTTGGCGCTGCTCCGGCGGCGCTGAGGGGATGGTGCGTCCTGCCATGCTGCTTTGAACGAGCTCAGCCTTATTCCATGCGGAAGGCTATTTGGTGGGCAGGCTTTGGAGTGCCAGCGAGCCCTGTGATGGGGGTGGGGCGCCCAGCGGCTGAGGTTGCCAGGGGGTGGGGACAACAGTGCCCTATTGCTGACTCCCCCCTTGTCCCACTGTTCTCTTGGGGCTGGGTTGTCCTGGAGGGCTCCTGTGGGGCTGGATGGCTGCGCAGCCCTCCAAGCTCCTGGGCTGGGGAGGGGTAAGGGGCGTAGCCCATGGCCTGCTGGGGCTGAGGTGCTCTACCTGGGCTGGGAGAGCAGAGTGCCAGCTGGGCCAGCCAGCAGCTTAGGAGGCTGGCCTGCTGGCCCTGGGCTCGCCTAGCAGCATCTCCGGGCAGGGCTGCCGGCACAGGCCCTGTGCTGGCGGGCACAAAAACAAGGCACCGGCGTGCAGGGACGCTCGCGCTGGCTTCTGGGCGTCCGCAGGGACCTGAGCGCTGAGGCTGGGAAGGAGCAGCAGGTCCCATGGGTGCCCACACACATGGCCCAGTCCGGGCAGCCCCTCTCGCCCCCCGGGGGCCTGGGTTTCCAGCCCCACTTCTGCTCGTGCGGGGGGCGGGGAGCTGCACAGCAGTGCCTGTGGCAGAGCCCTGCTCAGGGGCACGGATAGTGTCCGGGGGGGTGGAGGGCATCCCAGGCCCCTTCCCCCCAGCTGGCGATTAGCCTCGCCCTGAGGAGTCCCTCGAAGGCCTCCTGATCCCCCAGCCTGTCCCCTCGTGGTGTCTTAATGAGCCCGTTTGGCTCCTGCAGCTGCACACGTCTCTGCGGCCTGCCCCGAGGCACAGCCAGCCAGCTCTGTAGTGATAGCCCCGGCCCTCAGCGCCTCGCAGAGCGCCCTGCGTACTGCCCAGCGCAGCCGGTGTCTGGGGCTCTGGCAGCCTCTCGGCCTGCACTGCCCTGAGCACGGAGCCGTGGGACCCAGGGGATGGTCTAGGCCAGGGTGCTGCCAGGGCCTGGGAACGGCCCGTCACTTGGGAGGACTGGTCCTCCGTGGCTGCAGCGTGGGGGGCCAGCTCCAGCTTTGGCACGAGGGCGCAGTCCAGAGCAGCCGCCTGCTTCCCGACCATGGCGGAGCTGGGAAGGGACCTCCCGCCCTCGGGGAATCCAGCTGCGTGGCTCGAGCCGGTTCTGCCCCTGCCCGTGCGCCCCCTTGTGTGTGGAACGTCCGCAGCTCTCGCGGCCGCCGGCTGGCTGCGGGAACGGCAGTTGGGGATGGCCGGGCCGGGGGTCCTGCTCTGAGGAGGAACCGGGCTGAGCCCAGGCTGCTCTGACCTGGGGTGAGCTGGTTGTGGAATCGGAGCGGGTGCCCTGGCTCTGCAGTAAAATGGGGCTTCAGGACCCAGCTGGCTGCCTCCAGCTCACGCTTGGGCCCTTCCCGGCCCCTTGGCCAGGCTGCTTCCCTGGTGCTAACCACAGGGACTCAGAGCCTTGGGCGGGACGGGCTGCTGGGCCGCAGGGCTCGGGTCCGTAACGCCCCAGCTGCAGGCGGGACTGGCTGCTGGGCCGCAGGGCTCGGGTCCGTAACGCCCCAGCTGCAGGCGGGACTGGCTGCTGGGCCGCAGGGCTCGGGTCCGTAACGCCCCAGCTGCAGGCGGGACTGGCTGCTGGGCCGCAGGGCTCGGGTCCGTAACGCCCCAGCTGCAGGCGGGACTGGCTGCTGGGCCACAGGGCTCGGGTCCGTAACGCCCCAGCTGCACTCCCCTGTCCTGCAGCAGCCTCAGCCAGTCCAGCACCTTCACCCTGGCGTGCGCAGGCCCCGCAGACCGAGGGGGCTGGCTGGTAGCTACTCTGCGAGGAAGGCGATCGCAGTGCTGTGCTGTGCTGTCATTGTCCTCGTCAGGCAGCTCGCAGCGGCCAGGCGCAGGAGCTGGGGCGGACGCGAGCTGCACCCCCACACTCCAGTTAGCATGGGCGCCCCTCTGCCCCCAGCTCAGCTTTCTGAGGCGCCTGCAGCCTTGCTTGGCTGGGACCAGTGGGAGTCCTGCTCGGTGGCAGCTGCCTGCCGGTGGCCTGAGCCGCCCAGGCATGCGTCGCCTGCGCGCTGGGTCCCGGGACGGGGCACCATCCGGCATGGGGAGCGCGTCACTGACAGCTGGAGGCACAGAGAAAGCAGCCGAGGGAACCAGGGCAGGCCACCGCCCTGGCTGGAGCGGGACCAGGGCCAGGGTGTCCCAGCTGAGGAAGGCGCCTGCTGCTCCGGAAGGGCCTTGCTGACCCTGGGCGGGTTCCTGAAGGCTAGGGAGGGTGGGGCCTTGAGCTGTGTATCTGAGAACTGCCCCTAGGCTGCAGGAAAGGAGGGCCGTTCCCGCCTGCCCGCCCTGGGCACCTCCACAGGTTTCAGTGCAACAGCTCCTGCTCAGGGGCCTCTCTCACCAGGGCCCCCTCGGCTCTGGGACTGCACCTCTCGGGGCCCCCAGCGCACCTGTGTGCCATGCCCCTGGGCCCCCACTCCCCAGGGGAGCAGCACAGCCCCGGTCCCCAGCCCAGAGCGACTGGCTGCTGGCATCACACTGGAGGCCACTGAGCGTGAACCCAGTCCAGGAGCTGTCCGGCCTGTGGGCCCGGCCTCAAGCCCAGGGTCAGTGAGGCTCTGCCTGGTCTCTGCCCTGCCCGTCCCACAGCCCCCTGGGATACCCCCAGCAGCTCCTCTGCTCCCCCAGGCAGCCAGGTTCTGCTGCAGCCCTCTGCTCTGCCTCCCTCTGGCCTTTGGCCCCGGCTGGAACCAGCTGGGCAGGTCACCAGCAGCCATTGGCCTCCACTGGCCGCAAACTGGCTGTGCCATCTGCACCGAGTGTGCCAGGCACCAGCTGCTGGGGGCGCCATTCTCCAGGCTGCCAGGTGAATCCCCTGTTCCCCGCTGGTCCCCTCCCTGGTGACGCCAGTCGCTGTGCCCCTGCCCTCTCGAGCCTATTGAACCCCACACCGTCACGCCCAGGCAGCGCAGTCCTGGACCCCTGCTGGCCCAAAAGGCCCTGGGCCCGAGCCTGGTGGAATGGGCCCAGCTGGCCCAGCAGTCCTGCTGCAGCCTGGACCGCTAGGCAGCGCTTCCCTTGCACCTGCCGAATGGGGGCTATTGTGATCATGCTGTGAAGGGCTCACCGGCCGCACTCGGCGCCGGAGGCAGCAGATGGCTCCCCAGCAGCAGCAAGCATGTGTCTGTCTCGGGGCCCGGGCCCTGCAGCTCCCCCGCACCCTGGGCTGCGGCTCTTGGGGGGTCAGCGGGAGAGGCGGTGGCGTCCGTTTTAACTTACTGGCCAATCGGTGTGCAACCCACGTGAGGCCCTCGCAGGCCCCAGCCACCCCGTCGGGGTATCCCACCGCTGCCCTGCCCCACAGACCCCAGTTCGGCAACGTCTTCCAAAAGGAACAAGCCCCCGCTGGCTAAAGGGGCGCAGCCCCCTCCCGCAGGAGCTGAGCCTGAGGCCGCAGAACGTTGTTAGCGCCCGGCAGCGCCGGGGCCCAGGCATGCCTTGTGGGAAACCAGCAGAGCGGGGACCCAGGAGTCCGGGGCTTGTTTCCTATGGCTGACAGCTCCTCGCCCCCACCCCCAGCAGCCAAGCAGCTCAGAGCCCACAGGATCAGCCCCTTTATAGACCCGGAGCAGCCCCTCAGCACAGAGCACAACAGGCTTTTGGTGTAACCAAGTGGTAATCAAAGCTTGTGCTAAGCTGCTTAACGGAGGGCAGCCCTGTTAGGCTGAACCTTCCCAAGCAACAAGCAGCCCCTGCCAGGCGGGCGTGGGAGAGAGAGCAGAGAAGGCCCTGCCTCTGCAGGCAGCTCTGGCTCCTTCAGCCTGGGAGCTTTCACCCTGGCTGGGGCTGGCCATGTGTGCTGCTTAGTACAAGCTTTGGGGCAGCCACAGGACAGTGGTTGCAGCAGCTGTCGGCAGGGCCGCGCCTGAACCAGACACCGGACACCGTCCCAGCGGGCTGGCTCTGGTGAGTGGCCCATTTATCTGGGGGGCACTAGGGCGAACACCGGCGAGCCTTGCATTTACTGCCTGTTCGGCGTTAGCGGCGCCCCCGCGTCGGCCATGGACTGGCGGGTTTGTGTACCTCGCCGTTCTGCTCAAACCCTTCCCAGGGGCACAGACTCCCTGAGCTTGGGCAGCGAGACGCTCCCCCTTGAACCCAGGCAGAGGCACTGGGGGGTAACCCCAGCTCCTCGCCCTCCCTCAGCAGAGAGCCTGGAGCGAGAGCAAGCGGCTGCTCTCTGCTAGCTGACCTCTCGGGCGCGGGCCCGGACGCCCAGACCCTTCCGGAGGGTGCAGGAGCCCAGCCCTGCCTGGAGCTGTGAGGAAAAGACAAGGCCCTGCGTGCTGAGGCGCGCCTGGTCGCGGGGCGTTAGCACCACTAACAGGTTAAAACGCAGCCACTGGAAGGTTACGGGCTGGGGGTTCACCAGCCAGCTGGGGAGTCCCCCTCCACGCCCACAGTGAAACATGGCAGCTGGGTCCAACTAGCCGCCTCCTTGCCAGTTACAGCTGGCGCCCAGGCTGCTCCGGGCCGGGGCGTTTCCTGAGCGTGCCGCCTGGCTCAGACTTAACCCAGCTCTGCCGCTCCCACAGCAGGTACCGGCCTCGCTCTCCCCACCGGCTCCCCGGCACAGGCCGCACCAGCTCTGGGCTTACCCCTTTCCAGGCCTTCGTTCACGTCTGGGTGTCCAGCCTGCCCTGACGCCTGGGCTTGCGGCTCCCTCCTCCACCGGCTCACGGCCAACACTGTCCCGAGCCTATGGCCGGGTGCGAGGCAGCCCCGGCTCTGGCTGGCCCCTCCTGCTCTCGGGGGCCAGGCGCGCTGCAGGCGAGGGCCTGGGAGCCGGCTGTGGCCTCGGCTTTGCCCACACTCCACAGAGGGAGGAGTAAACGTCAGCTCCCAGAACCACTTCCCACCAGGCGGCTTTGGTGTGCACCGAGCCCCAGGCCTGCTGGGCAGCCGCTCTCCCGCCGTAGGGGCAGACGGGGGCACAGCTGCTATTGCTGTCGTAAGGGCCAACGCCCAGGAGCTCCGGGGCAGGAGCACCCCTGCCGAAAATGGAGTGCTCAGCACCCTCTCCCCCGTGCAGGGAGCAGGGCAGGGCAGTGCTGGGGTGGGGTGGGGCCTAGAGCTGGGGTAGGGGGGGCTGAACACCTCCAGCCCAGCACCCCTAGCCTGGACCCCACTAGCCCGGCAATGGTGCCATGGCTGAAGGAAGGACAGGCAGAAGCGCTTGTGCGCAGGCAATCTGGCAGCTGTACCTGTCGTGCAGTACACGCATGTGTCGGGGGCTGTACACGTGCCGTGGGCGTGCCCTCTACCTGTCGTGCAGTACACGTGTGTCAGGGGCTGTACACGTGTGCCGGGGGCGTGCCCTCTACCTGTCGTGCAGTACACGCGTGTCGGGGGCTGTACATGTGTGCCGGGGGCGTGCCCTCTACCTGTCGTGCAGTACGTGTGTGTCAGGGGCTGTACACGTGTGCCGGGGGCGTGCCCTCTACCTGTTGTGCAGTACACGTGTGTCAGGGGCTGTACACGTATGCCGGGGGTGTGCCCTCTACCTGTCGTGCAGTACACGCGTGTGTCGGGGGCTGTACACGTGCCGTGGGCGTGCCCTCTACCTGTCGTGCAGTACACGTGTGTCAGGGGCTGTACACGTGTGCCGGGGGCGTGCCCTCTACCTGTCGTGCAGTTCACGCGTGTCAGGGGCTGTACACGTGTGCCGGGGGCGTGCCCTCTACCTGTCGTGCAGTTCACGCATGTCGGGGCCTGTACACGTGTGCCGGGGGCGTGCCCTCTACCTGTCGTGCAGTACACGTGTGCTGTGGGCGTGCCCTCTACCGGTCATGCTGTACACGCGTCGGGGCTGTACACATGTGCTGGGGGCTTGCCCTCTACCTGTCGTGCAGTACACGTGTGTCGGGGCTGTACATGTGTGCCGTGGGCATGCCCTCTACCTGTCGTGCAGTACACGTGTGTCGGGGCTGTACATGTGTGCCATGGGCATGCATGGTACCCGTCGTGCAGTACACACATGTCGGGGGCTGTACACGTGTGCTGGGGCGTGCCCTCTACCTGTCGTGCAGTACACACGTGTCGGGGGCTGTACACGTGCTGGGGCGTGCCCTCTACCTGTCGTGCAGTACACACGTGTCGGGCTGTACATGCGTGCCGGGGGTGTGCCCTCTACCTGTCATGCAGTACACGCGTCGGGGGCTGTACACGTGTGCCGGGGGCGTGCCCTCTACCTGTCGTGCAGTACACACGTGTGTTGGGGCTGTACATGGGCGTGCATGGTACCCGTCGTGCAGTACACACGTGTCGGGGGCTGTACACGTGTGCCGGGGGCGTGCCCTCTACCTGTCATGCAGTACACGCGTCGGGGGCTGTACACGTGTGCCGGGGGCGTGCCCTCTACCTGTCGTGCAGTACACATGTGTGTCGGGGCTGTACATGGGCGTGCATGGTACCCGTCGTGCAGTACACACGTGTCGGGGGCTGTACACGTGTGCCGGTAGCGTGCCCTCTACCTGTCATGCAGTACACGTGTCGGGGAGGTACACGTGTGCTGGGGGGCGTGCCCTCTACTTGTCATGCAGTGCACGCGTGTGTCGGGGCTGTACATGTGTGCCATGGGCGTGCCCTCTACCTGTCGTGCAGTACACGCGTGTCGGGGGCTGTACACGTGTGCCGGGGGCGTGCCCTCTACCTGTCATGCAGTACACGCGTGTCAGGGGCTGTACACGTGTGCCGGGGGCGTGCCCTCTACCTGTCATGCAGTACACACGTGTGTCGGGGCTGTACATGTGTGCCATGGGCGTGCATGGTACCCGTCGTGCAGTACACACATGTTGGGGGCTGTACACGTGTGCTGGGAGCGTGCCCTCTACCTGTTGTGCAGTACATGCATGTCGGGGGCGGTACACGTGTGCCGTGGGCGTGCCCTCTACCTGTCGTGCAGTACACGCGTGTCGGGGGCTGTACACATGTGCCGGGGCGTGCCCTCTACCTGTCGTGCAGTATACGCGTCGGGGGCTGTACACATGTGCCGGGGTGTGCCCTCTACCTGTTGTTCAGTACACGCATGTGTCAGGGACTGTACACGTGTGCCGGGAGCGTGCCCTCTACCTGTCATTCAGTACACACGTGTCGGGGCTGTACACACGTGCCGGGGCGTGCCCTCTACCTGTCATGCAGTACACGCATGTGTTGTGGCTGTACACGTGTGCCATGGGCATGCCCTCTACCTGTCGTGCAGTAGACACATGTCAGGGCTGTACATGTGTGCCGTGGGCGTGCATGGTACCTGTCATGCAGTACTCGTGTCTGGTCACCCAGGGGCACGCTTGTCCTCAGAGAGGCTGGGCTGAGGCCCTCTTGGTCAGCGAACAGGTGCCTGCTGGCCAGGGAGCCTGGTCCTGGCGTGTGCCGGCAGCGAATGGCCACAGGTGCCCTGGAGCTGCGGCTCTTGCTGCGTGGCACAGGCTGCCTTGCTCCCCCGGCTGAACCCGAGCCCCAGCCCGAGCCCCAGCCCGAGCCTGCAAGCAGAGCCCGCGGGCGGCTGTCGGGCTGTCTGCCCATGGGTGGGCGGGGCTGGCCACAGACTGCCCCCTGGGTCCCCCAGGCTGCCAGCGCCCGCACGTGCCCGGGGCGTCTTCGCGGCGCGCTGCCCCCCACGGGCTGTGCTCGCCTGGTAATGCCAGTCAATGGGCTGGTGGCTTAGGCGGTGGGGCAGGGTGTGTGCCCCCCACTCTCCCCTGAGTGCCCAGGCCCGAGGGCCAGGCACCACGAGGGGAGGGACAGACGGCCGCTCTGCTACCCCGAGCCGCAGCTCCTGGGGGGTATGATCGGCCTCAGGAGTGCTCACATGGGGGCACCGTGCCCCCCACTGCCAGGGACACTCCCAGGCTGGGGTACCCCCCCACCCCACTGCCCCCCACTGCCAGGGACACTCCCAGGCTGGGGTACCCCCCACCCCCATTGCCCCCCACTGCCAGGGACACTCCCAGGCTGGGGTACCCCCACCACCCCACTGCCAGGGACACTCCTAGGCTGGGGCACCCCCCCACCCCACTGCCCCCCACTGCCAGGGACACTCCCAGGCTGGGGTACCCCCCCACCCCACTGCCCCCCACTGCCAGGGACACTCCCAGGCTGGGGTACCCCCCCACCCCCATTGCCCCCCACTGCCAGGGACACTCCCAGGCTGGGGTACCCCCACCACCCCACTGCCAGGGACACTCCCAGGCTGGGGCACCCCCCCACCCCACTGCCCCCCACTGCCAGGGACACTCCCAGGCTGGGGTACCCCCCCACCCCCATTGCCCCCCACTGCCAGGGACACTCCCAGGCTGGGGTACCCCCACCACCCCACTGCCAGGGACACTCCTAGGCTGGGGCACCCCCCCACCCCACTGCCCCCCACTGCCAGGGACACTCCCAGGCTGGGGTACCCCCCCACCCCTATTGCCCCCCACTGCCAGGGACACTCCCAGGCTGGGGCACCGCCCTTGCCAGCCCCCTGTGGTGGTCTTGGTTTGGTGCTGTGTTCTCTGCAGGCACCGGTTGGGGGTCACCACGATGAGATTCCTGCTTGTCTCTGCCAGTGTGGCCTGGCGAGCTGGCTGTGCCCCGGGGCGATGGGCAGCGCCTGCCCCCTGCCAGCTGGCCCAGCCGGGTGGGCGGAGAGACTGCTGGGGCCACTGCACGCCCGGCGGCGGGGGGAACTGGGCGCTCTTTGGTACACCGCCTGCCCCAGCCTGCGCTTCCCCACGCACTGCAGCAGGGCCATGGCCCCGGCCCCTTGGCAGCGGTACCAGCGAGCCCAGGCCTGGGCAGGGACCGGCTGCTCAGCCACAGCTCGCTGCCACCGCCCCTGTCCAGCCTGGCCTGCCTCCCGCTCACCTGGGCCCAGCAGCCGCCCCGCCCCGCCTGGCACCGGCTGGGAGGAGGAGCCGGCGGGAGGAAGCGCCTGCAGAACAAACAGCCCAGCCCAGTGCAGAGCGGAGAGCTGGGCTGGCTGGAGGCAGCGGTGGGGCCCCGGGGACGCTGAGCACACAGGTACCGGCGCTGCCCGGCCCTTCCAGCTGACGTCGGTGCACGGGCGCCCCGCTCCTGCGGCCGTACCAGTCCCGGCCACTCGCACCCGCCAGAGACCCTCTGAGTGGGGGGACCTGGGCCCTGGCCATCTGCCCCGCCAGGCAGCGTCCACGTGCCAGCCAGGCCGGCCCGGCTGCTGCAGGGGCAGAGCCGCAGCTTTGCAGTGGGGTTCGGCCTGGAGCGTGGGTGAGCTGGGCAGGGAGCCGCGCAGGGGAAGCGTCATGGCCCATAGCCGGGGCTGCTGCGTGGTGCCCAGCCTGGCTGCAGCTGGCGGCTCTGGGAGCCGGACTCACACCAACCCCCGGCTGATGGGTGGGAGCGGGACAGGCAGGGCCAGGCCAGGGCTCCGGCCCAGGTCGCTGCACACGCCTGGGGAAGAGGCCACACGGTGCCAGGCCGGGCCGGCCTGCCAGGGCTGAGCCGCTGGGGCAGTTCAGCAGCTGGGCAGACAGCCAGGGCAGCCCCAGGCTCCTGGGCACAGGGGAGGCAGCTGCAGGGCAAGCCCACCAGGGGCACGGGGAAAGTCTGAGCCAGGCGGCTGGCCAGGCTTTGGGCTCCCAGAGTCGTGGGACCTCCATCAGCCTCCTCCTGGCCCCGGCGGCGCTGCGAGTTGCCGTTGTCCTGGTCTCCTGCGGCTGGGCAGCGTCCCTGTGGGTGGCGCCGCAGGCTCCCTGGCCGGCTTTGGGGAGCAGTGGGCACTGGCCAGGCGCTTGTTCGCTGCCTGCGGCCTGCACCCCGCCCTGGCCTCCCCTCTGTGGTGCCCACCAGGTGCAGGTGGCTGCTGCCGGAGCCGCAGCTTGGGGCCACCCTCTTCCCAGCACTCAGCTGGTGCTCCTGGGCAGGGCTGGGCTGGGGCAGCATGGAAGGGGCAGGCCAGGCCGGGCTGGCTGGAGCCCCACAGGGCCAGCCCCACCGCTGGGCCTTGCAGACTTCCTCAGGTCTGGGGCAGAGGGGGCAGATTGCAGCCAGGCCCCCGGGCAGGAGACTGGGGCCCTAGAGCAGCAGGGAGCATGTGGGGGCAGGCGGCACAGCCCCACCTGACGGATGCGCCCAGGCCTCACGCCTGGCACCAGGTAGCAGGGCTGAGCCGGCTCCTTGCTGCTCCATGGGGCAGAGCCTCCCCCCTGCACAGCCCCAGAGCCACCGTGGGCCTTGGCTCTCCCCCAGAGGCTGCAGGGAGGCGGGAAGCAAGCAGACCCGCTGCCCCCACCCACACGCCATGTCCAGCCCTGGGACGACCGGCGCCAGGGACGACGGGCACGGGGAGCAGCCTGCTCCTTCGCGCCGTGCCTGGGCCTTGTGGTGTGAGGCCAGCGGGGGCCTGGTCCTCTCCCGCCTGGCCGCTGCAGCCAGCCCTGGTGCTGGGGAGCCAGGCTGGGTCCTTCACCCGCAGCCCGTCCCGCCGTGCCGTGCCGTGCCGTGCCGTGCTGTGCGCACGGCCGAGCAGAAAGAATGGGCTGTGGCATTCCCGTAGCCTGGCGACGCGCAGCCCTTTCACAGCCCCGGCCCCATTTGAATGAGAAAGGCTCCCCTGGCCTCCACACGCCCCCCCGCCCCCGGCTGCCAGGCTGGGCTGGGCTCCCGTTCTCACGCTGCCGCCCGGCACCCGCCGACTTCGGCCTCCTTCTCCCAGGGCCAGCTGCAGGCGGCCGCACGCTCCCATCGGCCGTGAGTAGCAGCGACTGGCTGGCTGGCGAGTGGGAGGGGGCTGCCCGCCAGCCCTGAGCCCCATGCCCGGGGGCAGCTGGCAGGGTGGGGTCCGGGGAGGAGCAGGCGGAAGGGCGGGCCCAGTGCCCACAGCCAGGGGTCCCGAATCCCTGTCTGTGCTCCAGCCTCTGCCTGTGCCCGGGGCTGCCCCGGCCGCTCAGCATCCCACCCCCGAGACAGTGCGGCAGCCCCCCGAGCGCCCTGACAGGGTGGCACTGCCTGCGTGTGTGTCTGCCCTGCTCACTGCCCCCAGGACACCCCAGCCCCAGGCCGAGGCCTGGCGGTGAGGGAAGGGCAGCAGCATTTCTGGGGCCCTGCCTCTGCGGCCCACCCCAGCCCTGGAGCCCCCTCCAGCCCCTCTGCAGCAGCGCAGCCTTTCCCTTGGCCCAGCTGCCCAGCCTGGGGCCAGCCTGGCATCAGCTTCTCACCTCCCGCTCCCCAGGCCAGCCAGCCTGTGCTGCACCCATGGACCTGCTGCTGGTTCTCCTGCTGCTGGGTAAGTCCCTGCGCAACGTGTGCCCGGCCCGGCTGTACTGCCGTGTGTGCAGCTCGGGGACGCCGTGTGCCCGGCCTTGGCCGTACTGCCGTGTGTGCAGCCCGGGGGCGCCGTGTGCCCGGCCCGGCCGTACTGCCGTGTGTGCAGCTCGGGGACGCCGTGTGCCCGGCCTTGGCCGTACTGCCGTGTGTGCAGCCCGGGGGCGCCGTGTGCCCGGCCTGGCCGTACCGCCGTGTGTGCAGCCCGGGGGCGCCATGTGCCCGGCCCGGCCGTACTGCTGTGTGTGCAGCCCGGGGGTGCCGTGTGCCGGGCCCGGCCGTACTGCCGTGTGTGCAGCTCGGGGGAGCCGTGTGCCCGGCCCGGCCGTACTGCCGTGTGTGCAGCTCGGGGGAGCCGTGTGCCCGGCCCGGCCGTACTGCCGTGTGTGCAGCCGGGGGGTGCTGTGTGCCTGGCCCGGCCGTACTGCCGTGTGTGCAGCTCGGGGACGCCGTGTGCCGGGCCTTGGCCGTACTGCCGTGTGTGCAGCCCGGGGACGCCGTGTGCCCGGCCCGGCCGTACTGCCGTGTGTGCAGCCCGGGGGTGCCGTGTGCCGGGCCCGGCCGTACTGCCGTGTGTGCAGCTCGGGGGCGCTGTGTGCCCGGCCCGGCCGTACTGCCGTGTGTGCAGCCGGGGGGTGCCGTGTGCCTGGCCCGGCCGTACTGCCGTGTGTGCAGCTCGGGGGAGCTGTGTGCCTGGCCCGGCCGTACTGCTGTGTGTGCAGCCCGGGGGCGCCGTGTGCCCGGCCCGGCCGTACTGCCGTGTGTGCAGCTCGCGGGAGCTGTGTGCAGCCCGGGGGCGCCATGTGCCCGGCCGGCTGTGTGTGCGCAGCCCGGGGGCGCCGTGTGCCCGGCCAGCTGTGCATGTGCAGCCCAGGGCGCCGTGTGCCCTGCTATGACGTTGCCTGGTGCCAGTGGCACAGCCTGCCCTGGAGGGTCTGTGCAGCGGGCAGGGGTGGGAGTTGTTGCCAGGCATGGGTGCTGGCAGGCCCAGGCCTTGGCAGCTGTAGCCAGTCCGTCTCCACGTGGCCAAGGGCCCCTGCAGCTGAGCTGTAAATTGCTGGGCAGCGCTGAGCCCTGGGAGTGGAATTCGGGCAGTGCCTGGGCGCGGCACCCGTCTCCTGGGGTAGCCAGCCAGGCAGCCCAGAGGCAGTGGGCATGGGGGGCAGTGCCAAGGACGGCCAGACAAAGGCCTGTGCTCCCCGCGCCCCAGGAGCTGCCGTGGGGGGTGCTGGGGTTGCCATGGTTGTGAGCTGCAGGGGTGAGGCTGGGACCCAGTGCTGGGGGCTCTGGGGGGTTGCAGCGGGGGAGGGGGTGCACGGGGAGTGTGGCGTAGAGGGGGAGGGGCGAGGGTGGGGACCCCGTGTTGACGGAGGGGCCCACGGGGCGGGGAGGGCCGGAGGGGTAAGGCCGCCAGGCTCCCTGGCAGCGAGGGGGGGGCTTTCCTCTGGTGCTGGGGCCCGGAAAGTGGCAGACGTCCTGGCCCTGCCATGGGCGCTGGTGGGTTCCCAGCCCGTGCCCTCAGGGCATGGCCTGCGCTTCTCTCCAGTCCAGGCACCAGGGGCTGCGAGCCAGGAGGAGCCGGGCTGCTTGGTGAGGAGCTGCTACCCAGCCCCTGGGAACCTACTCGTGGGGCGGGGCCGGAACCTGAGCGCCACCTCCACCTGCGGGCTGCGGGGGCCCCAGCAGTACTGCATCGTCAGCCACCTGCAGGTACCTCCTGGGGCGGCTCCTGCCCAGCGCTCCTCTCTGGCGCCCGCCTCCGCAGACGCTCCTGGGCTGGCTCATACGTGACTCCGGCCGTCTGGCTCTGTGCGCGTTGGTCTGGCTGGCTGGCTCTGTGTTCATCTCTCTGTCGGTGCATGTGTATGTGAGCTGCGGGTCTGTGTGCGTGAGCGAGTTCATCTGGCTCTGGGTGTGTGTGGGACTGTCTGGGTGTGTGCGTGGGAGTGTCTGGGTGTGTGCACGTGTGCAGAGCCTGGCTCTGGGTGTGCGTGGGAGTGTCTGGGTGTGCGTGCGTGTGCAGAGCCTGGCTCTGGGTGTGCGTGGGAGTGTCTGGGTGTGTGTGCGTGTGCAGAGCCTGGCTCTGGGTGTGCGTGGGAGTGTCTGTGTGTGTGTGTGTGTGCAGAGCCTGGCTCTGGGTGTGCGTGGGAGTGTCTGTGTGTGTGCGTGTGCAGAGCCTGCCTCTGGGTGTGCATGGGAGTGTCTGGGTGTGTGTGTACACATATATAGGAGTCGTGTCTGTCCATGTGTGTGCCTGAGCACAAGTCTGTGTACATGCACACATGGTGTATGTCTCTGAGTGTGCTTGAGTGTGTGCATGGTGTGTGTCTGGGCGTGAGTCTGTCTGTCTGTTTGTCTGTCTGTTTGTCTGTCTGCACATGAGGGGTGTCAGAGAGATCATGGCCAGGAGGGAGCTGATCACAGCTCCTCACCAAAACACCTCGAATACAGCGACAGGCCGATACCCACAACGTCACACACAGCTCCTCACCAAAACACCTTGAATACAGCGACAGGCCGATACCCACAATGTCACACACAGCTCCTCACCAAAACACTTCAAATACAGCGACAGGCCGATACCCGCAACGTCACACACACAGCTCCTCACCAAAACACCTCGAATACAGCGACAGGCCGATACCCGCAACGTCACACACACAGCTCCTCACCAAAACACTTCAAATACAGCGACAGGCCGATACCCACAACGTCACACACACAGCTCCTCACCAAAACACCTCGAATACAGCGACAGGCCGATACCCGCAACGTCACACACAGCTCCTCACCAAAACACCTCGAATACAGCGACAGGCCGATACCCGCAACGTCACACACAGCTCCTCACCAAAACAGCTCGAATACAGTGACAGGCCGATACCCGCAACGTCACACACACAGCTCCTCACCAAAACACCTCCAATACAGCGACAGGCCGATACCCGCAACGTCACACACAGGTCCTCACCAAAACACCTCGAATACAGCGACAGGCCGATACCCACAACGTCACACACACAGCTCCTCACCAAAACACCTTGAATACAGCGACAGGCCGATACCTACAACGTCACACACACAGCTCCTCACCAAAACACCTCGAATACAGCGACAGGCCGATACCCGCAACGTCACACACAGCTCCTCACCAAAACACCTCGAATACAGCGACAGGCCGATACCCGCAACGTCACACACAGGTCCTCACCAAAACACCTCGAATACAGCGACAGGCCGATACCCGCAACGTCACACACAGCTCCTCACCAAAACACCTTGAATACAGTGACAGGCCGATACCCGCAACGTCACACACACAGCTCCTCACCAAAACACCTTGAATACAGCGACAGGCCAATACCCGCAACGTCACACACAGGTCCTCACCAAAACACCTCGAATACAGCGACAGGCCGATACCCGCAACGTCACACACAGGTCCTCACCAAAACACCTCGAATACAGCGACAGGCCGATACCCACAACGTCACACACACAGCTCCTCACCAAAACACCTTGAATACAGCGACAGGCCGATACCTACAACGTCACACACAGCTCCTCACCAAAACACCTCGAATACAGCGACAGGCCGATACCCGCAACGTCACACACAGCTCCTCACCAAAACACCTCGAATACAGCGACAGGCCGATACCCGCAACGTCACACACACAGCTCCTCACCAAAACACCTCGAATACAGCGACAGGCCGATACCCACAATGTCACACACACAGCTCCTCACCAAAACACCTCGAATACAGCGACAGGCCGATACCCGCAACGTCACACACACAGCTCCTCACCAAAACACCTTGAATACAGCGACAGGCCGATACCTACAACGTCACACACAGCTCCTCACCAAAACACCTCGAATACAGCGACAGGCCGATACCTACAACGTCACACACAGCTCCTCACCAAAACACCTCCAATACAGCTACAGGCCGATACCCGCAACGTCACACACAGCTCCTCACCAAAACACCTCCAATACAGCGACAGGCCGATACCCGCAACGTCACACACAGCTCCTCACCAAAACACCTCGAATACAGCGACAGGCCGATACCCGCAACGTCACACACAGCTCCTCACCAAAACTGTGGTGTAGTGGGAGACAGCTGTGTGTACGTGAGTGTATCGCAGAGGGTGACAGGTATCAGAGGTCGCCGTGTTAGTCTGCAGCTTCGAGAACAAGAAGTCCTGTGGCACCTTATAGACTAACAGATATTCTGGAGCACGAGCTTTTGTGGGCAGAGACCCGCTTCAGCAGATGCATGAGTCGGGGGGAGGTTTCAGAGGGGTTTGGGGTGTGGGGCTCCTGCCGAGGGTAACCTGGCGGCCAGGTGACACTCTGGGCTGCAGACAAAGGGGGAGGTGGAGCCGGAGGGGTCTGAATTGGAACTGGGAGTCGGAAGCAGTGAGTCTGGGCTGGGGGAGAGCGAGACCAAGGAGGGGGCAAGGCCCTGGCTCTGGGGGCCCCTCGGGGCCTCCTCTCCCCAGCATGGCTGGGACTGGCTGTCTCTGCCGGCTGCACTGACTCCTCTGTACCACGCTGTGTCCTGTCGGCTCATAAACCTGCTGTTCTCCTGCCGGGTGAGTCACTCCTGTCTGCGGCCGGGTGCGGAGCTTGGGGGGCCCTGAGCCCCATCACATAGGTAATGACTAGTGGTGTTCTGTTCTTGGCTTTTTTGGGCCTGTCTTGGAGTAGCTGGTTTCTGGATATTCGTCTGGCCCTGTCGATTTGTTTTTTTTACTTCTCCTGGTGGGTAATTCAGGTTTATGAATATTTGGTAAAGTTCTTGTAGTTTTTGGTCTCTGTCAGTTGGATCAGAGCAAATGCGATTGTACCTAAGAGCTTGACTGTAAACAATGGATCTAGTTATGTGCGCAGGATGGAAACTAGAAGGGTGTATAAGATAAGTATAGCGATCAGTAGGTTTTCGGTACAGTGTGGTACTGATCAGGCCATCCTTGATTAGTACTGTAGTGTCCAGGAAATGTATCTCTTGCATGTTGTAATCGAGGCATAAGAACATAAGAACATAAGAATGGCCATACTGGGTCAGACCAAAGGTCCATCAAGCCCAGTATCCCATCTGCCGACGGTGGCCAATGCCAGGTGCCCCAGAGAAGGAGAACAGAAGACAAGTGATTTATCTCCTGCCATCCATCTCCTGCCCTTGTTATGAAGGCTAGGGCACCATACTTTATCCCTGGCTAATAGCCATTTATGGACCTGACCTGCAAAAATTTATCAAGCTCTTTTTTAAACCCTAATAGAGTCCTGGCCTTCACAGCCTCCTCGGGCAAGGAGTTCCACAGGTTGACTGTGCGCTGTGTGAAGAAAAATTTCCTTTTATTAGTTTTGAACCTACTACCCATCAATTTCATTTGGTGTCCCCTAGTTCTTGTATTATGGGAAAAGGTAAATAATTTTTCTATATTCACTTTCTCCACACCATTCATGATTTTATATACCTCTATCATATCGCCCCTCAATCGCCTCTTTTCCAAACTGAAAAGTCCCAGTCTCTCTAGCCTCTCCCCATATGGGACCCTTTCCAAGCCCCTAATCATCTTAGTCGCCCTTTTCTGAACCTTTTCTAATGCCAATATATCTTTTTTGAGGTGAGGAGACCACATCTGCACGCAGTACTCGAGATGTGGGCGTACCATAGTTTTATATAGGGGAAGTATGATATCTTTTGTCTTATTATCGATCCCTTTTTTAATAATTCCTAACATCCTATTTGCCTTACTAACTGCCGCTGCACACTGCGTGGATGTCTTCAGAGAACTATCCACTATAACTCCAAGATCCCTTTCCTGATCTGTCGTAGCTAAATTTGACCCCATCATGTAGTACGTGTAATTTGGGTTATTTTTTCCAACATGCATTACCTTACACTTACCCACATTAAATTTCATTTGCCATTTTGCTGCCCAATCACTCAGTTTTCTGAGATCTTTTTGTAGTTCTTCACAATCCCTTTTGCTTTTGACTGTCCTGAACAACTTGGTGTCATCTGCAAACTTGGCCACCTTACTGCTTACCTCATTTTCTAGATCATTGATGAACAAGTTGAACAGGATCGGTCCCAGGACTGAGCCCTGGGGAACACCACTAGTTACCCCCCTCCATTGTGAAAATTTACCATTTATTCCAACCCTTTGTTTTCTGTCTTTTAACCAATTCCCGATCCATGAAAGGACCTTTCCTCCTATCCCATGACCACCTAATTTACATAAAAGCCTTTGGTGTGGGACCGTGTCAAAGGCTTTCTGGAAATCTAGGTATATTATGTCCACTGGGTGCCCCTTGTCCGCATGTTTATTAACCCCTTCAAAGAATTCTAATAGATTAGACAGACACGACTTCCCTCTGCAGAAACCATGCTGACTTTTGCCCAACAATTCGTGCTCTTCTATGTGCCTTGCAATTTTACTCTTTACTAGTGTTTCTACTAATTTACCTGGTACTGATGTTAAACTTATCGGTCTATAATTGCCAGGATCTCCTCTAGAGCCTTTTTTAAATATTGGTGTTATATTGGCCGTCTTCCAGTCATTTGGTACCAAAGTGGATTTAAAGGATAGGTTACAAACCACTGTTAATAACTCCGCAATTTCACATTTGAGTTCTTTCAGAACCCTTGGGTGAATGCCATCTGGTCCTGGAGACTTGTTACTATTCAGCTTATCAATTAATTCCAAAACCTCCTCTAATGTCACTTCAATCTGAGTGAGTTCCTCAGATTTGTCGCCTAAAAAGGCTGGCTCAGATTTAGGAACCTCTGTAACATCTTCAGCCGTGAAGACTGAAGCAAAGAAATCATTTAATCGCTCCGCAATGGCACTGTCTTCCTTGATCGCTCCTTTTATATCTTTATCATCCAAGGGCCCCACTGCTTTTTTAGCAGGCTTCCTGCTTCTAATGTATTTAAAAAACATTTTACTATTGTTTTTTGAATTTTTGGCTAGCTGTTCCTCAAACTCTTTTTTGGCTTTTCTTACTACATTATGACAGTTAATTTGGGAGTGTTTATGTTCCTTTCTATTTTCCTCACTAGGATTTGACTTCCACTTTTTAAAAGCTGCCCTTTTCTCTCTCAAAAGCTGCCCTTTTCTCTCTCATAAGGCATAAGTTGATGGTGGGGCGTAGATTGTTAAAGTCTCTGTGGAATTCTTCTAGAGCCTCTGTACCATGGGTCCAAATCATAAAGATGTCATCAATGTATCTTAAGTAGAGGAGTGGTAATAGGGGACGAGAGCTGAGGAATCGTTGTTCCAGGTCAGGCATAAATATATTAGCATATTGTGGGGCCATGCGGGTGCCCAGAGCAGTTCCACTAATCTGGAGGTATAAATTGTCCCCACATCGGAAATAATTGTGGGTGAGAACAAAGTTACAGAGGTCAGACACCAGATTGGCTGTGGTGGCATCAGGGATGGTATTCCTGATTGCTTGTAATCCATCCTTATGTGGAATATTAGTGGACAGAGCCTCTACATCCATTGTGGCAAGGATGGTGTTGTCAGGAACTTTTCCGATGTTTTGTAATTTCCTTAGGAAGTCGGTGGTATCTCGGAGATAGCTGGGAGTGTTGGTGGTACAGGGTTTGAGGAGGGAGTCCACATAACTGGATAGTCCAGTGGTGAGGGTGCCAATACCCGAAATGATAGGGCGTCCAGGGTTCCCAGGTCTGTGGATTTTAGGAAGTAAATAGACGGTCGCAGTGAAAGTCTGGATTTCTACGTCCAGTGCTTCCACAACCGTGCTCAGGCTGACGTTATACGCAAACAATGCCAAATGAGAGACAGTCTCAACCATGCTGAATGCCAGGCTGTCCAGAGTCTCAAAAATAACCGACATCATAATCAAACCAGCTGGCCAAGGGGGTGCTGTTGTCATCATGCCTAAGTCAGACTGTGAACAGGAGGCAGCCAGACAACAATCCAACACCACATTTTACAGACCTCTCTCTGCTGATCCCAAAAGAAATTACAAAAACTACTTAAGGAACTCCCTGCTGCTACCCGGGACCTCGTTCACTCAGACACACCATCTGAGCCCCAGCCTGGATTATTCTATTTACTTCCCAAAATCCACAAACCTGGGAACAGCTCAGCACAGAGGGGTCAGTGCAGCCGGCAGCGACGGTCATTCCCAACCCGTCCTGGGGAGAGGAGCCCGAGGGGTGCCCCTCTGGGGTGTAGCTTCCCCCCTCGCCCAGCTGGCTGCCTTCCAGCTCCCTCTCCCCCTAGCCTCTAACTGCAGCCCCCAATTCAAACCAGCTCAGCTCCTCCCTGCTCCATGTTCAGGGCTGAGGTGTTACCTGCCAGCCTAGGTTATAGCCCCAGGGTCATCCTTAGCCGCTGGGAGCTGCTCTGCTTGTCTCCCACATCCAGCATGAGTCTCACCCCCACCCCCCCGACCTCAATCACACTGAGGCACACACAATGGTCACACTAAATGTTGCAGAAAATGCCCACATCATCGCAGAAATTGTGTCCACCTGGAGCCATGTGTCTGTCTGTCTGTCCACGTGGAGCTGTGTGTGTGAGAGCATCTGTCCGGGTGCCGGGCTCTGTCTGCGCCCATGGATGCTGTGTGCACCTGGGGTGCCTGTCCGGCCAAGGGCAGAATAGACGGGCTCTGGGGAACGGCAGTAGCACCCCCGCATGGGAGCAGCCTCTGGCGCCCAGCGGGTGGGTCGGTCGGTCAGTCTGTCTGTCTGTCCCTCCTGTGTGGAGGCTGGTGAGCATGGAGCCGGGCCCTGTTTGCTGCAGGACTCCGAGAAATGCTTCTCCTGTGACTCCCGGTCCCCGTCTCTGCGCAACAGCCACCGCATCGAGAACGTGGTGTACCTGAGCGACCAGGACGGCCGCAGGACCTGGTGGCAGTCGGAGAATGGTGAGGTCCCTGCTGTGGCCAGCCTCGGCCCAGGGTCGCAAGGGAGAACCCTGCCCCTTGGCAGGGCCTGGGCTGCGCCCCCCGGGGTGCTCCTGGGGGACCTCTGCCAGGCTGGGCGAGGCCCCTGCGCCCAGCCCAGCCTGCATAGCCCCATGGGCACCCAACACGTAGTCCCACACCCACTCTGCTGGCCTCTGGCTTGAGAGCGGGGGGCGGGGGGGCAAAGGGATGGCACAGGTAAGGCCTCTTGCCACTGGGTGACCCCGTCCTGTTTGCTGGGGGGCTGGTGCATTGGGGTGATCCCATCCATCCCTGGAGGGGCTGTTGGGGTGACCCCCCCTCCCCCCACAGGCGTGGAGCATGTCAGCATCCGCCTGGACCTGGAGGCCGAGTTCCACTTCACCCACCTCATCATGACGTTCAAGGTAGGGGGCCCTGGGTGGGGGGAGGCTGACAGGTGGGGGGCTTCGTTCTGCAGAGCCAGGCTGGGGCTCCCGAGCCCCTCCTGTGCTGCAGGCGAGGGGTCCCAGTCTGACCGAGTGGCCCCAGGCGGGCACCCAAACCCGTCCTCGAGTGCTCTGCGCTGACCGAGCTGCAGGGGCCCCAGGGGCTCCTTCCTGCAGCACGCTGGTGTGATGGGGTTCAGGGGTCCCCCTGCACTGCACCCCATCCGCTGGCAGGAGTGACTCTCACTCAGCAGGTACAACAGCAGGTTTATTAGGCAACAGATGCCCAGTTTCTCACAGAAGCGACAGTACAGCAGTCAGAGACAGTCCTTCCAACCCGTCCTGGGGAGAAGACCCTGAGGGGTGCCCCTCTGGGGTGTAGCTTTCCCCCTCCTCAGGCTGGCTGCCTTCCAGCTCTCTCTCCCGCAGCACGCTGGTATTTCAGTAGCCCCTCGGTTTGCCCAGATAGGCTCGAATGGGCACAGAACACGAGTGAGTCCCGGCGGTGAGGCAGGGCGTGCGTGGCCCGCCGGGTTAGGGACTGCGCTCCCAGGCCAGGCTGCGAGCGAAGGGGCAGGGTGCTTCATGGCCTGAGCTCTGATGGGAAATTCTACCTCCCTGGCCGGCGGGCGTGTGGGTGGGTGCTGTGCGGGGCTGAGGGAGCTGAGCTCTCAGCTGGCCCCTTGCAGAAGGGATGGGACAGTAAAGCCCGTCTCGCCATCCTTGGGCCCGGTACCTCAGGGCACCCAAGGGCTCAGCAGCCCTGTTTCCAGGGGTTCTGTGGCTCGGCCAAGCCGCGAGAGGTCCTAAGAATGGCCCCCTTCTTGGGGAGCAGGGTGACTGTCCTGGGGAGGCCACTCAGTATCTCCTGAGGCTCCCAAGGGAACAGCCCCATGGGGTCGCTCCACATACCAGCTGTCGGCTGGCGTTAGCTCCAAGGCTGGGCCCGGCCAGGTGGCCCCTGTGTGTCCTGGCTGGGGAGATGGGCAGAGTGCTGGGGACAGGCAGCTCAGCTCCAGAGCCCGCTTCTGCCGGCACATGCGGGCGGCCCCGTGTGGGAGCCAAACGAAGGCAGAACGGGAACAGAAAATTAAAGGGCGCCCTCGGCGGCTGGGCACTCCTAGCACTGCCTGGGCTCTGCCTGGGCACTCCTAGCACCCTCATGAAACAGCTACGCCCAGGAGCTGCCAGGCTGCACTCCCCCAACACCAGCCTGGAGCAACCTGGGAGGCTCCCTGCCGTGAAACCCTGGGGCTTACCTCACCCTTCCCCCGACACCCGGGACAGGCCAGGCGCTCCCAGCCCCCCCCCACCCCCCCGGACAGGCCAGGCGCTCCCAGCCCCCCCACCCCGGACACCCGGGGCAGGCCAGGCGCTCCCAGCCCCCCATCTCTCCCCAGACCTTCCGCCCGGCGGCCATGCTGATCGAACGCTCGGCGGACTTCGGGCGCACCTGGAGGGTCTATCGGTACTTCGCTCACAACTGCTCCCAGCTGTTCCCGGCCGTGGCTGTGCAGGGCTCTGGCCGCATCGATGAGGTGCTGTGTGAACAGCGCTACTCCGAGATCGAGCCCTCCAGCCACGGGGAGGTGGGTGAGCTGGGCCAGCCCTGCGCTGCCTGCGCCTGTTGCCTGGCTTATGGGGAGCAGGGCCTATGGTGGGGGGGCGTAGGGAGCTGTGGGGGTTGCACGCTGCCCCACACTGGTCCCCCAGCTTATGGGGGGCAGGGCCTATGGGGGGGCCTAGGGGGCTGTGGGGGTTGCACGCTGCCCTACACTGGTCCCCTACACTGGCTTATGGAGGGCAGGACCCATGGGCTGGGGCTGGGGCTGGGGCGATGCTCTGGAGCTGGCAGTGCCACCTCTCCCTGAGTGCCACCTGCACCAGCTGCCTGGCCCCGACGCCAGGTGTCACCGGGTAACCCCAATCCAGCTCAGGCCCCTGCCAACAGCCGGGCATCCCCGCCTGCCAAGCTCAGCAGAGCCACACACCCTCAGCCTGCTGGCTGGGAATCGGTGCAGCACATGGGGAAACTGAGGCACGCTGCAGTCACGCAAACCCACCAGAATCCCTGAGGCTCAGTACAACATCCCAGCAGTGTGCACGGGGGGGGGCGGGGCGGGGTCCTCTGAGGGGTCTCACGCTGCCCTTTGCCTGTCCCTCAGGTGATTTTCAAGGTCCTGGACCCCGCCATCCCCGTGGAGGACCCCTACAGCCAGACCATCCAGGGTAGGCGCATGGAGCGGGGCTGGCCTGGTTCCGCTGGGAGGATGGGCTGGGATCGCTGCCCCATAGCTCGGGGCTGGCGGGCGCGGGGCCCGGGGGGGCTCGGGGGGGCACAGAGGCTGGTGCAGCAGGGCAGGAGGCGGGGCTGGTGCTGAGCTCGCCCCGCCCCCAGACCTGCTGCGCGTCACCAACCTGCGGGTGAACCTGAGCAAGCTGCACACGCTGGGCGACACGCTGCTGGACTCGCGCCCGGAGGCCCGGGAGAAGTACTACTACGCGCTCTACGAGCTGGTGCTGCGCGGCAGCTGCTTCTGCCACGGCCACGCCGCCGAGTGCGCGCCCGCGCCCGGCGCCCGCGCCCGCCTCCAGGGCATGGTAGGGGCTGCGCCGCCCGGCCCGGCCCGCTGGGCGCGTTCCCGGGATGGTGAGGGGCGGGGCCAAGGGAGCTGCCGGGGGGCCAGGTCTGTGGGAGGTGCTCTGAGGGGGCGTGGCCATGGGGAGGGCGGGGCCAGGGCCGGGGGACAAATCTGGGAGGTGCTCTGAGGGGGCGTGGCCATGGGGAGGGCGGGGCTATGGGAGCTGCGGGGGGGACAGGTCTGTGGGAGGTGCTCTGAGGGGGCGTGGCCATGGGGAGGGCGGGGCCATGGGAGCTGCGGGGGGGACAGGTCTGTGGGAGGTGCTCTGAGGGGGCGTGGCCATGGGGAGGGCGGGGCCATGGGAGCTGCGGGGGGGACAGGTCTGTGGGAGGTGCTCTGAGGGGGCGGGGCCAGGGCTGTGGCCCGCGTGGGGGAGAGGGTAGAGCCCCCCTCACAGGCACTCAGCCAGGACTTTCCACGGGGCTGTGGGGTCCAGCCAGGCTCGCAGCGCTGCTGCCTCTGCCCCCCAGCATTCCCCAGCGGGGGGCACCTGAGGTCCCTGTGCTCCGGTCTCACCACCTGCCCTAGTGCAGACGCGCACGGGGGCTGCCCCATGAAGCAGGGTGTGCCCGGGGGCCCCGCCCCGCCCCGCCCCGCAGAGCCCGGTGAGAAGGGGAGGGGCCAGCCTGGCTGTGGCGGCAGCCCGCGGACCGCCCGGGCCACAGCTGATCTGCACGTGCCCCCGTCTCCAGGTTCATGGGCGCTGCGTGTGCCAGCACCACACCACGGGCCTGAACTGCGAGCGGTGCCAGGACTTCTACCAGGACCAGCCCTGGCGCCCTGCCGCGGGCGCCGACCCGCGGGCCTGCAGAGGTGAGCTGCGCCCGCTTCCCCCGGCCGCGCCTCGGGCTCGCTCCCCTGCCGCTTCCTTCCCCTGCGCCTCCACGCGGTGCCCCCGCTGAGCCCCCCGCCACCCGTCTCCCGCCACCTGCCCCACCTGCGTACGCGCGGCCGTGCCCCCGCTGAGCCCCCCGCCACCCGTCTCCCGCCACCTGCCCCACCTGCGTATGCGCGGCTGAGCCCCCGCCACCTGCCACCTGCCCCACCTGCGTACGCGCGGCCGTGCCCCCGCTGAGTCCCCCGCCACCCGTCTCCCGCCACCTGCCCCACCTGCGTACGCGCGGCCGTGCCCCCGCTGAGCCCCCCGCCACCCGTCTCCCGCCACCTGCCCCACCTGCGTACGCGCGGCCGTGCCCCCGCTGAGCCCCCCGCCACTCGTCTCCCGCCACCTGCCCCACCTGCGTACGCGCGGCCGTGCCCCCGCTGAGGCCCCCGCCACCTGCCCCACCTGCCTACGCGCGGCCGTGCCCCCGCTGAGCCCCCCGCCACCCGTCTCCCGCCACCTGCCCCACCTGCGTACGCGCGGCCGTGCCCCCGCTGAGCCCCCCGCCACCCGTCTCCCGCCACCTGCCCCACCTGCGTACGCGCGGCCGTGCCCCCGCTGAGCCCCCCGCCACCCGTCTCCCGCCACCTGCCCCACCTGCGTACGCGCGGCCGTGCCCCCGCTGAGCCCCCCGCCACCCGTCTCCCGCCACCTGCCCCACCTGCGTACGCGCGGCCGTGCCCCCGCTGAGTCCCCCGCCACCCGTCTCCCGCCACCTGCCCCACCTGCGTACGTGCGGCCGTGCCCCCGCTGAGCCCCCGCCACCCGTCTCCCGCCACCTGCCCCACCTGCGTACGCGCGGCCGTGCCCCCGCTGAGCCCCCCGCCACCCGTCTCCCGCCACCTGCCCCACCTGCGTACGCGCGGCCGTGCCCCCGCTGAGCCCCCGCCACCCGTCTCCCGCCACCTGCCCCACCTGCGTACGCGCGGCCGTGCCCCCGCTGAGCCCCCGCCACCCGTCTCCCGCCACCTGCCCCACCTGCGTACGCGCGGCCGTGCCCCCGCTGAGCCCCCGCCACCCGTCTCCCGCCACCTGCCCCACCTGCGTACGCGCGGCCGTGCCCCCGCTGAGCCCCCCGCCACCCGTCTCCCGCCACCTGCCCCACCTGCGTACGCGCGGCCGTGCCCCCGCTGAGCCCCCGCCACCCGTCTCCCGCCACCTGCCCCACCTGCGTACGCGCGGCCGTGCCCCCGCTGAGTCCCCCGCCACCCGTCTCCCGCCACCTGCCCCACCTGCGTACGCGCGGCCGTGCCCCCGCTGAGCCCCCGCCACCCGTCTCCCGCCACCTGCCCCACCTGCGTACGCG
The DNA here is from genome assembly GCF_033958435.1 of Carettochelys insculpta. Lineage (NCBI taxonomy): Eukaryota > Metazoa > Chordata > Testudines > Carettochelyidae > Carettochelys > Carettochelys insculpta. The sequence continues at coordinate 49,374,780 of NC_134147.1, read as the reverse complement.
CGGCCGTGCCCCCGCTGAGCCCCCCGCCACCCGTCTCCCGCCACCTGCCCCACCTGCGTACGCGCGGCCGTGCCCCCGCTGAGCCCCCGCCACCCGTCTCCCGCCACCTGCCCCACCTGCGTACGCGCGGCCGTGCCCCCGCTGAGCCCCCGCCACCCGTCTCCCGCCACCTGCCCCACCTGCGTACGCGCGGCCGTGCCCCCGCTGAGCCCCCCGCCACCCGTCTCCCGCCACCTGCCCCACCTGCGTACGCGCGGCCGTGCCCCCGCTGAGTCCCCCGCCACCCGTCTCCCGCCACCTGCCCCACCTGCGTACGCGCGGCCGTGCCCCCGCTGAGCCCCCCGCCACCCGTCTCCCGCCACCTGCCCCACCTGCGTACGCGCGGCCGTGCCCCCGCTGAGTCCCCCGCCACCCGTCTCCCACCACCTGCCCCACCTGCGTACGCGCGGCCGTGCCCCCGCTGAGTCCCCCGCCACCCGTCTCCCGCCACCTGCCTACGCGCGGCCGTGCCCCCGCTGAGCCCCCCGCCACCCGTCTCCCGCCACCTGCCCCACCTGCGTACGCGCGGCCGTGCCCCCGCTGAGTCCCCCGCCACCCGTCTCCCGCCACCTGCCCCACCTGCGTACGCGCGGCCGTGCCCCCGCTGAGCCCCCGCCACCCGTCTCCTGCCGCCTGCCCCACCTGCATACGTGCCCCCGGCCCACTCCCCCGCTCTCCGTCCCTGTTGCACTTAGAAGAACTGCCCGGGGCTTTGGTGGGGGAAAGGCAAAATGCCCAGTTACTGGTGTGAGCTGCTGCTCCGTCGTACGCAAGCGCGAGGCACCCTCGGGCGCTCGCTCGCTCGCTCGCATGCACTGGCACACTCCCTCTCACACCCACCTGCCCCCACCGCCTCGCCGCGCCTCGCCGTACCCCCAGCCAGCGTCCTGACCTAGGGGTTCAGTGTGTGTGTACAAAAGCACACGTGCACACATGCAGAGTTAGTGAGAAATAGGTACGGGACTCACGAGGTTTCCACGTGCAAAGACTCACTACGCCCGTGGGAGAGACACAAGACAAGCTTGTACGAAAACGATGCAGCCGTTTTTCTACACCCCTGCCGCTGAGTCCCTCCCTGTCACTGTGCCCCACACCTGTCCCTTGCGGCTCGCTCCCCTCCCACGGCCCTGCTCCAGTGCTGTGCCCAGCACCCGCTTCCACGAGTCTTCCCCTGCCCCCTTGTGCGCCTCCGAGACAGGGTGTGCTGGGAGCACTCCCGGGGCTGGGGGCAGGTGTGCTGAGAAGCTGGGAGAAGGATTGTGCTGGGGCAGTGCCCAGGGGTGGCTGTGCTGTGGCAGTGCCCAAGGGTGGCGCTACCCAGGGGCGGCTGTGCTGGGGCGGTGCCCAGGGGTGGGTTTGCCTGGGGGCGGCTGTGCTGGGGCAGTACCCGGGGTGGGTTTGCTCAGGGGTGGCTGTGCTGTGGCGGTGCCCGGGGTGGGTTTGCCGAGGGGCGGCGGTGCCCAGGGGTGGGTTTGCCTGGGGGCGGCTGTGCTGGGGCAGTACCCAGGGGTGGGTTTGCCCAGGGGTGGCTGTGCTGGGCAGTGCCCAGGGGTGGCACTGCCCAGGGGCGGCTGTGCTGGGGCGGTGCCCAGGGGTGGGTTTGCCTGGGGGCGGCTGTGCTGGGGCAGTACCCGGGGTGGGTTTGCTCAGGGGTGGCTGTGCTGTGGCGGTGCCCAGGGGTGGGTTTGCCCAGGGGCGGCGGTGCCCAGGGGTGGGTTTGCCTGGGGGCGGCTGTGCTGGGGCAGTACCCAGGGGTGGGTTTGCCCGGGGGCAGCTGTGCTGGGGTGGGTTTGCCCAGGGGTGGCTGTGCTGGGGCAGTGCCCAGGGGTGGCTTTGCTCAGGGGTGGCTGTGCTGGGGCAGTGCCCAGGGCTGGCTTTGCTCAGGGGTGGCTGTGCTGGGGCGGTGCCCAGGGGTGGGTTTGCCCAGGGCTGGCTGTGCTGGGGCGGTGCCCAGGGGTGGGTTTGCCCAGGGCTGGCTGTGCTGGGGCGGTGCCCAGGGGTGGGTTTGCCCAGGGGTGGCTGTGCTGGGGCGGTGCCCAGGGGTGGGTTTGCCCAGGGGTGGCTGTGCTGGGGCAGTGCCCAGGGCTGGGTTTGCTCAGGGGTGGCTGTGCTGGGGCAGTGCCCAGGGGTGGGTTTGCCCGGGGTGGCTGTGCTGGGGCAGTGCCCAGGGGTGGGTTTGCTCAGGGGTGGCTGTGCTGGGGCAGTGCCCAGGGTCGGATGTGTCTGGGGGTGGGTTTGCCCAGGGGTGGCTATGCTGGGGCAGTGCCCAGGGGCGGATGTGTCTGGGGGTGGCGGTGCCCAGGGGCGGGTGCGCTCGTCCATCAGCAGAGCCCTCTGTTTGCAGAGTGTGACTGTAACCAGCACTCGCACCGGTGCCACTTTGACATGGCCGTGTACCTGGCCACGGGCAACGCCAGCGGGGGCGTGTGCGAGGACTGCCAGCACAACACCATGGGGCGCCGCTGCCAGCTCTGCAAGCCCTTCTACTACCGCGACCCCAGCCGGGACCTGCGGGCCAGCACCGCCTGCGTCCGTGAGTGCCCGGCCCGGCCTCCCACGTGCAGGGAGGGGCTCCCTGGCTGCTCGGGCTCTGCCGCCTGCCTTGGCAGCCTGGGCTGGAGCAGGGCGAGGAGGGACCTCTCCCAGGGGGTCCCCTGGGGGTCACCAGGGCCCCCTGTGCTGATGGTCCCAGCCCAGGTGTCTCCATGAGGCCGTGCCCGCACAGCCCCTGCCTGAGCGCCTCAGCCTGCAGCCCTGTTGCCCCAGGGGTCCGCCCAGCAGGCCCTGGGCTGGCCCCTCACCGTGCCTGTGGGGGCTGGGTGCAGCCCTGGCACTCCCTCAGGAGGGCCCTGGCTCTGTGGGGAGCAGCGAAGGTGCAGCCCCAGTCCAGCCCTTCTTGGCCTCCTCCCTGGCTGCGATCTGGGTCCCCCAGGAGCCCCATTCTCCCCACACTCCCTGGCTGCAGCCTCGGGGTCCCCCTGGCTGGAGGCTCCTGTGGACAGGGAAGCACTGGAACTGGGGATCGGGTCCCCCCAGCACCTCCCCAGCCAGCTGCAAGCCGCACGCCTCTTGGCGTGTGCGGCGTGGCAGGGCTGCCCCGGGAGATGGAGGCGTGTCCCACTGCAACGGGGCTCGGGGTCCCCAGGCCTGGCACCCGTCCGCAGCAGGAGCAACTCCCAGCAGGGGCAGGAGGCTGATGAGCGACAGAGATGGGGCGCGGTACGGGCTTGGGCTCAGGCCTGGGCTCAGCAGTGCAGCACCCAGACGTGGGCTGACTGACCCCGTACTCGGAGGAGGCCCCGCAAGGGGACCTCAGGCCCGGGGACCCAGCCCCCTTTGTTCCTCTCCCGCCTGCAGACTAACTCCCACAACTGCCCAGGCTGCCAGCGCCACACCACAGGCCCCACCGCTGCTGTGCTCCGGTCTGGGGGGCAAAGGGGTCACCTGGCAGCCAAGGCGCCAAGCGGCCAGTGGAGCTTAGGGGCTCCGTCCCCTAGGTGAGCTGTGCATGGAAAGAGCCTGTCACACGCACACCCCACTTCGCCACCCCCCTCCCCGCCCGGCCCGGCCTGGCGAGTCCCTGGGCTCAGCCCCTGGCTGCTCCTCCCACCCACCTGGCAGCGCCGGTGCCATTCCCATTCCCGTTCCCATGCTCTCCCCTCTGCCGGCAGCCTGCGACTGCCACCCGGCGGGCTCCCTGGAGGGCGGCGCGTGCGACAGCCACACGGACCCGCGCCTGGGCATGATCGCCGGGCAGTGCCGCTGCAAGGAGCACGTGCAGGGCGTGCGCTGTGACCGCTGCAAGGAGGCTTTCTACGGGCTGAGCCTCGCCGACCCCCAGGGTTGCCAGGGTGAGTGCGGCTGCGGGGCACTGCCCAGAGCTCGGTGGGGGCAGGGCTGGGGCTGGGCTCCCCCTGACCGGGCCCAGCTGGGGCGGGGAGGCGCTGGGAGCCAGCGCACCACACTGCAAGCCCCACTCCAGCCCCTGGGCCGAGCTCTGGCCCCGTTCCCGCTGGCAGGTCCCCGGGCTGGAGCTCAGCGGCCAGCCCTGTCGCCGCGGGGAACCGAGGCACACGCTGCGCCCTCCGCGGCGACTGCCGGCCGCCCCGCCAGGCCCTGCGGTGGGCGTGCGGGTGCCCAGCCAGCAGCGGGGGGCACCTGCGCCCATGGCTCCGCGTATCCCGCCTGCGGCGCTGCAGCCCTGCTGGGCACGGCCCTGTGCTGCGTGGGACAGCCCGGCCCCGAGCTGGGGGCGCACCGGGCCTGGGGGGCACAGGGCCCAGCGCAGCTGCTGTGTCTGCACCCAGCCTGCAGGTGCGACCCCCGCGGCATCGTGCCGGGCGGCCCCCCCTGCGACCCCCTCAGCGGAAACTGCTATTGCAAGCGCTTCGTCAGCGGCCCCCACTGCAGCCAGTGCCTGGTGAGAGCCCCCCGCCCCGCCCCTCATCTCACCTCCCTTCTCGCCCCCTCGCCTCCCGCCCCGCCCCTCACCTCGCCTCCCACCCCGCCCCCTCGCCTCCCACCCCGCCCCTCATCACACCTCCCTTCCCGCCCCACCCCTCCCCCTCGCCTCCCACCCCGCCCCGCCCCTCACCTCGCCTCCCTTCCCGCCCCCTCGCCTCCCACCCCGCCCCTCACCTCACCTCCCACCCCGCCCCCTCGCCTCCCGCCCCGCCCCTCACCTCGCCTCCCACCCCGCCCCCTCGCCTCCCACCCCGCCCCTCATCACACCTCCCTTCCCGCCCCACCCCTCCCCCTCGCCTCCCACCCCGCCCCGCCCCTCACCTCGCCTCCCTTCCCGCCCCCTCGCCTCCCACCCCGCCCCTCACCTCACCTCCCACCCCGCCCCCTCGCCCCCCGCCCCGCCCCTCATCTCACCTCCCTTCCCGCCCCCTCGCCTCCCGCCCCGCCCCTCACCTCACCTCCCACCCCGCCCCCTCGCCTCCCACCCCGCCCCTCATCTCACCTCCCTTCCCGCCCCCTCGCCTCCCACCCCGCCCCTCACCTCACCTCCCTTCTCGCCCCCTCGCCTCCCACCCCGCCCCTCATCTCACCTCCCTTCCCGCCCCACCTCTCCCCCTCGCCTCCCACCCCGCCCCTCATCTCACCTCCCTTCCCGCCCCACCTCTCCCCCTCGCCTCCCACCCCGCCCCTCATCTCACCTCCCTTCCCGCCCCCTCGCCTCCCACCCCGCCCCTCACCTCACCTCCCACCCCGCCCCACCTCACCCCCTCGCCTCCCACCCCGCCCCTCACCTCACCTCCCTTCCCGTCCCACCTCTCCCCCTCGCCTCCCACCCCGCCCCTCATCTCACCTCCCACCCCGCCCCCTCGCCTCCCACCCCGCCCCTCATCTCGCCTCCCACCCTGCTCCTCATCTCACCTCCCTTCCCGTCCCACCTCTCCCCCTCGCCTCCCACCCTGCCCCTCATCTCACCTCCCTTCCCGCCCCACCTCACCCCCTCGCCTCCCACCCCGCCCCTCACCTCACCTCCCACCCCGCCCCCTCGCCTCCCACCCCGCCCCTCATCTCACCTCCCTTCCCGCCCCCTCGCCTCCCACCCTGCCCCTCATCTCACCTCCCTTCCCGACCCACCTCTCCCCCTCGTCTCCCACCCCGCCCCTCACCTCACCTCCCACCCCGCCCCCTCGCCTCCCACCCCGCCCCTCATCTCACCTCCCTTCCCGCCCCACCTCACCCCCTCGCCTCCCGCCCCGCCCCTCATCACACCTCCCTTCTCGCCCCCTCGCCTCCCACCCCGCCCCTCATCTCACCTCCCTTCCCGCCCCACCTCTCCGCCTCGCCTCCCACCCCGCCCCTCATCTCACCTCCCTTCCCGCCCCACCTCACCCCCTCGCCTCTCAACCCGCCCCTCACCTCACCTCCCACCCCGCCCCCTCGCCTCCCAACCCGCCCCTCATCTCACCTCCCTTCCCGCCCCACCTCTCCCCCTCGCCTCCCAACCCGCCCCACCTCACCCCCTCGCCTCCCAACCCGCCCCTCATCTCACCTCCCACCCCGCCCCCTCGCCTCCCACCCTGCCCCTCATCTCACCTCCCTTCCCGCCCCACCTCACCCCCTCGCCTCCCACCCCGCCCCTCATCTCACCTCCCTTCCCGCCCCACCTCTCCGCCTCGCCTCCCACCCCGCCCCTCATCTCACCTCCCTTCCCTCCCCACCTCACCCCCTCGCCTCCCAACCCGCCCCTCACCTCACCTCCCACCCTGCCCCCTCGCCTCCCACCCCGCCCCTCATCTCACCTCCCTTCCCGTCCCACCCCACCCCCTCGCCTCCCACCCCGCCCCTCATCTCACCTCCCTTCCCGCCCCCTCGCCTCCCACCCCGCCCCTCATCTCACCTCCCTTCCCGCCCCCTCGCCTCCCACTCCGCCCCTCATCTCACCTCCCTTCTCGCCCCCTCGCCTCCCACCCTGCCCCTCATCTCACCTCCCTTCCCGCCCCACCTCTCCCCCTCACCTCCCACCCCGCCCCTCATCTCACCTCCCTTCCTGCCCCACCTCGCCCCCCCGCCTCCCACCCTGCCCCTCATCTCACCTCCCTTCCCGCCCCACCTCGCCCCCTCACCTCCAACCCCGCCCCTCATCTCACCTCCCTTCCCGCCCCCTCGCCTCCCACCCTGCCCCTCATCTCACCTCCCTTCCCACCCCACCTCTCCCCCTCGCCTCCCACCCCGCCCCTCATCTCACCTCCCTTCCCGCCCCACCTCTCCCCCTTGCCTCCCACCCTGCCCCTCATCTCACCTCCCTTCCCGTCTCACCCCGCCCCCTCACCTCCCACCCCGCCCCTCATCTCACCTCCCTTCCCGTCTCACCCCGCCCCCTCACCTCCCACCCCTCCCCTCATCTCACCTCCCTTCCCGTCCCACCTCTCCCCCTCATCTAACCTCCCTTCCCGTCCCACCCCGCCCCCTCACCTCCCACCCCGCCCCTCATCTCACCTCCCTTCTCGCCCCCTCGCCTCCCACCCTGCCCCTCATCTCACCTCCCTTCCCGCCCCACCTCTCCCCCTCGCCTCCCACCCTGCCCCTCATCTCACCTCCCTTCCCGTCCCACCCCGCCCCCTCACCTCCCACCCCGCCCCTCATCTCACCTCCCTTCTCGCCCCCTCGCCTCCCACCCTGCCCCTCATCTCACCTCCCTTCCCGCCCCACCTCTCCCCCTCTCCTCCCACCCCGCCCCTCATCTCACCTCCCTTCCCGCCCCACCTCGCCCCCTCACCTCCCACCCTGCCCCTCATCTCACCTCCCTTCCCGTCCCACCCCGCCCCCTCACCTCCCACCCCGCCCCTCATCTCACCTCCCTTCCTGCCCCACCTCTCCCCGTCACCTCCCACCCCGCCCCACCTCTCCCCCTCGCCTCCCACCCCGCCCCTCATCTCACCTCCCTTCCTGCCCCACCTCTCCCCCTCGCCTCCCACCCCGCCCCTCATCTCACCTCCCTTCCCGCCCCACCTCGCCCCCTCACCTCCCACCCTGCCCCTCATCTCACCTCCCTTCCCGTCCCACCCCGCCCCCTCACCTCCCACCCCGCCCCTCATTTCACCTCCCTTCCTGTCCCACCTCTCCCCCTCGCCTCCCACCCCGCCCCTCATCTCACCTCCCTTCCTGCCCCACCTCTCCCCCTCGCCTCCCACCCCGCCCCTCATCTCACCTCCCTTGCCGCCCCACCTCTCCCCCTTGCCTCCCACCCTGCCCCTCATCTCACCTCCCTTCCCGTCCCACCCCGCCCCCTCACCTCCTACCCCGCCCCTCATCTCACCTCCCTTCCCGCCCCACCTCTCCCCTGCGCCTCCCACCCCGCCCCTCATCTCACCTCCCTTCCCGCCCCACCTCGCCCCCTCGCCTCCCACCCCGCCCCTCATCTCACCTCCCTTCCCGCCCCACCTCGCCCCCTCGCCTCCCACCCCGCCCCTCATCTCACCTCCCTTCCCGCCCCACCTCGCCCCCTCGGCTCCCACCCTGCCCCTCATCTCACCTCCCTTCCCGCCCCACCTCACCCCCTCGCCTCCCACCCCGCTCCTCATCTCACCTCCCTTCCCGCCCCGCCCCACCCCCTCACCTTCTGCCCCGCCCTCCACCCCTCATCTCACCTCCCTTCCTGCCCTGCCCTGTTCCTCCCTTCCTGCCCCACCTCGCCCCCTCACCTTCCACCCTACCCCTCATCTCACCTCCCTTCCCGCCCCGCCCCGCCCCCCACCCCATCTCACCTCCCTTCCTGCCCTGCCCCGCCCCCTCACCTCCCTTCCCGCCCCGCCCCACCCCCCACCCCTCATCTCACCTCCCTTCCTGCCCTGCCCCGTTCCTCCCTTCCTGCCCCACCTCGCCCCCTCACCTTCCACCCTGCCCCTCATCTCACCTCCCTTCCCGCCCTGCCCTGCCCTGCCCCGCACCCCATCTCACCTCCCTTCCTGCCCTGCCCCGCCCCCTCACCTCCCACCCCTCATCTCACCTCCCTTCCCGCCCCGCCCCGCCCCCCACCCCTCATCTCACCTCCCTTCCCGCCCCGCCCCCCACCCCTCATCTCACCTCCCTTCCTGCCCTGCCCCGTTCCTCCCGCCCCGCCCCGCCCCGCCCCGCCCCCCACCCCTCATCTCACCTCCCTTCCTGCCCTGCCCCGTTCCTCCCTTCCTGCCCTGCCCCATTCCTCCCTTCCTGCCCCACCTCGCCCCCTCACCTTCCACCCTACCCTTCATCTCACCTCCCTTCCCGCCCCACCCTGCCCCCTCACCTCCTGCCCCACCTGCCCCACCCTCACCTAAATTCTCCCCTCCCCTGGCCTGCCCCCTCCCCTGACCTCCCCAGTCTGGCCTAGCGCCCTCCCTCCCCTCAGCCTGACCCGCATCTCTCTCTCCCCTGCTCTCCCCACAGCCCGAGTTCTGGGGCCTGAGCTATGACGTGGCTGGTTGCCGGCCCTGTGCCTGCGACTTTGGGGGTGCCTACCACAACAGGTAGGCACGTGCCAGGCGGGGTCGGGTGTGGGGGTCGTAGCATGGGAAGAGAAGGGGACACCAGGGTGTCAGGGCTGGGGGTACGGGGGGGGTCATACCATGGAAAGAGAAGGGGACACCAGGGTATGTCAGGGCTGGGGGTACAGGGGGGTTTGTACCATGGGAGGGGAAGGGGACACCAGGGTGTGTCAGGGCTGGGGGTACAGGGGGGGTTGTACCATGGGAGGGGAAGGGGACACCGGGGTGTCAGGGCTGGGGGTACAGGGGGGTTTGTACCATGGGAGGGGAAGGGGACACCAGGGTGTGTCAGGGCTGGGGTGAATGGGGGTCCCCACCCCACCGTGGGGCACAGGTGGGTTATCAGCCGGAGGCGCAGCCTAGAAGAGGTTGTCAGCTGCCAACTCACAGACTGCCTGCAAAGCTGGAGCGGGTAGGGGCTGGGCTCTCTGTCCCCAAGTGGGGGGCCCAGGCCACCAGCCCCACCCATAGGTGGCTGGTTGTGATGGAGTGAGGGGAGGGCCTGTGTGAGTCAGGCTGGATGCCTGAGGCTAGCAGCAGCTCCCGGTGGCTAAGGATGACCCTGGGGCTACAACTGGCAGGTAACACCTCTGCCCTGAACAAAGAGGAGGGAGGAGCTGAGCTGAGTTTTGAATCAGGGGCGGCAGTTAGGGGCTAGGGGAAGAGGAGCTGGAAGGCAGCCAGCCTGAGGAGGGGGAAAGCTACACCCCAGAGGGGCCCCCCTCGGGGTCTTCTCCCCAGGACGGGTTGGAAGGACTGTCTCTGGCTGCTGTACTGTCGCTTCTGGGAGAAACTGGGCTTCTGTTGCCTAATAAACCTTCTGTTGTACCTGCTGAGTGAGAGTCACTCCTGCCAGTGGATGGGGTGCAGTGCAGGGGGACCCCTGAACCCCATCACACTGGTCCCAGCCGGCAGTGGGCACAGAGGGGCTCTTAGGGGACAGGGCAGAGCAGACGAGTCAGTGCAGGAGCCGGGAGCCGTCAGTACCAGCTGTCTTGGGGAGCAGGGCCCGGAGGCAGGGCCAGGACCCTGTCCCAGCACCCCAAGGCAGCCCAGCCTACCCCACACACCCAGTGGGCTCCTGCCTGCGCCTGGGCCCTGGGCAAGGGCGGTCCATGGAAATCTCAGGCACCAGCACAAGGTAACTAAAATCTCCTGCCCACCCCGCCCCGCCCCAAACTGAGCGACAGACCCCTCACCCCTGCTCCCCCTTCCTGGTTCCTGAGCCAGCTGCTCCCTCCCTACCCCACAGCTGCAGCCGAGCCGAGCCGAGTGCCCAGCCAGCGCTGCCAGGCCCTGGGGCGGGCGTTCTCTGCAGCCTGTGAGCAGCCACGTCTGCTGGCCGGGGGCTGCAGTGATCACCCCGCTGGTCCCGCCTGGGGATGTGAGGCACACAGAGGGGAAACTGAGGCACACACCCCGCCCTCAGCGAGGGTGTTCGCACATCCCAGCTCACACGGGGGAGGGCCACAGGCTACGGGGAGCTGACGTCAGAGCCAGGCACTCAGGGTGGGGCCCAGGGGCCCAGAGCCACAGGCCAGGGTTGAGCAGGCTGGGTCCTGCCCCCAGGTGCTCCATGGAGGAAGGGCTGTGCCCATGCCGGCCTCACATGATCGGGCGCCAGTGCCACCAGGCCCAGCCCGGCTTCTTCTGCGCGCCCCTTGACTACGAAAGCCACGAGGCCGAGCATGCCACGGGCCACGCGCCCACTGACCCCCTGCTGCCGGTGAGTGCCCACGCTGGGGCCCATGGTGGGGGGGTCCTGGGCACAGAGGCAGTGTGTGGGAGGTGTCCCAGGGACAGGTTAGTGTGGGTGAGGACTGCAGAGTCCAGGTGCTGTGGGGGGGTCATGGGGGGCAGGGGGGGGTGTCCCAGGGACAGGGTTAGTGTGGGTGAGGACTGCGGAGATGGGGTGCTGTGGGGGGGTCCCAGGGGGGCAGTGTGTGGGAGGGTGCCAGGGACAGGGTTAGTGTGGGTGAGCACTGCAGAGATGGGGTGCTGTGGGGGGGGTCCTGGGGGTGCTGTGGGGTGGTGCCAGGGACAGGGTTAGTGTGGGTGAAGACTGCAGAGATGGGGTGCTGTGGGGGGGTCCCAGGGGGGCAGTGTGTGGGAGGGTGCCAGGGACAGGGGCAGTGTGGGTGAGCACTGCAGAGATGGGGTGCTGTGGGGGGGTCCTGGGGGTGCTGTGGGGCGGTGCCAGGGACAGGGTTAGGGTGGGTGAAGACTGCAGAGATGGGGTGCTGTGGGGGGGTCCTGGGGGTGCTGTGGGGGGTGTCAGGGACAGGGTTAGTGTGGGTGAGCACTGCAGAGATGGGATGCTGTGGGGGGGTCCCAGGAACAGGGACAGTGTGCTGTGGGCCTTGGCTGTTGCTGACGCATGTGGGAGCGTGGGGCTGGGGGGGCAGTATGTGGGGAGCTGGGGGAGGCAGCACATGGGGTCCTGGGGCCACGCCCCGGCTGAGTGACAGGACCCCGTACCAGACAGGATGGAGCGTCAGTCCCTGCTGCAGTCAGGTGCTCTCTGGGCTAAACTCGGCCCCCCTGGGCCCTGGCTCAGCCCTGTCCCTGTGCCCTCAGGGAGAGCTGCGCCCCAAGGCCCCCCAGGACTGCCCGGAGGATGCTGGCGGGCTCCGGATCGGGCGGAAGGTGCGTCTGCGGCTCCGGCGCAGCCCCATGCGGCTCCAGCAGCCTCGAGCCCTGCCCCGGCGGGGCCGGCAGCCCCTGCACAAGGTGGGGCATCTGCAGGAGCGACCTGGGGATGAGGGTGCCCGGATGGGGGGGTCACAGTGATGGAGGGATGGGGCAGAAGGGCAGGGACAGGGAGGGGCAGCGTGGGAGGCAGGGACAGGGCAGGGCAGTGCGGGGGGCAGGGGCAGGAATTGGGGGGCAGTGGCGGGGGTCAGGGACTGGGCAGGGCAGCAGCAGAGGGGCGGGGACGGGTCCTTACCTAAGGTTTGTACCCGCAGCCCGATGTGGAAGTGGTGCGGCGGGAGCAGGGGGCTCGCATGGTGACGTGGACGGGGCCCGGCTTCGCCCGCGTGCGGGACGGGGCTGGCCTGTCCTTCCACATCGCCAGCGTCCCCTACCCCCTGGAGTACGACATTCTGCTGCGCTATGAGCCCCAGGTGCGTGGGGCACGGGGGGCGGGGGGGCGGCTGGGGAGGGCACCACTGCGTGTGGGGCCAAATGGTAACCCAGGCTGGTGGGGAGAGCTGCCCTGAGCGGGTGCCCGCCTGCATGGGGGGCCTTGTCTGGGCAGGGGCTGGCGCAGGTTACAGCTGCCCGCCCATGGGAACCGGACAGCTCAGGCGTCTGACCGGGCACTGCCAGGTCCCGTTTCAATCCAGCGCTCTGCCCAAAAGCCCCAGCAGCCTGCGCCAGGTGGGGGGTGGTCTGGTACCAGGCTGCCCTGGTGTGTAGGTCCCAGCCCTGAGACTTCCCGGGACAGGGACCGCGCTCGGTGCCCGATCGGCGCTCGAGGGGACACACCCAGGGCAGGGACCGCGCTCGGTGCCCGATTGGCGCTCGAGGGGGCAAACCCAGGGCAGGGACCGCGCTCGGTGCCCGATTGGCGCTCGAGGGGACACACCCAGGGCAGGGACCGCGCTCAGTGCCCGATTGGCGCTCGAGGGGGCAAACCCAGGGCAGGGACCGCGCTCGGTGCCCGATTGGCGCTCGAGGGGGCAAACCCAGGGCAGGGACCGCGCTCGGTGCCCAGTCAGCGCTCGAGGGGACACACCCAGGGCAGGGACCGCGCTCGGTGCCCGATCGGCGCTCGAGGGGGCACACCCAGGGCAGGGACCGCGCTCGGTGCCCAGTCAGCGCTCGAGGGGGCACACCCAGGGCAGGGACCGCGCTCGGTGCCCGATCGGCGCTCGAGGGGGCAAACCCAGGGCAGGGACCGCGCTCGGTGCCCGATCGGCGCTCGAGGGGACACACCCAGGGCAGGTACCGTGCTCGGTGCCCAGTCAGCGCTCGAGGGGGCACACCCAGGGCAGGGACCGCGCTCGGTGCCCAGTCAGCACTCGAGGGGGCACACCCAGGGCAGGGACCGCGCTCGGTGCCCAGTCAGCACTCGAGGGGGCACACCCAGGGCAGGGACCGCGCTCGGTGCCCAGTCAGCACTCGAGGGGGCACACCCAGGGCAGGGACCGCGCTCGGTGCCCAGTCAGCGCTCGAGGGGGCACACCCAGGGCAGGGACCGCGCTCGGTGCCCGATCGGCGCTCGAGGGGGCAAACCCAGGGCAGGGACCACGCTCGGTGCCCAGTCGGCGCTCGAGGGGGCACACCCAGGGCAGGGACCGCGCTCGGTGCCCAGTCAGCGCTCGAGGGGGCACACCCAGGGCAGGGACCGCGCTCGGTGCCCGATCGGCGCTCGAGGGGGCACACCCAGGGCAGGGACCGCGCTCGGTGCCCGATCGGCGCTCGAGGGGGCACACCCAGGGCAGGGACCGCGCTCGGTGCCCGATCGGCGCTTGAGGGGGCAAACCCAGGGCAGGGACCGCGCTCGGTACCCGATCGGCGCTCGAGGGGGCACACCCAGGGCAGGGACCATGCTCGGTGCCCGATCGGCGCTCGAGGGGGCACACCCAGGGCAGGGACCGCACTCGGTGCCCAGTCAGCGCTCGAGGGGGCACACCCAGGGCAGGGACCGCGCTCGGTGCCCGATCGGCGCTCGAGGGGGCAAACCCAGGGCAGGGACCGCGCTCGGTACCCGATCGGCGCTCGAGGGGGCACACCCAGGGCAGGGACCGCGCTCGGTGCCCGATCGGCGCTCGAGGGGGCAAACCCAGGGCAGGGACCGCGCTCGGTGCCCAGTCAGCGCTCGAGGGGACACACCCAGGGCAGGGACCGCGCTCGGTGCCCGATCGGCGCTTGAGGGGGCAAACCCAGGGCAGGGACCGCGCTCGGTGCCCAGTCAGCGCTCGAGGGGACACACCCAGGGCAGGGAACGCGCTCGGTGCCCAGTCAGCGCTCGAGGGGACACACCCAGGGCAGGGACCGCGCTCGGTGCCCGATCGGCGCTCGAGGGGGCACACCCAGGGCAGGGACCGCGCTCGGTGCCCAGTCAGCGCTCGAGGGGACACACCCAGGGCAGGGACCGCGCTCGGTGCCCGATCGGCGCTCGAGGGGACACACCCAGGGCAGGGACCGCGCTCGGTGCCCGATCGGCGCTCGAGGGGGCACACCCAGGGCAGGGACCGCGCTCGGTGCCCGATCGGCACTCGAGGGGGCACACCCAGGGCAGGTACCGCGCTCGGTGCCCGATCGGCGCTCGAGGGGGCACACCCAGGGCAGGGACCGCGCTCGGTGCCCGATCGGCGCTCGAGGGGGCACACCCAGGGCAGGGACCGCGCTCGGTGCCCGATCGGCGCTCGAGGGGGCACACCCAGGGCAGGGACCGCGCTCGGTGCCCAGTCAGCGCTCGAGGGGGCACACCCAGGGCAGGGACCGTGCTCGGTGCCCGATCGGCGCTCGAGGGGGCACACCCAGGGCAGGGACCGCGCTCGGTGCCCAGTCAGCGCTCGAGGGGGCACACCCAGGGCAGGGACCGCGCTCGGTGCCCGATCGGCGCTCGAGGGGGCACACCCAGGGCAGGGACCGCGCTCGGTGCCCAGTCAGCGCTCGAGGGGGCACACCCAGTTCAGGGACCGCGCTCGGTGCCCGATCGGCGCTCGAGGGGGCACACCCAGGGCAGGGACCGCGCTCGGTGCCCAGTCAGCGCTCGAGGGGGCACACCCAGGGCAGGGACCGCGCTCGGTGCCCAGTCAGCGCTCGAGGGGGCACACCCAGGGCAGGGACCGCGCTCGGTGCCCGATCGGCACTCGAGGGGTCACGCCCGGGGCAGGGACCGCGCTCGGTGCCCGATCGGCGCTCAAGGGGGCACACCCAGGGCAGGGACCGCGCTCGGTGCCCGTTTGGCGCCCACTCGGCGCTTGGGGGTCACGCCCGGGGCAGGGACCGTGCTCGGTGCCCGTTTGGTGACCACTCGGCGCTCGGGGGTGACACCCGGGGCAGGGACCGCGCTCGGTGCCCGTTTGGCGCCCACTCAGCGCTCAGGGGTCACGCCCGGGTCAGGGACCGTGCTCGGTGCGCGTTTGGCGCCCACTCGGCGTTAGGGGGTCACGCCCGGGGCAGGGACCGTGCTCGGTGCCCGTTTGGTGACCACTCGGCGCTCGGGGGTGACACCCGGGGCAGGGACCGTGCTCGGTGCCCGTTTGGTGACCACTCGGCGCTCGGGGGTGACACCCGGGGCAGGGACCGTGCTCGGTGCCCGTTTGGTGCCCGCTCGGCACTCGAGGGGCACGCCCGGGGCAGGGACCGTGCTCGGTGCCCGTTTGGTGACCACTCAGCGCTCAGGGGGCACACCCGGGGCAGGGACCGTGCTTGGTGCCCGTTTGGTGCCCGCTCGGCACTCGAGGGGCACGCCCGGGGCAGGGACCGTGCTCGGTGCCCGTTTGGTGCCTGCTCGGCACTCGAGGGGCACGCCCGGGGCAGGGACCGTGCTCGGTGCCCGTTTGGTGACCGCTCGGCGCTCGGGGGTGACACCCGGGGCAGGGACCGTGCTCGGTGCCCGTTTGGTGCTCACTCAGCGCTCAGGGGGCACACCCGGGGCAGGGACCGCGCTCGGTGCCCGATCGGCGCTCGAGGGGGCACACCCAGGGCAGGGACCGTGCTCGGTGCCCGATCGGCGCTCGAGGGGGCACACCCAGGGCAGGGACCGCGCTCGGTGCCCGATCGGCGCTCGAGGGGGCAAACCCAGGGCAGGGACCGCGCTCGGTGCCCAGTCAGCGCTTGAGGGGGCAAACCCAGGGCAGGGACCGCGCTCGGTGCCCGATCGGCGCTCGAGGGGACACACCCAGGGCAGGGACCGCGCTCGGTGCCCATTCAGCGCTCGAGGGGGCACACCCAGGGCAGGGACCGCGCTCGGTGCCCGATCGGCGCTCGAGGGGGCACACCCAGGGCAGGGACCGCGCTCGGTGCCCGATCGGCGCTCGAGGGGGCACACCCAGGGCAGGGACCGCGCTCGGTGCCCAGTCAGCGCTCGAGGGGGCACACCCAGGGCAGGGACCGCGCTCGGTGCCCGATCGGCGCTCGAGGGGGCACACCCAGGGCAGGGACCGCGCTCGGTGCCCGATCGGCGCTCGAGGGGACACACCGAGGGCAGGGACCGCGCTCGGTGCCCAGTCGGCGCTCGAGGGGACACACCCAGGGCAGGGACCGCGCTCGGTGCCCAGTCAGCGCTCGAGGGGACACACCCAGGGCAGGGACCGCGCTCGGTGCCCAGTCAGCGCTCGAGGGGGCACACCCAGGGCAGGGAACACGCTCGGTGCCCGATCGGCGCTCGAGGGGGCACACCCAGGGCAGGGACCGCGCTCGGTGCCCAGTCAGCGCTCGAGGGGACACACCCAGGGCAGGGACCGCGCTCGGTGCCCGATCGGCGCTCGAGGGGACACACCCAGGGCAGGGACCGCGCTCGGTGCCCAGTCAGCGCTCGAGGGGGCAAACCCAGGGCAGGGACCACGCTCGGTGCCCAGTCAGCGCTCGAGGGGACACACCCAGGGCAGGGACCGCGCTCGGTGCCCAGTCGGCGCTCGAGGGGGCACACCCAGGGCAGGGACCGCGCTCGGTGCCCAGTCAGCGCTCGAGGGGGCAAACCCAGGGCAGGGACCACGCTCGGTGCCCAGTCAGCGCTCGAGGGGGCACACCCAGGGCAGGGACCGCGCTCGGTGCCCAGTCAGCGCTCGAGGGGACACACCCAGGGCAGGGAACGCGCTCGGTGCCCAGTCAGCGCTCGAGGGGGCACACCCAGGGCAGGGACCGCGCTCGGTGCCCAGTCGGCGCTCGAGGGGGCACACCCAGGGCAGGGACCGCGCTCGGTGCCCAGTCAGCGCTCGAGGGGACACACCCAGGGCAGGGAACGCGCTCGGTGCCCAGTCAGCGCTCGAGGGGGCACACCCAGGGCAGGGACCGCGCTCGGTGCCCAGTCGGCGCTCGAGGGGGCACACCCAGGGCAGGGACCGCGCTCGGTGCCCAGTCGGCGCTCGAAGGGACACACCCAGGGCAGGGACCGCGCTCGGTGCCCGATCGGTGCTCGAGGGGGCACACCCAGGGCAGGGACCGCGCTCGGTGCCCGATCGGCGCTCGAGGGGGCAAACCCAGGGCAGGGACCGCGCTCGGTGCCCGATCGGCGCTCGAGGGGGCACACCCAGGGCAGGGACCGCGCTCGGTGCCCGATCGGCGCTCGAGGGGGCAAACCCAGGGCAGGGACCGCGCTCGGTGCCCGATCGGCGCTCGAGGGGGCAAACCCAGGGCAGGGACCGCGCTCGGTGCCCAGTCAGCGCTCGAGGGGGCACACCCAGGGCAGGGACCGCGCTCGGTACCCGATCGGCGCTCGAGGGGACACACCCAGGGCAGGGACCGCGCTCGGTGCCCGATCGGCGCTCGAGGGGGCAAACCCAGGGCAGGGACCGCGCTCGGTGCCCGATCGGCGCTCGAGGGGGCACACCCAGGGCAGGGACCGCGCTCGGTGCCCGATCGGCGCTCGAGGGGGCACACCCAGGGCAGGGACCGCGCTCGGTGCCCGATCGGCGCTCGAGGGGGCACACCCAGGGCAGGGACCGCGCTCGGTGCCCAGTCAGCGCTCGAGGGGACACACCCAGGGCAGGGACCGCGCTCGGTGCCCGATCGGCGCTCGAGGGGACACACCCAGGGCAGGGACCGCGCTCGGTGCCCAGTCAGCGCTCGAGGGGGCAAACCCAGGGCAGGGACCACGCTCGGTGCCCAGTCAGCGCTCGAGGGGACACACCCAGGGCAGGGACCGCGCTCGGTGCCCAGTCGGCGCTCGAGGGGGCACACCCAGGGCAGGGACCGCGCTCGGTGCCCAGTCAGCGCTCGAGGGGGCAAACCCAGGGCAGGGACCACGCTCGGTGCCCAGTCAGCGCTCGAGGGGGCACACCCAGGGCAGGGACCGCGCTCGGTGCCCAGTCAGCGCTCGAGGGGACACACCCAGGGCAGGGAACGCGCTCGGTGCCCAGTCAGCGCTCGAGGGGGCACACCCAGGGCAGGGACCGCGCTCGGTGCCCAGTCGGCGCTCGAGGGGGCACACCCAGGGCAGGGACCGCGCTCGGTGCCCACTCGGCGCTCGAGGGGACACACCCAGGGCAGGGAACGCGCTCGGTGCCCAGTCAGCGCTCGAGGGGGCACACCCAGGGCAGGGACCGCGCTCGGTGCCCAGTCGGCGCTCGAGGGGGCACACCCAGGGCAGGGACCGCGCTCGGTGCCCAGTCGGCGCTCGAGGGGACACACCCAGGGCAGGGACCGCGCTCGGTGCCCGATCGGTGCTCGAGGGGGCACACCCAGGGCAGGGACCGCGCTCGGTGCCCGATCGGCGCTCGAGGGGGCAAACCCAGGGCAGGGACCGCGCTCGGTGCCCGATCGGCGCTCGAGGGGGCACACCCAGGGCAGGGACCGCGCTCGGTGCCCGATCGGCGCTCGAGGGGGCAAACCCAGGGCAGGGACCGCGCTCGGTGCCCGATCGGCGCTCGAGGGGGCAAACCCAGGGCAGGGACCGCGCTCGGTACCCGATCGGCGCTCGAGGGGACACACCCAGGGCAGGGACCGCGCTCGGTGCCCGATCGGCGCTCGAGGGGGCAAACCCAGGGCAGGGACCGCGCTCGGTGCCCGATCGGCGCTCGAGGGGGCACACCCAGGGCAGGGACCGCGCTCGGTGCCCGATCGGCGCTCGAGGGGGCACACCCAGGGCAGGGACCGCGCTCGGTGCCCGATCGGCGCTCGAGGGGGCACACCCAGGGCAGGGACCGCGCTCGGTGCCCGATCGGCGCTCGAGGGGGCAAACCCAGGGCAGGGACCGCGCTCGGTGCCCGATCGGCGCTCGAGGGGGCACACCCAGGGCAGGGACCGCGCTCGGTGCCCGATCGGCGCTCGAGGGGACACACCCAGGGCAGGGACCGCGCTCGGTGCCCGATCGGCGCTCGAGGGGGCAAACCCAGGGCAGCGACCGCGCTCGGTGCCCGATCGGCGCTCGAGGGGGCACACCCAGGGCAGGGACCGCGCTCGGTGCCCGATCGGCGCTCGAGGGGACACACCCAGGGCAGGGACCGCGCTCGGTGCCCAGTCAGCGCTCGAGGGGGCACACCCAGGGCAGGGACCGCGCTCGGTGCCCGTTTGGCGCCCACTCGGCGCTCGGGGGTGACGCTCGGGGCAGGGACCGTGCTCGGTGCCCGTTTGGCGCCCACTCAGCGCTTGGGGGTCACGCCCGGGGCAGGGACCGTGCTCGGTGCCCGTTTGGTGACCACTCCGCGCTCGGGGGTGACACCCGGGGCAGGGACCGTGCTCGGTGCCCGTTTGGCGCCCACTCGGCGCTCGGGGGTGACACCCGGGGCAGGGACCGTGCTCGGTGCCCGTTTGGCGCCCACTCGGCGCTCGGGGGTGACACCCGGGGCAGGGACCGTGCTCGGTGCCCGTTTGGCGCCCACTCGGCGCTAGGGGGTCACGCCCGGGGCAGGGACCGTGCTCGGTGCCCGTTTGGTGACCACTCAGCGCTAGGGGGTCACGCCCGGGGCAGGGACCGTGCTCGGTGCCCGTTTGGTGACCACTCGGCGCTAGGGGGTCACGCCCGGGGCAGGGACCGTGCTCGGTGCCCGTTTGGTGACCACTCAGCGCTCGGGGGTGACACCCGGGGCAGGGACCGTGCTCGGTGCCCGTTTGGCGCCCACTCAGTGCTCGGGGGTGACACCCGGGGCAGGGACCGTGCTCGGTGCCCGTTTGGTGACCACTCGGCGCTCGGGGGTGACACCCGGGGCAGGGACCGTGCTCGGTGCCCGTTTGGCGCCCACTCGGCGCTCGGGGGTGACACCCGGGGCAGGGACCGTGCTTGGTGCCCGTTTGGTGCCCGCTCGGCACTCGAGGGGCACGCCCGGGGCAGGTAGTTGCGAGGAGTTCTGCTGGGGCCCTTTCACCTCCCAGAGCCTCTCCCGGCTGCCCTGGGCTCCTCCCTCCAGTGCCTGTGCCGCGGTGCCCCCGTCCCTGCATGGGCCTAACCTGCTCCCTGCAGTCCACAGAGGCCTGGGAGGCCGTGGTGAGCGTGAGCGCCCAGGCCCTGCCCACGAGCCCGCGCTGTGGGAATGTGCTGCCCTCGGAGCAGAGGTACCGGGAGAGCCTCCCACACACCCAGAGGTGAGCCGGGGACCGCCCGCCTCGCCTCACCTCCCCCTGACGCTCTGGCTGGGGGCCTGCACCCCTGCCCCCCAGCCTGCGCCTGCTGATCCCCCAGCCAGGCAAACTGGCCAGCCTCCCAGCCCCCTCTCTGCCCCATGGCCTGTCCCAGCTGGGCCGCCTCCCAGCCCCCCTCTCTGCCCCATGGCCTGTCCCAGCTGGGCCGCCTCCCAGCCCCCCTCTCTGCCCCATGGCCTGTCCCAGCTGGGCCGCCTCCCAGCCCCCCTCTCTGCCCCATGGCCTGTCCCAGCTGGGCCGCCTCCCAGCCCCTCTCTCTGCCCCATGGCCTGTCCCAGCTGGGCCGCCTCCCAGCCCCCCTCTCTGCCCCATGGCCTGTCCCAGCTGGGCCGCCTCCCAGCCCCCCTCTCTGCCCCATGGCCTGTCCCAGCTGGGCCGCCTCCCAGCCCCTCTCTCTGCCCCATGGCCTGTCCTAGCTGGGCCGCCTCCCAGCCCCCCTCTCTGCCCCATGGCCTGTCCCAGCTGGGCCGCCTCCCAGCCCCCCTCTCTGCCCCATGGCCTGTCCCAGCTGGGCCGCCTCCCAGCCCCTCTCTCTGCCCCATGGCCTGTCCCAGCTGGGCCGCCTCCCAGCCCCTCTCTCTGCCCCATGGCCTGTCCTAGCTGGGCCGCCTCCCAGCCCCTCTCTCTGCCCCATGGCCTGGCCCAGCTGGGCCGCCTCCCAGCCCCTCTCTCTGCCCCATGGCCTGGCCCAGCTGGGCCGCCTCCCAGCCCCCCTCTCTGCCCCATGGCCTGGCCCAGCTGGGCCGCCTCCCAGCCCCCCTCTCTGCCCCATGGCCTGTCCCAGCTGGGCCACCTCCCAGCCTGCTTCCCAGGGTCCTGTGCTAGCCGGTCTGGTCTGGCCTGTGAGCCCCCCGTTCCCTTGCAGGGTCCTGTACCAGACTGGCCCAGGCTCCTGCCCCCCATAAGCCTGGGCTGGGCTGAGAACCTCTTCTCCAGGGGCCCTGCCCCAGCTCACCCTCACTGTCCCAGGTACGTCCTGCTGGCTCGGCCCTTCTGCTTCGAGCCCCGGAACCGGTACGAGATTGTTGTGCGGCTCCAGCGGGCAGGCGTGGCCCAGCACCACCCAGCCGCCTTCATCCTCGTTGACTCGGTAAGTGCCAGGGCTGTCTGGGCACTGCCCTGCCCACCCACCCTGTCGGGTCCTGGCCCGCAGCCCCCTGGCGGGTGCCCATGCTGCTGTGATGGGGTTCGGGGTCCCCCAAGCTCTGCACCCGGCCGCAGGCAGGAGTGACTCTCACCTGGCAGGAGAACAGCGGGTTTATTAGCCGACAGGACACAGCGTGGTACAGAGGAGTCAGTGCAGCCGGCAGAGACAGCCAGTCCCAGCCATGCTGGGGAGAGGAGGCCCCGCGGGGCCCCCGGAGCCAGGGCCTTGCCCCCTCCTTGGTCTCGCTCTCTCCCAGCCCAGACTCACTGCTTCCGACTCCCAGTTCCAATTCAAACCCCTCCGGCTCCACCTCCCCTTTGTCTGCAGCCCAGAGGTGTCACCTCAGTTAGAACCCCCCCACACACACGTATCCCCCACTCCAGCACGTCTGTGGCCCAGCCCCTTCCCTGGGCAGAGAGATGCCAAGACACGACTGTGGCTACCTCACCTGCCTTGCTGGAGCAGGGGCTCTCTCCAGCTGGGCTGGAGCCATGTGCTGGGCTGGCTCTGGGAAACCTGCCGGAGCCAGAGCAGAGCAGAGCATCGCTTTCTGCCAGGAGCCACCATATTGGGACCTGCTGCCTGCGTGTGGCACCTGGCTTGCTGGGGGCACCCAGGGGGCATGTGGCTCTCTGGGAGATGTCTGGGGGCAGCGGGTGGCTCTCTGGGAGGCGTCCGGGGGGGCGCGTGGCTCTGGGAGGTGTCCGGGGGGGGCGTGACTGTGGGAGGCGTCCGGGGGGCATGTGACTCTCTGGGAGGCGTCCGGGGGGGCACGTGACTCTCTGGGAGGCGTCCGGGGGGCACATGACTCTCTGGGAGGTGTCCGGGGGGCGCGTGGCTGTGGGAGGCGTCCAGGGGGCATGTGACTCTCTGGGAGGCGTCCGGGGGGGCGCGTGGCTGTGGGAGGCGTCCAGGGGGGCGCGTGGCTGTGGGAGGCGTCCGGAGGGCGCGTGGCTGTGGGAGGCGTCCGGAGGGCGCGTGGCTCTGGGAGGCGTCCGGGGGGGGCGCGTGGCTCTGGGAGGCGTCCGGGGGGGGCGTGTGGCTGTCGGAGGCGTCCGGGGGGGGGCGTGTGGCTGTGGGAGGCGTCCGGGGGGGGCGTGTGGCTCTGGGAGGCGTCCGGAGGGCGCGTGGCTGTGGGAGGCGTCCGGAGGGCGCGTGGCTCTGGGAGGCGTCCGGGGGGGGCGCGTGGCTCTGGGAGGCGTCCGGGGGGGGCGTGTGGCTGTCGGAGGCGTCCGGGGGGGGCGTGTGGCTGTGGGAGGCGTCCGGGGGGGGGCGTGTGGCTCTGGGAGGCGTCCGGGGGCGCGTGGCTCTGGGAGGCGTCCGGGGGGGGCGTGTGGCTGTGGGAGGCGTCCGGGGGGGGGCGTGTGGCTGTCGGAGGCGTCCGGGGGGGGCGTGTGGCTGTGGGAGGCGTCCGGGGGGGGCGTGTGGCTCTGGGAGGCGTCCGGGGGCGCGTGGCTCTGGGAGGCGTCCGGGGGGGGCGTGTGGCTGTGGGAGGCGTCCGGGGGGGGGCGTGTGGCTGTCGGAGGCGTCCGGGGGGGGCGTGTGGCTGTGGGAGGCGTCCGGGGGGGGCGTGTGGCTCTGGGAGGCGTCCGGAGGGCGCGTGGCTGTGGGAGGCGTCCGGGGGGGCGCGTGGCTGTGGGAGGCGTCCGGAGGGCGCGTGGCTCTGGGAGGCGTCCGGGGGGGGCGTGTGGCTGTGGGAGGCGTCCGGGGGGGCACGTGGCTGTGGGAG
Source organism: Carettochelys insculpta (assembly GCF_033958435.1). Taxonomy (NCBI): domain Eukaryota; kingdom Metazoa; phylum Chordata; order Testudines; family Carettochelyidae; genus Carettochelys; species Carettochelys insculpta. Next base: position 49,351,625 of record NC_134147.1, on the reverse strand, counting down.
GTGTCCGGGGGCGCGTGGCTCTGGGAGGCGTCCGGGGGGGGCGTGTGGCTGTGGGAGGCGTCCGGGGGGGGCGCGTGGCTGTGGGAGGCGTCCGGGGGCGCGTGGCTCTGGGAGGCGTCCGGGGGGGGCGTGTGGCTGTGGGAGGCGTCCGGGGGGGCGCGTGGCTGTGGGAGGCGTCCGGGGGGGGCGTGTGGCTGTGGGAGGCGTCCGGAGGGCGCGTGGCTGTGGGAGGCGTCCGGGGGGGGCGCGTGGCTGTGGGAGGCGTCCGGGGGGGCGCGTGGCTCTGGGAGGCGTCCGGGGGGGGCGCGTGGCTGTGGGAGGCGTCCGGGGGCGCGTGGCTCTGGGAGGTGAGTTCCATTTAGCCATTTAGGTCATTTAGTTCCCCTTTCTCCCCACACGCCCCTCTCCCGCCGACGTGGGTTTGTCGATCAAGCTCAGGACCTCATACTTTTGTTAGTCTTTCAAGTGAACAAAACCTTCTTGCTGTCACCCCGGCCGTGCCCCCAGCCCAGCCTGGCCTGCTCCCGTGCCCCCCAGCACTCTGGCTTTGCCCAGCCTGCTGCCACCTGCCCTGTCCCCTGGCGCTAGCCGTGCCCTCCGCCTTCTCCTCCTCAGCTGGTTCTTCTGCCGCGGGTGCTGGAGCTGGCGGCCCTCGGGGGCAGCGACCCGGCGGCGGCGCAGCGCCGGGAGCAGCTGGAGCGCTACGCGTGCCTGGAGGTGTTCCGCATGGCCCCCATGCCGGCGCTGCCTGAGACCTGCACCCACCTGCTCTGCAGCATCTCAGCCCTGCTGCACGACGGGGCGCTGGGTGAGTGGGGGCTGCGGGCGGAGGGGCAGGAGGGTGGAACTGGCTAACCTGGACCTGAGGCTCTGCCTAGCACTGGGGGTTGGGGCTGCGGGTTCTAGCCCCGTGCGTGCCAGGGGAGCGCCACCCAGTGCCTCTGTTTCCCTGAGCCCCACTGATACCCTCTCCCCCAGCCTGCCAGTGCGACCCCCAAGGCTCCACCAGCAGCGTGTGCAGCCCCGTGGGTGGGCAGTGCCAGTGCAAAGGCAATGTGATCGGCCGGCGCTGTGACCAGTGTGCTCCTGGGACGTATGGATTTGGGCCCTCCGGCTGCAGCCGTGAGTACCCGCATGTCTGTCTGTCTGTCTGCCCCTCGCCTGCCGAGCACGCCCCGCCCTGCCTGGCTGAATGCCTTGGAGCCCTCATCTGTCCCCCGCCCCCACCACGCCATGTGGCTGGGAGCTGCCGGTGGTGCGTCCCTCCCAAAGGCGAGGCCAGGGCGGCACCAGACGCCTTCTCCAGGGGGAACCGGCCCTGGGGGTCTTCCCAGGGGAAGGCAGTGTAGAGTAGAATCCACGGGGGGCAGCCCAAAGGGGAGGCGGAGGCCTTGCCCACACAGCCCTGGAAGAGCCCCCCCATTTGTGGGGCACTGTAGCCCTGCAGACGGGCCGGGTTAAGGCCAGCACAAGCCGAGGGCCCCCAAAGGCTCTGGATACACCCATAGCTCCTCCTCCTGGCCTGGGCTCCCTTCCCTGCCACCACTGCCCACAGCACAGGCCACTGCCCACATGTCCCCCTGCAGGGGCCTCGGCAGAGGTCACACACCATTGCCCCCCAGCTGGGCCTCGGTGCAGCACACGGGGAAACTGAGGCACATTCCTGGGCAACAGTCAGACTCCCTAAGGCCCCCATGCAGCATTGCAAGGGAAATCCCACATCACTGCAGGAGACAAAGGGGTACCACACACTGAGCACCCACAGCCCCAGAGGGACAGGGCTCCCCGCTGCCCCACTGCTCCAGGCCGGCCCATCCAGGGTGGAGGATGGGAGGTGATGGGAAACCCGACAGCGACTGTCCCAAGCCCACGGGATGGGAGCGTTCCACCCTGCCATGGCAGTTCTGAGAGGAGCCCCTGTGGCGTACCAGACCACGCCCCCGGCTCTCACGCGGCCTCCAGGGAAACTGAGGCATGCCCCCCGGGGTCTCATGCAGCCTTCAGGGAAACTGAGGCATGCCCCCCGGGGTCTCATGCAGCCTTCAGGGAAACTGAGGCATGCCCCCCGGGGTCTCATGTAGCCTTCAGGGAAACTGAGGCATGCCCCCCGGGGTCTCATGTAGCCTCCAGGCAAACTGAGGCATGCCCCCCGGGGTCTCATGTAGCCTTCAGGGAAACTGAGGCATGCCCCCCGGGGTCTCATGCAGCCTTCAGGGAAACTGAGGCATGCCTCCTTGGGTCTCACGTGGCCTCCAGGCAAACTGAGGCATGCCTGGGCCACATACCAATATTGTAACCCTTCCCACTGCGTCAGCCACGCTCCCGGCTTTGGGCCTGCCTGCATCGCTGTCTGGCCGTGCTTGCTGCCCGCCTGTCCACGTGTGGCTCTCTCTGGCTGCGTGGTGCTGCCCGTCTGGCCGTCCTGATGACCCCGCTCCCCTGCTCCGTCCCACAGGCTGTGCCTGCTCCCCCGAGGGCGCGGCCTCCCCACTCTGTGACCCCGTGAGCGGGCAGTGCCGCTGCCAGCACGGTGCCACGGGGCGGCGGTGTGACCGGTGCCTGCCGGGCCAGTGGGGCTTTCCAGCCTGCCAGCCCTGCCACTGCAACGGGCACGCGGACGAGTGTGACGCCCACACTGGGGCCTGCCAGCAGTGCCGGGACGCCACCACGGGGCGCCACTGTGAGAGGTGTGTGTGTGTGTGTGGGTGCCACGGGGGGCAGCCACAGGCTGGGGAGCCCAGCGCCAGCCTGTCCAGCCAGGGGAATGGGGGATGGGGGGGATAGCCATGGAGCAGGGGACTGGCTGTGGGGCAGGCCCAGGAGGTGTGGGGCTGGCCACGGGGCTGGGGGACTGGTGGGGGGCAGAACTAGGAGGTGTGGGGCTGGCCCTGGGGCTGGGGGGCTGGCCGTGGGGCTGGTGGTGGGGCCGTAGGGCTGGCGGCGGGGGCGTGGGGCTGGCTGTGGGGTTTGTGGTGGGGGCGTGGGGCTGGCGGTGGGTTTCTGTGCCCATCTCACCTCCCTGCTGTCCGGCTGTGTCCGGCAGGTGCCTGGAGGGTTACTACGGCGACCCGGTGCTGGGCTCGGGGCAGCGGTGCCGGCCCTGCCCCTGCCCTGGCTACCCCGGCACGCGGCGTTACCACGGCAACTCCTGCCACGCCGACGAGGAGAGCGGCCAAGTGGTGTGTGTGTGCGCGCCCGGCTACGCAGGTGAGCAGGGGTCCGGGGCACATGCGCCGTCGTTCCCGTCACCTGCAGCCCTGCCCGGCCCCAGCCCCTCGCGCGCCCAGGAGCCCTGCCCCAGGCTGCGTGGGTGCACCCCGGGAGCCCTCCAGCTCCTCCCTGGCCCCAGCCCCTGCCCTCCTCCGGGCCCCAGGAACAGCCTCCCGCAGCTCCCAGGGGCTGTGAGCACCCAGAGGGAGGCCCGGCCCAGCCCCACAGCCTGCCCCATTGGAATCTGCTGCTGCTGGTAGCCCGGGCTGGGGGCTGCGCCAGCCCAGCTCTGGGTGGGCAGGGAGGTTGGGTGTGGCGGGGAGGGGCTCGTACCCGCCCTGCCTTTCCCGGGCTGGGGGCGGCCAGTCTGGAAGGGAAGGGCTGGAGATGAAGGGGGGAGAGGGAGTGGGAGCCCAGGACAGCCCCAGGCCGGGCGTGGGCGTGGGCAGCGAGGCAGTGGTGGGCTGTAACTTCACAAGGCACAAGCCGCCCATGGCACCCGTCTGCGCCGCCAGCTCTCGGCGTCCCAGCCCCACGTGGGGCCTTTCTGAAGGGGGCCCTCTGCGGCAAGAGCGTCACAAACTGGAGCGCACCCGCGAGAGCCCAGCTGGGGGGTGAGAGCCGGGCCGGGCCGGCGGCCTCTGCGTAGTGCACACGAGCGCGGCCGGAAGGGGCAGCGGGCATTCAGGCGCGGCTGCTGCGGTGAGTTCCCTGCCAGCTGCGCAGCGTGCAGGCGCCTGCTCCCGTGCGCCCCAGGCCAGGCTGCACACTTGCAGTCCGGTCACCTCGCACCCAGGACGTGCTGGGCCCCCAGGAGCCAACGCCTGCCCCAAGTGGAACTCGCCTGCCCGCCACACGCCCTGCTCGCCCGCGCTCACCACCAGGCCTCTGCCAGAGGCGCTGCTGGCAAGGGCGTACCTCCTGCACAGCTGCAGGGATGGGAACTCCAGCTGCCCGGCCAGAGGAGCTGCCCTGAGCTTCCCCTTTCTTTCCTCCAGCACCCGGGAGGCCTCGCAAGGGTCAGGGCCTTTAAACTGGGTGTTTTCTCCGCACCCGGCGGGAAATGCTACAGGCTGAGACCCGCAGCTCCCGCCGGCAGCGTCGTGCCCGGCACCCTCGGGTGAGACCGGGGGCTCCCGCCGGCAGCGTCTGCCCGGCACCCTCGGGTGAAACCGGGGGCTCCCGCCGGCAGCGTCTGCCCGGCACCCTCGGGTACGACCGGGGGCTCCCGCCGGCAGCGTCGTGCCCGGCACCCTCGGGTGAGACCGGGGGCTCCCGCCGGCAGCGTCTTGCCCGGCACCCTCGGGTGAGACCGGGGGCTCCCGCCGGCAGCGTCTGCCTGGCACCCTCGGGTGAGACCGGGGGCTCCCGCCGGCAGCGTCTGCCCGACACCCTCGGGTGAGACCCGCAGCTCCCGCCGGCAGCGTCGAGCCCGACACCCTCGGGTGAGACCTTCAGCTCCCGCCGGCAGCGTCTGCCCAGCACCCTCGGGTGAGACCAGGAGCTCCCGCCAGCAGCGTCGAGCCCGACACCCTCGGGTGAGACCTTCAGCTCCCGCCGGCAGCGTCTGCCCGGCACCCTCGGGTGAGACCGGGAGCTCCCGCCGGCAGCGTCTACCCGGCACCCTCGGGTGAGACCCGCAGCTCCCGCCGGCAGCGTCGAGCCCGACACCCTCGGGTGAGACCGGGAGCTCCCGCCGGCAGCGTTGAGCCCGGCACCCTTGGGTGACACCGGGAGCTCCCGCCAGCAGCGTCGTACCCGGCACCCTCGGGTGAGGCTGGCAGCGTCGTACCCGGCACCCTCGGGTGAGACCGGGAGCTCCCGCCGGCAGCGTCGTACCCGGCACCCTCGGGTGAGACCGGGAGCTCCCGCCGGCAACGTCGTGCCCGGCACCCTCGGGTGAGACCGGGCGCTCCCGCCGGCAGCGTCATGCCCGGCACCCTCGGGTGAGACAGGGGGCTCCCGCCGGCAGCGTCTGCCCGGCACCCTCGGGTGAGACCCGCAGCTCCCGCCGGCAGCGTCGTGCCCGGCACCCTCGGGTGAGACCGGGAGCTCCCGCCAGCAGCGTCGAGCCCGGCACCCTCGGGTGAGACCGGGAGCTCCCGCCGGCAGCGTCATGCCCGGCACCCTCGGGTGAGACCGGGGGCTCCCGCCGGCAGCGTCTGCCCAGCACCCTCGGGTGAGACCGGGGGCTCCCGCTGGCAGCGTCTGCCCGGCACCCTCGGGTGAGACCGGGAGCTCCCGCCGGCAGCGTCATGCCTGGCACCCTCGGGTGAGACTGGCGGCTCCCGCCGGCAGCGTCTGCCCGGCACCCTCGGGTGAGACTCGCAGCTCCCGCCGGCAGCGTCGAGCCCGGCACCCTCGGGTGACACCGGGAGCTCCCGCCGGCAGTGAAGAGTGCCCGGCACCCTCGGGTGAGACCGGGCGCTCCCGCCGGCAGCGTCTGCCCGGCACCCTCGGGTGAGACCGGGGGCTCCCGCCGGCAGTGAAGAGTGCCCGGCACCCTCGGGTGAGACCGGGGGCTCCCGCCGGCAGTGAAGAGTGCCCGGCACCCTCGGGTGAGACCGGGAGCTCCCGCCGGCAGCGTCTACCCGGCACCCTCGGGTGAGACTGGGGGCTCCCGCCGGCAGTGAAGAGTGCCCGGCACCCTCGGGTGAGACCGAGAGCTCCCGCCGGCAGCGTCTGCCCGGCACCCTCAGGTGAGACCGGGGGCTCCCGCCGGCAGCGTTGAGCCCGGCACCCTTGGATGACACCGGGAGCTCCCGCCGGCAGCGTCGTGCCCGGCACCCTCGGGTGAGACCTGCAGCTCCCGCCGGCAGCGTCGTGCCCGGCACCCTCGGGTGAGACCTTCAGCTCCCACCGGCAGCATCGTACCCGGCACCCTCGGGTGACACCGGGAGCTCCCGCCAGCAGCGTCGTGCCCGGCACCCTCGGGTGACACCGGGAGCTCCTGCCAGCAGCGTCGTACCCGGCACCCTCGGGTGAGGCCGGCAGCGTCGTGCCCGGCACCCTCGGGTGAGACCGGGGGCTCCCGCCGGCAGTGTCTGCCCGGCACCCTCGGGTGAGACCTGCAGCTCCCGCCGGCAGCGTCGTGCCCGGCACCCTCGGGTGAGACCGGGAGCTCCCGCCGGCAGCGTCGAGCCCGGCACCCTCGGGTGAGACCGGGAGCTCCCGCCGGCAGCGTCGTGCCCGGCACCCTCGGGTGAGACCGGGGGCTCCCGCCGGCAGCGTCTGCCCAGCACCCTCGGGTGAGACCGGGGGCTCCCGCTGGCAGCGTCTGCCCGGCACCCTCGGGTGAGACCGGGAGCTCCCGCCGGCAGCGTCATGCCTGGCACCCTCGGGTGAGACTGGCGGCTCCCGCCGGCAGCGTCTGCCCGGCACCCTCGGGTGAGACCCGCAGCTCCCGCCGGCAGCGTCGAGCCCGGCACCCTCGGGTGACACCGGGAGCTCCCGCCGGCAGTGAAGAGTGCCCGGCACCCTCGGGTGAGACCGGGCGCTCCCGCCGGCAGCGTCTGCCCGGCACCCTCGGGTGAGACCGGGGGCTCCCGCCGGCAGTGAAGAGTGCCCGGCACCCTCGGGTGAGACCGGGGGCTCCCGCCGGCAGTGAAGAGTGCCCGGCACCCTCGGGTGAGACCGGGAGCTCCCGCCGGCAGCGTCTACCCGGCACCCTCGGGTGAGACTGGGGGCTCCCGCCGGCAGTGAAGAGTGCCCGGCACCCTCGGGTGAGACCGGGAGCTCCCGTCGGCAGCGTCTGCCCGGCACCCTCGGGTGAGACCGGGGGCTCCCGCCGGCAGTGAAGAGTGCCCGGCACCCTCGCGTGAGACCGGGGGCTCCCGCCGGCAGTGAAGAGTGCCCGGCACCCTCGCGTGAGTCCGGGGGCTCCCGCCGGCAGTGAAGAGTGCCCGGCACCCTTGCGTGAGACCGGGGGCTCCCGCCGGCAGTGAAGAGCGCCCGGCACCCTCGCGTGAGACCGGGGGCTCCCGCCGGCAGTGAAGAGTGCCGCTCTTATTCCCGTCTCCTCAGCTGTTTCATTCTCCTTATCATCTTTGTTGCCCTTTTCTGAGCCGTCCCCGTGGCCGGGGGTCTCTCCTGAGAGGAGGCGCCCGCGGCTGTGGTGCCATTGGAGCTGTGGCCCCCCCGATTTATCCGGCGGCAATACGATATTGTGTCTTATTGCCTCTTCCTTTCCCAGTGAGGCCCAGCAGCGGACGCGCGCTCTCACTGGGCTGAGTTCTCTAGCTGTGCCCCGTGGCGCAGGCGGGTCTGGCTGCACAGAACTTGGTCAGGGGGCTGGGGACGCAGTCCTGAACTGGAGTTGGGGTTGTGAGAGTTGCGGCTGCGCTGGATTCACACCACAGGCGAGGGTGAAAGAGAAGCCCTGGAGAGGGAGTGCTGGGAAAGACGGATCTCCTTGAGCGGAGAAGCCATGAATGGAGCACTGAATTCCGTGTTGCTGGCGTGGTGCCAGGCAGATGCAGTGGCAGAATTGGCATGCGCAGTCACAGTGGCCGGCGAAGTGGCTGAGTGGAGAGAAGGGGGAGCCGAGCTGAGAAAGGAGGCCGACAGGCAAAGGCAGAGCATGCACAGGTTCTGGAGAAGTTCAAAGCTGAGCTTCCACCTGTGGAATCACGGTCAAAGCCATCTCGGCAGAAGCAACAGCAGCAGTCCCCTGGAAATCCAGTGATTGTAACGGTCATGTGGCTGGGCTTTTATATTGGGTCTAGCAGCCATTCTAATGCCCACTGTGGCTGCTGGCACCACATATTGTGCTGGGAAGGGCATGCGAGGGGTCTAAGAAAGCTGAGGAGGCCCCGAATCTCTGTGTGCTACTTGTGTGTCTGTGCCGTGTACGTAGGTAAAGTTACACACTTCTAGCTCTGCAGCTGGGTGAGAAATGCCCCAGCCCCAAGGTTCACAAAGGGAGGTGGGGCTCCACCCCAGCCAGGACAATAGACTGAGCCAAGGCCCAGATGGTGGGTTTTCCTGCTGGGACGGCAACAAATGGGAGCTCTGCACAGAGACCCACCTGGTGAGGTGGTGAGCCAAGGCCTCTGGAGAAGAAGGGACTTTTCCCCCCACATATGAGTAGCTGTAAGATGGGCCCTGTGTAATGGAGTGGGGGAAGTGCATGTGTGAGTCAGGCTGGATGTCTGAGGCTAGCAGCAGCTCCCAGTGGCTAAGGATGACCCTGGGGCTACAACTGGCAGGTGACACCTCTGCCTGAACAAAGAGCAGGGAGGAGCTGAGCTGGGTTTTCAATCGGGGGCAGGAGTGAGAGGCTAGGAAAAGGGAGAGCTGGAAGGCAGCCAGCCTGAGGAGGGGGAAGCTACACCCCAGAGGGGCACCCCTCGGGGTCTTCTCCCCAGGACAGGTTGGAAGGACTGTCTCTGGCTGCTATGCTGTTGCTTCTGTGAGAAACTGGACATCTGTTGCCTAATAAACCTGCTGTTGTACCTGCTGAGTGAGAGTCTCTCCTGCCAGCGGACGGGGTGCGGTGCAGGGGGACCCCTGAACCCCATCACACTGGTGTCAGGAGTGGGATGCACTGCACCCACGGATGAGCTCCCAGCAGTGGCTGACTGAGTGCAAGAGAAGGAAGGAGCCTCATGTGATGAAGTGGGGGATACCTGTGTGTGTGTGAGTGGCTCACAGAGGGTGTGGGGCTCCTGCTGAGGGTAACCTTGATGATCAGGTAACACCTTTGTACTGCAGACAAAGGAGGAGGTGGAGCCTGAGGGGTTTGAATTGGAACTGGGAGTTGGAAGCAGTTAGTCTGGGCTGAGGGAGAGAAAGACAAAGGAGGGGGCAAGGCCCCAGCTCTGGGGGCCCCTCGGGGCCTCCTCTCCCCAACATGGATTGGACTGGCTGTCTCTGCCTGCTGCACTGACTCCTCTGTACGATGCTGTGTCCTGTCGGCTAATAAACCTGCTGTTTTCCTGCTGAGTGAGAGACTCTCCTGCCTGCGGACGGGGTGCAGAGCTTGGGGGACCCCAGAACCCCATCACACTGGTGTCAGAAGTGGGATGTTCTGCACCCCGAGGATGGAGCATCCAGCAGTAAGTGACCGGGGCCCCGGAAGAAGTGGGGCCTGCGAGACCCAGGTGTGCTGAAGGGTAGTGAGGTGCAGCTCCCCAAGGTGGAGGGGCCTGCGGCCGAACCCAAGCAACTGCGGTCGGGGTCCTCGAGAGGGGGTGTCACAACCGAGGAGGGGTTACTCCTGGGAATCTGTTGGAGTCGGTCCCAGAAGGTGGAGGGGCCGAGAGCCCAACCCCCAGGAACAAGTGACCCCTGAGGAGGCTGACGCTGAATGAGTTCTTCCCAAGACAGGGTGCTCATGGTCCCTGAGAGCGGGTGTCGCACTGAAGAAGGGGTTCCGCTGGGAGTCTGTTGGAGTCGGTCCCAGAGGGCGGAGGGGCCTACGGCCTAACCCCGGGCAGCTTGTGACCTGCAAGGAGCCTGGCACACTGAAGGGATTCTTCCAGGAAGCGTGGGGTGCAGAGGGCATCAGCCTGAGAGCCTGCAACCACGCTGAGCAACTCCGCTGTGAAGTGGCAGCACCTGGAAACCGAATCGAGATTAAAGAAGCTGGACAAGGCAGCGTGGATGTGCAGTGGCGGAGCTGAGGGTTAAGGAAAATCCTGCAGAGGTGAGCCCGGATCGGGGCAGGGAACCCAGGACTGCATGGAGCTCTGAACCGAGTGGCCTGCCACAGCTCAAGGAGGGAAGGAGCGATTCCAACCCATTATCTACTAGTGGCCAAGACAGACCTGCGAAGAGTTTTCCAGGCCTGGGCCGAGGAAGGTGCCTGTGTGTCTGTGCAGGAAAGCAGCTGATCCACTGGGAATGGCAAGTTGTCTGTGAGAGAAGCTGCTTCACCTTCTGTGTGTGTGTGGAGACCAGCCGGGGGGCTGGGACAAAGGAGAGAGTGTCTCCCATTGTCTGTCCGTGTTGAACAGCAGCAGCAGCAGCCTGGGGAGAGAGCAGAGCCTGCGTTTGGAAAAGATGCCAATGAGGAAACTAGCCCATTGTCTGAGGAAGATTCCCCAGCCTGGGGTGGCTGGAGAAGGAACCACCAGAAAAGAGCATTCCAGGTGTGTCTCTGAATCCAGCCATGGGGGCTGGAGCAGAGGGAATGGCTCTGGGATGGGCAGTGGTGTCCCTGCTAAGGACACTGGTCCTTGGTGCAAGAAAAGTGCTTCTGCTTCTGGGGAAGTGAATCCTTTGCCTGAGCCTGTGGGGGCTCGAGATGGAGCCAAGATCCCAGAGCTGGATCTGAGGGCAGCTGAAGCCCAGATGGGAAGTGGGCCTGCCTCTGTGTCTCTCAGGGGGGATGATGCTTTAACGTGGTCTAATCCAGTTAGTATCATCAGGGAATCCCAGAGACCAGACGATTCTGGTACTTGTTCTTTGCCTGATGCTGAAGTGTTACTGGGAGGGGGTGAGAGGACTCTGTCCTACCAGAGTCATCCTCTCGCCAGGACACAAGAACAGACAGGCAATGGAGTTACACTAACTGATGAAGATAAAGGAGCTGGTAGCAGAAGGGAGGAAAGGGACCCTTAACCGTCTGTCCGGTGGTACTGGCTGTCTGCCTGGAGGGGGGTTACGTGGGAATCTGCCTGATGGGCCAGAAGTGATCCTGGGTTTAGGTGAAACCCAGGAGCTGGTTGTGGCTCAAGGGAGCAGTGCCCCTGTGGAGCCAGACAGGGGTTAGTTATTGTTTGGGGAAGCTCTTAAGGAAGAGAATTTCCCTGAAACTTTTCCTGACCCGTCTGTGGGGACTGCAGAAAATGGGAGTGAGGTGGAGGAGAGTGAACAGGAAAGGTGCTTGTCTGTAAGCACCAGAGCAACCCTTTGCCTGGGGAGAAGTTTGTTTCAGCTCCTGATGGCCAGGGCCTGCCTGAGTGTGAAACCACTGGCTGTGCTCTGGAAGGGTCCAAAGCAGGCAGTGTAAAAGTTTCTCAGGAATTGGAAGTTGGTGCAAGTAAAGTGAAAACTATCAGGGAATGTGAGCAGCCCTGCGAGAACCAAATAAAACAGCTGCACAGTCAGTCTCTGTAGGATGCAGGAGAGCGCCAGCACTTCCCCATCTCCAGATGGTGGAAACACTTATATTCTTATACTGGACTCCACTTCTGATTCCATGGGGAGGCAGTAGTTGGAGGTGGAAGGACAAAGGAGCTTTGGGCCTGGTGGGCCAGTAAGGGATAAACAGGGATTCCTTCATGTGGATTCTGCGTCTGGGACTCACAAAACAACTCTCAGAAAGCAGTTTGGTTTGCAAATTTCCAGACTGGTGGGGGGGGCCATCTCCCTGAGATCATCAATGGCCCAGCTCTTGTTAGAAGAGAGGGCACACCCAGGGAGATCAGATTTCCACCCCAGGGGGCAAGGGAGAAGATTAGAACTTGATGGTGCTAAGAAAGGCCTCAGCCATTTATCCCCAAAATACCAGATTCTCAAGGGGGTTACACAAAAGTTGTGGTCTACCAAAGAGCAACGTAAATGTACAGTTGCAATGGGGTTGTTCTGTTACTCACACTGACTGCTGTAACCAAGGGGTGCTGCTACCAAAAGCTGTAGAATTGTACCATGCACTGAATGTTTGGAAAGAGCCATGTGACATGAGGACATTGATGTAGAAGCATGAATTGTATGTTGAAGGAGTCTGTAACTCTAAAATGTCACCATTGTTCCCTGTAACTAGTCTTGCAACCTCTGACATGAGAAGGAACATTCCAAACCTATTGTGTGGCATGGAAGGGGAAACTGAGGCACACAGCCATTGTGGTGGTCTGGCTAAATGCCAAGGATGGAAGCATTTGTACCTTCCGTTACTGGACTGTAACTGAATTCCAGACATTGGCTGGAGCAGCTGTATGGACTGGTGGTCAGATGGAGCAGGACCCAGACCACAAAAGACCTGTTTGATCTGTTGGTGCTGCAGCGAGACCAACCAACCCAAGGGAACTAAAGGAACTTGCCCGGCTGCATCACATGAAAAGGGCCAATACCAAGCTCCTGAGTTGGAGCCTCCCCCAGCAGGACTATGATGTGGAGGTGGTGCACATCGAGGGGAGAACAGAGGGTACAGCCAATGCCCTGTCACAAGGGGAGAGCCCCGAACTTCCCCAGGTCACCAGTTGAGTGACCCCGCTCAGTTCGGTCTGGAAGGGAGGAGAGATGTGATGGAGTGGGGGATACCTGTGTGTGTGTGAGTGGCTCACAGAGGATGTGGGGCTCCTGCTGAGGGTAACCTTGACGACCAGGTAACACCTTTGTACTGCAGACAAAGGAGGAGGTGGAGCCTGAGGGGTTTGAATTGGAACTGGGAGTTGGAAGCAGTTAGTCTGGGCTGAGGGAGAGAAAGACAAAGGAGGGGGCAAGGCCCCAGCTCTGGGGGCCCCTCGGGGCCTCCTCTCCCCAACATGGATTGGACTGGCTGTCTCTGCCGGCTGTACTGACTCCTCTGTACGATGCTGTGTCCTGTCGGCTAATAAACCCGCTGTTCTCCTGCTAAGTGAGAGACTCTCCTGCCTACGGCCGGGGTGCAGAGCTTGGGGGACCCCAGAACCCCATCACACCTCACAAGAGCCAGAGGGGGAACAGAGCCATTCCTGCAGCTGCTGCTGGTGAGTGGATACCCCGGGAGACAGCAGGGAGATGGATTATACCCGACTCCTGAAGGCAGAGCTAGCGGGGCTGTGCAGAGAAAGGGGCCTGACCTTGGGGAAGGCGACCAAGGCCCAGCTGATTGCACAGCTGGAAGAGAATGACCGATCCGGGGGGGCAGAGCCTGTCCCGGCAGAAAGTGGCCGGTCAGCCTCGGGAAGCGTTTCGGATTCTCCGACAGGAGCAGGGGCTCGACACCGTCAGACAGACGCGGTGCCCACCAGGTCGCGCTCAGCTAGCGGTGGTCCATCGCGGGCAGAGTCCCCCGCCGCAGAACTGCGACGGCTGGAACTCGAGGTGAAATTAAAGGAACTGGAGCACCAGGAACGGGAAAGAGAGCGTGAGCGCCAGGAACGGGAAAGAGAGCGTGAGCACGAGCGCCAGCTACAAGAGAGACAGCGGGAGGAAAGAGAGTGAGAGCAGGAGGAGAGAGAGCGAGAGCGGGAGCATGAGCGAACCATGGCAGAGGCGAGACGCCAAGAGGCCCCAGCTGCGGTAAGCGGGGAGAGGGCCAGACGGCTCGGGATGGCCAGTCACTTGGAGACGCGTGTGCTGGCCCAGTGTCAGGACCCAGGGGACATGGACGAGTTCCTTACCGCCTTTGAGCGAGCCTGTGAGTTGCATGAGGTTCCTCCAGATGAGTGGCTCCGGCACCTCACCCCCTTGCTGGGCCAGAAGGCCGCAGTGGTGCTCAGCCAGCTGGAGGGGCTGCAGCCTGGGGACTATGAACGGTTCAAACAGGCCCTGCTGCATAAGTTCGGGCTGACTCCAGAGATGTACAAAAAGAAGTTCCAGGAGGCGCAGAAGAGGCCAGAGGAAACCCATGTAGATACAACCGCCCGCCTGAAGCAATACTACCAGAAGTGGGCGTTCGGAATGGGAGTCCAGTCCGTAGACGACCTGATCGAGCTGGCGGTCGTGGAGCAATTCTACGAGATGTGCGCACCTGACCTGAGGGTGTGGCTCGTGGACCGGAAGCCAGGGGACTCACACGATGCAGGGAAACTGGCAGATGATTTCACAAACAGCCGGGCCAGGTTTGAAAGTGAGCCCCACAAGGAGAGGGAGTTTCGGAGAGAGAGGGAGTCCTGGAGGGAGAGGGAGTCCTGGAGAAACCGAGAATCTCAGAGAGACCGGTCCCTAACTGTACGACAGAGGGGACCACCTCTTGGGCAAGCCCAGGAAAGAGGGGCCAGCCACCCACCCTCCAGAGAGCCAAACAGAGCCCGGACAGAGCAGCCGGCCCGAGGGACACAACAAGACCCAGGCTGTTATCGCTGTGGGCGAAAGGGGCATAGAGCAGCCCAGTGCCCCAGGCTCCCAGACAGGTTGAGCAGGCTGGGGGGTCATGGAGTCAACTGGGTGGGGTCCCAGAAGCCAGAGGGGCTGGCGGCCAAGGCGGGTGGTGCTGACAATGGGCACTCGGATTGGGCCGAGTCCGCCCCACAGACCAGCTCCCCAGGGGGACCAAATGCTCAGAGGTCAGTTTACAGAGTGGAGGCGGCACTGCCTCTGTGGAGCAAGTGTCTCAAACACCTCGAGGTAGACGGGAAAAAGGTCACGGGGTTCTGGGACACAGGCGCTGACGTGACGCTGGCCCGACCCGGGGTGGTGGCACCGGGCTGCATGATACCCGATTCCCACCTGACGATAACAGGAATTGATGGGACCCCTTTCAAGGTGCCCATGGCGAGGGTGCACCTGAAATGGGGGAAGAAGGAAGGCCCCAAGGAGCTGGGCGTGCACAGACATTTGCCGGCGGATGTACTGATGGGGGCTGACCTGGAGAACTGGCAAGGTGAACGCCCTCGTGCCCTGGTCCTGACCAGTAGCCAAAGAAAACGAGGGGTGCGCTCCCCAGATTCAGGGGTACAGGCCCAGCCAAAGTCACAGGGGCCAACCCTGTGAGAAAGGGGGCCCCCAAAAACCAGATCTCACAGGCCAGGGGTGCTGGAGCCAGGCAGGGATGGGGAAGTAGCATCCGCTCCTGCCCGAGCGGGAGAATTCCAGGCAGAGCAGCAGAGAGACCCCTCCTTGCAGAAGCTGAGGGAACTGGCCAGTCTCAGCCCAGCTCCACAGCTGGGGGAGGGCTGCAGGGAGAGATTCCTGTGGGAAAAGGGATTCCTGTACCGGGAATGGGCTCCCAGACACAAAGCGGAGCCATGGAAGGTCCAGAGGCAACTGGTGGTTCCCCAAAAGTACCGGCGCAGGCTGCTGTACCTAGCCCATGATGTTCCGCTCGCAGGACACCAGGGGATCCACCACACCAGGAGAAGGTTGTTACAGAACTTTTTCTGGCCAGGGATCTTTGCAGCTGTCCGTCTGTATTGCCTGTCCTGCGATCCCTGCCAGAGGGTGGGGAAGAGCCGGGACAAGGGGAAAGCTGCCCTGAGGCCACTGCCCATCATAGAGGAGCCTTTCCAGAAAATGGCTATAGACATAGTGGGCCCCTTCAGCAAGGCAACGCGTTCGGGGAAGAAATATATTTTGGTGGTGGTAGATTTTGCCACGCGATACCCAGAAGCAGTGGCCTTGACCTCTATCGACGCTGACACCGTGGCAAATCCACTGCTGTCCATTTTCAGCAGAGTGGGGTTCCCCAAGGAGGTCCTCACAGATCAGGGGTCCAACTTCATGTCGGCCCTACTGCAAAGCTTGTGGGTCAAGTGTGGGGTCCGGCACACCTGGGCCACAGCCTACCACCCGCAGACCAATGGGCTGGTGGAGAGGTTCAATGGGACTCTGAAGCAGATGCTGAGAACCTTCATGAATCAATACCCCCATGACTGGGACAAGTACTTACCCCACCTGCTGTTTGCATACAGGGAGGTGCCCCAGGAATCCACGGGGTTCTCCCCGTTTGAGCTGCTGTACGGAAGGAGGGTACGGGGACCCTTGGACTTGCTCAGAGAAGAGTGGGAGGGGACGGCCTCTCCTGAAGGGGAGTCAGTGGTACAGTATGTACTGACCTTCCGGGAAAAACTCACCGAGCTCATGGGCCTGGCCAGGGAGAACCTCTCCATGGCCCAAAGGAAGCAAAAGGTCTGGTATGAGCGTAACGCCAGGGCCCGAGCCTATGCCACCGGGGATCAAGTGATGGTCCTTATACCTGTGCGGCGGAACAAGCTGCAAGCGGCCTGGGATGGGCCCTTCAAGGTTGTCAAACAGCTAAATGACATGAATTATGTGGTGGAACTGTCGAACCGGACCCACAGCCACCGGGTCTATCATGTGAACATAATGAAACCTTACTGGGACAGACAGAACTTGGTGCTGGCCGTCTGCAGACACTGGGAGGGGCAAGGGGATGATCCCTTGGTGGATTTACTCACAAGGACTGGAGCCGGCTCCTTGCTGGAGTCTATTCCCCTCTCAGACCAGCTGACCCCTGCCCAGCAGACGGAGATCAAGGAGGTGCTGCATTCGCATCAACAGCTGTTCTCGGACAGACCCGGACGCACTGACCTGGCTGTCCACCAAATAGAGACAGGCACCCACGCCCCTATCAAGTGTGTGCCATTCAGAGTCACAGGGAGGACGGCTCAGGACATAGAGCGGGAGGTTGAAGACATGCTGGCTCTGGGGGTGATCCAACCCTCGTCCAGCCCCTGGGCCTCGCCCGTGGTGTTAGTCCCTAAAAAAGATGGGTCTGTTCGGTTTTGTGTGGACTATCGCAAGCTTAACGCCATCACTGTATCGGACGCCTACCCCATGCCCAGGCCTAATGACCTTTTAGACAAGCTGGGGGGAGCCCGTTACCTCACCACCATAGACCTCACCAAGGGGTACTGGCAAGTGCCATTAGACCAAGATGCCCGGCTGAAGTCGGCTTTCATCACTCCTGTGGGGCTCTACGAGTTCCTGATCCTGCCCTTTGGCCTCAAGGGGGCACCCGCTACCTTCCAGCGTCTGGTGGACCAGCTACTGAAAGGGATGGAGAGCTTTGCCCTGGCTTACATGGACGACATTTGCATCTTCAGCCAGACGTGGGAGGACCATGTGTCCCAACTCAAGCAGGTGCTGGACCGACTCCAGAAGGCTGGTCTGACTATCAAGGCAGGGAAGTGCAAGGTGGGAATGGCTGAGGTGACCTACCTGGGCCACAAGGTGGGCAGCGGCTGCTTAAAGCCAGAGCCAGCTAAAGTGGAGGCTGTCAGAGATTGGCCAACACCCCAGACTAAGAAACAGGTCCAGGCCTTCATTGGGAGGGCGGGGTACTACCGGAGGTTTGTGCCCCACTTTAGCTCCATCGCAGCCCCCCTGACGGAGCTGTGTAAAAAGGGAAAGCCTGACAAGGTGGTCTGGACCGAGCAGTGCCAAGAGGCCCTCTGCGCGCTGAAGGAGGCTCTGGTCAGGGCCCCAGTGCTGGCAAATCCAGACTTCAACAAGCCCTTCCTGGTGTTCACCGATGCCTCAGACGTGGGGCTGGGGGCGGTGCTAATGCAGGTGAATGACAAAGGGGAGAAACACCCCACTGTGTACCTGAGTAAGAAGCTGCTGCCCCGGGAGCAGAACTACGCAGCCATAGAGAAGGAATGTCTGGCCATGGTGTGGGCGCTGGGGAAGCTGCAGCCGTACCTGTTTGGACGGAGTTTCACCATGTACACCGATCACTCACCCCTGCCCTGGCTGCATCACATGAAAGGGGCCAACGCCAAGCTCCTGCGGTGGAGTCTGCTCCTGCAGGACTACGACGTGGAGGTGGTCCACCTGAAGGGGAACAACAACACCATAGCCGATGCCCTGTCACGCAGGGAGGGCCCCGAACTTCCCCAGGTCACTGGCTAAGTGACCCCGCTCAGTGCGGTCTGGAAGTGGGGAGAGATGTGATGGAATGGGGGGAGGGCCTGTGTGAGTCAGGCTGGATGTCTGAGACAAGCAGCAGCTCCCAGTGGCTAAGGATGACCCTGGGGCTACAACTGGCAGGTGACACCTCTGCCTGAACAAAGAGCAGGGAGGAGCTGAGCTGGGGTTTTGAATCGGGGGCAGCAGTGAGAGGCTAGGAAAAGGGAGAGCTGGAAGGCAGCCAGCCTGAGGAGGGGGAAGCTACACCCCAGAGGGGCACCCCTCGGGGTCTTCTCCCCAGGACAGGTTGGAAGGACTGTCTCTGGCTGCTATGCTGTTGCTTCTGTGAGAAACTGGACATCTGTTGCCTAATAAACCTGCTGTTGTACCTGCTGAGTGAGAGTCTCTCCTGCCAGCGGACGGGGTGCAGTGCAGGGGGACCCCTGAACCCCATCACACCCTGGCAGGGACTTCCTTGGTTCTTTCAGTCCTCGTCAGTTAAGCCTGTCTGCACTGGGGGCCCGTCCCTCAAAAGGACACTTGCAAAGACTCACAGGAACCAGCAGCGAACATCGCTGGCTGCGTCAGTAGCTGTAATGGCTGTATGTAAAGTGGCGCTAACACCCTTCTGCTCTCTCACTCTGGTCTTCCTTTTGGATTAATAACCCTTTAGGGGTTAGAGCTAACGAATCGGTGGGCGTGTTCTTGGGGTAAGAGCCAAGTCTATATTGACCAGAGTCTGGGGCTGGGCCCTTTGCGGTCTGAAAGGATCTGTGCAGTGTTGGGTGAAACAGGCTTAAGAGCCTCTCGCCTAAGTTTGGGGTTGCTGGTCTGGGCTGGTGCAGCAGCTGGGCAGTCAGTGCCACGGGGCTGGCAGAGGCACGTTTGTG
The DNA here is from genome assembly GCF_033958435.1 of Carettochelys insculpta. Taxonomy (NCBI): domain Eukaryota; kingdom Metazoa; phylum Chordata; order Testudines; family Carettochelyidae; genus Carettochelys; species Carettochelys insculpta. Next base: position 49,333,068 of record NC_134147.1, on the reverse strand, counting down.
GCTGGTGGGATTTGCCTGAGAGAGAAGGGAATCCCAGCCTGGGCTGTAGGTGGCCCGGTTTTAAGCAAAGCTACCCTGGATCGCTTTCTCTAGCTGTGGCCAGAACCCCGTCCTGTCACAGTGGCATATTTGTGCTTGGTCAGTTGAGCTTGGGATCAGGACGCGGTGCTGTTCTAAATTTGAAGTTTGGGTTTTGAGAGAGCTTTGGTTAAGGTGCAGGTGCGGTGGATTTGCAATGGTATGATGGGCTAATAAGTTTGCAACAGTATGTGGGGGTGGAAAGAAAAGCCCTGGAAGAGATGTGCTGGGAAAGAAATACCTCCTTTAGCAAGACGCTACTGATGGGGAGCTTGATTCCTTGTTGTGGGTGTGGCACAAGGCAGAGGCAGCCAAGGAAAAGGCTGCTGAGAGCAGGGCCCAGTGGAAAAGGGCCAGTCCAGGAGGGTGGAGCCCTTCCCTGGTGCTTTGAATGCCGCGCAGGTGAGCTCAATAGAAGGAGCGCGGCGTTTGGATTATCTGCAGATATTATCAGGCCTTCGTGTAAGGGCAATGCAGGAGAGCTTCGTCTGGAGGATGCAAGAAGCCGAAAGGAAAGCCTGACGGGAACGTGAAGCGAAGAGGCAAAACGCCAAGTTGAAAAGAGCAAGGCATGCCCAAGTGCTGGAAGAAATGTGTGCCGAGGCCAAGTTGGCACGAGGGGTAAGAGCGCGAAGGCGGAAGCGGAGAGGGCAAGGCACGCCCAAGTCATGCAAGAGATGGAGGCTGAGCTTCGAGCCCTGGAATCGCACTCAAATCCTTGCAGTCGCTCACCTAGTTTTGTGAGACCCTTTTGACGCTCTTCACAGGCTGCTTTGGAGAGTGTGTTGTTTGTGGTGAGGTGACACTGAGAGCCCTGGGCAGGGGCAGGCTGAACCCCTGGGAGCCTGGCCCTGGTGAGGTGTTCCCAGAAGCGGGGGGGTGACCTGTTGCAAGGTCGATGCACTGCAGTGAAGTGGTAGCAGGGCGCCTGGATTTTTCTGCACTTGTTTCAGTTGTACTCAAGAGTTAGTGTGAAAGACAACGCACTCCAGCGTTAGCCCGGCCCGGCGTCCCTCGCGTGACCTGGCACGGGGTCGGAACCTGTTAGTACAGGGGTGAGTCGCTTCACAGATGCAGTCAGTAAGTCAGGAAAGCAGAGGCGTTACGAGTCGCACTGATCCGCACGTGTGGCGTTCATGGGCCAAGGGGCCAAAGCCAGGAGCAGAGCCGAGCTTCGTGGTGGCCAGGTGGCAGGCGCTGTAGCTCAGAGGCCCTGGTGTTTTTTAACATATTGGATGCCGGGGGGGGGAGCAGGCAGGTGGCTGGGGGAGAGCTGCAGGGACAGGTGGGGAGCTGCAGGGAGCTGGCAGGTGGCTGGGGGAGAGCTGCAGGGACAGGTGGGGAGCCGGTGAGGAGCTGCAGGGAGCTGGCAGGTGGCTGGGGGAGAGCTGCAGGGACAGGTGGGGAGCCGGTGAGGAGCTGCAGGGAGCTGGCAGGTGGCTGGGGGAGAGCTGCAGGGACAGGTGGGGAGCCGGTGGGGAGCTGCAGGGAGCTGGCAGGTGGCTGGGGGAGAGCTGCAGGGACAGGTGGGGAGCTGCAGGGAGCTGGCAGGTGGCTGGGGGAGAGCTGCAGGGGCAGGTGGGGAGCCGGTGGGGAGCTGCAGGGAGCTGGCAGGTGGCTGGGGGAGAGCTGCAGGGACAGGTGGGGAGCTGCAGGGAGCTGGCAGGTGGCTGGGGGAGAGCTGCAGGGACAGGTGGGGAGCCGGTGAGGAGCTGCAGGGAGCTGGCAGGTGGCTGGGGGAGAGCTGCAGGGACAGGTGGGGAGCCGGTGGGGAGCTGCAGGGAGCTGGCAGGTGGCTGGGGGAGAGCTGCAGGGACAGGTGGGGAGCCGGTGGGGAGCTGCAGGGAGCTGGTAGGTGGCTGGGGGAGAGCTGCAGGGACAGGTGGGGAGCCGGTGGGGAGCTGCAGGGAGCTGGCAGGTGGCTGGGGGAGAGCTGCAGGGGCAGGTGGGGAGCCGGTGGGGAGCTGCAGGGAGCTGGTAGGTGGCTGGGGGAGAGCTGCAGGGACAGGTGGGGAGCCGGTGGGGAGCTGCAGGGAGCTGGCAGGTGGCTGGGGGAGAGCTGCAGGGACAGGTGGGGAGCCGGTGGGGAGCTGCAGGGAGCTGGCAGGTGGCTGGGGGAGAGCTGCAGGGACAGGTGGGGAGCCGGTGGGGAGCTGCAGGGAGCTGGCAGGTGGCTGGGGGAGAGCTGCAGGGACAGGTGGGGAGCCGGTGGGGAGCTGCAGGGAGCTGGCAGGTGGCTGGGGGAGAGCTGCAGGGACAGGTGGGGAGCCGGTGGGGAGCTGCAGGGAGCTGGCAGGTGGCTGGGAGAGAGCTGCAGGGACAGGTGGGGAGCTGCAGGGAGCTGGCAGGTGGCTGGGGGAGAGCTGCAGGGACAGGTGGGGAGCCGGTGGGGAGCTGCAGGGAGCTGGCAGGTGGCTGGGGGAGAGCTGCAGGGACAGGTGGGGAGCCGGTGGGGAGCTGCAGGGAGCTGGCAGGTGGCTGGGGGAGAGCTGCAGGGACAGGTGAGGAGCTGCAGGGAGCTGGCAGGTGGCTGGGGGAGAGCTGCAGGGACAGGTGGGGAGCTGCAGGGAGCTGGCAGGTGGCTGGGGGAGAGCTGCAGGGACAGGTGGGGAGCCGGTGAGGAGCTGCAGGGAGCTGGCAGGTGGCTGGGGGAGAGCTGCAGGGACAGGTGGGGAGCCGGTGAGGAGCTGCAGGGAGCTGGCAGGTGGCTGGGGGAGAGCTGCAGGGACAGGTGGGGAGCCGGTGGGGAGCTGCAGGGAGCTGGCAGGTGGCTGGGGGAGAGCTGCAGGGACAGGTGGGGAGCCGGTGGGGAGCTGCAGGGAGCTGGCAGGTGGCTGGGAGAGAGCTGCAGGGACAGGTGGGGAGCCGGTGAGGAGCTGCAGGGAGCTGGCAGGTGGCTGGGGGAGAGCTGCAGGGACAGGTGAGGAGCCGGTGGGGAGCTGCAGGGAGCTGGCAGGTGGCTGGGGGAGAGCTGCAGGGACAGGTGAGGAGCCGGTGGGGAGCTGCAGGGAGCTGGCAGGTGGCTGGGGGAGAGCTGCAGGGACAGGTGGGGAGCTGCAGGGAGCTGGCAGGTGGCTGGGAGAGAGCTGCAGGGACAGGTGGGGAGCTGCAGGGAGCTGGCAGGTGGCTGGGGGAGAGCTGCAGGGACAGGTGGGGAGCCGGTGAGGAGCTGCAGGGAGCTGGCAGGTGGCTGGGGGAGAGCTGCAGGGACAGGTGGGGAGCCGGTGAGGAGCTGCAGGGAGCTGACAGGTGGCTGGGGGAGAGCTGCAGGGACAGGTGGGGAGCCGGTGGGGAGCTGCAGGGAGCTGGTAGGTGGCTGGGGGAGAGCTGCAGGGACAGGTGGGGAGCCGGTGGGGAGCTGCAGGGAGCTGGCAGGTGGCTGGGGGAGAGCTGCAGGGACAGGTGAGGAGCCGGTGGGGAGCTGCAGGGAGCTGGCAGGTGGCTGGGGGAGAGCTGCAGGGACAGGTGGGGAGCCGGTGAGGAGCTGCAGGGAGCTGGCAGGTGGCTGGGGGAGAGCTGCAGGGACAGGTGGGGAGCCGGTGGGGAGCTGCAGGGAGCTGGCAGGTGGCTGGGGGAGAGCTGCAGGGACAGGTGGGGAGCTGCAGGGAGCTGGCAGGTGGCTGGGGGAGAGCTGCAGGGACAGGTGGGGAGCCGGTGGGGAGCTGCAGGGAGCTGGCAGGTGGCTGGGGGAGAGCTGCAGGGACAGGTGGGGAGCCGGTGGGGAGCTGCAGGGAGCTGGCAGGTGGCTGGGGGAGAGCTGCAGGGACAGGTGAGGAGCTGCAGGGAGCTGGCAGGTGGCTGGGGGAGAGCTGCAGGGACAGGTGGGGAGCTGCAGGGAGCTGGCAGGTGGCTGGGGGAGAGCTGCAGGGACAGGTGGGGAGCCGGTGAGGAGCTGCAGGGAGCTGGCAGGTGGCTGGGGGAGAGCTGCAGGGACAGGTGGGGAGCCGGTGAGGAGCTGCAGGGAGCTGGCAGGTGGCTGGGGGAGAGCTGCAGGGACAGGTGGGGAGCTGCAGGGAGCTGGCAGGTGGCTGGGGGAGAGCTGCAGGGACAGGTGGGGAGCCGGTGGGGAGCTGCAGGGAGCTGGCAGGTGGCTGGGGGAGAGCTGCAGGGACAGGTGGGGAGCTGCAGGGAGCTGGCAGGTGGCTGGGGGAGAGCTGCAGGGACAGGTGGGGAGCCGGTGAGGAGCTGCAGGGAGCTGGCAGGTGGCTGGGGGAGAGCTGCAGGGACAGGTGGGGAGCCGGTGGGGAGCTGCAGGGAGCTGGCAGGTGGCTGGGGGAGAGCTGCAGGGACAGGTGGGGAGCCGGTGAGGAGCCGGCAGGGAGCTGGCAGGTGGCTGGGGGAGAGCTGCAGGGACAGGTGGGGAGCTGCAGGGAGCTGGCAGGTGGCTGGGGGAGAGCTGCAGGGACAGGTGAGGAGCCGGTGGGGAGCTGCAGGGAGCTGGTAGGTGGCTGGGGGAGAGCTGCAGGGACAGGTGGGGAGCTGCAGGGAGCTGGCAGGTGGCTGGGGGAGAGCTGCAGGGACAGGTGGGGAGCTGCAGGGAGCTGGCAGGTGGCTGGGGGAGAGCTGCAGGGACAGGTGAGGAGCCGGTGGGGAGCTGCAGGGAGCTGGTAGGTGGCTGGGGGAGAGCTGCAGGGACAGGTGGGGAGCCGGTGGGGAGCTGCAGGGAGCTGGCAGGTGGCTGGGGGAGAGCTGCAGGGGCAGGTGGGGAGCCGGTGAGGAGCTGCAGGGAGCTGGCAGGTGGCTGGGGGAGAGCTGCAGGGACAGGTGGGGAGCCGGTGAGGAGCCGGCAGGGAGCAGGCAGGTGGCTGGGAGAGAGCTGCAGGGACAGGTGGGGAGCTGCAGGGAGCTGGCAGGTGGCTGGGAGAGAGCTGCAGGGACAGGTGAGGAGCTGCAGGGAGCTGGCAGGTGGCTGGGGGAGAGCTGCAGGGACAGGTGGGGAGCCGGTGAGGAGCCGGCAGGGAGCTGGCAGGTGGCTGGGGGAGAGCTGCAGGGACAGGTGGGGAGCCAGTGAGGAGCCGGCAGGGAGCTGACTTACCTTTTTCTATTTGTTTATTTATCTTGTTATTTGTCTGTCTGTTTATTCCTAGTGCAGTTCTGTCTCCGGTGTTGTGTTTTGTGGGTTATAGGTACGTTATAGGTACCAGACGTGCCAACTGCATGTGTTGGGAACGTATCTCAGGCTACTTACATGATTCCTTCTGCCCACTAACTCCCTTTTGTAAGTCATTTCAGTGTAAGTGGCACTATTTGGGAAGGTAACCTGGCCTCGCCACCAGGCACTAGAGCTGCGGGACTCTGCCGTTTCTTTGTCTTCCCTTAGACAGGAGCTAGCAGCTTTTCCCAGCGTTGCTCAGCGCAGGGTGGGGGGGTTGAGTTAAAGGAAATGCCGGTGCTGGATTGAAGTGGCCGTGACGGTTGGACACAGGGCTGCCGTAGGACGTTCCGTGTTAGCGGATTGTCATAAGAACATAAGAATGGCCATACTGGGTCAGACCAAAGGTCCATCCAGCCCAGCATCCCGTCTGCCGACGGTGGCCAATGCCAGGTGCCCCAGAGAAGGAGAACAGAAGACAATGATCAAGTGATTTATCTCCTGCCATCCATCTCCTGCCCTTGTTATGAAGGCTGGGGCACCATACTTTACCCCTGGCTAATAGCCATTTATGGACCTAATCTGCAAAAATTTATCGAGCTCTTTTTTAAACCCTAATAGAGTCCTGGCCTTCACAGCCTCCTCCGGCAAGGAGTTCCACAGGTTGACTGTGCGCTGTGTGAAGAAAAATTTCCTTTTATTAGTTTTGAACCTACTACCCATCAATTTCATTTGGTGTCCCCTAGTTCTTGTATTATGGGAAAAGGTAAATAATTTTTCTATATTCACTTTCTCCACACCATTCATGATTTTATATACCTCTATCATATCGCCCCTCAATCGCCTCTTTTCCAAACTGAAAAGTCCCAGTCTCTCTAGCCTCTCCCCATATGGGACCCGTTCCAAGCCCCTAATCATCTTAGTCGCCCTTTTCTGAACCTTTTCTAATGCCAATATATCTTTTTTGAGGTGAGGAGACCACATCTGCACGCAGTACTCAAGATGTGGGCGTACCATAGTTTTAGATAGGGGAAGTATGATATCTTTTGTCTTATTATCGATCCCTTTTTTAATAATTCCTAACATCCTATTTGCCTTACTAACTGCCGCTGCACACTGCGTGGATGTCTTCAGAGAACTATCCACTATAACTCCAAGATCCCTTTCCTGATCTGTCGTAGCTAAATTTGACCCCATCATGTAGTACGTGTAATTTGGGTTATTTTTTCCAACATGCATTACCTTACACTTACCCGCATTAAATTTCATTTGCCATTTTGCTGCCCAATCACTCAGTTTTCTGAGATCTTTTTGTAGTTCTTCACAATCTGTTTTGGTTTTGACTGTCCTGAAGAACTTGGTGTCATCTGCAAACTTTGCCACCTCACTGCTTACCTCATTTTCTAGATCATTGATGAACAAGTTGAACAGGATCGGTCCCAGGACTGACCCCTGGGGAACACCACTAGTTACCCTCCTCCATTGTGAAAATTTACCATTTATTCCCACCCTTTGTTTTCTGTCTTTTAACCAATTCCCGATCCATGAAAGGATCTTTCCTCCTATCCCATAACCGCCTAATTTACATAAAAGCCTTTGGTGTGGGACCGTGTCAAAGGCTTTCTGGAAATCTAGGTATATTATGTCCACTTGGTGCCCCTTGTCCGCATGTTTATTAACCCCTTCAAAGAATTCTAATAGATTAGTTAGACACGACTTCCCTCTGCAGAAACCATGCTGACTTTTGCCCAACAATTCGTGCTCTTCTACGTGCCTTGTAATTTTATTCTTTACTAGTGTTTCTACTAATTTGCCTGGTACTGATGTTAAACTTATCGGTCTATAATTGCCAGGGTCTCCTCTAGAGCCTTTTTTAAATATTGGCGTTATATTGGCCGTCTTCCAGTCATTGGGTACCGAAGCGGATTTAAAGGATAGGTTACAAACCACTGTTAATAACTCCGCAATTTCGCATTTGAGTTCTTTCAGAACCCTTGGGTGAATGCCGTCTGGTCCTGGAGACTTGTTACTATTCAGCTTATCAATTAACTCCAAAACCTCCTCTAATGTCACTTCCATCTGGGAGAGTTCCTCAGATTTGTCACCTAAAAAGGCTGGCTCAGATTTAGGAACCTCTGTAACATCCTCAGCCGTGAAGACCGAAGCAAAGAAATCATTTAATCATTCCGCAATGGCACTGTCTTCCTTGATCGCTCCTTTTATATCTTTATCGTCCAAGGGCCCCACTGCTTTTTTAGCGGGCTTCCTGCTTCTAATGTATTTAAAAAACATTTTACTATTATTTTTTTAATTTTTGGCTAGCTGTTCCTCAAAATCTTTTTTGGCTTTTCTTACTACATTATGACATTTAATTTGGGAGTGTTTATGTTCCTTTCTATTTTCCTCACTAGGATTTGACTTCCACTTTTTAAAAGCTGCCCTTTTCTCTCTCACTGCCCTTTCAACATGGCTGTTAAGCCATGGTGGTTCTTTGTTAGGTCTCTTATTGTGTTTTTTTATTTGGGGTATACATTTAAGTTGGGCCTCTAGTATGGTGTCTTTAAACAGTTTCCATGCAGCTTCCAGGGATTTTAGTTTAATTACTCTACCTTTTAGTTTCTGTTTAACTAGCTTCCTCATTTTAGTGTAATTCCCCTTTTTGAAATTAAATGCCAGAGTGTTTGACCGCTGCGGTGTTCTTCCCAACACAGGAATATTAAAAGTTATTATATTGTGGTCACTATTTCCAAGCGGTCCAGTAACAGTTACCTCTTGGACCAGATCCTGCGTTCCAGTCAGGACTAGGTCGAGAATTGACTCTCCCCTTGTGGGTTCCTGTACTAGCTGCTCCAAGAAGCAGTCATTTAAGGCATCAAGAAATTTAATCTCTGAATCCCGTCCTGAGGTGACATGCACCCAATCAATATGGGGATAATTGAAATCTCCTATTATTACTGTGTTTTTTATTTTGATAGCCTCTCTAATCTCCCTTAACATTTCAGCATCACTATCACTGTCCTGCTTAGGTGGTCGGTAATATATTCCTAATGCCATATTCATATTAGAGGAATGAATTGTTATCCATAATGATTCTATGGAACATTTTGATTCCTTTAGGATTTTTGCTTCATTTGATTCTATATTATCCTTCACATATAGTACCACTCCGCCACCCGCACGACCTGTTCTGTCTTTCCGATATAATTTATATCCCGGTATGATAGTATCCCACTGATTGTCCTCATTCCACCATGTTTCTGAGATGCCTATTATGTCAACTTCCTCCTTTGATATGAGGTACTCCAGTTCACCCATCTTATTAGACAGACTCCTAGCATTGGTGTCGGTTCGTCATTCTGCTCAGCTGGCCTTCTCTCAGGGGCGCCCTCCCGCTGGCTGTGCCCGCCTACCCTTCGCTATACGGCAACCGCAACGGGCTCTCCCTGGGTTCCCAGGAACGTGTCCCTGTGGCTCGCAGAGGTGGAGTGCAGCTCCTGAGTTCTCTGCTTGCCTCTCTCCCCCAGGTTAGCTGAGAAGCAGCCCTAGGCCAGGCTCACCCCAGCGCTGCGGCTCCGCTGGGTCCCATCTCCTCCCGCCTGCAGCCGGCACGTCCCTTGGGAGGGCGGGAGGGTGGCTGGGCTTCGGCGTGGGGTTCTGTCTCTCCTCTGGTTGCCTTGATGAGAAGCAGTCACAGCACAGCCTAACCCGGCCCTGCGGCGCGAGGGCTGTGCACCCGGGGGCCGCACGCCCAGGGGCTGTCCTGGCTCTCGCGCTCAGCAGCAGGGCTCTAGAAGCAGACAGCCTCGCCGTGCCTACGTGGCTTCCGCGCTAGGCGCTCACAGCCCCGTCGCTGGAGCTACACGCGCCCCCGCCCAGCCCAGGAGGAGGCTCTGGACGGAGCAGCACCTTGTCCCTCCTCCCCCACAACTCCCGAATGGTGCCCAGGCCTGACACGGCCCCCAGACCCCACCTGAGTGGAACATGTGGCTCAGGCTCGGAAGGAGAAGGTGGCTCCTCTGGCTCCTGAGAGCAGGACAGGGTCCCTGCACCCAGGCTGGGGCTGGGGCTGGGGCCGGGAATGGGGATGGGGTCGGGGATGGGGCCAGGGCTGGGGATGGGGATGGGGTCGGGGCCAGGGCTGGGGATGGGGTCAGGGTCGGGGCCGGGGCGGGGTCAGGGCTGGGGATGGGGCAGGGGCGTTTCTTGGGGCCCATCCAGTGGGCTGTGAGCGTCTCCTGGTGTCGCCTGCAGGCCTGCGCTGTGACCGCTGCTCCCCTGGCTACTTTGGGGCCCCAGAGCAGGAAGGTGGGGGCTGCCGACCCTGCCAGTGCAACAACAACATCGACCCCAGCGACCCCGAGGCCTGCGACCCCCACAGCGGGCAGTGCCTGCGCTGTCTGCACCACACCCACGGGCCCCACTGTGCCGACTGCCAGCCCGGCTACCATGGCAATGCCCTGCACCGCAGCTGCCGGCGTGAGCTCGGCAGGGCTGTGGGATGGCAGGGTGGGACGGGGCCTGGCACAGGGGGGTGGGGCTGCAGGGCAGGGTGGGAATACAGGGTGGGGCCTGGTACAGTGGGGCGGGGCTGCAGGGCAGGGCCTGGTACAGTGGGGTGGAAGGAGGCCTGGCACAGTGGGGCAGGGGCAGGGCCATGGGGAGGGTCTCGGCTGAGTCTGGCACCACTCCCAGGGCAGGGGGCTGGAGCAGTGTGCCAGGCCTCACACTGGCGGGGGCAGACAGCCTGCAGTGTGAGCAGCTCAGCGGGTACTGGCCTGGGGGCAAGGGGCGCCACGCAGCCCAGGCCCTGAGTATGGGAGCTGTGGGTGTGTGGGGCAGTGCCCTGGGGCCGGGGAAGCATGGGGAGAGAGGGGCAGGTCTGCCCCAGCTCCCCACACCCTCAGCCTGTCGCTGTTCTTCCAGGCTGCACCTGTAACCAGCTGGGCACCCTGCCCGCCCACTGCGCCTCCGGCACCTGCTACTGCGACCGCCTCACGGGCCGCTGCCCCTGCCGCGCCCACGTGGTGGGCAAGAGCTGCGACCAGTGCGCCCCCGGCTACTGGCGCTTCAGCGGAGAGCAGGGCTGTGAGCCCTGCGCCTGCCACCCAGCCCATGCCCTGCAGCAGGGCTGCAACGCGGTGAGTGCCAGCGGCTGGTGCGTGGCCCCAGTGGGGCCTCTGGGCACTCACGGGCACATGGTGCCCGGGGACGCCTGCCCCGCCCCGCCCCGCCTGAGGTCTCCTTTGCCCCGCAGTTCACAGGGCAGTGCCACTGCCGGCCAGGCTTCGGGGGCCGCACCTGCGCCGACTGCCAGGAGCAGCACTGGGGGGAGCCGGAGCAGCAGTGTCGGGGTGAGTGTGAGCCGGGCGGGGAGCCTGGCCTGAATGTGCCCCCCGGAGCGGGGGCGGGGGCAGAGGGAGAGCCCCGCTGGCCAGGGGGGATCGGGGGGCAAGCCTGAGGACAGGAGGTGGGGGGCGAAGAGCCCAGAGGGCAGGACGACAGCTCGGGGGAGCCGCAGGGACAGGCCGCCCCACCTCTGGCCCCCAGAGAAGCCCAGCAGGCCCATGGGAGAACCAGCCTCCGGCCAAGGGAGGGGCTGGCTGCCAGCAGCGAGCGGGTGAGCAGAGCAAGGCCCGGCCAGGCAGGCTGTGACGCGCCCCCTTTGCCCCCCAGCCTGTGCCTGCGACCCAGCGGGCGCGGAGAGCCTGCAGTGCGAGCGGCTGAGTGGGCGCTGCGTCTGTCGCCCCGGCTTCACGGGCCAGCGCTGTGACCAGTGCCTCCGCGGCTTCCAGGACAACTTCCCCCAGTGCTCCCGCTGCCCGGCCTGCTTTGCCCAGTGGGACCTGGCCCTGGCCCAGCTGCTTGCCCGGCTGCAGCAGCTGCAGGGGCAGGCCCGGGCACTGCAGGATGGGGGCCTTGGGCCCGAGCTCAGGAGCGGCCGTCTGCAGGATCTGGAGAACGTGCTGAGGCGCGCGGAGCAGCTGCTGGGGGCTGGGAGCAGCCAGGGTGGCCCCCTGCTCCTCCAGCTGAGCGCCCGGCTGCAGGGCACCAGGCAAGGGGGCAGCCCGGGGGCAGGCGGGCGGCGCTCGGTGATGGGACCCTTCACCTGGCCATGCGGGGGCTGGGTGGGACGCAGATGCCCACTGTGCTGCCCAGGTGGCAGGCCCAGCAGCGCCCCGGCGGATGCAGCCCCATGCGGGTGCAGGCCTGAGCCCCACTGCCAAAGCTGCCGGGCGGCGCTGGTCGGACTCCTGACGGGTCGGAGCCTGGCACTGGCACTGGCACTGGCACTGGCAGCGGCTGCCCATGGGCCCGTGTGCCGGACGCAGCCCTCTGGATGCCCAGCTCCTGCGCTCGCAGCCCCAGTGTGGTGGGAATGTGGCCAGGGGGCTGCCCGGGGTCCCAGCCCTGGGCCCACTCCAAGCTGTGCCTCCAGGAAGGACGTGGACGAGGTCTGGAGGCAGCTGCAGGCTGCAGAGGGGCGCCTGGAGGGGCCGGCTGCAGCAGACGCAGAGCAGAGGGGGCGCCTGGCCGGCCTGAGCAGGGAGCTGCAGGAGCTGAACCGCACCCTCTCCCGCCAGCAGGAGCAGCTGGCCCGCTGGGAGGGGGCCAGCTTCGGGGGTAAGGGCAGCGCTCCCCCGGGGCCCCGGACTGGACAGCCCCTGTCCTGAGCCCAGCCTCAGGCCTGCTCCTGTCCCTGCAGAGTCCTACCGCAGCATCCAGGCGTCCTCAGCGCGCTCCAGGCAGGTGGCCCAGCAGGCCAGCTCCGCGGTGCAGGGGCCGGCCAGCCTGGCGGGCCAGGCGCAGCGCATGCGGCAGGCGGCAGAAGAGCGGCTGCGCCATGCCGGAGGCACCTTCCGCAGCAGCCTGGCCGTGCAGGAGAATGCCCTGCGGGAGGCCCAGAAATGGGGAGCAGCGCTCAGCATCTCTGGCCTCGACGAGAGGGTGAGCTGGGGGGCAGGGCCTGCAAGGGAGGGGGAGGGGCCTGTGGGTGGCTGGGGCGGCCGGGAGAGCTGACCCTGGTGCCCCCATTGGATGGCCATGGGGCTTTCCTGCAGGTCCGTAGCCAGGTCCCCTCCTTCCTGCCTCTGACGGCATCTGCTGCAGGACCAGGGTGCGCAGCCGCGTCTCCTGCCCACACGCTTCCCTGTACCCTTGTGCCCGGCGGAGCCAGCAGCCTCCAGGGCCGGGTCCATTCCAGGGGCTCCCAGAAGCAGCTTGAGCCCCAGCTGTACCCTGGGCCCCTCGGGGAGGTACTTGGCGCAGTCGGGTGGAGGAAGGAGGCTTTCATTCATAGGGAGGGCAGTCACCTAGTGCTGACGGGGGGGAACCCCCACGGGTTCATAAACAACAGCCTGGGCTGAAGCCCCCTGCCCTGGGGGGGCTGGGCTGGGCCTCCCCTCAGAGACCCCTGCCAGGAACAATCACCCTCCCAGGTATGCCAACTCCCTGAGCTCTCCTGGGGGCTCCGGGAGCCCACGATGGCTCGGAGCCGTGAGCCTGCCTGGTGCGTGCTGGGGCAGATGCTTCCCGGCCTCAGAACCCCACACGACCTTTCGAGAGCGAGCACAGCTGGGGAATTCTAGGGATTGAGGTGGTGGGGGACCCCTTGAGGGTACCCTGGCTCCTGCCAGCCCCAGCTCTTCTCCCCTAGGCCTTTGAGCTCAGCTGGGGACTCTTCTCCCCCACAGAGGTTTCCATGGCCTGTGCCTGTGACCCTGGGCATTGCTTGTTTTGGGCCCACCTCCTGGCCATGGGAACCCCCCGAGAAAGGGTCAAGGCCACAGAGCTGGCAACGTGCACACCCCTGTAGCTTCACCTCCCCAGGAGCCAGCAGCCCTTCTCACCCCAGGAGGTATGCAGCACAGTGGGGAAACTGAGGCATGGGCACTGTGCTAGGATGAGGTTTCTGGGCACAGCTAGAGAAATCAACCCAGCTTAAAACCAGGCTACTTGTAGCACCAGGCTGGGATTTCCTTGTGACTGTGGCAAATCCCACCAGCCCCACTGGCCAGCCAGAGGCCACACAAGCAAACCCACCGACTGCCCAGCTGCTCTCCCAGCCCCGTCCAGCATCCCCCTGCTGAGGTGAAAGGGTTTTTAGCCTCTTTCACCAACTCCACACAGATTCTTCCCAGGCCCCAAAGGGTCCGGCCACAGTCCTGGGTCAATGTACACTTGGATCTTCCCCAAATCACCACCCTCACCCACCCTTCCAATCTAAAGACGTAAAGATTTATAAATAAAGAAGATAGAAGAAACCAAAAAGCAGAACCCCCGAGACTTTACACACCTTGACTGCAGCAGCCGCTGCAGCCTGCGAGCTCATTTGCTGGTTCCTGAACGTCTCGGACAGCCCGTTTCAGCTCACGCAGTTTCGGTTACTGGAGCGCTGTAGGTGCGCCCGGCTGGGCTCCGCGTGCAGGACACCGAGCCTTGGAGGCAGGCGCGGGTACCAAAGACAAAAGGTCCAAGAGGGACACTGCCAAGTCCATGTCACCCTCCGAGGCCAGGGCAGGGTCACCGGCTGAACTCTCCAGCACACCTCCCCGGCTGCCCTGCAGCGCTGCTCCGGGCGCGCGGTGTTTCGCCCCCGGGCAGGACGGTAACACTGACTGTGTTCCCAGGGTAGGGCAGGCCCACGAGAGCTAGCTGGATCTGCTTCCTGCCACTAGGTGGTGATGTGGGGAAGGGGGGAAACTGAGGCACGCACAGGCATCATACAAATCATTCTCCCTTTGTCCCGGCCCTCCTCCCAGCTGGGGGGCACCAGGGAGTGCCGGGCATCGCCAGGTGTGTGTCCTCAGGCAGGGCCGGCTGGCTCAGTGGCTGACCCTGGCCGGGCTCTGTCTGCAGGTCTGCGGGGCACTGGGAGAGCTGGGCTGCGAACAGGCCTGTGGAGGAGCCTCCTGCCAGGACGAGGCTGGTCAGCGCCGCTGTGGGGGCCCAGGCTGCCGGGGGGCCCTCCCTGTCTCTGTGCGGGCCCTGCACAGCGCCCACAATGTCTCCCACCAGCTGGACAGCACCGCCAGGCAGCTGGGCACCTTTGCCCAACAGGTACGGCCTGGGGAACAACGGGCACTGCCGCCCCATGCCGGCGTGTGCTGTCCCACCACCCAGCTGTGGTTCTCCGCTCCTGCCGCTGCCGCTGGGGCTGGCAGAGCGCGCTGAACGGGAGTGGGGCAGGGCCCATCCGCCAGCTGGGTAAGGGAACCCGGCAGCAACCAGGATTGCCCAGTCCCACGTCCCTCAGCCCCCTGTCCCGAGCCCCCAACGCTCATCCCCCCATCCCGAACCCCCATCCCTCAGCCCCCAACTCTCATTCCCCTGCCTCGAGCCCCCATCCCTCAGGCCCCAACTCTCATTCCCCTGCCCCGAGCCCCCATCCTTCAGCCCCCAACACTCATTCCCCTGCCCCGAGCCCCCATCCTTCAGCCCCCAACACTCATTCCCCCATCCCGAGCCTGTGATGGAGGGGGGGGGAGTGCATGTGAGAGTCAGGCTGGATGTCTGAGGCTAGCAGCAGCTCCCAGTGGCTAAGGATGACCCTGGGGCTACAACTGGCAGGTAACACCTCTGCCCTGAACAAAGAGGAGGGAGGAGCCGAGCTGGGTTTTGAATCGGGGGCGGCAGTTAGGAAGGTGGGGAAAGAGGAGCTGGAAGGCAGCCAGCCTGAGGAGGGGGAAAGCTGCACCCCAGAGGGGCACCCCTCGGGGTCTTCTCCCCAGGACGGGTTGGAAGGACTGTCTCTGGCTGCTGTGCTGTCGCTTCTGGGAGAAACTGGGCATCTGTTGCCTAATAAACCTCCTGTTGTACCTGCTGAGTGAGAGTCACTCCTGCCAGCGGATGGGGTGCAGTGCAGGGGGACCCCAGAACCCCATCACAGAGCACCCAACTCTCAGCCCCCATCTCTCAGCCCCCCGCCCCAAGCCCCCATCCTTCAGCCCCCAACTCTCTTTCCCCCGCCTCGAGCCCCCATCCTTCAGCCTCCAACTCTCAGCCCCCGCCCCGAGCCCCCATCCCTCAGCCCCCAACTCTCTTTCCCCTGCCCCGAGCCCCCATCCTTCAGCCCCCAACTCTCTTTCCCCCGCCCCGAGCCCCCATCCCTCAGCCCCACATCCCTCAGCCCCCAGCCCCGAGCACCCCAGGGGGTTGTGATAGGACAGTACCTGTAAGAAGTGCAGGTTGCTTTCACCCCTGTAGATAGGCTCTGCCCATGTGCAGCTGCCCCCACCTCGCACACCTGTGGGCGCTCTCCCCCCAGGCGTGGGCCTGCCACGATGTGCCAGCCTCACCCCTGTACCTAGTCAGGACCAATCAGCTGAGTCCCTTCCAGGTGCAGGAGATCCAGGAGCTGGCCCGGGGTGCCAGGCGCCAAGCCCAGGAGACGCTGGACGGGTCCCAGGCAGCCAGGGGCCACATGGAGGAGTCCACAGCCAAGCTGCGAAGATTCATCCAGAAGATCAAGGACTTCCTGGCAGGTGGGCACTGGGCCAGGCTCCCCCTGCAGCCGGGCCTGCTGGGAATGGTGGGCACCACTCTGCCTGGGGCGAGTGGGGCAGGGCAGGGCAGGGCAGGGCAGGGCAGGGCAGGGGGCTGAGCCAGCATCTGCTGCCAGTCCTGAGCAAGGTGCCCTCCAGCCTCTGCCAGCCACGGGCAGGAGTCTCCTGCCGTCTGCAGGACAAATGCTGTTACGCCCTGGGCCTGAGCGCAGGTGCACTGCTGGTAGAGCCACGGCCTGCCTGGGCTGCTCTGCTGAACCCCGGGGCGGTGCGGGAAGGTGAGGGTGGCCACACGGGGTCAGACCGAAGGTCTGTCTCACTCAGGGTCCCGTCTGCCGACAGCGGCCAATACCAGGTGTGCCAGAGGGAGTGAACCAAACAGGGAATTGTCAAGTGATAATTCCCTGTCACCCGTCTCCAGCCTCTGACAAACCGTTCCTGCCCAGCCTGGCTAGCCGCCATCGATGGCCCCACCCGCCATCGATTTCTCTAGCTCTCTTCTAAACCCTGTTACACTCTTAGTCTTCCCAGCTCCTCTGGCCAGCAGCTGTGGGAAGAAAAACTTCCTTTTGCTAGTTTTAAACCTGCTGCCCATTGATTTTATTTGGTGACCCCTAGTTCTTAGCACAGAATCACAGGGCTGGAAGGGACCTCAGGAGGTCATCGAGTTCAGCCCCTGCCTAAATCAGGACCAACCCCACTAAGTCATCCCAGCCAGGCCTTAAAAACCTCTAGGGATGGAGAATCCACCACCTCTCTAGGCAACCCATTCCAGTGCTTCACCACCCGCCTGTGGAAGTCGTTTCTCCTAATATCTAACCTACTTCAGACCATTGCTCCTTGTTCTGCCGTCTGTCACCACTGAGAACAGCTTCTCACCCTCCTCTTTAGAGCTCCCCTTCAGGAAGTTGAAGGCTGCTATTAAATCACCCCTCAGTCTTCTCCTCTGTAAACTAAACAAGCCCAAATCCCTCAGCCTCTCCTCCTAGGTCTTGTGCTCCAGCCCTTTTATCTTTCCCATTGCCCTCTGCTGAACCTGCTCCAGCACATCCACATCTCTTTTATACTGGGGGGCCCAAAACTGGACACGATATTCCACATGTGGCCTCACCAGTGCCGAATAGAGGGGAACAGCCACTTCTCTAGATCTGCTCGAAATGCTCCTCCTAATGTTATGGGAGCAAGTAAATAACTTCTCTTTGTTCACTGTTTCCACACCAGTCATGATTTTGGAGACCTCTATGGCTACGTTTAAACTGTCCCAAAACTTCGAAATGGCCATGCAAAAGGCCATTTGGAAGTTTACTAATGAAGTGCTGAAATGCACATTCAGAGCCTCATTGGAATGCCGGCGGGTGCGGCACTTTGATGTTACCACGGCTCACTGCCGTGCGGCTCGTCCAGGCGGGGCTCCTTTTCGAAAGGACCCCGGCAACTTCGAAATCCCCTTCTTCCTATCAGCAGCTAGGAATTTAGTGGCTAAATGAGTCCCCATCTCATCCTGCATGTATTCCTATCAGCAGCCAGGAATAAGGGGATTTCGACGGTGGCGGGGTCCTTTCGAAAAGGAGCCCCGTCTGGATGAGCCGCGCAGCGGCAGCAAGCTGTGGCGATATCGAAGTGCCGCGGCTGCCGGCATTCTAATGAGGCGCTGAATATGCCTGACCATTTCAAAGTTTTGGGCTCGTGTAGACACGGCCTATCATATCCCGCCTTAGCTGTCCCTTTCCTAAGCTGAGAAGTCCCAGTCTTTTAAACTCCCTTCATACGGGAATAGTTCTGTTGCCCTTTTCTGAACTTTTTCCAAACCCAAGATAATCGTTTTAGAGATGAGGCGTCCACACCTGGACACAGTATTCAAGCCGTGGATTCATACAGAGGAGATGAGATCTTCCGTCTTATTCTCGATCTCTTTTTAAATAATTCTTAGCACTCGGTTTGCTTTTTTGACTGCTGTGGCACACTGAGTGGCTGCTTGCAGAGAACTACCCACAGTGACTGCAAGAACTTGCTCTTGAGTGCTTGTGGCTAAATTAGTCCCCATCTCATTCTGCATGTGTAGTTGGGCTTGTTGTTTCCAGCATGCATTACTTTGCATTTAGTGACATTAAAATTCCTTGCTATTTTGTTGCCTGATCACTTAATTTGGTGAGATATTTTGAAGCTTTTCTCAGTCTTCCTAACTGTGTTGAACAGTTTAATATCGTCAGTCAAGTTCACCACCTCAGTGTTACCCCTTTCTCCAGATCATTTATAAATATGCTGACTAGGACTGGTCCTGGTACAGGCCTTGGGGGACGCCACTAGTTACCTCTCACCATTCTGAAAACAGGCCATTTATTCCTACCCTTTGTTCCCTGTTGTTTAGCTGGTTACCAGGCAACGAGAGGACCGTCCCTCTTCTCCCTGGATGGCTTATTTTACTAAAGAGCCTTTGGCGAGGGACTTTGTCAAAGTCTTTCTGGAAGTCTGAGTACGCTACATCCCCTGGATCCCCCTTGTCCATGGCCTCGTTGACTCCTGGTAATATTGGAGATTTTTCTGGGCACTGCTGAGAGGGCCAGATGAAAGCGAATTGCTTAGAACAGGCTCCGTACAGCCTGGACAGGGGGACCTCCAGCACGAGGCACCGAGCCATCACACTGGGCACGTCTGTCACCACACTGCCCAGCCAGAAGTCCCACCAGCTCAGTGTCCCCTTTATCCCCAGGCCCACGTGGCGGGAATCCCATTGTTCTCCCGTGGGGAAGCACAGCCGGGCCAGAGCCTGTCCCACGGGCAGGGCAGGGTGCCCGTCCAAGTCCTTTCTAGGCCGTCAGCCACTGCCTTCTGCTGGATGGTGGTGGAGACTGGCCCTTTGTCAATCAAGCAGAGCTCCACCTGACCAGGAACCCTTTTGCAATAGCTGCACCTCCCTTTGGCTCTCCCCAAAGCTCTCCCATAGTTAGAACTCCAAATGCAGCAGGGATCATGCCTATGAGCAGTATACACAGAATCAGTGACTGAAGCTTTCACTAGACACCTCACTTGGCCCCCTGGGCCCAAGATTTGGTGCAAACATGGAACTGTGGTTGCAACAATGTTTTGCATGTTCCTCTCAAAATTCAGTAGTCACATCCTCTCACAGCCCGCTAGTAGATTGCTAAGGCATTGTTTGCCTTTACAGAAAGCACCTTGGCTTTTCTCCACCAAATGGTGCTTGTCTGTGTCTGACAATTCTCTTCTTTACCAGAGTTTCAGCTAATTTGACTGGGACTGACATTAGACTTAGCGGTCTGTAATTGCCAGGATCACGTCTAGAGCCCTTCTTAAATACTGACATCCTATTAACTGTCTTCCAGTCATTAGGCACAAAGGGGATTCAAGGGATAGGCTACAAACCATCTGTAATAGTTCTGCAATTTCACATTTGAGTTCTTTCAGAACTCTTGGGTGAATCCCATCTGGTTCCCGTGACTTGTTACTTACTGTTAAGTTTATCAACTTGTTCCAACACCTCCTCTAATGACACCTCAGTCTGGGACAGTCCGTCAGATGTGTCACCTGAAAAGAATGGCCCAGGTTTGGGAAGCTCCCCAACATCCTCAGCCATGAGGCCCAAAGCAAAGCATCCATTTAGTTTCTCCACAACGGCCTTATGGTCCTTGAGTGGTCGCTGACCATCTCGACCACCCAGCAGTCCCACTGGCTGTCCAGCAGGTGCCCTGCCTCTGACGCACTCAAACCATACTTTGCTAGTACTTTTTGAGTAGCTGTTCATCAAGCTCCCTTTTGGCCTTCCCGGTTGAATTTTTGTATTTGATTTGCCGGAGTTCATGCTCCTCTTTTCCTCACGGGGATTTAACTGCCACTTCTTAAGCGATGCCTTCTGTCTCTCACTGCTGCTTTTACTTGGCGGTTAAGCCACGGTGGAACTTTGTGGTTCTCTTACAGTGGTTTTTAATTTGGGGTGTACGTGTGAGTTGGGCCTCTATTACAGTGTCTTTGAAAAGCCTCCATGCGGCCTGCAGGGATTTTACTCTAATCACTGTACCTTTTAGCTTCTGTTTAACTGACCTCCTCCTTTTTGCGTAGTTCTCCTTTCTGAAATTAAATGCCACAGCGCTGGACTGCTGAGCGGCTTTACCCACCACGGGGGGTGTCATGTTTTGTTACATTGTGATCAATATTTCCAAGAGGTCCAGTTATATTGACCTCTTGGACCAGATCCTGCACTCCACTTAGGACTAAATCAAGAATGGCCTCTCCCGTTGTAGGGTCCCGAGCTAGCTGCTCCAGGAAGCAGTCATTTAAGGAGTCAAGAAATTTGATCTTTGCATCCGGTCTGGAATTGACTTGTACCCAGTCAATGTGCGGATAGTTGAAATCCCCCATTGCTATTGGGTTTGTTTTTTTTTTAGGAGCCTCTCTGACCTCCCTGAGCATTTCATAGTCACTGTCCCCATCCTGGTGAGGTGGTTCATAATAATATATGCCTACTGCTATATCCTTATGTGATAGGATGGGGTTTCTGGGCACCACTAGAGAAATCGATCCAGGGTATCTTTGCTTAAAACCTGGCCACTGACAGCCCCAGGCTGGGATTTTCTTCTCACTAAGGCAAATCCAACCAGCCTCAAAGGTGCCTCTGCCAGCCCCACTGGCCAGCCAAAAGCCACACAGGCAAACCCACTGACTTCCCAGCTGCTCTCCCAGCCCAGACCTAGAGTCCCCTACTCAGGTGGGAGGTTCTACAACCTATTTTACCAACTCCACACACATTCTTCTCCAGCCACAGTCCCTGGTCAGTCTATGCTAGGGCTGGGCCAGTCGTTCAGATCTGAATCTAAAGGTTTACTAATAAGAAGACCAGGGCTAGAGAGAAGAGCGGTTATAGCACCACTTTACACGCATCGATTACAGCTTCTGATGCAGCCAGCAATGTTCTCTGCTGAGTCCTGAAAGCCCATCTCAGATCACATAGTTTCAGTCGCTGGGGAAATGGAGAGCTGGCCAGCTGAAGTCAGCATGCTGGCACATGGCTCCTTGGAAACAGGACAACAGTGTCTCTTCCCCACAATGGACACTGCCAGGTCCACCACGTGGGTCTCCCTTGTGTCCAGGGACAAAGCCCTTTCTCCTTCCCATCAGGCCCTGGAGGGTCAATGTTACCTGACCCGGGGAGCCACTGTGGCAAACTGCCATTGGTCGCTGGTTTTGCCAAAACGCCCTGGTCATTGACATGGCCTGTGGGGTGGTGTCTGGGCATCTGATTTCAGTTCCTTTGCTTGGCCCAGGTCACCTGACTGGTGGGCTGCATCCCACTGACAAGTCTCATCTTTCTGAAATGTGGATTCGACCATCTGAGCCTCTGGCTTCCATCCCCTTGCTCAGCCCAGTGCCCTGCCTGGGGCTGACTTCACTCCTCCTGCTGTGAAGCTTTGCCCTTAACCATTTCCTAACACAGCTACCGAGCCAAAGTCTGTAACTCTGCCCACGGCCACGGCACAGACACACGAGTGGCACACGCTGCTCCAGGGCGTCCTCGGCTTCCCTTGCACACCGCACATGGCCCCAGCCTGATATTTGGGGCCAATAGAAACGCTGGGCACAAAAATGGCTTCCAGTCCCAACATGAAAATCCAGTGCCAGCCGTGCAGATTGACTGGCCGTGCGGAGGCTGTGGCCCCTGCTGGTTCAGCTCAGATTTGTAGCTCACTTTCTTTCACAGATAGTCTCAAAACAAACCAGCAGCCAGCAGCACTTTACAGACTAACTAATGTATTAGGTGGTGAGCTTTGGTGGGCCAGGCCCACTTCTTCAGCCCAGAGCCAGACCGGAGCAGCCTCCATATTTAAGGCACAGAGAACCAAAACCAGTAATCAAGGTGGACAATTATTGATTCCGGTTTTTGGTTCTCGGTGCCTTACCTATGGAGTCTGTTCTGGTGAGGCTCTGGGCTGAAGAAGTGGGTCCGTCCCACCACAGCTCATCACCTCATAAATTATTTTGTTAGTCTTTAAGGTGCTGCTGGCGGCTGGTTTGTTATGCGAGTGTATAGCCTAGCGCGGCTTTCTCTCCGTTGCTATTTCACAGTGTGTGTCAGTCTCCCCCCAGCATGACCTGCTCTGTGCTCCTGGTGTATTTCGTACCCTTGTGTGACTGTGTCCTATTGATTGTCCTCATTCCACCAAGTTTCTGTGGTGCCTAGTTGAGCAACATCCTCGTTCCCCAGGAGACACTCTGGTTCACCCGCTCGTTACCGAAGTGCCTAATGCGTGTGTTGTGTATCAGCACCTCAAACACTTGCCAGTATTTAGCTGCCAGCCATTGGCTGGTGTGTTCGAATGGCACTCGTTTCCAACAGCTGCGCATCTGATCTTACCCGGAGTCCATTCTCTCACTCGAGCACAGAGAGTCCCTGTTAACAGGCCCTCCCAAGGGACGGCTCTGCGCAAGCCCCGTGCTCCTCTGCCCATCGGCTTCCCCCAGCCCTTGGTGCTAAACCGCTGTATGACCTTTCTCACCGTGAGTGGCAGAAGCCTGGTTCCTTGGTGGTTTGGATGCAGTCCAGCCTTCTTGTATGGGCCCCCCTTCCCCAAAAGTGCCTGGTTCTAATGACTCTGACCCCCTCTTCCCTACACCTTCATCTCACCCGCGTGCTGGGACTCTGCCGAGCTGCCGCCTGGGCGGCCCTGCCCAGGGAAGTGGAAGCATTTCCGAGAACACAGCCAGATCGTGTTCCAGCATCCTGGGGCCGGAAGGACCGTAGTGGGGCTGGTCCTGCTTTGGGCAGGGGCCGGACTCGATGACCTCCTGAGCTCCCTTCCAGCCCCAGGGCTCTGGGAGTCTCGTATTGTACAGTTCCAAGCTTCACACCAGCAGGCCCCCTCCAGCTCACAGGGCCTGTGGGCTGGCGTGGCTGGGGCCCGCCCCCACCCTGACGCTGACCTGTCTGTGCAGAGGAGGGAGCCGACCCAGAGAGCATCGAGCTGGTGGCCAGGCAGGTGCTGGCCATCTCCCTGCCCAGCAGCCCCAGCAGGATCCAGCACCTGCTGCAGGAGATCCAGGACAGTATCCAGCAGCTGGACAGGGTGGATGCCATCCTGAACAGCACAGCCCATGGCCTGGCCACTGCCGAGGAGCTGCTCACACAGGCAAGGCAGGCCAGGTGAGCGAGCGGGGACAGGAGCACGGCAGGGCACCGCCTGGGGATGTGCGGGAGAGCCTGGCTACTCTGATCCCAGCCTCTCCCACCAGGAGGCGCTGTGGGGCTGGGTGCTGGGCAGGGGAAGGTTCCAGCAGGGGGCGCTGTGGGGCCGGGCGCTGGCTACAGGGGGAGCTCCCAGCAGGGGGCGCTGTGGGGCTGGGTGGGGGAAGCTCCCGGCAGGGGGCACTGTGGGGCCGGGCGCTGGCTACGGGGGGAGCTCCCAGCAGGGGGCGCTGTGGGGCCGGGCGCTGGGCAGGGGAAGCTCCCGGCAGGGGGCGCTGTGGGGCGGGGTGCTGGCTGCGGGGGGAGCTCCCAGCAGGGGGCGCTGTGGGGCAGGGCCCTTAGGGCGAGGGACAGGGACAGGGACACCTCCTGTGGCTCCGCAGGGCGCGTGCGGTGGGCACGCAGGAGGTGCTGAAGGCCGCGCAGGAGGCGGTAGCGGCGGCCCAGGCCCAGGTGGCGGTGGCAGGGCGGGCGCTGAGCGGCGCGGTGGAGCTCATCCGGGGCGTGGAGAGCAGCGTGAAGGAGGTGAGGGATTCTGCCTGGCCCCTCCCTGGCGGCGGCCCAGGGCTGTGCTCCTGGCCAGGCTGGGTGGCTGGCCGGGGTCACCCCGCTGGCGGTGGTACGGGGGCTCCTGGGGTATCCCCGCAGGCGGTGGTATGGGGGTTCCTGGGGGCTCCTGGGGTCACCCCGCTGGCAGTGGTACAGGGGTTCCTGGGCTTGCCCCGCAGGCGGTAGTACGGTGGTTCCTGGGGGCTCCTGGGGTATCCCCGCAGGCGGTGGTACGGGGGTTCCTGGGGGCTGGCTGGGGTCGCCCCGCTGGTGGTGGTACGGGGGTTCCTGGGGGCTGGCTGGGGTCGCCCCACTGGCGGTGGTACGGGGGTTCCTGGGGGCTGGCTGGGGTCGCCCCGCTGGTGGTGGTACAGGGGTTCCTGGGGTCGCCCCGCTGGTGGTGGTACGGGGGCTCCTGGGGTCGCCCCACTGGCGGTGGTATGGGGGTTCCTGGGGTTGCCCCGCAGGCGGTGGTACAGGGGTTCCTGGGCTTGCCCCGCAGGCGGTGGTACAGGGGTTCCTGGGGGCTGGCTGGGGTCGCCCCACTGGCGGTGGTACAGGGGTTCCTGGGCTTGCCCCGCAGGCGGTGGTACAGGGGTTCCTGGGCTTGCCCCGCAGGCGGTAGTACGGTGGTTCCTGGGGGCTCCTGGGGTATCCCCGCAGGCGGTGGTACGGGGGTTCCTGGGGGCTGGCTGGGGTCGCCCCGCTGGTGGTGGTACGGGGGTTCCTGGGGGCTGGCTGGGGTCGCCCCACTGGCGGTGGTACGGGGGTTCCTGGGGGCTGGCTGGGGTCGCCCCGCTGGTGGTGGTACAGGGGTTCCTGGGGTCGCCCCGCTGGTGGTGGTACGGGGGCTCCTGGGGTCGCCCCACTGGTGGTGGTACAGGGGTTCCTGAGGTCGCCCTGCTGGCGGCGGTACAGGGGTTCCTGGGGGCTCCTGGGGTCGCCCCACTGGTGGTGGTATGGGGGTTCCTGGGGTTGCCCCGCTGGCGGTGGTACAGGGGCTCCTGAGGTCGCCCTGCTGGCGGCGGTACAGGGGTTCCTGGGGGCTCCTGGGGTCGCCCCGCTGGTGGTGGTACGGGGGTTCCTGGGGGCTCCTGGGGTCGCCCCGCTGGCAGTGGTACGGGGGCTCCTGGGGGTGAGAGCAGGTCACGGCAATGCTGCAGCGCCCGGCAGACTGAGTGCAGCCCGACCCCTCTGCCGCAGGCCAAGCGCAGGGCCCAGGGGCTGCAGGAGAAGGTGTCGCAGTCGCAGCTGCTGGGCACCTTGCGGCAGCTGGCCAGGAGCGTGACGGCCCTGCAGGAGAAGGTGCAGGCCAGCCGGGAGCGGGCTGAGGAGGCCACGCAGAGAGCGGAGCAGGCCTCGTTGGCCACGGAGGCGCTGGACAAGGTGGGAGCCCCAGCCCCTCGGTGCATGGGGCACTGACCTGCATCGTCCAGCATGTCGCCCTCCTTGGCCCAGAGATGCCACCCAGGCCCTCCCCTGCCCTCCAGCCCATCCCCCGCCAGGCTGCTGGTGCTCATCCCCCACATGGCACTCCAGACCTGCCCCCAGGACCCCACTCCGCAGCCCCCTTGGACACCCCCAGCAGCTCCTCTCCTTTCCTGTCCTCTGCCAGGCTACCAGCCTCTGCGCCTCTTGTCCCGTCCCTGGCGGCACACAGGGCTCCTCTCTCCACAGCCCATTGTCCTCCCACCGGCCACAACTGGCTGTGCCATCCCTGCCGGCACCTGGGCGCCAGCCTGTGCCGCCCCCTCTGCCCTGCCCTCGTTATCCCAGTACCCTCAGGGACACCGCATGTCCCCCCTGGGAGCCTCCCAGCCCTCGGACAAATCCCCACTCCATCACACCTCCTCATCTGCCTGCTGGTGCCCCCGCATCACCCTCCTACCCCGCCCCCAGTCCAAGCCCTTCCCCGGCTACACGCGCCGCCTGCGCAGCTTCCCTCTCCTGCCTGCCCCTGCTGAGCACAGCCCTGGCTCTGCTGGGCCCCCACCAGCCTGTGCCCTCTGCTTCCCAGGAGCTGGCGGCAGCCAGGCAGCGGTACGAGGAGCTGAAGAGCACCGTGGGGGCGCTGTCGGGAGCCTCAGGCCCTGCGCTGCTCCGGGTGACGCGCCTGCTGCAGGGCGCCCAGCAGCTCCTGGACAAGGCCAGCAGCAGCCAGAGGAAGCTGGAAGGTACCAGGACACATGGCTGGGGGAAGGGCCACACGCCGTGGCACCGCCTGCCTGGCAGGCTGCAGGCCGGGCCCCCTGGAGGGCTCCGGGCCCGTGGCCGACGTGGCTGCAGGCCAGGGGACTGGGTCACTGTCAGGAGCTCACCACTGTCCTGCCTGTCTGCAGAGCTTGAGCAGCGCTTCCAGGCCGGCGAGGAGGTGCTGGAAGCAAAGGCCACACGGCTGCGGGTGCTGGAGAGACGGGTCTCTGGGCTGCTCGAGGAGATCCGGGAGAGGGCCAACGTCTACACCACCTGCTAGTGCCAGCGAGCCTCTGGGTCAGCCAGCCGGGGCTGCCACTGCTTCCCTCCAGAGCCTCCAAGGCTGCATCGTCCCCCCCGCCCCCATTGGCCTGTGTCCTGCTCCCCCGCCCCCCAGCGAGTTGGGCGCTGCCCATGGCTGCCAGACCAGGCTGGGTCTGACTCCGTAGCTGAGACTTGGGCCAGCTCATACCTCAGGCCCTACCAAATCCACAGTCCCGTTGGGTCAAGTTCACTGTCACAATTTCAGCTCCTGCGCTGTCGGTGTGGGGTTCTGCCCAAAGCGGAGTGGGAGCCCCAAGGTTATTGGGGGAGCACTGTGGTGCTGGGGCTGGCAGTGGTGCTGGGCAGCTGGAGAGAGGTGGCTGCTGGCCAGGAGCCCAGCTCTGAAGACAGCCGCCACCAGTAGCCCAGAAGTATGGCTGGCCTGGCAAAGCGCTGCTGCCTGCCAAGCTCGGCACCTGGCCAGCAGCTGCCCCCTCCAGCCAGTCAGCTCTGAAAGCAGCACGCCCGTGAGGGGGTAAAACTAAATCCCCCACACGAACCTTGTGACCCCCATGCAGTGCCCTACGGGTGTGGTAGGGCCCTAGGAATGAGCCACGGGGGTCAGAGCCCCCACTCTGAGAGGTGCTGGTCTCCCCGGGGGCCTGTACGGTTCAGGTAACACGCAAAGGCCAGAGCTCGCGGGGAGAGCAGCGCCCACCATCCGTGCCACGTTTTCCAGGACGGGGAGTCTGGCAGGGCTCTGCTGCCCCCTTGGTCTGCCACAGGGGAAGCAGCTCTGCTGGAAGCCGGCTCCAGCACGGTCCTGTGTTTTGCAGGACCTGCCCGTAGGTGCAGCTACCAGCCAGCCTGGGGCTGGGGGTGAGCATTGTAGGGAGTGAGTGGGAAGCCAGTGGGGAGCCCTGCTTGCCGGGGCCTGTCCCAACCAACATCTGTAGTGACCCAGACTGCAAATAAAGGCCTGTGCCTGCAGCCCTGGCTGCTCCGTGTCTCTGCCTGCCTCCCCCTCCACACCCAAATTGCCCCACCCCATGGCTGACGCCAGGGTCTGCCCCTTCGCTTGCCCAGGCCCATGTGCTCAAGCAGGTGAGGAAGGGGCAGGGGCTCAGAAGCATGGCCCCGTGGGGAACCCAGGCACAGCTGGGCTGGGCAGCAAGTCCAGGGGCTTGTACCCAGGGGCCGGCCAGTAGCAGGCAGGCAGGAGCCCCGACCCAGCAGCAGGGGAGTCCTGAGCCCTGCAGGAAAAGTGCTGGTCCTGTCCCGCAAGGAACCAGGCAGCTCTGGCCTGGAACCTACAGTGTCTGCCTGAGTGTGCTAATGGGGGGGCCCCGAAGGACACCCGCGGCCTGGGACAACGGCAGGGCTGACCCGTCCAGCGGGGTGGGTGTTAACTCTGGTCCCTAAGGACACCCGCGGCCTGGGACAACGGCAGGGCTGACCCGTCCGGCGTGGTGGGTGTTAACTCTGGTCCCTAAGGACACCCGCGGCCTGGGACAACGGCAGGGCTGACCCGTCCGGCGTGGTGGGTGTTAACTCTGGTCCCTAAGGACACCCGCGGCCTGGGACAATGGCAGGGCTGACCCGTCCCGCGTGGAGGGTGTTAACTCTGGTCCCTAAGGACACCCGCGGCCTGGGACAATGGCAGGGCTGACCCGTCCGGCGTGGTGGGTGTTAACTCTGGTCCCTAAGGACACCCGCGGCCTGGGACAACGGCAGGGCTGACCCGTCCAGCGTGGTGGGTGTTAACTCTGGTCCCTAAGGACACCCGCGGCCTGGGACAACGGCAGGGCTGACCTGTCCCGCGTGGAGGGTGTTAACTCTGGTCCCTAAGGACACCCGCGGCCTGGGACAACGGCAGGGCTGACCCGTCCCGCGTGGAGGGTGTTAACTCTGGTCCCTAAGGACACCCGCGGCCTGGGACAACGGCAGGGCTGACCTGTCCCGCGTGGCGGGGAGAGGGACTGGGGGAAGCACTGACCCAGTCCTGAGGCGACTGCCTCTGGGGTGGGGAGGGGGAACTGGTTCCAGGGGGCCCCTTTGCCCACAGCTGAGTTGCCGCTGGGGCAGGGCCGGGGGGGCTGGAGGAAGGGTGGCAGCGTCCGGCTGGGCTGGGTCAGGCGTCTGGAGGGTGGGACTTGGCCCAGCCGCCCCTGACTGAAATCCGGCCTTGGCTGCCAGCCCGGCGTCCTGCCGCCCCCTCCCGCCAGCCGGCTGGACGGATGCACATTCCAGCCCAGCCCGGCCCCGCAGCACGCAGAAAAAGCTGGAGCCATCCCGGCAGGAACTGTGCACCAGGGCCCAAGCCAGCCCCTCCCAGGGCCAGCGCAGCTCCGTGCCCCCCACTCCCCTGGGCTGGTGCCCCAGCTCTCCCCATCTGTGTTCCCAACTCCCCTGGGCCTGCATCCCCCAGCTCTGCCCATCTGTGTTCCCAACTCCCCTGGGCCTGCATCCCCCAGCTCCCCCCATCTGCCCCCAGCTCCCCCGGGCCAGTGCCCCCCAGCTCTCCCCATCTCTGTGCCCAGCTCCCCTGGGCCTCTGAACCCCAGTTCCCCACATCTCTGCCTGCAACTTCCCTGGGCTCTGCCCCCCACATCTCTGCCCCCCAGCTCCCCCCATCTCTGCCCCCAAGTCCCTGGGCCTGCGCCCGAGTTCCCAGGCGGTTCTCCAGAGGCAGGCAGCGCCCACTCAGGGCGGTGGGACCGGCGCTCCGGTACCGAACTACCGCCCGCCCCCGGCTCCGGCTCCGGCTCCCGGCGCGGATCCGCCCCGCGCTTTGCCTCCGACCCTCGCAACTTTCCCGAGTTTGGCCCGGGCAGCGCGGGGCCGGAGCGGCAAGTGAGCGGGGCGGGGCCGGTCCGGTTCGGTTCGGCTCGGCTCAGTTCTCCTCGGGCCGCAGGGGGCGGGGCGGGGCGGGGCTGGCCCGGTTCGGCTCGGGGGGCGGGGACCAGCCCGGTTTGGCTCGGCTCGGGGCGCAGGGGGCGGGGCGGGGCGGGGCTGGCCCGGTTCGGCTCGGGGGGCGGGGACCAGCCCGGTTCGGCTCGGCTCGGGGCGCAGGGGGCGGGGCGGGGCTGGCCCGGTTCGGCTCGGGGGGCGGGGACCAGCCCGGTTTGGCTCGGCTCGGGGCGCAGGGGGCGGGGACCGGCCCGGTTTGGCCCGACTCACCGGGTTCTCGGCCCGCAGCGGGCAGAGCAGCGCGCCGAGAGCCGAGGCTGCCGCGATGAGGCTGTGGGGCTGGCTGCTGGCGGGTGAGTCCAGGAGGTGGATGCAGCTGGGGGTGGGGATCGGGATCGGGATCGGGATCGGGGCCGGCGGAGATGCCCAGAGCAAAGTGCAGCCCCGGTCCTAGCCCAGCCCCAGGGCCCCGTGGGTGGCAGGTGCGGCCCGGCCCGGCCCGGCCCTGCAGAGCTGTGCCGAGTGAGGTCAGGCTGTCCCAGCGGGGGCACTCCGGGCTCCTGCGCCCCACTGCCGGCTCCCCAGCCCCTGGTCCCCAGCCTGGCTCTGGGCTGCCCCTGCCATGAGGGGGGAGGGGTGCTGTGCCCCCTGCCGTGGGGGGAGGGGTGCTGTGCCTTAGGAGCTGAGGGCAGGGGTGGGTTCTGGCTGGTGCCTGGGGGGTGCACTGCAGCCCTGCCTGGAGCAGCAGGGACCAGCAGTCCTGTGCCCTCCTCCTGGCCAGGCTGCCAGCCCCGTGGGTGCTGGGCACAGACTGGGCCTTGTGTGCACCTTACCCCCCGCCCTGACACCCCTTGGCTGCCTGCCTGCCTGGCTGAGCCAGAGCGCCGCAGGGGAGGCCATGGGTCGGGCTATTTCTGGCTGGCAGCTGTATCCAGCCTGCCTAGCGGAAGGGGCTCAGCCGGCCCCGTTCCTGAGGGGCAGGGGCAGGTGGCCAAGTGGGGCTCAGAACAGCCTGGAGCCAGGCCCAGTGCCCCCACCCGGCTGGCTGAGTCTGGCCCCACTCTGCACCAGGCAGCCCCAGCCCAGTGGATGGCAGAACAAATGGGTACAGTGCCTGGCACCCATCTGCAACCCGCAGTGCCAGGCCCAGCTCTCCACCCGGGCACACTGCCCTTTCCCGCAGTGCCAGGCTCCACTCTCCACCTGGGCACACTGCCCTTCCCTGCAGTGCCAGGCTTCCCCCCGCCACGCCCTGGCACACATCCCTGCCTCCGTGGCACAAGGGCAGCCCCCTTGCCCTGGCGAGGCAGCTGGGAGGGGCAGCTCTCCAGGGAGGGGAAGAAGATGGCTCCGACTCCCCAGCGTGTGGGGGGCAGCCCAGGCCCCTCCATGGCAGGCCAGGAGGTGCCCCACTGCTCCAGAGCAGGGCCCAGCCCCCAGCTGACGTTGGGCGCAGACCTCCAGTGGCTCCCCTCTTAGCTCAGTCCTCTCTGCACAGTGCTGGGGGGGGCCCTGAGCCAGCGCCCAGAGCCCCCCCATGGCTGCTCCCTGGGCAGCTGCTACCCAGTCACCGGGGACCTGCTGGTGGGCCGTGCGGAGCAGCTGACAGCCTCTTCTACCTGCGGGCTGCAGGGACCCCAGCCCTACTGCATCGTCAGCCACCTGCAGGTGTGGGGCGCAGGGGGGCGGGTGGGGTGGGACGGGGGGCTTGTGGGCCAGGCGGGGCGCAGGGGTGGGGGGGCTTGCGGGGCAGGTGGGGTGGGGAGCTGGGGGCAAGCGGGGCTCACAGGACAGGCAGGGCGGGGTGGGGGGCTCATGGGGCAATCGGGGTGGGGCAGGGCAGGGAGCTGGGGGCATGGGGGGCTTGTGGGGTGGGGGGCTTGCAGGGCAGGCAGGGTGGGGTGGGGGGCTCGTGGGGCGGGCAGGGTGGGGAGCTGGGGGCACAGGGTGGGGAGCTGGGGGCACGGGGGGGCTTGTGGGGTGGGCAGGGTGGGGCAGGGCAGAGTGGGGAGCTGGGGGCACTGGAGGGCTTGTGGGGTAGGGGGCTTGCAGGGCAGGCAGGGCAGGGTGGGGAGTTGGGGGCACAGGGGGGCTCGTGGGGTGGGCAGGGTGGGGGGCTGGGGGCACAGGGGGGCTCGTGGGGTGGGTGGGGTGGGGCAGGGCAGGGTGGGGAGCTGGGGGCACGGGGGGGCTCGTGGGGTGGGTGGGGTGGAACAGGGCAGGGTGGGGAGTTGGGGGCACAGGGGGGCTCGTGGGGTGGGTGGGGTGGGGCAGGGCAGGGTGGGGAGCTGGGGCACTGGAGGGCTCGTGGGGTAGGGGGCTCGCAGGGCAGGCAGGGCAGGGTGGGGGGCTTGTGGGGCAGGCAGGGTGGGGTGGGACGGGGCCAGGCTGCGGCTGCTCAGGTCTCCCGTGCAGGAGGAGGAGAAGTGCTTCGTGTGCGACTCGCGCCGGCCCTACTCCGCCCTCACCAACCCCGGCAGCCACCGCATTGAGAACGCCGTGCGGCCCTTCGCGCCCCACCGCAGGAAGGCCTGGTGGCAGGCCGAGAACGGTGAGTGCGCCCGGCCCTGCCCCACCCCAGCCCGGCCCTGCTCCCCTTCTGCCCCAGCCCGGCCCTGCCCCACCCCAGCCCTGCTCCCCTTCTGCCCAGCCCTGCCCTGCCCCAGCCCGGCCCTGCCCCGCCCCAGCCCTGCTCCCCTTCTGCCCAGCCCCTGCCCCAGCCCTGCCCTGCTCCCCTTCTGCCCCAGCCCGGCCCTGCCCCACCCCAGCCCTGCTCCCCTTCTGCCCGGCCCGGCCCTGCCCCACCCCAGCCCTGCTCCCCTTCTGCCCAGCCCTGCCCCAGCCCTGCCCTGCTCCCCTTCTGCCCAGCCCTGCTCCCCTTCTGCCCGGCCCTGCCCTGCCCGGCCCGGCCCTGCCCGGCCCCAGCCCTGCTCCCCTTCTGCCCAGCCCGGCCCTGCCCCGCCCCAGCCCTGCTCCCCTTCTGCCCGGCCCGGCCCTGCCCCAGCCCTGCCCTGCTCCCCTTCTGCCCGGCCCGGCCCTGCCCCAGCCCGGCCCTGCCCCACCCCAGCCCTGCTCCCCTTCTGCCCCAGCCCGGCCCTGCCCCACCCCAGCCCTGCTCCCCTTCTGCCCAGCCCTGCCCTGCCCGGCCCTGCCCTGCCCCGCCCCAGCCCTGCTCCCCTTCTGCCCAGCCCTGCCCTGCCCCAGCCCGGCCCTGCCCCACCCCAGCCCTGCTCCCCTTCTGCCCGGCCCGGCCCTGCCCCACCCCAGCCCTGCTCCCCTTCTGCCCAGCCCTGCCCCAGCCCTGCCCTGCTCCCCTTCTGCCCAGCCCTGCTCCCCTTCTGCCCGGCCCTGCCCTGCCCGGCCCGGCCCTGCCCGGCCCCAGCCCTGCTCCCCTTCTGCCCAGCCCTGCCCTGCCCAGCCCGGCCCTGCTCCCCTTCTGCCCGGCCCGGCCCTGCCCTGCCCCACCCCAGCCCTGCTCTCCTTCCGCCCAGCCCCGCTCGGCCCCAGCCCAGTCCCAGCCCTGCTCCCCTCCTCCTGCCTGGGCCCCTGTCACCAGGCCCCTCTCTTGCCCGGGCACCCAGCATGCCCTGCACAGCTCACAGCCTCTGTCCTCGCAGGCGTGGAGAACGTCAGCATCCGCCTGGACCTGGAGGCCGAGTTCCACTTCACCCACCTCATCATGACGTTCAAGGTGGGTGGCTGCCCGCAGGCGGCACGGGGCTCAGGCGTCCCCAGGCCCTGCACCCGCCCGCAGCAGCGACTCCCTCGGCGTGGGGGCAGGAGGTCGATGAGCGACAGAGGTGGGGCGTGGTACGGGCTCGGGCTCGGGCTCGGGCTCGGGCTCGGGCTCGGGCTCGGGCTCGGCAGCACACGCACCACTAGGGCACTGTCCCACCCAGCTCGGGGGCAGGAGATCTCCCGAGGGGACCCCAGCCCGGGAGCCCCAGCTGGCTTGTTCCTCTCCACCCCCAGACGAACTCTCCCCTCGCTGCTCAGCTTCCCATTGGGCGGGCAGCCAGGCTGCGCCTCTCCCGTTGTCTGGGTCACCCCCCAGCCCAGTTACCTAGGTTACAAATCACCCCCCCACCACATCTCTCCCTGCCCCCAGGCCGAGCTGAGCGGGGTCCCTCAGCCAGCGACCTGGGGAAATTCGCCCCCCACAGGGTAAAGCGTTGGCTGTGACATTGGTGCTCCCCTGTGCCCGGCCATGCCGCGGGGGTGTCCTGCTGCAGCCTCTCCACCTTGTCTGGCTGCTGGACGACTTTTGAGGGGCTGGCACGGCCCCACCCTCTGCGGTCGTACCAGCCCCTGCTCTTCCCTCGAGCTCTGCCCTGGCACTCCCTCCCTGGCCGGGTCCCTGAGCTCCGCAAGCCTCTCCCGGAAAGCCCGGACGTCCTCCACCCCCTGACTCTCCATCCGTGGGGGAGCCGCTCCCGGGACAGAAATCTCTCCTGATGGGCTCCCTGTGATGGGGTTCAGGGGTCCCCCTGCACTGCACCCCGTCCGCTGGCAGGAGTGACTCTCACTCAGCAGGTACAACAGAAGGTTTATTAGGCAACAGATGTCCAGTTTCTCCCAGAAGCGACAGCACAGCAGCCAGAGACAGTCCTTCCAACCCGTCCTGGGGAGAAGACCCCAAGGGTGCCCCTCTGGGGTGTAGCTTTCCCCCTCCTCAGGCTGGCTGCCTTCCAGCTCCTCTTCCCCTAGCCTCTAACTGCCGCCCCCGATTCAAAACCCAGCTCGGCTCCTCCCTCCTCTTTGTTCAGGGCAGAGGTGTTACCTGCCAGTTGTAGCCCCAGGGTCATCCTTAGCCACTGGGAGCTGCTCTGCTTGTCTCTCACATCCAGCCTGACTCAAACAGGCCCTCCCCTCACTCCATCACATCTCTCCCCCCTTCCAGACTGAACTGAGCGGGGTCACTTAGCCAGTGACCTGGGGAAGTTCGGGGCCCTCCCTGCGTGACGGGGCATCAGCTATGGTGTTGTTGTTCCCCTTCACATGGACCACCTCCATGTCGTAGTCCTGCAGGAGCAGACTCCACCGCAGGAGCTTGGCGTTGGCCCCTCTCATGTGATGCAGCCAGGTCAGGGGTGAGTGATCGGTGTACACGGTGAAACTCCGTCCAAACAGGTACGGCTGCAGCTTCCCCAGCGCCCACACCATGGCCAGACATTCCTTCTCTATGGCCGCGTAGTTCTGCTCCCGGGGCAGCAGCTTCTTACTCAGGTACACGATGGGGTGTTTCTCCCCCTTGTCATTCACCTGCATTAGCACCGCCCCCAGCCCCACGTCTGAGGCATCGGTGAACACCAGGAAGGGCTTGTTGAAGTCTGGATTTGCCAGCACTGGGGCCCTGAGCAGAGCCTCCTTCAGCGCGCAGAGGGCCTCTTGGCACTGCTCAGTCCAGACCACCTTGTCAGGCTTTCCCTTCTTACACAGCTCCATGAGGGGGGCTGCGATGGAGCTAAAGTGGGGCACAAACCTCCGGTAGTACCCCGCCATCCCAATGAAGGCCTGGACCTGCTTCTTAGTCTGGGGTGTTTGCCAATCTCGGACAGCCTCCACTTTAGCTGGCTCTGGCTTTAAGCAGCCGCTGCCCACCTTGTGGCCCAGGTAGGTCACCTCAGCCATTCCCACCTTGCACTTCCCTGCCTTGATAGTCAGACCGGCCTTCTGGAGTCGGTCCAGCACCCGCTTGACTTGGGACACATGGTCCTCCCACGTCTGGCTGAAGATGCAAACGTCGTCCATGTAAGCCAGGGCAAAGCTCTCCATCCCTTTCAGTAGCTGGTCCACCAGACGCTGGAAGGTAGCGGGTGCCCCCTTGAGGCCAAAGGGCAGGACCAGGAACTCGTAGAGCCCCACAGGGGTGATGAAAGCCGACTTGAGCCGGGCATCTTGGTCTAACGGCACTTGCCAGTACCCCTTGGTGAGGTCTATGGTGGTGAGGTAACGGGCTCCCCCCAGCTTGTCTAAAAGGTCATCAGGCCTGGGCATGGGTAGGCGTCCGATACAGTGATGGCGTTAAGCTTGCGATAGTCCACACAAAACCGAACAGACCCATCTTTTTTAGGGACTGACACCACCGGAGAGGCCCAGGGGCTGGAGGAGGGTTGGATCACCCCCTGTGATGGAGTAGGGGGAGTGCATGTGTGAGTCAGGCTGGATGTGGGAGACAAGCAGAGCAGCTCCCAGTGGCTAAGGATGACCCTGGGGCTACAACTGGCAGGTAACACCTCTGCCTGAACAAAGAGCAGGGAGGAGCTGAGCTGGGTTTTGAATCGGGGGCGGCAGTTACAGGCTCGGAAAAGGGAGAGCTGGAAAGCAGCCAGCCTGAGGAGGGGGAAACCTACACCCCAGAGGGGCACCCCTCGGGGTCTTCTCCCCAGGACGGGTTGGAAGGACTGTCTCTGGCTGCTGTACTGTCGCTTCTGTGAGAAACTGGGCTTCTGTTGCCGAATAAATCTTCTGTTGTACCTGCTGAGTGAGAGTCACTCCTGCCAGCGGAGGGGGTGCAGTGCAGGGGGACCCCTGAACCCCATCACACTGGTGTCAGGAGTGGGATGCACTGCACCCACGGATGAGCTCCCAGCAGTGGCTGACTGACTGAGCGCAAGAGAAGGAAGGAGTCTCACAAGAGCCAGAGGGGGAACAGAGCCATTCCTGCAGCTGCTGCTGGTGAGTGGATACCCCGGGAGACAGCGGGGAGATGGATTATACCCGACTCCTGAAGGCAGAGCTAGCGGGGCTGTGCAGAGAGAGGGGCCTGACCGTGGGGAAGGCGACCAAGGCCCAGCTGATTGCCCAGCTGGAAGAGAATGACCGATCCGGGGGGGCAGAGCCTATCCCGGCAGAAAGTGGCCGGTCAGCCTCGGGAAGCATTTCGGATTCTCCGACAGGAGCAGGGGCTCGACGCCGTCAGACAGACGCGGTGCCCGCCAGGTCGCGCTCAGCTAGCGGTGGTCCATCGCGGGCAGAGTCCCCCGCCGCAGAGCTGCGACGGCTGGAACTCGAGGTGAAATTAAAGGAACTGGAAGCCCAGGATCGGCAGAGGGAACACGAGCGCCAGGAACGGGACAGAGAGCATGAGCACGAGCGCCAGCTACAAGAGAGACAGTGGGAGGAGAGAGAGCGAGACCGGGAAGAGAAAGAACAAGATCGGGAGGAGAGAGAGCGAGAGCGGGAGCATGCGCGGGCCATGGCAGAGGCGAGATGCCAAGAGGCCCCAGCTGCGGTAAGCGGGGAGAGGGTCAGACGGCTCGGGGTGGCCAGTCACTTGGAGACGCGCGTGCTGGCCCAGTGTCAGGACCCAGGGGACATGGACGAGTTCCTTACCGCCTTTGAGCGAGCCTGTGAGTTGCACGAGGTTCCCCCAGCTGAGTGGTTCCGGCACCTCACCCCCTTGCTGGGCCAGAAGGCCGCAGCGGTGCTCAGCCAGCTGGAGGGGCTGCAGCCTGGGGACTATGAACGGGTCAAACAGGCCCTGCTGCATAAGTTCGGGCTGACTCCGGAGATGTACAAGAAGAAGTTCCAGGAGGCGCAGAAGAGGCCAGAGGAAACCCATGTGGATACAACCGCCCGCCTGAGGCAATACTACCGGAAGTGGGCGTTCAGAATGGGAGTCCAGTCCGTAGAGGACCTGATCGAGCTGGCGGTCGTGAAGCGATTCTACGAGATGTGCGCACCTGACCTGAGGGTGTGGCTCGTGGACCGGAAGCCAGGGGACTCACACGATGCAGGGAAACTGGCAGATGACTTCACAAACAGCCGGGCCAGGTTTGAAAGTGAACCCCACAAAGAGAGGGAGTCCTGGAGGGAGAGGGAGTCCCGGAGGGAGAGGGAGTCCCGGAGAGACCGAGAATCTCAGAGAGACCAGTCCCTAACTGTACGACAGAGGGGACCACCTCTTGGGCAAGCCCAGGAAAGAGGGGCCAGCCACTCACACCCCAGAGAGACAAGCAGAGCCCGGACAGAGCAGCCGGCCCGAGGGACACAACAAGACCCAGGCTGTTATCGCTGTGGGTGAAAGGGGCATAGAGCAGCCCAGTGCCCCAGGCTCCCAGACAGGTTGAGCAGGCCGGGGGGTCATGGAGTCAACTGGCTGGGGTCCCAGAAGCCAGAGGGGCTGGCGGCCAAGGCGGGTGGTGCTGACAATGGGCACTCGGACTGGGCCGAGTCCGCCCCACAGACCAGCTCCTCAGGGGGACCAAATGCTCAGAGGCCAGTTTACAGAGTGGGGGCGGCACTACCTCTGTGGAGCAAGTGTCTCAAACACCTCGAAGTAGACGGGAAAAAGGTCACGGGGTTCTGGGACACAGGCGCTGACGTGACGCTGGCCCCACCCGGGGTGGTGGCACCGGGCTGCATGATGCCCAATTCCCACCTGACGATAACAGGAATTGATGGGACCCCTTTCAAGGTGCCCATGGCGAGGGTGCACCTGAAATGGGGGAAGAAGGAAGGCCCCAAGGAGGTGGGCGTGCACAGACATTTGCCGGCAGATGTACTGATGGGGGCTGACCTGGAGAACTGGCAAGGTGAATGCCCTCGTGTCCTGGTCCTGACCCGTAGCCAAAGAAAACGAGGGGTGCGCTCCCCAGATTCAGGGGTACAAGCCCAGCCAAAGTCACAGGAGCCACAGGGGCCAACCCTGAGAGAAAGGGGCCCCCCAAAAGCCAGATCTCACAGGCCAGGGGTGCTGGAGCCAGGCAGGGATGGGGAAGTAGCATCTGCCCCTTCCCCAG
Source organism: Carettochelys insculpta (assembly GCF_033958435.1). Taxonomy (NCBI): domain Eukaryota; kingdom Metazoa; phylum Chordata; order Testudines; family Carettochelyidae; genus Carettochelys; species Carettochelys insculpta. The sequence continues at coordinate 49,295,544 of NC_134147.1, read as the reverse complement.
CGGAAGAATTCCAGGCAGAGCAGCAGAGAGACCCCTCCTTGCAGAAGCTGAGGGAACTGGCCACTCTCAGCCCAGCTCCACAGCTGGGGGAGGGCTGCAGGGAGAGATTCCTGTGGGAAAAGGGATTCCTGTACCGGGAATGGGCTCCCAGATGCAAAGCGGAGCCATGGAAGGTCCAGAGGCAACTGGTGGTCCCCCAAAAGTACCGGCGCAGGTTGCTGTACATAGCCCATGATGTCCCGCTCGCAGGACACCAGGGGATCCACCGCACCAGGAGAAGGTTGTTACAGAAATTTTTCTGGCCCAGGGATCTTTGCAGCTGTCCGTCTGTATTGCCTGTCCTGCGATCCCTGCCAGAGGGTGGGGAAGAGCCGGGACAAGGGGAAAGCTGCCCTGAGGCCACTGCCCATCATAGAGGAGCCTTTCCAGAAAGTGGCTATAGATATAGTGGGACCCTTCAGCAAGGCAACGCGTTTGGGGAAGAAATATATTTTGGTAGTGGTAGATTTTGCCACGCGATACCCAGAAGCAGTGGCCTTGACCTCTATCGACGCTGACACCGTGGCGGATGCACTGCTGTCCATTTTCAGCAGAGTGGGGTTCCCCAAGGAGGTCCTCACAGATCAGGGGTCCAACTTCATGTCGGCCCTACTGCAAAGCTTGTGGGACAAGTGTGGGGTCCGGCACACCTGGGCCACAGCCTACCACCCGCAGACCAGTGGGCTGGTGGAGAGGTTCAATGGGACTCTGAAGCAGATGCTGAGAACCTTCCTGAATCAATACCCCCATGACTGGGACAAGTACTTACCCCACCTGCTGTTTGCATACAGGGAGGTGCCCCAGGAATCCACGGGGTTCTCCCTGTGATGGAGTGGGGGATACCTGTGTGTGTGTGTGTGGCTCACAGAGGGTGTGGGGCTCCTGCTGAGGGTAACCTTGATGACCAGGTAACACCTTTGTACTGCAGACAAAGGAGGAGGTGGAGCCTGAGGGGTTTGAATTGGAACTGGGAGTTGGAAGCAGTTGGTCTGGGCTGAGGGAGAGAGAGACAAAGGAGGGGGCAAGGCCCCAGCTCTGGGGGCCCCTCGGGGCCTCCTCTCCCCAACATGGATGGGACTGGCTGTCTCTGCCTGCTGTAGTGACTCCTCTGTACGATGCTGTGTCCTGTCGGCTAATAAACCCGCTGTTCTCCTGCTGAGTGAGAGACTCTCCTGCCTGCGGACAGGGTGCAGAGCTTTGGGGACCCCAGAACCCCATCACACTGGTGTCAGAAGTGGGATGTTCTGCACCCCGAGGATGGAGCATCCAGCAGTAAGTGACCGGGGCCCTGGAAGAAGTGGGGCCTGCGAGACCCAGGTGTGCTGAAGGGCAGTGAGGTGCAGTTCCCCAAGGCGGAGGGGCCTGCGGCCGAACCCAAGCAACTGCGGTCGGGGTCCTCGAGAGGGGGTGTCACACCCGAGGAGGGGTTACTCCTGGGAGTCTGTTGGAGTCGGTCCCAGAAGGTGGAGGGGCCGAGAGCCCAACCCCCAGGAACAAGTGACCCCTGAGGAGGCTGACGCTGAATGAGTTCTTCCCAAGACAGGGTGCTCATGGTCCCTGAGAGCGGGTGTCACACTGAAGAAGGGGTTCCGCTGGGAGTCTGTTGGAGTCAGTCCCAGAGGGCGGAGGGGCCTACAGCCTAACCCCGGGCAGCTTGTGACCTGCAAGGAGCTTGGCACACTGAAGGGATTCTTCCAGGAAGCGTGGGGTGCAGAGGGCATCAGCCTGAGAGCCTGCAACCACGCTGAGCAACTCCGCTGTGAAGTGGCAGCACCTGGAAACTGAATCGAGATTAAAGAAGCTGGACAAAGCAGCGTGGATGTGCAGTGGCGGAGCTGAGGGCTGGGGAGAATCCTGCAGAGGTGAGCCCGGATCGGGGCAGGGAACCCTGGACTGCCTGGAGCTCTGAACCGAGTGGCCTGCCACAGCTCAAGGAGGGAAGGAGCGATTCCAACCCATCATCTACTAGTGGCCAAGACAGACCTGCGAAGAGTTTTCCAGGCCTGGGCCGAGGAAGGTGCCTGTGTGTCTGTGCAGGAAGCAGCTTGTCCACTGGGAATGGCAAGTTGTCTGTGAGAGAAGCTTCACCACCTTCTGCGTGTGTGTGGAGACCAGCCGGGGGGCTGGGACAAAGGAGAGAGTGTCTCCCATTGTCTGTCTGTGTTGAACAGCAGCAGCAGCCTGGGGAGAGAGCAGAGCCTGCGTTTGGAAAAGGTGCCAATGAGGAAACTAGCCCATTGTCTGAGGAAGATTCCCCAGCCTGGGGTGGCTGGAGAAGGATCCACCAGAAAAGAGCATTCCAGGTGTGTCTCTGAATCCAGCCATGGGGACTGGAGCAGAGGGAATGGCTCTGGGATGGGCAGTGGTGTCCCTGCTAAGGACACTGGTCCTTGGTGCAAGAAAAGTGCTTCTGCTTCTGGGGAAGTGAATCCTTTGCCTGAGCCTGTGGGGGCTCGAGATGGAGCCAAGATCCCAGAGCTGGATCTGAGGGCAGCTGAAGCCCAGATGGGAAGTGGGCCTGCCTCTGTGTCTCTCAGGGGGGATGATGCTTTAACTTGGTCTAATCCAGTTAGTATCATCAGGGAATCCCAGAGACCAGACGATTCTGGTCCTTGTTCTTTGCCTGATGCTGAGGTGTTACTGGGAGGGGGTGAGAGGACTCTGTCCTACCAGAGTCATCCTCTCGCCAGGACACAAGAACAGATGGGCAATGGAGTTATGCTGAGCGATGAAGATAAAGGAGCTGGTAGCAGAAGGGAGGAAAGGGATCCTGACCTTCTGTCCGGTGGTACTGGCTGTCTGCCTGGAGGAGGATTACATGGGAATCTGCCTGATGGGCCAGAAGTGATCCTGGGTGTAGGTGAAACCCAGGAGCTGGTTGTGGCTCAAGGGAGCAGTGCCCCTGTGGAGCAAGACGGGTGAGTTATTGTTTGGGGAAGCTCTTAAGGAAGAGAATTTCCCTGAAACTTTTCCTGACCCGTCTGTGGGGACTGCAGAAAATGGGAGTGAGGTGAAGGAGAGTGAACAGGAAAGGTGCTTGTCTGTAAGCACCAGAGCCAGCCCATTGCCTGGGGAGAAGTTTGTTTCGGCTCCTGACGGCCAGGACCTGCCTGAGTGTGAAACCACTGGCTGTGCTCTGGAAGGGTCCAAAGCAGGCAGGGTAAAAGTTTCTCAGGAATTGGAAGTTGATGCAAGTAAAGTGAAAACTATCAGGTAGTGTGAGCAGCCCTGTGAGAACCAAGTAAAACAGCTGCACAATCAGTCTCCGTAGGATGCAGGAGAGGTTCAGCAATTCCTCATCTCCAGATGCTAGAAACACTTATATTCTCACACTGGACTCCAATTCTGATTCCATGGGGAGGCAGTAGTTGGAGGTGGAAGGACAAAGGAGCTTTGGGCCTGGTGGGCCGATAAGGGATAAACAGTGATTCCTCCATGTGGATTCTGCGTCTGGGACTCACAAAACAACTTTTAGAAACCAGTTTGGTTTGCAAATTTCCAGACTGGCTGGGAGGGGACCGTCTCCCTGAGATCATCAATGGCCCAGCTCTTGTTAGAAGGGAGGGCACAGCCAGAGTGATCAAATTTCCACCCCAGGGGGCAAGGGAGAAGATTAGAACTTGATGGCGCTAAGAAAGGCCTCAGCCATTTATCCCCAAAATACCAGATTCTCAAGGATGTTGCACAAAGGTTGTGGTCTACCAAAGAGCAACGTAAATGTGCAGTTGCAATGGGGTTGTTCTGTTACTCACGCTGACTGCTGTAACCAAGGGGTGCTGCTACCCAAAGGTGTAGAATTGTACCATGTACTGAATGTTTGGAAAGAGCCATTTGACATGATGACATGGATGTGGAAGCATGAGTTGTATGTTGAAGGAGTCTGTAACTCTGAAATGTCACCATTGTTCCCTGTAACTAGTCTTGCAACCTCTCACATGAGGAGGAACATTCCAAACCTATTGTGTGGCATGGAAGGGGAAACTGAGGCACACAGCCATTGTGGTGGTCTGGCTAAATGCCAAGGGTGGAAGCATTTGTACCTTCCTTTACTGGACTGTAACTGAATTCCAGACATTGGCTGGAGCAGCTGTATGGACTGGTGGTCAGATGGGGCAGGACCCAGACCACAAAAGACCTGTTTGATCTGTTGGTGCTGCAGCATCTGTATGGGCTCTGCCCGCCCGACTTGAGAACGTGGCTGACGGACCGGGGCCGAAGCAGCGAGACCAACCAACCCAAGGGAACTAAAGGGACTTGCCCGGCTGCATCACATGAAAAGGGCCAATACCAAGCTCCTGAGTTGGAGCCTCCCCCAGCAGGACTATGATGTGGAGGTGGTGCACATCAAGGGGAGCACTGAGGGTACAGCCGATGCCCTGTCACGAGGGGACAGCCCCGAACTTCCCCAGGTCACCAGTTGAGTGACCCTGCTCAGTTCGGTCTGGAAGGGGGGAGAGATGTGATGGAGTGGGGGATACCTGTGTGTGTGTGTGTGGCTCACAGAGGGTGTGGGGCTCCTGCTGAGGGTAACCTTGATGACCAGGTAACACCTTTGTACTGCAGACAAAGGAGGAGGTGGAGCCTGAGGGGTTTGAATTGGAACTGGGAGTTGGAAGCAGTTGGTCTGGGCTGAGGGAGAGAGAGACAAAGGAGGGGGCAAGGCCCCGGCTCTGGGGGCCCCTCGGGGCCTCCTCTCCCCAACATGGATGGGACTGGCTGTCTCTGCCTGCTGTAGTGACTCCTCTGTACGATGCTGTGTCCTGTCGGCTAATAAACCCGCTGTTCTCCTGCTGAGTGAGAGACTCTCCTGCCTGCGGACAGGGTGTAGAGCTTGGGGGACCCCAGAACCCCATCACACTCCCCGTTTGAGCTGCTGTACGGAAGGAGGGTACGGGGACCCTTGGACTTGCTCAGAGAAGAGTGGGAGGGGACGGCCTCTCCTGAAGGGGAGTCAGTGGTACAGTATGTACTGACCTTCCGGGAAAAACTCACCGAGCTCATGGGCCTGGCCAGGGAGAACCTCTCCAGGGCCCAAAGGAAGCAAAAGGTCTGGTATGACCGTAACGCCAGGGCCCGAGCCTATGCCACCGGGGATCAAGTGATGGTCCGTGTACCTGTGCGGCAGAACAAGCTGCAAGCGGCCTGGGATGGGCCCTTCAAGGTTGTCAAACAGCTAAATGACGTGAATTATGTGGTGGAACTGTCGAACCGGGCCCACAGCCACCGGGTCTATCATGTGAACATGATGAAACCTTACTGGGACAGAGAACTTGGTGCTGGCCGTGTGCAGGCACTGGGAGGGGCAGGGGGATGATCCCTTGGTGGATTTACTCACACGGACTGGAGCCGGCTCCTTGCTGGAGTCTATTCCCCTGTCAGACCAGCTGACCCCTGCCCAGCAGACGGAGATCAAGGAGGTGCTGCATTCACACCAACAGCTGTTCTCGGACAGACCCGGACGCACTGACCTGGCTGTCCACGGAATAGAGACAGGCACCCACGCCCCTATCAAGTGTGTGCCATTCAGAGCCACAGGGAAGACAGCTCAGGACATAGAGCGGGAGGTTGAAGACATGCTGGCTCTGGGGGTGATCCAACCCTCGTCCAGCCCCTGGGCCTCGCCTGTGGTGTTAGTCCCTAAAAAAGATGGGTCTGTTCGGTTTTGTGTGGACTATCGCAAGCTTAACGCCAGCACTGTATCGGACGCCTACCCCATGCGCAGGCCTGATGACCTTTTAGACAAGATGCGGGGAGCCCGTTACCTCACCACCATAGACCTCACCAAGGGGTACTGGCAAGTGCCATTAGACCAAGATGCCCGGCTGAAGTCGGCTTTCATCACCCTTGTGGGGCTCTACGAGTTCCTGGTCCTGCCCTTTGGCCTCAAGGGGGCACCCGCTACCTTCCAGCGTCTGGTGGACCAGCTGCTGAAAGGGATGGAGAGCTTTGCCCTGGCTTACATGGACGACGTTTGCATCTTCAGCCAGACGTGGGAGGACCATGTGTCCCAACTCAAGCAGGTGCTGGACCGACTCCAGAAGGCCGGTCTGACTATCAAGGCAGGGAAGTGCAAGGTGGGAATGGCTGAGGTGACCTACCTGGGACACAAGGTGGGCGGCGGCTGCTTAAAGCCAGAGCCAGCTAAAGTGGAGGCTGTCAGAGATTGGCCCACACCCCAGACTAAGAAGCAGGTTGTGATGGGGTTCTGGGGTCCCCCAAGCTCTGCACCCTGTCCGCAGGCAGGAGAGTCTCTCACTCAGCAGGAAAACAGCAGGTTTATTAGCCGACAGGACACAGCATCGTACAGAGGAGTTAGTGCAGCAGGCCGAGACAGCCAGTCCAATCCATGTTGGGGAGAGGAGGCCCCGAGGGGCCCCCAGAGCCGGGGCCTGGCCCCCTCCTTTGTCTCTCTCTCCCTCAGCCCAGACTAACTGCTTCCAACTCCCAGTTCCAATTCAAACCCCTCAGGCTCCACCTCCTCCTTTGTCTGCAGTACAAAGGTGTTACCTGGTCGTCAGGGTTACCCTCAGCAGGAGCCTCACACCCTCTGTGAGCCACTCACACACACACAGGTATCCCCCACTCCATCACATCTCTCCCCCCTTCCACACCGAACTGAGCGGGGTCACTCAGCCAGTGACCTGGGGAAGTTCGGGGCCCTCCCCTCATGATCAGGCATCAGCTGTACCCTCAGTGCTCCCCTTGATGTACACCACCTCCATGTCATAATCCTGCTGGGGGAGGCTCCAACTCAGGAGCTTGGTATTGGCCCTTTTCATGTGATGCAGCCGGACAAGTCCCTTGAGTTCCCTCAGGCTGGTCGGTCTCCCTGCTTCAGCCCCGGTCCGTCAGCCACGTTCTCAAGTCGGGCAGGCAGAGCCCATACAGATGCTGCAGCACCAACAAATCAAATAGTTCTTTTCTGGTCTGGGCCCTGCCCTGTCTGCCCACCAGTCCATACAGCTGCTCCAGCCAATGTCTGGAATTCAGTTACAGTCCAGTAACGGAAGGTACAAATGCTTCCATCCTTGGCATTTAGCCAGACCACCCAAATGGCTGTGTGCCTCAGTTTCCCCTTCCATGCCACACAATAGGTTTGGAATGTTCCTTCTCATGTCAGAGGTTGCAAGACTAGTTACAGGGAACAATGGTGACATTTCAGAATTACAAACTCCGTCAACATACAATTCATGCTTCTACATCAATGTCATCATGTCACATCGCTCTTTCCAAACATTCAGTACATGGTACAATTCTACAGCTTTTGGTAGCAGCACCCCTTGGTTACAGCAGTCAGCGTGAGTAACAGAACAACCCCATTGCAACTGCACATTTACGTTGCTCTTTGGTAGACCACAACTTTTGTGTAACCCCCTTGAGAATCTGGTATTTTGGGGATAAATGGCTGAGGCCTTTCTTAGCACCATCAAGTTCTAATCTTCTCTCTTGCCCCCTGGGGTGGAAATCTGATCTCTCTGGCTGTGCCCTCCCTTCTAACAAGAGCTGGGCCATTGATGATCTCAGGGAGACGGCCCCCTCCCAGCCAGCCTGGAAATTTGCAAACCAAACTGCTTTCTGAGAGTTCTTTTGTGAGTCCCAGACCCAGAATCCACATGAAGGAATCCCTGTTTATCCCTTACTGGCCCACCAGGCCCACAGCTCCTTCGTCCTTCCACCTCCAACTACTGCCTCCCCGTGGAATCAGAAGTGGAGTCCAGTATAAGAATATAAGTGTTTCCACCATCTGGAGATGGGGAATTGCTGGCGCTCTCCTGCATCCTACAGAGATTGGCTGTGCAGCTGTTTTACTTGGTTCTCACAGGGCTGCTCACATTCCCTGATAGTTTTTACTTTACTTGCACCAGCTTCCAATTCCTGAGAAACTTTTACACTGCCTGCTTTGGACCCTTCCAGAGCACAGCCAGTGGTTTCACACTCAGGCAGGTCCTGGCCATCAGGAGCTGAAACAAACTTCTCCCCAGGCAAAGGGCTGCTCTGGCTCTTACAGACATGCACCTTTCCTGTTCACTCCCCTTCACCTCACTCCCATTTTCTGCAGTCCCCACAGACGGGTCAGGAAAAGTTTCAGGGAAATTCTCTTCCTCAAGAGCTCCCCCAAACAATAACTCACCCCTGTCTGGCTCCACAGGGGCACTGCTCCCTTGAGCCACAACCAGCTCCTGGGTTTCACCTACACCCAGGATCACTTCTGGCCCATCAGGCAGATTCCCACGTAATCCCCCTTCAGGCAGACAGCCAGTACCACCGGACAGAAGGTTAGGGTCCCTTTCCTCCCTTCTGCTACCAGCTCCTTTATCTTCATCAGTCAGCATAACTCCATTGCCCGTCTGTTCTTCCTGTGTCCTGGCGAGAGGATGACTCTGGTAGGACAGAGTCCTCTCACCCCCTCCCAGTAACACCTCAGCATCAGGCAAAGAACAAGTACCAGAATCGTCTGGTCTCTGGGATTCCCTGATGATACTAACTGGATCAGACCGAGTTAAAGCATCATCCCCCCTGAGAGACACAGAGGCAGGCCCACTTCCCATCTGGGCTTCAGCTGCCCTCAGATCCAGCTCTGGGATCTTGGCTCCATCTCGAGCCCCCACAGGCTCAGGCAAAGGATTCACTTCCCCAGAAGCAGAAGCACTTTTTTTGCACCAAGGACCAGTGTCCTTAGCAGGGATACCACCTGCCCATCCCAGAGCCATTCCCTCTGCTCCAGCCCCCATGGCTGGATTCAGAGTCACACCTGGAATGCTCTTTCCTGGTGGTTCCTTCTTCAGCCACCCCAGGCTGGGGAATCTTCCTTAGACAATGGGCTAGTTTCCTCATTGGCACCTTTTCCAAACGCAGGCTCTGCTCTCTCCCCAGGCTGCTGCTGCTGTTCAACACAGACAGACAATGGGAGACACTCTCTCCTTTGTCCCAGCCTCCCGGCTGGTCTCCACACACACACAGAAGGTGGAGCAGCTTCTCTCACAGACAACTTGCCATTCCCAGTGGATCAGCTGCTTTCCTGCAGAGACACACAGGCACCTTCCTCGGCCCAGGCCTGGAAAACTCTCCGCAGGTCTGTCTTAGCCACTAGTAGATGATGGGTTGGAATCGCTCCTTCCCTCCTTGAGCTGTGGCAGGCCACTCGGTTCAGAGCTCCAGGCAGTCCAGGGTTCCCTGCCCCGATCCGGGCTCACCTCTGCAGGATTCTCCCCAGCCCTCAGCTCCGCCACTGCACATCCACGCTGCCTTGTCCAGCTTCTTTAATCTCGATTCGGTTTCCAGGTGCTGCCACTTCACAGCGGAGTTGCTGAGCGTGGTTGCAGGCTCTCAGGCTGATGCCCTCTGCACCCCACGATTCCTGGAAGAATCCCTTCAGTGTGCCAGGCTTCTTGCGGGTCACAAGCTGCCCGGGGTTAGGCTGTAGGCCCCTCTGCCCTCTGGGACCGACTCCAACAGACTCCCAGCGGAACCCCTTCTTCAGTGTGACACCCGCTCTCAGGGACCATGAGCACACTGTCTTGGGAAGAACTCATTCAGTGTCAGCCTCCTCAGGGTCACTTGTTCCTGGGGGTTGGGCTCTCGGCCCCTCCACCTTCTGGGACCGACTCCAACAGATTCCCAGGAGTAACCCCTCCTCGGGTGTGACACCCCCTCTCGAGGACCCCGACCGCAGTTGCTTGGGTTCGGCCGCAGGCCCCTCCACCTTGGGGAGCTGCACCTCACTGCCCTTCAGCACACCTGGGTCTCGCAGGCCCCACTTCTTCCGGGGCCCCGGTCACTTACTGCTGGATGCTCCATCCTCGGGGTGCAGAACATCCCACTTCTGACACCAGTGTGATGGGGTTCTGGGGTCCCCCAAGCTCTGCACCCTGTCCGCAGGCAGGAGAGTCTCTCACTCAGCAGGAAAACAGCAGGTTTATTAGCCGACAGGACACAGCATCGTACAGAGGAGTCACTACAGCAGGCCGAGACAGCCAGTCCCATCCATGTTGGGGAGAGGAGGCCCCGAGGGGCCCCCAGAGCCGGGGCCTGGCCCCCTCCTTTGTCTCTCTCTCCCTCAGCCCAGACTAACTGCTTCCAACACCCAGTTCCAATTCAAACCCCTCAGGCTCCACCTCCTCCTTTGTCTGCAGTACAAAGGTGTTACCTGGTCGTCAGGGTTACCCTCAGCAGGAGCCTCACACCCTCTGTGAGCCACACACACACACACAGGTATCCCCTACTCCATCACACAGGTCCAGGCCTTCATTGGGATGGCGGGGTACTACCGGAGGTTTGTGCCCCACTTTAGCTCCATCGCAGCCCCCCTCATGGAGCTGTGTAAGAAGGGAAAGCCTGACAAGGTGGTCTGGACCGAGCAGTGCCAAGAGGCCCTCTGCGCGCTGAAGGAGGCTCTGGTCAGGGCCCCAGTGCTGGTAAATCCAGATTTCAACAAACCCTTCCTGGTGTTCACCGATGCCTCAGACGTGGGGCTGGGGGCGGTGCTAATGCAAGTGAATGACAAAGGGGAGAAACACCCCATTGTGTACCTGAGTAAGAAGCTGCTGCCCCGGGAGCAGAACTACGCAGCCATAGAGAAGGAATGTCTGGCCATGGTGTGGGTGCTGGGGAAGCTGCAGCCGTACCTGTTTGGACGGAGTTTCACCGTATACACCGATCACTCACCCCTGACCTGGCTGCATCACATGAAAGGGGCCAACGCCAAGCTCCTGCGGTGGAGTCTGCTCCTGCAGGACTACAACGTGGAGGTGGTCCACGTCAAGGGGAACAACAACACCATAGCCGATGCCCTGTCACGCAGGGAGGGCCCCGAACTTCCCCAGGTCACTGGCTAAGTGACCCCGCTCAGTTCGGTCTGGAAGGCGGGAGAGATGTGATGGAGTGGGGGGAGGGCCTGTGTGAGTCAGGCTGGATGTCTGAGGCTAGCAGCAGCTCCCAGTGGCTAAGGATGACCCTGGGGCTACAACTGGCAGGTAACACCTCTGCCTGAACAAAGAGCAGGGAGGAGCTGAGCTGGGTTTTGAATCGGGGGCGGCAGTTAGAGGCTAGGAAAAGGGAGAGCTGGAAGGCAGCCAGCCTGAGGAGGGGGAAGCTACACCCCAGAGGGGCACCCCTCGGGGTCTTCTCCCCAGGACGGGTTGGAAGGACTGTCTCTGGCTGCTGTACTGTCGTTTCTGTGAGAAACTGGGCTTCTGTTGCCTAATAAACCTTCTGTTGTACCTGCTGAGTGAGAGTCACTCCTGCCAGCGGAGGGGGTGCAGTGCAGGCGGACCCCTGAACCCCATCACACCCCCAGAGCCAGCATGTCTTCAACCTCCCGCTCTATGTCCTGAGCTGTCTTCCCTGTGGCTCTGAATGGCACACACTTGATAGGGGCGTGGGTGCCTGTCTCTATTCCGTGGACAGCCAGGTCAGTGCGTCCGGGTCTGTCCGAGAACAGCTGTTGGTGTGAATGCAGCACCTCCTTGATCTCCGTCTGGTCTGATCTCAGCTGGTCTGAGAGGGGAATAGACTCCAGCAAGGAGCCGGCTCCAGTCCCTTTGAGCAAATCCACCAAGGGATCATCCCCCTGCCCCGCCCAGTGCCTGCACATGGCCAGCAACAAGTTCTCCCTGTCCCAGTAAGGTTTCATCATGTTCACATGATAGACCCGGTGGCTGTGGGCCCGGTTCGACAGTTCCACCACATAATTCACCTCATTCAGCTGTTTGACGACCTTGGAGGGCCCATCCCAGGCTGCTTGCAGCTTGTTCTGCTGCACGGGTACGAGAACCATCTCTTGGTCCCCGGTGGCATAGGCTCGGGCCCTGGCGTTACAGTCATACCAGACCTTTTGCTTCCTTTGGGCCCTGGAGAGGTTCTCCCTGGCCAGGCCCATGAGCTCGGTGAGTTTTTCCCGGAAGGTCAGTACATACTGTACCACTGACTCCCCTTCAGGAGAGGCTGTCCCCTCCCACTCTTCTCTGAACAAGTCCAGGGGTCCCTCTGAGGAGCTGGTCTGTGGGGCGGACTCGGCCCAATCCGAGTGCCCATTGTCAGCACCACCCGCCTTGGCCGCCAGCCCCTCTGGCTTCTGGGACTCCACCCAGTTGACTCCATGACCCCCCGGCCTGCTCAACCTGTCTGGGAGCTTGGGGCACTGGGCTGCTCTATGCCCCTTTCGCCCACAGTGATAACAGCCTGGGTCTTGTGTCCCTCGGGCCGGCTGCTCTGTCCAGGCTCTGCTTGGCTCTCTGGGGGGTGGGTGGTCGGCCCCTCTTTCCTGGGCTCGCCCAAGAGGTGGTCCCCTCTGTCGTACGGTCAGGAACCGGTCTCTCTGAGATTCTCGGTCTCTCCGGGACTCCCTTTCGCTCCGGGACTCCCTCTCTTTGTGGGGCTCATTTTCAAACCTGGCCCGGCTGTTTGTGAAGTCATCTGCCAGTTTCCCTGCATTGTGTGAATCCTCTGGCTTCCGGTCCATGAGCCACACCCTCAGGTCAGGTGAGCACTGTGATGGGGTTCAGGGGTCCCCCTGCACTGCACCCCGTCCGCTGGCAGGAGAGACTCTCACTCAGCCGGTACAACAGCAGGTTTATTAGGCAACAGATGTCCAGTTTCTCACAGAAGCAACAGCATAGCAGCCAGAGACAGTCCTTCCAACCTGTCCTGGGGAGAAGACCCCGAGGGGGGCCCCTCTGGGGTGTAGCTTCCCCCTCCTCAGGCTGGCTGCCTTCCAGCTCTCCCTTTTCCTAGCCTCTAACTGCCACCCCCGATTCAAACCCCTCTCAGCTCCTCCCTGCTCTTTGTTCAGTCAGAGGTGTCACCTGCCAGTTGTAGCCCCAGGGTCATCCTTAGCCACTGGGAGCTGCTGCTTGCCTCAGACATCCAGCCTGACTCACACATGCACCCCCCCCACTCCATCACAAGCACATCTCGTAGAATCGCTCCACGACCGCCAGCTCGATCAGGTCCTCTACGGACTGGGCTCCCATTCCGAACACCCACTTCCGGTAGTATTGCCTCAGGCGGGCGGTTGTGTCTACATGGGTTTCCTCTGGCCTCTTCTGCGCCTCCTGGAACTTCTTCTTGTACATCTCCGGAGTCAGCCCGAACTTATGCAGCAGGGCCTGTTTGACCCGTTCATAGTCCCCAGGCTGCAGCCCCTCCAGCTGGCTGAGCACCGCTGTGGCCTTCTGGCCCAGCAAGGGGGTGAGGTGCCGGAGCCACTCAGCTGGGGAACCTCGTGCAACTCACAGGCTCGCTCAAAGGCGGTAAGGAACTCGTCCATGTCCCCATGGTCCTGACACTGGGCCAGCACACGCGTCTCCAAGTGACTGGCCACCCCAAGCCATCTGGCCCTCTCCCCGCTTACCACAGCTGGGGCCTCTTGGCGTCTCGCCTCTGCCATGGCCCGCTCATGCTCCCGCTCTCGCTCTCTCTCCTTCCGTTCTCGTTCTTTCTCCTCCCGCTCTCGCTCTCTTTCCTCCCGCTGTCTCTCTTGTAGCTGGCGCTCGTGCTCACGCTCTCTTTCCCTTTCCTGGCGCTCACTTTCCCTCTGCCGTTCCTGGCGCTCCAGTTCCTTTAATTTCACCTCGAGCTCCAGCCATCGCAGCTCTGCGGCGGGGGACTCTGCCCGCGATGGTCCACCGCTAGCTGAGCGTGACCTGGCGGGCACCGTGTGTGTCTGACGGCGTCGAGCCCCTGCTCCTGTCGGAGAATCCGAAACACTTCCCGAGGCTGACCAGCCACTTTCTGCCGGGACAGGCTCTGCCCCCCCGGATCGGTCACTCTCTTCCAGCTGGGCAATCAGCTGGGCCTCGGTCGCCTTCCCCACGGTCAGGCCCCTCTCTCTGCACAGCCCCGCTAGCTCTGCCTTCAGGAGTCGGGTATAATCCATCTGCCCACCGTCTCCCGGGGTATCCACTCACCAGCAGCAGCTGCAGGAATCTCTCTGTTCCACCTCTGGCCCCTCCAGCTCCTGTGAGGCTCCTTCCTTCTCCTGTCCTCAGTGAGCCACTGCTGGGAGCTCATCCATGGGCGCAGTGCATCCCACTCCTGACACCAGTGTGATGGGGTTCAGGGGTCCCCCTGCACTGCACCCCGTCCGCAGGCAGGAGTGACTCTCACCCAGCAGGTAGAACAGGAAGTTTACTAAGCGACAGGCGCAGCTCAGCACAGAAGTGTCAGTACAGCAGTCAGAGACAGTCCTTCCAGCCCTTCCTGGGGAGAGGAGCCCGAGGGGGGCCCCTCTGGGGTGCAGCTTCCCCACCTCGCCAGGCTGGCTGCTTTCCAGCTCCCTCTTCCCCCAAACCCTCTAGCTGCCACCCCCGATTCAAAACCCAGCTCAGCTCCTCCCTGCTCTTTGTTCATGGCAGAGGTGTTACCTGCCAGCTTAGGGTCATCCTTAGCTGCTCGGCGCTGCTCTGCTTGTCTCACACATGCACTCCCCCCACTCCATCACAGCCGTTCCCACCCCCAACGGCCAGGCCAGGCTGGGCCCTCCCGGCCCCTCCCAGCCCCCCGTCTCTCCCCAGACCTTCCGCCCGGCGGCGATGCTGATTGAGCGCTCGGCGGACTTCGGGCGCACCTGGAGGGTCTATCGGTACTTCGCCTACGACTGTGCATCGGCCTTTCCCGGCGCCCCGCAAGCGCCCCTGCGCAGGGTGGACGACGTCATCTGCGAGTCCCGCTACTCGGACATTGAGCCCTCCACCGAGGGGGAGGTGAGTGGGGCCTGGCCGCTGCCCGGGGCCCCCTTCCGCCGGCTGGCGCGGGGCGGGGCGGGGCGGGGCGGGGCGGGGAGGGGCCAGGCCAGGGCAGCACCACGCCGTGCGGTCGGGGAACCTGTCCTCTTTCCGGGGGCTGGGCAGCTCTGGGGCCTCCCAGAAACACTGTCCCAGAGACTCTGGGGAGCCCTGGGCCCAGCAGCTGGGGGGCTTCGGCACCCCTCCCCGCTCACCAGGTGCCCCTGCTGCCAAGCACTGCCCCCCACCCCCGCAGCCCGATCACCGCAGCCCTGCCCCCGCCCCATCACTCCGCCCCCGCCCCATCACTGTCACCGCTGCCCCCGCCCCATAACTCCGCCCCCGCCCCATCACTGTCACCACTGCCCCCACCCCATAACTCCGCCCCCGCCCCATCAGTGTCACCGCTGCCCCCGCCCCATCACCCCGCCCCTGCCCCATCACCGGCACTGCTGCCCCCGCCCCATAACTCCGCCCCCGCCCCATCACCGTCACCGCTGCCCCCACCCCATAACTCCGCCCCCGCCCCATCAGTGTCACCGCTGCCCCCGCCCCATCACCCCGCCCCTGCCCCATCACCGTCACTGCTGCCCCCGCCCCATAACTCCGCCCCCGCCCCATCACCGTCACCGCTGCCCCCGCCCCATAACTCCGCCCCCGCCCCATCACTGTCACCGCTGCCCCCGCCCCATAACTCCGCCCCCGCCCCATCACTGTCACCACTGCCCCCACCCCATAACTCCGCCCCCGCCCCATCAGTGTCACCGCTGCCCCCGCCCCATAACTCCGCCCCCGCCCCATCACTGTCACCGCTGCCCCCGCCCCATAACTCCGCCCCCGCCCCATCACCGTCACCGCTGCCCCCGCCCCATCACCCCGCCCCTGCCCCATAACTCCGCCCCCGCCCCATCAGTGTCACCGCTGCCCCCGCCCCATCACCCCGCCCCTGCCCCATAACTCCGCCCCCGCCCCATCAGTGTCACCGCTGCCCCCGCCCCATCACCCCGCCCCTGCCCCATCACCGTCACTGCTGCCCCCGCCCCATAACTCCGCCCCCGCCCCATCACTGTCACCGCTGCCCCCGCCCCATCACCCCGCCCCTGCCCCATCACCGTCACTGCTGCCCCCGCCCCATAACTCCGCCCCCGCCCCATCACCGTCACCGCTGCCCCCGCCCCATCACCCCGCCCCTGCCCCATCACCGTCACTGCTGCCCCCGCCCCATAACTCCGCCCCCACCCCATCACCGTCACCGCTGCCCCCACCCCATAACTCCGCCCCCGCCCCATCACTGTCACCGCTGCCCCCGCCCCATCACCCCGCCCCTGCCCCATCACCGTCACTGCTGCCCCCGCCCCATAACTCCGCCCCCGCCCCATCACTGTCACCGCTGCCCCCGCCCCATCACCCCGCCCCTGCCCCATCACCATCACTGCTGCCCCCGCCCCATAACTCCGCCCCCGCCCCATCACCGTCACCGCTGCCCCCGCCCCATAACTCCACCCCCGCCCCATCACTGTCACCGCTGCCCCCGCCCCATCACCCCGCCCCTGCCCCATCACCGTCACTGCTGCCCCCGCCCCATAACTCCGCCCCCGCCCCATCACCGTCACCGCTGCCCCTGCCCCATAACTCCGCCTCCGCCCCATCACTGTCACCGCTGCCCCCGCCCCATCACCCCGCCCCTGCCCCATCACCGTCACCGCTGCCCCCGCCCCATAACTCCGCCCCCGCCCCATCACTGTCACCGCTGCCCCCGCCCCATCACCCCGCCCCTGCCCCATCACCGTCACTGCTGCCCCCGCCCCATAACTCCGCCCCCGCCCCATCACCGTCACCGCTGCCCCTGCCCCATAACTCCGCCTCCGCCCCATCACTGTCACCGCTGCCCCCGCCCCATCACCCCGCCCCCGCCCCATCACCGTCACCGCTGCCCCTGCCCCATCACCCCACCCCCGCCCCCCTCACCCCCATTGCTGTCCTCCCCACTCCCACACTGCTGCCCTAGTTGCTGCTCCCACCCCTGCTGGTCCCCAGAGCCGCCCTGTTGGAAGGCAGGGGCTGGTGGGCTTCCCTCCGGTTCTGTTCTGTGCTCAGGCCGGGGAAGGGAGACCCAGCTGCCCGCCCCGGGGTGCTGCTCCCCAGCCCCAGCCCCACTTGCCGGTCCCCGGCTCTGAGCAGAGGGGCCCTGGCCTGGTGCAGGGTGAGTGCAGCTCTGGGTGCCAGCTGGTGGGAGACTGCTCAGAGCCGTGGGCCGGTGGCCCTGCCAGGGGGGTCACTAGCAGGGTCAACTCCAGCCCCTGGCGCATCCCTGCTCCAGCTGGGTAAGGGGTCAGTGGCCTGCGCTGGGCTGAGCTGCACTCCCCCAGGTGGGGCTGGGCTGGGCGCTGCTGGTAAGGGCCAGGCTGTGCCTTTGGCCTGCACCCCAGGGGTCCCTGGCCACCCCTCCACTGCCACTTTCTGCATTGCAGGTGATCTACAGAGTCCTGGACCCAGCCATCCCCATGGCAGACCCCTACAGCCCAGCCATCCAGAGTGAGTTCTGCCCTGGGCTCAGCCCCAGTGGGGCAAATGGGAATGTGGCCCAGGGAGCAGCACCAGGGTCTGGGGGGATCCTGGGGAGGTATGGGGGCATCTAGAGGGGATTGTGGACAGGTATGGGGGCTCTAGGGCAGATGCTGGGGAGGTATGGGGGGATCTAGGGGGGATTGTGGCCGGGTATGGGGGCTCTAGGGCAGATGCTGGGGAGGTATGGGGGGATCTAGAGGGGATTGTGGCCAGGTATGGGGGCTCTAGGGCAGATGCTGGGGAGGTATGGGGGGATCTAGAGGGGATTGTGGCCAGGTATGGGGGCTCTAGGGCAGATGCTGGGGAGGTATGGGGGACACTCTTGGGATCCTGGGAAGGTGTGGAGGGTCTGGGGGGGATCCTGGGGAGGTACTAGGGAGGTCAGGGGGGACTGTGGAGAGGCAGGTGGGTTCTGGGGGGATCCTGGGCAGGTGCAGGGGGCTCTAGTGGGGATGGCGGAGAGGTACGAGAGTCTGTGATAGGACGGGGTTTCCAGGCACAGCTGGAGAAATCAATCCAGGGTAACTTTGCTTAAAATCCAGGCCACTGACAGCCCCAGGCTGGGATTTCCTTCTCCAAGGCAAATCCAACCAGCCACAAACGTATTCTGCCAGCCCCATGGCCAGCCAGAGGCCACTAAAGCAAACCCACCAACTGCCCAGCTGCTGCCCCAGCCCAGACCAGCAACCCCAAACTTAGGCGAGAGGCTCTTAAGCCTGTTTCACCCAACACTGCAGAGATCCTTCCAGACCCCAAAGGACCCAGCCCCAGACGCTGGTCAATATAGACTTGTCTCTTACCCCAAGAACACGCCCACCGATTCGTTAGCTCTAATCCCTAAAGGGTTATTAATCCAAAAGGAAGACCAGGGTGAGAGAGAAGGATGGTTCCAACAGCACTTTACACGCATCAGTCACAACTACTGACGCAGCCAGTGGTGTTATTTGCTGGTTCCTGAGAGTCTCTGAACGTTCATTTCTGGTCACATAGATTCAGCCATTGGCGTGTTTGTAGACCCGGCTGCGGGGCCCACGTGCTGGACATGGACCCATGGAGACCAAAAGACAAAAGAGCCAAGATGGCCACTGCCAAGTCCACAGCATTGTTTACTCTTGTGTTGCCTCTTCGGCTCTAGTCAGGGACAAAGCCCTTCTTCTTCCCGTAGTGCCTGGCCGGGCCGGGCCGCCCCTACCTGACGCAGCGGGGCTGGTGAGGCAGGCTGCCAGGGGCCGAATCCCAGGGGACAGGCTCCCGTGTCTGAGCTGGGCCTGTTCCTTTGGCTCAGCCCCGGTCACCTGAGCAGTGGCCACATCCCATTGACGGGAGCCAGGTACCCGGGAGGTGGGGTCGGTGTCTGAGCACCTGGTTTGTACCTCCCTGTTCAGCCCAGTGCCCTGGCTGGGGCCGAGTTCACCTCCCACTGGGAAGCTCCAGACGCAAACGTTCTCACCCAGCTGCAGCGCTGAAGTCTGTATCTCTGCCCACGGCCACGGCACGGCCACGCGAGTAGCACACACAGACGCAGGGCACCCTCAGCTTCCCCTGGACACCGCACGCGGCCCCGGCGTAGCATTGGGCCAGTAGCCACGCAGGGTGTTAAAATGGTCTCCAGACCAGTATAAAAATCTGGTCACGTGACAGGAGGCACTAGAGGGGCACCTGGGGAGATGCAGAGGGGCTCTAGGGGGATCGTGGAGAGGTGCAGGGGGGATCCTGGGGCGGTGCAGGCTCTAGGGGGGATGGTGTTGCAGTGGGGGGGATCTAGGGGGCTCCTGGGGAGATGCAGAGGGGCTCTAGGGGGATTGTGGAGAGGTGCGGGGGGCCGTGGGGGGATCCTGCCTCGAGCCCCATCGTGCTGAGTCTGCCCTCCTTCTGGCTCAGCCTGGGGCTGCTCGGTTCTGTGTGGGGCTGGGTTCTCCCGGCTGTGCTGCTCTTAGGCCAGGCCTCCCTGTCCCCTCCCTGCCCACGGGCGAGCTCGCTGGGCCCCAGAGCAGGGCGGGGTGAGCGCAGGGGCAGCAGCTGCCCAAGGCACCATGCCCAGCCCCCGGTGGCACCCCACATCGCTGTCATCCGCCCACCCCCAGACCTGCTGCGCGTCACCAACCTGCGGGTGAACCTGAGCAAGCTGCACACGCTGGGCGACACGCTGCTGGACTCGCGCCCGGAGGCCCGGGAGAAGTACTACTACGCGCTCTACGAGCTGGTGCTGCGCGGCAGCTGCTTCTGCTACGGCCATGCCGCCGAGTGCGCGCCCGCGCCTGGCGCCCAAGCCCACATCGAGGGCATGGTAGGGGCTGCGCCGCCCGGCCCGGCCCGCTGGGCCCTGCTGCGCCCTGGGCAGGCTGGGGCAGAGCCCTTGCTGGCGGGCGTGGGCTGGGCAGGGGTGGGGCAGAGCCCTTGCTGGTGGGCGTGGGCTGGGCAGGTTTGGGCAGAGCCCTTGCTGGCGGGCGCGGGCTGGGCAGGTTTGGGCAGAGCCCTTATGGGCGGGAGTGATCTGGGCAGGGCTGGGGCAGAGCTCTTGCTGGCGGGCGTGGGCTGGGCAGGGCTGGGGCAGAGCTCTTGCTGGCGGGTACGGGCTGGGCAGGTTTGGGCAGAGCCCTTGCTGGTGGGCGGGGCGGGGCTGGCTGGCTCATGTCGAGGTGGGCCTTGGCCCTCTCCTGCGGGCTGGGCGGGGCAGAGAGTGCCACTGGGTGGCAGAGCCGAGCAGGCCTGGGGACCCCACCGGTTTGGGACGCACCGGGCGGTGGAAGGCCTCTCACACGTGCCCCCGGACAGGTGCATGGCAGGTGCGCCTGCAAACACAACACGCAGGGCCTGAACTGCGAGAGGTGCGACAGTTTCTACAACGACCTGCCCTGGCGCCCGGCCGAGGGGCGCAGCACCAACGCCTGCAGGAGTGAGTGCCAGCACGGGGCATGGCTGGGGGTGGGCACTGTGACCTGGGGCTGGGCTGGGGCGTGGCCAGTGGCTGGGTGGCTTGGCCGGAGGCGTGGCCAGGGTGGGGGCATAGCCAGTGCCTGGGTGGCGTGGTCGGAGGTGTGGCCAGTGGCTGGGTGGCCTGGCCGGAGGCGTGGCCAGGGTGGGGGCGTGGCCAGTGGCTGGGTGGCCTGGCCGGAGGCGTGGCCAGGGTGGGGGCATAGCCAGAGCCTGGGTGGCGTGGTCGGAGGTGTGGCCAGTGGCTGGGTGGCCTGGCCGGAGGCGTGGCCAGGGTGGGGGCGTGGCCGGTGGCTGGGTGGCCTGGCCGGAGGCGTGGCCAGGGTAGGGGCGTGGCCGGTGGCTGGGTGGCCTGGCCGGAGGCGTGGCCAGGGTAGGGGCGTGGCCGGTGGCTGGGTGGCAGGGCGGGAGGCGTGGCTGAGACTGGCCCTGTGGTGGGGCTGGTGACGGGTGGTGTTGGCGCTGGTGTCTCTGCAGAGTGTGACTGTAACCAGCACTCGCACCGGTGCCACTTCGACATGGCCGTGTACCTGGCCACGGGCAACGCCAGCGGGGGCGTGTGCGAGGACTGCCAGCACAACACCATGGGGCGCCGCTGCCAGCTCTGCAAGCCCTTCTACTACCGCGACCCCAGCCGGGACCTGCGGGACCCAGGGGCTTGCCGAGGTGAGGGGCCCTGGGGCGCGGCGCTCCCCCGGGGGCGGGGCCCAGCTGCAGCCTGGCCCAGGCCGGACCAGCCCGGCTGACTCCCGTTTGCGGCTCCGCAGCCTGTGCCTGTGACCCGGCTGGCACGCTGGACGGCGGGATGTGTGACGCCCAGGACGACCCGGCCCTGGGGCTCATCGCGGGGCAGTGCCGCTGCAAGGAGCACGTGCAGGGCCCTCGCTGCGACCAGTGCAAGCCTGGATTCTTTGGCCTCAGCAGAGACAACCCGCAGGGCTGCCGGCGTGGGTATTGGGCAGCCGCCGCGCCCGCCTCTGGCACCGGGGCACGGGCAGAGCTGGCTGCAGAAAACGCTCCCAGCCCAGGGGTGGGACGGGCACTGGCTGAGGGAGGGGCTGCGCGGTGGGGCAGGGCAGGGTGCTGTCTGGGGGCTCCCAGCAGGGGGTGCTGTGGGATGGAACAGGGAGCTGCCGGGGGCTCCCAGCAGGGGGCACTGTGGGGCGGGGTGCTGCTGGGGGGGCTCCCTGCAGGGGGCACTGTGGGGCAGGGTGCTGCCAGGGGCTCCCAGTAGGGGGTGCTGTGGGATGGGGCAGGGCGCTGCCGGCGGCTCCCAGCAGGGGGCGCTGTGGGATGGGGGCGGGGCAGGGGTCTGCCTGGGGCTCTCAGCAGGGGGCACTGTGGGGCAGGGCGCTGCTGGGGGCTCCCAGCAGGGGGCGCTGCCCGTGAGGGCAGTGTGGGAACGGTCTGGCGGGAGGTGCCCCCAGTGACACACTGGCGTCGCCTCCTCCCCCCCCCCCGTGTGGCAGGCTGCCGGTGCCACCCGCAGGGGACGGTGCCAGACGGGCCCCAGTGCGACCCTGTCAGCGGCGGTTGCTTCTGCAAGCGCCTGGTGACGGGCCAGCGGTGTGAGCAGTGCCTGGTGAGTGCCGGCCGTCACCGGGCTGGGCCTGCAGGGGCGGGGGCAGGTGTCCCGTGGCCCAGGCTGGGTGGGTGGGATTCCCCTCGGGGCCCCTGGCTCCAGCTCGGCGAGCTCAGCCCCCAGCCACCCCCTGAGTGCCCCTTGGGCCGGCACCCCGGGGGTTATCAGCCAGCAGGTCACAGCAACCGGTGATGCAGCAAACCCCATGGGAACACTGCCCTCCCCCCGAGTCCTGTGCCCGGGGACTGTCCACTTCCAGCAGCCCAGCCCCCACGGCCCCACACCCCTCTGTCTGCTGGGGCCAGCCGCTCCCCCTGGCTCTGTTCTCCATTGCCCCGGCAGGCGCCAGCCATCTGGTGCCCAGGGTAGCGTCAGCTGTTCTCTGTGCCCAGGCCTCCAGTCACCTCACACCTGCCCGGCAGGGGTCACTGCGGTTCCAGCCCCCTCATCCCGCCATCTTGGTACCCACGTACCGCATGGGGAACCTGAGGCACACACAGTTCTCAGAGAGACCATTAAGAACATTCCCATTTTGTCAGATCACGTGGTTGTCCAAGGCAGGGCAGGGGCCAGGTGTCTGGGGCGGGCGTGGGGCCAGCACCGGGGTGTGGGGCAGGCGGGGGGCTGGGGCCAGGTGTGTGGGGCAGGCGTGGGGCCAGGCAGGTCAGGGCTCTGATGCAGTCTCTGTCCCCAGCCCGAGCACTGGGCTCTTGGCCACGACCTGCTTGGCTGCCGTTCCTGTGCCTGCGATGTGGGCGGTGCCTGGGACAACCAGTGAGTGGGGCGGGGCGGGGCGGGGCGGGGCGGGGCGGGGCGGGGCGGGGGAAGGTGGGCGCCACACCCGGAGCCGCTGGGCACTGCTGCCCTGACGCTGCTCTGCTGCCAGGTGTGCCAGTGGGACGGGCCAGTGCCCCTGCCGCAGCCACATGGCGGGCCGGACATGTGCCCAGGTGGAGGCCGGATTCTACAGCGCCCGCCTGGACCACTACACCTACGAGGCGGAGGAGGCCCAGCTGCGCCAGGTGAGCGGCGAGACCCGGCTTCAGCTGCCGTTCCTGGGGAGGGGAGCCTGGGACGGGGGCAGCACCGCCGGGTCCGCCCAGCGCCCAGCGTGTGAATCCAGCTGCCCTCCCTCCAGCACCAGGCCAGCCAGGGGACCAGCCCTGAGCCTGGGGCTGCTCAGTGTGCAGCAGGCAGCAGAGAAATAGGGGGCCCCTGCCCCCTGAGGGCAACCAGGCCCCCGGCCAGTGCCAGTGCCAGTGCCAGCCAGGCTCTCTTCATGGCAGGGCGTGGGAGTGGAGAGGGCGCAGCCCCCCAGCCGGCCAGCCACGTGGACAGGGGTGGGGTTCGCCCACGTGCGAGAGGGCAGCACCCTGGAGTTCCTGGTCAGCGACGTGCCAGCTTCCATGGAGTACGACGTGGTGATACGCTACGAGCCCCAGGCAAGTCCCCGTGGCCATGCCCCTCCCCCGGCTCCCGCCCCGGGCCTCACCTCCCCTGGCTCCTGCCCCCAGGCCTCTCCCCTCCCCCAGCTCCCCTCTCCCAGCTCCCAACTGTGCCCCGGGCCTCTCCCCTCCCCTGGCTGCCGCCTGCAGCCTCGGGCCACTGCCCCACTGTAATATTGGAAACTTTCTGGGCACGGCTGAGAGGGCCAACAGGGCACCGTGCTGAGACCGGGCTCCGTACAGCCCGGCCAGGGCACCGAACCATCACACAGAGCACGTCCCCCCAGCACTTCCCTCAGCCACCCCAGCTCCCCTTGGGCACCGCCAGGCCCCTCCCGACCCAGGTGGGAGGTGAGAGCCCATCGCACCAGCCCCGGCCCCAGCCCCAGCCCCAGGGCAGCGCGTAGCTCAGCTCTCAGCACCGCGCGCTGGGCCCGGCCGTTCCAGTCCAACAGCCAAAGGGCGATGGAGAGAGCAGGAAAAGGGGATCAGGTGCCGCGCCCCAGGCCCCCAGTTCTGGTGCAGGCTGCAGCAGAGGCGGAGCAGGCTCTGTCTGGGAAGTCTCTGGAGTGTGTCCTTTGTCAGGCCGGGTCGGCGATCCTGCCGGGCTCAGCGCCCGGCGCAGACGCTCCTGAACCGACGAGCTGGAGCGAAGACCAACGCAGGAACCTCGCTCGGGGTCCCCTTTGTCCCCGGGCCCACGTGGAGGGAATCCCATCGTTCTCCTGTGGGGCAGCACGGCCGGGCCGGAGCCTGTCCCACAGGCAGGGCAGGGCAGGGCAGGGCGCCCGTCCAGGTCCTTTCCATGGCCTCTGCTGGGTTACACGTCCGCGGCCAAACCTCTCAGCTGCGGACTGGCCCCTGGCCAGGCCCGTGGTCGGTGGAGTGCGGCTTCCTCCGGCCAGGGAGGTGTCCCGGAGCTGCCGCGTCAGTGCCGGCCCAGAGCCGACGCTCATAACTGACCCGCGCGTATGAGCCGTATGCAGGGCCCATGACTCGGAAGCTCTTGCTAAACCCCTCCCAGGGCTTACTTGGCCCCAGATTTGGTGGACGCACGGACCAGGGTGGCAGCACCATCTGCATGGTCCCCTCAAACCCAGCCATGCCACGTGCTCCCCGGCTGCTGCCCGTGCCCTGCGCCCCGCCCCTGCCCTCCCCTAGCCCCCAGCTGCAGCCCGAGGCGGCTGCTCCTCTGACTGGCCTCTCCTGGGCTCCCAGCTTCCGGAGCCATGGGAGGAGGTGAAGCTGCGGGTGCTGCGTCCTGGGCCCATCGCCGCCAGCAGCCCCTGTGGGAACACCATCCCCGCAGACGACCGGCTGGGCACTGCATTTCCGCCCAGGGCCAGGTGAGCGGGACCCGGGCAGCTCCTCTGTCAGGCTGGGCCTTTGCGGGTGTCAGAGATGCCCAGCTGGGGCGGGGGAGGTAATTTACCTGGGTGTTGCCCATACAGCCCTGGGGGGAGCCACTCTCCTGGGGGTGTGTGATGGAGTGGGGGGAGTGCATGTGTGAGTCAGGCTGGATGTGAGAAACAAGCAGAGCAGCTCCCAGCGGCTAAGGATGACCCTGGGGCTACAACTGGCAGGTAACACCTCTGCCCTGAACAAAGAGCAGGGAGGAGCCGAGCTGGGTTTTGAATCGGGGGCGGCAGTTAGAGGCTAGGAAAAGGGAGAGCTGGAAGGCAGCCAGCCGTAGGAGGGGGAAAGCTACACCCCAGAGGGGCACCCCTCGGGGTCTTCTCCCCAGGACGGGTTGGAAGGACTGTCTCTGACTGCTGTACTGACGCTTCTGTGAGAAACTGGGCATCTGTTGCCTAATAAACCTCCTGTTGTACCTGCTAAGTAAAAGTCACTCCTGCCAGTGGACGGGGTGCAGTGCAGGGGGACCCCCGAACCCCATCACACTGGTGTCAGAAGTGGGATGCACTGCACCCATGGATGAGCTCCCAGCAGTGGCTGACTGAGCGCAAGAGAAGGAAGGAGCCTCACAAGAGCCAGAGGGGGAACAGAGCAATTCCTGCAGCTGCTGCTGGTGAGTGGATAACCCCGGAGACAGCGGGGAGATGGATTATACCCGACTCCTGAAGGCAGAGCTAGCGGGGCTGTGCAGAGAGAGGGGCATGACCGTGGGGAAGGCGACCAAGGCCCAGCTGATTGCCCAGCTGGAAGAGAATGACCGATCCGGGGGGGCAGAGCCTGTCCCGGCAGAAAGTGGCCGGTCAGCCTCGGGAAGCGTTTCGGATTCTCCGACAGGAGCAGGGGCTCGACGCCGTCAGACACACACGGTGCCTGCCAGGTCGCGCTCAGCTAGCGGTGGTCCATCGCGGGCAGAGTCCGCCGCCGCAGAGCTGCGACGGCTGGAGCTCGAGGTGAAATTAAAGGAACTGTAAGCCCAGGAACAGCAGAGGGAACGTGAGCGCCAGGAACGGGAAAGAGAGTGTGAGCACGAGCGCCAGCTACAAGAGAGACAGTGGGAGGAGAGAGAGCGAGAACGGGAAGAGAAAGAACAAGATCGGGAGGCGAGAGAGCAAGAGCAGGAGGTGAGAGAGCGAGAGCGGGAGCATGCGCGGGCCATGGCAGAGGCGAGACGCCAAGAGGCCCCAGCTGCGGTAAGCAAGGAGAGGGTCAGACGGCTTGGGGTGGCCAGTCACTTGGAGGCGCGTGTGCTGGCCCAGTGTCAGGACCCAGGGGACATGGACGAGTTCCTTACCGCCTTTGAGCGAGCCTGTGAGTTGCATGAGGTTCCCCCAGCTGAGTGGCTCCGGCACCTCACCCCCTTGCAGGGCCAGAAGGCCGCAGCGGTGCTCAGCCAGCTGGAGGGGCTGCAGCCTGGGGACTATGAACGGTTCAAACAGGCCCTGCTGCATAATTTCGGGCTGACTCCGGAGATGTACAAGAAGAAGTTCCAGGAGGTGCAGAAGAGGCCAGAGGAAACCCATGTAGATACAACCGCCCGCCTGAGGCAATACTACCAGAAGTGGGTGTTCGGAATGGGAGTCCAGTCCGTAGAGGACCTGATCGAGCTGGCGGTCGTGGAGCGATTCTACGAGATGTG
Organism: Carettochelys insculpta; assembly: GCF_033958435.1. Taxonomy (NCBI): domain Eukaryota; kingdom Metazoa; phylum Chordata; order Testudines; family Carettochelyidae; genus Carettochelys; species Carettochelys insculpta. The sequence goes on along the minus strand of NC_134147.1, from coordinate 49,269,201 downwards.
CGCACCTGACCTGAGGGTGTGGCTCCTGGACCGGAAGCCTGGGGACTCACAAAATGCAGGGAAACTGGCAGATGACTTCACAAACAGCTGGGCCAGGTTTGAAAGTGAGCCCCACAAAGAGAGGGAGTCCGGGAGGGAGAGGGAGTCCCGGAGAGACCGAGAATCTCAGAGAGACCAGTTCCTGACCGTACGACAGAGGGGACCACCTCTTGGGCAAGCCCAGGAAAGAGGGGCCGACCACCCACCCGCCAGAGAGCCAAGCAGAGCCTGGACAGAGCAGCCGGCCCGAGGGACACAACAAGACCCAGGCTGTTATTGCTGTGGGCGAAAGGGGCATAGAGCAGCCCAGTGCCCCAAGCTCCCAGACAGGTTGAGCAGGCCGGGGGGTCGTGGAGTCAACTGGGTGGAGTCCCAGAAGCCAGAGAGGCTGGCGGCCAAGGCGGGGGGTGTGATGGAGTGGGGGGAGGGCATGTGTGAGTCAGGCTGGATGTCTGAGGCTAGCAGCAGCTCCCAGTGGCTAAGGATGACCCTGGGGCTACAACTGGCAGGTGACACCTCTGCCTGAACAAAGAGCAGGGAGGAGCTGAGCTGGGTTTTGAATCAGGGGCGGCAGTTAGAGGGAGGAAAAGGGAGAGCTGGAAGGCAGCCAGCCGTAGGAGGGGGAAGCTACACCCCAGAGGGGCACCCCTCGGGGTCTTCTCCCCAGGACAGGTTGGAAGGACTGTCTCTGGCTGCTATGCTGTCGCTTCTGTGAGAAACTGGACATCTGTTGCCTAATAAACCTTCTGTTGTACCTGCTGGGTGAGAGTCACTCCTGCCAGCGGACGGGGTGCAGTGCAGGGGGACCCCTGAACCCCATCACAGGGGGTGCTGACAGTGGGAACTCGGATTGGGCCGAGTCCGCCCCACGGACCAGCTCCTCAGGGGGACCAAATGCTCAGAGGTCAGTTTACAGAGTGGGGGCGGCAACGCCTCTGTGGAGCAAGTGTCTCAAACACCTCGAGGTAGACGGGAAAAAGGTCATGGGGTTCTGGGACACAGGCGCTGACGTGACGCTGGCCCGACCCGGGGTGGTGGCACCGGGCTGCATGATACCCAATTCCCACCTGACGATAACAGGAATTGATGGGACCCCTTTCAAGGTGCCCATGGCGAGGGTGCACCTGAAATGGGGGAAGAAGGAAGGCCCCAAGGAGGTGGGTGTGCACAGCCATTTGCCGGCAGATGTACTGATGGGGGCTGACCTGGAGAACTGGCAAGGTGAACGCCCTCCGAGACTCCCTCTCCTTGTGGGGCTCACTTTCAAACCTGGCCCGGCTGTTTGTGAAGTCATCTGCCAGTTTCCCTGCATCATGTGAGTCCCCCGGCTTCCGGTCCACGAGCCACACCCTCAGGTCAGGTGAGCACATCTCGTAGAATCGCTCCACGACCGCCAGCTCGATCAGGTCCTCTACGGACTGGACTCCCATTCCGAATGCCCACTTCTGGTAGTATTGCTTCAGGCGGGCGGTTGTATCTACGTGGGTTTCCTCTGGCCTCTTCTGCGCCTTCTGGAACTTCTTCTTGTACATCTCCGGAGTCAGCCCGAACTTATGCAGCAGGGCCTGTTTGAACCGTTCATAGTCCCCAGGCTGCAGCCCCACCAGCTGGCTGAGCACCGCTGCGCCCTTCCGGCCCAGCAAGGGGGTGAGGTGCCGGAGCCACTCATCTGGGGGAACCTCGTGCAACTCACAGGCTCGCTCGAAGGCGGTAAGGAACTCGTCCATGTCCCCTGTGTCCTGACACTGGGCCAGCACACGCGTCTCCAAGTGACTGGCCACCCCGAGCCGTCTGGCCCTCTCCCCGCTTACCGCAGCTGGGGTCTCTTGGCGTCTCGCCTCTGCCATGGTTCGCTCATGCTCCCGCTCTCGCTCTCTCTCCTCCCGCTGTCTCTCTTGTAGCTGGCACTCGTGCTCACGCTCTCTTTCTCGTTCCTGGCGCTCGTGCTCACGCTCTCTTTCCCGTTCCTGGCGCTCACGCTCTCTTTCTCGTTCCTGTCGCTCATGCTCACGCTCTCTTTCCCGTTCCTGGTGCTCCAGTTCCTTTAATTTCACCTCGAGTTCCAGCCGTCGCAGCTCTGCGGCGGGGGACTCTGCCCGCGATGGACCACCGCTAGCTGAGTGCGACCTGGTGGGCACCGCGTCTGTCGGACAGCGTCGAGCCCCTGCTCTTGTCGGAGAATCCGAAAAGCTTCCCGAGGCTGACCGGCCACTTTCTGCCGGGACAGGCTCTGCCCCCCCGGATCGGTCATTCTCTTCCAGCTGTGCAATCAGCTGGGCCTTGGTCGCCTTCCCCACGGTCAGGCCCCTCTCTCTGCACAGCCCCGCTAGCTCTGCCTTCAGGAGTCGGGTATAATCCATCTCCCCGCTATCTCCCAGGGTATCCACTCACCAGCAGCAGCTGCAGGAATGGCTCTGTTCCCCCTCTGACTCTTGTGAGACTCCTTCCTTCTCTGGTGCTCAGTCAGCCACTGCTGGGAGCTCATCCGTGGGTGCAGTGCATCCCACTTCTGACACCAGTGTGATGGGGTTCAGGGGTCCCCCTGCACTGCACCCCGTCCGCTGGCAGGAGTGACTCTCACTCAGCAGGTACAACAGCAGGTTTATTAGGCAACAGATGTCCAGTTTCTCACAGAAGCAACAGCATAGCAGCCAGAGACAGTCCTTCCAACCTGTCCTGGGGGGAAGACCCCGAGGGGTGCCCCTCTGGGGTGTAGCTTTCCCCTCCTCAGGCTGGCTGTCTTCCAGCTCTCCCTTCTCCTCGCCTCTAACTGCCGCCCCCCCCCGATTCAAAACCCAGCTCAGCTCCTCCCTGCTCTTTGTTCAGGCAGAGGTGTTATCTGCCAGTTGTAGCCCCAGGGTCATCCTTAGCCACTGGGAGCTGCTGCTTGCCTCGGACATCCAGCCTGACTCACACATGCACCCCCCCCACTCCATCACAGGGGTGACCTGGAGAACTGGCCAGGTGAACGCCCTCGTGCCCTGGTCTTGACCCGTAGCCAAAGAAAACGAGGGGTGTGTTCCCCAGATTCAGGGGTACAGGCCCAGCCAAAGCCACAGAAGCCACAGGGGGACAACCCTGAGAGAAAGGGGGTCCCCAAAAACCAGATCTCACAGGCCAGTGGTGCCGGAGCCAGACAGGGAAGTGGAAGTGGCTTCCGCCCCTGCCCCAGCCGAAGAATTCCAGGCAGAGCAGCAGAGAGACCCCTCCTTGCAGAAGCTGAGGGAACTGGCCAGTCTCAGCCCAGCTCCACAGCTGGGGGGAGGGCTGCAGGGAGAGATTCCTGTGGGAAAAGGGATTCCTGTACCGGGAATGGGCTCCCAGACGCAAAGCGGAGCCATGGAAGGTCCAGAGGCAACTGGTGGTTCCCCAAAAGTACCAGCGTAGGTTGCTGTACCTAGCCCATGATGTCCCGCTCGCAGGACACCAGGGGATCCACCGCACCAGGAGAAGGTTGTTACAGAACTTTTTTTGGCCAGGGATCTTTGCAGCTGTCCGTCTGTATTGCCTGTCCTGCGATCCCTGCCAGAGGGTGGGGAAGACCCAAGACAAGGGGAAAGCTGCCCTGAGGCCACTGCCCATCATAGAGGAGCCTTTCCAGAAAGTGGCTATAGATATAGTGGGACCCTTCAGCAAGGCAACGCGTTTGGGGAAGAAACATATTGTGGTGGTAGATTTTGCCATGCGATACCCAGAAGCAGTGGCCTTGACCTCTGTCGACGCTGACACCGTGGCGTATGCACTGCTGTCCATTTTCAGCAGAGTGGGGTTCCCCAAGGAGGTCCTCCCAGATCAGGGGTCCAACTTCATGTCAGCCCTATTGCAAAGCTTGTGGGACAAGTGTGGGGTCCGGCACACCTGGGCCACAGCCTACCACCCGCAGACCAATGGGCTGGTGGAGAGGTTCAATGGGACTCTGAAGCAGATGCTGAGAACCTTCCTGAATCAATACCCCCATGACTGGGACAAGTACTTACCCCACCTGCTGTTTGCATACAGGGAGGTGCCCCAGTGTGATGAGGTTCAGGGATCCCTCTGCACTGCACCCCGTCTGCTGGCAGGATTGACTTTCACTCAGCAGGTACAACAGAAGGTTTATTAGGCAACAGATGCCCAGTTTCTCCCAGAAGCGACAGCACAGCAGCCAGAGACAGTCCTTCCAACCCGTCCTGGGGAGAAGACCCCGAGGGGTGTGTGATGGGGTTCTGGGGTCCCCCAAGCTCTGCACCCTGTCCGCAGGCAGGAGAGTCTCTCACTTAGCAGGAGAACAGCGGGTTTATTAGCCGACAGGACACAGCATCGTACAGAGGAGTCAGTGCAGCCGGCAGAGACAGCCAGTCCAATCCATGTTGGGGAGAGGAGGCCCCGAGGGGCCCCCAGAGCCGGGGCCTTGCCCCCTCCTTGGTCTCTCTCTCCCTCAGCCCAGACTAACTGCTTCCAACTCCCAGTTCCAATTCAAACCCCTCAGGCTCCACCTCCTCCTTTGTCTGCAGTACAAAGGTGTTACCTGGTTGTCAGGGTTACCCTCAGCAGGAGCCCCACACCCTCTGTGAGCCACTCACACACACACACAGGTATCCCCCGCTCCATCACAGGGGTGCCCCACTGGGGTGTAGCTTTCCCCCTCCTCAGGCTGGCTGCCTTCCAGCTCCTCTTTCCCCAGCTTCCTAACTGCCACCCCTGATTCAAAAAACCCAGCTCAGCTCCTCCCTCCTCTTTGTTCAGGGCAGAGGTGTTACCTGCCAGTTGTAGCCCCAGGGTCATCCTTAGCCACTGGGAGCTGCTGCTAGCCTCAGTCACCCAGCCTGACTCACACATGCACTCCCCCCACTCCATCACACCCAGGAATCCACAGGGTTCTCCCCGTTTGAGCTGCTGTACGGAAGGAGGGTACGGGGACCCTTGGACTTGCTCAGAGAAGAGTGGGAGGGGACGGCCTCTCCTGAAGGGGAGTCAGTGGTACAGTATGTACTGACCTTCCGGGAAAAACTCACCGAGCTCATGGGCCTGGCCAGGGAGAACCTCTCCGTGGCCCAAAGGAAGCAAAAGGTCTGGTATGACCGTAACGCCCGGGCCCGAGCCTATGCCACCGGGGACCAAGTGATGGTCCTTGTACCTGTGCGGCGGAACAAGCTGCAAGCGGCCTGGGATGGGCCCTTCAGGGTCGTCAAACAGCTAAATGACGTGAATTATGTGGTGGAACTGTCAAACCAGGCCCACAGCCACCGGGTCTATCATGTGAACATGATGAAACCTTACTGGGACAGACAGAACTTGGCACTGGGAGGGGCAGGGGGATGATCCCTTGGTGGATTTGCTCACAAGGACTGGAGCCGGCTCCTTGCTGGAGTCTATTCCCCTCTCAGACCAGCTGACCCCTGCCCAGCAGACGGAGATCAAGGAGGTGCTGCATTCACATCAACAGCTGTTCTTGGACAGACCCGGACGCACTGACCTGGCTCTCCACCGAATAGAGACAGGCACCCACGCCCCTATCAAGTGTGTGCCATTCAGAGCCACAGGGAAGACGGCTCAGGACATAGAGCAGGAGGTTGAAGACATGCTGGCTCTGGGGGTGATCCAACCCTCGTCCAGCCCCTGGGCCTCTCCCGTGGTGTTAGTCCCTAAAAAAAAGATGGGTCTGTTCGGTTTTGTGTGGACTATCGCAAGCTTAACGCCATCACTGTATCGGACGCCTACCCCATGCCCAGGCCTGATGACCTTTTAGACAAGCTGGGGGGAGCCCGTTACCTCACCACCATAGACCTCACCAAGGGGTACTGGCAAGTGCCATTAGACCAAGATGCCCGGCTCAAGTCGGCTTTCATCACCCCTGTGGGGCTCTACGAGTTCCTGGTCCTGCCCTTTGGCCTCAAGGGGGCACCCGCGACCTTCCAGCGTCTGGTGGACCAGCTACTGAAAGGGATGGAGAGGTTTGCCCTGGCTTACATGGACGACATTTGCATCTTCAGCCAGACATGGGAGGACCATATGTCCCAAGTCAAGCGGGTGCTGGACCGACTCCAGAAGGCCGGTCTGACTATCAAGGCAGGGAAGTGCAAGGTGGGAATGGCTGAGGTGACCTACCTGGGCCACAAGGTGGGCAGCGGCTGCTTAAAGCCAGAGCCAGCTAAAGTGGAGGCTGTCAGAGATTGGCCCACACCCCAGACTAAGAAGCAGGTCCAGGCCTTCATTGGGATGGCGGGGTACTACCGGAGGTTTGTGCCCCACTTTAGCTCCATCGCAGCCCCCCTCACGGAGCTGTGTAAAAAGGGAAAGCCTGACAAGGTGGTCTGGACCGAGCAGTGCCAAGAGGCCCTCTGCGCGCTGAAGGAGGCTCTGGTCAGGGCCCCGGTGCTGGCAAATCCAGACTTCAACAAGCCCTTCCTGGTGTTCACCGATGCCTCAGACATGGGGCTGGGGGCGGTGCTAATGCAGGTGAATGACAAAGGGGAGAAACACCCCATCGTGTACCTGAGTAAGAAGCTGCTGCCCCGGGAGCAGAACTACGCAGCCATAGAGAAGGAATGTCTGGCCATGGTGTGGGCGCTGGGGAAGCTGCAGCCGTACCTGTTTGGACGGAGTTTCACCGTGTACACCGATCACTCTCCCCTGACCTGGCTGCATCACATGAAAGGGGCCAACGCCAAGCTCCTGCGGTGGAGTCTGCTCCTGCAGGACTACGACATGGAGGTGGTCCATGTGAAGGGGAACAACAACACCATAGCCGATGCCCTGTCACGCAGGGAGGGCCCCGAACTTCCCCAGGTCACTGGCTAAGTGACCCCGCTCAGTGCGGTCTGGAAGGGGGGAGAGATGTGATGGAGTGGGGGGAGGGCCTGTGTGAGACTCGGGCTGGATGTGAGAGACAAGCAGAGCAGCTCCCGGTGGCTAAGGATGACCCTGGGGCTACAACCCAGGCTGGCAGGTAACACCTCTGCCCTGAACAAAGGGGAGGGAGGAGCTGAGCTGGGTTTTGAATCGGGGGTGGCAGTTAGAGGCTAGGGGAAGAGGAGCTGGAAGGCAGCCAGCCTGAGGAGGGGGAAGCTACACCCCAGAGGGGCCCCCCTCGGGGTCTTCTCCCCAGGACAGGTTGGAAGGACTGTCTCTGGCTGCTGTGCTGTCGCTTCTGGGAGAAACTGGGCATCTGTCGCCTAATAAACCTCCTGTTGTACCTGCTGAGTGAGAGTCTCTCCTGCCAGCGGACGGGGTGCGGTGCAGGGGGACCCCTGAACCCCATCACAGGGAGCCTTCTCTGGGGGCTGCTGAGCCCTGCCTCTTGTGCCGACAGGTACGTGGTGTTACCCCAGCCCGTCTGCCTGGAGCAGGGCATCAGCTACACCCTGCGCCTGGAGCTCACCCGCTACTCGACCCGTCAGCCAGTACCCGGTGCCAGCATCCTGATTGACTCGGTGAGCCGAGGACTGCGCCAGGCTGGGCCGAGCCGAGCCGAGCCAGGGGAGGGAGGGCAGAGGGCCTGGCTTGGGGGGGGGCATGGGGTTGGGCTGGGGAGGGAGTCGGGGCAGGGGGCCGGGTGGGGGAGGGGGCCAGGCCAGGCCTCTGGGGGGTAGGTGAGAGGCCGGGGTGGAAGCAGGGCACGGGGGTGGGGCCGGGGCGGGGCGGGAGCAGGGCACGGGGGTGGGGCCGGGGCGGGGCGGGGCGGGAGCAGGGCACGGGGGCGGGGTGGGGCTGGGGCGGGAGCAGGGCACGGGGGTGGGGCTGGGGTGGGGCGGGGCGGGAGCAGGGCGCGGGGGGCCAGGCCGGGGTGAGCAGCGCCCGCTCAGGGGGTAGGTGAGAGGCCGGGGCGGGAGCAGGGCGCGGGGGTCCAGGCTGGGGTGAGCAGCTCCCGCTCAGGGGGTAGGTGAGAGGCCGGGGCGGGAGCAGGGCACGGGGAGCCAGGCTGGGGTGAGCAGCGCCCGCTCGGGGGGTAGGTGAGAGGCCGGGGCAGGGGCAGGAGCAGGGCACGGGGGCGGGGCGGGGCGGGAGCAGGGCACGGGGGGGGCCAGGCCGGGGTGAACAGTGCCAGCCTGGGGGAGGGGGGTAGGTGAGAGGCCAGGGCAGGGGACAGGCCGGGGTGAACAGTGCCCGCTTAGGGGGTAGGTGAGAGGCCAGAGTGGGGTGGGGCAGGGCTGGGGTCGGAGCAGGACGTGGGGGGGCCAGGCCAGGGTGAGCAGTGCCCGGTCAGGGGGGTAGGTGAGAGGCCGGGGTGGAAGCAGGGCATGGGGGCGGGGCGGGGTGGGGTGGGGCTGGGGTGGGAGCAGGGCACGGGGGCGGGGCGGGGCGGGAGCAGGGCACGGGGGGCCAGGCCAGGGTGAGCAGTGCCCGCTCAGGGGGGTAGGTGAGAGGCCGGGGTGGAAGCAGGGCATGGGGGCGGGGCGGGGTGGGGCGGGGCGGGGCGGGAGCAGGGCACGGGGGGCCAGGCCAGGGTGAGCAGTGCCCGGTCAGGGGGGTAGGTGAGAGGCCGGGGTGGAAGCAGGGCATGGGGGCGGGGCAGGGTGGGGTGGGGCTGGGGTGGGAGCAGGGCACGGGGGCGGGGCGGGGCGGGAGCAGGGCGCGGGGGGCCAGGCCGGGGTGAGCAGCGCCCGCTCGGGCCGCCCTCTCCCCGCAGCTGGTGCTGGTGCCGCGCTATTCCTCCCTGGAGGTGTTCGCGGCAGGCGACGTGGCGGCTGTCCAGCGCCGGGAGGCCTTTGAGCAGCACCGCTGTGCGCAGCAGGCCTGGCCCGTGGGCCCAGCGCCCGCCAGCAACGTCTGCGCCCGCCTGCTCACCAGCATCTCCTCTGTGCTCCACGGCGGGGCGCTGCGTGAGTGCCCCCACGCCTGCAGAGCCGCCCGGCCCGTCTGCTGCCCCTCCCTGGGCAGCGCTGGGCCGGGGGGGCTGGGGGGGCCAGGCCCCGTGTGGTGCATCCTGGGGGGGCAAGGCCTGGGTGGCGTATTCCGGGGGGGGGTCCAGGTGTGTATTCTGAGGGGTCCAGGTGGTATATTCCCGGGGGGGGGGGTCCAGGTGTGTATTCTGAGGGGTCCAGGTGGTATATTCGGGGGGGGGGTCCAGGTGTGTATTCCGAGGGGTCCAGGTGGTGTATTCCGGGGGGGGGGGTCCAGGTGCGTCTTCCCTGGGGTGCCGTGTGCAGGTTACCCCTTCACCCTGTCTCTGTGGGTCACAGGCTCCTCTGTCTGCCCCCAGCCTGCCTGTGTGACCCCCAGGGCTCGCTGAGCTCCGAGTGTGACCCCAGTGGGGGGCAGTGCCGGTGCAAACCCAGTGTGATGGGGCGTCGCTGCCACCGCTGCTCCCCCGGCACCTTTGGCTTCGGGCCCAGCGGATGTCGAGGTGAGTGAGGGCTCCTGGCCCCCAGTCTTCCTCACAGCTGCCCCCCCATCCCCTGCTCCCCCCCAGTCTGCCCCATGGCTGCCCCCCCATCCCCTGCTCCCCCCCAGTCTTCCTCACAGCTGCCCCCCCATCCCCTGCTCCCCCCCAGTCTGCCCCATGGCTGCCCCCCCATCTCCTGCCCTCCCCAGTCTGGCCCATGGCTGCCCCCCCATCCCCTGCTCCCCCCCAGTCTGCCCCATGGCTGCCCCCCCATCCCCTGCCCCCCCAGTCTGCCCCACGGCTGCCTCCCCCATCCCCTGCCCCCCCAGTCTGCCCCATGGCTGCCTCCCCAGTCCCTTGCCACCCCAGTCCTCCCCACAGCTGCCCCTGCATCCTCTGCCCCCCCAGTCAGCCCCACAGCTGCCCCCCAGTCCCCTGGCCCCCCCCCGGGCCACCTCCCCAGTCCGCCCAATGGCTGCCCCCCGTCCCCTGCCCCCCTCAATCTGCCCCATGGCTGCCCCCTAGTCCCCTGGCACCCCCAGTCCCCTCCCCCCCAGTCTTCCCCACAGCTGCCCCCCCTGTCCCCTGCCCCCCCACAGTCTGTCCCATGGCTGTTCCCTAGTCCCCAGGCCCCCCCAGGGCCGCCCCCCCCATCCCCTGGCCTCCCCAGGGCTTTCCAGCCAGCCACACCCCAGGGCCCCCCCCCAATCTGCCCCATGGCTGCCCCCACCCCCTGGCACCCCCAGGGCTGCCCCCCTAGTCTGCCCCATGGCTGCCCCCCAGTGCCCTGGGCCCCCCGGGGCTGACCCCAGCCCACAGGGCACCGGCAGGAGTCTGCAGCTGTCGTGCTGTGATCGGGCGTTCCGGGTGAGGGTGCCCGCCCTGGGGGCTGTGTGCTGCCACGGGGGCATCTCCCCTGCTGTGGGCCCAGGGCCGGGCAGTGCCCAGGCCTCTCATGGCCTCTCCCTGCAGCCTGTCAGTGCAGCAGCGCCGGGTCCCTCAGCAGCTTCTGCGACAGCTCCAGCGGGCAGTGTCCCTGCCGGCCCGGCGCCCTGGGGCCCCGCTGTGACCGCTGCCAGCCCGGCTCCTGGGGCTTCCCCCACTGCCAGCCCTGCCTGTGCAACGGGCACTCGGAGGAGTGCGAGCCCCGCACGGGAAGCTGCCTGCGCTGCCGCGACCACACGGAGGGCGACCAATGCCAGAGGTGGCGGGTGCAGGGCTGTCCGGGGGCGGCGGGGGTCAGGGGGCTCTCTCGGGGTCGGGGGGCTCTCTCGGCACTGGCGGGGGCAGCGGGGGGTTGGGGGGTCGGGGGCTCTCCCTGGGCCGGTGGGGGCAGCGGGGGGCTGGGGGGTCGGGGGGGGCTTTCCCGGGGCGGGGACTGGCCCCCCAGATGGCAGTGACCATCATGCTCACGGCCTGGCTGGTGCTGGTGCCACAGGCCAGGGTGCAGAATGGTGGGACGGGATGGGGGCGCCACCCCCAGGCCTCAGTCTGTGCTGCCCGGGCTGGGGCTGGGGCTGGGGCTCTCCTCCGGCTGCCTGGCTCTCACTGCCTGCCCCACAGGTGTGCTGCTGGGTACTATGGGAGCCCCACGTTGGCCTCTGGGGGGCGCTGTCGCCCCTGCCTCTGCCCTGAGGGGCCTGGCAGCGCCCGCCACTTCGCCGTCTCCTGCCACCAGGACAGCCGCTCCCAGCAGGTGATCTGCGTCTGCAGCCCAGGCTACGCGGGTGAGTGCCGGCGGCTGCCACGGCCCAGGCTGGGCTGTTGGGCTGTGGGGGAGCGACGCCGGCTGGGGGGGGTGCCGGGGGGGGCACGACACCAGCCGGGGGACAGCCGGGGGGGTGCTGGCGGGGGAGCAATGCCAGCCGGGGGGGCTGCTGGGGTGCTGCCGGGGGGCTGCCGGTGGGGGAAGTGCCCCATGCCGATACCAGCCTCCCGGCAGGACTGCACTGTGAGGAGTGCGCACCTGGTTACTACGGCAACCCCAGGCAGGCCGGCGGGCGCTGCCAGCCTTGCCAGTGCCACGGCAACATCGACCCGCGGGACCCGGAGGCGTGTGAGCGGCACACCGGGCGCTGCCAGCGCTGCCTGCACCACACCGAGGGCGCCCACTGCCAGCGCTGCCAGCCCGGCTACTACGGCGATGCCGCCCGCCAGGCCTGCCAGCGTGAGTAGGGGTGGGGATCCCCCGCCCCGCCCCTCCCCGCACCTTACTGCTCCCCCCGCCCCGCCCCGCCCCGCCCCACACTGCTCCCCCCGCCCCGCCCCGTCCTGCCCCGCCCCACACTGCTCCCCCCGCCCCGCCCCGCCCCTTACTGCTCCCCCCACCCCGCCTCGCCCCGCCCCACACTGCTCCCCCCACCCCGCCCCGCCCCGCCCCGCCCCTTACTGCTCCCCCCGCCCCGCCTCGCCCTGCCCCACACTGCTCCCCCCGCCCCGCCTCGCCCCGCCCCACACTGCTCCCCCCGCCCCGCCCCATTCCGCTCCCCCCCACTGCCCCGCCTTGTCCTGCCCTGCCCCGCCCCACCCCGCCCCACCATGGGCTGACCTGGCAGGGCCCCAGGGCAGAGCGCAGAGCACACCCGGAGCCAAGCAGCCTGTGCCCAGCGCTCAGGCCCTGCTCTCTGGCTCGCCAGGCTGCACTTGTAACCCCCTGGGCACGGAGCGCGGCGTCTGCCCCTCGCAGGACAAGTGCCGGTGCGATGGGCGCAGTGGGCAGTGCCCATGCCTGCCCCACGTCCAGGGGCAGAGCTGCGACCGCTGCGCCCCCAACTTCTGGAACCTGGCCAGCGGCATGGGCTGCGAGCCCTGTGCCTGCCACCCCCAGCACGCGCGGGGGCCAGCCTGCGACCAGGTGAGACCCCCGCCACGGCGCAGCACCCCGCCCCGCCCCGCCCCATCCCACACGGCCTGGCCTAGCCTGGCCTGGCGAGTATCCACACCTTGTCCCAGGGCTGGGGTGGGGCGAGGCAGGGGGTGTAAGGCCAAGGAGGGCCAGGGTCGGGGGCGTAGGGCCAGGGTGGGGGATGTAGGGCTGGGGCGGTGGGCATAGGTCTGGGGCAGTGGCATAGGGCCGGAGCAGGGGACGTAGGGCCAGGGCCAGGGGGGCGTAGGGCCGTGGAGGGCTGGGGCTGGGGCTGGGGCTGGGGCAGGGGGCCAAGGAGGGCCGGGACAGGGGGTGTAGGACCGTGAAGGGCTGGGGCGGGGGGCAAAGGGCTGGGGCAGGGGGCCGTGGAGGGCCGAGGCAGGGGGCAAAGGGCTGGGGCGGGGGGCCAGGGCGGAGGGCCAAGGGCTGGGGCAGGGGACAAATGGCTGGGGCAGGGGGCCATGGAGGGCCGGGGCGGGGGGCAAAGGGCTGGGGCAGGGGGCCATGGAGGGCCGGGGCGGGGGGCAAAGGGCTGGGGCAGGGGGCAATGGAGGGCCGGGGCAGGGGGCAAAGGGCTGGGGCAGGGGGCCGTGGCGGGCTGGGGCAGGGGGCAAAGGGCTGGGGCAGGGGGCCATGGAGGGCCGGGGCAGGGGGCAAAGGGCTGGGGCAGGGGGCCATGGAGGGCCGGGGCAGGGGGCAAAGGGCTGGGGCAGGGGGCCGTGGCGGGCTGGGGCAGGGGGCAAAGGGCTGGGGCAGGGGGCCATGGAGGGCCGGGGCAGGGGGCAAAGGGCTGGGGCAGGGGGCCATGGAGGGCTGGGGCGGGGGGCAAAGGGCTGGGGCAGGGGGCCGTGGTGGGCTGGGGCGGGGGGCAAAGGGCTGGGGCAGGGGGCCATGGAGGGCCGGGGCAGGGGGCAAAGGGCTGGGGCGGGGGGCCAGGGCGGGGGGCCAAGGGCTGGGGCGGGGGGCAAAGGGCTGGGGCAGGGGGCCATGGAGGGCCGGGGCAGGGGGCAAAGGGCTGGGGCAGGGGGCCGTGGTGGGCCGGGGCGGGGGGCAAAGGGCTGGGGCAGGGGGCCATGGAGGGCCGGGGCGGGGGGCAAAGGGCTGGGGCAGGGGGCCGTGGTGGGCTGGGGCGGGGGGCAAAGGGCTGGGGCAGGGGGCCGTGGTGGGCTGGGGCGGGGGGCAAAGGGCTGGGGCAGGGGGCCGTGGTGGGCTGGGGCGGGGGGCCAGGGCGGGGGGCCAAGGGCTGGGGCGGGGGGCAAAGGGCTGGGGCAGGGGGCCATGGAGGGCCGGGGCAGGGGGCAAAGGGCTGGGGCAGGGGGCCGTGGTGGGCTGGGGCGGGGGGCAAAGGGCTGGGGCAGGGGGCCATGGAGGGCTGGGGCAGGGGGCAAAGGGCTGGGGCAGGGGGCCGTGGTGGGCTGGGGCGGGGGGCAAAGGACTGGGGCAGGGGGCCGTGGAGGGCCGGGGCGGGGGACAAAGGGCTGGGGCAGGGGGCCATGGAGGGCTGGGGCAGGGGGCAAAGGGCTGGGGCAGGGGGCCGTGGTGGGCCGGGGCGGGGGACAAAGGGCTGGGGCAGGGGGCCGTGGTGGGCTGGGGCGGGGGGCAAAGGGCTGGGGCAGGGGGCCGTGGAGGGCCGGGGCGGGGGGCAAAGGGCTGGGGCAGGGGGCCGTGGTGGGCTGGGGCGGGGGGCAAAGGGCTGGGGCAGGGGGCCGTGGAGGGCCGGGGCGGGGGACAAAGGGCTGGGGCAGGGGGCCATGGAGGGCCGGGGCAGGGGGCAAAGGGCTGGGGCAGGGGGCCGTGGCGGGCCGGGGCGGGGGACAAAGGGCTGGGGCAGGGGGCCGTGGAGGGCCGGGGCAGGGGGCAAAGGGCTGGGGCAGGGGGCCGTGGCGGGCCGGGGCGGGGGACAAAGGGCTGGGGCAGGGGGCCATGGAGGGCCGGGGCAGGGGGCAAAGGGCTGGGGCAGGGGGCCGTGGCGGGCCGGGGCGGGGGACAAAGGGCTGGGGCAGGGGGCCGTGGAGGGCCGGGGCGGGGGGCAAAGGGCTGGGGCAGGGGGCCGTGGCGGGCCGGGGCGGGGGACAAAGGGCTGGGGCAGGGGGCCGTGGAGGGCCGGGGCAGGGGGCAAAGGGCTGGGGCAGGGGGCAAAGGGCTGGGGCAGGGGGCCGTGGCGGGCCGGGGCGGGGGACAAACGGCTGGGGCAGGGGGCCGTGGAGGGCCGGGGCGGGGGGCAAAGGGCTGGGGCAGGGGGCCGTGGCGGGCCGGGGCGGGGGACAAAGGGCTGGGGCAGGGGGCCGTGGAGGGCCGGGGCGGGGGGCAAAGGGCTGGGGCAGGGGGCCGTGGAGGGCCGGGGCGGGGGGCAAAGGGCTGGGGCAGGGGGCCGTGGAGGGCCGGGGCGGGGGGCAAAGGGCTGGGGCAGGGGGCCGTGGAGGGCCGGGGCGGGGAGCAAAGGGCTGGGGCAGGGGGCCGTGGCGGGCCGGGGCGGGGGACAAAGGGCTGGGGCAGGGGGCCGTGGAGGGCCGGGGCGGGGGGCAAAGGGCTGGGGCAGGGGGCCGTGGAGGGCCGGGGCGGGGGGCAAAGGGCTGGGGCAGGGGGCCGTGGAGGGCCGGGGCGGGGGGCAAAGGGCTGGGGCAGGGGGCCGTGGCGGGCCGGGGCGGGGGGCAAAGGGCTGGGGCAGGGGGCCGTGGAGGGCCGGGGCGGGGGGCAAAGGGCTGGGGCAGGGGGCCGTGGAGGGCCGGGGCGGGGAGCAAAGGGCTGGGGCAGGGGGCCGTGGAGGGCCGGGGCAGGCGTGGGGCTGGGATGATGACGACGTGGGTACCCGGAGAAGACGAGGGTCCGTGAGCCGGAGCCAGGAAGGCCTGTTCCTTCCAGCCCACGTGCAGGGTGGGTCAGCGCCTGCCCCACGCGGATGGGAAGGGGCGGGGCAGGGCGGGGCTGCCCCACTGCAGTCTGTCGCTCAGTTCACAGGGCAGTGCCCCTGCCAGCCGGGCTTCGGGGGCCGCACCTGCGCCGACTGCCGGGAGCAGCACTGGGGGGAGCCGGAGCAGCAGTGCCGAGGTGAGCATGAGCCGGGAGCCCCTGCACACCAGCACCAGCAGCCAGGGCTCCCTGCGGGCAGCGTGCAAGGGGCTGGGGCGAGCCGAGGGGGCACGGCTGACCCGTCTCCTTTCTGTAGCCTGTGACTGCGACCCCCGTGGCATTGAGAGCTCCCAGTGCCACCGAGCCACCGGGCACTGCTCCTGCCGCCAGGGGGTGTCGGGGGTGCGCTGCGACCAGTGCGCCCGCGGCTTCTCCGGCAGCTTCCCCGACTGCCGGCCCTGCCACCGCTGCTTCGGGGACTGGGACCGCGTGGTGCAGGACCTGGCGGCGCGCGCCCGGGGCCTGGCGGCGCGTGCCCAGCACGTCCAGCAGACGGGCGTCGCAGGCGCCTTTGAGAAGCCCTTCCGGCAGGTGGAGGAGAAGCTGAGCCTGGCCCGGGCAATCGTGGATGCGCGCAACGCCACGGCGGGGGCCGTGAGCCAGCTGATGCGCGCCATGGCAGAGCTGCGGTGAGCCGGGGCGACGCGTGGGCCTGGGCTGAGTGGGCAACGGGCCCCTGGGGGGGCTGGAGACAGCTGCAGCCCGCACAGCGGCAGGGAGCATGTGGGAGCTGTGTCCCAGGCCTCACCCTGCCCCCCGGCCCCCAGGCAGCACATGGGCGAGGCCACGGAGACGCTGACCCAGCTGGAGGGTGAGCTCACGGCGGCACAGGACGAGAACTACAATGCCAACCACGCCCTGGGCACGCTGCAGCGCGGGGCCCGCGCCCTCAACCTCACCCTGCACAGCCTGGCCCAGCAGCTCCACCAGCTCGAGAACTCCAACGTCCTGGGTGAGCCCGGCCCCGCAGCAGGTGTCTCACTGGGGGGCCCATGGGTGGGAGGGTCTGGTGCCGAGGGGCCGGTGGAGGTGTAACACGGGAGCTTTTCCTGAGCCAGCTCGGGGCAAATCGCTTAGACCAGGGCAACTGAAGCCCGGGGGGGGGCGGTCCTCCACCACACGGCACCCAACCTCCCCGCTGAAGGAGGGAAGGCAGGCGTGAGTGGGACAGGGCGGGAGGAAAGGCAGACAGATGGAAGGACAGAAGGATGGAGCGGGCGAGGAGGACAGGAAGGGTGGAAGGAAGAAAGTATGGAAAGGAGGACGGGCAGCCGGAAGGAAAGGGGTGAGTGGGACAGGACGGACGGATGGATGGAAGGAAGGAAGGACAGGCAGACGGAAAGAAGGAAAGACAGACTGAATGGGCAACCAGGGCAGACAGGAGAACAGACGGGCGGAAGGAAGGAAGGACAGACAGGAGAACAGACGAATGGACGGAAGGAAGGACAGACGGCAGACAGGAAGACAGACGGGCGGAAGGAAGGAAGGACAGACAGCAGACAGGAGGACGGATGGAAGGAAGGACAGACGGATGGAAGGAAGGAAGGACAGACAGATGGAAGGAAGGAAGGACAGACGGCAGACAGGAGGACGGATGGAAGGAAGGAAGGAAGGACAGACAGGAGGACAGACGGAAGGAAGGACAGACGGATGGAAGGAAGGAAGGAAGGACAGACGGAAGGAAGGACAGACGGATGGAAGGAAGGAAGGACAGACAGGAGAACAGATGAATGGACGGAAGGAAGGACAGACGGCAGACAGGAGGACAGACGGAAGGAAGGACAGATGGCAGACAGGAAGACAGACGGGTGGAAGGAAGGAAGGACAGACAGGAGGACAGATGGATGGACGGAAGGAAGGACAGACGGCAGACAGGAGGACCGACGGAAGGAAGGACAGATGGCAGACAGGAAGACAGACGGGTGGAAGGAAGGAAGGACAGACAGGAGGACAGATGGATGGAAGGAAGGAAGGAAGGACAGCTGGGCAGGGAAGCTGGGGTCTCAGGGCCCTGGTTGGGGGCGGGCTTGTGTGGGAGAACTGGGGGGCTCGGGGCCTAGGGAGGCTGGTGCCGGCGAGCTGGGGGGCTCAGGGCCCTGGTCGGGGAGGGCTGGCACGGAGGAGCTGGGGGGCTCAGGGCCTGGGGGGGCTGGCATGGGGGAGTTGGGGGTCTCAGGTCCCTGGTTGGGAGGGGCTGGCAGGGGGGAGCTGGGGGCTTGGGGCCCTGGGGGGGATGGCATGGAGGAGCTGGGGGGCTCGGGGGAGCTGAGCAGGGAGGGGCTGATGCCGGGGAGCTGGGGGGCTTGGAGGAGCTGGGCGGGGAGGGGCTGGCGTGCGTGAGCTGAGGGGCTCGGGGCCCTGGTTGGGAGGGGCTGGCAGGGGGAGCTGGGGGGCTCGGGGCACTGGTTGGGAGGGGTTGGTGTGGGGGCGCTGGGAGGCTCGGGAGAGCTGGGTGGGGAGGGGCTGGCGTGGGGGAGCTGGGGGGCTCGGGGCCCTGGATGGGGGGGGCTGGAGCGGAGCAGTTGGGGGGCTCAGGGCCTGGGGGAGCTGGCACAGGGGAGCTGGGGTGCTCGGGGCCCTGGTCGGGAGGAGCTGGGGGGCTCAGGGCTTGGGGGGGCTGGCGCGGGGGAGCTGGGTTGCTCGGGGCCCTGGTCGGGAGGAGCTGGGGGGCTCAGGGCTTGGGGGGGCTGGTGCAGGGGAGCTGGGGTGCTCGGGGCCCTGGTCGGGAGGGGCTGGTGCAGAGGAGCTGGGGGGCTCGGGGCCCTGGTTGGGAGGGGCTGGCACAGGGGAGCTGGGGGCTCCCAGCCTCGGGGTGCATGGCACCGGGTCCTGCCCCCCCTCCGCGGCGGGCATCTCACTGCCCCACCTGCCGCTTCCAGGGGCCTACGACAGCGTGCGCCAGTCCCATGGGCAGTCGCGGGAGGCGGAGCGCGACGCCAATGCTGCCAGCCTGGCGGTGCCCGGCGTGGTGAGCGACTCAGCCGCCCTCCGGCGCCGTGCGGAGCTGCTGGCGGCACGGCAGAGGGACGACTTCAGCCGCAGGAGTGCAGCCAGCCGGCGGGCGCTGGGCGAGGCGGCCGCCAGGGCCGAGGCCCTGCACCTGCACAGAGTCAACGAGAAGGTGGAGGGGGAAGTGGGGTGGGCGGGGGATGGGTCTGAGGGGAAGTGGGGTGAGCGAGGGGAAGTGGGGCGGGCGGGGGGTGGGTCTGAGGGGAAGTGGGGTGAGCGAGGGGAAGTGGGGTGGGCGGGGGGTGGGTCTGAGGGGAAGTGGGGTGAGCGAGGGGAAGTGGGGCGGGCGGGGGGTGGGTCTGAGGGGAAGTGGGGTGAGCGAGGGGAAGTGGGGCGGGCGGGGGGTGGGTCTGAGGGGAAGTGGGGTGAGCGAGGGGAAGTGGGGAGGGCGGGGGGTGGGTCTGAGGGGAAGTGGGGTGAGTGAGGGGAAGTGGGGCGGGCGGGGGGTGGGTCTGAGGGGAAGTGGGGTGAGGCCGCAGGGGGCCAGGGGAACGTTAGATGTTCTGAGCAAGGACACGTCGGGCGCCACCCTGGCCAGCCAGTAGCCCCCCAGCACTTCCCTCAGCCACCCCAGCTCCCCTTGGGCACCGCCAGGCCCCTCCCGACCCAGGTGGGAGGTGAGAGCCCATCGCACCAGCCCCAAGGAGCAGCCCCAGCCCCAGGGCAGCGCGTAGCTCAGCTCTCAGCACCGCGCGCTGGGCCCGGCCATTCCAGTCCAACAGCCAAAGAGCGATGGAGAGAGCAGGGAAAGGGGATCAGGTGCCGCGCCCCAGGCCCCCAGTTCTGGTGCAGGCTGCAGCAGAGGCGGAGCAGGCTCTGTCTGGGAAGTCTCTGGAGTGTGTCCTTTGTCAGGCCGGGTCGGCGATCCTGCCGGCCTCAGCGCCCGGCGCAGACGCTCCTGAACCGACGAGCTGGAGCGAAGACCAACGCAGGAACCTCGCTCGGGGTCCCCTTTGTCCCCGGGCCCACGTGGAGGGAATCCCATCGTTCTCCTGTGGGGCAGCACGGCCGGGCCGGAGCCTGTCCCACAGGCAGGGCAGGGCAGGGCAGGGCGCCCGTCCAGGTCCTTTCCATGGCCTCTGCTGGGTTACACGTCCGCGGCCAAACCTCTCAGCTGCGGACTGGCCCCTGGCCAGGCCCGTGGTCGGTGGAGTGCGGCTTCCCCCGGCCAGGGAGGTGTCCCGGAGCTGCCGCGTCAGTGCCGGCCCAGAGCCGACGCTCGTAACTCCACAAGCAAAGGGACAGTAAAAGTGGCTGCAAGTGTTCCCTAGACACCTCCCACAGCCCACGCTGCTGAGTCAGAACACAGCCCTGGGGCTTGCGCCAGCTCGTCCTCAAACCCAGCACCATCCCACGGGCCGCAAGGCCATGCACAGCTGCCCCAGCTCCTGGGGGCAGCCAGTAGCGCCCTGTCTGTCTGTCTGTCCGCAGGTGTGCGGGGCCCCAGGGGATGCCCCCTGTGCCAGCAGCCCCTGCGGGGGGGCAGGCTGCCGGGACGAAGATGGCAGGCGCCACTGTGGGGGCCTCAGCTGCACTGGGGCGGTGCCCATGGCCAGGCGCGCACTGGAGCGGGCCCAGCATGGCCATGCCGAGCTGCACCAGACCATGGGTGAGGCGGATCAGCTTCTCCGCAAGGTACGCGGTGGGGCCACTGGGGATGGGGCATTGGGGGCCAGGGAAAGGGTGTGGGCACGGGAGCTGGCACAGAGCAGGGCCTGAGGGACAGTGCATGGGCTGTAGCTGGCCCATCTCTGGGCAGTATGTGGGGCACGGCTCTCTCTGTGGGCAGCCCACGAGTCCTGGCTTCACCATCCATGGGGCAGCATTGGCTCATGGGTTCCCTCTCCCCCATCGGTGGCAATGTCCGCAGATGGCACCAGGCCGTGGCTCCCCGTGGGTGGCAGTGCCCGAGGACGGCACCAGGCTGTGGCTCCCTGTGGGTGGCAGTGCCCACAGATGGCACCAGGCCGTGGCTCCCCGTGGTTGCAGTGCCCAAGGGCGGCACCAGGCTGTGGCTCCCTGTGGGTGGCAATGGCTGAGGGCGACACCAGGCCGTGGCTCCCCGTGGGTGGCAGTGCCCACAGATGGCACCAGACCGTGGCTCCCCATGGGTGGCGGTGCCTGAGGGTGGCACCAGGCCCTGGCTTCCCGTGGGTGACTGTGCCCAAGGGCAACACTAGGCTGTGGCTCTCCGTGGGTGGCAGTGCCCGAAGGTGACACCAGGCTGTGGCTCCCCGTGGTTGCAGTGCCTGAGGGCAGCACCAGTCTGTGGCTCCCTGTGGGTGGCAGTGCCCGAGGGCGGCACTGGGCCCTGGCTCCCCGTGGTTGCAGTGCCCGAGGGCGGCACTGGGCCCTGGCTCCCCGTGGTTGCAGTGCCCGAGGGCAGCACCGGGCCCTGGCTCCCCGTGGTTGCAGTGCCCGAGGGCAGCACCGGGCCCTGGCTCCCCGTGGTTGCAGTGCCCGAGGGCAGCACCAGGCCCTGGTTCCCCGTGGGTTGCAGTGCCCGAGGGCGGCACCAGGCTGTGGCTCCCTGTGGGTGGCAGTGCCCAAGGGTGGCACCAGGCCCTGGCTTCCCGTGGGTGACTGTGCCCGAGGGCAACACTAGGCTGTGGCTCTCCGTGGGTGGCAGTGCCCGAAGGTGACACCAGGCTGTCGCTCCCTGTGGGTGGCAGTGCCTGAGGGTGACACCAGGCCCTGGCTCCCTGTGGGTGGCAGTGCCCAAGGGTGACAGCAGGCTGTGGCTCCCTATGGGTGGCAGTGCCCGAGAGCGGCACCAGTCTGTGGCTCCCCCAAGGGTGGCACCAGTCTGTGGCTCCCCGTGGTTGCAGTGCCCGAGGGCAGCACCAGTCTGTGGCTCCCTGTGGGTAGCAGTGCCCAAGGGTGGCACCGGGCCCTGGCTCCCCGTGGTTGCAGTGCCCGAGGGCGGCACCAGGCCCTGGCTCCCTGTGGGTAGCAGTGCCCGAGGGCAGCACCAGTCTGTGGCTCCCTGTGGGTGGCAGTGCCCGAGGGCGGCACCAGGCCCTGGCTCCCCGTGGGTTGCAGTGCCCGAGGGCAGCACCAGTCTGTGGCTCCCTGTGGGTGGCAGTGCCCAAGGGTGGCACCGGGCCCTGGCTCCCCGTGGGTGCAGTGCCCGAGGGCGGCACCCGGCCCTGGCTCCCCGTGGGTTGCAGTGCCCGAGGGCGGCACCAGTCTGTGGCTCCCCGTGGTTGCAGTGCCCAAGGGCAGCACCGGGCCCTGGCTCCCCGTGGTTGCAGTGCCCGAGGGCGGCACCGGGCCCTGGCTCCCCGTGGGTGCAGTGCCCGAGGGCAGCACCGGGCCCTGGCTCCCCGTGGGTGCAGTGCCCGAGGGCGGCACCCGGCCCTGGCTCCCCGTGGGTTGCAGTGCCCGAGGGCGGCACCAGTCTGTGGCTCCCCGTGGTTGCAGTGCCCAAGGGCGGCACCGGGCCCTGGCTCCCTGTGGTTGCAGTGCCCGAGGGCGGCACCGGGCCCTGGCTCCCCGTGGGTGCAGTGCCCATGGGTGGAGAGTGAGCCACGTCTCTGGCAGGTGGCCGAGGCGCAGGGGAGAGCTGGCATGGCCCGGCTGCAGGCGCAGGCTGCGCTGGACAAGGCGAACACGACGAAGGCGCATGTGCAGCGCTCCAACGAGGCCCTGCGGGAGCTCATCCGCCAGATCAAGGGCTTTCTGAGCCGTGAGTGCCCCTCAGCCCCCACCGCCTGGGGGACACGGTGCCGGGCGCCCCGCGCGGGAAGGAGTGAGGCTGGCTTGGCAGGGGCACACGCCGTCTGGGGCAGCCGCGGTGGGGGTGGGGTCAGTGAGGGCAGTGTTTGGGCATGGGCATGAAATACTCTCGCGGGGGTGAAGTGGCCACAATCGAAGGGACGGGGCAGGCAGCGAGCAGGGGCGGGGCAGCCAGTGAGTGGCAGTGGGGCAGGCACTGAACAGGGTGGGGCAGGCAGCGAGCGGGGGCGGGGCAGCCAGTGAGTGGCAGTGGGGCAGGCACTGAACAGGGCAGGGCAGGCAGGGAGCGGGGGCGGGGCAGCCAGTGAGTGGCAGTGGGGCAGGCACTGAACAGGGCGGGGCAGGCAGAGAGCGGGGGCGGGGCAGCCAGTGAGTGGCAGTGGGGCAGGCACTGAACAGGGCGGGGCAGGCAGTGAGCAGGGGTGGGGCAGCCAGTGAGTGGCAGTGGGGCAGGCACTGAACAGGGCGGGGCAGGCAGCGAGCGGGGGCGGGGCAGCCAGTGAGTTGCAGTGGGGCAGGCACTGAACAGGGCGGGGCAGGCAGAGAGCGGGGGTGCGGCAGCCAGTGAGTGGCAGTGGGGCAGGCACTGAACAGGGCAGGGCAGGCAGCGAGCGGGGGCGGGGCAGGCACTGAACAGGGCGGGGCAGGCAGCGAGCGGGGGCGGGGCAGCCAGTGAGTGGCAGTGGGGCAGGCACTGAACAGGGCGGGGCAGGCAGCGAGCGGGGGCGGGGCAGCCAGTGAGTGGCAGTGGGGCAGGCACTGAACAGGGCGGGGCAGGCAGCGAGCGGGGGCGGGGCAGCCAGTGAGTGGTAGTGGGGCAGGCACTGAACAGGGTGGGGCAGGCAGCGAGCGGGGGCGGGGCAGCCAGTGAGTGGCAGTGGGGCAGGCACTGAACAGGGCGGGGCAGGCAGCGAGCGGGGGCGGGGCAGCCAGTGAGTGGTAGTGGGGCAGGCACTGAACAGGGCGGGGCAGGCAGGGATCGGGGGCGGGGCAGCCAGTGAGTGGAAGTGGGGCAGGCACTGAACAGGGCGGGGCAGGCAGAGAGCGGGGGCGGGGCAGCCAGTGAGTGGCAGTGGGGCAGGCACTGAACAGGGCGGGGCAGGCAGCGAGCGGGGGTGGGGCAGCCAGTGAGTGGCAGTGGGGCAGGCAGCGAGCGGGGGCGGGGCAGCCAGTGAGTGGCAGTGGGGCAGGCACTGAACAGGGCGGGGCAGGCAGCGAGCGGGGGTGCGGCAGCCAGTGAGTGGCAGTGGGGCAGGCACTGAACAGGGCGGGGCAGGCAGCGAGCGGGGGCGGGGCAGCCAGTGAGTGGCAGTGGGGCAGGCACTGAACAGGGCGGGGCAGGCAGGGAGCGGGGGCAGGGCAGCCAGTGAGTGGCAGTGGGGCAGGCACTGAACAGGGCGGGGCAGGCAGAGAGCGGGGGCGGGGCAGCCAGTGAGTGGCAGTGGGGCAGGCACTGAACAGGGCGGGGCAGGCAGCGAGCGGGGGTGGGGCAGCCAGTGAGTGGCAGTGGGGCAGGCAGCGAGCGGGGGCGGGGCAGCCAGTGAGTGGCAGTGGGGCAGGCACTGAACAGGGCGGGGCAGGCAGCGAGCGGGGGTGCGGCAGCCAGTGAGTGGCAGTGGGGCAGGCACTGAACAGGGCGGGGCAGGCAGCGAGCGGGGGCGGGGCAGCCAGTGAGTGGCAGTGGGGCAGGCACTGAACAGGGCGGGGCAGGCAGGGAGCGGGGGCAGGGCAGCCAGTGAGTGGCAGTGGGGCAGGCACTGAACAGGGCGGGGCAGGCAGAGAGCGGGGGCGGGGCAGCCAGTGAGTGGCAGTGGGGCAGGCACTGAACAGGGCGGGGCAGGCAGTGAGCGGGGGCGGGGCAGGCAGCGAGTGGGGCAGTCAGACTCCTGGGACTCGTGCTCTCCCCTGGCCCGTCGGGTCCCTGGGGGGAGCCCCTGGTGGCAGAACTGCCCCCTCGGCGCCCCCAGCAGTCCCGGCCCTGATCCCCATTGGCCGGCGTCGAGCTGCAGGGGTGTCGCTCATCCAGCCCAGCACAGGCGCGGGCTGGTCCCTCGGGCCTGGCCCCACTCAGCCCAGCACCACCAGGTCTGGTCTGCGGGCAGTGGGTGCTGGCCACACCCTCTCCCCAGGCCAGCCGAGCCTCCGACCCCTCCCCAGGCAGCTCTGGCCTCTGCGCCCACCCTGGGGCCCCTCTTCCCTCCTCTGTTCCCTGGCTGGCCTGAGCTGGCCCTCTCCTTGCGCCTTGTCTGCCCGCTGGCCGGAGCCGGCTGCCTGCCGCTGGGTCCTCTGTCCCCAGGCCCTTGTCCCGGTCCTGGCCCCGGCTGCTAGATGAGGTCCCACCCGGTTCTCTGCTGCCGCCCTCCCTCCTGCTGCCTTCTTAGACAGGCAGCACCCCAGGGAAACTGAGGCACGCGCCCTATTCCTGGCAAATGCGACAGAAGCCCCAGGCTTGGGCCTTCCCCCTCCAGTCCAGCTGGTGGCCGGGGTGCTCAGGGCCCCGCTCTGGGGCAAAGTGCATCCCCCTCCTTTGACCGGGGGCCGCAGGAAGGGGCGGGGCAAGCTCCCTCCCAGCTAACGCTCCGCGCTGGCGGCCCAGAGGCTGCGGGCAGGGGAGAGGCAATGGTGGCCCAGACTGCCCGTGGCCGTGCCCAACCTACCCACCTTCGCAGTAGGGCACTGGCTCTTCCCCGGCACAGCCACGCCTGGCTGAATGCCGTGTACCTGCAGAGCGAGCTGGCTGCAGGTCTGCCCACACCTACTGGCCTGCCAGCGCTGCGCCCTGCCATCGGTGCCACCCCTCCGCGCCCATGCACCCCTGCCCTGCACAGGCCAGACTGCCTGGGCCCGCTCCCCCAGCTTCGGCAGGGGAGCAGCCGCCTGTGTCTCCCACGGAGCCCTGGGCCTGGTACTGGCCTCGGGAGCAGTCGCTCCCCAGTCACCTTCCCCGCAGCTCCCCACCCTGCAGCGCAGGTCCAGCACCTCTGCCGGCCTGGGCATGCTGTGCCCTATGGCCAGGGGCATCCCAGCCCCTCTGCAGCGCGGCACGGGCCTCTCCCAGCTCAGGCCCGGCACCCACGGGGCGAGGGAAGCGTTGCTGCTGGGCAGTAGGCCCGGTGAGACACCGCAGGGTAAACCCTCCAGCCCCCATGCCTGCAGTGTAGTTCGGCCTGTGCCGGGGCAGGTAGGGAACATGGAGCGGGCGCCCCCTCTTTCTGGGGACAAGCCCCCCAGGTCCGCCCCCCACCCTGAGGGTTCGGTGCTTTGGCCCGTCTGGGCACGGGGGCTGGATTCGGCCTCGAAGAGGCGTAAGCCCTTCCTGCGGGTGGGCTGAAGCTGGCGTGCTGCAGCAGCCCGGTGCCTGCATGGCTGTCCCCTGAGCCATGGCCCACCTAGCATGGCCCTCAGAGCCCTGGCACCCTCGGACCAGACCCAGCAGCGTGTGCATCGTGGCATCTCTGCTCTGCCCGTGGCCCCCGGGATCGGCGAGCGCAGCCCAGGAGCTGCCTGCAGGCAGAGCTGCTCCAGCATCTGTGGCACCCCCAGGGCGGGCTGCTTGGAGTTGCGCCTGGGAGCGGGCTGTGCGGGAGGCTCTCTGGTGCAGGCACCCCCACACCTGCCAGCACAGCTGCGCCTTGCCGGGCTTTGGGCCTCTCAGGGCAGGCGGCCCACGGCTGGCCCCGTCCCACCCGTCCTGCAGGCAGTGGTCCTGGCACAGACCCGCCAGCCAGCGTGTGGCGCCCAGAGCTTCTCACACGCCCACTCTCCTTCCCCGTCTGCTCAGCTCCAGCCACACGCTCAGCAAAGCCCAACCCACCTGCTGCACTGCTGGCTGAGTGCTGGGAGCACCGGGCCCCTGGGCGTGAGGTGCCGTGCCCGTCTGCAGGGCAGCCTGCGGCAGAGCACCAGCCTTCCCCAGACAGGCACGCTCGGGACTCTGCCCCACTGGCCGCTCAGGACCGCCCCCCACACCCACAGCAAGTGCCCTGGGCCAGCTCCCGTTTGCATTGTCCAGGCGCTCAGCCAGTCAGGCTCCCCCAGCTGGGAAGTGCGTCCGGTGGACCTCCACTGCTGCCCCAGCTAACGAGGTGTCCCAGATGCCCTCCCCGCACCTGGAACTGGCTCCAGGGACTGGTCGCTCTCTCCGAGCCAGCACTGCCGGGGCAGCCTCCTTGCACTCTCCACTGTGCGGCTGGGAGCTACCTCTAGGCCCTTTCCTGCCTGGCCCTCCCCACTCCCTCGTCCTGCTGGCAGCCCCCCCGGCCCAGCGCCTGCGCCTCCAGCCAGCCGGCTGCGCAGGCCCCCAGGCGCTGGGCCAGGAGGGGCAGGTGCTGAGCCGCTCTCTGCCCGCCAGAGGAGGGGGCCGACCCCGAGAGCATCGAGGCAGTGGCTGAGCGGGTGCTGGAGCTCTCCATCCCTGCCTCGCCTGACCAGATCCGGCACCTGGCCGAGGAGATCAAGGAGCGGGTCAGCAGCCTGGCCGATGTGGACGCCATCCTGGAGCGCACAGCGGGGGCCGTGCGCCAGGCAGAGCAGCTGCTGCAGGGCGCCCACAGGGCCAGGTGAGCCTGCAGCTGGGGCAGGTGCCAGGTGCAGCAGCCCCGGGAGTAGTGAGCGGCCTGCTGGCCAGCCCCTGTGCCCGCACTGAGCCCTGGGCAGGCCCCTCCTGTGCGGCCAATGCCAGCCAGCTGGGTGCGAGCCCAGCGCCCCATGTCGTGCCGTGTCCCGGTCCAGGTCGCAGGCGGAACGTGCGAAGAGCACGGCGGAGGTGGGCAGGCGGGCCTTGGAGGACGCCAGGCGAGCCCAGCGTGCGGCTGAGAGCGCCATCCGCAGTGCCAGCAACAACATCCGCCACACCGTGGGCACCCTGAAGGAGGTGAGGGCTGCCCGCCTGCTGCGGCCGCTCTGCCGCAGCCCCGCAAGGAGCCTTGGCTGGGCCCATGGAGGGCCCCCAGGTGCCACACAGCCTCCCCAGCTCTGAGCGAGCCTGTGGCCATGGTTCCCACCAGCCCCGGTGTTGCGCTGGGGAGACGCCCTGGGCGGGGGCAGCAATGACAACGGACCATGGCCATCAGCACACACCCACCCCGGTAGTGGCCCCATTGAACGGCCAGGCCCGGGGGCTGGAAGGGAGCTGGGGTCTGCAGGTCAGGCGACCCCTGGGTACTATGCAGGGCACCCCATCTTTTCCAGCAAGCCCTCACGCAGGTCTGGATCCTGCAGGATCCCAGCGGACCTTCCCCTTGCACCACACCTGCCTCTGAGGAGCGTCTCCCGGGGGGGGGTCTGAGGCCCAGCTGCTGGCAGCGTTCCAGGCCGCCCCAGCTGGCATTGCACGGCTCGGCTGCCTTTACGCACTGGGCGTGCTTGCTCCTCGGGCGAGGTGGGCACATGCGTGTGACCGGCTGGTGCCTCCGAGAGCCCCGCTCCCCTTGGGTGTGTGATCTTTGAGGGGGGGACACACACCTTGTTCACACAGCCCGAGCCTGATCCCTGCAAAGCACAGCCCTGGGAGTTACAGGTCCCAGAGGGCTGTGCCCTCCGTCGCGTCCACCAGCGAGCGAGCCCTGGAACACAGCCTGACCAAAACCGGTCACTGGCACAGTCTGCGTGGGCATCACTAGTGGGCGTGGCCGGCCTGTGGCTGCACGCAGGCCCGTGCTGTCAGCTCTTGGAAAGTGGGGGGGCAGGTACACTGAGGCACATCACACTGCCTGGGGGTCTGTTACAGCTTACGCCAGCACCGGAGTGTTACACTTCAGCGCCAGGCTCACCGTGGCAGCTGTGCCCAGCCAAGCCACTGAACCAGCCCCAGCCCAGAACATCTCTGCCTGCCAGGCCAGCTGGTGCCAGGCTCCTGTCCCTGGCACCATGGCAGGATGGTGCTAGCTCTGCAGAGAGCAGTGGAGCTGCAGCCAGAACTCAGACTCCTTCCTGTCCCTTCCCTGCCACCCAGCCCTATGCCAAGCTCCGATCGCTGCAGGCCCAGCTGGACTCATGGGCCCCCAGCCCTCAGGTGGCAGCCAGCCAGCCTGTGGGGCTCCCGTGTCATTCTTGTTGCCCTAGGCTGGTGCCAGCCAGGCCTGCTGCCCAGCCTGTGATAGGACGGGGTTTCCAGGCACAGCTGGAGAAATCAATCCAGGGTAACTTTGCTTCAAATCCAGGCCACTGACAGCCTCAGGCTGGGATTTCCTTCTCCAAGGCAAATCCAACCAGCCACAAACGTATTCTGCCAGCCCCATGGCCAGCCAGAGGCCACGCAAGCAAACCCACCAACTGCCCAGCTGCTGCCCCAGCCCAGACCAGCAACCCCAAACTTAGGCGAGAGGCTCTTAAGCCTGTTTCACCCAACACTGCACAGATCCTTCCAGACCCCAAAGGACCCAGCCCCAGACGCTGGTCAATATAGACTTGGCTCTTACCCCAAGAACACGCCCACCGATTCGTTAGCTCTAATCCCTAAAGGGTTATTAATCCAAAAGGAAGACCAGGGTGAGAGAGAAGGATGGTTCCAGCAGCACTTTACACGCATCAGTCACAACTACTGACGCAGCCAGTGGTGTTATTTGCTGGTTCCTGAGAGTCTCTGAACGTTCATTTCTGGTCACATAGATTCAGCCATTGGCGTGTTTGTAGACCCGGCTGCGGGGCCCACGTGCTGGACATGGACCCATGGAGACCAAAAGACAAAAGAGCCAAGATGGCCACTGCCAAGTCCACAGCATTGTTTACTCTTGTGTTGCCTCTTCGGCTCTAGTCAGGGACAAAGCCCTTCTTCTTCCCGTAGTGCCTGGCCGGGCCGGGCCGCCCCTACCTGACGCAGGGGGGCTGGTGAGGCAGGCTGCCAGGGGCCGAATCCCAGGGGACAGGCTCCCGTGTCTGAGCTGGGCCTGTTCCTTTGGCTCAGCCCCGGTCACCTGAGCAGTGGCCACATCCCATTGACGGGAGCCAGGTACCCGGGAGGTGGGGTCGGTGTCTGAGCACCTGGTTTGTACCTCCCTGTTCAGCCCAGTGCCCTGGCTGGGGCCGAGTTCACCTCCCACTGGGAAGCTCCAGACGCAAACGTTCTCACCCAGCTGCAGCGCTGAAGTCTGTATCTCTGCCCACGGCCACGGCACGGCCACGCGAGTAGCACACACAGACGCAGGGCACCCTCAGCTTCCCCTGGACACCGCACGCGGCCCCGGCTTCCAGACCCAAAGTAAAAGTCTGGTCACGTGACACAGCCCGGTGGGTGACCCAACAGTCCCTGCCCCGGCAGTGCCCAGGCATTCAAGTCTGTCTGCACCAGGGAGCAGACCGCCCAGTCTGACACTGCCAGCGCCGACAGGCAGCTCCCACGGCCCAAGGGACGCCACGGCCTGGGCCCGCAGGGCTGCTGCCTGAGCCTCTTGGCTGAGCCTGCTCCGCTCCCGGGCAGGTCCAGCTGCAGACAGTGAGCACGGAGCGCCAGCTGCAGGGTGCCCTGGAGCAGGCCGCTCGCCTGGACAGCCAGCTGGGCGCGCTGAAGGTGAAGCGGGCCAATAACAGCCTGGCAGCCATGCGGGCCAGAGGCACAGCCAGTGCCGCACACTCCCGGGCCGCAGAGGCCAAGCAGGTGAGCAGGGCAGGGCGGGGCTCTTCCGTACAGAGCCTGCAGGCTGGGGAGTCAGCACAGTCGGGGAGAGCAGCTCTGGCTCTGACTCAGGGAGCCCCACTTATCTGGGGGGGTGCTCCAGCCGTGTCAGGGGGGAGAGGTACCGGGGCTGGCTCTGGGGCACTGGGCTGGCCGTGTCGGGGCGCTGGCTTGGGGGACACAAGGCTGGCCGTGTGGGGGCGCTGGCTCTGGGGGCACTGGGCTGGCCGTGTGGGGGCGCTGGCTCTGGGGGACTGGGCTGGCCGTGTGGGGGCGCTCGCTCTGGGGGCACTGGGCTGGCCGTGTGGGGGCGCTGGCTCTGGGGGCACTGGGCTGGCCGTGTGGGGGCGCTGGCTTGGGGGACACTGGGCTGGCCGTGTGGGGGCGCTGGCTCTGGGGGACTGGGCTGGCCGTGTGGGGGCGCTGGCTCTGGGGGACTGGGCTGGCCGTGTGGGGGCGCTCGCTCTGGGGGCACTGGGCTGGCCGTGTGGGGGCGCTGGCTCTGGGGGACTGGGCTGGCCGTGTCAGGGCGCTGGCTTGGGGGACACAAGGCTGGCCATGTCAGGGCGCTGGCTCTGGGGGACACTGGGCTGGCCGTGTCAGGGCGCTGGCTCTGGGGGACACTGGGCTGGCCGTGTGGGGGCGCTGGCTCTGGGGGCACTGGGCTGGCCGTGTGGGAGCGCTGGCTTGGGGGACACTGGGCTGGCTGTGTGGGGGCGCTGGCTCTGGGGGCACTGGGCTGGTTGTGTGGGGGCGCTGGCTCTGGGGGACTGGGCTGGCCGTGTGGGGGCACTGGCTTGGGGGACACTGGGCTGGCCGTGTGGGGGCGCTGGCTCTGGGGGCACTGGGCTGGTTGTGTGGGGGCGCTGGCTCTGGGGGCACTGGGCTGGCCGTGTGGGGGCGCTGGCTCTGGGGGACTGGGCTGGCCGTGTCAGGGCGCTGGCTTGGGGGACACAAGGCTGGCCGTGTCAGGGCGCTGGCTCTGGGGGACACTGGGCTGGCCGTGTGGGGGCGCTGGCTCTGGGGGCACTGGGCTGGCCGTGTGGGGGCGCTGGCTCTGGGGGCACTGGGCTGGCCGTGTCAGGGCGCTGGCTCTGGGGGACACTGGGCTGGTCGTGTGGGGGCGCTGGCTCTGGGGGCACTGGGCTGGCCGTGTCAGGGCGCTGGCTCTGGGGGACACTGGGCTGGTCGTGTGGGGGCGCTGGCTCTGGGGGCACTGGGCTGGCTGTGTTGGTGCGCTGGCTCGTGGCGGGAGCCAGTCCGGCCCTCGGCACCCTCTGACCGCTTGTCTCTCCGTGGTGACAACGGCACAGCTGGCCGAGGGGCGGCTGGAGGCAGGGTACCAGGCTGCACAGGAGCTGGTGCAGAGCCAGGCCCAAGGCGCACTGCGGGCCAGGCACCGGGCGGAGCAGCTGCGCAATGAGGCCAAGGCCCTGGTGCAGGACGCTCAGGACAAGCTGCAGCGCCTGAGAGGTGAGGTGTGTGGGGAGGCCCTGTGGGCACAGCCCCGGCACTGCCGCTGCCAGGCTCACCCTGCGCTATGTCTCCCCAGCGCTGGAGGGCTCGGCCCAGGAGAACGAGCAGGTGCTGGAGGAGAAGGCGGCCCAGCTGGAGGGGCTGGAGGCCAAGGTGAAGGGCATCGTGGGTGCCATCAACCAGCAGATCCAGATCTACAACACCTGCCAGTGACCCGGAGGCCCCGCCGGCCTGTCCTCTCCCAGCCCCGCATGCTTCCCTCCACAGCCCCAGCACAGCAGCCCGGCACTGCACACTCGTGGGGGCACCCAGCACGCGCTGGCCGAGGCCTGGCCCTGGCCACTCTGCCCTGGAGCAGGTCAGGCACAGTGTGTGTGAATAAACCGCCGCCTGGCCAGCTGCGTCTCCTTGGGGTTCATGTGCGCTTCCTGGCACGCCCACAGGCCGCTCCCGGCCGGCGCAGTCCAGCCTGCCCCCGCCTGCTCTCACGCGAGTCAAGGCAGCCAGCGGCCTGTGCCTGCCAGCTCTGCGTGAGGCAGCTGGGCCCCGCCCGGGGCACATAAGGAGCCTGGAGGGTTGCAAGATGCCAGCTGTGCATGTGTCCTAGCCAGCAAAGCTATATGCCTGTCCCAGCCTGCCAGCAGCTGGGGGCACCCAGGGCACAGGTGGAGCTGCTGCCACGCAGTGCCGGGGACAGACAGCCCTTTCACCCCCGCCCCTCTCTGCCTCCTACAGCCCAGCGTAGCACATCCCTTCCCTCCCGCCCGCCAAAGGCCAGGGAGCTCTGCGGCCGCCAGCAGTCCTATGATGCAGACCTGCAGCTGTCCTGGCCTGACCCCTGCACGGCGCAGGCCTCAGAGCCGGAATGGCCCCGCTGCGGCTGAGCCACCGCCAGCCTCAAAGCCCGACTTCCACCTTCCCGTGACAGACGCGCCCTCGGCCGCAGCCCCCGCCCCGGAGTGAGCCGTGCCCCGTGCTGCCAGGGCAGGCGACACCCAGCCTGGGCTGTGCCCCTCGCACCCAGGGGATTGGTCCTTCCTGCCCATAAGCCTGGCGCCCGGCTGGGCCCTGAGCGCGAGGGCCCCTGGGTGCGCGTTCTCTGCCGGCGCGCGCGGGTCGGGCGGTGGGCCGCTAGCCTGGCAGATGGGCGACGTGCCATGTGGGGAGCCGCTGCAGAGCGGCGCTGGGCGGCGGGTGCCAGCCCTTCGCTTAGGGCAGCCTGGGCACCAGGGCCGGGCACGGGCCATTTCTTTGGGCAGCCCCACAGACACTGCAGGCACCTGCTCCCTGCTGCTGCTCCTGCCTCGGCTGGGCTGGGCTGGCAGAGCGGTCAGCAGGCCCGGCCCTAGCCAGGCGGGTGCCCTGCGCAGCCGCCATCTCAGCACCCCCTGGGTCCAGCACCACAACCTCCCCACTAGGGATCCAAGCCTCCTGGCACAGCACCTGTCCTGGGATCCAGCCCCTCCTGGCACAGCACTGCCGCGGGGGTGGCTGAGGCTCTGCCAGCTGGGCCTTGGGCAGCCCACACCCCTGCACCCCAGCTGTGACTCTCCGCCGGCCCCTCGAGTAGGTTTATTGCAGCTCAGAGACACGGCGTAGCTCAGGCTCCCGGTTAGCACAGGGGCCAGGGCAGGCAGCCTGATTCCTCTTGGGGGGAAGGGCTCACGGCCCACGAACCCACTTTCCTGCTCCCGCCTGCTGTCCACATCCCGCCCGGCCCCGATGAACCCCACTCCCAGGCCCTGCGCGGTGGCCCCTGGCCCAGCCCTGGGAACAGCCGTCTTACCTGCTCAGCCTGGGACTCCTGTCTGGGCCAACCCCATGGGAAGTGAAACGTCGGGACTCAAAACACCAGCCAGGAGGGAAGGCTGGATTAGGAGACAGACAGCTCCCCCAGGGACACACCCTGCAGCTCTGGGGACTTCCGCCTGGCTCTCTGTGCCCTGGGCCTTTTCCTTGGGATCCCCCTGCACCGCACTAGCACTGCCAGACACCTGTAACGGGGCTCAGGGGTCCCCAGGCCCTGCACCCGCCCGCAGCAGCGACTCCCTCGGCGTGGGGGCAGGAGGTCGATGAGCGACAGAGGTGGGGCTCGGGCTCGGGCTCGGGCTCGGCAGCACACGCACCACTAGGGCTCTGTCCCACCCGTCTCGGGGGGAGGAGATCTCCCGAGGGGACCCCAGCTCGGCCCAGCCTGGCCTGACTTTGTTCCTCCCCAGCCTCCCCCCACTAACTGCCGCACCCAGTCCACAGCAGCTGGGCTCCTCTGGCTGTTACCAGCCAGCAGGGAGTGGCCCAGCACGGGGAGGTGCTCAGCCTGTCCCACACACAGGCACCCCCAGGACCCCCCACAGGCAGTGCTGTTTCTTTGCCCTCAATCCCAGTACAGCACTGCCCCCCCCACCCCGGCACAGTACTGGAACCAGCCCAGATCTGACCCCCCGGCACAGCACTGGAACGCGCCCAGATCCGCCCCCGCAGGCACAGCACCACCCCCCAGCTCAGCACCAGGACCGCCCCAGGATCTACCCCCCGCCACCGCCACAGCACTGGAACCCACCCGCATCCGCCCCCCTCAAGCACAGCACCACCCCCCAGCTCAGCAACAGGACCACCCTGGGATCGAAACCCCCCCGGCACAGCATCGCAACCCCCCGGATCTAACCCCCCCCGGCACAGCACCGCAACCCCCCAGATCTAACCCCCCCCGGCACAGCACCGCAACCCCCCAGATCTAACCCCCCCCCGATCTAACCCCCCTGGCACAGCACTGCAACCCCCCAGATCTAACCCCCCCCGGCACAGCACCACAACCCCCCAGATCTAACCCCCCCCCGGGATCTAACCCCCCCCGGCACAGCACCGCAACCCCCCAGATCTAACCCCCCCCCGGATCTAACCCCCCCCGGCACAGCACCGCAACCCCCCGGATCTAACCCCCCCCGGCACAGCACCGCAACCCCCGGATCTAACCCCCCCTGGGATCTAACACCCCCCCCGGCACAGCACCGCAACCCCCCGGATCTAACCCCCCCCGGCACAGCACCGCAACCCCCGGATCTAACCCCCCCTGGGATCTAACACCCCCCCCGGTACAGCACCGCAACCCCCCGGATCTAACCACCCCCAGCACAGCACCGCAACCCCCCAGATCTAACCCCCCCCCGGATCTAACCCCCCCTGGGATCTAACACCCCCCCCGGTACAGCACCGCAACCCCCCGGATCTAACCACCCCCAGCACAGCACCGCAACCCCCCAGATCTAACCCCCCCCCGATCTAACCCCCCCCGGCACAGCACCGCAACCCCCCAGATCTAACCCCCCCCGATCTAACCCCCCTGGCACAGCACTGCAACCCCCCAGATCTAACCCCCCCCGGCACAGCACCACAACCCCCCAGATCTAACCCCCCCCCGGGATCTAACCCCCCCCGGCACAGCACCGCAACCCCCCGGATCTAACCCCCCCCGGCACAGCACCGCAACCCCCGGATCTAACCCCCCCTGGGATCTAACACCCCCCCCGGTACAGCACCGCAACCCCCCGGATCTAACCACCCCCAGCACAGCACCGCAACCCCCCAGATCTAACCCCCCCCCGGATCTAACCCCCCCCGGCACAGCACCGCAACCCCCCAGATCTAACCCCCCCCCGATCTAACCCCCCTGGCACAGCACCGCAACCCCCCAGATCTAACCCCCCCCGGCACAGCACTGCAACCCCCCAGATCTAACCCCCCCCCGGGATCTAACCCCCCCCGGCACAGCACTGCAACCCCCCAGATCTAACCCCCCCCCGGGATCTAACCCCCCCCGGCACAGCACCGCAACCCCCCAGATCTACCCCCACCGGATCTAACCCCCCCCCGGCACAGCACCGCAACCCCCCCGGATCTAACCCCCCCCGGCACAGCACCGCAACCCCCCAGATCTAACCCCCCCCCCCGGATCTAACCCCCCCGGCACAGCACCGCAACCCCCCAGATCTAACCCCCCGGATCTAACCCCCCCGGCACAGCACCGCAACCCCCCAGATCTAACCCCCCCCCCGATCTAACCCCCCTGGCACAGCACCGCAACCCCCCAGATCTAACCCCCCCCCGATCTAACCCCCCCCGGCACAGCACCGCAACCCCCCAGATCTAACCCCCCCCCGATCTAACCCCCCCGGCACAGCACCGCAACCCCCCAGATCTAACCCCCCCCCGGATCTAACCCCCCCGGCACAGCACCGCAACCCCCTGGATCTAACCCCCCCCCGATCTAACCCCCCCCGGCACAGCACCGCAACCCCCCCGGATCTAACCCCCCCCCGATCTAACCCCCCCGGCACAGCACCGCAACCCCCCAGATCTAACCCCCCCCCGATCTAACCCCCCCCGGCACAGCACTGGAACGCGCCCAGATCCGCCCCCGCAGGCACAGCACCACCCCCCAGCTCAGCACCAGGACCGCCCCAGGATCTACCCCCCCCCCCACCGCCACAGCACTGGAACCCACCCGCATCCGCCCCCCTCAAGCACAGCACCACCCCCCAGCTCAGCAACAGGACCACCCTGGGATCGAAACCCCCCCGGCACAGCACCGCAACCCCCCGGCACAGCACCGCAACCCCCGGATCTAACCCCCCCTGGGATCTAACACCCCCCCCGGTACAGCACCGCAACCCCCCGGATCTAACCACCCCCAGCACAGCACCGCAACCCCCCGGATCTAACCCCCCCCGGCACAGCACTGCAACCCCCGGATCTAACCCCCCCTGGGATCTAACACCCCCCCCGGTACAGCACCGCAACCCCCCGGATCTAACCCCCCCGGCACAGCACCGCAACCCCCCAGATCTAACCCCCCCCCGGATCTAACCCCCCCGGCACAGCACCGCAACCCCCCAGATCTAACCCCCCTCCGGCTCTAACCCCCCCCGCACAGCACCGCAACCCCCCAGATCTAACCCCCCTCCGGATCTAACCCCCCCGGCACAGCACCGCAACCCCCCCGGATCTAACCCCCTCCGGATCTAACCCCCCCCGGCACAGCACCGCAACCCCCCCGGATCTAACCCCCCCGGCACAGCACCGCAACCCCCCCGGATCTAACCCCCCCCGGATCTAACCCCCCCGGCACAGCACCGCAACCCCCCAGATCTAACCCCCCCCCGATCTAACCCCCCCGGCACAGCACCGCAACCCCCCCGGATCTAACCCCCCCGGCACAGCACCGCAACCCCCCAGATCTAACCCCCCCCGGCACAGCACCGCAACCCCCCCGGATCTAACCCCCCCCGGATCTAACCCCCCCGGCACAGCACCGCAACCCCCCAGATCTAACCCCCCTCCGGATCTAACCCCCCCCGGCACAGCACCGCAACCCCCCCGGATCTAACCCCCCCAGATCTAACCCCCCCCGGCACAGCACCGCAACCCCCCCGGATCTAACCCCCCCGGCACAGCACCGCAACCCCCCCGGATCTAACCCCCCCCCGGCACAGCACCGCAACCCCCCCGGATCTAACCCCCCCCCGGCACTGCTCGGCCCCATCCGGCCGGTGCCGGCGCAGCTGCCAGGACTTCGCGCGGGAGTGCGCGCGCTGGGGGCGGGGCCTGGCTCCGGGGTTCTCGCGGCCGCCCGACTCGTTGCCAAGGCGTCATTGAGGCCGTCGGGGCGACGCTCCCTCCGTGATGACGTCACATAAACGGCTTTTCTGGGCGTCCCGTCCCGTCACGTGACTAATCCCTCTGTCCCGTGTAGCCGACACCGGCTTCCGGAAGTGCGTCACGGGTCGGGCCTGGCTCCTCCTGCGTCCGCCCGCGCGGAACTTCGGCTCGAAAGAAAACAAACCGCGGAGCCGCCGGGCGGGGTGAGAGCGGGGGGCGGGGGGCAGAGAGTGGGGGAGGGGCCGGGGCAGAGTGCGGGGGAGGTCAGAGAGTGGAGGAGGGGCGGGCCACAGTGGGGGGGGCAGAGAGTGGGGGAGGGGCCGGGGCACAGTGGGGGGGTCGGAGAGTGGAGGAGGGGCCAGGGCACAGTGTGCGGGGGAGAGAGTGGAGGAGGGGTCGGGGCACAGTGGAGGGGGGAGAGAGTGGAGGAGGGGTCGGGGCACAGTGTGGGGGGGGAGAGTGGGGGAGGGGCCGGGGCAGAGCGCGGGGGGCAGAGAGTGGGGGAGGGGCCGGGGCACAGTGTGGGGGGGGAGAGAGTGGAGGAGGGGTCGGGGCACAGTGGAGGGGGGAGAGAGTGGAGGAGGGGCCGGGGCACAGTGGAGGGGGCAGGGAGTGGGGGAGGGGCCGGGGCACAGTGGGGGGGCAGAGTGTGGGGGAGGGGCCGGGGCACAGTGTGGGGGGGGCAGAGAGTGTGGGGGGGCCAGAGAGTGGGGGAGGGACTGGGGCACAGTGGGGGGGTCAGAGAGTGGAGGGGGAGCCAGGGCACAGTGTGTGGGGGAGAGAGTGGAGGAGGGGCCGGGCCACAGTGGGGGGAGGCAGAGCATGGGGGGGAGCCAGTGAGTTGCTGGGGGTGGAGTGGGGTCGTTGCAGGGAGCTGGCGGCAGAAGGGGCTGCGGGGGGTTGGGCGCTGATGGGGGCAGGCTCTGGGGCTGAAGGCAGCATGGGGTCAGGGCGAAGAGGTGCTGAGCTGGGCCAAGTGGCTGGCAGGGCTGGTGCTGCACCCTTGCCGCAGACCCACCGAGCAGGGGCAGCGCCCTGGGCTGGGCTAGGCTGGGCTGCTCCCTGGGAGCCCCGGGGCTGATGGGCAGCGTCTCGAGTGTGGGACCACACTGCCGAACCAAGCTGCAAGGCGTAGGGACATGTGAGGGTGCAGCTAGCAGCTCTCCCCAGGGGTGTGCGTATGGCCCTCGCTGGTCCCCCCCATCTGGTCGGCTACCAGGGCAGTGCCAGGCAGGGTTCAGCCAGCTGGCCGCTGCACTGGAGTCCATTCTCCTGCTCCTGGATTTTTCACGCCTACTGCACCCAGGGCCATGGGGAACGCGGCACAGCCCATGAGATCTGGGCTGTTGGGCATGTTTGTTCTCTGCTAGACGGGTGGCACTGGGCAGACCTGCCTGTCGCAGACTGGGGCTCCTGCTCCAAAAGGGAGATGCGGGGAGTCCCGAGGTTACCTTAGGGCATGGTGGTATTGTCGCCCTTGCGTGTGTGCTGCCTTCAGAGAGGAGCGGCTGGGGGCTGTGCTCTCCTCGCAGCAGCGCTGGCTAAGAATGACGTGACGCTACCATACCAGGCCAGTTTTCTGCGCCGCTTCGGCTGAACAGCCGCTGGGCTCCGAAGCTAGCACCCCTGCCACGCTGGGTTAGGCCTGGGCAGTAGAGCACCAGGAAATTTCCGGGGTAAATAGCTGGAGAGGTAGCACTTCTGCTTTTTGAGTTCTTGTGGCCAGATACTGACCAAAGCGGAGCAGGACTTTGCCAAGCCCTAGATACAGGCCTTGGCCACGTGAGCAGAACTACCAGAATGCCCTTGCTGCCATTGCCGAGCCCAGTGCTGGGCGCATAGTGCAGACAGGTCTTGTTCAGCGCGGTGCCAGCTGCCATGGGGGGCGCAGGGACAGCCAGGGGCTCCCAGCACTGCTGCTTGGTAGAGCAGCAAGCTCGTGCTCCGGGGCTGGTACCGGGGCCTGCGCGGGTGCTGCTTGGAGGCAAGGCAGCATCTCCTGGCAGGGAGTGGCTTGGGCGTGTGCCAGCAGCGCTGCTGAGTGCACCTCACTCCACTTCCCACCGTTAATACTTCTCTCAAGGGGCAGCTGCTGGGTCCGGTGCTGCAGTCCCCTCCTCTGCCTGTCATGGCTTCTGAAGGTGGCAGAGTGTGACACCCTCCCCGCCGCGTGCCAGCAGCTGGGAGGATAGAGGGCAACTCCTCCCTGGCTGCTCCTGGGGCTGGGGGGAGGCCCCTCAGCCCGATGGTTGGGGCCAGCCCTTGGGCTGGTGAGCGCCGTTGGCTGTGTGGCACCCCTGGCAGGAGGCAGAGGATGTTTCTAGAGCGTGCGTGCTCTGCTCCTGGCTCGGGCAGCAGCTGCCTGCGTCACTTTTGGGTTTCCCGCTGAGATTGGTCTCCCTGCTGGGGCTGCCTACGTGTGTGTGGCTGGCACCTGTGGCCCCCCCCCCGCCCCTCAAGCCCCAGGGTTGGAACTGAGCTGGGCTCCAGGCAGCCTGTCCCGGCACAGGCCTGTTCTCAGGAGCAGCCAGGCTCAGTGCTGGAGAGTGAAAGTGAAACCAGGGCCTGGCAGCCTGCCAGGTGACCTCAGCCAAGTACAGATTGTGGCCCTGGAGGGCCTTGTGCTGGCTGAGCTGTTCCACCGCCCCTGCCTGACCTGCCGTGGGCTGGCTCCCCTTGCCAAGCCTCTGGCAGGGGTGAAGGAGTCTGGCTGCAGATTGCACCTGTGCCAGGAGCAGACCGGTTCTCTGTCTTCCCTGCTTCGGAGCGTCAGCCCTCGCCCCTTGTGGAGCCGGTCGCTTTAATGGGCGCTCCTGAGACTGCACTGTCCTGCAGCCGTGGGCCAGGCAGGCAGTCATGCGAGCTGGCTGGAAGCTCGGCTGTAAGAGCCTTCCCCAGCCTGGGGGCTGCTGCGGTTGCTCCCCGCGGCTGCGCTGCTAGCTCTCAGATGGGGCCACCTTCTCTGTGGTACATAGCTGGCATCCTGTGGCCAGCCAGCTTGCAGCCTTTGGCTGCCGTTAGCTTGGGTGGGATGTGACTGGGTCAGTCTGAGTTGGGCTGTGCCCAGCCCAGGTAGGGGAAGACAGATACCCACAACCACCTCCTCCGGGTTTGCAGCCATTCCTGTATTTGCTGCCCCGGGCTGGGAAGCGCTCCCTGTTGAAGGGAAGTGAGGTCAGTGAGGAGATGCCCACTGGGGGACTTGGCAGGGTGGCCCACTCTCTGTTGGCAGTGCTGCTCTGGCGACCTGGTGTTGGCTGCAGCGTTTGCAGCTGCTCCAGTTGCTGGTCCTCTGCTCTGTGATGTTCCCTTTGGGCCCATCTGGGCTCTGGCAGGAGCCAGCCCCTCTGCTGCACCCGGTAACTTGTGCATTCTTATCTCCCTAGGTCGCTTCTTCCTTGCTGGAGAGTTTGCCAACAAAGAGCCGCCAAGATAGCTGGGCCAGGCAGAAAGCGGCGAACCCCTGACCCAGACTCCAGCGCTGACCCCGGCGGGCCGTTTGTGTCCTCCAAGCGGCTGAAGATGTCCAGCAGCGCCAGTGCCCCCAGCCAGCGGAGAGCCACCCGGGGCCTGGAGGATGCTGCCAACAAGAAGAAGCAGAAGGACCGAGCCAACCAGGAGAGCAAGGAGGGCGAGAGACTCCCTGGCAGTGAGCCGAAGAAAGGTAGGGCCTGGGGCGCAGCTGTCCTGCTGCTCCAGCCTCCGGGACGGACGTGCAGGGCCCAACCAGCCCTGCCCCAGGAGCGGAGCTGGGCCTCGCTCTGCCTGTGGCACCAGGGGCCGGGCCTTGGGGAAGCCTCCAGGGTTGGTGCTGGCAACCAGCGTCGTGCGTGATCCAGTGTGCTGAGGCCAAGGGCTGTGCTGCGCGGCTCGGGGAACAGCTGTGCTGCGCCCGCGCTTGCGGCTAGTCCCTTCGCGCTGTCCTGCTGCCAGGCCTGCCCGAGGCAGTGGTGGCTCATGCAGCAGTTCTTACCGACAGTTAACATTGCAGCCGGGGGAGTCCTTGCCCTCCTGGCTGCGTCTGGGAGTCTCTCTCTGGCTTGCTTCCCTCCTGCACTGCAGTGGGCCCAGCCCCAGCCAGGCTGGTGTGCCTGGCACCTATCGGAACGGAGAGCCACTTCTGCGCCCCTCGTCGGGGCCATGCCCTCCTGAGGGCCCCGCAGGGAGCTGGGAAGTCTGGAGCCAGGCTCCTCAGCTGTCTGGAAATGCTGCTGCCCGGTGGCCAGGGAGCAGCTGGCTCGCCGAGGTCTGCTCAGCGGCTCGGCTCTAGGCACAAGCCAGCCTGGCTGCGGAGAACGCCTGCAGGCGGGTGGAGCTCGCAAGCCTCAGTTCCACGCCCCCCCCATTGCGCAGCGCGCAGGGGCACTCAGCCGCTCGCAGTATTTTCGTCGAGTGGTGCGAAATAAATTCCCCGTGGTCATGCCCTCAGGCAGCACGGCTGTGGGGCTGGCTGCAGGCATCTCTGGGGGGAGCCGGCTGGCCCAGTGAGTCCCAGTGGAGGGGGCCGGTGCCCTGGGTTTGCAGAGCGGTGCCGGGGCGGCTCCACCGGAGCGCTGCCAGGCAGAGAGGTGCCGTTCTCCCACGGGCAATGCCGCAGCCAGGGACTCGTTCGCAGGACGCGGCTGTGGGCCGGGAGGTTCGCTGGCAGCGGTGAGGGGTGGCCGGCGTTCAGGAGAGCGCAGCACCGCCTCCTCTGCACAGGGCACACACACGGGGAGCTTGAGAGCCCCTGGCTGGCCGGTGCTCCCAGGGGTCAGGCAGCCTGAGCTGGGGCTGTGCCAATGGGCCAGGGCTCTCCGTGCAGAGTGGGGGGTGGGCAGGGCAGGTGAATGTGGCGAGCTACGAGAGAATGGCCAGCGTTAGCGCTGCCCCATCCGCCTGCTGAGGAGAGCAGAGGGGCCGCAGCCCCAGGGCTGCCCTTCGCACAAGGCACCGGTGGCTGCGCGCCAAGGGGACTCTGCACTGCTGTCCCGTCCCTTGCAGCTCCGCGGGAGCTCCTGCTGGGCCTGCCTCCTGGGGGCTACGTGGCCAGCCAGAGTGGGGAGGGGGAGTTGGTGCTGGAGGGCTGGCCAGGACCACAGGGTAGCCTGTGCCTGGAGCGGGGCTCTGTGCTGGCCATGGACCAGTGCCAGGACCAGCGGGTGTCTGAGCTGCAGGCCAGTCATGGTGGTGCATTCCCTGGGTGGGGGGGCGCTGGCCCTGGCCAAGAAAGCTCGGTGCTGTGGGGCTCAGATCTGTGGTGCAGAGCCCCCCGCCCCGCCTGCTGCAGGCAGTGCTCGTGCGCAGGCGGGGGATTCCACCTGCCCGCCCTGCGCCGCATGGCACACGGCTCCCCCGGTGCTTCGCGCCACGCCAAGCTGCCGGGCGCTCCGGGTTCTGCCCCGGCGTGAAGCTGTTCTGTGTGGTCGCAGACCTGCTGCTGGACTGGAAGCAGAACGCCGACGAGGTCATTGTGAAGCTCAGCTTGGGAGGCACGGCCCTGAAGCCAGAGGAGGTGGACGTTGCCTTCACGGACACCGACTGCGTGGTCAGGCTGCCAGGTAACAGCCGCGGATGGCTCAGGGCCAGCCTCTCTGCCCGGGTGGGGACAGCGGAGTGGCGGGGAGGTGAGCCGCAGGGGCAGGCGGCAGGTGGCCCTGAAAGGGCCTTGCCAAGCGGGTGGCCGGAGAACAGGGAGGTGGAGGGAAGGAGCCTGCAGCGCCATGGCCAGAGGGGACGAGGTGGCCAGGGCCGCAGTGGGGCGCGCCCTCTGGGCAGCAGGCGATGCTGGGGTGCTGCTGAGATGGGCTCAGCTCTGGAGAGGAGCGTTGGGCTGCGGGCAGAGTCCCCCCAGCCAAGTTGTTTGTGCCTCCAGACGGCCGCCAGTGGAGTGGGCACTTCTACGAGGAGATCGAGAGCTCCTGCAGCAAGGTGCAGTGCAAGAGGGGCCACTTCCTGCAGCTGGTGCTTCAGAAAAAGATCCCCCTTCACCCATGGGCTTCGCTCCTGGTAAGGCTGCCATGGGCCGCGGCCCCGCTCTCGCCCAGCCCTCCAGCCTCTGCAGGCTGGGGAGCCGGGCTCACCTTGGCCTCCAGCTCAGCACTGGCCCATCTCCCCGGGCGGGGGGTACTGCAGGCCTGCCGGGCACTGCCTGACGAGCCCCATTGCCTTCCCCAGAAGAAGCGGAAGGATGGCCCCAAGGGGGCGGTGAGCCAGGAGAAGGGGACAGAGCCGCTGCCACCCACGCATCCAGGCCCTGGGGAGCCGCCCCGGAGCAGGCGGGAGTCCCCCAGCGTGAAGCGAGCCCCAGGGAGGAGCGAGGCCCCAGAGGGGAAGAGCCCAGCCAGCCCCGGGCTGCAGAGCGGCCCCAGCGCTAAACGGGCTGTCTACCCGAGCGTGGCTCTGCTGGAGGAGGAGCCAGGTACTGGGGTCCCTGGGCCTTCAGAGCCTGGCAAGGGCCCCACTGGAAGAGGGGGCAGCAGGCAGAACAGCCAAGCAGCCCAGGACGACAACACTGCCCTGGACCTGACCCCGCCTCCAGGCAAGGTGAGTGAGGAATCATCCTGGCCCCTCCCCTCCGGGGCCTCTGGCACCCTTCTCCATAGGCCCACGCTGCTCCTCACAGCTCACATGAAGCCCCTGCCTGCTAAGCTGGGCTGGGCTGGGCTGGGCTGGCACAGGGCCTTGGGGGTGGCGGCTGCAGCCACGGGGGGGCAGAGGGCTGGGCTGGGTTGGGCTGGTGTGGGGGGTTGGGGGTGGCGGCTGCAGCCACGGGGGGGGGGGCAGGGGGCTGGGCTGGGCTGGTGCGGGGGCTTGGGGGTGGCAGCTGCAGCCACGGGAGGGGCAGTGGGCTGGGCTGGGCTGGGCTGGTGCGGGGGCTTGCGGGTGGCGGGCTGCAGCCAATGGGGGGGCAGGGGGCTGGGCTGGTGTGGGGGCTTGGGGTGGCGGGCTGCAGCCATGGGGGGGCAGGGGGCAGGGCTGGGCTGGTGTGGGGGCTTGGGGGTGGTGGCTGCAGCCACCGGGGGGGGCGGGGGCTGGGCTGGGCTGGTGTGGGGGCTTGGGGGTTGCAGGGGGCTGGGCTGGGCTGGTGCGGGGGCTTGGGGGTGGCGGTTGCAGCCACCGGGGGGGGCGGGGGCTGGGCTGGGCTGGTGTGGGGGCTTGGGGGTTGCAGGGGGCTGGGCTGGGCTGGTGCGGGGGCTTGGGGGTGGCGGTTGCAGCCACCGGGGGGGGCGGGGGCGGGGGCTGGGCTGGGCTGGGCTGGTGTGGGCGCTTGGGGGTGGTGGCTGCAGCCACGGGGGAGGGGGGCGGGGCGGGGCGGGGGCTGGGCTGGGCTGGTGCGGGGGTTTGGGGGTGGCAGCTGCAGCCATGTCTCGCTGTCGCCATCTGTCTGCAAAGGCCGATGTGCTGCCGCAGGAGCCCCTGCTGGTGGAGATGCAGCCGCTGGTCAACCCTTCGGAGAGCTCCCCCTGCCGCGCAGCACCCTTCCTGGAGCAGAGACCCCTGCAGCCAGCCAGCCCCCAGGGCCCTGCGCCAGCCCCCCCCTCCCCTCCTCTGGGCAGAGCTGCTGAGAAGAGAGAGCGGTGCAAGGAGGCGGTGGCCCTGGAAGCGGCAGCTGATGGTAAGGCAGCGCCGGAGAGGGAGCCCCTGTGCTGCAGGCAGTCTCCTAAGGAGGCTGCGCTGCGCGCAGGGAGTACTGGGCTGGTGGCGCTGCCCTCCTGGCCAGTGGGGCCTGGAGCAGCTCCTGACCCAGCAGGCTCCCCGCCGCATGGGGACGGGTCCCAGAGTGCCCCAACCTGGGTTTGTCGTGTGCTAGAGCCAGAGGCTGTGGTGAGCCTGAGCTTGGTGAAGAATGACTCGTACGAGAAGGGCAGTGACTCGGTGGTGGTGCACGTCTACGTGAAGGAGATCCACAGGGAGAGCTCCAGGGTGCTGTTCCGGGAACAGGACTTCACGCTGGTGTTCCAGACCAGGTACTGCCAGCACCTTGCTGCTCTGCGCGCCTGGGACTGGCCACCGTGCAGCCGGCTGCCCTCTGACTGACGTCCTTCTCTCTTGCAGTGACGTCAACTTCCTGCGGCTGCACCCGGGCTGTGGTCCCCACACAGTGTTCAGGTGGCAGGTGAAACTCAGGTACCGGTGCTGGCCTGTCCTGAGACCCTGCTGCTCTTGTCTGCTCCAGCCAGGCACAGAACCACCTGACAGGGC
The DNA here is from genome assembly GCF_033958435.1 of Carettochelys insculpta. Lineage (NCBI taxonomy): Eukaryota > Metazoa > Chordata > Testudines > Carettochelyidae > Carettochelys > Carettochelys insculpta. Next base: position 49,224,408 of record NC_134147.1, on the reverse strand, counting down.
AGCTCTGGGCTTTGGGCAGGCCATGCCCCTTTGTCATGGAGGGGCAAAGCGCCCTGCTGCTGGCAGCCCTGCCAGCTCTGATCTGAGCAGCCTGTGTCAGAGAATCATAGAACACTAGGACTGGAAGGGACCTCGAGAGGCCATCGAGTCCAGCCCCCTGTCCCAATGGCAGGATTAAGTACTGTCTAAACCATCCCTGATAGATATCTATCTAACCTCTTCTTAAATACCTCCAGCGATGGAGATTCCACACCTCCCTTGGCAATTTATTCCACCGTTTGACCACCCTGACGGTTAGGAACTTTTTTCTAATGTCCAACCTAAACCTCCCTTGCTGCAGTTTAAGTCCATTGCCTCTTGTTTTATTCTCAGAGGCCAAAAGGAGTAAGTTTTCTCCCCCCTCCTTATGACACCCTTTTAGATACCCGGGGAGCTGCAGAGCCCCGAGCGCCCACCCACCTGCAGACCCCTCAGGGCCGGGAGGCAGCTTAGTGTGGGTTGGCCCGGCCCGGGCGCCCCAGCACTGCTGACCCCTCCTCTGCCAGTGGCCCCAGGTGTCCGGAGCCCAGTGAGCTCCAGCTGGGGCCTCCAGCCCTGAGGCTGCTGTGCCGTTGCCCAGGAACCTGATTGAGCCGGACCAGTGCACGTACAACTTCACCGTCTCCCGCATCAACATCTGCCTGAGGAAACGCCACAGCCAGCGCTGGGGGGGCCTGGAGGCACCGGCGGCACGAGGTCTGCTCCTTGGCTTCCCCTCGCCCTGCCTCTGTGCAGGCCCTACCACGGCCGGAGGGAGGGAGGAGGGTGGGGCAGCTTGGCTCTGGGGCCAGCGGCCTGGGGTGGTGGGGAGGGCGTGCCGTGCCGTGCCGTGCCGCGCCGCGCCGCCCAGCCCGCACTGCTGCTAAGCACAGGCCCACCTGTCCCCTTGTTAAGGTGCAGTGGGTGGTGCCAAGGTGGCCCTGCCAGCAGGCCCTAGCCCTATGGAGAAGAGTCAGCCGGGCAGTAAGCAGCACACACTGGCCAGCAAGGAGGAGGCCCGATCCGGGGAGAAGGAGGCGCCCAGAGCAGAGGACGGCGTCGTGGCCCGTGCAGCCTCGGAGCATGTGGTGGTGAAGCAGGAGCCGCTCATCCCTGCGGTGAGCGCACAGGGCTTGCAGGGACGGCCCAGCACCGCCTGCTCTGGGACAGGGCCGTGGGCGCTGGCTGTGGGGAGCTCCCAGCTGGGGTCACTGGCTGCTGCTGTGGGAGCTCCCACCCAGAGGGTGCCGCAGGGCAGGGTGGGCACTGGCTGGTGGGGCTGGAGGTCCCAGCTAGAGAGCAGGGCAGGGCGGGAGCTCCCGGCGGGGCGGGGCAGGGCGGTCACTGGCTGGCGGGGTGGAAGCCTCCGGGCAGGAGGGCAGGGTAGGGCGGGAGCTTGGGGTGGGAAGGCGGGGCAGGCACTGGTGGGCGGGGCGGGAGCTCCTGGCTGCCCCCGCAGCACCACTCAGGCCGGCGTCTCCCTTCGTGTGGGCAGCCCAAGCCGATGTGCATGGTGCCCCCGATGACGCACAGCCCGGTGGGCAGCGAGAGCGTGGAGGAGGAGGAGGAGGAGGAGGAGAAGAAGGTCTGTCTGCCTGGCTTCACGGGGCTGGTCAATCTGGGCAACACCTGCTTCATGAACAGCGTCCTCCAGTCCCTGTCCAACACGCGGGAGCTGCGGGACTACTTCCATGGTGAGCGGGGGCGGGGCCTGTGCCCTGAAGGCGGGGCCACTTCCCTGGCAGGCAGGGGCGGGGCCTTTGCCGGGAGTGGGGGTATCACTTCCCTGGCGAGCAGGGGCAGGGCCTTTGCCCGGGGAGCGGGGGTCACTTCCCTGGCGAGCAGGGGCAGGGCCTCCGCCCGGGGGGGCGGGTTGTCACTTCCCTGGTGAGCAGGGGCGGGGTGCTGAGATTGGCAACCCAGCTGCACCCTCTTTCCATGCCCCTGCAGATCGCTCCTTTGAGTCTGAGATCAACTACAACAACCCGCTGGGCACAGGGGGGCGCCTGGCCATCGGCTTTGCGGTGCTGCTGCGGGCGCTCTGGAAGGGCACGCACCACGCCTTCCAGCCCTCCAAGCTGAAGGTGAGCTGGGGCTGTGCCAGGCTTGGCTGCCGGCGCACAAGCGTTATCGCCGGAGTTGCAGCAGGCAGCTGGCCGGCCGGGGAGCAAGTGCAGGAGCTCTCGGCCAGTGGTGCTCAGCCCTTGGCTGGCTGCCGAGTGTTGGCGACCGGCTGGGCCAGCTGGTTGGCGTAGGGGCCGTTTGCAGCTGGCTCGCAACCTGGGGCAGGCAGCGAGTTGCAGCCGATCGTTAGTGCAGCACCGTAACATGTCCATGCGGCGGCAGAGCGCGCTGGGGAAGTGGGCTCTCCAGGAGCTCCAGGGTGGCAGCTCTGCTGGAGGTTGTTCCCTCACTCCTTGGCATGGGCCCACGCTACAGGAGGAGTGGGGGGTCAGACCCCTGGACTCAGGCCGGGCAGCTGCCCCTGCCATGGCCCACGTGGGAGCACCCAGCACCTGCTGATTGCCAGTGCCTGGGTGACCCGGCTGGGCAATGAGTGGCCCCAGGGTTCACCCCAGCAGGTTGCCAGCCATGGCTGCTCGCCGCTCCCATTGGCCACAGTTTGCTGTTCCCAGCCAATGGGAGCAGTGGGAAGGCACTGTGGGCCGGGCAGGGCAGGGCAAGCCCCGCCCCGCCCCTGGGCGCTGCCAGTGGGGTGCCTGGGGCAGTTAGCACAGCCTGCTGGGGCTAGCCCTGGCCTGGGCCCGCACACTGTCCATCCCTGGCTAGCCCTGCCTGAGGCTGGAGGTTGGCACCCCTGGAGTGGGCCTGGTCGTCGGGTGACTGGACGCTGGCCCCTGGGCATGGCTGGGGGTAGGGCTTAGCCTGGGGCGGCTGCAGGGGCGGGCTCTTGGGGGGCAGCTCAGCAGAGCTGGGGCAGGCTGGCTGGCGGTGCCCCGGCTCCATGTGTCACCTGCCCTGCCCGCAGGCAGTGGTGGCCAGCAAGGCCAGCCAGTTCACCGGCTATGCCCAGCATGACGCCCAGGAGTTCATGGCCTTTCTTCTGGACGGGCTGCATGAGGACCTGAACCGCATCCACAACAAGCCCTACACGGAAACGGTGGACTCGGACGGGCGGCCTGATGAGGTGCGCGGCGCCGGCGGGGCGGGGCAGGGCGGGGCTGGGCTGGGCGCGCTCCGGCCAGCGGCGCTCACCCTCTCCCTCCCACAGGGGGTGGCGGCCCGATGAGGTGCGCGGCGCCGGCGGGGCGGGGCGGGGCGGGGCTGGGTGTGCTCCGGCCAGCGGCGCTCACCCTCTCCCTCCCGCAGGTGGTGGCGGAGGAGGCTTGGCAACGGCACAAGATGAGGAATGACTCCTTCATCGTGGACCTTTTCCAGGGCCAGTACAAGTCCAAGCTGGTGTGCCCAGTGTGCGCCAAGGTAGGCAGGCGAGCGCCCCTCGTGGTGCGGCAGTGCCAGGCTGCCCCCAGCCCCTCCCCTCTCCTCTCCTGCAGCTCATGCCTCCGCCCTGCACCCTGCAGGTGTCCATCACGTTCGACCCTTTCCTGTACCTGCCGGTGCCCCTGCCGCAGAAGCAGAAGGTCCTGACCGTCTATTACTTTGCCAAAGAGCCGCACAAGAAGCCAGTCAAGGTACGGGGGCTGCGGCCGGGTGGAGCGCTGAGGGGGAGCCGTGGCTCCTAGCTGGGCCTGGCCTGGCTGACCGGGCTCCCTCTGCACCGCAGTTCCTCGTCAGCATCAGCAAGGAGAACTCCAGTGCGGCGGAGGTGCTGGACTCGCTGGCCCACAGCGTGCAGGTGAAGCCAGAGAACCTGCGCCTGGCAGAGGTGAGCAGGGCCTGGGGGGTGCCAGCCTCTGCCCAGCCTGCCTGGTGGAGGAGAGCTCTGGGCATGCCTGCCTGGCGCCATGGGGTGCGTGCGCACCGCACGCCTGAGAGCTGGCGGGGGCCAGCAGCCCCTCGGTGCGTTCTCCGGGAGACGGCAACGTGCCGCTCTCGGCGAGCGCGGGGGGAGGCGGTTCGCAGCAGCTGCCGCACACACCGTCTGGTCGGGCAGGGCCCCAGCCAGCCGCCCGGCCGAGCCGATGGCGGAGGGCGCTGGGTTGGAACCGGGGTCCTCGCTGCCCAGGCCCAGGTCCCTGCGGAGGTGGCCAACGAACCCGACGTCTGGGGCCGGCGGGAGAGTGCGAGCGCCTGTCCCTGTCCCTGGGTCTCTCTCCTGCCTGCTCCCTCTGCCGCCCACAGCCCTCCCTCAGCGGGGCTTGGTGAGCGCAGGCATGTCCGCAGGGGCGGGGGGCCTCGAGTGACTGACCGAGCACTGACTGCGGCGAAGGCCGGCCCGCTCGCGCCCCTCCGTGTGAGCTCAGCACCGGCGCTGGGCTATCCCAGCGCTCCCCGCGGGGAGCTGCAGCGAAGGCTGGCCCGCTCGCGCCCCTCCGTGTGAGCTCAGCACCGGCGCTGGGCTATCCCAGCGCTCCCCGCGGCGAAGGCCGGCCCGCTCGCGCCCCTCCGTGTGAGCTCAGCACCGGCGCTGGGCTATCCCAGCGCTCCCCGCAGGGAGCTGCGGCGAAGGCCGGCCCGCTCGCGCCCCTCCGTGTGAGCTCAGCACCGGCGCTGGGCTATCCCAGCGCTCCCCGCGGGGAGCTGCGGCGAAGGCCGGCCCGCTCGCGCCCCTCCGTGTGAGCTCAGCACCGGCGCTGGGCTATCCCAGCGCTCCCCGCGGGGAGCTGCGGCGAAGGCCGGCCCGCTCGCGCCCCTCCGTGTGAGCTCAGCACCGGCGCTGGGCTATCCCAGCGCTCCCCGCGGCGAAGGCCGGCCTCCTCGCGCCCCTCCGTGTGAGCTCAGCACCGGCGCTGGGCTATCCCAGCGCTCCCCGCGGCGAAGGCCGGCCCGCTCGCGCCCCTCCGTGTGAGCTCAGCACCGGCGCTGGGCTATCCCAGCGCTCCCCGCGGGGAGCTGCGGCGAAGGCCGGCCCGCTCGCGTAACCGGCGCCTCAGCCCCGCGGGAGCGTCAGGTGCCTGCCCCGTGAGCGCGGTGCAGCGAGGAAATCCAGTAACTGCAGCACGTGGCGCAAGGCGGCAGCGCCACCACGGCTGGGCGGGGAAGTGCAGGTCTTCGCACACACCTTGTCTCTTTTGCTTGGTTAGCTCTGCCTGGCCACTGCCCGGCACCTCCCAGAGGGGAGCCCAAGGGGGCTTCCGGCAGAGTGCTCTGGGAGCTCGGCAGCCAGGCCTGCCCCTGCCTCCCCGGGCCTCACTCCCGTGCTTCCCCCGGCAGGTGGTCAAGAGCCGCTTCCACCGCACGTTCCTGCCGTCCCACTCGCTGGACACAGTCTCCCCCTCCGCCCTGCTCCTGTGCTTCGAGGTGCTGGCCCCAGAGCTAGCCAAGGAGCGCGTGGTGGTGCTGCAGGTTCAGCAGGTAGGCAGGCTAGCTCCTGAGCTCGGGGAGGGGCAGCAGTGGGGCCAGGCCCCTGCTCAGCTGCCCAAGGAAGGGCTGCTGAGGGGCTGTGCTGCCCCTTCCATCAGCCCGAGTGCTGCTCTAGTCTGCTGCAGCGGCCTCTCCAGCGGGGCGGCAGGGAGGGCCCAGCTGCCCCTGCCTGTTTGAGCCCCCGCGCAGCCACTGGAGGGAGCAGCCAGGTGAGTTCCCCCCTCCCCCGGGCTGGGGGCCAGCCAAGAGCGGCGGCCACGGTGTGGGAGCAGCAGGCTTGGGAACGCCCCGCAGAGCCAGCAGCACCGGGGGTCTGTGTGCGGGGCTGAGCCGAGCGGCCCCAGAGCAGCAGTGCCGGGGCAGGGCCAGCGGCCGCCCTGTAACCTCCTCTCTCAGCGCCCCCAGGTGCCCAGCGTCCCGGTCAGCAAGTGCGCGGCCTGCCAGAAGCAGCAGCAGGTGGAGGAGGAGAAGCTGAGGCGCTGCACGCGCTGCTACCGCGTGGGCTACTGCAACGTGTGAGTTGGCGCCCGTGGGGGGCCGGGCCGGACCGGGCCGGGCCGGACCTGGCGAGACTCAGCCGCTGTGTGTTGCAGGCTCTGCCAGAGGATGCACTGGCCGGACCACAAGGCCCTGTGCCGCCCCGAGAACATCGGCCTCCCCTTTCTCATCAGCGTGCCGGAGTCGCGCCTCACCTACCCCCGCCTGGCCCAGCTCCTGGAGGGCTACGCCAGGTAAGAGCAGCAGGGCCGGCTCGCTTCTCTCGGAGCGCTGCCCTGCTCCCCGGCCCTGACGGCGCTCTCCCCGGCCAGGTACTCCGTCAGCGTCTTCCAGCCGCCCTTCCAGCTGGGCCTGCCGCCCTCGCTCCCCGACAAGCCGGACCTGCCCGCCAAGAGCAGCTGCACGGCTGCCGCCCCCGCCCTGGAGGTGGGGGGTGGGGACAGGGCGCCCCGCCGGCAGGAGCCCCAGCTGCCACCCCCCGCCCTGGAGCTGTTCCCGGAGCTGGGGGACGCCAGCACAGTGAGAAGCAAGGGGCTGGGGCCTAGGAGTTCGGCTCCGGGCTGCTCCGAGCTCGCCTCGGAGGCGCAGCAGGAGGGCTGCTGGGAGAAGGAGCCGGCCTATGAGCGAGCCACCAAACCTGAAGGTAGGAGCCGTGGGCTCTGCCGCCGCAGCGCTGCCCTAGGAGAGCCTGGCCCGGCCCCTGGGCGTCAGGCTCTGCTCACGCAGCGCGACCATGCGCCCTGGGGCAGAGGTGCCCACGCCAGGCTGAGCGCGGGGGCCCCAGGGTGGCACAGCCGGAAGTGCCCCCCCACTGCGCAGCACTGCTCGAGCAGCTGCCTCTGCCTGTCCCCAGCTGCCGTCCCAGGGTACCAGCAGCCGCCCGACGTGCTCAGCGCCCACGCCACCCAGTTCTACATCACCAAGATCGACGGGGCCAGCCGTGAGCACAAGCTGGAGGAAAAAGGTGAGGCTGGCCCTGCGCTGCCCAGGCCGGGAGTTGGCAGCCGGGACTCTTCTCTGCATGGCCCAGAGCCCTGAGGCTGAGCGATTGCCTGCACCTGTGCATAACCAGGCTGCTCCTCCCTTCCCTGGGGTGGGGCAGGGAGCTGGAGCCCTGGCTGGCAGCCAGCTGTGGCCACTGTCTCTCTAGCCTAGCCCTCCCACTCCCCGCCACTGGCCGGCCCCGAGGGGAGGATGCAGAGGCTGCCTGAGGACAGGGGCTGGGAGCAGGGAGGGGCCCATGAGCTCAGCCGGCCTGAGCTCCGTCTGGGTCCTGGGAGAAGCCCCACGCGCCAGACCCTTCCCGGGGATCGGGGCTCTCCGCCTTCTGGGACCAGCCCCTCGGCAGCGGCACGCGTCTGGCCCGGGAGCAGTGTGGCTGTGGGGGGCCAGCCCTGAGCCCTGGCCGTTGCAGGCGACTCCCCGCTGGAGCTGGCGGACGACTGCTCTCTGGCCCTGGTGTGGAAGAACAATGAGCGCCTGAAGGAGTTCGTGCTGGTGGAGTCCAAGGAGCTGGAGTGCGTGGAGGACCCGGGCTCGGCCAGCGAGGCAGCCAGGGCCGGCCACTTCACGTTGGAGCAGTGCCTCCACCTCTTCACCAAGCCCGAAGTGCTGGCGCCCGAGGAAGCCTGGTGAGGGCCAGCTTGGCCCTGGGGCCTGGCGGGGCACCCGGCGGCGCGAAGAGCAGGCGCGACAGCATGCGGGGGGGCTGGGCTGGGCTGCGATGGGGGAGGCTCTGACTGCATCGCAACTGCCCCGCCCGCCTGCCCCGCCTGCCCGCTGACCACCCCCGCCCGCCAGCCCCCACCCGCCTGCTGACCGCCCCCACCCGCCAGCCCCGACTGCCCCCCCCGCCCCACCCTGCCCACTGACCGCCTTGCCTCTCTCAGGTACTGCCCCAAGTGCAAGCAGCACCGTGAGGCCTCCAAGCAGCTCCTGCTCTGGCGCCTCCCCAACGTGCTCATCATCCAGCTCAAACGCTTCTCCTTCCGCAGCTTCATCTGGAGGGACAAGATCAACGATATGGTGGAGTTCCCAGTGCGGTGAGCCGCCCCACGGGGGTCCCCACCGCTCGGACCTGCACCCCCGCGCGCCGAGCCCCCCCGGCTCGGACCTGCGCCCCCGCGCGCCGAGCCCCCCCGGCTCGGACCTGCACCCCCGCGCGCCAAGCCCCCCCGGCTCGCACCTGTGCCCCAGTGTGCCCAGCCCCCCGGCTCGCACCTGTGCCCCAGTGTGCCCAGCCCCCCGGCTCGCACCTGCGCCCCAGTGTGCCCAGCCCCCCGGCTCGCACCTGTGCCCCCATGCACCGAGCCCCCCCAGCTCGCACCTGCGCCCCAGTGTGTCCAGCCCCCCGGCTCGGACCTGCGCCCCTATGCGCCGAGCCCCCCCGGCTCGGACCTGCGCCCCAGTGTGCCCGGCCCCACGGCTCAGACCTGTGCTCCGCCCTGCTGCTCACTGCTCCCTTGTCCTCCCAGGAGCCTGGACCTCAGCAAGTTCTGCATCGGGCAGAAGGAGGAGCAGCAACCGCCCACCTACGACCTGTACGCGGTGATCAACCACTACGGCGGGATGATCGGCGGGCACTACACCGCCTACGCCCGGCTGCCGAACGACAAGAGCAGCCAGCGCAGCGACGTGGGTGAGCCCTGGGCCGGGCCGCACTGGGCAGCCCGGGCCACGGGGCCCTGTGCTCACCTGCTCTCCTCCTCCCAGGCTGGCGGCTCTTTGACGACAGCACGGTGACCACCGTGGACGAGAGCCAGGTGGTGACGAGATACGCCTACGTCCTCTTCTACCGCCGGCGGAACTGCCCCGTGGAGAGAGCCCCGCCGGGGCCCCCCCCCGAGCGCCGGCCCGCTGCGGCCGAGGGCCCCGCCAGCCAGGTGAGGCCAGTGCCAGCTGCCCTTCCCAGGGCGCCAGGAGCAGGGGTCCAGGCCGAGCGCGGGCGTGTCGGGAGGCGCCTGGGGCTGGCCACTTCCATCCTGAGGGCTGCACTAAGGGAAGCCCTGGGACTGCGGGCCTGGCCCTGGGGGGCAGGGCGCTTACCAAGCAGGGCTGAGATGGCACCCAGCTGGGCAGAGGGTTCCGGCAGCGGGGAGCCTGCAGGGCCTGCTGCTGGCAGCCAGGGAGAACCGGCCTGTGCCAGGGCTGGGCCGGCAAAGCGGAGCACCACCACGGGCAGGGGGCTTCCCTTCCCTGCAGCCCAGCCTGCGCCAGGTGCTGCCTGGTACCCATTCGGCTTGGCTCCACCCCCCATGCCAGGCTGGCGCCCTGCTTCCCCTCTGCTGCTCTGCGTGGGGTGCTGGAGGAGTCGGCATGCACAGCAGTGGCCAGGGATTGGCTGTCGCCCACCCTCTGCAGATCAGACGTGTCCTGTGCCAGCACTGCCTGGCTCCCTGCAGTGGGGCAGCACGCAGATTCCTTCCCATCTGCAGGCAGCAGGAGGCGCCGGGCTGCTCCTTCCCTGGGCACTCGCTGCCCACCTCCAGACCCCGATCCGGCTTCCTGCTGCTGGGCCGGCACAGCGGGGCTGCGTGCAGCTGTCTCTGGGAATCGCCCTCCTGCTATTGGCTCTCGTCCGACCCTCGCTTGCAGCCGCTGGGCTCTGACTGATCCGCTTGCCCTGGCAAACCTGGCCTGCGACTGGCTGGCACCTGTGCCCTGCTGTCCCAGGACTGGTCCGTGCCAGCGGGGCGCTGGGAGACGCCGTCCTGCAAAGCCAGCCCCAGCCTGCCTGGCGCTTCCTCTCCACCTGCGGCTGCTGCCCCAGGCAGGGAGAGGGCTCAGGCCCGCTGGCCGCGTGCCAAGAGCTACCGAGGCGGGTTGCTGGCTGCGTTTTCCCCCGGGGCTGACGCAGGTTTCCACATCGCAGGCAGCTCTCGTCTGGCAGGAGGCGGAAGGGCCTGAGGCTGGCAGGCGGCGTGCCGGGACTCCTGGGAGGCCCTGCGGGCAGAAGGCAAGGCAGGCGGCCTGGCCGTGCCCTGAGGAAGGCTGCCTGTCATTCGTTGTGCTGGGCACAATGGCAGCGATGGTGGCGCTCTTCCTGAACGTCGTCTACCCCCTCGTCTCCCAGCCCCGCTGGCCGTAGGCGCTGGGGCAGTGGCTCCCCGGGGAGCCCCGCCCCATGAGCGCAGCCGCTGGTGCGGGCTGCTCGGCGCCGGGCGTCGGGACAGCTCGCCAGGTAGGTGCTGGCGTGAGACCCCGCCGTCGGACGCAGGCCTGCTGGCGTCCTGGAAACGCCTCTGCGGCCTCCCTGGGCAGCCTTCCCGCAGGGCGGGGCGGGGCGGGCGTTTGCCTGAGCGCTCGGCCAGACGGCGGAGCCCCCGCAGTCTGTGCTGCTGGGCCAGCAGGCAGCCTCCCCTGCCGCTCAGCCCGCCGGCCCTGGCAGGCCTTACTCCCGCCCTAGCGCAGCGCGTCCCTGCCCGGCCCCTCCCGCCGAGCTGTGCGTGCCGCTTGCTAGCCTGGGGCCTGGTGCTCCTGGCTCAGGCTGGCTGCCAGGCCCTCCCGCCAGCAGCCCCTCGGGCTGGGTCAGCTGGCGACTGGCCCCAGCACGCAGCAGGGCTGCCTGCGCTGCCCTGGGGCCCAGTGTGCCGCTGAAGGGAGGGGCAGGGCCAGCCTCCCTGCACCTGCTGGGTGCCAGCCCCCGGCGGAGGAGCACGCTCTGGCCCGGCCCCTCCCAAGAGGGGATGGAAGGCGCGAATGAAGTCAGGCAGTTCGGCAGTGCCGAGCCCAGCTGCTTCCTCTGCTCCAGAGAGCGACTAGCCAGGTCCCCTCGCCTCCCGGTCGCGCCCCACCCACCGAGCGCTCCTCAGGCTCTCCAGGGAGCCTGCCCGGAGCCGGCTGTGGCTGCTGGGGCCGTGCCAGGCGTGGGGCGCAGAGCGGCGCTGTGCTGACGGCCCGGGGCTCGCGTGGCTCAGGTGGATGTGGGCTCTCTGCCCAGGGCCGTCTCGTGGTGTCTCTAGTCCCTGTGGCAGGAGGTGGGAACGGTCTCCCGGAGGCAGCCGTTAGCCTGTGCGCTGCCGCTGCGGGAAGGAGGGAGCCCTGGCTTGTGGCTGGAGTGCTGCTGCCAGGCAGGGGCCAGGGACCAGCTGTGCCCTGGGCGCACTCACTGGGACACTGCGCTACTCCAGGCCTTCTGGGCGGCTGGAACTGCCAGGCCAGAGACTCCACCTGCCCGGGGAATCCCAGGCCCTGCCCGTGCCCTGGCTCCCATCCAAGGGACAAGGAGCCCTACTCAGCTCACCTTGCCTCTGAGAGGAGCCCTCACTTCAGAACCCGCCGGGGCCCCGGGAGACTGTCCCCACAGTTCCTTCCCGTCCTTGCTCCACACGGACTCTGTCCAGTGTCAGCGGCCAGCCACGGAGGGGTCACCCTGAGCCCCGGGCGTCTGACCCACCCCTCTTCCTGCTGGCTCTGGCCTGAGCCTCGGCCTGCCGCGTACCAGAGGGTGAGGCACGTGGCATCTCTCTCCAGCGCGAGAGGACCGCAGCCAGTCTTTGCCAGGCGTCATGGCTCCAGATCTCGCCAGAGACCCCTTCCCAGGGCAGCTGAGGCTGCGTTCCTACACTCGCCTGCAGCTGCCGAGGCACCCAGCTTCCTCTCGTCGCTTGCCACCTGCCGGCCTTCGGAGAGTCCCTTCTCTCCCAGGTCGTCTCTGCAGAGGCCAGGCACCGCTGTCTGGCAGCGCCGACCTGTCCAGGAGCCGTGCGACGCGGCTCTTGGCACCCTGCTCTGTGGCGGGAAGCAAGCTCTGCCAGCTCCGGTGCCTTCCAGAGGCTGCGCCCGGCCGGTGCCATTCTCCGTCGAAGCAAGTCAGGAGGACAGGGTCTGTTCTCTGCACAGCCGCGTTGCTTGGCGCTGGTCGTGTGGCCTTCAAGCGCGGGTGGCGCCTCAGCCAGCTCTTCTCAGCATCTTGCACACAAGTGACCTGCCGGTGCTGCTGCTTGACGCCTCTTTTCCACCCCTCCAGCCGAGCTGGCCTGCAGCTGCCCGGCTGCCTGAAGCAAAGGTGAGGCGGGTTCCGAAAGGGGAGCCAGATGTCAGCCACGGATGCTTTGAGATCCTCGCCATGGCACTGCCCAGCCTGCTGCTCGTGGCTCGGCTCGGCTCGGCGCGGCTCGGCTCCTGGGCTGTCCCACTCGCTGGCCATCGACGGCGGGAACACCACCAGTGGAGATCCCGGCTGCCTGCCCGGTGCTCCGTGTCGTGTATTCGTGAGGTGCCTGACAAGTGCCAGCCAAAGTCGGAAGTGTGACCCTTGGGCTGACGCTGCCGGTGCTCAGCAGCAGGTGGTGACGGCCAGGGCTGCTGTTTGTGCTCTGAAGGAGCTCAGCTGGACTTTGCAGAAGCCTTTTTTCTCCTTTGCCTTCAAACCCAAACCAGCCGGAGAGCCGCATGGAGCGGAAGGAGACGGGCCCTCACAGGACGCGACTCTGCTGGTTTCTCACTGATGCTGCTCAGAAATGCACACAGATCACCGCTCCTTTCCTGCGTGCTTATTGCCACTCCCACCACGCCTGCCTGCCTGTCGGGGGACTAATGCCACTTTTGGGAAGAAAAGCAGTCTTGCCACACCTCAACCACTTGTCGTGGTCCTTAACGCAGCTGGCTGGAGGCTTTTCCTTCTGTGCTTTAGCTTCCCTTACCAGTGTTCTGCACTGCCTGGCTTCTGCTTCCTGTGGATTACGTTGTAAATCTGCAGCCGGGAGCCCCGTTCATCATTCCTTCTCTTCTCTGTGCCGCACATCGGTCGTTTTTCATTGAGATGATAGCAAGAGTTCTCTTCTCTTCTCTGCTCTTCTGAATGTGACCTTCTGGCCACCCTGCCCAGGCTTGAGTGTCGCTTTCAGGCTGTCATGGGCTGTGTTCAGAAACAATTCCCAAGTGTCTTTGATTAGAATAGTTCCCCGCAGAGGGTTTGCTCAGATTGTCTTCAGCTCGGTAAAACTGGCCCTTTCAAAGTGCCAGCGTCTGACCGCCGGTGTTACCCCCACAAATGTGTCTGTCCAGGACGCACACCCACCCTTAGGCAAGGCATGGGGCTCAGGGCGTGATTCCCTGGGAGTCTGCAGGGTCTGGGCCACTGACAAAGCCTTACACGGGCACATTGTTACTCCCTGTTCATTGACAATTACTAAGACTCAGACCACACGCTAGGCGCTCAGCAGTGCTGGTAAGGCCGGCAGCTTCCCCTGTGGGGACAGTCAGTCACTCTGGGTGCTGGGTGCTGCAGCTCAGGGCCTGGCAGTGCTGGTTTTGGGAGGTGTGCGAAGGCCTGGCCCCCTGCAGTTGTACTCCAGCCAAAGCCTCCTGGGGCTGCCCAGCCTGTGCCCACCTGCCTGTGGCCTGGCCTGGCACAGCTGCCCTGCTCCAGCTCCTGAAGACCCCGTGACCCCCCACTGGCTCTGTTCAGGGCCCGGAGGTGGCTGTGGCAGGGAAAGGTGCTGGAGGGCTTTGGATCCCTTGGCACCAGGGCTGCTTCCCTGGCGTGTTCGTGGGCCGCCCCAGCTGGACAAGGCTGTTGGCACTGGGCGGTCACGGCTGGCTGGGGCCATCAGCTGGCAGACCCCAGTTTCTCCCAGCCTGTAACGGACTGAGCCTCTCCCACCTGCCCTAGCTCGCGGGGGGCTGCCAGGCAGGAGGGCGGGAGCTAGCCCAGGGCCTGGCCCCACAGGCATGCATAGGGGAGGAGGGGGCATGGGGGTGTTGGGCGCCTGCCTCTGACCTCCTTGTTCTGTTTGCAGGGCCCGACTCCCGCGTCCTTCAGCTCCAGCGTCCCCCCTGAAGGTGGCCCCCCAGCGCCCTCCGCCGCTCCCCCCACCGAGCGCCCTGCCCCCTCCTACAGCAACATGGAGGAAGTGGACTGAGGTGGCTGGTGCTGGCAGCCTGCGCCCAGGGCTTCTCGAGCACTTTGCGTGGGGCGGCCGTGGCCTGGTGCAGGGCCCAGGGCAGGACGCCAGGGGCTGCATGTACTCGGGGCCGGGGGCAGTTCCTTGGTGCCCTGCCCCCTCCAGCAGCCCAGGGTGGGCCCAGCACCCGCACTCGCTCCCCTCGGCAGGGCAGCACGGGCGGGCCGGTACCCTGGGGCTGCGCCGGCTGCTGTTTCGCCCGGCTGGCGGCTGCTCGGCCCCCTGTGTAGAAGGTGGTGTTCCTCCCCCGTCATTAAACTCTTCCGCACTTGGCCTGAGCTGCTGCCTGGGGGGCCGGGGCCCTGCAGCCTGCACTGACTGACCTGCCCGAGACCCCGGCAAGCAGGAGCGTTGCAAAGGACCGAGGGGCCCCGGGACAGGATGTGGCGGTTGGCGAGCAGAGTCCGGATTGGGTGGGGCCCAGGCTGGGACTGAGAAGGGGGGGGAGATGGGTGGGGTTGGTGAGCAGAGCCCGGATTGGGTGGCGGAGTGGGGGTGGGGACCAGGCTGGGACGGAGGGGGGATGGGGGGGTTGGCGAGCAGAGCCCGGATTGGGTGGGGCCCAGGTGGGGGTGGATGGGGGGGGGTCAGCAAGCAGAGCCCGGATTGGGTGGGGGTGGGGCCCAGGCTGGGACGGGGGGATCGGAGAGTGGGGCCCAGGATGGACTAGCACCCTTTGCCCCACATTTCAGCCCTTGGGGGTGGTGCCGGCAGGGGCCTGGTTGCTGCGCGGCTGCGCTGCTGGAACCTGGGGCCTGGGCTCAGTGGTGGCCCCATGCCCTTCCTTCCGCCCTCAGCCCCCTACACACCTCCGCCTGCTTCCCTCAGCCCCCCATCCACACCTCCGCCCTCACACCCCGTCCACAACTTCACCCACTTCCCTCAGCCCCCCGCCCACACCTCAGCCCCCTACACACCTCCGCCTGCTTCCCTGAGCCCCCCGCCCACACCTCCGCCCTCAGCTCCCGTCCACACCTCCGCCTGCTTCTCTCAGCCCCCGCCCACACCTCCGCCCTCAGCCCCCCATCCACACCTCCGCCCTCACACCCCGTCCACAACTTCACCCACTTCCCTCAGCCCCCCGCCCACACCTCCGCCCTCAGCCCCCTACACACCTCCGCCTGCTTCCCTGAGCCCCCCGCCCACACCTCCGCCCTCAGCCCCCTACACACCTCCGCCTGCTTCCCTGAGCCCCCCGCCCACACCTCCGCCCTCAGCTCCCGTCCACAACTTCACCTGCTTCTCTCAGCCCCCCATCCACACCTCCGCCCTCAGCCCCCCATCCACACCTCCGCCTGCTTCCCTGAGCCCCCGCCCACACCTCCGCCCTCACACCCCGTCCACAACTTCACCCGCTTCCCTCAGCCCCCTACACACCTCCGCCTGCTTCTCTCAGCCCCCCATACACACCTCTGCCCTCACACCCCGTCCACAACTTTACCCACTTCCCTCAGCCCCCCGCCCACACCTCCGCCCTCAGCTCCCGTCCACACCTCCGCCTGCTTCTCTCAGCCCCCGCCCACACCTCCGCCTGCTTCCCTCAGCCCCCCATCCACACCTCCGCCCTCACACCCCGTCCACAACTTCACCCACTTCCCTCAGCCCCCCATCCACACCTCTGCCCTCAGCTCCCATCCACAACTTCACCTGCTTCCCTCAGCCCCCGCCCACACCTCCGCCTGCTTCCCTCAGCCCCCCATCCACACCTCCGCTTGCTTCCCTGAGCCCCCCGCCCACACCTCCGCCCTCAGCTCCCGTCCACAACTTCACCCGCTTCCCTCAGCCCCCTACACACCTCCGCCTGCTTCCCTCAGCCCCCTACACACCTCCGCCTGCTTCCCTGAGCCCCCCGCCCACACCTCCGCCCTCAGCTCCCGTCCACAACTTCACCTGCTTCTCTCAGCCCCCCATCCACACCTCCGCCCTCAGCCCCCCATCCACATCTCCGCCTGCTTCCCTGAGCCCCCGCCCACACCTCCGCCCTCACACCCCGTCCACAACTTCACCCGCTTCCCTCAGCCCCCTACACACCTCCGCCTGCTTCTCTCAGCCCCCCATACACACCTCTGCCCTCACACCCCGTCCACAACTTTACCCACTTCCCTCAGCCCCCCGCCCACACCTCCGCCCTCAGCTCCCGTCCACACCTCCGCCTGCTTCTCTCAGCCCCCGCCCACACCTCCGCCTGCTTCCCTCAGCCCCCCATCCACACCTCCGCCTGCTTCCCTCAGCCCCCCATCCACACCTCCGCCCTCACACCCCGTCCACAACTTCACCCACTTCCCTCAGCCCCCCATCCACACCTCCGCCCTCAGCCCCCCATCCACACCTCCGCCTGCTTCCCTGAGCCCCCCGCCCACACCTCTGCCCTCAGCTCCCATCCACAACTTCACCTGCTTCCCTCAGCCCCCGCCCACACCTCCGCCTGCTTCCCTCAGCCCCCCATCCACACCTCCGCTTGCTTCCCTGAGCCCCCCGCCCACACCTCCGCCCTCAGCTCCCGTCCACAACTTCACCCGCTTCCCTCAGCCCCCTACACACCTCCGCCTGCTTCCCTCAGCCCCCCATCCACACCTCCGCTTGCTTCCCTGAGCCCCCCGCCCACACCTCCGCCCTCAGCTCCCGTCCACAACTTCACCCGCTTCCCTCAGCCCCCTACACACCTCCGCCTGCTTCCCTCAGCCCCCCATCCACACCTCCGCTTGCTTCCCTGAGCCCCCCGCCCACACCTCCGCCCTCAGCTCCCGTCCACAACTTCACCCGCTTCCCTCAGCCCCCGACACACCTCCACGTGCTTCCCTCAGCCCCCCATACACACCTCTGCCCTCACACCCCGTCCACAACTTCACCCACTTCTCTCAGCCCCCCATCCACACCTCCGCCTGCTTCCCTGAGCCCCCCGCCCACACCTCAGCCCCCTACACACCTCCGCCTGCTTCCCTCAGCCCCCCATCCACATCACCCTCAGCCCCCCATACACATCACCCTCAGCCTGCTTCCCTCAGCCCCCTACACACCAACACCCCCTGCCCTCAGCCCCCCATCCACACCACCGCCTGCTTCCCTCAGCCCCCCATACACACCTCCACCCTCAGCCCCCCATCCACATCTCCGCCTGCTTCCCTCAGCCCCCTACACACCAACATCCCACTGCCCTCAGCCCCCCATCCACACCTCCGCCTGCTTCCCTCAGCCCCCCATCCACACCTCCGCCCTCAGCCCCCCACCCACAACTTCACCTGCTTCCCTCAGCCCCCTACACACCAACATCCCACTGCCCTCAGCCCCCCATCCACACCTCCGCCTGCTTCCCTCAGCCCCCTACACACCAACATCCCACTGCCCTCAGCCCCCCATCTACACCTCCGCCTGCTTCCCTCAGCCCCCCATCCACACCTCCGCCCTCAGCCCCCCACCCACACCTCCGCCTGCTTCCCTCAGCCCCCCACCCACACCTCCGCCTGCTTCCCTCAGCCCCCTACACACCAACACGCCCTGCTCTCAGCCCCCCGCCCACACCTCCGCCTGCTTCCCTCAGCCCCCCATCCACACCTGCACCCTCAGCCCCCATCCACAACTTCACCTGCTTCCCTCAGCCCCCTACACACCAACATCCCACCGCCCTCAGCCCCCCATCCACACCTCCGCTTGCTTCCCTCAGCCCCCCGCCCACACCTCCGCCCTCAGCTCCCATCCACAACTTCACCTGCTTCCCTCAGCCCCCGCCCACACCTGCACCCTCAGCCCCCATCCACACCTCCGCCCTCACACCCCGTCCACAACTTCACCCGCTTCCCTCAGCCCCCTACACACCTCTGCCCTCACACCCCGTCCACAACTTCACCCACTTCTCTCAGCCCCCCATCCACACCTCCGCCCTCAGCCCCCCATCCACACCTCCGCCTGCTTCCCTGAGCCCCCCGCCCACACCTCAGCCCCCTACACACCTCCGCCTGCTTCCCTCAGCCCCCTACACACCAACACCCCCTGCCCTCAGCCCCCCGCCCACACCTCCGCCTGCTTCCCTCAGTCCCCTACACACCAACATCCCACTGCCCTCAGCCCCCCATCCACACCTCCGCCTGCTTCCCTCAGCCCCCCGCCCACACCTGCACCCTCAGCCCCCATCCACAACTTCACCTGCTTCCCTCAGCCCCCTACACACCAACACCCCCTGCTCTCCGCCTGCTGCCCTCTTCCCTCAGCCAGCTGCCCACACCTCCATACCCGCCTTCAGCCCCCCTGCCCACACTTTCGCCTGCTGCCCTCAGCATCCTGCCCTGTCCTCTGGCCGCAGTGCCCTGCCCACACCTTCACCTGCTACCTTCAGTCACCGCCCACACCTGCACCCGCTGCCCTCCATCTCCTGCCCGCACCTCCATCCCCTGCCCACACCTTCACCTGCTGCCCGCAGCCAGCTGCCCACATCTCCATCCCCACCTTCAGCCCCCCTGCCTACACTTTTGCCTGCTGCCCTCAGCATCCTGCCCACACCTTCAGCCCCCTTATACAGCTGCACCCACTCTCCTCCATCCTCTGCCCACACCTGCACCTGCTGCCTTCAGCCACCACCCACACCTGCACCCGCTGCCTTCAGCCACCACCCACACCTTCACCCGCTGCCTTCAGCCACCGCCCACACCTGCACCCGCTGCCCTCAGCCCCTGCCCACACCTTCACCTGCTGCCTTCAGCCACTGCCCACACCTGCACCTCCGTCCTCTGCCCCCCCGTCCACGGCTTCACCCGCTTCCCTCAGCCCCTTACACACCAACACCCACTGCCCTCAGCCCCTCACCCACACCTCTACCTGCTTCCCTCAGCCCCCTGCCCACACCTCCATACCCGCCTTCAGCCCCCCTGCCTACACTTTTGCCTGCTGCCCTCAGCATCCTGCCCACATCTCTGTCCTCAGTCCCCTGCCCACACCTTCAGCCCCCTTATACAGCTGCACCCACTCTCCTCCATCCTCTGCCCACACCTGCACCTGCTGCCTTCAGCCACCGCCCACACCTGCACCCGCTGCCCTCAGCCCCTGCCCACACCTTCACCTGCTGCCTTCAGCCACTGCCCACACCTGCACCTCCGTCCTCTGCCCCCCCGTCCACGGCTTCACCCGCTTCCCTCAGCCCCTTACACACCAACACCCACTGCCCTCAGCCCCTCACCCACACCTCTACCTGCTTCCCTCAGCCCCCTGCCCACACCTCCATACCCGCCTTCAGCCCCCCTGCCTACACTTTTGCCTGCTGCCCTCAGCATCCTGCCCACACCTCTGTCCTCTGCCCTCAGCCCCTGCCCACACCTTCACCTGCTGCCCGCAGCCAGCCGCCCACATCTCCATCCCCACCTTCAGCCCCCCTGCCTACACTTTTGCCTGCTGCCCTCAGCATCCTGCCCACATCTGTCCTCAGTCCCCTGCCCACACCTTCAGCCCCCTTATACAGCTGCACCCACTCTCCTCCATCCTCTGCCCACACCTGCACCTGCTGCCTTCAGCCACCACCCACACCTGCACCTGCTGCCTTCAGCCACCGCCCACACCTGCACCCGCTGCCCTCAGCCCCTGCCCACACCTGCACCTCTGTCCTCTGCCCCCCGTCCATGGCTTCACCCGCTTCCCTCAGCCCCTTACACACCAACACCCACTGCCCTCAGCCCCTCACCCACACCTCTACCTGCTTCCCTCAACCCCCTGCCCACACCTCCATACCCGCCTTCAGCCCCCCTGCCTACACTTTCGCCTGCTGCCCTCAGCATCCTGCCCACACCTCTGTCCTCTGCCCTCAGTCCCCTGCCCACACCTTCACCTGCTGCCTTCAGTCACCGCCCACACCTGCACCCGCTGCCCTCAGTCCCCTGCCCACACCTTCACCTGCTGCCTTCAGCCCCCATATACACCTTCACCTGCTGCCTTCATCCACTGCCCACATCTCTGTTCTCAGCCCCCTGCCCACACCTGCTCCCGCTGCCCTCAGCCCCTGCCCACATCTCTGTCCTCTGCCCTCAGTCCCCTCCCCACACCTTCACCTGCTGCCTTCAGCCCCCATATACACCTTCACCTGCTGCCTTCAGCCACTGCCCACATCTCTGCCCTCAGTCCCCTGCCCACACCTTCACCTGCTGCCTTCAGCCCCCTTGTACACCTGCACCCGCTGCTCTCCGTCCTCTGCCCACACCTGCACCCACTGCCCTCAGCCCCCTGCCCACACCTCCATCCCCACCTTCAGCCCCCTGCCTACACTTTCGCCTGCTGTCCTCAGTCCCCTGCCCACACGTTCACCTGCTGCCTTCAGCCCCCTTATACACCTTCAGCCAGTGCCCTCAGCCCCTGCCCACACCTGCCTCCTCTGCCCCCAGCCCACACCTTCACTTGCTGCCCTCAGCCCCCTACACCTGTTCTCCTCAGCCCCCTGCCCCCAGCACACCTACACCCACTGCCCTCAGCCCCCCACCCACACCTCCATCCTTTGCTCTCACCCCTGCCCACACCCTCAGCCCCTACACACCTACTTTTCTCAGCCCACCTACACCCACTGCTCTCACCCCCTCACCCCTTACACACCCACTGCCCTAAGCCCCCCACCTACATCTCTGTCCTATGCTCTCAGCCCCCTGCCCACATGCACACCCACTGCCCCCCACCCACACCTGCCTGCTCTGTCCTCAGACCCTCGCTTGCACCTCCATCCTCTGCCTGCCCTGCACCCGCCCTACCCAGCTCCCTGCCTGACTTCTGTAACCCTCCAGCCCTTCACCAGCCAGTCTTCTGCCCTGAGCTCTCAAGGACTGTCCAGTCCTTCCCCCGCCTCCCTGTCCTGCACCCCCTGCCTGGAGCCCTACCCTGACGTGGTTTCACAATGGGGCAGGACCAGCAAGGAATGTTACTGCTGCCCTCCCCACACAGCAGGTCCCTGGGTCCAGTCAGAGGTGGGGCTGGAAACTGCTCACCCCTTGCAGGCCCTGGCACTCCAGCTGGCCTAGGCTGGGCAGCCCAGGGTCTTGCTGCAGGGGCTTCGGGAGCTGCCCATGGGCAGTGCCCAGCTCAGCATTTCTCTGCAGAGGGCACTGCTTGCCCTCAGGGCTCTGAGCCAGCTGGCCTTGAACACAGAGCTGCCTGTCGCCCCAGGGCCAGTGGGAGAGCTGGACCAGCTGTCTGGGTTATGGCAGATCCTGCATAGGTCTCACTGTGGGCTGGGGCAGCAACTGGGGTTCCCCAGCTGCAGTGCAGGGGCATCGGGGACCCTATGGCTTCCAGTCCTGCCTCACCCTGTAGTGCGATGGGGGTTCTGGGCACAGCTAAGGAAACCAGTTCAGGGGAAAATTGCTTAAATCCAGGCCATTTACAGCCCCGCTGGGGATTTGATCCTCACTCAGGCAAATCAAATCAGCCACAAAAGCACCTCTGCCAACCAGAAGCCACACAAGCAAACCCACAGTTTTCCCAGCTGCTGTATCAGCCCAGACCAACACCCTCCTACTCAGGTGAGTGGTTCTTAAAACCCATTTCACAAACACCACACAGATTCTTCTGGGCCCCAGAAGGTCCAGCCATGGTCCTAGGTCTATATATACTTGGATCTTACCCAAATCACCGTGTGTTCCACTCCTTCAGATCTATACATCTAAAGGTTTATTAACGACGAAAGAACAGGGTTAGAGAGAAGAATGGTTAAAGTGATACTTTACATACATCAAATACAGTTATTGATACAGGCCAGCGATGTTTTATGCTGCTTCTTGAAAGTCTCTGAAAGCCCATCCCGTAAGGGGTATGACTTCAAGTTACATAGTCTTGGTCACTGGAGATCTGGAACATGGATCCTTGGAGCAGGATCCCAGGTGAATGCTGCTAGGCCCATTTTTTCATTTTCTCCTGTGGAGGGAAAAAGTCCTTTCTCCTTCCCACCAGGCACTGGAGAGTCAGGCTCACCGACTCGAGTAGCCTGCTGTGGCACTCTGCCATTGGTTGTTGAGCTTGGCAGCCCACCCCAGACCATATAGATAATATGTGAAACGGATATCTGGCCACCCCATTCCTTAGCCCAAAGTCACCTGACCCAGGGGGGCTATTGTAGCCTGTTGCCATTGGATCCATTCCAGGGGAGAAAGCCCACGTGCCTGAGATGTGTATTGGCTGCCTTTGTTTAGTGTCTCATCCTGGCTGGGGGTGGAGATCTCATCTCCTATTGTGAATCTTAGCACTAAAACATTTCTAATAGCGCTACAGGGCTCAGATCTAGAACTCTACCTGCAGACATGGCACAGACATACGAGTAGCATGCCCAGAATCAGGGCATCCTCAGCTTTCAGTACACACCTCACACGCCCCCTGCCTCCTGCCCCCGGCGCAATCTTTGGTACCAATAGATCTAATGAGCACATAAAATGGCTTCCATAGCCAAAATAAAACCCTGCTATGTGACAGCCCCATCTCCTGGGGGTGTGTTCCCAGGCTCCTCCATCCTGCACTGCATAGGGCCAGCAAGGGCCTGGCCCACCCCAGGGCAGCTGGACACTGGGGGCAACTCCTCCCTGCCTGAGACTCAGGCATCACCCCCTAGCTGGGAGAAGCAAAATCCCCACACTTCCCGGGGAGCAGTGGCGCATCTGCCTTCCCAGATGGGGCCAGGCCTGGCATGTGGCACATGGCAGAGCCAGGAGCACTGGGGAGCCCATCAGGCTTGGGCTGCAGCTGCGTGAGAAGGGGAAGCCTGACAAGGTGGTCTGGACCGAGCAGTGCCAAGAGGCCCTCTGCGCGCTGAAGGAGGCTCTGCTCAGGGCCCCAGTGCTGGCAAATCCAGACTTCAACAAGCCCTTCCTGGTGTTCACCGATGCCTCAGACGTGGGGCTGGGGGCGGTGCTAATGCAGGTGAATGACAAGGGGGAGAAACACCCCATCGTGTACCTGAGTAAGAAGCTGCTGCCCCGGGAGCAGAGCTACGCGGCCATAGAGAAGGAATGTCTGGCCATGGTGTGGGCGCTGGGGAAGCTGCAGCCGTACCTGTTTGGACGGCGTTTCACCGTGTACACCGATCACTCACCCCTGACCTGGCTGCATCACATGAGAGGGGCCAACGCCAAGCTCCTGCGGTGGAGTCTGCTCCTGCAGGACTACGACATGGAGGTGGTCCATGTGAAGGGGAAGAACACCACCATAGCCGATGCCCTGTCACGCAGGGAGGGCCTGGTCCGCAGGCAGGAGTGACTCTCACTCAGCAGGTAGAACAGGAAGTTTACGAAGCGACAGGCCCAGCTCAGCACAGAAGCGACAGTACAGCAGTCAGAGACAGTCCTTCCAGCCCGTCCTGGGGAGAGGAGCCCGAGGGGGCCCCTCTGGGGTGTAGCTTCCCCACCTCGCCAGGCTGGCTGCCTTCCAGCTCCCTCTCCCCCTAGCCTCTAACTGCCCCCTCCGATTCAAACCCAGCTCGGCTCCTCCCTGCTCTTTGTTCAGGGCTGAGGTGTTACCTGCCAGCTTAGGGTACGGGTCATCCTTAGCTGCTGGGAGCTGATCTGCTTGTATCTCTCTCTCTCTCTCTCTCTCACACACACACACACACACACACACACACACAACTCTCACCCCCTCCCACTCCACAGACACACACACACGTAACTCACCACCTCCCACTCCATCTCTCTCTCTCTCTCACATACACACACATGCGCGTGACTCACCCCCTCCCACTCCATCGCTCTCTCTCACACACACACACACTCGCACGCGACTCACCCCCCTCCCACTCCATCTCTCTCTCTCACACACACGACTCTCACCCCCTCCCACTCCACACACACACACACACACACACACACACACACACAACTGACCCCCTCCCACTCCAGCTCTCTCTCTCTCACACGCACGCGCACGCGACTCACCCCCTCCCACCAGCTGTGCCAGGCTAGCAGAAGAGAGTGGAGCAGCTGCTGGGTCACTCTGCTTCCCATGGCTCCCAGCACTGTTGGAGGTGGCAGGGGCAGGGGCAGGTCTGACCCCCGCTGGCAGCCCCAGGCTCCCCTGAGCCCCAGAGCGCCCCCGCCCCCCCCAGCATGGAGCCCAGGCTGGCTCGCCAAACTGTTCCATGGCCAGGACAGCCCCAACCAGGCATCGTCCTGGGCCACACCCGAGATCCAGCACAGGGGCCTCCTGGGTGGGCAGTGGCAGCCAGTTCAGCAGGGACCGGGGGAGGCCTGGTGCCCGGCCTGGCAGGGCAGGACCCCTGCTGCTGAGCCATGGAGTGTTTGGGCTGCGTGACCGGCGCTGGGACCCGCCCAGGCGCTGGCAGCCATCTGCCCTGCCCTGCCCTGCTGTCACCTGGCTCTTGGTTCTGCAGCAGCAGGTGCTAATTCCAGCCCCCAAGCTCCTGCCCCACCAGGGCTCAGGCTGGCGCCACGGCCGCTGGCCTGTCTCGCAGGGGGTGCTGCACACGGGCCCGGCTGCAGGCAGGCTGAAGGGCAGCGCCAGGCTCTGGCCGGTGCAGGCCACGTGGGCGTGGTTGCCCCATGCAGGCGGAGACCTGCGGGCTCAGGAGTGGCTCGGCCTGTTCCCGGGGCGCGGCTGACAGCTCCCGGGCCATGTGGTGGGGTGTAGGCAGCAGCCCTGGGTTCACGTCCAGACACGCTCGAGTAGCTGCTACTCCTCCTCAGCGGGGTGCACAGGCAGCTGGTGCCGGGCTGGCTGCACGCGTGGTGGGGCCGGCTTGCTCTCAGCTCCCAGGTAAGGGGGCTGCTGGGGTGGGCTGCGTCCAGCCGTGGGGGGGCCCAGCCATGCATAGTTAGCAGGGCTGGGGCAGCTGGCGAGACCATGGGACAAGCGTCCCTAGCCCCCGACTGCAGGCCACACTGGTGGTGGGGGAATGCGGCTGGGCTCAGGCTGTCCCTGGGCCGAGCGCTGCTGGGCCGGGGGGTCTCACACTCCACGTCTGAGCACCCACTGGGCATCTGCTCACGGAGGGAATCACTGAGCTGGGCTGGGGCGCAGGCACTGCTGGCAGCGGCTGCTGGCATGTGGTACCCAGCTTGCAGCAAGTGCCTGGCCCAGCCCCTGCCAGTAGCTGGGGAGCCAGGGTGCCCCGAATGGAAAAGGCTCCCGGGGTGCTGAGATCCAGGGGCACCAGGCACGGAGAGCACGAGGGGGCCTTGCTGCTCACTCCAGCCCCAGGGCCTGGGCTCGGTTGGCTGCGGGGAGCTCTGCAGGACTGAGCAGCTTTCCCATGGGATGGGCAGGGAGCGCTTGGTTGGGCGCGTCCTGGGGCGGGTATGTGGGCGGCAGGGCCAGGGAGCAGGTCCCTGGAGCCAGGGGCTGGGCCTGCCGGCAGTGGGAGAGCTGGGCATGGGGCTGGGACACTGGGTCCCTTCAGGGCCCAGCGGCTCCTCCTGGCGCGGAGCTGGCCTATTTGCTGCACTGGCTGACAGGGCCCTGCAGCACAGCCCCTGCGACTCGCCGGTGCCTTGCCGGTGCCCACGAGAGGGTGTGAACACCAGCTGCACCAGCACCAAACAGGTTCTGCCAGGCCCACGGAGCAGCCCAGCCCCAGGGCAGTGCGTAGCTCAGATCTCAGCACCGCGCGCTGGGCCCGGCCGGCAGCCTTCCACGGCTGGGGACCGGTACTGGGCCGGGGGCCGCTGACCCCGGAAAAGTCTATTGGGTCCACACACGGGAGATGCCAAAGGATGACCGACCTGGCCCCGAAGGAGCGGCAGGGCAAACGGCAGACGCTCCCTCACGCCTGCAACTCAGGGGCCATATGCCACCCCCCCACCACAGCTCCAGGGGGGCCACAGCACAGGGCTGCCCCCCCCAGCTGCTGTTGTGGGGCTACTTGAGCATGGGGGGAGCTCCCTAGGCCCTAGGCTGGGGGTTCAGTGTGTGGAAGGTGGCTGCGCGGGACTGAGCTGGAAGTGGGTATGCAGGGCTGGAAGGCAGGGGTGGGGGGTGCAGGAGGGGTGCAGGGCTGGATGTGGGGGTGCAGGGCTGGATGGGAGGGGGGTGCAGGCAGGGTGCAGTTCTGGATGTGGGGGTACAGGGCTGGATGGGAGGGGGGTGCAGGTGGGGTGCAGTTCTGGATGTGGGGGTACAGGGCTGGATGGGGGGTGCAGGCAGGGTGCAGTTCTGGATGTGGGGGTACAGGGCTGGATGGGAGGGGGGGTGCAGGTGGGGTGCAGTTCTGGATGTGGGGGTACAGGGCTAGATGGGAGGGGGTGCAGGTGGGGTGCAGTTCTGGATGTGGGGGTACAGGGCTGGATGGGGGGTGCAGGCAGGGTGCAGTTCTGGATGTGAGGGTACAGGGCTGGATGGGAGGGGGGGTGCAGGCAGGGTGCAGTTCTGGATGTGGGGGTACGGGCTGGATGGGAGGGGGGTGCAGGTGCGGTGCAGTTCTGCATGTGGGGGTACAGGGCTGGATGGGCGGGGGGGTGCAGTTCTGGATGTGGGGGTACAGGGCTGGATGGGAGGGGGTGCAGGCAGGGTGCAGTTCTGGATGTGGAGGTACAGGGCTGAATGGGAGGGGGTGCAGGTGGGGTGCAGTTCTGGATGTGGGGGTACAGGGCTGGATGGGGGGGTGCAGGCAGGGTGCAGTTCTGGATGTGGGGGTACAGGGCTGGATGGGAGGGGGTGCAGGCAGGGTGCAGTTCTGGATGTGGAGGTACAGGGCTGGATGGGAGGGGGTGCAGGTGGGATGCAGTTCTGGATGTGGGGGTACAGGGCTGGATGGGGGGGTGCAGGCAGGGTGCAGTTCTGGATGTGAGGGTACAGGGCTGGATGGGGGCGGTGCAGGCAGGGTGCAGTTCTGGATGTGGGGGTACGGGCTGGATGGGAGGGGTGCAGGTGCGGTGCAGTTCTGCATGTGGGGGTACAGGGCTGGATGGGCGGGGGGTGCAGTTCTGGATGTGGGGGTACAGGGCTGGATGGGAGGGGGTGCAGGCGGGGTGCAGTTCTGGATGTGGGGGTACAGGGCTGGATGGGCGGGGGGTGCAGTTCTGGATGTGGGGGTACAGGGCTGGATGGGAGGGGGTGCAGGCGGGGTGCAGTTCTGGATGTGGGGGTACAGAGCTGGCTGAGGGTGCAGGAGGGCAGGCTATTGAGGCGCCCACCCAGTGCACTTTCGGGGGGCACAGGCGGCTGCAGGCGCTGGCAGGTACCGCTCCCATGGGCTAGGAATGGAGCCTGCAAGCCAGCAATGGGGCCAGAGCCGTTTTCCCCACCCGGCAGAGCCGGCCTCAGCTGCTGGCTGCCTTGATCTGCCCCACAAGGCTGCTGGGCCGGCCCCTTGCGGAGCTGGAGCCTCCCTGCTTCGCTGCGTGACTGCCCCCCGCCGGGCGAGCAGCTGCGGCACCGGCCTGGCATGTCCCTTCAGGCCTGACGCGCCGAATGCAGGTCCCTGGCTTGTGCTCAGCTCCTCAGGGACAAGGCCCAGTCCGCCCCCGCACATCAGCGTCTCCACACACAGCTCCCTCGTGCGGTGCCGGAGAGCCCCCCAGACCGCAGAGCAGGACCCCACCACAGCACATGGCCTACGCCGCTCAGTACGTGGAGTGCCAGGCCAGCCTGGGGTTCGGGTCACTCCAGCCAGACCCAGCCCCTCTCCACGGCAGCCCTGCCCCACACTGACAGCCCCGGGGCTGTGATCCCACCCGGGAACGGCACAGGGTGGCGAGGGGAGACCCAGCCGAGTGCAGGGACATGATCCCCAGAGCAAGCCCCAGGCTGAGCTGCTTAGTTGCTGGCCCCAGGACCTGCCCTGGGCCAGCTTTGTCCAGGCAGCATCTTAGGGGAGGGCCCATGGGGACCTGCAGGCTGCCCTGGTGAGTGGGCCGGACCAGGCTGGGCAAGATGCACCTGGCGGGGAACCCCCCGCAGTGGCAATGGGTAACGTCTTGGCCCTCCCCCCCAGCAGAGACAGCTCTCGAGCAACGGATGGAGCTGCCCAGGCTTCAGCTGTCCGACGTGGGGCGGGCTGAGCCAGGCCTGCCGTGCCCCTCACCGCCCGGCCTCAACAAGATCACGGTGTACGAGCAGGCCGACTTCCAGGGGCTGTGCCGCGAGTTCATGTCTGACGTGCCCGACCTGCACGAGCTGGACTTCGGGGACTGCATCTGCTCGCTGCGGGTGGTGGGGCAGCCATGGGTAGCCTACACGGCCCCCAAGTACGAGGGTGAGACCTGCGCCTTCGAGGAGGGCGAGTACCCGAAGGTGGAGAAGAGCAAGGCCTTCTCGGCGCTGCGCCTGGTGCACCACGACCTGGCCGAGCCGCAGATCACCCTGTACGAGCGCCCCGAGTACGGCGGGCAGAGCAAGGTGGTGACGGAGGAGACCAACCTCGCCTACGGCTACTTCAACGACCGGGTCTGCTCCCACGTGGTGCAGCGCGGCGTCTGGCTGCTCTACAAGCACCCCGCCCGCGGGGGCTGGTACCACATCGCCTGGCCAGGCGAGCGCCTGGCCGACTACAAGGCCCAGCTGGGCTTCCACAACTGCCTGTCCCACCTGCGCCCGCTGCGACCCGGCCGCCCCGCCGTCACCACCCGCCTGCTGTGGGAGCAGCGGCAGGTGGAGGAGGAGCGGGCAGTGCTGATGGACGAGATCGTGGGCGTGAACACCACCGACCTGGAGCAGACCTTCTCCACCTGCAGCAGCCGAGAGTACAGCACCACCACGCTGCACAGCTTCCGCTTCAGCAACGCCACCAGCCTGCGGGCCGGGCTCTCCTTCACGCTCGCCGTGGAAGCTGCCAACGTCTTCACCGTGGAGAAGGGGCGCAGCGAGTCCAGCACGCAGCGGGAGCGGGTGGAGGTGCTGCTGCCGGCCAAGATCCCGCCCCACACCGAGCTCACCGTCCACGTGCTGCGCAAGGAGGTCACCGTCTCGGTGCCGGTGGAGCTGACCATCCGGCAGAACGAGCGCACCACCACGGAGCGGGGGGAGTACCGCTGCGTGTCGGGGCGTGCCATCAGCACCAAGTACACCATGAAACCCGCTGCAGCCCCCGAGCTCGCCCAGGCACAGCCGCACCAGCCCCCCGCCTAGGGGCGCCCACTTCGGGGGTGCTGGGGCAGGGCCAAGTGGGTGGGGGATGGTGGGGTGGGATTGCAGGGGCGGGGGCAGGGCAATGGGGCAAGTGGGGGCACTGGGGCAGGGCGGGGGGTTTCGGGGTGAGTGGGCCGGGGGCAGGGCAAAGGGTCGAGTGGGGGCGCTGGGGCAGGGTGGGGGTTACAGGGTGAGCGGGCCAGGGGCAGGGCAAAGGGTTGAGTGGGGGCGCTGGGGCAGGGCGGGGGTTACGGGGTGAGTGGGCCGGGGGCAGGGCAATGGGGCAAGTGGGGGCGCTGGGGAAGGGCGGGGGTTTCGGGGTGAGCGGGCCGGGGGCAGGGCAATGGGGCGAGTGGGGGTGCTGGGGAAGGGCAGGGGTTTCGGGGTGAGCGGGCCGGGGGCAGGGCAATGGGGCGAGTGGGGGCGCTGGGGAAGGGCAGGGGTTTCGGGGTGAGCGGGCCGGGGGCAGGGCAAAGGGGCGAGTGGGGGCGCTGGGGAAGGGCGGGGGGTTTCGGGGTGAGCGGGCCGGGGGCAGGGCCCATCTCCCCGGTGCTGCGCTGTTCCCCAGAGGCGCAGCGAGGAAGTCACGGCATGTCCCCGCTGACGCGTGCCCAAGCCCAGGCCCTGTGTGCTGTGACAGTAATCTTGGCACACGCTGTGTCTGGGAGCTGCCGGTGAAGTGGTGAGAAAAATAGATTTGGGGCTAGGAAGTTTGGCCACTCCACTTTGCACAGGTGTTAATGGCTTAGAAGGGAAAAAAATTCTTTTTACAACATAATTCTTTTGGCATTTTGTAGCTATTGGAAACTGATCAATAATTTTTTTTTTTAAAATACCCTGTTACTTAACTAATTGGTGCATGGTAAATTAAAAGCTGAAAGAATCTTACCATAAATTCTGTTTCTTTGACTTTTCAATTAGAGTTGTTTTTCCAGATAAGTGATTTCCATCAAGTTCTAGCATTTGCTTGGGAAAGAGTATTTGAACTGTTAGGCTGTAGCTCTTATTTTACTCTGGCCCTGCCCTGGGGAATGGGAGAGCTCGCTAGGCCAGGAATGCTGATGGGAGAGGAAGGGGTGGCCCACAGGCAGCAACTCGGAAACAAACAGGTACCATATGGCCTAGGCATGGGCACCTCTGGGGTGGAGAGGGACAGCTGAGACCAGCAGTTAGATGGGAGGTCAAGTCACTGTTTGGGAGAAAGAAAGCCATAGTGGGAGATTTCAGTGGGAGACTGCGAAAAGCAGCATCGAGCCAGGGGTGAGGATTTCCAAGCCTTGCAGTGCTGGACCTCTCATGGGGGCTTATACGTTACAAACTCTGAAAATCCTGTGTACAGAGTGGGGTATTAGAATGTAGGTGTGTTGTATATGGACTCGGGGCAGGTTGGAAGGTTTGGCAATGGGCTTGGCACAGCATGTATAGATATTAGAAGGTACGCTGTGCTGTATCGAATACAGTGCGGTATTGAAAGGTATCAGGTACAGAATAATACATTGTTTCACTCTGAAACTAGGGATATAATTTCTCTCTTGTAAATCCACCAACTGCAGTGAAATTAAATGGGTGTGCGGGTGGGGGAAGAGAGACTGGCCTAGGAGGTTTAATTCCCTTTTTATATTGCTGCAAAAATATAACATGGCTTACACTGTTCCAGAGCCCAGCCCCAGGGCTCCTCTTGTCTTGACTCCTGCTCCCTATCCCTGACTCCTGAACTCCCGCACACACACACACCCCCTGCCCTGATTTCCAGCAGCTCACTCACATACCACAGCCCTCCCCCATGTACCCCCAGCCCCCTGCTCTGGCTCCCGCACCTCTCTCTGTCTCTCTCCTGCCAGACCTCACACTACCAGCCCACAGTGGCTACGTCTACACGTGCCCCAAACTTCGAAATGGCCACGCAAATGGCCATTTCGAAGTTTACTAATGAAGCGCTGAAATGCATATTCAGCGCTTCATTAGCATGCGGGCGGCAGCGGCGCTTCAAAATTGACGCGCCTTGCTGCCGCGCGGCGCGTCCAGACGGGGCTCCTTTTCGAAAGGACGCTGCCTGCTTCGAAGTCCCATGAGCTCATGGGAATAAGGGGACTTCGAAGTAGGCGGGGCCCTTTCGAAAAGGAGCCCCGTCTGGACGCGCCGCGCGGCGGCAAGGCGCATCAATTTCGAAGCGCCGCTGCCGCCCGCATGCTAATGAAGCGCTGAATATGCATTTCAGCGCTTCATTAGTAAACTTCGAAATGGCCATTTGCGTGGCCATTTCGAAGTTTGGGGCACGTGTAGACACGGCCAGTCTGGAGGACAGAAAGATGAGGACGAGGCAGGAACTTCTGTAAAGCAATAACCGCTTAATTGTAGATCTACATTTTAAATGTTTACCTATTTTTGTTATAATAATGCAGTACATCTTTTCAATGGGAGCTCAGTCAATTTAACATTATTTTCATAGAATCACAGAACACTAGACTGGAAGGGACCTCAAGAGGCCATTGAATCCAGTCCCCTGCCCTCATGGCACGAGCAAGCACCATCTAGACCATCCCCGATAGGTGTCTGTCTAACCTGCTCTTAAATATCTCCAGTGATAGAGATTCCACAACCTCTGCAGGTAATTGATTCCAGTGTTTGACCACCTGACAGTTAGGGAGTTTTTCCTAACGTCCAACCTAAGACCTCCCTTGCTGCAGTTTAAGCCCATTGCTTCTTGTTCTATCCTCAGAGGCCCAGGAGAACAATTTTCCTCCCTCCTCCTTGTAACTCTCTTTGAGGTACTTGAAAATGGCTGTCATGTCCCCTCTCAGTCTTCTCTCTTCTAAACTAAACAAGCCCAGTTCCTTCAGATCTCATGTTCTCTAGACCTTTTGTCATTCTTGTTGCTCTTCTCTAGACCTTTTCCAACATCTTCACATCTCTCTTGAAATGTGGTGCCTAGAGCTGGACACAATACTCCAATGTATCTACCTCTCCCTCTAGCTTGGTGTCATCCGCAGCCTTGCTGAGGGTGCACTCCAGTCCCTCATCCAGGCTATTAATAAGATAGTAACAGAGAGGTTGCCATGTTAGTCTGTACTCCAACAAAACAAAGCAGCAGAAATGCAGCACTTTAAAGACTAACAAAATGATTTATTCATTGATGAGCTTTCATGGGACAGACCCACTTCATCAGATCTGAAGAAGTGGATCTGTCCCACAAAAGCTCTTTAAGAAAGATGTTGAACAACCCTGGCCCTAGAACCAAGCCATGGGGCACTCCACTTGAAACCGACCGCCATCCAGATATTGAGCCATTGGCCACTACCCGTTGAAACGATGGATATACATAGTTTCTTTCTATCTATCTTATAGTCCTTGTATCCAGTCCATACTTCCTTAACTTATGGGCAAGACTGGTGTGGGAAATGGAGCAAAAGCTTTGCTGAAGTCAAGGTATTATCACATCCACTGACTTCCCCATGTCCACAGAGTCAGTTACCTCATCACAGAAGCTGATCAGATTGGTCAGGCACGACTTGTCCTTGGTGAATCCATGTTAACTACTTTTGATCACTTCCCCTCTTCTGAGTGCTCCAAAATGGATTCCTTGAGGATCCCTTCCATTATTTTCCCAGGTACTGAGCTAAGGCTGACTGGTCTATAGTTCCCTGGATTATCCTTCTTTCCTTTTTCAAAGATGGGCACTACATTTGCCTTTTTCCAATCATCTGGAATCTCTCCCGATCTGCAAGAGTCTTCAAATATAATGGCCAAAGGCTTGGCAATGACAACTGCCAATTCCTTCGGTACCCTTGGGTGCAATAAATCCAGACCCATGGATTTGTGTACATTTAGTTTTTCTAAGTAGCTCTTACTTCGTTCCTTCCCCACCCGTGGCTGCCCTCCACCTTCCCATACCACATTGACTAGCACTGTAGTGTGGGAACTGACCTTGTCTGTGAAGACTGAGGCAAAAAAGCATCGAGTACTTCAGCTTTTCTTGCATCATCTGTCACTAGGTTACCTCCCTCATCCAGTAATGGCCCCACACCTTCCCTGATAACCCTCTTATTGTTAACATGCCTGTAGAAACCCTTCTTTTTACCCTTCACATCCCTTGCCAGCTGCAGTCCAGTTGTGCCTTTGCTGTCCTGATTACTGCTCGGCATTCTGCAGTGTGCAGGCCTGTGGAGCACTCTGTGCCATGCATTTACACCAGGGGAGGCTAAGAGGCTGACACTCCTCCTGGGAGATGGGAAAGAGCAATAATGCTGCATGGCTGCTGCTGCACTGCTGGAGCCAGGGATAGGGCCAAGGAGGGAAGGCCACAGGTCAGCTCATGCCCTCAGCCAGCTGAGCTGTGGGCCCCGATGTGCAGTGAATCAGCAGGGAGGCTGCTTCCAGGCTGCCAGACAGGACGAGGCGGCTGGCTCAACTTTCCACTCTTTGGACCGAGGCAGGCCAGCACGTTGCGATTTCCTTGCATGGATTATTGACAGAAATGCCCTGCTGGCAGCCTAATCTCTGGCAGAACTTAACTCCCACCAGTGCTGGGGAGAGAGGGAAACCTGCCCCCATCCTGCGGCTGTGTCCCTGGCTCTTTCCTGCACTGCGGCTGCCCAGCCCACACACAAACGTACCCACCCACCAGCTGGATTCAGTGCCGACACACAGATCAGCACCCGCCAGGCAGGCAGAAGCCTTCTCCCCAGCGGCCATGGCAGGGCCACCACTGCTGTTTGCTTCTGGGAAAATAAGCTCATGGGAAGGACAAGGAGCCGAGTGCTGTGCCACAGCCTGACTGTCACTTCTGTGATGGCCCAGCTGCCCAGCCTGGGAGCTCAGGCCAGGGACCAGCAGCTCTGTTGTCCCTGGCCTGTGTGGAAGAGCCGCCCCCAAGGCCCTGGAGCACTTCTGCCCCAGCCCAGCAGCTGGAGGAGGAGTTGCGGGAACTCCCTGCTGCAGATGGGCACACAGGCCACCCTGCACCCTCAGCCTCTGAAGCTCAGTTCCCCCTCAGCCCCCTCTACCCCGCCGTGCCTCAGTTCCCCCTCTGCCCCCAGCACTTGCCCTGCCCTGCTGGTGCTGGTGTACAAAGGACTGCCCTGCAAGGGGCTAAAGCCCTGCACCAGCTCCTGGGAAGGGGGGTCTCCAGTGTAGAGGGGAGGGGACACTGCCAGTCCCTCGACCAATCCCCGCCCCCCCGGGCTAGCACCGCCCCTTCCCACTGGCCGCGCCCTACTCCTCACCACGTGGCTCCCGTCTCGGCCTGGCCCTTTAAATGATGCAACCGGCAGCAATTCTGGCTCCGCCCCTCCGGCTGCCTATGATCCCATTGGCTTGGCTGCCGGCATGCCAGGCCCTGCTCTGCTCTTCCATTGGCCATCAGAGCCATCCTCGGTGCTCATTGGTGAATCCCTTCACTGCGCCCGCCTCCTGCTTGCTGATTGGGCGGGTCGGACTCCGCCCCCTCGCCGGGCGGGGCAGGCGCAACGGCAGCGGCAGCGGCATGGCGGCGGAGCCGGACGCGCTGAGCCTCTTCACTGCTATCGGCCTGAGCGAGCCCAAAGCTCGCGAGACCCTGAAGAACGAGGCTCTGAGCGCGCTGCTCCGGGAGGCCGTCACCCAGGTAACTCGTGACCTCTGACCCCGCCGTCCCCGTGCGCTCTGACCTCTGACCCCGCCCTCTGACCCTTATGCCCCCTCTCCTTTGACCTTTGACCCTTATGCCCCTCCCTCCTCTGACTATTGACCCTTGCACCGTTGGGCTCTGCCTGCTGGCCACGGGGCTCCTCCCCTGAGCTGGGCGCTGCCCCCCCGGCTCCCCTTGCCCTGCCCCTGGCTGCCGGCTGCCCACCTTGCCCCTTAGGCCCGCAGCTGCGCCAGCCCCTGCTCCTGGCACCCGCCAGCGCCCGCAGGCTCCGCGCCCCTGAAGCCCCTGTGGCTGGCCCGGCCCGGCCCGGCCCAGCCCAGTGTGGGCAGGAGCGCGGGGCAGGCGGTCTGCCCGGCCAGCGGGCGTGCAGGGCCTTAGGGTGCGCTGGCCTGTGCCAGGGCCGGGCCGGGCCGGCTCGGCTCGCGGTGTCCAGCGTTTGGTTTTACAGGGGGATTCTTTGCAGCGAGCGTCACTGGCACTAACTTCCGCCTCGGCAGTCGGATGTGGTGCAAGGCTCAGCCCTGCCTGGCCAGCCATCTGGGGCTCCCTGCGCCTCCCCGACAGCAGGAAAGAGGAAGCTCTGCTTGCCACCCTGCCACTATCAACCCACAGGGAGCACAGCCAGCCCCACTGGGGCCTGCCGAGTTTGAGCTCCCTCCGCCCGCACCACCTCCCCAAGACAAGGCGGGGTTGCCCCTGCTGCCGTACTGCTGCCCTTTGGCTGTGGTTCATGGTCCACACTTCACAGTTGTTACCTCCCTGGTTTGTCCCTTTGGGTTTCTCCGAGGACACGCCCCTGCCGTGCCAGGGCCTGGCTCTGCTCCCTTTTCCTGCTGCCCGGGCTGCTCCACACGGCACAGGCAGGGCCTCCTTGGGGTGCCGTAGCTAAGCCCTGCATAGGCAGTGCTCTCTCACCCGCCTGCAGTCACCCTCGGCTCTTTTCCAGCTGCGTGCTGAATAATTTTTGCGTGTGCCAATGTGTGTCGTGAGGAGAAACACACGTCTAGCTGGGGGCGCTCTGCAGATCAGCTGGGGGGCACCTGACTCCCTTCTGAATGGCTACACTAGTGCCCAGCTTACAGGGAGCCAAGCGTCCACCTCTCAAGAGCGTAGGTCCGCCACAGCAGCAGACAGGCTGCTTGCAGCGTCAGAGGGCACGCGGCTACCCCAGCAGCATAGCACGAGAGCTTCTCTCTAACTGCTCTTCTGGGCTTTAGGCACAAGGCGCTCTGGGCCCAGTTGTCGACAAAGCAACTGGAACCCTTCTGTACAATGTGGCTTCCCGGCTTAAGGACCAAAAGCATCTTCGTTTCCTGGTGGGCTACATCACCAGCAAGAGGATCGTCACAGACTTGCAGCTCAGCGGTAAGATCCGGAGGCAGGTGGTGAGATCTCGACCCAGCGTTGGGCTGAGCGCAGCTGGCTTGGAGTCCCTGCTCCCTCCAGGCCAGGCAGCAGAATGCAAAGCACTAGCTGGGCACCCCCTGTCCCTGTGTCTCACTCCCACTGCCTGCAGTTTAGTCTGTGGCTGTAATTCCCGTTGTACGTTGGCCATTTCCACCCCCACCCAGCAGGAAAGGGGAGTCCCCCCACACACCGAGCCTCAGGTGCTCCCTGTCTCAGCTGCCCCAGTGGTCTAACCCTCAGCTTAGCCTGGCTGCTCCAGCTCAGGTGCTCAGCTCAGCTCAGGGGCAGAGCCGGCTCCTCGTTGGTGGTCTCAGCCCATCTCTAGCGGTCAGATCCTAAGGCTGCATCGTTCTGGTGCTGCTCCTCTGTGCCTGCGTTAACCAGCAGGAGCGTCTCCCCAGGGAAGGGATGGGAGTCCTGTCACTTAGCTCCTTTAAACAGGGCTGGGCAAAGAGAAACATGCTGCAAGGGGCACCCTGGCTGGCCTCTGGGCAGGAACATGGAACCCCCCTGGCCAGCAGATCCCACCTGCTCCATGTCCACATGGGCTGCTCGCTGTGGGGCCCAAGCGCTGGTGCAGCATGTGTAGCAGCAGGGTGCTGGTTATGTGCCCCCGGAGAGCTGAGCGAGTGCCCTGCCTGGCCACGAAGCACGTGATGAACAGACCCGGGACCCATAGCGCGGGGGGGGCCTTGCTCCATGAGCTCGGCTCGGCCACACGCTCCCTGAGAGGTGAGCAGCTGCCCTTGGTTTGTGCTAGGCTCAGATCTGGCGAGTGCAAGGCAGACGAGGGCAGGAGCCAAGTGGCACGGTCTGGGTCTGTCCTGGGCACTGGACGCATTCCCTGCATGCCGACGGGAGCCCTGGTGTGCCAGGCAGAGGGACAGCTGCCTTTGTCTTGGCACAGGCCATGTGCTGTAAGTCCTCCATGGACGAGCTGGGACCCCCGGCCCAGTCTCTGGCTTCTGCAGCCGGGGGGAGCAGCCCCAGGCAGTGCATGGGAGTGCCGCTGGCCCGCACTGCCCTGAGCCGCCTGCTCTGCCTCCCCCAGCTGCCCTGGAGTACCTGCGCAGCCACCCGCTGGAGCCCATTGACACGGCAGCCTTCGAGCGGGAGTGCGGTGTGGGCGTGGTCATGACCCCGGAGCAGATAGAGGAGGCTGTGAGTCCGAGTGCCATGCGTCGGGGGGACAAGCCCAGCTGTGCAGGGCAGCCTGTTGAGCCAGGGCAGTGTCTCTGGGCTGCACAGGTGCTGGGCTGGAGGGGCGTCTCTGCTCGAGCCATGGTGGGGTGCGGCTGGTGGAGGCCGTTGCTGTGAGCAGGGGGCTGTCAGGGCCCCTCGAGAGAGGCCTCCTGTTTGGGGACAAGCTGCAGGTCCTGCCCTGCTCCTGAGCCTGGCTCCAGTCTGCACGTGAGGTGCCAGGCGCTCCCTGTACTTGCAGGGCTGCTGGGGCTGCCTGGCGGCGGGAGGGGCAGTCTGGGGCACAGTGCGCACCTGCTGATGCCCAGGTCTGCGCCCGGGCCAGGCTGGCCTGTCTCCCTCACTTCCTGCCTCCTGTCACTCCAGGTGGAGGCCGTGGTGAGCAAGCACCGGACGGCGTTGCTGTCGGAGCGGTACCGCTTCAACATGGGGCTGCTGATAGGTGAGTGCAGTGGGGCTGGTCCTGGGCTGACCCTGTGGCTCTCCTTGGCATAGCTTCAGAGCCCCCCTGCCCCACCCCCAGCTCATCGTTGGGTTCTGGTCCCTCGCCCCGAGAGGCTTCGTGCTGCAAACAAACCTAGTGCAGCAGCTGGGTGCCCTGAGCTCTGCTCCTCCCCACCCCCAGCAGCTGCTTTCCCAGTTCTAACCCTGCCAGGCTGCCCCCCACCTCTGCCAGACTTCCTTGGAACCACCCCAGGGCCGCAGTGGAGCTGGGGCAGGTGGGCTGTGAGTGCGGCTTTGGGGAGCTGAGCCCGGGGGCAGGCGGGCTGTGAGCGCCGCTCGGGGGAGCCGAGCCCCAGGGATGGGTGGGCCGTGAGCGCGGCTCGGGGGAGCTGTCCTGGGGCTGAGCTGCCCGCTGGCACCACGGACACTCTGCCAGGCGAAGCTGTTGCGGTTTCGCAGTGCGTTTGCTGAGTCAGCGCTCCTGGGTGGCTCTGTATGTTCTTCTCTCCTTGCTGGACGGCCCCAGGCCGTGTGTGGCTGCCTCAGCCCCAGCCCCCTCGCCCTGCACTAGGTCTGCAGCGGGTCACAGAGGCTAAGGACTCGGGAACGGCCCATCAGAGCTGCCAGCTCCGCCCAGCCCCCCCGAACGGCTCCAGCCCCCAGCTGGGGGGTGAGGGCTGGGCTGGTAGTTTCCTGGGAGGAGATGGGAGGGCAGGCTCTGGCAGACCCAGCCTGTGCCCCCTGGGCCTGGCGCAGAGTGCATTGCTTTGGGCAGCCCCAGCTGAGGCCGTGCTGGGCGTCCCACTCCTGCGGCTCTGCCACATTGGCCGTGGCCGGCCGGCCCGGGGCAGTGTTCAGAAGCAACTGAAAGGAACCAGGAGCTACATGACGTCCCTAGGCCGCTGCCCGGCACTGCGCTCCCGTGGCCAGCAGCACTGTGGCTTTGCAGGCTGTGGTGGGGTTCAGTGGTCCCCCTGCACTGCACCCCGTCCGCTGGCAGGATTGACTCTCACTCAGCAGGTACAACAGGAGGTTTCTTAGGCAACAGAAGCCCAGTTTCTCACAGAAGCGACAGTACAGCAGCCAGAGACAGTCCTTCCAACCCGTCCTGGGGAGAAGACCCCAAGGGATGCCCCTCTGGGGTGTAGCTTTCCCCCTCCTCAGGCTGGCTGCCTTCCAGCTCTCCCTTTTCCTAGCCTCTAACTGTCATTCCCCGATTCAAAACCCAGCTCAGCTCCTCCCTCCTCTTTGTTCAGGGCAGAGGTGTTACCTGCCAGTTGTAGCCCCAGAGTCATCCTTAGCCACTGGGAGCTGCTGCTTGCCTCAGACATCCAGCCTGACTCACACATGCCCTCCCCCCACTCCATCACATCTCTCCCCACTTCCAGACCGAACTGAGCGGGGTCACTTAGCCAGTGACCTGGGGAAGTTCGGGGCCCTCCCCGCGTGACAGGGCATCGGCTATGGTGTTGTTGTTCTCCTTCACATGGGCCACCTCCATGTCGTAGTCCTGCAGGAGCAGACTCCACCGCAGGAGCTTGGTGTTGGCCCCTCTCATGTGATGCAGCCAGGGCAGGGGTGAGTGATCGGTGTACACGGTGAAACGCCGTCCACACAGGTACGGCTGCAGCTTCCCCAGCGCCCACACCATGGCCAGACATTCCTTCTCTATGGCTGCGTAGTTCTGCTCCCGGGGCAGCAGCTTCTTGCTCAGGTACACGATGGGGTGTTTCTCCCCTTTGTCATTCACCTGCATTAGCACCGCCCCCAGCTCCACGTCTGAGGCATCGGTGAACACCAGGAAGGGCTTCTTGAAATCTGGATTTACCAGCACTGGGGCCCTGACCAGAGCCTCCTTCAGCGTGCAGAGGGCCTCTTGGCACTGCTCGGTCCAGACCACCTTGTCAGGCTTTCCCTTTTAACACAGCTCCGTGAGGGGGGCTGCGATGGAGCTAAAGTGGGGCACAAACCTCCGGTAGTACCTCGCCATCCCAATGAAGGCCTGGACCTGCTTCTTAGTCTGGGATGTGGGCCAATCTCTGACAGCCTCCACTTTAGCTGGCTCTGGCTTTAAGCAGCCGCTGCCCACCTTGTGGCCCAGGTAGGTCACCTCAGCCATTCCCACCTTGCACTTCCCTGCCTTGATAGTCAGACTAGCCTCCTGGAGTCGGTCCAGCACCTGCTTGACCTGGGACACATGGTCCTCCCACGTCTGGCTGAAGATGCAAATGTCGTCCATGTAAGCCAGGGCAAAGCTCTCCATCCCTTTCAGTAGCTGGTCCACCAGATGCTGGAAGGTGGCGGGTGCCCCCTTGAGGCCGAAGGGCAGGACCAGGAACTCGTAGAGCCCCACAGGGGTGATGAAAGCCGACTTGAGCCGGGCATCTTGGTCTAATGGCACTTGCCAGTACCCCTTGGTGAGGTCTATGGTGGTGAGGTAACGGGCTCCCCCCAGCTCGTCTAAAAGGTCATCAGGCCTGGGCATGGGGTAGGCGTCCGATACAGTGATGGCGTTAAGCTTGCGATAGTCCACACAAAACCGAACAGACCCATCTTTTTTAGGGACTGTCTTCAACCTCCTGCTCTATGTCCTGAGCCGTCTTCCCTGTGGCTCTGAATGGCACACACTTGATAGGGGCGTGGGTGCCTGTCTCTATTCAGTGGACAGCCAGGTCAGTGCGTCCGGGTCTGTCCGAGAACAGCTGTTGGTGTGAATGCAGCACCTCCTTGATCTCCGTCTGCTGGGCAGGGGTCAGCTGGTCTGAGAGGGGAACAGACTCCAGCAAGGAGCCGGCTCCAGTCCCTGTGAGCAAATCCACCAAGGGATCATCCCCCTGCCCCTCCCAGTGTCTGCACACGGCCAGCACCAAGTTCTGTCTGTCCCAGTAAGGTTTCATCATGTTCACATGATAGACCCGGTGGCTGTGGGCCTGGTTTGACAGTTCCACCACATAATTCACGTCATTTAGCTGTTTGACGACCTTGAAGGGGCCATCCCAGGCCGCTTGTAGCTTGTTCCGCCCCACAGGTACAAGGACCATCACTTGATCCCCGGTGGCATAGGCTCGGGCCCTGGCGTTACGCTCATACCAGACCTTTTGCTTCCTTTGGGCCCTGGAAAGGTTCTCCCTGGCCAGGCCCATGAGCTCGGTGAGTTTTTCCCGGAAGGTCAGTACATACTGTACCACTGACTCCCCTTCGGGAGAGGCCGTCCCCTCCCACTCTTCTCTGAGCAAGTCCAAGGGTCCCCGTACCCTCCTTCCGTACAGCAGCTCAAACGGGGCGAACCCCGTGGATTCCTGGGGCACCTCCCTGTATGCAAACAGCAGGTGGGGTAAGTACTTGTCCCAGTCATGCGGGTATTAATTCATGAAGGTTCTCAGCATCTGCTTCAGAGTCCCATTGAACCTCTCCACCAGCCCATTGGTCTGTGGGTGGTCGGCTGTGGCCCAGGTGTGCCAGACCCCACACTTGTCCCACAAGCTTTGCAATAGGGCCGACATGAAGTTGAACCCCTGATCTGTGAGGACCTGCTTGGGGAACCCCACTCTGCTGAAAATGACAGCAGTGCTTCCGCCACGGTGTCAGCATCGACAGAGGTCAAGGCCACTGCTTCTGGGTATCGCGTGGCAAAATCTACCACCACCAAAATATATTTCTTCCGCGAACGCGTTGCCTTGCTGAAGGGTCCCACTATGTCTATAGCCACTTTCTGGAAAGGCTCCTCTATGATGGGCAGTGGCCTCAGGGCAGCTTTCCCCTTGTCTCGGGTCTTCCCCGCCCTCTGGCAGGGATTGCAGGACAGGCAATACAGACGGACAGCTGCAAAGATCCCAGGCCAAAAAAAGTTCTGTAACAACCTTCTCCTGGTGCGGTGGATCCCCTGGTGTCCTGCGAGCGGGACATCATGGGCTAGGTACAGCAACCTGTGCCGGTACTTTTGGGGAACCACCAGTTGCCTCTGGACCTTCCATGGCTCCGCTTTGCATCTGGGAGCCCATTCCTGGTACAGGAATCCCTTTTCCCACAGGAATCTCTCCCTGCAGCCATCCTCCAGCTCTGGAGCTGGGCTGAGAGTGGCCAGTTCCCTCAGCTTCTGCAAGGAGGGGTCTCTCTGCTGCTCTGCCTGGAATTCTTCAGCTGGGGCAGGGGCGGATGCTACTTCCCCATCCCTGCCTTGCTCCAGCACCCCTGGCCTGTGAGATCTGGTTTTTGGTGGCCCCCTTTCTCTCAGGGTTGGCTCCTGTGGCTCCTGTGACTTTGGCTGGGCTTGTACCCCTGAATCTGGGGAACGCACCCCTCGTT
Source organism: Carettochelys insculpta (assembly GCF_033958435.1). Taxonomy (NCBI): domain Eukaryota; kingdom Metazoa; phylum Chordata; order Testudines; family Carettochelyidae; genus Carettochelys; species Carettochelys insculpta. The sequence continues at coordinate 49,182,531 of NC_134147.1, read as the reverse complement.
TTCTTTGGCTACGGGTCAGGACCAGGGCACGAGGGCGTTCACCTTGCCAGTTCTCCAGGTCAGCCCCCATCAGTACATCCACCGGCAAATGGCTGTGCACGCCCACATCCTTGGGGCCTTCCTTCTTCCCCCATTTCAGGTGCACCCTCGCCATGGGCACCTTGAAAGGGATCCCATCAATTCCTGTTATCGTCAGGTGGGAATTGGGTATCATGCAGCCCGGTGCCACCACCCCGGGTCGGGCCAGCGTCATGTCAGCGCCTGTGTCCAAGAACCTTGTGACCTTTTTCCCGTCTACCTCGAGGTGTTTGAGACGCTTGCTCCACAGAGGCATTGCCGCCCCCACTCTGTAAACTGACCTCTGAGCATTTGGTCCCCCTGAGGAGCTGGTCTATGGGGCGGACTCGGCCCAATCCGAGTGCCCATTGTCAGCACCACCCGCCTTGGCCGCCATCCCCTCTGGCTTCTGGGACTCCACCCAGTTGACTCCATGACCCCCCCGGCCTGCTCAACCTGTCTGGGAGCTTGGGGCACTGGGCTGCTCTATGCCCCTTTCGCCCACAGCAATAACAGCCTGGGTCTTGTTGTGTCCCTCGGGCCGGCTGCTCCCTCCAGGCTCTGCTTGGCTCTCTGGGGGGTGGGTGGCCGGCCCCTCTTTCCTGGACGGTCTCTCTGAGATTCTCGGTCTCTCCGGGACTCCCTCTCTTTGTGGGGTTCACTTTCAAACCTGGCCCGGCTGTTTGTGAAGTCATCTGCCAGTTTCCCTGCATCGTGTGAGTCCCCAGGCTTCTGGTCCATGAGCCACACCCTCAGGTCAGGTGAGCACATCTCGTAGAATCGCTCCAGGACCGCCAGCTCGATCAGGTCCTCTACGGACTGGACTCCCATTCCGAACACCCACTTCCGGTAGTATTGCCTCAGACGGGCGGTTGTATCTACATGGGTTTCCTCTGGCCTCTTCTGCGCCTCCTGGAACTTCTTCTTGTACATCTCCGGAGTCAGCCCGAACTTATGCAGCAGGGCCTGTTTGACCCGTTCATAGTCCCCAGGCTGCAGCCCCTCCAGCTGGCTGAGCACCGCTGCGGCCTTCTGGCCCAGCAAGGGGGTGAGGTGCCGGAGCCACTCATCTGGGGGAACCTCATGCAACTCACAGGCTCGCTCAAAGGCGGTAAGGAACTCGTCCATGTCCCCTGTGTCCTGACACTGGGCCAGCACACGCGTCTCCAAGTGACTGGCCACCCCAAGCCGTCTGGCCCTCTCCCCGCTTACCGCAGCTGGGGCCTCTTGGTGTCTCGCCTCTGCCATGGCCTGCTCATGCTCCCGCTCTCACTCTCTCTCCTCCCGCTCTCGCTCTCTCTCCTCCCGCTGTCTCTCTTGTAGCTGGCGCTCGTGCACACGCTCCCTCTGCCGTTCCTGGGCTTACAGTTCCTTCAATTTCACCTCGAGTTCCAGCCGTCGCAGCTCTGTGGCGGGGGACTCTGCCCGTGATGGACCACCGCTAGCTGAGCGCGACCTGGCGGGCACCGCGTCTGTCTGACGGCATCGAGCTCCTGCTCCTGTCAGAGAATCCAAAACGCTTCCCGAGGCTGACCGGCCACTTTCTGCCGGGACAGGCTCTGCCCCCCCGGATCGGTCATTCTCTTCCAGCTGGGCAATCAGCTGGGCCTCGGTCGCCTTCCCCACGGTCAGGCCCCTCTCTCTGCACAGCCCTGCTAGTTCTGCCTTCAGGAGTCGGGTATAATCCATCTCCCCGCTGTCTCCCGGGGTATCCACTCACCAGCAGCAGCTGCAGGAATTGCTCTGTTCCCCCTCTGGCTCTTGTGAGGCTCCTTCCTTCTCTTGCGCTCAGTCAGCCACTGCTGGGAGCTCATCTGTGGGTGCAGTGCATCCCACTTCTGACACCAGTGTGATGGGGTTCAGGGGTCCCCTTGCACTGCACCCCATCCGCTGGCAGGTGTGACTCTCACTCAGCAGGTACAACAGGAGGTTTATTAGGCAACAATAAATGCCCAGTTTCTCACAGAAGCGACAGTACAGCAGTCAGAGACAGTCCTTCCAACCCGTCCTGGGGAGAAGACCCCGAGGGGTGCCCCTCTGGGGTGTAGCTTTTCCCCTCCTCCAGCTGGCTGCCTTCCAGCTCCCTCTCCCCCTAGCCTCTAACTGCCATTCCCTGATTCAAAACCCAGCTCGGCTCCTCCCTCCTCTTTGTTCAGGGCAGAGGTGTTACCTGCCAGTTGTAGCCCCAGGGTCATCCTTAGCCACTGGGAGCTGCTCTGCTTGCCTCTCACATGCAGCCTGACTCTCACAGGCCCTCCCCACACTCCATCACACAGGTGCCACGTGGTCGGGAGCTTCGGAGGTGCGGTGGCAGGGATACAGTTGGAATAGACAAACCTTTTGGCCGTCCCAGGCGGCAGAGGGCAGGATCCAGCTGTCCCATGTCCTGCCTTGTCTTCCACACGCCTGGGCGGGTTCTCCTGGGGCAGCGCTCGCTGAGTTTTACCTGGCTGGGACACTTGGCCCCCACAGCTCCCGAGGGAGAACCCAGCCAGGGACCCGCACTCAGGCCCTAGGGGAGGCAAACCTGCATAGCTGCTGGGGAGACTCCTTCCTGCCCTGGGACGTGTGTAGCCCCTGAGCAGGAAGCGAGAGCCAGCCGCCTGGCGCTGGGGGTGCTCGGAGCCTGGCCCTGCCCGGCTTCTTGGAGCCCGGAACGTGGCTGTCTGGAGCCTGCTGGGGCGTTGCTAGCTGGCCCTTCGCTGCACTGATGTCTGCGCAGCCCGCGGAGAGCTCCGTGCTTGCGTGCAGGGGTAGCCCTGGCCCGGCCTGGTGGCAAGGCCGACACCAGCTGTCGCTTGCCAGCCTGGCTGCCACGAGGCCTCTGGAACCAGCCCTGCATGGCTGACCTCTGCCTACTGGCCCGGTGCAGCCCCAGGTCACCTGCCCAGCCCTGGGGGGCAGCTCAGGGCTGTCGGTGCCTCTGCTCTGCAGAACCGTGGGCAGCAGGGCAGCGAGTGGCCCCCTCAGGCTGGTGCTGGGCACTGCAGTAGGTCCCTGCTGGTGGGCCCAAGCTGCGGCCTCCCACCTTCCTGTGGCCAGGGTCCTGCTGCCCCCAGGAGTGCTGGGGCATTGCCGGGGCAGGGGCTCGGCCCCAGTGCATCAGGAGGAGGGGCTGCTTGTCCTGCGGTCCCCACGCTGGGACCTGCCCCGTCCCTCACCCACACCCCTCTGTGTTGTCTTGCAGGTGAGGCGCGCAGCAGGCTGAGGTGGGCAGATGGCAAAAGCATTAAGAACGAAGTGGACCTGCAGGTGGGTGGGTGAGGCAGGGGCTGGGCCAGGCTGCATGTGGCTGGGATCCCCGCCTGGCCCCGTGGGAGCAGCCGGCCCAGCAGGCAGGTGGGTGAGGCAGGGGCTGGGCCAGGCTGCCTGTGGCTGGGATCCCGGCCTGGCCCTGTGGGAGCAGCCGGCCCAGCAGGCAGGTGGGTGAGGCAGGGGCTGGGCCAGTCTGCCTGTGGCTGGGATCCCCGCCTGGCCCCATGGGAGCAGCCGGCCCAGCAGGCAGGTGGGTGAGGCAGGGGCTGGGCCAGGCTGCCTGTGGCTGGGATCCCGGCCTGGCCCTGTGGGAGCAGCCGGCCCAGCAGGCAGGTGGGTGAGGCAGGGGCTGGGCCAGGCTGCCTGTGGCTGGGATCCCGGCCTGGCCCTGTGGGAGCAGCCGGCCCAGCAGGCAGGTGGGTGAGGCAGGGGCTGGGCCAGGCTGCCTGTGGCTGGGATCCCCGCCTGGCCCCGTGGGAGCAGCCGGCCCAGCAGGCAGGTGGGTGAGGCAGGGGCTGGGCCAGGCTGCCTGTGGCTGGGATCCCCGCCTGGCCCCGTGGGAGCAGCCGGCCCAGCAGGCAGGTGGGTGAGGCAGGGGCTGGGCCAGGCTGCCTGTGGCTGGGATCCCGGCCTGGCCCCGTGGGAGCAGCCGGCCCAGCAGGCAGGTGGGTGAGGCAGGGGCTGGGCCAGGCTGCCTGTGGCTGGGATCCCGGCCTGGCCCTGTGGGAGCAGCCGGCCCAGCAGGCAGGTGGGTGAGGCAGGGGCTGGGCCAGGCTGCCTGTGGCTGGGATCCCGGCCTGGCCCCGTGGGAGCAGCCGGCCCAGCAGGCAGGTGGGTGAGGCAGGGGCTGGGCCAGGCTGCCTGTGGCTGGGATCCCCGCCTGGCCCCGTGGGAGCAGCAGGCAGGTGGGTGAGGCAGGGGCTGGGCCAGGCTGCCTGTGGCTGGGATCCCCGCCTGGCCCTGTGGGAGCAGCCGGCCCAGCAGGCAGGTGGGTGAGGCAGGGGCTGGGCCAGGCTGCCTGTGGCTGGGATCCCCGCCTGGCCCCGTGGGAGCAGCCGGCCCAGCAGGCAGGTGGGTGAGGCAGGGGCTGGGCCAGGCTGCCTGTGGCTGGGATCCCGGCCTGGCCCCGTGGGAGCAGCCGGCTTAGCAGGGAGGCACACTGGGGAGAGGTTGGCGCTGCCAGCTGCTGAGTTGCTAGCTGGCCCTGGCCCACATATGGGCATGGGGAGGGCTGGCGGGAGGGAGCTCGGCCAGTTGCCTCACTCAGGCCCCCTCCCCTCTCCTGCAGGTGCTGCACTTGTTGGGCCCAAAGACAGAGGCGGACCTGGAAAAGAAACCAAAGGTGCCATGAGAGCAGGAGCGGCTCTGTGAGCCTAGCTAGTCTGGGGAGAGGGGGAGGGGCTGGGCCCTGGGCATCCGGGGGGAGGGGCTGGGCAGCAGGGGGTGTATGAAGTCACTGGGCTGGGCAGACGGGTGGTGTATGTGGTGACGGGTGCTGGTTCCTTCCCGTCACTGCCTGGTCATGGCTGGGCTGGTTGTGAGCACGGGATGCCGGCATGACAGGAGACGAGACCTTGTGTGATAGGACGGGGTTCTGGGCACAGCCAGAGAAATCAACCCAGGGTAACTTTGCTTAAAATCTGGGCCACTCACAGCCCCAGGCTGGGATTTCCTTCTCCAAGGCAAATCCAACCAGCCGCCACAGCACCTCTGCCAGCCCCTTGGTCCTCCAGAGATCACTCTGGCAAACCCACAGACTGCCCAGCTGCTCTACCAGCCCAGGCCAAACAGCCCTCAAATTCAGGTGGGCAGTTATTAAACCTGTTCCACCAAACACCACGCAGATTCTTCTGGGCCCCAAAGGGACCAGCCTCAGCCCCCAGTCACTGCACACTTGGATCTCCCCCAAACCACCACGCTCACCAGTCCTTCAGCCTGACGTATCGAAGGGTTATTGATAAAAGAGGAAGACCAGGGTGAGAGAGAAGGGTGGTTCCAGCAGCACTTCACACGCATCAGTCACAACTACTGACGCAGCCTGCGAGCTCATTTGCCGGTTCCTGAGCGTCTCGGGCAGCCCGTTTCAGCTCACGCAGTTTCGGTTACTGGAGCGCTGTAGGTGCGCCCGGCTGGGCTCCGCGTGCAGGACACCGAGCCTTGGAGGCAGGCGCGGGTACCAAAGACAAAAGGTCCAAGAGGGACACGGCCAAGTCCATGTCACCCTCCGAGGCCAGGGACAAAGCCCTTCTTCTTCCCATAGCCCCTCGAGGGACCGGCTCCACCTGACGGGGGGCTGGTGAGGCAGGCTGTCCCCTGGGATTCAGCCCCTGGCAGTCTCCAGTTTCTGAGCTGGGCCTGTTCCTTTGGCTCAGCCCCGGTCACCTGAGCAGTGGCCACATCCCATTGACGGGACCCAAGTGTCTGAGATGTGGATTCAGTCTTTGTTAACAGGCCACCCCCGGCTGGAGCGGCAGTCCCCTCCCGTTGTGAAGCTTAGCACTGGTAGTACAGCTGCAGCGCTGAAGTCTGTATCTCTGCCCACGGCCACGGCACGGCCACGCGAGTAGCACACACAGACGCAGGGCACCCTCAGCTTCCCCTGGACACCGCACGCGGCCCCGGCGCAGTAGCTGGGGCCAGTAGCCGTGCAGGGCGTTAAAATGGCCTCCTGACCAGTATCGAAGTGCAGGGGCGTGACACGCCATGAGAGGCTGCTCTTCGCAGGGCGGCACCCCAGGGGGCCGTGCCCCCTCCCTGCAGCGACGAGCAGGCCGGCAGGGCCAGGAATCCGGGGCTGTGCCTGGCAGGGCCCAGCCGCGCTGCAGCTGCTCCCTGTCCATCCCTCCAGGCTGGGAAGGCGAAGGTGGCGGAGGCGGAGAAGGAGCAGAAGGCGGCAGAGAATGGTGAGTCTCCTGCGGGCCCCTGCGGTTTCCTGTGGCCTCGTCTGCATCTGCTGGGCAGGGCTGGTCTGGGCTCAGCACCAGGGCCAGCTGAGGGTTGCTCACTTCTAGAGCCGCTGCTGGGCACCTGGTCCATCTCCCACTGCCCCAAGCTCCCCTGCTGCCAGCCAGCGTGGGGCTGGGCACAGCCTTGCAGGGCAGGGCTTGGCTTGGCTCCCCTCGGAGGGGTTTGTCCAGGGCTGGGGCACTGGTGCATAGTGAACCTGCCAGCAGGCCTGGCCTCTCTCCGAGGCTGCTGCTGACTGGTCTGCTTCAGGTTGCCCATGGGACGAGAGCCCCAGCTAGTCCCAGGCTCAGAGCTGAGCTCTCTGCACTGTGACCTGGCCCAGCTGCCAGCATGCCCATTGCAGAGATTTCCGGGGCCCCAGTCTCAGGCCAGTGGCTCTGGGCACTAGGGCTGTGCTCAGGGCAGGGTCCTTCAGCTGTGAGTGCAGGGTCATGTGCCGTTCCCCAGTCGGGACCTGTGTGGTGTTGGAGGTTTTTCCCGGAATGGCTGAGAGGGCCAACAGGGCACCGTGCTGAGACCGGGCTCCGTACAGCCCAGCCAGGGCACCGAACCATCACACAGAGCACGTCCCCCCAGCACGTCCCTCAGCCACCCCAGCTCCCCTTGGGCACCGCCAGGCCCCTCCCGACCCAGGTGGGAGGTGAGAGCCCATCGCACCGGCCCCGGCCCCAGCCCCAGGGCAGCGCGTAGCTCAGCTCTCAGCACCGCGCGCTGGGCCTGGCCGTTCCAGTCCAACAGCCAAAGGGCGATGGAGAGAGCAGGAAAAGGGGATCAGGTGCCGCGCCCCAGGCCCCCAGTTCTGGTGCAGGCTGCAGCAGAGGCGGAGCAGGCTCTGTCTGGGAAGTCTCTGGAGTCTGTCCTTTGTCAGGCCGGGTCGGCGATCCTTCCGGCCTCAGCGCCCGGCGCAGACGCTCCTGAACCGACGAGCTGGAGCGAAGACCAACGCAGGAACCTTGCTCGGGGTCCCCTTTGTCCCCGGGCCCACGTGGAGGGAATCCCATCGTTCTCCTGTGGGGCAGCATGGCCGGGCCGGAGCCTGTCCCACAGTCAGGGCAGGGCAGGGCAGGGCGCCCGTCCAGGTCCTTTCCATGGCCTCTGCTGGGTTACACGTCCGCGGCCAAACCCCTCAGCTGCGGACTGGCCCCTGGCCAGGCCCGTGGTCGGTGGAGTGCGGCTTCCCCCGGCCAGGGCCTCTCAGAACAGGCGCCTCCTGGTGAGGTCTCCCTGAGCCAACACTTACAGCTCTACCTGTAATAGTGGTACACGCAAACGAGCAGCACCAGATTCAGGGGCTCACCAGCCGTCGTTAGACGCCTGACGGGCCCCACTGGGCGTAGGGGTGGGGGAACAATGTCTGCATGTTCATTTTCAACCCTGAGCCTGCTGCCATGTCCACCGCCGTGGGGGTGTGAGACAGGATGTCCCTGGGGGAGGGCCCCATACCCCGACAGCATGCAGCTGGTCCCAGCCGGCAGTGGGCACAGAGGGGCTCTTAGGGAGAGGGCAGAGCAGACGAGTCAGCGCAGGAGCCGGGAGCCGTCAGTAGCAGCCGTCTTGGGGAGCGGGGCCCGGAGGCAGGGCCTGGTTCTCCCCTGCTCCCCAGAGCCCTGGGACTGCCCTGCTCCCAGCTGGCCAGTTCCCATTCACACTTCCGGCCCCTGCTCCCTGGGCAAAAGGTGACCCTGCCTCTCGGCTGCCCCCCACCCCCATGGCCCCAGGCCTTGGTGAGCTCTGGGGCTGAGTGCCAGACAGCCCCTCTCCAAGCGCTAGCTGCATGGGGCTCCTGTGCCCGCCCTACGCTGGAGCCACCAAAGTCCATCACTGGCGGCCTCGGAGCCAGGCCATGGCTGAGCATCACTCCTGCCTTGGTCTGGGCCTGGCTCTCCAGCTGGGCCCCGTCCCTGTGGCTTTGCTGCTGCTGGTCCATCCTGGCTGGCTTTGCGGCCCCTGCTGCTGGCCAGTGGCGCACCAGGCACGCTGGCTGCCCCGGCCCTCCGCCTGTGCCGGCCTCGGCCCTCAGGAAAGGGGAGTGGCTGGAGCTGGCTGGGGCGGGCGCCTTGGGGTGGGAGGCAGCAGGAGAGAGCAAAGGGAAGGGTCCGGGGCAGAGCCTGACGTCCCCCACCACACTCCACAGGCGGAGTCTCCCTGGGGCCGAAATCACTGATGGAGCAGCTCAGGGGAGAGGCCCTCAAATTCCACAAGCCGGGTGAGTGCGGCTGCTGCTCTGGGCGGGCGAATGGGGCTCTGGCTGGGGCCCTGGGTGGGCAGGTGGGCAGCTCCAGGCGGGCCGGTGGGGCTCTGGCTGGGGCCCGGGCGGGCGAATGGGGCTCTGGCTGGGGCCCTGGGTGGGCAGGTGGGCAGCTCCAGGCGGGCGGGCCGGTGGGGCTCTGGCTGGGGCCCGGGCGGGCAGGCAGCTCCGGGCGGGCCGGTGGGGCTCTGGCTGGGGCCCGGGCGGGCCGGTGGGGCTCTGGCTGGGGCCCGGGCGGGCGAATGGGGCTCTGGCTGGGGCCCGGGCGGGCAGGCAGCTCCAGGCGGGCCGGTGGGGCTCTGGCTGGGGCCCGGGCGGGCGAATGGGGCTCTGGCTGGGGCCCTGGGCGGGCAGGTGGGCAGCTCCAGGCGGGCGGGCCGGTGGGGCTCTGGCTGGGGCCCGGGCGGGCAGGCAGCTCCGGGCGGGCTGGCCTGTGGGGCTCTTGCAGCACCTGTGCAGAGGCTCCGGAGACGAGACCTGGCCTGCTCTGGCTGGGGCCCGGGCGGGCGAATGGGGCTCTGGCTGGGGCCCTGGGTGGGCAGGTGGGCAGCTCCAGGCGGGCGGGCCGGTGGGGCTCTGGCTGGGGCCCGGGCGGGCCGGTGGGGCTCTTGCAGCACCTGTGCAGAGGCTCCGGAGAGGAGACCTGGCCTGCTCTGGCTGGGCGAGCTCAGGCCTTCCCAGGGCGCCGTGAGGGCTCCGCCAGAGGCGCTGTCTCTGAGCCTGGCTCGCCCGGGCGCTGGGCTGTGGTGCTCGGTGGGCCCTGCACTCTCCTGGCGTGGTGCTCCAGGGGGCAGCCCAGCTGTGAAGCGGTTGGTAGGGCTGTGCCCCTAGTGAGGAGGGGCACGTGGAGCCTCCCCTCCCTGGCCCTCCCCTCACTGCCCCAGCCCCCAGCGCCTTGTGCTCACAGCCCCTCGCCCCCAGGGGAGAACTACAAGACGGAAGGCTACGTGATCACACCCCACACCATGGCCCTGCTGAAGCAGCACCTGGAGATCACCGGCGGGCAGGTGGGCCGGGTGGTTCTCCCAGCTGTCCTCCATCCCGCATGAGGCAGGGCCTCTGCCTGCTCCTGTCCTTCACAGCCGCAATACTGAGCGCTGCCCGGCTGCTCGCTCGGCCCCGCGGGGAAGTGAGGCCCAGCTGGGTGACATTTGGGGGCAGGGTCAGCAGAGGAGCTGGAGATGAGACCAGAGATGGGCTGACCCCTCTGGGCCCACAGGTCTGGGCAGAGCCCGGGTGGAGGGGGAGCCCCGGGGCGCTCCCAGAGCTGGCTTTTTTCTCTAGTCCCTCGCCTGCTAGTGCTGGCTGTGCGCAGGGCTGGGGCCGCCCAGCACATTGGCTCCAGTCCCTGGGGTGGTGCTGGAGCGGGAGCCTGGGGTGGGCTCGAGGCTGGTGGGGCTGTGAGCTTCTACCCTGCAGGTGCGGACGCGGTTCCCTCCGGAGCCCAACGGCATCCTGCACGTCGGCCACGCCAAAGCCATCAACTTCAACTTCGGCTACGCCAAGGTGAGATCTGCTGGCCACGCCCGCGTCCCCTGCGCCACGCTGAGCTCGGCCACCCCCGCCGGCCACGCCCGTGTCCCCTGCGCCACGCTGAGCTCGGCCACCCCCGCCGGCCACGCCCGTGTCCCCTGCGCCACGCTGAGCTCGGCCACCCCCACCTGCCACGCCCGCGTCCCCTGCGCCACGCTGAGCTCGGCCACCCCCGCCGGCCACGCCCGCGTCCCCTGCGCCACGCTGAGCTCGGCCACCCCCGCCGGCCACGCCCGCGTCCCCTGCGCCACGCTGAGCTCGGCCACCCCCGCCGGCCACGCCCGCGTCCCCTGCGCCACGCTGAGCTCGGCCACCCCCGCCGGCCACGCCCGCGTCCCCTGCGCCACGCTGAGCTTGGCCACCCCCGCCGGCCACGCCCGCGTCCCCTGCGCCACGCTGAGCTCGGCCACCCCCGCCGGCCACGCCCGCGTCCCCTGCGCCACGCTGAGCTCGGCCACCCCACCATCTGCGTCTGGGCCTCCTGGTGCTGCCCCCCCGCTGGCTGCACCCAACCCCCTGCTGTGCTGCTGAGCTCCATGGCCCCATGCCAGCTGTGCCCCCTGGTGCTCCCAGCCGCGCCCAGCTGAGCCCTTCCCTGTGACAGCCCTGCCCGTGCCCTCTCCTGCAATGCCCAGTGGCTCTCTCCTCCTCCAGCTGCATGCCAGGCCTGCCCCATTGCCCCGTGGGAAGTTCCCCACACCCGTGTTTGGGTGCCAGCCAGACACTAAAGGCCTTAAGCCCCAAGAGCGCTGGGGGCGCCTGCCCCACTGTGGCCCTGCGGGGTCCCTGCTCCGGGGGGCTGCCACATGGGCCCAGGGCTAACCAGCCGTGCCCCCTCCAGGCCAACGGGGGCGTGTGCTTCCTGCGCTACGACGACACCAACCCCGAGAAGGAGGAGGAGAAGTACTTCACCGCCATCCGGGACATGGTGGAGTGGCTGGGTAGGGGCGGCTGGGTGCCCTGCAGGAGCTGGAGTTGGGGTGCTGGGCCGGCTGCACACCCAGCCTGAGGTTGTCTCCATGGTAGCCGGGGGGCGGTTTGGTGACTCTTTGCACCCAGCTCTACCCCCTGCTCCTGTGACTGGGCCCTGGTGATAGCCGGGTGCAGCAAGGGGTGAAGGAGTAGCCGGGCGCCCGGAGGGTGGGGGCGGGAGGGGGAGGGCGCTGGGGGGGGGGGTCAGGGCCCAGCCGGGCGCCCGGAGGGGGGGCAGGAGGGGGAGGGCTCTGGCGGTGGGGGTCAGGGCCCAGCCGGGCGCCCGGGGGGGGGAGGCGGGAGGGGGAGGGCGCTGGGGGGGGTCAGGGCCCAGGCGGGCGCCCTGAGTGGGGGCGGGAGGGGGAGCGTGTAGGAGGGGAGGTCAGGGCCCAGCCGGGTGCCCTGGGGTGGGGCAGGAGGGGGACGGCGCTGGGAGGGCAGTTGGTGCAGGGGAGGTGTCACAGCGCCTGCAGCAGTTGCTGGTCTAACGGGGCCTGCTGCCGCCCTTGCCTGGGGGTTGCTAGCCTGGCCTCTCCCCATTTCTCTCAGCTGCCTCCCAGGAAGGGCGGGGGGTGCGCAGGCTGGCGTCTGCTGTGCCTGCCTGTACCTGCCTGCTGTGGGGTGTGGCGGCGAGGGGGCCAGGCTGACGTCTGAGCGTGGGGTGGGGGCTCGCTGTGCCCACAGGCTACCAGCCGTATGCTGTGACGCACGCCTCGGACTACTTCGACCAGCTCTATGCCTGGGCCGTGGAGCTTATCCGGCGGTGAGTGTGCCGAGCGCGTGGGGCCCAGCCCGTTTGGCTGCATGAGTGGCCTGACCCCAGCAGAGCTGGTGGCTGGAGTGTGTCCCCGTGGGGCGCACGTGGGGAACATGTGACATCTCTCGCCCCCAGCGGTCACGCCTACGTCTGCCATCAGCGAGTGGAAGAGATCAAAGGTCACAACCCTCCCCCGTCACCGTGGCGGGATCGGCCCGTGGAAGAGTCGCTCCTTCTCTTCGAGGTGCGTGTGCCTGGAACCTGGACTCAATACCCCCGCCCCCCCCCCGCCTCCCACGGTGACCCCTGCCACGTCCTCCGCCCACGGATGGCACCTCCCACAGCATCCCCCACCATGTCCCCTGCCTATGTTCCCCGCCCACAGCCGGCTCCTCCTATGGCATCCCCCACCAGGTCCCCCTCCCACGGCGTTCCCCACAGCACCTCCCACGGCGCCCCTCCCCCGCCCGCGGCCGGCGCCTCCCATGGCGACCCACGGCGACACCCCCTCCCCCGCCCGCGGCCAGCGCCTCCCACGGCGACCCCCGCCTGCGGCCGGCGCCTCCCACGGTGACCCCTGCCACGTCCTTCGCCCATGGATGGCACCTCCCACAGCATCCCCCACCATGTCCCCTGCCTATGTTCCCCGCCCACAGCCGGCTCCTCCTATGGCATCCCCCACCAGGTCCCCCTCCCACGGTGTTCCCCACAGCACCTCCCACGGCGCCCCCCCCCCCCCCCCCCGCCTGCAGCCGGCGCCTCCCACGGCGACCCCCCCCCCCGCCCCGCCCACAGCCGGCTCCTCCTGTGGCATCCCCCACCAGGTCCCCCTCCCATGGCGTTCCCCACAGCGCCTCCCACGGCGTCCCCTGCCTCCCACGGCCGGCGCCTCCCACGGCGTCCCCTACCATGTTCCCTGCCCACAGCTGGCTCCTCCTATGGCATCCCCCACCCACGTCCCCTATCCACGGTGTCGCCCATGGCTGGCGCTTCCCACAGCATCCCCCGCCAGGACCCCCTCCCACTTCAGATGCCTCCAGATAGGGAAGACCCCAGGCAGCATCCTGCCTGCACCCTGCCCTCTTCTGAGGGTTGGCCATTGCCTGGCCCCTCCGGTACCACCTGTGGGAGCTGCCCATACAGCCCGTCCCCTCTCGCAGTTGGGCCTCTGGTCCTGCTGGCAGCGCCATCTGCCCCTGGCTGTGCCCAGGAGGAGCTGCCGGCACGGGCTGAAGCCTGTCCTCGCAGGGGATGCGAAAGGGGAAGTTCGAGGAGGGGGAGGCCACGCTGCGCATGAAGCTGGTGATGGAGGACGGGAAGCTGGACCCTGTTGCCTATCGCATCAAGTACACGCCACACCACCGGACCGGGGACACATGGTAGGTGGCTGTGCCCCGGGGCCAGCCCACTGTGGGCAGACGGGGGAGCATGCGGGGCTGGGAGGTGCAAGGACCTGCGCCGAGCCTGGGTCGGGTGGGGAAGGGTGTGGGGCTTGGATCCTGTAGGGGATGGCTGCTCTGGGCAGGGGACACCGGGCACCTGGGTGTGGCAGTGCAGAGCCAGAGCAGGGGCGACCCTAACAAGGGGTGTGTGTCTCTGGGGGACAGGAGAGGGTGGAGCCCCCTGTAAGCCCCATGACCACCCAGCAAGCTAGGCACCCGGGGAACCCAGCCCCAGCCAGCCTGGGGAGAGGCGCCCAGCCCAGCCCTGCTGTGGTGCGGAATCCTTTCTCCCCGCTGCAGCCCTGGGGCCACATGCGCCCAAACCTCTCATCCCTGCCCACCGCCCCCTGCCCAGCCCTGAGCCCCCGCACCAGGGCAAGGGTGGGCATCGTCCGGCCCCTCTTGCTCGGCGCTCGTGCAGCGGCTGGAGAGACCCCTCAGGCTCTGCCTCGCCTTCCAGGTGCATCTACCCCACGTATGACTACACGCACTGCCTGTGCGACTCCATCGAGCACATCACCCACTCGCTCTGCACCAAGGAGTTCCAGGCCCGGTGAGTGGGGCTCTGTGCAGGGAGGGGCTGTCAGTGCCCTGGCAGGGCAGGGAGCCCGGGGCCCGGCGGGGGCAGTGCCTGGGGCTCGAGGGACCTGACCCATCTGTGGCTGAGCCCTGCTGGCAGAATGCTGGGGAGTGAGGTAGCAGCTGGGTGTGGGCTGGTGCCCATGGGCAGTGCCAAGCGTGGCATGGGGGCAGGGCAGCACGTGGAGTGTGAGCGTGTGGCCATCCCTTCCCCCGCAGGCGCTCCTCCTACTTCTGGCTGTGCAATGCGCTGTCCGTGTACTGCCCTGTGCAGTGGGAGTATGGCCGCCTCAACCTGCTCTACACCGTGGTGTCCAAGCGCAAGATCATCCGGCTGGTGGAGACGGGTGCCGTGAGGTGAGTGGGGCAGGCTGCTGGGGCGGGCCAGGGCGCTAAGGGTGAGGTGCTTAGGGTGGGGCGCTAAGGGCAGGGCCCTGGGGTGGGTCACTGGGCCGGGGTGCTTAGGGCAGGGTGCTGGGGTGGGGCGCTGGGGTGGGGTGCTGGGGTGCTAAGGGAGGGGCGCTGGGGTGAGCAGGCTGGTTCCAGGCCGCTCCCTGCTGGTGACTGCTGGCGTTACTGTTTCAGGGACTGGGATGACCCGCGGCTCTTCACACTGACGGCCCTGCGCCGCCGCGGCTTCCCTCCTGAGGCCATCAACAACTTCTGTGCACGGGTGGGTGTCCAGGTGTGATAGGATGGGGCTTCTGGGCACAGCTAGAAAAGTCAACCTAGGGTAGCTTTGCTTAAAACCGGGCCCCTTACGGCCAGGCTGGGATTCCCTTCTCACTAAGGCAAATCCCACCAGCCACAAACGTACCTCTGCCAGCCCCACTGGCCAGCCAGAAGCCACACAAGCAAACCCCCCAACTGCCCAGCTGGTGTACCAGCCCCGTCCAACAATCCCTACTCGAGTGAATGGTTCTTAAAAGCTCTTTCCCTAACTCCACACAGATTGTCCCGGGCCCCAAAGGGTCCAGCCAGAGTCCCTGGTCAATGTACATTTGTATCTTACCTGGAAACAACACACTTGGCCAAACCCTTTAGCTCTGAACATCTAAAGCTTTATTAACAAACGAACAAACAAACCAAACCAAAAAGAGACCAGGGTGAGAGAGCAGAAGGGTGTTAGCACCACTTTACACGCAGCCATTACAGCTACTGACACAGCCAGCGGTCTCTGACAGCCCGTTGCGTAAGGGCAGTGACCCCCGGTTACATGGTCTGAATTACCGGAGAGCTGTGATGTGGTGAGCTGGAGTCAGCGTGCAGGAACAGGAGTCCTTGCAAGAGGGACAGGAACAAAAGCCAGACTTTCTCCCAGACAGACTTCTCCCCCCATGGACGCTGCTCGGCCCCGTTTATAGTTTTCTCCTGTGGCGAGAAGCAGCCCTTTCCTCTTCCCATGGGCCCTGCAGGGTCGGTGTCGTCCCACCCAGGGGAGCCGCTGTGGCCAAGTGCCGCTGATCGCTGGTTTTGCCAGCGCGCCCCCGTCACTTCCATGGCGAGCAGGTTGGATGTCTGGGGGGCTGATTTCAGTGCCTTGGCTCAGCCCAGGTCACCTTGACCGGCGGGCTGCATCCCGGGGGCTGAGCCGTTGTTTCCCATCCAGCCTCCTCCTCCCAACTCCCCGACGCGCACGGCACGGAAGAAGGAGCGCACAGATTCAGGGCGTCGGCGGCGCCCGTCAGGCCCCACCCACGGCCACGCTTGGGGCCGCCAGATGTAGGGGGAGCGTGACAGGGCTCCGCACCCAGGACGAAAGTCCAGTCCCGTGACAGCAGGCTACGGGTGCCCGGGTTGGTAGGCGCCCAGGGATGTTGGGCAGGTGGGGTGGGGGTTGCCCGGAGGCGCTCCGGCGTGGAGCTGAGCAGGGCCTGTGCCTGCAGGTGGGGGTGACAGTGGCGCAGACGACGCTGGAACCACACCTACTGGAGGCATGCGTGCGCGAGGCGCTGAACGACAGCGCTCCCCGGGCCATGGCTGTACTGGACCCCCTCCGCGTCACCGTCACCAACTTCCCTAGCCAGCAGGTGAGGCCCCTCCTCCGCCCCTGCCCAGCCTGACCCCACTGCCGCACTCACCCTCTGCCTTCTCCCAGCCCCTGGACGTGCTGGTACCCAACTTCCCAGCCAACGAGAGCCGGGGCTCCCACTGCGTGCCGCTGCACCCCACCCTCTACATCGAGCAGAGTGACTTCCAGCAGGTGAGCGGGCCGGGTCGGGCCACCATCACCGAGCTCCACGGCCAGCTGTGGGGGAGTTGGGCTGCACCGTGCGGGGGGGAAGGGGCTGAGTCTGTGGGAGCAGGAAGCAAGTGGCTGGGCAGGCTGGGAGGGGGTGGGTCTGTGAGGGGGAGGTGAGTGGCTGGGCAGGCTTGGGGGGGAGGCGAGTGGCTGGGCAGGCTGGGCGGGTGGGTCTGTGAGGGGGAGGCGAGTGGCCGGGCAGGTCTGTGAGGGGGTGGGTCTGTGAGGGGGAGGCGAGTGGCCGGGCAGGTCTGTGAGGGGGAGGCGAGTGGCTGGGCAGGCTGAGGGGGGAGGCGAGTGGCTGGGCAGGCTGGGAGGGGGTGAGTCTGTGAGGGGGAGGCGAGTGGCTAGGGAGGCTGGGGGGGGTGGGTCTGTGAGGGGGAGGCGAGTGGCTAGGCAGGCTGGGGGGGTGGGTCTGTGAGGGGTGAGGGGAAAGGGGAGCAACCGGGTGGCAGGGGGAGCGCAGGCTGTGGGTTGCAGCTGAGCTGAGCTGACAGGTGTGATCTCCACAGCAGGTGACAGACAAAGGCTACAAGCGACTGGCGCCTGGGCAGCCCGTGGGACTGCGACACACCGGCTACGTCATCGCTGTCCAGAACATCATCACGGTGGGTGGGGCTACCCAGCACCAGCGGATCCCATCTGTGCCCAGCGGGCAGGGCAGAGGGGGCCAGGACGCCTGGGTTCCAGGTCTGGCTCAGCCATCACCAGGCCTTGCTGCTCTGGGCACAGCATCTCCCTGCACTAAGGGGATGGGGTCGGCATCGCTTGGTCCCTGCCAGCATGCAGCTGCTGTGGATGGGGCTGGAGCTGGTGCAGGCAACGGGGGGCCTTGGTTCTCTGGGAGGCAGCCATGCTGCCTGGAACAAGGCTCAGTGTTTCTCAAATGCGACACCCCATCCGCAACCAGGAGTGACTCTTGCCCTGCAGGTAGAAGAGAAGCTTTGTCAGGTGACAGGTGGTAATGGACGGGGTTTCTGGGCACAGCTAGGGAAGTCAGCCCAGGGTACATTTGCTCAAAACCAGCCCAGGCTGGGATTTCCTTCTTGCTAAGGCAAATCCAGCCAGCCACAAACACACCTCTGCCAGCCCCACTTGCCAGCCAGAGGCCACACAAGCAAACCCACCGACTGCCCAGATACTTCAAAATGCCCCATCCAACAGCCCTCTACTCAGGTGAGTGGTTCTTAAAACCTGTTTCACCAACTCCACACAGATTCTCCTGGGCCCCAGAGGGTCCGGCCCCAGTCCCCAGTCAGTCTGTACTTGGGTCCTACCCAAATCACCACTCTTACTGACCCTTCAGTCTCAGATATCCACAGGGTTGTTAACAAAGAACGAACAGGGTGAGGGAGAAGAGTTGTCAACGCGATGCTTTACGTGCATCAGTTCCAGTTACTTGGGCAGCCAGCGATGGTATTTGCTGATTCCTGGAAGCCCACCCCATAAGGGGTGTGATTCCACCTTACATAGTCTGTTACTGGAGGTCTGGCGAGCTGGAGCCGGCACGCTGGAATGTGGAACAGGAACCCCCAGAGTGGACGCTGCTAGGCCGCTTTTATAGGTTTTTCTTGTGGAGGGAAAAAGTCCTTTCTTCTCCCCATCAGGCACTGGAGAGTCAGGCTCACCGGGCTCGGGTAGGTGGCTGTGGCACTCTGCCACTGGAGGCAGTCCCAGATTCCTGAGATGTGTGTTGGACGGCTGGGAGTTTGTTCCTGTGTCTTAGTCCAACACTTCAGCTGGGGAGGAGCTCACATCTTAGTACTAAAGCATTTGTAATACAGCTACAGAGCTAAAATCTAGAACTCTACCTACGGACATGGCACAGACACGCAAGTAGCACACACAGACTCAGGGCGTCCTTGGCTTTCATTGGACCCCTCACACAGCCCTTGGTGCTAATACATACAATGGGCCCATAACACGGCTTTTGTACCCAATATAAAGATCCTGTCCTGCGACACAGGGTTACAGCATGGTACAGGACCGTCACTCCAGCAACCAGAAGTGGGCTGTCTGATCCATGTTGCAAGGAGGAGCTCCCCCAGAGGGAACCCCGGGCCTGGAGACCCTCTCCAGCCCCAGACTGACTTCCCTAACTGCCTGAGCTTCTAATTTAAAAACCAGCCGGGCTCCACCTCTCCCTTTGTCTGGCTCCCAGTGGAAAGCAAAGGTGTTACCTGGTCGCCTAGGTTACAGCCGGTCAGGTCTGGTCGCCTAGGTTACAGCTAGCAGGAATCCCATGCCCGTGTGAGCCACTCTCATACACCTGCACCCCCACTTTGTCACTGTGATGGAGCGGGGGATACCTGTGTGTGTGAGTGGCTCACAGAGGGTGGGGGTCTCCTTCTGAGGGGAACCTTGATGACCAGGTAACACCTTTGTATTGGAGACGACGGGGAGGTGGAGTCTGAGGGGTTTGAATTGGAACTGGGAGCTGGAAGCAGTTAGTCTGGGCTGGGAGAGAGTGAGACCAAGGAGGGGGCAAGGCCCCGGCTCCAGGGGCCCCACGGGGCCTCCTCTCCCCAGCATGGATAGGACTGGCTGTCTCTGCCAGCTGCACTGACTCCTCTGTACCATGCTGTGTCCTGTCGGCTCATAAACCTGCTGTTCTTCTGCTGAGTGAGAGTCACTCCTGCCTGCGGACGGGTGCAGAGCTTGGGAGACCCCTGAACCCCATCACATCGGTGTCAGGAGTGGGATCTTCTGCACCCTGAGGATGGAGCATCCAGCAGTAAGGGACGGGGGCCAGGAGGAAGAAGTGGGGTCTGCGAGACCCAGGTGTGCTGACGGGCAGTGAGGTGCAGGTACCCAAGGCGGAGGGGCCTGCGGCCGAACCCAAGCAACTGCGGTCGTGGTCCTCGAGAGGGGGTGTCACACCCGAGGAGGGGTTACTCCTGGGAGTCTGTTGGAGTTGGTCCCAGAAGGCAGTGGGGCCAAGGGCCCAAACCTCAGGAACAAGTGACCCACGAGGAGGCTGAAATGCTGAATGAGTTCGTCCCAAGACAGTGTGGTCGTGGTCCTTGAGAGCATGTGTCGCAGCGAAGAAGGGGTTCCTCTGGGAGTCTGTTGGAGTTAGTCCCAGAGGGCAGAGGGGCCTGCGGCCTAACCCCGGGGAGCTTGTGACCCGCAAGGAGTCTGGCACACTGAAGGGATTCTTCCAGGTATCGTGGGGTGTAGAGGGCACCAGCCTGAGAGCCTGCGACCACGCTCAGCAACTCCACTGTGAAGTGGCAGCACCTGGAAGCTGAATCAAGATTAAAGGAGTTGGACAAGGCAGCGTGGATGTGCAATGGCAGAACTGAGTGTTAAGGAAACTCCTGCAGAGGTGAGCCCAGATGGGGGCAGGGAACCGTGGACTGCATGGAGCTCTGAACCGAGTGGCCTGCCGCAGCTCAAGGAGGGAAGGAGTGATTCCAACCCATCGTCTACTAGTGGCCAAGACAGATCTGCAGAGAGTTTTCCATGCCTGGGCCGAGAAAGGTGCCTGTGTGTCTGTTCAGGAAAGCAGCTTGTCCACTGGGAATGGCAAGTTGTCTGTGAGAAAAGCTGCTTCGCCTTCTGGGTGTGTGTCGAGACCAGCCAGGGGGGCTGGGACAGAGCGTCTCCCATTGTCTGTCTGTGTTGAACAGCAGCAGCCTGGGGAGAGAGCAGAGCCTGCATTTGGAAAAGGTAGTAGGCATCCTTCAGTCTGGATAGACTATGGATCGCGCCCTTTAAAGTTTCAATTGAGGACTTCATTTACAGCGTCTACTGTGACTATGAAGACCCACACAAGAGTGACAGTCCTTGCTGCATCTTCTGCAGATGTAGTGGGTGTCTGGTGAGTCCTTATTGTGCTTTCTGTGTGCTCGCTTCTCCTCTGCTAGCTGTCTGATCCTCACCTCGCCCTTCTGAAGGTCCTTGTGTAACCCCTGCCTCCATCTGCTGCAGTCATCTGCTAGTTCTTCCCAGTTGTCCAGCTCGATGTCTACCTCTCTGAGGTCTGTCTTGCAGACATCTTTGTAACGCAGCTGGGGGCGTCCGGGAGGTCTTTTGCCAGAGGCTAGCTCACCATACAGGATGTCTTTTGGGATCCTTCCATCATTCATCCTGTGGACGTGGCCAAGCCAGCGGAGCCGACACTGCCTGAGGACGGTGTGCATGGTTGGGATTCCAGCTTGCTCGAGGACGGCGGTGTTGGTCACTCTGTCCTTCCATGATATTCCAAGGATGCGCCTGAGGCAGCGCAAGTGGAAGACGTTCAACCTCTTTTCCTGGCGGGCATACAGGGTCCAAGTCTCGCTGCCATAAAGGAGGGTGCTGAGGATGCAGGCTCTGTAGACTTGCATTTTGGTGTGAGTGTACAGCTTGTTGTTATTCCAGCTTGTTTGGAAAAGGTGCTAACGAGGAAACGAGTCCATTGTCTGAGGAAGATTCCCCAGCCTGGGGTGGCTGGAGAGGGAACCACCAGGAAAGAGCATTCCAGGTGTACTCTGAACCCAGCCATGGGGGCTTGAGCAGAGGGAATGGCTCTGGGATGGGCAGTGGTGTCCCTGATCAGGACGCTGGTCTGCAAGAAAGGTGCTTCTGCTTCTGGGGAAGTGACTCCTTTGTCTGAGCCTGGGGGGGCTCGAGATGGGGCCAAGACCCCAGAACTGGATCTGAGTGGAGCTGAAGCCCAGATGGGACGTGGGCCTACCTCTGTGTCTCTCAGGGAGGATGATGCTTTAACTCGGTCTGATCCAATCAGTATCATCAGGGAATCCCAGAGACCAGATGATTCGAGTACTTGTTCTTTGCCTGATGGGCCAGAAGTGATCCTGGGCATAGGTGAAACCTAGGAGCTGGTTGTGGCTCAAGGTAGCAGTGCCCCTGTGGAGGCAGACAGGGGTGAGTTGTTTGGGGGAGCTCTTGGGGAAGAAAATTTCCCTGAAACTTTTCCTGACCCGTCTGTGGGGACTGCAGAAAATGGGAGTGAGGTGAAGGAGCGTGAACAGGAAAGGTGCTTGTCTGTAAGAGCCAGGACCTGCCTGAGTGTGAAACCACTGGCTGTGCTCTGGAAGGGTCCAAAGCAGGCAGTGTAAAAGTTTCTCAGGAATTGGAAGTTGGGCCAAGTAAAGTGAAAACTCTCAGGGAATGTGAGCAGCCCTGTGAGGACCAAGTGAAACAGCTGCACAGTCAATCGCTATAGGGTGCAGGAGAGGGTGAGCAATCCCCCATCTCCAGATGGTGGAAACATTTATGTTCTCATACTGGACTCCACTTCTGATTCCATGGGGGAAGCAGAAGTTGGAGGTGGAAGGACAAAGGAGCTTTGGGCCTGGTGGGCCAGTAAGGGATAAACAGGGATTCCTCCATGTGGATTCTGCCTCTGGGACTCACAAAACAACTTTTAGAAACCAGTTTGGTTTGCAAATTTCCAGACTGGCAGGGAGGGGCCTCTCCCTGAGATCATCAATGGCCCAGCTCTTGTTAGAAGGGAGGGCACAGCCAGAGAGATCAGATTTCCACCCCGGGGGCAAGAGAGAGGATTAGAACTTGATGGTGCAAAGAAAGGCCTCAGCCACTTAGCCCCAAAATATCAGATTCTCAAGGAGGTTACACAAAGGTTGTGGGCTACCTAAGAGCAACGTAAATGTGCACTTGCAATGGGTTTGGTCTGTTACTCATGCTGACTGCTGTAACCAGTGGGTGCTGCTACCAAAAACTGTAGAATTGTACCATGTACTGAATGTTTGGAAAGAGGCATGTAACATGATGACATGGATGTATAAGCATGAATTGTACGTTGAAGGAGTTTGTAATTCTGAAATGTCATCGTTGTTCCCTGCAACTCATGACGGGGAACATTCCACACCTATTGTGTGGCATGGAAGGGGAAACTGAGGCACGCAACCATTTTGGTGGTCTGGCTAAATGCCAAGGGTGGAAAGCATTTGTACCTTCATTTATTGGACTGTAACTGAATTCCAAACATTTGCTGGAGCAGCTGTATGGGCTCTGCCTGCCCGACTTGAGAACGTTGCTGATAGACCGGAGACCGAAGCCGGGGGAGACCGACCAACCCGAGGGAACTAAAGGGACTTGTCTGGCTGCATCACATGAAAAGGGCCAAGACCAAGCTCCTGACATGGCACCTCCCCCAGCAGGATTACGACGTGGAGGTGGTGCACATCAAGGGGAGTGCCGAGGGTACAGCTGATGCCCTATCCCATGGGGAAGACCCCGAACTTCCCCAGGTCACCAGCTGAGTGACCCCGCTCAGTTCGGTCTGGAAGTGGGGAAAGATGTGATGGAGCGGGGGATACCTGTGTGTGTGTGTGAGTGGCTCACAGAGGGTGTGGGTCTCCTGCTGAGGGTAACCTTGATGACCAGGTAACACCTTTGTGCTGCAGGCAAAGGGGAGGTAGAGCCTGAGGGGTTTGAATTGGAACTGGGAGTCGGAAGCAGTGAGTCTGGGCTCGGAGAGAGCGAGACCAAGGAGGGGGCAAGGCCCTGGCTCCGGGGGCCCCGCGGGGCCTCCTCTCTCCAGCATGGCTGGGACTGGCTGTCTCTGCCGGCTGCACTGACTCCTCTGTACCACGCTGTGTCCTGTCGGCTAATAAACCTGCTGTTCTCCTGCCAGGTGAGAGTCACTCCTGCCTGTGGCCAGGTGCAGAGCTTGGGGACCCCTGAGCCCCATCACAGTCACACCACCCCAGCCGGTGGCCGTCTGGCAGTGCCACTTCTCCCCATGCCGCTGGCATGTGGCACAGCTGGGCTCTCCCCACGGAGGGCCTGCCCTTCTGCACACGAGCCAGCTGGGAGGCATGGTCTGCCTGGAGATGCTGACCCCTGAACCTCTTGTCCGTGCTCAGGACGCCAGCGGGAAGGTGACGGAGCTGGAGGTGACCTGCACCAAGTCGGAGGTTGCTGAGAAACCCAAAGCCTTTATCCACTGGGTGTCAGAGCCACTGGTCTGCGAGGTGCGGCTCTACGAGCAGCTGTGAGTATGGGGGCTGGCCCTGGGCTTCCCCACAGGGAGGGGCTGGCAGGGTGTCCAGCTGGGTCTGGCACCTGCCCTCTCGTCCGGGGTAGCCACATGCTGGGCACAGCTCACTGCACCCGGCTGCATTTGGCCAGTGAGTCTGCTGCTACCAGGTCTCGCCAGCTGCCTGGACCACCACGGGCACCTCTGCTGGCTCCAGGCCCTGAGAGCTCAGTGCTGCCCTGAGGCAGTGGCACAGCACGCAGCTGCCAGTCAGTGGACTCCTGTTGGGGCTCTCTCCCCACCCTGACACTGAGTGTAGCGGGTGGGGGCCTGCCAAACCCTACAATACCTGGCCCTACAGGCTCTGGTTCTAAAAGCTCCCCAAGGGATCAGATTCCCCGAGTCTTGGGGGGGAAATGCTGAAAGCCCCTCTTCAGACCCAGCGAGACACACTTGGGATGTGTCCCTGGGGGGTTACCCCACTCCCCTTTCCTTAGGAGAGAGCTGGGAAGCAAAGAGCTGTGATCCAAGAGCCGCCCTTTGGTCTAGGCGGGTACAGCTGCTCCTCTGGGACACGGATCAAGTCAATACCATAAAGAGTAATTTCTTCCCAAAAGGAAAGATGAGAAAATCCCAGGAAGGACAGACGCAGACTTGGTTGCTAGATGTAATCAAAGCAACTAACGGTTATTAACTTAGAGCTTTGAGGTTACAGAGTACCAGGGAAAAATCATCAGCCAGCCAGAGAAGTCCCACACCAAGTCTAAGGCAATGTTTCCTTTCCACTCACATATCCCTGCTGGATTATTTTGAGACCAGGCTATTTACTGGAGTCATCCACTTCCTTGGTCTCTCCCTGCTCCAGTCCCAAAACCCAGACAAAGACCCCTGAGCCTGCAATTGTTCCCTTTCGATAAAGGATCCCTCTCTCCCCATTGGCTTACCTGGCTGCCCCCCACAGAAGCCCTCAGAGGGTTTTCAGGCATTCATTTGTAACACTCCCCTGGCATGGTGGTGGGTGGCAGGAGGGTATGGCCTAGCCCAGCAGAACAGCTGGTGCCCAAGGGCTGAGGAGGGGCTTCAGGGGGGCCCTGCCCCAGCCCTGACTGGCCCTGTCTCTTTGCAGGTTTTTGCACAAGAACCCTGAGGACCCTGCTGAGGTGCCGGGTGGATTCCTGAGTGACCTGAACCCCGTGAGTGCGGCAGGGCCTGGGCTGTGCTGCTGTGCCAGGGTTACCCGCTGAGTGCCCTGAGCAGAGCCCTGCAGCTGGGGACCACCGCGGTGTCTCTGGCTGGGCGGGCAGGGCCGCTGCTTCGTGGCTGGGGCCTGTGCAGAGCTGGAGCAGGGAGGAAAGCCCCCCCCCAGGCCCTTGGCACGGGACCGGGACACCCTTGGTCTGCTGGGTCCACGCTCTCTCTGCTGCTAGCCATGCGTGCCCGTGGCCTGGGCGCTGAGCCGTGCCTCTTCGCAGGACTCGCTGCATGTGATTCACGGTGCCCTGGCTGACCAATCCGTCCGCTCTGCCAAGCCCTTTGACAAGTTCCAGTTTGAGCGGCTGGGCTACTTCTCAGTGGATCCCGACAGCTCCGCGGGGAAGGTGAGTCCATCATACCCTCGCCAGGGGAGGGCTGGGGGTGGTCGCCCCACGACCCGCTCTGCAGGGGGTGGGGTGCAGGGCCTGGGCGATGGCAGCATTCCTACTGGCCCTGCCATTTCCGGTGGGTGGGGGCAGGGCAGAGGGGGCGGCTGTCCTGTGCCCTGCACCCTCTAGGCCTGGGGGTCTGTCACTGAGCCAGCCGCTGCCCAGGGCTCACAGTGACTCCTGCCTCTCCCTCTCCTCCCGCAGATGGTGTTTAACAGGACAGTGATGCTGAAGGAGGACCCTGGCAAGGTGTGAAGGACTGCTTCCGCTGCCTTGCCGGCTCTGGCTGTGCCCAACCCATGCTGGAAGCGCCCGGCTGGGCGTGGGCAGAGCGTGACCCCTGCACAAGGGCTAATACAAACCCTGGGGCTCGCGTGTTGCTACAATAAATGAGCACTGGAGCTGCCTTCCTCCCTGTGTGCCTGGCCTGCGGCAGCAACCTGAGAGGCTCTGTGCTGAAGGCCCCCTAGCTGGCTTTGGTGGGGGAGCCCTGGGCTGTGCCGGAATGCTGCCCATCCCCCGTGGCCTGCCTCTCCAGCCAGCCGCAGGGCATGGCCAGGCCCCGGGGCAGCGTTCTTCAGGGGTGAGCAGAAGGGCTGGAGGGAGCTGATGTGCTGCCCCAGTGGGAAGGGCTGAGTGTGAGGCCCTCCACGACCCCCTTGCTGGACTGGTCCAGCTGCAGCCCCCAGCACGGCCCCAGGTGGGGGTTGGTCCCAGGGCACAGCCACTCGTGGGCCGCCCGAAGCTCTGTGGGTGGAGCTCTGTGTGGGACAGCAGTGAAGCCAGGTGCCTGGCCGTAGCCACAGGCCACCTCCTGCCCCAGGGGGCTATGGGAGTCTCCTTGTGCCCAGAGCTAGGCCAGGCTGGCCCACATGAGCTCTGTTCTCTGGCCGGGCCGGGCTGCCAGGATGGAGACTGCGGCACCCGCATAGTACGGGGGGCCAGGCCTGCGCCGGGCCAACCTCCTCTGAGGAGGAGAAGGGGACTTGGGGTGGCAGTGCCAGGGTCAGGCACAGCCAGCAGCAGCAGCAAGCTGGGCTGCACAGGGGAGTGCTACATTGGGCCAGGTCAGAGCAGGGCTGGCGGTGGGGTTCAAGGGGGCTACAGGCAAGGTCAGAGGGTTATGGGAATCAGTGGAGGGCTGGAGAGGGGTATGGAGGGACTGTAGGCAGGGTTAGAGGATGGCTGGTGGACGGCTTGGGGGGGCAGAGGCTGGGGTTTGGGGGGTGGGGGCAATGGACTCAGAGCGGGGCTGGTGGGGGGGCTGACCGGTGGGGGGGGTTGGGGGGCTACGGGCAGGCTCAGAGCAGGGCTGAGGGAAGAGTTGAATGGTGGGGTGCAGTGGGGGGATTTGGGGGGCTGCAGGCAGGCTCAGAGCATGGCTGGGGGGAGGAGTTGAGTGGTGGGGTGCGGTGGGGGGGCTGGGGGGCTTGGGCAGGCTCAGAGCAGGGCTGGGGGGAAGGAGTTGAATGGTGGGGTATAGTGGGGGGATTGGGGGGCCGCAGGCAGGCGGGCGGGTGGGCTCAAAGCGGGGCTGGGGAGTTGAGTGGTGGGGTGCGGTGGGGGTCTGTGGGCAGGCTCAGAGCGGGGCTGGTGGGGGGGTTGAGTGGTGGGGGGGCCGCGGGCAGGATGAGAGCAGGGCTGGTGGGGGGGTTGAGTAGTGGGGGTCCACGGGCAGGCTCAGAGCGGGGCTGGTGGGGGGGCTGAGTGGTGGGGTGCGGTGGGGGGTCCATGGGCAGGCTCAGAGCGGGGCTGGTGGGGGGTTTGGGGGTGGGGCCGCGGGCAGGCTGGCTCAGAGCGGAGCTGGTGGGGGGGGGTTGAGGGGTGGGGTGCGGTGCGGTGTGGGGGCTGTGGGCAGGATCAGAGCGGGGCTGGTGGGGTGCGGTGGGGGGGTTGGGAGGCTCAGAGCATGGCTGAGGGAGTTGAGTGGTGGGGTGCAGTGGGGGAGGGGGTTGAGGGATGGGGTGCGGGGGGTGGCTCAGAGTGGGGCTGGTGGGGGGGTTGAGGGGTGCGGGAGCTCAGAGCGTTGCGGGGCGGGAGGTTGAGGGGTGGGTGGCTCGGGGGTGGGGTGGTGAAGGCTTGGAGCGGGCTGGTGGGGGGGTTGAGGGGTACGGGGAGCTCAGGGCGGGGGGGTTGCGGGGCAGGGGGCTCGGAGCGGGGCTGACGGGCGGGGGGCTCGGCGGGGCGGGGGCGGCTCGGGGCGGGGCTTGGCGGGGCGGGGCGGCTCGGAGCGGGGTCGGCGGGCGCTGGCGGTGCCTTTAACGGCCGCGCCGCGCCGCGCCCAGGCGGCTGCGGGGCGGTTAAGGTGGTCCGCGCTGGGCCGCGGGGCGGGGCGGGGCGGCGGGCGCTGGGGCCGCTCCCGCCGGCTCGGGGCCACCTTAAGCGGCTGTGTTGGGCTGCGCGGGGCGCTGTCAGCGAGCACATGGGCCGCGCCGCGGGGCCGGGCCCGATCCGATCTCACTCCGCGCCGCGCCGCGCCGCGCCGGGCCTCCCCTGGCATCCGCGCAGGTGCGGCGGGCCCCGGCGGCTGTGCTCGGAGCTGGCGGGCGGGCCCCGGCCCTACTGCGCCCTGGCCGCGGGCACACGCCGGCCTTGGGCGGGCCGCAGCGCAGCGCCCGGGACCTGGCTCGGGCTTGTGTCCCTCGGGAGGGAGCCGAAGAGCCACGTCGGTCTCCCGTCCCGAGCAGAGGTGCCCCCGCCACGCGCGGAGCCCAGCCCGGGTGGGGTTAGCAGGTCCCCGCTGGCGCCGCTCCATGAAGTGGAAGGTGCCTGCTGGGGCTGCAGTCGCCGGGCGCCCGGTCTGCGCAGGGTGACAAGTCTCACAGAGGTCACCGGGTCGGTCTGTAGCTTCCAGAACAACAAGAGGTCCTGGGGCACCTTAGAGACTAACAGGTGCTTTGGCGCAGGAGCTCTGGGGGGCAAAGACCCCCTTGGTCTCTTTAAATACCCCGCTGAAGCCACCCCCGTCCGCGCAGCCCAGGAAGTGGGTCTTTGCCCCCCAAAGCTCCTGTGCCAAAGCACCTGTTAGTCTCTAAGGTGCCCGGGGACCTCTTGTTGTTCACTGGGCTTTGAACTCCCTGGCGTGAGGCCTGCTGCTGTGTGCCTCGGGGACCAGAACCATAGAACGCTAGGACTGGAAGGGACCTCGAGGCGCCATCGAGTCCACCCCCTGTCCCAATGGCAGGACCAAGTACTGTCTAAACCATCCCTGATGCGGTTCACGTCGGCACCAGCCATGAGCCGGGCACGCTGGGGTCTGATGCCTCCCTCGCTATTTCCTTCCATCTTGCCCTGCCCAGGGTGCAGCAGCTTAGTGCCAGCCTGGTTGGCCTGTGGCACCCAGGGGTGTTACAGTGTTTGGGCCAATCAAATCTGTGTTTGTGCTGCTCCTTCCACTCCGTCTGTCCGCA
The DNA here is from genome assembly GCF_033958435.1 of Carettochelys insculpta. Classification (NCBI taxonomy): domain Eukaryota; kingdom Metazoa; phylum Chordata; order Testudines; family Carettochelyidae; genus Carettochelys; species Carettochelys insculpta. Next base: position 49,154,474 of record NC_134147.1, on the reverse strand, counting down.
CGCAGCGCATCGTTCAGTGCGGGGTGAAGGGGCAGGCTGCATGTCACCCTCACAGCTCTGGCCCCAGTGGAGCGAACAGAGGATGCCCGGCTGCTTGACTGCTTCCAGGAAGTCAGCCCTCTTCGTGTACAGGCCTTGTCTCATGTGGGGAAGGGTCCTCCAACGGTCAAAGGCCAGAGTTCTGCCCTAAGGGAACCTTTTGTTACCCCCGCCTGTCTCGCATGTCCTGGGACAATCCCTGAGGCAGAGGCTCCACTCGGGTATCAGCTGACCCGGCGATCGCCAACTGATCCTTTCGCTGGCTGACTTGGGCACAGCCCGGCTCTCGCTCAGCGCTGCCGGGCAGCCGGGTCCACCAGGGAAGCCCTGCAGGAACACGGGTTCCAAGCCTTCAGGGGAGCTGGGGGCGGCTAGGGGCAGGCTGCACTCGCAGGCAGCTGCCATCTCTGGGCCTCCTTGCCGCGGGGTAGGATAATGGGCCCAGCTGGTACGGTTGCTGTACAGCGCCGTGCACCTGGCAGGGCCCGCAGCCCCGAGGGGAGGGGAGCCTAGCCTATGGCCGCCGTACCACGAGGCGGGGCTGCAGGGCGGAGCCCAGCGCCCCTGCCCTGCGCCGCTCGTCCCCCGCACTGCCCCTTTAAGGAGCGGAGCTGCTCGGGGAGCGGAGCTCTCGCGAGGTTTGGGGACAGAGCTCTCGCGAGGCCGGGACCGAGCGCTGATTGGCTGCGGGGGGTTGAATGTAAGATGGCGCCCAGGGAGCTGTGAGGGGAAAAGAGTCGGGCCGAGGCGACGGCGGCGCGAGGCGGCGGCAGAGCCAGGGTGAGGCGGGGCCGGCGCGGGCCGAGTGGGGTGTGCAGGCCCGGGGCAGACGGGCCGGGCCAGGCGGGGCCCCCCCCTCCCCTGCCCCGTTGGGAGGCGGCGGCGGTTCCGGGGGCGGCGCGTTCCCGAGGAGCCCGGCGCGGGCCCGACTGTTGTGTGGCGTTGCTGGGAGCGCGCAGCGAAGCGAGACGGCGCGTGTCCGCGCGAGGCCTGTTGGCCTCCCGCGAGAGGAGGGGCGCGTCCCTGCCCCCGCCCCCTCCGCGGGGCGCGTCCCCGTGATCCCTCCCCCGCCCCGCTTCACTCCGCCGCGGGCGGCCCCTTCCTGTGCCGCGGGCGGCCGCGCGCACGGGCCCGCTCGCTCCCGGTGGCGGGGGCGCGCTCGCCTCCCGGGGGCTGCCCAGCTCCCTCTGGCGGGGCGGGCCTGGGCGCGGCGGCCGTGCGGGGCCTGCAGCTGCGGAGCGCCCCGCAGCACCGCTAGCCAGGCCTGGCCAGGCCCGGGGCGGGGCGGCGGCGTTCCCGCTGGGTGCGGTGGCTGCCGCCGGCCCCGGCCCCGGCCCCGCCCCGCGCGGCGGAGCTCGTGCTTCGCCTCTGTCCTGGAAGTTGGGCAGCGGCCCCCGCGCCGCGTCCCGCCCGCAGAGCCCGGCGCTGCGCTCTGGCAGCCTCCGGCGCGGCCTGCGTGCGGCGAGAGCCCCCAGGCGCTTGTCCCGTCGGCCGGTGCGCGTCAGCGGGCGCAGCCCTGCTGCCCCTGCGTTGGAAAGCTCCCCGGGCGGCAGCTGGCCCGTCGGTCTTCAGCGTGGTCCCTTCGTACAGTGTCACCCTCGTGAGCGAAACTTGGCGTATTTGGGGAAGGGGAGGCGGTGAAGTGAAGTACCGGTCAAGTCCGCTGACAGTTTTGTGATGTTAACTGCAGCAGGGAGACTTCACAGCAGTGAAGTCAGGGGTTAGCTATAAGCCACCATTGTGACAGCTGTGTGCGGAGCTTGGTTTTCTCTTCATTTAACTCGGGGCCTCTCTTGTTTTGGGTTTTTGATGTATCCTCAGACATCCTTATTTGGACGACTGGTGTGCAGCTCTGCATAGTTACTATGTTGTACCTTGGACACCTGTGAGGAAAAACGAGCAAGAAAAAGTCTCTGGCAATATTTCCCCACCCCCCACTGCTGCCTTGTTCTAAAGGTGAATAATCTCAGTGCCCATTAAAAGCTACAGACATTCCAGTATAGTTCTCTGCCTCAGAGAAGAACATTCCACCCTGTGCAGAAAGGTGGACATGGAGAGCAACTTGTCTTTGTACGTGTTCTTAAGATCTGGAAGTGGAACAAACAAGTTAGGAGTTGGGCATGACTAGTAATGGTGTCTGTCGAGGATGCAGCATTACTATAGGATCATTTTGTGTTTGTTTTCTTAGGTCTCTTTAATATGACACTTTAATGAAAAGCAAACAAAAATGCCCTGGGGGGGATAGAAGGAGCTGCTTTGTTCTGTCTTCTCCAGAATGTGATAAATCTAAGAGCTCAGGACAAGTGCAGCAGAAATACTTGCAACATAGCGACTGGTGAGTCCAGATAGCTCATATGCTGCAAATCTGTTGTGTGTGTTTTCAGAGTCCTTAGGTTTTATTAATTAACCACATGTGCTCATGAATTTGGATTATTTTCCAGGACCTATTTAGTGGAAAATGCAATTAAGCTGAGACAGCAGGAATTATGTCCATGTATCCAAGCAGCAAACTTTGCTGAACAGTGTAAAAATACATTCTGCCAAGTTTTTAGCAGCAATGAATATTCACTTCATTTTGGAATGAGCTGTACGTAATGGATAAACTCAGTGCATAACCAGATCCCTTCTAATATTTTAATAGGGAATGGTAGAGATATCTGTCCACCAATATAAACTTCTGTACATCCTTCTATAAAATGTTTGTAGTTGAGTGCGATACTTTGTTTAAAGAGAATATTAACCGCGTTCATGGAAACCTGTAGAGCTTTTTATTTAAAAAAACTCTGTTAAGGCTGAGCCATAAACATGCCTCAGAGGTGTTGTTAGGTGGTGAAGGGGGAGGCTTATCTTTCTATTTTTTTAAGCTTCTGTTCATTACAACAGAAGAAAAAGTTAAAACCTGTTACCTTCCTGAATCTACAGCAAGCACTAATAGTTCCACTGGTGCTTACACTTTTAAAAGCAACAGAAAAGTAAAGCTAACAATCTGATCAGTTTTACTGTAGTTCCATATATATAAAAATGTAGGTAGCTGTGACATTGACAAGAATTTAGTTAGATTAGTTTAGCTCAGCTGTTGCTTAGAAAAATGGAGACTTGTTTTTTAATGCCCTTTTATTTATATAAGGGAGACTTTAAGAATGGTGCATTAGAGATTTCAGTCTGCCTCTTTCTCAGTCTCTGTGTTGGGGGGAGAATAGCAGTCTCCCCTTCCCTTTCATGTAGGGGACATGCTTGCTCTGTTTGTACAGTGTCCAACATAAGGAGGTTGTAGTCCATGACTGAAGTTCCTATGCACCATGGAAATACATATAGTAAGTAGTGTGTGGGAGATGTGTCAATACTACAGTGATAAATGCATTGTACACATAGTTGAAGAGCTGTCAGGAGGTTTTTGGATGGGGGGAGGAATTTCTTTCCAGCAGAATGTGGGGAAGAGTTGGCTTCCAATTTCCATGACTACAAGTCAGAAGCTAACACCTGAGTGAGGTGTTACACCTGAGTGAGGTTAAGAGACAGTGGGAAAGAATCCCAGCACTTGTTCCACTTCCCAGCTATTGGGAATGGTGGCCAGAAGCTTGGTTCTCAAGACCCTAAACCTCAATGGTGGTGGGTGTGTCCCTTTTTAAAATCTGCCTGTACCTAGTAGTACCTTGTGAGTTTTTGTAGGGTGGCTTTTGTTAGATCTTCCACTGAATAGCCAGCTGTATATGTGAAAATATTTTCCCGGAGAAGGATCAAGGTTTCCACAAGTAACTAGAGATCTTTTGATGGGGGTCAGTTTTTTGAGTACCACCTTTGAGACATTTTAGAGAAGTCTTTCTCAAAGATGCTCAACTCCTTCATTTTGAAAGTGAATCTAATTTAGTATTTCAGTTCTCCACTTTAAAGTAACATTGGGTTTCTGTCTTTCTTTTAGTGAGGTTTAAAGCTCATATTAGAATTTATTGATGATGACCGGCTCTACAGCAGCACTGAAAACGTGTTAACAAGGCCAGGATTTCAGTGGGGGGGGGTTCAGTATGGGGTAAACAGCGAAAGATGTTTTGTAATTTTTGGTGGCTTCTGGGGAAACATCACTGAGTCGGCAGTGACGGGAATAGCTTCATTAGTTGTGTCTCTTGTGTAGAGTTAGTTGGAATTATAACTTCAGTCATAATTTAATCTTTGCTTCTGTATGCTGTGTTTTATAAACACTGTGGCTGAGATAGGGTTGCAAATGCAGCAATTCTTAACACCCTTTTCTTAAATAAGTGAACAGTGTAAGCACAACAGTATAGTGACATTCACTGCAACTGCTTAGATTTTTTTCCACAAGAACCCATTGCAGAAATTTCTCACCTATTTTTAAGGTCCCACAAGTTTGTTTTTTTGAGAATTGCTTCTCAAAGATCCTCTGCATTTGGGATGTATACCTCTTTGAGGACAAGCCTGACCCATGCACTCATGACGACTTGTAGCAGTGAGCCCCTCCTCTGTAAAGTTTTGAGTGTAGTGCTGCCTGGCCCTGGATGGAGTGGGATTCAGACCATCAATGAGAAGTGATATAAGGTCTGACCCTAGCTCCCACTGTTAGAACCTTGTGGCCCTTAGCATTGACAGCCTATTACTAAGCCTCCTTTTGCCTGCATACTGCATTAGAAAGAACACTGCAGTGTGAACATGTGTAGTCACTCTCTTGTGACCAAATCAGTGCTGAAATGTTGGACAGCTTAATAATTGTTTAGAACTGGATGGGACATCAAGGGGTGGTTGAGTCCACTCCCCTGCACTCACAGCAGGACCTATCACCATCTCATTATTCTAACTTGCCCCATAACCTTAAAAGCCCCACCCCCCCAGTGATTGACCTCCTGAGCCTGGGTTTCCAAGGCCAGTGCTGTAACCACTGAGCTCTCTCTCCCTCAAACCAATGTACATGTAGCTGGCTGCCGCAGGACTTGAACCTGGGACCGCTGGAACTCAGTTCAGGAGCCACTACAATTTGAGTTAATAGCTCTACTCTTTACAGCTGCTAGAGAAATGATTCCTTTTTCTCATCTATTGTGTCTGTATCCCCAGTCACTATAGAGTGTGTGTGTGTGTGTAGTGTTATCCGTGTCTCTCCTCTGTATACATAATTGGGCCCAGTCACCCAAAGTTCCCTGTACTGGTTAATTGTGGCTGCAACTCCATTTCTCCCTATTGCATTCTGTGACCACATCAGCAGTAGGAAGGTTACAACCTAAATGTTTACCTTCATCATGAATGATTACTTCCATAGAAACAAGAGTAAACTCACTGAAATGGTAACAGTGAAATAGAAATACCACTTGTATTTAAAGGAGAGGGCAGCAACTCAAGCAGCACCTGCAAGATAATGCTCCAAATTCTGAATTTGTTTTTGAGTTAGTTGTTTTTTCTTTGCTCTTACTTTCTCCCTAACTTTTTCTTTTGCTCTGTTTCCCTTTATTCACTTAATGTGCATACCACCTATGATATACTCTGCTTCATGATGATTTCTTCCTTCTCAGTGTTTGCTGATGGGAGTCTGAGGCCTGCTGCTGTTCACAAGAGGTCACTGCACCAGTCCCTTTTAATGGCATTTTTGGATCCCAGCATTCTGTCCTCTCTCCTTTGAAAGAAGGCTGACAGTTCTTTTCAGCACACTGCACCTGTACACTGGGCTTCTCCTCTCTGATACTGTTACTTCCCTGTCTCCTCCTTTCTGATATTGCCACAGTGTTGTTTTGTTGCCAAATGAATTAAGATGCTTGATTCTTTCATCTTTGGCTTCTTAGGTGTTCTTGCTACTGTATGTGATATTCCATGCTGTGAAACAACCCTTATGAAGTTTTATGTGATAACTTAGCTTATTCAGGCATGAGACTGAGGTCACTATTGTAAGTCATTAATGAGAGGGACCTCTCTGAGAGCTCTTTATATAGGACAAATAAGCCTGAGGGGTTGCCATGTGCAGTTGTGACACTTAACAAGGGTTTAATTACTGCAGTACTTCTGTGCATAAGATAGCAGGAAGGCTTCTGGGTGTCCAAATTTGTCGTCTGGAAATTCTTCATGTAAGATGTTAGCCACTGGCTTCATGTGCACCTTTGTACAATATGATTAAGAAAGTTGTGAAACAAGAGTCTTAACTTTCTCCTTTGTTAAGGAATCCTGAGGACCTTGCAATATGAATAATTCTCTGGAGAACACCATTTCCTTTGAAGAATACATCCGTGTGAAAGCACGAACAATCCCTCAGCACAGGATGAAGGAGTTCTTGGACTCTCTTGCTTCCAAGGGGCCTGAAGCTCTTCAGGAGTTCCAGCAGACAGCCACCACCACCATGGTATATCAGCAAGGTGGCAACTGCATTTATACGGACAGCACAGAGGTGGCTGGATCTTTGCTTGAGCTTGCCTGTCCTGTTACAACCAGTGTCCAACAGCAAACCCAGCAAGAGCAACAGATACAGGTTCAGCAGCCACAACAGGTCCAGGTAAACATTTGAATTATCATTTTGCATGTATGCATTAACCTGTAAGTCAGAAGCGCAGGTGTCTGGATTTGGGGTGGGCGACATTGTGGTCCTAACTTAAAAAGTAGGAATAACATAAACACAATCTGTGGGCCACCTAACTTTCCATAACAGCAACGAAGGGTCCTGTGGCACCTTATAGACTAACGGAAAAGTTTTGAGCATGAGCTTTCGTGAGCACAGACTTACTTCATCAGTTAGTCTGTGCTCACGAAAGCTCATGCTCAAAACTTTTCTGTTAGTCTGTAAGGTGCCACAGGACCCTTTGTTGCCGTTACAGATCCAGACTAACACGGCCACCCCTCCGATACTAATTTTCCATGTATCCCATCTGTTTACATAAGAAGTTTGGTAGATCACGTCTCCTGGCATTGCTTCCCCAGAGCTCTGCTATAGATGGGGTTGCAAGCCTAGCAATGAGGTGGTATAAACTTCTGAGAATAGTTGGCAGTTTTGATGTATGTATAGCTCCCTCAAATCTTATTTCCTAGGGAGTGGTTATAAATACCCCTTCCCCCTCTGGTGGCCTATTAATTCCTCTTTGCCTGCTGGAATGCTCATGGAAACAACCTCTTATTTTTCTGTTCTTTTCATAGAACAGTAGGCTACACCTGATAATCTTTGCTTAACAGTTTGTAGTTTTGGTGCTGTTCTTGAAGTCTGTCTTGTTTTAGGTCACCGTGTGCCTTGCCCAAGCCATTAGGATACATCTAAGAAAAGAGGCATTCTACTTGCACTGCTGTTTTCTCTGCTGCTTATGTGCCTGCAGAGGGACTTCTGGTGCCATGGATATGGCCATTTGGACCTGGGTTTTGATGTCGGGAGGGACTTATATGAAAGCCAGAGGAGGACTGTGATGCTTTCATGGGGTAGCCAGGGTTGTGAGGTACCTCATTAGCTTGTGCTCTTAGCACGAGGCAGCCTTATTATCACATGCCATAGGTCAAGCCGCCAGCAGGCCACAGGTAACAAGCACTCCCCTCTAGAGGTTAAGTCTCAGCTTGACAAGGTCTTGGCTGGGATGACTTAGCTGGGGCTTATCCTGCTTTACGCATGGGGCTGGACTAGATGGCTGACTGAGGTCCCTTCCAGCCTTAGGATTCTGTGATTCTCCTTAAGGACCATTGGTGCTCAACTCTTCAGTGATGAGATATTTCTTCACACTGCCAGGGTCGGGGGGTTTCTGAATGCTCTCCAGTTACAAGTTTCATCACAGGTCAGATCTCCTTCGGTCGGGCTCTGTAGAACATTAGAGTAAACTAGCACCAGGGTTTGTTCTGCATGTTTCCTGGTCTCCCAAATGGTGGCAGGAGACATGCACAAGACCTCAGCAAGTTGATCAAATATCCAATGACGATCAGATTCTGCATGATTTCTTCAAGGAACATAGTTCCTACACACAACTGTTTTGTCTTGGGTCCTTTGTGCTTTAAAATACCTGTTTCTGCTTCCTGCAAAGACATGGGTTGTAGTACTGGTTCATGATGGGTAATGCAAGATGCTTCCCTTCAGATGGGCAGCAGCTTCAAATATTTTCACTAGTGCTTGGTGGCGACAGCAGCAGCAGGGTCTGCAGGCTTATTCCTGTTTAGACAGCAGGCTTATCACAGCAGAGCCTTGTAATGGTGGCAGTGTAGGCCCTGGAAGACTTGAACCCTTTTCAGTCTCCTGGTGTCAAAGTACAGAGACGAAAGCTGTGTTGGCCCTGTCTCAGCTAACCGCCATGGGGCTGTCCTAGCTTGTAATGTGGGTTTTAGTGTTCTTGCCTCGGGGGGCGTGTTCTGAGTTCTTCTCTTGATCATGGAACTAGTCAGATTCAGAACAAAAGGCCTGGTGAGCTTGTTTACATGCACTAGAACTGCTGGTACCTGGCTAGGGTGACCAACCCTCCAGTATTGGGTGGGGCAGTCCTGTATTTGGGAAGCCAAAAAGGCATCCCCACTTTTTTTTAAGAGACAAATTGCCCTGTATTTAGGCCCTTGGAGGCTGGGGCTGGGGCCTCAGGGAGTGCCCAGGGCCTGGTGCAGCCAGGAGGAGCTGCCCCTCCCCCTGTATCTCCCTGTCCCGTATTTGGGACAGGGCGATATGGTCACCTTACACCTTTCAAGGCTGAGGATGTGATCTTGCACGGGTGGCTGAACGTTGTACAAACCAAGCTGTCACTTCTTGGGCATAACAGTCCTTGAGGAAGGAGTCAATCTGTGGCTTTAGTTACCTGGACAGCAGGAGAAGAGTCCTTGGTCTGGGTCCAGGAGTATATCTAGGATCTGGTTTTTAAATCTCTCATCTGTAGTGATGAGGATCCATGTAAATCGTGATTTCTCAAACTGGGAGGCATGAAGAAATTCCAGGGTGGGCATGAGGCAACCCAGCACCCCCCCATCACTCTCCCTACTTGAAGAAAGATCCAGCCTTTGCTTCTGGCTCTCAGCCCCTGCCATTTTACATGGGTGACCTGGCGCAGCTGCTATAAAGAAACAGGCAGCTGGCAAAGACCCACGTGGAGCTGGCTGTCTTCTGCAAATGTGTGTGGGTTGTGGGGGGTTAGATGGGGTGCTGGGGGTGCCTGGCTTTGTGGGAGGGTGGGGGAGGGGCTCAGGTGGGCGGCTCTTGGGGCTTGCGTGGTTTGGGTGGCCGATCAGAGTGCAAGACTCATGGGGCTCAAGTAGCTGGCCTGGGCAGCATGGGGACTGGGTGGCTTGGGCTGGTGGGCGGGTGGCTGTCCCTGGCAGCGTGGGGCTCAGGCAACTTGGGATGGTGGGTGAGCAGCTGGCCCTGGCAGTGTAGGGCTTGGGTGGCTCGGTGGGGCGGAGGGGGCCTGGGGCAGCTGGCTGTGGCGGCCTGGGACGGTGGGCGGCTGGCTGGCCTGTGGCTGGGGTGAGTGGCTGGTTCCAGCACTGTGGGGCTTGGACCGCTGGCGTGCTGGTGGATGGCTGGCCTGGCAGCTGACAGGCAAGTGGGTGGCTAGCCCCAGCAGCGTGGGGCTCGGGCAGGCGGCTCTGGCTGTGCAGGTCTCAGGCAGGCAGGTGGCTGGTGCAGGCGGCTCGGGAGGCTGGCACAAGGCTCAGGTAGCTGGAGCTGCACCAGGTACCCACAAGGGGCCAAGAAAAACTATTTGTACTTGTTTTTAATTTGAAATAACATTTTTATATCATATTTATTTCAAATGACAAATTTTTGCTAAGGGGGGGGTTGGATGATGGTAAAGGAGAGGCAGGCGGGTGTGAGGGTTTCCTCTGAAATCAAAAGGGGGGCATGGTGCCGAAAAGTTTGGGAACTGCTGACACAAATAGAGCCCTATGTGATACGTGTTTTGTAACCGCTCGGAGTTCTACACTTACAGGGCCTAGAGCCAAAATTTGTGTGGCTAACACTGACTTTCTGGTATACTTCTGTAAGCACTGTGTAGTGCATAACATGCCAACATGCTCACCGTGCGCAAGGTGAACTGACACCAGGTGAAGTTTGGATCACCTCCTGACAGCCATCCATCAATGGCAAAGGGACAGCCCCTCTGCCCACTCATAGCTGCCAGTGCAGTGTCTGACAACTTTAGCAAAAAAGTTTACATGTGTTGAGCTGTGTTGTAACAGCAAGTATATGAGATTATTAGCAGGTAGGAATCCATAATGTCTGTTTTTCATGTAAGCTCAGAGGAAAGCATAAAGGGTCCCTTCATTGTTTTTCTTCACTGGAATGGTGAGGAGGATCTGGCAGAACAGTGTCAAGGTGATTTTGGCGACTGTGACTTTGGTGTACTGCTAAATCTGAAAGTCCAGGCTGGAGATCATCCATTTTTCTTGCACTCTTCTATTCCAGTAGAGTAGGAAGGTAGTTCATCTACACCTCACATCATACCTGCTGAATTTGTAGGTCAGGTGATAGTGTGCTTGCCTGTGGGAAGTTCAAGGCAGTTCTATTAGACTGTCAAAAGAAACTGACATTTGCTTGAAGTAGATATCTTGATCCTGTTTCTTATCTTGTTCTGGTTATTTTGTGCTCTCCTTTGCTCATCAGGGCTTTCAGGGTAGACTTAGGTCTACCTGGCTACTAGTTGTGCTTTACCCTGTCTATAAAAAGGTAAAAGTATTATCTGCCCCAAAACTAACTCTTTAAAAGCTTGTCTGTCTTAGTGGGAGTCTGTATTGGTAATCTCATGAAAGAGAGGGGGGATAATTAACAGTGACTTGTTCAAGTCTTGTCCGCAGAACCTCACTGATCCTTTGTTCATCCCTCTGTTCTAGAAACTAGCTCTAAGTAGAGCTTCTGGATGTAGAGAACATCTGAAAATATAAAAGGGTGTGCTCTAGATGGGGACCTGGAGGGGGGAATCCCCCTCCTCTAACTGGAAACTACAGCTCAAAAACATTCTGGAATTGCTTCACTTTCCTTTGCAATGTGCAGGTCTCTTGCCAGGAGTATCTGGCCATATTTCCTGCCATTGCCAGGACCTAGCATGCTGATACATCTCAGTCCCTCCTACACCTCTGCCAGTGGACGCTGGTGGGGTGTAATATTTTTGGCTCATTTGAGTTGTTGATGTAGTATGCCTGTGCCAGGTAGTGTTAGGGGCCAGTGCTGGACAGGTCAGACTAGAAGATGTGATGGGACTTTCTGGCCTTAGTTGTTTACATATAGGCATTCTGCAACTGGTTCTCTGTGTGCCTTTGGTGGTGGCCTGTCTGGGATAAGTTTATTTTCCTGTGCCATTGAACGCCTGTTTCCTCCCGAGCACCAAATCATAGTGGGAGATTTTAGTTGTAGTTCTCATTACAGCTTGTGCCAGTGTCAGATTGCTGTGAAATTGAGGGGTTCCTGGTTTGTAAGATTCTTAACACTCCTCTTGGTTTCAGTTCTGTAGCTTAAAAATTGGGTTACTCAGTCACTAACCTTCTGAAGTTCTGGAGCCTGAGGTTCATTTGCTCAGGTTATTTCTGTGAGGAGACGGGTTTTAATATAACTATGCAATAAAGCATTAGGTACTCACAGCAACTGAGAAGCAATGTTTGCTATGCTGTGGTTTTACTTATGTTCGTTCCCCTTAGCTGAAGATGCATCTTCTTCTGTAATTTCAGACCCACTATAGAAAAATGGTAGGCAGCTGCAGCGTTGAGAGAGAAACAGTTAAGTAGCATGAAATACCTTAATCTTGTTGCCACAGAAGTGTATGGTTTTAGAAAAGACTCTGCAAGGAGTGCACTATTCCTTTCATTGCATGGGTTCTGTGACTTGCCTTTTTCTAACTGAACAGCTGCAGAGTAGTTCAGAGGGCTTTTTGAGGGTTTAGCCAACATGTTAAACCACTGGGGCTTGGACTCACTCCCAAAGCTTCTGAAAAGTGTGGAAATGGCTCCTCTTTATTTAGCAGATCTGATTTTGAACACACAGGGAAGAGATCTACTGACTGCAGTGGCAAAAATCACCAGAACTGTTTCTCTCTGTCTCATGCACCAACAATCATTAGAATTTGATCTTGCATTTAGAATTTACCATCAGGCTAACCTGTGGGACTTGAAGGCAATGGTTTTGCATGGTCAAATGGAAGACAGTCTTTGGTGGTGGGTGAACAGGGAGAAACCTAGCTTGACCTTCAGAACTCAGATTTGTACAGCTCTCAGTTAAACTTTGAGACTAACTTATAAACTCTATGTAGGCCTTGCTTACCCAGCTTTCTTTATTTGGTGATAGATAGCTTTTCCCACAAAACAGTTGTGTATTATCATGTATGTTTGCTGTATAAGCACTGCTTAAAATTGCTTTATTTTGCACTTAAGCATAATGTAAAAAGTTAATCTTTCCATATGTCCTAGGTGCTCACGATGTGACTGAAAAGTATGTTGTTGTAATTTTGGTGTTAGACTCAGTGACTTAGGGCTGCTTTTGAAGAGCCATAGCTTAGGGTTCTAACTCCTGCTTTCTAAACACAACTTTCTACCTCTCTCTCTCTAACATGGGATGGGGCTCTTGGTGGGAAAGAGTCTTGTCTGTGGTGAAGACTTTCTGGAAACCTGGAGAAATGGTCCCTTCTGCTTACTAGAACCTTAGTCTTGCTCTGTCGCCTTTGTCCTGGGGAAGCCTGGCTTGGCTTGCGGAGTCATGTACCAGCTATTGCTTTGCTAGAATTTCTTTCAGATAATTTTGTTAATGAACTTCTTTTAATTGGCCCCTTGATGCCAATGGGCTTTGGGTGATCCCTGGCCTATGATGGCTATATGCTGGGAACCTCTGGTATGGAAACTGCTGTTCCTTTTAGAAGTCTTACGCCGCCACCTAAAAACTAAAGCAGTTTCTCTCTACTGGGCTTAGCCTGCAGATTGGCAGAGGCTTGAGTTTCTCTTTTGAAAGTCTGCCGTGGTCCATTCGTCCTTTACAGAAAACAGCACTTCATCCTTTCCTAATATGTTAGCATTTTCAGGGAAAGGCAGTGAGAGGCTGTGATGGAGTGGGGGGAGTGCATGTGTGAGACTCAGGCTGGATGTGAGAGACAAGCAGTGCAGCTCCTGGTGGCTAAGGATGACCCTGGGGCTATAACCCAGGCTGGCAGGTAACACCTCTGCCCTGAACAAAGGGGAGGGTGGAGCCAAGCTGTTTTTGAAGTGGGTGAGGGGGGCAGTTAGAGGTTGGAGGGAAAAGGGAGCTGGAAGGAGCCAGCCTTGTGGGGGGGGGGGAAGCTACACCCCAGAGGGGCACCCCTCGGGCCCCTCTCCCCAGGACGGGTGGGAATGACTGTCTGACTGCTGTACTGACACCTCTGTGAGAAACTGAGCATCTGTTGCCTAATAAACCTCCTGTTGTACCTGCTGAGTGAGAGTCACTCCTGCCAGTGGACTGGGTTCAGTGCATGGGGACCCCTGAACCCCATCACACTGGTGTCAGAAGTGGGATGCACTGCACCCACGGATGAGCTCCCAGCAGTGGCTGGCTGAGCGCAATAGAAGGACGGAGCCTCACAAGAGCCAGAGGTGGAACAGAGCAATTCCTGCAGCTGCTGCTGGTAAGTGGGTACCCCGGGAGACAGTGGGGAGATGGATTATACCCGACTCCTGAAGGCAGAGCTAGCGGGGCTGTGCAGAGAGAGGGGCCTGACCGCAGGGAAAGGGGACCAAGGCCCAGCTGATTGCCCAGCTGGAGGAAAATGACCGATCGGGGTGGAGGGCGGGCAGAGCCTGTCATGGCAGGAAGTGACCGGTCACCCTCGGGAAGTGTTTCGGATTCTCCGACAGGAGCAGGGGCTCGACGCCGTCAGGCAGACACGGTGCCCGCCAGGTCGCGCTCAGCTAGTAGTAGTCCATCGCGGGCAGAGTCCCCCGCCACAGAGCTGTGATGGCAGGAGCTCAAGGTGAGATTAAAGGAACTGGAAGCTCAGAAACGGCAGAGGGAACATGAGCGCCAGGAACGGGACAGAGAGCGCGAGCACGAGCACCAGCTACAAGAGAGACAGTGGGAGGAGAGAGAGCGAGAGCAGGAGCACGAGCGGGCCATGGCGGAGGCGAGATGCCAAGAGGCCCCAGCTGCGGTAAGCGGGGAGAGGGCCAGATGGCTCGGGGTGGCCAGTCGCTTGGAGACGCGCGTGCTGGCCCAGTGTCAGGACCCAGGGGACATGGACGAGTTCCTTACTGCCTTTGAGTGAGCCTGTGAGTTGCACGGGGTTCCCCCAGCTGAGTGGCTCCGGCCCCACACCCCCTTGCTGGGCCAGAAGGCCGCAGCAGTGCTCAGCCAGCTGGAGGGGCTGCAGCCTGGGGACTATGAATGGGTCAAACAGGCCCTGCTGCATAAGTTCGAGCTGACTCCGGAGATGTACAAGAAGTTGTTCAGGAGGCGCAGAAGAGGCCAGAGGAAACCCATGTAGATACAACCGCCCGCCTGAGGCAATACTACCGGAAGTGGGTGTTCGGAATGGGAGTCCAGTCCGTAGAGGACCTGATCGAGCTGGCAGTCCTGGAGCGATTCTACGAGATGTGCTCACCTGACCTGAGGGTGTGCCTCGTGGACCGGAAGCCAGAGGATTCACACAGTGCAGGGAAACTGGCAGATGACTTCACAAACAGCCGGGCCAGGTTTGAGAGGGAGTCCCGGAGAGACTGAGAATCACAGAGACCGGTTCCTGGCTGTACGACACAGAGGACCACCTCTTGGGCGAGCCCAGGAAAGAGGGGCCGGCCACCCACCCCCCAGAGAGCCAAGCAGAGCCTGGACAGAGCAGCTAGCCCAAGGGACACAAGACCCGGGCTGTTATCGCTGTGGGCAAAAGGGGCATAGATCAGCCCAGTGCCCCAAGCTCCCAGACAGGTTCATCAGGCCGGGGGGTCATGGAGTCAACTGGGTGGAGTCCCAGAAGCCAGAGGGGCTGGCGGCCAAGGCGGGTGGTGCTGACAGTGGGAACTTGGATTGGGCCGAGTTCGCCCCACAGACCAGCTCCTCAGGGAGACCAAATGCTCAGAGGTCAGTTCACAGAGTGGGGGTGGCAATGTCTCTGCGGAGCAAGTGTCTCTCACCCCTCGAGGTACACGGGAGAAAGGTCACGGGGTTCTGGGACACAGGCGCCGATGTGACGCTGGCCTGACCTGGGGTGGTGGCACCAGGCTGCATGATACCCAATTCCCACCTGACTGTAACAGGAATTGATGGGACCCCTTTCAAGGTGCCCATGGCGAGGGTGCACCTGAAATGGAGGAAGAAGGAAGGCCCCAAGGAGGTGGGCGTGCACAGCCATTTGCCGGCGGATGTACTGATGGGGGGTGACGTGGAGAACTGGCCAGGTGAAAGCCCTCGTGCCCTGGTCTTGACCTGTAGGCAAAGAAAACGAGGGGTGTGTTCCCCAGATTTGGGGGTACAGGCCCAGCCGAAGCCACAGGGGGACAACCCTGAGAGAAAGGGGGTCCCCAAAAACCAGATCTCACAGGCCAGTGGTGCTGGAGCCAGACAGGGAAGTGGAAGTGGCTTCCGCCCCTGCCCCGGCCGAAGAGTTCCAGGCAGAACAGCAGAGAGACCCCTCCTTGCAGAAGCTGAGGGAACTGGCCAGTCTCAGCACAGCTCCACAGCTGCGGGAGGGCTGCAGGGAGAGATTGCTGTGAGAAAAGGGATTCCTGTACTGGGAATGGGTTCCCAGATGCAAAGCGGACCCATGGAAGGTCCAGAGGCAACTGGTGGTTCCCCAAAAGTACCGGCGCAGGTTGCTGTACCTAGCCCATGATGTTCCGCTCACAGGACACCAGGGGATCCACCACACCAGGAGAAGGTTGTTACAGAACTTTTTTTGGCCTGGGATCTTTGCAGCTGTCCGTCTATATTGCCTGTCCTGCAATCCCTGCCAGAGGGCGGGGAAGACCCGAGACAAGGGGAAAGCTGCCCTGAGGCCACTGCCCATCATAGAGGAGCCTTTCCAGAAAGTGGCTATAGACATAGTGGGCCCCTTCAGCAAGGCAACGCGTTCGGGGAAGAAATATGTTTTGGTGGTGGTAGATTTTGCCACGCGATACCCAGAAGCAGTGGCCTTGACCTCTGTCGACGCTGACACCGTGGCAGATGCACTGCTGTCCATTTTCAGCAGAGTGGGGTTCCCCAAGGAGGCCCTCACAGATCAGGGGTCCAACTTCATGTCGGCCCTGCTGCAAAGCTTGTGGGACAAGTGTGGGGTCCGGCACACCTGGGCCACAGCCTACCACCCGCAGACCAATGGGCTGGTGGAGAGGTTCATTGGGACTCTGAAGCAGATGCTGAGAACCTTCATGAATCAATACCCCCATGACTGGGACAAGTACTTACCCCACCTGCTGTTTGCATACAGGGAGGTGCCCCAGGAATCCACGGGGTTCTCCCTGTTTGAGCTGCTGTATGGAAGGAGGGTACCGGGACCCTTGGACTTGCTCAGAGAAGAGTGGGAGGGGATGGCCTCTGCTGAAGGGGGGTCAGTGGTACAGTATGTACTGACCTTCCGGGAAAAACTCACCAAGCTCATGGGCCTGGCCAGGGAGAACCTCTCCATGGCCCAAAGGAAGCAAAAGGTCTGGTATGACCGTAACACCCGAGCCTATGCCATCGGGGACCAAGTGATGGTTCTCGTACCTGTGCGGCAGAACAAGCTGCAAGCGGCCTGGGATGGGCCCTTCAAGGTCGTCAAACAGCTGAATGACGTAAATTATGTGGTGGAACTGTCGAACTGGGCCCACAGCCACCGGGTCTATCATGTGAACATGATGAAACCTTACTGGGACAGGGAGGACTTGGTGCTGGCCGTGTGCAGGCACTGGGAGGGGGAGGGGGATGATCCCTTGGTGGATTTGCTCACAAGGACTGGAGTCTGTTCCCTTCTCAGGCCAGCTGACCCCTGCCCAGCAGACGGAGATCAAGGAGGTGCTGCATTCACACCAACAGCTGTTTTCTGACAGACCCGGATGCACTAACCTGGCTGTCCACCGAATAGAGACAGGCACCCATGCACCTATCAAGTGTGTGCCATTGAGTCACAGGGAGGACGGTTCAGGACGTAGAGCGGGAGGTTGAAGACATGCTGGCTCTGGGGGTGATTCAACCCTCCTCCAGCCCCTGGGCCTCTCCCGTGGTGATAGTCCCTAAAAAAAAGATGGGTCTGTTCGTTTTTGTGTGGACTGCGCAAGCTTAACGCCATCACTGTATCGGACGCCTACCCCATGCCCAGGCCTGGTGACCTTTTAGACAAGCTGGGGGGAGCCCGTTACCTCACCACCATAGACCTCACCAAGGGGTACTGGCAAGTGCCGTTAGACCAAGATGCCCGGCTGAAGTCGGCTTTCATCACCCCTGTGGGGCTCTACGAGTTCCTGGTCCTGCCCTTTGGCCTCAAGGGGGCACCCGCTACCTTCCAGCGTCTGGTGGACCAGCTGCTGAAAGGGATGGAGAGCTTTGCCTTGGTTTACATGGACGACACTTGCATCTTCAGCCAGATGTGGGAGGACCATATGTCCCAGGTCAGGCAGGTGCTGGACCGACTCCAGAAGGCTGGTCTGACTGACAAGTCAGGGAAGTGCAAGGTGGGAATGGCTGAGGTGACCTACCTGGGCCACAAGGTGGGCAGCGGCTGCTTAAAGCCAGAGCCAGCTAAAGTGGAGGCTGCCAGAGATTGGCCAACACCCCAGACTAAGAAACAGGTCCAGGCCTTCATTGGGATGGCGGGGTACTACCAGAGGTTTGTGCCCCACTTTAGCTCCATCGCAGCCCCCCTCACGGAGCTGTGTAAAAAGGGAAAGCCTGACAAGGTGGTCTGGACCAAGCAGCGCCAAGAGGCCCTCTGCGCGCTGAAGGAGGCTCTGGTCAGGGCCCCGGTGCTGGCAAATCCAGACTTCAACAAACCCTTCCTGGTGTTCACCGATGCCTCAGACGTGGGGCTGGGGGCGGTGCTAATGCAGGTGAATGACAAAGGGGAGAAACACCCCATTGTGTACCTGAGCAAGAAGGTGCTACCCCGGGAGCAGAACTACGCAGCCATAGAGAAGGAATGTCTGGCCATGGTGTGGGCGCTGGGGAAGCTGCAGCCGTACCTGTTTGGACGGCGTTTCACCGTGTACACCGATCACTCTCCCCTGACCTGGCTGCATCACATGAGAGGGGCCAATGCCAAGCTCCTGCGGTGGAGTCTGCTCCTGCAGGACTACGACATGGAGGTGGCCCATGTGAAGGGGAACAACAACACGATAGCTGATGCCCTGTCACGCAGGGAGGGCCCTGAACTTCCCCAGGTCACTGGCTAAGTGACCCCGCTCAGTTTGGTCTGGAAGGGGGGAGAGATGTGATGGAGTGGGCGGGAGTGCATGTGTGAGACTCGGGCTGGATGTGAGAGACAAGCAGAGCAGCTCCTGGTGGCTAAGGATGACCCTGGGGCTATAACCCAGGCTGGCAGGTAACACCTCTGCCCTGAACAAAGGGGAGGGTGGAGCCAAGCTTTTTTTTGAAGTGCGGGGTGGGGGGCAGTTAGAGGCTGGAGGGAAGAGGGAGCTGGAAGGAGCCAGCCTGGCGGCGGGGAGGGCGGGAGCTACACCCCAGAGGGGCACCCCTCAGGCTCCTCTCCCCAGGACGGGTTGGAAGGACTGTCTCTAACTGCTGTACTGACACCTCTGTGAGAAACTGAGCATCTGTTGCCTAATAAACCTCCTGTTGTACCTGCTGAGTGAGAGTCACTCCTGCCAGTGGACTGGGTTCAGTGCATGGGGACCCCTGAACCCCATCACAGAGGTCAACCTGCAAGTTTCTCTCCTGGGCTGTGGAGAGGTTTGGAAGTGCTTTGAAGTATGTGCCTTGCATTGCATTCTAGCAACCCCTGCTGCCTGACCTAAGGAGTAGTGATGAATAAGCTCGTAGGCTGTGGGTTGCTACAATGTAGGGCTATTGGAAGGAGAAAAATACTCAAGATTTATTATTGGAGGGAGTGGGGTTAATGGTAAGAAAGCAAAGTAGTAATAGCTCCTCCATCAGCAAGCAAAGGGTTATTGGTGCTGTCTCGGTTGAGATTGTCTGTCAGTCTGCTGATGGGTAAGGGTGTTGAAGGGTTTTTGGCTTTGGAGAAATTGTAAGGAATTAACAGCAGCTGACAAAGAATCAAACTTTGTGTACTTTCTCCTTGGTCTGCCTCTTATCTAGGTTCTTCATCTCTGGGTAGCTGAAGTAAAGGTTAGACAAACCCAGGAACAGCTTTACAAGATGCACTGGCATGTTAGTGGACTCAGAGGGGAGCTGTTAGCTTGTAGTTTTACAAACAAGCAGCAATCCTGCTTGTAATAAATGAAGACTTACATTTATTAGGCAATGAGCTTTATTAATCTTTAAGGTGCTCACAGGACAGCTGGTTTGGCATGTTAGCAGTTAAGATTTAGGTCTTGGTTTGGGGTGCAGCAGGCCTTGGTCTTACACTCATTTGAAGCTAATGAGGCTTCCCCACTGACTTTTATTTTCAGTTGGTGTATATAGGCAGGCTGTAAACAAGGGTTAAAATAGGAAAATGCTGGTTGTGCTGCTACCCTGGTGGTTTCTAGGAATGGAGAATGCTTTTGCTTCTGGGTGCACTGTCCTGTTCAGGACTGCCTCTTTGTATGTAATAAGTCTACTCTCCTCCACTGAAACAGAAACCAAAAGTAGTGCCTTCTGGGGATTCGTGAGAAGTACAGCGCTTTGTCTGACCTGACAGGCTAATGCAAGGAAAGCAGTGGATACCCTGAGGAAACAGGAAGCACGGAGCCAAGTATCTTTTGAAACGTGTTATGGACCCTGCCAACCTGATCAGGCCTCTGTGTGCATTCATATGTGTTCAGGATTCCTGAAGTGGTTTCTAGGGTTGCTTTAATGGGTGCCCTCTGCATACACACGTTCATTTGGAGAAATTGGAAAATTCTTGTCTTACCTGCTTTTCCTTCATTCTTACCCTTTTGTGTAAAGCTGTGCAAATAACCTCACTGGGTGTTCCCCCTCACTTTATATTTGTTTCTCTGCATCATTGCTATCTGGAGAGCTCAAAGATGAAGGCTTAAGTACAGTTAGCACTATTTTTTGCAGAACTACTTAAAATACACTAGGAGGCAGGTGTTTCCTTTGAGTATCTCACACTTTGTATTTTTGGGCTGGGATTTCCAAGAGCACCTGAAAACTGTCAGTAGGACTTACGCTCCTAAATCAGTCACCTTATGTGCATCTGAAAATCCAATCCAAGCTTTGATATTGCACTGCATTTGAGGGACGCAAAGGAAGACTGGTTTGGGTTGTTCTGTATGTGAGCTGGATATTGGTAAGTCAAAAAAAAAAATTACAAGCTGTGAAACATTAGCTCCTGTGACTTCATCTATTTCAGTTAACTGCCTGGTTTGATTGCTCACTGATGCAGCTTTAAGTCATCTTATTGTCAAGAGACCAACTATTATCTTGTAGGAAATTCTGTCAAAGCCACATCTGCATTACTGTGTTGCACACACTGTTCTAACCCTGCAGCAGGAATGCTTTAATGTTCCTTATACTTTCTAAGAGTAGAATCGGCTCTTTTCAACAGGAAGTGGCTTTGAAAATGAGCTCTATGCATGATGCCTCCTTAGCAACTCTTAAGTGATTGCAAACGAATCCTTGAAATATTTTAATGAGACCTTTTGGAAATCTTGAGTGCTTTGGGTAAAGATCACCCTTTGTTTCTGACTTCTGCTGGACATATTGCAGTAGCACCCAAAGTCCGCAGTCAATGCGAGGGTCCCTTTTTGTAAATGGGATTCCATGCCACAAGGAGCGTATGGTGTAATTTTGAATTTGGTAACTGAGGCAAGTTAAGAGGAAAAGACAAGGTAAAGGAAAAGAGGAGCATGTGTATCATTTTGCTCATGGTTTCAGATGGCTGCAGGTTATTAGAGGTTTGAAATATGTTTGCTATTTCTGTTCTGTGTCCATCATGAGAAATTGGACAACCAGTTGCCATAGAAATGGGGTTTGGGAAGAAGAGTGGTGATCTTGAAGATGATTTCATGTGAGAAGGTCTGCACAGCCCTAGCACAGGGGAAGAATCTTACATGTTACGGTGTAAGTGGAGAAATGGACCTTGAGGGCTTGTATAACTGGTAGAGCAGAAGGGCGAGTGCTCATGGAGCCGGGGGGGGCGGGAACGACCCCCCAGCCTGCAGTCACATCCTGATCGCAGCTTGCTTGGATGCAGACCCTACATCTCAGGGCTCCCCTCCTTGGCATCCAGTCTGCAGCAAGGTGGGGGGTTGGGGAGCTGTGAGCCTCATGAGCTGGAGTCAGTGCTGGATGCAGAGCTCAGATTCTGGTGGGGGCGGGAGGCGGGAACTGGCTCTTTGTAGCGCTGCTACTGCTAGCTGCTCTTTCCTGCTGCTGGGAGAAGGGGAGGGTGAGCAGTAGCACTCAGTGCTGCCTGGAGGCTTCATCCCACTGCTCTGATTGGCTGGAATTCCAGCCAGAGGGTGGGGACCTGGGAGAAGTGCGGGGAGGGGCACAGTTATGTGCATCCAGGGGTGCCGCAAAAGTAGCTGTATCAATGCTGCCCAGACCCTGTGTCCCTCAACCGCTCCTGTGCCCTCCTGCAACACCCCCCATCCTGACCCTGCGCCCATCACCTGCAGCCCACTCCTGCACCTTCTCTCCCACCAAACCCCACTGCAAGCCCACGTCTTGGCAGCCCCTCCCACATTGAACCCTTGTTTTTGGCTCCACCCCAGAGCCTAGAAGGGCCCACACAATGTACTAGCTTTGGCTCCCCAGGCTCTGGGGCTGGTGTGCAGGGAACAAGGGAAGTGTCACATGCCCAGTCAGTGAGGGGTGTTTCCCCCACCCTTGTGAGGGTCAGAGTCGTAAAGGCTCATGAATATGAGGACAGGCTGTGATGTGCCAGCAGAGGGATTCAGAGCTGGGGTGCGCCTTTCATGCAAGTGTAGATGTGGAGAGATTTGGTTAGCTGCTGCAGTGGCTTTCAGACTTTTTTTTTTTTTTTTTTTCCTCTCAACCCAGTTGAAGAAAATTATTGGCCAGCAACCTTAGAGAATTATCTTGTACTGGGGGTGAGGGGTTGTAGTAGGGGAGGGTGCTCTGAAGTGGGCCTGGGGGTGAGGGGTGGGGCAGAGGGATTTGGGGGCTCTGGGATATGCTGGGGGTACAGGATTGCCGTGGGGGGGTGCAGGGAGATGCTTGGGGCCAGGGTAGAGCGCTAGTGCTCAGGGTTTGGGCGTGGTCTTACCTTTGGCAGCTCCCTGTAAGCAGCGCAGTGGGAGTGCTGAGTCGGGCTGCCTGCCTTTTCTAGCACCAGGGGCTGCCCACCACCCTGCAAGCAGTCAGGAGCAGGTCTGGCTCCCAGTGGAGGAATGTGTGCTGCTTTCACCCTTAGGCACTGCTCACAGCTTCTATTGAGTAAGAACCAGCCAACAGCCAGTGGGAGCACGGGGCAGTGTGCAGAGCCCTGGGAGCCCCCTGCGTGCCAGCAGCTCTTGTTGCAGGGTGCAGCGCAGGCTGTGGTAACAGAACAAGCAAGAAGCCTGGTCACCCTACAACGCGGCATTCTGTGATCCAGTACTGGGTTGTGACCTGTAGTCAAAAAACCGCTAATTTAGTCCTTCTCCTTCAGCAAAGGGGCCCCAGTAACGCAAGACTTCCTGGGCATGTTTGTCTAACTCTTTTATACAAATACCTACCAGTGGGGATTCCACAACTCCGATGGTGACCCCTTCCTGTACTTGCAGCTTTTCTTGACATCTCTTCTGAGCCTCTAACATGGCCAGTGCCAGGCCGGGAAGAGTATTTACAGCTTTTAAAATCAGAATAGTTGAATCTGAAACTTGTCGGTCCTGAGACTGACTCTCTGGTGGCACTGGCAGAAGAGGAGTTAGCATGGACTCTTCGAGGCTTCTTCCAGATGCTGTGGTGAAATGTCAGGTCATCAGTGTGTCTGTGCAAAGCTGCTGCTCCTCCGAAAGGGAGAGGTGAATGTTACAGTGATAGCTTGGGGTAGTTCTGACTCCATATGGTTAGGGGGAGAGGAAGATTTTTCTGTGTATAAATCTTCCCATGCACTATTTCAAACCCAGCCTGTGCATGAGAACCTGACAGTGAAATTGAGCATGCTGTCATCTAAGCCAGGGTGTGCGAAGTGGGGTGTGGGTCCTTGCTGGGAGATGACCTTTTGTAAGGGGGGGGGCACAGCACAATCCAATTTAAAAACGTTGAAATGTTACTGTTTTTTGTGTGTGCACTCACGTTTTGGTAATTTCTACGCTCTGTGCGCCTGTTTTCTGACACCTGCTGAAAGGGTGTTTTCCATATGAACAAAACCAACATTGGACAGGTTGGGGAGGCCCTGCTAACTGTAGGGACAAAGTGGGGTCTGACACAGTGTGCTCACCCCAGTCTAAGCAGTGATAACTGGAGGAGAAAATGGGAATGAGGAAAAGGTAATGATACTCTCCAGAATTTCTCCAGGGCTGAAAATATCTGCCAAGGTTTACTTAGTTAAGAAAATATCAACAGCCATTTCATTTAAACCACACAGTACTTGAAGTCTAAAACCACAAAATGTTTGAAGTCTGCAGCTCCTTCTGCTGCGATGATGCCCGTTCGCCTAGTTCTGTTAGCCCCGAGGTTAGGTGAGATGACTTCAGTTTATGTACCTTAATGCTGTACTCCTCCTTCGAGAGTTGGTGCCCCGTGTGTGTGAAGTGACGTTGGGATACTGAGTGGGGACTGAAACTGAGGTGCCTCATTCCATTTGTAGCTTGCTTCACGAGGTTTGTTAATGGAACTTGTGCATTGTGTAGTAAGGTGACATTAAAGACTGTTAACACAAGCATTACGATTGCTTGAATTAGGGAGGCATTTATATCAATTTGCTATGAGGTGGGCTGGGCCTCTAATGGCTGATGTCCTATCAGTGCTGGCCATTCTGAAGGGAACTCTTTAGCCTCCCAGAGTGCCCCGGAGCTGGAGTTGTTTGGGAAGTGGTGTGTGGCACAGTGGATCAACTTCAGAGAAAACTGCAGTGACCTGTATTGAGGAAACCCAGCACTTGCCTTCCCGTTGTCAAATAATGGGCAAGAAGTGTGTCTCGGAGCCATCTTTTCCTATACTTCCTCTAGGATCTTGGTGATCAGGATTAGTATAACATGTTTAACACAAAACTTTGCATATCTAAGAGCTCAGACTAGACAAACCATATTGTCTGTCTAAGGCCTCCCCACTGGCCTAAGGCTCTTGTGTATGAACACTAACTACTGGCTTTTTGATGTTGCAGGTGCAAGTGCAGGTCCAGCAGTCCCCACAACAGGTCTCTGCCCAGCAGCTCTCTCCCCAGCTCACTGTTCACCAAGCGTCAGAACAGCCAATACAGGTCCAAGTTCAGATCCAAGGCCAGGCCCAGCAGCAGGCACCCCAGACGATACAGAGCCAGTCTCTGCAGAGCCCTAGTCCATCTCAGCTGCAAGGTGCTCAAATCCAGGTGCAGCATGTGCAGACTGCCCAGCAGATCCAGGCCACTGAGATCCAGGAGGAGCACATACAGCACCAGCAGATCCAGGCCCAGCTTGTGTCTGGCCAGGCCATTGCTGGGGGCCAGCAGATCCAGATCCAGACAGTTGGGGCACTGTCCCCACCACCACCTCAGCAGGGCTCGCCCCGGGAAGGTGAACGGCGGATCAGCACGGCTAGTGTCCTTCAGCCAGTGAAGAAGCGTAAAGTAGATATGCCAATTACTGTATCGTACGCTATTTCAGGGCAGCCAGTTGCCACGGTGTTGGCCATTCCTCAGGGCCAGCAGCAGAGTTATGTGTCTCTCAGGCCGGACTTATTAACAGTGGACAGTGCTCACCTCTACAGTGCCACTGGGACCATAACTAGCCCCACTGGAGAGACTTGGACCATCCCTGTTTATTCAGCTCAGCCACGTGGTGACCTTCAGCAGCAGAATATAACCCACATCGCCATCCCCCAGGAAGCCTATAATGCTGTCCATGTCAGCGGCTCCCCAACAACGCTGGCTGCGGTGAAGCTGGAGGATGACAAGGATAAGATGGTGGGAGGAGCATCTGTAGTGAAAAACTCACAGGAGGAAGTGGTGCAGACTATCGCTAACTCGCTCTTCCCAGCACAGTTCATGAATGGCAACATCCACATTCCAGTGGCGGTGCAGGCTGTGGCAGGCACGTATCAGAATGCAGCTCAGACAGTGCACATATGGGACCCCCAGCAGCAGCAGCAGCCCGCACCCCAGGAACAGGGGCAGCAGCAGCAGCTACAAGTGACTTGTGCCGTGAGTACAATTGCTTCTGTTAAGCCTGCCCTCGATTTGAATGATGTGTTGGTGGTGTGGGGGAAGGTATGGGCTGTCGGGTAGCCTGTGCTTCCTAGGGTCTTCTGAGGTTCTTCTACATGTCTCTAGTCCAGTAATCCACTAGAACCCTGAGCATCTGGCCAGTCCCCAGCTGTGCATTTGTGCTGAGGCAGTCACTTTGGATGAGGGCAGGTTTTAGATGCTGAAACTACAGGGCTGGTGCTTTTAGCAAATGTAATAACTGGTTAGTGCCCCTCGTGGAGCGCACTGGATGCTTGTCACTTCAGGCATTTTGATTCCCTGCTCCAGACCTGGGATGCACAAAGTGGGGGCCTGAAATTTCTTATGGTGGGTTGCAGCAAAGTCCCACTCTCCCTGCAGCTGCAGTGTCATTGACAGGTGACAAAGCTGGCTGTGCAAGGTGTGTTGGTGAGGCGCATGACCCAGCCGGTCTCTCACAGTGGCCACTCCCCTGTGCACTGGGGGACATATGTGCCCCTGCCCCTAACCCTAGGCCTGCTCCATCCGTGCACAAAGCCTAGCAAGCAGCCTGCCCCTGCAAGTTCTCCAGCTGTCTTTACACTGCCATTTGCTGTGTGAGAAGGTAGCCCCATTTGTCTCATCTGCCTCTTCCCCCTGCACCACCCAGCTGCATTCAGGCAACTGATGGTGCGCCAGCCCCTGCCTGAACTGCTGCTACTAGTCTAGTGAGCCCCCCAGCCTGGCACTGAGCCCTCGGGGAGGGTCTGCATCCACAGTGGGGAGGGAAGAAGCCCCTTTAATGTGGCTCCCCAGCATTGGGCTTCTGTTTCGCAGAGACTTTTTTTTAAATCCTCAGACCAATGTTCCCTCTAATCTCCTCTCCTCCCCCTCACCCCCCACCCACCCGTTGTAAAAAGTTGGCTCACTCCTGTTCTGGACAACTTGACAGGAAGCTGGGTTTGACAGCTGGTTGGCTGATGGACCACATCTCATTGATCAGATGTACCAATCTGTCTACAGGAGGTCCTGTTTCTAGTAATGCCTACTGCACAGGAATACAGGCCTAATGTTAGAGTACTGGAGACTCATTTAAATATTTAGAGTATTTGATGTCCACAAGGGTCAAATATATTGCTGTCTTTAACAAGAAGTTGGTAACTTATGGCCAGATCTCTTAAAGTGTTTTGACGTTTTAGCTTTTTAACATTTCACAAACCCTTTTTGGATGTCACTAACTGAATTGCAAAACCCATGCCCCAAAATCCACCAGCATAAATGTTCTATCATAGGAAAGTGTGTGGTTAGTTTTTTTTAAATTTATGGTGCTAGTAACAAAAGCAAGATAGTGTTACTAAAAAGTGACTGCAAGTGGTGGTGAGAATATCCTG
The DNA here is from genome assembly GCF_033958435.1 of Carettochelys insculpta. Taxonomy (NCBI): domain Eukaryota; kingdom Metazoa; phylum Chordata; order Testudines; family Carettochelyidae; genus Carettochelys; species Carettochelys insculpta. Next base: position 49,127,773 of record NC_134147.1, on the reverse strand, counting down.
TCTGGATATGTGTCAGATTAGATTAGTAGCCATGTGCCGCCTTGGCTTTCATAGGATGATATCCTGGCTCTGCTGAAGCAAATGGAGGCTTTTCAGGGAAGCTAGGATGCCTTTATAATTTTTAAGGGCTGAAGGGATCACCACCTTAGTTAGTTCTTATCTGACATCCTGCATAACACAGGCCATAAAATTTCACCAAATGATTGGTGCATCAGACCTATAACTTCTGGCTGAAGTAGAGCATATGTTTTTAAAAGCATGCCCAGCCTTGATTTAAAGAGCACACCACATCCCTTTGGTAAATTCTAGAGGTTAATTACCCTAATTGAAAACTACCTTATTTTTGGTCTAAACTTGTTAGCTTCAGCTTCTAGTCTTTGGATGTTCTGTCTTATGCTACATTACAGAGCCCTCTGGTAACAGATTCTACCCGGGCCCCCCATCTGTGTTTTAGACCAGGGTTTCCCAAATGTAACACATGCATGTACCCTTCAGGACTTGGGCTTTATTGGCATAGCCCCGGTGCTCATCTCCTGATTTTTCAGTCATGTGCACAAAAGGACTCAAGTGATACCACATTTTGGGAAGCACTGTGATAGCCCATGGTCAGGTTGCCTCTTAACCTTCTCTTGGAGAACCTAAATAGGTCAAGCTGCTTTAGCCTATCGCTGTAAGGCAGGTTGTTTTTTTCCAGTCCTTTAGTACACCCAGGTCAAACTTGTCTCCAGGAGCCCACATGCAGCCCCTGGATTTTTTTTGCAGCCCACAACTAGATGTTAATAAAATATCTAAGTGCTGGCCTCCTGGTGTGTCACCCTTCTCTGGTATGCACAAGCAACATGAATCCTGGCTCCTCAGGCTGTCTCCAGGGAGCTAAGGGGGTTTTAGTAGGCATGTGCGAGATACAAACAGCCCAAGGAGCTGGGATTGGTGTTTGTCCCACCCCCTGCTGCTTGTGGGTGCTGGAGAAGTGTGACTGCTCTAAGGAGAAGGGAGGTGAAGTCCACATTTGTTAAGGTGTGGAGACTGGGGCCTGCCTGGGAACGTGACAGGTAGGGGGCCATGGTGGGAGCAGGGGGGTCAGAGGTGCACAAGGCAGAGTAATATGGGGAGGGAATGCAGTACATGCCTCATGGGGCTTGCGGGGGGCAGTACAAGCCATGAGGGGCCTGGGGTTGGTGTGGGGGAGGGCAGTGCAGGCCTCAAGGGCCCTGAGGGGTTGGTGCATTGGAGGCTGCATGGTGGTGGGAAGTAGAAACCCCAAAGAGCCTGACAGGCAGGAGAACACCCTGCAGTGTAAACCCCGGAATGGCTGAGAAGGAAGTGCAGAAATTGGGGTGGAGGGGGTCTAAGAGGGGCAGGGGAGGGCAGTGTTCCTCCTTTAGAACTGAAAGGAAATCTGCTTTCTGGATTTTGGACAATAGCCTCAGAAGCTGTGGGGTTCTGACCGGGTCTCTCTCCATCACCCCTTCCCCTACTGGGGGCTACCCAGTGCCCCTTTCCTCTCTCCCTTGGGGAAAAAGTTGGCTTGTGATGTCTTCTGTGGCCCACTGAAGGGGGGTAGGAGGAAGGGAAACTTCTAACCTCCATATGGGGGAGAGGCTGCTCTTGGGATTGGGATTGGGTTTCATTGCTGTACCCACCCTGTATGAAGGTGAGAGGGGAATACATAATATCAACCCCAATGATTATCAGAGCAAACCCTGTACAATGGAAATGTTCCACATAAGGACACCCTTAGTGACGTAACATCGGGGGCGTTCCTCTAGTGAGCTGGTGGCAATCGGTTTCTCTCAGCCCTAATCTTTATTCTGAGTCTGTACAGCTCCGTTCCCCCTCAGATACTGCTTCTTTACACTAATTCGGGCTGATCCTTCCAGCCACAAAGGTCAAAGCCCATTCTTTCGTGTTGGTAACTCATGACTTTCCTGTGTGGTAGGTTAGCGTCAACTTTAGAGATGATGAAACTCTCAGTGCAGAGAGTACTGCACTAGCTGTAGAATGCAGGCCTTCTAACACCTTGCTTTCCATGTTTGCTGCAAAACCATCCGTCCCTTCTTTCTTCCAGGCGTTTTAACTTTTCTCCCTCATCTGCTTTTATCAGTGTTGTTTGTCTTTTTTTTCTTCCATCACCGCTAGGTGCTCTTTTCTATAGCTTTTTGTGCTATTAAAATAATGGAAAAATGGTGTTAGCTCTCTGGAAAGAATACTTAGGACTGATGCTGCAGGTTTTAATTTGAAAATTTCACGCTGTTATAGTTTATTCATATGTTACTGTTGTTTTGCTTCTCAGTATTGAGTAGTAAAAAATGTGATTTTTTTATTCCCAACTAAAATCAATGTATTGTATTAACTTTATATTAATATGTTGCACAAATACTTGTTTATGCAAAAAATCTCAATTAGGAAGTATTTCAGATTTTCACAGAAGCCTCTATTTGATTAACCACTGTCTGCTTGTTTTTATTTCAACAAAACAAGTTGCATATCATTAAAATAAATACCTTAAATGTATATTTGTTAAAAATTATGAGCAAATTTTACACACTAAATTTTATGAACTATTAAAATTATAAAACAAAAATAATTATTGAATTTTTGATTAAAATTATTGTATTATAGTCAAACAAGACCCAAAAAATTATAAAAATATACCTAGAACATAATCTCATTTTCTTTGGTGGCCCGAAAGCTATCAGTTTTTGTTTGTGCCACCCCAGGTGGGCTTTGAGTTTGACATGCCTGCTCTAATAATTCTTGTAGCTTTCTTCTGACCTGTGTCCTGTTGTTGACACTTGAGAAGTATGAACTCCACAGCTGGAAGCAGTATTTCAATAATGGGCTGACTAGCCCCACATCCAGAAGCAATAGCTCCCCGCTTCTGCTTAGCGTTCCCCTGCACACTGAGAGCGCACACGTACAGCGATGTTGGGTGCTTAGTACTAATTGCATGTTCTTGGTCTGCTGGGAAGTCGTTTGACTTCTAGTCCCAGAAATCTCTAGGCCAGCTGGAATGCAGTCTTCCATTTTTAGAGGAGAGCTGATAAAGCAGCCATGATGGAGCCCTGTGGGGCCTGCCCCTAGATATGCCAGTAGAGTAACGTCATTGGCTTATTACTGAGAAGGGAAGAGTGAGGCCTTCTGCAGGGGTGTGAGGAGTTTGACTGGCTCCTCCTGGGGAGCGAGCTCCTCAGAGCTTTCTCTAGTACAGTAAGGTCTCGGAGTGCGTGACCCTGCTCCTACGCATCTCACCCCACCCCACCGCCCGGTCTAAACCACCTGCACGCGGCTGTGGTTCAAGTGGCCCCCCTGTCCTGCGTGGCTCCGGCGCAACCCCGCTGCCAGCTCGCAAGCTGCCCGCCCTGCACAGCTCCAGTGCGACCCACACACACGCCCTTGCCAGCTAACAAGCTGCCCGCCCTGCACAGCTCCAGTGCAACCCCCACACACACACACCCTTGCCAGCTAACAAGCTGCCCGCCCTGCACAGCTCCAGTGCGACACACACACCCACCCACCCCCTTGCCAGCTCCAGTGACCGACACACACACACACACCTGCTCACAAGCTGCCTGCCCTGCACAGCTCCAGTGACACACATGCACCCTCGCTAGCTCTCAAGCTGCCCCCCCCCCCATGGCTCCAGTGCAAATGCCCCTGCTGGCTCACCACCCAGGCATGGCTCTGGTTTTGGCTCACTACCTGTGCTCAACTCCACCCCTCTCCCCTGCCTCCAACAGTGCCAACCCACCACCAGGCTTAACCCTCCTCCACTGCCCCCCACCCCAGGACTCACCTTTCCGCTGCTTCCCCAGCTGCAGAATGTGTGTTCTGCTGGGCAAAAAGCCAAACCCCCGAGTTGCACAAAATCCGGGTTTAAGGGAGGGTGCGTGGGATGGAACCCGCGTGTACTTGGAGACCTTACTGCACTTTGAATTCCCTGTGCCCTTGCTACTGCTGCATTGATGTGCCCCGCACCTCGTCTCACCGCTGGCTGGCAGCACTGGTGCGTTCCACGAGTACGGCAAAGGGAAAGCAAGCCATTCAGTTGGCTGCCCTGGGCGTGCTGCTTGTGCCAGGCTGATTGCCAGCCCTTGGACCAAGCGACTGAGGGGGTGGGGTCTGTACAGGAAGATAACCAGTTGTCCTCTTCTGGCACAAGGGTGTAAATGAAAGCTTTGTTTCCTGGGGAGAAAGGAGATGGCATTCAAGTAGAAGAGTTGATCTGCACATATGGGGCCCCATCTTGGCAGGACAGTTCTTTGTTTGTGTGATGGGGTTCAGGGGTCCCCCTGCACTGCACCCCGTCCGCTGGCAGGAGAGACTCTCACTCAGCAGGTACAACAGCAGGTTTATTAGGCAACAGATGTCCAGTTTCTCACAGAAGCAACAGCCTAGCAGCCAGAGACAGTCCTTCCAACCTGTCCTGGGGAGAAGACCCCGAGGGGTGCCCCTCTGGGGTGTAGCTTCCCCCTCCTCAGGCTGGCTGCCTTCCAGCTCTCCCTTTTCCTAGCCTCTCACTGCTGCCCCCGATTCAAAACCCCAGCTCAGCTCCTCCCTGCTCTTTGTTCAGGCAGAGGTGTCACCTGCCAGTTGTAGCCCCAGGGTCATCCTTAGCCACTGGGAGCTGCTGCTTGCCTCAGACATCCAGCCTGACTCACACAGGCCCTCCCCCCACTCCATCACAGTTTGGCAAGTTGAGCTTCATCTGTCTTCCCTGCTGGCGAAAGTGGAGCCCTTTCAATTCAGGGCTGGGTCTCTGGTTCTGCCCCACTAAGTGCTGTTATGTAAACATCAGCTGACAGGTGACCAGAAGAGCCAACAGTAGGATGCAGTTGCCTAAAACCCCAGGGTATGTATAGCAGACTTGCTTTTCATTGGACAGTAATGCTGTGGAGGTCCCCCTTGTAAACCTCGTGTTGTCTTTGCAGTTGTTCAAGGGGCTTCGGCTGCAGGAGGCTTCCAAGGGAAAGTGCTCTCGCAAACACACTTGACTTTAGGTTTTTTCGTGGTACCAAATCAAGCAATTTACTGTCTTAATTGCAGCAACTCTCCCTTTTTTGGGTGTGCCTGTGAACTTGCCTTCAGTCTTTTCTAATGGGAATGGATGTGACAAGGGGCTTGGCTAAGAATTCGCATTTGTGAATGCTGGGGTAAGTGGGGTGAGAATATAGCCCTTAATCAAATGACCAGTTACAGCTTTATTTTATTCCCATTTGCTTTCGGCTCAAGTAAGCACAAAAGCTCTATGAAGAGGAAGTGTAGAAGGGAATTAAATGTTTCGCTTACTGTATGACTTGTAAACAGCTGGTCAGCCTGCATAGGTAGTGCTGGATGAACAGGTCATAGTGACTGCAAAGATGGGCCCAGGTTGTAAAAGCAAGTCTGTCTGTAGACTAAGGTGACAGAGCCTTGACTCCTCGGCCCTGTTGTCAAAGGACAGCTCCTCGTTCAGTGTTTGTGTCCTCAGTAGAGGCTCTGATATATTGGCGAGGTCCTCCAGAATCCTTTTGCAGATTCACAGCTTGCTTTTCAGTGGGTTGGGAGCAATTTACTGAATTGGTGGCAAAACTGTCATTTTCGTATTGCTGATTTGAGCAGTCACTAAATATGAAAGTTGTTCATAAGGTATCAATATGCTGTTCTGAAACACTTGGCAATTGACAGATTAAATGAGGTTCACATTAGCTGACCTTTTAAGGAGGAACTGTATTAAAGATGCTAGATATCACTATGCAGATTGCAAGGTATCTCTCCAGCTGCTCCTATATATACATAGGTGAAACTGACATTTATAAGTATCCTGCTTTGCAGGATGCAAATGGAATAGGCCATCAACAGGACACCACGGTGTGCAGGCATGCAGGAGCGTTCCCAGACCCCAGGGTTATCTGTTGGTGTGTTGTTCACCAACGTTGCAGCTGTTTTTGTGTTTACTGCTTCAGAATAAAGTATCTTAGTGATAAGGTGAGCCTTCGTGTCTTTAAACTGCAAGGATGATACAAGCGCCATTTTATGAAAATTAATTTGTTAGCATAACTGCCATTGACACGTCTGGCAACTGTGTGCAACCCGGCTGGTAAAGTGGAGAGAAGGTGCCCTTCTGACAAAATACAACTTGGTCAACAGTATTTTTAAAGTAATGGAGAGGGAGCGGTGCTAGTCTATATACTATCAAAACAAAAAGCAGTCCAGTAGCACTTTAAAGACTAGCAAAATAATTTTAGGTGAGCTTCTGTGGGACAGACCCACTTCTTCAGACCATAGCCATACCAGAACAGACTCAATATTGAAGGCACAGAGAAACAAAAACCGTAATCAAAGAGGACAAATCAGAAAAAAATGATCAAGGTGAGCAAATCAGAGTGGAGGGGTGTGGGGGGGGAAGGTCAAGGATTAGATCAAGCCAATAAGCACTGCTACTCAAAGGGAAACAGCCAAGCTGTCTTTTTATATTCAAATTTGGCACTAACACATGGTTTGAATGGGGATGGGAATTTTGAGTCACTATAGGGGCTCATCTGCATACTTGGCTTAATCTAATTCTTCACCTCTTCTTCCCCCCCGCACCCCTCCACTCTCTGATTTGCTCACCTTGATCATTTTTTTCTGACTTGTCCTCATTGATTACTGTTTTTGGTTCTCTTTGCCTTAAATATTGAGTCTGTTCTGGTCTGGCTATGGTCTGAAGAAGTGGGTCTGTCCCACCAAAGCTCACCTAATAAATTATTTTGCTAGTCTCTAAAGTGCTACTTGACTGCTTTTTTGTTTTGATAGTATTTTTAAAGTTGTTGCCACCTTGCTACTGACTCCCACTGGAGGGCAGCCTGTCTCTTTGGAAGCTCCAAATACCTGGCTCCTGAGACAAATCCTCAGTGTGCATTTTACTGCCTTTAATGCTGTAGCTAATAGCATGGGTGTTTTGAAGTGATGCGATTGGAACTAATCTCCCCTGTCAGCCTGGGAAAAAATGATATAGCTAGTGGGGCCTGATAAATTAGTAGGTTCACCAGTTTTATTCCTGAAGAGAGGAAAATATTCCTCTGAGAGGGTCTTAGTCCTCAGAAGTTCTTTGCTTCTCTGTGCTTGTCTAAGTAAAATATAAATGGTCTTCATGGTCTGGCTGAATGGTTGGAAACTACTCCTGGGGCATTCTGCAATACTGATCTTAAACTACCAAAAATGGGGAGTTTGAAGTGGTGGCTTTTGAGATACCTGCCTGGAGTGGAAAATACAGTTGTTCTTGAGGATCAGAGAATATTTTGGATTGGTCATGCAAGATCACTGGTGTGACACCAAAGCCCTCTAAGTTCATATGCCACGCCACACTCATCTCGGTGACAGGCCTATTCCTCATGGTGACATCCGCTGCTGGGGGTTTGGGAGCTGATGCCCAGGCTAGAAGACGGTTCTCGTCTTGTAATGCCATGAGACAAGACTCCCTCTTTCGATGGGCTTGTTGCATCTTGGGGAACACTGATGAAAGGGTTTTCTTTCACAGGCGCAAACTGTTCAGGTAGCTGAAGTGGAGCCGCAGCCTCAGCCCCAGCCTTCACCTGAGCTCCTGCTTCCGAACTCCCTGAAGCCAGAAGAAGGGCTGGAAGTGTGGAAGAGCTGGGCCCAGACGAAGAACGCAGAGCTGGAGAAAGAGTCTCAGAACAGGCTGGCCCCCATTGGCAGTAAGTGTTAGGGGAGGGAGTTGTCTGGCAGGGGGTCCACTTTGCTCCATGGTTCCACCTCCAGAGCTGTCAGGTAGCAAATTAAACAAGGCTATGCCTGGCTCAGACTAGAGCTCCCCATCTAGTTCTGGGAAGCTCCAGATCTCTCAGCCCTCCACCTTGGCTGGTTTCAAGGGTCATTTGCTGGTGGTCCTGCTGCACAGGAAATGTTTTCCCTCCTGTTTTGAGTGGCAACTTCTGTTTGGAATCTCCCAGACAGATTGAACTTGGAATCATTAGGCTTGACAGAATGTTATCTACTATATAGCTGAGAGAATCTGGGAGTGTCCAAGAACTCCCTCTAAACAGTAAGACCTAGAGCCACCTAATTTCATAGAATCGTAGAACACTAAAACTGGAAGGGACCCCGAGAGGTCGAGTACAAATCCCTGCCCTCTTGGCAGGACCAAGCACCATCTAGACCATGCCCTTAAATATCTCCAGTGCTGGAGATTCCACAGCCTCCCTGGGTAACTTTATTCTGGTGTTTACCACCCTGACAGGAAGTTTTTTCCTAATGTCCAACCTAAAGCTCCCTTGCTGCAGTTTAAACCCTCTATTCCTTGTCCTACCCTCAGAGGCCAAGGAGAACAATTTTTCTCCGTCATCCTTGTAACCCTCTTTAAGGTACTTAAACTGCTGTTGTCATCTCTAAATCTTCTTTTTCTAAAATAAACAAGCCCAGTTCTTTGTTTTCCCTCATAACTCCTGTTCTCTAGACCTTAATCATTCTTGTTGCTCTTCTCCGGACCTTCTCCAGTTTTTCCACATCTTTCCCAAAACGTGGTGCCCAGAACTGGACGCTACTCCAATTGAGGCCTAATCAGCACAGAGCAGAGCGGAAGAATGACTTGTGAACAAGACTCCTGTTGTTGCAGTCCAAAATTGTTTCCTTTTTTGTGACAGGGTCACACTGACTCATTTACCTTGTGGTCCACTTTGACCCCCCTAAATCCCTTCCCACAGTACTCCTTCCTAGATGGTCGTTTCCCATTCTATAGGTGTGAAGTTGATTTTGTTCCTTCCTCAGTGAAGCACCTTGCATTTGCCCTTATTAAACTTCATCCTGTTCACCACAGACCATTCTTCCAGTTTGTCCAGATCTTTCTGAATTCTGACCGTATCCTTCAAAGCAGTTGCAACACCTCCCTGCTTGGTATCATCTGCAGACTTAATAAGCGTACTCTCTATGCCAATGTTTTAAATCATTGATGAAGATATTGAATAGAACTGGTCTCAAAACAGACCCCTGCAGAACCCCCCTTATGTCCTTCCAGCATGACTGTGAACCACTAATAACTACTCTGAGAGTGGTTATCCAGCCAGTTATGCACCCACCTTATAGTGGGCTCATCTAAGTTGTATGTGCTTAGATTATTGATAAGATCACGTGAGACCCTATCAAATGCCTTACTGAAGTCTAGGTATACCACATCCACTACCTTTCCCTTATCCACAGGACTTGTTATCCTGTCAACAACTCAGATTGGTCTGGCATGATTTGTTCTTTACAAATCTATGCTTGCTGTTACTGATGACCTGTTTTCTTCCAGATGTTTGCAGATGAATTCCTTAATTACTTGCTCCATTATCTTTCCTGGCACAGAAGTTATACTGACTGGTCTGTAGTTTCCTGGGTCGTTGTTTTTTCCCTTTTTATAGGTGAGCACTATGTTTGCCCTTTTCCAGTCTTTTGGAATCTCTCCTGACTTCTAGGACTTTTGAAAGATGATAACTAAAGGCTCAGAAACCTCTCTAAGCTCCTTAAGTATTCTAGGATGCATTTCATCAGGACATGCTGACTTGCAGGCCTCTAATTTTTCTAAGTAATTTTCAGTGTGTTCTTTTTGTATTTTACCCCCTACCCCCTTCCTGCTAACATGCAATACGTTAGGCATTTCTACATTGGCCCTCTTGGTGAAGACAGAAACCAAAGTCATTAAGCACCTCTGCCATTTCCATGTTTCCTGATACTGTTTCTCCCTCCTCACTAAGTAGTGGGCCTACCCTGTCCTTGGTCTTCCTCTTGCATCTAATGTGTTTATAGAATGACTCCTTGCTACCCTTTGTCTCTAGCTAGTTTTAGCTTGTTTTGTGCTGTGGCCTTTCTAATCTTGCTCCTGCACACATGTATTGATGCTTATGTTCATCTTTTGTAATTTGTCTTAATTTCCACTTTTTCTATGACTCCTTTTTGATTTTGAGGTCCTGTAAGATCTCCTGGCCAAGCCAAGGTATCTTTTACTGTACTTCCTATCTTTCCTACGCAGTAGTATAGCTTGCTTTGAGCCTTTAATAATGTCTCTGGAAAACTGCCAACTCTCTTCAGTTATTTCTTAGTCTTGCTTCCCATGGGACCTTACCTTCCAGCTCTGAGCTTATCAAAATCTGCCTCCCTGAAATCCATCATCCCTATTTTGCTGTTCTCCCTTTCACTATTTCTTAGAATCATAAACTCTGATTTCATGGTCACTTACTCCCAAGCTGCCTTCCACATTCAAATTCTCAACCACTTCCTCCCTATTTGTTAAAATCACATCTAGAACTGCTTCCCCTGGTAGCTTTTTCCACCTTCTGAAATAAAGTTGTCATCCATGGAGCCCAAGAACTTTCTGGATAGTCTGTGTCAGTTTCCCAACATATGTCTGGATAGTTGAAGTCCCCCATCACCACCAAATCCTGTGTTTTTTGATGTTAATTGTTTAGAGAGTCTCATCCTCCACTTCTACCTGGCTGGGTGGTCTGTAGTAGACCCCTAATGACATCACCCTTGGGTTTCACCCTGTTTTAACCTAACCCAGAGAGACTCAACAGCTTTGTCTCCTGTGTCCATCTCCACTTTAAGTCCAGGTGTGCATGATTGTAATATATAAGGCAACACAGCCTCCCTGTTTACCCTGCTGTCCTTCGGTTGTACCCTTCTGTACCAATATTCCAATCGTGTGTGTTATGCCACCAGCTGCCAGTGTCCCTCTCCTCCACCGATGGTGTCGGTACTCTTTAGTGGTGGGACAGGTACCTGAACCTCAGCTGTCTCCCCCAAATACCGTCCAGGAATTGCTTGTGAATACGGCTACTCCTTAGCCTAGCCACCTCCTCCTGTAGCTCTCCTACCTGCTTCCTGAGAGTCCATTGCAAGACACCTTTCACAAGGGATGGGGCCCCACAGCCTGCATTTCAGTAGGAAGGAATTGCAAGTCATGCTCCTTGCAAAAGCACACCAGGGTCTGGTTGGAGGCATCCCTGGTCAAGATGTCTGACTACAGGTGGAGGAGACAGGAGCGGTCTTGGCAGAGGTGTTGCAGCCCTTCCTACCCATAGTGGATTTCCCGTCACGCTCCATCGTAAAACTCCCCTGTCTGCAGCCCCCTGTCCGCTTCACTCCCCTGGGCGCTCTAACTCTGGCTTTTTGAAGCCTGTCAACTTTGGTTAGGGCTTCCCCGCATTAGTCATGCAGGGGAAGGCTGGTTCTGAGGCTGATCAAACAAGGTTCCAACCCTCCAGACACACAATCCCAACTGCCACAGTTACTTTGAAACGCCCTGCAATCAGAATTCAAAACTTAGTCATGCAAACTTGTTACACAGCTTCCTCTTACCATAACTTACATCAAAGTATGGGTTTGGTTGTGCCAGGAAATGGGATGTGCCTGGAATGGGCTTGCTTGCCCTAGACCATGGTTTCCCAAACTGGGGCACATGCCCCGGGGGGGGGGGTGTGTGTGTGAAGAAATTCGGGGGTGGGGGGGGGCATGAGGTGACCCTGCCCCCCATCATTCTCCCCACCTGAAGAACAAGCTGACCTTTGCTTCTGGATCTCCAGCCTCTCCCATTTTAATGGGTGACCCGGCACAGCTGCTATAAGAACCAGGCAGCCAGTGGAGACCCACCTGGAGGTAGCTGCCTCCTGCAAAGCTGATTGAATGTGGGTTGGAGCAGGCTGGGGTTAGATTGGGGATGGGGTAAGAGCAGGGGATAGTGGTGCCTGGCTTTGAGGGAGAGGAGGGGCTCAGGTGGGTGGCTCATGGGACTTGGGCTGGGGTGGGTGGCTGGCCCTGGCAGCACGAGGCAGTGTGCAGCTGTGGCAGCTGGCACGTGGCTGGGGTGAGCGGGTGTCTGGTGGACAGGCAGCTGGCCTTGGCGGTGGGGGGTTCGGGCGGGCAGCTCTGGCAGCGCAGATCTCAGGTGGGCAGGCGGCTGGCACAGGCAGCTCTGGCGGCTGGCACAGAGCTCAGGCACCCAGCCAGCTGGGGCTGCACCAGGCACCCGCAAGGGGCTGAGAAAAGCTATTTGTGCTTATTTTTAATTTTAAATAACCTTTTACTATCTCGTTTCTGTGTTTTAAGTTACGAATTGACCCTTTTGTTAAGGGGGGTTAGTGATGATAAAGAGGCAGGAGGGTTTCTCAAAAATGCAAAGGGGGGGCATGATGCTGAAAAGTTTGGGAACCTCTGCCCTAGACCATACATGAAAGAGAATCACCAGTAGGTGAAAGGGGCTGGCTGGGAGTGCAACATGTCCACCCCAGTCAGGACCGGGGGATTCTCCTGTCTGAGGGAGTGAGGGGAAGTGCACAGTTTGCTGCATTCCTCACTTTGGCTGGGGAGTGCAAAGGGCAGATAAACCTGGACCTGCCCCAGCCAGGGCACATTCCCTGCCCTTCCCCCTGCTGGTGCTGCAGGGGTCATGGAGAGGCCCTTTTCCCCTGGTCCCAGATGGCTGGCTATTTGTCTCTTCCCCCAGGCAGCCTGCACGCTGAACCCTGCATCATCCCCAGCCTTACCCAGAACAATGATTTTTAAATAAGAACAAAGGGTAATATTTGATTATTTTAAAGCATTGTCCCTATTTTAATTTTCAGTTAAAAAAAATAATGGGGGTGGGGGGCGCGCAGCCTGCTGTTTGATAATGGCAGACACTGAAATTAAAAATGCAACTGCTGTATGTTTAACATTGTCAGCATCTGTAAAAACAAGCACAAAAATTCTTAAACTCCAAGTACTGGGGCAAAGTATGAAATACAGCTTATCTGTACATTTCAGTGATTATCAATGGAACTACTTCGTCATTAGTTTTTGTACAGTGAAACTGACATTTACCAAATAGATAGCCAACCCTTCCAAGCCCAAGAAAGGTTTGTTTTTGTTCCAGCTGCATCATGAAACATTCCAAGAAGTACTTGTGTTCCATACTGAGCTTATCTCAGAACCTAGATGTTTGGCCACAGAAAAGGCAATGTAGGATTGTGGTGGGTGAGTGCCAACTACAGAAACAAAATAGCCCCATGCACCACCTAATTCACAAATCAGCCAAGGCTGTCATGGGTTTGTGTTCTCATTCCCATTGCTGCAGGACAAATGTTTCATTGCAGATAATCATGAAGGAAGTGGCCTCCATATAGAATGAGAGGTGGTAGCAGTCACTTTTTTCTCTTTCCCTGCTTCTGAGTTGATTTATGAATATTGAAGGTCTCTACTGCCTCTGCGACCTTATGGTAGGGAATATGAGGTGCTAAAGGAGCTGTTTGGAAGTTGGGAGAGCATGTTGAGTGGGTGGGGTGAAATGGTAGATTATGCTTGAAAAACTTCTAAGCAAATTTATCGTGAAGTTTTTGCTTTACAGGACGCCAGCTGCTGAGATTCCAGGAAGATCTCATCTCTTCTGCTGTAGCTGAGTTAAATTACGGGCTGTGCTTGATGACACGAGAAGCTCGCAACAGTGAAGGGGAACCATATGATCCAGATGTACTCTACTATATATTCCTGTGTATTCAGAAGGTACTGGGGAAAGCCCTCATCTCTTATTTTAGGTTGCATGCGCATAAGAAAACTGCATATACTGTGCTCAGACAGCGTGTAAGTAGCTTTCTCTGTAAGATAACAAATAAGGCTGGGCTTTCCTAGTCACATAAAACTCTCCAGCTTTGTATTCTATACGGAAAAAATGAATGAATTCAAGAAACATCATCTCTGCTGATGGAACATGAAGTCTTGATCTTAATTTGTAGATAAGATTTTGTAAATATTAGCAGGCATTTAAAAAGAAAATAGACGTTATGAACTGACGTATTTTTTTAAGTCAAGTATAATGCTCTAGATGTAGTCTCTCAAAATGTGTGTTTCCACTTTGACTTGCCCTGAAGGTATGAATGGAGGCCTACTACCTGGTGAGAGAGGAAAGAATTTGGGTTTGCGAGAGCTTTTTCTTTTTTGAATAAAGTGAGAGGATAGTTGTACCCAAAAGAAGCAGGGCAACAAGTTAAATATCAGATTTCAAATAACTGCATCCTTCTGTCAGTAAAAAGCTGAGGGCTGGCCACCTTTTGCTTTACGACTTTCCCTTATTCATTCATGCAGCAGTAATGACCATTCCTGGTGTGCTGTCTTCAGCACAGGGCTTTCTATACTCTCCCAGGTGCATTCAGTGGAACCTCTCCAGCAAATGAGTGCAATGATGCAAAAAATACATAAACCCGACTAGTACCAAGCCCTCGAGCCTGGAAGGAGACTTATTCCATCCCATGGAGAGAGCTCCTCTCTGGGAGGAGCTTGCTTGATGCTATTCTATCAGACTGTGTTGTGAATGTCTCTTGCAGTACCTATTCGAAAATGGACGAGTAGATGACATTTTCTCGGATCTCTATTATATACGGTTTACTGAATGGTTACACGAAGTTCTCAAGGATGTACAGCCCCGGGTCACCCCTCTTGGTAAGAGCTTTTTCTCTGCTATAGAACGCCTTTCAGATAGCATTAAGCTTGCTGCTGTCCTCTTGCAAAATGCAGGAGGAACGCTTCTTTAACATGGGGAGGGAAGTGCTCCAGAGCCTGCAGTAAGCACAAATTTCAGGGGATTTGTGTGCCAGACTCCAGTCCTCAATTCTGTTTTAAGGACTTAATTAGACTTGATTCTATATACCATGCAGCTTGCTCTCAAGGGGTTCTGAGAACTACTTAATTGTTAGCATGTTGGGATGGTTGTGTCAGTACTCATTCTAAGGAATGCATGTGTGGTTCAGCAGAGATGGATGGCAGATTATATTCAGTGTTGACAAGTGCAAAGTGATGCACACAGGAAAAATAATCACAACTATACATATAAAAACATGTAGGTGATCAGCTTTCATGGGACAGACCCACTTCTTCAGACCATAGCCATACCAGAACAGACTCAATATTTAAAAGCCCTGAGAACCAAAAATAGTAATCAAGGTTGACAAATCAGGGAAAAAAAAATCAAGGTGAGCAAATCAGAGTGGTGGGGTGGAGTAGGGGATGGGGAGGCAAGAATTAGATTAAGCCAAGTATGCAAAAGAGCCCCTATAATGACCAGAAAATTCGCATCCCAGTTCAAACCATGTGTTAATGTGTTGAATTTGAATATAAGAGTTCAGCAGCCTCTCTTTCAATACTGTTGTGAAAATTCCTCCACTAAAACAGACTTTTAAGTCCATTAACAGAATGGCCCACTCCATTAAAATGTTGGCTGGCTGGTTTGTGGATCAGCAGTGTTTGTCTGTTTTGTGCCCATTAACTCAGTTTAAGAAAGTTTGAAGTCTGTCCAATACACAAAGCATCTGGGCATTGTTGGCACACGATGGCATATATGATGTTAGTTGAGGAACATGAGAATGTGCCCGTGATTCTGTGAATAACCTGGTTAGGTCCAGCGATGGTATCTCCAGAATAGACATGTGGACAAAGCTGGCAGTGGGCTTTGTTGCAAAGAAAAGTTCCAGGACTGGTGTTCCTGCGGTATAGACTGTGGCTCTGGGTGAGAATCCTCAAAGGTTGGGAGGTTGTCTGTAGGAGAGAACAGGCCTGTCACCCAGGGCCTTCTGGAGTGTGGCATCCTGATTAAGGATAGGTTGTAGGTCTTTAATAATGCATTGCAGTGGTTTGAGTTGGGGACAGTAGGTAATGACCAGTGGTGTTCCATTCTTGGCTTTTTTGGGCCTATCTTGGAGTAGCTGATCTCTGGGTATTCGTCTGGCCCTGTCGATTTTTGTTGTTTTTTACTTCTCCTGGTGGGTAATTCAGGTTTATGAATATTTGGTAAAGATCTTGTAGTTTTCAGTCATATAAAAGGGGGTCTTAAATGAGCACTTAAAAGATCTCTCTCGAGTGGTAGTCATTGTGGTGGACAGTTCTCTGAAAACACCACCACTACGCTTGAGTGGGTCAAAAAAGCAAACATTAAGAATCATTGGAAAGAGACAGAAAATACTGTATTGCCTCTCCATGAATCTGTGGTACACCCACATCTTGAATGCTCAAAGATATATTGGCACTGGAAAAGGTTTAGAAAAGGGTGATTAAAAATAGGGTTCTAGAGCAGTTTCCATATGAGGAGGGAGTATGAAGACTGGGAATTTACACTTGGAAAAGAGGTGACTAAGGGGGTTATGGAAGAGGTTTATAAAATAACTGGTGTGGAGAAAGTAAGTAGTGTGTTCCTTCGAACACAGACTAGGGGTCATCAAATGAAAATACATGATAGGCGTAAACCTACCAAAAGAAATTTTCTTCACAGTCAACCTGTGGAATTCTTTGCCAGAGGATGTCCTGAAAGCTAAGACAGACTGAACGGGTTCAAAAAAGCTAGCTGAATTCATGGATGTTAGGTCTGTTGGTGAGGTAGGGAGGGTGTCCCTAGCCTCTGTTTGCCAGAAGCTCAGGACTGGGGACGGATCGCTTTGTTAACCTGTTCTATTGATTCCATCTGTGGCATCTGGCACTGGCCACTCTTGGAAGAAAGGACACTGGGATAGAAGGACCTTTGGCCTGACCCAGTGTGGTCAATATGTTCTTACGCTATCTTCTAGTGACTCACCCCTTGCATCTATGTAGCAAGCAATATGATTTGAAAAGGCAGTGCATTTCACTTTAGTGTTGTGCGCCAGTGATGAGAGACTGGCTTCAAGTGATAAAAATACAAATGTCTCAGGCATGGCTTGTTCTGAACCTTAGTACATTTTGGAATCTGTGTGCGTGTGTTTTTTAAGCATAGCTTTGGATATGTTTCAGACAGAAGCTTCTAAATAGTAAACCCTTCTTTCAGAGTGTTTGGGAGGATTTACTGTGTACATGAATCTCTGGAAAAGAACAGAACTTGCACCAATGAGTTCTGCTATTGCTGCAGTAGGAAAGATTACACCCTAGTGAGAAGAGAATCCTACATACACAGCAATGCCACAACCAGTAAGAGCCCTGTAGCCTGTACAACAGCAGAGAACAAAGCATAAATTAAACAGGCAGAGGAAAAACACAGGCTTCTGAAATCCACCACTGAAGTATTGAAGCAAAAGTATCTGAATACAAATGTAAAACAGGCTGACCAGCCAAACTAAGAGCAAAGGGTATAAAAATCTAAAACTGGGATTTCTGTTCTCTAAAAATGTGATCCTTTCCTTCTCTGTGCAGAGGAGTAATTTTGTACTCCAAACACCTAGAGTTTACATGTGCAAATAGTGTTTGATCCTATACGTTGACGGAAGATGTGCATCGAGTCAGTTCAGCTTGTTCCATCAGCTTAGTCATTCTTAAAGATTGATACCAAAATGAGCAACCATGATATGAGAATTAATATTTTTCCCTTCCACTGGGGAGCTTTGTCTTGTGTGTATCACTGACGGTGCTGATTGTGTTCAGATCATAACTGTCTCAATCAATGATGCTGGCTTTAATTGTTGCAGGTTATGTCCTCCCCAGCCATGTAACCGAAGAGATGCTATGGGAGTGCAAGCAACTGGGAGCTCATTCCCCTTCCACCTTGCTCACTACTCTGATGTTTTTTAACACAAAGTAAGTAGTTGGGGCAATTAACTGAAAGTTAAGGAACTTCCAGCTGCCTTGATAGGCAACTGTGTATTTAGATGAAGAGGGGGGTCGCTGCCTTCTAATAGTTAAGGACACGGGAGCAAATCTGGAGCTATCCCTTGATACAAGAAATTATATGCAGTAACAGAAGGAAGTGAACTAATGACAAGAACCCTGGACTTGCCTCTGCCTTTTCTCATGTTGTGCTGCTCAGAACACCTGCTGACTTTCAGGTGCTGGTTTGAGCCCTGATGGCTCATAACAAGTACAGAAGGCCTCTCACCTCACCATCAAGTGGTGAAGTAAGGCTCGGTTTGTCCTATGTCCTCTTCTTGCTGCATAGGTACTTTCTATTGAAGACAGTAGACCAGCATATGAAGTTGGCTTTCTCCAAGGTCTTGAGGCAGACCAAGAAGAATCCTTCCAATCCCAAGGATAAGAGCACCAGTATCCGGTATCTGAAGGCACTTGGCATACACCAGACAGGCCAGAAAGGTAGTTGCATGAGAGGACAAACAAGCCGCCTTGGGAATGACTGGGGACTCGCTGATCTGGAGTGTCTGGCAATAGTTGTATAGACTTGGGGGCGGGGGGTGCAAGAAGCCAGTGTCTTAGACTGTAAGAGTCTTCCCCAGCAGCTGTATGATCAGAGAAGCTTTGTGTCTTCTGACATGGGGCTGAGCAGCTGGTGGCAGATAGTTCGTACGTGAGGTGCACAGGGTTAGGGAATGGTCTTCAGTCCCATTCTCCCTGACACGCTCTGTGGTGACACAAGGGCTCTGGGTAGAAAGGAGCCTTGTTCTTTCAGTGAAGTGTTGGCTCTTGACCTTTTATGGATTTAAAGGTAGAATCTGGCCCACTGGCTCAGGTACTGACATTTTAATTTAACCAGGCTTCCTGCCCTTCAGCGGCTTCTAGCCGGGTGGTGGGTGCGTGGATGAGTGGGGCTCAATGCTAAAGCAATACTGGAGGTCTCTAGTTGGCAACAGGTGAGCTGTGCTTTGGGGCATTGTTATGGCTCCTTTACCTTCCCTGCAGCTAGTAACTCAGAAGACATTGTATGAGAGGATTTGCAAACATTTGAGGCTGCTGGACACTGATTTCTTTTGTTATCTGCTATTGTATTACAAACTTTCCCATGCTGACGTGCTGTGGTTTTCGGGGGCGGGGGGGCTTCCAGTTACAGATGACATGTATGCAGAGCAGACTGAGAATCCAGAGAACCCCCTGCGGTGCCCTATAAAGCTCTATGACTTCTACCTCTTCAAATGGTGAGCATGTGTCTCCTGTCCAGTATGTACCTAGACTGCACTGTGGAGTTCCAGAAAGAGAGTGAGCTTTGCCTTTGGACAGGCTGTCTCTCTCCTTAATCTGGTGCAGTGCATGTACAAACAGTAGTCACTAGACAGGGACTTCATTAGGAGGGGTGTGCTCATAATAGAGGGAAAGAGTCAGTCCCTAGCAGGATAAAAATAATGCACTGAAACCCTGCTAGTGCAGTGTTTGAAGGTGAGAGTATGCTGGGGTTAATCCTGGGGATTACTGCTGGTAGATGTCAGAGCAGTTGAGTAGTGCAGTGGACCCTTGGCCCACAGGCTTATTGACAGCATATCTGAATGAAATACCCTCAGATGCTAGAGAGACCTAATTGGCCACAGCTACAAAAATGGAGGTTTGCCTTGCATGCTGCAGGAGTGAGGTCTGAGTAGCTGGAGTTGTGTACACATCTCTCCTTCGTGAAGGGCATGACTACTGGCTGTACTAGAGTGACAACAGAATCTACGACAACTCTTAAAAGGCCAGTTGGCACTAAGTGGAAAAATTACATGACTGTTGAGGGCCCCTTCTAACAGGTGGATCTTTGTTTAATTCAGTGGCTAAGCTCTTGAGACAGTCCTCCATTAGGGGAGTTCTGTCTCAGGATGGGTGGGACCATTTGCCATAATTGTACCTGTCCTGCAAGTAAATTTCCATGGGTCTCCCAGCCTTGAAGGTTCATCAGGCCAACATTGACCATAAGGATTCTTAACCTCAGCCTCATGTCCCTGGGGCTTTATCTGTTCCAGGCTGAGTTACTAGCCTGCCTGTTTCTGATTTTTGTTCCCCTCCTTGCAGCCCCCAGAGTGTGAAAGGCCGGAATGACACATTTTACTTAACTCCGGAGCCGGTGGTAGCCCCCAACAGCCCGATCTGGTATTCTATCCAGCCAATCAGCAGAGAGCAGATGGAGCAGATGCTCACTCGGATCCTGGTCATACGAGAGATTCAGGAAGCTATTGCTGTGGCTAATGCCAGCACCATGCACTAAGGCACCCCTCCCAGCTCAGAAGGGGTTGGGGCGGGGTGGTGGGGTGATGACAAGCAAGGATAATTGTACAGACTTTTACACTAAAGGAGATGCCTACGTTTTGTTTTTTATTGGTGTAGTTATGAAGCCCTTTTAGGCTTCCTCTCTTTGAAAGAATCTCAAAGGAAAACCTGCCCATTATATCTTACCCAACACACTGAGCTGTTAGTACCATTTGCGGCTGCATTTCTCTGCCAGCTTGACGGTGTTGAAACTGCTGGGTGACTTTGGTTTTTTATGATGTAGAAAACAGAACATGAGCTATCGGATTAGCCTGGATGGCTGGGGCCTCTGATGCCTCTGCATGGCACATGTAGCCTGGAGAGTGCAGAAGGATGGATGGACTGCTCAGCCAGCCAAGGAGAGGCAGGGGAGTCTCTCCTTTGTGCTCAGACGTTCATTTGCTGTTGTCCTGGAAGGAGGAGAGTGAACTGCAATTATGATTTATAAAAAAAAAAAACAAAAAACATTTCTATTCAGACCTTTAAGTGACATTTTTAGATGTTAAAAGTAAAAAAAACAAAAAACTTTACCACATTCTTTTGTTTTGGCCTGACATTGAGGCCTTAACCCTTGAGGCACCTGTGCCTGATGGAGTTCTTGTAACATACACTTGTGTATCATATAAAGATACCACCCTGTTTCTCTTATGTATTCTTACTCTAGTTGTTTGTTAAGAATGACGAGCACGTCTTTTCAACATGCCATTGAACAGTGTCTTTATTTGGGAAGAGCTCAAGAGGGGCATTTTTAAAAAGATCAGTGTCCTTGGGTGGTTCCTCCCCCCATTTGCTTTTCAGTTGGATTCCCTGGGCCCTTATTCACTCTTCGGCCCTTCAAAGCAGAGCAAGGCAGGAGGGGTTCATGCCAGCCAGGATGTCCAGGTCCTGGAGTGTTTGTGATGTCAGCTTTCTCCTGTGTGAGATCTCGCCTGTGAGAGAAACCAGTTTGCACAAGGCAAATCCCAAGTTCCTGGCCAGGCACTGGGACTAGCTCAGATTATTGGTCCATCCAGACCAGTATCTGGTCTGAAGCAGAGGCTAATACATGGGGCATCAGGCACAGGCAGCCCTAGCCCCCAGGTGTGTGACAAGTGAGATGGGGAGATAATGCCTTTCAGGCGGTACAGATGGCCGGCTCACATATGGACAGCACACTTACATACTTCCAAGAGTTGTCAGAAGTGATCATTCTTTTTTTAAATCACCCACAGCACTTGTGTCCTTGCATCTTTAATGGTTGCTGTATTTGGGCAGCACAAGGTTTCTGGTGGTGTCAAAACAAGCCACTTGTCTTGGGACTGAGTGACCCTGAGAAACACATGTGCAGGCTTAAAACTCACACTCAAGTCAGTGTTCCCTGGAATGCCACACATGAAATGAAATCCAGCCTCCCCAGAGGTCGGTGTCTGCCCATCTGCTGTCTGAGAGCAGTATGAGAATGGAAGCTCATCAGGCATTCTTCCCTGCCCCCCAAAGTACAAAAATGGATGGAATGATTTGAGATATGGCATCACAAAGCATTTTTGTGTAGTATAAAGTGGCCACTGTGTGAAACCATTTTGGTAGGCAACTGAGATCCACAGAGGAATGAAAAGGGCTGCTACAGAATTGAGTTAAGGTGCACTGGCAGAGCCGTATGCAGCGTTGCTTAAAAGCAGAATAGCGTCTAATATGTGACCATAAAGAGCCAATGAACAAAAAACGTAACCAGAGTTGGGGTTGTAACCCTGACCTGCAGTCTGGTCTGCCCTGCAACTTGCCTCAGTCTGGCATTCAGGGCTCCCCTCCTACATCATCTGGCCCAATGCAGGGCACAGGGATGTGGCGCCCTGAGCCTTGGGCTGGAGTCAGGCAAGTCAGGGCCAAAGCTGGCCCATACCTTCTGCCTGGAGGGGCAAGAAGTGGCTGTGTGCACCACTGCTGCTCCCCTCCCTGGCTGGGAACAGCAGCATGGCACTGCCTGGAGAGGCTTTTCCCCCTGCACTCTTGCTGGAATTGCAGTCAATCAGAGCAGCAGGATGGGACAGAACCTCACCACTCCCAGGAAGCTGGGCCAGGTAAGCATCCCACCAGCCCACTCCTGCATCTCATTCCCACACTGAACCCCTCATTTTTGGCCTCACACCAGAGAGGCCCACAATCTACTAGCCCTGGCCCCCTAGGCTCAGGATGATGTGCAAGGGGAATGAGGGGAGTGTCCGTTTTGCTTGCAAGTAGGCACCATGTCAGTGAGGTGGTGGTGGTTTTGCTTGTGTGGCCCCTCACTGATTTTTCTGGGTGGGGGTCAGTGGCCCCAACCCAAAAAAGGTTCCCCACTTACATGTAACTGATGATCAAATAATTTGTCAGGATCTCCACTCAGCATGGAGAAATGCAATTCCCTTTAATGTTTTGGAAGCTTAGCAGGCACAGAGGGCAACATAAACCCCTAGCACTCGATTGGGCTTTTCATCCTGCTCATGTCTCTTTGATTTCCCATATTTATGAAAGGTGAATTTGTTTTACATAAAGATGTACAGTGTTCTGTACTGTCTGACAGCTGTTTCATTTAGATTATCCAATATGCTGTGGTTTATGGATGAATTCACAGAGCTAGTCTGCATAGCTATATGAAACCAGTTTAAAATGTCAGTCTGC
This sequence comes from Carettochelys insculpta, assembly GCF_033958435.1. Lineage (NCBI taxonomy): Eukaryota > Metazoa > Chordata > Testudines > Carettochelyidae > Carettochelys > Carettochelys insculpta. Next base: position 49,105,252 of record NC_134147.1, on the reverse strand, counting down.
AATATTTCTGGAGTTGAAACTCACTCATTCCCTTCTGATGACCCATCTGAACTTTCCCTTCTAGAAAAACCTTGTTGTTAGGGACACTTGGAAGGAATTCTGCAAAATTAGGCAGCAGTGCTCTGTTGCCCTAGGGTCTTACCCCCACAATCAGTGGCAAATCTGCTCCTGTTCAAATGATGTAAAATAAGGCGCTCTCAGCATGGGTTCCAGCCCTTTTCCCACTCCATGGTGGAGTTTCAGTGAGGCACTTTCTACTCCACACTTTGAGTATCAATCATCTTGCTGTTGTACATATTTAACCCAGAATTCACTTCCTTTGCTTTGTATGTGCAACTCATACATGGTTTGCCTTGTGCCTGGTACATACGGGCTTGGCTAGGTATTTAATCTGCACCCCTTATGTTTTCTTTAGTTCTGTATCCAGCTTGTCTCCATAGAAAGTGTAGCATGTTTGAACATGGCTTTGTGAAGTTTGTCTTCTAACCTCCATGTATTTTCCTGTGTCTCATGAAACTGTAAAATAACTGGCTGCCTAAAGGAAATGTTAGCTTGTGTCCATGATGCCATTCTCTCCTTATTTCCTGCTCTCGGAGGGTCACGGCAGTGAAAGCAGAATGCCCAAAATAGAGGACCACCTATGACAACCAACCAACCAACCACCCCCAGACCTCTTAGTGTAAGGAGGAAGGGGGTGGGGTGGCAGAAGAGAACAATCTCAAAACTTAATAGTTCCTTCATTTTCGAACTCCTAGACTCCTATTCCCAGGAAGAGGCAGTCTCCTGCTTGTTGGAAGCTATTTCCAAAGCATGTTGCCTTGGCTTGGTTCATTGTGTGAGCTAGAACATCCGTCAAGATCCAGAACCTGAAATGGGAGTCCTCATTTTCACTAGCCCTCAGAGTGGGAATGAGATTGTTCTGACCTAGGAGAGAACAAGTCCATTTGCCTTGCTTAACATGGAAGCAACCAAGAGCTGTCCACCATTTGATGTTCTCTTATCTATCCACAGAGAAGGAGATGCTCATGCCTGAGAAGAGCCTTTCCTGTCTGTAGATAGAAGTTGAAAAGTTCTGCTAACGTTCTAGCTACTCTTCCATTTGCTGGACAGTCTGAGGGGCTGAATGATGGCTACTAGGTCTCTGCATGCTAGGTGTGACTGAACTTGTGTGGTTAATAAGAAATGGTTACTCAATGTTCTGACTCTTGGCAGACATGGGGTAGGTGCTGCTATAGCCTCTGAGGTGGAGCCCTTTTTTTCCAGCAATGCCCCCTAAGCTGCTAGTTTTCAACAGCAGCCTGTAGAGCTGACTTGTAGTCCCCCCTCTCTGATATTTTAAGGAATGCGCCTTGTCCTGTTACTTCACCTGCTCAGCTTCATTGCAGCCAGTGCACATTAAACATCCCAAACCACTGCTGGCAAGGTGAAGCCAAGCAGTGTCCTCGTGTCTTTCTGGGGCAAGGGATGTGTAAAGCAATGGCTGTGGCACTCTACCTGCCAATCCGGCCTCCGCTGTGGCTCTGGCACAGCTCTCAGCACTGCAGCAGGAGTTTTTGTTCATGTGGCCTTGTGCACAGCAGCCAAGTTTCCAGTTCCCTGCTTCCATGTGGTCTTGATACTGAGTTAATCAGGAGGGTTAGGGCAGGAATGAACCTAGCACAAAGGGGGAATAAATTAGCTCTTGGTCTCTAATGAGAGTAAGAAAAGAAGGGGTGGGTAGAGGATGTGTGTCAGGAAGACAGCTGCTAGCTGCAGCCCAGACCCTCCTTCAGTGATGTGGGCCAGAAACGTCTTGTCCATTCTCCCATGTGGAATCCTAGTTTGAACAGCATATGTCATTGGCATCCTGCAAAGTGACCTTCAGAACTCTCCAGCAGCTTTTGCCCTGTGAGTTATTCACATTGCAATGATGAAATCAATTTTTTTTTTCTAATTTAACTTTACTCTTACCTCTGGTCTTTGTAATCTCCTTGGAAATTAAATGTCTTTCCCTGCAGCCTTTGTAGTCTGTTTTGAAAACCATTAAACCTTGCCTTTGTGTTTCCAATGGAACAGAAACTAACTTGCCTGTTTGTTTACTGCTTTGTGGTCTAGTATCGCTACTGTGGTTAGTGTAAATGTGCCTTGCATTGGAATTGGAAAACATCTTAGGAAAACTACCAATCTTGTCCTTATCTCTATCAGGCAAGACATCCCTACTTCTGCCTCTCCTATAGTAGGGAAAGTTTTTGGTGTAGGTGAAATGTCACTAATAAAAGAAAAACCATCCTGTCAAGTGCACTTCTGCCTCACTGCTCAGCAAGATCAACTCTACAGTTGCCCTGGTGTCACTGCTTTAAGCCACTTCTGGTTTCAGTCAGGACAGGAAGTCTGCTAAACTAAATGGATAGCACCACATCTCCTTACATGTAATCTAAATACCATCCAAATAAGAAACTCCTAAATAGATGCCAATGGACATCTGAATACATGAATTCTATAACTGTAGCTGAGAGGATTAAGAAACTAGGCAGAGATGCATAATAATACAACACAGAATATTATAAAACTCAAAGGCTGCAGTTATTACCCCACAACAGAATCTGAAAACCAAACTAAATCTCAACTCCATGCCTGAGGAACAGGAGTTTTCTCTTTATTTTCTATCTTGAATGCTACCATTCTGCCTACGAAGTACAGCTAGGACAGACTGCATTGTACCTATTGGGGGAAAGAAAATGGCACTGCTCAATTTCTGTAGAGACTATAGCCTTACCTTATAAGAGCTGCTTAACAAAACAGTCACTGAGACAACATGAAGTAAAAAGACATGCTGCTGCCCCTAAGTCTCAAGTTACAGGAATAAAGTGAACACAGTCAGCTAAGTGCTAAACTAAATCTGTGTCATGCCACTGCTGGGCTAGAGCCCAGGGGAGCCCCACTCCTAGAACTGCAGAATCTCTGGACTCCTAACCAGTCTTAGTTTGCTGAGGCCACACCAGGCCTGGAACTTTAAAAATGGTTCAGCATCCACTGTTAAGTTTTCTTGAAAATACAGTCCCCAGAGTTGATTTAAACTGGATAGTGTGAAATGTTTTTGATTCTTTTCATAAACAGTGAAAAGCCTGGAAAGGTGCTTAACTTAGTTGTGTTTTCCAGTACCCCATCCTTTGCAGGATCTCCAATAGAATTATGCAACTCTACAATTACATATTTTGTCAGCAGTGCAACACCAGACAACAGTACCTACCCATGTTTGGGTTTGAGTCATAATTGTTGTCTGGCAATTAGCTGTTTTCAGCTGCTACCTCCTACAGGTCTGAGTATCACATCCGAGGAAGGTATAAAATGGAATACTCTGCCCTCTCCATTACTTCTCATTTCTGAATTAATTTAAAGTGGTTTAAACTTAAGATAAGGTTTAATATCGTTTCAGAATGTATTCTCTTGAATAGAGGTTATTTATACAAATGGCCACTGCCTTTTGGCAGCTTCAGTTTTTGCCCTCAGTAGCTGCCTAGGGCCACAGCTTCATGCTGTTTCTGGCCTTTTCAATTGAATGTAATTGTGTTAGCATGCAGCAAGGACAGAAGGTCCTTACTTATACAATTGATTTTATTAGATTTATCATGCTCCATTACTGTTGGTTCCTAAAGTACCAATCCCAAACTCCACTCATCTCTTAAGAGGATTTTCCCAGGTGCTAGGTCAGACATGTCAAACTTATGAGGCCAGCTGTGTGTGTGTGTGTGGCGCACAACTAGATGTTAAACAACTAAGTGCAGCCTGCCTGATCACACTGCCTTCTCCAGCACACACAAGCAGCAGACAAACACCAAGCCAACTGCCTTTGGCTGGCTGTGTCCAGCCCGTGCATATTAAAACTCCCGTGGCTCCCTGGGGGTGTCAGAGAAGATTGTGACCACTCTAAAGAGAGGAACAGTGAAACCTACGGTTGGCTGAGGCAGAGAGGGGCACCTGCCAGGATAGTGGCATGTAGGGAGCCAAGGGCAGAGGAGCACAAGGCAGAGTAATATGGGGAGAGGAGTACAGGAGGTGCAGTGCACAGGGCCTGGGGGGTTGCTGCATTTGGGCTGCAGTGTAACAAGGGCTGCACTGTAATGGGGAGCAGTGCAGAGGAATACAAGCCCCAGAGAGTCTGAAAGGCAGGAGAACTCCCTGCAGTGTAAACCTCAGGATGGCCGAGAAGGAAATGCAGAGAAATTGGAGGCATGGGAACCTAAGAGGGGCAGGGGAGGGCAGTGTTCCTCCTCCAGTGGAATTGAAAGGAAATCAAATCTCCTTTCTGGACTTTGCACAATAGCCACAGAAGCTGAGAGATCCTGACCTGGTCTCTCTCAACTCCCTTTCCCTTACTGGCTACGTCTACACGTGCCCCAAACTTCGAAATGGCCATGCAAATGGCCATTTCGAAGTTTACTAATGAAGCGCTGAAATGCATATTCAGCGCTTCATTAGCATGCGGGCGGCAGCGGCGCTTCGAAATTGACGCGCCTTGCTGCCACGCGGCGCGTCCAGACGGGGCTCCTTTTCGAAAGGACGCCACCTTCTTCGAAGTCCCCTTATTCCCATGAGCTCATGGGAATAAGGGGACTTCGAAGTAGGCGGGGCCCTTTCGAAAAGGAGCCCCGTCTGGACGCGCCGCGCGGCGGCAAGGCACGTCAATTTCGAAGCGCTGCTGCCGCCCGCATGCTAATGAAGCGCTGAATATGCATTTCAGCGCTTCATTCGTAAACTTCGAAATGGCCATTTGCATGGCCATTTCGAAGTTTGGGGCACGTGTAGACACAGCCACTGAGGGCCATCCACTGCCCCTGTTCTCTCCCTGGTACCTCTATGCAGGAAAAATGTTGGATTGTGATGTCTTCTATGGCCAACTGAAAAAGGGTGAGGAAGAGGGGAATCTCTAACCTCCATGGGGGGAGGGGCTTCACTGTGTTCATAGAACACTTAGAACTTGAAGGGACCTCAAGAGGTCACTGAGTCCAGTCCCCTGTCCTCACAGCAAGACCAAGCACCATCTAGACCATCCCGGATAGGTGTCTGTCTAACCTGCTCTTAAATATCTCCAGGGATGGAGATTCCACAACCTCCCCATGCAATTTATTCCAGTGTTTGACCACCTGACAAGAAGTTTTTCCTAATGTCCAACCTAAAACCTCCCTTGCTGCAGTTTAAGCCCATTGTTCCTCCTATCCTCAGAGGCCAAAGAGAAGAATTTTTCCCTCCTCCTTGTAACCCTCTTTTAGGCACTTGAAAATGGCAATCATGTCCCCTCTCAGTCTTCTCTTTTCTAAGCTAAAAAAAGACCTGTTCTTTCACTTTTCTCTCCTACCTCATGTTCTCCAGACCTTTAATCATTCTTGTTGCTCTTTTCTGGACCTTCTCCAATTTCTCCACATCCCCCTTCAGATGTGGTGCTCAGAACTGACCACCATACTACAACTGAGGCCCAATGAGCACAAAGTAGAGTGGAAGAATAACTTCCTGTGTTTTGCTCACTACGTTCCTGTTAATGCATCCCAGAATCATGGGGTTTTTTTGTTTTGTTTTTTTTTTGCAAGTGTCACACTGACTCATTTACCACTATGACCCCTAAATCCTTCTCTGCAGCACTCCTTCCTAGATGGTCATTTTCCATTTGCTGTGTATAAAGCTGATTGTTCCTCATAAGTGGAGTAGTTTGCATTTGTCCTTATTAAACTTCACCCTATTTACCTCAGACCATTTCTTCAGTTTGTCCCAATCATTTTGTATGATGGGGGCTAATTTAGCTACAACTAATCAGGAAAGAGACTTTGGAGTCATCATGGATAGTTCTCTGGAAACATCCAGATGATGTGCTGCAGCAGTCAAAAAAGCAAACAAGATACTAGGAATTATTAAAAAAGGGATAGAGAATAAGATGAATATTTTATTGCCCTTATGAAACCATGGTACAACCACATTTTGAATACTGCATGCATATGTGGTCTCATCTCAAAAAAGATATATTGGTATTAGAAAAGGTTCAGAAAAGGGTAACTAAAATGATTAGGGATTCAGAATGGGTCCCTTATAGAGAGAGATCAAAAGGACTAGGACTTTTCAGCTTAGAAAAGAGGAGACGGGGGTGGAGGGGGGATATGATAGAGGTATATAAAGTTATGAGTGGTGTGAAGAAAGTGAACAAGGAAAAATGTACTTGTTCCCATAATACCAGGAGGGTACACCAAATGAAATTAATGGGCAGCAGCCTTAAAACAAACAAAAGGAAGTTGTTCATGTAGCACACTGTCAAACTGTGTAACTCCTTGCCAGAGGAAGTTGTGAAGGCTAGGATCATGACATGGTTTAAAAAAAGAACTAGATAAATTCACGGAGGTTAGGGCCATTAATGGTTATTAGCCAGGAGGGGTAAGGAATGGTGTCTCTGGCCTCTTGTTTGTCAGAAGCTGGAGATGGATAGCAGGAGAGAGATTGCTTGATCATTGGCTGTTTGGTTCACTCCCTCTGGGGCACCTGGGATTGGCCGCTGTCAGAAGACAGGATACTGGGCTGGATGGACATTTGTTCTGACCCACGATGGCTGTTCTTATGACCGTATCCTCCCAAGCAGTTGCAACCCCTCACAGTTTGGTATCATCTGCAAATTTAAGAAGCATAGTCCCTATGCCTATGGGTTGGGACCCAAACATGGGTCATGATTACATTTCAAAAGGGCTGGGCTGGGCAGCTCCACAGGTAGCCATTAAGAAGCCACTCACACTCCTGAAGTGGTTCTCAACTTCTTAATTGGATTAACAGCCATCAGGCAAAACAAAGCAGCAGAAGTGCAGCACTTTAAAGACTAACAAAATGATTTATTCAGTGATGAGCTTTCATGGGACAGACCCACTCCATCAGGCAGTTAAGCCAATCAATTACATTGAGAACCATTTCAGCTGCAAGGCGGAGAAATGCGTACCTGAGGAGCAGGGCCCAGCTCAGGTAAGGAGGGCCCTGGCTTCCAGCCTCTGCAGGAGATGGGGTCCCAACAAGGTTCTCGCAGCTGGTGCCGCCAACCGGCTTGTAGCTGTGGGGGTCCCTGTGACTCCCCTAGGTCCCTACAGCCTGTGAGTGACTGCTAATCCCTGAGTGTGATTCCCCTAGCTCCTGAGACACCCTTAGCCCCCCTCCAGCTCCAGAGTGTGATTCTTCTAGCCCCCTTCAGCCCTTGAGTATCAGAGGGGTGGCCGTGTTAGTCTAGATCTGTAACAGCAACGAAGGGTCCTGTGGCACCTTATAGACTAACAGAAAAGTTTTGAGCATGAGCTTTCATGAGCACAGACTCACTGATAAAGTGAGTCTGTGCTCACGAAAGCTCATGCTCAAAACTTTTCTCTTAGTCTATAAGGTGCCACAGGACCCTTCGTTGCTGCTTCAGCCCTTGAGTGATTCCTAGCCCCTGAATGTGACTCCCCAAACCTCTGATTGTGGAGTTTAAGCTGGGGGAAGCAGTTTGGGGAAGAGTGTCTTTCCATCACCACAACTCTGACCAGCTATAGTAAATGTAGTGTTATTTTATTAACATTTCCCCTTTTCTATGAAATAACTATTATGAATATATAAAAATGAGGGGACACAATTTTGTATTCTTGGCTCAGGCGCAAAACTAGCTAGTTATGGCTCTGCTCCCCCCACCCCGTTTTTGAATTGCTGTGGGTCACCAAGTCTTCCTGAATTGTTAAAATCGGTCCCCATGTGGAAAAGGTTGGGAACAGCTGCCTTATGCCAATATCTAAGTTGTTGATGAAGCTATTGAAGAGAACCATTCCCAAAACAGATCCCTGCAGAACCCCACTTGTCATGCCCTTCCAGCATGATTGTGAATTGTTAATAACTACTCTCTGAGAACAGTTATCTAGCAAGTTATGCACCCACCTTGTAGTAGCCCCATCTGAGTTGTACTTTCCCAGTTTATTGATAAGATCATGTGAGACCATCTCAAATGTCACACTAAAATCTAGGTATACAATGTCCATGGCTTGTCCCTTATCCACAAGGCTTGTTATTCGATCAAAGAAATCTATCGGATTGGTTTGGCATGATTTACTCTTTATAAATCTATGCTGGCTGTTACCTATCGCCTTATTTTCTTCCAAATGTTTGCAGATGAATAATTACTTGCTCAATTATCTTTCCTGGCACAGAAGTTAAACTGATTAGTCTCTAATTTCCTGGGTAGTTCTTACATTATATAATGCTTAGATACCTCCTCTATAAACTCCTTAAGCATTCTAGGATGCATTTTATCAGGCCCTGGTGACTTGCAGACATCTAACTTTAAGTAATTTTAACTTTTTTTTTTTTTTTATTTTATCTTCTAGACCTACTCCCTTCCCACTAGCATTCACCATGTTAGGCATTTCTGCATCAGACTTCTTGGTGAAGAGGAAAACAAAGTCATTTAGCATCTCTGCCCTTTCCAAGTTTTCTGATATTGTTTCTCCCTCCTCATTGAGCACTGGGCCTACCCTGTCTTTGGTCTTCCTCTCGTTTCTAATATATTTATAGAATGTCTTCTTTTTACCCTTTGTGTCTCAAGCTAGTCTGAGCTCATTTTGTGCTTTTGCCCTTCTAGTCTTGCCCCTGCATACGTGTATTGTTTTCTTATATTCATCATTTGTAATTTGTCCTAGTTTCCATTTTTATATGACTCCTTTTTGTTTTTGAGATCATGCAAGATCTCCTGGTTAAGTCAAGGCGGTCTTTTGCCATACTTTCTCTCTTTCCTGTGCAGTAGAATAGCTTTCTTTTGGACCCTCAGTAATGTCTCTCTGAAAAACTGCTAAGTCTCTTCAGCTGTTTCCTTTTAGCGTTTCTTCCCATGGGACCTTACCTGCCAGCTCTCTGAGTTTACCAAAATGTGCCTTCCTGAAATCCATTGTCTCTATTTTGCTGTTCTTCACTCCTTAGAATCATGAACTCTACGATTTCATGGTCACTGTCGCCCAAGCTGCCTTCCACTTTCAAATTCTCAACCAGTTCCTCCCTATTTGTTAAAATCAAATCTAGAAAACAGTTTCTCCCCAGCAGCTTTTTCCACTTTCTGAAATAAAATACTATCTTCAGTGTAGTCCAAGAACTTACTTGAAAGCCTATGCCTTGCTGTGTTAGTTTCCAAACATATGTTCAGGTAGTGAAAATCCCCTATTATCACCCAAGCCTGCATTTTGTATGATTTTTTAGTTGCTTAGAAAAAGCCTCTTCTACCCAGGTAGGTGGTGTGTAGTACACTTCTAGTTTAATATCACCCTTATTTTTATTTTTAACCCCCTTTAACCTAACCCCAAGACTCTCAGCACTGCCATCTCCTGTGTCCATCTCAATTGAAGTGTTCACGTTTTTCATGTGTAAGGTAACTCCCTCCCTGTCCTGCGTGGTGCTGTACCTACCCATGGACAAAGGTGAGAGGAAAATACATAAAAACATCCTCCGTGACTGACAAAGCAAACCCATACACTGGAAATGGTCCCAGGGAAATAAACCCTGAGAGAGATAATGGCAGGTCTTCCACTAGGGAACTGCGGGTAGTCATTTTCTTTCAGCCCTAATCTTAAATCTCTGATGCCGTGCAGCTCCACTCCCCTCAGATATTGCTGCTTTAAACCAACACCTGCTGCTGTTCCTTTTGCCACACTTCTCACAGCCCATCCACTCACTCACTAGTTGATGGTGGTCAGCCCAGCCTTGCTGTGGGTGGGGGGAGGCAGCCCAGGGAGAGCAGCATCCTGACAAGAGCCTGGGCCACTGCCCTCATAGCGCCTGCCCTGCCCCTCCTGCCCATGCAGGTGTTTGCACACGCTCAACACTGCTGCCACCCCACGCTGCCCCCCACATACTCCCCTCCACCCACCCCATACTCCCCTCAGCCTCTCACTCCCCCCACCCGCGCTCCCCTCAGCCTCTCGCTCCCGTCAGCCGCCCCTCCCCCACCCGCGCTCCCCTCAGCCTCTCACTCCCCCCATCCGCACTCCCCTCAGCCTCTCGCTCCCCCCACCCGCGCGCCCCTCAGCCTCTCGCTCCCGTCAGCCGCCCCTCCCCCCACCCGCGCTCCCCTCAGCCTCTCACTCCCCCCATCCGCGCTCCCCTCAGCCTCTCGCTCCCCCCACCCGCGCTCCCCTCAGCCTCTCGCTCCCGTCAGCCGCCCCTCCCCCACCCGCGCTCCCCTCAGCCTCTCACTCCCCCCATCCGCACTCCCCTCAGCCTCTCGCTCCCCCCACCCGCGCTCCCCTCAGCCTCTCGCTCCCGTGAGCCGCCCCCTCCCCCTCCCGTGAGCCTTTTCACTCACCTCAGCCGCCCCGCGCTGTTCCAAGCCGCACTCGGCCCGGGCTGCCCCGCGGTGGCGGCGAGGACCCGGCCGGGGCTGGCGGACCGGCACCTTTCCCGCGCACGCGCAGCCCGGCAGCTGCAGCCGGACCCTCCGCCCCCGCCTAGAGCCCGTGTCCGCGCGCGGCTGCCGTAGGGGGCGGGGCCTGGCCTGGCGCGGGTTTATCTGCGGGGCGCGCGGCCGGCGCGGCTCTTTCGGGGCACGCGGCGCAGCCGTTCGCGCGGGAGCTGCTATGGCCGATTACCTCATCAGCGGCGGCACCGGCTACGTGCCCGACGACGGGCTCACGGCGCAGCAGCTCCTCAACTGCGGGGACGGGCTCACCTACAAGTGCGGGCCGGGCCGGGCCGGGCCGGGGGCGGGTCTGGCGGGGCGGCGCAAGGGGGACGAAGACCCTGTCCCTGGTGACAGGGGAGCCGGGCCGGGGGCGGGGCGGGATGAAGACCCTGTCCCTGGTGACAGGGGAGCTGGGCCGGACATGGGGCGGGGGTCGGGCGGGGCGGTGCAAGGGGGATGAAGACCCTGTCCCTGGTGACAGGGGAGCTGGGCCAGACACAGGCCAGGGGGGTCTGGCGGGGTGGGACGGGACGAAGACCCTCTCCCTGGTGACAGGGGAGCGGGGCGGGTTGGAACCATTTGCGGGGGTCCTGGCACCGCACTCTGAGGTGCCCAGGTGGGTCGCGTCGCCTGCCTGTGGTTCGGGCTGCAGGGCCGTGGGTGGCCGCAGAAGGGCCCGCTGGGTGGCATCGCCCGTGCTCCCTGCGGAGAGCCCTTGTCCCACCGCTCCACGGCCCCTGCGGGTGTGCTTGCCTGGCCAAAGCGAGCGGCCGGCCTGGCTGGGGATAGCGGCGTTCCACAGGGTTGCTGGTTAGGAGCTGAGCGCTTCCGAGACTCGGTGCCTGGAGCCCAATGGCTGCCCCTGAGAGGGGGCTGGTTTCTAGCTGCCCGAGGTGTCTGGGGGCAGTTCCACCGAAATGGGGTTGATTCCATGTTCTCTTTCTGTCCCCTCTTCTAGTGACTTCCTTATTCTTCCTGGCTACATTGACTTCACAGCAGACCAAGTGGTGAGTCTGCAAGTGAAATTGGACTTATTTGGTGCTAATGACGACAAGCTGGCATCCCTGACCCCCATTCTTTGTGTGTTGTTGCTCAAGGGGTGGCTGCAGAGGACAAGAACTAGCTTTGTTTTTGCTGTCTCCTGGCTGCCTGGGGTGCTGGATTCTTGGAGAGGGTGCTGGGATATTATGGGAACTAATGAAAGCACTTTTTTATAAAGTACTGGTGTGTGGCATATGATGCAGAAATCCTGGGCTCACAGGCCCAGGTAGACTTGGTTTGGGATGAACTTGGATTTCACCACAACCAACCTTTTCTTTTAGGACCTGACTTCTGCTTTGACCAAACAGATAACCCTAAAGACGCCCTTGGTTTCCTCTCCTATGGACACAGTGACCGAGGCCAGCATGGCCATTGCAATGGCGGTGAGTGTCTGTGGAACAAAACATTAGAAGGTGGGAGACAGAAGCCTATCAACTGAAGAATAACTTTTTAATGCGGGTTCCTCCGAATGATGACATCATCTGTGTTAAGCTTTCTTTCCATTTAAAATGGATGGCTTGAGCTAGTCGGCTTCAGTGTTAAAGCAGCTGTCACTAATTGCTATTACCAGTTGCTGTTTTTCAAGATTCCCTTAAGCTGGTCTTGCTGGTAGCGGGTTGGATCTAATTTCTCTGCCTCATATCAGTGCTTTGTCAGTGTGCCAGGATAGCCTCTTCCTACTCTTAATTCTGTCAGTTTATTAAATCATCTTAAAATTGGAGCATGTTTCAGGCCTAACTACATTCCCTAGACTGGAATCTCCTTGGCAGCCACAGGGGTGGGAGGGAAATTGTATCTTTGGGTAAGAAAAGTCTGGCATGTATACTGCTTAGAACAGACCCTGCCCTCAGTGTACCTGAGCTCCACATTAGCTGTGTAGTTTGCTCCTGCAGTAGTAGACTGTCTGTCTGTACCTGGTTGTTGAAGTCGCCAAATAAAGGTGAGGGGTCCCTATTGTTGTCATAGCTTACTGCTGGCTCTGTTTGCAGCTCACAGGTGGGATTGGCTTCATCCATCATAACTGCACACCAGAATTCCAGGCCAATGAAGTACGGAAAGTTAAGGTAAAGTATGGCTGAAGTGGGAAACCAGGAGCTCTAGCAACTGGGCTATCCAAAGGGTCTGGCTCTCATTTGAGAAACCATAAAACAGGCTTTCGCAAAGGAGATGTGGCAGGCACTTGTTTTCCCTTGTATTCTAGTCTTTTTGAGCAGTGACCCATCAGCTCCACCTGAGCTAGGGACATGAAAGTCTTACTGAGTGTGGGATAACCACCTGCCTGTTCTGAAACATGTCAGAGCCCCACAGATAGGCAGACAGGCGCTTGGCTTGTCTCATGCAGCTTCCTTGCTGCTGCAGTCACTGGCCCCTGCCGCCTGTGTGCAGTGCACTCCAGGAATATGTCCTGCCAGCCTGGGGAGAGTGACAGACCTCACAGCTCTTGTGCTGTGAGGAATGCTAAATGCCTGACAGGTTACAGCCCCATCTTCCCATGTCATTTACTGTGCTCTGACTGTGCTTTGTTTCAGAAATATGAACAGGGTTTTATCACTGACCCAGTGGTGCTGAGCCCCAAGGACAGAGTGAGAGACGTGTTTGAAGCAAAAGCCCGTCATGGATTTTGTGGCATTCCCATCACGGACAATGGAAAGATGGGCAGTAAGCTGGTGGGGATCATCTCCTCCCGAGACATTGACTTCCTGAAAGAGGAGGAGCACAACTTGCCCCTCAGTGAGGTTCGTGGCCCTGTGCTCCTGCTGGGAGAGGGAGGGTCATGTGAGGCAGCGCTACAGGAGGTGATGGAGATAAAGGGTCACTGTGCATGAGTCTCTGCACTAGCCTGACAGGGGTGGAGGCCTGGCTCTGTTTTATTCCAGGCTTAAAGTAGGCTTTGTTGCATAGCTGAACTGCTCACTGGTTCTGCAGCCTCATTCTCATGCTGCTCTCCTGCCTGTTGGTCAGGTGGCCAATGACTGCTGGCTTGGGGTTACCAGTTGTTACAGTTTGGCCATGATCCTTTTTGCTTCCTATAGCAGACATTGAGCGCTGTACTCGAGGCAGGGGGCAAGAGGCAGTGGTTTTTCCATTTTGCTATGTGGACAGGGCTGGACCCATTTCCTTTCCCTCCTGATACCCCACCACCAGGCCTGGGTACATAAGAACATAAGAACATAAGAATGGCCATACTGGGTCAGACCAAAGGTCCATCAAGCCCAGCATCCCATCTGCCGACGGTGGCCAATGCCAGGCGCCCCAGAGAAGGAGAACAGAAGACAAGTGATTTATCTCCTGCCATCCATCTCCTGCCCTTGTTATGAAGGCTAGGGCACCATACTTTATCCCTGGCTAATAGCCATTTATGGACCTGACCTGCAAAAATTTATCAAGCTCTTTTTTAAACCCTAATAGAGTCCTGGCCTTCACAGCCGCCTCGGGCAAGGAGTTCCACAGGTTGACTGTGCGCTGTGTGAAGAAAAATTTCCTTTTATTAGTTTTGAACCCACTACCCATCAATTTCATTTGGTGTCCCCTAGTTCTTGTATTATGGGAAAAGGTAAATAATTTTTCTATATTCACTTTCTCCACACCATTCATGATTTTATATACCTCTATCATATCGCCCCTCAATCGCCTCTTTTCCAAACTGAAAAGTCCCAGTCTCTCTAGCCTCTCCCCATATGGGACCCTTTCCAAGCCCCTAATCATCTTAGTCGCCCTTTTCTGAACCTTTTCTAATGCCAATATATCTTTTTTGAGGTGAGGAGACCACATCTGCACGCAGTACTCGAGATGTGGGCGTACCATAGTTTTATATAGGGGAAGTATGATATCTTTTGTCTTATTATCGATCCCTTTTTTAATAATTCCTAACATCCTATTTGCCTTACTAACTGCCGCTGCACACTGCGTGGATGTCTTCAGAGAACTATCCACTATAACTCCAAGATCCCTTTCCTGATCTGTCGTAGCTAAATTTGACCCCATCATGTAGTACGTGTAATTTGGGTTATTTTTTCCAACATGCATTACCTTACACTTACCCACATTAAATTTCATTTGCCATTTTGCTGCCCAATCACTCAGTTTGCTGAGATCTTTTTGTAGTTCTTCACAATCCCTTTTGGTTTTGACTGTCCTGAACAACTTGGTGTCATCTGCAAACTTTGCCACCTCACTGCTTACCTCATTTTCCAGATCATTGATGAACAAGTTGAACAGGATCGGTCCCAGGACTGAGCCCTGGGGAACACCACTAGTTACCCCCCTCCATTGTGAAAATTTACCATTTATTCCCACCCTTTGTTTTCTGTCTTTTAACCAATTCCCGATCCATGAAAGGACCTTTCCTCCTATCCCATGACCACCTAATTTACATAAAAGCCTTTGGTGTGGGACCGTGTCAAAGGCTTTCTGGAAATCTAGGTATATTATGTCCACTGGGTGCCCCTTGTCCGCATGTTTATTAACCCCTTCAAAGAATTCTAATAGATTAGACAGACACGACTTCCCTCTGCAGAAACCATGCTGACTTTTGCCCAACAATTCGTGCTCTTCTATGTGCCTTGCAATTTTACTCTTTACTAGTGTTTCTACTAATTTGCCTGGTACTGATGTTAAACTTATCGGTCTATAATTGCCAGGATCTCCTCTAGAGCCTTTTTTAAATATTGGTGTTATATTGGCCGTCTTCCAGTCATTTGGTACCAAAGTGGATTTAAAGGATAGGTTACAAACCACTGTTAATAACTCCGCAATTTCACATTTGAGTTCTTTCAGAACCCTTGGGTGAATGCCATCTGGTCCTGGGGACTTGTTACTATTCAGCTTATCAATTAATTCCAAAACCTCCTCTAATGTCACTTCAATCTGAGTGAGTTCCTCAGATTTGTCGCCTAAAAAGGCTGGCTCAGATTTAGGAACCTCTGTAACATCTTCAGCCGTGAAGACTGAAGCAAAGAAATCATTTAATCGCTCCGCAATGGCACTGTCTTCCTTGATCGCTCCTTTTATATCTTTATCATCCAAGGGCCCCACTGCTTTTTTAGCAGGCTTCCTGCTTCTAATGTATTTAAAAAACATTTTACTATTGTTTTTTGAATTTTTGGCTAGCTGTTCCTCAAACTCTTTTTTGGCTTTTCTTACTACATTATGACAGTTAATTTGGGAGTGTTTATGTTCCTTTCTATTTTCCTCACTAGGATTTGACTTCCACTTTTTAAAAGCTGCCCTTTTCTCTCTCACTGCCTTTTTAACATGGCTGTTTAGCCATGGTGGTTCTTTGTTAGGTCTCTTACTGTGTTTTTTTATTTGGGGTATACATTTAAGTTGGGCCTCTAGTATGGTGTCTTTAAACAGTTTCCATGCAGCTTCCAGGGATTTTAGTTTAATTACTCTACCTTTTAGTTTCTGTTTAACTAGCTTCCTCATTTTAGTGTAATTCCCCTTTTTGAAATTAAATGCCAGAGTGTTTGACCGCTGCGGTGTTCTTCCCAACACAGGAATATTAAAAGTTATTATATTGTGGTCACTATTTCCAAGCGGTCCAGTAACAGTTACCTCTTGGACCAGATCCTGCGTTCCAGTCAAGACTAGATCGAGAATCGACTCTCCCCTTGTGGGTTCCTGTACTAGCTGCTCCAAGAAGCAGTCATTTAAGGCATCAAGAAATTTAATCTCTGAATCCCGTCCTGAGGTGACATGCACCCAATCAATATGGGGATAATTGAAATCTCCTATTATTACTGTGTTTTTTATTTTGATAGCCTCTCTAATCTCCCTCATCATTTCAGCATCACTATCACTGTCCTGGTTAGGTGGTCGGTAATATATTCCTAATGCCATATTCATATTAGAGGAATGAATTGTTATCCATAATGATTCTATGGAACATTTTGATTCCTTTAGGATTTTTACTTCATTTGATTCTATATTATCCTTCACATATAGTACCACTCCGCCACCCGCACGACCTGTTCTGTCTTTCCGATATAATTTATATCCCGGTATGATAGTGTCCCACTGATTGTCCTCATTCCACCATGTTTCTGAGATGCCTATTATGTCAACTTCCTCCTTTGATATGAGGTACTCCAGTTCACCCATCTTATTAGACAGACTCCTAGCATTAGTGTAAAAGCATGTTAGAAAACTACCACTATTTATATGTCCGCCTTTCACAGACGTGGTGGATTTTTTTATGCACGATTGTTTCACATCTGATCTTGCCCATATATTATTTCCCACGTTCCCTATCTGACTAACTTCTAGGGAATCCCTGTCTATGGAGCCTCGTGTAAGAGAAGTCTCCGTCCGATCCAGGTGCTCCCCCGCACCAATCGGCTTTCCCCCACCTCTTAGTTTAAAAACTGCTCTATGTCCTTTTTAATGTTTAATGCCAGCAGTCTGGATCCACCTTGATTTAGGTGGAGCCCATCCTTCCTGTATAGGCTCCCCCTACCCCAAAAGTGTCCCCAGTTCCTAATAAATCTAAACCCCTCTTCCCTACACCATCGTCTCATCCACGCATTGAGACTCTGAAGTTCTGCCTGTCTATCTGGCCCTGCGCGTGGAACTGGAAGCATTTCAGAGAATGCCACCAAAGATGTTCTGGATTTCTGGATTTCAGTAAGAGTGGGCTGGGCAGCTGTGGGGAGCCACAGACTTTTAGGAAGATTCCATTGCCTGGGCAGACTTTAGCCATTGGTTATAGGCGTCATTTCTCTTCTGTAGTGACCTGGCCATTGGAAGAGTGGTGTACAGGCCAGAGCCTCCATGCTCCCACTTACTGCCTAGTGCCGTCAGGCGCCCGGTGTAGTCCCTTTGGCTGGAACGTGGGGTGTGTAGAGGAGCTCTTGCCCGGTAGTCCTACTTAGCCTTTGTTCCGTCTTGAGCTTTCCTTTTCCCAGGAAACTTTTCTCTTCCCATCAGCCTGTGTTCTGCTGCAGAAGCCTTCCTGTGTGAATGCTGGTGTTCCTGGGGCCATGCAATGGCTGCAAGAGCTCTATGTTCACAGATCTCTGCTGGCCTCAGATGTCGGCATAGGGTAGTTTTTAGCAATTATTAGCCAGCCCTGCCTTCCTGACGAGGTCAGCATGAGCTAAAGATAGACTCAGCTTGGCATTGCACTCGTGTCCCAGGGCCATTTTCAGGCTCCTGTTACTTGCCAAATTAACACTGCCAGCTCGTTTCAAGACTGCATCAAGAGGCTTCCCCCCAGTGCTCCAGCAAGACCAGTATTCTGTCATTCACTTCCCACCATGTCTACGTACGTTGCTTAGCATCTGCGCTGCAGAACTGGGAACCCTTTTCCTGTTCTTGTTTGAACTTCCATTCCTGTCTGGGCGATACTAAGCAGGAGTTTATTTCCCGAGTGTTTTGGCTGTGTGCAGCCCTCGTCCCATGCATGACCCCGCTGTAATGCCCTGCTCGTTACTGTCATAGGCAGTCCACAGAACTGAGGCTGAGTATCACTGTCCTCCTGTCTCTGGAATTTCCTTCTCAGTAGTAAGGGACCAAACAAACCAGCCCCTGCGCCCTACACTGGAGCTGTTTCTCCCCTGAACTTGGTGAGATGAGAGTTGGCAGTCTTGCATATGTATCTTATGAGGCCTGTGTAGACGCGTGCTGGTGCTGGCTTATCCAAGTGGACACAGGCTTTATGTTAATTTAGATGAGAACTCTCTCCCGCCCCTCCCCTTACCCTGTGGCATTGGGCACTACTGGAGCCCCTAAAGCCATCATGCCTGGGAGTGCAGGCTGAAAACATGCCCAGTGGCTGGGGGAGTTGGTCAGGAAGAGGGTGCATTTACATCAGGCAAACGAGTGCTGACATTGGGTCCCTAACCTGTTCAGAGTGCTTTGGTCTGCATTGTGTAGCTGGGGGCTTAAGGGAGTCTGCCACTAACATCCCAGTTAGAGGTGATGAGGTTTGTCCATCTGTTGAGAGCTTGCTGGGCCCACCTGCAGTATGGAGATGACACTGCCCAGTGTCCATGTGGGTTGGCATGGTCTGTACATGTCTGGCTGCTCTGCAGGAGGAGGACGCACTTCCATGGGTCGTTCTGCTCTGTTGTGGGCTCCCTTGTCCATTCCCTGTATAGAGCTGAGTTGGGATCCTCTGGCTCCTAGCAAGTGGCCACTGATGCATCTTTGCTGGGTAGCTGGTTGGGTTTCCTGTTC
This sequence comes from Carettochelys insculpta, assembly GCF_033958435.1. Lineage (NCBI taxonomy): Eukaryota > Metazoa > Chordata > Testudines > Carettochelyidae > Carettochelys > Carettochelys insculpta. The sequence goes on along the minus strand of NC_134147.1, from coordinate 49,086,624 downwards.
TGGGTGAAGTGGGAAGGCCCTCTTACTCATGTGTGACCATCACTCTTTGCCCCTCTTGTCTATCAGATTATGACAAAGCGGGAAGACCTTGTGGTAGCCCCTGCAGGGGTAACATTAAAGGAAGCAAACGAAATTCTGCAGAGAAGCAAAAAAGGTAACATGGGAATAGCTGTGTTGGGTGGGTGCGTGGTGTACGGCACAGAGCAGGGTAAGGAAAAGGTGCGAGAGTGTGAGCCCATGCACACGCAGGCATGTGATACTCTTCTGCTCTCTCCACATACTCCACTTCTTTCTCAACAAAAGTGTTTTCTGTACAAGAAAGGACTGCTGCCAGGTGTCCTTTCAGGTCTCCCGGGGAAAAGGGGTGGCAAGCACGGGCATGGCTGGAACCCCAGATGAGCATGAAACCTGACAAAAGATTAAACCCTTCAGCGGTTTCCTGGCAGTCTGTGCTGAAAAGCTGTAAGTGCACTCGGCCGCAGGCTTTTAGCTTTGTAGCCAGTTCCTAGTGTCTGGTTTCAGGGGGTCTGGAGCGGCTCAAGTACCAGGCCCTTTTTGAACGAAAGGCTGTGCAGCATGACCAGGCCTGTATTACGGAGTCCTTCCCCAGTCGTCCTGACTTCAGTCTGTCAGCTGCCCTGGGAACTGGGGAGTCTGTGGGGTTTCAGAAGCAAGTCCTGCTCCGGCTGCCGTGTGAACAGGGATCCTTCCACTGGGAGCTCCTGCCCTGAGGGCCCATCCGAGGGTTGCCTGTTGCGTGGGGGACTCTGCAATGACAATGTGTGTGTTTGTTTGTTTCAAGGCAAGCTGCCCATTGTTAATGAGAAGGATGAGCTGGTGGCTATAATTGCCCGCACAGATCTGAAGAAGAACAGGGATTACCCACTGGCATCCAAAGATGCTAAGAAGCAGCTGCTCTGTGGGGCTGCTATTGGGACCCACGAAGATGACAAATACCGTCTGGATCTTCTAGTGCAGGCTGGGGTGGATGTCATTGTGCTGGTGAGCTCCAGGGCCTGACTTTTGATTTAGCTGAATGTATTCAACACACCCTGAGAAGTACTGATTAGCATCCCTCTTCTTGGCACAGCTTCGTCAGGGACTGTGTGACTGGTCTCCTGGTATGTCTAGCTCAGACCTGCAGGACTGGGGCAGGGGTCAACTCTAGTCTGCATGGTGGGGCGGATGTTGCTACCTGATAGAGATACTGGTCTGCCAGCGGCTTGTGCAGCTTGCTGTGTTGAGTGTCAGGCCAGCAGGCTGTCATTACAAAGGTACTCCGCTTTCTTGGTGTCTGCAACTGCCCATAAGACTAATGTACAGGCATATGTGGGACTCCTTTTGTGAAATGGCTCAGTGCTGTGCCCGTTAATTACCTAATACTTAAATCACATCTAGGGGACAACAGTGAACTCAAGTCTGTTGCGTCAGCCCCACTTTGCTGATCCTTTGGGCACAGCAGTTGTATGTACCTTGCTGTGGATAGGTCAGCACGGGAGCCCACTATAAGCATGTCTTCACGAGTCGCAACTGAGAATACCAAATTCCGGACAAAGCGCTGAGAAACAGGGCAGACAGTTCCCAAAGCCGGAGGTTATTCTCCCAGCAACAAAAGCAAACTTCAGTTTCACCACACCATCTAACCGGTTTCATGGGCACTCCGGTGCTTGTATCCCCACCAAAAGCACTGACATTAATGATGAGCAGTTATTCAAAACCAATGTAATCAAATAAAAGGTTCTTCTAATCCCACAGGATCAGCCACACATCCATGTCAAACATATTATTCAGCTCTTACCCCCAAGATCACCTGTTGCCAATCCTTCAGCATCTAAACCTAAAGGTTTATTTATAAATGAAAAGGTGAGAGTTGCATTTGGTTAAAAGGAGTCAGATACAGCGAATGCAAAGTTCTTGTGTCAAGCTTGTAGCAGCAATACAATAGACTGCTGGCTTGATAAGTCTCTGGTTCCCTCCAAATCACTGGCAGAACCTCAGTTCCTTTGTTAGAATGCACCTGTTAACATGAGTTCAGAGGCTGGGGTGGGAAAAGGGCAAAATCCAGATGCTCCCAGACTTTCTGCCCTGTGGAGGGAAACCCAGTGTTTCCAACAAAATGCTCTGTGCTGTGGGAGGCAAATCATAGGTAAAGAGGGAGTTTGGAGTCATGTGGGTAAGTGACATGTCCATGCCTGATTTTGCTTAGTCAGAGTAGTGGCCATTATCTATATTTCACATGGAAACTCTACAGGAAAGTCCATTCAGTTTAGATGGGCATCTCCCCATGTCCACTGATTTACATGTCCCTTCATGAGCCACTTAGTTTGAATAGTCCCTCCAAAATGTGCTGGCTAACAACCTTGTGGTCATTACCCCAAGAGCAAATATTTGAAATAGCAGTGTAGAGCCAATACTTCAACTACAAAAATGATTTGTGCATAGAAATAGCAGCATAATCCTCTTCAGCAAATCATGACTTTTCCAGAGACACCTTGACCAGCTGTGTATGACAGTTGTTGCAAATGTTTTTTAACAGTGGTGACTGCAGTGGTCATGTGTTAATCGGCTAGCATCTCACCTGTCTAGAAAGGAAGTGGAGGTTTTCCTATAGCGTGGCTGTACCTCTGTGTTCTAGCAGAGAACACTGCTAGTTAGTTGGGTTAGTCAGAAGTATCTTCTACCTCCCATTCTAACCAAGGAGTCTAGCTTAGCTTGGAGCCTCTGTGCATGGGGGCTGCTCCTGCTGGGGCCCTGGGCAAAAGGTGACTGATTTCAGAGTGTATCCTCACTGCCTAGGTAACTTGAGTTCTAACTCCCTTTACCTTGATTGCAATGTGCTGAAGTTGCTCAGTGGCTCCACAAGGGCTGGATTTAAAATCCTCTCTAGCTACTTCGGTTGATGTTGTGTTTTGGTCTCTTCTAGGATTCCTCTCAGGGCAATTCCATTTTCCAGATCAACATGATCAAGTACATCAAGGAGAAATACCACAGTCTACAGGTCATTGGAGGCAATGGTAATCTGCTGCCCGCTATTGTGGGGTCTAGATTTTGACTGCTTATTCATTGGTAGTGAAGACATGTTAACATAATTTCAATGAGCATCACTGTCAGCTTTCCAGTGGGAGTGTGACCTGTGTATTGATGTAGTGACTATGGTGCAGCCCCAGCGCATAGTGTGCGGCAGATGGCTCACTGAGGGGAAATGCAGTGTGCACGGGCCCCGACGGCTAATTCTTGTTCCCAGCATTGACCCGCTTCTCTGCTTGGTCAGGCCCATGAATCCCTTCTAGTACTTCAGGTGTGTGGCTCCTGGAGGACGCCCATAAGGTGCAGAAAACGAGCAGGGCTATCTTTTCCTCACATTTGTGTCTGTTACCAACTGTCTGTAACGCACCATACTGCCACTCCTTCTGTCCCCTGCATGGCCCTACACCCCATCTCATGCTTCCTTCACCACTGTCCACTGCATTCGAATGACCTCCCTCATCTAGGTGCAGCCCTGAATTCCCATGCTTTAGAGGGTGGGGTGGGGAACGCAGTTTTAACATTGAGAACTGTTGTGGATTCAGCAGCCAGAATCATCCCAGTGAAAGGAGCTGTGGAGAAGTGGGGCAGTGGAAAGGCAGCCAGACTAGCAGTCTGACATGACCTGGTTGGGAAGGACCTTTCCCCTCTCCCCACCCTGGCATCGGCTGCTCCCTCCCATCCCCATATGGCAGCTGTGTAAGTGTGAAGCTGCTTGGGGCCCTGCACACCACGCTGGCAGGGTCTGTTCCTGGAGCAGTCTCATACCATATCAGTGTGCCTATGAGTGGTGTGCTCACAGGAGCAGTGGTTGTCCCAAAGCCAGCCCTCTGCTGCTGTGATTAACAGGGCTTTGTGCAGGGGAGTGAGAGCAAGTACACAGGTGACTGGCCGGCTTCCCAAGGGAGTGCTCGGTCCCTAGAGCACCTAGGGCTGCAAAGCTCAAAGCCTTTCTCTTTGTTCCAGTGGTGACGGCTGCCCAGGCGAAGAACCTGATTGACGCAGGGGTTGATGCTCTAAGGGTCGGCATGGGCAGTGGCTCCATCTGCATCACACAGGAAGGTGAGGGAAATGTTCACTACTGTCTTGGTAGCAAGGAAGGCAAATGGTGCCTCATCCGCCGGCTCACACTGCAGCTTGCAGTGAGTCTGGAGCCGGTCCTCGAGTCCAGGGGCTGTTCCTGTGTTGGTCCGTTGGAGGGAATGGAGACTGCCACTGGGATGGGCCTCTACACCTGCATAGGCGTGTTTCCTTCCTGCCAGGGCTTTTTCATCGGCACCTCCTCCTTGGCTGGGTAGGCAGGATTAAACCCTGGGGGTTCACATCAGCAGAAAAGGCACCTCCCAGGGTGCAGTAAGTTTGGGGTAGAGCAGGGGTGAGGAATGGCTCCTGGTCCAGCTCTACTATGGTGTGGAACTCCATGGCTAGGCATGGGAGCAGAGAAGTGCCCCACCTGACTGCAGCCTGTGGGAGCAGAGACAGGAGAGGGCGTTGGGCTTGCATGGGAGCAGTGGGGGTAGGACGGCAGCAGGGAGGGGACAAAATGGCCAGGCCCTGTGGCAGCTGGCGGTAGGGGCCTGGTGTTCAATGGAAGTGCTGGTGCTTTGGGCGGGGGCCAGCTGAAGAGGAGGGGCTGCAGGCAGCTCCTTGCCTAGCTACCAAGCTCAGCACGGTGGGCCTGCCCTGGCGTGGAGCTCGGCTCTGAAGCTGCCACTGGACATCTGAGTTCAAAGGACTTCAAGCGAAACAAGCAGCAGGAGGGGTGTGGCTGGTAGAGGGGCCATCGCTGCCGCAGTCTGGCTACAGAGCCCATCATGGTTGTAATGGGCCCACAGGAAGCGGCTGACTGGTCAAACTGCCCTCTGCCATGCGCTTGCAGGTCTGCTGCAGATCCTGGGTGCTGCTGGGTCTGGGTTCTTGCTCTGCCTGCCAAGGGAACCCCTGCTCTTGGGAGTCTGTCCCCGATGGAGAAACTGTTGTGAGAATGGTCTGTTCAAGCACTGCCCTCTCACCCCACCCAAACCCCTGCAGTAGCAGCAGCGATTCTTGGGCTGGGCCAGATTCAGGCTCTGCTGCGAGCACACTCATTGCTTTCCTGCTTCTCTTTATTCGCACCTTAGCGCTCATCCACGGACCCCTGGGGAAACGGATGGCCAGTTCCAAGGCTGCAGTGTCTCCTGGGAGCTCTGTGCCTCTCCTGGCTGCAGTGGGCTTGAGGGGCGGCAGAGGCAGGCCTAGTGGGCTTCTCCGTGCCTGGGGTTTCATGGCCAGAGCTCTGTCCAGCCTATGCTCCCCAAGCCTGTTAACTCAGTGCCAGGGAGGCAGCATCCGCTGGATGACTTCCTGACAGGTGGTTGGCCTAGGGAGAGCACACTGAGTGCCAGGAGGTGCACCCCAGCTGTGGCCTCCTCGTGGGCTGGCCTAAGGAGGATCCTGAGGGGTGAGCTCCAGCTGGGCAGTTATCCCAGGCTCCGCCCAGTAGTGCCTCCGCTGGGGATGCCCCTCATCCTGCTGCTGTTTGTTTCTAAATAGTGTTTGTTCTGTTCTGTTTAGCTGCTCCACAGATCCCTCCAGAACTAAAGTCCCACAGCCCCAAGTGCCCCTCTTCTGTCATGGGCACCTATAGTAAGTCACTTGCCCTGTTCTAAACCTAACTCTGTCTTGCAGCAGGACCTTGATTGGCTGCACATGGCCCCTCTGCTTGTTTGAGAAGAATGGACTTGTAGATGCACTTGGGGTTTTGTGGCTTTGGATACTGGTCGTTGACCCAAATGCTGCTGCCAAGTTTGGGATTTCTAAAGCAGGGTTCTGAATTGTCCTAATCAAGGTAGCTGCAGGCGCCAGCATTTGTCACGCTGCCCTGATTGCTCTTCCTCAGTGGCCCCGCTCAGCCTCCAGCTGCAAGGCACAGCAGGTGCTTGAATGCTGGAGTTGGTGCCTAGGCAGAGCTGGTGAGAGGTTACCTGTTAACATCCCTTCACGCAAGGTGAAGCTGAGCTAACAGGGCCTTTCACTTGTGGTTAACCTGGCAGGTGTGTCCTAGAAGTTCTCCTTGGTATGTGTGGGGAAGGGCTTGCCACCCCCTTCATCTCATCTCCCAAGTGCTGCTTTTCGTGATGTTACAGGATCCCATAAGAGGCAGATTGATCGTGGCATTTGCCTGTTTTGCTATCTGAACCCATCCAAAGGGGAAGAGGCTTCTGCTTTGGACCCTAGAATGTACCACTAGCATGACAGGCCTTTCCTAGGGTTGCCCCTCACCAGGGGAGTTTGTACATGTTGAACCCTGCTTTGGAAGTCTGTGCTTCTTGTCTTGGGGCAGGGAGCTGGGACAGCCAAATTCAGTCACATAAGAGTCCCCCATGTGAGGAGGGGGATTCTGAAGGGCTGGTCTCTGTAGCTGTCAAAGTAGTCACTTGGTCTGCTGTGGGCAGAGAACAGTGGCCCTGTGGGCTGCAAGAGGCTGGGGTTCTTTGAGATCAGGGGCTGTTACACCGAGCAGAGGCTGCCCATACAGCAGTCTGACCTCAGCACGGCAGAACCAAGCAAGACCATCTCTGACACTAACCCCATTCAGGTTGCTGCTAATGACGCTGCTTCATAGCTGGCGAGGGGCCTGTTAATATTGAATGGCACCATCACTTCCTGGAGTTCTCCCATGCTTGAGTGGCTGGTACAAAGCACTAGATGTAGTTTCCCCACCTATGGGTGGAACCCAAACAGGCATTGTGATTACATTTCAAATGCTCTCAGGTGGGCAGGGCAGCTCCACAGGTAGCCATTAAGAAGCCGTTCACGCTTCTGAAGTGGTTCTCAACTTCTTAATTGGATTAACAGCCATCAGGCAAAACAAAGCAGCAGAAATGTAGTACTTCAACGACTAACAGAATGATCTATTCAGTGATGAGCTTGCATGGGACAGACCCACTTCATCAGGCAGTTGAGCCAATCAATTACAGTGAGAACCATTTCAGCTGCAGGGCAGAGCAATGCATACCTGAGGAGCAGGGCCCAGCTCAGGTAAGGAGGGCCTGAGTCCCAGGTTGGGAGGGAGGGCTGATCAGCTTCCTTGCATCCAGCTTCTGCAGGAGATGGGGGTTCCACAGCTGGTGCTCTATGTGCCAGCTGGTTTCTAGCTGTGAGGGTCCCTGTGACTCCCCTAGCTCCTGAGTGAGACACCTTTAGCCCCCTTCAGCCTGTGAGTGTGACTCTCCTAGCCTCAGTCTTGCCTCAGTCGCAAAATTAGCTCCTTATGGCTCTGTTCCCCTGACCCTGTTTTTGAATTGCTGTGGGTCACCAAGTCTTCCTGAATTGTTAAAATGGGTCCCAGTCTGGAGAAGGTTGGGAACCACTGGTGCAAAGATGCTAGCGTCTGGCAAGGTGCCTCTGCTTGCCTGGTGCTGTTTCCTCCCTGGTGGGCCCAGCAGCAGACATGAGCTTGGCACCCAGAGCGACTAATCCTGCATGTTGGTTTCCTTGTCTGGTCCCTGTGATTGGAGGAAAGGTGTCCTGGCAGTGTATGGCTGGGGGAATCCGAGGTTGCTGCATGCACTTGGCTGGTGAGGTGTCCCCAGGTACTCTCCAGGGGTTTCTTTGTACAAGCTGTGTTTGCTACCGCTGAAGGCCCTGCAGCGAGGTGAACATCTGTTCCCAGCACATCAATCTCTGGTGCCTGGGTCCTTTTCTGTTGCTTGTAAAGGGAAACCCTCTCCTTGGTCAGCTGCCCCTTCCCACCAGCAGGTTAGGGCCAGGCCCTCCTGGGGGTGTGTGGCAGTGCAGGAGCTTGGGTTTCTTGGCTCTGGTCCTGCTTCCATCTGTCTCCCTAACCTCTGGCTGGACACAAGGGGGGTGAACCAGTGCCTTTAAGGACTAGCCAGCTGTGGTCTGTGATGGCACCACGTCTCTGGGCTCATCCTGTAAGCAGTGCCAAAGCTCCATGGCCTTGGGCTGCAGTTACTGCACAGCCCCTCAGATCGCAAGTGGTATAGTGGCCCCTTAGAGACTAACGCTTCCTAGGCCCTGAGTTTGTGGGCAATCCCCCAGCGGCGCACAGGAACTAACACATGAGGTGCCCCAGGAGCGCTTGTTCTGTGGGAAGCTGCAGATGAACGGGGCTCCCCTCTGAGCCATGTCACAGCACCACTCACCTGCCTTCTGGGACTTGGGTCGTGTGTGGCTGATGGCGGGAACAGCAGACTGGGCCTGAAAGCTGAAGGGCCTATAGCCCAGGGAGACTGCCCGGTGCTTGACCATTCACTCTCTCTTCTGGGCTCTAGTCCTGGCCTGCGGCAGGCCCCAGGCCACGGCCGTCTACAAAGTGTCTGAGTACGCCAGGAGGTTTGGGGTGCCGGTGATCGCAGATGGAGGCATCCAGACAGTGGGGCACATTGCCAAGGCCCTGGCTCTCGGCGCTTCCACAGGTGAGAGGGGCTTTTGCCCTTGGAACGGCAGCCCAAGGAGCAACCTGTTCAACTGCAGACTCGGCCAGCAAGCCCCTGGGGCTTGTCACAGCAGTGCCAGGCCAGGAGTGGGAGACACTAGTGTCTGCTGGCTGGGCTGGGCATTGAGCACAGACAGTGATGGCTCTCGTGCCCTGGCAGGGCGGACTGCCAGGCGTCATCCACTGGTGCTAGCGGGTAAGAGCCTGTTTAGTAACCAGTTAAATGCTGGGTTTAACAGATCAAAGGGGCCAGGGGCTGCTCAGGCCTGCCTGTGGCACTGCTGCAGGTGGGGGTGCTCCAATGCAGATGGAGCAGCCCAGGTGCACTGGCCTGGCTGGAGGGGCCTCCTCCCCTTGCCCAGCGCAGAAGGAGGCTGCTCCAGCACTTGTGGGCTAACCATAACCAGTAAGCCTCAGCAGGTCGGGGAACCCTTACAGGAGAAGCAAAAAACTCCCCCTGGCTGGTGTGGTCCCCAAGTGACAACCACCAGTCCTCATGCACCCCAGCCTGAGCTGAGGTATTGGGGGGGAGGGGGAGGGTTGAGGGTCTAGGCACGACCCAGCTGCAAGTGGAGGGGGCTGAGGGGGAGGGAAAGCAGCAGGGTGGGAGGTCTGGCTGACAGGGTGGAGCATGGCTTAAAGCCCCACCCAGCAATACCCACTAGTGGCCTCTGCTGGAGCACTTCTCTGCCCAGGGCCACCATGTGTGTGCCCTGAGCAGTGCCCTGTGCCCAGGCAGGCTCACAGCTGTTGCTCGTCTTGTGATTAGTGATGATGGGCTCGCTCCTGGCGGCCACCACGGAAGCCCCTGGCGAGTACTTCTTCTCCGATGGGATCAGGCTGAAGAAATACCGGGGGATGGGCTCCCTGGATGCCATGGACAAGAACTTGGGCAGCCAGAGTCGATACTTCAGGTAGGCAGGAGCTGGATGGGGGGCTGCAGGGCATTAGCCTTCTGGGTTCTGGGCCCTTCACCCACCATTTGTTTTCACCCCTCCATAGTGAAACAGATAAAATTAAAGTGGCCCAGGGGGTCTCTGGGGCCGTGCAGGACAAAGGGTCCATCCACAAGTTCATCCCATACCTGATCGCTGGGATCCAGCACTCCTGTCAGGATATTGGTGCCAAGAGCCTCACCCAGGTCAGGTAAGACAGCCCATGGAGCGCACTGCTCCCTGCCCCAGCTGAGCGGTAGCCCTGATGGGGATGCTGTGTGCGGCTGTGCATACCCCTGCAGGAGCAGTGAGCCGCGCTGTGCTTTCCCTCACAGAGCCATGATGTACTCTGGAGAGCTGAAGTTTGAAAAGAGGACGACCTCTGCGCAAGTGGAGGGGGGTGTACATGGCCTCCATTCGTAAGTGCCTTTGCTAGTGCCTGCCTGTAAATGCATGCAGTGGGACCAGCTGCACCCCGGTAGTTGCACTGGAGTCCTGCTGTTCCCCAATAGCACAGGCACCAAGCAGCTCTGCAGACCAGGGGCTGCCCCAGCCCGTTCCCTCTGGAGTCTGGCCCTGCAAACAGGCACTTGTTAGGGGACATCACCTCCTGTGCTGTCTTCATTCTGCTGGGGCGGGGTGGCACCTGCTCAGGGTGCAGGCTGCCTGAGGGAGAACACAACCAGCCCCCTGCCCATAGCGGCACCAGGCTGGGGGTGAAGTGCACCTCCCCATCAGCTCGGCAGTGAGACCAGATGATAGGTGGCAACCCTGAGCCCTCCCTGGGGTGGGGCGTGCTGGACAGCTGCACAGCTTGGAGGGGTGTTGGGTCCCAGGGGAGGAGGGAGGGAGTGGTGCAGCAGTGTCCCTGGGCTAATATTCCTGTCTGTTTAGATATGAGAAGCGCCTCTTCTGACAGAAGGTCTGTGCCTGTCCATGGCCCTGGCTGCTCCCATTACAGAAGTGCCATTGGCCTGCCAGCCCATGCTGCTCCCAGGCTGCTGGCCCTGCGTGTGTCAGTGTGTCTTACAATAAAAGAAAACGTGGCCTCTTTCTTGCTGTGCCCTGCCAGCCTGTGGGGGCGGGGGGGGAGGTCTCTTCTCCCCAGCCTGCAGACGCTGCTCCGGGGAGGAGGAGAGAGCTCTTGCTCTCAGGGCTGAGCCTACCCCTTCACTGGAATAAGTATGGATGCAGCTGCCCCTTCAGAGCCCTCCCAGGGTGGGACCCTGCACCAGTCTGCCTCATGGTAGGGATGGGGACCGCAGTTGGGCCTGGGCAAAGCAGCCTGGGCTAGTGGCTGCTATGGCAGGGGAGTCTGGCAGAGTGTAGGAAAGGTCAGATTACAGGGGGAGCTAGTTAACCTACAGCCCTCTAGGAGACAGATGCTGAAAGGGTGAGGAACTTGGGGCACAGCTGCCAGCACAGGCCTGGTCCCCTGCCACTGCTGTAAGACTCAGCCCTAGCAGCTCAGTCCTGACACTGGGGTAGCTGCCCTGCATCCACAGGACAGGCCCTACCTCTGCTTCCTCTGCACAGGGTGCTGGGGGAGCAGTGAGCCATCAGAGCCAGGCTAGTGGAAGCAGGCAGGGCAGCTGCTGCCACCAGTTTATTGAGAAGCATTTTCTCCTTCCTGCTAGCAGTTCTGGCTGGATCCCAGGGCGAGGCCTTGAACCTGCAAGGCTGCTGCAGGGGGGATGAGGGCAGCAGCAGTCACCCGATGCTCGCTGACCAAGAAGTTGAATGTTGCACAGGCATTCGGCTGCGTGAGAGAAACAAAGGGCCTGGCTGCCATTAACAGAACACAGCACTGACTAAGGCCAAGCCCTGGGCTCCGCCTCCCCAAGGGGGACACAGGCACTTATTCTACCAAGGTCAATCTATGGTGCCTGGGTTGGGCTTGGGGCTGTTCTCAGGGTTAGTGTCTCCCCCTTCACTGGAATAAGTGGGGCAACAGCTGCTACTTCAGAGCCCTGTGTGTGACCCAGCACCAGCCTGCCCTATGCTAGGGATGTGGGCAGCAATAAGGCCTTGGCAGAGCACCTGCCCCCATTCTCTGCCTGCTTACAGGCTCCATTCACAGGTGGGTTAGGCCTGGGCCTGACAAGGGTTAAACCTTTCATGGCAGCAGCTCAAGCACCTGCCCTGCGCCTGTGCCCACCAGTCTGCTATCCTACAGGGCTGAGTGCAGGGCACTACACCCGCAGGTGCAGCTAGCAGCCCTGCAGGCTCACACCTCCCATCCCAGGAAGGGGCCGCTGCAGAGGGCAGGGCCTGGAGGAAGACTGAGTGCCTGTCTTCTCCACACATGCTCTGCCTGGCCCTGCTAGGGCCTAGGCCCCATACCGTGTCCTGCACCTCCACTGCAATCCCACGGCGTCTCATGAACTTCAGCACCCCAGGCTCCAGCTGCTCCATCTTCTCTCCCACACCCAGCACCAGGATTTCTAGCAGTGAAAAACAAGCTCAGGTGTGAGGTTACAGCCACCATAGGGCCAGGCCCTGTCCTCTCGTGCAGCACAGCCATCCTGGTGTGAGCCAGCCTCATGGCCAGCTTCCCCCCACCCGCCTCCTGCAGACTGTCAGGTGCAGAGCCCTCTGTGTAAGGCACTGAGTGGCCCAGGCAGGGCTCCCGCTGCTGGCAGGGTCAGGGAAGGGGATGCTCTGGTTTGGACGAGAGCACGATGCAGCCAGCCCCCCTGCAGGACAGTCCCTGCTTGTCCAGCTCCAGGGACTGGCACAGCAGAGCAGCGAGCACTGGGTGGGGAGCAGCTGCCTCACCCCACTGCATCACTCACCCAGCCACCTACCTATTCTCGGCTCCAGCAGGTGGAACAGCACCAGGCTCTCCGCCGTGATGTCCCGGAAAGAGCCCACCTGTGGGGAAGGGACATCCTGGGCGCTGCCCCGGGGCCAGGCAGGTTTCACGTGGCCAGGGCAGAGCCCCGGCCGCCCGGGGATAGGAGCGCCAGGCCCAGGGGAGCGTGTTGCCCGGCCCGGCCCGGCCGCGGGGCACTCACGTTCCACTGCAGGATGGCGCGGGGCAGGAGGGCGCAGGGCCCCACCACCCGGTCCCCGCCGATGACGAAGCCGCGGCTGCTGCAGCTGTCGATGATCAGGGCGTGGGGCACGTCCCGCTCCAGCATCCGCAGCGTCGTCTTCTGGTACAGCTCGTCGTCAGCGGGGCTCAGGCGGTGCCCGCGGCGGGGCGGCCTCCTGTCACCGAAGGGCAGCCTGAGCCCGCCGGCCCGGCCCCCGCACCCCTCCCCACCGGCTCGGCTCGGCCCGGCCCGGCTCCCACACCCCTCCCCGCCGGCCCGGCTCCCACACCCCTCCCACACCCCTCCCCGCCGGCCCGGCTCAGCTCGGCCCGGCCCCCACACCCCTCCCCGCCGGCTCGGCTCGGCTCGGCTCGGCCCAGCCCAGCCCGGCCCCCACACCCCTCCCCGCCGGCCCGGCCCGGCTCGGCTCGGCTCGGCCCGGCCCCCACACCCACACCCCTCCCCGCCGGCCCGGCTCAGCTCAGCTCGGCCCCCGCACCCCTCCCCGCCGGCCCGGCTCAGCTCGGCCCGGCCCCCGCACCCCTCCCCGCCGGCCCGGCTCGGCCCGGCCCGGCCCGGCCCGGCTCCCGCACCCCTCCCCGCCCGGCCCGGCCCCGCCCCCACACCCCTCCCCGCCGGCCCGGCTCGGCCCGGCCCGGCTCCCGCACCCCTCCCCGCCGGCCCGGCCCGGCCCGGCCCGGCCCGGCCCGTTCCTCTTACCAGCGCGGGAGGCTGCGGGCGGCGGCGCACACCCCGCGGCCGAACATCCTGGGCGCGCCCGGCCCGGGCTGCAGGTCGGGAGTGCGGCGCACCGCGGGGGAGGGGCAGCTCGGGGCACGCCCGGCTCGCGGGACCCCGCCCGCTGCCGAGGGGCGGGGCGAGGCGGGAAGGGAAGAGCGGCCCGGCGGGGCCCTGGGCGGTCACAGCGCCCCCTGCTGGCCACAGCCAGCCCCCGCGCCGAGCCCGCCCCACCGCCCGCGGCCCCCGTCCCCTGCCCCGAGCCAGCCGCCCTGTGCCCCCTGCCCCGAGCCAACCCCACCGCCCCCTGAACCCCCTGCTCTGAGCCAGCCCCATGCCTGCCCCCCACACTGAGCCAGTCACCCTGTGCTCTCTGCACTGAGCCAGCCTGTGATGGAGGGGGGGGAGGGCCTGTGTGAGTCAGGCTGGATGTCCGAGGCAAGCAGCAGCTCCCAGTGGCTAAGGATGACCCTGGGGCTACAACTGGCAGGTGACACCTCTGCCTGAACAAAGAGCAGGGAGGAGCTGAGCTGGGTTTTGAATCGGGGGCGGCAGTTAGAGGCTAGGAAAAGGGAGAGCTGGAAGGCAGCCAGCCTGATGAGGGGGAAGCTACACCCCAGAGGGGCACCCCTCGGGGTCTTCCCCCCAGGACAGGTTGGAAGGACGGTCTCTGGCTGCTATGCTGTTGCTTCTGTGAGAAACTGAACATCTGTTGCCTAATAAACCTGCTGTTGTACCTGCTGAGTGAGAGTCTCTCCTGCCAGCGGACGGGGTGCAGTGCAGGGGGACCCCTGAACCCCATCACACTGGTGTCAGAAGTGGGATGCACTGCGCCCACGGATGAGCTCCCAGCAGTGGCTGACTGAGCACCAGAGAAGGAAGGAGTCTCACAAGAGCCAGAGGGGGAACAGAGCCATTCCTGCAGCTGCTGCTGGTGAGTGGATACCCCGGGAGATAGTGGGGAGATGGATTATACCCGACTCCTGAAGGAAGAGCTAGCGGGGCTGTGCAGAGAGAGGGGCCTGACCGTGGGGAAGGCGACCAAGGCCCAGCTGATTGCACAGCTGGAAGCGAATGACCGATCCGGGGGGGCAGAGCCTCTCCCGGCAAAAAGTGGCCGGTCAGCCTCGGGAAGCGTTTCGGATTCTCCGACAGGAGCAGGGGCTCGACGCCGTCAGACAGACGCGGTGCCCGCCAGGTCGCGCTCAGCTAGTGGTGGTCCATCGCGGGCAGAGTCCCCCGCCGCAGAGCTGCGACGGCTGGAACTCGAGGTGAAATTAAAGGAACTGGAGCACCAGGAACGGGAAAGAGAGCGTGAGCGCCAGGAACGGGAAAGAGAGCGTGAGCACGAGCGCCAGGAACAAGAAAAAGAGCGTGAGCACGAGCGCCAGGAACGAGAAAGAGAGTGTGAGGAGAGAGAGCGAGAGCGGGAGCATGAGCGAACCATGGCAGAGGCGAGACGCCAAGAGACCCCAGCTGCGGTAAGCGGGGAGAGGGCCAGACGGATCGGGGTGGCCAGTCACTTGGAGACGCGTGTGCTGGCCCAGTGTCAGGACCCAGGGGACATGGACGAGTTCCTTACCGCCTTTGAGCGAGCCTGTGAGTTGCACGAGGTTCCCCCAGATGAGTGGCTCCGGCACCTCACCCCCTTGCTGGGCCAGAAGGCCGCAGCGGTGCTCAGCCAGCTGGTGGGGCTGCAGCCTGGGGACTATGAACGGTTCAAACAGGCCCTGCTGCATAAGTTCGGGCTGACTCCGGAGATGTACAAGAAGAAGTTCCAGAAGGCGCAGAAGAGGCCAGAGGAAACCCATGTAAATACAACCGCCCGCCTGAAGCAATACTACTGGAAGTGGGCGTTCGGAATGGGAGTCCAGTCCGTAGAGGACCTGATCGAGCTGGCGGTCGTGGAGCGATTCTACGAGATGTGCTCACCTGACCTGAGGGTGTGGCTCGTGGACCGGAAGCCAGGGGACTCACATGATGCAGGGAAACTGGCAGATGACTTCACAAACAGCTGAGCCAGGTTTAAAAGTGAGCCCCACAAAGAGAGGGAGTCTCGGAGAGAGAGGGAGTCCCGGAGGGAGAGGAAGTCCTGGAAAATCCAAAAATCTCAGAGAGACCGGTCCCTAACTGTACAACAAAGGGGACCACCTCTTGGGCAAGCCCAGGAAAGAGGGGCCAGCCACCCACCCCCCAGAGAGCCAAACAGAGCCCGGACAGAGCAGCCGACCCGAGGGACACAAGACCCAGGCTGTTATCGCTGTGGGCGAAAGGGGCATAGAGCAGTCCAGTGCCCCAGGCTCCCAGACAGGTTGAGCAGGCCGGGGGGTCATGGAGTCAACTGGGTGGGGTCCCAGAAGCCAGAGGGGCTGGCGGCCAAGGCGGGTGGTGCTGACAATGGGCACTCGGATTGGGCCGAGTCCGCCCCACAGACCAGCTCCTCAGGGGGACCAAATGCTCAGAGGCCAGTTTACAGAGTGGGGGCGGCAATGCCTCTGTGGAGCAAGTGTCTCAAACACCTCGAGGTAGACGGGAAAAAGGTCACAGGGTTCTGGGACACAGGCGCTGACGTGACGCTGGCCCGACCCGGGGTGGTGGCACCGGGCTGCATGATACCCGATTCCCACCTGACGATAACAGAAATTGATGGGACCCCTTTCAAGGTGCCCATGGCGAGGGTGCACCTGAAATGGGGGAAGAAGGAAGGCCCCAAGAAGGTGGGCGTGCACAGCCATTTGCCGGCGGATGTACTGATGGGGGCTGACCTGGAGAACTGGCAAGGTGAACGCCCTCGTGCCCTGGTCCTAACCCGTAGCCAAAGGAAACGAGGGGTGCGCTCACCAGATTCAGGGGTACAGGCCCAGCCAAAGTCACAGGAGCCACAGGGGCCACCCCTGAAAGAAAGGGGGCCCCCAAAAACCAAATCTCACAGGCCAGGGGTGCTGGAGCCAGGCAGGGATGGGGAAGTAGCATCTGCTCCTGCCCAAGCGGAAAAATTCCAGGCAGAGCAGCAGAGAGACCCCTCCTTGCAAAAGCTGAGGGAACTGGCCAGTCTCAGCCCAGCTCCACAGCTGGAGGATGGCTGCAGGGAGAGATTCCTGTGGGAAAAGGGATTCCTGTACCGGGAATGGGCTCCCAGATGCAAAGCGGAGCCATGGAAGGTCCAGAGGCAACTGGTGGTTCCCCAAAAGTACCGGCGCAGGCTGCTGTACCTAACCCATGATGTCCCGCTCGCAGGACACCAGGGGATCCACCGCACCAGGAGAAGGTTGTTACAGAACTTTTTCTGGCCAGGAATCTTTGCAGCTGTCCGTCTGTATTGCCTGTCCTGCAATCCCTGCCAGAGGGTGGGGAAGAGCCGGGACAAGGGGAAAGCTGCCTTGAGGCCACTGCCCATCATAAAGGAGCCTTTCCAAAAAGTGGCTATAAACATAGTGGGCCCCTTCAGCAAGGCAACGCGTTCGGGAAAAAAATATATTTTGGTAGTGGTAAATTTTGCCACGCAATACCCAAAAGCAGTGGCCTTAACCTCTATCGACGCTAACACCGTGGCAGATGCACTGCTGTCCATTTTCAGCAGAGTGGGGTTCCCCAAGGAGGTCCTCACAAATCAGGGGTCCAACTTCATGTCGGCCCTACTGCAAAGCTTGTGGGACAAGTGTGGGGTCCGGCACACCTGGGCCACAGCCTACCACCTGCAGACCAATGGGCTGGTGGAGAGGTTCAATGGAACTCTGAAGCAAATGCTGAGAACCTTCATAAATCAATACCCCCATAACTGGAACAAGTACTTACCCCACCTGCTGTTTGCATACAGGGAGGTGCCCCAGGAATCCACGGGGTTCTCCCCGTTTGAGCTGCTGTATGGAAGGAGGGTACGGGGATCCTTGGACTTGCTCAAAAAAGAGTGGGAGGGGACGGCCTCCCCTGAAGGGGAGTCAGTGGTACAGTATGTACTGACCTTCCGGGAAAAACTCACCAAGCTCATGGGCCTGGCCAGGGAGAACCTCTCCATGGCCCAAAGGAAGCAAAAGGTCTAGTATAACCGTAACGCCAGGGCCCGAGCCTATGCCACCGGGGATCAAGTGATGGTCCTTATACCTGTGCGGCGGAACAAGCTGCAAGCGGCCTGGAATGGGCCCTTCAAGGTTATCAAACAGCTAAATGACGTAAATTGTGTGGTGAAACTGTCGAACCGGGCCCACAGCCACCGGGTCTATCATGTGAACATGATGAAACCTTACTGGAACAGACAGAACTTGGTGCTGGCCGTGTGCAGACACTGGGAGGGGCAGGGGGATGATCCCTTGGTGGATTTACTCACAAGAACTGGAGCCGGCTCCTTGCTGGAGTCTATTCCCCTCTCAGACCAGCTGACCCCTGCCCAGCAGACAAAGATCAAGAAGGTGCTGCATTCGCATCAACAGCTGTTCTCGGACAGACCCGGACGCACTGACCTGGCTGTCCACCAAATAGAGACAGGCACCCACGCCCCTATCAAGTGTGTGCCATTCAAAGCCACAGGGAGGACGGCTCAGGACATAGAGCGGGAGGTTGAAGACATGCTGGCTCTGGGGGTGATCCAACCCTCGTCCAGCCCCTGGGCCTCTCCCGTGGTGTTAGTCCCTAAAAAAGATGGGTCTGTTCAGTTTTGTGTGGACTATCGCAAGCTTAACGCCATCACTGTATCGGACGCCTACCCCATGCCCAGGCCTAATGACGTTTTAGACAAGCTGGGGGGAGCCTGTTACCTCACCACCATAAACCTCAGCAAGGGGTACTGGCAAGTGCCATTAGACCAAGATGCCCGGCTCAAGTCGGCTTTCATCACCCCTGTGGGGCTCTACGAGTTCCTGGTCCTGCCCTTTGGCCTCAAGGGGGCACCCGCGACCTTCCAGCGTCTGGTGGACCAGCTACTGAAAGGGATGGAGAGCTTTGCCCTGGCTTACATGGACGACATTTGCATCTTCAGCCAGATGTGGGAGGACCATGTGTCCCAACTCAAGCAGGTGCTGGACCAACTCCAGAAGGCTGGTCTGACTATCAAGGCAGGGAAGTGCAAGGTGGGAATGGCTGAGGTGACCTACCTGGGCCACAAGGTGGGCAGCGGCTGCTTAAAGCCAAAGCCAGCAAAAGTGAAGGCTGTCAAAAATTGGCCAACACCCCAAACTAAGAAGCAGGTCCAGGCCTTCATTGGGATGGCGGGGTACTACCGGAGGTTTGTGCCCCACTTTAGCTCCATCACAGCCCGCCTCACGGAGCTGTGTAAAAAGGAAAAGCCTAACAAGGTGGTCTGGACCGAGCAGTGCCAAGAGGCCCTCTGCGCGCTGAAGGAGGCTCTGGTCAGGGCCCCAGTGCTGGCAAATCCAGACTTCAACAAGCCCTTCCTGGTGTTCACCGATGCCTCAAACGTGGGGCTGGGGGCGGTGCTAATGCAAGTGAATAACAAAGGGGAAAAACACCCCATCGTGTACCTGAGTAAGAAGCTGCTGCCCCGGGAGCAAAACTACGCAGCCATATAGAAGGAATGTCTGGCCATGGTGTGGGCGCTGGGGAAGCTGCAGCCGTACCTGTTTGGACGGCGTTTCACTGTGTACACCAATCACTCACCCCTAACCTGGCTGCATCACATGAAAGGGGCCAACGCCAAGCTCCTGCGGTGGAGTCTGCTCCTGCAGGACTACGACATGGAGGTGGTCCACGTCAAGGGGAACAACAACACCATAGCCGATGCCCTGTCACGCAGGGAGGGCCCCGAACTTCCCCAGGTCACTGGCTAAGTGACCCCGCTCAGTGCGGTCTGGAAGGGGGGAGAGATGTGATGGAGTGGGGGGAGGGCATGTGTGAGTCAGGCTGGATGTCTGAGGCAAGCAGCAGCTCCCAGTGGCTAAGGATGACCCTGGGGCTACAACTGGCAGGTGACACCTCTGCCTGAACAAAGAGCAGGGAGGAGCTGAGCTGGGTTTTAAATCGGGGGCGGCAGTTAAAGGGAGGAAAAGGGAGAGCTGGAAGGCAGCCAGCCTGAGGAGGGGGAAGCTACACCCCAGAGGGGCCCCCCTCGGGGTCTTCCCCCCAGGACAGGTTGGAAGGACTGTCTCTGGCTGCTGTGCTGTTGCTTCTGTAAAAAACTGAACATCTGTTGCCTAATAAACCTGCTGTTGTACCTGCTGAGTGAGAGTCAATCCTGCCAGCGGACGGGGTGCAGTGCAGGGGGACCCCTGAACCCCATCACACAGCCCCACCACCCTCTGTGCCCCCTGCAGCGAGCCAGCCCCATGCCTGCCCCCCCACACTGAGCCAGTCACCCTGTGCTCTCTGCACCGAGCCAGCCCCACCGCCCCCTGTGCCCCCTGCACCGAGCCAGCCCCATGCCTGCCCCCCCACACTGAGCCAGTCACCCTGTGCTCTCTGCACCGAGCCAGCCCCACCGCCCCCTGTGCCCCCTGCACCGAGCCAGCCCCATGCCTGCCCCCCACACTGAGCCAGTCACCCTGTGCTCTCTGCACCGAGCCAGCCCCACCACCCTCTGTGCCCCCTGCACCGAGCCAGCCCCATGCCTGCCCCCCACACTGAGCCAGTCACCCTGTGCTCTCTGCACCGAGCCAGCCCCACCGCCCCCTGCTCTGAGCCAGCCCCACGCCTGCCCCCCACACTGAGCCAGTCACCCTGTGCTCTCTGCACCGAGCTAGCCCCACCACCCTCTGTGCCCCCTGCACCAAGCCAGCCCCACCGCCCACTGCCCCCCGCTGCACCGAGCCAGCCCCACCGCCCGCTGCCCCTGTCCCCTCCTGCACTGGGCCAGCCCCACTGCCCCCTGTGCCCACTGCACCAAACCAGCCCCACCGCCCCCTGTGCCCCCTGCCCCAAGCCAGCCCCACCGCCCGCTGCCCCCTGCTGCGCCGAGCCAGCCCCACCACCCGCTGCCCCTGTCCCCTCCTGCACTGGGCCAGCCCCACCACCCGCTGCCCCCTGTCCCCCCTGCACCAAGCCTGCCCCACCGCCTGTTTCCCCCTGTACCGAACCAGCCCCCCTGTGCCCCCTGCACCGAGCCAATCCCACCGCCCCCTGAACCCCCTGCTCTGAGCCAGCCCCATGCCTGCCCCCCCACACTGAGCCAGTCACCCTGTGCTCTCTGCACCGAGCCAGCCCCACCGCCCCCTGAACCCCCTGCTCTGAGCCAGCCCCATGCCTGCCCCCTACACTGAGCCAGTCACCCTGTGCTCTCTGCACCGAGCCAGCCCCACCACCCTCTGAGCCCCCTGCACCAAGCCAGCCCCACCGCCCCGTGCCCCCTGCACCAAGCCAGCCCCAGCACCCACTGCCCCCCGCTGCGCCGAACCAGCCCCACCGCCCGCTGCCCCTGTCCCCTCCTGCACTGGGCCAGCCCCACCGCCCGCTGCCCCCTGTCCCCCCTGCACCAAGCCTGCCCCACCGCCCGCTGCCCCCTGTACCGAACCAGCCCCCTGTGCCCCCTGCACCGAGCCAATCCCACCGCCCCCTGAACCCCCTGCTCTGAGCCAGACCCATGCCTGCCCCCCCCCACTGAGCCAGTCACCCTGTGCTCTCTGCACCGAGCCAGCCCCACCGCCCCCTTGCCCCCTGCACCAAGCCAGCCCCATGCCTGCCCTCATCCTGCCCAGGGCAGCTTTATTTGCCCAGTCCCCCCCCACCCCTGTGTGCCAGGCGGGGTAGTGCTTCCCAGGCCCAGCAGTGGGGTTGGGGGTCGCTGTAGCCAGGCCCCAAGGGCCAAAGGCCCTGCCAGAGCCTCCCCTGCCAGCCCCTGAGGTCTGCATTCAGCCAGACAGCGTGATCCTGGGCCAGGTTGCAGCAGCCTTCCCCTGCCCCCAGGACCTGGCATTGCTGCCCAGGGCTGCTGGAAAGCCACTGAGCCTGCGGGCAGGTTCCTGCCTGGGCGCTGCTGGCAGATGCTGCAGGGCTCACTCCTGCGGCAGAGGGGCTGGGGTGAGTCAGAGCTCTTGCCTGCAGAGGTGGCTGTGCCTATGGGAGTGCCAGGGCAGCTCCCTGTGGGGGGCGGGGGGCAGACTGGGCCACACGGTGCTGGAGCTGAGCTCCTCGGGCCCCAGGCGACAGAACCACACCTGCTTGCAGAGCTGGGCCCGTGAGGCGGGCAGGGCCCCTGGGCTCTGCTGAGCATGCTCCGTCCTCAGGACAGAGAGGCAGCTGGGGCCTGGTGCAAGCTGCTGGGGAAGCCAAGCCCTGGCCCTTCGGCACTGCACGCCTGCAGAGCAAGCCGACACGTCCCCTGCGCTTCAGCCTCACCCCCTGGCACCACCTGGCGCTTTGTGAGCACGCGGTGGCGGGGGCTGGGTGCTCTGCCTGCGCCACGCCTGAGCCCGGGGGTGGGGGCATTGCCGGGACTCGGCTGGCAATGTGGGTGGGCCAGCCAGGCAGTGGCCAGCGCTCTGAGCGCTCAGTGCTACGCTCTGGCAGTGGGCCGACCTCTGGGCTCCCCCCTGCCTGGCACAGGGCAGCTCCAGGAGCAGAGCTGGGTTTGCAAGGCTCTGCTCTGCTCCGGCAGTGCGCCCCAGGCAGGGGCTGTGTGTGGGACTTGCTCAGTGCAGGGGGGTCCAGGCTGGACCCTGCCCGCCGCGGGCAGAGCTTCCAGAGCCAGGTGGCAGCTGTCCTGCCATCCACACGTACGACAGTGGCAAGAGCCCCCCCCCCCCCCCCCCGGGCTGGGGGGGCAGCTGAGGGGCATTGCCTGGGCTCTGCGGACCAAGCAGTTTACAAGATGTCAGCGAGGGACTGGGGCTGGATCCAAGCAGCCTAGACCCAGCTTGGGAAGCAGGCAAGCGGCTGAGGCGAACACCTGCAAGCAGGCCCCAGGCAGTGCAGAAACCCAAGCCAGCTAATCCCCAGGGCTTTGGGGCTCAGGTTTCCCTGCTGGTCGCTGCCACCGAGCAGCAGGGCTGGGCTGGCCCTGGGCCCAAGGGTGGTTTCCAGCCCTCCCTGCCAGCTGGTCTTAGCCTAGCTGCCTCCCCTGACATGTGGGTCAGGAACCCCAGCAGGGTGGGCCTGCCCAGCCCACTGACGCAGCAGCACTTAGCATGGGGAAAGGTGGGCCCAGCTGTGCTCAGTGCCCTGCTGCTCTCCGGAGCTCGCCCTCGGCCGGCTGGCGTTTCTGCCCCGTCCCCGTGAGGAAGGCCGGGCTGGCCGACGCAGCGGAGACCGGAGGCGCTGTGCTAGGAAGAGGCCACCCTGGGGCAGAGCCAGGGCCCGAACGCAGACTGTGGGGTCCCAGGCCAGTGCCCTAAGCACAAGGCCTCCCTGCCATCCCTTGGCAGTGGTGCTGCCCCACTGTCCTGCCCTCTGCTCCTCCGCACAGGCCAGACGGGACCAACATGCTCTCCTGGCCTGACCCCTGCACGGCGCAGGCCTCAGAACCGGAATGGCCCCGCTGCGGCTGAGCCACCGCCAGCCTCAAAGCCCGACTTCCACCTTCCCGTGACAGACGCGCCCTCGGCCGCAGCCCCCGCCCCGGAGTGAGCCGTGCCCCGTGCTGCCAGGGCAGGCGACACCCAGCCTGGGCTGTGCCCCTCGCACCCAGGGGATTGGTCCTTCCTGCCCATAAGCCTGGCGCCCGGCTGGGCCCTGAGCGCGAGGGCCCCTGGGTGCGCGTTCTCTGCCGGCGCGCGCGGGTCGGGCGGTGGGCCGCTAGCCTGGCAGATGGGCGACGTGCCATGTGGGGAGCCGCTGCAGAGCGGCGCTGGGCGGCGGGTGCCAGCCCTTCGCTTAGGGCAGCCTGGGCACCAGGGCCGGGCACGGGCCATTTCTTTGGGCAGCCCCACAGACACTGCAGGCACCTGCTCCCTGCTGCTGCTCCTGCCTCGGCTGGGCTGGGCTGGCAGAGCGGTCAGCAGGCCCGGCCCTAGCCAGGCGGGTGCCCTGCGCAGCCCAGCCCTGCGCACGCCCATGGGCACAGACACCCTGGCACAGGCGGGAGGCGGGTGGCAGCACGTGGAGGACTCAGGCACAGCCGGGTGCTTGTGCCACAGGGTGGAGAGAAGCAGCAGCACTGGCAGGGGAACGCGCTGGCTGCTGCTCCTCCGGCTGCAGGCTCACGGGCTCACTGGGGCCCAGCACTGGGACACCGTCCCCTGTGCAGCAGCACAGCTGGCCTGGTGCTCAGTGCTCCAGCCTGCCTGTGACCGCCCTAACCAGCCCAAGCTCACCCTTTGCTGGCCCTTGCCGCCGCCCAGGGGCCCATTAGCATTCAGCCACCCTAAAGCCGGGGCAGGAATCCTGCCCCTGCAGCCGGGGGTGGCTCACCAGTGCTTGGGGTCCGGGCGTCTCAGCTGGCAGTGCCTTGCCTGAGGCAGGCCCCCCACTGCTCACACTCACTGTGCACACAGCAACAGTGTCCCCCCACTGCTCACACTCACTGCACACAGCAGCAGTGCCCCTTCACTGCTCACACTCACTGTGCACAGCAACAGTGCCCCCCCGCTCACACTCACTGCACACAGCAGCCATGCCCCCTCCACTGCTCACACTCACTGTGCACACAGCGGCAGTGCCCTCCACTGCTCACACTCACTGCACCCAGTGGCAGCAGGTAGCTGCTCCACAAAGGGAACAGATCCCGAAAGAGCTGGGCCCTGGAAGAGGAACAGACCGGGGTGCCCAGCCCCCAGCACAACGGAGGCAGCGCAAGGGCTGCCCCACCCTCCCCCAGGGCCTGCCCCCGCCCCCCACCTGGCCAGGCAGCGCAGGGTGAGCCAGGCAGAGCAAGAGCAAAAGTGAAAGTGCTGCTGGAGAAGGGGAAGTTTGGGGGGGGGTGCAGTCCTGGGCTGCCATTGGCTGCCCTGGGCTTCCCGAGGGGATTTACCTCGGGCATTGGGTCCACATAAAACAGGCAGCGCCTGGGCGCTGGGCCGGGCACCACGGGGAGGCGAGGGCGCTCCAGCTCCCAGCCTGGCGCTGCACAGCCCGGGCTGCCCACGCGGACTCCACACCCAGCTTGCAGTGTGCACAGCCCTGGCTGCTGGCCTGCCTCCTGCACAGGGCACAGTCTGCTGTGTGCTGGGGCACACCAGGAGCCTGGGCCAGGGCCCATGCAGGGCTCCCATCCTGCCCAGGAGCCTGGGAAAGCTGAGCCGGGCCCAGCCATGGCCGGCTGCCCAGGACACTGCATGCTGCTTTCGCCTGCTGCTGGCGGGGCAGGTGAGCAGCGGGGGGGGGGGGGGGGGGGGAGGGGGCGACGGTGGTGGAGGAGGTGAGTGGCGGGGGTGGGGTGGGGTGGATGCTGGTGTGGCAGGTGAGTGGCGGGGGGGCAGGGGGGATGCTGGTGGGGCAGGTGAGTGGCGGGGGGGGGGATGCTGGTGTGGCAGGTGAGTGGCGGGGGGGCGGGGGGGGATGCTGGTGGGGCAGGTGAGTGGCAGGGGCCGGGGCGAGGAGAGAGACGCTGGCAGGGCAGGTGAGCGGCAAGGGGGGGGCGGGGGGGGGGCCGCTGGCAGGGCAGGCGGGTGGGCACACACAGCCCTGCAGTGGGGCACAGTCCATGGCAGGAGGCAATGCATGGGGAGCACAGGGCTTTGCTTAACCCCCTGCCCTTCTGCACTGCCCCCCGACCCCCCCCCCCGTGCAGCAGGGCCCTCCCCCGCTGCGACTGTCCACAGGCGGGTGCCACCGGGGGGGGGGGCGGGGGGATTGTGCATGCGGCAGGTGTCGAGTGCCTCCCCACCCCCCCACCCCCATGGGAGCCAGGCTGTCAGCTGCTGCCTCCCAGCTGGGCCCCGCAGCGGCGCCTTGCACTGCAGGCCACCAGCTGCCGCACTCCAACCTGCAGCCGGGGACCCACGTGGCCTGGCCGTGGCCTCCCATAGCAGTGTTGGTGCTGAGGCCCACAGCCAGGCCCAGGAATTGCTCCCTGCTGCCCAAATCGTGGGGCGGCACCACAGGCTGAATAATCCCTCGCTGGTGGTGGGAGGCCCTGGGATGGGCCCAGCCTGCCCCACGGCACGACCGGCTGACCCCGCCTTCACCAGCCTCACAGCCAGTGTTTACCTGCCCCTGCAGTGCTCAGCTTGGGCCACAGCCAAGCCCTGGCACCCCAGGCCCAGCAGGGCAGCGCCCGGCACCGCTTTCTTTACAAGGAAAGCCCTGGGCACATCGCTGTCAGGTGTGTCCTGCTGGGACAGCCTGGCCCAGCCAGTGCCCTGCTGGGGGGAGCCAGGCAGGCCCAGGGGAGCTGTCCACACAGTGCCCTGCTGGATAGCTGGGCCAGGCAGCCCCTCCCCATGCCCGTCCCTGTTCAAACGGACTCTGCGTGCCTGCTCCTGCGGCTGGGCTGAAGTCCCCTCTGCCCCACACCCCACAGACTCACCACTTCCTGTTTCCCAGCTCCTGAGCTCCCCAGAAGTTCCTCCTTGCCTTGTTCTGCTGCTCAGTGCTGACAGCCCCAGCCCACAGCGAGCAGGCCGGGGCCAGGTGCACTGCAGAGGGGCTGGGGTGGGGGCAGGGTGCCCAGCCGGCACCCTGGGCAGCCAGCCACAGACCCAGGTTACTGCGCCCAGGTGCACGTAGGTGACCGAGCTCCAGCGAGCTGGCAGCGGTTTGCCAGCCCTGGGCCATGGCTGGGGCACTCAGTGCGCGTTTGGCTCCCTCCCCCACGCGCCTGTGGGTGCGGGGCCAGGACAGGGGCCTAGGATGGGCTCCTCGCAGCTGAATGCCAGTCAGCGGTTTGCAATTTGCGTTCTGGAATCCAAAAAATCCTGGCTGCAGTTTTCAGCCCCGCTGCCCTGGGCTGGGGCTGGGTGGGCCTGGCTGCAGATGCCGCACTGGGGCAGGGCACCCTGCTCGGTCTAGCCAAATGCCCCCCCCCAGAGCAGCCAGGCAGAGCGAGGCGCCCTCGCCCTGCAGGGCTGGGAAGGCTCAGCACAGAACAGGCAGCCAGGCCCCCGGCAAGGGCGACGCTGAGCCAGCCCAGCTCCCAGGACCTGCCTGTCTCCGTCCTGTGCTTGCTGCCCAGGGTGCAGAGGAGCTGAGCTGCAGGCCTATGGGAGGCTCTCCCTGGGTATTTGCCCACAGCCATGGTCAACAGCCAGCCGCCTTACCCAGGTTCTAACTCCTGATAGCCTGGGCACCAGCCTCCCCCAGAGCACCCACTGCTGCCCTCCCACGTCCCCCACACCCTGCTGAGCCCAGGGCCCGGGAGCGGCTCCATGGGTGCTCAGGGCCAGGCTGCCCTCCTGCTGCCAGTGAAACCCTTCCCCCATCACCAAACCCAGCCCCAGAGCACAGGCCAACCCCAAGGCTGGGACCCAGGCTGCAGCCTCGTCCAGCGCCACCACCTGCCACCCTGGCGGCACAGTCTGACCCTTTGGGGCGGCTCTAAGCCGGCACCTCGTCATGGGCTCTGTGCCAGTTTGCAGCACGGGCCCAGCATGTGGGAGAAAAACCACCTTCATCCTGCTCCGCCTGCCCCCCCAGCAGCAGGCGACCCCCCCAGAGGCCCTGGGGCAGCCCAGCTAGCTGTGCAGAGGGCCAGGCCCAGGGCCATAGCAGGACGGTTGAGGCTGGCCAGGCCTTGCCAGCTAAGGTCCGTGCCACGGTGAGTGGCCAGAAGAGCTGCCAAGCACAGATTGGCTTGGGGCCTATCACCCCTAGTTCCTTTGGCCTCCTCAGAGCCGCTTCCTGGGCTGCCCCCATCGGCGCTGGCACCGCTGCCTGGGGCTGGCTGTGAGCGCCCCACTGGCATGCAACCGGCTGCTGACCCTCAGCTCCCGCTGGTGGCCCTGCCTGCCCCCTCTACACCCCCGGCCCTCCCGCGCTGGCAGCAGGAGCCGCAGGTGTGGAAGCTGGGAGAGAAGGCCAGGGAGGGAGGGGGGGCGTCTCGCATTTCCAGGCGTTAGCTACTTGCCTACCTTGCCAGCCGCGTCCCCAGGGAAGGGCTGGACCACGCAGCCAGCCTCCAGGGGAGACCTTTGTTCTCCTCTGCTGCCTGGCCACCTGCTTCGGCACCAGCCTGCTGGGTTGCGGGGGGGGAGGGGAGGGGGGGGCTGGCGCTGGGCATCTCCTCCTCACCAGCCCAGGTCCCATCCCCAGGCCCCCAACGGAGGAACGGGCTCAGCGCAACCCAGCAGGGATGGGCTCCCAGTCTCGCCCCGCTGCAGGGCTCGGTGGTGTCTGCTCCCTGGGTCTGGCCGTGCCCGTACGACGGCGATGGGGCTGCAGCACAAACTAACCACGCTCACCCCAGGCTGAGTGCAGGGCTCCCTCTCCTCCAGCCCCCTGAGGCACACGCCTGGACCCAGGGTGGGGCTGCTCGGGACAGTCCCTCTCTTGCCTGGGGCCTGCGGTCGGTGCTCACTCCTGGGCTGTCAGGCTGGTGGTTTGACTGGGCTGTTTTGCTGTGTGCCGGTGCAGCTGTCTACACGCGCCCAGGGACCTGCAGCTTCACAGGCTCTCCCGCCGGGCCAGGTTCCCGGGGATCACGGCACCGGCCACCCACGTGATGGCGTGACAGCGGGCAACGGAATCCCAAAAGCAGCTGTCTTCCTCTGAGCAGCCCAGCTGCGGTTGGATTTCGTTACCTGCTCTCCCGCCCCGGCAGCTGCCAGCCCGCCCCACGCCGGAGCAACCCTGCACCCAGGACCGTCACAGCCTGTGCGCCGCCAGGCTCGCTGTGAGCCCCACAGACGTTGCTCCAAGAGCCACTGGCGAGTGGCACTGGGTCCCTTCCTTTGGGATAACAGTTCACCTGAAAGCACCAGACCAGGGCTCGGCAACCCCTGGCAGGGGAGGGCGGATAGCGCAGTGTAACCGTTAGAGCATTGGCCGGCTGAGCCCAGCTTGTGAGCCCAATCCTTGGGGGCGGGGGGTAAATAGATTTAAAAATATCCTTCAGGGCTGGTGCTTGGCCCTGCTGGCAGGGCTGGGGCTGGACTTGCTGACCTCCTGAGGGCCCCGCCAGCTCCAGGAAACAGGTGTAGCTCCATACATTAGGCAAGCCGATTTTCACCAGCAGACGAGGTGGGAGCTCAGTCCCTCTGCCCCGCACGCAGCCAGGAGCGTGCGCAAAGCCAGGCTGCCAGAGGACTAACATTGCCCAGCGAATGGCACCAGCCCCCGCCCACGGCAAAGCTCCGCACCCTGGTGCATTTACGAGCGAAGCTGTTTGTTGGAGCTAGGACTGGCAGTGACTCCGAGAGGTACCAGCAGCACTGGGGCTGCAGAGGGGTGAACAGGTCACATTCCAGCACCGAACGCTGGACTAGAGGGCTCGCCTCTCAACAGCCACTGCAGGGCTCTCGCAGCAAAGGCCCCAGACATCGGCTGCTCTCTGCCAGAGCCAGCGATTCGCCAGGCTGAGAGGAGCACAGAGCGCTCCCGCCCTGCAGCCAGGGCCCGAGGAGGGAGATGAGGCCAGCGGCTCTGCGCCGTGACCTGGGGATGGGAAACTGGAGAGCTCCCCAAGGAGGCAGGTCAACTGTTTCCATCTTGCAGCAAACAGCTCTGCTGAGCCAACGTGCCAGCTGCTGGGGGCCGGGTGAGCCGGGCTCTTGCGGCTGCGAGGCGTGGGCCTGCTGGGCGAGCAGCAGAGCGAGGGAGGGGCTGGTGGTGGGCGCTCAGCTGGGGCAGCAGGTCTGGCTGCCAGCAGGCGGAACGGGAAACGAAGGCCGGCCTGCAGGAGCCAAAGAAAACCTTCCCGTGCCTCCCAGCGGGCTTCATACCAGGTGCCTGGCTGCAGCCACCCTTCCAGGGAGCTTCGGCCAAAGGCCAGGGACCCCCCGGCAAGGCCAGTACCCAGCACGTCCATGGGCAGGGTGCCCCCCACGCTGGGACCTGCACACTCCCACCCACACACTGGTGCCTCTGCCTTGACCCCCCCATGCCCCACCTCAAAGGACGTGAGACTTGGGGGGGCTTTTGCAGCAGCAGTGCTGGGCACCCCACAAACAAACTAGCTGCAGGTCCCAGCTCTCCTCTGGCCTCATGTGTGCAGGGGGAGGCCTGGTACAGGCCTGCCCACCCAGCTGGGCTCCCTTGGACATGACTGGCTGGCAAGGGGCTGGCCCTGCTCCTCCCAGCATGCACTGAGCTAGCTAGCGGGGGAGCTGCCGGGGCCGTGGCGGCAGGGCCGGCCCGTGCTCCTGCTAGCTAAAGATAGCTGCTTGTTTCCTGGGGAGAAACCGCCAGAGGAGCTCTGCACAAGCAGCAGCTGGCTGCAGTGTGGATGTGGCACGTGCAGCAAGCCAGCCAGGACCCCAGCAGGAGGCTGAAGTCACAAGACACATGCAAGTGCCTCCGGGCAGCCTGGGCCCTGCTCCAGGGAGCGCTCAGCGAGCGATGCAGCAGCTGGGATCTGGCCAGCCCAGTCCCGCACGGAGCGAGAGCGAACTCCTGGGCAGAGCCCCCGGGGTGCAGATGGGGAAAGCCCGGGCTGAGATCTGCAAGGACCTTCCCATTACATGCTGGGGAAGGCCTGGCCTTGCCTGCTAGTGGGTGGCAGGACTGGAGGGCAACAGCAGGGTCGGGAGCAGCACAAGTCTGTGGCACCCCAGCTCCTGTGTCATGGGACGCCACAGGGCTCAGCTGAGTCCCGCCCCGGGGGGAAAGCCAAACCCCTGAGACACGGCCCAACAACGTCCATCAGCCTTGGGCAGGAGGCTGCACCCAGGCCCAGCCCCTCTCCCCTGCCAGGAGGTGCCCTCAGCCCACCTCTGTCCCGCTGCCAGCGCAGTCCTCACATAGGTTAGTTGAGATGGTCCTGGCCAGCTGGAGGTGCCCACAGGCCCACAGCGGGGAGCGCAGGGCCAGGGCTGGGCTGGGAACAGCTGCAGTAAAGAGGAGAAGACCAGTGAGGTGCTGACGCTCCCAGCAGAGCCTGCGAGCTGGGGCCGTGGGCACGGCTGCGGGCACAGCCGGCAAGGCCAGTGTGGCACACGGAGCCACAGGTTGAGGTTTTGGCACACAGCATGTTTGTCTGAGGTTCCCGCCCCCCCATACCAGGTGGGGGACAGGCGTGGGGGGGGAGCTCTGCTCTCAAAGCTCCAGCCACAGGGAGAGCAGGCCTGGCCCAGGATCTGAGCCGCAATCTGACAGAGGCTAGTGACACCACCATCGTCAGGCACAGCTGAGAAACCGCCTTGGAATGACACGATCACTCCCGCTGAGCGAGTAGCCGGCGCCATCGGGAATGTCGTGTCCGCCCAAAGCTCTTTCGGCACCTCCCGGAGCAAGGCTGAGCGCCAGCAGCCCAACCGCAGGATCCCCTGGGCACCGCAGGCTGTAACGCCAGCGCGCCGCACCACCGCCTGCAGCCAGCGCCCGCTCCCCAGTGCCCTGCGCGCCTGCCCAATACAACGCACAAAACGGCCAGGCACCTGCTCTTCTCCTGCCACGTTACCGCGGGGGGCCTCAGGGCTGCTCTCCTGCCTCGGGTGGAGCTGGGGAAAGCGCCGCACGGGGCGGCCTCCGCTCACCGCGGACAGTCAGCAGGTGGTCTGGTGTGAGCAGGAAAACTCAGATCACCTCTTGGCTGTGAGCGGTGGTGCAGCCAGCAGTGCTGCTCCGCCGCAGCGCCTCCCGCCTCCAGGAAGGGAAGACGCAACGGAGGGGACCCCTCTGGCCCGCCTGCTGCCACGCGGCCAAAAGCCCAGGGCTGGCTACTGACCGGCCACACTGTCTGACTGCAGAGCCCTCCAGTGAGCACCTCTTCGGTCACCTCTTGTTGCCAACAGCGTGCACAGCACTGCCCCACTCCCCAGCATGGCGGCTGACCTTTGACCTGGGTTTGGCCCAGCTTCGGGGGAAGGAGCTAACCCTTCCGGGCACCTCTCTGAACCAGGCCCCCGGAGAGCAATGTGCACCCAACAGCAGGATCTCTCCGGGGCAGATACGGAGCCCTGAAAGGGAACTTCCCCTGCCCATCAACCAGAGCTAGACGACCAGCTCTCCAAACAAGCAGCACTCACTGGGCTGGCAAAGCAGGGCAGACCTCCTGGCTCCGCAGCTACCACTTTGGGGGCTGTGACAGCTCCGTACCCCACGAATGATTTGCTGAGAGTGGGTGGGGGCCATGCAATTCCCCCTCCCCTAACACAGGAACCAGGTTAAATCAAACCAAAGGCAGGGCTTCCCACTGCACACCCAGCCTATGCAACTCCTGCCAGGCCAAGGGGAAGGCCCAGCCTGGAGCAGCGTTCAGGCCCGAACAAGCTAAGGGCAGGCCAGGTCCAGCAACGGCGTTCAGCCCCCCATGCAACTTGTGCTCTGGGCGTGCCCAAGGCCCTGACTGGCAGCACTGGGACTGGGGGCGCGACCGCATGTTCTGTTGGTGCAGCGGGCAGGACAGCGGGCTGGATGGGCTATGGGCTGAGCAGCCTGGGTAGGCCAGGGTTCTGCGGCCCAGCAACTCAGCGAGTCTCTGCTGGGAAAGGGCCTGTGCGGGGCAGCGCCTGCCACATGCAGCATATTCGAGCTCACTCAAGGAGGCAGGGACCCCAAGAGCCCTGTGAAGGAGCAGCACAGCCCCCTGTAAGAGCTTGGGCTGGAGAGCTCACTAGGTCAGCACCTCGGAGCGACAAGACGCGGCCTGAGCGAGGCGAAGGCCAAGAGCTGTTTGTCCCCTCAGTGGAGGGAAAGTGGCAGCTCCGGAAGGAGTCCCAGCCCTTGGCAGTGCTCCAGCCCCGCGTGCCCAGCCAGCCCGAGGCCCAAATGGCGTGGTGCAGTGCGGAGTGGCGCAGCATGGTGCGGTGCGGAGTGGCGTGATGCGGAGTGGTGTGGTGCAGTGCAGAGTGGTGTGGTGCGGTGCAGTGTGGAGTGGTGTGGTGCGGAGTGGCGTGGTGCGGTGCAGTGCAGAGTGGCATGGCGCGCTGTGGTGCAGTGCGGAGTGGCATGATGTGGCATGGTGCAGTGCGGTGCAGTGTGGAGTGGTGCAGTGTGGAGTGGCGTGGTGCGGTGCAGTGCAGAGTGGCATGGCGCGGCGTGGTGCGGTGCGGAGTGGCGTGGTGCGGTGCGGTGCAGAGTGGCGTGGCGTGGCATGGTGCAGTGTGGAGTGGCGTGGCGCGGTGTGGTGCAGAGTGGCATGGCGCGGCGTGGTGCAGTGCGGAGTGGCGTGGTGCGGCGTGGTGCAGTGCGGAGTGGCATGGTGCGGAGTGGCACGGCGTGGTGCAGTGCAGAGTGGCGTGGCGCGGCATGGTGCAGTGTGGAGTGGCGTGGTGCGGCGTGGTGCAGTGCAGAGTGGCGTGGCGCGGCGTGGTGCAGTGCGGAGTGGCGTGGTGAGGTGCAGTGCGGAATGGCATGGTGCGGAGTGGCACGGCGTGGTGCAGTGCAGAGTGGCGTGGCGCGGCGTGGTGCAGTGTGGAGTGGCGTGGTGAGGTGCAGTGCGGAATGGCATGGTGCGGAGTGGCGTGGCGTGGAGTGGAGTGGCACAGCGTGGTGCAGTGAGGTGTGGAGTGGCACGGCGTGGTGCAGTGCGGAGTGGCGTGGTGCGGCGCAGTGCGGAATGGCATGGTGCGGAGTGGCACGGCGTGGTGCAGTGCAGAGTGGCGTGGCGCGGCGTGGTGCAGTGCGGAGTGGCGTGGTGAGGTGCAGTGCGGAATGGCATGGTGCGGAGTGGCACGGCGTAGTGCAGTGCAGAGTGGCGTGGCGCGGCGTGGTGCAGTGTGGAGTGGCGTGGTGAGGTGCAGTGCGGAATGGCATGGTGCGGAGTGGCACGGCGTGGTGCAGTGCAGAGTGGCGTGGCGCGGCGTGGTGCAGTGTGGAGTGGCGTGGTGAGGTGCAGTGCGGAATGGCATGGTGCGGAGTGGCGCGGCGTGGTGCAGTGTGGAGTGGCGTGGTGAGGTGCAGTGCGGAATGGCATGGTGCGGAGTGGCGCGGCGTGGTGCAGTGTGGAGTGGCATGGTGAGGTGCAGTGCGGAATGGCATGGTGCGGAGTGGCACGGCGTGGTGCAGTGCAGAGTGGCGTGGCGCGGCGTGGTGCAGTGTGGAGTGGCGTGGTGAGGTGCAGTGCAGAATGGCATGGTGTGGAGTGGCGCGGCGTGGTGCAGTGTGGAGTGGCGTGGTGAGGTGCAGTGCGGAATGGCATGGTGCGGAGTGGCACGGTGTGGTGCAGTGCAGAGTGGCGCGGCGCGGCGTGGTGCAGTGCGGAGTGGCGTGGTGAGGTGCAGTGCGGAATGGCATGGTGCGGAGTGGCACGGCGTGGTGCAGTGCAGAGTGGCGTGGCGCGGCGTGGTGCAGTGTGGAGTGGCGTGGTGAGGTGCAGTGCGGAATGGCATGGTGTGGAGTGGCGCGGCGTGGTGCAGTGTGGAGTGGCGTGGTGAGGTGCAGTGCGGAATGGCATGGTGCAGAGTGGCACGGTGTGGTGCAGTGCAGAGTGGCGTGGCGCGGCGTGGTGCAGTGTGGAGTGGCGTGGTGAGGTGCAGTGCGGAATGGCATGGTGCGGAGTGGCGCGGCGTGGTGCAGTGTGGAGTGGCGTGGTGAGGTGCAGTGCGGAATGGCATGGTGCGGAGTGGCGCGGCGTGGTGCAGTGTGGAGTGGCGTGGTGAGGTGCAGTGCGGAATGGCATGGTGCGGAGTGGCGCGGCGTGGTGCAGTGTGGAGTGGCGTGGTGAGGTGCAGTGTGGAATGGCATGGTGCGGAGTGGCGCGGTGTGGTGCAGTGTGGAGTGGCGTGGTGAGGTGCAGTGTGGAATGGCATGGTGCGGAGTGGCGCGGTGTGGTGCAGAGTGGCGTGGCGTGGTGAGGTGCAGTGCGGAATGGCATGGTGCGGAGTGGCACGGCGTGGTGCAGTGCAGAGTGGCGTGGCGCGGCGTGG
Source organism: Carettochelys insculpta (assembly GCF_033958435.1). Classification (NCBI taxonomy): domain Eukaryota; kingdom Metazoa; phylum Chordata; order Testudines; family Carettochelyidae; genus Carettochelys; species Carettochelys insculpta. The sequence continues at coordinate 49,052,669 of NC_134147.1, read as the reverse complement.
TGCAGTGTGGAGTGGCGTGGTGAGGTGCAGTGCGGAATGGCATGGTGCGGAGTGGCGCGGCGTGGTGCAGTGTGGAGTGGCGTGGTGAGGTGCAGTGTGGAATGGCATGGTGCGGTGTGGTGCAGTGTGGAGTGGCGTGGTGAGATGCAGTGTGGAATGGCATGGTGCGGAGTGGCGTGGCGTGGAGTGGCACAGCGTGGTGCAGTGAGGTGCGGAGTGGCACGGTGTGGTGCAGTGTTTCAGCTGCCTCCTGCGCATTCTGAGCCTTGGGTGGGAGCACGCACACACGCGCACTCGCACACTTGCGACTGGCTACATGGAGGGCTTCCCTAGGCAGGTCCCTGAACGCGGGGAGAGGACCCAGCTGGGCTGCTCTGCCCCGCTCCACCCATCCCCTCCGCACACCGCCCTGCCCTGCCCCACATTTCTGTCTCCCCCTTTGCAGTGCCCTGCCCTGCCCCTTCCTCAGGCAGCACCGCACCCCGCATCCGGCCCACTGTGAGAACAGTGAGGGGAGGGACACCGGGATGGGGATCCCCAAGGGGGGCACTGAGGGGTTACCCCAAAAAAGGGGGGTGCCCCGGGGGAGGGGTACTGGGATGGGTTCCCCCAGGAATCCCCCTGCGTCCCTCAAGGTGAGGGGCACTGGGGGCGCTACCCGAGGGGGGACCCCCGCTGGGATGACGTAGGGCGGGGATCTCTGCGGCCGAGAGGAGGGAGAGGAGCGAGCCGGGAGCGCCCCTGCCACTGAGCGCAGCCCCCGCGGCCGAGCGTGGTTCCACACCCAACATGGCCGCGCGACTCGCCCTCCACGCTCTGTGTGAGATGGCGGCCGCCACGCCCCCCGCCACACCCGACATGTCCGCCACCCTGGGCCTCCGCCCCCGAGGACGGCTGGAAGTGACGCCCCTTCCGGTTACACAAACCGGAAGTTATTCCTTTCTCGTGTGCCCCCAATGCGGGGCGGGCGCTTCCGGTTTCTGCAGCTGCCTGGGTCCCCATGGAGACGGGCGCGGGCCGGTTCCGGGTGTCGGAGACCCTGGGGGCCCTGAACGCGGCGCTGAGGACGGATCCCCGCCCCGCTGCCCCCGCCTCCGTCTGGTTCAAGGAGAGCAGCGCCCGGAACCTGCGGAGCCGCGACTTCCTGGCGCCCCAGGCCGCGCTGCGGGCGTGCTTCGCGGGGGGGCAGGTAGGCGGGGCCTATGGGCTCGCGGGGTGGAGAGGGCGGGGCCTATGGGAAGGGGCGGAGCTTGGGTCGAGCGGGGCGGGGCTAGCCGTGGGCGGGGAGATAGACGCTGCAAGCTGCAGCGCCGAGCACCGACCGCCGCCGCGGGCGCCCACGTTCCCGTGCAGTTGGCGGGGGGCTGGGCTGCTCGTCACACGGACGTGTCCTTCGTGAGCAGCTGGCGCTGTGCAGCGCCTCCTTCCTCCCACGAAGCCCCTGGGGCCAGGCGGAGCTCAGGGCCACCCCAAGTCAGTCAGCAGCCCCAGCTGGGTCACACGGGCCCCCCACCTCTGGGTGAAGCATTGCAGTGCCCCCCCCCCCGCGCCCAGCAAAACACACCTGCAGTCCGGCGGCACTTTAAAGACAACAGCGATTTAGTCGATCCGTTGATTGGATGAGGTGGGTCTGGCCTACGAAAGCTCATCACCGAACAAATCATTTTGTGAGTCGTTAAAGTGCTACCTGGGGCTGGCTTGTTCTCTTAGAACACAGACTAACGTGCTACCTCTCTGCTACCACCCTCCTGGTGAGATAGTTTTTCTTTATATCCAACTGACACCTCCCCGTCTGTCATTTCAGAGCATTGTCCTTGTTCTGCCATCCATGACCCTGAGAAGACTCTCTCCAGCCTCTTTAGAGCCCCCCCCTTCAGGAAGTTGAAGGCTGCTATCAAATTACCCCTCACTCTTCTCTTCTGCAAGCTAAATAACCCCAGGTTCCTCAGCCTCTCCTCATAGGTCATGTGCTCCAGCCCCCCTAATAATTTTGGTTGCCCTGCACTGAACCCACTCCACTGTGTCCACACCCTTTCTCTACTGGGGGCCCCCTGAACTGGATACAATATGCAGATGTGGTCTCACCAGTGCCAAGTAGAGGGAAATAGTAACTTCTCTAGATCTGCTGGAAATGCTTCTCCTAATGCACCCCAATGTGCTATTAGCCTTCTTGGCTACAAGGGCACACTGCTGACTCATATCCAGCCTCTCACCCACTGTAGGCCCCAGGTCCTTTTCCGCTGCATGGCTACTTAGCCAGTCGGTCCCCAGACTGTAACACTGGCTGGGATCTCTCTGTCCCAAGTGCAGGACTCTGCCCTTCTCCTTGTTGACCTGTTAAAAGCATAGATGCCCTTGCACCAGACTGGGATTCTAGGCTCACTACTGGCACAGAGAGGATAGCAGCCTTGACTGTGGGCTGCAGTAAGGGCCTGACAGTCTGTGAATCTAAGCTGGATTGGTGAGATCCCGGCTGGTTTCCACGAGCAGCTGTGAGGTATTTGTAAGCTGGGATAATGCTGTCTGTAGCAGAGCAGGCGCATTCACAGAGCTGCTTTTCACTTGTCTGTCTTGTCTTCTTGCAGATTCCCCAGAACATCCTAGAAGATGTGACTTCACTAAAACACCCTGCGGTACCACCTCTCCAGAACTGCCAGCTGACCCCAGTGGGGCTGACTGTTCAGCTAGAGCGACCTGCGGTCTTCCACCATGTTTTGCATTCCATTCCTGAGTTCATAAAACCTTCCCTGTCAGCTAGTGGGCAAAGCATCATCCTCAACTGCGCACCCCTGCAGAGCCGGAGAAGTGTGGACATGCTTAGCCTGAGCAGTCTGAGAGCCATTCTAGTAACTGACCACTTGGCTGAAGTGCTCAGAATACAAGGGTCAGTGTATTGAACTCTCCAGCTTTCAAAATGCTCTTTGTTGGATGTTGCAGAGACTTGTGCTCATTGTGCGAGAGAGCACGGAGCTTATGTATGGTACCAGTCCTGCATGGTATTCTCTTTCACTCCAGGATGAATGTCCACCTGGTTCCTGCAGTGCCTGAGGACGATACGCAGAAGTTCCTGCGCCAGCTGCGAGTTGACTGGCCCTCAGAAGTGGAACCAGCATTCGTTCCTCAGGACGTTTTGACCTTAAAGCAAGTCCTCAGCCAGTGCCCTTATGCTTCAGGGCCAGGGCTGGAGCCAGGGCAGACCAGGCTACCTGATGATGTTATATTTAAAGTGCATTTGAAAAACTTCCTTGTGCAGCAGAGTTTGGAGGGCTATGACCCTAACCTAGAGGTCTGTCTCGGTGAGTGGCATATGTTTAACATGTTGTCTGACTGGGTAGGCCCAAGGCTGCAATTAGCTCTGTTTTCCTACAGAAAAAAGCAGTTTGGTCTCATATCCCCCTTTTTTTCCCATCCTTTTGCTCTTTTTTGCTTCTGGGGCACCAGCCTGTAACATGAAAAGCTTGGGGCAAGCCACACTCCCACAGGACACTGAGGCAGTGATGGCTGGGCTGGAGTCAGAGTGCAAAGAGTCTGTGTCTTTTCCTCCCCCTTGGCAGTGACTGAGGAGAAACTGCGGATCCTGGCAGAGCTGAGGCATGCCACCCTGTGCTGCACAGTGAGTAATCCTGCTCGCTTGTGAACATCTTGCCTGCTGGGTTTGTGCTGCTCTAGTACACAGCAAACTCTGAGCCCCTCCCGACTCCTTCCTGTGCTTGGTTGGAAGCACCTGTAACCAGGCTGCTGCTTTGCTGCAGGACTCAGGGCCAGGAGGCTGCTGCGGGGTGGTGCACGTGGTGAGCTGTGAGGGCGAGTTCCAGCAGCAGCAGATGGACTTGCTGTGGAGGATGTTGGACCTGGGAGCTCACACAGCCTTGCAGGTGAGGCAGGTCCCTGACCCTCCCATCTCTGCCTGCCATGGTAGCACCCAGCCGAAGACATACAGGGGTAAGTGTTTCCTCCTCTTGTTGCCTGGAGCTGGCTGGTCAGGGAGAGAGGCATCTGAACACGGTGGCCCCTGGTTTCCACCAGGAAGGGCTCACGGTGAAAGGGGACCTCTTGGCGTCAAAAATGTTCCTTTCCCTCTTCTGTAGTCTCCCTCTGGCCTTCCGGCAGTGTTCCTCCCCAGGAGGCCGTGATGGTCGTCGGGGGAGAGGGACAGACGAATGTGGGATCAGTCACCGTACAGCTGGAATAAGCTGTGGCGTTACAGGGGTTTGGGAGCCAGGGCTCAGGTTTGTGCAGGGTGCTGGTCTCCCTGAGGTTTAAGCCCAGCTTACGATGGCTGGTGCGCTCAGTATTTCACATGTTCCAGCGTCCTCCTGAGGACGGTCAGGGAGCACTTTGTCCCTTGAGTCACTCTTTGCTCCTCTCTCTCAGAAACACCTTGTCTGTGGGCCAGTGAAGGTCGCCAACTCCCCCTGTCCTGCTGGGGCACCCCAGTACTTCCGGTAAGTTGGCACTCAGCCAGGACTGCTGCAGTCACTCATCCGAGCCAATTTCCCTGCCCTCTGCTGAGGCGGCTGCTGATCAGGGTGGGTTTCCTTTTGTAAAACGCTGCCCAGCGTGCTGGTGCCGTAGAACATTCTGTGACCCTCCCAGTGTTTCTTCAGCACCACCCCCTCCTCTGAGTGACTCGTGGCGCTGTGCACGGGTGGTTGGGACAGACAGGGCAGTGTACAGCGAGCACTGGGAAGAGAACCTGGATCTCCTGACTTCCAGTCGTCTCTTCCACCCATTAGCTATGCTTCCTGCAACCCTGCTCTGCATGGCCCCACAGGGCTATGGCTCCTGTCCTTAGCAGGCAGGCCTCGACTGTCAGCACCTGCCCAGTGGAGGACTGGGGTGGAGGTCACTGGGTAATGGAAGGGTGGGATAAGCCCCTTTTACCAGGTCTGTCCTGCAGAGGCGTGGTGGGGAGGTGCGAGAAGCAGCAGGCAGGCCTGAGGGAACTAGGCTGGGGGCTGGATTGACAGCTCTTTACAGCATCTTTGATGGGCAGGTCTTAGAATCATAGAATCCAAAGGCTGGAAGAGACCTCAGGATGTTGTGGAGTCCAGCCCTGTCCAGGACCAATCCCAACTAAATCATCCCAGCCAGGACTTACCCCTTGGGATGGGGAGTCCACCTCCTCCCCAGGTAACGCATTCCAGTGCTTCACCCCGCTCCTGGGGAAATAGTCAGGTACTGACAAGTTGTATGTGGGCCAGGATGGGGCCCAGGCACAGCTGAGGACTGGCAAGGGGCCAATAACTCTGCTTCTCTTCCCTAACTCCATTTATTCCCACAGGCTCCGGCGGTGCCAGATGCACGAAGCCTCAGTCATGAAGTACGGAGACCTTGCTCAGGGTAAAGCTTCATGCCTCTGTGTGGCCAGGGATGCCTCCTACTGCTGCCCTCCAGCGCCCAAGGAGACCAGGCGGTTCCTGGAGGCGCCTGGCCCGCAGGCTGTATGAGTTCAGACAGCCTCTCCCCCGGGGCTAGCGGCACCTGCACATTAGCTGTTGTGTGCGTGAAGTCACATAACTAAAGGCTGTCCTGCCAGGGGCCCTGCCCTGGAACTTGCTGCGGAACAAGGAGCTCTTCTCTCCCCTCGCAGCACTCACTCCGTGCTGCGGCAGGCCTGCTTTTCTCCAGAGGCCGCCCTGCTGCAGAGCTCTTTGGTGGAGCCCAGCGGGCATCCGCTCGGCGAGCCACAGACGTGGCTGCAGAGACGAAGCGAGCGTGCAGGGCCGGCCTTTTGCACTTCCAGCCCTGGGCAGCAGGGACTAAAGTTGTTCCCCTGCTGTGTGTTTGCTGGAGCACTGGGAAGGTGGAGGGTGACTGTCCAGTGAGCAGGCGTCCAAGTCACCATAAATGGGCTGGCTATTCCCTGGGTATCAGCAGACCCCAGTCACTTCACAGGCTGCAGCCAGAGAACTCCCTCCTGTTCCCAGACAGGGCTGAGGCCTGCTGATGGGGGAGGCGCAGGGAGCACGTCCAGCCGGTGCCAGCACACCATGTACTGGCTCCCAAAGCCAAAGCCTTGCCTCCTGCGCTTGCACTAAACTCACTAAGTGCTCTCCCAGCTGGCAAGAAGTGGGCTGGGGCTCAGGGCCTGCTCGTGGTGTCTGACTAGGGAGCGTGCAGGCTCAGTGCCTTGTCCAGCGGGTGCACTCACCTGGGCACTTCGAATTGCCTGGTCTTTGCCATGTTTTCTACCCAGATGACTCTTGGACTGAGATCATCAGTGTCTTGACATCAGCTGCCATCAGGTTTGAAATGCTGAGCACAGCCCATCACAGTCAGGTAAATCCTGTGGCTTTTCCTGCCTGGTCGCCAAGAGGCGGTCCCTGCACATACTGGTCTCTTGGCCTTAGGAGGCCACAGGGCGTGAGCAGTGGCCCAGCTGAGCAGGGCCGGGAATGCAGGCAGGCTATATGGCCAGAAGTTGTGGGAAAAGAGAGCCACTGTGCTTCCTGGAAAGAACTAGACCCACGAAAAGCTGGAAGCTGCGATGCTGGGAGATATAGGCGACAGGAGCGTCTAATGCAATACTGCAGTGGCAGAAGCTGCGAACCCAGCCCAAGGAGGGGATAGCAGCTGTCTTTACAGTCAAGTGTAGCATCCGCTCTGGGGGTGGCTCTTGGCCCCAGGAGGAGGAGACAGAGTAGAGAGAACTCAGCCGAGTAAGAAAAGTGGAGGCAGGGCTGGAGGGGCTCACAAGGAAAGGTGAGAGCAGAACCACTCGCCCTTCAGCTGCCACGCGGCTCGGAGGCAGGCGTCCGACGGGTTTTAACGGGCGTGAGAGCGAAGGAACAGATGGAAAATGGAAACGGATGAGCAGGAGCCCCTTGGTAGCAGTGTGCTCTGTCAGACCAGGCCAGGAATCTGGCTGCTGGAACATGTCAGCGGTCAGCCCTCTGGAAGCACTTCCTCATAGTTGCCAGGCTGGGGCCAAGGTGGGACCTGGTACTTACCCAAGTCTCCTTCCTCCAAGGGCAGGCCAGGGCCTGACCCTGCCAGGGAAGGGGTGCAGGGCCCCGGGGCAGCGTGAGGCATAGGCTTTGCGAGGATGACACTGAGGAAGGCGTGTGAGGAACACAGCTGTTTCCCCCTCAGATTACCCTCAACCTAGAGGACAGCAGCATAGCCGCCAAGGGAACAAAAAGCGGAGCCTTTGTGATGTACAACTGCGCTCGGCTTGCTACGCTCTTCAAAGCCTACCAGCAAGCTGTGGAGCAAGGTGAGCGCAGGGCGGGGAGGGGGCTCTGCCCACCACTGGCTACTGCCGCCACCATGTTAGCCCAAACCAAGTCCATGAGTGGCTTGTGGAAGCCACCAGGCAGCACCTGGCCAAACTGGGCTTCACCACCACAAAGCACTTAGCCTGGATGGGCGCCCAGCCCTCGGACTGACTGAGTCAGAAGGCCAGGAAGTTCCTTTATGGGTGGGCCTGTGCCACGGTCTGACAAAGCCACTGCTGGGGCCGGGGCCTGGGCCCAGCCACACGGCAGCCCACTCACCCAAGCACAGCCCCCGCTGTCAAACACCAGCCTGGCCAAGCGACTGCCATGCTCAGCCTCTTCCCCAGGGCTGTGACCCTGCTCCAAACTGCCGTTCCAGGTGCCTACCCAGCCTTGCCCTCAGCATCGGAGCTGAACTTCTCCCTGCTCAGAGAAGAGGTGAGTGGCCAAGCGCCAGAGAGACATGATGGGAAGCTCCACCAGTCAAGCTTCTCTCCTCATGCCACCCCCCAGCCATTTCCTGCTACATTCCCCACTTGGGCAGGGCTCCGGCGGAGCATGTGGGAGGGTCAGAGCCACTGGGATCTCAGCCCAGAGTTCGGATAGAGCCTGAGTGCTCTCCCCTCACACTCTAGCTCCCAGTCCGGTGGGGCGGCCCAAGCGGGGCCTGCTGCGAGGAGGAGAGCACTGGAGCTGCCTAACACCCGTCTTCCGTTTATAGGGTGAATGGCTTTTGCTGTTCAACTACATCCTTCCCTTCCCAGAGACCCTGAGCCAGGCAGCCCAGCTGCCCTTCTCCAGCAAAGGCATTCGTGTCACGGCCAGCACTGAGGCGGTAAGAATGGTGAAAGGTACTGGGAGGCACAGGCGGCCTTGGGCGGGGCTCCGGGACCAAGGGCAGTAGGTTCTCTGTGCAGCACTGGAGCTGGCGGCTTTGGTGCGAGAGCTGCCATTCTTTGAAGAGACTCGCGGCTGCAGTCCCTCCCAGGCTGAAGCAGGGCCTGCAGTGCTGGACAAAGCCTGGCTGGGTTCAGTCTTGCGTAACAGGCTGCAAATTGCTGTTGCAGACTGGAGGACTGGGCAGGACAAGTGAGCCTGGCTGCTGCTCAGAGCACCCCTTGCTGCCTTGTGGAGGACACAGGAGCGTGTGGCTGGCAGCAGGAGGGCTCATGCTGCTCTTCCACAGCAATTCGGGGGCAGGGCAAGAGAGCCAAAGAATGGGTGTCCCAGCTGGCAGCCCTAGCAGTGTCAAGGGGCAGGGCCCTCATGGCCAGGTCAGGCAGCTGGAGTTGGATAGGGTGGAGAACCAGGAGAACCTAGGGCTGATTCTAGGCAGAGGCAGGTGCACGCGCTGGGAGCGAGGGGAGCCATTCAGCCCTGGGCGCTGAACTGGCTGGGCCTGGGCATTGTGCAGGAAGGTGCTGGGGGCAGACAGGCCGGGTGCTCTCCTCCACGGGCTTCTGTTCCACGGGCACTCTCATGGCAGTTGCGTAAGCCTGCCGAGGGGCCTCGGCTGCAGCCTATCACAGGGAGCCCAGCTGTCCCAGGGCAGGCAAGCAGCTTGGAGCCGTTGGCCCAGCCCAGGCAATGCTGGATGCAGGGACCCAGGACCCTGCTGGGCAGACTGGGGTGGGTGTTACTAGCGAGGGGCTCCAGCTGCTCTTCTTTGTGCGGCAGGTGTGCAAGTTCCTGACCCACCTGAGCATGGACTTCAGCTCCTACTACAACCGTGTCCACATCTTGGGGGTAAGTGGCTCCCCCGGGGCTGCAGCGCAGTCGCACCTACCTGCAGGTTAGAGCGGCCCCCGCGGTCTCCTCCCTGCAAAGCTCATGGGATGACAGTGCCCCCCGCAAGGGGCTCACTGAGGAAAGCCTGGCCTGCTGCCTAGGGCCTGCTCTCCACCTCGCTCTTGGTGGAGGGCAGCCCATCTTCAGGGGTGCTGCGCTTGGGGAGGACCTGAGAGGGGCACTAGGAAGCCTTCCCTGCAGTGAGCAGGAGCCGGGGGTGAGGGAGCACTGCCCTGCCCTGGAGTGCCAGGAAGCCGCAGCCTCTTTCAGTTGCTGCTTCCTCTCTTCCAGGAGCCTCTGCCTCACTTGTTCAGCCAGATGCTTGCTCGGCTACAGCTGATGAGAGGAGTGAGAGACGTGATCCACATGGCCCTGGCTACTCTCCACCTGCCTCCTCTCAGCCAGATCTGAGCCCTGCAGCCCCAGGACAGCATTGGGCCAGGGGCAGACTCTGTTCTGAAGCTTTGTTAGGTGCTAAAGGGGTAAGCCTGTTTCCAGAGCTAGCTGCTCTCTGGAGGGGCTGGTGATTTTGGAACAGAAGGGGTTACCTGCCCTTGCCACTGCTAGTGCTGGGGACTACAGGCTGCAGAACTTCTGGCACCAGAGCCTGAGCTGTCTCCTAGCTCCTGGTGTTAAACTCACAGGCCTCCAGGGGCAGGAGAGGCTGGGTCCCAGCTCTTAGCAGCCCTTCTGTGCCTGCCTGCCTTGCACCCTTGCCCCCTCCGGGGTGGCGTGGGATGGGATGGGACACCCCCACTCACTAGGACTCAGCCTTGGTTGTGTTGAAACATGTGGTTCAGTGGCTGTTTCGCTGTGAACTGGCTGAGGTCCCCACAGCCCCCTGCCCTGGGGGTGCCAACAGCCTTGGTGTTCTGGGTCCAAATACACATTGCTACAGAGCAGGTGCTGTTTACTTGTTTAAGCCCCTGCCATGCCAGGCCTGGGCACCCACATGCGGCTCTGGCCCAGGCCCTCCCCCCTCACTATGCCTGCACAGAGCTGTAATCCCGCTACGCCCGACAGCCTGGTGGGCTCAGCAGGGACATGAGCCAAACAGGGGCCCCAGCAGCAAGGTGGCAGGAGCAGGGCCTCTGTGCTCAGTCTGGTAACAGCTGAGCAGCTGCAACTGGAGAAAAAGGGGCCCTCTGACTTTCCTGCGCAAAGGAAGAGGTGAGCACCCCCTGCCCTGTGCCCTTGCATTGTGACAGCACTGCCCCTTTCCTGGCCAGCTGAGCGCTGTGCGCCAGACAGCATCTACTGCATTGCTTCCAGGCCCCTGGTTCCTCCAGCTGGGCTCCACCACTGGGCAGAGGGTGGCCGGCCTAGGCTCTGATTTGGGGGGTGGGGGGGGCCTTGCCCTTTGCTTAGCTCTCCAGGGCACCAAGGCTCTGCTACCTCCCCCTGGAGGACTGTGCTGCAAGAGCCCACAGCAGCAAGTGCTGAGCAGAAAAACCAAGTGTTAGGGTCACTGGGGGCGGGCAGGGCATGGCCCTGCTGGGTTTCCAGCTGCTCTGCCCAGTGGTTGAGCTGCACAGCAGTGCAGTGGGGAAATTACGGTGGTTCCCAGCAGAGCTCACCCAGTGCTGCCTTGGCCCAGATCAGCTCCCCCTCAGGTGCTGGCTGAACAAGTGGGAGGGCACCTGGCAACACCTCTGCACCCTGCACCGTCAGGCCCAGGGTAAAGCAGCAGGATAGGGCACCAGTTGGAGAGAGGGGCTGGCAGCTCCCGTCCCCCCACCACTGGGGGGATCCACAGTTGGCAACTCTAAGCCATCTGTCTCGGATTGCCACACACCCTCCCCCACTCACTAGGTGGGGGGTGAGGGCTCTGTGCTGGGTATGGGAAGAGCTGGGCATGGGCTCCAGGCAGCGCTCACCAGAAGTGGCTGGCCTCCCCCACCCACAGCTCGGCACAGGGACAGCCCGAGGTCTCTGCAGGCTGCCCCCAGGGGAGCTTCCCAGCCAAGGGGAGCTGCAGAGAGCTCCCCCGTTCTTCCCTCTGCTGCAGAGCCCGCAGGCCTTTTGGCTGCAGTGGCCCCTATGGACTTCCCATAGCCCATTCAGTGGTGCTCAGAGGCTATTTGGGGGGGGGCGTGGTCTGCGGTTTCCGTGGCAACAGGAAGCCCCAGTGGGGACAGCCCCCTAGGCAGACAGTCCAAGGCTCTGCAAGAGGGGCCTGGCTGGTGGCCTGCGCTGGCTGTGTACCAGACAATCTCCAGGCCCTGCCCGCACAGCACACACCCATAGCCTCGCTCCTCGCTTCCCCAACAGTCCAGCTCAGCCACATCTGCCACGGGGCAGAACCGGCTGCCCACAAAGACGAGGCTGCCCTGCTCCAGACGCCACAGCACCAGGCGCTGGTCCACTGAGGCAGAGACCAGCAGGTCTGGCCGCAAGACCCTGAGTCCTGTCACATGGGCTGCATGGGCACAGGGCCTTGAGAATGCCTCCAGCAAGAGAATGCCAGCCCCGGCCTGGGCTCCGGGGGCCTCTGTGTCCCAAGAAGGGGAGGGGGCTGTATCCACAGCAACGAGACAGACGTGGATGGAGCCATCATCACTGCCACTGGCCACGAGGAATGGTCCTGCCTCCAGCTGCCGAATGTGGAGGCTGTTCACGCCACAGCTGTGAGCTGGGACAGTCAGGAGTGGGACCCCCAGAGCTGAGAAGAGAAGAGCTCAGTGACAACGGGGGCATGCAGAACGCCTCCGCTGCAAAGGCCGCTGGCTGCTGCCGGAGTGGCACAGAGGAAGCAGCCCCAGGCACTAGTGCCAGCACAAGCCGCAGACACCTACCGAGGGGCTGCAGCTCCCCACGCGCCAAATCCACAGCACCTGCAGCGTGCTCAACGGTGGCCGTTATCTCCCAGAATCCCAGACTCCCGTCAGTCGCAGCGCTGCACAGGAAGTGCCTCCTGCGAAACCAAACACACCAGGGGAGGTTCTTGGCTGAACTAAGTCTCAATTCCCGGGCCCCAGTGTTCAGTGCCCAAAGTAGCTACCCTGGGTGAGCCCCAGTGGGGATCTCTGTGGCGATTCCAGGCCCTGCAGCAGCAAGGCATGAGGCTCCTCCGCTCACCATGTTTAATCCAGCCCCAGGGCTGTAGCACCACGAGAGGGTCACAGTGTGGCTGAGGCCTACAGCTGTCCTCGGGCTGCACAGCTGGGGAAGGCAGGTTTGCCAGGCCAGAGCAACCCTCGTACTAAGCATCCTTAATCCCTACAGGACCCGTTTGCTCCTAGCTGCGCTAGTGTTACTTCCCTAGTCCAGCCACACACCAGAGCAAGGCTGTCCTGAAAGGGCAGGAGCATCTCTGCACCCCTCCTCATCCAAGCACAGCTGAAAGCATCTCCCCGCTAGCCACAGGGATGCCCCACATGGCACAGTGCAAACACCGCCGTGGGTGGGAAGCAGAAGGTGCTCACCTCCTGGTTCCCGCTGTCCTGTGCTCAAAGGTCTCCACCTGCAGAACACAACGCTGGTGGTGAAAGGACTCGGCCACCAGTAGCAGCTTCTGGGCAGGCTCGGACAGCAGAAATACCCTGCAGCAGCAAGGGGAAGGCAGTCAGGCCAAGGGAGTGGGAAGGCGCAGATGTCACTGCAGCTCCTGTGCCTGCAGCTGGAGTCAGAATAGGGTCTCCCAACTGGGAGGAGGGCAGCAGCAGGGGCGGGAGGAAGTGATTTCCAGCCCCTGCCTTATGGACACTGCACAGCAGTCAGGAAGGCCCAGGGAGCAGCTGAGTCCACTCCAGGGCCTTATTTCTCTGGATCACAGTGTCCCTTCTCCTGACAAGCTGGAACAGGCCAGCCCCTTGGGGAAAGCCGGGATCTGGGTGAGAATCCTGCTTACCGGACAGATCCATCGCTGCAAGCAGCCGCCAGGAACAGGAAGGGTGCTTCGGTACCAGCGACAACCGCAATGGACATGTACCTGGAGCAAAGAGCATCCCATGGGTCAGGCTCTCGGGGACAGGGTAGCCCCACAGCATGACAACCACCCCTGGAACATCACCTTGTCCTCAGAGGAGGCAACAGTAGGGAACGAGCCCACACCTAGCCCCTGCCTCCATATGGGGGAGAAGCAGAGCCCTGCTCTAATCTAGAGACTAGGAGGCAGAGCCCAGCTGGCTGGAAGCATGAGGAGCACTGGGAGAGCTGCTCTAGGACAGGCCTTGTCTCATTTCAGCTGGCCCTTCGGCTGAACGATAGGGGAGGGAAGGGCAGGGAGTCTCCCTCTATAGCATCAAGAGCCCTTTGGCGTGGCCTGGCAAACCACATGGGTTTCAGACTCTCCAGGGCCATGACAGGAAGTGGCGCCCCAGCCCTCATCCCTGTTTCCCCTGCAAAGACAGGAACATTACCTGGTTTCTGGGTCCACCTTAATGACTCTGTGCTTGTTCCTCATGCGATCCCAGTGCTCGTCCAGCCGGTGGGAGGCCACATGGATGACCTGGCAGGCTACGCCACTCCTGGCGCCACAGTCACTGCTGAGCAGTAGCCTGTAGCATTCTATCTCAGCTCTGCCCCCTGCAGAGAACAGGACAGCAGAGCAATGGTCTGTCCCCCTCTGCCAACTGCCTGGGGCCACGGCCAGAGCTCTCACGCTTGAGATGTGGTCACTGATGGCTGTGAGTGGTGCCAACGAATGGGACGACTCACTGAAGGCAATCACATTCGCAGTCATGTCCTCACTGCTGGTCACGAGAATATCCACCATGCTGCACCCCGGGGTCCTGAGTGTGCCCACGTGCCGCACGCACGTCAACTCCCGTCCATGCAGAGGCTCCCTCAGCACATGGTGCCTGCTGGGCCCACACCTGCTCTGATAGGCAAACACCTCCCCGGACCTAAGGTAAGCAAAGACCTCCGACGCCAGCCAGCGGCCATAACTCCATGAGCGGTGGCCCCCGCCACATGGCACACAGCGCAGCGTCTCGTTGGTCTGGGTGCTCCACAGCACGAAGTTGCTTGCGTGGAAGCCCAACACCAGCAGGTTCCCATCAGGGGCAAAGTGCAGCTGTTCAATCCACTCCAGCCCTTTGCATGGCTTCTGCTTCCGCAGCAGCTGCAGCTGCCGGTCCTGTACTTGGAGCTGTCGGTAGTAGCCGTCCCTACCTGTGCTATAAACAAAGCCATTGTGGCAGGTCACTGAGGTCACACCTAGCTTCCCATGAAGCCCAAAGAGCAGGGAAATGGGGCCTTGCAGGGGGCGGTTTCCCTTCTCCTTGTCACCTGAGTCTTTGTGGACCAAACTGTCCCCTTTTATTGCCTTCAGCCTCTGCTCTGTGCTGGATCCTAGAGCCGTGCTGCAGGAAAACAACAGCAGGGAGCCCCTGCGGTCACCGCAGACCAGAAGCCCCTCCTGAGGCAGGAGGGCAATGCTTGTATGCCACCTGTGTCTGCAGACTGGCAAGAGATAGGAACCTTTCTCCACCACTGAAACCACTTGCCCAGAAGAGCACCATGAGACCTCCAGCCAGAGCAGAACACCCCCTGGGCCAGAGGCAAAGAGCACTGCCTTGCTGGGCTCCCTATCTGGACACACAGCCCAGCTCAGGCTATGGACCTTCCCCTCATACAGCCTCTTCTCCTCGCTTTCTGTGGGGCAGCAGAGGGGGAAGACTTTGATGTGCCCTGTCAGATTGCCCACGGCACACAGCACGATGCCCTCGGCCAGCTGCACAACTTCCAGGAGACTGTAGGACCTGTAGTTTGCATCCTCCATGACCACAGCCCAGTGTTTAGAGGCCAAATTGTAAATGTAGATGGCCCCCACATCAGTCATCACAAGGAGCCGGCTTACATCCACCAGCTTTATGGCCTTGGGGGATCCGTTCCTATGGGGCGCGCTGAAGTTTAGCTGCAGAAGGCCATTCCCACAGGGCTCAGATCCCCTAATGTGCCAGAGTCTAACCCCAGAGTCAGCCCCACCTGTGGCCACCCAGCCCTGCGCCTCGTGGACAGCCAGTGCTCTGAGGCTGTGCCCTTTGTGCCCTCTAAAGCTCTGAACAATCTCACCACTGTAGTTCCATACGATGCAGGCAGAGTCCTCCCCAATGCTGAGGAGATAGTCACTCAGCAGCCTGACTGACCAGACCCTTGACTGGTGGCCATAACACACCAGGAGGCAGCGCACAGGATCACAAGGTGCCTGCAGGTCCCCGACACCCCACACCCTAATGCTCCGGTCATCCGAGGCGGAGGCCAATATGCCTTTGCTCTTTAAGTAGCAGATGCTAAAGATGACTCCGCTGTGTCCACTGACCCTCCTCTGGGGTTTTATCCTTGCTGCTTCGTCACCTCCCTCAGACACACGCCAAACCACGAGCTGGTTAAAGACGGTGCCAGCCACTACTACCAGCTCACCCCAGCTGTCCCCAGCCAGGTACGCAGAGTAGAGGATGCACTTCTCTTCACAATGCACCTCCCGCAAGGTTGTGTCACTGGCATAGTCATAGAGTGCCACCGAGTTATGGCCAAGGGCCAGCCCGACGTGGGTGAGGCTCCCTGCGCTGCTCACCAGCCACTGCAGGTCCCATATCCAGTCGTGCAGCTCGCGGAGCTGGCAGAGTCCAGTCAGGCTCACGTCCTTTCCTTGCACACGGAGCTCCAGAACTATGAGGCCTTTGCCCCCGAAGGCAGCCAGAGTGCTCCGCGGGGGCCCTGGGGAGGGGGCCCTCTGCTCCCGCAGCCCGTGGATGCAGTGGTTGCGAAGCACCCTCTGACAATGGCGCCCCGCCGCTGCACCGCCAGCGTCCAGGCTGTACACAACGACGTTGGGCCCTTCGCCTGCGGGGCAGCAAGAGACGGGGGTTACACGGGCTCCTGCCAGCAGGCCCCGCCCCGCCCCGCCCCGCGGCCGCCCCCACCTGACCTGCCACGAGCCACGCGCCCCCCACGAAGCGCAGGGCCGTGACAGGCGCCCGCAGCAGCAGCGAGTCCATGGCGGGGCGGGGCCGAGCACCGCCCACGCGCCCGGCACGCGCGCGCCCGGCCCGGCACCGGAAGCGAGAGAGGAATCAAATCCTCCCCGACCGCATGCCCTGCCGCCACCAATCGAGAGGCTCCTTACTGCCCCACGTGCCGCTCTAAGGTGGCAAGCCATTGGCCGGCGGTCTCACATGGCGGCACGGGACCGGCACCCCGGCTTGGGAATTCCGCTGGGTCCTGCTGACCTCCTTTTCCCCTCGCTGGTGAAGCTCCAGGGCCAGGCACCCCAGCGCTAACATCGCACAGCCACCAGCATTTCTAGCGCACAGCGCTGCAGGGCTCCGCAGGCCCAGGCCGGCTTTGTACCCTGAGCGCACCAGTGCCACATGCCAGCCCCTCCGGACTGCCAGGAGCCAGGATGGAGTGGGGGTCCTGAACCCTAACCCTGCTGCCAAGGGTGGGCTTTTCAGGAAACTGCAGTCCTGCCACTGAGGTCACTCAGCCCATGGAAACACTAACAATACCACTGTCCCAGGCAAAGAGTTTTCAAAACTTTATTGTCAGGACACAGCCTGGCCTCTTTGCACAGAAATACAATAACTTAAATAAATATTAAATAAGGGATGACAAACTTATTGGGTGCACGTGAGGATATGGAAGACACAAAAAAGGCAGACAACAGTCAGTCACTTGCACATGCAACTGACAGTGCCAAGTCATTCATACGACCTGACATTACCAAAAAGATTGCAGGCTTGGACTTGGCAAATCCAATAAAATTCATGCCTACTGGAAAATAAATAATGACGTCACATCACCCGAGGAAGAAAGCATCCAAGCTATGACATTGTACAAAAATAAGGTACAAAACTCTCCATTCTTAAATTAGTCTACCACAAAGTGGAAAGAACTCAGGAAAGAGCAGCAACACCCTCAAAGCACACACCAGACCTCAAAATTCAGTCAAGAACATCCCGCGAGAAAGGGTTCCAACGGGTCACATCTAAACTACACTGAACAGAATAGGCCATCGGAGTCCTGTTTCTACTCCTGCTACTAACCAACACCGATCACTTTGCTCCAGAAGATCCTTTACAACACATTCCAGTTACTCCCCAGCCTGCTGCTAAGTGACTACAGGGTGCAAGTACACTCTGGAAAGAGAAGAAATGCAGTAAACACACAGCATTAACCCTTTGCCGTGCCTCTGGCTGGAGATCTCCTACTGCAGGTTTGTTCCAGGATGCAGGTTCCTATGACACAGAACACTGACAGCGTCCTTTTGGTCTCCTCATCTGGAAGAGTTGCGTGGTGGCAACATGCAACACTAGCCTAGCGCACCACAGACATTTCTGTCCCCCCCCTTTTTTTTTTTAAGCTGCTTGAGTAAAACACAGGAACACAGTAAAACTAATAGCAACACACCTGTTCCCTAGTGCTGGGGCTAAAGGACACCTCCCATGCCTTGGAACAAATATTCTTTGGACCATTCCAAACTGCTCCCAAAACCCAGAGAGAAATAAAAGGAAATTAGTTTTCACTGCAACTCTCCCCTCCCCCGCCTTCTGTCATGGCTAGTCTCCCAGCTTGCTTGGCAGGGTAACTTCCAGCAGGACTGTCTTTGGGCTTCAGGGATGCAGTACGTTCTCTTGGACTAGTGTGGTATGTAACCTAATACTATGAAACTGGGATAGAGCTGTGATCATTAGTGCATCTACCTAGTCCTGGGCCCAAACACCAGATACTAAGGTAGCACATTCAGCCCTTTCCTCAGAGTTCAGCAGCCTTAAAATCAATCAATCAAACCAACCAACCCACCTCCCACCTCAGCCACAACTCCAGCCACTGCCTCACCAAATGGCTGCATACCCGACAGGCTCCCTCTGCCACATGGGCTCCATGGCCCTTCTACCAATTTTCTGGATCTCCAGACCTTGCAGTCATGCATTCAGCCAAGGCACTGTGTCGGGGCAAGGCAGGGATCTGCTCTACTCCCTGCTACATTTCAAGCTGATTCCTTCCCACAAATGCAGTGACTGAAATCCAAGCCAATTAGGGAAGAAAACTCTTCAAGCCGAAGAGAACAGGGAGTGACCAACCCCTCGGCACAAGGATCCACTGATGATCCACAGAGGTTTCTTTTGTTCAGTTGTGTAGAGAGGAACTGGGAGTCCTCCCCAACCTTACAAGGTTCCAACTTGCTACAGAATATTAGTATGTCTATGTCGCTCCATGATTGGGCGAAATGAGTCACTTGGCAGAAGGAACCTTCAGGAAACACCCAAACACCTAACTAGTCAGTTACACAAATCCTGGGATTAGACTGAAACACCTCCATCCCTCCCCACCCAATCCAGCTAGGCCATTATTGCACATAAAAGCTTGCCTTCTCTCAGATACTCAACCTGACAAAGGCCCACATCACCCCTGAGGCAGTGTCACCACTACTAACATGCCAAAGATCTCCACAGGCACACAGTTGGACCTGCAACACTTCCCTTTCTCCTGACACAAGAGTGACGACACCTCTCTGTCCCCAAGCAGTCTCGCATCTTGGAGCTGGAATTTAGAGAAGTGGCTTAGAGAAGCACAGTGACCCCACCTCCCCATGTTCTGTTGTGGGCTCAGGCGTGGCTGACAGCGGTGCCAGTTACTGGTCAAGAGCCCAAGATGATACTCTTGGGCTCAGAGCATCATAGGGAATAGCAGCAGCACACTCTAGGAGCACAAAGTGGCAGGTGCCAAGGAACCCCCTGTGGAGACGGCTAAAGAAGAAGAGAGTGAACCATTTCAATGCTAAAGTGAGAGCCTGAACGAAGAGGGGTCAAAAATTTCGCAGACCCATAGGCAGTGCTTTCCCCTGCAGAAGGCCCTGCCTGGAGAGGCAGGGAGCCTTGCTTGGGCAGGGCTCACTGGTGCTTGGACCTCCCCACATAGGAAGAAAACCCTGAAATAAAAATGCACCCGTACATAGTGTTGTGAACCTTCCACAGCCTGTGCTTCAGCTTCCCAACACACTAGTTACTGTACTGCGTTCCCCAGTCTGACCGACAGATAACGGCTACAGCAGAGCTTGAGATCACGGCAGGGATGTGTTTGGGGCAGGGTACAATGCTGAAAGACTTAAACCAATAAACTCAACTGGCAAGTGCAAAAAGGCTCCTGCAGCGTTACTGGAGAGGCAGCTCCAAGCCCAGCCGTGCTGGACATTACAATTCCACATGCACATTGCTGTAGGATTTATCTACAGTCCATTCGTTCTGGGTCTCATCCCCCTCTTTGGCATAGCGAGCCATCTCCTGCTGGAACTGAAGCTGGCGCCTCTTATTGGGATCAACATTGAGCCAGTTGTTGGCAATCCACTTGGTTCCTTGAGTGACGAGGCAGCCTCCATGCAGAGAATATTCATCCAGGTCACCAACCCAGCCTGCATAAGGAAAACAAACCATAGCACTCACGTTGGGAAGCACTGCATTGCACTCCACTCCACTGTACAACCCTGCAGTTTCTCCTGCAGTGAATGCAGACAGACAGGGCAGCAGACTCCCTTCTGGCCTGCAAGTATTATTCTTGTGGTAACAAGTACAGCAATCCCGCACACGAGACAGATGTCAGACCATACCAGCTGCTATGATTTGAGGTCAGTGACTTGGTTTAAGGGAAAACCCTAGTGATCAGCTTTGCCATAGCTAATTATTTGCCATCTGTTGACTTAGTACTGGTGGATGTTAGCATAAGCACAGTCTTCACAGCAGGACAGAAATGACACCTGCTGCCAGTAGAAAGCTTGGAAAGGCCAAATGCCATGGCTGCTGGAAGGTAATGCCTGTCTTTGAAAATTACGAATCGCACTGCGTAAAACAAACAACTGCCTTTGCTGCAGCGACAGATGTTCCTTAGCACTTCCCAACAGCACCACTGAGTCTCTCCAACCTACTCGGCTTCAGGAGCTATTCTTCTTATTCTCTTTGCTATTGAGCAGAGCCCCAGGGATCTCATTTACAGCACACTGAGGCTCTCTGTAGGCTTGTGCACTGACTGAAGCCTGGACCCCTTCTTCCATCTCCCCAGGGCAGTGGTGCCTCACCACCCTCTGCTGAGATTTCCTGTAGGTGAAACCAGCGGCTGCTCACAAGACAGCTGTACTCCTCTTTCCTTTCTCCACAGTCTAATGCCCCAACACCCTGGGTGACATGCATCTGCCATTAGGAAGATTCAAGCATATCCCAACCCTGTTGAATCCAACCCAGACTGCCAATCGGAGAAGTCCAGTATGAAAGGGAGCAGGCATTTACTATTTACGTTTTCAAAGTATTACAAAGTTTTTGTCCAATATAGATTCCAGTAGGAATCCAGACGTGCACAAGAAATCCACACACGGCATGCTGAGCACAGACAAGTTAGTTCTCAGTATTCTGGGCTAGATTTTTGGAGAGAGACCATCTGCCAGCACACGTTCAAGTCCCTGCCCCATGTGCAGGTGATCACAGTAACAGCACACACACCAATGCAACTGGTCTGCAAAGGCATTACCCTGTGAGACAGGAACAATGGTCCCCAAGACTAGTGCTCTGCGCCAGAGCTAGCCCTTTCCTCCCGATAGCTGTGCTCCTGTTTCCGCTGACGGAGTGAGCCCTCACATCAGCGTGACACTAGGCTATGACATCAGCGGCTATCAGCGTGAAGGAGGAGAGCGCAAAGAGGACTGACTGTACAGCGACGAGACAGATACACTCCCTACTTCAGCCACTGGCCAACGTGCAAGGGCCAAAAAGAGGTGCCCCAGTTACCAGGAATATGGAAACGCTGGGCTGACCATGGGGAGTAGAGACAACTGCAGTGATGGCAACCTGGTGTTGGAGCAGATGGAGGAGATAACCCCAAATGCCACAAAGCTCTATGCAAGCTGTGTGTTTCTTCCCGTGTCCAAGATCCAATGGCTGTCTCCCTTTGTCACCCTTGGGCAATCTGCACAATGCTTTATGCCAACAGGGCACACGTAGACCTGAAGCCCAGGTTCCAGCTCACACATCTGAATGGGAAGCAGCTAGCAATGCCAGCTACCTAGGCCTCTGTCTTCTAGCTGGTAAAACTGCCCAAAGAAGCTAGGAACCATGGGTCTTCTGGCTGCAAGAACAGAAAGCTTCAGCTCTGCCGCTACCAATGAGAATTCAGCAGTGCTCAACAATTCCTGGTTGCTGCTCCTTGGCCGTCCTTTCAGAATTCACGTGAAGAAATGCCCTGATCCATAGAAGACAAATAGCAATGCCCAAATAAACTGGCTGCTGCCCTCCCACCCTTTCCTTCCCCATGCCCTCCCAACAGGTGTCATGTGGAGATGGGACAGTACCTTCTCCATCTGACAGGTAGTTGTACCAGAAGACAGCTGTACCCTGCTGTGGCTTCACACGCAGGTTTCCCTTATCACAATTTTTCCGGGTGTCTCGTAGATCAACATCATTCTGAATCAAAGACTGAGGAAAAGACATAAAACTAAATGTTACGTTGCAAACAGGACTGAGATGAGGCCCCTCAGCTCCTACATCCTATTTACCAGACCCTTACATTAAAATGGCTCTACATTTGCATGAGGCAGATAGGAGACTCCCCTCACGTCTGTAGCAGCCAATACAGGGAACGCAGAAGAGAAGTCAGTGAACTGCCTGCCCTCCCTTCCTTGCCCCAGGTGCTCTATGCTTCTGGCCAGCTTTAGAGCCTCCTGTTCCCTTTGTGCACCGGCTGGGTGACAGCAGTGTGTGTGCAAAGAAAAGAGCTTTCATCCTCACGTGAGGAAATCCGCCAAGAGACAAGCAGCACAGCAGAACCTGTGCTCAGGCGGTCCTGGGGTCTCTCCAGTATCGCTGAACATGAAGACTCTTAGGGCAAGTCTAACAGGAGAATGGAAGGTCAAATTAAGGTCACAACTCCAGCTGTGTTAGTTACATAGCCAGGGCAACTCATCTCAGTTGGGGCTTCCACGCCATCTCCACTGTGGGAGGCTGATGGGTGCGTCTGTGCCCGCCAAGTTCTTACTTGCAATGCGGGGCAGGAGTATTGGTGCTGCCGTGGGTGCTCTGTGTGTTTGACTCAGTGCATCCTTACCAGGCCTGCTAAATTGAACACTGGAACCTCAGCCATGGCAGTGCTGATCTTCCCAGAGGCGAAGACATGGCCCTGTACTAGTCCCTTCCCTTTGGGCTTTGTTACATTCATTATCACTTGGCTTAAAACATTTCCCTTTCCCCTAATTCCTAGGTGGCAGGTTTAAAACAAACCAAAGGAAGTATCTCTTCACACAGTGCACAACCTGGGGAACTCCTCGCCAGAGGATGCTGAAGACCAGACTTTAACTGGGTTAAAAATACCCTAGATAAATTCATGGAGGTTAGGTACACCAATGGCTATTAGCCAGGCTCGGCAGGAATGGTGTCCTTAGCCTCTGTTTGTAGAAGCTGGAGATGGGTGGCGGGGTGAAATCACTTGATTACACTTAGCCTCTGAGACACCTGGCACTGGCCACTGTTGGAAGACAGGATCCTGAGCTAAATGGACCTTTGGATCCCAGTGTTGCCTTTCTTATGCAGTTAGAGAGAGCAGCTTTCGTAAACCCAAGCCCCAAATCCACCTTCCCCCAACCACGCCAAAGAGCGTCCATGCACAGAAAGGAAACAAACTCAGGGGCCAGTAAGAAGACAGACAGGGTTGGGGGGAGAGGCTCCTTTACCATCTCTTCATAGGTTCTGTTATCAGCTATAGGAAAGATGGTCTCTCCTCCCCCTGTCACGTTGTTCAGGTAGAACAGCACTGTCACGTAGCTGTAAAACAGAGAGCACAGCTGCTTACAGGGTAAAGCTGGAAGAATGAAGACGCCCACAGGCTGTCACATAAGCCCTTCCCTACACTCCCTGTCACCCCAATGGACTAGATTTACTGGCATGTGCTGAGGGGCCCCAGGATGTATTGCCTGGCCCAGAGCCTCAATAGAGTGTTCTCCATGGGGAAGCTAATGGGGACCATCTCATCTGCTCCTGGCTAAACTATAGGGTTATCTGCCCTATGGAGCACTGTTTTAGCCTCCAGCAGGGATGGATCAGCAGCTTCCTGGAGCAAGCCAGTGCTTCCCTTTGTGTTGTCCAGAAGGGCACAAGAGGTGAACCCTCCTCATGCCATTTCAGTTGACCAAGGCAGCAAGAAAACCCACAAGCCCCGTCCAGCAAAGCGAGCTGCCTTCAGCCCCACATCTCGCACTTGGCTCATGTCCGACAAGCGTCGTTTTCAGTCTGCTCCCAGACAGAGCCTTGCAGTTAGCAGCTACGTGCACCTCACTGCAGGGTGTGACTCACCGACAGGAGGTCTCAAAGGGAGCACTCTCATTGGCGATCAGTTTGGTGTGGCTGCAGGCAGTCTCAGGGAAAACTGGCCCACTGTCCATGTGGGCGTGGTAGTGCCCTCCCTCGTCGTATCGGACAACCTGCAGGGGCTCGCTGTGCTCCACAATCTCAGGAGGCAGGCGAGTCAAGCGCATCACCCTGGAGAAGCAGGAAAGCAGGTGTAGAAGCAGCAGAACAAGCCACTCCTTCTCTGCCCACCAGGAATGAGCTACGCTCTACAGACAGGGCAATTCCTGCTTCCAAGAACCTAAGATGCAAACAGAAGAAGGGCTGGAACAAGTGGAACCAGCATTAACTAGTCAAGGCCTTGATAAGACCCGTCAATGGTTCTCAAGTGGATAAGCTATCCCACAGCCTCTCCCTCGCCTTACCATGTGGGGGCTGCATGCAGGTGTCAGGGCAGAAGAGTCCCCAGGAGGGAGATCATTGCAGGGAAGCTGGTCTAAATGGCTTTTGTCTGATCCAGCCTCTTTATCAACCTCAGTCCTAGCACCTTGCTTCCCCACACCACATCATTCTCAGCTGAGACACAGAACTCCCTTCAGCCCTGAGCAGAAGCCAGGAGCCTGAGGTCAAGGGGACATGCCAATGAATGTTCAAAAGGTATTGTAGAGGGGCTCTGCCCAAACAACTCCAGTGGCATTTGAATGTCAGTGTGTGGCAGTCAGGGGCAGAAGGGAATATCTGTCATTTAAGTGAATTGGCAGGTCCCCTTGTGGCAGTAGAGAAGGGCCTCATGCCAAGAAGAAAGGTTACCAAACACCTAAACCTGCTTATAGTACTGTTTCTGCTCAACATGCAGTGAGTAAATCTGACTGAACAGTCAGCACTGGCATCATACAATGGGTAAAAGGATCAGTGACCAACACCTTCCTGCTCTGCAGAACAGCACACACCAGGTGTACTCTTCTACCCGAGTTTCTTTAAAAAGACCGTGCAAGGCAGCACACTAGTGCAAAGAGGTTGAGGGGACACCTTGCAGAACTGGGCAGCCAGAGAGAAGTGCAGAAAAGACTAGCTAGTGTTAATCAAAAATGTCCTGGCTAAGCACGACTCACTTCGCAGGGCTGCCGGATGCTGGGAAAGACTCCTTCGTGTACACGGCCCTGGAGACCTCCAGCTGTCATGTCCATCCTTTCTCAAGGCTCCTGCTAACGGCCCAGCAGAGCCCAGAGATGTTTGCAAAGCAGGACCATGACAGGATTGCATGGAAGGGCAGACAGATTTAGCAATTAGCAGCCTTATCACGCTACTCGTCCATTCGTCTGCTGCTTGTTCTGTGCCATCCCCAAGAGCATGGGAAGAAAGCAATGAGACTACACCTGCCTGCTCTAAGATTTCTGCCCTCCTCAAGGGCTTCCCACCTCTCCGGTCATCCCCAGAGCAAGCAGGAACCTCTCAGATAGGTTGTCTGTAAGAATGCAGACCAATGTTCCCACTAATTTTTTCCACCCATGTGCAGAATAAAAATTTATGTGCACTGAGACACGCAAATGCGCACCCCCAGCAGAAACAAAAGTCTAGCCGAGGGTGTTCTGCTGGGCTGCACGTGAAGCTCTCTTGGGCAGTCGGCACAAGCGCATAGTGACAGGGAACGCTGACGCAGATGGGTTACCCCTTTGGGACAGGAGGAAGGGGGCTGCAGTGTTAGGCCTGGATCACAAAATCTGTACCAGGATTATGGGGGAATCTGACTTCTGAGACCCTCCTCCCCAAGTCCTATGAAGGGTTTTATGGGCACCCTTGGGAACAGTAAGCTTCTGCTCCAGCAGATACCTCCTAGCACTGCCCAAGTAAGTGCTATGCTGGAAATGCACCAGGGGCCCAATGACACCTGCTAAAAGGCACAAGCAAAGAACAGCTGCTGCCCCACTTGGTATAACACATGGTAAGGGACCAGTTCTCTTTCTGGGACCCGCTGAAGTTGAGGGAGGCCAAGATCCACTTTTAAGCCTTGGACCACACGCTAGCACCAGACTAGCTGCACATGACACACAAAAGCATCTCAACTAATTGTCTCAAACCCACTGAGGAAAAAGGATTGGCTGGGAAATGGAAGAGACTTTCAGCTGCAATTTGTAGTGAATGAGTGTTCTAGATTAGGGCTTGGCAGAGGGTTGAGTTGAACCTTAGCGGTGGACAAATGGGGCTGAACTTTCATACAGATACATATCACTGGATGCCTGTTCTGCTGAACTGGAATAAAGCTACTTTCATTAGGGGCCAGTTCTTCTAGGGAGAGACCCAGGTGAAACGTGAGTAGTTAAGTAAATACACAGTAATAATTGGTAAATTAGTTAACACTGGAACAGGCAACAATTTCACCTGATTAATGTTTTCATTAGTTTTCCCATGTACCACTGAGTCTGTGGTTCCACAAGGCTGCCCGCAGAAGCAAAGAGAGAGAGTAGCTGAAGGGTTTACTTCTGTCCACAGAGCAACTCATACTCGTAGATTAATTTCAACCCTAAACGGGACTCTCCCTCTTTGGTGTCAGTGCTCAGCATTCCTACCTTCCAAAGGCTCTCACCCGAGACGAGACGACCACCACTTTGCATTGTCTCAGGACCCTGCCCCCTGTGCGTGCATCTCACCTTTCCTCCGAGATGATGGTGATGTCTACACAGATCCTTACCCTGCAGGTGCCTTTACCTTTGTCGTATGGACCTCATGACTTGATGTGCCTCCTCACCCTGGTACAGCCACGTGTGCTGACTGTTCCGCACCAGGTCACTCATCTTCACTTTCTGACTTCCCATGTACTTGTGGAAATCACGAATGTTTAGCTGTTTGAATTCCTCCAAACTCAGCACACCTACAGGAGAGAAGGAAAGCAGGCTCTCTTGAGCTTTCAGGTAGCAGCTGAACATTTCCCTGGTAGTGTCCAGGGGTTTTGGTGTTACCTAGCAAAAGGTACTGTAGGGTTTTATCCTTCTAAAACTGCCATGCCAAGAGTCTGCAACCGTGTCATAGGGCTGCACTGGCAGCCCACTGGTAGCCAAACAGCCACGTCCGATAGGTGTTAAATGCACAAGATTGCACTTGCTTTTGTCTTTAACGCGGAGACTACAGGTCGCAGCATGCAATAGTCTGTCTATCTGGGCAGAGGCCATGCTCGGACCTCTAGAAACGCAGCAACTGAGACGTAGAACTCCACGCGTACATTTTGGCTACCCACATTTTAATTTGATGTGCTATTGAAGAACACAAAGTAATCTACTCTAAAGAAACAAACAGCCCTTCCAGTTTTGCCCTTTGTGATGTCTTACCTAAAAGGCTGCACTGCCCCTTGAGAGGGACTTGGTAGTTGAATGAATAAATGGACTCTGATTTGAGAGCTCTGCCCACATTTCAAACACGAATTTATCTGCCAATTTTACACAGAGAATGCAAAACAGTTATTGATTCTGAAGCTTTTCTGCATTTACGTAACTCATGGACAAAACATGAAAGGGGAATGCAACCAGCACAAGCTCTGGTTACTGAGTGTACAATAATCAAGAAATGAGATGTAAACTGTGGCTCATGCTAAAACACAGACATGTCCTTCCACAGGGCTCGTGACATGCCTGCTGGGCTGTGCACTGGAAGGGAAGAGGGGCAGGATTATCTCTTGACCTTTCCCAGTTCATGGAAGACCCTCACCTTTCCTGTTTTAAGAAGGATCAGGTTTGGTGTCTGGCCCTATACATCATATGCTGGCAGTTTAGCAACCTTCTGGGTCAGTACAGAAACCAGCAAGCAGACAGCTCAACACAGCGAGTGGTGGATCAGAAATGTCAGCTGCAAAAGGAAAACCAAACACCAAAACCGGCTGCCCCTGCACTTTGGAGAACTCCTGGTACTGACACAAAATTACAGCTCACCGACGCAGCTGGGCGCAGTGTTCCACTGGCCCCTTTCCCAGGAGGGAAGAAGGGGGCTTGCCTTTGTTCACATTAGGGCAGGTTCCCCAGAGGCTGGCAGTTGCAGCTGAACAATTACCTGTCACCACTTCCAGCAATCTGCACACATGGTCTGTTCCCAACTCTCCTCCTCCACTTCTTCCTGCCTCTAAGGACACAGTGCCACATCCAGGTTGTGACCCGGCCTGCCCAGTGTTATGCTGCTAACAATGGGGGGAGCAGGATTCTGGAAGTGAAGCACTGCCAACGGCACAGAGCACGGCATTGGGAGTGGAAGTGATGCTTCTCATTTATTAAACTTCAGCATGTTGGAAACACCACTGACAGTTAGATCATCTGCCCTATGCTCAGCCAAGGATGTCATGCGCCAAGAGAGCAATGAGGCAAGTGGGCTGACCGGATATTTAGCCCAATTCCTCATTCTCCAAGAGCTGCTCCAAGCAGCTTCTCTTGGGTTGCTCAGAGAGCCAGGCAACTGGAAATGTGTTTACTTAATTTGATTAGGAAATGGAGAGTCACTCAACTGCTGGCGTTATAATTAGAGCGGGAGAGGTTAAACTGCATGCTGGGGATGACAGGGCCTCCTGGCAGGCCAAGGGAAGGATGGGCGGAACTGGACTCTTGGCATATTAAAACTCTGATGGCAAGAGAAAGGATGAGAGGCATCAACAGATGACTGAGGAAACTGCCTTTGTGTCCAATGACCCCAATGCTCTTCCATCAGGAAGTGAAGCTAGCAGGGCAGTGCTCCAAGTCGGCTGGCTGTGAGCAGCAGGAAGGAGACATGGCCAACAGCTGAAAAGCTGGGGATGCTGGCAGCACATCTTACAGCTCTGCAGATTAAAGGGGTTGCAGGTCCCCAAGAACTAACTAAAGGGGAACAAAGCAGAACTGCGTACCCAAAGGATTCTCCAGTATGCAGCAGCACCAATCAAGGCACTGCAGTGCAGACACAACAAGAAGTCCTGTGGCACCATACAGACTAACAGAAGTTTCTGGAGCACAAACTTTCGTGGGCAAAGACCCGCTCTGTCAGATGCATCTGATCAAGCAGACCTTTGCCCACAAAAGCTCATGCTCCAATAAGTCTGCCAGTCTATAAAGTGCCACAGGACTTCTTGTTTTTATGGATACAGACCAACACAGCTACCTCTCTGATACTTGCAATGCAGACACTCACTACAGTCACAGGAGGGGTCTCCTGGGAGGTGGTAGCTAGACAGAAGCAAGAATTCTTCCATTGACCTAGCACTGTCCACATTGGGGCCAGGTCGACTTAACTGTACAGCTCAGGGGAGTCTCACACACTTGGACGACAGAGCTGGGCTGGTCTAGCTTTTCAGTGTAGCTCAGACCTTCGACACACTGCAGTCCCGTAGGCCACCCAATGAGCCCCGATGCCAGTCTGAAAATAAATCAGCTTAGACGACAACATTCTGGGTGCTAAAGCAGGGGGCAGGGAGTCCAGAGGCGAGTTCTATTCCTAGCTCTGCAGGCAGCCTTTTGTTTGCACTAACACAAATCCCCTCTCCATTCTGAAGCAGGGCATGCGAGCGTGAATAAGTTAACCTACTTCACAGAGGCCTCGGAGAGCTGGTGGTGAGCGGCAAAGGGAGAGAGTGGGCTTTCGCTACACACACAGCGAGATTTTTCTGCAGATGAGGCTCCTGCTCCAGCCTCACATGACAGCACTAAATCTGGTCTCCAGAACGCTAGAGATAAAAGAGATTCTCAGAAGCTCTATTTCATAGCTCCTCTCACCATTGCCGTCAGGATCTGCTTTGACCGCTCTATACATCTCCCGAATGCTCTGAGGGGTCATCCACCGGCCATTTCCTAGGCGGGTATGCGTCAACACCTGAAATTACAACATTACAATTATCCTCACATCCTGGGCAATGATTTGTTCCTTTGTAATGTTAATTAAACCGTGCAGACTGGTAGCTCTGAATCCTGAGAGCTTCTCTGAAAAGTCAGCTGCTAGCAGGCTTCCAGTGCATCACCGCACATGAGGGATTTGAATGGAAGCTATTTTACAACCTTAGGTATAGCAATGTGACCAGCACTTGCTCTAACATTGCAGTTTATGCCACCACAGAGCACAGTTGGGAGTAAGCCAGCTAGTCAGTTACCAAGAGAAAACAGCTGGTGTCTTCCTTTCCCTTGGAGGGGCAGTCAACTGAACAGTGAGAGAATTAATGTTCTTACTTGTTGAACAACAATACGTCTTGTGGCACCTTATAGACTAACAGATATTCTGGAGCATAAGCTTTCGTGGGCAAAGACTCTTTGCCCACAAAAGCTTATGCTCCAAAATATCTGTTAGTCTATAAGGTGCCACAAAACTTTTTGTTGTTCTCGAAGCTACAGACTAACACAGCCACCTCTCTGAGCTCTTACTTGTGCTACTGAAAGACTTCCCAAGTGAAGAGCTTAGAAAGAAATACTTTCACTCTGAAGACAACCAGGGAATCAAGTGTTTCAGACTCCACGCTTTGGAGGAGGAAGGCCTGTCCTGCATTCACACTCTCATGAAGAGCAATACTCAGAACTACCCGGTGCTTTTCAGCTGCACACCCACATATCGCAAAGGAGGGCAAGCACTCTTAGCCTCTGGCCCTCCCCTTGACTGAAACTCCCTCTTTAAACCCTCCTCTGGAACCCCCCACTCACACATCTGATGAAGCGGCTCTTTGCCCACAAAAGCTTATGCTCCAAAATAGTTGTTAGTCTTTAAGGTGCCACAGGACTTCTTGTTGTGTTTTGAAGATACAGACTGACTCAGCTACCTCTGATACTTGTCATGATTTAGTCCCTGTTCACCACTGGGGAAACGAGCTGCTCAGGATCACATAGTGAGTCAAAGGCACAATAGGGATTGGGATCCAGGTTGTGCTCTGAACCCTGCGCTGTAAACATGAGTGTAGCACAATGGCTGAATTGATTTGACACCCCTGCTGCACTTGTTTACCCTAGGGTCAGTTCTCAGGCTGTGGGTTGCGACCAATGCTCTCTCTAATCTTTTCCATCCATTCGCAGAATAAATTTTGTTATGTGCACTAAGGCTTGTGAATATGTGCACCACCAGCAGAAATAAAAAAACCTAGCTGTGGCTCTCTGCTAATCAGCTGGGCTGCATCTGAATCTCTCCGGAGTGGCCGCACAAGTGCTCAACTTACAGGGAACACTGGTTGGGACCCTGTTTTAAATGGGGTTGCCAGGACTGGCATTAGACTTGCTGGGACCCAGGATCAATGCCAAAGTCCAAGCCCCACTACCCAATGGTTTTAGCACTGGGTCTTGGAGCTCACATTAAAGGGCTTCTGCTTTGGCCCACCCACCATGGATGGAGAGACTCAGCTGGGCTCAGGCTTCAGTCCCCCATCCTGGGGTCATTTAATAATTTTTCTTATCAAAAGTGGGTTGCAATGCAATGAAGTCTGACCACGCCTGCCTAGTAGACTCAGCAGGTTACACACAGATGCTCAGCAGTGAGTCTGAAGTGCCCTGCCCACCATGGGAATGCAGGGCTAACTCTGCAGGCTTCACCAAACAAAGCCCTACCAGTGCCGTCTACAGGCCTGAAGGCTGAAGCAACAGAAGACTGCATGTGCTCTCTTATCTGTGCCTCATTCTGGGCACAGGAGCCCTTTCCCTAGCTCATCAGAGCAGAGATTTCCAAGCAAAGCCCCAGTAGGATCACTGCTACTGAAAGTCTCACAGACTTATAAGTTTCCCTTCCATGCTGCAGTCCTGTAGAGACCTGAACTCCTCCACTTAGGTAATGAAACAAGTGGTGCTGGGCAATAGCCAGGCCTTGAGCAGCTACCAGTAAGGGATGAGCAGCTTCGCCACTGCCTCTCTTCAGTCCCCTTCTGAAACCTCTCTAGGTTTCTCCCTACCTCTTTGAGCTGCAACTGCCCATCCTGGTTGTGATCCAAGAGGTTGAAGATGTCCATTTGGCTGATTTCTATCATTTCCATGGCCTCCTCATAGTCTTCAGTAGGCAGGATCTGGCTTTTCTGTAGCCCTTTGAGCTGGGCCAGGTGCATAATCAACTTACATTCTTCATCAGTCAGGAAATCTGGAATTTCTGCAGAGAGAGAGACAGGGTGAGAGAGAAAGTGTGAATAAAAGACCAAGGAAACAGTTGCAGTAAAATCCCGAACCAATGGCAAGCAACAAAGAAAACGGGAGAAAGTTAGAAGCTTCCCAACAGATTTGAGAGGAGAAAGTCTCACCCGAATTTAGACATTGCTGAAAACATACTTTCTGTATCTTATGACTTTATCCACAAATAGTAAGTTCGTTTTAACTCTCAGCATTATATCCAGATGCACAGACCCTCTGCTCTTAATCTGTGTGTTATGTACACTTTAACGTTAGCTTTGATACAATTTTTAAAACTTTTCTTTACTTCAGTGCATTCCCATTTGTGCCCCTGGAACTTGATCTTGAATGGGGCAGCACAGTGTACCACCCACTGGGCTGCCAGGAACTCTGATAAATACTAATTGCTGGAAAAGAACCAAGAGCCTTTGTGTGGGGATATCTGTAGTGCTCTCAGGCTTCTCTTCTCTCATTGTCTGGAGCGGAATTTGGCAGAGAACCAGGTGCTCTTCAGGGGCGTATAGCTTTGAGAATCCACTGATGTACAGGGGGAAGGCAGCCTCCAGCCTCACTTCCACACCCTGAGTGAGGTGCCCTCCATTCTAACGAAAGATAATTGATCTCTGAACACAGGTTTATACTGCAGGGGAAGAAGAAATATTCCACCAGCAGGGCCACAGAAATAAGGGGTGGGTGTATTACTCACTGTACAGCATTCAAGACACCAGGTTCCAGCAAAGCCCTCCCCACCCCTGTCAGCAACATGAAACTAGCAGTTTAGAGACAATACCAAGATTATATGCAAGTTTCACAGAAGGTCCATCTGAGATCATGTGGCTAGGAAAATTCCAGTCAAAGGGGGTTTGGGTTAAACAATCCGATCAGTGTGACACCAGGGAGATCCCACAGCACATACCAACTGCGCTCAGCCATCACTAGCACTGGCGATATTTTATTCCAGTCAAAGGGGGTTTGGGGTAAATAATCCGATCAGTGTGATACCACGGAGATCCCACAGCACATACCAACTGCGCTCAGCCATCACTAGCACTGACGATATTTTAGGAAGGGGAAAGCATATCTGGTCCAGTCAGAAAGCACAAATACCACATTCCAGCTTCCTGAGCTACTTGCCCTAGAATTTTGGCAAGCCTCTTGCCTAAGAGCAGCCCAACAGCCCAACCAAGGAACACACTGAAAAAGTAGGGTGATTACTTCTCTTTAGGCTTGATGCTATCTGCTAACATCCGCAGCAAGCAGGCAGCTTCTCTCTCATTCAGTACAGCCAGGTGCTAAGTCTGCAGAAAACAACACTGCCGCTTGCTTCCCAAGAAGCGTCCGGACAACGCAACGCAGTCAGTTGCGTCCATGCGCCCCTACTCCCACCGGAACAACTGCCATAGGCAGCACACACAATCCTCTTAACAGAGCTGCTTCTGAGCTGCAACATCCACTTGCCACTCCCCTAGTCAGTACCGTAACACAAGTAAAGTCTTAAATGAGCAAACTGACAATACCTCACTAACACATCAATAAAGATTCGGACATTTAATTACATGCTCATGAAGGAAAAGCCTTTCCTAAACTGCAGCAGCCAAATTTCCTCCAGAAATAGTTTCCATTCAGAATGAGCTTTTTGTGGCACACAATACTAGATGGAGTGTGTCAACCAAATGTTGATAATCTTGTGTGTAAGCAACCTCCCACACAGATGCAAATGAATTGCTCTAGAACCGGGAAGAAAGTTCCTTGAAATGGTTAATTTCAGAACTTGGGGCCATCCCACCCCACTGCCTATTTAACAATGGATCAAGCTAAACAAATGGCTTCTAATTGACTTGGGGCAACACTTGATTGCTTTTCCACAAAGACAAAAGAGAGGAAAATACTGGCATTTATAAAATAATGACTAACCCGGAGAAGAGGATGGGCCAGAGTAATAGTGTTGAACAGATAGCTCCAAGCAAGGGGGGCCCAAGCCACTCCACCCTCCTCCCGTCACATCAACACCTGCTGATCTCAGCCAAGCCCCCCACAAAAAACCAAATAATCAGGGCAAACACAAACTGTGGTATTGTCTTCCCAAGACAGCTCCCAGAGTTGTATTTAATGATACTGGATTAGCAGAGAGGTGGCTTCCTACTATAAAAAACCTTCTCCCAGGCAGAAGCAAGTCAGTTTCCAGTGCGCTCAAGAAGGCAGAGCCTTTCTCACCTGTTCTCAACATTTTATAGCTACTGCTCAGAGGAGAGAATGGATGCGGGAAACTACAGGTTTACCAAACTGAACATACGATGGTTGTTGACTCTCTTCATCTGTCTGCTAACCTGGGGCTACCCAGGAGTTCCTGGGTACTTCCTGAGGAGCTCCTCCTGGTGTACACCCATTCCAAGAAATATGGCCTTGTGCTACGACATTGGATATTCAGAGATGCGCATCCCCAACCTGCTGGAGCACGAGACTATGGCAGAGGTGATCCAGCAGGCTTCTAGTTGGCTGCCCTTGCTAGTCAGAGAGTGCCACCCAGATGCCAGGATCTTCCTCTGCTCACTCTTTGCACCTATCTGCTTGGACAGGTAAGGCATTTCAGGTCTGGTTATTTTGACCATGATCTATCAGATAAAGGTTCCTCATAGGAGAAAGGTCTCTGAGAAGAACTGGGGAGCCCATCTGCTGAAGTCATTTAAAACTAGACTGTTCTAAACGAACAAAGCACCAAACTAGGGTAAGGAACAGTGTTATATGGGAGCAGGGGGATGAATGGTATGACTCAAGGAGTTTCCCACTTCTACCAGGCAGCATTCCTAGAGGGGAAATAAAGATCTTGCCACACACGTGAAATATATAATTGATTTTGAACTTAGTTTGAAGATCAGCTGCCTTATAACTCTCACAATTCCCCAGCTCTAATTACATTGGGGAAACCCTCTGGTAGTTTTCCATTTGCATACCACATTTGTCTTCACTCAACAGTCCAGCTTCTGTAGTGTGCAAAACCAAACTCAAAACATCTTTTCTTTGCTCCTACTACATAGTAATTCCCTCTTCTCCTCAGCTCCCACCAGTAGCAAGCGTCCTATTCCAGTTTAGAAATTCTTCGCTCTCCTTTACCTTTAACCCCCTCCACAAGTGTCTTGGCCATGCCACCTGGGCTCATCTGGAGTCCAGTTTTTCATGCACAATGAATTTCCACTGTGCTATCCATACACAGTATTTCCTGTCTCCTACTGTAGGTTTCCAGTAACTACTTTTCTTATAAATATCTTTGCCCCCTACTTCTCTCTCTGGTGCTCAACCAAATAATCCTACCCCTGCAACATCTCTCCTTAGAAAACCCCTCTCCCGAAGCAGGTGCTTTAGGAACTAGGGGCTCTTACCAAGGAAGAGCCCAGTCCTTGTGGTGGCTTGGAGACAAACTGCAATTTAGGAGCTCTGGGACTATAGCTAGAACAGAGCAGAAATACAAGCAGCAGCTGCATAACTAGAGCAAGTGTCTTCACCTTTGGAAGAAGGGTGCTTGCGGCAAAACCTTGCACCCTTCATAAGGAAAAGGGAATGGCTCTTAGCCCTTAATTCCACCCTGTTATATCCTCTCCAGCACTGTTAACACCATTCATATGTGCAAACATTTATTGTTTGGCTTCCAAACGCGCACATTCACAGGGCAGGCAATGTCTGTGGAAGTTATTCCCCATTTAAAACATAGGTACCGTTTACTAGTTGTTTGTGGAAAATAAGTACCAGAACTAAAGGGGGCGGGGGGGAAAGATGTTTCCTTCCTCTGGGACTGCAACTATTGCATTGTGTCTTGTGCAGCCTAAAGCTCCTGTGGGGAAGACAAATGTCACTCCAAGGTACAGCACAATGCTGTTAGTGTAGGGAGGGCAGTGGTTTTGAACAGTTAACCTTCACTTGTGCTTGCAAGGAAAAGTGAGACTCAGCACAGTCCTGTTTCTCTCACTAGGCTCATCTACCCTTGCCGCAGCCTGTGTGAAGCTGTTAAGAACAGCTGTGCTCCAATCATGGCTTGTTATGGATACCCATGGCCTGAAATCCTGGACTGCAACCAATTCCCTGCAGATCACAACTTATGCATCTCAACAATCACTGATGAAACCACATCCAGCAAGAGAAGTAAGGCATTTTTCAAACCCACTCTGCCATGCAGAATACTGAAAGGTGAACTGCAAAGCAAAAACAGGGGCCCATTTTGTGTGTAGGCTTTTTTTAAAATTACCGCTCTTAATTCTAATAGGCTTTTGTACTGCAGAAATGCTGGTTTGTCCACCCAGGAAAACTCCATGGTGAATAGAGAACTGGAGAAAACAGAGCAGCTAGGAGGGGAAGAATTTTTAGTCAGACTATTTAGACCTTAGGGGTTTGGTTTCTGTTAAAACCTTTTCAATTTCAAAACAAAAAAGCAGTAAAGTAGCACTTTAAAGACTAACAAAATAATTTATTATGTGAGCTTTGGTGGGACAGACCCACTTCTTCAGACCATAGCCAGACCAGAACAGACTCAATATTTAAGGCACAGAGAACCAAAAATAGTAATCAAGGTTGACAAATCAGAAAAAAAATGATCAAGGTGAGCAAATTAGAGAGTAGCGGGGTGGGGCGCGTGCGTGTGTGTGTGTGAGAAGAATTAGATTAAGCCAAGTATGCAAAAGACCCCTATAATGACCCAGAAAATTCGCATCCTGGTTCAAACCACGTGATAATGTGTCAATGACTTATTAGCATTTTGGAGAAATTAAGATTTTGTTATAGATTTAAACACACCTGGCTCCTTCAAGCCAGGCATGGGTTAATAATACACAGGCTCACATAGCCACAAGATCCTCCAGCAAAGTCAATGATGTTCAGCTCAATATTAACGTTAAAAAACATGCACCAGAAAAGCCATTCAGATGGTCTTTGTACATAGGAAAACAGCTAAAAAGGGGACATGCTCCTCTCGTCAGTGGGCATGAAGCAAAACTCAAACAGCTTTGAAGTGAAAGTGTAAGGGGAACTCCTGCTAGCACTTTTTCACATTCTACTGCAGAACATGGGCTGCTGGTGCTGCCAGAATTTCCAGAACATGAAACTATTCCAACTGCAAGCATATAAGTGAAAAAAATCAAGAGAACACAATCTCACCCACTGATGTTAGTCCCTACTGTAGCTTTCCAGATGACAAACTGTTGCCCAAAGGGGTATCAGAGGTTGTTCCAAACACTGAATTCACCTATGCATGCTCTGGACAAATGGCAGTATGGGGACATGTATAGGCAAATATCTTAGTTCCCTACTTAACAGTCTGAACACAAAGCCCAAGGAGTGGCTGCATTCCAACTCAGCTTTCCTGAGCTGCTCCAGAAGCGTGGAAGCGGGCAGTGGTGCTCTCAAGGGCACATCAGGGAGCTTTTGGAAAAGCTGAAAGAGTGCTACAACTGTCTCTGTTACAGCAGTGCCCCGAGCCAGCTGCAGGGACTGCGAGCTCGAGGAAGGCAGCACTGCCAGGGAGATACTGGAAATCTTCTGCGCCAGTGATTTTGGTGAGTACACACACGTCTTGTTCCCACCTCAGCTGCTGGCTTCCCCTCTGACAGTTGCCAAACAGCAGCTATCATGGGAAGACTCTTCTGTTTGCTGTAGAAAAGTGACTTGGAAACAGTTATGGCTTCAGCTTTTACAGTTTTCATTCCCCACCTATGCACTGAATGCCAAGTGTCCAAATGCTGCCATGGCTGGGCTGGCAACTTGCCCAGGATTCAAGGCTTAATCCAAGGTCAGCCACCTGCCTTATGCATTTCTGACTGGCGATCACAGCACAGGGGCAATAGAACTAAAACCAAACATGGTTCATTTTGGAGACCAGATTCCAACTGAGGCAAACACATTTATTCACCTCCAGACTTCACGCACCAAACTCCATCAGTCAGCCTGGCAATTCATTGGCTCTGCTCTGAGGCCAGAGACTGGAGGAGGTGGTGGGG
This sequence comes from Carettochelys insculpta, assembly GCF_033958435.1. Taxonomy (NCBI): domain Eukaryota; kingdom Metazoa; phylum Chordata; order Testudines; family Carettochelyidae; genus Carettochelys; species Carettochelys insculpta. Next base: position 49,015,344 of record NC_134147.1, on the reverse strand, counting down.
CTGGGGCAATGAGATTGTTTAACTTTCAGTCTCCATGAAGTTCTACACATTTCAGCCATACAATCTTCATAGCTCAGTCCACAACAACTTTGACAACGACCTCAGTGCTTGTAGCCCCTGCTCTGACAGAAAGACTATGACTGGACCAACGCAGGGAGCGCAGAGCAGTACTGAGGTACCCTGAGCAGATGCACAAGGCCACCTGCACAACTGCTTCCCAGCTTGTGCCTCTGCCTATCCAGTGGCATGAGTCTCCTTCACAAGCACTCCTCCGAACTCAAAGGAAAGGGAAGTTAAGAGAAAGGTTACCAGCTCTAGAGCAGCTGTGAGCACAGATTTGGAGGTTTACACAAGAACGAGCAAGAATTACCCAAATCAGGTGGGTAACAATAGGTCACTGTTTTGCATTTCCTTCTTCCAGCTCTGAAAATTAGGATCTCCAGGAAAAACATGACTGCCACCATTTCTGGTTTTAACATGGACACCAAAGTAGAAGTTCTGAAGCATGGCCCCCTACTCCGGTCGGAAATCCACCCAAACCTGCAGCACTGGCTGGACCTAGATGCTACCTGTGTCCACAACATCATGAGAGGTACACAAACAGGAGTCTATGTCATCAGTGGAGAGGTGCAGAATGACAAAGTGGTTGTAAACAAGGCCTACGCGTGGCATAGGAAGAACAGGAACCTGCAGCAGGCGGTACGGCGATGGAAACATCACCGATGCCGAGCATAGTCTGGCAGGAGATTTCAGAAATCTCTGCTCTGCTGATAGAAATTGCTTCTCTCCTGGTACCTAGAAATCTAGCCGTGACAACCAAGGGTTTGGGACATGGGTCAGTCCAATGGCTATCATTAGTGGGATTCAGTGTAGTCAACTGCTAGCGGCTCCACTACAGAGGATTTCGCTAAGGGATTACTGTAGGACATGCTTATTAATTAAGAGTTTAGGGAGTCAGCTGTTGCTCCACAGAATGAAAAGAAACAAGCCTGCTGTATTCTTCTGTATCTTATTGCACTAAAAACCCAGAGTTTCTAATAGACTTGGAAGCAGCTGGAATAAGTGAACTGCAGTCCCCAGCTTAGAATGGACTGGAGGAGATGTCTAATAACTGTCATTGTCTGTTACCTTCACAATGAAACTCGATAGTAATTTAAGATGTGTGATTTGTCCAAGACAGATTTCGTGTAAGTGAAAGCTTGCTGTAGGCCCAGGGACATTACACAGACATTTCCACAGGGAGATTACAGTGCTTGGTGGAACATGAGGCCAGTAGCATTTTTGGCCTCTCGCAACTAACCCATAAGGCTGTCAATGCAACAGAAAAAGGAGTTAATTTTTGTTTTTGCAGAAACATATTGAGTTAGCACAAAAAGGCACCAAAATGCAGCAGTAAGCCTCAGTGTTGATGTCAAAATCTCCTGAATGCATTTGTCACTCAGAGCGATACTTAAGACCCCGTCAGTTTGTTAATGTTTTAAGAGAGACCTGCAATGGACAATATTGGACCTCTGCCCTTTTTAAGTTCTGATAAAAAGATGGCCCAGAAGAGTTAATTCAAAAAGGGAATAATAAAATAATAATAAAAAAAAAAGGAAAAGATCAGTCTACCTTGGACGACTTGTGACAGAAGAACTAGTTGAGGTTCTCCTGAAGTCAGGCAGAAAGCTGAACAACTGGGGTACAAAGGAGTTTTTAACTTGACTGTATAAAACTCTATGTTACCACCCACTTAACTCCAGTGACCAGCATGCATTCAGGAGAAAGAGTGCCACTGTTCTAGAATCAATACACTCATTTAGTGAAATATGATCTAAGACCACTTGAGAAGTCCTCTGTCAAAAGCTAGGAAGATCAGACTCAATTCTTCTGATACTTCAAAGGTTAAACAAAGGGCAGGGGATGGGTGGGAGGTGTAAATATATCCCCCCACAGCTTTTCTTTATTCAGAAGAATCAAAAATGGCAACAGAAGCATTTTTCTAAAATCATCTGCAGCTTATCAGAGCAAGCACTTAGCAGTCATCGCCAAGGCCTGGTATGGTTCTCCTGACTTCCAGGCCGGCTTTGCCAGAACTGTGAACCACAGGCTCTGAAACAGAGCACAACTGCCATACCCAAACAAGGAAGAGACTGAGCTAGTTTTCCACTGTTCCAGGTGAAAGCAAATGTCATGTATGGTGGTATTCCCAAAGTAGGATAAATATACAGGCCTAAAACAGGGAAGCAAGCTTTAGGGGTAAATGGGTCTTCCTTGGACAATGGTAACTGACATGTTTACCTACGACTTGACACTTGTTGTGGTCTTGATTGCCAGTCATTTACTTTAACAAACATACTGATAAGAGATGCATGGAACATCAGTTTGGACAGAGATGCATTAAAAATAACATTGTCCCTCACTGCTCTTAAAATCGGGTTATGAATTAAACAAACACTTTCTCTTCAACTCTGACTGTATCTGAGGTGAGACTTGTGGCCCCAGGACTGTCCCTGTTTAAATTCAATTGGGGAAACCAGCCACATCCTGACATGTGTGCAAATTTAACTTCCGGACCACTGAGGTGCAGAAAGAAGGAACCACTGTGATCACCTAGTCCGATCTCCTGTATGACAAAGGCCACAGAATATCAGCAAAATAATTCTTAAAGCAGAGTTCTTAGAAAAAACATCCATTTTGATTAAAAATCGCCAGGTGAAACACTTCGCTAAACTGTGCCAATGTTTAATAGCTCTCACTTATGAAAATTTATATCTTATTTCTAGTTTGAATTTAGCTTCATATTCCATCCATTAGATATTAGTTCTTTCCCTGCTCCTTTAAATATTCACCTCCTCTAAGGCAGACTGCCTAATCCTTTAAATATTTTCACTAAACCCTCTCCAATTCACCAGCACCCTTGTTGAACTGCAGAGATCTGATCTGGACACAGCGTTCCAGTAACAATCAGATCGCTGTCCAATTCAGACAAAGTAAACTTCTCTGCTCCTACTCATACCTTTCATACTACAAGAATTGCATCATCCCTTCTGGTCACTGTATTGCCCTGGGAACTCATGTTCAACTGATTACCTGCCATAGCCCCCCAGTCTCTTTCAATCTTCCATCCTGTAAACATGGCCCAATTTCTTTGTTTTTGGGTGTATACAATTATATTTTGTTACATTAAAACACACATTGTTTGCTTGTGCCAAGCTTATCAATCGATCCAGATTGCTCCGTATTAGTGACCTGTCCTCTTTTATGTACCATTCCCCCACCTGCAAACTTGATCAGTAATGACTATGTTTTTCTTCCACGATAGCGATATAAATATTAAATAATGTAGGATCAAGAACTGATGCCTCTGGAACATCACTAGAAAAGCCTCCACTCCATGATTCCTGGCTTGCAATTCTATGTTGAAAACTACCAAATAGCCAGTTTTTGAACCATTTAATGTGTGCCACATTAATCTGACAACATTTTAGTGTAATTCAAATGTCATGCAGTACCAAGTCAAACACCTAAAAGACATAGTGGGACTTCCTGCTTTTATTCCCCACTTTCCCTGGCTTACACATTCAAGCCCAAGTCACAGAATTAAGACTATAAGAATGGCCATACTGGATCTAGCCCAACATCCTGCCTTCTGACAGTGGTTAGTGCCAGGGAGCCTGGAGGAGATGAACAGACCAGGCAATCTTCAAGTGATCCAACTCATCAGCCCTTCCCAGTCCTGACAAACAGATGCTATGGACATCATCTCTGCACACCTTTCCTCCATGGATTTAGGCCTTTTTTGAGCCCTGTTAAAGTCTTGGCCTTCACAGTGTCCTCTGGGGGAGAGTTCCATAAGCTGACTGTGTGATGCGTGATAAAATACTTCCTTTTGTTTGTTTTCAACCTACTGCATATTAATTTAATTTGGTGACCCTATAGTTCTTGTGTTGTACGAAGAAATAAACAACAGTTCCTTATTTTCCCTATCAGATGGATCTGATAAATGACTACTGCCTCAAAGCATATTGCACTTTGAGGTATCACCAACTTCATAAAGCTATAAAGATTGAAAAAGTCCTGACTTATGGCTGTTTGAGACTAACAATTACCTGATTATTAGTTTTTTCTCATAAATGAAATAAGCTTTGTTTCAATGGCAGATAATTCTACGTCCTCTGTAAATGTTTAATTATAAAAAAAACCCTCAGAGTTTCCCCAATAGTGCCCTTTGCCACACTTCCAAACACAAAGCTGATGAGAAATCTTTAACATGACATCCTTTGTTGAAATCAGTTTTGCACTGTACTTTGCTGATGGCAGACTATGCACCAGTCATTTATTTCTATGCCTGTCTTCATACTCTGCAAAATGTTTTGATAATTCAGAGGGTTTTATACTTAATTTTGAAAATTTTTTTACAGTTACAGCCTCTTAGATTTGCATTTCTTTACATATAACAGCTGTTGATTTCTTACTGACAAAACAGATGCTCCTCATCAGATTGAAATGTATCACCACAGTGGGGAGGTTCCAAGTTTACTACATTGATTTTTGTTAAACAACTGGTGGCTAGAGAAAGCTTCAATGCCCTTTTTAAGTCACCACTGCTCCTGGTTAAGAACTCCTTATCAGAGTGGGTCTGTCCACAAAAGCTCATCACCTAATAAATCAATTTGTTAGTCTTCAAAGTGCTACTTGGCTGTTTTGTTTCCTTATCAGAGGACAAAGCACAACAAGCTAAAGGGCTGGACATCAAGCACTGTTCCCAGAGTGATGAATTTTCAGATAACACCATCACGAAACAAGGCCTACCACAGAATCAGGAAGAAAGGCATTAAACTAGACTGATAAAATAGCGAGTCCACCATGCCTTAAGTCTGTCTTTTGTCAACTACAGCAGCTTTCTTGGAGGCCAGGATCAACTCTGCTAGTTAAATGACATCAGTAAGAGTAAAGAAGTCAGAAATGAGATCCTAGCAGAAACTTAAATAGTAAAATCAAACTGACTACTCACATATTAAAAAAAAGATATCTGGTGATGAGCTAATAAATCATTGTTAGTCTTTAAAGTGGTACATTTCTGCTGCTTTGTTTTGTTGGAGTACAGACTAACAAGGCTACCTCTCTGTTACGACTCATATACTGTTCCCTGTCATTGAAGCTTTTTGGGTATGCAAATTTTATAACACATCAGTTCCAAATTTGAGTCTTTACTTACTTCCAGAGGAAAAACTATTTGGAATTTACAAGTTATGAATACTATGTATTGAGATATCAATGACAGCCATGTGCTTCTTAAAGATGCTTGTTGCATTAAAGTGATATAAATAAGAAGTGTGCCTTTTTTTTCCCCCTAAGCTTTCCCTTTGAATCGGGTAGCATGAAATACAAAGATCCTTTTCTTATTCATATCACACAGCAAAAGTGAAAGTGACAAAGAATTCAGTGTCCCTGTTTCACTCCAGCTGGACAAAACGAGAGCTGGTTACACATTTGTGACAAGAGGATTCTCTCACATCTTTTTATCATATGAAAGGAAAGATCTAGCTAAGAGGAAACCTTGCATACTGTGAAATTGCTAGGAAATACAAGTGTAATTAGCATGCCATACCAAGGGTAGTGGAAGGCAGTATTTCTGCTACCACCTTTACTACTTAACAGTAATGCTAAACTGCCTTATTATTTACTTTCAAAGGTCCCAGGATCCCTTTAACTCCTACCACCTCAATAGATTCTGCAGCATTTTTTTCAACAGGAGTTCATGTCCATGGGATTTAAAAAAACCCAAAACACAGACAGCGAAGTTTTGGGAAAAACTATCAATGGAGGAATTTAATTTGCTTTTCAAACTCTCCTAAGTGCTCTATACTATCTTAATCTCTGAACAGTGGAACAAAACTTCTTAAATGCAAGGGTAAACATATTTAATCAGGATATCACAACATGATTTAAAACATTTCACTGTCAGAGGAAAAATGAACATGAAATGTCCCTGATTAAAAATTACTTAAAACTCCCAACCCTTTGACTATATACTAAGGAAACTCAACCTATATATCAATGGAAGCACCAAAAAAATTAATAAAAAACAAAATTACTGACTTACACACACACAGACCTATCCACCCTATTGCATATATGTAATGCTCCCAGATGCATGTCTCATGGTTTGTACATTGATTCTCCAGAAGCTAGGCTGTAACACGGCAAGTTGGGATCGATTTAAGAAAAAAATGCCTGTTTCCAACAATTTATGGAAAGCAGATCCATTCATTAATTTTTTTAAGTTATAAAATCAACAGTACTGGTAACCAGCCTCATAGTTTGAGCTGATTCTCTCTGCCTTAATAGGTAAAATCCTACAGATCTGAAAGATATTTCTAAATAATTGATTTCCTAAAGGCAAGAAAGAAGCAATACAGATTTTATAATGTCAGTATCACATTTCCATACTCCCTGTGGGAATAATCAGGACAGCTACTATTGCAGCAGGCTGGCACAAATCCATTTGCTCGTTTACCTTTGTCAATCTTTGACATTCACATGGGCCTGTGACAGCAGTGGTGACTAAAATAGCTGTGATTATCAGCATTAGTTCATATGCAAGGCTTCTTATCCTTAGGAGGAACATGGATATGTCAACTATGAAGAAGCCTCAGCAAGCTGCCAGCCCAGTGAAACTGATGACGGTGTTAAAAGGGACACTCACATTATGTATTCTGTAAGAGAAGGCATATAAAAAAGGAACAGTTGTGTGCTGCCTCTTATGGAACAGGAACTGCAGAACAGATCTCTTACATGTCCCTTTTGTCTGGCTCACTTGAGTAGGGACCCTCAACCTACGCACTGGTCAGGTACTAAGTTACTAAGCACCGGATGCACCTCGAGAGGCCATCGAGTCCAGCCCCCTGCCCCAAAGGCAGGACTAAGTACTGTCTAAACCATCCCTGAGACCTCTATCTAACCTGTTCTTAAATATCTCCAGCGATGGAGATTCCACAACCTCCCTTGGCAATTTATTCCACTGTTTGACCCCCCTGACAGTTAGGAACTTTTTCCTAATGTCCAACCTAAACCTCCCTCGCTGCAGTTTAAGTCCATTGTCTCTTGTTCTATCCTCGGAGGCCAAAAAGAATAAGTTTTCTCCTTCTTCCTTATGACACCCTTTTAGATACCTGAAAACCGCTATCATGTCACCCCTCAATCTCCTCTTTTCTAAACTAAACAAGCCCAATTCTTTCAGCCTTTCTTCACAGGTCACATTCTCTGGACCTCTAATCATTCTTGTCACTCTTTTCTGGATCCTCTCTAATTTCTCCACATCTTTCTTGAACTACGGTGCCCAGAACTGGACACGATACTCCAACTGAGGCCTAACCAGCGCCGAGTAGTGCGGGAGAATGACTTCTCGTGTCTTGTTCACAACACACCTGTTAATGCATCCCAGAATCATGTTTGCTTTTTTTTGCAACAGCATCACACTGTTGACTCCTATTTAGCTTGTGGTCCACTATAACCCCTGGATCCCTTTCTGCTGTAGTCATTCCTAGACAGTCTCTCCCCATTCTGTATGTGTGAAAATGATTGTTCCTTCCCAAGTGGAACACTTTGCATTTGTCGTTATTAAACTTCATCCTGTTTACCTCAGACCACGTCTCCAATATATCCAGATCATTTTGAATTATGACGAGTGTTGTGTCTAACTTGGGTCCTGTCCACATGCACACCTTTATCTTGCATGCACAGTGCTTTTAACTCATGTTGGCTGACCTGAGAGGGGATAAAAGTTCAGCTTGAGTTCGTTCAACTCAGCAGCTTGCTAACATGACCACTTTGCTTCTAAAACTGCCATAGAATTCCACCAGCAGACTCACAAAGGACAGAAAAGGTTTCACACTATTCAATTGAAAACCATTTACAAAAGTATCTCATCTTACTGAAGTGCAAAGAACCATAGGCTCTGTCCACAAAAGTCTTAGGACCACTCACAGTAAGAGCAGTGATAGTGAGCACAGAGCAACTCAAGTATTATTTCACAGTGTGGTTGCTCTCCCTGGAGCTAGATAATTTGAGAGCAGTGACTGGAATGTTGATAACTTAAATTAACTCTGTAACTAATGTCAGACATAGCACCCTACTAAATTCTCAGCCATGAAAAACGTGTTCAGATCCTCAGATCCTGCCTCTGGCTGTAAAATCTAGTCGTGTGCGCGCTTTTATCCTATTCCACACTGATTTCACAGGGAGATAAGCATTTCTCAAATTAGGAGTCCCGACCCAAAGGGAGTTATACAGGGATTGTAAGATTATTTTAATAGAGGTGTTATGGTATTGCCAATCTTACATTTGTGCTGCATTCAAAGCTGGGTGCCTGAAGAGTGCTGGAAGCTGGGCAGGTGCCCAGCTCTGAAGGTAGTGTCTTGTCACCAGGAGTGCAGAAGGGCAGCTATATCATACCATTCCACTGAACTAGAGGCTGCTCTAGTTTCAGAGCAGGACTCCTGCCTGCCACACTTTCCAACTGCCCAATGCAACCAGTAATGCAGAAGTAAAGGCAGAAGTACCACAACTCACGCTATAGTAACCTTGCGATCCTACCCCAAAGCACTTTTGTGTAGAACCTCTACAAGACTGCAAAATTTCAGATTTAAATACAGTAGCTGAAATAGTGAAACTTACAATTTTGCAAAGCCAAGGATTGTGAAATTGACCAAAACAGACTGTGAATGTGGTAAGGCCCTACTAATACCCAATTAAAAAAAGCACAAAACCTTCTACCACACACAGTGATTCTCACCAATAAGCCACCAACCACAATATTGCTTCTGAAGCTACCACCCAACATAAAGAACAGCATCTACAGGGGACACAAACTCCAGTCATGTTTTTGCAATGCTGTGCTTTTAATTTTTCAACCAGATTCTGAAATTTTATAACTCCAGGGCTCTCTCATTGACTCGGGGCCCATAATAGTCACAAATATATCCATACCGCAGAATACCAATACCAACTCAACCACAGCGTTAGCAGGCCTTACGTGGTGCTGTGTCTTACCAAAGAGAAGTGGTTTCAAGCTGAGAGTTTTCATGAAATGGACTTTGTTAGGGACCAACTCCACCTTTTGCTTATGGCCAACCTGGAGGATAAGACAACAGGAATTAACATTTACTTTCCAGGCACAACATTTTAGTACTTTTTTTTCCCCCTACTGTACATCCCATCAACCACTAACAAAAAATAAAAACCTCCCTACAATTTTCAGACTGCATATATACAAACATAGTAGGCAGCCAGTTCCTTCTCATATTTTGTGTGCTACTACTTTCAAATGCCTTATCTAGGCAGCACATCACTGGATCTAGGAACATTAGCTTTTTGCTTCACCTCAGGCTAAAGGGTTAAAAATTCAGCCAGTGTATAACTGAGATCAGTGATTTGCCATCCATCTAGAGCACGGGTCAATTTACCCCAAAGCTGGTAGCAAAGGGCAGTAAGAACATGTCAAAGAAGTGACAGCACCTGCCCAGAAAGACGCCTGAAAAGAGACTGGCAGCGCCACGCTGCTTCTTGCTAAGACACCCCACAGGGCACTTCAGCGAGCCGTGCCGCGGCCGGCCGGCCCGCTCCAGCCATGCCCGACAGAGCAGCCTGCCCTGAGCTGGGTTTTGCCAGGTCCTTCCGAGCTGCGCCAAAGGGAGCGAGAGTGCGAGGGGCTGCAGAGCACATCCCGACCCCTGACCCGGGCCAGGCAGCCCCAGCCCCAGCCCCAGCCCCGAGCGGAGCGGCGGGGGCAGAGGGCAGCCTCAGCGACCGGTCCCGCTCCCAATGCGGCGCCGCGCCAGTGTCAGCCCGGGCCGGGCCGGGCCGATGGGACCCAGCCGCGCCAGCTGCTTGCCTTGATACCCTCGCGGCGGGGCAGGACGGGCGGGCCGGGCGGGGCGGCGGCGGCGGCAGGCGGGCCGGGGGGCGGCAGCTCCGGGCCCGGGCCCGGCCCCGGCCCGTCCCCAGCACTGAGGTGCACGAAGAGCAGCAGCCCCAGCACGTTGAGCACGTAGAGATGCGCGAACACCATGAGCACCACGAAGTAGGGGCGGGAGCAGACTTGGCGGGGCCGCCCCCCCGGGGGCCCGGGCAACGGAGGCCCCTCGACCCGCGCCGCCGCCGCCGCCGCCATCACCCAGCCTGGCAAGCGCCCTCACCGTCCCCACGGCAACCGCTGGGTGGGAGTAGCGTGCTGTCGTCACCACGCACGGGGTCGCGCAGAGCGAGAACGCGCGTACGGGAGAGACGCGTCACGGTGACCCACGTGACCGCCCAGGGGCGGGGCTGGACGCGCTGCCCGACGGCTGGAAAAGGGAGCGAGAGTCGCTTCGCGGCCATCTTTGCTGAGGGCAGCCCGCGGGCGGGGGGCGACATGGCCGTCAGCCCGTTGGGAACAAGGGGAGGGGGGGGGGGCTCGCGGCCATGCTTAGTGATGGCAAAATCTTGCCCCGGCCGGGCAGCCTCACGGCCTGAGGCCGAGCGGCTGGGCCCCGCCGCCCCGCTAGTGGCTCCGCGGAGGCAGCGCTCGGGCGCCCGGCCGCGACTTGCGGGCCGAGGCGACGCAAGCAGAGGGGAGCCCGCGGCCGGCTCCGCCCATTGCCCGTAGGGCGCCCCCCGCGGTCACAGAGCTACTGGCCCGGCCGGAACCCCTCCGATCCTCGCCCGGGCGTTGCGCACCAGTACCGCCCGCGGGCAGCGGCCCCCCAGCGCTCCTGCCGCCCTTCGGCGCGGAGGTGCCACAGGTGCGCTACAGGCCCCCGGGCCCGGCCCAACCCCTGGAAGCGGGTTTCCCCCGGCCATGGCGCCAGAACAGAGACACGGCCCAGACCTTGTAAAATTATAAATTCACAAATTTATTTCAGATAAACCACTCCAGCTCTGGGAACAGTTCACGGGCCCGTCCTTCGCCTCTTCCCGCCACTGCCGCTAAAGAAAAGCAAAGAGGGGGCAGCTTCTGGGAGGACCCCTCTCCAACAGAGCAAGGCAGCCGCAAGCCAGAAATACTCCCCCTTACACTAAAGCTCCCACAGCAGCAACTGCTACCTGAACTCTTGGAGAACAGCCCACCTGAGCAGCCGCAGATGAGAAGAGGAGTCCCTCGCAGCAGTCTCATTTAAAAATAAAGTTCTATTTATCACCTGCTTAAAAAGTCTAAAAGTTTGAGTATGAAAGTATAGTACACAACTCTCCTGCTGCTCCCATCCCACACTGGTACAGTGAGCCATTCATCTGCAGAGCAGCAGTCATGCAGTTTATAGTGTCAGTAGCGAACTTTGTACTGCTTGAGCAGCTTGATGACTGTTAGAGGTCTGAGTCAGCCAGTGCATTAGCAGATGCAAAGCTGAAATAAAGAGTAGCAGATGCAAGGTTGGTGAGAGATGTCAGGCTGACCTAGGAGTTACAAGCAGCTGCAAAGAGGAAGGGATAAACACAGCAAGATTGCCACCTAACTGTTGTAGGAGGAAATTTGTACCTTTTTAGAGTTAATAGCCTGATTCAACTTCTATTCTGCTGCCCTCATTGTTCATGTAACAGAATCTGCTGCTTTACCTTTGATTTTGAGAATACTAGTTTTTTCTATAGGTCACTCCCTTCTCAAACAGCAGCAGCTTATCCTTTTCAGGTGTCAGAGCAAGCAGGACATGAGCAAATAATACATCACCCCACAGTTCCTATACTACCACTGCAGAAATGTTGCCCTGCTTGGGCTCATGCCGCAAATATGCTATCCTGCATTGTTTTCCCCAAGAGGGTGGAAGCAGGAGCTTCTCATGGGAACCAGCAAATTCACAGCTTCCTTTCTGGAAGAGTTTTGGAAAAACAAAACCCCAATGGCAAAGCTTGAGTTCTGTGTAATTACAAGCAGAGTTGGCTTTCAGAGAAGTCTGTACTTACACCACTGTCTCAGCTGCTCCCCACCAAGGTATCTGAGCAGTCTGGAGTGTAAGTCAGCTCTCCGGGCCATTTGGTAATTGATTTTTGCCCTCTGATCTACACTGCTCCAGGAATGAGGATTTTAAAATGCTGAGGCTTCAAAGGGGGCATGTTAATCAGGGTGATGGGAGATTACTAATTAAGTGCTGCAGTGAATATGCAGCACTTTATTAGGCTAATTCTCCCCTACAGCAATTTGTAAGTGTCAGACTTCAAAGTGTTGGCATGTGTGTAGCCTTTTGGGGAGTAAAGGCACTTCAAAGTAGTACAGGTACTTGGAAGTTGCTGTGGGGGAGAATTAGCCTAATGAAGTGCTGCGTATTCACCACAGCACTTCATCAGTAATTTCCTATTAACCTGCCCCCTTCGAAGTTGGGAGCAACTATAGACAAGCCCTTGGTGTTTAAGCAAAATCTGATTATCCTTGCTTAGACCAGAATGCAGGCAGAAGTGGGCGCTACCTGGAAGCAAAGCTTCTGTATTTCAGATTTAAAAAAATATTTTCCTATACCGCTCTGCCGAACAGACCACATTTCACCTGACTAGCTTAATCTGAACACCAATTTGTGGCCTACATTAGTACTTTGTGTGTTACATTTTTAAAGTGCTGTATAACTATTAACCCTGTGCTGTATGCTGGTCATAAAAGCATCCCTCTCAAACTGATACCTTGCCCTTTTCTCCCTCCTTAGCATGATTAAAACCTGCTGACCCTGCTTAGGGTGCGAGAATCAGATGGTGCATGTGTCTCATATAAACAGTTACTCCCCAGCAGAGTTAGTTTATTTTGTCAAGCGGGAATTCGGAAGACTCCCAGTCAGTCCTCTATCCTGTCAATTGAAAAGGAGAAAATAGGAATACCCTAGTAAAAAAAAATGCATGAAGGCAGCATTCCTCACAAACGTGGCAGGGAAGGGAACTCCCCACTTTCGCCCTAGAATGAAGAAGTTCCTCAGATTAGACCATCAGCGACTCCATTTGTGCCTACATATAGCACATTCATAGTGCAGGTGCATGTACAAGTCCAGGTGTTACATAGGCACATGTACCTGGTACATCAGTTGCAAAGTGTTGGCATGTAAGCGCCTTGTTTGATATGAACTCCTTGTGCAGGTGGATTGGGGAGGTCACTTTTTAAAAAAAAATTGTTTGTATTTTACGTGAAACACATTCATACGAAAGCTCTGAGAGTCCCAAATAATAAATCAGACTCAGAATAACCATCTGGCAGCTTGAATACCACTAGACAGAAATTAACCCTACCTGTCAGTTTTCATCTGGCTTGATGCAGGCTCTAAGAGAGCAGTACAAGGTTAGCTCAAGCATTTCTTTTTCAGTCCCCATCTACACTGCCCAAATGTGTCAGGGATCATGTTAGGTATAACTGTACCCCCTGGACTTGCAATGGGTAAATGGGACCAAAGTAGTTTGATCACGTTACACATCACGTATGACTGATTGTTACAAAGTTGTACACATTGAAGTAACATGGCTTGTTCCACTCTACCTAACAAGATCAAGCCCATTTAACACAGTTGGAACAGTTGCTTTAACAGTCTCCGAAACGCTGTAGTTTGAAGCAGCACAGGAAACCCTGAAAAAACAACTAAAGCAAAAAACACACATGGAAGACCTTAAATTCACTGAATGCAAAAATCTGAATTACCTCTAGGCATATCTCCTATGTTAACCTGATCTCTGTCCTAGACGACTTCCATTTGCTTTGGTTCATGCAGCACAAACTACTGCTAAGAGAAGAGATGCTGCACTCAATTGTACTGATGTGCAGCCCCTGCTGCCACTGTAAGGCTCAAACACAGCAGCAGCCACCCTCTGAGCTCCAGCCCCTTCCTCGTTCAGCCACTGGCCAGTGCTACAAAGTGCATGTTAGAGGAAAGGGAAATCTAGCTGGGTTATTTCACAACCCTCAGTGCATAAGAGGATTTGGGGGCCAAAGCCCATTACATTTACAAGCAGATTATTAAGGAAAAACACTCCACTGCCAATTTATTTTTAAAAAGGGTTGTGTGTTATTCTAGGGTTTGTCTGTATAATTGTACAACTGTTGAAAATTACATAAATTGTAATGATCTAATACTATTAACAGCCGTTCAGAAAAACTCCCTCTCTCAAAAGCCAGCTGGGGTAGGAGGAAACTTCCCACGGAAGATGCCAATCTGATCGCCACCTTCCAGCCTGGCAAAAATAAAAGCAGAAAGACACGAAACAGAAAGGGACTCAGATGGGGTGTTTGCATGTGTCTGTTTTGCAAGGGGAGTGGATGGTTTTGTCCTTGGCCGGCTTCTCCCACAGGCAGTGCTCACTTCTCACGATGCAGCCACTGTCACCTTGCTTGCTGCTCTCACCCCTGCACCCACCACCTCCTTCCACCTTATGTGTCATGGAAGTCTTTAAGCAAGGTCCTCCTTCTCTGTTCTGCTATATGCATCTGATTCTCTAAGTCCTGAAACAAAGAACAGCAGGGCAGAACCCATTAATCTGAACTCCCCGAGGAAAAGGGAAGATGCTTGTACAGAAATGTGTGAGGACTGCAAGAGACCCTTCTGATTTGACAGTAAAAGTAATGTCCCCCTGAACCCAATTCTTACTGCACTTCCCTTCTCCGAGGGTTTCTGATGCTCTCACCCACCTCACGAGCCAAAAACAAAACATAAAACACAAAACATACACCAGAGTAACTTCCCCTCCAATACATCTTCCTTCTGAGCCTGCCAGCCGTGGTTCGTTCAGCCAGGAGTCATTGCTGGCAAGCAGCAAAGCCCTTTCCCCCAGACTAGGGAGTAAGGATGCCACTTTCACAGCATCTGCAGGCCCAGGCAACAAAAAGCCAGACTCAGATACTATTCTAATTGCCTTCAACTGCCTACCAAGCTGGCCTGGGCCTTTTGGTGCAGGTAGTATGCCTTGTGAAAATGAAGACTGGCCAGCAGACACTGGGACACAGGTAACTTACCCCTCTGTCATAGCTGTCCGCTCGTTCCACCTTCCATGAGAGGTTTTCAATTTCAGCTTCCAGTTGAGCCTGCTGGTATTCAAACTAATCAACAGTGCAGATAATTAGATAACAGTCTCCCCAGAGCAGTTTTATGCCACCAAACAGCAACGGTGAGAGGAAGAACACACACCAAGTTTTCCTCTTTGCAACAGGTTTGGTGGAGCAAATCTCTGGAATGCTTAGGAAAACAATGAGCACCAGAACGTGGCAGGATAGGGACTTCAAAAGGCTAAGGAAGATTAATTTTTGTACATTCAAACTTTTAATCTTTCAAGAGTCAGAAAACACCAGAAAAGGAGGAAACTGATACCACCAACTGTTGTCTGCAGTCTGGTGAATCTCCATCCCACTCATGGGCTGGAAACAACTTCTCCCCTGTGTGCTTTCAAGGGCAAGAGCTCTGATGTTATCAACAAGGAAACTTTGTCCCAGAATTGCAGTCTCAAAACCACTTGGGGTAAGTCACATGCTGGGCCTCTCAAAGTGGCCCCTTTGATAGCAGAGCTGGATAAGTGAATGAGCAGCTGCACTGGCTTGTAATCAACAACAGGGGCTTCAATCAGATGGGGAAACAGTAATGTTCATTTACCCTGCCCCTCCCCACATCCCTAGCTTGGGAAAGAAAAAGCAAATAGAAAGTCAGCAAACGTACAGCTGGCAGGCTTGTCTACACGGTGAGCAGACACGTCTGCTGCAAAGGTGGACAAACCCCACGCTAGATTGATTTCACTAGCTCAGATGCTAGCAGCAAGGTGACAGCAGCACAGCCTAGCCTCTCAAGCAACCACCCCAGATCCCTCCAGGGGGATGGTACAGCCTGTGCCGTCACTGTTTCACTCTGATCATCATTCAAACTAAGGAGAGGGAAGCCACCTCAGCTAGGTCTACCTGCACTGCAACAATGCCTCTGACAGCAGCACAGAGACACCCTAAGTAACTCAAGTTAACCAATGGCCTGTAGCACCGCAGCTGTTGGCTTCCCAGCCTGCCCTGGGAAGGGTTGCGCACCCTGGCTAGTGCCGTACCACTTGCACTGAGGTTTACTTCCTCCTTTTTATACAGTTTCCTGAAATTGTGACTTTCTCAACACGACCAGTAAGTCTTATAGCACCTTTATAGACTAACACATATACATGCAAGTGGGTCTTTGCCCATGAAAGCTTATGCTCCTATGTATCTGTTAGTCTGTAAATGTGCCACAGGACTTCTCGTTGTTTTTGCAAGTAAAGACCAACACGGCTACCCCCGGACACTTGTCTCAATGCAGACTCCACAGACACAGGCTTATGGTGATCCAGAAGAGCAACGTGAATACTTATGGGCAAAAATACTCTAGCTTGTCATTCACACCACAACACTACTCTGCAGTAAAGTCTATAAAAATAGGGACATCTCTGAACGACAGGAGCCTTGCTACTAAATCTCTGCTGGGAGGGGAATGGAGGGGGAGCGTTCTGATCTGATTATGAAGTCTGAGGATTCATGAGGTGCTACTATGTCTCATGTATATAACTGCATCTACTTCTCACAAGCACTCAAACTCTGGGACTGAAGAGACAGGTGCGTGTGTGTCTGCTTGGCTGACTATGCTCCTGAATAGCAAGTACTTCTGTGGCACTTTAGAGACTAACAAAGGTACTAGGTTTCATGGGTAAGACCCACTTTTTTCATCTGAAGAAGTCAGTTTACCTACGACAGGTCATGAGCTAGTACAGTTGTTAGTCTCTAAGGTGCCACAGGACTGCTTGTTATTTGTGAAGCTCCAGATGAAGTTGGCTACCCCTCTCAGACTCTGCTCCCTAGCTAGATGGCACGAAGTCTGAGCAAACCCCTTACCAATTTCTTCCTGGGGCCAGACTCCATGTAGTAGGCATATGGATAGGTGTACTGCAGGGTGTAACGACACTGCAACAGAAGAGGAAAACCATTTTAGCCACAGCTGTTAGCACAGCTCATTTCTGACTAAGGGAGGGTGCAGGAGTTGCCAATCCAATCCAGGGGAGCAGAGCCCATTACCAGATGCTTCTGAGGAAGGTGCCAGACAGCCGCTGGCATGACCAATTATGGAATAACCTGTTCAGAACGACACCCTCCTGCTCACTTCACGCAGTTAGTGTCTGGTTCAGGGCACAATCTTATAGCTCTAGCAGCCTCCCTATTCACTGTCTTGGGCTGTAGGCTCTGTCCTGTGGACTGAAAGAGCCGAAGATGCTCACCTTCGCCAGCAGCTTTGCAGCGTTCTGCAGGTACTGCCAGTCTATCCATGTTCCCAGGTTGTTCATCACCCTTTCCTGGATCTTCTCCTGAATTCGCTGGTATGTCTGTGCCTCCAACTGCAAGCTTTTATTGTGGTTCTCCCACTGAAAAGTAGAAGAAAGAGGGCATGAGATGGAAGTGCTGCTGTCTACCGATGCAAGTGCCAGCACACAGGAAGTCAGACATGGCTGGAGGAGAGGGTGTGCTGTGGGGGCAGAACAACAGCACAGCAGCTCCCTCACAGCTGCAAGCCCGTGGAGGCAGCATACCCTCTGAGAGGCAGGTGAAAGCAGAGAGCAAACCCAGCCTCGTCACAGAAATGCCCTCTGATCACCTTTTGTGAGCGTCCAGGAGGAGTAAAACAACGAGGATTTCCCCACTTCACAGGTCTCTGCCAAAAGATTGAGACTAACATCGGCCTTCTGAAAGCTGACACCTCTGTGCTTTGACACCTCATTGTAAAACATGGCCGTTTTCCAGAGCCCTTCATCTGGACAGCCAAGATTATTTTAAGACTAGATTAACGCTATGAAGAATGAGTTGCTGATATCTGAATTAGGAAACGAGCAAGTGCTGATCTCACAGAAAAGCAGTAGTCTTGGTTCTACAGTGTTTTCTTCTGGAGAAGCTGCATGAGACCTGTACAGCTGGACCAGTACTACTCATGCCTGCTGTGGGGACAGAGGAGCTAGGACTGTCCCACTGGTTAGCGACAGATTTTAAACACATCTGACATGAAATCCCCTTAAAGTTTCACTAAACCACATTGCTTCAATGGAGAAGAAAAGTTAACAGCTTGGGTAGATTTGCTGGGCAGAGTTTTGAGTCTGAAGGAACTGAAGACAGGACCTAAAGTGGACTCCAGAAGCTACTGCATCTGTAGGCCATCCTTTGTTTGTGTGGTTCTGTGCACTGACATGGCTGGCAATGACCTTTGCACCAGACAGGGACATTAAAAGGCTACAGCGGCTCTGGCCAAAGAGATGTGTCCTACCCGCTCAAAATAGAACAAGTACTTCTTAAGGGCCTCCCTGGCCTGTGCTTGCTGACTCTGGTTTACAATATCAGGATTCTCTTTGTACCGACTGCATTCGTAGTACTCGCTACCGTGGGTCTTCCAGTCCCCCAGACACATCCAGCAGAAGTCTGTGGAGAACAAGGCACAATCACTGTAATGCACAGAAAAATGCGTTTCCAGAAAACAGAGAAACAGGCCCTGTCTTTCAGGGGCTTCATTTAGCCAAGCAGAATGTAAAGTTTGTTTGCACAGTTTTGCCTGGGGGAAAGCAAGTACAGCCCTGTCCCGGGGGGTGGGGGGTGTCTATATCTAGATACAGAGATGCAACTTATGAGTTAACACCTTCAGTGTCTCCAAGAGGACACATCTTGGATCCAGCAGGGAGTGCTGAAACTGGGTCTTGAAGTCTCTACAGGCTGCACCTCCTAGTTAGAGAGGGCATTTGCAGTCTTATTTGTTAGAAAACTGCCAGCAAGGATCACAGCTGGATCAGATTTGAAGGATCCAGCAGAGAACAAATCCAAGCAGACAATCCACTTTCAATTCTCATGGGTGCATGCTAGGTGGCATTGGTGGCCTGTGATAACATGATGGCCCTTTGTGGCCTTCAGTTCTATGACTCCAATACACCTATCCACACGGAGTAGTTAGGAGACAATGTCAAACCAGAAATCACTGCGAGCAAGTGCAGCACTCGCACAACACTTCAGTGAAGACACTCCTACGCTGACGGGAGAGAGTTCCCCCTCCTTAGGGCAGTTTATCCACCTCTTCAAGATGTGATAGTTAAGCACTGACAGAGTGCCGTCTGCACTGGGGTTAGGTCAATATAACTATGTTGCTCTGGGGGTAGATTTCTCACATCTGAGCGCCATCATTATAAAGATATAAGTTTGTAGTGTGAACCTGAAGTGAGTGAAAGGATGTAGGTAAAAGAACTAAGGTGAAAAATATAAAGCAACAGCTAAACCTGAGAAACTGAGCTTCCTGGTCTGTATCCACGTGTGAACATACAGACTAAGTCTAGATTGATATGACAGCTCAGGTTCTGTTACAGAGAAAAATATGTTCACCTGGTGGTACAGAAATCCATGTACAAAACAAGAACTACACCGGAAGAGCTTTTAAATGCCAGAGCACATTTCTGAGGAGCATCAGTCTTGTGACAGAAGGGAGCTGAAGACCTTTTTACAGTGGTGTACCTAAATGCTACTGACGAACCAGAAACCAGACAAGAACATAGCAAGTGAAACAATAAGCCTCCAGCACCAAGTGGGAAGTGTAATTAGTACCCGTTTCATACATGTACAGGCTATTTAGGACAGCATCATTTACTGTACTAAAGGAATATTCCCTTTCTCAACAGAGCCCAGATACTGCTGCTTACCGTGCTTGCATTTGGAGCATTGCTGAAAAAGAAGGAAAGAGGCTGCATTAGCAATCTGCAAAGGGACAGAAAGGTTTCAGCCAAGGACGAGGCAGCTTGGAAGTATTCAGGGCATTGCTCACCATGTGATTGCAGCCTCCATTCTTTTCAATACAGATATTGCACTTGGGACACTGGGGAAACAAAAGCATCATTAGATCCAGCAGTTCTATAATAGCTCATTAAGAACAATTCCAGCTCCAGTGTTACACATATACTATTCCTGTCAAAGCCACTTTAAAAGTAACACAATGGTGTGTGTGTGTGTGAAAGAGAGAGAGTCAACAGATCAGTGCTTCTGAGATAATACTTCCAGAGAGAAAGGTCATTCTTAGCATTGCCATTTGTGAACCAAAGTTCACTCTCAACAGTACCATTAACTGGCAGGTCAAGCTTAGCAATTAAACCAGTATACCCAAGACAATAGTTTCTACACCGTAAGATCACCTAGTTCTGAGTTCTGCCTTCAGTAATAGCCAACTTTAAAGGATGGACAAAGCCATCATACACATGCCTGACTATACCATACTTTACTTAGGTTTCCTTATTCCATAGATAATCAGCTGATATCCTGGACAATTTAACTATTACCAGATTCTCTTGGTTTACATAGCTATAGGGAGTAATCCAACTTTGCCCATTTGAATCAGAAGACACCAAATCACAGTCCAAAATTACCACTAGCAGTCTGAATTATATTGGGGTATCTGACATAGAGACTAAGGGCACTGGATCCTTAACCATCCTGAACCATTACTCTGAATCACAAAGTCCTAAAATAAAGCCATCCTCAATTAATTCCACACCTCTGCACACACTCCCTATTATAGCTTCTGTTCTTGAGTCTAAAATGTGTTGTCTCTAAACCACAGAATCACAGAATCCTAGCGCTCGAAGGGATCTCAGGGTCATCAAAGTTTTCAAGTGCTCAGAAAATCAAAGTTAGGGACAAAGACCTTTAAGACCCCAGCCAGACCAGGACTAGGCCTTACACCTTACGTAGCTGTGCAGCCTCACACTGCATCTCCCACTTCAGCCTAGGTAACCCTAAGGTCTTTTGCTTATAAAGCCACATCATGCAAATGGAAATCAATGCTCTAAAGCTTTTCATTCTCTGAACTCCATGTTCGAACTATACACCAGACAAGAATTTAAGCCAACCACAGTGCTGTTTCTCTGCCATTAGAGAGTAACATACTGCGCTGCAGGCTGATGCTCACAATGAATTTAGCAGAATGAAGACTAACAGATGGAGGGAGCCCTTCAGCAACCAGCAGCAGACACAGATGGATTTCCCAGTTTAAAGTGTATTTGCAGTAATAGTCAGCTACAGAATCACAAAAATGTAGGACTGGAAGGGACCTTGATAGGTCATCTAGTCCAATCTCCTGCACCAAGGCAGGACAAAGCATTTTCTAGATTCTAGACCAGAGATGTCCAACATGTGACCTGTGGGCCAGGATCCAGCTTGCAGAGCCAGCAGCACTGCCATTTTTAAAAGGCAGCTTGGCAGCTCTGAGCCACATGCGGCTTTTTAAGGAGCTATTTGCAGCTCACATGGCTGCTGCACTTGATTTACTTGGCTTAACAGCTGCCAAATCAATTAAATTAAGTTCCATTGTTTCAGTACCACAGGACACTGAGAGCTATCCCAGCTGTGCTCTCCATGTGGGGAGCCAGAGGGCTGGGGGAGCAGTGCAGCTGTGGTGAAGAGGAGACAGAGAAGATGCAGCAGAGGGCAGCAGCACATGGAGTTCCTGTGCAAGGTAAGTGAATCCTGGGTTTGGGGCTGTGTGGGGTTAAGCCTGAGAGCAGCTTGGGGCAGCAGGGAGGTTTAAGCCTAAGGGCTGGGGGTGGGTGTTAAGCCTGCAGGTGGCTTGGGGCTGTGTAGGGGTAAGCCTGGGGGCTTGTGTTACTTTTTTACAGTAGGAAATATTAATTGAACAAGGACACTTGAAAAATGCACATGTGGAGAAAATGAGATCTACCCATGTAATTGCAAAGTGACTTGTTTGATGTTTTATGTGGTAGTTAAGCCTGGGGGGTGGGGTTTGGGGCTATTTTATGTTTGGCCACTGGAACGTGTAAAAAATTGCAATGTGGCCCCTGATGAAAAACGGCTAGACACCCCAGTTCTAGACCAGTCCTGGCAAGTGTTCGTCTAGCTTGTTCGTCAAAACCTCCATGACAGATATTCTACACCTCTCCCTAACTTCTTCCTGTGCTGAACCACCCCAACATTAGGAGATTTTCCCAACGTCTAATCTAAATCCCCCCTTGCTGCAATTTAAACCCATTGCTCCTTGTCCAGCCCTCAGTGGAAAAGAACAAATATCACCCACCTGTTCATAACAACATTTTACAAACTTGAAGACTCACCACCCCACCCCCACACACCTTCTCCTCCTCTGACTAAACAAATGTTTTCAATGTTCCCTCACAGGTCATGTTTTCCAGACCTTTCATAATTTTTGTTGCTGTCCCCTGGAATTGTTCCAGTTCATCCCCATCTTTCCCAAAGCGTGGTACCCAGAACTAGACACAATTCTTCAACTGACATCTTATCAGTGCAGAATACTGTAGAATAATTACTTCTTGCATCTTGATCACAACACTCTTGCTAATACATCCCAAAATTATGCTCACTCTTTTTTTGGCAATAGTATTATATTGTTGACTCATATTTAGCTTGTGATCCAACCCCTGATCCCTTTCTGCATTACTCCTTCCTAAGCAGTCATTTTCCATTTTATTTCTGCAGTTAAGAACATAAGAACAGCCATACTGGGTTAGACCAAAGGTCCATCCAGCCCAGTAGCTTGTCTTCTGGCAGCGGCCAATGCCAGGTGCCCCAAAGGAAACAAATCAAACAGGTGATGATTAAGCACTCTCTCTCCTGCCATCCATCTCCAGCCTCTGACAAACAGAGGCTAGAGACACCATTCCTACCCATCCTAGCTAATAGCCATTGATGGACCTAACCTCCATGAATTTATCTAGCTCCTTTTTAAACCCTGTTTTAGTCCTGGCCTTCAGAGCCTCCTCTGGCAAGAAGTTCCCACAGGTTGACTGTGCACTGTGTGAAGAACAACTTCCTTTTACTTGTTTTAAACCTGCTGCCCATTATTTGCATTGGGTGCCCTCTAGTTCTAAGATTATGGGAACAAGTAAATAATTTTTCCTTGTTCACTTTCTCCACACCACTCATGATTTGATATACCTCTATCATATGGCCCTTTAGCCTCCTCTTTTCTACGCTGAAAAGTCCTAGTATCTTTAATTTCCCTTCACATGGGACTTGTTTCAAACCCCTAATCATTTTAGTTGCCCTTTTCTGAACTTTTTCTAATGCCAATATACCTTTTTTGAGATGAGACCACCACATTTCTATGCAGTATTCAAGATGTGAGTGTACCATGGTTTTATATAAGAGCAAGATGTTCTCATCCTATTTGCTTTTTTGACCATGGCTGCACATTGTGTGAATGTTTTCAGAAAACTATCCACAATTGGTCCAAGATCTCTTTCCTGATTAGTTGTAGCTAAATTAGCTCCCGTCGTGCTGTTTGTATAGTTGGGGTTATTTTTTCCAATGTGCATTACTTAACATTTATCCACATTAAATTTAATTTGCCATTTTATTGCCCAATCATTCAGTTTTGTGAGATCTTTTTGAAGTTCTTCATAGTCTGCTTTGGTCTTAACTATCTTGAGCAGTTTAGTATCATCTGCAAACTTTGCCATCTCAGTTTACTTTCTCCAGACCTTTTATGAATAAGTTGAATAGGATTGGTTCTAAGATGCCACTAATTACCCCTCTCCATTCTGAAAATTTACCATTTATTTTCACCCTCTGTTTCCTGCCTTTTACCCAGTTCTCCATCCGTGAAAGGATCTTCCCTCTTATCCCATGACAACTTAATTTATGTAAGAGCCTTTACTGAGGGACCTTGTCTGAGGCTTTTTGGAAATATAGGTACACTGTATCTACTGGATCCCCCTTGTCCATGTTTGTTGACCACTTCAAAGAACTCTAATAGATTAGCAAAAGACATGATTTCCCTTTATGGAAACAATGCTGACTTTCACCCAACAAATTATGTTCTTCTATGTGTCTGACAATTTTATTCTTTACTATAGCTTCAACTAATTTGCCTGGTACCGATGTTAGACTTACTGGTCTGTACTTGCTAGGATCGCCTCTAGAGCCCTTTTTAAATATTGACTTCAATATTGAATTTTAAATATTTAAATATTGAAAGGCATGTGAGATAGTATCAAAAGCCTTATTAAAGTGAAGATACATATCTATTAGTTCCCTTCCATACACAAGGCTCATGTCAAAGAAGGATTTTAGGTTGCTCTGATATATGTTGACTGTTACTTACCACTGTATTACCTTCTAGCTACAGTTAAAGTGATTGTTCAGGTATTTGCTCCCTTCCCTTTCTTGGTACCCAAGTCAAGCTGACTGGTTTGTAGTTCCATGGATTGTACTATATGTGCCCTTTTCCAGACTGTTGGGGTCTCCCTCTTCACAAGTTCTCCAAAAATCAGAGCTCAGAGCTCTCTTCAGCCCGTTTCCCAAGCATTCTAGAATACATTCCGTCAGGCCCTGCCAATTTAAAGACATCCATCTTGTCTGAGCTTTGTCCCCACTAGCACTTTTGGAGACATTATCTTCTACTGACATAAGTGCTGGTGTGGACAGTGTCTCCTGCTGACACAGCTACTGCAGCTCAGTGGGGATGGTTTAATTCTGCTGGTGGGAGAGAAGTCTCCTACCAGCATAGAGCAGATACATGGAGCCCTTAGAGCACCACAGGAGAAGCAGTTAAGCTGCATTGCTGCCAGATCTGTAGTGTACACATAGCTTGAGTGTGCTTCAACATGTTCTTTCGCAGATCTGCCTCACAGCTGACCTCACCAGCACCAGTGGTCCTAGGTCAGTCATCCCATCACTGCTAACCTGTCTGGTGAACACAAAATATGCACTGTGCACTTCAGCCACTGTTGCATTATCTGTCACGCTCTTTCCCTCTTCATGGGACCTACCCTGCCCTGTGTCTTGCTTCTTGTGTGTTTGTAAATTGTTTTCCTGTTGTCCTTTACGTCCATAGCTATGGTAATTTCACTTTGTGTCTCGGCCTTTCTAATTGTAACCCTACATGTCTTCGGCTTTTTATATTCCATCTTTGCAATTTGATGTAGTTTCTACTTTCTGTACAAACCTTTTTTAAAACGTCATGTCTTTGAAAATCTCCTGGCTAAGATAGCGTAGTGTCTTACCACACTTACCTTTCCTACACATCACAGTAGTCTGCTCTTGTGCCTTTAATAGCATCTCTCTTAAAAAAACAAAACAAAAACAAAACTGCCAACTCTCCCAAACCCTTATTCGTTTATATTTGCTTCCCCTGGGATATTATCGACCTTGTTGTGGAGTTTGCTCAGTTTCGCCTTCTTGAAGTCCACTGTCTATATTGTGTTATTTTCCCTCTCAGCATTCCTTAAACTCATGAATAATGCCATTTCATGGTCCCTTTTGCCCCAACTGCTTTCCACCTTCAAATTCTCAACCAATTTTTCTCTGCTTGTTCGAATCAATCCAGAACAGCCTCTCCCTTAACTACGTCCTCTAGCTCTACAGTAATTTGTTGCAAATGCATTTCATGAACTTGTTGGATAATTTAGCCCTTGTGTTACTTTCCCAATATACGTGCGAGTATTTAAAATCCCCCATTATTAAGTCTTGTGCTTTGGATGGTTGTTAGTTTTTATTTTTAAAAAGCCACACCCACCTCTTCTTAGGCAGTCCACAGGAGATTCCTACCATAACAGCACCCTTGTTTTTCACTCCTTTCATCCCTACCCAGGGAACTTCAGCAGGTGTGCTCTCCACTTTTATCTCAGCCTCACTTTGTGTGTGTGTATATCTTTGATACATGTGGTAAAACCTCCAACTTATTCCTTTGGCTGTCCTTCCTGAAAATAAGCTGCCCTTGTGTTCCAGTCATGTGAATTATTCCACGAAGTCTCTCCAATGCCAATTAAATCCTAACTTTGATTATTGCAGCTCTTCCTCCTTATTCTCTGTACATCTTGCATGACTACACAGATATCTAAGGTGTTTGTTTTATTTCCCCTCTATTGCCAAGGTATTCAAGATCTTCGCACCAAAACCCTAAGTGGAAATTTACTAACACTGTAAAACAAAACAAAAACACCCACCCCTACATAAAATGCTAAATGTACAGAATGGCTCCACCCTTCTCATCTGGACTTGAGGCCTGAAAGGAAAGTTGAGGTGCTCTCCCTTACATCTTTAGTGTGAGCACTGATGTAGTTGGCTGTTTCAGAGTCATCCGCACACTTGGTGAGCCATTTCCGGATGGTGGCACAATCTGTGGGAGCGTGGTACATCTGTCGACACTTGAAACTTAAGAGGAAGAGAGAGAAATTCTAGTGTTTAGGGGAGTTAATACATCATGTTAATAACCAAGAAGTCAGACTTTCCTCATGTCCAGGATGTGAAAGGGAAATAGGTGCGAGGAGAGAAGCAGTTCATTGCTAAATACTGCAGCGAGAAAGGCTGTGTTTTGCCTTCCTAATTCCTGCCAAGTACTTCTGGGAAGAATCACTTCCTCCTCCTGAAACTCTACCGTATCACTAGCGTTGACTGACAGTAGATACAGGGCTCTGTCTCAGACAAGTGAGTGCGTATGCCTGATGAGCAGCCAACATCTTTTCCATGGAGCCTAAGCATCACTTCTAAGGTAAGGAAGCAAACCTATGCCATCCCCAATACATTCCAGCTAGGCTCCTGTTTGGGGTTAACTGCATGCAACTCTTGGGATGCTTGGGTAACTAACTCATGCGTATTACTGTTCCTGGGACACTCAAAACTCAGCTAGATCTTTGCAGTAGGGAGTATTGGAAGACACTCCAGCAGCAACCCTTTCTATTACTCCCATTTCTGTTACTCCTCTCACAGGCACTGCATACCAGGAAAGTACTATTAGCTTTCTTATCTAGTTGAAGTTTATTCTTATGCTGGGGGGACCTCATGCACATAGAAGTTTAAAGATATTCTAGACTTAACACACAGAAATCAACTGACATCTTATCCGAGGGCTACACTGTTTCTATGCATGCATAGGACCATTCATACCACGAAAGCCTGTGGCTGTATTTAGAACATTTGAGCCTCTTGACTTTATGGTTCTTAGGAATGAACTAGAGACTCTAGGAACCGGAATGCTCAGAAGCAAATACAGGCAGCAGATTGGTTCCAGCAGCTGCCATGAATGCTTTGTACTCAAAACCCACTCACAAATGCATGTAGCACAATTTGCAGATTAACCCAAGCTATAGCACTAGGGAAGATTTGCTCTCCTTGGTTATTAAGGGCCCGATTTTCATAGGTTTTCTGAACCCACAGGTCCCACTGAGTTCAGCAAGCGCTGACTGCCACTGGAAGTCAGGCGTCCTACCCCCTTATAACACACATGGCTCAGGTTACGAAACAGTTCTCATAAAGTATTTATGATGCTTCAACACCCCAGACCTGTTCTCAGTTGAAGCAAACTTGACAAGAGCACATGCCTGTACCCCCTGATTTCCTTCCAGCCTTGACACCTTTTACTTCCTTACCAGAAAACTTCGTTGCATCGATTGCACTGAACACGCCGAGCTTTGGGCTCCTGTACCTGGATGACCATGGGGCAGTCTGCACCAGGACACAGCTGTAGCTGGTAGTGGCTCTGCAAGTACACCAAGTTGCAAGGTCAGCAATTGGCTGGGGAGAACATTGCTCTCCATTTTCTGTGGCTACAAGTCACACCTTACGTTCATGTGAATCTGTAGTTCTTAGATCTGGAGCAACAGTGGAAAGAGCCACCCGAAGACACCCAACAGCAGGAAAACAATTCCTGTTACATGCAGAGGTGGTTGAGTGATTGTGCCACCAGAAGCTTTGGAGGGTTTATATTTTGTATTTGTTTGACGTCAAGGCTGCAGTGGTTAGTCACAAAATGAGGAAATTTGAGATCCCATCCATAACGTCAGGAGACCAAGATGAGAAATGCCAATAGATCTAGACTCTCCCTTTATTTGAGCTCCTTGCCCCACTCCCCATTTATACTCCACCCCTTGTACACTCTCTGCTTCTCAACTGCGGCTAGTCTGTCCCTTCATGTGACACCCCCCAGTTATTGGAAAGAGGGTGTCACTTGCCAATGCTGCATCATGCCTCTAGACTACTTCTCTCTCCAGCCAGGTCACTGAGTTATTTCCTGTAAACATTGCCTTAACTATTTGTGTTCTCTTAAGCTCAGCTCAGACTCACCAAGCTTGGCAGAGTGAAGGCGCATACAAAGGATGCTGCAGAACAGTGACCTGAGCTGCATCAGGATGACGGGGAGTCTGTAGCTACTGAAAAGTATTTCTTGGGCTTGCCCCAACACTTAACAGGCAGCTTAAGTTGTCTTCTCTAACATTAGAGCACTCTGCTTCAAGAACAGGGCCAAGCACCAGCTGGAGTCACGATCACGACATTAGGGCAAGATTTATTCTGGCAAGTGATTTGAGAACTCTGATAGCGAGTCCTGCACTACAGAACAAGCCACAGCCATGTCTGACAGCCATAGTCCCACAGGAGCTATGTCATCGCTAGCCCCTGAACTCTCTACATAGGTATCATCAAGAAGTCCAGACACCACGATCAACATCTGACAAGTCACCAGTGACTTTGGGTGCCCAGCTTGGGAAATGTCACAGGACCCTGTTTTTGCCAGCAGAGGGTGCTCAGCCCTTTTGGAGAAAAGCCAAATTGGCACTAAAATGTGAAGCTCCCAACTAATCACTTTTGAAACTCTTGGCCCAAAGGCCTGACTACTGGGAAGGGTCAGGGCAAAGATCTACAGGAACATGAAGCAGAAAATACCTCCACGTAGTCCCTGAAGAGGTAGCGCCGGTATTTGTCTTTCAGCTCCTCGCTAGGTAGCAGTGGAAACACAAAGTCTTCTGGTGTCCGCAGCGGACAGTCCTGAGCCATGCAGGAGACCCCTATTAAAAACAGAGGACAATTGCTGCACAATGCAATGTGAACTGAGGAACTAATACACGCAGACTGGAAATGTGCTATTCCTGACCGCTTCTCAGATGCAGCTAGTGTTGTGATACACCAGTTAAATTTAGCAGGATAGCTGAAAAGACATGGAGGGAAGTACAGCTGGGCAGTCCTCGCTTCACCAGCCAAAACATCTATAAGTGTGAAGGTACTGCTGTGCAACTGAAGGTCCAGAGAGGAGTAAATCAGTCAACTTACAGTAGCAGTGGCTACTGACAGCTTCCACCAACACACAGGGGGCTATGGAAATACACTCAAAGATCCCTATACTTTAAAATGCCAACAGACATCAAGGGCAAAGTGCTCATGAAAAAACAGCAACCTTTAGACACTACAATCTTGCAGCTTCAAACCTCTCAGTGATGATGTGATAATCTGGCCTACAAATTTTCCCTAGTTGTGAGTTCAGCTGCTAGAGTGAGTGGGAGTTCATGAAATGTCACACTAATCTACAAACACCCCCTGTTGATGGAAAAAGGCACAAAAAGTCAACAGAAAAACTGAATTAGTACAAACAAAAAGGGCTCCTGACATAATTCAAGGACTGTCTTAACCTCATGCCTAATAAACAAGAACAGCAAGAGACTGGAAGTCAATGAATCAAAAGTGGTGAAATAGAAATTAGGCTTAATTGATGGACAAAATAATGAGTGGATGGGTTATTCCATACATCAGTCCCTTTTGAAGCCCTCAGAAAGAGACCCTGCGGGAACCAAGCTGGCTACCACAATGCTGGCTGCCTGAGAGACAAGAGAAAGGGAAGATACAAGCTTCCCTATCCTGGCTGCCACCTGCACCCCTGAGCCCTCTTCATCCTAACCTTGAAAGATGTCCTGTCCTAGCTAGGCCAGACGAGGCTAGGGGGAGACAAATGACCAGCTCTAATTAGATTCCTAATACCACCAGGGATGTGAAACTGTGTTACATTCCCTTCCACTCCCCCACTCCCACTTTGTGTACTTTTCCTTCCTCACTTCATTTCTTATCCTTCCTATGCCTCTCATTTTTCCTTTAATTTACAAGAGTCTTGCTTAGTTGGCCAACACAGTATCTTTTGCAACTCTGCTCTAAGTCTCTGTCCAGAAAGAGGCATCTGAACGTAATACCTTTAACAGCTCAATGCTGGCACAAGTTTGCTGGGCCTCAGGGTGGCTAAGGTCAAACGCTGTGCCTCTATTTTTCAAACAGCGAGGCTCAGAGTCCATATTTGAGGAAGAAGTTAGTTGCATTTTCTACCTTTGCTGTTCTTTTCTCTTCCCCTTGTGTACGTGTTCATCTTGTTTATTCTTCTAGAAAATGGGATCGGCTTTAACAACTTCTCCAGCCCATCCTAAGTAACTTTCCTCCAAAAAGGACAGTTACCACCATCCAAGAGGCATTCAAATGACAAGTGTTTTCCCCTTCCAAAGACTCTCCAACAAAGGGAAAGGGCACAGGAGATGAAAACGTCACTTAATATTTGACATTTCAAATGCTTTATCTGTTTCCTCCTCCCACTCATATTCTCATAAAGGGCCCCAGAGATTTTTTTAATTATTTATCTTCCCATGATACTAAAAGGTCTCTGTATTCTAAGCCCCAAACCATATGTAAAACTCTTTAATGTTGGACACTTATAGAGTCATAATGATAACAAGAGAGAGAGAACACAGACCAAAGCCTAAGTCTAATTGTTAACAGTGTTGCCAAAGTACTGATAAAAAGGATTCATATGTAAAAGTGGCAAATACACGATTTCACAAGTACTTTTAAATACAAGTATGCGGTGGAAATAGTACTTATAAATAAGTAAAATTAGAGAGCTCAATTTCCATACTCCCTGAAGTTACGTCAATTTATAGACAAATAAATATAAGCACAGATTGGAAGAGAGAAAAAAAACCCAGCAATGATGTTTTGTTCACGCACATATGTTGCCATGGAATTACCATGAAAAAAGTATTTCCACTTTCCCAACAATCCAGTGTTGGAACATTCCCAGGGACTGGCAGCCATCTCCTACACTACTATGCAGGGGATGTAGAGCTCTTGGTCTTGTTTTTTATGTGCTGGGCGTTGCAAGGTATGTCTCTCCTTGCTGCTGTGGGGCTGAGCCAGGCAATGAGTCTCCCTGCTGCCAGTTGCAAAGACCAATCAGAAGTGAAGGTGTGGGGCCACTTCACTTCTTGGCTGGGGCACTAGCCAGACCAAAAGAACAAAGCTTGGGCAGTCAGAACACAGAGCCTAGAACTCCCAAGCCAGGGCAATGGGTCCCAGGATTCCTAGAATCTGAGACAGTCAGAGATGTGATTAAAAAAACAAAAACAAACAAACAAAAATACACTCACGGTTCGGAAGACGTATTTACAGATCAGGAAAAAGTTATGTATGCTTGAAGTACCTTTAAAATGTACTTAAAACCAACTGCTAAGTACAGACTATTTAAATTACTTAGAAGTGCATAGAATACTTCAAAATATGTCAGCACGCATTCAAGTACATGGAACCAGTGATTTATAGTTACTTGTGGGGAGGCAGCGGCACCCTCCAGGGACCAAGTCAATACTACAGATAGCCTGGCAATTATAGATTTAGTACAAACCAGCAGCCAGTTTAAATATTTAAGGAGCTGATTTTCCATGCAAACGAAGTGCATGCTTCATTTTCTCAGTCTTAAGATACTAAAGTAACTGGTCCGTCTGCCTGAAGGAGTGGGGGAGGAGGTCAATGCATCAAATAAAAACCCACCAAAGTGTCTGCCTTGAACTCACCAACTCCAACACCGTCCTTGACGAGTACAGTACAATGCTGCTCCCAGCAGCTACGGCAAAACTGGTGCTGACAAGCCAGAGAGAGCAAATTCTCCTTTCGGACAAACTGCATGCACACTGCGCAGTGATGGGAGGAATGTACCATTGTCTGAAAGAGAGGTGCAAATCAAACGGTGGGCTGAAATGGTTCCTGGCACCACCTGGGTCTTTCGGCCCCGTTAAGCCCAAACTGACCCTCACTAGTCCTTAAGTGGCACTGTTGAGGAAGGAGCCCAGAGTTGTCTTTAAAACTTTAACCCAGGACAGACTTACCTTCCCCTCATTCAGACTGCTCTTGGCTGCAGCCCATAAAAGGAGGAGAGAAGGAGCCACCTAGAAAGGAGCATGCTACTTCACCAATTAGTTCTTTTTAGGAGCCTCGGGGGTGTCGGGAGACAGAAGACAAATCTTTCACTTTCTGCCCTTGATCTGGTGCAGTAGCCAGAAGGAGACTTGCTTTTCTGGCCTCTCTCCTTCCCCTGCTACCAAATGAAGACTAACCATCTGTTTCAAATACACCTGTGCACTATTTCTTTCTTCAGCTAGTTCTTCTGTCTACCTTGTTAGCAGAGGTAACTTCAAAGGAGCTTGTCTGTTCACCACCTGGCTGGATCCCAAGGAGTAATCATCCTGGGAAATCACCTATTATAATTTCCTTGTAGACTTCCTGCAGGAGGACACCCTGTTTCTTGACAAGTAGAAAGAATTTCAACCACCCCCCGATTTATCTAAACCCTTGAGATACACACGACTTGATTGCATGTATTGGGTTAACACAACTGCCACCCCAAACAGGAGTGGGAAACTGCTCCTGTTGGGGCGGCAGCAACAGCCAGGCTGCTCCTGACAGGAGGACTGTTAGCAACCCTATAATGAAGTGTAAAAATTAAATACAAACTCAAGACAAAACATCACTGTACCAGCCCAATGAAAGATGGTTAGTGTTGTTCTTTTGCACAAAATAGAAAGGACAATATTGTTCAAAAAAGGAGGGTCCTTCCTTAAAGCTTAAACATTTTTATAAAAAAGAAATGCAAAACAAACTAAAAATACTTTGGAAAAAGTATTTTTAAATTTTGTCTTTTTATAAATTTGTTATTTTTACAGGTGACTGCTGGAAAATAAAAATAAGTTTTTTTTAGGGTGAGGTTTTTTAGGGTTAGTATTTTTTTTTTAAATGGAAAGAGTGCTTCTGCATTTCTGTTTGGCATGAGTTGCATAACAACTACACAATTATGAATACCTACAATCTAAACGCTATTCAAATGTGTGTATCAAAAATACTAAGGTAATTTCTCATTTAATATCTGAGAAGGAAAAATATCACTAGTATAGAAATTATTTCATGGGACATCTATTCACATTGTGCAGAACATTAGTGTTCCATGGAATGCAGTTTGAGAAACAATGCTGTAATCAGTTAGCATGACAGTAGCTTGTAAAGGCCCCAGCCAAAATCAGAATCACACTGCAACAGGCTTTATATCAATGTATTACGATAAAGTCTCTCCCCTGAGGATGACATGTGAATAGACCAGGCAGCAGAAGCTGTATGCTCATTGGACAGAGAGGGAACTGAAACAGAACAACTTGCCCCAACAAAGCATGTAGCAGGGCTAGGAACTGGACTCAGATGTTCCAAGTCCTATAATACAGTGCCTTCACTACCTCACTCCTTGTCCCAAAGGTAAAGAACAGCATTTCAGGGAAGGGACACCTAGGGGGAAGTAGATACAAGAAAACTCGACAAAGTTTGTAAGTGTCCACAGAGCCCATTTCACAACATGAGGCATAATGAAGAGTAAGTTAGTTTGGAGCCCAAATACAATAGGCAGTTTATTTAAGTCCATGCAGCCTTCCCCGTTTAGCTCTCTCATCTTTCTTCTCAATCACTGCTAGCTACAACCTGATTCAGACCCAACAGCAACTAGCCACTGATTTAAAAAAAAAAAAAAAAAAAAAGCAGCCTCCTCTAGATCCGATAGTCTGTAATCCAGTTTGACAAATCACAATCAATTCCTAGAATAATTATTTGTGACATAACACAATGCATTGTAACGCCCATGGTGAATAAATCCTGTAAACATGCAAGTGGGAAGTTCTAAGTGGGAGGCAAGCTTCCAAAGACTCTGGCCACCACTTCTGCAAACCCTAAACTGTGGTTTAAAGGTCATTATGAACCTGGATGGGAAGAAGCATCCTTTGGAGATTGGCCTCAGCATCCTGAAGCAAAGCAAGGCGGCCACCTCAGGGCAACAACCAATTTCAGTAACAAACAGGCTTTATTTTTCTTCTTTTAAATCAACCCACAGTTCTCTGAAAGCCTCTTTCAGAAAGAGAGCAAGAACAAAGAGCCAAATTTGGCCATGCAGTCTGCCTCTGTGGATTCTGCACAGCTACTCACTCCCATCTTATCTCACCTGCTCTTAAAGAGCTACTCTGATCTAGTCAACTGTACAGGTTGTACATTAACTGCAATAATTGCAAGAGCCCTCTTGCTTAGGTCTCATTCTGAAATAGCAGCAGGTGGTGACGGGATGAAGTTTACAACACTGCATCTGAAAACAACGTTAGAGAGGCAGGCCAGACTGTGGGTAAGGTGACCCTAGAATGGAGTCGTGCAGAGTGAAAGGAGCTAACTACTTACGTGTTTGGATGAGGTGGGCTGAACTCGTGCTTCCACTAGCAGTTGGGCAGAATTGGACTTGTGCCTGGAAGGGTGAACATAAGCATTAAACTCTTGCACCAAAATGCTTTCTGATTTAATATGAAACTTTTCGTCACTAATGAAGAGTAGCCTCTGGTTGAACTGGAGTGGACTCACACAGGATACTTGATCAAGGAGACTCTAAGCACGTTGTTCTCAATGCAGCAAAATGAACTCTTGCTGAGAAAACCCTCCTCTTCTGGAAATAACTAGCACATCTCATAAAAGAACATATGCATAACAGGAAAGAGACAGAAACCCAGCTTTTACTAAAAACAATTTTTAATATGGCAATTTTTAAAATTTACATTAAATAGTTTCATTCTAAATAAATAGGACTTTACCCTCTTTAAAAAAACAAATTTAAATTTTAAAAACATTAAGCAGGACATATTTGCTGCAAAAAGGTAAAGAAAGTAAAACTATTAAACTTGTGGAAGCTACTGACTAAGTACCTGAGAACCACAGTTCAAGCGCTAAGTCAACTTGTAACAGCAGTGCCTTCTGTTGGTGTGCACAAAATCTTCATTTCACTTTAAACAAAAAAGCAGACCAGTAGCTAACAAAAGTAATTTTTCAGGTGGTGAGCTTTCATGGGATAGACCCCGACCATTCCACTTTGATGACGACGAAACAACCTTTGTGATCTAACAATGCCTGCAACATCATTGAGACGTATCCCTTTCTGTTTATATACTCAGAGGGCAGATGGTCTGTGGCCATGATGGGGACGTGCATGCCATCTACTGCCACTCCACAGTTAGGAAACCTCATGGCAAGAAAGCCATCCACTACGGCCTGTACATCTCCCAGGGTCACGGTCTTCCTCAGATGCCTACAGACTGCATTGGCTACCTTCACCATCATGGCCCCCACTGTAGATCTACCAATCTGGAATTGACTTACCACTCACTGGTAACTGTCAGGCACTGCAAACTGCCAAAGAGCAATTGCTACTCGCTTGTGAACTGTTAAAGCTGCCCTCAATTCTTGTATCGCGGCTCATCAGGGTGGGGGCCCACAAATCACAACATTCCATAAAAGTGGACTTGCGCATGCAAAAGTTCTGCACCCACTGCTAGTCATCCCAGGACTCCAAAACAATGTGGTCCCACCAGCGTGTGCTGGTCTCACGAGTCCAAAACCACCGCTCCATTGTCAGCAATGCATCCAGGGCAGCCAGCAATTCTAAGTTCTTGACCTGCAGTTGACCAACTTCTCCTTCAATATCTTCATCACCACCCTCAACCCTCATCTCAGCTCAATCTCTTTGCAGTCGAAAGAAGAAGTGCACAACATTTTGTGAAGTTGCCACAGTGGTCTATGCAATGACTCGAAGCACTTGAGGATCCATGCTTGCGCTAGCGCTGTGCCGGAGAAAATGGAGCGATCTCCCGTTCATTTTTATGTGGTTAGTGGGTGCTCTGAATTTTGGAAGAGTGCTTTGCATTCTGGGATCATGACATCAAACACACACAAGCAACTGCTGTAATTGGTTTCCCCTACAACTGAGTGGCACAAAACCTACAGAATGCAACAGGGCTAAAGCACTGTGGGATAGGTAACCACAGCGCATTGCTCACGCAGTCAAACTTGGATAAGGCAATGGAGACACAGTAAGTTGACACTGAGAAACGGTAGGTCAAATTTCTGGAACGTCTGTGGACAATTAAATTTGAGTTCATATGACTGAGGTTAAAAAATCAAATATATTAAAAGCTGATCTTATTTCACAGTGTAGACGTTGCCTTAGCAAAAAGCACCACAAATTAGCATAACGTTTGTATTTCTTTGCAAATCACTGCAATTTCATGGTTACCAACTAGTGAGAATCAACTGCATGGGAAAATAAAAGCACACACAAAAAAGACAATTAAATGAATTACAAGTGAACCCCTGTACTGTGGGTGTCCCTAATCGAGGAACACCCATGGTACGGAGGAGGAAGTGGCTCTGCAGATCAGTTTTCCCAGAGGCTTTTCTCCACTGCTCCCATAATGGCAGGTGACATGGAACTACATATGCCCCTGAGAGCGTACTGCCAGGTGAATGTTCCACCCGCATCTTCCTTGCACCCAGACCCCACAGTGGCCCCTCTAGCCTGGAAAAAATCTTGATTCCAGCATAGTGTTTCCCAGGCTTGGTGGAACAGAAAGGTTCTAGTGTATTTAAATTAAGATTCTGTTTCCTGATTTAAAAGGCTTTGATTTAAATCAGTCTAGCCCTATGTTTAATCCACATGTGAACTAGATTTCCTTTATAAGACAAGATAGACCAACAGGATTTTCTAGTCTAAATCGCCTTTCAACAAAGGCTATTGACATTTTGCACTCCACTTTGATTCCAATACATTTCCTAGCTAAGTATTTATGCAATTTTAGCAGAACTCCCATCCCCAAGAACACCAAGTAAGAAATAAGCAGTATTAGAAGTAGCCACATATTGCTATCTGAGGTGTCCAACACTGCACAAGAAGGCTTTCATCCTGGACATAAACATCACTGAATTAAATCAAAGTCACTTCTATTCCTATTGGCATAGTAACCCCTTCCTCTCCTCACTCCACTATTTTTAGTGAGTTTATAAGGGGCTCCCACTGAATTTATATCAAGTGCAACTAAGGAAAGAAAATGGAAGCTTGACATTAGCTTGAGAACAAGATCCACCGAGAAACAACCTAATGCTGCAGTTTTAAAAATAAAGCCCCTCCCCAGTTTATTCCCGTTCTGGGTCTGACTGCTTACGCTGCAGAAGAGCACTGGCTCACATGCAGAAATCCCACCTTTGGGGACTAGTTCTAAAGCGGCTGGGGCCCACCTGTGTGACGTGGAAATCTTGCTCACTCACTCAGTGTGCGCTACACATCAGACAGAGAGACTGGCCATTGAGGACACTGAATTTCCCCTACCCTGTCTGGATGGCTAGCATGGACTTGCAAGCATATTCGGTACTGTTTCTGGACCAGCTGCCAGTTCCAAAAAAAGAGATGTAAAGAGGCAGTGGCCCTGGGTACATGCTTCTTAAGTGGGTTTCGACAAAATTTACACTCTGCCCTTGCAGTTTGTTAAGCTTGTGTAAAACTGCTCAGTACTATGTGAATCTGAGCCAGCATCCCACCTCCCAATTCCCTGACTCAACATCCTTTCAGTGCTCTGAATATTCTAGTCAAAGCGAAAAAGCATCGATTGTGTCCAGAAGGAGCAAAAAGCTTTAATCAGAAAACGTGACTGCCTTGTAAGCCAGAACTAGCTCAGTGTCTGTTTATGGCCAGGAAATTTTCCCCTTTGTTAGAATCCAATTCTGCTGCTTCCTCAATATCAGCTTCAAGTTTAAGACACAGTGCTTTTGCAGCCCTTAAACAATCCCTTAAAGAGACAGACACCGTCCAGGACAAACACACACCATCTCCCTCCTCTTCCCAGCCTTCCTCTCCATTCTGAGCATACAGCAGGCAGACGCTCTGCTGGTGCAATCATTCCTGGGTGCCGTACCAGTGGGAAGCAGCCTGGCAAGTTCATATGTACAAAGTAGTGAGAATGAAAGCCCACTAGCATGGGAGAGAAAAAGGTTAGTCACACTTACCTTTCCAAAATCTCTGAGACTTGCCAGTGGAAACTAACTAATATAAGCTTAGCAACTGCATGAGACACCTGAGAAAAGAAAGGAAAAAAAAAGAATCAAAAGGCATTACTTCCAGAGCCCCCGGGTACATGAAGGCCTTTTGCATATGTGCACACACAACACCACAGAATGCAGGCCCTGGCTGAGAGCCTTCCCTGTTAACGGGCTGGGCTGACAACTATGAAATTTGTTTTTCAAACCATTACATGCACTGTCAGGTGTCAGAGCAAAAGGGAGCCACAGTAAAACATGCCAATGCCTGCCAGTGTTTTCACCCAGAACCCGCAGGCCATTCATTTCCCAGCTCAGGCTTAAAGAAGGGTCCCAGTGTAAACATATCCCCTCCATACAAGACCAACAATACTCTGGGTGAGGAATGGAGCTAGATCCAAAGCAACCACTGTTCCAGCAGATGCAACTTCATGGAGCCAAGTGAGAGACAAACCCCAAACCTGACTTTTACTTCTTCAGGCTAGGCCCAGCAGGGTGGGACTCAAGAGGGAGGAGGTGGGGCCAGACCACAATTAAGGTTAAGATTCTGTCATGGTTATTTTTAGTAACAATCAGG
Organism: Carettochelys insculpta; assembly: GCF_033958435.1. NCBI lineage: Eukaryota > Metazoa > Chordata > Testudines > Carettochelyidae > Carettochelys > Carettochelys insculpta. The sequence continues at coordinate 48,976,855 of NC_134147.1, read as the reverse complement.
CAGATCACAGTTAACAAAAACAAAAAAGCCTCATGGAAGCCTGTGACCTGTCTGTGACTTTCAGCGAGAGGGAATGACAGCTAGAGCCCAGGACTACCGACTACAGCCAGACTACCACAGTCTTGCCACAGAGAGGGAAGGAACTGACAGCCGGAGTCCCACTACTCTAGCAGGGGCAGGAGTGCACAGCCATGGTCCCGGCTCCAGTTCGGTAAAGTCACAGAACCCCTGACCTCCATGACTAATGCATTTCCCTAGTCAGAGCAGAGCACACTGTGCCACGTGGCTGTGAATGAGCAGCTACATACCACTTACTGAGTAGGGAAGAGAAGAGGTGACAAGCTGCAGATGGGGCAGAGGCTGTGGTGAGAAGGAAAAGGAAACACTTTGCCAGCTTGGCACAGGACCAGCAATCCCGCTAACTCTCCCATCTCCAAGCAGAACGCATTTGCTTATGTGCACTAGCGTGGAGGTCCTGTGCGACACATCACGTTCATACTGGCACATAACACAATTCGCATGGGAGAGTGGAGCCAAGGGGCTCTGAGGGGGCTCAGGGCTGGGGTGCAGGAGGAGAGCTTTGGGTCTGGAGAGTTACACCCAGTATTGCACCTTGCCAGCTGGTTGACTCAGGATGAGGCTGAAGCGCTTTGTGCTAACTGAAAGAGTAAGTGATTACTCCAGTTCTTGGCTAGAGCTCCTCTACAAGATGAAATGGAGCAGGTTCAATTATTCATAACTAGGGGGGCTAGATTTTGGTCATTGTTATTTCCAGTAACAGTCATGGACAGGGTGCAGGAAATACACAAGAATTCACAGGAGCCTGTGAATTGTCTGCGACTTTTACTACAAGTAACTGGGGCAGCAGGAGGAACGAACGACAGCCCAACCCTCGCTAAAGGGGTTGGGGCACTGACAGCCCAAGCCTCACCATAATGGGACAGGCAGAAAATCCCTAGCCCAAGCCACGTGCAGCCCCAAGGGGAGGAGAGTGGGAAGAAGAGGCCCAGATCCTGCCACAAGTGTGGGTGTGGAGACCGCTAGAGCAGTTGGGGCTGGATGTGGGGTTGGGAGGAGCACACCCAGGATGAAGCTGATGCAGCTGAAGCAATACCAGACTGACAGCCCCTAGACCAGGGGTGGGCAACCATTTTCAATGGGGTGACTACCGCAAAAATTTGGTAAGTGGCCCAGGGCTTGACTCTCTCATGGACTAATGGAGGGTCTAGGATGGAAACTGGGTGCAGAAGGGAGCTCACGGTAGGGGACTGGTGCAGGAGGTGGTGTGGGGCTGGGAGGGAACAGTGACAGGGCAAGAATTTGGGGTCGGGGTCAGGGAAAGTATGAGTGCAGGAGCTGGGCTGCAGAAGTTTGGGTTGTGACTGGGGCAGAGGTGCAAGATGGGGGCAGAAGGTTGGGAAGAGAGAGAGGGGTTCAGATGCCAGGTGGAAGTTCCGGCCAAGAGGCATGTACCTGAGGCAGCTCCTGGCCAGCAGCAGCCCTCAGGTAGGCTCCCTGCCTGCCAGGCCCCTGCACACCACTCAAAGCAGCCAGCTTCAGGAGCCACGTGCTCTCTGTACACTCATGGTTTCTGGCCAATGGGTGCTACGAGATTGCACTGGGGGCAGGGACAGCAGGCAAAACTCCCTCCCCAAAGGGCACGTGGCACATAAAGAACACGTCTCCTGCAGCCAGTTGCTTTGAGTGATGTGCCAGGGTGCCGAAGGCAGGGAGTTTGCCTGAGACTCCTGCTGAACCAGAAGACAGTGTCAGACTGGATTCAGCAGTGTGGCAAGCTGGATCTGGCCTGTGGGCCATAATTTGCCCACCATATCCATAGACCCTGAAGCGCTATGTTTAACCTTTAAAAAAAATCCCACCACATTGCAACACAAGGTTGCTAAAGTGCAAGCCACGCACGCGCACACACACACACACACACACACTCTCTCTCTCTCTCTCTCTCTCTCTCTCTCTCTCTCTCTGAAAGAGTGGGGACACAGTACTTCACTCCCCATGGGCAGGAAGCTGCTCTAGATGAGCAATAGTCTCCAGGGCAGAGTACAGAACAATTTCCAAGACACAATAAATTTTAATTTGTCTAACAATTTATAAAGTGCTGAAAAGTGGCAATGCAATAAACATGTTCCATTACTGCATACAGAAACTGAGACCTTTGTTTCGCTCTTACCTTGTTTCACTCCACTGGAGCAGCATATGATATAGATGTGACAAAGTAGGGATTTTCCCTTCTTATTTTGTATGTGAGCCTATTCGAGTCTTACTGCTTTGCATGAATACAGTGTGTGCCTCTGTTTCTCTGTGTTTAGCACCAACATCTAGGTGGTGGGAATAAGAGTGTGACTTTTGTGGGGGGGTGCCCCAGCTGCCCACACATAATGCTATAGCTGGCCCTCCGGAACCTGAGCCCCAGGAGGAGCATGTAACTAGGAGGAGGATGCTGGAATGTTGGCCCCAGCAGCAAGATAAAGATCAGAAGCAGAGCAATGGGATATCAGTGGCCAGGCAGCTGAAAGTGAGTCAGTCTCATCTGACTGGGGGTGCAGGGCCAGGGCTCTGCTCTGGGCTCCCTGTTCCACCAAGACGGACTTAACTGAACAGTCCTCTAGAGTCACAGTGTAGAACAAAGCTTGTTAGCACAGAAAACATTTCAAGAACCTCTCGATTTTATACGCTGGCTCAATCACTGCTGATGGTCTGAGGTAAATAGGAGGACAGTCAATAAGGACAAAAGCAAAGTACTCCACTGAGGAAGGGACAATCAGTTTTACACACGCAAAATGGGAAACTACTGTCTACAAAGCAGCACTGCATAAAGGGAGCTGGAGATTATAGTGGATCACAAGCTAAATGTGAGTAGAGTTTAACACAGGTAAAAAATAAATGTTCTGAGAAGTATTAGCAGAAGTGTTGTAAGCAAGACAAGAACTAATTCTTTCACTCTACTCCACATTGATTAGCCCTCAACTAGACTATTACGTCCATTTCTGGGTGTTACATGTCAGAGAAGATGCGGACAAACTGGAGAAGGTACAAAGAAGAGCAACAAAAGTGATTAAAGGTCTAGAAAACATTACATTTCTGGGGAGAGTGAAAGCATTGGGTTTGTTTAGTCTGGAGAAGACGTACTATGTAAGGAAACACATAAAAGGTTGTTACAAGAAAAAGGGAGGAACGTTGTTCTATTTAAACTCTAAGGAAAGGACAAGAAGCAATGGGCTTAAATAGCAGCATGGGAGGCTTAGGTTGGACATTAGGAAAAACTTCCTGTCAGAATGGTGAAGCACTGGAACAAACTGTCTAGGGAGACAGTGCAATCTCCATCACCGGAGATTTTTAAGAGCAGGTTTGACAGCCACCTGTAAGGGATGGTCTAAATAATACTTCGTCCTGCCTTGAGGTTTCTTCCAGTCCTCTGGTTCTATGGGATAGACATCTGGTATCTGTAATTTTTCAACCACTGCCACTTGCACTTGAGAGTGGTCTACCCAGGTATAAGTTTGACACTAGAGCTTCAAGAGTGTTTCCTATTTCAGAACTTAAAATCGTTACTGGTTATTAGTTTGGTGATGTAGCTAGCAGCTCCCTCATCCTAAATGCCTTCAAGGTTTGACTTGCTTTTCTGGAGCTCAGTTTTCAGTGTGGACTCTGCAAAAACCTCCTGATGGAGTTTAAAGACAATTCCTAGGGATATATTTAGGCTAAGCTCTAACTGGTCTGCTGGAAAATTCATTTTTTCCTCAAGCACAAAGATTTTGAGAAGTGCTGCTTGAGAGCCTTTAAGGATGCAGTTTGACCCTGTGCTCATTACACAACCACTCAAGGAGAGGGTACATTAGGGACAAGTTAAAATCAACGCATCCTGTGACATTTAAGTCAGGTTGACAACATATTGCACTATAAGAACTGTGCTTGGAACCTACTAGAAAGGAGAAAAAGAAACATTTAAAACTACCTGGGCTCACTACCTCTGGGGCTGGGAGTCTTTCCAGAGTAAAACTAAGCCACAGAGTCACAAATAATTCTAAAACAACAACAAGTCCTGTGGCACCTTACAGATTACCAGATATTCTGCGAAGTGTTCCTTTTAACTCTAGAACATGACTTTTCAGCGGTTGCAACTCTGTATTGTCTCATCAAGAGAAGGTAAATGGTGATCAAGATCACTTACTGCTAGATTCAAACCCTTAAGCTATGTCTAGATTACTGACATCTGTTGGCAAAAGATACACAAATTATGCAACGCATTTGTGTATTTTTCCCAGCAGTTCTGTTGGGAGAAGCTTTTCCAACATTTGGCCTGTCTGCACGGGTCCAAATATTGGGAAAAAAAACCCCTCTGTTGAGGAATGGGGTGTACAGGGATGCTGATAGAATGCTCCCAACCAGCAGATCTCTGCCGACAGAGCTGCAGTCTGGACACATGCTGGGTTGACAAAACTTCTGCAGTCGAGACATGGCTTCAGAGACTATAGTCAAAGCAACCCACAAAGAGCAATAAAGAGCAACAACCATGGTGATGAAAAGTGAAAGTTGAGTAGATGAAGTCAGTTTGGACAACTCCAGCCTTCCAAATTGTACCACCCCATGCAGCCACAGCAGCTCCCAAGATTACAGCCTCGCTAGGAAATACAGGTTGAACCTCTCTCATCCGGCACCCTGCCGGTGCTGGACGAGAGAATTTTCCAGACCATAGAAGGCCAATATTTTCTAGCACATTACCAACACTTCCACTGCTTACTGGGCTTTTAGAAGACAGTTAAGGGTAAATTACAATTAAGAAAGAGCACAGAACATAGAGCTAGGACTGGTGGCTGGAAATAAACTTTATGGGACCACAGGAAACTTGGCCACACCCATGATAAATGGTTATCCTCCTAGCTAAAATCATGCTGGATTATGGATGTTTTCAGATGAGAGTTACAGATTAGAAAGGTTCAACCTGTACTGCATTTTGCCAAAAACTTCTTAACTTGCTTGACCTGGCTATATTAACTAGAATGAAACCTACCTAAATAAAACTTTAGCCTGCAAAAGGAAAGTCTTTATGAACTGTAAAGAAGCACAGAAGACCACCTGAGCTATTTTTCATTGGAGACAAATGTAAACTTCTCTGTTTTTCCTGGAGAAATGGGACTGAAGCACTGAAGAAACTGAAAGATGGGCATATGAAAAGTGTTTTTCATCATACCACTTAAAACTTTTAATTAACACCTACTTTACCCCAACTTCTAATACATTGGGTACTATCTCTGAAAGTTCTAAGTATTCATACTATTGCTTAGAACAACATTTTCAGCCTCTCCCTCAACTACAGATTGAGTTGTAGGAGAAGCAGGAAAAAGGCAGTTCAGACTCACAGACTGTAGCCTTGATATCATGGAACAGTCTTGACAGTCAGCACAGCACAACTATTTCTAAATCATGGGGGTTTAATCTCTACCCTGTCACTTGGCCATATGCATGCTGACACCTAATATCAGCCCACGAGATTAGAAACATATTTACAAAGTCAGAGTGCACTTAAGGACTGATAAATTCTAGAAGTGCTGTTTAGCAGCACTTTCAAGTACTTTCAGTCCATTAGTTGGCTGTGCCCTGAAGAAAGATCACAGATTAAGTCTGAACTCCTTGTTCTCTGTATTTCATCATTTTACATTAATCTTAATCTACCTGCTCTCCCATGCCCACAGAACAGAGATTGCAGGTGCCCACAAGTGGGATAAGTAGAACTTCAGTGAGGGGAAAATGCCACAGGCAGCCTCTCTCAGACTGGGAGTTATTTTTCCAAGGGAGACAGTGTGTGCCCAGTGCAGCAAGACGTTCTGATACCAGTAGTTCGCACTACCAAATATTTAGTAAATTTCTCTCTCAGGAAGAAGTGGAAGAAACCCCGTAAAAACAGGAGAAAACTTAACGACCTGGTAGATGGCACTAACATCGGGTATGTCTTCCCCTGAGTTAACTCTGGTTACAAATTTTGAGCTCACTGATCTGAAATGGAAACAGCCAGCCAATGAAAACTTGAGTTTCTATGCCCAGACTGGTGCTGTGCACAGCGTGAGTGACAGTGTCCTGGGTGTAAGTCCCATAGCTCTCAATGCTGCAGGAAGCTGAGCCACTCTCAGGATTCCTTCCCAGTGAATCTGCCCTTTCTAGGCACATGGTAGGAACTGTGGGAAGGCACGAGAAGACTGGCAGCACTTAAATGGAATAAGCCTGGCCACATTATAGGGGGTTGTTCTAGTTACTGCTGAGTTGTGCTCACTCAAGCACTACTCTCTGCCCTGTAGGCCAGCCAACTCCAGCTAAAAGCATCACGCTCAAGCTAAGAAGGCAGGGAGGGCAGGAAAGGACAGCCTGCCACTCTAGCCCCAAGGGCCACTGCAAAAGGCTACTCAAGCACCCTTGAGAAGGTGTCTTTTCCCTGCCACTTAAACCTCTCCTCCCGCCAAAATAAAGTCATTCCTTTGAGCTCGGTGTGATTTTGTGGCATGCAGGGGAAGTAGGGAACACACATCATTGTGGGGGCTAAAGGCACTGCTGACCACCAATACGCCCAGGTCTGCAGTGGACGCACAGCTGATGGAACCGGGAGGACTAGGGGAGGGCTGAAGGTGCAGTTGCCCGCCACATGCATTCTACTTACTGCAGCTTAACCCCCTCCCACCAAGGAAAGCATTCATTCATTAAGATGCGGTATGATTTATTGGCATTATGACAGAAATAGATGGGTAGCATGTGTATTACAGATCATTCACGAAGCTATGTTTTAAAGCATCCCTTGCTGCTGCTGCCTCAGCGTGGTTCCTGGTGGATGGTCGTGTAGGCAGCTGCGAGTAAGCCCTGCCTATGGCCTCAGCTTCGGAATTCCAGATGGACAGGTAAGTCTCCTGTCTGGATTCACAAATGTTGTGCAAAATAGCACATGCTGTAATCATGGTGGGGACAATAGTTTCAGAAAGGTCCAAACGGGTCAAAAAGCAGCTGAACCTCGCTTTCACATAGCCAAAGGCATATTCAATCACCATTCTGCACCTGCTAAGTCTCTGACTGAAGTTTTTGTTGCTGGGGTCCAGAGCTCCTGTGTAGGGCTTCATAAGGCAGGGGAGCAGAGGGAAAGCAGGGTTGCCCAATATTACAGTAGGCATCTCCACATCGCCAACTTTGATTTTCTAGTCTGGGAAAAACATACCATCCAGGAGCTTTTCCATGCAGCCTAGAATTTCAGAAGATGCACACCTCATGAACCCTCCCTGACAATCCAACCTTGATGTCAGCGAAACGAGCTTTGTGATCTATCAATGCCTGAAACACCATCAAGAAATACCCCTTTTGGTTTATATACTCAGAGGCCAGGTGGTCTGGGGCCTGATGGGGATGTGCATGCCATCTATTGCCCCACCACAGTTAGGAAACCTCAAAGCATCAAAGCCATCCACTATGGCCTGTGCCTCTCCCAGGGTCACGGTCTTCCTCAAGAGATGCCAACAGATTGCATGGCCACTTTCATCACCACAGAACCCACTGTAGATCTGCCAACCCTGAACTGATTTGCCGCCCAATGGTAACTGTCGGGCGTTGCAAACTTCCACAGAGCAATTACCACTCGCTTTTGAACTGTTAAAGCTGCCCTCATTCTTGTGTTGCTGCATTTCAGGCCAGGGGGCGGGGGGGGCAGAACATCAGAAAGTTCCACAAAAGTGGACTTGCACGTGCAAAGTTCTGCACCCACTGCAGGTCATCCCAGAACTCCAAAATTATGCGGTCCCACCAGTGTGTGCTGGTGTCACAAGTCCAAAACTGCCACTTAACTGTCACCAATGCATCCAGGGTAGTCAGCAGCTCTGAATTCTTAGACCACAGTTGTGAGATTTGCTCTTCAAAACCAGTGTTGTCATCATGATTATGATACTGAACCATCACTGACCTTTGCAATTGAAGGCAAAATTGCATGACAGCCAAAATGGTGTATGCTAGGAGCTGAAGCATTTGGGGATCCATGCTTGGGCTGGCAGAGAAAACATCACAGGAAATGGCGCAACCTCCAGTTCATTGTCATGCGGTTAGTGGGTGCTGTGAATTCTGGGACAGTGCTTTGCATTCTGGGATTCAAACACGAAACACCTGCAGGAAACCGGGGTTAAGGCACTGTGGGATAGGTACCCAGAATGCACTACTCACACTGTCAAACTTGCATAGGGCAATGGGGATGCAGAAACTCAACGCTGAAAAACAGTGGGTTGAATTTCAAGAAGCTTTGTGGACACTTAAATTTGAATTCATCAGAACTAGGTTAAAAATCAAGTTTATCTTGTAGCATAGATGCAGGCTCAGAGAATAAAGATTAGGGCTGAGAGAAAACGATCACCACCAGCTCACTGGTGGAACACCTGGATGTTATCCTGCTAAGGGTGTATTTAAATGGGAACATTTCCACTGCACAGGGTTTGCTTTGTCAACATTTGTGATCAGGTTAGAACGATTAGCTGATTTTTAGCTGATTTTTTGTATTTCTCTCTCACCTTCGTACAGGGTGGGTACAATGGTGAAACCCCACCCTCACCCCAAGAGCAGCTTCTCTCCCCATATGGAAGTTAAAGATTCCCGTTTCCCCCCACCCTGTTTTAGTGGCTGCTGTAAGTGTTCACATTCAGGATGTGACTTTCCTTCTTTTGGACATACCAAATATGAACACCAGCCTATGTTGACAGAATACCAGTTGTGCTGAGCATGTCTTGTCCAGGATGATTCTAAATCTGGCTGGACCCAGTCCCTCATTATTAACTTCTGTTAATTAGTTGCTAGCATCATGTAACATGGCACTGGTTTTTGGCAAACTAAGAATACCTGGGGTTGTGTGTTAAGCCTTAACAACTCTGTGCCTGTACTGTGTTACAGGAAACATTGTCCAGGAGTATTCTTTACTACTGCCCGAGAGGCTATATCTGATTTGTATTTGGGTACCTCTCCATACAGTTCTTGGCATTCAGGATTCTCTTCTTTAACGTGTATTTACCATGCAGACTCTCATGTCCCCTTATTTTCTGTTTCAATAGAACTTTTAAAAATTAAGGTACAATTTTATCAACATAATGAGGCACATAAGGTGCAGAAAATTTAAGTCCCGTTAGTAAGTGTGGAGATGGAGGACCCTGGATAGCTCCCCTTTAGAAAACAATACAGTATTGTTCAATATTGTTCCTTCTTCCCCTCACTACCGTGAGACCCAGTACCATTCGTGGTTTGGAGATACTGAAACAGTAGCTGATGTTTGAGCACTGTTAGAGATTCTTATTAAGTAACATCTGGACCTAAGACTGAAGCGTCCAATATGTTCCCCCCTTGTCACATGGCAAACGGGACACTGCGGTGGGGCAATTCTCGGCTCTGGAGCTGCATACGCCTTTCCAAGAGGCCGCCCTTTAAATTTGGTTCCTCAGAGCCACACACGTGGAGTGCCCTCCGCTCGCTTTGTGCACGTGCCCCACTGCTTGGCGAGACAAGCTCGTGGTGGCAGCTGTTGTTCCAGCTGCCCTGGAGTGGCTCCCGGCACCCCAGCCACTCTGGTGGCCCTTACAGCTCCAGCAGTAGCAGCTCTGGTGAGTCATCAGCATTCTGGGAAGGGCTGGGGGTGCCTGGTTCTGGGGAAAGGAAAGTTCTTCTACAAGTGTCCCCATGGGTGCTCCACATCAGGTGTCGGGCTTGCCCCGGCACCGCAGGTCGGATCTTTCCAGCAGTTTCTGCCGGACAGCACATGCGCCGGTGTGCGCTGCTCCCTTGCGCGCTCCCGGCCACATGTGCGATCTGGTCCCCCCCAGTTCCTCTTTAACTGACATCGGCTGCAGACGGAATCCGCTCAGGCTACGGCCAGAGTCAGCGTATTTAACGTTCTTAAAGTGTTTTAGAGTTTCTTTTTCAGTCTTTTAGATTAAGTTAGCTTGTTATCGATTTCCAAAAAAAAAAAAAGAAGGAGTAAAGCTTCCAAGTCTTAGTAACAAGCGGAGCACCGGAGGCCCGGGGACGTAGGGCCATTAGGCCTCCTGCCGTGGCAGGCTGAGTCAGAGAGGGGAACAGGCACAGAGAAGGTGCTAAGTACCCTATTAACATCTCAAAGACTCACCATAATGTCCTCTTCAGGATTCAAAAAGTGTGAGTCATGTCGCAAAGCGATGCCGGCCTCCGACGGGCACAGTCAACGTATAAGGTGCCTTGAGGAATCTCATGTCACCCAGAAATGTTCCTTCTGCGCTAAGCTCACAGCCAGAGCAAGGAAGGACAAGGAGATGCAGCTCAAAATGCTGCTCTTCGACAAGGCCCTCCAGCCAGACGTGCCGGAATGGCCGCAGCAGGAGGGACCCGCAGCGGCCCATAAAAGGAAAGCTGCCTCCCTCACCCCGTCAGCGCAAAAATGGAGGAAGCTCTCACCAACCCGATCCCTGCTGGCAGCCGCAGCGAGCGGGACGGGTGGAGCGCATAGCCCCCAGCCACAGTTACAGCTGAGCGGCGGCGGCGTGGAGACGCACGTGGCAGAGGCTGAGCCTCCGATAATCACACAGCCGCCCCGCACCGCAGGCAGGGTGGCGGCCAGGCAAGCGCCGGAACCGGCGGCACCGCAGGCAGCAGCACCGATGCCCAGGGAACCGGCGGTGCAGAGCGCGCAGGCACACAGCCTGCAGGCACCGGGGGAGACCACCCGCGCAGCACCGCAGCGGAGTGTGCCGAGCGCAGCGCAGACAACGGGGCCGAGATCCCCGATGCGAAAGGGGGCGGAGCCAGCCCCGCAGGGGAGGGGAAAGGCAGCACAGAAAACCCGGCACCACAGCCCTTCTCCAGACAGGGCTGCAGGGCTGCTCGCTCTGAGCCCTCTGCTCATGCTGCGGACCCCAACAAGAAGGCAGGGGTCACCCCCAACCTATCCTGAGCCCCCATCCCCGTTCCTACAGCCAGCCTCACCATGGCTTGGACCACCTTCACCCTTTTTGGGCTTTGAACCTTTGGAGTACTACCAAAAGTCAGTCTCTCCAGTATCTCAATTATCCAGACGATCTCGCTCCCCCAGGCGCAGGGGGTATGCGCCTCGAGAGTGGTCCAGGTCCCCATCTCAGGAGCAGTGCCCGTGTTGCCATGGTCGCCCCTATCACGCAGGGCATAGACACCATAGGCATACTCCCAGGGACAGATCCCCCCAGATGGTTCAATATCCCCGAGGGCAATCGTGGACGGGGACGGAAATGCAGATATCTCAGGGGGAGTTGATTCTGGAGCCCCGAGATTTTCCCTCGCAAGTATCTAGCAAGAGGATGTATCACCGTCAACAGGACTCAGAGGGGTCCAGAGAGGCTTACCCTAGCGGTTCCTCGCTATCTTCCCCTGACGAGGCTACGGCCCCAGGGGACATCCATCCTCCGGACGATCTCAAACAGTTCCAAGAGCTGTTTAAAAGGGTGGCCTTCACGCAAGGCATCCAAACAGCAGAGGTGCAGGAGAAACACCATAAGCTCCTTAAAAACCTGAGACCTCCGGCCTCTTCCAAAATAGCTATTCCGCTTGATGAAGCAATCATGGAGTCCGCCACCACAATATGGCAGACCCCTGCGTCCACTCCGCCTATCAACAAGAGAGCGGATAAGAAGTACTTCGTCCTGGCGAAGGGCATGGAGTTCCTGTTCAGCGACCCGCAACCAAATTCTCTGGTGGTGGAATCGTCTCAACAGAGGTCGACAACTTCTCAGTACAAGACAGGGGGAACGGACAAAGATGCCAAGAAACTAGAGTTGTTCGACAGAAAGGTCTACTCCTCCTCTACCCTACTGTTGAGAATGGCGAATTACGCAGCGCATCTAGCGAACCATAATTTTGACAACTACTCCAGGCTGACCTCCCTTCATGGACTCGCTTCCAGAGGACAAGAAGCCGGTGCTCAAGGCCATCGTGCAGGAAGGCTATGCAGCCTCGAGGACGGGAGTTCAGATCGCCCTAGACGTAGCGGACACGGCAGCACGCTCAACAGCTACGGCAGTGGTCATGCGCAGGGAGTCCTGCCTCCAAACATCGGGTATCCCGAGGGATTTGCAGGCGAAGATCGTCGATCTCCCCTTTGACATGCAGAAGCTGTTTGCTGAATCAACCGACTCGGTCCTTCATTCCAGTAAAGATTCAAGAGCTACTCTTAGGACCTTGGGGATTTACACCCCTCCATACAGGAAGAAAAAGTATTACCCTCAGCAAAGATGGTACCAGTATCAACCACAGCGTCCCCAGTACCACAGGGGTTACGAGCAACGGCGACATCAACAGCACCAGCAATGCACAACTCCCAGGCGACGTTCCCAACAGAGCTGTGCGTCCTCGGGGCGGGGCCAAAGGCCACAAGTTTGACACACAGATCGAGGGCTGCACTATCACTACCATTGTGCAATGTCATCCGAAGCTATTATTCCACCATCGCCTCCGACCATTCTACGACCAGTGGCAAAGGATCACCACAGACAAATGGGTACTGGAGATCATAGCCACGGGGTACGCGATCCCCTTCCAGTTGCTCCCACCGCCACGACCTCCACCCAGGCGCCACCTAAAGGATGCCTCCCACGAGGCGAGACTCAAGCAGGAGGTAGACCCTCTCATACTCATAGGGGCAGTGGAAAGAGTGCCGGAGCAACTTCGAGGGAAAAGGTTCTACTCCAGATATTTCCTCACGGAAAAAAAAAAAAGACAGGAGGCTGGAGGCCCATCCTAGATCTTCGGGGCCTCAACCGGTACCTGCACAAGCAACGCTTCCGGATGATTACAGTCGCCTCTATACTTACGGCACTGGACGATGGAGATTGGTTCGCAGCCCTCGACTTACAGGACGTGTATTTCCACATAACTATCCACCCGGCTCACAGATGCTTTTCTCCGGTTTATGGTAGGCACAGAACATTTTCAATACAAGGTTCTGCCGTTCGGCCTCTCCTCGGCCCCCAGAGTCTTCACCAAGACCTTGGCAGTGGTGTCAGCCTACCTGCACGGACAGGGGGTGTTTATATTCCCATATCTGGACGACTGCCTACTGAAAGGGGCCTCAAAGGAGGAGGCATTTCGCATGATACGCGTCACAGCAGGCACGTTCTCTTCGCTGGGCCTGGTCATCAATCTGGCAAAATCAAAGGTAGACCCCACACAGGACAGAGTTCATAGGGGCACGTATAAATTCTATCACAGCAAGGGTTTATCTACCAAAGACACACTTTCGAGCCATCGGTTCCCTCGTGCAGGTCATCACCTTCAGCCCTATGGTGCCGGTTCTGATGTGCTTACAGCTGCTGGGCCACATGGCAGCAGCAACGTTTGTAGTACAAAACGCCAGGTTACACATGCGCAGCATGCAGCACTGGCTGGCGAGTGTCTACAAACCGGCAGCACATACCGTTCACAGGGTGGTGTCGCCCACGACAAAGGTGTGCAGATCCCTGCAATGGTGGGTGAACCCCAAGAACATGCTAATAGGGGTGCCCTTTCACCAACCACAAATATCGGTTTTCCTCACTACAGACGCCTCCCACATAGGGTGGGGAGCACACATGGGCGAAGAGGTGATGCAAGGACTGTGGTCCTCCATGGAACAGTCACTGCACATAAACATACTGGAGCTCAGAGCAGTGTTCAACGCCTGCAGACACTTTCGAGACCATATACAAGGCAAAGTAGTCGGGATCAGTACAGACAATACCTCCACCATGTTTTATATAAATCAGCAAGGAGGAGCTCGGTCCCGTGCCTTATGTGCGGAAGCAGTCTGGTTGTGGAACTGGTGCATTGCCAACAACATAACCTTGAAAGCCTCGTACTTACCAAGCGCTCACAATGTGAAGGCAGACCAGCTGAGCAGGCGCTTCGCACTCAAGCACGAGTGGCAGATCCGTCCCGATCTGCTACGACCGATCTTTCACGCATGGGGTTTTCCCCAGATAGACCTGTTTGCCACTCAACACAACAAGAAGTGCCCACGATACTGCTCCAGGGCAGGACTGGGACGGGGGTCCCTGGGGGACGCATTCGCGATCTCGTGGAGGGGCCCCGTGCTTTACACATTTCCTCCCACAGTGCTTATCTACAAAGTCTTGAAGAAAGCCAGGAGAGAGGGAGCCTGAATGATCCTAGTAGTCCCAACGTGGGATCGACAGCAATGGTTCCCCTTACTCCTGCGCATGTCGGACCGTCCACCGATGCCCCTCCCGGTGGCGCTGGATCTGCTCACGCAAGCTCAGGGGTCCATAGTGCATCCACACCCCCGAGGCCTACGACTACAGGCATGGTTAATCCATGGCTCAGCTCCCTAGAGAGCACATGTACGGAGGAAGTGCAACAAGTCCTAGAAAGTAGCAGGAGGACTTCCACCAGGAAGACCTACAAGCAGAAATGGACTCGCTTCACTGCATGGTGTTCTACCAAGCAATTAGCAGCCCTTGATGTGCCTATATCCACCTTGCCGCTATTTCGGCTTTCAGACATGAAGAGGAAGGGCACACGGTGTTTGCCCATCCCGTGGTTACCAGGTTCCTCAAAGGGCTGGTAAACCTATACCCGCCTCGGAAACCGCTTCCACCTTCGTGGAGCTTGGACCTGGTGCCTAGTGCGCTAACGGGACCACCGTTTGAACCTTTAGCCACGGTTTCCCTCCGTCTCCTTACGATAAAGACGACCTTTCTTCTCGCAATCACATCAGCTCGCAGGGTCAGCGAGCTTGCGGCAGTTATGGCAACGCCACCCTGCACAGTATTTTCCAAGGAGGAGGTAACCTTATGGCTGCATCCAGCCTTTGTTCCCAAAGTTTCTTCAGAGTTTCATATTAACGAACCTATAGTTTTACCCTCGTTTTATCCAAAGCCTCATAACTCTAACAAAGAGGCGCACCTACACCTCCTGGACGTGAGGAGGGCGCTGGCTTTCTATATAGACAGGACTAAGTCCTTCCAGAAAACGGATAGACTCCTAGTCTCTCTCGCTCCCAAATCAAAAGAAGGTCTCTCTTCACAGAGAATCTCGAAGCACATCATATCCTGCATAAAAATGTGCTACGAACACAAAAAGACTCCTTTACTGGCCCCGCCCAGGGCTCACTCCACTAGGGCGGTGGCGGCATCAACAGCCTTTTTCAAGGGCATTGCGCTAAAAGACATTTGCAGAGCGGCGACCTGGTCATCCTATGACACCTTCGCCAAACATCACGCCCTTCACAGGGTATTCCAAGAGGATACCCGTCTCTCGACAGCGGTCCTCTCGGGGACAAGCTGCACATAATCCAATTACCCACCTCCTATCTTGGGTTACTGCTGGGTAGTCACCTAACGTGGAGCACCCACGGGGACACTCGTAGAAGAAAGAGAAGTTACTCACCGTAGTAATGGTCGTTCTTCGAAATGTGTCCCCGTGGGTGCTCCACCACCCGCCCATCCTCCCCGCTTCAGATCTCTGTTTAGTGTTTTGCAGGAGCATCTGAGGCGGTTGGTCAAGGAACTGGCGGGGACTGGATCACGCACGTGGCCGGGAGCGCGCAAGGGAGCGGTGCGCGCCAGCAGAAACTGCTGGAAAGATCCAACCTGCGGCGCTGGGGCGAGCCCGACACCTAACGTGGAGCACCCACGGGGACACATCTCAAAGAACCACCGTTACTACAGTGAGTAACTTCTCTTTATTTAGTTACAGTGAGTGAGGCTGGGGGTGACTGGCTCTGGGGGAAGGAAAGTTATTCAGTTACAGTGAGTGAGGCCGGGGGTGCCTGGCTCTGGGGGAGGGGAAGGGTATTCAGTTACAGTGGGTGAGGCTGGGGTGGCTGGCTCTGGGGTAGGGCTTGTATTTAGAGTGGGGAGGCCAGGGGCTCTGGCAAATATGGAAGGACCACAACCACAAGTGTGGCGATCCTTCAATTACTATTGGACACCACTGCTCTAAGGCAGCCATGTCAAACTTGCGTCCAAGGGGCCGTTGTGGCCCCCTGGATTTTTTTCTGTCCTTCAACTGGGCATTAATAAAATATCTAAATGCAGCCCTCCTGGTCACACACCCTCCTCTGGCACACACAAGCGGCAGGGGGTGGGACAAACATCAATCCCACCTTCTCAGGTTGTCTGTGTCTGGCGCATGCACATTAAAACCCCAGGGAGCCAAGGGGGTTTTAACACGCGTGTGCCAGACACTGATGGCCCAAAGAGCCAGTACTGGTATCTGTCCCACCCCTGCCACTCATGCATGCCAGAGAAGGGTGTGCGACCGCTCTAAGGAGAGGGATAGTGAAGCCCACGTTGGTTGAGGCAGAGAGGGGCACCTGCCTGGAGCAGCTGCAGGTAAGGAATTGTGGGAGATGGAGCAAGAGGCAGCTGAGGAGCGCAAGGCAGACTAATATGGGGAGGGGATGAGGGGGTGTGGTAAAATCCATGTGGGCCAAAGCAAGGGTGGGGGCCCTCCCTGGGGCAGCGGCAGATAGAGAGTCATGGGGGGGCAGAGCAAGAGGCAGCTGAGGAGTACAAGGCAGAGTAATGTGGGGAGAGGAGTACTCCTCATGAGTCCTGAGGGCAGTCCTTTGGAGGGCAGTGCAAGCCTCAAGGGACCTGGGGTCAGTGCATTGGAGGCTGCATGGCAGTGGGGAGGAATACAAGCACCGAAGAGTCTGAAAGTTGGGAGAACACCCTGCAGTGGAGAAGTGCACCGTACACCTCAGAATGGCTGAAAAGGAAATGCAGAGAAATTGGGGGCGTGGGGTCCAAGAGGGGCAGGGGAGGGCGGTGTTCCTCCTTCGGTGGAACTGAAAGGAAATCTCATTTCCAGACTTTGGACAATAGTCACAGAAGCTGTGAGATCCTGACCTGGTCTCTCTCCCCATCACCCCTTCCCCTACAGAGGGCCACCCAGTCCCACCCAGCGTCCCTTTCCTCTCTTCCCGATTCCTCTATGCCAGAAAAAATGTTGGCTTGCGATGTGTTACATGATGCTAGCAACTAATTAACAGAAGTTAATAATGAGGGACCTTTCAGCTCACGAGTGAGCCCCTTGAGGCTTGCACTGCCTCACCTCCCAGACCTCTTCAGGTTTGTACTTCCCCAAAGGTTGAACTGACAACTGATTCTAATTCCCTAAAGCAAGAAGAACCTTTCAGCTCATGAGCAACACATTCCTCGGTCTTCAGGGAGCATCCAACAAGGCTGCTCTTAACACACAAGCAAAGGAAGAAAATAGCAACTACTGAACTGTTTCAATCTGCGAAATATCCCCTAATAGACACGTGACAAACGTGTGTGGTGTACCAAGTTGGCAAGGAGCAGCTAGTCTGTTCACCTACGGAAAGACGACTGAAGTACTTGTTTTGCTGATGTTGTTGTAACAACCTAGTTACTTAAATGTAAAAGTCCAAGTTTCAAAAGGAATGTTCTTTACTGCCCCCAGTCCAATGGCATTCCCTCTTGGGCCGTGTCTACACTAGCCCCAAACTTCGAAATGGCCATGTAAATGGCCATTTCGAAGTTTACTAATGAAGCGCTGAAATACATATTCAGCACCTCATTAGCATGCGGGCAGCTGCGGCACTTCGAAATTGACGCGGCTTGTCCCCACGGGGCTCCTTTTCGAAAGGACCCCGCCTACTTCGAAGTCCCCTTATTCCCATCTGCTCATATGTCAATTTCGAAGTGCCGCGGCCGCCCGCATGCTAATGAGGCACTGAATACGTATTTCAGTGATTCATTAGTAAACTTTGAAAAGGCCATTTACACGGCCATTTCGAAGTTTGGGGCTAGTGTAGACATAGCCCTGGTGGGAAAAAGGTAACGCAAAGCTCTACTAGCAGATGAATTGTGCCAGCCTGAGCAGAGGACAAAGCACAAGGCAGTACTGCCCACTGGGACCTGCAGCCTTCATGAGCCATGCCTCTGTATTAAATGGACACAAGTCAATCAACAGAAATCCTTCTCTGCTTACTAAAATATTTGCCCTTCAAGTGATCGGTTTGCTCTCTGCAGTTCAGCTAGCTCACAAGAGACTAACTAGTTAGCTTCACTTTGCCTGCACTGAGTTTCTACACATTTTATTTTTGCATTTCCGTGCAGTAGACAAAAGCTACAACGTTTCGTCTTTGAGTGGATTGCCCATCAAGAATTTTATACACTTGTCCTGAAGTCCAGGTGGAGGTGAGTGTCAGACTTGTTCAAAGTCTCTGGGTGAAGACAAAAATGGGGAAAAACCAGAAGTGACATTATAGGAGAAATCTACCAGAGAGCAGCAAGTCAGGAGAAAAAAGCATTTCTACCTGAGCAGAAATACTGAAAACACCAGTATTTCATCTACTCAGATAACACCAGACTTCATCTACCCAGATATCTGCTGGAAAAATAATACAGAAAAATATTGCATGCAGTAACAACTTGTTTTAGAAGGTGGAGGCTATAACCAAAGAATTGTATACGTGATGCTAACAGGAAGCAATTGGTTGTATATCTGAAGGCAATTTGGGTGAAAGTAATTAGGAAGTGACAGAGGCAACTGAATAAAGATAACAGAACTTTAAAAAGACTAAACTTAGAAGTGATACGTAAGGTCTCCTGGGAAGAATATTTAAGGGAAAAGGGAGTTGAGGGGAGCTGGGAGCTTCTCAAGATGATAATATTAAAAGGCACAAGAGCAAACTATCCTGAAGTGACACAAAGAAAAGAAGAAATTATATCAAAAGGTATATACAGCTCCATCTGGAGCTCTGTATTTACCTGAAAAAGAGGAAGGAATCTTACAAGAAGTGGAAACAAACATAATGCAAAGCTAAAGTACAAAACAGCACAAATACAATATAGCCCTGAACTGTATCATAGAATCTCTGTGGATAATGCTGACTTGCTCTAATAATAAAACTATAACAGTAGGAATAAATTACTGACAACCTAACCAGCCTGGTGAGAGCGACTGTGAAATGCTATGGGGGATTAGAGAGGCTATTAAAAATAAATCCCTTGATGATAATAGGGGATTTCAACTATCCCCACATTGACCGGGTACATGTTATCTCATGAGAGGGTGAAGAAATAGTTTCTTGACACCTACTGGTTCTTGGACCCTACAAGACCTGCAGGGATCCTTCAAGAGGAGAGGCAAGTGTTGACTGAGTTTTAACTGGAGCACATAATCTTGTCAAAGAAGTGATTATAGCTGGACTCCTTGGCAATAGTAACCAAAATATCAATAATTTTTAACATCCCTGTAGCAGAGAAAACATGACAGAAGACCAACACCGTAACATTTAATTTCAGAAACCAGGACTTCACAAAAATGAAGAGGTTAATTAAAAGAGAAATGAAAAGTTACAGTGCCAATGGCATCAGAGAGGTAGCCAAGTTAGTCTGTATCTTCAAAAAACAACACAAAGCCCTGTGGCACCTTATAGACTAACAGATGTTTTGGAGCACAAGCTTTCGTGGGCAGGCCAGTGCCAACAGTGAAATCCCTGCAAGTTGCATGGAAACTTTTTAAAAACAGAACAGACACAAACATACTTCCCAAATTAAAAAACATAGTAAGAGAACCAAAAAAGTGCCACTGTGCCTGAACAACCAAGTGAAAGAAGGAGTCAGAGGCAAAAAGACATCCTTTAAAAGGTGGAAGATAAATCCCAGTAAAGTAAATAGAAAGGTCTTTCAATTCTGGCAAATGAAATGTAAACGTATAATTAGGAAGGCTAAAAAGCCTTTGTCTTAAGAATACCAAGCCAAAGACTCAAAAAGTAATGGCAAAAAAATATTTTAAAGTACATCAGAAGCTAGAAACCTACTGAACAACCAGTGGGACCACTGGACAATCAAGGTGCTAAAGGAGCACTCAAGGACTAGGAGGCCATTGCAGAGAAACTTAATTCTTTGCATCAGTCTTCATGGCCAAGGACGTGAGGGAGATTCCTGAACCTGAGCCATTCCTTTTAGTCCCCTCGGATTTGTCACTTGTCATAGATTTTTCCAAAATTTCCTTCACCACCACCTCAAATTGATAAATCGGACAGCAATAAGTCACCAGGACCAGATGGTATTCACTCAAGAGTTCTGAAGGAATTCACATGTGAAACTGCAGAACTACTACTTGTGATTAGTAACCTCTCATCTAAATTGGCTTCTGATTGGAAGATACCTAAGGTGATGTCAATTTTTAAACAGGGCTCCAGATTTGATCCGGCCAATTACAGGACAGTAAGCCTAACTTTGGTACTAGGTAAACTGGCTGAAAATATAGCAAAGAGGGGAATTGCCAGATGCACAGAAGAACATAATTTGTTGGGAAAGAGTCAACATGTTGTTTGTAAAGGGAAACCATACCTCACCAATCCATCAGTATTCTACGAGGGGATCAACAGGCATGTGGATGAGTGGAATACAGTGGATAGACAGATTTTCAGAAAGCCTTTGATAACGATCCTCACGAAAGACTCTTGAGAAAAGTAAGATTTATAGGCTAAGAGAGAAGGTCTTCTCAGGGATTAGTAACTTGTTAAAACATCGGAAAGGAATGAATGGTCAGTTTTCAGAACATAAGAATGGCCACAATGAGTCAGACCACAGGTCCATCTAGCTCAGTATCCTGTCTGCCAACAGTGGCCAATGTCAAATGTCCGAGGGGAGCAAACAGAACAGGAAATCCTCAAGTGATCCCTGACATCATCCATTTCCACCTCTGACAAACAGAAGCTAGGGACACCATTCCTACCTATCCGAGTGAATAAGTACTGATGGACATAACCTCCATGAACTTATCTAGCTCTTTTTTTGAACCCTGATGAAATCCTGGTCTTCACAATATTCTCTGGCAAGGAATTCCACAGGCCCACCTGTGTGCTGCAAGAAGAAATACTTCCTTTTGTTTGCTTTAAACCTGCTGCCTATTAATTTCATTTGGTAATCACTTGTGTTAGGAGAAGGCATAGCAAACCCCTGAAATGCATGAGTTTGAGTTGCACTTAACTTGCGTTAGCGCAAGTTAAGCAAAACTCAAATGTTCTGCAGCTGTCTGCCTGACCAGCTCCCCCAGCTGGGGGAAGCTGCAGCAGTGCATGCCTCCCCAGCTTCCCCCACTGGGAGAAACTGCAATGGGGAGGCTATCTGTCTGCTCAGCTTCCCCCAGCTGGTTAGCATCCCTGGCGTGGCTTCTCTCAGATGGTTAGTTTCCTGGCTTCCACCAGCAGAGGGGAGCCAGGTTGCCATCTCACTGTGGGAGCCAGAAAACTGACCAAAATCCCCAGTCCCCCTCTACTCACTGGAGCCAGGTCAGTTGCGCTGATCAGTTTCCTGGCTTACCTGAGTTGTGTGGGCAATTTGACTTATGCAATCCCCATATAAGTCGGGAGGGTCTACTGTATAAACAAAATGTTGCCTTATCTACTTTATCCACACCAATCATTTTATAAACTTCTCACATAACCACCCCTCCCAGCCATCTCTTTTTCCAAGGTGAAAAGTTCTAGTCTTATTACTCTCGTCTCATATGGCAACCATGCCAAACCCCCATTGTTTTTGTTGCTCTTTTCTGAACCTTTTCCAATTACAATTTCTCTCTTATGAGGTGTGGTGACCATATCTGCATGCAGCATTAATGATGTGGCTGTACTTGGCATTTATGTAGAAGCTATACAATAAATTCTGTCTATCCCTTTCTTAATGAGTCCCAATATTCTGCAGGCTTTTTAATTGCTGCTGTGAATTGGCTGTTTTCAGAGACCTATCCAAAATTACTACAAGAGCTCTCTTGTGGGGTTTGGAAAGGGTACCAATGAGCAGCAATTAAAGAAACTGGGACTTTCATTTTAGAAAAGAGGAGACTAAGGGGGGATTTGGCAGAACTCTATAAAATCATGACTGGTGTGGAAAAAGCAAATAAGGAAAAGTTATTTATTTGTTCCTATAAAACAGGAATGAGGAGTCACCAAATGAAATTAATGGGTTTGAAAACAAAAGGAAGTTATTTCTTCATGCAGCACACGGGTCAGCCTGGGGAACTCCTGGCCAGAGGATATTGTGAAGACCAGGACTTTAACAGAGTGCAAAAGAGTACTAAATTCATGGAGGATGGGTTCATCAATGGCTGTTAGCCAGGATTAGTAGGGGTTGTGTCCCGAGCCCAGGACTGGAGAACCTTTCTTGGGTCAGGGGCCAGTGACCCACAGAGAAATCAGTCAGGAAACACACAAGTGAGAAGAAGAAAATTCACAACAAAAACTACGATTTTCACTGACCTGGCCCCCAAGTGAAAAGGAGGAAAAAAAACTCACAGATGCGGCCCCCAACTGAGAAACGGGGAAAAAAAAAAGAGACACTCTCACCACACTCCAGCCCCATGGGGATGCGGAGAGGTGCTGAGGCACAGGCCCTCAGGGCTAGATTAATTCTCTTGGTGGCACGGGGTTAGTGGATTTGGTGGGGCCGAAAATGAGTGGTCAAGTGTGAGGGAAGGGGGCTGCTGGGGAGCGTGGCGGGGGTGCAGGAGTGGGATCTTGGCTTTGGGGGTGGTGCAGGAGCAGGCTGGGGTGTGGGTGCAGGTACTTGGCACCGCTCCCTGCCTCTCCCATTTGCCACGATTTCCAGCCAGCTAATGGGAGCAAGAGGGAACAGTGATGCACTTCCCTGAAGAATGCAGAACTCCCTGCCCCCTGCCAGGCAGGACAGGGTCTCCAACAACAGCTGAAATTCAGTAAAACCAAGCGTGACCTACTTCGCTTTGGAAGAAAAAACAATAAAAATAAAAACAAAAACAAAAGCACAGTTCCAGAATGGGGAATAATGGATTAAGTAGCAGTACCACTGAAAAGGACCTGGGATTGCAATACAATGCAGTTATGAAAAAGGCAACGATCACTCACAGGAGCGTCATCTCAGACACAGGAGGCAATTGTCGCACTCTCTGCATCACTGATGAGGTCTCAAATCGGAGTATTGTGCCTAGCTATAGGCTCCACACTTCAGGAAAGAGGAGAATAAACTGAAGAGCAAAAATATGATAAAAGGCTTAGAAATGCTGACCTAAGGGGAAAGGGCTTAAAAAGGTCATTTTTAATCTTCAGAAGAGACAACTGCAGAACATCTGATATTTAAAGACTTATGTTAAAGGCTGTTAGAAAGATGATGGTAATCAATTTTTCCATGCTCCCTGAAGGTAGGACAAGTAGTAAGGGCTTAGTTTGCAGAAAGGAAGGTTTACATTAGATATGAAAAAAAATTTTCTGTTAAGTTCTCAAACAGACTTCAAAGTTAGGCTGAGGAGTCCCCATCACAGGATATTTTAAAGAGGAAGTCAGACAGACAGACAGACAGACCGACCGACCGACCGACCGACCCCCCTACCTGTCAGGAACAAGCTAAGTATATTTGGTCCCACCTCAGCACTGAAGTCTAGACTAGATGACCTCTCAAGCTCCCTGCCTGCTTAAGTTCCTTCTAAGTGCTAAGCCCTTCACACCACCTGTTAAGCTCCCACACAGATGGCTGCCAAAGCAGGGGCAGAGGGACCCCTTCCTGCCAGCCCCAGCACAAAGCTACACCAGAGCAGCCATGGCCAGGGGACAGGCACCTCTTCCCTGGCTCCCAATCAACCTAGCCCAGACCTGCCCTGGCTCGGGGACTGATGCCTCTCCCACAGCTGTGTCCTCTGGAGCTGCCATGGCTGTGGAGAGGTGCCTTTTACTTGGGTCTGAGCTGCTGCACTGAGAGAGGGCTGGGAGTGGTCCTCTCTCCACAGGGCAGCCTGAAAACTAAACTCTTCATTCTCAGCTCTGCTCCAGAGCCCACACCTCCAGCCAGAGCCCTCACCCTGCACTCCAAACCTCTGATCCACCCCAGAGCCTGTACCTTCAGCAGGAGTCCTCACCTTCCTCCACACTAACTCTCTGTCCCAGCCTCGAGGCGCCTCCCATGTCCCAACCCTACTCCACGCTGTGTGTGGCACTACTTTTGTTACCTGGCACAGCACCTCCATATAAACAAAGGTCATTCCGCACATAAAAAATTAGAGGGAACGCTGCTTCCTACCTGCTATTTCTGGGGTGCTGCACAGAGCCACCACCTCGGATTTCAGTGAATCTATGCCCTGTGAAGAGCAATGGCAGAGTGCAGGATCTCCCCAACCTCAGTCCCAGGACAGCTCTACTTTGAGCCCAATTTGATTGTGTGGTGTGATAAGGAACAAAGGCAGCTGCCTAGCCAGTGGCACAGGAGCCAGCGAGTGGAGCTGAAAACAGGAATTTGAGTGGGAGTTTGTAAGAACAATGCAAGGGACAGTATGTGGCTTGTTCCTTCCACTCCCCAACCCTTGCCAGGAGTTTAGGAGAGAATGCTAGGACAGCTGCAGAGGCAGCAGTGGGAGTGACTGAAGAAGGAAAAGACAATTAAGATGACTGGATGTGGAAGCTGTGGGATGTACTTTATTTTGAACAGGGTGCTGAAACGTGGTCTGCTCATGTGATACATCTTATGAAAGAGAAGAGCTCAGGTTTGGAGATGCAGCTAGAAACTATGGTTGAGTTTAGAAAGAGACTTGAAGGCATGATGAGGGGAAGGCAAGAACAGGCTGAAGAGGAAACAAGATTTTAGGTGCATGCCAGACAGAACCACTGTGAGCATAGTAGACTGCTGTCTGAAGAAAGCAGTCCGTGGCAGAATGTAACTGAGAATGAGGCAGAGGAAAAGGTGAGATAGCATAAGAGAAACATAAAGGAACAGGTTCACAGAGTTGGAAGATGAAGTGGGGAGAGAGGCAGTACCAGAAGCTGGGAGATCACGGAAGATGAGAAGAGTAGCTAGCCCTGCAAGAAGTGGGGAAGAGACCATGGAGAAGGCTGGAGTTCAGAGACCCAGGAAGAGATGTGATGACTCAAAAAGACTGCAAATGAGAACAGAAGACAAGAGAACTTGCAGCCAGAAAGAACAAAAGGTGGAAGGCTGCAGAATCACACCAACATCATGAAGAGGCAGGTCTATGTGACTGGGGATGTTCCACTAAGAAGCGCAGATGGGCCTGGCACCAGAGCTCATCCAAACAACAGAAGGTGTGCTGCTGGGAGCTATGTTATGAGACGTGGAGCTGAAGAGAATACCAATGAGCATGTGAAAGAATACACCAATTTTGCTTCCCATGGGAACAAATTATACTTCTAGATTCATGTTGGAACACACCAAGAAAGACTACGCCAAGCTGCAGAAGATGCTTAAAGAACTGGAGGCTCAGCTGATCTTCAGTGGGATTCTACCTGTACCTAGAGCAGGAGAGCAGAGGTGAGATAAGACGACTGTGCTCAACAGATGCTCATGTTGGGAATATGGGAATTTCTAAGTCTGGGGTTTATTTTGAAGTGCCCGCGTCTACACGGCCAGTTTGAGTTTTGAAAACAGCACTTTCAATGAGTGACTGCACGCCATTATGCTCATGAGGTGCTGAATATTCATATCAGCACCTCATAAACCAGTTCTAATCCATGTAATTTAAATGCCCCTTTCGAAAGGGGGGCGGATACTGTAGACATGGCCATAGATGGGCTTACATTTTCTAGCGTGTATTACTTTACACTTGTCAGTATTGAATTTCATTTGCCATTTTGTTGCCCAGTCACCTAGTTTTGTAAAATTCCTTTGCAATGCTTCTCAGTCAGCTTTAGACTTAACTATCCTGGGTAATTTGGTATTATCTGAAAACCTCCCCATATCACTGTTTACCCCTTTCCCATATTACTTGCAAAAATGTTGACCAACACTAGCCTCAGTACAGACCTTTGGGGGACAACACTATTTACCTCTCAGTAATGTTAAAACTGACCATTTATTCCTACCCTTTGCCTCCTATCTTTTAACCAATTACAGATCCATGAGAGAAACTTCCCTCCTAACCCATGATTGCCTACTTTGTGCAAAAACTTTGATGAGACCTAGGAAAGGGCTTTCTGGATGTACAAGGACATTGTACCCACTATATTGCCCATGTCCACATGCTTACTGACCCCCTCAAAAATTCTAGTAGATGGTAAAGGAAAGTCATACCTCACCACAAGACGTGTTAACTCTTCCCTAACAAATCATATTCATCTGTGTGTCTGGTAATTCTGTTCTTTACTGTAGCTTCAACCAACTTGCTTGGTACTGAAGTTAAGCTTATTGGCCTATAATTGCGAGGATCTCCTCTGGAACTTTTGTTAAATACTAACATTGCATTATCTAGTCACCAGTCATCTAATATAGAGGCTGATTTAGGCAACAGGTTACATACCACAGTCAGTTGTTCTGCAACCTCTTATTCAAGATCCTTCCGAACTCTTGAATGAATCCCATCTGGTCCTGGTGACTTACTATTTTTTATCCATTTGTTCTAAAACCTCCTTTACAGATATCTCAGTGTGTGGCAGTTTGTCAACTTTGTTGCCAAGAAAGAACAGATCGTGTATGAGAATCTCTCCTTTAGCATCCCTAATGTTCAGTGGCCTCACAATGTCCAGAGACACCAGGAAGTCCTTCTCTGGAACAATGTGTGCAACTCTGATCTCCCATCTTTAAGACAGATGACTTTAAACTGGGACAGTTGCAGAGAGGCTATTAAGACAATTAAAAGAACAGAGAGAAGACTTCAGGAGCTTGGTTTGTTCAACCTATCCAAACTAAGGTCGAGTGAAGATATGATTGGTCTCTTTAAATACGTCAGAGGGACAGACAAGAGAGGGAATTATTTAAGTTAAGAGCCAAAGTTGGCACAAGAACAAATGGATAGAAAACTGGTTATATCAACAAATCTGGGCTTGAAATTAGACAAAGGTTTCTAACCATCAGAGAAGTGAAGTTCTGGAACAGCCTTCCATGGGAATAGTGGCGTCAAAAACCCTAAATTGTATTAAGACTGAACTTGATAAATTTAGAGGGGATGGCACGATGAGATTGCCTAAATTGTCATATGGCCCATCTGTCACTATTAGAAGCAAATACCTCCAACAGCTGAAGATGGAACATTAGATAGGAGGGTTCTGAATCACTATGGAATTTTTTTTTTGGCCAGGAGTCTGACTAGTGGGTCTTGCCGAGGAGCTAATCAATTGCTATACTTGGCATCAAAAAGGAATTTTCCACCAGGTCAGATTGGCAGAGACCCTATTTTGTTTTGTTTTTTCCTTCCTCTGCAGTGTGGACATTAGTCACAACATGGTTGAACTGAATGATGGATTTTCTATAATTTAACGTCTTTAGCTCAATATTTGGGGCATTTAGTAACTTCGAAATTATATCACATATAGGAGTAAGAGAGATTCTGAGGCCTGAATTGTGCAAGAGGTCAAACTACGTGTCATGATGACCCCTCCTGCCCTTAAAGTCTATGAGTCTACGCATTTAAAGGTGAGGACAACTGTAATATTCACTGTTTTAATAAAAATAAAAATGCTTTAATAAAGATTCTGCCCTTGGTGTTTTGTGGCAAAATAAGGATACTCTTGGATGTTTAAGACCAGAGGTCTAGTATTTTTCATTCATCTGATTGAACAGACAAGTCTCTTACCCCTTTTAAGGAAGCACATTATGAGTCACCTAGGCATAGAGCAAAACAGCCTTTTCTAAACATTTATTGTATCATTTGAAAATGAAACTTCCTGGAAGCCAGATCCAAGTGCAGGGAAATTCCTCCCATTTGCGCCCCCGCATCCACCTCTTTCAGAATCTATAGGAGATAGGGAGAACTCTTAACTAGAAGGTAAGTGTTCCAGAAAAAATGTGACCAAAATTCTGTTAGCTATAGAAAGGAAGAGTGGAATATTAAATTACTTGATGCTATAAATGTTCAGAATGGGCATCAAGGACAACAGGATCAGCTGAAGGTGTGGGTGGCACATCAGGCTATACTGCTGTCACAATGTTAGATAACTTTAGTGAAGTGGGATTGGTTCTCTCCAGCTTTCCATGGCCAAGGGTCCACCTGACAATTATAGCTGGCACCAAAGGCAGAGCTGTTAACAGCTTTAGCTGAATTGTGAAGGTCTGAAAACAGCTTAGAGACCAAATGCTCATCCCACCTCTATAACTTGTACCTCCTTGATGGAGGGGAAAGCACACTGGTAGGGCAGAGCAAAAAAAAAAAAAAAATCTCTAATACGTGACCAGTCACACAGCAGGGATAACATAGTATCTTGTGAGCACCACTTAATATCAGGGAACTGACTTACAGAAGGGGAAATCTTCTCCAATTAGGATTTAGTCATTAATGTTACAGCAGACAAGCTCACCACCCTTAATCAAACTGCTTGTCAATGCAAACGATAGGGGTGGTGCAGCAGATCTGAGCTGTCTTTCTGAAAGTCTATGATTACACACACTCAAAGACCAGTAGGGTATTTGTGTTGGACTTTATGCTGTCTATATTGTTTACCTCTTGCCAGTCATTTTCTAAACAGAGGTAAGTACAGCTATTTTCACTGTGTCTGTAATTTGTCTTTTCATACTTGTTTTTCTCCCTTTTATTCCGATTATTGTTATAGAACTCGCCAAAAATATTAAAGGAAGATGTTTAGCTCTGAAAATTCAAAATAAAGGTTATGTAAATAGTTTTTATGCTCAATCTCCAAACCCAGTATGCAGTGCAGGTTGAACCTTTCTAACCTGGAACTCTCATCTGGCAACATCCATAATTCAGAATGATTTTAGTCAGTCAGATGACCCCTTACAATGTGCGTGGCCAAATTTCCCATCCATAAGGCTTGTTTAGAGCCACCAGTCCTGGCTCTCTGTGTCCCATGCTGTTATTAGCTGCAATTTACCCCTAAATGTCTTCTAAAGGCCAATAGGCCATGGAAGTGTCGGTAACGTGCTCAACTAGCCTGACCTCCTGTGGTCCGTCAAATTCCCTCTCGCGGCAACAGTCAGGTCCCGAGGGTGCCGGACAAGAGATGTTCAGCTTGTGGTCTATAAAGTCCTGAATCTCAAGCACCACCCCCATCCCTTGCAGCTCCAGTGTCGGATGGGTAAGATCAACATGTGCCTTTGCAGTCCTGGAGCCTTACTTGCACACGCAGCCCTTAATAATGCAGAAACATTTGCTCACCTTTAACGTGGAGGCCAAGCTGGCCATATGCTCATTCAAGGTGCTCTCTGACTCCTTGTAAGTCAGGCAGGTAAACTGATATTCTTCTGGATCAAAGGCATCTGCTCCCTGCTGCTCCACATCACTTGCTACCCCAATATAATAATCTTCGATATCCCCAGGATCCTCATCCTCTTCCTCCTCATCGCAGTTAGGGTCGTAATCTTCTTCATTGCTGTCAGAGCCCTGGCTGTTCATGTCCACAGACATCTTACTGCCTGGCCAAACTTTAGACCATGAAAGCAACAGCCACTTCTTGGTCAGTCCTTTGAATTCATCTGACTTCTGTCCCCTAAGGAAGGGTGGGAGGGAGGAGAGGAAAAAAAAACAATTTTATTTCTGCACTTAAGAAAATGTAACCAGATATTTTGATACCATACAGACAGCAACCCAGAAATGCACTGATCACGTGCTGAGCTAAAAAGCAACATTCCATCACGTAGCGCCCGACTAGGGATCAGCTCTGACTCCTGCACCAGTGGAGTTCTCAGCCCCAAGTGGGGAGGGCTTACCCCATGGTTTCCTAGTACTTCTTAAAGATATTTTGTCATATGGGAAACCACTGTATAATCTCCATCACACAGGTCAGTCAGGGATATGGCTAGATATTATGTAGTACTTAGCACCTTCAAAATACCTCAGCAATTTTTTACACCCCTCATGTAAGGTAAGGCAAGCAAATATAGAAAAGGAGAATATGGAAAATAGCTTGTTCAAGGTCACAGCAGTGCAGTGGACAACACAGGAGACCACGTTCACCCTCTGCAGATGCTAGAGCACCAAATTTAACTAGTAGCTCAAAATGAGGATGCGACAATTATCATAGAGCTCTGAGCTGCACCTACAGCATTGGTTCAGAAGGGCAGGAGCCCCTCAATCTGTCCCCTTAATCAGAATCTGGCAGACATGTCTTGGCAGGAGTCTTGTATCTAAAGAGGAAAAAAAACTATAGAAATTAGCCAATTTTCTTGGCTCTCTCAGCAGAAATTCATGTTTAGCTACTAAAATTGAACATAAAAGGATGGAAAGAAGGAATCACCAAACCCAGCTGATGACTACTTTGCTAACAGTAATAAAAATGGTAAGCAATTAGACCTCAGTTTCCCATCTTACACAACTCCTCCTCCAATCAGCAATATAATAACCACAAAGTATTAGGTATAAAGGGGTCATAAGACAGAACAAGCTGATATATCCTTGAGTTATGGGAATCTTTGTACCAGGTCACAAGCAAGGATCTAACCAGATTAGTTTGATCTCAAGATGGTCTATATTAAAAATATATGAAGAGTTGGAATGCACTGATATGACTGAGTTTTATATTCAAAAGATTAAAAATTGAAAGTTACACTTCCCAAGAGAAGCATAAATTGGGCCCGTTACATATATATGATGTTTTGAATTGCTATTTATGCTGTTAACCTTAATCTCTTAATATATACATGAAATATGGCACAGTACTGTTACCGTAGGAACACAAAGTTTGAATTTCCCAACTTTACTACGTGGACAGTCTCAACCACATTTTATTACTTTCCCCTGCTCCACTTGTTTGCTGATTTAAATACATTTGTTAGGCACTAAGTCGTTCAGGAGCAAAAAATATGTAATCAATCTGAGCCATCATAGTCATTTCAGCAGATTTAAATCCCCTTCAATAGGAGAGGAAGCGAGTTGGAAACTAATCACACTATTCTGCTGAATTCTGTTCTCCATGCTTATAATGTACCTCATGATTTCTTGATTACCTGCATCATGTGCCATATCCACATTTTTATATCACCCAGTTTCCTCTAAAACCAAAGGAGTGGATGCTCAGGATTATGGAGAGGACATACAGCTTGTGGTACAACTTTTGCCAAATTAAGTAGAGTTCTGAATAAGTCTTCAGTGAGCGATGTTTCCCACACCACAGTGTTGATGCTATAGTGAGGGGCACCGTAGAAACACCAATAAACAGTCAGTCAAGTTGCCATAGACAAAAATTCACCTTTTCTGCCAGATGAAGAAAAGTCACCCAGTGCAAGTAATTTAGTTACACCATGGTTTCCCAAACTGGGGGGCTTGTCCCGCTGGGGGAACACGAAGAAATTTCGGGGGGGAGGGGTGAGGCACCCCAGCCCCCCCGCCATTATCTCCCCCACCCTTTGCTTTTGGCTCTCAGCCCCTGCTATTTTACATGGGTGACCTGGCACAGCCACTACAAAAAGCAGGCAGAGGGTGAAGACCCACATGCTAATGTGAGTAAGTGTGGAGTTAGATGGGGGGCTGCGGGTGCCTGGTTCAGGTAAGGGGTATGGGGACAGAGTAAGAGCATGGGGCTGGTGGTGCCTGGCTTTGTAGGAGGGGATGGGCTCGGGTAGCTTGCGGGGTTCAGGCGGCTGGCCAGCTTGCAGGACTCACAGGGCTTGGGTGACTGGCCCCAGTATCACAGGGCTTGGGCTGGCTGGTGGGAGGCTGGGCCCAGCAGTGTGGGGCTTGGGTGGGCATGTGGGTGGCTGGCCTCAGCAGAGCGAGGCTCCGGTGCCTCCAACTGGCGGGCGAGTGGCCGGCCCCGGAGGCGTGGTGCTCAGGTGGGCAGCTCTGGCAGTGCAGGTCTGAGGCAGGTGAGCAGCTGGCACAGGCAGCTCTGGTGGCTGGCATGGGGGTCAGGCACCTGGCCAACTGAGGTTGCACCAGGTACCCACAAGGGGCCAAGAAAAACTATTGTGCTTATTGTTAATCAAAATGTGTGGTTATTTTAAATTGCTAATTGAATTTTTTGTTAAAGGGGGATTGAGTGATGGTAAAGAAGAGGTGGGGGGCATGAGGGTTTCTCAGAAATCAAAAGTGGGGCGTGATGTCGAAAAGTTTGGGAACCACTGAGTTATACCATTGAGAAATCATCCATATGACAGATTCTAAAGCAGGGTCTTCTTGCATCATATGAAATCCCTTAGGTTCAGGGCAGTTCTCAGGCTTACTTCTCCAATGAAACATTCAAAAAAGAGGGGAAGGAGGCAAATGTGCTTTTAAGGAAAGTATCTGGAAAAGCTGATGTATTTGGTAAGCATGTTTTTATAATTGGAGACACACATCTCCTAGAACTGAAAGGGACCTCAGGAGGTCAGCTAGTTCAGTACCCTACCCTCTTGGCAGGACCAAGCACCATCCCTGACATCTATTTGCCCCAATCCCTAAATGGCCTCCTCAAGGATTGAGCTCACAACCCTGGGTTTAGCAGGCCAATGCTCTAACCACTGAGCTATCCCTCCCCCCGACCTATCCTGGAGTGCACCGTGGGCAGGTAGGTCTATGCAGCTTGTTGGGTTTTCACTGTGGGCTCTTCAAACAAAGATTCTTCAATACTATATTTCGTAGCCAATGCCAGTGCTACTTTTCCCAAGTCCAAAGTGAATATACACAGACACACACAAGTCACACTCTCTCATTCGCTTTCAGCCTCTCTGAGAAAAGTACTCACAGATTAAGTCCAGAAGGAACTATTCTGATCTATATCTGATCTGCTGCAACAATATGGGCCGTAGAACCTCACCCAATAATTCGTGCATGGAGTCCGTTATCTATTGTCTGAACTATAAACTTCTGTCTAAAAGAGTATGCTACTCTCAAGGAAACAACAGCCTCCCAAGGGAAGTCCTTAACAGTCACCCATAAAAAGGCTTCAACAATCTAATGTTTACACCAGTTTTAACTAACAGATCTCAGAGATCATTCAGGACACCCATGAACATTACTAGTTAGGAAAACCTACAGTCCTACCCCAAAGATGTGCAGAGTTCAGCTGCACATCTACCAATATAATTTATGCCATCATGTGCCAGCAGTGCCCCTCTGCTATACACATCGGACAAACTGGACAGTCTCTACGTAAAAGAATAAATGCACACAAATCAGATATCAGAAATGGCAATATACAAAAACCCGTAGGAGAGCACTTCAATCTCCCAGGCCACACAGTAGCAGACTTAAAAGTAGCTATCCTACAGCAAAGAAATTTCAGGACCAGACTCCAAAGAGAAATTTCTGAGCTACAATTCATCTGCAAATTCGACGCCCAATTCATCTGCAAATTCGACGCCCTCAGCTCTGGCTTAAACAAAGACTGCGAATGGTTGGCTAAATACAGAAGCAAATTCCCCTCCCTTGGTGTTCACACCTCCAGATCAACTGCTGGTAGTAAGCCTCACCCTTGCTGACTGAGCTAACCTTGTTACCCCCACCCTTGCTCTGGCTTATTTATACCTGGCCCTGCAGATTTCCAAGACCAGCATCTGAAGAAGTGAGTCTGTGCTCACGAAAGCTCATGCTCAAAACTTTTCTGTTAGTCTATAAGGTGCCACAGGACCCTTCGTTGCTGTTACAGATCCAGACTAACACGGCTACCCCTCCGATACTAGTCCTACCCCAAGGAGTCATGCAGGTTCTGTGAAACAAAAGACACACTCCATCAATATACAGGGGATTCTCTGTGGTGCAGTTGGATGTTTAGGGAGTTAAATAAGGACCTCAGTAATAATTAAAGAGTTGTGTTCCACTCACAGGGGAGAACATAAGGCTTTTAGAGGCACTGATACTTCTACCCTTGTAAGACATTTACCTACGCAATTCCCTAATTTGCATTCACAATTGCACAAGAACATAATACAGTATGTCCAAGTGACTTCACAGTGGCCCTTGAACATGATGGTAGGTTTCAGGATTAAAATGCATCTGCTATAGATGCAGGTTCACACCTGAAAGCCATTTCAAGCTAAGACAGCCAATACACTACTTATCGTTCATAAGGTTTTCTACACAAACCTCAAGGACTTCACACATTTTTAAAAGACTTGCATTTTGCAAATTCTGAACTTGTCATGAAGTCAAACACATCAGCTGGTAGCATCCAGACAGAAGTATGATATGCCTGACACAAAATCATGGGAAAGGACCCCTCCAACACAACTGCTGAAGTTACAGTGCCACAGTGCCACATCCTTTCAGACCTAATTTCATTTAGCAGCACAACAGGTCTATAATAAGTAGTACTTCAAGTTACCCTATGGCATAGTATGCACTGCACAATTTTACCTGAGGATCCCACTAAAACATTTCTTAAAACTCAGTGTGTATTGTGTGCCTCACTATGTCCCTTGGACAACCACTACAACCTAGTGCACAGGACAGGACGGCTATATTCCCTCTGTTCCAACATCGGGACCCCTACACAAAGAGCCATATGCCAAACATCCATCAGGGAGAAGAGCAAGAAAGGTTTTTGGTGCTCTGGAAGCAGCTGGGTCCCAACCACAGTATACACAGGCCAGGATGATACAGTGTAGATACCTACATGCAAAAATGACTCAGTCAGCTGGATCTGATCCATCACTAAGGCCAACACTCAAGAAGAACGAAGTCTCCACATGAAGGAATGTTCCTCAGTTACACAATCAGGTTCTCTGGGAAGGAAGCAGACCCTGCTCCCCCCCCCCCCCCCGAGAGGGGGATACCATACATGCCCACCTTGTTCCACAGCTGTGCTGGTGGGAGGAGAAGTAGCCCACAAGCAGGGACACCACACAGTCCCCTGCTGCACACCTAGGGTCAGGAAGCAGCCCCCAGAGAGCCAGCACCACAGAGGCTGCATTCTCCCATTGTAGAGTTTACAATGATGGAAACAATTCCTAGGGAGGAGGCATCACAACGCCTGCTCCAGCCATTACGTAGCTGTAGCTAAGGAGTGGGGACGGGGTGCTGACTGTGCCCCATTCCAAAGCCAAGGGGGGGGAAAGCAGCACACAGAGTGCACCACACAACCCCCTTCCTCTGTCACGCCAGGGAAACCAGCTCCCAGACAGGCGGACACTGTGCACAACTCCACTGAACAGCGAAGGGAGACGCCTCCAGAGAAGCCCCCCCACAAACCCCCCCAGTTCCACAGCCGGGGGGGAAAGCAGGCCCCAGGGAGGGCCCCCCCACAGAGCCCCCAGCTCCAAAGCAGGCCCCAGGGAGGGGGCCCCGAGCCCCCCGGTTCCAGAGCCAGGCGGGGAAAGCAGCCCCGTCCCGCCAACTGCCCCATGCCGGGCTCCGCGGGGAGCGCTGGGACCGGGACCAGGCCCAGGCCCAGGCCCTGCTCCCCGGCGACGGGGCAGCCCAGCGCACCGCTCGTCTCCTCGGCGCTGCCCCGGCGTAAACAAGGCCCGGCTTCCCCCGACTTACCGGGCCTGCGGAGCGGGGCGGCGGAGACGGAGGCCGCGGCCGGCTCGCGCCCGGGCGCGGGGCAGCCCGCGGAGACCCGGGCACCGGGAAGGGAGAAGGGCGCGAGGGGGGAGTTAGTTTCCCCGCGGGGCTCCTCCTGCCGGGCCGCTACTGCCTGCGCACCGGAAGTCCTAGCAGACCTCCAAACGTCACTTCCGCCGGCGGAAGGCGCCGAGCCGGGAGACAGCAACGGGACGGCGCGCGTGGTCCGAACCATTCGGGAGCCCGGCTTGAACCAATGGGTGGGGGGAGCCGGGGGCGCGCAGCGGAGGGGTGTCCCCGCCCCGCCGCGGGGTGCGCTGGCAGAGCTGTGGCCTGGCCCGGCCCGGCGAGGAGCTCCAGACGCGCGGCCCATCTCCGGGGCCGGGCCTCCGGGAGCGGCCAGCCTGGCTCGAGGCCTGCCGCCGGTGCGCTGCGGAGTAGGTCGTTCCCGAGCGGTCCCGGCCGTGCGCCGCTCCGTGCTCCTCGCCCCGGCGGTTCGCGCTCCGGCTGCGGACTGGGCCCCCCGCCCGGCCCGAGCACGCGGCGCTCGCACCGAGACGGGCTGCTCCCGACCTTAAGCGGGCGGCTGTTCGCTCTAGCCGCGGGCCTCGGCGCGGCGCCCGCTATTCCAGCAGCGGCCGCACCCGGGCCAGGGGTGCAGCTGACAGACGAGCGTCTGCCACGCTTAAAACACTTCTCTGCCCATTGCGGACTTCGGCCCTGGCGGCACCCCTCGGCCAGGACCGCCCAGCCCTTACCTCCCATTGTTCAGTCGCTCGGTTTCTGCCCCGGGAAACCCTCTAGCGTATCAGCGGTGGTGTAGGGACCCCGCTTTGGCGAGCGCTGCCGCAGTGTCTGCACGTGCCTCTCCCTCTCACACGGGGCCTGTTAAAGGCACTTTGGAGCAGGTTTGTGACGCGCTGATGGGCATCCTCAGTAGCATCATGGCAGCCAGTACCCCCGCGGGAAGTGCTGCTGTCCAAAGGCGGACTGGCTGTATGGGTGCGGGTGCTTGGAAGTAAGTGCCAGACTTAAAAATCCCTTATTCCCAATTCATTTTGAAAGCAGAGCTTTTGAAGTGCCACTGGCTGCCATTATGTTAATGAGGTGCTGAATATGCATGTCAGCACCTCATTAGCTTTTTTCATAGTGCCTCATTAACATGCACCTTCTGAAGGGGAGGGGCACGTGTAGACACAGCTTGTGATAGATCATCCCTACCCTGCTGGGGACTCACCTCTGTACATCCAAGGATTGCATGAGACTTTTTGGCACCTGCATCACATTGAGATATCACTTTCCCATGGTTATCCATCACAAGCCCCGGATTTTGGTCAGTCACTGCTTCCCAGAATGGTGTCCCTCAGCCAGTAAGTATAGCCAACATTCCTAGATATGTTTATTTGGTAATAATAAAACAAATATTATTTACTTACAGTCCAGATCACAGACCTTTTAATTAGTTACCATTTTTTGTGTCATTTGTAAGATTTTCAGTGGTGATTTTGTTCTCTTCCCAGTCATTGATAAAAATGTTTACTAGCATAGCACCAAAACCTGTTCCTTGCAGGACCCCATTACAAACATACTTGTTACATAATGACTCCTGATTTACCATTACCTTTTGACAGTTTTCAGGCAGTTTGTAATCTGTGCAGCGCAGCATGTTAATTTGGGAATCTAGTTTTTACTCAAAATGTCTTGTGGCACCACATAAAGTGCCTTCCAGAAGTGGAAGTATATTACAGCAATACTACTATCTCTATTGCCCAGACTTGTATTAAAAATTAAGGCTAGTTTGATGGGAATGTTTCCCAAAATCCCATACCTGGCACTAATTCTGTTACCTAATTCTTTATTAATCCAATCCTGTATCATTCATGATTTTTCCTATGAGCAATCTCCAGCTGACAGGCCAAGGTACCTTAGTTATCCCACTTACCCTTTTTATAAATTGGTACATTTTTCCACTCCTCTGGAACTTTCCAATTGCTCCAAGACACACTGAAAATCAACATTAATTGTCCAAAAAGCTCATCATGTTGGAAAAAATAACCCAAATTACACGTACTACATGATGGGGTCAAATTTAGCTACGACAGATCAGGAAAGGGATCTTGGAGTTATAGTGGATAGTTCTCTGAAGACATCCACGCAGTGTGCAGCGGCAGTTAGTAAGGCAAATAGGATGTTAGGAATTATTAAAAAAGGGATCGATAATAAGACAAAAGATATCATACTTCCCCTATATAAAACTATGGTACGCCCACATCTCGAGTACTGCGTGCAGATGTGGTCTCCTCACCTCAAAAAAGATATATTGGCATTAGAAAAGGTTCAGAAAAGGGCGACTAAGATGATTAGGGGCTTGGAAAGGGTCCCATATGGGGAGAGGCTAGAGAGACTGGGACTTTTCAGTTTGGAAAAGAGGCGATTGAGGGGCGATATGATAGAGGTATATAAAATCATGAATGGTGTGGAGAAAGTGAATATAGAAAAATTATTTACCTTTTCCCATAATACAAGAACTAGGGGACACCAAATGAAATTGATGGGTAGTGGGTTCAAAACTAATAAAAGGAAATTTTTCTTCACACAGCGCACAGTCAACCTGTGGAACTCCTTGCCCGAGGCGGCTGTGAAGGCCAGGACTCTATTAGGGTTTAAAAAAGAGCTTGATAAATTTTTGCAGGTCAGGTCCATAAATGGCTATTAGCCAGGGATAAAGTATGGTGCCCTAGCCTTCATAACAAGGGCAGGAGATGGATGGCAGGAGATAAATCACTTGTCTTCTGTTCTCCTTCTCTGGGGCGCCTGGCATTGGCCACCGTCGACAGATGGGATGCTGGGCTTGATGGACCTTTGGTCTGACCCAGTATGGCCATTCTTATGTTCTTATGTTCTTATGTTCTTATCAGCCATCTGTTTCAAAATTCTTGTCTGTAAGTTATCCACACCTGCATATTTTAGTATCCAATTTTTAACAGATTCTGTTTAACATCCTTCTGAGTTGCTACTGCAATGGCATTTCATCGTCACTATATGATCTGACTACATAATCTGTTTTCCCCTGAAGAGAAAACGCATTTAGCATTTCTGCTTTGTCTGCATTATTGACAATTCTACCATTGTTATGCAGAAATGAACCACATACCATTGTTAGGATTAATTTTGTTCCTAGTATAGTTGAAAAATGTCTTCTTACTGCCTTTACCTCTGCTGACCCTGTTTTTTTCCTCTGTGTCTTTGCATCTTTCAGTTTTCTACAAGTCCTATCTTCTGATTTTTATTTACTACCATCAGCTTCCCCTTTCTTCCACTGCATTGGGGTGTTTTTGTTCTCTCCTTACACAGATTGCAAAAAGTGGGAGGGGAAGGGTACAGGAGCAGGAGAGGGCATTGTGGTCTTGGTGATGGGGGGACACTTACCTGATGTACCTCCTTGGAGGTACACATCATTCTTTGTCCCTTTTCACTCCCAGGCACCACCACTCCAACCAGTCAGAGCAGTGTGGGAAAATCCTCTCCAGGCAGCGGTTTTTGCACTGCGGTTCCCCTAGCTTGCCTGATTCTGGCCCAGGAGGCTCTGGGCTCCATCCCCCACAACACAAGGCTGGATGCTGGGGAGGGCAGCCTGGAACCTCAGAGGCCAAATCTTGATCACTGGCCAGAGGTTGCTCACCCTTGCTTTATGTGCAAGTACAAGGGGCAGGCTGTTGCCATTGGAGGGACTTTAACTGAGAATCCACAACTACTGGAAACTAGACTGAGTCCATGATTTGCCATCTTTAAAGGGACTCAGACGCTTCCTGCCATTGCTTTGTGAGAATTCAGGGTTCAGTGTGACCTGATGCCTCTCTGAGATGACAGAGACCCAGCAGGACAGGGAGTAACTGAACATCTGTATCAGGGCCTTTTAGGTTGATTCAAGACTAATAGCCCCTGAAGAATTTCACTTTTTCAACTTGGCCTTGTCTACACTTGGACAATCTTTAGAGTAGATCTTCAAAGACAGGAACACCAGAGTTACAGAATGACCAGTCTACCAAACAGCACATAAAACGTGACGTATCAGGCAGCAACAGAAAGAAAAAAAAATCAAAACATACTTACATTGTGCCCATGTTGCATCTTATAGGTATGTACATCTGGGCTGTTTGTCCCTAGCCCTGCATATGCTGAGATCCCACTTACAAGTGGATTTGAAGATGCTGAGATTTGCAGGCAAAGGTGTGAACCCTCACACAGAACAGCATTGGGATTTACACCGCTTTCCTGTAAACCTGGGGTGAACCCCCTCGGGGGTGTGAAATTTCAAAAGAGGGGAGCAGAGTGATTGGCTGCTCGATGTCAGGCTCATCCACGTAATTGAAAAATGTTACTGTTTTTATGTACGTGTATTCACGTTCATATACTGATTAATATACTTTTTACATTCTACGTACTTATTTTCTTACACGTGCCAAAAGGTTTTTTTATGTGAACATAGCCAAAATTTCTGTTGGCTTGGACTACATGAGACAGGTAGTGGTGGGGGCTACTAATTGCAGGGATTAGAAGTGGAGCACAGCATAAAAAGTTTGCTTACTCCTGCTGTAAGCCGTCTTCATTCCTTCAGCCCTGGCTGGGGCAGGGGGTTCTGTTTTCACACACTTTCCCCTCTGCTGGCAGAGGGCATGCTGGTTTCACCAGCACTCCCCTCTCCCTTGTTGAGAGATGGACAAGAGTGACAGGATGCAATCAGAAATCCCTTGGGCTCATTCGCTAGTCTACTTATATCAGACACCCACTTTCTTGCTCTCTGGGGCTCTGCACCACCTTGTCTCCCCCAGCCAAGGCACAGAGATGGGGTTACTACTGTCTTGCAGAGCACTGCAGGCACTGATTTACTTCAGCTCTAGGAGGAGGCAGTTCTAGGGCACAGCCCCTGGGAAACCAACCCCTTAAAGGGATCAAATCCCCAAATAAATCCATCATTCTCCGTGCAAAAGTTTTTCGAAGAAGGCTCATCAGGTAAAGCCCCTTTATAGGTTAAAAAGACGTATGCACTGTGGTACTCCCCCACGGGCCCACATCCCACCCTGGTAATAATTACTTACGCTGGGCTTGAGCATAAAGAGAAGAGATTTTTATTAAGCATAAGAAGTATGATTTAAATGCTGAAAGGTGAAAACTGAAAGATCAGAGTGAGTTATTAAAATGAAAATAAAACACATAGCTAGTTCTAACTTCCCTATGAGACACTGTATGCAGATCTGTATCCTAAACAGCTCTTCTCATGTCTGCTTCAAGCTGCAAAGCAGCACTGTTTCTTTTCTTCTGACTTAGGTCAACAGCCTTTCATAGTTCTTTGCTTCCTCCTAGGGTGTATCAGGCAGACTCCAAAACAGGATGAAGACAAAAATCTGACAGCTTCCCATTGCTTGAATATACATAGGGTGCTTAAATTTTCATAGGTTGGGAAACCTTTGCTTTATAATCGCCTGTCCCATGGAAAAACACTGGATCAAAATGGTTTCAATAACAAATGCTATGGTCATATGTCTTTCTAGCACCAATAGCCTTGACTTTCTAGAGAAACCAGGCTGTTTACAAGTCATTTAGCTGATCATCTAGTCACTGGGTCTGGGGCAGGTGTAATGGCTGTCATCAGCCCATTTTAAACTATAAACAGACTTGCATTTCCTACTTCTAACTTCACAAAGAAGAATGCTACATGCACCAAAACGGAACGTCCAGACCCAGCAGCTGGTGCCGTAGAGCCGTAGGATACAGGATACAGACATTCTGAGAACACCGTGAGTTACACACGCTTACATCCATAAGCCACTCCGTAAAGCACGGGGGCGCGACCTGTCACAGGCTGCCTGTTACCTGTCCCCCGCAGCGAACTGCGGGTGCCGTCTTTGGCTGCGGACGGACAGCCGCCGTTCCCGGGCTGCGCGGCGCGGGGCGCGGCTGGACCCCACACGCGGGAGTGCCGGCGCAGCCTGGGCTCGGGCGCTTCAAGCCCGGCGGCAGGAGAAACGCTGCACCTTCCCCGCGCCCGGGGCCGGCAGTTCCCCAAGGACGAGCTTCCCGGCGGTCCGCGGCAGCCACCCGCGATCGAGGCCGCGGCCGGCGGAAGGGCGCTATGGCCGGGCGGGAGCGGAGCCGGCAGCGCCCGCA
The DNA here is from genome assembly GCF_033958435.1 of Carettochelys insculpta. NCBI lineage: Eukaryota > Metazoa > Chordata > Testudines > Carettochelyidae > Carettochelys > Carettochelys insculpta. The sequence continues at coordinate 48,935,341 of NC_134147.1, read as the reverse complement.
CCCGCCACTGCTCAGCGGGGAGCCGGGCCAGACGCCCCGCCGCAGCGCAACCCCGCTCCATCAGCGGCCTCTGCCAGGCTAGTCACCGGGCTCCCTCGGGCCGCGCCAGCAGCGGAGCAGCCGGCCGGAAACACGCCGAGCCCGGCCAGGCAGGAGCCCTAACACCACGGGGAAGGGCGGCCGGGAGGGAACGCGCATGCGCAGCACGCCCCAGCCGGGGCGAACGGGCTGCCCCCCTGGCGGGAGCGCAGACCCCGCGCGGCTCCGGCAGGCCGGTCCTCCAGAGTCCCAGCGTGCCGTGCGGCGCGGCACTGGGGTAAAGGTCAGCGCTAGCGTGGGCGCCGCCGCAGCCATGCCGAAGGAGCCGCAGCCCATTAGCCCCGTGAAGAACTTCTTCGCGGGCGGCTTCGGTGGCGTCTGCCTGGTCTTCGTGGGGCACCCGCTGGACACCGTCAAGGTGAGGGCGCAGGCCCCGTTCGAGGCGGTGCTTCTGGCTGGCGTGGCCGCCCGCGGGCGTTGCCCCGGCGACGCGCGCCCTGCGGGCGGTGTGGAGGCCGCGGCGGGCCCGTCCCGCTCGAGGCGAGAGGTTCCCCCAGCCCGTCCCCTCGAGGCGCTGCCGGCCCGGGGCTGGCAAAATGGCAAAGGCCGCTTGGAACTCCCATGGCCTTCAGCAGGGCAGGCGCCACGGCACCCGGTCCGCTCCTCCCCCCCAGCTGGTGGCCGGCGCGACGGAGGCGTGGGGAGGGAGAGGAGGGGTGGGGCGGACTGGGGCCCACCCGTCCCTAAGGACGGCCCCATTCAGTCAGACCAAAGGTCCGTGTACCTCAGTAGCCTGTCTGCCAACAGTGGCCAGTGCCACCGGACAGGTGATCTAGGCGATCCCTCTCTGAGCAGCAGCGGCTAGGGACACCACTGCTGCCCGCCCTGGTTACTAAGTACTGGGGGACCTGTCCGCCAGGCATTTGTCTGGTTCTTTTTAAAATCCTGTTAAAGCCCTGCTCGTCCCACCCTCTTCTGGCGAGGGCTTCCACGGGCTAACCGTGCCCTGCGTGAATACTTTTTTTTCTTTCACAGCTGCTGCCTATTAATTTCATTTGGTGACCCTTAATTCTGATGTTCAGAGAACAAGTAAATTACTTCTCCTTATTCTCTTTCTCCATAGCTGACATGATTTTATAGACCTCTGGCAAATTCACCATTAGTCTTCTCTTTTCTGAGCTGAAAAGTCCTAGTTTTTTTAATCTCTTCGTATGGTACCTGTTCCAAAACCCTAATCACTTTTGTTGTTTGATGCCAATATATCGTTTTGAGATCTGTATGCGGTGTTTGAGCTGCACATGTATCATGGCTTTATATAGAGGAAATAAGATATTCTTTGTCTTATTTTCTATCCCTTTTTTAATGATTCCTAACAATGTTTGCTTTTTTGACTGCTTATACACATGGAGTGTATGTTCTCAGAGAACTATTTGCAATGACTCCCAATATTTTGCTCTGAAGCACTAATAGCTAAATTAGTACCCATCATTTTATATGTGTGGTTGTGATTTTTTTTCAAATGTACATTACTTTGGATTTATCAGCATAAAAATAACTTACCATTTTGTTTCCCAATCACCTAACCTTATGAGATCCCTTTGAAGCTTTTCACAGTCTGCTTTGGTCTTAACTATTTTGAGCAGTTTAGTATCACCTGCACGTTTTGCCATCCTGCTGCTCATCACCTGCTCCAGAGCTTTTAAAAGTATGTCGAATAATATTGACCCCAATACGGACCCTTGGGGACACCGCTTGTTTTCCTTCTCTCTATTCTGAAATGTGACCATATATTTCCTTTCTTTTAACCAGTTGTCAGTCCAGGAGAGGACCTTTCCTCTTATCCCATGACAACTTACCTTACTTAAGAGCCTTGTAAGGGACCTTCTCAAAGACTTTCTGGAAATCTTCATTATGTCCATTGGATGACCCTTGTCCACATGCTTGTTGACTCTCTCAAAGAAGTCTGGTAAAGCATGATTTTCCTTTATAGAAACCATGGTGACTTTTCTCCAACAAATTATGGTTGTCGATGTGTCTGACAGTTCTATTCTTTTCTATAGTTTCAACCAGTGCCTTTTTTATTTAAAAAAGGGGTAGGTGGGGGGGAAAGAAGGGGCAAGCTGCTACTCAACCAACTCCCTGTTTCTGCCCCTCCACCCTGGAATCTCAGGCTAGTACACTAACCACTAGTTCATTGATACTCTCAAAAAAGTAGCATCTGTCTGGAATACACAGTTATAACAATCTGTGCTTTGCTTGTTTGTGTCTAACCAGCCCTTTCATCCTTGCAAGATACTCAGGTGCCTATTGTATGGTGCATCTAGAAAGGTCATTTAGAAAGTAGTTAGAAATATCAGTAGTGAATGAAAAGCAAACCTCTTGTTCTCAAAATCATCAGAAAATTACACATTAAGGGAAATTTGTGATATTGAGCTCCATTAATTGTTAGAAATAGGGGAAGGAGGCAGAAGACAAGTAACTGAGGAGTTGGTAACAAAACTCTGCCCAGTAGAAGGTTTTCTTGGTGACCAGCCATGAGCTACGTGGATATAGCTGATTGCATCTGGCTTTCTCTTTTGACACAGATGTGACCAAGAGAGTACAGCTTCCAGCGCATGATGCCCCATCATAGCATGTGTGGAAAGCTTTTTGGAATGTTATAAGTATTTGGTCTGCATTATTGCTCCAAGGATTGATGATTCTAGAGGGGAAATGTTTTATACACTAACATGTTATTTTCCCCTTTTAAATCTATACTTTGATTTGAGGATAAATAAAACAGTTTTCTTGAGTGACAAACCATACTGAGTTTAGCAGATGGGGGGAAAAAGTACAAGAACAATGGGACTTCAAAAGTACTGACAAATATGTTGTTGCTTTATCGAGAGTATTAATTAACTTGAATTTAAAATAAATGTAATATTTATAAATATATTGAAATAGGTTAATGTATTTGTGTTCTTATTTAGATACTTTCAGATGCTAAAATAGAGGTTTTTAACCTCATGCTAAATACTATGATGTCTGACTATAAAAACTGTGGCTTTAATGTGGCTCTCTGTAATTAACCTTAAAAAGTCATGTATCTTAAAAGAGGGAGAAAAAAGAACTTTTTAAAATTTGTTTTACAGGTCAGACTACAGACTCAACCAAAACCTCAGCCTGGGCAGCCTCCACTTTATTCTGGGACCTTCGACTGTTTCAGAAGGACTCTTGTTCGAGAGGTAATTGTATACTGGCACTTTCTGAGCATGCCAAAAATGTCAGTTGCTCATGTATGTCATTGAAGTGGAACAGCATGGGAATCTGCAACACTCCCCACCCGCACCCCACCACCACCACCACCACTATAAAACTCTTAAGTTATCGATTCAGATTGTGAAATCTGAAAGGAGAACTGTCTTAGAGGGAGAGCCTAATCTTTGGAATGTATAATCTGATATCTTTTTTTTTCTTAAGTCAGAAACCTGGTGATATTAATAGCTAAGGTTAAGGCTATGATGGACATAAGCAGTTGTTTGCTAGCTGTATTGTTGTAGGTGGTGGAATTTTGATGCCAGTGCTATGGAGTCTTCTCTGGTATGTCTCTCTAATTTCTTCTAGAACCCATAATCCCACCTGTGACAAGGCAGAAGAGGAAGTGTTAGTTCAGATTCATAGTTGTTTTTTATTTATTTATTTATTTATTTAAGGCCAGATGGCACTGCTGTACTGTAGAATGACAACAATGATCTCAGGCAGGGCACTTAGTATTTTGCATCCCTCGCCCCTCTCTTTCAGTTCTGTGTATCTGATTTGTCAGTTTTTACTTCAATTTTTTTGAGCTCTGTATTATAAACCAGTCAGTTCTGTACTAGAAATGTTATATCTCCAGATCTGAGGAAGCGGGTCTGCCTCTCAAAAGCTCATCACCTAATAAATTATTTTGTTAGTGTTTAAAGTGCTATATGACCGCTGGTTTATATTGTTAGAATACAGACTAACATGGCAACCTCTCTGTTACTTTTCTTCCCTGTGTTCAAATTCCTAATTGTTCAAATAATGGATTTCATTAGGCCCTGCATACTTTGAATATATGTAACTTAACTAACCTCTGAACTGTTTTTTCCTATTCTGGGCTGTATTTCTTCTCTCTTGCTAATATTATGTGTCTAGTAGCTGGTGACAGTTAATCTCTTCTAGTAAAATGTGAAGCAAATTAGTCATGAAACACATGAGCTTTCTTGAAATAATCTGGTGTTGTTAGCTCTTCTTTCCACTAAGCAGAGGAGCTATAATTTTTGTTTGTTTTTTCTTTTGCTCCTAATATACGTGTAAAATATTTCTTTATAAAAAAGGACATGGTAGGTGATAATTACTTCTGTGAAAATCCCTGTAATGTTAGCTATTTTGTTTTCTTCCTCATAAATTTTTCTCTGTTCCCACTCTGTATAGAATTCGTTTGTAGACTGTTGCATCATCAGAGTTCTGTATGGAGCCATATTGGCCTCTTAGTCTTGCTAACTTTTCTTTGTGTCAGAAAAGTGTGCAGTTGTGCCTTTAATGATGTCTCATTGAGAAACTGCTAACTCCCCAGAACTCCTTTCTCCTGTAGGATTTTTTTCCCCATTTATGCTTACCTCCCAGCTCTGATTTAGTTAATGGCCTTCAGAAAAGCAGTCTTTGCCATTCTTCTTCTTTGCTTACTCCTTCTTTTCCTCAGAATGGATGAAAGTAAACATGAAATGATCATTTTCACCAAAAGTGCCTTCCACTTTCAGATTTGCCACCAGTTCCTCTGTCAGTCAGAATGAAGTCAGTCCCCTTGTTTGTTTTCTCCACCTTCTGAAACAAAAAGTTGTCGTCTCCAATACATCCTAAGAACTTACTGAAAATGTTGTGTTCTGCCTTATTACTTTTCCAGCAGATATCTGGGTGGTTGAAGTCTAGTGTTTCCTCACTTTTTTCCATCCATGGGCACAATAACTTTTGTAATGTGCACTGAGGTATGTGTGGATGTGCACCACAGTAGAAACATATGCTGCCCACTGTGTGGGGGGGGTCGGCTGGTCAGCTGGGTGGCACCTGAATCTCTCCTAGGCAGCTGCCCATGTGCTCAGCATACGGGGAACATTATTGAAGTCCCCCCATTACTTTGGAATCTCTTTTTTTTTTTTTTTTTAAAAAAAAAAAAACAAAAACAAAAACAAAGCAGCAGAAATGTAGGACTTGTTAAAGACCAACAAAACGATTAAATGATTTGTTAGTCTTTAAAGTGCTACATTTCTGCTGCCTTTTTTTTTGGAGTACAGACTAACATGGCTATCTCTCTGTTACTATTCGGAATCTTGTGTTCATCTAGTTTGACTTTATGCATAACACAGGCCATTGAATTTTGTCCCATTGACTCCTGCATCAAGCCCGTAAGTATGGTTTTTATCAGGATAGCTAGTCTCCATTTAGAGTCTGTACGTGGAAGAACATCCACTGTGTCCCTTGCTGAGTTGTGCCAGTGAATTAATTACCTCCATTGTTTAAAAAATTGTGCCTTTATACCTAGTGTGAATTAGCTTCAGCTTCCAATCATTATATCCTGTTATGCCTTTGTCTGCTAAACAGCACACTGTGGTATCAGAAATCTCTATATATCCAGGAACTTGTATTCTGTGATTGTGTCAACTCTTAACCTTATCTTGGGCAAACAAAATTGAGCATTCCAAGTCTTTCGCTATAGGGGAGACTTCCGAAGTGTCCTATAATTCTGTAGGTCTTTGTACCTTTTCCAATTCTTCAACGTCCTTCTTGAGCAGCAGAGCTGGACATAGTATCCACTAATGGTCTCACTACTGCTAAGTACAAAGGTAATCCTACCTCCTCACCCCTTCACGTAAGATCTCGACAAGAAATCTAAAAAACACAGTTCCACTCCCTACAAAAAAAAGGGGACAATAAAACTATCTAAATTACTTCATACCTTAGGATACTACAACAACCACAGCTCAATAAAAAATATTGTTATCTGAAAGTTTGCGTTCTACTGAAAAGGGGCTTTAACAGACATTTACAGCAGGGAATGCTCAGAACTAACATTGATATTCTAATTTACATAAGAACATAAGAATGGCCATACTGGGTCAGACCAAAGGTCCATCAAGCCCAGCATCCCATCTGCCGACGGTGGCCAATGCCAGGTGCCCCAGAGAAGGAGAACAGAAGACAAGTGATTTATCTCCTGCCATCCATCTCCTGCCCTTGTACTGAAGGCTGGGGCACCATACTTTATCCCTGGCTAATAGCCATTTATGGACCTGACCTGCAAAAATTTATCAAGCTCTTTTTTAAACCCTAATAGAGTCCTGGCCTTCACAGCCTCCTCGGGCAAGGAGTTCCACAGGTTGACTGTGCGCTGTGTGAAGAAAAATTTCCTTTTATTAGTTTTGAACCTACTACCCATCAATTTCATTTGGTGTCCCCTAGTTCTTGTATTATGGGAAAAGGTAAATAATTTTTCTATATTCACTTTCTCCACACCATTCATGATTTTATATACCTCTATCATATCGCCCCTCAATCGCCTCTTTTCCAAACTGAAAAGTCCCAGTCTCTCTAGCCTCTCCCCATATGGGACCCTTTCCAAGCCCCTAATCATCTTAGTCGCCCTTTTCTGAACCTTTTCTAATGCCAATATATCTTTTTTGACACATTAACACGTGGTTTGAACAGGGACAGCAATTACCTGACTCATTATAAGGACTCTCTTACATACTTCGATGTTTTATGTAACTCTTAACTTCCCCATCCCACGCCAAGCCCCCACGCCATATCTCTGCTCTTCTGATTTGTCAACCTTGATAACAACTTTTGGACCTCTGTGCTTCATATATTGAGTCTGTTCTGCTAAGGATATGATCTGAAGAAGTGGGTCTGTCCCATGAAAGCTCATCACCTAATTATTTTGTTAGTCTTTGAAGTGCTACATGACTGCTTTTTTGTTGGACACTTGCATTATGCCTGTGTGCTGATCTGAGGAAAGTTCTCCTGCAGGCTGTTTCCCAGGACCTATGAGAAGGGAATTTAACAGAGGCAGCAAGCAGGTGTGTACAGAGGAATGGGGCAGGAGGGTTAAGTGGGAGCACCTGTTCCTGGCCTTAGCCAAAAGGATGGCATAACATTTTAAAAGGAATGAATAATACCTGCCAAACTCCAGGACCTGCTTCTTGCTAAGGCTCTCTAACAGAAAGCTGATTTTAAAACTATTCATTCTAAGAAGCAGAAATTGATACTGTTCTTGATGATAGGTTGCTCCTAACACTGCTTCCCAGATCCTATCAAATGGAGTTAAGAACTCTTAGTTGGGAGGAGGGAGTGAAAGGGTTAAACAGAGTTGGTCAAATCCTTCTTGCAACTCCATTGAAATCAGTTGCCTTACATACGAAGGAGTCAGCCCACTTGTCTACATGCTCAGGGTCAGGATTACACTGAAGTGTTTCATTTTGAAGACTCTAATACAGTATGTGTTTGTACACATATGTATGAGATACAGTCCTGTTAAAATCATGCATGGCTCAGTCTGTGCATTTAAGGTAGCCACTAGCTACTTTATATTTGGGGTGGGAGAGAGATGAGTTAGTCCTAGTGAGAAGTGTGAGTGAGTGGAAGCAGGAAGGCAGTTATTTGGAGAGTAACATATAGAGCTTAGTCCAGTGCCATCTTGGTAGGTATCCCTTCTGCACCCCTTCCTTCCATTAGGACTAGCAAGACTACGTCTGACTTCCCTACCACCCCTCTAGGCTGTGTTTTAAAACTGTACCAAGGCAAATACCTTTCATTCTTGCAGCTGTCAGCCTTTGCTGTCGTAGTCTTGTATGGTAACTTGCTGCTTCATGCATTGAAATACTTATCACCCCGAAGAGTGCTCCATGAAACCTTGTATAATAACCCCCAGCTGTGTCTTGCAGGGAGTCCGAGGCTTGTATAAAGGAATGGCAGCTCCAATTATTGGAGTGACTCCTATGTTTGCTGTGTGCTTCTTTGGATTTGGTTTGGGGAAAAAGCTCCAGCAGAGGAACCCTGATGACATTCTGACGTGAGTTCTGAGTTGTTCAGATGCTTGGGGTACCTTTTCTACAGCTTCCAGCCTGCTGTGTGGAATTACACATTCTCTTGCAGTGTAAATGTCGCCTGTTTAGTTTATAAATATAATTTAAAAAAAAAGTCTCCAAAACACAAGTGGTAGTACTCCAGAAAGCGTGGGACTGATATCACAGGCTAAAAACAGATAGCAGATGGGCAAGTACTGTGCAGCTCCCTCCCTGTGTGGAAAGACAGCCATTCCAGAACAATTTGGTTGTAGCTGAATCCAGCATGTTATATAATAACATAGAACAGCCTTGCTGTTAAGGGAAACTGAATAGAAGATTACCTGTATATTCCAGGATAGCTGTCTGACTGACACACATGGTGGTGAGACCATAGGATGTTTCCTTTCTGCTGGTTGTAAGTGGGACTCTTCCTGCATCTACTCAGTACGCTAAAATAGGTTAGGTTAGTATTTACAGGAGGACCTCTCTTTTGGTGTGGCTGAAGAGTCATTTGTATGATCTGTCTCTGATTTCAGGCTTCTACAACCTTCTGGAAAAGTGTCTTTTTGAAACTAAACTTCTTTTTTGGCCGCAAGTTGAAATCTGGAAGGCTGTTAGCAGTGATAATCTGTGAATTAGAGTGGGTTTTTTTTTGTTTTTGGTTAATTTAAATTTTAAAAAATTGGTTTATTTTTGAAATGTCCAAATTCCAATAGACTGACCCTTTTGTAAGGGCCAGTGTGTGACATTTCTGAAGAACCTTGGCTTAGGGATCAAAAAAGGTGTTTGAAAAACTTGAACCATGCATACTATACATCCACTTGCTCAGTTTTCTAATAGAAATAGCCCTTCAGATGTGTATACAATACACTTGTGTACATTTGTTCAAGAGCTCTGCTCACGCAATATTCTAAATCCACCACTGTTCTCTCAAGTTCTCTTACAAATCAGGAGTTTTTGAAGAAACATCTATAAGAGGGGAATTTTGAAGCCATGATTCAGAAAAGCATTTAAGTACATGCTTGTTTCATGTGCTTGATTGCTATCCAAGTCAGTCCTTTTGTGTAGGTCTACACAGTAAAGTTATTTTGAAATAACTGTCCTATCCTAGCCTCAACACAGTGCAACCGTTATTTTGAAATAATTTCAAAAAAACAGTTGGCTTATTTCAATATTGACAAACCTCTTTCTACAAGGAATAGAGCCTATTCTGAAATAAGCTACAATGCACCCGATGGCTCTGTTTTGAAGTAGGGTATATGTCTGTAGACACTGCATTTCAAGACAGCTAAGTGCTATTTCAGAATGCATTTTTGTGTAGCAGCATTATTTTGAAATAAGCTATTTTGCAATAACTCTTTTGGATTAGCTTATTTTGAAATAAGTCTTCTGTGTAAACGTCCCCATAGTGCTTTGCTGAACTGGGGCAGGAAGACTTCTGGGTCTAGAGTAGTGGTTCTTAAACTTATTTGATATTTCACATAATTTCCACATTCTCCCTCTTCCCTCGCATAATGCTGCCCAGCTCTGATGACAGAGGATTAGCCACTGACCAGGTACCCTGCAGCACCGTGCCAGCAGCAGTGCAGAAGTAAGGGTGGCAGTATGAAAAGTGTTATTTTTACAGCAGACCTAGCACTCAATTGCTACCCATCTGTGCTGCTGTTGCTTTTTAGAGGCTGACAACTGGCACCCTGCCACTGTCTCCTGAGAAGGTGAGGGGAGGAAGCTCTGACTTTTAGCTCCTTGGTGACAAGGGTCAACATGTTACCTTGTTCCAGCTCTTCCCCCACTGCTCCTACAGGTGTGTACAACTAGGGATGTTAAAGCTTAATTGGTAAACCTCATACTAAATGTGGATGAGGTACTGGTTAACTGTAACCAGTAAACCTGCTAAAGAATCCCCTGCCTGCTGTGAGAAGGAGGTTGCCCTGGCCCCACAGGGCCATCGCAGGTGGGGGTGCTCCAGTTTTGCTAGAGTATCCCCATTTGTGGCAATCCTTGGGGGAAAGGGGTGGATGGGGAGGCTGCTCCAGCCGGACAGGAGCAGTCCCCCTACCATGGATAGGGGCTGCTGCAGCTGAGCTGGAGTGCCCAACTTACAGCACACTGGGACGGAGGCTGCTTCGGTTCAGCTGGAGCAGCCCCCTTTCGTGGTGGCTCTGGGTGTGCCATGGGGCAGGAGTGCCCTGGCCAGGCCAGGGGCGTCCCTATCCATGGCAGCCCTGGGCATGCTGCAGGGCGAGGGATGCTTCAGTCTGGCCAGAACTGTCTCCGTCTGCAGTGGCCCTGGCTGGAGCAGCCCCTGTACATGGTAGGGGCACCCTCCCCAGGGGCACCCTCCCCAGTGGCCCCCGCATCCCACTTAATAGGTTAACTAGTTAGACCTAGGCTGCTTCAACACATGCCACCTCTGATGGGAGCTAGCATGGTAATGAGGCAATTAGAAGCAGGCTAATGAGGTGTTAATGTGCATATTCAGCACCTCATTAGCATAACAGCAGCTGCGCGAATTTCAAAGTGCAGACTTGGAATTGCAAATTGACAGTGTAGATGGGAGAAGCTTCGAAATAAGCACCCCACTTCGACATTCCCTTATACCAATCTAGTTCTGTGGGAGTAAGAGAATGTCCAAGTGGGGAGCTTATTTTGAAGCTTCTCTCATCTACACTGTTAATCTGCAATTCAAAGTTTGCACTTTGAAATTCTAGCAACTGCCATTATGCTAATAAACTGCTGAATATGCTCGTTAGCGCCTCAGTTACCATGCCATTTCCAGTGGGAGGGGGCAAGTGTAAAAGCAGCCGTGGTGTGTAAGCAGTTAACCAATTAAATGGGATTTTACTTCTGTATGAGTACCAGCCATCAAAGGCAGATTTATTTATTTACTGCCTGCATGGCAAGGTAGCCTGCCCTGCAGTTGGGCCAAATGAGTTGGTCACACTCTGTATATTGTAGCATAAAACTTAAGTGCATTGAGTAATACAAAATATTATGAATGCACTGGAGACAAGGTATAGTTGCTGAGGGAACCATAGTTTTGGATTGTTAAAGTTGTTAAAGCTACTTTACAGATAAATGTATAAAAGTCCTTTCATACTGACTGTTTACTAAGTGCTGTGTTGATTGGATTATTTATCTCAGGATCTTTTGTTTTCCCTTGTTCTCTGTGCAGATATCCCCAGGTGTTTGCTGCTGGCATGTTGTCTGGAGTGTTCACAACTGCAATCATGGCTCCAGGAGAGAGGATCAAGTGCCTTTTGCAGGTAAGACTTTGTGGATGGAGGGAGAGAAAGTCCCACTCTTAAATTAAGACTGTCTCCTGAGCTAAAAAGGCCTTGCTAGAAAGGTGTAACTCCTGTAATTAGCACACTTACTCTGCAGTACGTTTTGAAAATACCCTTTCAGCTGGGCTGAAGTATAAGATGGTGTGACTTGCTCATGAAGAAGCTTTATATGGCATCCTTTTGACTTTCTGTTTGGTAAATACAGCATGTGTTCCACCATACAGGCATCATCAGCCTGGGATACCAGCTGACCTCCTGGGCACTTCTGAAATCTGCAGAGGATCTCATCTTCTCATGGAAAGTCTTTCTAGCAGGGGCAGCTTACTAGTTAGAGACTCGGAGCCAAAATAGCTGTGTATAAAGTGCAAAGAGCCATTTATCCTATATATTTTATATATATCTATATAGATACATAATATATATTCATATAAATGGATATATTAAAAATACGTATAATACGTCTCTCAATCTCCCATCCCATCCCAGAGCCAGGCGCTCTCCCTACCCCCACTCTAACCCAGTGCCTGGAACTGACCAGAGCCGCTGCTGCCACTGCAGATGCACGCTTCTCCCTTAGGGCAATGGGACGTGCGCACAGAGTGGTGGTAAGAAGTGCCAGTGCATGGCTCCAAGAAGGAGCCACATTTCATTAATCAAAGAGCCACATGTGGCTCAAAAGCCACAGGTTGGTCACCCCTGCTTTGTAGTGCTGTTCAGGGCCATGAAACTTTTGCGTGATGAATGTTTTGCCCCTAGTTTCCTGGAATCCTGTATGTAACAGAAGGACCTATTTAAAAAATATATAAAACAAGCTATTGTAAAACTAGTCTAGTGAGTGTGAACTTTAAATCAGTCACCACCATTGGTTTTAAAAACCCTGGTAGGAAATGCAAGTTCAAACAAATGAAAATACTGTCCGTGCCAGACCCTCTGATCTCTACCCTCTCTGACACTGACTGCTGTACTTCTTAGTGTTGTAATAGATGTTCAACATTGAATCCAATGTGCAAATCATTATTACAGAACATCTTTACTCATAAAAATGGTCTGAGTTCTGTGACATTACCTGGGGCGGGGCGGAGGTTCAGATTCTAGACAGTGTAAATCTGGAATAATTTAACTACTTTCATCTGTTATATCAAAATTAAGTAAGAATTCGACTCTTACATGATCCAGCGAGTGCATGGTTCAGTAAACACATGGGGGAGCAAAACCTTTTCAATCTGGGTGGGAGAGAAGTTATGTTATGTGTAAACTATGCAGTGGCATAACACAAAGGGGAATGCACGTTAAAGGGAATTTGGGATTGAGACTGCATGTACCTATTTCTGATCAGGGACTGGCCTTCCTTAACATTGGTGCGTTTTGCTGGGGCTATCTGGAGTTATGTTGGCCTGAGGTCTGTATCAGTGACCTCAGGGATGTCTGCCAGTTGAAGAAAGACTGTAAAAGGGAACACGAGGGCTAGGAATATGACTTCACCTGCACTGCACCGTTTTATCTGTATGTTAACAGGAGATCCTTGGCTTATGCTTACATGGAAAAGAGCTGAGCTGTCAACTTTCACTTGGCAATTTAGCTTCAGACAGCACAAATCTTCCAAATTGTCTACCAGGCATAATCCAAATAACAATCACGTTAATTCTCCAGATCCAGGCTGCTTCAGGTGAAAGTAAATATGCTGGCCCAATTGACTGTGCAAAACAATTGTACCGAGAGGCTGGAATTCGAGGTATATACAAGGGAACTGTGCTCACCCTCATGAGAGGTAAGTTCAGTACATGTATGCTAATAGTATCACTGTAGGAAGGGAAGCATCAGAACAAAACTGAGCTAACATCATAAATCTCACTCTGGGGCACTGAGATAGGCTTTGCTGTTTTTACAGCCACCCCTGTCGCTCAGGGGATTGAGAAGTAAAACTAAGATGCATCGCAGTTTTGGTGGAGGGAGAGGACAAGGGAAGTAAAAAAAAAAAAAAAAAAAAAAAAAAAAGGGGGGGGGGGGGAATGAGGGGAAAGGAGCTAGATATATGCACAAGAGGACTTCCAAGGTAAAGACCAATAAAATCAAAGAAGCAGAAGGCTGTGGCTGACTTCCAGGATGCGGGAGGGATGATGGTTGTGGGGAAAGGAGGAGCACATAGAAAAAATAGGAAACTAGCTTTTTTCTTAGTTTTGGGATGGGATTTGTATGTATGATGACTCAGACTGCATCTGCGCTGTGAGATACATTCAGTTCTTAACACATTTGATATTTTAACTTTCGTTCTTATGAATTTGAATTTAAGTATCCACAAACCATCTTGAAATTCGACCCACCATTTTTCTGTGTTGAATTTCCGCGTCCCCATTGCCCTATGCATGCTGAACAGCAAAAGCAGTGCATTGTGGGTACCTATCCCACAGTGCCTTAACCCTGGTTGCTTGTCGGTGTTTCATGTTAGAATCCCAGAATGTAAAGCACTGTCCCAGAATTCACAGCACACAGTAACAGAATTCAGCCCTCCCCCAAACCTGCCTGGGTTCCTTGTGACCCACATGCTCTGTGGATGTTGGTATAGCCATGGGCAGCTGTGCTATCAGCCCTGTCCACTCCCACCTGGTTCCATCAGCTGTGCGTCTGGGCCTTTGTATTTGCAGGCCTGGGCACTGCAGAATTCAAATTGTAATTCAATCAAAAATTTGTGGGTTTCCTATGTTCTTCCTACGCACCTGGATGGAGAGCAGTGGAGAAGGAAGCAGCCATACACAGAGGGTCACCACACAGCTTTTTGGGGTACATACAGGACACTTCTGGAGGCTAATATAGTTGAATTAAAGACATGGTAGTTCCACACTAGCCTTTATTGGAATTTTAAATTCAAAATTGACACTATACCCATCCAGTAATTATTGACATTTTGTTATTGGTATTAGGGCCCACTAATTCTAGCTAATGGTATTTACAGTGAAGACAGTGACGATTTTTAAATATTGAGCTAACTCCCTTAAATTTGATCTTTATCTCATAGTGTAGATGCAGCCTCAGTCTAATTGAGATGGCCGTTTTGGTTATTGAAAGATACAATTACTTTGATTTACCCTGTCCCTGCTTCAAAGCATTTTTGGTATGGACAAAAAGTATCTTGTGTGTCTGTGATGTTCCTTTTCCTCTTTACCCCTCCCCCCCCAGCTTCCAACAAATAAGCACCTGTAACGAACAAATTAAAGCCCCAGGGCAATGTTCCCTCTAGTTTTTTGTTTGTTTTTTTTTCATCCATCCACATGGGGATTAAATTTTGTTATGGGCACTGAGGCATATGCAGATGTGCATCCTGATAGCAACACTTGCTGCCAGCTGCAGTTGGCTGTGAGCACTCTGCTAGTCAGCTGGGTGACACTGGTATCTGTCTTGGGTGGCAGCCCAAGCAGTCAGCTTACAGGGAACATTGCCCCAGGGCTCTGGTTGGAAATATGTTTTTGCTTTCTCCCCTGCATGAGATTAAAATGTGCTCCAGATGAGGGTAGTGATCTCATCTGAGCTTCCTCAGATAGAGCAGCTTTAGGCATTTTGTATTTTCTCCAGCCCAGGAAACAGTCTGCCCCATGACTCTCATAGGACTGTAGTAGTTAGCAGCATGGACAACATGCCTGACAGAACTGCTTGTCTGATCCTAGCCATGGGGCTGAGCATTGGCTGAATGAGAACATAACAAACCAGAAAATCTGATTGGGAAAAAACTCTCTGCACAGGCCACAAAGCTACTGAGACTGGCTTCATCTGCCTCGTCTCCAGTTTGGGGAGCTTAGACCTTTCTCATAGTCAAGGTAGCAGCTAAGAAACAGTGTGACTGGAAGGGTTAGGAACAAAGGTTTGTGAATAGGTATTTCTGCAGCCTTGTTCCTGCTCCTTCTGAAAATGTTCTTGCTTTTTGGCCTAGACAGACAGCAGTTTGCACTTGAAGGCTCAGAAAGGGAACTTATTGGTACTTGATGGCATTGCTGAGGCTGGTGCAGAACAGTCCCTAATGTTGGCAGCTGATGTGAGTTCAGAGCGTCTAGGGTTCTGTGCTTCCTTTCCTCTCTTCTTACTTGCATGTGGAAGCGATCAGGTGTTGTTTTCCCCACTTCTTAGTCTCTTTGTTGTTCTCCCAACTAGATGTTCCAGCCAGTGGAATGTACTTCATGACGTATGAATGGCTGAAAAACATTCTGACCCCTGAGGGGAAGAGGTTAGTTAAATCCAAGTCAGGGCAGTGCTAACTTTCCCCAGACACTTCCCATCAATTTCTCCTGCTAAGCAAATGGCTAGAGAACAAAATCTCCACAGCGACTAACCACAGTTTCTGTGATTGATGAGGAGTTTGCTGTCAGTGGCTTTTCCATTGAGTTGACTCATCTCACTGTGGTATTGGATTGATTGTTGAACAGTGTTTGAAGCACTGTTCTTAATGGCACAATTACAAGATCATTCAGCATGCCCGGCATGCTTCCCTGCTGTCTGCCAAAAGCAGGTTTTTCAGGCATCCTTGTCGTGCTGCAGGTATAAGAGCAGTAAGGGTTGAGCGTTTCCATAGAAAGACAGCATATTACGGCCACAAGTTTCTCACTCTGAATTCCTGCGCTGCATTTGTTGCTCTCAGGCTAGGTCTGTACCATTGTGATGTCTTTTATCTCTCAGCCAAGCTGTCTCCATGTATTAGCTTAATGAGAGACACCTTTTCAATTCCTTATTTCTGTAGTGTCAGTGACCTCAGCGTGCCCAGAATCCTCTTTGCTGGGGGCATGGCAGGGATCTTCAACTGGGCTGTTGCTATTCCTCCGGATGTGCTGAAATCCCGCTTCCAGACTGGTGAGTCAGATGTCAACTGTGTAACACTGCAACTTGTGGAACTGTTTCTGTGGGCTGGATGGACTGTCCAACAGAGCACTCGTGGTTGAGCAGAACTGTAGAAAGGAGGCAGCGTGGGCTGGCTCCTCCAGTGCCGGACTGGGACATGGAAACCTGCGTTCTAGTCTCAGCTCTGCTACAGGTTTACTGGATGCTTCTTCTATACCCTCATCTGTAAAGTGAAACCTCCTTTGCAGAGCTGTTTGAGATCCATGCTGAAAGCTGCTGCTAGGCAGTGTCTGTTATACACACATTCCTCATTGAAAGTGTTTATCATTTCAGATCAGACCAGGCATGCTTGCTTCAGTTGAAGCAGGTGGAATCTAAAATAAAAATGCTAGTGGAACAGAGGCTGCCATAGGTATGAGTGCCTCTCTCAAGCTCTTGCTTTGTGACAGGCAAATCTGCAGGCATCACAGAAATACCTATATTCTGCACTCACGCCACAGAACTGTAGTAGTGTCAGCCCAGTCCCAGAGGAGAAGACAGACAGTTGAGGTGTCTGGGCTTCAACAAAGACTGCCAAAGTTGTTCTTGTTTCCTTTGGCTCTTCTCCCAGAGAAACATCCCCGTACTACAGAGCTCTGCAGCAGCCTCTAGCAGGACTACCTGGTTCTGGCTTGCGTTTACAAGACCCCTACATCAAAGACACAGGCAGAGCTTCTGGCCCAGTGTATCCAGCAGCAGTTGCTGATGAAGGAAAATCTTCTGTTTTGTTTATTTGTTCCCTGTAATGTAGTTTCTGTGATGCTGCAGACCCAGGGAGCAACAGCTGAATGAGCTGTAGGAGAATATTGCAGCTCCTACTCCACTGAATCGCTTTCCAAAAGTTGTTTGTGACTCTGGTGATGGGTTAGTCTGTGAAGTAATTGGTAACAGGTCTTGTAATTGTAATATTTTCCAGTAGCACATCACATGATCGGCTAATTTGTTCCTATAACATCACTTCTTGATACAGCTGGACAGATCTGTATAACATCAGCATTAAAATGGAGCCTGTAGATTTCACTGGAGAGCCACTGCAACTACTGGCTCTGGTGTGTGGGAGGATACTCTTTGGCTATGGTTACTCTGCAGTGTTCTGTCAACAGAAGTCACTGTTGGAAGAGATTTCCTGACAAAGCTGGTGCTGAAAGAGTGAGGCCACATACTAAAAGCAATCGACAGAGCCCTCCACTCTGACAGAGTGGCTGGACTGCCCGGCCACTCTCTCAACAAAACAGGCACTCAGAAGCACAGCAGACGGGGCTGCCCGTTGTTCTGGATGCCCTGTCTCTCAAGAGAAGGCCCCCCAAGAGCACCACACAGCTTTTTTTTTGGTGACCGAATCTGTCAACAGCAGATTGTGCCTCATGGCTGTGGGGCAGAACACTGCTGGCAAAAGTGCTGAGTTTTGTCAAGAAGTTGTCGACAAAACACATTTTGCGTGCGCACGCTCCACAAGTTTTGTTGACAAAACCAGGGTTTTGTCAGCAAAACTTGTGAGCATAACCATATCCTTTGTGAGAAATAACACCAGTCTGTTCTCGAACTAGTCTTTATTGATTAATACACCCCAGACTTGCCTCTCCACCAATACCGTTAGTATGACCAGCAGTAAGACTGCTGGATTGAAGTTCCCAGCTTTCTAACCCTTGAAGTTCCTCTCTTTCCCCATACGATCCAATTATTATTTAAAACCATTACAGTGCAGGTGAGCATGTGGCTCCTGCTCACTGGGCTCTTTGCACTAATGGTCAGTGAAGTACTCTGTTGAAAGCTGTCTTGTCTTTGAAATAATTTGTTACTTGGAAAATAATGGGTGTGAATTACAATGGAGGCTGCAATGTAACCCTTGAAGTCTCCACCGACTGCAGTCACAAATTTTAGATGGAATGTTCTGTTTCTGTCACCAGCTGGTCCAGGGAAGTATCCCAATGGCTTTAGGGATGTGCTGAGGGAGCTTATCCGAGAGGAAGGCGTCTCATCCCTGTACAAAGGGTTCACAGCTGTTATGATCCGGGCCTTTCCTGCTAATGCAGTAAGTAAACCATAATATCTAGTGGGCTGTAAGGAGCTGGCTACACACCCCCTAACTCCCTACTTTGTTGCAAGGAGGTAGCTAGCTCCGTGATTCCAGACACTTTGACTCTTGTGCTGTCTCACTAGTGCTGCTTTACATTACAGCATACATCTCTAGGTGTATGGTGTGGGGGTCTGTTTCCAAACTTTTAAAATACTGGCTCAAATATCTCTAGCTGGGAAATTAAAGTAGGCTATAGGACTAGCACTAACAGAAGCAGGAGCACAGGCTTTGCACTGAGCCCTTCTTAGCATTAGCACTAACTAAGAATCTACACATCCAACACAGCTGCCAGCGTTTTGACTCTCTAGATTGACTCTGCACTTGTTTTAAGAGAGGATCTAGCAAGTAACACTGAAGATCAGCAATTCTGCCTTTGCCATAGAAGCACACAGCAAAGTCGTAACGTCAGTTATCTTGAACTAGAAGTAATGGGAGGATAGGGAAAAATAAAACCATGTTTGGGGTTTATAATGCTGCTCTACCATTCAACTCTGAGAAGACCTTTTCCAAACACTCCCATTTTGTGTGTGTAACGCTCATTGTTATGTCCTGTCTCTCTGTTCCAGGCCTGTTTCCTTGGTTTTGAAGTTGCCATGAAGTTCCTTAACTGGCTTGCACCAAGTTTTTGAAGACTAGGAAATGTCCTCCTGGGACAGGAAAAAAGGCCCTGGGG
The DNA here is from genome assembly GCF_033958435.1 of Carettochelys insculpta. Taxonomy (NCBI): domain Eukaryota; kingdom Metazoa; phylum Chordata; order Testudines; family Carettochelyidae; genus Carettochelys; species Carettochelys insculpta. Next base: position 48,916,345 of record NC_134147.1, on the reverse strand, counting down.
CTGTGTTAGAGGAATGACTTGGGAAACCACAGGAATGATTAATTTTCTAATCCCCATTGCCTTACTCACATCCCTGGATGATGTAATAGGTGCCATTCTGAACCCTGAGCCATAGTTCTGGTGCAGAGTTTTCCTGAGGATTAGGAAGTGTGAATGCACCATAGCAGTACTCTTGCAAATAGACAGCTAGTGCTATTACCTATGAGAGTCCTTTAGCACCCCTTCTGGAAGAGGGGGAGAGTCTCTTACCATTTTTTTTTTTTTTTTTAACCAAAGAAGCAGGTAGTGCTGACAACGTCTTTCAAAATAGTAATTACCAGCCAGAATGCACTTATTCTCAGGATATAGCTTAACACTTGATTGCAAATGCTGAGGTAATACACTATTTTCTGTCAGTCGTAGATATAGTCTCTTCATTGTTAGCACATTGATAGTGCCTTCATTTTATGTGCACGTAATGGGAGGGCATTGTGGAACAGAACAGATTACAGGTTTGTGTCTGTGTAATGGAGAGATTATAAAGGACCTTGTATGGTGAGTGCCTTGAACAGACAAACAGTGCACTGTGGAACTAAGAGTGAATGATGCTCAGCTTCCTTAACTAAGCACCACCACCACCAAGGTTGGCAGGGGCATTCAGCAGAGAAACAAGTTGTACCTGATCTCCCCCCATTAAAAACCCTTTTCTCCCCACCTCTGAAATCCCTTTGGTACTTCCTGATTCACTGATGTCTGAGAATACATTACAAATGCCATGTGACTCATTGCCATCTGTGCTACATTTGATGTTCCCTGAAGAATGCATTCTGGGAGATCATGACCTACCAAATTCCAAGAGGATTTCCAAGTGGGAGAAGACTTAAAACTTTGGCGTTGAATTCCGTCTTAGCCCTGGAGTTGTTGCCTGGGTCTGTATTTACTTCTGTTCCTCAGCTCAGCATTAAGAGATGTTGTTAAACATGACCAAATCTGAGTTGATACAGTTGATGTAAGGAACAGGTGGGTTGATCTGTAACCTGTTCCAGTTGCGATTAAATAATCCGTCTTATCAGGAATCAATAAAGATTGCTGCTGCTCAGCTAGAATGCTTGCAGTCTGCATTTTGGTGCATGATTAGCATATGCAAAGGGCATAAAAATATTGTCTAAAACTTAGTTCTGAGATCAGCCTGCAGACTAGTCCTGTACTGGTGTGCAGCCTGTTGCTGGGGGGTTGGTAATTCCATGCCTTTAGATCTACCCGATATAAGCCATTGGAATGTGACAAACAGCTGAAATGTGCAGTCGCTGAGATTTGCTGTGTGTGTGGTGTCACTGTTAATAGATTCAAATGTTTTTAAGGCTGTTTTCTCATAGTGGGAATCAGATGAACCAGTTGTTACAGGTGTGGTGAGAGGAGTGGATTTGGGAGAGCGTCCCTGTCTAGATTCCTCAGGAGGCACCTGTGGAAGGTAGGGCTGGGAAATGAGAAGTTGTCCCTACCCAGGCCCACTAATGCATATCATTCATTTACCTTGCTTTATATTAATGGTGCAGTCTCTGCCAGGCTGTATCCCACTCCCTTCCCCCCGCACCCATGTTCTCTTATCTGCTACAGTACCAGTAGCTCAGGCACTTGCTCTTTGTAACCAGCAGAGAGGATAATTGAAGGAGCAGACTGTGTGTTTTGCTCATTCAAACAAGCGGGGAGCGAGCAGTGTTCCCTGTACGCTGGTGAGGCTGCTCGGGAAGAATTCCCATGCTGTCAGCTGATCAGCACCGCCAAGCTCTTGGCACTCAGCTAATCTGCATGTGCCTCAGTGCACATGAAACATTTATTTTGTACATGGGTGGAAAAGATTAGAGGGTACACTGGTGGGGAGGTTCAAGTGGATCTTCCTGCTGTCTGAAGAGCCCCACAGCATGGGATACCGACAGCCCTAGATGCCACCTCCCCACCACAAACTTACCTTGCTAGCCCATGCACGTTAGGAGCCTCTCTGTGCCTGTGAAGAGAGAAGGGGGCAGGAGGAGCCCAGAGCTGCTGAGGAAGGCAAATACAGTCCTCCTTGTTCTGTCATATGCGGTCAGTCACTGCCTGTGTGTTCTGCAGAGAGACTGGGAGGGAGAATGGGCTCCTGGGAAGACTGTGCCACATGATGCTGTATCTCTGAGGTCTGGTTAGCCCTACTACTTCTGAGACAGATCACGTAAAGTAAAATCGGTGCCATTCCTCTCTACTGGATTGGGGTGGGTTAGCCAGGTTCTAACAGACCTTCCTAGCTGAGACCTGTGTGCTTACTGGAACACTTACAGCAGAGACCAATAGCAAAGTTACAGCACTGTGCTGTAGGTCAGGTTCACTTTCCATTATTGAAGATGACACTTTGAACCTAGATTTGCGAAGTGGCAGATTCACACCTTGCAGGATGCTCTTTGCAGGTTTATACTGACTGTTGCTTCCCTGGGTGTGCATGAGGAGAACACACTAAATGTCTCAGTAAACTTTGACCAAACTGCTGACTCTTGGTTCCTGTGCTCGGAGTGTGTATCACAGCAGTTCAGATCCTGCCTTTAGGTCTCTAACACGTACTTGTTCCTCTCTCGCCACCCTTTTCTATGTTTAAGAAATTGTGATGTTAGATTAACTCTTTAAAGATATTCCCACTCCGGTGAAAGAATGGAGGCAAGTTCATTAATTTTCAGTCCCTGACCTGCCTCTGTCTCCTTGCTTGGTCTACATCACAGTCAACTAAAATGACTGAAAAGGGAGTTCAGCTGCAACTGGAAAGGGCCCTTGCAGGCAAGGTAAGGGAGCTAACAGGCTTGTTTGTCTGCACGAACAGGTTCTGAAGGGCTTCCCCAGCCCTAATCCCCACTTAGGCTGCTGGCTTGGTGGCAGCTGCTCCCAGACAATTGTCTGATTCCTGGCTTGAGGCAACAGCTGGAATGGGAAATTGGTCCTGCTGAGGGAGGAAGTATGACTCATGGAACTGGCTCCTCCTAGCAAGCAGAGACCTGTCCCACTCCTTGCTTCAGCAGCATATTGTGGCCTGGATAACCCTATTCCTCAAGATGTGCCCAATTTGGCAATATGAAGTCATGGTACTATTGTTCAGTAGGCTTTTGGACAAAGTTGGTTTTAAATGTTTCCTCAGTTGCACAACATTCTCTAATGTCTCCTTGCAAGGACTGGCTCTCTGCTGTTGAAGGCTGCTTTCCTGAGTGTGTAGTAAGCTGGAGACCTGGTCCCTTCCTTGGTGACAGAAATTGCCTATGCCAGACACTGGTGAAGGGAAAAAACAAAACAACTAAAAGTTGATGTCGCTACTGGAGAGTCTCTTTCACTTCTAAAAAAGGCACACGTGTTTGTTTTTAACCGTGTGTTCAGACAGTTTGGGGATTCTGGGCGTTGCCCCTTGATTAAAAGTGAGGGAACAACTGCTCAAGCAAAAGCCTGGCGTTTACAACCTGGCTGCTTATGCCTGACAAGCCTGAACTGAGATCAGCTACCACTCGCAAGGAAAGACCGTCTTGCACTAGGAACCAGGTTAAAGCCGTATGCCCCAGGAGCTGGGGTCATGAAGCAGAGGAGTAGGGATTCTGTGTAGTCACAGGTGCATTCATAAATTTGTGCATGCCATGGATGGCAAAAACTGCATGTAAGCAGGGAGGTCACACCTATTTGGAAGTTCAGGCATCTTTATAAATTCCACAGCTGTTAGTAAAGGAGACTGACACACTACCCCGAGTGGCTGGTGCAGCTGTATTTCTCAGAAGGTAATGACATCACAGAGCTGCAGAGAGAAAGTGAAATCTAAGGACCATGCTAATATCCTACTGATTTGTTTTATCTGTTTCCCTTCCCCCCTCATGATGCTCCTGCCCTTGAGCTTGATGCACAGAATATCTGGTTCTTCCTGATTTTTATGTTAACTCTCAGTTGTGCCTTTCAAATTTGTAACTTCTTAAATTTCATGGTTCCTGAATTCTTTTAAACTCCTCCCTCTGTGGAAAGAGTCCATTGCAATAAATGAGAAATTTTATCTCCAGCAGTATATGCCCCAATGGGTATATGTACTACTGTATCTCACTCAGACAACTGGGCAGCCTCTGAGCAGTTCAGCGTGCCATTACTGTGCTACCCAATTGTTCTACCGTGGCAAGACTCACATGATTGTTGGGGCAGGATTCCTGACTTAACTGGAAAACTGCATGCCACTAGCGACTCAGTCTCAACATCAACCATGGAAGTGGATTGATGAAAGAGCTTGGTCACTAATCTTAGTTCCTTCCCTCTTCTAGCAGCTTCCTTCAATTCAGAAGTGCCAGTTATCATCCTGAGGCTTCTCTTGGGTGCATGGGAAATTAATTTAATGTCTGAGCACTTGGTCAGATCAGGCAGTAAATCAGCACCAGCCCTCTCCCCTGTTCAGTCACTACTTAACTGAGTCAAACACACAGTGTTATAAGGTAAAGTCGATCTTCTGAATGGGGCTGAAAAGAGCAATCAGAAAATCAGAGGATTTGTGCCTCGAGGTTACTGACAAAGAATAGATGGAAAGGATCAAAAGACCCTCTTACATGACACTTGCAAGCTATGGTGAGGATCATGGAAAAATAAACTCTTTGGAGCCTGTTTGACTTAGTGTGATACACAAGCTAAATTACACATGCAATGTGTAATTTTAGCATGCTAGGATCAGAGACCATGTTTACCTTTCTTCAGTGTGTCTAACACAATGGGACCGTCAATAGTGGAAAATAATGCAGTGTCTTTATCTTATGAACTGCACATAGAGGCCAGGCTTTGTTTGTTCATTAACTGTGCGCTGTCTGTTAAAATCCATAGAAGACATTTGTGTGTGCAAGCCATTGTTGCAATCATGGAACTCCTGACTTGAGCAAACTCTCACTGAAGTTAGTGGTGGTTTCTAGGCTTGAGCGATGAGTTCTGGATCGTAGCCATACACAAGGGAGATAGGAGAAGACCCATCAAGTTATGGGATGTATGCTGTGGCATGTAAGTGCAGGACAGCTTCTGCAGAAACATTTTGAAGTAGTCTGTTTAGTCTTCATTTCTAAAATCCATGTCCATTTGAATTTTTATAACTTGTGGAAGTTTGAACACACTTACAAATACTGCCATCAAGAAAGCATTAATCATTACAAGAATTGGCTCATTTCACATGAGAGAGAGAGAGAGAGAGAGAGAGAGACAGACCACTTCCACTAGGAAGCACTGGGAGGATTACTAAAGGATCATTTCGTAACAACTACCCAACATGTCGTAAGATACAGTTATGACCTGAATCCCAGTACTCTGTGGCTGAACATCTGCATCTCATATGCATAAAACCTTGCTTTCAACAAAATTTCTCCTACATTTTCACAATCTCATTCTGTATTTTAACAACACTGGTGCAAAGTGAAACAAAAGACATTTCATAATGGTACAAACTTAAGGTGTTGATCCTCTCCTCAGATCAAGTCCTCTGCGCTAATTTGTCTATCTAAATCCTTCTTGCACTGTGTCATATATGGACATTTTCCTTGCTAGGAAAGTTGTCTAAAAAGATTGGTACAGAAGTTATTTCTGGTTTTCTAATTGACCAGAAGTCATTGCATTTACTAAAGTTAGCTTTCTGTATAAAATACATTATAGAAAACAACAAGTAGTCCTCTGGTACCTTGTAGGCTAACAGATATTTTGGAGCATAAGCTTTCATGGGCAAAAACCCACTTCGATGCATCTGTTAGCCTATAAGGTTTCACAGGACTTCTTGTTGTTTTTGAAGATACAGACTAACACGGCCACCTCTCTGATAATTATAGAAAACTTGAGAGATGTTTAACTTGAAGGTACTGGTTCCATCAGAGAGTTATCCAGTTAAAGCTTGTTTTGCTCGCTTAGTAAGTTAGGAAATTGTATCTGATGATAGTTGCTGACTGTATGTGTTTGTGTTTGTAAATCTTGGGGGTGTGATTTGAACTAAAATCTGAATGATTGGCAGCGGGGACAGTAATGTATCCTATCCCTAGTTCTATTCCAAACCCATAGCACACTCTTTGCCAAAGGATGTGTAGACCTTGCAGAATTAAGTTTATGTATCCTGGTGGGCCAGAGATTGCATATAAGTACAGGGTGGTGGGGTAGGGGCAAAGGCCCTCCAGGATCTTAGAACAATGGGGAGGGTTTAGGCAAGTTCATTCGGGATGCAACACCTCCAGAGGACAGAGACTGTTCACATGTACTGGCTGAAATGGATTCTTCAGGGACCAACAACCCAAGGAAGGACTTGTGGTTGAGTAGCCTGTGTTAAAACTAACAGTCTTCATTTGTCTTTTTTTTTTAAATCAAAAAGCTGTTCTGCCCCTGGGGTCCCCCAGTCCTTCCTGAGAGGGGCTGAAAGGACTTGGTCTAGTTTGTGCTCTTGGTCTGAGGGAAAAGGAGTTACGAACATGCAAGCACAGAAAAACCTTGTTTACAGGCTAGAGCCCTCATTGGGGCGGGTGATCTCTAGCAGGTGGTAGACTTTTATATGTGTTTTTGATAGTGTTTTACCTGAAGAATAAACGTCCTGCTTAAAAGTGTGGTAACTACAGTGTGTCAATTACTATTTGTTGTTTCTGAGGTGAAATGTAAAGCAGGGAATTCACAGTAGAGGCATGGAGCCATGCAGGCTGGAAATAGTCACTCAAGAGGAAGAGAGAGGTGTGTCTCTGTTCAAGAAAGGCAACAGCTGGGGAGCCAGAGGCTTAGGCATAGCTGTCTCTTGCTGAACTAGAAATGGGAAAATACATGTGCAGATTCCGTAAACTGTACCACCTGGTCTGTTCTTATTCCATATAAATTCTACCAACAGTCTCTGCGTTCCTGCTAGAGGTGGATCTCTGGTGACTGTAAGAAGGTTTTGAAACCGATATCCCTGGCAAAGTAACTGTTTTGTCTCTGGAGATGCTTATTTTCTTCATAAGCGTGAAATTGCATACTTCTCCCCACCGTCCCCTTGTTCTCGTATAGTGAGACAGATCTGCCAAGAGCCTGGCCCCCACTTTTGAGCTCCTAGACAAGTTAGGCAGGCAGCAATCACCTCTTCAAGGAATGGGGCAAATGTCCACGTAAGACTTGAGTTTAAACATCAAGTCCCATTGTGCTATCGAATGTTCACTCTGCAGCAGGTCATTAAACCAAAATGCATCTCTTTGGTGTGTCACCATGGGCAGCAGGTGGTGCCCTCCCCACTGCTGGAGCCTTGGACCACCAGTGCCCCCATCCCAGGCATGGCACAGCCCACCCCTCCCTGCTGGAACCCTTAGCGGTCGCTCCTCCCCCTGCAGCTAGAGCCCTGTGCTGCCCAGAGATCCAAGCCCTCGCTTGCCTGAAGAAGTCCTGACTGAGCCCTCTGCAAAAAGTGGCAGGAGCACCACGGTGGTCACAGCTGCCTCCCCCCCTGCTGAGTCGTGCAGGAGCAGCTGCAGCCTGACAGCATCCCTTCCCAGAGAAGCACCTGAGCTTTTGCAGCTGCAGCCTGACAGCATCCCTTCCCAGAGAAGCACCTGAGCTTTTGCAGCTGCAGCCTGACAGCATCCCTTCCCAGAGAAGAACCTGAGCTTTTGATAGCCCCCAGGCAGGTTGCAGGGCAGCTGAGGAGATGATATTTGCTACTCAGTTTCCTGGGTTCCTCGCTAATGTCTGTGGAGTCTAGGGAGCTCCCTGATGCCCCAGGGAACTGCACACCACATACGTCTTCCCCAGGTGACTCAGAGCCTGCATGGGGCATGGTTAGGGCCCTACCAAATTCACAGCTGTGAAAAATGTCATAGACTATGAAATAAACCCTTGCCTGTGAAATCTGATGTCTCCTTTTTCCTTAGCCTCAGGAAATGGGGCTTCTAGCTCCAAATGGGCAGGGAAGGGACCAGACCCACTGCTGGGTGCCTAACTACTGCTGCAGGATACTCTTTGAGACTAGTTCCTGCTGCTGGAGGAGACTTGCCAAGCTGGACTGAATCTTTCCTCTGCTGCTGGGAGCGCCCCAGGCAAGGGATCTCCTAGCTCGAACAGATCAGGAAAGGGACAGACTTCTTCCTCTCATGCAGAGCTGCTGAGGGGGGCCAGAGCCACGTCCAGGTGTCGCCCCTGCTGCAGGATGCTCTCTGGGACCAGCCCAAACCCTGATGTTCTTTCAGGTGGAGGAGGCACTTGCATCAGATCTCTGTGCTGCCTGGAGCACCTTGAGTCTTATTTGCTGCTGTAAAGTGTCATTAAATCCTGTCAAGGTTCACATGCCCTTTCCTTATATTACTGAAGCATGCTAATAATTGCACCTGGCAGGGGGAACAAGCCTGTAGAGTGACCCTTCCCCTGCAGCTGTGGTGTGATGGGTGTAAGACAGGCGTGTAGGCCAGGAGGTGCAGAGATTTCTGCAACTGGGAGAAGTACCAAGACCAGCTGTGCAGAGCAAGAGCAAGTACAGGAGAACTGGTTATCCAACCTGTGCTTAACTGACCCTTTGTACTATAAGACAAGCTGGCCCTGATTGGACAGCCCTGCAGCAGCCAGCCCCACGGCCGTCATCCTGGGCAGCCGCTCCTCTGCAGGCAGTCCCTCTGCACCAGCCCTGAGCAACTATCCCTGCGAGGGCAGTTGGCCATGCTGTAGGACCCATCCCTGCCAGGAGCCAGGCCTCTGGCAGATGGTCCTGCCGTGGCAGCGGGTCCCACTGCAGCGGCCAGCCCTGCAGCAGTGGTCCTGCCAGAGCAGCTGGTCCCACCCCTGCAGTTTCCAATAAACAAACTGCCCTCCTCTGGAGCAATGCATCACGTTTATGGTGATTCAACCAGCCTTCGGTCCCAATGAGGCTGGATTAACAGCGTTCCCCTGTATTGTCCTTCCCAAGGTGGCCAGGACTCACACCTCAAAGCCACTGGGTGGTGTGCTCCTTGCAGTATGGGGGGCGATCAGACCCCCCCCCCTTTGGAACCTCCTGTGGTTGGTCGGAAGGCAGCACAGAAGTGAGGGTGGCAGCCTGATGACTGGCCCCCACACCATCTCTTTTTGGGTCTGAATCCTATGGTTACAATACTGAGAAGTTTCAGGTTTAAGCAGATGAAAATGTGAAATTTACCATTTTTCAAATCCTCTGGCTGTGAAATTGGCCACAGACTGAATTCAGTGGGGCCTTGGGCATAAGAAAGTAAAAACTAACACTGAAACTGGATGTCTGGCAGCTGCACCAGTGGAGACAGAACCTCCCCTCGTCTCTTACACCTGCCATCCATGTCCAGCACTGTGAATACAATCAGTTAAAGTCTTTGTAATATTATTCAGCACAACTAAATGAGGTTAGGTCTTTTCCAGATTTATTTTAAATCCAAAAATGAAATAGCCCCCAAAAGAGCATACAAATCAGCCCCTAAACTTTTGGGATTTGTTAAACCCTGAGCAGCTGTACAAGTCTCATGAGTATGTGGGCGGCTTCTCTTGCAACATAATGGAGGTACTCTCTCCACCTCTCAATCCCCACCCTTAGGGACAGATTACCATCTCATCCTTTTGCATTACTGCTGGGTATACAAAAAAGCTACCCATCCCCCTTATTATCCCTACTTTCCTCTGTAAGATACTGAATCAGCTATCACAGTTACAATCACACCACTTCATTCACCTTTCTTTACATTAACATACTGATCAACTATTCTTAAGCCCTTTGGTTAATGATTAGGTTGCTTCTCAGGTGTTTGCATCCTCTTGTTCAGCTTTACTTCTGAGCTACCAATACAAGTTATCTACATTTTCTTTTCCTGACTGCCTTGGCTAGAGTTGTGCTGTCAGCAGAGCTGTCCTACCCATAGGACAGGGTAGGGCGGCTGCCCCAAGCCTTTCAGGGCCCTGCAATGGCTGCCCCACCTGTCCTATGGGTGGGAGGAGGAGGATGGCATGGGGCAGGGCACAGGCAGCAGCAGGCTGGGATCACCTTCCCCCCACTCATCAAGTGGTGCTCTACCACTGCCTCCTGGCCCACTGAACCCTACTTGTTCACAGGCAGCTGGGGACCTCCCAGCCACCTGCGGAAAAGTGGGGCTTAGTGGGCTGGAAGGGTGTGCTGGAGAGCTGTGTAGTGAGGGTGGGGGCCTCAATATTCCTGCTTCTTTTTGGTGCCATGCCTCACTTGCAGTAGATAGGTCTCCTGTCTTAGGAGGGGTTGGGTTTTTGGTTTTAATGTTTAGGTTTGCTGTCAGGAATCCACTCGCTGTCATCCCGTGTGCCCTTTTCTTAATCCGGGTTATCTGATGGAGAGGGATGATGGAGGTAAACAGCTGTGGTGAGGGATAGCTCAGAGGTTAAAGCATTGGCATGGTAAGCCCAGGCTTGTGAGCTCAGTCTGTGAGCGGGCCTTTCAAGGTTCTGGGGCAGGTTAGATTTAAAGAAAAAAAAACTGTCAAGTATGGTGACAGGCCCTGATGTGAGTGCAGGGGACTGGACTCAATGACCTGTGGAGGTCCCTTCCAGCTCCGTGAGATATGACATGGATGTATATCTCCAAGTCAGGCTGGAGTCTCAGGCTTGGCTTAAACTAGACCTTACAGTTGACTGCAGATACGCACTTCTAACTACAGCAGTTGTGGAGCTAGAATCAACGTATCTGCGTCAGCAGTAAGGTCTGCCCTCCCGGAGGGAGGTCGATGGGAGTGTTTCTCGGGTTAACCTCCCTTCCTCCTTGCAGGATGAGTAGTACAAGGGGTCAACTGCTTACCCAGAGAGATCGATTTTGTGTGTCTTTACCAGACCCGCAAAATTGAACTCCAGAAGATCAACCCTGAACTACGTACCCGTTGTCAAAACATATACCTAGACGAAAGCAGTCTCCTCTCTTGGTGTTCACTCCTCCACAGTAGCTGGTGGAAGAGGACCACATCCTCGCTGACTGAATTGTCCTCATCATTGGGACTCCCTCCTTTGAAGGAGCCTGTAATTTCCTTCAGTTCCAGTGAGCAGCTTTTAGCTTGGAAAGGTTGACTGTGTCCCTTTAAATAGCTCAGCTTGCTGGTACAACTTTTATCACACGGAAGGACCATGTTTCTCCAAACAGTTCCATACTCGTAAAGATCCTACAGTCACAACAGAGCTTCCAAATTGTCATAACAAGCTACTAAACCCCCCTCCTTTTCTTGAAAGTGAACCATCTGCATGCAGGACAGAGAGGCAATTGTAACCCACACATGTATGTGTGGTTAACTGTTCTATGTAGTATAGTAACAGAAGTGTAGCACTTTAGACTAACAAAATTATTTATTCAGTGATGAGCTTTCGTGGGACAGACCCACTTCATCAGATCAATCTCATTTCCAATACAGCCTGACAGTTTAAGTACAGAGGACCAAAAAAAAAAAATTGCAATAAAAACTGAGATCTCAAATACACAGGAGGGGGGTGAGGGGATGTTAATTGTCAATTTGGTGCTGTGCCTTACTTGCAATTAAACATTGATATGTCAGTTTTGGTGCTATGCCTTACGTGCAATTAGAGATCCCCTCGTCCACCTCTGCAGGTTAGCCAGGCCACGCACATCAAACATTACTCCCTCTAAGTCTTTCCCGGAAGTGTCTGGCCTGTTTCTTGGACACTCTCAGTATTCACAGATTTGTTGCTCTCAAAGGAACATCACACATCCAATTTAATTTACCATTGCTGCTCTGCTGAACGCACAGCATTAGATATATTGATTGATGATAAACTCCAAGTTGCACTAAGAACAGAGATTTGAGACATAAGCTAAACTAATGGAAAGAAATGGTTCAATGTAAAATAAAATCACAAGATGCACTTTACATATTTTAGATCCTAGATTCAATTAACAAGATAGTCACAATAGTAGCAAAATCTCCACGAAGAAGCACACGGCAGGAGGAGTCTGGGTACCAAATAAAGCTCAAGGGGCTGTTTTGATGTAATTCAGGTTGCAAGGAGACAGACTGTATCTTCTCACTGAGGAGACAAGGTGACGATGTGTTGTGTCCCCTGAAAGAATGGCCCTGCATGGGCAGTTAGCTCATCAGCACTACGATCACCAGGCCAATGCCTAGCTGCGATCCAGGGGTGGTAGGTAATGTAAGCAAGGGAAGACATTGCCTTCCCAAAACTGACTACGTTCCCTGGCCCCCTGGAAAGGCTGGGGCCATAGTGGGACAGCCCAGCTCCACAGCAGCCCCAGCCCTCCAGGTGGCCAGGAAGGATTGGGCTGGGTTTGGGAGGTGGTTGGCTGAATGGGGCAGGGAGGAGATTGCTGAAGGAGTGGCCATGGGTAGAAGGAGAGGAGCTGGGGCTTGCCTTTCGCAGCTGGGCCTCCACCTCTGCCCATGCTGTGATCCTTCTTTCATGAGACACAACACAGTCACTTTGTCTCCTCAGGGAAAGATACTGTGCGTCTCTTTGCAATCCCAGTTACATCAAAACAGTCCTTTGAGCTTTATTTGTAACCCAAGCTTCTCTTACGCTGTGCTCCTCCTGGAGATTTGGGAACCTTAATTATTAGCAGAGGTGTTGCCGTGTTAGTCTGTTTCAGCAAAACAACAAGGAGTCCTGTGGCATCTTAAAGACATTTATTTGGGCATAAGCCTATGGCTGCATTTGCAAATAGGCTTACATTGTGAGAGAGACAATGCATAAACACAAGATAGATAGATGCATCTACAATCCTCTCCCTAAACAAAACTTGAGACCTATCACCTCATTGTCATTTCAAGGCTTTACGAACATAATTTACAGTGTAGGCACATAACTTTTTAAATATTACCCATGTATACATATTGCAATGATTATGATAAACAATGGGCTGTTTGCTCTGAAAAGAGACCTTATGTGTCACCCTTTGGTAAATTATTTGCATAAGTATGACCAGGGAATCCTTGTAAATCTCTCCGCCTACCTGGGTCGTCTACCATTGGCACAGAAGTCGTTGGATCACAGGGAACACAAGGGAATAATGAGTCAATGCTGGTCAGCATAACATGCAGTGGCCTTAGCACACATGGTGTCTTTGTGGGTATCTATAGCAGCTTCTTTGGTGTGTGAAGGGCAGCATCAGAGAAAGCAGCAAGATGCTTGTTTGGAACTGTTAATAAGTGTGTGCTGAATGTGGGTAACTTCGACAGGGTGGCCATCAACAGAGTAGGAAAGGTGCTAGCATCGAGATAGGTCCATGAAGGGCCTGGGCAGTGTAACCGTAGTAGTTGAGCTACAAGACGCTGGGGGACCTGGACAAGAGATTGTGCTGTTTAGGTGCTAACAAAAGACACCATCTTAGAAACACTATGCAGGAACAAATGCTACAATTTAAATAAATGAGGCCTGGAAGAGGGTCTAAGGTGAGGGGGGCTGAGTGATGGTAATAGGTTCTTATTTTCTATGGCACTTCATCATCATCATCATCATCATCATCATCAACAACAACAACAACAGCCATGGGCTCAGCAGCCACTGGTATCTGATGTCTTTCTCGCTATTTCCTGCCATCTTTCCCTGCCCAGTGTGGAGTGGCTTAGTTCCGTAGACTAGCTCCACAACAATCTACTATATCATCTACTCATTCTCTGTGGGGTCTGCCTCTCCTATTCAAATCGTCCATTACGCTGAATACCAGGGTCTTCATTTTTCGCCGTTCATCCTGCAAATATGCCTGAATAGCTGTAATTTCCATTGTATAACCTTCTGCAGTTTGGTTCTCTTTCGGCTGTATTTTCCTATATAATTCCTCGCTGGTAACTTGCTGCATGAGTCCTATTCTCAGGATCTTTCTATAACAACTCCTCTCAAATGCCAATATCCTTTGATTCGAATCTTTCGTTATCACCCATGTCTCACATCTGTACAACATGCTGCTGAATAGACACATTTTCAAGATGCTCAGCTTCGTTCCTAAGCTAATCGCTTTCCACATCTTATCCATCACCTTCAAACTTGCTCTTGTTTTCGCTGTTCTAGTCGCTATTGCCTTCTTACAGTTTAGATCACACGTTATGTTGCTTACCAGATATCCTCCAAGCTTGGGACTGGCATGGAACCCTTATAGGCTTCATGGATGAGTTTCTATGACACTTAAGGGTCAAAAAATCCAGTTAATAGACTAATTCAGACTTAATTAAAACCTAAAACCACAGCAGTAATGTTAAAATCTAAAAATGTACAAAAATACAAACTAAGTGCTGTGGTAAGAGCCCTGTATGGTGCTGACAGCTAGTTAGCTCAGGCCTCAACCTTACAGAAGTTTTCCATGTTTCATTTCACTTGCACTAGTAGGTCTTGTAATAGGATCAAGTCAATTCTCTTGTCTGTTAGACATCCAAAGAAATGTTTGTGATATTGTTCCATGTATCAGTAACTTGTTGATCTGTATTATGTATGCACACTGAATGCTTATTTTATCCAGTGCAATGGCAGGTAATTATTTGTATACATGAGTGTCATTGTATTATTTGTGTATGCTTAGGAAGTAGAATGTTAATTTCAGAGCAAGGGGTCCATGATGTGGTGACATGTGGTCAAAGGCCCTAACTGCATTCTCCATCAAATAAGAGACCAGCAATGGTTGCTGTGAAAGCAACCATTTTCCTGGCACACTATAAAAGCGTGCCATAGGAATGATCCTTCATTTCTGAATGACTTGGATTCTGTCCAGAGGAACCTAAACCAGTGGTTCTCAACCAGGGGATGTGTATCCCTGGGGGTGTGCAGAGATCTTTTAGGGAGGTACATCAGCTCATTTAGATATTGGCCTAGCTTTACAACAGGCTACATAAAAAGCACTAGCAAAGTCAATACAAACTTTAGTACAGCCAATGACTGTTCTGTATACTACTGAGTGGTTCTTAAACTGCGGGTGCATTCGCTCTAATAGGATTGCCAGGGCCAGAATTAGATTTGTTGAGGCCTAAGGCAAAAAGGCAAAGCCAAAGCCCTCCTATGGGGAGCTGACGCTAAAGCCTGAATTTTTAAGTGAGGTGAACATGGGGCATCCAAGACAACTCAGACTGCGGTACCCTTCTCAGGGATCTGGACAAGCTGAGAACCACTGCCTGAACCAGCAGTCAGTGCTTGTCAAAGCCATTTTGGGAAGCCCGGGGAGATTTACGGAGAAGAAACAGATTGTTACATCACTACTATCACTTAGACTACAACTCTGATTCACCTGTAATGTAATTTATCTTCTTTTAACCTCTCATCTCCTCAGTCTTTTTTCTTAGCTAATAAATTTTTGGTTTAGTTTACTAGAGAAATTGCCTTCATGCTTGTCTTTGATGAGATCCAGAAAATACCTTAACTTGGGTAAGTGACTGGCCCTTTGGGCTGGAAGAACCTAGTGTGTAGTGATTTTGGTTTAAATAGATTGGACTTTTTCATGAAAGGTTGTCTGGGTGGTAAAGTAGAGGCTGGAGAGCCTAAGAGGAACTGTCTGGTGCTCCATGGTAAAACTAATCTAGTCTTTCAGGCCCACACACTTGTTATTGGTTTGGTGAAATCTAATTATAGAATATGCCTCCAGTTTCCATGTGTCTTTCCATTTTTCTGACCATCTGACCTGAGATTGGGCCTCACAGATGTGACCCATTCTGGACACAGTGACAGTTAATGTCATGGGCAGGATTTGCAAGGCACAGGTCGACTGGGCTTGAAGATCAGATCCCAGTGCTACAGTTTAAATCTGATATTGAGAGTTAAGGGTAAAGAGCAGTGCAGGGGGTGAGCCACAACCAGGATGGTCTTGCTCAAGGTCTTTTCTGTCTTTTGTGCTTGTACAGGGGGTTGCCCTTTCCAAAGAAAGCCTCACATCTGGAAAGGAGAGCTAGGCTCAGGGGCTCTGAGCGAAAAACAGGATCTCAGTACCCACCCCAGTCCTGCATAGATACCTCTGCAGTAGAACAGACCCAGGCACAGAGCCTGGCAGCTGAGCAACAACATAAGCATAAAATTAAATGGCAAAACTCTGAGGGAGAAGCAAGTGATATTATGGGTGGTGACTAATGACATAAAAGCAGTTATCTGTGACAAAAGAAACCTTCCAGAGTTTTAAAAGAAGCAAAAATTGCTCATGAATATGTTGAGGTTGAACCTTTGGGAGTGTGGAAGATCCAGGGAAAGGCTAATACCTCTGCTCCCCAGGGTAAAAGGGATGAAGGGTTTAAAAATAAACCTTGCTGCAATTTTGTTAAAAAAATCTCAAGGGAGCCAAATTTTACATCATCTTCCCACAAAAGGAAACTAGTAGTATGTCAATAAAGTTGGACCTCTGCCTATATTGCCCAACATTTAAAACATCACCACCGGCACTTACAATCACCATCATGAGTATACTGCTACCATAAGTGCTAACACTGCCACATTTGACCCAGTGGAAATTGTGGAAAAGTGGCTTCATAAATTATATGATAACTGAGTCTTGGGAATGTAACAAAGAATTTCAAAGTCTCTCTTTCAGGACAGAGCTGCCCTGCTTTTCAAGAAGCAGCTGCTTTTATGCAACTCAGGTTAGTGCATCTGTACTCCCATCTGTCACTATGGTAACCCAAATCCATGGGGAAGCTGAAATATGTTGCTTGGCAACAGCCTCTTGAGTGCAGCTGCTGCTTCATTCAATTGAAATGATGGAGCATTGGGACTTGTTGGAATCTGAGTTCCTACCTGGGGGATGCAAAGTTGTGGATGAATGGAGACAGACAAGTGGGAGCAGACATGAATGGATATGAATTCATATCTATGGACATTTAACTATCATGTCATGTTTGGAATGAAGGAGTCTGCTTGGCTCCTTCCTCAGCTTTGCCTGTATCCATCCACATCAAGGCATTACTTCTCCGAATGAGATAGCACATCACATATCTGTGATTCACTCACAGGTTAGCTGAATACATAAATACTCCAGGCTGGATGTATTTAATCAAAGTGTTTACCCCAGCTTTTATTCTGGCTCTGGAAGTAATAATGCAGCACCCTCTTTCAATACAGAGTGACAGGGTCAGGCCAGAGGGGAGAGAGGCAGCTCTAAAAAGCAGTTACTGCCTTGGCTAATCAGGTGTCATCACATGTGGAATGGGAACAGTGGGGAAGAGGCTGCTATAAATCAGTGAGGGCTAAGTCCCACTTCAGGCTGCCATGGGCCTTTTAAAAGCCTTCCGCCAGTAGGCAGGAAGAGGTTGGAAAGAAGTGAGATCAGAGCAGATGAGAATAGAGTAGCAAAGAATACCAACAACATCAGAGACAGCAGGGGAGGTGAGGAACTCCTGCAGGGGGTGTTCTCCCTGCCCCAGTAACCTCAGGGCTCAGCTAAAGGCTGGCAGGGACTGATCACTCAGCCTGGTTGGACCAGGGGCTCCTGCCTGCCACCATGTGAGCTAAGGGACCAAAGCCCAAACCTCAGCAAAGGCAAGCAGGTCCCATGTCATGGGTATGTACAACAAACAGAGGTCTGGGGCCCAGGTGCGGTACTGACCCTGCCGCACCTGATTCACTTGTACTTGAGCAACTTTTCAGAAGCATTTTTAAATTCACTTGGAGCTGGTGGAAGGGGGTTGATTTGACAGCTTGAAAGTGAAAACAGTTTAGCTTCCCAGTCACTGCAGTACTGGGGAGCTGCTGCAGGAGAACACAAGGAGGTAGTGCACATTTCTGCTGCCTTTTACTGAAAATGGATATGGAAGTTTTAACTTTCTTCCCCAGCATTAGGGGGCTGCCCGCTTTCTTCATACTAGTGCCTGAAAAGTGCCCTCTAATTTCTATTATTTATTTTTATATTATGTGAGTACCTGTAGCCAACGGAGAACATAGCCAGAGTAACAGGCTGTCCCTACCGAACAAAGGCTATGTCCACACTGTGATATAAATTTGATTTTATAATACTGGCTGTTAGAAATTAAAATTTGAGTAGCTTCACCTCCCCATGAAGTCCCCACAAAGTCAACTTAGTGCTGCCACACTGAATCCCTGAGCATCAGCTGTTGCAGCAGCGCATTGTGGGAATCTATCCCACAGTCCCTTCAGCCCCGTAGCATTCTGGGTTTTTTTGCTGGTGCAGTATGGGGAAAAAATGCCCCACAAATGGTTGTGGGTATGTGATGTCATCTTCCCACATTGCATTGCCCTCATTCCCCTCCCATGGAAAGCAAATGGCCTTTTTTTCAGGAAAGAAGGAAAAGTAGGGAATCCCGGGCAGAGGAAAACCAAATGGTCTGGCTTCAGATGGTGACTGAACTACGTATACTATTTGCTCAGCTGCTCTTCCCCCATAGAAAGAACACCTTTAGGTATGGCTGTCATACTGCCCTGGGGTCACCCAAGTGACTGTGCCATCTCAACCGGCCCTCCAGCTACTTTGATCCACCTTGAAGCCTCCCTGCTCATCCAGAATGGCATGACTTCGAAGTTATCAGCCCAGCAGCACAGGCAGGGGATTATCATACTGTTCTGTGATCACCCAGGTGGCTGTGTCATGCCAACTGGCACTCCAGCCATTTTTCCCAGAAACATCCTCCCTGAAAATACTACAGGAACAGATTTCCGGTTGAAGAAAGAGTAGGATAGTAAAGTCGAGGAAAGTACAAACCATAACAGTTAAAGCCAACTCCCTCAGGCAGGGGAAAAGCCTGCACTGAAGGATTTTTGGCTTCCCACTTCACTACACAGACCTCCGACATGGGGCATGGAGCTTGCCAAATTGCTACATGCCAGAACACTGTTAGGTATGGCTTTTATGCTATCAGCCAAGCAGCGCACCAAGGAGGGGGACTGTCATACTGCCCTGGGATCACCTACGTGTCTGTATCATATCAACTGGGACTCCAACCACATTTCCCCCCTTGACATAAGAAACATCCTCCCTGAAAATATTACAGGAACAGATTGCAGCTTGTGATATCCGGCTCCCGTCACACTCTGCAAGGTGCGTCAAGGGATAGGTGGGGGAGCAGGTTGAAGAGCCGGTTGAAAGGGTCCCTTCAGCAGGCTGCTCTGTTGGGGGGCACCCTATGGGGGGGCAATGGGGGTGCTGGATATCACAAGTTGTGTGTCACAAGGACATGGTGTTGCTGGCAGCATGATCTGCACTGCCCTGCAGGCATGTGCTTTTTTTGGGTTGGGGGCTAGCCACGTGGTGTGGTTGGGTGCGAGCTAGACTCTGACTGGATGGTGATGGGGGGGTGGGCAGGGCTGGCCCTGTACAAATGTGAACCACAGAGAAGTTTCTCAGCCTCTCATGCAAGCGTGACCCCCCCACCCACAGCTGAGCCATGATGTGGTGCAGTGGCGCTGGGGCAGGGAAGAAGCCCCCCACTCGGTGCTGGAGTCTATTTAAAGACATGATGTTTCCACACTTGCCTTATATCAAATTTTTAAATTTGAACTTGACGCTACACTGACTCACTTACCCTGGTGTTATAATATCACCCTTAGCGCTCCCTAAAAGCAGCCTACTGGTATTTACAGTGAAGACAGTGACAATGTACAATCAAGCTAACTGCCTTAAAATTGACTTTATCATGTAGCATAGGCATAGCCTTAGCACCGGCTAATACGTCAACCACGAGGGCTACAACTCCATGGTGCTGCAGACCCTGGTGGACGATAGGGGCTGGTTCATGGACATTTGCATGGTCTGGTTGGGCTGGGCACATGATGCATGAGGCTTCTGCAGCTCCAACCTCTGCTGGAGGATGGAGGAGGGGACCTACATCCTCTGGTGGGAGCTCTCAGTGAGGGACATCACCATGCCCCTGTGTATGGTGGGCAACTTAGCCTACCCCCTGCAGCCCTGGATCATTCAGCTGTGCACAGGCCACCCTAATCCTTCCCAGGAGCTGTTCAACAGGTGTCTCAGCCAGGCACGATACCCCATCAAGCATGCCTTTGGTTGCCTGAAGGAGCAATTCCATTGCTTCCTAATGCATGTGGATGTCAGGGTGCAGAACATCCCCTAGGTCATGGGGGGCGTGCTGTGCCCTCCACAACCTCAGTGAGGCCAAGGAGGAGATTTTCTCCCAGGGGTGGGCAGCCGAGGCCACCCCCAGGTATGAGCAGCCCACCAGGGCCCCCAACCATCAGACCCACAACAATGGGCTCCGCATCTGGGAAGCCTGCCAGAGGCCTTCACTTGCAGGCCTCAGTGAACCACCCCGGAGCACCTTCTGTAGGCTCCTTCAGCCTGCAGCCCCACCACATCACCACCATGACCCTTCCCTCCATCCACCCATCACCTCTTCCCTTTCAATAATGAGGGACCTAGGGGTGTTGAAAAAATAAAAAATGTAATAAAACCAATGCAGACTTTTGCAACAAGAAACAATCTCAATGATATAAAGAGGAGGAACAATATACATTGAGGGGTCTGAGACAGGGGGTGGAGGCACCAGAACTTGGAGGGCGGGCCTGGTACGGGGTAGGTGGCCTCAGTCCTCCTGAGAGGCTGGGGGGTGCCACAAGCCACAGTGGCCATGGGAGTCCCTTCTGACTCAGGTGCAGGGTCTCCATCAGGGGTGGGATGGGGCTGGAATCACTGAGAGGTAGGGGCATGAAGGTGCAGCAGGCTTGGGCTTGACAGGGTGGGGAAAGGATGGGTGGAGGGGCTGTTAGGGTGGGTCCCACCCTGGCCGTGATCCAGTCTGAAAGGACCCATAAAGGCAGCAGGGAGAGAGATCAGGCAGGAGCTGGGCAGCAGGGGGTCAGGGGCAGGGCCAGCAGCTCCATGTGGACCCTGCAGCTCATCCAGAGCACGACCACCATCCCACCCTAGGCCTCCCTCCACCAGGCCAGGTCAGCGCAATCCAGCGCCAGCCAGTCTGCCAACAGTTCATTCTGTTGGCAGAGGGCAACCATGTATGTGGCAGCCTCCACGGCCGAACCATGGCGACAGTCCCTCCAGCTGCAGGCCCATCCAGGCACTTGTGGTGGGAGTGCCCTCTGCCTCTCTGCTGCTGATCCTGGGCTTCCTGGCCTGGCACAATGGGTGGGGCTGGCCAGGCCCGGAGTTGAGGTGGGACTCATCCAGCCCTCAGATGTCACACGTGTAAGGATGGAAGGGGAGAGACAGTACATCAGTCCTGCAACCTCATCCCAAGGGCTGTGCCCCCCAAACCCTCGTAGACAGCAGCCCCCACCATCTGGCCAAGGGATGGGGATGTCCTGGGAGCAGTGGCTTGTGTGCCCTGCATGGCAGGCCCTGTAGCACATGGCCTCCTCTGTGCCTTGGGCTGATTTTTGGGGACCCCCCCAAGGAACAAGCTAGCAGCCAAGGGGAGATGTCTGACCACTGAGAGGTTCCTGCATGGGTGATGGATGAGCCAGCTGCAGCGTGGCTCTTCCAGGCCCCACCCACCACCTATGTGCAGCCCACTGTGCTATCCATGGGCATGGGTGCTGAGTGTTGCATGCAGGCATCCCCATGTGCCGGGGATGCTCTCCACTGTGGGGCATCTATAGTCAAGCTGTTGCCCGTGTGGCCGGCCTGCTTCCAGCTGTGGCCAGGGCACCACCCCACCCTCCAGTGTGTGACACACCAGGCACTTACCAGAGGGTCCCAGGAGGCTGTCCGGAGACACCCCGATGGGGCTGTCAAGCCAGGCAACCTCCAAGTGGATAGTATTGACCAGGGTCCCATTGGTTGACTTGTCATCCAATAGGGCCTTGGTCTCCAGCTCCAGATGGCTGGTGTAAGTCAAGGGTCCTGCCTGGACCGTGGGTGGCCCTGGCCCCTCTTCTGGCACTGCAGGGGGCTCCTCTGCCACTGTGTTGAGGTTGCTGTATGTTGGGGGGAACTGTTCTTGCTCTTGAGGAACCCCTGCAGCTCCTTTTGAAAGGGGCAGGTGGCCAGCCCTGCCCCCCAGCACCTGGCAGTGTCCCTGGCCTGGACATAGCCGGTGCAGTTTTTCACCTTGGAGCGCACTTGCTCCAAGGTCCAGGCAGGGGCATTGTGGCGCTTTATGATGGTCTCCCTCAGGGTCTCCTCATCCTCCCAAGAGGCCCAGCAGCTCTGGCTCCATCCAAGATGGGGCCTTCCGCTTCGCACCCGCATCTGTGTGGCATGCGTTTCAAAAGCAGCACTTTCAACGTGTGACTGGTTGCCCTTAGGCTAATGAGGTGCTGAATATTCATATCAGTGCCTCCTTAACCTGTTCCAAAGCCCCTCATTAATATGCCCCTTCCGAAAGGGAGGGGCATGTGTAGACACGGCCTTACAGTTAGTTTAATTTTTTTCAGCTAAACAGCTGAATTTTGCTGCTAAAAGCAGCTTTGTAATGTGTACACTCCCACCGCTTTCTGTCAGCAAATCTAGCCAAGGCCTTGTTTGTGTTTGGGAGACAAAAGCAATCTGTTGAAATGTTTGATTAACTTTACCATTTTGTAACATAACCAGACATCATATATAAGTACCTTATAACCAAAATGTTTAACAATAGCTACAGTATTTTATTAGAAAAGTGCAAACAAGTTTAAAAAATACAAATGTTAAGATGTTACTACTGTGAATGTGCAAAGGAATTATTTGAGGCAGAAATATTATATGTACATGCATCTGATGAAGTGAGTCTTTGCTCACGAAAGCTCATGCTCAAAACTTTCTTGTTAGTCTATAAGGTGCCACAGGACCCTTCGCTGCTGTTAATTAGGATTGTTACCTTTTATTTAAAAATAATAATAATAGATAAAATTGCTGCATTATTTAATTTGAGTTTATTTACTTTAAGAACATTACTATATAAAAAAGAGCAACTCACATTTCATACATTGATTAGGGTAGGTTGTCAAGCAACTAAAATGCTGCCTAACTTCAAGAAAGTCACAAGTCTCTTTAGCTATTCCATTGCTGAAGCATTAATTATTAGTCTTACTGGATTTATGTAAAGTTTTTACCCAAAGCATTTTGATTAATTTTGCTTTCTTTCCCACTTGCTCTCTCTCTTTCTGTAACCATAACTTAAGGAGGAAGCAATGGAGGAAAACATGAGTGAAGGGAGACTGGCAGCGAGTGCTTTTAAAGTACAGGCAGCTGCAGTGAAGTTTGAATTTAGCAATGTGAACCAAGTGGGTAATAAGAGAAAAAGTAAAAGGGAAGAATTCAGAAGGAATGCTCAAGTGAAAATGTTAGAGAACTAAGGTGATTTTATTTGCTCTGAGAGGAGAGCTGGGTTTAGTGAAAGGGGAGGGAGGAGAGCACTGAGAGCCAGAACCTCTGTTTTTATGGCATCTCTGGTAGGGGAATGGGGGTGTCTGCCTGTTCCCACAGAACTTGAATTTGTTCTATAAGTGGCTGCTGCTCTTGTCTGCACTCTAAGTGGATTGCAGGGATGCTCTTCCTTGTTACCCC
This sequence comes from Carettochelys insculpta, assembly GCF_033958435.1. Classification (NCBI taxonomy): domain Eukaryota; kingdom Metazoa; phylum Chordata; order Testudines; family Carettochelyidae; genus Carettochelys; species Carettochelys insculpta. The sequence goes on along the minus strand of NC_134147.1, from coordinate 48,893,016 downwards.
TTCTGGGCCCATACACATTTAATATTTTTAGTTGTTTGTGAGCCAACCTGCCTTCTGTGCCTCGTGCTGGCTCCACACCGCCAGTCTCCTCACCTTCTTTTCTTTCTATGAACTGCAAGCAAAAGGGCTATCTGCAGTTGTCTATACCTTCCATTGGCTTTTAACATTTCTTATTTTGGTTCTTTTAGTTCCTTGATTTGTTTCCTTACTTTTTAAACTTTTATTTCACACAATGAATCCCAGGTTGTGTTGTACCTCATATCCCATTCCCCTATTTAGGTGCATATTTTCTTATAAAATGTGTGAGAACCTTCCTTATTTTTGGCCACCATTAATTTGTAGGCTTTGATGTTAGCCTTGGCTGTGTCTGGGCTTTTTGCCCAGGAAACATTTCACTGCAATATATTCTTAAAGTATGGCTCTCTGCCAGAGAAGCAGTTGGCTTTTGTTAGTTTTGCTTAACCAGTTATTGAAGGCATTTCACTAAAGTAGCACTTATTGTAGATTTTCCTTGTGCCCAGGTGAGCCTGCTACATGTGTACTTCGGATCCTTAACTAAACCCCTGCACAGATACCAAGAGTGGCACACAAGCTGATTTTCATCAGCACACAAGGCAGGAGCTCAGCCCTACCCCTCCTCCCCCATGCAGCCAGGAGCTTGCTCAAAGCCATCCTGCCTGTGGATTAATGAAAGACCAGCTAATGTTACCAACCACCACCTAAATGGTAAATCTCTGCATCTTAATTTACTAATGCTGTTGTAAGTAGAATTATTAGTGACTTTAAAAAGTGTTGGGTGCACTCAGGCTGTATATAATGGTCAAAGGGTCAAATGTCAGCACTCCACCTTGGAAAGGTTGCTGACCCTTGGTCCAACCTCTGTAACAGGTGGCCAAGCTTAATGACTCTGTGACTTGCATAAAATAATCTTCAGAAGTTTGAGAGCCCCATACCCCATGACAGGGCAGAAGTCCTACATGCCCTCCCCAACATCTGGTAGTCAGAGTGGGCACCTTTGCAAGCTGCACTTTAACTATAAAAGAGCCAAGTTTGGCCATGCCTAATCTATAAGATTTACTATACTTGATGGCGAGGTTGAGACCATGTCAAATCAGTTTGATTAATATTGGTTAATGGCTCCTGGCTGGCTCAGCAATTGAACAAAACTTGACTATGCTCAGCAATTCATTCTTAAAGTTGCTAAAGAGAGACCAAATAACTGAATTTAGTCAAACTTAAACCAAAGTAGTACCATATGGAAAGGAACCAGATACCTCCCTTCCAGAAAGCAAATTCTCAGCATCCTTTGTGTATGGTGAATGCACTATGCCTAATGGATGTATCTACTAACAGAGACAAAAGCTGGGGAAACGGATAGGGCATGAAAGCAGAGTCAGACTGGTAAATCCTAGTTCCCTTTCACAGTAGCCATGGCCTGCACAGGGACCATTGGAGTGGAGGGTGTCACCAACTATGTCCCACCTGTACTCTACCTAACTCCTTCCCTCAAAACTTCAACATCGGCTCAGATTGCTCCTTGCATTTGGCTCCTGCCAGGTAGAATTTCTCTAACACTTAGGGATGACTTCTCTGCAGAATTTCTTTCCTCTCTGAGTCCACATGTCTTCAGGGAGGGAAACAGGCAGCAGGAATAAAAGGAAAAGGGAGGCAATGCCTCCCCTGGATCTTAGTACTCAACCTTTTCCTCCTTCCTATCCCTATTCCAACCACTCCTGAAGGCTCCCACAGCTGGCTGTTGAAGCTTGGAGACAGATGATTCTTCCACCAAAGGGGATCTGATAACTTATAGGCAAAAAGCCTTCCAGCTTGCCGGACCCATTACCATAACGTTGAACCTGTGGATTACTATGTCTACAGCATGTCTACAGGATCTTAGTTTAAAATTTGCTTTAAATGTTTCATTAGTCTGTGGCTGAAGATTTTAAAAACCACACATCTACGAAATCCTTCCATAGATATTTAATGCACAATCTAAATATTCAGCTTAGCCTTAAATGCTTGGATCGTCAAACATATAGTTTTAAAATAAATTATTCAAAAGACCATCCTTCTCTAAAATACACATTTTTATTTTAATTACTATAGTACAAAACTTTACTTCCAAAGTCCTCCTGTTCTTTCTAGGCATCCCTCTCCTTTTATCTCCTTAAAGGGACAAGATTCCTTTTCTTCCAGATAGCTGGACAAATGAGTTTCCCTTTTACTTCTGACTCTTGAATGAGCTAGTTTTAAAAGAACCCCTCACCTTATTAAGATATAAAGTCATTTGATGTGCCTAAAATCTCTGGAAACATATTTTAGCAAATATACAGTTAAATTTCATAAACATGTCTTGTTACAAAAATCATGCTAAATAAACCAGTGCTCCCTTTTTCAAAAGCCGATTAACTATGTTATGAACACAGTAAAACTGCTCTGACTGGTTAATTTAGAACAATGCATTTTGGTGAGTTTAAATATGTAGTAACCTGGAATGATTATTTTATGAAGGGTTAACATTATTTTTAAAGCAAAATTAGCTTTGAAATACTGGGGAAGAAAATGTAAAGCAGAAGGGCTGCATCAAGTATTCTATAATACTTAATGTGGTATTCAGCAGGATGAATAACTTGCTTTTACCACAAAGTTTTTGCAAATAAATCTCTGACAAACTTCAACGTATATCAAAAAACCTGTGACTGACATTTTTTTATTCCCAAATTTAGTGCTGCAAGTTAAGTACATGCTGCATGTCCAGTCATCACAATCTGGTATGCAGTAGAAAACATGGTCCATTTTCTTTCAAAATAAATTTTAGAAGTTTTTTTTCAAAATGTTGTTCACTGCATACATTTGGGTTCACAGAGCTGTCAACGAGTGAGCAGAGAAAAAAAGAGAAAGAGCGAAAGGTGTGGGGCAGGGGGGAGGGTGCAGGGTCTGGGAAGAGCAGGGGTGCGGTATGGGCAGGGCCACAGGCTGGGAAGCTTGCCTTCCCAAGCAGCAGCTTCACCCACTGCCCATGGGGAGGATGATACCCCACATCTATCTTACTCTTCATGAAGGAGAGTTGGATGCTGTCACCTTCCCTACAGCCTTACAGCAAAGACCATAAATCATTACATCTTTTTGGGTGAAGAAGACTGCATGGCACTCCTATCACAGCTTCAGTGCCACTCAGCTGCTCAGAGGGCTTGTCAAAGGATAATTCAAACCATCCCCTCACCACAGAAGCTATGTACACTACTGAAGGATCATGAAATATTAGACCCCTGAAATCATTCTTACTAATTACAAACATCAAAATGAGAAGTATACCTATTTAAGTTTTAAAAAAGCCCATACAACATGGACTAAGTACGTCAAAATCCTACTTTGAAAGCCAGTGTCATTTCACTAAGCCAGAAATTGGGTGCCACTGTTAAAAGAGCCCTGAAAACCCAGGCATATCTGCTTTATATATGAGGGTATCCACATCCGCAGATGTGGATATCTGTGGCTCATTTTTGAGGATACAGATGCAGATACAAAATTTTTATCTGTGCAGGGCTCTACCTGTCAAATGTATATAACTCACAGTTAGAAAAGTTAACTTATTAATGTATGTAAAATATCTAGACCACAAGATCTTCATGGTAGAACCTCTCCCTTTTTGTTTTTAAAATTTTATATAGATAAAATATGTAAATGAAACAAGGGCAAAGAGCTGTCAAGAGCATTGTTCCCTCTATTTTTCCCATCCATGAGTGGACTAAATTTTATGTGCACCAAGGCAGAAGGGATGTGCTGCAGCAACAGAAACACATGTTGCTGGCTGTGGGTGCTCTTGATCAGCTGGGTGGCACTTGAGTCTCTCCTGGGTGGCTGCTCAAGCGCACTGCCTGCAGGGAACACTGGTCACAGGTAAGGTGAATTTGACAATGAATTCTCACTTAGAAATGCCTCATGAGGTCACCGCAATAGGTAGTCTTTGACAGCTAAACTTTCTCTCCTTGCTGTCTCATAGCAGAGGTGCTGTTAACTGGAAAGAGGGATGGACGGTGCCTTAGAACCAGATAGTGAATGGCAGTTGGGGCTCATCAGCCACGTCAGGCTGCCCACCTAGGAAAAGAAACTCCAATTACAAATCAAGAACGTCAAGCCTGGCCAGTGGGTTTCTAGACGCTGTGCCAATCGCACGTGCTCTATGGCCACAGCGTCCAATATAGTCTCTGCTCACCACATGTGGTGAATAGGAGACTGCATTGTGGCAAATGGGGCTCTTGGAGCACAGTGCCGGGGTCAGAGCCTGAGCCGTTGCCACAAGGCCCCCCACCAAAGAGTGACACCAGGGCCAGAGCCCAAGCCCCTGCCACGGCGCCCCCCAGAGCGTGGGGCCCCCTGGAGCATATGGCTGGAGTCCAAGCTCCTTCCACAGGGCCCTGCTGGAGCGCAGTGCTGGGCCTGAAGCCCTTGGAGTGGTTACCCCCCTGGTAATGGGGGATGCAGAACAGAGGGGTGGGGAGGCCTAGGCAGGGGTCTGGAAGGTGCAGAAGTCAGGGCATGAGGGTGTAGGGGGACCATGCTGCCCAGCTGCCCAAAGCTTGCTGGGGACCGCTCTGCCCAGTTTCATTTATAAATGAAGCTGTTGTAAATAGGACTATTAGAGATATTTAAAAGTATCACTGCCACTTGGACCTACATAGAGGTCAAAAGGTCACATTTCAGCATTCCACTGCAGAAAGGTTGCTGACTGCCAGACTAGCGGGTGCCTGGCTCTGGGGGAGGGGGAGGGCATTTATTTAGAGAGGTGGGGAATGTGGCACTATGGAAAGAAGTTAGTTCTTTCTTAGTACAGCAATCTTTGAATTTCCACTGGACACCACTGCGCTACGGGTCATCATCTTCAGAGTATACAGAAATAGTGTTCCCTGTGAACAAGGCACAGCTCCTTTGCCTGAGTGCTGTGGAAAATGAGCGAATGCTACTGTATGCTGGATGCATGTAGCTACGGGAGCAAGCCTAAGAACTAACTCCGGCTTCCATGAATGAGGGGAACAATTCCAGTAAAATCACCCAGATCCATGGCACAGTTGGTTAGGAGGCATTCTGCGTGCTGGCTGACCTGCCAGGGCAGGCTGCCATGTGGCCGGCTAACCGGCCTGTGCTGGTTGCCACGGGCCCGGTTACCCAGCTGGGGCTGGAGGAGTGGGGCCAGATGCCCGCTGCCCAGCCGGGGGGTGCTGGCCCCAGCTTGAATAACTGGCATAAAGCAGAATAAATGGACATAAATCAGACATCAGGAACAGCAACATACACAAACCTGTAGGAGAACATTTCAATCTCTCTGGACATTCAGTAACAGATTTAAAAGTAGAAGTCCTACAACAAAAAATTAAAAAAATAAAATGGAGAGAGAAATCTCTGAGCTGCAATTTATTTGCAACTTTGATTCCACTAACCAAGGATTAAACAGAGACTGGGAGTGGCTGGACCCTTACAAAAGCAAAACAAAAAGCAGTCAAGTAGCACTTTAAAGACTAATAAACTATTTTGCTAGGTGAGCTTTCGTGGGACAGACCCACTTCTTCAGACCATAGCCAGACCAGAACATTGTGGTATGGCTATGGTCTGAAGAAGTGGGTCTGTCCCACAAAAGCTCACCTAATAAACTATTTTGCTAGTCTTTAAAGTGCTACTTGACTGCTTTTTGTTTTGATACTGTATAGACTAGCACAGCTTACTCTCTGTTACCTTACAAAAGCACTTTCTCTGCTATGGAAGTCCACACTTCCACATTAGAGTCTGACAATGGGCCACATCCCCCCTGACTGATCTGACTTGTTTTTTCTCCTCTCTTGATGTATACCTACTGATAATGGGCCATTTCCACCCTGACTGAATAGATCTTGTCAGCTCTGGCCCTCCCTTTTACTGGGACCCCACTCTTTAAATACTCCTCTGAAACTCCCCCTCCCCCCACTCATGCATCTGACGAAGCAGGAACTTTGCCCACAAAAGCTTATGCTCCAAAATGTCTGTTAGTCTATAAGGTGCCACAGGACTGCTTGCTGTTCTCTGGCAAATTTTATTATCTGGAATTGCCAGTGCCCTGGGGATGCTAGATAATAAAGCTTGTACTCTGTCCTACGATCAAGAGAAATAATGGATGCTTAAGGGGAGAGTACATACTGCCTCTATATGAGAAAAAAGATAAAAGGCAACAAAATCTTTAATCCTTGAACATCAGGGATGGTTACAAGATATTCATATCTCAGTAGCAAGAAGGAATGGAACAGGAGTAATTGCAGCAGAAATATTGTAGAATAAACAATCAAAACAAAAAAGCAGTCAAGTAGCACTTTTAAGACTAACAAAATAATTTATTAGGTCTGTCCCACGAAAGCTCACCTAATAAATTATTTTGTTAGTCTTTAAAGTGCTACTTCACGGCTTTTCTGTTTTGATAGTATATAGACTAGTACGACTTTCTCTCTATTACTATTGTAGAATAAGGAGGTGGCCATCCAAATGCAGAGACCAAATGATAAAAGAGTACTGATCAGACAACAAATACTGAATGCTTTACACAAATAAGTGCTGTAAGCTGGTTGTAAAACATAAGTAAACGAGGAATTCATGATGCTGATGGACCATTATAACTGAAGCACCACAAGCTGGGTACTAGATTGTCAGAATGGATCTCAGACGTATGAGAGAACAATCTGAGCTATGACAACTGTCGTGGACAATAAGAATGCGGAAACAGAAATGAAACTATCTTAGAGTCAGCCAGAGTCCATGGCCTTGTTGCTGCCAACACACGTTGTAAAGAGGAAGGAACACTTCAGCACTTTTATGAACAGTGCCACCATGTCCCTGATTAACTACTTCCGGAAAAGGAAAAATCTAAAAGATGTGAGACTGTACTAACGCGATTCTAGGAAAGCAGATTGCAAGGCCGTATAGATTGGTTGTAGTGGACGTTCAAGTAACGAAATAAAGGATAAAATGGTAGAGGTTTGTGAACAGGCAAGTTAGTCTAGATTTAAGAATGAGGTTGGACAATAATCAGACCAACTACCATGATGCCAATGAGGCTTGGAAAAACATCCAACTACACTATGGAAAGTTTAAAAGTAGTCTTTGGCCAAACAGAGGGAAGGAAATTTTCGTTGCATGACAATATGTTGGTGGTCAAATAATGTACGGGAGGCAGCAGAGAAGGTGGACATAAAATTTAAGGTATGGCAGAAAGTAAGAACTGAGGACAGTCATGAGGAATACAAGCTGGTAAAAAAATGGAAAAAAAAACAATTGGAAAAACTAAAGGTCAGGCACTTGAAACCTTAAATGCAGGATTATTTTTGAAGGAGGGAAGAAAAAAGGCATATACAAAGTAGCTAGGATTAGGCAAGGACGCACAGAGGACTTGAAAGCTGTGATGTCTGTTGAAGATGAAAACAAAAGGTACTGGTAGAAGACTGCAAAATCATTATGAGATATCAGCAGTTTTATAAGAAATTATTCATAGACTTGGACTTTGAAGCCAGAAGAGACCATCATGATTAGGTAGGGCAAGGGTCAACAACCCCTTGCATGCATATCAAGAGTGGCACACAAGCAGATTTTCATTGGCATGTGAGGCAAGAGCTCAGCCCTGCTCCTGCTAAATGATTTCTTTGCTTCAGTCTTCACGGCTGAGGATGTTAGAGAGATTCCCAAATCTGAGCCATCTTTTATAGGTGACAAATGTGAGGAACTGTCCCAGATTCAAGTGTCATTAGAGGAGGTTTTGGAACTAACTGATAAGCTAAACAGTCACAAGTCTCCGGGACCAGATGGTATGCACCCAAGGGTTCTGAAAGCACTCAAATGTGAAATTGCGGAACTATTAACGGTGGTTTGTAACCTATCCTTTAAATCAGCTTCAGTACCCAATGACTGGAAGACAGCTAATATAACACCAATATTTAAAAAGGGCTCTAAAGGAGACCCTAGCAATTATAGACTGGTAAGTCTAACGTCAGTACCGGGCAAATTAGTAGAAACAATAGTAAACAATAGAAACCATAGTAAAGAATAAAATTGTCAGACACGTAGAAGAACATGATTTGTTGAGCAAAAGTCAACATGGTTTCTGTAAAGGGAAGTCATGTCTTACTCATCTATTAGAGTTCTTTGAGGGGGTTAACTAGCATGTGGACGGGGGGATCCAGTAGACATTGTATACTTAGATTTCCAGAAAGCTGTTGACACGGTCCCTCACCAAAGGCTCTTATGTAAATTAGGTGGTCATGGGATAGGAGGAAAGATCCTTTCATGGATTGGGAACTGGTTAAAAGACAGGAAACAAAGGGTAGGAATAAATGGTAAATTTTCACAATGGAAAGGGGTAAATAGTGGCGTTCCCCAATGGTCAGTCCTGGGACCAATCTTGTTCAACTTATTCATCAATGATCTAGAGAAAGGGGTAAGCAGTGAGGTGGCAAAATTTGCAGATGACACCAAAGTGTTCAGGATAGTCAAAACCAAAGCAGACTGTGAAGAACTTCAAAAAGATCTCAGCAAACTGAGTGACTGGGCAGCAAAATGGCAAATGAAATTGAATGTGCGTAAATGTAAGATAATGCACATTGGGAAAAATAACCCCAATTATACATACAATATGATGGGGGCAAATTTAGCTACAACAGATCAGAAAAGGGATCTTGGAATTATAGTGGATCGTTCTCTGAAAACATCCATGCAGTGTGCAGGAGCAGTCAGTAAAGCAAATAGGATGTTAGGAATAATTAAAAAAGGGATAGAAAATAAGACAAAGTGTATCTTACTCTCCCCTGTATAAAACTATGGTACGCCCACATCTTGAGTACTGTGTGCAGATGTGGTCTCCGCACCTCAAAAAAGATATATTGGCATTAGAAAAGGTTCCGAAAAGGGCAACTAAAATGAGTAAGGGTTTGGAACGGGTCCCATATAAGGAGAGGCTAGAGAGACTGGGACTTTTCAGTCTAGAAAAGAGGAGACTGAGGGGATAGAGGTATATAAAATCATGAATGGTGTGGAGAAAGTGAATACAGAAAAGTTATTTGCTTGTCCCATAATATAAGAACTAGAGGACACCAAATGAAATTAATGGGTAGCAGGTTCAAAACTAATAAAAGAAAGTTTTTCTTCACACAGCGCACAGTCAACCTGTGGAACTCCTTACCAGAGGATGCTGTGAAGGCCAGGACTCTAACAGAGTTTAAAAAAAGAGCTCGATAAATATTTGGAGGTTAGGTTCATACATGGCTATTAGCAAGGGGTAAGGTAGGGTGACTAGCCTTTTGTCGAACACGGGAGATGGATGGCAGGAGACAAATCGCTTGATCATTGTCTTCGGTTCACCTCCTCTGGGGCACCTGGCATTGGCTACTGTCGGCAGACAGGATACTAGGCTAGATGGACCTTTGGTCTGACCCAGTATGGCCGTTATGTTCTTATGTTCCCACATGCAGCCAGGAGGTTGCTCAAAGCCATACCATTTGTGGATTAACACAAGACCAGTTAATGCTATCAAACACCACCTAAATAGTATAGCTCTGCATCTTAGTTTGTTAATGAAGCTATTGTAACTAAGACTATAAAAGTGACTTGGACCACACATAAGGTTCAAAAGATTATAATTTCAGCACTCAGCCTTGGAAATGTTGCTGACCCCGATCTAGAATAATTTTCTTGGAGTAAGTTTAATGTATGAACGTAGGAAGAAAATGACAGCACTGAATTACGCCACAAGAAGTCCCTATTAAGGTCTCTGAAAATGTTCTGCAAGCAGAAAATGGAGTTAGCAGCATATCTGGATAGCATAAAAAATTCCCAGACTCAAGAGTAGCTGTTTTTTAAACTTAACAACAAAACAAACTCTCAGCTAAGTAAGGTACTAATCTGCAAACTAAACCAAACTTTAAAAACTGGTATTTGTGGCAATTTGATTTTCAGGCTGCAGTATGAGTGGATTCATAATTGCTCAACATCTCATTACTACATGTCCTATTATTACTAATAAGAGTTCCTAGTAACTATGACTATGTGTATACTATGAGATAAATTTGAATTTAAGGCACTTAGCTCAACTGTACCAAGTGACTGTCCTCACTGTAAATACCAGTAGCTCAATTTAGGGAGCACTAATATTGATATCTTAACATCGTCAAAATCAGCTGGGTATAGCATGAAGTTTAAATTTAATGTTCGAATAAAGTCCAGTGTGGAAGCACCATGTCTTAAAATTGAATTCATTAGCATCCAGAAGTGTCCCATATGTATCCCAGAAAGCTATGTGATTACCCACCATGTATAACCACTTCCATCTCTGCAGGAAGTGGGTCACAGGAAGCCTGCGAATGTGAATTACAGCACACTGGCAGCAGAGTATGCTTGAGTTCCACAGACAGCAATTGGCACACCTGAGGGAGGACACGGCAAAGCTCATAATGGCAGTGAGTGACCAAACTGAGGTCCTGTGCTCTATGCTGGAGCTGCAAAAGGATTCCCAACACAGGACTACAGGCTCTGCTCACTGCTGCCGGAGTCCCCAGAATACAGGTTGCCTGCCTCCCACCATTGTGGTCCCCCAGTGTGGGGAGAGAGGTCAAGGACAGCCTGCCACTCTAGCCCCATGAGCCACTGCAAAAGGCTATTCCACCACCCTTGACAACACTTCTTTTCCCTGCCACTTAACCCTCTCCTCCCCCAAAATAAAACATATTCTTTTGACCAGTGTGTGATATTTTGGTGCCCATGAGTGGTGGGGTGCACAAAACATTGTGGGGACCTGGTCGGGGGGAAAAGGGCCCATAACACACCTGCCTGCCACTATGCCAAGGTACATGGAGGACTCACAGCAGAGGGACCCAGGCAGGGGTGGAGAAGGCCAATAGCCCAGCTGCCCACCACTACGACAAGGTCTGCAGAGGACTCGTGGCAGGGTGACTTGGATGGAGGTGGAGAAGGCTGATGGAATGCTTTTAGTTGGTGGGAGGAGGTTAAATTGCAGGAAGAGGAATGGGTGCAAAGGGAGGGTGGTATCTATGCTTTCTGTGAAAGCCACATACTGATTTATTGGTTCAGAGCACAAATCATTTAGGGTGGAGGTGGGTGGTATTACAACATAGAAATAAATCACTATCACGTGTCTGGCAGATCATTCATTAAGCTATGTTTCAAAGCCTCCCTGATTGCTGCTGCTGCCTCTGCATGGTTACTGGAGAATGGCCTTGCAGACAGCTGCAAATAAGTAGGGTGACCAAATCTTCCCTGTCCAAATACGAGACGGGGGAATGACACCATCCCAGCAAAACTGGATGGATGGTCACCCTACCTGGGAGTCAAGCAGTGGCTGCCACCCTGCTGGGGGAGCTGTGGGAGGCAGCTGCAGCTCTTGGCTGCCCCATGACTTGCGGCATCGGGAACTGGGTTGCTGCCCTACCAGTGAAGCTCCTGGCTTCCACCAGCTAGGGGAAGCTGGGTGGCAGACATGCCCCTACACAGGTGCAACTCCTGGCTCCCCCAGTTGGGGAAAACCAAGTGGCAGCTGTGCCACCACCTGGGTCTGGCTCCAAGCTCTCCCCAGCCGGGGAAGCTGAGTGGCAGATGTGCAAGTCAGGCTCCCTGCAGCTGGGGGAAGCGGGGCGGAAGCCATGCTGCTGCATGGGTCCAGCTCCTGACTCCCTCAGCTGCAGGGAGCCAGAACTAGGGGCAGCCACCTATACTAGTTAAAAAAAAAAAAGTGGAATACGGGAAAATTAGCTCCTTTGACAAAATAAATTGGGACACCAGGATGGTGCCGAAGTACAGGGCTGTCCCGCCCAAAACAGGACAGATGGTCACCTTTCAAATAAGCTCTGCTCATGGCCTCAGTCTCTGAATTTCAGGTGTTCATGAAATTCTCCCACCTGGATTCACAACGTTATGCAAAATACAGCACGCTGTAATCACGGTGGGGACATTAATTTCAGAAAGGTCCAAACAGGTCAATAGGCATCTGAACCTCACTTTTAAATGGCCAAAGGCACACTCCACCACCATTCTGCACTTGCTGAGTCTGACACTGAACTTATCTTGGCTGCAGTCCAGAGCTCCTGTGTAGGGTTTCACAAGGCAAGGGAGCAGAGGGTAAGCAGGGTTGTCCAATATTACAATACTTATCTCTAAGTTGCCAATATGGATTTTCTGGTCTGGGAAAAAAAGTCCCATCCATGAGCTTTCTGTAAAGTCCAGAATTTCTGAAGATGCGCATGTTGTGAACTGTCCCATGTTGACGTTGGTGAAATGACCTTTGTGGTCCACAAGTGCCTGCAACACCACTGACTAGTACCCCTTTCTATTTATATACTCAGAGGCCAGGTGGTTTGGGGGTGTGAGGGGGATGTGCACACCATCTATTGCTCTATTGCAGTTAGGAAACCCCAACACAGCAAAGCCATCCCCTATGGCCTCTATGTCTCCCAGGGTCATGGTGTTCCTCAGGAGATGCTGAGAGTGCCCTGGCTACCTGCACAACCACAACCCCCAATGTAGGTCTGCCCACCCCAAATCGGATTTGCCACTTACCGGTAACTGTCGGGTGTTCCAAACTTCCACACAGCAATTGCCACTTGCTTCTGAACTGTTAAAACCAGCCTCATTCTTGTGTTGCTGTGCTTCAGGAATGGGGGGGGGGGTAGCAAATCACAAAGACCCAAAAAAGTGGACTTACTCATGCAAAAGTTCTGCAGGCACTGCCAGTCATCCTAGGACTCCAGAACAATGCGGTCCCACCACTCTATGCTAGTTTCATGAGTCCAAAACTGCTGTTCCACTGTCAGCAACGGATCGAGGACAGCCAGCATTTGAAAGTTTTTGGAATACAGTTGAGCAATTTCCTCTTCATCATCTTCATCATCATTCTCAACCATCATCTCCCTTTGGAGCTGAAAGAAAAAGTGTATGACAGTCTGGGAAGTTACCGTAACAGTGTGTGCAATGACTTGAAGCATTCAAAGATCCATGACTGCGTTAGCTCTGTGCCAGACAAAATGGTGTAATCTCCTGTTTGTTTTCATGTGGTTAGTGAGTACTCTGAATTCTGGGACAGTGCTTTGCATTGTGGGCTAATGAAATCAAACACCCACAAGCAGCCACAATTTTATTTCCCCCAAGTCGTTGGTACAAAACCCCCAGAAAGCAACAGGGCTCAGGAACTGTGGGATAGGCACCCACAATGCATTGCTCATGCAGTCAAACTTGGATAAGGCAATGGGGACAAAATAACTCAAAATGGAGAAACGGTGGAGCAAATTTCCAGAAGGTTTGAGGACACAAATTCAAATTCATAAGAATGAGGTAGAAAAATCAAATTTATTAAAAGTCAGATATATCTCCTAGTGTAGGTGGGGCCTGTATCAAGAGAAAGCATGATTAGAGGAAAGTTTTAAAAGTATTTAGTAACTAATATTGAATACACACAAGTGTTTGAAGATCTGTCTGCATGGACACTAGTGTTAGTGGGGTAGCAATGTTAGCCTGTAGCTTCACAAACAACAAGCAGTGCTGTAGCACCCTAAAGATAAACTAATTTATTAGGTCATAAGCTTTCATGGATAAGTGGGTCTTGACCTAATACATTTGTTATTTACATGGACACTAGAGGTCAATGGAGCAGCACCTCTAAGCAGGCTGAACAAGATGTTGTGCAACTGCATTCTCTGAAACTATATTGTTTCCTTTTTCTAATGAGAATTTAGAACAGCAAGAAGGTGCTTGGTTGATAGTCCTAGAAATGAAGTCCCTTAACACAGTATCAGCACAAGTAGCTCTCAATGCCAAAATGAGTTCACTCTTACACGGAGGGAGGATCCAATGATTTGCAAGGATATTTCATCCATTCAACTTTTGGTCCCTTTGCTGAAATAAATGATGAGTCCAAATCTTGCAAAGATACTGTGATGTTGCCACCTGTTTCACATGCAACTGAAATGTGACCATCATCTTATTTCATGTTGGTTACTGGACAGAAGTCAGAAGTAAATTATGGACCTGAGCTGAACTGAAGAAGCAACCTGGCAATAAAAGCTTTAAGTTGCATTATCAGTTTCCAGAACTAGTTAACATATATTATAAAAATTTTAATAGAAGATTGAAGAACAGCATGTGATGGCTGGCAGGAAAAAAAAAAGCAATTGGGAGCTCTTGCTTATGTTTTCTGAAAATAAATGGTTATGATGCCAAATTCAGCTTTACATTAGTCTTAAGCTGAACCACACGCATGTTTAATTAAAGCTAGTGCTAATGGACATAATATAGCTAATAACAGGGTTAAAGTAAAATTTTAAAAGATATGGATCTGATAGATAAAGCTCAGTTATCACGGTTTTACATCTAGTTCTTAGAAACAGTAAAGTCAGCAACCAGAAGAACTGAATATGAGGGGATCAGTAATGCACACTCCATATACAGTACAATGCATATTATGTGCTTTTAAATCAACAGTTACAGCAGTGGAGAAGGTACAAGAACGGAGAGGAAACTCATGAAGTGCTGGAAATTGTAAGGATCAGGCTGTTAACAGTTTTGATTTTCAGTTTAAACATGGGAAGGAGAGCATGATTGTTACTGAGTTTGTGCAGCAGCACCAATGGAGCGAGTCTTGGCAGAAGAGAAAGATGAATGAAACACTGAAAGAAGGCCAGAGATGCCAGAACACAGGAAGCAAGTACCAGGGCATAGGAAGATGAGATCATGCACGTAAATCGATTGTGGGTCTTAAAACTTTGCTGAAATGGAGCTCTTAGTTATGGCTGATTGTAAATAGGAAGCCAATAGGAATGTGAGACTGGAGAAGATGGGATGGTATTTACATATGACAGTAAGATTTTGATAAATAGCATGGATGCTTGTGCATGTTATGCTGCAGGATGAGTGTGCAAGGAGTAGCAGACTCAAGTTATATTGTGAGGTGCAAAGGAGAGTGTGGAGTTAAGGACAGAATTCTTATTGAGTTCAGTGGAACTTCTTCACAGGGAGAATAGTCATGGAGAAGTAACCTTTGTTAGTTTTTAAAGTGCTACAGGACGACGCTTTTGTGAAGATGCGGACTAACAAAATTATTAGGTGATGAACTTTCGTGTGTTAAGTTGGAAAAGGGAACTGAGTTTTAACTGTACAAGGCTTCATGGGACCCTTAACAAAAACAGTCCTCTAGCCCGAGCATTACTGCATACCAGAGTCTATCACCTGGTGACTACTATCCAAGTAAATAAATAAGCAAGTGAAATGGTAATATGTAAAGCGAACAAGGAACGGTTTATTAAGGGATAGTTTACAATATATGTGAAGAATAGGAAAAGGAAGAACTAGGCAATAAATCAATAAAAATCTTAATTATAATAGTCAGTTCCCAAAAACCAATACCTGAATATAACAACGCATTTATATTAACCTTCTTCACAGTTCCTGTTGGTTGCCTAGGACCTGCAACCTTTGAACTAATTTAACATCCTCAGGGAGGAAATCCCTCCATGGAGAATTGTTAATACAGTGGTCTTGTCCAGTAGATGTTATTGGTGACAGTGGATCTTGAGGCAGCAAGCAGTAGATGTTAAGTTGAATCCCATGGTGTCTGTTGTTCTTAGATCAAAGCCTGTGCCACACTGCTACTAGGACGGGCAGCACTACAGAAAGGTCAGTACTGGCCTTATTTTTCCCTTGTGGCAGGAAAATCTTATGTAACAGTGCCCCTGCAGGAAAACCCCTTAGGAGTCTCTGAGGTAAACCAAATGGCAGGAAAAATCCCCTGTGCCAGAATAACAGCATAATTCAGACTCCATTTTGTAACTCCATAAAAGATACGGATCATACTTAAGTCACGTGACCACTCTCCATATTCTCTTAGGGGCTTAAGATTTCATTCCCAACATGTGGGACAGACCTACTTCTTCAGATCTGGAAAATTCTAATAAATGTAAACTGACACAAAGAGAATTTAACAGAAAGATAGGAGAAGAAAAAAAGAAATGAAAACTGATGAATCAGCTACATAGGACAGATGGAAGTGGGGGAAGGGGGAAGGAAATTACTTACTGCAAAAAAGCAGTCCAGTAGCATTTCAAAGACTAACAAAATAATTTATTAGGTGATGAACTTTCGTGGGACAGACCTACTTCTTCAGATCATAGCCATACCAGAACAGACTCCATATTTAAGTCAAGAATTAAATTAAGCCAAGTATAATCTCCCCTCCCCCACCTTCTGCCTCTCTACTCTCTGATTTGCTTACCTTGATAATATTTTTCTGATCTGTCAACCTTGATTACTATTTTTGTTTCTCTGTGCCTTAAATATGGAGTCTGTTCTGGTATGGCTATGATCTGAAGAAGTAGGTCTGTCCCACAAAAGCTCATCACCTAATAAATTATTTTGTTAGTCTTTAAAGTGCTACTGGACTGCTTTTTTGTTTTCATAGTATATAGACAAGCATGACTTTCTCTCTGTTACTTACTGCAACTGTCTATTAAGTTAAGTAGACTGCCTGAGATCCCTACGAATATCAAAGATGAGGAAACTGTCTTTGTAATGCATAAGGTAACTGATAGCTTTGTTGAGACCAAGGTGTGAAGTACTGAACCTGAGAATGAGCTCCTATTCAGATGTCTCCCTTTGTAATTTGGTGTTAAAGTCTCTTTCTTTTAGAATGAAGACTTTCAAGTCGAGTGCTATGGTCTGCTCCATTGAAATGCTCACTGAAAGATTTGTGTGCATTCAGATGCCTAATGTCTGATTTGTGTCTATTCATTCTTTGGTGAAGTGATTGTCCAGTTTGTCCAATACAGACAGCAGAGGGGCATTGCTGGAACCTGATGGCATACATAAAATTGGTGGAGGTTCAGCAATATGAGCCCCTGATCATGTAACTGACGTGGTTAGGTCCAGTGATGGTGTCTTCACAGTAAATATGTGGACAGAGCTGGCAATGGAGTTTGTTGCAGGGAAATGTTCCAAGATTAGTATTTCTGTGGTATGGTGTGTGGTTGCTAGCGAGAATTTTCCTGAGGTTAGGTGGTTGCCTTTAGGAAAGGACAGGTCTCCCATCCAAGGCCTGTGAGTGTAGCATCATGTTCCCATATAGGTTGTATATTGCCTATAGGCCCTCCAGTGCATTTTCAACAATGACAAATAGAATACCACCTAACCTCAGAACTTTTCCCTGCAGCAAACCCTGTAATTTTCTTCCCACGAAAGCTCATCACCTAATAAATTATTTTGCTAGTCTTTAAAGTGCTACAGAGCTGTTTTTTTGTTTCACAGAGAGAGTTTGCAGGATTGATGTCAGGGATTAATTGCAACCACAGTGGGTGTGGCATTTTCATTGCAGACTTCAAAAAGCTCAGGTTGTTACATACAGGCTGTTTCTCTATTCTCAACTACTAGAGTGCAGCCCTAAGAAGCTTCTCTGATGTGGAGCCTATGGGTATGTCTATACTACACAAAAGGGCACAGCATGGCCAGTGGCAATGTTTGAGCTTGATCTACTGCCAAAATGTGGGCAGTCCCAGAGCCATGTGTCTGAGTCTGATGACCTAGACTTTAAGACTTGGTGCTACAGTTTTATTTTGTTTCAGTGCAGACATACCCTATAGGTTTTATCTCTATTCAACAGACAATTGAAACCATGCTCAATGTAATTTATGATAGCATGGTTTTTGGCAGATCGGATGCTCACCTTTTTGTCTTTTGAAGTTTTTTATCCCTATGACAATATGTGTGGGTCACATGAAGCCCTAACACAAATTCCAAAGTTGTTTATATTTAGACCTAGCTAGCAGTCAGCACAATCCTAGCTGAATGTGGCACGTTACAAGACCACAGGATTTGAGATTTATGTTCTCTGTTCAAAGATTTGCAACCAACAGAGTCAGTATTGGCTGTATAAACCAGTCAGTTGGGTCCATGAAACCCTAGCATCTCTCTTCATTAGTAAATGTTATCCTGCCAATTTGTCAATAGTTTGAAACTATCACTGAACAACAGTAAAATGCCTTGCCAACAATAATCTGAGACATATTCATATAGAGAACTCATTAATTCAGTCTTGGTATAAGTGATATAGCGATTAGTTTTCAATGATGTTGCACTGGCTTACACCCAGGACTGCATTTTATCCCAAAATACTATACAAGACGTGTCTGCACCGTAATTAAAAACCCACAGCTGGCCCATGCCAGTTGACCTGGGCAAAGGGGCTGCTCAACTGAGGTGTAGACACTGAGGTTCAGCCCGGAGCATAAGTCAGTTGGTAAGGGTCGTCCGCAGGTATCTAAGTGCAACGTAGACATACCCTTAATCTGCATGGCGTGAGATACTGTTAATATAAACTCTGTATCAGTTTCAGTTAGCTTTAAGACAGATGTGCAAAGTTCATTTGAGATAATTACAATAAAAGCTTATTGGAAAGAGCTATGTTTTGAAACAATTTCAATTTTTTTGCCCAGCGCAAACTGATTCATTCCGTTAGAGGGCATGAAACCCTCAAGCATTTGGACTTTCTAAGCACTTCTGCTAAAAAAGAAAAACAAAAACAGTTTTATCATGTATCTCACATTCAAGGAACTCTGCGTCCTGGCTGCTAAGGCCAGGCTCATTCTCTCTTTTGTTACGATTATTCAATCTGCCAGAAAGAGTACAGAATGTTTTGTCTTCAGTATCTGCAATGTTATAGGGCATAAACACATCTTCAGTGATGTAAGAAAGAAGTTGGATTGGAGAGACTATAAACATGCAGTAAACCGAAAAAACATGACGCAGTCACAGCCAGAAAAGACCAACAGACATCTAGTCACAGGGAAATGGCACCAAGTAATTATTGGCTGATGGTAACAACATCTGAGCATTCTGACTCGTTCTGTCAACATATTTACAAGCATGTTGATCTAGTCTTAATGCTGTTTGTGTTGTGTTAGATTATCTTAATTAGAATAATAACGTAAGAGGGACAACACCCCCAACCCCAAATATCATTATCTATTCAGTTAAAGTGACTTGGATCCTGACTGGATGGGTCAGAGAGCAGGTCAGATCAGTACGCAAGAGCAGCATTTGGCTATTTGACAGACAACTCTCTCAACTATCTTTATTTTTTTCTGGGCTGTTTTGGGATAATTTTTTAGCATATCACTGGCAAGCGGTCCTTTAAAGATAGCTTGCAAAAACTGTATTCACATAGTTTCAAATTCAACATCCCATAAACAACCAGAAAGTGTATTTTGTAATAGCAAACAGAAGAACACCTAGTTCACCTATTTATCCTCATACTAGATTTTGTTGTGCAGAGACTTAATTGATGTTAGAAGCACACTAGAAATTAGGTATTTTAAACAACATTTGTGTTGCTGTGCTCATATCAGTGCTGACAACACTATCAAAACAACAAATTGTGGGAAATAGTTATTGAAAGAGATTCATTCATTTTAACACTAAAGAGACAATCTGAAAGACTAATTATTTTTCCAAGTAAAAATAACATGGATGATTTTGACACTCTCTTTGCGACCCTGTTGTTCCTCCTATAAGCATGTTTGATACTCTTTTGCTGTGCAGCTCTTATTACTCTTACTGTGACCCTGCACTCAAGGATTTGATGAAGATAATGGATGCGAGGGTGGAACATCAAAATGTGGGGGCTCAAAAGTAGCAGTAACATAGGAAATAAGTTATCAGGCAGCAAGAAGGATTAGAAAAATATTTCTTTGGAAAAACATTTGATGCAGGGGGTCCTATGGACAACAGCTTTGTTATCTATTCTACTCTGCCTTTTTCTACTCAGTGTTATCCAGTGTTGAGTACAACAGGGATCCTGTATGAAAAAGGTAGAATGTGATTATGCAATTAGAACAGGGACAGAATTCAGTTGCAGTCAGGCATTTTCTAACTTCTGAGTTACTGACTTTTCAACCTTAGCATTTTTTGATAAAGAGATTTTTGTAATGAAAAAAGTCTGATGTACAGCTAATGAGATGGCATAGGTTACCGTCACCTATAAACATGCACAGAATGGGCACTATTACACTTCAAGTTCATTGAACAGGGACAAGTGTCTTGCACAAACTTGCTATCAGTTGTCACGCCCACAAAATAAAGAATGAAGTTATTAAATGAACCCTGGAATAAACAACTTTGAAATGTACTTCATGTATCCTTGAGAGATCCTCTCTTTGTCCATTGACCTTCAGGCAGAAGATAAAGAGAGCCCCAGCGTTTACATGTTAGCCTGCTTTACAGCAAGCATGCCTTTCTCCTCATCTGAGTTTAGTTGCTGTGTATGGACATCAGAAGACTAATACAACATAGCTCCTTAGAGCCGTACTAATATTTACTGGTAACAGTTTTTTATATAACTAACTGGATTTATACACACAGGAACACATGAGAAGATTATCAACAAATATTCAAAATTGATACAAATGCCAACTAGTGCCAAAAGCAAGGGATAGCCATGTGGCGCAAGAGGCTTGGAAAGAAATATGATTTTACTCCCTTGGAGCTGCAGATGCCCCTTTTCCCTCTGGTCCCTACTTGCCAAGGTTTCTTTTAAAAAGTGCATACTGCCTTTACAGAGTCCTGGTTATAGTAACGCCTCTAGTACCCAAGGGCCACAGTAGATAACTTGTCAGAAGCCTCATTTAACTCTGCGGGATATTATTATTCTATTTACTTCCTAAAATCCACAAACCTGGAAACTTTGGATGCCGTATCATTTCGGGTATTGGCACCATTACTACAGGACTATCCAGCTATGCAGACTCCCTCCTCAAATCCTATGCCACCAACACTCCCAGCTATCTCCAAGATATCACTGAATTCCTGAGGAAGTTACAAAACATCAGAAAACTTCCTGACAACACCATCCTTGCACCCATGGATGTAGAGGCTCTCTACACTAATATTCCACATGAAGACGGATTACAGCTGATCAGAAATAAGATCCCTGATGTTACCACAGCTAGTCTGCTGTCTGACCTACATAACTTTGTTCTCACCCACAATCATTTCTGATTTGGGGACAATTTATACCTCCAGATTAGTGGCACTGCTATTGGCATGCACATGGGCCCACAATATATTTACAGCTGACTTGGAAGAACAATTCCCCAGCTCTCGTCCCCTATTATTCCTCCTTTACTTACAATACAATTGATGACATCTTTATCATTTGGACCCATGGTAAAGAGACTCTGGAAGAATTTCACAGAGACTTTAACAAGCTACACCCCACCATCAACTTCAGCTTTGACCACTCCACATGAGAGATACATTTCCTGGACACTACAGTACAAACCACTAATGGCCAGATCAATACCACTCTCTACTAGAATCCCCCTGATCGCTACATTTAGCCACGTTTCTAGCTTCCGTCCTGCACACACCATATGATCCATCCTTTACAGTCAAGCCCTGAGATACAATCACATCTGCTCTGATCCTACTGACAGAGATTGAAAACTACAGGATCTCCAAACAAACAAACATTTATAAACTTGAATTACCCACTGGGAGAAAAGAAAAAATCAACAGGGCCAAACGAATACTCAGAAACCATCTACTCCAAGATACTCCCAAAAAGCCAATAACAGACCACCACCACAACCTACAGCCCCCGACTCAAACCACTGTAATCCATCACTGAAGACCTACAACCTATCCTAAATCACAATACCACACTACACAAGGCCGTAGATGACAGGCCTGTTCTCTCCTACAGACAACCTCCTAACCTTATGAGGATTCTCTCTAGCAACCACAGGCTATACCAAAATAATAATAATCCTGTAAGTTTTCGTTACAACAAGCCCCGTTGTCAACTTCGTCCACATATCTGTTCTGGAGATCCCATTACTGAACCTAACCATATTAATTACAGAATCAGGGGCACATTCTCCTGTTTCCCAACTAATGTTATATATGCCATCATGCGCTAGCAATGTCCACCCACTATGTATATTGGGCAAACTGCACACAATCTTTGCCAAAGAATGAATGGACACAGAGCAGACATCAAAAATCTCCAAATACACAATCCTGTCAGCTAGCACTTCAATGGACTGGGCCATTCTGTTAAAGATCTGAGAGTTTGTGTTCTGGAGAAAAGCGACTTTAACAAATGTCTACAGACAACATGTTCATAACGTTCATATTCGAATTTGACACATTAACACTTGGTTTGAACAGGGACAGCAATTACCCGACCCATTATAAGGACTCTTTCACATGCTTTCATGTTTGACCTAACAATGAACTTCCCCACCCCTCACCATCCTCTTTCTGCTCTTCTATCTGATTTGCCAACCTTGATAACAATTTGTGGACCTCTGTGCTTTATATATTGGGTCTGTTCTGGTAAGGCTATAGATCTGAAGAAGTGGGTCCATCCCACGAAAGCTCATTACCTAATAAATTATTTTGTAAGTCTTTAAAGTGCTATGTGACTGCTTTTTTGTTCTGTGGGACATGGCAGTGAAGTTGAGTCTTTTCTTATCAGTCAAGGCCATTTTCCTTTAAGCTTTTTCTAGGCACAGAAAGACACTGGGTTGGCATGATATTTTCTGGTAACAGACCACAGATAAGGTGCTGGACTAGAGGTGAGATGTGGCAACCATAATAAACTATCCTTCAAGAACAACAAGAAGTCTTGTGGCACCTTATAGACTAACAGATATTTTGGAGCATGAGCCCTCGTCGGCAAAGACCCACTTCATCAGCTGCATGAGCGGGGAGGTGGTTCCAGAGGGGCATTTAAAGAGTGGGGTCCCAGTAAAAGGGAGGGCCAGAGCTGACAAGGTCTATTCAGCAAGGTGGAAACGGCCCATCATCAATAGCGGGTATCAAAAGAGGAAAAAACAAGTCAGATCAGACAGGGGATGTGAGCCACTGTCAGAGTCCAATGGGGAGACGTTAACGCCCAGGGCAGAGAAGCTGCCCCTGCAAGCCGCCAGCCACCCCCACTCCCGGCCCAGTCCTCGGTCAACGGAGTCAACTTTGCAAATAAGCAGCGGCTCAGAGACGTCTCCCTGCACCCGAGCGTCAGCGCGAGCCGCCCCCACAAGGCGGGGAAGCGCGGCGTCTGCAGAGCCACTTTCCCGCCTTTGCTGCTGCTGCTGCTGCTGCTGCTGCTGCTTGGAAGGGCTGGAAACGTCGTAACGAGACCCCAGACTAAGGACCGTTCAGTGCTGCTCCCACTTACCCCCTGGGCACCCCCTGACTTCAGCAGGGCCGTGGCCGGGATGAGCTGTCGGCCCCCATCCTTCGCACGCGGCGCGGTGGCTGTCAAACCCCTGCGGAACCGCCCCAGGCGCTGCCCAGCTCCGACCCGTTTGCTCCGGCTTTCCAGCGCGCACCGCTCAGGCCGGCTCGCACACGAGACGGAGGCTGAGGAGAACCGCTCGCAGCGGGGGGGCTGCCGGCAGCACCAGCAGAGGTGGGGGGAAGGGCGGCTGCTCTCGAGCTAACTTCAGGCTGAGCGCCTCAACGGCGCTCATGCTAGATTCCCGCGTGCTAGCAAGGCGCATGCGCAGCGGTACTTCTCTCTCCCCCGCCGCCGCCGTTGAATGCGCACGATACGCAGGCGCAAGATCCTCCCGCAGGGCTGTTCAGTGCCGAGGACGCGCCTTGTGCGCGTGTCCCTACTGTGACGTAAGCGCATCTTCACCCTGTCGCCTCTGCACAGCTCGGCGTGTCTCACCTACGGCGCACGCGCCGCTCAGTTCCTCCGTCGGGCTCCGCCCCGCGCCTCCTGCTGAGCATGCGCAGTGGCGTAGCTCCCTTTCTCCCTCTCCGGAGAGGCTTGTGTGACCGCCGCGGCGGGAGTCCGCGAGCTCACTAAGGAGGGAGGCCCCCGAGCCCGCGGGAGCCGGAGCCAGCCGGGGCAGACGGCCCGGCTGAGGGGAGCGGCGCGGCGCGGCCCCAGTCTCCGGCACCATGAGCATCGAGATCCCGCCGGGCCTGACCGAGCTGCTGCAGGGCTACACGGTGGAGGTGCTGCGGCACCGGCCGCCCGACCTGCTGGGCTTCGCCGCCGACTACTTCACCCGCCTGCGGGATGCCCGCGACCAGGAGGCCGCGGCCGGCGGCCGCAAGGGCGTCAACTTCGACGGCGAGCCCATGCAGACCGAGTCCAACGGCGAGGAGGAGCCCGGGCGGGACGACGAGGACTCCGACTCCGACTTCGAGCGTAAGGGCCGAGTGGGGGCTCGGGCGGGGCACGGCGAGGGCCGGGGGGCCGCTGCCACGGCGGGGCCGACCGGGTTCCTCGGCCGGGGGCAGGCCCCGCGGAGCCGTGCTGCGAGAGGTCTGGGCCGGGGCAAGGGGACACCCCCTGCTGGGGTGCGTCTCCCGGCCAGCCCGGGGGTGTGTCCCTGGAGGGCGGGAACGGGGGGCTGGGGATAGAGGCACGGTTACAGCGACGGGCCAAGCAAAACCGGGACTGGCAGTGCTGCCGCTGGTAGCCCCTTGCGCGGCCCCCTGACCCCCCCCCCCCGGCTCGTGAGGCGCTTTGAAAAGACCCGACGGCGGGGAGCTGTCGGGCACCCCGCTTTCCCGGGCAGCGTTCCTGGCAGGGTGCTTTCTCCGTTCAGCCTCCGGCAAACCTGCACTGTGGAGTGCTCTGTTAGGTGAATTTCACAGCGAAAACCTCGCCAGTCCCATCCCTCCCTAATGTGCGGGGCTAGTTTAGCTACAGACTAATACAAGACACGGTGCTTTGAATGGGGGGAAGAAATCTAGGCTGCTGTAACCCACAGGAAAGGGGCAGTCCCTATCCGTATGAGCTGCTCTGGTGTGCAGTCTCTGTGGAATTTTCTGTCTGTGTTTCTTTGTCTTTTTGTTATCTGTGCTATTAAGAATCTGCCTATTTGGGTTCTGAAGTAGTCTGCCTCTAACAATTAGATATGCCATTGAAAAGGCGGTTTACTGTACGAAGTTTGGCCTTCAATATATTATAGGCCACTGTAAAAGAGACTCATCCTGGAGGCGGTAATCAAATATATGCAGCTACACAGTAACTGTCGAAAGGGTATTATAGAATCTGACTTGAACTATCGAAAGATCAAAATGTCCATGCTGCTGAGTTATGTGGTATGTAAGATGATGCACTTTTTGTTTGGCCCTTTAGAATATTTACAGTACAGATATTTAAGGAATGCCCTTTTCTCCATTTGTGTGTGTGTGTTTGCGAGGGGTTGGATGGTAGTGGTTGAAGCTGAATTCAGTGTACATAATAATGGAATGATGATGTGGATGTATCCTAACAGTGTGTGGGCAACTCAGTTTCATAAATAATCATAATTAATTTAGTGCATCTGATGGGGTTTTTTCCCCTCTACTTTTGGGCACCCAGAGGTGATAGGAAGCCTTGTGCACCTTTTTCTGGTTCCTGCCTTGAGCAGCTCTAGGGCAAAAGTGAACTTTTTTTCAGGTTTTACCCTCTGAAATAATCCTATACTCTGCTTTACTGTTTCAATAGAAAACACAGTAGTTACAATTTTACCTAGTCTTCCGATATATATCTGCTTTGTTTTGTACAGAATGCTTCTAGGCTCAATATCAGAAATTTGCAAAATTCCATCTTTAAAGCACCGTGGTACTTTTTTTTTAGGGGGGGGGGAGTTAAGCGATAGTTTAGAGTCCTTTTAAACAGTTACGTTCTGTAAAGTGATATCAG
This sequence comes from Carettochelys insculpta, assembly GCF_033958435.1. NCBI lineage: Eukaryota > Metazoa > Chordata > Testudines > Carettochelyidae > Carettochelys > Carettochelys insculpta. The sequence goes on along the minus strand of NC_134147.1, from coordinate 48,867,305 downwards.
GTAGTATCCAATCCAACACGAAGCCTTTTAATTGTCAGTAATAAAACTTCTTACTTTACATACACTGAGATTTTAAATGTGAACAATACTAACTAGTTGCATTACATTTTCACATATCGTATTAGCTAGGTTAGATCTGTTTTCTTACACTGAATCAGCTCACTTGAATAGCTCAGTTTGTGCAGTGTCCTCATCAGTTTAATTATCTGAATATTTTGGGCTGGGGTGAGAATGAGTATTGATACTTCCTGATGATGTATTCTCTTCCAGCTGTCAAATACACTTCAGTTTCATGGTTTTTCAGAAGTCTTTGTCAACATAACAACGTCCGCCATTAGAGTGTTGTACCTTTTAGCAAGATAACACCAAAGAACTGGTACAGGGATAGGAAATAATTTTGTGGAGGGGGTCACTCTAAAAATATTGTCAAGTATTGGAGGGGTAGCCATGTTAGTCTGCTATATACATCGGACAAACTGGACAGCCTCTACATAAAAGAATAAACACACACAGATCAGATATCAGAGAGCACTTCAATCTCCCAGGCCACACAGTAGCAGACTTAAAAGTAGCTATCCTACAGCAAAGAAATTTCAGGACCAGACTCCAAAGAGAAATTTCTGAGCTACAGTTCATCTCCAGATTTGATGCCCTCAGCTCAGGCTTAAACAAAGACTGTGAATGGCTGGCTAAATACAGAAGCAGCTTCCCCTCCCTTGGTGTTCACGCCTCCAGATCAACTGCTGGTAGTAAGCCTCACCCTTGCCGACTGAGCTAACCTTGTTATCCCCACGCTTGCTCTGGCTTATTTATACCTGGCCCTGCAGATTTCCAAGACCAGCATCTGATGAAGTGAGTCTGTGCTCACGAAAGCTCATGCTCAAAACTTTTCTGTTAGTCTATAAGGTGCCACAGGACCCTTCTTTGCTGTTCCAAAACTATTGGTACTGGTCCCACCCAGGTCTGGAACCCCTTGAACAAGTGGGTCTGTGGGCAGAAGGTGTGGGTCTGTGGGCTACAAAGAGAAATAGTGTGTGAAAGTAAAAGAGAATGTGTGTGTGTGTGAGAGACAGACTGACTTTGTGACTGTGTGCTACAGTGTATTTGTGGCAGTAACTGTGTGTGTGGCACAGACTGGATATATATGACAGTGTGTGTGCTAGCTGCTGTTGGGTCAGCTTTGGAGAGACGCCACCCTCTGTATCTTTTTAAGGGAAATCTGTTCTGCTTTTTTGTCTCCCCGCTCCCCTGCACTCCTGAGTCAGTTGCCATCTGTGCTTCAGACTCCAGAAATTCTGCTATGTGTCTCCCTCTCCCTGATCCATGCTCTGCAGAGATTGGGTACAAGGGCAGGGGAACACCCTGAGGTAAGCACTATACTCTCTCTCTCTCTCCCCTCCCCTCCCCTCCCTGCCCCAGCTAGCAGGAGAATCCCAGAATCAGCTGGGCTGCAGACAGAACAGGGTGGGGAAGGGGCAGCCCAACACTTGCTGTTGGCTGTAAGTGTGCATGCTCTGCTAATCAAATGGGTGAGCCAGAGAAAAATGCTTGGCAGGCCACATCCAGCCTGAGTGTGATTTTGCTCACTCCTGAACTTGTTCCTACCTGATAAATCTTTGAGGACAAAGAAAGACAAAAAGCATAGTACTGTTAGCTCCCATTTGCTTTTTATAATTTTTTTTTTACAATTAAAATTAAAGTAACTTTTTTACAGAAAGCTCTTATATGTATTGTGCAATTTATTTGTGCTGTTGCATATTGCGATACTAAAACAGCCCAAGAGTTGAATGTCTTATAAGTAAACTACATTGTGGGTACTGCCATAGTAATTAATAATTAGTGCTAGAACTACTCAGTGGTTTGAGCACTGGCCTTTGTAAACCCAGGGCTGTGAGCTCAATCCTTGAGAAGGCCATTTAGGAGTCTGGGGCCATGTCTACACTAGCCCCAAACTTCGTTTCGAAGTTTACTAATGAAGCGCTGAAATACATATTCAGCGCCTCATTAGCATGTGGGCAGCCGCGGCACTTCGAAATTGACGCGGCTCGTCCCGACGGGGCTCCTTTTCAAAAGGACCCCGCCTACTTCGAAGTCCCCTTATTCCCATCTGCTCACAGGAATAAGGGGACTTCGAAGTAGGCGGGGTCCTTTCGAAAAGGAGCCCCATCAGGATGAGCTGTGCAGCGGCGAGCCGCATCAATTTCAAAGTGCCGCGGCTGCCCACTTGCTAATGAGGCGCTGAATATGTATTTCAGCGCTTCATTAGTAAACTTCGAAATGGTGGCCGTTTACATGGCCATTTCGAAGTTTGGGGCTAGTGTAGACGCGGCCTGGGGCCAATAGAATTAAAAAAAAAAAAAAATCTGTCAGGGATGGTTCTTGGTCCTGCTGAGAGGGCAGGGTCTGGACTTGATGACCTCTTGAGGTCCCTTCCAGTTCTATGAGATATGTAGATGTATGTATACTACTTTTTCAAGTTGTTGAAGCTGACACCTATGTGCCTTAACTTTTTGCATTCATAAAATTATTTCATAACCTGTGGTAACTTTCAAAATCCAAAAAGGAATAGGATTTCCACTGTTTTCTAAAGTTTTAAGATGTTGGAGATCTTTAGGATCTTAATAAATTTTGTCCAAATGAAATTAGGCCTTTGGTTTTAGAAGGGAAAAGTTGGTTTAAAAAACAGACCACCCTATCTCATGTAAAATTCTAGACGCGAGTTGTATTGAATATATATATATTGACGAATAAATACAGAGAGCTTCTGAAATCACACAGCAAACTTCTCTGGAGTTTTTATTCTCCGCAAAACTCACTCAGTATGGTTGAAACCTTCATTAGTCAAAGTATTTAATGATTTATCCTTTTTGATAGTGTATTCTTAGCATAGTAAGTCCTTCATTTTTGTACACCTTTTGGCATAAAAGGATGTATTTTGAACATCCTTGAACAAGCCTAATGTACATGTAAAAGTATAACGGTTACACATCTTTGCATCTAGGAACCAATTTTCATGGATTTACGTCCGAAGAAATAAATAAAGGTTTTATTAAATAATTAAACCTTTTATGTTCAGAATTTACTTGCCTTGGTGAGATGACCTCGGGATATAAAACATTTACAGTAAGTGTAGATACAGTACTGTTCAATCTTGTTAAATTACAAGGTATTTTGATGGGGATGTTGCTGATTGTAATCAGAGCCAATACAAAACATGTGAATTGGATGAGAGAGAACTCTGCTGATTGAACAGCTGGATAATTATCTATGTTAATATGAAATGGATAAAGGCTAAACCCTGCAAATTTTCACCTTGGTTTTCATTCTTTCTACTTTTGATGGACTATTGTGGACTGGTTTGCCCCGTGTTTGGGCTATGAAGAAAGTAGTGATAAGCTATGTATTTCATTTCTGTTCTAATTAGGTTCCTGGACATAACATGAAAGCTTTGGCTTTGTGTCTGTTTGTCAGGTGTGATGTGTGATCCAGCTTTTATTCTGTTCATATCTGTATTTGATTCTTAGTACTGTGTTTCCTTTGTTACACAACTGAATTATGTTTCATACAGACAATGGAACAGTTAGGGAATCTTCATTTACATGTTAATGAAGGTTAGAAAAGGTGTAGCAAGAATCTTTAGCAGTATAAAAAGAATGTTTGATTAAAATGTTACCGAAAAGGGTGAAGGAACATAAGCCAAAAGAGAAACAGGTTAGAATATTTAGATATGTTAAATATTATTTAAGTTGTCAGAGTCTGATGAAATTCGTCCAACGGTGCTTACGGAACTAGTTGAAGTGGTGTGAGAATTGCTAGCAATTACCTTTTGAGAATTCATGGAGGGCAGTTTGATTCCATGGGCTTGGTGAAAGGCAGCCTTTGAAAAGGGGAACAAAGAAGACCCAGGGAATTATCAACCAATCAGCTGAACTTTGATACTTAGTGGAACAAATTATTAATCACTTTTTAAGCACTTAGAGGATAAAGCCAACATGGATTTATCAAGAGCAAATCTTGTCAAACCAGCCTAATTTTTTTAGACAAGTTTACTGACTTACTGGACAGGAAGGAAGCCGTGGACTTGATTATACCCTGATTTTTATTAAAGGTTTTGACTGAATCCCTGTGACATTTTCATACACAAACTAGAGAAATGTGGTGAAGATGAAATTACTGTTAGGTTGGTGCACTATGGGTTGAAATATCCTACTCCAAATGTAGTTAGCAATGCTTTGTTGTCACATGGAGAGTGAGCATCTATTGTGGTCACATGGTGGGTTACTTCTGAGGCTGATATTACCTTTATTAGTAACTTTGATAATGGAGTGAAGAGTATGCTCATAAAATTTGTAGCTGACACCAAGCAGAGAAGGGTTGTTAGCGCTTTGGAGGAAGTAATTGGAATGACCATGACAAATTATGGAATTGGTTTGAAATTCACAAAATGAAATTCAATAAAAATAAGTGCAAAGTACTACACTTAAGAGGAAAAAAATCACATACACCATTACAAAATGGGAAATAAGTGTCTAAGTGACAGTATTATTTAAGAGTCTAGGAATTAGATTGGATCTGAAATCCAACATGTCAATGTTCTGGCATATAATAAAAGCATTGAACTCTTTAAACAAGAATAAAAAGCCCAAACAAAAACCCAGTAACCCTGACTTATTCTGCAGTTGCTCCAGACATAAAGGACACACTAATGTGTAGTAAAGAATAAAAAAATATTTGAAATTAGGACCGAAGAAATATCACAGGTGTGCAATGAGTATTTTACGCTGGGTTTACAGTTTTAAATAGATGTACACACAAGCTTCATATATTATACTTTTAAGAAGTGCTAGATTTTTCTTTCTAAGTAGAGGGAAAAAGGGAGGAAAATAAAGCCAAAACCCAGAAGTGTAAGCAAATGTACTATTTCTTTTCTTTGAGTTGTTGCTCTTTGGTTCTTCCAGGTTTTTCATCACTCTTAGATTCCTTTGGTAATGCACTCCGTACGTGTTACTGTTAATGTAAAAGCAGTGGGGAAAATTCCCTTGTCCATTTCCTTTCAGTGGGAAGTGAGGGAAATGTATTCTGAGATGGTGACATCAGAATCCCAGAACCACTTATAGCAACATTTTTCCCCCACAAGATGCTGGCACAGAATCCCAAAATGCAACGGGTCTCCAGGAACTGAGGGATAGGTGCTCACAATCCACTGCCATGGTCAAACTTAGGCACTCTGGTGGGGATACACTAAGTCGACTTTGTGAGCAGTTTCAGACACTCAGTTTCGACTTTATAAAATCTAGCAGTAAAAGGTCATCTTCAGTATATTTGAGTTTACTCCCAAGTGTAGACGTACCCTTAACTCCATATACAGTGATCATTTAGACCCTGGGAACGTGAGCAAGAGCCAGCTATCCTGGCACCTGCAAGGGAATGGTTGGTGCCACTTCAGAGTAGCACTCCTCCTCTTCCACTATTCCACTTTAACCTTGACTATTTCTTGTGTTTTAACAGAAAGAAGCAAGCCCCTTTCCCCAAAAAACACTGTGGGGAGCAGGAGGAAATAAAATAAAATCCCTTTTCTGTGTGTGGCAGGCTAAAGTCTTGAACCATCAGTTAAGGAACTGAAGACGCAAACTGGAAATGAGCCTCAGGTCTGAGCATCTTTTTCCCCATGATCAGAAGCAACTTGGTTATATTTGTACATTCATAAATTTAACTAGGTCTGCTAAGCTAAGCTGTTTGACTCGACAGCTCCTTTAGGAAGGCTGTCCAGATCTTCACTCTCTGATGATTAGAAAACTTTTAATTTCCAACCTGAATGGGTTCACGGATGCATCATACCCATTTTTGTTGTTTCAGCATTGTTCTTTAGCTTAAATAGCTCTTTACCCTTCCTGGTGTTTAGTCCTGTAGTGTATTTCTAGACAACAGTTACATACCTGCTCAGCGTTTTTTTTTTAGGTCAAACAAGGCAATCTGTTCCAGTCTTTTCTCAAAATAATCGCTCCATTCTTCTGATCAACCCAGTTGCACTTCTTTGCAGCTGTCAAGAAGGATTAATTAAAACTGGAACATTGGTGACTAGACTTGTACACAACATTCCAAATATCGGAGGGGTAGCCGTGTTAGTCTGGATCTGTAACAGCAATGAAGGGTCTTGTGGCACCTTACAGACTAACAGAAAAGTTTTGAGCATGAGCTTTTGTGAGCCCAGACTCACTTCATCAGATGCTGGTCATGGAAATCTGCCCTTCAGATTTCCATGACCAGTGTCTGATGAAGTGAGTCTGTGCTCACGAAAGCTCATGCTCAAAACTTTTCTGTTAGTCTATAAGGTGCCACAGGACCCTTCGTTGCTGTAACATTCCAAATGACGTCTTACCAGTACCTTGTACAAACAATCTCATTACTACTTCTCCACTGACTTAATACATCTAAATTTGTATTTTTCACAGCCTCATCACATAGGTGGCTCAGAATCATCTTGTGATTGACCAGCACACTGAAGTCTCTCTCCTTTCCTATTGCTTCCAAATGATGAGCCTCAAGTTTGTGGAAGAAATTCTTATTACACCTTAAGTTCATGACCTCACATTAAGTAGTATTATATCATCCAATTCTTTTGTTACTCCAATCTCAAGGTCATTCAGATGTTCCTGTATAATACATCCTTAGCTATGTTGATGATGCCTCCCAACTTTATATCATGAGCAAATTTCATCAGCACACTACTTTTTGTACCAGGGTCATTCATAAAAATATTCAGTAAGATTGGGTCCAGGATTGATCCTTGATGAACTCCACTAGTAACCTTTCCCCAGTCCAATGCTTTAATCAGCTTACTTGTGTCAGTTAAGCAGCATTTGTAAGGGGTTTGAATCCTACAGTGGTGGAGGCTAAAGGGATGTCTCTTGCAAAAACAACTAAAAATCATAGTCATGATTTCAGTTTAACATTTATTTTTTACATAAAAATTACAAGATTCCCACCTTCCTTTTTTAAGGGGTAATTTTTTTTTAGAGGACCATGATGCCTGTGATTATGTGGATTTTGCTTAGATCAGTTTCTGAAAGCTTGAGTGATATTTTCATTAAATATTTCTGTAATTCTATGTATATAATATTCTGAATTGGATTTAACTCTGGGTTATCGGTGATAAGGTGATTAGACTGTTGTTCAAATGAAAGTCAACATTCCATAATTACATAAGGCTCCAATCTTGCATTGTACTCCAGCAGTAGTCCCTTGTACCACGTAGAGTCCCACTGAAGTCCATCTTATTTTTCTCTGCTGGAAACTTTCGATTACAATGGAAATAGTGCTTTGTGGTTTAACTGTGGATATTAGTATGAGGATAAATATCAGAGAGGTAGCTATGCTAGTCTGTATCTTCAAAAACAACAAGAAGTCCTGTGGCACCTTATAGACTAACGGATATTTTGAAGCATAAGCTTTCGTGGGCAAAGAACTGCTTCCTGAGATGCATGAGTGGGGGTGCAGTTCATCCTTCAGTCTGCATAGACTATGGATCGCGCCCTTTAAAGTTTCAATTGAGGACTTCATTTACAGTGTCTATTGTGACTATGAAGACTCACACAAGAGTGACAGTCCTTGCTGCATCTCTTGCAGATGTAGTGGGTGTCTGGCAAGTCCTTATTGTGCTTTCTGTGCACTCGCTTTTCCTCTGCTAGCTGTCTGATCTTCATCTCACCCTTCTGAAGGCCCTTGTGTAACCCCTGCCTCCATCTGCTGCGGTCGTCTGCTAGTTCTTCCCAGTTGTCCAGCTCGATGTCTACCTCTCTGAGGTCTCTCTTGCAGACATCTTTGTAGCGCAACTGGGGGCGTCTGGGAGGTCTTTTGCCAGAGGCTAGCTCACCATACAGGATGTCTTTTGGAATCCTTCCATCATTCGTCCTGTGGACGTGGCCAAGCCAGCGGAGCCGACGCTGCCTGAGGAGGGTGTGCATGGCTGGGATTCCAGCTTGCTCGAGGACGGCGGTGTTGGTCACTCTGTCCTTCCATGATATTCCAAGGATGCGCCTGGGGCAGCGCAGGTAGAAGATGTTGAGCCTCTTTTCCTGGCGGGCATACAGGGTCCAAGTCTTGCTGCCATAAAGGAGGGTGCTGAGGATGCAGGCTCTGTAGACTTCCATTTTGGTATGAGTGTACAGCTTGTTGTTATTCCACGCTCTCTTGCTGAGTCTGGACAGAGTTGTGGCTGCTTTTCCGATCCTCCTGTTTAGCTCAGTGTCCAATGACAGGGTGTCAGTGATGGTGGACCCGAGGTAAACGAACTCGTGGGCGACCTCTAACGTATAGTTGTCAATGCTGATTGATGGGGATTCAGCAACACCCTGACCGAGTACGTTTGTCTTCTTTAGGCTGATGGTAAGCCCAAAGTCCTTGCACGCTTTGGAGAACTGATCCAGCAGTGTTTGAAGCTGGTCTTCTGTGTGAGACACTACAGCAGCATCGTCTGCAAACAGCATGTCTCTGATGAGGACTTCCCGCACCTTAGACTTAGCTTTCAGCCTTGCAAAGCTAAACAGTTTCCCATCAGATCTTGTGTGTGGCAAGATGCCCTCTGTTGAAGATCCAAAGGCATGCTTCAGGAGGAGTGCGAAGAAGATCCCGAACAATGTTGGAGCAAGCACGCAGTTCAGAAGAGGATTTAAAGAGGGGGTCTCAGGAAAGGGGAGGGCCAGAGTTGATCAGGTCTATTCAGTCAGGGTGGAAATGGCCCATTATCGGCAGTTAATGTGGAGTAGTGAACATCAAGAGAGCAGAAAACCAGTCAGTTCATCAGTGAGAACAATGGGCCACTCCCCTGATGAACTGACTCATTTTCTCCTCTGTTGATGTTCACTACTCCACATTAACTGCCGATAATGGGCCATTTCCACCCTGATTGAATAGATCTTGTCAGCTCTGGCCCTCCCCTTTCCTGAGACCTGCTCTTTAAATCTGCCTCTGAAACACCCCACTCATGCATCTGATGAAGCAGGTCTTTGCCCATGAAAGCTTATGCTCCAAAATATCTGTTAGTCGTTAAGGTGCCACAGGACTTCTTGTTGAATATAAGGATGCAATTCCTGAGATGGGTGATTACTTCTGTACACTAATTCCTTGTTTCAAGAATTGTATAAGCTTTAATATATAATAGCTATGAGGCATTCATGTTTAGCTTAGTAACAGAGAGTAAGCCGTGCTAGTCTATACACTATCAAAACAAAAAGCAGTCAAGTAGCACGTTAAAGACTAGCAAAATAGTTTATTAGGTGAGCTTTCATGGGACAGACCCACTTCTTCTGAAGAAGTGGGTCTGTCCCACGAAAGCTCACCTAATAAACTATGTTTCGCTTCGTGTTAAGACAGACATGTAATGTGTACTGTATGCTGAAAGTTGCTCTGTAACAATAGCATGACATTTTATTTACTAGGCAAAACGTGTGTTTTTTCTTGTGGGTCAGATTTATAAATGGCGATTATGTAGTAGTAGCAGTGTGTTAATCTGGATTTTGTACTTTTTAGTTGGTTGCACCTGGTGCCATTAAAGTAGTATGACATAAACATTTGATAACTTTTTATATTGCACTTCCAAAGGTGAAGGTTTCAGCGGCTACTTTGATCTTTCTGCACAAATTCAGTTATTCCGAGATAAATGCCCATTGATTTGTAGTACTCAGTATAAAACAATAAATAGCTGCTGAGATGAGAACACCGAAGCGAACTTTCTTGGAAGTTTTTCACGGAGTGTATTATAAGCAATCTTGGCAGTCACTTGATAACGAGTAGGCTGTCTTCATATCACCCTCCTTCCTGGTATGTGCTATGGTAATATAAATAAAAATAACATGACTCAGCAGCTGTTGAAGGAAGAAGTGTGTTCTCCCTCAGAGGCTTTTGAATGCAGCAGCCAGCTTTGTTTCAAGTTACTATATGAATTTTTGTGTTTTTGAATAATTGTACCCTCAATCAAGGGCCTAAAACAGACTGTGGCATGGCATTGCATTCCTGAGCTCCTGAGTTAGACCCTCATCTTATACAACCATAGCTGTATAAGAATGGAGGTACTTTCTTCCAGGTCCTGTGAACATGTACAGTACACAGTTTCTGTGAGAGCTCCGGTTATTTCATATTTTCATGAGGCTTCTGTGTTTTCAGCTGAACATTTTATCACATGATCAAAAAGTAATGCTTTACTTTTCATGTCTGTTTACATTTTAATCAAGTATTGAGTTTTTTCAATTAAAAGATTACTCAGGATATTCATTTACACTTAATATATGCCAAAACAAATTGATATCTGCATTCCATAAGAGTCCTCTGTAGGTAGTTGTAGAAGTAGGTTTAGAGTTGTTTTTTTTTTTTTTAAAAGGTCTTGTAGCTTATTTTCTTTTTAAAATAACTTTTTAAGTTTTTCCTCTGGATTCTTGTCAATTTGCCCATATATGACCAGTTCTGGGCACCACCTTTTAAGAAAAAGTACTTCATCTGAGGCTCACCAGTGCTGAGTAGAGCAGGAGAAATACCTCCTGGCAATATATGCCAGAATATGAATCTTTTTTGCAACTGTGTCGCATTGTTGACTAGTCAGTTATTCCCCATTTTGTGGTTGTGAATTTGATTTCCCTGCCCTTCTTTTCATTTGGAGATACACATCTCATGGAGCTGAAAGGGACCTTGAGAGGTCATCAAGTCCAGTCCCCTGCCCTCTTAGCAGCACTAAGCACCATCCCTGACAGGCTTGCTTTTTTTTTTTTTTTTTTTTAAAACCTATTTTCCCCAAACTCCTAAATGGCCTCCTCAGGAACTGAGCTCTGAACCCTGGGTTTACAAGGCAAGGCCAGTGCTCAAACCACTGAGCTACTGGATTTCATCTTAGGGATTTCAGACCAATTCTATATTTTGCCAAGGTTGTTGAATGCTAATTTAGTCCTCCAGAGTTCTAGCAACTCCTAGCTTGGTGTCATCTGAATACTTAAGTAATTTATAAGCATGCTCTTCACTCTATTATCCAAGTAATTAATTTGAATTTATCAAATTACTGGTATCAAACTAGAGCAAACACCCACAAGATTCCACTAGATACATCCTCCAAATCTGGTAACAAACCATTAACAAACTACAGTAAACCCTTGAAATATGCGATTTTTTGAGTTGCACTTAACTCGTATTAATGTAAGTTTAAATTCAACTCAGAATCCTGCTTTCCCCTGGCCCTTGGCTCAACCCCCGCCCCAACCCCATGTGGCCCTGGTTCAAACCCCTCTTGTGTGCCTCCCCACCACACCAGCCCTGGTTCAAACCTCCTGCGTGTGGCTCCATCTCACCCCCCATATGAGACTCCAGCTCAACTCCCCCGCAACTATCCCTCCTTGCAGCATTACCCCATCCCAGGCTTAAACCCCCTGACCCTTCCCATGGCCCCAACCCACCACCGGGTTGAACTCTCCCCAACCCCAGGACTTACCTTTCAAAAGGAGCTCTAGGTGCTACTGCTGCTTCCTTGGCAGCAGAATGTGCATTTGGCTGAGGAAAAAAGCTGCCCCCCCGCAACGTACTGCAAAATTCAGGTTGTGCGGGGATGCGTGGGACCACAACCCTCATGTAACTTGAGGGACTACTGCACTTTTTGAATGTGGTCTTTCAATCTGTTATACATCTGCATTACGGTAATTTCATCTACAGCCTTGCTTTGTTTATAAGAATGACACATGGGATTGCCAAAAGCCTCACTAAAATCAAAGTACATCGCATCTGTTGTTCCGTTCCCACCCTCCTGCCTCTTCTAGGCCGTTAACCTTGTCAGAGAAGACAATTAGATTGAGCTGGCATGTAGGGTCATTTATAGACATACACAAAATGTGTGGCTATGTGGGGTACTCAGAATTTGGGGTGCTTCACTCCCATTTCCTCCCACTACAGAGACTCGTACAAAGTGGGGAGGGGGTGCTCAGTGGCAGGTCCGGTGGCGTACTGATATTTGTATCTTGTATGAAGGAAGTTATGGTTGAAGACAACTTGTTTTGTTGACCATTGGAAGATCTTGTTAGTCAGTCTAAGGCATAGTTGCAAGAAAAAGAAATAGATTGAGCTCATTGCGTATGCATTTGCAGTGATGGGGTCACATCAGTGACTGGAATTATACCAGAGTTGTGGCTCAAACATACAAAAGATTTAATGAAACATCTCGTGGACTCATTGGACTTATTGAAATGGATGACAGGAGAGGGATCACTTTGGTGATTACCGGTGCTGTTTGCTCTCTCTGGGGCATTTTGCATTGGCCAGTGTCGGAAGACAGGATACTGGTCTAGATGGACCTTTGGTCTGACTGAGTGTGGCCATCCTTATGTGTTTATAATAATGATAGTGTGTGGTAAGGTTGTCATAAAAATTGTATTTCCAAGATTACTGCTTTTATAATTTGTGCTCAGAGGGAAGAATAGGGTAGTATCCTGACTCTTGTCTGCTGTTCTGATTTTTAAACAACACTATTACCCAGTGCTTTTCTTGTGCTGGTACTTGTCAGCACCTCAGCAGCCCTAGCTGTGGGATTGGATAGGGGAGGAGGGAGCTGGCTGAGTACTGTCTGGTTTCTGTTTTTTTTTTTTTTTTTTTTTTTAAAAACTGCTGGAACTAATCTCGTTTTTCTTGTAAAGCAACTTCTACCTTCCTAAGAGCAACTGTCTTGCCATTCTCTGCAACTTTTGTCTGAGAGGGTTTGTTTAGTGTTCTGCGACCATGGAAGAATGATAGACCAAATGAATCATGCAAGAAAAATGTATGTTTGTGAAATGGCTATTTTTTTGAAAATATACATGTTTATTAGTTTATTTTAGCTTTTTTATTGACTACAGTAAACCCTCAAAATATGCGATTTCGAGTTGCACTTAACTTGCATTAACTCAAAATCCCACTCATCCTGGTCCTGGCTCAACCCCTGCCCCGACCCTTTGCAGTCCTGGTTCAATCTGCCCCAGCCCTGCTCACCCCTGCACCTGGCTCTGGCTCCAGTTCAAACCCCCTGAGTACGGCTCCCGTTCAAACCCCGTCTCTGCCCTGGCTCAACCCCCCATGTGCAGCTGGAGTTCCATCCTCCCCCTGCGCAGCTCCGTTCAACATGTCCCCCCCTCCATGCATGCAGCTCAGCTCCACCCCCTGTGCCCCTGTAGCCCTAACCCATCCCAGGTTTAACTCCCCTGTCCCCCTCCCATGGCCCCAGCCCACCACCAGACTTAACCCTCCCCAGCCGCCCCGCAATCCCAGGACTTACCATTCAAAAGCAGCTCCAGGTGTTTCTGCTGCTTCCCTGACTGCAGAGTGTGCATTCCGCTGGGGAACCCCCCTCAACTTACACAAAATTCGAGTTATGTGAGGGTTCATGAGAACGGAACCCTTGCATAAATCGAGGGTCTACTGTATTTGACAGCGTTTTATGCATGGTCAGTTTCACAGTCTTCCCCACCCCCAACCCGCAGAAGTGGGGGTTAGTCACTTTGCCCTGCTTGTTAGAGCCTTCCATACAGTAAGGGGAAAGAACAGCGCTTTAAAGCTGCGATGGAGGGAACCTTGTTTTGGATCAGGAGCCACTGGCTCACAGAAAAAAGTGTGGGGAGGGCACATAAATGAGAAGCAAACCCTCCCCCACTACAAAACCCTCATCGTGGCCTCTGACTGAGAGATCTCTCTGTCCTCATGCTCCAGCACCACAGTCAGGCAGGTGGAGAATGTGCAACGGAGGTTCATGGCTTCTTCCCACACCCAGATGAACTCTTCTGGGGGCCTAGGCTGGGACCAGAAATGGCTGGCGGGGTGTCAGGTTTCAGTGTGTGAGGGGGAGCTGCTGGGGAGCAGGTGTGGGAGGGAGGGTGCAGGGGTGGGTGGGTGACTGGAGTGTGGGTGAGAGGGAAAGTTGCAGGAACAGGCCAAGGGTGAGTGGTGTGAGTGGGATGAAAGGTGCATAAGTGGGCTGGGGCTGCAAAGGGGATGTTCAGAAGGGGGCCAAAGTGGAGTGGTCTGGGCAAGGAGGGAGGGAGCATGAGTGAGCTGAGGGCTGGAAAAATCTGAGCAGTGGGACTGGTGCTCACTTGCACGCTGCTGTCTCGTGCCTTTCCCTGCCCCCAGCTCAGGGTAGGGCAGCGCAGAGAAAAGCTCCCAGAACTACGTTCAGTGAGAGTGGTGGGGAAAGTCTTGCTTCAGGCAGCACTATTCTGCCATTCCACCAGCTGCAGGAGAGTGAGCAGGAGGGGCAGTGGTGCATGGAGCTGCTTCCTGCCCACACCAGTAAGAGTCTGTGGCCCAGGTCCAGCCTAGCTTGCCTGACTCCAGCCCATGAAGCTTGGGGCTCAGTATCCCCCACTTGACATGGGTTTGATGCTGACGAGCGGAGCCCTGAGCCTCGGGGACTGGATCCAGGCAAGCTGTGGTCTGGAGTCAAACTCCACTTCTGCTTTAAAGTCTAGGAAAATGCTACTATGTGAAACCATGAGTTGGCTGAGGAACTTGGTTACCTGATATTGTCATCGTTTTCAAAAGGACTAGACATAGCATGATTCATGTTTAAAATGACTTGCCTCACAAAAGAGACAGGGTCTGTTCTCTCCACCATGCAAACTTTTTCATGAGACTGACCTTTTTTATTGTTCCCTGCTTTTGTGTGCTTTGATGTGAAATATGTGCACATTTTACTGTTTCAAGCTTGATAATGTAATTTCAATCACAGTGTAGTTAACCTGGTCCCCAAAACTTTGATTTAAAGTTATGTATTGGATGTTTTCCCTAGTGGAATGTGTGTTGTCATGTTACGTGAGCTCATTTGATGTCTCTCTTTGAAAATGGTGGTTGAATATAAATGTTATTACCAGTTGTTAAATAGCTCATATTGCTTGTAAACAATATGTTAGATGTGGGTGGATTGGAAGAGTGCTCCATAATATTAACAGATTTTTAAGGTACTGTCTATGCCCTCTGTGATAGACCACAGCCTGCAGCAGACTACAGGAGCCTCATGGAGGGCAAATATGTAGAGAGTTGGGTCTGTGCTTTCATTTTTCCTAGGGACTGAGGCTTATTAGGGACTTGCCTTTAGCAGCAGGCTAATCCAGCACCTGCTACTAACTCAACACCTGCATCCAGTTAAGGCCTGAGGAACCCTTTAAAAGGTTTCTCCTCAGGAAGGAGGTGAGGAGGAGAAGAGTGAGGGATGAGGAAGGAGCAAGTAGCACAAAAGAAGAGGGCCCAGGCAGGAGGGTTTGCTCCAACTACTTGAGGAAGGTACTGGGGAAGTGTCTGGTGGAAGTGGGCCAGAGAGGCAGCTGCTGTGAGGGACAAGGGAGGAAAACCATTCTAATAGCAACTCCTTCTGGTCCCTGTGCTGGAATGTGTGGGCGGGACTTGGTTCCTCCCAGACTGCCCACTCACCCCAGGGCAACCCTAGGGGGTAGGAGGTGACTGAACATGTTGAAGGGGACTCCTCCATTAGTGGCTGTGGAATTGACTGTGCTGATGATGAGAGTGGCTTGGTAATGCTGTAACCCAGGCCTCTGGGAGAACAGGGGACGGAGCAAAGAAGTGTGGAGAGCTTCTGAGGCATCACCTAAAGTGCCACAAGTGCTGTGCTGAAGCAGAACAAGCCTGGGGTTTTGTCACACCTCATATTACATTATTGAAAGACACTGTTGATTTTTCAGTAAGATTTCCTTTAGAAAGCCTTTCCAAGCAGTTGACAGGTGCAGATATCCAGTATTTGCATTCACAGTGTTACACTGTGGGAGTTGTAACTTGATTCCAGTTAAGGACTGCACATTGCAGGCATCTTCAAAATATTAATGTGTGAACGAACTGTGAATTCCCTGGAAAGTAGTATTTTTCTGACATATCTGGTCTTAGAAAAGTTGAATAGTAATCAGTAATGGAGTTTCATGGTTTTCTTAATGCTTGTATCATCTAAAAATCAGATGTGTGTATATTAGTATGTGTTAGATGGCAGTAGTAGAGTTTTTTTTGTTTGTGCAACCCCACATTGCATGGTCATATTAATCGTATAGTATCTTTGTACAATTTTTAATTATTTAGGTGCTCCACAGAAACAGAATGCATGTTAATGGTTGGTGGAAGACAGCTCATTTTTTGATGCTTTAAATTTTGGCAAGATTTACATGGCCACGAGGAACATATGTAAGAGGGAAGCATTTTTGTGTGTAGAAATGGTATTTATAGTAGATGTTAAATATATAATTGAGAATAATTCCATGCATAATTTATACTGGCTAATGTAGTTATGAAGCCTCAGTTTATTTTTACTTTATTCCTCATAAGCCTCTCATAGTTCATCTTACAGTAGCACACATCTAAGGCCTGGTTTACACTTGAAAATTAGATTGAGCTGATTTTGAAGAAGCATAGGTAGAAATTGGCATTTTGCAAGATTCTTAATTTCTTGCAGATTGCGAGGTCTGCAGGGTGTCTACTTTGTTTTTCTTTTTCGTGTTTGGTGAGTAAGGGAACTTCGAAGTAGAGTGGGTACTTTGATGAGCCTGTGGCTATACTGCTTGCCAGCACTTCGAAGTTAGCATCTTGGAAGGACGTGCAATGAGAATTATGCAAATGAGGTGCTGCATGCAGCACAGCACCTCAGTGCTATTCACCGATCAGGCTTGTGTACATGCCTCTTTCGAAGGAGGGGGTGGTATAGATGAGCCCCAAGAGAGGAGAAACTGCTTTTGTAATTGGCCTGCTGCTCCCAGTCTCTGGTCGATCCTTGGTTGATGGTGTCAGATTTGGAAATAAATTGCAGCTCTGCAGCTTCTTTCTGGAGTCTTTTTTTTTAAGTGGTTGTTGTTGTTGTTGTTGTTGTTGTTGTTGTTGTAGAATGGCTACTTTTGAATCTGTTGTTGAGTGTCCAGGGAGATTGAAGTGCTCTACAGGTTTTTGTGTGTTACTGTTCCTGATAGCTGATGTGTGTCCATTTATTCTTTTACATAGAGACTGTCCAATTTGGCCAATGTATATTGCAGTGGGGCATTTCTGGCACATGATGGCGTATGTTATTAGTAGAAGTGCAGGTGAAAGAGCCCCTGATGGTGTGGTTAGATCCTGTGATATCATCACTGGTGTAGATATGTGAGCAGAGGTGGCAGCGAGGTTTGTTGCAGGGGTTGGTTCCAGGTTGAGAGTTACTGTGTTGCGGTCTATAGTTGCTGGTGAGAATTTAAGATTGGCAGGCTGTCTGTAGGTGAGGACCAGCCTGCCTCCCAAGGTCTGTGAGTATGAGGGAACATTGTCCAGGGTGGGTTGTAGATCACTGATGATGCACTGGAGAGATTTTAGCTTGGGTCTGGGAGTGGCTGGCGAATTACGAAAGGAGTTTCTCCTCTCTTGATGTTCACACCTCCACATTAGCTATTGATAATGGGCCACCTCCCCCTGGCTGAATTGACCTGGTTTCTCCTCTCTTGATGTTCACAACTTCACCATAACTGCTGATAATGGGCCACATCCTCTGTGACTGAATTGACCTTGTCAGCTCTGACCCTCCTCTTGACTGGGACTCCCTCCTTTTCATAAGTCAATATAGTTAAACCCCTCCTCTGGAACCCCCAACTCATGCATCAGGTGAAGTGGTTGTTTGCCCACAAAGCTTATGCTCCAAAATATGTTAGTGTGTAAGATGCCACAGGACTTGTTGTTTTAGAAGATACAGACTAACTCGGCTACCCCTCTGGTACTGGGATAAAAAGAGGGTCGGGTGGGTAGCAGGTAGTGGGTTACACTTATCAAATAAACCCTAAATTCACTGTTTGTTTTTTCAGTATGTAATTTTTGTTGTCCAGCAGAGTGATGAATACAAGTTTCCAAGCTTGTCTAGTGAAAGTGCTGTACATATTTTCTTCACCCACAGTGAGAAACATGTTCCATCATTTTCCTGTGTGAGTTCCTTCAAAAGTATAGTGATTGTCTGTCTAATTTCATGCATATAGTTGTTGCTGAGGGAGTTAGTACACTAGATGAGGTACACGACACATGTTGTGATGGGCCTGTGTAGGATCTATGGATCTTGAAAGTGCATTGTGGAGGGTGTTGATCATTGTAGTAATGGCAATATGCTTGCAGGTTTTGCTTCTATTCTGCCAGGACCTGGTGCCACTTTGAGTTGATGTGTCCTGATCTGTGGGGGATTTTGCTTCTGACGATGAGATTGGAGGTTTGTTAGAAGGCCAGGAGTGGGAGTTCAGGAATAATTTCTTCGAGTGATTGATCACACACATTGTAATAGGTGCCTCTGTGTGCATGATTGTCAGAACGTATGTACCCTAGCAATACCCATTGGGTTGTCTGTGGAGCCCACTGGAGCGATTCCTCTATGGCAGTGGAAACCAGCCAGTGGGAGCTAAGAAATTTGTGTTACGCTGCCCCTTTCCCTACGAATATCTCTCATCTCCCATTAGCTAGTTTACATTCAATAGGAGCTGAGAGATTTTGTGGGGCGGGAGCATTTCAAGAAATGGTTGCCACTCCTCCCATGTGCAGAGAGCCACAGGAAGCAGCCACTGAATTGAGCAAGGCTGCTCCCTGGTGCAGGGGTGGGCCATGGGCCAGATTAAAAGGTTTGGCAGGCTGGATTTAGCCCACAGGCCATGTCTTGCCCACTACTGTAAGCACGTTTGAGTGTTTGGTCCTACCGTGAGGGGAGGGGACTTGATGACAGCCCTTCCTTCCCATTCTGTTTTGTGTTTTGAGAATTTAATAGCTGGGCAATGGTGGTTGAAGTTGTGATGGAAATCTCTGAAGCAGTTTAAGATATCTGCCCAAAGGATGAAATGTCTTTGTATCTCAGATATGACTTTGGTTTGGTAGTATGTCTGTTCAGAAATTCTTCTTCAAACTGGCCTTGTGACAAGGTTGGCCTATTGGAGAGCTGTCCTAGTACCCTGCCCTTGGCTGTTGGCATGGTTTGGACGAAGTGTGTGTTTGTTCAACGTGAGAGGGAAATGGATAAATTTGTCAGTGTGTTTGGGGTGGCTGTCTTAGGGTTGTCCATTGTCTTTATGCTGTGGTTGTTAGGCATGTTAGTTTATAGGGAACTGACATCTGTGGCAGTGAGCATAGTGTTCTAAGGGAGATTATTAATGTTTCGGAGTTTGTGGAGGAAGTCAGTGTGTCCTGGCAGAAGCTGGCTGCTAGTGGTGTGAGGATGGTTTATGTGAGTCCCAACATTCTTGCAGTATGAGTGCCATAAACAGATGTGATGGGTCTGCTTGGGTTCTCTTGTTTGTGTATCTTGGGAAGCATCTGCAAGGTCCCTGGAGTGGATTTGTGGGGAAAGCATTTGTAGAGTTTCTTGTGAATATGTTTGTGGAAGGATTGGGGTAAATTTATTTCTGTGACTGAAGCCTGCAAGTCTGTGGATTTTTTTTTTTTTATGGCCCCTTTTTCATCTGGAGAGGTGGTAGTTAGCAGCAGCGATGAGGCTCTGTGGGCAGCGTTTGAGTCTGCTGCTTCTTTCGTGGCTTTTCCATTCAGTATTGGATTTGCACGGTTGATTCCATGTTTGTGGATCGTGGCTTGGATGTGGCTACACACTTTGTGTGTTCTTTATAGTAGATGGTTTTGAAGAGTTGTTCGATGGTTTCATTAATTTTAGCAAGGTTGAGGACTACAGCATTTCCCTTTTTGTCATCTGGTTTGATCACTATCTGGTGGTTAGATTTCAGGGAGTGTTTGGCTGTCCTTGTGCTGATGTAGAGATTATGGTGGGTATGGTATTGATAAGGATTTCAGTCAATTGTTTCCATTCTGTAGCATGCAGTCAGATTTTTTTTCTTAGGGTTGGTGGTGAAGCAGTAACTGAGTGATGTTCTTGAAGTGAAAGAATTCTTTGAGGCAGGGATGGTGGAAGAATTCTTCTGGCTTTCCACATATTAGTAAGGTATCAGGTTCTGTGGTAAGGCAAAAGTTCAGTCCCTTAGCACAGATAATTGAGTTCCAGTGGGGGACAGTGTTGAGAAATTTAGGATGATTGGATATTGTATACTGTCTTTTTGTAGTGGGGGTACTGTTGCCTTATTTTATTCATTCAGAGCAATGAGGCTTTGATCCTGGTTTTTTGGCACTGCCATAAAACAGTTCTTTAATAATAGTGAAATTTTACTCAAATGTACTTTACATGACACACTTGGGTTGATTGTAAGGCAGCTTATATTGACCCATAGTATCAGTGGGTGAGCTACATCCTTGTCCCACTGATGTAAATCCCCTGTCACACTGACATAACTCCATCTTTGGAAGTGGCATAGGCCTTATGTCAGTGTAGTTAGTGTGACACAGCAACTGTGTAGACATTGCATTACTTACTTTGCCTATTGGTTGCTGTGCCAGTTTCAAGACTCCCTGCTGGAGCTGCTGCCCCTGACTCCTCACTCCAAGGCAGTCTACTTCCTGGAAGCTCCCTGCTCAGGAAGGCGTGAAGCCTGGGCAGCTTCTCCTAACTGGGAGTGGGGAGTTGAAAACTGGGCTCCCCATTGGGATCTGTGTGGAGGTCTCAGCCCCCAGTCCTCCCCTCAGTGCCCCTCTTTAGTTGGTGAAGGCATGCACTGCTGACGGAAGGAGGGTAGTGTGAACATTAGCCACTGCAGTAATTAGTACAGGGGCTGTAAGTCAACTTAACATAGGTGGACTTAGGGATGTAGTGTTGACAAGCTCTTAAAAATATTTTGCTCCTAACACTACTTGTTTAATTATCAGAGGGGTAGCCGTGTTAGTCTGGATCTGTAGAGCAATGAAGGGTCCTGTGGCACCTTATAGACTAACAGAAAAGTTTAGAGCATGAGCTTTCGTGAGTTAACTCATCTGCGCATCCGAAGAAGTGAGTTAACTCACGAAAGCTCATGCTCTAAACTTTTCTGTTAGTCTATAAGGTGCCACAGGACCCTTCGTTGCTCTACTTGTTTAATTGTGGCTTAGATTCTACTCATGCTGCACCCTCTGACTCTCAGTTTTCTTTTACTTGTTGAAATTAAAGTTGAAAAGCTGTAGGTTGTTACCCTTTCATGAAATATGTTATTGTTTAAATTTGGCAATTCACAATTGTGTGAGGTGAGAGAATGTTCACCCTTTAAACTATCTTGTCAAACATTAACAAGGTTTCTTATTTAAAAATGGTTCTTAAAATGTTTCAAGTAGGTTGTATTTTTCAGACTGTTAATTACAAGTTGAACTTCCCTGGTTTAGCACCTTTGAGACCTCACTGGTCTCAAATCAGGTAATCTACTGGATGCGGGGGATGTCTGTGTGGGTCTCTGACCCCTTTGCTGCCACTGGCTGTGGGTCTCAGTTCCAGCAGCAGCAGGGGGCTGGCATTGATTGAACAGGGAAGGAGGGAGCACTTTGTGGGGCTCAACCAGAGGGCTGTTCCCTGACAGGGATCTGCAGCCACCATGCCTCTTCCCCAGCCAGTAGGCTGAATTTCCAATCAGCAACATCAGCCGGCAGGGTACACTTCCAGTGCCTCCCACCCCTCTCCCAGGGCTGTGCTCTTGGTCTCCAGCTATGGGGTTCTGCAGCCATACTGTCTTTCCTCTGAGCACCCCATATTCTCACTCTTCCTTCTCCCTTTCTGAGCTTGAACATCACAAATAAGCTACTTGTTTCACTTCCACACCCTTCTAGAAAGAACTTCGGGAGGAGCTGCTAGGTATGGGGCTCTGGCTTTTCACCATGAATATTCCAGCCCTGGAATACCTATGGATGCCCGATGAGGGAAATCTAGATTATAGAGGTCCATCCTGTGTTTCTGAAGAGTCAGTGCTGTATGTTGGTAGTTTATAGATCAAGAAGACTCCTCTGGCTCCTGAAATATTAGGATCTCATTTTCCGAAGCTGTCAAGGCTGCTTCCCATTCTGTCACTTCTAGTGCAAAAGGTCGGGGTCTGGAAGAGATCTTGCCACTAAAGACTTACCTTAAAAATTCCCTAAGGTAACACATTCCCTGGCCTTGGATTATTACTGCTGCCCCCACTTAAATGCAAAAACCCCTTGGAGAACCCAGGAAAGGTGCACTTGGGAATTCCTTTCTGTGGAGTACTCTCAAGCTCTTTTAACCTTCCATCTGAAGCGAGCTTGAGAACTTTCTTTTCATGGTATTTTTCCTTTACAGTCTTAGGCACGGGCACCCAGAATCTCTCAACTGCTAGGACACAGGAGTCAGTTCAGGGTCTTAAAAGGGTGATTTTTATTAACAAAATAAAACACACTTGACAAAACATGACTTGGTTGCTAGGTGTTAAAGAGCAGCTGAAAAAAGGATTAAAACAGTTGTTTCTCTGGGATTCAGTTTGCAAAGGGTAAAAACCATGAGGAGTCCTGTGGCAATAGAAGCTCTATCTCCTAAGTTACTTGGAGATTTTTAAAAGCACCTGTCTTTTAGTTTAATGTCTTGTATTTCTGATGTACTGGGAGTTCAGTTAGCTAATGAGAATGAGGCATGAGAGCAAGAGTTGAGTAGTACTTGTGGGAAGGAAGCCAAAGCGGCTGTTCAGGCGAGACTGAAAGGAGAAAGAAATGGCTGGGTGCCCTGTAGGAAGGAGACCATTCTAAATGGAAATGTGGGAAAATGACCATAGAAATTACCAGTGACACTGATCACCTGAGAAATGCTTCAGGGTTCACTTGGCAGCATATGCCTTCTGGTTTCATAGATGACAGTTTTTTAATATTTTACGCATCTTGAAGTATTTTCATGCTCTTAATTTGTCTGTTATTGTGACTTCCTTGATTGCATTGTCATCTTCAATTCCTCTCTAGTGTCCTCCTGTCTCGGCTCCCTCCAGACTTTGTATGTCCCTTGTCTTAACTCAGAAATGTCTATGTTGCTGCTTCTCTAACCATATTTCTGTCAACTTTTTTCAAATCGTTTCACGGCTTAGTGTTTCAGAATCAAGCATGAGTTGCTCTTCCTCAATCTCAAGACTCTTCATGACAACCTCACCTACATTTCAGCTCATGTTTTCCTCCTACACCTTGTCTTACTCTGTGCTTGCTTTGTGGTCTCCTCCCACTTGCTACTTTGTACTCTTTTCGTGACTTTTCATATACTATGAACATCTTTCCTCTGCTTTGTACTATTAAAAACTCCAGTTTCAAATCTTTCAGAAAACTCCGTGAGATTTAGTACCTGATCATCTCTGTTGTAGAGTGCACATGCAGCCAGATCCTTAAGCCTTATGGCCATGTTTACACAGGCACCTTATGTTGACAGAACTGGGCTTTTGTTGACAAAACCCACTGAGTGTGTACATGACTAAGGTGCTCTGTCCTGAGTTTGTTGACAAAACCTAGCTCTTCACCTGGCAGAGTTATACCTCTCCCAGTTCAGGTGTAGTGCCTGTGTAGACAATTCTGTTGTCAGAGAGGGCTTCCGGTTCACCGGGCAGCCCAGTTTGCAGAGCTCCCAGTCAGCCATTCTGTTGAGAGAGGGCTGGGTAGTCTGGCTGCCCTCTGTCAACAGAGCAAATTGCTCTTTCTATCTGCTTGTGTGTAGCTGCAGTCTGTCGACAGAGGTCCTGCTGGGAAATCTCTGCCAACAATATCTGTCAACAGAGGCTTCCTGTGTAGACATAGGCTATGTGTATTGTATCATGCTAATTTTTATAGGTCCTTTATAAGGGAGGTAACCCCTGCCCCCCCGAAAATCAACTTTTTAATTTTTTTTTTCAGCATTTTGCCAAGAACGCTGAAACATGTCTGCCAGAAAGAGGGACATCTGTGTGAGGCATGTTATTTAGTAGTATGGAATGTATTTTGATAATGCAAGTCACAAGAGAATGAAAAACAAACAAAACAACACTTCAGTCAGGCTGCACTAACTCCTTAAGGCTGGGAGTTGGAGTTTTTCTACAGTTTTGGTGTGAAATCTTGACTACTTGTCTCTGATTAATTTAGCTGGTTACAAAGTGGTAAGTAAAATAAATACTGTTCAAACCAATCATAAAAAATGCAGTGATCCAGGCAAAATTTCTGTAAGCCTATCTGTCAAAATGGTTACATTTAAAACTGATAATTTACTTGCCAACCAAAAATACTGCTTTTTGGATAAGTAGCATTTTTTTCAAAGGAGATGGAAAGTAATCTATTTTTTTAAGTTAACCACTTTTGATATGGGGTCTGTGCATTATAGAGAAAGTTGGTAGCAACCATAGATGTAGGTTAACTAATATTTTCTATTGTAAAAATTGGCATAATTTTAGAGAGGGTTGGATCCCTCCATCGTTTGCAGCAAATCTTTGCAATTTAGCAAGGAGAAGATTCATGACTTAGAGACATTCGTGTACTTCATTGCATGAAATCTGTCATGCGGGCCTCCCATGCTTTATGAAAACTGGCATATGACTATGCATAACTTGAAGATGCTTATGCAAAATGGGTCATGTAACATCATTTTTAAAGTTGCAGTCTGCTGAATCTGGCTATGATCTGAAGAAGTGGGTCTGTCCCATGAAAGCTCACCTAATAAACTATTTTGCTAGTCTTTAAAGTGTTACTTGACTGCTTTTTGTTCTGCTGAATCTGTATAGCCTGTTTTTGTGCATGTACGATTTTTGTGTGCAAAGTTAGAAGTATGAAGTGTGAATCTGGTTTTAATTCTAAATGTGGTAATGAGGACTGAGAGTGATATTTTAGGAACATAATGACTCAGTACTCAAACTGACAATGTGTGAATGGTCTTGTTTCTACTGTAAGCCTAGACTGTGGTGGGTCCTAGAAAGACGTGATCACTTCTCCAGGGAGTGGAATCCATCTTTAATCTTTGTATTTTTCCACGGGGACAGGAAGTGTTTCCATCCTGGGGCAAAGTATTTAAGGAATGGAAAGCAATCAGGTCTTTGTCTTCAGCTGGCCTTTGAAACTGCCTTGCCACCCTTAGAAGATACACATCCAGCAACATGAAAAAAAGAAAATATTTTAAATAGTGGTAGACCCAGGCCAGAGTAAAGATCAACTCTGACTTGAAGCATTTTACCTGAGATGATGATAACTCTTTAGGACAGAGGTGGAGAACCTTTTTGGGTCGGGGGTGGGGGCACTGACCAACAGAAAAATCAGCTGGGGGAGGGGCCACATAGAAGAAGCCAAAAAAAAAAACAAAAAAACCTCGCTATGGCCCCTGACTGAAACACCTCACTCCCCTCATGCTCCAGCACCATAGGCGGGGGGCAAGCAAGGGGGGAACTGAGATTCAGGGCTTCCCTTGGGCCATATTAACTCTTTTGGGGGGCCTGGGGTGGGACCAAAATGGGGAATGGGCTGGAGGCAGGGAAGTGGGGGTGTGGGAGAGGGGAGGAATCAGCTGTCGGTGGTGGTGGGGTCTTGGGTGGAAGGGAGGTACAGGGGCCTGCTGGGGTGGGGGAAGTCTGGGCAATGAGGGGGGCACCTACTTCTGGATGCTTCCACTGCCCCCTCCCAACCTGGGGGAATGGCAGTGTAGAGAAGGGCTTCTTTTGGGGACATTTTCCCCATACTGCTCCCAGGCTTTGCCCCCCTGCTGCTGTAATTGGCTGGAATTTTGGCCAGTCAGAGAGGAGGAGTAAAAAGCCTGTTCAGGCAGTGCTGTGCTGAGGAGGAGGGGGCTGTTGCAGGAAGGGGAGCAGCAACATAGCCTGGAGTCAGTTCCTAACATTGCTAGGCAGGGCCTGTGGGGTGGATCCAACCCTGGCTTGCCTGACTGTTGCCCACCTGGCTTGGGATTTCACACCATCACAGTTAGCTGGATGGTGGTGAGGGGACCCCCCCTGCCTTGGGAACTGCATCCAGGCAGGCCATGGTCTGAGTTCCGCACCACGGCTTTAGTAGAAAAAATGGCATATAACAAGTTTTTCAGTATTTTGGAATTAGCTGGTGTCTTTTCATTTATTTTAATTTAATAACTTACTTTTTGATCTTTGTTTTCACATGCAATCACTTAAATTCTACCTTTTACACTTAATAAAAACACTTTTGATATCAAGCCCAGTGTAAATAAATAATGGGGCAGGGAGAGGAACCACTGTGCATCTCTCTCATTCATTGATCAGGAGGGCTGACCTCATGAGCTTTTTCGCTGTACAGCTTTTACACGGGGTAATAGGACCTGATTTATGTGGGGTTTTGGTCTCCATTGGGGGTTGGGTTCTTGAGTGCTGCCAGTGACCTTCTATCTGAGCCTTCCCAGAGCTGAGATGGTTCATTGTCTGTGTCGCTCGGAAGTGGGGCAGTAATGCTAATTCTTTACCTGGCTGGGGGAGAGCAGAGCTTCTGGCCCAGCAAGACAAAGCTGTGGAGAGCCCCAGAGGGCAGGAAGGTGGACATCAGTGGCTTGATCAGCTCACTAGGTGACAAGGGATGTTCCAAGCCATCATAAAACCTTCCTCTTGGCTTCAGAGGTAAGAGCTCCTTCACCACCTTGGCACTGTGGGAAAGGACACTTGCCAGGGATTCCTTGGCTCATCCGTTGGATTCCTTCCATCTTTGCTTCCCCAAATAACAGCTGCTTTCTGCTCTCAAACAATCTAGGCATTTCTGTAGCTCAAAATTCAAGATTCAAACACTGATGAAGATACGTGTAAAAAATGGTTCCAGATGAATATAATAAATGTATTTACCTCAGTTTCTAGGAAATTTTATTTTACAAAATACTATGAGTTATTTAGGTTGTAAAATTAAGCACTCAAAAGTTGGGAAATGCTAGGATCAGGGTGGATTAATTTAAATCAAGTTGCCAAAAAGGCTAAGATTGCCTGTGCTTAGAGTTCACTTAATTTTGGAGTAAGCCCTGTTAAACTCAGTGGCACTAACCCTTTTAAGAAAACAAGCATAGAATGGGATTTCCTTGAAAAAGCTAAGTTATGCTGCCGTAAAACAGGGAATATTATGATGGCATCACTGTTATGGGCTGTGGCCATGATGTTCCAAAATAAGGGGCATGTATTATGTAATATAAATTAAGAAAATGATACTCTTACTGCAGCTTTGTGTATTTTATACTTGAGCCATAGATTCTAAACCTAGTTAATAAGCAAGCCATAAGGAATAGCTCAGCTAAACCTTTTTTTTTTTTTCCTAGCAACATAGCAAACAGCTTGGGAATTTGCTTGTCAGATCACACTGATACTAAAAGGCATGGAGAGAGTCCTGAAGAGTGATGCATTGTAAAGTGAATTTTTTAAGTTATCAACCAGTTGATCCATTCAGCCACATCAATGTAATTTCCTGCCCATAAGCAGTTTTATTTGTTTCATTCTTTCAGCAAAGCCCCACATCATCATCTTGTACTGCTTTCACTTGATATGTTTTTCTTTTTTACTCAGGGAGCCAGTTGCTTCAAAATATTCCCAGATAGGGTCTCTCTTACACCTAGAAGCCATGACACTTTTTGAGGGGGAATGTAGGAAGCTCTCTCTCTCTCTCTGTGTGCGTGCGTGCGCGCTGAATAATCTTTCCTTTTTTCTTTTAGTCCACTCCACTCTTCTTTTCTATGCTGCCTATGTCCTGTCCTATATATGGATTCTGTCTTACGAAAATGTCTTAACTACTCTGCGTTGCTTGATTCAAGTCTACCACTACATAAGCATAGAACAAAAACAGTCGTATATTTCTTTGTACATGTTACTTTTTAGTGTACTGAGAAACAGAAATGGAAGGCCCAGAACATGCAAGAAGCAAGAGATGATAGGTAGGCTGGACAGATTAGAGTAATTAATTCTGTTTTATGAGACTGTGCATCTATGTATAGCTTGTTTGTGATGAGATTTAATTGTAACTGTTATTTTGTAACTGATAAATTTAGTATTCTATTGATTTTAAATTTAAATAATCCCATCTTTTATTTCTTTTTAAATTTGATTTTTAGCCAGCCTGTGTAGGATTATACCACCTTTGGACCCTTAATTCTGTCCACTTGGGTGTATGCTTTACACGGCAATCTTTATTTGCATGGTCATGTTACTTTGTCTGCAGAACCTGAGCTTTATTCAGTGCACAGGTTCGATGTCTAAGGAGGCAGGATTTAGTTTGCCTAGGCAACTATGTATCTAGGATATTTGTATGCAAAAATTAATGGTTATATATAAATAGCGAGTGAAATACAACCATAAATTTGAAAACCACTAATCAGCACACAGCTTTTTCATACTATTTTTGTATTGTTCCAATTAACCTGGGATCTAAACAGGGTGGGAAATCATAAGACTAGCGAATAAGTCACCAGCACTACTTAGTAAATGAAAGCAATGTTTGTATTTTTACTCCTAATTCATAATTTCTAATTAGCCCATGGAAAGTAATTGTGGATAATGGCCAAAATATGTATTGGTCATTTATTTTAAAATTTTCAGTATAGTATCATAGAACGCTAAAACTGGAAGTGAAAAACATTTCACTTCTGAGAAGTTGTTAAAATAGGATAGAATTTCTCTCCTCTCCACTGAGATGCAGATTTAGTTGTTGCCCGGAAACACAAAGTTGCAGTGGGTTTTTAAAAACTACTCACTTCTTAAAAAAATAATCTTTAGTAAATATTTAGCAGAAGTGTTATGGCTAATCATTGGAGTTGTCCTTTTACCCAGATTAAGATTTAAAGCTTATCAGATAAGATTTATTTTCTTTGAGATATATCATACGCCTAAGATACATTGATACTGCAGTGAAGAGGCTTTTAATAATGCATTGGAGAGCTACTTGAGTAAAAGAACACAAATGGTTGAGTGCTATGTGAACTTAATCCATTTTTTGTTTAAGCATTTTTATATGCTTGCTTGTTTACACAGTGTTTACAAGTAGCTTTTAAATTTTCTGTATAGTGATTTGAAAGCAAACAAAACTGAAGAAAACAAATACAGTAGACCTGTGACTGAAATGGGTGTTGTTTTCTCACAACCCCCACTTAAGTCGAATCTCCTGCACAACTCCGGGGAGCCAGGAAACTGAGGAAAGACACCAGCCCTGATCAGTTTCCTGGCTTCAGTGAGTGGAGGGGAGCTGGGGACAAGATGGCAGCCTGGCTCCCAGCTCCCCTCTGCTTTCAGAGCTGGGAAACTGACCAGAGCAGTTGCCCTGGTCAGTTTCCAGGTGCCTGACTCTTGTCTGCTGCCATTGACAGAAGCAGCTGCTGCCCTTGTCAGGAGTGGGGAAGCTGACCAGCATAGCAGAGCTGATCAGTTTCCCTGCCACTAAGTTGTGTTAACCTGAGATATGTGCAACTCGAGTGTGCGTATCTTGGGAGTCTACTGTACCTAAGAGCTGTTTTCACGTTTGATATCAAGCGTCAACACTGATTTATTTTTAATTTTTTGCGGATGCAGTATCAATGCCAGATAAAAATAAATTTAGCTAGACCTGGATCCAAGATTCTCAGGCTACTCTGAACTTGCAAACTTTATTTTCTAGGTAGAAAGAAGGCTAAGCTTTAATACTCTGGTGAAAAATAACTGCATTGTCACTTTTTCCCTAGTACAAAGGAGCAAAACATGGGTATATTGTTTGTGTATTGAATTTAATTGTAAGTTTGTAGGTCAACTTTTTAAAAAAGATTCAACATTGTTTCTCATTTTTCCATCTATACGTTTCCCCCTTGTCTGTCTTTGCAGTGTTTTTCAAAGATTTGTGCTCTCACAACCATTTTCTGCCTTCAACCAATTACATCACCTCCTGTTTTCCCCACTCCTCCTCCTTTCCTTCTTTGCCTCCCTACTTTGTAATCTCTTGCTTTTTTTCTTCTGTTGTATCAATTAAATCTCTCATTCTTCACTGAAATGTCAACAAAATTCTGAGTTTCCATCTTCTTCTGTAAAAATAGCAATGGCAGCTGAGCTATTCTGTGCTCAGCTCCCTTTTCCCTTTCTGAGAGAGAACTTTTGCTTCCTAGATTCCCTTTTTGGGAAAATAGCTAATTGTTTCTAGCCATACTCAGCCCACTTGCCCTCTTAAAATTTCTGCCTGTTGTGGTGTTTGGGATTTCTAAGTCCAGTAGCTACTGTCCAAAAACAAGTTGGTCCTCAATAATTCTTTTAGGACTGTGGACATAGTGTACCTGAAATGTAAATGAAAGTTTCCATATTAACATTTCAAAGAAGAATTTTAACTTTTGCGTAACATTCTAGAAGATGCAGTGGGCATTACTGACCTAGTGTGGAGAAGTTTCATCTGTGCTGGGGTGGGCAATTTTTAATGGGGTGGACACGCCAAGTATTTGGTAAGGGGCCAAGGGCCTCACTCTTCCGTGATATTAATGGAGGGGGGTGTGGGATGGAGGTCATGTGCAGAAGGGATCTAGGGTTAAGGGCTAGGGGTGAAAGAGGGGGTTGTGAGCTGGTCAGGGGACTGGGATGTAGGATCCGAGAGGGATTATGGGTGCGGGAGAAGATTCTGACCTGGAGGATGGATGGGGAGGTGCAGCATCTGGGGGGGACGACTGTGATCTGGTCAGGAGTACAGGGGATGCAGCCTCTGGGAGGGGACTGTGATCTGGTTCTGGAGTGCAGAGGGGGGAGTTGCAGGTTATAGGAGGGGGCCATGATCTGGGACAGGAGTGCAGGAGGGGTTGCAGGGCCTGGGGCAGGGGGTTGTGACCTGGGGCAGGAGTGCAGAAGGGAGGACAGTGATTAGTGTAGTGACGAGCATAGGGACAGGAGTGCAGGATCTAGGAGAGAGCATGGGTACAGAAAGAGGATTGCGGAGGGTTTGGTTTATGTGGGGTATGGGTGCAAGAGAGGAAGTACAGAGAGGGCTTGGGATGTATGTGGTATGTAAGTAAGGAGAGGGCAGATGGTTCAGGTTGTGTGGGGTTAGGGCTGCTGGAGGGTGGTTACAGAGGGTTCAGTGGAGAGAGGGGCTGTGTTGCCAGTTGCAGGCTGTGGCCAGGAGGCATTTACCTGTTCAGAACAGCTGGCTGCAGGGGCCATGTGTGCTTCTCTGAAGACTGTGAACCCAAGGGGATGAGGGGTTCTTTGTTTCCAGCTCCCATTGGCTGGAAACTGGCCAGTGGGAGTTGCGAGATTGTGCTCGGGTGGGGGCAGCATGCAAAGCCTCTCCCCCAGTCACTCTGGCTCACAGAGTTCAGAATCACAGTGTCTAAGGGCAGCAGACTGCTTTCAGGGGTGGAGTAGGCAGGGAGTCTGGCTGAGTCTCCTGCTGAACCCACAGGCCAGATTACCCACCATGATTTATGGTAAGACGTTCCCCTGAAAACATTATGGCTTTCCCTTAAAACTTTTTCTAATTGATACTGCTATTTATAGGGTATCTCCTGCAAAGGATAGTTCATCTGCTGGTAGAAGTGTTCCTGTAGTAGCACTGTAAGCGTTTTCATTATTTAAACTCCTCAAGCGTTAATTCTATAGTCTGGTAACTTTCTCACCATCGTAATTGTGTGTATTGATATAAGCCTGTGGACATCTTGGTGTGAGGGATAAATGGCTTGACAACCAGAGTCTCTCACCTCCTTATCAGCACCTGACATTGCATTCCACACAACTAGTTATCTCAACATATTTGAGTCTCTTCCTAATGATTACAGAATGAACAGTTTATAGTGTGTTTAGGGTAACTTTTAATTGACTTGTTTCTTAGAGGTAGCCATATTAGTCTGTATCTTCACAAAAACAAAACAGCAGTCCTGTAGCACTTTAAATACTAACAATATAATTTATTGTGGGGCCGAGGGGAGCCAGGAAACTGACCAGCACCAAGGCAGTGTTGACATAGCTTGGTCCCAGTTCCAGCAGCCAGCAGCAAGAAGGTGGCATCCAACTCCTCCTTTTGGCATGGAGACCCAGGAAGTTGGTCTCTTCCCCCCCAGACCTAGATGAGGTGCAGGATCTCTTTACCAGCCCAGGGTGGGGGGTCTTCTGCATCCCTGGGCACTGGCTGCTGTGGGAGCTGCAGGAGTGCTGGCAGCTGGCAGGCACTTGGGAGCACTGGGGTCTCTCATGCTGGCCCCAGGCAGTAGTGTCCCAAAATGAGGCGCTATAGCTGGGCACGTGCTCTGAAATCTCCCATCATGGGCCTTTTGGTGCTCCACAGGGTGGCGGGGGAGTAGTGGAGTTGCCTGCTGTGGCAAGAGCAGTCCAGTCTGCAGCTGTGAGTGTCCCCTGGAGATCAGTTAATTCAAAATAACAGAAATGACCCATGCACAGTATTACTATTTCAAAATAAGCGTTACTCTTCATGGAAAGCAGGGGTACCAATTGCAATATAAGCTGTCCATTATTACAAATAACAGGCATGGTACTAGCAACGAAGGGTCCTGTGGTACCTTATAGACTAACAGAAGAGTTTTGAGCATGAGCTTTCGTGAGCATAGACTCACTTCATCAGATGCTGGTCTTGGAAATCTGCAGGGCCAGGTATAAATAAGCCAGAGCAAGGGTGGGGATAACAAGGTTAGCTCAGTCAGCGAGGGTGAGGCTTGCTACCAGCAGTTGATCTGGAGGTGTGAACACCAAGGGAGGGGAAGCTGCTTTTGTATTTAGCCAGGCATTCACAGCCTTCGCAGTCATTCACAGGCATGGTAGTGTGGATTTTGCTTACCATGTTATTTCAAAATAAGCGTCCTTATGGTGGAAGTTAAGCCATAGTGTCATCCACTCCTAAGTGACTTCAAAGCACACTGAACCTGAGAATCCTTTTTTACACTGTACCCTTTTAAAAATTGGTGCTGTTTCTTTGAATATATATTACAGAAGTGGGTCTGTCCTGCGGAAGTTAATCATCAAATAAATTATGTTCTTAGCCTTTAAGTGCTGCATGACTGCTTTTTTGTTTCGTGAGGAAACAAACTAACATGGCTACCTCTCAGTGACTACTCTTTCATATCTGGCAGCCCCAGGACTGGGAGGTTGCCAGACAGTCAGATATTCTGGATAATGGAATGGTATACCTAGTAATGCATAAAACTAAAGAAAAACAAGACTAGAAATTAAGAAACATTATTTGCCAACAGCAGTAGTATTGTACACTGTAAGCTTATTGTGTGTGCTGTATTTATTTCTATTTACTTCCACTCTAGTGTATTTATGGAAAGCATACCTACAATTTGCATATAGTTAAAATGCCTGTTATTTGAGAGTTCCAAATAATAGAATCCTGGATATGAAAGAGTTCATAAGGAAATACCTGAAGGCCAGATCCAAAGTGGACACTGAGAGAGGTCCACTGTAATCAACTGTGCTATGCTGTTTTATAACAGCTGAGATTTTGCTCTTAAGCATTTGTCTTCTTTTTGTTTTCCTTCCTAAGCTGATTAATTCCAGTGATTAAGGCTCTCCCAGGCTCTGGAATACCATGTGATGTGAAAAAGTGAATGCTTTTATTTTTCCGTTTGAAAATATGTTTCCTATGTAGATGCTACCTTTCTGGCTTGTTAATATTTAAACACTAGAATCTTGAACCTTTCATCAGCTTCGAACGCAGATGAATTTCCCAAACTCTCAATCTCTTCAATGATGTGTTTGCTCAAATACACACAATGTTGTTTGTCAGCACACTAAACTGATTTTTGGTGGTCTTTTTCCTCATCTACTCATCTTCAATGATGTGTTTGCTCAAATACACACAATGTTGTTTGTCAGCACACTAAACTGATTTTTGGTGGTCTTTTTCCTCATCTACTCATAAATTACCTAATTATCTCTAATTTTTAGGCAAATGATTATCTCCATGGCAAATAACAATGATAATGTACAGCCTTGTTTGGTTCTCTTACGCAGGTGACTTTTTTTGTAAAGCTGTCAAGTCTAGCTCTTGTGAAAAGTAGTCTTTTGTCTCGGAATCCACTTCCTTTATCACCTCTCAGCCTGACCACCCAAAGTTTTCACCTGTACTCCCTATTAACCCTATGAAACAACTTTTTCCAAGTCTGACAAAAGCAGAATTTTATTCTTTTTCAAATACACTACTTTCAGTATGCCATCAATATCTAATTTTCCATCCTTAATATACCTGTTTAGTCTATGTGCAGTTATTTAAAACATATAATATTAATTTCCTTAATGAAAATCTCAAAAGAAACATTGGCCTGAAGAATTACATTAAGCCATGTATTTACCCAATAATGGTGCTGAAAAATCTCCACCATCAGAAAATAAATTTAAAGCATCAATTAAGGGTCTAGAGAGGCTATTGAAATACTTTGAACATTCAGTGTCAACTCTCAGGAGTTTTTCCTGTTGTTGTAGCTAGAACTTTTGTTTTAATAATGCTCTGTCATTTTCATATTAACATTGGAGCTTTATTTAATTTCATTCCTATACTCTTGCACATTTTGTGATTGTTTGAGATTCACCAAACTTTGCAGTTGTCTGTAGTACCCAGCAAAAGTTTCACATTTCTATTTGGAATTTCTAAATTTTATTTGCAAGGTTGGAGGAATTTAAGTATATTCTATATGCATCTTCAGCTTTCTTGCCAATCCCTCTTCTCCTTTTCTTATTAGGATTGATTGACATATTTTACAGCACTTGCCCAGGAACACCTATAATAGGAGGAGGAGGGGCTGCAGGAGAAGACCTCTGTCCCAATCCTTGTCTGTATTGGCACTTGCTCCTACCCCCAGACAGCAGGGTCCAAGCAGACCTCTGGATGGCATGGTTGAGGATCACGTACCAGGACACTTTGTGGAGCAGATTATCCTGGCTTTTCTGGACTGGTTGTTCCACTTGTATCAGGAATGGGCCTGTGTTTGGATTGCTGTGCTGCAAATGATAGCGCTGGGATACGCTCTTCAGTTGTTCTCCTCTTCCCCATCTCTCATCAAGGACCCTTCTCATGAGCAACTTCTAGCCCAAGACCTGCAGTCTCTCTTGAGTGGGAAAGATGGGGAGGTAGTGATGAGCCATTCCATGTGCTTATGAATGTGACATAATTGGACTATACTTTATCAGAGATATTGGAAAGGTTGTAATCTACTGAATATGATTATCCCATTAGTATGTATGTATCATTTCAGTATATGAAGTTAGAAACATGAAGTATAAACCTGTGTTACTAATGCAGTCATGCTAAGTGAAATCTATTAGTAATACTCAAGGAACTTAATGGCCCAGTACTCAGGACAGTGATCTGTGAATAGACTTATTTTTCTTGTAAGCCTGGGATGAGGGACTACCATGATACGTGGCCGTGTCATCTGATGCTGGGATCCATCTTTGATCCTGTATTTTTCCACAAGATCAGAGGGCAAGTTAAGACTGAACACAAAGGATTCCTGCATTTTGCAAATCCTTTTTAAGGGTGGGGAGTGAGGTAATTTATGTTGGTATTTCTCCCTTGGGATCCCACCCAAGTTCACTACTAAAAACATCTAAGACTGCAGTGGGGAAGGATTGGGCCCAGTCTGGAAGGATTTTCCAGTCTATGAAAGAAATTTACTAGAGTAACTTTGAGGTAAGCTGTTATATGTAATGAGGTTCTTAGTGTAGGAAACTTAGTTTGTATGTTGTTTTATTTTGCTTAGTAACTTACTTTTTTCTGTCTTGTATGGCCATTTAAATCTTACCTTTTATACATCGTAAAATCACTTCTGTTTTATTAATAAACTCAGTGTAAATAATTGTTACGTGGCCAGGGAGAGCACGAAGAGTCTGTGCATATTTCTCCTTTGAGAAAGAGGGCAAATGTCAGGATCTTATATTGTACAGATCTCTATAAAGCATAAGATAGAGAGATCTAGGTTTCAGCCCAGAGGGTTTGTGTACTTGGGTGCTGTTTCCAGTTAAGGTCTACAGCATTGGGGATGTGGCCTAGCAGACTAACATGTCTGACTCAACAAGATCGGGTACTGGGGGAGCCCAAGCTGGCAGGGACAACAAGCTCAGTGGGCTCTCAGCACATCCGGTGGTAGCTCCAAAGGGGGCCTGATCTTGTCACAGAGGTTTCACCAAAATTAAAGGGCCAGGGGCTCTGCTACTGTTCTTTACTAATCTCAGTGGCA
Organism: Carettochelys insculpta; assembly: GCF_033958435.1. Taxonomy (NCBI): domain Eukaryota; kingdom Metazoa; phylum Chordata; order Testudines; family Carettochelyidae; genus Carettochelys; species Carettochelys insculpta. Next base: position 48,831,346 of record NC_134147.1, on the reverse strand, counting down.
GTCTTAGACCTGTTCTGGATCTGCGAAACTTTAAAAAACTGATGAACATACTTAAGTTCCACATTGTCGTCTTGGCCTCCATCATCATCTCTTTGGATCCATGGAACTACGACATCATCCTTAGTTTGAAGGACACTTGTTTACATATCTCAGTCTTTCGTGGATACAGAAGGTACCTCAGGTTTATTGTGATCCACATGCACTATTAATTTATGATGTTCCTGTATGGCCTGTTAGCAGCCCCAGATGTTAATGAAGCATCTGACAGTTGTTGCAGCCTTCCTGAGGAGGCAAGGTGTTTGTTTACTCTAACCTTGACTTCTGGTTGGTCAGAGGCTGGACCAAGATTCAGGTGGAGGCTGATATAAAGTTAATACAGCCAGCTTTCTAGGACTTTGGTCTGCTAATAAATATGCAGAAGTCCACATTCTCACTGGCTAAAAAGATAGAGTTCATAAGGGTGAGCCTCAACTTGGTCTAAGCCAGAACCTTGCTCCCAGAGGCATGGTTTCAGGCAATGGGGATGTTTGTACAGAGTTTCAAATCACCCCGTTACCACAGAAAGAAACTTCTTCAAACTCCAGGGCAACAGGCATTATGCACCTACATAATGCAACTTGCAAGTCGTCAGTTTAGCTCTCTCAACATGGTGGACGTCTGTGTACTCACCAAGCCAATGCCATCTTCCCTGGTAGATTATATACTTGTGGCAGCAGAGTAAAAACTTTCATGTAACCTCTTCAAGATGAAAGAGATTAGTTGCTGCCTACATATTATGTCAATCCCAGCTATGTGAAAAGAAGAAAAAATTTTTTTTCAGTCATGAGAAAATTGTACTTAAGCACACAATCTGTTATCTTATGGTGACTGAGAGTTAATGTGTACAGGATGAACCTGATTAGCCCCCCCGCACCCTCAGAACCTGAGTGATGCCAAATGAGAGAATTTGCCAGACCACAGGAGGTCAGTATTGTCTACCAGCATTACCAGCACTTGCACTGCTTACTGGGCTCTTAGAAGACATTTAGGGGTAAGTTAGAGCTAAATAACAGAACAGAACAAACACTGAGAGCCAGAACTGGTGTCTGTAAACAAACTTTATGGGAGCGTGGGAAACTTGGCCACATGCATAAGTGGTCATCTGGCTAACTAAAATTATGTCAGATTACAGATGTTGCCAGATGAGAGAGTGCTGGATTAGTGAGGTTCAACCTGTAGGTTTGTAAAGTAGCCAGCACTTTAATGACTTCTAGCAATAGTCTCTACCTTCGTTTTGGTAAGTTACTGACTTGTTTATAGCAATGTAATATTGTGCAGAACACAAGACAGCTATACAGAATAATCTGGATCTCTTGTTCAGCTGGGCCATTTCAAACAGAATGGCTACGTCTACACTACAGATATATTTCTAAAGAAGCTCTTCCGAAAGAGCATCTCTCGAAAGTGTGTGTTCACACACAAAAAAGCAGCTCAAAAGAGCTATCTGCTCTTTCAAAAGGGAGCGTCCACACAGCCCCTGCTCTTTTGAAAGAACAGGCCAGGGATCGAAAATGAAGACTATTCTTTTGAAAGAGAGACCCTGTGGAGCATCTACACGTTTTCTTTTGTGGGGGGAGAACTTTCGAAAAGGGGCACTCTTCCTGAAACGGGAAAGGAAGAGTGACTTCGAAAGGAACACCACATTCTTTTGATTTACTTTCAAAAGAATACTTTGTATGTGTAGACGCTCCATGGGCTCTTTCAGAAGAGCCCCCTTCTTTCGAAAGAACTTGCTAGTTTAGACACAGCCCATGTGTTTGAATATAGGATGAAAGAATGCAGGCCATACTTATGGAATGGGGGACTGTGTTCTGGTGAAGACAGACTGAAAAGGTGTCTTGGTCAAAGTTGGCAAATAATTCTTTGGCTGGTTGGGGGAGAATAGTGAATTGATGTTTTGCCTTGTATTGGACTTGCTGAGGCTGATACTGTAACACTGCATCTAGTTCTCATGTCCACATTCTAAAAAGTATGCTGAAGATGGTGTAGGAAGAACTGTATAAAAAAAAAAAATGACCTGGCGGCTGAAGAAATGGTTTACAATGTGAGATTTAAGGAGCTCAGTCTGTTTAGTTTTGTTGAAAAGAAGATAGAGATGGTAACCAGATTAGTGTAACTGGGAAGAAAATACCAGGTTCCTGTAACATTGTTGGAATATCTAGCTTAGTTTTAAATACCCAAACTCTTTCTTGTACATAAGGAAGTGGATGGAGAGTGTATGTAAGATTTTAATAATGTAGGATATAAAAAAGAAATGCCGTGCTATTATAAGAACATAAGAACATAAGAATGGCCATACTGGGTCAGACCAAAGGTCCATCAAGCCCAGCATCCCATCTGCCGACGGTGGCCAATGCCAGGTGCCCCAGAGAAGGAGAACAGAAGACAAGTGATTTATCTCCTGCCATCCATCTCCTGCCCTTGTTATGAAGGCTAGGGCACCATACTTTATCCCTGGCTAATAGCCATTTATGGACCTGACCTGCAAAAATTTATCAAGCTCTTTTTTAAACCCTAATAGAGTCCTGGCCTTCACAGCCTCCTCGGGCAAGGAGTTCCACAGGTTGACTGTGCGCTGTGTGAAGAAAAATTTCCTTTTATTAGTTTTGAACCTACTACCCATCAATTTCATTTGGTGTCCCCTAGTTCTTGTATTATGGGAAAAGGTAAATAATTTTTCTATATTCACTTTCTCCACACCATTCATGATTTTATATACCTCTATCATATCGCCCCTCAATCGCCTCTTTTCCAAACTGAAAAGTCCCAGTCTCTCTAGCCTCTCCCCATATGGGACCCTTTCCAAGCCCCTAATCATCTTAGTCGCCCTTTTCTGAACCTTTTCTAATGCCAATATATCTTTTTTGAGGTGAGGAGACCACATCTGCACGCAGTACTCGAGATGTGGGCGTACCATAGTTTTATATAGGGGAAGTATGATATCTTTTGTCTTATTATCGATCCCTTTTTTAATAATTCCTAACATCCTATTTGCCTTACTAACTGCCGCTGCACACTGCGTGGATGTCTTCAGAGAACTATCCACTATAACTCCAAGATCCCTTTCCTGATCTGTCGTAGCTAAATTTGACCCCATCATGTAGTACGTGTAATTTGGGTTATTTTTTCCAACATGCATTACCTTACACTTACCCACATTAAATTTCATTTGCCATTTTGCTGCCCAATCACTCAGTTTGCTGAGATCTTTTTGTAGTTCTTCACAATCCCTTTTGCTTTTGACTGTCCTGAACAACTTGGTGTCATCTGCAAACTTTGCCATCTCACTGCTTACCTCATTTTCTAGATCATTGATGAACAAGTTGAACAGGATCGGTCCCAGGACTGACCCCTGGGGAACACCACTAGTTACCCCCCTCCATTGTGAAAATTTACCATTTATTCCAACCCTTTGTTTTCTGTCTTTTAACCAATTCCCGATCCATGAAAGGACCTTTCCTCCTATCCCATGACCACCTAATTTACATAAAAGCCTTTGGTGTGGGACCGTGTCAAAGGCTTTCTGGAAATCTAGGTATATTATGTCCACTGGGTGCCCCTTGTCCGCATGTTTATTAACCCCTTCAAAGAATTCTAATAGATTAGACAGACACGACTTCCCTCTGCAGAAACCATGCTGACTTTTGCCCAACAATTCGTGCTCTTCTATGTGCCTTGCAATTTTACTCTTTACTAGTGTTTCTACTAATTTACCTGGTACTGATGTTAAACTTATCGGTCTATAATTGCCAGGATCTCCTCTAGAGCCTTTTTTAAATATTGGCGTTATATTGGCCGTCTTCCAGTCATTTGGTACCAAAGTGGATTTAAAGGATAGGTTACAAACCACTGTTAATAACTCCGCAATTTCACATTTGAGTTCTTTCAGAACCCTTGGGTGAATACCGTCTGGTCCTGGAGACTTGTTACTATTCAGCTTATCAATTAATTCCAAAACCTCCTCTAATGTCACTTCAATCTGAGTGAGTTCCTCAGATTTGTCGCCTAAAAAGGCTGGCTCAGATTTAGGAACCTCTGTAACATCTTCAGCCGTGAAGACTGAAGCAAAGAAATCATTTAATCGCTCCGCAATGGCACTGTCTTCCTTGATCGCTCCTTTTATATCTTTATCATCCAAGGGCCCCACTGCTTTTTTAGCAGGCTTCCTGCTTCTAATGTATTTAAAAAACATTTTACTATTGTTTTTTGAATTTTTGGCTAGCTGTTCCTCAAACTCTTTTTTGGCTTTTCTTACTACATTATGACAGTTAATTTGGGAGTGTTTATGTTCCTTTCTATTTTCCTCACTAGGATTTGACTTCCACTTTTTAAAAGCTGCCCTTTTCTCTCTCACTGCCTTTTTAACATGGCTGTTTAGCCATGGTGGTTCTTTGTTAGGTCTCTTACTGTGTTTTTTTATTTGGGGTATACATTTAAGTTGGGCCTCTAGTATGGTGTCTTTAAACAGTTTCCATGCAGCTTCCAGGGATTTTAGTTTAATTACTCTACCTTTTAGTTTCTGTTTAACTAGCTTCCTCATTTTAGTGTAATTCCCCTTTTTGAAATTAAATGCCAGAGTGTTTGACCTCTGCGGTGTTCTTCCCAACACAGGAATATTAAAGGTTATTATATTGTGGTCACTATTTCCAAGCGGTCCAGTAACAGTTACCTCTTGGACCAGATCCTGCGTTCCAGTCAAGACTAGATCGAGAATTGACTCTCCCCTTGTGGGTTCCTGTACTAGCTGCTCCAAGAAGCAGTCATTTAAGGCATCAAGAAATTTAATCTCTGAATCCCGTCCTGAGGTGACATGCACCCAATCAATATGGGGATAATTGAAATCTCCTATTATTACTGTGTTTTTTATTTTGATAGCCTCTCTAATCTCCCTTAACATTTCAGCATCACTATCACTGTCCTGGTTAGGTGGTCGGTAATATATTCCTAATGCCATATTCATATTAGAGGAATGAATTGTTATCCATAATGATTCTATGGAACATTTTGATTCCTTTAGGATTTTTACTTCATTTGATTCTATATTATCCTTCACATATAGTACCACTCCGCCACCCGCACGACCTGTTCTGTCTTTCCGATATAATTTATATCCCGGTATGATAGTGTCCCACTGATTGTCCTCATTCCACCATGTTTCTGAGATGCCTATTATGTCAACTTCCTCCTTTGATATGAGGTACTCCAGTTCACCCATCTTATTAGACAGACTCCTAGCATTAGTGTAAAAGCATGTTAGAAAACTACCACTATTTATATGTTCGCCTTTCACAGACGTGGTGGATTTTTTTATGCACGATTGTTTCACATCTGATCTTGCCCATATATTATTTCCCACGTTCCCTATCTGACTAACTTCTAGGGAATCCCTGTCTATGGAGCCTCGTGTAAGAGAAGTCTCCGTCCGATCCAGGTGCTCCCCCGCACCAATCGGCTTTCCCCCACCTCTTAGTTTAAAAACTGCTCTATGTCCTTTTTAATGTTTAATGCCAGCAGTCTGGATCCACCTTGATTTAGGTGGAGCCCATCCTTCCTGTATAGGCTCCCCCTACCCCAAAAGTGTCCCCAGTTCCTAATAAATCTAAACCCCTCTTCCCTACACCATCGTCTCATCCACGCATTGAGACTCTGAAGTTCTGCCTGTCTATCTGGCCCTGCGCGTGGAACTGGAAGCATTTCAGAGAATGCCACCAAAGATGTTCTGGATTTCAGTCTCTTTCCTAGTAACCTAAATTTGGCCTCCAGAACATCTCTTCTACCCTTCCCTATGTCATTGGTACCAACATGTACCACGACGACCGGCTCCTCCCCAGCACTGCCCATAAGTCTGTCTAGATGCCTCGAGAGATCCGCAACCTTCGCACCAGGCAGGCAAGTCACCATACGGTTCTCCCGGTCATCACAAACCCAACTATCTATATTTCTAATGATCGAATCCCCCACTACTAAAACCTGCTTCTTCCTAACAGCTGGCGCTCCCTCCCCCGGAGAAGTATCCTCGGCACGAGAGGATACAACATCACCCTCTGGAAGGAGGGTCCCAACTACGGGATGGTTTCCCTCTGCTCCCCTTGACTGCTCTCCTTCCCTGAGCCTTTCATCCTCAGTAACAGCCTCAGGACTGTCAGATTGGAGGTGGGACAGCCCTACTATGTCCCGGAAAGTCTCATCCACAAACACCTCTGCCTTCCTTAGCTCCTCCAGTTCAGCCACCCTGGCCTCCAAAGCACGCACTCGGTCTCTGAGGGCCAGGAGCTCCTTGCATCGAGCGCACACATACGCCACCCGCCCACAGGGTAGGTAGTCATACATACTGCACTCGACACAATAAACAGGATAGCCCCCACTCTGCTGCTGGGCTTCTGCCTCCATTTCCTACTCTAGTTATATATGAGGGTTAATTAAATGTTTCAGATAGAGGTTGTTATAAAGGATTTAGTTTAAGGGCAACAGAAGTCACTGGCTCCCTCCAAGCTCCCCCTCTCAACTCCCCTCTCCAAACTCCCTCCTGTTAGCACGCACCCTGTTTGCCAGCACCCGGTCGCAAAGCTCCCTGGTCGCTTACTAGCAGGGTTTAAGTGCTCGGCCTCACTGATAGCTCCTCCCTCTGCCTACAGCTCAGCCAATCAGCACACGGTGTTTCAATTCAAACCTAATCAGCTTCCAACTGCCTGCCTGCCTGAGCACACGGCCTTTCAAACAAACAAACAAACACTCAGCTCAGCACTCCAAACAAACAAACTCCAAACTCCAAACAAACACACAAGCCCAAAACCTCCAAATATAAGCAGCCACTTACCCCAAGGTGCTTTAGTTTGCTCCTTCCTTCTCCTCCTCCAGGAGAGCCTCTCCAAACTCCCTCCTGTTAGCACGCACCCTGTTTGCCAGCACCTGGTCGCAAAGCTGAAATGTTTTGATTCATAATGAATTATTTTTAGAGGACAGTAATTTCATCTTTAACTGATTTTTTTATTTGTTTTGCAGCTCCAGTTATTAACAGATATAACAGAAGAGTATCAGGTAAAATTTCCCTTATTATTACTTTATTATATTTTTAATCTCTAAGAATGTTTTGGTGTTTGTTATTAAAAGAGAGTTTTCCAGTTTAAGTGGCCTGTTAACACTTGTCTGTTGTAATGTGTACATGGCATGGTAGTTATGACATTTCAATAACTGTCACTCTCCATTTATTTATTTTAGAAATCACTAGACTGCAAATTATATATTAGCAGAGAAACATTTTTTCGTATTAATGACAATTTCAGGCTTAAAGGCAACTTCCTTATATTAATAACCATTCAGTCGAAATGCATTTGTAAAGACTTTTGCTGTATGGGGGCCTTGGAACAGACTCCACTAAGTATTTCTGGGAATGTTTCAGCTTCCTTCTTTAGAACCTGCTACTATCTCTTCTTACTAATCTTGCAGGGTACTGTCAATCTTACCTTTGGCCAGAATACAGAAATTTAGGCCTTCTCTAATATGCAGTTTTTGTCAATCTGTCTAACCTGAAACGATCTTTATCTTAAGAGCAGCATGTTCCTGCACCATTCCACCAGAGACTGACAATACTTACAAATTAAAGAGACAGGTTGGTGAAGTAGTATCTTTTATTGGACCTTCTTTTGTTGGTGAGACAGGCAAGCTTTTGAGCCACTCAGGATCCTGAAGAAGAGTGCTGTATAATTCTGAAAAATGTTGGTTCAGTAAAAGATACCCTCTCACCCACCTTGTGTCTGGGATAATCATGGCTACAGCTACACTGCCATAGTTTGAAATGTCAGAGGTGCAAGTGTGTGTTTATTCAGGAAGCACAATTAATGCATTTGTTCCCTGGCACAGTTCTTCCACTTGGTTGAATATTTTCCAGCTTTTTAATTTGATTTTTATCAGCTATTTCATTCCTTATTTTTAAGCTGATGGTAAAAGTGAGTGGTACTAAACTATCAGAATGTTAAATGGAAAAAAAAATGAATTCCACTCTTGTTCCAACAGTGTACACCACCAATCATCTTAAATTCTTTGATTTTCCTTTAAATTTTTAGATAGTTGTCCATGAAATTAGTTTAGGTAGTTTTACTTTAAAAGTACTTCTGTGAAAATGGCAGTGAGAGATCCATGTTCATTGTCTATTTCTAGTTCAAAGAGTCTCTTGAAATAAAATTTTTTTTAAATCATCTTTGCAAATTCAACTTGAGGTATACTTTGGGGAATAGGTCTTGTGAATGAGAAGGAAAGCTTTTTTGGGACCTGTGTATTATTTTCGCATGTAAAATCCCCTTGTGACCAAATTATGTTCCCATTTATTCCCGGGAAGCCCTATTAGCCTTCAGTGCAATTGCTCCGATTCAATTAAGGGTGTGATTTGGAGACAAGGGTATTGTTGCACATAAGGAAGTGGGCCATAGTCAGAGCTTTTTAAATAAATGTAAATTGTTTTGACACTAGCAGATATTTAATTATTGGTGTGTTATGAGCGGCTTGGAAAGACACAAGTAGGGAAGAATTTAAAACATGAAGATTCTACTGCAGTGATAATTTTGGAGGGAAAGTGACAACTTGTTAAAAGTACCTTATTGAGATGGTCTCTACTTTATTATTTAGGTTTATACTTCATTATTTAGGTTTACACAATATGCCTAATCTACCCTAAGAATGATAATTAGTTTAAAAACACCTAAATTAAAAATTTAAATGAGAAAATTGAGCTATTCCTGCTATTCAAAAGCTGTCTGAGCTCTTTTGTATGGGACAGAATGGCTGTGTGACCATAGAAAGGGACATAGTTTGGACTGAAGATACAATGAAATGCCTGTGACATTAATCTCATAGATGAACAGTGCAATAATGAGACATTCTTTATTGAGAAATAGGGTACTTGTTTGTGAAGTCTCTATACATCATTGTGAACTGGCAGCAAATGTAAAACCAGATTACTTATGAATGCAGCCAGGCTAAATTACGTTGGCGAATATTGTTGGAACGTCAGCTATTTTATTGTACATTGTTAAATTTATAGGATTTGTGTTAGCGATGCCCGAACCTTATTATGGTGGTTACATGGAACTAACATACAAATGTATGGTTAATGCTATATGTCTCTCTAGTCCAGCACCCTTGGGACCTCAGTATCAGCAACAATTGGCTCAGCATGCATTGGTGTCCAATGCCTCCCTTACTATTTCCTTCCCTCTTTCCCCGTCCAGTGGGGAGTGGCTTACTTTCTGTAGACTAGCTCTGCACCAATCTACTATATCACCTACCCATTCTCTGTGGGGTCTGCCTCTCTTGTTTAACTGTCCATTATGCATTGGGACCTGGCTGGTGCCAAATATAAGAATTTGCCGGACCGTGGGAGGGCAGTAACCAGCACTTACACTGCTTATGGGGCTTTTAAGACATTTAGTTGTAAATAACAGTACAGAACACTGAGAGTCAGGACTGGTAGCTGTAAATAAACTTTATGGGACCACGGGAAACTTGGACACACCCATGATAAATGGACATGCAGCTAACTAAAATCATGTTGGGCTATGGATAGTGCTGGATAGAGAAGTTCAACCTCTACTCTTACGTTTTTAAAACCTGTTCATGGTAGGTTTAAGCTTCCTCCACTCTTGGCTTGCATACCAAGTCATGAGCAAACCGGGAGCAGTTTCACTAGACATAGGCTGCCAGCATCCAGGAGTACACAGAAGACTTCTATTCCATTTTTCAATAATTAGAAGCGTTCAGGAGCCATCTGCCTTTTTTTTGTTTTGACTCCTGCTCTGCTGTGGCAGTGTCCAGAAAACTCCCAATACGAAGCTGGCTTGCTGCTTTCAGTGGTCTGAAGGCTGATCTGGTTCCCCATTAGGAGAATGGTAGGCTTTAAAGAGTTTCGCTTAGGTCATAATTGTATGATTTCTGTAAGTCCTTTAATTCCTTTCTATCCGTGTGCTTGTCAGTGAAGAACATCACCAGAACAAAACATGAAGGCGATAAGCTTACACTTGGAAATCTATTACCTTTAAACATTATTTCCTTATTCTTTATCTGATATCCTGTTTGTAAGAACATTTTGGCATCCCATTTGAACTAGGGGTTCTCCTCTACTGCTTGTCTCCAAGGAGACCAAAAGACCCATTGTTATTGTCTCTAGACCTGGCTCGAAGAGAGAAAATTTTCAGGTCAGTGAAGAAATGCTCCTATTTTATGCACAGGTTTACAAACATCTCTGTATACTAATGGCTTATGGTAAATGCCAATAGTCTTTAGCTTAGAGGTCAACAATACTTCCTTTTGTAAGTAGTATGTATCCAATTGACTAGAGTGGCCATATCTCCCTATCCCAAATTTGGGACAGGGAGATTAGGGGGAGCGTGCTCCCTGGCTGCCCTATACCTCACGGAGCCGGAAAGGGGGCAGCAGCAGTGTAGGTGCTTCTCCTGGCTTCCCTGAGCCTCGAGGAGCTGGGAACTGGGTGGCAGCCACCCCCTGCACCTGAGCATACCTCTCCCTGTGCAGAGCCCTCTGCTGGCTGCCTCTGTGCTCTCCACATGCTCACTGGCCAACAGCTACACCTGTGTGCCAGCAGGGGGCTGAATACGGGGGCTGTTAGCCCCTTTGTTAAAATAAGTCAGGACACCTTTCGGCCCAGAAGTATGGAGCCATCCTGGCAGTTGACTCAAGATGGCAGCCATAATGCAAATCCATGAAACAAGTAGTTAAATAGAATTACACTGAGGAAAATTTTGCTGCTAGTAGTTTCTGAATGAAAGATGTATTGTGCGTTTAAAGTGAAGTGGAGCATAATGTGACATTTACTCAATATTTGCTTGGGTGTGATGTTAGTATTTTTCATTTTGTGCTTCTGAAAAACTAATGTGGTCTTGTCAGTTCAGTGTTCAGACAATCTGTTTTGTCAAGTTCATCTCATGTAATGAAACAGCTATCTAAATAAAAAAAATCGACGATGATGTGTATCACTTAAAGCATTATTACTATTCGTAGTGGAGCAAGTTAGAGACCCTAGAGCGCTGGCCCTGGTACAAGATTTAAGGCCTAAATTAAAGGCTGTACACCAAGTCAGGCCATGTATTAAAGCACATATTTATAAGTTCATTGTCTGTACATAATCTTGTTAAATTGCTGCTCATGTTGCTAAAATATAGTGTTTCTGAGAAGTGCTTAGTGACTAAATGCTTATGGAAGTACATTTTAGAAGCATGGTACAAATACACCCAATTTAGTACAAGTAAGTGTTTCACAAAGTCATAGGAAAGCTTTGTCTGAGGTATTACGAATAAGGTACAAGGGGAGGTAACAAATTGATGTAATGAAAAAATGCTGGGTGATATGTAAGATGTTTATTCCACTTGGTTGTTGCAATTTGTAAATGTTGAGGCACCTGGCCTCCTTCTTCGAGTGTCCCCGTGGGTGCTCCACAGTAGGTGTCGGGCTCGCCCAGCGCCGCAGATCGGAAATCTTCCAGCAGTTTCTCCTGGATCGCGCATGCGCCGGCGCGCGCTGCCCCTGGCCGTGTGCGCAATCCGGTCCCTGCCAGTTCCTTCTCAACCGCCATCGGCTGCAGACGGAATCTACTCAGGCTAAGGCCAGAGTCAGATTAAATAGTGGTTTTTTTCTACATGTCATTTGTTGTTTTTGGTTATTTAAAAAAAAAAAAAAGAGAGAGAGAGAGAGAAAGCAAAGACAAAGAGAATATCAGCAAAAAAGAAAAAGAGGGGAGCGGAGAAGAGAAGAGCGGACGTGAAGGCCATTTAGGCCGCCCGCTGCCCCGTAGGCCGGTGATCACTATTTGGGGTGGAAAGGCACGGATTAAGTGCTAAGTACCCTATTAACAGTGAAGGACTCACTGCAATGGCCTCTTCAGGTTTTTAAAAAGCGGGAGTCATGCCGTGAAGCTATGCCGGCCTCCGTGGGGCATAGCGAATGCATCCGATTCCTGAGGGAATCACAGGCTACCCAGAAGTGTTCTCACTGTGCTAAGCTCACAGCCAGGGCCAGGAAGGACAGATCGATGAGGTGTAAAATGCTCTTGTTGATAAGGCTCTCCAGCCAGACTTGCTGGAGAAGCCTCACCCAGAAGGGCCCTCTGGGTTGCATAAGAGGAGGGCAGTTTTCTCTGACCCCCTCGGTGCAGAAACGGAGGGAACTCTCCCTGGCTCGATCCTTGCCGGCGTTTGCAGTGAGCAGGACGAGCGGAATACACGGCCCGCAGCCACATGCTCAGGCAAGCGGCAGCGCACGTGGCAGAGGCTGAGCCTCTGGTTATAAAACAGTCGGCACGCGCGGCACGTAGAGCGTCAGCGAGGCAAGCGCCGGACCCGGCGGCACCACCGCAGGTGGCACCGGCCCCCGCGGCACCAACGGTGCAGGGGCGCCAGGCACGGAGCCTGCAGGCACCGGAGGAGGATACCCGCGCGGCACCGCAGCTGACGGTGCTGAGCGTGGCACTGACAGCGGGGCCAAGATCCCTGGCATGGAAGGGGGCGGTGCCGGCCCCGCAGGGTAGGGGCAAGGCAAAATCAAAAGCCCGGCACCGCAGTCCATCTCCGGACAGGACTGCGCTGTTGTTAGCACCAAGCCCTCCCCCTGTGATACACACGCCACACCGAAGGCCTGTGTCTCCACCGGCCCATCCTGAACCTCCTTCTCTGTTCCTCCAACCAATGTCACCATGGCTTGGGCCACCTTCACCATTTCTGGGATTGGATCCCCTGGAGTACTATCACAAGCCAGTTTAACCTCTATCTGTGTCGTCACGGAGGTCTCACTCTCCCAGACATCGGGGGTACACACCCCGTGAGTGGTCTAGGTCTCCATCCCCGGACCCTTGCCCATGCTGCCATGGTCATCCTCATCATGCTGGACACAGACACCACAGGCCTACACCCAGGGGCAGGTCCCCCCTAGCCGCTCAATACCCCCATGGGCACTCCCGATCGGGGACGGAAACACAGTTGTCTCAAGGGGAGTTAATTTTAGAACACTGAGACTTTCCTTCACAATCCTCCAGCGAGCAAGTGTATCATTGACCACAGGAGCCCGAGGGTTCAAGGGAGGTTTACCCTAGTGGTTCCTCCTCATCCTCCCTAGATGAGGCCATGGCCCCCAGAGATGTCTCTCCCCCGGATGACCTTAAACTGTTTCAGGAGCTGTTTAAAAGGGTGGCTTTCACGCAAGACATTCAAACGGCAGAGGTGCAGAAGAAACATCACAAACTCCTGGAAAATTTGAGACCCCCAGCTTCGTCCAAAATTGCTATTCCGCTGGACGAAGCCATTCTGGAGTCAGCCATTACTATATGGCAGACTCTGGCCTCTGTTCCGCCTACGAGCAAGAGAGCAGATAAGAAGTACTTCGTCCCAGCAAAGGGCATGGAGTTCCTCTTCAGTCACCCACAACCAAATTCTTTGGTGGTCAAGTCTTCCCAGCAGAGGTCAAAGGCTTCTCAGTACAAATCGGGGCGATCGGATAAAGATGCTAAGAAGCTAGAGCTGTTTGGCAGGAAGGTATATTCCTCTTCTACCCTGCTATTGAGAGTGGCAAATTATGGGCACACCTAGCAAACCATAATTTTGATAATTACTCCAGGCTTACTCCCCTCATGGATTCACTTCCAGAAGACAAAAAGCCGGCGTTAAAGGCGATTGTTCAAGAGGGCTACACAGCATCGCGGATGGGAGTCCGGATTGCCCTGGACATGGCGGACACAGCAGCATGTTCAACGGCTACAGCAGTGGTCATGCGCAGAGAATCCTGGCCCCAGACGTCGGGTATCCCAAGGGACCTACAGGCAAAGATCGTGGACCTTCCCTTTGATACATAAAAGCTGTTTGCAGACTCAACCGACTCGGTCCTCCACTCCAGTAAGGACTCGAGTGCTACACTTAGAACCTTGGGCATTTATACTCCTCCATACAGGAAGGAAAAATTTTATCGTCAGCAAAGACGCTACCCGTACCAACCACAGCGTGCTCAATATCAACGGGACTACGACCAAGGGCGCTATCAACAGCAGCAACAGTACAGAACTCCTAGGCGATGTTCTCAACAAAGCCGTACGCCCTCAGGTCAGGCCCAAAGGCAACAAGTTTGATGGGTATGTCGGGGGTTGCACTATCAATACCCTCGCTCAATGCCACTCTCATCTCATGTTCCATCTTCGCCTCAGACCGTTCCACTCCCAATGACAAAAGATCACCACAGACAAATGGGTGCTGGAGATCATAGCCACGGGTTACGCGATCCCCTTCCAGTCGCTTCCACCGACGAAGCCTCCCACCAGGCCTCACCTCAGGGACGCTGCCACGAGGCGAGGCTCAAGCGGAAGGTGAATCACCTTATGTTCATAGGGGAGGTGGAAAGAGTGCCAGAATAATTCCAGGGGAATGTTTTTATTCACACTACTCCCTACCAGAGAAGAAAACAGGAGACTGGAGGCCCATCTTAGATCTTCGGGGCCTCAACCATTACTTGCGCAAACAATGTTTTCGGATAATCACAGTTGCCTTGATACTCACGGCACTGGACGATGGAGACTGGGTTGCAGCACTCGACTTAAAAGATGCTTACTTTCATATAACAATCCACCCGGCACACAGGTGCTTCCTCCGCTTCACGGTCGGCCAGGAGTGCTTCCAGCACAGGGTTCTTCTGTTCGGCCTCTCCTCGGCCCCCAGAGTCTTTACCAAAACCCGGGCAGTGGTGTCAGCCTACCTGCACAGACAGGGGGTGTTTATTTTTCCCATAGCTGGGCGACTGCCTGCTAAAAGGGGTCTCAAAGGCAGAGGTCTCACACATGATACGCGTCACAGCGGACACTTTTTTTTTTCCGCGGGGCCTAGTCATCAACCTCACAAAGTCAAAGTCCGAACCCACACAACATATAGAGTTCATAGGGGCACGCATAAAATCTATCACAGCAAGGGTGTACCTACCCGACGCCCGCTTCCGCGCCATCAGTTCGCTGGTGCAAGTCATCACATACAGCCCCATGGTGCTGGTCTTAACGTGCTTACAGTTGCTGGGCCACATGGTGGCAGCGACATTTGTGGTACAGAATGCCAGTTTGCACATGTGAAGCCTGCAGCATTGGCTGGCGAGCGTTTACAAACCGGCATCCCACACTGTCCGCAGGGTGGTGTCGCCCACAACAGAGGTGCGCAGATCCCTGGCGTGGTGGGAAAACCCCAAGAATCTGCTAGTGAGGGTGCCTTTTTCACCAACCACAAATTTCTATTTTTTCTTACTACCGACGCCTCCCACATAGGATGGGGAGCACACATCGGCGACAAGGTAACGCAAGGGCTATGGTCCCCTGCGGAACAGACACTGCACATAACCATGCTGGAGCTCAGAGCAGTGTTCAACGCCTGCAAACATTTTCGAGATTACCTACATGGCAAAGTAGTCAGGATTCAATACCGACAATACCTCCACTGTTTTACATCAATCGACAAGGAGGAGCACGATCCCGTGCCCTATGTGCGGAAGCAGTCCAATTGTAGAATTGGTGCATCGCCAACAACATAACGTTGAAAGCCTCGTACTTGCCGGGCACTCACAACGTGAAAGCAGATCAGCTGAGCAGGCGCTTCGCACTCATGCACAAATGGCAGATCTGCTCCGATCTGCTACGGCGCATTTTTTGTACATGGTGGTTTTCCCTTCTGGCTTTGTGCAAGACCTTGTGGCAAACAGACCGATCTGGGGAGAGAGCTTGCATGATACTCATAGCCCCGCTTGGGATCGGCATCAATGGCTTCTCTTGCTTTTGCGCGTGTCGGACCGCCCACCGCTCCCTCTACCGGTGGCACCAGACTTACTCACATAGGCTCAGGGGTCCTTAGTGCACCCGCACCCTGAGGGTCTGCACCTGCAAGCATGGCTAATCCATGGCTCAGCTCTTTAAAGAGCACGTGTACGGAGGGAGTACAACAAGTCCTGGAATGTAGCCGAAGGACCTCCACCAGGAGGACTTAGAAGCAGAAATGGACTCGATTCACAGCCTGGTGTTCTGCCAAGCAGTTAGCTCCCCTTGACATTCCTATACCTGTAATACTAGAATACTTATTGGACCTCAACAGAGGCAGGCTTTTCTCTATCCTCGCTAAAGGTCCATCTCACCGCTATATCAGCCTTTCGGCATACAGAGGAAGGGCCCACGGTATTCGCCCATCCTATCTTTACCAGGTTCTTGAAGGGGCTGGTAAACCTGTATCCCCCTCGGAAACCGCTTCCACCATCGTGGAATTTGGACTTGGTGCTCAGCACGCTATCAGGTCCACC
Source organism: Carettochelys insculpta (assembly GCF_033958435.1). Taxonomy (NCBI): domain Eukaryota; kingdom Metazoa; phylum Chordata; order Testudines; family Carettochelyidae; genus Carettochelys; species Carettochelys insculpta. The sequence continues at coordinate 48,814,996 of NC_134147.1, read as the reverse complement.
TTTTGAACCATTAGCCACAGTTCCCATACGTTTCCTTACGAAAAAAAAAAACAACCTTCCTCCTTGCAACTACGTCAGCCCACAGGGTGAGTGAGCTCGCAGCAGTCATGGCAACGCCGCACTGCACAGTATTCTCAAAGGAGGCGGTAACCTTAAGGCTGCAGCCAGCCTTTGTTCCAAAAGTCTCTTCAGAGTCCCATCTTAACGAGCCAATAGTTTTACCCTCATTTTACCCGAAGCCTCACAGTTCCAGCAAGGAGGCACGCCTGCATCTCCTGGATGTGAGGAGGGCATTGGCCTTCTACATAGACAGATCTAAGTCCTTCCGGAATACGGACAGGCTCCTAGTCTCTCTCTCTCCCAGGTCAAAGGGACAAGGTCTCTCTTCACAGAGAATCTCTAAGCACATTGTGTCCTGTATAAAAATGTGTTACGAGCTTCAAAATGCTCCTTTGCTGGCCCCCAGGGCTCACTCCACCAGGGCGGTGGCGGCATCAACAGCTTTCTTCAAGGGCATCGCATTAAAAGACACCTGTAGAGCGGCGACCTGGTCATCTTACGACACCTTCGCCGAGCATTATGCCCTGCTTCAGGTATTCGAAGAAGATACCCGTCTGTTGACAGCAGTCGTCTCGGGGGCAAGCTGCATATAAACCAATTACCCACCTCCTTACTTGGGTTACTGCTGGGTAGTCACCTATTGTGGAGCACCCACGGGGACACTCGAAGAAGAAAGAGAAGTTACTCACCGTAGTAATGGTGGTTCTTCGAGATGTGTCCCTGTGAGTGCTCCACCACCCACCCATCCTCTCCGCTTTGGAGCTCTGTCTAGTGGTTTTCAGGATCATCCGAGGCGGTTGGTCAAGGAACTGGCGGGGACCAGATCGCGCACGCGGCCGGGGGTGCGCAGGGGGGTGGCGTGCACCGACGCATGCGCGATCCAGGAGAAACTGCCGGAAGATTTCCGATCTGTGGTGCCGGGCGAGCCCGACACCTATTGTGGAGCACCCACGGGGGGACATCTCGAAGAACCACCGTAACTACGGGGAGTAACTTCTCTTTGTGTGGTCAAGGGGACAGTAAAGACTTCTGCTGATTAAGCCCCTTCTTTCCACAGAGCACTTGAGTTAGTGTACTTAAACCGTACCTTAAGGACAAACCAAATGCTGTTGTCACTAAACCATGCCAATGACTTTATTTCTATATGTAACATCAAGGAATTTGTTCTCATTTATGTGTGTTGTTTTAGCCATTTCTTCATCCAGTCACTGGCTGTGATGTCAGTGGCACAATCAAGGTGAACCCTCACAAAGAAAAGGTGATTGGTATTCATTCAATTCTATTAAGGAAGTTCTTAAAGGGAAAATCAACATGGAAACGTGCACCAACCTCTTCAGCCCAGCGGTACTATCAGCAGTGTTGTTTGGCAGCAAAATATGGTGGTTGATGAAGATAAAGGAGCACCAACTATCTGTCCTGGAGAAGGCAATGCCAAAGAATTGTAGGGATTTCAGTCTGTGATTGAGTCCCCAGTGATCTGACAGCAGAATGGACTGTAGGATGTCACTATTGCACAGGTAAAGTGAAATGCAGTATGCTGGTGCATGTAATTGAGGGACTGCAGCTGGCAGAGTGGTACCCACAGGAACTGAAACAACTTCTCAGCTGATCTCTACAGAGATGGAAAGATTTCATTATGAAAAGCCATGGCCACCCATGGAGAAGAAAGACCAGGATAAGAAAAGAATGGAGGAAATGTTGTGATTGTTGCGATCTGTATGAGGACTGAAGGCCCAGTCTTTCACAGCGAAATAAAATCAAGATCTGCTGAATCATTAAGCCGCACTCTCTGCAAGCGCTGATATCACCAGACCTTCAAAAACTAAAGCACCATGCAGCTGAACCTACTAAGCAGCCCTTGCTAGTGTTGCTGAAACAATATTCCCTCTGTTTGCACTTTGCTGCACACTATCACTTTATATTACAGTGGCTTCTCCTTTTCACACACTCCCTGCTCTGAACCTGACTGGGGTGGGAGTGCTGAGCTTCTCCTCTTCTGTTCCTGCCTCCTTCAGACCCACCCTTTCTCACCATTACAATTGTGTCTCCTGTTTTGAACAGGAGTGTATCAGTTTTCTTTTCCTCTGTGTTGCTGTCCTCTCCAGTCCACCCACACGTCCCCACCAGACTTCTCTGATTTTGATTTCTCGTTTTCTATCTTCTCTTCGCAGTCTCTCTCGATGCAGTTTCAGCTTGCATGCTGATGACCTGTCCATCCATTAGTTGTACATTTCTTTGCTGCATTCAATTTGCAGCCTTGTCTCAATTCCCAGTAGCAAAAGGGCCAGTTATTTGACCTGGTTTTCTCACATGTGCCTGCGTGTGCATATATATGTGTGCACCCCTTCCCCCCACCCCGCAAACAAAAAAACACTGATCTCTCTGCTGCTGCATTTCTCTTCTCCAGTCATCACCTAGTTTATTTCAGTATCTTCCATCAGGCCAGGCTCCTCCCATCATCTTCTGCACAGCTCGTCACTATAACTTTGTGACTTGTAGTCCATCAGTGTTAATTATTTTTTGTCTGGTCTTAGCCTTGTTTTCCCTGCTTGCTCTTTCTTTCCTTCAGTGATCCAGACACCTGTTGAGAAAATAACACTGCAAGGCGTAGATTATCCCACAAGTTCTTGGACTTCCTTCTGAAATAAAAATATATCTCCGATATTGAGAACGCTACTAGAGTAAGAAGCTGTTATAGATGTGATTTTTAACAAATAGGAACTGTTAGAGAATTTGAAAGTGGAAGGCAGTTTGGATGAAAGTGATCGTAAAATGATAGAGTTCATGATTCTAAGGAATGGAAGAAGGGAGAACAGCAAAATAAAGACAATGGATTTCAGGAAGAGAGACTTCAGTAAACTCGGAGAGCTAATAAGTAAGGCCTCTTAGTCTTGCTTCCCATGCAGAAAAATAGTTGAAGATCATTGGCAATCTTTCTATTAAGGGCCAAGGGCTGACTTTGGCTGGGCTGCTGGTGTGCTGAGATCATAGCCTATCGTGGAGACCAATTTTTTTGTTGTTCTGTGCATCGCCCATCCATCTGTTTCTTGTCTCATACTTAAATTGTAAGCTTTGTTCAGTACCTGGCATAATGAGGTCCTGGTCTGTGATTGAAGCTTCTGATTACTCTGGCAGGATTGGATTATGAAAGGTGCTTTTGGGGCTGCAGCCCAGAGACCCCCCCCTTACCCTGCTTCCTTGGGATGGAGCTACTAAAGCACCTCTGTGCCATGGCTCTGCCTAGAGAGGGTTGGGGTGTGTGGCTTGGTATGCTTGTTTCCCCTTTCACTCTGGCTGGAGCCATGTGCATTGCCACTAACAGCGCTTGCCTGCAAGGTCCCCACTTGTCTCTCCCCTTAGCCAGGAATCAGGGCCAATGGGAACATCGGAGGGTGGTGTCTGCAAGCACATTGCTCTGCAGAGCCACCTGTTTCTCTGTGGGAGCTGTGCCAGGTAAGTGCTGCACTTTCCATATCTTCCCAGTCTGCCCTGCATCCTACCTCTGCCCCAGACCCCCACACTGCTCCCCAATAGCCCTCTCCCACTCAGTGAACCTCTTATCCTTGGCTCTACTGAGAGCCTAGGGGACCCCACAAAATCAATTAGCACCAGCACATTTAATCGCGCTTAGTCTATGGTAATACAAATTAATAACTAAACAGTGTTGTTAGAAGGATTGTATTGCTCTTGTCAGTCACAAAGATAAGTAGTTGTGGTTTAACACTTGGGAAATGCTGGACCATAGGAAACAAGTGAGAATGGAAAATAGGGCTGTCAAGTGATTTTAAAAAAAATTAATCAGGATTAATTGCTTGATTACAAAATTAAGCATATGATTTAAGTTTACTGTTAAACCATAATAAGAGTACTTTATACCCCTGAATCCCAATGGGAAGCGCATGGGGTTTGGGATGGGGATGGAGGTCTCTTTACACGGACATGCAGGATTCTTCACCATAGCCCACAGAGGTGGCCCAGGAGATGGGAGTATCTCCTGATGCTGTGCAGCAGACCTCCAGCCAGAGCTCATAGAGCTTGGGCCACCCAGTGTCGGAGCATGGCCCAACATCTGCTCCTGGCAGCCACCAGGGGAAGGGAAAGAGAAAGAGCCCTGCCCCACGGAGCTGACCCCACAGTCCTCCTCCTCTTTCTTCCATTTTGGTCTATGGAGTATACATCCTCTTGAGCATTCTGTGCTGATTATTTAAAGGCTTTAAATATTTTAAGATCCTTGGAGCCAAAATAGTCAGTAGAAATTAAGAGTATTGTTGTTAAAAGACCCATTCCTAGAAGTGGGTTTTACCCATGAAAGCTCATGTCCTAAGTGTGTTAGTCTTTAAGGTGCTACAGGACTGCTTCTTGTTTCTTTAAAATGTCCCTGTAGAGGGGCAGAGTGGCTGCCCATTGACCCAGAGGGGGAGAAACCCCTCCCGGAGCCATTCTGGATTCAGTCTGGCCCCTCCCAGTCACCTGACTGGAAGTCAGGAGGTGGGACCAGGACTATAAAAGCACAGCCTGAGGCCTCATTCGGGGCTAATCTCTGGAGGTGCTCCCAGCCTGAGAGCTGAGGACCTGCTGAGAGCAGCAGACTGGATTGGACCCCTAGGACCCCATCTGACCACTGAATCTTGGGAAGCCCCGGAGGACCCTTTTGACCCTAAGGAGCAGCAGCCATCTCGTCTCTGGCTGGCACTCCGAGTGAAGATAAGGCAGTAGGACTTTTAAGCCGTGGAGCCCTGGGACTCCTGCCAGTCTTGGAAGCCCTTGAGACCCTGAGAGCCACCTGGACGCCCAGGTAAGCAGTGAGGGGGAGAATGGAGGTGGCCCAGGGAATAGAGAGGACCATTAAAGTTCCGTGGGTCAGCACGTTGTGGTCTGGATTCCCTGATGACCCACACAGCAGACAGCTTTACTGCATCCAGGGCCCTGGGCAGCGTTGCGGTGGAGGGGGCTGGTCCGCGTCCCCCCGCCACCCGCCTGCTGGGTGGCCATCTCACCTGTCTCTGCCAGAGCAGGCAAAGTGTTGGTGCCCTTGAACTCTGTGAACTGTTTGACTGCCCTGCCCTGAGCTAGGGTCTGGGCTCTCCTGAAATGTGTTGATGGTGTTTGGAACTGTGCTGCCCCTCCCTGAGCTAGGGCCTGGGCTCTTGTGAGCTGTGTGTTTTACTGCCGCATCCTGCACTAGGGTCTGGGTGCATTGAGGATATGTAGGCACTGCCTTGGCCTGAGGCTAGGCCAAAACTTGAGTTATTTCCACCCCTCCCCCCCAGGCCCGCATGAAGTAAGGCTGGGTTTGTGAACTGTGGCCTCTCACCCACCTGAGGCAAGGTGGGACTGAAGGGACTAGCGAGTTGGGGGTTTGTTGTGGTACACATGGCAATGGATCGGGAGTGGTTGTGCCTACTGACCTGGAGGAGGAGGAATCCCTCTGGGAAGCCCAGGTGGCTATGGTCCCTTTTATACTTTCCAAATGTTGGTAGGGTTGAAGGCTAGAGAATGAGTTGCAGGCTTGTAAATACAAAAGGACAGGAGTCACTTGCTTTTTTAAGGGCCAAATATCACCAGCTTCAAATATGTGCCTTCAGTTTCTGCTGCATTTCACTTGCACGTCTACTAATATAATATAAGCCAGCCATGTCTCACTGCAATTTATGTTGGCAAAACTGGACAGTTTCTACGTAAAAGAATAAATGGACATAAATGAGACATCAGGAACCGTAACATACACAAGGTCACTCTCCCTCAATGCTCAGTAACAGATTTGAAAGCAGTAGTCCTACTACAAAAAATTTCCAAAATAAAATGGAAAGAGAAATTTCTGAGCTGCAGTTCATTTGCAACTTTGACTCCATCAACCAAGGATTGAACAGAGACAGGGAGTGGCTGGCCCATTACAAAAGCAGTTTCTCTGCTCTTGATGTTCACACCTCCACATTAGCGTCTGCCAATGGGCCACATCCCCTGATGAACTGACTTGTTTTCTCCTCTCTTGATGTTCACACCTCCACATTCTGTCGATGATGGGCCATTTCCACCCTGACTGAATAGACCTTGTCAGCTCTGGCCCTCCCCTTTACTGAGACCCCCTCTTTAAATCCCCTGCTGGAACACCCCCTCCCCATGTATCTCATAAAGTGGGTCTTTGCCCACGAAAGCTTATGCTCCAAAATATCTTAGTCTGTAAGGTGCCACAGGACTTCTTGTTGTAAGCCAGCTGTGCACATGAGTGATGCAGAACCATGCTGTATAAATTTGGGAGGAGAAAAGTGGGAGGAAATGTTGCTCGCATCTCAGTATTAGGGGCTGTTCTTACAAAGTCAGGACAACAGCCCTGGATTTGTCATGAAGCTCTTACCCCAGAGATTGATGCCAGCAATGTTCCTACCCCTTTTCCTTCTTCATGCTTCGAAGCCACCCGGGGCCGGGAGCACCATAACCCTAGCTGTGTGGATCTAGCTGCTGTTGAATCAGGCTATGGACAGGGTTGGTGAGGCTGGGGTTTTGCCATTCTTACAAGTGTTGTGCCATGCTTGGCAGTGGTGGCTGTCTGCAGGTGAGAAGGGAGTGTACTTGTCTGTGGACTCACATGGCGCTTCCGCTGCAGCTCTTCCAGCACCTCCTTCATTAGCAAGCCCAGCAGTTGCATCAGAGACTCTCCCTAGCTGCAGCTTTCTTCTTCTCACCGGTCTCCTTGCAGTCTCCTGTCGACCTTGTGGAAAGAGTGAGTCCCAAATGAGGGCTATTTATTAGGGCTGTCTATTAAACACAGTTAACTTGTGTTCATATTTTTAACATGCTAATTTTACCCTTTTGTTATTCTCAGGTATTAACGCATGTTAATTGACAGCTCTAATGGAAAGAGAAATAAGTGTGTTGGCCCCATTGTCACCTGGACAAATAAAGGATGTATTCACCCTTCTAGAACTGAAGTGGGCATGAACAGTATGTTATCAGAATAAACACCAATGCAACAAAACAGAGAACAGGGAATTATTTGGTGACTATGAAGGATAAAACATTTATTGACACATAGAATGTAAAAGCGTATCGGGCTGGAGCACTTGCAGTACTGGTGCATGAATTGAAAAGTTGAGCCTTAGAAATCAGCCAGTTTATGTGAAATGAGATGGGTAGGTAAAAAGAAGAAATCTGTCACAATGAACACAGGACATGAGTGTTAGGAAGAGGGCATGGTGCACACCAGAAAGTGGAATGGCATTGATTACAAGGACAAGACAGATTCTCATGGCATTTAACACATTGTCTCCCTAATGTATTTATCGTGAGATTCAGAATCAAATCTGGTGCAGTTATGTAAATACAAGTATATATGCTAATTTTACCAGTGCCCAAGGAAGAAATTGATTCATTTTTACGACAGTCTATCAAAAGCAATACAAGGCATGTCAAGAAAAGACATGTTACTTATAATAGGGGGATTTTAATGTAAAATTAGGATCAAACTGGAATTCCTGGGCAGCAGCAATAGGCAGTTTCAAACTGGGTGAGGAAAATAAAGGAGGAGAAATTATTAATTTCTTAAGTAATAACCTGGTCATAATAAAAATGCTATTTTGACAAGTGAACTTGGACCTTATGTAACGGGCAACAAACAACGTGATAAACTTGGCACATGTGAATTTTAGACAGAAATCAAGTTTGTTGCTGTGCAGCTAATTTTTGTCTGATATTGGATGGGTTCATAAATTAATGTTGGCATCAGTGAGGCTGATTTTGAAAGCAACTGACAAAATTCCAAGAACAAGGAACTCTGAGGTGGGCAAACCTGGAAGAGCCATTTCTGGGAGAAAGAATGTAAAGAAGTGATGTGAAAAAACTTTTATGCTTACGATGAGAAAAGGAACTAAGAGCAAAGAGGCATTTCACAGTGTAAAATATGGGGTTCCAAGAGTGGCTGAGCAACTGGTTGGCTACAAGGCCAAAATGAAGAAACCAAGATGCATAACGGATAAAATATTGAGACTGAATGGTGCATGTAACAAAGCTGAAGAAGAATATAAATCTAATCTAGTATAATTCTGATAAAACCAAGTGAAAAGAGAGACAAACAACTGGGTAAATGAAACGATACAAAGAAGCAGAAGACTGTGAAGAGAAATGCGGCATGGGTGTCACAAGATCAGAGAATTAGAGTAGATGATATCACCGGTGTAAGATATACGTGGTCAAATAATTAATTGAGGATGAGCAAATTAAAGAAGTGATGACAAGAGCTTTTTGAAGACCCATACAATGTCTGGAATACATGAAAAGTTCCTGGAGAAATTTCCCACTACAATTGGGGAAGGGAAGATGCTCAAATTCTTAGACAAAGATTTTAGTAGACAGTTTTCTGAAAAAAGAAAGTCTCCAGGAAGTGACAGAACTGCAGAACTGTCATAAGCAGGCAAGGAACGTGTAATTAAAATGATGCGTGAGCTATTTGACAAAACTTGCAAGCCAGAGCAAGTTCAAAGTAAATGGAAGAAAGTGATGATGATCAATCGATAAAACAAGAGTTAAAAGTAAGTGAAAGAACTACAGAAGAATCAGTTTGAGTGTGCCATCCAAAACATTTATCAAGACATTGCGGAGGGGAAGATGGACCTGCATTAAGCTGTGTTTGCAAAAATATGGATTGGATTTAGATGGGGATGAAATACATTAGGTCAGCTATGTGTGATAAGGCGCGTTTTGGAGACATGCCTATTTTGTCAGTTCTGATGCCAGCTCAAGATGGGGCTGCATGCTAATTCACTCAGAAGCTAACAGAAATCAAAAGAACATCAAAAGAGATTGCAGTATAAGAAGACTGATTTACCTGTGTGGTTTTAGTTAAAAGAAATATGATTAATATTGTGTTCACTTACACCTTGATTATTATTGCATTATATTATGTATGTCCCTGTAACACATTAACCCAAGATCAAAAGTGTTAGTATTTAAGATGAGAACTGTCTTTATGTGTAAACTTCATGGCAACTAATGGCTAGTTCTTTGCTATTACATTACCTTTTACGTCATGTATTTCCCAGTGATTAAATTATCCATCAACCACAACTGGAGCCTTTAGAGTGTAAATGAAGAGTGCTAGCTGCAAAGCAAGTGGAATTCTGTTTGACAATGGGCATTCACTAGTCCACACAAGTGAAGGCATTGTTCAGATTGTTGTCTTGAGCAGAAACTATAAATATTGATTCAAAAGGCTAAGTCTTACCTGTGACTGCTTGGACAGTTATGAAAAGGATATGAAATACAAAGTAGAGATTCCCAGAAACGACAGGCTTCTATGAGAAGAGTTTTGGGAAACTAGCAATATATTACATCAGATGCTACAATTTTGAATTTATAAATTTTGCTTACGCATTTTAACTTTTCAATAGCTCTCATTTTTTTCTGTGTGTAGTTAGTTTACTATAGAATTGACTGAGAGAGGATTGTGGTGTTCTGTAGCTTCGTAAAACTTGCATCTGGCAAAGTGGGTCTTTGCCCACGAAAGCTCATGGTCCAATAAATCTGTTAGTCTGTAAGGTGCTGCCAGCAGACTTCTCATGGTCTTCACAAAACAAAGCAAGCAGTCTAGTAGCACCTTAAAGACTAAACATTTATTTCTAAGGTCATGATCTTTTGTGGGTAAGACCCACTTCTTCAGATATGAAGTGTAAGTGTGTATCAGTGGTACGATTAAACACGCTGGCGAGCATCCCAAGGGGTCTTCTGTGACCGCATCCCATCAATTGTTACACATCCCTCTGTAGATCAGAGTGGGTGTCTATTTCCTGGATCAGAATAAAAAAGCCTTGGGCCTGTTTAAACGCTGGTTATCTATCCAAAAATCTTAAATTACACGTTGGTCGCTGGAAAATAGTGGTCTTTGACCTGTTCTCTCCAGAAGACAAATAGTACCTCCTCAAACAAAGTTTGAAAGGCTCTGTTTGTAGGGGTTGGTTTGCTATCCCTCCTCTCCAGTACTGTCTAGGAATTCCATTTCATGCATGCTGTTCCAAATTGTTCATCATGTCTGCTGTATTGCTCAGCATAATCTTTTGAAAGTTATATTCTTTCCAAGATTACATTAACCCTCCTTTCTCCTAAAGAAATTTTGTATGACCCCTCAGTAGTGCACAAACAATACAATGGGCACAAATGTAATTCAGTAAAGTGTAACTTAATTCTGTAAAGTTTTCTCAGGATAGTGCATGATACTTGTCATATGTTACATGCCTCATTTTAGCAGCAACTCATTAGCTGTGGCAGTTGGAGGCCAGGTATAGCACAGGGTCCCGTTGACCCTGATTTGTTACCACTTCTGGCAATGCTAAGGAAGAAAGTGTAACTTTGACCTGTATTCTGCAAATACCGCCCGTTTCCCTGCTCCCTTTCCCCTGGATGCTGAGCTGTGCTGACCCATTCTCTAACCCCTTCTCCAGGATTAAGCACAAGCCACAGGTGTCTGTATGGATCCATCTCCGGGATCTGGGCCCTTTCCTGAGAGATTAGTCTAAATCAGCATACTGTTGTAACTTTCAGTTCTGTAACGGTTGTTTGTGACTATATTTGTAACAATCCAAGGAGGCTTTAGTGGTAGTGTTCCAAAGCTTTCTATGAAGATGGACTTTGTTAAATGTTTATGAAGATGTTCAGCCACGCCCCTTCTCCCCCATCAAAAATCAGACTCTGACTTCTGCACTTCCTGCTATGGGTCATGTCCCTTCCCATACATATTTTCACCCTGTGACGCTTTGGGAGTAGGGAGAGAGGGAGCTGGGCATGTCCCACTCTGCTTCTCTGAGGAAATCTAGTATGAGCTAAGTTACCTCTTCCATCCACCTAGGATAGGAGTGGGAATTGGAAGGGAAAAGTGCGGATCAACTTTCAAGTGGTAGGGACCACAGCATGACAGAGCCAGCCCAGTTTTTACAGGAGAATATGGAGAGCAAGTACTGCACCTTATCTATTGCAGTACCCCTTCCTGCTCTCTGCGTTTGCAGCTCTGCACTTTGTCCCTCTGTAACTGCCTCTATACTGAGATAAATTCAACACTGACTAAATTTGAATTTTTAATCTCCTTCTTATAAATTTGAATTTGTGTCTGCAGACCTTCTGGAAATTTGACCCACTGTTTCTCTGTATCGAGTTTGTGTCCTCATTGCTTTATCCAGGTTCGACTGCTTGAGCAGTGTATTGTGGGTACCTAGCCCACAGTGCCTTAGCCACGGTTTCTTGTGTGTTTCATGTCAGGAGTCCCAGCATGCAAAGCACTGTCCCAAAATTCAGAACACCCAGTAACCACCCGAAAACGAACTGGAGATTGCTCCATTTTGTCCGGCACTTTCTCTGGCATAGCACTCGCTCAAGCATGGATCCCCAATTGCTGCAAGTCATTGCACACACCATTGTGGCAATTTCCTGAACTGTTGTGCAGTTTTGCTTTCTATTACGAAACGTAGTGGTGGTTTAGTATGATGATGATGGTGCCGCTTTTGAAGAGGAAATCTTTCAACTACGGGGCAAGAACTCTCAATTTCTGTCTGCCGTGAGTGTTGGCATCTCCTCAGGAAAGCCTGTGATCCTGGGAGATGTAGAGGCTATCATGGATTGCTTTTGTGGCATGGGGTTTCCTGACTGCAGTGGGGCATCAGATGGCATGCACATCCCTATCTTGGCCTCAGAACACCTGGCCCGTTAAGTATATAAACTGAAAGGGATACTTTTCCATGGTTTTGCAGGCTTTGATAGATTACAAATGTCATTCCACTGACATCAGCATGAGGTGGTTGGGGAGGGTTCATGACACGCACGTCTTCAGACATTCTGTACTGTACAGAGAGCTCATGAATGGGACTCTTTTCCCAGACAGGAAAATCCAGATTGGCAATCCTGTTTACCCTCTAATCCCTTACTTTATGAAGCCCTACACAGGAGCTCTGGACCCCAGCAAGGAAAATCGCAATCAGAGATGCAGCAGGTGCAGAATGGTGGTGGAGTGTGCCTTTGGCTGTTTAAAAGCAAGATTCAGATGCTTACTGATCCATTTGGACCTTTCTGAAACTAATGTCCCAACTGTGATTACGTGTGCATTAGTCTGCACAACATTTGTGAATCCAGGTGGGAGAATTTCCCCTCCATCTGGAATTCTGGGTTGAGGCCATGAACAGGACTTACTCACAGCCTCCTAAAAGGCCATTCAACGATAGCTATACACAGGCAGCAGCAATAAAGGATGCTTTAAAACATAGCCTCATGAATAATCTGTTATGCACATGATTGTGATGTATTTCTCTCTTGTACTCCCAACCCAGCCCCACTCCCCAAACTGATTTGTGCTCCCCATCAAATGTGAACCAGCAAATCAGACCTTGTCTTACTGAATGAATGCTTTTACTTGGTGGGAGGGGGCTAATTTGCAGTAAGTAGAATGGATGTTGAGAGGGTTATTCTAACAAAAGGCAAGTTCCATCTGCCACCAATCCACTGTGGGCCTTGGTTTAGCGGCCGGCAACTGTGCTTTCAGCCCACCCCCCCGCCCCCATGGTTCCATCTGCCACCAGTCCTCTGTGGAACTTGGCTTAGTGGCAGGCACCTATGCTTTTAGCCCTTCACCCACCATCTGGTTCTGCTCAATGCTTTGTGTACCCTACCACTCATGCATGTCAAAAAATCACACCGAGCTCAAAAGAATAAGTTTATTTTGAGGGGAAGAGAGGTTTAAGCGGCCGGCAAAAGAAGCCTTATTAAGGGTGTCGGAATAGCTCTTTGCAGTGGTCATTGAGGCTAGAGTGGCAGGCTGTCCTTGCCCTCCCTCCCAGTGTTCGGGGACTGTGATGCCAGGGGGCAGGCTGACTTTTGTTCAGGGAACTCTTGGTAGCAGTCAGTGGAGCCCGCAGTGCTGCGTTGGGAGTTCTTCTGCATGGAGCGCAGAATGTCTGTTTGGTCACTCTCAGCTGTTACGAGCTTTGCTGCTTGCTCTTGCTGGAACTCAAGCATTTTATGCCTCCACTCAGCTGTACTTTGCTCCCACTGTTCTGTGTCCCTTTGTCAACTGACTGGTTTCTGCCTCAGACCACTCCATGCGCTGCAAGGTGAAATGCTGCTTGCACCTTTTTCACTTTCTTGCCCTGTCTCCCACGCTGTCACTGGCTGCTGTAAAGTAAGTGGATGGTCAAAATTAAGGTACAGTTCAGACAGAGCGCTTCTCCATGGAATGAATGAGTCTGTCTCTCTTATCAGGGAACGTTTCTTTTTGCAAGGCTGCTTAAGGCTTATTAACGATGGCATTTGAAGTTTGCATTGCACAAGCCATCATTTAACCAGAACATTTCATTGTGGACATGGTAAGCTGTTGTCTGCTTTTTGGGAGAATGGGGAGGGCTGCAAAGCAGAAGAAGCTGTTCAGTGTCCTGGGGTTGGAGAAAAACTATTTTTGGATGTTCCTGGAGCAATCCTCTCCAATGAGTAAGGTCTTTACAGCCCCAGCAGCCTTGTGGTGAGAGGATGGTGGGGAAGGGTTTGATTCCAGACACATGGATGCCTGGGTTGTGGGTGGGTCTCTGTCAAGTAAAAAGAAATGCAGGGGAGAGTAAGGGGTTTCATGGCATCTCATGGGTTGGGGGAAGAAAGTTTCTTGGCGCTCATTGGATTAGCCCTCATCAGGGGGAAAAAAGTCCATTTGAACGAGGGCAAAACCCACCGGTGCTGCACATGCCGGTTTGCGGTAGCAGGGTACGCAGAGCCCGGTAGCTGCCTGGTGAGGGGGAAGGGTTCAGTTCCAGCTGCATGGATGCCTGAGTGCGGCGGGATCCCTGTAAAGCGAAAAGAAATGCCTGGGAGGGGAGGGATGTGTGAGGGGAGAAGGCCGGGAGAGCCTGCAACCCATGCGGAGTAGGGGGTGGGGTGGGGTACCCACCAGCCATTAAGTGTGGCAGTGGGCTCCAGGGAAATGTAAAAGGGCAGGAAGCATGGGAAAAAAATCTGATCCAAATTCCTGTGCTGCTTTAGGTTGCCAAAGAAGACTTCTCCCTCCTAAAACTAACAGATATTGTCATCCTGTGTGACCACAAGCTTGGAAAATTTGCAAAATTGCTGTGTGGCGCCATGACACCAGATCCCTGTGTAGTTGCCTGGCATGGCAAGGTGTGCTGCTGTGGAAGCCGCAATAAATCAGGCCTGCCCAAAAATCTTGTGCAAAAAATACAAGAGTGCCTGGATGAGGCCTTAAAGGAGATCTCCAAAAAAGATAAGTGCTTCATCCCCAGAAATATTAACATGCTATTCTGAGGGGCACAGATCCATGGAAAACCTGTACCCACCCCCATACATGGCGGGTAAAGGTGTAGCTTTTTGAGAAACATATGGGACACTTCTGGAGGCTAATAAATTCGATTTAAAGACATGGTGCGTCCACACTGGCCTTCATCTGAGATTTTAAATTCAAACTCAAGGCTACACCCACTTGGTTCTGACATTATTCTATCAATGTTATATCTAGGTTAGTGCTCCCTAAATTGAGCTAGTGGTATTTACAGTGAAGGTAGTCACTTGCTACAATCAAGCTAACTGCCTTAAATTCGTAGGCTAGACGCAGTCTCTGACTTTCTCCATGCACTGGAGCTGCTGCCTTGCCTCATGGAGCAATACCCCTGTGGGCTCCAATTCCTGCTGGCTATCGACCAGGGTGGGCGGGAGGGAAAGGAGCCACTTCCTGTTTCACTTTAACACCAGACATGCTAGCCAAAGCATGTGCTAGGAAGCATAGGGTGGGGGGAGGTAGTTGCCTCCTTCCCCATGCTTAATCTGGAGAGAGTTTTGAGGAGAAGTACAGGGAGGAAAGGGAGCCTATTTGCTGTGCCAGTATGTACACTATTTCCAGTTATTCTGCGTCTTTCTGCTGTTTCCATGTGTGTTTTCCCTCCCATCCCACGAAGGGAAGCGGGCAGCCAAAGAGAAAGGTGGGTGGAACGGGAAAGGGTCTTGAGCACTGGGGGAAAGTGAGCACCTTTTGGGAGTAAGTTAATATGGGGAAAGAGGGTCCATCCCTGTGCAGTTTGGAACTTATACAGGGATGTTTGTCATTGAGAAATTCTTAAATACTGTTAAAACCTAAGGCAATTCCCAGGCAATTTAAACAAACCAAATAAAATTCTCTCTTATAAAATTTCATTAAGATTGCAAATATCAGTGACTTGAGGCAAAAAACATAAAAAATATTAAAATATTTACTATACATAAACTAAATCCAAACAATAGTAAAGTTCACTGTTCATTGCTGATCACCTTAGCACTAGATAATTTTGTGCCTGAAGCAAGAATATAAAATTATGCTGCCTGATGTTTATAAATTACTAGTAGTTTTTTTGGGGGAAAAAAAAAAGGGAAAACAATGGATGATGATAAGAACGTTTGTTTATTATAGTTAGGTGGGTCTCATGCCTGCCCAGGACCTGAAGACAAAAGCTGTATAACATCTGTCTGGCGGTTAAAGAGTAGCTGAGGCGGGTATAGTTGAGGAGAGCACCTTACCTGGCCAGGAGAAATGCATTGGGCAGGAAGCATACTAAGCACCACGTGAGCTGGCTGGCATGGACTGCATTTGCAGAGATGGTGCATTATCTGGGTGGGAGAGAGAGCAGATGGGACATGCTGCCTATCAGAATGACCCTGCCATGAGCAGTTACTGGGACAGCTAATTTCTTTGAGGGATTCAGGCAAGGAAAGGGTTGAGCTCTGTTCCCAGGTAGACCCCTAAGGAGGAGTGTAGGAATGTTACCTGCATGTTGGCTGTAGTGAGGGGACATTACATATCCTAGAGCCTAGAGTAAGCAGTACTTCAGGAGTCACAGTTTATGTGAATACGAGACAGTCCTTAATAAGTAACGTCAAACCCGACGTTTGTCAGTATTGCCTTTTTTAAGGGAGGACGTGCTGGTAGCTCAGCCATCCAGATGTTGTCACATCCTCCCTCACTCCCAAAGAAAACCCAATCAAGGAGATATGTATATCTCATAAAACTGGAAGGGACCTTGAAAAGTCATCAAGTCCAGTCCCCTGCACTCACAGCAGGACCTATCCCCATCCCTGACACTTTTCTTTAATCTAATCTGCCCCAGAAACTTGAAAGGCCCCTTGAGGATTATATTCACAACCCTGGGTTTACAAAGCCATTGTGCTATCTTGTATGTGGAGAGAGGCAGAGAGCAGGCATGATAACATGGGGCTTTCTCTCTTTGTAGCTCTTTGCAAGCCACTTGCAATACCCCAGGGAATAAAAACAAAAAAGCAGTCCAGTAGCACTTTAAAGACTAACAAAACATAAGATCGTATGTTTTGTTAGTCTTTAAAGTGCTACTGGACTGCTTTTTTGTTTTGCTAGTATGTAGACTAGCACGGCTATCTCTCTGGTACTATTCAGCCTTCCAGGAAATAAGTATTAGGTGCTTGGGTGTAAAAATTGGGTAGTATCTCTGTAAATATCTGTGGTCTGAAGTTACAGAGGGAGAGGAGTAGGTTGGATATTAGGTAAAACTATTTCAGCAGGAGGGTGGTGAAGCAACGAAATACTTTACCTAGAGCAGTGGTGGATTTGCCATCCCAAGAGGTTTTTAAGTCCCAGCTTGACAAAGTCCTGGCTGGGATGATTTAGTGGGGGTTGATCCTGCTTTCGGCAGGGGGCTGGACTAGATGACCTCCTAAGGTGCCTTCCAGCCTTAGGACTCTAAATGGTACATCAGCATGCCAATGTTCCTCAGTGTGATCTCTGTTAACACCCAGCCAGAGCAGCAGTGCATCTGTGTGACTAGGCCTTACATGTGACACACAGTAAGTAAACAGTTATTTGAATCCCATTGTGCTGGTGTGGTTCTTTCGCAGGCAGGAGTCCCAACTGATCTGTTGTACAGATAAGGAAATAGACAAGGAGGTCAAGGGAGTCATGGGAAGAGGGGCCAGCCAAACCCAGCAGGAGGCAGCTCAGGTGACACTGGTGCACGTGCCTGACACACGGACTGACACCCAGGCAGCTGAGCTGCAGCTGGAAGGGCTAACTGAGCAGGCTGCACCCTCCACAGATCAGGGCAGCGAGGAGCACCTAGGGCAACAGCTAGTGGAAATGAAAAGGAGGGAGTGGTGGGAGCAGACTGACCTGAGCCTGTTCTTTCCTTCTAGGTCGACCCCAGTCCCCCAAACTCAGCTTCTCCGCAGAGCCCCACTCATCTTGAAGCTCCTGACACCCACAAACCCAGCTTCTCTCCCAGTCTTCACTCACTCAGCAATTCCCAGGTGCCCACAAACCCAGCTTCTCTCCCAAGCCCAACTCACCCAGCAATTCCCTGGCACCCCCAAACTGAGCTTCTTGCCTGAGCCCCCTTCACCCTGCAGCCCCCTGGCACCACCTAACCCAGTTTCTCCCCCAAGACCTACTTGCCTGACAGCACCCCTACAAACCCAGCTCCACTCCAAGCCCCACTCATCTGGCAGCCCCCTGCTACCCCTACAAATCCAGCTTCTTCCCCAAGCCCCACTCACCTGGCAGCCCTCTGGCACCCCTACAACCCAGTTGGTGAGTTCCTGGGCAGGGGCACCACGAGCACCCACTGCAGCTGCAGCTTGGGCAGTGTCACTTCAGGGGGCACAGTTAGCCACATGCAGCTCTGACGAAGCTGCCCAACTGGCTCTTTAAGAGCCATTTGCAGCTTGTTATGCTGCCGCCAGCTGCTGTTCCTGCTGAGACAGGCAGCTGCAGCTGGCAGCGCCTGCTCAAACATCATGCCTGCAGCTGGAGCTGCAGTTGCTTTTGACTCTGCAGGAGCAGCAGCAGGTGGCCGCATAACAAGCTGCAAATGGCTCTTAAAGAGCCACATGCAGCTCTGACAGAGCTGTCCTGCTGGCTAACTGCGACCCCTGAGGTGTGATGCCAGAGGCTAGTGCCTCAGTTGCCTCACCCTTGTTACGGCCCTGCCTTAGCAGTAGTATCTGGTGAATTTGTTTGTCTTCCATTGATCCACTGATGTTACGGGTTTCTGTTGTGGGAAACTTAGCTTGTCTGCTCCATCCCCTCTTGCATCTGGTAACAGTTGCTTGCTGAAAGTCTCTGCTGTGTCCTGGATGCCAATGCTTCCGTTTCTCCTTTCCCCAGACAACTTCAGCAATATGGTCCTGTTAATACACAAATCTGGCATAGTGAAAACTTGGCATCAGTGTGAAGTAAACTGAATTTAATATTAGTCTAAACAAGAAAAGCTGTATTTGCTGAATTTCTGTGCATAATTTTCATATTTAATCCAGCAAAAATTCCTTTTTGGAATGTTTCCATTTTGTCAAAAATGGATAATGGCTAATCAACCTGATAACTTTTTTTTTTTTTTGGGCGGGATAACTAGCATTGTGGATGGGGGAAGCAGTAGACGTGGTATATCTTGAATTTTTGTAAGACTTTTGATACTGTCTGGTGTGACCGTCTAATAAATAAAACAGGGAAATACAACCTAAATGTAGCCATGGTAGGATGAGTGCATAACTGGTTAGATAACTGTTCCCAAGAGTAGTTATCGATGGTTCAGGGTCATGCTGCAAGAACATGATGAGTGGGGTCCTAGAGGGATCAGTTCTTGGTTGGATTCTGTTTAATATTTTCATTACTGGGTTAGATAATGACATAGAGAATATATTTTTATAAAATTGTGGGCGATACCAAGCTGGGAGGGGTTGCAAGTACTTTGGAGGATAGGATTATAATTCAAGACTATTTGGACAAACTAGAGAAATGGTCCAAAGTAAATAGGATGAAATTCAATAAGGACAAATGCAAAGTATTCTATTGAGGAAGAATCATTCAGTTGCACATGTACAAAATGGGAAATGGCTGCATAAGAAGTAGCACTGCAGAAAGGCATCTGGGTTCATAGTGAACCCTGTGCTAAATATGAGTCAACAATGTAACACTGTTATGCCCCAATAAATAAATAAATATAGTGTGTGTGGGGGAGGGAGGGAAGGAGGGGTATTCTGAGATGTATTAGTTGGATTGTTGTAGCACCTGGGAAATAATTCTTCTCCCCTGCTCCATTTATCTTCAACACAACTGTCCCAGCACAACACAACTTGTACAACATGACCAGCACGTATAGTAACCCCAAATGCACACAGCCCTGCAACTGTGGCACACACTCCTTATTGACCACACAGACAATACCACAGAATAACTCCTCTCCCCCAGACATGATCAATATGACCAGACCACATAAGGCCTCAGTACAGCATGTATCTCTTATTTATCACCTGATGTGACAGCCATGTTTAGCTGTATGATAAATTGAATTTATCAGCCATAAGCCTCTACTACATTTATGGTTTTGAAAAAAGTGTTGCAGACCATGAAATCTAGTCACCCTTGTGACATCTGGCTATTGTAGGGGGTTGCCATGTTGCCATCCTTACTTCTGTGTGTAGGCACAGACTTCTGGGGGATGCTTGACCAACCCTTGGCCTCACCCCCACTCAGCCTCTACCCCCAAGTTCCTACCCTGCTACTTCCTGTGCCTCGTTTGCTCTTGCCCTACATCCTGTCCACCTCTTCCCTGTGTCCCCAGCCTGCTTCTTTCTTCCCCTGCCCCCAAATGCCACACATGGTCCTTCCTTCCTCCCGGAACCTCTGAATGCTGCGGAACGGCGTGTGTTGCCCTTGCTCTAGAAAACTGTTCTGCTGTGGTGGGAAGTGGAGGGAAGGAGGCAGGGGAAGGAGTAGATAAGCTCCTCCCAGCATGTCTCACCCTGCTGATCTGCCAGTGGGGACTGAGCAACTACTAATTTTTCCTCCCGGGTACCCTGGCCTCAGGGTACCCATGGAATCGGCACCTGTACTTCTGCATTGCCACCAGAGAGCAGTGACTTTTTCTGATATTTTGTGAGTTCTCATATTTCACTGTTTGCAATTTTAATAGAACTGCTACTGGTATGGTGATTCCTGGTAAGTGTTTACAGATAAAACAATCTGTAAGAGATTTATTTTAGAAATGCAGAGTATTAACAGTTTCTCTATTACAATAATCTGTTGTGGTTGAAGTTTTTGCTGGTCTTTATTGCATATCTGACATCATAATTGCGAGTGACAAATTGTCTTTAAGAATGTGATATGAGTGCAGAAGCTGAGTGTGTGGGAGGGCAGATGAAAGTAGTGATGCACTGTGTAGGTGCTCTTGTAAGAAATGAGTCACTATTCATTACATAAATGGAAAGAAACCCTTTCCCTCGTGTTGAAATATGGAGGTTTCTTTAAAAATTCTTGATGCTTAATAAATAATGAAAGTAATTTACTTGTAGAAGTGAGTAATTGTGACTTCAGTTAGCTGATTAATATGGTGTAGCTGTGTTAGATTTCACCTTTAAGTTATATCTAATAATTCTGTGATAACATCTGGGGACACTTATATTTCTGATTATACCAAAAAGGTACAATCTAAAGCTGTAGATGTTGATCCTTAGTATAGAATATATAATAAATATAAAAGCTAGACTGAACAATAATAGCTGACCCAGCTAGGATTTGCACTCCTCCATACAATAGAAATCCATTTCTGGATGGACCAAAAAAGTCCTAGTGTGGAAGTAATTGAGTAACTGATTTTTTTTTTTAAATCTTTTGTTTCATTTCTGCTTTTTAATTCTCCTCCTAAAGAAAGATTTATTCTCATTGATTGGTCTGACCACTAAACTGTATTGATATACAACCAAATATAGCAGGCTTTGTGAAGTTCAGTACTCTCTCTTTTTAAGCAACCAGAAGGATAGTTTATATCTATACACATCTATCAAGCAATTCTATATATCATATATCATCTTCATATATATTGCTTTAACAATGTCCATCTGTCTGTCCAGCCAAGTCCCCCACCCCGTTTCCAGCACTTTGCTGGACCCAGCGTGCCTCCCCCGCCCCCCCCCCCAGCCCTCTCAACACCCCCCATACCATGCCAGCCCCTCCCCCACCCAACATGGGGCTCAGCCCAGTCCCCCAGTGGAGACCCCCTCTATACCCCCCTGCACTGTGCTGGCCCCAGTCCCTTCTCTGGCCAGCGGAGGGCCTGGCCTGGCTCGGCCCCCAACAGAGTTCCTCCCTTGGCCAGCACAGGCCCTGTACAAGTTTTTGTCTAGAACTTTCTTCCAGCCCATAGGGCCTGTAGGCAACATACATATGTGCAAATTCTGAAGTTTTACTTGTTATATAACATGGTATGTAAAAATGTGGTAAATTGTGTTTGACTAGCTTTTTTACTTGGGATTTGTTTCAATCTGCGTTATATTGGTAATTAGACTCAACAAAAAAAAAAAAGGTGGGAAAAGGGCATTAAAAATGGTTAACAGTTAAATGTACTGTGTATATATCAGAAAAAATAAGCTTATCAAGAGAGATGCTTAATTTAAAACTGATTTCTTAGCCAAAGGTAGTATTAATTGTAGTCTGTGAATAGCTGGATTGTTCTTCTTTGAGTGCTGTTCCCAGGAGTGCTGCACAGTAGGTGTTGAGCTCGCCCAGCACCACACCACAGAGACTTTTCCTAACAGCACTCAGTGGGGCCACACACGTGCGCAATCCATTGGTGCTACTAGGGATCATGTGAGCAGCCCTGCTCTCTCTCCTCAGTTCCTTCATTGCTGCCCTCGGTTACAGGTGCAGTTCAGTTCTCTCCTCAGACCAGTTAGATAGAAAATATGGTCCACTGTTACTAGTTCTTATAGTCATAGTTCTTTGTTTTATAGCCATAGTTATTCTGTTACATAAAAAAAAATAGAAAGAGCTTTCTTTCTCTCTTGTCAGTTTGAACTCTCTGTACATAGTTAACTCACTTAACTCATTGCACAAAAAAACAAAAGGTAGAACAATAAGAAACACAGAGATCAGTAGCACTGGATTTTAGAAAATGCTCTAAGAGCCGTGATCCTATGCTTGCCTCGAATGGGCACTCAGAATGTATCGGCCTTGGAGAGGCTTACATTCCTCAGCAATGCTCTCATTGTAAGAGCCTTCCAGATAGGGAGCTGTGACTGAAAATGCTCCTTTTTGATAAAGCTTTTGAACCAATGCCAGACCTTTAGTTTAAAATGGACATCATCCCTTCTGTCATGGACTTGATTGCCTCCTCACTGTGAACTAAGGCTCTTTAGTACCTTCCCAGGGTGAGCATGGGAGATGAACTGGGCACATCAGGGCATACAGAAGCCCAAGCCTGGCTCTGGCTCTAAACTCAAAAGCCGCACTTCAAACCTCGCGGCACCAGCAATTCCAGAAGGGGCTATTCGGTTATCATTGGTGCTGGCAGTCCAAGCGGTGGCTGCCATGCCGAACACGCACCCAGCAGTGGCTGAAACAGGGCCGGTGCCAGAGGAAAGCACAGTGCTGTGCTCTCTCCCAGCACTGGGAGAGCAACATCAAACCCTGGTGTGGCACCAGCTCTCAATGGCGGCACTGCAGAAAGCCAGGACTAAAACTAGCAGAGTTCCCTCAGGCAATCATAGCTCGTGTTAGTTAACTAGATCATCCCAGGGGCACCATCGCCCAGTTCACCTTGCCACCACAGAGATATTGTAACTAGTTATCATCCTTATTACAAGGCACCAAGGTATTATCAACTCTCTCGCTCCCATTACTCTGCAGTGTACAGAGATAGCTCACCAGAATGGTTAGTCAACTTCCAGAAGCTCTCACATCACTGTGCTCTTTTAGGGCTAATAGGTATTATGACTAGAAGTGCCTTTTCGTTGCAACACTTAACCCTGACTGCAGCTCATGCCTCACAGTATTATTCAGATCATCATCGTCACTAGCCACACAAGCCTTATTACTCTAGAACTCGATCATATGGATCATTCTTTTGCTACAGCAGTCCCATTAGGGATCACTCAACAGCACCCTCTCCTGTGCCACAGCACCAGCCATCACCTATCTTGTCTGTGTCCTCACACAATGAAAAACATATAGAAATGCATGATACCCACCTGCCATCTCAACCTGCGATTCTCACCCAGGCACCATTCTTCTCCAGACCACCTGAAACAATTCCAAGATCTGTTTGAGAGTGGCAGTCAGCCAGGAGATTATTTTAACAGAGATACCAGAGAAGCAACATAAGCTTCTAAAAAAACTTGCAGCCACTTACAATGGCCAGAGTAGCCCCACCACTTGATGAGACTATAATGGAGGCAGCAGATGAAATCTGGCAAAACCCTGCCACGGGTGCACCCACCAATAAACAGGCTGAGAGAAAATATTTTTTCCTGGCAAAGAGCATGGACTTTCTATTCTTAAACCCACAACCAAATTCTTTAGTGGTAGATGCTGCTGACCAGAGAGCAAAATTATCACTGTACAAAAGTACCCCTTCCAACAAGAATCACAAACACTTGCAGCTATTTGGTAAAAGGATCTATGCATATTATACACTCCAATTATACATAGCTAATTATTTGGTGCTTTTAGCCTATCATGATTTTGACAATTATTCTAAACTTTCTCAATTAATTTCTCATCTTCCTGAAGACAAGAGGCCTACCCTCAAATCTACAGTTCAGGAAGGCCACACTGCATCATAACCAGCACCGCAGATGGCATTAGACTCAGCTGATACATCAGCCATAGCTGCACCCATCGTTATCAGAAGGTTCTCAAGACTGCAGGCAGCGGGTGATCCGAAAGAACTCCAGGCTAAAGTGGAAGATTTAGCGTTTGCTAAAGTCAAGCTCTTTGCAACAAAACACAGACAAGGTCTTACATCCAGCAAGGACACGTATACCACTTTGGGAATGCACACTCCTCAGTTCCTCACAAGGGTGTACACCCCGTATCACAGGTACAAGGACCAATCATTCACAAAACAGTCTTATAAATCGTATCAATACACTACTAATAGAACATGAAATCAGAGGCACGAAGTCCCAAGTAACCATTTAATGCCTCCAACTGCCTCAAAACAGCAGATGTGAAGTTTTGATCAAGGGCTTGTCGAACCTCCCAAACTCTCCCAGTGCGCAACTCTCATATATTCCTGTGCCCCTTTTGCCACCAATGGACCCCACTGACCATCGACAGATGGGTGCTAGAGTTCATTGCTGAGGGATATACTATCACTCCAACATCCCACCCCCCATCTTACCCATCGTCCTTCGGGGACCCTTCCCTCTAGAACTTATTACAGCTTGAAGTACAGCACCTCCTGCAAATTGGAGCCATAGAAGAAGCTCCAAAATAATGTCAGGGGAAAAGATTTTACTCAAACTACTTACTATCAGAAAAGAAAACAGGGAGTTGGAGACCCACCCTAGATCTATGGCGGTTGTACAAATTAATTGGCAAACAACGCTTCAGGGTGATCACACTATCTTCTATAATCCCTGCACTGGATGAGGGGGACTGGTTTGCCCTTAGACCTTTGAGATGCTTACTTCTGCATCACCATTCATCATGCTCGCCTACATTTTCACTGCTTTCAATATTGGCTGACATCAGTATATGTCCGTCCGTTTCTCTCCCCCGCCCCCGACATCCTAGACAGATGACGATACCTCGGAAAGTAATCAAAACTCTAAGCTGGTTTGGACCCAAGAACAAACATTCTAGTAGGGGTCCTGTTTCATTGCGCTCAACCAACTAATCAAATACTCATCTCCTTTATGCCTTTCCACCCATTCCTCTGATTGCCAGAGTCCTGAGGAGAATCCAGATAGAGCACAAATTATTCTCATTGCTCCAGCATGGCCCTGACAGATCTGGTTTCCTTTACTCTTTCACCTGTCTCGTCATCCTCCTTACGTGCTTCCCTACCATCCGGACTTACTCTCTCAGAACAAAGGTTCCATGCTTCACCCCAGACCGCACACTCTCCATCTGACAGCCTGGTCTCTGTGTGGCTCCTAGAGGGTGCACACTCCCAACAAGTAAGAAAGGTGCTGTTACAGAGCAGATGAGAAACAACATGCAAAACTTACCTCTCCAAGTGGAACCACTTCTCATCCTGGTGCTTTTCAAGGGACATAAAAACCTGCTGCATGTGATTCTTGACTACATTCTTCACTTAAGACACGCACCTATCACTGTCTTCACTCCGAATCCACCTTTTGGCGATTATAGCCTTCCGTCTCCCTACAGAAGGCTTATAGGTGTTAACTCACCCAATTGTACAGAGTTTTGCAAAGGCTTACAAAACATCGTGCCTCCTCTTAAACCTTGGGACTTGGGACTTGGAACTTGTCCTTCATACCTTGATGGGACCACCGTTTGAGTCAATGGCCACATGTTCTCTAGCTATGTTATCAATGAAAACGCTGCTTCTAGTAGCTATAACATCAGCTCAAAGAGTGAACGAGACAGCTGCTTTGACTGTCTCTCTACCATGCACAATCTTCTACAAACACAAAGTAGTATTGTGACCCTATCTTCCTTTCTACCAAAAGTATACTCTCATTTCCACATCAGCAGACCTATAATCCTCCCTGTCTTCTACCCTGAGCCTCAAGCTTCCCATGCAGAGGCCAAACTGGACGTGCTACATGTCAGAAGGGCCATATCCTTCGAAATAGACAGGATACGGTCCTTTAGAAAATGACAATGGCTATTGTTATCCATTTCAGAAAGGTCAAAGGGATTGCCCTTGTCATCCCAATGTATATTGAGACTTATGTCTACATGCATAGTGCAGTGCTGTTCTATTCAAAATAACCCCTGCCAGCATGTCCGAGAGCACGTTCTATGAGATCAGTAGCAACACTGATAGACTCCCTAAAGGGAGTGCCCTTACAGGGTATATGTTGGGCAGCCACATGGTCCTCTAACTACGCCAGTGGTTCCCAAATGTTTCAGCATCACGCTCCCCTTTTGATTTTTGAGAAACCCTCATGCCCTCCCACCTCTTCTTTGCCATCATCCAACCCCCCTTTTAACAAAAAATTCAATTTGTAATTTGAAGTAAACACAAAAACTTGATATAAAAATGTTATTAAAAATTAAAAATAAGCACAAATAGTTTTTCTTGGCTCCTTGTGGGTGCCTGGTGCAGTCCCAGCTGGCAAGCTGCCTGAGCCCTGTGCCAGCCACCAGAGCCGCCTGCCCACCTGAAACCCACGCTGCTGGGGCCAGACACCTGCCCAAGCCGCCCGAGCCCTGGAATGCTGGGGCCAGCTGCCCAAGCCCATGAGCCTAGCAAGCTGGCTGCCTAAACCCCGTGAGCCCCCAAACCCCTCACCTCCCCCAAAGTCAGACACCCTCAGTCCCCCCCACTCTCACTCCATCCCCCTCCCTAAGCAAGGCACCCCCAGCCTCCATCTAACCCCATCCTTCTCCTTCTCCTCCCCGCCCTAACCCACACTCAGTCAACTTTGCAGGAGGTAGCTAAGTCCACATGGGTCTTCACCGGCTGCCTGCTTTTTACAGCAGCTGCACCGGGTTGCCCACATAAAATGGCAGGGCCTGAGAGCCAGAAGCAAAGTCTGACTTTTTCTTTGGGTGCAGGGAAAGACAAGGGCTGGGTTGCCTCACGCCTCCCCTGGAATTTCTTCACGCCCCCCAGTTTGGGAAACCGTGCACTATGCAACGGGGTCGCACGCAGACTAAGATTTGGCAGTAGCTAAAGCAGTAGTACTGTCCACAATAGATGCACCAAACCAAAACCCACCATCAAATTAGGGGGTACTGCTCACCAGTCATCTACCATGGAGCACCCACAGGGACAGCACTCAAAGAAGAAAGGGAAGATACTCACTGTGTGCAGTAGTGATGGCTCTTTGAGATGTGTGTCCCTGTGGGTGCTCCACGTCCCATCCACCACCTCTCTGCTTGGTGCAATCTACATAGTTAGGGTGTCAATGAAGTAACTGGAGAGAGTGAGTCTGAGTGTGCAAGCCTGAGTGGTGCGAATGACATGTCTGGGATCATGCATGCGCCGCCCCACTGAGTGCTGTGAGGAAAAATCCCCATGTTGGGTGAGCCCAACACCTGCCATGGAGCACCCAAGGGGACGCATATCTCAAAGATCAGAGGGGTAACCGTGTTAGTCTGGATCTGTAACAGCAACGAAGGGTCCTGTGGCACCTTACAGACTAACAGAAAAGTTTTGAGCATGAGCTTTCATGAGCACAGACTCTCACTTCATCATGGACCAGCATCTGATGAAGTGAGTCTGTGCTCACGAAAGCTCATGCTCAGAACTTTTCTGTTAGTCTGTAAGGTGCCCCAGGACCCTTTGTTGCTGTTACATGTCTCAAAGAATCATTGTTACTGCACAAAGTGAGTAACTTCCCTTTTCTGGCCCATCAGATACCTAGAAATACCTTTTGAAAATTCAGCCTCGGAGCTTTCAGGTTTAGAATTATTAATCTCTCTTCTCCCATCTGGTTTCCATTCATACATTAGGGCTATGTGGAGATTACAGTGATTTGTCAAAAAGTTTTTGTGAGAAGATATCTTCCCACAAAACTTCTGTTGACAGATGGCAGCCTAATTATCAAGCAGATGGCAAGAGCAATCTGCTCTGTCGACAGAGAGCATCTGGACTGCCCAGCCGTGCTCTTGACAAAACAGCCAGCTGGAAGCACAGCAGACAGGGCCGACTGGTATCCAAGAGATCTGTCAATAGAGGCATTATACCACGGGGGGAGCGGGTAAGAATGTTGACAAAACTGCTGTATTCTGTCGATCTGCTGTTGATCGAACACCTTGGGAGTCTGGGTGCTCCCCAGGTTTTGTCAACAAAACTCTCTTGTGTAGACATAGCCTTTAAGAAAAACAAAAATAAGCTTTCCTGCTCTTTCATATCCCAGTTTCTCAGTTTTGAGTGAGTTTATCCAAATGAAAACAAATATTCTCTCTGTGCCAGCTGCTAACTGAAACCAAAAGTAATTAAGGGAAAAGGTTTTTCTGCAGAACAAACTAAACATGGAAACTAAACATGGAAAATGCGTTTCTTCAGTGAGCGTGAAAATAATATGATACATTGCATTGTGACATACTTATAAAAGTTTGAGTACACCTAAAAAGTTGTATTTCCATCTGTTTCTCTATGTTGTTTAAAAAGCTCGCTGTTGTATGAGAGCTCATTGGTGCAGCATTTTTATTTAAATAATTTGAATAGATAATTTTAGCCCTGAACATAGGTTTTCATAGTTTCAAGTAATTTATCCACAATGAAAAATACTCTATGCCCTTACAGAATCTTCAACCAGCCCTTCCCCAAAGCAGAAGAAACGAATGAAAGCAGATGTGTATCTGCTAATCACAATTATGGTAACATGCTGAGAAACACCTCTAGAAGATCTTAAGCCATGTAGGACTTTACTGGCTAGATCCCTCTTTCAAGGCTGCATATAGGGAAAAAATAAACTGAAAAAGTTTCTCAATAATTGTTTTGAAATAATAGGGCTGGAAGGAACCTCAAATAGTCAGAGAATCATAGAATGCTAGGACTGGAAGGGACTTTGAGAGGTCATCAAGTCCAGTCCCCTGCCCTCATGGCAGGGCCAAGTACTGTCTAGACCACCCCGATAGACACTTACCTAACCTGTTCTTAAGTATCTCCAGAGATGGAGATTCCATAACCTCCCTAGACAATTTATTCCAGTGTTTGACCACCCTGACAGTTAGGAACTTTTTTCTAATGTCCAATCCAAACCTCCCTTGCTGCAGTTTAAGCCCACTGCTTCTTGTTATATCCTCAGAGGCCAAGAAGAACAAGTTTTCTCCCTCCTCTTTATGACGCCCTTTTAGATACTTGAAAACAGCTATCATGTCCCCCCTCAATCTTTTTTCCAAACTAAACAAGCCCAGTTCTTTCAGCCTTTCTTCATAGGTCATGTTTTCTAATCCTTTGATCATTCTTGTTGCTCTTTTCTGGACCCTTTCCAATTTCTCCACATCTTTTTTGAGCTGCGGTACCCAGAACAGGACACAATACTCCAACTGAGGCCTAACTAGCTCAGAGTTGGGCAGAAGAATGACTTCTCATGTCTTGCTCACAACACACCTGTTAATGCATTCCCAGAATCATGTTTGTGTTTTTTGCAACAGCATCACACAGTTGACTTATATTTAGCTTGTGGTCCACTATAACTCCTGGATCCATTTCTGCCATACTCCTTCCTAGGCAGTTTCTTCCCATTTTGTATGTGTGAAACTGATTGTTCCTTCCTAAGTGAACCACTTTACATTTGTCTTTATTAAACTTCATCCTGTTTACCTCAGACCATTTCTCCAATTTGTCCAGATCATTTTGAATTTTGACCCTATCCTCCAAAGGAGTTGCAGCCCCTCCTTGGTTGGTATCATCTGCAAACTTAATAAGTTCACTTTCCATGCCAATATCTAAATCGTTGATGAAGATATTGAAGAAAACCAGTCCCAATACAGACCCCTGTGGAACCCCACTTGTTAGGCCTTTCCAGCAGGATTGAGAACCATTAATAACTACCCTCTGAGTATGGTTATCCAACCAGTTTTGCACCCCCTATATAGTAGTCCCATCTAAGTTGTATTTGCCTAGTTTATTGATAAGAATATCATGCGAGACCGTATCAAATGCCTTACCTAAAATCTAGGTAATCTAGTCCACCCCCTGTACTCATGGCAGGAGTGTCTTTTATCTAAACCATCCTGACAGGTGTTCATCTAGTTCAGGGGTGGGCAATAATTTTTGCCTGGGCTGGGTGTGGGGTTGCTCCACGCATTTTGGAAAGGCGTTTGGAGCCTGCACATCTTATTAGTAAAATTACTCACCATCTATTGCAGGGGTGGGCAAGATATGGACCATGTGCTGGATTTCTCTTCTTCCCCCACGGGCTGCCTTTGGCTCACGTACAGTTTATATCCTGCTGCCAGGGTAACAGTGGGGACAGGAGCCCCAGGCTTTCTAGATAGCTGGAGGAACCCCAGGTAACATAGTAGTGGTACGGAGGAAAGCCCCTTAAATAGCCACAATTTAAATAGTGTCTGGCTCATGGCTCCCATTATCTGTTGCTGTCATGTTGGCTGGGGTTCCTGTGACTGTTTAAAAGGCCTGCAGCTCCTGGCCCCACTGCTACCATAGCAGTGGGATATAAATAGCATGTGGGTCATATGTGACCTGCAGGCCAGATCCAAGTGTTAGGTGGGCCTGATCCGGCCCTTGGGAAATATCTTGTCTACCTTGGTTTAGCTTGTTCTTAAAAATCTCCTACAATGGAGATTCCACTACTTCAAAAGGCAGTTTATTCCACTGATTAATCATCCTGACAAGAGGCTTCTCCTAATGCCCAGTCTAAGCCTCCCTAGCTGCAATTGAAGCCCATTGTTCTTGTCATATCATCAGAAGTTAAGAACGGTCTTTCTCTCTCTTCCTTGTAACAACGTTTTATATACATGAAAAGTTACCATGTGCCCTCTCCGTCATCTTTTTCCAGACTAAACAAACCCAATATTTTCAGTCATCTTTAATCATCTGTGTTGGTCTCCTTCAATTTTTCTTTCCAATATTTCTGTGCATAGTGCATGTAACAAAAGTGCTTTTATTTTAAGAGAACTGGCATCTAGACAAAATGTTTCTTGTAGATATTTCAACATATATGGCTAACTTTATTAGGAACATTCTACAGTTAATTACATTTACCTAGGTTAGTTGGGGTAAGAATGCTACTTCCTGTACAGTAGGTGAGATGCCTTCCTACAGTACCCACTCCCTATGCCTCTGGGTATCTAGCCTCAAAACTTTTGTTAAAAAATTGTTAGATCATGCTCTATCTGGAATTTCTTGAACCAGCTTCCAAACAGTCTGAGGAGTCACTGCAAAATGATGCTGTTTTTTCCTGCACCTGGTGGAGTGAGTGCGCACACTCCAGTGACATGAGTGCTGTGTTATACTTCCACTCTAAATATAACTCCAATAATGTAGCTTACAGTGAGAATTTATTAGAAAACATTCCGAAGTTCCGTCTCACTGGCAGCTCATCTTTTATGTAGCAAAATTCAGAAAATTGCACCATATCATACTCCACAGTCATTTAGGAGAATCTGATGCATCCACAGTTTCCACCAAACAGTATAGTGAGTCTATGCCTGAGGCCAGCATCACTAAACTTGTTTTTAACTAACTCTTGAATCTGAATATAATACTGTATAAGCTAGTCTCTGTCCCTAGCCAACAACCTCCATAAAGTCCAGAATTGGTAAACTCTTAGGCAAGTCCCTGCTTCTTATGTTCCTTAAAACCATATTTTCATAAGGATTCTTGGTTTTAATACCATTTTATTTTACCTGGCTGTCCCTTCCCTGATAAATGATTTTGTTAGTCTTTAAAGTGCGACATGACTGCTTTTTTGTTTTGTTAGGATACAGACTGACATGGCTATCTTTTACCCTTCCCTGATAGTTTATCTAACCTAACTTCAAAAAATAGAATTTGCAGTGTGATTTTTTATATGTTCTTTTTACATGTATGTGTTGAGTATATGAAGATATCTTTACATACAGGCATTGTTGTCTCAAAGTTCTTGGACGTAATTTTCTAAAATGATTAAGTTCATGAAGGCCTTCTAGGACTTGGACCAACAATTCCCAGGTGCTCCAACTCCTGAATCATTTTCATTGCCCTCCTCTCAACCCACTGTAATGCACCCACATCCTTTCTATACTGGGGGGCCCAGAATTGAATGCAATACTCCAGATGATGCCTCACCAGTGTTGAATAGAAGGGAATAATAACTTCTCTAGAGCTCCTGGAAATGCTTCTCCTAATGCACTCCAATATGTTATTAACCTTCTTGGCTACAAGGGCATACTCTTGACTCATACTCAGTCTCTCATCCAATGTAATCCCCAGTTTCTTTTCTGCTGCACTGCTGCTTAGCCATTCAGTCCCCAGCCTGTAACAATGCTTGGGATTCTTCTGTCCCAAGTGCAGGACTCTGCACTTGTCCTTGTTCAACTTCATCGGATTTCTTTTGGCCCAGTCCTTCCATTAATCACTGTGAACCCTAATCCTATCCCTATCCCTACCCTCCAATGTATCTCCCTGTCCCCCTAGCTTAGTGTCATCCACAAATTTGCTGAGGGTGGAATCCATCCCCTCATCCTAGTCATTAATAAAGATGTTGAACAGTAGCAGCCCTAGAATTGATCCTTGGGGCACCCCACTTGAAACTAACCACCAACCAGACATAGAGCCATTGATCACTACCCGCTGGGCCTGACCATCTAGCCAGCTTTCTATCCACTTTACAGTGCATGTATCCAATCCATATTTCCTTAATTTATGGGCAAGAATGTTGTGGGAGACTATATCAAAATCTCTACTGAAGTCAAGGTGTATCACAACGTGTCCACAGAGCCAATTACCTCATCATAGAAGCTAATCAGATTGGTCAGGTGTGACTTGCCCTTGGTGAATCCATGTTGACTACTCTTGATCACTTCTCCCTCTGCCAAGTGCTTCAAAATGGATTCCTTGAGGATTCCCTCCATGATTTTTCTGGGGACTGAGCTAAGGCTGACCGGTCTATAGTTCCCTGGATTGCCCTTCTTTCCTTTTTTAAAGATGGGCACTACATTTGCCTTTTCCCAATCATCTGGGACCTCTTCTGAGCTCCACAAGTTTTCAGAGGTAGTAGCCAAAGACTTTGCAGTAACATCTGCCGATTCCCTCAGTACCTTTGGATGCATTAACTCTGGACCCAGGGATTTGTGTGCATCTAGCTTTTACTAAAAATAGTTCTTAATCTGTTCTTTCCTCACCGAGGGCTGTCCACCTCCTTCCCATACAGCATTGCCTAGTGCCACAGTCTGGGAGCTGACCTTGTCCATGAAGACTGCAGCAAAAAAAGCATTGACTACTTCAGCCTTTCCCATATCATTTGTCACCAGGTAGACCTGGCCTGAGTCTTTGCAGTTCCTGTATTACAGATGCAGGTGTGACAGTTGAAGGTTTTGTCTGTTTGGGCAATGAGAGAGAGGATTGGCTGTTTCCAGGAGTGAAAACACGCAGACTGCTTAGTTTTCATCACCTAGATGATTTCTGTTAACTACTTGCGCTTAAAAAACTGCATGTAAGAGACATGCTGATTTTGGTAATGCAGCTTTATAGAGTAAATTCTTGGAATCTTGGAGTCTTGAGCAATGTACAAAAATGGCCAAATGTAAAATAAAACATTTTCCCTGCGGTTTATAAGCAAGATAACTTATATTGTTGGTGCTCAGTTGCTGTTTTAATCTGAATGAGTTATACATGGCTTGTAGTTAGGAAATTGAAGACAACATTTCAAATAATTGGAAGTAAGCTGTCTGCTTCATGTTGTAAAGCGGGGTATGCTGAAATAGCAGTAGCATCATATTTTCCAGTAGATCTTTTTAATGGACAGCTATGTCATCAGTGAGACTCTTTAGAAAGCTGCTCCACAGTGGAGTGTTTTGGAATAAGATCAAAATATGTTTATGTTCTTTTTTATTTCAGATTTTGCTCTGCAGCTGGGAAAAGCAAGCCTATACACAAGCCCTGTTTAATATATCAGGATACATACAGCATATATAATACAAATGACAAACTAAGACATTTTCATTTTGTTTAAACATCCAATCAGTGAATATAAGCAAACATTTAGCAAGTTTGAATTACTGTTCAAACACCGTTAGTGTCAAAGTTCAAGGGGTTACCCACGTCTAAATGTGAGATTTCTACATGTCTTTCATGTAAATTTATGTTGTTCAGTTCTGTAGCATGATGTAACTTTTTATGTTGTATGAAGTACTGAGCAGTTTAGGATCTAATATGATGTCCCTATTTACTGGTGTGAATACAGAAGTGGAAGCCAGAAGTGTGGAAGATGTAATCCTGGTTCAGTCTCAAGGTGATCTTAGAGAAATAATTTAACCTCTCTGTGCCTCAGACTTCATCTGTAAAATGGGGAAGCTTCCTCCACAGAGTTCTAAGGTTTACTGGTTGTGTTACAAACCACTTTGAAAATGAAGTGCTATGTAATCGCTAGCCAGTTGCTTTCAAATTAAACAAAATTAGTTTGGCTATAATACCAGATTATATGCGCATATGGTATAATGTGTGCCTCTCTGTCACCACAAAGGCCATTTTTATTGAAAGAGATTCTTCATTGCAAAAAGAAGTTAGGGGCTGTGTAGATTTATTTGTTCATTGGCCTATGGCTTCTTTGACAAGGAGTTAAAAATCAAGTCTTCCTATATGCGGTGTTAAAACAAAAAAGCAGTCATGCAGCACTTTAAAGACTAACCTAATAAATTATTCTGTTAGTCGTTAAGTGCTACATGACTGCTTTTTTGTTTTGATAGAATATAGGCTAATACGGCTGTCTCTGTCTCGCTAGATGCAGTGTTGTAGCTGTGTCAGTCGCAGCATAGTAGAGAGACAAGGTGAGTGACAGATTTGTTACTTCACCTACTTTGTTTCTCTAACAAGTCTTCTTGTAACAGATTAAATGGAGGATTAATTATATGTACCTAGGTGTTGATTAAATTTGTGCCTGTAAATGTTCATGAATCAAGAGAAGAAAACTGCCTTTAAAATAGTGAATGTATTCATGGAATTAGTAACTATTTGTGTTAATCTTCAAATGTGTATCTGCCCCAGTCCTGATCTCCCTCACACTCTGAATCTCTTGGTCCTCCCTCCCCAACACACTCATGTCGTGCATCAACTCCATCCTGTGGTTTCTGATGGGCTTGGGCAGAGGGCTGTTGGGGATGAGCAGGAATTCCCCATGAGAGGAGAGGGGAAGGCTCTGGGGTCCCAGTCTTCCACAGCCAGCCTCTTCTCCCCCTGCTCCCTTTGCACAGGCCAGTGAGCCCAGTGGAAAATTCACCACTGTCTGCTGTATTTAATTTGTAATTCAAAATTCATCATTGTTCTATGTCTCTGTTCCTCATCCTACAACAGCTATTTTGTTGCTGTTCTACCTATCAAGAAGCAAGAGCTGTCACAATCAGAATAAAGGCACCAGCCTACCCATTTCCACTTAGGTAATGGAACTACCAGAGCAGAGCAAAGAGAGAAATAAAATGGTAAAGACCTTACTATTTGAAATGTAATCCCTGGGTGGGTGTGGAAGGAAGTAGTATGAAGAGACAGACTATATGACAAACAGAATTACATGAAAAGTTACTACTCTTCATCATGT
Organism: Carettochelys insculpta; assembly: GCF_033958435.1. Taxonomy (NCBI): domain Eukaryota; kingdom Metazoa; phylum Chordata; order Testudines; family Carettochelyidae; genus Carettochelys; species Carettochelys insculpta. The sequence goes on along the minus strand of NC_134147.1, from coordinate 48,779,794 downwards.
CTATCTTAAGTCTGGTCTGTAATACAAAATTAGGTTGATATAAGATGTTGCAGCAACCTATTAATGCATATGTCTACACTCAAATTCCTCTCTAGCTGACATGTATGCCTTTATAACAACGCAATAAAATCTGCTGCCCAAATGACATAGAACCATTATCAAGCTACTGGGGTTGACACCAGGAGAGTATAGACATTGCATGAGTGGTGTTGACCCTAACAGTCCTCCAGCAGCTATTCCTCCCATGCCCCATTCCCTGCAACAGTGGTTGCTCAGGTGCTCTGTTAAAATCCATTGCTTAAGGGTCACAGAGTTGAAATGCCATTTCCTGATTGCCCATCTTGGTGAGCATATGTGGCCACTAATCCTAGTTGTGTGCAACTGCCCAACTGACTCCTTTCTGGAGTAGACGGTGAATATTGGCTCTCCTGGGCCCATGGAGAAAAGAGGCTGCAAGCATAGTTTCAGATCAGCCACAGAAACAGGTTAAAAAATTGAATAGCATTGCCTGTGTGTGTGTTATTTGCACATTACTTTTTTCCACTGTCTTTTTCCACCTAAGAATCAAATTAACTTTATTCGTTTGCAACATATTGCAGAGTGCACAGTGGTAGTCAAAATAAGTAGTATGTGTAAATGCATACCAAGTTCCAGGGAATTCATAACCATCAGGAAACACCAAGTCATATTTATAAACGTACCATGAGCTCTTTGCTGCTCTTAGCAGCACTCAAAGCTACAGGCCTAGAGAATTCTGCAGCTCTGTGGCTGACCTTAAAGCGTTCTTGCAAAACTTCCCTCAGCTGCATTTCTGCACATGAGGTTCTTGTGATAGCCTTGTGTCTGGCCAATTCAGGTCAGCAGGGAATCTTGATGTATGTATCTGTTGTATGTACATTATATAGATTTGACCGGCGAGTTTTTGCAGGTATTTGAGAATCACACGGGCAAATGCTTTTCCTGTGTTGCTCTGTAAACAGATGCCTTTGCAGTGAGTCTTGTTGCCTTTGTTTTTATGGGAAGTGATGATGTTTGCATCCTTCATGTCATGTGGGACAGCTCCCGCTCTCCAACATTTTAGGAGTAAGTCGTAGAGGAAGGGGATGAGCACAGTCGTGTTTGCTTTCAGGACTTCAGCTGGGATTCTGTCGTTTCCTGGCTCTTTTCCATGGAGAGAGCATCAAGAGCTTGAGAAAGTTCCTCCTCCATAGGCTGTGCATCTAGCTCTGATGTTTCTGGAAAAGTTGGGATGAGGCTGTCAAGTTCAGGTTGTATTGTACATTCATGGGAATGAAGATTTGAGTAGTGTTCCACCCATCTGGACATCTGCAGCTTTTCGTCTGTGATCACATGTCCATTTAAACACTTTAGTGGGGCACCTTTGGTAAAGTTTGGTCCGAATGCTTTTTTCAGTCCATCATATATACTTTACAGGTCACCCAAATCAGAAGCCTTTTGAATATTAGAACAAAGATCAGCCCGATACTTTTTCGCATACTGTCTGCATTCTCTCTGAAGAACAGATCTTGCATGTCGTAGTTGATCTCTTGTGCTTTGTGATTGATTCTTTGTTATTGAGAAGTGCCTGGTGTGTTTCTTCAAGAAGAGGCGTAAGAATGTCAGCATTTTCATCGATCCAGTTTTTGTTAGAGAATTTGTGTGTTCCAAAGGCAGATTTAGCACATTTGTATATTGCATCTGTCAGTGTGGACCATGTTTCAAAAACAGTTTGTTGGTCAGGTTTATGTTCAATTTTGCGAGTGAGCTCATCTGCGAAGACAGCATTTCAGTGCGTCTCTGGTATTGAGTAGTAACAGAGAGGAGGCCGTGCTAGTCTATACACTATCAAAACAAAAAGCAATCAAGTAGCACTTTAAAGACTAGCAAAATAGTTTATTAGGTGAGCTTTTGTGGGACAGACCCACTTCTTCAGACCATAGCCAGACCAGAACAGTCTGTCCCACGAAAGCTCACCTAATAAACTATTTTGCTAGTCTTTAAAGTGCTACTTGATTGCTTCTTGTTCTGGTATTGAGGATATTGATCTTTGGCTTTCTGCAATCCTTTGTCATATAGAGTTTCTATGGGACAGTGTTCACTCTACTGATGATGGAGTGATCAGTGTTGCAATCTGTGCTGTGGTACCCGCATGTAAATTTCATGGCATTGAGAGGTTTCCTGTGTACCACTACAAGGTCAAATTGATGCTAGCGACTGGATCTGGGGTGGCACCATGAAAACTTGTGACACTATTTCAAGTTAAAAAAGTATTAGTGATGCAGAGTTGATTCTGAGAGCTGAATTTGAGAAGCCTTTGACCATTTTTGTTCATTTTCCCAATACTGTGATGACCGAGGGAGTCGGGCCAGGACTGATGGCCATGTCCAACTCTAGCATTGAAGTCGCCAAGGATGTCACCAACTTTTGCCAGTTGGAAAGAAGTCTAACTTTCTGAAGATTATAATTGACAGCAGTCATTGTCTTTGGTGAACAATACCAACGTGGGTGCATAAGCACTGATGGCATATCCTGAATTTGGTGCAGAGCTTCAAGCATATAATGTGTTCCAGTTCAGCAGTGGGCATATTGATAGATTTCAGCAGATTGTTCTAAACAGCAATTCCAACTCCATACAGGCAGTGTTCCTCTGAACTCAAGTGATTCCAGAAAAAAGGATGGTTGGTTTCTTTCCGTGATCCAGCATTTGCCAGCTTGGTTTCCTGGAGAGCAATGATGTTGAAGTTCAATTTGTGTAGCTGTTGGTCAATGACTGCTGTTTTGCATATTAAGTCTATATTTGTGAGGTCATAGGCAGATTCAAGTCCCCGACACATGGTCCACACGTTCTAGCTACTGAGCCGGAGGCAAGTTGATTTATTAGTTTGCTTTATGGCGGGTACATAGTTTATATCTACTTTTCGATATTTTGCCTATCCCCATACACCCAATGAAGAAGGCAGATGTGGTGGGCCAGCACCTTATTGACCGGGGGCTGCCTGGCTTGAGGCACGCAGTAGTGGACCAGTGGCGCACAATGACTTCTCCCACCAATGAAAGTGACCCGTGACATTCTCTTCACCATTTGAGGTGGGTTTATAACCCCTAACTGCCACTTCTTGTGTTGTTTCCATGCTATCAGCAAGGGTGGACTGTCCTCTCCATTTGCCTCCCTTTTACATGCTGCATTGCCTGGGCTAGTGTTTGGAGCAAGTGCGTTGCCCAAGTGGCACTATCCCTCTCTTGGCCTCTCCAGTTGAATCCAAAGGAAAGACAGAAGTCAGTATGTTTGGAACTAAGGTGACTACAAGGAGATGTTGGAAAGCAGGTTGAACATATCCTCCCTGCTAACTACCTTAGGGTCTCCATTTTGAATTTTCTGTCTGGGTTTACTCCCATAGCCTTTGTATCTCCCAAACCAACCCTCAAGGCGGGGGGAATTTTCTGACAGGGTTGTCTACCCTGGGGTGACTTTAAGAGGTCACGCTCCCTTGGATGCCAGTGACCAAATGATGGTTCATATGCCATTTGGATTAACCAGAATAATCGAGGGACCCAAGTATCCCTGACCCTCATCTCATGCAGAATGAAGGGGCAGTAGCCTTATTTGATGGCGGGCTACATTCGCCATGCCACAACGCTCATCAAGAACTTGTGATTTTTAGTTGGGACATTCGATACCAAGCAGTGCCCCATCCAGAAACACAATGTGGCTTTTGGTCTGGCTGGTCAAGAATGGACATGATTTTTCTGTCTTCAAAAACTACAGGAAAAATGCAGAGAAGATGCAAAGGTGTCATTGATAGCATTTGTGGACTTAACAAAGGCATTTGACATTGTCAGTAGATCAGGACTGTATAGAGCATTAACCAAGATTGGCTGCCCTCTGACCCTACTCAGGGTCATAACATCCTTTTTTGAAAACGTGAAAGCAACAGTGCAGTATGATGGATCTACATCAGAACCATTTGCGATGAACAGTGATGTCAAACAAGGGCGTGTTCTTGTCCCTACCCTCTTCGGCATATTCTTCTTGGTTCTTCTAAATTGCGCACTTCCAAACTCATGCAGTGATGTATTTCTCCACACAGGATTAGATGCCTCTCTCTGCAGTCTGGCAAGACTGAAGGCCAAAGCGACGGTCAAGTAAGTCCTCATCAGGGACCTCCGCTTTGCAGATGTTGCAGCTCTTGTCACTCATAGTGAAGACACGCTACAGTCACTGATGGATTCTCTGTCCAGTGCCTGCAAGTTGTTTTCCCTTAACATAAGCATGAAGAAAACAGTTGTATTGGCAGCGACTCATTGTCATTTTGGATAACAGCCATTAGATGTGGTTCAACAGTTCTGTTAGCTTGGATCTACTGTCACCACAAACCTATCCATGGACAAAGAACTGAACATCAGAATCAGGAACGTAGCTGCTATTTTTGGCAGACTTACAAAATGATCATAGAACAATCCTAAACTGACAATGAAAATGAAGATACTATTCTACCAGGCATGTGTATTGAGTGTCCTGCTGTATGGATCTGAGACATGGACCACTTACTCAAACTAGGAGAAAAAAATGAAAGCTTCCATCTTCGCTGCCTCTGCAGAATTATGAATATCAACTGTCAAGATAAAGTTTCAAATGCAGATGCCCTGTCAAGATCTGACGTAGCCAGCCTTCTAGCGATCCTGAACAGCAGAAGACTACGATGACTTAGTCATGTGAGAAGAATGGGTGATGAACGTCTTCCCAAAAAGACCCTCTTGGGTGAACTGTCATGTGGGAAGAGAGCAAGAGGAAGACCAAAGCTAAGATTCAAAGATATATGCAAAAACGCCATGAAAAAATTCAACATTGCTCTAAACTCCTGGGAATCTACATCATCGGATTGAAATACCTGGCGATGATTGCTACTACAGGGTACATCATCCTTCAATAGTATATGTGAAAGTCACACAAAAGAACTTCATCTTCGAAGGAAAAACTGTCAGACTCAAGAATTCGGAAAGAGATGGACATGTGGTTATTGTATTTGACCATGCAAATCCAATATTGGATGGATAAGCCATGAGAGAAGCTGCAGAGTTGAACGCTGCCCATAGATCCTTACCCCTGCTGCTAACCACCATCTCTCGAGATGAAAAGTGGCCATAGAGACATAGACAAATTATATGTATTAATAAATAAAGTTTTATCATAGAGGAGGATCTTGTGGTGTGCATTAGAGAGAGAGAGAAATTGTGGAGCAGACTGAAATCCATAGACAGATTATTTTGTACCCAGATGCAAATAATAAAGAGCCCTGTTCATACACTGCATTGTAGAGTTAGTTAGTGGTTTTGTCCTAGAACACCACAACTGTGTTGGCAGGCCATGGATGGTGGTGTGGTCACTCATATAGCTAGGTTCTGACCTGCTGTCAGCAAAAATCAAGGTCACAGTCTGAAACTGGCAATGCAGTTGGATTGGGAGTCAGTGTAAGGATGAGAGCATAAATAAGAATGATGTTCTCACAGTGGTGTCTATATTGTTTTCTTCTTCATCCCCCGATACAGTGAGTTGTTGTGGTAGATTGTGGAGCTAATGAATGAGTGGATTACTTTAGTCATATGTTTGTAGCTTTCCTTCATATTAAAATACTTTCTTTGTTTAAAAAAATTATGATAGCAAGGACTGCATCATAGGAGGAGACATATCAAACAAAATTGATGAGAATGAAATACCACACCTGCCCACCTACAACATAGTTTTGGAATACCAGGTACTGGAGAAATTGAAAAATCTTAAATCCTAAATTTAGGGATTAAAAGAGCGGTAGTTGCTAAATTAGGCTTCTGAATATAAATAATTTGGTTAGTTGAACAGTCAAATATTGTCCAATATTAAAATGCTAAAATATTTTAAAAGTGCTAGTTAATTAGAATGGTAATAATTGCAACAAAAGTTAAGATTTTATGGTCTCCAATTGCTGTAGCCTTAGTCTTATGCATAATCACTAGAAACAAGTTACTGAACTGAGTTATTGTAACTTAAAAATCCAAAACAATGAAACAAAGTTCTAAAAAATGAAGGAATTATTTTTATTTTGTTTTTTAGCAATATTGATTAATAGTGAAATGTGAGTTCATGACCATTTACAGTGAACACTTGATGTACCAAACTAATGGGGGGGAAGGGTGTCTGCTATTACTGAAAGTCCATTATATGCGAGGGTTTACCTGCCCACCCACCCTTGCCAGGCTTCCCCAGCACCAGCCTTCTCTCTTCCATCCCTCCAAAAACAAAAACCCTGTCACTCACTGGAGGAGCTGCTGGACCTCGCTGCATTGGTGGAGGCGTGTGGCTGGAGGCGCCCTGCTGCACGGCTGGAGCCACTTCACTGCATGCGGCTGGAGGCACCTGGCCACATGGCTGCAGCTGCTCTGCCCCGTGTGACTGGAGCTGCCTTGCCGTGGAAAGCTGGAGCTGCTTCACTGTGCGCAGCTGGAGAAGCCACCACACAGCCTGGAAGAGCCATTGCTGGAGCCACCACACGTGCATGGCAGGTCCATCAGAAGAGGTGGCAGCTCCTCCAGGCTGCACCAGTGGTAAGTCCTTTAAATTCAGGGCAGGGATGATTTTATAGACCCTAGTGGACTTTGGGAACAACGGACATCACCCCGTTGTTCCCAAAGTCGGCTAAGTCAGGGCCCATAAAAGCAAGGGTTTTACAGCATGAAAGGAAAATGAAATTAACTAGAAATAAAAAAATACCCAGCACATGGAAAAGAAATCCACACTGCTTTGGGAGAGTTTGGGGGGCAGTTTCCTAGTGCAAGTGCTGGAGGAGTCAGTATGGGTCATGCTGTCTTGACCTGCTGCTCACAAACAGGGAAGAATTGGCAGGGAAGGTGGAAGGAGATGGCAGCCTAGACAGCAGTGATCACGAGATGGTTGTGTTCAAGATCCTGGTAAAACGAAGAAGGGAGAGCTACAGGGTATGGACATTGGACTTCAGAAAAACAGACTTTGATTCCCTTAGGGAGCTGATGTGCAGGATCTCTTGGAAGGCTAATATGAAGGAGAAGAGATTCTAGCAGAGCTGCCTGTCGTTTTAAAGTAGCCTTAGTGAGGGCACAAGAACAGACCATTCAGTGTTCAGAAAAAACAGCAAATATGGCAGGAACCAGCTTGGCTTAACAGAAAAATCTTCAGTGAGCTTAACCACAAAAAGGAAGTGTACAAGAAGGGGAAACTTAAACAGATGACTAGGTAGGAGTACAGAAATATTGCTTGAACCATTTAGTCAGGGGTCAGCAACCTGCGGCTCTTCAAGGAGTCACTTGCAGCTCCAGATGCTGCCACCGCTAACACCTCTAGTGGCTACCTGCCCAGCTGTGGCTCAAATAATGGAACTCAATTTAATTAATTTAACAGCCAGTGGGGTGGCAGGAGGGATCCGTTAATTTGGCAGGACAAGGAGCCACCCTCGCTGCAGGTGGGGGAAATGAGCTGGAGAGAGGGTTGGTTGAGTCAGTCCCTGCTGGTGCTGTGCAGCCCCTCTGAGAAGGAAGCAGTGGGGCGGAGTGACGGGGTAAATCCTGAGGGTGTGTGGGGAGGATTTGGGGGCTGAGGTGGGTAAAGCCTAGAGATCGGGGGGTGGGTTTGGGGCTGAGGGGGGTTAAGCCTGGGGACGGGGTGGCAGTTTAGAGCTGAGAGGGGTTAACATGGAGATTGGGGGGCCAGTTTGGGGATGAGATGGGTTAAGACTGGGGATGGGGACAGGTTTGCGGGATGGGGGGGTGAAGCTTGGGGATGGGGGGCAAATTTGGGGCTGGAGGAGGGTAAAGCCTGGAGATGGGGATAACCACTTTCTAACTGGTATAAATCGTTGTGTGCACTGTTCTTAAAATAGGGGTGATAAAAAGCACGATTTGACATTATTTATTAAGAACTGTCTTGTATTCATATGCATGCGGCTCTTGAAGTATTGATTTTTTGTAACTGAATTTGAAAAAATGGGTCTTCTCGCTATTTTGGTTGCAGATCCCTGATTTGGCCAATGTCTTTGAAAATTCGTGGTGTTTTGGAGGAGGTCTAAGATGTTTGGGAAAAGGCAAATGTAGTGCAGGTCTTTTTGGGGAAGAAAAAAAAAAAGGAAAGGAGGAGAATCTAGGGAACTACAGACCTGTCAGCCGTATCTCTATCCCTGGAAATATCCGAGACAAGGTCCACAAGGAGTCTTTTTAAAACACTTGGAGAAGAGGAAGAGAGATCAGGAACAGTCAACATGATTTCCCTCAGGGCAAGTCATTCCTGACTAACCTCATTGTCTTCTATGATGAGAAAACTGGCAATGTGGATATGGGGAAAGTGATGAATATGATATACCTTGACCTTAGTAAAGCTTTTGATGTCGTCTACAGTATTCTTGCCAGCAAGTAAAAGAAAAATTACTTGGATTAATGGACTGTAAGATGGATAGGAAGCTGGCTAGATTGTCAGGTGCAACAGCTAGTGATCAACGGCTCAATGTCTAGTTGGCTGCCAATATCTAATGGAGTGCCCCTGGGGTTGGTCGTGTGGCCAGTTTTGTTCAACATCTTCATTAATGATCTGGATGATGGGATGGATTGCACCCTGAGTAAGTTGGTGGATGACACTTTGTAAGGGGGAGAAGTAGCTATGTTGGAGGGTAGGGATAGTGTCCAGAGTGACCTAGATAAATCGGAGGTTTGGGCCAAAAGGCAGCTCATGTTCTTCAACAAGAACAAATACAGAGTTTTGCACTTAGTATGGAACAATCTCCTGCACTGCTACAGGTGAAGGGCCAACTGGGTAAGCATCAGTCCTTCGGAAAAGGAGTTGGAGATTACAGTAGACAAGAAGCTGGGTGTGAGTCAGCAGTGTGTCCTTGTTGCTACGAAGGCTTATGGCATAGCATTAGCAGGAGCATTGCCAGCAGGTTGAAAGAAATTATTATTTCCCTCTATTTAGCACTGGTGAGGCCACCTTTGGAGTATTGCACCCAGTTTTGGGCCCCCTGCTATAGAAAGGATGTGGACAAATTGGAGAAGGTCTAGAGGAAGGCAATATGATTGGGGGCACATGACTTATGAGGAGAGACTGAGTTAACTGAGCTTATTTAGTCTGCAGAAGAGAAGATTGAGGGAGAATTTGATGATAACCTTCAGCTGCTGAAGGGGGATTCCAAAGAGGATGGAGCTTGGCTGTCCTCTGTGGTGGCAGGTGACAGAACAAGGAGCAGTAGTCTCTATTTGCAGTGCGGGAGGTCTAGGGTTGGACATTAGGGAGAACTATTTCACTAGGAGGGTAGTGAAGCACTGGAATGAGTTGCCTAGGGAGATGATGGAATCTCCATCCTTAGAGATTTTAAGGAGAGGCTTGACAAAGCCGTGGCTAGAATGAATTAGTTGGGGTTGGTCCTGCTTTGAGCAGGGGACTGGGCTAGATGGCCTCCTGAGTTCTCTTCCAACCCTAGTGTTCTGTGATTCAAGAAGACATATTAAGTGCAATTTTGCTTGGTAGGCAGGCAGTAGGCCAGATTCAAGCAGCTTCATGGCTGTTCATCTTTTTTCTTTGTGTTAGGGGATGAATGTGATTACCTCTCTCCTCTACTATTTTGAGTTAATTTCTGTATGTTTTTCTAAACAGTTTTGATTATAAACTCTCCAGAGCTGGAATCTCTGGCCTTTAACTTGGTTCATGTGGTTTGTAAACCACCAGATATATTTCTGGCATGGTATTCTAATAAAGGTATACAATGTTTGTTCTCAATCAGTGTTTCTTAAACTGTGGGTCATAACCCAGTTTTAACTGGGTCACCAGGGACAACATTAGATTTGCTGGGATCTGGGGCTGAAGCTCCTGTTTATCCAGGGGGCAAGGATCAGGCTTTGACCCCATCTTCCCCTACCCAGGCTGGTGGGGTCGGCATCTGGCCCCTTCTGCCCCCACCTGAGGTCAAGGCTCTTAGGCTGTATTCCTCCTCTTCTCCCCCTCCCATGTCTCGCATCTCCAAGGCAGCAGAGTTCAAACTCTGTCTCTCCTCCACTCCCCTGCTTCATGTAAGTAAGCTTATTATCAGAAGGCGTCATGGTGCAATGAAGTTTAAGAACCCTTGTTCTACAAGATTTGAGCCAATCAGGATGTTTGGTTTTCAATTAATTCTTCTTTTTCTATATTAGGCATGTAGTAAAGTGAGTAATTAAGATACTTAAGTTACCTTGCTAAAAGAAGGCACCAGAAAAGTAGGTAGGCACCTATATTAGGGCATTTGGGCTGCTATAATTTGACAATATTTGACCAGAGTCAAATAGACAATCAGTTGAGTGGCCAATTAACATGAGTTGTCCAATCAATTAACTGTTTTCCAAGCCTAGTTTCAGATCTTTTTAAACTCATAAGGTTGGGAGGTTGTCTGTAGGAGAGAACAGGCCTGTCACGTAGGGCCTTCTGGAGTGTGGCATCCTGATTAAGGATAGGTTGTAGGTCCTACAGGCTTATAAGGATTTTCACCACCACCAACAGTCTATACCGTAGGAACACCAATCCTGGAACTTTTTCTTCCAACAAGGCCCGTTGCCAACTTTGTCCACATATCTATTCTGGAGATACCATCACTGGCCCTAACCAGGTTATTCACAGAATCACAGGCACATTCTTATGTTCCTCAGCTAACATCATATATGCCATCATGTGCCAACAATGCCCAGATGCTTTGTATATTGAACAGACTTCAGACTTTCTTAAACAAAGAATTAATGGGCATAAAACAGACGTATAAGCACTCCTGATTCACAAACCTGTCAGCCAGCACTTTAATGGAGTGGGCCATTCTGTTAATGACCTGAAAGTCTGTGTTTTAGTGAAGGGGAATTTTCACAACAGTCTTGAAAGAGAGGCTGCTGAACTCTCTCTTTTATATTCAAATTTGACACATTAACATGTGGTTTGAACTGGGATGGGAATTTTCTATGTCATTATAGGGGCTCTTTTGCATACTTGCCTGTATCTAATTCTTGACTCCCCCCCACCCCTCTGCTCTGTGATTTGCGCACCTTGGTAATATTTTTCTGATTTGTCAGCCTTCATTACTATTTTTGGTTCTCTGTGCCTTAAATATCGAGTCTGTTCTGGTATGGCTATGATCTGAAGAAGTGGGTCTGTCCCACGAAAGCTCATCACCTAATAAATTATTTTTGAAGTCATCTAGGTTTTGCTCTCGTGCTAGTCTGAGTCATGGTAGTCACTCACCCTTTCTGGGTGAAACCTTGAAAGTATATTTCTTAATTCCAGAGAGAACTTCTGAGCAATTGTCTCAGCACAACAGAGGAGGGACAAAGTCTGACTCTCAACTCTGGGTATTGGCTGGAGCATTGACAGAGAAAACTTTGCCCTGTGTTGTATTTCTAAGTTCCTAACAACGCATCAGAGGATACCTGACTTTAGCATGTTCAAATAAACGTTCTTTAAGATTCCTCATTGCATAGATACAGATAATTAGACTGATTTGCTGACACTATTGAGTGAACAGGAGACCGAACAGTCTACAGCAAGTAGCATCTCTCTTGTAATATGTTCCTTATGGAGTCTTTGGAGCATTCTCTCAGTAGACTGTGACACCAATCTGAAGAAGTGGTCTTACCCACGAAAGTTCATTTTGTAATAATGTGCAAGTCTTTATGGTGCTACAAGAGTGCTGGATTTTTTTTTATTTTTATTTATTTAATTTTTGTGATCCCTATTGTTAGATGAGAGAAAGAGGAAGATGTACAAATAGAACAGTTGATAAATAAATTTTATCTTTTGTGCACTATGATGTCACACAGAGTGAGGTGTGTCACTCTGGGGTTGTTATCTTTTCAGACTGGGTGTCAACGCATAATACTGCCTTTCTTTAGAACATGCAAGTCTTCATCTTTCTCCCCATGGACACTGTGGTGTCTCTTATTAAAACCAGCCATTCTAAGATGTAGGTTGCTTGGCTGCAATCTGATATCAAATAGCCCATTTGTGAAGCTGGACCCTTAAGATGTATTCAAATTAGTCCAAACTAATACATGGGGAATAAACTATTTACCTATTGATGTATTAGACAGTGAGCAATAGACATTGTTCATATAGTTCATGTTGACTTCGGCATTTAGTTACAATGTTGTAATATGGTAAATAAATGGTTTATATTATGTTCTAGGTATCACACCCAGAAAAAAGTACCCAAGCTTAATTAGAATAGTGGCGATATTTTCTGCTTTTGGAACATGTACAAGAACCTTATAAGTATTAAACTGATGGATTTTTTGCAACTCTTATGAAAGCATAATGGGTCGGTTGGCGGTTAGTATACTATGCTTCTCCACATTATTTGGAAGTTGATACATTCTACACTTGGTTCTAGATTTTTAAAATCTTTTTTTTTTGTATCTTCTTGGAAATGCTAAATTTTTAGATGATTTTGCAGTGAGCAGGGGATTTTGCCAAGTCTTCGGCATTGTCAGGATAATGAACGAAGAACAAAAGAAAATGCCTATTTCCTTTTTAAAATTTCACGTGGTGTACAGGCTAGGCTGCAAGACTGCCCTTACTAAAGCAAGAGCAGAACTGAGTGGAAAAAAGCACTGACTTTTCACCTTGTGTCTCTGCACATATGCATTTGATGTGAATATAATCAAAGTGCAGTTAGATATTTAAGAACTGTCAAACCCCTCAAGTTAATGGAGACATTTACATATTTTTCTAGAATTTGGAGAATATTTGGCTTTAATATTCTAAAAAGGTAATTGTATATCACATTTTTTACTAGTTATGAAACAGCATTAGGGAAGTTTATACTTCAGGAAATCAGACTAAACTCAAATGACTTCACAGTTGTAGAAGCTGGGCATTAAAATTTTCCTCTTACATGGCCACAGTAGCCATGTTGGTACTAGGACAGGGGTCTGCAACCTGCTACTTCCAACACTATAATTGCAAAGTAAAATAACAAAAACAAAATAAAAAAACCCTTGTGCCTATTTTCAATAAACAGTGAATGTCTAAAAGCCCAGCCCTGAGTCCAACTCATATCTAAATAGCAAATTATGTGATCTCAAAATGTTGGTTAATTCCCCCTTTAATATGTGCCATGCATTGTGGGATATGATACTGTATCTACCTTTTGATTGTGTTGCTAATAAAGTCTTGATTTTGAAAAGGAAAAGGAAGCTTGTGGCATTCCTGTTGTGAAGGGCAACATGCATTTTAGGAAACAAAACTGAAATTAAACACGAAGTAAAATTAGCATAATTAAAATAGGCTTGGGAGCAAAAGTTGGGAAGGCAGTGGTACAAATACACACATGTAAAGTGTGAGGAAAATAGAATACATAAAAAGTTCGAGAATGTCCTTCAGTAAACATGTATTGCATTACAAATCATTGTGTGTGTGCTATTCTTGAAATAGGGGTCACAGAAATTATGGTTTGACATTCCTTATTAATTGCAGTCTCATATTCAAGTGCATTGTGACACTTGAATTACTTTTTTTTTTTTTACCAGATTTTGAAAAAATGGCTCTTTTCTATTTTGGTTGCTGACCCCTGCACTAGCAGATTAGAAACACAGTGGATGAAGCGGTATCTTTGATTTGACCAACTTCTGTTGGTGAGAGCTTGAGCTTACAAAGAGTTCTTCTTTAGGCCTCTAAGCTTGACTGCTTGTCTCTCTCATCAACAGAAGTTGGTTCTATAAAAGTTATTACCTCCTCCACCTTGAATCTCTAACATCATGATTGTGTCAGTAATAACTTGCTTGATTAAAATAACTTGGGCAGGAATCTTCTTCCCCCTTACTGCATGCAAATAATGATGTTAAGTGTTCACTGCCTATTGTGACCTGTTTTGAATGGTGTGCAAAAATATTTGTAGTGTTATTTTAATGGTAGGCTTTTGTACTGGTTTAAATATTTATTATTGGATATTTTATAACAATTAATTGATTATATATTTTTGAGTATACAAGTGTTCTATTCTAACTAGTTGCTTTCTAGTCTTCTATTTCTATGAATGTAGTATTAGTATTGGGAGAATATATGAACTTATGTATTGTGTGTGTGATATTGCAAATGGAGTGTTTTTGAACAGGGTTGCAAAGACTGTAGTCATGCTTAGGTCCAGAAACGAGGTGATATTGTCAGGCAGGGAGCGGGTGTAGTGGTAGGGCAGCAGCTCTGGAAGATATTCCTGACCCTGCTTGGTCCGTGTGCACATGCTCAATATGAGGCAATTGGCAAACCAAGGGGAAGCAGGGATGTGACTCCACATGCTTCTACTACATAGCCTGTGCTTAGCTTTGGGTTTCTCAACCTTTTATTTCTGAGTCTCCATTCAAAGTGGGGGATTTCTTGATTTCTGTGTCTCATGCAGCTGCCAGCACAGTATGTGAGCGCTGATCTGTAATGTATCTTAATAAAAAATCCAGGACCCGGTGAGTATGGTGGAGGGATCCTTGGGCATAGCCACAGTTTGACATATGTTTTGTAGGGGAAGAGCCTGCAGGATTTGGGCTAGCTCTGCGTAACAGAGTGCAAGGAGGGAGCACCAATTTCACTTGCCCTTCCCCCGATTCACCTCAGCAGGCTACCCACCTGTCTAGGGCTTTGTCCCAAGTGGTGCACCCTGAGGGCTCTGCTGGCCCCAGAGTCATGAGCTCTGACAGCCTGTGTGACCAAAGGCGGCTAGGACCTGAGTAGCACTTGCAGCCTTAGGCATCAGCAGCAGGTAGGTGAATGCCCCGGCTGCCTACTCTGTCACCGCCAGCCAAAGTTGCAACTGCCTTGTGCTGCGTGGCTCTGCCTTCCCATCTAGGGCCTGTCCAGGGGGCCTGATGGGGCCAGAGAAGAGGAAGAGGTAGAGGTATGGAGCTGATCACCAGGACTTCCCTACTCTTCCCTTAATCTGATGAAGTGGGTCTGTCCCATGAAAGCTCATCACCGAATAAATCATTTTGTTAGTCTGTAAAATGCGACATGACTGCTGTTTTGTTTTGTTAGACTATGGACTCACATGGCTATTACCTCTCTGTTACTGCTCTGAGTAAGACACTGCAGTTGGGAGGCAGCACCCCATGCCCTCTCAACTCTGCTCATGGGCTCAAGGTTTCAACCTCACACTTTTTGCTCCAGTAGAGCAGAATGGAAGTTTGAGATTTGGGGCCCAGTCTCCGCTCCTAGCTGCTGTGGAGGTGGGACTCAGGGCTTCAGCCCTCTCCCCCGATCTTCAGCCCTGTGAGGTGCGCCACAGCTCTAGACTTCAGTCTCTCACTGCTCTTCTCTCCATGCTCACAGGGTTAACTGGGGCTTAGGGTGCAGGGTTTCAGCCTCAGTCCTGCAGCCTGCTCCCCAGAAGGGTCATGGAGTCTGTGGACCCCCAGCTGACAGCTTCCGGTTTATCTCTAAAGGTATATTGTAGAATGGCAATCACATACTGTGCTGGTAGGTGCATGAGATGCAGAAATAACCTGTGCCCAAGAAGGAGTGGCAACATTGGGAAAGAATATGGTACTTGGGGACAGGGTAAAATTAAGGCTGTTGGAATGGTATGTAACACTGAACTCTGGGACGGGGAGTGCATGTCATACCTGCCAACAGTTGATAGTTGTCCATCTGAGTAGATGCCAGCATTGGGAAATAGCTTTAGATCCATATTTGGCTCCTACCCTGTAACACAGATCACAAAAAGCAAGTAAATCCTTCAACACCCCATCTGTGCCCCAGTAATCAGTTCTCCTTTTCAGTCCTCCTTACCTGCTTTTCATGACTCTCAGCACACATATTCACTCTTACCCTAAACCATAATCTTACAGGCCTGAGACCGTATTTACTGGTTACATTTTTTGTTTATTAATATAGAATGTATGCGTCTGTAGATGATGTATATAGCTCTGAAATATTGTATGAGAGTGTGGGATCTTGGCTGCAAGATGGTTTTTCTCTAATGTTTAAGAAAAATGTTGTGAATGTGTGTTCATTATCATTATAAACTTGGTTGTAAGACACTGCAGAATTGAAATGTATATTCATGCATTGGGATACTATATAATTTGAAGTTAACCTTTAAAATGATCTCTAACAAGCAAGCTTATCTGGCTAATGTGGAGGAGCATACCTGTCCACCACTTTGGGATAGTACCACAATGTATCTATTCACGTAATAGTTAGAGTTTCATCCTTTGACATTGCCACTATTTGCACAAAAATCATTTTAAAAATGAAGTGAAATATAGAATGGCAAATTTAGAGGGAAGAAATTGAAATTTTGTTGGTCTTTTATGCTCCTGTGAAATAGAGCTTTTGTGTAACGTTTTTTTTTTCTTCTCCCTGTTAAGTTTGTGCTGAAGCCTTCAACCCAGATGAGGAAGAGGAAGATACAGAACCAAGGGTAAGAGTGGGGAAGTCACTTCTGGCACAATCTTTTGCATAGGTTAATGTAAATATGCAAGCACGTCATCCCTTTGTTAATTCTGTATTTAATTTTGCAAAGTTAAATGGTTTCTGACAAAGCAGAATTATTTGAAATGCTACATCTCTTTGTTCTGGGTATTCCTTTGGGCATTATGGGCTTCAATTTCCAAATTTGTTGTCCAGAAGGATTTTAAAATTATACCTAGATGCTGCTTTTTATGTTAACTTAAATCTTTTCCTTCCTGAATTAACTGCTTAAGTAATACTTGTTGAGACAAATCCTTCGGCACTGGTGTTAATGTGAAGAATTAAAACAATACAACTTCTCCCACTGTTCACCCCCTCTTTCTGCTCTTCTGTCTCATTTGCCAAGCTTGATAACATTTTTTCTGACTTGTCAACCTTGATAATAATTTTGGGACCTCTCTGCTTTTATGTATTGAGTCTGTTCTGGTAAGGCTATAGATGCGGAGAAGTGGGTCTGTCCTGCAAAAGCTCATCACCTAAGAAATTATTTTGTTAGTCTTTAAAGTGCTACATGACTGCCATTTTGTTTTGATAGAATACAGACTAACACGGCTACCTCTCAGTTACTGTGAAGAATTAGTTAAGCGTTAGCACAGCTGTCTGGATACCTACATTAGAATGCCTCTCACGGTTTTGCCTAGTTTCCAGATCAAAACAGTTCTGTGCTGGGAGAACTTACCTGCTGCTTATGTACTTGGGTCTGTAGTCACCAGTTGTCAAATATTTTTAAAAGCAGGCAATGTATTGGGATTGTTAACACCTCAGCTATTGTAACTGTGTCTCTTGAGAGTTACTGTACATAACAGTATTCTGGTTGATGAGGTCAGTATTTCCTTTAGGGACGTTTAAATCTGGAATGCAGCTCAGTTGCATTGTTAGTCTCAAGGATATGCTATATTTTCTTTACTTTGAAAGTCTAAAGGAAATTTAGTTTATTCTAAAGACACATTCCTTTTTAACATATTTTATTACAAAACACTGAAAAATAGATAATGGGTGTCTTTGGTAACTGCAAATATGTTTTTGAACAGCGGATTCATGTAAGTGTGAAGTTTTGATTCCTGAGTAGTATTTTGACGTAGGAAATTTTGTTTTTACATTTGTTTTTTGTATTCTTATTTAATTTTTATGGCTAAATGTTTAATCATGCAAATGTTTTTCAGAATCTTGGCTATCTGCATGCTTAACTTGAAACAGTTCATCCTCTTTATTTTCTTACTATCCAATTTTAACATCCTTGCATTTTGTTTTCGTTAAAATAAGCATTAGTACTCTTTGTGTGGGATGGTGTCATCTGAAGGAATCAAAACTAAAAACTTAAGTCTGTCTTGATTTTTGTAGTGATATCAGATGAAATTCTAATATCAGGTTCTTCACATGATCTACCCGTTGTTATGGCCACTAAGAACATGTATCATAATTTTTTGTAGTATTTTAGGTACAGGTTGAACCCCTATAATCTAGTAACGTACGTGGTTTGACATGATTTTAGTTAGCTGGACGTCCACTTATCACAGGTATGGCCAAGTTTCCTGTGGTCTTATAACATATGTTGAGAGCCACTATTCTTGGCTTTGTGTTCTGTGCTGTTATTTAGCTATAATTTACCCCTAAATATTTTGTTAGAGCCCAGTAAGTGGTGGAAATGTTGGTAATGCTGCTAGACAATATTGACTTCCTGTCATTTGGCAAATTCCCTGGTTCAGCACTGGTCAGGCTAGAGAGGTTCAACCTGTATTTCTATTGTGACCCTCACAAAGGTATCGAGGTACTACGCCATCATGTATTTTGGATCTCAACATGATTTACAATGCAACAAATACTTGCACTGAATTTAAGGTTTAATGCAAATAAAATGTCAAGTTCACTTGTAGTCAGTATAGACACCTACTCTCGTTCATCTGCAGCAAAATCTGAACCTTCTAGAAAATTGTGACCATTGGGGCTGCAGGTATTTTTGTCCTGTGGAATCAATACTTGTGCTGCTACATATGTTGCTGGGATATACCCTCTTTTCCTCCTGTCTCTTGTCACTATTTTCTTGGCTTTTTTCACCTAAAATGTTGCTTACATTCTACTTCTGTCATTTTATTTTTAATTTTATATTATTCAAGGTTTAGAAAAATTAAAGAATTTGTGTTAATAGTAGGCTGTATGGTTCTGTTGGGACAAGCTGTTGTTATGTGATGTATCAGTTCTCCACCTTTTATAAACCCATCTTTTAGGATTGAATGTATGACTCATTTTCACTGGTGCCAGGGAAAGATTTCAGTTGCTAATCTCCCATGCCTAGTCTGAAGGTGCTCGGGAAGGGTCATTTGTCAGGGAGAAGATGCACTAGCGTTACTTCCCCCATTCTCATAAAGGTCTTGGGTCGCTTCTCCACTTCTCTCTCATCCGAGGCACAGAAGTCTCTGCGATGGGCATGGTTACAACAGTTGAATTAGTATCTGGCCCTTGTTTCCTGGCCTAAGTTCTGAATTAGGAAGACAGCAGTTTAGAAGAAAAGAGGGATCTGGCTTTGTGTTTAACTTGAAATTGTTTTCTTGTTTCTTTTCTTCCAAGTTCTTAGGGGTTTTTTTTTCCCCCTCTCTTTCCTTCTCCACTCTGGATCTACTGTTTGGCAGAGTTCGTATTTCAGCTGTCTGAAGATGACTAAACAACTCAGAATTGAGAGTGGAAAAGTATTCCATAGCTGAAAATTAAAATTATTTTTAGAAATAACTACTTTGAAGACATATAAGTGTTTGTTATACTAAGGACTAGTGGATCTAATATAAAGGGCAGATATTAAAACAATAAAATAGTTCATTGAAGACCAGTATTAAATAGCTTTTGCGCTCAGTTTAATTTTCCAAATATTTGTGTAATTGTTTTTTTGTCTGGAGAGTCTTTAAAAATATGCTTAATTAGAACATGGAATTTTTTAAAACATAAGTTCCTGTACAATTATTGACACTATATTGATATTGTTTTTCTTTTCACTTTTCACCTCTTCTACACATTATTTCACTTTTCATTCTTTTGAGTTTCCAGCTCAAAGCTCAGAATATTGTGATTCACTTTGTGAAGTTAAGCATGCTTCAGAATGGGATCAGTTTTCCTTACTGCCATGACAAATTTTGTTTTTCTTTTCCTTGTAGGTTGTTCATCCAAAAACAGATGAGCAGAGATGTAGACTGCAGGAAGCATGCAAAGATATCCTCCTCTTCAAAAACCTAGATCAGGTAGAACTGCTATAATGTTTGAGCCATAGTAGTTTACCATATGTGTCATTACTAGCCATTCATGTTATTCTCAGGAGTCGAATGTTGCAAAAGGGGTATTGCTGAAACAGGAGGACATTCTGTATTGTATCCTTTAATAGCATAATAATTGTGCAAAGGAGAATTCAACCAAGAAGTGAATATCCAACTTTTCAAAGATTAAAGTAGAGATAGCTCCAGGGTTTAGCTTCAGTACTCTCCTTTATCATCTATCCTCAGACTAGTATATGAGTGCATTTAAATTACAGCTGAATGCATTTTAAAATAAAACAATTAGCCAGATGGAGTAGGTATGTGCCAGTCAAGAACACTGAGCTCTCCTTTTCAGCCATTATTAATGTCTTTTCCTTGAGTGATGGCACGATAACAGTCCTCTTTTTGGCTTTTGTATAGCAGAGCGCAAAAAAATGACTTCCCTGTTATTTTAACAGAATCTGTTCCTGCCCTCCACCAAAGAGCAATGCTGTTTTACATAGCAGGTTGTTAAACAAGCCTGGGAAACCATTTGGGCTCTCCAAGATCAAAGCCATAAGGCTTTGTGTAATAAACTATGAAACCAAGGCAGTTGAACAGTCAGAGGCCTGACACCCTTATGGCTGCTGCTCACTTGAACATGAAGAACAGTTGAAGAAGCAGTAGGAAAATGTCTAAACTCTTGTAGATTGACACTTCAGAAAGAAACACCCTGAAGAATAAAGTAACCCACTGTCTGATGCAGAAAATGAGAATGTAAAAATATCAGACCATAGCATAATTGTGGATTGCCCAGAAACACTGACATGCAATATTGCTATCATAACAAGAATTTACTAGAACTAAGTAGGCCTTGTAGATATGTGGTCTGACCTTCCTCAGTTCTGGTCTATACACACAAGTTGCACTGATATAACTTTCTTCATATCAGTGGGAACTGTCTTGTTCTGAGGTCTCTTGTACTCTGGGGATTCAGCCTTAATGGCTAGCTCTCTTGTAGCTCTTTGTCTCGAATGCACAGAGGCAAAACCACTGTAAGCCATAACCTGCAGTGCTGCCCCTTATTCTGCTTTCAAGCTGTGGTAAGCTACATGAATATATGCAGTGCTTTTTTTTCCTACACAAAAAGGTGCTGGAACTCAAGATCCAAACCCCACCCCCACCCCCTGTACAGCCACAAACTGCACCCCCCACACCCTCGCTCAAACTGCTCCCCCACTCAACCCCCTGCGTGGCCACGCAGTCCTGGCTCAACACCCCCTAACCACCCCCTTCTCTGGCTTAACCCCTGCCACAGCTCAACCCCACAATGCAGCTGCACAATCCCAGCTCCCGCCCACCATGCTGGAGCAGCTGGCCTGCCTGTTTAATCTGTTAACTAGTTAAATGTTTAACCAATTAATTAAATGGCATTTTGTCCCTAGTTTAAAGGTTAAATTTAGGATATCTGTCAGTGAAGTAAAATTACAGGGAAGGTAAATTGTGAGTGGATCTAAGGATAACCAATATAATAAAGACTTTCAAAACTGATGTAAGGCCCTTAAATGGCACAGTCATGAAGACTGATGGTTAAATATGGTATTTTTATGTAGACATAGATTTAGTGAACCATATTCCCAGCTGACACAAATAATAATGTGTCTATCAAAGGAGCCGTATCAGTTTACAGTTGCTGAAAATCCAATCCATCTTGTGCTCTTTGCCACTGAACCTATAGTCATGAATTTAGCTGTTTAGGGTTGTACTGCAAATCAATTTATTTTTTCTTCAGAAAATGCAATATTAATGTAAAATTTAAAGCTGTTTAATGTCAAACTACTATCCTGATCAGGATATAAAAATCCATGTGCCTTACTACTCAGTGTTCAGAACAAAAGTTGAATGAACTATTCTTTTTGCACTGAATAATGTTAATGGATCTTTTTTTTTTTTAAACCTTCCAGGAGCAGTTGTCTCAGGTTCTTGATGCTATGTTTGAGAGGAAAGTGAAACCTCAGGAACATGTCATAGACCAAGGAGATGATGGAGACAACTTTTATGTCATTGAGAGGTAGGAAAGTGAGCCATTGACTTGTATGACTTCTCTGGAGATTAAAATCTAGAATTTATTATTTCTGTTCCATTTCAATCATGGTAAGAGTAGAAAAGACGTATAGTCTCAACACTTCTATGTGGCTTTTTTCATATTTTTTTCATTCATTGGCTTTAGGGCCTTTTATAAATATCTTTTCTCTATTATTTGTTCTGTTGTTCTGTACTAGGTAGCTATTTTAAGGTACCTTGTTGTCGGTCAGTCTATAGCTTCTCTTGCGGATCAATGGGTTCTACATGTGTGCCTAAATAGTAGTGTCTCCCTTTCATACGTATAAAATATCTTTGTATATTTTTTACCCTTTCATAATACCAGGCTTTGGGGAAAACTCTGGTGTGTCAGGGGAAGGGATAGCTCCATGGTTTGAGCATTGTCCTGTTAAACCCAGGATTGTGAGTTCAATCCTTGAGGAAGCCATTTAGGGGTCTGGGGCAAATAGAATTAAAAAAAAAAAAAAAATTCAGGGGGGTGCTTGGTCCTGCTGAGTGGGGAGGGGACTGAACTCAGTGATCCTTCCAGTGCTGTGAGATATAAGTATCTTTTTTGTTTTGTTTTGTTTTCCCTCCTAGAAGTGACAGTTGGGCTGAACACCTACTTAATTGTTCTGCAGATATGAAGATTATACATTTGTGGCTCCTATAAAATTATGATGTTCAATAAGAATAATCTTGAGAAATATGGGGTAAAGGGCTGTGGGAACAGGATCTTGGTTCAGTCACAGATGTTGACTCATCATGTAATTATCAGATGCCCTTATTTCAGATAATGGCACCATTAAATAGACGTTAAAGATTTCAAAGCAGTTGCTTGACACACTGCATTTTCTTTGGATTGTCACTTATATTTTAGGGGGTTTACAGTCGCTTTCACGTTACGTTCTGGTAACCTAGATAGTGCAGCCAAATTCCTGTTTTGATGAGGTCAAGTTCTACAAATAGTTAGTCGGGTACAAAACTTCTTATACTCCAAACTAGTGGACTACAGAAAATTTAAGGAAGAGTTTGTGCCACACATGACTTTTTTTTTCCTCCAGAGGATTTGGTGGTAGTCAGGACATTACTGCAGTCACAAGTGTGGGCAAAACTGTGTAAGTCAAAAAGACAATATATTGAAAGAAAGTGAATAAAGCCAGGTAAGTAGGTATTGTAATAAAGTTGAGCCCTTACTTAATTCAGCTCTGCTGTATTATTTGTTCCACAAATCATCTTTGAAAGTCTTAACATTATCCATATTTTTGTATCTACTTTCCATGTACAAAAGCATATTTCCCCAAAGATACTCCACTGATTGTATTTCTGCTCTTGGATCATACACTTCTAGTTGGAGTTAGGTGGAAATTCCTTAGTTTTCTAAGGATTTTGGCTCTTCAAGATATCAGCCTTTCTTGTATGCAGAGTAATTGTTAGTGCCTGAGAGCATTGCATTACAGTTCCTTTTTTGATCATGGTCAACAAAAGAGGTCCCTATTTAAACTGTAACTGTTGGAGCAGATTTTAGCTCTCTACCTGTTTGGAAACATGAGGTGCAGACCTTTCTCAACACCTTCCAGCTTTGGTGTAGAGCAGTAAATTGAGTCCCGTTGGCTTCAGAGGCACTAAGGTGACTCTTCAAGGTTGTCTGGATGCGGGGCAAATTACAAATATAAGACATCGTATGACAAGCAATCTTCTAGGTAATCAAGTCTAGCCCTCTGCTATTGCCAGCAACCCTGGCATATTTTCTCATTCACAAATTTATCAAGCTCCATCATAAAACTAGCTAGTATTTGTACTTCTCCTATTGGTAAAGTTATAGTTAGGGTTAACTCTAACCCGGTTCCAAATCCTCATTCATCTGATGGCTACACTCCTGCTAATTTCCAGCTTAAATTTATTCATTTCCAGTTTTCACCCATTTGTTCTTGTGCCAACATTTTACGTTAGCTTAAATAGCTCTTCTCCCTGATGTATTTATGGAAAGCAATTAGATTCTTTCTCGGTTTTCTTTTTGTTAGGCTAAACGAGTCATGCTCTTATTTTCCTCTCTCATCAGGCCTGCAAGGGAGAGGGGGGCAGAGCAAAGGGAGCAGTTGTCCCCAGGCCCAACATTTCAGAGGGGCCCAGAGGGTTAGCCACTGCCACAGCTGAAGCCCTGGGTCCCTTTGAAACGCCATAGAGCACTGACTGTGCACCTCTCCGCAAGCAACTCAGAGAGCTGACTGCTCCAAACCTTGCCCCTTCCAGGGCAGATATCCACCCCTTCCTCCCATGTTGCCACCAGGCCTGTGGTGCTTATTGGCACGGCTGCTTCTCATAAAATAGGCTCTCAGTTCCCTGATTATCCAGATAACCCCCTCTCTTGCCTGCCTCTGTTTCCATTTGAATTCATCTTTCTTGAACATGGATGACTAGAATTGTACATGGTGTTAGACGTTGTGCTGCATGTGTGTGTTCCTTCTGTGTGCCATCCCAGCCCCATGCAGACAGCTGGCACAGCAGACCTCGAGTGAACTACCCAGTGACCACAAAACCTGTTAAGGGGCAAAGGTACTAAGCCAAGTTCATTGTTGATGAAGTACAGTACTAGTATCCTTCAGATTGTACCATACCGCTAATACATGTATGCCCATAATAATGGACCAGCTCAGTAAATAGCAGAGCATTCCACTCCTAACTAGGCCAAACAAAGACACTTCCTCTGAGATATTTATACCCCAATACAAACAGTTAATACAGCCTTTTGACACAGTTACTGCCTCCTGGCATGGCTAGTTATTACTTGCTGCCTTGTACACGCTGGTTCAGTTACAACATCTCTATTACGTGCTGTCATTCTGACCTTATCTTTTAGGAGAGGTCAGTGTGTTCCTGTTACTCTTGGGGAATGTTTTTGTATCCTACTTTGATATTGGGATGTGTTCGCTCGAGTGCTTTGTAACAAGCACATTTTTAGAAATGTGTATTTCTGCAATATCAGCCCTGTTCTTTACAGATTCTGTGAGCAGGGCCTGCCTTATATCAGGCCTCTGATTCAGGGGCATATGTCTCATGCTGTCTTTCCGCAATCATACACAATATTTCAGCTTAGGTTTTAGCAGTGCCTTGTGTAATGGCATTAATACTTCCCTTTCTTCACTGGAAATACCTCATCTGATGTATCCTAGGATCACATTTGCCTTTCTTGCAGCTACGTTACATTGGTGCCTCCTGGACTTCCAGTGATCAATTGATTAATACAGGTTTTTCTCCTCCTCTTGTGTTTCCAGTTGATGAACTCCCCTCCCGCCCCTAGCTTATTCCAGTTTTTTTTTTTTCTTTTCAGTCCCTAAATGCATGACCTTGTGATGCACACTATTAAATTTCACCCCATCTGTGTTACGCCAATCCTCAGGGTCATCCAGTTCTGCCGATATAATAACCCAATCCTCCTTTGTATTGACAGTGTCTCTCAACTTTGTATCCTCAAATTTCATTATCACACTTCTACGTTAAAATACTAAGTGAGATCAAAACTAATTCTTTATGAACTTAATTAATAACCTCCCTTGAAATGGAAAAGGTCTCTCAGCACAGTCCACTGTACCTGTCTCATAGAGCTGGAAGGATCCTGAGAGATTGAGTCCAGTCCTGTGGACTCTCAGAAGTACTTATCGCCATCCCTGACAGATTTTTTTTAAATCTATTTGCCCCAGTTCCCTAAATGGCCCACTCAAGGAACCTGGGTTTAGCAGGCCAATGCTCAAACCACTGAGCTATCCCAAACTGTCATCTTTCTTTTAGCCAGTTCCTTGCCAAATGTGTAGTAATTGTACAATCCCTGTTGTCTCCCTGTGAGCTAATAAGTCTTCCTTGAATAATCCTCCTACAAGTGCCCATGCACCTGCAGTTGAAGGAACAATTATTTTATGATCTGTCCATACACCCTAGCTAACATTGTGCCCGCTGTAAAGGGTATACAGTGCTGTGATGGACAAGCCAGACCATACATGGATTATTTGATAGTGACCAGTTTTGTGGATACCTGCCTCTTAGTCACTTTTTTTAGTTATCTTTTTTGTCACTAATAAAATAATATGCTAGATAGGTTAGTGTGTTCTTTTTCTAGTTACCTGAAGCTGTCATCTCTATTACCCTGTGCCCATTCCAGAAGTGGGAGGTTCTCTTTTACCAGGGATTCCCAACCTGTGGGTCATAACTCAAACATGGGATGCCATTAGATTTACTATGGGTTACTGGCTGTGTGGCTCTGAGCCTCATATGGCTCTTTAAGGAGCCATTTGTGGCTTCGGATGCTGCCACCTGAATTCTCCTCTGACTCCCAGTCCCTGCACTGCCACACTGAAATGGAACTCAGTGTAATTGGTTTAACAGCTGGCAGCAGGGATCTGGCTGTTAAATCAATTAAATTGAGTCCCACTTCAGCATGGCATGGCAGGGAATTGCCTACACCACAGGTGGGAGAAGGGAGTAGAAAGGCTGCGGGGAGCTGCGCAGTTTATCAGGTGCTCCAAGACAAGAAGAGACAGGAGCGGAGTGAGCAACTTCCAGCCACGCTGAGCAAGGGCTCCCCCCGCCAGATCTGGCAGCCAGTGGATCCTTAAGCAGTGGGGAGGCACACTTGGAATGAGAACCAGCTTGGGTGGGTGTGCTGAGCTGAGCTCGGAGCTGGGCTCCTCTAGCATCAGGGGCAGAATTACTGGGAGGCTGGGTGGCTGCTTCCCAGAAAGAGCAACTGCCAGGCATTGGCTGGGGCGATGCCACTGCTGCAGTGAGTGATAATGACAGGGGCAGGTAGGGGAGCAGCACAAGTGGGCCGCAAATCCTGCTTTGGCAGACATGGGGAACGTGGCTTTTCCTCTGCTGCGCTCCATCTGGCCCCGCTCAGGTAGCGGCTCCCTCCGAGCGCTTTGGTGGGGTGGGGGTGGAGGACACTGCACAATAGCCCAGGTGCTTTGGGAGGGGGTCAGCACTGTCCTGTCTTTTTAAACTAGCTCCACTGGAGCAGAGCAGATGTCAATGGCCCATTAAAAAGCCTTTCACAGCAGTGTGTAAATGCAGAATCATACTCACTGCTGCAGCTCAGTGGTGGCCTGGCAAAGGAGCAGCAGGGGGCAGCAGCAGCAACGCGCGGAACTTGTGTGAGGTAGATGTGGGACGGGTTGGGACTGAGAGGGGTTTAAGCCTGGGGGCGGGGGAGCATGAAACTATTGTGTCCAGCTGGGAGATGAAGCTCAATAACTCATGCTGTCTCTCCATTACATTTGTTTTATTTATAATTTCCCACCAAGGCAGTTCCACTGGTGGTAGCGAGGTTAGAGTCTTACCTCAGGCCGGCAGTTTAGCCACCTCTCACTTTACTGAGAGTCGCAGTAATCTGTTCTTTTCTTAAAGCCCTAGCAAGAACCTCAGCTTTCATTTCTCTAAAAAGTATGTTTTTAATCTTTGTGGCTTCAGAGGAATACTTCGAAAACATGCAGTGAGTGAATCTGAGCACTCAGAAAGAAGAAAAAGAAAAGAAGCCCAACCTTTATCATATTTTTTAAACTCAGGATTTTTAAGTCGGTATCGGGATTTTGCATCCTGATTCGTGATTTGTGAATGCTGGACTAGTGGCGTTTGATGCACCATGTCATCTGAACCTGTTCAGAGAAGGTCTAAAAAAACGTGGTAAAAATGTTGGTGGCCACTGGCCACCATAGGCACCATGTCCGCCTATTTTATACATGAAATTATAAGAACCAGTATTGAGGGTATGCAGTCAAAGCTTATACCTGAATCATGTTTCAACACTTTGTGTCTAGCCAGTGTGGGTGTTACCATGTTTAAAAAAAAAAAAAAAAAAAAAAAAAAAATTTAGCTAAGCACTAGTCCAAAGTACCATCCTTTACTGAATCCTGTTCTATGAAGCCTTGTTTCCCCCCTTTTACTCTCTGCCAAATTGCCTTAGGTCTGGGGTTTTCTCTTCAATCAAATTTAAACAGATTCCCCACAGCTGCCACCAGACAAGTCTATGTCCTGGAGCTGCCTAAATGCAGACAGCTCCTCCCCCCCGGCCCCACCCCTGGTTTTGAATTGCCTGGGGTCACAACGTCTTACTGAATTGTCAAAATGGGTCGCCATCTCAAAAAGGTTGGGATTCCCTGTCTTTTGCAAAGAGATCTCTCTTGGTTTCTTAGGACATGCCCAAGTCTTGAGGATTCAAACATTGCCTTTCTTACTTGGAACTGTTCCCAGTTAGTGATGGTCTTTTGACGGTAGTCACTGCCTCACATCCTAAATGCCATCCAAAGTGCAGAATCTGCACTAGTTTTAATGGCTGTTCCAGGAGTGAGAAGTACAAAAAACATTGTGTCTTTATGATAGACAAAATCATGCTCAGTCTTCAGATTGAGGCCTTCAGACAGACACATGGAGATTGCGGCAACCTCTGAGCACCTATAATGCCCCATCAGCCTCTGGTAAACCCACAAGTGATGCAGAAAAGACTTCCACTCAATAGTAAATTGCCTCATAAGCAGCATAATACTGAGAGCTTTGCCCTGCTGGAGACCCCACACCCTTTAAAGGCTTCTAGAGGTACTGAGAACTCACAAATCGGAGTCTGAGCGCTCATCTAAATCACAGGGTACCCAGCAATGGGTTGCATTAAGGCATGACCAATGTGCTAGAGACTCTTGGGATTCGGCACGAAGAACTTAGTGTCACCAGTGGCATTTACTACCTCTTTGATATCTCTTCCAGCAAATGCCCATACCCACTCTACCATCGTTGGTACTACAGACCAGTATGTCCATGACACTAAGTTGCTGCACAACTGTACCTGGTATCTTGGGAATTCAAGTTCTGTGGGGATTTGTAGATCTCTGAATCTGAGTCTTTTACCCTCCTGGTACTGGTACCTACCTCACTTATTACTGTAGTGTCTGATTCTCCAGCACTCATGCGTGCAGAGAGGTAAACCAGCACTCCTCCATTATTTTCTCCTCCTCCAGACTGTCTTCAGAATTTCAAATGGCTGTTTTGATTATCTGCCAAGACTGAGGTCCCATGAACTGCGCTAGGCTGGTGCAACCTTCATGTGCTCAGACTCTCATTGGTTTGACCATACCTGGATGCCTCCCCCCTTCCCTTATGGATCTCCCACCTTCCTCCCACAAATGTACACTGGACATTTTGGGAACCTCAGCCTGCATGTCAACAATTCTCCACGGTACCCAGCATTTGCTGGGAATGCTGGATACACTCCTCCTTGAGTCCCTCATAACATTCTTTACTGCAGGAGGAAATCTTTGAGGAGAAAGTGAGGAGGGCTACTGAAGAGTCTGTCCCTGGGGCTAATATTTCTGAATCAGACTCCCAGAGGAAGCTGTTACATCCTCTGTATCTGTTACCGATAACATCAAAGAGCTTCATGATTTGATGGAGAGGTAGCAGACACTCTTCAAATACAGTTAGAAGATGTCCAAGAGACTCCATATAACCTACTGGACATGCTTCACACCTCTTCAGCAGCAGTGGGTCCTTTTTGTAAATGAGGTGATCTTAGAACCTTCCCAGAGAATGTGACCACATCCCGCTATTCTCCCATTGATAGCTAAGTGGGCAGACAAAAATATTATGTTCTGGTTCAAATGGTTGTTTTCCCAACTGTCTGTATGGCATACACAATTAAGAATACGAAAGGCAAAACCGTTCCAAGGCAACTCAATGAGATAAAGATTAAAAGCATTCTCTTTGCAAAATATAACCCTATTTATTTAAAATTTACTGATCATTTCCTGCAAAAGCACAGGAAGCAATTTCAGGCCCATATTCTAGAGGGACAACTTCTGGTGGGCACAGCTCCTCAAATTTCTCTTGATGCAATTGACACAAGACGCTCATTCCTTCTCCATATCTGTAGTCATGTCTCAGCTCTCATGGCTGCAGTCTTCAGGATTTCTGCATGATGTCAAGAATATACTTGGGACCCTCCCCTTTGAATCTCTTAAATTATTCAGAGTCCCTAGATAAATCCCTTCATTTGCAGAGGATTCTTGTGTGACTATTCATTGACTGGACATGCATATTCCAGCAAACAAGATGAGATTTAGTCAGTTGCAGGCATCTTTGAGATAATGCCGTGCTCAGTTCTTCACCTTATCATAGCATGTCAGAGGGAAAATTCTCTACTACTACTTCTGGACTGATGCAGCCATTCTGCAAAGCACTTGTTTTGACACATTGATTGAAAGCAATGAACAGCCCAGTTATCCTAATGGATGCTATGCTATACTGCCCTTTTGATCCTACCACTTCGTAGAATATTCTCCCCCACTTTCATATTCCATAGGATAAGATTTTCTCTGACAGTCAAGTCTTGGTAGTTATAGCATCTGTCTACTCCATCCTTTTCCATTTCACACCTTCCTCCCATCTACTTTCCAGTGCCTTTTCAAGTACCCATCTCATATACATCTCCTGAGATGAGTCTCTGCTTCCTTTGCATAGGAGCCGTGAAACTAATTCCCACAGTACAGAGGAAGGGGCTTTTCGTTCAAGTCCTTCCTGGTTTCCAAAAAAGAAGGTCAGGGTAAAGACCCAGTTCTGGATTTCAGGATGCTTAATACTTTCGTCCAGGTTCAAAAATTCAAGGTAACAACCCTTTCCATCAAGATGCACACTTCCATGTTGTGATAGATCTCGTAAGAGATTCCAACATTTCATGAAAGTCAGGAAGTCCTCTCTTTTGGACACACTGCCACTCTACTACTGTAAGTTTTGTTAAGACTGAGTGATCACACAGCTTTACCAATGGGGAGTAGTAGTTTTTCTTCTATCTCAACATAGTTAAAACCAATGGTCGCTGTGAGATCATGCCTGCAGCTTCTCTTGCTAATTTCAAATGGGCTTGTCTGTGCTGCCTCTAAGCCTGCCTCAGGACAGTTTATGCTCCCAACAGACACAATGAGAACTCGTATCCCTCAACTGATTGAAGAATCCAGACAAGATTTGTTTGTGGTTCCCTTCGGACATCTTCCTGGAATAGGGAGCTCATCATCTGCTTTACCTCATCTCCTGGCTGGCCATTAGTCTCCCTTTGATACCCTGTCTTCTCACTCAGGACTTGGGGAACATTTGTCACCTGCACCTGAACACACTTCAACTTACGGTTTGGTACCTCAGTGCTCTCAGGTTAAAACTCTTCTATTCCAGAGAGCTTAAATAAATCTTAATCAACAGCAGCATAGAATCCACAAGGAAAACTTAACTTCCAAATGATGGTGCACTTACTATCCTTTGTTCCCTGACAACTTATCCATTTTGGGGGTTCTAGAATACATCCTCACTCTGAACAAAGGTGGTCAAGTTTTGAGCTCCTTTAAAGTCCACATAATGGACCATATTCTTCAAAGATTATCACATCTCTTCCCAAATGGCAGAGAACCCACCCCATTTTAGGATTTGAATTTAGTTTTTAATTCTCTGATTAAACTGCTCTTGGAACCTTGCTACTTAGAATTATAGAAATTTAGGGCTGGAAGGGAACTTGGTAGGTAATCTTGTCCAGTCTCATGGGCAGAAGCAAGACTAAATATTATGTAGACTGTCCCTGATTGGTGTTTGTCTGACTTGTTCTTAAAATCTTGAATGACAGAGATTCCACAGAACTCAGGCAGTAAATTCTTCCAGTACTTTAGTAAACTCACAGTTCCTAACACCCAATGTAAATCTTACTTGCTGCAATTCAAACTCATTACTTCTTGTCCTTGTCCTGTCCTCATTTTTAAAACAACCTTTTATGTGTTTGAAGATCATTATCATGTTTCCTGTGCCCTCAGTCATCTCTTCTCCAGACTAAACAAATACAGCTTTTTGTCATAGGTTGTATTTTCTAAGCATTTAGTCATTTTTGTTGCTGTCCTCTGGACTTTCTTCAGTTTGTCCACTCTTTCCCTAGGTATGGCACACAGAACTGGATACAGAACTCCAGTTGTGGCCTTATCAGTTCTGAGCAGAGTGAAAGAATTACTTTTCTTGTCCTTTTTTACAAGACTCCTGCGAACACATCCCAAAATGATATTCACTGTTTTTGCAATAGTATTACATTGATGACTCATATTTGGTTTGTGATCAGCTATAACCCCACAGTTTCTTTCTGCAGTACCTGTTCCTGGGCAGACATTTCCTATTTTATATTTGTGAAGTTGATTATTCCTTCCTATTTGTAGTACTTTGCATTTGTCCATATTGATTTTCATCCTATTTATTTCACACCATGTTTGCAGTTTGTCAGGATCATTTTAAATTATAGCCCTGTGCTCCAGAGCCACCTGCAGCTCCTCTGCAAAGTTTACAAGTGTATTCTCTGTGCCATTGTTTTAACTAGTTGTGAAGATACGTGAGAGAGTTCTGCAGGCTCCCAGGGGATGTGCCCTTCCAGTTTGACTCTGTGAATCTCTGATAATTACTAAGTGTGCTCACATTGTATAGAGTAGGTTCACCTAGACTATCTTTTCCTAGTGTGCTTATGAGAATGACATGTGAGGCCATATCAAAAGCCTTTCTGAAGATGAGATATATCACATTTCCCCCTTTTCCCCTGTCCACAAAGATGATATTGGGTTGGTTTGATGTGATTTATTCTTGACAAATCCATGTTAACTGTTTATCACTTTGTTGTCTTCTGGGTTCTTTAAAATTGATTTGTTGATTATTTAGTACATTATCTTTTCAGGTGCCAAATTTAAGCTGGTAGGACAACCCAGGGAGTTACTTATCAAAAGAGAAATGTGGTCTATATGTTCAGTATTTACCATTTTCTTGTCCTCTGGGATCTATCTTATCTTCGTGAGTTCTAAAAGATAATTACAAATGGCTCAGAGTTTCATCATCTCTCCCCTAAATATTCTAGATGCAGCATATCAGGTTCTACTGACTTGAAGACCTCTAACTTTTTCTTTCCCTGTTTGTCTCAGATTCTACCTCATTTGCACTGATGTTCACTGTGTTAGTGGTCCAATTACTGCTAAGTTTTTGGTGAAAACCGAAACAAAAAGGGTATTTAACACTACAGCCATTGCTCCTTGTTCTGTTTCTGGGTTTTCCTCCTCACTGAACAATGGGCCTACTCTGACATTAGTCTTCCTCTTGCTTCCAATGTATTTGTGATTTTTGGTTGTCTTTTCTGTCCCTAGCTAGTTTAATCTCATTTTGTGCCTTGGCCTTTCAATTTTTGTCTGTCCATGCTTGTTGTCTTTCTTTCTATAGTCATCCTTGGTAACTTGACTAGACTGTTTTTTAATTTTAAGTTCTACATGTTAAGACAGCGCACTTTCTTTCCAAACATCTTATCTGTTTCTCTGCAATGGAATAGTTTGCTCTTATGTCTTTAATAATCATACTTGTATGATTTTAAACTTCTCCCTGAAAACCACCTTTCTAGTGGCATGTTTAACTTTTCTTGAAAACTTGCTGAGTTAAATGTTCTTATCTTTAATCCTGTCTCTTTACTCTATGTTCTTCAAGGATAAAACATCCTTCCAACCATACCCAGGGTACCTAATCAAAGTGATATTCAACTTCCATATCAGGCTGTTCTTTTTGCTAATTTTCCAGGCTAAACACCTTCACACTAGAGAGCATGTTGTCTTTCACAAATTAGATGTTAGTAGAGCACTAGCATATTACAGTGAAAGCTTGGATAACTGGCACATTGTGTTAACTAGCGTGACCGTTACCCACAGGGCTGGTTACCCAGTTGGGGGTGGCTGACTGGCCAGGAACACTGTCCCCACTTTACCATCCAGCAAATTTGATTGTACGGTGCAGGAGCACACGCATGCATGCACACACCCCACTCCCCAGGAGTGCTAGGTAATAAAGATTTCACTGTGTTTAGACAGAACTGTATTTTTAGAGCCTCTCTGAGACTATTTGTATCGCTTGCCGACAGAAACGTGAATGGGTTTTAGAATGCACCCTGTCCTGATGTGGAGCAGCAGTTCACCTGGTTTCTGCTACCCCTATAATACCCACTTTCATGTTTCATACGGTAGGGGCAGCTCAAGAGCCTCCATGTTATTGCCCAGTCTCCTTGCTTTAGTGTATAAGCACTTGTTGTTATCTGACCTTTCTCAGATTCCTAACCTCATTAGGTATAGTCCTTGCGCTAACTTGATCACCTAACTACTGCTTCTCTCAATATTAGTGCAGTCTTTTTACCTGTCCACTGTTGATGGCCTTATGCTTCTCTGAGTAGGCTCTTTGCTCGTAGTAGTGTCTGTTAACTGTGCATGATGTCGGTAGTTGACTATGGGAGTGGTCTTCTGTTAGCGTCCTGAAATTGTGTTGATGTTTTTTTCTCTTGTCCAAGGGCCAAATATGGCCCAGTAATATGGTTGCAAGGATTAAAGTCCTTTGTAGGCTTTTTAGGCTCTTTGCTTGTTCTGCAGGCATCAGCCTTCGCTATCTGGATGAAAAGAGTGCTTCAGATCTGCTGAGGCCTCAAATGAGACTGATAACTCTTGCATTTCTTTGAGATACCTTCTGAAATGTTCACAAGCCTAACTCGGACATTGTTGAAATTAACACAGCAAACTGAATTTATCTTTCCATCTAAAAGGCTTTGAGACAGGAATGCCTTGTGGGTTTGTTGCAAAGTTTCCCACACCTGATACTCTGTAGATTCTGAATTGAGGTATCTGGGCAGGAAGCACCAGTTTGGTGGAGTAGTCTGCAATGATTACTGGCAAACAGCTTCACGCAGTGCTTGTTTTAGAAACAGCAGAATTTGGAGAACTCCTATCCTGTGCCAGGATATGCATTCAGAACTCCTACCTGCTAATTGATTGACACTGTCAACTAGGACTTAACTGAGCGGACTCTTATTTGTTCCTAAATGTATTTATTGTGGAGTTCCACTTGCTGCTATTTCTGACCATTCTTTTATTTCTAGGTGGCAGTTGACACTCTGTGCTACAGTTTCATACAGCAGTATGCAAATGGGTGGTCTCTAAAATGCAAATGCACTCATATTTGCATATTTACAAGCCGGCAGAGGCTGCCACCAAAAGAAAAGAAAAGCAGAGTAAACATGGTTCTGCCAGCAAAACCTTCCTCCCACTTGTTGACAGCCTCTTTTGCCTGGAAAAAAAATCAGGCATAAAAGGCCATTGACAAAGGCAGGGGGATCTGCGGCAGAATCATGTTTACACTGCTTATTTTCTGCCAGTAGCAGCCTCTGCTGGTGAGTGAATATGCAAATGAACCTACATGTGCATTTTTGAAACCGTCCATTTGCATACTGCTGCCAGCGGTTCAGTCAGTGTAACACTAGCCTATGAGAGGCAAATAACACTATCTCCAGCTTGCTGGTGAAGATTAGAACTTTGCTTCCAATGTCATGTCTATGCAAAACTGGATGTAGTGGTTTTTCTGGGGTTCTTTTCCGTGAACAGAAGCATTGACTGGTTTTTCTCTAGAGAGTCTTTCATTAGTTTGCCTTGGCCATGGTGGCTACGTCTACACATGCACGCTACATCGAAATAGCTAATTTCGAAGTAGAGACATCGAAATAGCCTATTTCGATGAATAACGTCTACACGTCCTCCAGGGCTGGCAACGTCGATGTTCAACTTCGACGTTGCTCAGCCCAACATCGAAATAGGCGCAGCAAGGGAACGTCTACACGCCAAAGTAGCACACATCGAAATAAGGGAGCCAGGCACAGCTGCAGACAGGGTCACGGGGCGGACTCAACAGCAAGTCGCTCCCTTAAAGGGCCCCTCCCAGACACACTTTCATTAAACAGTGCAAGATACACAGAGCCAACAACTAGTTGCAGACCCTGTATATGCAGCACGGACCCCCAGCTGCAGCAGCAGCAGCCAGAAGCCCTGGGCTAAGGGCTGCTGCACACGGTGACCACAGAGCCCTGCAAGGGCTGGAGAGAGAGTATCTCTCAACCCCCCAGCTGATGGCCGCCATGGAGGACCCCGCTATTTCGATGTTGCGGGACGCGGATCGTCTACACGTCCCTACTTCGATGTTGAACGTCGAAGTAGGGCGCTATTCCCATCCCCTCATGGGGTTAGCGACTTCGACGTCTCGCCACCTAACGTCGATTTCAACTTCGAAATAGCGCCCAACACGTGTAGCCGCGACGGGCACTATTTCGAAGTTACTGCCGCTACTTCGAAGTAGCGTGCACGTGTAGACGCAGCCGGTGTGTTCCAAGGAATGACTCTGTTAGGTTATTCCTCAGGTGCATAGTTCCAGCTCAGACACCTTCCTTACAGTATTAAAATGTAGGAAATTTTCACCTTTTCATGACAGCAGATGAGGATGTTGCTTAGAGGTACTGGCATTGACCATCCCTGGCAATTGGTGGCTTCACCGCAGTACAGCGGCTGCTAGTATATCAGGGACTCTTGGCAAACGTGGCCCCACCTCAGTACAGAGGGATGGAATCCAAGGCCCGTTTGAGGTTCACTAACGTCAGCAACTCTTGTCAGGCCTGGCATATGTATTGCTGCTGTGATATTTCTTTAAAAGTTTTAATGCAATTTATTGTCATTAATGTCACTAAAATGTTTGTAACAACTATGTACATGACATGATGCATGTTCTGATACCATGTCTGGGAGACTGTTAATAGACAAAGGTGAGAGAACAACAGGTGTCTTCCCCAGGGAAGGAAAACGTGGTGACAGATGCTTTACCCAGGAAGGAGGGCTCTGATCTTCTGCTCCTGGGTCAGCCTGTGGCTAACCCTACTGCAGCTTTGTAAGGGGTGGAGGTGTGAGCCTCAGAGCATCCCAGAGCCAAGAGGGTAGGAGGCTGCCAGGTATCAGGCAATGGGTTCCAGCAGACCTGCACCCCAACACACTATTGATATCAACTGTATCTAAAACGTACCATATGGTCATGGAAACAAGTCATTAATGATTACTGGTATTGAATGATATAGGAATAGATGTTTATTAAATGCTCTGGATATGTACTAGAATGATGACTAAAATGTGTTTAAACCTGCCACATCAGGGGGATTTGGTAAACAGTCCGCCCTAGACAAAGAGAACATCCCGAAGTTATCCATGGTTGGACAGACAAGAGGCTAGAGCTCCTGAAGTTGAGAAAAATGTGTCTTTCAATCAAAGAGGGGTGGAAGTCTCTGGGAACTGAATATAGGTGAGAGGCCTATGAAAACACAGATCTTTCACCTAGGGAGAAAAGGGAAGTTGTCGTGTTGTATTTTCTGTGGAAGTTCCTGACTGTGAGAGAGTCGCTGGGGAGATTCAGAAGAGAAATCATTTTGAACAAAGCCTGTACCTTCCTAGATAAAGCTTTAGAGTTTTAGATGTGTGTTCACTTCTATTTGCCCATTGTAACTTTATCCCTTTTACGTGTAACTTTCTGTACTAAGGTGTACTGTGCTTTGTCTCTGTAAAGAAGGTCTGGGGGATCTTCTTTGGGTCAGAGGGCCAGGGGCGCAGAGGAGAGAAGCAAAACAAAGAACCCCACCCTCACTGATGTCCTGCCCAATGGAGACAACTCACTCTTCTTTCCGTCTGTTGGGAAGTGAGGGTTGGGAGGGCTGAGGTTCAGGGCTTCTCCCAGGCCAGATTAACTCTCCTATGGGCACAGGGCTAGTAGATTTCGTGGCCCCTTAGGAATTTGGGTGGGGCAAAAATGAGGGATTCGGTGTGAGGTAGGGGGCTGTTGCGGAGTGGGATGGGGGTGTGGGGGCTGGCAGGAGGGAGGCTCCATGTGGGGTTGTTGGGAGCTGGGTGCTAAGTAGGCTGCAGGATGTGATGGGGCTGCAGGGTCTGGGAGGGAGGGAAGATGCAGGAGTGGGCTGGAGGTAAGTGGGAAGGGATTTGGGGGCACTTACCTGCAGCTCCCTGGGGGAAACCATGGCTCCACATCCTCTGCTGCTTCTAGGCACCCCTCTGCCCACATTGATTCCAGCCAGTGGAAGCAGCATGGGGGAAGACCTCTAGGTGAGCACTTACCTGGGAGAGGGCACTGCCTCCTCCCTCCAGCTTACCTTGGTTAAGCTTGTGAAGCTCAGGGCCTTTGCTCCTCTCCCTCTTACAGCAGGAAGCTGCAGGGCTGAAGCATGAGCACAGGCTTCGCAATACAGGGAGACCGAGACCGGAGCCTTGCAGGCCAGATCTCCCACCCTGCTTTAAGGGGACAAATAAACCTTCATTTCTCAGAACTGTCCTGGAGAAGGCTGGTGATTACAGAGCACGGATTTGGAGGAAATTCGGGAAGGGGAGCATGTTAGGGTCACTTAACTGCCTGGAATCAAGGCAGGTGGAAGCCAGTGTGGGACTGGGAGTCTGTAGATAGGCTGCCAGTGTCAGAGTTGCTGAGCCAGGGCTGTATGAATAGCTCAAAAGGTGGTTAGGGTGTGATCTGCATGTCTGTTGCTGTGAATGTCCCGGGCTGGGAGCTTATAGTAGCAAGTCATTGTGAGTCACTCAGGGTAAGAGTAATAAACCCCTCAGTGGCCTCAGTTGTAACCCCCAAACCTTGACAGCCTCTCAAGGGTTTTGCAGCTCTGCTTTCTACAGTTCTCTTAGGCTGTGGTCGCACTTGGCCAAAACTTCGAAATGGGTTTTGAAGATTACTAATGAGGCGCTGAATTGAATATTCAGCGCCTCATTAGCATTAGGACGCTTCCAGCTGCCGCACTTCAAAAGCATGCGGCTACATGGGGGTCCTTTTTGAAAGGACCCTGCACCTTTCAAAATCCCCTTCTTCCCCTCCGCTGAGAGGAATAAGGGGATTTCGAAAGGAGCGGGGTCCTTTCGAAAAGGGACCCCCGTGTAGCCGCGCTGAGCTGCATGCTTTCGAAGCGCTGCAACCAGAAGCGTCCTAATGCTAATGAGGCGCTGAATATTCAATTCAGTGCCTCATTAGTAATCTTCGAAATGGCCATTTGCATGGCCATTTCGAAGTTTTGGCCAAGTGTGGCCACAGCCTTAGTGTAAATGGAATAACCAGACAAACTCACTAGGACTGTCTTAGTATTTGGAATCCCCGCCCAAGGCAGCAGAAGCCCTATTGTGTATCTTCTTTGCTTAACCAAATTCTCAGGTGTTCACACTCTTCTATTCCCCCACTCCCAAATATGGCTTGACAAAATGTCTGTAAAAGAGCCAGGGACGTCAAACACCAGAACTAGCAGTACTCAGCTAAGTTGAAAAAGTTCCTATTCCACTGTTATCTGCTAGGCAAAACAAAGTCAGAAAGCCCAAGAACTGGAGAACCCCAATTATCTAATCTTTGAATAGCCAACATTTCATTT
The DNA here is from genome assembly GCF_033958435.1 of Carettochelys insculpta. NCBI lineage: Eukaryota > Metazoa > Chordata > Testudines > Carettochelyidae > Carettochelys > Carettochelys insculpta. Next base: position 48,740,727 of record NC_134147.1, on the reverse strand, counting down.
TACCCGAAGTAAGAATGATTCATGAGTGATGGCATGTGTGCAGATGACACATCTATGCCATACTGTACGTTGAGTTCATAGGTATTAGTCCCTGTGTTTTCATTAGTATTCCATATAATCCAACATTTCTGTTATCTGACCATCCTTTGGTCCTGTTTAGCTTGGATAATTGGGGCTCTACAGTAATAATTTCAGAAGAAAGCAGGGAGCCTTGATCAAGACTGACAAAGGAAAATTTACAGAAAGGTAGAGGTGCTTTGAAGGCAGCTGACATAGAAATAGCTTAAAATCAGATAATGGCAAACTGGGCAGAGCATATGCTCTTAGTACACTGATGAAAGATAGGAACACTTGGTTTTGTACTTGGAAAACATTTGCATTATTTGTATTTGATCCAACTGTTAAAAGCTGTGTTTTATTAGCAGTATTGTAAAATTGATCTAATGAACAGTGGGGTTTCTCTCATTTTCCAGGGGTTTGTATGATATTTTTGTAACAAGAGACAGCCAGACTCGTTGTGTTGGCCGTTATGATAATCATGGCAGTTTTGGGGAACTGGCCTTGATGTACAACACTCCTAGAGCTGCTACTATTGTTGCAACAACAGAAGGAGCCCTTTGGGGACTGGTAAGTGTGGAAAATTACTCTCTGCTGCATCAAGTGTTAAACATGAATGCATCACATCCATCAGCGGCAGTTACTTTTTCCTAGTATGTTTGTGTGTGCAAACAGCAATTTTATCATGATTTATAGAGTTCCATTGTGCAAATGCTTATTACCACTTCCCTAAAACAATCTGTCAATAAACCATACCTTCACATTTGAGTGAGTTCCATTTCATCGCTTCCCAGGTGCTGCACTCTAAAGGGTTTTTTTAGTTAAGTTTTTTCATTATGCAGAGGGATAAAGGGATGATACCAGGGGAGCAGTTGTAGTTCTTTCTTGTTAGCCTGTTATTAATCTGAAGAGCTCACTATGAGGCTGTAGGATTAAACACCAAAAGATTTGTTCACCCCTCCCAAGGACAAACTGTAGCTTTCATGACGTCCTTGGTGCCTGCCCCACATAACTGTGGAAGAGGTCCCCAGGGTGAGCCTAGCTTTGAGTTGTTCCCATGTTTTGATAAACAGTACCACTGCTTGTTTCTGGGCTAGCTTGTTAAATGTGACTTTTTAGAGATCAGAGCTAGCTCTACGGTGCTGTTCCATCCAGTATTTGTGCAAGGTCTGCCTTCCTAGAACTCTATTACTCGTCTGCTGCAGTCCACGTCATAAAATGACTGTAATTCCAAAGAAGCATTTGGAGTTCATAGTACGGTACTTCTGGCTCCTCAGCAACTATCAGCAAAAGTTGACCATGTGCTATGACCTTGATTATATACCTGATAAGCTATTACGCACCAGCATGTTTGGGTAATCTCAGTGCACACAAAGAAGACTGGCTTTTCTTTTTGTTGGCAGTTTATAAAGGAAAGGAAAGGTTCTGATAAACTAATCTGGGAATAATTTTAGGATTAATTAATTTCCTTAATGAAACAGGCTATGAAATGTAAAATGAACCTTCTGCACAGGGAGCTCATGAGAAAAAATGAAAAAGAAGCTAAGCTTTTATTCCTTTTAGGGGAAGTGAATTTGATTTGCCTGGCCATAATTATTGCTGGTTTCCCCCAGTTCCTTTGCCTGCTCTCTGCTTTTCTCTTTGCTGTGCTGTCGTCACTATGAAGGAGCATTGGCTCAAGCACCTCACTTCAGATCTCAGCTATTTATTAAACCAAAGGAAAGACACAGTTCTGTCTTCCATTTAGGAGTTGTTAGTTGCCTCCATGGCACTGCAATTCCAGCTCAGCAAGAGTTAGACTGAAATCAGTAATCCAAGCTAGGTCTCTTGCAAGGCAGTGAAGAATAATGCTACGGGAGAGAGACTGGTTAATATGCACACTCCTGTCTTTCAGTTTTGCCATTAATTACTCCTACAGGAGTATGTATTTTCAACTAGTCCTTCTATAGTAATTTCATCTGGACCAGATTTCCTGAGTTTGCTTATGAGAATGTTATGCAGAACTGTGTTGAAACACTTCATTGCTGCTGCTTTCCCCCATCTGCTAAGCCAGTAACCCTGTCCAAGAAGGAAATTAGGTTGGTTTGGAATGATTTACTCTTGGCAAATTGAGGTTGGCCCTTCCTTGTAACCCTTTTATCCTTAGGTGCTTTACAAATTGATTGCCCAATTATGTATTCCAATACCTTTCTAGGTGTCAAAGTTACGCTGAGTGGTCTGTATTCCTTAGGTTCTCTTTGTTGCTCTTCTTAAAGGTAGGGTGCTGTGTCTGCATTTTCTCTAGTCCTCTGAAATTTCACCTGTCCTCCACATGTTCTGGAAGGTAATCCCTGTTGGTTTCAAGATTACTTAAGCAGTTCATTCAGTAGCCTAGAATTAATTGAATGAGGCCCTCCCATCTTAAGTACATCTCACTTAGGTAAATATTCTTTAACCTTTTCTGTCCCTATCTTGGTTTGTGTTCCTTCTGCTTAGTTGTTAATATTAATCATGTTGAACACCTTGGTCACCATTACCTTTTAATGAAGACTGAAGGTATTAAACAACTGTTTTTTCTTGATGTGGTTATTTATTAGCTCTGCTTCTCTACCAAATGGAAGAGCTCTTCTTTCTTTCATCGTTTCCTAATATATTATAAAAACCTCTGTTATTGTCTTATGTCTCTTGTTAGGTAGAACTCATTTTCTACCTAAGTTTTTCCTATTTCGTCCCTATATGTTCTACTGTTCTTCCTTTAGCCTGCTGAGAAGAAATTCTCAAGAAAGCTAAATATTTCTAATACTCTGGGTGCAAAATTATTATGAGGTCCTTAGGTCTATTCAAGCCCCAGGATTCTGATTCTATGTGAACAGTCCCTGCAGGTTTGGGGGCAAGCTTTTAATTTCATTTGGTCTAACACTGCCACCTAGTGGACCCCTTGCCTTGTAAGTATGTACAGTAACTATGGCATGACATAAGGAACATGGGAATAATCAGGGTTGTTGGACCAATACTTAGAGTAGAGGTACTGAGAGCCATAGAACCAAAACGTAATCTGTCTATAAGGAAACAGCTTCAAGTGAGGGGATTCTCCAGCTCTCCCAGCCCCTAAATTCTACCATCTAGCAGAATACCTGGATTAAATTAGATCAGGAGCTGTCTAGTCAGTCCCAGGTTCTTATTAGCAGCAGAGGCCACAATACTAGCTGCAGGGAGGGTTAAGAAGATTCAAGAAACTGCAGCTGTCAGTTGTGGCATAACACTCCCCCAAGAAAAGTTTCTTCCTAGACCCCACTGATAAGATACATATTCAGCGCCTCATTAGCATGCTGGCAGCTGTAGCTCTTCGAAACTGTTGTGTCTTACTGCTGCACGGCTCGTCCAGATGGGGCTCCTTTTCTAAAGGACCCTGGCAACTTCGAAATCCCCTTATTCCTATCTTGCTGATAGGAATAAGGGGATTTCGAAGTTGGCAGGGTCCTTTCAAAAAGGAGCCCTGTCTGGACGAGCCATGGCAATTTCAAAGAGCCGCAGCATGCTAATGAGGCACTGAATATGTATTTCTGCGCCTCATTAGTAATCTTCAAAATGGCCATTCGTACAGCCATTTCAAAGATTTGGGCTAGTGTAGACGTAGCCCTTATATTTTCAGCTGTTGAGAAACCATAACATTAAGGATTGCAAGTCTCAGTTTCCAATGTGTCAAACAAGGATATCATGACTTCTTTGTAGCACGTGTAGGAGATTAATATAAAAACACTGAAAGACAATACTAAGCTGTAAAAATGGGGTTGCATAATACTCTGCTGGAGAATAGGATATTGGTGCTCATCCACATTTCTGTTTATCTTCAGAGTCAGGTTCCAAGGACAAAAGGGACCTTTGGAATCATCTAGTCTGACATCCTGTCTAGCACAGCCCAAGAGAGGTACCAAAATAATCTCTAGTTCAGATCTTTCAGAAAAAAATCCAGTGTTGATATAAATGTTGTCAGTAATGGAAAACCTGTGAAGGCCCTGAGGATATTGTTCCAGTGACTGATAATGCTCGCTGGCTGCGTCTACACTAGGAATTTCTTTTGAAAGATGTTTTTAAAGAATGGGGCTGTTTCGAAAGAGCCCATGGAGTGTCTACAAACTAAGTGTTCTTTCAAAAGTAAATTGATAGAATGTGGTTCTCCTTTCAAAATCACTCTTCCTTTCCTGTTCCAGGAAGTGTGCCCCCTTCCGAAAGAAACCATGTGTAGATGCTCCGCAGGGCCCTTATTTTGAAAGAACAGTCTTCATTTTTGATCCCTGGCCTGATCTTTCAAACGAGCAGGGTCTGTGTGGATGCTCTCTTTTGAAAGTGCAGATCACTGTTTTGATCTGCTTTTTTGTGTGTGGACACACACTTTTGAAAGAATCTCTTTCAGAAGAGATCTTCCAGAAGAGCTTCTTTGGAAAGATCTCTGTAGTGTAGCCATAGCCGCTGTCAAATGTACACCCCTTTTCTATTGTGTCTTTGTCTAGCTTCAACCACCAGCCATTGGGTGGTTGCATACCTTTCTCTGCTAGACTGAAGAGTTCACTATTAAATATTTGTTCCAATATAGGTCCTTATAGTTTGTGATCAAGTCATCCCTTTAAACTTCTCTTTGTTAGGTTAAATAGGTTTAGTTCTTAGTCTACCACTATAAGCCATGGTTTCTAATCCTTTGATCATTCTTGCGGCTCTTTTCTGAACCCCATCCAATTTATCTACTTCCTTCTTGAATTGTGGGCACCAGACCTGGACCTGGTATGCCATTACCAGTCACCCTAATGCAAAATACAGAGGTAATTTCCCTCTTCATGCATTCTAGCCCAGGACTGCTTGTGCTGTTTTGGCCACAGTGTCACTTTAGGGAGGTCATGTTCCACCATGAGTGTCTGCAGTAATGCCCAACCTACTGCCTTGCAGCCTAGAATTCCCCTTCTAGAAAAAGATGTATAGATGTGCATGTTCATATTTAGCCATATTTTGAACAACATACGTCTGCTTGGTCTCAGTTTGCTGAGCAATCGGTGTGTCCTTTTGCTTCCTTTATCAGTTTTCAACAATTCTTAACATCTAATTTGTTACATTGGGCATTTTACAGCATCCATAAGCATTGTCTATTATTTGATTAATACAGCACAATTTTAACAGACTGTTTAAACACACTGTTCATAAATTAACATTTCTAGCAGTCCTGGTTTGTGGAGAGCACCAGTCTGCATAGCTGTTAAACACTTGTGATTGTGTCTATAGAAAATCTGCTTTTCTATCCTTTCTCTTACAGGATCGAGTGACATTCAGAAGAATTATATTGAAAAACAACGCAAAGAAGAGGAAGACATATGAATTATTTATTGAGTCTGTGCCGCTTCTTAAATCACTGGAGGTAACCTGTTTTGTTCACATTCACTTTAGAGAGTCTTCTGTTTTGTTTTTCAACTGGATGAGATTGTTGTGGAATCTTTGCTAGCGCACAATTTGAAATAGAGGTTACAGTGACATCACAGTAGTAGTACAGCTTAATTTTTTTACAGCAAGTATGCAAAAGTGTTGTTCAAATCTTTTCTTCAGTTACAAGTGTGATGAAGAGCTGCTGATTTCAGCTTAGATGCCAAATGGACTCTTCTTCAAAATCACCATGCATTTGGAAAATAACACAGTGTAAAGAAAGAAATGGCAGTTAAGGGGTCCGTGTTCAATTCCAGATTATGGTACTGATGTGTTTTTACTTTAAGTTAATGTTTCTTTGCCTTATCACAAAAAACACATTTCAGTGGTGCTCTAAGGCTTAATTTATGTCTGAAGGACTTTTAGCTCCTCATGTAGAAAGTGTTAGAGAAAATTTATAGTTATATTATACAGTTAAATACGAGTTAGCTGACCCTCAGTTGTCCAACGCTCTGTTTTATCTGACCCCGCCTGTGGTGTCCTGCCTTTTCGGCATCATGGCCCCATTTTGATTTTTGAGAAACCCTCACGTGCCCCCCCCCCCCTTCTCTACCCTCATCCACCCCCTCCCCCATTTAACAAAAAATTCAATTAGTAATTTAAAATAAACACAAACTTTACATAAAAATGTTGTTTGGTAAATGTTATTTTAAATTAAAAATAAACACAAATAGTTTTCTTGGCCCCTTGCGGGTACCTGGTGAAGCCCCAGCTTGCCAGCTGCCTGTGCAAGCCGCCTGCCTGCCCACACCCCAAACCCTGCACAGTCAGGACTAGCCGCCTTCCCACCAGCTGCCTGCGCCAACCATGGGCCTGCCACATGAGCCACCCACCCAAGCTCCACGCTGCCAGGGCCAGCCGCCCACCAACTCAAGTCGCGCGAGTCCCACGCTGCTGGCACCAGCTGTCTGCCTGCCAGCCCTAGCCCCACGTTGCCAGAGCCAGCTGCCTGAGCTCTGTGCTGCTGGGGCCAGCTGCCTGCCCGCCAGCCTAAGTAGCCCGAGCCCCGTGCTGCTGGGGCCAACCACCAGCCTAAGCCGCCTGAGCGCTGTGCTGCTGGAGCCAGCTGTCCACCTGCCAGCCCAAGCTGACTGAGCTCCTTCCCTCCCACAAAGCCAAACGCCACCAGCCACCCCCACCACTGTTACCACATCCCCCGCTACCTGAGCTAGGCATCCCCAGTCCTGCATCTAACCCCCTGCCCCCAACCCACACTCAAGCACCTTTCCAGGAGGCAGCTAGCTCCATGTGGGTTTTTGCCAGCTGCCTGCTTTTTATAGCAGCTGTTCTGGGTCATCCATGTAGAATGGCAGGGGCTGAGAGCTGGAAGGAAAGGCTGTCTCTTTCTTCAGGTGGGTGGGAGTGATGTGTGGGTCTGAGTCACCTTATGCGCCCCCCCACAGAATTTCTTCACACTCCCAGTTTGGGAAACCATGCTCTAAGCTGTTGTCTCTACCCTGTACAGGAAGACTCAAGCACACATTTTATACAGCTGCATTCCAATTTTTAATTTCTAATTTACCATCATTAAAACAACAGACTCTTTAAGTTATGGTCCAACACATTTGCTTTATTTTCTTTGCAACTGAGTCAAATTCAGCTCTGAAATAAATGTGTGTAAACTCCACTAAAATCAATAGTCAGTCTTTGTTTACTCCACTGTTAAATTTGATTAGACTCATGTGGCTGGAAGGGACCTCAGGAGGTCATCTAGTCCAGCCCTCTGCTTCGAGCGGAATCAGCCCCCACTAAGTCATCCCAGCCAGGACCTTGTCAAGCCGGGACTTAAAAACCTTGAGGTATGGAGAATCCACCACCTCTCTAGGCAACGCATTCCAGTGCTTCACCACCCTCCTGGAGAAGTAGTTTTTCCTAATATTTAACCTACACTTCTCCCTCTTTAACTTCAGACTATTACTTCTGGTTCTGCCATCTGACTCCACTGAGAACAGTTTCTCACCCTCCTCTTTAGGGCTCCCCTTTAGGAAGTTGAAGGCTGCTATTAAATCACCCCTCAGTCTTCTCCTCTGTAAACTAAACAAGCCCAAATCCCTCAGCCTCTCCTCATAGGTCTTGTACTCCAGCCCCACTAATTCTCTCACACTAGAAAATGCAGAAGCTTTCATATGCTTATTTTGTCATAGTTAGTTTAGATTTTCATCCCAGGAACATTTCTTCATAGATCCCACTTAGAATCCTCTTGAGGTAAAACCTTAGTCAAATAGACAAGAGTTGCACCATCATAAAGATGTTGCAAGGTTCAGAGACGGCCATGTCAGGGAGAAGCTAGAAACATCATATCCAACACTTAGTTGGAAGCAGACATAGGTGATGTCCTGGGAGTTAATTCTCCAAACTTAAATCCATCATACGGCATAGGGCAACAGTTTGAACAGCCACTAGATCATCTGGCTTGGCCTTTAAAAACAAAACAAAATAAAACAAAAACAAACAAAAAACTTGTGACTTTTACAAATAACTTAAGTAGCTGACTCTTATAAATAAGAATATTATAGTTTAATTAAATACATAGATATTATTTTCAAAGGTTTTTTAGAATACCCTCGCACCACCACTGCAACCATCAACCCTGTCTTGTGAGTGAACAGGAGCAATTGTTTACCTGTTGGGGCGACCATATTAATTAGCTGTGGTATACAGAATGTTTTGGATAGATGATGATGTGTAGAACTTTAAAAAAAAAAATCCCCAATTTAGAAAATACAAGCAATAAGCTTCAAGAACTCTCTGTATTTTATACAAACCTAAGATTAGCCATATTAACTGTTACAATAACCCTCTCCTCAGAAGGCTTGGCTTGCAACTATTTTGAAACTTTGGCAAAGATGATTGTTTCTTTTTTAATTTGCATGATCGAATTATCAAGATGTTGGCTGTTGTTTCATAGCTATTCTGTAATATGTTTAACACCATTATATTTGTAAAGCCATATTACTGCTCCAGCATTTTGGAATTGTATGTGCAAAACTGTGCCTACGAATGCATGCCTAATTCGTGTGTGCAGCAGTCACCACACTGGTTCTTAGTCATGGTTAAATGCAAGGTAGTTTTGGCTTGGCAGCTGTACATGCAAATCAGACATGTTTGCATATGTATGGTTCTCAAATCTGGGGTGCTTTTATATTAGCTGGAGTTTTCCTATCATGAAGTGAAGCACATACAGTATAATATGTCACATCTTTATTTTGTCTTCCATGCGAACTGAATCCCAAAGTGCTTATATATTTAAATAATACGTTTACCATGATAAATAACAGAGACAGAGAAAATATAAGAGATATTAACAAGAGGATATTTCTCTATTGGATTAGAAGTTAGATGGTGTTTGATGTGACCACAAAGTGATGTGATACAAGGTAGGGGGAGGAGAGAGAGCTCAGTGGTTAAAGCACTGGCCTTGTAAACCAAGAGTTGTGAGTTCATTCCTTGAGGGGACCCTTCAAGGGTCTGGGCAGGTTAGATTTTAAATTAAAAAAAAAATCTGTCAGGGTTGATGATGATAAGTTCTGCTGTGAGGGCAGGGGGCTGGACTCAATGACCTCTCAAGGTCCCTTCCAGTTCTATGATATGATGGTGACCATGTACAGGGTGTTTGCAGATAAGGTTCCTGGACACTAGAGTTAAAAAGAACATCAGTATTTCATACATGGAGGGAGTGGAAAGGAGAAGGGGGGGGTGACCAAATCTTTGAGGATGGAGCTACTCTGTGATGGGTTTCTTAAAAAAGGATGGCAGTTTTGAACTGGTTATCAAGTGAATGGAGAGCCAATGGATTTGGGTGTGAAGGGTGAGGTTTAGAGAGCTGGGACTTGGAAAGGTGATTAAAGGAGTTCTAGTCAGCATGAACAGGAATGAAAGCACAGATGAAGCTTCTCCAAACTAGTAATGATGATGAACTAGACTGGGGTGTCCAACCTTTTCTTATCATGGGCCCCATGGTAATTTTTTACATGTACTGGGGGCTGAACACAAAATAGCCTCAAACCTGCCCCCACCCCCAGGTTTACTCCCTCTCAGCCCCAAACCCAGGATTAATTTACATTACACAGGAGTTCCGGGTGCTGCCGCTCCCTGCTGCACCTTTGCCAGGTTGCCATCTCCTCAGCATGGCTGTGTGGCTCTCCCTAGTCCTCCTTCTCTCTCACCCACTTTCAACGTGTGCAGCTCTCTGCACTGCTGCACTAAAATAATGGGACTCAGTTTGGTTTAACGGCCGCATCCCTCCTGCCAACCATTAAACTGAGTTTTACTCTTTCAGTGCAGCAGGGGAGCAAGCCCAAGGAGGGGTGAGTGGCAGCAGCTGTGGGAGCTGCAAATGGCTCCTTAAAAAACCACATGCAGCTCAGAGCCACCCAGATGGCTTTCAAAATGGTGCCCTGCTGGCTCCAGGGGCCAGAGGAAAAGGCTTTGCAGGCTGGTTTCTGGCCTGAAGGCTGCATCTTGGACACCCCTGAACAAGGCAGTATCCGTGCACCACCACCCACCCCTGCCACACACAGTGTGCAACCGTATTCATTCATGTATATGAATATTGATGGGTGTGTACACACACACACACACACACACACACACACACACACACACACACACACACACACACACACACACACACTCTGATGCCCTGTTAGGCTTGAGAAATTGAGCATGCAACTCAAAACCTTCAAGTATTTAATACAGGGTTTAACCTGTCTGCATTGCTCCTTATGACAGAGTCACTTCACTGGTTCCCTGTTGTGCTTCACATCTGATTCAGACTTCTTGTCCTTGCTTGTCCTACAATGCCTGCCATCAGCTGAGAGCTGACTCCTTTCCTATTCCTTTCTGTGCTCTGAGGTGATGCCAGGCTTGATACCCTTTTCTGCATTGCCATTCTCTTGGCCTTTGTTTATAATGTCACTCCTAAACGAGAACAACAAGTAGTCTTGTGGCACTTTGTAGACTAACAGATATTTTGGAGCATAAGCTCTCATGGGCAAAGACCCACTTCATCAGATGCATGAGTGGGGGGGTGGTTTTAGAGGGGTATTTAAAGAGTGGAGTCGCAGTAAGAGGGAGGGCTAGAGCTTTAACCGATGACCTATGAATAAGGCAGGGGCCACACACTGAACAAGAAAATACCTAGTTTGCCCTTATTCCAGAGCTCTGGCCCTCCCTCTTACTGGGACTCCACTCTTTAAATACCTCTCTGAAACCGCCCCCCACTCATGCATCTGATGAAGTGGGTCTTTGCCCACAAGGGCTTATGCTCCAAAATATCTGTTAGTCTATCAAGTGCCACAAGACTTCTTGTTGTTCTCGAAGCTACAGACTAACACGGCGACCTCTGATACCTGTCACTCCTAAATGAGTTTGTCACCTCCCTCACCACCTTCAGATCCCCTCTAAACCTTCAAGATGTGCACATACACAACTAGCTGTGGAGTGTTTGTCTTTCCTCCTGTGCCTCTCAGCTAGTTATTGGTTTACTTAATTTTTTAACTTTTTCATGTCTGCTGTGTTTGTAGTTAGACTTCATGCTCTTCTGGACAGGGAGAACTTGCAGAGAGATGAGCATGTTTATGGGCCCTTAAAAATAAAAGACATGTGAGACACTAGGTTTCACTTGTATATCACTCTCTAAGGAAAACAGAAATAGGAAATACCTTTGTGTGTATTTGTAATGTGGCAGAAGTAATTCACTGGAAACATTTCACTTTCAGAATATTTTTCCTTTAATTGTGTGTGATTGTCTATTCTTTCCTAATTTTTATTACTAGTTATTCAGTTGGATTGCCATGTGGTTTATAGAACAGGAAGGAGGCAGAGGCACTGCACTGATCATGTCTCATGCTCAAAGCCAATATAGGAAATAGGTGCCAGAAAAAATTAGTGTCTTGACCAGAATATGCTGACATAAATGTAATAATTCCAAAATACACTGTAGTCTTCACACTGGTTTTTGGTTTTTGTTTTCCCAGTGAAGATTATAAAAAAACAGGTTGGAAGTTTGTAACTTAACTTTTAACTTTTTTGTGAATTCAAATTTCAGTTAGAAATGTAAGGAAATAAATTAATTTTTTCAATACTCAAACATATGAACCAATTGTATGCAAAGTTAAAATTTCCTTATTAATAGGAAATTAAGACAAGGATTGAAAGAAGTTTAGCATTTCATTGGAATTTACCTATATTGTATTCTGTTCTTGGAAGCTGTGAAGGAATGTAGCACATATTCACTGGGCATGCATGTTTTTCAGTATTCAAAGGCAAGTCTTTTATGAAACCTATACATGCCTGTTAATTTATAGCAGATTGGGAGAGTTAAGAACTTCAGGAGCAGCTGTAGACTGAAAGGAATGTACTTTTCTCTCTGTTTCAGGCTTCAGAGCGAATGAAGATAGTTGATGTAATAGGGGAGAAGGTGTATCGAGATGGAGAGCGTATAATTTCTCAGGTATTTGGACTTTGAATTCCCCCCTCCCTTGTATATTACACAGAATCATAGATATTGTTTTGGTTATCCAGTATGACCTTGTTCACACCCTTATTCCTACTAATCTTATTTAAGATGAGTAGGGATGATGTAGTACCTAGTTCCCCTTTAATTTCTTACTAGTGAATTTCTTACAAGCATTTTTTTTCAAAAGTTGTATATGATTACTCTTATCTGGGTTATTAAAGAAAGAACCTAAGGAAAGATCCCCATTGATACAGGGTCCCATGAAGGTCCTCATCTTTCAGCCTGTACCAAAGAGGTCTAAGACAGTCACAACACGCGTTTTAAATGCACAGTGTAGCCAGATGAAACAAGAGAGGACAAATAGTTTTACTATCTCTGACAAATTTTAGATCTGACTCCTAGCAAAATGTAAAACAATTCAGCAGCATTAATATGTATAAAACTTGAACTAGTCCATAAGGAGATTATCTAATTGAATTGGATTTAACTAGTAAAAAAATCAGACCGAGGATTCTTTAGAATGTCATTGATATACCTTAATTATTTTGAAGGACTGATAATTTTGAATCAGGAAACTTCTTTGCATATTAATAATCAAACAAAGCCAATTAAATCCCATCCAAATAGCAACTCTGTTTTGCAAGACAAAAACACACCTGTTTGGAGTCATGGGAAGACTAAGCTCTGGGCAAATGGAGAATCAAAAACAAAAAGCCCAAGGATGTCAGTTCTGGGATCAGATGCAGTCAAGAATCAAATTATGCACTTACAACAGAACTAAGAAAACTGCCCAGCGAATTGATGCTATGAAATACTTTGTATGCCTTCACTTGTGGACCAGATTTAGAACCTGGTAAAATGTTCTGTTAGTAGTTATGTCAATACCATTCACACCCTCTTACATTTAAAAATCATTTTCCAGTAATTTTCTAATTCAGCTAAGAGTAATGTAGACATTCAAGTATTTGAAACTTAACAAAACAGCAGTCATGTAGCGCTTTAAAGACTAACAAAATGATTTATAAGGTGATGAGCTTTCGTGGGACAGACCCACTTCTTCAGAGCTACCAATAGATCTGAAGAAGTGGGTCTGTCTCATGAAAGCTCATCACCTCATAAATCATTTTGTTAGTCTTTTAAAGTGCTACATGACTGCTGTTTTGTTTTTTTTAGAATACAAACTAACATTGCTGCCTTTTTGTTACTGTTTGAAAGTTGTTAGCATCGTCTAGTTCCTCATTAAAACCCTTGTTTCTTTTAAAGTAAATATTTTCTTCCAACATAGATGGGGCGCATAGATCTTTTAGCTTGTGAACTTGTGGGAAATCAAACAACTGGACTGACATTTGAGCTGTCTGAATAATACCTTAAGCGACCTTAGCTGAACGCCTAACACCAACACTGGCTGGCTAAGGGTGTTACTATCTGATCACAGAAAGAATCTCTATGGCCTCAGGAGCTGCTTGGCCTGCTCAGTCTCTGTTGTATTTGTATTATGTTAGCATCATGAACCAGGACCCCGTTGTGCTAGGTGCTGTAAAACATAAAATAAAAAGACAGTCCCTGCCCCCAGGAACAGACAAATGAAGCCTAAGACCGAAACAATGGATGGAATACAAGTGAACATCTCTTCGCTCTCTCTTGGCAGTCACTTGGTAACAAGTAGGACGTCTTCATGTCACCCTATTTGTGAGTCCAGTGATGGCTAATCAGCCCAATTCTGAAGCCGCAGGTCTTATCACAGAAGGGGCAGGTGTTAGTAGCTATTAGAAGGGCGTGGGACAGTTTTTGATGCTGTTTTCTTCTCTGCCTGTCCCCATCTGCACTGTGGCAGGACCTCTCAAATTTTATCACCCCCACAAGGATTACAGTTCTCCACTGGGGACAGCCTTGGGCAAGGTTTTTCCAAGTGTCGACACCGATGCTGCACTTTTTCATGTGTGCCTTCAGCATGTTCTTATATCGCTTCTGCTGGCCCCCAACGCTCCTCTGTCCCTCCTCCAGCTCGGAAAACAGAATCTGTTTTGGGAGGTGCTGATCAGACATCTGAACCACAGGACCAGTCCAACAAAGTTGTTGATGCATGCTAATGGCTTCAGTGCTTGTCATGTTCGACTCTTCCAGGACATTAGTGTTCATGCCCCTCTCCTCTCGAGACATTTAGGATTCTCCTGAGGCAGCAGACAGTGAACAATAAGGCATTGGTCAGTGTGATAGGCAGTGACTTTTGAGACTTGTCCTGAAGCAGCCAGGAGAGAGAACACAGGAGCATTACCATCATAGTTTATGGCAGGGGTCAGCAACCACTGGTACAGGTGCATGCGAGCTGATTTTCATCGGCATGCAAGGTGGGAGCTCATCTCCACCCTGCCTTCCCCATGCAGCAGGGAGTTTGCTCAAAGCCATGCCACCTGTGGATTAACAAAAGACCTGCTAATCCTACCAACCACCACCTAAACGGTAAAGTTCTGCATCTTAACTTATTTATTCATGAAGCTGTTGTAAGTAGGACTGTGAGTGACTTTAAAAAGTGTCACCGGCAACTGGATTGTATATAGAGGTCCAAAGGTCAAACTTCCTGCCTCAGAAAGGTTGCTGACCCCCTGGTCTATTGAGAATGTGTCTTGCCTTGGCATTGGACTATTTTTCTCTCTCTCTCTTACCATTTCTTAGGGTTCCGTTCTGTTCTCATTTATGTTCTTTGTAATGTAGTTATAAGTTGTGTTCATGTCTCTGATCCATCCTCTTTTCTTGGCCATTTAAGTACCTTCTGTCCATTTTTCATATTAGTGTATTTCTGTATGTATTGCACACACTAAAACAAAAAAACCCAGAAGAGTAAGAACATAAAAAACCCATAGTTTGCAGAGTTAAGCACACTAAAGTTACAACATGCCAGAATTAAGAGAGCCTATGCAACTTTAATTCAGCCCCTGGTATAGATGTATGATGAGTTGGTCTTTAATTACAGGATCACACTAGCTTTTCCACAGGAACTCTGCCTTGTTCATTGTGCAGGGCAGACAGTGCTTACTTAATAAGCAGCTCTTAAGTATTTTCTTGTTCAGTGCATGGCCCCTGCCTTATTCACAGGTCAGTGGTTAAAGCCTGCTCAGAGGACAGAATTATTAATTATGTGATGGGCACTTCTATGGTGCTTATCTGTAGTGTATCTAAGTGCTTCCCAAATGCTAATGAGTTGATTTTTATAGTGCACCTTGCACCGGTGAGTGCAAGAATGATGGTAGCGAGATGCGAAGCAAAACCGTTCAACATCTCAGTCATTCAGGTGTATGCGCCCACGTTGGACAGTACGGAGGAAGAGATTGGGCTATTCTATAAAGACCTGAAAAAGATGGTGGAGAAGATACTGAAGAAAGGTGTGTTGATCATCAGAGGAGATTGGAATGTGAAGGGTGGGACAGATAACAAAGATTGGGAGAGAGTCATGGGAAGGTTTGGATATAGAGAAAATGAATGAGGTGAGAAACTACTAGAGTTTGCTACAGAGCACAAGATGGTGACCTGCAACACGAGATTCCAACAAAAGGACTGTAGGAAGTAGACGTGGCAATCGAATGACGGGAGGTCCAAAAACATGATAGATATGATTTTGATAAGAAGATGATGGATAACATCAATACAGCAGTGCCGAACTTTCCAAGGGCTGGATATAGACTCAGACCACAGCCTAGTGATCGCAAACATCGAGATAAAACTCAAAAGAAAATGTAAGACAGAGTTTAAGAAAAGAAGAGACGTGGTGAAGCTATGTGAGGAAGAAACAGGGAATGCATACAGAGCAGCGCTCGAAGAGAAGGTTAAGAATATCACCACAGAGAAAGACCTAGATAAGAGTTGCAGGGATAGCCATCACTATAGAAGAGGCAATTGAGCAGACTGTTCCAGAAGAAGAAAAGATCAATAAGAAGTGGATTACCCAGGAGACACTGACATTGGCTCAAGAAAGAGAGTGTTGAAGATCAAAAGAGATGTCTCTGCGATGGCAGAACAGCAATTTAGGGTGAAATGCAATGAGGTAAGGCAAGCAGCCAGAAAGGATAAGGAGAAATGGTTAGAGGAACAATGTGAAGATATAGAGAGGTACTACGGCAAATGTAAGACCAGGGAGGTGTATAAGACTATTAGGAATATTAATAGGAAATGGCAACCAAAGCAGATGGCGATCAAAGATGAGAACAAAGAAGTGCTTGTGAACAGGGAGAAGATTGTGCAGCAATGGACAAGATATTGCACCAACCTATACAAAGCACAGTTGGACCCGAGTGTCTGAGAGCAACTGATTGAAGAACTGAAAGAGATTATCTCCCCCGAGCATCGAGAGCAAGACCAACATTTCGACAGAGGAAGTAGAAAAAGCAGTGAAACGACTAAAGAACAACAAGAGCCCTGGAAACAAGATCATGGGAGTGACGATCAAATGCAGCGGAGAAAGCATGATTCAGGAAATACACCGACTATGTAATATAGCATGGAAAGAAGGAAAGGCGCCTAAGAAATGGACAAGATCTGTCCTAGTGACAATACCCAAGAAAGGAAGTACGTTGGAGTGCAAGAACTACAGAATGATTACCCTAACAATTCATCTAGACAAGGTGCTGATGATGATACTATCTGAGAGACTAAGATCACAGATAGAAGAACATATAGCAGACGAGCAAGCGGGGTTCAGAAAAAAATAGAAGTACCATACAGCAGATACTAACACTGAGACTGATAGCAGAAAAAGCTTGACGAAAGAACAAGAATATATACACTTGCTTCATCAATTTTTCAAAAGGCATTTGACAGTATAGATCAGAAAGTGACTTGGGTGGTGATGGAGTCATTCGGAGTGGATAGCAGACTAATACGGTTGTTGAAGGATATCAATGACAATGCGGAGGCAGCGGTGAGAACATGTGGGGAGTTAGGAAGTTGGTTTAAAACAGTAGAGGTATGAGACAAGGAGATCCAATATTGCCAAGTATCTTCATTGCACACCTGGAGAGAGCGATGGACAAGGTCAAGGAAGAGGTAGAAAGGGTATCTGTGCATGGAAAAAGAATTAACAACTTGAGGTTCGCAGATGATATAGTTATCATTGAGGAAGATGAGGAGAAGCTAGCGAAAACGGTGGAAGTGTTAAACAAGGGAAGTGGTACAGACTGATTATGAACATCGAGAAAACAAAAACAATGATATTTGGAGATAAGGAAGTAGGAAGGAAGATCAGTATTTATGGTATTGAACTACAAAATGTAGAGAAGTTCACATACCTGGGGAGCAACATAATGTATGATCTAGACTGTAAGAAGGAAATAGTGACTAGAATAGCGAAAGCAAGAGTGAGTTTGAAAGTGATGGATAAGATCTGGAAAAGCAAAGCAGTTAGCTTAAGAATGAAGCTGAGCGTCTTGGAAACTTGTGTATTCAGCGGCATGTTGTACGGATGTGAGACATGGGTGATAATGAAAGATTTGAAAAGAAGAATATTGGTGTTTGAAAGGAGTTGTTATAGAAAGATTCTGAGAATAGGATGGATGCAGAAGGTCACCAATGAGGAATTACTTAGAAAGATACAGCCGAAAGAGAACCTGCTGCAGAAGGTTATATAGCGGAAGCTATAACTATTTGAGCGTATTTGCATAATGAACAATGAACGAAAAATCAAGATCCTGGTATTCAGTATAATGGGTGGTTCGAATAGGAGAGGCAGACCCCACAGAGAACGGATAGATGATATAGTAGATTGGTGTGCAGCTAGTCTACAGAAACTAAGCCACTCCGCACCGGACAGGGAAAGATGGAAGGAAATAGTGAGAGAGGCATTGGACACCAACGGGTGCTGAGCCCACGGTTATTGATGATGATGATGATATGAGAAGGAATTGGGGGTGGGGGAGAATATTTTCTCCATTTCACAGGTGGGAACAAAGGCATAGAAAGAATATAGGTCACATGTTCACTAATTTTGGTTCTCCAGTCTCAGAAACTTAGAACCTGATTTCTGATGACACTTAACATTATATATCACTTCATATGTTCAAAACATGTTTCTAAATTATCTCAGTTGCAGGTGTAAGCACTCCATGTTTCTGCAAATCAGAGTCCAGAATCTCAAGTTAGGCACCCAGAAAATCAGGAACACACTGTGACCACCTATGAAATGGTTGGTTTAAGTGACTTGACTAGTGTTGCATAAGAACAAAAGCAGGGATAGAATGCAATTCTTTAGAGCAGCGCTGAGCTGCGTGAAATGAGAGTGCCTCCTTTCTCTTCCTGCAGTGCCCTGTTTTGTTCACAACAGTCCTGTGACAAATGAGCCAGAAGTTCTGCAGACAGGCTCCTTCACTAGACAACTTGCCCTTGCCCTCTGAACAGATGGGCCCATACGCTGATTGAGGCAGGATCTGTGGAAAGTGTAGTATGTGATCATGTAATCTAAGACCTCATCTGAAAGCATGTGCTCAAATGGGCTGAACTTAAGTTTGCCCACACAGCTTTCTTTTTTCCTAACCTCAAGTGCTTGACTTTGCATCCCTAATGTTCTTTTAACATAAGCTTTGTGTGCAATTTCCTAGCTGCTTTAAAATATTGGAAAAAAGTTCCATTGTGTAGTGTTACATTGATACCCACATGGTTCATAAGCAAGGTTGGAACCTCTCTATCCATTTTTGGCTCTGTATTTAATTTATTATTGATATCTCAATATACCCATCCATTCAATCTCAGATACACCACTAATCCCATAAAAGCTGTCAGATTTGTTCACATGACTTAGTTTTATCTTATTATTAGTTTTTAGACATCTTTTTCTCAAAAGTTGGTGTATTGGACTCCTATTAGTGTCCGCCCTAATGTATTAGATTAATTAGCTGGCAGTTTCCTGGTTCTTTCCTCCGATTGGCCTTTGGAGAAATAGTTGCTACCATGTTTGGTATTTTCTAGACAGCTAGTGTGTCTCCCGTGACTCGCTGAAACTTGTTTACAGAGGTCTAAGCCTTCCTTTGCTAGTTTTGTTAAAAACTATATGACGCATTTCATCCGAATCTGCTGTAGTTTTGCCAGATATTTCACAGGCTTTGTTTGCCCATTTGCTGTCTCAAATAACTGGATTGCTTTCTGCAGAGGGTTTTTTTTACTGCAAGTTGAGCAGAAGTAGCTCCTTGCAGTGTTCGCTCTTCTGGTATTTTCTGTACTTGTTCCCCTTTGTTCTGTTCCAGAGAGTCTGTATTGTATTCCTGTCTTTTTTTCTGACAGACTTCTAGAACTATTTCATATTTCTTTTCATTCCTCTAGTTATCACTGTGTCTTTGTTTTCTTAGTAGTACATGTGCATTCCTTGATGAATGTTTCCCTGTTCAACTTCCTATCAATTTATTTTCCTTGTGTTTCACGCCCGTTTTTTAAAACCTTCCTTGTTTGTGGTATTGTTCGCCTTTTGGATATCAGTAGGTGCACTCTCCTCAGACTTGTCACCACCTACCCCTTTTCAGTTATGGCATAAGCCAAATTTAGTCCACTTCCTGTATTATTCACTGCAGCAAATAGTCAGCTTGAGCACAATTTAATGCTAAGCCCTGTATAGTGTGAACATTTTGAATATAATTTCTGCATCTTAAAATAGGATGGCATGTTAATTCTTATCTTTTCTCTTTATAGGGTGATAAAGCAGACAGCTTTTACATTGTAGAGTCTGGCGAAGTAAAAATCTTGATTAAAAGCAAGGTGAGTTCAAATACATTTATGGGGTCAGAAGCCAAGTGCTACTGTTGTTTGGAAACTAAATGACAGGAAACAAAAAGGTCAGTTTTCACTATAGCCAAAGGATAATAGAGAGGTGTAGCGTGGCTCCATAGTAGAATCAGTGATGGTTAATATATTTATCAATGCACTGGGAAAAGGAGTGAACCGAAAAAACCAGCAGACGACACCATTATGCAGATGAATAAAGACTACAAAAGAGTGAAAAGGTGCATGTACAGGAAAAAATTTGAATCAGCTCGTGTTATTACTCTGTTCTAGATGAGAAACAGAAAAATATCCTCCCCAAGAAGAGATCAAGGGGTCATGAATGAAACTGAAGACACGCTAGTTTAAAACTGATTCCTGGAAGTTATTTACATCTTTCTGTGACACGTGGTACTGGTAGGGTTAGACAGGACAGTGGGCTAGATAGATTCCTGACCTGATTGACGTCCTTAAGAAAAGGGCTGTGCTATACAACAGACTAACCCTCAGATTATTTTAAGACTGGATAGTTATTATTTCCATTGAAGCAAGACAGGCTGTATAGCCACCCGAGTGGCTTCTAGCAGTTGCAAAGACGATGCATGTCTGCGTGAGAAATTCTTTGCTTCCTTGTGCATATTGCCATGATGTTCTCTTCCATACTTAAGTCCTACTGAGGACTGTGGTATGTGACAGTCAACAGACACTCAAAGTACAGTATTACTTTTAACCTTTGCCTTTCCTGAGATGACTTTCAACTGGAAACTTGCTTTCAAATTGCCTAAAAATGGGATTCTGTTTTTATAGTGAAGAACCTTGTGTATGTTACCTTTGAAATCTTTGTTAGGGAATAGTTTGGAGACCCTTTGCACAAGATACTGAACCACTATGGAAGCATTCCTCTGCCAGCTGTGATCTTCTGTTCAGGGAGACCTCCAGGTCTAACACTATATAATAATTAAAATATTCACTTCAAGTTGTCTTCTGTTTCTGGCACAGACTATGACAAGTAAGGATGCTAACCAGGAAGTGGAGATTGCTCGATGTCACAAAGGACAGTATTTTGGAGAGCTTGCACTTGTTACCAACAAACCCAGAGCAGCCTCTGCCTACGCTGTTGGGGACGTCAAGTGTTTAGGTAAGGGTACTTGGTGCTGCTAGGTATATCTGTGCAGTAGATGCCTTTAGTCAGTGCCCAGTCACTTCATGTCATCTGCGCTATTCCATTCAGTTGTACAGCCGTGTAGAGCTTGACTGGCATCCAAGCTGGATTGCCTATTCTTTAGTCAAGGCCAAAGGTTTAGTCTGTAAGGGACCTTCAGCCTTTCAATCTGAGAAACATAATTTCCTTCATCTTGCTTCTCTACCATCTCTCTTTTGATTGGAGACTAAGTACTTTACTTCCGCTATGTGTCTGGCCTTCATCTTTCCACAACAGGAAACTTGACTTATAACTTGATTATAAACAATCAAGTGTGTATCTGCAGCAGGTAGCATAAAAGCACGACCTCCATTCAGCTTGAGTTCCTTCCCTTTAAAGATGTTCGTTACACATGGCATTCATATTTTTCAGTCATGCTTGTGTTGCAGCCATATATTTTTTCATTTGGTTTCTGGATTTATCCCGGGATCTGATAGCTATTTTTATTAGTCTGATGGCTCAGCATGACACCTTTGTAAAACCAGAAGTTTGACTTGCGAGGGTGTGGCTACCACTGAAACATCAGCACCATAATGGCTGGACATAAGTTACATGAATTTACAAAGTAATTGGGATTGGATTATTGATTTATTTTGGAGGGTGGCTCTTTATTTGTTTTCCCTCTTCTGTTTGTTTCTGTATAGTCATGGATGTGCAAGCGTTCGAGAGGCTGCTTGGCCCCTGCATGGACATTATGAAGAGGAATATAACACATTATGAGGAGCAGCTGGTGGCAATGTTTGGTTCAAGCATGGACCTGTTTGATCCAGGGAATTAGGCACAGGGTACCTTAGTGCCTTCTCAGTTCAAGACACAGAAGAGCCTCCTATCAGCACCACAACACATAAGGAAAAATGGACACTACAGAACAGTTACTGCTGCTGTCTTCTTGGGCATTTTAGAAACCATAAATAAATCTCAGCACAGATGGATGGGGAGAGGTTCACTCCATGCCTCCACTTTGCTGCTGATATGTCATTATTAGGCTTAGCTTAAAGATGATTCTAACCCTTCCCTCACTTGTTTGGCTCAGAATGGCATGTCTCTCCAACAATTTAAGTGCCTAATGTGAAACCCAAAGTGTAAAAGATACAGAACCTTCTTTTTCTTTTTCATGTTATTGTTGTGGTAAGTCTTCAGAGCAGATCTTTAATGGCAGGCTGCTGATCTTCCTCCAGGGAGCAGCCTTCTCCTTACAGTCTCTTAATATCTTCCTTTGATGCATCCTTGACAATGTCAAAAACCATAACTGTAGCATTTGGGTTTGCTGTCAAATATATCAAGGGGACTTGAAATTATCAGAGGCATTGAATAAGTTGGCACTGAGGTGTTCCTGCCATCTGCTGAAAGCTGCAGGTACTGCAGTTGTGTAATAAAACTGAACAAAGCTGGGGGCACAAGAAACAGCTGCTCCATACTGAAATGTGGAAAATGAAGAATGACCTCTGAACATTTTCTGAGCAGCAAAAAGAATTGTTTTGTCCTACCAAACCTATGCAGAGAGTTTGATAGTGGTCCAACTGCTCCAGCAGCCTGAAGGTGCCATAGTTATATTATCCCCATAAACTTGCTCTCCGTTTCTTAAACTGGGCGGATTTTACTAAGATGTTGCAGCACATGATTCTCTCCTGCTTTAACACCATTTATACTGTTAGATTTCGCAGGCCGTTGCTGTTGGCTAGATCAGTTTTAAAACTCTTTTTAAGGAGGTGAATTTTTTGTAATGCAAACAATATTTATGTACTCAAGCAGCTCCCCTCAATTCCAATATTTTGTAACTTGATTAGACACTTCCAAATGCCAAGTCCAATGTTAAATCATTTAAAAATTAGCAACATTTGAATTCATGAAGCAAATGCCTTTGCTAACTAGGCAGTTGGTATGTTTGGAGTGGTCTTTTCTTTTGGTAATAATTCAGTTAGATATTTATCTGTTAAATCTGCAGCATTTATTAGGGAGATTTCTATTTCTGTAGATCTATTGAAGGCACATCCTGCTGAGATTTTATCAGAGTACTATCTAAATGAGACTCAGACTTTAAGAGGGGGACCCTTTTTATGATATAAAATAAAATATATAAAGAAAATGCATTGAATTTGTAGCCATTAAGTCTAGTGGTTCCCTTTCAATTTTCAGTTTTCTAAATTTATAAGAAACTTACCCATGTGTTTCTGAGATGAAGTTTTAATTGCAGATTGATGGGTAGAATCAAGCCTGCTATTTAAATTTTATGACACGTGAGCAACGGGAGAGAAAATACTACAGTTCTGAGTTCCTGCTTGTTAGCATTCTAGAAATTCCCTCTGCCAAGTGGAAAGTGCACAGCTACAAAACTGAGTTGGCTTCTAGACTGTAATATTTTCCCAGCCTGGTGCAAACCCTCACTTTTGCACTGCTCTGTAAAGTGAGATTCATATCAGGTTGAATCTGTATTGATGTTTTCTGGCAATGGTAAATTGCATCACACTTTCAGATGATGGACTGGTTTGTAAGGAATACCACTGAACACAGTGTGCCAGCCCTGATGCTGTTATCTAGTTGCTCTTCTTTTACTGACTTGATTCTTAGCACAATGTGTTTTCCCTATTTTACTATAAAAGTTCAGTTTTGAAAGGCCAAAAAACCAGCAGGAACTGGAATTTCATTCTTACTTTTGAGGTTTAACACCAAAGACACTCAAGTCATTCTTTTTAATTGTAGAATTTAAAAAATATATGTATAATTCGAAGGTCCTAATGCTGGTACTTGAGAGATTAGGATTTAAAAGGAGAGTTAGGCTCCCAAGCCAGGCCAGTTTTGGATTTCCCAGGCAATCCAGACACAAGCTGGTCTCCAAACCCATCTGAGGTGGGGTTTTTTTTTGTTTTTGTTTGGGTTTTTTCTTTGTTTTGTTTGTTTTGGGCTTTTTGGTACAGTTTAAGCTGTCACGTGAATTAGAAGATATCTCTGAATAAATATCCTGAACCAGCTTTGTACTTCCCATATGAACACTTCCTCAAATGTTCCTGTCTTGTATTCACTGGACTGCAGCCTTTTGGACTAGACGTACAACATTGTTCCCTGCAGTGTAGGACTCTGTGCCTCAAAATATGCAAACCTTGTAAACTTTGCTGAATCTTTTGACCAAAAGACAGCAAAGTCTACTGGGTACCCCTTAGGGTCTTAAGGAAATTCTGCATGGAGTGACTGTAATAGATGTGGAAGGTAGAGGAAGGAAACTGAGACAGGATTAGATAGATGCAGGGAACAGGAGGCCATGGACTCAGAAATTTAAAGGTCCCACAAGAGGAAAAACAGACTTGCAAAATTTTGCCCATCTCTCTGCTCCCTGCACAAAGTATAGTGTCATTATCACACAGCACATCGCACCCATTGTTCAATGGGGCTTTATAGTATAATGCAAGTGAGCAATTTAACTTTGAAGAGAGGCGTGAACCTCTAAGGGCAGATGGTGCGGGGGTCATCAGTTTAAAGTGCATAATTTGGGATTTGCCTGGCTGGTCTGGTTTATTTTAACCAATTTGCTTTGTAGTGTTTTGGGGCTTGGGGCCAGGAAGATAAGGAGAGGTGTCCCATGGAGTGTTGCTCACTATACCCTTGACTAGCCAGCCACAGTATAAATAAAGGACAAAATCAGAATGCTTGAAAGTAGCGAGACAGACCTGGCTTTGAGACATTGGCTAATAAAAGTGATTTGGCTGTAACACAACATCCGTCTTACTTCAGTCACTGACTTTTTATCACTTTTGTTTTAATGCCTCTAATGGAGTGTGAGTTTCTCTGCAGGTATTGCTGTGTGTTCAGTAAATCTGCCATGGATTCTCAGCATTTGTTAGTGGAGAGAGCGCTAGTTTAATAAGAGAACTCAGCAGCAAAGTGGGTAAGAGGATGGGGTACTTGAGATTTAGAGATGTATCTGTCTTATTTCCAATTCTCTGCTTGTGATTGTTGTGAAGTCAGTGAGAGGAGCTTTCAGTGGTCAAGTGTCCTGGCATTTCTGTTTAACGTCACAGCAAAGCTGTTTCTTTTTAAAGAAAAAAAAAAAAACAAACAACAAAGTGCAGTATTGCACCCGGGCTGGGGGGGAGGGGAATCCCTTTGAATGTCTCCTTCCATCCTCTTTCTTTTTCAGTTAGCTAATGTTGGGACTCTGGTTCTTGACATGTATTTGTAAACCAGTCTTGCCAAAATACAAATTTTTGGGGGTTTTTCCACACCAGTTACTTTTTGTTGTTATTGTTTCTGTTTTCAGTCATTTCAACCATCTGATTTCTAGAGGCCTTCCTTGTGGTTTCTCTCTTTACAGGCTATAGCATTACATCAGTATTTAAAGATGCAAAAGAAAGCCACTAACCTCATAAAAGAATTACTGAAATCCACTTGGCCTGGCTGGAGCTAAAGATATGCTACCAATATTTTCCTCCACTCAACAAATTATTAAATTCTGCATAAAAATGCTACCTCAAGGCTCCAAGTGCTTTAAAGGTCTTTCATCTGGGAGAATTCCATGTCAGTACTGCAAATTGGTCTGTCGCATAGAGTTAAATGTTTTTTATTGATTCAGTGGGAGACCCATATTTTAACTCACTTTACAACTAGCATTTGATTCTCAAGGGATGAATGACTGCAGAGAGATCAATTCTTGCACTATAGGGTTGACAGTGAGAAAAATACCTGCCATACAAGCTTATGGTTTTAAAGAAATACCATTCTGGGGTTCAGCTTCACTTTTGGTTAATAAAATGCTGACATGTCGTGTCCAGCCCTCCTGGTACAATCCTGTGTGTGTGTTTTATTAACTCATTCCAGATGCCTCCCACAGCATTTATGTAATGAAGAGGCTGTTTGTCTAGTGCCAAAGGAGGAAGCTAAATTACTTGGAGGAATATTGGTGATACCGTGGTTAGTATTCACAGTGTTCTGCTGAAAATGGTATCCTCTCCCTGACATGGTAAAACTAGTCATAAAATTCCCTGCCCATAGAATTTTGCTATTTGGTAAGACAACCCTATGGAAGAACTAAGATTACGCTTTTATGTGTATACTAGAAGATTTATCTGGTATTGTGTCCTTAAATAAGTTTTGCTTTTCTTTATTTGACTGCTGTGGGGTGGGGTTGGGGATGAGGGGTTCAGTAAGCAGTCTGCCTCAGGGCGAGAGAACTACGTCAGCCCTCTTCTTACCTGGCTGGAAGCGGCTGTGGTGAGAGCTGCAGCATGTACAGCCAGGGGAGGGGTGCATGTTCCCAGGTGAGGGGATAACTACACAAACTTTCTGAAATATGTGGTATGGGGTTTGCCACCTTTCCCGGGGGTGGTGGGGGTGTGTGTGTGCTGAAATTTGACCTTTTGACCTCTGTGTAGTGACTTCTTAAAGTTACTAATAGTCCTACTTACAACATCTTCATTCATAAATGGTAAAGCATCTTTATTTATTTAGGTGGTGGTTGGAAGCATTAGCTGGTCTTCTGTTAATCCACAGGCAGCCTGGCTTTGAGTCCTGCATGCCGATGAAAACTGGCTCACCTGCCACTCTTGGCACGGGTGCAGGGGTTTACGACCCCCGATATAGTAGACAGCTGTGCCTTTCTCTACCACTGCTGCCTGCTGGCCCAATGGGAGCATAAGTTTCCCAGTCCCCATCTCTCACCCCTTGTCCTCCTGCGGTCATTCGGCAATCCAACTGTCCCTAATACCAGACCCTTCCCTTTCCATTCAATAAGAAACATCTGACTTCCAGGCACATTCCATTCTCCTGGCACAACCAACCCTGACTTTGCTTTCAGTTCTACCAGGAGAAAACTGCATACCCTGGCTTACAGTTTAAAAGGAGTTCTCAAACACTGGTGCACAGACACATGCACAGTTTCTAAAATATATCAATAAAACCAACTCCTTTGCTCTTCTTACCACACTACATAGTAAAATGGTTTGATTGGTTTTCTAACTTCTCATTTGAGCACTGTGCAGAACATAGATTGTCTTAAAACCAGTTCTGAAGGAAAACAACACTAGTGTGAAGGTGAGAAGTTTCTGATGTTCGCTGCCATGCATTGTGGCTCACACACGAAGGTGAAACTACCTGTCTTTTCCTAACAACTGGTGTTCCCTCCCCTGGAGATGTATCCTCAGTGCAAGAGGAGACTGTAACATCCTTTGGAAGGAGAGTCCCAGCTCTGAGATGGTTTCCCTGAGCTTCCAATGGCTGCTCTCTTCCCCTGAGCCTTTATCCTCCTCAGGAGCATTAGGGGTCTCAGACTGGAGGTGGGACAATACTACAATGTCCTGGAAAGCCTTGTCTGTATATTTCCCTGCCTCCCTGAGCTCCTCTAGTTCAGCCACTCTAGCCTCCACAGCCTGAACTTGGTCTCTGAGGGTCAGGAGCTTCTTGCAATGAGTGCACGTCACCTGCCCACAGGGCAGGTGTGCATGTTATACTCTGCAATAAACAGGATAGCCTCTACTCTGCTGCTGGGCTTCTGCCTGCATTTCCTCTATTGAATAATCCGAATATAAATGGGATTGTTTATTTAAAGGCTTGGGATATACATGTTTACAATAATGCATAATTGGAGATGCACCTCTAGAACTGGAAGGGACCTCGGGGTCATCTAGTCCAGTGCCCTGCTCTCTTGGCAGGGCCAAGCACCATCCCTGACATCTATTTGCCCCAATCCCTAAATGGTATCCTCAAGGACTGAGCTCACAACTCTGGGTGTAGGAGGCCAATACTCAATCCACTGAGCTATACCCCCAACATACGTTATATATCACAAGGAGATGATGCCCTCAACTACCCTCTGAAAACTCCCTCCTGTTCACAAGCTCCCTGGTTGCTATCTAGCAGGGTTTATAAAGTTTTGGCCTTCCTGATAGCCCCACTCTCTGGCTCCAGCTCAACCAATGACAAAGAGTTTGAGATTTCAATCCCAATTATGACTCTCAGCTTCCAACTGCTGTTCTGAGCACATGGCCTTTCAAACAGACAGCTGAGAATGTCTGAGAATCTGACAGGGATGACAGCTAAAGTGCCAAAGTATTACGAAATGATCCATGGCACTGAACACATAACATCTAAAACATCTAACCTTTGTTACTCTATGGTATCCTTCGCAACCAGAGCATGGGCTGCAGCACCGAAGTAGTCTTAGAATCAATGCAGGACAAAGGTTATGGCTCTCAGTGCCTGTACTGCTCAAGTTACTGGGAGCTTTTAACACAGCTGATTATATAGTGATGAGTCATTTAAAGACAACAGGTGCAAATGATGTACCACTAAATCTGGTTAGGCCATTCCTATCATTGGAAACTCCCTGGCATCCTGAATGCTAACCTCACTTTCAGGCTGTAACAGCAATGAAGGGTCCTGTGGCACCTTACAGAGTAACAGAAAAGTTTTGAGCATGAGCTTTCGTGAGCACAGACTCACTTCATCAGATGCTGGTCTTGGAAATCTGCAGGGCCAGGTATAAATAAGGCAGAGCAAGGCTGGGGATAACAAGGTTAGCTCAGTCAGCAAGGGTGAGGCTCACTACCAGCAGTTGATCTGGAGGTGTGAACACCAAAGGAAGGGAAGCTGCTTCTGTATTTAGCCAACCATTCACAGTGTTCGTTTAAGCCTCAGCTGAGGGCATCGAATTTGCAGATGAATTGTAGCTCAGAAATTTCTCTTTGGAGTCTGGTCCTGAAATTTCTTTGCTGTAGGATAGCTACTTTTAAGTCTGCTACTGTGTGGCCTAGGCGATTGAAGTGCTCTCCTGCGGGTTTTTGTATATTGCCATTTCTAATATCTGATTTGTGTGCGTTTATTCTTTTACATAGAGACTGTCCAGTTTGTCCGAGTGTATAGCAGAGGGGCATTGCTGGCACATGATGGCATAAATTATATTGGTAGATGTGCAGCTGAATGAACCCACGATGGTGTGGCTCATCTGGTTAAGTCCTGTAATGGTGTTGCTGGTGTAGAGATGTGGGCAGAGCTGGCAATGAGGTTTGTTGCATGGATGGGTCCCTGAGTTAGAGTGATTGTGGTCCGGTGTATAGTTGCTGGTTAGGATTTGCTTCAGGTTGGCGGGTTGTCTGTGGGCAAGGACTGGTCTGCCTCCCAAGGCCTGTGAAAGTGGGGGATCATTGTCCAGGATGGGTTGTAAATCCCCGATGATGCGCTGTAGAGGTTTTAGCTGAGGACTGTAGGTGATGGCTAGTGGTGTTCTGTTGGTTTCTCTCTTGGGCTTGTCCTGTAGCAGGAGGCTTCGTGGCACACGTCTGGCTCTGTTGATCTGTGTTTTCACTTCCTCAGGTGGGCATTGCAGTGTCAAGAATGCTTGGTAGAGATCCTGTAGGTGTTTGTCTCTGTCGGAGGGGTTGGAGCAAATGCGGTTATATCTTAGTGCTTGGCTATAGACAATGGAACGTGTGGTGTGTCTGGGATGGAAGCTGGAGGCATGAAGGTAGGCATAGCGGTCAGTGGGTTTACGGTACAGGGTGGTATTGATGTGCCCATCGTGTATTAGCACCGTGGTGTCCAGGAAGTGGATCTCCTGTGTGGACTGTTCCAGGCTGAGGTTGATGTTGGGGTGAAAGTTGAAGTCCCGGTGGACTTCCTCCAGAGTCTCCTTCCCATGGGTTCAGATGATGAAGATGTCATCAATGTAGCGTAAGTAGAGATGGGGTGTTAGTGGACGAGAGCTAAGGAAGCACTGTTCCAGGTCAGCCATGAAAATATTGGCATATAGAGGGGCCATGTGGGTACCCATAGCTGTGCTGCTGATTTGAAGGTATCTAAATCTGAAATAGTTGTGTGTGAGGATAAAGTTACAGAGCTCAGCCATCAGATCTGCTGCTTCAGGCTGTGTCTACACTAAGGGAAATCTTCAAAGTAGCCATGCTAATGGCCATTTTGAACAATACTAATGAGGCACTGAAATGCATATGCAGCTCCTCATTAGCATGCTGCCAGCCACAGCACTGCAAAATTGCCACTTTTTGCTCCCCTGTGGCTCGTCCAGAGGGGGGTCCTTTTCGAAAGGACCCTGCCAACTTCAAAATCCCCTTATCTGCTGATAGGAAGAAGGGAAATTCAAAGTTGGCTTGGTCCTTTCAAAAAGGACCCCTGTCTGGACCAGCCACGCAGGAGCAAGAAGCAGCAATTTTGAAGTGTTGTGGCTGGTGAGATGCTAATGAGGTGCTGAATATGCATTTCAGCACCTTATTAGTATTCTTCAAAGTGGCCATTAGCATTGCTATTTTGAAGATCTCTTTTTGTGTACACACAGCCTCATGGAGTAATCCATACATCAGACTATAATAAAGTTTACGAGAACCGAGTGCATTTGAGGCAAGTCTTCTTCTGGGATTTTTGAATAAAATGCTAGATTTCACATCTGCATCACCCAAATGGGTGAATACAGTTTATTGCATTCCATGGCCTGAATTTGTAAATCTTGAATAAGGACAAGTTTTCAGGCTTTGTTAAGAACAGAGAATGGTTGAACTGGATTGTCAGTCATCAGTAGCCAATACCAGATTCAATAATCTGTAGAATTCCAGTCCATTACATAGGACTTTCTTCCTATTTGATAGGTT
The DNA here is from genome assembly GCF_033958435.1 of Carettochelys insculpta. NCBI lineage: Eukaryota > Metazoa > Chordata > Testudines > Carettochelyidae > Carettochelys > Carettochelys insculpta. The sequence goes on along the minus strand of NC_134147.1, from coordinate 48,710,246 downwards.
TATGCCATGAAGAATTAAGATTTATATCTCTTGCAAATATTTCATCCCTACCTCCCATTTAACTGCACACAATGTTATCCATACGAAAGTCTAATCCTATTCTTGGTCTGAGGAAGTGGGTCTGCCTCATAAAAGCTCATAAGCTGATAGGTGGTGGTAGTTGGTACAGTGACGGATGGTTTGTTTTGTTAGAACACAGCCGGCCGGGGCTGCCTCTCTCCCCTACGTTATGAGACCGGCTCAACAGGGGCGCCCGACTTCTCTGCTCTCGATGGTTACTGCGTATTTCCAACGTCTCTCTCGTTCCTCGCTCGTGTTCTTTCCTCCCTTCCCACGCGCGCCCGCGTAGCCCAGCGTGGGAGAGGCGCTCGGGCGAGTTGGCAAACGCAGCTCCTCGCCCCCGTCCGCCGCCCCCACGGGAGACCGGGCGGGCACCTTTGGAACAGGCCCTCGGGGGTGGGAATCCCCGGGAGCGCATGAAGAACTGGCGAGGCTGATTCCCGCGCCAGCTGCGGCGCGCGGGGCTGGGCCCACTCCTGTGCTCTCTCCCTTTCCGCCGCCCCCAGCAGGCGCGAGGGGCCGCGCCTCGGGCCGGGCCGCGCTCACCGGCGCCTAGCGGAGCACGCGGCCTGGGCTGCGGGGCGCTGAGCGGGCCCCGGCTGCTGCCTTGTCTGGCTAAGGCCGCGGAGAACCTGCCGCCGCCGTAGCAAGGCGAGGCCGTGACTGAGGTGACGCCACCGCACGGCCCCATGACTGCGGACGGGGAGAGGTGAACTCCCGGGGCCGGCTCCGCCGCCGGCCCACAGCCGCCCCTGGGCCACCCTCCGCTCCCTATGGCAACGCACAACTATTGCCTCACTGAACCAGTGCGCATGCGCTGTGCCCGCCTCACGGCGACAAGCGTAGCGCCTGCACCGAACAACGCACTCCTGACCCTTATTGGCCTTGCTAGGACGCCGTAGGCGACGGGTTGCCTCGGTGCCCGCCATTGGCTGCAAGGAGCTGCTCGCTGATTGGTCGGTGTTTGTGGGCGGGGCAGGTGCGTTTCCCCTCGGGAAGCCGGCGCGCCGAGGCGGGTGCGTGGCGTTGGGCCGGCGGCGCGCTCCGGGGGCGGCACGGGTGGGCCCTGCTCCGTCGCTGGGCCGGCGGCAGGGGGGAGCCCCGGGGCGAGCGACGCCGTAGAGCCCTCGCGGTGGCACCGAGCGCGGGATCCCTCTGCTGCCGCCGGCCCCAGCAGGGGCCCCGCGCTGCCCGGTGACGCACGGCCGAGTCCGGCGGCGGGCTGGGCTCGGGCTGCTGGCGGCCTGGCGGGGCTGTCCCGGGCGGGCCTTGGGCTTGTGCGCCGCGGCCTCACCCCTCGGGCCGCTCCCGCTGGCCCTCGGCGCAGGAGCATGGTGGAGCTGGGTGGGCGGCAGGGGCCCGCGCCGGCTGCCGTGGAAAGAATAGTTCTTAGGAACGCGTCTGAGCACCACTACCTGAAGCTCTGTTTGTAAGTTCAGCTTCGCCCGAGTCCCTGTGAAATCCGTGTTAAAATTAATAGACTGAAATAATAAGGATTCGTGTAAACATTGTTCTTTCCAGGGAATTTCACGAGACTGGAATTAGGCTGAATGCTGCTCATTTCAAGCAACTTATTTTTTCAGCACTGAAGGAGTTACATGGGGAGGTATGAGATCACTGACTATGATCATGGTACTTTTCTGAATACCTTGTAAATATAATTTCAGAGGCTTCTTTTTTTTAGCAGTCAGAAGTAGCCATTATGGTCTAGCTTATCATCTGAACTCGTGCATAATAATGGCCATAGAACATCATCTAATAACTGATGCCTGGTGCCCATAAACTTGGTTTGAGTTGATCCCCTCTCTCAACCCGAAGACTGCACAGAATAGAGATCATTATATCCCTAAATATATACAGTTATTAAATGAACCCTTATTTAAAGTGTGGAGTCTAGGAGTATATGCTGCAGAATGGCAGAGTCGATATTTTTGCATCGAAACACTTGTTTTTTATTTAGCATGCTGTGGTTTAGGTTTTGTTTACATCTGTAAATTTTAGATTGCATTTAACAGTGGTAGTAAATATTACAATTCTTTTGTTTCAGGAGGCAAATGTATGAAAATCCCATCTTCACTGCAGTTCTGATATGTTTTCAATTTTTCTGAACCTTTGAAGTTACTTAAATCCTAAATACATAAATGATCCATCTGACTTAAAACTAATTTTAGCAGGGTAGAGGATTTTGACTAATTGGCTTCCCAAGGTGGAAGTTGTTTTACCCAAAATTGCAAACTAGCAATGTCGGAAGTCTCTGAAACTAGATGGTCAGGCTGGGTCAGAATGTGGATGGGATGCCTGAAAGGATAACCAAGATGTTGGTGATTCTCTTTAGGTTTGTGGCCTGATGTCTGATTCCAGCTCATCTTTTCTACTAGAAAACACAACTTAGTGAATATTATTTCCCAAATTAGAATTACTAATAGAAAGTCAGACCTGAAAGTAATCAGAAAAGGAGGCGTAGTTCATGGGCATAAGAGAAAAGAAAGAAACAATTTAAAATTATGCCCCTCTCTCCTGTGTTCTGCTGTTTTGCAGAATTTGGTGTTTAAGTTAAAAAAACTGAATTAGGAGCCTTAATGTACCTCCTTGTTAGCCTGGATACTGCTTCAGTGCTATTTGATGCTCACTGGGCTGGGAGTCAAAGCATTTTCTTTTATACCCTGTCATCAGTGTTGCTGCTGCAATGGAACTTCAGAGGGAAATCGGTAGGAGGGAACCTGCTTGACTGGCATTGGAGAGGTCTTAGGTTTTAATCCTTCTGCCACTGATTTCTTGGTGAGGTGGGGCAAGTCATGTCACCTCTTTGTCTGAGCTTTGCACTTCCTTTGTAAAGTGCTGTGAGATTGGTGGATGAAAAGGCTGTAAAAGAGCTGCGTGTTAAATAGTTGCTCTATCCATTCATAAACTGATTTGAAAACAGTGAATAATGCTGATATAACAGTAATGCCCTATTTGTGCATAGGTTGGTGCAACTTTGCCTGTTGATGTCTTAACATATGAGGAAAAGACTATGTCTGCAATCCTAAGAGTTCCTAGCAGGTAACACATTAATTGCATATATAGTACCTTGCAAGTATGAACATGGAAAAATCATTGTCTTTGATGTATAAATAACTGTTAATTGGAAAATAACTAGCTTACAACTTGATAGTTTCCTATCAAAATAAGAGAAAATAGGTGTGATTTCATAGATGTGTAAGGTTGGAAAGGGTCTTGGGAAGTCTTTCAAGTTCTGCCCGTGCATTAGGACCAAGTAAACCGACACCACCCCGGGAAGGTGTATGTCCAGCTCATTCTTTAAAACTTCCCACGGTGGAGAGTCCTGAACTTCCTTTGTAATACCCTTCCAGTACTTAACTACACTTCTAGTGAGAAAGTTATTTCTAATATCAACCTAAATCTCTCTTGCAGCAGATTAAGCCTCTCATGATTAGTTCCACCTTCCATGGACAGGGAGAACAACTGACTATCCTCTAACAGGCTTTAACATACTTGATTGTTATCAAGTTGTCCCTCAGTCATCTTTTCCCAAAACTAAACATTCCTGGGTTTTTTAACCTTTCCTTGAACCTCTTGTCTGTTGCATTCTTTGACAAGGTGCCCAGCCTTGTGAATGGGGGAGAAGTGATAGATGTAGTATATCTTGTCTTCAAGAAGGCTTTTGATATTGCCTTGCGTGACTTTCTCCTAAACAAATTAGGGAAATACGGAGTGGGGTCTCATAGAGATCAGTTTTGCGTAGTTCTTTTGTTCAAGAATGGTGGCATAGAGAGTACATTTACAAAGTGTGAAGACATTTCCAAGCTGGGGGAAGTTGCAAGTGCTTTGGAGAATAGAATTAAAATTCAATATGATCTGGAAAACTGGAGAAGTGGCCTGAATAAAAGAGGGCTCAAGTCAATAAGAACAAATGTAAGGTGCTGCACTTAAGGAAAAATCAGTGGCACACATACAAAATGGAAAATGGCTGTGTATGGAGGAGAACTCCAGCTGGAGATCATAGTGCATCACAAGTGAAATATGAGTCAACAGCGTGATGCTTGCAAACAATAGCAAATGTTCAGGGATGAGTTAGCAGGGGTAAGTAAGAAAAACATGAGAAATAATTCTTCCACTCTATGCCATGCTGATTAGGCCTCAATTGGAGTATTGTCCAGTTCTTGGCACCACATTTCGGGAAAGATGTGGACAAACTGGAAGAAGTGTAGAAAAGAGTAACAAATGACGAAGTGTAGAAAATCATGACCTACAGTTGGACAGAAAAGGGGTTTATTTGGTCTGAAAAAGAGAAGACAGAGTGGGGACATACTTATTTTCAAGTATCTAAAAGGTTGTTACAAGGAGGAGGGAAAAACAAGTGTTCTCCTTAACCTCTGAGAGTAGGGCTGGGCCTGGAAGCAGCTCCCCAATCTCCTCCCCCCCCCCCCCAGCCCAACCCCCGCAGTGCTCAAACCAGGACTGGGGTGCTCCCCCACCCCCTGCAGCACACGAGCCGGGGCTGGAGGGGACTCCCGCATAGCACTAAAGTAACGGGAGAAAAAAGCCGTGACTACCTCCAGCTAGTTATGGTAAAAGAACATTAATTTGGTTGTAAAGTCAAGCACCTGAAAGTTAGGAAACGTAATAATTAAAATTTCTTATGCAGTCCTACTGCAGTGTCTTATGTACATGTCCACCATGATATACGCTCATCCCTCCTTAAATGAGTACTTTATTTACGAGTACTCGCTTAAAGGAGGGGCGCATATACTGACCTTTTGTTCACTGGACGAGTGAACTCCCCGTGGCTCCAACCCGCCACAACGTGATACGCTGCGCCGCCCTTCCCCCCCCCGGCCAGCCCCGCAGACCCAGACTGCGGCAACTTAAGCCCCTGCCTACCCCTGCATGCCCAAACCGTCGAAACTTAAACCCCTGCCGGCCCCCACACTCCTGAACCATTGAAACTTAAACCCCCACTGGCCACCACACACCTGAACCGCCACAACCTAAACCACCCTTTCGGCCTCTGCATACCCAAACCACCACAACGTAAACCCCCTGCATGCCCATACCGCTGCAGCCTAAACCCCCTGCCAACCCCTGTGCACCCAAACAGTCACAACCTTAACCCCCCCCACGCGCCCGAACCACCACATCTTAAACCCCCTGCCAGCCCCTGTGCACCCAAACTGCCGAAACTTAAATCCCCAGCTGGCCCCCTTACCTGAACCGCTGCAGCCCAACCAGGCTGGCCCCTCAGACCAAAACTGTTGCAGACTTAATTCCCGTCCCACACCCCCCCCCGGCCTCACAGACCCAACCTGCAGCAGCCTGAACCCCAGCCTCCCACCCCACCTCTCCCACCGCCATCTTTTAACCCTCCCTCCTACTCGTGTCCCCAAACTGCCCCCAGCCTTTAACCTCCCACAACCCCAGGTTCACTTACCTTTCAAAAGCAGCACCATCTGCTGCCACTCCCAGCACTTGGAACCAATCAGAGACTATTACACATATTTTAATAGGGATTTAGTGTCCCTCTTACGAGTTTTCGCTTAGGAGCAAAAAGTTAGGAACCAATTGTGCAAATATAGTGAGGGATGAGTGCAGTCAGTAATTACATGACTATATATGTACGTTCAAGTACATTTCGTTCACTGAAACTTTAGAGTGCTTGTCTAATGCAGTCATTTATTTTTTCTCATACTTTTCATTTATATCAATCTTTAGTGTTACTTGTAACTATAGCAGATACATTTGCAGACAAATGCAATTTTTAATTTGGTGGCAGAATAGGTAAAAAGGAATAAAAAGTGGCTTACACTAATTAACAGTGTCTGTGTCTACAATAAGGGGTTTTTTTGACAAAACTGGGGTTTTGCACTTTGTCAACTGCACTGTCAGTCAAACCCAGCACATCCACCAGCAGCGTTGTACCTCTCCATGTTCAGGCATAATGCTTCTTTTGATAGTTTTCTGTTGACAAGAAAGCTGTGTAGATGCTCCGGGGGCCCTCTGATGACAGACAGACAGGGCTTCTGGTTCACTGGGCAGCCCTGTTTGCTGAGCTTCTGGTTGGCCGTTCTTTCGAAAGAACAGTTGAGAAGCTTGGCTACTCAGTCAAGAGAGCACTTTTGTGTGTGGACATGATCTGTCAACAGAAGTTTTGCCAGAGGATATCTTCCAACAGTAACTTCTGTCAACAGATCGCTGTAGTGTAGATGTAGCCTTATATGTATCAGCATCGTTTCCACCTGCATTGATAGTTACTCCTTCTCCATTTTGCCCCTTTAGGGCCCCAGTCCTGCAAACCAGCATGTGAGTAACTTCACACATCTAAGAAGTCCCTTTTTTGGCTCAACTGAACTACTTATGTTTAAAGTTGTGCTTTTTATTTGCAGGACTGATTAGGTCAATGGTAAAATTCCTATCAATGTCATCTGGAGCAGTCCCTTCTACAGTACTGTTATAGGGGTCTAATTTTGCAAGTATACACAATCTTACCCTAAGTCACAGGAGAATTCTCTCAATATTAAGGAACTACTGACATGAGCACAGTTTAAAACTGTGCAAGAGCATGGGCAGGATCAGGGACTATAAGATTATGGAAAAAGAACCACAGTTTCTCCTATTATGCCAACTTGCTCATCTGTGAATACAAGAAGTTTGCATAACCCACTTTTGGCCCCAGTCCAGCAAAGCACTTAAGCACATGCACAACAATTTTCTCCATCTGAGTAAACCTAATGAAGTCAATTAACTATTCACATGCTTAAAGTCACAAACATTTAAGTCCTTTGGCGAATGGGGACCTAATTCTTTATATTGTCTGAAATCATTCAGAAATTTGGAAGAGAACCACGTATATTTCATTTTTAATAAAATTTCTATATTCATAATGTTTATTTACACTTAGTAACTGGACGTTTTTGTTGTCTTTCAGTTGTTATCCAGATGGTTTGCAGTAGTTTACTTCAGTGGTGTCCACTAGAAATTCAAGGATCACCACAGCCCGCCCCCCCAAAAAAATAAATGCCCCAACCCCTGAGCTAGGCATATGTGCGCACACACACCTGTGCATACTGCCAGCAACTCTCAAAAGCCACAGCCACTGGGGTCACAGGAGCTGCGGGAGGAGCTGTTGCTGCCGCACACTTGTCCCACCAAGCACGGGGGCATATGTGCGGAGCAGACGGAGGTCACGCCACATGTGCAGCTTTAAGGAGCCATGTTTCTCCACATCCTCGTGTCCAGTTTGCTACATGTGGCGAACAGCAAGCGTATTGGACCCTGTGGGCCTACAAAGAACCCGGCTTGGCTTCACTAGTCTGAGTATATTGGGCTGGAGATTAAAGACTAAAGCATCTTTTTACTTAAATTGAACAAACTTGATATATACTCACCCAGCTGAGAAACATGGCTCCATAACATGTACGTGTCTTAAAATGTAAAATGACCACCTGTGGCTGGTGCAGTACTGAAATCTGTGTCTGTTGTCCCCTTCTGTGGGAAGAGGTCGGAAGCTGTTGGGAGATTAGGGCACTAGAGATGAATGGAAACCATTGGGGGTGGGGCAGAGGAGGAGACTAAAGGCACAGTGAGGTAGGGGAGGGGTCAAGAAAGAGGCCCAGAAAAAAAGGGTTTGCAAGAACAAAACCCAAGAGCATGAATTGTAATAAATACCTCAGACTATAGGTTAAGAGAGATTCCTGCTGCCACAATTATTCTTCAGCATCAGCTTGCTGCCAAACCCACTGAGATTATTAGCTGTTAAATGTAGTTGTGAGTTCATTGTTCCTTCTGTTTGGCATCTCTCTTTAAGCTGAGGAAGCAGTAGGAAAAACCTTTGAGATGGATGAATCCTAATCTATTTAATGTTGTCATTATTTAGTGGCTTTGTCAAGCTGTGGAGTGCTCTAACACTGCTGGGCTCCTACCAGAACAGAAAGTGTGCCTTCCGAGTGATACAGGTAAAGACCTGGGAAACTCAGGGACCTGCCCCTGAATTTTAGTCCTCTGTAGGATTACTCAGACTACTTGGGTACATAAAAACCTCTTTAAAACATGGTTTACATGTGTGAAAACAGATGAGTTTTCAGAATTAAATACCCTTATGGATAAGTGTGACAGAGATTGAATCTGTCGTCTTCCCGAAATTCATTCAACTTCCATACCTGTGGTCTTATCTGAGAGGATGTAGGTGCTGGGAATAATCTTTCACTTTGGGGGCCCACACAGGTGTTACCTCATAAGACTAGACTCTTGTGTCTGAATTTCGTCACTTTACGTATCTCTTACAGTGAGGTCAGGCCTCGTCTCCTCAACAGATTTTTGAGGAAGCTAATCTCCATGACAGTTTGTCCTTGGCCCACATCTGGCTGCAAACTTGTATTTTTCTCCAGTGTCATTCAGCTGATCCCACTTGAACTCCAGACCCCAGTGCTTGTTCTTCTGAAATGCTTCACTTCATTCTGATATGTAACTTTCAATAACCTGAGTCTTGGAGTTGGAGTTAGTCTCCAAAGGGACAGTTGAATAACCTGGTTGATTTAAGTTGCTCTGATTTTGTTTTATATGAGGAAACTTAAGATGTTGTGGGTTTTTGGTTTTTTGTTTTACTTCCTGGGAGCTGGGGGGTGGGGGGAGGAGAGAGAGAGTGTGTGTGTGTGATGTTTTCATAATGCTTTACTTTTCTTGTTCCTCACCAGACCTCTCCATTTCTCCTTGCGTTAGCTGGAAATAGTAGAGAACTTGTATTGGATTGAACACGCAGGAGACACTGTTCTGCTGTTAAAAGCAGAAGTTGCTGAAGATGTTGGCATCGCTCAGAAACAGAATTTTTGGTGGGAACTTCAAAAGAACCACTGTGACGAAACCTGACGTTAACAACCCTTTACCAAGAACTCCCTCTTTTCAGTGTTTACATATACAAGTTGGAGACAAGGCTAAACTTATTAAAGCCTTCACGCAGAAGGATGTTGCTAGTTTTGCTGACTTAACTGGGGACACTAACCCATTGCATTTGAATGAAGACTATGCAAAGGGAACTAGGTATGGGAGAACAATTGTACATGGAGTTTTGATCAATGGACTTATTTCTGCAGTTATAGGCACTAAAATGCCTGGCCCTGGTTGTGTCCTTCTTTCTCAGGAAATTCACTTCCCAGCCCCCCTGTACACTGGAGAAGAAATCTTAGCTGCAGCAGAAGTGAAGAGACTGAAGAGATCTATTGCATACATTTCAGTATCCTGTACTGTTAGGGAAACTGAAAAGATTGTTATGGAAGGGACAGTGAAAGTCATGGTGTCAGAAGGTCAGTGCTCATGACTGCATGGTGCTTTACTCTAAAAAAAAATAAATAAATCAGAAATATTGGGGGTTTCACATGTATGATACCTGAATCCTTTGTAAGAGGAAGCCTTTAAAAACATTTTTAAGGACAGCTTGCTGTCAGTTTTGAGAGCTACTGTGCCTTTTAGGTGAGAGATGTAAAACATCACTTTGATGGCCTGTAAGGACACGCACATTAATATGATCCATTCGTCGCTTAGATCTGTTGCCATCATGTGAGAACAAATCTATTCTGTTTCCTAGCTTGACTGTCAGCAAAATAAACATAACTGTTTACTGGAACTTTTTTAAAGGAGTGTTTACTTCCTGTAGGCTGTGTCTAACACTACCAACTTACTTCAAAGTTAACTTTGAAGTAAGGGGCTACTTTGAAGTAGGCTGCAGAGCATCTACATTCACTTTCCTTACTTCAAAGTTAACCTTGAAATAAGGGAGACTAACTGTGAAGTCACTGCTCCATTCCTGGGAACAGAATAGTGGCTTACTTCGAAGTAAAGTGTGTGTAGACACTCTGCACTCCTTACTTTGAAGTAAGAGATCCACCAAGGAGGCGGCCTTTGCCCCCTGGAGAACAGAGACAGTCTGGCTAGCCCGGGCAGGGCTCTGTGGTCCCTGCTGGCCACCTTAAAGGAAGTGGGTCCCTGGCAACCCCAGGCAGGAAGCTGAGACGGTGCCATAAGCAGGGGCAGCACGAACTCTCACTCGGATTGCCCCTGCTCAATGCAACACCCAACCTCCATACCCCCTGGTCACCATGGCAGCACCCCGGGGCTCACAACACCCGGTCAAGGGCCATGCCAGGAGGGGACCCTCCTGGACTGATGATGAGCTGAAGGACCGCCTCACTCTGGGGTTGCGGGAGGAGGTCCTTCATCAAACAGGTGCCTGGCAGAGGAATGCTGAGGCATTTGACTGGCTGGCCAGTGACCTTGCTGCCTGCGGCCACCCCACCTGTACCAGCAGCAGCATCTGCATAAAAGTGAAAGAACTGAGGTAGGCATATGTCAAAGCCTGCAATGCTGCTGGCCAGTCGGGGGCACGGCCTGTGCACTGCCCCCACTGTAGGGAGCTGCACAGGCTCCTTGGGCTGAGGGAGGCAGCTACCCCAGAGCGCCTGATTGAAATGGCTGGTTCCCCCACTGTGGACAGTGACGAGGAGGTGGGCCTCTCCATGACCACCAGGTGCCCCCCGGCCTGCTCAGGGTGCAGCCCACTGAGTCTGAGATTGATGATGAGGGCTCCAGTGATGGGACTTTCATCATCACTCTCCCCTCTACGACAACACACAGAGCCTCCTTCACCTGATCCTCGCTTGAGCCCTGGGAGGTCGCAACTCATATGTACCTGGTGAGCAGGATGTGGCAAGAGCTGGGGATGGCCTCCCATCCCCTGTACAACCTTGCAGCCCATGTGCCTGGGGATGGTGGAAGGAACAGGCCAAACCTTGCTAGGTGGTAACCGCTGGGCACCCAGGGCTCATGGGCCACTGGGCAACAGAGATGCAGGGTGGAGGTGGGGACCAGGGGAGCAGGGGCCTGGGTCCTCTGATGTTTGGACCCAGCACTCATGGGCTGTCCCCCATCTCCTTCTGTGTCCACAGGTCCATCGTCGGGAAGCAGCCATAGCCCACCAGAGCGGGCTGCAGCCGCAGGGGGCCGTGAGACCGCCCCATCACCCTAATCTGCATCTCCGCTGTGGCCACGGCAGGGCCTCCCTGAGATGACACTGGAAGAACAAGGAGATGCTCACAAACTGGGTGGTTGTGTGGGAGATGACCAGGCTGCTCCGGGACTGGCTGGCAATGGAGCAGGGACGTGTGGATGTGGCTGACCAGCATCCTGGATGCCATGGCCCAGGCCGTGGCCACCTGCCTTGCCCAACCTCCCCCCCGCCCGCAGCTGCCCTTCCCACAGCCACCCAGTGAGTGGTGACCTGTCACTGGCTGCTCTGTGTCGAGTGGGCTCAGTAGCTGCTGGCCAAGGCGAGAGCACCTGGCCAGGTCCCAATAGTCATCCGTCAGTCATCGTCCATCCCTCGTCCTGTCCGTCTCTCCCCCACCCCACAGAGGCCAAGCCTGTGGCGTCTCTACCCCAGCCCTACCTCCCCATGGTCCCAGCTGTGTTGCAGACCCCCAGGGGGCCCAGGACCTGGGGTGGTAGGGGCAGTCCTGATTGACGCAGCTGCCAGCACCCCATGATCCTGGGTGACTGAGCCTTCCCTTATCCGAGCCCCCATTTAACCCCCCACCCCTCTCCTGTGGACCATTTCCCCAATGCCCTGTAAATAGTTTCACACATTGTTCTCTTTTGTCTTGCCAAATATGTTTACTCCCACAACTAATGTTCAGTATTCCCATCCTAACCCTGGGTCCCTGGTGCTTGATGGGAGAGGTGAAGGTGGGAACATGAGGGGTTGAGGGGGTCCCTAGTGCAGGGTGTGGTTGGAAGGGTCAGGGCCGGCCCTGGGTGAAAGCCTGGCATAAGGCCTCCAGGACCCCAACCCCATCCCTTTGGGCCTCGCAGCATGGGGTAGTGGGTGGCTGTTCATAGCTAACTGCTGGGTCTGCCAACCAGCCCTGCATAAAGGATTTCCACTGGCCCTCCAGAAGGTTGTGCAGGGCACAGCAGGCACTGATGACTGAGGGGATGTTTGGGAGGCTGACGTCCAGCTTGGTGAGGAGGCTGCAAAACCTCCCCTTTAGTCTCCCAAATGCCCACTCGACTGTCCCCCTGGCATGGTTGAGGTGACAGTTAAAGGTGTCTTGGGCCAGCGTGGTGCATCCGGTATAGGGCTGCATGAGCCACATATACAGCAGGTACGTGGTGTTGGCCTTGATGCAGGGCATTGTGATGTCCCCAAGCGGGAGCTCCTGCAATGGGGGCATACGTGTTTTCCTGCATTTGGCATCCCAGCCACAAGTTCTGGAACACCCAGGCGTCATGGGCCCTGCCCAGCCATGCCACGTGCAGATCCAGGAAATGGCCCCTCACATCCACCAGGGCCTGGATTGCCACAGATCGGTACCCCTTCCTGTTAATGTAGGCACTCCCGCTATGGTCTGCAGCCTGGATCGCATGTGCATCCCATCCAGGGCTCTGAAACTATTGGGGAAACCCAGGTCCACAAACCCAGCAAGGGTGGTGGCCAGGTCCTCCAGGGTCATAACACATCTCAGGAGCACCCCCTTGATGGCTTGGCTGACCTGCGAGGTGAGCGGGGGGAAAGAAGACATCCATGAATGCTTGACCAGGAGCTCCCCCTGCCCTCTCCCTGCCAGGGACCCCCCACCCCCTGCCCTTTCCCCAAGTTGGGTCTGTGGTTGGGGCTGGACTTCTATCACCACTGCTCTGACTGTGGCCTTGCCGATGCTGAATTGGTGGCCAATGAACCAGAGGCTGTTGGGGATGGCCAGCCTCCACAGTGCGATGGCCACCCTCTTCTACACTGGGAGTGCTGGCCACATTTGTGTGCTGCGGTCCTTTGCTGTCTGGCGGGTCATCTCAAAATTCCTCAGCCACTGCGTGTTGTCCCAGTTCTCTAGGACCAGGCGTTCCCAGCACTTGGTGCTGGTGGCAAAGGCCCACCAGCCCCGGATTGGCGGGGGGGTCCAGGAGAGGGGCAGCAGGAGTGTGGCCAGGGCTGTGTTGGGGGTGACCTGGCCATGCCACTGAAAGAGCAGCGTGGCCAGCAGGCTGGCTAGGCTGGAGAGGACATTGTCCTTGGGGAGCCTGGGAACGGTCATGTGGGTCAGCTCTCCTCCCCAGCATGTGCTCTGCTGCTGTCTGCAGCCTGGCAGCCTTGAGCATGTGCAAGGTGGGGGTGTTGGGAGGGGCCCTTTAAGGGGTCTGCTGGCTGCGAGCCCAGAAGGGCTAGTTGGCCATGCAACCCTATGCTTGCATCATTTCATGGTCCCTTCAAAGTAGGGGCTAACTGGGTGTAGACATTTTACTTCAAAGTAGGGGGCAGCCTACTTCGAAGTAAGGGAGGGTGCATTTTGTGTGTAGATGCTGTACTTCGAAGTTAGGAACTTTAAAAGTTATTTTGTAGTGTAGATATAGCTGTATTGTCCTGGGGGTTGGTCACAGAGATTCCTGTCAACTGACTAGTAAACATAGAGCCAAGGTAAGTATCACAGATAATGAATAGGGTATTGTCTTGGTTTGTTGGTACCATCACACAATATATGCCGCATTTCATATGTCTAATGTGTTGTGTTTTGAAATTTTATTCGGGTCTGAGGTTGTAGATATGGCTAAGTGCCATGTCTCTCCCACCCTCTTACATGAATTCAGTGGGGGACTATGTGGATGAATAAAGCAAGCAGCATTTGATTCTTGTACATGTCCTCTCCCCCAACTTACAAGAATAAAAAGGTTTGTGAAGGCAAGCAATTATTCAAACATTGCCTATAGTATGGTAGCTCTTGTTTCTTTTGAAAATTAGTGCAGTCTTCCACTTAATTTTCAGGTGAAAGGACTGGTTTGATTTAAGGTTATACTGCCATACAAAAATGGTTTGTATAAAGTTCTTGGGACAATATCCTAGTGCTAAAGTACAAACAAAATGTCATGTGGCAACTTGTCACAAATATAGGAATGCTTAAAAATAAATTATAGAGAACTTTACAAACATGTGGCTAAACACGGTGGCTTTATGAGCTAAACTCTTTATGTCCAGAACTGAGTATTATATGATCAAAAATTGGGCCTTAATATGCTTTGAAAAGAGGCTAGCAAAAAGGAAGCGGCAGAAGTATTTTTAGTAAGTGTTCTTTTAGAAAACAGCGTGAGCCAAATGAGACAGAATTTGAGCAGATCAGAATAAATGAGGTGACTGCTATAAACCTTTACCCAAGAACATATTTATCTGTCCCACCCCTTCCCAGTACCACAGACTTTGAGCCAGCTCTTAAATTGTAATGTATTTATCCTCTTAACTGACTTGTGAGGTAGGGAAGTGCTACTATCCCCATTATTCAGATGGGGAAGTGAGCCCCAAAGAAATTAGGAGCCAATGTTACCTCTAATGTTTTCCATCCTTGGGTGTACAGTAAACCGTTGAGATATGCACGATCAAGTTGTGCCTGTCCCGAGTTAATGTGACTGCCACTCCTATCAGGGATGGCAGCCACAAGTCAGGCTGCCGTCTCTGATGGTGGCAGGGAAACTGCTATCAGGCAGCAGCCTGATTCTTGCCACTCCTGACAGGAGCGGTTTCCTGTTGGGGGCCCAGCTGCAAGTCAGGCTGCCGTCCCTGACAGGTGGGGTTTTTCCCCTGCCCCCAACAGGAAACCTCTCCCTCTTCTTCCCTGAAAGGAGCAGGGGAAAAACCATTCCCGTCAAGGATGGCAGTCTGACTTGTGGCTGCCCCCCGCAACGAGAAATCGCTGTTGTCAGGGGCAGCAGCCGTGGGTCAGGCTGCCGCACCTGACGGAGGAGTTTCCTGGTCTCCGGAGTGGCAGGGAGCTGGGAACCAGGTGGCAGCCTAGCTTCTGGCTCCCTTCCAATTGCAGAGCTGGGAAACTGAGCAGGGCAGCAGCCCTGGTTAGTTTCCTGGCTCCAAGGAGCAGAGGCGAGCCAGGTTGCCCTTGGCTCCTGGCTCCCTTCCATTGGCTGGAACCAGCAAACTCAACAAGGCTGCTGCCCTGCTCAGTTTCCTCTCTCTTAGGGTGACCATATCTCCCATTTTTGGTGGGTAGGTCTCATATTTGGGATGCCAAAAAGGTGTCCCTACTTATTTTAGAAAAGGGACTAATTGTCCCTTATTTTCTGCCCAGTCCCTGCCACTGATGCTTGGGGGGTGGGAGGGAAGAGCACTGCAGCTGCCCTGCTACTGCAGCTTCCTTGGAGCTCAGGGAACCAGGGAGTCGGGGAACGCTGTTGCTGCCCCATCCCTGCTGCTTCCTTGGGGCTCACAGGAACGCTGGGGGCTGCGGCAGCTTGGGGAGGGTGGGCGGCTGCCACCTCCTTCCTGGCTTCCTGAGGCTTGGAGGAACCGCCCTTCCCCACATATCTTCATGTCCCATATTTGGGACAGGGAGATATGGTCACCTTACCCTCTGCAAGTGGAGGGGAGCTGGGAGCCAGGCCGCTGCCTGATTTTCAGCTCCCAACCCCTTGCAGGACCCAAGAAACTGACCAGCTGGTCAGCTTCCCAGGTCCTGCAGGTGGCAAGCAGCAGGGAGATGGGAACGAGGCTGCCCTCTGGTTCTGGGCTCTCTGCCACTCTGGGAGCCAGGAAACAGACCATTCCTGCTGGGCTGATCAGTTTCCGGGCTCCTGCAGCCTGGTTCCTGGGTCTTTGGGCATGCACAAAAATTCAAGTTACACAGGGTCTGCAGGAATGCAACCCCCATGTAACTCAAGGGTTTACTGTATTTTTTTCCATCTAGGTACAGAATAAATTTTATGTGCACCACCACTAAAAGCAAAAGCCCAGTTGTGGATGTTCTACTAATCAGAGCTGGGTGACATCTGAATCTCTTGAGTGGCCACAGAAGTGCACAGCTTGTAGGGAACACTGCTGGGGCCAGATTTTTAAAGGTATATAGATGCAGAGCTGTAACTAGGCACCTAGTAGCATTTTCAATAGAACCTAGCCACCTGTCTACAACTTTAAATATCTAATGTCTTTTTTTTTAAAAGAACTGGCTGTGACTCGCAAAAGGTCATACGGTGTGTTTGTGGTAGAGCAGGGAATTAAATCTGTGGTCGCCAAAGTCATGTGCTAACACCCCCAAACAGTGGGCTGTCCACAGCTAATGTAAACAGCATGCTCAGAGCTGCAGAAATCACAGCAGCGTAAGCTAGAACAACGTGTATGTTGTGGATCTGATGGTAGATTTTGTCTCAATCTACTCTTTCTGGATACAAGAGACAGTCAAAGTACACTAGACTGACTTCTGCTTTAATAGTGGTAGTTCCTTTCCCTCTTACAGTCAGTCTCATTCCAGGTCCTTATATATCCTAAATCTCGCGGCATTTTACATTAAGCATGATACATTGTGAACAATAGATTGCTAGCTGGGGTGGAGGGAAGACAAAGCAAACATTCATTCTTAAAGCATTGGGCTTTGGTCTCTGTAAGCTATAGGAACAAGGTAACAATTATTGCCCAAATCAAGAGCTTTCTATTGACCAAATCAGGTCTTGTTTGCTCATTAGTCTGCTGTGAGGCAGTGTGGCAGCCTTTAGACCTGCCCCACAGAGGGCTTTATAGATGAAAATTACAGTCTTTTTAACACAATCACAGGTCAATCTAGCCTTTCAAGCTGAAGCAAATCTTTGATCTGCACTTAAACTCAGAAGAATGGCCATTTTAAACAGAACAGTTTGACAATCAACTGAAAAACTCTTGAGTGCAAAATGTTGAGAGAGTTTAAGCACTGCAAGAACACCTAATGTACATCAGGCTCTTTCAGAAGTTTTTAAAGGTATCCTGGACAGTCTCAACTGCAGCCTTAAGACAAAGTAGTGAACAAGGTAAAAATAAGAAGTGGCTGCACAGTGACTTTATAATGTGAAACAAGTAAAATAAGTATGTTAATTTGAGGGCAAGTGTAGCCTGTTTAATTTCTTGACTTTCAAGCAGCTTTCATCATCAACAGTTGTTGATGCAACTGAGAAGAAAATGGCAGGTAGCAGGGTCATCTGAAAGAAGACATCGTCACTGTTCAGGAGCTAGAGAAATAGCAGATATGTTCTTGGCTGTGAAACTTGCCACAGAATTAATAATGTTAAATCAAATCTCTCCCTCAAACACTGCTCACTATTCTCTGATAGTGCAGATATTTAAACTTCTTTATAACACACTTATATTTTTGTCTTCTCTGGTGATCTGTTTGGAAAAAAAACTAAGTTACTGTAAAAAGAGACTAGGGCTCATCAACCAGCTGGTAGTTCTTCCTGTGTGTGCCACTCAAGCAATAATTTGTACCCTATGTCTGTGTTGTTTTGCATCAGGTCCTTTTAATAACTTTGAACTTCTTGTCCTAGCTCATATGCATAAACTTATGTTGAGAATGCTTAAAATAAAATTGGTAGTTGATAATGTTGATAGAGAAGCTTGTAACTGACGTTGCAGCTCCTGAGATCATCACATTCAGCTCCTCCATCTCATTTCATCATGGAGGTCTTGCTTAAGGGAAGCTCGGGGCTCTGACAACAATTGTTACCTGCCCTCTCTGCTGTGGAGAAGAACTTAAAATTGAGGCTGTCAGCAATAATGATCTTGAAAACTAACTCCTAAGTGTATTCCAAACCTTAGTTATGACAGATAAATAAATTGTGCATCCCAGGGGGCTGGTCTACACTTGTTAATGCAACACAGCTACAGTGATTAGGGGTTGTGAAAAATACACATCCTTAATACATAGTTATACCAAATGAACCCTCACTGTAAAGGGACTATAGTGATGGAAGAACATTTATGCTGATGTAGCTGATTGTTCAGAGAAGTGGTGTTCCTAAATACATGAATAAACCCCTTCAGTTCGTGCAGGCTAAATCTACACTATGGAGTTATGATACCTTAGCTACAAGGACATAATGAAGCCACTGTAATTTCTGCAGCGTAGAGACAGATTAAGCTCTGGAAAACAAATGCAGACTAAGAAATCACACATTATGAGGTTGCTGGGAGGAAATATTGCAAGAGCTCCAAGTTCTTTAAGAAGTAAATGACGATCCAGATTCATTATGGTACATATGAGGAGGCTTTAAAGAGCTCACCCCAGGAGAATAGAGAGAAAGCACTGCTTTCATTGCTGCATTATCTGACATGATACTGAATGAATCCTGGTTGTAGCCACAGAGAGGTCTTATGTATGAAGGATTTTGATATTCCCCGACTGTTGCTATGGAATGAATTTTCAGTAATTCAGACAGATATGTTCTGCAAAAGTGGAAAATTCTGTACAATGGAGAGTCCTGTGTTATTTCAAGGCTGACCTTTTGGCAAGCAAATTCCTGGAGAAAAATTCTCACTAAACAACTGAAGACTAAGTTGTATTCAAATTAGCTATTTAATTCTTTATGGAGTAGCTGTATGAAATCTTCTGTTTTAAAAAAAAGTTGCCTGCTTTTCTGTCATTGAGCCCATAACTTCTGTGATAGTTCAATGTGCAAATGGTCTAATTTTCTTATGGCATTATAAGAGAATCATTATTAAACTTCCTGTGATAGGGCTCCTTTCATGTCCTCTGGGTCCTGGGCACCCTGGCAGATTTTCTTGCATGCCTCAGAGGCTCACAGCAACCCTTCCATTGCCTCAGGTCTTTCAAATGGCAAAAGTCTCCACTTACTAAGCCACTTTCATCATAGGCAAGTCACTAGTAAGGGGCAAGACCCCTCAAATGGTCCTAGTGCCCCATCCTGGTGGGGCAGCTCTCCAGAGGAAAGGGGAGGGGGGACCCAGGCCTGCCCACTACACTGGGCTTTGGCCCAGGGAACCTAAATAGCAGCAACTGATGGGCCTGGTGGTTGGGGTGTGTTTCTTCTGCCCTAATCACAGCAGCCGTTCCCTGGGCCACTTTTCCCATCACTTCTCCCTGGTACCTGTCTGAGTCTCCTCTTTTCTACCAAACCTCAATCCTCCAGCATCATTTCCTAGTCTGCTACTCTCCTCCTTTCCCCCTCTGTGTCCTGAGGGGATCCTTTTAAAGTTGAACCTGTCCACCTAACTGGCTGCAGGTGTCTAATTCGCCTGCTGCTGTAGACCAGCTCTTAATGAGCCTCCAGTGTTTTTTTTTAAGGACAGGGAATAGAAATCCACTCACCCAGCTCCTGGTGTATCTGCCCTCCATCGGGCCCATTGACTTCGGTCTGCTACATTTCCATATAATCCAGTGACATGCCAGACAAATTGTTTCCTCACTAAGGCGGGGTCTACACAAGCCCCTTCCTTTTGAAAGGGGCATGTTAATGAGTGGGTTTGAAATATGCTAATGAGGCACTACAATGAATATGCAGTGCCTCATTAGCATAATGGTGGCCACAGCGATTCAAAAGTGGGGCTTTTCGAATCGCACGCCGCCCGTGGAGACAGGACCTTCCAAAAGGACCCCGCCAGTTTTCGAAAGACCTTCTTCCTAACACTAGATATGGCTTATTTTGAAATAGGCACTATCCCCTGTCTTAACAGCACCTATTTCAAAATAGCTATTTTGAAATAAACACTATTCCTCGTAGAATGAGGTTTACCAATTTTGAAATGTCAACTGCTATTTTGAAATTATTCTGAAATAGCAGCTGTGTTGTGTAGATGGTAGGATATTTTGAAGTAACAGCTGTTATTCTGAAATAACTATGTTGTGAACACCTATCCAGAGTGTGCATAGGGCTTTGCAAAAATACAAGAAAAAGTCCCTGCTAGGTGTAACTTGCCTGCTTTTAGCATAAATGCAGGATATTAAAATCATAGACCTGGAAGGGACCTAGAGAAGTCATCTAGTCCAGTCCCCTGCATTCATGGCAGGACTAAGTATTATCTAGACCGTGGGTGTCCAACCTTTTGGCTTGCCTGGGCCACATTGAGTGAAGATAGTCTTGGGCCGTGTACAAAATATATAATATAGTTAATGTATATAAATCACACAATAATGTTAAAAGTTCATGATCTTGTGGGGCCGCATTACTAGCTGTCCAGGGCCGCATGTGGCCCACGGGCCGCAGGTTGGACATGCCTGATCTAGACCATTCCTGATTGGGGTCCCTGTAAATTGAGCACTTGTGTAGGAGTGATTCAGATGCTGCCCAGCTGAACAGTAGCGTGCTCACTGCACTGCTGTACAGCATGTATTTCTACTGGTGGTGCACATCCACACATGCTTCAGTGCACATAACAAAATATATTCCACACTTAAATGGAAAAAAATTAGAGGAAATATTGTTCCTGATAGTTTGTCCAACTCGCTCTTAAAAAATCTTTGATGGAGGTGTCACAACCTTCCATGGCAATTTAGTCCAGTGATCAATCACCCTGACAGTTAAGAATTTTTTCCTAACATTCAACCTGTATCTCCCTTGCTGCAATTTAAGCTCACTGCTTCTAGTCCTATTCTCAGAAGTTACAAAGAACAGTTTTTCTCCCTCCTCTTTGTAACAGCATTCCATATACTTGAAAACGGTTACCATGATCCCTCTCAGTCTTTTCTTTTCCAGACTAAACAACCCCTGCCTCCTTTTTTTTCCCCCAACTTTGCCTCGCAGATCATGTTTTCTAGACCTTCACTCATTTTTGTTGCTTGTTTGGATGTTCTCCAGTTTATTCACATCTTTCCTGCAATGTGGTACCCACAATTTTCCAGATGAGGCCTAATCAGTGCAGAGTAGAGCAGAATTACTTCTCATGTCTTGCTTACACCTCTCCTGCTAATACCTCCCAGAATGATGTTCACTTTTTTGCAACAGTGTTACACTGGTGACTCATATGTAACTTGTGGTACTGGACAAATCTCAGATCATTTTCTGCAGTACTCTTTCCTAGGCAGTAATTTCCTATTTTGTACGTGTGCAGTTGATTATTCCTTCCTAAATAAAGTATTTTGTATTTGCACTAACTGAGTTTCATAATATTTATGAGACAGAAAGAAATGGAGGAGATGTGTAGATCACCCATGCACCACTCAGAGTACAAGGGTTTTTTTTTGTCCATGTTCATCCATCTTGAATTTTAATCCTGTTCTCCAAATCACTTGCAACCCCTTCCAGCCGGCTACCATCCACAAACTTCGTAAGTATACTTCCTATGCTATTATCTAAATCACTGATGAAAATATTGAACAGAACCAGACCCAGAACTGGTCCTTCCCAGACCCTGCTCCTTATGCCCTTCCAATATGACTGAACCATTGATAACTAGTCTCTTGGAATGGTGTTCCAATCAGTTTTGTACACGTATGAGCTCAATCTAGGTTGTATTTCCCTAGTTTGTTTATGAGAAGGTCACGCGATACAGCATTGAAAGTTTTACTGAAGTCCAGGTATGAAGTCCATGTCTATCATTTCCCCCCAGTCCATCGGGCTTGTTACCCTTGCAAAGCAAGGTTCAGGTTGGTTTGATGGGATTTGTTCTTGACAAATCCCATGCTGTTACTTATCATCTTACTATCTTCTACTCTAGATACTTGCAAGTGAATTCCTTTATTACTTGCTCCATTATCTTTGCAGGTACAGAAGTTAAACTGAGTGGTCTATAATTGCCCAGATTGTCCTTATTTAATAATATTTTTAATAGCTTGGCACTATATTTTGCCCTTTTGTAGTCTTCTGGAATCTCTTTGGTATCCCATGACTTTTCACACATAACTGCTAATGGTTCAGTTATCTTCTGAGTCACTCCTTGAGTATTCTAGGATGCCTTTCATCAGGCCGTGGTGACTTGAAGACATCTACTTTATCTAAGTAATTTTTGACTTCTTGTTCTTCTCCTATTTTAGCCTCTGATCCTACCTCCTGTGTCATACCAGTATATCATACCTGTGGAACATTAATAGGTGATATGCAGAATCTTACCCGATGGGCTTGTCTACACTAGCCCCCTTCTTCAAAGGGGCATGATAATCAGCCCAAGCAGGGAACAGCAATGCGGTCCTGCAGTGCAAATATAGCACCTCATTAAGCTAATTCTTGCTGTGGGAACTTCAAAGTTAGGAACTTCGAAGCGTGGGCAAGCAATGTAGCCACAGGTACTTTGAAGTGCCTGTGGCTACATGGCTTGCCCACACTTCGAAGTTTCTAATTTGAAGTTCCCACAGTGAGAATTAGTCTAATGAGGTGCTGCATTTGCATTGCAGGACCTCATCACTATTCCCCACTCGGGCTGATTACTATGCCTTCTTCGAAGAAGGAGGCTAGTGCAGACAGGCCCTATTACTGTAAAAGAATGTTGAATAAACTTATCAGACTACCTGGATCTCTGAAGTTGATTTCCATTAAGTTGATTTAAGGCTTTACTCTACCTTCAGTGGATTAATGATATTCCTATTGATCTTTTGGAAATTGCAGGCATGGTGTTGTCCTGCTAAATATACTTCATCTGGCAGACTGGAAAATGCCTGCTTTGGAAAAGGTAATGTATTTGTACATGCTGCACTTGGGAAGTGGATTAAAGACTTTCCTTTTAAAATATATTGCCCTCAAGTGTTCATTTTGTATAACTGAAGCAATCCCAAGTTAGACAAGATTTATTAAGGCTTCCAATGCTTATTAATAAGCATTGGTCTTTTGGGAAAAAATGTTTTATTTTTATTGATCAGAAAATTTGTTTTATGAATGCAGTTTGAGCGTGAATTAATGAGAGCACCTTGACTAGCATTCCAAGAGTTCAAAGGATCTGTTTGTAAACATTACTGTTATTCCCTAGCCAAGATTATTTCACATACCTGTAGCCAGACATGAACCCCCCATTTGGCCTTTTCTTCTTCTCCCTCTCACTGGGAGAGACAGAGAGGGAGACAGGCAGCCTTTGATGCCCTGGGAACGCAGGTGTGCTGTCTCACCCAGACTCTCTACCATCCACAGAAACCAGACAGTGAATGGGCTAGCGAATGGTCATCCTTGTGGCTGATATAGGTAACTGACACGCCTGATCACTGCCCCAGGAAGAATGGGGAACCTCCGCCCATCACCTCCAAAGGTGCCCAATTGTCCACAATTCACAGTTGCAAATTGAGCCTTGCACCTTCCCTGGGAAACCTGGGGTTCAAACACATTCCTCCCCGATTGGCCACTTGAGACCAGGAAGAAGCCTACGTGACCAAAGGGGTATAAAGAGGGGTTTGGCAGCCCACCCCCTTTGAGCTCCAATCACCTACACTTGCTGGCCAGGTCCGGTATTGACTCCTGAGACTGGGGATGCCTGGTTCATATCTACTTCTTCCCGAGGGTTTGAGAGAAAGATTCTGGTCACACTGGATCTATGAGGCAGGGGTAAGAATTACAGCTGTATTACACTTCTTTCCTACAGGAATTGAGGGAAAGACTCTGGTTCCACCAGGTCTAAGAGGCAGGGGTGAAAATCACACCTGCAACGTGCCTTTCTTGTGTACACATTAATTGTATTAGTTTAAACTAGCTAGTTTGTCCAAAACTTTTCTTAAGTTAAATTGTGTTGTTTCCCCTTTACAAACCGCGAGTACTTCCTGTTTTTGGCTACAAACTGCTAAAAACCATTAGCCCGTCAATCAAACCGCGGGAAGCCCTTACCTTATCTTTAAAAAGCGTTTACCATTTAGATCTATTAGAAAACTGCGATTGGCCATTATCTTTTACATAGAACTGTAGATAATCATTATCTTGTCACTCAAACTCGGCGTCCATCTTGGTTTCATTCATAAAATTGGGCGGTCAGTTTAAAAATGCCTTTTACTCATGGCAGCCGCTTCTGTTGTAAAATCGCTGCCAGCGGCTTTCCTATTAACCGCTGCTAAAGTTATACACAAAATTCATAATTGTTGTACTTTAATCATTTGTCTTAAATTGTTTCTATCTTTGTATAAATAAAAAAGTAACTGTTAAAAGCCTCTAATAAGTGTATTTTCCTTTTGCTGCTGTACCCGAACTAAACGCAAACCAAAGAACCCAGCCTGCCCTGGCTGCTTAGCGTAGCTGCTGGTGTGGCATCACCCCCTTTGCCCCACCAGATGTTTAGCTGGCACCTGGGCATCGGCTCACAATACCTCATGACAAATACCAATGACAAAGGACAACTGCTGTAAGTTTAACCCACAGCTGTGCTTAGGAGAAGGATGTTGATACACACTGTATGATTAATTAGCAGGATTTCTTCACTTCATTGACTTCATCACTTCTGTTGGTATTGCTTCAATAGGCTATTTCCCAAATGTCCTCACTACCTTTGCCCTTTGTATATACTGCTGGTTACAATCAATCTTTAGGCTAAGGTGGGTCTAGAGAAGAGGTTTGAAGGTATTAAGTAAAATATGTATTGTTTTACTAAATCTATTTGTAAATAAACAAATGAAAGTGGTAGAATCTGTCTTTTATAATTGGAGGGAGGCAGATTGTGTGGACTGAGACATCAGCCAACAGATCTCTTGTTCTATGATGCCGTTGATGAGCAACTAAACCAATCCTTGATTGGATGAGCTGATTGCAGATGTCACAAAAAAACCTGCCACCCATGGGTTTTTGTACATTCTTTTTGGATCTTAAGCTTTTCCTGTAACGACTGGCTACATTGACTCTCAAAGCATTTAAGAGTCTGTACAATGGTTTGCCACCAGGACAATCTGTCCTGAGCTGGAATTTCCAGATCACTGGGAGATATGCCACATGACTTCATGTTGGCCTCTAGGATGGCTTTATAGTGCTTATACTGCCCACCAATAGGGTGCTTTCCATGAGCAAGCTAGCTATAAAAGACCATCTTTGGTATCCATGTATTTTCTGTCCTTATAACGTGATCAGTTCAGCAAAACTGTTTGTTCATTGCTTCCATGCCCATGACACCACACACCTCCATGACAGGACTTGTGTCTCACCACTTCATGTGGGCAATATTCAGACAGTGCATATGGAAGTGATTGAGTTTCAAAACATGACAGCAATATATTGTCCACGACTCTGAGCCATACAGCAAGATATTCAAGACAACTGCCTGATAAACTCTGAACTCTGCTATGTTTAACACCATGGTCATTCCAGAGGCATTTGGTCAATCTTACCGAGGTAGTGCTGGCTTTGGCTAATCCAGCAGATACATCATCATCTACATTTACGCTAGAGGACAGTACACTTCTGTGATAGTGGAACTTGTCAACAGCCTTAAGGACAATACCAGAAGCAGTGATCATTGGAGTGCTGGGCTCCTTCTGAACAGCTGAGGCATAACCTCTGTCTTTTTGAGGCTCACAATGAGTCCAAAACGGTGAGTAGAAGAAATAGAGTGATCAAAATGCTCTTGTGGATCCTTGCACGGTCATCAGCAAACAGAAGGTCATGGAAAGTTGTGGTAAACTCTTTAGTTTGAGCCTGAAGTCTCCAGAAGTTGAAAATACTACCATCTGTTTGGAACTGAATAGATACACCCAACATGCAGTCCTTGAAAGCAACTAACAGCATCATTGAAAAGTGAATGCTGAACAGGAGAGAAACAAGGACACATCCTTGCTTTGTACCATTTAATATTTCAAAAGGTGCTGATGTCTCTCCATTGTTAAGGACACAACCTAGCATGCCATCATGAAAAGACTGAACAATAATCATAAATTTTTCAGGACAGCTAATTTGCCCAAGTACTTTCCAGAGCCCATTTCTGTTGATTGTTTTGAATGCCTTGGTCAAGTCAATGAAAATCACACTGTAGGAGTCTGGATGGAGGCAGGTAAGAATGGAAGAGGCCTTTTTTTGTGTTCAGTATGATCTCCTCCCAGGAAAAAAATGTCAAAGCTGCTCTCTCTCTGAAGCACTGGGGGTTTAGCCTGGCAACTCCTGGCACAGACCCAGTACTGACTGCATGTGACTTTCAGTTTCTTTTTCTCAGTATGATGTGCTTCATTTGTTTTCTTTTCTATAATTACTCTGGGCCTAACACAGGCAGTTGCTGAGCCTTGTTAACTCCCAGCGAGGACTCAAACATGCTCTCAGGATCAATACTTCTCTCTGTTAACTGTGGGGAAGATTTTCAAATGCACAAATGCCCCTGACTCCAATTCTCCTTTAAATTTAAGTCCTTTTCCTTCTGTCTCATTTGGCGTTCAGTTCCGTGTCCATTTGATATAATTGGCCAAGTTTGCAGGGGGTAGGGTGGGATTGTTGGGTAAGAGCGGTGGAACTGGAATAGTTTTTATAGTTAGTGTGCTGAAAGCCATTGAACAAACCTATAAACCCTGTATATACTGGAAACCACTTCAAGCCAAGGATTTCTGCTGTACCCCAGATTCCTAGTTCTAGCATCCCTGCATCTGGGACAGAGAATAGCACCTTGGGGTAGTTACCAAATCAAAACCCAGATGCCATAAACTGTAGAGAGAGCAAAATAGTATCTCTGACTCTAGGACACTGGAGGGGCCTCAGGCATAAGATGAAGTGGGCTAGTTCCCTAAGGGTCTGGGATTATAAATAGCAGAGAAGAGGGGACAATTGCTCGGCTCAAGTTGGACAGTGTTGTTTCAGGTAATAGCATGGTGGTGATGATTCCAAGACTATAAAAATAGCAATAACTCTGCAGATGCACCTCTTTATTTGGTGTTCAATAAGATTGTAAACTGCTGGGAACAGGGAGAGATGCCCCTCCCTGTGCTTGTACAGTGTGATGGCAAAAACCAAAACTCTGAATATAAATTCTAAGTACAGTTTTGGATTATTTTTCTTTGGTAATTTGATTAAAAGTAAATTTGTACAAAAAGAATAAATGCAACTGAAGAAAAATCACCTTGGCCTGCTAATCCTAGGGTTGTTAAGTTCAGCCCTGAAAGGGGCCATTTAGAGATCTGGGGCAAAGAGATTTAAAAAAAAAAAGGGCGGGGGGGGGGGGACGCTGCTTGGTCCTACCATGAGGGCAGGGGACTGGACTTGATGACCTCCTGAAGTGCCTTCCAGTTCTAGGAGATGTGTGTGGGTGTGTACCTCTTGAAGCAACTTTTCCCTGAATTGTGTCACTTTTCTTTGCACCCCTTTTGGAACATAGCTGCAATATTTTGGGTTGATTTTTTTTCTCCATAGGAACTGCTCATGCGCTGATTCCCATAAAAGCAGTTCTACACATGTAGTGCTATTCTACAGAACAGTTTAAAATTTTTAATCATAACAGGCCTCAGTAGCGCTAAGGTGCAATAACTTACCAATTGCATGGAACAGGTGCTAGCCAGGTGTGCTGGTCTGTAGCTCTCCCAGCACCTGGGGGCAGTTGGGAAATACTGGGTTACCTGCTGGAGATGGAAGCTGAAGTAGTATGGAGAGAGTTGTAACCAAGGAGAAGGCAGAAAGGAGCCAGTCTTTCCCCGCCACTTAGTTCTATCACTGTTTTGAGCGACTAGAGCAGGGCCTGCCACAGTCCTATCCGACAGGCAGCTGAGTCTTTGTTTTGCTGTAATGGGAGGGAGATTGTGGTGGGGCCCTCAGTGTGGAGCTCCAGGCTGCAGCTTCTCGGGGCTCAGGGCCTACTGGCTGTAATGCCCCGGGGGCCCTGTGTGGAGTTGCACCCCTCAGCCGGGGGGCCTGGGTGTTCAGCTTGGGGGCTCCCAGTGGAGTCCAGAGGGCCTGCAATTGGGGTGCCTGGCGGGGTGTGGGTGGCCCCCGCAGCCCTTTGCTGGCCTGAGGTGAGCATGCCCGGGCTACAGAGTGTGCTCTGGCCGCCCGACCTGACCAGCCCCTCCCGGCTGGGTGTCGTGGCCCGGGCTGTGGAGGCCCCCGCCTGGGTGCGGAAGCCCTGGCCGCCTGAGGTGAGCGCCCCCGCCGGGCTGTGGGGGGCCCCCCGCCGCCTGAGGTGAGCGCCCCCGCCGGGCTGTGGGGGGCCCCCCGCCGCCTGAGGTGAGCGCCCCCGCCGGGCTGTGGGGGGCCCCCCGCCGCCTGAGGTGAGCGCCCCCGCCGGGCTGTGGGGGCGCTGGTTGCGGAAGGTGAGCAGCCCCCCCGGCTGGGTGCGGAGGCCCGGCTGCCTGAGCTGAGGCGAGGCGCCCCCGCCGGCGCGGAGGCCCGGGCTGCGGGAGGTGAACGCCCTCTCCCCGGGCGGGGCGCGGAGTGCCTGAGGAGGGCCCCGCCTGCCCGAGTGTGGCGGGCCCTGGCACGAGCGGGCGGGGCGCGTTCGGCTTTAAGACCCGGCGGCGGCGCGGCGGCGGCGCCTCTCGGTGTTGACAGCGGCGGGAGTCGGGCGGCGGCGCGGGGCGCTGCGGCGGGAGTCGGGCGGCGGCGCGGGGCCCGGCCCGGCCCGGCATGGCCTTCATGGAGAAGCCGCCGGCCGGTAAGGTGCTATTGGACGACACGGTGCCGCTGACAGCCGTGATCGAGGCGAGCCAGAGCCTGCACACGCACACGGTGAGCGGTCGGGGCCGGGGGGCAGTTCCCGGCCGGGGGGAGCGGGGTATTTGGGGGCAGTTCCCGGCTGGAGGAGTAGGGCATGGGGGCCGGGGGGTGCGGGGTATTTGGGGGCAGTTCCTGGCTGGAGGAGTAGGGCATGGGGGCCGGAGGGTGCGGGGTGCGGGGTATTTGGGGGCAGTTCCCGGCTGGAGGAGTAGGGCATGGGGGACGGGGGGTGCGGGGTATTTGGAGGGCAGTTCCTGGCTGGAGGAGTAGGGCATGGGGGACGGGGGGTGCGGGGTATTTGGGGGGCAGTTCCCGGCTGGAGGAGTAGGGCCGGGGGGTGCGGGGTGCGGGGTATTTGGGGGGCAGTTCCTGGCTGGAGGAGTAGGGCATGGGGGCCGGGGGGTGCGGGGTATTTGGGGGGCAGTTCCCGGCTGGAGGAGTAGGGCATGGGGGCCGGGGGGAGCGGGGTATTTGGGGGCAGTTCCCGGCTGGAGGAGTAGGGCATGGGGGCCGGGGGGTGCGGGGTATTTGGGGGGCAGTTCCCGGCTGGAGGAGTAGGGCATGGGGGCCGGGGGGAGCGGGGTATTTGGGGGCAGTTCCCGGCTGGAGGAGTAGGGCATGGGGGCCGGGGGGAGCGGGGTATTTGGGGGCAGTTCCCGGCTGGAGGAGTAGGGCACGGGGGCCGGGGGGTGCGGGGTGCGGGGTATTTGGGGGGCAGTTCCCGGTTGGAGGAGTAGGGCATGGGGGCTGGGGGGAGCGGGGTATTTGGGGGGCAGTTCCTGGCTGGAGGAGTAGGGCATGGGGGCCGGGGGGTGCGGGGTATTTGGGGGGCAGTTCCTGGCTGGAGGAGTAGGGCATGGGGGCCGGGGGGTGCGGGGTATTTGGGGGGCAGTTCCCGTCTGGAGGAGTAGGGCATTGGGAGGGGGTGGGGGAGAGTTCCTATATGTGGGGGTGGGGCATTGGGGAGGTGCACCTCTGCCCAAGAGAGGGGAGTTTGGGGTGGGTGGCGGAGCCTATGGGGACCCCTGAATGGTAGTGCAGAGCTCCAGGAAGGGAGTGGGAGGGGAAAAGCAAGTCCCTGGTCAGGGGAGGGAGAAATGAGGGGTGGGAAGGTATGGGATGGGGGCCTGTGGGGAGCCCTGGCATGGCATTAAGTGTGGGGGAGAAGTGAACCCAGGGGGACAGGGGAGGGGGGGAATAGAAGTCTTGGGGTGGGTAGTGAGATGGTGGGGTTGGGTGGGAAGAAGCCACCGACAAAGCAGCTCACTGTGTTCACTTGGTGGCTCTGGAGTCAGGAGGGTTTTGTCTGTGCAGCCCCTTCACTTCCTCCCTCCTTAATGAATTTGCTTTGAGCCACGTTGCCATAAAGCTGTACTTAGTGTTGATTATTTGTATTGTGTTGGTCAATAACCGTTTTATTTGGGCTTGTACATACTGCCATTCATGTCCATATTTCTGTTATCCACTCTAAGCTGTTCACTTGCTTGATGTGAGTTACGTTGACTGAAGCACCTGTGTGGACAGTGCTATGTTGACAGAAAAGCTTCTCCCACCAGCACACCTGTCACTTCTCAGTGGTTCACCAGACATGTTATAGTGGGGCAGCTATACTGGTGCATCTGCAGCACTTCTAATGTAGACAGCCTTTACCCAGACCATCTGCCTCTATGGCTGCCCTGTTATGACTGTTCATGGTGGTGTCAAAATAGGATTTTACTTTGTGTTTTCTTTACTTATCAAAACAAAGAAGTGGGCATGGAGCACTTTAAAGACTAACAAAATAATTTATTAGGTGATAAGCTTTCATGGGACCAGACCTGCTTCTTCAGATCTGAAGTGCTACATGACTGCTTTTTTGTTTCATTATTACAAGGGGTGAGTTTGAGGCTTAGCCAGAAGGAACCTAGTTTGACTTTCACCTCATAGGCTCATTTTCCTGTGATATATTTACCAGGCACCATTTTCTTAACAATTGACCAGAATTGGTCTGGAGTCACTGATATACAACAACAATGGAATTCCATAATTCTATTTTATAGGCCCTTTCTTGGAATATAACTATATTTTTTAAAAGACTGTGTTTATCATGGCATTATCAAGCAAGTATCATGGCATAGAATCGGAGAAAAAGAGATCTGTATGTTGTGTTTCAGATCTTTTTCCCACTTAGGAGGGAATGAGGATGTAAGAGATGAGGCCAGGTGCACTTCCAAAGTAGCAGATGCCTTGGTATTAGACTTGTTTTGAACGCTGAGGGGTGTGTCCTTCAGCCTTACTCATTGTTTAGATGCACACACATCACAGCAGCAGGAGTCTGTTTTCCTGGTATGGCAAATGCTATAACACGAATGACCTTAGAGGCAATTAATGCTATATTTATAGTTAATAAGCATACTATGTGATCAAAAGTGCAGATTTGTACTGTTACAGTGCTTTCTGTCTCAGGAGCTCAAATTGGAAGTTTATGGGACTAACTTTTGCAAAGCAGTTTCCCTCTGAACACATAGTGCTAGCTATGGGGAATCTTTTCAAAGGTATCCGTGAGTTCAGAAGTCATGACTAGTTATTTACAAGGCCAGGGCTCTGAACTCGGAGCTGTGTTCAGGCTTGTATTATAACCAAAGCTATGTTAGATACCCTTTACCTTTTACCTGTGTTTTAGTAAACTGAGGTGAGTATCAGAGAGGTAGCTGAGTTAGTCTGTATCTTCAAAAACAACAAAAAGTCCTGTGGCACCTTACAGACTAACAAATATTTTGGATCATAAGCTTTTCTGGACAAAGACCCTCTTCATCAGATGAGAGAGGGGCAGATTTCAGAGGAACATTTAATGAGGGAGTCTCAGTAAAGGGGAGGGCCAGAGCTGACAAGGTCTATTCAGTCAGGGTGGATGTGGCCCATTATTGGCAGTTAATGTGGAGTTGTGAATATCAAGAGAGGAGAAACCAAGTCAGTTCAGTCAGGGAGAATGTGGCCCATTGTCAGTTGCTAGTGTGGAGGTATGAACTTCAAGACCAAAGAAACTGCTTTTGTCATGAAAACAAAAAAGCAGTCAAGTAGTACTTTAAAGACTAACAAAATAATTTATTAGGTGGTGAGCTTTCGTGGGACAGGCTATTTTGGTTGACTCTCCAGCAGGAATTGAAGTAAAGAGAGAGACTGAGAGTTCTGCTCAGCAGAAAGCACTTTTCTATTCCAAATACTGTGTGGGATCTCGGTAGCAAGCATTGCAACCCTTTGATCATTTGTCTTTGTACTTCCATGTTGTTAATGTGTATTGGGGAAAATTCTAATAGCAATTAAGTTTGCTATTAGCCACAAATGCACAAAAGATCATAGAGCTGTACAGATTGAACCCCTCTAAATTGGCACCTTTGGGACCTGACCAACGTGGAACAAAAGAATTTGCTGAACCATGGGAGGTCAGTGTTGTCTAGAACATTACTAACTCTTCCACTGCTTACTGGGCTTTTAGAAAACAAAAAGCCAGTAACTTGCAGCTAAACAAAGCACAGAACTCTGTAAGAGCCAAGACTGGTGGTTGAAAACAAACTTATGGGACCACAGGAAACTTGGCCATGTCCATGGTAAGTGGTTGTTTGGCTAACTAAAATCGTGCTGGATTACGGATGTTGCTAGTTCTGGATTACAGAAGTTCAACCTGTAGCACTGTGCTTTTGATTTAAAAGCTGCTTGAGATTCGTGTATTTCAAATAGTTTTCATTTCAAAATAGTTTTCATTTCAGAAGTACTGTTAAAATTTTAAAATAAAATGGTCTTGAAATATGTATAGCACAGATAGTTTACATAGAGGTAGCATGGTGTAATGGTTAAAACTAAATAGGGATACCACCACAACATGGCCTTCTTGTTTGACGCTATCCTGTCATCTTGCTTACCTGACTTTATCCCCTCACTTATGAACTGGGAAACTGGGTGGGAGCAGGAAGTAACTGATTGACGCATAGTGCATCTGATTTGGACTCTTATGGAGAAGTTAAATTACGATAACAGATCCCAAGTGTAGCTGTAGGATTCCCTTCCAGAAGAAGTAAATGTCAGGGCATCTTGAGGGAGGAACAGCTGCATTTTGTTGTATTTCTGACATAATGAAGACCTAGAGTGTTATGTTTATTAATAGGAAGACTAAATAAAACCCTCTTGAGGCTTTTCAGGTAAAATCCCCAAAAGGGAGAGATCCTGGCTATAAATGTGATTATTTTGTAGAAATACATGGAGATCGGAATCTTCACAAATTAGAATTGCCCTGTAGCAGATACAAAAAGGGAGCTACAAATCTGTTTGCCAGTAATCTATTCTGTCCATAATTTAAGAGGGTATGATGGCCATGTTAAAAATACTAACAATTAAAATTCTTTTCTGTGATACTGATAACACTCAAGATTATTAGAGGAGAAAATGTGAAGAAATCAATTTATTTGTTTTAAATCTTACATCTTTGTTTGAACAATGAAAATAGACAGCTTCCTCTTTTGAGTCTGAAACTTCTGAGTCGCCTAGTGCTATGTTGTAGTAATTTTGCTGCAAATGCTATGAGGATTGCTTAGAAACTTTCCACTGGATTTATCAAAAGTGAAACACCTTCTTCAGTACTCTTTTCGTTTGCAAAAGTATTTGAAAACCAAGATTTAGGTCCAGATTTGATTTAATTTGTTGCTTTCCTATGATATCCAGGCTAGGTATACAGTGTAAAATTGTTATAGGCTCTAGAAATGGTCGGAGTTTGGAATAAACCATTAACTACAGGATAAAGGTGATGAATTACAAGGAAAAATATCTAGGGTTGGTAAGATACAAAGTTCAAGACAAAAAACTAGTGATAGGGATACTTAAAATAGAATCATTGGACTGGAGTGGACCTCTAGAGGTCGTCAAGTTCAGCCCCCCGCTTTAAGTAGGATCAACCTCATCTAAGTCATGCCAGCCATGACTATGTCAAGCCAGGACGTAAAAACCTCTAGGATGGAGACTCCACCACCTCTCTAGGCAACCAATTTCAGTGCTTCACCACCTGCCTGGAGAAGTAGTTTTTCCTAATATCCAACCTACTCCTCTCCTTCTGTAACTTCAGACCATTACTCCTTGTTCTGTCATCTGTTACCACTGAGAATAGTTTCTCTCCATCCTCTTTAGAAGACCCCTTCAGAAAGTTGAAGGCTGCTATTAAATCACCCTTCAGTCTTCTTTTCTTCAAACTAAATAAGCCCAAATCCCTCAGCCTTGCCTCATAGGTCATGTGCTCCAGCCCCCCAGTCATTTTTGTTGCCTTCCACTGAACCTGCTCCAGCACATCCACATCCTTTCTATACTGGGGGTCCCAAAACTGGACACAATATTCCAGATGTGGCCTCACCAGTGCCTAATAGAGTGGAACAACAATTTCTCTATCTGTTGGCAGTGCTCCTCCTAATGCAGTCCAATATGCCATTGGACATTTTGGGTACAAGGGCGCACTGTTTACTCATATCCAGCCTTTCATCTACCATAATCCCTAGGTCCCTTTGTGCTGTACTGCTGCCTAGCCAGTCAGTCCCCAGCCTATAACTGTTCTTGGGAGTCTTCCATTCTATGTGCAGGACTCTACACTTCTCCTTGTTGAACCACATCAGATTTCTTTTGGCCCAATCTTCCAATTTATCCAAGTCACTCTGGATCCTATGTCTACCCTCCAACGTATCTGCCTCTCCCCCTAGCTTGGTGTTACCTGCAGACTTGCTGAGGGTGCAATCCAGTCTCTCATTCAGGTCATTAATAAAGATATTGAACAGCACTGGCCCCAGAACCAAGCCTTGGGGTGCTCCACGTGAAACCAACCACCATCCAGATATTGAGCTCTTGGGCCCGACCATCCAGCCAGCTTTCTATTCATCTTATAGTCCATGTATCAAATCTATACTTCCTTAACTTATAGGCAAGACTGGTGTGGGAAATGGAGCAAAAGCTTTGCTGAAGTCAAGGTATTATCACATCCACTGACTTCCCCATGTCCACAGAGTCAGTTACCTCATCACAGAAGCTGATCAGATTGGTCAGGCACGACTTGTCCTTGGTGAATCCATGTTAACTACTTTTGATCACTTCCCCTCTTCTGAGTGCTCCAAAATGGATTCCTTGAGGATCCCTTCCATTATTTTCCCAGGTACTGAGCTAAGGCTGACTGGTCTATAGTTCCCTGGATTATCCTTCTTTCCTTTTTCAAAGATGGGCACTACATTTGCCTTTTTCCAATCATCTGGAATCTCTCCCGATCTGCAAGAGTCTTCAAATATAATGGCCAAAGGCTTGGCAATGACAACTGCCAATTCCTTCGGTACCCTTGGGTGCAATAAATCCAGACCCATGGATTTGTGTACATTTAGTTTTTCTAAGTAGCTCTTACTTCGTTCCTTCCCCACCCGTGGCTGCCCTCCACCTTCCCATACCACATTGACTAGCACTGTAGTGTGGGAACTGACCTTGTCTGTGAAGACTGAGGCAAAAAAGCATCGAGTACTTCAGCTTTTCTTGCATCATCTGTCACTAGGTTACCTCCCTCATCCAGTAATGGCCCCACACCTTCCCTGATAACCCTCTTATTGTTAACATGCCTGTAGAAACCCTTCTTTTTACCCTTCACATCCCTTGCCAGCTGCAGTCCAGTTGTGCCTTTGCTGTCCTGATTACTGCCTGGCATTTTCCAGCTGTGTGTTTGTACTCCTCCTTAGTCATCTGTCCAAGTTTCTACTTCTCATATGTATCCTTTTTGAGTTTAAGCTTACCAAAGATTTCCCTGTTAAGCCAAGCTGGTTGCCTACCATATTTGTGTTTCTTACTATGCAGCGGGATTGTTTGTTCCTGTGCCTTCAGCAAGACTTCTTTAAAATACTGCCAGTTCTCCTGAATGCTTTTCCACTTCATCTTTGTTTCCCAGGGGATCCTGCCCATCAGTTCTCTCAGGGGGTCAAAGTCTGCTCTTTTGAAATCAAGGGTCTGTATATTACTGCTCCCGTTTCTTCCTTTTGAAAGGATCCTGAAATCTACCATCTGATGATCACTGCAGCCCAGGTTGCCCCCAACTTCTATTTCTCCTACTAGTCCTTCCCTGTTTGTGAGCAGCAGGTTAAGTTGTGCATGGCCCCTGGTCAGTTCCATCAGCAGCTGTACCAGGAAGTTATCCCCAACATTCTCCAAAAACTTCCTGGATTGTCTGTGTGCTGCTGTATTGGTCTCCCAACAAATGTTTGGACAATTAAAGTCTCCCATGAGAACCAGGACCTGTGATTTGGAAGCTTCACTTAGCTGTCTGAAGAAATCCTCATCTCCCTGATCTGGGGGTCTATAGCAGACACCAACTACAACATCACCTCTCTTGCTTCCATCTCTAAGCTTAACACAGACGCACTACAGGCTTTTCTCCCTCCTTACACTGGAGCTCTGAGCAATCATAATACTCCCTCACACCGAGTGCAACAACTCCTCCTTTTCTCCCCCGCCTGTCGTTCCTAAACAGTTTATATTCTTCCATGACTGTGCTCCAGTTATGAGAATCATCCCACCAAGTCTCTGTTATTCCAATCACTTCATACTACTTATACTGTTCCAGGGCCTCTAATTCCTCTTGTTTGTTCCCCG
This sequence comes from Carettochelys insculpta, assembly GCF_033958435.1. Taxonomy (NCBI): domain Eukaryota; kingdom Metazoa; phylum Chordata; order Testudines; family Carettochelyidae; genus Carettochelys; species Carettochelys insculpta. Next base: position 48,674,240 of record NC_134147.1, on the reverse strand, counting down.
GGCTTCTTGAAGTCTTCTAGTGGATTGGCCTGCTTCTGTTAAGTTATGTCAAGTACAAGTATGGATAGTGTGACACTTAAAATAATGGGGAAATGTAAATTTAATAGCATTGACTAGAGTTCTACTTTTGGCAGCAGACAGAATCCTGTTTCTAGTAAATGAGAAGGAAACTACAGCATGAATGACCCCACTACATATGTTTGAATAGCCAGAACCCTAAGAGGGAATGAAACTGGTAAATGTCTTGTCAAAAGTCTGCAATTCATGGTAATAAAAGTAATTGTCTCTCTACAGAAAATGTACACAAACATCTTAAACTTGTACCAAGGGTTATCGTTAGTCTGTCAGAACAATGGCTAGAAAATGACTACAAAAATTACATTTGCACAGCAGACTGGCTTCCCTTGTGTCATTGAAACCATATCTGCTTCAAAGATCCAATGTTAGATACCACTGTGGAGCTAGTACACGTGGGGGTTCTCTTCAACTTTATGCTGCAGCAGCAAAATTGTCAGCTGACTCAATTGCTCAATCTTTATTGCTAGTGAAGAGTGAGGAGACAACCTCTCTCTCTCTCAAACGAAAACAAGCTTGTTTTTTTTTTTTTTTTTAAAGTTTCTATACAGAAACAAAAAACTCAACACACATATATATAGATTGTTTTGCTTGTGGAATGAAAGCACTTCATCTGGATGTGGCTAAGTGAGGTTGTATAGATCTGATTTTTAGAGTCTCTTTTTGGACTGAATGCGATGAAAAATTTTGGAACTTCTCACTGTATGATTGGACACAGATAATTCTGACTCGATATTTACCATGTGCACACTTTTAATTTTGACCATCACATTAATTTGTATTTCATCATTTCAATGGCACTTCATATTACCCCCAGGTATAAAGCTTGATCCTGCAACTGGATGTGCGTGGGTTTCATTGGGACTTTTATTCTTTGTAGGTTCTTATACCACACTCATCATTGTAATATCCAAGTCTCTTCTGGTAGCGCATTAACCCTCGTGACTAACATGTCACATAGCTTCCTGTGAGGATAGTGGTCTTGTTGCAAGATCTGCTCTTAGCATATCAGACAATAGTAGTGAACTGAAAATGGGTGTCATTTCTGTAGTAGGCAAAAATCTTCCTATCCTTGAATTCCCTTTCAATCTGAGCAAAATTATGTCAAATGTGTTTTAAAGTAAAATACTGGTATAGGAGTGTGTCTGCCGTGGTCAGTCTTCCAGAGCTCGATTTAGCATGCCTGGTAGGGGTGTGCTAACTCATACTTGCAGGGTGTGGGTATGGGTCCTGCCCCTCATTAGGAGAATGGAAGTTGACGGGAACAAACACTCCTGTTGACCTTCCTCAGTGGAGATGACGTGGAAGCCTGAATTAAGGTGCATCAGCTCAGCTACATAATTAGTGTAGCTGGAATTGTGTACCTCATGCATCTGACGAAGCATCTAACGAAGCAGGTCTTTGCCTGCGAAAGGTTATGCTCCAAAATATCTGTTAGTCTATAAGGTGCCACAGGACTTCTTGTTGTACCTCAATTTGACCTTCTGTTGTAGTGTAGACCTACAGTCTAAATGGCCTACTGTAAAGATACCGTGTTCTGACAGCACAGGCCTTTTCGACATAAACGTTTTAATGTATGTCAGCTATTTTGTGATGTAAAAGAACCCTCAGTCTATCTGTAGATGAGGACTTGCTTTTATAATCTTGCTTTTTAAGGCTTACATGGGAAATGAGTCTCTTGCTTGATATTCTCTGACGATGGAGTTGCGTGCCTGAACCTGCTAGCTCCAGAATGATTTAAAATAGTAAAACCATTAATGGGTATACATGCACGTCCTCTTTGTGATCCGTTCTTTTCCCTGTTTGATGACTGTACATTGAAATTACAACAGTGAAGTGGAATTTGCCCTTCAGTTACCCTGGTGCTTCTAGGTTGCCCAGATGTTGAAAGCTGAAATAGTTCCTTAAGATATACTTTTGAAAGCTTTTCTTTTGTGAGTAACAGTTAATGGGGACACTAAAGATGTAATCATCCATTCAGTTCACTTCAATGATTCAAATTTTGTAATCTCTCTTGTTAAGTAGTACAGAATCAGAGCTACATTTTCCAAAAGCTGTAACTCTAGGAAGGGAGAGAATCTCAGTTGTTTTAGAAACTTTTGTAGATCCTGATGCATTAATTTGCAATGAATTCAGCCTTTTTTTCCTAGCATGTGTGTTCTTGGTTTTTTGTTTGTTTGTTGCTTTGACCATACAATGGAATCAGCATTAAAAGTGACATTTAGCTTAATAAAACCTCCTGAGTTGTGTGTGTTGGGGAAAAAACCTCAGACAGAGCCCAGTGCAGTTTGGTAAAGTACAGTCAGAGCTTAAAAGATACCTGACAGTTGAATGCACAACTTATTTTAGTGTTATCAGCAAGAAGGGTTCCAATAGCACTCGCTGCTAATTATTGTTATTGGTATCACTGGCACTTGAGTGAGGGTGGCAGCCGAATAGTGTTGGCTGCTGAACACACAGGAAGAGTCCCTGGCCGGAGAGCTTACAATTTATACCGACTGAATCTGTTTACAGTCTCTAGGATCAATTCTGCAAAGTGCAGGGTTCACCTAATGCTTGTACAGTCTGTAGGAGTCCAAGGTGCTTGTCACCTTAATGGATTCTGTTTGCTCCTGTTCTAAGTGCATCCTTTACTAACATTCAAAACAATTTGCATTAATACAGGAGAACCAGCAAATTGTTCCTATTCGTAAAAAGGGACAGCACTTTTCTTTTGTTCTGGCCAAAATGCTTTTCTTGTTCGGTAAATTTCAATATGTGTCCCTAGTTTTTCTTCTGCAGTGGCCTTTTTTCATAACTTATTTATGGACTGGCATGTACAGCATAAGTATAAATATACAGCTGATATGAATGGCATTGTTTATGTTGTACATAGGCATCGCTTAGTGTCCTCAGTGTCTTAGATGATAAATGTGTTAGTCTCTAAGGTGGTACGGGACTGCTTGTTGTTAGATGATAGGAACATAAGAATGGTTGTACTGGCTCAGACCAAAGGTCTGTCTATCCCAGTATCCTGTCTTCCAACTGTGGCCAATGCCAGATGCCCCAGAATCATGAGTTGTGTAATCGTAAACATACACTGTTCTTTGCCTCTTCTTATTAAAGAAGAATCTATAGGTCTAAGCAGTCTTTATGATTGTGGTTACTTTCCATACTAGAAGATTTCTCAAATAAGCATTTAAAATGGGTTTTTTAGAACCCCTTATTAAAAATAGTTCAGTGTTCTTAAACTAGTATCAGGGAGGTCTAGGTTGTATATTAGGAAAAACTCTTTCAGTAGGAGAGTGGTGAAGCACTGGAATGCGTTCCCTAGGGAGGTGTTGGACTCTCCATCTCTAGAGGTCTTTAGGTCCTCGCTTGACAAAGCCCTGGCTGTGATGATTTAGTTGGGATTGGCCCTGCTTTGAGCAGGGGGTTGGACTTGATGACCTCCTAAGATCCCTTCCACCCCATTAGTCTATAATTTTTTTAAAAAACGTTTCATGTGTTAAAATAATCATAGGATTGGTTTTATGTTCATAGCCCAGTTCCTGGAATCCTTGGTGTTGGAATACTGCTTCTTTGGTACTACCTCAGCATACCGTGTGTCCTTGGAGTGGTTTGTCTGCTCCCTCTGCTCATGGGACAATATCCATGGGGGTCTCTGGCCACACAGTCCTCTTGTTATTTGGGAGCAAGAGGCTGCTGTCTGGAGGAGCCTGCCTGTGTATCTGTGTCTCCATGGCCGTGTCTACACGTGCCCCAAACTTCGAAATGGCCACACAAATGGCCATTTCGAAGTTTACTAATGAAGCGCTGAAATGCATATTCAGCACTTCATTAGCACGCGGGCGGCAGCGGCACTTCGAAATTGATGCGGATTGCCGCCGCGCATCTGGTCCAGATGGGGCTCCTTTTCTAAAGGACCCCGCGTACTTCGAAGTCCCCTTATTCCCATCAGCTCATGGGAATAAGGGGACTTCGAAGTAGGCGGGGTCCTTTCGAAAAGGAGCCCCGTCGGGATGCGCCGCGCGGCGGCAAGGAGCATCAATTTCGAAGCGCCGCTACCGCCTGCATGCTAATGAAGCGCTGAATATGCATTTCAGCGCTTCATTAGTAAACTTCGAAATGGCCATTTGCGTGGCCATTTCGAAGTTTGGGGCACGTGTAGACACGACCCATGACTCCCTTCATAGTTCCCCATGGGTGGGAAGTGTTTTTTTCTTTTTTCTTCCTCCTTCTGTGAATGCTGCTGAGATTTTGGAAAGAAATCTCCCTTCCACCTTAGTATGAAACATACCTTTTGAAGTTTTTCTTATGGTGGAGGAGAGGAGGATGGGAGAACAGATACATGAATGTGGAAGTAAAATAGGCAGATATGGGCTACGTCTACACGTGAAACCTACATCGAAATAGCTTATTTTGATGTAGCAACATCGAAATAGGCTATTTCGATGAATGACGTCTACACGTCCTCCAGGGCTGGCAATGTCGATGTTCAACTTCGACGTTGCGCGGCACCACATCGAAATAGGCGCTGCGAGGGAAAGTCTACACGCCAAAGTAGCACACATCGAAATAAGGGTGCCAGGCACAGCTGCAGACAGGGTCACAGGGCGGACTCAACAGCAAGCCGCTCCCTTAAAGGGCCCCTCCCAGACACAGTTGCACTATACAACACAAGATACACAGAGCCTACAACTGGTTGCAGACCCTGTGCCTGCAGCATGGATCCCCAGCTGCCGCAGCAGCAGCCAGAAGCCCTGGGCTAAGGGCTGCTGCCCACGGTGACCATAGAGCCCCGCAGGGGCTGGAGAGAGAGCATCTCTCAACCCCCCAGCTGATGGCCGCCATGGAGGACCCGGCAATTTCGACGTTGCGGGACGCGGATCGTCTACACGGTCCCTACTTCGACGTTGAACGTCGAAGTAGGGCGCTATTCCGATCCCCTCATGAGGTTAGCGACTTCAACGTCTTGCCGCCTAACGTCGAAGTTAACTTCGAAATAGTGCCCGACACGTGTAGCCGCGACGGGCGCTATTTCGAAGTTAGTGCCACTACTTCGAAGTAGCGTGCACGTGTAGACACAGCTATGGTGATCCCCTGGCTATGATTCAAGGACCCCAGGTTCAAGCTTTTCCTTTAACCGTTTAGGAGCCTGAACCCATGTTTCTAGTACTGAAGATAAGTACTTTAACTTCTAGGATACTGAGTGTCTGCCTACTTTGTGAACAGGAAGCCCATCCTGACCAGAGATACCAATTTATCCAGAGGGTATTTTCCAGTGAAAAGTCTTTCTTCTTGACCAATTCTCCCTCCAATGTCAGTGGGAAACATAACTGTGTCCCTTCTCTATACTTCTCTCTCTGTTCTGTCATTAATTTCATTAACTTTGAAGACATTTTGTGATATGCTTTTACCCAATACACTACAAAATAAAGCTTCACTGTATGGTGACAATTGCAGCTGGCTGAACAACTCAGAGTAATTTGAAAGTATCCCCATGCAACTGCACTCTGCGGCTTTACATGAGGAGGCTGAACTGAACTGTCAAAACTCCATTCCCCATCTTCCCTCATCATTGTTGTGGGAATTCTCATGGAGTCAAACTCTGAAAACTCCTTTCATTTCTATAGTGCTTTTTTCTTAGGAAAAAAGGGTGCTGGAACTTAAGCCCCAAACTGTCCCCCACCCCATCATCAGGCTTAACCCCCTGCAGCCCCAAACTGTCCCCACGCTTAAAACCTTCACAGCTCCAAACTGCTCCCCCTCCAGACTTAACACCCCACGCAGCCCCAAACCACCCCATCGCTATCCCCAGGGTGCGCAACCTCTCGCAGGCACAAACCTCCCCTCCACCCGCCACCAGGCAGCTTAACCCTTTCCAGCCTCAAAGCTCCCCCAAGCTTAACCCCGCCCCCTGCAGTCCCAAACCACCACCCCCAACCCTCCTGCTTTCCCAGAGCCAGGTACCCCCAGCCCTCTTCCTTCCCCTGCAAGTGAATGCTGGCAACTTACTGACCTGCTGCTGCAGGGGCTGCACCAACTAGAGCTGTGCTGGGATGCTGAAGCCATGCAAGTGCCAAACTGGGTCTCCAGGACCATGGCGGGCTTCTGGGACCATGCAGGGGCATCAGGAGCCATGCAGCTCCTGGACAGAGCCATGTTTGCAGAAGCCAGGCTGGGACCGAAGGAGTAGCTCCCATCAGGAGCTGTGCATGCATGGAGCAGAGGGAGGGGCACTCCATGTGTACACCTCTACTGAGCCGCATTTCACCACCCCCCACTGCTGGGGAGCATATTGGATGAACTATTTGCAGCTTGGAGCTGCCCAGCTGCTGTGCAAAATGGTGGTGCTGGGGGAGAAAGGTGCCAGAATGCCATTCTGTGGTGCTCCAGCAGAAACCCCCCTGCATTTATACATAAAAATAAATGTAGCACAGAGCGGGATGGTTGTCAATGGCAAATACATCCTTTGACTGTCAGCCTAGAAGTGCCACAATAACTGCTCCATTGACTTCCCAATTAGCAATTCTGCCCTTATTAGCCAGTCCTGGTACACCTGCATGAACTTCAGGTAGCTATTACTCCATGCTATCTGTTAGGTGGGCACTGGGCCTGCTCACAAATTGATTGGGAATTGCCTTAGGGTTTGGTTGTCAAATGAGCAGAGATGGGCAGCCAACATTACGCAGTAAGGCTCACTGTGACAAGTGGTAAGTATTGCCCCCACACGACATTACCCTTCTAGTTTATTGTAGTCTGACTGCTGAGGAGAGGCTGAGGGATCTGGGCTTATTTAGTTTGCAGAAGAGAAGAGTGAGGGCAGGGGGGATTTGCTAGCAGCCTTTAACTACCTGAAGAGGGGCTCGAAAGAGGATAGAGAGAGGCTGTTTTCAGTGGTGACAGCTGACAGATTAGGAGCAGTGGTCTCCATTGGCAGTAGGTGAGATCTGTGTTGGATACTAGGAAAAGCTATTTCATTAGGAGGGTGGTGAAGCTTTGGAATTGGGTTGCCTAGGGAGATGGTGGAATCTCCATCCTTAGATGTTTTTAAGTCCTAGCTTGAAAAAGTTCTGGCTGACTTAGTTGATCAAGGGGTCAGACTTGATGACCTTCTGAGGTCTCTTCCAACCCTATGGCTATGAGACTCTACAGACACTTTAAAACCTGGAAGCTTGAAAAGCCTTTTTTGGGCCACTGATAAGCATTTAGCTTTAACTGAAGCTGACTAGGATTTCCCTACCTCTTTGTCAGCTTTTCAAACCTCCTTCATATTAAGCAGAGGAGGAGCCAATGAAGGATCCTATTCGGAAGCTACTTAGTAGTGATTTATTTGTGGAAATGGTAGGTGTTTATCTGAGCCAAGACCTAACTATCTAAAAGTTTGTGAGGTCCCTGCCAACATCCTTTTGTGTTGTCCCAGCAGAGTTGCTGCTATCTTTGTTTTATCTCAGTCTGTTTCCATAATTGGGGTGGATGGTAAACTGCAACTGCTAAATTTGAAGTTAAACATTTTTAAATCTTCAGCACCAGTTAACTTGCACCCAGGAGTTTTAGAAGAATTGGCTGAGTTCTCTGAGTGGTTAAAGATGATATTTAGCAAATATGGGAAGGCTGGAGAAATCTCAGAGGTTCGGGGGGGAGAAAGAATGCTGTTTCAACATTTAAGACAGGTAAATGGGATGTCATGGGTGTCTAAATCCTGTGATTTTTGCCTGAGATTAACATGAAATTAATGAAGGACTGATGCAGGATGTAGTTTGTAGAGAGTTAAAGGATGGGAGCATAGTTGATGCCAATTAACATGATTTTATCGAAACATGTTTTTTCACGGAACCATCCATAGGTTTACTACCAGTCGTGCAAACATGATTTTAAGGGCTGGTGAAGTAGTTTTTCTTACCCACCCTCCTGTCACTTCTTTTCTTTCTATCTGTGCCTCTGGGGTAATCTGTGGGGACAGGTGACAAAACATCATTTTAGCCCTACCCTATAGGCATTGGCAAAGCAAGTGCTGGGGTCAGTTTTTGCTTCTGTGCCAGGGGATGACTTAGATGCTTGTTACAGGATTGCTTCCCTCTTCAAACACAGTCACCAATTTCCCCCTGCAATGGGGTCTCTCCCTGCATCTCATGTTGTGGGAGACCTGATTGCTGTGGCAGAAGAGGCCTCATGGTAAAAAGTAGCTGGCTGGGGCAAGGGGACATGTAAAATCATTGTGGTGGTTTTGTTTTTTTGATCCGAGTCTGTCATCTACAGAATTTTGATGTGGTGATGGGGTTAGTGTGTTGGGAGGACGATAAGGGCATGAAGCTGTGCCATTGGTAGCTTATTCTAGAAAGAACAGTATTGTATTGATCAAATCAATTTTTCTACTTTCCCTAGCAAATAATGGAATGGAATCAGCTTCTATTCTGCCTGCTTGAGAGTATTACTCAGCAGTGCTATGCGATGGTCAGTCCTTGTGTAAACAGTGAGCAGTAGGGAAGATTGGGCAATAACTTTGCTTCCTGTAAAATACTAGTAGTAATGAATGACCAAACATCATGAATCCTCTTTCTCTTATGTTCTTCTGGAGAAACTGCTAATGTTCTGTTGAGACTTGCTAAATAAGTGGTTACTACTTTTCCTGTCTGTGTCTATACCAAGTAGTTTCTTCCCATTTCCTAAGATACGGGTTAGAAATGAGGAAATGGAAAAACCCGACTTGGGCGTCTCAAATGTCTGCTAAATTAACTTGTGTCAGCAGTGGATGTCTTGGATTGGATTCTCTTCTTTCTTATGCTGGTGTATCAAAGTTAATTCTATTGCCTTTCGTTGTAACTGAGTTGAAGGTCTGGGCTTTCCTTTGGGGAAAGATAACTGTAACATCTTTGGGTATATTAATAATAAGAATGAATGGTGTGGAAACCATTCTTACGCTGATTTTATGTGCTGGCATACTGCATTCAGCTGCGTGCTTTCTGTGTGAGAGGTTTGGGATTTTCTAGTTCTGAGCAGAGATGAGCACCTACAAAAATACACTTTATTGTGGAATACTTTTGAAAAATGTGTCAAAGAACTTGTTTCAGAAGGCACAGTGTGTGGAAATGAAAGCAGCGACAGAAAAGAACATTCCGAGAAATGGGTGGGTAAAAAATCAACAATAATTAAATATACTCTGGTTCAACACTGAATCAGGAGTGGTAGAAGTGTGCTAAGTATCGGAGGGGTAGCCGTGTTAGTCCTGGATCTGTAACAGCAACGAAGGGTCCTGTGGCACCTTATAGACTAACAGAAAAGTTTTGAGCATGAGCTTTCGTGAGCACAGACTCACTTCATCAGATGCTGGTCTTGGAAATCTGCAGGGCCAAACCTGGCCCTGCAGATTTCCAAGACCAGCATCTGATGAAGTGAGTCTGTGCTCACGAAAGCTCATGCTCAAAACTTTTCTGTTAGTCTATAAGGTACCACAGGACTCTTCGTTGCTGTTAGAAGTGTGCTGGTTATTTAAGCCTATTATACTGCATTTAACCCATTAATTTCCCCCCACCCCTGCAAGCTTTCCATAATAACTGCTGCTGAATGCAAAATGAGTGGCAATAAATTTGGGAATGATGAACTGGAGTTTGTTCACCTGTGAAGGTGGCTGTAATTCCAGGGGATGTCTTCAAGTTAGATCTTTAGGGAACAGATTTTTCTCCATCTTTTACTGGCTGAAATGACAAGAGCATATGTACTCAATACTGTTTCTCCTTAAGTGAAGGTTAAGTGCTTAAATGTTTCAGAAGCCTGTATGCACTTATAATTATACTTGAATCTTTCATTGCTTAGGGTGCCTGGCTTTCGACCAGAAGGCCCAGTGGAATAGGGGCTGAGGCAGCTCCAGTCATCAAAGCTGACCAGAATGTTTGTCTGGTTGGTGGCAAGGGGGTGAGGAAAGAAATAGTCGCTGTGATTTTGGCTACGCTGGGGAGACCATTGAGCTAGAGCAGGGTGTGTGTGGTTATGTCTACACTGCAGGTTTATTTCCACATTCTAATGCCAAAATAAGTAATGTTGGAAAGTTGTATTCACACAGCCATGGCGTTGTGAAACAGTTCATTCTCATTCACAGTCACAGTTCACAGCCACAGCATTGCAAAAGGAGCCTTCACATGAGCTGATAATAGCAGTGCTATCTATTCCTTTCCGGCCTTGAAGGGTGGGGAGTTGGCAGGGCAGGGAGTTGGCAAAAGTGATTCACAGAACTTCAGTAACTATTTAGAGGGACAACGAGAAGTCTTGTGGCACCTTATAGACTAACAGATATTTTGGAGCTTAAGCTTTTGTGGGCAAAGACCCGCTTCATCAGATGCAAGAGTGGGTGGGGGGGTTTCAGAGGGGTATTTAAAGAGTGGGGTCCCAGTAAGAGGGAGGGCCAGAGCTGATGAGGCCCACCTTGCTGAATAGACCTTGTCAGCTCTGGCCCTCCCTCTTACTGGGACCCCACTCTTTAAATACCCCTCTGAAACCCCCCCCCCCCACTCATGCATCTGATGAAGCGGGTCTTTGCCCATGAGGGCTTATGCTCCAAAATATCTGTTTAGTCTATAAGGTGCCACAAGACTACTTGTTGTTCTCGCAGCTACAGACTAACACGGCTACCTCTCTGGTATTGAGAGAAAAACCGTCATCTCAAATTATCCTTCTGGGCTGTGTGAACGCCTTGGGGCCTTTATTTTTTTTAAGGGGGGAAAAAAACAGTGTAGACAAGCCCTATGTGAGAGAGACTAGCAGGGAACTCCTTGCGCGCACCCACCCTCCCTCCTTCCCCCTGTTTTAGAGAATAGAAAAAACTTTTGTCCTCCGTGTGCTGGTTGAAGCATGGATCTGGGGTTCATGGCAGGCAGAGCAGCTTCTGAGGCCTGGGGTCAGGTTGGCTATGAACCTCACCTTACAGAACTGCCTAGAGCCTGTATGCCAAAGCCCCTTCCACCCTTCAGCCCCTGACCCAACTTGGAACCCCCTCCTGCACTGGAACACCATCCCAGAGTTTGCACCCTCTCCCATGCCAGCCCACTCCCACACTCCAGATCTCTTGGCCCCAGCCCTCACTTCCTCCTGCACCTCAAACTCCTCATCCCCAGCCCCAACTAAGAGTCTGCACCCCCAGCCGGAGTCCTCGCCCCCTCCCACACCCCAACCCTTTCTCAGCCCAGTGAAAATGAGCAAGTGGTGGCTGGGAGAGAGGGTGGAGTGAGCAGGGCCAAGGCCTTGGAGAATGGATGAGGACAAAGAGATTTGGTTTTCTGCAGTTAGAAAGCTGGTTGCCCTAAATGTGTTCTAGAGATGGGTCTGAACAACACCCCAGATCAGAGAACTTCCTAGCTCAGAGGTTCAAAATCTAGATCAGAATTTTCACCATTTCTGAATGTTTCCAGACTTCACTGTGATCTAATGAAAGGCCATTACAAAGAGAAGGCTGACTCTGCATTCACATTTCTTTGTGAGTCACTGCTTCCTGTTTCTAACAATTTTGTTCTTTCTTATTTGTTTTCCCTTTTGTTTCTAGGAATACATAATTCGTGTGCAGAGAGGGATTTCCCTGGAAAACAATTGGCAGGTAATCGCTTTTTAAATTTTTGTTTGCTTAAACAAAAGGCCTTCCTATGCAGAGGAGGGTTACAGATTTGTAGGTCTCTTGGCCAGGGTAAGTGGGAGTTATTCCCCATCTCTTCCACTGGCAGCTCCCTTTACCATCTGTCTTTCCTGTTGGGGATCAGGGTCGATACTTAGGGGCTTCCTCGGCTCTTTGGCAGAAGCACTGAGCAGGTTGGGGAGTGGGGTCAAAGTGAGGGCACACCCATTTCTGTCTCCACCTCCCCAGTACCTAGGAAAAGACTAGGGTTCATCCTGGGTAGTCTAATTCTACCTTGAATGTGTTTCGTCACAAACTGTTTCTAATATCTATATTACCATGCATGAAGGCTTTATTTCTATATTCAGGTCTCCCAGATAATGAGTGCATGTGACCTGCTTTCTTATATGACCTAAGATACAACACCTAGGGTCTATTTTATGCGCACTGTTACCAGTTGTCTGTGGGACTACTTTTGTCAACAGCAGTGGGCAGGTTCCATGAGTAAAGTTTGGTGAGTCAGTTCTGTTGTTCTACGTCCAGGGGCAGGATTGCCACAGAAACTAAAGTCCTCTCGTTGATCTCTTACATGCTTTTTTCTAACATGCTTTCCAATTTCTTTAGTCATTTATCTTCAGTAGATAGAATCATGGAGGATGCTTTACACTGTTTGCTTTAGTTTTGGAAGCAAGTTGTTGTGTGCTTCTTTTTTCCTTGACTAAACTTTCTATTTCCATATTTAGCCAAAAATTCTCAAAGTTGTGATTGTTTGAGGAATGTTTTGTCTGACCTCTTAATCTTAGAAGATCCATGGGGCTGTGGTTGTTACAAAAGGCCTTGTCTTCTGCCATTGTGGATGTTCTAGGTCAAAAAAGAATAATCTCTGCAGTGGGTTCAAGTGCAAGTATTTATACATGGTAATGCTTTAAAATTTAAATTAGAAGGATTGATTAGTCTTCCAGAACCTGCTTCCCAGCAAGCAGTGGTACATACTACGGTCTTTTCTTGGCTGTGTGGTAATAAAAATAAGTAATAGCCTGTGTAGAACTGGTGAGACTCCACTGCTGCCTGATAGAGATGTTTAGGGGAAGGTCAAGTTAAGTTTTGAATCTGTGCTCTTGAAGCAGTTTTGCCTCTCAGATGGGAAAATGGGAAGGTGTCTACATCTCTAGTGAAACTGCTAAAATATAATATTACAGTTAGCTGTATTCATGGATGTTCAAGCTAGACAAATTCAGACTGGAAATAAGGTGTGTGTTTTAACAGTGAGTGATCACTGAAATAATTTACCAAGCATTGTGTTGCATTCTCTATCATTGACAGATTTTTTTGTTAAATAGAGATTGGGTGATTTTCTAGCAGCTCTGCTCTGACTGTTTTGGGGGCATGAGTGGGGAAGGGGAAGTTGTGTGTCCTGTGTTATGCAGGAAGACAGACTAGATTACAGTGTAACCTTCTGGCCTGGGAATCTCTGCTTCTTGCAAGGTTTGACACCACAGCCAGTTACTCCTCTCTCGCCACTTGCTGGCATACCCCTAGCCTGCGGTATAAACCCAGCAGTCTTGAATTTATTCAGCTTTAGAATTTATAAAGCTTTACACTAAGCTTTAGAAGCTTAGTGTAACCAAAATTCCAAGGAGGGTTTGTTTCCCTCAAGTAGTTTAGTTACCACAAGATAAAAGCCAGTGTGTTGCTTCAGTATTGCCTTTGTTTTGCAGATTGTGAGAAGATACAGTGACTTTGATTTGCTGAATAGTAGTTTGCAGGTAAGATTTCTTTCCCTTGATACCCAAGTATAATGCTAATTGATGGATTATATTGTATTTAAAATCAACTGCTTTCTTTGTACAGAACAATGAAGAGACCAAAGAAAGCATCAAACTTATGTGGTTGAAAATGAGCTTACTTAAATTTTAAGATTACAAAACTGATATCTCTGAACAAGTAGAAATGCTGCAGTATTCTGGGCTTTTGCCATGGGAAACGTTGGCTATAGTCTCTGTATGACTGGTATAAATCTAAAGACAGGAGATGGGCAGATATTGTATCTTTCTCTTCAGTCCTGTGACTTTCTGGTTTAGTGCACTATTGTTATCCTTTCTTTGGCTTTTGCAAAATGTAGGTACATACTTACCATCTTAATTCAGGACAGAAGTGCTATGTATGTCATTTTGTCCACCTCTAAAAGCACTTTCAGATGCTGCTTATCATGTGATGGATTTCTGTATCATTGCAAAGGGTTTCTCAGTTAACCACTGAATTGACCGTTTGTTTTTATTTCCTTTTCTTTTAGGACAGTAGTTTCTTTTAGTTTGCTTAGGAAATGACAAAGTGTGTGTGGGGAGATGGATAGCCAGAGACTAATGTTTATGGGAAGGATGCTTGTGGTTCCAGGATTTCTTATGTTAGCACCAGAGAATTAACATATGGGGTGAACAGTAAAGATTTTTATCTGCTACTTCTTCTTTTCTTTCTTCTGTCACATGTACTGTGTTGGCAGAAACTTGACTGTTTCCGGTTTTCGTTTCCTAGTTGGTTTTGAAAACCTGACCACTTTTTGAAGTATAGTGAACAAGAATGGCCAAGTATGTTGAACTGTGCTCAAAATCTGAGCAGCACTAAATATAGAAGCAGGAATGACAATGTAGAGAATAGAAGATACGCTTTGGACCAAATTCAGATGTAATTTAAGCATGTGTAACTTTATTGAGTTCTTTGTGGTGATCCATCTGCTCTGAATTCGCACTGAAGATAATGTATGATCACTATTAATTGGCCAACTTTTCTTTCTTTCTTTGTCTTATGTGGCTCAGTTCTTCACTCCTTAATCTGGAGAAACTCCCACTCTCTTCATTGACCTAACTGGGAGTTTGGCCTGAGTACAGAATCCAAACATGGGCCCCCATGTACTGACACAGCATAGTATGTACAAGACTGCTCTGTTATGTTGTGTATATCTTGGCATGCGTTAGTTGTGTTCAGCCCAAATGTGGCTTCAGCAGGGGATGACTGGATTCCAGACTTTTTTCAGTATATGGGAACAGAGCAATTTTAAAAACAACCTCTATGAGCAGGAAAAGAAAATCTTACGGAATGCACAAGTCTTATGGTTTTCCCTTTTCATCCTCTGTGGGTGGATAGTCGCTGTTCTTTGACTTACATACAACTTCCTAGGAGTGAGAAATGCAGCGTGCTTGTGACAAAATTGCTATCTATAGTACTAGCAGGGCCAACAATCACAAAGGCCCCTAGTGCAATGGTGGAGGTGAGGGCAGCTCCTTGCCCCAGGAAGGAGCGGACCATGGGTGGAAGGGGCAGGGCCTAGGGCAGTCAGCCCTTAGCACCACTCAGATGGCAGTGCTGCCATCTGTCCCCAGAGCTCTGCAGAGTGGCAGAGCAGCGCTGCTGCAGCCTTTCAAAATAACAGCATCAGTAGCTGGAGCTCCGGGCTCCTATGCAACACCAGGCTCCTTTGCAAATGCCTCCTTTGTCTGTCCCTATTGGCAGATGTGTACAATACCTCTGCCTGGTAAAGAGCTGATGTAATATATTGTACAAA
This sequence comes from Carettochelys insculpta, assembly GCF_033958435.1. Classification (NCBI taxonomy): domain Eukaryota; kingdom Metazoa; phylum Chordata; order Testudines; family Carettochelyidae; genus Carettochelys; species Carettochelys insculpta. The sequence goes on along the minus strand of NC_134147.1, from coordinate 48,659,025 downwards.
GCTCTAATGGAATAACTGCATTATGGGGACACCTGAGAGAGAGAGAGATTCCTTGTGTGGAAGGAATAAGAGTTCTGGGGAACTGCTGTGTGTTTCTTTCAGTGGCATTGGCAGAAACATCTGGAATTGTTATTGTGAGATGGTAGACAGATGCTCCAGCTAGGGAGCCTGTTAAGCCCAAATGCTCATGCCATGTTCAGCTTCTTGTTTTTCAGGGCATGGCTCAGTAAATAACAGGAGATGGAAGAAGATGAAAACAATACAGTATGCTTAGTAAAACACTTCTCGGCTCTTTGTAAACCAGGAGGAGTAAGAACATATTCTCTAGAGGTTCAGTATAGAACTTGGAGCACAGGGGGAAGTAGGAGTCCCTAAAATGATATTAAGCCTGTGGTTTTCATTTTTTTTTATTTGTGAACCTGCAGAAAATTTTGAATGGATCCATTCGCTACCTTAGACACAGAATGTGTTACAGCAGTGGCCCTTCTCTGACAAATAAATCCAACTGGCTGCAATGGGTGCATTACCTCTCATATTGCTGAATTAGGGCCAGAGTAAGTATTCCCCTAGGCCTTGATACACGTACATAAATCTTTGCAAGATGATGGGCTCACTGAAGTGGAGTTAAGTAAATATGATCCCAGTCCCTCTTGTGATTTGATGTGGAGTTAAGTAAATATGATCCCGGTCCCTCTTGTGATTTGGCAAGTGAGGTTGCAGAAGTCCAAGGTCAAAGTACTGGGGTTATCTTAAATTATTCAAATTTGTTTTTCTGAATTGAGGAACTAAATCACCAAACACTCTGATCTTTCCACTTTCCATTTTGAGTACTTGAGAGCTGCACTGGGAGCTGTTTCCTCAACAACCAAACTATATTCTTTAGAAAAGAAGTTGTTCACTTGCGACTTCCTTTTTCTGCAATGCTGTCTCCTCCCGCTAATGCTAGCCCACATTATGCTTTGCAAGTTAATGGGTGTGCCCTGGTTTCCAAACCCTTTTGAAGCATTCTCCTGTGACTCTTAGCCTGGCACTGGCTGGTCACTGGAATACCAAGTTTATTGTTCCCAGGTGCTGAAGGACAGAGATGTCCTTTTGTTACCTTCTTATAGCCCCCAAAGTTCACTGTCTTGCTTCTGTAGCCAGGATGCCCTCCCTTCCCCCACCCTCTCTGTTCTCTGGTATGCTGACTTTGTTGACTGTGAATGCAAATAGAGTTCCATTATTTGATTTGCATGTGAACTGAGGCGGGCAGGTGAATATGTATCCTTTTGTCTGATAGAAACCTGCTTGTCAACTCTTAACTTGATTCATACTCTTTTGGAATATATTTTGTGTGTACCTGCAACTTCTGACATGGAATTTGTATGCTCATTGCACAGTGATATGGATGATCAATGTGATACTGGCTTTAATTCAGGATCTTAAATTGTATTCTTTAGGGATAAATACTATGGACATGGGATGTTAGGTGTAATGAGTTTGCCAGGCCTATTCAGAATTGCCGTTACAGAACAGGGAATCCTTTGCCTGCTGACTCTATAGGCCTCTTTGACACAAGCATCTGGCTTCTTAAGGACTTCTCCCATGAAGGCTCAGTACCGGTGGGGCATCTACTTTGATTTGCATAACAGAAATGAGGTGGAAAGAGGAGTAATTTATTTTATATCCATTCATATGATATAAGTAGATGGAAATACTGCCTTCAACTTACACTTGTGTTTTTCAGACACAACCTTTTGATTTCTTTAAAACAATGTGTATTTCTGCATTATCTGATGTTTATGAAGCATTTACTGATCATAAACTAAAGTCTCACAGTGTGTAGGTAAGGGATAGATAGTGACCCAACACTGGAAAGTAGTACCGCTGGGGTCAAACATAGCACCTTCATCTGTACAACATCACAAAGCAAGAATTTGAGAAGGGATGTGAAGCATAGCTCATATAACTGAAATAGCAACGTAAGAGCCTTAATTGGTAGTTGCTTCTTTAAATCGGGATGATTTTAGAACCTATAAACAATCTATGCCCATGTTAACAAGGAGAGATGAAAGCTTGTCAAGAGAAGACACTAGGATGTAATGTTGGTTTGTGCAATGACACAGGCATGCTGTGAAAATTGTTTCTGAAACAAAACAAAAAAGCAGTCCAGTAGCAATTTAAAGACTAACAAAATAATTTATTAGGTGATGAGCTTTCATGGGACAGACCCACTTCTTCAGATCATAGCCATACCAGAACAGACTCAATATGTAAGGCCCAGAGAACCAAAAATAGTAACCACGGTTGACAAATCACAAAAATATTATCAAGGTGCACAGATCAGAGAGTAGAGGGACAGAAAGGGTCGGGGAGCTTCCTACTGCAGCCCAGCCACCGCATCCTGGTGGTGATGCAAAACAAGGCGGCATTGGCTTCCTGGCAGATCTCCCTCCTCATTTTTTGTACTGTAATTAATGAAGGGAAGATGCCTTGTTAGGTTGTGTTATGATAACTAATGTTAACTGTTGAAGTAATGGTATTGATTTTAATGGGATTTGGTGGTGTTTTAGCGTAAATGGGTGTAAATTTTGGGGCTCAGGAATTCATTCAATTTTTTCCCATTGAAATTAATGGTAATTATGTTTTCGACCTACGAGAATTCGCCCTTAGAGGGGTTTTTCAGGAGCGAATTACCCTCATAAGGCGGGGGAAGACTTTACCTGGTTATTAGAAGAGCACAAAGCTAGTGTTTTATTGCTTAATTGTTTACCTCCATAAAACATTGAAAGAGGGAGTTTTTGATGATGATGTCATTCCTTTCTTTTTAAGATCTCAGCTCTAAGTCTACCTCTTCCTCCCAAAAAATTGATTGGGAATATGGATCGTGAATTCATAGCTGAAAGACAAAAGGGACTCCAGAACTATCTCCATGTCATTACTACCAATCACATACTGTCTAATTGTGAACTGGTAAAGAAATTCTTGGATCCCACCAATTACTCTGCAAACTATACTGGTAAGTAAAGGATTGTAAAACTGCATTAATAATTAAATTTTTGTGCCTAATAGTTGCTGAAGAAAGGGCACAGGAGAAATTTATTTCCTTTTCCAGACACAGGGGACCAAGTTCATCCTACAAATTGTGAGGAGGAATTTATGGCAGGGAGGAGTGAATTGACTCAGAAGTGCCTACATGCCGTCTGTCATGAAGCAGATCTGCGCATTAACTTTATTGTTATCAAGTCTGAGTGTTTTCATTTACCACCAAGAGCGTCAGTATGAGGCAATATAACAAGGGGAAATGTTTAAACTGCTCCCATAGAGTCGTACCAGTGCACTTAAGCTAGACCAGTGAGCTAAGAAACCCAGGGAACTGATTCAGCTTTGTTGAGTACTTTGTGAAGCCCTTGGTGCAAATTCCTCTTGGTTTCTCTAGCGACTCCATATATTACTGCGTGCTGCCGTGATAACTCACAGATTGCTGGCTGCTGCATCATGGTGTAGCTGGCATTTCACACTTTGCATTCTCCATGCCAGTGTTAGAGAGAGTGGATTATGCATCTGTAATGGGGGATAGCGAGCAGTGGTTGTGATTTGTTCAAGGGCACACATTGAGGGCTGAGTATCAAATGATGGAGTCCTGACACCCAGCCCATGCTTTTGACGTAGTCATATTTCTGGCATGCGCTATAAAGTATACTTACGGTAGCACAAGCTTGGGGAGACAAACTTACCCCTCTGTGAAACTCTTCCCATTTAACTGATAAGGATAAGTGAGTTTACCTGGTGAGATCAACTTCTCTTGTTTTCCTCTTCCAAATTCTCCCTAGGTCCCCGTCTCCTCTGTTAACCCCTCTTGTTTTCTGCATATCAGCAGTAACTGCCTTGTCCTGGGCTGCTTTTCAGGGTCTCTTGTTCCAGGTGTAGTTTGGCTTTCTGCAGAGAGCCATGATCTGGCATTTGGGAGATAAGGATTTTATTTATGCTTTGGCCATTGGCCTGGTGAGTGGTCTTGGGAAAGTCACATACATCTGTCTCAATTTTCCTATCTGTAAAATGGGAACAATAAGGTTTGCCTGTTGGTAAAGCACTGTGATATCTTCTGGTGAAAAGCATTGTAAGAGACTTACATATTTTTGTATTATGGTTCTACTTTGCTTTTCAATTCTTCAGAACTGGAAATGTCTTGATCTGTGTAAAGCACTGTACATTTGAGGTGGTATATACATACAAACATGACATACTTTGATCATACATCTTGAGAAATGTTGATAGGTACACAGTATAAGTTGGGGGTGGTAGGAGAAAAGTTATTGAATGGCTATGCATGTACTTTTAATACTACTAATAAATAATTCACCATACTAACTGTCCCTCTTGGAGCTCGCCTAGCTTGTTAGGGACCAGTCCTTCTTCACCATATACTGCTGCTTCTGGACTTGTATGTCCCCCAACCCCTCCTTTCTTCATAGTACAACACATATTAGTAAATAAGGGAGAGGGAAGAATTCTATAGTACTTAAATATTAACCACGCTAAAGCTTCTGGCAATAAATTCTTTTGTACGAGACCAGAATTTTCTTTGGATCTTGTTGACTGAAAATTCTCTTGTTTTTTGTAGAAGATACTAAATGCAGAAACTCTAAAAACCAAAACAGCAGCACCCAAATTTGATTCATGGAGATCTTGCTGGTGGTTCTTGCTAACCAAATGGTTGTGGCTGTTCTTCTGGTTTCTAACTTAGCTTTCAGTAAAGAAAGTTGAAAATATATTCAAAAACAAGTAGTAGTCCTATGGCACCTTTATAGACTACCAGATACCTTGGAGCATAAGCTTTCGTGGGCAAAGACCTGCTTCTTCAGATGCATGAGTCAATATATTTAATACCCTCTGCAATGCTTCCCTTTGTAACTAGTCACATCTAGCCCCAGGGCAGTTGAGTGGCTGTGAACAGTAATGAGGATGGCCCTCAGGACTGGAGGGGAAATCGTTCATGACTGTCACTGCATCTGGAAGAAGAGCTGAGCAAGAAGCACCTCTTCTGTTTATGAGTATCAGAGAGGTAGCCATGTTGTTCTGTATTGTGATGGGGTTCAGGGGTCCCCCTGCACTGCACCCCGTCCGCTGGCAGGAGTGACACTCACTCAGCAGGTACAACAGGAGGTTTATTAGGCAACAGATGCCCAGTTTCTCACAGAAGCGACAGTACAGCAGTCAGAGACAGTCCTTGCAACCCATCCTGGGGAGAAGACCCCGAGGGGTGCCCCTCTGGGGTGTAGCTTTCCCCCTCCTCAGGCTGGCTGCCTTCCAGCTCTCTTTCCCTAGCCTCTAACTGCCGCCCCTGATTCAAAAACCAGCTCGGCTCCTCCCTCTTCTTTGTTCAGGGCAGAGGTGTTACCTGCCAGTTGTAGCTCCAGGGTCATCCTTAGCCACTGGGAGCTGCTCTGCTTGCCTCAGACATCCAGCCTGACTCTCACAGGCGCTCCCCCCACTCCATCACATCTCTCCCCCCTTCCAGACCGAACTGAGCGGGGTCACTTAGCCAGTGACCTGGGGAAGTTCAGGGCCCTCCCTGCGTGACGGGGCATCGGCTATGGTGGTGGTGTTCCCCTTCACATGGACCACCTCCATGTCGTAGTCCTGCAGGAGCAGACTCCACCGCAGGAGCTTGGCGTTGGCCCCTTTCATGTGATGCAGCCAGGTCAGGGGTGAGTGATCGGTGTACACGGTGAAACGCCATCCAAACAGGTACGGCTGCAGCTTCCCCAGCGCCCACACCATGGCCAGATATTCCTTCTCTATGGCTGCGTAGTTCTGCTCCCGGGGCAGCAGCTTCTTCCTCAGGTACACAATGGGGTGTTTCTCCCCTTTGTCATTCACCTGCATTAGCACCGCCCCCAGCCCCACGTCTGAGGCATCGGTGAACACCAGGAAGGGTTTGTTGAAATCTGGATTTACCAGCACTGGGGCCCTGACCAGACCCTCCTTCAGCGCGCAGAGGGCCTCTTGGCACTGCTTGGTCCAGACCACCTTGTCAGGCTTTCCCTTTTTACATAGCTCCATGAGGGGGGCTGCGATGGAGCTAAAGTGGGGCACAAACCTCCGGTAGTACCCCGCCATCCCAATGAAGGCCTGGACCTGTTTCTTAGTCTGGGGTGTGGGCCAGTCTCTGACAGCCTCCACTTTAGCTGGCTCTGGCTTTAAGCAGCCGCTGCCCACCTTGTGGCCCAGGTAGGTCACCTCAGCCATTTCCACCTTGCACTTCCCTGCCTTGATAGTCAGACAAGCCTTCTGGAGTCGGTCCAGCACCTGCTTGACTTGGGACACATGGTCCTCCCATGTCTGGCTGAAGATGCAAATGTCGTCCATGTAAGCCAGGGCAAAGCTCTCCATCCCTTTCAGTAGCTGGTCCACCAGATGCTGGAAGGTAGCAGGTGCCCCCTTGAGGCCGAAGGGCAGGACCAAGAACTCGTAGAGCCCCACAGGGGTGATGAAAGCCGACTTAAGCCGGGCATCTTGGTCTAACAGCACTTGCCAGTACCCCTTGGTGAGGTCTATGGTGGTGAGGTAACGGGCTCCCCTCAGCTTGTCTAAAAGGTCATCAGGCCTGGGCATGGGGTAGGCGTCCGATACAGTGATGACATTAAGCTTGCAATAGTCCACACAAAACCGAACAGATCCATCTTTTTTAGGGACTAACACCATGGGAGAGGCCCAGGGGCTGGAGGAGGATTGGATCACCCCCAGAGCCAGCATGTCTTCAACCTCCCGCTCTATGTCCTGAGCCGTCCTCCCTGTGACTCTGAATGGCACACACTTGATAGGGGCGTGGGTGCCTGTCTCTATTCGGTGGACAGCTAGGTCAGGGCGTCCGGGTCTGTCCAAGAACAGCTGTTGGTGTGAATGCAGCACCTCCTTGATCTCCATCTGCTGGGCAGGGGTCAGCTGGTCTGAGAGGGGAATAGACTCCAGCAAGGAGCCAGCTCCAGTCCTTGTGAGCAAATCCACCAAGGGATCATCTCCCTGCCCCTCCCAGTGTCTGCACACGGCCAGCACCAAGTTCTCTCTGTCCCAGTAAGGTTTCATCATGTTCACATGATAGACCCGGTGGCTGTGGGCCCGGTTTGACAGTTCCACCACATAATTCACATCATTTAGCTGTTTGACGACCTTGAAGGGCCCATCCCAGGCCGCTTGCAGCTTGTTCCGCCGCACAGGTACAAGGACCATCACTTGGTCCCCGGTGGCATAGGCTCGGGCCCCGGCGTTACGGTCATACCAGACCTTTTGCTTCCTTTGGGCCATGGAGAGGTTCACCCTGGCCAGGCCCATGAGCTTGGTGAGTTTTTCCCGGAAGGTCAGTACATACTGTACCACTGACTCCCCTTCAGGAGAGGCCATCCCCTCCCACTCTTCTCTGAGCAAGTCCAAGGGTCCCCGTACCCTCCTTCCGTACAGCAGCTCAAACGGGGAGAACCCCGTGGATTCCTGGGGCACCTCCCTGTATGCAAACAGCAGGTGGGGTAAGTACTTGTCCCAGTCATGGGGGTATTGATTCATGAAGGTTCTCAGCATCTGCTTCAGAGTCCCATTGAACCTCTCCACCAGCCCATTGGTCTGCAGGTGGTAGGCTGTGGCCCAGGTGTGCCGGACCCCACACTTGTCCTACAAGCTTTGCAATAGGGCCGACATGAAGTTGGACCCCTGATCTGTGAGGACCTCCTTGGGGAACCCCACTCTGCTGAAAATGGACAGCAGTGCATCTGCCACGGTGTCAGCGTCGACAGAGGTCAAGGCCACTGCTTCTGGGTATCGCGTGGCAAAATCTACCACCACCAAAATATATTTCTTCCCCGAACGCGTTGCCTTGCTGAAGGGTCCCACTATATCTATAGCCACTTTCTGGAAAGTCTCTTCTATGATGGGCAGTGGCCTCAGGGCAGCTTTTCCCTTGTCCCGGGTCTTCCCCACCCTCTGGCAAGGATCACAGGACAGGCAATACAGACGGACAGCTGCAAAGATCCCAGGCCAAAAAAAGTTCTGTAACAACCTTCTCCTGGTGCGGTGGATCCCCTGGTGTCCTGTGAGCGGAACATCATGGGCTAGGTACAGCAACCTGCGCTGGTACTTTTGGGGAACCACCAGTTGCCTCTGGACCTTCCATGGCTCCACTTTGCATCTGGGAGCCCATTCCCGGTACAGGAATCCCTTTTCCCACAGGAATTTCTTCCTGCAGCCCTCCCCCGGCTGTGGAGCTGGGCTGAGACTGGCCAGTTCCCTCAGCTTCTGCAAGGAGGGGTCTCTCTGCTGCTCTGCCTGGAATTCTTCGGTTGGGGCAGGGGCGTATGCTACTTCCCCATCCCTGCCTGGCTCCAGCACCTCTGGCCTGTGAGATCTGGTTTTTGGGGGCCCCCTTTCTCTCAGGGTTGGCCCCTGTGGCTCCTGTGACTTTGGCTGGGCCTGTACCCCTGAATCTGGGGAACGCACCCCTCGTTTTCTTTGGCTACGGTTCAGGACCAGGGCACAAGGGCGTTCACCTGGCCAGTTCTCCAGGTCAGCCCCCATCAGTACATCCACCGGCAAATGGCTGTGCACGCCCACTTCCTTGGGGCCTTCCTTCTTCCCCCATTTCAGGTGCACCCTCACCATGGGCAGCTTGAAAGGGGTCCCATCAAGTCCTTTTATCGTCAGGTGGGAATTGGGTATCATGCAGCCCGGTGCCACCACCCTGGGTCGGGCCAGCGTCACGTCAGCGCCTGTGTCCCAGAACCCCGTGACCTTTTTCCCGTCTACTTCGAGGTGTTTGAGACGCTTGCTCCACAGAGGTAGTGCCGCCCCCACTCTGTAAACTGACCTCTGAGCTTTTGGTCCCCCCGAAGAGCTGGTCTGTGGGGCGGACTTGGCCCAATCCGAGTGCCCACTGTCAGCACCACCTGCCTTGGCCGCCAGCCCCTCTGGCTTCTGGGACTCCCCCCCAGTTGACTCCATGACCCCCCGGCCTGCTCAACCTGTCTGGGAGCTTGGGGCACTGGGCTGCTCTATGCCCCTTTTGCCCACAGCGATAACAGCCTGGGTCTTGTTGTGTCCCTCGGGCCAGCTGCTCTGTCCAGGCTCTGCTTGGCTTTCTGGGGGGTGGGTGGCTGGCCCTTCTTTCCTGGGCTCGCCCAAGAGGTGGTCCCCTCTATCGTACAGTCAGGAACCGGTCTCTCTGAGATTCTCGGTCTCTCCGGGACTCCCTCTCTTTGTGGGGCTCACTTTCAAACCTGGCCTGGCTGTTTGTGAAGTCATCTGCCAGTTTCCCTGCATTGTGTGAATCCCCTGGCTTCCGGTCCACGAGCCACACCCTCAGGTCAGGTGAGCACATCTCGTACAATCACTCCAGGACTGCCAGCTCGATCAGGTCCTCTACGGACTGGGCTCCCATTCCGAACACCCACTTCCGGTAGTATTGCCTCAGGCGGGCGGTTGTATCTACATGGGTTTCCTCTGGCCTCTTCTGCGCCTCCTGGAACAACTTCTTGTACATCTCCGGAGTCAGCCCGAACTTATGCAGCAGGGCCTGTTTGAACCGTTCATAGTCCCCAGGCTGCAGCCCCTCCAGCTGGCTGAGCACCGCTGCGGCCTTCTGGCCCAGCAAGGGGGTGAGGTGCCAGAGCCACTCAGCTGAGGGAACCTCATGCAACTCACAGGCTCGCTCAAAGGCGGTAAGGAACTCGTCCATGTCCCCTGGGTCGTGACACTGGGCCAGCACGCGCGCCTCCAAGTGACTGGCCACCCCGAGCCGTTTGGCCCTCTCCCCGCTTACTGCAGCTGGGGCCTCTTGGTGTCTCGCCTCTGCCATGGCTCGCTCTCCTCCCGTTCTCGCTCTTTCTCCTCCTGCTGTCTCTCTTGTACCTGGCGCTCGTGCTCACGCTCTCTTTCCCGTTCATGGCGCTCACTTTCTCTTTGCTGTTCCTGAGCTTCCAGTTCCTTTAATTTCACCTCGAGCTCCAGCCGTCGCAGCTCTGCGGTGGGGAACTCTGCCCGTGATGGACCACCGCTAGCTGAGCGTGACCTGGCGGGCACCGTGTCTGTCTGACGGCGTCGAGCCCCTGCTCCTGTCGGAGAATCCGAAACGCTTCCCGAGGCTGACCAGCCACTTTCTGCCGGGACAGGCTCTGCCCCCCAGATCGGTCATTCTCTTCCAGCTGGGCAATCAGCTGGGCCTTGGTTGCCTTCCCCACGGTCAGACCCCTCTCTCTGCACAGCCCTGCTAGTTCTGCCTTTAGGAGTCGGGTATAATCCATCTCCCCGCTGTCTCCCAGGTTATCCACTCACCAGCAGCAGCTGCAGGAATTGCTCTGTTCCCCTTCTGGCTCTTGTGAGGCTCCTTCCTTCTCTTGCGCTCAGTCAGCCACTGCTGGGAGCTCATCCGTGGGTGCAGTGCATCCCACTTCTGACACCAGTGTGATGGGGTTCAGGGGTCCCCCTGCACTGCACCCCGTCTGCTGGCAGGAGTGACACTCACTCAGCAGGTACAACAGGAGGTTTATTAGGCAACAGATGCCCAGTTTCTCACAGAAGCGACAGCACAGCAGCCAGAGACAGTCCTTGCAACCCGTCCTGGGGAGAAGACCCCGAGGGGTGCCCCTCTGGGGTGTAGCTTTCCCCCTCCTCAGGCTGGCTGCCTTCCAGCTCCTCTTTCCCCACCTTCCTAACTGCCGCCCCCGATTCAAAACTCAGCTCAGCTCCTCCCTCCCCTTTGTTCAGGGCAGAGGTGTTACCTGCCAGTTGTAGCCCCAGGGTCATCCTTAGCCACTGGGAACTGCTCTGCTTGCCTCAGACATCCAGCCTGACTCACACAGGCCCTCCCCGCACTCTGTCACATGTGTCCTCAAACAACAGGAAGTCCGGTGGCACCTTATGTACTAACATATTTTGGAGCATCAGCTTTCGTGGGCAAAGACCCGCTTTGTCAGATGCATGATTCCCACGAAAGCTGATGCTCCAAAATATCTGTTAGTACATAAGGTGCCACCGGACTTCCTGTTCTCTTCTGTTTATGTATCCCAGACCTATAACTTGTGGAGCACTGATGTAGAAAGATAAACTCATCCAGCTCCAGAAAGAAGTTTTCAAACTAAGACAGCCATTGTGCAATTTTATTTCTGTAGCAGTAACCATTGTACTTGTACTATTTGACTCAGTCAAAACCAGTGACGTTAGAGAGTTTCATTGTGATATTTTCTCTGTCTTAACTCACCTTCTGAACTCCTAACAAGAGTTGCCTTCGCAGCTGCCAGGGAGTGCTGTCTGCATCCAATAATGGGGAATGATTTCACTTTTTCAGAATTACACACTGCCAGCGGAAAGTCTGCAGGGAAGTGGCTTTGTACTAGTCAGCCCTAGTTAGTCTGAAGTGGCAGACCAGCAAATAGTAGACTAAACAAATGAATAGTTTGTACATAATGTCAGAGGGTTACCTGTGTTAGTATGTAGCTTCACAAAAAACAGGCAGTCCTTTAGCACCTTAAAGCCTAACCAATTTGTTTATTAGGCAGTGAGCTTTTGTGGGCAGATCTTACCCATGAAAGCTCATTACCTAATAAATAAATTGGTTAGGCTTTAAGGTGCTAGAGGACAATTTGTACATAGTAATGGCAGAATTAAATATAAATAAAGGCTTTAAAAGTTGGCATTAAAGATGAATAACAAAGATGAGTCCTGTTACATTGTAGGGCAGACCAGATGTGGGGAAATCAAGACCATGAATCCTGGATCTGAATGGTCTTGGGGTGGGGAGAGGTGTCTTGGGTCTTGTGGCGTGCAGAGAGAATGCATACTTCCCTAAGCCAACTGATTTACACTTTCTTGGATGATCACACCTACTACAGATTAACAGTTGAAACACTTTTCATCCATCTTTTGTGACATAAGTTAAAAGAAAAAACAATATTGCTACTCTCTGTGATGTGTGAAACAGAGCCTGAATCCCTGCAGTTTGCCTCTCAAGCTGAACATTCAGCAACCTGTGTATAATTAACAGACATTTAAAAATCTCATTGCAGAAATTGCCTTACAGCATGTTTCAATGTTTTTTCGTTCGGAGCCAAAGTGGGAGGTGGTGGAGCCACTAAAAGATATAGGTAAGAATTTGACAGTTTGGGCCTGTGGTGGAGGCAAAACACCTGCTGCCAAGTTAATGTTCCTGGGCAAATAGATTAGTCAATTCTTAAATGTCCCCCTTTGTGAAGGTGATTGAATTAAAATGGAGAATGATTGTAGCAGTTTGAGCCAAGTTAGAAAAGGACTATTTTTATGTATGTGAATTTGATAAGGGGTTTGGAGTCTTACCACTGGTAATACTTGGCACTGAAACCTTAAATTATTGACATAATTTTGGTATCTACTGATATAATACTATGCTGATAGAATAAATGTAGAATAGTTTTCTTAGTGGAGAAGCAAGAAGAGTGAGCATAAAAACCCTACTGTGATTCAGTAGCTTTTTAAATACAAAAATGAAAACTGTTGTTCTTAATAGGCTGGCGAATCCGCAAGAAGTATTTCTTGATGAAGAGTAAGAATCAACCAAAGGAGCGGCTAATGTTAAGCTGGGTATGCTGGCATCTCAAATTTCATCCTACTTTCAGGTTCTTCAGGATAGTCAGTTACAAATGAACTGGTCAAACCAGCCTTATAAAACTCCATCTGTGTGGATGACTGCCTTTGTCCCCAGCAAAAGTCATAAATGTTTTAAGTTCAGATATTACTTTAGTGAAACCTAGCTTCATGATGTTTTATCAGATACTGCATGTGAATAACAGAAAAATGTAAATATGGGTATTTGGGATCCAGCTCTAAGTGGTTAAGTGAACCAGTTGTGAGCTAAGGAAATGTAGCACTTTAAAGACTAAGGCTATGTCTACACTAGCCCCAGACTTCGAAATGGCCATTTACATGGCCATTTCGAAGTTTACTAATGAAGCGCTGAAATACATATTCAGCGCCTCATTAACATGCAGGCGGCCGTGGCACTTCAAAATTGACACGACTTGTCCCGACGGGGCTCCTTTTCAAAAGGACCCTGGCTACTTCGAAGTCCCCTTATTCCCATCTGCTCATAGGAATAAGGGGACTTCGAAGTAGGTGGGGTCCTTTCAAAAAGGAGCCCCGTTGGGGCGAGCTGTGTCAATTTCGAAGTGCCACGGCTGCCTGCATGCTAATGAGGCAGTGAATATGTATTTTAGTGCTTCATTAGTAAACTTCGAAATGGCCATTTCGAAGTTTGGGGCTAGTGTAGACACGGCCGAACAGAATGATTTATTGGGTGATGAGCTGTGGGTATGTACCACGAAAGCTCATCACTGAATAAATAACTTTGTTAGTCTTTAAAGTGCTACCTTTCTGCTACTTTGTTTTGTTGGAGTACAGACTAACAGGGCTACCTCTGTTACAGTTGTGAGCTAGTTTAGTTTCCAGAATTTTTTCTTTTCAGACTGTATAAAGTGTTACCTTTCGTTAGCATTTTCTCTTGTTTACTCTTTAGAGGTAAACTTTGCAGAAGTAGCTGTTTTAATAACTTGTGAGAAAATTAAGTGAAAATCATTCTATCTTTTTGTCTATATATTGTGCAGCTGATGATGCCTTACTGTTTGTGTTTATTTGTAGGCCGACTTTGGCCCTGATAAATATTTGTCTGACAAAGACTTCCAGTGTGCTGTGAAACTTCTTCCTTCTTTTTCTGTGAGTGTTACATTTTAATTCTTCAACTGAGCCAGCCCAAAACCAAACTTTAGGAGCACTAATCCCAAAAAAGTGTTTGCAGTCTAATGTAAAAATATCATGTACTTACAAAAATGCTTTAATCTGAAGAGAACAAAGCCTTTGAATGCATAGTTAAGCCTCGTGCACCTTGGTGAGGTAATGTGCAGCCACCCAAGAAAGTGGTAACACCAGAACTGTCAGATATGGCTGTTTTGCTTTTTTTCCTATCTTTCATGATACTTGAGTTAGCATCAACTTAAAGTTCCAGGATTTTCAGGCTGTCAGAATAGTGCTGTCTACATTTGATAATTCATCAGAGATGTCCTGAAGGCGTAATGGATATTAGTGAAATGTGTTTAGAGTCTCTGTGTTGTCTGTAATCCGTCAGTAGTCTGGAGGCGCAGGCTGAGGAAACAATAGAGGCAATGCTTTTAGCTCCTATGTAACAAGGAGCAAGCACTACATTGGAGTTGGGCAGATTTACTGCCATAGTGTCCTCATGGGTCTTTGCCTCCTGTGATGATGATGACCAGAAGGCTGCTTGCATGTGTGTTCAATGATGTGGGCCCAATGGTCACAACAGACCCCATGAGGTTCTGCAAAGACCACAGATCAGATAAGGATAGAAGGTACCCGGCTAAGTTTATTGTGGAACAAGGCACAGTAACAGGTGTCAAACAGGTTCTGCTGAACTGCTGCACATATGCACCTGCTTCAATGGACTGACACAGTCCGTGGGAATTCCTCTGCTTGTAGGTCAGACAAAAATGACACCCCTCCCCCCCACCAAGACACCAGGTTATATACAGTTACAAACAAAGCACGCCTCGCTGCTGATGTATCAGGTTGCCACCCTCAGTCATTGTCAGGTTACGACTCTCTGATGCTATTTAGGTACCACCCATCTTCCCTGTACCTTGTGGTTTGGTTAAATCATCTCTTATCCATCATGCAGTCATTGTAGATCCTTTCCTGAACCTGTGTCTGTGAGGAGTAGGTACCAAGGCCTTTTTTAATGAGCTGGTGGTACCATCTGATTTCGGATGGTACCAATTATTGTTCTGCACCTGGGCCAATTACCAATTAATGTTTTGTACTCTCAGCCTTGTCTGTGCTGTGTTCTATTCTCAGGGGCTTGATTTTTTTTTTTGTTCACAGCTTAGCTTTGCTTTTACCCGTGTTTTCTCCATTGTTGCTAGGTCTTGAGCCTCAGACTAGGCCTGTGATGTATGGACTTAAGCCTTTATCTTACTACGCATGGGGCAGAATTCAATAGTAGTAGCTCTGTCTGAATAAGGAATGGTATTTGGTGACTCTAAAGGAAGTCCTGCATGGCTTGTCTCAATGTTGAAATGTCTTTTGTTTTTTTTGCTGCATCACCTTGAAGCTAATTCTTACAGCCAAAATTTTGTAAACCTCTTAAAGTATGTCTGTTATTTTTCCAATCATGAAAGGAAAGTTGTCAGCAAAATTAAGTAGTGTCTACTTGCACTGATCTCATGGGGTAACTATGTTAGTCTATAGCTGCAAAAACAAGTTGTCCTGTGGCACCTTGCCTCAGGATGCCTCATTGCACTTGCTCTGAGTTACTCTAGGGAGTGATTAGTTTCCGAGAAAATCCATGAAATTGAACTACCTCATGTGCAATTCTAGGGCCTGAGCCCACAAACCCAGGACTGACTTTATTCAACTTAGAGACAAATGCCATGTCTATACTTGGCCAAAACTTCAAAATGGCCATGCTAATGGCCAAATCGGAGAATACTAATGAGCCGCTGAAATGAATATTCAGTGCCTCATTAGCATGCTGCCAGAAAGTGCCGTGTTTCGCTTGAATGTGTCTCATCTGCATGGGGGTCCTTTTCGAAAGGACCCTACAAATGTCGAAATACCCTTATTCCTATTAGCTGCATGTAGGGCCCAGTCCAGCTGTTACTGAAATGAGTAGAAGGAGTCCTGTCTATTTCAGGGTACGTTTGATAAAGTCCTTGCTACGATGGCCCCTTGGTTAAGATTAAAACCATGGTACGTAAAGCAGCTGTGACTACAGAATCTGATTTGCAATTCTGTTAAACAATGAATTGAGATGCATGATATTATTTCAGGATGTATCTTCTCTTTTAAATGAATCTAGCATGAATTTACTGTGATCTACATTAAAATGTATGTTGTTTCCTGATAGCTTCTTCTTTTGACAGCATCCCTACATTTATAAAGTCATTTTTGCCACAGCCAATGACTCCTCAGCACTGGTAATTAGACCATTCAATGAGAAGGGAACACTAAAGGACCTTATCTATAAGGTACTGTAAATTGGTTTTGATTTTTTGAAGAATGCTCTGGCATGATTTGTTGTAACACATCCTCTAAAGACCACAAAGTGCTGTTTAGGTTTTACAGCTGAGTAAATCAGGAGTCAGGTTTTCTTCTGTATAACTGCTTATTAGCAAACATGGCGTTTGACATTTTAATTACTAATGGTGTATCTTTTTTCTTCAAAGGCTAAACCGAAAGACCCATTCCTGAGGAAGTACTGCAATCCCAAAAAAATTCAAGGTCTTGAACTTCAGCAAATAAAAACATTTGGGAGACAAATACTAGAGGTAATCCCTTGCATTGTCTAAAATGCATTTGTGTCTAAAAAGATAATCTCCCCCTAGGTAACAGCTTGAAAATATCCTCAGAATTAACAGCTTAGATTGGCTATGTTTACACTAGCCCAAAACTTCGAAATGGCCATGCAAATGGCCATTTTGAAGTTTACTAATGAAGCTCTGAAATACATATTCAGTGCCTCATTAGAAAGCTGGCAGCTGCGGCACTTTGAAATAGACGCGGCTCGTCCAGATGGGACTCCTTTTCGAAAGGACCCCGGCAACTTCGAAATCCCCTTCTTCCTATCTGCTGGGAAGCCTTATCAACCCTTCTCAGTGCTTTTACAGTAATTTTGGAAGGAAAAAAAATCTTACTCTAGGAATTAAGAGGGGTGCTCCTTCAAACTGGAATTGTTCCAAATTAGTAAATTTTACAGAAAAAACAAGTTGAATCTCTCATAGTTGCTGCACTTTACATCATTGAACATTTTAGTCTTCCAAAAATTGGTTTAAAAGCAAATATTTGATTTTGACTCTTCTCTGATGTTTAAGAAACAGTAGCTAAATCCCTCTTATTAGGCTGTTACTCCCCACCACCCAAGAACTCTTCAGTCTGTGTGCTGGTAGTGGTTAAACCAGAGTAATTTTCATGTATGGTGAGTGTTTGATGGGTACCAACTTTCAAGACTCTCTTGAGTTAAGATCATATTCCATAGGCTGATAGTACACTATTAACTTATCTCATCTTCTGATGTTTTCCTTAGCTCAGTCTATTTTATCTCTTTTTAGCATTTGGTGTTGAGAAATCAGAAATGTTGGCAGTAGTGTTAGGAGCCTCGGGGGTAAAGTCTTACATAACAAGCATTATTGTTACACTGAACAAACTACTTGTAGGTCTTTTAGATACATTCCTTTCCACATGTGAGGCTGAGGCAAACTTCCGTCATGTGAGTTTCTGTGTTTGTTGTATAGGAGACTCATGTTTTTCCTTTTCTGGCTATTACCATTTGTCAAATGTCCCTTGCCAGGGCTGAGATTTTAGAGGAAGTAAATACAGACCTTTCATTTTACTTGTGCTCATTCCTTGCTCTAAGCTGTAGATCATTTCACCCAAAAGATCTTTGTCTCTTCTTGGTCCTTGATGTCCTGCCCCCTATCTCTCCCATTGTTTCTGGAATGATGAGGTGAAGCAGACGCTTTTGGGCATTTTCAGAAGCCCTTTGGGGAGCCTGGTGTAATTGTGGGGGAGGAGAGTAAACTCCCACAATCAGCTGAGAAACTCCCATAAGCTTCTGGAGAAGAGTAGTACAGTTATGCATCTCTCAGGGTAGTTGATTTACAGGGGAGACAGGATGGTTGAGATCCAGCCTCTTCCATGAAATGTTAAAGTCCAAGTGCAGCAGAATCTGATTGACGTGTCTGGCGGAAGTTGTTCGAGTGGAATGTGAGAACATGGACCTCCAGACAAGGGGTGCACAAAGTGGGGTTGGACTGCTTTGGTGGCAGGGGGCATGACATTTCATAAGGGGGGTACACCATGATTGGCTGCTTGGTGTCAGGCTTATCCATCTCATTCAAATGTTGAAATAGGTTAGTGTTTATGTGTGCGTATTCACATTTATATACCGATTAATAATGTTTTTATATTCTACATGTTTTCTTACACATGCCAAAAGGTTTTTTTTTGCCATTTTTGAACATAACCAAAATTCCATCAGTGTGGATTACATTAGATAGGTTGGGGCGGAGGGCCCGGCTAATGGCTGGGAGAAAAAATGGGGCCTGATTGTAAAAAGTTTGCTCATCCCTGGTCTAGAGCTTTGTGGATTTGGGGGAAATATCACCTGAGGCATAGAGATGAGTGTGATCATACCGGTGGTGCCAGTCCCAATCTGTGTGTGAAGAGCTGTAGTTGTAGTACAGGGCTTGACTCAGACAGTGTGGCTAGAACAGGGCAAAGCAAAATTTGGCCCATGGGCTGGATGTGGCATGCCAGGCTGCTGGATCCAACCTATAGGTGCAGCAGGAGCTTCAGTCAGGCTCTCTGCCTGCCGCATCCCTGTGTGCTGCTCAGGCCAGCCAGTTGCTGGGCTCTGTTTTTGTCTGTCTATAGCTGTAAGGCAGATGGTACGGGGGAGAGAGACTTCATGTGCAGGCCCTGCCCTGGAGTAAAATCTTGCAGGTCTTATTGGCTGATTTATGGCCAGTGGGAAATGCCCGTTTGAAGAGCAGGCACACCTGGAAGAACCCTTCTCTCCCTCCCACCTCTCAGGCTTCCAGCTATTCAGAGGCATATGGCCCCTTCTGGCTGTTCTGAGTGGCCAGCTGGGGCATGGAAGGCAGAGGACCCGCTGGCCGGGAGTCACCCAGGTTAAGGGTCTCCTGGCTGGAGTCTGCCTTTGGCACCCCAGCCCCTCCTTCCCCATATTCCTCTGTCCCTGACCCCTCCGACTCTGCCCCCAGTCACAATCTCCTTCTTAACCCAAACTTCCTCCTAGATCCCACACCCTCTCCTGATCCCAAGCACTCTTCTGTACCTCCTCCATTAATGTAATGGAAGAGTGCAGCCCTTTACCACTTTCCAGATTCTTGGAGTGCTCTGCCCCCATCAACAATTATTACCCACCCCTGAGTTAGAAGGTGAGAGCTGAATGGGGAAAAATGAAGGACCCAGGGTTGGATGACCGTATGCAACCATTGAGCATTCTATTAAGTACGCTTCAAACATTGTCTGAAAATCAACGCAGCAGACTTCCTTGCAGTGACATTTTCTTCTCTGATCTTTCAGGTATTAAAATTCTTACATGAAAAAGGATTTCCTTATGGGCATCTACATTCTGCCAATGTGGTGTTGGATGGTGATACATGCAGGTTGCTGGATCTAGAGAACTCCTTGTTGGGACTCCCATCCTTTTATCGATCTTATTTTTCACAATTTCGGAAAATTAATGTAAGTCACTTAAAGGGATGACCTAGATGTTTCATACATGTAAGTTCATCGTAGATTTGATATGGTGCTTGGCAATAAAATATTACCCTAGTCTATCTGTCCTTGATCATGACCTTAATGCTGTTGTAGAAAGTATGACATCTGTAGGCTTTGCTCAGATTAGACTGTATCCCTGGAATGGAACAGAGAATGTTCTTTTGTTTTTTTTAAAAGAAGAATGAGTTGGAGGAAATATGTAGCTATCTGGTTCTCCAAAGCTAATAAGCCCAACGGCATTCGTGTGTGTGTTGCAGGTTATTTCCCAGCTACAGATTATACATCACAGTATGCTCTGTGCCTGCAGAGAAGCTAGACCTGACTTGCCTTTTGTTGAGCACTCTGTCCTATTCTAGAGTTTGCAGGCTTTTACCCAGTATGTTGCTTTGCCCTTGAGTACTCTTTGTACTAAATTACATAAGGTGTCACATGGGACAGCCACTGACCTTGTTTAACAATTGTACTGAGTTGCCAAAGAAGCTGACAAAAGTTCATGGTTTGTGTTAACCCTTGGTGCCATCAAAATTTACTGAAGTCTTAGCCAACAAGTAGAGCCACATTTTATGTCGGCTACTGAATGTTAAATCTAAAATCCTCTTTTAACACTCACTATGCTAAGTTAAACCCACTGCACTAAATTCTCTGGTATTTTGTACAAATAGTTCTTTCTGTGGATTCTTTCTTGTTATAGCTCAGTGGTTTGAGCATTGGCCTGCTACACCCAGGGTTGAGTTCAATCCTTGAGGAGGCCATTTCGAGATCGGGGCAAATAGATGTCAGGGATGGTGCTTGGTCCTGCCAAGAGGGCAGAGGACTGGACTAGATGACCTCCAGAGGTCCCTTCTAGTTCTAAGAGATGTGTGTGTATTTATTTATTAGCTGCCTGGAAATCAGTGGTGTATGTTGTGTGAGCATGTACATTAAACTCTTTGATATCCAGCATCCACGGGACTGGGAGGTTGCCAGATAATCAAATACTTTGGATAATCGAGAATACTCACGCTGGGTGGGAGAGCAGAGGATTCTGCTGGCTGCACTCAAATGCAACATGGAGGGACTCAGGGCAACACTGAGAGGGCGTCCCCCCCATGGGGGTGGTGAGTTGCTCTGCTATGTGCAAACCCCAGCCCTGACACCACTTGTCCTGCTGGCTGCACTCAGAGCAGCATGGAGGGACGCAGAGTGGAACTGAGAGAGCCGCAACCCCCTCGCTCCCAGGGTCATTGCTCTCTCACGCTCTACAAACCCCAGCTCTGATGCTGCTGCTCCACACTACTTCCTGGTGTCCACTGACCAGATCTGCCCAGCTGTGAGTCATGCTGGTTATTCAAGTGTGAGAGTTAATCAAATACTGGTTAAACAAGAGTTTACTGTACATTGCTATTAATAAATTTATATCTAGTGTAGTAAACTTTGATGTTTACTGTTCGAATAATATTGGGAAAATGTGCTTGTTCAGATTTCCTCAGTATTATGGTTTTCAGAAATGCTATATTTATTTTGTAGTAATAAGGACTGTGTGAACAGAAAAACTTGTCAGTTCTTAAGCTGTATTTGTCACCCCTCCACATGCTTTATGAAAATTGGCTTATGAATATGCATACTCGATGCTTTATGCAAAACAGTCATGTAACCTATTGTTCAAGAGCTGGCTCCCCAGCCCTGGTGGTGACTCCCTATCTGCAGCTCCTCTGGCACTGCAAGCTGCTGCTCCCAGCTAGGTTCTGGCTGACAACCAGCAAGCCCCTGACCCAGGCTGCCAGGCTCTCTCATCCAGCAACATCTGTGGTCCTGCTGGACCTAGGATGTTGCCAGACCACAGAGTACTGGATTTCATGTAGTGATACTTTAGGAACTTAAAGGCTGGGTGATCAAGTCAACAACCTGTGAATGATTTGGTTTTCCTCTGAGCTCAAACTGTGGTTGGTTCTACAAAGACGTGTGACACTCACCTGATACTAGAACCCACTTCGGATCTAACACTTTTCCAGTCAATTTTGAACTGAGCACAAAGAATTCCTGTCATGGGCAAAAGGGATATAAAGGGGGAGCAAAACAATAAGGAGTCACCAGATGCCAGGAGAGACACCATTCTGCCCCCACTTACCAGCTAAGATGCCGGCTAGAAACATCTAAGGCTGCATCTACACTGCAAGATAAAATCAAATTTAATTCAGTTAGCTTGATTTTTTTTTTTTTTTTAAACCATGTGACTGTCTTCACTGTAAAGACCATTAGCTTGATTTAGGGAGCACTCATCTTGAGATTACAAAATCGCAGTTACCTGATGGGCATAGCATCAAGCTCAAATTCAGAAGTTAGATTAAAGGCAAATATGGAAGTGCCACATCTTAAAAGCAAATTTATTCGCCTCTAGAGGTGTCCAACATGCAATCCCTATTGCCCCTCTCAATACTCCACTCTGGCCACTGCTCTCCAGTAACAGGAAGTCTGTGAATTTCCAAGCGGGAGCAGTGAGCCTTTAGCTGTGGACTCATGTTAGTATGAGAGCCTGAGAAATGTGTCTGTCTGTCGGTCTGTCTGTCTTTGCTATTAGCACTGTGAGCACATGTGCCCATTCAAATAGCCCCTGCTGTGAGTTCACCACTGTCTGTACACTTAGAATCATAGAACAATCATAGGTCTCTTCCAGCTCTATTGTTCTAAGAAGCCATCAAGTCCAGCCTCCTGCCCAAGGCAGGACCAAACCTCATCAGATCAGCCCAGCCAGGGCTTTGTCGAGCTGAGACTTAAGCACCTCCAGGGATGGAGACTCCACTGCTTCTCTGGGTAGACCATTCCAATGCTTCACCACTCTCCTAGTGAAAAAGTTTTTCCTAATGTTCAACCTGGACCTTCCCAACTGCAACTTGAGACCGTTGTTCCATGTTCTGCCATCCGTGACCACTGTGAACAGCCTCTCTCCAGCCTCTTTGCAACCTCCCTTCAGTAAGTTGAAGGCTGTTATCAAATCCCCCCCTCAGTCTTCTCTTCTGCAGACTAAACAGACCCAATTCCCTCAACCTTTCTTCCTAGGTCATATGCTCCAGCCCCCTAATTATTTTGGTCACCCTCCGCTGGACCCTGTCCAGTGTATCCACATCCTTTGTATAACTGGGGGCTCAGAACTGGACACAGTACTCCAGATGCGGCCTCACCAAAGCAGAATAAGAGGAATAATCACTTCTCTGGATCTACTGGTAACGCTCCTCTTTATGCAACCTAATATGCCATTAGCCTTCTACCATGGCACACTGTTGACTCATGTCCAGCTTCTCGTCCTGTACAACTCCCAGGTCCTTTTCTGCAGAACTACTACTGAGCCAGTCGGACCCCAGCCTGTAACAATGCTTGGGATTCTTCCGGCCCAAGTGCAGGACTCGGCACTTGTCGTTATTGAACCTCATCAGATTTCTTTCAGCCCAGTCTTCCAGTATGTCTAAGTCACCCTGGACCCTATCCCTACCTTCCAGTGTATCTATCTCTTTCCCCCTGGCTTAGTGCCATCTGCAAACTTGCTGAGGGTGCAGTCCAACCCCTCATCCAGGTCATTGATAAATATGTTGAACAGAACAGGATGCAGAACCGAACCTTGGAGCACTCCACTAGAAACTGACTGCCATCCTGACATCAAGCCGTTGATCACTCCCCACTGGGCCCGACCTTCTAGCCAGCTTTCTATCCACCTTACCGTCCATTTGTCCAATACACATTCCTTTAACTTGCTGACAAGAATATTGTGGGAGACCATATCAAAAGCTTCACTAAAGTCAAGATAAATCACATCCATTGATTTTTCCGCCTCCCCCCCCAATGCACAGAGCCAGTTACCTCATCGTAGATTGATCAGATTGGTCAGGCGTGACTTGCCCTTCATGAATCCATGCTGACTATTTCTGATCACTCTCTCCCCTCCTCCAAGTGCCTCAAAATGACTTCCTTGAGGAGCCCCTCCATGATTTTTCCAGGGACTGATGTAAGACTGACCGGCCTATAGTTCCCTGGATCATCCTTCTTCCCTTTTTTAAAGATGGGCACTACATTTGCCTTTTTTCCAATCATCCGAGATCTCTCCCAATCTCCACGACTTTTCAAAGGTAACAGCCAAGGGCTCATCAATGACATATGCCAACTTCCTCAGAACCCTCGGATGAATTAGGTCCGGGCCTATTGATTTATGTATGTTTAAGCTTTTTCAGATAGCTCCTAACCTGTTCTTTCCCTAGCAAAGGCTGTCCACACTCATCCCACAATGCATCACTTATTGCTTTAGCCTGGGAGCTGTCCTTGTCCGTGAAGACAGAGGCAAAGAAAGCATTAAGGACTTTAGCTTTCCCTCCATCATCTGTCACTGGGTTACCTCCCTCATCCAGTAGTGGCCCCACGCCCTCTGATCACCTTCTTGCTAACGTGCCTGTAGAAACTTTTCTTGTTATCCTTCACATTCCTTGCGAGTTGCAATTCCAGTTGCACTTTCGCCTTCCTGATAACTGCCTTACATTCTCAAGCTATACGTTTATACCCCTCCCTAGACATCTGTCCAAGTTTCCAGTTTTTGTAAGCTCCCTTTTTGTGCCTAAGTTCCAAGGATTTCCCCAGTAAGCCAGTCTGGTCTCCTACCATATTTACTTCTCTTGCTGCGCACCGAGACAGTTTCTTTTTGCACCTTCAGTAGGGCTTCCTTTAAAATACTGCCAGTTTTTCTGGACTCCTTTTCCCTTCATGGTAGCATCCCAGGGGATTTTGCCCATCAGTCTCCTGAAGGAGCCAAAGCCGCTGTTCTGAAGTCCAAGGTGTGTAATTTACTGCTCTCTTCCTTCGGTCAGGAACCTGAAGTCTACCATCTCATGATCACTGCTTCCCATGTTGTCACCCACCTCTACTTTCCCTATTAGTTCCTCCCTGTTTGTAAGAATCAGGTCGAGCCGCACACGACCTCTGGTCGGGTCCTTCAGCTCTTGTATCAAGAAGTAATCCCCAACATTCTCCAGAAATTTCCTGGACTACTTGTGTACTGCCATATTGGTCTTCCAAAAGAGGTCAGGGTAATTAAAGTCCCCTATGATAACGAGAGCCTGCAATCTGGAAACTTCTCTGTTGTCCAAAAAGTCTCATCTACCTCATCATCCTGGTTTGGTGGCCTGTAGCAGACACACCACCACGTCTCCAGTGCTGCCTACACCACTGAGCTTGACCCATAGATTCTCAACAGGCTTTTCTCCCTCTGTGTAGTGGAGTTCCGAGCAGTCATAGTGCTCTCTTATGTACAATGCAACTCCTCCTCCTTTTCTCCCTTGCCTGTTCTTCCTGAACAGTTTATACCCTTTTATGACAGTGCTCCAGTCATGTGAGTCATCCCACCAAGTCTCTGTTATCCCAATCAAGTCATAGTTCTTGGACTGGGCCAGGGCTTCTAATTCTTCCTGCTTGTTACACAGGCTTCTGGCGTTTGGTGTACAACCACCTTAGATAACTTATTATTTTCTGTGCTGCCTAGTGTCAGCCCCCTGCCCCACTGTACCACGTGTCATCAAGGCTGTGCTGGGGGTTGTGCCTTGTATAACACGCTGAGAAACTTCTTTTCAGCAGTTTAGTTTTGTGTGGCAACCGCCTTCCCTCCCCTACAGGCGCCACACAGTCTGGGTCTTTCCCACACTCAGTCCCATTACATGGGAAGCTCCAAACCCAATAAAAGGATGTGCCTGCCGTCCGGTGCTGACCATGCTACTAGTCACACATTTAGGGCTCCAAGGGCTGGAAGGGTATTCTGGGCTTTGCTGCTGCCATGGGGAAGGACCACTTCAACCCCCCCACCCTTGCCTATACTGGGCATTGCTGCTGCCAGGGAAAAGTCTCCCCCGGTGGCTAAGAAACATGGGGACCTTTGCTGCCATCAGGTAAAAGCCGATAATGGGGATTTGTTGCCGCCGGGAGGAAGTCTCAGCTGTGGGGGCTGATTTCCCTATGCAGGGACCATGTCTACTGGGCCCTCAGCACTTGGCTTGTTTCTTTTTTCATACACAGTTGTATCTTTCTTCTCACTTTAAAAAACAGTCCAGGCACCTGTATTATTTTCAGGGATCACATGTAATAATGGGAGGTGGGATACTCGGTGGATGGCCAGTTGAGACAGCAGTTGTTGCACCCATGTTGGCAATATCTATATAATGAGTAGCAAAACCAAAAATTCTCTTTCTCTACACTTTTCTATCTTTTTTTCTTCTCACTTGCAAATATAGTCCAGGCTGCGTATTATTTTTCAGGGATCGCATGCATGCAGTGATGGGAGGTGGGACACTCAGTGGCCAGTTGAGAACACAGTTGTTGCACCCATGTGGGCAATATAATGGGATGGGAAACGAAAAATGCTTTTTTCCTAGACTTTTCTATCCTCTTTCTTCTAACTTTGAGGGGCCCTGCATTATTTTCAGGGGTCAGCATGTTTTCAGGGATCAGGAGGGGAATGAGGAAAATGCAATGTGGCAAGATGACATCAAGACCATTGAGCATACCCAGAATGCTATGGGGATGAGAGAACTGTGGAATAGCTTCCCAGAATGCACTACTGCAACAGTTGATGTTAGACAGTTTGTGTTTGGCTGCGATGACTCAACTCTGTGGGGAGCACGTGGGAAATGAGGATGCTCAGATTTGGACTTACAAATTCCAGAATTAGAAAATCAATACAAATTTGAATTTGTCTTGTAATGTAGATGCAGCCTAAGACCTGAAGAGGAGAAGGGATCAGGCCCAAGTTAGGAGGCTGCTTAGCTTGTGAAAGAGACTATAAGCACAACTGTTTTTAGGGTAAGAATTAGCATATAACAAGTTTTAGTGTAGTAGGATTAGCTGACATGTTTCATTTGTTTAGGTTTAGAAACTTACTTTGATCTGTCCAGTTTCACTTGGAATCACTTAAACCCTACTACTTATACTTAATAAACAAAAGCATTTCTATTATCAAGCCCCAGTGTGAATAATTGTTACCAGGGGAGCAGCCACCGTGTGGAACTCTTTCATTGATAAGGAGAGCTGACCTTATGAATGTTTCCTATGTGAAACTTGTACACAGAAGAAGTTGGATTTATTTGGGGGTTGGGTTCTTGGATGCTGTCAGTGGCCCTGTAGCTCTTCCCTCCCAGAGCTGAGCTGGTTCAGCATCTGTGTTGCTCTGAAGGGGTGCAGTTACCTCAACTCTGTGCCTTGGCTGTGGGAGACTAGAGCTTCTGACCCAGCAGGGTAGGGTTGTGGGGAACCCCAAGGAGCAGGAAGGTGGGTGTCAGTGGCTTGGTCAGCAGACTGGGTGACAGCTGCCAGGGGACCCCTGTGATCCAACCTGTTCCAGTATTGTCATCTGCAATGGAAAATGGATTACTTATGAGGGCTTATTTTATCAGAGGTGCCATTTGGGCTGGATGCAGCTTGTATGCATAATACTGTTCTTCCCCTCCAAATTCAACACAGGCAAAGCTTGAGAGGAGGAAAGTTACGTTTATCAATGGGGAACTCAGGCACAAAGAAACCAAGTGATTTGCCCTGGGTCTCACACAGAGCTGATGGTGTGGAAGTGGGAATTGAACCCCTACCCCAGTCCTGTGCGCTAACCACATTTGTAAATATTGAAACTGAAATGTGTAAAATTATTTGACTCTACAAACTGAGCTTTTTCCTTTCCAGACTTTAGAAGGGGTTGATGTACATTGCTTTGGTCACTTACTGTATGAAATGACGTATGGGAGACCTCCAGATTCAATCCCAGTGGAGAGCTTCCCTCCTGCGCCATCAGCATCAGTCGGTCAGTATAATACGGGGGACAAGTATGAGGGGTAGCTGTGTTTGTCTGTGTCTTCAAAAATACCGAGCAATCATGTGCCACACGACACCTCATTTGGTTTCATATTACTGGGGAGGCCTTTAGCTTCTGTTTAAAGTAACTTCAATTGTGTGCATATTTTAACAAAGGACATATTAGAATACACTAGAAGCCTACTTAAAATGTATAGTGGCTTTAGAAGGAGAGTTCTGAGGGTGGGTAATTATTTACTAAGTCAGCTACAATAGAAAGTATACCATAGCTGTGTTTTTTCTGTATTGTAAGCTTCCTTTTCTTCTAAGGAAATATATACAGCACATAGATAACGTTGATTTGCTTTGTCACTCATTATTTACTACACAGTTTTTCTGATCATCTGGTGAAAGTAATATTTACTGCTCTTGAATTGTGTACATGCTTGCGCTGTTTTAATTGCAAGATAAGGTAGGAGGTATTACACAATTTTGCCTAATTTTTAATCCCAGAACAAGGAAATCAGGGTTAGCAAAGTGTTCCTGCAGTATAAAAATCTGTCTGCTCTTTTTCTCCACCCACTTCCCTGCTCCCCACGACTTTCTTTTTTTAAAAGTGTCTGTCTTGGAATCCATACTGTCCTGTGAAGCCGTAAAGAACGGTATGCCCACTGTCTTCAAGCTATTACAGATGCCGTAAGTGCTTCTTGTCTTACTTTTTGTAGCCCTTATAGCTTTGCCCATATTAATATAATTAACAGTACGATTTGTGTGCTCTCTTCATTCCTAATAAATATTTGAGGAGGGATAACATCCCCCAAATGAGGGCTTTAATGGTCTAACTTGACTTAATGTATATCTCTTGTGAAATTTGATTTACTGTTCCGATGCTTGCTACTTTGTAGCCTACAGTACATTCACCAACAAGGGGGATGTTTTTCCTTTATATGAAGGAGTTCTGATTTTCAGTTGTAATCAATAAACACCCATAATACACCTCCTGTTTCCTTTAAAAGGAGAAAAAAATGGTGTTTATCAAAAAATCCTGAGTGGAAATCCTTCTCTGTAAGGCTTTGTCTATAGGGAACAACAATGTGGAGTATGGAGGTGAGATATCTGAAGTGCACTTTCAACTGTGCTAGGGAACATTACAAATATTTTTCATTACAAAATACATTACTGTAATCAAAGAAAGCCCTGAAAACATGTTATTTTGTACATCTACATAAAACTCAAAAATTGAAAAAACAAAAAAAAAACAAAAAAACAAAAACCCCAAAAAGACAATAATTAATCCTGACAAATGTAAATCCAGTTTATGGGTGCTGTTGCTGTCATAGCACTCACCATTTATGGATGTGTGGCAGGGTGATGGAAACATATCTGACATGCGAGGCTTTGCAGGTCGCAGGTCCTTCTAGAAGTGGTCCTGCAACATGATTAGCTCCATGCTAGTGTTCAAAATAGGGAATGGGCAGAAGTGAAATATTCTGCCCTTTTAGCGTTATTGACTAATCTCACAGTGTGTAGCTTGTCCCACATTTTGGGGAGTACTGTTGAATTCCATATTCTTTGGTGGGAAAGGGTCAGTGAAGTCCTGTCTTCTGTCGTCCTTATTTTTTTTTTGGGAGGAGGAGAAGAAATAAACAAATCTGACAACAGGGAAATGGTCTAAGGCTTTATAGAAGTCCTGAGTTAGAGAACTTAATCCCTATCCAGTCTGACATGAGGTGTGCTGTACGTTACTGCGCTCCCTGTGTGTTCAGCATGCTGTGGAGTGTGTAGGTTCTTGGTTCATGTACATGCTAATACAATTAAAGTAAACCTTTTGCCTCCTTGTATATAATAATAATCTGTAGAAAGAGTCTGTTTAATTTTGCAAGGTCACATAATTAAAAAAGAGTGGGGCAAAAAGAAACCCATATGTTTAATTTTTAAAGGAACGTGGACAGCTTCATCACATTTCTCTGAATTTTCTAAGTGTCTGGATCTGGGGTGTTGGGGTAAGCTCATCACTTGTATAAACATGTAGTGATCTGCAATAGTGTCTTAATTCTAAACTATTTGTCATGGGGGATTTAACGCTAACATTTCATTGGACAACCTCCTAGTGCGTTCTTAAAAAGAAAGAGAACATAGCTGGAAATGTTACAATATTTCTGTTTTCAGGCTAACATTGTCCTCCCCGTGCTCTGAAAAGAGAGGATTAATCATTTGCATTGTTGCTGCTGTTACATGAGAGTGAATGAAACATTGTTTTCCTTGTTCAGTTATTTTTAACTGGAGTGTTAGGATCCAGGTACATGGAAATGTGAAATGTTACTCAGAGTTCTTTCAAGTTCTTTATTGCTTTGAATGGTAAGATATAAAGACGGTGCAAACAGAGCTTTTTTTCAGAGAGTGGAGGGATCTTTTAGATACAATATCCAAAAAAAATCTCAGCCCTGACCCCTGTAGTTCTCATATCACTTTAAGCAATGGGAGAGTTGGCTTTGGGGGATTCTGTGTGCTGCCTGACTAAATCTACCTTGGTTGAGCTGCCAAAGTGCTTCTCTTGGTCTTTTCTATGCCGTTAGCTTGTCATGCTGTGTTCCATGTTAATGGTGGCTACATTTCAGCATGGATTGCTCTTGGTACATTAACAAACAAGTCCTATGGCACCTTTATAAACTGAACAGTGTACATTGGTACATTATGACCCTTCTAGTGCCAAGACCTGACAATGAGCTCAAAAGCTTCTCTCACCAAGTGAAGTTGGTCTGATAAAAGATATACATCATCCACTTTGTCTTGGTGCAAAGAACAAGTAGCAGTAGAAATAGAGGTGGTAGGGCTGTAGTCTCTCCTTGGTCCTGTCTGTCTCTTGAAAACACACCAGCCTGAACTTTACTCTCCTTTCAGATTGTTCAGTGACGTTCTACTAACCAATTGCGAGAAGCCACAGTTGAAGGTAAAAGTGAGCAACACTGGCATATCATGAATTGCTGCTGATTTGTTCTTAGGGGGCTGGCTTTGGGCCTCGGAGCTATCCAGCTGAAATGAGGCAAATGAGGTGTGGGCAGGAAGATACCTGGCTATGTTCAGGGCTGCAAAGACCCCAGTGCTACTGTTTCCCTCAGAAGCACATCCAAAGGGAGCTTGTTCCTGGGATTCCTTCATTGAGATGGCCCAGAGAGCGCCTTTTAAAACAAAAAAAGAAACCTCTGTTAGATTTTTCTGAAGGATGATTTCAGTTGTTGCTCCTTATTAGGATCACTGGCACAAATGGTAGCGAGGCTGCTCAGCACTGAATTCTGTCCTTCAAAAGATGAGTCACTTGTAAGTTTTGGACCAAAGATGTAAACTTCCTGATTTTCTGTAGTGGTTCTTGACCATAAGATAAACAAATGGGAACTTAATAAAGTTGTGCAGGAGATTCAGGACAAAACTGACATGCTTTGAAGAGACTGTAACATAATACAGCTCCTGCGCCAGGTCTGTTTTACCAGTTACTTGCCATGTGGATTGTGATAGCAATGGTGAGAGCAGACTCCTGCAGGACTGAATGCAACAGTGATCTGAATGCAAGACTGATTGGAACCTGCCCAAACCGTAGTTGGTCATAGTCCAGCCTGTGGCAGTTTAGGTCTGAAAGAGCTGCTTGATAAATGTTGGCTCTAACACCTCCATCAGACACCACGTTTTGACCTCTGCTGAAGCTTGTAACCAGGTTTGCAGGGATCAGTGCTTGGAGAAATCCCAAGTGATCTCAGGAGGCACACAGTTATCTTTATCAAACGATCAGTGTTAGAACCTGGGTTCTTATCATAGATCCAGAAATTCCTCAGATTAAAAGTGGGTGTTTGTCAATGAAGCTGGCTATTAATTCTGCTATTCGCATCTCATACCAAGATCTTTTTCCATCTTTTGCCAGATTCCCACAAAGTTAAAAGAGGCATTGAAAACCGCCAAGGAATGCCTAGAGAAGAGACTCACTGAAGAACAGAAATTGGTAACTTCTGCATTTCTTTATGGTTTTCCCATAGATATTCTTTTACCCTGGTCTTTTAGGCCAAAGATTTTATGATAAATGGTGAAATGTTAAATTTTTGTTAGTAAGATGCAGTCAACCTACTGAGGGGCAGTATGACTGGGAGACTATTGCAATAATAGGTATAAGAAATTGTTCTAGAACAGATTTTAAACTGAATTTTATATGGGTATGTTAAAGGTACACTGCAAATTAGAATACAAGAGTATTAAAATATAAAACAAAAGCTATTTCGTTAACTTGATCATATTTAAAAGCTACATAAACTAAAATCGCTAACAGATATCCAAACTTCCTGCCTTCTGACTTTCTTGTGTGATATAGACCCAATTAATTGATTTTGGTATTTTGGGGGGCGGGGCTGCTGCGACCAGGGGGGTGATGGGAGCTGGGGGGCTTGTGGGGGGGCGGGGGTGGGGGGGGCTGCAACCAGGGGGATGATGGGAGTGGACTGGACCAGGGGATGCAGGGCTGTGGGCTGGAGGGTGTTGGGCATGGGGGGAGGTTCAGCGACAGGGGAGTGGGCGGTGGTGGTGAGGATCGAGCTGGCCCAATCCTCCCTGCCATTTGCCATGTGTTATTTCTTCTTGCTCACATGGTCCTCCTCAAGTCCCTAGCAGGGGCAGCACCAGCAATGCCAGCAGCCCACAGGCACCTGGTGGCAATGTGGACCCCTGAGTGTGATGGCCAGTGGGTGGACTGAGCGGCTTCCACTCACTCATTCTACATGAGATGAGGATCAGAGATTCTTGGGTCCCTGGATTATTTTGGTTAATTCAGATGGCGTATGAGCCATGATTTGGTCATCGACATCCAAGGGAGCATGACTCCTTACGTCACCCCAGAGAAGACACCCCTGTGAGAAAATTCCCTACTGCCTTTTGTGGGTAGGTTCGGGAGATTCAAAGTCTATGGGAGTAAACCCAGACAGAAGATCTGGAGTGGAGACCCTAAGGCAGTTAGCAGGGAGGATTCGTCCAACCTGCTTTCCGGCATCTCCTTGCAGTCACCTCAGTTCCAAACATGCTGACGTCTGTCTTTCCTTTGGATTCAACTGGGGCGACTGAGAGGGGCATAGTGCCACTTGGGCAATGCACTTGCTCCAAACAATAGCCCGGGCAATGCACTTGCTCCAAACACTAGCCCAGGCAATGCAGCATGTAACAGAGTGTCAAATGGAGAGGACAGTCCACCCCTGCTGATAGCATGGAAACAACACAGGAAGTGGCAGTTACAGATTATAAGCACTCCTCAAGTGGTGAAGAGGAGGATGCCACAGGTCGCTTTCATGGGTGGGAGGAGTTGTCGTGCTCCACTGGTTAGCTACCACCCTCCTTAAGCTGGGCAGCCTCCAGTCAATAATGTGCTGAGCTGCCCCATCTGCCCTCCTCTTTGGGTGCATGGGGATAGACCAGAAATCGAAAAGTAGATGTAGATGACATACCTGCCAAAAAATGAAATCATAAATCAAATTGTCTCCAGCTTGGCAGCCGGAATTTGCAGACCATGTGTCTAACTTGAATCTGCCCATGACCTTATGAACACGGACTCAATAGGCAAACAGCAGTCATACATCAACAGCTACACAAATGGAATGTTGACATCACTGCTCTCCAGGAAACCAGGCTGGCAGATGCTGGGTCAGTGAAAGAAACCAACTATACTTTTTTCTGGAAGGGCTTGAGTTCAGATGAACACTGCCTCTATGGAGTTGGATTTGCTGTTTGGAACAATCTGCTGAAATTTATCAATACTCCCACAGCTGAATTGGAATGTATTATTTCCCTGAAGCTCTGCACTAAGGCAGGATATGTGAACATCATCAGTGCATATACACCCACGTTGGCATCATGTGCCGAAGACAAGGACTGCTTTTATTACAATCTTCAGAAAGTTATCAACATCTTTCCAACTGGCGAAAAACTGTACATCCTTGGCAACTTCAATACTAGAGTTGGACGCGACCATCAATCCTGGCCCGTCTGCCTTGGTCATCATGGTTCTGGGGGAAAATGAATGAAAAGGGCCAAAGGTTTCTCAAATTCAGCTCTCAGAATCAGCTTTGTGTTACTAATACTTGGAAGAGTGTCAAAGGTTTCATGGTGCCACCCCAGATCTGGTCACTCGCATCAACTTGACCTTGTACTGGTATGCAGGAAACATCTCAATGCCATCCAAACTACATGCACATATCACAGCACAGATTGTGACACTGATCTCTCCTTAATCATCAGTAGAGTGAAAATTGTCCCATAGAAACTCGATATGACAAAGGAATGCAATAAGCCAAAAATCAATACCCTCAATGCCAGAGGTGCACTGAAATGCTCTGTCTTCGCGAATGAGATCATCTGCAAAATGGAGGACAAACCTGACCAACAAACCATTGATGAGATGTGGTCCATGCTGAGAGATGCAATATACGAATGTGCTAAATCTGCCTTTGGAACATGTAAATTCTCTAACAAAGACTGGATCGATGAAAATGCTGACTTTCTTAGGCCTGTTCTCGAAGAAAAACACAGGGCACATCTGAATAACATAACATACCCATCACAAAGCACAAGAGATCAACTTCGACATGCAAGATCTGCTCTTCAGAGATAATCTAAGTGGTGTGCAAACAAGTATTGGGCTGACCCATGTTCTAATAGTCAAAAGGCATCTGATTTGGGCAACCTGAAAAACCATGTATGATGGATTGAAGAAAGCACTCAGTCCAAACATTACCCGAGTCACCCCACTGAAGCATTTAAATGGACAGGTGATCATAGACAAAAAGCTGCAGATGTCCATCTGGGTGGAACACTACTCAAGTCTTTATTCCCACAAGAGTGCAATACAGCCTGAACTTGACAAACTCATCACAACTCTTCCAGAAATGTCTGAGGTAGATGTAGATCCTATGGAGGAGGAACTTACTCAAACTCTTGATGCTCTCTCCAATGGAAAAGCACTAGGAAATGACGACAGAATCCCAGCTGAAGTCCTGAAGGCAAACAAGGCTGTGCTATTCCCCTTTCTCGATGACTTATTCCTAAAACGGTGGAGAACAGGTGATGTCCCACATGAAGTGAAGGATGCAAACATCATCACTCTCTATAAAAACAAAGGTAACGGGTGACTCCAACAACTACAGAGGCATCTCTTTGCTGATTATCAAAGGCAAAGTATTTGCCCATGTCATTCTCAAACTCCTGCAAAAACTCGCAGATTGAGTCTATCAAAAAACACAGTGTGGCTTCAGGGCTGGCAGGTCAACAATGGACATGATTTTCTCACTTTGACAACCACAGAAAAATGCAGAGAACAAGGAAGACCATTATTCATAGCTTTTGTGGACTTAACAAAGGCGTTTGACACAGTTAGTAGATCAAGACTAGACAGAGTATTTAACCAAGATTGGCTGCCCACCGACCCTACTCACGCTTGTAACATCCTTTCATAAAAACGTGAAAGCAACGGTGCAATGTGATGGATCTACATTGGAATCATTAGCAATGAACAGCAGAATCAAACAAGTATGTGTTCTTGTTCCTACCGTCTTGGGATATTCTTCTCAATTCTACTAAATTGCACATTTCAAAACTCACTCAGTGATGTATTTCTCCATACTAGATTGGATGGCTCTCTCTACAACTTGGCAAGACTCAGAGCCAAAACCAAGGTCATGAAAGTCCTCATCAGGAACTCCTCTTCTCAGATGATGCAGCTCTCAGCGTTCATAATGAAGACATGCTGCAGTCACTGATGGATTCTCTATCCACAGCCTGCACGTTGTTTTCCCTTGATATAAGCATGAAGAAAGCTGTTTTATATTCACTCAACCTGTACCTCAGCAATGCAATGTCATTCTGGATAACAATGCATTAGATGTGGTTCAACAATTCTGTTACCTTGAATCTACTGTCACCACAAACCTATCCATGGACGAAGAACTGATGATCAGAATCAGGAAGGCAGCTGCTATTTTTGGCAGACATACGAAATGAGCACGGAACAATCCGAAGCTGACAGTGAAAACAAAGATACTAACCTACCGGGCATGTGTATTGAGTATCCTGCTATATGGGTTCTGAGGCATGGACCACCTACTTGAACCAGGATTAAAAATTGAAAGCTTCCATCTTCGCCGCCTCTGCAGAATTATGAATATCAGCTGGCAAGATAAAGTTTCAAATGCAGCTATCCTGTCAAGATCTTGCATAGCCAGTTTTATAGCTTACCTGAACAGCAGAAGACTACAATGGCTTGGTCATGTGAGAAGAATGGGTGATGAACATCTTCCCAAAGAAATTCTCTTTGGTGAACTGTCATGTGGGTTGAGAACGAGAGGAAGACCAAAGCTAAGATTCAAGGATACATGCAAAAATGCCATGGAAAAAATTTGGCATCAATCCAAAATCCTGGGAATCTACATGATCAGATTGAAATACCTGGCAATGATTGCTACAACAGGGTACATCATCCTTCGATAGTATATGTGCCACCCATGCAAAAGAACTTTGTCTTTGAAGGAAAAACTCTCAGACTCAAGAATTCAGAAATAGACAGACTGACATGGTTATTGCAGTCGACCATGCAAATCCAATATTGGATGGATAAGCTGCAGACTCAAACAGTGCCCATAGATCCTCACCACTGCTGCTAACCACGGTCTCTCGAGACAAAAAGAGGCCATATATTAGCTTTTGCATGTGCAGGTAAAGGCATGAAAAATTGAAGGATAATTTGGAAATCTGGCCTTGTGTTTTCTTATTAGCATTAATTTTAAATGTCCGTACAATAGATACTCTTAATGTAGTGTGTTATGGTGGATACTTGAATGTTTATTCATTAGTCTTCAGAGAAGCGTATAGATCAGTTTGTCAGAAAATACAGATCTAAAATTTCTCCAAGTTTGGGGTGTCTGAATTAGTGTTTGTCCCCAGTCTGTTATAGGGAAGGAAATCCAATGTAAAGTTTGGGAAAGCCTGGATCTCATCCTAAATTTCAGGATGTTTTTGACTTACATTTGGCTACAGGCCTGCCTCTAGTTGAGGAAGAGGTTGGTATGAGATGAGTGGTGTCTGAAGGCTTTTTAAAGGAAGACTGTCTGCTCATGTGGCAGACAATAGTATTGTTTGGAACACGTTAGTTTTTGCAGAAAATTTGGTACTCTCCCCCCTTCCTAGTAAATGAGCCAAGACTTGATTGTGCAACTGTTGAATGCATGGGCCTGCCATTGCATTTCAGTGGAATCCACACGGACTCCCAGAACATGCCCTAAGAAATTACAAATCTAATTTGAATTTAACTCTGGACTTCAGGTCTCAGCCCCAAACCAGCTTTGGAAATGAAAATATTCTTAAAAAATTCAAAGCCTGTTGAGTGTTTCCCCCTGGTGTTTTCCATTCTTTGCATTTGCCAAAGGAATGTTCCATATGTTCACATGAGCTGTTTGGTCTCTCTCTCTCTCTCTCTCATTCTAAAGATTCACCAGCATAGAAGACTGACAAGAGCTCAGTCTCATCATGGTTCTGAAGAAGAGAAAAAGAAGAGGAAGATCTTGGCACGAAAGGTAGATGGAATTGTGTAATAGCATTTCTGGTATTCAGGGAACATTGCAAGTATAGCATGTGAAAATAATGTGAGCCTATTCCACTCCTATGACCTATAGGATCTCTTCTGAGATAGAACATCCATTCTGATTGTTGTCATGGATATGGACAGTTGGTGTGTAATGTTTAAATGGTGATATTTAGTTGATTTGCAATAACTTTAAATGAGCCTAAAAAGAAGAACAAATGTGTGGCTATATGAATCCCTAAAGCACATACAACAGGCTGACCCTTTGCCCATTCTGCTGGGAGGTAGGGGAAGCTTTCTCTGTGGTACCTCATGCATCTGTAGCTCTCTTTTGAGGATGGGTTTCTGGTCCCTGAGGTGGCTGGTAATTGGACCATATTGCTGCCCAAAGTGGGCTGTTCCATGGGCTGACTAACAGGCTGGGGGACTGCAGCACAGGAGTACACTTTAGAGAAGGGTGTGTTCAGAGAATTGGTAATTTTTCATGTGGTAATGACCTCTTGGGGGCTGATGCAAACCCTCATGCATCAAAGTAATCTCTGTAAGGGCCTGCAGTGAAATAATGGGAAATACCATTTATTTGTCTTTCTCTCTCTTTCTCTCTCCCCTTGATTCCTAAAGAAGTCAAAGCTCGCCACCTTCGAAAGTGGGGAAGAGCACTTGGCAAAATACAACAACTCAAACAATTCAGGTAACTAACAATGGAAGGAGCCTTTCCAACAGGTTTGCAGCAGTCACTTGTCTTCTTTCAAATTAAATTACATTCTGGTTAGAAATCTAAAATCACTTTCAGTATTCTATTGTATACTAATGTTAGACCAGTGGTTCTCTAACTTCATTGTACTGTTGACCCCCTTCTGACAACAAAAGTTATGACTCCACCCCAGGAGGTGGTACCAAAGGCCACTTGGTGGCCCCCTCTGGGGACCCTCACAGTTTGAGAATTGCTGTATAGGGCTATTACAAGCTGATCATAGTACTGGTTATTTCATTATGATCAAATTCAGTTTAAAAATGTCACTGATTTATTATGGTTTCATTAATAGGCGAACACCTCCTAACTTAGTGCTCTGAGCATTGGATGGAAGCTGCAGCGTTGTTTACGATAGCATTGACTAGTCAGGCTATTGTATACTTTCTCTGTCCTGGAAACACTCTTGTAATTTCTAAGAAGTTACTAAAGTGAAATGAGCAATGGGGAGAAAAAGTTAGTGTCTGTATCCAGTCCTTCAGATTGGTCTCTGTGTTAAGCTGTCACCTCATTTAACTGTCTAGTAGTGCAGCCAGGTTGTTTTAATGAACATTATTTGTAAGGGGAAGAAGTATCCATCTTGAAGGGTTTTATTTCAGAAAGCAATTCTCTGTGAAATACAGTTAGCTGTCAAAGTAACTGGTAAAGCAATAACAGCTGACTAGAAAACTCCTAGAAGGACAGCTGGGATCAGAGGCCACAGAAAGTAGATGGCACACCCTAAAGGACAGTAGAATTTGTCCCTGGAAATCCAACAGCATTTAACCTAGGCAGCCTATCTGCTATTGAAAAGAGGTGTTTCCCCATTGGGGAATTCTGTGTGTAGTTGATCAGGCAAGGCCTGACTTACCTGTCATCCACACAGTGCAGCCAGTCAGTTCACACTGGTTCTGATTCTGCATCCATTCAAGTCAATGGGAATTTTGCCACTGACTTCAGTGTAAGCACTCAGGAGAACCTATGTTACCATGTTGAGCCCTGGAAGCACAGCTGTAGTTAGTGTGTGTATTTTATTTAGCAGGCTCTGGGGCGAGTTCCCCTCTGACGGCTCCATCATCCCCCGTTCCGCCATCTTCAGCTGGTAAGTAAAGAGCCACTGCAATGTTGGTCTGTCTTCTGTTTTGTTTTTCTGAGACTGGAGATGATCTTTCTTCTCCTTAGGGGCAACAGAATTTTCTGGGACAAGAATTACCCATGAAAATGTACAGATGACATTCGCTTACTTTCTAATGACAAATGTCCAGAGAGCTGGAGTCTTTTGAGCAGCCCAGATAGCCATGTAACATACAGAGCCTTCTTGTTTTAACAAACTTCTCTGTAATGCTCCTGTAGATAATCTCTCCATACTGTAGAAATGCAGGCATCTAAATCTGCACTACCCTAATCGCACCTTCATTAGTACTTTCCAGACAGCCTCTGGACTTTGCGTTATTTCAGAATCATACTTTGCTCTCTGATGGTCCAGGCTGTGGGCTCTATTTGGTGAGTCAGCAGTTTTGCGTTATCTGTATGTCCATCCCCCTCCAAGAGTTGGATACAGAACTGAGTATTAACCTACAATACCTCACTGACATTTGAAATGTATGTATGAGGATCACAGAGGAGCAAGATTAATCAAGGTGATAATGCTATCCCTTGTCCAAAAGAAAAATTGATAGCAACTACATGTGCAACAGTAGTTAGCTCACCTGACTTCTGGTGCAAGGAACCTGCCACACTGAATTACATTAGCCCCTACAACTGAGTTACATTAATTGGTTAGGGAAGTGACAACATGTGTTTTGGGGTGGGTGGGTTGTTCTTATTGACCTTCTAAATGACACAGTTGTCTACAATTATTAGTAAAGAGGCCTTTTCCTCCTCTCTCAAATTCAGAATATATAATAAATTATGAACTGTCTCCTCTAAGACTGACTCAATCTTTCAGCCTCACCAGATTTAGGATACTAGGATGTCACTATATGGTCTGTATTACAAGTAAATGTTCTCCTCCAGGCGTGCCAGCTTTTACTTTTTATGTTTTGGTTGTTTCTTTTCAAGATTTGAATGTGCTTTTAAAAAAGGAGAATTAGGTGAAAAAGTATGAAGTACTTCTACCTTTCAAAATGTACAGATGTCTAGAAATTAGTTACCGTAATTTCATATGACAAGTTGCATTTTTACTTAGATTTATGTGTTGATGTGGGTTTAAACTGGAAGATTCTGTTAGTCAGTTTCAACATGTAGTTTAGGATTCTGCATCATCTCCAGTATGACTACCCTATTGTTTATGTAGCTCATCCTTCTAACATTGCGCTCTTGGCTGCTTGATCTAGTCCATAACGTATCTGATTCTGATGTGCAAACTGTCCCTGCATGTGTGCTAACCAAAACGTGCTGTGGCATGAGATTGTCATGATGCTTCTGATTGTTCTGGGCATTCTTCGTACTGCCACCATTTAAGAATGTATCAAACACCTAGAGGAGGCATAAAGCCCCATTTGATTTGGTAGTGAGTGACATGATTAAATAAAGTATCATTCACATCTTAGGTGTAAAAGTGGGTGTGGAGTGCTTGGATCTCTTGCCTTTTCTGTTTGTGTGTGAGCAAAACTTTTAGTGGCCTAATTGGCTGGGAGTGAGGAACCCTGGTGCAAATGAAGAATGTTATTTTAGAGGAAATAATGCTTCTGTAGCCTGTGTTGTCCATATTTCCCATTTTTTTCTGATTTTTGACTAAGGAAAGATGTTTTGTGGGGGGTACTGAGTGGTGAGGTGACTGGCAGAGGGGACAATTTTTTGCCCTCTAGATTTCTGCTCTGAATCCTGCTCATGTCAGTGCAGTAGTGTGATGATGTGGCATGCTGTGATGATGGGATCTGCCATTGGGAAGTGAAGGGAGATCAGAGGAGCAGTGTGTTAACAGTAACACGCAATGGGCCCCTTGCCAGCCAAGCACCTGTGGAGCTGGGGAGAGTGAGCAGAGGGAGGTGCATCTCTAGGCATACAGCCTGAATAAAGGCCTGATCCAAAGCCGCCTGAAATCAATGAGAGCCTTTCTACTGAGGTCAGTGGACTTTGGGTCGCGCCTGGAGAGGGAACAAGAAGAGGAATCACGAAACCAATGCTTCCCAACCCTTTCTGAACACTGCCCTCCATCAGAGGTTTCCTGAGACTCCTGGAGTTCTTGAAGGGATTCTTAAGTATGATGTTTATTAGACCGTTTCTTGTTTTGCAAGGTCTACTGAATTAAGAGCTGCACTACATTTACAATTCCTTTTTTCTTTGGAGCATCTGCTTTTTTAATTTGTATAACAAGCATACAGTTCCACACACACTGGAGGATACAGTAAATTTTATTTATTGTAAGCGTTTGGAAAAGCCACAAAAAAATAAACCCAGACCACTCTGCAGCTGCCAATCTCCTGACCTGAGTATGGTGATAGCTGTGGATTTGCACTCCCTTGTGGGCAAAATACAGAGATCAGCCTTTAGGTGTATTTTCAGCAGATTAAACTGGTCATTTAGAGTGTGCTGGTGAATGAGGGCCTTCCTTAGGGGTTCCTGTAGTTGTAGTTGCTTTCGGAGTTGGCTTGCTCAGTAGAAACCTTCAGAACCTGTGAGATGCCGTGATGCCCAGTTTTTCTTTGCCACTTTATTGATGTAACTGTTTTGGAGGAAAAAAGTGACTTGTCTGAGTACTAGGACTGAGAGTGTACACAGTAAACTGTATTTAGACATCTTCATGCACTGTAACTGAAGCGCTGTACTGAACCCTGCGGGGCAGAGAGAGGTGACATTCAGGGTTGTGCTTGGGGAATTGGCCCTGTATGACTCTAAATTAGTGGAAGAGTAAATTGCCTTCTGTGTTGCCTTGCTGTTAGCAACTAGTGCATGTGGCACTTAGCAGCACGGCAAGACTGCAGTCTCTTGCCCATTTCCTTCCCTTGATCATTTTAGTGGAATGGCAACTTACTGTGTTTAGTGGCTTAATATAAGCAGAATGAGGGACCCCACAGCAGTGGCTAACATGCAGTCCCTAAACTAGAAGGATTTGAGTAACTTTTAATGTATTTCTTACTGACGACCTGATCCTGCAAAGTGCCCTGGGCCTTCATCTCTCTCCACTTCATTCAG
The DNA here is from genome assembly GCF_033958435.1 of Carettochelys insculpta. Taxonomy (NCBI): domain Eukaryota; kingdom Metazoa; phylum Chordata; order Testudines; family Carettochelyidae; genus Carettochelys; species Carettochelys insculpta. Next base: position 48,617,467 of record NC_134147.1, on the reverse strand, counting down.
GGGTAAGGCAAATAGCCCCCAAATATGGAAGGGCAGGCTGGCCAGTTTCCTGGTTTTAATATTGCTAGTGGTAGGTTGCTAGTGAACAAATACCACAAATGTTCCTCAGACTTTCTAAGTGACTTTGCTTTGACTGTAATCATGACCCTTTTGTGTTTTGCTTCCCAATGCTTTTAGTGTAGAAAGTGAACTTCAGAGACTCGTGTGTGTGTGTTCACAGAGACTGACTTGGAAATTTGGGTCCACAAAGATGGTTTTTGTGCCTGTGTGCACTTCATGCAGCAGAACCAATGCTGTGAGATTTTTGTCTAACAAATTACAGTGAAGCAACATAACTCAAATGTCTTATTTACAATGTGTTCATAGAGCAAAAAATTCCCCCCAGATGAATCCTTTAAATCTGAATGATGTGTGCAAAAATCATGGCTTGCTAACAGGCCTGCTAGAAATGAAAGGAGGCTAAACTTGTTGTGGATTATTCTCTCATCTTTACTACTAAAACTTTGTAGGATACCTGATTTAGGTGGTGGCAAATGCTGACTCTCTCATCCAGCTTTCTGTTGCTCTGAGCTTTTGGCTAGAGTGGTTTTCACTGGCATGGTTTTTTTGGGGTGTGTGTGTGTGACTGAATTAATTTTGCTCTCAATTAAAAATCCATTCATTTTTTTTTTTTTGATCGAGTGGGATATAAATTGGTGGGGGCGAAAGGGAAAGTACAACTTGAGCATTCATTATATAATATAAGTATACGCATTCATTAATGAGCAAGCAAGTAATATAAATATAGGTATAAGCATTCATTAATGAGCAAGCCTCTCTAGAAAGGAAGGTAGGGGCTGAAAGATGACATCTTGGGTCAATTCCATTTCCCTTACTAATGCACCTCCTGGGCGGTCCTTGTTCCTCAGAAACAAAGAATGGCGGCTGTGCGTACAGGATGTGGGAACTCTAGCCAGGAAAGCGGTGACTCTGGAAAGGATTCGGGGCCCTGAGGAATAACTAGTGGAACATAAGCTCCCAATGTAATGTTGGGGCCAAAAGAGCTGATGCAAGCCAGAGGTGAATGACAGGGAATCTCAAGTAGGAGCCAAGAGGCTATTTGACCTCTGTGTTTGGCAGCGATGTGACTGCTGCTGGACTCCTGCATCTAGTTCTACTGTTGGCCATTCAAGGACATTGATAAATGGGAGAGGGCTCTGAGAGGAGCCAGGAGAATGATTTAATAGATTAGAAAACCTGCCATAGAGCGATAGACTCCGGGAGCTCAATCTATTTAGTTTAACATACAGAAGGTTAAGGGATAACATGATCACAGTTTGCTTACGTACGTACAAGGAGAACAAATATTGAATAATGGGCTCTTTTGTCTAGCAGAGACGGTTCTAACGCAATCCAGTAGCTGGAAGCTGAAGAGAAGACAAATTCAGAGTGGAAATGAGGGGCAAACTTCTAACTTTGGGACTAAGTAGTCATGGGAACAATTTTTCCCAGTGATAGTGATGGTCTCCATCACTAACCGTTTTAAAACCAGGATTGGCTGTTTCTCCATAGCTCTGCTCTAGGGAATATTTTGGAGAAGTTCTCTGACCTGTGTCCTGCACAGTGTCAGACCTGGTCATAATGGTACCTTCTGGCCATAGAATCTATCCATCTTGTAAGGGGGAGTTGACCCCAGAAGCTGGATTTGGACTTGACTGTGGGTGCTTTTTGGCTTTAAATCCTTCCAGGAGAAAGATGCCCTGCTGAAGGGCACAGTGTGCTGCTGTTCTGCCTTTTTACAACACTGAGAGTCAACTTCATTGCTTTACTTAGCTGTTTTCTTTTTCTGAATCAGTGTCTCTGGGTAAAAGGAAATGATTGGAATGTTGCATACAAAATGCATGGATTTTTATTTGCTATGGCTACATCTCCTACAGTTTGATTGTGAATCACTCTAAGTAAGAGGTACTTTCGTGAAACTAAAGGTGCTTTCAAGACTCTGAGCTTGACATCTGGCACTTTTGGATGGATGGATGGATGTGTCTATCTATGTAAGATTAGATACAATGTTTCATTGGTCAAAAAGGGTTTTAGTGCAGAAAAGCATCGTTAGTTGTATTACGTGCGCAATTATTTGGCTGATTTTTATATAAGGGCATTCTAAAAACTGTTCAAAACCAATACAGTTTGTTTAATAGAAAATTGCATGCATATAACCATTGAACCTAACTGTACAGCTAACAGCTTGACTGAACGACACCAGAACCAGAATAATGACTTGTATCCTTTCTCTCTTTTTCTCTCCGCTGTCTTCGATAGAACTTACATCATTTTGAACATGAATTATCGGTAAAGTAAACTAATCCTGATTTCTCTCTCTTTAAAGATGCTCTTTCTGTATGGGAAAGCTGAACACAGACTTCTCATGTCACAAAGGAAGAAAGGAGAAGTAGAACATAAGCTACTTCATTACTTATTTTAATTAAATATTACATCTTTTAAAAACTGTCACTAAAATGATTGTTTGCATCCCATTCACTTAGCAAGCCTTCCATAGACAATTTTTCACAATTGCTATTACTATAAATCCATTTTGGAGATTTTTTTTTTTTGTTGGTTCCGTGTCAGGCTTCAGCTTTACTGAGAATCTTTCAATTTCTTGCAACAAACTCTTAACAGTGCCACTGATCAGTGTTCGAGTGTTCATTCATAAAGTCATAGGGATAAATGATTCATTTGGCTCTGAGCAGCCTCCGCCATCATATCTGTACAGCCCTGTGTGGAGTTGAAATTTGTATTGTACCTGCAATGAGCTGTGGATATTCACATCTATATCTGCAGATGCAGATACCCACCCATATCCATGGATTACAGGCTCTACGTGCGTATAGGGTAGGCTTCTGCTAATCAAGATCAAGCCACTTCCTCCCTGTTAATATTTTCAAGTATTTCCCTGTGGGGAAAGTAGCTGCCACTGCACCGAAGGATATTTAGGTGAGTGAGGGTATGTCTACATTGCATTTAAACATCCAGAACTGGCAGCTGACTCATGCACACGGGTTGTACAATTGCCATGCAGATTTTTGAGCGTGGGCTGGAGCCAGGGCTCTGGCATCCAGCAATAGGGTAGAGGGTGCCTGAGCCCAAACATCTGCACAACACTTTGACAGCTCTGTGAGCCTGAGTCATCTGACCCTGATGTTTTTAATGGTGGTGTAAACCTGCCCTAAGGGTGAGTTTATACGGAGATGTAAGCCAAGCGTTAGTAGAACTCGAGTTAGCAGATCGTGGGTTGTTTAATGTAGGGTTTGAGCATCTACCCTTGTTTTGTAGGTTAAGAATCATTGAGAACTGTCAGTCAAACTTGACAGTGAAGGGGACAGAGAAAGCTGGTTAATGGGATTGATGACTCACCAGTGCATGAGTCCAGTGGAGCTGCATGTACACTGCAAAGCAGTAGGGCCTGGACCCTGTCACCCCCATGTGGCTGTGGGACCCAAGTGCAATGCAGTTTGTATATAGATGGAAGGGGATTAGGTCTGAGCCTGAATGTGGGCCCTGGACTTAGACTGCAAAGCACTCACAGGATGACTTGGTACCAGGGAGGAAGGACACGCAGGTGGCTTGTTCCTGACACGTTTTATAAGATGTGTTGATTGAAGTGAAAGAACTGTTAAATTTTATAAACTAGAGGCCAGGTAAGCTACAGAAAAGCATTTAAAAAAAACTGCTGTAGGCTAGGTTGAAATGCTACATTCTTCTGTCCTCCATGCTAAAGTAAGCATACTGCAGCCTATAGTTCTCGTTGTCCTGCATTTATCTCTCTCTTCCCTGAGGTCTGAGGAGGCCAACTCTATAGTTGCAAACCCTTAGAGACACCTGTTGGTAAGGACACTTATGTACATGTATGACAAGCTGGCCTCAGCAGACCAAAAGTGACATTTGTAGACATTTGTGCCTGATAGACACGCTTTCAATAGCTGCATCTGTGTTGAGGCTAAATTCAGATTTAAACTGTCAGATCAACTGAAGTGCTGCCCCAACAGTTGAAAGCTGAGTTGCTCCTTACTGCCCATTGGTGCTGCTAGTTCTGTTTCCAGCTCCGTCATTACATAGTGCACAGCTTTAAAGGTCTTCTAAAAAGTGCCAAAAGGAAACTGACCTCCCCTTTCAAAGAAGTAACCAGTCTAGAAACTAGATAACATTAGTGCCCTGGATGGGTTAGTAGTAGTGCTCCATCATTAGCTCTTGGTGACTCAAATGCACACCTTTCCTGCTCCTGTGTTACTGTTATAATTGTCCCTTTACAGAATTCCAGCCGTTTCTCCTAATCCTTCACATTCCGTACCAGATAACTCATCTTTGTCGTCTTGCCTGTTGCCTTCTCTCTCTTGTTTGTGGCTTTGATTTTTTTTTTCTGTCATGTCCAGTCTGTTTTTCTGCTTTGTCTCTCCTGCGCAATGTCGCTCCTTACCCAGGTGCTCAGCCCCCATGTATGGCATTTCCTATTAATGACTAATTCTTCTGATCCCAAGTTAAAAAAATAAAATGGGATGACATCTCCCATTCTGCTCTGACCACTTCCACATTTAGTTAGTGGGGCTCTCACGCTGGGGATAACTTTCCAGAAAGTCTTAATAATAATTGGATTTAAAAATCTAAGCTGCTGCTTCAAGTAGTGTCCCCATGGGAGCCCCACTCTGGGTGTTGGTGTGTCCTCACGCCAGGACTCGGAGATTCTCCCGTAGCCCTGCGTGCGTGCACATTAGTGCCTCCTAGTGCTATCTGGTGCACATGTGGCACAGAACTCCTCAGTCTGTTCTCTACCATTTTTGGCTATAGACAGAGCTTCATCCTTGCTCTGAAAAACAATCAAAGTTAGTTACTGTAGTGCCCCCCCGCAAGTTACTCTCCCTGCTAGAGCTCCGGTGTTAGTTTACTTAAAAAAAAAAAAAAACTTTTTAGACTTTTTGCTGTGTCACCGCCATGCCAGGTTTCCCTGGCTTTAAGTGGAGCACAATGGGCAGGGAAGCCATGCTGGCCTCTCCGATGGCCATATTTCCTGCATTAAATGCCTGGGTGAGGGCCACCAGACTCGGTTCTGCACCCACTGTTCCAGCCTTACAGCAAGGGCTAGAAAGGACCGAGTCAAGGGGCATAAGACATACCTTTTATGAAAAGTCTGAGCGGTAAGTGATTGGCACCTATGACGCAATCATCACTGCCAGCTTTGGCTGCCTCTGCCCCAGGGAGATCAATATGGCGGCCCTCATCCTCATGTTCCAACTCTGGGGCCAACCATGCATACACCTGTTTGCAACCTGGGTCAACAGGAAGTGCCATCAGTACTGCTCAAGGGTGGGCCTTGGGAGACACTCCCTCGGGGATGCCTCCCCCCATCAAGGGTGATGTGCTCCTTCTTTATGCTTTTCCTCCTCCTCCTTGATTCATAAGCTTCTGGTCAAGATCAGACTGGATTGGGCCCAACTCATCCTGATATCCCCGGAGCGGTCCCTTTCCGCGATCTTCTGACACAGGACTTGGGCCTCACTCTTCACCCTGATCTGCTCAAGCTGCATCTCTGTGCACGGTTCCTTTGTGGTTCCAAAATTGCATGCACCGAGGGGGCGAAGAGGGTTCTCATTAACAGCAGGCAGGAGCCCATGTGCAAGTCTTACCTCTGTACATGGAAGCGGTTCTCTGGCTGATGGGGCACTCGCCGTCCTATGCCTCTCATACTGCACCTCTTCTTGTCCTCCATGATTATCTGCTACACCTGCGTGCGTTAGGCCTGAGCCTCAGTACTGTCTGGGTACACGCTGCAGTGCTGGTGCTGCTCCGCCAGTCAGACTAGGGCATTTCGTTCCTTGCCCCCTGCCATCACCAAAAGTTTTCTGATGGGTCTGCAAAACACCTTCCATCAGTACGTCCTCTAGTCCCTATTTGGGAACTTAACCAGGTGCTCAATTGCCTCATGAAGCCATTGTTTGAACCCCTGGCGCTTGTGTTCCTGGCTCCACCTGTTGATGAAGGTCTTGTTTTAGTGGCCATCACATCGGCCAGGAGAATTTGGAAGCTTGGCGAAGAGGGTGGCAAGCCTCCCTGTACCATATGTACCAGGGATAGAGTTACCTTCACCCTCGTTCTAAGGTTCTCTCTCTTTTTTCCAAATCAACGAACCATACCAGCGCTTCCCCTGCGGGGGCACTCCAGTCCTACACAGGCAGCGTGGCACACTCTGGATGTCCCTTAGGCGTTGGCCTTCTTTATTGACTGCACGAGGCTTTGACATAAATCACCGAGGCTTTTCCTGTCCTTCATGGAGCAGTCCAGGGGCCTGCCCGTCTCGTCTCAACAGCTTTCCAAGTGGATCTCCACCTGTATTCACACTTGTTACGTGATTCATCATAGGGAGTTGCCAGGATCTGTCACCACCCATTCTACCTAGGCTGTGTCCTCCTCCTACCACCTTCTGAATAAAGAATAAAATTGCAAGGCACGTAGAAGAGCACGAATTGTTGGGCAAAAGTCAGCATGGTTTCTGCAGAGGGAAGTCGTGTCTAACTAATCTATTAGAATTCTTTGAAGGGGTTAATAAACATGCGGACAAGGGGCACCCAGTGGACGTAATATACCTAGATTTCCAGAAAGCCTTTGACACGGTCCCACACCAAAGGCTTTTATGTAAATTAGGCGGTCATGGGATAGGAGGAAAGATCCTTTCATGGATCGGGAATTGGTTAAAAGACAGAAAACAAAGGGTGGGAATAAATGGTAAATTTTCACAATGGAGGGGGGTAACTAGTGGTGTTCCCCAGGGGTCAGTCCTGGGACCGATCCTGTTCAACTTGTTCATCAATGATCTAGAAAATGAGGTAAGCAGTGAGGTGGCAAAGTTTGTAGATGACACCAAGTTGTTCAGGACAGTCAAAACCAAAAGGGATTGTGAACAACTACAAAAAGATCTCAGCAAACTGAGTGATTGGGCAGCAAAATGGCAAATGAAATTTAATGTGGGTAAGTGTAAGGTAATGCACATTGGAAAAAATAACCCAAACTACACGTACAACATGATGGGGTCAAATTTAGCTACGACAGATCAGGAAAGGGATCTTGGAGATATAGTGGATAGTTCTCTGAAGACATCCATGCAGTGTGCAGCGGCAGTTAGTAAAGCAAATAGGATGTTAGGAATTATTAAAAAAGGGATAGATAATAAGACAAAAGATATCATATTTCCCCTATATAAAACTATGGTACGCCCACATCTTGAGTACTGCGTGCAGATGTGGTCTCCTCACCTCAAAAAAGATATATTGGCATTAGAAAAGGTACAGAAAAGGGCGACTAAGATGATTAGGGGTTTGGAACGGGTCCCATATGGTGAGAGGCTAGAGAGACTGGGACTTTTCAGTCTGGAAAAGAGGCGATTGAGGGGTGATATGATAGAGGTGTATAAAATCATGAATGGTGTGGAGACAGTGAACATAGAAAAATTATTTATTTTTTCCCATAATACAAGAACTAGGGGACACCAAATGAAATTGATGGGTAGTAGGTTCAAAACTAATAAAAGGAAATTTTTCTTCACACAGCGCGCAGTCAACCTGTGGAACTCCTTGCCGGAGGAGGCTGTGAAGGCCAGGACTCTATTAGGGTTTAAAAAAGAGCTCGATAAATTTTTGCAGGTTAGGTCCATAAATGGCTATTAGCCAGGGGTAAAGTATGGTGCCCTAGCCTTCAGTACAAGGGCAGGAGATGGATGGCAGGAGATAAATCACTTGATCATTGTCTTCTGTTCTCCTTCTCTGGGGCACCTGGCATTGGCCGCTGTCAGCAGACGGGATACTGGGCTGGATGGACCTTTGGTCTGAGCCAGTATGGCCATTCTTATGTTCTCAAGATCATACCCCTTATGGACATCTGCAGGGCAGCCATGTGGTCTTCCAGTAACATGTTTGCATGACACTGTGCTCTGTCTTCCATTTCTTCCTCCATCCAAGTGGGACAAAAGGTGTTATCTATGGTGGTAGTTACGGAGCTCCAAACCCATCTTCAAACTGTGCCTACAGCTTTATAGCCACCCCGAGTGGAGCACCCATGAGGAAGTTACTCAAAGAAGAAGAAGAAGTTACTCACCTTGTGCAGTAATGATGGTTCTTCAAGATGTGTGTCCCCCTGGGTGCTCCACTTCCCTACCTCCTTCCCCTGCTTTGGAGCTCTAGTAGCCAAGAGAAGGAATGGAGGAGTTCCATGCCGTGCGTGCACCAGGTAGCACAAGGAGGCGCCACTGCACATGCGTATTGTGGGAAATCACCGCTATAGAAGAATCTCCAAACACTAGCTCAAAGACACACTGACACTGAGTGGAACACCCATGGCAGGTGGAAACATCTTGAAGAACCATCATTACTGCCCATGGTGAGTAACTTCCTCTTATTTGCTGGCAAAAAGACAGATCAGGTGGGTCAGTGAACTACACAGTGATGACGTTGGGCCATCTCTGCTATTCAAATATGTATTAATTTTGTTTCCAGTTTAATTGCCAAAGAAAGGAATGGATTTAAAAAAAACAAAACAATACAAAAAAAACCCCTCTTTGTACCAGAGATTTTGCCCAGTATGGAAGCCCTCTTCAAACCATGACATTTCTAATGATGAGGAGGAAAGCAAAACCAAGTCTTGAAACAGCCATATATTTCCATGGGAACGGGCTGTTTGCCTATCAGAAGGTTGTGTGTGTGTGTGTCACGCACACGCACAAAATTCAGGAGGTGTTGGTTTGTGAGAAAGGACAGCTCTTGTCCATGTGCAAGTTTCTGAAGTGCACTAGCTATTAATGCAGTTAGTGACTGACTGGCCAAATAAAATGCTTTTCATTAGTCTGAACGTAAGCAGCTGCACGGAAGATTGGAACCAGTTGAGAAGGGTTGATTTGCTTCACCTGCTCCCTGTTGTTGGTGGATGAGCACTGAGTAACTCTTGACTATAGTTCTGTAACTTAAATTCATGTGTTCATTGGAAGTTTTGGGTTAATGGAAACATGTCAGCAAGTGGTTCTGTATTGGTAACTATTGCTTCCCTTTGTCTCCTGTCACTTCCTTTCTTTGCCAATTGTGGCAGTTTTCACTGCATTCTCCACATACGATAACGTGGTAAGATTAAGAGCAATGCTGTATTTTTCAAATTCCCCTCTTTCTGCTTTGGCTATTCAGTAGCTCATATCTCAAAAAAGTAGCTGGGTGAAGAATGCAGTCATTCTTCTAATATAGTAAACCCTTGAGTTATGTGGGGGTTGTGTTCCTGAAACCCCCACATAACTCAAATTTTCATGCAAGTTGAGGGGAGATGGGATCCAGATTGTTGCGTGGTTCCTGGCTCCCCTGGGATTGCAGAAGCTGGGACACTGACCAGCCCACAAGGGTTGGTCAGTTTTCTGGCTCCCAGAGTGGCAGGGAGCTGGAAACCAAGGGTCAGCCTGGTTCCCATCTCTACACCACTTGTAGGACCCAGGAAACTGACCAGCCTCAGTTCCACATATCTTGAGGGTTTACTGTATCTGTTGTGTGTATTGGGAATAGTTATTTCTGCCCGAATAGGAACACTTGAAGGCTGCATCTACATGAGCAAATTCTTTCAGAAAATCAGGCCCTTTTGGAAAGAACATGCAGAGCGTCCACACACAAAATGCACTCTTTCAATCTGAAGTCAAAAGAACACGGCTCTTCTGGAAGCAGTGTTCTGCTCCTGGATCAGGAAGAGCACCTCCTTTCGGGAAGAAAAAGTGTGTGTAGATGTTCCCTGGATCCTTTTTTCGAAAGAGCAGTCCTCATGGTGCTGGATTTTTAGATCCTTGGCCCATTAGTTTGAAATAGCAGGGGCTGTGTGGGCACTCTCTATCGAAAAAAGTGGATTGATTTCTTTTTTAAATCCACTTTTTTGTGTACGGACATGCTCTTTTGAAAGACATTTCTTTGGAAGAGATCTTTCCGAAGAACTTCTTTCAACAAATCACTGTAGTATAGACACCGCCTAAGTAGGCTTAGCTGAATTTGATCTATGTCTTCTTTAACTTCAACTGATAAATATTTATTTTTAAGCACTTTTTAATCAGCAAAATTGGAAGATGATGGGTTCTAAGCCACTTTCAATTTAAATTTTCAGTGGCAGGCAAACATGGGGGCATAGGACAATAAGGGAGGTCAGATAATTTAAGCAGATATTAACATTCAAAAAGTTAATGCTTTGCAGCTGCTAAAAAATGTTGTCAATGTCGTGTCAAAATATAAACACCTTAAACCAAACTAAGTTTTCAAGCATTTTTTGTCTTTCTTTGCCTATTCCCAGATTTTGATTGGTCATAGAAATAATTTTCACCCATCTTTGTACAGTGAAATTGACATTTTAAGATGTGGCGATTTAAAAAATCAATTCTATCCAAGCATAACTAAATTCCATAGCTTTTTGTGTGGTCACAGGATGTGGAGTTGCAAGAGAGTATGTTTGAAACTCCCTGGCTCTTTTGTGCTTGACTGTTTTTGATGTAAAATAATGTAAGGTTTACACACCAAGTTACAGACCCCGAAGGGCATGTGTGACCTACAAAACTGAGGGCTTATGTACCCTAGCCCCCTCCTTTGAAGGGGGCATGTAAACAAACCCAATCAGTGAATAACAATGAGGTGCTGCGCTGCATATGCAGCACCTCATTAGTATAATTCTCACTGTGTGAACTTTGAAGCACCAGCAAGCAGTGTAGCCACAGGCACTTCAAAATACTTGAACAATCTCCATTATCAGGACTTGCATGGTCTGCACGCACACATAGATGTCTGTGATTACTGTCCTACTTCTCCAGTCTGGTACCTACTTACAGTATTGAAGTTGCATATTTGCTTGGGTAAATGACTTCTATAGTGACTTTATGACTACTCTAGTGAGGCAGATGCTGTTATGTGATCAGTTGGATATTGATCTTGATCAGTAACTTTTGGTAGCATTTTGTGTAATTTATTGTCTCATGTCAACAGGAGCATCAACTATACCCCCTCCGCCTCCACCACCAGCAGCTCCTCCACCTCCTCCTCACATGGATGGGGCGGTGCAATCTCATCCTTCGCCTGCTGACAGTGCCAGCCGAGCAGCCTTACTTAGCTCCATTCAAAACTTTCACAAAGGAGCTCTGAAGAAAGCAGACACGTGTGACTACAGTGCTCCTAGGATCAGCTGAAGTTAACAGCTCATACCAGGGTTGGATATTTTCCCCATGGACAACTGTCCTCAGTTGAGGTGTGATCAGCCACTTCACAGTAGTCTGTTGTTTTGCAGCTGTCTGTTCAGAGTAATTTCAGCTTTTTCTAGAGAAATTATTTCTCCTTGTTGTCAAGTAGCAGCCCTACATTATTTGAACTACATTGCCATATTGTGGGGATAACGATTGACTTGTTCCAGTTTAAATGATCTTTGGCAGTTTTGGGGGAGGGGAGCAATATTTCTACAATTTGAAAAAAGGAACAAGTATAAGGATTCCATTCCACCTGCCCCTTGTGTCAAACAAATTTGAAATCTCTTTGGTCTGCCCTGTTTTCCCACAGTTCCATGTAGTTGGCACATTTTGCTGCATCAAAAGTCGGCCATTTGCTTTAGATAAATTTAAAGCACTTAATTCAAAGTGTAGTACACTGGTGAAAGAAATGTAGATTTAACCTTCTCTATGGCATATATGCCATTGGAGGGTACTCCAGAATCCAGCAATGTAGCACGACTGCTGCTCATGCTTTTATTTAATATACTGTTGGAATGACCATCCCAGCTGTGTAGCTGTTTCCAATTACCACATGTGCAGGAGAAACATACAGCTTGTTTAATTCAGGGAAAAAAATGGGTGTTTAATGTGGCACTGATTATTCAACACAATTTCTGGATTGGGGAGTTTCAACATAGGCACATTCTGCATCCATATGAAATTAACCTTGTTCTTAGGGAAGTTACAGAACACATTTTTGTTTTAAAATGTCTCATTGAAAAATTCCTTTTATTCTATGATTTGCTTAAAACTTTAAATTGCACTTTAAAGGATTATAGATAATCCATTTTAAATTCAAGTACACATCAGTGTTTACTATGCAGAGAATGTCATTGTGTATAAAGTTTCATGTAACTTGTGAGATATTCAGTCATATTTTTATTAAAATAAATGTCTTTTGGAGTTCTATTCAGAATATGGGTAAATGCTTTAAAATAAGATAGCTATAACAGACTGACCAGATTAACATAGCCATTTTACTATGGTCAGCAGTAGTGAATGATAGAGTAATGCTATGTTTGCTTCCTGCCAGTCCCCAAGCAGGAAAGGAATTTTGCTCTGGGGAAGGCGAGTGAGCATTCAGTTGCCTCCATGAAGGTGTATTTTGGTAGTGCATCTGTAAGATGACCAAGACATGGAAATAAGGGGTGTGTGTGATCTGGTTAATTAAGCATGAGCTTCTCCTGAAACCATTGTTCAGCTTTACTAGTGTTCTAGATGGAAGCACTTTTAAAGCATCATAGCATTTGTCCAGCTTCTCTAGAATGACTTATTACAGGAGTGAGCAACCTGTGACCCTGGAGCTGCATGCAGCTCTAAGGAACCACTTGCAGTAAAGTCTGCCATTAAAATGGGCTTTAGTTTCTTTTATTTAAGCAGTGGCAGCCTCCAGAGCCACAAGTGGTGTCAGGGGTGGCAGAGAGCTCCAGAAGAGGATGCTAGCAGCTGCCCATACACTGAACCCTGGGGGAAAAAATGCTGTGGAGGGTGGGAAGTAGCTAAGCCTACCCTGGTAGAGCAGAGGAGGAAGGCCAGGCAGCTGCTGGCCAGCAAACAAAGGGCAAGAGGGCTCTGCCTCAGTCATGCAGGAGCCAATGTCCAATGCAAAGGGCTCCTTGAACCACCCACCGTGCTCAAACCAGTGCAAGCAGGGCTGGACTGGGCAGCTTCCATGGTTGTGTCCAGCCTAGGTTGTCCAACCAGCACTGTGACTCTCTCCTGCCTTGGGGTACTGCAGGGTGTCTGCCTCCCACCCTGCACTTACAGCTTCTCCCAGCTGAAGTCAGTCCCTTCCCTTCCAACAGCCCTTAAAATAAACACCTGGGGGCAGGGAAGAGCAGCTGGAGAGGTGATTGTCTCAGGCAGGTAAATCCCAGGGATGAGTGGGGTCTGGTTTGGGGACAGAGGCAGGTGAAGCCTGGAGGTGGGGGTAAGTTAAAGTTAACTGGTGCAAATCATTGTGTGTGCTGTTTTTAAAACAGGGTGACAAAGCATGGTCTGATAAGGACTGTCTTGTATTCATGTGCATTACAGCTCTTGGAGTATTGATTTTTTGTAAATGAATTTGAAAAAAAGTGCTCTTCCTTATTTCAGTTGCAGACCCAATTTATTTCTTCTTTACACAATTGCTGTGGGTTTTTTTTTTTTTTTTTAAATCTACTCACTTCCCTAGTTGGGTCAGGCCTGGTCTCAAAACCATCACTGTAGCTGAAACAGAGTTCTGTTGTTATTTCTAACATTAAGCCTGCATAGCAGTCACAGCACCTCACCAGTGGGTACTGCTCTTAAAGCAGTGAATTAAATATTTTCAAATGCTCTCATTTCACAGGTACTTGAACAGGGATTAGCATGGTTGTGAAACTGAATGAGGAATAAAACTGTTTGGTCAATGCTACTGGAGCTGATAAAACATGGAGTATTTAAACCTCTCAAAGGGTTTAGACTTTAACTGCTGATCTTCCTCTAAGCTCAGCTCTAGAAGCATACATTAGACTAAATAGGCCCAACTGATATTTCCCTCTACATTCAGTTTCTAGTCTGACAAAAGGGAAGCTCCAGTCCTAGATGAGGGGGAAGGATGGGAAAACATGTGTACTGCACAGCTGTTTTCCTGGGAGACTGATCATGCACTGCCTGTTAGCAGCTCTACCATCCTCATCTATGAACATTTTTAAAGAAACAACCTTGAGTCAGGCAGCTAGAGTAAGTAAGCTCTACAAAAGCATTTAAAATAACTGCTGTAGGCTGGGTGGAAATGCTCACACATCCTTCTGCCCCCCACCATCCTAAAGCAAACATACTGTAGCCAGTAATTTCATCCACCCCTGCATGCACACACATACGTGCACACACACTTCAAGTTCAAAGGGGGCAACTCAGTAGCCCTAGTGCCCCTTTGTCCTTATAGTAACCAACTGCAGTTAGTCTCCTCTTGGCAACAGTATAATAGCCCAGGGCTCTTCTTTTTCCAGTTGTTGTAAGTGACAATACTAAAGGCCCTTACTACAGTGATGTTTCCTTTTTGACCTCCTGTAGGTAGTACTTAAGGGTTTCACTAAAAATTCAGATTTTACAAAGTGTGCTTTCCTAGGCAGAAGACAGTGTGACCCAGTGAACCCCGGCTAGCTATATAAATACATTTACAGAGTCACCTACACCTTCCCTTCAGTACACAAAGGTCAATAGTTGCACAGGTTATGAGTTTGCTGTCCATTCCATTGATGCTCTTAAGAACCAGACTGTTGAAGAGCAGCATCTACAAACAACCTAGATATTTAATATTTTCTTCACTGCAAAAATAATATCTTTCACTTGGGGTAAACAATTCTCTTCCAAAATCTTTGCATAAGGCATAGGAACATCTGCACCTGTAAGACGCACAGCTGGAGCATCCAAATAGTTAAAGGCAGGTCCTGAAATAGAATAAAAAAATTTCAGGAAAGGCCACCCCCATTGAGCTACAACTACCTTCATAAGAGCTAGGCTCTTAAATTGATCCAGATGCCAACTCCTTTGATTGCTGCTGCTGTCCTTAGGCTTGTTGTTCTAATCCTGAGCTTGTCATCCCCCACCCAGACCCATCATCCCTCTATTTTTCCCCCCACTCACACAAATTTAATGTACACTAGGACTTAAGCACCACAAGCAAGCACACATGCTGTGGGTGCATGGCTAATCAGCGTGGCAGCACCTGAATCTCTTGTGGGTAGAAGCCTAAGCACTCATCTTACAGGGAATACTGGCCCAGATCCCATACACACCCCTTCTGCTCCCCAGAGCTTTGAGACACACTATCTACTAGCCCTAGGTCCCCAGAAGAGTTAATCAGGCCTGGAGAAGCCCTAAACTTCATGCTGCAGGCCCATGGGGATATAGGGGAGACCAAGGGCAGTGAGGTATCTTGGACCACATCCTTGAGGGTTTTAAGTTCTCACTTTTGTGGGTCAGTGGCTCTTGACCCATAAAAGGTTTCCCAGCCTGACTAAGAAACCTGAACACTGGTTTCTGATTAAGCATGTGTCTGAGGCAGCTAGTACCCTATGAAAGTAGCAGGGTAAGTGTAGTGAGCTCTGGAAACAAGTTACTGAAGCTACTCTGACATACCTTCCATGATCCTGGCACAAATTTCTGCTCCTACTCCAAACTGTGGCCAGCCTCCTTCCACTGTGACAAGATGATTTGTCTTTATAACACTGGCTTCTATGCTTTCCACATCCATCGGTCTAATCGTACGGAGATTTATCACCTTAGAGAGAGTTAAATGTTTTGGTTTTCTTTTTTTGCAAGATGTACTTTAAACATAGCTACACTTACATAAGAGTACTGCAGTTTTCACCTTCCTTATTACTGTGGCCTTGTTTTAGCCACTTAGTCCTTGAGAGGATAACTCTTCAAGAATAGTCAACTCTTCAAGCTGAAATCAGAGATTTCCTCCAACATTGTCTTCTGTATTTGTTACCATGGCGCTCTTCCCCCCACAAAGATCTCCATTCTTTTTCAGGTGTAGTCACATTCACAGTACAAAGAGGCGCTACTGCCTTTGTTCTGGGACAGGATGCTTTTAACTGCATATTAGAGGACTAATTTTAGACCACATCTTGGTACCAACCCCTCTCTCACCCTCTATTCATCCCTTCCTATATAGAGTTGTGTGGGCCTAGCCGTGTGCACACAGACACCTGTGGTTTTTCTGCACTGAGCTTGACTATATCAAAGCAAACAAAGCTTTTGCTACCTCTGCCTCCAGGTAGTTTAAGATTTGAACACATGACTCAGGCCTTGCCTATCGTTTATCAACTGATTTTAAAATCAGGTTAGGATTTGTGAAAGGCTGAATACTAGAAAGAATAGAGACTTGACCTACACACTGTGGCTTACAGTCTGTTCCTGACTAGCTAGAACAGTGCAAGTCAGGCTTTGATTTAAAAATAAACTCCACTTTACACTGATACAAATCGCTTACACAAACTCCTGGTCACTGTTTAGGAATCTCATTGCCTTGACCAACTCAAACCCATGCTTCCCTTTTGTTGCGATTTTGATTTACATCCAGAATATTATTTTTCCCAACTCCATGATGGGAAGTCAGGGGATGGCAGGTACATGAAAGGAACACATCTCTCTCCATCACTGCTTAACAAGTACTTTGAAGAGCAAACAGTTTACTAAACTTAATTTTGCAGAGCCCTAGTTGGAGTTTAAAGAGTAAAACATTTCTTCAGAGACTGGAATCCTCACATAACACACCTCACACTCCACACCTTCTTTGCCAAGTACAGCAGCTGCTTCCAGACAGTGTCCAACAGATCTGGAGTGAGACACTAACGTAACATAGGTTCCTGAAACACACAAATTGGTGATGAATTAAGTTGCATAAGAGTTAACTACAGAAGTCAGGTCTGCCTCCCACACCTTAAGTAGCTGTAAGTACATAAGCACTCACTGACTATTGATTTAATTGGACTTCAATGTATTCAGAAGTAACTGATTTATGCATTAGGAACAGCCTGACATTCAACATCTGAACTCAACTTGAGCTGAGTACCTGAGGTGTTGGACACTTGTACTTTGCCTACAGAATGAGTGGCATTAACTTCCCAGGGTATGGCTATGTAGTTCTCATCCTGATAAATAAACTTATGTATAATAAGAAATTCAAACCATAGGAAGTTTCTTCAGTATGCAAAGAGTCTAAACAAAAGTAGTCTCAGTGCAAAGAAGGAAGAGAGGGGAGGTTTTACTCAGGGTACAGGCCTATTGCCTGGTTCATTCCATTATATTTTTTTTTCTAATTACCAGTAATCCTGGACCAAGATACACTGGGGCCAAAAGGTTAATACCAAGTGATGTGTTACTAGCATAAGGTTAGTACATTATGTTAAGGTCCAAAACAAACTCAACTTTTAGAGCTGTTCCTTTAAACATTTTCCCGTTACACAGGAAGGGAGTGTTTTCTATGAAACACACTTAGTGATCCAAAAGAAGAGAAGAAGCTGAGTATCAGATTACAGAGAGGTGGAGTATTCTGACCTTACCTGGCCTTTCTATTTTGGCTTTTCCAATAGGAACAACGAAGTCCTTTGACTGAGCTTCGTCTGACATTTCAAAAGGGACTCCATACATCAATTCATGCTCCAGCATCACAACTGAAAAAGCATTGAGTGTTTGTTTAGTCTGATGCGCTTCTCCAGATGAAGAGTCCAGCATCATCCAACCTCTCCTCCCTGTCCAACCCTGTCCCAAATTCCCAAAGTATTTAGCATAATGGAGCTCCTTGGCTCACTTACAAGGAACAAACAAAACCATAGTTTGGGTAGCACCTTTACATCAACATGAAAAACATTCAATTAACTTGAGCAGCTAGTAGTACACACCACTGTTTCAAAAGTTTAAATGATTTTTAAAACCATGTTAAGCATTTAAATTTGAGTTGAGATATTTATTGGTAGGCCACAACCTAGAATCTGATCCAACAACCTTCGCACAATCAGGAAAGCCCTGGAAACCTGCTGACGCCTCTTTTATAGCCATGGCTATCTGCAACTCATTTTTGCAGATGAAGGTGCAGAAAAAGTCTGTATCCATGTAGGGCTCTAACAATCAGTCCCACTATTCATGTGGGGAAGGATGGGGTCCTTAAACAGGGCACGACTGCATCAGTTACCTTTTTCTTACTTGATCACTACAGAAATTAAACATCTGGATCTCCAGTTTCTTACAAAAAATTTAAACAGAAGTTAGGGCAAGCAGTTAATGCAATATTTGTCTTTTAAGCTGATGGAAGTCTGCAAAAATTAATCATGCTTCAGTAAAATTTTAGAAAAAGATTGGCATAAGGGAACTCCATAATAGTAATGAAGCTCATCTATACATAAGTCCAACGCTGTGGAATGAACTCCACCTGGAACTAAAAATGCATCACAAGCCTTGCCAGTTTCTGCTCCAAGTGCATAGCACGTATCTTTTTTAAAATATAAAATGCATAGTAATATGTATTTATATCTTAAAAGACTTGTTACCAAAACAAGACACTCCACTGCACATACTTCTCCCTCTGAGAAGAGGAGAATCAATTACTAAGTGAAAGGTGCATCATCATGTTTTCCTGCTACCATTAAAGCCATTGCATGGAGCAGCATCCCTCCTTAAAAATTTGCCAGTTCTTTGTACTTTATAATCAGAGGAGTTTGAAACCTGTGTGTGTAGTTCATTTACCTGAGACAGCTCAACTTCAGGAATGATAGTCTTCTGTGAAATTCTTAATCATGTACTGAAGCTGAGCTCAGAAAAGCACAAACTGATCATATGACTTACTCTAAAGTCAGCTGTAAATACTGCATGGTGGGAAGAGTGCACTGAAAGACCCTAATTGCTCCTGTAAGAGCATGGAGAATCTTTCCACAAAAGCTGTAATTTTAAACAGGTGAAGTGTTACTCTAATAGTTAAATATGCTTTTACATCATTTCTTTCAAAGACCAATCAGAGAATAAACTTAAGGAGCCAGGACTTGTAACTTTTTTTTTTTTAAATACCATTTACCTGGATTATCATCTCGGACTGATGCTTTAAGTAGACCTTTAGCATCCTCTGAACTCCACGGACTGACCACTTTCAGTCCTGGACAATGCCCATACCAAGCAGCAAAGCACTGTGAATGTTGTGCTCCTACTCCAGCAGAGGCACCATTGGGACCTCTAAAGACAACTGGGACAGGCACCATGCCAGCAGACATGTAAAGTGTCTTGCCAGCGGAATTTATAACTTGGTCAATTGCTTGCATGGAGAAATTGAAGGTCATGAATTCACAAATCGGCCTCAACCCAGCCTGTTAAGAAAAAGACAGCTGTATGAGTAGTTAACACACTAGGTCACTGATAATAATATAGTATTCAACATATGTGCCAGTACATATTTAACAGTACAGCACATTTAACATTCTTCTGTGAAATAAACTGAACCAAGAAAAAACACTGATCAGCCTTCTAAATCAGAAATGACTTACCATCGCAGCACCTACAGCAATTCCTGCAAAGCCCATCTTTAAAAGAAAAAGAAACTAAGGATAAGTACAAATTCCAAAGAACTTTAAGAAAATAAAATACTCTAATTTATTCATACCTCTGATATAGGAGTATCTATTATCCTCTTGTCTCCATATTTTTTCCAGAGACCTCGACTAACCTGCAATTAGCAAAGAAAAAATAGGTTGCTAAGATTATACTTTCAAATTTTAATTGATTAAGTTAAATGAGTCTGCTCACCTTGTATGCACCATCATACTGGGCAACCTCCTCTCCCAATAAGAACACTCTCTCATCTCTCTCTAGCTCCTCATCTAATGCCTGATTTAATGCATCACGGACAGTCACCTGATAAAGAGATCAACTGCTGAATGTTATGTATTGTACAGCAGAAAAAGACAGTCTCCTATGAAAAGCACCAGCTGTACTTACAACAAATTGCGAGCAACCGCAACTATTGATTTACCCCAAAAAGAGACACCTACATAAACTACCGGCTGTCACAGGAAAATGGTCACTGGAGCATCATCACAGACCCCCTCCCGTGGGAAGAAAATGGAAACAGCCACTGACAACGACCCTGCTAGTTTTTTTCCGCCCACGCGAGGAACAGGTTTTATTGTGTGCGCCGAGGCACATGACCAACAGAAACACATGCCGGTGGCTGTGGGCGCTCTGCTAATCAGCGGGGCAGCACCTGGCTCTCTCCTGGGCGGCCGCCCCAGCGCTCAGCTTCCAGGGAACCCTGGTCCCTGCCTCTGCTCGGCAGTTACGCACCGGGTCACAGCCAGACAGGGTGTCTCAGAGGGACAGGGCCTCTCACGGCCCAGGGGACGGGCTGCCTCCGCGCGGGCCGGGCAACGATCCCCGCGACCCCGTTACCTGGACGGCGGCCGCCGCAGACCCGTGAATCCCGCTCCGCAGCTGCAGCAGCCGCCCCAAGCCCTGCGGAAAGACGAGGGCAGGTGTTAGCGCTGGGGGGAGCCGGGGGGAGGGGCAGGGATGTAGCCGAACCAACCCTACCCGCTGTGGCCCGCGTCCCGTTAGCCTCCTGAGCGCCCCTGCAGCAACCGCCATCTTGCCTTTGCCCTCCACCGGCCGGCCCAGCGCGTCCCTACGTAACTCCCCGGCTGTCCAATCCGAGCCGGGCCTTCCGCCTCAGGCCGGGCAACGGGGCGGAACTACTCTCTGTTATCGCGAGAGAGCCGGGAGAAGGGCCGACTTTGCCTCGCTTTCACTCCAGCGTGCGTTGAGCGGGTTTGGCGAAGCCGCTGGCCGAACGTTCGTCTGCCCTCAAGTACGGCGAGGCGCAAGTACCAAAATTTCTAGGTATTTCCTTTATCGCTTTGCCGTCTCTGGAGGGCAGCCGCCTCTGGGTCCGGCTGGTGGCTCCAGACTTCACTTGTTTGGCCTGATGTTGCCCATGCTGATGCTGCCTCTCGCTGGCTCTGTTGCGGGCGGGCGAATAAAGGGGATTTCAGCCCCGCTGGGGCAGGCGCTTTTCCAAACAAAGCTGGATTAAAGTTGTTATTCTTGGCCAGGTAGAAGCAATTTTTGGATGTTTTTGTTTTGTTTTTGTTTGGTTTGGTTTTGATTTTCAGTTAGCCTCATGCATCTGTTCCCAGCACAGGGATTTGGTACTTATCAGGGCAGTTGCTGTAGTGTAGCATCAAAGATGTGCTTGTGAAAATCAGCCCAAACCTGGCCATATTGTAAGACTCTGTGACGGTGATAGGGAATGCCAGTTGCGAAAGTGAGCTTGGCACCCGGACTGGAAAGGACAGAGGTTTGTGATGGTCCTTACTGCAGGTGGGGGTTTGTGCCAAAGTCTCAGCAACTTCCCAAGGACCAGTCTTACTCCTGCACGTGGGCTTTATTCTGGCAATAGCAGAATGTGCCATTACCCAAAAGGGGCACAGCTGCAGGCCGCAGGTCTACCCCAGGAGAGCTGCATAAGGCACTTGCAGCCCACTGCCAAAGATTCAGCAGATACTGGGGAGACTCTGGTGGATGCCTTGCATGAGTCTGAATGTTGTACTGTTTCACTGTGTTTGGGTGTGGTGTCATGCAGTGAAGTCACACTGCTTGCATCAATCTACATTAATGTGATTTCTGGACACCACATGAACTGGAAGTGGTTCCCCTGAGACTGGGTTCTGCCCAGACAAGCTGTGTCTTCTCTGTCACAGTGCCTGAGCTGCTCTACTGGTATGCTGTCTCCATGTGATATAGCCATGAAGGCTGAAGAACTCCTTGTCTCTCTCTGAAAGTTAATGAGATGGGACATGTCCATGGAAACAGGGCTTAATCTGTGTAGCTGAGGCAGAGATCAGTGCTTGTCAAGTCACCGGTCCCTGTAAGTGCTTGGACAGCCACCCAGATGATTAGTGGAGCGCCCATGGCCAGCAGCATGTGTTTCTATTGGTGGCGCACATCTGCATAAGCTGTGGTGCACATAAAATTTATTCTTCCCGCAGAGGAGGGAAAAACCAAAGGGAATACTGGTGAGCGCAACACTCTTCTGTGCTCTGCCCACCACTTAATGTTCACTGAACTGTGACATCAAAATGAGAGGTAGCTCAGAAGAGCCTGTTTTGTGATATCCTCTTTCATCTCTCCCTGCACTGATGGTCACTAATTTTATTAACAATATTCATCATTATCATTATTAAGTTTGAGATCCATCTCACTGAGATGAATCAGGCCAGTTCCTTGCTCCCCTGGATCTACTGCTTGAGGATGTTTGCAAACTCAGACAGGCCATGTGTATTGGTTACATTCAAAGCACATTGTGCAGTTCTTTTTGGAACCATCCGGACCAGACATTTAGCTCCATAAGAGTCTGCCCAGGTGGGATTCAGTGCAAGGTCCAATAGAAGTGGCTCTGTCCCAGGAAAGCTCACCTAATAAACTATTTTGCTAGTCTTTAAAGTGCTACTTGACTGCTTTTTGTTTTGATAGTGTATAGACTAGCACGGCCTCCTCTCTGTTTCTGTTCTTTGCTTTAATGAGATTTGAAAGTTTTCTTATTCTAATTTCTCTCAAGTGCTCTCTCTGTAATAAGGTGTCACCTCTGCAGCCAGGCGCCACAGCAGGTTGTGCTGGTGCTTTGCAGAAGCCCAGCAGCACGGTACATACGATTGCACGCCGATGCATGCAATCACATGCAATCACAGATGCTAGCAGCAGGAGGGCTGAGGGCACGGCGGCAGCGCCGGGCTTGACAAGTGGAGTTCGTGGCTGGATATCGGGGCGTCTGCGCCCCCACCCCCCTTTCAACCCGGCGGGCGGGTCAGGCCCTGCCTGCGGCGGAGGGAGCTGCAGGCCCAGCGCCGAAGGGTCGCTCAGGAACGCCGGGTCTGAGCCGTGCGGGGCGGGCGCGGGGGGCGGAGCCGAGGCCGCGCGCTGGAACGCCGGGCTCGCGCTCAGTTGTCCCCGCCGCCGTAGCCGGCCTCTCCACAGCCCGGGAGCCGCTAGCGCGCCGGTGAGTGGGGCTGGGGGCTGGGCCGGGAGGTGAGGGGCCGGGGCACCGCCCGTTCCCCGCCCCGCCCCGCCCCGGCGCTCCCGGGCGCAGGCTGGAGCCCGGGGGAGGCTCAGGGGCCTCTGCGGGACGGGAGACCCCCCTGCAGCCCGGCCCCCGGCACCTGTGGGCGGGGTGGAGGTAACGGGCCCGGGGCGGGGCGGCCTGGAGCGGCTCTCGCGGCGGGGAGCCGGGGGTCCCGGCTGCGCCGCCGGCGGTAACACAAAGCCGGTGCCGCCAGGGGCTGCCGCAGCGCCCGCGGCCCGGCGTGCGCCCGAGGGCGGGGTTGTGACCCCTCCGGGGCCGTGGCCGGGCTCCCCTCGGCCCCGGCGGCTCCTCCGTGAGCTGCTCCTCGGCGCACGGCTGAGGGAAGGGCGTCGGGTTCCGCCTGCGGGGCTGCCTGGTTTGGCTCCTGCCTGCCTAGCGCAGCGCTGCGACCCTGCGCCTCCCCGGCAGTGACACGAGGCAGCCAAGTGACTGACTCCTGAGCTTCCTGACCTCTTCCCGCGGCCGGGCTAGTGCATTGGCGGGGCACCACTTCCCTTTCCAGAGACCCCATGGGCTCGTCCGTGGCCGCCTGTAACTTCACAGGTAGCACCTCTCCGGTGGCACCGCGGAGACGAGCCAGTGCCTGGTTAGGTCGGGAGCTTTGGTGGGTAAAACCGCTTCATCAGGTGAAGCTCGTGAGCTAATACAGGGGTGAGCGAGCTTTTTTACATCAGGCCCCGCTTTTTGTCCCTGCAATTAGCAGGCCGCTCCGCCCTCAACCTGTCTAACGTAATCCAAATTGGATGGAAATTTTTGGTCATGTTCATATGAAAAAAAACCCTTTTGACACGTGTAAAAAAAGCGTGTGTGTATATATGGAATGTAAAAGCTTTATTAATTGGTATATAAATGTGAATACATGTATATAAAAGCAGTAACATTTCAACATTTTTGAAGAGCGGGATAAGCCTGAGACCCAGCAGCTGATCATGCTGCACCCCGCCTTATGAAATTTCACCTCCCCTCCCTGAGAGGGCCTGTCCCATGCTTTGTGCATCCCTGACCTAATAAGGTTTGTTAGTCTTTAAGGTGCCACAGGACTGCTTGTTGTTTGTCAACAAATAGTGTTCATCTACGAATAGTAACAAAGAGGAAGCCGTGCTAATCTATACACTATCAAAACAAAAAGCAGTCAAGTAGCACTTTAAAGACTAGCAAAATGGTTTATTAGGTGAGCTTTCGTAAGACAGAGCCACTTCTTCAGACCATAGCCAGACCAGACCAGACCAGACCAGACTCAATATTTAAGGCCCAGAGAACCAAAACCAGTAAGCAAGGAGGACAAATCAGAAAAAGATAATCAAGGTGAGCAAATCAGAAAGTGGAGGGGTGGGGGGGGGGGGAAGGTCAAGAATTAGATTGAGCCAAGTCACTCTAATTCTTGACCTTCCCCCCCACCCCTCCACTCTCTGATTTGCTCACCTTGATTATCTTTTTCTGATTTGTCCTCCTTGCTTACTGGTTTTGGTTCTCTGGGCCTTAAATATTGAGTCTGGTCTGGTCTGGTCTGGCTATGGTCTGAAGAAGTGGCTCTGTCTTACGAAAGCTCACCTAATAAACCATTTTGCTAGTCTTTAAAGTGCTACTTGACTGCTTTTTGTTTTGATAGTGTTCATCTATGGTTCTTATGTTCTTTATTATCATTTTAACTAGGATTGTCATGATTGCATGTGGAGCCTTTTTGAAAAAATTTGTGTTACTTTACCTGGATAGTTCTACAATTTCACATCTGTGTTCCTCTGAACTCTTGGGTGAATACCATCAGCCCCTGCTGACTTATTACTGTTTAGTTTAGCAGTTTGTTCCAAAACTTCCTTAACAACAGCTTTTGAAATGGAAAATTTTATAACAAATGAAATCTCAGTTTGGAAGTTTTTAACAAAAATTGTTCCATAAAGCCATCCTCCTCAAGAGTTGATGGTACTGTAAATTATAATCAGCTAAGCATGTTGGAGGAGAAACCATTAAGACCACCCATTATGTGTGAATTTTGTTTTCCTTTTAAAGTCAAATAATGGTAAACTGAAACATTGTGTCTATAACTTATCTTTTTTTAAAAAATGAGGATTATAGAAATGCATAAACCATGATTCTTTGTGGCATGAAATAAAACTGACTTACAAGCATTGAAGATGCTTGTATTAAGGAAAAAGTCAAGTTGTCAATAGTTTAGCTAAGTGTAATGCCCATGCTATGACTACATTTCCTTTATATTTGCAAATGCAGCTGCCTGTTGTGCTAGCTTAGTTTCTTTTACCTTAAGTGATTCCCTTAAACTTGTTCCATCCATTTTCTAGGGAAATATTATTTTTCAAACTCAGTGCACACAGCTATCTATACTTAGATGAAACAAATGTCATAACTCTATGTATGTCCAACTGCCAGAGGCAGCGACCTAACTTAAGTGGCTCTCTGGGTGCAGTCTGAATGCCAAAATCTATTTAACCGTGTAGTGGGAGTGCTACCTTTGTAAACTTTGATTTTTAAACCATACCTTCAGAAGGTCTGTACATTCTTGAATGATCTAGAAAGCCGAGAGACCTATTGAAGTCACACAGCCAGGGTTAATATTTGTTATCCACATAACCAGCAGGGAATGGAACTAGACTGTTAGTTGATTTAATGGAGGGAAGTGATTAAGATGTAGGCTCCAAAGCAGTTGTCTGGGAACAGTTGGTCTGCAGACATCTGGCAGGTCACATGGTGCTGTCTGACTTTCTAGTCTAGCTGCTAAATTGCAGGAAAAGGGAGCTGAAAAAAGAAAAGCTTTTCTAACACTGTATGGTTGGGCTGAGTTTGGAGCAGGGTATGCACTCTTCTAAAATGTGGTTCTGCACAATGAAAAGGTTTGAGAACCCCATTGTGTCAGATCTTTTGCAGTCTGGCTTGACCCTTTATCCACAGTGTGGATTGTACAGATGACAATGCTTAGATGGCTCTGATTATAATTTGTACTCTTGACCTGCGCAAATCCCAGTCCTGCTCCCAAAACTCTGTTGAGGTTACAGACACGGTGTTCATTAGTCACATTAATAAGGTAGACAACAGATCCTGAGAGTCGTGCCATATTAAACATTTACAGAAGCTGCACTAATAAAGTGGGATCATACAGATTTGATATACTGGGATCGCTGGTTATTCATCATCAAATAACTGCTTGTAATCACCTGTATGCTTTCTACTAGTTGTTTTTTTTTTTTCCCCCATTGCTGAGGTAAAACAAGTGTGCTTAACTATTTTAGTGCTGTATATCTTGCCCCAAAATGACAAATGTCCTAAAATCAGCCTCAAAATGATGGCACACAAGTAACCTTTTATTATGTGCTCAACATTCTGCAGAGTGAGGGAAATTCATCCTGAGCAAAGGACTCTAGCATGGCTGTGGGCTAAATAGGCTTAAATGGAGTCTTATGCTAGCTTGGTGATTTTAAATCCAAGAGAGCATTCATTCTCTTTAGTTACAGATAAGCTATTTTTAAGATTCTGTGGTTAAATCCCTTTAAAAGAATTCAGTGCATTGTCTGACAGGCAAAACTGTCAAAGGCTTTCCTGTCCATTTTAGTCTGCATCTAGATATTCATTATGTTTGAATTGTGTCTGACCAGAATAAATAATTGCTATAAACACATTTGCCTGAAAGAGGAACCTAGAAACTTCTAGGCTAATGTTGGTGAGGAAAGCTAATTGTTTCTGAAGCACATGCCATTTTAATTTATGATGTGATGCAGTTTAAATGCTGTTATTGAGTATTTCTGATGTGCTCCTCACTTTAATAATATCTTTGCCTAAGCTGATTTTTGTATGTGTAGCGACTTTCAAATCCTACACAAAATCAGTGCAGCTTATTGGATGCCTTTTATTTATTTATTGGCACATGGACTTGTCTGAGCTAATTGCTTTCATAAATTATTCAGCCTGGTGTTACAAAGCAGTGCTGTGATCAAGTGAAGCCTTTTGCCATAGTGAAGACAGGAAGATATACTCTATTTCTTTTCCTTTAGGATCATCAAAAGGGTACCTGAAGTTTGATTTATTGGTTTGCAAGGTTGCAATTGACTGGTATCAGCTACATAATGGAAATTTGTAAAAAGTGAGTGCTCACCTACCTAAGAGATTTTTCTATCTTTTCTTCCTTTTTAAAGTGATAGTGCTTCTTCATGCCTACTTCATGTCAGAAGGATCTTTTTTTCCCCCATGGTTTGCTATAGAATTTAAATAGCCCATTTTTCTTGATGCTTGCTGTTACCAGAAGCCTGAGTGCTGTTCCTCTCGTGGTGTTGATGGGATTTTATTAGAAACCATTCCTGCTCTTTCTCCCTGTTGCAATGCAGCTCTGTGGTGTACTTTGTGCTCAGCTTAGACATTCTTAAAAGCAAATAAAAGCTGCAGGGCTTGTTGTCTTGATCACAAATTCCTTTGGATTAAAATGAATTTCAGTACATGACAGTTGAACTGGTGTTTTTGAGTTTGTTCCCACCTTTAGATCTGCATTTACTTGCTATCCTGCCTTTAAGTGATCACCTGCATTTTGAAGGGAAGTCAGTATGATTAGTCATGTTTAACTGGTTTGCTTTTTGTAATTTGGAAAAGGTTCCAGACGGAACAGTGGAGTTCTTTCATTCTGAGATGCAGCACAGGCTGTGGGTATATCACTGTTCTCCAAGGCTATGGCCACACTTGGCCAAACCTTCCAAACAGCCATGCAAATGGCCATTTCGAAGATTACTGATGAGGTGCTGAATTGAATAGTCAGCGCCTCATTAGCATTAGGATGCTTCCGGAAGCGCCGCTTTTGAATGCGCGGGGCTCGGCGCGGCTACATGGTGGTCCTTTTAGAAAGGAACCCCACACACTTCGAAATCCCCTTATTCTCCTCCGCTGAGAGGAAAAAGGGGATTTTGAAACGTGTGGGGTCCTTTCTCCCTGCTGCTTACAAACAGAGAGGAACTAATAGGGAAGGTAGAGGTAGGTGACAACCTGGGAAGCAGTGATCGTGAGATGGTAGACTTCAGGATTCTGACCAAAGGAAGGAAGAGAGCAGTAAATTACACACCTTGGACTTCAGAAAAGCACGCTTTGACTCCTTCAGACACCTGATGGGCAGAATCCCCTGGGATGCTACCATAAAGGGAAAAAGAGTCCAGGA
Source organism: Carettochelys insculpta (assembly GCF_033958435.1). NCBI lineage: Eukaryota > Metazoa > Chordata > Testudines > Carettochelyidae > Carettochelys > Carettochelys insculpta. The sequence goes on along the minus strand of NC_134147.1, from coordinate 48,589,447 downwards.
AAACTGGCAGTATTTTAAGGAAGCCCTATTGAAGGCGCAGAAAGAACCGTCCCAATGCACAGCAAGAGAAGTAAATATGGTAGGAGACAAGACTGGCTTACTGGGGAAATCCTTGGAAAACTTAGGCACAAAAAGGAAGCTTACAAAAACTGGAAACTGGGACAGATGTCTAGGGAGGGATATAAATGTATAGCTCGAGAACGTAGGGCAGTTATCAGGAAGGCAAAAGCGCAACTGGAATTGCGACTTGTGAGGAATGTGAAGGATAACAAGAAAAGTTTCTACAGGCATGTTAGGTGGTCAGAGAGGGCGTGGGGCCCCTACTGGATGAGGGAGGTAACCCAGTGACAGATGATGTAGGGAAAGCTGAAGTACTTAATGCTTTCTTTGCCTCTGTCTTCACGGACAAAGACAGCTCCCAGACTAATGTGATAAGTGATGCACTGTGGGAAGAGGGTGGACAGTCTTTGGTGGGGAAAGAACAGGTTAGGAGCTATCTAAAAAAGCTAAACATACATAAATCCATGGGCCCGGACCTAATTCATCCGAGGGTTCTGAGGGAGTTGGCTTATGTCGTTGACGGGCCCTTGCCCGTTATCTCTGAAAAGTCGTGGAGATTGGGAGAGATCCCGGATGACTGGAAAAAGGCAAATGTAGTGCCCATCTTTAAAAAAGGGAAGAAGGATGATCCAGGGAACTATAGGCCGGTCAGTCTTACATCAGTCCCTGAAATAATCATGGAGGGGCTCCTCAAGAAAGTCATTTTGAGGCACTTGGAGGAGGGGAAAGTCATCAGGAATAGTCAGCATGGATTCATGAAAGGCAAGTCATGCCTGACCAATCTGATTAGTTTCTACAATGAGATAACTGGCTCTGTGGATAGGGGAAAAAAATCAATGGATGTGATTTATCTTGGATTTAGCGAAGCTTTTGATATGGTCTCCCACAATATTCTTGTTGGCAAGTTAAAGGAATGCGGATTGGACAAATGGACGGTAAGATGGATAGAAAGCTGGCTAGAAGGTCGAACCCAGCGGGTAGTGATCAATGGCTCGATGTTGGGATGGTGGTCGGTTTCTAGTTGAGTGCCCCAAGGTTCAGTTCTGGGTCCTGTTCTGTTCAACATATTTATCAGTGACCTGGATGAGGGGTTGGATTGCACCCTGAGCAAGTTTGCAGATGACACTAAGCTAGGGGGAGAGGTAGATACACTGGAAGGTAGGGATAGGGTCCAGAGTGACTTAGACAAATTGGAAGACTGGGCTGCAAGAAATCTGATGAGGCTCAATAAGAACAAGTGCAGAGTCCTACACTTGGGCTGGAAGAATCCCAAGCATTGTTACAGGCTGGGGTCTGACTGGCTCGGTAGTGGTTGTGCAGAAAAGGACCTGAGAGTTGTAGTGGAGGAGAAGCTGGACATGAGTCAATAGTGTGCCGTTGTAGCCAAGAAGGCTAATGGCATATTAGGTTGCATCAAGAGGAGCGTTGCCAATAGATGCAGTAGTGTTGTTGTTCCTCTTTATTCGGCTTTGGTGAGGCTGCATCTGGAGTACTGTGTCCAGTTCTGGGCCCCCAGTTAGAGGAAGCATGTGGATACACTGGAGAGGGCCCAGAGGAGGGCAACCAAAATAATTAGTAACAGAGAAACAGCCGAGCTGGCTTTTATATTCAAATTCAGCACATTAACACATGGTTTAAATCGTGATGAGAACTTTCTGAGTCACTATAGGGGCTTGTATGCATACTTGGCTCAATCTAATTCTTGACCTTCCCCCCCCCCCCCCCCCCCCCCGCACCCCTCACTCTCTGATTTGCTCACCTTGATTATCTTTTTCTGATTTGTCTTCCTTGCTTACTGGTTTTGGTTCTCTGGGCCTTAAATATGGGTTCTGTTCTGGTCTGGCTATGGTCTGAAGAAGTGGCTCTGTCCCACGAAAGCTCAGCTAATAAACCATTTTGCTAGTCTTTAAAGTGCTATTTGGCTGCTTTTTGTCAAAATAATTAGGGGGCTGGAGCATATGAGCTATGAAGAAAGATTGAGGGAATTGGGACTGTTTAGTCTGCAGAAGAGAAGACTGAAGGGGGACTTGATAACAGCCTTCAACTTACTGAAGGGAGGTTGCAAAGAGGCTGGAGAGAGGCTGTTCACAGTGGTCACGGATGGCAGAACACGGAACAATGGTCTGCAGTTGCGGTTGGGAAGGTCCAGGTTGAACATTAGGAAAAACTTTTTCACTAGGAGGGTGGTGAAGCATTGGAATGGTGTACTCGGGGAAGTAGTGGAGTCTCGATCCCTGGAGGTGTTCAAGTCTCGCCTTGACAAAGCCCTGGCTGGGCTGATCTGATGGGTTTGGTCCTGCTTAGGGCAGGGGGCTGGACTTGATGGCTTTTTTAGGTCTCTTTCAGCTCTATTGTTCTATGATTCTATGAAAAGGACCCCCATGTAGCCATGCTGAGCCATGTGCATTTGAAAGTGGTGCTTTCGAAGCGCCGTGGCCAGAAGCATCCTAATGCTAATGAGGCACTGAATATTCGATTCAGCGCCTCATTAGTAATCTTCGAAATGGCCGAGTGTGGCTACAGCCCAAGTGTCTGCTGACCTTTTGAAAGAGAACCATTGTGCTGTGCTACTAGGCCTATTGGTTTTGGGTCTGAGCTTGAAAAGGTACCAAAGAATGGCTTAGTGATTCCATTTGCTGGGTGATCATTGATTGGAGTGCAGTCAGGAGATTCAATACGGGAGCAGATCTATTTGCCAACAACCTGAATTGTACAACATGTCTGTGTATGTATTTGTTTTTAAAAAGTGTTACGGGACTCTTGTATTTTTGTACCAAAATGCCTATAGAGCTGTGGTTGGTTGGTTGGTGGTCTTTCTTTTTAAGGCCAGAAGTTTTTGTGTGTGTGTCTGTGAGTGTGTGTGTGTGTTTTTATTTGTTTGTTTGTTTGTTTAAGATCTCTTGCATCACCTCAGGCCCTAGTCTTTCGCCCATCATTCCTGGAAAGGAGTGTCATTTCCCTGGCTATGTAAATGAACGCTGTTTAGAATATCACTTAGAAAACTATCAAAACAAAAAATCAGTCCAGTAGCACTTTAAAGACTAACACAATAATTTATTAGGTGATAAGCTTTTGTGGGACAGACCCACTTCTTCAGATCATAGCCATACCAGAACAGACTCAATATTTAATGCACGGAGAACCAAAAATAGTGATCAAGGTTGACAAATCAGAAAAATTACTATCAAGGTGAGCAAATCGGAGAGCAGAGGGGCAGAAGATGGGGGGAAGTCAATAATTAGATAAAGCTAAGTATGTAAAAGAGTCCTTATAATGAGCCAGATAATTGCCATCCTGGTTCAAACCACGTGTTAATCTGTCAAATTTGAATATAAAAGAGTTCAACAGCCTCTCTTTCCAAATGGCTGTTAAAGTTCCTTTTCAGTAAAACACAGACTTTCGGGTCATTAACAGACTGGCCCACTCCATTAAAGTGCTGGCTGACAGGTTTGTGAATCAGGAGTGTTTTTGTCTGCTTTATGCTCATTAATTCTTTGTCTGGGAGTTTGAAGTCTGTCCAATATACAAAGTATGTGAGCAGTGTTGGCACATGATGGCATATATGATGTTAGTGGAGGAACATGAGAATGTGCCTGTGATTCTGTGAATAACTTGGTTAGGTTCAGTGATGGTATCTCCAGAATAGATATGCGGACAAAGATGGCAACGGGGCTTGTTGCAAGGAAGAGTTCCAGGATTGGCATTCTTGTGGTATGGCAAAGATTTGCTCACCTTGATAGTAATTTTTCTGATTTGTCAACCTTGATCACTATTTTTGGTTCTCTGTGTCTTAAATATTGAGTCTGTTCTGGTATGGCTATGGTCTGAAGAAGTGGGTCTGTCCCACGAAAGCTCACCTAATAAATTATTTTGTTAGTCTTTAAAGTGCTACTGGACTGATTTTTGTTTTTTTGTTTTGATAGTATCTAGACTAGCATGGCTATCTCTCTGTTACTATTAGGAAACTATGGTTAAAACTTTTTTCAAACCATTTTTGTTGGAATTCTGTGGAAAATCTGATCCTAATTTCTTTATAAAACAGCATAGAAAAGCAAACTGCTTTTGCAAGTTTCAGTGGCAGCTGTGAAATCAGCTTGAGCTCTGGTTTCACACTTCCTGGTTAACACTGTTGCAGCCAAGTGCAATCTCCTCTAATGAAGTGTGCAGAGTTTTGTGCAGAATTGCTCATTTTATACCATTGACATTATAATTAGATATAGCTGTAACTATCTTATGGCTTAAAGTCCATCTCAATAGGTGGGGTAAATACAATTTTTAATGTTCATAATTGGGGCCATTTATTAAAACATAACTCCTTTGCACAAATGAAGAGTATAAATTGCCTTCAAAGACAGACTCGTTATTTAACAAAACTAGAATGCTTAATACAGTTGGCAAAGTGATTACAACGTGCTCCTAGAGACAGCAGACTGTTGAGTAAAAGTGAAAGATATGCTGGAAAATCATATAGGAAGGTTCTCCTTTGTAAGTGCATATACTTTACTGGCTTTGTAGTTGAATGCAAGATTCAGGTTTGTGGCACGAGTCTCTCTTTGATTAGAATTATTCTGCTTTTTTTTTTCCTTGTAAGTGCTTACACTTTGCCACACTTTTTTTATTCCCATCCTGCAGGGGGGAATAGGAAGTGAATTGTGTGTCAAACTCAGTGTGCCATAGATCAAGCAACAGAACAGATGGATAATGGAGACTGGGGATATATGGTAAGTGATCCAATATACAGATGCATGCATGGTATAAAACAGAATTGAGCTTTTCAGATTTTTATGTAGAATCTCCTTGCATCTTTTGGCTTTGTTTATATTTCCTGGGTTTAATGGTGAGTAAAGAAATAAGTGTTTCATTTCATACTGTGTTGGTATGGTTCATGTTCTTAATTTTCAGCCACATAACAGTAGCTTAACACAACAGCAAGATGAAGGCTACATTTCTCCTGAAAAGATGCAATTTAATTATGGGTTGGAAAGCCACTTGTCTGGTATACAAATTTGGAAAAAAACAGTTTCTCTGCCAGCTTCTTTAATTACTTTTCTGTCATTGTATTTTGAAAACTGTTCTTCTGAAAACTTTCTTTCATAAAAAAAAAAACACTAGATACACCCTTCTTATTTTTCCTTCTCTCCTCTTTCTTTAAATATCTTGCTCCTTTCTGTTTGCCTGCCTGCCTGGCACTCTTCCCTGATGGTCAGAATCAGTGGCCAACATAATGCAGCATCCTTTTTCTCCCCTGCCTTTTTAGGTGTGATATGGATGGTGTAGCTGCAGGCTAGCTCTACTATTCTGGCCTCTTCTCCACAGAGCATATGTTTAGCTGATAGTTCTCTTTATGATGCCTTTACCTACATCTTTGAAGGAGAGCTCTTGGTCTGAGGTCTAAAATTGCATTATGTCCTTTCTTTTTTTTTCTGGAAAGTTGTTTTGTGTCTGCTTAGCTTGTTCCTTCTTGAGTAGGAGACATACCATGAAAGCAATGAGCCAAAGGTGAAATTCTGACTCATTGTATGGTCTTGGGGAAATCACTTATGTTCTGCCTCTGTCTGTCTGTAAAATGAAGAAAGTATTTACTTTGCAGAGTATGAAAGAGTTACTTGACCACTAACTCTGGGCTGTAGCTAATACTAGTAAAGCACTCTGAAGATATGTTTTCTAAATGTAAGCATTATGCCTCATTGCCAGATTTGGAACATGGCTAGGTTGCTTGAATTTATTGCAATATAACTCAGTTTGTAGGTTGCCGGTTGAACAGTTGCAATTCTTTCTAGAGTCAGCAGCTTTCTGCCATGTATTGGTGATCTAAAAACGTCTCATGGTAATCCGATAAAACTCTGGAATCTTTTTTTTTCTAGATGACTGATCCAGTCACACTAAATGTGGGTGGACACTTGTATACAACATCCCTCACCACTCTAACAAGATATCCCGATTCAATGCTTGGGGCCATGTTTGGGGGAGACTTCCCCACTGCCAGGGACTCTCAGGGCAATTACTTCATTGACCGAGATGGACCACTCTTCCGGTATGTTCTTAACTTTTTAAGGACTTCAGAGTTGACTTTGCCACTGGACTTCAAGGAATTTGATTTGCTTCGAAAAGAAGCAGATTTTTATCAAATTGAACCTCTAATCCAATGTCTTAATGACCCCAAACCTTTGTATCCTGTGGATACTTTTGAGGAAGTAGTAGAGTTGTCCAGCACACGGAAACTTTCCAAATATTCCAATCCAGTGGCAGTAATTATAACACAGTTGACCATCACAACTAAGGTCCATTCATTACTGGAAGGCATTTCAAATCATTTTACTAAGTGGAATAAGCACATGATGGACACAAGAGATTGCCAGGTTTCCTTTACTTTTGGGCCATGTGACTACCACCAGGAAGTTTCCCTCAGAGTCCATTTGATGGAATACATTACAAAACAAGGTTTCGCTATCAGAAATACAAGAGTTCATCATATGAGTGAGCGGGCCAATGAAAACACAGTGGAGCACAACTGGACTTTCTGCAGACTGGCACGGAAAACGGATGACTGATATACGACTCCACAGATACCATTTCAGTGGTTACCTGGAACTTCCTGGAATAGCATACCTGAGAGACTCTAGTTTTGACTGAAGCAGCAGCATGGGCTTTTTGTATGACTATTTATTAATAACCATTGAGGACTGGAGAAGTTATATGCGCTTGTCTTGTCCAGAAGAATACATGCATGTGCCTGTTCATACTCTCAGGACTTTGTTTTTAAGAGGGAGTCTTAAGAATCAACATGGTAGGACATTTTGTGTCAGTTCTTTAACCTAAAGTGCTTAAATTCACTATTTAAATAGTCTCCAATCCATTTAATCTAAAACACTGGGAGTAAAGAACAAACAGGATTTAAGATGCAGATGGGGGGAATGCTAGCATCATGTAAACTAATCTAGTTCCTAAATCGCTAACCAGTATTGTTATATTTTAGGAAAACAAATCCTACCCTTTTAAAATACTTGTTAAATACAGCTTTTTACAGTTTTTTTCCTATGCATATAAATCAGGCAACCAAATATTATCTGTAGCCATGAAAATGTGATTAGAAATATTTATACTGGATCCTGAATGCAAAATATCCTGTGGTAAAAAGTCATACTTTTAATGCCTGGTGCAATATTATTCCCAAATGTAATGCCTGCCAGCAAGAAGCTAATAAAACGTCAAATATGGAAATAAAGCTTGTATTTTTTTCTCCTACTAATTTATTTTAAAGAAAAGGGGAGTACAGTATATCAATACAGGAAAGTGAAATTGTCTAGGCCACTACATCCCCTCTTTCGGTACCCTAAAGTATAAGCTCATTCTTAACACTAGTTTAGTGAGGTTTGTATCATATTTCCATAGGGGTAAATCCATATTGAAATTTGAGTCGGTGGTTGGGGGTGGTATATATATTTTGGCTAATGGGAACTTTGGTAAAGATTAATGCCAGTTAAAGGATTCTAATCAAGGATATACATCTATAGTCTGAGTAGCTATAAACTGATGGGAAACATTATCCAAATTCAAAGTATTCATCAGATCAGTTGCCAGTATGTGTGCAAGCTATCATCACCCTGCACAGAGCTGCTCTTGTTGAAGTCAAAGGGACTCTGTTCCACACTTTTGTCCAACAGTTCCCTAGACATTTCTCCTACCTCTTTTATGTATTCTGTAGAATTATTCATGAGATGCTGGCAAACAGGAATCAAAGTTAAAAAATAATGACATAAATAAACTTGGTATCTGCTCTGAACGACTAGGTCAGTGTGAGTATGCTTAGTCCTCTTTCTGGATCATAAAGTTTGCCTGTCTGCTTAAATCATTCACAATCATCAGTAGCCATACAAACTTTACAGTCACCCACTCAAACTGATTTGTTCAGTGTAGACTTTCAGCATCCTATGTATGGGCAGAGAAAGCCTGGTCTTTGCAAGTCAGCAACGACATAAGCAGCTTTTGGTTGGGCTTAGTGTACGTCTACACTGCAGTAGAACACTTGTGGCTGGCCCATGTCAATTGATTCGCACAGCTCTGGCTGTGGAGCTACAAAATTGCAATGTAGCTATGCATGCTAGGACTCTGTGACCCTGCATAGGAAGGGAGTCCAGAAGCCCAAATTGCAGACTTGCAGGCTCAGCCTAAATATCTGTGCCCAGTTTTATAGCCCCACAAGCCTGAGTCAGCTGACATGGCACAGTCACAGGTGTATTAATGCCATAAAAATATACCCTCAAGGGTTCATGGAATTGGCAGTGGGTATGCCCTGCTCATTTAAGTTGGCTCATTCACAATTCTCTGACCATGGAAATCTTTCCTTGTGCCATGTTTCACATGTCATATGTTCACCTCTCTTTGTTTGGTGCTAAGGGGATTTCTGAATTGACCTGATTTCTCCTCTCTTGGGATGCATCTACACTAGCCAGCTACTTCGAAGTAGCTGGCACAGTGTCGAAATCGTACACATCACATCTATCCACACCGTGCACTATTTCGACATTGAAATCGACGTTAGGCAGCGATGTCGAAATCGCTATCCCTATCCAAAGATGGGAATAGCGCCCTACTTCGACGTTCAACGTTGAAGTAGGGCATGTGTAGACGATCTGCGTCTTTGCTACGTCAAAATGGTGGGGTACTCCGTGGTGGCCATCAGCTGAGGGGTTGAGAGACTCTCTGTCCAGCCCCTGCAGGGCTCTGTGGTGTCTGCGTGCAGCAGCCCTTAGCCCAGGGCTTCTGCCTGCTGCTGCTGCAGCAGCTGGGGGGTCCATGCTGCGTGCATGGGGTCTGCAGCTGGTTGTCATGCTGTGCAGGCTGTGTGTGCTGGGAGGGGCTCTTTAAGGGAGCGGCTTGGGGCTTTGCTGGCCCCTTATTTCAACGGGCAGCGCGCGCGTGTGTGTGGACACTCCGAATTTCCTTCCAGGGCGGCTCCGTTCAACGTTCTCCGTCGCTACTTCAATGTTGAACGTCGATGGCACCAGCCCTGGAGGATGTGCAGACGATACGTGTTGAAGTAGCCTATTTTGATGTTCTTACGTCAAAATAGGCTACTTCAAGGTAGTGTGATAGTGTAGGTGTAGCCTTGATGTTCACAACTCCATATTAACTGCTGATAATGGGCTACATCCTCTGTGACTGAACTGACCTTGTTAGCTTTGGCCCTCCTCTTGACTGGGACTCCCTCCTTTTCATAAGCCCATATATTTAAACCCTCCTCTGGAACCCCCCACTCGTGCATCTGACAAAGTGGGTCTTTGCCCACGAAAGCTTATGCTCCAAAATATCTGTTAGTATATAAGATGCCAAAGGACTTATTGTTTGTTTTTTGTTTGTTTGTTAGGGTTTGTTCAAATAGAAAAAGGCTGCTACTGTGTTTAACTGAGGAAATTCCAGCAAGCTGCTTCTGTGTCTTGTCAATTGAGACCCAATATATAATCTTGTAAAATAGTTTTCATTTGCAATAGTACAAGAAAATTCTAAAATAAGAACTTCGTGACATTTCTTTATTTGCAGTGTAATGTTTGGCGTTAGTCACTGAATAAAAGATATGTACTTTTTACTTCAGAAGCACAGACACATTTAATAAGCAACGCCCAGATCACACACCCCTACTGAAGGCTGAAGTTTTCAGAAAGGGAATCGGCAGCTTTCATCATAATAAATCATTTCCACAAGTTGAAGCTGGCATATACCCAGTGAGTTCTGACTGGTTAGGTTAATGCAGATAGTGCTCGCTGCTCAACAGTATGATCCAAGAAGGAATTCTGTCCCCTGCCCCAAAGAGCTTACATTTTAACAGAGCTTTTAATCTATGCAGCTGGTTTTACAATCTACGGCTGTGATGCTACATTGCTTTTGTCAACTTAAGTTTCTTGATTTGGTGCAAGACATTTTATGGGCTCAACAAACTTATGTCCAAGGTAGCAAGAAAGTAATTTATTTTAAATCTGAATGTAAATAATAAAAAACAATTGAGAACTGGACTGCCAAATACAGCAGCTTGTGTTACTACTGTGAACATTTTTTTTTTAAATGGGTGAATTTCTAATAGAACTCTGCATGACCATGGACATAGCTGAAAGAGCTGTTTTTCTTTCTTCCATATTTATATGTAAATGACTAAGAATTCCAGCTGATGTTTGCAGATGGTACAGTCAACTTTTCTGTGTTACCCTTCATGATTATTTATAAAACAGTAGCAGTGTTCTAGCTTGTGAACCATACATAGAACCAAAGAAGATGTCCATGTCTCAAGCTGCTATTGATCTTCATAGCTTTGACAGAGCACTCTGAAAAAGTGGTTTCAGATAATTTTCATAGGCCTGGCTCACCTGTGGAAGAGGAAGAGCATAGGAGAGTATAAGCAGTAACTATGGAAGCGCATTGATTTTGCAATGCCTCAGAATGCTTTGAATTACTACAGTAGCATAATTTAAAAAAAAAAAATACAGTAGCATGTAATGCCCACCCACCCCAACATCTGGGTTCCCCCACCATTGTTAATATGAAGTGCTGTTCATCCAAATGAAGATGCATAGCATTTAATTTCCAAAAGCACACTTGAATATTCACCAAAGGCAAACTTCAAATTCTGCATTTGTTTTTAAAATTTGCTGGTTTTGCATGGTTTGTTGGGAAAAGTGCTAAGATAAAATCTTGTTTAAGTAGGTAAGCTGTGTTTTTAATTTAAGCAAGAAAAAAAACAATATAGCATAAACCGTGATGTTAATTCACCTCTAATATGATGTCAGAAATGAAAGTATGCTGAAAATACAGTGCACAGTGGGAGAAGGGGGAGGTTACCTGGTTCAAAATTTATACCCACTAATGCCTGAACATAGTGATAAAAGTACCTGTGATATGCAACCTATTAACGTAGGCTGTGTAATTATATGTTTCCATGGTGCTAAATTGTACATGTATAGCTTTTGTGCATGTTGTTTGCCTTTTCCCTGTGGTGGCTTAGAGCTATAAATAAATTCCAGCCAGAGAGCTGGACAACTCAGGCTACTGGTTATAGGAGATGGATCACTGGACCCTCTAGAATTCCTGTTCTGGGCCAGGTCACCAAAGACTGAAAGAGCATCTGATGGGTATCAAGGTGGTCTTGCTGCACTGGGCAGCAGGGCTCATGACAAGTCCACATTTTAAATGGTCATAGTAGGTCTCTGCTCAAACTGCCAAGGGATGAAAGCACCTGAGCAAACCCCGTCCCTTCCCCATGGGCATTCCCTTCAGAAAAGAGGGCAGACTGGCACAGTCGTATGGAGAATGATGCAGCAGCACTACTATGCTGTACCGGGTATACGGATAAAGTGGATTTCCGGCTCCAGCTGTGTCAGGCCAGAGTCTTCCACAAAGGCTGAATTCCCTGAACAAACAGTCCAGGTGCAGGACTAGACTTACACCGCTCCATTCACTGCACCAGAATCGAATCCTGTTTCTTACTAGCTGTCGTGCACAGAGAACAAGGGCAAATGGGTCTGATGCCCCGTGTGAGCCATCTCTTTGACAGATGTGTGTACGTGCAGTGCCCTGCTGATGTTGTCAGGTTCCAGCCACGTGGAGTTGATTGCCAGAGCAGGGCCTCTGTCATTAAACCCCTCAGATTCCAATCTGTGAACGTGACTGGCACATTTCAGTACACCTGTCCAAGGAACATAGTGGCGGTGGCTATGCTAACCCCCATGTTTCAAAAGGGGTATGCTAATGAGTCACTTCGGCAGATGCTAATGAGGTGCTGTCATGAATATGCAGTGCCTCATTAACAGAATGGCGGCTGCATGCGTTTCGAAAGTGCTGCTTTTGAAACGCACACTGCTCATGTAGACAGAGGCCTTTCAAAAGGACCCTCTGGATACTGAAAGCCCCTTCTTCCCATTTGGTTTTGGGAAGAAGGGGCTTTTGAAATCTGGGGGGTCCTTTCAAAAGGCCCCTGTCTACACGGGAAGCGTGTGTTTTGAAAGCAGCACTTTTGAAATACGCGTGGCTGTCATTATACTAATGAGGTGCTGCATATTCATGCACCACCTCATTAGCATCTGCCAAAGTGGCTCATTAGCATACTCCTTTTGAAACACGGGGGCTAGCATAGCCACAGCCATTGTGATTTTTACATTTTGCCATTTACAATTCCAATATTTCACTCCTCTTCTCCTGGCTGTTTCTCTGTTATCAGTCTTCAATATATGTCAAAATAATGCATGTCTACATCAATATACAGGTGCTTGTGTTTGTTGCCCCTGTTCCTTACCTGTTGATTGGCTGGAAACTTTTGGGCCCACTTGTAGAGCCGTTGGTAGACGTGGCCGTCGTAACTACCAAGTGCAGAATTTAAACTTTCATCACTGAAGTCAAACGCATCCACTAGTGGTACTGCATCATTCCTGGAGAAGCAAATGGACCACACTTATTGCATGGTTAATGAAACCCTTACTATCTGCAGAGGCCAAATGGGGAAAAACATTTCATATTTACTGTAACATGAGGAAACCAGCATCTGATGAAGTGAGTCTGTGCTCACGAAAGCTCATGCTCAAAACTTTTCTGTTAGTCTATAAGGTGCCACAGGACCCTTTGTTGCTGTTTATGAGGAAACCTGGTAATTTAGGAATTAATATTTATATGAATGGCCATATTGGGTCAGACCAAATGTCCATGTAGCCCAATATCCTGTCTTCCAACATTGGCTAATGCCAGATGCTCCAGAGGGAATGAACAGAACAGGTGATCAAGTGATCTCTTCTCTGTTGTCTATTCCCATCTTCTGGCAAACAGGTTAGGGATGCCATCCCTGCCTATGTTGGCTAATGGCCATTTAAGTATATGTTTGTCTTTACAGACTAGTCACTAGTGATGACTTGCTTAAATACTTTGCTGAATCTTGACCTCTAACAATAGCCAGTATCAGCTGCATGAAATACTGTCGTAAATAGTTCTGAAATAACCTGCTCATAGGGGAAGTTTCTTCCAAGCTCCTGCCAATGAGATGTTCTCGTATACTAAAGCTGGAGTGTCGGTATCCCTTTCAAACCATTGGTGGTTTTCATTTTAATTCTAAGTATTGACTTCATGCATCTTTTCATTATCCTGTAGAAACAACAGGAAGTCCTGTGGCACCTTAGAAACTAACAGATGTTTTGGAGCATGAGCTTTCATGGACAAAGACCTGCTTCGTCAAATGCAATGTAGTGGAGGTTCCAGAGGCAGGTCTAATTATGCTGGGTCGTGAAAAGGAGGGAATCTCAATCAAGAGAGAGGCCGGAGTTGATGAGGTCAGTTCAGTCAGGGAGGATGTGGTCCACTTCCACCAGCTAATGTGGAGGTGTGAACACCCAGAGAGGAGAAACTGCTTTTGTAGTTGGTCAGCCACTCTCAGACTCTGTTCAATCCTTTATTGATGGTGGCAAATTTGCAAATGAATTGCAGCTCTGCAGTTTCTCTTTGGAGACCATTTTGACTTTTTTTTGTTGTAGGATGGCTACTTTTAAATGTGTTACTGAGTGTCCAGGGAGATCGAACTGTTCTCCTATAGATTTTGTATGTTACCAGTCCAATTATCTGATGTGTCCATATGCTCTTTTATGTAGAGACTGTCCAGTTCGGCCAGGGTAAATGGCAGAGGGGCATTGCTGGCATATGTTGGCATATATCACATTAGTAGATGTGCAGGTGAATGAGCCCCTGTTGGGGTGGTTGATGTGGTTAGGTCCTGTGATGGTGTCGCTGGTGTAGGTATGTGGGCAGAGCTGGCACTGAGGTTTGTTGCAGGGATTGGTTCCTGAGGTAGAGTTACTGTGGTGTGGTCTATAGTTGCTGGTAAGAATTTGCTTCAGATTGGCAGGCTGTCTGTAGGTGAGGACTGGCCTGCCTCCCGAGGTCCGTGAGTGAGGGATTGTTGTCCAGGCTGAGTTTTAGATCACTGATGATGTGCTGGAGAGGTTTTAGCTGGGGACTGTACGTGATGGCCAGTGGTGTTCTGTTGTTTTTCCTTGTTGGGCCTGTCTTGTAGCAGGTGGTTTCTGGGTACACATCTGGCTCTGTCCAGTCTGTTTCTTCACTTCATTAGGTGGGTACTGTAGTTTTAGAAAAACTCAGTAAAGGTTTTATAAGTGCTTGTCTTTGTGAGCGATTGAAGCAAATGTCACTGTACCTTAGTGCTCGTCTGTATACAGTGGACTGTGTGGTGTGCCCTGGATGGAAACTGGAGGCATGTAGGTGAGCACAGCAGTCTGTGGATTTCTGATATAGGGTGGTGGTTACGTGATCATCACTTTTGTGCTGTAGTGTCCAGGAAGTGGATCTCTTGTGTGGACTGGTCCAGGCTGAGGCTGATGGTGTGGTAGAAACTGGTGAAATCGCAGTGGAACTCTTGCAGGGCCTCCTTTCCATGGGTCCAGATGAAGAGGTCATCGGTGTAGCACAAGTTGAGGAGGGGCTTTAGGGGATGAGAACTGAGGAAGTGTTGTTCCAGGTCAGACATAAAAATGTTGGCATGCTGGGGGTGCGTATGGGTGCCCATAGCAGTGCCACTGATTTGAAGGTATAAATTGTCCTCAAATCTGAAATAGTTGTAGGTGAGGAAGAAGTCACAAAGCTCTACCACCAGTTGTGCCTCGGCCTCATCAGGGATACCATTCCTAACAGTTAAGTCCATCTTCATGTGGGATATTGGTGTAAAGGGCCTCCTACATCCATGCTGGTGACGATGTAGGGATCTACATTCCATCCTGTTATGGGTACAGGCTAACACAGCTACCCCTCCGATATCTATAGAAATAGGCAGTTCAGATTTACTACCTTTTGAATCCTAGTTTCAAAATTATAGTAAAATGCATGCTGTCTCTGGTGCTATTTTTTAGTCCAGTTGTGTGGAGTGTATTCTTATTGTTGTGTCCAAAAACCCAGTCAACTCGCTGGGCCAGCAACTTAGTCTAAAGTCTCAATGAAACCAAATAGCTACATTAGAATACTATTATCAATATAAATCTTATGTGAAACCAGGTTTTTAAACATTGTAAGGGATTAGTCTACCATGCTTCAGAGAAATTATTCCAAGGTTAATTTTTTTTGTTTAAAGGTCATGGCTGGAAAACTTTTAATCTTTTTCTGATTCTAACCAACCGTGACTTTGACACCAACTAAGAAATCTTGTAAAATAGCAGAAAGTATTCAATGAGTCAAGGGTTATTTCATTTTGAGGGTTAGCATGTATTACTTAGATGTTTAAAAGCTACAGGTCACTCTGCATGGTTGCTATTTAACTTCCTAATTTAAATATAGCTTTTTTCTAAATAGAATAATTTAAAGCTGCGGTCAGGTTAAAACTGTACTTAAAAAGTGCATGCTTGTGTTGGCAATAGCCTCTTAGATTATTACATCATTTCTAAAATCTAACTTTAAACCACTGTGGCCATGAATTACATTTTGCACTGATACCTGTAGTCTCTTTAATTTTTGTTTTGTTCTATTTTGTGCATCTCATCCAGTAGCCCAATGTCACATTGTTCGCAATCCAATCTCTGCAGAGGAATATCTCAAACCAAGGAGACTTTGATTGTTTTATGTGTCTTACCTGCAAGCAGCTGTTTTCAAACTAAAATGCTGAGTTCAAAGTACCTGAAACTGTGTCTTTAACTGGTAGTAACATTTCAATTATAAAAATTAAGATATTTAAAGGCAGACAATTTATGAAATCATGATAATTTTAGGGTTTTTTAAACCTCAGGGGCTTTTAATCTGTTTAACTATGAAAATAAAGCTTCTACATAGGCCTTGTGCACAAATATTAGACCACCAGACATCCCTTCAGGCTTAGCTATTCTTAACCATTATTACTGAACATCATTTTCTCCCTGTGGGAGGGAGGGAGCTGCTATATAACTTTTTCTTTCTACTGTAGCTCACCGAATGACAGCGAGTAGGTCCAAGTAGGATGCAGTCACCATGTCCATTTGGTCCCCAGAAGTGTAGCCATCATGCAGGAAATCTCCCATGTTTGAGAAGATACCATGTAAAGCATAAAGGTCACAAAGGTGTTTCACAATCTTCTGGATTTCAGCTTCATTTCTAAGTTCCTCCACTGTCTCTATGAAGTTTTTCACAACTATGTAGTGGCTGTGAGCCTAGAAAAGAGTTAACATTCAGCTATGAATGCACCCTCAGATGTCTCTAGCGATAAGGGTGATGCTGAATGACGTGAACAGTCCAGGAAAGGGCATAAAACCTTTTACTGGCCCCCCCCCTTTTTTTTTTTTTTCCAGTTTTTATTCTCTTTTTTGTGGTAGGTTGGGCCATATGGATCCATGTTTGCATGGAAGAGAAGGGGTGTGGGTGTGTGTGTGGGGCGGGGAGGAGAACAGTAACAATTACCACTGCTTGATAAAAATTAAAGGAGTGCTTACAAACTGTGCCTGCCCTTATTCAAAACCTTGTCAGTAATGATTTCAGGCCACTGGAATGGCATAAATGCACTGGAATCCAGCACACTGAACCATGGCAAGGCTGGCTGTTTTGATTACATGTGAACAGAGAGGAAAACAAATCCATTGGACAGCAGATGTTGCACTGGAATAGCATGCAGCACTCAACCTATTCAGCCCAGAACTCTCATTTCACTTCATGTTCACTTTGGTTCTGCCAAGCTCCTTTACTTACTGTGTTTCCCTCTGATAAATACCTGATGCAATCAGCGTTTTGTTTATTTACAAATCCTGGTCAAATTCTGTCTCTCACCATGACTGAACTTCTATTCCACAGTTGGTTGAGTATTCCCAACCTTCATCCCAGTTCTCTGATTCACAGAACAGTTTTTCCCTCCCTTCCCACCACCAAGATCATGGACCATAGAATAGGCATCTGCGGGAGGCATGGCAGGGGTTGGCTACTGATGTCAATGAGTGCAGGAGCCAGACTGGTGTACAGAGAAGGCTGGAAGAAAATATTTTATTGTCCCTGATCCCTGTCTCTGGGGACTGGGATAGGAGAGGGCAGGCTCCAAAATGAAAACTTGTATTTCACTGCCGTATTGGAAAACTTTTGGGAAAACTCCTAACTAAAAAAGTTTTCTTCTGTTCCCAGAAGAAAATTCCAGTTTTTCATTCATTCCTAAAAATAAATGTGTGTGTGTATGCGTGCGCGCACGCGCGCATGGGGTGTTGTTTCTGACTTACCTGTGCTGAGTACACTCTTCCACTGAGGCTGCCTGCAGCTCTCCCACTTACCAGAAAGTGGCAGAGCACAGATTGGGCACCTGACTGGACTGTAATGCTACTAGAGAGCCAATATATTTATCTGGAAGATCATAATGTACTATTTCTTTTGAACGTGCAATTCAGCATGAGAAGTACAGTCTCTGTTTGTTTTCAAAGGCACTGGGCAGTATTTTGCTGATGGGAAGCACTTGCAGAGTTTTGAACTTTGCTGGATGAAGCACAGTGGGTGCAGCTTCCTGTTAAAGGGAATATCTAAGCAACGCTGCTGCAGTTGGAATGGTCAGTTTCCTTTATACACTACCCATGTGAGGAATCTATACTTTGTCCAGTTTGATTGGTATGCTCAGCTTTTGCATGAGGCTGTCCAAGCACACATTTCAGAAATTAATTTTAAATGTTTTAAGAAAACAAAGGAGCTATGGACCTTTATTTTCAAAAATGTTTTCCTTGGGATAAAACGGGAACAACAGGATAACTTTGTATTGTGGTTGCAGCAAAGTTTAAAATTTTGCAGAGCACTTATTTTCATCTGTTGCCCACTAGAGATGCAGTGAAATGCTGACTTCTCACATGTTCATTTCTCTTTGAGTGCAGGTTCTCTAACGTTTCCCCAGTTGTGCTCCATTATATAGCTGAAGTGTAGAGGGGGTTACCTTGTGTCTTGGGCAAATTTCAGTGTGAAGAATATACATTTTGCCTGCCTGAAATCTCTCAGCTTCATCAGGATATACTGCCCCATCAGCATATACCCTGTGCTCCATGTGATCTTATTTATTCCTTTGTTTTCTGTAAGGGTGGAAATTGAAGTTTCAGACTTACCACTTCCTATTTTGTAGAAGGAGCAGAAATGCGTTTTTAAAGCTAAAAGAAAATAATAGGGCTAATTCACCCTGGATGTTACTCTGAGACTTTAACAGACTTACGTTGGGGTAAATATGGTTCAGTGACCCTACAACCTTTTGATTCTAGCACTGAAAAGGAAGTGAATGACTGTTTTCAGTGGCAGTTCAGTTAAATGGTGATTTGTGATGATGCATTCTGGTACAGAAGAATGGAAGTGGGTGTCAGTTCCTCTGCTACTGGCTGCTGTGTGACCATGGGTGAGTCACTTAAACTTAAGCTCTATGACTGTGTTTCCCTGCCTGTCCCTTGTTTTCTCATGTGTAACACTGCTGGGACAGGAAGTTATCTCTCATTCAGTGTTTGTACAGTACCTAGCATGACAGGGCCTTGATCACTCCGAGGAGCTCTAGGTATAAGCCTGCTTGGAGCAGAATACAATAGAATAGGTGCTTCTGTCAGAGGAATGATAAATAATTAGGAACATTACTAAATCTGTTTGAACTGACAGTGGGTTCCTGTTGTCTGTTAGCTATACCTGCAGGCCTAATGAACACTGAATCACTGCATTTTTACTAACCTTCGCAGCCTGTAGAAGCTGTACTGTGCACTTGTTCCACGCTTCATATTCTGCAGTGCCTGACTGAACCAAAGCCTGGAGTTTGGCTGCTGCATTTCTAAGGAGCCTGGGAAGAAAATCACCTCTGTTGTATGTGTCTATAAACACAGACTGTATGCACCACTGTACGTACCCACAGTCTCAAAAAGGCAGCTCTGAAGTGAATATTGTAAATGAATTTCACATGCTCGGAAAGCAGAGAGCATTGGTCATGAGAACTGAAAGACATCTAACCACAAGTCAGAGAGAAGCACTCAGGCAACTCTTCCACTACAGGACCTCCACCCACAGCAGCTTCCATCTCTGTTTAGCTGGGAGCCATGTGAATTGTCTTTAGCTTGGGAAGGAGGCGAGTGAGAGAGAACAATGGAATTAAAGAAAATGAGTGCCAAATATTCATAACTGTCTCAGATGCCGCTGCCTTCCATACCAGGGGATAGATATTGTTCAAAGACACTGCCATGTAAATCTACAGTGATTTCAGGCAAGGCACTCCGCATTTGCATTGGTGTACTCAGACAGTATTTGGTTTGCTGGGTCTACATGGTTTCCAGAGACCAGTGATGTCACTCTCTGTAACTGTTATAACTTATACGTGAGGACGTATATCGTTACTACTCATCTGCTATTTGCGGTAGTACTCAGCAGTTAGAATCTAAACTGGAGCCCCAATGTGCTAGGGCTGTGCAGACGGTTTGAAAAAGCCTCTGGTGTTTTATTTGTCTTGGCAGTGTTCAGAATGGCACAGTGTTAAACTATCCAGCAACCTCTCTCAGGATGGCAGCCCTGTTCGGAATATGCTAGCTGTTACATACTGCTTTTGGCTTTAAAATGCTAGGATCTGGAGCAGTAAAAATTGACTCAGAAGGGTACCATAAGAAAGGAGCAGAATCTTCATTTTGGCACGAATGGCCGGACACAGGTGTGTGTGGTTTTTTGGTTTTTGTTTTTTTTTTTTGCTAAATTTAAACTAACCACCTCCTTTTTTTTTTAAGATAAGAAGCTGATTTTGGTGGCTTTCTTGTTTTGTGAGGAAGGATTTAACTCCAGGCCGACTTGATCGTTAAACTTGAAGAAGCTTCTCCTCCAGCCCCTCTTTACTGACCTGGCTGCTCTGTGCTGATAGGCCTCTGCATAAATGTCTGGTTTGAGAAAGTCCATCTTGGTCATCGCCCAACACTTTCCAGGGTCCACTGAAGACAAATAGGCAACAGATGGAGGGATAGGCTGGCCAGAGCGAACTGCTGCAAGGCACTTTACCAGAAACCTGATGATAAGGTAACAGAATGGGTTCTTATCTTGGTATCTTTCCACAACTGCAGCATGTCTTCAACATGACCTCTGTTGAGGAGATCCGAGACTGTCTTAGCTAAAGCCAGCTGCCACTGGGAAATGTATATGGATACATATCAGGTCATGGTTTGGAAACTTGATGAGTTACTGTAGGACCCTTTCTTCTCTGATATGAGGTGGGGAAAGGGGTTCCTCAATTTCTGTCACCAAGCTCTTGTGTATCCCCACCCTGACTGCATCCCATTTGACACCCAGCTAACCAAGCAGGGCTGGACAGGCCCCACACATGTTAAGCAATGGCTCCCTTCCACTGCTTACTAATTGAAGCTGCTCTCCGCTCCATGACAAGCTAAGCACTCTGCCTTGGTGATGCACAGAGCATGGCTTTGTGAGTCTCTTACCCGGTGTACATCAAATCCAAGCTGACTTTTCAGTTTTTCTTTTAGGAGGTACATCTTTAAGCAACCTTTTCTTTAAACATAGCAATAGGCTGCACTGAATCAGTTTGTTCTATGCAAGGTATTGCAATGTGTCACGAGTCTCTGTACGGTGAGGGAAGAGCAGAGTTATTGTGTACCATCAAAAGTCTAAAATCCACCATACAGTTACGGCATTTTGTGTGGTGTTTGCAGTATCTTCGTGTGAGGAGCCTGGCTTTCCACACGGTCTGGCTAATGGCTGTGCTCTGATAAATGCTGAGTTCTGATATTGCTATCACTATTAGCATGATTCCATCTCTGTGATAATTAGATATTATCTTCAAAGTTGCATGAGCCACAGAACTTGGGACATTAAAGCCAATTTGTGTGTGGTGCATTTATCCCCTTAAAAAAAAATCCCTATGCATGAGCATGGAACACGCAGGCATGGGAGCCCCAAATACTGAATCTCTCTTTTTGCGGTCAGACAGCAGCAGGGGGAGCTTCACCATCAAGTCCTACTGATGTGACTCAGCCCTCACTTGGACAGACCATCTCCTGGAGTACTGGGCTAAAGTATAGAGGTCATCTCTGTGGCAGTGCTGCTGGTACTGCCAACAGATGCAGCGGGGGCATGCAGGGGTAGGGGGCGTGGTGGAGGTGTGGTATGGCTCTCTCTGAGAAAGTGGTCTAGATTTTTCCCATTTAGCAGAGTGCATGTTTTTGGCATTCTAATTAGATGTTAGCACTGCATCTTTACTGTGTGTCATCCCTTACAGATAATTAATACACAACATATCCAAGGGAAAACAACATTTCTGAGTAGGCCGTGTCCTGGTCTAAGTGGATGAAGTTTACCATCTCAGAATTTAAACTTAATTTAAAATCACCTTGAAAGGCAACGCATTCCATTGAAATCTCTTTTCCTGTTTTCACTTTGCCTCCAGATGGCAGGATCATGAGGTAGGCATGTGTCCAATCTGTTTCCAAACCCTCATCATGGAATCTCAGCACCTCAAGCTCTAGGGACTGTCTGAAACTGTTCAACCTCCTTCCCTGCTTGTGGGAGCAAAACCTGAACAGCTTGTGAACTGGGTTTGCTCAGGACACACATTGCATGAAAGCTGCTGAGGCCCTTAAGTGCTTTGGAGAAGACGCTGCAGAGAGGGAGGGGACTAGGAGGCAGGCTGTTCCCCGAACAAGGCAGAACAGTTACCTGGCAGTCTGCAGGAACAGCACTGTATTCTCCCCTTCATAAATACAAGAAGCCATTACTTTTGTGTACAAAAAAGGAAGTGCACTCAGCGCAGAGTACCCGTGTCCTCCACAGGCCCTGAGGCAGACCTCCACTCCTGCCGTGCAGCAATCTGTAGCGAAGGCTTTCTGGCCTGAAGTAAGTGCATGAAGCTGTATAAAGCAGAGAAATTAACAGTAAAGGAGTTTTGTAGCATTTCTGCAATGAAGGCCACTAAAAGTTTACCAAAAGTTAAATCTCAATGTGCTCTGACAAATCCGACTCCTCTAGTGTCAGTCCTCTGGCTGCATGTGCAAACCCAGAGGTCCAATTTTTGTCCATTTGCATTCTTGCAAACGTGCACATGCTCGCACCACGTGCACTTCTTACAAACTCGGCTGCCAGGTGACTTCTAGGCTGTCTACCTGGCCCTGCCGTTTGGCCTATGGGCACGGGATGTGCAGCATTCCAGCCCTGCGTGGATGCTGTGGGCATGAGCACAAAGGTAGCTAGGCTGAGTTAACCTGGAGTGTATTAATGCAAACTAAGTACACTTTAGGTCATGCTACATGGGAGTCACAGGCTCTCATTTCTCTGGGGGTGTTCACCCACAAACCATGCTCCAGCTCGCCTCTTCCTGCCCCTGCCCTGCCTCTTCACAACCCATTCCTCCCACTTTCCTGACTTACGGTACTATACTCGTGCACTCTGCACTTCACATTCCATGGCCCAAACAATAGGGCCACATGAACAAGCTCATTTGGTTGAAGCCCAGAAGGGACAAGTGTGATCATCGAGTCCAGGGGTGTCCAACACGTGGCTTGCAGGCCAGAATCTGGCTCGTGAAGCCTTTTTAACTGGCCCACGGAGCTGGCAGCGGTGCCATTTTTAAAAGGCACGTGGGCAGCTCCTCTTCAAGGAGCCATTTGCGGCTCCCGCCTCTGCCACCTGACTCCTCCTCTGGCTCCTGTACAGTGCAGCAGGGGCAGAGAGAAGCGGCAGGGAGTACATGCACTGAAGCTGCATACAGCTGTGAGCAATGTGCACTGCTGTATGCATGCGTCCCTCCCCAGTGCTTGGAGAGAGAAGTGCATGGCAATGGCACTGGTGGTGGCAGCTTCAGTGAGTCACAGGCATTGGATTGTAACAGGGGAGCAGAAGGCTGGCTCTGGAGGGGATGGGGGAATTGGGTTAAAGCTGAGGGCTGGGGCTGTCTGCCACTGGAAGAGGGGAGGGAGGATTTTGCATGTCTGAGTATTGGGGGTACGTACAATTTTTTTTTTTTTTAAAAAGGGGTACTTTGTAAAAAAGGCTAAGAAACACTTAAGTAGAACTCAGTTTAATTGGCTTAACGGCCAGCAGAAGGGATCCAGCCATTAAACCAATTAAATTGAGTCCTAGTCCTTCAGCGCAGCAGGGCACTGGGAGCTGTCCCTGCTGCAATATTCATGGGGGGAGTACAGGGTCTGGGGAGAGCTTGTGCAGCTGCAATGAAGAGGAGCTGGCCCAGCATGCAGCATGGGCAGCTTCTGGTAAATGAATCCTGAATTTGTCGGGGGGGGTGGGGCGCAGGTTTGAGTCTGTGAGCGGAGGTTTAGCCTGGGTGTAAGTGGGGGGCAGTTTGGGACTGCAAGGGGTTTAAGCCTGGAAGCAGGGAGGTGGTAGTGGTGGTTTGGGGCTATTTTTGTGTTTGACCGCTGGAACATGTAAACAATTGCTGTGTAGCCCCCAATGAATGAAAAAAGGTTGGACACTCCTGACCTAGTCTGACCTCAAATAGATTTGGCCATCTGGTTTTAGACGGCACCTTCATTCGAAGCCCAATTTACGGCACTCACTGGTTTTCTCCACTTCCTTGGCCCAGAAGTGAATTTTTTTCTGTTTGTGAAAAGTCTGAAGTGAATCTTTTGGAGTCATTTTGAGCTAACAACTATTGAAGCAATGTTTTCTCAAGCTAACAAAAGCTTTCAAACCCTGTCTCCTTAGCATGCAGATTACAGTTCAGATCTGGAAACTCAGCTATTTTGCTGTGGGTTTTGGGCGAATTATGTAACATCCTAGTGCTTGTTTCCCACCTGTCTAGAGGGTACTTTGTACATTATTTGTGAGACCTAGGCCATGTCTACACTAGCCCCAAACTTCGAAATGGCCATGCAAATGGCCATTTCGAAGTTTACTAATGAAGCGCTGAAATGCATATTCAGCACTTCATTAGCATGCGGGCAGCCGCGACACTTTGAAATTGATGCGGCTCGTCCCGATGGGGCTCCTTTTCGAAAGGACCCCGCCTACTTCAAAGTCCCCTTATTCCCATGAGCTGATGGGAATAAGGGGACTTCGAAGTAGGTGGGGTCCTTTAGAAAAGGAGCCCCGTTGGGATGAGCCGCGTGGCGGCGAGCCGCATCAATTTCGAAGTCTCCTTATTCCCATCAGCTCATGGGAATAAGGGGACTTTGAAGTAGGCGGGGTCCTTTAGAAAAGGAGCCCCATCGGGACCAGCCGCGTGGCAGCGAGCCGCGTCAATTTCGAAGTGCCGTGGCCGCCTGCATGCTAATGAAGCGCTGAATATGCATTTCAGCGCTTCATTAGTAAACTTCGAAATGGCCATTTGTATGGCCATTTCGAAGTTTGGGGCTAGTGTAGACGTAGCCCTAGGAATTAAAAAGCATTGTATGTGCAAATAGTCACGATGTTTTATTATTTTTGTTGCAAATTACCTCAGGTAGTGAATCAAAATTTCCCTGTTTGATCTCTGTGTATCCTTTGTTGTAGAATTTGTTCATGTAAGCAACCATAAAATGCAAGGCATAGGCTGTTGCTAGTAGAGGTAGTAACTTCTGTTGCTGAGTTTGGTAGTCTAGGATTTTTGCCTCTGGGTCCCTGTAAGAAGATGATTTATGATGATAAGGTATGGAAAACTGTGTACAGCAATAATTCAGCAATTAATTCAGCTTGAAATGTTCTGGTAATCTAAGAAGCCTAAAGTATTTCTGCTTTGAAAGCAGGATCCTCTGCTTTGCAAGCAGCTCACAAACTCACCACCTTCTGCCAGTGATTTCTGCAATGAAAGCAGAGAAGGTAAAGATACTTCAGCAAAATTTCCTCTTCTGCTAAGGAAAGCAAAGAAGTGGAAAAGCCCTAGGAACGCTGACTTCATTACACAGAGACACTTACAGAATGCCTAGTGGTGTTAGCTGCTGGGAGGGGGCATCCCTTCCCACAGACCCCAGCACTGAACTGCCAGGGAAAGGGGCCCCTCTTCACCATCCCCAGAAAGAGCCACCTAGGCAAGCCAGACCTACAAGTCTCTCCTGCTCCTTGAGCCCTCCCTGGCCCTGAGCACCCTCTTGTATCCCAAAGCCCACACCCCCAGCCCAGGACCTATACTCCTTACTATACCCAACCCTGAGCCAACGCCCAAACGTGGAGCCCCCCCAGCCCTGAAGGGGAAGTGATGGGTCGCACATCACGTCCATATTTTCACTTTATTTTTCACTGTCAGTTGGGCAATGACTATGGCTTTTGTCCAGAGACTTAATGCTAGCAAAAATTCTACACTGTACCATGTAACTACTCACCAGGGACAAGGTGGATAGTAGTACATTTTATTGGAACAGTATCAGAGGGGTAGCTGTGTTAGTCCGGATCTGTAGCAGCAACGAAGATGGAATAAATGCTGTCCGGAACAGTATCGCTGATGATGCTACAGCACATCTGGCGGCTGAGCTCTGCAACTTTATACTCACACACAACTATTTCAGATTCGGTGACAATATATACCTTCAAATCAGCGGCACAGCTATGGGTACCCGCATGGCCCCTCAATATGCCAATATTTTCATGGCTGACCTAGAACAACACTTCCTCAACTCTCGTCCACTAACACCCCGGCTCTATTTACGCTACATTGACGACATCTTCATCATCTGGACCCATGGGAAGGAGACTCTGGAGGAACTCCCCCGGGACTTCAACAACTTCCACCCCAACATCAAGCTCAGCCTGGACCAATCTACACAGGAGATCCACTTCCTTGACACTACCGTGCTTATACACAATGGACACATCAATACCACCCTGTACCGTAAACCCACTGACCGCTACGCCTACCTTCATGCCTCCAGCTTCCATCCCAGACACACCACACGATCCATCGTTTACAGCCAAGCACTTAGATATAACCGCATTTGTTCCAACCCCTCCGACAGAGACAAACACCTACAGGATCTGCACCAAGCATTCTTGAGACTGCAATACCCACCTGAGGAAGTGAGAAAACAAATCAACAGAGCCAGACGTGTGCCACGAAGCCTCCTGCTACAGGACAAGCCCAACAGAGAAACCAACAGAACACCACTAGCCATCACCTACAGTCCTCAGCTAAAACCTCTACAGCGCATCATCGGGGATCTACAACCCATCCTGGACAATGATCCCACACTTTCACAGGCCTTGGGAGGCAGACCAGTCCTTGCCCACAGACAACCTGCCAACCTAAAACAAATCCTAACAAGCAACTATACACCGCACCACAGTCACTCTATCTCAGGGACCCATCCATGCAACAAACCTCGTTGCCAGCTCTGCCCACATATACACACCAGCAACATCATTACAGGACCTAACTGGATCAGCCACACCATTGTGGGTTCATTCAGCTGCACATCTACCAATGTAATTTATGCCATCATGTGCCAGCAATGCCCCTCTGCCATATACACTGGACAAACTGGACAGTCTCTACGTAAAAGAATAAACGCACACAAATCAGACATCAGAAATGGCAATATACAAAAAACCCATAGGAGAGCACTTCAATCTCCCAGGACACACAGTAGCAGATTTAAAAGTAGCTGTCCTGCAGCAAAGAAATTTCAAGACCAGACTCC
Organism: Carettochelys insculpta; assembly: GCF_033958435.1. Lineage (NCBI taxonomy): Eukaryota > Metazoa > Chordata > Testudines > Carettochelyidae > Carettochelys > Carettochelys insculpta. The sequence goes on along the minus strand of NC_134147.1, from coordinate 48,562,853 downwards.
AAAGAGAAATTGCTGAGCTACAATTCATCTGCAAATTCAATACCCTCAGCTCAGGATTAAACAAAGACTGTGAATGGCTGGCTAGATACAAAAGCAGCTTCCCCTCTCTTGGAGTTCACACCTCCAGATCTACTGATGACAATACAACTCAGCCTTCCTGACTGAGCTAACCTCAACGAAGGGTCCTGTGGCACCTTATAGACTAACAGAAAAGTTTAGAGCATGAGCTTTCGTGAGTTAACTCACTTCTTCAGATGCTGGACGTGAGTTAACTCACGAAAGCTCATGCTCTAAACTTTTCTGTTAGTCTATAAGGTGTCACAGGACCCTTCGTTGCTCTACAGATCCAGACTAACACGGCTACCCCTCTGATACTTGAGCTAACCTCGTTATCCCCAGCCTTGCTCTGGCCTATTTATACCTGGCCTTGCAGATTTCCAGGACCAGCATCTGAAGAAGTGAGTTAACTCACGAAAGCTCATGCTCTAAACTTTTCTGTTAGTCTATAAGGTGCCACAGGACCCTTCGTTGCTGCTTTATTGGAACAGTTGTTGGTGAAAGAGAGAACAGTTTCAAGCTACATGGAGCTTTTTCAGGTTTGGGGCTGACATGGCTACAACAACTCTGCATTCATTAGGGAATAAGTTTCATATCTCACCCATTGATAGAATGGGAAAGAAGAAGAATTCCCTACCCCACTGGGGTTTTGTCAAGATACTACTGGGTTATGTAATCACGAGGCGAGGACAATCAGGGAGAATTAATGTGACCTTTCCTGGCTATTGAAATACAGAAACTTGGGTCTTCACTCAGATGATGACTGTGAATGGGGTCTCCTGCATGTTGGCTGGCAGATGTTGATTTCCTTCAAGAGACAGGTTAATAAACCGGTAAAGTGGTGATGAGATCACATGTGAAGGGAGACAGGAATAAAAGCAGAAAATAGTGAAGGGGGGCACAATGTGACAATATACCTTTCCCTCTATTTATCAATGTCATTACCTAGGGTTCAACTTGGACTGCCGTCGAACTACTGAATATCTGATGGCAATTGTGCAAGCCTGCAGCAGTATGGGTATAACTTCACTTGAAAGCATCCCGACACGTGACATGATCATAGTCAAGTAGTTAATCTTATCTGACCCTTGTTTCATGTAGGTGCCATCTGGTAGAACCTGGAATTTGAAATAGCGTCATGAATGAATGCCATTAAAAGGGCTCTCGGCAGGGTAGAGGGGCTCAATTGCAGTTTGAGGGGTCTTTGCCTGCCTGGCTGATGCAGAAGGAAGAGAGAGAGAGGATTACTCTCAAGCAGTTGGAATGAATCCAGTAAATATCCTAACCATCTCAAAATCAGCCAAAGATATGTAAGTAGAAGGGAAATGTGTAGATCAGGTTATGGTTGTTTTTAATTTTGTGTGGACTATCCTGTTTTTTGTTTTTAGTTGCTTTGGTTAATGACTTGATTTCCGCCCCCCCCCCCCCCCCCCCCCCCCGTAACTTTTAAGCTAAATCCCAGGCAGGATCCCTGTGCTGCAACTGGTATAGTTTTTCTCTTGTTTTGTTCACTTTTTTAAGCAAATTATTTGATCCCTGTGTCCTAAGTCACTAACAAAATGTCCCACTCCATTAAAAATGTAGACTGGTTTGTGGATCAGGAATGTTTTGATGTCTGTTTTATGCCCATTAACTCTTTGAGAGAGTTTGAGGTCTGTCCAATATGCAAAGCATCTGGGCATTGTTGGCACATGATGGCATATATGATGCCCATGATTCTGTGAATAACCTGGTTAGGTCTAGTGATGATATCACCAGAATAGATATGTGGACAAAGTTGGCAGCGGGCTTTATTGCAAGGAAAAGTCCCAGGACTGGTATTCCTGGGGTATAGACTGTGGCTATTGGCTAGAATCCTCGTAAGGTTGGGAGGTTGTCTGTAGAAGAGAACAGGCATATCACCTAGGGCCTTCTGGAGTGTGGCATCCTGTTTAAGGATAGGCTGTAGGCCTTTAATAATTCGTTGCAGTGGTTTGAGTTGGGCCTGTAGGTGATGACCAGTGGTGTTCTGTTCTTGGCTTTTTTGGGCCTATCTTGGAGTAGCTGGTCTCTGGGTATTCATTTGGCCCTGTCGATTTTGTTTTTTTTACTTCTCTTGGTGGGTAATTCAAGTTTACGAATATTTGGTAGAGATCATAAACTTGAATTACCCACCAGGAGAAATAAAATCTTTGATTACTGTTTTTGGTTCTCTGTCTTAAATATTGAGTCTGTTCTGGTATGGCTATGGTCTGAAGAAGTGGGTCTGTCCCACAAAAGCTCATCACCTAATAAATTATTTTGTTAGTCTTTACAGTGCTACTTGACTGCTTTTTTGTTTTGACAGAGCTAAATATTTCAGTACATAAGGAATAAAGTCCCCCTTTTATGATGCACACACTTTCTTCTGTTGCTTCTGATACATTTTGCCTGCATCTCTATCCTTATCTCAGCAGTTAACTGGGAGTTGCAACCCCAACTGGGGTCACTCCATTAGCAGAAGAGGTTGTAGGAATCCTGCTTGTGCAGAGAATGTGATTTTACAACATGAGGTTCTTTGTATGACACACCCTCTTACACACCATGCCTGTGAAGTCATGGTGCAAGTAGGGTGCAGTATGATTTCACACACAGCCATAAGTATGGGAGGTCGCACTGTGCAAATTACACCATTTTGTAAAGCAACATAGCACCCTGTGTGTGCAAGATTACATTGCAGGGAGGAGCTGTTTTTCCCCCTTCGTGCTGTCTTGGGCTCAGGCAAGCAGTGCATTGAAAAAGGAGTCATGCGGAGAAATGTTTAGGGGCTTCACTTCTAACATGTGACTTGTGCTGTACAGAGAACATTTAAGATAAAAGTAACTTCATTCCTGCCCTGTAATTCCCTGTGATTGCAACTGAAATTGTGCATAAATCAGGAAAATATTTGACATAAATCTAGATGTTTCAGGACTCTTCTTGAGGCGTTTGTAATTTAAGGCATCACATACCTGAGAGAATCTGCTCAGCATGTTTTCTCTAGGAACAGTCACATTCTGCAACATGAGATAGCCATTGTCAATGTGTTCAAAATTCATTTTGGGACCAATGTCTCCTACGGTAACCCCTAGGGAATAGGAAAAAGGATCCTGTTTACTTCCTTTGGAAAGTGACTTTCCTTAACACTTCAATAGACTTGTAGATCTAGCACGGGGTAAAATTCAACTTCCCAACCCTTCCTTTGGAGAAAGCTTTTCCCATGGGGTGAGGGAGCTACTTGAGTCCAAAAGGGTGTTCTGTCCGCCTTACCCATCTAGCTACTTGTGAGTGCTGCCTGGGGAACAGGGTTTAAACATTAAATGGATGCAGCAGCACAATTACGGGTCTTGACATGTCACAGTGGAAAGCAGCTTTAGGCAGGAGCTGCCAAAGGTTATCATCAAGAATTCTTCAGTTGAAGTGTTTTTGGTCATTGTATCTATGTATGGCTGACGTTTCACGCTTGTAAGCATCTGTTGTGCCCTGCCCTGAAAATTCAGGACTCTTTGCTAGTACTTGTTCTTATAGTGAGACAATTATCAGGTGTCTATATAGAATTATAAAAAATTCAGGCTCAGTATTTAGAAAATATTTGGTGAGTGAACTACACCAGGAAACTGAAGAATCACTCACTGCAGGGTCTGGAGTAACTTACCTGGTGCAGGTGAGTGGTCACGAAGGCTGCGGATCTGCAGTATGAAGGGATGCAAGCCATAGCACTTTCCTTTAATATACAGCTGGGCAAAAACGACAGCATGGGTTGCTGATCTGCCCACTAGAGGGGAAAAGCATAGCAGGTCTCTCTGAGATTAGGTGCAATAAATGGTTTTATAGTTAAATGAGGTACACCCAGGTTCTGTTCCATGGAACACAGGAGTAGTCACTAGTGAACGTTTCCTTGAGGAAAATGTGATCTAGTGGAATAAGCAGGTGTCTCCACAGCATCTCAGGGTGTAACTGCCCTCAGGAGCTTAGTGCGTGTGCCTCTGCAGCTTTAGCTAAAGGCCAGCTGGCTCTCAGTTTAGGCTACAGAGGGACACTTTTTTTTTTTTCTCTGTGAACTGGTCGAGATACTCCATGGGACAGTTAACCACACACAGCTGTGTGGGTTACACAGGGACCTTTGGAGCTAGAAGTCTGAGTAGTTCTCCTCACACTGTTCATTTTCTATATCTCAGGCAACTCACTTTCCCTCTGAAAGGAGCACAACGCACCTGTGTAAATAGTTAATGTTCCTACAATCCTAGCAAATGTGAAATGCTACTGATGTGCTGCGTAGATGTGTAGTAATGGTGTTGGGGTCTGCAGTTCTGTGGAATGCTCTCTCCATCTGTATGCTCAGGGCAAACCTGGGACATGGGCTTGGGAGCACTGGTGTTGAGACTCTGCACTTCTGTAGCGTCCCAGATATTAGTGAATTTGGCCTGGCAATGCCTTACAGAGGGGATTCTGTGAATTATGCCAGTGTTGCAGGAAACAAGCACAGGACCTGAATGCTCTGATCTCCTGGTTCCTTTCTTCTCTGTGATTGACTGAGGGGTCAAAGCTGGTCCTTTCCCAGGTTTCTAATCTCTAAGGTACTTTGAAAAAGCCTGCCACCTACTTCCAGCAAACTGACTGCAGGCTTCATTATGCTCTGTGGCTGCCTAGGCAGGAAAAAGACATCTGACACTTGTAGTACTGAGGAGTGTTGGCTATAATGGCTGTGCGTCCCAGACAGACGCTGGTTGGGGTTTGGTGAAGCTGCTGTTAAACACAGTGCATTGGAACTGGACACAGATTAAAACAGAGCTCTTGCCAGCACCTTAAACACTGAATGATCACCATATGCTACTGCACAAACAGGGTCTGCATGTGCACACTAATCGTTGGGGTATGCCTGCAGCACGTGTAGGTAAACCCACGTTAGCATCGCTTGAGCTAGCGAGAATACCAACAGCAGCAAAACTATGATACTGGGGAGTAGGCAACTGAGCTAGTGCCCAGAATCTTAGGTGGGACTGACCTGCCCATGCTGCAGCCCACATTACTGCAGGTTCACTGTCCTGGTATCCAGCTGTGCTTGATTAAAGCTATCTGAGGTGCGTCTACATAGGCTGCAATTTTCCCTAGCGGTGCAGACTTGCCCAAAGGTACAACAAGATCGAGTTGCTGGAAGCTGAAGCAAGACATTTTTAATTGGTGATTGGGTGGAATGTTTAACTGTAGGGGAGAGCTGTCCTGTGGAACAGCTACCTAAAGGGGATGATACATTCAGTGCCACTTGAGGTCTTCCAACTGAGGCTGGAAGCCATTCTGAGATCCACTGTAGTTCAGCCACAAGACTTTGGGCTCAGGAGTGTCACCTGAGCTAGCTCTATACTACACCATAAAGTCAATTTTAAGGCACTAACTTGATTTTACAACGTGACTGTCTTCACTGCAAATGCCATTAGGTCGATTTTAAGGGGTGCTAAAGTTGACTTTCTTGCCCCACCCTCTGATATGATGTAATGCCAAGTTCAAATTTAAAAGGTTGAATTAAAGCTAGTGTGGAAACAGTGTTACTTTAAATTGATTTTATTGGCCCCACAAGTATCCCACAATGCCCCACAGGCATCTGTTCTGCCCACTTTCACCTCTGCTGCTCTCCAGGTGTGCAGGAAGTATGTAAAAGGAAGCTTGGGAATTTGAGTTCATTTTCTCTCTGACCACTGTGGACAGCACACCTCAGGAACCATCGCATATAGCCATCAGGAGTTCTCAGGCTTCTAATTCTGATCTGACTTCTCAGGATTGCAAAAGAGCTCCAGCATGGAGCCATAACAAGATCCTGGATCTTATTTCTGTGTGGGGTGATGAATCTCTGCTGAGCAGACCGAATCAGCAAAGAAATGCAAGCATCTATGAGAAGATTACTCAGGGCATGATGGAGAAAGGGTATCCCAGGGACACTCAGCAATACCAGGTCAAAATCAAGGAGCTCAGGCAGAATTAACAGAAGGTGAGAGAGGCCAATAGTCAATCTGGGACATTTCCCAAAACACACTGCTATTACAACAGCATTCTTGGGAGGGACCCAAACATGTTCCTCGAGGGTAGCATGGACTCAGGAGACCATCCTCAGGTTTCTGGTGAAAACTGAGAGGGCAAGGAGGAGGTGGAGACTGATGAAGAGGAGCTCTTGGTCACCCTTGATCCAGTTCCCCCATTGGCACCTGATGCTTTGGGGTTCAGCAGTACTGGGCCCGAGAGCGCTCTTCTGGTGAGTATACATATTTTTTTAAACTGCTACAAGCAGGTTCTGCCTGGGCTGGGGTATAGGCTTTCTTCCGTTGAACACATTTTTTTTAAACTGCTACCTGCAGGTTAAGTGCAGTGGACATATGCCCCTTAAAATATCTTGTTAATATTTCTAGCGATGGAGCGCTGCTTATTCTTGGAACTCTCCATAAAGGTTTCAGCCAGGTACTCTTTATATTTTGCACGAGGTTTTGGAGAAGCCCGATTTATTCCAGCTTCCACGATACCACATCTTGTCACACCAGGCAACCAATATGTAATTTGGCGTGATAGCACCACACAGCATTCTGGCAAATTGTTCAGCCCTGTGCTCACATAGTATGAGCATATTTTCTTTTTCACTTTTATTCTTAGGAGGTTGATGTCTCTTTTGGCAACTTAGAAGAAGCACGTGAAGTTTCATTAAAGTTTGTCCCCCCTCAAGATTATCGCACTACTCTCTGGCCATTTAAATTTCCCAGGGCTGCCCTGCTGCACCACATGGCTGGCGAGATCTCCATCTCCTGCCTCTGTGCAGCTGGTGGGCTCTCCTGGCCCTCTCCTCTCCCTCCACACTACTGGAGAGCTCCCTGGTGCACGCGCACACACACACCCCTACTGCAACCACACAACTGTGAAGGGTTTGAGAAGCTACCAAGAGTATCTGGCGCTTTATATTTTACAGGATGACATGCCCTGCTATGTGGCCAGCAGGCATGACTCCTCCCTACCACCATGCGGTTTCCCAGCTGTGCTGCTGCTTTAAATGGCTCTTTCCCTGCTCAGGATTTATGAGGAGCCACCAAGAACACTTTTTTTCTGTGCTTTACATTTTACAGGGCTTTGTTTCAAACCCCCACTCCCTACCTGTGCCATCATTAAGCTGCCAGGATCTTACTATGTCCACAATGAAATAGTCTGGATAATGAACAGCTTCCATTCTGCAGAGGTTGATTCACTGTTACCTTTAAGAAGCCAAAAGTGGCCTTGGAAAACCAAAGTTGCAGTGATTGTCACAAAGCGACCCATTCATTTTAGGAGTCAGTGCATTGCGTCACATTTAAAAACTGTATCAACATTTTGACGTCAATAGCCTTCAACAGGTAGTGTGAGTGGGGTGGGTGGTGGGGGAAGTTTCTGTGATGTGCCACAGGAAAAGATCCAAACAGGACCTCATCCTGCAGCAGCTTGAAAAGGCAGTGAAGGAGTCAGCCCAAGTGGCTGCTGACAGAAAGTGGACCCAGCAGTGGTGACCTGCTCCAGTACAGGAACAAGGACTCAACAGAGCTCCTGATGGCTGTCAAAGAGCAAAGTGACACCCTGAGGTCCACGGTGGAACTGCAGAGGGACACCCACCACAGGACTCAGTTATGCAGCCTCCTCACCCTCTTGCCCAACATCTCCTTGATATTGCCCAACACCCCCACAATCAGGGCCCTCAAATGTAGGGGGGAGGGCACAGACCGTCTTGCAGTCCACCCCCAGGGCCTTTCAACACTGCAATAGGCTCACATTCCACTCAACACAACCCCCATAAATAAAAAGAATGTTTTTGTGAAAACCATAGTGTCATTTATTCGTTCACATGGGGTGGAGTGCAGCTGGAGCTACTTTCATAATGGTAGAGCACTCATCATTGGGGGGCAGATTCACGTGGCTGTCTGCTCATTCATGAAGTTTATTTTAAAAAGCCTCCCTGATTTTCGTTGCTTCTGCACATGCATTTCTGAATGCCCTTGTGTCCAGCTGTGCATAAGCACTGCCCAGGGCATCTGTCTCTGCAACCTGAGCTGGCATGATATGTCCCCCTTTGATTCGCAAATGTTATTGAGAATACCACATGTGGCACCACGGGGGCATTCAGGCTTTGCCAAGGTCCAAACGAGTCAAAAGACACCTGTATCTAGCTTTTAAATGGCCAAAGGCACATTCTATTGCCCTTCTCTACTTGCTCAGCCTGTAGTTGAAGTGCTCCTTGCTGCGGTCCCAGGTGGCTGTTGATGGTTTCATGAGCTAAGGGAGCACAGGTTGCCCCGTATCACTATGGACATTTCCACTTTGCTAATCTTGATTTTCTGCTCTTGGAAGAAAGTCCGATTCTGGAGCTTTCTGTGTAGACCTGAATTTCTAAAGACGTACGCTTCATGCATCTTTCCCAACCATCCCACACTGATGTTGGTGAAAAGACCGTTGTGATTCTCCAATGTCTGCAACACCATGGAGAAGTACCACTTACGGTTTATGTACTCTGAGACCAGGCGGGGGATATGCATTCCATCTATCACCCCACTGCAGTTAGGAAACCCCATCACAGCAAAGCCGTCCACTATGTCTTGCATGTTTTCCAGAGTCATGGTCTTCCACATCAGACGGGCACAGACTGCCTTGGCTAGCTGAATCGCTGCGGCCCCCACTGCATATCTGCCAACTCTGAATTGATTTCTCACTGACTGGTAGCTGTTGGGCACTGCAAACTTCCACAGAGCAATTGCCACTCACTTGTGAACTGTCAAAGCATATGTCATTCTGGTACTGCTGTGCTTCAGGACAGGGTACAGCAAATCAAAGTTCTGTGGAAGTGTCTTTGTGCATGCGGAAGTTCTGTAGCCTTGGATGCTCATCTCAGACCTCCAAAACAATGAGATCCCACCAATGCATAGTGGCTTTCTGTCTCAAGAACCAACGCTCCACAGCATGCAATGCATCCAGGGCAGCCAGCAGCTCTGTATTCCTGCTCTCCAGTTCTTCAATATCCTCATCCAAATCCACCTGATACTCCCACTGGCTCTAATAAAATACTGCATGACACTTTGGGAAGTAGCCATAACACAATGCGATGGCTCTAAGCTGCTCAGGATCCATGCTAGCACCATGCAGTGGCATGAGTCGGGGTAGGCTTTGGGAAAATGGCACAAAAAATGGCATGAAATTCCTTGGGCTGTTTGGAAAACAAAGGCGGCTGGTTGAAGTGGGGGCACTGCACTCTGTGATATCATCAGACACCCACAAGCACTTGCAGCACATTTTTCCTATAACACACTGGCACAAAAACCCAGAAAGCCATGAGGCTGCTGGCACTCTGGGCTAGGTATCCACAATGCATTGGTGATAGAGTCAAACCTAGCTAAGGCAATGGAGACCCACTGTATCAACTTTCTGGACATTTGCAGACACTCATCTTTGACTTTATAAAATCTAGCAGTAAAAGGTTAACTTCAATACATTCAACTTTATTTTGTAGTATAGGCTTAATAGCTTTGGAGTACAGAAGAATGATTCCCTGCCTACCAGGAGTGGCTGGGCAATGCAGGATCTAGGTCAGTCCAGATGATCATAATGATCCCCTGTGACTTTTAAATATAGGAATAAATATTCACAACCCTGGTTCAGCCAGCCGCAGAGCTTGGTTTTCAAATGTAATCATAATATGTATGAGGGGGTAAGCACAGGCAGCCTTGACACCCACCCACTCAGACAGGTCAGGGAATGGAGGGGCAAATTCAGGGAATGAGGCGGACTAGGAACAGCAGAGTATAAGTGCGAGTTTGGGACTTACAGTCTCCAGGCCACCACTTCATTGCAGAGATCTTTGGTGTATTCAGTATAAATTCCTGAGTTGAAATGTCAAAAGTCGCTGTTGTCTCCAAACCACGAAGAAATGTCCCTTCACAGAGACAAATGGATATCATCTCTCAGTATATCTGAAACATCATCGGAAAGACAAACATCCCATCCTCAAGGCCCCAGTGCCGAAAAGTAACACTGGAGCGGTAGTAGATCAACACCTCTCCCTTCCTGCCAACCCCCTTCCTCTCAGAGAAGGATCTACTATTGATTGTGCATTGAGTGCCTGCTCTTGCAGCTCTCTCCATTGGCTGTTTAAGGCTGGGCCCAACCTGTTGGCTGCTGGAGTCTTTTTATACTATAGTTTTTCCTTGAGTTAAAGTTTGGCACTTATTTTTTATCTTCCACCTCGAAAGCAAGAGACATTTTTTTCTTCTTTCTTTGGGACCCTCATGCACATTGCAGATAAACAGCTTACCAACCACTAAATTCGAGTCTCTGAATTTTTTTTTTTGGGGTGGGGAGCAGCCAATTGTTTACAACATGAGGCACCCTTTGGGACAATCTTTGGCCATATCCTAATATTATATTTCTGAGACTGAACCAATTAACATCCACTGACCATCTGGCCCAGTGCTTTTTTTTTGGTAAGGAAATGCTACATTTTCTCTGTGGACTTACCATGTCCCAGTTCAGTTTGAGCATAGGTTCCTATAATGTAGTGTTTGTCAGCAAGTGGGATCCATTCAGTAATCTGTTCATCTGTTCCCAATGCCAAGATACTGCTCTTAAAGACACGATGGACGTTAAATGCTATGTCTCCTGCAAGTGCCCTGCAAGGATTATATGTACAGTGTTCCTTATGGGTGATTAGTTCCAAGAATATTGTTAATGCAACAGTGCAAATGTGTAAGGCATTTTAAAAAAAAATTCCACATATCAGTTCTGAGCTCCCCACTGTTACCAAGCTTTTGCACTACTTTTGTAATAAAACACATCTACACAAATAGTGCAACAAAATAGTCCTTCAAGGATGGTTGCATTTTGTTTTTCGTAGCATACCTTGTTTGAGAGTCATTTGTTTGAGGATTACACCTCCTTTGTCGTTTAACTGGTAATGTGGAAAGGTGTTTTTTCCTTTTGGATCAGCTTACCAAAGTTGAAGTGAGGTTCTAACACACCATCCAGCCCTAAACTGTCTTTGATTTTTATTAACCTTTTCATCTCCTTTCCCTCTTCTTCCTTCTATTTAAATCACAAGAAAAACACTGGATATTGCTGATTTGAGCTGGAATGTACTGAACGGCCACTGTCACTAAGGGCTTAGATAACTCTGAATGGGCTTGCTTTTTTTTTTAAAAAAAAAAACAAAACTTGATAGTCAGTTTTCCTGATGCTAGGCCAGCTGGCTCAACTGCACAATGCCATTCCAGCATGGCGCATTCAGAGATTTCACAGCCCACAGGAACTCAGATAATGTCCTTTCAGTGGCACATGGTAATTTTTTTTTTAATATATAAAACGGAGGAAGTGAGCAGTATCTTCCTCTGCACAGAAGGCAGCTCACTTTTTGTCACATGGAAACATTTTGCTCAGTGGAGTTGACCAGTTTTGATCATTCTCTGTATATTATTCGCAAACCCTTGTTTTACTGCAGTGCCATCACAGGCACCTCTGTTAAGAAGTGATGGACTGCTGCTCTCTTTAATAAACGATCATCTCCTTCCTGTTATACAGGACCTCAAAGAGCTTCAAGATCACCTGGGTTTGGCGGTTAGGAGGGAAGAACTGTGTGCAAAAGTGTTTAAAAGAAAACTGCACTGCGTAGCAATGATACACTTAGTAACTCTTTAGCTAGCTAGAAAGACACATTTAAAATGATTTTCAAAACAGTTTTTAGAGACATTTGCTATTATTTCACGGTCTCCAATACAGTGAGCCACTGGGCTCTTTTAAGAACTTGCCTTCTGATGTGGATTATATACAAGATGTAGGGTAGGAATTTGGTCCTCCTGCAAGGTACACTGCATTCTGGCCCAGTTTCAATAAAGCATTTATGCACATGCTTCACCTGAAGCACATGACTTTTCCCATTGACATCACTGGGAGAGGGACATAATGAAAGCGGGTGGGGTGGGTTAGTAGGATGCTGATTGTCTCCCATTTTATTGCAGGTTAGCTATTTTCACATTTGAGGAAAGCCGCTGGACATTTTATCATTGCATTTAAAAATTGTACCAAAGGCACCTAGAGTCCAGGATAGCAGCTTTCCCCCTTTATGCATATAACTAAATACACAAACCCATTATTTTTCTTATTAGAAGTGGAACTTATCCAAGAACTTTGTGAATTCACTGCATTTTTCATGAATTCAAAAGCTGAGCTGCAGTGACTTCCTGTGAACCACATCATCAGATTGTCAGACTGGTGGCCTTTTCTCATATGGAAGAGAGTTAGCAATTCAGCTGGGGCAGCTTTCTTGGTCTTCAGCTGTTCTCATTCCATGTCTCACGGCACCACCTTTCTGGTATGTGCTTGCCTCCCACTCTATTTTAACTCAGCATTTTGAATGTGTTGCTGGGTGTCCTTGTGGAATGGTTAACAGGATCACATGGGTTTGGAGTCTAGCCTGAGTTCTTCCAGGCAGCTGCCATGGGAAGGGTGTGTGCATGAAAGGGCAGGGGCAGTAAGCTGTGTTGGCTGTCATTTATAGCATGCTGCGTGACGACGTTCTGCAGGAGCAGCTGTATGCTACTTCTTGAGTGTTCCCTTGCAGTGTTATACCAATGTTTTTTCTCTTCTCCCAGGTACAGCGCTCATGTAAAAACCTAGAGCATGTTTGTGTGGGCAGCCCTGTGAACCAGTCCATTAACAGCTGCACCCTCCAGCCGCTCACCTAAGGAGTGTGTGATTTAAGCAGATTTTTTTAAAAACAGTATTAACAATACTGAATTCATTACCTATAGCAGTACTGGTGTTCAGGCCCGTTTTCAGTCCATCCCATTTGATTCATCTTTTCCTTGAGGTGAACAGCCTTTCTGACTGCTGCTTCATACCTCTCGTTCTGGCTCTGGAAGTATTGGTTTTCTCTGCTAAAGACAGGGTCACCACGGATAACCGCCTCTGTAAAACAGAAGAGCATGCTCTGCGATAGCACAGTTTGGCTACCCCTGCCCACTCATGATCAGTCTCTCAGCAAACCCTGAGCTGTGTGTGGCTGCAGCCTCAGGGAGCTTTATCATGGCGTCGGCTGGTCATCGGGAAAGCCTCTGCAGACAACCCTGGTCCCAGCCTCTATTTCAGGTGAGCCACTGCTGTGTCATCAAGAGTTGCCCTCATGAGACTTACAGAATCCCTCTCTTCCCTTCACAGCTTACGAACAGCCAGCGGTTTCTAGTCCGCTTTGGCATAACAAGGCCAGAAACTTCCTCCAGCCACACATTCTCCCGCCCTTGGCCTCCTCCTTGGCACTGATATGCAGGTTCTGTCTGTTGCTGGGCTTGCTGCAGAGACCTGGCTTCATAGTGAATACAAGTGGTATGGTGACCTGGTCATGACTTGCTCATTTGACATGGCTACCACATGGCATCTGTAGGGTGCGAGAAGATTTTGTAACGGTCAAGAGTACAGTCCGACCCCTCTGCGAATCCTCAGGAGAATTCCAAACAGGCCAGTCTGTGCAAGGTGAAAAGCTGCAAAACAACTGACCCTGCCATGGCAACACCTGCAAAACGAAGCGCGCTTGCCAAAACTTCAAGGCTATGCTGGCAGTAGGCCAAAAAAGATAGTGATAGGAATGCATAGGCAATTTTATGTTAATGAGTTGAGTTTTATCAGCTAGTGTTAGGAGGCCTGTTACAGAGCCTCTCCCTGGCTATGTCTACACTAGCCCCAAACTTCGAAATGGCCACGCAAATGGCCATTTCGAAGTTTACTAATGAAGCTCATACATATTCAGCGCCTCATTAGCATGCAGGCAGCCGTGGCACTTCGAAATTGACGCGGCTCACCACCGCGTGGCTCGTCCAGATGGGACTCCTTTTCGAAAGGACCCCGCCTACTTCAAAGTCCCATGAACAGATGGGAATAAGGGGACTTTGAAGTAGGCGGGGTCCTTTCGAAAAGGAGTCCCATCTGGACGAGCCACGCGGTGGTGAGCCGCGTCAATTTCGAAGTGCCACAGCCGCCCGCATGCTGATGAGGTGCTGAATATGCATTTCAGCGCTTCATTAGTAAACTTCAGAATGGCCATTTGCGTGGCCATTTCGAAGTTTGGGGCTAGTGTAGACACGGCCCCTGAGCGAAGCTCCGACGCGTCGGGTTTTCCCCCACCGGTGACTGCGGCGTCTCCAGGGCTCCCGTCGCGGGTGTCACGTGCTTTCAATAAACCAAATATAGCACTCACCTTCTGGATGCAGCCTTGTTTCTGGGGAACCCAAGGCTGGTTGGTTACAGCATCGTATTGGGCCCATGCTGTAATACAACTATATATCCCACTGTGTGGGCTTACACCGGCCAGGCTGCTTCACTGTCTTTGTATCAGTGCACTCTGGGACTCCCCCGGCCGCTGTCCCATATAGTCTCAGGAGGGGAGCACTGCCCAGGAGATGTGTATGGAGTGGAGCAATGCATTCTGGGATACCCTACTGCACAGACAGCTTGGAGGTGGGATCAGCCAAGTCAGTTACGTGCTTGTAATTAGGACAGTGGCTCTCCACTTGGGCCGCACAGCCAGCGTGGCAGGGCAGTGACAGCCTCAGCCCTGGATGTTTGCTGCGTGAGGATGACTGCCTGGCTGCCTCAGAGCTTGCGAAGGCCATCGTCAGCATTGGACCCCATGGGGCGCAGTGGCTGCCTGGACCCCTGCTGTGCCTGGCCAGGCAGCTGCTCAGAAGCCAGACCTCTGCTGTGCAGCTGCCCCAGGTGGGGTCTGGGTGACTGTCCCATCCCTCAGAGCTTTCAGGCCTGGCCAGGAGCCCCAGACCCTGCACCCTGTAATGCTGGGAGGCTGCCATAGCCCTGGCTCATGCAGGGCAGGCAGCCCTAATACTGTCCCATGGAGCCTGTGGAGCAGACTGCCTTGGTACCCAGAGCCCAAGCTCCCAAACCCAGGTGACCCCAGACCCCTGATTCCAAAGGGCTGGCAGGCAGCTCTGACGCCAGACTCCTGCCACTCGAGGTGGACTAGCAACCCCGCCCTGGCAGACCCCAGTACACCTGTGGGCTTTAATCACACAGCTGAGCGGGCCACATGCAGTCTGGTGGTTCAGAACCACTTGTGACATTAGTGGATTTTTAAATTAAATAAGAAAACATTTCTGTGATCACTGTACTAGGTTTGCACCAAATCTAGTGCCAAGTGGGCCAAGTTAGTTGTCTAACGAAAGTTGGGAAGGGGCACCCTGAATCTGTTTATGCTACTTGTATATCTGTGCCATATTTGTTTGTAAAGCCACAGATATTGGCTTTATACCAGAACTAGAATGTTTTAGTGCTGAGATTCACAGTGGGAGGAGCGATCACCTCCCCAATATGGTGACAAGAGCTGAACAAAGGAACAGAGACCAGATACCCAGACTTCCATTCCACATTTTATGGAAATGGACTGGGACGTGCCGGTGAGCCCAGCCACCACTGGCAAAATGCCATGGCAGGCCAGCTGATGAGGTGACCCTCCATCGCCTATGGAAGAAGAAATAAATTTCTCCCTCCACTAGATGGCTCTGGCAGTGACCATCTTTGTTCTCCATCCTCATGAACTAAGCCTATGTGGGCTGGAACCTATCCCTCACGGGGTGTATTTTCATAGACTTTCACGAAATCAGCACGTAACACTGCTGGCCTGCATCAACAGTTTTAATTAATGTACGCAACATACCACTTCAACAATGTTTCTCTCTCCCTGTGATGGAGTGGGGGGAGTGCATGTGAGAGTCAGGCTGGATGTCTGAGGCAAGCAGCAGCTCCCAGTGGCTAAGGATGACCCTGGGGCTACAACTGGCAGGTAACACCTCTGCCCTGAACAAAGAGGAGGGAGGAGCTGAGCTGAGTTTTGAATTGGGGGCGGCAGTTAGAAGCTGGGGAAAGAGGAGCTGGAAGGCAGCCAGCCTGAGGAGGGGGAAAGCTACACCCCAGAGGGGCACCCCTCGGGGTCTTCTCCCCAGGACGGGTTGGAAGGACTGTCTCTGGCTGCTGTGCTGTCGCTTCTGTGAGAAACTGGGCATCTGTTGCCTAATAAACCTTCTGTTCTACCTGCTGAGTGAGAGTCAATCCTGCCAGCAGACAGGGTGCAGTGCAGGGGGACCTCTGAACCCCATCACACTCCCTCTATCCTTTCTTTCTCTATTCATGAACCTTTAAATTTTAGATTCCAAGGGATTGGCATAGCATGCTATTTTGGGTAAGATCTAAGTATATATTGACCTGGGAATGCGGTTGGCCCCTTTGGGGGCTGGAAAAATCTGTGTGGATTTGGTGAAATAGGCTTTCATAGCCTTTCTCCTGAGTAGGAAGGTTGCTGGTCTGAGCATTAGGAGCAGCTGGAGAATCTGTGGGTTTTCACGTATGGCTTCTGGCTGTCCAGTGTAGCTGGCAGAGGTATTTTTGTGGCTGGCTTGATTTGTCTCAGTGAAAAGGAGATCATCGCCTGGACTGCAAGCGGCCCGGTTCTAAGCAATTTGTTCAGGATTGGTTTTCTTAGCTATGCCCAGAAGCCCCTGTAATATTACACCGACTTTAGGATGTGCGACCGTTAGTGTCCCAACACTGTCAGGAAAGAACAGGGGTCTGAACCAATGTTCCCTCTTATCCTTTCCATCTACATGCAGAATAAATTACATGCACTGAGATGTGAAAATGTGCACCACCAGTAGAAACAAAAAAACTAGCTGTGGGTGCCTCTAATTAGCTGGACAGCTTTTGAATCTCTCCTGAGTGGTCGCAAAAGTGCACAGATTACAGGGAACATTGGTCTGAACCCTAAAGAATAAGCAATTGAATCAACCCGTTGCATAATGTGAGTTATGTATCACAATGTGTGGAGTATGGTTTTTTATGAACACTTGTGACGTTCTGAACTTGACAGTTATTGTGAAACAGATGCACAGGCTGGAGTTATGAATCTCTGTCCTTCATTACAGTTTCAAATGCAACTGCAAAGAGGAGCCAAACAGAGACCTGAACTGGTTAGAGCTGCTAAAGCAGAGACCTTTGGACATTCTGACAGGACTATCTCTGCTCTGTGCTGACAGGCTGTTTGCTCCAACGCACTCATAGAATCAAAAGATTAGGGTTGGAAAAATACCTCAGGAGGTCATCCAGTTCCACCCCCTGCTCAAAGCAATGCCAGGCCAACTAAATCATCCCAGCCAGGGCTTTGTGAGGCCTCACCTTAAAAACATCTAAGGATGGAGATTCCACCACCTCCCAAGGCAACTCCATTCCAGTGCTTCATCATCCTTCTAGTGAAATAGTTTCTCCTGATATCCAACCTTGACCTTCTTCCCCACTGTAACTGGAGACCACTGCTCTCCCTTGCAATTACTGCATCTCAGTTTTCCCTACACAGCTGCCCCTTTTACCCTCCCTTCCCTTCCCTTCTCTTTTCATTCAGTTTATTGCTAAGCAAACCTACCACTCTTCCTCTCTGCTCCCTCAGCTGCCATGGTGTGTAGGGCACATGAACTCCTCCTACGTGTCTCTTCCATACACACTCAGGCACTTGGACCACAGTGGTTCTGCTGTTTTGTACCTGTGGGGACTGGTGGAGAAGGATTTCGGACTCCAACCTTAAATTCATGCACACCGTCTCAGTTGTGACTTTTTTAAAACTACACTTTATTTCATGAACTGCAGACTCCTGCTTCCACACTGATGTGCAATATCTGATGCAGAACATACGCTGTGTACTGCAGGACAGACACTGGTTGTGAGAATTCTCTTAAGAGAGCTGCAAAATTCAATTTTCCTGCACCTTGGTGTTAACAGATTAAACAGAACTGCACTGGGAATCATAGCATACTTTCAAGTGCTCACTTACAGCAGGAAACATTGCTGTGTCACTGCTCACGCTCCTGGGCATGAAGAAAGGAGCATTAAAAAAAGCAAGTGAGCCTAAAAGAAATGTTTCCTGTAAGCTAAGTAAAAAGGATACTTCGAATGGGGTATGTGTAGTAGGTGTGTAGATTACAAACCAGTCTTTCCACCTAGTGACAAAAGGAACAGGGGATGAAGTTCAAATTAAACCCTGGCTTACTATATTTCCAATTAACTGTTTTTCCTGCTTTCTGTATTTTGTTACAATGTTATATATAAGGCCACGATTTTGTCATGGAGGTTGCAGAAGTCACAGAATCTCATGCAAAGACCTCCCTGACTTCAGCTCAGGCATGCAGGAGCTGCAGGGTCCTGCCACTTCTCAGAGGAGCAGGGAGCTGTGAGGTATCCCCACTGCCTGAGGCAGCAGGACCCAAACTCCAAGCTGCCATGGATAGTGGGGGGTACCTCACGGTCCCTTGGCTGCTGTGGCAGGGACAGGAGAACCTCTGCAGTCCCTTGAGCACCATGGCAAGGGTAGGGAGACCATGGAATTCTGAGCCGTGATGGGTACCTTGGGGCTCCCAGCCACCCTGCAGCTGCCCAATCTCTTCACATTTCATCATGGATATTTTTAGTAAAAAAAATACAGGAAGGGTCACAGGCTTTTTTTTTTTTTTTTATGATTTTTTTTTCCATGATTTTTTTTTCATTATTTTTTCTTGATTGTCCATGATCTGCCTGTGACTTCTAAAAATGCTGATGACAAAATCCCAGCCTTAATTATACATCTTGTCTAATTTATTGCACCCTAGGAAGCTACTCAGAGATTGGAGCAGGAAAGGGGGGGCAAAAAAGTAAATGAGCGTGGCTCCATGGGAATTAGACTGACTTATGTTAATTAGACTGACTTATGACTGACCCCAAGCTATTCTCCTTCTGAGAGCTCCTTATGTACAGTATTTCCTTTGCTTTAATTTTTTTTTATTGCTTGAGTTCAGGAGCAGGTTCTTTGCTGGCTTTCTGAGGTGCCACTACAGAGAAGCAGCAGACGTAACAGGGATATAGAAGTGCTTCTCTGATCCAGAAAGTAGGGACGTAAAATCCTGTTTAATTGGTTAACTGGTTAAACTCTACCAGAGAGGTAGCAGTGTTAGTCTGTACTCCAACAAAACAAAAAACCAGAAATGTAGCACTTTAAAGACTAACAACATAATTTACTTGGAGATGAACTTTTGTGGGACAGACCCACTTCATCAGATCAATCTCATTTCCAATATAGACTGACATTTATAAGTACAGAGGACCAAAAAAAAAATGGCAATAAAAACTGACAAATCAAATACATAGCACAGAAGGAGGGGGATGAGGGGGTAGGGGGATGTTAATTGTCCTGCCAGAGATAATTGCAAGAATCAAAGCAAGGGAAACTGTATGGTTAAACTCTATCTGATTAAATAAGTTGTAGGAGGGTGAGTGAGGAGCTGCACCTGCCCACCTGAGCTGGAGTGTGCACCCCCATTGCAGAAAAGAGGCTGCTCTGGTGGGGCTGGAGCACCCCCGATCATGGTGCCTTGGGGTGGGGGCTGCTCCAGCACACCTGACTCATCCCTACCCATGGCTGCAGGTGAGGGGTGCTCCAGTACAACACCCATCTGCAGCAGCCCACAACATTCTTGCAGGGCTAGAGGAACGCCCTGCCCGTGGCAGGCGGGTGTGGGGGGCTGCCCTAGCCTGTACCCATTACCTAGTCAACTTTTAACATCCCTACCAGAAAGCATCAAATCCTTTAAAGCACACTCACCCACTGTCCTCCGTGTGCTGGTGTTGTCAGCACCTCCATCCAATATGGCAGTGAGCTTTTCCACGTTAAAGGAGGCGGTCCGCCTTTCAGCTCTGAGATCGGGGTTCACATCCCCGCCAACAGAGCTCCCGAAATTCCCACGCCTGTTCCACTGGTCCATCTGAGACGGCCGGAAGCTCTGAGAACAGATGGCACGAATGAAAAATCTGGGGGCGCATCCCCCGTAGCAGCATTTTCACTGGCGACTTGCCAGTTTAGACTAGCGCTTCCCCGTGAACAGGACTGGGGGTTTTGCTGTTAAGGTGGTAATTTGTGCAACAGAACGAACTGTAAAACCACCAGGGGACTGGCTCCCACTGAGCAGAAACTAGCTCAGCCGCGCAAAATCCCGCGTGTGCAGGGCAGGCACCACCTTCTTCTCCCTACGAACTGCAACCGCCCGCTGCACTTTCCCCGCCACGGGCGCCCAGCACCCCAGGGGAGCTGCGGGCGGAGAGACCGCCCAGGCCGGTAACTCGTCACGGCAAGGGCGCACGGCCAGCCGGGACCGGGACTCACCGTGCGAAGGCTTCTGCGGCAAGAGGCTGCTGGGCCGGTTCACGGGAAAACTCCCCAGCCCGAGCGCCCTCCCGTCCCCTTCTCAGCGCTCCAGGCGGCGCGGCACCGCCTCCGCCGCGCGCAGCGTCCACACGCTCCGCCCGCCCCTCGGCGGGGGGCCGGCCCGGGAGACACGCCCCGAGGCAGCGTGCGGCCCTCACGTGACGTGACGTGACGTGAGCGCGGGGGTGGGGCGGATTCCCGCGCGGCCCCTCAGGCGACGGCCCTTCCCGGGCTAACCGTCCCCGGCCGCTCAGCACCGCCCGGCAGCAGGCGCAGCCCCAGTCCCAGTCCCGACCCCCGGCCCGGGTCCTCCCCGGACGCTGCCAGCGCCCCCCTTTCCCGGCGCGCGTGCAGCGCAGGCGGAGTCTCGACAGCCGCTGGGCCGCAGAACTTCATCCGAAGGCCTCGGGCGCGAGTTGCCTCCGCTCCAGCTCCCCACCACCCGCCCGGCGGTGGCTCGGCAGGGGGCAGGGGGCAGGCAGGGGGATGGGGTCGGCAGCCGCGTCGCGGAAGCAGGAGCGTAGGCTTCAGTCTGACGCGGATTCACCAGGCGCAGAGGGAGCCGCGCTGGTCCGGACACTGGCGGAACAAAGAGCGGCCAAGTAAAGACTAGGAAATGGCGCATTCGGTGGGACACGCCCACGTGGCCCCGTCCCGGGAAAGCTCGCCGAATACGCCATTTTGCTGGTCTTTAGAGCGCTACTTGGCCGCTCTTTGTTGTGCCAGATTCATCAGCGAGCCATTATTTAATGCAACAGGAGGCTGTCGGGGCAAAACGGAACAGCTGGCCCGAGGCTCTGCAAACAGGGCTGCCCCCGGGACTGGAAGCTCTGTCTGTCAACAAACGGGCCCTGGAGCGTCTACGCCGCTGTTTTGTTCAAAGAGCCCTGTCAAGAGAGGCCTTAGACCTGAATGGGGGGAGGTATGGTGCTGCTGGCAGATGTGCCTGGTTTTGTCAACACGCTGTTGGCAAAGCTCATTTTGTGTGTAGACGATCTGTGATCTTTGCTGACAAAAGCCCAGTTTTGCCAGGAAAAGCCGCTTGTGTAGACACGGCCTTTGCGTTGGGTGTCGTTAGAGCCTCTGCATGCCCCCAGAGGACCCCTGGAGCTGCTTTCAGGTGATTTAAGAGAATGGTATAATTAAATATGCACTTCACTATTCTGCTTGGCATTCCCACTCATGAGGCAAGAAACATCTTTGCTACGTGTGATTTTTCACATCCACATCATTCAGCAGCATTTATTTCTTGAAAAATTAAATTGCAGTCTAAAGGCCTCAGTAGGTTCAACGGCCTGCTTTGTGCAGGTAGGTTAGCTCTGGGCACAAAACCCCTTCTCTCCCACCACCCCAAAGTGTTGTCGTGAGTTCCCACTGTATTTTCTGAAAGCCTCTGGGGAACACCCTTGTAGAGATGATTTCATTGTGGTAGTTTAAAATCTATTCTGGAAAGGCTTTGTGAGGCTCACCATTGTCTGGCCGATAAGTCAGTCACCCAGAATGACAGCCAGCCGGTTTAAAAAGGCTGGCAGTGGGTTGATCCTGGCATTGGCATCAATGTCCAAACTGTATTTTGTCCCTGTCTTGTAGCACATGCACAGCAGAGTGTTTTGAAATCTGAGTAATGATCCCTGCCTCCTGAAACAAAACATTCTCAAGGGTCATTCACAATTAAAGCAGCCATGGCAGCACCACACCAGGAAAGTTATTCTCGCTACTGGTGAGGCTGTTTGAAATCAGCCCAAGTGGGATACAGTGCATTCTTCAGAACCACCACAAATGAAAGTCACGTTAGCTGTGTCTATACGTGCACGCTACTTCGAAGTAGCGGCACTAACTTCGAAATAGCGCCCATCGCGGCTACACGTGTCGGGCGCTATTTTGAAGTTAACTTCGACGTTAGGCAGCGAGACGTCGAAGTCACTAACCTCATGAGGGGATCGGAATAGCGCCTTACTTCGACGTTCAACGTCGAAGTAGGGACCGTGTAGATGATCCGCGTCCCGCAACGTCGAAATTGCCGGGTCCTCCATGGCGGCCATCAGCTGGGGGGTTGAGAGATGCTCTCTCTCCAGCCCCTGCGGGGCTCTATGGTCACCGTGGGCAGCAGCCCTTAGCCCAGGGCTTCTGGCTGCTGCTGTGGCAGCTGGGGATCCATGCTGCAGGCACAGGGTCTGCAACCAGTTGTCAGCTCTGTGTATCTTGTGTTGTTTAGTGCAACTGTGTCTGGGAGGGGCCCTTTAAGGGAGCGGCTTGCTGTTGAGTCCGCCCTGTGACCCTGTCTGCAGCTGTGCCTGGCACCCTTATTTCGATGTGTGCTACTTTGGCGTGTAGACGTTCCCTCGCAGCGCCTATTTCGATGTGGTGCCGCGCAACGTCGAAGTTGAACATCGACGTTGCCAGCCCTGGAGGACGTGTAGACGTTATTCATCGAAATAGCCTATTTCGATGTTGGCTTCACGTGTAGCCGTAGCCGTTGTGTTTTAAAAAAGAGGTTCTCAACCTTTTACTTTCTGAGGCTCCTCCCTCCAAGGTGGTGGAAACAGTTTCTGGTCTGCCTGTGCCACAGTCATTGGTTTCTTGCATCTAAAGGCCTGGATCAGTGTTAGGAGGTAGCAAGCAGAGAAATAGGGACCCCATGCCATGGTGGCTGCATTGCTCAGGCTCTAGTTCTAGATGACGTATCAGGGCCATAAGCTTAAGTCTCATGTTATGGGACTGTGACTTGCTTCTCTAGGCTCCAGCATGTCTAATGCTGGCCCTGGTTGGCAACCTCCTCAAACCTGCTTGCAGTCCCCCAGGGCCCTATGCTTCTGGTTGAGCACCACTGCTTTAAAATATGTGCCCTTTACTGTGATGTATGGTCCACTTCCTCGGACAGCTTTCACATTTATGTCTGCAGTGGCCCCAGGCAGCTTCCTTTTTAACGGGCATGAGCTGGTCTGCAAATGGGTGCCACACTCTTTTTTCCTAATCACCTCTAGACCAGAGACTTCTCATTACATGTATATGGCCATGTTGTGCACTAGATACATGAGTCACTACAACTTTGGTTAAATGGTTAGCAGCCATTTTCGTGTGAGGCTCAATAATGTCTAGTTCTCTTCTCAAAATCACTAGTGGCCCAGCTCACATCACTTCCTGCAGCTCTCGTTTGCTGGAACCGATGAACCACTGCTTCTGGGACCTGTGAGTGGCCGTGCTTGTGGGTGAGCTCAGATAAATAAAGCTTCTGGTGATTTACCAGTAATTAACAAACCACATCCAGGCCCTGGGCCAGAGGTTCCTCACCCCCATTCTAGTAGATCTGTGTAGACATACAGGAACTTAAATCTCCCTGTGATGTTCGCAGGTCTAGGATTGCCCCCAATATTGTTACCTGTTCTTTCCTATGGAAAAAATACTTATCGTTCCTTGCTTTTCCTTTCAATTTAACATTTCTGGTCATGACAACATAACTGATTCTGTGTCACCTCCAGTTTCTTGGGACTATTGTTAATAGCTTGATTAATATTCTCTACTAAAGGTGGGATGCATGAATAATAGAATGCTTTTTTTCCCCCCAGTGCTATCACAAATGGTAAGTGCTAAGAAGTCACGTTCCGTGAGTGTCCAGTGCGGAAACCATCTTGTATAAGAAGCCACTTCACATCCCTTACTTCTGCACGCACAGAGGAGCCTGTTCGTTCCTTGACCTGTTTGGGAATGGCAGGGAAGATGAGCTCTATGGAATGTGTTAGTGGACTGTTTGGAGTTAAGCCTCCAGCTCCCCGGTACCTGTTTCCTCTTTGCTGATAATGGTTTCTCTTGGAGAAGTGATTTACGATTCTCTAACTAATTGCCTCTGACAACTGGGCTTTGTTTGCGTAAGGGTATAAAATACTAGAGTTAGCTGCATCAAGCAGCCTTGCTGGGCCTGGTTTTACTCTTGTCCAGTTGGGCTCATCTGTTGCCTTATTGAATTCAATAAAGCTGAATGTTAGCCACCTAGACACAGAGAAGTCTTGTGCTTCAACACCAGTTACCAGTCAAAAGACTTAGGCAGTTGTACTATGAAACTGGAACTAGTGTTTTGAGGAAAAGTCACAGGTGATGGATTGCTGGGTAAGGTAATATAAACCCCACCTTCAGTCATTTCCACCCTTCTTTAACTTATAGAGGGCTTGAACCTGAGATGCTTTGACCCAAGTGATATATTTTTTCAGGCCACCCTTTCCATGTTACCAAACAATGCTTGTTTTACTCCCACCCTTACTTCAACAGAATCATTTCAGTTCTGTCTATATGGTCCTAATTAGAGTTTACTTTTTGTAATGCTTCAGGGTAAAAGACCCTACAACAGCCTCTTCTCCATAATCTTTTAATTTGTCCCTGCTCTCTATGATACCTTGGGGTATGGAGTTTGATGTGGAAACTGGTCATAAATTATAAGGTGATAAAAGGTATTACGTCTATATTACTGACTTCATTAGAGGAGACTGACAAACAAAATGGATAAAATTCAGAAATCAGAGCAGAATGTTCCATTCCTCATAGAAGTACTTGAAATCCAACCTTTACTTCTCCTCCACTTTCCCCCCAGATCATGCTGGCAGACTCCTACTCTTCTGTCCTGTCCCAAAAATGCACATTCTGTGATAACCTAATCACTCAAAAATGCTGCAGTCTCTTTTGAAGGCGCAGTTCCAGGTTTTCTTTTTGTTTTGTTTTTGTTTTACTAACATTTGAAATTAAATACTGTCAGAATATAATATTGACTGGTTATGACTCGTATGTCTAAATGTGTAATTACCTGTAAATAGTCCTATAAAACACAAATAATGAATGAAGAAATCATCTGCAGCTGTCCCATTTCTATCAGCGTGTGGAAAGCATGTGGTCTTTATACCATGACGTGCAGTCTCGTAAGGATGGGAGTCTCTAGCCCTGACTCTTAAGGGCTGCTTTTGCTGGTAAACCAGGAGTTAACTTTCTCAGACATGTAAAGATAATAGAAAATTGATGTCACTAACAAAATAACAATAAAACTCCTCATTAACCTCATTGAGAGTAAGATGGAGATGCTGATGGCTAGCAAGGAGACAGGTCACATCTACATGTGGATTTAAAAAGCCCCACAATACTTACTTGTTTTGTATATCACCTGTGAAAGTTAAACCTACTACATGCATTACTGGGCATTCATGGTTTTTTATAGATACAGTTAGAATGCAAGTGGCTGGGGATCTGGCAGGAGGGAATAGCTTGGTGTCTTTTTGTGTGTATTATTTGACTCAGTGAGTGATGTGTTTAGTTTTTATTTCATGCTTTTATTAATCAGAGTTAATACAGACAAGACAACTTCCACATAGGTTCTGCTACTTTGTCCTTCTACTTTTGGAAGAGTGATTACTCCATGTTCTTTGGGTTTCTTCTGACCACACGTGGGTGTTTCAGCAGTGAATCCATCCCCTCAGACCAGCTCGGCATCAATCAAAGAGATGAGTTGCAGGTGTAACAGGTGATGGTGAAGACTCCTGTAAGTTAATGAAATGAATAGAAACCTACATTTTTTTGAAGAGTCAGACCTTTACTTTGCACTTGACTAGTTGGATATTGGCTAGATAGTTAACCCAAGGAGAATGAAATTTATTCATTGTGGTAAGGCCGTATATCTGACCTCTCTGTAGGGGCTGCGTGTTGTAGATGACTAGTGGAACACAGACAGATAATTATGTTGGTGGAAGCAGTGAAATCCTGTGGTTTAGAAGAGGAGTCGAAGGAGAATCAAGAATTGAGTCTATTGACCCCTCATGTCAGGAGAGTGGCACTAGGGCTGAGCAAATAACAGATTTTTTTTTTATTTGACATCCAAACCAAAGAATTGGGGGGAAAATTGTTTTGAATCAAATTTACACAAACATTTTAAAGCTTTTCTTGCTGAAATTAAAACATGGGAAAATTATTTCATGTAGAATGGAATGTTTTGTTTACTGTCAGGCACCCTTTTCCCTTAATTTTTTTAACCATTTATAACACAATAACATTTTGAAACATAAAGTCAAAATGTTTCCTTTTGAAAATGGCAACACAGTACTTTTATACTCTTTAATAATTATGTTTTTACCAAAATTAGTTGCTTAATTCAACTTGAATTCAGTAAACCCAAAACAGCATGTTTTGGTAAATAAGCTATTTATCCAAAAAACTTCTCCAATGTCTAGATGTCATTGAAGTAGAGGTAGAACAGATACACAAGCTGATGAATGAAAATTATTGTTCTGTAACATTATACTTAGGAGGCTTGGAAAAATGCCATTTTTGCTTATAATTTTGACAGGCAATATTTTTATAGATGCATATATTCAGTCACACAAAATTATGGGTACTGAGTTTTTTTTGTCAGTTTAAATTTTCAGAGTTGATGGCAGTTATACAGGCACACAGTTATTTAATAACTCTAGACACTGATATTCAAAAAGCAAAAGTTGTATAACTATCAAAACACAAACTGTCAACATCAAATATCAAAATAAACCAAGTAAATATCCTCATATGAAACTCTAAATAAGGTCTCAAGAAACATTTTTTCTTATTTTGTTTGTCTGCAAATTTCTGTTGTCACTGGAGATATTTTTCATCAGCATGTGTGCATAGGGTGAAATCCCTATTTACTGACATTTGCCGATTAGAAAGCTAGCCCTTGCAAGCCTAATTACACTGCAGTAAGATCTTATAGCTGCTACCAGGCTGGGCTCAAGATTTCTAGGTGCCGAACAGGGATATAAATGTCTGTCCCCATCAGTGTTCTCTCTAATTTTTTTCCATCCATGGGCAGAATAAATTTTGTTATGTGCACCAAGGCATGTGCTAATATGCATCACCAATAGAAACTTGTGCAGCTAGTTGTGGGCTGCTAATCCGCTGGGCAGCAACTGAATTTCTCCTGGGCAGCTGCCCAAGTGCTCAACTTACTGGGACACTGGTGTCCAACCTGAGAGTATTTACCATCTTAAAGACCAGCTGTAGCAGGTGGATGAGACAAATATGGGGGATAGAGGAGAGATGGAAAAACAAATAAATATGGCCCACCAGCAAAAGTGATCCCAAGCAGTAATGGTGATAAGCCTCATGGCCTGGTGCTAGTGGGAGATTATAATTAATTATAATCACCCTTACAACCTGCTAATTTTTCCTGAGGTACACAGATGATGTTACTGCTGAACTGCCAACATTCCCTGTGCTGACTGGAAGGGTCCCACAGTAGTTATGGCAAATGTGATGGCAGTTTTTCAGGCTGACCACTTCCTGTGTGTGTGTGTCTGTCTCTCTCTCTCTCTGGTTAAAATCTCCCATGAGCACCAGTGTAGAAGATTTGCCCTCTGTTTTACAAGTGCTTCATTTCTCTGCCCTAGCTTGATGAGTCTATGGAACATGCCAGCTTTTAATTCTCCTGCTGCAGCAAAGACCTCTGTGAGCTGTGCTCCAGAGAGCGCACTTGGGCCAAAGCAATACAACAAGCCCAACTGCCTGCAAAAAAGCAAAGTACCTGTGCCATCATGGTGGGCTCAGATTGAGACTCTGTCATTGGGTGGAACGGAGTCTGAAAACATTGGGCAGGAAAGAGACAGTTAGTGATGTGGCCTTTCCCCACCCCTCCTTTGCAGCATTCCCACTATGGTAAACCCTCGATTTAATGGACCCCGATATAACGGACTTTGGAAATAATTGAGGCTGTCTGCTAGCCCCTGCCCCGCGCCTCACCCAAATAAATGCTGGAGACTTGCTGGAGCCCCCGTTGGGGATGAAGGAGCTGCCACAGTGGTTGGGGCCACCAGGGCCGGAGGGGCTGTGGTGGGGCACAGAAGCTCTCCCCTGCCAGCCCTGCGTGCATGGCTCACATTGGCACCCAGCTGCTGCTGCCTACAGTGCGGTGAGCTGCAGCCATGGTGTCGGAGGCTGCTGCCCACTGGCAGGCTGGGCGTGGCTACGTTCTTGCCTTTCCGTGGGCAGCTTGGAGCCAGGGGGTAGAGGAGCTGTAGTGCTGAGAGCTGCAGGAGGTGGAAGGAGCCAGGCCAGCATTCAGCTCCTCTCCTGGTAATTGGGAGAGGGAGATGGAGGAGTGGGGGAAGAACGGGACAGGAGAGGTGGGGCAGAGGACAGGAGCGAGCCAGGGTCTGGGAAGATCAATGCATCATCATACAGTACAACCGTACAGATATAATGGACTTTGAGCATTAATGGACACCCCTTCCCTGCATTAGTCCATTAAATCAAAGGTTTACTATGGTGTCTCCGTCCTGCCCCTCTCTCGGACCACAGGCATTCATCTTCCCAACCTTGTATTCATTCCTGTTACGTTTCTGATTTCTCACATCCCCTAACATCTTTGCCTTTCAGTTTTCCTCTCCCTCTTCCTCTCCCCTGCTGCAGCCCTGACTGCCCACAGTTACCGACTCTGGTTTTCATAAGATACATAAATCCAGGAAAGACAAAAAAGTTTTGGCATTAATGTGATGTGCCAGCTCTCACCCCATCCTTTTGCCTGTGTTACACCCCTTCCCCCACCCTTTGCCTGGTGTTTATCCTTTTATGTTGTAGGCTCACGGGGTGTGAGCTCTGTCTTTTTCTCTCAGTGTAGTACCTAGCACAATAAGACCTCCTGGCCTGACTGGGCTTCCTTGCAGCGATGCTGACAGCCATCATGTGTCTGGGGGCAAGGTGGGAGGGGGGGCCTGGATCCCTGCCCCAGAAGGGGTGGGGCCAAGCGTGGAGGGAGCAGGGCTTAGGGCAGTCAGCCCTGCCCTCCCTCCCCCGACTCTCCTTCAGAGCCCCCGTGCAGAGCGGTGACAGCACTCCGCAAAGTTTCAGTGGGGCCTGGGAGCAACGGCACACTTTGCCCCCACTCTCCCCATTGGCGGGGTGCCTTCTTGTATCACAAAATGAATACTTGTCACAGTTTGTGCCTAGTCGGTTGTCAGTTGCTTGACTGAAGAGGAATTGGTCATTTTTCAGTTGTATGTGTGATGCCCTGATGGCTTGGAAATGGGGGCCCAATAAGAATGCAAATAAATTCATTATTGTGGATGATCAGAACTGGGACTTCAATCTGTTTGAATATCAGCCTAGAAAACTGGCACTGAGGACTGTGCTGCAAACACCAGTCATTTGCCATGGTGCAAGACTGGTTGGATGAAAATTTACAGCCAGTGCTATATAGGTGATCAGAGCAGCTGACCATTATGGATGGTCCCTTTTGGCTTAACTCTGTGAAAATAACTGACAGTTAATAGAATTCCAAGGGGGTGGGGGGGGTGGGGGAGGGGGACTAATAGCTTTTATTGGACCAACTGTTGTGGGCAAGAGAGACGAGCTTCTGATCTGAAGAAGAGCTCTGTGTGAGGTGAAAGGTTGTCTCTCACCCACCTCATATCGCCAGTATCCCGGGACCAACAAATCTACAGCGTCACTTCACATAATAGTTAATAGTTCAGACTTGATAGAAGAAATGAAAAGAAAAAAAAAACTGTTTCAGTCTTTAAAATGTAGATCTAGGTATAGCTATCCAGATACCTGATATTTCCCAGAGTAGTGAAGGCGCTGTAACAAGCTCCTAAAGAGATAAAAATGCAAGAACTCTTCCTTGGGAAACAAAAAGAAAGACATATTTTTAGGTTGCTCTCATACAGTAGAGACACTCATACCTGGCAGCCCTGGGGCCGGGAGGTTGCTGGATATTCAAATATTCTGGATAATAGAAAGGTGTACCTAGCAATGCATAACACTAAAGAACAAGATTAGATACTAAGAAACAAACAGAAATGTATGCAGAGTACTTTATTTACCAACAACAGTAGTATTGTACATTGTAAACTTACGCTGTATTTGCTGTATTTATTTGTATTTACTTCCACTATACTGTACTTATGGAAAATGTAACTAACATTTACTTGCGGTTAAAATGCCAGTTATCTGAAAGTTCCAGATAATGGAACGCCAGGTGTGAAAGAGTTACTGTACCTTTGTCAACCTGGGTGACACTGGGCAAACAAACAAGAATCTGGCCGACTTTGCATTACTTTGGTTGCTTTCCTCTCAAAACATTTTTTTCCAAAGGACAGTTGCCAGATCAGTTGCCATTCCTAACAAACTAGTCATGAGAGATCCCTTTACCACAACAGAAAAAACACTGTGCTTTAGCTTGTTAGGGAATATTGAATCCCATTTGGAGCATGGCTCAGTAGAGACCATTGGAGTAGAGAAGAACATGATTCACAGGGGGCGAAGCTCAGGGAGGTCATTGAAGGACTTGAACACTGCTATTGCTTTGTAAGCTTAAGTAGGCCTCAAGTTTTGCCTACATCTTTGTGGAGGCCTTCTGCACAAGGGTACATTCATCACTGCAGATTATCCAATGCCCCTAGGTGATGCAAGGAGAGAGGTAACTAGTGGCTTCCTCCAAGGGGTCTGTACTGGTACCAATCCTACTCAACCTATTTATAAATGATCTGGAGAAGTGGGTAAATAGTGAGGTGGCAAAATTTGTTGATACTGAACTGTTCAAAATAGTTAAAGTAGGGTGACCATATTTCCCTATGTGAAATACAGGACACCTGGTAAAATTGCTTGGAGTTACGTGAGTTCAGTGGCAATCCATCAGAACTATACAGTACAAACATTCAAAATAACATTGACCGAGCTCCCATTGAAAAGGTGTACTGCATTATTATAACAAAAATAGGTAAACATTTAAAATATAGATCTACAATTAAGTGGTTATTGCTTTACAGAAGTTCCTGCCTCGTCCTCATCTTTCTGTCCTCCAGACTGTGGGCTGGTAGTGTGAGGTCTGGCAGGAGAGAGACAGAGACAGGTGCGGGAGCCAGAGCAGGGGGCTGGGGGTACATGGGGGAGGGCTGTGGTATGTGAGTGAGCTGCTGGAAATCAGGGCAGGGTGTGTGTGTGTGTGCGGGAGTTCGGGAGTCAGGGATAGGGAGCAGGAGTCAAGACAAGAGGAGCCCTGGGGCTGGGCTCTGGAACAGTGTAAGCCATGTTATATTTTTGCAGCAATATAAAAAGGGAATTAAACCTCCTAGGCCAGTCTCTCTTCCCCCACCCGCACCCCCATTTAATTTCACTGCAGTTGGTGGATTTACAAGAGAGAAATTATATCCCTAGTTTCAGAGTGAAACAATGTATTATTCTGTACCTGATACCTTTCAATACCGCACTGTATTCGATACAGCACAGCGTACCTTCTAATATCTATACATGCTGTGCCAAGCCCATTGCCAAACCTTCCAACCTGCCCCCAGTCCATATACAACACACCTACATTCTAATACCCCACTCTGTACACAGGATTTTCAGAGTTTGTAACGTATAAGCCCCCATGAGAGGTCCAGCACTGCAAGGCTTGGAAATCCTCACCCCTGGCTCGATGCTGCTTTTCGCAGTCTCCCACTGAAATCTCCCATTATGGCTTTCTTTCTCCCAAACAGTGACTTGACCTCCCATCTAACTGCTGGTCTCAGCTGTCCCTCTCCACCCCAGAGGTGCCCATGCCTAGGCCATATGGTACCTGTTTGTTTCCGAGTTGCTGCCTGTGGGCCACCCCTTCCTCTCCCATCAGCATTCCTGGCCTAGCGAGCTCTCCCATTCCCCAGGGCAGGGCCAGAGTAAAATAAGAGCTACAGCCTAACAGTTCAAATACTCTTTCCCAAGCAAATGCTAGAACTTGATGGAAATCACTTATCTGGAAAAACAACTCTAATTGAAAAGTCAAAGAAACAGAATTTATGGTAAGATTCTTTCAGCTTTTAATTTACCATGCACCAATTAGTTAAGTAACAGGGTATTTTTAAAAAAAACATTATTGATCAGTTTCCAATAGCTACAAAATGCCAAAAGAATTATGTTGTAAAAAGAATTTTTTTCCTTTCTAAGCCATTAACACCTGTGCAAAGTGGAGTGGCCAAACTTCCTACCCCCCAAATCTATTTTTCTCACCACTTCACCTTTTCCCACCTGTGCTCAAGAAGTGGGGCTGTGGCTCTGGCCTTTGAGGGAAAGCACAGACAGAAAGAATGGAGCAGCGAATTAGTCTTCCCAAAGGGGGGAGGTCCACCTGCCACAACTCCCCGAGCAATTTAAAAGGGTTTGGGGCTCCCAGACCCTTTTAAATTGCCTTGGGACCTGAGCACTTGTCCCCTTTACTCCCCATATGTTAGTGGGCCAGGCTGAGCCCCCTCCCACACTTCTAATTGCTGGGCCCCAGCCTGAAGCCCCCTGCTGCTGCACCCCAAAGCCTTCATCCCAGGCTGTCCCTCAGAGCAGGCACTCCTAACTGGAGCACCCTCAGCCATCTCACACCCCAGCCTTCTGGCCCAGCCTAGAGCAAACCCTCCCATATTCTGAACCCATGATTTTGTGCTTGCCCCAGATCCTAGGTGACCCCACAAAATCTAATAGCCCTGGCCTCCAGAAGAGTTAGTCCTGCCCTAACATCCCTCCTGCATGATTTACCTTCATTCGCTCCTTCCTGTCTCTGTGCCCTCCTGAACCCTGTCCCCCAATTATTCATGGGACTCCTCCAAACGCATGGGCCCCTATCTAACCCCTGGCCTGGGTCCAGCTGCCCGTGACTCCAGTTGCCTGTTCGTGCTGCCTGTGGGTTACCAAGCTACATGCAACTTCCCAGCAGCTGTCCCTGTTTTTCCCCAAGTGGGTGCCCCTCTTTCCCTACCATAGGGCCTTGCCCTCGCTATCCCGAAGCTATTACCTGCCAGCAGTGTGGAGGGGGATGGGTCGGAAACTAGCTGAGACACAGCCTCCTTTGTCCTTTTCAGGCAGCGTGAGCAAAGTACGCACAGCAGCCAGGCAACCTGACTCTGGCTGCTGACACCTTTGCCCCTCCTCCATGCATGGGAGGGTAGGGACAGGGTCCAGAGGGACCTGGATGCATTGGTGGATTGAGCCAAAAGAAATCTGATGAGGTTCAACAAGGACAAGGGCAGAGTCCTGCACTTGGGACGGGAGAATCCCAAGCACTGTTACAGGCTGTGGACTGACTGGCTAAGCATCAGTGCAGCAGAAAAGGACCTATGGGTACAGTGGATGAGAGGCTGGATATGAGTCAACAGTGTTCCCCTGTAGCCAAGAAGGCTAATGGCATATTGGAGTACATTAGGAGAAGCATTTCTAGCAGATCTAGAGAAGTTATTATTCCCTGCTACTTGGCACTGGTGAGGCCACATCTGGAGTATTGCGTCCAGTTCTGCCCCCCCCACCCCCAGTACAGAAGGGATGTAGACACATTGGAGTGGGTTCAGCAGAGAGCTACAAAAATGATTAAGGGGCTGGAGCACATGACCTATGAAGAGAGGCTGAGAGATTCAGGCTTATTTAGTTTGCAGAAAAGAAGACTGAGGGGTGATTTGATAGCAGCTTTCAACTTCCTGAACGTGGGTTCTAAAGAGGATAGAGACTGTTTTCAGTGGTGACAGATGGCAGAACAAGAGCAACGGTCTGAAGTTACAGAGGAAGAGGTGTAGATTGGATATAAAGGAAAATTATTTCACCAGGAGGGTGGTGAAGCATTGGAATGCATTACCTAGATAGGTGGTAGAATCTCCATCCCTAGAGGTTTTTAAGTCCCGGCTTGACACAGTCATGGCTGGGGTGACTTAGTTGGGGTTGATCCTGCTTTAGGCAGGGGGCTGGACTAGATGACCTCCTGAGATCCCTTCCAGCCCTAGAATTCTATGATCACTCTGGGGGCTGCTGACAACAGCATGTTTAAACAATCTGTTTAAAGAGCTCACATAACCTCCTCCAGTCGGCTCTTTAAACACACAGCCCCCGCTGTTTAAAGCGCTGTCTCTTTAAAATTCAGGCCCCTGCTTTGCAACATACGGGACAAATAGCCTGTTTTTACAAAAAAGTCGGGATGCTCTCCAGGAGGCTTAAAAAAAGGACAGTCCCAGCTAAAACAGGATGAGTGGTCACCCTCGTTAAGAACAAAGCAGACTGTGAAGTGCTTCAAAGAGATCTCACAAAACTAAGTGAAACTAAGGGCAACGGAATGGCAAGTGAATTTTAATGTCTATAAATCCAAAGTAATGCACATTGGAAGAAATAAAACCAGCTATACATACAAAAGGATGGGGACTTTTTTAGCTATAACCACTCGAGAGATTTGCAGTCATTGTGGATAGTTCTGTGAAAGCAGCCACTCACTGTGCTGCAGCCATCAAAAAAGGCAGAGTGCTAGGAATCATTAAAAAATGGATAGAGAAAAAGACAGAGAATATCTCATTTCCTCCATATAAATACACGGTACGCCCATGGCTTGAATATTGTGTATGGATGTGGTCGCCTCATTTAAAATATATATTGGTATTGGAAAAGGTTCCGTAAAAGCCAACACAAATGATTAGGGGTTTGGAACAGGTGCCATATGAAGAAAGATTAAAGACTTGGAATTTTCACCTTAGAAAAAAGGAGATTAAGGTGGGATCTGACGGAGGTCTATAAAATCATGACTGGTGTGGAAAAAGTGAATAAGGAAAAGTTATTTATGAGTTCCTACAACATAAGAACTAGGAGTCAACAAGTGAAATTATTGGTTCACAGAATCATAGGGCTGGAAGGGACCTCAGGAGGCTAACAGGTTTAAAACTTACAAAAGGAAGTTTTTTTCACACAGTGCATGGGAGGCCTGTGGAACAACTTGTCAGAGGAGGTTGTGAAGACCAAGACTTTAACAGGGTCCAAAAAGGTACAGGAGGTTAGGTCCATCAATGGATATTAGCCGGGATAGCTGGGAATGGTGTCCCTGGCCTCTGTTTGTCAGAGGTTGGAAATGGATGTCAGGAGAGGGTTCGCTTTTGTGATTACCTGTTCTGTTCACTCCCTCTGGGGCATTAGACATTAGTGTCTGTTAGAAAACAGGATACTGGGCCAGAAGGACCTTTGGTCTGACCCAGTGTGGCTGTTCTTATGTTTTAAGGTCTTAATCTGAAGTTGTTACAGAGTGTGTCTATCCTGCAAAAAACAGATTAGACAAACAACTGTCAGGGTTGGTCTAGGTTTCCTTGGTCCTGCCACAGCATAGGGGGCTGGAGTGGATGCTCTCTCAAGGTGCCTTACCTTCTGACACTTCTATGATTGCATTTTTCTAGCCCCACGTGAATTAAGACAAATGAAGAACCATAGTAACATTTAATGGAACAAATGGAGCAATCCACATTCCAATGGTAAAGTTGTCATTCGAGTCCTCAACTTCATATGCAGCATGCAGTCTACTAACCCCAAAGCTTGTATCATCAAAAACATCATTGTCTTCTTCAGAGGTGCATCTCCCACCAGCACAGCCTCCATCCACACCACGGTGCTTGCGGATTTTGCCCAAGAACTCCAGAGCATCTGATTTTTTCAAGAAGGCTAGGAAGGGACAAATCACTGTAACATGTTAATGGACAGTCGAAGACAGGGGCATGCAACATCATGCAGGGAAATCTCCTGTTTGTGACAGAGCCATCAGCCAACAGTTACAGGGGATCAAGATCCTCCTAGAAAAAACACTTGGAACAGTTGTATCTGGCTCTATAATGCATTAAAACTGTTTATAACATAATGTTCACAGTTTTTAGCATGCTGAGAAGTGTTGCCTAGAGTTGATTTCTGTTTTCCATAGTGGCACCGGCTCCTGAAGCTGAGAGCTAGTTTGTTCTGAGGTGTAATGCTGCACTACTATTGTATTTGCTTGGGATTTGCTTTCTCCCTAACTGTAAGACCCTGAAGATTCTTGTTTAAAGATGACATATGTCTACCAGAGAGCTTAACTTCCAGCCCTCTCCATCCTGCCTCTTAGTTTCCCTTGCTGGTTACCGGCTTTTCTCTCTCTTGTCTAACCCCAGGAACACAGCTGCACCTACCCAGAAAGAGCTGGCAGCTGTTGTGGTATGTGCAGTGTAAATACCATTTACCTATATCCTGATCAGAAACAATACATCATAAATGCCACAACAGGATTCCTGATACTTTTCCCACTGCAGACCTGCCGTGAAAGTGCCAAGACTCATGACGTTAGGCCTGTAACTTCTGTTTTCATTCAAAGCAGCTGAGTTCAGTTGCAAGTGGAAAGCAAGGAAATTGTGGCTGGTTTGTAGTGGGATGGTCAACACAAAGACTTCTATTTCTGTAGCAATAGGACAAGCAATTGTCATGTTCTGGGGATCACCCACGCCCATAAGGGGGTCTGGCTGTGCCACTTCTGTCATCCTGGGGTGCCTGAGTGCTGGCTGTGGTGGTTTAAAGCCCTAACACTCATAGCCAGCTCACACATGAGGGACTCACGCTTGCTCCCACCAGCCTGCTTACTCCACTGACCCCAACAGCCGTTCCAGTCCTGTGCCTTCCCCAGATCTGTCTTTCCTGAGCCACACACTTGAAGTTCTCTTCTTTGGGTCAGCCCCCCAGGAGAATGAAACCAGCTCCACAGGTATCAGCTCACTTTGGCACACACACCGCACATGTTCTGCACGGCAAAGACTGGTCAGAGGGCAACATAAAGAAAGTGTTTACTTTTTCATAGAAACAAATTACTGAGTCAGAGCTGAACTTGCAAGGGAAAGTCATGCAACCAAATGACCCCAAAAATAACCAGCAAAGCGCAACTTCAGGCATTCCACTTCTGTGTTAGCTAAATCCCCTCTTCTAATACAAGTTACCAATTGCCATGGGACAGGTTTCCAACGTGCCTCCCCTGTGAGGCTTCGGCGTTTCACGGGCAGCAGCCATCAAAAGGTTGACATCAAGCTGAGAGACAGTCTCAAGTCTGTGTTTTAAATCATTCTTTCCTTTCCGCCTCTGGCATGGTGACTCGTGGCTGGCTAGGGCAGGGAAACGTTGCCTGATTTTTCTGTTTCCCCAGGAACACTAATGACCCAACATTTGTCTTTTCCTGGGTTTTACACCATAACCTGTTTGCAGCTAGTCTGCTCTGTTTGGGAAGGTAGCCCTTTCCTTTTGCCTGCTCCCAGGCAGAGTTGAATGTTGCAGCATCAGTTCTGAGCATTCTTTCCTATATATGCAAATGCACCACTCCAGTCTGTAGCCGTGGTTCATAATACCCAGTGGTGGATTAACATAAGGGCAGTTGCCCTGGGGCCCACAGGCATGAGGGTCCCCAAGGCTCCATAACTCCATTTTGTTTAAACAATTTGCTTTCATGGAACAAAATAAATGTGTCACATCATTCTTGTTTTAAAATTAATTTAAATGTATTTTTATTGTGCATAATGAATAATAATAAGAATTAATAGATTTTAAAGCATAAATAATGATGTTACATTAGTATTTAATGTATTAGGGATGGGGGGGGCTTATGACTGTGTTGTCTCAGGGCCTCACCTGTTCTTAATCCACCCCAACAATACCCATCATGTTCAGAATATTACAAGCTTTCACAAAAGCCCTTACTCACCATATTTTAATGTAGCTCTACTGTCTTAAAATGAGCTTCTCATTGACACTTGTATAGCATCACTCCTGCCAATGGATTTACACAGGTGTAGCTGAAGGACTGAGTTAACTACAGTACTTAAGTGAACACTTCTGTTGATGATGCACATAAAAGAATGCAGTACTCTTATCTGCGTGGATAAGAAGCATTAAATCCTATACGTAATTATGCCTAGGAAAACACTCAAGGAATAGATCTTTTGAGCAAGAAATCGCCTTTTTTACAACAGTTGAGCTGCACTTGAATTCTCCTAGTTAAGACATTTCAAGCCAAAGTTCAAAAGAAAAGTCCCTGACTTCTTACCTGAGTCTGTTGCATCAAAGAGAGTAAGGAAAGTTGCAAATAAGGAGATGGCAAACACTAACTTCATTTTTCCTTATTTTCAAACGTGTGTCCTTTCTTCCCCTCAAACCTTAAGACCCTTATAATACTCTACTTTCCTTAAGACACACCCTCCTGCATCTTCAGAGAAAGA
This sequence comes from Carettochelys insculpta, assembly GCF_033958435.1. Classification (NCBI taxonomy): domain Eukaryota; kingdom Metazoa; phylum Chordata; order Testudines; family Carettochelyidae; genus Carettochelys; species Carettochelys insculpta. The sequence goes on along the minus strand of NC_134147.1, from coordinate 48,524,555 downwards.
CAGATGCAGCTGGCAGAAAGCCTGTGATTTCAGGTTTCACTCCCCTTATTAAAAATGCCTTTCGGGAGGCGAGAATCTTCTGGTGACAGATGAGCCTGAATTAAATAGGGTTTAAAGGTGCTATGACCTCAAGTTCTCATTCAGAGATGTCTCTTCACTGCACTGAGAGCAATATGTATATTCAACAAAGAGGAGGCTGTTAACTGTGTATTTGTTTCACTGCTTTCTTTTGGCTGGAAACAGAAGGGCTTGGCAGTGTGTAATTCTCTATTGCCAACAGCAAGTTTCCTGCAGCTCATGTAGTCCTGTTCTGTTGACGCCAGAGTACTGGACTTATAACCCCACTATCACTTTCATATGGGTAAATTCTATATTGCTGTGATATGCAGCATATTGACAAAGACAGAGTTCATGGATTTGTTTTAAGGCTAGGGTCAACAGAACCTTCGAGACTATATTGTGCAATGTTAGAACCAGAGCTGGGTGAAACTCAACAACTTTGGTTTACAGTGGGTCAGACAGACATTTTTTTCCACTTCTAGCAATATGAATAACTCAGAATTTCTGCTCGTTTTATGTTAAAACCATGAGCTTCACCTGATCTTTCTGAATAGTAACAGAGAGTAAGCCGTGCTAGTCTATACACTATCAAAACAAAAAGCAGTCAAGTAGCACTTTAAAGACTAGCAAAATAGTTTATTAGGTGAGCTTTCGTGGGACAGACCCACTTCTTCAGACCATATCCAGACCAGAACAGACTCAATATATTGCTGGCACAATATGGCATAAATTATATTGGTAGATGTGCAGCTGAATGAACCCACGATGGTGTGGCTGATCTGGTTAGGTCCTGTAATGGTGTTGCTGGTGTAGATACGTGGGCAGAGCTGTATATCTATCTATCTATCTATCTATCTATCTATCTGTCTATCTATCTATATCCTAGTGCGTGGCTGTCTACTGTACAATGTATAACCGCATTTGCTCCAACCCTTCTGACAGAGACAAACACCTACAGGATCTCTACCAAGCATTCTTGAAACTGCAATGCCCACCTGAGGAAGTGAAAAAACAGATCAACAGAGCCAGACGTGTGCCACGAAGCCTCTTACTACAGGACAAGCCCAACAGAGAAACCAACAGAACACCACTAGCTATCACCTACAGTCCTCAGCTAAAACCTCTACAGCGCATCATCAGGGATTTACAACCCATCCTGGACAATGATCCCCCACTTTCACAGGCCTTGGGAGGCAGACCAGTCCTTGCCCACAGACAACCTGCCAACCTGAAGCAAATCCTAACCAGCAACTATACACTGCACCACAGTCACTCTAACTCAGGGACCCATCCATGCAACAAACCTCATTGCCAGCTCTGCCCACATCTCTACACCAGCAACACCATTACAGGACCTAACCAGATGAGCCACACCTTCGTGGGTTCATTCAGCTGCACATCTACCAATATAATTCATGCCATCATGTGCCAGCAATGCCCCTCTGCTATACACATCGGACAAACTGGATAGTCTCTATGTAAAAGGATAAACGCACACAAATTAGATATCAGAAATGGCAATATACAAAAACCTGTAGGAGAGCACTTCAATCTCCCAGGCCACACAATAGCAGACTTAAAAGTAGCTATCCTACAGCAAAGAAATTTCAGGACCAGACTCCAAAGAGAAACTTCTGAGCTACAATTCATCTGCAAATTCGACGCCCTCAGCTCTGGCTTAAACAAAGGCTGCGAATGGCTGGCTAAATACAAAAGCAGCTTCCCCTCCCTTGGTGTTCACACCTCCAGATCAACTGCTGGTAGTGAGCCTCACCCTTGCTGACTGAGCCAACCTTGTTATCCCCACCCTTGCTCTGGCTTATTTATACCTGGCCCTGCAGATTTCCAAGAGCAGCATCAGATGAAGTGAGTCTGTGCTCACGAAAGCTCATGGTCAGAACTTTTCTGTTACTTTGTAAGGTGCCACAGGACCCTTCGTTGCTATTGGGAAGCTTTGTGAGCCTTCGGCCATGGCTATGCTGGAGAGATTACAGTGGTGCAGCTGCTCCCATCACCTTAATTACACCGGCCCTTGCAAGTGGCAGTAGCTAAGTCAGCACAAGTTCTCTTGCTGATGTAGCACTGTCCACATTGGTGCTTAAACTGGAATAAATTACAGCTTACAGGGTAGTGACTAATACTCCTGCTGTGAAGTGCTTAATTTGTAATAAAAGAGATGCTGGGGCTCAAGTGGGTTTTCTTGCATTCATATTTGCCTTGTGAGTCGAGGGTTGTGAGTTCAATCCTTAAGGAGGCCATTTAGGGGTCTGTGGAAAATAGATTAAAAAAAAGATCTGTCAGGGATGGTGCTCGGTCCTGCCGAGAGGGCAGAGGACTGGACTCAATGATCTCTTAAGGTAGTTCTAAGAGATATGTATATGTGTATCTCCATGTATAATTGATACACCATGTCAGGGATATGAACTTCCAAGCCTAAGCCCTGGCACAAATTAAGCACTGCTCCTGAGAGACGTAATTAATGTTGAGTTCAGCTGTTGTGTAGCCAGAGCCTTAGTGAAAATGACGAGGAGTCCTGTGGCATCTTAGAGACTAGCATATTTATTTGGGCAGATGCTTACATGGGCTTCCGCCAACAAAAGCATCTGCCCAAATCAATTTGTTGGTCATAAAGTACCACAGAACTGCCCGTTGATTTTTGCTAAAAGTGACTAACACAGCTACCCTTCTGAAACTCGTAGCCTGAGTGAACGTCTTGACTGTATTTGGAATAAAGCTTGATTGCAAAACCAAAAGCCAGAAGAGTTGTGAGTTTCATTGCATTTCATCCAGCTCAGTTCAAAACAACACACAAAAGCAGTCGCTGCAGGTTTAACTATTGTGTCTTATTTTCTGTTGTGTCAGTGATGTATCAGGAAGTGAAGGGCACTCTGTACATGGCAGAGATGAGTTCTGAGTTAAAGCTATCTCTGGGAAGATAGCCCTTCTGCAATGTAATATAATTTAATGTTCAACTTGTACATGCTGCAGAAACAGGAGAATTTAAGTGGCTGTAGAGCATGATCACATGCGGATATCTCAAAGCCATTTCATAACACAGTGAAAAATATCTTTTTTCACAGTTACCAAATTGCTTGGGAGGGAGTCAAATCTTGTACACACTAGGTAGGGTGACTTCCCATGCTGTTTTAGCTGGGACTGTCCCTTTTTTTAGCTCCCTGGAGAGTGTCTCAACTTTTTTTAAACAACAGGTTAATTATCCTGTATGTTGCAAAAAGGGGACCTGAATTTTAAAGAGACAGCTCTTTAAACAGTGGGGCTGTCTGTTGAAAGAGCTGGCTGGAGGAGGTTTGTGGGCTCTTTAAGCATATTGTTTAAACACGCTAGAGCCCAGGGGGCCAGAGGGGATGGAGGAGGGGCAAGATATAGCCCCCAGCAACACGCTTCTGGCAGGTAATACATTTGGGATATGGAGGGCAGGACCCTGTGGCAGGGAATGGGGCAGACACTTGGGGAGAAGTGGGGCAGCTGCTGGGCGGTTGCGCTTAGCTTGGTAGCACACAGGCAGCATGAGCAGGCGAGTCTCTGGAGTAATGGGCAGGTGGGCCCAGGCCAGGGGTTAGCTGGGGGATCCTGGGTTTGGAGGAGTCCCATGAAGGGTGGGGGATAGGGCTCAGGAGGGATCAGAGACAGGAACAAGGGGACAAGGTAGGTGAATTAAGGTAGAGGGCTGGTAGGGCTGGATTAACTCTTCTGGAGGCCGGGGCTATTAGATTTTATGGGGCCCCCTAGGATCTGGGGTGAGCACAAAGATAATGGGTTCAGAATATGGGAGGGGGGTGCTCCAGCTAGGAGTGCGTGCTCTGAGCTAAAGCCTGGGATGAAGGATTTGGGGTGCAGCAGGAAGGGGCTCCAGGCTGGGGGCCAGGGATTTGGAGTGTGGGAGGGGGGGTTAGCCTGGCTCAGTGATGGGTGGGGGGCAAATGGGGCAAGTGTCCAGGACTTGCAGGTTATTTAAAAGGGCCTGGGGGCCCCAGACCTGTTTAAATTGCTCAGACAGTTGTGGCGGGTGGAGCCCCAACCACTTTGGGGAGGCTAATCCCTGCTGCATTCTTTCTGCCTGTGCTTTCCCTCGAAGGCCAGAGCCACAGCCCCCCACCGGTCAAGAGGAGGTGGAAAAAAAGTGAGGTGGTGAGAGAAATAGGGTGGGGGTACGTAGTTTAGCTGCTCCACTTTGCATCGGTATTAATGGTTTAGAAGGGAAGGAATTTGTTTTACAACACAATTCTTTAGGAGTTTTGTAGCTGTCAGAAACTGGTCTGTAATTTAAAAAAAATCCTCTGTTACTTTACTAATTGATGCACAGTAAGTTAAATACTGGAAAGTCAGAAAGAGGGCTGGCCTCTGACTAAATGGTGCCTCCTCTAGTTGTTAAAATACCTTATTTTTTATTGCATTTGTAGCCCATTTTGTGACTTTGATGCCTGATTTACATGTATGATTTATCCTTATTATAAAGGGTGCTAAATTTGCATGCTAGGATCTGAATATATACATGCCACATATAAGCAAATTTTTTTTTCATCTAAATGTACAGAATTCTACAAAGTTCCGGTATATTCTAGGAGGTTAGTGAAAAATGAATCCTCATGTGGAATAACTGAAATGTTTTACTGCGAATGTTTTATTTTCCCTTTTGTCACCACCGCCCATAACAGCACCCTGAGCCTGGCACACCTGAAAACTGATATCCCAGGGGATCCCTTTGGATCACCTGCCCCTATATCTGGACCTAGTTGCAGCCAAATTCTTAATAGAGTTTAGACTTAAACTCAGAAATATAAGATTTTATATCCTGCTCAAGAGCCTTTTCATTAACATTAACTCTTAGAACTGTGGATATTTGTATTCATAAAAACATCACACCCCTCTTTGAACCTTGCTAAATTCTTGGCTTAGGAGTTTCTCATGGCAATGAGTTCCATAACTGAATTGCCTGTTGTGTAGAAAGGTATTGTCTTGCACCAATTTTGAATGTCCTGCTTTGTAATTTCACTGAATGATCCTTTGTTCTTGTATTAGGAGCCAATGAGAACAGATAAGAACATAAGAACATAAGAATGGCCATACTGGGTCAGACCAAAGGTCCATCCAGCCCAGCATCCCATCTGCCGACGGTGGCCAATGCCAGGTGCCCCAGAGAAGGAGAACAGAAGACAATGATCAAGTGATTTATCTCCTGCCATCCATCTCCTGCCCTTGTTCTGAAGGCTAGGGCACCATACTTTATCCCTGGCTAATAGCCATTTATGGACTTAACCTGAAAAAATTTATCAAGCTCTTTTTTAAACCCTAATAGAGTCCTGGCCTTCACAGCCTCCTCGGGCAAGGAGTTCCACAGGTTGACTGTGCGCTGTGTGAAGAAAAATTTCCTTTTATTAGTTTTGAACCTACTACCCATCAATTTCATTTGGTGTCCCCTAGTTCTTGTATTATGGGAAAACGTAAATAATTTTTCTATATTCACTTTCTCCACACCATTCATGATTTTATATACCTCTATCATATCGCCCCTCAATCGCCTCTTTTCCAAACTGAAAAGTCCCAGTCTCTCTAGCCTCTCCCCATATGGTACCCGTTCCGAGCCCCTAATCATCTTAGTCGCCCTTTTCTGAACCTTTTCTAATGCCAATATATCTTTTTTGAGGTGAGGAGACCACATCTGCACGCAGTACTCAAGATGTGGGCGTACCATAGTTTTATATAGGGGAAGTATGATATCTTTTGTCTTATTATCGATCCCTTTTTTAATAATTCCTAACATCCTATTTGCCTTACTAACTGCCACTGCACACTGCGTGGATGTCTTCAGAGAACTATCCACTATATCTCCAAGATCCCTTTCCTGATCTGTTGTAGCTAAATTTGACCCCATCATGTAGTATGTGTAATTTGGGTTATTTTTTCCAACATGCATTACCTTACACTTACCCACATTACATTTCATTTGCCATGTTGCTGCCCAATCACTCAGTTTGGTGAGATCTTTTTGTAGTTCTTCACAATCCCTTTTGCTTTTGACTGTCCTGAACAACTTGGTGTCATCTGCAAACTTTGCCACCTCACTGCTTACCTCATTTTCTAGGTGATTGATGAACAAGTTGAACAGGATCGGTCCCAGGACTGAGCCCTGGGGAACACCACTAGTTACCCTCCTCCATTGTGAAAATTTACCATTTATTCCCACCCTTTGTTTTCTGTCTTTTAACCAATTTCCGATCCATGAAAGGATCTTTCCTCCTATCCCATGACCACCTAATTTACATAAAAGCCTTTGGTGTGGGACCGTGTCAAAGGCTTTCTGGAAATCTAGCTATATTATGTCCACTGGGTGCCCCTTGTCTGCATGTTTATTAACCCCTTCAAAGAATTCTAATAGATTAGTTAGACACGACTTCCCTCTGCAGAAACCATGCTGACTTTTGCCCAACAATTCGTGCTCTTCTACGTGCCTTGCAATTTTATTCTTTACTAGTGTTTCTACTAATTTGCCTGGTACTGATGTTAAACTTATCGGTCTATAATTGCCAGGGTCTCCTCTAGAGCCTTTTTTAAATATTGGCGTTATATTGGCCGTCTTCCAGTCATTTGGTACCAAAGTGGATTTAAAGGATAGGTTACAAACCACTGTTAATAACTCCACAATTTCACATTTGAGTTCTTTCAGAACCCTTGGGTGACTGCCGTCTGGTCCTGGAGACTTGTTACTATTCAGCTTATCAATTAACTCCAAAACCTCCTCTAATGTCACTTCAATCTGAGTGAGTTCCTCAGATTTGTCACCTAAAAAGGCTGGCTCAGATTTAGGAACCTCTGTAACATCCTCAGCCGTGAAGACTGAAGCAAAGAAATCATTTAATCGCTCCGCAATGGCACTGTCTTCCTTGATCGCTCCTTTTATATCTTTGTTGTCCAAGGGCCCCACTGCTTTTTTAGCGGGCTTCCTGCTTCTAATGTATTTAAAAAACATTTTACTATCGTTTTTTGAATTTTTGGCTAGCTGTTCCTCAAAATCTTTTTTGGCTTTTCTTATTACATTATGACACTTAATTTGGGAGTGTTTATGTTCCTTTCTATTTTCCTCACTAGGATTTGACTTCCACTTTTTAAAAGCTGCCCTTTTCTCTCTCACTGCCTTTTTAACATGGCTGTTTAGCCATGGTGGTTCTTTGTTAGGTCTCTTACTGTGCTTTTTTATTTGGGGTATACATTTAAGTTGGGCCTCTAGTATGGTGTCTTTAAACAGTTTCCATGCAGCTTCCAGGGATTTTAGTTTAATTACTCTACCTTTTAGTTTCTGTTTAACTAGCTTCCTCATTTTAGTGTAATTCCCCTTTTTGAAATTAAATGCCAGAGTGTTTGACCGCTGTGGTGTTCTTCCCAACACAGGAATATTAAAAGTTATTATATTGTGGTCACTATTTCCAAGCGGTCCAGTAACAGTTACTTCTTGGACCAGATCCTGCGTTCCAGTCAAGACTAGATCAAGAATTGACTCTCCCCTTGTGGGTTCCTGTACTAGCTGCTCCAAGAAGCAGTTATTTAAGATCTAGATCTTCTCTAGACCAGTCAGTGTTGTATCAACTTTTCTCATGTTCCCTCTGGATGTCTCCTTTCTAATGCAACAATCCCAATCTTTTTGCTTGCTCTTTTTGTAAGACTTTTTCCAGACCATTGAGTATTTTTAATGTTCTTTCCAGCAGCATCTGGTATCTTTTAGAATACAGGTTTTGTCACTCATAGCATCAAAAATAATGACTACGCTTGCACAAAAGGTGCCCTGGTAACTACTAGTCTTTGTGTTGAGTACATATCAAATATATGATGGTTCTGCCTTATATTTCAGCTATTATGTAACTGGTCACTTTAGTGGCATTTTAAAAATCATTTTATAAACTATCCAAATCCCGAATATTGTCCAGGGTACAATTTAGCATGATCTTAATTTTTTGCTTTTCTGGGGCTTGACTACACTGTGCACCTAACATTGCTGACATGTTGTGGGTGGATTTGTGAGTTTCCATGCTTAATTTTAAAATAATGCCAAGGAAGGTAAAACCAGCCTGTCTGTGAGATTTTAGTGGGCAGGGGATGGAGTTTTTTGCACCTGTGATATGTGTTCATGGCTGCAAATTACTGGCACAGTGGCTGTCAAATCAAGCCTTATGTGCATAGGAGACATGGTGATAAACAGATTGCTGACAGAAAAAGATACAGCTACAGTTGCTCTTTGGTAATTAGTGTAATAGTGTAATAGTGTCTGAGTTAATGTATTGGTGCTCTATTAGCAGCATATTTACAATGATAAATAGTGGTTATTGATCCACAGTAGTCAGGCACCTGAACAATGAACATGTCTAGGAATGAGCAGTATGACCCCCTCAGTCAGTATCTTCTCTGGTCTATAGCTGTGACTGTCATGCCTAGGGAAGAGGTTTGCTTGTGGTTGAGGGCAGCATGGAGAGGTTGAAAACCTGGAGCTCCTAGATGCAGTTCTTGACTCTGATGCTGGTTTGCTGGGTAGATGCTTTTCAGAGGAACTTGGAATATCACTTGGTTTCAGTATTCCTTATTCAACTGCTCTGTTCCTCAGTTTCTCTACCTGTAAAATGGAAACATAAATTCCTGCCTTACAGGGATTCTTGAGGATTAATTTATTTGAGGACTTAACTGCAGTCCTAGAGGCCATAGAAGGGCAAAGGATTATTTCCATCTCTTGTTTTTCATGCCAATTTTTCCTTCTAATTTTTTTTCAGTAGAGTATTTAAATATTTGTCTGAAGCATCCAAAGTAAAATGGCTTCACAGCAAAGTTTTTTCATGTTGCCACTGTTCTCATTTCCTCATCTTTCCCTTATGTTTCTTTGTCTGAAACGTTGTCTTTGATTTTAATCCACAGTGAAATCTCAGGTCTGCTCTAGACCTGACCTGAGATTTAAGAATTGCCTACAAAGAGAGAGTGCTGAGCTCTCTTTTATATTCAAATTCGACACATTAACATGTGGTTTGAATCGGGATGCCAATCACCTAGCCTTGTATAAGGACTCTTTTACATACTTTATTTTATCTGACTCTTAACTTCCCCCCTCCTCCCACCACCCCTCTTCTCTTCTGATTTGCCCACCTTCATTTCAGTTTTTTTGATTTGTCAACCTTGATAACTATTTTTGGTTCTCTGTGCCTTAAATATTGAGTCTGTTCTGATATGGCTAAGGTCTGAAGAAGTGGGTCTGTCCCATGAAAGCTCATCACCTAATAAATTATTTTGTTAGTTTTGAAAGTGCTACTGGACTGCTGTTTCGTTTTGATAGAATATAGACTAACACAGCTATCTCTCTGTTACTAGAGCTGAAATGAGACCTGCTCTTTCTAACACTCAGATGCAGGCACCATACATAGGCCATGAGAGGCTTCTGCCACTGAATGTTGGAGTCCACATCATGGCACTACAGCTAACAGCACAACCAAATCAGAGGTGTAATTTTTACTAGTTACTGGTTTATAAACATGTGATTCTTACTAAATGGAAAGAAAGGCAAAAGCCACTGGGGATAGGATGTTAATTATTCTCTATCTCTGTAGAGAGGAAATTGGACTCGGAAGGCAATGTTCTACTAGTCAGTGGTAAACCACCATCTGCTAGCAGCGGAAGGTGGAAACTCAGCCAATCTGGCTTTTGGATGCTGCTCTCTCTAGTCAAAGGTCTGGGATCTTGCCCGCCTGTTGGTTTGTTTATATCATGAATCCACAGAGGAAATGGGACATGTGCCCAACCAGGAGAACACATGTCCCCTGTAAACAAATGGCAGCCATGGAGGAAGAAGGCTCTTGCTTCTCCCAGACGAAGAGGCAGGGAACCCTTCTTACAACTCACCCACAGAGACCTGGCCTACCTTACAGTGTTTGCTGGCATAGCTGTGTTGCATGAGGAGTTTAACTACATGCCTGAGCTGACAGAGCTGCCCTGGAAACCTGGCTGTGTGCACACAGCTATACCAAGAGACCAGTGCCGCTGTCAGCTGAGCAAATGCTGGCTGGGGGAGCTGTGCCAGTAGCAGAATTCTTTCTGCCGGCTTACATGAAAGGCCTATGCCAGCATGGCTGTACCAGCCGGACTCTGGTACAGTGTGGACAACACACAGCCATACCAAACGTTCCACAACCGGCACCAGGAATCGTGTGCTCTGTCTGCCTGGGTGGGAACCATTTGTGCAATTGAGGATTCTCTCCTGGCTGCAGCCTCCCAAGGGCTCTGAGACAGAGAACATCAGGTCTGTGCTTGCAGCACATTGGATCTGGATACATGCCTGAATGTAGCCACCCCAAACTGCAAAGGGCTTTAGGGGTCAACAGGCATCTCTTACCGCTGTCTCTTAATGGCAGCAATCATCTGCGACAGATTGCTTCTGGCGGACTTAGTGGCTGGGCATGCTTCAAGGCATCTTACTCCAAGGTGCTCCTTGCTCCCTGCCCCTGACTGTCCAGGACGAATATCCCCATGCAGGCCAGTCCTGTGTTCTTCCTGGGAGTGGTTCCTTCCTTGCCCTGACCCAGCCAATGGGAGGACAGCATGGTCCCTGCCCCCGGCAGTGCCTAAGGCTAAGAGCCAGGCATGTTAAAATATGTTTCCAAAGATTTTAGGCACACGAAAGGGCTTTATATCTTTGTAAGCTTCTGATTTCGGTGGAGGGTTCCCTGGAAATTAGTTCTTCAGTAGTTAGAAGTAAAAGGGAAGCTCATTTGTCCAGCTATCTGGAAGAAAAGAAATCTTGTCCCTTTAAGGGAGTGCCAGGAGAAAAGAGATGAATAGAAAGGGTAGGAAGACTTTGGAAGCAAGTTTTTGTACTGTAGTAATTAAAGTGTGTGTTTTATGTAAGAGTGATCTTTTGAGGAAATTATTCTAAAAGCTGTATGTCTGAGGAGCCAAACATTCAGGACTAAAACTGAATATTCAGTTTATGTATCTAAATATCTGTGCAATGATTTTTTAAAGATATGATTTTATAATCTTCATTCACAAACTAATGAAATATTTAAAACAAATTTTAAACTAAAGATTCTGTAGCCATAACAAGACACAGCTGTTTTTGTCAGTAAATAGTATTAGCACATGCCTGTTAAGTGGTTTCATTACTAGTGAAATGGCTCTCACAGGTTCAGTAGTGACACAGAGGTAGCCGTGTTACTCCGTACTCCAACAAAACAAAGCAGCAGAAATGTAGCATTTTAAAGACTAACAAAATGATTTATTCAGTGATGAGCTTTTGTGGGACAGACCCACTTCATCAGATCTGTGGGTCTGTCCCATGAAAGCTCATCACCAAATGAATCATTTTGTTAGTCTTTAAAGTGCTACATTTCTGCTGCTTTTTTTTCAGAGGTTCAGTGTTATGCTAATAGGTCTGGCAATCTGGAAGGCTTTAAATTAAAAGATGCACTGTGAGGGAAGAATCACCAGTATGCAAACTGCAACAGCATGCTGTGTGAGCCTTCAGGAATGGTCAAAATAAGGATAGGAAGAGGGGAGAGGTTGGTCACAAGACACCAAGTCTCTGAACCACAGCTGCACAGCACAGAAGTTAACAGGGGTTATGAAGCAGGAGGGGACACAGCCCCTTCCTGGTCTGGGGGAAACCCAAAGCATCACAACCACTTGTGACCCTAACCAGAGGGATGTGTTCAATACTCAGTTCCCCTCTTGGTCATTTTAGAGGACTGGACCTAGACTTTTGTGCTGATATCTGCTGTATGATACTGCTATCTTTCCTGAATCCCACTTGCTTATCTGCTGGATGTTCCTCTGCCTGTGATCTTAGTCTCTCTGTCAGTATCATCATTAGCACCTTGCCTAAATGACTTGTTAGGGCAATCATTCTGTAGTTCTTGCTCTCCAGTGTGCTTCCTTTTTTGTGTATTGTCTTTAGCATGGACCTTGTCCATTCCTTAGGCGCCTTCCTTTCTTTCCATGCTATATTACATAGTCGGTGTATTTCCTGAATCATACTCTGCCGCATTTGATCATCTCTCCCTTGATCTTATCATTTCCAGGGCTCTTGTTGTTCTTTAGAGGTTTCACTGCTCTTTCTACTTCCTCCTTCGAAATATTGGTCTCACTCCCGATGCTCAGCAAAGATATCTCTTTCAGTTCTTCAGCCAGTCTCTGTGGGACACTTGAGTTCAACTGTGCTTTGTGCAGATCGGTGCAATATCTCATCTATCACTGCATAACCTTCTCCTTGTTCATGAGCACTCTGTCGTTCTCGTCTTTGATCTCCACCTGCTTCGGCTGCCACTTCCTATTAATATTTCTAATCATCTTATACACCTCGCTGGTCTTACACTTGCTGTAATACCCCTCTATATCACCACACTGCTCCTCTAACCATTTTGCCTTATCCTTTCCTCATTGCATTTCACTCTATATTGCTGTTCTGCCCTCTCAGAAGCATCCCTTCTGATCTTCAACGCTCTCTTCTGTTGGACCAACTTCAGTGTCTCCTGTGTAATCCACTCCTTATTGATCTTCTCTTCTTCCAGAACAGTCTCCTCAATTGCCCTCTTCTATTGAGATAGATGTACCATACAGCAGATATCGGCACTAAGATTGATAGCAGAGAAAGCTTGATGAAAGAACAAGAACATCTTCAATTGCTTTGTCCGTTTTTAGAAGACACTTGACAGCATAGATCAGAAAGTGACTTGGGCAGTGCTGGAGTTGTATGGAGTGGATAGCAGACTGATGCTGTTGTTGAAGGATATCAGTGACAATGCAGAGGCAACGGTGAGAATGTGCAGAGAGCTGGGAAGTTGGTTTAGGATAAGTAGAGGTACGAGGCAAGGAGATCTGATATCATGAAGTATCTTTGACACCCACCTGGAGAGAGTGATGGACAAGATCAAGGAGAAGGTAGAAGGGATATCTGTGCACAGGATGAGAATCAACAACTTGAAGTTCATGGATGATATAGTTATCACTGAAGAAGATGAAGAGGAGCTAGCGAGAACAGTGCAAGTGCTAAAGGAGGAAGGGAAACAGTATGGACTGATCATGAATGTCGACAAAACAAAAACAATGGTATTTGGAGATAAGTGTAAGGAATGTGGCAGCAGGAACGCAATGCTGCTGAAGGCTGGGAGGAAGGTGTCTCCCAGAGATCATTTGCATGAGAATGCAAAGGTGTGCATGTGTGATACCTTTCAGGCAAAGCCTAGTGGGTAGCAAGTGAGCCATGAGATTTGGTCGATTGTAAACACATTGTTGTAAAATCACAATTTATGCGGACACTCAGTGTGGGAGTTGTGGGATCTCACCAATGCTCTGGGTTGTTGTGGGGGACAGGACAGTCGCCATAGCTGCATAAAACATTGATTACACAGGGCTCCCTGGTTTAAAGCATTGTAAGGAAGGAGGAGAGGGTTACTAGTTGAGCTATCTTGCTGAGTGTCTTAGTACTGCCTATGACTTGGTTATATAGATATAAGCCTGGCTTGACTAATCATCCCCACCTGTTGAAAGACAGAGCTGGGTACTAGAGTTTCTGTGAAACTCCACACTGGAGATACTAAGAGCTGAAATCACGGAGTTCTGCCTTAGGGTAATCCCCCAGCAGATGCTGGCAGCCGGCTGGTAGGAGGCGCAGCAGATGATGGCGACTGGCGGGCAGCCGGTAAGGGAGCAGTGGCAGATGATGGTGGGTGGCTGGTAGGATGAGTGGTGGATGATGATGACTGGCGGGTGGCCGGTAGGAGGAGCGGTGGACGGTGTGACTGGCAGGCGGCAGGTAGGAGGAGTAGCCAGTGGCCAGCAGGTGGCAGTCAGTGGGATGCTGCAGACAAGTGGACAGCTAGTACTGTCCTGGTGATGTATGTGTGGGCTCTGGGTCTGGGACTGCGCCGCGGGAGGTTCACCCTGTAACTGTGTGTGGGGTAAAGGCCAAGAGCCCCAGCAAGAGACTTGGTTCTATAGTGAATGGGGACGGGATCTTGTTAAAGGGGTTTGTCTCTCCTTTGCTTAGATACACTGCATCTGTCACTGTAACCTTGGGGTAGGTTATGGTCATTAAATAAACTGTTTCTATCTTAGACTCTGTGCTTGCGAGGGGTGGGGAGAACTGCCTTACAGGCACCCAGCAAGTGGGGTCGGATTGTCCCAGGCCACTGGGTGGGGGCTCAAGCCAGTTGGTTGTATCCTTGACAAGGAACCTGCTGGGAGCTGAACCTGGCCCTTCTGGCAGGCACCTGGCATTAATAGAAGGGTTACATAAGGAAATAGGAAGGAAGATCAGTGTAGATGGGATCGAACTAGAGAACATACAGAAGTTCACATATCTGGGGAGCAACATAATGTATGATCTAGACTGTAAGAAGGAAATAGCAACTAGAATAGTGAAAGCAAGAGTGAGTTTAAAGGTGATGGATAAGATTTGGAAAAGCAAAGCAATTAGCTTAGGAATGAAGCTGAGCATCTTGAAAATGTGTAATAAGCAGCATGTTGTATGGATGTGAGACATGAGTGCTAATGAAAGATTCGAAGAGAAGGATATTGGCATTCGAGAGGAGTTGTTATAGAAAGATCCTGAGGATAGGATGGATGCAGAAGGTCACCAATGAAGAATTATATAGGAAGTTACAGACAAAACAAAACCTTCTGCAGAGGGTTATCCAATGGAAGTTACAGATATTTGGGTACGTCTGCAGAATGAACGACAAATGAAAAATGAAGACCCTGGTATTCGGCATAATGGATGGTTTGATTAGGAGAGCCAGACCCCACAGAGAATGAGTAGATGATATAGTAGATTGGCAATAGTCTACAGAAACTAAGCCACTCCACACTGGACAGGGAAGGAATGAAGGAAATAGTAAGGGAGGCATCGGACACCAAGAGGTGCTGAGCCCATGGTTGTTGTTGTTGATGATGATGATGACCTAGACTTTGCAGGTTGGAAATTTAAAAAATAAAGGTTTCCGTTTTTGGGTTTGGGGTAGGGGAGGTGGTACAGATACAGAGCCGGCTCTTTAATGTTACATTCAGGAAATTTAGTGGGAGTTTTGGGTGAGCAAGGAATGCAAGTTTGGGCCCCTGGAGAGGAAAATATTTTCTTGCTGAGCCTACTATTGTAGCACTAATGGACTGTCAGACATCAGTGATTGAATCTGAAATCATTTTATTTGGCTATTGTCTGCCTTCATCCATGAAGCTTTTTCAGTTCCTCATGGAAAAGTGCCAAATATACAATCACCACTTGATTTATTTGCTGAGCATCTTTCTTCAGATAGGTGTGCGTTAAATAATGTGAGCAAAGACTATTAATTGGAATGGAATTGCCTAATATCTGTGCATAAACATACACACATACAGTATGGATACTATGTAGAGGATTATATAGCATAATCAGTGCAAAGGATTGTCTTTTCAGGACTATTGGGAATGAGTGTCACTTGGGTAAATCACATTCATTGATGGACACCTTTGAAAGGGGTGCTAATGGACAGGTTGGTCCACCAGTTAGGGCTTTATTTAAAAGAAGGTTTAAAAAAAGGTTTTACAAAACCTAGTAATGTAACAATGATCGAAATGTTGTCACTGATCAGGTTGTTTTTTTCTTTTTTCCATTCAGTGACAATTGGTTTTATTTTCTTTGGATTTAAACTTTCATCACACCGTTTACAAGTACAACCCAATCTTTGCAGCCAGACTTCAGAATTGACTAGAAACTCGATTCCCACATTTTTCTAGGCTGAGCAGAGTAGCAGGTGAAATACAAAGGGTATCTTCAATGAAAGGGCTTTTCAAATTCATTCAGCTGTACCCCTTAACTAGTTGCCACGTAACACATGCAAGCATATTTGTGTTGGAAAATGATGCAACTTTAAACCTGCTAGTAAAGCTTTAAATGCTCACAGCCTCACTTCAAACATGCAGCCTCTTACAGCCAGAGACTGCTGTCCTTACCCTGGTGACTGTCTTCCTCACCCCACCTTGTGTCAGGGGACAAACGCAGGGACTGCCGAGGAGGGAACACTTTTCTGTGGTATGGGACAGAGCAGGGAACCAGGCGCCTGATCTGTTGGGCTGTCCAGGATTATGGTGCCATTGGCGGCTCTGGACAGTGCGTGGACCTGCTGGCCACGCGTCTTCATGGCTCAGTCTCCACCGTGGAGCACACTGGTGGGGAGCCGGGCAGAACAGCGCACAGGGCACACAGAGTTCCTTTGTGCGGCTGTGCCCGCTGTGCTGTTTAGTTCGGCTGTAGTTTGGGCCTTATCTCTACGCAGGCAGGCAGAGTTCTCCTGGCCCTGCTGGGAGCTTACCCTGAGTCACAACTGCATGAGATGGCCCCTCCTCAAGGCCCAGTACAAATTCGTAACATGGACCCTCTCCCACACACATACCACAATTTTCAGCCTGGATTGAGCACCCCCAGGGCCTCTGGGCCCCAATAAACTGTACTCTATCCCCTCCCCTACCTATATGGGCACCCAGTCCCCACCTTTCCTTTGAACACAACTAACTTTTTCCTCCCACGCAGCCTCAGTGAATGCCAGGCTGTCACTTTTTTAACATCACCCATAGCTAGGCACTGGGGCAAAATATAGCACACAGCACTTTTCATCCAACACAACCAACCCTACTCAGTCATCCCACCGACAGGCATTTACATACATGTCTGTGTTGATTGTGGCCCTCAGCTAAGCCAGGCCTTGCTGGCTGGTTCTCATGCCAGGGATTTAAAGGACACTGTGGCCAGCAGTACTTCTGGTTTCTTTTGTGCATTCACTCAGCTCTTCTTGGTGCAATTCACTGCAGTGAAGGGAGCTGACCTGCAGTAGTTAGCTGGGAGCTGTACTGGTGCAGGCTGTCTGAACAGAGGGGTGGAATTCCAGCCTAAAAGAAGTGAAGTTTGTTTAATTTGTTGGCCGTGTTTAACAGAGACACTCTAACCAGTGCTGTAACCCCTGGGAGGGAAGCGGTGTGACTGTCAGAGAGCGGGCTCAGTTAGGTTTGGCTAATAACAGTGTTATTTAAATTTAGGCTACTTAGCAGATGTAACATGGTGTTTTTGTAACCGCCGACAGGTGGCCTCACATCTGGGACCTCTGGAGCTTAGCGCAGGAGCCTCTACAGTCGGAGCTCAAAGCCAGCTGCCTCTCAGCTAGCGGTGTAGAGGTGACTCAGTTTTTTCTCTCTGTGAGTGGTCTAAGTGCCACTACGCAGGACAGTGAATCACCCCAGTAGGTGTGTGGGTTACATTTTCTGCACAGCCATGTGTAACATGTTCCCAACAGCTTTTCTCTCCTGTGCTGTGAGAAATTTCTCCTTAAAAAAAAAATCTATATTGAATTCTCTACATTTCTTTCCCAACCAGCTGACGGAAAAGCTGCATTCAGCAGAAAGGGCAGAGTGAGTATCTGCTTTAATTGGCTCTATGCTGACCAAAAGTGAAAGACTTTGGAAGCCAACACTTGTTTAGAATAAGCACCCCAAGCATGATGGTGCTGTGAGCCAGAGCTCTCGTTACCCAGATTCAGCTAAGAGTTTGGTAACACAGTCACAGTACCCTGCCATACACTGAGCACAACTCACAGCTGGGGTTCAGTTGTTTCCTCAGCCTGCCAGACTAAGTGACAGTCTCTTGAAAGAACAGCCTTTGGGGGAGACCAGAAACTGTGTTGGGCGGGGGGCGGGGGGGGCGGTTGCTTTAACTTTGTAAGATGCGATGTATCCTCAGTGCTCGTTGACACTGCATGCTCTGGTAGTGGGTATTGTTTAATTGCTGTGGGCCCCCACCACTAGCTGCTGTGATCAGACACTTGGTGTCTGGAGGCAGCCAACAGGTTATTTTGCTCTCATGTTATATCGGAGACACAGCAAGTGATACAAAGGCAAGATAAGCTTGAGGCAGAGAATTTTGTGCGGGTCTCAACTTCCCCCACTTAAGGCCTGGGGGAAACTGGTGCTTGGGAGTGTGGGAGTTCTGTTTTTTCCAGGGCAACAAATGCTTGGGCTTGCCCATCACGAACACTAGAAAAGACTCTGCATTTGTGGCAACTGGCCATTCCCCTTCAACAGGCCTCCAGGGGAGCCAGGTAATAGTGGAGCTTGACCAAGTATTCTGCAGTGATCCACATCTGCTCCTCAGTCATCAAAACTGGTGCAGATTCTAATTATGCTGTAGTCCCAATTGAATGGCTGATTGGTTTGAGGGGCTTTACACTAACTGCACCCCTTCCCTGCTTCAGACTACACCAGCTCTTGAGCAATGCAGAACGAACAGGCTTTTCAGAGCTGCTAAAGTAACAGGTGTCTAGTTGGTGAGAGAGGACTCCAAACCCAGCAATCTGGAGAGAAGAGAATCACCCATGCTGACTTCTCTCTCTGTGAGCGTCTCTGGCTCAAGGGGACCAGCTGTCTGCTCAGGGTGCACACTGGTTAACATTGGTGCTCAGAACTCACAGTCTTTGCTTTAAGTGTCTAACAGTTGCCTTACATGGGGGTTGCCTCTGTGGTCCATCCCAATGTGCTACCAGCTATGTAGCTACCTCCTAGCTTGCTAAGAGATTTTCAGGGTAACTCAGGGCTAATCCCAAGACAGTGCTCTGCCATCCTGCTGGCAAGGCTGATTTGTAGTAACATGCAGAGACCGGATTTGAGTTTCTCACAGTGGCTGAACGGGGGAATGCTGTGGGGACTAGGCTTCTCTAAATCATTCAAAACACCATCCCATATCTGTCGCAACTGGCCTTTGCGCGTCTCTACACCCAGTCCCAGCAATACACAGGATCATTCAGGGATGTTTCCAGGAAGCCCTCCCAAGCTACAGTTGCTGTCCCATAGGTTTCAACAGCAGCAGTCACACAGTCTGAGATTATACCTCCAGGATGATTACTTAGGAGGGGCTCCCAAACCTACTGAAGAGCCCTCACTCCACACAGACCTCTGTCTTGAGCATATGCTAGACCTCAAGGGGTTAACAGAGTGTTAATAGGGATGGATGTTAGCATGGACCACAACATCCTCTGCCTCCACACCGTCTGACATGAGTACTTCTACTAGTAAATACTGCACCTTTACCATTTAAATACCCTGTGCTGGCCAGGAAAGCCCTTTTATGCGTTTCTACTGGAGCAAGCATTAGTAACAAGAAGTCGCCCCAAGGACATGGCTGTAAATGTCCCCCACATACAGAGATGTCAGAGTACAGGTATTAGTGCCAGTTTGACATGAGCCTCCATTTCATTTTGGCATCAGCTACACTACTTTCTCCTCTCCAGCTAGCGTTGATGTTCTTCTCAAGTTCTCTTTTACTTTAATAAATTCTGGTGCATGGTCTTCATGCTTCTCTCGTTCTCTCTCCAACTAGATTAAAGAACAGTGACTGTTATTTGTGGGTTAGAGAAAACAAGTGCAATGCATTCACTACGTTTATAGGCATGAGATTAGGGCATGCACTTGGGATGTGAAAAGCAAGGATTAGAACCTAGGTCCACATGGCCTATGGAACCACCCAACCCCAGACTACTAGCTATTCAGAGGTCAGTCTCTCTCTCTTTCTTGCTCGCTTGCTCTCTCTCTCTCTCTCTCTCTCACTCTCTCTCCCGTCCCCTCCTGGGTTTGACCAGAAATTCCACCATGGACCCAAGAAACCTTCCCAGCAAAAGTTTTGCCCCAAGCCAGTGCTTTCCCAGGCAAGATTTTTGTTTTGACCAATTGGCATTTTCATTTATGTCAACAATTTCTGAGCAACTCTCCCATAGAGAAATGCAGCTGGTTTCCAGAAGGCATTTTGAGGGAGGCTGCCCACTGCAGGCAGAATGCCCTGGAGTGCCACCCTTCAGCCTGCCTCCTTCCCCAGCACTACCTAGCTCTCTGGGTAGGAATGAGGCCATGACTATTTTAAGCACTGTCCGGCTTTCCACCCCATGCATGGGCCATTTACAATCACAGTGAGAGTGATTTAAAATTCAGTTCCTACCTGATCCAGCCTCTGCTGTCTCTTCAGGAGCTCCTGTTCAAATGGAGACTGCAGTTTCTTTGCCTCTTCTTCTTCCCTTTTCTGCCTGAGCAGCTGATTTCGCCGCCGATGTTCAAGCACTCTCTGGAGCTCTGGCTTGCTCTCCACGCCCAACCCCCTGTGGACAGAACACAGAGTACCTCTGAGGTGGAGACCTTCCTACTGCCAGCTCAGCATCTTTGGGCAGCCAGCCTGCTGCTTCAGAGGGCTGGGACCTAGCCGTCACATCCAAATAGGAACTTGAAGGGCCTGAGCCAAAGCTCACCGAAGTCAACGGAGCGACTCCCTACGGCTTCAGTGGGCTTTGGCAGAGGCTCTAAACCACCCATCCTCACCCTGCTAAGTCACGGTGCAAGGCCTGGTGCCGAAACTACAACAAATGAAACGGAAACGCACTTATTTCTGCGGGGTGAGGCTTTTTTACTCCCTCCGCCGACGCAAAGCCAAAGCACCAGCTAAATAACAGACTGCAGACTGCACTTTAACTGTAGGCTGATGAAGTTTATTGGCTGGGAAAAGGTAGCGATTAGCATATGCCATTCATGCATTAGTGGAGCATGTGTAACGTGCAGCTGTGCTTACTGGCGTGCCGGGCGTGCTGGGAAACAATGTGTTTACAGTGAGTGGCTGGGCATCAGGGCCATTGAGAGCTAACCAGACTGGGTGCCCCCCGTCCATTGCCCCATCAGGTTCTGTGAATTGGGGCAGTCTGGAGCGGCCTTTTCTATTCATGTCTATTTAGCGGATTCTGTGAAAGGCTCATGTGTATGTTTGAGGGGCGGTTTAAGTGCCTGAGTTTCTTTTCTGCCAGCAGAGAGAGGGAGTGATAACAATTAGCCCTGCCATTTACCTCATCAGCTGTGGTTCCCTAACTGTTTGGCCCACGGCCTGTCCCATTCAACTCAAACATTTCCACAGCCCACCAGCAAACCACCCATGATGACAAAATGCATTCACCTCTCTCCCAATACCTTAAATACTAAATTATTCATGTTAGGCTACTGAAGTATAAAAACATAAGTGGGGTGCAGAGCTGGAGAGCCAGGGCAGATTCCCCACTGTGTGCAGGGGGTGGGGGGGAGTCCCAAGCCCACGGCCCATCTGCAAGGAGGTTGTGGTCCACTAGTGGTCAGTGGACAACACTTTGAGAACCACGGCCCGAAAGCTCAAGCAGTTATCTCCTCGCTGCTAGATGCTATTCCACTGGCTTTGTGACTCTGCTGGTTTCAGAGCTGGAGCTGAGTGACACTCCAGCCTGGCACAGGGAGTTTGGGCCTTCTGGACAAATTAAAAGCCCTTTCTCCTGCAAACAGACATATCTGTCAATAACGGAGGCAGTTTCTCCCTGGAGCGTGTACTATTCTGAGCTGCCTAGAGCAAGGTTCACTGGAAATGAGACATGCCTGGAGCTTTCTCTTGCATGTTAGCAAATTGTGAGAACACACGAGATAGTCTTGAAGCAAATTCCTAGATGCAAACACCTTCCAACCTGGGGATGTTCCAGATCCAAACATTGCTACAGTCAGATTTTGCAAACTCCTCCAACCTTCATAAGGGGCCACATGAATCCCTGAGACACCAGGTCACAAGGACTTATTCTTGGTTGATTACGTGTGAACCAAAGCCCATTGCAGTAACAGTAAGGTCATAAAGTCAAGCAGTCAGAAATCAGGAAATGCCAAAATTAAAGCTGCGTATGTGGAATGAAACACTTGTTAATTACATGGTCACACACTGTTGTTTCATCAGGACCACTGCCTCACTCAGTGCACAGGGAGGATAATGAGGAAACAGTCTTAATTCTGGCATTGCCTAACTCATGAGGGCTTATCTGTGAAACTTTAGTGTTCTTTTAACAGCATTTTGTGTGTGTAATTTCCTAGGTTTTTAGAAAAGCAAACTCAGAAGAGATGCCATCATTCATGCAGCGTACTGACACTCACATGGGTCTTTGGCAGGATTAGGACCTTTAGATTCACCAAACACACATACGTCTGCCATTGAGCAGCAACTACTACTACTACTGCTATTAAGTTCTCTGGCTCACTCGCTGTCGTGCATAGAGACAGATACACGTATTTACCAGTACAAAAAAGCAGTCACGTAGCACTTTAAAGACTAACAAAATAATTTATTAGGTGATGAGCTTTCATGGGACAGACCCACTTCTTCAGATCTGTAGCCTTACCAGAACAGACTCAATACATAAAGCACAGTGGTCCAAAAATTGTTATCAAGGTTGGCAAATCAGATAGAGGAGCAGAAAGAGCAGGGTGAGAAGTGGTGGAAATAAAGTATTTGGTCAAACATCAAAGTATGTGACAGAATGGCCCACTCCAGTAAAGTGCTGGCTGACAGGTTGATGTGTTTGGATATTTGTGATGTCTGTTCTGTGTGCATTCATTCATTTTGTTAGTCTTTGAAGTACTACACGACTGCTTTTTGTTTTGATAGAATACACACATGGCTACCTCTCTGTAACTTCACCAGTGGGTTTCACTTCTGCCTGTTCTCCCACATGCTTGACCCTCCTGTCCCATCCCCTCCAGGCTGTCCCAGACCCCGTCCAGTCTCTTCCCACCCCGCACTCTTCATTGCAGTCCCTGGGCAGTTCAGTCTGCACTCTGCAGGCCTCTTATCCCAGCCTCAGTCTGATTGCTGCCTAGCCTGTCCCAGTTCCTCCCTCCTGGCCCCTCAGCTAATCTCCTTTGCTCTCCTCCCCAACTTCCCAGTCCCAGGGTCCCTCCCTCATCCCCTTCCCTGTCTTAGTCTCCCTTCACCCTGCCACCAGCTTCTTGTCCTGGTTTCTTTGCCCAGCCAGCTCCAAGTTGTGTAAACTGACCCACTTACAGGGCCATATCTATGATTACTGAGCGTGAGAAGCAGAGACTTTATTTAACTTTCTTGTGACTGTGACAAAGGATAAGACACTAACAGGTGAGCTGATTGAGAAGCTGCCTCAGTCATATTGACACACGGTGGCCTCTGCCAAGCCCCCTTGTCCATGGCAATTGGAAAGTCAGTGGCTTTAGAGGACAATTTGGACAGCTGTCCTCTGTGGAGAAAGACTGATCATGTTGTGGCCTGTACCACATTTCTGTAGCCTTGAGCCAAAGTCCATTACAATCAATGCATACCCCTTTAAAGCTGGAGGAAATATTTTGAACACAGCCATAGTAAACTGCAGGTGTGAGGCAGGTTTTGTAAGATACAGGGCGTTGTGCATTCCTCTGGAGCAAGGATTTTCTTGGCTACTTTTCAGCTCTTAGACTCCCGGAGGTGGGATGGTGGGGGAAGGTGATGTGGAGACGCACAGCTGAAATGTTAGGAAACAAATGGAATTTAAAGAAAGGACGGCCCAGGCTCTCAGAGAGCAAGCTTGTAATAGTACAGGGTATGCTGCATTATGATGACATCTAGTGGGCTCGGGGGAAGTAACGTAAGGGAACATCCACTGTCTTCCAATATCAAATTTCAACTCTCTTGTGTGTTGCTCACGGCAAAGTTCAGCTGCACAAAATGCATTCTTTGCTCGGCTCCAGGCCTGGTTTGTGCAGGTGACCCATTTGCAGGATCAAGATCAAGGCCAGGATGTGTCAATATCAGTGACCCTCAATTTGTTTTCAGAGGGCTTGATTGTTAGCTAATTAAATAACCTGATTTGTTGCCTGTGGTTACTGAAACAGAACAAAACAGCAGAAATGGAGCACTTTAAAGACTAACAAAATGATTTATTTGGTGATGAGCTTTCATGGGACAGTCCCACTTCATCAGATCAATCTCATTTCCAATACCGACTGACATCTATAAGTACAGAGGACAAAAAAATTGCAATAAAACCTGACGAATCAAATCAAACTGAAGGAGGGGGATAAGGGAAGCACGGATGTTAAGTGTCCTGCCTAAGAGAATTACGAGTATCAAACGAAGGGAAGCAGTCCTTGTAATGCGGGAGGTAACTGATGCCTCTGTTCAGAGCACATGTAAATGTCTGCTCTGTGTCCATTTATTCTTTGGCAAAGGTTTTGCCCAGTCTGTCCAATGTACATCAAGAAACTCAATACACATAGGCTGGTCAGTGAACACTTAGTGGAATGGGCCATTCTGTTAAAGACCTGAGAATTTGTGTCCGAGAGCAGAGAGAATTTAAAAGTAGATTACAGCAATAAAGCTGTGAATTGGACAGGCAGGACACTTACCATCCCTCCTCCCCTTATCCCCCTCTTTAGTCCTATTTGATTTGTCAGTTTTTATTGCAATTTTTTAGGTCCTTTGTACTTATGAATGTCAGTCTGTATTGGAAATGAGATAGATCTGATGAAGTGGGTCTGTCCCACAAAAGCTCATCACCAAAGATATCATTGTTAGTCTTTAAAGTACTACACTTCTGCTGCTTTGTTTTGTTGGAGTGCAGACTAACACGGATGCCTCTCTGTTACCATGGTTACTAAAGTTACTCTGGACTGTTCTCACTGTTGTTCCAAATTAGCCGAGCAAATGGATATGAAAGAGTTAAGAAATGTCCCACTGACATTCAGTAGAATTAGCTCTTGGTGCAAAGGGCTCTGTCCCACATGTGCTTTTACCTGTTTGCTTTTGAAATTGTCACTTTCCATGAACCTGCTGCCTGAGTCTCTATTGCCATGTTCCCACTTTCCTCTGATGTAACGCCAAGGTTTTCCCAGAATGCAGGAGCCTGCACTGATACCATCTGCTCTGCCAGTAAACAGAAGAGTCCACCTTCCAGGGCTCTTGAGGCAGCACCTTTCCCAGCACAGAACTCACACCAAACATGCCAAGAGACACCGCCGGGCTGTAAACCAGGGCATGGCTGGGTGGGCAGGAGGAGTGGGACAGGAGGGAGGGGTGTTTGTGGGACACAGGACAAGACTCAAAGGGCTCAGCTGGCTGAGGAATCTGATTCTTGGAGGTGCTTAGCACCTGCTGCTTCCACAGCCTTCCATTAGCTCCGAAGGGGAGTCCTGGCATTCAGGAACTGCCTAACATTTCCGAATGACAGAGTGATTCTTCTGCAGCCTGGCTCACAGCTCAGCAGAGAGGAGTCACCTCCTGCTGCCGTCTGTTTCCCACCTTTTGCAGTTTGGCCGAAAAAGAAAAGAGGTTTACCATAATCCTCAAAACCCAAGTCTGCGGCTTTCTGAAGAGTCAGTCCTGAGCGGAGGTGACACCAGAAACCGCAGTCTCTCTCGCCCAGCCCACTGCAGAGGCAGCTGTAGCAGGGTGTGAGTCTTTGTCTCACCTTTTGTGGTTCATCAGCAGCTCTCTGTGGAGCTCTTGGTGGCTTTTCGAGGCTTTTACAGGATTTAGGAGCTTCTTAGGTTTGATGAGATCCGGGTTTCCATCTATGTAGTCCGGGTGAGACATAAAACTCCTAACCTCAGGCCGCTCCTTCTGGATTTCTGAATACATAGATGCTGGAAGAGAAAAGAGGCCTCTGCATGAGAAGGCTCATGACAAGGACAAAGTGAATTTGAGGTTAAAATCCAACAGTTACACTTTCCTTTCATCTTCCCCTGCCATCAGTCTGCTCATGTGTATATGTGCTTTAAAATGCTTACTTGATGTATGATGCAAGAGGTGAGGCCTGCCCCTGGAGGAGGGCAAAGGAGGCAATTGCCCCAGTGCCTGGCTTTTGAAAGGGGCCTGGCGCTCTGGCTGCGGCAGTGGCCAGAACTCTGGGCCCTTTTGACGTGCCGGCAGGGCTGCTTTGCACGGTGTGAGGTGGTGGGCTGCACTGCTGACTGCTGTAGGCCCCGCCCCCTCTGCCCTCAGCCCCGCCTCTTCTAGGGTGTGGAGCGGGCTCCCCTCCCGGCTTGCCCCAGGGCCCGAGGTGGCTGTTGGCCCCCCTGCATGAGATAGCCCCAGTGAAGGTCCAGGACACTGGGTACTGTGCAAACACAACGACAAGGGGGTCCCATCCACAAAGAGCGTGCACTCTACGTCTAGGGGTGCGCGCTGGCAAGTCTGCGTGGGTGTGTGTGCATGTATGCACCCATGAGAAAACCCTCGCTGTTTGAAACGATTGTGTGAGTCTTGCACAAGTGAATTAGATCAGTTGTTAAACAGTACCAGCCCCTCGGGTCACTGGCGTCAACATTTAATGACAACGATGGAGTAACACAAGATGCCCCACTGTAACCTTTGTGGGAATTAAATAGGTCATAATACAACAAAAGAGACACTGGCCCAGGTGCATCCGAGGGTGCAGCTGCTTTGCACCTTAGCGCTACTGCATTCAGGTCCGAACATGCCCAGCTCCAAGTGAACCCCTGGCGACAAGCTGTGAGGTGACTCCATAAACTGTCTGAAGAAATGGTCACAAAGTATATTAGGTGTGAAATTTTCAGCTTTTGAGCGTCAATATTACAGTTCACACACGAAATACTTCTGCATGTGCGCTCGCGATATTGTAATTGACAATAGTTTGGATGTCAAACAAGCCTGCGGCTGTTGCTGATCGCTAGGAAGCAAATTTAAAGTGTCTTTAAGTAAAATGCCCCGCCAGGCTGCCGAAGCCTAGGCCAGGATGCATGCAGGAATTACAGTATCCTGCAAGGAGGAGTTAATTCTTAATCACTCACTTGCACACACATGCTTGTGCAGTTTGGAAGTTCACAAATTGGCGCAGCCCAACATCAGGAAGTGGGTGCATGGCATGAGCAGCAGGCCAGGAGATGGCTCCCTTTTACACAGGTTTGGAGAGCGTGCGGTGAAGGCATTCATGCCCATGGAGCAGCAGGACAAATTGTTGATTTGCAACCCCCTTCTCTGAAACTGCTTGCTTTCTTAGCTATAAACGTCATTGGAAGGAAGAATCAGGAGGCCCCAGGCCAGGTAGGATGGGTCCTCCACAGTCTGCAAGTGTTCACCAAACTTAAGTGGGTTGCTAGCAAATAAAACAGTATAAGAATTAATACAGCTGAGGAAGATGACTCAGTTCTGACCAGCTTCCCATTGCATGCTAATGGAGCTAGAGCCCAGCTCTGGGAATGAAGAAAAACAAATCACAACCCATTACGTCACCATAATTGGGGTGAAAAGTTCAGTACACGTTGAAAGGCTGCTGGATCCTGAGCCTGTGATTCCTTATACCAAATTATTTTCCATTCGCATCAGATATTGCTATTGGCAGACATGAAAGATGGCTGGTGCAGCCAATTAGTGACAGATGCCCGGCTGATTCATATACTTCTAAGGTCAGATCCTCAGCTGGTGAAACTCAGAAGAACCACACTGGCTTCAATGGAGCGCACTAAGTCACGGCAGTGGATGGGGGAGAGGATGTCAGGGTTGGGTTTAATTTTTTTATGTTTTCCCTTTTCCAGAGGCGAAAAGGGGCAGGATGAGGACGTTAAGGGAGGAAGATACCCAAAGCCCAAGGGCAGGCCTGCCAACGGGGTGGGGAGAAAGGGGGCAGTTGTCCTGTGCCCTGCCCTTTCAAGGGGACCTCTGGAGCTGCTACTTCAGCACCAGTGATGGCCAGAGCTCCGGGTCCTTTTGAAGCATGAGTAGCGCCGCTCCACGCAATGGTGAAGGGCCCAGTGCCACGGCCCTGGTGACGCTAAGGGTGACTGCCCTTGGTCCCACCTCTTCTGCCCATGGCCCAGCCCCTTCTGGGGATGCGGAGCCAGGCCCCTCTCTCACTTTGCCCCAGGGCCTGTGGTGGCTGTCGGCCCGGCTGCTCAAAGGTTGTTGGGTTTTATTTGAATCAACTTGAAATGGAATTTTCATCCCAGACTGCAACAAAATGTTTTGTTCCATTTAATCCAAACCTGAAATGTTTGAAGAAAAATTTTGGGGAAAAAACCCACCTTTGTTTATTTCTGGCAAAGTTTAGCGTGGAACCTACCCGTGAGCAACCAGCCCTACTGCGGCACAGGCCCTTAATGTTGCTGTGAATGACATTTCAAATCTCAGAGCTGTACATCTGGGGTCAGAGTCTTCCAAGTAAAATCAGGCTCCTGAATTCACATTTAGGCACTTGAATATGTGGCTTGAGTTTCAGAAGTGCTGAGCCCCACCCATGAGGGCGAGAACTGGGACTGCAGGTGCACCCCCTGGCTTGGAGCAGTTTCCAGTGTTTGCAGTTTGGTTCAATGGCTCTCAATGGCACCCCCACGATAGAAACTGTTCTACCCCCACCTTCCCACCGCCCCCAGACAGCTTTCACTGAGGGCAAGCTCAGCCTCCGGAGCACTGCACTTTTGAAAGCAAGGCCATTAGTGGCCCAAAGAGAGTGATGGAGCCCAGATGGGGCAGGACTCATTCTGTTTGCTCACTGTCTGCGCACTGTGCTCTAGCCACGAGTGTCCAGGACAGCCAGTGGGCACTTAGCCATAGGCAAGGAGTGAGTTCCACCAGCAAGCATGCAAAAGACCAGATCCCCAGTTGCGTTCATCCCAGCAGCTCCAGGGGCTCCAGTGAAGTAATTCCAATTTACACCAGTTAGGAATCTGGCCCTACTGACTTCAGTTAAGGTGCCACACTGCCCCTGGTGTAAGCCAGTGGCTAAGTGCTACCACCTGGCCCTTCAGTTCTCAACTTTGGGGCCTTCTTCAACAGTCAAGCCCGAGGCCAGGCTGGGTGAGCCACGGCCCACAACTTAGTAGCCAGGCCCACCCAAATCTGAGCAGGGACATAGTGCGTCACAGTGCTGGAGCATCGCTTGGCACCTGAAATCCAGGCCAGAGCCATGTGCCAGCCCTGCAGAAAGCTACATTGCAGCCACTCGGCTTGGCCGTTGTCTGAACTGCCCAGGTGTGCACCCAGCGCAGTAGGCACAGCCCTGGCCAGGGGACCGCGGGGGTAGGAGGAGGATGCGGAGTCAGAGGAGAAGCTGAGCCAGCGCAGTGTGCCGCTGCTAAGGATGCAAGTCTGTCAGACAGGTCGTAGCTTCTGTGACTCTCTGGGACCTCCAGGACTTTTGCAGCACGTAGCCTGCGAGCCTGTCGTTTACAGAGGACCATAGCGTGGTCAAGGCTATGGTCGGTCTAGAGAGCTGCTGAGCTATCAGAGAGTTGCTATGCTGATTTAAAGCACGAGGTTAAAGCAGGCATTATGGTAGCTTGTCGTTCCATTTTCCCTAGCATGCTGACAACTGAGGCCTGTATGAATTGCTCTGAAGTAGAATGCTGTGAAGCCCCTTACTCAGTTAAAAGCTAACTGCTGCCCAGGTCAGGCTTTTTCAGGGTTGTCAACCCACGCTCTGTATCGGTCTTTTGGGGCACATCTAGAGATGCTGGGGGCATCAAAGACCTCTTCTGGGTAACAGTCATCCTGCTGATCACATAGACTTGAGGCTGGGCTCAGGATAGAACATCTTGTGGGTTTTCTTAGACCAACTCATGATGCAACACACTTCATACCCATTCCCAACCACCCCCCTTTGAAACTCTGCCAAGCAGGCGTGCACCTCTGCAGTTGGGCCCATTTTTGGCATTTTTGGGGGCAGATGCTATTTCCGGTGACGTCAAGAAAACACAGAGACCCTGGGGAGCAAGACAGAGATGCCAGGATTCCACGTCTCCCTGCAATGGCTACCTAAACCTTTTTTTTCTTTTTTAACTTATCTTCATCTGGTGCCGGATTTTCTTATCCTTAAATTCCTTCTTTAACTCACAACTTCCCTTCGTCTGTCCAAAGGAAAGAGCTTGTCTCACATCCAGCAGATTTCCCCATCGGGGAGGGGTAAGTGGCTTCTATCATTATTAGGGCTTAAAGTGAGGATATTAATAATTAATTCATCTATAATCTAGCTTTACAGCTCTGTATCCTTGAAGCGGAAGCGTATGCGTGATTGTGTCATTGTAACCTGTAACATCTATATACCCACATAGAGTGTAATCTATACTTTGAGTGTATGTATCAGCCTATTTGCTGCCTAGAAAATATAAGGAAATAGTACTAAATATATTGGTGTGGTTACTGGGAACCAGATGGCTTACCTTGTATCCTGGGGCTCCTTGTGGCTGTGGGCATTAAGAGTGGGTTGGGGAGGAGTTTAGATGTGGATCTGTAAGCTTTGAGTTGGACTGCCTGGGCCAAAAGCAGTGGTCCATCGGATCGTGAGCATCACTCCTTTCCGCTTGTCCCCTTCTTCCCCCAACAAGGGGCTGGTGCAGCTGGCTCCAGGGCTGCTGGAACAGTTTTAGGCCACCCCCTACCAGCAGCAGCAGAGACCTCAGGCTGCCACCACCCAGCCCCCAACCCACATCACTGGCAGGGATCCTGTACCATGTGCCATTGCCTGCCCCTCTTCCCTAGCACCTGAGGGAGTCCTGGGTTGTGTGCAGCACCCAGCCCCACCATCCCCAACACTGGCAGGGGTCCTGTGCCATCTGCCACTGTCAGGCACCCCCTCCCCCCACCTACGGGAGTCTTGGGCCACTTGCTACTATTTCCCAGCAACCATGGTGGTCCTGGGCCATGCACCCCTGAGCACCCACAGTGCTCCCTGCTCCAGAGCACACGAGAGTTAGGTAGGAGTATATAATGCAATTCATGGACAGGTCAGGGGCCATGAGTTTTTGGTTACTGCATGACCTGACCATGACTTCTACTATACATGCCTGTGATTAAAACGTAGCCTTAGTCATTGCCCATTGACCCCAAAGTCAGGGATCACCCACATTTCCACTCCTGGCCTCACCACTGGTGCAGCCTGCTGATGCCTCGGGGGATTCAAAGAGTGCAAGATTTCATGCTTGTATTTTCCTGCTACAGCTGCACCACCCCCACTGTGCAATCACCAGAAAAACAGCATGCTAGGGCCCAGCAAGGAGGCAGCCACACCCCTGAGTGGCAGCAGCGCTGGGAAGAGCTGGACTGAAGGGTGTGTCGCAGGAAGGCCAGCAATTGGACTGGGATGTGCTCCTTCACTAAACTGTACAGCTCCGCGGAGGTTCGGGCTAAACCCTGGGGGTTGAGGCATGAATGCCCTAGAACCATCTCAAGTGGGGAGAAGTGAATGATAAGGCCTGGTGTATCTTATGGGTTTGCAATTTCAGGGCATGGCCTAAGTCTGGCAGAGCGATCTGCCAGCATCCCGTGAGGGAGGAGCACTTCGGCAGCATGTTTACTCAAGGCAGGCGATGAACTTGTCCCTGAAACGGCACCAAAGAAGAAACAGACTGGAAAGGGGGTGGAGTGAGAGAGCGTGAAGAGGGACTGAAATAAACTGGAACCAGCCAGCAAGGTGTCTGATTGGGCCAGCTGACTGCCCAACACAGTGTGATCAATAGGCAGAAGCTTTCATAAGGACTGAGATTTTACTGGTCGTCAGGACAGGTGTGATGAAGTGCGTGACCATTAGCATGATTTGCACTGCTCCAGGCCTGCCTCCATAGCCACAGGTGCCACGGTGGCAAAGGGTGAAATTTCACCAGGAGAACCTGGGCTCCAGCTGAGAGTCTCAGTAGGTCCCACCCATGCCAATAAGCCCAACCCTTTGAAAACCAAGCGTGAGCTCCAAGCCACCTTCAGCGGCCTGACCGGTAACAGATCTCTTTAAAAGAGGGCTGTGGAGCAGCTTCCACGTCGGGAGATGTTAATACGACTGTGACTTTGCAGCTCAGAATGACTACCGGGGTGGAGGGGAGAATGTGATGGCAGTCTATAAAATTATGGGTGGTGAGAAGAAAGGCCATAAGGAAATCGTTTATTCCTTCACGTAACACGGGAACTAGAGGTTCACACAATGAAATGAATAGCCAGCAGGGTTAAAAGAAACGAAAGGAAGTAATGCTTCACACAACGCACAGTCAGTTCGTAGAGGATGTTGCAAAGGCCAAGACTGTAACAGGGCTCATAAAAAGAGCTAGATAAATTCGTGGAGGACAGGGCCATCAATGGCTGTAAGCCAGGATGGGCAGGGATGTCCCGAGTCTTGGTTTGTCAGAAGCTGGGAGTGGGTGACAGGGAAAGGATCACTTGATTGCCAGTTCTGTCCATTCCCTCTTGGGCACCTGGCGTTGGGCACTGTCAGAAGCTGGGATACTGGGCTAGATGGACCTATGGTCTGACTGACTATGGCCCTTCTTAGGTAAATCTCCACAGGCCTTTGTCTGACACAGCTCGGGGTACAATTTACAATGGGTGGAGTATAAAAAGAAAAATGAGAACAGCCAAAGTGCTGGTGTTCCCTGAAGCATGACTCAGGGCTTACCGGCGGGTTAAGGCCCAGGCATCCCTCCCACTGCACTCTACCAGACGGGCACACTCTGTCCAAATGACCTGAAGTGCCTCTGGTGGAGCACAGCCAAAGTCTTCCGGCCTGACTGTGACTAGTATCAAAGGTACAAGGCTATCGGACTGCTTAGTATCAGCATTCAGAGTGTCTGTGATGTAACCCAAGCCCCTTGTGCAGCACCAGGCCTGCTTTCGCAAGGGTCAGCCATATGCCAGTGAGATATGGCCACCGCTGGAAACCGCTGCAGGCCCCTGTGTGCCTTTATGCTGGGCTTGGCAATGTAGCAAGAAGTGTTCTATCCGCCATTGAAAAACGCTCTCCGACTGCAGCAGTGGAGAAGATTGTGCAGGGTTCTAAGGGCTCCTCTGTGGGGGCTAGTAACAGAGAGGAGGCCGTGCTAGTCTATACACTATCAAAACAACAAGCAGTCAAGTAGCACTTTAAAGACTCGCAAAATGGTTTATTAGGTGAGTGTTCGTGGGACAGAGCCACTTCTTCAGACCTGTTACTTTACAGGGGTACTCACCTGGCGCACCACCTGGGGAACCGCAGGCTTGCTGTTCAAGCCTTGTCTATGTCCAGATATCAGTGGATTTCTGGGAAAGGCACTTTTCAGGGTGACAAAGGCCAGACTGCAGAGATCTGAGAAAGGCCATGGACACTGGAGGGCGTTTGATTTGGTCTCAGCTTGAGGCAGTTTCCACACAGCACTGTGAAAGGAGAAGATGGCCCCAGTCCATGTCCTAGCAGGAGGAGGAGACAGACGCTACGCTACCACTTTCCACACGGGACAGCAGTGTCAGACGTGATAGCCATGGAGCCCAAATGTAAGTCACGCCTGTTTAAGGCCCAGATCACCAGCTGGTTACTCTGCAGAGCCCCATCAGACATGGTATTTTGTTGACTTACACCAGGGGCGTGGGAGCGGACCCTAACGGTTACGTGCACAGTCCAGCTGGGCGCAACCAAGCTCTAGACTCAGGAACCAATCTATTTTAATAAAAACATGACATTTCTAAAGCACTGGAAGCCAGGCAGTGGTTAGACCAGCCTTCTCTGCAGCAGGTATTCATCTGCTCACCTTCTGCCGTTATACTCTGCGCTTGGACAGTGTGCAAGCTAAACAGGGGAGCAACTGGAAATTGGAACAGGGGGAAATTGGAACCAAAACCTCCAACTGAAGAGGAAGCGAGGCATAAGAGGGGGAAAGTGATTTCCTTTTAAAGGAACAGGCTTCCCACCCACAGGGGTAGGAGTGGTGAAAAGAGGGATTCCCCTGGTGAAGTGTATACCAAGACAATGCCTAGGCCCAAAGGGTGATGGCGAAATTCTCCTCTCAGAGACACACGGTGCACAGTCCGTTACCTTGTCTGTGCAAATCTCACTGCTGACCTGATCTTAGAGAAGAATCTTGCCTAAGTTTGGCATTTCAGAACACAGCCGAAGTCCCTGCAGATCTGCAGCGCTGGAACACGCATGCCAACAAGTCAGGTAAGTTTTAAGCAAATGTTTACTCTGGTAGCAACATAAAGGAAGTTTCTATGGCAACGTCTAGCATGCTGGACACCTTGGTCAAGAAAAATACAGTGAGTCTTTATCATATCACTGGTTCAAAAGCAACAGGGAAGTTCTGCTTAGAAAGCAAAACTTTGAGATATTTAACGTATGCACCATGGTATGTGACCCTGAACGCCCAGTCTGGCCTGAGAGTACAGTACGCAGACTTTTTCTTCTAAACCATAAGGCTCAGGTAGGGGAGGAGCTTAGCTGACATTTCTCCTTGCTTATCTTTGAATGTTTGTATAGCTCTAGGCTTGGACGGACTATCTGAGTGGGTTTGCCATACCTGTTGTTTCATTACTATGGAGTTTTACAGACATTTGAGAAGGATCCAGAGGAGAAACTTTGATTTGAGCCCAAGAGCTGCCCCCAGACATTGGTCACTATAAATGGGGCGCAGAGCTGAAATCAGCACCATACTTGGGAGCATGAAGTCAGCTGCCTTTCTGGTCCACCTGTACATTTTTTACGAGAGGGTTAATGACTGTTCTTTCCAGCTGAGAACTTCCCTAAAGAAAGTTTTGGAAAAGCAAGAGCCGGTGATTTAACAGCATGGGCTCTTTGGAGTGTTGGATGAGAACAAACATGTTGTCTGGAACTCGACCATGCTAGGAAAATTGTAGCTCCCCAGATTTGGCTACATGCTGGTTAGTTTGCCAGATGCTGCTCCTGAGAGCCAATCATGTAGCTAAAATGTCAGGTCACTGTCTAAGTGCTGAGATCTATACTGAGTTCATGGCCCTGCACCCACCACAGACAGGCCTTTCAGTCATGTAAAGGGCGACCGCATCTCCAAATACGGGACAGGGAGGGAGGGGCGGCTCCTCCTGGCTCCACCAAGCCCTGGGGAGTTGGGAATGAGATGGCAGCTGCCCACACCCCCTCCACTTCCCCGAGGCTCAGGGAAGTGACTCCCGCCAGCAGCTGCTGGCGGAAAAGGTCAGAGGTTGGGGGGTGGGGGGGCAAATACAGGACAATGAGTCCCTTTCTAAAAATAAGTGGAGGCGCCTTTTTGGCGTCCCAAATATGGGCCCATCCTGCCCACTATGGGACGGATGGTCACCCTAGTCACACAGCCTCTGGAGGCTGCTGCCTCTGGCTGGTGTTACAGCATCAGTGGCTAATTATATCTGGCTGTTTTTGGACCCCTCTCAGAGGTCTGATGTTCTGAGGGCAGAACAGCATTCTTGCAAGTGTCACTAAAATGCAAAAGCCCTGAGCAAAGAAGCAAAGTCCTGGTCATGAACAATATGTGTCCTTCCAGCTGCTTAGCGTGAACGTGTCTGCCTTCAGCAAGGACGTCCAGCCACACTCTACTCTGTCAGAATTGCCAGCTCCAAGCTGCTTCCACGTGTCTCAATCGCTGCACCTCCACGTGTAGCTGTTTACTTCCTGGCCCTTACAAGGTGGCTCAGGAGCTGCCAGCATCCCTGACAACCTGGCGTCAGCCTCTTTGGAAGCACTGGGAGATGGTGGCCATGTTTGCTGTGTCAGCCTTCCTTTTACCTGCAGGTGGTGGTTTGGTACCCAAGACATTGCCACATCAGGCTGTTTGCAGCCCCAAGCAGGTGTGTGTTAAAGAACACATGTCAATAAGCTTTTGCTGGGGCCACTGACTGTGCTCTCAAACCTAGATTTAGAAAGAGGAGCCCTGCACTTGTATGGAATGAGCCTCGCTAGAATGTCTGACTGACACTGCTGTTTGGAACGGGTGTAGATTTGTGCTGGCCATCCCATTTTCTGTTTCATCCTCAACTCCTGTCAGGCCCCCAACCAAACTTGCCTCTCGCTGACTTCAGGGGGGCTGTAAGCTCCCGCTTCGCTCTATCAATCCCATTCTGGGATTTAAATTCTGAGTTCTAAATTAGCTGTTCCCACTCAGAAAAGAAACCTTAGCATCATCATGCGTAGTTCTCTGAAAACACTGTTTCATGGGCAGCCACAGTGGTTAAAAAAGCAACAAAATATTAAGAACTATTAAGAAAAGAATAGAAAATAAGTAAAAAAAATATAGAGTGCCTATATAATGTGCTATGGTGTCCCATACTGGGTGTCTCATCTCAAAAAGGATATAATGGAAATGGACAAGGTTCAGAGAAGGACAAGAAAGATGATCCAGGCATGGAACAGCTTCCACATGAGGAGAAACTAAAATGATTAGGGCTGTTTAATTTATCAAAGTTACAACTAAGGGGGGATCTGAGGGAGGTCTGTAAAATCATGCCTGGAGTGGAAGGAGAGAATAGGGATGTGTGATTTAACCTTTCCCATGATACAAAAACCAAGGGTCCCCCCAGTGGAATTAGTACCAGCTGGATTAATACAAACAAGAGGAAGTCCTTTTTGACATAGCGCACGGTTAACTGAGTTCAAACAAGAACTCTGTAAGTTCACACAGAATCGGTCCATGATGGCGATTAGCCAAGCTGGGTAGGGATGCAACCCCATGCTCAGGCTGACCCTAAACCTCTGACTGTCAGGAGGGGATATAGGGCAGATAACTCTGTCTGCTCTGTTCTGCATATGCCTGCTGATGCTCTGGCATTCGTCACTGTCAGAGGTAGAATACTGGGCTAGATGGACCACTGGTCTGACCCAGCGTGGATGTTTTTGATATTCTTATTGGGTGCGTCGACACTAGCTGGCTACTTCGAAGTAGCCGGCACAACGTCGAAATAGCATGCCTCACGTCTACACGCACCGTGTGCTATTTCGACGTTGAAATCAACGTTAGGTGGCGAGATGCTGAAATCGCTATTCCCATCCAAAGATGGGAATAGCGCCCTACTTCGACATTCAATGTCGAAGTAGGGAGTGTGTAGACGATCCGCGTCCTGCTACTTCAAAATAGCGGGGTCCTCCATGGCGGCCATCAGCTGAGGGGTTGAGAGACGCTCTGTCCAGCCCCTGCGGGGCTCTATGGTCACCGTGTGCAGCAGCCCTTAGCCCAGGGCTTCTGGCTGCTGCTGCTGCAGCTGGGGGTCCATGCTGTATTCATGGGGTCTGCAACTGGTTGTCGGCTCTGTGGACCTCGTGCCGTGCAGGCCGAGTGTGTCTGGGAGGGGGGCCCTTTAAGGGAGCAGCTTGCTCTTACCCCAGAAGGGCTAGTCCAGCCTGTGACCCTGTCTGCAGGCTTTGCTGGCCCCTTATTTCGACGGAGAGTGCTTGTGTGTGTGGACGCTCCGCATTTCCTTCCGGGGTGGCTCCTTTCGATGTTCCCCGTTGCTACTTCGACGTTGAACGTCAGTGGCAACAGCCCTGGAGGACGTGTAGATGATACACGTTGAAGTAACCTATTTCGATGTTCTTACGTTCAAATAGGCTACTTTGATGTAGTGTGCCAGTGTAGACGTAGCCGTTCTGAGTACTCTCCAGGCAGGGTGATGGCTTCCGGATGGCCATGGTGCTCTTTTCTCTCCAGGGAGCCGGCTTGCAGACACTAGCATCATGCTCCTTCAGGCTTAGTTGTATTTTCTGGATTAGAATAGAAACTCAAAGTCATAGTGTGACCTGACCTTTAAACCATCTCTGGATCTCACTTGCTTCTGCTCTTTGGGTCTCACTGATGGCACTTCCCTACAAGACTGGAGATACATGGTCATGACCCAATACATTTGTTAGTCCCTAAGGAGCTACAGCACCGCTTATTATTTGTGAAGCTACTGACTAACATGGCTACCTCTCTCAGACTGTCACAGAGAATGTATATGAGGTTCTTCTATTTATCTCTTAGCTGAAAGGATTCACTCTAGAAATTCTCCCTGTCTTGGAGAAATGAGTTACTCTGTGGCCTTGCACCATGACCACAGGACCATATATTCCCAGACCTGACAAAGACTTTTCTTGGTGTCCAGGTGCCGTTATCAAAGGGCTCTAGCTGCTTTGTCTACCAGTCTGCATGCATAAGAATAATCTCAAGAATGTCAAGTGGATTAGCTCCCAGGGCCAACCTTATAATATTTTTATATAGAACACTCAGCCAGTGAAACGCACCAGCTCAGCTGGGTTCACTAACCAAGTAGATTCCTTTAACGGGGATATCTGCTATTCTGCTGTCTTTATTCCAATTTAGAAAATTTGAAAAAGGCTGAAGCCTGAAATTTCAGAGTGAGGTGGTTTGGTAGATCCCAGTGACGCTTCATCAGTCACTGTTGGAACAAAATCATTTCACAGACTTTTCAATGATTATTAATGTTGACCACTGGGAAATCCTTGACTAATACAGCCTTTCCTGGCATGACCTAGCAAATGCGCCCTTAACCTGGAAATATACAAATATAAATTAAGTCCATACATACTTTCATAAAGTGTGTGGGAAAAGTCTAATGCACACATACAAGTGCTGACTTTCAAAAGTTATAATTTCAGTGCTATGGAGCTTTTCTGTTTCAGAGCAGGTTAACTTCAGTAAGAGCTACAAAACAAGTTCAAGTTTCAAAGAGATCTACAAAAAAAGCCAAATTTGCAGTTCCTAGTTTCTGATAGCTGAGTTATTGAAGTCCTAATTTTCTCATTGGAACATCTGGGGAAAACGTTTTTGTCCTTGAATGAATAACTGCAGTATTGCCAACATGATTTGATTCAGTCTTTCCACGAAAGTTCATCTTCAGGCAGAGACCAAGCATGCAATATACCAGCCCCCAAAGTATTTTTTAAAACAAACTAGGAGCAACAACAACAAAAAAGAGGGGGAGGGATAGCTGAAAGTTAGAAAATAACTACAAGAAGACTATAACAGGGTTAAAAAAAGAACTAGATAAATTCATGGCAAATGGGTGCGTCAATGGCTATTAGCCAGAATGAGTAGGAATGGGGTCCCGAGCCTTAGTTTGCCAGAAGCTGGGAGTGGGTGACAGGGGAGGGGTCATTTGATGATTACCAGTTCTGTTTATTTCTCTGGGATACCTGGCATTGGCCTCTGTTGGAAGACAGGATACTAAGCTGGATGGATCTTTGATCTGATCCAGTAGGGCCATTCTTATGTTCTAACATTCAGACGTACTGGCACTGGATTTTCAGGGATGACTGACTGTTCATTGTATTTCATTATTTTGCCCTTCTTGATATAATCTGATTGCTTCAGAGTAGATGCTATCAATAAAACACTCCTCCTCCTTCTCTCTGTCTTTAGGTGATAAGGACATAGGGCACCCAGGTAAAACTAGGGGCCCAAAACATGATTCCTGGAATGGGGTCAGGACACATGGAGGAAATATCATTGTTCATAATTCTAGGGAACCCTGCTTCTGCTGGAGACTGGCCAGAAAGTCAAACCATGACCAAGATTCCTGAACCTCTCATATAACCTGGCTCTTCCAGGTGGGTAAAATCACTGGCTGAAAGGCATATTCTAATATTCCAGCCCTCCCGTCTAGTAATTTATGCTGTAGCAAGTAACCAGTCGGCTATTTGTCTATCCTGCCTGAATTAAAAAAGAACAAATTGCAGTACAGTAATAACAAAGCAGCAAATTAGTGATGGTGGCTGTTGAACTGGGTTGGTATCTTATTAAAATGTTTATTGTGTAGTGGGAGAAAACACATTACACAAGTAATCTAAAACCACAACTCAATATATTCTGTCTCCATGTGGCTTATCCCAGCCATTTGGAATGGTTCTGCTGTTGCTCTGACACTAAGAAACAACCTACAATACTCCCTCGATGTGCTCAGCTGTGACACTGATGAATCTTATAATGATTTCCAAGAATTTGACATTATAGTGGTGTTCTAGATTCAAGCAGCATTTTGTCTGCCAAAGCACAAATATCAAACACAACAGGTCTCCATAGCAACTCAAACTTGCACCAAGGTTCCAGTGCCCAAGCCAGCTCCTTTTAAAACGCTGCTCAGCTAAACTTAAAAAACAACTCTCCACCCCCATGCTGTATCCTGCAGAAATTCTATTAAAACCTTCTGTACAGAGCATTTGTGTGACAAGATCTGGGAGAGATGTTTATAAAACAGCAACAGATTTTGAATAATGGCTAGGTTAAGGCAAGGAGAAAGCAAAGTATCAAGCAGGTATTTAAGGCTATATTCAAAGACACACACTGATCTTGCTGTTCGGTTTAAAAAACCCACCTCTGTAACAATTACGAATGGCTGACATGGCACTGACACCATTGCGTTTGCTAATTCATTTAGAGTCTCAGTTTCCTTTGTGGCACAGAGGCAAAAAGGGTTTGGCAAAGCAAAGGCCATTTAAAACTCACTGAGTGGATGGAAAATGCAGCAGCATTCTGAACGCCTTCTGCTCCCAAAGATGTTTGGTGTGATATTTTGCCAAAGAAGCATACGATTCCCCTACTGTGAAAATCTGGCTGTGACAGAGGGTGGAATGAGTTGAAAGATCTCAGCTCAGTTGGTCTGTATTTGTACAGGAAAGGGCTGACTTTAGATAAGCTCGAGAGATGCTCAAATGAAGCTTTCTCTTTCAACCTAGTACCACAATTGGCATCAGTGTTGGCAGGCCCTGACTGCACTAAAAGCAATTGTGAGTATTGCAGTAATGACATTGGGACATCAGGTGAAATGGAACGATACCATCAGTCTTCTTGCCACAGTTCAGGCTGCATCACATATGTCAACTTTGCTCCCTGCTTTTAAGGAGTCTACAACCTGGCCACCAAAATTCACCCCTGGTTAAACATGAACCAGAACTTAGGGACATATGGGTAGATATAGTTTGGGCTTTAGGTTGTCAAGTTTCACAGAGGTGCACCCCCTGTGGCCCCAGTGCAGCAAAGTACACACCTAACTTTAACACTGAAATCAAAGATGCATGCCAATGCCTGGAAATGGAGATAAAGGGTCAAGTTTCAGGAGGCACCCAGTTTGGTGTGTCATCAGGGGCTCAGGAATGCAAAATGGGCAAGGCAGCTACAGAGAAACACAAATCCCTGTCAATATAAAACTGGCCTCTGTGCATGCTGAATAGAAATCTCTTTCCTGACACTCTGCCTGCCACAGCATTCACTGCTTATGAACAACATGGGAGGTACAGCAAGCAGTCCTGTGGTACCTTATAGACTAACAGATAATTGGGAGCATAAGCTTTCGTGGGCAAAGGCCCGCGGCATCAGACGCACGAGTGTGGGAGGGGGGCTTCCAGAGAGGTACTTAAAGAGGGAGGGTCTCAGTAAAAGTGAGGGCCAGAGTACCCCTCTGGAAACCGCCCCCCAATCATGCATCTGATGAAGTGGGTCTTTGCCCATGAAAGCTCATGCTCCAAAATATCTGTTAGTCTATAAGGTGCCACAGGACTTCTTGCTGTTCTCGAAGCTGCAGACTAACACGGCGACCTCTCTGACACATGGGAGGTAAGCACTTGCCGAAGTGCTTGTCTGAAGAGAGGCTCAAGTGCGTACCTCTCTTTGTCAAGCAAAGCTGCCGATCCTGCTGGAAGGCTGGATCATGCACACACATCTACATGCAAGAGCACAACTCTTTGTTGCATAAGGACAAGGAGGGTTTTCGTGCGTCCAAGGTGACACATGCAGAAGTGCACCATTGTGCCTCTACACGTGGATGTGTTGAAAAAGGTAGGCAACAGTCAGCAGTTTGTTCAGAAGAGTAACTGCTGCCAATGCTCACTTGCATTACACCAGGATGTACAATGCAGGAATGCAAAGCGCTTTCAGTCTCACGTAACAATGTGTGGAATCCACACTGACAGGGACACAAGGCACCTGCTACAGGCTAGTATTTTAGTAGCCGTGCATTAAAAATCCCTACAACTTAATGGAAAGAGCCTGGCTGACCAAAAGAGCCATCTGATATCTCAAAACCCATACACTAAGAACTAGAATTTCCACCTTATCACCATATAGCGTAAATCTTCCCAGGTAGAGCCCCAGGACAAAGCAGAAGACTGTCCTTGTAGGGAGCCTGGGTGATGAATCGGGTACTTTGAAAGCCTTGCGCAGTTGTTGAAGGAAACTACTATTTCCAGACGTTTTAACCCAAGCATTTCAAACAGCAAGACCCAGAACTTTGCATAGCTCTGGCAACTGGTTTCCTGCAAGCCC
This sequence comes from Carettochelys insculpta, assembly GCF_033958435.1. Lineage (NCBI taxonomy): Eukaryota > Metazoa > Chordata > Testudines > Carettochelyidae > Carettochelys > Carettochelys insculpta. The sequence continues at coordinate 48,482,666 of NC_134147.1, read as the reverse complement.
TTGGCAACACAGGTGACACAAGCCTGCGGAGCCCAGTTGCAGAGGGTCTGAGACCAATGCGTGAAGTCACTGTGTGGATCTGAGCCCAAGGCAATTGTAATCTGTGGGAGAGTTTCCACTGACTTCAGACCTGTCTCTCTATGCAGTGCTCCATGCAGCATGATGGTACTAAGACATGACATCCTAAAGAATGAGCTAAGGCAAAGCAATTACCCTTCTATTAGAATTTCTTACTTCTTCACGATTTACGTCATAACCCTTTGCCTATCTGGACTATTTTTTTTTGTACTCGACTAAAAAGTGATAAGACTGAAAATATTTCCATGTGGGCCGTTCTGGAACCCAACATCCTGTACCCAAGTCATACAAAGACCTAAAAGCTACAGTCAGTAACAAACCAAGGGGAGGCTGTTTGTTACAATTTTAACTTGAGTTTACTCTGGGTAAGTCATGCGAGTTTTGAATCCATCTACAGTCTCGTTGACCCACTCAGCATAAGTAACTTTAAGATGTCTCACCTCTCTTAGTAGCCTTAGGTAACATTTCCAACCATATCACACCACTCCAGAGATCTGTTGATCTATTTCCCAACTTTGCTGACATGTACTGCGACTTTGGTACAATCTGATGTTGTGGGAAAGTGACAGATAGTTGTTGTGACTTTTGTTCCATGGACACAAGGAAGCATTAGTCTGTCATGAATTTTTGTCTGGTGGAATTGTCTTTTGCTCTATGACTCCCACAGTAAGGTCACTGGGGAATATCTGCAGGTAAATTGTCACAGCTCCCCTGAAAGGCAGTGCTGCTATGCCAGGATCTGCCTCTACATTTTTACAGATCAGAATTAGATTTGCAAAAGAACCCTGACCAAAGAGACACAATCTATTTGTTCCAGCCACAGTTACTCCTGGGCGTTGCTCTGAAAACACAGAAAACAGCCATATTCTGGTCTCCATGTTGTCAGTTAGGAGTGGCACAGCTAATATTCTGCAGCTAGTGGGAATATATGTCTTGCATGAAATTAATAAGAACCTAGTGTCCAAGCCAGAATCATTTTAAATGCTGAGCTGGCCTGATCCTCTTGAATTCACCGAACCCCAGGAAAATTAAGTGTTTTGAAAACTTTGGTACTTGACTAAAAAAAGAGGCAAATCCCGAACAGTCTTGTTTATATGAGCAAAAGTGAACGCATCCTAGACTCTACCGGTGAGTCAGTGGTGTTCAGAAATCCCTTACTTTCTTTTAAAGGGCCAAAATCTACAGTGCATGACTCAGAGCAGTAACCATTTGAGTCTCCTTTTTGGCAAGGATCATTGCTGGGACAAAATGACAACCTGATTCCTTACGGTATCTGCAGTGGAGATGCACATTACAATTAGCAGCACAGAAAGCCCTATGACTGGCAGGTGCTAATGATCCTCTCTCTCAGATCATCACTGGCATCACAATTAGGACTTTTCCTTTAAACGTATGGGCACTTAGTCTCTGCCAGGTAGGCAGCCTGTGGAATTTTGCTGGGTGGGGCGTTTGTTCTGTTTTGTTTGAGACCTGGGAGACTTGCCCCTCCACTTCACTCTCCCTTGGGTTGGGTAGTCACATCACTGCGTAACAACGGGACATGCTCCAAAAGGGAGACAAAAACCCTTTGTACCCATATAATCTGGAGTTTTAAATAATTAACCAAGCCTAATTCTAGTAATGAGAATGCAATAGGGCAAATGCAATCTGATGCGCTCGCCCTGGGAAATGATTCCTAACTCTCTGCATGAAAGCCACAAATGTGCACATTGCAGGTCCTCTGAGCTTTGATTGAGCCTAAAATTCAGGGACAGAAGAAAGGGCACAATCTCAGAAGGAGAAAGAACACACAGCTGGCATTTCAAATGCAGCATGCTGTTCTTATGGGAAGGAAAGGGCTGCGGAGACTTTGGGGCCCTTCCTTCTACTGCTCCTTAGTTTTAGATAATGCCAACTGGGTTTTTTTTTCTTTTTAACAGTTACATTAAGATCCATGTGGTTTCAGCCAGGCACAGGGTGTGCATATCTGGGCTACATGTCACTCTGGCTGTGGAAAGAAACTTTTGTTCACTAGGACGAAAGACTAACAAAATTATCTATTAGGTGACGAGCTTTCATTAAACAGACCCACTTCTTCAGATCTGGAAATTCTGCTAATAAATTCTGAAGAAGTGGGTCTGTCCCACGAATGCTCATCACCTGATAAATTATTTTGTTAGTCTTTAAAATGCTTACAGGACTGCTTTTGTGCTTTGTGAAGATACAGACTAACACAGCTACCTCTCTGTGACTTTTCTCCACTAATTTATGAAACTCATCTCTTAGCAAAGGCAATCTCTCTAGGGACTGCTAGAGAGGAAGTCACTGCTCCCTGTGAATAGGGAGAGAGAAAATGGCCTTTTGTGGTAAAAACTTGCTGGGGGAAAGCAAAGAAATCTTGACTGCAGTATCTGATCACATTTTTATGCAGCGGACATATCACCTATTGCCAGCTGGATTTTTAACTGTGTTCCTGAAGCTGGATTTGGGGATAAAGAACATATGAGGAAAGTTTCCCAGTGTCCCGCTCAGCACAGGACTGGTGGCTTTCCTGTCTGAGTTTTTAGTCTTGAAACGGTGGCCCCATGGAGATGTATTCATAAATTAGAGATACAAAGACCGATGGATTGCTTAGTTTGTCCCCAGTATCAGTGTGGGTCTGTTCCCTACAACCTATTTTTACTGTCAAATCTCTGCAACTTGATATATTGATACACATGAAGTTTGCACTGGCGAAAGGTAGCAGGCAGCCTGCACTGGGGAATGGAGATCTCTTTCCCTCCACAGAGCAAGTGCAGCACAGCTAGCAGCAGGGTCGGCTTTGGGGAGGTGGCTGCCCATCTACTGGGAGGAGACCACACCCTTTATGCCCATGTAGGTCAATAGTTCTCAGAGGTAACATCATTGGGTTACTACTGATCTCAGCTAGACTGATCTAGTAACCATATGTTAAAGGCAAAGGCTCCACTGCACACGCAGACTTTCTGAACCACTCAGCCCCTCCTACAACCCTCCATGTTTGACCTCTAGATAGACTGTGGCAGCACTCTGGATTAACACCAACATCACTGGGACAGAGACTTGCCCTATAACACCCCCAAAACAGCTGTGCAAGGAGTCACACTCCTAGTCATGGCTCCTGGGTGCCCATTTGCCCAGGTCCCGACCCCATCACAACTCCTAGCAACATTCTTGAAAATAAGGGGACAAATTCTGCTGTCATCTCAACTGTTGTAAATTAAGTTGGAATTAACTCATTTCAACTTAATGGGATCCCTCTAGATTTGCAGCTGCATGACTAAGAGTGGTCCAGTGCCTACTGAGAACCTGCAGCTTGGACTGCCAACAGAGAACATGAGTTGTTAGTATGGATACTTTCAAAAGATGTTCAAATCCAAATTGGATGTGACGCCAGGGACTGCTCAATTCTGCTCACTAGCTAATTTTTTCAGAGCAGAAGAATGGCCACGCTGGGTCAGACCAAAGGTCCATCTGGCCTGGTATCCTTTCTTCCGACAGAGACCAGTGTCAGATGCCCCATAGGGAGTGAACAGAATGAGCAATAATCAAATGATCCAAATGCAACAAACACTGGCTTATTTTTCGGCAACCCGAGTTAAAAGGTGTTTGCAGCGCAAAGAAATTTGACGGAGTTTCAGCTAAGCTTGAAAGTTACCCTGGCAGCCAATTCCCTTCTGTGGTGGAAGCAGGCGAAATCTGGTAAATTAGTTAACAATTGAGTTTAAAATTTCTTTGATTGTGACAGTTAAGTACACATGACAGTTCCTGGATGCCTGCCTTGATTAACAATTAACAAGCTGTCTCAGTGAAGTGCCTTTCAGAAATGCCAAGCGCTGTACACTTACAAAAACACGCCACTCTAGGTATTCTATGGGAGGGGACAGAGCCATAATGTGACGGCAGGATTTTGAGTCTTTACTATTGAAATTTTTCATGGGTGCAGGAGAAGTCTCTCTCCAAAGTACCTGTTGCTAATTATTACCCCTGCCGCCACTTAGCTGTGTTTGTGCAGAAGTGAAAGATGCCTAAAAATCTTACATTTTGTTGCTGATCACACATTCACTACTAATATATCATCACATATTTGCTCTCTGCTTTTGGCGCACTCATAGTAAAAAAAGCCCATTGTCCCAATCACCAGCAAGTGTTGTACGTAGCTCAAAGATACCGAACAGAGACAAATCTCCACTTAAACAGCAGGGGTTTCATTAGCACATATCTTCGTCCACTACAATTCCCTTCCCAACAGAACACTGAATTCACAGGGTGAGATTGCTTACATTACACAGCGGTCAATGGGTCCATTTGGAGAGGCACAAGAAGCCTCTGAACTGCAGAAGACTTACAGGAATGAGAGACCTCAAAAGAGTTACACGGCTTAAAACTTGCTGTGAAATAGTCCCGTAGATAAACATGTATGTGCTGCAGACTATTGCTATTAGGGAAACTCAGAGACAGCCCAGATCCGGGAGAGGTCATCCAGTCCTTCACCTTTGCTGCTGTCAAAGCCAAAGCAGGAGAAGAGCACACCTCATAGCAAATGGAAATTTCAAAATGATGAAATTTGCAGTGCTGCCTTAGAGCTCACCAGAGAGACTTGCCAGCGACACCTGTGCTTACCTGATTTGACCAGCATTGCTCTGTACAGTCCAGTAGCTCCAGGTGGTACCCTCACCTGGTCCTCCACCCTCTGAGACATGAGAGCCAGGTCTCTGAGCGTCTCAGACGTGTGCAGCCTGCTTTAGCTGCTTCTCGCAGGGCTGTGCAGGTCTAAGTGTGCGTGACTTTTTGGCTGTGCACTGGTAAGCTCTCTCACTTCTGTAAGATCTTTTCAGAGGGAGTGAGAACGAACAGGCACGTGATCCCTGCTTGCTGCATAGCTGCTGCCCTCCCCTGCTGACAAGTACATTCTGCACTAACAAACCCATTCCGCTCAGACCCTGTAATGCTACATTGCTGTTGTGTGAGGCGTGCCGCCCACACCTGTGGGAAGCATTATTACCTCCTCTGCACTGGGTTGGCAGCCCTGCACAGAAACAGCTCCTTGGCTGTTAATTGCAGAGTGTGGGGACGTTTTCCCAAAGCCCAGTGCTCGGGAAGGGGCTTGTTCTTTTCATGGGAGGAAAACAGCTTCACATGTGACAAACAAATGGACCAACTTAGGCAAGAACATTTACAGAGACTCCTGCCCCTCAGACAGCAAGGCCTGGCACCTGTAGAGGCAAATCTCTGCCCAAGTCCTAGCAGTGATTACTTCCCTGAAAGCTGCATTGCACAAGCCTTCAGAGGCAACCAGACTGCCCAAAGACAAGCCAATGCTCCCCATGGTCCAGGTCAAGCCACTGGAACCTGAGGCCAGGGCAACAGGCAGTGTCCCCTGGAAGCTGAGCATATGGGATACTGCCCAGGAGAGGGTCAGGCTACACCCAGCTGATTAGAGAAGTGCCCACAGCTGGCTATGTGTATGTCTTGTGGTGCACATCTGCACATTCCTTGGTGCATATAACAAAATTTATTCCACTCATGGGTGGAATAAATTAGCATGAACTCTGGCAACAGTGTGAGTGTTGGTGTGATTATCACACATACCCTGGGGCGGGGGGAAATGCCCCAAAACATGCTAGGTGCCATGCAGGTACATAGGAAGATGGAGTTCCTGCCCCTGTGTGCTTACAGTCTACAAGACAAAAAAGGGAGCAAGTGCCACAAACTGCAGCACCGTAGAGGTCCAGACACCATGATTATGAATGGGATCGAAGCTGGGAACCATTGGCACATAAATCTCAAGCCCCTACGACATGCAGTAAATAAAAACTCTGTCAAGTGGGAGAAAAGAGGAGGCTGCCTGGTTGCTGGGCCCAGACATATGCCCCACCACGTCAGTCTATTAGACAGGGCACGCAGCCAACTAACGTGGGTGGGGGTGGGGTGAGAGGCGCCGGAGACGAGCTCCCAGGAGCATGGGGGAGAACAGCCAGAAAGAAGCAGGCAGGAGGGCCTGCGGCTGCCAGGGGTGGGGCTGAGAGCGAGGAGGGAGGAGGAGGTTTGGATAGACTGCTTATTAGCAGTGCCTCTGCAGTGGTGCGGCTTCTTGGGGCTCTTGGGCAGGTTTTGGGGTGGGGGCAGCTATGCTCCAGGCTCTGCTGATCTCATGGGGTTCTGGGGCTGAAGCTCAGCGGGGGCCAAAACCACACACTGGTGAGAGGGATTGTTGCCGGGGGGGAGGGGTGCATTATCCACCCCGAGAATAGTTTCTTTTGGGATTTGGATGAAAGCTCAGCTGTCAGGGTGAGAGGACTCCTCTCCTGCCCGCTACAAGACACCCCATCCAGCTGTCTGAGCTCCGCTCTGGAGCCTGGGTCAGTGTGTTTCGATGGCAGCAGTGCTGTAATCTGCTGGGGTTGGGCTGTGTTTTGCCAGCTGGAAAGAAAGTGGGGAGAGCCAGGGTGCATTTACCTTGCTGGGGCGGCCATTTTGCTGGCTGCCCTGAGTGAGGCTGGCAGCGTGGGGGCCTAAAGGGGATTGCACGTGCCTGTCCTACTGGCTACACTATTGGCTTGAGTATCAGAGGGGCAGCCGAGTGAGTGGCATCTGACGAAGCGGGTCTTTGCCCACGGAGGCTCATGCTCCAAAATACCTGTTAGTCTCCAAGGCGCCACAGGACTGCTTGTTGTTTTTAAATATTGGCTTACTAGACGTTGGGCTGAAGGGTCACGTGAGCACTGCAGCATGCTCGGGAGGGGGGCCGAAGAGAGGCCAGGCTGTGCTGGGGTTCTCTGGGCCCCTCCAGCTGGCTCAACCCTAATTGCTCCTGGGGGCGCTCTGCTATACTTTTACAGGGTGTCAGGCACACATCCTGCCCCTCCAGTCGGCGATGGTGCTTGGTCCTGCCATGAGGGCAGGGGACTGGACTTGATGAGTCCTGAGGTCCCTTCCAGTTCTATGAGCTGCGTATCTCCATATATTGTTCTTTCTTGGTGGTTCATTTTGTCCGACAATGATGTCTTGAGCTTGCGTGGGCCCGTCGGCTGGGGACTCGTGGCTGAGTCCAAGCTTTGAAGGGCGTGGGCGTTCACAGCAGAGGCAAGGGAGTTGTCCTGGCTCTGTCGGTGCAGCTGCTGCCGTTGCTTTTCTCCTCTCACGAGCATCAATGAGGCGTATGCGTCGCTGCCCTTCGAAGTTGTCATACATGTTATATGAGAGCACGCCAGCCTGTTCGGTCTTCTACATGCTGCTCTAGTTGCTTTGGCTTTAATTCAGTCTGAGCAGTGTTGGCCTTCACGCAGTCTTTATACCTCTTGCGAGGCCTTCCTGGATTCCTTTTGCCCTGGGAGAGTTCACCGTAGAGGGGTTGCTTAGGGATTCTTGACTCCTCCATTCGTATGATGTGCCCTGTCCAGCGAAGCTGGGCTTTCAGAATCATGGCTTTGATGCTTGTGGTTCCTGCTCTGTCCAAGACTTCCAGGTTCATGGCTCTGTCCTGCCATCGAATGTGCAGGATTGACCTCAGGGTGTGTATGAGGCAGTGCTCCAGCAGTTTCCCATGTTTCTGTACGAGGGCCAGGTTTCACATCCATACACGAGATTGATCAGGACTACATCATTGTACACTTTCCCAGCATCTACACGTGCCCCTTCTTTTCAAAAGGGGCATGTTAATGAGCGGGTTCAAGAGTGCTAATGCGGCTCATTAGCATAATGGCAGCTACAGCGATTCGAAAGTGTGGCTTTTCGAATTGCGCGCCGCCCGTGGAGACGGGACCTTCCGAAAGGACCCCTCCAGTTTTCGAAAGCCCTTCTTCCTATCACCATATTCATTGCAGATCAGATTCTTTGTGTGCCATAAGTGCACAGTTGTCAGCAAAAGGAGCTTCAAGGATGAGCCTCTCAAGAGTCTTGGTTATAGCATTCAAATGACAAAGGTCAAAGTGACCCATCAAGCTTATACTTCATATAGTCTCCATGGTCAAGGTCCCTAACTATGGCTGAGAATGCACATGAAAAAGAGGTTGAATAACACTGGGGCCAGCACACACCCTTTCTCCACGCTATTGGATACCTCAGATGGATCTGAGGACTCAGCATTCGAAAGAACAAAGCCAGTCATGTCATTGTGGAACAGGCATATGAGGTTGACGGATCTTCTTGGGGCAGCCAAATTTTGACAGGACAATCAACAGGGCTTCTCTGTTGATGGTGTCAAACATCTTGATCAGTCCTATAATGACAGCGTACATAGCTAAGTTCTGCTCTATGCACTTTTCCTGGACCTGATGAACAACAAAGATCATGTCAATGGTGCTGTGGCTTGGGCGGAAACCACACTGTGCCTCGGGTAGGTTTTTCTCTGAGATGCTGGTGATCAGACGGTTGAGGATGACTTGAGCCAAGATCTTCCCAGCAGTAGAGAGGAGGGAGATGCCCTGGTAATTTCCACAGTCAGCTTTGTTGCCCTTATTCTTGAAGAGCAAGACGATTGTGGCATCCCTAAAGTTTTTGGACATGTCTTCTTCATCCCAGATGCTGGTCAAAATGCTGTGAAAGGCTTCAAGTGACACTGGTCCTGCTGCCTTGAAAATTTTAGCAGGGGTACCTTCCATCCCAGGGGCTTTGCCAGAGCTGGTCTGGCTGATTGCCTTTTTGACCTCATCCATTGTACGGGTAAGGTCAAGACTGTCTGTTGCGGGTTTCCGAGGGATCAGGTCTAGGGCTGAAGTGTCAACAATGGAGGGTCTGTTGAGAAGGTTGCTGAAGTGCTCTGTCCATCTATTGTTGATGCTGTTCTTCTCCCTCAGAAGGCTCATGCCATCTGCAGACAGGACAGGTGTAGTACTTGGCTTTGAAGATCCATCTTGGAACTCTTGGTGTCAGCGTAGTATTGGACTTCCTCAGCTTTTCTCTCCCACCACTCATCTTGCATTCTGCAAAGTGCAACCTGTGCCTGACTCTGAAGGTGCTTGAAACGGTCATGTTTGGAGATTGAGGACTGCTCATTTTGCCATACCAGAAATGCGTTCTGTTTTTCCTCTAAGATCGTCATGACGGTCTCGTCATTTTCTTCAAACCAGTCTTGGTGAACTTTCTTTTTAGTTCTAGTGTCGACTTCGCTGACTCCGTCACCTAGGTTTTAAACAGGTCCCACTTTTGTGTTGCATCTCCAGTCAGAGATCCATGGATGTCAGCACGTCATCAAGGCGGGCTGCAAATTGCTCATGATGACCAGTATGTTGCAGCTTCCCAATGTTGAAGGAGGGTCTGACAACCTTGAGCTTCTTGCAATGCAATGGTGTGATGTGCAGCATAAGGACAGATCTGACGAGTCTATGATCAGTCCAGCACTCAGCTCCCTGCATAGCCCTGGTGATCTTAACATCACAAATGTCCCGCCTGCAACTGATGACACAGTCAGTCAGGTGCCACTCTTGATCCTGGATGCATCCATCTGGTTTCGTATATATCGGCCTGCCTGAAGAGAGTGTTGGTAATCATCAGGTCATTTTCTGCGCACAATCTCAGCAGAAGAAAACACTCTTTTGCTTCATCACTGCTGGTCAGAGTGGGGGTGTAAGCGCTGGAGACTGTAACATGACAAGAGGGTTTGAGGGGGAAGCGGAGCTCAATCAAATGCTCACTGATGTAAGTTGGTAGATCAGGAAGCTGGTGCAAAAGTGATATCTTGATGGCAAATCCCACTCCCTGGATTCTGTCTTTGTTTTCTGGCCTGCCTTTCCAGAAGGAGGTGTATTATCCTTTTGGTTCGCAGCTGGATCCTTTGTCTGCAAGTCTGGACTTGCTGAGGGTGGCTATGTCAATGTTATAACATGCCAGTTCTCTTGCTGTGAGGGCCGTTCTTCTCTCAAGCCCCATAGTGTTCTCCCTGCCCAAGAGGGTGCAAACATTCCGTACTCCAAATAGCATCTTTCTTCTCACTGGTTTTTGGCTGCTGTGAGGGTAAAACTGCCAGCTGTGGCATGCTGGTGATTTTGGTTGGGAGAAGCAATTTTTGAGACACCTTTTCTAGTCCCCTCCCTCATTTGAGGGTGAGCAGTGCTGCTCTTTTAAAGGCCTGAGCAGTCACCTGGGATGTTGCCGAGCTCCTCTGTTGTCCCGGGGTCAGAGTGGAGCGACCGATGTCCACAGGCCACCTATGTGCAGGTTTGGAACTACGACTCCCAGCGGTCAGCTCCACCTGTTGCTTTGGCCCTCCCCCATCGCCGCATGACTCTGAAGTAAACAGAACACGTAGACTAATACGGAAGACTGATTTGAGAGATGAGAATGTGCAAAGAACCTGTCCGGGAGAATGTTTAAAGTGGAGAAGCCGTTGCACAGGGGCAGTGCCACTCTCTCGGCCTCAGAAGCCTGGTTCCAGCGGTAAGAAAAGTCATCACGGCTGGAGACTTCCTGGGCTGCGGTGGATGGCCAGGCCATCTTCGATGCCTTGTCATGCCCTTTGATCTCCACAGAGCATTGCAGAGCCGCCTTCCTGGTCGTTGGATCTCACTGTTGATCTCATCCGTTCAGTCCGCTAGAGCCAACTTCACATGCTGGGATAGGCCTGTTGGCTACCCTCACCTGGTTTATCGGGGTGTGGCCACTGCGCATGGTACAGCTTCTTGGAGCCACAGGTGAGAGCTGAGCGCCAGGTGGGGACCAAAGGTGCATGAACTTCCCCTGAAGAGACACAACAAGCCCCCCACACCAGGGGTGCTTCCCTGGACACCCTATACACCCCATATTATATTATATTATATTATATTATGTTATACTGGCTCAATTACATTGGCTAATGCAGACAGGGAACGTGTCTGTGGGCCCAGGGTACTAGACCATGTTGTAGCAGCTCCAGTCGCATTGGACTTGCATCTTCCTTGAATGCCCTACTGAGGTTGTAGCAGGTCCCTTTACAGGGGAAAGGATTTCCTGCACCCTCCACTCCCGCCGCTGCACAGGGCCCCAGCACTCCCTCCTCCCCTTCTGCCCATGCACAGAACCCCTCAAATGTTCCTATTGTAAATACTGTGGCTCAGTCAAAAGGGCCAGGGTTTTGGCTGGCTAGAAACCACGTTCTGAGCTGCCTCCCCGACCTCCAGTCTGGCCGTGTTTGCTAGGAAGGGGAAGCTGCAGGCAGAGGGGCTCAGGAACGCTGACTGTACAGAAAAATGGACACTGCCCAGTTTGCCTTTGGAAGCATCCCGTGGCTTGGCTGAGCAGGACGCACCATAATGTAACACTCACCTGAGCCGTTGACAACATGCTTCCCTCCTCCATTTGGAAACGTGGACTGAAGAGAATATTCTTTCTGTGGAAGAGAAGAGAGAGAAATGCGCGAGGTGACCTCTTTGTGTGTTGGAGGGGAGTTTCTCCTCCTCTGAGGCCCGGTGCCTCATGCTCGCATGCTGCACCTCACACTCCCCCGCCTCAGGCTGCCCCCTGCAGCAGAGACGGAGAAGGACCTCGAAGCCTGTGCAGCTGACCCAGCATACGCCGTGCACTAGGGAGAAGGAGGAATAATGTAACAAGGAGCAATCATCCCCTTCAGCCCAAAAGTCTGACTCTTCACCTCTGCCGCAGGCCTGGGCTCCATAGGCCTAGGCCCTGAATTCAGCACCAGTGGGAAGAATCCTCCCCTGGACTTGTCAATGGACTTGAGTCTTCTCCCAAGCTACCCGTGGCAGAGCCAAGCACCGTAAAGCAGGCTACAGACAGAAAGCCAAGGGGCTAGGGGAAACGGTGGTTTTTAATATTGCTGGGTATAGCAAAGAAATTACATGGTATGTAGGTCAGTACCTATACATGGTACCTGTACAGGTGTGCCTCTACACAAGAATATGTACACACACACACAATCCTGAACACGTCTAGTCAAACAGGGCTGTCTGTAAAGAGCAGTTCTGACACATACATGAGGGCTTTCACTTTCTCAGGCAAAGCCATGTCGGAAATGTGAGTGCCCTCCTTTTAAATAGCACAGTTACACAAGCCACAATGAAAGCAAACCGCTCTTGGGTTCTATGGCCCTGGGCAGTTCAGCAGAACGCCACATCCACAGCAGCACAGAAACATGGATATGTTCAGGAGGCCTGTTCCAGAGCAAACACAGCGAAAGGAGAGATCCGCGTGGGCCAGATCCATACTAAGGTTTAGCACAAGCAAAGAGTTCTAGAATGGAAATTAAGAATCAGGATGTCACAGCCGACTACAACCCACAGACGTCTGGCTGTCAGCTGGGTACTGGCTCTTTAGCATTACAGCTCTGTGCTGTTCCAATTCCTTTGACATCATTATCTTCTTTGTGCCATTTGCCAGGCAGTGGAGCACATAAGAGGAAATACTTAATGGTCTGTGTCGTTGCAAAAATGCCCCAGGATGGTCAGTAAACTTGTCCAAGAACAAAGCAACTGGTCTGGTGCAATGACAGGGCCACGTTCGTGCCTCTGAGGCTGCAGCACCGCTTGGTGACAGCCTGCAAAGGGCTATGCACAAAGAGAGGGAATGAGCCATTTCCAGTCCCTACCCAAAGTTGCACAACAAGCTAATGCCATGCCAGGAGTCCTGGCCCTGGGTGTATTGCACTAACCACCAGGCAATGCTGCTTTCCTCTGAAAATACTTCTAATGCATGGAGCTACCGTGCAGTATCATGCTATTAATATGGGCTCCCTGTCCTCAAGTAGCCTCCGCCGTTATACAGCAGCAATTTGCCCACTTTTATTTCCCAAAGTCTCTGGCTAGCTGTTTAACCTGTATGCAGAGTGATCGCCCACGTGCAGTTCCTTGCCCTCAGAATGGGCCTTCAGGCTTCTCTTGGATTCACTCAATAATCCCATTACCCCGGCCCCACTCAAGCTCCTAACTCATATGCCGAGAGTCCTGTCCAAAGGGGTAGGTGCAGCTCTCGTCATATTGCTCTTGAACCAGCCAGTGGCTTTTGCTCAGCACTAGATCAGTAAATTCCCTGGGCAAACCCAGGGACCAGAACAGGATTAAACTTGCCTTAAGATCCCAACCACCTTGTTTCTCAGCCAGATGTGGACCCAGGACAAAGCTTGTGTCACCAGAGCATCAAATAACATTAGATTATGAGAAAAATAGATATTTAAATGCTAAAAAGTCTCAAAGTGCTGCTCTGTCTCTGATATATTTGCTCAGCCTCCCAAGCCTCTGGGGGAGGCTGCCTCTCTCAGACAGATGCCTCTTCTGTGCAGCCTCTGTACTCTCTTCTCCACAGATTCCCATACACGTGTCGGGGTGTACTCATGGGGCCATTTCACAGATTGAGGACAGTGGCTTCAGTCGTATTACTGAGCATGCTCAGTACAAGTCAAGCAGCAAATTCAGAGGGGCTGGGGGGGGGAACCTGACTCCATCCATCCTCCGCCCACCTCCCTCCCAGATCACCTCTTTCAGGAGCCACAGAAGCACTGGAAAACTCTGGCTTTTTGGCAGACAACTTAGCAGTTAGCTGACAGGAGCGCGGTATCAATTCCCACAGAAAAAAGAAAGAAAATTAAATAAATAGTAGCTCCACTCAGCCAGGGGTGGGCAAGATACGGCTCACGGGCTGGATCCATGCCGTGAAGCCTTTTGGTCCAACCCGTGGCCCATCCCACTGGGATGTGGAGGCTTTCTATTCTGCCTGCCTGCTTCAACCTGAGGCTACTCAAAATGGCTGGCAGCTCACTCTAGACACCACATGCCTCTTGCAGGGGGAGGAGGGAGACTTCATGCTCTGTCCCCACCCATAGCCCAATCATCCAAGGTCCAACTGGCAAGTTCCAAGATGTGAGCAGACCATGACTTTACATAGTGGCAATGGGATATTTCCTCTCTTATTCTCTAATCCGTTCGCTTTTCAGATTGTCACCGCACATAGGGGAGGTGTTTACAGGGAACTGTTTGTAATGATTCTCTGATCTCTGTCTTGAGCGGTAACAGCTACTTTAAACCCCGTCATTTTTGTATGTATAGTTGGGATTATATTTTTCCATGTGCATTACGTGGCAGTTCAACTCCGAATTCCATCTGCCTTTGTGTTGCTCAATCACCCAGTTTTATGAGATCCCTTTGTAAGTCTTGGCAGTTAGCTGTGGACTTAACTATTGTGAGCAATTTTGTCTCAGCTGCAAATTTTGCCACCTTTTTCAAGACCATTTATGAATAAGTTGAAGCGCAGTGGTCCATGCAGAGCCCTGGAGCGCATCACTATTTATCCCCCGCTATCTTTTAAGTGGAGTACCCGGCAAGGTTTTTCATAATCATTTAACAGTCCTTCAGTTACTTGAATGACAAGCCTTTTGTTACCTTTATCACCCTGCCTCCCTCTCTTTATTACAAAGTCTCCCTGCCCAACAGGCAAAGCTGGGAGCAGGGCAAGCTCTGTTGAAGTTAAGAGCTGCTTCTGGAGCTTGGGCATGTGCTTTAAGCAGATCCTGAGTATGAAATCCAGGGGTTTAAACTTTAGGGGGTGTATGGGCCCCTAGCTCCCCCGAAGGGTGCACTTTGTTGTATGGGCCCCTAGCTCCCCTGAAAGGGTACATCTTTCTGAGAGAAAAGAACTTCAGTGGAGTCCCAGGGAGCCAAGGAGTTTCACATTAAACCCGCTTTTTTAGGAGTTACTCGAGCTACAGTTATTTTGGCATCTAAGTTAGTAAACAATTCCAACCTGTGCTCTTAAGTTTTCAGGACTAACAAAAAGCCTTTGTATTTCTCCACGGCTCCCTGAAGGTTACTGTGCCAAGGCAGCTGGTTGCTAGGTGATACTTATCTCGAGCAGCTCCTTTGGACAATGCATTTCATGGTTTGCAAACTTGCCCAATATTCCTAGCAAGGCTGAAATTCCTGTACGTAATACCCCGAGACAAAGAAATCTGATGACAATTCAACCAGTATGTTATCAGCACGGTTGGTTATTTTTCTTACTTCTTCTAGCCACAGTCCTAAGCAGTTATCCAGTAGAAGGACATGTTCCTGCTGTTTTTGCTAGACTATTGTGGCAATTTTGTCGATTTATGTCTTGACCCTGAGCCATTCGGATCTTGTGATTTAAGTGACTCATGGGAAGCTTGGGAAAATGAGAACAAGCATCTCAGAGAGCAAGCAGGCGGTTCTCAGGCTGAAATGAGAATGATTACACGGTATTTGGGGTGTGGCTGCACCTGGAAGTGCCCATTGAGACTGGGCCCCTGTTTTGCTGTACAGACCATTCGTGGGTGCAGACAGCTTACAACCTAAGAGACAAGACAGCCAGAGGGGGAGAAGGGAAGGATTTTTATCCCCTTTTATACAGCTGGAGAACTGCATCACAAACAGGGATATCTGTCGCAGAGCCAGGAACTGAGGATTGATGCCGGTTGCCTGGGTCCCAGACCAGTTCTTAAACATGGGACCAGTGTTCCTTTCCAGTGAGCGGACATCTGTGGAACCAAGAGGACTTACTGTTTAGGTTATACTTAAACCCGTTCTAAGAGACTCAGTCAGTGCACGCAATGCAGCACCTATGAAACAAATAAAAATATATTGTACAATAAATAATTAATATTAACCCTCAAAAACGATTAATTGGACAGGTTCGTTGGGGGGGGGGAAGTTTCGATGCTGTTCCAAGGCCTGGGATTTACAGAGACTGTTTGCTGCATTGATTTATTAGCTAGCTGAGTTAATTCATTATTGGATTAATTTTTGCTGCTGGGTGTTTGTCTAATTAATTGCTAGGACCCCAAGAGCTTTTTTCGTGACAGTTTTTCATTGCTATTTAAAAGTACCTAACTAATCAGTACAAAAATTGGACAGGTCATTAGCAAGGCCAGACCTTCAGCTTGTCAAAGCTCTGTATGGCTGAACATTATCCTTGCCACGTGCAAAACAAGGGGATGACCCTGTTGCCCACATGTATTTACTGTTCGTCTAGGCTGTTACATCCGTGAGCCATCACCCTGGATGCAAGCTACAAAATGAACTGGCATGTCTCAGGACATGGTGAAAAGTCTTCTCCTTCTGGCTCTTGCATGTCTTTCATAAACCCCACTTTAATCTCAGCCCACTGAAAACACTTTGGAGGAAGGTGGAAGTCATGATGTGCACAGTTGTATCTTTCTGAGTACATAGGTGAAATCCTGACTCCTGTTGAAGTCGGTGGTAATTTTGCCTTTGAATTTCGTGGAGCCCAGATTTCATTCCACATGCTGGAAAATTGCCTTCAACTCCCCCCGCCCCAAAATCTTCTCTCCTCCTCTGGAAGACATTTGGGGACAGGCCCTCACCAGGCATGTATCAGCATAGAGCCATTGAAGTCCAAGGTGCTGCACTGCTATTCACCAGCTGAGAGTCTGGCCCCTGGTCAGCAACACCATGGCCAAGAGCCTAGAGAAGTAGCTCAGTATGGAGGCCTATATCTCCTTTGCAATATAGCCTCCCCCCTCCGAAAAAAAAAGTGTTAACTGCCAACACTACTGGGGAGTTCCACCTGAGTCACAGCAACCTCTGCAGCTCACCTCAGCGGCTTCTCTCTAACCCTCAAGGGGTGGTTAATAACCCTCCTTGCTCTGCTGCTGACTGGTAGCCTGGGGCCTGATCCAGCTGTGTCTATGGGCAGGTATTGTGGGAATGGACAGAACGGGCTTTTAAAATCAAACCATAGACCTGGGGAAAACAGTGCCGCAATGGGCTGAGGAACCTGCTTTGGCCATTTGCAGACCCACACGACTCTCTCAGATAAGTCCTGGTTATAGGCAGCGCGAGCCAAATCTTGGCGGGTTAAAACCTCATTACGTTGTTAACGTGGAACTGCCCTGTCACTGCTCTGAGTTCCAGGCCTAAGGGCCCTGGATGACAGGGATGACGTGGATCTGAGGGGCTCACCCGGTGACAATGTCTCAGCCAGTGCCATGGTGCTGCAGGGGAAATAAACCAGGATTATCTGGAAAATGTATACCCCCCTTGCCCCCCGGGTTCCCAGTCCTGCAGAGGGATGGGGTGGGGTTGTGTGTGTTGTGTTCAAATACAAATCTTAAGGCCAATGCATCCCAGGCAGAAGTCAACGGGGACTGCTTATTCTCTCCTCTATTGCATGTGACTCAGGAGTCACTCTACTGAAAAGAGTTACACTGGTGCAAATAGGTGGTGAGTGGAGCCGGGAATGGCTGTGCACCAAGGGCAGACCTTTCTTTTACATTTATGAACTTGTGCAAATAGCTTTGGGTGAAGAAATACACGCAGATGTGGGCATGGAATTCATCCCCTGCCCGCCCGCCGCCCTCCACCCCAGAGGTTAGGGTACAGAGCAGTGCTACAGCCTTGCTACTGATTTGCCCTCCGGGCTGGAATGCCGGGTTACTGCTCTTCACTCTTTTTACATGACTGCATGGTTGTTTTGATAGCGTGCAGACTAACACAGTGACCTCTCTGTCACTATTCAGTTAGCACACGTATTCCTCGTTGTGTGCACAGAATAAGGCCCTGACACGCTGAGGAATGAAAACACTCTGAAATGACCTGAGAGACAGGCCAGGTGTGCCAGGCAGGTTGGGCTCCAAACAAAGAACTGCTTTGTTCCAGTGGCACAATGGTAAACATGCTGAGCTGGCCTGAGCAGTAGCGAGCACCTCCTGCGTGTAGCTGTGTCACCGTGGGCTCTGGGAGGGCTGCTCTCCTCAGTGCAGTGCAGAAAACCAGGCTGCTGACACCTCATCCCAAGAGCTAAAAGTTGAGAGGCACATTCCCAATATCACCACACAGGCTAGGAGATGACACAGGCTGCTGTGCATAGTAGGGGAGATGAGTAGAGGAGTTTGGCACAAAAAAGTCAGTAGACTGCCTTAAAACTCAGTCGCATTTTTCTTTTTTAATTTGCTTTCTGGCTTCTGAGCTTTTTGCTTGGGCATGATTCACATTTTTGGTCTTTTCTTTACCACCACAAGGCCCGCAACTTACTCCTTGCTGGAAGGAAAGCTGGGCTCTTGCGTGTGATTGCCAGTCCCCCGGAGCTGGGGCTTTAACAGGAACCCACGATTACTGTGAGGCTCAGCTCAGGAGGGAACACTTTAGCGATGGCAGAGGCACGCGCCGGAGTGGGGCTGCCTGGGGGAGAGGCAGTGTGTCAGTGGTAGGTCTGGTACTCTCTCAGGAGCAGGCGCTCTCTGGAGACAGCCTGAAGTTCCCCTCAGAAAAGTTGGCAGTTAAATCACAGGAGTTTTACAGAGACAACTCCGTGCAACAGAACTGAGCATCCTCACAGCACTGCAAGCTGGGAACTTGCTTCATTTCACTGCCTCACTCCAGTGCTGCGGGGGGGGCGGGGACGGGACTCCCACTGACTAACCAGGACACAAGGGACCAGGTGGAACATGGCTCCATCCCATAATGCTCTGGGTTACCCAGCTAACCCTATTCTGGCTGTCTTCCTGTAGGACGAGCCGGGGGCACAATGTCAGAGGAAAACAGCAGCGTGCCGGGGGGAGAAATGACTGGAACCAACGGGAGGCAGAAACCCGCTGGGAAGAGGCGTCTTGGTTAGGTTCAGAACTAGCCACTCCAGAGGCAGGAAGGCCGTGGTATGGGAAACAGATGAGATGAAAGGGACTGGGGGGTCTCATCCTGTGAGGTGCTGAGCAGCTCCTGAAAAGTGCTGAGTGCCCTTAATCCTGACTGAGGTAAAAGGGACGTAAGTGCTTTTAGCATCGCTCAGGCAGAGCCCTATGTTCCCATGAGTGTGCAGCTGCCTGCTTGTGTGATGTTTGACTGCTAGCACAACCAGCTAACGCTCGCCTTCAGGTGCCAGAGCTAAGCAGGAAGCTTCAGACAGCCTGACCTCCAGGCCCCTTTGGGCTGCCGTGGCCATGTGGGAGTGTGGGGAGGGGCTCAGTGCCGCCGGCATGTGGCGCTAAGGGCTGACTGTCTTAGGCTCTTCCCCTTCCACCCTTGGCTCCTCTCCTTTTGGGAGTACATAGCTGGGCCCTCCTCCCACCTTGCCTGGAGCCCCGGGTGGCTGTCGGCTCTGCTGCTTGGAGTTGGAAGTCAAAATATAATGTGGGACACGTGAACGATGGCCTCCCCTAGGATGCAGATTTTTGTTTGTGACTTCCAGAGCTCTTGCTCCATCATTACAGCATGGGAGGTCAGCGAGCTCCCTCCTAGCGCACAAGTCTCTCTGGTATGCTGTGGCCTTGTGCATTGGAGGGAAAATTGGTACAATGACTTATTTGACAGAGACCTGCCAAATAGCAGGAATGTGGTCTGGTACTGGAATGATTTAGTTTCCTAATTAGCAGATCCAGCACAGATCTGCTCCTGTGTGTTGGCGCAGATCCAGGTGTGGCGCACGCTCTTACATGGAGGCAGAGCCTAAGGATTTCCCCACCTTTTCATCCTGAAACCACAGTATTTTCCTGAGATACTCTACTCTAAATGGCCGTGATAGGGGAACTTCACCATAGGTTAGGCAAGTGTTACCCTGCCAAAGCTAAAGCCAGGGGACCTCCATTAACTAGCTGGTCAGAGCAAGCATGGATTAGCTTGCCTTCGTCTTCCTTTTCATCCTACTTCTTGATTCCTATCCCTGGCCCAGTGAGCAAGATTCCACTCCAGGGACCCCGGCTCCCTCCCCAGCTCTCCTATACAACATTTTGACTAAGTGATACTTGCTATACACCTGGCTAACCCAGCTTTCAGCAAAATTAATCCTCTCAGTAATCTCTGCTTGTGCTCTTGTTTTGATTAAAGCTGCTAGATAAGACAGCTGGCAACACGGGCACAACTGAAATAGCAGTAATGCAAACTTAATTGCTCTTTTGTAAGTATGGTGCCAGACAGATTTAGGTCCAGATCATAGCCCTCATCTCATAGCATTACAGTCAGAATGTTGCCAGTCAAAATCTAAGTAAGCTATGAAAGTGCAACCAGATCCCAGCAATCTTAAGGAATCTTAAGGTGTGTGAAATGCCATCAAGTGAAAGAATATTTACAGCCCAGTGCTCACCTCACATACACAGGGTTTATACCAGTGTAACACCAGTAACGACTGGAATTTGCACAAGATATTCTAGTATGAGACTGGAAAAAAGTAACTCATTCCCACAAGTAGGGCCCTTCTGAATTCATGGTCCATTGTGGTCAATTTCACAGTGTGATTGGGGGCGGGGGTGCCGGTGTGAGACTCAGGCTGGATGTGAGAGACAAGCAGAGCACCTCCCAGTTGCTAAGGATGACTCTGGGGCTACAACCTAGGCTGGCAGGTAACACCTCAGACCTGAACAAAGAGGAGGGAGGAGCCGAGCTGGTTTTTGAATTGGTTGCAGCAGTTAGAGGCTAGGTGGAGAGGGAGCTGGAAGGCAGCCAGCCTGGGGAGGGGTAAGCTACACCCCAGAGGGGCACCCCTCGGGGTCTTCTCCCCAGGAAGGGTTGGAAGGACTGTCTCTGACTGCTGTACTGATGCTTCTGTGAGGAACTGGGCATCTGTTGCCTAATAAACCTCCTGTTGTACCTGCTGAGTGAGAGTCACTCCTGCCAGCGGACGGGGTGCAGTGCATGGGGACCCCTGCACCCCATCACACACAGTCATAGAATTTTTAAAATGGCAAATGTCATGATTTCAGATCTTCCTATCTGAAATTTTACAGTGTTATAATTGTGGGGTCCCAATCCAGAAAGAAGTTGGGGGGCGGGTTGCAAGGTTATTATGGCAGGGGTTGCAGCATTGCCACCCTTACTTCTGCACAGCTGCTGGAAGCAGCATTGCTTTCAGAGTTGGGCAGCTGGAGGGTAGTGACTGCTGGCTGGGAGCCCAGCTGTACAGGGATGGTACTGCCACCCTCATTTCTGCACTGCTGCCTGCAGAGCTAGGCCCTTAATCAGCAGCCTCCACTTTCTGGCCCCCAGCTCTGAAAGACGTCATGGTGACATGGTATGGTATTGCCACCCTTACTGCAGCAGTGGTGCTGGGGAACCACTGCCTTCAGAGCTGGGCACCTGGTGAAAATTACAACCCTCACTCTCCCTTTGCCCTGCTCTGAAGGCAGCTCAGAAATAAGGGTGGCAGTACTATGACCCTCCTGAACTAACCTATCTGGTCCCCCTGCAACTCCCTGTTCAGTCAGGACCCTCAATTTGGTCTCAACCACAAAATCTGTATTGCAGAAGGTAAAAGCACAGAAAAGACCAGATTTCATGGTCCCTGATGGATTTTCCATGGCAGTGAATTTGGCAGGGCCCTACCCATAAGTTGCCATAGAGACGTTTTACACTGATGGTCTCTGACTGAACACATTAATTAATTAAAACAATGTTAATGCTTCAAAAATAACCCTTAAAGGGAGGCCCAGGGCATTTAAACAACACATTACTTCCAGGCACGTCCAAGGGACACAGCAGTGCCATCTGGGGAAGTTCTATAGCATGAGGCTGAGAAGCACATTGGGCAAAGCTCAGGTAAATGTTGGTCATTTTCAAGCACTGAGGCTCTCTCATTGCTGGCTCCTGTTGCCCTTATGGGCCAATGTGGCTGGGTGCTCTTAGGCAATGAGAGATTACCTGCCCTACAGTCACATCTCAATGCTCAATACTTTGTCTACTATGCTCCCTCTCAGCAATGGGGATAGCTCCAAAGCCCACTGGAATGAGCCACTAGCTCAGGCCTTTGACGAAGAGTGAAGCGCTTCTGTGTGTGTGTGTGTGTGTGTGTGTGTGTGTGTGTGCGCGTGCGCGCGCGCACGCTCAGTACCACAAACCCCTTGGCTGGGTAACTGTACTGCAATTCAGAGATGAGCACTGCTGGTGCTTCTGCATCTAGGCCTTGTCATTAGTTAGAGCTCATTAATTATAGATACTCTTGCCAGCCACATAAATCTCATTTCTTTTGGAATCTTGCTAAGTTCTTGGCCTCGATGACTTCTTGGCGGCGAGTTCCACCGTCTCTTTATGCATGGTGTGAAAAAGTATTTCCTTTGTCAGTTCTGAATTTGCCACTTTTAAATTCAACTAAACGTCTCTCAGTTTTTATGGTATGAGACCAGAAGAAAAGAAGCTCCTGATCTATGTTCCCTACATCCATCAGTATTTTAAATACTTTTCTAAGGTAAATATTTCTGTCTTTTTCACTCCTTCTTCAGGGGAGAGCTCTCCCATGTTTCTGCTCATTCTTCTTGCCCTTCTCTGACCTCGCCTCCCCACAGTTTGGCAACATCCTGTAGCAGATTGGCAGATTAGTAATGCATGAAGCATCCCGGTGAGGCTGCCCACCGATTTATGGAAGGACACGAACCATTCTCTGCACTAGTCTGCTTTCATTCCTTAAGCATCAAAATATTGCGTTAGCTTCTTTGGCGATCGCCGCACCTGTAGCAGAGGCCTCCAATGAGCTGTCCACTGTGATCACTGTGGCGCTTTCCTGCCGTGACACAGTTCCTGTAGAGCCCTGTGAGATGTATGAGCAGATTTTAATTTTTTTCTTTCCAATGTGCTTTACTTTGTGTTTGTTGACAATGAGCTTCATCTGCCATGACGTCGCCCTTTCCCCTAGCTTGTTCAGGTCTCTCTGATGATCCCAACAGTCCCCTCTGACCCTGATGACCCTACACTTCTTTGTACCATCTGCAAATTGGGCTTCTGTCAAATTCAACTTCTTTCTCTTTATCCGTACCAGGGCCTCCACCAGCTCCAGTTTCCCTTTCGTAAACACCCCTTTAAGAGCTCCTTGTGGCTCCCGTCACCTTCTCAGCCCCAGATCCTTTAGGTCACTTGTCATCAAGCTGGAAACAGAATTTGTCCAAAACAGAACTCAGCAACCTTTCAGCAGCTCCATGCTCCCCACAGGCGCCTCCCTAGCTACCTGGCAGGGATCACGGCCTGCCACTTCCAGCTGCCTTTTGTAACTGAATCTCTGATGGCCCTCAGATGGGCTAACCCTGTAACCATGGCCTGATTACCTCCAGACTCTCCACCCCAGGAGACGTCTGCCCTGTTACAGTCCCCTGAACTGATCCATGACAATACTTTGCCTCTCATTCAGGGATGACTTCACTTCTTTATGGCCTCTTCTGAGAGACCGTGTCAAAGGCGGGTGGGAAGTCCGGGCACTGCCAGCCTGTTCTCCTGTAACCATTTCTGCATTGCCTCCTTCGAAAGATTTGTAAGGGATAAGTGAGACACGATTTTTCTTCAACGAAACACAGGCTAGTCTTCAGGTATTTCGGTATTTCATAGTTCCATTTTTAACCTTTGTTTCAACAGGCTTGTTGGGTACAGATGTCTAGTTCGCTGCTGCGTAAATCCCAGACTATCTTAGAGCCTTTTTTAAAATATAGGTTCAACATTTGCCTCCCTCTTGTCCTCTGTAACAGTGTCTGTTTTCAATGAGAGACTGCATATCTTTGTCAGTAGCTCACCTGCTGGTGCTTCAGTCACTTCAAAATGCTGGGATGGACTGTGTGGGGTTAGTGGCGTAATGCTTTTCGATGATCAGTGTGCCACAGCCCCTTCTTCCAAACTTCCCTCTTGGATAGGGCCTCATTTTGATTCCCAGAACAGGGCATTAGTCCAGGGAGGACAGCCTATTCTATTGCTATACTCATGGGAACCCATTGATGTACATAAGGAACAAGCTGACACCCATACTGTCCTCTGAACACAGAGCCAGGTTGTTTGGTTTTGTATACCTGAGCTCACCTTGGTTTCAGTACACCATAAGCCTTGCTCTTTCATGCCAGCTCCCATTGTCTGGCACTCATATGCATAGCTGGATATGGACAGCATCTGATTAGTTTTTTTAAGCAAAGCACAAGGGTAATATTATCTCAGTTCCCTGACCATAACAGAATAAATTTCACTATCATATTGCAAAGTGCTTTCTAATATATCAAATTATTGGTGTAAGATTTCCTTTCTGATCTTCTGACCTTTACAAATCTGTTCTGTTCCACTGGGGCTAAAGGTAGGCTGAGGGTTATAATACTTCAGTGGGATTTAATTTCTGGCTAATCTTAGGAGAACGAACAGTGAGTGACCTTAATGACTTTTCAGCAACAGTAGCAAAAAATAGGAGGCTTACAGAGTGAGGCCAGTCACGGGATCTCATTACTGTACTATTATCACATTACTGCGGCTCAGAGGCTGCTCTTGGCGACTATCAGACAGGTGCCTACTTCACTAGCTATTCAAGTAGAACATTGCCAGTGCTTGAAATAGCTGGTTGTGTTATTTTATTCATAAATCAAGCACCATTTGACACAGATGAATGATCTGCCGACCTCTTCCTTTTTTCCTGGTGTCCCTTAAGCGCAAGTGCCCACACCGACCTGAAACACCAAGAGGTCGAGCTCATTGCTCCCAAGACAGGTGTGAACATTGTACCATGCACGCACCCTAAGTCTGAACTGAGTACAAGTTTCTCTATAATCATATAGCAGGAGATCAGTTTTGTTTAACCTCCTCATTCATTATCTGCATGACAGGTTAGTTTGCACCCTCAGCAAATTCACAGCTGGGGGGAGACGTAGATGTGCTGAAGGGTAGGTATATGTCCCTAGAGAAATTGAAGAAATCTCATGAGGTTCAACAAGGACAAGTGCAGAAAGGGAAGAATCCCAAGCATTGCTGCATGCTGGGGACCGACTGGCTAAGCAGCAGTGGTACTGAAAAGGACCTGGGATTACAGTAGATGAGAAGCTGGGTATGAGTCAACAATGTGCCCTGGCTGCCAAGTACACTAACAGCATATTGAGGCGCATAAGTAGGAGCATTGCCAACCGAAGAAGGGAAATGATTATTCCTCTCTATCCAGCACTGGTGAGGCCACATCTGGAGAAGTGTGTCCAGTTTTGGGCCCCCCAGTACAGAAAGGATGTGAACAATTTGGAGAGAGTCCATTGAAGGGCAAAAAAAAAAAAAAATGATGGGGAGGTTGGGACATGTGACTTATGAGGAGAGGCCGAGGACACTGAGTTTATTTAGTCTACAGAAGATCAAAATGAGGGAGGATTTGATAGCAGCCTTGAGCTACCTGAAAGGGGGTTCCAGGAGGATGGAGAGAGGCTGTTCTCAGGGGTGACAGCTCATAGAACAAGAAGCAATTTGCAAGTTGCAGTCTCCAGTTGCAGTGGGGGAGGTCTAAGGTGCCTGTTAGGAAAACCTGTTTCAGTAGGAGCGTGGGGAGCATTGCGATGGGACGCCTCGGGAGAGGGAATCTCCATTCTTAGAGGTTTTTGAGGCCAGGCTTAACAAAGCCCTGGCTGGGATGATTTAGCTGGGATTGGGCCTGCTTTGACTCCCTGTGAAGGTGACCATCTGTCCCATTTTAGCCGGGACTGTCCCTTGTTTAGCTCCCTGGAAAGCTGTCCCAACTTTTTTAAAAAAACAGGCTAATTGTCCTGTATGTCGCAAAGCCGGGACCTGAATTTTAAAGAGACAGCGCTTTAAGAGGCGGGGGCTGTCTGTTTAAAGAGTCAGTGGGAGGAGGTGTGTGGGCTCTTTAAACACATTGTTTAAACATGCTGTTGCCAGCAATTGTCCGGGGCAATGTGGGGAGGGTGGGATGGAGGAGAGGCAAAGAGGTCAGCAGTCAGAGTCAGGTTGCCTGGCTGCTGTGCTCTTCGCTCACACTGCCTGAGAAGGACAGAGAAGGCCGTGTCTCAGATAGTCCCCCACCACGCACACTGCTGGCAGGTAATAGCTTTGGGATAGGGAGGGCAGGGCCCTATGGCGGGGAACAGGGGGCAGGCACTTGAAGGAAAGGACAATGAGAAGTCCTGTGGCACCTTATAGATGAACAGATTTACTGGAGCATAAGCTTTCGAGGGCAAAGACCCACATTGTCAGATGCATCTTTGTCCATGGACGCTTATGCTTTAGTAAATCTGTTCATTTCTAAGGTGCCACAGGACTTCTTGTTGTTTTTACGACTACAAACTAACACGGCTTCCGCTCTGATACTTGGGGTGGGGGGAAGGGGACAGCTGCTGGGGGGGTTGCACTTAGCTTGGTAGTCACAGGCAGTGCAAAAAGGCAAGTCTCTGGAGCGAAGGGCAGCTGGGCCCAGAAGGCTGGGGCATGAGATGGCTGAGGGTGCTCCAGCTAGGAGCGCATGCTCTGAGTAGAGCCTGGGATGAAGGGTTGGGATGCAGCAGGAGGGGGCTGCAGGCTGGGGCCCAGGGGTTTGGAGTGTGGGAGGGGGCTCAGCCTGGTCCACTGACAGGTGGAGAGTGAAGGAGGCAAGTGCCCAGGACCTCAGGCAATTTGAAAGGATCCGGGAGTCCCAAACCCTTTTAATTTGCTCAGGCAGGTGTGGCAGGTGGAACTGAAACCAGCTCTGGACAGTGCAAAAAAGGCGGGAAGAGGGAGTGTGCAGGTCAGGATGGCCTTGTGCTGGGGCTGCGGGGTGCCTACTTCTAAGCAGTGTGAAAAAGAAAAGCAGGTCCTTTACATAGCGAGTTAGCTACTGGGCTCTACAGAGGTTGCTGGCCAGTTGCTGGCCTGATTCACTCACTACCTGTCACACTGCTGCTGTTAAGGGGGACAGCAGATATGGATTTAATTTAGTTTAGCTCCAGTCCAGCTGCTGAGAGTACAGCCCATTGTGAGTGTTCTTTGCAGCCTGTTCTCACTTGTGCCTCCCAGCTGGGACCTCTGCCAGGCAGGGATGCTCGTCTTTCCGGTTCCTTTGGATTTGAATCTTGCCCAGCATGGGGTGTTAAGTACTGCACTGTGGAAATAACACTGGGGAAATTAGTGGGGCAGGCCACTAGTTTTAAACACTGCAGGAGTGGGCTGCTTTGCCGACCACCCCGGACAAGTGTAACTGCAAAGATAATGACGGGAAGCTAACAGCGGAAGGGGGAAGTCTCATGTGTGAATTCAGTGGGGTTAGACTGGGCCCTGACCAGTGTCCAATCTCACCGCTGCATTTCGAGTCCGAAAGCAAACACGACAGCGCCCGGTGAGCTAAGCATAATGTGGCGCTTGTGTGCCGGTCTGAACAGCAGACTTCCTGCGAACGACCCAACGCAGTTAGTAGCGGGAGGCAGTGTAAAACGCTGCCCCCAGCCCAGCCAATCAGCATGTGAGGCCATCCTAGGAGGCATTAGCACTGACTGCCAAATCTGACAGGCCAACACAAAGGACACAAGGGAGGGCTTGGCTGGGTGCCACCCAACACAAAGCAAAGCAAGACGTTCTGCCAGACAGCGTGCTGGGCCTCAGGACTCCCGTCTGCTCTCGGCCTGAGCCACACCCTCCCCTGCAGTGCGACCCTTTGCAGCCAGCCCAGCGTTTTTCACACTGTGACCCTGTTTTAATGGGGTCGCCTGGGCTGGTGTTAGACTTGCTGGAGCCTGGGGCTGAAGCTGAAGCCCAATGGATCAGGCTACAGGCTCCTGCATGTGGCCAAAGCCCTTGGGCTTTGCCCTTCCCCCACTGCAGGGCGGCAGTTCCTGGGTGGGCTCAGGCACCACACACTCCTGTTCTGACAAGGGCGTAGAATGAAATTTGAGAACCCCTCTCTTGTCCCTCGTGTGCTGCACATGTAATGTGCAAACTCCTGCGTCCAAATTCTTGCACTGCTTTCTGCTGGCTGCAGCCACCCCAGGCAGCAGCCCCTTGTTAGCAGCCCCTAAGCAACTGCTATTAGTGACCCTTTCCTCCTGGCCTGCAAATGCTGGGCAATGCCTGGCCATGGCTCCGGCTCCGGCTCCGGCTCCGGCTCTGCCTGAGTTAGCTGACTTTGTGCCTCCAAAGGAGAGAGGAGTAAAGAGAAGGCAAAGGTGACAGAAGGCTCCCCAGCCTGTGTCCGGTGTCCCTCCACGCGATTCCCCTTCCTGGTGGTGACATGCCCCTCCACCTGGGAAGCCCCTCCCATGAGTTGTGCACTCTGTGGGGCCAGGAACTGCCCCCGAATGGAATGTTTTCCCTGCACACCTAGAATAACGAAGCCTGGGCTACACGTGGATTAGGTCCAATGGTGAAGGTAACTGCTAGGACGAACTGGTATGCTGGGGACCTTAGCAATGCTGGGAGGGGCACGCTGGGGCTCAGGTGGAAGGGTTGGGGCTGGGGACCAGACTTCCCCATACATCCCTTCATGGCTGCAGTGGCAGTTTGAAGAGTCCGGGGCTCCTGATGGCTGCCATGGCTACTGAGGTAGGGGCAGCCAGGAGTGCTGGGCCCTTTGAAATCTCCAGGCCCCAGGACAGCTGCCCAAAGTCCAGATGGCTCAGCTCCAGGATTTTGATTACAGACAGACCTGAACTCCTGCCACAGCTGTTAATTATCCTTTGGGAATAGCACCAGTGAATTATTTGACGTTAACGCCTCTGCAAGGAATGCTCCCTCCCCATCTCAGCACATCCCCATCAGAGGGGTGGCCGTCTTGGTCTGCATCTGCAAAAACAACGAGCAGGCCTGTGGCACCTTAGAGACTAATGGGTTTACATGGGTGTGAGCTTCCATGGGTGTAATCCTCTTTGGCAGTGGCCTGGAGACACACTGTTCCTTCAGCAGAGGTGATGGTGAAATCCGAGGTGAAAGGGGGCCAGGCTGGAACGGTTTGGTGTATCGGTGAGAACTGGCGGAGGTACAGCCACAGCTTTAGCATTGCTGCTGCATTTGCTCTCTCCTGTCTGGCCCCGCCGGTAGGGCCTGGTAGCTCTGCCACAGGAGTGCTGCTGCGGTCAGACCCTGCCGGCAGGGCCGCTGGTGGTTAGTACCTCCCAGTGGTCGGCAGAGGAGATGAACTGGTGACTGTGAACTTTGCGGCAGCTTTTTTAGTACTAGCGGAGCGGCCTGCCCCAGCTTCCTGGGCGAGGACTTCCCCTGCGCAGACTGTCATATGGTAGAAGCTGAGCATATTGGGCTGCCAGGGGCACTGATGGGGGGCAGGGGGAAGGGAAGGGGGCTGTTGCCCTGGGGCCCAGTGGTTTACAAGGACCTGGGGCTCTGGGATGCCACAGCTGGAGACCTGGGCCCTTTAAACCTCCACCAGGGCCCGGGCAGTGCTGAGGGCTAACTGGGGGAGGCTAGTCCTAGCCCTGCCCCTTCTGCCCTAGGCCTGCCCCTGCCAGGAGCCAAGCCCCACCCCCCATTGCCCAGGGCCTGGCGCAGTCTGTCGCCAGCACCATGTCCCCCTGACCACCCCAGTCGTCTCACTGCGCGAGGGGGCTGCCTGGCAGTAAGGGGCTCTGGGGAGATCACGGCTGTAAGAGCTCAGGGACCCTCTGGGGATGACAGACGCCCCCGCCACTGTTCTTCTGATTTTCCTTCCCCCTCAGGCTTCCTAGAACGTGGCTGGTTCCACCCAAACGCACGCCCCAGGAGCAGGGGCTCGGCAGTGGCCGGACAAGGAGCGGAGCAAGTTGTGGTCTGGGGCTCAGCGAGCTGAGCTGGCACAGCCCTGTCGGCTGGTGCCTCTCCTGGGCCACGCTCCCGCTGGCTACCTCCCACTACCGACTGCACTGACGCCTCCCATGTCGCTCCTGCGCAGCAGGCCAGGCTGCCCCCTGCAGAGCTTTACCGGGGCCTTTGCCTTCCCCACCTCTTGCCATACGCCTTGCCTTGGCTACAGACGCTTTGGGGTAAGAGTGGCTGTCGCAGCCCCTCAGGTGAGCCCTGCCTATGCCTGGGAGAGCCACGGTGGTTTGAGGGGCCCAAAGGAAACGTGGGTTTGGGAGATGCGGCGAAGGAAACCGGTGGCTCTGGGTTTTGTCAGCTCCACGCTGGGGAAATGAGCGAGTTCTGAGGTGGTGGTGGTGCTGAGCCAGCCCCCTGCACACCAGGGACAGGAATTTCCCCTCGCGTGAGCAGTGGAATTCCAGCAGCTCCCTTCGCACCTCAGACTTTCTTCTGGGCACCTGACCCTGGGGTTGAATTCCACCAGCCACAGTACACATGGACTGTCTGCTGGAAAGCACTAGATGAGTTAGAATGAGTGTGTGCACGGGCGAGATGCGTGTGTGTGTGTGTGTGTGTGTGTGTGTGTGTGTGCTAACAGGAACGCCCTTCTGGGGAGCAGGGATCTACCTAGCGATGCTTTCTGCAGCCCCCAAGCACGGCCTTTTAGTTCTGTTCCAACACTCTTTTGCTTCCGGCCCAGCCCATCAGCTGTACCTCGGGGATCTTCTGCAGGCTGGCAGAGCAACATGAGCTTGTTCTTCTTCCATGATGGGCAGCAGCCGCCAAAGCCCAGCAAGCGATGTCTGTCAGCAAGCTGGGCCCTTACATTTCGCTGCTTCACAAATCATGTGGCCGCCTTTATTTTCTTCTCCTTGTAACAAAGCTCAGAGTGTTCGGTTCCCACAAGACATCTGGACAACAGCACAGGACAGCCAGCCACCACATTCAGGGTTGCTCAGAGCAGAGGTTTGGTTCGGCTCCTCTGCGGCAGCCAGAAGGTGAGAGGCTCAGAGAAAAGCCACAGAAATGGGCGATGGGTTCGGAAATTTGCCTTGTGGTGACAGAGCCAAGGTGCTCATCAAAGAGATAGTTACGGGGGGGTCGACCACAGTTGGTGAGTAGCTATGAAGGGAACAGGTGTGAGGCTGAGCTGATCCAAGATTCAGGCTGGACATAAGGCATTCATTTTAACAGTGAAGGTAATTAACCACTGGAATAATTTTCCAGCGGTCATGGTGGATACTCCATCATGGATGGTTTTGAAATCAATACTGGATGTTCTCCCAGAAGCTCGGCTCTAGGGGTCACTGTGGGGCAGGTGTCTGCTCTGTGCCGTGCATGAGGTCAGATTAGATGGGCTTTATGGTCTCTTCCGGCTGTGGGATCTATGAATCCAAGCACATACTCATCCCCCGGCTCTGTGCCCCTCCCGTGCTGAGGGTCCTGCCTCCCCCAGCATCCTCCCTGCCTTGGAACAACATAAGGCATCAGCTTCCAGCCACTGATTTTTCTCTGCCATACATAATTGGTGTTTCCATTTTCTTTAGGATTAGTAACTAACTTGGAGATAATTATACACACACACATACATAACATTACAGCTGGTATAAATTTGCATACGCTCCATTCGCTTAACTGAAACTACCCTGAGTTAAGCAGCTGAGGGTCCGGCCCATTATGTTCTGCTTTTCTGTTTGATCCTGGAAGTAGTTTTTGTTACTGGCTGTTGCTTCGCCGCTGATGCTGAAGGACACTGATGAGCTTCACTGGAAACTGAGCTGGAGAACGAACAGATCAGTCTCTGAGTAAGGACATGGAGGCCCCAGGCCTATTTTTCCCCCTGTAAGTGGAAGTTCCTGGCTCTGTAACTCCGGTGGAATCATGACCAGGCTCTCGGAGAGGCTGGCATTTCACGAGAATCGCCCGGAAGCTGCCAGAGAGCTTTCTTCCCCGCGCTCAGCCTTGTAGTCAATGGACTAACCCATTTCTGGCTTGCATGATAAAGCTCTTCTGTCTTGCTAGCCCCAAACAGTGCTGCTTTTGTTCGCCTTTACGCTGCACTTCACTTTTCTGAAGATGGGCTCAGCAGCCCAGCAGCCAGGACAAGAGGTCTGAGAGCTCCAAGGCACCGAAGCGCCTCTCCAGCAATACGAATTTTCTGTTTAGTAACATGGCTTTGCCCTTTAAACTTCCACTTAGCATTTAACAGCTCTGCTCACTGCCAGCTTCTTGTTTTCTCACAGGAGGTACCATTTGAGATACAAGGTCAAAGTCCTCCCTCGTGTAACTTCCAGTGAGCTGGTGTGCAGCCCTGGGCAAACAGAGGCGGGTTAACTGATGTGCATTAACAACAGGCCCTCCAGAAAATGAAGGGTCCATTTTAGGGGTGTCTGGGCTAGAACCTGTGGGGTTGAGCCTGTGTTTGGGTGGTGATCCCCCTGCCAGGCGTGGAAGAGAATTCATCTGTTCAGTAGTCATAAAAACGATCTTGCTTCCTGCTGCCTTATTGAGAATTGGAGGAAGAGCCAAAAGAAACGCAGCCTTTACTCAGTTCTGCGCTTGCTCCCATTGCTGGGACAGTGGCAGAATTAACAGGCAGATGCTTAAAATCTGGGATGTTCTTACGCTGCACAAAACACGTAACTTTCAAAGAGACACTGACTGCGAAGATCTGCCCAGCATGGCTTCACTTTAATATCCACGGAAAGCCAATGAAAAAGGCAAGGGATATGTTATTTATTGATCTACATTCGTCCTAGTAAAGAAGGAGTAGGAGGTAAGTGCTATTAGCCCATTTCCACTAAGGGATTTGATGCCAGGACTTAGCCTGTATTTTAGAATTGAAATATTGACTTCTATATGGAGATACACGTCTCACAGAGCTGGAAGGTACCTCGGGAGGTCCTCGAGTCCAGTCTCCTGCCCATCCCCCCCCCTTTTTTTAACCTATTTGCTCCAGATCCCTAAAAGGCCCCCTCAAGGATTGGACTCGCAATTGAACCTCTCTAGCTTTCGTCACCCGTGTCGCATGAATTGCCTGGTTTAATGTAACGAATGTACTAGAAATGAATGTATGAGTAACTGTTTTAGCTTTGGAGTTGCAGGAAGCAGGCGCATGTTTATAAAAAGCAGGTATATAAAATCATGAATGGTGTGGAGAAAGTGAATATTGAGAAGTTCTTTACTTGTTCCCATAATATAAGAACTAGAGGACACCAAATGAAATTAATGGGTAGTAGGTTCAAAACTAATAAAAGGAAATCTTTCTTCACACAGCACACAGGCAACCTGTGGAACTCCTTGCCGGAGGAGGCTGTGAAGGCCAGCACTCTGACAGAGTTTAAAAAAGAGCTTGATAAATTCTTGGAGGTTAGGTCCATAAATGGCTATTAGCCAAAGGTAAAGTATGGTGCCCCTAGCCTTTAGTCAAAGGCTGGAGACAGATGGCAGGAGACAAATCGCTTGATCATTGTCTTCGGTTCACCTCCTCTGGGGCACCTGGCACTGGCCACTGTTGGCAGACAGGATACTGGGCTGGATGGACCTTTGGTCTGACCCAGTATGGCCGCTCTTATGTTCTTAGGTTGATACTCAGGTCAATTTTGGACTCTCTTGTGTTTGTGTCGAGGGGAGCTGCAGGAGTGGGGTGCCTTTGAAAATTAAGGTGCAGTTTCATTTCTTGGGGAGCTAAATTATAGTTGGGCAGGGAAGGTTGGTAAAAATCTGAAGAAATTAGTGGAAAGAGCTCACTTGTATCCTAAGCTGTTTAAATAGAGAAGCGCTGAAGTGTTAAACCATCAGTGATAAAAAGGTTAGATGCTGTTTTGCTTCCACTCTCGCTGGGCGAGGGCCCGGGTGAAAAATGGTGGCTGATGTCACCACCGCTGGGCTGTGTCATCACCTGTGGATAAGTGGAGCTGACAGAGTACATCGAGTGCAAGAGAGAAAATCTCTTGAGTGTGTCTAAATGTCTCCAGGGTCAGTAACAGTCAGAAGAACAGTACAGAGATGTGGGAGTGTGGAGATACAGGAACCTGGTGGACACACAGCTGAAGAGTGAGCTGGGCAAAATTTGTGAAACGTTTTATTTTTACGTCGCATCCTTGAATGCGTGGCCGTGGCTCATGTGATGGCAAGGGGCGAGGCCAACACACCTCTCATGGGCGTATTGCATTTGGGCTGAGCAGAGGGCAAGTGCTGGTCGGGAGGGTCAGTGAGAGCTGCCTGGGAGTCCAGCAATCAGAAGACTGCAGGCGGCTCCTGGCGGAAGGCAGACAATGAGAGTGGTGGAGGTGTTTGCTGGTGGAGTTGCCCACACCAGAGAGCCAGGGCGGGGCGGGGCTGAAGGCAGGAGATAAGCAGAGGGAGCCAGAGCAGAGAGGGCTGAAGGCAAGGGGCAGGGGATACAATGGCTGCTCATCTGCTCTGAGAACAGCCCAGCCTCACTTTGGCTGGTTTGGAGCTGACTGGAGGTATTTTGTCCACGGCAGGATGTGGAGGCACCAGTCTGAGGAGGTACCACCCCCCCGGCCTCGCCTCTCTTGCTGCACGCAGGTCAGGCCCGTGGGGCTGGGACGCTTGAGGAAATGGCAACGGCCTGTGGCAGGGCCTCTCACACCAGGTGCACGTGAGGTCAGCTGGCGTGGCTGCAAGGGAAGGTCACCCTCATGCCACTCCCGGGACATCTGGTGAAACGGCTGCCACGGTACCTGTGTGGGGATGTCTGGCATTTGAGCACCATGTGTCCAGCAGAGGGGTGACCCCCAGCAGCATGGGGCTGGGAGATGGCAGTGGGCCTCCTATGGGTGCTCCCCTGATCAGGCTGAGCGTGGGTGAGGGTCCCTGCTGGAAGAGAGGAGTTACAGGCCAGCTGTGCAGACTGGGGCGGCTCTCCAGCTGGAAGGTTCACAGAGCAATGTGGAGTTTGACTACATGTAGATGTGTTGAGTGCTTATGTGAGGGACTGTGGAGAAGAGGCCTGAGTCTGGGGCCTTGGCTAGGGAGCCTCTGTTTTGGTATGAAACTGTCCCCCAGGAGGGAATTACTGAAACAAGAGAGCCTGGGTGACATTACTGGGGACTGAAGGAGGGAAACCGAGGCCAGCGTGCCTGTTCTGCCGCCAGAGGGTGCCGCAGGTGGGGCTGCCCTATGCCAGGATGGAGATACTGACAGACCGTGGCCTGAAACAAAACAGAGAGCACCACAGCACAGAGAACTGAGTTGCACGGGGTGACCTCACAGCTCCAGCTTCTGGAGAATGATGAGATGGTGAGAGCATCTGTCTTACAGCGAGAGACGCAACAAGTGCTTCCCATTTAACTGACGACAGCAAAGGTTGAGATGTGGCTTGATTACAGTCTATAAGTACCTACGTGGGGAAGAAATATTGAGCTGGGGCCCTTCCTGGGAAGAGGAGTCAATGGGAGAAGAGAAGGAGGCCAAGGAAGGGAGACTCCTGCTGGGTGAGGGGAGGGAGAGTCCTTGGCTGCATTTTGCTGACGGAGAAATCCAGCCTTGCATACTTGGTGGGGAGTAAACTTCTTCACACAGCGCAGTCAACCTGTGGGACTCCTCGCCAGAGGAGGCTGTGAAGGGTGGGACTACAACAGGGTTTAAAAAAGAACTAGATAAAATCATGGAGGTTGAGCCCATCAATGGCTACTAGCCAGGATGGGTAGGAATGGTGTCTCTAGCCTGTTTGTCAGAGGCTGGAGATGGATGGCAGGGGAGAGCTCATTACCTGTTTGGCTCACTCCCTCTGGGGCACGCGCTATTGACCGCTGTCGGCAGACAGGATACGGGGCTGGATGGAC
The DNA here is from genome assembly GCF_033958435.1 of Carettochelys insculpta. Classification (NCBI taxonomy): domain Eukaryota; kingdom Metazoa; phylum Chordata; order Testudines; family Carettochelyidae; genus Carettochelys; species Carettochelys insculpta. Next base: position 48,447,406 of record NC_134147.1, on the reverse strand, counting down.
CTTTGGCTTGACCCAGTATGGCCGTTCTTATGTTCTTATGACAATTTACAGATCAAGAATGGTCTGGGAACCAGTCAGCACATGCACTTGCCTAACAAATACACTCAAGGACAAAACTGAGAGTGGTTTGCAGGTGGGCAAGAGACTAATTAAAGGAATGATTTGTGGTGCCTGCTTGCTCAGCTGTAGCCACTAATATGTGTTCTCAGGGTGGAGGGCCATTTTTGATAAGCAGCATGTGCAGACGGGCCTGCCAAGCAGGCCAGAGAGGAGCGCTGCTCACTGCAGGGGCAGGCGTGTGTTTTACACACATGGGCCAGAGGCAATGAAGAAGAATGTGCTCAGCCACCCAGAGTGCCGAAAGGCTGCTGAGTTTAGCAAGTACCTGGCTTGCTGCTGGACCCCTGGAGTCAGGCTGCAGATGATCTATAGAGCAGGCAGGATACACACCGACACACCTGGAACCAGGTGTGGGTCCCTGTCTCATGTAGTGGCACCTAGACCATTTACACAGAGAAAGAGTCTCCTCTGTAGCCTCTGCTGGGAGCCTGCTGGCTCTTAGCTCAAACCGTAGCGGCTCCTGCACGTTGGAGTCGGCTGTTACACACCCGTTCATGCTTTAGCATTGCCCATCACACCAGACAGTCAGGTGCTGCCCTGCTTTTAGCACCTCTCTCAGAACTGTCACAGCCCAAGTCAGCAGGATGCCGCTGACCTCGCCATAACTATTAAAAACATCGGCGCGGCGAGTGAGCATTGTCGTCAGTCGTGGCTGTGGAACCTAAGTCTCAGCCCTCCAGCTTCCCAACATGTCACTCATCAGCCCCACCCCATGCACCTCATTGGCTCCAGCGCGCTCCCCGACGGATGGCTGGTCAGTTGGATCAGATCGAACTACTTCATCCACCTGACGGCGCTGTGCACGGTCTCCACACCAGCTGCTCCTTGGCTCTAACCCACCACGCTATGGAAAGGGGGACTCAGAGCTACTTGTGAGCAGACAGGTGTCATCTCCTCAAAGCCACAAATGCTCAAGCATCAAGGAACAAAGGGCGCCCGTTACCTTTTTCCCATGAGCAGCTCCCATAGTAGGAGTTCAGCGTCCAGGGAGCCTCCCCCTGATCCCCGGCAGTCCCTCCAAATTGTCCTTGTGGCTTGCACGGAGTCGCCGGTTCTGTGTCGTTCCGTGAGGTTGGCCACACAGTCTGGGGAAAGGCACAGGCTGCATTAAACACTAGAGAATGTGCAAACACGCAGCTCCTGGTGCCCTGATGCCTCCAGTTTATCCCACAGAGCCACGCAGGCAAAAATCAGCAGAGACTTAAAGGAGATGAGCATCAAAGTTTTTCTTTGACACCTCCTCCCGCCACATAAAGACTTCCCGGCTGTAGACCCAGTGTCTGACTTGCACACAGGCTCTGGCAATGCACAAAGGGAGCTTTCACCCGGTAGATGCCTGGCTTCTAAGCTGGATTCCTTATTCTGAAAGGCTGCGGAAGATTATCTTAATTGCACTTGACAGTCCAAGATGTCACAGAATGCAGAGCTGAGCTGAGAAAGAATGCAACCTGCTGGGCTTATCTGGGCCCCAGCACTAGGCGGTCCTAGTTCGCTAGTGGGTTTGTGCCATCCTCTCCAGCCATTTGTCTTGCACTTCACGATGGCTCGGCGGAGCCTCCTTGGAAAATCAGCACATTTCCCCTCTTCCCAGAGAAACAATGCAGCGTTATTATTCAGCTGCTAGGCTGCGGCTCCTGCACTCGGTGTCTGCAATCCCAATCAGGCAGCACTTGAACTTTTGCAAGTTCTTGCGGCTGCTCACAAGCATCTTAAACAATGATGTTACATAACATGGACTGTGTACACGGCTTAGCCCCTGTGGAGACACACACACAAACTGCACAGCATAAAGGCCTGGTCCTGCACACTTCTGCTGGCTGACCTGGAGTTCTGCCAGCTAACCCGTCACCTAGGGCAATCCGGTGGGGTGCTGAGCACCTTCTGTTTCTGTTGCAGTCAGTGTGAGGTGAGGAGGCTCAGTTTCTCCAGGGTACCTGTCAATGAGCTGTAATAAACTCACAAATCCCTTCAAACCTTTCACTACCTCGGCCTAACATGTTTGGGCTGCTAAAGAAGTGGGCAGGTTTTACAAAGTGCAGAGCAATTGGTAAAGCCCATGGCCTCCGGGGGGAGCTGCTCTGCCCACTGCAGTCCTGAAAATCTGGCTGCTCGCCAAGGTGCCAAAATACCAATTTAGGCATCTGACGGCAAAACCCCGTTTTCTGACCTGCCTGAGGAATTGCTCAAGCATGGAATGAAAAGTAGCGTCTCTGTACAGGGCCTGAAACACGAGTGCCCTCAGAAATCCTTCCAATCCAACCAAAACAGCCCCAACCTGCAGGGCAGGGCTGAATAGAATTTTTAGGAGAGGCAGCGTGGCCTTGCGGGAGATATTTACAGCTTGAATTTAGTCTGCCTGAGTGTGGCGTCCCTGTGTTCTGGTGGTAATTCAACTAGCTGATATATTTACACTGGCAAGGCCCGAGGCGCCTGGGCTGTGAAAAGCTGCTCTCTTTGTTATACGGGCATTGTTTCCCTGTGCTGATACGGGATGTGTGCCTGAGCATGGGCTTTGGCAGCAGTTAGTGAGCGCAGCTGAGGCGCTAAAAGCGACGGTGTTGAGAAAGCAGGTGAGGCTCTTGGTACGAGGGTAAATGCCAGGCCCGCGGCCTTTTCAATGTTTTAATTAGTCTCTCTGCTTTTGCACTAAGTTTGGACGCTCCTAAGGGGAACGGCGCCTTTATCGGTAGTTAGGAAAAGAAACGGGAACTTACTTTCCCTACCTGTGCCCAGGGCCAAGGGATCTGGGATTCGACGCCCAGAGGACAAGTGCTCAGAAGTGCAGCTCCTGCCCTAAGTTATCAAGGAGCAGAGTAGGTACTTCACTTCCATCCGTGGGCCTTTGTTCTTTAGCTTGGCCCAGGTCTCTTTCTCAGGCAACAGAAAGAGCTACTCTGGAATGTAATGAAATTGCCTCAGTGCTGTGTGAGTGACCTCCTTGTGCCGCATGAGCCCCAGGAATGCCGCAGAAGAAGCATGCACCAAGCTGTACGCATGCTGCATGGACTTCCCTTAAGGTCTCTGAAAAGCCCACAGAGTGTCTGATCTTCTTCCAGAGCCATGGAACATCTGCTTCTCACACGGACATCAGTCACACTTGTGAGTCCTCAGCACTCCCCACAATCAGACCCCAGGTGTCTCCCAGTGGGGACGCAGGGAAGGAGGAACACACAGACAGTATTAAAACAAAAAGCAGTCAAGTAGCACTTTAAAGACTAGCAAAATGGTTTATTAGGTGAGCTTTCGTGGGACAGACCCACTTCTTCAGACCATAGCCAGACCAGAAGAGACTCAATATTTAAGGCCCAGAGAACCAAAACCAGTAAGCAAGGAGGACAAATCAGAAAAAGATAATCAAGGTGAGCAAATCAGAGAGTGGAGGGGTTTGGGGGGAAGGTCAAGAATTAGATTGAGCCAAGTATGCAGACAAGCCCCTATAGTGACTCAGAAAGTTCCCATCACGATTTAAACCAAGAACCGTTCTGGAAAGGGAAGCAGCCGAGCTGGCTTTTATATTCAAATTCGGCGCATTAACACATGGTTTAAATCGTGATGGGAACTTTCTGAGTCACTATAGGGGCTCGTCTGCGTACCCAGGTTGCAGGGCAAGTGAGGGGCTCTCTGCCGCTCCCTGCCCTGCTGCTGCTGGAATAATGGAATTAAATTCAGTTGGTTTAACGGCCAGATCCCCCTGCTGCCCTGCCGGCCATTAAACCAATTAAATTTAGTTCTTTTGTTTCAGTGGTGGCAGGGCAGGGCGCTGCAGAGCAGTCAGCTGTTTGTAACAGAATTTCCTCCTGGAACCCTTATTTTCACTTTGCGGAGCACTGGGCTTCCTTCTGCGGAGCCCGATTAGGGAAACACCGCACCAGTCATCTGGTACAGAAGCTGATTTAGTCAATAGCAACGAAGGGTCCTGTGGCACCTTATAGACTAAGAGAAAAGTTTTGAGCATGAGCTTTCGTGAGCACAGACTCACTTCATCAGATGGTCAATAGGTTACATATGGCAGTTAGTAGGTCTTCAGTTTCATGTCTGAGTTCCTTCTGAGCTCTGGGGTGAATAACATCTGGTTCTGGTGACTTAATTTCACACTTTGTACTAAAACATCCTCTCTGGACACCTCAGTCTGGGCCAGTTTCTTAGATTTGTCACCTAAAAAATGGCTGAGGTGTGGGATTAGTCACAGCTTCTTTGGTGAAGACTGAGGCAAAAAAATCATTTAGCTTCTCTGTAAAGACCTTGTCTTCTTATACTGCCCCATTAGCACCTGGATCATCTAGTGGGTTCACTGACTGTTTCCGATGTACATCAAAAAGTTGCAGTTTTTGTGTCTAGCAATGTGCTCTTCAAATTCTTTTTACGGCTGACTGCCAGAGTTTGTGTGTCTTTCTGTTTTCCTCAGCAGGATTTACCTTCCCTTTTTTAAAGCTTGCCTTTTTCTCCCTCGCCCCTCTTTTCCTTCGTTGTGTAGCCATAGTGTCCTCTTGTGTTTTAGTTTTTTGTTTTAATTTGGGGCTATACATTTAGTTTTTGCCTCTATTGTCATGTTTTTAAATAGTTTGCAGGCATTTCGCTCATGTGACTGTTCCTTTTAATTTTTGTTAACTAGCCCCCCCTCAGCGTTGTGTAGTCCCCTTGACTTGTTTACTACACAGTTTCCATCTTCTGCAACTAATGTGGGGGGATTGGGTTTGTACATACAACAAATTCTTTCTCTGCACAACTGTGGTACATTCCCTGAGTTGCCTCCATCCTGTGCAGGGACTGAGGCACAGATCAGTGGGAAAAAAAGGATTTGCTCATCAAATTAAAGACCATGTCATCATGAACACAACCAGCTTGATGATATTTTCATGGCCTGCAATTACAGGTTAACCGTGTTCTCTCCCGCCCAACTTCACCTTATTGCTGACAACTATGTTCACACGCCATTAGAGTTCCTAGCGCAGGCCACGTCCTGGAGGAGGGGGAAGTCTGATAGCTGCGTGAGACAGACAGATTCGCAGCTTTTAGGCCCATGATTCGCATGCGGATTGCAGCTCAGCATGTGGCACAGGCCATGTGCCATTTGTGAAGACGCAGATCTGGGCCGGCCTGGTTTGCAGTATGTATTTGTGCTACCAGGTGTTGGGGCTCTCGACCCTTGTACAGACTCCTGGGTGGGTGCTGACAAAGGCAGCCCTGGGCGCCGATTGTCTCAGGACCTGTTTCCAAATACTGTACCACTCTGCTGGGAGCAAGAGCCACAGGAAGTGACAGGGCTTCCCGCTGCTACGTGAAACAGCTCTTAGCAGGGATCCTGGCGAAATGCAGTCAGCGTCAGCTGGCTAGTGAGACTCCACAGCACATTACCACTGCCCGGGGACCGATGGGTTTGATGTCCTCGGGCAGAGGGGGCGCCGTGTTAGGCTGTACCTAACCAAACAAGTCAGCAGTCGTGCAGCACTGGGAAGATTAATAAAAGATTTAGGCAGGTTTCCCGCCCAGCACTATCTCCGGCTCTGCACAAGTGGCTCTGCCTGGCAAAAGCTCATCACCTAATACGTTATTTTGTTAGTTTTTAGAGTGCTGCAGGACTGCTGGGCTGTTTGCCCAGCACAGCCTGGCTTGCCTGAGGGCGGGGCGCCACCCCCTGGTATGAACAGAACAGTACACTTGTTACATACGGCCATGGCCCTTTCCTTTCCAAATGGCCACGCGCCCATCAGCGAAGGGCGACAGTGCCCTTGGTGTGAGAGCAAATTCAGACCCCAGCGTCCAGCATCTGCCACGTCACAGTTCTCCCCAGTCACTCACATCCTGGGCCAAATGCCAGCTCTCGCTTACATGCATGAGCAGTGTTCCCTGTAAGCTGATCACTTGGGTGGCGGCCCAGGAGAGATGCAGGTGTCATCCAGCTGATCAGGAAAGCACCCACAGCCACCCAGGGCAGGTAGTTTATGCGGATGGTGCACATCGGTACATGCCTTGGTGCATATAATAAAACTTATTCTGCCCACGCATGGAAAAATTAGCGGGAATGTTGCAAATGAGGAGACAAGAAAATCAGCAGCCAGAAAGGAAATGGAGTGAAACAGCTGCCATGCCTCCCACAGCCCACAGAGCCCCCCCATGCTCTTTGCAGGTACCAGGTGGCACCAGATGGTCCCTGTAACTCAAGATTCAGAGGTTTGTAACAGCAGAAGGGCTCAGGATTACAGTCTAGGCTGAGTCCCCATATAACAGGGTTCTGCCCAGCAATTCCTGCGTCACGCTCCTAACTCCTTACTGAGCACAACTACCAGTTCTGATTTCACCCCGGACCATGCTGGGGACGGGCTCTGTTCATTTTGCGGCATGGTCCCCCGCCCTTCTGAGCTCAGGCTTCTCCGAGGAACTTCAGTACAAGCTCAGGCCGGGGGCACCAGGAAGATCTAGTCACCAACACCACGATGCCCCTGCATAGCCAGGGCATGCTCTGCAGTGCAAACCTCCACAGCAGCAGCAGCACCCTGCAGGGCACCCCAACCGGTGACCATAGGGGCAGCCAGCTGCCATAGGGCAGCACTTTGCTCTTGCGCTCCAGCGGGGGGGTGCTCTCTGCCTGGAGCTCAGCATGGCAATGCCAGGGCTGGCTCAGCACAGGTGGCTCCCTTCTCCGCCTTCCAGCCCGCCGGTCTCCTTGCATGCTGGGGGCTGGGTGTCCCAAAGGCTCACTGGTGGGGAATGAAGAATGGTTTTCTTACAGGTTTGACGGCTCAGGCCTGGCCCCCGCAGCACCTGCTGGGTCAATGGACCAGTGTAAAAAGTAGCTTCCAATTGCATCTTCCCCGCTCTCCAAAGTCAGAGCCTTGTGGGCAGAGCTGGGCTCCCAGCCCTGACTTTAAGTGCTGTGCCCCTCTGTCTCCCATGGGCTTCAGCTCTCAGTGCCCCCGAATGCTGAGATCCACTCCCAGGGAGGGAGGGAGCCATCAATCCCACTGCCTGGGGCTCCTTCAGGGCAGGGGCTGTGGGGGCCAATGCTCAATCTACCACCCCCACAATGTTTTCTGCACGGTGCCCGGCCCTGCTGGAGGCCAGCTGACCTATTATCTGCCCACGCCGCAAGGACATCTGGCGCTTTAGTCTCAGAGGCTGTGCAAGTCGAAACGCAGCCGCTGAAATGAGACGCTGAGGTGATTCGTCCCTTATTCGTATCCCAGTTACCATCCCTCACCCCTGTACCGCCTGGCCTGCCCCACACCGCTCCCCAGGGTGCCTCCTGCCAAGAACGAGCTGGTTGGGGTCATTGGTTAGACATTTAATCAGAGCCACAAAAGAAGCCAAACTGCCCATTGTTCACCTGTTTGACAGGCCCAGACCTGGAAAACCCTGTATGGCCCAGACAGAAAGCAGGAACCCTGCAGCCCTGGCCGTGCTGTGCAGCAGGGGTCAGTTTGCAGAACCCCTCCCTGGCTGTCAGTCTGGACTCGCTGCACCCCCCTTGCTCCCACCTCTTGGCTGTGAGCTGCTGGGGCACACAAGCAGCCCCAGCACCAGCCACCAGCAGTAAAGCTTCTCCAGCCCATCACCCACTGCTTCTCCGGCCTTCCCATTGGGCGAGGGGAGAGGACGGGAGCTACAGTGAGCAGTGGGGCCCTATAGTGTCCCAAGGCTGATGGTCTATATGGGACACCTAAGACAGAAGCCCCTTTGTGCTGGTGGCTGTGCACAGAGCAAAAGATGCCCCCTGCCACAGAGTCCTTCCAGTGTGGGGACGTTGCAAAGCTGTCCATGTGAGTCAATGAGCATTGACGTCATCCTTGGCCCACTGGCTTCCCTGGGAGTGCTGCTGTCTGGGTGATGGCTCCTTCAGACACTCAGAATCGAAACTGTGGTCTTCCCCCTCTGGTACACAGGCAGCCGGCAGAAACCCTCCTTGGCGTGCAAGCGTGCCCACTGATGGGGCTCTGAGTGACAGGCCTGTGTGCCATATGCTGCAAGGCAGTGCCAGGCTCAGAGAAAACTCCATGACCATAAAGTGTTACCGAGCTCCATAGAGTTTAAGTCCAGCCAGGACCACAGGGCCCTCTCCTCCGAGCTCCTGCCCATCGCAGGCCAGAGAATTTCACCACTTACCCCGAGACGGAGCTCAGGCACTTTCCATAGACTAAACTACCTGCGAGAAGGATAGTGTCAGCGATGCACGAGGTGACTCCAGGGTAGGGAAGGTGATTAGGTAGGACATGCCCAGATGAACCCAGCAAGTGATCCAGCCCCAAACTGCAGAGGATGGTGAACTCCCCAACTTCCCCATAGCCCCTGCAAAACTGAACTGGGGAAAAATTCCTTCCTGACCAGCGATCTGGAGATCAGGCAGCCAAGAGAAAGGATTTGCTGGGCCACCTGTGTGCTGCAGCATCTTGTCTGATGTCTTGCCTCTGGCTGTGGCTGATCCCTGAAGCTTAAGAAGAAAAAAAATCTCAGCATGCAGCAGATCCCTTCCTGACCCCTGCAGGTGACTGGCTGTGGGCCTGAAGCATGGCCTTGGATTAGGTCTCGGCTCATCACACAGAACTGTGAGTTGTGCAAGCATGTTGTGGTAGAGCAGAGCTTTCTGGCCGCCTGTGGCCCATGATGGAAAGGAGTGAACAGAAGGCGTCCTAGAGTCCCACATTCCAAGGTTACTATACCCCCCCCCCCCTCCCCCCCGCTTACTCTGCAAAAGGCTTTAGAATTCTCCTAGCAGCTGGGCTGAAGTGTACCCTTAAAAAAAGAGAGCTAAGCTGCGATCGCCAATGCCCAACGACAGCCAGTTCGCCTCTTTAAAGCAGCAGTCAGACACTATTGTAAGCTGGCTGGGGATTTGAAAATAGCCACCTGGGTTGTTCTGTCATGGAGCCAGGATAGTTCTTATGGCTGGATTCAGTCGGAAACATGCCTCCATCCAGGCAAACAGGAACGTGTGGTTAAACCAGGGTCTGTGCAGGCAGGTCTTTGACTTCAGCACTCTGCTAATCTAGCTTCTTTGGTAAGCAGCCCTCCATTTCCAGCATTTCTGGCCAGCCGTCGTATTTGTTCTTTGCCGCATCATTTTTGATGTGCTTTGGAGAAGAAAGAAAAGCATAAGGCAGAGGGTTTGGCACCGGCAAGAGGGCATGTCTGATGTGCAGGGAGATAACGAATTCACGTAATGAGATATAATGACCGCTCTCCCACATCCATCAACAGCAGGGCTTGGGACACAGCTGTCCTGCCCTGCAGCATAGAGTGCTACCACGTCAGCTAAAGGCGACGCTCGTTAGCTGGTAGCAGGAGTAGGCTGTTGCCATTCAGCAGACCTGCCGATCAGTGAATTGTACATGCCGGAGGAGGGGGGCCTTCTCAGCAGATAGTGCAGCGAACAGGCAGGTGTTGTCCACTCACCCCTGGGGGTATAACGATTCTGCCATGGCGGAATTAGCAACCTGACACTAGCTGGTTTTGCCCACCCCAGGCAAAAGCAGCATCCATGTGTGCTCCAAGGAGCGGCAGTGCCTCCAGGCTCTCGTCTGCCTGTGCAGACTGTATGTGTGGGAGCGGCACACAGCTGCATGGAGGGGGGAGTACAGGGTTGCCAGTCATGGCTGGGGGTGGGTACAGGACATGTGGACCCAAGTCTCTGCCGCTGCACAGTTCCAGTGCTAGAAGGCCTGGGCAATGGCTTCCCAACTGGTGGCTTTGGACACAGCCGGAATTAGGCCAGAAGTATTTTGCCTCACACTTTCGCTATGGCCCCGCCTCTCCAGTGCATGTGTGTGAACAGCCCCCCCATGCTTTCAGCCTGTGTATCCTCTCAGTGTGAGACCCAGGGGTTTGGCAGCAGGACAGGATGTTTCACTTGCCCCTTTGCATGCCAGGCCTGGCGGGTTCTGCCCGTCCTGTACAGCTGCTCAGTGGCACAGGAGGTTCCACGCTGCTGGGAAGAGAGCGTGAGGCTGGGGTTCCCTCGCGAGTGCCGCACATTCACACCACGCTACCGCCAGAGCCGGCACTGGTCAGGCTTTGTGAAAAAGCATTGGCAGAGTAGAAGAATCCCAGCAGCAGAAAGGGAGCCAGACTTCTCCCAGCGCAGCCACAAGGGGCTCACCCTTGGGGAGAGGAGCAAATACCTGCTCATAGGGGCTTTTATCCTTGAGCCCTTTGGCGCCTATGAAGAGCCAGTTGTCTCTGAAGCCCAGCTGGCTCGCAGCCCGACTGCCCATCTCAGTGAACATGGCCCGTGCTTCGTCGTTCAGCCTGAGAAGAAGGGGAAACTTGAGGGCTGGGAGCAGGACCCTCAGCCATGCAAGGGACAGCCACATGGCCATTCGAGTCAGGTTCCCTGTGGGAGCCACACACTCCCCACACGGGGGTCTGAGCCTTCCAGTGGTGCTTCAAGCACCAGGGTGAGCATCTCTCACCTACTTGTTCTTTCACCTTCTCCTCCAGGGGAAAAAGTGCATAGTGGGAGCGCTGGGTTTGGAGTTTTAAAAACAATCTCATCGTAGTTTGTATAATAATTGGATAACGCAGCTGTCGTTCCATGTCTGTTACAGAAGGCAGGGCAAAGAGTGCACCTTCTCCTTGGTGCAGAAAGTGGGGAGATTTGTGATGGTCTGTAGCTCCTGGGGGCTTCATTAAGAACATAGGAACAGCCAGACTGGGTCAGACCAAGGGCCCAGCTAGCCCAGTGTCCTGCCTTCTGACAGTGGCCAATGCCAGATGCCCCAGAGGGAGTGAGCAGAACAGGGAATCACCAAACCGATCCCTCTCCTGTCATCCATTTCCAGCCGCTGACAAACAGGCTAGGGGCACCTTTCTGGCTAATAAGTACTGCTGGACCTCTCCTCCATGACTTTATCTAGCTTTTTTTGAACCCTCTTAAAGTCCTGGTCTTCATAACACTCTCTGGCAAGGAGTTCCACAGGCTGACTAAGCACTGTGTGAAGAAATACTTCCTTTTGTTGGTTTTAAACCTGCTCCCCATTAATTTCATGTGGTGACCCCTGGTTGAAACTAATGGGTAGAAGGTTTAAAAACCCACAAACTGAAGTATTTCTTCATGGCTCAGACTGGGATCAACTTGGAGAACGCCCTGGAGGATGCCCTCACCCCACCTTCAATCTCCATTTCAAACCGGAGGGCTGTTCCATCGAGTCCCTCTGCTGTTCTTGATTGCCAGGGGATTGTGTCAGGGGAAGGACTGTCTAAGATAGCCAGCCTCCCGCCCACGTAGGGTTTGGCGGGTCAATGCTTATTCCGTCCAGCCTTCTGCGCACTGGAGTAATGTACTGGGTGTTCTGACGCAGGGTGCCGGCATTCTGCACCACGTGATCTTAGTGAATGGTTGGACGGGATCGCTCCCTGTAGAGCACGTTATCCTCATCTGGTTCCGACTGCAATGCAAGGCCACTCTGCGGGAGGGCTTTGGGGTCTGACCCTGATCCCTTTCCCTAGCACCAAATGAGAGATTTGACATTGACTTGAATTGGCCCTCGGACATCAAACACCCCCTCTTCAAATTGTACTTACTTTGTTGCTGGATCATCATAAGAGGCAACGATTACTATGACACCCTCTTGGATTGCTTTTAGGAAGTCCAGTAACTGCTTGACATCTGGTAAAAAAAAGAAAATCAACAGAGACTTCTGCTGAGAAACACCGGACCCAGCCACAGCCAATTTCCTGACTGATCTGTACAGCGATAGGGCAAAAATCACCCCGGGGCAGAAACCCAGCATAGGCACTGTGCCCCCTACGGTCCTGCAAGGGCCCTCAGCGTGAATTGCAGAGGAGAATTTCACCTATTGTTGACAAGTGAGCCCGAATTTGCAGCATGCTGAAGAGAACAGACCTGCTTCAGACAGTAGCCAGCCGTGTAACTTCTATACAATTACACCTGTCCAGCACACTAGCCATACTGGTTTCATTGAATCACATTTTATGTTAGAAAAAAATGATTGCAAGATCTTCTTGCACTGAACTGTCATTTGTATGCCCGGCTACTTTGCTATTGAAGTCCTGACCTTCGGGACAGGCTCTGGGTTAGAAAGACAGGATCTGTCTTCCGCTAATGATTTTCTTTCCAATTGTTCTTCGTTGGGCTTCCCTAATGAGCCAAATGAGCCCATTTCCGTACAGCATAATTTATAGTTTTTCTATCCAACATGGTTTAAATTCAAATTCATCACACAGCGCCATTTAGGCTAATTAATAAAATACCTCCTCACTGATTAATCAGCTAAAAGGGCTTTGGCTAAGGTCATTAGACTCAAAGGCAGCTGCCTCCTCATGTATCCATGGAGAGGCTTAATGACAGAGCCTGCGCTACACCAGGACTGTGCACGAAATAGTCTACCTTGGGGAAAGGCTGCTGAAAAGTTGTTTCTCCATGTTCTGGGGCAGGACCATAGATGTACTGAATGGCCCCTCAGCACCTTTTATTCTCAGTGGGTTCAAAGGCACTCAGCTATTTGCAGAAGGCCCCTTGCATTTTGCAGGGTCAGGCCCCTTGCACCACGTTGAAGAGCTATTTTCTGCCGGTGCCATAGGATGGAAATCTGTCTTTGCCAGCAAAACAAATGGCAGCCGGCATCTATGATTAATAGGTTCCATTTCGTGAGTATGTGTTTTGTGGGAGCAACGGAAATTGTGATTAATTTCACACTGAACAAAATGCCTGGTTCAGGGTCTTGATCCTGCAACTGGGCACACCGAGGTTCAGAGGTCTGATCCATTGGTGTGCCCGGCACCTGAGTTACCCACCTAATGTTGGATGCAGATGTGGGCGTTCTGTGTGACTCCCTTGCAACCACTCGTGACTTCCAGGAGGACAGAGGGTACCTTGCGGCTAACGCGATACACTGAGCCCCGATGCCCTAAGCGTGATGGCCAGAAACAAGCCCTAGGAGCCAGCAAACATCACGAGGGCTTGTCTGGGGTCTGGGTGTAGGGCTGACTGTCCCCACAGCTCCGAGGGCTTGTGTGGGGTCCAGGTGTAGGGCTGGCTGTCCCCACAGCACCGAGGGCTTGTGTGGGGTCCAGGTGTAGAGCTGGCTGTCCCCACAGCACCGAGGGCTTGTGTGGGGTCCGGTGTAGGGCTGACTGTCCCCACAGCACCGAGGGCTTGTCTGGGGTCCGGGTGTAGGGCTGACTGTCCCCACAGCACCGAGGGCTTGTGTGGGATCTGGGCGTAGGGCTGACTGTCCCCACAGCACCGGGGGCTTGTGTGGGGTCCAGGTGTAGGGCTGGCTGTCCCCACAGCACCGAGGGCTTGTGTGGGGTCCAGGTGTAGGGCTGACTGTCCCCACAGCACCGAGAGCTTGTGTGGGGTCCAGGTGTAGGGCTGACTGTCCCCACAGCACCGGGGTCTTGTGTGGGATCTGGGCGTAGGGCTGACTGTCCCCACAGCACCGGGGGCTTGTGTGGGGTCCAGGTGTAGGGCTGACTGTCCCCACAGCACCAGGGGCTTGTCTGGGTTCCGGGTGTAGGGCTGACTGTCCCCACAGCACCGGGGTCTTGTGTGGGGTCCAGGTGTAGGGCTGGCTGTCCCCACAGCACCGGGGTCTTGTGTGGGATCTGGGCGTAGGGCTGGCTGTCCCCACAGCATGACTTGCACTCATACGACGCAGAGCAGATGTGACTTGTCCCTCAGCTGTTTCAACGTGTTTAAAAGTAAACCTCCGGGGCCACACCCTCAGCTGGCGTAACCTGGTGTCTCGCCATTGTTGTTAGTCATCCTGTGCTGACTGACACCAGCTGAAGGCCAGCTACCCCCCTGCCTCGTGCCCGGTTCCGCCCGCTGTTGGCTGTAGTGGAGTAGTGGAGATACAGCTGCCTGCAGAATTCGGCCAGGTGGATTCGCTGCGTTGGAAAGCCGAGAGCGCGGGGGCGCTCATGTGATCCCCCCATCAGAATGCAGGCTGGGTTCTTCGGCTGACAACCGTGGGCGAGGCTGTTCCTAGCTGCTATCAGCTCCATAGAGCTCCTATGGTAGTTGAGCGTGCGGCCGACAGAGCTAACAGCATGCTGTGTGATCAGCCAGCTGCTGAATACACGTTTCCACAGCTGGCTTCTGTGTCTGCATGACACAGGACACGGGCCCAGCCCTGGCCCCTTCACCCCCCCGGCTCAGCCCAGGAAAGGCAGCAGTGGAAAAAGGGCAGCTTCCATAGGATGCTGTCTGTTAAAATCAAGCTTTGAGGTGGCTAAGATTAGTGCAGAGAGCTGCTTCCCACCCAGGCTCTCCTTTTGTCATTTACTCCGTGAGAGGAGGGGAAGAAAACAAGCGACACAAACAAGATTGCCAGGCTAGGAGTCAGGCCTCACTGGTTTCCACTCACAGGGGGTTAAAAATCATAATAACCTGGGATCTCTTTATGTGCCTGGCTCACCGAGACACCAAGGGGCACGTTTCCAAGCTTTCCCTGCAGCCCCAAGGGCCAGAAAAACATGAAAGATGAGAGGCTCACTTAGTAACGTGATTCCAGGAGCAGGGGCTTGAGGGCAACACCCAACAGAAAGAGCAAAAGTGAGCAGCACGCCTTAGGCCTACTGCTTTTTACTGAGCGGCCAACGATGAGCAGGTAGAAAGAGCTGGTTAGCATCACTGCTTGCACGCGCTGCATTTCAGGCCAGCTGTGCTGCACCTGTGACTGCGGAGAGCTTAGTGGCAGCGAAGTCCTACCTCCAGCGTACATGTCGAAGGTGTCGGTTTTCATGAGCTGGCCAGTTGTTCCTACAGGTGGGACATGAAAGAGACCAATCATTTCCCAGAAGCTAAGCCACATGGCAAACACGCACTGCTCAGCCCATCCGGGCAGGGCCTGCAGGCTGAGGTCTGTGTGCAGGTGCTCCTGGTACAGTCCTGCATGGGGTAAAGGACGCTGGGCCTGACCAGTGCAGGAAAGGGTGCAGCACTGGAGAGCGAGCAGAGCTGCTCACTTGGGTGACACTGGGCTGAATTCGGTCCCACCTCAGCAAAAGGGACCAGCTAGGCCAGAGCAGCAGAGATGGCTCAGAGGGGCTTCAGACTGAGTCTGGCTGGGACCACAATTGGAATGAAAACATTAAATCAGATGGCAGCACCGCCAGGTATAGCAGAGGGAAAGCGGGGGAGGGGGCACCTCCAGGTGTAGCAGAGGGAAAGCGGGGGAGGGGGCACCTCCAGGTGTAGCAGAGGGAAAGCGGGGGAGGGGGCACCGCCAGGTGTAGCAGAGGGAAAGCGGGGGAGGGGGCACCGCCAGGACAAGCAGAGGGAAAGCGGGGGGAGGGGGCACCGCCAGGTGTAGCAGAGGGAAAGCGGGGGAGGGGGCACCGCCAGGTGTAGCAGAGGGAAAGCTGGGGTGGGGCACCTCCAGGTGTAGCAGAGGGAAAGCGGGGGAGGGGGCACCGCCAGGTGTAGTAGAGGGAAAGCGGGGGAGGGGGCACCTCCAGGTGTAGCAGAGGGAAAGCAGGGGAGGGGGCACCACCAGGTGTAGCAGAGGGAAAGCTGGGGTGGGGCACCTCCAGGTGTAGCAGAGGGAAAGCGGGGGAGGGGGCACCTCCAGGTGTAGCAGAGGGAAAGCGGGGGAGGGGGCACTGCCAGGTATAGCAGAGGGAAAGCGGGGGAGGGGCACCTCCAGGTGTACCAGAGGGAAAGCGGGGGAGGGGCACTACCAGGTGTAGCAGAGGGAAAGCGGGGGAGGGGCACCTCCAGGTGTAGGAGAGGGAAAGCAGGGGAGGGGGCACCTCCAGGTGTAGCAGAGGGAAAGCGGGGGAGGGGGCACCGCCAGGTGTAGCAGAGGGAAAGCGGGGGAGGGGGCAGCACCAGGTGTAGCAGAGGGAAAGCGGGGGAGGGGGCAGCACCAGGTGTAGCAGAGGGAAAGCTGGGGAGGGGGCACTGCCAGGTGTAGCAGAGGGAAAGCGGGGGAGGGGGCACCTCCAGGTGTAGCAGAGGGAAAGCGGGGGAGGGGGCACTGCCAGGTGTAGCAGAGGGAAAGCGGGGGAGGGGGCACCTCCAGGTGTACCAGAGGGAAAGCGGGGGAGGGGCACCTCCAGGTGTAGGAGAGGGAAAGCAGGGGAGGGGGCACCGCCAGGTGTAGCAGAGGGAAAGCGGGGGAGGGGGCACCTCCAGGTGTAGCAGAGGGAAAGCGGGGGAGGGGGCAGCACCAGGTGTAGCAGAGGGAAAGCTGGGGAGGGGGCACTGCCAGGTGTAGCAGAGGGAAAGCGGGGGAGGGGGCACTGCCAGGTGTAGCAGAGGGAAAGCGGGGGAGGGGGCACTGCCAGGTGTAGCAGAGGGAAAGCGGGGGAGGGGGCACCTCCAGGTGTAGCAGAGGGAAAGCGGGGGAGGGGGCAGCACCAGGTGTAGCAGAGGGAAAGCGGGGGAGGGGGCACCTCCAGGTGTAGCAGAGGGAAAGCGGGGGAGGGGGCACTGCCAGGTGTAGCAGAGGGAAAGCGGGGGAGGGGCTCCTCCAGGTGTAGCAGAGGGAAAGCGGGGGAGGGGGCACCTCCAGGTGTAGCAGAGGGAAAGCGGGGGAGGGGGCACCTCCAGGTGTAGCAGAGGGAAAGCGGGGGAGGGGGCAGCACCAGGTGTAGCAGAGGGAAAGCTGGGGTGGGGCACCTCCAGGTGTAGCAGAGGGAAAGCGGGGGAGGGGCACCTCCAGGTGTAGCAGAGGGAAAGCGGGGGAGGGGGCACCGCCAGGTGTAGCAGAGGGAAAGCGGGAGTGGGGCACCTCCAGGTGTAGCAGAGGGAAAGCCGGCGTGGGGCACCTCCAGGTGTAGCAGAGGGAAAGCAGGGGAGGGGCACCGCCAGGTGTAGCAGAGGGAAAGCTGGGGTGGGGCACCTCCAGGTGTAGCAGAGGGAAAGCGGGGGAGGGGGCACCGCCAGGTGTAGCAGAGGGAAAGCGGGGGAGGGGGCACCGCCAGGTGTAGCAGAGGGAAAGCGGGGGAGGGGGCACCTCCAGGTGTAGCAGAGGGAAAGCGGGGGAGGGGGCACTGCCAGGTGTAGCAGAGGGAAAGCGGGGGAGGGGCTCCTCCAGGTGTAGCAGAGGGAAAGCGGGGGAGGGGGCACCGCCAGGTGTAGCAGAGGGAAAGCGGGGGAGGGGCACCTCCAGGTGTAGCATAGGGAAAGCGGGGGAGGGGGCAGCACCAGGTGTAGCAGAGGGAAAACAGGGGATGGGGCACCGCCAGGTGTAGCAGAGGGAAAGCGGGGGAGGGGGAAGCACCAGGTGTAGCAGAGGGAAAACAGGGGATGGGGCACCGCCAGGTGTAGCAGAGGGAAAGCGGGGGAGGGGGCACCGCCAGGTGTAGCAGAGGGAAAGCGGGGGAGGGGCACCTCCAGGTGTAGCAGAGGGAAAACAGGGGATGGGGCAGCACCAGGTGTAGCAGAGGGAAAGCGGGGGAGGGGCACCTCCAGGTGTAGCAGAGGGAAAGCGGGGGAGGGGGCACCGCCAGGTGTAGCAGAGGGAAAGCGGGGGAGGGGCACCTCCAGGTGTAGCAGAGGGAAAGCGGGGGAGGGGCACCTCCAGGTGTAGCAGAGGGAAAGCGGGGGAGGGGGCAGCGCCAGGTGTAGCAGAGGGAAAGCGGGGGAGGGGCACCTCCAGGTGTAGCAGAGGGAAAGCGGGGGAGGGGGCACCGCCAGGTGTAGCAGAGGGAAAACAGGGGATGGGGCACCGCCAGGTGTAGCAGAGGGAAAGCGGGGGAGGGGGCACTGCCAGGTGTAGCAGAGGGAAAGCGGGGGAGGGGGCAGCACCAGGTGTAGCAGAGGGAAAGCCGGCGTGGGGCACCTCCAGGTGTAGCAGAGGGAAAGCGGGGGTGGGGCAGCACCAGGTGTAGCAGAGGGAAAGCCGGCGTGGGGCTCCTCCAGGTGTAGCAGAGGGAAAGCGGGGGAGGGGGCACCGCCAGGTGTAGCAGAGGGAAAGCGGGGGTGGGGCACTCTGTATAAAAGGCGAACGAGTTCCACGCCGAGAACTCACCATTCACCAGCGCGACGTTTAACCCTCTGTCAATGTTGTTCTTCACATTGCTCATGAGGCTGGAAATAAAAGCCAGAGACTGAAATGGCAGGCGGCCTCAGCCCGGCCGTGGAGGTCTGCAGGACAGCCCCAGCATGGCTGTGCGCACGGGGCGGCGGCAGGTGCGTTTTCAGCCGGCGCCGGGGTGCATGAGCATAGACGGGGAGGCCTAGCTTCAAATGAATTTCAACCAGCCCTGCACCTAGGCCCGTCCCCATCCCGCAAAGCCGCGGTGTCTCCTCCCGCTCTGTGAGCAGGCTCTTTGCCCAGCTGGTTCCCAGGCACAGCCCATGTACTCGGCAGGGTCCAGACACGGCCCTCGCCTGAGGCTGCTCTAGCAAGCGCAGACGTACCAAAGAGTGGCTGAACCTCCCCCTCGGCCGTGCTTGGCTGCGGCTAAGGATCCTCCCGCCAGGCTGCTCGGCTCACCCCCCAACGTACTCCAACAAGAGAGTCCCTCGCACCTCCAATGCAAACAACCTCTGTGTGTGTGTGTGCGCGTGCGCCACTGCAGTACTTACACTGTATTTTCAAAGCAAATAGACGGCCCAACAACACTGGCGGCTCCACTGATGACTTTAAAGGCAAAAAAGTTTTCGGGACAACTTTTCTGATTGCCACACTTGTTTGGTAGCGGTTTGGTGTCTGCAGGGAGTGAGGAGCAGGCTGTAAATCACAAGGCATCGCAAAGGCAGCCCGGGGTCATCTCCTAACACATGGAAGCTGGGGAGGGGGTTCGACAACTGTGCCAGATCCTGAGCAGCTGACTCAGCTTCTCCTGACACGAGGGGGAGGTCGCATCTAACCTGTGCAGAGATGTTGGAGTTTAGGGAACAGGGTGAATTCGTCCCCGTGCAGCTCAAGGATCATGCACCACTTAGGCTATGTCTGTGCGGCAAGCTGGGGGTGTGACCGCAGTGCCTGCAGGCACACCTGTGGCCCTCTGGCTAGCTCGCCAGAACTGCCACGTGTCACACCCTGGAGGGCTGGGGGTGAGCCTCTTAGTACCAGCCTGTGTGGGCCTTTTGCCCAGGGGGAGATCGCCTGGGCAGAGCACCACACGAGTTTGTTGGTCCTTGTCCTCCCAAAGGAGCCATGTGACAAGAGTGGTGTCTGGAACAGTTAAAGCATCTCGAAGGAACGAGACGGGGTGGGGGGCTCCAAAGGCCAGGGGACGGGAGGTTGCTGAGGAAAAGACTCGTTTAGCTGAGGCCCCTGGAAGGTCTCCTGTGGATTGGTGTATCTAAGGGGACTGGATCATGCTAGGCCCGGCACAGGTCTGTGTGGTGCTTGTTCCAAGTGGCTCATTCGTCAGCACTAGCGGGGCGCAGTGTCCACCGGGGTTTGCCCTTCACTCCCGTTAGCAGCTGTCTCAACAGGCGGGTGAGGAAGAGAGACGGAAAGTCCGCCAAGCGCAGTCTGTTGCTAGCACTGCGATTGCCACAAGCGGCCGTGCAGCAACGCTTGGGACCATTCTGAGCGCCCAGTCCAACTTCCCACGCCACGGGGGCCAGGGAGCCTGCGCCAAGCCCAGTTTGAGCTTTTTTTGGGAGAGACACCCAGCCCTGAGCTATCGCGTGCTTGGGGACAGCTTGCATGAGAGGGACACGTGGCATCAGTAACGGGCCCCGAACTGGGGCCTGGAGGTGAATATCTGCCAACAAGTCAGGGCCCAAGAGGAGCTCCTGGAGTCACCAGTAAAGCTCCCAGGCGCGCAGCAGGCAGGTCACCCCTGGCCTTGTAAGCTTAGCCCCAGGTGGCCCCCCTGGTTCTACCAGCACGTCCAGAGCTCTGGAGTGGCACCGAGGATGGAATACTCACGGGGCAGGTCAGCGCTGGAACCTGCATGGACACAAACAAGAGTTACGCTCCTGAACCCGCCCACCCTTTTGCCGCGGCCGGCCAGAGAGTGGGAAGGGACAGCACAGGGCGAGGCGGGCGTGTGTCTGCCTATGCACGGCCCAGCTCGCTGTGCTGGATTGGCGGGGCGGCCGCGGAGACTCAGCGCCTCAGTGAAATACGCGCACGAGGCTCAGTGAGGAAAGGTCAACGGTGGGAATTGTCCTCCCGTGTCTCAGAACTGGCTGGCGCCAGGGATGCAGAGCCAGCCGCTCAGCCAGCAAGCTCGGGGCCGAAGCCAGAACAGCTGCCCTGCTCTTTACGGGCCTGCACGCCCCGTCAGCTGACCCAGGCTCTGGGCCTTGCTGTGCCAGGTCTCTGGCTGCTGCGCGCACATATCCTCTGTGCCTCGTCCCCGCGGTGGGCATTAAATGTCCCCGAGTCGGAGAACTCGCTGCGGGTGATCTGCAATGAAGCTCCGCTGCCCTTCCCCTGGGGAGGAGCGCAAGCGGAATGGGCAGCACCCTGGCCACGCCGACCCACGGCCAAGGGACAGTGTCACCCACATGCCTGGGCACAGAACAACCTGCCCAGCCAGAGGCCGCGCCAGAGCCGCGAGGATCTGTGTCACTACAAATCACACATCCCCTGGGGCCACTTGTCTCATAAGCAGGGAGGCCTCAGCCACGTTCCAAGACTGCCCCAGCTTTCCTCTGGCGAAGCTCCCTACCCTGCCAGTTCCGCAAGCTGATCGCCTTCCAGCTGGGGCTGAAGTACATCCGGACGAAGAGCCAGGCGGTGGCCAGAGAGAGCAGTATTGATGCTACGTGGATCAGCCCTGCCATGGGGGAGAGAACAGGGCGGTAAGTTGCAGCGCTCTGGGGAGTCGAGCAGCACAGCCATCCTGCCAGGGGCTCCATACTCAGCCCTCCCAGTGACCATGGGCCTCTCTCCGAGAACATAAGAACATAAGAACGGCCATACTGGGTCAGACCAAAGGTCCATCCAGCCCAGCATCCCATCTGCCGACGGTGGCCAATGCCAGGTGCCCCAGAGAAGGAGAACAGAAGACAATGATCAAGTGATTTATCTCCTGCCATCCATCTCTTGCTCTTGTTCTGAAGGCTAGGGCACCATACTTTATCCCTGGCTAATAGCCATTTATGGACCTAACCTGCAAAAATTTATCAAGCTCTTTTTTAAACCCTAATAGAGTCCTGGCCTTCACAGCCTCCTCGGGCAAGGAGTTCCACAGGTTGACTGTGCGCTGTGTGAAGAAAAATTTCCTTTTATTAGTTTTGAACCTACTACCCATCAATTTCATTTGGTGTCCCCTAGTTCTTGTATTATGGGAAAAGGTAAATAATTTTTCTATATTCACTTTCTCCACACCATTCATGATTTTATATACCTCTATCATATCGCCCCTCAATCGCCTCTTTTCCAAACTGAAAAGTCCCAGTCTCTCTAGCCTCTCCCCATATGGGACCCGTTCCAAGCCCCTAAACATCTTAGTCGCCCTTTTCTGAACCTTTTCTAATGCCAATATATCTTTTTTGAGGTGAGGAGACCACATCTGCACGCAGTACTCAAGGAGAAGGAGGCGAGTCCAGGCAGGATTCTCCTCTGACCTTGGGAGCGGCACAGGGCAACTCTCTTTCTTTAGCAGCAGTCAGAGTCATGGGGGCAGACCCCTGTCCTGCCCCTGCTCCCCTTCGATGTGGCCCCCACATTGGCAGACATCCAGCCGCGTGGTAACAATTGCAGGATCAGGGCCCCAGTAATCACCCCATGGGCGTAAGGTGGGCCACCAGCGCCTCTTGTTCAGATGGCACCTGCCTTCTGTGGCCCTGGCCCTAGGGCACGGTGCTGCAGGGAGCTGGTTGCACCAGGCACCTGCGGCCGGAGGAGTTACACCCAATACCGCCACAGACACTTGGGGAGATGAGCAGATCCCGGCAGATGCCAGGGCACAGGGGCAGGAAGGTGGAGGAGGAGTCCTGCTTGGCCCCCCATGAGGTGAGAGAAGGGGTGCTGTAAATGGGGGTTACTCTGGCAACAGCAATTTCACTGTGTGTGGGTGGCCCACTTGGCTCTGAGCATGAACCTCACCCTCTGGAGCCCAGCCTGGCCAGAGTGCGGGGTGTTCTGACTTGGTGGGTTTGCAAGACATAGAGTGGCCAGTGCATGAGACTGGGAGTCAGATTCTTCCACTGGCCCACCATGGGACTCCAGGCAAGCGCCTGGGCCTCACCAGGCCTCAGTTTCCCCCATTACCTACAAATACTAGGCCCCTTCTGGGACTCAGCCTGAGCTCCCTGCACTGGGTGGAGTTGCTGGTCCGCGCTACACGGGGGGGTCTGTCTAAGTGATCAGAATGTCTCTTCTGTACACAAAAGTCTGTGACCGTAGGGTTTGGAGGTCCAGGGGAAAAGGGCAGATATAGCAGCAAAGCATCACTCATGTTCCTCTCTGTCTTAAAGTCCCAAGTGGTACTTTCAAAAGCCACATAAATCCAAGTCCTTCTTGGGTGCTCGAAGCTGGGGGGATTCCTGACCTCCCATCCCAGCCCCCCAGCTAGTGCCGTGCTCCCACTGAACTGCTGTTGGCTCAAAGCTGACTGGTGTTTCAGTTCAAAGCAATGGTCAGCAGAGCACATTTTTTCCTGCCTTGGAAACATGATATGAGAAAGCCTTTCTGTTGTGTGCAAATGGCTCTTAAGGAAGCAAGAACCTCTCCACAGTCATGTCTACCCCCTTTCAGGCTGAAACACATAAAAGGTATTTAAAAAATATGGCTGCACGCTAATTTACACATAGATCCTTTTACACTACTCAGGCTGGTTATGGTAATTCAGAGGTCTTCATGTAAAAGAGAAACAGATCCAAGGAAGAGGAACAAAGGGCATCTTTTATAATCCTTATAAAAACAAACATCCTTTCTCCTCTCACCTCTCAGCCTCATCGCAAGGCTCAGGTACAAACGGCCTCGGCTCTAATCACACGTCAACCTGCTGAAATAGAAAAAATACCATAAAATATAACTAGCAGCCATTAAAACTAGATAAGTGTTAGATCAAAGCGTTTAACTGCTACGGTAACACTCCTGGGGTATTTTTGCAATAAGATGGCATACCAAAGACGCATCCCATTCCATATATTTGCAGACAAACACGGCTGATTCAGCTATGATGGTATGTGTAGAGCTATTGCAAATCATTTGTATAATTTTCAGGATTTTGGGGTCAATTCAATTAGACTACCACACATCACCTTAAACTTACATCTTTTTTAAGATCACCCTTGGCTGCTCACCACTTAGTCTTTGTATCCTAAGGTAACGTTTTATGGTCTACTTCAAAAGGGATCATTTTTTATTATCTATTGCTGATTGTAATAAGATGAACGAGTTTAAAATTCCTCAAATGCTTGGCAGCACATTCTTTATTACAGAATATTTCAAATCGCAGTTTTGTTGCATTT
This sequence comes from Carettochelys insculpta, assembly GCF_033958435.1. Lineage (NCBI taxonomy): Eukaryota > Metazoa > Chordata > Testudines > Carettochelyidae > Carettochelys > Carettochelys insculpta. The sequence goes on along the minus strand of NC_134147.1, from coordinate 48,423,990 downwards.
CTAAGCTGGATAATGCAAAGTGCATTTCTGATCTTAAGGATTGCTGAACCCCAGCTGAGGACATGCAAGGCTTGGCCTTCTCAGGTTAGAGGCAATTTATTGTTGTAAACCAACACCTAAAGAAACCACAATAGTTGAATAACTGAAAATGCTAACAAGCAAATCTTATATATCAGACACAGCGCCATTCTTTGCACCACTTATTTGGTGCTTTTCTTGTGCTACATGCCCGACATGAGGACTCTAACTGTACCGAGATGTTAAAGTTCTTTAGGATCATTTTGAATGTGGAAAACAAACAAACAAACACACAAAGAAAAAAATAACCCCAAACCCACAGAACCAAACTTGATTCTTACCTGCCCAGGAGTGACACCAGAAGTCTGTCAAGTACTTTGGCTTTACAGTGGGGTAAACAAGATCAGTTTGTCCCATGGGACCTGATCTCTTACAGCCTTACTGAGACCTCAGTCCCACTGCTTTTTCTGGGCGTTTGCCGACCTCGGGACTGAGCGTGGAATATTGGTCTGTGCGCCAGCCAGATAGACCCTCACCAGGATTTGATTTGCGAACCTGCAGCCCACAATAATTCAGATTGTCTGTCCTCCCTATTCCACCTCTAACCCCTCAGCAGTGGTCAAAGCAAGCCCGAAAGGGGGCATTTACCTCCGGTGCTGCTGCTTCTGATCTGACACGTGTCATGCAGGTGACTGTGGAGACGGATCCCTTATCTCACTTCCTGCTGTTCCACCTGTGATTGCACTGGGGGTGGGAGGCAGATGGTAACTGCCTGGTACCCGCCCCCAGCTCTGTTTCGTTCAGCGGCAAAAGAGCAAAGGCTCTGCTGGTGAGCTGGTCACAGACGTAAGCCGTGCTGGGCTCTGCCTCCCTGTCTGCTGGGCGGATTCTGACTGCTGGGGCCAGGCTGCCTTTGTGTCAGTGCAAAGCGGGAAGAGAAAAGCTATCCCTCGCCGACCCACCCAACCCCGACAAGTCTCTAGGCCAAAGAGTTAGTAGGGAGCCCTTGCCTGGATCTGTCGTTTCCTGTTCAGCTGAGGACTGCGGCTCCATAGCTGCACAGGGGCTGAGGGTCACTGCAGGCCCCAGGCCGGTACTGCCCCACGTGGGGTGTGGAGGGCGTTGCCTGGGGCATGCCAGCGAGAGGCTGTGGCTCCCTGACACACACTGCGCTCTGGCCTTCAGCTGGGCTGACGCCGCTTCCCTGCCCAGCTCTGCCTGTATGCAAATGGGCTCCTTTAGGAGCTGGTGGTGCCTCCAGAAACCAGCTGGGCCGGACTCAACCACATGAGCCTTGGCCAAAAGCTAGTGAGGGGTCGTCTGAGAGCTACAGGTGCATCCCTGCAGGGATCCAGCACACAGCCAGAGCCCGGGGAGGGGCTGTCCCGATTGCCTGGGGAGTGTGGTGATGAGCAGGGTCCCTCTCATTTTTAACATCCATGTGCAGAATAAATTTTGTTATGTGCGCCAAGGCATGTGCAGATGTGCATCCCAATAGCAACACAAGCTGCCGGCTGTGGATGCTCTGCTGAGCCTGGGGTGGCACCTGACTCTCCCCTGAGCGGCTGCCCAAGCGCTTAGCTTACAGGGGACACTAGTGATGAGCTGGAGGGAAAGATACACTCTCTCTGTCTTGCCCTGGGCCAAAGCCAGCGACGAACCCAGAGCCCAGGCCAGCCTAGTGCCTGGCCCACCAGACCATGCATTTAGGATGGGCAAGTTCTTATATTCCTAGCAAATTAGTGCCCGTTCTTTTGCCCCGGCCCTCCCCAAGGCCCGTCCAAGCCAAAGGGTTTCCACCCAGGGACAAGGCTGCATTGGTTTGCCTCTCACCTCCTGCAGCTGCCCCAGGAGAGACAGTGACACTGTGCTCTCCAGCCCCAGCCGCAGACTGGCCGCCATCTCCTTCACTGTGTTTTCAAAGGAGCTCTGACGCACTTTCTGTATGTGGTTGGCTCTTATCTAAGTATATTGTTAACTGGATAAGGACCTTATTCACTCAGACGCACTACCTGAGCCCCAGCCTGGATTATTCTATTTACTTCCCAAAAGCCACAAACCTGGAAACCTCAGATGCTGTATCATTTCGGCTATGGGCATCCTTACTACCAGACTATCTAGCTATATAGATGTCCTCCTCAAACCCTGTGCCACCAAGACTCCCAGCTATCTCCGAGATACCACTGACTTCCTGAGGAAATTACAAAACATTGGAAAACTTCCTGACAACACCATCCTTGCACCCATGGATGTAGAGGCTCTCTACACGAATATTCCACATGAAGACGGATTACAAGCAATCAGGAACACCATCCCCGATGTCACCACAGCCAGTCTGGTGTCAGACCTGCGTAACTTTGTTCTCACCCATTTCTGATTTGGGGACAACTTATACCTCCAGATTAGTGGAACTGCTATAGGCACCCGCATGGCCCCACAATATGCTAATATATTTATGGCTGACTTTGAACAACAGTTCCTCAGCTCTCATCCCCTATTATCCCTCCTTTACTTACAATACAATCGATGACATCTTTATCATTTGGACCCATGGTAAAGAGACTCTGGAAGAATTTCACAGAGACTTTAATAATCTGCACCCCACCATCAACTTCAGCCTTGAACACTCCACACGAGAGATACGTTTCCTGGACACGGCAGTACAAATCACTGATGGCCAGATCAATACCACTCTCTACTGGAAACCCACTGACCACTCCACTTAGCCACATGCTTCTAGCTTCTGTCCTGCACACACTACACGATCCAGCCTTTACAGTCAAGCCCTGAGATACAATCACATCTGCTCTGATCCTACTGACAGAGACCAAAAACTACAAGATCTCTACCGAACATTCATGAACCTGAATTACCCACTGGGAGACGTTAAAAAAAAAACAAAACGACAGGGCCAGACTAATACCCGGAAACCAATTATTCCAAGACAGGCCCCAAAAAGCCAAAAACAGATCACCACTTGTTATTACCTACAGCCCCCAACTCAAACCACTGCAACACATCATTAAAGACCTACAACCTATCCTAAATCATGGTGTCACACTCCAGAAGGCCCTGGGTGACAGGCCTGTTCTCTCCTATAGACAACCTCCCAACCTTATGAAGATTCTCACTAGCAACCACAGATTATACCACAATAATACTAATCCTGGAACATTTCCTTGCAACAAACCCTGTTGCCAACTTTGTCCCTGTATCTATTCTGGAGATCCCTTCACTGGACCTAAGCACATTAATTACAGAATCAGGGCACATTCTCCTGTTCCTCAACTAATGTTATATATGCCATCATGGGCCAGCAATGCCCACCCACTATGTATGTTGGGCAAACTGCAAACATGCTTCACCGAAGAATAAATGGACACAGAGCAGACATCAAAAATCTCCGAATACACGAACCTGTCAGCCAGCACTTTAACGGAGTGAGCCATTCTGTTAAAGATCTGATGAAATGGGTCTGTCTCACGAAAGCTTCATCACCTCATAAATTATTGTGTTAGTCTTTAAAGTGCTACATGACTTTTTTTGTTTTTATTTGTTAAGCAATATATCGGCAGTGAGCACAGCAGCCTTGCTGACTTGCGGGGAGGGATTTCTGACCCCTGAAGCCCTTATTTAGTGGGAATAATGTTCAGGTTGCTAATTAATGACATGGAAATATGGTTTGTGCCCCAGCTACTGGCCTTGGCTGTATGACTCAAGCAACATAGGGGCCCAGTCCCCAGGTTTTTCTTCCCAGCCAGCCCTGAGGCTGCAGCTGGTTTGTGAGGCTGACATGAGGGTACGACACACCTTCCTCTCCACAGCTTTGCCGGTCCAGGGAAGGAATGGTAGGAAATCCCATTGTGCCTTGTTTTCCAGAGTGCCGTGTTCATGGGAGAGGCCAAGAAACTGGAGCTCCACCTCCAGGTGTACGTCTCTGATTCCCAGTGAATGCTAGACCCTGGAGATGGAAAAGACTTCACCAGAGATTGCCTGGCTGCCTATTCTTAGCATTGCAACGGGAGGATCCCTTAGCTGCGGTCCAGCCAGTTAGGACCATTTAGGATAATCTCGTCTGACTTCCAGCATCTCCCAGATGGCAGAAGTGCAGCCAGGGCTTCCTGGATTCAGCCCAGCACTGTGGGCTCAGATGAAAACATAGAGCCGGAAGCTGGAGAACTGGGAATAGAAACCAGAGCTCCACAATTCCTAGCTTCCCAGGTTGGAAGGAAGAGCTGTTAGGTTCCCTGTCTGAGGCCTGGTAGCTTGTTAAGATTGTGGAAATCCCGAAACACACCTCAGCCTGTTTTCTGCAGCTACTGTTAACATCTGTGAACTTTCACCCAGCAAACGTTTTGGGTCTTGAACTTCTAGGGCCAAGACTTAACCTTGTGACTAGTGCTGCCTTTCACCGAGAGACATACTGATTGCAATTTACAAATGTGATAGACGCCAGCGTGTGCCAGCAATACCCCTCTGCCAGGTACATTGGGCAGACCAGACTGTATCTACACAACAGAATAAATGGACACAGATCAGACATCATGCACGGTAACATACAAAACCCAGTGGGACAACATTTCAACCTCCTGGACACACAATTACACACTTGAAAGTTGCCATTCTCAACCAAAAATCTACAAAACCAGGCTGCAATATGAAACCACCAAGCTGGAAATTCATCTGCAAATTTGACACCATCAGAATGGGCTTGAATAGGAACTGGGAATGTCTCTCTCATTACCCTCATTTTCCACTTTAGGTATTCTCACCTTCTTGTTCACATCCACCCTGAGTGAATTAGCTTTGATGTAACACCACCATCTTTGTATCCCTAATGTCTGTTTCTTCTCCTTTTGCTTCATGCGTCGGATGAAGTGAGTTGCAACTCAGGAAGCTTCTGTCACAATAAAATTGTTAGGCTTTAAGGTGCCATTGGCTTTGTTGTTTTTACTGGTTTCAAACACACCCAAGGGCTGGCCAGAGCACAGGGAACAGCAGCACAGTGACACTAAGAATTTGCAAATGGACAGCTGCAACGCTCTCAGAGGGTTACTGCAGGTGCTGCGGAGTTGGCTATACAGGGCCCCCTCCAGACTGGCTCAGTGTGGGGGGGCCCTGGTGCTAAACTGGTGCACATGGGATCAGAACCAGCCTGCACTGCAGCCTCGGGCCAGGAGCATCAGAGGCGATTTGTCAGCCGGCCAGATGAGGTGCCTGCAAAGCATATGCTCGTGCTGTGGCTGCTGTGGCGCCCACCTACCTCAGGGGGAGCAACCAGGGGACATGCAGCTTCCCCATCTGTGTAGCACAAGCAGCCAAAATGCACAGCACGGCTCCCAGCATGCAGGTCAGCAAGACTGCAGATGACACAAAGCCCTAGAAACTGCTGCAGGCCCTGGGAATGGTCAGACCTGCTCTGCGGGGTTCACACCTCTTCTGATCGATCGCATGCAGCTCTTTCCTCCCCCCGGCTCAGATGTGTCTGGACACACACCCTGACTCCTCCACCCTTCACCCCCTGAGGTCCCAGCTCCCAGGGTAACTCCTACACCTGAATCATCAGAACTCTCCCCTCACTGAGGAGCAGCTTGGTGCCTGGGAGCCGAGCAGGGAAATGGCTCCACCCTGCAGGGTGCTGCCAGAGTTTGGGGCAGACAGACTTTTCCAGGAGCTCCCCATCCCCTGGGCTGGGGCGGTGTGGGGTAGGGGCTCCCAGGTAAGGGCTGTCCCCTCTGTGCTCCTGGCACCCCCGGGCTGGAGCCAGGAGAGCTTTTTTTCACAGCCGTAGTGAGGCAAGAGCCCAGGAAAGGGAAATACAGGGATGTGGGATGGAAGGGACTTCCTGGGCGAGCAAGGGCAGTTCCAGGTCCAGTGTCACAGGCAATCCCATACTGTCATGCTCGCCATAAAGATACCCAGCTCCAGCTTCAAATGCAGAAGGAGTTTGGCTGGGGGCTTTTTCCCCTTCATGTTTCCCCATGCAGGGCTGGAGTGGCCCCCTTTGCACTAGCAGCAGCTTTGCCACCACCCAACCCCGTCCTAACGAGCCCCAACGCCCGCTCCACAGAAGGGGAACCACTCCCAGGAGGGTACTTGCAAAATGACCTATGGAACCAATTTCTTCCTCCCCTGGCCTGGCTTTTATCCACCCCACAATGCTGATTTTGCTGCAGGCTCTGCAGAGAGATAATGGCGAACAAGCTAATAAGCACTCCCTCTTTCGGCAAGCCATTGACTTGTTTGTGCCACTTGGCTGGGCTGTAACCCCAGATGAAACTCACTGGGGCAAATCTGCCCCTGGTGAAATTCCCAGCACTTCTCTGAACTGGCCCACGGGTAATTTCATCCCTCTCGTTCTGTGCTGTTCCCTTGTAATGGCGTCACTGATTTGGGAAGATCCAGTGAAAAGCAATGGAGTAGGAAGCTACATGCCACAGAGCAAACAGGAAGCTGCGGAAGCTGGTGGGAGGTGAAATGAACAGATTGTTTGGCTAAGCAATTACAAACCTTCCCAGAACAGCTTTCACAACAAATGTTGGCCAAGCAACACTTTGCCTCCTTTACAGCACTCCTGTCAGACGCTGGCCTTAAAGGAAATTCTACCTAGTAGATCTTTGTAGCAGTCAATGCCCAGGAGAGAAATTTCATGAAATGTGCCTATTCTGACAGGGTACTTTGCAGTTTATGAATGTTCACGTTCTCCACTCAACAGCGGAGGAAGTTAGCTTCTGCGGGAAAACCCTGCTGTCTCGTTATTCCTTTCCATTTCCCTGCTGTAGCGCTCTCGTGCCCCCAGCTCACACACTCGCGTGTGCCGACACACAGCAATGGAAGCGCTAAGTACTGCCCTGACTGGGACATGCAAGATAAGGATTTCTCTGCTGAGAAATCACAAGAAAAGTAGCACAAAGAAAGACAGACCCAAATCCTGAATGGTCTCACTTTCGCCGAGCAGCATTGCAAACAATTAGACCAGCTCTTCAATTGGTGTAAATCAGCAATGCTCCACTGATTCTAATGCAGCAGTGACCGTGTCATTTCCCCCCTGGGGAGGCTCCGACCTGAGGTGTCTGGCTCAGCAGAGAGCTGCACTGAGCTTAGAAATGGTTGTTGTTATGCCCAGAGTTGTTTCTGACTTCCAAAGGTCCTGCCTGTTTGGAGAAGCACGCAGATGTGTGAGCTTGTGAGCAGCCTTTCCGCCAGCATCAGCGTCACTCTTCCCTTGGAGGATCTTCAGGGTGGTCAGGTTAAACCTTTTCTCTTTTGCAAGCCACGCAGGGGGATGCAGCCCGGCTTGGCAGAAGTGTGGAAAACCCTGGCTGAAAAATGGGCCTCTCGGGAAGCTTCATGGCCCAACCAATCCAAGGCTCATTTGAGCTGTAGAATGCCGAGGGGCTTAAACACTGACTTTTGTAGGGCAAAATCTTAACCAAATGCCCCAAAACTAATGTTACAGGACTGGGGCAGGATTGCTTTATAATTCAAGGGAACAAACGGCTTTTACCTGTGATAAGGTTAATGTGATTAGCTGACCCAGTCCATAGTTCCTGCCAGCTGTGGTTTGTGTTGTTTTATTTTGTTTTTAAAACTGTTCAGATCATAAAATGTCTGGCCAGAGGGTTTCCCTTGTGAGAGAATCTGAAGAACTTACAGCTATTGTAAGTCAATAGTTAATCAGTGAACAGCATCAGTGTTACGGGCAGGTCCCAGGACCTTCAGTTCGTAGCCAAACAAGAGACCCACAGCTGGCATAGATCCACCGTCAGTGCAGCTCACGCTAAGGCAAAGGAGCAGCATCCACCTACTCCAGCTGAGCATCTGGCCCCGCGTGGGGAAAGGCCTGGGAGCCAGCCATGTCTGATCTGCTGAGCGCTCTGTGGATTGCCTGGAGTAAAGTGCAGGCTGGTGGGGAGACTCAGACGCTGCCAGGGCCAACACTACACAGCAGACATGCTGGCTCTGTTCCACCAGCCTCTGCCCAGTGGAGCGTTAGGTTGGTCCTGTTCACGGAGGCCAACAGCCGCCATGGGCCCCAAGGCCAGGTGGGAGTGGAGACCCAGAAGGGGCGTGGCCAAGGGTGGAAGGGGCAGGGCCTAGGCCATCTGGCCTCAGTGCTGCCTGGTCTGCAGCCCTGCCTCCCCGCTAGCTCAGCCGCACACAGCAGCGCTGCCGCAGCAATTCACAGGGGTGCGGAGGTCCGGCTGCAGCCACTGCCAAAACAGCACCAGTGGCTGGAGCGCCAGGCCCCTTTGAAATGCCAGGCCTGGGGTCAACTGCCCCCTTGCCACACACCCCCTCAGTGGGCCTCCCCCAGCTCCTCCCTTAGCTGTCACAATACCAACTCTGCACTGGGTCCAGGGCCTCCTTCCTGCTACTCCTCTCCTATCCTGGGGTGACCAGGAGGCTGGTTCAGTGACAAAGGGGTGGGCAGGCCAGGCAGGACCTAGCGGGATTGTCAGCAAGTGACTGGACCTCACAGAAGCATCAGCCACTGCCCCCCAGACAATGATCCCCAGCTCAGTGCACTGGGGTAGCTCCTCATCCCACTGGCGCCAGCTAGAGCAGGGCAATTCCCAGCAGCTGAGGCTCTGGCATGGGCTGTTGTCTTATCCTAACTCCTGGCTTAATGCTGTCCCGGTTAACGGTGCTTTGTTACAGTGCTTATCTGACGAGTGCAGGCTTGTCTAATGACATGCAATGTCCTTGTAAAGTCCTTTGGCCTTCCACTTTGTCCTCTGCTGGCAGGACTTTCTGGGAAAGCATCCTGGCCTGGTGGGGGTTTGGACTCAGGGTGAGCCGGGAGCCTCCCATCATCTCCCCTGGGTTACCTGAAAGGTATGCAGTGCAGCTGCCCCTCCCCCAGGAGCCTTCTTCTGGCTGTGCTGGGGACGGGGAGGGGTGTGCATGCGTGTGTGTGCGCATGTGTGTGTGTGTGTGAGCGTGTGTGTGCGCGCGCGCACGCTGATGTCAGGATGTCCCCCTTCCCTCCCCTCCCCACTTGAGCCCCCCCCCGCCATAGCCTGTCTCCGTAATGCAGGATGTCACAGCTACAAAGTCCTGTGTCTGCGCTTCAAATGCACATACGGATGGCCGCAGGGGGCCAGGCCAAAGGGCCAGCTAGCCCTGTGTCCTGGCTGCCGACAGCGGCCAATGCCAGGTGCCCCAGAGGGAGCGGAGAGAACTGGAAACCATCAAGTGATCCGTCCTCTGTGGCCCATTTCCAGCCTTGGCCAAACAGGGGCCAGGGACATGCCCTGCCCACCCTGGCTAATAAGCATTGGCTGCTGCTGTGTGCCGGCTGCTGCTGTGTGGCCCCACACCCGCCCTCCGAGATCTGCCCAAAGGTTATGAGGCTTGGTGACAAAGCAAGAGGCAGGTGAGTTGGAGGAACCTGTTCTACTGCAATTCCCTGCACTGCAGGGTAAGGAAGTAATTCTACAGGCAAGACACCGAGAGCACAGGGAAAGAACAAGAAAGAGGGAAAGCAGAGCAGGAAAGAGATCTGACCCATGGTCTCAGCAAGCAGCAGGCGGCTCTTACGCCCGAGTGCTCCATGTGTAGTAACCGGCCTTTTGCTTGGGCCAGGAGTTACGCTGTGGCTGCCTCTGCCCGGAGCACTTGGGGCAATGTGTCAGGCCACTGGGGTTGCTCTGGGCAGCCCCATAGACAAGACTGGGAGTAAAGAGAAGCAGACGGCAGGGTGGGGGCTTTGACGATATGGGGCCAGACTCCTGTGCTTGTGTGGGGACACTCCCCTCCCAGGCAGCCTCAGAGATACGCACTAACTGATGCCCAGTTGCCTGTGGCCTCCGGGCTCCTAACAGCCCGAGAGTGGCAGATTTGGACCTGCTCTCTCCCCTGCAGGTGCGGGGCCCGTTGGGCTGACACCAGGTGGGAGTGGTGGGGCAGAGGGTGGCTATGCTCGCCCCGAGCTGAGAACAGAGCTTCATGGCCTCTAAGGCCCCGGGGACCCCTCCGCCCAGCTAGTCTGACCTCCTGCTCCACACGGGGCCGAGAGCTGCCTGCAGAGGCCACCAGAGCAGAGCTGTTAGGAAAGCATTGTTAGTGACAGCAAATCCACCACAGCCCTTGGGAAACTGTCCACTGGCTCATTACCGTCACTGCTACAACTGACTCCTCATTTCCAGCCTGGACTTGTCTGGCTTCCACTTCCAGCCACGGGGTCGTGTGTGAGCCCATCTCTGCTGGACTGAGGAGCCCAAAGGCCAACCCTTTCCTCATCCTCTCCCTGGGCTGCTGGCAGAATTCCCAGGCCTGGGTGGGAGTGGGTTAGGGTGAGGGTAACTCCAGGCCTTGGAAGGAGGGTGGAGCTCGGCCAGATGGGGCAGGGCTGGAGGCTAGCTCCCCCCAGCCAGCCGTTCGGCACCGCTTGGCCTGTGCCTTTCAGGGTTCCAGCAGCAATTTAAAAGGCCCAGGCTCCAGCTGTTGTCACGGCCATGCAGCAGCGGCTGGGAGCCCTGGGTCCTTTTAAATCACTGGGCCCTGGGGCCGCTGCTCCCTTTAGTGCCACGTCCCCATCCTCCTGACTCTTCTCTGGCCCCTCTCCATTTTATCAGCAGCCTTCGAGAACAGTGGGCACGCAAGCTGGAGACTGCTGCCCAGCAGTGGCCCTACTAGTGCCAGACCCTGCAACACCATAACCTCTCCACGCTGACTCATGGTCCCTCTGGTCAGGCATTCGGGGGTCACACTAACTCACTTGGCCGTTGCTTTGTGCAGGGAGGTCATGTTCAGCTGATCACCCCAAGTCTTTTTCACGGTCACTGCTTCCCTGGGTGGTGCCCTGTGTGTGTGTGTGAGCGTGGCCTGCAGTTTTTGGTGCACTGAAGACCCAGTGTCAATGGCATGAGAAGCTCTGACTCCCACAGGGCTAAACTTGGCTCTCGGAACCAGGAGCCGGACCTGTCTCCCAGACATTCCCGCACACCTCGCTGAGCTGTGCACCGGCCCACCAGTGAACCCAGCCCCCGGGAGATGTTTGCAGTCCTTGGGCTTACTAAGATCCCCATTGAGAACTGCACATCCTGGGGGCAGATTTAAAACCCACTAGAGAGGATAATAAAACCTGGGGATGATGCCTAGGACCCAAAACCTACCCTCAGCACATTGGACTTCTACCAGCAGTAAGGATTTTGGCTGAACCTTGCACAGATCTGCAGTTTACAGATCCATTTTCTTTATTTACAGCTATGGGCAGGCTCAGCTCTGCATTTTTGGGACAAGAATATTAAGAGATTCCTTGTGTGAGACAGCGAAGAGTTCACTATTTTGGTTCATTATTATCTGGCCCATGAGTGCTAAGCAAGATCTGCACTAACCATGATCATTACACAGGTTCCTTGTCTTCTTTGACTCCTCCAGTTGGCCATTTCTCTTTGCCTGTTTCTGTCACGTGCTGAAGCCCTTGACTCTCTGTTACTGGAACTTTTCTCTGCAACAAACCCCGTTGCCAACTCTGTCCATATATTTACTCTGGAGACACCATCACTGGACCTAACCATGTCAGTTACATGAGCAGGGACTCATACTCCTGTACCTCCACTAATGTGATACATGCCATCATGTGCCAGCAATGCCCCTCTATTGTGTATATTGAACAAACTGGAAAAACACTTCATCAAAAAATGAATGGGCACAGAGCAGACATTAGGAATCTGAATACACATAAACCTGTCAGTGAGCAGTTCAGTCTAGCAGGCTATAGCCTCTGAGACTTATATGTGCATTCCAAAGCAAAAACAACAAGAAGTCCTATGGCATCTTATAGACTAAGAGATTTATTGGAGCACAAGTTTTCATAGGCAAAGACCCACTTCATCAGTAGGCATCTGACAAAGTGGGTATTGGCCAAAAAAGCTTATGTGCCAGTAAATCTGTTAGTCTATAAGGTGCCATAAGACTTCTTGCTGTTTTTGAGGACACAGACTAACATGGCTACCACTCTGATACTTCTAAAACAAAGAGACTTTAACACCAGATTACAAAGGGAGACGTCAGAATTGGAGTTCATTCACAAGTTCGATACTTATCAGCTCAGACTCTAAAAGCTATCAGTTACCTTACGTTTGCAGGGACAGTTTTCCTGACCTTTGATATCCGGAGTGATCCCAGGCAGCTTTTATTTCATTTTTTTCTATCTTTCTGTACAATTCTCTGCATCTCAGTTATCATTTATCAGGATTTTCCAGCTCTGAAGAAGTAGGTCTGTCCCACAAAAGCTAATAAGTTATATTGTTAGTCTTTGAAGTGCTACAGGACAGCTTTTTTGTTTTTTGTTACATGTGTGTACAGCACCAGAGTGTCTGATCCGAGATGAGCTCTTTGGCTGCTACCAGAAAAACCAACCTATCACTAGTCAGTGGTAACAGTGGTTAGACTAGTCACGAACGTCACATTTCAATTAACCATAGCATTCAGCGCTGGTACTAAGAAAACCTGGTTTTTTTCAGAGCTACTTCAAGTGATATTCCAATCAGTGCAGTACAGAACACACACCAGACAACAGGTTCTGTCTCCAGTGAGTCACTGCATATGCAGAAATGGACGGCACTCAGAGCTTTAAAACTAACTTTTGCCAGAAACAGTACTGTACAAGTAACACATGTCAGAAAATTTTCATTTGGAAAACCAGGTACATAGAGATGAAGAAGGGTAACAACAGCGAAAAGAGTAGACAAAAAGGAGACCTGTCCTCAAGTTATTGCCTGTAAAAAGTCCACCAACTGATCCAATTTCTCCCTCAACTTCCCGCCGTTATAAGAAGGAGTAATAAATGAATGAGAAGCAATACGCTCTCCCAAATGGTTGCTGCTAGCTGAGTTTTATTTTACATTCAGCTACTGAACTGCCTGACACCCCTGCCCCCCTGCCTGCAAGCCACCTTGAGCCAGAGTTAATTGTAAAAAAGACTTACAATGGTAACCAACATAAAGGACACAAAGCAATCATTTTAGTGATATGTAAAAGCCCCTCTTCCCCGGCATTTTTCTAGGGACATAATGGCATTAGAGCTCTTTTATATACTGAATGCAAATGCACATACCAGGTCCTGCAGGTGTCTTCAATCTCTGAAGGCTGCGTTCCAAATGAGGTGTTGTCACAGAGAGGATGGGACAGCTTTCTAACTAATGCTTGTAAGCCTAGTGTTCCATGGGGATGGGTGTGTGGATCAAGCCCAGCCCCACTGTGAATTACCACAGACTTCTCCTGGGTATACTGTGCTGCTGGCCTAGTTAAATCAACTACACACAGCTCTGCAGATCAAGCCACAAGAATGAGGAAGTTTGGGTGGTAATTCACACGGAACTCAGCTCTGCACTGACAAACATACCTGTGTGCACACAAAGGGATCTGTTGTAATTAACGTGTTCAGATGTAGCTAATTCCTTGAGTTAGCTCATTTCCCCCTTTGGGCCTTCTGCTCACACTTAGTTGGCCTCCAATCCATTTCTTTCTCAGAATGCGAAAGGAAGATATCTGAACTATCTCAGAGATTTATATGCCTCTTTACCGTCCAGATTTAAAGTAGTTACCATAGCAATTACAACAGCTGATAGATATGATCTTGTACCTGTCAGTACACAAATATTATTCCTGAAATCACTGAGCTACTTGCCCAAATAAAACTTTGCAGGGCCAGACCTCAAATTATAGCAGAGAAATAAAGCCAGATTTTCTTTATGAGATACTTGGTGACTTTCTAATGTGGTTGGAACACTGTACAAGTGGGGGTAGATGAAGGGGTGGTCTCATGTCTCCCCCGCAGCTTGGCCAACCATTCAGTGACCAGTTCTGGAGTTTGTTGCATAGGAAATAAAGTGTGTTTAAACAACACTAAGGGTATTAGCGGAGCAAACAATGTCAAAGGGAAGGCTGACACAGGCTTCAAGTCTCATGTAGTCGTTGGGAAAAAACCTGATTACCGAGGCTGTAAAATAAAATGCCCTGGAAAATACAAGAGAAAATTACCAACAATTTTTTTCCCCTATGGATTTATAAGCATGAAATGAGACTCTGAGCAAAAAGTCCCTGTGACTTAACCCCTGGAATAAATTTGCCTTGAGAGGTTGCGGAAACTCGAACATAGGCCTTGCTTAGTCCTGCTTTAGTATGTGGCCTCTCTGCTCCCTTCTCTGATTCTATGACAATGCTCTTTGGAAAAGATAAGAAAACGCTGACCTCTAGGTCAGGACACATTGTTCCCATAACTCTCCTAGCCCTATGGAATAGCAGTGAAAGGTTCTGCTGATCCTCCTATTCTGAACCAGGACATTGAAATATACCAGCAATTGCTCAATAGTAGAAAATAAGGGCTATGTGGAAAGCTGAGGTAATGCTAACGATTTATAATAACAGAGAGGGGAACATGAAAAACAAATTTGACACGTTGGGGGCCAATGTATCACAGGCTAGGCATCATGTTAGATAAGCCTGATTGGAAGAAAGCTAATAAAATGAGTAATATGGAAAGATTTAAGAAACCACAGGAGCAAGGGCCCAAGTCAGGGAACCAGCAGACCAGAGACTGCAGGAGAACACTAGCTCAGAGGACAGAGACCACCATGAAGTTCAGGAGATCCTCCCCGTACCACAGAACCAAGCTACTTAGGTTCTTACCTGTTTCTGCTTATTTGTTTAGTGTCCGTCATAGTATGTCATCAGCAACTCTAGGGTACAATAAATCAGTCTGAACATTTATGACTAAAGGTGGAACTTGACCAAGCTGTAACTGGACGGTCTCATGGTGTAATTTGATATGCTGGGGGCTTCCCATGCAGTGTATTGGCCTTACTTTTGAATTTGTTACTCTTCCTTGTTTTTGTGCTGCACTTTTCTTCTTGACTGAACATCAGTTGGCATCATTATGTGCAGAAATCTGCAAGAAAAGAAGGAAAGTGTCCTTGTCTGTTTATCAAATAGATAAGCCAGGTTCTGCTCTCATGGTGAGTGGGATAAATCTGGACTAACTGTATTTGCTGCCTGAATGACTCTGACTGAGAGCAGAATCTAGCCTGCTAGCTTCACATGACACTGGAAGGCTTGTCCTGGGTAAACATTATTTCTCCACAAGACTATCCTGCCTCCAAAGGAGCCCAGAGGTAACCACAAATAAGGATTTAGGCAGCTTGTCTTTCAAGCATTTGTTGCTTTGATGTGCCTGAGGCCAGGAGCAGCTCTTCCAGGGACCTGGTTCTCTTTGCTCTATATGCAATGTAGATCTTTCATGATCCAGGCCTTGCTCACCTGGCGTACGGCCAATGGAGCTGTTTCTTTCTTCACTCCCATCACGCAGGGCCAAGTGGATCATCTTAGAGATTTGAAAAGGAATTTCTGGCATGACAACGTAGCTCCCATATGTCAGCCCTTTTGCCAGGTGAGCCTGGCGGCAGCGAAGCCCACCCTCCTTACCTGGGGCAGTGCTGGGCCCTGCACCCACCCAGTCTCACTGGCATTCCTGCCCTGGGAAGCACAACAGAACAGCGCGCTCCCTGGTCACTCTGTCAGCGCGCTCTCCCACCGGCCCCGGCGCAGAGGGCTTCCCTGACGGCAAAGGCACACAAGCGAGAGAGCACGGCTAGCCCACACTTGTCAGACACATGGTAAAAGGAAGCCCAGCCCTGCTGATGTGCCAGGAGCCTGGTCAGCTCTCTGTCCCCCGGGCTGCAATCCATGCTCAGGGCGAGCTGCCCACGTCCTAACCTCCTGGCGGGGCACGCAAAGGACAGGCCAGGAAAACGCCCTGGCTCTTTCTGGCACAGCTGACCGGCCTGGTCCCACCACAGAGGGAGGCTGTGCCTCAGCTCGGGGTCAGCCTGCCCTCCCCCTGGTGGGTTAGGGCCCCTACAGGCGCTTCAGCGTGTCAGTACTGAGCCCACCGTCCACATCGTGCCACCGCTCCCAAGAACCTGCACTGCTGGACTGGCCAAGCCTCCCCCTAGAGCGACGTAGCTCAGCTCAGGCCATGCTGCCCTTGGTAGAGTACTCCCTGAACCTCCGTCACGCTGTTAGTCCCTGGGGCCGGAAAGCGGGTGGGATTTTAGTTGTAGTGTGTGCTCAGCCCAGCCTAATCAACTTCCTCCTGCCCCCCCGCCGAAAGACAGGTATTTCCCTCTGCAATTCCATCCCAGAGACTGTCAGACCCGGGGCAGGAGGGTGCGATATGCAGGAGGAGAAGCTTCCTTCTAAAACCCCCCCATTAAAGGGAAGGGAACACAGGAATGGACCCAGCGAAATCTCTACATATTGTGTCACATTTCCTGCACCTAAACACTTTGGCCTGCTTCACTGGTATCCGTAATTCAGGGTTAAAAGCATTCACAGGTGTGTTTGCAATGCAACAGCATCGGCTGTGGGCTCTGTAGTCCGAACCCTGACCTCGTTTAAACTGTTTGGTGTGGAACAGTTCCATAGCTCTGGTAACACCCAGGGCCTATAGGAGATTCCCTCTAATTTGTTTCATTCATGTGTGGAATAAATTTTATTACATGCACTGATGCATGTGTGATGTGCACTGCTAGTAACACACACACACACACACTGCTGGCTGGGGGCGCACTTCTAATCATCTGAGCAGCATTTGACTCTCTCCTGGGCAGCTGCCCAAGCAGTGAGCTTACAGGGAACACGCATGTCTAGTAAAAGGCTAGGCTCTGAGACAAGCAGCTAACGGTCAACGTTCAGAATTTGTGAGCTATTTGTGCAGAAGGTTCAATGAGCCGTTCTGCCAGGAGCGTTGTGTTGCTAGTAGTTTGCTAACCAAGATGCACTAAGTGCCTAACAAACACAACCTGTGAAGAATGGTACAAACAGCACGTCCCAGGGAGCAAAAAGCAACCCTCTGGGTTCAGGCTGCTGAGTGCAGGACGGAGCTACGAACACGTCTGCATCAGAGGGCCTCGGCAGAACAAAAGCAGCTCACAAGCCAGGCAGCCCCATTGCCCCGTGAGGCACGGATTTATGAGACTGGTTCTTTGCCATCACGGCTTGTGCCAGCCCGCTGATAATGACCACTGGTAACTGCCACTTCCAGTGCCGAGAACGAGCATCGTCGGCCTGCTGAGGGGCTCAGTGCTCTCGCCAGCCTGCGTCCTGCTCGCCTGCAGCACACGGGAAACAGGACGATTAATTCCGCTAATGAATCCCCCCACATTAGCAAACTGATCACGCATTCAATGGGTTTGCCCCAGCACAGCTGGGATGGCACTTTGCACCAGTATCTTCTGCTGGCAGACAATTGTGACCTGCAGCAGCACAGCTATCCCGGCCCCTTATGGCCTAATGGGGACAAATAAAGAAAGGCAAATGCACTATAAAAAGATATGATGGCAGACAAATAAGGTGGAAGTGTTATTCTGCACAGCACACTGCCATGGAGATAACATCTGAGCAATGCTATGCTGTTGTCTTGTGGTGGTGCTATTGCCCAGCTGATCGGCTGCTGCCTTCCAGGGGAGCCCTGAATGCGGGTGTGGAGCAGCTATGTAAGTGCAGGCGAACAATAACTGTTTTACCCTTTAAAGAGAAATATAAGTAAAGCCAAATTACAACTGTTCTACTGTTATGAGCGAAATTAGCCCATGCAACAGCAAGTACCCAGTATGCCATTCCACCAAACACAGAGCAATCTGTTTTTATTGTTTCTTAGGAGTCCTCTTCAACCAAAAGATGATAAATACCTAGAATTAGAGGAATGTAATTACTCCATATTAGTTGGATTCGCAGCGTACAGACACAGGACGGACAGAGTACAGACACACATCATAAACAGCCCCTGATTATTACTCATTCTGCATTTTTAACATGTTGAATTGCTGCAATTACGCACGTCCCAGGAAATTAGCTTCCATTTTACTTTACCAAACCCTCATCCATCACCCTGCATTTCTACTGCTTACTCCCTAAAGGTTATCTTCAGTGCCACACCTGCCTCCTCCGCCCCCGCGGCAACACACACCTCGCCTTTCTTCCCTGCTATGTACCCAGCCAAGTTCCGCTCAGCTGGCTGAGGTTAGAGACCAGCTAATGTCCAAATGCTAGGCCATAGCCTTATCCTACCCAATTTAATTCAGGAGTTCATCCACCACTGAGCCCCTGGCTTTGCCCAGATGGACACTTACAAGTAATCTCATACTCAAGTCCCTAGAGATGCAGGGGCTCACACTTGTGAAAATGAGGTCACGCCCCCTTAGATGCCCAGGATTAACACTTGTGGCCTGGCTAACTGACTGGTCCTTGCAGGTGCCAGCAAGGCATGCTCCCAGCTCTGTTTGCACATGGAAGTGCAGCTGTGCTATTAAGCCTGCTTCCCCCGGTGCCATTTATACTTCTCCCATGGGGAGGAATATACTTCCATGTGACGGAGCACAAGTGTAAATGAATATGTCAGGTGCAAAGCCGTGGACAATCAGCGGCACTGACTCTTGTTTGTGGCATGCAATTAAACTGGCATCGTAATGGCCACCTGTCCCATTACACAGAACACACACTGAGACTGGGGAAACCAGCTTCCTATGAACACTCATAACACCCAGCCCTCAGGTCACTGTTGCAACAGGTCTCCAAGTGCTCCACAAGATTTAATGCCTGTAGCCTCATGCACCCATATGGGATTCACCTTATTTTACAGACCTCCACTAAGTCTGCTTTTAAATGTCTTTTCCCGTCCTCTGGCACAAACAGTAGAAAAGCAAACAAAGCATATTGCCAGTTGCCCAACAGACTTGAGAGAGCCTGGGGAGTGCCATCCAAGAGCAGTTTATGAGCTAGCCTCTGCAGAACTCCGCAGGCGGGTGGTGAAGCATTGGAATGCATTGCCTAGAGAGGCGGTGGATTCTCCATCCCTTGAGGTTTTTAAGTCCCAGCTGGACAAGGTCCTGGCTGGGATGACTTAGTGGGGGTTGATCCTGCCTGAAGCAGGGGGCTGGACTAGATGACCTCCTGAGGTCCCTTCCAGCCCTGTGATTCTGAGAACACAATTAGGAGAGTGAGCAATTTTGTGTTTGCGGCTAGTGCGAAAGGTTTCCCCAGGAAAGGCTGTTGGGCTTTCTTTGAAACTGTTTCTCAGTGTCTAGGACAGATTGGGCCCAGCACAGGCATTGCATATCAACAGTGCTGGCTAATTTCATGGGTGGCTCCTATTTCCTTGGCTAGCGTCTGAGCTGGCAGTCTTTCCCCTTTGCTAGGGGATTGGGCTTGCAGCTGGTCTCTGGGGTAGCAAGTCCTGCTGCACCTTCTGAGACTCCCTCCCCTGCTGCCCTTAACTCCACTACTGTTAGTACTCCATATATCACCAGCTCTCTGTCTCTCTTCCAACTCCCCCACCTGCTAACTGGGGAGGCTTTTAAAGGCCTCCAGCAGGCCTGAAATAGGGTCAGCTGGCCCCAGTCTGTCTGGGCCAGCTCCCCGCCAGCGGCCCGACTGCCCTGCAGTGCTCCACCTCTCATTAGCAGGCCTTTTCCCCTTCTGGGCTGCCTTTCCCCTGCTCTGGAGCAGCTCTCGGCCCTGACTTTGTCACACTTTGTTTGGATAGAAAACTTGCCCAGGGCAAGTCTGTGGCTGCGGCATTCCCAGGTTGCTGCAGACAATGGGTCTGGTGATAGACTGGCACAAGAGAACAACAGTTGGGAGTCATCCTGTACGGCGTGGAGATTTGGGCGTGGTTTGGGGGGAAATGAAGAGCCTTGCTCTGCCCGTCAAAACCTTCATCATTCGTGCATTGGCGCTCACACAAGGCTCTTAATGAGGCATTTGTAACTTTAGGATTTGCTAATCCTCTTTGATTCATATCATTAGATTTGTTTCCTGTGCATGGGCGGCGTGTTTCCTGCACAGCGCTACCACCGCAGTCCTGGAGTCGGTCTGCAAGGGACGAGGGGAAAGGGCGGTACCTGCTGGTGTCATCTGGCAGGGCGGTGCCTGGGCTGCGCTTGCCTTTGTTGGGGGTAGCGATGAGGGGCAGGCGGGCTGGGTGAGCCCTGCCCTGAGTGGACCAGGAAGTGCTTGGCATTCAGGAGTGCTGCAAAGAGAGCTTGTTGCAGGGCATACCTGCGTATCCTCTGGGCTGGATGGGCACAGCTCGGGCCCGTACCCCAAGAGACCTGGGCCCTGTTGCTCTCAGCGCTGGACAGACACAGCCCAGAGTGACCAGCAGGCTAAATGTCTGGTAAAATGTCGCAGCCTTTTGGAGGGGAATCTGGCAGCTCAGTCGGAGAGTGGAGCAGAGCCTGTGGCACTGGGATGGGGGGAGGCTGCCCCATGGCGCTGTTCCAGAGCCCGCCTGGTTGCTAGGCACCACGCTGTGGTACCTGAGCGCTTACACACTCGGCCTCAAGCCAGCCCTCCCTAAACCGCAGCAACACGTGGAAGTTTTCCCCTGCCAGGGAAGCCCCATCCGGCCTTGCTGGGAGAGCCTCAGGCGAGCAGCACCGGGGCACCAGAGCAGCATAGCAAGGCGGGCACGCTGACAGTGTCAGATTCCCCCCGGCTGACAGGTGTGGGGGCTGACCCCTCTTCTCCTAGGGCCGGGGCAGGGGAGAGGCTAGATAGCCTCTTCAGGAGAGGAATTAGGTGTCAGCTTGGGGGGTCGGACTTTGAGGGGTTTCCACTCCCCCCGTGGGACTTGCTCCTGGACAGGGTGAGCAAAGGTTCCTAAGAAATCTCCTGTTAAGAGCACTTCTCTTTGTCTGTGTCACGCAGGGGCTTATTTATTTCAGCCCAGAGCATGGGCCACATAGCAACGGCCGCAGCTTTTTACTGTCTGCGTTCCCTAAGACACCGATGGCAGCTTATTCACGCTGCCCCCAGGCAAGCATTTATTATGTTGCAGACTGGGGTTAAACTGCTCCTTGTCAGCACAAACATAATGCCAGGGCAAAGGAAACAGCTGAAATAGAGGACAAGAGGTGAGTTCTTTAGCCACTGCTCCCCAGACTCATTTGAGGTCGTTGCGTGTTGTACACGTTTTAACTGGGAGCGTCCCCTTTGCCAGGGGATTCCTCACCCTCTTTACCAACAAGGCTGACGTGCAGAAATAAAGCTGTGGAATGACAGCGCGGGGCAGGAAATAATTTGGCAGTGCGACAAAAGACACTGGCCTCACTCTGCCACTGCAACCATTTCAAGGCCTCCTGTCTGGTTGCCAAGTATAACAATTGCTGCACAAACATCCTGCTAATAGGAAACAATGTAAATTACAGCCCAGCCCACAACTCACCATGGAAATGGCTGGGACACTCACACCAGCCAGCTCTGAAGACATCTCACGTGCCATGAGAAGGGCTGAGAACGACCAGAGCCGTGCCTTCTGCCGGAGGGAGGAATTAAAAGTTTCTCTCTAGCTCGCTCCTCCGGCACCGACCGTTTCTCACACACGGCTGAACTGATGTGCCATCATTTTCACATTAGCACAAATCACACTGAAGATTTTCTTTATTCTGCAACTGCAGCCCCACAAATGGTAATAACCGCCTGTTGTCCTTGGAGGCTTTTCAGCAGGAGCGCTGGGCTGGGCATGGTTGTGGGTTTTTTTTTTCCTTTCTGGGTTGAAAAGATGTATTCGAAGGAGCATACAGTAATGCTGCGTGTTGCCGGCCAGCTCGCCGTAGTGTTTTGGACTGAGTACGGTGATGGGGATGGATCGTTTGAATGCCAGGAAATTGCAGGCTTCTGGTGCCATTGGGGAGAATGAGGCATTACTGACTCTCCCAGGCTTCTTTGGAATGAAACCAACATGAGAGCCCAAGGTCAGGAGATGCATTTGGCTGGATCAGAGGCAGGGTTCCCTGTAAGCTGAGCACTCAGGCAGCCGCCCAGGAGAGATGCAGGTCCCGCCCCACTGACTGGCAGAGCACCCACCTGGCAGTGTGTGTTTCTATGGGTGGTGCGCATGAAAAAAACAGAGGGAACTGTGGTCAGTGGGGCCATCAAACCATCATTCTATCCATCTTCCAGTCCCTGAATCCAATCCATACTTCCTTAACTTATGGGCAAGAATGGTGTGGGAGACTGTAACAAAAGCCTTGCTGAAGTCAAGGTATATCACATCCACTGACTTCCCCACGTCCACGGAGCCTGTTACCTCATCATAGAAGCTGATCAGATTGGTCAGGCAGGACTTGCCCCTGGTGAATCCATGTTGGCTACTTTTGATCACTTTCCCTTCTTCTAAGTGCTCCAAAATGGATTCCTTGAGGCTCAGAGGCTGGGCAAAGGCCAACTGGCCCCACGCTGGGAGGGTTGGAAACTTGCGGTGCTCTTGCTGGACAAAAACGCTATTGCAAACTGCTCAAGTCCCAGGAGCTCATCCTGCTCGCAGACAGCACATAACACTGCGGCTGAGTGACAGCGCTGCCCCCTGTGCTCAGGCAGAAGGTTAGGGCCTTGACATGAGTGTTTCGTGCTATGTACCAGGCACAGGTTGAGTTGTCCCTGTGATCAGCTGTGTCCACCTGGCACAGGGACAGAGCCAGGGATCTGAAGTGGGGTGGGGAATGGGGGGGAGGGAGAAAAGATTTGAGGGCAGCTGCCCAAATTGCTTTTCAGCTTTTCCCTTTAATTCTGTAACTTGCTACTTTTTTCATTAATGACGCATATTCCCTGCTTCAGCCTGCTGGGGTCATCCCAACTCCAACGATCGCTGGAGGGGAGCACATGCAACCCCCCGCCCCCCTTGCTCTGGCCCTGTCTACACAGCAAAGAAAAGCCGACCCGTGCCCCCTGGCTTGGGCTTGCAGGGCTCAGGTCATGGGGCTGTTTCACTGTGGGGCAGACTCCCAGGCTTAGGCTGGGGTTTTTTTTTTTGCTCTGCAGACATACCCTCTCTGCACTCCCTGAACTGGCCCAGCATCTCCAGGTTCCAAGCAGGGGTCAGCTCATCCAGTGTAACCTGCAGTGTGGTGTGTCTCCGCCAGGCCTGTGCTGTAGGGGCTGGGCCTTTGAAGGTCTAGCAAATCTCCACTGGAGAAAGAACTGGGGAAATACGAGACAAGAGACATTGCCCAGGAAAGCTGGAGGTTTTTAAGAACTGGTCTGACAAGCGCTGGTCAAGGAAGGGCTAGTCCAGTTGTTCCCAGCCGCGTCAGTCACACGGTACATGTCTATGAGATGCCACACCCCCTCCTTTCAGTTGAATTGATTGCTCACAGATGTCACATTTACTTACATTTGTGGCCTGCCACATAGTAGTGCCCGCAACAAGCTAAACAAAGTCCAAATGCATTAATATTTCACATCCCCCACGGACGGCACCTTCTTGAGCAGTGAGCGCAAACACGGTTTCCAGATCTGCTCAGCTCAACTCTTTCTGACCATTCCACAGGCAGCTTTCAGTTCAGGTGCCTGAATTTCACCTCTTCCTGTTAGGAGTTTCATATGTGTAACAATATTTTACAAGTATAGTTTTTATTAAATAATTGAACCAATAAATAATTGAAATTCAGTGGAGCAGAGCCAAATGCAAAGGACAGTAAATAGCAACTTACTGGGTTAGTGGCAAACCTGGGCCTGCTGGTGTGCAAAAAGGCGGGAAAGTGGCTGGGATGCAGCTCCAGGGAGCAGGATTCTCCTCCCCACCAGCCTGTCCCAGCTCCAAGAGGCTCCTGCCCTCATCCCTTGCTGCAGCTGGGTGGCGGCAGGGGACAGGCTTCCTGCCAGCCCCTCCCCTGCACGAACGGGCTCATGCAAGGCTAACATTTCCCCTCAGAGCGGCTCTGCAAAGAGTCACCCTGGTGGAAAATGACCTGCCTTGTGCTGGGACTCAGGCAGCCTTGCTGGTTGAGCCCCAGCTGGTCCAGGATAATCAACCCCCTGTCCCTGCCAGCAGTGGCTCTGCAAAGAGCTAGGGCAAGGGGAAATTAACAAAATGCCATGGCACACTTAGTTCTTAGGGCACACTGGTGTGTCATGGCACACTGGTTGGAAACCACTGCTCTAGTTATTATATAGTGAGTTCCAGGGCCTGGAGCAGATGAACTACTGAGCTCCCTTCCACTACTGCTTGTCTAAAGTTCTAGGCAACTCTCCTGAAGTAGACACAGGGAACCCTCCTGATGTCATTTTCCTCACACACATCTGTCAGGGATGATCTAGAGGTGCCTGGTCCTGCTGTGAGTGCAGGGGACTGAAAGTGATGACCTCTCGAGGTCCCTTCCAGCTCTAGTGTTCTGTGATTCTACGATTCACTGGCTGGTCCCCAATGGGAATGAGAACCTAATCCAGAGCACGTTTCCCCATGACCCTAACCCCTGGGCATCCCAAATCCTGAGACGATGGGAAGAGATACTAGTATAACTGACTGCAGGAGGAAGATCTCTTTACAGACAGCTGAACTAACAGCCCTGGGCAAATTGCCCTGGCATGCTTCGTTAGTGGATCTAACACCAACATGGTTAGAACGTGTGTGTTGATTCAGGTAAAGCAATGTAGCATGCTCCACTTAGGCATAATTAGAGGAAAAAGAAAAAGAGGATGAGATTCCATTATCTATTACACGATTTTCAATGAGCTGTGAGGCAGGAGGTTAAATTAAGTGCTGGCAGCTGGTGAAACAACCCATGTTTGCAATAAGACCCCATAGTGTTGAGTATGAATAACTCTGCCTTTATTTAAATATCTCAGTGATTTCAAAGCCAGCAGATGAGGGCACTTGGTATTCCTACCTGTTCGGAACAGCTTTGATCTCCTTATGCTTCGTATTTCTTTTAATGTCCTAAAATTCATCTGATGTGCATGGGTTTTTCACTTACTGCACCTCTAGTATTATGAGAGGATTAGGCAGCAAATGTTGTAGCCAATTACTATATAATGGGGACACCAAATACGGGGCATGCCCTGTTCTGCTAAATTAACACAATGAGAGCGAAGTCAACGGAGTGTTTGGTTTAACCTTTAGGCAGTGAGGGCCTTCAGTTAAGGCACAGTAAACATTTCCATTACACCTCACTCCACACACTTTGTAAGGCCTTAGGTGGAACAGAATGGTCACCTACTGTTTTACAAAATTTGCTGGTCCTTTCCTTCTTCTAGTATTCATAGAAGGGGACTGCTAGCCCCTCATTAAAACTTAATGGAGTGTTTTTGATTGGCCATAGAGATTAAGACCCTGAGACTGACATTCCCCAGGACCAATGGGGAGAAGACAATGCTCCAGAAAAGCCTGAATGACAGGGCAGGCAGGCCAATGAGAAAGTTAGGAGATTAGGATCCTGTGAGCTGGTCCTTCCTGAGCCAGAGTGGGGCTGAATTAAGGGGAGAGCCCGAGTCTGAGCTGAGCAGGGGAGCAGAGAGGAGCAGTCGGAGGCAGAATGGCCCAAGAGCAGGGTTTCTGGGGCTCAAGCAGTCTGGAGCTGGCTGCAGTGAGCATGTGGGGAAAGCGAGAGGGGCCCTGGGCACTGGAGCAAGGTGACACCACCAGGCTGGGGGCCGAGGCTGGGAGAAAGGTTTCCTGCCTCCTAGAGGTGCTCTCTGACCCACAGCGTCCCTGTGGCACAGCCAGGGCCTGGGCAGGGGCCTAGGACATGTGAAGAATGAACTGTGAACTTCCAGAGATGGCTGTTTGTGATGTCCCCGTGACACAGGTGGAATGATGGGTTCCCTTTAACCTTCCCCATTTCCCCTTGTGGTAATTCATTGTTCTTTAGTAGATTGTGTGAGCTTTGAACTCTGTGCGACCATCGGTGAGTCAGGGAAGTGTCCACAGCAGAACTCCGGTGTGGGGACACCCAAGTCCCGTCCTCAGTGACCATTACTGGATTTGGGCTTGAGCCCCTCTCCCAGGACTCCTGGCCCAGGTTTGTTGGAGTTGCACAGTCTCTGCCACACAGGAGAGTGGTCAGGGAGCCCTTGAGGTCAGACCGAACTCGAGGCAAAGAGGGTAGGAGTGAGGACTCAGATCCTTTCACTGGCCATTACCATCAAGTTCGTGTGTAAGCCAGAGAAGCTCGACACAATGGCAGGGCCATTCCCCTGTGTGTGTTTGGACGATGGCATCTCCTTATCCTTTGTAAGGACGTGGCAGGAGAACCTGCTGCTGGTTTGGAAGTTGTTGGCTTGCTCCCAGCAGCGGAGCTGCAAAGGACACCAATACGCTGGTTCCAAAGGGAGCCCCAGGCCTGCACATGCTGAATACCAGCCTCTGTTTGGGGATGGAAATGGGCACATGGTTCTCTGCAGCTCAGGCAGCTGGCTCTGCTGAACTCCACTGCGAACGCTGCTGAGCAGTTGTTCTCCTCACTCATTACCTGGGCCATCCGCCCTCTCTGCGCCTCCTCCAGTGGCTCCCTCCACCCCTGCTGCAGCAAACAGAAGCAGCTTCACTCCATTGTCAAGGCCCTTCTGAGTCAATCCCCTTCCTCTCTCTCGTCACCTGCTGGCGACACCTGCTTTTGATTGTCTCTGGAGCACCCATTTGTTACATTTTCACTCAAGCCGCTTGCTGCATTCTCTCGCTGTTGGGAGGAGCTCCCCAGAAACACCAGCAAAGCTACCTCGTTAGCATCCTTCAGATCCCTGCTCAACACTCTCTGATGCTGACGAATGCCAACAAGGCTGCAGGTGTGCAGAGACCATGGGCCATCATGCTGACCAAGCCGGGCTCACTCTGTGCTCGTCCTTCGCCACCAGTTTGTATCCATCGATCATCTCTTGTCTTATACGTAGATTATTGGCTCTTTGGATTAGGGGCTGTCGTTTTGTTCTTTGCGTGTATGGTGCCTACCACAAGAGGTTCCTGCTCCTTCACCAGGCTTCCAGGGGACTGTGGTAATACAAATAATAAATAAGAATCCTAATAGTGAGGTGTTGGAGGGCAGGACAAGGGAATCAGGACTCTGGCATTGTCACTGATTTTCTAGGACCTTGGACAAATAGTGTCTCACACTCCTTAGGTCCTGAGGGCCCTGCAAACCACATAACCACTGTTCTCTGCTCCAGAGGAGAGGGCAGGGTTTGGAATACTGGTCAGAGCCGGGCACTTCCTGTATGGTTCTGAGACCAGCTACCTGGGAGTCCCCCAAGGACTCATTATAGCGACACAGTAGAGGGAGGGCCTGCTGCTCCCATAGCCCTCCAATCCTCTCCTGTATTGGGTTCAGAAAGTGGTCCAAGATGTGGCCTCTATGCCAGCTTTCAGGCCTGAGAAGTGGATGCAAAGAGTGCCACATGTATTCTGTATGTAACCCTTCTGCTGGAAGGAGTTGGCAGCAACCAGGGCCAGGTCTGGGAACTTTACACATCCCTGGGTGCCTCGGAGAGGCAATGCTTCCCCACTCACAAGCACAGAGTCTGAGCACAGAAGAGAACTTTTCATAAAAGAGGCAGAAAGGTCAATTTGCATAAGCTTGGGAAAATACCACACCGAGAGTTCATAACCAATCCTCAAGTAACTGTCCCAGCTCAAATGCATCGAGCAATGCCCTTGACCTCTCAGACTCACCAGTCCAATACAGTAAACAGCCGATCCATACACCCAACTTTCTCCCCCGCATTTCAAATGCCCCACATACAACTTGGTCCAGTCCGTGCAGGCACTGACACCTCACGCTGATGCATTCCCTCATAGAGCCTGAGACAATGCCACCTTTGTGCTGGTCTGGTGTTCTGCTCGCTCCTACTGGCCGTCCGTCCATCCCCTGCTCCTCTTACCAGCCACGCTGTCTGTCCATCTGCTGCTTCTCCCACAAGCTGTCCACCAGTCATGCCACCTGCCTGCCATGGGTTTGGCCTGAGGCAAAACCTGTGATTTCAGCCCTTAGCTAATACCATTTGGTTTCAGCTCACAGTCTCTACCAACATAGAGTCTCACAGCGGATACAAACACTAGCAGCCAGCTCCATCTTTTAACAGCTGGGGAGGGGCCCATCAAATGAGGCTTATAGCTATATAGCCAAGGCTTAAGCAGGACTAAGACATTCATCTAACTCGCTCAAGCCCTATCCCTCCCATTTTGCTTTATAATGCTTTAAACCAGGGGAGCCCTGTGTAATCCACAGTTATCCACAATTACACAGTTATGATGACTGCCCTGTCCCCCACAACAACTTGGAGCATTGGTGAGATTTCACAATTCTTATACTGAGTGTTAGCATGAATTGTGATTTTACAACTATGTCTTTACAATAGCCAATACCTCATTGCTTCCTTGCTACCCATCAGGCTTTGTTTGCAAGGTATCACATATGCACATCTTTGCATTCTCATACAAATGATCTCTGGGAGGTACGTTCCTCCCAGCCTTCAGCTGCATTGAGTTCCTGCTGGCACATTCCTTACATGTAGGCCACAGCAGGCTGCCTTACTCATCTGACCCCAAGCTGCTCATTGGCACCCAGCCCAATCTGGAGGCAAACTGGGTGCTTAACCTCTTTGCCCCTCAGTTACTAATCCACACAGTGGGTACAATGCCCATCTCCCTAGAGGGGTGGGATTAGAATCAGCCAGTGAATGTGCAATGAGAACTGGTGAAAGGCACAGCGGCGGAAGTGCACAATATTTTGCCTGTGTTCAGGTGTGCCAAACCCTTAAATTTTGAACAATGCTGCCAGCCTGCAGAGATGGGAGAGAACCATTTGGTGATCAGATTGGCCACCATATGTAAGGATGGAAACACCCAGTCTGTGCTCTCTGCCCAGCAGATTGCGCTTGTGATCTCTCTTATTGTTGGTTTTCTTTAGTGTCACAAGCAGTCATTTTTAGGCTGATAATTCATGGCTTGTTCTCTGCACATGCAGCCATAGCTCTCTGCTTTTGTTGTTGTAGAGCAGGAAACTTGATTTGAAAACTTAATGTTAAGATTGATGCTCCCCTGGATATGCTGTGAGATGAGCTAAAGGGTCCTATGATGATATTTTGTAAACAACCCCCTTGCACCCCCTCTGTCTGTCTCACTCTCACACACAAATGCTTCCATCGTAAAACTCATGTGAAACCATTTTCACTGCCACAAACCTTCCATCTCCATCCACCTCCCCTCATACCTGAGATTAAACACTTCCCTGTCCCAAGAGGTTCCACGCTGGAGGAACTTACTACTGTTATGAGCCCTGGAAGGTCCCTAGTTACCAAGCCACCAGCAAACACTGCCATATTACATTGGTGTTCCCACATAAATCGTAGGGTCAGATCCTTTGGAGGTGTAAACTGGCATGACTCTATTGACGTCATTGGAACTATAGTGAGTTACGATGGCTGAGGATCTGGCCTGTAGCAAGTTGAAAGACACCTAAAATAGACCATCTGGAGATTTAACTTGATAGTCTTGCCCCAGGTTAAGAGCTCATGGAGCCTCTTCTTTGATCTCTTCCCTGTCTCAGGTTATTCTGCTCTGTGTGCAGTTCTACAACAACCTTTCCTGTTTCTCCCATCCAGGTGCCACCAGTGTCGGGAGCTGGGGCACAGACTGGGTGCTGGGGTAAGCAATTGCAGCTTGTCTTCTGGGAGAGCTAAGACCAGTGCAAAGAGATGCTTATGGATGCAGCACTGTCTCCTGGGACTAAAACAAGTCACAGTAACCCTATGCCTGGTGACTGTGGAGCCAGACATTTCTTCAGTGGTCTGCCCTGAGCCAGGGGGTGGATGCTCCAGGATGGCACGTTCATTCCCATTATATCCCCATCTACACACAGTCCCAACAGCAATAGCCTGTCAAAGGGTGGTTGTGGGAGAGACCATCACAGTAGTGACAGATGCCAGGAAGAGCAGTGCAGGGGGCTGCACACAGGCTAGTGCGATGGCAGCTCATGAGGGCTGATCCTCAGAGGTGGGAAGTGCCCCGACCCCACTGGGGTCAGACGGTCTCAGCACCGCTTGGGGCAGGCCTTGACTGGCGCCAGTCAGTCATGCTAGAGCTGCCTTTAAAATGCACGTTGCACATGAGCTTGTCTAAGGGACGCCCCCGGGAGCCCAGGGGAGATAAAACCTGCGTCTCAGGAAGCGCTCTCAGTCGGTAACATTTTAAATAAATAACTACATGAGCCAGACAGGCGTTTTATCTCCATGACGAGCGCAGCTCTCTGCTGGGCAATGGGTGAGTAGGCTGCCCCACAGGAGCAGGAACAAACCTGAGTACTCCCAGCATCACTGCAACCCGGCCACGGGCAACCTGGGCTAGCGAGTGGGCCGCCCGAGTGGCCTCCTTCATCTCAGCAGGTCACTGGATTGTCCTTACCGAGCTGGTCTCCCGGGACAGGGCGGATGGGCTCCTATCAGCTGTCCGCCGCTCCTCTTGCAGCCCTGGAGTTTGCGAGATGAGCCGACGGAACTGTAGCAGCACTGTGAGGGACCGCAAAGGGAGCCCGTGGCTCTCACCAGCAGAGTTGTGCGCAACCAGGGTGCACCGCACGTCACGAGCCCTTGCTCTAACTGCATGTCACTTCAGTAACACCGAGAGATTAAAAACTCTGTGGACGGAAACAAGCAGAATCGGGCAACCCTGTGCATGGGCAATGGTAACAAACTGCCTCGCCGGCCACACACCGATCCCTGGCGGGCCGCAGGTCGCCCACTGCTGCTGCAACCTGAGCGCTATGTTGAGAACGAGCCTCGGAATCGGTGTTTGGCTCACGTGTCCCTGACTTACCGATGCCCTGCTCTGCGGCTAGCTGTACTCCCCGGCGCAAGACCAGTGCCGCTGGCTTGGCAGATGAACGTTGATTAGTACCAGGTATGGTC
The DNA here is from genome assembly GCF_033958435.1 of Carettochelys insculpta. Classification (NCBI taxonomy): domain Eukaryota; kingdom Metazoa; phylum Chordata; order Testudines; family Carettochelyidae; genus Carettochelys; species Carettochelys insculpta. The sequence continues at coordinate 48,393,288 of NC_134147.1, read as the reverse complement.
AATAAAATGACACAGCAGCGGGATCGCAGAGGCATGCGAGTGCGAAAGGAAGAAGCACGCGGAGGCAGGGAGAAGAGTGTCTCCTTCAGCGTGGGGAAAGTTTAAGTGGAATCATGTTAAGGGCTGATTATGTGAAGGGCAATGCTGAAACTTGCTAGGGGCTTTCACTGCTTTCCACAGGAATTGTGGGCATAGGTGCCCTCAGGAGATGTGCTTCTGGCTCTCTATGCAAATGGTCTCCCTGCTCAGAAAGCTGGGCTGTCAGACCCTCTCTGGGTCCCTCCCCCTCCCAGAAAGGTGACAGGGAGACCCTGCACCATTGGCTCCTTGGAATCACAGACCCCAACCTGTCACCACTTTGGGAGGGGCAGGCTTAGAGAACTGCTTGGAGAGGGTTAAAAGCAGAGCTGCCCCGGAACCCAGCAGCAGGTGGGAAGTGGGATCTCTTGAGAAGGACCCTGGGACCTGCTGGAGAACAGGAAGGATGGAGTGAATGAGTGGAAGTGACTGCAACAGCCCCACTGGGTGGTTCCAGCAGCCCCACTCGCCTCGAGGGACTCACAGCCATGTGCTGCTCCGTCACTCTGGAGGGAAATCGGTTCCCACAATGGCCGATGCACATGCAGCAGTTCTTGTATGGGCAATAGACAACCCGAGGACTGGGAAAGAAGATCCGGCAACCACACTGAGGCTGACAGCTCTCCAGTCACTGGACATTATCCAAAGTTCAGGCAATCCTGCTGGCCTAAGGCCTTGCATGGCAACTAAACAGGTGAGAATTAACCCACGAATGGCTGCAGAGCCCAAGGGATGGGGAGTAATGAACCGTGTCAACGAGAGCAGAGGGTTGCTATGATAAAGCTACACATTGCTCCTCGGCTTACAGAAGGAAAGTTTCTACTGTTTGACATGCAGGGGGTTACAGTGGGCTGGGAATGTGCCTGCCCCATAGATTGCAGCTGCATAATGAAACCAGCAAGAGGTCCTGTGGCACCTTGTAGACTAACAGATATTTTGGAGCGTGAGCTTTTGCGGGCAAGGACCCTCTTTGTCAGACGAAGCTGTTGCAGCTGTTAGTCTGTAAGGTGCCACAGGACTTCTTGTTGTCTTTGAAGATACTGGTTAACATGGCCACCTCTCTGATAATGAAACCAACAGTCCCTGCCACCTCTACAAAAAGCAGGAAAATCCTGGGTCCTGTCGGTTACCTGTTGCTAGGCAGTGGTCTCCGAAGGGTAATCCAGGTTAATGAGCCTCTCTAATGGCAGAGATCAAAGAACTCAGGTACCCTCCCTCAGATGACTCTCAGCCCTTCTCCAGTGTCTGTCAGCAGCACAGCAGTAAGTGCTGCACAGTCTTTCCCTGGAGGTGATCTGAGAGGTCAGGGAGGGATTTGGTGGGACCATGTTGCCTAGGATTCAAATGCAGCATTCACTGGGGTAGAACCCAGCCCCGGCAGGCATTTAGCAGCGCACAGCACTGCCACTTCCATGCCCTTTGGGCACGAGCTGAGGAAGAATATACGGACGGATGGAAACAGCAGCTGCAGATAGCTGGCCCTCCTGAATGCTATGAAAAGAGTTGTGAACTCTTTAAAGATTTGGCTGGCTGGAGCATCAGCAACAGCCACCACAAGGAAGATGCCTGGATAGTGACTCCTTGCCGTCCCGCCAGACTGTGGGCGCAGCTGTGAGCCAGAGCAAAGAATTCTGGGGACCCGTGTTTAAGGAAAAGTCTGTTTTAGGAGGATGGCAATTCTTATTGTCATGAGCTGTGTGCGTGAAAAGCAACTTCCATTGGCCAACGCTCACCGGGTCGTCAAGTGCCTCATGATTGGGAAGCGATTTTACTTCCTCTCAACAGCCTGGGAGCGACAGGCCCTGGGGAGCTCAGGAACAGTTCTGGCTACAGCCACTAGGTGATGCTGTTGGGACCTCCCACGTGGCCCACATCTGGCAGCGGTTCCCGGGGAGAGGTGATGGCTGCCTCCCGTGGATCTGGATCCCCAGGCTCTAGCCGGGCCAGTGAGAGAAGGGGCATCACCGCCCAGAGGGCAGGCAAAGTGATGGGGAACCAGCATGTGCAGAAGCTGCTTTTACCCGCCCTGTTCCTTCCCCCGTAGTGCTGCTCGTTCCTCGACAGCACTAAGCACTCTGTGACTAGCTATCAAAATGCTGTCTGGTGCCCGACCCCCACCTGGGCTATGGCGGCACCCAAGATCAAGGCTCTTCCAAACGTTGGGCCCTAGATTGCTAGGCCATAAAGCCAATGAATAAATAAGTACAAGAAAATTAGGCATGGTAGTGACATTTATTTATACTGCTGGCTCCATTAAAGACCAGGCCATTATTTCCAATGGGCACTGAATGCTTTCCACTGAAGTTCCCATCAAGACATAGGCTGGCCCACAAGCCCATAGACAAACATTCTGAGTGGCTGCGTTCACTAGTGCAACCCATTATTTTTATTTAATAGTTCAATCTAAGTAGTTAAAAGCCTTCCGACCCCCTAGCAGTGCACTGCTTCTTGGAAAATAAAGTTTTGTCCTGCCCCTGCTAATGAAACTTGACATTGCAGTAACCATTACAGGTGCAGAACAACATCTTGTTACAAAGGGCAGCAGAAATTAAAGCCCTCCATTGGGAGCAGAATGCTCCTTCTGTTGTTTGCATGGTACTCTAATATTTGTCAGACAGAACAATTTTATTGGGAGAAAATACCTTTCTTCCCATGCTGTATCTCTTAGACATCTTAAAGAAGATCTCAGGTTGCTACGGAAATAAAAGGTAGAAATATGTAGTAGTAGTAGTAGTAGCATCCTTCAGTCTACGTAGACTATGGATCATGCCCTTTGTAGTTCCATTTGGGATCATCATTTGCAGTGTTGGCTGTGACTGTGAAGGCCCACACAACAGTGACAGTCCTTGCTGCATCTGTTGTATGTGTAATGGGTGTCTGGCAGGTCCTTACTGTGCTTTCTGTGGGCTCGCTTCTCCTCTGCTAGCTGGCTGATCCTCATCTCACCCTTCTGAAGGCCCTTGTGTAGTTCCTGCCTCCATCTACAGCGATCGTCTGCCAGCTCCTCCCAGCTGTCCGGCTCAATGTCTACCTCCCTGAGGTCCCTCTTGCAAACATCTTTGTAGAGCAACTGGGGGTGTCCAGGAGGTCTTTTGCCAGAGGCTAGCTCACCATACAAGATGTCTTTTGGGATCCTTCCATCATTCATCCCGTGGATGTGGCCAAACCAGCAGAGCTCCCACTGCCTGAGGAGGGTGTACATGGTTGGGATTCCAGCTTGCTCAAGGACGGCGGTGTTGGATGCTCTGTCCTTCCATGATATTCAAGGATGCGCCTGAGGCAGCGCAAGTGGAAGACGTTCAGCCTCTTTTCCTGGCAGGCGTACAGGGTCCAAGACTCACTGCCGTAAAGGAGAGTGCTGAGGACGCAGGCTCTGTAGACTTGCATTTTGGTGTTGGTGTACAACTTGATGTTATTCCACACTCTCTTGCTGAGTCTGGACAGAGCTGTGGCTGCTTTTCCGATCCTCCTGTTTAGCTCAGACTCCAATGACAGGGTGTCAGTGATGGTGGACCTGAGGTAAATGAACTCGTGGATGACCTCTAACGTATAGTTGTCAATGCTGATTGATGGAGGTTCAGCAACATCCTGAGCAAGTACATTTGTCTTCTTTAGGCTGATGGAAAGCCCAAAGTCCTTGCATGCTTTGGAGAACTGATCCAGCAGCTTCTGAAGCTGGTCTTCTGTGTGTGACACTACAGCAGCATCATCCACGAACAGCATATCTCTGATGAGGACTTCCCGCACCTTAGATTTAGCTTTCAGCCTTGCAAGATTAAACAGTTTCCCATCAGATCTTGTGTGCAAAAAGATGCCCTCTGTTGAAGATCTAAAGGTGTGCTTCAGGAGGAGCACGAAGAAGATCCTGAACAATGTCGCAGCAAGGACGCATCCTTGTTTGACGCTGCTCCTGATGCTGAAAACATCCGATAATGTGCCATCATATTGGATGGTTCCTCTCATGTCTTCGTGGAATGACTGGATCATCTTGAGTAACCGTGGTGGACAGAAATATGTACCACTCTGATAATGGTACAAGTTAAGTGTCTCAATAACAGACGCAAACTCAGAAAGTATCAACTATAAAATGATCAGCGTTAAATTGCCACCATTTACTGATGGTTATCAGACATTGCTACTGTAACTTTGATGCCCCATACATAAAATAGGAAATAGCTCTGTTGACTTTTTTAATGTCAAAATAGTACTTGTGGCCACAGGACATTATGGCCAGTATTCAGTAGCTGAATGTACAGGAGCCCACTTTTTACTTCAGGTTGCTGTGGGCTGTAAATCTGTGCACATCTGCCAGTAAGAGACGCTCTTTCATTTTGTTACAGTTGTGTGGTCTGGTGGAAAAGTAGACAATGCAGGTGAGATCATGAGATCACCAATATCTGGAACAAAATGATGGAGCTTGCAGGAAATGTTTTAAATGACATAGAAATCAAAATGACTTTTTCTTTTTTACTTTGAAGGATGAATATAAAAATAACGCTAGCATGTAGGGACAAAATTAGAAAGGCTGAGGCACAAAATGACTAGCTAGAGACATAAAGGGTAACAAGGAAACCTTTTACAAAGACAATAAGGCTAAGGACAGGGTAGACTGATTCCTCAGGGAAGGAGGAAAGACAATAACAGAAAACACAGCAATGGCTTACATATTCAATGGCTTTTTTGCATCAGTTTTCTACAAAAAGATAAGCAGTGATTGGCTGATTAATATAGTGAATATCAGAGTAAATAGTGTAGGATCTGAGGCTATATTAGGAAAAGAACAAGTTAAGAATGACTTAGACAAGTTGGATGTCTTCATGCCAGCAGGACCTGATAAAATACATCCTAGAATACATAGGGAGCTGGCTGAAGAGATCTCGGAGTCATTAATGATTAGCTTTGAGATGTTGGGTGACCTGAGTGATCTCAGAGGACTGGAAAAGGAAAGCTAGAGCACCTGTCTGCGAACCTGGGACTAACAACCCAGTGAGTTATAAACAAAGACAAAAGAGAAAATCTAACCCAGACACAACAGCTTGAAACAAGCCAAGACAAAGTGCTGTCCTTACCAGCTAGCATCAGCAAGCTTCCCATTACGACTAATCCCCTCAGCTTAACTTTGGCACCCAGAAACATCATGGAGCAAACAAGCAGCAGGAACTAGAGTTCCCTTGGGGCAGGGTGCTCTGCTTCCTGCTGCCGTGGCAAAACAGAAGAGGGTGGAAAGTGCCAGGCCCCTGATACTCTCCTGGGCCCTGCGCATAGGACAGTTGAGGCAGGGCACCCCAAAGCATGGAGCCAAAGGCGGCCACCCCAAACCATCCTATGGACAGGACAACTCTGTTAATGCTTCTCCGGTCAAGCTGGAAGGGCATACCGAGTGGGCTCCTGCAAGGGTCTGTCTGTCCTGTGTCTGGTTCTAGTCAAGATCACCTTCAGTGCTTTGGATGCTGGCATAGAGAGTGCACTTCTCAAACGTGTGGGTGATTCCCAAGCCGGGAGGGGCCGCGAGGGCTTGGGAGGCCTGGTGAGACTTCCAAATGATCTGGACAAACTAAAAAAAAAAAGTTCTGAAATGAACAGGACAAAACTCAGTCAGGACAATGCAAATAGGAAGAAATAGTTAATGGCACAAATATGAAATGGCAAATGACTGCCAAGGAAGGAGCAGAGCAGAAGAGGATCTGGGCTCACAGTGGCTAAATGTCCATCAACAATATAACATTGTTGTAAGAATCAGAGAGGTTGCCATGTTAGTCTGTAGCTTCGAGAACAACAAGACGTCTTGTGGCACCTTATAGACTAACAGATATTTTGGAGCATAAGCTTTCGTGGGCAAAGACCCGTTTCGTCAGATGCATGAATGGGGGTGTGTGGTTTCAGAGGAGTATTTAAAGAGTGGGGTCCCAGAAAAAGGGACGGCCAGAGCTGACAAGGTCTATTCAGCAAGGTGGAAATGGCCCAGTATCAATGGTAGGTATCAAAAGAGGAAAAAAACAAGTCAGATCAGACAGGGGGATATGAGCCATTGTCAGAGTCAATGATCCCCAGCCTGGGACGTGTTAGCAGAAGTGCTGCAGGCAAGAGATGACAAGTAATTTTTTCTGTTCTGTTTGGCACTGATAAGGCCTCAGCTGGAGGTGTTGAGTTCTGGGTGCTGCACTTTGAGAAAGAGGTGGAGAAACTGAAGAGAGTCCAGAAGAGAACAGCAAAAATGACTAAAGATCTATAAAACATGGCGTACAAAGAAGGATTGAAAAAATGAGGTTTTTTTTTTCAGTCTGGAGAAGAGACTAAGAGGGGGACATAAAACATGTAACAAAGAGGAGGGTGATAAATTGTTCTCCTTATCTACTGAGGACAGGACAAGGAATAATGGTCTCAAATTGCAGCAAGGGAGATAATAGGTTAGATATTAGGAAAAACTTCCTAACTGCCAGGGTAGTTAAGCACAGGAAGAAATCACCTAGAGAGGGTATAAAATTTTCAGCACTGGAGGTTTGAAGAATAGGTTAGAAAAATACATCAGTGATGGTCTAGTCCATGGTGTCCAAGTAGTTCAGAAGCATTAGTCACTACACTGGCGGCTGCTATAGTGAATTAGCCGCATTATTCTGATAATATATCAATTGTTCAAGCTACCTAGCCATAATCAAGTGGCCACATAGCTATATGCGGCTAGCGGCTAGTGTGTTGGACACTATGGCTATGTCTACACTAGAAGCATCTGTCAACAGAACCTCTGCCAACAGATTGCATCTACACACAACTTGCTCTGTCGACAGGGAACGGCCAGATTGCACTGCCTTCTGGTGCCAGAGAGGGGGAGCCCTCTCTGTCGAAAGAAGTGGCTATACTGCACTTTTGTCGACAGTACTATATCTGGAAATTATTATGCCTCAAATTTTCCTCGATAATACCGTTGAGGAAAATGCAGAGTTCTGTCCAGTCGACAATGCGTGAAGTGTGTAGACACTCCTTGAGTTATGTCGACAGAAGGCCTGTGGGTCTAGATAATGCTTTGTCTTGCCTCAGTGCAGGAGACTGGACTAGACAACCTACCAAGGTCCCTTCAAGTCCTACATTTCTGTGATACATTGCTACAAAACCAACTCTCTGTATGGTTTCCCTTGTCCACCACATCAGTCTCAGACTCTTCCTCCTGCACATTCTAACCCCAGGCTTCACCACTTTCATCTCATTTTACTCCCTCATTACCCAGCAGACTAGTTTTTGGACCACAGCAGAGGGATCACCCAATGATTTTATCTGTTCTGTTCATTCCCTCTGGCATTGCTCACTGTTGGGAGACGGGATACTGGGCTAGACGGACCTTTGGTCTGACTCAGCATGGCCGTTCTTATGTTCTTATTCACTCAGCCAACACAGTCATCCCCAGTCAGCTCTTGTGGTTTGCACCAAAGTCCAGTTTATGCTGAACTGTGTACTTGAACTCTCTTAGTCACATCAGACCATACATGGCGCTCAGTCTCTCAAGTGTCGACAACAACCATATAAAGTGAATTTCTAGGTGCACAGTGGATCAGAAGACAGCAATGCCCCAAACTGCAGCTCAGCAAGGTGCCCTGGGAGCTGTGTAATGCACACATTTGCACAGCAGGCGTAAAAGCAGAGTGCACAGGACATGCCACACCATGAAATTTTCTGGGACATTATAGGGGCTCTTTTGCATACTTGGTTTAATCTAATTCTTGACCTCCCCTCCCCCCGCTCTCTGATTTGCTCACCTGGATAATTTTTTTCTGATTTGTCAACCTTGATTACTGTTTTTGGTTCTCTGTGCCTTAAATATTGAGTCTGTTCTGGTCTGGCTATGGTCTGAAGAAGTGGGTCTGTCCCACGAAAGCTCACCTAATATATTATTTTGCTTGTCTTTAAAGTGCTACCTGACTGCTTTTTTGTTTTGATAGTATATAGACTAGCCCAGCTTCCTCTCTGTTACTATTCAACACGAGATTTAGGTCCAGCAAACCAGAGCATTTCCAAGTTACCATCTGTCCCGCACTTGATGAAGCAATAACAGTTGCCTGAACGCATTGCCCACAGTATTTCACAGTCCAACACTTAATTCTGCGGGCGGTTTTGCTTGACTGAGAAGAAAGTGCACAACTGAGGTCCAAATAAACAAAGACAAAAAGAAAATCTAACCCAGACACAACAGCTTGAAATCAACCAAGACAAAATGCTGCCCTTACCAACTCGGATCAGCAAACCTCCCATTGTGACTAACACCGTCAGCTCCATTACAGTCATGAGTGCTCAATGGCCCAGTTATGTTCTAATGCCCTTTTGTGTTGATCCAGAAATAAACTACGTTACAGACAACAATTTACAGCCACATTTTTTATGGTCTAAAGATTGGTTATTTGTCAGATTTCTCTTCATTTCATCTCCTCTGCAGAATTTCTCGCCGGCTCATTCTCCTTCTTTACAGCCTTGTCTTTCTGGTTTTAACTCCTCTGTTGAGGCTGGTTCAGCAGATGGCATGTGGTCTTGTGTGTTTTTGTCACACTGTAAGGCAAAATCTCTCTTTGCATTAACTTTAGAAGGCTGTTCCCGTGGATGTTCCAGATTTTGGCAGTAAAGGAGAGCGAATGTATTCCTAGCTGAGCTGCTTCCAGGGCTCAATTTCTTCCAGTTAATCACAATGGTCTAATTAAGGTTTGGAAGTTTATTTCAGGGATAGCTAATAGACCAATTCAGTAAATGAATTGGTCCTTATTGGGCATACGTATATATTTAGTTTGGCTGAACGGGGCCTTGCTTAATAATATGTTCATTCTGACTCACCAGAGATCCTGAGCTACCAGAACCTATCCCCAGCACTTGCAGGAGAGGGCAAATTGTCTTAAAGTCAAGCCAAGGTCCCCAGCTAGACCCTCTAACCCAAAGGGGCTGGGATGGGGAGGGGCTGAGTGGAAAAGGTGGCTTTGGCTCATCATGGAGCTAACTCAGCCTCTGGAGCAGCTTAGAGTAGTCTGCGGTGCCGTCAGGTCATGGCAGTGGCTGGTGAGGGTGGGCGTGCAGAGGTGCTCCAGATGCAGCAGGCCGGGAGGTGTAGAATGAGTCTGTATTCAGGAGCCCAAGGGGATCGTCAGGAGGCCAATGAAGCTGGTTTGATTGTCCCTTTAGTATTTCCAGAGCTACAGGACACAAGTAGTGCCTAGCCACGAGCAGCCACTCAACATGGGGAACGTCCTTTGCATGCGCTGACCACTCATGCACATCCGTTTGAGAGCTGTTTCGCTGTTAGCTGCTTGCGAGCGAATGGGTTCAAAAGGGGAAAGTCTTGTTTGGGGTGAATTTGGCATTTTGGCCAGAGGATAAACCACAGGGTTGCACCAGGGTGATTGTAGGTAGGACAGTGTCTCCGTACTGCCTCTTTCCCCTCACAATCTCTTGGCACCGGGAGCAGACTTTAGCATTTCGTCGATGACCTGCTTTGGTTTTAGCAACAGAAAAAAAGCTGCATCCACTGAATTGCTTCTGACCCTTTCTGAGATGGAAGGCGGGTGGGGACTCTGACTGAGAAGGGTGTTTTTTATTGAGATGCAAAGTAGTGACTTTGCGAGGCGTGCATGGTGCGTTAAACTCTGCCACTGCAAAATTCTAGGTGGGTTACCTAACTGTGCTCTTTGCTAGAGATTTGTGGAACAAGGGGCCTCATTTTACACTTCAGTGAGTTCTAGTTTGAAGTGAATGTTGATATGTTTTTCAGTTGCTTTGATGTGTTTATTTAGCCTTTACTCTTGTATGTAACAAATAGCTTGGGAGGGGAAAATAGATTTTAGAAGAGAGTGGAAACAGAGCTGTCTCTGCTAACTTTTCGTAAGCTCTTAAACAACTTGCAATGAACTCTGTGGGGCCCAGTGCATGGGCTGGTGGGTGGGAGAGAAGGTGCAGAAGGAAAAAAGCCAATTCAGAGCAATGCCCTGGGATGAGCAGACAAACAGACAGATGCCCAAACTCAGCTCAGAGCAGCATAGCCTGAGTAGGACAATCTTGCATGTTAAAACTCAGTCAGAACTCCAGAGGCACAACTGGTTCATACACGGTATTTATAGGTCAGTACTCTGAGTAGCAAGGCTGAGGTTGTGACTTCAAACTTCACCTGTGGGATTATTTTTCAAACTGGAAAAGAGAAGCCTGAGAGGGGACAGGACAACAGCTTTCAAGTACCTAAAAGCTTGGTACAAAGAGGAGGGAGGAAAGTTATTCTCCTTAACCTCTGAGAATAGGCAAGATGCAATGGGCTTAAACTGCAGCAAGGTTAGTTCAGGCTGGACATTAGGAAAATTGTCAGGGTGGTTAAACACTGGCATAAATTGCCCAGGGAGGTTGTGAACTCTCTAGCATTGGAGATTTCCAAAAGCAGGTTAGACAAACATCTATCAGGGATGATCTAGGTGGCGTTTGGCCCTGCCGTGAGGGCAGGGGATTTGACTTGATGATCTCCCACTGTCCCTTCCAGTTCTAGTGGTCTACAATTCTATAGACACATGCAAAGCTTTGGGTTGCATGTGAAGTGAGGCAAATCAGCAAGGCGTCATTGACCAAATGATTTATACCAACTGAGGCTCTGGCCTTGGACAGGTAGCCGACCAGTAGGACATACCTCCTATGTCCTAGCTCCTCAGCGCTTTGGCACAAATGCCAATCTCATCTTCCTGGTTTGCAAAAGTTCTTTTAGATGGATAATGGTTTGTCCTTCCCATCACAGCCTGCGCTGGTAACAACGTTCAAAGTTACCACAGAGTCTTTGTTCCAATAAAAGGTTACAATCAGCTTCTCTTCTGCCTGTGATTTAAATTCTTCACTGGTTCCGTACAAAATGAATGTTTGGCTTTCATGGAGTTAAACTTCTCTGCTGGAGTAATTTCACTGATACCATGGGAGTTTTCACATGAAATAATTTGGCCAGTAAAGTAGAATCCAGGTTCCATTACTTCAACCTTACAACTCCCATTGGCCTCAATTTCTGCCATAGGTTTTAATGCCAGAAGCCGCCACTGTAATAATCTCATCTGACTGCTTGCATAACACAAGGCTTCTATGCTAGTGGAAATGGAACAAGCAGTTAAACTTGTGAACATAAGATCAGTCACACTGGCTCAGACCAAAGGTCCATCTAACCCAGTACCCTGTCTCCTGAGGGTGGTCAGTGCCAGGGAATGAAGAGAACAGGCAATCAATGAGTGAGTCCATCTTCTGTCATCCAGTACCAGCTAGTGGGAACTGGAGGGTTAGGGACACGTGGTTGAATCCCTGCCCATCTTGGCTAATAGCTATTGATGGACCTACCCTCCTTTCGATGTAGCAAAATCGAAATAAGCTACTTCGATGAATAGCATCTACACGTCCTCCAGGGCTGGTGCCGTCGACGTTCAACGTCGACGTTGGGCAGCACTACATCAAAGTAGGTCCTGCAGGGGAGCATCTAAACACCAAAGCGGCCCACATCGTAATAAGGGTGCCAGAAACAGTTGCAGACAGGGTCACAGGGTGGACTAGTACTTCCAGGGCAACAGCCAGCCGCTCCCTTAAAGGGCCCCTCCCAGACACACTTGCACTAAACAGCACAAGATCCACAGAGCCGACAACTGGTTGCAGACCCTGTGCATGCAGCGTGGATCCCCAGCTGCAACAGCAGCAGCCAGAAGCCCTGGGCTAAGGGCTGCTGCACACGGTGACCATAGAGCCCTGCAGGGGCTGGAGAGAGTGTCTCTCAACCCCTCAGCTGATGGCCGCCATGGCGGACCCCGCTATTTCGATGTTGCGGGATGCGGATCGTTTACACGTGCCCTACTTCGACATTCAACGTCGAAGTAGGGCGCTATTCACATCTCCTATTGGGGATAGTGACTTCGACGTCTTGCCGCCTTATGTCAATTCCAACTTTGAAATAGCGCTCACCACGTGTAGACGTGGCGGGCGCTATTTCGAAGTTGGCACGGCTACTTTGAAGTAGCTGGCTCTTGTAGACGCGGCTTGTGTGTGCAAGCCCTGCTTGTGGAGCAAGAACCATTTTCTAAGTTCACCTCTTCAAGGCAATATTTCTGACCTAGGATGTGAACAGAGCTACAGGTGTGGGATGGATAACTGGCTAGAACTGTCAGGACCTACCACCTGGATTTTAGCACCAAGAAATACAGAAAATGTCCAGATTCAGTCACGCACCAAACACTCTTGTTCACAAAGATTCTGTGTTGTGTTCACCGCAGGGCTAAGCCCTTTTGTTAAGATGGCCAAGTTAACATTTCAACATTCGTGCTTCAAAGGGACAGGAGTTTAAAGTACAGTCAGAGTTGTCAATTGAAATATCAACTGCCTATGTTCCTGCTTACTAGGTTGCCCTTGGCACAGCTCAGATCTTAGCCAAATGAAACTTGGAGTAAAACTGCAGAATGTAAGTTACAGCTGATACTGAGTTGTCTATCCTCAGGCTAGAAGCACAGTGCAGTCTGGCACAACATATCTACTCAACTTGGCTGATATGCACTGAGAGGTAACAAGAGCTGGTTAGTTATTGATCTTGTGGCCATTGTGCATTTTGCAGGTGAAAGGTGTAACTGTCTGCAGAGTGACCAGAAGCCCAGCAGCTCAAAGGAGAGCACAGCGCTGAGAAATACAAGGACTCCTGCCCAGGTGAGCTCAAAGCAATGCTCTTTGGCGGACGGACAACCAACAGCAAGTGAAGAACTTGCTAGACAATTGCAAAAAGAAGCTTGGGGGAAATGACAGATAGGAAGGAGCAGGGGATGATGTATGGCTTTGTGGGAGGGCAAGAAAAGAAGACTCAGGATGCTGCTGATGTATGTACAAGTTGAGTAGCTCCTAAGCAGACCTGGCTACTCTCTTATGTACGTGAGGCTACAGCAAACATAGCCACTCCACTCAGAGAAGCTGTGAGCAAAACACTCCTGCAAGGTAGGTCGCTCATGGCTTTCAAAGCCTTATCCAGGTTTGGTTTCAAACCTCAGTCTGCCTTGGGAGATGTGTCTGCCTCAGGCTGGGCTCAGCTAGTGAGTTTCCTACCATCCTAGGTCAGTTTTCCTCACTAGTCTAAGGTGTGGCAGGAGGGGCTGGTCCTGGCTCCATGACCCACTGCAAAGGTCAGAATGGCAGGATCTAGCCTTCGGCTCATCTGTGGTCATGGAAGGACTTTGCACAGCTTTTGGTGTCTGGCTGTATAGATGTTAGTAGCTGCGTTTATCACTCCCGCCATTTCTCATGCGCATAGTTCTTGTCCACATTGTCCCAGAAAGGACATGCTTTGAGCTGTAATCTTACCTCCAGACACCATCTTTGCCATATCTCTCAGGCTCCTCCAGTTTAAGCATTCAAAACAAAATCATTCAGAGAGGCGCTGGCTCGAATGCCCGGGCTGGGAGGTGGTTATGGAATGGGCTCTCAAGCATGGCCTGTTTACTGCCTCACGCCCTACATCAAAGAATGTTTTATGTCATGGAGATCTTTCTTTCTTCTTTCTTTCTTAACGTGGACATGACAATCTGTTAACAGGACGGCCTCTTGGGCACCTTGGATTTAAGGCCTTATTTGAACACCAGCTCACAAAAGCTTTTAATCTGTCTGCACTACATGCAGCCATGAATTAGTGATATGAAAATTGATATTGGCAAAAAAAAACCAAACTCACTACCATTTTGATGAAACCTCCCATGTTTTCTCACACCTGAGTAAATGGCCCATCGAGTACAACGAGAAGTCCTGTGGCACTTGAGAAGTCCTGTGTTTTTGGAGATACAGACTGACACGGCTACCCTTCTGACACTTGCCACCCAGAACAAGGTCCTGCTGCCCCAGGGCCATGAATAAGCCATGCTGTCACTGTGGCCTGATGTTTCTCTTCAGAGAGTGGGGCACCCATATGTACACCACTGGAGAGGTCACCTAACCCCAGCTGTGGCAGGAGCTTTCTGGAGGGTCTAATGCGCCACTTTTGGCATAACCGTGGGAAACGCTTTTGTGAAGAGGGATCCTTTCAACTTTCAAACCAGGATTGACATGGTATCTGGTCGCCTGTTAGCCCTCTGCCCAAGGGGAAAGTTCAGCCCTCCGTGGCTATAAATCAGTGACGATGCCCACTGCAAAGTGCAGGGCCCCACCCAATATGCAGGGACACAGCAGAATGCCTTTGTTCTTTCTGACCAAAAGGGCTCTTTCCCCATGGACGTGGTTTCTATCCTGATCCAGCCCACGGAGCCAGTTACTGCCCAGGCGGAGCTTCTCTTGCTGCCTGCCCCGTGCGATACTGCCTGTATTTGCCCAGTCGCGCTTTCGGCGATGGAAGGTGTTTCTCTGAAACAGGCGCGACATCGCTTTGCCTGGTAGGAACGAATGAATACTCTGCCTTATCGACTGGCTGCTTTGGGTTTGTTGCCTTACCTTGGTCTGGAATAATGAATAGTGAAAATCATTATTAATATTTTCTTATGGCTTTTCTTTCACTGAGTTCATCAGCTGCCTCAGGTAGCCGTCCTTGTCCTTGCTCTGCATTTCAATTGAGTTAGTTATCAGTTTTCTACCTTAACAACAAAGCAGTCGTGTAGCACTTTAAAGATGAACAAAATAATTTATTAGGTGATGAGCTTTTGTGGGACAGACTCACGATCTGAAGAAGTAGGTCTGTCCCATGAAAGCTCATCACCTAATATATTATTTTGTTTGTCTTGAAAGCGCTACATGACTGCTTTGTTGTTTTGGTAGAATACAGATGAACATGGCGATCTCTCTGTCAGTTGGCTACCTTCTGTGAGTGCCTCAAAGATTTTCTTCTATAATGGGGGGAGTGGGGGCTGGACCAATGTGTTGGCTGGGACCCGGTATAAAACTCTACCAGCACTGCAGTGATCAACACAGAGGAGACCCAGAGAGAGTTTGCATTAATGCTGAATACTCGCTGTAAATTGTATGCGCCTGTGACGCCAGCGTATGGCGCTCTCTGCGTTTGCAGTTGTAATTTGTATTTCACAAACAGCCATCACAGTAACAAAGGAGACAGCCATTTGCATTAGCGTCATTACTCACAATGCAGGAACCGGACTCAGCACTGGGGGAAGGCAGTCGCAGCAGAACTACAGAGTTCCAGTGGCTGTGCCAGTGCCCACTCGGACGCGGGTTTCAGCTGGAGCTGACAACCATTCCATGTTAATAGAGTTTGTTGCAAACGTAGCCCCTGAGTGAGTTGGTGAATAATGCATTCTGGCCATTCAGGCCCAAGACTTTATAGCCCACTTGCTGGCAAGCAGCCTGCTTCAGTTCCTGGCCATGGCCTGGGTGGTCACCGTACTCTGAGGACACTCTGGCCTCTCCCTGGTGGATGGGGAACACATTTGGAACAGGCCAGGGGTGATGGACAGTGCTGTAATTCGAAGACAATTCACCAGACAATTACCTGGGCAAAACCAATATAAGTGAGGAGCTGCTCCTGTGCTGGAACAGCTGTTCCCAGCTGGGCCCATGAAGAGGGCAGGGAAGCAGCTGGGGCTAGTGGAAGTCAGGCTGTCATGAAGGAAGGGGAGTGGGAGCCCCAGGCAGTTCCATGGGAGAAGAGGCACTGGGAGTCTGCTGGGGACAAGGCCCTCCTGGGGGTGCAGCCATTGGAGATGGGTCTCAGTAAACAGGACGGGGAAGATTCTGCTGGAGGCCCCGAAGCAGGAGGGACTGAGGGGGGCAAAGAGGAAAGCCACTCAGAGTCTGTAGCTCTGAAGGGCCAGTTTTGAGCTTTTGCCTATTTGGAAAAGACCCTGTGACCTTTGTAGCCTGGGGACAAGCCAGCACTTTACTGGGGCAACACAAACCATTTCCTTCACCCTGTCGATTGCTCATGTTTGCAAACGTGATGCAATTCAACCTGGTGCAGATGGCTGGTGCACTGCCCATCCCCTCTGGCTTCCATGGGCGTGAAGTGGGCAGAGCATTACCCTCGGGCTAGTGGCCCTCTGTGCTGGGGCGGAATTTCTCCACAGCCCCGGGGCTACGGGGAACAGAACAGGCCAGCGTTAGTCTTGCCTCCATTTTAGACAATATTTGCCCTGTTCTTTTTGCATGACGGGGACAGAGGGTGCCAGGGTGCTCACTGAAGGGTCACCGAGCGCAAGGGCACCACAGACCCTCTAGCGTGGTCAGTGCATGGCGGGGAAGAAGTGAATCTGACCTTCCTGGCTCTGCTCTGGTTCCCTCTCATGATCTCCCAAAGGACTCTCCTGGACAAAGCCCCCCTCCCACCTGATTGCTCTTGGCGTCAAGAATTTCCCTGCCGTGGCTAATGCCGACCGTCCCTCTCCTAGCTCAGGCTGTTATTCCGTTGCCTTCTCCCCCTTAACTACTCCGAATAATTCCTGCTAGTTGTTTCTGTAACAAACCCAGCACTATTTATCCTGCAGACAGTTATTGATATTGGCAATTTTGCTGCAGCCACAAAGGAATGGGCAAGAGATGAGGGCCGGAAGGTCAGACCCACAATCACTGGAGGGAAAGAATGAGCCAATTAAATCCCTTGTAACTCTTCCTTACGCTGTGCCAGCCAAAGGCCCACTGCTGTTCTCTCCCCTGCATTCCAGTGCCTGAGACTCCAGGAACCTGGCTTCTGTCCCCAGCTGATTGCCACCTTCACCTTCTGCTACCTGAGCTACCTCCTGCGACTCCAGGGCTGGTGCAGAGTGTGCTCTGTTGCCCTCATCCTGAGAGGTGGATGGCATGGGTTGGGCACAGGCAAGGCCTTACCAAATTCACGCCCATGAAAAATGCCTCAGGAACCATGAAATCTGCCATCCTCTCATGAAATCTGGTCTTCTGTGTGCTTTTGCCCTGCACATGGGAGAGCAGCATTTCTCATACTGGGGATCCTGACCCAACACGGAATTGAACAGTGGTTGTAAGATCATTGTAGGGGGGTTGCGGTATTGTGAAACTTCTGTGCTGCCTTCTGACTTGGTCGGCCAGACAGCAGCGGCTGCTGGTTGGGTGTCCAGCTCTGAAGGCAGCGCTCCACCAGCAAGAGTGCAGAAGTAGGATAACAATACCAAACCAGCTACGCATCTGTGGGAGAGCCTTTACTGCAAAAGGAAACCTGAAGGTCCACATTGGAAATCATATGTGGAATAACTCTGCCAGGCGTGGAAGAAGAAGACCATACCATGACATCCTTCTGCACTGCTGCCACTGGCCATGCTGCCTTCACAGCGGGGCTCCCATCCAGCAGTCACCACTCTCCAGCTGATCTGCTCTGAAGGCCATGCTGCCGCCTGCAGCAGCACAGAAGTAAGGGTAGCAGTACCATGACCGCCCCCTCACAATAATCTTGCAATCCCCCCCGAACTCCTTTATGGTCAGGTCCTGTTTGGTCCCTACAACGACATCACTATGACATGTCTGGTTTAAGTAGCTGAAATAATGACATTTACAATGTTTAAAATCCTATGACCATGAAATTGCCTAAAATGGACTGTGAATTTGGGAGGGCTGAAGGCAGAGGGCATGGAGACCTTTAAAAAGCGAATTCTTTCATTGGAAACACATAATAATCTACTTAGCCCAAGGAGCACATCTGGGGGCAGAGGCTTTTGGCTAGACTAGATCCAGCAGCTACGGCCTTGCGAGTAATGGAGCTCACCTGAGCAGTCCCCACTAGCGGCAGCGTTGGCAGGACCTGGCTCACACTGAAGGGTCAAATTGTTGCACCAAGCTTATGGTGTGTGGTAACCGTACGGATCTCCCTAAATGGCTCCCTGTGATGACCCATGGATCTTCAGGTGGGGTCGGCAGGATCACCAAGCTCAGCCCTCCATTCCACACCACATCAGAATCCCATGAAGCCCCTGAGTCCCAGCTGATGGAGCACCAGAGCCTCTCACTGGCCGTGCTTGAGTCAGGAGGAGAAATAAAGTGTTGTCCATAAAACTTGCAACCCCCTGCTTTGGGCTGCTCACCCAGCACGGCCTACACCTGGCATCCTGACTTCGGCTGCTAACATTTTGGTTCTGAACTCCAGCTGCCATGGGACTCAGCTCCCCACACTTTGCGCTAACCTACCTCCTGGCCCTGACACCCCCTCAGCTAAACAAACCACCACACAAGCAGTTGTAGCTGATTTCTTCACACATGGCAACAATGCACTAGTGATAGAATTCACTGCTGCCAGTTATCTCCTTCATGAACCAGTTTGGGTTTCACAGCTACACACTCAGCTCAGCAATTGACACAGTTTGATTCAGGAATAAAATCCCCCTTCTCATTCATTGGCCAGAGCGGAGAAGACACTTGAGGCTGGGTGACTACCAGTCATAAGCTGTGTCTACACATGCACGCTACTTCGAAGTAGCGGCACTAACTTCAAAATAGCACCCGTCGCGGCTACACGCGTCGGGCGCTATTTCGAAGTTAACTTCGACGTTAGGCAGCGAGACGTCGAAGTCGCTAACCTCATGAGGGGATCGGAATAGCGCCCTACTTCGACGTTCAACGTCGAAGTAGGGACCATGTAGACGATCCGCGTCCCGCAACGTCGAAATTGCCGGGTCCTCCATGGCGGCCATCAGCTGGGGGGTTGAGAGATGCTCTCTCTCCAGCCCCTGCGGGGCTCTATGGTCACCGTGGGCAGCAGCCCTTAGCCCAGGGCTTCTGGCTGCTGCTGCGGCAGCTGGGGATCCATGCTGCAGGCACAGGGTCTGCAACCAGTTGTTGGCTCTGTGTATCTTGTGTTGTTTAGTGCAACTGTGTCTGGGAGGGGCCCTTTAAGGGAGCGGCTTGCTGTTGAGTCCGCCCTGTGACTCTGTCTGCAGCTGTGCCTGGCACCCTTATTTTGATGTGTGCTACTTTGGCGTGTAGACGTTCCCTCGCAGCGCCTATTTCGATGTGGTGCCGCGCAACGTCGAAGTGGAACATCGACGTTGCCAGCCCTGGAGGACGTGTAGACGTTATTCATCGACATAGCCTATTTCAATGTTGCTACATCGAAATAAGCTATTTCGATGTTGGCTTCACGTGTAGACGTAGCCATAGAGTCATAGAATGCTAGGACTGGAAAGGACCTTGAGAGGTCATTGAGTCCAGCTCCCTGCCCTCATGGCAGGACCAAGTACTGTCTAGACCATCCCTGATAAACGTCTATCTAACCTGTTCTTAAATATCTCCAGCAATGGAGATTCCACAACCTCCCTTGGCAATTTATTCCAGTGTTTGACCACCCTGACAGTTCGGAACTTTTTCCCAATGTCCAATCTAAACCTCCCTTGCTGCAGTTTAAGCTGATTGCCTCTTGTTCCATCCTCAGAGGCCAAGAAGAACAAGTTTTCTCCCTCCTCCTTATGACACTCTTTTAGATGCCTGAAAACTGCTATTGTGTCCCCCCTCAATCTTCTTTTTGTCCAAACTAAACAAGCCCAATTCTTTCAGCCTTTCTTCATAGGTCATGTTCTCTAGACCTTTGATCATTCTTGTTGCTCTTTTCTGGACACTTTCCAATTTCTCCACATCTTTCTTGAAATGCGGCGCCCAGAACAATACACAATACTCCAGCTGAGGCCTAACCAGCGCAGAGTAGAGCGGCAGAATGATTTCTTGTGTCTTGTTCACAACACATCTGTTAATGCATCCCAGAATTATGCTTGCCTTTTTTGCAACAGCATCGCACTGTTGACTCATCTTTAACTTGTGGCCCACTGTAACTCCTAGAACCATTTCTGCCATACTCCTTCCCAGGCAGTCGCTTCCCATTCTGTATGCATAAAACTGATTGTTCCTTCCTAAGTGGAGCATTTTGCATTTATCTTTATTAAACTTCATCCTGTTTACCTCAGACCATTTCTCCAATTTATCCAGATCATTTTGAATTTTGACCCTATCCTCCAAAGCAGTTGCAACCCCTCCCAGCGTGGTATCATCTGCAGACTTAATAAGTGTACTGTCTATGCCAATATCTAAACCGTTGATGAAGATATTGAACAGAACTGGTCCCAATACAGACCACTGCGGAACCCCACTTGTTATACTTTTCCAGCAGGATTAAGAACCATTAAGAACAACTCTCTGAGAATGGTTATCCAGACAGTTTTGCACCCACCTTATAGTAGCCCCATGTAAGTTGTACTTGCCTAGTTAATTGATAAGACCATCATGTGAGACTGTATCAAATGCGTTACTAAAGTGTAGGTATACCACATCTACCGCTTCTCGCTTATCCGCAAGGCTCGTTATCCGATCAAAGAAAGCCATCAGATTGGAAAGCTATCAGTCCTCCACTCCAATCACTGTCTGCGCCATTCACTGAATGCAGCCATTCAACACACTCTAGAAGGCTGTGGGCACCTTCACAAGGGTTAATTACAACATCCACACCCCGGGCAAAGCGCCTAAGTAAACAGGCAAGAAATCCCAGAGGGGAAAGTGAGTAAAAAACCTCTCCAGTCACAATACAGGGCAATGCCACCGACAGGCACTCGGTAGATGGTTCCTGTGGCCACTGTCCAGTGCAGGCTCCAGGAAGCTCCAGGGCTCTGCAGGGGCCAATGCCCCCACTTTCCCTTTGGACACAGCCAGGCACGTCCTTAAGTGTCCTCCTGTGACTTGCATTTTCCTGGGCACTGAATCTGGGGCACCAGCCTGTCCTGGGCTCTGGCAGTGGTGTCCAGGGACATCCTGAGTATGGACCATGTAGGAAGCAGTATGGACTGTGTAGGAAGCAGAGTGCAGGCAGGAGTGCGTTGGCGGGGGGCTGCTGTGATGCCCAGTACCGCCAGGTTCCCAAACCGCCTGCCTGCCAAGGACCAGCGGCCTTGTGGGGGCGATGTGCTCAGCACGGCAACGCATGCGCCATGTTGATGGATGACGACGTGGCAGAATCACACGAATGGTGCAGTGCCACTAACCCCAGTGACCCCAGGCTTGTGGGACCCCAGGAAAGCCCCCCAGTGTCAGCAAGACACAGGGCCCAGGCCACGTGCATCGTAATCTGGGTCCTGGCAAGGTGAGCTCGGCTCCCGCTGCTGGTTCCCCTTCCCACCCAGACTGTCCACGGCGGGTCATGGGCAGAGGCTGCCACTCCCTGTCTACGTGCATCACAGCCTGCAGAAAGGATTCCTCGTCTCCACGGGCGCACCTGGCGGCCATTGCAGCACTGGGAATCACTAGGAGCGCCCGTCTTTGCTCACGTGCCATGTTTAATACGTTGCTGGTCTGTCCTGCAGGTGGGACTGCCCTGGTCCAGCACCCTCAGGACCTGACTGGCCCCAAATGAGGGAGTTTGCTGGACCAATGCCCCCACATCCTGCTGTCCTGCCCCTGGCTCTGCTGCTGGTCTGGCTGACCTGCCTACCCACAGCCTGGCTGGGCTGCTGGCCCTGGCCAGGCTTGCCGGACACTGGCCCCCTTCCACTGGCCCTTGGTCAGCCCCCGGCTGGGCTGCTGGATACTGCCTCTGGCCCCACTGCTGGATGCTGCCTCCAGCCAGGCTTCTGGCCACTGGCTCCAGCTTTGGCTCTACAGCCACCAGTTCCAGCCCTGCTCCAGCTGCCGGACACTGGGTCTGGCCTTGCTGCCACCAGCTTCGGCCCCAGCTGGGCTGCCAGGCTCTGACACCCCACCAACCCCCACCCTGTGCCACTGCGCTCCTGTCTCCAGGGCTCTCTCCTCCAGGAACATCCATAGTCCTGCTGGACCACGGATGTCGCCAGACCAGGTTTCGGGTGATACAACCTCTAGGTACATGGGAAAGAACTGAAATCAGGGCTCCCTCTAGTGCCTCCTAGGCAAGGCTAGCTGACATTTTAACCAATACGACATTGTGTAAGAGTTAAGATAGTCTCTTCCAGGAGTGTGTGACTTACTCAATTTTTGTAGCGAGTTTGTAGTAGATTATTTGCTGCCTGCAATAGAAACACCGCCACAAAATATTTATTCAGAACCATTACGCTGTGAATAAAGAGGGATTTAGGTGATAGTCAGTGAAAGCTGGTAGATTCTTGTCAATAACACAGTCACCAAAAAATGCCAGTCCATGTGCTTGAAAGAAAAGCGTCGGGACTCTTAAAATACTGTGAGATGGGCTGCTGCAGGAAGGAGGTACAGGAGCTTAAATATTCAAAGCCACTCAGTACATGTGGGCTTCGCCTCGTGTTACTTCTGATTTCTACAGGGCACAAAAAACAACCCTCCAAAATGTTACACAAGAATCAGAAAGTAAGAAGTACAGCTCTTTGCTGTGACTGTTGCCATTGTAATGCAAGAGAAGAGGGTCATGGAACTGCTGGCAAAGGGAGAGAGAAAAAACTAAACCTGCTGTTTAATTTCCACGATATAATAATAACAATAATAATAATAACAACAATAAACAACCCATTTGCTCTGCAATAGAGCTAGAGAAGATGGTTGTTCTCTGGGGCCAGTGTTTCATATGTCCCAAAGCAAACAGCTTGAGTGTTAAGCACACTGGAATCACTTCAGCTTTTTCAGCTAATCTTTGATTCAAATAAAACCTTGTTGCCCATAGGAAAAATGCCCTGTAAGCCATACAAAGTTGTACTTCAGTCCAGGCTTTCTGGTGGCGTCCTCCACTGAATTTTAATGGGAAATGAGCCCAAAACTGAATCAGTGCCTGAAGATTTTGTGCAAAATCCTTCATTGTTACGGCGACTTGTCAGCTCATATTTATGCAGTTACGACGTGCCAAAGAGCGTGTGTGTGTGAGTGTGTGTGTGAGAAATGATTTTGTTTGCCTTATTAATACTGGTTCAGGTGACATAGGCTGTTTTTTCCCATGGTAACTGCACCTGGCGATTAACAAAGGTGGGGTTCTAGACCTGCAGGGGTACGCAGCCTCCTTTTACAGGGCAGTGTATGACCGCTTCAGTCACAGGAGCTGTAATATCAGAAGGTGGAAACCAGGTCAACCATGTGACACAGGAGTGAAGCCCAATGAGCTGAAGCCAGGGTGTTGCTGATGTGACTTGGCCCTCATGCCAGCTGCCCTCTGTGTCCTCACGCCGCAGTGGAGGAGCTCCTGGTTGGCTTTTAGAAAGGAACTGTTTCTCTAGGAGGGTGGAGAAGCTCTGGAATGGGTTACGGAGGAAGGTGGTGGAATCTCCAGCCCTAGAGGTATTTCAGGCCAGGCCTGACAAAGTCCCAGCTGGGATGATTTAGGTCAGGCCGGGCCTGCTTCAAGTAGGACATTGAACTAAAGGACGCCCCTGACTTTTTTTTTTAAATCAACCCCAATATTCTACGACTTGGGTGAATGATTTCCATGCGACAGCTTTGCCCCTGTGAAACGGCGACAAAAGTGCTGAAAGTGCTGCATTCCTTTATCAACCGAGGATGTTTTGAGATTGAATTTGAAGCTGCTCTGTTGTATTAGCCAACACAGCTTGACATCAGCAACCGGGAGCATGGTTCTGAGTCGGTAATTTGAGCTCTAGTTGCCTTGCGGTCACTGGAGTCTTGAGCTACAATCCTAGAATTTGTGGCAGGTGTGTATTTTTTGGCCCCGGCCATTTGTAACCTGGGCGGAGAAAGAGAAATCTGGAATTTTACAGCTGCAAAAGAGCTACCTCTGACGCTGACAGCCTGAGCTTGTAAAGACCTGAGGAAGATTTACTACAGAGTACCCTTGCACTTGTATAAGGCACGGAAGCAATTTAGCAAAATGGCAAGTTTGCTCCACAGACCCTTGAACTGCTGCTGTTGGGATCTTTCACTTGTGCTCCGTTAAGGAGGTGCTGACATGACTGTGGTGTGTAGCTTTGCTGCCTGGAAGGCCAGAGGCACTGGCTCAGATGCGGGATAACAAGCATCTAGCTGCAGGCAGGCAGGCAAACTCTGCCGACCTTGTGCCGACAAAATTCCCGTTGGCTCAAATGCACCGTGTGCTTGGCCAAGACAAGGTCTGAAGGGCAGCCGCATGTGTCTTGAGTTTACTCATCCCCTGGACGTGCTGTGGCACGTTGACAATTTGAAACAAGTTACCCAGCAGTGAGCTGGCATAATGTCAAGCTTCTCAAGGCACAGCCTGTCCCTCCTCCCTTCTGATGAGACTTCTTAGGCTGGCATTTCCACGATGCCCAGGGGATATAGGTGTCAACCTCCTTTAGCTTGTTGTTCTGGCAAGTAGGCTCAGTGGCCACATACTGGCATGTGCCAGGGTATTTCTCACAATATCCGCATCCCCTGCTGCTCTCTGGGGTCAGCAAACACCGTGCTTGGTTTTGTACCTTTCCAACCAGCTGCTGAGACCCACCAAGGCTTCTCTGACTGGCAAGTTCCTTGCTGTGCTCAGCTGGAGTGTCTTTGTGACTGGGCACCTTCAGGGCTGTGTCAGCCACCACTCCTAGCACTGCACCAAGCGGCAGGAGCGGGCTGGTGCAGAAGAGTTTCCCTGCAAACTGTGACTTGGAGGCATTCCCGCCACCCTCGTGTTACAGCAATCTCAAAGCTGGTGCTTCAGGGTGTTCCAGAACAGGCGACTGGAGCTGGTTCATATGGTTCATTGTTCCCTCTCACACAATAGATCTGACTACAAACGTGTCTGTCCTCTCTGAGCAATGGGTCATTAACTTTACCATGTCTATGTGTTCCCGTTATTGCATTCAGCTTCATTCGTGCACAGAGCAATAGGAACGGCTACACTGTGTATACCTCGCCAGGGGGCTAGAAACAGCCCACTCTCCTCACTGGGAATCAGTGTGAGAGGACCCACGTGGCCCTGGGGAGATGGAGCACCCGACCGCACGCGGGGCCAGACACAGTGGGAGGTGGAGGGTCAGAGATGAGGGAGACTGTCCGGCTGGTCACCCGCCTACTGCCTGGCTGCTCGGCTCAGCTCTGCTGGTGGCGCTCACACAGGCCACGGAAAGGAACGCAGGGGAAGACCCTGGGCATATGAAGGCCCAGGGCACTGCAGAGTAACAGGGTGGTGGCACACAGCTAACGAGGCCTCGCCCCGGGCCCGGGAGGAGCTGAGGGTTCTGGGCGGCCTGCAGCCACGCAAGTGCAGATGTTTGGTGAACTCAGTAGTTTCCTAAGCAAGTGGGCCGAGGGAGCCTGGGTTAGCAGACAGGCTGAGCCTGACCCTCTGTCCCTGGCAGAGACCCGCACCCCCCGTGGCCGCCAAAGGCCGGCTCCCTGCATCACCTGCGTGGGAGTATCAACTGATGCCTCTCAGGACAGGGGGCTCACCCCCCCAGCCACTCAAGGGCGGCACCAGAGACTAAGGGGCAGGGCCTGCTTACTGCATCTCCTAACACCTTTTGTGCTTGGGAATGCTTTGAACCAGGGATTATTTCTAGCGCAGCCCAGGGCTAACTGAAGAACCTCCCCAGTCACTGGGCCCTTGTAGACCTGCTTCTCTATCTGTCCATTCCCAAGGTCATCTTCTCTGCCGTTCCTGCCCTCTGGAGCAGCCTTCCTGTGCTGTCTACTCACTGCTTCTCCTCCTCCTTCCCCTGGCTCGCCCCTCTGAGCGCTGCAAGCGGGATGTGTAAGCACTTCGGGGTTGTTACTTTTAGGCCCCAGGATTGTGGTTAGTGGTAGCTGCAAGGTGCAGGGTGCTGCCCCAATGCACAGCGACAATCCCTGCCCCGAGGAGCTGACACACGACAGCGGCAGAAGCGGATAAGGCAGGGGAGAGGGATGCAGCACTCGGGAGCACTTGCTGTCAAGCCTCTTGTCGGCCCCTGAGCGTTCTGCGCTTCCTGGGGGGATCTTACTGCATGTCTCAGAGCCTCATGGCGGCTCTTCCACAGCCTTGGGCTGCTCCAGAGGCAATGGTCTCTGCCTACCATGCCAGTCTCATCAAAGGCAAGTCGAAGTGGGGAGGGCGCAAGCCCCCTTCCGGAGGTTCAGATGTCTCTCTTTCCACTAGAGCTGCTCTCCAGGGGAAGAGCTGGGGGAGCCCAGGCCTGTCCACTGTCCTGGGCTTCGGCCTAAGGACCCTAAATAGGAGATAGCTGATGGGGCTAATCCCCTGCCTCAGACACAGCAGCCTTTTTCCCGGGCCACTTCTCCTCCCACCTCCCCTTGGCACCCCCTGTACCTGGCTGAGCCGCTACTCTCTTCTAACGGCTCAGTCCTCTGGCCTCTCTTCCAGGTCTGTTCCTTACCTCTTCCCCCCTTCGGCCGCGGGTGACACCTGTCACAGGGAGCCAGAAGGCCTTCACTGGCACCAGGCGTCTGATTAGCCTTTTGCAGCAGACTGATTCTTAACGAGCCCCAGCCGCCTGCGTTGGCTGCTGGGCTGCACCCCGTGAGCCTAGATGGGGAACAAAAAGGCACTCGCTCAGCTTCCAGTATATTTGCTTTCCACCAGGCTCCTACAGGGTGCGGCCTGTGGTCTGCCACACTGCACACAGTCTCTACCTGTGCATTATGATCAGTACAACCAGCTAAACCCAGCAAGTTGTGGTGTATTCCTGGGTTGGAGATGGTCCCTGAGCTTGTGTTCCTCTCATTCAGTTCCACCACGAGGCCTTCAGATGGCTGAACTGAGCCACATAGCTGCACCTCATTGGCCAGCGTCCTTCGGTAGCTGTTTGGGTCCTGCTCCAGCAACAAGGAGCGAAAAAGCCATAGGCAGCACTGTAACTTATCTGGACCAAGATGCCTGGGCTGTTCGTTGGTAAACGTGCCACAGCTGGGCACTGTGTGCAGATCAGCACTCGGACCATGGATGTGGCACATACGGGCTCAAAGGCCTCCCCGGGTTATTGGAAAACAAAAGAAGTTTGATTATTTTTTGTTATTCTTTTGCCTGAAAGTTACACAGCTGCTAATTGGTACGCTGGGAGCAGCTGTTTCTGAACCATTCTGGGCTGTTTCTTTGTCTTGGCAGAACAACAGCCATTGTAATTTGAGCTTTGCATGGATGTTAGCAGCATACAGCGGATTCCTGTCCGTGATACCCAGACAAGCTAACCACAAGCTGCCTTGCAAAATTGAGAATTTCAACATTCAGCCCCAGCCAAACATGCTTGGGGCACAAAACGGTTGTCCATACAAAGGGATTCCAGGCTCCGAAATTGGGTTAGGTTGGGTCACGGAAGGCATGAAGAATCCTGGCTTACTTGCCATTCTTACGGTGAAGAAGGAGTCTCCACGCTTAAAGGAAATCTCCCATCAGTGCATTATGAATTCATTTGCAAATTACTCAGCACACCAAATGCAAGCAGAGTGGTGTTATTTTGCACATCAGTCAGTAAGACCGGCGTCATGAATAAATGCCCTGCACTGTATAAGATTTTGCCGTTAACGCCACGGTAGAAGATGACCTAATTAACATGCATGTTTTAAAACTACATTTCAATGTCAGAGATTTGTTTTTTGATCTCCCACGCAAGCAAATTGCACAATCATCTGCCGTGACACTTTCTACCTGACACAGTTAAGCTGTTTCTTGTAAAATCCTCTGATTTGCAGCTGTGTTACCAGTGCGGCAACACAGGAGATGAGAAGGCAGAAAACCATGGGCCCAAGTGTGCTGGGAGTGAGGCCTCCATGAAAACATCCCACCTTACCCAGCCCACGATTGTCTCTGTCCTTTCGTGGGGCTGCGGGTCGGTGTGTTGCTCCCAGAGCAACGCCTCAGAGATGCGAGGTTCTGTCCTGGCGCCTTGTAGCCAGGCCACTATGTGCTGTAGGGCCAGGCCAGTAGCAGGTGAATTCCTGGCATGCCAGCCCAGCTCTGCCAGTGAAGGTGTTGGGGGGGTAGGTAAGGACCCCCTCATTCCCTACTCACACGCTTGACGGGGGCACAGGTGTGCAGCCCAGGCTGCGACCTGGTAACAAGACCCGGTTTTGGTTCAGTAATTTCTGGAGGCCCCCGGAACGGCTCTGTATCGTGTGGTTAAGCTGGAAATAACCGGGTGAGGGAGGGGTGTCAATGTTGATTGCACCAGTGTTTACCAAGAAGCCTGACCCACTTCATGACGAGCGAGAGAAACTCAAGCCCCCCAGCAAAGCTCTGTGCCTCTGAGCTTGGCCACTGCTCTTCCGTCCAGCCCGGCCTCACAACTCGTCAGGTTGCAGGGGCCGCTTGCTCGCACATCTCTGCCAGGAGGCACAACTGGACCTGGCTGGAGCCGGCAGTGCTGGGGCTCCTGCGTTGGTCTCACCTTTGTGACAAGGGGCTGGGGGTGGGAGCGGGACCTGCGTAATTCTCGTGGCTGTGAGTGTGACCAAGGAAATAACCCAACCTGTCCAGCACGTCTGGTCTTGTCTGCTGCTCCCTCACGAGGGCCAACAGCTACAGCGGGCCCAGGGCGCAGCGGGAGGCGGCCTGGCTCCGTGCTTCGGCAGGGGCGGGGCCCAGGGCACTCACTTTTAACAGCGCTCAGCCCATGGCATTGCTCCCGCCAGCGGCGTGCAGCCAGAGCAGCACGGCTGCGGCACTTCCCGGCGACCCAGAGCTCCGGCCCCCGACCACGGCTATTTCAGCAGCAGCGGCAGCCGGAGCTCTGGGCCCCTTTGAAATACTGGGTCTGGGGGCACTTACTGGCTTGGCCCTCCCTCGGCAGGCCTGATGCTGGAGCCAGACTGAAACAGCCCTGCAGCCTGAGTGAGCCGGCATGGGCCAGCCGGGGGTTTTAACTGCAGCGTACACATCCCCTGAGCGGGCGTTGTGCTGCTGCTTTGAACCCAGGCTGCCACGGCCTAGCAGCCAGACTGCCCTGCCTCCTGGGCACACAGCACACGGTCCAGGCTTGCTGGGACATGATCCAGACCCAGCCTTGCTATCCAGCCAACAGCCCCCACGGCCCAGACCTCAGCTTGCTCACTGCTTTAGGCTTCCACAAACCCCACTCCTGCTCCTGCCTGGGCTGCCCCAGTGCTCAGTTCCACGGCAGCAGCAGGTCCCCAGCCCCACTGCAGGGTACAGCAGGCCTGGGCTCCGAGGAGCTGCTCACGTCCAACTGCCCTTCAGGGCTCCAGAGGAATCCCCATCTTGCTGGCTGTGGGGGGGTCAGAGGCACAAGTGAGCAGCAGGGAAGCCCAGCAGAGCAGGAGGTTTAAAGTGAGCACCATTTCCTCCATGTTTCTAAACCGCCTGCCACAAACATGCCCCAACAGCAGAGCGAGAATGTCCACGAGCGATTGCCCATCCTGAAGGTTAGCAAGCCAGGAAGCAGGCTGCTTCTGCAGGGGCGCAGTGACAGGAGAAGGCTCTGCTTGGCGTCAGCCTCTCAGGCTGGCCAATGTGGCTCAGAGGAGTTCACAGAAGTGTCCAAAGGTTCATTCATGGCTCCAGTGTGGGTACCGGGCAGGGACGAAATGTCCCAGTCCCAGTTCCAGTTCTTTGTACAGCTGCTACCCAGCAGATTGCACCCCAGCTACGGAAACAGCAGGCATTGGTGTTGCACAGCGCCTGGAGGGCCGTGAAGTGGGCCCATTGGCTTAGCAGGGGCTGATTTTAAATAGCTGTTTGTGCCAAAAAAGTGGCAGCTGAGGTGGCCAAGTTACTATAGCAACCAGGGGAGAAAGTGAAAATTAGCAGTGATGCCACATAGGACAGATTGGCTTTATTGTTGTTTCGCGTAGAACGTTGCTTAAAACACCAGCCCAGGAGCCATAAGTCGGCAGGAAAGCCCTATTAGTGCCGAACATGACTAAGCAAAACCATTTGCTAAAGTTTTGTCAAGAGACAAGAAATCTTCCCAAACTTGGTTGTCCGTGGACTTGTCCCCCATCCGCCACGCCAGGGTATGTAAATAATTCAGAGAAACTACATTTTATGTTTCCTCACCTGTTAACCATGGCAGCAGAAGCATAATATCAAGTGGAAGCGGATCCCAGAGGTGCTCTACACTGAGTTCCTAGAACATCAGATTGTCAGGGGAGGAACTGTTTGCATATTTGTTCAGTGCCTGGCACTCAGACTTGCCACTTACTTGTAATTCTATAATACCAAGGCTCTTCAGACACTGCTTGTTGTTCAGTATCCACAGACACAATCAGCTGGAGTACTCACGTTTGATGTGCTCTGCAAGGACAGGGACAAACTCACCACTAGGCGATAGTCACTCTTCATTGTCCTGGGGTACCAAGTCTGGAGGCAGGAATAAGGGTCATGGAGTACGAGCTGCTAATAGCTGCTCTAGGCACCAAAGCTGCCTGGCCAGGTGGGAACTAACATGATGAGCCTGGCGACATCTTGCTTGATCCTTTAGCATGCCCCGGAGATCAAATGGACTGATGGGTTACGCAGATCAAATCCAATGACTACCAAACAAGGAATGAATCTGGTAGGGGCCTTGGGCTCTGTGGATCGCTGTGGAATGAGAAGTCAGACTCTTGTTTTGGTCAGTCATGAACAGGTGCTAATGAAGGATGACCCCTTTCATGGGAAATCACATGAAACACCGACTCCTGGACTACCCCCTCATGAGTTGGAGAGAAACGCCTGCTACAACAGCCCACCACAATGTTCTGCAGGCCTTGAAGGTGAACTGCTGTGGGAGATCATGGGTGGAGGGGATTGTGGCACCCCAGCCCTGTCTATATAAAACATGGCCACGGTACTGTCTGTCCAAATTTGGATACACAGCTCTTGAATCAGAAGCAGGAACTCAATAAAAGCCCCTGCTCAGAGTTCCAGTACACTTAGATGCCCCCTTGCGAGTCCGATTGCCTCATGCTTGATGGAGAGCCAGCTGAGCTCCCCATCCCGAAGGCAGCGCAGCCGTCACTCACAGTCTGGTACAAGGGGGTGGACAAAAGGGTGCTCCTCTGCACACCTTGGTGGGATCTTTGCACCCACTGGGTGATGAAAGCATGCCTGGGACAGGGCTCGTTTCAAGGGCAGTGAGCAGGGTAGCTCTCTGGGTTCCTACTGGTTTTTCTTTTGGTGTGGAGAGAGGGTTGGAGTTGTTTTTCATTTTTGGATGGGCCACATGGGGTGTGGGTGCTGAGAACATGTACAACCCCGGCTGGCAAAACAAGTCAGGCTCTTCCTCATCTTGGGAAATCAGCAGAGGCCTTTTGGTGTGATGTTTGCTTCATGCATGCACTGATTTTAGCCAACTTTGCATGCCGCATAGGCACTGTCTGGCGTGCTGTGTGAGGAACCTGCAGGAAGGTAGGTGCCCGAGTACATTTGGACCAGTCCTTACTGTACCATATGGAGGCGTCTGTAGCTGAATGACAAGACCAGGCAGAGCTCTGAGCCTCTTTTTGGGCAGATCGGCTCTGGTGGTTGCAGAGGCTAATATTGTCCCGATGAATTTCACTTGTTATGCTGGTATTCCTGGGACTTTCCTCTGTCGATATTCAGGCTGAGCATCATGAAGAGTTGAAGACTCTGATGGGTGGCGCTTTCCCCCTGTTGTGGAGACTTTCCTCAGATAAGCCAGTCGTGAAGGTACATTTTATGCCTTATCTTCTCAGATGAGCAGTGACGACTGCTCAGCCCGGGACGAACATCCTCAGTGCTGTCGAGACACCAAAGGGTAGGATGGACCCTGTGCTGACAGGGTTTTGTACCACCCTGCAGTGCTGAAGCAGCTTTTGTAGTGGGGATACTGAGAGCTTTTGAACTACACGATAACGCCGGTATGGGAGGGACACCACTCCGATCCAGGGAATGTGACAGTGTTGCCTACACCCCTAGGTCCAGCACCGATGGTCCTATGGGGAGTCTGAAGCTCTTCCTGTGCACCAGGTATGTGGAGGTGGGCACCCTGCTGAGCTCTATTAACCATCAGAATATGAGGTACTTTCTTGCTCTATTAAACATGCTGCAATTGCTTATTCCCATTAATTGGTGCCTTGTTTTCAAAGAACTGTGGTTTGCACATCTGGCCTTTGAGCGAAGGGCCGTAGCTGTGTCCTTCTAAGAATTAGCGGGACCAGCCTGCTCCAGGGGCTCCTCTGTGGGTCAGAGACAAGCCCACTAGCAATACCCTGGCAATGCCTCTAGGGCAGGCCCCCACCTTATTACCCCTCTGGAGGGAACACCTTGTTCATTTAGACAAACCACTCTGGAGCGCCCGAGGTCCAAACTGTGGAATAAGAGGAGGTTTGCCAGCTTTCCTGTTTGCAACAAGCTCACACCATGTGACATGCACAAGCTACAAACTACACAGGGCCCAAGGTCCTTGATGGATGACTTTCATTCAAGATTTTGCCAGCTGCAGACAACATCTACCAAGCTAGCTGATTCTTGCAACTTCACCACACACCCAGAAAGCACTGACGAGGTGTTATTAAAATTGATCGCAGTCCAAAACTTCTCTATTTGCAGGGATGGGTTGTCGGCTTCCTGGAAGTGAATGCTTGCAGACAGCCTGAAAATCTAATGCCCATCACAGGATTTTATGGGTTTGGAAGCACACCCTGGGGTGAATTATACAATTCTCACGAATCACAAATCAAAACATTGTACATAACTGCCAGGAGCAAATCTATGTGCTTCCCTACGTCTTGCCACTTGCAGCATAAATGCTGACTGTGATGAATTGGCTGAAGAGAAGAATCAATAACATGCACCACCTCAGTAATGCTTTAGCTGGGGGCCCTGAGAATGATGATGAAGACGAATGTCAGTCACAGGAGCTATGCCTTGCCTGGCTCTATACACGGTGCTGTCGCTCCCATTGTGACGGTACCGCAGCCCATGAGATGTCATACAGACAATGCTGCTCATCAAGACAAAAGGCACAAACAGCCCAACATGTTGCTCGTGGGCTGCACTTCTCACTGCCAAACCCGGATCAGAGCGACTGGAAAGAACAACGTGTCAACGTCCCCCCCTGAAGCAGCAAGAGCTTTGCAGGCAGTTCCTCCCTCCCCTGGGCCGGTCATACTTTCTTTAGGGGCTCACGTTGGTGCTAGCAGCATAGTATCTAAGCACCTACCTGCTGAGCCATACCCAGAGATTCCTCATGCACCTCTCCTGCTCCTCAGGGAACCGAACTGCCATTTCAGGTGGGCAGAGACAAGATTCAGTTTAAAGTACGTTCCTGTTCGATCTCAGCTGGAAACCCCGAGTTCTGGGTGTCCGTGTGCTTTTCAGCAGGAGCTGTGTTGAAGCCCTCAGACAGACAGAGCGAGGTAAATGCGAGCCCACCCGCAGGCTACACGTTTCTGACAAGCCTTTCAGGCAGCTGGCTTTTCCTCCCCCATGTTCCTGAAAGCCAGGTGCTCAGTACTGATCTCAAATGTACCCACCATAGATTAACTGTGGGCCTCTTCTCAGTTCCACAGGATGCTGCTGATGGTTTTAATACCCTGACCAGCAGGAGAACAAATGATTTCCACTCTTCTCTACTCGGGGCTGAGAAACAGTAACCTGACCCAAGGGTCACTGGTAAGAAAGAGGCCGCCCATGGCAGTTTGACCAACAGAAAGCAACAGGAGTGTGCATAAATTGCACCCAACTATCTCTGCTCCTGGGCTAGGTGTAGTTGCTTCCTCCTCCTACTTTAGGGGAAATAACTTTTCCCAGGGTACCTCAAGTGACCTGGCTCCATCCACTAGCTCCTAGCTGAGTGTCACACTTCTGCGATTATGGCCTTTACAACCAGGCTTAGTAGGGGTTGGCTCCTTTGACTGCACTACAGGAGAGAGGAAAATGACATTAGAGCACCAAAAGGTGTTCTTCCAGCAGCCTGCTGCCGTCAGCTCTGGGCCGTACCTTCAGGAGATTGATACAAAAGGCTGCTTCTGCCGCAGGGAGGGGTGGAGAACCTGCGTTTAGTTGAATGGCCAAATGTTGCACTATCCAGCTGCCAGGTCACCAAGGCAGCTACGAAGGAAGAGCAATGTTGTCAGCTACCATTTACTACAAGTCATTTTTACTGCATTCTCCTTTCCCGAGCTGGAGTTGTTGGATATCTACGAAAACGTGTCTTTTCCCAGGTACAACAGTCATTAATTACCCTGGGAAAAGTTCATTTGCCTTTTGTTCATTACTGGGGACTTGAATTTTATTTGCAGGTACACTAAGCTTGGTTACTGGCTTGGAATGCAATAGTATTATTCTTTCCGCTCCCCACACACCTATGGGTGATGAAGGCAATGTGCTGTTGTTTTCATGGGTTGTTTTCATTTTTGACAAGCATCCATGGGAAGGAAACATCACTTTTATCAAAGCCTTAGAAGCAGCAGCAGAGCTGTGTTAACCTTTTAAGGGAATCACGTTCACCCACTTTGAAAGAGACCCACTATCAGCTACCTTTTGTGAAAGAGAGAGTAGAGTGATCCCACAAAATCAAGAGAGGGCTTAACTGGTCCCCTGATGTTTTTCAAAGGGAGCATCTACATTGAGAGGCTGAACTCCAAACCTGGTTTTACAATACGGTAGACCCCCCAGCTTATGCGGAGGTTGCATTCTTGACATCCCTGAGTAAGCTGAATTTTTGTGTAACTGGAGGAGCCAGGAAACTGACCAGAACAGCAGCGCTGGTCAGTTTCCCATTTCCTTTGAGTGGTGGGGAGCTGGAGCCTGGCTGGTGCTGGTCAGCTTCACAGCTCCCATCAGCAGAGGGGAGCTGGAGTCTAGCTCCCAGCTCTCCTCCGTTCAAGGAAGATGGGAAACTGACCAGCGCTGGTGCAGCAGCCACGTTAACCTGAGATACACGCAACTTGAATGTGTGCATCTTGGGGTTTTACTGTATTTTATTTTTCCTATACAAGAGTTTAAATTAGGGATTAAATTCTTTTGCCTTCTCTCAATCAAAGAAATTCAATGGGAGTGATAAGTTGGCTTACAAACGTGAGAGTCACAAACATGTGAGAGTCTGTTTCTACCATGCTCTTATGATCTTTTTTGGAGAATAAGTTAGCTTTATTACTTGGATGTACACAGGGTCCATCTGACCTTTTATAAATAAAGGCGATTGTTAGGGCAAGAGGCTAAAAGCTTCATTCAAGGTAACAGAGGCACAGGTATAAGGTCTACCACTTGAGCAGGCAAACCCTCAAACAATGGAAGGACAAACATTTTAGAAAGGTGTTAGACGCCTGTGGATTTTTGGTATCACCCGTGGCCTGTCCATGGCTTGTACTAAAAATATCCACGGCAAAATGTTAGCCTTACTTACCATGCAGGTTTACTCCTTGTTGACTGCTTGTGCTAAAGGTTTTCGGGCCTTATGCCTTGATCAGCTTAGGTAAACTGGGCCTGATGGTCCTGGTCATTGTGTTCCTGCCTTGACTTATGGCTATGCCTTCCTTAGAAAAAAAACAACCCTACAGGCTATGGCTGTGAAGATGTGGTTAACATGGCAGGAACCCCCCATAAGAATGGGTGTTTCACTCAGACTCTGGCCTTAGTAGATGACTTCCTGGGCCATTATAGGTAGTCAGAGATCTGAGATGGAGCTATCAATACTTCTCCCAGTTTTCCATAGTCTCTGTATCCACCCAGCAAGACGTTGAGCCTCCATTGCCACAGAGCACATGATGGTTGCAGCTGTTACAAACACTGCTCGCCGAGGAATGACTCTCACCAGGACACCGGGACACAGTGAATACCCTGCAGAGTCTGACACCTTCACCATGGACACTACCTACAGCTCGCCTCTTTGTCAAGTGCGCCACAGTTCAAAACCGGCAATGAAGCAGGCCCGACTCAGGTGGCTACGGTGGCAGCAGCAGATTGTGACTCTGAACACTGGGGATTGGCAGCAATACACGGACCAGACAATCTCGTTTAAAAACCACCATAGAAGAAAGTAGATCAACTTCAAATCCACTTAATTATCCTGAAACGAACAATGTGTTTCTGAGACCAATTGCCAAAAATGCCATGGGCACGACAGCGAGAGAGGGACTCACAATGCCCGTGCCGAATTGCGCTGGCAGCAGGATAGTTGGCTCTGTGCAACCTTTTATAGGCTGTTGGATCGGCAAGGAAGTCAGGACCGGCCAAGCAGTTCTCAAAGGACCACAACATGATTTCAGTGCACATCAGACCCGACTAAAGAATTCACACAAAGAGGTGGTGGTGGGGGGCCGTTAGGGTTAGCAGAAATATGGAGAATCAGGGTGAGTGAATTACATACGTACCGTATCTGCTTCTTGCAGATTCTATTGGCACGCTCACTTGACTCAATTTGTGATGGTACGTGTATGCCTGCCAAGGAAGTCAACTACATGATCTGATCTCATGCCAAGCTCCTATTAACAACTGCATTTTCTGTTGAAGCCAGGATGTTCATTAACTGTGATCCATAATTACAAATAATTTAGAGACATATCATTTTCACTCACTTGCCAGCTATAACCTGAACCTGACATTTGAATGCCTTGTTCCTAGTAAAAATTCAAAGCAATCATCCCAAACAAGCGCTGCTCTGCAGCTGAAGATATATGCCAGCAGAGGGTCAGACCACTAGCAATGCCCTGGAAGTAAAGCATTTCCTTTAACCTTCTCTGGTGGAGCAAGTGCTTACTATTGGAATAACAGTAGCACCTCAAAGCCCAATCGGGGTTGCAGGGCTTTGTGGTTTGGTGCTGCTCAGATTCAGAGAGGAAGGCCAGGCATCTTGCTCTGAAGAGTTTATAGCCTGATTTTAGGCATGGTGGAACAAACGAGCAAGAAACAGCAGGAGGGAGGATGCAGGAAGATTAAGAAAAATTCTTAACTCCACAAGCTCGAAAATGCAAACTGTGGGTGATTCCAAATCAACCTCTTAACAGACACCAAACTCGGCAGGGAGAGTTATGATTATGTAGCCTGATCTCCCGTACAGCACTGGTCAGAGAAATTCCCCACAATGATTCCCAAAGCAGAGCTTTCAGAAAAAGATCTAGCCTTGCCTTTAAAATTCCCAATGAGGGGCACTCTTGGGAAATTGTTCCAGTGGTTAGTGACTCTCACGATTAACAATGTGCACCTTATTTCCAGTTAAAACAAAAAGCAGTCAAGTAGCACTTTAAAGACTAGCATAATGGTTTATTAGGTGAGCTTTCGTGGGACAGACCCACTGCTTCAGACCACAGCCAGACCAGAATCCATATCCAGAAGTGGGTCTGTCCCACGAAAGCTCACCTAATAAACTATTTTGCTAGTCTTCGAAGTGCTACTTGACTGCTTTTTGTTTTGATACTGTATAGACTAGCACGGCTTCCTCTCTGTTACTTATTTCCAGTTGGAATTTGTTAAGAAGTTAGTTATTTTAAATCTGGCCTAAATGTGGTCTATTTTCCAGACTTCTGCAGTCCAGTCTTGTGGAGAGGGCATGGAGCTGGGAGCCGGGAGCCCTGGAGTCTATTCCTGTCTCTGCCACTGACTAGCTGGGAGACCTTGGGGAAGTCCCTCAACATCTTGTGCCTCTGTTTCCCCTTGATCACTTTCTGTCTAGACTATTGTGCCTGAGGTTCATTTGGTCTAGCATTGTCTCTTACTAGGTGTGTGTGTGTGTATATACACACACACACACACACACACATTATATATATATATATATACAACACCTCACTCAACGAGGCCCTCATCTTAATTGAGGCTTCCTGGTATTACCATAATTGTAAATAATGAATAATAACAATTTCCATGTTTTATTAAAGCCTCTGCCTACAATCAAATGATTGAAACAAATTCTATCAGTGGTGTGCTTCTGACCTTTTCATGTAAAAATGAAAACTTTCTTCAAATACTAAACCCGTGATTTGTTTCAATTCCTTTTGCTAAAGTCTCCTCAGGACAAAGAAATCAGCCAAAGGTCAGTCACAAATGTACTGTTGAAAAACACATTTCAGGTTTGATGCTTTTCAAAGCCATTCTGGGATTTTTCTTGTCATTTTTTGCACCACACACCCAGTGAACCATGGACTATAGTAACCAGACAAAGCTCACGTGATGTCCTTTACATACAGTCCTGATAGCTGACAGCTCGTGTTCAATGGCTGCCTCTCCACTGCCTATTCTAAACACAGTTGGAAGCTCTGGTTGAAATTCTAGCCCAGCAATGGTTAGGCACAGTGAGGAGTGCAGCCTGTGTTCCTTGCCCAGGCTGCTCTAAAGTCTATGGGAGCTTTGCCCAAGTAAAGGCTGAACTGGATACTTCAGCATTTGGTTGACAGCATCCATGGTCTTTAGTCTAACACTGTGTCAGTTGAAAGGGATTTTAAAAGAAGCCAGTGGACTTATCATTACACTGGGGAAATATTCCTTTTCTAGAAAGTCTCTCCCACAGCTGCCTGATGTTCATTGAGATGTGCTCAAGGTGGGCATGAAGAGAGATCTTAGAACCTTACTAAAGGGCCTGGCTAGTCCCCAAAAGTCACAGGGTGTGATTCCATACTCAGCTGCACCCTGGGAAACCAGAAGTCAGATCAGAACCAGGCCCAACGACTTGCTTGCTGAGGGGGGGTGTGTGTGCCAAGCAAATGCACTCATTTGCCCCCTTGTAATACTTCGCTAATCTTCGTATTTAGGAGTGCAGGAACCAATGATAGGACCCTTTGTTTTCAGCTGTTATTTGATTTAATTTTTCCTGGGAATTCATCAGTATTTATTATGACAACAAAACAAACAGCTGAAAATCGGTGCAAAAGCTATTAATTTTTCTGGGTAAATATCGGGGCCTATTTTAGTGGACAGAAGGACAGGAGGAAAAAGTGTTCAGTTGATTAATGCTTCGATGAATGGAATTCAGTGTGGTTTTGCTACAGAACTAAAACAGAACTGCAAACACAGGGCCACCGCTGAGTTTAAGGGAACAAGACATCTCCAATCTGCAAACAAAACTTTTCATTTGAAAAGGGGTTTACAGTTATAGACTTAGAAATATTAGCCTATATTTACATAGAATAATATCAACCAATACTTCAATGTATTTATAAATACCCACTGTCTTATATGAAGTCTTTCAGTGCAATTTCCAAATGCCCTGTGCAGCATAGGCTTGAAGCAATCTTTTTCAGTTTTTTTCTTCCCAAGGTCCTTTATCCTACAGTCTTGGATGCAGCCAAATTTCAAAAATACTCTCCACATGTCAAGTAAGCCAGGCTGAACACTGAGGATGAGAGAGGTAACACAGCTCAGCACTGGTGCAGTGGATTTTCCAGTACAAGAAGTCTTGTGGCACCTTATAGACTAACAGATATTTTGGAGCATGGGCTTTCATCGGCAAAGACCCGCTTCGTCAGATACATCAGATGTGGATTTTCCAGAATTCCAGGGGAGTGCTGGAGTGATTGTCCAGGGAAGGCATTACCCTGCAAGGGCAGAATTCACTTACTAGTTTTGAATTGTCTTCATTAGAAGCCACAAAGGGGGAGATTATCTGAGGACTGTGCACTCTTTCAATTTATCAGCCGAGACCACACTTTTATGAGTATCAAACAACACAAACAGTGGACAGAAAGCTGATCAGCTGTAAAAGCTTTGGGGTGAGGTGGGGGCAATGGACAATACCATATTGCGAGTGACAGTAGCTTCCCATGTCTTTGGCAGCTCTTTGCACAAACTTTTGAAACCTTTTGCAAGGCTGTCCTGCTCAGTGACTGGCAATGCAGATATGAAACAATTTTTTTCTGGACTCGCTGAGGATGTGACTTGCACAAGAAAACATGCAGTCTGTTAAAGAACTGGATTCCAATTAGTTTGTGCTTCATATAGTGGCTGGCATGTTTCAACCAGGAATTCAAGCTTTGTGCTAAGGCTTTGCTCCATTTCTTGAGTAGTTGCTTGAGATTTCAGCTTTTCCATTGTTGAACTTCCTGTTCTAAAGGTCATATTAAGACATCCCATGTCTTCAGATCACTGTGCAGCCAAACACAAACTAAACTGGCTTGTCTGTGCAACTGAAATGTGCCATCGCTTTGCAAACATCCCAGTGAAGGATTTTAGTTTTACTTGAAAGCTTGAAAACTGCAGCAGCACCTGTTATGAACTTTTTAAAATCAGCCATTTTGGGAACACCTGTTGCATGAGAGACAGCACCATGCAGCGGATGAGCTGTGCAAGATAAACAAAGCTATTCAAGTTTCCCATTCAGCTTTACAGCTCGTGCACTTGGCACAATAAGAAGCAAAGTTGGAATGAGGGTTCCCTGTACGCTGAGTACTTGGGCAGCCACCCCGGGGAGACACAGGTGCTGCCCAGCTGGTTAGCAGAGCGCCCACAGCTGTCCACAGCCAGCAGCCTGTGTTTCCATTGACAGTGCACATCACAAAAGGCATTCCGAACACGGATGGAAAACAAATGGAGAGAACATTGGCTGGAATTCATAATTGCCACATCCTTCCAGGCAAGGTCATACTCATTGACAGTTTTACTGGCACAAGCTGCCTAACTGTTTGGTGACTTCACAAACTCTCAGTCTACCAAAATGAGTGCAGGCTTTGCTGCAACAAAATCAAAAGATGAAAATAAAATGGCCGGGGGTGGGTGGGGTGGGGGCAGCTCAGAACAGCTGACAGTTCCTAAACACCGCCCCTCCATATTTCCAGCCAACCTCTCTTTAATTTTGTTGGCTAAATGCAACATCATTCTTCATCACATACTTCTTGGTCAGATTGATTGCAATAGGCAAAAATTTTGTAGCAGGATGGAAATGCCATAGAAAGCTCCCCAAGGCCATCAGCAAGGCCTAACTACTGCCCTGTAAAGCGGAGGGCAAGTACAATTTTACTTACTATTTCATGTTATTCTTGCTCTTTCTGCTGTGTCCCGCCAAAAGCTGATTCCGAAGATTGCTTGTGTCTATTTTTGCCTTCTCATTTTTAGTCTGAAGTGTTGCTTGTTCTGCAAGGCTGCATCTACACTGGTAAGTACCTTTGAAATTAACTTCAACAGAAGCCCTTCTTTCGAAATTCCCTGCAGAGCGCCTGCCCCAAACTGCGGCCTTTCGAAATTAACTTTGGAAGAACGGGGCCGTTCCATCGAAGTTGGTCCTCCGTTCCCGGGGTGGGAAGAGCGCCCTCCATCGAAAGAGAGCATGTGTAGACGCTCCATGGGTGGCTATTTCGAAAGAGGGAGTCCTCCGTGGCAGTGATCAGCTGGTGGGCGGGGGCGTCGCTTCACTGCACAAGCAGAGCTCTATGGCTCCTGTGTCTGCCCGTGTTTAAAGACGCAGTCTTCCACAAACCCTAGGCAGGGAGCTGAGAGCGTGCTGGTAGCAGGGAGCCCACGCTACTTACCAGCATGCTGCATCCAGCGATGCCCCAAGTGAACCAGCACACTCCCTGGACCCATGGCCAGCGCCCTGAACCGCCACACCCTAGAGTCTCCCCAAGGACAGCTGGGAGCTCCCCGGGAGCCGAGCCAGGTCCCAGGCAGATGGGCCCTCTCCTGGACAGAGGCTGAATTCCTCTGGGAAGATGGAGGTCCTACCTCAGACACGGGTCCAGCACAGGAACGTGGCTGCCTTCAAGTGCCTCTCAAAGGCCTTCACTGGCCGGGGCCACCCCACCCGCACCCCGGACCAGGTGAGACTGAAGGTCAAGGAGCTCCAGCAGGGGTACTGCAAGGCCCAGGATGCATTTGGATGGTCGGAGCAGCACCCACCAGCTGCCCCTACTGGACGTGGCCAAGCCGGAGCTGGAGCAGGGGACAGAAGACAAGGACTGCCTTGGACTGCCAACCACCGCCAGGCCCCAGCGCACTGTCTGTCTCCTCAAGGCCATCTGTGATGACAAAGGCTCAAGCGAGGAGGCCCTTGTCATCAACATCCTTCGGGGCTGCCTAGCCGGGCCTCCTCCACCCATGCCTCACCCGAGTTCCTGGAGGGACCCTCAGGTAGGTGTTGGGCATCCCAGTCCGGGTGCAACCTGGATGACCATGCTCCCCGGGTCCTGGAGGAGCTGGCACATGGCACTCAGCATCAGGCAGCTGGCCAGCATCACGGGCTGCAGAGCCATGGAGGGACTGGGTTCGGGGGGGTCGGAGGGAAGCCCTTGCCTGTGCCACCCATGTGGGGACCCATGGGATCCAGATGTCACAGGGCCCCCGGGACGGAGAGTGGAGGGGCAGGACAAGGACGCAGGACTAATGGCCCATTCCTCTATCCCCTTCTATCTCCACAGCTCCAGCACCCAGCTGCCAGCTGAACCCTGTCCACAGTCCAGGGAGCCCCACCACCGAGGACAAGAGGGAGTGGCTCGTACCCCGACTGGGCATGGCACAGGGGCACTGCTGGGCTGTATGCTGGCATCTGCAGGGACCCTGCACACACCGCTGCCCTGTGGGACCTCACAGCCATGCTGCAGGAGTGGCAGGCCTGGGACAGGGTGGCGGTCAACCTGGGTGTCCTGACCCAGGCTGTGACCACCCACCTGGCCCCACT
Organism: Carettochelys insculpta; assembly: GCF_033958435.1. Lineage (NCBI taxonomy): Eukaryota > Metazoa > Chordata > Testudines > Carettochelyidae > Carettochelys > Carettochelys insculpta. The sequence continues at coordinate 48,350,953 of NC_134147.1, read as the reverse complement.
GCTGCCCCCTCGTGAGCCCCTCCCACACCTGGCTCCCCTCCAACTTCCCCCCTTGCACCTCCCCACTACCCCAAACTCGCAGCCCTGATCCCAACCCAGCTGCCCTGGCTGGCCTCCTCCATCTGGCACACACACATGTGGCCAGGGCTGGCCGTGTGGAGGCAGCTCCCCCACAGCCCTTCCCCTGTGCTGACCCCAGTGAGGCAGCAGACACTACAGCCCAGCCACTCCCCTACCTCCCCGTACTCCCAGCCCCAGATCAGCCCCGTCGCGTCCTGAGGACGGCCTCTAGGATGGTGGCTACCAGGTTGGCCACCTGAAGCCACTGTAGGCCCGCAGCCAGCACACTAGCCACAGCCTGGATGGGTGTCAGGGTGGGTGGGGGGATGGCTCAGGGTCCCTGGGGTGCCCTGCGGTGCCTTCTCTGCACGGTCACCCTCTGCGTGCATGTGGACGGCTAGCTGGCCCTCAGTGTGAGCAGGCTGAGGGTCCTGGGAAGGGGCCCTTTAAAGATGTGGCTGGTGACAGCCCCAGAAGGGCTTGCCCACCAAGTGACCCTCCCTGTGGCATTTCCTGGCCCTTTCCTTTTGAAAGGGTGTCCTGGGCTGTGTGGACGTTCTCTTTCAAAAGAGCAGTCGGGCCTTTTGAAAGGGTGGGTCTGCCCTTCGATCCCCACTTGTCTGTGTGGACGCTCCTTTCTGAAAGGCTCTCTTTCTAAGTGTGTTTTTGAAAGCTGCACTTTCGAAAATGCGCTGTAGTGTAGACATAGCCCAAACATTCTTACCTGGTTGCCCAAGTGTGACTTTTGGTGCCATAGCATTGGCAGTGCATACACTCAACTTCGTCCTTTTCCCCCATCTTTGTTTTTTTGAAACTTTTGAATTCTTCCTGGTGTTCTGAAACATATTCTGATACAGATTTTCATCTTCTTCCCATTTTAGTGTGTCAGCTCTATAAACTGTTATCTGCTAACAGCTTGACATGTGTATGTCATGAGTGCGAGATTCATCAGTACCTTCAGAGGCGTGCACACGACACAGCTTGCATGCATGCTTATTTCTGGTGTGTATTTTCTAAACTAATCCACAGCCGTATTTCAACAGGCAGCTTTGCAGAAACCCAACACAGGCTAATACATTATTGTAATACAGATCTCTCATGCAAGGGATTATATTTTCCTAATAGAACAAATTATTATATATTTGAATGAATACAAAAGGAGGGTGAAAATCATGAAAAAAACAAATTCTACTTTTTGTAAAACCTGGGACTGTGTCAGCAAAAATTGGTTTAAACTGAAAACAAAGGGGCGTAACCATGGCCAAATCGTTGTCACAACTGCGTTTGTTTATGAACTATAGGAATAATGTATGTACAATATGAAAAGTTTACCACAACTTGGCCTGATCAGGGGGTAACTTGGCTACTTACATCTCATGGTTGGAGCTCCTGGGCCTTAACAACAAACGGCAGAAGTATAATTTGGTTTACCAGATCCCATTTCTGATGGGGAGGTGTAACCCAGCAGCGAAAAGATCCACTTGGAAGGTGTACTCAGAGTGCATCTTCACATAGCTTCCTCCTTCCTTACTATCCCACACCTAGCCATGGCTTTACCTATGAACAGTGGAACAGCACACTTTATGAACTCTAACATGGAGAGTTTCAGTTCTGTACCTATGTGCCAAACAGTTGATGAAGTTGACTGTGACAAAACCCAAGAAACGTTTACAACCCATAGATACAAAATGAAGAGGCTTTAAATCTGCTAGCAGTAATCCAGTGTATTATTGTAACTTATAAGGTTCATATGTGGACGAAATTTCTCAAAAGCAGTTACTATAATTTAATTAGCACAGAGACTTCCCTGAAGGTGAAGAAAGATGATATTCTTTCTGGTAAAAAAGGAGAGAGAATCCATGGATCATGTGCCTTTGGACATCACTCTACATTTTTTGGAGTACAAAGATAAGGTACCATGAAATCCATATCAACAAACATCTGTTTAGCCAGTAATGAAAAAAACATTTTCCTTCTACGAAGCCATAATTTACATATTAACACTTCAAAACCCCTTTGATTTAACCTAATTTGTTCACACACACAGTCTTTCAATATTTAATATAAAACAAACTAGTCTCACAAACAGATGTCAAATCCACAAGAGCTCACGTGCTGTGTTCTGCTGTCTTGTAACAATGCAAAAAATAAGATGTTACATTATTTGTAAAATATATTCATTTGCTTGCAAAATAACTGACTGATTCAAATTCTTTCCTTATACAATAAAATGCTACCCCCTGGTTAATACTTCAACAAACAAATAGATGTTGATTCTGTTCGGATGGAGAACAATATTCTCTGAACTATGAAATAGCTAAGCCAATTCATAATATTTTCCAGTTTCTGGATCAAAGTAACAGTTGAGACATGGATCATACAAAAGAGTCAGGACTTCCTCATCCTCCTCAGCAGTGACGTTATCTTCACCTGGGTACAGTATGAAAAATAAGAGTAAAATCACCTTTCTAGTCACTTCTGAAACACAGCAGAATTACCTTTTTAACACGGGTGACAATCCGGCAGAATGTCTCTTTAGCAGGTGTAATCTCTCATCTTTTGTAGCCTTTGAGGTTAAAATTTATTCACGTTTTCATTTGTGTTTGCAAAATTTTATATTTGATTGAGGTAAAATTCTATAATGCAAACTTTGCCTAACAACCGTAAGCACACGGAGTTCACTAGAATAGTATATTAAAAAGTTGGTCTAAAAATATAGCTGTTGATAGTGAGCTGAAGTACTCCTAAAGGAGATTTGTTTCACAGTTTCTTAAATAATTGTGTATTAGCATGTACATAAACAACTGTCAATCAGCCCTGAAGCTGTGAAAGTGAAATCACATTAACTATTTAAATGTCCTACGTGAAAGAATCAGAGACTATAAAGCAAAAGGTCCTGAGTCATATATTTCATTTAGAAGTTCGGGCAATCAGAGCAGTGGGGGCGGAGCCTGGGAGAAAAGGGAGCGTTTCTCCATGCCGGCGTTCCCTCAAGCCAGGGGAGGGGGCAGCAGCAGTGACATGTGGAGGTAAGTGCCCTTCCCCATTGTCCAGACTCCTACACCTTGACCCTCAGCCTGTTCCTGTACCCTCCCTCCTGCCCAGACCTGACCTCCAGCCCCCTTCTGACCTCCCATGGCTGCCCCACCCCACATATGCACCTTACGTCCCACCCAGATCCCCCAACCCCAGCCCACTCCTGCACCTCTCTGCCACCCAGACCCCACACCTGCACCTTGGCAGCCTTCTCCTGCACACTGAATCCTGAACCCCCAATTTTTGGTCCCACCCTGGGCCCCCCCAGGAGAGTTAATCTGGGGACAGCTCTGAACCTAAGTTCCCCGTTTCCCACCTCCCTGCCCGGTGCTGGAGTGTGAGGGCACAGTATCAGTGAGGAGCCACAACACTGAGGGTTTTGTGTGTTTTTTTTGTTTTTGTTTTTTTCCTTCTCACTTTTATGCAGCTTCTGACTGATTTTTCTGTGGGTCAGTGTCCCCACCCCTGCTTTAAAATAAAGATAGGGCAGCAGAGTTTGTTGGTCTGACTGTCCTAATCCCATCCATCAACCGGCTGAGGAATTTCTGTGTAAGTGGTAGTAACCAGTCCTGCTGTCAGTGAATGTGAGGTAAGGGTTTAATGGTGGAAAAGCAGGCATTGCACTAAAGCTGTTAAAGGTTTATAAGAGAACAGGAGATTCTTGTATAATATCTTTCATACAAATTAATGCAGACATCCAGTTATCACTTCCAGGTCATATTTTGTCTCACTTTTGTGACTGTAAGGGGCCTGTCCACTCAAGATGGCTACAACTACATTTAACCACTACTATCAACACAAAGGCCGCGTCTACACCACAAAAATAACTTTGAAGTTGCTTACTCCGAACTACAACTTAGAAGTAACAGACTTCGAAGTTGACCGTCTACACACACCGTACTTTGAAGATAAAGGTCAAAGTAGGGCACGACTCCATTCCTGGGAATGGAGTAAGGATCTCGAAGTTAGGCTCCCTTACTTCCAAGTTAACTTCAAAGTAAGAGAAAATGTGTGTAGACTCTCTGCAGACTACTTCAAAGTAGTGCCTAATTTCGAAGTTAACTTCAAAGTCAGTTCCTAGTGTAGACGCACCCAAAGTGTTTTATGATTGTTTTTATTATTAAGGGAATTTAATTAATGAACATTTCACTAATTACCTTGATCAGAGATTCTAGTAAGAACAATAGGGAAAACCAACAAATTTGCAAATATGCTTCTGTGCAAGCTTCTGAAGTAAAATCTTTCAATTTTCAACCTTATGGAAATTCGAGGGTTACTGCAGCAAGTGTTGGATTTCATAACACTGACATCAAAAATCATTTCAGCCCCTTTCAGAAAAATATGTCTAACATGCTTTTAACTCAAGGATTACTGTCCCATTCTCTTTGGTTTATTTGGGCCACTTAACATAACATATTATTCAACTCATCAAAGCAAGGTCCCCTCTTGACAGCCAAGTTCTATTTTGCTGTCAGAAGCAATTATAAATGTACACCTATGAAAACATTCCCAATTTGAGGGGCATAATCTATTTTAGACGGTAAATCACTGACACACGTTCACCCCTTGGGCAGCCAAAATACACAGCATAGATTTATGAGGTCTCACACTAAATTCTCTGTACCTGGTGAAAAATGTAGGGACCCAACGTATTCCCTAGGGTAGCAGAAGAGAAAAAAAATGACCTTTGTAGAAAAAGATGTATTTACTTTAATTTGATTGTTGGTCACTGTCCCGTTTCAAGCACATTCTCTGGCATCCTCTAGCTATGGCCAGATTCAACGGGTGCCGGGCTCAAAGGTGGTGTTTTCAGTGGTAGTGACAAAAGGGAAAACCGAATATTTGAAGTAAAACATTTCCTTTCTTCCTTATGTGGATTCATTCTCACTAACCTCCAAGAATGTTCTGGACCTTGCAGTATCTCCCGGAACCTTCCAGTCTTTCTGAAAACTACATTTTCCTCAACCCCCCAGAATGCAGCCAGCCACGCCCACGCGGGTATTTAAGGGGCAGGCCTTTGCTGACAGTCAGCCATAAGAACGAAGTGAGAGCCCAGCTGCCAGGCTGTGAATCTTGCTTTAGTGTGTAATGAGGTAAGTGCACTTATGTTTTAAGATCTGAAGGGTATACATGGCGACCAATAAAGGACACAGTTAACAAGACTCCAAGATATCTGTCAAAGCCCTAGCTATGCAACAATATAAAAAAAAATTTGTACTTTTGCTATGCTTAACACACATAGTTTTTCTAAGATTGCAGAACACGGACTTTTGCTTTCCCTGATGCTATCTGTTTTCCCACATAGAAAATAAGGATGTAAACTCCTGCTTGTTCACAGGTTAAACATTAAGCTTCACCCATAAACTGATTAAATGGGGAGGTGCCGGGGGAGGGGGAGCACTCTGGGCAGCACTCTGCCCATGATTTGCCCAGGGCCACTGCAGACCACAGCTGCTCTGGCTGGTCTACTGTGCACTTCCACCCATACTGCTTCCAGGCTGGGCCTGTTCCAGCTCCCACCCGTTACCCGCTAGTGGTAAAAGCCTCATCCATATAGGGTGAAGCCTACTGGTTAACTGTTAATATCCTAATAGAAAAGAAAAATGCCCCTGAAGAAGCCTTCAGGAGCTCAGAATAAGGAGTGAAAAGCTCAGTTGCAATCTAGTTTGCAGCAAAGGGCAAATTTTACAGATTCTAATACAGAAATTCATTGTCCTACGTGACAGGGAAAAATCAAAGCTTGCAAGTTGCACACCAGAGATGTGAAGTGGGTGACAAATGCCAAAAAAGAAGGTATTCAAAAGTGTAAACAAATGGAGCAGGGAGGCAGGAAAATGCTCCTCCATGGGTATGCTATTTGGCCTAGGGCTGGACCTGTCTACAGCGAAGAACCTTAGCACCTGGGAGCTGCTGTCATATTAGATGATGCCTCAATAGTGTTTAGCAGTGCCTAAGAGGAATGCCAAGCTTTCATAGAGGACATGACCTCAAGTCTTTACTCACATAAGCAGTGGTGACTCATCAGAGCAGTCCTGTTTAAATCAATGGAGCTATTCTCGTGTGTAAGGATTCGCTGCATGAGTAAAGGTTGCCACCCCACGGTTACACATCCCCCCCTGCAAGGGCTCTTCATTTCTACAGCAGCAACATCCTCTTTCAAAATAAACAGGATTAATTTACTTCCAGAGCGAATCCATATTGCTCTTGATTAATGGATAACAGTCACTATGCAAAGGAGTTCCCCACTTACTAGAGAGACAGCTGTTTGTCTTGCCTGACTCGACCAACCTAAGCTGAGGACTTGAGTCTGACCAGAATCTACCTCCATGGAAGTGCAACCAAATGGCCACACTGACTTCCTTGCGGAAGTGAGCATTTAACAGCAGTATAAGAACACTACTGAACAATACTTTGTTCTGACCACTTGTAAATCTCCTGTCTGTTTTAGAGAGTCTTTCTGTTTGTTTGATCAAGGGCTCCTGCATGGTAGGAACTAGGACCAGAATCTGGTATATAGCTTCCGCATATAACTTGAAGAAAGGTAAGGGTATGGTTGTGCCAGGAAAATGGGATGTGCCTGGAATGGGGTTGGTTCTCATAAAACCAAAGAGAAAGAATCACTAAATCAAGTGCAGTCCTCAAAACTGAATGTTCAAAGAGACTGAACTAAGATGAGCCAGAAAAACAGGATGAATCTGGAATAGGACTGCTTCTCAATAAACCTTACAGAAAAGAGATAAAATGGAGAAATTTGGGTTAATGCTCTGTTTTGGCATAGCAAAAATTAACGCTTAAATTTTGAAAACCAAATTGATGATAGCCCTTTTTTGTTAAAACCTAGCGAATGGTAAGAGTTTATAGAGGTGAAGAAAAGAATACACCCGATGGCATTCCAATTAAAAATAATTTACTAATTATATTAAATGGACAGATTTTAACAATCCATTTTTAAGAATTCCAAAATAAAAATTAACTTCATATAAGTAACACTGCATTTTTGAAAAATACAGTAATTTATATAAAGCACATACATTTTCTTTTATTTTCAACCCTCCAGCATCCCCAAGCTGAATGGAGTTAAAGACCCAAGCATTGCTGGGTAAATCTACTAGTCATTACATATTTTTCGCCTGTTCCCATCATTATAAATTCCTACCTGGAATACTTAGACTTGCTGAAGAGTCAATATGCTCGGCTAGCTGCTGGCTGGGAAGATTTATGGGGGGGCTGAACGCATTTAACCAGTCCCTGAAAAAGATGAATCCAAATGTTAGTCATTCTGAACGACACTGTTTTGTTCCTCCCTAAGTCTCTCCGTTAAAAATGTTCATAAGTATCTATGGTGAAACACCATAAAGCTAGATTTCAAGGTGGTATAAAATTATGAGTTCTTTAAGTTTAATAAAATCAACAGCAGTCTTCACCCAAGTTGGAAAAGTAAGGTGTACTTGGCAGTAAAATGAGTATTGCCTTGGGCAGAATTCTCCAAGCACTTCTACAGTAGACCTCAAGCTCACATAATGATTTTCCTTTGAGTAAACACATTTATGAATGTGGGCTTTTAACTATAATAGAAAATATCTGAACAACAAAACCCATTTCTATTGTAAAATTGCCCATTTTACATGCACTGCATTTTGACACTGGTTACGTGCATCTGATGAAGTGGGTTTTTGCCCACGAAAGCTTATGCTCCAAAATATCTGTTAGTCTATAAGGTGTCACAAGAGTTCTTGTTGTTCTCGAAGCTACAGACTAACAGGGCTATCTCTCTGATACTTGGTAACACCAATTACCAAACCAAAACTAATGAAATAAGCAAAGTTAACATGCTATATAATGGAATTTCATAATCACAGACAAATACCCATTAAAACACATTCCTAACAACACATCTATAAAGACCTCTCACGGACTTTCATGCTAATGGAGAACTTTCTGTTAACATTTTATTTTATTTCTCTAATTATAACCAACAGAAAAATTACTACATGGCAGCAAATTGCAGCTTTATATTTAACTGCAACTCACTTAACTCATTATATGAATAGACTTGCATAATTACATGCATTCTCATATTTGCACATGTACACTTTTGGCCTCATTTTCAAAGGAACATTTGTTTTTATTTACTGCATTATTACTTCCAAAATATATCCAACAAAAGGGAAAGGGAAGAAGAATGTTCAGTGTACTTTAAAAAAAAGAAAAGAAAAGAAAGGGAATGGGAAAACAACATATATCTGACCCCTAGAAATAGGAGACTTATATGAAGGTAGCATAAGTCTTATAACTCACTTTATAACACACAGGAAGAGAAGATGGCAGAGCTGCACAACTACAGTTACACTTTCTGGGCAGGGTCCATTGTTTTGGTACATTTGTCCCATACTTAACACGATGGACTTGAAGCCTCTAGATGCTACTGAAGTACAAAAAATAAAAACACTAATTCATGCACTAGTGTACCTTTTTGTATATCTGCCACAGAAATACAGGGTTAAATTAGGAACATATTTTACTGGGTGAATATTCAGAGTTAGAAGACTATGGAGAGGGACCCCTTCTGGACCCACCTGCTGCAGTGGTGTTTTACTTCAGTAAACAACAAGATTTGGTGGGCCTTCTGCAATTGAGTTGGGGCCAGATAAGAGAGGGTTACTCACCTTGTGCAGTAACTGAGGCTCTTCAAGATGAGTGCTTCAGTGTGTGCTCCACTTAAGATGCTTGCGATGCCCTGGCCTTATGGTTGGAAGTTTTTAGCAGTAGTGCCCTGCTGTGGTGTGCCTGTGTGGCATACTCCTTGTGCATCCATGAGCCATCACCTGCTGTGTGCGTCAATTGTCCTGCAGTTCCTTCTCTACCCCAAAGAGGTACTGATCCAAAGCAGGGGGGAGGAGGGAGAGTCATGGAGCACTCACAGGGACATGCATCTTGAAGGACTTCAGTTAATATACAAGGGGAGTAACCCTCTCTTCTTCTTCGAAGAGTGTCCCTGTGGTTGCACTACTTACAGTGACTTTGGGGCAGTAACATTTTGCTGGAGGCAGGGCTTCAGTGTCATACTGTTGGTAATACTCAGAACGGATTGGCTCAATCTAGTGGCCTGCACTGCATGCTGATCTACAGCATAGTGCTTGGTAAATGTATGGACAGATGTCCAGGTAGCTGCTTTACCCATGTCCTCCAGTGGGACATTATTAAGGAAAACATGATGCCACTTGTGCTCTCGTGGAGTGCGTGAATGACGCTCGGGGTTGGCAGCTTGTTCAATTCATAGCAAAGTTTTATGCATTGTGAGATCCATTTGGAAACCTTTCTTTGGACATTTGTCACCCCTGTGATCTGTTGGTAGTGGAGATGAAGAGATGTGGCAATCACCTGAAAGTCTTTGTCCTTTACATGTAGAAGGTGAGGTCTGTATGGACATTGAGGGTAGGAAGGTCCGACTGTCTGGCATTTGACTGTGGTTTCGAGTAGAATACGGATAAGTAGATTTGTTGGTTGAGGTGTAAAGGAGAGATTCCTTTTGGTAAGAATTTGGGCTGTGGCATAAGGATTACTTTGTCCTTTTGGAAAACTGTAGATGGCAAATGGTTCTCTTGTGAGTGTATGTAGCACCATGTTTAGGTCCCACCTCAGCATGGGCTGCTGTAAAGGTGGGCAAGTATTTAACTCTCTGATACATCATTTCATGGTAGGGTGAGCAAACACTGAATGTCCGTTTTTGACTAAAATTGCTGCAAAGTGTATCTCTAGGTGTGTTTTTGTGAGGCCCTATGTTTAAGGTGGACTGTGTAATCACGAAGTGCTGGTATTTGTGCCAAGGTGGAGATATTACATGATTTATACACCATGTCTGGAATCTATGCCATTTTTGGTCATATGCCTTTCTGGTGCTTGGCTTGCAGCTATTAATGAGGATTGATTGCACTTCTCTTGAACATTGTTCCAGAGTTGTTAACCCTGAAGGAGCCATGGTGTGTGTGGGTGAAGTGTTGCACCCTTGTCCTGAGTCAGCAGGAGGAGACTGGGGGAGATTCAGAGATGGAACCACAAACATCTGTTTCAGGTAAGGATACCATGCTTGCCACGGCCATACCAGAGCTATAATGATGACTTAAGTTTGTCCTGCCTTATTTTGTACATCTCTGGATGATGGGACTTGGGGAAAGGCATACAGTAGTGGTGCATCCCATTTGATTGCAAATGCACCCCCAACAAGCTTTTGCTTAGACTGTCTCAAGAGCAGTGCTTGCGGCATTTTGTGTTGTTATTTGTAGCAAACAGATCTATAGTTGGGTCCCCCCAAGTTTGAAATATGATATTTGCTACCTGTGGGTCTAATTCCCATTTGGGGCTGTGGTGGAAATGCCTGCTGAGCCTGTTGGCAGTTCAGTTCTGTTTGTCTGGGGGGTAGGTAGCCAAGATGTGTACGTTGGTTGCTATGCACCAGTCACAGAGCTGGATAGCTTCCATGCATAATTGGTATGATGGGGATCTGCCCTGGTGATTTATGTAATGTATGGTGGCTGTACTGTCTGTGAATATTTTGACCCCTTTGTTGATGATCAGAAAATGTTTGTATGCCCCCCATGCCCTCTCACTCCTATGGCACGGATGTGTACGGTTGCCTCCCCTGGGGACCAACATCCTTGGATTGTCCTGTGTGGGCTCCCCAGCCCTGTAATGATGCATCTGTTGTGCTTGCTAATATTGGCATTCGTGCTGCAAAGGGAATACCCTGGCAGACACTGTAAGGTTGGGTCCACCAGTTTAGGGGTAGTCTGACACTCTGTGGCATTCTCAGCTTTTTGTGGATGGTGTCTGTGGGGTCTATAAACAGTATTTAGCCATTCCTGGAGGCCTCTCCTATGGAGTCTTGTGTAATTCACCAAGGTGGTGGCTGCCATGTGGCCTCAGAGTTGTGGGCATTGTTTCGCTGCACCTGAGGGCTCTGCTGGATGGCATTTAAGAGTGCAGTATTGTGCAGAAAGGGGCTTTTTTTTTTTTTTTTGTTTTTTTAAAGAATGACCAATGAAGAGGAACGAGAAAGGGCCTGGTGCCAAAGGGCACTGGCTGAAGAAAGAACTTCAGTAGAGAAAAGAAAAAAAAATTCTTTGGAACAAAATGAAGGGGCTAGATAACATGGATGGAAAACAGGGCTAAGAACGAACTACTAAACTATTTGTGGAGGAAAAGAGAGAGCAGCTGGAGTTCCGACTGCTGTCGGGGTGGTACAGAAGGAACTGAGGAACACTTGATGGCACGCGGCGAGTAATGGCTCACAGATGCACGAGACATGTACTCTGTGTGTGTGCCACACCAAGGCACTGCTGCTAAAAACTTCTGCCTGTAAGTACTGGGGCTGTAAATACTTAAAGAGGAGCATCCACGGGGACACTCCTCAAAGAAGAACTTATGGATGCAGCACGGCTGATAACTGCTGGGAACCCCAGGGCAAGAAGTCAGGGGGAGGGGGACTTGGTTCTGTGCCCTGGAAGGGATCTCAGGCAGTCATCCTTTAGGGCCACCCAGGCTGTGGCACGCCTCCTCCCCAGGCCTCAGAGCTTCACAGAGCAGCACTTTGGCAGCGATTCTAAGGGGCCCAGGGCTCCAGCTGCTGCCACAGTGGGAGCTCTGGGTGCCCTGGAATTGCCAGGCCCTGGGAGAGTTGCCCCCTTTACTCCCTGTCGGCAGGCCTGCATGGATAGCTTAGGTGTCCTTTGTTTAACCTGGCCCGCTTTTTGTGCTTTTGCTCCACTTTGTGGAATGACTCTCACGTTTCATACGTTCATACGCAATCCAGTTGTTCATATGCCACACTCCATTTTCTGATGGATTGTTGCCGTGGGATTGCTGTTGGGAGCCACATTTCAATACGGGAAAACAGCTGCAAGTACATATGACCATTAGACTTCTGGTATTTGTCAAAACGTCCACAGAAACCATGAACGAGCCTTAGATGTGTGAAAAGCCTGGACATTTGAACATGGAATCTGGATATGGATGTTGGCAAACAACCCTACTTTATTAGACTAAGGCACGTCTCCAGACTCCAGATATTAACCTACATTCTCTGCTGGACCAAGCTGTGGTCAGTGCAAAACTGAAGTGGGTGGGGGAGGGAAGGAGGGGATAAAGCTGCCTTGAAAAGTGTCAGTCTTATGTTTGCCTGCTGTTGGGGCTGTCTTGGGACTGGGGTGGGTTTTCTGGCCTACATCATAGAAGTTTCAGGGCTGCTGTAACTAATATCTTATTGGTCCCGGTCCCAAGGGGCTGTTCTGGAAGACACAGGGATGTCCTAGGCATGTCCCCATGCTGGAGGCCAGGAGGGTGAGGTGTAAGAGATGCTAGGACTGGGGGAATGTTCCCAAAGCCAGCCAGATCTGCTGGCTTTTCATGACTTTTTGTGGCCAGCTTGGAACCCATAAATATGTAAGAAGCTGGTGTGTAAAATGCTTTCTGCAAATCCATGCCGACCTGAGATCACACACACTAGGATTTGTTTCTGAAAGAGGACCTGACAGAGCTCCACTGGATGCTGTGGCTGCTAAAATGTGGCTTTTGCTTTTCTTCTCTCAGTTGGCTGTAAGGTTGCTGGTGCACATGACTGGTTCTGCATCATCATCATCTGCTGCTGGTGTGTATCCACAATCTGGGGTGAATCTGGGGACACACACCTGCTCTTTTGCAGCCAACATGGGAAAAACTGAATTTTCCACCTCAGAAAACATAACTGCTGGGGCAGAACTTCAGCAAGGATGATAGTGGATTTAAAGAGACAGAGATTGAATTTTCCATCATTTTAATAATGTATAAAATAACATTAAAATATTCTTTTTACTATCATTGCTTTTCCACCTAGATGACTGACTTCACAACCAGTCCTTGCTACCACTCAGCCACTGGCAGTGAGGGCCAGTCCACAATAGCATACTTTCTCTAGACTGCTCATAACCATTTCTCTCAACCACTCTCCATGCGTAAACTCCCCAAAGACACCCTAAAGATTATGCCAAGTATCCAAAGCTTCACAGAAGACCAGTTAGGGCAGTGAAAAGCACTATAGAGGCAAAACCACTTCTGTTGCTGCAATCTGCATGTTGGTTATTACCTACCTCAAGCACAAACTCTTGAGTTTTTGTGCTAATGCTGGGACCAAGGCTTAATCACAATTACCTAACATGATGTTTAAGATTCGAGCTGGCTCACGCTGTGTGGTCAGTCACAGTGAAGCTTCATGACCGCCAGCTTGACACTTCACAATCCCATTCAAACACCATTACATTCTGAGAGAAGACAAGCTCTAAGAGAAATTACAGGGGAAACTGGAAGAATATCAAGTGTAATGTTTTTCTTGAGCATGCATTTTAGTACCCCACACCAGCATAAAACACCATAAACTCTTTAAGGGTGAGTGGTGGGTCAGATCCACAGAGAGAGGGGTCTAGATTGTGTCTTAGCTAAAGGCCTTTCACTCTGACAGGTGCCTATTTATGCCATGCTGGTTCAATGGCTGTTTAAAAAACTGCAATATCTCAGCTCAGCTAATTTTTTCCCCCCACTATTAGGGATTCCTTCTTGGCTAAAAGTTACTTTTCAAGTTGAAGCCATTCAAACAAGTACATGTTAAAAACCAATTCACATTTTCACACATGTAATTTAAAGATGTTAAACTCAACCCTTTCCAAAATTGGCACACAAAATTCACACCTGTCCTGAGGACTTGTCTCCCAACTTTCAGAAGAAAGCAAAGATTTGCAACAGATCGATAAACCTCTAAAAAGTGGAAATGTCAACGGACGCTTTACCCTAGAGCTCAGACAGAAGTCAGGCACACATGAAACTTGTAACCTCTTGGACCTTAGCTGTCAATGGAGCACCTGGGATAGCATGTGTACGTGAACGGAAAAGTGCACAAGTGAACTAAATTTTTTATAACATTGCTTATTGAAATCTTTTTTTACATCTTTGTATAAAATAAAAAGCCCAGCAGAGGACTGGCTATTTGAATGCCCAGCAATGTAGACCTACAGCTTTTTATGGCTAATTTATCTTTCATCTTACACTGACTGAAGAAAGGCTCCTTTCAGGGAACATTTCTTATATAAGCCAGTTTATCTCCTGAAACCAGGAAAAACTAATCAAGCATTTTGATTAATTAGAGACACCCTCTGTTTATGCTATTATCAAGGAGTCAAGCTGCAATCAATACAATCAACATGCAAGGACCATCTATGGCTTTCTTGATAACAAAGTCGAATGCTAAACAGAAAACTCTTTGACATTGTGAGTTACGTTGTGTGAAGACTCAGAAGAGGCAGTTTCATAAACATTTAAAGTTAGCTTCAGCACTAAAATTCTTGGTTATTCTGTAATTTATTTTTCATGTCAAGGAACATAACACCATTCACTGTACAATTTTACTATTCCGTTTTCCTCCAATATTTACACCAGAAAATTTGTCGTTTATTGAGGAAGTAATCATAATATGTTAAAAGATTACAAGATAGTTGAGCGGTATTTAAAATGAACATAATCGTGTATTTCTGTAATGTGCTTCTGTTATAGCTATGCAGCCAACTTAATCTTTGCAACAAATTGTGCCTATCGGTAAAGTAGGCTTGGGAAATGTCACCAATCCTGTATAACAAGCAGGGATACAAAGCCTTCGCCAGCACCAGTAACAGTACCGTATCGCAATGGTCATCGTTAACAATAAATTGCTATCAGGAGTGGAATTCAGGAGCACTGTAGGTCCATTCTTGAAATTTTAGAAGCTGTCAATGCAGTGTGGCGAAGTGCCCCAGGGGGCATGATTTGTAAAGTTAACAGTCCCAAGCAGACCTTGTTGGCATGCTCTGGAAAAGGAGTGGGCAAAATTACACCCAAGGGCTGGATCCGGTCCACCACGTTTCTGTCTGGCTCACCCAGCTGATGAGCAGAGCGTGCATGCTAGTAGCACGTGTTTGGCTGCCCCCCCCACCTTGTCCCATCTGCAGGTGAGCTGCTCCTAGGATTTTCCTGCTAGCTGTGCAGAGGGATAGGGCCTGGCAGGGAGAGGGCAGTGCTGAAAGTCAGGGCGTGCCCCTGCCCTGTACCCCATCTCTGCAGAGCAGGGGTCGAGGAGAGAGACACGCAGCAAAGCTGCTCCAGTCTGAAGAATGGATGGTAAGTGACTCACTCAGGCTTACCAGAGGTCGACTTCAATGTCCGTCTACACAGAGGAAGGATGACAGGGGCATTTCTGCCGCTGACATCCCTTAATCCTCACTGCTCACCAGGAGTTCTGGGTTGACTTTGACCCTGGAAAGTGCTGTTTCACGCATGTGTGAAATGCAGCCGTGGAAGATTGACCCTGAGTGGGTCAATCTTCTGTGATAGCGTGGCTCTGGCCTCAGGAGTACAGAGCAGGGGAGGGGGAAACAACAGAACAGCACAGATTTCCCTTAAAGCGGCAGAAGGTGGCTTCTCTCAGAAACTTACCCAGAAGCAGCCAGCACACACACTGTCACTGTCACACGTGCCCAGTCTGTGCCCCACACACAGTCACTGTCACACAGACACTGCAGCACACAGTGTCACAAAGTCTGCCTCACACACTAAGTGTTGCTCTTTCACACTCCACTCTGCTCCTGACAGATAGACAGGAGGAAATAGCTTCCCTTAGGTCTCAGCTCGCCCACTGTCCCAACATGCTCCAGACTGAACAGGCCATTGTTGCATTCTAATGACATACGCTGTACTAAGCTGGGAGGAACGTGCTTAACCCTTGTCAGGAATGGTGGGTACAATGCAGACATGAATGCAGTCCCTGATGCAGCAACGTCATAGCAAGAACCTCACAGTATCAACCAGAATTCATAAATTGCACAGACAGATTCCCCAGATCATCAGAGCATCACACCCTGATTTTCACAGACCTGTATTTATTTTTATAATGGAACAGGCTGGAGCTAGGATGCCAGACAAACAGTTAAAAGAAAGATTAATAAGTACATTGCAAATGAATATGGTGTATTTGTTCCACTGTTTTTTTAATGAGTATTCAGAAAACTGGTCTATTTGCTCAAAATTATTGTATAGCCTAAACTTTATACAATTTGTAGGACATTTGTCTCACAGTCCAAGCAGAAAGTGTGTTATTTATTATGTGCTCCTGATTATTCATTTGTGCAAAAAGTTTCAGTTGTCCAATCAGGGAGCAGAAAAAATGTCATTTGACTAATGTGACTTGGCACTGACAGTAATGAACAGTAAATAGTTGCAGAGGACTATGGAGGAATAACTGATAGACTGATATTTAACTGCATAAACTATTCAGTGAAATGTGGGAATAACAGATGAGGACAGAATCGTGAATAATTCACAAGCAGATCAAAAGGGCTGAATTTGTCACGTAACTTACTAGCAATGAATAATTTCACTAATTCTATATGAGGTCAATTCATCCCAATTTTGGGCCAAAGCTACATAAATATTTTAAAGAAATACAGAAAAAATAATTCTACATCTCTGCTTAGTATCAATATGGCACTTGGTATATGCTGTAATATTTCAATTTAAGTGTATCTGGAACCACATTGGCCAAATTCTGCCCCCATTTCTTATAATCACTGACTATTATCACTCCTTTCAAGATATCAACCCATGACAATAAAGATGACAGAATCTGGGCCAGATGTTTATCTATTTGGTTCAGACATGGTGAATAATACTTAACTGCTTGGATATTTAATAGTATCTAATTGTGAGTGATTTGCTGATGATCCCTCGATTTGAGGATAAGCTGTACCATGGATTTCCATATGGGCCTGAGATGAGTCAGGAGTCTGATTCTAGAACTGCAAATCCACCCACAATAGGGCACAGACTTATCATGGGAGGGCAGCTGCCTGCTAGGCAAAAGTTATTTCTTTTACCTTCCTTGTCTCTCTCTCTCCAGCTTTGAGAGAAAATAGCTTCTCCCCAAAGCAGTCCATTGCCTGATGGAGGACATAGTGCATTGGGATAAGTGGATGGCTTGAGCCTCCTGGCTTGTGATGTCCTCATGAGGACATAAGATAGGCTTTCACTGTAGTGTTTCCTTAAACCGCCATGGAATCTCTGATCATGAGGGAGTTGAGAGTAGAGGACTTGTTTGAGGAGTCACGAGTCTGGCATGTGCACACAATGTCCAGCCCTGCAAAGCGGGGTGCATGAGGATCACAGCATCAGTGCTAGTGCCATTGGCTTCACGTAGGATGTGGGTGTCATGCAGTGATTGTGCCACTTTTCGCAAAGGATCTTTCAGAGGTATCATTGGTGGTACAACTCCATACTCTAGAGTGCTGTCGATAGGTCAACCAGGTTTCACATCCATAAAGGAATGTAGGAACAACAACTGTCTTACAGACCTGGATCTTGGTGTCCTGATGTATGTCCACTGTCCACGAAAACACACAGAAGCAATTACCCAGAGGAAGCACTTGTGCATTGGATCCTGTGCTGGATTTCACTGCAGATTTTGTTGTTTTGAGGAAGCTGGCTACTGAGGTAGAAAAAGTGCTCAGCTGTGTCCAAAATCTGACTCTCAATGGTGATTTGTGGTGGGTCATGTGCAAAGTCTGAAGCAGGATGAGACAGAACTTTGGCCAATATTGAGTGAGTCTGAGGCTTTAGTAAGCTTGTGTGATAAAACCTGTATTTAATGTCAATTCCATTGAGGAGTTGATCTTTAATAGGAACCAAAATGATTACTAAATAGATGCAGATTGGAATTGGGGCAAAAATGTACCCTTGCTTAACCCTAATTTTGATGACGAAAGGGTGCATCTCTAGGCCATTACAAAGAATGAAAGCTATCATAGATTAGCTCAGTGCTGCATTTAAAGCAACAAAAGATGATCTAACCATTTAAAAACTTTTATATAGATGCTGGAGCATGCATGAACGGTTACTCAGGACACTACTGTGCAAACACTGACATATGAGTGGAGCTTCATGCATGTGAGCTGTCTCACTGATCTCAGCTGGGCTGACAGCCACTGCAGGGCCTGGGGCAAGATGAGAGGGGGACAGCCTCTGTGCCCGTGGAAGGGGCAGGGACAAAGGTGAAAGGGGCGGGGCCTAGGACAGTCAGCCCTCAGTACCGCTAGAATCCCAGTGCTGCCCCACTTCCCCCACCTCAGAGCCACATGGAGCTCTGGGTCCCTTTGAAATGCCAGGCCCCAGGGCAACTGCGCATAATGTTAAGAATGTGTGTAAATGTTCAGATACCTGGCACTTTACACTGGAATGTGCAATATATGTATAGTTGGAGGAATCATCTTGTTTTATGGTAACAGTTCTATTAAAATTTGTTCTTCAAAACTAGTTTTACAGTGCCTAAATGGACTTCAGAGTGCCTAAACAACGAACAAGGAAAGGTGTTTCTGCTGTGTATATGGTTCATCTGATTTCTGTTCTGGGGATACAAAATCTTGAAATCAAATTTCAGTTACTTCCATCAGCTATACCAACAATAATAATGCTGCTGTCATTTTAGCCTGAAATTGTCCATTACTGCCTCTAAAGCCACTTCAGTGTTGTTATTTGAATAGTTTCACAGTTACTTACCTCAAAAATGCCATAAAACCACGGGAAGTTCAATTATGTTTATAAACAAATTCCTAATTCAGGTAACTGTTCATTGTTCCTGCATTTCCTGGTCAGAAATCAACATTTCTATGACTGATAATAGAAAGCAAGTGCTAGAGGATAACAGGACCCACTACATACAAAAATACATAGTATTTTTACACACACACACACACACACACACACACTACATACAAAAATACATAGTATTTTTTACACACACACACACAGATTTTCAAGTCTTAAATATTCAGTCTGTTCTGGTCTGGCTATGGTCTCAAGAAGTGGGTCTGTCCCACGAAAACTCACCTAATAAACTATTTTGCTAGTCTTTAAAGTGCTACTTGACTGCTTTTTGTTTTGATAGAATATGGACTAGCACGGCTTCCTCTGTTACTAGATTTTCAAGTGTACATTTTAATAGAATGCTTAAACAAAAATCAAATGGATATATTGGTATGCCTACATTTTATTTTGCAATACAAGTTTGGTTGACTTGGAAGATATATTATAAAAAGAAATATTACAATTATTTTAAGGTCAAACTGGCAATATGTTTATGATTAAAAAATGCAAGGCATGAACTATGTTTTATTACTCTCCTAGAGTGTTATTGTAGTTTAAAAATATCATTAAATCAGCACAAACCAACACTTATCATTTCCTGCACATTTTTCACAGGGAGCTGCATTCTGACTATGAGTAATCTGTTAATCTGTTCTTTCCCTCACAATCCGTCAAAGTGACAGATTCATTCCATCCCTAATACATAATATCTTCATTTACTGTACGTCTTACTGGAACTTTCTCTTTTGCTAGCACTAAGGTTTAGAAAATCACAAGCAAATTTACAGAATGCCATAAGATTTTGGCTTGCCTCTTTCTTTCTACCCACAACTTCAGTAAATCCAGCTTGCTCCAGCTCAGGGCAAGTGCACCTGTTATTCCTCTCTGTGATCCACACAGGGCCCCCAATCTCTGGCTTCCAGGTCCTCAGCTGTTGCCTCTCCTGCATGGAGGCCCGTGTCTTTCTCCCTTCTGAGCAGGTTGCATAGCCGCTTGTCTTTGTTGTTTATTTCCCAGCACAGAGGGTTTGCCCAAGGACACGGGTGGCTTTATCTTTAGAGAGGGTTGACAGATGTCATTGCTAGAGATGTAGGTTACCACACAGCACTTCCTGTTGAAGCCTTCTTTATTCTTAAAGTAAAAGGCATATAAAAGAAAACTACACATGTTAATACGTTTACCAGCACTGATCCCAGTCCTAACACGGACTCTTGTATGATCAATCCATCAGCCCCCACCTAAAGGGGGTTCTGTTGAGGTCACAAGTTTATCACAGCTTCAGCTCAGAACGAGCCCCCAGTCCTTACAAGCATACATTGAGGAATGGGCCTCATCTGTTTGCTGGATCAGAAAGAAAAGGCCCTGAGGTAATTTAAACTACTTACGCCAAATCCTTCTTTGTCTGGACCACACCACAGAAACACCAGCCTAGGAACCTATCCCTGCAACACACCCCATTACCAACTCTGTCCACATATTAGTGACACCATCACTGGACCTAACCACAACAGCCACACTATCTGTGGCTCGTACACCTGCACAGCCACTAATGTGATATATGCCACCATGGGCCAGCAATGCCCCTCCGCCACGTACGCTGGATGAACTGGACAGCCTCCATGCCAAAGCAAGAATGGATATAAATCCGACGTCAGGAACTGGAATACAGTAGTCCCTCGAGTTACGCGCGGGATCCATTCCCATGTACCCTCACATAACTTGAATTTCGTGTAAGTCGGGGCTGCTTTTTTCTGCAGCAGAACACACGCTCTGCAGCTGGGGAAACAGCAGGAGCACTTGACGCTCCTTTTGAAAGGTAAGTGCTGGGGCTGGGGGGGGCAGCTAGGGAGGGTTAAGACTGGTGGTAGGTTGGGGCTGTGGGAAGGGAATGCGGAGGTTAAGCCTTGTGTGGGTTAGGGGTTGGGGGGGTGGAGTTAAGCTGGAGCCGGGTGCCGGGCGGGGTTGAGCTGGAGGTGGGGGGGGTGTTAGAACCAGGGCTAGAGAGGGGGTGGAACCAGAGCCAGGGGTGTTGAACCAGGGCAGGGAGATTGAGCTGGAGCCATGGGGGTGGGGTGAGCTGGAGCCATGGTGAGGGTGTGAGCCGGAGCCATGCAGGAAGGGTGAGCTGGGGCTGTGTGGGGCTGCAGGGTTTGAGCCAGGGCGAGTGGGATTTTGAGTTGCACTTAACTTGCGTTAATGGGAGGTAAGCACAACTTGAAATCGCGCATGTCGAGGGTTTACCGTACATGTGAACCTAGAGGGGAACACTTTAACCTCTCTGTAACAGCAACGAAGGGTCCTGTGTCACCTTATAGACTAACAGAAGAGTTTTGAGCAGTTAGTCTGTAGCTAGCTAGTTTATAGCTGTTAGTCTATAAGGTGCCACAGGACCCTTCGTTGCTGTTACAGATCCAGACTAACACGGCTACCCCTCCAATACTTTAACCTCTCTGGACATTCTATAATGGATTTTAAAATGGCCATTCCTCTAGAAAAGAATTTCACCACAAGTTACTGAGGGAGACATCTGCACTGGAATTCAGAATTGGAATTGGCACATTTAAATTAGGTCTTAAAAGAGATCTCAACTATCTTCTGCATTACAAGGGCAAATTTCCTACCTTTGATATTCACAGGAAGGGTACACATCCTGCTTAACTTAACTTGCTTCCCGTACTGGTCCTGCTAGCAAAAAGGAGTCCCTTTCACCCCCACCTTCCTTCATAGAAGCCCTGGATTCTAACTGTCTACTCCAATATTGTGAAGAAGTGAGTCTTAACCATGAAAGCTCGTTACCTAATACTCTTGTAAGTCTTTAAGGTGCTACAGAACTGCGTGTTATGAGTCATTATATGCACATCTCTCCAGAAAGTGGCTTTGAAGCCTTGTTAGTGGCAGAAGTACTGTAGCATTCCCCCTCCTACTGGAGGAAGAAGGTTCATACAATGCCACAAACACAAGTGCATTTTTAATGATAGACCCCAAAGGCATTAACACTAATTCAATAAGGTTTAATTTAATTCAATAAAGTTGATCTAAATTCTATAAGCTTTGTTCAATATGTTCCAGGATTTTGCTTCTAAAGGAAGCAGAGATTTTATTTTTAAATCTAACTTAATTTTTAATGACTGATTAATTAAAGAAGCGGTCACTAAAAGTACAAGTGACATTGACATGGAAATCCTAATTCAGCTCCTATTAAAGTATGTTTCCACTGGTTTCCACAGAGGCAGAATCAGGTCCAAAGAGAGTAAAGCAGTTATGAATACTACACACTGTGCCAGATCCTCAGCTTGAGTAAACACTGTAAATCAGCCTAGGCACACTAAAATCAGTTGGCGTACAGCAGTTGACAATCTCGTCGATTAATCTAAGGATTTTCTTTCAATGTCAGCCATCAAAGGATATATTTTAGTAGTTTATTAGAAGCAAAAAACCTGTCGAGTATATTCATTTATAGCAGTCTGAAAATGATAGCACAAGATCTGACTTGCAAGGTAATAACCATTTCATAATTAATAAATCATGCCATTTGGTGGTCAGCTCTTACTTAAGGAAGTATGCACAAGCTCCACCATGTTTTATATTCATTAGTAGCTAAACTGCAATTCTACTTAAGACTAAACATCCATTTTATTACACTATTGACTTATTCACTAGATTTCAAATTTGGTGCTCACTGCTCATTTTGCATTATAAATGATGTCAACAAAAAAAAGCAATGTTTTATTACCTAATTTAACCAAAAATGTTGTGCCCTTTCTTCTTTGTTAACCTTGATTAATTTTTCATTGGTGTATTGGCTGTATAAGTTGTAGTAAGGAATGTACAAAGGGAAATGTGTAAATTGGCAAAATTCATGCATGTTCACATTTATTCCCAGTCAAATAGATGATAAAACATATCAATTATCTACCGTCATCACTTGCATTCACTTATCTGCTGGTTCAAATGCCCAGATGTTTAATGAAGTATCAATTAGTTTGCATGGAAGGGTTTATAAAACTAAAAAGCTGAACACAAGCAAACCATTTTAAGAATTACGTTTGAATGCTTCACCAATTTATAGAACACCTGAAGTTGCCTTTCAACTAGTTTTGTCGCAGCTCATGTCATTTGCTTTCCCTCATATTGTCAGCCCCAGCAGTACTTTGATGTCCTGCACCACAGAATGCATCCCATTTATTCTTAATGGACAACTAGGGAACTAGGATCTTTTAAAAAAATCAATGGACAAGCGCTGCTGAATGCAACAAAAACTGTAACATTGATACAATAAAATTAGTTAATAGTTGTGCTGTTGAAAACAAACCCTGAAAATTAGTTTTCCTGCTCTGCCAGAGGAATCATTTAAACAAATACATTCAAGACAACAATGAATTTTTGGCATATAATTTCACTGGCCTGGTTTTATTTTGATATACCAATAATATCATATGAAACTATAAACTTACTATGAATATACCAAAAACTATGCCTTTGCAGGCTAATTTGCTTTTAAAAGTAACATATTTCTTCAATAACAATGGGATAAGCACAAAAGAATGCTGAGTAATAAACTTGTTTGTTCTTGTGTGGCAGAGCAGACGCATAACTTACCATGTTGTAAAAAATACAAAAAATTATAAATAGTAATGTTTTTTCCAAAGGAAAGTGA
The DNA here is from genome assembly GCF_033958435.1 of Carettochelys insculpta. Classification (NCBI taxonomy): domain Eukaryota; kingdom Metazoa; phylum Chordata; order Testudines; family Carettochelyidae; genus Carettochelys; species Carettochelys insculpta. The sequence goes on along the minus strand of NC_134147.1, from coordinate 48,327,513 downwards.
ATTTAGGAAGTTACATGGGGCTATTGATACCATCCTGGAAGGAGGAATGTAGGACCCTAATTCTATTAACTGTCTCGGTGGGGATGATCCCTACATCTGTGTGCAGTGAACTTCAGGATGAGAATGTCAGAGAATTTCTGCTCTGCTTTGTTTGCCTGGCATTCTGCTTCACCGGAGTCTCAAAGAAACCCCATTAAACCCATCCCCACACCTCTGGGACCTCTTTTGTTGCAAGGGTAACAATGGTCTTTTTTCTTATGGGAAAAGGTCTGTACACAGTGACCAGCCAGATGTCAGTGGGACCTAGGAGTGTCAATGTGATGACAGAACTGAATGTTACAATGCCCCAGGAAATGAAAGGTCACTCCTCCACTTGCTGTGTATCTCTAGAGCTACAGCTAAGTGTTGACACCAAGCTTAAACCCTCACTATTTGAATGGCATAATAAGTAAGGGTAATCTATAAAAATAAGCTGTTTAGAATATAACCACTTACTTAAACAGTAAGCAGCTTCACTCCGACAGTGTCTTGCACACTGATCACCCATGCATCCAAATGTTTCCTGGTGGTAAGTACTAAAGAGAAGGGGGGGAAAGAACTGAAGAAGTCTTAGGAAGGGAGATGTTACAATTGCAGTTCTGAAGAAATGGCTTAGCCGCAGGAGAGAGAAAAGCATGCCTAGACCACAGAAAGAAAGGCTTCACCAGACCCAGCAGTGGGAATGAAGGACCAGAGATGAGGCTGGATCAGGGAGAAGGGGAGAAGTTGCTAAAAGCTCTAATTCTGCACTTATCTGAGCTGAGGATTGTGCATCCTTTGGGTCTCCTGGGTTCTTGGGCTGCCAGGAGTTATGTGAACAGCTGGTGCAAACTTCAGCAGCCTACTGGATAATTTCCCTCAGGCAGTGGGTCTTCCTCAGTGAAGCAAATAGCCACTGAGTCAGCACAAATGATCCAGGATGCAGCCCAGTCTCAGGGCCAACAAGATAGAGCAAGTCCAAGGATGGCTGTTATGGAGCTGGCAGTTTTGTACTGGACTGGGAAATGTATGAGGAGCCAGATATTCAGCTGAGGAGAGAGACGACGTTGGCAAGGTTTATTTAAAGGAATGAAAAGGCAGGAAGCAACATACATGTACTTGCTTCTTGGAGTGTGGCAGATAAAGATGACACTCTGCATGTTTTATGCAAAGGCGGATTCCGAGTAGTTAATTTTGAGTATTCCAGCTATGGAAGCCTGACAAATCGTGGCCAAATCTTCCCAGGGAAGGAAGGGAAGCAGAATGCTGACAGTATGTAGACACAGATGATGGGAAAGCCATGCACTTTTGACCAGATTCTCTCATGTATTCTGTGCCTCCAGGTCACGGCCCCTTGAGAGCCCCTTTGCAGCCAGCTGTTTCACCAGCACTCTTGGAAGTTTCTCAGACAGTTTTTGGTAAGGTGTATTCCATATAACTCACATGTATTCTCACGGTACCTTTGGTGCATATTGACTTGACGAGTGCAGCAGAACTTCACTAATTCAGATTAAAGATTGTGAGACCCACCACAAATGACTGAATTTTGTGAATGAGTGAGTAAGTGAACAAGCCTAACGAAAAAGCAAAGTACACATTGTGATACATTATTCCTGTTCACCTATTTGGACAGCTGCAGTGTTGTTTTATAACACTTCATAATGTAACATCTGTTTGGTAAAAGCAATGAAGTTGTATGACTTTCCTCTTGTAATGAATCATAAAAACAAACATGCTTCTTTGATCATATTCCCGAATTCACATTTTTAATGTGCACTTTCAACCTTAGTTGTTTTGATGTTAAATCTGTGCTTGGACCAGAGTGAGACAGACATCGTTTGAGTGTGACTTTGACAGTGTGCAGATTAGTGAAGTTCTGTTGTCGTGCAAATATATAGACATATGGGTTTTGTGACTGCACTGTATTTTAAGGAAGTCTGAATGATGCAGCCAGATTGAAGGTACAATACAACAGTGAGTATCCAACAGTGATGGATGGGTCTGTTTGGTTTTCACTAGCTGGGACCAGAGCTGTCCTGTCCATAGGACAAGGTGGAGCAACTGCCCTAGGCCCCCAGGAGCATGCAGGGGATCGTGGGGAGAGTCAATGCTCGCAGGAAGGCTCGGTCATTTGACCAAGCCTGAGTTACAGGATGCTCTGCAATCCTGCTTCCTTCTGGTCTGTTAAACAGAGAGTGCAGTGCAGCATGAGATGAAACACACACAAATTTCACTTACACAGATGGTGTGAATTCACCCAACCACCAGTTAACATAGCTACCGATAAGCCAACCACATTAGACAAAAGGAGTTTTGGAACAGGTGGTGGTCCAATCTGAGCAGTACTGGTGGCAATTTGATTTTGATGAAATTGTAATCAGCCTTGGGGTAAGCGATGGGCACAAAATTCGGCATGTGGATGCTTCTGAGGCAGGAGCCAGTGCTAGGAATCAGAGGGAGAGTGGTGTTGGGCAACAGGGTTGTGGGGAGGTGGATAATGGGGGATGGCTGGCAGGGAAGATGGGGAGATGGGGGTTCAGCTGAGGAAGCCATAGTATCAGCCGAGCCATTCAGTGCACCCCCAGCTCCCTGCACTCCCTCAGGAAGGTGGATTTCAGAATATAACTGGCATGACACTGAGTGTGATCAGTGGGGCTTTCTTTGTATGAGCTTCATTATAACTATAAAAGAGAACTACATTATAGCAATAATCCAGCTGGGTGTTATCAATATTTAACCTGCAGCCAGCAGCTGCCCTTGAAGTTCACTGGAACCAGATTTCACATGTATAAAGATGTTAAGGGGGTGGGGGTGGGGGCAACACTGGTGACTTGCCCCAGGACCTGCATCCACTGGGGAGAGCCCTGGCTAAGGCCTGAATTGTAACTTCAGCACATAATGAGCCCCTAGCTTTTCCTTCCAAGACAATACACAGAGTCTGCACCCATGCAGCAGAATCTTGCGTGTCTATTATAAATTTCAGGTCACCTGATAAGAGCAAAGGCTGAATGCCTGTAGAAATGAGATAACTCTGTAGCAGAGAGATTTAGTTAAAAGGAAAATGAGAAGAAGCTAGATGCTTACTTAGGCAGGTTCAACACAGAGGGTGGGCAGGAGTCACGCACTGAAAAATGTGTTAACTGAATATAGTCAGTCTGATTTCCTCCTTAACTTTATATACTTGTTAAAAGCAATGGTATTTGCTCATCTCTGAGCTACCTCATTGCTTGTGTGACTGAGTGGGAACAGTGCATGCCAGAGTTCATTTTTATATTTAATTATAAACTCAAAAATTGTGTTGCATAATCAAAGCTGCAGCTTACATATGGCATATGTCACAATATCAGAATGTACAGATAAACCATAATGAATACTATGTAATCAAGTGCCATCACATGGAAGCTAGCTGTGTCACGGCATTCAGTGGATTAGTCAGTACAGGATAAGGAGGGGCATGTGCTAACAAACCCAAGCGAACAGCTCAGTAGATGGAAGGAACACTTTGAAGAGTGACTGAACCACCCTGCCCACATGGAACCTCCAGAGTTACCACCTGCAAATATACCGCTGCAAATTAACAGCAACAGACGTACAAAAGAAGAAATCAGAAAAGCCACTGCCCAGCTGAAAAGCAGAAAAGCACCTGGTCCAGACAACATCCCCACAGAAGCAATCAAGGCAGGTGGGTCAACATGATGTACAATCTATTTGGGAAAATCTGAGACACTGAGGAGATAGCACAAGACTGGAAACAGGGCTACCTTATCAAGCTTTTGAGGAAAGCAACTTGAAGGAATGCAAGAACTGGAGGCGCATCAGGTTACTGTCTATTCCAGGAAAAGTGTTCAATAGGATTCTCTTGGAGAGAATGAAGACAGAAATTGATAGACAACCCAGGGAAGAACAGGCTGGCTTCTGAAGTGAGAGATCTTGTACTGACCAAATAGCAACTCTCAGAATGATCACAGAACAGTTGCTTGAGTGGAACTCCTCACTGTATGTAACCTTCACAGACTTCAAAAAAGCCTTCGAAAGCATCCATACAGACACTTTCTGGAAACTGCTGCAGCACAATGGCATCCCACCCAAAATTATTCATCTGATCCGTTCAACATACGAACCCTCACAATGTCTTGACAGAATCCTTCACATACTATCAGGAGTGCGAGAAGAGTGCTTATTATCGTTTTTCCTATTCTTGATCACAATGGATTGGATTATGAGCAGGACAACAGATGGCCATCAATGGGGTGTTCAGTGGACACTTTTCAAAGAGCTAGAGGACATTGATTTTGCTGACAATGTCACCTTCCTTTCATACCAACATGAAAGCGTGGAAGAAAGCGTGGAAGAAAGCATGGAAGTACCTTGCAGATGAGGAAACCAGGGCTTCCAGGTACAGTGATTTACTCAAGATCACACAAGAATTCTGGCAGAGTCAGGAAAAGAACTAGATCTCCTGATCTTCATTATTGTGGGATTTAATCACTAGATTGTTCTTCCTCTATAGTAGCTGCCCTGTAACTCTATGGTGGAGTGAGAGTGTGTTTCCTTTTTAAAAGTTTTGCTAGTTAAGATTTCAACACCATAAATTTATTTGAGCCTCCGGGCCTCAAGGCTGAAACGAAGCTAAAAAATGAATTCACTTACACAAAAAAGCAGCTTATTCATTTTTATGATTCATTACCCAACTCACTGTAAACAGATATCAAATAAAGAAACAGAAAATCACATGCTGTGATCCAGTACTTATCAAGGGTTTTAGTTTTGCTGTGTTCAGGAAGAAGCACAAACTCTCTTCTAATCTTTTAAAGGTATTAATCTCTTCAAATGTTTGGATTTGCAAGTCACTGAAACAAAAATAATTCTGGATGGGAAAAATTTCAAATTAATTGAGATTTTATTTTAACATTAAACATTTCAATGAGATACAAAATGTAACCTCTAACTGGCAGTTTACTGATCTGTGCACTTAGTTGTGTCTGTTTGAAAAGATTCATTCACCAGAAGGGAGAGAAAACATGATGCTTAACTGGCTGCAGAAAATATTTGGTATGGTAAAGGAAAGAAAAACAACAACATCCTGACCAGTCCAATGTAATACATGTAGCTTATGATGACAAGACAGCTTGTTTCAGTCAGCCTGTACTGAACCAGTGGGAACGGAGGTCAGTGGCTATTAATCATTTGTAAAAGACAGCAGGTCCTTATCAACCACGTATAGATACAAGGAAGTTTATATCACAACCACAAGTGGCAAAGCCACAGCACAGCAATCACACTCTTAAGTGATAAAACCTCGAAATGCAGGGCTGGATAGCATCATCCATTTCCAGTTAGGTATTTTAATAAATGCATTATACTATCTTCAGGGTTTTAGAACTTTGGCGAGTTTTCTTTTTTCTTTCATGTAAACACCAAGCAAAGCCCAAACAAACACCTGGACTATAACAGAATTTAAGAACAAGCTTGATAAATTCATGGAGGTTAGGTCCATAAAAGGCTATTAGCCAAGGGTAGGAATGGTGTCCCTGGCCTCTGATTGTCAGAGGCTGGAGATGGATGGCAGGAGACAAATTGCTTGATCATTGTCTTCGGTCCACCCCCTCAGGGCACCTGGCACTGGCCACTGTCAGCAGACAGGCTACCGGGCTGGATGGACCTTTGGTCTGACCCAGTATGGCCATTCTTATGCTCTTACCCGGCTAACAAAGAGGGAACAGACTGTGGGTGCAAGGCAACTGAAGGCAACTATTGGTTATTTTACCCAGGCAGTTGCTGTGCCTTTATCCCCACACAGATGAGGACAGTAATGAGTACCATAAAGCCAACGGAGTAATTACAAATCAGTTGTTTTCCATAGCAAATCTCTGTATGGAGGTGGACTGGTGAGAACATGGAGTTTGAATGGGAAGAGACGTGGGGGGAGGAGAAGGAAGAAGAGCAGCGAAGCCAAGGGGAGATGGAAGCTTAGGGAGAAGGAATTCCAACTGCTCCTGAAGACTCTGCTAGACTTGCTGGGATTCTCAGGGATCACCACCCTTATCCTCACCCCAAGCCTTCAGAGGGGATGGAAGAGCCCTTCAAAGTCACACCCCCTCAGTGTGAATCTTATTAACCTTGGCAGATCCCTACCAGTCTAGGGAAGGTTGTTGGCTCCCCCACTCCCAACCTAGGGTCTTTGGGCCACTGGAGGTTCTGTTCACACTTCTGGGGACTAGCAAACTTCCTAAGTCTTGCCGCTTTACTGGGACCAAGATGTGCTTGCTTGCACTACACTGGGACAGAGTTAAAGCTGAGAGAGCTGAAAGCTGTGGCTGAGAAGCATAACCCTCACTCCTCTGTTCCTGGCTCACTAACAGTCTAGTCTTTGGTTTTTCACATAAACGCCTTTTAAAGGTGCGATGCCCACATCTCATGTGTACGGATCAGCCACCTGAACTACCGATGCTGTGCACTGCCATCTGGGAACAGTGTGTAACATGACCTGAGAACTCTCAGACAGCACAGGTTAGATTGTAGGTGCTGGCCTTTCCTGCCGGCTTTCACGTTCACAATCCACAGCAGGTAGACATCTAACTACAAGTATTTGTGCCCACAGTTTACTGTGGGTACATTTATTTATTTATTTTGGACAGGTGCAAAGTCACAATCCCAGCTGAAGCCTAACTGAAAATCTGGCTGAGCATCTTTTGCATGAAATTACTGAGGTATAAAATATGTTCCTTATTACAGGAAGCCCCGTTTAAGTGCTGAAATATTTATGTCCCATCTTAGCTTGTTTACACAGTTACTTGGGAAACCAGCTGCTTGAACTTCAGTGCATAAATTTCAGTAGGTGGCTTGGGAAGAACCTAGTATGCCACCCTGCCAATATTGTGACATCTGGTGAGTCCCAGGCACAGCCAGTGTTTATAGCAACCGTTTTCAACTTTCATAATAATAATAATAAAAAAAAGCGAGAGAAAATCAGCTCTTTCTGGGAAGCACAGATTTTCTGAAAAGTGTCTGTAGAAACTTCAGAATGTCTGCCCAGACAGTGCCTACAGCTTGGCTCACTCTACATGCTGGAGAGCCGTCCCAGGTTTCACAGCCTTGCAGAGCCTGAGAGCCTATCTTATCTCTCTCTTCAGGTAGCTTTTCTTTTATTAAAATGTTCACCCCTTCCATGCCTCATAATTTATGTGGCATAGACACCGATGGAGGACGAATCAGGCCCTGCTCCATGTAAAGTGTGTGTCAATTAGCAGCCTTCCTCACTAGAGGGAGAATTCACTCCTAGGTGCGGGTAGTAGCAGCAATGGTCTCCTTTCCTCGTGGGGCTGAGCTGGGAGAGAACAACTCTGGTGGAGTGGGCCCTTCGAGTGCATCATTATGGCATTCCTGCCACAGTTTCCTATCGAGGACATCTAAACACCGGCAATGTGGTCCTCGATCCACACCCTGGATGTTAACCAGGTCATAACAGGCTCTGATACATGATGTGATCCAGGACAAGATACACTTGGATGGAACTGGGAGTCCCTGCACCCTATTGGCTATAGCAACAAAGAGCCATGGTGATTTGTGAAAAAGCTTAGTGTGTTCAATGTAAAAGACTAGGGCAAGCTCCACATCCAATGAGCACAGTGAGCTCAACAGAGTGACCAGGGCTTCCATGTGCGTGGACAGGACCAGGTTAAGGTCCTGCTGGGGTACAAGGTGTCTCACCTGAGGGTTTGTCTGTCCAAACCTTTAAGTATCCCACCATGGGGTTGCAAAAGAGAGATCTGCCCTTAGCTCTGGGTTGGAATGCTGAGATGTCTGCTAGGTGGACCTTAAATGAGGGTACAGCCAGCCCCTAGTGTTTCCAGTGCAAGAGATAATCAAGTTCAGAGAAGTTAGAAACTGGTTGTGGGGACCAAATTGAGAAACATTTCCACTTTGCCAGGTGAACTGTCCAAGTGGAGGTTTAATGGCTGCTCAGTAGGACTTCCTTAGCGGAGTTGGACTCTGCATCTCAAGCCAGTTCAATCATGGAATTTCCATGTAGTGAGGTGGAGGAACTCCAGGTTGTTGTGCTGCAGGTTGCCATGATCCTGCATTACGAGGTCTGGGAGCAGAGGGAGGGTCACTGGCATGTCCACTGATACGTTCAGCAACGTAGTGAACTAGTGCTGGCTGGTGCTTTGGGGAGGACTGAAGGTTTGTCCTGTTGGACTTTGAAGAGATCCTTAGGAGTCAAAGTGAAGGGTGGAAATGCACACGGAAGGTGGCCTGACCATAAGAGGTGAAAGATGTCCACTGTGGAGGCACAGCTGTGGCTCTGAAAGGAGTTGAACTGGCTGCACTTCCTGTTGTGTTGGGCTGTGAACAGGTCAACACGGGAAGTCCCCACTTGGAAAACAGAGAGGGCAACGGTCATCCTGAGGGACAACTCATGAGTACTGAATGAGGAACTGAAGCGAGCTGCAAGATTGTTTTGTGCCCCAGCAGGTATGTGGCTTGCAGCTGTATGTGACAGGTTATGCAGCAGTTCCAGAGTTGGAGAGTTTCCTGGCAAAAGGGAGAGGAGTGAGCACCACTCTGTCTGTTCATGTAAAACATCTCTGTGATGGTGTCTGTCAGTAACAAAGCACTCTCGCCTTGTAGCTGGCGCTGAAATGCTTGGCAAGCCAGACAAACGCTCTGTCCTCTCTCACGCGGATGTGTAATGATAGGTCTAGCTAAGACCATAAGTCCTGGGTCTGATGCATCTGTGACCAGAGAGATGGCAGGCTGGGGTTTGGCAAAGGGCACTGCTGCACATACCACCTGTGGTTGAAGCTACCAGTTGAGGGATTTGAGAATCACAGAATGTAGGGTGACCATCGTGTCCAAAGAGCCTGGAGAGGGCCTGAACACTGTCCCTAGCCAGGCCTGCAGGGAGCAAAGGTGCAACCTGGAATGTTGCAACACCGGAGTGAAGGCTGCCATGTGGCCCCGAGGTCTCATGCAGTTTTGGGCCACAGAGGTAGGACACGACTGGAGGCAGTTGATGCTTCTTTGCATGGCCTCAACATGTGCCTTGGGCAGGGAGGCTCTTGCCAGTGTGTGATCCATGAGAGTGCCGATGAACTCTGTCCTTTGTGTGCATACCAGCATGGACTTGGCTGTGTTTAGAATGAGTCAAAAGTGGGTGAAGGCGGTTCACGCCAGTGCCATCTGCTCTCGAACTCGTTCTTGGGACTTCCCCTTGATGAGGCAGTCCAAACGAAGGAAGACCTGTAGCTGCTTCCTGAGTGTGGACCCATGGGGAAACAAAACAGCAGCATAGTGAACTGACAGAGTAGGTCTCAGACTACGAATCTGAGCAAACTTCTGTGTGCCGGAATAATTGATACAGGCCTGCTGACAGGGAGTGTGGAGACAAAGGGGGCGACTGCCCAGGGCCCAGTGAATCAAAGGGACCTGGGACTCCCAGACACTGCTACTGTGGCTGCAGTGGTGGCCAGAGCCCCAAGCCCTTTAAATCACTGATGGAGCACAATGCTCCAGATGGCACTGAGGGATGGGGGAAGGGGCATGGCATAATCTGGGCAATGGCCCCACCCCTTCTGGGAGCATGGAGCTGCCCCTCTACCTTGCCCAGGGGCCTGGTGAGTCTGTCAGCTCCCTTGAATTGATGTATGGTGCTCAAGGAAGCCATTCAAAACCTGAGCTTCTTTATGCATGTACTCAAGTGTTGTAGGTGTAGGAGACCTGGGGCCCCCTTGTGGCACAGTGAATAAGGAAATGTCAGGAGTAGAAGGTCCTGTCCCTGAACTCCTGAGGAAATGTACTAACTATACTAAAACTACTACTACCAATTTAATGGGTTATATAAGGCTAGCGATAACCTGCAGAGCAAGAGGTCAGTAGTGCCAAGAACCACCACTGGAGGTAAAAAGGAACTGACTAGGTGGTGGGTCAACAGGGAGTCATCACGGTGCCACTCCAGGGGGCTCCACAGCTGACCTAATAGGTACCACTAGGGACAACCTTCCAGCGACCACACACGCATTGCACGCACAGCTATTGGTAGGCACATGAGCAATCACTCAAATCACTCAATACTGAGTCCACCTCTAGCCCTTTCTGTTTATTGCTTTCAGTGCCATTATTTTTGAACAGTTTTTCTTATCTAGTTCCTTAGCGTTGTTAGGGATAGAAGTTAAATTTACTGGGTGGTAACTGCGATGTAACTCTGTATTCTATGCATATCATTTACCACTTACACTCTTCCCCAGTCCTTTGGTACCTCCTCTGTTGTCCTGGACTATTCAAGAAGAAACTGCTTGTGCTGCAATATCATTATGTTGGGTATTATTCAGACCCACTAATCTACACACTAGACAACCACTTTGCAAATATTCTCTGACCTACATCTCTGCAACAGCTACTGTGTGCTTATAAAGATTCAGATAACTCCAACTTTCCATCTGTAACCCCTTTTTCCTTATTCCATGTCTTCAGCCAACAATTTACTGCTGTAATCTAAACTGCAGTTTCTACTTGCTCTAAGCTGACAGGCAAACATTCCCAGATAAGGTGACAGCACAGAGCCTCGAGTGAGACAAAGCAGTAGTTACTATTTCAGCAGACTAGGAAGACTGCAAATTGTAAACTGTGCTCAGTAGCTGTTTTGAAGCTGATGCGGAAGGTTGTTAACTGTACTCAGTAGCTGTTTTGAAGTTGATGTGGAAGGTTGTTAATTGTGCTCAGTAGCTGTTTTGAAGCTGATGCGGAAGGTTGTTAACTGTGCTCAGTACCTGTTTTGAAGTGGACGTGGAAGGCTGTTAACCGTACTCAGTATTGTTTTGAAGCTGACGTGGAAGGCTTCATTCAGGACAAACATACCTGAGTGTAGTTAGAAGATGGAAGCTCCTGGCTAATCAACAACAAGCAATGTCAGGGACACAACACAAGATGTTAAGTGAAGCACCACTCAGGTCCAGCCCCGCTGGGAGAAAACAGAACTGCCAGGTGTTATCCACACTGAACCTGTGGGTTGGATCTCAGAGAAGTTTCCAGTAATTGTACAGGTTAGTTGGACCTAACTGGTCTGCAGAAGTTGTACATTAAAGTATCTGTAATGTCCTTAGCCCCCAGGAGGAAAATAAGTGTTTTTTTGATATAGCAATGGGTGATGGTTAAAGGGACACAAAAGTTTTCTACTAGCCTAACTGTCTGCTGCTTTGCTCTTGTTGTTGTGAGAAGCAAGCACAGAACTGCATCAGTTGGGTTTTTGTGTGACTATACATGTTATTGAGATACAAAACATGGCTGTGTCCTGACTGGCAAAGCCTCTGCTAGATCCCATCTGCACCCAGTTCCAGAGGGAGCAGATAGAGGTGCCAGGAGTAACACAATCGGAAGCTGTGGGTTGATCTCAGTATGGGTTCCTACAATTTTACAGAAGTCACTGGATTGAAACTGGGAAACCATTGCAAAGGAATGATCACAGGTTGGAGGCCAAATGTCTTTGTGAGGAGTTACTGAACCAAGGACAGCATGTGAGCCTAACAGCTACAGTAACTGTCAAGTTTTTTTCTGTTATCTGAAGTTGTGTATGTGTTCAATATCATGCAGGGCAAATCGAGTGGTTATGCAGTCTAACAAAATGTTTTATTTAATTCAATGCCACCACCCATGGTGAGCCCCTACATGTAAGCAGAAGACCCCAATTTGTCAGAAGAGCCAATTTCTCTACCGGTTGAACCTCTCTAGTCCGGTGCTCCCAGGACCTGATTGGTACTGGATGAGGGAATCTGCTGGACCACAGGAGGTCAATATTGTCTAGAGCATTACAAATTCTCCCACTGTTTACTGGGCTGTTATGGAGGGGTAAATTAGAGCTAAATAGCAGCACAGAACATTGAGAGCCAGAACTGGTGGCTGTAAACAAACTTTATGGGACTGCAGGAAACTTGGTCACACCCATCATAAGTGGTCACCTGGCTAACTAAACTCATGCCAGATTACAGACGTTACCAGCAGAGAGAGTGCTGGACTAGAGAGGTTCACCCTGTACTTATTTATAAACTGCTAATCGGCTGGGCAGCATTGGAATCTCTTCTGAGCCACCACACAAGCACAAAGCTTACAGAGGATAATGTTTTGGTTCTGTTCTATTTTTCCTTTAATTTTATTTTAACAACAAATCTCTAGATAATGATGTTTGATTAGCTAGGTGCATTGTAACTGCTGTGCTGTCACTGTGCATCATTGGCGTGTTGGTCATAACAAGGAATTTGAAATTACAGTAAAATTACTTTAATCCACCCGCTGATGATTAGGAAATGCTGATGATCTGGCATCTGGCAAAAATAGTCCCATTAATGGAGATAATCCAGCAAAATGTGATGATCTGGCATACAGCAGTCTCCAGAGATATGCAGCCCTCACATACCTTGAAATTTGTGTAAATCATTGTGTAAATCATGGGTGGTGGGTTGGGACCATGGGAGAGGGGTAGGAGGGTCAGCCTTGGGTGGATTAAGGCTGCAAGGGGGCTAGAGGGTGAAGAATTGGGAAGAACGCAGGCTGGTGAAGCAGGAGGAATGCGGGGGTGGTGAAGGGGAGGAGCGTGGGGGTGGGTGAAGTGGGAGGAGCGTGGGGGTCATGAAACAGGAGGCGTGTAGGGGTGGTGAAGTGGGAGGAGTGGGGGATGTTGATGTGTGAGGAGCGTGGGGGTCACGAAGTGCGAGGAACATGGGGGTGGTGAAGCGGGAGGAGTGCAGGGGTGGTGAAGCAGAAGGAGCACAGGGTGGTGAAGAAGCTGCAGGAGTGAGGGGTAGAGAAGAAGCTGGCGACGCGCAGGGGTGGTGAGCCACAGCTGGGTGCGGGCATGGTGAGCTGCAATGGGGGGTTTGAACTAGGGTGTGGGGGTTTTGGTGATGTCCAGTAGGATGTAAAATGTGGTAATCCAGCACCTGTCCAGTCCAGAACGTGCTGGATTAAAGGAATTTTACATATCTGTTTTACAGTGAAAATTCATACTGAATTCCTAAGAGAGTAAGAATGAATCTGTTATAATTTACACTTTCAGTATTTAGAGGGATCCCATAAAAAACCATCTAGTGTTTCTTGAAGGGATAGGAATGCATGGTCTGTGGCAACACAGTAATTCAGAGAGAGGACTGATAAGTAATTTGAGTTAACTCCCACCTACTCTCATCATTTTCTTACAATGATTATTAAAACTGGTTTTAAAGTACAGTTCAAGTGCTCACTCATTTTAGAATCAGTTTTATCTCCTTTCTCATTTATTTGTCCCCCACTCTTCTTCATGGTGAACACCATTTCTCACTTTTATGTCTTAAATAAAATGTAACAATGTGAATCATGATTTTCAATCACACACCACAGATCACTTCTGCATTGTACATCTTCTCCAGATTTTATGCCATGATGCAAACTGACCTCAAAATTTTGTTGTCTTCTATATTTACAGCCCACTAACACTTTTCTGGCAGCTCACAAAGGATACTGAATTTATGAGGCAGTTGCAAGTCAGGTATTTTACAGAAATTTTGATTGCCTACATTTGTCAAAAATGATTTTGTGAAAAATTAAAGATTGCCGCAGGAGAGATTAAACAGCAGTACAAGAGCTGGTTGTAATTTTTGCCAGAAACTTTGACTTTGAATCTCTGTATATAAAAACACAAACTAACTTTCTTGAATGTATTGACTTGATACATTAAAATGTCCATCTTATGTTTACAATAATGGAGTTTATTAAGTATTTCAGGAGATAGATTGCACCTGGCCCTAATGTTTTCTGAGCATCCATAACAATGGCTTTTAACAAATGAACTACTCACTCTTCCCTTGGACAAAGGCCTGCAACAATAGGTGGATTCTATGTCACGCCCTACAGATAGAAGGCTTGAACCCTGTCATTCCAGGGAAAGAAATCAATTCTAGAGTGAAGGGCTCTGCACCCAGAATGCCCACATATAAGCTACCCAGCATTTCCATCTGGGAAGCTGAGAGGAATAGGCAGGACCCAAGCTATCTACAGCCTTTGCAGACCAAAGCCAACACCTCAATGTACACATACAAGAGAAGAGGAGCCCAGGCCTGCTAACAAATCACTGCTGGAATGCTCTCTGCAACAACGACCACCGAGGATGCAGACAGCTGTAAAATGCATGAGCCAATGCTTCCAAGTGATCTTCACAGGCAGTCCCCCACACTCCATATTAGCGTCATCTAAACTGACGGTAACAGCAGCACAGATGACAGTGCTAAGATCCAGGCCTGAGAAACAAATGGACGCAAACACCTGGATGAACAAAAATGGGCAAGGTGCTTTACTACTGACACCTGGACGCCAAACATCCCCAGATAACACACAGGCCTCAGCAGTAATAGGCTACGTCTACACGTGCACCCAACTTCGAAATAGCTTATTTCGATGTTGCGACATCGAAATAGGCTATTTCGATGAATAACGTCTACACGTCCTCCAGGGCTGGCAACGTCGATGTTCAACTTCGACGTTGCTCAGCCCAACATCGAAATAGGCGCAGCGAGGGAATGTCTACACGCCAAAGTAGCACACATCGAAATAAGGGAGCCAGGCACAGCTGCAGACAGGGTCACGGGGCGGACTCAACAGCAAGTCGCTCCCTTAAAGGGCCCCTCCCAGACACACTTTCATTAAACAGTGCAAGATCCACAGAGCCAACAACTAGTTGCAGACCCTGTATATGCAGCACGGACCCCCAGCTGCAGCAGCAGCAGCCAGAAGCCCTGGGCTAAGGGCTGCTGCCCACGGTGACCACAGAGCCCCGCAAGGGCTGGAGAGAGAGTATCTCTCAACCCCCCAGCTGATGGCCGCCATGGAGGACCCCGCTATTTCGATGTTGCGGGACGCGGATCGTCTACACGTCCCTACTTCGATGTTGAACGTCGAAGTAGGGCGCTATTCCCATCCCCTCATGGGGTTAGCGACTTCGACGTCTCGCCGCCTAACGTCGATTTCAACTTCGAAATAGCGCCCAACACGTGTAGACGTGACGGGCGCTATTTCGAAGTTACTGCCGCTACTTCGAAGTAGCGTGCAAGTGTAGACGCAGCTATAGAGGAATATACCACATCCCACCAGCATTCCCCTACACATTGCCCAGATTAAATGTCACGCATTTGCTTTCATCCGAATACAGAGAGCTTCGCTGAGGTCTGATGAAAAATGATACAACTACAGTCCAACATGGAGGCTTAACAGGTGCGGTAATACAGGATCTGAAGATTTCCGAGGTACTGCAGTTTAAGACTTTTCTGATGTTGGACATTAATTCTCTGCTTCTCAACTTTTACCAGAAAAGAATCCATTGAAGTCCAGGGAAGTTTTGTTTTTGATTACAATGGGAACAGGTACAACTTCAAACTTGACTAATCTATATGCATTATAGATAGATGACATCTGCCAAAGCCCCAGTACCGTTACATAATATTCTACTTTTGAATATGCTATGTAACTAAAAGACCGAGTGTCTTGACTACAGGGAATGCAAGCTGCCCTATCACACAAAACTAACTACCCCCACCAAATGATAATAGCCCCAGTTCTGCAGCGTGACATGTCTTCAGAGTCATAATGTGTCATGCACCATTTGGCAGGATCAGGGCCTACATTAAACACCTGACAATAGTTGGCTGTTACATACAGGTTGCTGCTACACTACCGTTCACCCACTGGAGGTGCCATGGTAATGAGGCAATTCGAAGTAGGCTAATGAGGCGCTAACGTGCACATTCAGTGCCTTATTAGCATAATGGTGGCCACATGACTAGACTTCGAATTTCAGATTGACAGTGAAGATGGGGGCAGTTTTGAAGTAAGCACCCCACTTCGACATTCCTTTACTCCCATAGAACTAGACGGGAGTAAGGGAATATCGAAGTGGGGTGCTTATTCTGAAGCTGCCCCCATCTTCCCTGTCAATCTTCAATTCGAAGTATGTTCACATGGCCGCCATTATGCTAATGAGGTGCTAATATGCACGTTAGCGCCTCATTAGCCTGCTGTGAATTGCTTCATTACCATGCCACTTCCGACGGGAGAATGGTAGTACAGCAGCAGCCATTGTTGTGTTCTGCTCTGCATGCTGCAGTAATTTTGTCATCCTGCAACATTACAGAACTCTGAAGAAAAAAAGTGTTGGGAAAGATCTATGAAGCAGTAACAACTGAAAAAAAGATTTAAGATTAAACCAATAGAAAGAGACATTTACTAGCCAGAACAATCTTTTGTGCTGCTTGACCCATAAACAGAATTTTACCTGGGGTTGGAATGTGAAAGTGGGTTCATTTCTTTCTGGTAGTGATGCCCTTGATTGACCGGCTGTGGAAAACACAAAAAACAGTAGTGAGAAGATAACTTTGCGAATATTCTTTCAACATAGAGGCACTGGAATCCTTTCAGGACCTTATATTTGTGCTATTTGATATATTAGAATCAGGGCTAAGGACAGGCTTTGCCAGGCTCTGGTGGTGATAGTGAGCTCAGCTCCAGCCACCTGGAAGGGGTGGGTCTCATGTGGGAGGGGCAGGACCGAGGGCTAACCTCTCCCAGCCAGCCCTTTGGTGCTGCAGACTGTGCACTGCCCACGGCTCTGATGGCAATTTAAAGGGCCCGGGCTCTGGCCCCTGGCGAGGTAGTGGCAGCCAGAAGCAACTAGCCCTTTTAAATCACTGGGGACCAGGGTAGCTGCCCCGTTTGAGCCACTCTGCCCTGTCAGCAGCCCTGAGTAGAATTCTATGGTCTTTGTCGCTGAGGGAGAATTTCCAAAATGGCATTCAGGTTCCAACTTGGTAAAAGTGCATTTTAAATTCTTTCCTGGGTCAATAGGCCTACACATTGCTCGCTGAGTTACAGTATAAACATTTACATCAGATTGGATCACCTTGCACAAAGTACATTCAAATTCAGTGAAACCTTGTTGACTCCAGTCATCAAAGTTTGTCTCCAAGATGGTGTCCTGCTCAGTTTCCGAGCTATGTAATTTGGATAATACTTTTAATTAAAAGAAAGAGTGTATTTGTCATAACTACTAACGTTCTCAAATAGGGTTACCAAGTAACTAAAAATTAATCATTATTAATTGTGTGATTAAAAAAAATCAATCACAATTAATCACTTCTCCAGGCCCTCGTTCCTTTCTCATGTGTAGGTTCCACTCAGACATTTTTAATGATTCTGGTTTCCATCCAGACAGGTAGGTGGCTCAAACTCCTCATTGCTTTCCTTTACGGTCATAGTCCAGCCGTACAAAGCCCACACAGAGACTGAGGTATGCATGTGGATCACAAAACACACTACCAAAATTCCCAACTTTGTCAGAATAAAGAACTGGGTTAGACTAAAGGTCCATCTAGCCCAGAATCCTGTCTTCTGACCATGGTCAAGGCCAGGTGCTTCAGAGGGAATGAACAGAACAGATCCCTCCCATTGTCCATTCCCAGCTTCCACTTCTAAACTCCAATAACCCTGACTTGTCCATTGGCCTTTCCACATTGCTAGTTTAATCAAGGAGCCTACAGAAGACCCAGTAAACTTGGGAACTGTTAAAGAGATACTCTTGGGAGCAGAGAGGGCAGCTGAGAGACACAGCATCCTGCTGGGAAGTCGAAGAATATAAGCTTGCCTAGACTCATTATGGGATGGTAATATTTTGGCTGGAGAGGGATGAATACAGGCAGTGTGTTTTAAAATCCTTTTTCTTTAATACTCTGTTCCTAACCATAAATACTTTTTCTTGTTTGTTTCCAGGAACATGTCTCTCTGCAAATATTCACTCTGGCCTTTTAAATCCCAAAGAGAGGAAATGGAGGCTCCCGAAACTATGCCAGATCCAGGGTGATAAGTGGTTGGCTTACAACAGAGTGTATATCAGAGTACCTGGTCCCAGTGAAAAGAAACTCTGTGTAGTTACACGTATGCATCAGCAAAAGGCTCTACTGGGGGAAGGCTTTGGCACTGGGATGCTACACTGCAAAAAATAGCAATGGTGACAGGGAAGCACAGCTTGGCTGTGTGGACAGCAGTGTAGGATACATTCTCTAAGGCAATGTTTCTCAATCTGTTTAACATTGTGGGTGGCATATACAGCTCTCTCCAGGCATGTGGACTGGAGGATACAGTAGAATCACAGAGTTTTGAACATGGTGGGATTAGAAATTTGTTTGTAATCCTGAAATGCTGGTAACCCTGAACAAACCATTCTGGTGATTCTTGTAGAAGTTTACAACTTAACTTTGCAGAAGCAACATGCTGCTATTTTTTTTTTAGAAGTTTACATTTAACACAGCATTGGACTATATTTGCTTTTTTAAAAAGAAGTCTCTGCTGCTGCCTGATTCCAGTTCCCAGTGAAATGTGTGGCTGGTGCTCATAATTCTGAGGGTCTACAACACATCTAGACTACCTGTATATTTACAAACAAAGCGTTTAACGCTTGTTGTATAACAGCAGCAAGAGTCAAATCACGAGTGAACATTTCATTTCAAAACTGGCAGACATCATCTGTTAAACTCAAGCACTTGACTGGAAGAGTGGCATGGCCTAGCGTATTGTCATCCTCACTTCTGTGCTACCGCTAGTGCTGCGGCTGGGCAGAGCGCCTGAAGACAGTGGGCATGGGACCTACCAGCCAGAGACTGCAGCCCATGTACTAGCCTTTCCAGCGCCCCAGGACTGTACCCCCAGCAGCCAAGCCTCTCCAGCACTGGGCTGGAGTACGTGTCCCTGCAGGGACAGGGTGCTCTGTCCATGGGGAGAATGTTCTGCCCACATCTGGCAACACCACCTCCCTGCCAGGGACTCCCACTTCCAGCATCCAGCCTCCTAGCCCCAGGGAATAACATCAGTATCTGCCTCAGCCCCTAAGGACACTCCCTTCCCATATGCAGCCCCGGTATGTAGCCTCCCCAGCCTGGAGACTGACCCCAGCCACCAGTCCCCACAGCTAGTCTGTCCCTGGTGCACTGCGGTGCAAGCCCCCTGCATCCGCTTCCCCATGTCCTCTGATCTTCCACCTCTGCTGAATGTAGCTTTGCTTTAATTTTTGGGGGAAATTGTTTGCTTAGAGACACTGAGAGGTCCTGGGAATGATGCTGCAGTAGGTGTATCATATAAGATAGCAAATGTCACTATACAGACCTCTGTTAATGTGCTAGGGAATGGAGCACAGATGCATGTTTACATACTTATAGTGCCCATTTTCATTGATGAGCCAAAAATTAATGTTATTTGGGTTGTATCTGACTACACAGATGATGATAAATGACACCTTGAATACAGCCCTTCTTACCCAGATCAGCTTCTGCTAGGCACCCCAGCTCCTGCTGGGAGACATCTATATCAGTGCAAGCCTGGGTCCCCCTGGAATTTCATCCACATCACCCTTCTCCAGATTTTGAGAGACCAGATAGCCAAGAACCTTCTCCCCAGATTGTTTTTTGATATAATGAAGAATACAGAGTAGAGCCATGAGCATCTTTTGTTGTGAGTTAAGCTCCACTGCTGCTATTGTAGGAGACAGGAAAGCTCCTTCAGTCTGTCTGAGCGCTCATCAACTCGCTAGGCTGGAGAAGAATGACAAAGGGATGGGATGATCTCCAGAGAGCACATGCCGCATGGCTGTCTGAAGTTGACTGGCATCAGCTGTTTGAGAAATGGGGTATCCAGCCAGCTAGGCCTTGCTCTGGGAAGAAGCAGGTGGACTAGGTGGATGAGGTGTACAGCAGCAAACACGCCACAGGCCTGTGCAACACCTTTAGGTGCATTTCCTCTCCCTCTCTGAAAAGGTCAGGTGGAGTGAAATGCAAACTGCTTTTACTTATTTTTTCATTTGACATTAATTTTCTATTACTCACGTGGAATTGAAGCAATTTCTACTTTTTCCTATTTCATAAAGCCTTACAAACAACCTTCATGGAAAAATTCAATGTTTTAAAAAATATCTAAAGCTGACAGCTATGGTGGGTAGCGTACAATACCTAAAACTATTGTATTCCTTTTGGGCTGTCACAGTTTAGAACAGCTGCTAACCAATTTATATTTCAACAATTTCTTTTGACAGCAAAGATATTACATTTCAGTTCTTGGAAAACTATCATTAGCCATAAAATCCAGTTTTTAGTATATCAGTTTTATAGTTGTATAAGAACATCTGTTCATTTGTTTTAACTGCAGCTTAGCAATATAATCTATATATCTTTGCAGTTCAAAAGTGTTTTTTGAATCTCATTAAAGCCAAAAATAGCAGGGCATCTTTTAAATGAAGCTAAAAATCAGACTAAATAGGCAAAATGATGGAAAATTTAGAGTCACAGAAAACATGTTACAAGTAAAATACTACATAAGTTTACAAGTAAGATGCTTATATGCTATACTATTTTATAGAAAATATTTTTCAAGATGAAAGATATAAAATATACCTTCTGGTGGTGCTGTTGCTATGGATTATATCAACGAACAAAGAGGTTATATAAAATTGCCCGCTATTTAGAAAAAAAGGCTTACCTTTTGGGAAGAGCTGTTGATAATTTTTGTGGAAAAAATAAGAATAGACTTAATGGGAGAATATGATTTGCAAAGCATTATCAATTTGATAGGGAGGAAAAGATGTTAATGCCTAAAAAAACAGAAAGAAACTACCTAGAAATTAAGTAATCTCTCCAGGTTAATCACAGCCAGGGACAATTTTTTAAATTGTCCTTAATGTATAATGTACAGATTAGTTATAATTTGCATCCTATACATTGTGCAGGCATTGCCTGCTGATGTGTACAAAGGGAAGATGAATGCAGATATACTGTAGCTTTTCTGTGGTTTGCATCTGATTTTTCGCATCTGCAGCTCCTGCAACCCTTTGGGACTGATTTTCAGTAATGAAAATCAATCTCAGTGTAAATACAAAGGAGCTTTTAGTTATACAAATTCTGAACTTCAGCACAGAATGGCATCTTAGAAATGATGGCCTTTGTTCTCATAGAGAGACAGTCACCTGTAGCCAAGCAGCAGGACAATGCAGGGAAGAGAAAAGCTTGCAAATTTTTTATGCCCACTGAATTTTGATCTCTCAGTGACCCTGACTGACCACAGAGTAGCAAAAGTACACTGCATACTTGAGCTCTGCTTAATGTCTAGATTCAATGAAAACTCTGCCTAGTAGCTAAGTGACATTAGTTTAACTGATGTTAAGGCTGTTAGATCATCCAGCCTGAGTTCTTGTCTATAGGCCATTAAATTTCACCTCATTACCCCAGAACTGAGCCCAATAACTTATGTATGACCAAAGCATTTTCCAGGCAGGCATCCAGCCTTGATCTGAAGATATAAAGAGATTAACCTTGTTCCAATGGTTAATCACCCTCGTGGTTAAAAACACATGCCTTGTTTCTAATGTGAATTTGTCTGAGTCATCATCCTGCCCCTCCACACCACCCCGCCGCTTTCTCCCTGGTTGTGCTATGCCTTTCTCGTCTAGACTGAAGAGCTTTAGTATCTTGTGTTTACTCCCTGTGAAGATAAGAGAACAACAATTGAATGAATAGGGATGGACATAAATGATAATTTTGTTGCTACAGAATGTTCCCCTGGGCTAAGGCTGATGCATGTTGACAGGGCAGTGTAAGGAAGTGTCTGGGTGGGTACATGAAGATTTTCAATTTCTAATAACACCAGTGGGTGATGTAATATATTTTTGGACCATTGTCTGTTGGTGAGAGAGACAAGTGTCCAAGCCAAACAGAGATCTTCTTTGGATGGGGCTTGGAAGGCCGTCTTTCTCACCAACCAACGTTGGTCAAATAAAAGGTGTGACCTGCTGCTCTCTGCACCTTGCCTCTCTAAATTCCTGGGACAAAAATAGCTACAGCTGCACTGCATCACATTTCTAGGGATGTCCAGCTGATGCTTTTCAGAAACATCACATTGAATTCCTAAATTATAACCAAACCAAACCCTCCCACCACATTCTAACAACTTTAGAACCCAACTGCCCAGTTTGCAGAGTACGACAAACAACTACCTAAAGCCACACAGAGGAGACCCCCAAACTCATTATTTGCCTCTTGCATGGTCCAGCTGCTTGAAATATTATTTTTAATTGAGTTTGTTCTTAAGTTAGAAACCTTGAAAAATGTGTTTCTGTCAAAGTTCAACACATTTCCTTATAGGTTTAATTTACGTAGACAGAGGTGGGCACATAAGACTATTATGAATAACTACAACTATCTACATTCATCCTTCACTATATGAGCACAATTGGTTCCCAAATTTCTGCTTGTAGGCAAAAACTCATAACAGCGACACTAAATTCTGTTTCTCTGACACTAAATTTAGACAGTACTTAGTCCTGCCATTGGGGCAGGGGGGCTGGACTTGATGGCCTCTCGAGGTCCCTTCCAGTCCTAGTGTTCTATGCAGCTTCTATGAAATTCCCATTAAAATACACGTAAAAGTCTCTGATTCATTCCAAATGCTTGTAAACTTGACATAAACCAGTTGAGTTTAGGCACTTTTCTGATGCATTTGAATAGTTTGGCACCAGAAATAGGATGTAGTGTATGTATTTTGAGCAGGGACCCATAGATTTGTTAAAGGTCACCACCTGGGCAGTTCTCAGCTGCATGTGGCTGTTAAAGAAACCATTTGAAGTTACTTAACACTGCTGCTTCAGGCAGATATCTATCAATAGAGATAGCTACTGGAGATGGCAGCTATTTCTATCACTAGGGATAGCAATTACCTTATGCCTACGTGCTGAAACCTTAACACTTCAGTTAATTGGTTTTAATGACTGTTACCTGAAGAGAGCAGGAGGGCTGGGGGAGCCACCCAGCCTAGTAGCCACGGTGAAGAGTCTGCAGGAAGAGTAGGAGTGTCTAAGGCTGGGGCAAGTTTGGGGCTGCGGGGGTGGGGTGTAAGGCTGGGGGCAGTTTGGGGCTGCTGGGGGAGTTTAAGAATCGGGCAGTTTGGGGCTGTTGGGAGGGTGTAAATCTGGGGGCAGTTTGGGGCTGCAGGGGGAGTCTAAGGCTGAGGGCAGTTTGGAGCTGCTGGGGGGGGGTTAAGGTTGGGGGCAGTTTGGGACCTGGGCATGTGATTAAAACCTGGCTGAGGATGCCATCTGCAGGCCAGATTGTGGGGGAAACTAATACATTAAACACTCAAGTTACCCATGGGTTGTTCCTGCAGCCCCTGCATAACTCAAATTTTCCTGCAAGGGGAGGGGAGCCAGGAACCACCAGGGCTTGTCAGTTTCCTGGCTCCCAGAGTGACAGGAGCTGGGAAGGAGGGGCAGGCTGGTTTCAGTCTCCCTCTGGCTTGTGGTACCTGGAAACTGATCAGCTCATGGCTGATCAGTTTCATGTTCCTGGCAGTGCAGGGGAGGGAACCAGGCTAAGAGCCTTCTCCCTCTCTTCTCCCAGCTGCAGGGGTGTCAGACAGCTGCATGTCTGAGGGAAGGGAGGGAGAAGGCTCCAGCCACGGGGCTGCAGGTCTCCCCAGACCAACAGCCAGGGATTGTGCACCTGGCTCCATTCCAGCTGCAGGTCTCCCTGCCCCCCTGGCCAGGGATCCCGCAGCTGGCTCCGCTCCAGCTGCAGGGCTGTGGGTCTCCCCACCCCCGGCCAGGGACTCTGCTGCTGGCTCACATAAGCGGGGGAAGTTCACTAGTTTAGTGAACAAAGGTTAGAATGTAAGTCCCTTATTTTAGCGAGTACTTGTAAGTAAAGTACTCGTTAAACGAGGGATGAGTGTACTTACAATTTTAAATGACTAATTAATTGTATCTAAACAATTTTTAAATGAAGACATTAGTCTGAAACATACAGAAGATTATCCAAGAAGTGGGATCAAAAACCTTTCTTTGTATTTACATATGCTTCTTGTAGTTGCCGGTAGCTACATAAACTGGAGCAATACTCAGGTTGCAAAAACTTATGGTGGGGGACTGGCCCAAAGTACAAGTAATGAAAAACTGGACCTGCATGCAAGGGTTGTTCTGTGCTATTTCTTATCCCCAGGACATTTTAAAAGTTTATTATGCTTTCATTTATTACTACCTTGCAACAAAAAGAAGACCTCTGCTAATAAAATCTATGGATGACGCAAATTAGGAGTTATTGCCAATATGGAGGAGAACCAGAATATGATACATGAAGATTAATATGACTTTGAAAACTAAGGTAATAGCAACGAGAAGAAATTTAATAGTATAATATACAAGGTCATGCACAAAGACTAACAAAAATAATTTTTGCTCTTAGCTGGGGATTTACCAGCTGAAAGTGACAGAGGAGGATAAAGACCTGGGTGTATTGGCTGACCATAAGATGACTATAAGCCACCAATGTGATACACCCATGAAGAAAGCTAATACAACCTTAGGATGCACTGGGTGAGATATTTCCAGCAGAGACAGAGAAACAGTAGTATCATTATACAAGGCAAGGGTGCAGCCTCGTTTGGAATAGTGTGTGCAATTCTGGTCTTCGATATTTAATGGGAGAAACGGATGCAGACAAGGGCTATGAAGATGAACAGAAAAATGAGGAGAGCTTGGCTTGTTTAGCGTAAGCAAATGAAGGCTGAGAGAAGAGATGATTGCTCTCTATGAATACTCCACAGGGATAAACACTGGAGAGGGAGAGGAGTTATTTAAGTACCAATGTAGACAAGAACAAATAGCTATTAATTGGCCACCAGCAAGTTTGGGCTTCAAATTAGATGAAGGCTTCTAAACATCAGAGGAGAGATCTTCCAGAGCAGCCTTTTAAGGGGAGATCTGGGGTGCAAAACCCTAACCGGCTTCAGAAGTGAGCTTGATACATTTATGGAGGGGAAAGCCTGATGGGACTGCCTACAATGACATTCAGACATTCTTCAACTGCTAGCAGCAAATATCCCCCAATGGCTGGTGATAAGCCATTAGATGGGGAGTGGGGGTCTCCGAGTTACTACAGAACACTTTCCCTTGTGTCTAGCTGTTGGGGCTTGAAGAAATGTTCTGGGTCCGACTGCAATATTTGGGGTCAGGAAGGAATTGTCCTCTAGGTCAGCCTAGCAGAGACCCTCGAGGTTTTTTGCTTTCCACTCCAGCATGGGTCACTTGCAAGTTTCAATTAGAGTAAATGGTGGATTCCCTGTAACTTGAAATCTTAAAGTCATGATTTGAGGACTTGGATAACTCAGCCAGAGGTTAAGAGTCTATTACAGGAGTGGGTGGGTGAGGCCTGCAACGTGCAGGAGGTCAGACAGGGTTATCTTGATAGTCCCATCTGGCCTTTAAGTCTATGAAATAAAAACTAGATGTGTTTAGATAAATGAATTAAGAAGTTATGTAATGTTATGGTAGTTTTCTTAGGTATCTTTATATGACTGCTGAAATGGTGTTCTGTGACTTCACTCAAGTGATGTCCTGTCCTTTAAACAGCTCACTGCTGTGTAGTTAGACCGTACTATCAGAAAAATATAATTGTTTTCCATTGTTCAGGATGGAAGGCAGCTGTTGGCTGGTTTATTTGGATCTGAATTCTGAAACGAGTTTTGAATTTAAGAACCCATATTGCACATCTGCAGGTTGTTTCCACTGTCATGGGACGCTGTAAAATGGATCCATTTTCTCTGGCTTTGGAGAGCGAGGAGTTGAATTTTGGGGGGAGGGTGCTGGTGTGTTGGCTGCTGGCTCATTTGGAAGGTTTATTTTTATATGGGTTCCAAATGCATGTAGAGCATGAGAGGTACAACATTTTATTGATACCACTGGGATCTTAATTCAGAAAGTTTACTGTACCTCGAAACTGGTGCTGACTTTTACTGAAAATTCCTTTCCACATTTTTAGGGCACTCTGAGATCAGTTGACACTTACAGGTGGGAGACAAGAGTTCCAGGTTGTTGTGTCATCACTGCTCGAACTGATGCTGACATTACAGGTGTCAATCTGAGATGCACTCAGCCCATGCGAGATCCTGTTATCCTCTAGCTCTTCATTGTGTTGTCTCTTCATACTAGCCAACATTCGTAACTCAGATGCGCTCAGTCTGCTTGGCTGGTAATTTCGCCAGTCATATTCCTAAGAAATAAAATTACACGTACACCAGTTAATAATCTAGAAACAATAATGGGAGAGAATACATGAACAAAGCAGATCGGGATAAGCTTAAACACTTTTTCAAGGAGAAGCTAACTTACAAGAAGAAAAGCAAAACATGTATGAGACAGGGTTAGTGAACAGACTCCTGGTTCCACTCTGAAGATCGAGCATAAATAATTCCACAAATTCAACCACAGGAAGCAACACAAAAACAAATACTAAAAGGCAGGGGAGTTTGAATCAACAGTTTGTGGTGAATCTCCTATTCCTCCAATAAGATTTAGACCAAAAAAAATCAAAGTATCCAAAATGTCCATATTCCAGGCTTAACTTAGACTCAACCACACATTTACCTTGTTGTCATAAAGGTCACACAAATAAATATGCATGTGGTTTTGATCCAAACTATAGCAAGCACAGTAACAGATAGGCCCAAAAAAGCCAAGACCAGAACATCACGGGTCATTACCTACATCCCCAACTCAAACCACTGCAATGCATTATTAAAGACCTACAACCTATCCTTAATCAGGATGCCACACTCCAGAAGGCCCTAGGTGACAGGCCTGTTCTCTCCTATAGGCTCTATGACAGGAAAGTGAAAGCATATTGGTTGCACCTCCCTGGTCCAGCATGGTTGGGACCTGACTGGTCCTGAACATTAGAATTTGCCAGACCAGGGGAGGTCCCCCTCTACCACCCCGAAGCCTTAGCTCTGTGTTCCTGGCCTTGCCATGGCCCTGGTCCTGTGCACCTGTGGGGTTGCTGGGGGACTTCACCCCAGTCCTGTGCTCCCTGGGGGGCTGTGGCTCTGGCCCCATGTTGCAGTGTGGCTTCCAAGGAGCTCCAACTCTGGCCCTGACCCTGAGTGGCCATGGTGTTGCTGGGAGGCTCTGGACTTGCTCCCACTCCGCCCCCAGCCAGGATGCATAGGCTGTTGTCCCAGGCCCCACATGGCCCTCCTTTCCCTCAGGCTCCCAGGCTCCCTGTGCAGGAGCATCTGCTGGACCATGGATGTTGCTGGACCAGAGAGCGCTAGTTTTAGGAGGTGCCAGTTTTAACACAGGTAGTGGTACAAGTTGCTTTTCAGAGCAAACTGAAATCTTTAAATGAGGCTGACGGGATACCCAGTTCTCAAAGAGGAAATCTAAGAACTAAGGGGGACTTCTTTCATTTCATTCATCGATGGGCTTTTATTGGATTTTTTTAAAAGAGCTGCAGAGGTCCAAAAGTGACTGCAAAATTATTACTTAAGAACTGAATCCAAAATAACAGTGAGGATTTCAGCTACTTTAAATTCCTGTAACGTGGCACAGTGCTGCAAGCTGCTTCAGTGGCTGCATCACAAAGTGAGCTAGTACTCGTAATCCAGTTCTTTTGAACTGTCAATTACTCGCAGTTAACTCATGCGTCACTCAAAAAATGAATCAGAATTAAGCATAGTTTTAATCACATGGTTAAACCATAGAATACCAGTTGAAATTTATTGCACAATTTTGCATGTTTTACAACACAGAATCCAACACACAGGGTGTTCATTTTACATTTCTTATTTCAAATATTTCAACTGCAAAAATTATGAGCAAAAAAAGTAGTATTTTTCAGTTTACCAGATATAAGTACTAGAGTGCAATCCTTACTGTGGAAGTACAATTTACAAGCATAGATTAGTACATAATTTCATTCAAAACCAAAAAAACGTAAAACTTTACCCCCTAAAAGTCCACTCAGTCCTACTTGTTCAGCCAGTCACTACAAGAAACAATTTTTACATTTGTGGGACTTCATGCTGCTGACTTCTTATGTACAATGTCACCGGAAAGTGAGAACAGCAGCTTTCATGGCACATTTGTAGCAGAAATTGTGGAGTATTTATGTGCTAGATACTCTTGTATTTGTATGCCTCTTTGTGCTTCGTCTGCCATTTCAGAGCAGATGCTTCCATGCTGATAGCTTGCTAAAAAAAACGCAATCATTAAATTTGTTTCTCACATCCTTTGGGAATAATTGTACATCTCCTGTTCATTGTTTTACTCACACTCTATTATATATTTGATGTTATAGCTGACTCAGCACACTCTCATTTTAAGAACACTGTCACTGCAGATTTAATTGCAAGCAGGGAAGGTACCCTGTGAGATATCTTAAGAAAGCTACAGCGCTTGACCGAATGTTTAAGAATGTGACGTGCTTTCCCAAAGCCTGAGGCACAGGTGTGGAACACGCTTTCTCACGTGGAAAGAGAGCAATATTGTGACGCAGAAATTACAGAATCTGAATCACAAAAAATAAAAATAAAAAAAAATCAGGACGCAGCTGGTGGCATCTGACTAAGCTGATGAGAATGACCATGCACTGGTCCATATTGCTTTGCCATTACAGAGCAGAACCTGTTAGCAACATGGATGCACGTCCTCTGGAATGGTGGTTGAAGCATACAGAGACATATGAATTCTTAGTGCTTCTCATCATGAGCAAAAAACATGGGCTCAGTGCCCATTGGTATCCAATGCCTGTTACTATTTCCCTCCAGCTTCCCCTGTCCAGTGCAGACAGGCTTAGTTTCTGTAGACTAGCTCTGCACCTATCTGCTATATCACGTACCCATTCTCTGCCTCTCCTACATGAACTGTCCATTATACTGAATATCAGGGTCTTGACTTTTTGCTCATCATTTATTCTACAGATATGCCCAAATGTCTGCAGTGTCCATTGTATAACCTTCTGCAGTGGGTTCTTTTTTGGCTGTATCTTCCTATATAATTCCTCACTGGTGACCTTCTGCATCAATCCTATTCTCAGGATCTTTCTATAATTCCTTTTCAACGCCAATATCCTTCTCTTCAAATCATTTGTTATCACCCACGTCTCACATCTGTTCAATATGCTGCTGAATACACACATTTTCAAGATGCTCAGCTCCATTCCTAAGCTAATTATTTGCTTTTCCAGATTTTATTCATGGCCTTCAAACTTGCTCTTGCTTTCACTATTTTAGTCATTATTTCCTTCTTATTGTCTAGATCATACATCATTTTGCTCCCCAGATATGTGACCATCTCTACATTCTCTAGTTCAACCCCGTCTACACTGATCTTTCCTCCTATTTTCTTATCTCCAAATACCATTGTCTTCATTTCATCAATGGTCATAATCAGTTCATACCACTTCTCTTCCTCATTTAACGCCAGCACCGTTCTTGCTAGCTTCTCTTCATCTTCCTCGATAACTATATCATCTGCAAATCTCATGTTGTTAATTCTCATCTTGTGCACTGATATCCCTTTTACCTTCTCCTTGATCTTGTCCATTGCTCTCTCTAGGTGCATAATGAAGATACTCAGCAATATCAGATCTCCTTGTCTTGTAGTGCTACTTGTTCTAAACCAACTTCCCAACTCTCCACACTTTCTCACCACTGCCTCTGCACTGTCACTGATATTCTTCGATAACCGTATCAGTTGGCTATGCACTCCATATGACACCAACACTGCCCAAGTCACTTCCTGATCTATATTGTCAAATGTCTTCTGAAAAATTGACAAAACAATTGTAGATGTTCTTTTTCTTTTGTTGCGCTTTCTCTGCTATCACTCTTAATGCCAACATCTGTTGCATGGTACTACTTTCATTCCTGAATCCCACTTTCTTATTCACTAGATGTTGTTCTAACTGCGATCTCATTCTCTCCGTCCACATCATTATAGGCATCTTGCCTAGCTGATTCATTAGATCAATCGTTCTGAAGTTCTTGCACTCCAAAGCACTTCTTTTCTTGTGTATTGTCACCATCATGAAGTTTGTCCATCTTTAGGTGCCTTCCTTTCTTTCCACACTGTACTACATAGTCGGTGCATTTCCTGAATCATACTTTCTCTGCCATATTTGATCATCTCTCCCATGATCTTATCATTGCCAGGGCTCTTGTTGTTCTTTGGTTGTTTCACGGCTCTTTCTACTTCCTCCTTCGAAATATTGGTTCTGCTCTCGAAGCTCAGCTGTGATACCTCTTTCAGTTCTTTGATCAGTCTCTCTGAGACACTCGGGTCCAACTGTGTTTTGTACAGATTAGTGCAATATCTCATCCTTTGTGGCACAACCTTCTCCTTACTCATGTGTACCTCATCGTTTTCATCTTTGATCACCATCTGCTTCAGCTGCCACTTCCTAGTAATATTTCTGATCATCTTATACACCTCCCTGGTCTAACACACAACATAGTACATCTCTGTATCTTCACACTGCTCTTCTAACCATTTAGTCTTATCCATTCTGGCCACTTTCTTTACCTCATTACATTTTATCTAGCACATAAATACGTGGTGACGCTGGCTACAACAATACCATGTGAACACCTGTTTTAACTTTCAGATGATACTGAAAACAAGAAGCAGACAGCATTATTTCCTGAAAATGTAGGTGAACTTATCTGTATGAGTTGACAAGAAGTAGGGCTAAGTGGACTTGTAGACTCTGAAGTTTTACATTGTTTTATTTCTAAAAGCAATTTTTTGTACATAATTCTACTTTTGTATGCTCATCTTTCATGATGGAGGTTGCACGACAATACTTGTATTAGGAGAACTGAACAACACTATTTCTTTTATTTTTATAGTGCAAATATTTCTAATTGAAAATTAATAAAAGTATGCACCGTGCACTTTGTATACTGTGTTGCAACAGATATCAACATAATATTTGAAAATGTTGGAAATATTCAAAATATTTAAATAAATGGCATTATATTATTGTTTAACAGCATGATTATCACAATTACATTTTTAATTGTTTGACAGCCCTAATCTTAACAACAATAGCAGATATCCTTACTAGTAATTTCAACCCTGATGTCTGGGTAACCTCACACACGACAGGTTGTCCCATCAGGCTGGATTCAAGGCACACTGTGAAGCAGTGCAAGGAAACATGCCTTGACAGTTGTATTGTGTTGTATTGGCAGACATATAGGCTGCCAATGCCATCAAACTGGCACCATTAGTATGCTTTAAATTTGCTTTTAAAAATTCCTTTAAACATCTAATGGCCTGATTCACTAAAATGATATAGGCTTAATTATTTGTCTCTGCAGGAGCCTGAGAAAAACAAGTTTCAAAAGATGCTGCACACTGGCAACTACTTCCCCTTTCTGTAAAGAGACCAAGGAAGAAAGGAAAAACAGACCTCCTATTGCTTAGCCTGGTACGTTCAACTGTCTGTAAACGTGATCACTTTCACTACAGATGATTACGTTACATCATAACTCAACAAACAAATTGACAGAGATCTCCACAGGGTGCATTCCTCTGTCTTGGATGCTTACAGTACCTCTGAGAAAGAATCTTTTATGGAATACGTGGTTTGTGACAGGCACAGCATTACCGCCCCCTTCCATGCCAGACTGTCCTCGGGATCAGTTAGCCAGGTGCAGAGCAGGATTAGGGGGTGACACACCATTCCTCATAAAAATGATGCTGGGCAACAGCCTTGGGTTTATTTAATACTGAAGCACAACTATACAGCATGCAGAACTCTATACAAGAGGCCTGTATCTATACTACCTCCCTACTTCGAAGGGAGGATGGTAAGCAGGGTGTTGGGAGTTTATTAATGACGTGCTGTGCTGCATATGCAGCACTTCATTAAGCACATTCTCCCCCACGGCAACTTTGAAGTTTTAAACTTCAAAGTGCTGGCTCGTGTCTAGCCGTGGCTCACCCGCCGGTACTTCAAAGTACTCCAGGCACCCAAGGGACTTCGAAGTACCCCGGGCACTTCAAAGTACCAGCGGGTGAGCCGCAGCTAGAAACGAACAGGCACTTCGAAGTTTAAAACTTCGAAATTGCCACGGAGGGGGGAATTTGCTTAATGAAATGCTGCGTATGCAGAGCAGCACTTCGTTAATAAACTCCCAACACCCTACTTGCCATCCTCCCTTTGAAGTAGGGAGGTAGTGTAGACAAGCCCGAGGGGTCAGGGAAGTCTGGGTGAAGAACACACAGACAACTACCCCTTTTTTTTTTAACAAAATGGTCACACAGCAGACACAACCTTACTTTTAACTCAGTTTCTAGAAAGCTATTGCTTTAATGTTCAGATTTAAAGCTTGTACATGCATAGTTTATTTTCACTTATACATTGTAGTCACCATTCAAAAGTCAACAGCTACCCCCAATGGTGTCCTAGATAATATTATTTCCTCTTTTAATTACAGTGAAGAAATTATGATCTCTGAAGGCAAATGAAATTTTTAAGTGTGATCACTGGTTTACTATTATAGTATGGAAAGTCTGAGCTCAATCATTTGTAATTTTGGATACTATATAACAAAAACTGGAGGCAAATAAAAATAACTGATTTATTATTTTACAATCTCATCTAAATTAAGGCAGACTTACCTTTTTGAGCCTAATTGCTGCACATTAACACAAACTTTCCATATAGTAACAGTTTTTTTTTTTGAAAATAAAAACAATCTATGGAGCTCTCAGACTATTCATGGAGTCACAGTACCTCAGATTATGTCTAATAAAATGGCAAAATGCACTCAACTCTGAAATAAAATCTCAGTGCCAAAAAGACAAAATACACCAGGCCAAAAGTATTTTAGAATATTAAGATACATTTGAGTTGATAACTAGTTGTTATTCGCAGGACCTACATCTACACTAGAGTGCTCTTTCGAAAGGGCGCTATTCAAGAGAGTAGCTGAAAGATGCCATTTTGAAAGGGAGTGTCCCCACACAGGCGGGGGCTGGCGCCGCTGATTCAGGCCGTAGATGTGCTGTGCACTCTTTCGAAAGAGAGCCCAGGCTTTTGGAAATAATACCTAGTGCAGATGTGGCTAAGGCTTCCGACATTTGCACCTGTTGCCCCCTCAACTATTTGAAAAACAGCTAGTAAGTCAGTGACAAAGCTCTGGTGTGTGTCACCATGCCCTCTGTTATTATTTGTGTACAAGTACCACCCACAAAATGTGAGGTGGTGTTCACCTAAGGAAAGCCAAATGCCTTGCTCCCCAAAACATTTTTAATAGTTTTATATCGAATTTACAGCTTGATTTTTCAAGAGCACATATGCACATATATTGCAGGCTTTGTGAGATATCTGGCAACCAAATAAGCCTTGTCTATTTTTCCACATTTAAAGTCAAGAATATAATTTTGGCTTTCTTTGTGTCTTTCACCTTTGATCCCGTTATTGTTTCTTTTCCTTTTACTCTTCTGTATTTACCTCCGTACCACACCTTCCAATCTCCTCTCTTTTGTTGGACCAGCTCAAAACTTGTTTCATATGTACATAATTTATCAATGTTTTTATGGAGTCTTTTGTTTCTACTGAGCCTTTATATTGGAAAGTGCCTGGTTTTGGCAGTTGGGAAGGGCAGTTTAAGTAACAAATTTATGGTAATATATTTTTTAAAACTATAAATTTTGTATTAAAATGTTTTTTTGTCAGTCCAAGCCTCGTTCATTGCTGTTCAAAAGTGCTTGAGACTCTGATCCAAGGGAGATTTCACATCAAACTAGCAGAAGCAATTTAGACAATTTTTAAAGGGGGAAAAATGTGCTTGCTATCTGACAGCTAGTGAGCGAAGGGTCAGTGTGAAGTGATCTGGGGTGATCAAGACATGACTGTAATACAGGGATATAATAGAAGGGCAGTACAGGAATAACACCTCATTCTAAAGCCTTACTGCTAAAAATTCTCCCTTTTGCATCACACATCTCAAGACCTTTGTACTGTTCTTCTGCAGAGAACATGTCTTTGGATTAAGAGATTTTCCTACAAAATAGCTTGAAACACTAGGACACTATTTTCTGACACAACCAGCCTAGTACTCTTGCCAGCTCTTCCATGCTCGAGAAAGTGTGGAAGCCTGAATTAAGGCATGTTGACTGTAGCTACATAATTAACGTAGCTAGAATTACATGCCTTAATTTGACCTTCTGCTGTAGAGTAGACCTACCCGTAGGAAATCAGTGCATAAGTAGCTATATTTCTCCTGGTTGGGGAGATTACTTTGGTTTCGTACTATAGCAAAGAAGTTGAATCAGTTCTCCCTATCCTTTTCTGATGAACAGGATAAGGTCTTCCACCTGAGGAGAGGATACTCACCCAGAGCTAGATTTAGCTGAGGGGCAACTGGGCAAATACTTGAGGTGCCAGGCTTGGGGGTGCCAGGTTCTGGTGCTATTTTTGTTGTTAGTGACAAAAGAGCAAATCAAATGTTTGAAATAACGTGTCAGAAAGTGTGTAGGAAGAATCTTTTTTCACTAACCTTTTAGAACATTTTGGACCTTTGTAGAATCCCCTGGAACCTTCCAGACTTTCTGAGAACTACATTATCTTTGAACTTCCTACACTGTTAGCCATTCCCTCATGGGTGTATACCCAGTCAATGCCTATGTCTACACTAGAGGAAAACTTCAAAACGAACAAGCTAATGGCCAAATCGGAGAATACCAATCAGGCACTGAAATGAATATTCAGCACCTTATTAGCATGCTGCTGGCCGCAGCACTTCGAAAGTGCCACATTTCGCTCATGCACAGCTCATCTACATGGGGGTCCTTTTCGAAAGGACCTTGCAAATGTCGAAATCCCCTTGTCAGCTGATAGGAATAAGGGGACTTCGACATTTGCAGGGTCCTTTTGAAAAGGACCCCTGTGTAGACAAGCTGCGCATGAGCAAAACGTGGCACTTTCAAAGTGTAGATGTAGCCAGTCAGTGAGATATAAACACAGATTTACAAATCTGAGTGTGCAAGTTTATCATCTTATATGAAAGAGACAAATCGTGCATGTAAATTGTGCAAAATCATAAAACAGTCTACAAAGGCAATGAAATAAGGAATCCAAAAGTTTTACCAATGGAGAGGACGCCTCCTGGGGTGCTGTTTGGTCTAGGACCATCCTCTACTCTCCTTTATGAAGTAGAGGTATCTGTACACATTATAATCCAGGAATTTTTGCACCTAATAATCTTTCCCATGTATTACTAAAGCCATCCATTCCTATGATTCTGGGATGTCAACAATCCTTAGCATTTTAACTTTGTATTTGGAACTCCCGGCTCTACTCCTGTTGTATGTGATAACTATCACTGTAATTCAATCCCATAATAGCACAAACCAGATTCTCTACACGAGCGTTTCTTAAACGGTGTTGTGCTGAACACTGGTGTTTCATGAACAACTCGCAGGTGTGCTGTGAGCATTTAAAAATACACTGATGGTATATATTTTCTGTTATTAAAACCAGATACAGTGTAACTTCTGTATTGCTATGATTCCTGATTAAATTCCTTTGTTTTGTTTTTGCTGTATATGTTGCTGTTTGGGGTTTTTGGTCTGACAACAATTTTTTTAAGCCAATTTTCATCACTGCTCCAAATAAAAAATATTATATTTTGGAGTTCCATGGTCTCAAAGTTTAAGCAACACTGTTCTAGACCCTCACAGAATATCCAACAGTCTGAAGTTCCATCAATAATATCTCAACATTAGCATGAAAAACCTGCTTTTTAATTTTTGCACCAATCTTCCATGTAAGCCTTAGCTACTGTAAATATCTACTAATCTTGAGTTGGTTGTTGAAAGCTTTTCTGTTGATTCTCCCACTGAGAAACTTTCTGTTTTACATCACTGAGCTTCCACCATGTTTGTCAAGCCTCTTACGTAGTGCCTGACTGGCATGGATTTATTCAGATGGCATACCCTCATGAAATCCCCCCATCTTTTTCAAAGCACACATAATAAAATGTTCATTATCATCCAGACTGCCATGTCTCCTGTCATTTCCCCCTCTCTTAAATCTATGCACAAAGAGCTCACACTAGTGTCTTTTTATAGGAATCCAAAAAAAAAAAGCAGCACAATTTTGTCTTTTGAATCTTCTTGTGCTTATCTGAAAACATCAAGGTGTTGGCAAATGGTTTCCCTCCCCAAGAATACACTACTTTTCAGGGACATAAAATTATTAGAGAGGAGACGAGCAGTCAATTCTTTCTCTCACTCCTTTATTTTTTTCCTAAAATATCTTCTTTATTATTATTAACAAAAAGTTTTAGGGAAAGTGTTTTGCTGCTTCAGATGCTTATCACATAACACTTTGGCAGGACCCATCAATTCTTAGTTGATTTACAAAGAGAGAATTAAGTTCATTTTGTATTTTACAAGACATTTTTGATGTAAAATATTTTTGGATGAACTTAAACTTTTCTAAACTGATTTCTTAAGTTAGCAATGAAGTTTATCTTATAGTTTTGCATAGCCTCTTCTTATGATAAAGAAAACCCAAACTATTAAGTTCCTAAACTTTTTCTGGATTGACAAAACCTGTTATTTAAAGGCATATTTTTCAGTATAAAAGATGTACATAAAGACATTTGCATTGTACTAGGTTAATGTGAGGTACTCAGTACTGTATTGTTTGAATGCCATTGTATGTGTGGAAAAGTTAAATTACCAGCTATCTACATAGTTTTAACATTACTCAGTGGGCCATACTTCTTTCTGAATTAAAATATTTTAACTTAATAATAGAGAACTCTATTAAAACAAGAATAAAACATTGCAAGAACTAGGTCCTCAAGGTTTACCAAAGAGTTAGCAAATCACACTCATCCAAAGCTGCTTAAGCATTTTTTACCCATGCTGTGTATAAGGTGAACAGAAGAGACTATAAACTCTCATTTGGACCAGTCTCAGAGAGGTAGCCAGATGAGAGAATTTGCTGGATCATGGGAGCTCAATATTGTCTAGCACATTACCAACACTTGCACTGCTTACTGGGCTCTTAGAAGACATTTGGGGGTAAATTACAGCTAAATAACAGTACAGAACACTGAGAACCACACTGGGGGCTAGAAACAACTTTATGGGACCACCACAAACTTGGCCACATCCATGATAAGTGGTTGTATGGCTAACCAAAATCATGGCAGATTAGGGATGTTGCCAGATGAGGGAGTGCCAGATTAGAAGGGATTAACTTGTATTTGGACACATTTAATAATGTTTTACTTCCAATGTGTATTTGTGAAACTCAATGGGAGCCCAGATTTTTGATGCAAACAATGTAAAAACATTCCTAACTCTAGGACTGAATGTGTTCTGACTTCAAAATAAAGCACAGAAAAGTCAGTTTCAAATAATCTCTCATTTTAAAATATGCCAAACCAACCTAATTTGCTTCCCTAAGTGGGTTACTGTTTTAGGTGATAAGGAGAAGCAGGTGAAATGATAAATCTTGCTTTAATTAGGCTTTTAGTATACTTGCACATGACATGCCCATAAGACTAGGGATATGTGGAGTAATGAAATGGCCATAAGGTGGGTGAACAACTTGTTAAGAGACTATTGTCAAAGAGTAATTATTAAAGGTTTACTGTAAAAAAGGGAGAATATATCTAAATAGAGTCCTTTAGGGTTAGTCCTGGGTCTGGAACTACTCCATATTTTCATTAATGACTTGGATAATGGAGTGGCAGGTATGCTTATAAAATTTGCAGATGACAGCACATTGGGAAGTGTTTCAAGCACTTCCGACGGCAGGGTTACAATTCAAAACAACCTACATATTTGAGAAGTGATCAGAGATCATAATGATGAAACTCAAGCAAATGCAAAGTACTGCACTTAAGAAGGAAGAAAATCAAATGCACAATTTCAGAAGGGGAGAGAACTGGCAAGGTGACAGTCCTGCTAAAAAGGATTTTGGGGTATAATAGTTAAGAAACTGAATAGGTGTCAGCAATGTGAAGCAGGTTCAGAAAAAGCTAATATAATTCTGAGGTGTGTTAACAGGAGTGTTGTATGTAAGACAGAGGAGGTTATGTTCAGCTCTGCTTGGTACTGTGGAAGCCATGTCTGAGTAAAGTGCCCAGTTCTGGGTGCCTCACCTTAAGAAATATGTGGCTGAACTGAAGGGAGTCCAGAGTAGAGCAACAAAGAAGATAAAAGTTTAGAGAGTCTAACCCACAAGGAAAGGTTACAAAACCTGGGAACATTTAGGCTGTGTCTACACTAGCAAGTTTTTTCCAAAGATTTTTTGAAAGAAGGGGGCAAGAGCCCATGGAACGTCTACACACAAAAAGCATTCTTTTGAAAGTAAATTGAAAGAACGTTGTGCTCCTTTCAAAATCACTCTTCCTTTCCCATTTCAGGAAGAAGGCTCCCTTTCAAAAGCTTCCTTCAAAAGAAAACGTGTGTAGATGCTCCGCAGGGCCCTTCTTTCAAGAGAACAGTCTTCATTTTCGCTGCCTCGCCTGTTCTTTCGAAAGAGTGGGGGCCGTGTGGATGCTCTCTTTTGAAAGAGCTGATCACTCATTTGATCTGTGTTTTTGTGTGTGGACTCACTCTTTCGAAAGAAGTTCTTTTGGAGGAGATCTTCCAAAACAGCTTCTTTCAAAAGATCTCCATAGTGTAGAAGTAGCCAGAGTCTTGAGAAAAGAAAAATGTAGGAAACTAAACAACAGTCTTCGGCCATTTCTACACATAAACGGCCCAAAATATGCTAATTAGGTGTGGATGCAAATTCCCCATGCCTCATTAGCATAAGGTCACATGATTTGGAGTCCAGAAGACATTCTTCTGGACTCCAAAACAACGTGTAGAAGTGCGGCACCTGGGGGCTCTTCTGGAAGGAAGCCCTCCTTCTGGAGGCCCCTTCTTCCCAAAAATTTTCAGGAAGAAGGGGCCTCTGGAAGAAAGACTTCCTTCTGGATGACCCCCGGGGGGCCGCGGTTCTACACATTGTTTGGAGTTTGGAAGAACGTCTTCCAGACTCCAAATCACGTGACCTTATGTTAATGAGGCACTGGGAATTTGCATCCATGCCTCATTAGTGTATTTTGGGCCACTTATTAGCATGCCATGGCCTTCATGTATGCTAAAGGCTATTACAAGGAAGACAGTTTCATCACACAGTGTTTTCATATCCTCTGTGCTACAAAGAACAGGAGAGTCACTGAAGAGCCACTTGAGGCACATAAGCCTCAATTTCAGTATCACTCCACTGAAACTCCTCCCTCCATGCCCTCGATAACTCCCAGACTATACAATTTCATTCAAAAAGGTTAATTACTCTCACTGTTAAAAGTTTACCTCTTACGTGGCGATCAGTTGTTCTCCCTGTGCCCTGAAGGTATGGCAATGCAGTGGGCTTACTCTGAAGCAAAGGAGATATCAAATAGATATTACGCATGTTTTTTAATTGTGAAGGAAGTTAAGCTTCGGAACAGGCTTCCAAGGGAGGTTGTGGAATTCTTATCACTGGAGGTTTTAAAGAACAAATGGCTAAACATCTTATCAGGGATGGCCTGGGTTTAACCTGGTCCTGCCTCAGGGCTGTGGGCTGGACTTCATCTCTTGAAGTCCTTTCCACAGCTCCATTTCTATGACACCACCTATTAACTTTAGGATGCCTAGAATGATCTATATTTTCATAATACTCTAATATCAGAAAAAATATAAGATTTTACTTGTTTGTTATTGGAACTTGTTTTCTAATGGTAAAATGTGGCAATATTGAAAGGGAATCAGCATCTTTTCAATTTTGGGACAACATATGGAGCAGCAATACCACAAGGCAAAGCATCAGAGTACTACAAAATATATTTTTTTTCAGGAAAATATATTAAATTTTTGATCAAATACTATACACATAAGTTTGTCAAAAAACATTACTGATCATGCTAATGAATATTGCTTGATTGGACTCCCCTTTTGTCTGTATCTATATGTTGTCTCTTGTCTGATACCTAAAATGTCCCTTGGGGAGAGACCGCCTTTTTGTTCTCTGTTTTAGAACACCTATCACAATGGGGCCCAGGTCCCTGACGAGCGGCTCCTAGATAATACAGTAATGCAAATAATAAATTGTAATAGGTTTGTAAGATCCACTATATGCACATTTTGTGGCGATAAAAAAAAATCATATCAGCCATTCATCTACTGCCCCATCCATCCATCTTAGGCCCTGACCTTGCAAATACTTATACATGGTGGTAAATTTACACACAAGAATACTCTTGTTAAGGGTCTAACCATTCACATTGAAACTGCAACCAAACATCTGAGAGCAAAGGAAAAATGACAGCTTTCCCCTTCCATTTTTAAAAGCTAACTAGCTCAGCCAACAAAATACATCTATGTACTTTTTTAAACTGCAAAACTTCATGTGTTTCATAGGTGGACACTGCTACGAAAGTCCTCCAACCAGCATCTCAGGGACCCAAGCAGCACACCTATGGTGAAGCACCGATAAAGTCACTGCTTGAAGAAGAATGATTTTTTTTTTAATTCTAACACACTACAAGCTTGAGTCTGAGCAAAGAAAGCAAAGAGAGATTAAAGTATTTTTCAGATTTAGATTCTAGAGGTTTTAAGAACAATTTACTTGTACAGGAGCTCTTGTCAGAGAAAGAAACTCACTTTCTTTTAGCATTAAAGCCCTCTGAGTCTGAAACAGAACAGGTAGCTGTCAAGTAACAGAAGGTAAGGAATCAGACTGGAAATAAAGCATAAATGTTTAACGATGAGAGTAATTAACCACTTGAACAATTTACCAAGGGGCATGGCAGATTCTTCATCACTGGCTATTTTTAACTCATGTATGGATGTTTTTCTGAAGTATCTGCTCTAGAAATTATGTTGGGGAAATTTTATAGCCTGTGTTTAGAGTAGAAATCAAAAAGCTCCTTCTGGCCCTGGAATCTGTGTTACATGGTAGCTTGGGCAAGAACTGTAGAAAAAGAATTACAATGATATACTGGGAAGATAAAATGAAAAAAAAAAAGCCTGCACAATCTGCATTATATTCGAGAAATGGCATTACAAAATTTTATAACCCAAAATTTTATCTCACTTCAGGGAGTCTGAAAACAATATAGGGTACATAACTCCAAAACCGCTAGAGAAATTATGGAGCAATAGGCTCCTTGCCCACACATAGTGTGACTACAACTAAAACAACCTTATGGGGAATCTGTCTCTTCCTATATTGCCTCAGTACAGCTATTGCAGGAGCCACTAGTT
The DNA here is from genome assembly GCF_033958435.1 of Carettochelys insculpta. Classification (NCBI taxonomy): domain Eukaryota; kingdom Metazoa; phylum Chordata; order Testudines; family Carettochelyidae; genus Carettochelys; species Carettochelys insculpta. The sequence goes on along the minus strand of NC_134147.1, from coordinate 48,286,346 downwards.
TTCCTGCTGAGAATACAGGCTAATACAGGCTCTCTAAACCGGGACTGTCAGGCCTGACAACACCCGTGGTCCATCAGGACCATCCATATTCCTGGACAAGAGAGTTGGAAGTCTGGTGGCAGGAAGGCTGGTGGCTGGGAGCCCTTCCGGTGCCAGGAGCCCATCTGGGGTGGTGGCTGGGAGTCTTGGCCCAGCAAATGGGAGCCAGCTAGGTCACTGGCAGTTGGGGCTGGCTGCCCAGCTGGGTGTGGAGTAGGGCGACTGGGTGGGAGGACCTGGGGGTTGGCAGTGGGCTGAGGGCTGGAGCCAGAAGCATAGATGGACTTGGGGGCTGGTAGCAGGAGGGGATGGAACTGATTAGATAGATGTCTATCAGGGATGGTGTAGATAGTGGTCGGTCCTGCCGTCGGGGCAGGGGACTGGACTGGATGGCCTCTCGAGGCCCCTTCCGGTCCTAGTGTTCTATGATTCTATGATTTCCCCTGGCTTGGCAAACTCTCTCATTTGAGACTGGTTAGGTCCCAAGGGCGCTGGACCAGGGAGGTTCAGCCTGTACCTGGAACTGAGGCCATGCTCTGAGAACAATGGGTAACGTACCTGCTCGTGACAGATGCCATACACTTTGTTACACATTGGAAGAAACTTCACACTCCTGAAAGGCCCAACTGGCATGTGCATAAATTAACAGCCACGAAAAGAGAAATGGATGTGTGGACAAGTCTATTAGTCATGGAGAAAGGGCTAAACTTAAAGTCACTGGTAAATGATCATGAGTTAATTTATTTATTTGCAAACGGAATACAGTTCTGACCAGAAATTTACATATTTGGTGCATTAAAAGGAACAATTTGCTGAAGCTCAAACTGACTGTGCAAAACTGAATGGCTGGAAAAATTTAAATGTAAAAGTGAGAATGGTATTTGGGAGTTGTTTACAAATATTTTATCAGATGCTCCAAAAATCATTTCACAACCATGAGAGAAGATTCTGATTTCGTTCCTGATATACTTCAGGAATTTCTTATTACTATTCCTAAGACTGCTGGCCACAAATGTTTCACTGGTATCTTTAGCTTCCCTCATCAATTGTCTACATTTCCTAACTGCTGATTTGAACTCTATCAACTGCAGCAGTGACACCTGATAACTCAGCAAGTTTAGTGCTTGGATAGCTACTCCACATTGTACTGTGTATATCTTACACAAAGTTCACAAGGGCAATATCACTATGAGGCCCCATCCCAGCTTCAGACCTTCAGTGGTCTTGGATTTTCTCCTACATCAATGTATTTCTCTCTCTGTGTTCTGCCCCAGTCCCCATTCTCACCCAGGGAAATTGGTCTCTATTGCCTACATGTAAAGTGGACCCTCTGTTCATACCTGCAGAAGACCAAACTCTTCTGAAAATCCAAATTATCTGTGGCATATGGGGGTAGATGCCAGGGAGAAAACACTACCAATCAAAGACTCTCACTGGATTCCATGATGTATAGAACACTGTCATTTGGAGTGACCCTTCTCCTGATTTAAAGATCCAATCCACAGAACTTTCGGGGGCAGGGACTGCTAGAGAAATTATAGAGCAATAGGTTCCATGCCCACATATAGTGTGACCAAAACTAAAACAGCCTTTTGGGGTATCTGTCTATTCCTATATTACCTAAATACAGCTATTGTGGGATCCACCACTTTCGTCTTGTTTGTATGGCACCTAGCATAATGACTAGGGGGTCTTAGGTAACACACACAATAAACAGCAAGACAGACTCCATATGTAACTATTACTCCTCATTTACCATCTTCCTGATAGAGCATTTGCTTGCTAATTTCACACAAAGGGGTCCTCAAAGAAGAAAGAGCTATTACTTAGCAGAAACCGGTGTTCCTCCAGAATAATATCTGTGGCTTCATACTACCTGCTTTCCCTCCCTTGTATCTTTGCACCCTGTAAGACATCAGGAGTTAGCAATTAGGGAGAAGGACTGAATTGCTTGAGGGGGGGCACTGCCTTAAACACTATGGACAATGCATTGGGCAAGAGCTCTTGTGAACCCCTGATGACAGTGTCCACCGGCAGCAATGCACATCACAGACTGCATGTATGCTGCCTGGCAGCCAGTGAGAGAGGGCAGTAGGACAGGCATGGTGGACTTGGACCCCGGCTGGAGCACGCATGCCTCCCTTGCAATGTCCCGCCCACCCCCCGAAGGCTGTCTGCTGCTTAGTGTGGCATGTGGGGCTGCTGGCATCAGCCTGCAGCAGGGGAGCCTTGGAAGCCAGTGAGTGTTTGGTTGGGAGAGCATGCTGCAAGCCAGGCTGCATACCTCCACCTGCAGCGGAGCACCCCAGCCAGCTCTTACAGGAGCAGTGCAACGGGGTGCACCATCATCCTTCCACCTCTCGTTCGTCCCTACATCTACTTTATAGCTGAGCTTTAGAAAGGACCGATTGGAGGGTTGCACCACTGGTCCATCTTCACCTCCAGTGGCACAAGTCCTGGTGGGTGAGGAAAGGAGAGCGGCTATGCTCAGAAGCTCGAGTAACATGTCTGCACTACCCCATAAATCCACAAAGAAGTACAACCTATTTATAATGGATTGAGGATGGGCCTGGAGCTGGGAGAAAAGGCCAAATTATATTCCAAGCAGCAAATAATGACTGCCCACAGGATGTCTTAAGAATATGCTCTTTGCCTATAGAATGTGCTTGCAAGTAACGCTCTAATTCCTTATTCAAAGCTGACTTTTTAATATATCACTGGGGAAGAAAATCCTTAACTCTTAAGTAATGTACTGTTATTTGTCTGAAATGTGCTAATTTATCCACAAATCACTGCATGTAGCCACAAGAAGAATACAAGGGGAAAAAAATAAAATCACATGGGGAAAAAATCAATTTGATGGACTTGAACAGAGTCCCCAGAGTAGCCTGGGGATTTAGTCTATGACACTGTCTTACTGTTAGCCTTCAATCATAACATTCATTATTTTCAGGACTGCTGCAGACAGACTAATGATCTTTTTATGATTTTTCCTGTAGATTATTATTGAAACTCTATTGATTTTCCTTCCTAGCCTTTCTGTCCAAAACTGTGCCTGCATTTGTAATTTACACATTTTGAGAACCCGAGTAGTAAGACTATTCATGCCTATTATCTTTTTGTTTGCAAACCCCAGTGATTTCTGTTTCTAGGTACAGTGCTATTTTATATGCGATGCAACTTTGGGGAACTGAAGTGTGCTTTTTAAACAATGATGTGATGAAATGCATTTGGAATGCATCTGGATGAAAAATGTACTGTTTTATAATTTCTCAACTGATGCTAAATGCATACCTTTATAGAGAGACAAACATGTAGGGCAGCACAAACCACCAAGTTCAGGCAAGACCACATACATAGACCTTCTGTTAACAGACGTTTGTTGAATATGTTCTGAAAAGTGTCCAATGATGGGCCTTCTACAACAACCCTGGGAAGCTTGTTCCACTGCGTAACTACCTTACAGTCAGAAAGATTTTCCTAATAGCTAACTTAAATCTCTCTTGCTGCAGATAAAGCCCACTGATTCTTGTCCTGTTTTCAGTGGACACGGTAGTAACTGATCCCCATCCTTTTTATAATTGCCCATAGCACACCTGAAGATTGTTGTTCAGTCCTTCCTCAGTTTTCTGTCTCAAGGTGAAACACTCCCCCATGTCCCAGCTTTTCTCATAGGTCAGTTTTCTAAACCTTTTATCATCTTTGTTGCTCTCTTTTGGACTCTCCGCAGCTTTCCTAAAGTACTCTGCTCAGAACTGGACACAATACCCCAGCTGAGGCACCACCAGGGCCAAGCAGAGTCAGACAATTACTGTCCAGGTCTTAGGCATCAGACTCCTGTTAATAAATCCCGGAATGACAATAACCTTGTTCACAGCTGGATCACTCTGTTAGCTCATATTCAGTAGGTGAATCAAGATGGCTGTGGCTACACTACATTCCCCTTTCGGAAGAGGAATACAAATGCAGCTGACTGGAAATGCAAATGAGGTGCAGATTTAAATACTGCACACTTCATTTGCATAATGGTGGCCACTCACTGTTCCAGAAGTGCTGTTTTCAGGAAAAGAATCAAGCAGTGTAAATGGGGTTCCTTCAAAAACAAACCCCTTTTTCGAAAGAACCCTTCTTCCTGAAAAATATGAGGATGAAAGTTGCTTTCAAAAGTGGGGTTTCCTTTCGAATGAACCCTGTCTACACTGCTCAGGGAACAGGAATGCAGTCATGGGGCTGTGCCCCTCGCTTCTGCATCCACCCTGCCTCTTCCCCCCAGTGCCCCACACTACCCCATCCCTGTTTGGTCAATTCTGGTTCCTCTGCTGTCACCAGAGCAGAGTCCTGAAGCCGGTAGCAACAGAAGGTCTAGCATTGACCTCCCCAGGTCTGGCAAATTCCCTGGTCCAGGACCAGTCAGGTCCTGAGAGTGCCAGACAAGGGAGGTACAACTTGTATTTATCTTTATTGAATTTTATCTTATTTTAATGCAGATCAATTCTTTAAGTGCCATCCATGTGAGAACGGGTAAGGGGACTTGATGGGGGCCAGCACTGAAACGGGGAGAGTGCCAGTAGAAAGGGAGGCCCACTTTGTACTCCGAAAATCTTTAGATCCAGGCCAGGGTAAAGATCAACTATGACTTGAAACATTTTACCTGAGATAAGAAAAACTGCTTAGGGTAAGAATTGGCATCTGATAAGTTTCTTAGTATAGTAGAACAACAAGAAGTCCTGTGGCACCTTATAGACTAACAGATATTTTGGAGCATCAGCTTTCGTGGGCAAACACCCACTTTGTCAGATGCCCACTCATGCATCTGATGAAGCGGGTCTTTGCCCACGAAAGCTTATGCTCCAAAATATCTGTTAGTCTATAAGGTGCCACAGGACTTCTTGTTGTTCTCGAAGATACAGACTAACATGGCTCTCTCTCTGACACTTAGTATAGTAGAGTTAGCAGGTATCTTTTGTTTAACATATGGTAAACTCTTTCATTTCTGGCAGCCCTGGGACCAGGAGGTTGCTGGATATTCAAATATTCTGGACAGTAGAGTGATATACCTAGCAATGCATAACACTAAAGAAAAACAACATTAGATATTAAGAAATACAAAAACGTATGCAGAGTACTTTATTTATCCATAACAGTAGTGTTGTATGCTGCACACTTATTCTGTATGTGCTGTATTTATTTGTACTTACTTTCACTATACTGTATTTATGGAAAACTAAAATTTACTTATGGTTGAAGTGTTAGTTATTTGAGAGTTCCAGATGATAGAATGCCAAATAGGAAAGAGTTCACTGTAGTAACTTACTTCGATCAGTCTGTTTTCACTTGCAAACATTTAAGTCCTACTTTTTATTCTTAATTTAAAACACTTTTGTTTATTATCAAGCCCATTATAAATAATTGTTACCTGAGGTCTGGGGGAAAAGCAACCCCAATGCATCTCTCCCTCTCACTGATAAAGTCAAACATTTTTATGAGCTTTTCCCCTGGTAAAACTTTTCCACAGGCTAAGATGGCTTTGGAATTTTGGTCCCGTCTGGGGGTTGGTTTCCTGGGTGCTGCTGACAGCTCTATAAAACTGAGCCCCCCCCAAACGTGAGCTGGTTGAGCATTGCTTTGCAGGGAGTGGTAACCCCAACTCTGTACCTTGACAGGGGGAGACTAGAACTTCTGGCCCAGCAGGAAGGCAGAGATGAATAGCTAGATCAGCGTACCGTAGGACAACCCCAAGGGGATTTTTGTGATCCACCCCATCCCAACTGGATCCAGGACTGCTCCCTGCTGGCCCTCACAAGCTACTTCCTTACATTTCAACAATGAACCACTGATAACTACAGTTTTAGTATGACCTTTCAATCAGTTTTGCCCAAACTTTCTATTGGTTGAACCTTACTGATGCTGAACGAGAGAATTTGCTGGACCACAGGAGGTCAGTGTCGTCTAGCAGCATCAAGAACACTTCCACTGCTCACTGGGCTCTTAGAAGACATTAGAGGTAAACGAGAGCTAAATAACAGAACTGAGAGCCAGGACTGGTGGCTATAAACAACTTTATGGGACCATGGGAAATTTGGACCCACCCATGAAAAGTGCACATCAGGCTAACTAAAATCATGCTGGACCATGGATGATGCTAGACAAGAGTGTGCCAGACTAGAACAACAAGAAGTCCTGTGGCACATTATAGACTAACAAATATTTTGGAGCATCAGCTTTCGTGGGCAAAGACTCACTTCATTTTTGCCCACAAAAGCTCATGCTCCAAAATATCTGTTAGTCTATAAGGTGCTACAGGATGTCTTATTGGTTCTGAATACACAGACTAAATTGGCTACCCCTCTGATTCTTGCCAGCCAAGAGAGGTTCAGTCTGCAGTCATTTCATCTAGACTGCATTTTCCTCATTTGCTGATGAGAAGGACATGTGAGACTGTGTCAAAGCCCCTACTAAAAATCATTATGTTATTACCTATAGAGATTTGGATGCTGTCACAATTTTTCTGTCCAAACAATGGAAAGCATTTCATTCCAAAGCTAAATCACTTACCGGAGCCTCAGCTGTCAGATTTGAATGATTTCTTAAGATTTCTTTGAGGGACTTTCTGCTTATTGATGTTCTTAATTGACTGACGGATGTAGACCTTGTTTTTTCAGAGGTGTTTGGGATTTCCTTTGAGAATTCAGGTTTATTTCCAACTGGAGAAAGACATGGTGTAGGCATCAAGTTCCTTGGATTATTACCAGCCTCTACTTTTTCCACAGCTGAATCTTGTGGGGTTGATGATAGTGTTTCCATGGGGGCAGGTTTGCTACATCCTTTATACTTCCAGTACTCAGGAGTTGCTGACATCATCTTTAAGGGGAACTCTTTAAAAACTGCAGAATCAGATGACCCTGATATAATGGGGCTGGTCGTGAGGTTTGAAGCATGCTGCATGAACTCACTAGGATCATCCTAAATTTGGGGGGAAAGAGTGAGAGAGAGAGAGAGAGAGTGATTTTTGAGTGGAAACTATATTTTCCTTACCTTTAAGACTTGTTTGAAATATTTAGCCCTAAATGATCAAAATTACTCTAATTATGATGACAATTTCAGATTTTTGAGCCTCTCCAGCTCCCAATGAAGGAGAAAGGAGCATCAAGTGCAAAAGATCTTTACAAAAATCAGGTGTATGTATCTCAAGTTGGGTGCTCCAAAATGATAGTATGCTTTCAAAATGTACGGCATAATTCCTTCTCTAATTCAGAAAGCTTGGAAACCCTAAAAGTCTGTACATAATAAATATACTTTTAGTATATAGTGTTTTACAAAACTGTGCTGACCAATAACACTGATGTATGTTAGAAAAGTCAACAATGTTAATATCTGCTGGATTATTGTAGCGGGAGGAGACACCTTAACATGTTGTATACAAATCCAAGACATATCTGTCTGCAGAGATTACCATGAGCTGCTTTCAAAGTCACTACAAATCATTTAATAGAATTATAGAACTGGAAGGAACCTTGAGAGGTCATTAAGTCCAGTCCCCTGCACTCATGGCAGGACCAGGCATCATCTAGACCATTCCTGTTTGTCTAATATATGCTTAAAAATCTCCACTGATGGAGATTACCTTCCTAGGTAATTTATTCCAGTTTTTAACCCCCTTAAAGTATAGCTAATGTCCAACCTAAACCTCTCTTACTTCAATTTGAGCCTATTGCTTCTTGCCTTACTCTCAGAAGTTAAGGAGAATGATTTTTCTCCCTTTTCTTTGTAACCTTTTAGGTAGTTGAAAGTTCTTATATCTCCTCTCAGTCTTCTCTTTTCCAGACCAAATAAACCCAGTTATTTCAGTCTTCCTTGACTGGTCATGTTTTCTGGACCTTTAATTGTTTTTGTTGCTCTTCTCTGGACCTTCTCCAATTTGTCCACCTCTTCCCTGAAATGTAGCATCCATAACTGGATACAGTACTCTGGTTGAGGCCTAATCGCAGAGTAAAATGGAAGAATTACTTCTTGCATCTTGCTTACAATGCTCCTGTTAATGCATCCCAGAATCATGTTTGCTTTTTTTGCTACATTGTCACACTGTTGACTCATATATAGCTTGTGGTCCACTCTGACCCCAAGCAACTTTTCTACAATACTCCTTTCTATATAGTCATTTCCCATTTTGTATGTGTATTCTTGAGTGTTCTTTCTGAAGTGGAGTACTTTATATTTCTCCCTGTTGAATTTCATCCTATTACCACAGACCATTTCTCCAGTTTGTCCAGATAATATTGAATTATAATCCTATCCTCCAAAGCACTTCCGACCCCTCCCAGCCTTGTGTCACCTGCACACTTCACAAATATATTCTCTATGTCATCACCTAAATCGTTGGTGAAGTTCCTGAACAGAATCAGACCCCAAACTGATCCCTGCGGAACTCCACTCATTATGCCCTTACAGCATGACTGTGACCCACTGATACCAGTTATGCACCCACTTTATAGTAGCTCTATCTAGGTTGTATCTCCCTAGTTTATTAAGGAGGTCATGTGAGACTATCAAATGCCTTACTGAATTCTAGGTGTACCACATCTACTGCTTCCATCTTACCCACAAGGCTTTTTATCTTATCAAAGAAAGCAGTTAGGTTGGTTAGACATGATTTGTGTTTTAAAATCAAATCTAAAACAGTTTCCTCCTGCAGTAGCTTTCCTCATCTTTCGAAATTAAAAAAAAAAGAAGTCTCCAACACATTCCAAGAAATGCTATTTTTCCCATAGACATCTGGATAGTTGAAGTCTCCCATCATCACCAAGTCCTGTGCTTTGCACAATTTTATTCGGCGATCAAATTCTTCCTGATTAGGCACTCTGCAGTAGACGCCTACCATGACATTACCCTTGTTTTTCACCCATTTTATCCTTACCCAGAGACTTTCAACAAGTCTGTGTTCTACTTCCATCTCAACTTCAGTCCAAGTGTATATATTGTTACTCTATAAGGCAATCAAATAGTAGCAAATAACATTTGAGAATGCTTTATGAATCTGTTATTCATTTTCTAAACAAGATGCATATAAAACATCTAAGAATTTACTAGCTATTTCATTAAATTTCAACTGAAAGCAAATGACTTGGGAGGAAGAAAGACTGGGTAAACTAGGGATGGTTACCCCATGGTCCATACTGAGAAGAGGAAGGGAAAAACAGAGGCCTCCCCTCCCTGTCCATCCAGGTGCCACACCTCCACTCCTCACAGGCACAACACAGTACTACTGTATTTGATGGAAAGATGGCTCTGACTTAAATGCTGCATTTTAAATATGCACATTTCATTGTCTAAGGTTCAATTCTGCTGATACTGAAATGAAAAGGAGCTTTGTCATTGCTTTCACTGGGACCAAGAATAGGTCCTAGAAGGTGACATTCATATTTAAAAGAAAACACTTCATTATATAAGAAACTTTTCAACAAATATAGTAGCACTCTATTACATATTTTCATAAAGAATACCCATCTCTCCTATTGCTTTATGTGGATCTACACAAAACCTAACCAGCGAACATTTTGTGGGTCGGGGATAAATGTTACGTACAGGTCTTTCTCAATTGTACTTCTTTTGTTAATGTATCATTCATTCTTTAATGTAAAAGAAAGAAAAGGTGTTACAGCAGATTCAGCTGTCCTTCCATCTACCACAGGCATGCACGGGGCTCTCCCTATAAAAGAAGCTAAGAATTTTTTTCAGCAGCCACAGCCAGATGAAGGCCAAAACAATAAATTAATCTTTCTTCAATATTTTTATCTTGGATGCTATATTTCTGGGGCACTCAAATCACAAGACTTTCATTTTCCCTGGAAAAAAGAATTTTAAAAGATAAAAATCCAGAAAAAGGGGCCTTGAATTGTTTATTATAGTGGAGTAATGGCACTTTGTAAGCAGATTAGCAGGTTAGCTGAAAATATTAAATGCTAAATTATTGAAATAAACAACCGAAGCAGGAAATAAATTTGGAGACATTCTGACTGCAAGATTTTCTTTTCTCTCTTCAGACAATAAATTTAAAAATGTAATTGGAATGTGCTCAGTTTCCCCCAATCTCTGTCTAAATGGATCCTATTTTCCTGTTTTATCATCCAGCATTGTTTTGGAAGCAATGCAGGAAAGTGAAGGTTACGAGAAGGATGAGTTAAATCAGCTCAGTGTTAGGAGAAAGTATGTAAACCTTGAAAATGTCAAATGAAAGCGAACATAATTTGTCAGTGTTCACAATTAATCCTGCAAAAGGCATGAAAGTGAAATTTATAATTATATATATTATGTGATTAAGGGTGGAATTCAGCTGAACAATCAGAGTACAGACCCAGTTCTGCAAAGTTCATAAACACATACTTTGCACATATCAATTTCAGAGGGACCAGAGCACAAGATTAAAATTAAGCACATGCGTAAGTTTTTTCTGAACTAATGGGTATCGGAGCTATGTGTAGGGAAGCAAATGGACCTTAAGGAAGACAGAATCCACATTATGAGAGGAGGCGGCTGAATGTAATGTATTTAGGCTAAACTTCCTAAATTTGATTTGTGAAATACCTGCATGAATCAATGTGTTACAGTCGCATGCGTAACACTTGATAATATTTTATTGATGTATTTTGTGGCATAAGCCTTTTAACCCCTGGAATATTTCTGTTTTTATTAAGGTAGAAGATGCATAAGGGAGGACAAATGAGAATAATCTCCTATTAAAGCAATATCTTAACTTAGCATCACTAACCCTCACTATCTTGCAAATAACTAGAAAAGAGATAAATATGCAATGTTTTCATAGAAGGAATCTGAAACTTCACATGTATAGCCAATTCTACAGTATTTATTTTTCTTGTAGGTTTTGTGTGTGCAACATGAGGTTTAGTTTTGTGAAATGACTTTAAAACCTTTAAATGCTTAATATGCTGCATTTGTTCACTTTGGTTTTGTTAATGCTGAAATGATATGCATTTTGGAAGGCTGTAAATGTTGCTTCATTTTCCTAGTTTGGGATTTCACTGAGGCACAGAGACACATTTCTCTTTTCCCCAGATTTTTATTTGCCACCCCAGTTATTTTAAACCCTACACTATAAACCTGCACTAAGTTACGTTACTGTAGTTTGACAAGTTATTAAAGGAGATGTCACATTATTTTCACATATTGGAGACAAACGGATAAGCCTGGACTACTTAAGCCCCTCCCACATCTCAGTATCTATTGAATTGGTGTTTATAGCTATCTGTCTGTTAAATATTCAGGCACCAAATTGTGCCAGGACTGTCAATAAAGTTGCTCTGATTAACTCTAGCCCAGCAGCTGTATACTAAGAAAGTGAATGATTTCCCAGAGGAACTTGCACATCTATTGCTGTACTACACTCCCTGAAAGAACATGAAGATGGGCAGTTGAACGCTTCTGGATACTTGAAAACAATTGCTCTTGCTAGGCTGTAATTTTAAGAAGATCATTCTAATGACTCTTGAGGGCTATCCACTTAGAGCAGATGGGACATAGGCTGTTTGTATCTAGAGCGTTAATGTCAAAAAGTCAGAGAAATTGATTTGCAAGGAAATACCGTCTTATTTAACTGTATTATGCTTGCTCTTCCTTTTTAATTATATAAGTGCAGAAAATTTCCTGATTCAATTGAAGGCCTCACAAATGAGCTTGTCCACTATATGCCCAAGGTTTTGGGTGGCAATGTACAAAGCTGCAGACTCTACGCAGTGTTACAAACCATCAAGGGTTCTCACTTTTGCTCTAGGTTTGGCTGACTGGGTGGATGCAGCCAGCTGAGTCTAATTAGACAGCATCAATGATGGAAGAGAGAGTGGCACTGGAAGGTAGGTGTCTCCTTGAAAGTCTGGCCACTTGTACAAATGTGGAGTAAGTTGCTGGTGTTAATCTGCGGCAAGATAAGAAGCTGTTTTGCTTTTTTCTGATCATTTGGGAAAGGCAGTTTAATATCAGCACTTAAGTGTTTCAATGACTAAGTAGCTCCCCACTTACTGTATTTATAAATGATTGCTTTTTCCAGCTTGCACACTAATTTGCAAAACCAAATGCTCCCCTCTGGGAAAGCTCCACACATAGAAGGTTCTCTCTAAGTATTAATATGCACGGACAGGCACTCCTAAAGATCTCGTGGCCTCCAGCTCACAGCATAAGGCAATTCAAAGATCACTGCTTTGAAACTTAGCGCAAAGCAATTTGGCCAAGGTCTCACATGCCTCAATGGTCAGGCCCTTCATTTCTCATATTATTTTATTAATTTCCTAGGAGTTTATCAGAGTTTATTTCAAAAATTTAAACATGGGTGAAAAATCTGTGAAAAAATAATTTCACAGATTTACCTTATGGGGTAACTATCTGGGTTAATACTGGAGCATGAGAGGACAGGGGAAAAAAGCAAGAAATAGGAAAAAGGAGGAGCGCACTCTTTACGGAGCCATCATCTCTGCTCCCCATTACACAAACAAAACCAGTGTGCTGCTGGTGACTTGTGCAGCTGCATTTCACACGAGGGGCGTCAGGGCAACCTTTGCAAGCTCACGGCATCTTTTTCAAAGAGTCTTTTCCAAGGTTCATTCACTTATTGGATGTCACTGAATTTTTTCTCTTTATGTTAGCTGAGTCAGACGGGACACTGCCCATGCCATGTGCTCCTTTGGTGCTGCTCCCTGGGACCGCAGGGGATTGGAGTGACCTGTTTCCAGCCTGAGGGGCAAAAGCAGGTTCTGTCTTGTGGCCAAAGTGGAAGCAGCTCTGTGCTATTGGTCCTCTCTGAGTGGTGATAAGTCTCTGGGCCCAGTTATTCCTGGGACTATCATGGGGGGCAGGCAGGGGGAGGGAGCAGGTGGGAGGCAAAGGATGCTTGGTGCTCTCATGACTGCAGCAGGTGGGAGTGAGGGTGCCAGTACTTATGGAGGACATGTGCAGGAAGAGAAAATGCCTGATGGGAATACGGAGTGCCTGATACTCACGGTTGCAGTGTGTGTGTGGGGGGGGGGGGGCGGGGGGGCGCGGCAGGGAGGCCGTGTGGCTAGATGGTGTGAGGGAGGCAGACGGGGTGGGTAGCCCAAGGCTCTGCTAAGGGAGCCAGTACTCGCAGGGCACAGTCTTCTGCTCTGTGCAGCCCGCCACTGCAGCTGTCAGGCAATCACAGGAGGCAGTTTAGCCCTCTTGCAACTCAATGGAACAGCTGCAAAAGCCATCAACTGGCACGCACAGGCATATGCCATCCAACAGGGAGTCTCTGAGGTGGGTGCCTGGGTCCACTGAGTTCAAGCAAGTACAAAATGTGGGCACAAATCTGAAAAATCCAAATACTTAATTTTTAAAACCTGTGAATTTTTGGTGGTTTTTGATAAAAAACAAAACCAAAGGGGCCTATTCATGGATTAATGAGTCTTTATGCATCGATGCTACTCGAGTCACAAATACATAACTCTGCCTTCTGAAAGCATCCAGATTCTGACTTAACTCCCCGCAGTACCAAGTCAGAGTAGCTCCACTGATTTCAAATTTGTCCTGGTGTGAAATCAGAAGTTGGACCCAACAGCTTAATGTGGAAAATTTGTGACCTGATGATTTCCTTTCTGGTCTGGGCTTCTCCCCCAGCATGAGCTATTTGGATTGCATCAAAGTTCAGAAGCTTCATTCTTTGCAAAGCAGCGTGGGCTTCACCTTCATTCCTAGGCAGAACCATTCTTCGGTAGGAAGATGCTTCAGAGTGATAGTCCTAAAATCACTGAATTCCAGGGATTTTAGGAAAGGGGAAACAGTCTTCCTTCTATCCCAGCTATGTTGTATTCCAGTATCATCTTCCCTGAGCTGCTTGATACATCCCAATTATTTCAGTCAAGCTGAAATGTCAGGAGCCAGAACCTATAACTATCAAATGGACAATTATTTCTGTAGTCTGTTCTTAATACCTAGCTATCTGTCACTACTGGCTCCACTGGTCTGTGGGTTTACAAGCTGCAATCACCAACTGTAAAATAAACATGACTGGTAAAAATGTTTGTTTTTCCACAAAAAGAAAAGCAATTTATCACAGCTGGCTTATTTGTCCTATGGTGATGTATTATCTGACATCATACACACACTCAGTAAATGCAGCTTAGTAAGTACAAAATCATACAAACCGAGGAATCAAAAATATCAGGCGCAGGACTAAGGAAGGATGGGACATAAAACGGTGGCAGTTCTCCAGCGCTAGCCCCGATGGGCTGCCATTGCTATATCTACCTGGTGCTTGTAGCTCCTGCCAGCTATGGACTGCCATTCCCAGCCAATGGGAGCTGTGATAATCAGTGCAAACTGGGACAACTGCTTCCCGTAGCTCCCACTGGCTGGGAACATCAACCTGCAACCAGTTGAAGCTGCAAGTACCCACTTGTGCAGAGGTGCAGTTACATTTTGCAGTGGTGGCCTGCATGGGGCAACCCCTGGCAAACTGCATACCGCTCATGGGCCGGTATTTGCCCACCACTGATACAAAGCAATCACAAGTGACATGCTCAAAACAACTAACTTAAAAGGAGAAGGCTAGAAGTGATGGACCCATGGATAAAAAAAAACCATTGTATTTTTACTTTTCTGCAACTTCTAAAATTAGATATACATTCACTGTATGGGATGTTCAGACATAGCAAAACAGTGAATATCTAGTGCCTGCAGCATATCATGGTCAAGATATTTTTAGAGTAGGTTTGTAAAATTCAACTTAAGTGGGTGAATAAATATCATTTTGGAATTTTAATGATGGCAAAATTGGGTTAACAGATATTGGGATTAAGAAATTTTCACAATGATTTGTCTTAGATTGTGCTAATATAATAGACATCCTCATGCCCAGATCTTGGTTTCTACACAGTAATGGCCTTACTGGGTCAGACCAAAAAAGTCAACCTAGCCCAGTATTCTGTCTTCTGACAGCAGCCAGTGCTAGGTACCCCAGAGGGAATGAACAGAGCAGGTAACCATGAACTGATCCATCCTCCGTCATCCAATCCCAGCTTCTGGCAAATGGAGGTGAGGGACACCATCACTGCCCATCTGGGCTAACAGCCATTTTCTAGAATCATGTTCTCTGTGTGGTAGTCTTGACTTTATAAGCCCACTATGAAACATTTTTACACACACACACACACAATCAAAGCGTGCAGGAATCAAATACCAAGACTTACATCACGGGAAAAAATTATAATGATGTGTCTTAAAACAGCTTCTTAATGTAGCTTTAGTTAGTAGCCAGTCTGACTTTTATTGAGCATAATTGACACAGAAAATCCCTGGGGATTTTAAAAAATTCCAAAACAGACATCATATGGTAGAGACAAGACCCAGGTCACTGCTCATGATTCATTATATCAACTTTAGTTGGTTTAACCCTGAAATTCTGAGATCATATTTGAAATGAGGTCTGACAGGTCTAAGGTGGAAAAAAAAACATATATATATAAAAAAATAAAACCTCCTGAAATTTTCTATTGATTACAGTTATCATCTGGAAAATATTTTCCCAGGAGGCATGGAACAGTATTTTTTGCAAAGTTTCATCTGTCTTGGTATCACATAATTCTCTTGTACTTCCTTACAGTCTGTGAGAAAAAGATTAGAATGATAAGAAACAGTTCTATAATTAAAAACAAAATAGACTGGAATGCTAATAACGGCAGAAATAAAGGCAGTTACCATAACAACGTGATGCTACTGTTCACTGACATGGCAATCTGCTTCATTTTATAAATATATTAGCAGTTGGTGAGTTTTTCCCTTTTCCCTCACCAATCCAACTGCTCAAAAATTTTTACATTGCAAAAGAATAAGCCCCCAGAACTACATATGGCATTACTGCATTTCAGAAGCGGTGACCAGTGAGTGAAAAATTGGGCATCAGACCCAGCATTCCCATCAAATTCTTGCAGTTAAATTACATGCTGCCTACTTACATTCCCCTGTAATTTTTGTTAGAAGTGTTTTTCACACCCTAAGCTAAAACACTGTGTGATGATGCTGAGTGCCAATAAACAGGCAGGATGTCTTGACTGCATTCTGAAGTGATGTGAGCAAAGAGCTCCCTGCATATAGTTTGTGTAAATGTATAAAGGGATAGATTGAACTTTTAGGCTCAGGCATGTATGGTGGAGGTAAGCTTGTGGGGAGGTGACTCCTTCCACTCCACCCTCTCCCAGCTGGCAAACTGCACATAACTCTAACTTCTCCACCCTCCCCTACACCCAAAGACACAAACTGAGCATGATTAATTTGCTCTCCCATTCAAAAGCAGGTGGCGTAGGGAGGGCTTCACTCCATTGCTCAGCCATAAGCTGGAGGGCAGAATCTCACTCTGAGTTTTCAGATGAAGCACTCTTTATCAAATATTGCATAGACAGAGCAGCTCACCTCTTCATTGCTGTCACTTCCATAAAAATCATCTTCCATTCGGGCTCCTCTACAGACCCCATCACTGTCCTCATTTAAATCCACAGGAAGCATGCAGCCTTCTGGTGACATGTTTGGGGACTTTCCATGAGGAGCTGATCGAGGCCTTGATGAAAATGTGAAAATCTGTTTATGGTTTATTTGGTGTTCACTTGTTTGTTCACTTCCACTTTCTATGTCAGTGTTCACTGGCAGGGATAAATTACTGCAGGATGTATTTTGAGTAGCTACTGACCGTCCACTGGAATCCATCTGATAACTGCCAGTGCAATTTTCAGAAAATACCCAGTCATCTGAAATTTACAAAAGGTAACAGCATAAAAATAATTGCAGAGCTCAATAAAATGTTTTTTGCAGCATATAACATTAAATAAACTCTCCATAGGTATGAAATATCAAAGTTATACAGCAGAGTTTGTTATGTGAAAACCTTTATTCCATTTGTGCTTACAAAAATGTCCATGAAAAAAGTCATGCTGCTTTCTAGTAATCTTGCATTGTGGCTAAAGATTTAACAAAATGCTTTATTGGTCACAGCTCCAGGCAGTTAATTTGCAGGCCACAGTCCATTTCAGTTGAATAATGTACAAGGAATTTACAAATCTGAAATTCCAATTAATACTGCTAGCAGTTAAGAGTCCTGTGTAATTCCAGGAGAGCATATTTATTATAGTTGGTCACTGATGGTGCATTTGATATTCACTTTTTTTGTGAAAAAGATTTTCTAAAAAGTCACACATGCTGTGCAAAAAGTTCAAAGTGTTGCCTACCCTGCCACCCCCACTAAATTTCCATACTTTTTTTTTGGACCAAAAGTCCAAATCCTTAAATTTAAATATGAAACTACCTCATGTGAAAAATGGTGTGCTGTGAAAAATACTGGAAGCTATCCATTTCACCAAGTTCTCCTGACTGCAGTGCTAATCCGCTAGGTTTAAAACAAAACACAGAATGACTGAAGTGTAGTTCAAGATTCAGTATACCAGGTAAACATGAAAAACCCAATTTTACACTCACCTCTCTGATACTTGTTAGCATACATTTGACTGTTTGAAATGATGGTGGAGGAAAAAAGTGCCAACCTGATCTCAAAAAGGTATCAGAGAAAAGGGGAATTGCTCAAGTGTGCAATCGTCCATTTTCTTCATTACACATAGTACAGAAAGAAAAGGGAATGAGGAATCCAGAATAACTAGCACTTTGGAGAAATAACTGACTCCTGACTGGCTTGCTCTGTAACAGCTGTGATTTTTGCAGTGCTGTTCAAACTGGCATTCAGCTAAAGAAGGGCCTAGTTCTACCAGACTTCAGCTGAGGAGGGAATAGGAACTGAACTCTAAAAAGGCATTTTCCACTATAAACTGGCCAAAGAACTTGGAGAAATGCCGGCTACTATTCTACTTGTCTTGTACATGAGCTGACCCTAGTACATCAATAAACTACTTTGTTCAAAGACAGGTTGTCTTAAGGTCTCTTTAAACTAAAACCCATGGAATTAAGAAGCCCAAGACATTTTTCAGTAACCTCTGTAGATCAAGTTGATAAAGACTGGCCTATAAATTAAGGTGTTCTAAAGTACCTTTTAAAAATATCTACTGTATAGAAATTATGCAAAAATAAAGTATCTTACCTTTAACAAAACAAAACAAAACAAAACAAAACAAAAACCCCAGAAGAACTCAGATACGGTAGCATCTATGCACAGTGAGAAACCAAACAACCTCTCGCATTTGTTAGAAAAGCTTGACTAAGAATTTCCAACATTTTGGAGGTTCTTTCACCTACTGCATAAAGCATGATAGCTTTTCTGCGCTGACCCTCGTCTACAAGATGACCTGGTAGTAGTCTTTGAGAAAAAGTTCTCCATTCTGTGCTAATCTAAAATTAGTTCAAGATTATTTGATAAAACATTTTTTTCAAGAGAGATAAGGTGGGTGAGGACCAATAAAAGATATTATCTCACCCACTTTATCTCTTTAATGTCCTGGAACCCACTGAGCTATAACAAAATGGCATACATTTCTCTGTCAGACAAGTGGGAATTAATGTTAGCTATTATCCAAAGCTGTACATTGAAGCTATCAGAGAAAACACTAATTTTCCTTCTGCTTTTCTACAGTACTAATCATCTTGCAATAACAAATCACTTCTTACTTACTAGATGCAGTCACTATACTTAAGTATATATTTTAAAACTATATTGTTTAAAGTAAAGTAATCACACCCATTCTAGGACCTATTCTGTTGCAGCTTTTCTCACACTGGGAGTGAGGAATCTTACTGGGGTTGCATGAGCAGGGGACTGCCACAAAATTACCATGAGCTGGAGCCAGGCTCCAGCTTCCCACTGCTCACAGGAGCAGAGAAACTGACCAGCATTACAGTGCTGGTCAGTTTTCTGTCTCCTGTGAATGGCAGGAACCTGGGAGCCAGGCTCCAGCTTCCCACTGCTCACAGGAGCAGAGAAACTGACCAGCATTGCAGTGCTGGTCAGTTTTCTGTCTCCCCTGAGAGGCAAGCAGCCTGGTGCTAGGCACTAGCTTCCCACCACCGAGTTGTGTTAAACCAAGATACGTGCAACTTGAGTACATGCATCTTGGAGTTCTGCTGTAGTCAACTTGCTCAGTTCAATTATGAATAAAAATTAGGTGTCAGAGGATGAGAGCTACCTGTTCTAAAGCCTTGAAGGACACAGCAATCAGAAACTGTTGAACAATTCACTTATCTACAGTATTTCCTTTGTTTAACAAATTACAGTTTTAAATGTAAAATATGTTTTGATGAACTTTTGATGGACATGGTAGCAACAAGCTTGTTGATCACTGGAGATGTGGGCTTCTTGGAGCATAAAATGGTGATGTTGTGTGTTCAATGTATTTGTGGGATCCTTGCATTTTGCACAGGGAAGTCCCTCAAAGTTAGATTCTAGAACAAGAATCCTTGAAATTATCTTGCATGTTACTTGGTCTGAAGAGGGTTATTATGGTGGCTTGAGTTGTTGCTCTGAAGACCAGGAGATCATTGATCAATGTTCAGTCACCAGGTTGATGGCACTAGTTGTGATTTTTCACGTGAGTGGGTCATGTTCATGCTGCCATATCATGCCAATGATTTTCAATGTTTACATGAGTGACGTGCCTCCAAAGAAATAGTGCAAACTTGCATATGCAGATGATTTTCCCTGGCAACACAAGCAGCTACCTTCAGCAATACTGAATCCACCTTGAACAGGGACCTAAACACCATGGAGGAATATATCCAGAAATGGAGGCTCAAGCCAAACCCTCACAATAGTCACTTCATGTCATTTTAATAACAGGAAAAAATGCATCCTGAAAGTGACCTTCTGCGGCAACATTATGCAATGTGGCCACACTTTGACCATCTGAAGAAAGCAGCTACCAAGATGAACGCAAGGATCAACCACGTTCAGAAACTGGCAAGCACAAGCTGGGGAGAAATGGTGCTACTGATATCAATGATAACCCTTCTGTACTTTGTAGCCTAGTGCTGTGCACTTGTATTGAGCAGAGGTTTCTATGCTTGCCTTGCTGATGTTGAATTAAACACTGCAATGTGGTACATTACTGGAACCCTCAAGCAGACCCCGACACCTAGGCTGCCAGTCTCATCTGAAATTGCCTTCCCATCCATTCGTCACGACACTGAAACCCTACAGGAATTCTCGATGAGCACAAAAAATGAATGTTTTCCCATCTAACAGGACCTTAACAATATTCCTTACCACTGCTTGAAGTCGTGTACACTTTTTTGGAACCACACATTAAACCTTTAACACATATCTCATTAAGGAGCTTGAATCTCATTTTCAAAGGTTATTTAAGAACCTACATGCCACTGACTACCCATAGAATTCACCCTCCAGAGCACCTAAATCTTCTTACAGTGATATCTAGACTCCTAAATCAATTAGGTGTTGCAATAGCCTATCCTCCTGGTTAGCAAAAAGATGCACCATATTTAGTGTAAAGGCTATAGTTGGCTACACATCAACATTTTAAAGACTACCAACTAATAAGAATCAGTCTTTCTTTCGGAAAATAACTAAACAATAGAAAGGCGAGCAATAATAAAATAGATGATTTAAACTGAGGTTTCTACTTTAATCATGGTTTCATTATTAAATTCTATCCACCCTTTCACATTATTTGGCAATTTCTCTGTATTTCATAGAGTCACTGCAGCTGATATAATAATACATACTTGAAGATATGTATAAGTGTTTGAAATCCTAGTACCAAAAGGCAGTGCAGAAGTGTAAAGCACTATTTTAAAAGATCTTGCATACTGAAAGGGCAATTTAACCTTATTTTATAACACTCTGCTTTCACTAGACGGCTTTTGTTTGCTAAGAACTAGTAAGTGTAAATTTTTTGGAAAAGCCAAATGGTGCTCACCAGTGATGTTAATTAAATGCACTCAATTTAGTAATAAGCTAAGTGTAAACATAAACAGCAAATAAATAATTTATTATGTTACTGATCTCTAGAGTAAAATATACTATGAAAATACAAAAGTATAGAAGATTGCGAATGATATTTTACACTGAAGATGTATTTCAGCAACTTGTGACACCTGCGAATAATTCAGCATCGCTAATTGTTTATAAGTGAAAGACATAGGGTGTTCTAGACCAGTGTTTATTAAACTTTTTGACACCACAGAACACCAATCAATCATATTTCTATGCAGAACATCTATGAAAATTTTCTTTAAAAATTGTTGTCAGACAAAAAAAACAAAACAAAAACATAACAACCCCACCCCCACCTCCAAACAAACAGCAACATATACAACCAAAACCAAATGAAGTAATTTAATCAGGTAAGGCACACCTGTGAGTTGTTCATGGAACACCAGTGTTCCGTGGAACATAGTTTAAGACACTTCTACCTCAACCCAAATCCTTTTATCTCTCAACCACCAATTACACTGGCATTTCTTTTTACCTCAACTATTTCCGTAGCAATTGTAATGAATAATTGGGTGTATTTGCTTAGGAAATATGTAAATTATTGTGTAATCACAATATGGCAGCAAACAAGATAAATGCAAGAATGATCAAACATCTAATTAGTTTCTCTACACAGTCAGATTTATGCTAGAGCTTCTAATTGCAGCCTAACACTTTAATGAAAGTTTCAACATTGCATAAATATGACTGAAACTATAGACTACATTAATTCATTTTATTTCTTCCCTTGCTCAGAAACAATTTACCTTTGTAAAAATATTGCACACCTGCAAGGCTAGATTTATGTATGTGGTTCCCACTACAAATCTGAAGAATTTCCATTGTAAATAGCAATGACAGAACCACAAGGTAACTCTAGGGATCCTTTAACAGGAGACAATCACAAATGTAAACCCTAGTGGTATTTAAAATGTTAACATTCTTTCTGAATCGGCCAACATAAAACATATTTTCTTTAAATGGAGAACTGTAAATGTAAAATATGTTTTTCTTCAAGCAGCCTTTTCATTACAGGAGCCTGATTCCAATTTCTCCTACTGAAATCAGTAGCAAAATGCCTCATGGACTGAGTGGCAGCCGGATCTTCATCCTTTTTAAGATCTATTGGAAGGTTAGTAATTGCAGCTCACAATTCTTTCCTACCAAAAGATGATTTCATTTAAAATATGTTAAAAAAATTTAAAGATATATTTGATGAATGATAAAAAAGGTAAAAAAATCAAGCAGATGAACATTTTGTAAGGCTGGCTAATAAAATCAAACACTCCGGAAAC
The DNA here is from genome assembly GCF_033958435.1 of Carettochelys insculpta. NCBI lineage: Eukaryota > Metazoa > Chordata > Testudines > Carettochelyidae > Carettochelys > Carettochelys insculpta. The sequence continues at coordinate 48,264,068 of NC_134147.1, read as the reverse complement.
CCTAAGCAGTTTGGTTAAGTGAGTGCTACAGCAATATGGAATTTAGGGTTTTTACACTCACTCTTTTATAGGAAGCTTACCTGCCGGCTTACCTTCATTTCTATAAAGTCTTGTGCTTTGAGAATACAAAAATATTTTTTTCTTTATCTCATTTTTTAAAAAACAAGTTGTTTTAAAAACATACATGTTAAAGAGACAGATGGAGATGTTTGCGTTCTTTGGTTTGATGCATTCATAGGTGCATTCTCCTCTCTTTTGAAAGCAGTTTCTGTACAGTATTTTAAAGTAACTAGTTGATTTTCTTTCTAAGGTTGTATGTGTGAAGCAGTGATGTTTTATTTAAAATGATGAGGCTCCGTCTATTATTGGATATTTTTTCTTTCAAAATGAGATGTGTGGCCCAGTTCTGCGTAAACTGTTTTTTCTTATAGATTGCATGTCAGAAAGTCTCTCCTCTCTGCTGCAATCTTTGAAGGCAGGTCAGAGCAGAGTCCAGCAGAAGGCTCCTCCCTCCCACTTTTCTCAAAAGGGCTTACCTGCTGGCATCCCTTTGAAGTTGCATAGGGCAGTACAATAAAGGCAAACTATGCACATTTAAACAAACCCAGGTTTGTGAACTGAGCCAGTGGTGCCAACAGCATCAGCAAAAATATGAGGATTGGTTGGGATTGCTGGACATGCTACCTGAGAGAACAGAAGTTATTGGCCAGTTTGATGCCTTTTCAGGCCTGCTTTCAAACACAGCCCATACTATGCAGAATTCCAAGTTCACCCCTCTTTTGGCACAGTTTTATTAAGATGTAAATTAACGATAAAATAACAAAATTCATCTCAAGCCCTCTCCCCAGCTTGGCTGCTCCTACAGTTCTTGTCTCTGGACTTATCAGCTCATTTCCTAGAGCATCTCTCACTAGAAGACTACTTCCACCTCCCTTATATGCGGGTGGAGTAACAAGCATTTATATTTACTCGACAGGACTGTTTATGGCCCTTTCCCATTAGGTACTAAACACATAAATGATAAAAAGACAATCCATGACCCAGACTGCTCACAATCCAGCAAACAGGGTCTAGGTATTGTGACAAGTTGCCTATCAGGCTCCTAGGGATTTCTGCGCTTCTTAGAGGTTTTTTGGGTGCCTGAGTCTCTTGGTGGCCCCTTAGCTACCTGGATCCTTCCAAAGGCAAGGCCCCCCGCTTACCAAGCCATTCTCATCACAGGCAAGTCCTCAGTGAAGGTGGAATAGACCCCATTACAGGGTTCAGGCTTCCTCTTTACCTAGTGGGGCAACACTCCAGGGAAGGGTGGGGGGAGTCCAGTCCAGCCCACTACCCTGGATTCTGGCCCAGGGTCCCTGAGAGACAGAGGTGGTTAGTAGGTTCTTACCCCTCCCCTAACGTAGCAGCCTCTCCCTGGGCCACTTCACCCACCACTTCCCTCTGGTACCTGGTCACTCTGCTCTGCAACCTCCAGCCTTCTCCTCGATGTGCACCTCCCAACTCCTCTCCTTCCAGCCAAGAGGGGAAGCCTTTCAAAGTGAGCCAGCAGGTGCTTGATTGGCCCAATACTGCAGGCTGGTCCTTAATGAGCCCCATCTGTGAGCCTAGTTCAGGAACCTGAAGGCTTTGACCCAGTTCCCAGTGTACCTGATTTCTGTAAGACTCTCGCAGCCTGCAGGCTGTGGTTGGCCATACTATGTTCGAGGTATTCTCCACACCGGGGAGAAAAATTGTCATAGAAGCCACACAGCTGATGCTCTGGGACTGCTCTCTATGAAGTCAGCCAGGACCTTGGGGTGGCATGCTTTCCCACAGGGCATACTGTCCCAGGCAAGAAGCCTCTCAGCTATGGCCTCCCTGGTCCAGAACCCAGCATCCTTCTTCTCATCCTGTGCTTCCCACAGGAGGTTCAGCAAACCCATGCTGGGGGAACCCAGGGCCAGACATCCTAGACTCCCCGTCTCCTCTCCGAGTCCCCTAACAGCACATGGAATTGCTCTGAAACACTGACACATGCATGGTATTCATGCCAACCAGTGAGACCCACCTAGGCTCCTGTACAACATAAGAAGGAAAAAAACCTCACTTTGCCCCGGGTATCTGTCTTTTTTTTTTTTTTTTTTAGTCACAATGCAACAGTAGTATGAAAGCGTACAATTTTTTTGGTTTTTTTTTTTTTGGCAGTGCAAGAAAGCCAACAGGACAGACAATGAGTTATTTGATTTTTTTGGTAATAAGTAAGTGGTGTAACACGTATTAACTGCTCAACTTTAAAAAATGGAAGTGGGTTTATGCAGGCACCATAAGAATTAAATCCAAAAACTATTACCTGGAATGAGTAAAAGTTACAACTTTATTAACGACCAGCTACTTTCAGTGTGAAATTGAATAAGAGCTTAAAGAATAATTTATTTTTAGTCCCTTTCCTTTCATCATGAAAGTCTGAAGTTATTTTATTTATGCATTGTTCTGGCACTCCTTGTTTAATCCTGAAAATCTCTATCAGTGCTCTAAAGCAATTCTGTTGCATAGTGTTTGATATCCATAATCTGTGCAGCACAGACATTTCTATTTTATGTGAACTGGTTCAGGATCCTTTGAAATTTATGAGAGAGAATTTCTTACTCTGGATAGAGAAGAGATGTAAAATAACACAAAATTAGTGCCACAGCATTGATTATCTCAGATTTTTTTTGCCAGCATTTTTTAAATATCAGCTTCTCAATCCATTCTTGTCTGCTGATGGCTCTTGTGGTGGATGGGGCAGCATGACATGCAGATCAGCTGTTTCACTGATGTTTCAGTAGAGAAAAAAACTGAACTTTCAGTTTGAACTCATGACTGTGAATAAGTTACACGAATTACATAGTGCGCTCAGTACATTCTCAGGGAATAATCGTGGAAAGAACAATTTATTTTTACTTAGAAAAGAATTTTCATGTTTATGAAAATCTACTTGTAGGGAGATTTCCTAATTCTAGACATTGCATAGCTCATCTGGTTTTGACTGTACTAATATTACTCATTATATTGCAATATTTTAAAGTAAAATAAAAATTATAATATGAAAGGGGGATTTTTGACTGGAAAATTCTCAATCAGTCAGGTCTCCTTTCACATGCACAACCTGGGAATCTGCTTCTGAAATTTCTGCTCAGTGTTTCCTGCAGTACCCTTGAGCAATTAAAGGCCCAGTGCTGGTACAATAGGGGATTCCATATTATTTCTGGGAGTATGCTAATGACTAGGACAACTGGATGATGCTTTATGAGCAATACTTCATGTGAGATATCATTGGAAAGGTTGTAATCTGCTAAATATGATTAGACCATTTATTGGCATGTAGCATTCCTGTATTTGAAGTCAGAAATACAAAATATAAACACGTGTTACTAACATGGTCATGCTAACTGGGGGCCATCAGTAATACAGCAGGGTCTCAACATTTGCAAGGGTTCTGTGTTGAGAACCCTTGGGAATGTTGAATTCGGCAAATATGGCAGCCACTGCTGGTCTGGAGCCCAGAGCCCCAGCGAGGCAGCAGCGGCTGGCGCTGCCAGCGCTCCCGCCTGGGACCCTGGGGAAGAGGTGGCTGGCAGAGCTCCTGCCTGGGACCCCAGGGAAGCTGTGGCTGCTGGTGCTCCCTGTTCGGGGCCCTGGGGAAGTGGCGGCTGCTGGTGCTCCCCACCCGGAGCCCTGTGAAGCAGCAGCTACTGGCACTCCCTGCCTCTGAGCCCCAGGAAGTGGCAGCCTCTGTGAACATAAGTTTGCAAATGCTGAGACCCTACTGTACTCAAGGAACTTAATGGCCCAATACTCAGGACAATAAGCTGTGAATAGACTTGTTTTTTGTGTAAGCCTGGGAGAAGGGGCTACGGTGGATTCTAACAAGACATGTGGCCATGTCACCCACTGCATTCTGCAGGCTGTTATCCTCTGATCCCACTGAGCAGCACAAAAAGAACCAAACCAAACCAAACAAACCACACTCCTTCTCAAGAAACTCTGAAGCAGTAGATACTGCCTGAGAGCCCCAAGATCCATAAACTTGAAAATCCTGGATGCCCCATCATCTGTGTCATTGGCATTTTTACTGTGTCTTCAGGCTTTACACTCCCAGCACTCCCAGGTATCTGTGACATCTCTGACTTCTCAAGAAAACTACAATCCATTGGTGATCTTCTCCAGAAAACACCATCCAGGCCACTGTGGATGTAGGAACTCTCTCCATCTGCATGAAAATGGACTATAGACTGTCAGGAACTCGATCCCCAATGACACCACAGCACAGTTGATGGCTGAGCTTTGTGACTTTGTCCTCATTCAGAAGCATTTTATATTTGGGGATAATTTATACCTTCAACTCAGTGGCACTGCTATGGTTCCACAGTATGCCAACATTTTTTTGGCTGTCTTAGAACAGCTCTTCCACAGTTCTCACCCCAAGTGCCACTCCTCTATTTACACACCACTGAAAACACTACACTTCATCACTGGGATCCACAGGAAGGAGGTCCTTGAAGAATTCCACGGGTATTTCAACAAGTTCCATCACACCACCAAATTCACCCTGGACCAGTCCACACAACAGATACACTTCTTGGACACCAACGTGCAAATAAGTGATGGTCACATAAATATCACCAATGTACTGGAAACCTACTGACTGCTATATCTACCTACATAGCTCCAGCTTTCATCCAGAATACATCACACAATCCATTGTTTACAAGCTGTACATCAAGCCGATGCACTATAGATTAACTCCCTTGCCTGCTGAGCAGCAATTTATTGTGTGGACAAGCCCTTAATGAGTCCTGAACTATTTCTTAATTTTGGTATTTGTTATTTAACAAACATTAAACTCTCACAACACAGACTCTCCAGCTGGATTTGTTGCCAAAGGAATGGGGAGACAATTACATGCACAAGGGCTTTGTTCAAAGAACAACCAGGTTACATCTACACTTCAATATACATTAAATTTCTTAAATTCAATTTTATAATGCTGGGTTTTATAAATTTGAATTTGAGTATCCTCATCTCTGCACAAAGTCGAGTTAGTGCTGTCACACTGAATTGCCAAACATCAACTGTTGCTGGAATGCATTATGGGAACCTATCCCACAGTCCCCTTAGCCCTGTAGCATTCTGGGTATTTTTTGTTGGTGTACTATGGGAAAACCCAGCAAGTGGTTGTGGGTATGTGATGTCATCTTCCCACATTGCATTGCCTTCATTGCCCTCCCGTGGAAACCAAATGGCCATTTTTTCAGAAGAAAAGAAGTAAAAGTAGGGAATCCCAGGTGAAAGAAAATCAAAAAGGCTGGCCTCAGAAGGCAACTGAACCACATAAACTGATTGCTCAGCTGCTTTTCCCCCACTGAAAGAACACCTTTGCATTATTATTATTGTTCCCTTTAGGTACAACCTTTGCCTGATCAGCCAACTAGCATGCCAGGCAGGGGACTGTCATACCCACATGTCAGAATGACTGTGCCCTGGGATCACCCAGGTGACCATGTCATCTCAGCTGGTCCCTTAGCTACCTTTCCCCCTTGAAAGCACAGTATGTATGGTATGACACATCTTGCACATAATAATGGAAACAATTCACTTCACTGAAAACAAAAAGTGCTTTCCTGAAACAGAGCCAACATTCACGGGGGTTCCATGCTTATAACGCTTGTGAATGTTGATTTTTGCGAATACGTGCGTATGTGGCAGGGGTGCCCGGGGCCACGGGGGAAGTGGCAGCTGCCAGCGCTCCTGCCCGGGGTGCCAGGAAGTGGCCGCTCAGGAATAATTGAATTCTCGAACATTAAGTTTGCAAATCATGAGACTCTGCTGTACTTTCTCCTTAATCAAAGAGTTTGCTGCAACAGCTGCTTTGCTTGTGTGCTATCTGGAGTCGGAGAGGTTGTTTCCTGGACAGGGAGGAGACTCACAGAAGATAGCATGTTTGAAGATGTTCATCAACCAGCTTCTTATAATTTGGCCACATAGGGTTGAATTTTCCTGAGCACATGAAAAAGCAACTCACTGCCCCCGATACCCTCCTGCCCGATTGTATACACCTATTCCAAAGCATGGAGGCATTAGAACTATTCACATAGATGGCTAGAAACATTTTTAGCACTGGCAAAACATCCTGGTTTCCCCTAGATTCATTTTCAGAGATGGCAGAACTCTCTTCACTGAACCTTTCAAAAATAAGTCTGCCTGGGCCCAATCTGGAAATTTTTAGCTGAGATGGTTAAAATTTGGCAGAGTTGTATGCAAATGAAAAGTGTCAGGCATCCTTAAAACAACCAGCTCTGCCTATAATTTTACCCTCAGTATTATGATTTCACTCATAGTACTATAAAATAGGAAGACTGGAGTGTCTGGGAAGGAACAAACAATTGTTTATCACAAGTGTCTTATTTAAGTCAGAGGCATGTGAAAGCTTTTTGTAGGTGAAAAGTATGGCTTTCATCAAAGCTGTTTGATATTATTGCTGTTAACCAGCCTTCAAATATTGTGCACCTTAGTGTCTTACCATTTTGACTTGTAATCTGCTTTGTTTGGTGAATGTTCTCTTTGTCTCCTTGATCAAAAGCTTCACAGACAGGTGAAGAAGACAATTCAGACTTCCTGGTATCGCGTACTGACTCGCTTCCTTTTTCTAAGGTCAGTTGTTGGCATGATCTGCTACTTCGACTACCCAAGGATTTCGTTATCTTTAAGGGAAAAAAATCTGAATGAAAGGTAAGGTAACAACTTTAAAATTCTCTCTCTAAACTAAACTTAAAACAGATTTTGGATTAAATTTATTTTTTACAAAAGATTTTCTTCAGCTTATTTTTTATTTTTACATTAACTTTGTAGGACACCCATGTCACCTCTTTATGGATATTTTCTCACTGTCAGCCCAATGACTGCCATCTTCAAAATCCTGAGCTCCCTTTCTCCTTGCTTCCCATATTCCCGAGGCATAAAACTCATTTTAGGATACTGCTGAGTAAAGTGAGTTTCTCAAAACACTTGGGCTCTCAAGGGTGCTTGCATCTGGGTTAATGACAGACAGTGCTCAAAGCAACTGTTAGATATGTTTTTAGCAATGGTACAGGACACTGAATCATGTGTTGGGAAAGGGAGGGAAAACTAACAGGAGAGGGAAAGAAATAGAAGCAATGAAAGACAAAGGAGACATGCTATGCCAGAATTAATTTAAAATGAAGTCCATGCTCAAGTTGATTCCATTCCTCATCCATACAAAGCTGATATTTCAAGCCTATAATACCACCAGTTATTTATTAGGACAGTTACCGTGGTTCATAAGGAGTTTCTATTGCACTGTATTTTACCCTATACGAGGTTCGCTCTCCACAAAGCTTCTGTTCTGAGTTACTGGGACAGATACCATAGGGGCAGAGAGATGTTTATTGAATCTTGGGGGACACTGCTGGTGTGAAGCCCAGATACACACCACGATATGGGTGAACTACACAAGGAATCAAGTGACATTACTGGTGAGACCTCTGTCAGTGCTGAGCGTCTGCTGTAAAAAGCTACAAAAAGGATGCTATTATTAGGCAGAGGTTATAGTAGCATCCACGGGCCATTAGGATGCATTTAATATTTTAGGTACATCTGCAACATACTGATCACTCATAGTTTTAACACTTCAGATTTTAATATGGAACCAATTAAGGTACCTTATACTTCATTAAGTAGACTAAGAACTACATTTTTTCCTCCCCTTTCCCTCTTCAGAACTACCGCACCTTCTCTGGAGGAGCTAGTTTCTTTCAAACTCTCTTGTTGAAGGCATTCCACTGTGTAAACATAATTAAATAATTGTTGGCAGGACTCAGCAAACTTTGGCTTGTGGCCCATCAGGGTAAGCTCTGCTGTGAGTCACTTTTCTTATGTTGACCATCCCACAATAGAGGCCCCTGCACTTTGCAGTGGTCACGGTTTGCAGTTTTTGGCCAATGGGAGCTGCGGAAAGAGGTGCCCAGCACATCCCTGTGGCAGTGCTGCTTCTGATAGATCCCGTTGGACAGGAATGGTGAACCACAGCCTTTGGGAGCTAAAGAGCTCTGTGCCAATGGATACTTGAAGGCAAACAAAATGTCTTTCAGTTCACCAGCGATTTACCATGATGTCCTGCAAGTCAAAGGCTGCTAACCCCAGACGAAGGTGTAAAATCTGGGTCTCCCATCTCCTGGGTCAGCGCTCTACCACCAGAGTTATTCTTGCTCTCAGTTCTGTAGATCAGTGACTATTCATTGTCAGAAAGAATCACCCACTTAATACACTGCTGAGTGCAGAGTTTGCCCCTTGCACCGTGGTCCTGTTTTGCTATTTTAAAGATTCCATTGAAACACACAGAAAAATCCTGCTTTTGTCAAACAATATTCTTAATTTCAGTTACAAAAACAAAGATTTAGCACAGGGGTGGCTAACCAGTTAAAGTCTAAGAGCCAAAATAGATGTGGATAGAATGCAAAACAGCCATGTATTATATATTTATTTTTATATAGTTAAATATCTATCTCTCACTACATTTACACAGAATGAGAGAGACAGAAAGAGAGATAAAAATGCATACATGTGTCTCAATACCCTCTCCCTTCCGCAGAGCCAGGTGCCCCTAGCTCACCCTGACTCTAACTCAATGCCTGCAACTCACTGGAGCTGCTGCCATCATGGACTTCTCCCTCCAAGCACTGGGGTGCATGTGTAGAGTGCTGCTAAGCAACCTGGAGCGTGGAAGCTCATTTACTTGCTCAAAAAGCTGCATACAGCTCCAGAGCCGTGGGTTGGCACTATAAAAATAAACTTTATAAGAAAAGTAAATATTCTCAAGAGACAAGAAATTAATTCCGAAAAAAAAACTTTTTGCAAAACCTTAGTTCTTCCATCATATATAAACAATGTGGTATTTGACTCTCAAGCGATAAGAAAGGCAATTGTTCCTATCAGATAGATGGTACTGTTTTTTTCTTTTTATATTTTTACCCGTCTTCCTACCTCTCCAGATACCCTTGTGTTGAATCTTCTTCCAGAAGGTGGAGGTGGGCCAAGGACCTTGGATCCAAATGCAATGTGAGACACATCTTGGCTTTTACTGTTATGTGTACTGCCTTGTCCTCTGTTAATAAACTGGTCTACTTAAAAAACAAAACACAACACCTTTTTAAACATGATTCTTTAGGCTGAGCACATTTACAAGCATGATATATCATAGTATTTGACACAGTAACAAATTCTTATTTCTTCATTCTTGTTTTTCTATTAATTTAAATAATTATTTCATAAATCATACAGGAAAAATAGTACCTCCAAGAAATACTTATATATCTTTGTAATACCACAACAGGTGTGTGTGTGTGTGTGTGTGTGTGTGTGTGTGTGTGTGTGTGTGTGTGTGTGTGTGTGTGTGTGTCTTACTGCTGACAAAATACAAATATATTCTTCCTTTTCCACTTAACAGTGCGCTCAGTGCCACAGATAAACACATGGAATAGTCAATGTTATAAATCTTTTATGTAACAGGTTGAAGCTCTCTGATCTGGAACTCTCTTGTGTGGCAATATCCATAATCTGGCATGATTTTAGTTAGCTGGATGAATCATGGGTGTGGCCGAGTTTCCCTTGGTCCCATTGAGTTTGCTCCTAGCTACCAGTCCTGGTTCTGTGTTCTGTGCCGTTATTCAGCTCTAATTTCCCAGTAAGCAGCGGAAGCGTTGGTAATGCTGCTAGACAATACTGATCTCCCATAGTCCAGCAAGTTCTCTTGTCTGGCACCAGTCAGGTCCCAAGGCTGCGCTATGAGAGGAGTTCAACCTGTAGTCACTGGCATCATTTGGTAATATCACTCACAGGAAAAGAAGTTCCTGTGTGCCAGGATCTCCTTGTTCTCCTCTCTTTGAAGTGACATTCGGTTGTTATTAACAGCTGCCATCTCAAAAGATCAGACGACCTGTTCAGTTTACTGTCAATTTCTACAATTTACTGACTAGTTTGGAATTCCTTTTGCCCACACATCAATTATAAAAGCTGATTAGCATGAAAATTCTCTGTTTATGTTCATATTAATTGACTGCAATTAACTGTCTAAATCAACACATACCAGTCACATGCCACAATGAACAAATATGTGTAGTTAAAAGAAGATATGACCAAAAAAGAACTTGAGCTTTTGATTAGTAAAACAAAGCAAACCAAAGTTTAGTGGATAAAAAGAAAAAGTTTCTAATTAAACTGCAGCTTAAACTTATCAAAGCTTCCATTTGCAGGAAGCCTGATTTTTGAACTTTGAAAGGAGTGCCTGGAAGAACTCATATTATATTCATAGTACAAGCTTAAAACAAAGATTAGATTAAACCTGCAGCTCAAGGCATTTCATTTTCTCTAGTTAGTGAAAACCAAAACTTTTTGTAGGTCAGAGATGTTACCATTAATTATTTTATTACTTTACTAAGGGCTATATGCTTTTATAGCTAGATAGGATAACCTGATGGTTCACCATCTAATTGTTTTAAAATAAACACTCATTTCTCAATCTGGATACACCATTCTCATTATTTTAGTAGTGTAATTCTTACATCCCTTCATCCAAACCCTGACCAAAAAGCGTTGATTTCATGTACTGTCCTGGAAGGTTCACACTCCAGGCTCTTTTCTGCTAACAATAAAATTCATATGAAACTTTCTACCAGAACTGTGGTCAATTTCTGAGGGAGAAATACTAACCACATTATGTGTCTCATCAGTAATTTTCAAAAAATGACACTTGCACTTGAACAGATGTAAAAAAAAAAAAAAAAAAAAACAAAACAGTTTACACAACTATTAAGAGCCCAATCCTGTTCTGATCACTATGCATGAGAAAAGTTCCCTTAAGTTCACAATTGTGGGATTGTACGTCATTGACTGACAGTTGATTCAGCACAGGGCAAAAGGTGAATAAACTGTGAAAGTACTTCAGAGACACAAAATAAGTGCAGGTGATAGGCAAGCTCTGTGAATAAAGGAAACAGTGTAAACTTTGGTTAGAATAAAAGGGAGTCAGTTTAAAAAGTAATTTTGGAAGCATCCCTTCTCCCACATTGTCAAGACGAATGCTTGAACTCTACAGACTTGTGTTTTGTTCAAATGCCAGGAAAGGTAGCAACTTCCACAGAACAAGCTGTGAAAACAATCAGCTGGGTACTGAACTGACACCTGGGTACTAAGAATAGCTTGAACACAGAATGATCCAAATGAGCACATCCTACTTGAGCCTTTTTCCTCTAATTTCAGGCACAAGTCTCAGGTTGTGGTGGGGTCAGGCCATTTTCAAGAAGGTTTGCCTTGAACTGCTCTCCTGCAGGGGACAACCAGAAAGCAGAGCAGAGTGAGAGAACTGCAGCAGTCAACTGCAGGAGTTTGTTTCTGTTCCAAGCAGTACTACTACATCCTGGGCAGGAAATCTTAACTCTCTGGCCGTTTCCATACACGTTTCTTCCCGAAAGAAGAAGGGGCCTCCGAAAGGAGGACTTCCTTCCGGAAGCTTCCCCCTCCTCCCCCCGGGCCACGCTTCTACACGGCATTTTGGAGTCCGGAAGAACGGTCTTCTGGACTCCAAATCATGTGACATTATGCTAATGAGGTGCGGGGAATTTGCAACCGTGCCTCATTAGCATCTTTTGCTCCATGTAATAGCATGCCACTTCCAAAGGTGGCCTGTGTAGAGACGGCCTCTGAGATCATCTCACCTGCTATAGACCAGATGGTCTCACCGGCGAAACTAGGTTGGCTGAACCCCCTACTCCTGGCAGCTGTTGGGGGAAGTGCAATCACAAGAGAAGGTTGTAAGAAGGCCTGGCTGACCTCGGGGTACAACCTATCAACTTGTATAAGCTCTTGCAGTTCATGCAGCTCATTGTGAAGCGGGGTCAAGGAACAATTACAGAAAGACTGCAACTGTTAGGCAGCATTCATTTTTACCTACTAGAGCAGGGGTCAGCAACTCCCAGCACAAGTGACAAAATGGTTACATGACCCAGTTTGCATCAGCCCTTCCCCTGCTCCCTCATGCAGCTGTGCGCTTGCTCAAAACCATACCACCTGTGGATTAACAAAAGACCAGCTGATAAAGAAGAACTGGACCCAGAACTGATCCCAACAGGATCCCACTTGATATAATCTTCCAGCTTGACTGAACAATTGATAACTGGTCTCTGGGAACCATTTTCAAACCAGTTATACACCCACCTTATGCTCCATCTAGTCTGTATTCTCTCTGGTCTGTTTTTGAGGAAGTTGTGTAAGACAGTATCAAAAGCCTTACTAAAGTCAAGATACTACTACATCTACTGCCCCCTCCAATCCACATGGCTTGTTACCCTGCCAAAGAAAGCTAATAGACTGTTTTGACACAAATTGTTCTTGACAAATCCATGTTATTACTTAGCACCTTATTATCTTCCAGGTGTTTGGAAATGGATTAATTATTTGCTCCATTATGTTTCTAGATTCTGAAGTTAAGCTCACAGGTCTGCAATTCCCCAGGCTATCCTTATTTCCCTTGTTGCAGAGTAGCACCATATTTGCCCTTTTCTAGTCCTCTAGAATTTCTCTCACCTTCCATGACTTTTCAAAATAATCATTAATGGCTCAGATACCCCCTCAGCCAGCTCCTTGTGTATTTTCAGATGTATTTTATCAGGTGCTGGTGATTTGGCAACATCTAATTTAGCACAGCTTCCTCTCTGTTACTATTTTTAGCTTGTTTTTTCCTTTTTTTAGCCTCTGATCCACCTCATTTTTAGTGGAATTCACTGTTAGACATCCAAGGCATGAGTTCTACTTTTCAGATATAATCTTTTACTAACTTATCTGGTTACTTAAAAGTTCATAAATTCTTAAAATCGAGAAGAAACAGGAAAACTGAGAAAATCACCTATTAGAAGACATATGTATCTGTCTAGACTATAGGATTTTATTTCAAAATATATTATAGCAAACAAATCTTACTTGTTTTAATTAGAAGAGGCACTTAGGTAACACGTTGATATGCCAGGACACTTCATTGTTTCAAATGGATGTACAGAAACTTTCTAGAAATATGTGGACAGGTAAGTTTGTACAACTTTGTTTAAGCTAGTAATCGCCAGCTCAGAGTGCCAGAAATTATGCTTTTTTTGTTTTTACAATATTCTGAAATTCAAATTTATAAAATATAAAATCAAATAGGAATGTTTTTCTTCTGTCTCAATGTATTTCATGTATTCAGTGGAAATGTAACTGGGGTCTACTTAGTTGTAAACAACCTGCAAATCATTTACTTTTACATGAAAAAAAAAGTAAAACTGTGATCTGTCTGCATACAATATTTGTACTCTGCATGCAAAATGAAAACAAACTCTTATGTTAAATTAGCTGGGTCATATCATGTTCTATGACAAGCTAGAGCCAGAAAACATTAAGGCTGGGTCTACACAAGAGAGTTTTGTCGACAGAAGGGGCCCTCTGTTGACATAACTCAGGGAGCGTCTACATGCTTAAAGCTTAAAGATTCTCAACAGAACTCTGCATTTGCCTCGACAGTATTATCCTTCAAAAATCTGAGGCATAACAATCTGTTGACAGAGTACTGGTGACAGCAGTATAGTGTATACTTTCCTGTTGACAGACAGGGCTTCCAGTTGCCTGGCAGCCCTCTTTGCAGAGCTGCCATTCCACTTTCTAGCACCAGAGGGCAGTGTAGTATGGCAGTTCTCTGTCAACAGAGCAAGTTGTGTGTAGATGCAATCTATTGACAGAGGTTCTGTCGAGATTATGCTGTTGACAGTAACTTCTGTTGACAGATGCTTCTAGTGTAGACATAGCCTCAGAGTAACATTAATTTTGATATACTTATCCCGGGTATAAGATACTCTTATAGTCAAAAAGTGCAGCCGAAAAGAAACATGGCTGCCCTTATTCAAAACAAATAAAGGAAAAAAAAATGTAAACCCACAGTGTTGCTGGAAAGGAAAACACTCAAAATAGAGTACGAATTTTTAAGAAAATTACTGGTTTTGATCTGTGCTTAGTGGACCACTGCATCTTGTCGTTAGTGAGCTGAACTACTCAATTTAAATAACCAGACTTGATTCTGTGTTCAATTAAACTGAGGTCACATTAATGAAAAAAAATTACTTCCAACAGTCCTACATTGACTAACAGTCATTACTTAATGTGGGTTGGGAATTGGAAGGAATTAACAGTGTAAATTTTTAGTTAAATTAGACACAATGATTTACTGGATACATGCTTGTTCTATTAATTTAATTTAAATCATTCAAAACACAATTGCTCTCAAACAGGTTACATCTCTATTTCAGAAAATGACTCCTACATGACAACTTAGAAGCCATGACATATTCTTAATTCTGGAAAACCTGTAATCTGTTAATGAAATAATAATTGTGAAAAAAGACCCATGCAATATAAACGTCCATATTTTCCAATTTTTCTCTTATTGCACGTACGTTTGGAAGCAAATACTACAATTTATCTAAGTGTAGTCTATTGTAGAAGATACTCATTTATAGTCATCCATGAGATTCAAAGATCATGTTTTTTAAGTTTGCATACTAATCAGTCTTTATTCTTGGACAATAAAAGTGTACACCGCTATGGACCTAACTTTTGCTCCTTGGGCGTCAATGTGAGTTTTTCCACAGATTTCAGTGGGAGCAGGATAGCACCTAAAAAGTGATTACCAGAACATGTAAATGCTTAGACTTGATATATCATTCAAATAGTGTGTGTATTTGTTAAATGAAATGGAGGACAAGAATAATGAGATTTTATGTTCATGCCCTTGCCAAGACACAGTGATGCACATTTGCTTATCAATGGTCAAGCTCAACCATAATTTCTATCAAGAATTTTTAGTTCAGGTATAAAAAATTAATTAATAGTGTAGTCAAGAGCTCTTGAATTGCCTTTTAATGCATGCATCATGGTGTCCTTGAACTTTAAAACACAAATGAACTTAAAATTCTTGTGTGCAGCTTTGAATTTTTATTCCAACATATAATTAAGTGCCTTGTAAAATTAAACTAGAAGACTGTTGTATGAAGAATGGAATAAAAATTAAGAATAATTACAGCCCTAAGTAGTTTTTTAAATTATATTTTAAATTAGTTCTATATTTTGTTTATGAATATTTTCATATTAGCTGTGAGAGTACGGACATATAACTTTAATTATATTTCATTTTGCTGCTGTTAAAAGACCTTCATTAAAACACTACTGAATTGTTTGAAAGGAGGATTCACTTGTTGTAGTAAGGTATTAAAAGACCTGGGTGAAATGCTGATCCTGCTGAAGTCAACAGCAAAATGTCAATTGACTTCAATACCGCCAGGATTATACCCATGGTTTCTAAGGGAAGGCTGAATTTAAGGATAAGCTTGGGCTCTTTAAACAGTCTGACATACTACCAAATTACATGGGTAGCAAAGATGCTGTAATCAAAGTTATATCCCCCAATAATACCAACACAATTTACAAAGTTTTTCACCCATAGTAACTGTCACTCTAACTTTTACAATATTTCACATGAATATCTGTGTCAGTTTTTCAGATGCCTAACTTCTAACATGGGTATACACAATATTGTGCATACTTACCCCTACACCTTGCTGAAGCAAACATATTAACATAGGGAAAGCCATATGGTCATACGGAAAATGACCAAGGGTCCATCTAGTCCAGTGCCATAACTCTGGCAGTTGCCAGATCCATACACTTCAGAGGATGGCCGGAATGTCCTGCAGTAGGCATATGTGGAACAATTGGCCCCTCTTGCAGGGTCTCATCCTGATCTCTTATAGTTAGACCGGTTAAACCAGTACTTTGATCATTCAGTTGCTCTTCTACAAACCCTGTTAGCTCCACAATATTCTCTTTGAGATGAGCTACGCAATACTGCATACAGTAATCCCGGTAAGGATGAACCATTGATTTAAATAAAGGCACAATACTTTTGCTACTGTTTCCACCCTATTTCTTATGCGGCTTAACATCTTGGCAGCTTTTCTGACTTCAGCTGTGCATTAAATAAATGATTGCACTGAGCAGCTATTTTAATGATGAGCCTATTCTTTTCTTGGAACTGTGATGCCCCGCTATTAAAATATTGCCATGATGAAAATTTGACTGTACTCCGCTTTCTGTTTCTCAGCCTGTTTTTGATCCAAGATAGTTCTTTACCTCTCTCTTTGTGATTACTTTGTATCTTCAAGCTTTTAGCCTTTTCTGCAGAACCTTTTGGAAGTCTAAATAAATTAGGTCTCTCCCTCTCTCTTTTTATATATATCTATATCTATATCTATCTATCTATACACACACACATATACATATTTATGCACTATTTTACTGACACATTCAAAGAATTCTAGCAGGTCAGTGAGACATGACTTTCCCTTTCAGAACCCATGCTGGTTAACCCTAGGGCTGTGTCTACACGTGCCCCAAACTTCGAAATGGCCATGCAAATGGCCATTTCGAAGTTTACTAATGAAGCGCTGAAATGCATATTCAGCGCTTCATTAGCATGCGGGCGGCAGCGGCGCTTCGAAATTGACGAGCCTTGCCGCCGCGCGGCGCGTCCAGACGGGGCTCCTTTTCGAAAGGGCCCCGCCTACTTCGAAGTCCCCTTATTCCCATGAGCTCATGGGAATAAGGGGACTTCGAAGAAGGTGGCGTCCTTTCGAAAAGGAGCCCCGTCTGGACGCGCCGCGCGGCGGCAAGGCTCGTCAATTTCGAAGCGCCGCTGCCGCCCGCATGCTAATGAAGCGCTGAATATGCATTTCAGCGCTTCATTAGTAAACTTCGAAATGGCCATTTGCATGGCCATTTCGAAGTTTGGGGCACGTGTAGACACAGCCTAGGAGAAAATGGTCTTCCAGAAGTTTTGCTATTCTATTGGCAAGATACTCAGTGTACACTTGTAAAATTGTAACAACCAAGCATATAAACATTAGAATTTCCATCCACAAAACTCATTCTAATGGGTTTTGTGGTACTAAATTCCAGGACTTTGCAAGCTTGGGTGTTAGAATTGTTCAAGTCTACCTGCATCACTGCAGCTACAAAATGTAGGTGCATTTATGCATACATCCATTCTTAGGCATGCACCTCTAGTGCTTGGGTTAAGAAACCCAGACCCTTAAAATGTGCTTAGGTCACATCAAACTATACATATATGCACGTGATATTACTACATCTCTCTCACACAGTCATTTTAATATTACAGCATACCTGATTCTGATGAAGTTAAGGGACGACCTCCAAATCTTATTTCTGGTTGGCGAAGTTTAGTCATGTTCAGTAGTTGTGTGACTTGTGGCACATCTGTATTTAGCTGGCAGGTTCGAGGAATAGTATCTTTGGGGTCATCAGCTGTGACTGGAAGACCAAATAGATTGGGAATTAAAGACAAAGGTATCACTTTTTATAACAAATTGTCTGTGACCGGGTCCACCTTGTTATAGACCTCCTCTGCCTGGATGCCTAAGTTTTGGGCCACTCTCCTAAGGAGCTGCTGGAAGGCCCTGCCATCCTCCAACACAGGTGAGGCTGAAGAACCTGCTCCTACCTCATCTGGGGAGGATGAAGAGGAGAGCCCCGGACCTCTGTCTGGAAGGGGAGGGTAGCTGTGCCTTATCCTTGCAACTGGCTCCTAGAAGCCACTACTGGGAAGCTGGGTGGCACTGTGCTTGGCAGGACCACAGGTGCTGATTGTTCAGGAAACCCCATGGTTGGCAGCTGATATGGTGCCGACATGGGTCCTTGCCCTTGGGCCTGATCAGGTGCCTGAACTGGCCCCTGGGTGTCTGGCAGCAGCAGTATCAGCACCATGATTGTCTGTACTGGTGGAATCCAGCCCTGTTTTGATGGGGCTGATGACGGTACCAAGGCTGACACCAATGACAGAGGCAGGGGGCTCTGAGATATTTGCTGGGTCCGACTGCTGTTCTGATGGGGGAGCAGCCGGCGACACCGACAGTACTGAGAGTGGAATCAGTGGGGACCTGGCACCCTGGATGTCACTCCCACTCCCTGGGTCTGAGCTTTGTGAAAGGCCCCTGGGGTCCAAAAGGGCCATTGCTGTGTACTTTGTGAAGCCGGCAGCCAAACAGTAGCATCTGAACTGTGACTACAGCACCTGTGACAGCTGTGGTGTGACACTCTTGTGCTCCCACTGCATCCGGAGCTTGAGTAGGAGTCCAACTCCAACACCAAAGACCATGGTGGCATTGAGGAGAGTGCTTGCGCTGGAGCATTGGGCACCTGAAACGGGCCCATTCTCTCTCCCTGATGGGACAGCACCAGAGCACTCGGCATTGAATGCGGTGTCAGTGCCGGCATCGATGTCCATGTCTGAATCGGCGCTGACATTACGTCCACATGCACCTGACATTCCTCTGTGTCAGTGCTATGTCAGTGATCCTCTACAGATGGAGAAAGACCTGGCACCATCACCTGTAGTAGTCCGTCCTTGGGCTGCTCAAAATCCTTAGGCATTGAGCGCAAGTCCAGAGAATGTGGGGTCCCGCTCCGCACCAGCTTCAATGCATGCAGCTCCTGCCCTTGGCAGGCTGTGGTGGAGCCATGGACTTGGGGCCACCGCACTTTGACACGGACGACCTGTGCTTCTCATGCCTCTTCTTCTTCTGCACCAGAGACTGACTCCTATGGCATGCAAGGGCAATGGTGCCTGCACCTGCTCCCGGTGCTGGGACTCTTTAGTTGGCACTGGGGTGGGTGGTGCCAGTGCACTCTACACCAAAGAGACTCCACTCCCAGATCCCGCTGGGGACTCCTGGGGCTGAAGTGCCACTTCATTAGGAGCACTTTGAGGCAGTGTGCCTTGCAAATTGAGCAACAGTCACCTAGGTGTCCTTTCCCCAAATAACTCCGATAAGCTGAACGGGGGTCGCTCTTGGGCATATGTTTGCCACACTTAGAACAAGTCTTAAAGCCGGGGAAGCCAAACATTCCGGGGATGGAAAGCTCCATCTTGGCTCTCACAAGATGGGAGAATTAACTACGTAACAATAAAACTATTTACACATATTTAAGAACTATTTACAGTACAAAAACAGGCTACTACCTAACAAGTTGAGTAGAGGATGTCAAGAACTCCAGTGATCGGCAGCATGGCAAGAAGAAACTGAGAGTGGGGTGGGTCAGGCAGTGCATACATTGGTCGCCATACCGGCCCCACTCCAGAGGGCACCACACCAATCCTATGGCTACTGGCTAGGGCAAAAAGCTTCTGATGACTGGGCGCATGCCAGCACACACCCAACTTGGAAGGCACATGAGCAATCACTTGAAGAAGGTATAGTTATTTAATCACTGACACATGACCATTTTGTTCCAGAATTAATACAATTACAATAAATTATCTAAACACACAATCTCCTTGACCTCTTGGTCAGTCTGAATACTTACATTGTCTTATCTTTCTTATCATAGTTGCTACTACTCACATTGAAAATACTGCATTACTCCATTGTTGTCTAAATTGAGATTTTTATTAGCACGTAAACAGGTTAGGTGCTAAACTTCTATTGCAAGTCACTAGGAGTCAGGCACTTTACTCGCAGAAAGCATTTGAAAATCCCACCCTAAATCTTTGTGACTATTTCTTCCTGGAATTCCTCTGCTAATGTTTTCTGCGCATCTTCTCCACCTTTTGCATGGAATAATTTTCTGGTATTGCAATCAAGTACAGTCTCTCCATATCCCTGATGAAAATATATTTCTTACATAAAATCCTTCAGTGTTAATCCCCAAAGAAATCTGACACATAATTTGATATAATAAATCCCTAATATCTACTGGTGTCTATATTAGCTTGGAACTGGTCATCTTGTTTCCTGGGGTACCATGTGCCCAATTTATACTGTAATATTCTATGGCAGGGACCCTATTTTCTTCTAGGTTTTGTGCAAGGCTGAACATTGATACTGAATACATAACCAATAAAGGGTATGAGAGGCTGGGGATAGACTAATGGAAAGGGGGCATGGGGGTAGTCCACTGATGCCACTGCAACTAGGCTGTGTCCTAACTTGAATATGAGGCTAAACTGGGTGCAAGGTGCTTCCTATCCCTCCTTGCGCTGGTGCTGGCAGTGATATAGGGGTCAATCTCTCTCCCCACACAAAGGACAATCCAGTGGTTAGACTGTTAGCCTGGGCTCTAGAGACCTGGGTTCAATGTCTTGCTCCACTATGGACATCCTGAGTGAAATTGAGAAAGGAATTTAGTCTCTGTTCCTCACCTGTCAAATGTGGCTCCCTTAATTTACAAGAGTGTTTCCAAGACAAGCTCAATACACATTTTGAGGCACTCAGATACTGTGATAACAGGGTCAACAAAAGTGTTTCTGATCATTCAGTGTATTTCATTTGTATAATTTCCGTTTCTTGAAGTCTTTGTCAGAAAAGTAGATTCCACACAACGCCCCTTTCAATCCTCCTTAGACTCTTTGCCATGAGAAGATGGCATTCAAACTGCAATTAGAATTTTAATAATCCAGGACTGAGCTACATTAAAACCTTCCTGTTTAATGCACCTTAAAATCATTAGCAAGCAGGAGAGGGACTTGTAGTTTCCCAACTAACATTTCCTTGGATTGTTTAAAGAAGAAAACCATTAACTGTTAAATCACAAAGCTAAATGTAATTGGGGAACTGCTGGAGTACAGCTAATTTACATGATTTTCATCCTCACCAGAAGCCACCTTGGAGAATGACATCTTCCTTTTTTCCAACAGAAGCACCCACTGATTATTAAGCAAGAGCCTGTCTTCCATACAAGTTGATGAAATACTTCCAGAGATAGTTTTGCTTGAAAAATACTAAAAAGGTATTCTAACTTAAAGAAAAGACCTTTCCCACAGAACACAACCAATGAAGTTGGCACTCTATAAAATATCTACATGGAGCCTTGGTCTTGTGACACAATGTGTCCCTCAGATATTTATTATAAAGTATATATGTAAGTCAAAAACTGCTTTCCCCCAGGAATCAATGATATAAAGAGGGAACTGGCTCCTGAACCAAGGCTTGATACCTTATTTTCAACCAATAACTCAGATTTTTGTACTAAATGAATTATAGATAACCAGTGTAGCAACATCAATGTATTTATTTGGCAAACTGGATTCAAATAAATATAAAATCACATATGCTTTGGCCTTCCAGAATGGCGCTGGAAGGGGTGCCTTGCCGTTGCTTGCCTGATTGGCTTCCACCATCAGGGTGGCTTGTTGCTGGGTAGACTTTCTCCATGATATTGATTGGCTGAGCCTGTGGCTGGAGCCAAGTAAAAAGCAGTGAAATCAGTGATTAGCAGTGGCTCAGAAGGTGATGCATGCTTTTGGCATAAGGGAGGAACAAGAATTGTAGGGGCAAAAATGGGCAGTCAAAAGAAAAGCATCATAAATGTTAAGGGAGATTAGAGAGGCTATCAAAATAAAAAAACACAATAATAATAGGAGATTTCAATTATCCCCATATTGATTGGGTGCATGTCACCTCAGGACGGGATTCAGAGATTAAATTTCTTGATGCCTTAAATGACTGCTTCTTGGAGCAGCTAGTACAGGAACCCACAAGGGGAGAGTCAATTCTCGATCTAGTCTTGACTGGAACGCAGGATCTGGTCCAAGAGGTAACTGTTACTGGACCGCTTGGAAATAGTGACCACAATATAATAACTTTTAATATTCCTGTGTTGGGAAGAACACCGCAGCGGTCAAACACTCTGGCATTTAATTTCAAAAAGGGGAATTACACTAAAATGAGGAAGCTAGTTAAACAGAAACTAAAAGGTAGAGTAATTAAACTAAAATCCCTGGAAGCTGCATGGAAACTGTTTAAAGACACCATACTAGAGGCCCAACTTAAATGTATACCCCAAATAAAAAAACACAGTAAGAGACCTAACAAAGAACCACCATGGCTAAACAGCCATGTTAAAAAGGCAGTGAGAGAGAAAAGGGCAGCTTTTAAAAAGTGGAAGTCAAATCCTAGTGAGGAAAATAGAAAGGAACATAAACACTCCCAAATTAAGTGTCATAATGTAGTAAGAAAAGCCAAAAAAGATTTTGAGGAACAGCTAGCCAAAAATTCAAAAAACGATAGTAAAATGTTTTTTAAATACATTAGAAGCAGGAAGCCCGCTAAAAAAGCAGTGGGGCCCTTGGACGATAAAGATATAAAAGGAGCAATCAAGGAAGTCCGTGCCATTGCGGAGCGATTAAATGATTTCTTTGCTTCAGTCTTCACGGCTGAGGATGTTACAGAGGTTCCTAAATTTGAGCCAGCCTTTTTAGGTGACAAATCTGAGGAACTCACTCAGATTGAAGTGACATTAGAGGAGGTTTTGGAGTTAATTGATAAGCTGAATAGTAACAAGTCTCCAGGACCAGACGGCATTCACCCAAGGGTTCTGAAAGAACTCAAATGTGAAATTGCGGAGTTATTAACAGTGGTTTGTAACCTATCCTTTAAATCCACTTTGGTACCAAATGACTGGAAGACGGCCAATATAACGCCAATATTTAAAAAAGGCTCTAGAGGAGACCCTGGCAATTATAGACCGATAAGTTTAACATCAGTACCAGGCAAATTAGTAGAAACACTAGTAAAGAATAAAATTGCAAGGCACGTAGAAGAGCACGAATTGTTGGGCAAAAGTCAGCGTGGTTTCTGCAGAGGGAAGTCGTGTCTAACTAATCTATTAGAATTCTTTGAAGGGGTTAATAAACATGCGGACAAGGGGCACCCAGTGGACATAATATACCTAGATTTCCAGAAAGCCTTTGACTCGGTCCCACACCAAAGGCTTTTATGTAAATTAGGTGGTCATGGGATAGGAGGAAAGATCCTTTCATGGATCGGGAATTGGTTAAAAGACAGAAAACAAAGGGTGGGAATAAATGGTAAATTTTCACAATGGAGGAGGGTAACTAGTGGTGTTCCCCAGGGGTCAGTCCTGGGACCGATCCTGTTCAACTTGTTCATCAATGATCTAGAAAATGAGGTAAGCAGTGAGGTGGCCAAGTTTGCAGATGACACCAAGTTGTTCAGGACAGTCAAAACCAAAAGGGATTGTGAAGAACTACAAAAAGATCTCAGCAAACTGAGTGATTGGGCAGCAAAATGGCAAATGAAATTTAATGTGGGTAAGTGTAAGGTAATGCATGTTGGAACAAATAACCCAAATTACACGTACTACATGATGGGGTCAAATTTAGCTACGACAGATCAGGAAAGGGATCTTGGAGTTATAGTGGATAGTTCTCTGAAGACATCCACGCAGTGTGCAGCGGCAGTTAGTAAGGCAAATAGGATGTTAGGAATTATTAAAAAAGGGATCGATAATAAGACAAAAGATATCATACTTCCCCTATATAAAACTATGGTACGCCCACATCTTGAGTACTGCGTGCAGATGTGGTCTCCTCACCTCAAAAAAGATATATTGGCATTAGAAAAGGTTCAGAAAAGGGCGACTAAGATGATTAGGGGCTTGGAACGGGTCCCATATGGGGAGAGGCTAGAGAGACTGGGACTTTTCAGTTTGGAAAAGAGGCGATTGAGGGGCGATATGATAGAGGTATATAAAATCATGAATGGTGTGGAGAAAGTGAATATAGAAAAATTATTTACCTTTTCCCATAATACAAGAACTAGGGGACACCAAATGAAATTGATGGGTAGTAGGTTCAAAACTAATAAAAGGAAATTTTTCTTCACACAGCGCACAGTCAACCTGTGGAACTCCTTGCCCGAGGAGGCTGTGAAGGCCAGGACTCTATTAGGGTTTAAAAAAGAGCTTGATAAATTTTTGCAGGTTAGGTCCATAAATGGCTATTAGCCAGGGATAAAGTATGGTGCCCTAGCCTTCAGAACAAGGGCAAGAGATGGATGGCAGGAGATAAATCACTTGATCATTGTCTTCTGTTCTCCTTCTCTGGGAGACCTGGCATTGGCCACCGTCGGCAGATGGGATGCTGGGCTGGATGGACCTTTGGTCTGACCCAGTATGGCCATTCTTATGCTCTTATGTTCTAAATGGCACCCAATGTAAGTTGGGCATCACAAATCTGAGGACTCCTTGTATAGCTTCATTTACCTGATGTCATCTATTGTCCAAGAAGACTAGATAGGCATGACCTAAACACACTTCACTTTTCATGAAATCACAGTTTTGCAAACGATTAATTTAAAGATTGTGATCAAGAAGCTTTGTTTTTACAATACGAACAGGAATGATCAAGATAGCTGAATAAAATCTGTAACGCACCGTCTGCCTCAGCTGTATCTTGGGGCTTTGATTTCAAAGTGAAGATTTTTCTCAGTTTACAGTTAGCTGAAATAATAATTCCATCCAAAGACTGGAAAACAGCTCCTTTGAATATTTCACTGGTGAATGCTACCAAGTCAATGCACAAATTGCACCACTAAAATAGAGAAACAAAAAAGTTTAGTGCAATCTTAGATAAACTATGGCAGTATAGTAAAAATTATAGAATCATAGTAATTTAGGCCTATCAGGGCCTTTGAGAGGTCTAGTCCAAAATCTGTGCTGAGGCAGGACCAAGAATAATTAGGGAGGCACACAACCAAACCCCCTGCCCCACCCCTTCCCTGCCCCTTCTCAGAGGCCCTGCCCCCCATTCACTTCCCATCCCTACCATTGCTAGCTCTCTCCGACCCTCCCTCACCTGCACTAGGCTTGTATGGGCGGTTGGGGTATGGGAGAAGGTGAAGGCTGCACCTGGGCTCAGAAATGAGGGATTGATGTCGTAGGAGGAGGCCCAAGGCCGGTGCAGGAAGCTGAGGTACGAGAAGCAGTGAGGGCTCTGGCTAGGAGAGCAGGCCGTGGGGTGGAGCTCAGGATAAGGGGCTTAGGGTGTTGGACTGAGCTGTGGGCTGGCATGTTTGGCATAGGGGAGCAACCACAGGACTGGTGCAGGGGGCTGGAGTGCGAGAAGGGGTGTGAAGAGTGGGCTCCAGCTGCAAAATGCTTACCTCAGGTGGCTCAGGGATACAGCACAGTGGGATATGATCCCTGCCTGCTGAGGTCTGTGCAGCTTCTGGAAGCAGCCAGCATGTTTGGTTCCTAGCTGGAGGGGTCAGGTGGCTCTGTGTGCTACCCGTGCCTGCAGGTGCTGCTCTTGCAGCTCCCATTGGACACAGTTCCCTGGCACTGGGAGCTGCAGAGCCAGTGCTTGGAGTGGGGCCAGAATGAACTTCTCTGATCATCCCTCTGCCTATGGTTTACAGGGACATGCTGGTTGTTTCTGGGAGCTGCATGGAGCCAGGCAGCCTGCCTTAGTTCTGCTGCACCACTGACTGAATGTTTAACAGGCCAGTCTGACTGGAGCTGCTAGGATCCCCTTTTGACTGGGTGTGCCAGTTTAAAACCAGACACCTGGCAACCTTAGTACATCAAGACCATAACTTCCATGTGTTTGTCTAATGTAGTCTTAAAAAAACTCCAATGATAGGTATTCCACAGCTTCCCTTGGAAACCTGTTCAAGTAGTTGGCTATCCATACAGTTAGAAAGTTTTTGTTAATATCTTGAATCTCCCTTGTTGCAGATTAAGCCCATTACTAATAGCCCTACCTTGTACATATATCTGGAGAACAACTGACCATGAGTCTCATAACAACAACCTTTTACATATTTGAAGACTACCTAGTTCTCTGATAACTAAAACTTGTACGATGGGATTGGACTCTGAAGGCTTTTCTTTATGCATAATATTTCACTATTTCAAAAATAATCTGATACCACTACTGTAGTTACACCTGCAAGAGTCATTTATATTTACAAATTTGTGATTGCATATATAAAATTGATGACCGTGTCCTCAAATGAGCACAATTAGCCAGGGCATCATGATAAAGATGCTTTTGCAGACAACTGCCAAAGCAAATTATGAAAAGAATTTGTTAATTGCAAGGTTTTTTTGATAAAAAGTTTGCCTACACTCAACAGTTTAAAGGTTGTTTAATTCCACCATAGCTTCTTAAACATTTTAGAAGACTGTGCTTAAAACCTTTTTGTATCAACGTGTCCTCCAAAGCAATGATACACCAGTGCCCTGTCTGTAGCAGGAAACAGAACAATATTTACACAAAATTTTAACTACTTAATTATCTAACATGGTGACACCCATGACTATAACAAGAAAGTTCAGTATTATGTCTGGTACTCATGACACAATACTGCATTTGTCCTATTCTTATCTACATTCTGCAAAATCAAGGTCAGCTTTATGTTAGCTAACTTGAGGGTTAAAACCAATGTTAAATGGTGTTTCAACATAATACAATCTCTCAGTCTCAGCATTTGCAAGGGTTCCATTTTGAGAACCCTCGTGAATGTTGAATTTCACAAATATGGCTCCTGCCTGGAGCCTGGCTGCCGGTGCTCCTGCCTGGGGTCCCAAGGGAAGGGGCAGCTGCCAGTGCTCCATGAGAATCTTGAGATCCTACTATATAGGCAAAACTTCAGTGACCAGTTTTCCATTAGGTTAAAAAACAAACAAACAAACCAAAATTTATACTATATAATGGCACTAGTCTTTCTTATATTATTCCAATAGCTGCTTCACTTTTGTAAGTTTTAATTTTATGGTAAAGAATGCAGCATCTGTGCATATGTTGATTTTTAAATAATCTAGACCAGTGATTCTCAAACTTTTGTTTGATGACTCCTTTCACAAATCAAGCCTCTGAACCCCCTTACAAACAAAATACCCACCGTTTTACATTTAACACTGTGATAAATGCTGGATGGGAAGTGAGGCTTAGGGGTCAAAAATGACAACTTGCAATGCCCACCAAGCAATAATCTTGCAACCCCTGGAGGGGTCATGAGTTCCAGTTTGAGAACACTTATACACACATGTAAGTAGTTGAACATATCTCATGTAGAACAGAACAAAAATCAGTATTTCCCTAGAAAATAGAATTAAAAAAGGTCCAATATGTATAAAAAGCCCAGTATCTACATACCAAATATAAAACATATTGGGTGGGGTGGAAATCAGGTACAGCAATTACATTTAATCCCAGGCAGCTTTAAAAGAAAACCGTACCCATTATTTTTCTGCTCCTATATCTGAAATTTCAAAAAGTAAAAAAAAATGAAAATTAATGAAAATAAAATTTTTAATTATGATTGACATTTGTAGGTCTACTACACTTTACTGAAAAACTGCAATCCTTTGTAAAAACGGCAGTACAGGAAGCCTAGGTATGAGAATGTAAGTCACATTCCAACTGGTTTCAACACAAATGAAGCAGTGTTGGAAATGGCACTGAATTCTGTGTGACAAAAATACAATGCCCAGTGGATAGAGCAGTGCAGGGAAAAGTATTGGGACTCAGAAGACATGGTCTGTGTTTCTGGCTTTGCCACCGGACAACTTGCTTGACCATCAGCAAGTCACTTCGTTTCTCTGTGCCTCAGTTTTCCTATCTGTCAAATGGAGAAAAATGACACTTATGCCTTTGCAATGTGGTTTGAGATCTACAAGGGAAAAGTACAGTATAATAGCTAGGATTTATGAAGGGGCAAAAATTTCTATAAAATATTGAGGTTTACATCTGAACGCAGTAGACAATAGTATTAACTATAAGTATCAATTTAAAATTTGGTCCAACAACTTTGGCCATTGAGAAAAGCAGCCTTATATTACTAAAACAAACATGTCCCTCTTTAAATACCTGCAAGAATTAAAAGGCAGCTAACCATAAGATTTTTTAAAAAAAGGTTAAATATTCACAGAGATTAGAGCAATCCTTTAACAAGCAATGGCTGTGGAGGGGTTAAGGTTATTAAAACATTTTGTCATTGTAATTGATCAGAATATTTAGACAGATCTCTGATGAAAGATTTATTATCCAAATGAAACCCTGTAATTGATGTTCATATTCTGAGTGAATTTAATTTACTGTACATTAATGCATACTTTAGTCTTGACACATTAGTGTTAACCTGACACCAAGACCAACTAATTGGAATTGTATTGAAGAAAAATAATTTATTTCAATGGATCTTGAATTAATGACTACTTCAGTGGTGTGGCCTGGTGCATATTAATTTTTTAAAAGCGTCTCTTGCTAGAAAGTTTAAAAAAAACCTCAGGGAAGTTAGAAATACAAATTAACATAACTATCTTGAATTAAATGATAATAAAATATCCCCTTAATAATTTTAGAGATCTGTATGAAATATTTTTTCTTAGAGCTAGTCTTATGTTCTGTTAGCTACCCATGAAGAATTCTTTGTAAAAACAAATGACATTTCAAAGTGGGCTCCAGTGCTTACTCAGAGTTCCATTAAAGGTGATAAAGTCAATTTCAGGGCGAATGAGAAAAGCTGCTAATGAAACAGAATCAGTAAGGAAAACAGTGTTTCAGCAATGTTGAGGAGCTGGAGCCTGTGAAAAATCAACAATTCATGAATGATGGTGAGCTTGGAGACAGCAGAAATTCCAAATATACTGGAATGGAAAGACACTAGGTAAGACGTAACAGAGACAAACAAGGTTAGCGAACACAGACCCTAAAGGACAAGAAGGGAGTCAAGGTGGTAAGAAGATGGGAAGTTGTAGGTTTAAGTGCAGAGGAGGTCAGAACTAGGACCAATAGCCATTAGCTAGGAGAACACAGAGAGAAAGGAGATCAAGATATCTGTGAGAACAAAGAAAGCACACAGAAAAGATCGTGGAAGAGTAGTAAGAAGCAGAGTTTGGCAATAGATATGGGGCACCAATTACAACATCCACAGCCTCCTCAGATTTTGATGATCACACAGATCTTCATAGCAGTAAGGCAGACAGAAATCAGATTATTTTCCTCCATGCTATAAGCAGCTCTGATGCCATCTGGTAGAGACAGCTATATACGTACATAAAAATATCTATACACATGTGCATATGCATCAGATATTGTGTATCTCCTATTCAGTTAGACAAAGCCCTCTTTCAAGAATTGGAGCCACCAGGATTTTATCAGGTCTGTAAAGCTATGTGTTTGAAGTATCTGATACAAACAGAAAGATTCTGTGCAACAGCACTTTAAGTAACATATCCAAGATACCTACTATTCTGCGTTTGATCATAGAAAGAGGAAGTTTTGCATGCAGAGGAGTTACAGACAGCTCCTTATGAACCGTGGATAAATACAATCTTCTTTTAATGTTTCCTAAATCAGTTACCCTGTAAAGAGAAAGGCAGGGGTGGGGAAGAGAAGAAAAGTGTCTTGATCAATTCAATAACCCTCTATCTTTGGGCAACCACAGGAAGCTATTATTCCTAGGTAGAACCTTTATATCAGGGATAGCAAATGGGGAATTTAAGAATTACCCCTTTTACAAGGTAAGTAATGGGATTTCTTTCTCAAATTCAAACTTAGTGGCTACGAGCCTGCATATATAAAATCACTTTACATGCTAATTTTATTTCAGAGCTCTACACTCTTTGCTGGATTTCCACAGCCCTTCAGCCTCTGAAAGAATTTAATTTGTATGAAGCGAGAAGCCACTAGCCTCTAATAATCATGCTTATTTTGGTCCCTTAAGCTTGTGTTATGTTGGCACACACTGCCACCTACTAAATTGGAAAACATTATGGGCTTTCTTTTCCTAAAAATGCATCTGTCATTTTATATAGGCTCTTTGTTGGCTTAAAGATAGACACAAAACATTGTCTGTCGCTTTCGCTTCCTGAGCACATATCTCTAAACCTGAATGATAATACATAAGTTTATTGCTTACTATTCAGGTCATCTTCCAGTGACACCAAGGAGCTGGAATCTGAACACCTGTAATGGATTTAGACCGCAGCCCTGATCACAAAGATTTGGTTGTTTTAAAATTGATAAAGAGGCTCGTTTTTTCAATTCAGCTTCCTTCAGGTCTTGGGGTAACATAACCAGCTTCATATCTCTCAACCTGTCCCATACTGTTATGTTGAGAACTGATATTACTTGAAAGGCTACATTTTACAGCTGGAAATTATGATTAATTCATATGCTATTTTAAACAACTTTATTTCTACTAAACTGATATTTTTCTACCATTCACAGTCCTCCGCAAGAAGTGATGATTCAGTCTCATTGTCAGCTTTAAATCAGTGTTAACGTTTGATTTTTTTTCTTTTTAAACCTACTGAACTGTGAAACCCAAATGCAGTGTTTCAGTTTCAAATGTGAAGAAACTGTTATTCTCATGTAGAAACTGTTCTTCCCTTTTGTTCTGCAAAATTTAGGTTCTGATTTTACAAAACAGAAGAGTTTCTAGCTCTTTCCTAGTTGTGAAGACAATCTTCCAAAGGTAAATTAAAATGTATCAGCTCCTTCAAATCTGTGATAGCCTTTCAGCCATCTGAACCTCAGCCTGTTCATCAGCCATTGGCAGGGGAATTAGCTAAATCATTTGTATAGTGACCCTGAACTTTGTTGAATAATGAATGAAACATTTCCCTAATGTAGACAGAACTGTCCTGTATCGTCAGGTCAGACCCTCCTTTGGACTGAGTAAAAAGGCCTAATAGTGTGATGCAAACCCTGGTCTCTCAACATGTAGTGGTCATAGTAATATTAATAGTACTACAGATTGACCCTTGCTAGTCTGGCACACTTGAGACCTCACTGGTGCCAAATGAGAAAATTTGCCAGACCACGAGAAGTCAATATTGTCTAGCAGCACTACCAACATTTCCACTGCTTACTGGGCTCTTAGGAGGCATTTAGGGCGAAATGGCAGCACAGAACTCTGAGAGCCAGGACTGGTGGCTGTAAACAAACTCTATGAGACCACGGGAAACTTGGCCATACACATAAGAGATAGCCTGGCTAGCTAAAAATCATACGTTATGGATGTTGCTGGATGAGAGTGTGTTGGACTAGAGATGTGCAACCTGTACCGGGAGTCAAATGGATGCCAAATTCTCACTGCACTGAGAATGTTAGTAAGTACTCTCCAGTAAAGAAATATCCTAAAGGTACGACATCCATGTCCCATCAAACAAGTTTCTAATGATTTATATTTAGATAACTCTTTTTCTGTTAAGGTAGTTCTAGTCTAAACATGAGGAAGGCCATACCAGATCAGACTAATGGTCCATCTCTCCCAGTACTCTGTCTTCTGATAGTGTTAACTGCCAGATGCTTCAAAGTGAATACAAAGGAGAGATGGACCACTCCCAGATTCTGACAAAGAGAGGCTAGTAACACTCAGAACATGATGTTGCATTCCTGCCTATCCTGGCTAATAGCTATTGATGTACTTTTCTTCCTCAAACTCATCTAGTTGTTATTTGCACCATGTTAGAGTTTCAGCTTTCAAAGTAACCTCTGGTAACAAGTTCCATACATCGACTGCGTGTTGTATGAAAATGTAGTTCCTTTGGCTTGTTTTAAATTTCCTGCATATTAATATCATTGGGTCATTTCCAGTTCTCATGTTGTGAGAAGGAGTAAATAACATTTCCTTGTTCACTTTCTCCACACCAGTCAAAATGATACAGACCTCTATCTTATCTTCCCTTAGTCATCTATTTCCCAACCGGAAAAGTCCCCGTGTTTTTAATCTCTCCTCACATGGAAGCTGTTCAATACATTTAATCATATTTGTTGATCTTCTATGTTCCTAGAATAGTTTTGCTCTATTCCTAGAATAGTTTCTGTAACTCACCAGAACATCTGAAAACCACTAATTTTAAGTGTTTAGTTCAAAAAAGCCTCAGTTTACATCCTCTCTTTCATTTTCTTCTGTGCTTTCACGAGTACATCTTACATAACATGTTTGCACATTAAAACAACTTTTGCCCTCTGTGGGCCATTCAGAATTTCAACCAAACAGGATTTAATATACCACATAACCTAAACATGTGACTCTCTATGGGTTTTGCTGGTGGCTGCAGGCAGAAGTGGGTATATGAAGGAGTGTTTTCAGAGCACCCATTAGCTACTTTCCTTGTTCCCTGGTATTATTGGGCAGCTTACTACCTGGATGTTGGATTTTTGGCAATGTTCCACAATTCGATCTTCCTCTGGTTTCCTCTTGAGAGCCTCTGCTTTTTCTCCAGGTTTCTATCACTGAGCACCCGCAGGGGAAGCAAACAAGAGGGAAAACAATAGTCCAAAAGCTGCTCCCTTTGCAGCACCCCTCACAAGATGCCAACCACTGTACAGAAAGAAGCTACACGCTTGCGTTGGCGAAGGAGAATTCACAGCCTGTTCCTGCTATTTGCCTGTGGCTGCTTTTATGTATATCTAGTTCCCACAGGCTCATGTAAGTTCTGGCTGTTAGTTTCTGAAATTGAGCAACTAATATGAGAGGCCAGTAGTTTGAAGGACCAAATTACTTTAACAAGTGGTCCCCAAACGGTAGGATGTGCTTCCTTAAGTGTGGGGGAGGGGGAGGGGCAGGCAGAAGGGTTTGAGCCAGCCCCTCAGTGGATGCGGGGGAGTATCACCCAGCTTTGGTGGCAACTCTGCTTTGTCCCCAGCCAAGGTCTGGTCCCAAATGCAGCTCCAGCCTGTTCCCTAGTCAATCACTGGCATTGCTTGGTGCTCTCTGCCCCCAGGCCAGCAGTGTCTCTAGCCCCAGCTCCTCCTCTTGCTACACTTTCAGTCCGAGATCATCTGCTGAGCCCACAGTGCAGTAATAGGAGGCAGGGCATGGAAGTATTTCGTTACTGGTAAGGGGAAGCACAGCAGGAAAAACTGGGGTACCTAGCAGTCACTTAAACAGAGCCCTGTCCTACTCGCACTGAAGTTAACTGCACTGTTGCCAATGAACAGTAATGCTCCTTAGGGGTCTGCCTGCAGAGCAGAGTTATTTCAGAATAACAGCCACTATTCCAAAATAACTTTGTGAGCATCTACACAGCAAAACCGCTGTTCGAAATAATTTCAAAATAGCAAACGGCTTATTTCAAATTCTGTAAACCTCATTCTATGGGGGATACAGCAAAATTGATATTTCAGTATACGAGCTGCACAGAGAGGGAATAGGGGCTATTTTGCAATAAGATAGTCTGGAGTATTTTATTTCAAAATAATGCTGTTGTGTAGACATAGCCTATTTCAGATTAGCAGGCTTCCAGCGGCTCTGACCCAAAATAGGCTCTATTGTGCATGGCCAAACTATTTCAGAATAAGTTTTGCTTATTTTGGGGCTTCACTGTAGTGTGGATGCATTACTCATGAACAGCTTTTTTTGAAATAATAACTGTCAAATAAGTTATTCTGGAATAATTCTACAGTATAGATACACCATAGGAAGCCAATGGCAAAACACTGTGAGCGAGACGGGATCAAAATGAGAGTCTTTGAATAAGTTTTGCACCCCTTTCCAAATGAGTGGCAATAAAAACAGAATAGTACCCCACATCTCTATAGATCTGTTTGCAAGTTATGCTTAAAAATAATCATCCTGTTTTATTCATATTTTATTTTTAGTCTTTTCTTCTCTGAAATATATTAGTGCAGCAATAAAGAAGCCATTGGCATGGGTGCAGTGCAAATATGCAGCTAATGATGACCAATTTTATACCATCAGCTGTAAAATGCAGGAGTTAAATGTGATTGTTTTCATGATCATATTTTGGTATACCCAGTAATATATTGCTATTTGATTATAATTACATCTGAAGAGATGTTTGTTCTTTGTGAAATAAACTGTAAATCTACACATACATATTTATATTCTGTTCAAAAGCAGAGTTGGAGAAACAGGCATTAGGGTTATATGCTATAAAAGTAATTTATTTTGGGAAACAAACTGAATTGTTATTTAGTATAGCTTTTTATGCTCTCATTACAGTACTTCTTAAGGGCTACAACTAAACTCTGAGGTCTGAACAGTTAACATATCTATCAAGAAGCTCTTATTTGGGATAATGCAGATGCTGAGAGATTAGAATTTAGGAGTCTTATTTTCAAAATTGCTTGTATGGTTCGTGCCATGAAACTCAATATTTATTTTTGATAGCAAAAATAAAACCTATCTTCAAACTATGAAGACAAGAAACATCTGCTTTACTCTCCTTAGGGATATTTGAAAAAAGCTATGTAAGAGTTAACGTGTCCATGCTTGAGCATTCATATTTAAGGGTCAGACACGCAATAGAAAAGTAATGAGACCACGTTGAGAAAAAATGAGGTAGTCAACAAGAAAATCAACCTCATTTATAATAATATTCCTGTGATCAGCAGGTGCATAACTCTCCCAGCTATGGTCATTAACGACATTCATTTCACACTTAACATCTACATTTGCAAACCATTTGAAAGCAAAATTACTTATCAATTCAATTTTCAATTCTATTTTATATTTTCAACTTTGATTGACTATTTTCCTCACAATGGCAACTATAGTGAGAATGTGAATAAATGTTGCAACTACCCATGAGTATAGACAAGCTCATCTGCTCAGATTACCTATTCACTTTACTACTGCATATACAATAATTTACAACCATTTGTTAATGTTCACTTCAAGACTTAAATTGAACTTGGAAAAAAATTGATCTTGGGCTGCTGAGGGGATGCTTCACTTATTCGACTTACTTGTTCTAAATATGAAGGTGTTTCCTCTCTTTTTAAATGACTCAACCTGGAAACGTAACAGCTACATCTACACTAGGCATTATTTTCGAAAGTCCAGGCCCTCTTTCGAAAGAGCGTGCAGCGCGTCTACACATGCTGCGCACGCTTTCAAAAATGAAACTGAAGGAGCGCGGCCCAGTATCCGAAATCGTTCTTCCAAACACGCAATAGTAAAAGCTGCCCCTTTTGAAAGCTTATTTCAAAAGAAGGCATGTGTAGATGCTCTGTGACCCGCTCTTTTGAAAGAGTGGGGTGCGCCATGGTGCCGATCGGCTGGGACATGGAGACGTGCTGCCCAGTGCCTGCAAGGCTCTATGTGTGCACAGCAGACCTTAACGCTGCACGCACCCAGAAACCCTGTTGCAGGAAGCTGAGAGCATGCAGGCAGCAGCCATCGCACGTGGTGCCCCTGCACACCTCAGCAAGACCCCCAGCGGCTACTGGACCAGCCTGGCCACCAGCCAGAGACATAAGGAGCCCCAGGGCCACCCCCCCCGGAGTGCACCCAGGAATCCCAAGGGTCCAGCCACGGGGAGGGGGCACATCCCCTCCTGGAGCAAGCACGAGCTCTAGGACACGCTGGGGCTCTGGCAGGAGAAGGAGGTGCTCCAGGTTATGGGGAGCAAGCACCGGAATGCAGCTGCTTTCACCCAGCTGGCCGAGGGCCTGACTACCCGGGGTCACCCTACCTGCACTCCTGACCAGGTAAGAAGTAAGGTGAAGTGGCTGTGGCAGGGTTACATCCAGGCTCGGACTCAGCCAGCCCGTTGGGGGCCGCCCCCACTGTGTCCCTCTATTACATGGGGTTCAGCAGCATCCTGGGTTGCCAGGACACCTCCTCCCTGCTGGCCCTCCTGGACACCTAAGCCAAAGAGCCCCAGCTGGGAGAGGAGCAGGAGCTGGGACCCACGGCCAGCCCCATACCACCAGTGCTGGAGATGGAGCCAATCTCAGCTGGGGACTGGTCCAGCGAGTCATTGACCTCCCCTCCTGCACCTCCAGCTGGGAATCAGCCAGTTGGTCCACCGCTGAGGTTGGGGGATGCCCATCAGGTATGTACCCAACAGGGCCCACACCCAAGGCCACAGGGTGGGGGCTGCATGCTCACTGGAGGGCCCCACACACCCCAGTGGACCCTGGCCAGCCACTACTCAGCTGGGCTGTGGCCCTCAGGAGGGCAGCACAGATGCCAGTGGCCTTCAGAACCCACTCGATGGATAGTGCTGTGGCCCCCTGACGGGGAAGGAGATGGCAGGGGCTGGACTAAACAAAGGGGCTGCCCCCATGGGGACGGGGACCCCCCCTCACCATCATGGACCTCCAGGGCTGCCCCACCATTGGACAGGTGATGGGGACCCGCCGCCCATGGGGGACGAGGGGCATGGGCCATGGGTTGGTACTCACGGCCTGTCCTCTTCCCTCCTATTCTTGCAGCTGTGCCATCCAAGGGCCAGGAGAGCCTCACATCAGGCAGTGCCACATACAAAACTAGGGTGACCTTGCTCCTGGAGGGGCAAAAGGCGGGCAGTGGAGGACCTCCACCTCACCACTTCTGTCTGCAGGCAGGTGGAGGTGGTGGAGTGGCCCCTCCGCCTGGAGGAGGGCGAGGTCACCTGGCACTGCGTGGCTTGGACAGAACTGATGGGCACCCTGAGGGATGTGGCGGGCACCTTCAGGGAGCTCTTGGCCTGGATACCCCATCCTGCTGCCCCCCTTGCTGCCCCACCTGCTGTTCCTCCTGCCAGACCCCTGGAGAGGCCCCAGCTGGAGCTGATTACCAAGCTGTGGCAGACCCCTGGCCCTACCTCCCCATCATCCCCATACCCTCCCAGCCTCATCGGGAGATGCTGGACCGCGGGTCATGGATTCTGGGGTTGCTGTGGGTCAAGGCCCTCCACCCCTGCCCCGCAGTAAGTGCCCCCCAGGCAGGCCACCCATGTCCCCCATCTCTTGTAAACAGGTTGCCCCCTCCCACCTGTAAATAGTTGCATGCTTACATTCTGCATATTTCAAAAACAAAGTTCCATGTTGTGTTCAATAATAACAGTTTATTTCACCCGTATCCCTGTTCTGCTGTGTGCCTGGTGGGGAGGGTGGTGTGTGGGAGGCAGTACGCAAGGGGTGGGGGACTGCATGTGGGGGTGGCATTAGGAGGTGCATGGGGTGGAGGGGTGAGGGTGGTGGACCCACTGGGGTGGCTGTGGCAGTGTTCACTGGGGCCCCTGGTAGAAGTACTGAAACAGGGCCTCACGTATGCAGATCCCCTCATAGTGGGCCTGGTGGCTAGGGGCAAGGCTGAGCTACAGGTAGCCTGTTGGCCTTGGCCGCCCACCCCCTTGCTCTTCCCAATACTGTGGAGCATGCAGCAGGCGCCCATCACCTGGGGGACACTGAGGACACCCACCTTCAGGTGTGCCAGAAGGCAGTGCTGCTGACCCTTCAGACAGCTGAAGGTTTGCTCAAGCACGTTGTGCCTGTGGTTGAGCTGGGTGTTAAACTGCTCCTGGCTGGAGGGTGGGGTGGCCCATATAGGGCTCCATGAGCAAGGGTGGAGCAGATATGCTGCATCGGCCACCAGGCAGAGGGGTGCTGTGGTGTTCCCCAGCAGGATCTCCCTCTGGGGGATGTAGGTTCCTGCCTCCAGCCGGCAGCATAGGCCCAAACTGCAGAAAACCCGCACGTCATGTGTGCAGCCAGACCAGCCCACATAGATATCCTGGAACCAGCTCCAGCTGTCCACCATGGCCTGCAGAACCATGGAGTGGTAGCCCTCCTGTTTATATATTGTCCTCCACTGTGCTCCGGGGCACGGATGGGTATGTGGGTCCCATCAAGGGCCCCAAAGCACTTTGGGAATCCCAGTTTAGTGAAGCCCATGATGGCCGCATCCAGGTCCCCAATGTGGACCACCCTCTGGAGGAGCATCGCGTTGAGGTTGCACACCATCTTCAGGGCGGGAGGCAGGCGCACACGTGAGGGTGTGTGGGGCATGCCAGGCTCTGCCCCGGCTCCAGCCTGGGCCCCATGTCCCTGTCTCGGCCCAACCCCTGGTGGGTGTGAGGCCCGAGCCTCCTTACCTCCATCATGATGGCCCCAACTGTGGCCTTGCCCACACCAAATTGATGTCTCATGGAGCAGTAGCTGTCTGGAAAGGCCAGCCTCCAGGCAGCTATTGTGACCCTCTTCTCCATGGGGAGAGTGCACCACATCTGGGTGTCCCGATGTCTCAGTGCAGGGGACAGCCCTTGGCAGAGCTCATAAAGGCCTGCTGCTGCATCCAGGAATTCCAGAGCCATAGTCATCATCCCACTCCCCCATGACCAGGTGCTTCCACCACTCTGAACTAGTCGGGTAGCTCTAGAGCTGGCAGAGCACCTGGGGTGTGGTGGTGTCAAAGGGGACTGATGGTCTGGGGCATCCCTGGGTGCCCCTGGGGGGGCCTCCCCCAACAGGAGCTGCAGGGTGGCCACCACTGCTGTAGCCAGCAGGGCAACCACTCCACTGGCAGCAGCAAGCAGGGTTTCCAGCTGCTGCTGGTCCATGCTCTGTCTGGCGAGCACTGTATCTGTAGGGCTGGTAGTAGCTCTGCAGGCCTTGTGTTGTGCAGGCTGAGGGTGTTGGGGATGGTCCCTTTAACAGGGAGGCCAGCTATGGCCCAGGAAGGGCATGTCTGCCCTGTGGCACTGGCTGCAGTGTTTCCTGGCCCCTTCTTTTGAAAGAAGGCATGGGTACACGTAGAGGCTGTCTTTCGATGGGCTCGCTGGCCCCTTTCAAAAGGGCAGATGGCCCTTTCGACGGCACCAACCCTGGTCTGTGTGTAGATGCCCCGCTTCCAAAGGGTGTCTTTCAGTTCCCCTCTTTACAAACAGCACTATAGTGTAGATGTAGCTAACAAGTATGAAAGCAGATCTTCTTTCACTAATGCTGCTGAACAAAGAACTCTCATGTAATTAACCATTCATTTCAAACTTTGAAACTTTTGTTCTGCACTCTGATAGTCAGCTAGTAACATTTGATATAATAATTGGTATAAAGATATACACATGGTTTTAATATTTTCACAGCACTTAACCTGTGGATGAATTTTTCAAATACATCACAAAGTGCTTTATAAAAAGGGATGCTAGTAGCTTGAGCCTCTTTTTACAGAAACCAAGAAATAGAAAGGTAAAGTGACCTGCTAAAGGCACAGGCACAACTTACCCATTCAGCAACAGTTTATATTTACTTAGTGCCTTGTTTCATGCACTGTGTAAAACCTGATGTCCCAGCTAGGTGTATAATACATTATTTAACTGGCTGTTTGAGGACTTAAAAGCCAAAGCAATTTAGTTCTTCGCCTACCATAGATTTAAATGTACTGGCAATCTATCAGAATTCTAGAATCCAAAATACTCCAGATAGCTGGTAAGTGAAAGATCTAGTGAACTCCAGTTAGGAATAGGCAACTTGTTCTTCAGATCATGACATCTACTCTCCATGGATCACATAGCTATTCTTGAGAGAATAAAAATTAGTATCCCTAAAAAGGCAACAGCATCAATGAAAAGTCTCAGAAAGAGAATCAACAACTCCCACAAAAGAAGATGTCTAGAAGGAGCTGCCTCTTGGAAGTCCTGTGAGGATAAGAGCAACTATGAAATCAAGAGGAATGGCATTCATGTACCTCCCTACAGGACTTTCTAATCCATGACATCAATTTAAGATAGGACTGAAAGCATGACCCTGATACAATTATTAAAGAGGAGTAATTTTCTGTAAGGGTGTTGATCTCACTACTCTCACAACTTTGTATTCTGTAAAGACTTCTGATAAATAACTCCATCTGCTTATTTAAGTCTTTTTACTTGCTGGCTTCTTTTTTAGTTCTCTGCCTTTGCTGTCTCAAGAAGAGAGACTCCTGGTTATCTGATGTCAAACTGTGTTCTGTGCTATACCAGGTAAGTTTCAAATAAGGATTACCTATGCATAATGGAAGTGGAGAAAGTGAGCCTACTTGCTTACATGCAATAGTTCTTTGATGAAATTATCAGTTGTAGAAGAATCACACTTTGAGTACACGCGGATAAGACGAGGCAAGGTTGTAACTCTCCAAGCTATACTGTTTGGAAAGTAAACGAGGACTTTGTAGAGCTGGTCTCAAGAAGAGGCTATGGCAACAGAGTTGTGGAGGGCATAAAGACATACGAGAGGGAGTGGGTATATCACTGAGGGCTTGGGGAGGCTGCCAAAGGAACCCACTGGACAATGGGGAGAGGTACTGGACAGATTAAAAAGAGATAAATGGCAGCCTCTGGGGAACTGTCAGTGCAACTTTCCTGCATATACTCTTGGCAGTTGTCATAGTCACTGAATTTAGAGAGGAAGTTGTCTATTAAGTCATGAAAATTAATTATCATATTACAACTGAGACAATCTCAAGAAACCTGTGAAATATAAATAATCCAAAGGAAATGTTTCTGTTACAACAGGTTTAGTTTTTAAAAAATTAATATTTTTAAACCTAAAGAATACATAGTGTAGATAGCAAACCAGTTGTGACCACATTTTATAGCTTATCTCCCATCTGAATGACAAGCAAATAGATTTTGAAGAGATCAAATTTGACTTTCTGAGGGAACATGACTGTGTAGTTTCATTTTCTGTAAGTAGAAGCATAACATGTTCAATACTATAGCAATATGTTGTGTTAGTCCTCTCTGTTCTAAGTAAAACAAATAGCCCCAAATGTCCTTCAGCATATTTAAATATTGTGGCAGAGCCAGTCTCATTCCTGGGCCCCAGGTCCTCTCCTTAGTCCACTGGCCCCACCATATGAACCCCCTTACCCTTGCTGGGGCAGGAGGTGGTCTGGGGGAGGGAATCTGGTCCTTACCCACTCATTCTGGGTTCCGGCCCACGGACCCTGGATGGCCACTACCAGTGAGGGCTGACTCCCTTTGCCCTTGCCCCTACAGCTCCTCTCCCTGGGCCACTTCCCCCAGACGGTTCCCTCTGGTACCTCCTTTCACTAGTGGTAGCCATGGCAGCAAGTCCCCTCCTTTGTTTGGCTCCTCTGGCTGACCAGTTCCTCAAAGTCTCTGGTGGAGCTTCAGGCCCCGAGTCCAGCCTCCTGTGTTGCTGAGGCTCCTTTCCTCTTTTGTGGTCTCTGGTGTTCCTCTAAGTCTCCTTACTTTTCGTCACTCGCCTCCCAAACTCTCCTTAACAACCTTCCCTTGCCCTGAGTGGAGAAGGGCTTATAAAGGTAGCCCTGAGTAGGATCAGCTGGCCATAATTGATTTAGGGCAGCCTACTCCTCAGCTGCTCCCACTTTGATTGTCAGCTCAGTCTGTTTTTACTCCAGCCTCTCCCCTCCTGGCCCCACCCTGCCACAATATATAAATAATCAAATACTTTCACTTCGGTGACCATATGAACACCCACACAGACAAACAATGGATCTTTGGCAAAACATTTTGTTTTGGTTTGCAGATGCTAACCGGTGGCATAGAACTTGAGAGCCTAAGATTATGGTCAATGCTACAAACCTAATAATATAAACTGAAAATACTGTGACTAGATCAACAGTAAAGTGGGTTTAGTGTTTCTGGGCAAACTAACTCCATCACTTTCAGAGTCATCTCTTTTATTTCAGTTTATTAAATGTGAGTCTGAAAAGGATTCGTGCATTTATTCTTCGGCGTCCTGGGAATCCACTAGACTTAGCATCTTGAGCAACATAACAGCAGGTCTGCCTATATGCCACCTAAACCAATGGGAAGGATTTCAACTGTGTTTGGAAGCTACTGGAAACAAGAGCATTTAATTGTGGAAAAGACTGAGGCTATACATAATAAACAGAGTTAGATTTTGCCAAATATTTCATCTAATATCTCAAAGTGTATTAGTATACATACATCATCTTGTTCAAAGAACCAATAGAGTACTGGTCACTTTTCTAAGTTCACTTGCTTTATAAAAACCAAAACCCCCTCTTTGCGATCAGTTTGAAATTAAAAATTTTTGCCCAAAGCCATTATATTTGCGATCACACTCACATCTTTTGTGTGTGAAAAAGAGTTTACAATAAGATAGAAGTCAGGTGATCTGAATGAATAGCTGAGCTCATCAAAACTTCAAGTAATAAAGAATCATGCAATATATTTGCTTTTGAAACTCATGTAAGGTAGAGTCTCACAATTTGCAAACTTAATGTTCGTGAATTCAGTTATTTGCGAGTAAAGAAGTGGCCACTTCCCCGGGGCCCTGGGCAGGAGCGCTGGCAGCTGCAGTTTCCCCCAGGGTCTCAGACAGGAAGGGGCAGCAGCTGCTTGCCCTGGGACCCTGGACACCCCCCCTGTAGTCACGAAAAATCAACATTTGCAAGGGTTCTAA
Source organism: Carettochelys insculpta (assembly GCF_033958435.1). NCBI lineage: Eukaryota > Metazoa > Chordata > Testudines > Carettochelyidae > Carettochelys > Carettochelys insculpta. The sequence goes on along the minus strand of NC_134147.1, from coordinate 48,222,001 downwards.
ACACGGAACCCTTGTGAATGTTGAGACCCTAATGTGTACACACACATATACATACTGAGGGAGAGAGACAGGGCACTCAGCTCAATGTCTCCTTTCTTGGGTTTCGAATATTTCTCAGTTCAATTTTATGGAATAGTGTTTTGCTTTTTTTGAAGTCTGGCTATTGGAGCTAGATAATCTAGGAAAATGCAATTCCACAAAATAGCTTTGATTTGTTCAGTACAGACAAGATGCAGTAATGAGTAGAAATGTATGCAATGTTCAGCACATGCATCTCTTCCAGAACCTCGATTAGTTATGCCTAAAAATGTGGCTATTTATGATTCTAATTAATGTTGTTGTTGTTCTCTCTTCAGTTTATTGGCTCCTATCCGTTCCATTTTTTCTCCTCTCTATAAATTATCTTTTCACAACACAATCTGTCCCTTCAAATTTAAAGACAAAGAAAAAGTTAAATTCACACCTATGGTATAATACTTTTATTATAATGATATTTCTCCCATTTAAGTTGTATTTCAGTTCTAATTGCTGGACTATTTTCTATTTCAAATTGCTAACAAACTTGTCATTTAAACAGCTATCTAATTTTCTTTTTACTAACACTGCATCTTCAAGTTTCAGATTCATAAGATTAATTTAAAAAATAAAAAGCATTCAATTGTTCCTCCATGTTACATTAAGCTGAACCACCACTGAGGGTTACATAATAAATTGTATTTTTTCCCTTGGCGAGTCCACGTTAAAGGATAATTTCTTTTGTGGTATTATCAGAAAATTATCTGACAAAAGGATATTATGAATCATACCAAACAAACTAAAGAAGTCCATTATAAAGAATTACCTCTATATCCCATTGAAATGAACAGCATAAATCTTATCAAAGTGGAAGCAAAACATTTCACATTTCAACTCAAAGAGCTTTGATACATACTTCAACAAAGAGGAAATTCTACTAGTTGCAATATAAAGATTTCTAGGGTAGTTATGTGACTATTAGATAGGAATATGACAACACAAAGAGTTCATGGCTTTGCTACTTCAATTGAGCTTAGATTTGCCTGTCCAGAAGACCTGCGGTGGTTGGGGAGGAAGGGAGACTTGAAAAATGGCTGCTTACATTTTATCACACCATCAAGTCTACTCGAATTTAGGCTGGCTTTTAATGGCCCCAAGGGGCTGTTGTGTTTGCTGTGAATTGCAAGAATGCAGTGTAATCTAGGCAAAACACCCCAACTATAACCCAGGAGCTGGAGGATCAGTACCTTGGAGGGGGAAAGACTCTTCCTCCAAAATCCCTTAACCAAACCCACCTGACAAGGAACTTCTCTTAGAGCTAAACTGAACTTGACTTTTAGTGCACCGTAGCACTGAGCAATTGGACAGTAGAGCACTATAGATTCACACACTGACTTCCCATACACTAATGCAATGCTTGGTCTGAGAGCAGTGGTGATTTGGCATAAGCAGAAACAAGAATGTGAAACAAGATCTGGACATTCCTTTTCTCATGCATCATTTTAGCCAACTGGACTGTACGTGAATGGTAATGTTCATAACATATATTTTTCAGACACCCTATTCCCCAAAGGACCTAAAGAGAATGTCCCCCCAAAAAGCATATTTGAGACACCAAGAGGGCTTTGGAGCAGAAAGACTGTGAACGTATATTTTCTTCCCCAATCTACTTATATCTGATTAAGAATTACGGCTATCGTAAATTAATTGTTTTTTTTGTTAAATAAGCTTTATAGAAACAAGGGTCTAGAAAGAAACACAAAGATATTAACTTCATAATCAATTTACATTTGTACTTTAAGGATTAGTGGGACTTTTAGTGAATGATGATTGCTAGTATACACTTAAAGGCAAAGAGAGGTTAGCCAGCACCCTGAACATATTTAATATATCAGCTTTAGAGCTACATATAACTCAAGGCAGGATGGGGCAGTGGGAACACATAGCAAAATGGATGCAAGTTTAGTGTAAATGGCTTGGACCCCAATAGAATTACACAGGGTATGAATATGGGCCATGGTATTTATTTTGCAATATGAACCTACATACATTACTGGTCACCACTTGCTAACAAGAGGAAATCTCTACCTAGGACTTGATGACCTCTTGAGGGCTCTTCCAGTTCTAGTATTCTAGGTTTCCTTCATTGAAAAGATTTCATATTGTATGTCGATTGCATTTTTCTGTTTCCTTTAGTGCACACAAAAATTATTCAAATCAAGGCTTATATCCTCAGATGCCCGCTATATTAAACCTCCCTCATTTTCAGTTTAAAAATAATTAAATATAAGACAACACTAAATGGAACTATTTGCTCTGCTCCTGTTAGATAGATCAGGGAAATCACTATAATAAGACCCAAGAAGTAAGTGAAACGGTTTTGTCAAGTGATTTAAATAAATGAATGAATAAATATTTGAAATCATTACTAGATATATTTTAAGACCCAATCCTCAGCTCTGCTGAGCTAATGCTTAGAGGCTGCTCGTACAGATCAGATTGCAGAACTGGGGCCATAATCTGTAACATTACTTGAACAAAAATATAGGGATTTCCCCCAACCTTCCCATACAAATTGTATGCTCACATCATACCTCAGCATATGCTATTTTATTCAGTCTAGCAGCAGTTATGGTTGCCAGCCCTCTGGTATTGAACTGGAGTCTACAGGAATTAAAGATTAATCTTCAATTAACGATTATGTTTTGTGATGAAGCCTTCAAGAACACATCCCTCCAACACCGGCAACCTTAGCTGCCAGAGAAACATTATTGCCATTTTTGTTCATTTGGTAGCTAGATTATATGCATTTCTAAATGTCTGTTGTGATTTATTTTAATTTCACAGTCACAATGCATGGATTTTTTAAACCCCTACAGTCATAGTTTTAATTATTTATATTTCTGTTCTGTTTTCCCATGCTGTTCATTTCACTAATATTCAACACTGCACATATTAAGGTTTCTTTAATGCAATGGAATTTATTATTGTTTGTGACACACATTTATTTTATAAGAGTTTTGAGTTTTATACATGATTTTAACTTTAGATTTCTCTTAACCTTTATGGCTTGGCATAAAGCTACCATACTACGATATAGCAGAAAATATTCTCCTATATAGTATGAAAGTCTACATCCATATGCTCAGAAGAGTAGCCATATTAGTCTGTAGCCACACAAAAGTAAAACATGCAGTCCTGTAGCACCTTAAAGACTAGTAGTTTTATTTATCAGGTAATGAGCTTTCATGGGTAAGACCCTCTGAGGGTCTGCTTCTTCTTGTTGGTTTTTTTCTTTTTGGTACATCAATATGCAGAGCATATACAGCTTATTTAAAAGGAAGGAGCCATTATACCTTTGGTCTTCAAAAGCCACTGGATTTTTCCAAGTTCTCTAGCAGTAAAAACCAATCATTTAAAAAGAAAACTGTTGATACTGGAATACTGTTCAACGATGTGTTTTTTCATTGAACAAAAGGAACACGGGAATAGGAGGAGTACTGGGCATGTAAATATTTAGTCAGGGGTTCTAAAAAATGTTTTCAACATGTGAACAAGGCAATGATCAAACATATTTTGGGAGTACTTGAAAACTGAGACTATACACAATTATGTATTTAAACAGAAAAGACCTTATTACTCCGAGCCTTGTCTAAATGTGTATACAAGTCACATATTCAGATTAATAGTTTTCTGTGTGGTAGCACTGTGTACTAAAGACAACTGTGAGACCAAATGAGAAATGACTGAGTGGGACTGGGGCATGGACTACTACTGAGCATGCAGTTACAATTTTCACCCATTGCAAACTATAAATTGCTTGTCTAATTATATGTCATAATTAAGTTTAGGCATCTCAAAGTTATAATTTGGTATGTTTTCTTTAAAAGAACTTTCTGGAACGGTTTTCCTGCTCCTACATGTCAAACTAATAGGAAATAGATACAATTGTAATTTTTTGAAAATTGATTTGGGGTTAAGATGATATATACATGTGAGAACATCAGAAATAAAGGGTACTTTGACCTTGTCAACAGCAAGACACTAATTGCAACCATCCATTCCCAGGCTCTCTATAGAAGCCTACAAGTTTAACTATACCATTCATACTCTGTCCCCATCAGAGTCCAGTGCCCCTCTTGCATCCTCATAACTCTCCCATGCAAAACATACTCCTGGCCAATCTGTGTCTATCTTTGTTGATGACGATATACATACCAAGAGCTGTAACACTGTACCTGAGCTACACATCTAATGAATATAAATTTTGCTCTTTATGAGACTCCCAGTATCAAGGATACATCAGATCAGGCAGCATTCTCAGATAGGAGGAGAACATCAGAACAGCCATACTGGCTCAGCTCAATGGTCCGTCTAGCCCAGTATCCTGTCTTTTAACAGTAGCCAGTTCCAGACACTTCCAAGAAAATGAATGGAATAGGGCAACCACCAAATGATCCACTCTGTGTTGTTTGGTCACAGCATCTGCATGTCAGAGACTTAGGGACACCCAGCACATGAAGTTGCATCCCTGGCCACCTTGGCTCATACCATTTGTGAACTTATTCAATTCTTTCTTGAATCCAGTTTTACTTTTGGCTTTCACAACACCCCTTGGCAATGAGTGCCACAGGGTGACTGTGCATTTTGTGAAGAAGTTCTTCCTTTCATTTGTAAACAACACTTACTCACTTTCTTCGTATATTTCATAATTTTACAGACCTTTACCTTAGCTCCCCGCCTTAGCCATCTTTTTGCTGAAGTGAACAGTGCCAGTCTTTTATAATCTTTCCTCATACAGAAGTTATTCCAAACCCCTAATGATTGTTGTTGCCATCTCTCTACCTTTTCTATTTCTGATATACAGTTTTGGAGATGGAGTGGTCAGACCTGCATGCTATATTCAAGGCGCTGGCATACCATAGATTTATATAGTGCCATTATGATATTTGTCCTCTTAATATCTATTTCTTTCCTGTTTGTTCCTAACAGCTTTTTGACTGCCACTGCATGTTGAGTGGATGTTTACATAAAATTATCCATGATGATGCGAAGACCTATTTCTTCAGCGTTAACAGCTAATTCAGACTCCATCAGTTTATATGTATAGGAAGGATCATGTTTTCCAATATGTATTTCTTAGCTTTTATTAACAGTGAATTTCTTGTTCCACTCTGTTAATTTTTTGATATTCCTTTGAAAATCTTCACTCCGTTTTGGATTTCACTGTCATGGGTAATTTTGCATCATCTACAAACTGATATCTCACTGTTTACCCATGTTTCCAGATCATTTGTAAGTATGTTGAAAAACATTGGTCCCAGTAACAGATACCTGGGTGACTCTACTGTTTACCGCCCTCTATTCTTCACAACATTGAAAATATGTTTTTAAATTATTTCAGGGATTATTTCAGTATTTTTAAAATAATGTTGGTTCCTACATTCAGTTTCGTCTGTCTGTCCTTCTTTCAATAAAACTGAGAAAGTCCAAAATAATTATATTTCTTATTATTGCTGTGACGAAGCACATATCATTGATATTTTCAGATTCAGAGATTGGTGTTAAAACCTATGGAAGCGACCGATTAGAAGAAACCACAGGTAAAGATGACTACAATTTATTTGTATGAAAGATATTTCATAAACCTTAGAAATCATTTGATAATGGTCATGATAGTTTTTGATCACTTATCAACTAAAAATAAATTGCTTCCCATTATGCTTCCTACATCATCAGGAAATTAAATGTCTTTGATGAGGGATTCACTTTTATCCTTTCTCAAACGTTGTATAACATGTCATTAGTGACTGTCTAATCGGACTTGACCTCGAAAGTCTTCTGGGAGAAACTGAAAGATAATTTTCTGTGAATCTCAGAGTCACATTCTTGAGCTACATAAAGACATCATAGACGAGAACAGGCATTTGGACAACATAAATATATTCAGTAGTATTGATAACAACACAACTTGCCTCAGTGCCTGCTTTAATTTTCTTGACTTGGAAGAAGAATGAGCAAAAATCCAAGTAATCGGTTCATTTCTGACATTTACAGCCCAATGATAGCTTGTACAGAACATTCAGCAGCCTTGATACAGAATCCTAACACATCCCTTGAAAAATATAAAAAGGTCTAAAATCACAATAAGTTGCCATCCTAAGTGGCATGAATGCACCATAACAACAGAGGCTGAACTATCATAAGAAAAAGCAGAAAGCCAAAAGTTCAAGCAAGTGTATTACGGACAGTTTAGTTCTCCTGTAGAACATACAACTTCAAATTTCTTATCCAGATCTGCAATATTTATCAGTTAGCTACATAGTGCCTATAACATTCTAGGCTTTTGATACACACATAAATGTCAGTTATTGCACTAAGCAGCCTACAGTACACATAAAGCTCTTGGTAAGGGGAAGGAGTGAACATTGGAGTTTATTAAGATCAAATTCAAAGAAACACAGACGAATAGTATGAAAGTTTCAGTGAGAGAGTTGACACGTTTGGGTCTATAAGGACTATTTGAGTGTAAGGAGTCTAGGGTGGGCCTTGTATTGTACAACAACCACACACAATACAGTATTTTTATCATGGGGGTTGTTGATAAAGACTAGACACCTACTAAAAATTAAAGAAAAACACGTATAAGACAAAATACAATGAGTTGTTTGGTACTGAAATATATTGAAACTGCATTTCTGCTACCTTAATACTGATACTAAGAAGCTATAAATATACATTTTATTTTGTTCACTAGCTTGTAATTTTCCATGTGTGTTTCTGTCAGATCTTTAATGTTATTTAAATGTAGCGTTTACATTTTTAAAAAAGGCCTGACTGCTAGGTTTCAATATTCTAAATTCAGGCAGATTATACAAATATTTTGATTAAACAAAACTAGAAGCTTATTAGAAAAAAAAAAAAGACAACCATAAATGCATCCTAATTAAGTCTGTCCAAAGCTACAGGGAGGCCTACTCTGGAATAAACAAGATATCTGAAATGCACCAATGATCATCTTAATTCAGTGTTGTTTTGAATAAAAAGTAGTATTGAAACTATTTTTAGGATAAATTGAGAGAAATGAGGAACTACCTGTCATGCTATTTAAATTATATTTTCTATTAAAAAAAGATACTGCATACTTTAAGAGACTACTGAACGAATATTTCTAATCTGAGTCCCTCTCATGCCGCTTGACATTGCTTAGGTTATAAATATTAGTGAAGTTTGTACTGCGCATAAAGATGATGCATTAATTTGTACAATAAATGAGATATTAATGCTGGTGGACCATGGTGACAAGAAAAGGGCCAATAATATATGACTAGGGCTGTATCAATTCTGTATCATTTTGGTCAGTTCCAAGATTATAGGATTTTTAAAACAGCAAATTTCAGTATTTCAGTTGTTTCGATCTGACATTTCACAGTGTTGTAATTCTAGGGGTTCTGACACCCCCCAACAGGAGCTGTGTGTGTGGGCTGGGGTTCACGGGGTTATAGTAGGAGGGGTTTCGATACTGCTGCCCTTACTTCACAGTGCTGCTGGGGTGGAGCTGGGCAGTTGGAGAGCAGCAGCTGTTGTCCAGAAGCCCAGCTCTGAAGGCAGAACTGCCACTTTCCGCAGTGCAGAAGTAAGGGGGCACATTGTATAGTATTGACACCTTACCTCTGTGCTGCTGCTGGCTGAGCGCTGCCTTTGGAGATGGATGGCTGGCCAACTGCCACTCTTTTGCCACACAGCATGACCTTCCCTAAAATAACCTTGTGACTCCCCCTGCAACTCTTTTGGATCACAAAACCCAACTTGATAACAGCTGCCTTCCCCTACACAATATGTATAATATAGGGTAAAAGCACAGGAAAGACCAGACTGCACAGTCCATGACATGTTTTTCATGGCCATGAATTTGGTATGGCCTTATATATAACCATGGGTAATATGTGAGTGCATGACAACCAGTCCACATGCAGTGCCAAGGGGCCAGCAAACGTAATTATTTTATTTATAAAGCATTCAAAGGTGTTTGTAATTCTGCAAAATATAACTAAACCAGAGTTAAAGTTAGTTTAAAAGCCACCCTACTCCTATGCAAGAGATGAACCCAACAGTGGGATCATGTGAAGGAGTGTACTACCCCTTAAGGATGAGCCAGATGCTCACAGCCAGAGACAATCAAGAAGACTCCCTGGTCCCAGTTGGACAGTCCTGTGTAAATGGAAGAGGGAGTTGCGTTGGGAAGAGACACTAGAAGAGGTGTAGCTGATAAAGAGGGTGAGCTCTCTTCAGCACGCTTGACGGACCAGGCACAGACTCTATTTTTGAACTTCTGAGGGCAAAGATGGAATTACAACTCCAGCTGGGAGATGCTGAGCTGGAGCAGAAAGAAGGCTTCTGGTTAGGTAGGAATGGGAAAAGTTGAAATTTGGACACTGAAGCCTTTAGTTTGATTATTACAATATAGTGTTCCAAACTCAGACATTACTGGAGAACAAAGTTTCTGGACTCAGTAAGGCCATCCAGATTGGGGAAGAGCAATGCCAAATTATCTTAGTAAGAAAGGGGCACCATCGGGGCAGCATGCCCATTTATAGAGCCCTAAATGGTAGGTAAATATTGAGCATAGATAGTGTTTGGGACGATTTTCACAGAGGGAGGGCTTCAATACAGCCTTCACCAGCAAGGGTTTAGAGAACCACTTACAGTTTACTGCTCAGTAGATAATGTGCAGAGGTCATCTGCAAGCTGGCAGTTTGGATGACTCCAGATGCTAAGAGATTGTCTTCATTGTAAAATATTTCAGAATACTTTTAACAGGAATCTCTTTATTCACAGTCTCAAGCTGGTTTAGACACAAAATCCAAAAGCTTCATTTAACAAGCAACAGAGAACTCCTCCCCTGCTCCAAAACTAGACACCCTCTCGCAAAAGCCACGCCATACACCCTCACAAAAGAACACATCATTTCCTTGGACGCAGGGCAAGATTAGACTGAAAAAAAACAAGGCCTAGACCTGCATCACTGTGGGGACGGCAAGGAAGGCACTGCCAGTTCAAAGTTGATCTACCAGTTCATTAGCTGCCAAGCTAAAGAATTAAGGGCCAGAAGGATATGATCATGGCTATTCATTCCAGCAAACAAACACTCCAGGACATTATGAGTGTGATGCAAAGAGTGGAAATCTTTGCTGTAAGCCTTGATAGGATGGAGATATGATACTGGTGCCTTGTGGACATGAAGGCATAAGCTAATACTAAGAGATCACAAAATATTTAAGGGGTAGCCTGTGCAAAATGCAATTCAATGAAATGCTGTGCTCTGGTCAAAACATGTCTTTCATTAGAAAGGGGGTGGTCAAAAAAGACACTCAGATTCTTTATCTGATTACTCAGAACTGCTCTTTTTCCTCATGCTCTTCACAAACAAAATTGTTCTTCAGAGAAATTACACACATGGACAATAACCCTGTGTCTACACGTGCCCCTCCCTTTCAAAAGGGGCATGTTAATGAGCGGGTTCAAAAGATGCTAATGAGGTGCTGTAATGAATATGCAGTGCCTCATTAGCATAATGGCGGCCACGGCAATTCGAAAGTGAAGCTTTTTGAATTGTGCACCACCCGTGGAGACGGGACCTTCCAAAAGGACCCCCCCCCCAGTTTTCGAAAGCCCTTCTTCCTATCTGGTGATCGGAAGAATGGCTTTTGAAAACTGGGGGGCGTCCTTTCGCAAGGTCCCGTCTCCACGGGCAGCATGCGATTCGAAAAGCCGCACTTTCGAATCATCGCGGCCGCCATTATCCTAATGAGGCGCTGCACATTCATTGCAGCGCCTCATTAGCATCTTTTGAACCCGCTCATTAACATGCCCCTTTCGAAAGGGAGGGGCACGTGTAGACCCAGGTTACAGGAAATAAGATTTTACAAGCCATTGCAATCAGACACTGTAGGAGGGTGAGCGGGGGCCAGGCAAGGCAGGGGTTAAACAAGGCCTGTTAGTCCAATCTGCCCCACCCCAGTTCACCTGCAGCCAGTGTCAGGCCTGGAGGGGTATAAAGGGAGGGAAGCCAGCTCAGTTTGAAGAGGCAGGAGCTGTCTCTGAGGCAGAAGGCCCCAGGCCAGAGCTGCCACACAGTTAGCTGCTGGAGGGCACAACCCAGGACCCTCCCCCAGGTATGGAGGGGAGCAGGAGCCCCTCCCCGGGGAACCCCTCTCCTGCCAAAAGGGGGAACTAGATTCTTGGGGCCATGCTCCAAACTCAATCCAGACATGCTTGGGTGGGGGCTGTGGACCCACCCAACAGGCCCTGGCCAGGGGGCCTAGCCACTAGGCCACCTGGGCCCAGGTGCGAACCGTTCACAGTCACGTTTAAGTTACACTTCTGCAGTCTCTTAATCACTATACTCTGTGTAATGGAAAGTCTATTGACATTTCCATTCAACTCTCAGGCTATGTCTAAACTGCAGGCTTCTGTTGGGGTCATCTCGGCAGAGGGTTTTTTTCCCAACATTTGGCCCCATGTGGACAAGCCAAATGTCGGGAAAGCTTCTCCCGACAGAACTGTTGGCAGGAGATACACAAATGTGTTGCGCAGTTTGCATATCTCCTGCTGACAGTTCTTGGCAATCTAGACACAACCTCAGAGCAAACAGTAACACTCAACTCTTTGCCAACTGTTTCCCCATATCTGCAAATGAACTAAGACTATCCCTCCATGACAATTACTCCACAGTCCCTGTAAGAGGGGCAGCTGTGTCAATTTTTAAGTCAGGAAATCTACCCATTTCCCCACCAAACACTGGAAGGGTTCTTTTCTATACACCTAATGTTATTCTGTATAGGTTCTGACAATATGCTTGTCACCAAACTTTGGCACATGTACCTATTTTCCTCAGGACGGCCTACTGAAATTATGGAAGCAGCATCTCCTATCATGAATAAATTAAACAAATAAATGAAAATTCATATGAAATTATCCTTTGAAATGTCAGGCTTCTGGGAGGACAGAAATCTGTAACATTTTCTTTAAAATGGTAATAGTATATACTAGTAAACATCACTATGAAAATGATTGTACTATGAATCTGGAAATCTCTCTGTTGCACTGGCCCTCATAAACTGTTTTCTCCTTTATGGTAATTTGTGTTGTGATTTCAAGGCCATAAGGGACCACTGTGATTATCTAGTCTGACTGTCTATATAGTACAGGTCACAGAATTTACCAAAACCAATTTCTACAGCAGGTCTTTCAGAAAAAAATTTAATCATGATTTTCAATTTCTAGAGCAGATCTTTCAGAAAAATTTCCAATCATGATTTAAAAATTGTTAGTAGGGAAATATGTATGATGGCCCTTAGAATATTGTTCCAAGGTGTTAGTAATCTATTCAAATTTTTCTCCTTATTTCCAGTCTCAATTTGTCTAGCTTCAATTTCCAGACACTGGATCGTATTTGACCTTTATCCAATATACTTAAAAGTCCATACTAAACATATTCCTATATGTAGGTACTTACAGACTATATGCAAGTCACTCCTTAACCTTCTATTTGTTAGGCTAAATACGTAGAGCACCTTGAATCTATTTGCTGTAAGCCAGTTTGTCTAATCTTTTAATCATTCTCATAGTTCTTCTCTGAACCTTCTCCAATTTATCAGTATTTTTTAAAATTGCAGACATTGAGAACTAGGATATTCCAGAGCCAATCACATCAGTGCCAAATAGAGAGGTAAAAGAACCTCCTGACTGCTATTTAAGATTCTCCTGTTTATGCGTCCCAACATCGTGTTAGCTCTTTTGCTCACAGCATCATACAGGGTAATTTTTCAGAGTCATTGCTTCCCAGCACAGGGTCTGCCATCGTGTATGTATGACCTACACTCTATCTGTAGATACATACATTTATGTTTAGTTGTGTTAAACGCACAATTATAAGACTGCAAGAATGGAGCACTGTGATAATTTAGTCTCATCTCCTGTATAAGACATACCATAGGACTTCCCCAAAATAAGCTGTTTGCTTGTGCCCAGTTTAGCAAGCGATCCAATTTTCTCACTCAGTGACCCGTTACCTTTGATCCAACAAAAGGTTAAGTATCACGCGATTTTGATTACAGAATAAAAAGATATAAAATAAATGGGCTAACTGATACATCTCAAAATGTAATCAAAATCGCGTGATGCCTAGTCAAATACCTTACAGAAGTCTGTGTGTGTCTGTCTGACCACAAACTTGCCAATGACAAACCTTATGGTAAAAACTGTTTCATTGGTATTTGCCCTTTTGATCAAGAAACCGAATGAGGTATGTTCCTTGTATTCATCCTTAACTACCTTTTCTTAAAAGACTATTTTAATACCTCTGGATTGATTTAGTGGTGGTGAAGGAATATATTTTAGTGGATCAACTTCTGTCGGTGAAAAGAAAGAGAAACTTTTCTTCTACATAGAGCTCTTTTAGGGTTGGAAAAGGTACTAACAGTCTTACAGGTAACTATAAGATAGAGCATATAGGTTATCATAAGTAGTTAGCACATAATCTAAGCATTCAAAGTGAAGTGGCCAGTTAATACTCCTGTATATCAGTGGACAAATGGGGGATTAGTGGATTACAGACTGTTGCAGTAAGACATATATCCAGTGTAGTAACAGAGAGGAAGCCGTGCTAGTCTATACACTATCAAAACAACAAGCAGTCAAGTAGCACTTTAAAGACTAGCAAAATGGTTTATTAGGTGAGCTTTCGTGGGACAGACCCACTTCTTCAGACCATAGCCAGACCAGAACAGACTCAATATTTAAGGCACAGAGAACCAAAAACAGTAAGCAAGGAGAACAAATCAGAAAAAGATTATCATATCTTTTTCTGATTTGTCCTCCTTGCTTACTGTTTTTGGTTCTCTGTGCCTTAAATATGGGTTCTGTTCTGGTCTGGCTATGGTCTGAAGAAGTGGGTCTGTCCCACGAAAGCTCACCTAATAAACCATTTTGCTAGTCTTTACAGTGCTACTTGACTGCTTGTTGTTTTGATATATCCAGTGTGTTTATTAAAATCATGATTTTTACTGTCTAGCAAATTATTAATTTAGACTAAGATTAAATTGGGCAAGTTAAAAAACCATGAATTATTCAGAAGGAAGAAGTCAGATTAAGACAAAACCAGTTCATCTTTATCACCTCAACTAAGCCTTTGTAGGTAAATTCAAATGGATTTTCAAGTCCTTTGAGACTCTCCAGGAAACCAGTGTAGAAAGAAGCTCTTTAGGGATTCTAATTCATCTGCTTCCTAGTATTCATTATGTCTTGTGTCAAACTAGCAGAAAACTCACAGTCAATTTTGCCTGAGAGTTTAAAGAAGCAGGACTTATAATTTTTTACAATTGGTATTCTCCAAATTAATTATTTTTTTCAATAGGAATTTTTGACAGATTAAAATCTGTATTGCCCTCCCTTAGTCATTTTTATTTTTAGCTGAAATAAATTATTTTTAATTTTTAAATCCATTTTAGCTATATATATATATATTATTGCTGAATGTCCAGATTCTCAAAATTTATGCACTAGTCTGAGCTAGACACAGCTCTGCTACTTCAGCCCTTTCCAACCTAAATTCTTAGCGAGAGAGGCTGGTGTTTGATCCATTTGTTGATAACACATCTATTCATTTGAAGTTAAAGAAATTAATATCAGAATAGCTGGCAATGACAACTCCCCACTTCTTAGCCATCTACCTCTGGAGGTACGATCAGTTTCCCAATGTTTTAGGATGTTTATTCAGCACTGCTGTCCTCATTACCTTCCATCATCCCAATCGGGAATGTTTTTTCCTACATACTAAGTAGCTGCTCTGCCTTACTTCCAGCAGACAAATAAAATTCTCTCCACAGGTGGCCATCTTATTTGAGACAGTAATACAATTTTATTGACAATCATGAATCCCTTTTTTCACCTTACCATACATTTCTGCTAAATCTGATAGCATGCTCCACAAGATGTGACATGGGCAAGAGCCTTTTCTGCTACTCTGCTCCGAAATGATGGTTAGAAAAATGGGAGGAATCTGCTCATGCCTGCTCCCAGAAGGATTTTGCCTTCAGTCTGTGCCACAAATCTACAGATACAATTTGACATCAGTAGCAGCTTTCGATCAACAATATTTTTACCTATTCCTTTGCTTCCTAAAATGTCTTTCATACAAGAAAAGAGAGTCTTCTGAGTAGGGCTTAAACTTAAAACAGATTAAAATGCATTTAGTTTTCAGCATTACAACATTCCTTAACATTAGCCACTGTAATTTCCAAAATGTGAAAAAAATTACTCTTTACAACACAACACAAGGTGTTGACATGTTGCGATTTAAATTATCATATGGCAGAGAAGATGTAAGTGTGCATTTGACAAATTATTTCCAGCTCTGATGTCAACAGTCGAAAGCCCCTAGCAGGTCATTTTTCATCACAAGCTTTTAACAGACTGCACTGAACATGAAAAAGGGAAGGCAAAGTCTATTAGTACCTGTTAGTTAATGGTTAACTAGGAAAAAAAGGCAAATTCTACGAATGATAACATAAAACAAATGTTTCCATTTTTGTGAAGTATATAATGGAGAAAGTGTGTTTCACAACAGCGAGTGCACCAATTCATACAGCATGGATTAGAGCAGGCTATATTACTTATGATACAGTACATACTTTCCGGTGATAGTCAATTTGCCTCACAACTGTCACTGACCATGTTGTACAGGATATGCTGACAGACAAGCATTAATGCATTTTATCATCAGCTTTTTGGAACTGTCCCCTGTATTTCTCTTAACGCGATATCTACTGGGTCCTACCAATTCATGGTTAATTTTGGTCAATTTCACAATCATAGGATTCTAAATATACAGTACTAAATGTCCTGGTTTCAGATTCATAAATCAGAAATGCCACAGTGTTGTAACCATGGGGGTCCCAAACCAAAAAGTGATCTGGGGGCTGTAGGGGGTCACAGTTTTGCTACCCTTATTCCTGCACAGTTGCTGGCAGTAGCACTGTCTTCACAGCTGGACAACTGGAGAATGGAGGCTGCTGGCTGGGCACCCAGTTCTGAAGGCAGCACCATCAGCAGTGCAGAAGAGAGGTGGCATGTTACAGGAGGTTTTGGGGGCAGAAGGGACAGGGACAGGCTTACTGGTAGGCAACCACCATGGGCCTATGGGAGAGGTTTTCATGGCCGCTCTCCCACACACACATATTCACTAAGGCACACAGCAAGCGCAAGGCTCCTTTGAACCTCGAGTGCTGGAGCACTAGGCCTGGAGCCAGGAGGGGCAACATTAGGGATGCCCTGGCTGGAGACTCCTACAGTATGTCAGGCTACTGGACCAGCTGGTGGGAACTGGTCTTCATCTTCCCCTGCAGGGGTTGCTCCCAGAGCTGGTACAGACCCTTCTCCAGGAACTTTTCCAGCTGCAGGAAGCTCTGAGGCTGTTGACTGAGACCCCAGGTCTGCAGCAGTGCAGAAATAAGGGCATCATGGTACAGTATTGTCCCTTTACGTCTGTGCTGCTGCTGCTGCCTGTGGTGCTGCCAGAGGGTGAAAGTGGTGCAAAAATAAAGGGTGCAATATTGTGATTCCCAATCCCTAACAATTGCCTTGCAAACCCTCAACACACTTGTGGGCTGGGACCTCCCCAGATTGGGAAATGGCAGACTCCCACATGAAATCTGTGTAGAAGAGGATAAAGTACACAAAACACCAGATTTCACAGACTGTGATGCATTTTTCATTGCCATGAATTTGGTAAGGCCCTGGCTATTATATTTCACCACCACTTTCACTCTGAAGATACTGTTTCTACAGAGGATAAATAAAAGACTGAGATGCACAAAGAAGTCTTTCTTCCTCTTTCCTATCACTATGAAAAGGTCTCTGATACTGGAATGGGTTCTGTCACAGTCTCTTCCACAAGGATGCATTTTGTAGTCAGTTTTTCTGCCCCCCAGGGCCTTCAGTAATGCCACACGCTTAAGGCTTTGTACAACAGAACTGAAAGGAACAGGTGATCCTTAATATAAAAACACCTCCTAAAAATGCACCATTTGAACATATTCACAGACAAAGGAAGAGTGAATGTGATCAAATGCATCCATCTTCAGATGGAAGCTAAGAAATTAATTCTGAGTAAGGGAAAAAAGTGTTCATCTTCTTCAAGATTACACACTAATCACAGCAGAGGCTCATTTTTTCAGCTACAACTGTGCTTATTACTATTAATTCCATAATAAATTGCATTAATCCTCATTTATCTGCCAAGCAAGGCAACTTGCGAATGTTCATTTAGAATATCAGTTTCTTACATGAATATCAGTTTTGTTCTGCTTCCCTAATGAAAGGGACAAACTGCGAGAGTCTTTTTTTCCCCCTTCATATAATATTTGTGAATGAATGACATGATCTTTTTCATAAATTATACAAATAAATATACTTAAATTACTTCAAAATAATTGTTTCCACACTTCATTCTTACTTCACAAAACTGAAGGAGCAAGCTTCATGTATTAAAATTTAACAGCTAGTCTTTGAATTTCAAATGGCACTCATTAGGCAAATTTCAGCCTGCATCTAAAATCTTCATTGTTGCCAACTGCAATTTATTTTCCGCTTCTAATTTCACAAGACTAAGCTCCACAAGGCTAAATATAAAAATACATATTTTTGTTGCATTAGATCTGGAAACAGGCTGTGTTTTACAAGCATAATTTATCATCTCACTGTCATAAGAACAAGACTAATTATGACAGAAAACAATTCAAGTTTAATACCTAAACAATTAAAACTCATTAACCATTATCAATTATTTCAGAAAATACCTTAGAACTTTCTAGCTCTAAAAGTGTTTAAAAACTTACAAATTTTAAGATAATTAAAAACAAAAACAACAGCAACAACAAATGCTTGAAACCCTGCAAATCTGGTTCCACACACAACCTTAACTCTGCCTCTATATTCTGGCACCCTGTGCACCATCCTTGTGAAGTAATTAAGCATTACAATTACATTCCAATTTTTACAAAGAATTAATTTTTAATTGTCTACAGGCTGTGGACAGTTTAAACTTCATACAACCTGCTGGTTCTTCTATGCAGTAAGTAGTCAGTAACCTTAGACTGCAAAATTCTTATAAGCCATCAAATACATTTCTGTAGTTCTAAACTGCAGAATTTGTTTGCATAGTTCCTTTGGTTTCTCAAATATATCCAAAATTAACATAGCACGAGTCACAGGATGGGTTCTTACATGTGACTCTTTGAATAGCACTAAATGTGAAAAGTCAAGATACGTTATCAACTATCGTACCTTCAAATATGTTTTATGTAAAAAGTTCTTGGTGAATTTTTAATAGTGGTACTTTATGGTACATTTCTTCCTGCCCCATTTTTGCATACAGATGGAAATGTTATGAATCTAGTTGGAGGCTCATCCCCTTTTCACACTCTGTTCTGTGACTGATCTGATCACAAACAAGAAATTCTTCAAGGCCATCCATCACTGGTGGCAGCAGCTGAACTAAAACTTCTAACACGCTACTGCCAGCCAGTCATGCAAGATTCCTGTCATAAATACTGAATGTGCAAACAACAGTTTAAATTAGCTGTCCTATCCGCATAAGCTGATATTTTGAATGGTGGCATGAGGTGGAGGATAGGGACTTACCATTTTTCACATTAGGTGTCAATATATCGGTCTGGCTGGCAAATATTTAAATTGATTAAAATTTTTTAATCCCTAAATATAGTAAAAAAAAAAAAACAGAACTAAAGCAACAGAGCATGTAATTTATGCATCCTTTTTGAAGCAAATTATAGCAAGGCTGTTAATAATACTGGTAAAGCCATCTGCTGTAAATATAGTAGCCAATTGCTTAACACTCAGTTTTAGGAATTTTGTTACCTTTCTGAAATAACAAAAGTAGCTTCATGTTTGGAAAATATTTGTGTAGGAAAGAAAACAGCATCTGGCTTGTGTTGGCATTCTTGGTAAATGCTCAAAATATGGGGCATGTGCAGGTGCAAGTACTTCTGCTGCTTGGAATCTCACCAACCGTACAGAGTCATTCTTTTCAAAGCACTAACTATGATGCCAGTCATTTGTCACAATTTATAACAGACTTGATTTGATTTTACATGTCAGTTTTCATGTAAGCTGTGAAAATGGCAAATCATATTATAATGGATAAGTTCTACAAGTAAGTAAACCTGTTCATGTGAGAAAAATACATAATACAATTCTAGTAAAGGCAACATGGACTGGCTGGACAAATCACTTCATTTTGTACCTCAGTAGCATTGTCTTAAATATATTTTAAAACTTCCATTCTTGCTTCTGTACTATGGGAATAATATTATTTACTTGCCTATCTCGCTGGGGGTAGAAGTATGACTAATAGTTGTACAATACACTTAAGCACATGAAGTGCTATAAAATCCTTAGTAGCGAGAGAGAGTTTGAAAAGATCTAACTTATCAAGTCCATCCCAATGAATATACAGGATAGTTTTATATGTTAAAGCTACATGATCCTTGAGCAAAGATTAATTTATACAGGTAGCATTTTCTCAATTTTGTTTTAAAGTGATATTCAGAGCTTTTGAAAGATGATGGACTCAGCTCTAAATAGTGAAGTGCTCTATTCATGCAACAGATACTGCATTGGTAGCACAGTAGAAATTTGCTGTAATCCTACTGCAGAGTAGTTCTCTGATGCTTAAGCTATTTAATTGACTTAATACATTTGAATGAATATTGGTATTTGAAACAAGTTAATTTAAAATTGACAAAATAAAATTGAAAGTTTTTACTTGTTTGCTTCCTGTAATGTAAACAAAATACATTATTTGAAAATTGACATAAAACTTGCTTGTACAGTGAGAAAACCTTATGGTCTATGGTGAATGGATGAAATACTGAATGCCTGGAGAAGTGGAACATAAAATACAACAATATAATAGGAGCTCTGGACCAGCAACAAAATTGTTTATTGTTATGATTATGATTAAAAGTAGCGCTGTATTGTCCCTCGCTTTGCTTCTTAAGAAAACATAGCACATAGCTACATACCATACCAAAAAAAGGTTGGTGTTTTTTCCATTGCCATTTAACAATTAGAAGTAAATGCTAAGACAAAAATTCTCCCTGTGTCACCCCCCAAAAAAAAAAAAAATTGGTGTAGATTCACAGGCAGGTGCTTTCTAGTTAAAAGGAATCCTGTCTGCGCTCATTGGTATTCTGGGCCTTATACAAAAATGGCATCCTTCACATAGTGCAATCTTCACTGCAGCATATAGATGATGTCAAGATGGTGGGAGCAGGGTAGTGGGACTGAAAAAGAAATCAGAACAGAACTTCTGTCTGTGTTACACAGAACTACAAAATGTGCCGTGGGGATGCTTTATGCTACTTCCTTCATCAGGTGTGCACTGTGTGCTGGACCTCTTGTTGGCTTAACTATGATCATGATGGAAGCATATATGTGGTGACTAAGGCTTGACCTATACTAGGCAGGTAAGTTGATTGCAGATTCGCAGTTCTAGCTATGGCAATTGCATAGCTAGAATTGACTTACCTTCAGTCAACTTACCTGGCCATCCTCAGTGAGGAAGGTCATCAGGATAGTTCCTTCCCCATCAACCTCCCTTATGCCTTGGGATAGTGAGGAGTACAGGGGTCAACCGCTGACCTTTGAGAGGTTGATTTCACACATCTCTACCAGGCTTGGAAACTCAAACCCCAAAAGATCTGCTCTGAGTGGGGCCATCTTACAGGTAATGTAGACATGGCCTGTATATCCCTTTACAGTGCAAAACATTTCTACTTTTCCATTTGTGGCTCAACTACCAATATGCCTATTAGCATGCTAGTTCGCACAAAAGCAGGCCACATGCTGTCTGTCTGGGATTCAGACACCAATGGCTTTCACAAGTTCAAAAGGCCAGTAATATTTATGATGTTACCTCAGAGGAGTCCTCAGTTAGTGAATAAATGAGTAGAGTCTTCAGCAAAATGTAACATTTTAGAAAAAAATTCATTTCTGTCACGCAAGGCTGTCATCATTAAGACTCTGATCTTGGGTCGCACTTCAAATTTCTTTCAGTGTTTACCTTTCTTTATTGCCCTTCTTGGTTTATGAAATGGGTCTTTACACCAGAAAAAGAGCGGAGGAAGTAGGAACTGTATGCACAGCAAAAAACAGTTATGTAATTGTTATCTTAAATCCCTCTCTCCTCTTTATGCATTAGTACTCTGACATGCTAAATTTCAGGGCTCAGTTTGCTTTCCTATATATATTTCCATATGTTGAGTGGCCTTTAGCTACCTGTGGGAAGGTCTACCACTCGCACATTGAGCTCTTTTCCCACACTACTGCTAAGTACCATGGATGGACTGAAATTTTTTGCAGCTCCTTTCAAGATGTTGGACATCAATATATAAGCCACACAAAATAGGTAATTGTTTCTTGTAACAAATTATTTGTCTGATATATAATACATCCAGAGTTACCTTTAAGCTATGTTATTAAATTAGTGCTATTATCATCATCATCAATTTGTATTGCCATAATGCCTAGGACCCCTTTTGAAAGACCAGCTTTCTTCCATGACTGTGGGACTGAGTTTTTGAGCACCTAGTTAAGTGTTCTTAGATAATTCCTGGGTATTTATATTTTTTCCGATTAAATTCTTCATTCAGCTGGCTTCAGTCATTTTCAGTTTTGTGAAACTGGCCCTTTAAAAACATTATGGGCTTGTCTCCACTTGCCCCCAGCTTCAAAGGGGGCATGGTAATCAGAGCCATGGGAGATTACTCATGAAGTGCTGTGGTGAATCTTCCCCCACAGCAACTGCGAAGCATCAAACTTCAAAGTGCCGGCATGTGTGTAGCTGAGAGCACTTCAAAGCGTCCACCATGCTACTTCGAAGTCCCTTCACTCCTCAAAATTTTGAGGAGTGAAGGGACTTCGAAGTAGCATGGGCACTTCGAAGTGCCCACAGCTACAGGCATGCCGGCACTGCGGGGGTAAATTAGCCTAACAAAGAGCTGCGTATTCACTGCAGGACTTCATTAGTAAACTCCAGTGGCCCTGATTACTATGCCCCCTTTGGAGTTGGGGGCAAGTGTAGACCCAGCCTATATCTATTACTGGCCTGGATTTCATCCTGTTTGCATGTTATGAATGTGATTGAGTCACGATCATTTATACCTACACTACTGCTGATAGTTTCGTGATCAGTTCCTTTTTATGTCAAGATTAAGTATAATACAGAATTCTCTGTTAGCAGTAATACTTATTGATTTAGCAAATTTTCATCTATACTATTTAGAAATTCCAAAAATGTTTTAATACTGGCAGCATGAGACCTCAAGTATGTCACTCATAGTGAAGTCCCTCATGATCACATAGCTAAGTTCATATACAGATTAACACTGAATATAATACAGAAACTTTAGTGCTAAGAAGAATAAAATGAAAATGTCATTTCAATCAACTGTCTAAATTTGTTTTTGTGTCATGTCAAACTCCACTGGATGGATGGTAAAGCATTTTAACTTACTTGTGTACTTGAACAGCCATGCCTTCAACAGCTATTTTAATGTCACAGTTATAAATTACTGGCATTTAACCCCGGGAAAAGTTTATAACGCCTCTACCTTTGAAGAGAGAGAAACAATTCTTGGTCACTGGGAAGCTGCTCTTGATTGCTGGTAATTGTGATGTGACTAACACCCAACTACAATTGGTACTGCACATGTACTTTTAGCTGTCTCAAACATAGCTGTCTATAACAGCATTTTAAAAGTGAGGCATTCAGTATGTTTAAATGAAAGATCACTAATGCACTCCAAGAGAAAAGTGCAGGTGCTTAGGTAAATTTTTACTTCCTGGCAGTTGTCCTGTTTCAGGCATGTAACCAAAGGGTTTGTTAAGAAGTTAACATTTGCATGCAACAGGAACCTCTTTTCTTTTAAAAGACAGTGCCACAAAGTGCAACAAATGGGTTAGCTTTTGGCATGTCCCTCTCCCTCTACTCTGTGTGTCACTTGTCTTCCTGACTGAAGCCTTCAATAGATGGACTATGTCTACATCTGAAGGGTTTTTTCCCCAATAAAATCCAGAGCCTGATTCTGAGAGAGACTTCAGAGTGCTACTGCAACATAAGTAATAATTATGAGAGTTTGCGGAGTATGTCAGTATCACCAATATGATTACGTGATCAGTCATGTGGTATTTCACTCCCCATTTTGACTGTCAGCTTGACTATGTGTAATATTGTAACTGCCAGATTACCTAACCCTCTCATGTTAAAGAAGGAGTGGGGAAAAGAGAGTTAAGTCTACACTACAAGGACAGGTAGATGCAAGCTGGGGAATTTGAGTTACAAATCGATGTAGCTGTGACCTAACTACTTTGGGATCCACACTGCAGGAGGTCAACAGAAAAAAACCCTCTCCCATCAACACCCCTAACTCATCTTGTTCTGCCAGAGGACCAGATTCGAAAGAAAAGTGACCAGACACAGATTTAGTTGGCCTTTACTAGACCCATTAAATAGAACGCTGACAGATCAATCTCTGCAGTGCTGATCGACCCCATAGGGGAGACAAGCTATCAGTGTCTGAATTAGAAGGCCATTAAGCGTAATCAACAATGAATGACTTTACCGTGGCAGGAAAACGGAGGCTATAGGCAGTGCCATGAACTTTTAATATCCTTTTGACACTCCTTGCACTCAAAGCCTGGATCATAGAAAGTCACCCCATAAGAACAGAAAAGTGTCACAAAGACAGAATTTAAAAGAGACATGCTTTGTAAGCAACAGAAAGATCACACCAAGAAGAAAAGACTGAGCAGGAGTGAGGGGCAGGAAGATCCTAGAAAGCCTAAAGGACACCAAACCAACTAGCTGTCAAGAGAAAGGAAACTGAGGGTAAATTGACGTAGCAAATGTTTGGACACAGGTTTTTGTGCAGTTAGAATTCACTTAAGCTGGGTCTACACGTGAGTGCCCTTTTCGAAAGGGCGAAAATTGAAGTTCAGCAGTCAAAATAGCGGCCGTCGAAAGGGAGCATCCGCTGCCATTTTTCGGATCAGCATTTCGATCCGCTCTTTTGAACTGCCGTCAAGGTCTTTCGAAAGAGAGCGTCCACATGGCTCCCAGTCCTCTTTCAAAAGAAGGGAGGCAGGAAACGCCACGGATGGGGTCCCATGGCCAACAAGCCCTTCCGGGGCCGCAGCCAGCCACCTCCTTTAAAGGAGCCCTCCCTCCGCATGAGCCAAGTGCTGCCCAGCCTTTCCCAGCCTGACAGAGTCCACTCGTGCCCACAATGGGAGGCCCAGCGACAGCTCCTGCAGGAGGATGCCCTCCTCATGGATGCCCTGCTGGCAGTGCTGTGCACCATCTCCGCAGCTGCACCCAATCTCATTGGGTGGCTGGGCAGGCCTCCTGAGTCTGCGGGGCTCCCCCACCCAGAGCCCCCCTAGGTGTTCCGACACCTCTGGACCCACCCCAGCAGCACCGACTGGTGGGAGCGAGTGGTGCTAGGGGAGTGGGGTGAGGAAAGGTGGCTGCAGAACTTCTGCATGTCGAGGCAGACCTTCGAGATCTGCCACTGGCTCACGCCTGCACTCTGGCTCCAGGACACCTGCATGCAGCCAGCCCTCACCCTGGAAAAACAGGTCGTGATCGCCATCTGGAAGCTGGCTACCCCGGACTCCTACTGCTCCGTGGGACAGCAGTTCGGGGTGGGCAAGGCCACCATCAGGGCTGTACAAATGGAGGTAAGGTGGGGCTGGGGCAAGGGGAACTCTCCACTGCGAGGGGCCGGATGGGGCAGGGACTGGATGGGTGGGGGGCCAAGGGCTGGACAGGGCGGGGGCTGGATAGGAGGGGGCCTGGGGGCTGGGACTGGATGGGAGGGGACAGAATGGGCCCAAGGCAGGGGGAGATGGCCGCCACACCCACACTAGAGCACGTGTCCCCCTTCCCCCATCCGCGCCCCGCCACACAGCGCCAGCCAGTGCATCAACTGGAAGGGCTACCACTCGGTGGTGCTCCAGGCCCTGGTGGATGTGAGGAGCCGGTTCACCGACATCTATGTGGGCTGGGCCAGCCGCACCCACGATGCCTGGGTCTTCCAGAACTCTGGCCTCTGCCAGTCCATGGGGGCCAGCACCTTCGTCCCCCAGGAGGAGATCCCGGTGGCAGAGGACGTCACCATGCAGCTCTGCATGGTGGCAGATGCGGCATACTCCCTGCAGCCGTGGTTCATGAGGCCGTACATGGGACACCTCAACCCCACCCAGGAGGCATTCAATCAGCGCCTCAACCACGCCCGCAACATGGTGGAACAGGCCTTCGGGCGCCTAAAGGGGCAGTGGAGGTGCCTCCTCAGGTGGTTTGAGGTCAGGGTCCTCAACATGCCCCAGGTGGTGGGCGCCTGTTGCGTCCTCCACAGTGTTGTGGAGGGAAAGGGGGACGTCTATGTCCCCAGTCGGGGGGGCCCTCCGGCTGGCACCAGCTATGAGCAGCTGGGCACCGCACCCATCCGCCAGGACCACCGGGACGGCCACCGCATCTGGGAGGCCCTCAGGGAGGCCTTTGCCAACAGCCACCTCTGACCCACATGCACACCCACATCCCACGCACATCCGCCACCCCCACCAGCACCACACCCGCACCTGCAGATCCACCACCCACCATTCCCCTGAGGAGCACAGCGTGGAGTGGTTAACAATAAAAGAAACATTTAT
Organism: Carettochelys insculpta; assembly: GCF_033958435.1. NCBI lineage: Eukaryota > Metazoa > Chordata > Testudines > Carettochelyidae > Carettochelys > Carettochelys insculpta. The sequence goes on along the minus strand of NC_134147.1, from coordinate 48,197,191 downwards.
GTATACTTTTTTCCTTGTTAACTATGTACGGGGTTGGGAACCTAACTTTGAGGGTGGAGAACCTAAGGGGTGAGGCACTCATTCCGGGGCAGGGGTGGTGGGCTGTGAGCCCCGTCGGCCCCTGGAGGCCCTGCCTCCCCGGATATTGCTGGTGAGTGGGCCTGGTGGTGGCGGAGGGGCAGGCTCAGCAGGGGGAGCTGCTGGGGGGGCCAGGAGGCAGGTAACAGTGGCTGTGTGGTCCTGGGGGATGTGGCCAATGTCCGCCAGGGTGGTCAGCAGGCTCTCCCAGGCTGCCCTCCTCCACTCCATGTCGGCCTGGGAGAGCCTCAGGTGTTGCTTGGCCACGTTGGCCTCGCACTAGCTGGCTGGGTCCTCTTTGGCCCAGCGGGGGGCTCTCTGGCCACAGCATCCAGGTACCTCTGAAGGCTGTGGGTGGGCTCTCGGGGACGACGGATGGTGCAGGGCTCTCCTGGCCCATGGGTGATGCAGCTGTGTGGAGAGGAGGAGAGCATGTCAGTAATGTGCCCCAGATGGAGGGGACCAGGCTGTGGCCCAGCCGCCTGAACTCACCCCATGGGGCTCCCGCTCCCCCAAAGGACACTGACCCCTCAAGGGGCACCGACCTGCCCTCCACAGGCTGTGCCTCCCGGCTTGGGGGTGCATCCAGGGGTCTCTCATGCAAGTGGCCCTTTCCGGCCTGCGGTCTGCAGGCCCCAGGTGCTGTCTGGCACTGACTGGCCGCCACCCCTGTGAGGCTTGCAGCGCTGTTCACTGAGGGTGGGTGCTGGGCATTGCTGGTGTGCCACCGTGGGGTGCCGCAGCCCATGTGGGGGCGGGGTCTGTGTGCAACCCAGGACCACCGGTACTGTGTATGGGCGACTAGCCCTTGCATCACCCCCACCCTGTGGAACAGGTATGTGCCCCTCTCTGTACATACTGGAGGGTCCCTCAGCGACATCCAGGTATGTCTGGCTCCCAGTCGCCTGGTTGGAGGAGCAGGAGGGGGTGACGATGGTGAGGTCCCCCTCCTCACTTGACCACTCAGTAGTCCCCTCGCCCTCCTGCGTCCCCGGTCCGGGCTGCTCCTCCGGCTGCAGGTCCTCGCTGGATGTGTCCAGGAATGCCAGGGGTGGGGAGCTCTCCTGGGGCCCCCGGATGCCCCGGAGCTCCCAGAAAAAGGGACATGCTGCTGGAGCTGCCCTGGAGCAGCCGGCCTGGTCCCTGGCCTGCGCATAGCCCTGATGCAGCTCAACCTTGGGGCGTACCTGCTCTGTGGTACACTCTGGGTGGCCCTGGTCTGGAGGCCCTGCCCTAGGCAGGCGAAGGCAGTGGCATTGCGCTGCTTCACCCCCACGTGGTGCAGGACCTCCTTGTCCTTCCAGAGGCCAAGGAGATCCCGCAGCTCCTGCTCTGTCCAGGAGGCGGCCCATTTTTTTTCTCCCCCTGGAAGCCCTGCGGGGGCTCAGAGGGGGGCCGTGGGGCTCGCAGGGGGCTGACTGCCGGCTATGCTGTGGCGCTGGAGCGTGCAGCTGGAGAATGTGGGGAGGCTGCTCCTACCACGCTCTCAGCTTCCTGCCACGGGTTTCCTGCATGCATGCCGCTTTAAGGCAGCCAAACACAGGGACCATACAGCTCCGCTGCTGCTGGCTGGAGTGGCCCCATGCTCCAGCTGACCGGCGCCATGACAGACCCATATTTTGAAAAAGTGGACTGTGGAGTGTCTGCACGTTTACTCTTTCAATTTAGTATTTCAAAAGGGAGTGATCTTCCTGATATGGGATCGGGGTTCGGATTTCGAAGTCTGCGTCCCATTCTTTCAATTTTCTTTCCAAAGACGGGTTTACACGTGTGGACGCTCCTCCTGCTCTTTCGAAAAAGGGCCACTTATTTCAATTTTTTGTGCACGTGTAGACACAGCTTTAGAGTTTGAACTCTGATCACACCCAGCTGACTTGAAGGCACATCAGATCTAAAAACTAGGTCAAATAAAAGCAACTGGTGCCCATCTACAAGAGGAACTCAGCCAAGGCCATAAACAAAATTATTATGGAGTCAACAAGTTTAAAGGAACAAATAAATAATGACCAGCAAAAAAAAAAGGAAATTCTCAAATCAAGAGGCATGAGTTGCTGATTGAAGCTATAGAGCAAGGAATTCTGTTTAGTGCTTACTATATGTCTAATCTGTTCTTAAAACCCTCCAGTGATGGAGATTCCACAACCTCCCTAGGCAATTTATTTCAGTGCTTAGCCACCTTGACATGTAGGAAGTTTTTCCTAACATCTAACTTATGCTTCACTTATTTGCTCCATTATGTTTCTGGTTTCTGAAATTAAGATGACTGGTCTGCAATGCCTCAGTTTGTTCTTACTCCCTTTTTTATGGATTTGGATTACATTTGCCTTCTTCCAGGCCTCTGAAATTTCTCTTGTCTTCCATCAGTTTTTGAAGACAGATGCTAACAGCTCAGATATCTTCTCAGTCAACTTGTTGAGTGTTCTCAGATGTATTTCATCAGGTTCAGATGACTTGAAGATATCTAACTTGTATAAGCAACGAAGGGTCCTGTGGCACCTTATAGACTAACAGAAAAGTTTTGAGCATGAGCTTTCGTGAGCACAGACTCACTTCATCAGATGCTGGTTTTGGAAATCTGCAGGGCCTACCTTCATGCCTCCAGCTTCCATCCCAGACACACCACGCATTGTCCATTGTCTACAGCCAAGCACTAAGATATAACCGCATTTGTTCCAACCCCTCCAACAGAGACAAACACCTACAGAATCTCTACCAAGCATTCTTGACACTGCAATACCCACCTGAGGAAGTGAAAAAACAGATCAACAGAGCCAGACGTGTGCCATGAAGCCTCTTACTACAGGACAAGCCCAACAGAGAAACCAACAGAACACCACTAGCCATCACCTACAGTCCTCAGCTAAAACCTCTACAGCGCATCATTGGGGATTTACAACCCATCCTGGACAATGATCCCCCACTTTCACAGGCCTTGGGAGGCAGACCAGTCCTTCCCCACAGACAACCCGCCAACCTGAAGCAAATCCTAACCAGCAACTATACACCGCACCACAGTCACTCTAACTCAGGGACCCATCCATGCAACAAACCTCGTTGCCAGCTCTGCCCACATATCTACACCAGCAACACCATTACAGGACCTAACCAGATCAGCCACACCATCGTGGGTTCATTCAGCTGCACATCTACCAATATAACTTATGCCATCATGTGCCAGCAATGCCCCTCTGCTATATACATCGGACAAACTGGACAGTCTCTACATAAAAGAATAAACGCACACAAATCAGATATTAGAAATGGCAATATACAAAAACCTGTAGGAGAGCACTTCAATCTCCCAGGCCACACAGTAGCAGACTTAAAAGTAGCTATCCTACAGCAAAGAAATTTCAGGACCAAACTCCAAAGAGAAATTTCTGAGCTACAATTCATCTGCAAATTTGACGCCCTCAGCTCAGGCTTAAACAAAGACTGTGAATGGTTGGCTAAATACAAAAGCAGCTTCCCTTCCCCTGGTGTTCACACCTCCAGATCAACTGCTGGTAGTAAGCCTCACCCTTGCTGACTGAGCTAACCTTGTCATCCCCATCCTTGCTCTGGCTTATTTATACCTGGCCCTGCAGACTTCCAAGACCAGCATCTGATGAAGTGAGTCTGTGCTCACGAAAGCTCATGCTCAAAACTTTTCTGTTAGTCTATAAGGTGCCACAGGACCCTTCGTTGCTGTTACAGATCCAGACTAACACGGCTACCCCTCTGATACTTAACTTGTATAAGTAATTTTTAACTTGTTCTTTCCCTATTTTAGGCTCTGATCCTATCTCATATTCACTGGCATTTACTATGTTAGATGGCCAAGTGCTACTAAACTTTTTGGAGAAAATTGAAACAAAATAGTCATTTAGCTTGTCTTGTCATTTTCACTTTTTTTTTAAAATTGTCTGTACCCCAAGTAATCAGCCTTCTGAGTCCCTGATCTTATTTTTACGTCTAATGCAGTTGCAGAATGTTTTCATTGTACTCATTATTTCTCCAACTGGTTTAGTCTTATTTTCTTTTCAGATAGTTATCTATTGATTACAGTTACTCTCTAGGGCTGTTTCTACACATGCCAGTTCCTCTGAAAGTGGCATGTTAAAACAGCCCGAAATACACTAATGAGGCACAGATGCAAATTCCCAATGCCTCATTAGCATAAGGTCACGATTTGGAGTCCAGAAGACATTCTTCCGCACTCCAAATCGCAGGACCTTATGCTAATGAGGAGTCGGGAATTTGCATCCATGCCTCATTAGCATATTTTGGGCTGTTTATTAGCATGCCATTTTCGGAGAAAGTGGCATGTGTAGAAACAGCCTAGGTGTGGTACTTCTTCCCAAGTCATGCCTGTGCATGCAATATCATCCTTCCTAGTCTCCTGCCTATTCCTTCTTGTGCATCCTCTCTCTCTCGGGTACTCAGTTAAATGTTTGCTTAGTATGTCTCACATCTTTATATGGCATTCATGTCCCAATCACCTGATTCTCTTTTTTTTAATTTAATATTTTCTAACACGTCCTATCCTATCAGCTCTGCTACTCTTTTATTTGTTATCTGTTCTTCTCTTGACATGTGCACATCTTCCTCAGACATCCATGGTGAGCAGCCTCCAATCTCTTTTTGTTAGCTATTGTCATCTGTCAAGTCTCTGTACAGTAGCATAGTCACTATAATCTTATGATGTAATCTGACCTTTAGTTTGGTGATGAGACCTCTGTTTGACCAGCTGTTACTCCTTCAAAAAATGGTGTTTGCTTTCTCTAGTCTAATATGAATACTTTATTGCAGCCATCTTCAAATGTCATCACACTCCCCAGAGGGCAGAATTCTACCTGCTGGATTTTTTTTCCATCCACCTACACCATTGTGTGTGTTGTCCAGTTTTCTACTGTCACAATCTTGTTTTTCTTTGTTTTATTTTCAAACAAATTTTTGCTGCTTCCTGTTCAATCTCTGACACAAGGGCAATCATTCAATTCAGGACATAATAGTGAAGTGACATCAGCACAGTCAAGTTTGTGAAATTCATTTCTGCTAATCAATCCATTTTACACTGGCCACAGTGCCTTTCATTGACAGTTTCATCAGCCAGTCTTTTGCTAACACAAAGAGAATTGATCATAACACACACGTAGCTCTAACTCTGGTCGCAATATCAAATCATCCACCCAGGCCCCCATGCAATCCTACTGCACATCTACGTCCATCACATAAACTCCTCATTACCATCTTCAGCTTGCCCGGTACCCCATAGCTTCTGGCAATATTACATAGGTTTCTCTGTAGACCCTTTCAAACACTTTCTAAAGGTTGTTAAAGTTGAATCAGATGAGTTTTTGCCAAGCAGTAGCTTTTTCAATGATCTGTTCAAGAGCAAATCTCTATTCATAACACGGACTAGCTGAATGGAACCCGGCATGTATTTCCCTTAACACTTCATCTACTGTCTTCATTCTATTCCGTATAATAGTCACCAAATCTTTGGTTGGAGATTGACAGCAGTAAAATGCCTCTCCAGTTTATATACTAAGTTCACCCCTCTTTTGGCAATACCATTATGATACCATCTTCCCAATCTTTCACCCATTTTAATACATTTTGCTAGCTACTCAGTTAGAATTTTAACTACTTGATTATTCCATCAACTGCAGGAGACTTCCCCTGCATAAGCTCTTTGATGGTTACTTTAATTTAATTAGGAGCTACTGGTCCCTCTTCTATTTCTTATTTAGTACTGGAATTTTTGTTGAACCTTTGTAGGATTGCTGGTGTTGGTGATGATGTGGGGACTAAAACATGGATCTGCAGAATTTGGGCCAGCTGATATTCCCACAGAACAACTGGGAGGCCATACGGAGACAGTGAAGGAAGTACTGCCGCAGTCTGATGATACCCTATAGCCCTCCAATTGGCCAACCACCCTATTTAACCTAATGGGTGCTGTAGGGCTCCTACAAAAACTGGAGCCTACTGCTATGCTAGAATTTGCTTGATCTCCTGATTTCCAGTCTCCGACTCCAGTCTGACCTCTGACTTCAATTCCTGCCTCTGAATTCTAGCCTGGAAACTCAGGACACAAAAACCCTGGCACATACCAGGATAGATTAATATACATTAAATATAAAATTCACAGCCTTAGTCCACTGATCTTTACAGCACACTGAAGGCCCATTGTCTTCCTACAGGCTTTGGTAATTGAGTATTACTTGCTCATGAGAAAAGTCTGAGGTATTAAAACTTAGACACTAGGTGCTAGAGACTGCCAAGTGTATTTCAAAGACTGAGTACTTAACTGAAGCACTGATGCAGGTTTGTAAGGGCTACAACCCTGCCTCAGTTAGTCAGTCAAGATCCAGTTAAGACATGGATATTAGGAATAAGCCTCGCGACCCTTCCTAAACCAGAGAGTCTAAAATACTGTACAGCTGCTTCCCAGCTAGGAGCAAGCTGTACTTACTCCTCAGTCTTTCATTTCAGATAACCTAAGTTCTGAAGGCACCAGTCAATTCTCTGGTACAAAGCTCAGGACCAGAAAAATGGAATTAAATGGCTGATCTAAGAGTTGGAGAGCTAGCCAGGATGTTAATGGGTCCAAGTTAAGAGTGGTATTTGGGATTTCCCAGTTAACATTCCAAATTCTGTTTTGAAAAATATAAACTTCCTGAGTTATGGAAGAACAGAGTCAGTCTCACCATCTCTTCCATTGGCCTTATGATTGCTCAGTTTTGAAACATGGAGAACTGGGAGATACAAACCCTATTGCCTTTCAACTTCAGCGAACAATAGAGCCTTTGTGAGGACCATTCACCATGCCAAGTTTCAATGTTAAGCCAAATAGTGCAGTTAGAATTATTCTTTAAAGAGAAAAGTGGATTTTTCAGTTTTATCTTAATTCAGAAGTCATTTACAGGAGGTTTTCTCAAACTTTCAAAAATATTCATATGGAAGATATGCCAAGTAGGGAATGTTGCAACTCTAAAAGTGACATTTTCAGGAAGTTGCCAGTGCTTTACTTTAATTTATCAGCCGACTTACATATAGTGGTAATTAGTCAGCAGACTAAAACTATAAGCAAGATTAATAGTGGAATTATAATGGGATACACTGGGCATTTCAGCACAAGTTCAAAAAAGAAATAGCTCCTTAGCATAGGTTTAAGCATTAGTTTGCTAGCCTGGAGCAAGTAAACAGCTTGCACAGTCTGTTTCTGGACATACTATTTTCTTGCCTCATGTTCTTAGTGCCTTCTGATTTCCACAACTTTAACCTCCAAAAAGGAGCAGATTTACTGTCATACTGCCATCTACATTTGTATACAGTTTCCATTTTTCCCCCACAATGCTTCATATTTTATTCTGTTTTTTTCTCTTATTTAAAGGATTTGTTTTCCTTTCTCTTTGTTCCCACTTTCCAATTTACTTTGAAATAGCCTAGATAATTGTTTTCTTTCCTGTTGGCTGTCTGCTCAACTCAGCAAGTATTACAACCAATCACCACCACTTAGGGGAGGATCACAATCCATCTAAGTTTGGAGAAACAGAACCTCTGGTTCTACGATTCCTTCAAAAACTACCGAGCTGGAATGCCAAATGCCTAAGAAAGCAGTTAGCTAAATTTCCAATGAAAGAGTGGAGATTAAAAGCACTTCACAGCACTTTAATCTCTTTTCCCTATTCCCAGTGAAGAGTCTTTTAGAGCTGTGTGGGGCATGTCTGTGCTGAGGAAGCAGGTGGCTATAGTTTGTTCCAGTCTTCTTGTCCTGTGGTCATTACAGGGACGTACATAGCCATTGCACGCAAACAGATAATTAATAGTGGTCTAAAGACAATTTCAATTTAATGTTTTAAGCATCAACATTAAAATTAACATAGTTGTATTAAAAATTCTCAACACAAGCAATCTTTTGTGAAGTAGGATGAATACTGCAGTTAAAACAGAAAAGAAGTTTGTTACAGTCTACCCCTTTATTTTCAAGCTTAATAAGAAAAGCAAAGCAAGGCAGTAAAGGATGAAGAAAAATTATAAAGAGCAAGCACTAAGAGAGAAAAGAAATTACTGAAGTAACACAAAGGGTATATACTCAGTAAGAAAAAACCAGGAAGAGAGAAAAGGCACCTATTAAGCTTGAAATCCTAATTTTACAGTATTTGACCAGTCGAACCTCTCTCTTCTGGCACCCTCGGGACCTGACCAGTGCTGAACGAGAGAATTTGCTTGACCATAGGAGGTTAATGTTGTCTAGCACATTACCAACACTTCTGCTGCTTACTGGGCTCTTAGCAGACATTTGGGGGTGAATTACAGCTAAATAACAGCACAGAACATTGAGAACCAGCACTGGTAGCTGTAAACAAGCTTTACAGGATCACAGAAACTTTGAGACACCCATGAGAAGTGGTTATCTGGCTAACTAAAATCCTGTTTGATTTCAGATGTTGCTGGACAAGAGAGTTCTGGATGAGAGAGGTTCAACCTGTATTTATTCTCAAATACCACCTGCGCTGTCCCTGTGCTACGGAATTTGAATCTCTTTATTTTCTTGTCTTCCACAAATATTGCATTTACATACAATTAAATTGTCAATTCCCTCATTAGAAAAAAACCTTGTAATATTTTAGAGGAAAGGTTCTAAATGTTGCCAGTTTGGACCTCATCTAAACAGAAACATTGCCTTGTAGAGGCTTCTCTCCCAGTCAAGTGTATGTGAACTAGCTCTTCTCATTTGCACTCACATAACATTCTTGTAAATCACAGCAATTGCTCAGGTGCCAGGATAATACTAGGAAATTATTTATGTACTTTTAATTTCTTTTAATTCAGTTCAGAAGGAGATCTGATCCAGTATAGTAATGCCCATATTCCTATGCTGTACATCCCTGGACAGGCATGGCTGGAAACTGATAGGTCCTCAACAAGAGAATTTGCTGGACCAGGGAGGTCCATGGCTTCTGCCACCAGGCAGTCTTGCACTTCTGGGGGCTGTCAGGGCTGCAGCCTTGTGCTTCCTGGGGATTCTATCCTGGTCTGTGTGCCATCACAGGGCAGGCAGGGGTATTCAGGCCTCTGCCCCCTCACTGCTGTGGGGCAAGGTTGCCAACCCTGTTACCAGTGGTCCCGGCTGCTCCTTCTGCCCTTAGGCTCCAAGACAAGAGAATGCCAGCACTGGGAGGTACAACCTGCCTTGCCAATTACATTAGGAGAATTAAATTCCAGCCTTAATGCCCCACTGAGATGCATGGGACAGTCTAAGTGTCTCAGAGACAATGATTCAGAGCCAGTAGAAGATAACGTTCAGTGCAAACCAGACTTGTACACAGAAAGTTACCTTTGCAACCTGAACGCTACCAGTACAGTGTTTGTTTTAAATGAAGGGTTATATTTGGGAGCACAAATCTGAGGTGTGTATGCATGTGCAAGATCTCAAAATACCCAAGGACCTAGCTGCAGGCATGAAACCCAACCTGCTTTAGAAAGCAGCTCTGTGCTCCAAGCACCCTGGTTGAACACCATTCCCATGAAAGTAAATGTAGAAAAAGAACTGATAATTCTCAGTCACTCAGGAGTTACTAATAAGCAACAGCAATAAATAAAGAACTGTGAATGTTAGAGTTTTCTTGCTTAGGATTACACTTTAAGTACTCTGTCTCCAGCTTCTGGAAATCTTTGTAGTAGGTGATGGATTCCTTACATCTGCTTTTTAATTTTATATTGTACATGAACTTGTCTGCATTTCTTTATGATCTTGCCCTAAGCCTGTGTATCCATTGTCTCATAACACCTACGCTACTTCCTTTGTTTAAACTCTAAGGACAAAAGCGCCTAAGACACGTTCGCAAGAGGCTCATTTCAAATCTGCCCTTCTAGGGACATTAGATCTTAACAGTGGATGGTAGGGGAAACAAAAGACCCATTTCTTTGGGGTGTTGAAAACTTGTTTGAAAGATGATAGGTGCATAAGGAATGGAGATGCAGGAGCATGTTTATGGTCAGCACAGAGAAAGGCAAAAGACTTGAGAGGTGTGAGGCCTCATTGCAAGCTTCTTAGTGGCCTGTAAGAAGAGTTCATGGAATTTCATAGACAGACTGCATTTTGCCATCTGGTAAGTATGTTTTTCCTGTGTTGCAGGCAAAGATTTGTTTTTGCCCCAGCATCTTCAATAGCATCAGCACTGCTTTGGCGAGAACAATACTCTGATATTGCATACAGCTCATGTCCCGCTAGAAATCAAGCCTACATTACAAAGATCAGTTTTGGTCTTGGCCCTGGTCCTACACAGCATTTGGTTTATTTTAGTCCTTGGGAACAGGATGGTGGGGAAAAAAAATAAAGACAATGAGAATTTATAGGGTATTATCCACTAAATACAACATACTGTATTTAGCTTTGAATGTAAGCAGGCATAACGTCCATTTAAACCATACATCTGATCTCTCAATGGATTAGTAAGAGAGCTACACTGTGAGTTGAGAGAAACAGCATTAAAGGAAACTCCTTTTTCGTTCTCAAATTGCTAGGCAAATAATCACTTTACTGACAAGAAAATGAACAATCACTCTGTTTTTAGCTTGAGGCAGAATCTTTTCACTTCAGTGAATCTGTAAATTTCACCATCTAGCTTTACTACCAACAATTCAACAGGCAACCTTGGAAGATTTTAAGCATCATGCACAAGAACCAATGTGCTACTTTAGTGATGCACTGATCCCACTAAACGTACAGCTGAGCAATATCAATGACCTCTAGTCATTTCTCCTTTAGATATAAAAATAATTACACTGACTGGATTCTCCCAAATGTCTTTACACTAAGCAGCATTTCTCTTTTTCTCTGCTAGAGAAGACCTAAATATTTAATACAGAATACTTTTGATTCCCTTCTGCAGTTCAAGTGGAATCTCACAGCACCCATCTTTTCCACCTATGTATTTTCATGTAGTTGTATCTTGCTTAGTTTATTGTCACAATCATAATTAAGTTCTGTTAAATAGAATTTGCTTTCAATTTTCAGCGAAAGGTCAGAAAATAGAATTGTCTGACAAATAATGATCGAGTTAGCTTAATTACTTGACGTTGATGTCATAAATCACCACTCCAACACAAAATTTGAAATTAACAACTATTTGTATTGGTTCACCTGATCAAGTGTTTACTAGAAAACAAAAATGTTATGAAGTTCTGTGTATCTTACAGCAATTCAGTAGAGAAGTCTTGTCCCAGAGGCACATAAATCTGAAGCACCAGAAACCGCTGGATCAGTCCAACTAGAAACATAGACAAAGGAACATATAACTATGGATACACAAAGGAAACTCGGCCATACAATGATGTATAGCTATTCTGCTGTGATACCATTTCCCAAGGTTCATACAACATATGAAAACAGAAAAGAACTGAAGAAAACCAAATCAAGCTGCAGTAAAATGTTCCCTTTCTAAAGTCCCATTTGTGGTTTGGTGGAATTCATATGAAAATAGAACAATTTTTTTTTTAATTTACAGCTCTTCATTGCGTTCTGAGAGCAGGTAAGCAGTAGATCCCACAAAGACACGTAAAACTATAGATTCACATCAAGATGATTACACAAACATGTGGCAACTATTCACACTATTTTTGAAAGTTTGAAGAACAAATCATAAATGCAATTCTAATTACATGGGCAAGTAAAGCCATATTTATGCCATGGGACACTCTATACCAGGAAGCAGTGACTGAGAAAGATTTGGAGATTGCAGTAAATAGTCAGCTGAACATGAACTAACAATGTGCTGCTGCAGTCAAAAGAGCTGCAATGAATAATATGAGACCCCTGAGCAGGAATAGACTGATTATTTTTCCTGTGTATTTATCATTGGTTTGACTCCCGTTGGAACACTGCATCCAGTTCTGGCATTCACAGTTCAAGAAGGACATTGATGAATTAGACAGAATTCACAGAGGACCCACAAGAGTGATTGTGGGATTAGAAGACATGCCTTACAGTGATAGGACATTAATTTATTTAGTTTAAAACAGAAGATGAAGGGGAGACTTAATCAGAGTATATATGAATAGGAACAAATATTTCATAATGGGCTCTTCAATATCACAAAGAAATGTATAACAAGGTCCAATGGCTGGAATTTGAAACTAGACAAAGTCAGACAGCAAATAAGGTAAAAAAAAATTAGCAGTGACAATATTTAACCATTGGAACAATCTTCAAGGGTTGCCATGGATTCTCCATAATTGATGATTGTTAAAGTAAGATTGAATATTTCCTAAAAGCTCTGCTAGGAATTATTCTGGGGGCAGTTCCATGGCCTGTGCTATTCAGGAGGTCAGACTAGATGGTAACAGTGATCCAGTCTAGTCTTAAATTCCATGAAGGATTCACCGGGCAAACCAAGTATTGAAGTTTAAAAAAGTAGAGATTAGGGCTCTAAAGTCAAACTGACACGGTTAGGACAGGAACAACTACACTGAAGTCAATGGTGCAATTAGAATTTATATCAGCTGAGGGTCTGTCTCAAAGGGCATGTCCACACTTGCCCCCAAATTCGAAGGGGGCATGTTAATCAGGGCCACAAGAGATTACTAACATAATGCTGTGGTGAATACACAGCACTTCATTAGGCTAATTTTCCCCTGCGGCAACTTTGAAGCTTCAAACTTCAAAGTGCCGGCATGCGTGCAGCCACGGGCACTCTGAAGTACCCACACTACTTTGAAGTTCCTTTACTCCTCAAAATTTTGGTTGCCAGGCGGGAAAATAATAGTTGCCATGGGGAACTCACCGCAGCACTTCATTAGTAATCTCCTCTGGCCCTGATTAACATGCCCCCTTCGAAGTTGGAGGCAAGTGTAGACAAGCCCTTTGAGACAGATTCTCAGCTGATACAAATTCTCATTGCACCACTGACTTCAGTTTAGTTGTTCCAGTCCTAAACCTGTCACAGGTTTCTCAAAATTTTGCGTAAAGGGACTTTGAAGTAGTGTAGGGAAAAATCAGCCTAATGAAGTGTTGCGTATTCACCAGGGCAAGTGCAGACCCAGCGAAAGTGTTTAGTTGCATATTCTATTTCTGAACTTTTACTTAGTAGTAATAGCTGTCTTGCTGAAAAGTGATCCTAAAGTCTACTCACAGAGGAGCTGCCCAAAAGGAAGAGACAATACTGCAAATAGCTACATCTTGGAGCAGTACTGGATTAATAATCAAAACACCATCTTACATGTGTAATGGCTCAATACTTACGAGTCTGTCTAGTTTCCTTTGGTAGCTGAATCTTGTTTGTTTGACTGCTTCCTTCAAGGACAAAAACAAAGCCTTTTACTTCTTTATCAAACTCCTACAAAAAGGAACAGTGAAGAAAAACAAACCTTTTATCATTCTCTTAACCAAGACAACCAAATTTTGCAAGACACAGAGCTAGAAGAAGGAAGGGAGTTGATAAACCTTTGGAGGATAAGTATCAGAGGGGTAGCTGTGTTAGTCTGTATCCCCAAAAACAACAAGAAGTCCTATGGCACCTTTTAGACTAATAGATGTGATGTGCATCTGACACAAAGTGGGTCTTTCCCCACAAAAGCTTATGCTCCAAAAAAATGTTATTCTACAAGGTGCCACAGGACTTCCTGTTGTTTCTTTAGAGGATAGAGGTAAAATGCAAACAATCTTGAGACACTGGAGAACTGGGTTGTAGACAACAAAATGAAATTCAACGAAGAAAAGCATAAGGTAGTACACTCCAGGACCAAAAACCAAATACACAAATACAGAATGGGGGATAACTGGCCTGGCAGCAGCACTGCTGTGAGGGAAGTGGGAGTTGTGGCAGATCAAAATGGCAACATGAGTCAAATATGCAAGAGTGTTGCAGAAATAAAAGCATATGAAATTTCAGACTGCATTAACAGACGCATAGCATGAAAATCGTTGGAGTCGATAATACTGCTCTATCCAGCACTGGTTAGGGCACACCAGACCCAATTTTGGTTGCCAATGTATTGAAAGGATGTAGCAAAACTACAATGGGTCCAGTGATGAGATACAAAGATGCTCAAAGAGAAGAAATGCAAGCAATGAGCAAAGGCAGAAGTAACTGGGTATGTTCAGTTGGCAAAAGAGGAGATTAAGGTGGGGAGGGACATGATAGCAGTCTTCACATACCTGAAAGGCTGACATAAAAAGATGGAGAAAAGTTGTTCCTTCTTGCCACAAAGGGCAGGGCAAGAGGTAATGGGTACAAACTACAGCATAACAGATTTAGATTAAATCTGAGGAAAAAAGTCCTAATTCTAAAAACAGCAGGACAATGGAACAGACTACCTAGGGAGGTCGTGGAAGTGCCTTCAGTAAAGGTTTTCACAAAGAGGTCAGATAGCCATCTGTCTTGGATGGTTTAGACACAACAAAATCTTCATCGGGCAGGAGATTAGGCTGGATCAGCCTTGCTGAACCTTTTAACTCTACAGTTCTATAATTCTAAGAGAGAAAATAACCCAAGTTTTAGCTACCTTGACTGTTCTTAAAACTATCAAGAGGTCTGTGTAGCAACAACAATTTTATAAACAATGAAGAGAGATGATAGTAACAAAATTCTGCCTTTGTTATACATTTTATCAATAAAGTATGTTGACAGATATGTGATTCATGATCTACTGCCCCAAACTTGACCCAATGGTTATCAGAATAGCAAAAATACTTTAAGCTTTGTTCCACTAGATGTATTTAAGCTATAAAATTACAGCTGTGACCAATCCAGTTTGCAAGCAGGCATAAAGTACTAATTTAAGTGGTCATTTATTCTGTTATGGTGATAGAACTGTAAGTGACAACTTTTCCATAGTCAGGTCAAAGCCCTCATTACCTTCTAATTTTAAGCTTCAGGTCCTTTTTTTTCATGGTTTATACTTCAGGCCTTAAAAGTCCCCCATAAAACTTACTTTCCAAATTGCTGACGGACTGCCAAAGATCTTCCATTTTGCTCCTGGATTCTTGCCTTGAGCACTGAATATTTCAACAAATGGGCCACCCTGTGACAAAATTGTTTAAGTATACATCACGCTAGCCAGGTGTTGATTACAGCATCATCAATGGGTAGTTTGCTAAAGCTGAGTATGTCAGAACAAACCCTCATAAGACAATACTTAACCTGGGTTAATATAAACATTATTGAACACAGTCAACCAGCACCTATTTTTACACAACAAGTGGGACTCTTGACTTTAAAGGCTGACTGATTTTATTGCCGCATCAGAGTTTGTGCCTATTTACAACACTATTTTTTGGTAAAGGAAATAAGATAGAATTTTACCACTGTCCTTCCTTTACATGAAAGCAAAAAAACCAACCAAACAAAAACCCCACCAAACTTAAATACGGCATATAAAAACATGCAAGAAGTGAATGACTATTATTTTCATATGTCTTATTTCTGCAACTCAGCCTAAAAGGAGGGTCTGAATAAGGCACAGTTAATGATTAAACAAAAGCATAGCTATTAATTTCTCATTAAGAGATGGAACTAATACAGTGGATTTTTGATTTTTCTGTGTTTCATCCATCATGAGTCATCATAGAACTACACTGATGATTTCTGAGATGCCATCTTAACTGAGATTAATAATTAAGGGCCCAGTTAGAGATTCATAGATTCTAAGGTCACAAAAGAACACTGTAATAATCTACTTTGACCTCCTGCATAAGAGGCAATAGACCTCATCATCATCATCATCATCATCATCAACAATCATGGACGCAGCACTCTCTCACTATTTCCTTCCATCTTTCCCTGTCCTGTGCGGAGTGGCTTAGTTTCTGTAGACCAACTCCACATCGATCTACTAAGCCCCTCAAAATTCCTAGAACATACATTTTAGAAAAACATTCAGTTTTTATTTAAAAACAGCCATTAATGGAGAGACCACCAGGACTCTTGGGAAACTGTTCCAGCCTGATTTCTAGTCTGAATGTGTTTAGCTTGAGCTTCCAGCCATTGGATGGTTTTAGACCTTTCTCAGCTAAATTGAGGAAACCATTATCAATAATTTGTTCCCCATATAGAATGTAATCTTATAGACTGTAATCAAATCACCCCCTAACTTTCTCTCTGTTAAATTAAACAGACTGAACTTCTGAAACTTCTCTCTTTAAGGCAGCTTTTCTAATCCGTTCCTCATCCTTGTGGCTCTTTGAACTCTCACCCATTTATCAACAACCTTCAACTGTGGACATCGGAACAGGACACAATATTCAAGCAGCCATCACACCAGTGCCAAATTCAGAGGTAAAATAAACCCCTTCTCAAGAGTCCTGTGTTGACACATCCCAGGATTACGTCAGCTCTTTTGGCCACAGTGTCACATGGGGAGTTCATGTGCTTATGTAACCCGCGTACCACTTGTCCCATCTAGTGGAACCCAGGCCACCTGCAGAGAGAATAATGGATCTGCTCTACAGCCTCAGGTATCAGCCTGCTGGATTTTGGCTTATACAACAGAGGCTCATATACTAAGCTCCAGGGGTCTCAGGTCTGGTTTTATCCACAGGTGACTGGGATCTGTCAACATTACAATTATGCAACATGACGCCCACCCCCATTCTTTTTCAATCACTGTTCCCCATGACAGAGGTCCCCATTCTGTATGTGTAGCCTGCACACTTTGATCCAGAGCAGGCTTAGGCAAGATCCAGCCTGCAGGCCACATCTGGCCACAAAGCTGCCGGATCTGGCCCATGGACCGTCTTGGGCACAGAGCAGCCACAGGCTGCTTTAAGTGGCTTCTTGCTCCATGTAGCAATCCGCTTCAGATGCTGGGAGGGAGCGGGAGACTGCATGATGCTCCCACCCAGCTGAAAAATATCTCAGCTCCCATTGGCTGGGTATATGAGAGTTTTGCTCAGAGGTGGAGGCAGCATGCAAACTCTCCCTCTTCTCTAGGTATCTGGAGCAGAAGCAGGGAGCACGTTTGAGGAGGCTGAGGCTGCAGCAGACAGAAAGCCTGTCTCAGAAGGTTGCTGGCCAGGAATCACACTGCTAAGTCTCCTTGGCAAAGCTGGCCTCTGGCACTACAGACCCTCCCTCCCACTCTCCATTTCTCTGCCCCCAACTCCTGCGCCCCTAACCCACATAAAGCAAATCCTCTGCCCCTCTTCCTACACCCATTCCTCCTTCTAGACTGTGCCCCCCCAATCCATTGCTCCAGATCACAACCTCTTCCTGACCTAAGTCAAAAGTCAAACCCTTACACCCTCTCCTGCATCCCAGATCTCTGCCCCAGGTCACAACTACCTTCTTCACACAAACTCCTTCTTAGACCCCACAACTCCTCTTACACTACAGTCCTTTACTCGAAGCTCCCTTCTGCACCCAACCTCAATTCCAGACCTCCAACCTCCTCTATTAATATCATGGACGAGTTTGGCCCTTGACCCCTTTCGAAATTCTTGGAATGCCCAGCACTATCAAAAGTTACTGTCCATCCTTGTCCTAAAGGCATTAATTTACAGTTAGCCACAGGATAATACTTATTGCTGATTTACACTTAGTTTACCAAGTCATCCACATTATTCTGTCAGGTCAGTGACTTGTTCTCTTCATTAGTCACCTTTCTGCCAGTTTTTCTCTCCCTGCAAAACAGCTGTTAATCAACTTGCCCCACTGACTTCAGTTACTAAAACCAGTGAAGATGCTAAATTGCTTCATATGAAAACACCAGTAAAATTCTTTGAATTCATGATGCAGGAAACAAACAGAACCCACTCGATTGGCAACTGGAAATCAACAGAGCTACTCAGACATGCAAGGACTGAAGGATCAACATCTCAGGCGGCTACTAACTTTCTGAAAAAACAAACTTGACTGTGTTTGTATCAGATAAGAAGAAAAATAAATTTGCAAACAATATTTGCAAATAAGGTTAAGCAAATATTGGCTTATTAAACACCTAATAAGGTTTCAGCATCAGGGGGTTTACATTCCAGCTTTTTAATACATAAATGAAAAAAATTGCAATTTTTGCTTTACCTGATACTCATTTTTGAACATCTTTGTAGATATTTCACAGGTTGAAAACGTCAGCACGCCAATGAGTAATTCAAGACTTACAGATGCTGCTGTAAATACAAAGATTATATTGTTAAACATGATTCCACCAAATATGTTTCTCTTTATCAAGTAGGAATCCATGTTTTACAAGCAAATTAGCAAATTTCTAAAATACTGTTCATTACAGCAAACTTTAACTCTTCAGTATCAAAAAGGTACCATAAAGGAATTAAGATTAGAAAACTAATTAATACTGTTGGTCTCTCTTGATCAATGTTTCTTTACATAACGACCATTCAGCCTTACTTTCCAGATACACATCAGGTTAAAATTGCCACTCTATCCCTAGTCTTTATTTTTAAGAAAGGAGGCATTGTTTATCTTTTTAAAATATTCAGAAAATATATATTTACTTATCAATCTATCTGCAATGTGTACTGTTTATTTCTCACAGCTACCAGCTGTTCACTGGAAAAGGTTAAAAAAAAGCTGTTAAATAAGAGCCTTGCAGAAAACCATAAATTTATCTAGAACCTATAATTGAAATATAATTTATAACCAGAGATATAAGGTAGAGAATTATTCCTCAAGTTAGCTTTTTAAAAAAATCATCACTCTACATTCTGGATGGCCAACATAAGTATCAAACCAAATGATATGGTAGAGATGGCTATCTAGAGGCACACCGTGATGCCACTGAGAACTAAAGATGCGGGGGTTAATGCAGTTTGGAGAAAGTCTGCACAGTACCCCAGTCAATTAGAAAAAGGACTTCTAGGGGAGCCAATCACAGAGCAGCTTACTGGAGTGGCCCTGAATATAATAAGCTGACCAGCACAGTGGAGTCAGTTGGGGCCTGACCATCTCTCAGTATGTGGAAGCACTAAGACAGAGCAGGCTGGGCAGATTAAGGGGAGCTACAGAGAGGCTCCAGCCTGTTACGTCTCAGGCTGCAGACCCTGAAAGATGGGCCAGGAGTGTGTGACACTTAGAGGGAGGTAGCTCAGGGAGTGAGAAGCAGTAGTGGGGGAGAGGAGGGTGGCAGGACAAGGCTGCCATCAGAGGGTCCCAAAGTAGTGGGCAGACCTGAGTCCTGCCCCTTCCCCCTTGCACCACACTGAGACACTTTTAGGAGTGGCTGTTATACACTGTAGCTTGCCCCTGATTTGAGGGGCTAGACTGATGCTGCAGTTGGCCATAGTGGTGGGTGTACAGAGGTAGGACCGCTGCTAACCCCAGTAGGGGGTGAGAGACTAAGGAGTGGGCAGTGCTGGAGGATGGTGTCCTAAAGAGGAAGCTGTGATCCAGGGAGTGATGCGGGTCCAAAGCAGAGTGTGAGCTAGAGCTGGAAACAACAGGCAACTTACTGTCCAGAAGGGGGAGCCCTGCTGACAAGTGAGCTAATTTCCTGAGTGATCAGGAGGAGGCACGCTGGCAGAGTCACACCCTGTGACAGACACATTAGCTTATTTAATAACTATAGAAGTGACTTAATTGACAGCCATAAATTAGTTTGAAAGTAAGATACTATTTCTTTGCTCTATAAATAAAACAATCTGGAAGTACATTAACAATTCTAGAAAAACATCACTGCTCTAATTTTTACTTTCCTCTGCTTAGATCACATCTTTGCTATAATTCATGTATTTTAAATCAGAATGCTCAACATTCAACAAATCATTCCTTAGCCAAGAATACAGTACACTTTGAAGCAAATTTTACCATGACTAATGTGCTAATCCACTAAGCCAAAATTCACATGAAAAGCAGGTTCTAAAAAGGGAGAGAGCACAAATCATGTTCCCTAAAAGTATTTATAACGTACTTTTTATTGTTACCCAGATGTACACACACCCTGTCAGTCTGGGGCTGAAGATTCTATCACCCTGGGGTTATGCATTATTGTTGTGTTTTGTTTCTTTGCTCCAGAGCAAAGCACTTTACAGACTTGCAGTTTCAAAAGATCAGGCCCAGACCTGCCAAATGTAATTTGGCACTTCTGTCATGCCTTCCAGCACTTCTGGGAAAATGTCATAGATCTGTAAGGCAGAGAGCCCCTAATAAAACATCTTCTTGTAGCCGCTCTGAAGGCCAAATGTAAAAACCAGGAATTCTAGGCTCATTTCTTCCATAGGCTGCTGTTAATATTTTTGCTGTTCACAACCCTCACTGATGAGCATGGTCTTATGCACTTTGGAAGAGAACTCTAGTCTACAATGTAAGGGACTCAAATTTCATCCGTTTTGCCATTCTACCTTTAAGAATAAACATGCCCAAACTACTTTGCAATGTGGTTGGCTATACTATGTATAAGTACAGCACTAGCAAGCAGAGAAAACTTTGATCCCAGGGCCAAGATCAGAAACTGGGAAACGCTACAGTTAGTACTTCACTACTGTCTCACAAATAATGGTTTACCCACAAAGTGTCTTATTCCCCATCTAGAGACTGGTCCACAGAGAGCAGCGGTCAGCAACCTGTGGCTTTGGAGCTGCATGCCGCTCTTTTAGTAGCCACTTGCAGCTTTGAGCTCTGCTGCTGCTGACTGCACGTGTGGCTCTGGAGGTGGCTCCCACTTACACAGAATTTAAAAATAAATTCCATTTAAGCAGCGGGAACTCTGGAGCTGCTGAGCAGTCGGGGGCAGCAAGGCAGGGAGCCCAGAAGTGAAAGCTGCCCAGCAGGGCGCCGCCCCATGTGGGCTGAGGCCAGCTGGCAGAAGAGTAGGGGCGGCTGAGCCTGCCCCTGTGGGTGCCTTGCAGCCCACCAAGAAGGTGGTGGGGAGCAGTGGAGAAGCTACACACACTGAGGCAAGTTAATCCTGGGGGGGTGGAGCTTGGGGCTCAAAGGGGTTAATCCTGGGGGTAGGGGAGAGGTTGGGGCTCAAAGGGGTTAATGCTGGGGGTAGGGGAGAGCTTGGGGCTCAAAGGGGTTAATGCTGGGGGTAGGGGAGAGGTTGGGGCTCAGAGGGGTTAAGCATGGAGGGAGGGGGACCAGGTTTGCAGGATGGGGGTAAAGCCTGGGGATTGGGGTGGATCTGGGGGCTCAGGTGGGTACAGCCTGGAGATGGGGGTAACAACTTTCTAACTAGCACAAATAATTGTTACTGGTACTGTTATTAAAATAGGGTGATAAAAACATGGTTTGATGTTATTTATTAAGGACTGTCCCGTATTCACATGCACTGTGGCTCTTGAAGGATTAATTTTATTACTGAATTTGAAAAAATGGCTCTTCTCGCAATTTCAGTTGCAGACCCCTAACATAGAGGGTAACAGTCTACTTCTGGTACCAGTTAATGTTTTAGCAGCAGCTCAAATTGAAGAGATCTGTGTCATGGATCTCAAGTATTAGTTCAAACTCTGCTGATGACCCATGCAGAGGGAAAAAAGTATGTGACTATATAATTAAACTTTGTGTCTTAAGGCAGATACACAAGGGGCAGAATTAAGATTGCGCAGATAACCCTAATTCTGATTCTTGTCTTTACAACACTGATGTTCCTTAACTTCTTTTAAATCAGCCAGGCACACTGACGGGGTAGAAACAAAGAGGGCAATTGCCCCAGGGCCCAGTGATTCAAAGGAGCCAAAGGGACTCCCAGCCACCAATGCTACTGGAGGGGTGAAGCATTGGAATGTGCTGTCTAGAGAGGTGGTGGATTCTCCATCCCTTGAGGTTTTTAAATCCAGGCTTGACAAGGTCCTGGCTGAGATGACTTAGTGGGGGTTGATCCTGCTTGAAACAGGGGGCTGGACTAGATAACCTCCAGAGGTCCCTTCCAGCCCTCTGATTCCACGATTCTATGTGGTGGTGGCCACAGCCTGGGACCCCTTTAAATATCAGCTGCAGCACTGCACTGGGCACTCCACATAGCTCTGGGGGCAAGGGGTGGAAGGGGCACCACGTTCCAGGCAGTGCTGAGGGCTTCTACCCAAGGCCCCTCTGCTTCGGGGGGGTACAGAGTGGGCCCTCCCCACTTGCCCTGAGGCCCATGGTGACTGTGGCCCCTCTGAAATCAGCACTTACTGTGGCATTGGAATGCCCACGTTAATGAACTAGAGTCTTTCTTCTGCAAACCACGAGTTTAAATCCAACCTATTGCTCTGCAGAGACAGCAAGTTGTTTCTATTTAATGGCTATTTTGTGAGTTTGGTGGGTCTCATTTCCAGCTCTGACATCACAAACTCACCACCATGCATTCTGCTAATTGGCAGACTCAGTTGAGGCTAATAACTACAAAGACCACGGAGTCAAGGCTAACCTGGTTGGACCTGGAGGAAGTTTCCCCAATATCAGGGTTTAGGCAAACTGGAAGGGCAGTAAGGACTGCAAGCTTGCTATGTACAGAAAGAAATGTCATTTACTAGGGACGAAACTAATGCCTTTCACCAGTACGCAATCCAAACAATTTTTTAAAGCTGGAACATAGTTTTATGCAAATTAGCTCATTACACAATTTGCATATCATGTGATGTGGTATTCCAAAAAAACCCTAACAACTGATTAATAAAAGGGATCTTTTCACTTCAGTGGAAGTAAGATCAGACCAAAAGAGAGTAAGCAAGCAAATAGGTATCTGGCCAAACTATATAAATTCACTCATCTCTCAAAGCTGTATTATAACTGTGAACGTATCAATGAAAAGATTGCTTTTTCTAAAACATAAATGTATATATGTGTAATCTTTAGAATACTTGCAATAACAATACCAAAGACTATAATTCTTTTATTTTCTGTATGAAGATTGTTAGCTATTGGAGATATTACATATAAAATGAACGACAAATTTTTATAGCCTATCTACTATGATAGTACTAAGTGGTGCATGTTTGAAGCACTTAAGTGTCATTAGTTTCCAGTACCCTGGGACCAACACAGATTCAGCTACAGTGCACAAAACAGAAGAACATAATTTTTTTTTCCAGCTTGGTTTTCATACTGTAGTCCTATATAGGTCAAGAAGTTCATGTACTGCAAGGACTGAAACACAACACTTAATGAGGTTGCCTGAATCATCATAATACTGTATGGCTGTGTATACACTACACAGTGTACAGTGTGGATGCAGCTTGGCCACGTCCAGAGGATGAATAATGGAAGAATTCCAAAAGACATCCTGTAAGGTGAGCTAGCCTCTGGCAAAAGACCTCCCAGACGCCCCCAGTTGCGCTACAAAGATGTCTGCAAGAGAGACCTCAGAGAGGTAGACATCGAGCTGGACAACTGGGAAGAACTAGCAGATGACCGCAGCAGATGGAGGCAGGGGTTACACAAGGGCCTTCAGAAGGGCGAGATGAAGATCAGTCAGCTAGCAGAGGAGAAGCGAATGCACAAAAAGCACAGCAAGGACTTGCCAGACACCCACTACATCTGCAAGAGATGCAGCAAGGACTGTCACTCTCGTGTGGGTCTTCATAGTCACAATAGACGCTGTAAATGAAGTCCTCAATTGAAACTTTAAAGGGCGCGATCCATAGTCTATGCAGACTGAAGGATGCCTACTACTACTACACTACAAAATAACTTCAAAGTAAGCAACTTCGACGCAGAGTTAAACTACTCCATTCCTGGGTAAGGACTTCAAAGTTGGCTTCGAAGTTAACTTAGAAGCAAGGGAAAAATATGTGTAGACTCTCTTCTGGCTACTTCGAAGAAGTGCCTAACTTCAAAGTTAACTCTGACGTTAGTTCGTAGCGTAGACATATGTTTTAAGTAGAACATTCCAGGAAAATTGAGATTTGCATCTTCTTCCACCCTCACACCTCAAAAAATCTTAATTTATGGACTGAAAAAAGTGCTCAAAATCGAGAGAGATTAGGGTTTTTTTTTAATAAAAAAACTAAAGCAACTTGAAATGTAAAGACCTCCAGTTTTAATGTTTTTTTTCAAACAAACAGATACCATTTTTACAGAATACTGTAAAAAGTGTAATTCTTTCTATTTTTAGCTATGGATCAAAATTCTTATTTTATTGCCCTGTAGCATGTACTTTCAGTACAATGTATCTGCCCAACTGGGAATAAAGTAGCTGCAGCATCAAAGTCAACAACAGAGCATCAGTACTGTTTATAAAATTACTGTTACACTGTAAGATGCCTTCATTTTCATATACGTGAACTCTATTAGGAATTATTTCACAATGCTCCTAAGCTGTACACTGATTTTTTAAAAAAAATCCTTAGCTCCATGATGCTTCCCAAAACCAAAAACGAAGTACAACATACTTTTATTTATCTGAATAGCGTAGGAGAGACAGATTTTATTTACAATAAGCCGTCCTTTGGTATCTTAGATTACCATCATTATTAAGGCTGTATCTATACTCACCTGGAAGGTCGACGACTGATACGCAATTTTAGGTACGCCAGTTGCGTACCTAAAATCGACCTTTCAGTCATCCACTTCCATGCCTGTCTTCACGGCAGAAGGTCAACAGGAGTGCTCCTCCTGCTGACCTTCCTTAATCCTTGTGGCTAGCGAGGAATTCCAGAGTTGATGTTGACCACGGAATGAGCCTTTTCATGCATGCAATTGATCCTCCATGGTCAGCATAGCTGTAGCCTCAGATAATCAGGAGTTTAGCTAATCGATTAGTGCAGAAGCCACTGAACAGCCGGTGGCCTCCCACCCGGCCAGGGCCTTGCTGTCGTTCTCCTCAGAGCCCTGGACGGGGGAGCTGTGTTTTGCCCTACTGAGAATGACAACACACTCTCCCTCCCACACCTTGCAACCACAAAGATCAGGTCTCACTGGCCTTCATATTAATGAACATAATTTGATGTTATCAATACTGTAGCAGCCCTCTGCAGCTCTTCTTTCATGACCCCACTCACTAATTCCGACCTAATAGTAAATATGTAGGGTTCCTCATGACTGTCATGCCAAAATTTTAGACCCAAATATATCCTGATCCAGCAACAATGGAATTCGCCTCCGCCAACTCTTTATTCTTTACAACAAAACTTTTACTACGTAAGAATAGCTTTATGATCTATCACCATTTATGTGCAAAAAATGAATTCTGTGTCTCTTTGGCTCTCCAACTATTTTTCTTACATAATTTCAAGGTTTTTTTACCCGCCACAACTGCATCTTGACAAGCTTACATAGAGTAAAAGGTAAGTTTATTTTGCTTTTCCACAGATAAACATGATTTTAAAAACATTTGTTAAATAATGCATAACTGACTATGCCAGAATCCTGTAAACGCATATGTACATGATCAACTTGACTCATATAAAGAATTCCATTGACTTCTACAGGAGTAAAGTTATGTGCATATGTTTGGAAGACTGAGGTTCTAGAAAATAGTAAATAGTTTAGTTTACTAGTTTAGTAAATAGTGTTTACTGAAGATAGGTGAATTTGTAGCTAGTACTAATTTTTGAAAAATGACACACATATTACTTTTGGCAGGGAAAGAAGACTTAAGTCTAAGATTGTTAATACATATAACTCAACATCACAGTCTTAAAGCTAATGCTGATTTATGATAGGCTGGAATGCAACAGAGAAAGCAGTTAATCGTGGATGAAGGATTTTAGCATCTTCTAGACAAATGAAGTCTATGTACTGAATATTTAAAACTAGAGGTCCAACACAGTGCTATATATTTTCTCAGAATCCAAGTTAACATAACAGATGGTAAAATGGGACATTAAGACCATACCAAAACTATCCATGTTTCAATAAAAAATAAAGTAAAAAATAGTCTTTGCAGAAAACTGCAGGATAAAATAAATTGGTGTTTCATTGTTATACAAGTTAAAGCTACGAACAATTCTTTGCAATATGTATCCTACATGAGCTCAAACACCTATGCCAATAAATAACTCTTTTCTTCTACAAAATACTCAAGCTTTTAGATGAGTGCACTGTACTTTTCAGCAGGTGAAACATGTTAATGAACATAATTTGATGTTATCAATACTGTAACAAATCTACAGTAAGTTTCACTGATTACATATACAGCACTGAAGATTCCTGCTAAACATAGTTAACACTAAGATAAAGTGACGAAAACTAGACTGCAGAGAACAATCCTGACACAGTCAACAGGACATAATGTGTTGGGTTGCTGTCACTCCCATCACTGATATAATTTCTGGTAAGCATGGAGCTAGAAACTGAGAAAATCCAAGTACCACTTCTTGTCCGTTTTTAGCTCTATCCATTGAAATACTGAGCAGAGTGCAGCTGATGACAAACCCCAGAGCTGAACACCAATTAGGACAGTCTTGGAGCCCCCCCAAATATTATAGCTCAACTTTCTCTGATGTACCTTCAGCATTTGCTCATTTGAACAACAGATTGGGGGTGTTATATTTTTTGTTTTATTTCTTAGCACTAGACAGTTATCTTTTATATTTATACTTCCCTCCCCATAAAGCAGTGGTTCTTAACCTTCACTGCAGCCTGAACCCCTTTAGTTCTCAAAATATGTTCTGGCACCCCTTATCAAAAATGGAGATGAGGAGGCCTATACACTTTTAATGCATTATGTAAAATAGTTTTATGTTATGACTCCCCACAAATGATAGTAGAGAAGGCATATAAAAATACTCAAGGACTACCCAGAGATGTTGCTGAGTTTTGCCTTGGAAGTAAGCTATAACCAAGGTGCTAACAGTCAGCAGCTAACTGAATTCAAACAAAGCTGCTGCGCTGCCACATCATCATCTGCACATGTGTCAAGAAATACCCCACAACATGGCAGTACACTGTATTTTATAGGGAGATAATTTCATTACAATTAGCTTAAAAACTTGAAAATAATTTTTGTTTGCATATTAATCATTAAAACCCTATAATGTTAATAAATACAGAGGTTTGATGAAACAAAGTAGCTGTACTTACATGCCTGTGCTTAATTTGTGTTTTCAATGATTTACTTTCTAAAAAAATATGGCATATCATGCACCCCTAGAAAGGGCATCATGCACCCCAGGTTAAGAACCACTACCATAAAGGCATGGGCATTTTAGACCACTTCACCACACATTTCAACAGAACAATGTTCTCATACTAACAAGGACATTTTAAGGCACTACCATCACACTCAATGGAGACAGGCCACCATCCTATAAAGTACCCCCTCCCAATGACAAAACACGTTTCCATAGCAATAATGAAGAATGGCTGAACTACTCATCCCCAAATGCACTTCTGAGAGTGTTAATATTCCAAAGTCACCCACTGGCAGCAGGACAGAAAAGCTCATACAGGGAATTATGGGGGCAGGAGGGACAGGTCTGAAAGGTGTTCTCATGTGGCAATCATGGGGGGTTGCGGCGGAGACATCACCAAACAAAGTCTCACCAAGGGGGTGGGAGGAGATAGGGGGTTTTCACCTTGGGGAGTGCATAAGAATTTCACACTAGGGCACTGTGGTGGAGGGACACATTGCACCTGACTCTCTCGCCTCTAGGAAACCTACGAAGGAGATGAGGGGGTCTCCCATGGGGAAGTGTGAGGGGCGCTATGGACCATGTGTGTCAAGGCAGGAGCTCTAACCCATGGAAATGTGAAGGGAGTGTGTATACATGTCACAGGAGTGTTCAGCAGGGGCAGTGTGTGTGCACCTCACCTATGGGTGCTCAACTAGGGCAGTACATGTGGGGGGGCGGGCATCACTCACAGAGGTACTCAGCTGGGGCAATGTACTTGGGGGGGTGCGCCTCAGCTACGGGAGGTTCGGCTAGGGCACTGCACCAGGGTATACTTCACCCCCTGCGGGTTTCAGCTGCGGCAGTGCACAGGGGTGCGCCTCGCCTCCGGGGTGCTCAGCTGGGGCGGCGTTTCGGGGTACACCTACTGGGGGGCTCAGCTGGTGAGTTACGCGGGGGCGCGCCTGACCTGCGGCGTTTCGGGGAGCGGCTGAGCTGGGGCTGTCTACGTGGGGGGTGAGGCGCCGCCTCACCTGGGGGAACCACGTCACAACGGAACCTGCGTCCGCGGCACTAGTTACTCGCTGCGCCTGCGCCTCAGGGAGGGAGCGCGAGCGCGAGCGCGAGCCAGTGGCCGCGCGGGGGCGGAGCCTGCTTCTGTGGGCGCTTCCCGCCCTCCCGTTCCAAACGGCGAGGGGCGGCGCGGAGGAGGAGTCGAGTGCCTGAGGTGTCCGCCGGCGGGAGCCCGCCCCCGCCCTCCCTGGCTCCTCCAGCCGCCCGGCAAGCAGCGTCCGCAGCGCGCTCCCAGGTGGGCTGAGCGCCCTCCTCTTCGCGGGCACAGCCCGGGGCGGGGCGGGGCGGGGCGGTGGGGCTGCCGAGGCTGGGCGGAAGTAACGGCGAAGGACCAGTACTGGGGCACAGCAGCTATTAGCTTCCTTCTTCTCCTAGCTCCGCACCACCCCACGCCGGGAGCGGCGAGGGGCCTGGGGCTGCCCGGGCTGCTCTGACTGGCCCCTGCCCCCTGGCCTCGGGTGACCGTTGGCAGCAGTGCTGGGCCCGCCAGAGCGGGGATCTCCGAGCGCTGGGTCCGAAGGCGCTGGGCCGGGCCTCGGCTTGTCTCCCAGGCGGCATGAGCAGAAGGAATAAGGGGGCTTCGAAGTAGGCGGTGTCCTTTCGAAAAGGAGCCCCGTCGGGACCAGCCGCGTCAATTTCGAAGTGCCGCAGCCGCCCGCATGCTAATGAAGCGCTGTATATGCATTTCAGCGCTTCATTAGTAAACTTCAAAATGGCCATTTGAATGGCCATTTCGAAGTTTGGGGCTAGTGTAGACATGGCCCTGGAGAAGTAGTTTTTCTTAATACCCAATCTACTCCTTTTCTTCTGTAACTTCAGACTATTGCTCCTTGTTCTACCCTCTGTCACCACTGAGAACAGTTTCTCTCCATCCTCTTTAGAGCTCCCCTTCAGGAAGTTGAAGACTGCCATTAAATCACCCCTCAGTCTTCTCTTCTCAGTCTTCTCTTCTAAATAAGTCCAAATTCCTCAGCCTCTCCTCATAGGTCATGTGCTCTAGCCTTAATCACTTTTGTTGCCGTTCGCTGAATCTGCTCCAGCACATCCACATCCTTTTTATACTGGGGGGGCCCAAAACTGGACACAATATTCCAAATGTGGCCTCACCAGCGCTGAATAGAGGGGAACAGCCACTTCTCTCGATTTGCTTTCAATGCTCCTCTTAACGCACCCTAATATGCCATTAGCCTTCTTGGCTACAAGGGCACGCTGTTTACTCATATCCAGCCTTTCATCCACCATAACCCCTAGGTCTCTTTCCTCTGTACTGCTGCTTAGCCTGTCAGTCCTCAGCCTATAACAATGTTTGGGGTTCTTCTGTCCCAAGTGCAGGACTCTACACTTTTCCTTGCCGGACTGCATCAGATTTCTTTTGGCCCAATCATCTAATTCATCCAGGTCACTCTGGGTCCTATCTACCTTTACCCCCTAGCTCAGTGTTGTCTGCAAACTTGCTGACAGTGCAATCTGGTCCCTCATCTTCAATAAAGATGTTGAACACCACCAGCCTCAGAACCAACTGCCATTCAGATATTGGCTATGTCTACACGTGCCCCAAACTTCGAAATGGCCATGCAAATGGCCATTTCGAAGTTTACTAATGAAGCGCTGAAATGCATATTCAGCGCTTCATTAGCATGCGGGTGGCAGCAGCGCTTCGAAATTGACGTGCCTTGCCGCCGCGCGGCGCGTCCAGACGGGGCTCCTTTTCGAAAGGAAGCCACCTACTTCGAAGTCCCCTTATTCCCATAAGCTCATGGGAATAAGGGGACTTTGAAATAGGCGGGGCCCTTTCGAAAAGGAGCCCCGTCTGGACGCGCCGCGCAGCGGCAAGGCGCATCAATTCCGAAGCGCTGCTGCCACCCGCATGCTAATGAAGCGCTGAATATGCATTTCAGTGCTTCATTAGTAAACTTCGAAATGGCCATCGAAGTTTGGGGCACGTGTAGACACGGCCCTTGAGTCCTTGACCACTACCTGTTGGTCCTGACCGTCAAGCCAGCTTTCTATCCATCTTATAGTCCATGGATCTTGTAGTCTTGGGCCAGGTTGTTCCAAGTGTTGACACCGATGCTGCACTTTTTCATGTATGCCTTCAACATGTCCTTATATTGCTTCGTCAGGCCCCAGTGCTCTTCTGTTCTTCCTCCAGTTCAGAAACAGAATCTATTCTGGGAGGTGCTGATCAGACATCCGAACCACATGACCGGTGAAGTTGTTGATGAATGATAATGGCTTCAATTCTGGTCATGTTCAATCCTTCCAGGAGGCTAGTGTTCATCTGCCTATCCTCCTAAGAGATATTTAGGATACTTCAGTGGGGCAACTTTGGTGATTTTGATCTGAGTGCTTTCTTCAGTATTACCATGCATGGTTGTCAGGTCACCCAAATCAAATGTCTTTTGAAAGTTAAAACATAGATCGTCCCAATGCTTGTTTGCACACTGCTTGGATTCTCGCTGAAGAACTGATCTTGTGTGTTGAAGTTTATCTCTTGTGCTTTGAAATCTTTGTTAGAGAATTTACATGTTCCAAAGGCAGATTTGGTACGTTTGTATATTGCATCTCTCAGCATGGACCATGTTTGATCAATGGTTTGTTGGTGAGGTTTGTGTTCCATTTTGCAAGTAAGATCATCTGTGAAGACAGAGCATTTCAGTGCATCTCTGCTATTGAGGGTATTGATTTTTGGCTTATTGCATTCCTTTGTCATACAGACTTTCTTTAAGACAATTTTCACTCAGCTGGTGATTAAAGTGTGATCGGGGTCACAACCTGTCCTGTGATATGTGCATGTAATTTGGATGGCATTGAGATGTTTCCTGCATACCAGTACAAGGTCAAGTTGATGCCAGTGACCAGATCTGGGGTGGTGCCATGAAACCTTGTGACACTCTTTCAAGTTAAAGAAAGTATTAGTGATGCAGAACTGATTCTGAGAGCTGAATTCGAGAAGTCTTTGACCATATTTGTTCATTTTCCCAATGCTGCGATGACCGAGGCAGATGGGCCAGGGCTGATGGTCTCATCCAGCTCTTGCACTGAAGTCACCAAGGATGTACAGTTGTTTGCCACTTGGAAAGGAGTTGATAACTTTCTGAAGATTGTAGTAAAAGTGGTCCTTGTCTTTGGTGAATGATGCCAATGTGGGTGCATAAGCACAGATGATGTTGACATATCCTGTCTTGGTGCAGAGCTTCAGGAATATAATATGTTCTGATTCAGCTGTGGGCATATTGATAGATTTCAGCAGATTGTTCTGACCAGCAAATGCAACTCCGTAGAGGTGGTGTTCCTATGAACTCATGCCCGTTCAGGAGAAAGTGTAGTTGGTTTCTTTCACTGACCCAGCACCTGCCAGCCTGGTTTCCTGGAGAGCAGCAATGTTGACGTTTCATTTGTGTAGCTGTTGATCTATGACTGCTGTTTTGCATATTGAGTCAGTATTCATAAGGTCATGGGCAGATTCAAGTCCCAGGCGCATGGTCTACACATTCCAGCTACTGAGCCAGAGACAAGTTGATTTATTATTTTGCTTTTTGGCAGGTATGTCATTTACATCTACTTTTCGATTTTTGGTCTGTCCCCATGCACCCAATGAGGAAGGCAGATGTGGCAGGTCAGCACCTCATTGACCAGGGGTTGCTTGGCTTGAGGCGGGCGGTAGCTGACCAGTAGAGCACGATGACTCTTCCCAACCACAAAATTGACCCACGGTGGTGTCCTTGCCAGTTGAGGAGTGCTTATAATCCATAACTGCCACTTCCCATGTTGTTTCCATGCTGTCAGCAAGGGTGGGCTGTCCTCTCCATTTGACACTCTGTTACATGCTGCATTGCCTGGGCTAGTGTTTGGAGCAAGTGCATTGCCCAAGTGGCACTATCCCTCTCTCAGTTGCCTCAGTTGAATCTAACGGAAAGACAGAAGTTAGTACGTTTGGAACTGAGGTGACTGCAAGGAGATGCCATAAAGCGGGTTTGGTGAATCCTCCCAGATAACCAACTTAGGGTCTCCATTCCGGCTTTTCTCTCTGGGTTTACTCCCATAGTCTTTGGATCTCCCAAACCTACCCACAAGGCAGTGGGAAATTTTCTGACAGGGTTATCTTCTCTGGGGTGACATAAGGAGTCATGCTTCCATGGATGCCTGTGACCAAATCATGGTTCGTGTGCTTGACGGCACCCAGGAGCCAAACCCCAAACAAATCCATTCCTCTCTGTGCAAAAGCTACACATAGAGAAAGGTCACAAAGATGGCCCTCCCCATCAACCAAAGAGAGACATGCACAATGACTGGATGCCTCCCCCTAGCGACAACCATCCGCACTGAGCTCTACAATAAACACAAGTGTTTCATTAAGTACAAAAAGTAGGACGCCAGTAGCCGCAAGTGAAAACAGACTGATCAAAGCAAGTTACCAAATCAAAATGAAAAATGCCAGTCAACTCCAACACATCACAAAATGTGCTGCATGCAAACTCCTACCCCAAACAATTGTTCATTTTCTCATTTGTACTGATGATTTGTGTGTGTGTGTGTGTGTGTGTGTATAATATTGTGGCAGACTGCTGCCTGTAGGCTGCAGGAGCCTTCTCATATTGGAGATACCGGGGAAAGTGGGCATGCAGGAGCCTTCTAGAAGGCAGATATGCCGGGTGGTGGGATAATGTTTTTCTGTTCCCTGAGTGAGCCTAATTAGGGCAGGCAGCTAGGGCCTCCTTAGGAATCATCCACAGCTGAGGCCCTGGATGCCGTGTAAAAAGCTCCCTGCCTGGTAGCAGGGGGGAAGGTTTTGGAAGGTGCACCAGAGAGAAGGTGGGAGCAGAGCAAGAAGGTACTGTGGGGAAGTGGTGGGTGAAGTGGCCCAGGGTGAGTCTGCTACATTGGGGCAGGGGTGAAGGCCCTGCCAGCTACTGCTTGTCCTTTTAGGGACCCTGGATTGGAGTCCAGGGTAGAGGGTGGTCTGGACTTCTCCCACACTTCCCCAGAGGGTTACTCCACTGGAGTAGGCGAGGGCCTGCAAGGGGACTGGCTTTTTTCTCCCCATTCTGGACTTGCCTATGATGAGGATGGCTCACTAAGCGGAGACACCTGCCTCTGGAAAGGCCTGGGCAGTTAAGGAGTCTCCGTGAGTCTCTGAAGCACAACAGAGAGCCACCAGGAAGTGCAGGGACTGACAGGGGAAATTGTCACGGGGTGTGTGTGTGTGTGTGTGTGTGTGTGTGTGTAAAAAAAATGTGTAAAATGAGCATTAGCTGCTTTTTTTCCTGTCCCGTGGAACCATTTTAAATGCTGTATGATTGATCATTATATAATGCAATTGTGTTTCCCCTGATTTCTTTAGAACTCAGTTTAGAGTAATTTATAGAACATACTTGGTACATTTTCTATTGTAAGTTGTATAGTAGAGTTGTGAGTCTGGAAAGAAACTATTTTAATCTTACTCTCAATATTTCAGAGGGTTTTACCCTTAAAAAGAACTGATGGCTTTATCATAGAGCCTTCTAAATAGTTGATCACTGTATGCGTTTATATTTCAAGCTATTCATTTAATTGGTAAAATTCCCTAATAGTTTAGCAGGCTTAAAAGGGGTTAGGTGCTTGTATGAAGAGAAAAATGTTTGCAATTACACTAGCTGGGTTAAAAATCCTCATGCTTGGGGGAGCATAAATTAATTACTATTTGGAGTCAAAAAGAGTTCCTTCACCTTTTCTGGAAGAGTATTCAACAATGGAGAAGAGTTTTACAGAGATTTTCTTCTGAAGCAATATCAAGGTGTAAGATATTTGATTTGGCCATCCAAAATGATCTGTTTTAGTGTGGCATTTCCTATATCCTTTTGTGCTAAGATAGGACAAAACCTAGCCTTTATTCATTCTGATTTTTGTCATTTTTCTTTCATACGATTTTTTTTCACTGAAGCCGTGTCTACACGTGCACGCTATTTCGAAGTAGCGGTGCCAACTTCGAAATAGCGCCCATCACGGCTACACGCGTCGGGCGCTATTTCGAAGTTGAAATCGACGTTAGGCGGCGAGACGTCTAAGTCGCTAACCCCATGAGGGGATGGGAATAGCGCCCTACTTCGACGTTCAACGTCGAAGTAGGGAACGTGTAGACGATCCGCGTCCCACAACATCGAAATAGCGGGGTCCTCCATGGCGGCCATCAGCTGAGGGGTTGAGAGACGCTCTCTCTCCAGCCCTTGTGGGGCTCTATGGTCACCGTGTGCCGCAGCCCTTAGCCCAGGGCTTCTGGCTGCTGCTGCTGCAGCTGGGGATCCATGCTGCATGCACAGGGTCTGCAACTAGTTGTCGGCTCTGTGTATCTTGCACTGTTTAGTGAAAGTGTGTCTGGGAGGGGCCCTTTAAGGGAGCGACTTGCTGTTGAGTCTGCCCTGTGACCCTGTCTGCAGCTGTGCCTGGCACCCTTATTTCGATGTGTGCTACTTTGGCGTGTAGACGTTCCCTCGCAGGGCCTATTTCGATGTGGTGCTGCGCAATGTCGATGTTGAACATTGACGTTGGCAGCCCTGGAGGATGTGTAGACGTTATTCATCAACATAGCCTATTTCGAAATAGGCTACTTCGATGTAGGGTTCACGTGTAGACGTAGCCTGAAAAGATTAAGATAAATGGCCAACTTATGGTTTGGTTTAGTTCATCCATCTAAGTTAACCCTAATTTTTATATCTGTGCATTTTTAATTATTTCTTGTTCATGTTGTTTAGCATTTCTTATGTTATGCACTAAATATAGAGGACTGTTGGATTTCTTTACATCTTTTGAATCAATTTTTGGTGAAGATAACATAAACTCAAATAATACTGCCCCCCCACACACAGAGAAATTCAGATAAATGTACAAACTTAAGGACTGATTTTGAGAAATAGTGAGCATCTGCACTGTTACGGAGTTCCTTGGACTTATGGGTGGTCAAGACTTTATAGAATCAAGCCCCAAAAGAAGCTATATAGAACTGATGTAAAATAAAATAGAATACAAAAATAATTTGAGTTTAAACCCAGTGCAACTTTTCATGAAATAACATAAAGCATATGACACTGATACACTATCCCCAACCTTTTGATATAAATAATTACGTATAGGAAATATTAGTATTCAAGTCAATTTTAACATGGTTCAATAAGTTCCCCTAACCTGCTTTGTGCTTGGGTAATTTACTTTGCATTTATAGATTACTCTTTCAAAAGATGATGGATACAGTGGGTTTTGAACATTCATGTGCCTGTCTTCTGTCTTGTAGATTTCCTTTCCCTCTCAATATTTACTGATGGTACAGGGTGTTTTACACTATGAAAAATAGAAATGCGTGGCTTCGTAGGTTTATAAGGGAAAGTTCTCCTTCAAGCAGTGTCCCTGTGGGTGCTCCAGATAATGTGTCTTAGCATCCTGTGCTTATAATCAGAGATTTTTCAGCAGTGGTACCCCTGGCAATGGAACATGTGTGGTATGTTGCTCATGCTTGTAGCAGCCATTTACCATTGCATGCCACCCACCCTTCCTCAGTTCCTACTCTGCCACCCTTGGCTTAGGTTGGAACCTCAGCTGCTCTGAGTCCACCTTCATTCAGCCTTGTTTTTTCTTACCTTAAATGCTTTTTAGTTTACCCTTGTGCATCTTCATTGACTTTTAATTCATTTATAAAAAAATTCTTTTTTCTCTCCGCTCCACTTTGTGCCTATAACCAGCAACCATGCCTATCTCCCAGGTTTTAAATGATGCTTATCATGACAGCTATCTAGTCCCATCTCCCATAGTTACACAGAATGCATCCGCTGCCTAGGTGAGGAACACGTACCCCAAAAATGTTCTGTCTACAAAAAACTTTCAGCAAAATACCCAAAAGCTAGGGATTTTCAATGGAAATTGGTAATCATGGTGAAGTCCTTTAGGTCAGCATCAGACCCTGAGTCTAGGTCGCTGCTGAGACAAATAGCATTGCTATCATCTCTGACCAAGGACCATCAGAAGCAAAGCAAGTGACAAAACATAGGCTTCCCATCTTGCCCCAGGGAGAACAGCCTAAGGAAAAAGGTTCTCTGACAGAAAGGACAGCCTGGGTGCTGATGGCACACTGTGCTCTAGACACTGAGGTACCTGAGGAGAGAAGGCTAGAGACAAGTTTATCCCTACTTCTGGAGCATGGCCAAAGAAGCATATTAGTAGTCTGACACCTCTGGCATCAACGAAATCGATACCAAGTGCTGACAAGCTGCCACAGGCCAAATTGGCACTGGCACCCATTGCTCAAGCACCCTCGGTACTGATTGCAGCACGACCCCTGGTACTGTGGGCCTGCAGAACTCCAGGACCAACTGCATTGCATTCTCTGGTACCGAGCTTCACAGTACTGGCACCACTAATGACCCACTGGAACTGACTGTTAACTTCAGTACCCTGCATGCTTCTCTTTGGTACCAACATTACCTGATTATATCAGGCACTGATGATAGTCACCCCATGAGCTGCGTCAGGGCTGTTGTACGTATTTGATGAAGTCTGATAGCTCCTACCAGCATCATACATGCCTAGACATTCTTCCCTCAAGCAGCTCTTGCATCTCCCACCAGTACTGACACCTCAATGGCCCCAATATCGTTGAATGCCTCTGGTACCAATGCCACCAACGTGGCCATACTGGGAACTCTGAGCTCAGTACTGACCACTAGTTCCACTTGCTCTCAAATCAGCCACATCACAGCCCACCCAACCAATCCTGTCTATCACCTTCTTCCCATGTGGAACTAGATGAATTAGAACAGGAGCCCCAGCAGGACAACAGAACACCACTGGTCATCACCTACAGTCCCCAACTCAAACCACTGCAATGAATTATTAAAGACCTACAACCTATCCTTAATCAGGATGCCACACTCCAGAAGGCCCTAGGTGACATGACTGTTCTCTCGTATAGACAACCTCCCAACCTTATGAGGATTCTAACCAATAGCCACAATCTGTACCACAGGAATACCAGTCCTGGGACTTTTCCTTGCAACAAAGCCCGCTGCCAGCTTTGTCCACGTATTTATTCTGGTGATACCATCACTGGACCTAACCAGGTTACTCACAAAATCACGGGCACATTCTCATGCTCCTCATCTAACATCATATATACCATCATGTGCCAACAATGCCCAGATGCTTTGTATATTGGACAGACTTCAAACTCTCTCAGACAAAGAGTTAATGGGCAGAAAACAGATATCAAAACATTCCTGATCCACAAACCAATTAGTCTACATTTTAATGGAATGGGCCATTCTGTTAATGGCTTAAGAGTCTGCGTTTTAGTGAAGAAGAATTTCCAGTCTGCTTTACAAAGAGAAGCTGCTGAACTCTCTCTCATATTCAAATTTGACACATTAACACGTGGTTTGAACCAGGATGCAAACTTTCTGGGACATTATAGGGGCTCTTTTGGCATATTTGGCTTAATCTAATTCTTGACCTCCCCCCCGCCCCCGCCCATCTGCTGTCTGATTTGCTCAACTGGATAATTTTTTTTCTGATTTGTCAACTTTGATTACTGTTTTGGTTCTCTGTGCCTTAAATATTGAGTCTGTTTTGGTATGGCTATGGTCTGAAGAAGTGGGTCTGTCCCACAGAAGCTCACCTAATAAATTATTTTGTTAGTCTTTAAAGTGCTACTTGACTGCTTTTTTGTTTTGATAGTATATAGACTAACATGGTTCCTTCTCTGTTACTATCCAGCAGGACAAGGAACCTACCTACTGATATCTCCTTCTCATCGCCACATGAGACAATAATGTCCACACCACCAACTGTAGGGAATGATTTCAAGCTCTTTCAAGAATTTTTTAAAAGGGTTACTGACTCTCTAGAAATATCCTTAGCTGAGCTCCAAGAGCTCCAACATAACCTTACCAATATCCTGCATGCCCTTCCCATCCAGCAAGGTAGCCCTCCCCATAAATGAGTTTATTATGGACCCTGCCACTAAAATATGGCAAACTCCTGCCTCAATACCATCCACCACTCTCTGGTTCGTCATCTTGTTGTGGTGAGTGGGCTTGTGTGTTCTAATGAACCCGAGAGTGATGCCTTAGGGAGACTTGTATTCCCAGCGGGGTTACCCATGGTGGCAAGGTCAAGGGGGAGGATCCAAAGAAAGAACAATTCTAAAAGTCGTCAATGGCAGAACAGGCAGAGGAGAGCAGGAGTAGTGCTATAATGGCTGTGAAGGCTGCAGCAGCCAGGAGACTCCCATTCGTTGTGGATCCCATGCCATTGTACCTGACATTCTATCCGTCAAAAAAAATGTATGGTGACTGCAGTACAACAGTTTCCTCCACATTAAAAGAATGTACGGATGTCTCCCTCTGCCTACTACTCTGCTAAAGAAGAAAAGAGAGTCAAAAACTGCCCCGCTCCTCTCCAACAGCTACCAATACTTGGCCCTTCTGTGATAAGACCTGAGGCTCCAGAATTGGATAGATCATCCATCAGTGGATTCACAAATAGGAGGGTGACTTGAAAACATCCTACTCATTATTGAGTGACCACCAAGGGTAACCACCCACCACTAATAGGGCTGATAGAAAATGTTTCGTACCACCAAAAGGGGCAGAATTTTTATTCATCTATCCTGCTCGTAATTCTCTGGTGGAGAGACTGTATGCCACAGAAGCAAACAAACCCAATTCCAGACCACACCTTATAACAAGGACTGAAGGAGATTAGACTTATTGGGAAGAAAGTCCTACTTGTCAGCATTCCTACAATTTTGAATTGCCAAACATTCCACCCTCCTCACACAATACACTTACAATGTGTAGTACCCAGAGGCACTGAGACCTCATCTGGGGTGAGTGAAGTCTCTGCTCTACAGCCTGCATTGAGAGTCAGGTGGCCTTTAGCCATGGTAGAGTACAGGGCTTTAGACCCTATGCTTGCAGGTTCTATCTCTCAGGCCAGCAACCTGGGTCTGTTGGTGTTACAAATGTATTTGACATTAAAATTTTATTGAACATTTGCCAGAGGAACAAAAATAACGGTTTAAAACCTGTTTGATAGAAGGTTCACTTGTAGCTAAAATGGCTTTTTCCAGTTTTACTAGATTCCGCAGATGCAGGATACTACTCCTTAGTCTCCTTATGTGGAGCATCCACAAAGACACTCCTCAAAGGAGAAGAGAAGGTTGCTCATCTTGCAGTATCTGAGGTTCTTCGATATGGGTGTCCCTGTGAGCATTCCACCATCCATCTGTCATCACCTCTACTTCAGATTTATAATACTTTACCATGGTAGAGAAGGAACTGAGGGCTGGTGGGCACTGTGCAACACTTAATGGCCACTAAAAGCACAAGCTGTGTACCACATATGTGTCTTTGTGGGGGGGGGGGAACTGCGGCTGAAAAATCTCTGATTATAAGGGCAGAGCGCTAAAACAACTTATGTGGAGCACCCACAAGGACACGCATCTTGAAAAAGCTCAGTTACTGCACAGGTGAGTAACCCTCTCATTTTGTATAGCTACAAGGGGGACTTGGGTTATTGAGTACCTATATGGTTATGGAGGTTATCTTTCTGCTAATTGAGGGCTTGAGTTAAAGTCCTTCATAGATAGGCAACACATGATTATGCAACATTTGTGTAAACATGGCCTGTTGCTTGTTTCTGTGGCATGGAATAGAAGCTGATATTTACAGTGTTACAACGGAGTAGTCAGTCATCCAAACCCTCTGATTTGCTCATGAGTTGGACATGCATGGAAAACAGGTGTACACTTCCTCTTCTAGGCACAGCTATGTACTAAAATAAGCAGTCATAGGTAAAAACAGGACAAAGCTCATGCATTATATGCCTTTTTACTACGTGTTATGGGGTGTACAGGCATTTGCTGTCACCTGCTTCAGGCTTCACTGCCTTGGCATATCCTGCCTTCGGAAGGAACCCTACTGGAAGGGCGAAGTACTGTAATGAGTACAGAGCTCCAGTGGTTGCCCAGCAAGGCCTCCCATGATAAACTGTAGGCAAAACAAGCAAGAGTTGATCCTCTGGGATCTAGAAGGGCAAGGAAAGGTGGAGGCTGATATAAGAGGTGAGCGCTTTATATCAAATGCCAGTACTGAGTGACACTATGATAGGCAAGAATATTCCTATCTTTACCTAAGTAATCTTGCCCAGTGAGGGACATACCTTTGAAAATATCAGCTAGGAATATCTAGGAAGGGCCAGTGTTTATACTGTAATGTTTAAAGCCCTGCTGGCTACTTTATGTTGAGATTTAATTTATTTTCTGTTAGCTGTAGAATAGGGCTGGAGTAAGAGATGACCTGGGTGGAGGTACTAGCAAACCAGTGTGGAGCTGGGAGTGCTGGAGTGGAAGAGTCTCTACAACCTGCTAGAAAGGTGTGCCCTGGAGAGTTAGTGTAGTCATGACTGCTTTTGTTTAAGCCAGAATACATATGCCATAAAAATGTTTCTAACAGGAAGCTGGTTAAATGTGCATGTCATGGAACACGAACAAAGGCCAGGCCCTCTGAAATAAATTTTTTACTATTTACCTTTAGAAAACCACACGTCCGCATAGGCAGCTTATCAGCCAGCAAGATGACAAGAATATGCTGTTTACTTGGAAAATATGAATCAAGTGTGGCTTTAGATTACTTGCTTATGCTGTACATAAACCACTGTGAATAACACAGATTACTATAAGGCGCCATTTAAATTAATGAGTTCAGTGTTCTAAGTACTCTGCAGCTACTATGCATGAATAGTTACCTTCATGAGTGATAATGCAGGTGAAGAGAGACATTGCTTACGTACCATTTTACATTATTAGAGATAACAGCACTTGTTCAGGTGGACTGATTATTTGAGTTTTCACAAGGATTTCACAGATCTAGAATAACAAAGGCTATATGCTTCTCTCCACTGGATATCTCAAATGAATACAGATAATTTGGATTTGGAGGCCAGATAAGAGGGCTGGCAGTTTCTTCTAATGTGTAGTAATTTGGCACCAGCTTTGTTGCATTATTTCCTTGTTTGCAGAGACTTATGATGAGGGTGGGAGTGGTTGGGGGAGGGGGCACCTGTTCTGCACAGCATGCTTTCCTTGCAAAGCAGCAAACGTCACGCTGCAAATTACTGTGTGCATTAATGCTGATAGTTTCAGCATTAACTCCTGTCAGGACTTTCAAACATCTACTGACAGGCGAGATGCATATAGGACAGGATGCTGGGGGGATCTAATAGCAGCACAGTACAGTACAGAAACGTGCCTAAGGCTTGTTTTGTGTGAGTGGGAGGGGGTGTGATTTGTGAATTGTGCAGGAGCACTATGATTATAACAAATGATCCAAGCTCTGCAGGGTTTGGGCCCAGTTTTCCATAGATATTTATCCTTCATGAGATCTGGGGAAAAGGAGAAGGCTGCTGTGGACAGCTCATGCCTTTTTTGTATATTGGTGAGATGACAGGGTCCCTCCCCATCCCGTGTAGTCCTGGGGCAATCACTCCAGAATGTGGCCTCTTTCAATAGTGTGCAAACCTAAGGTAAAGATAAGGAGCACAATTGTATTGACTTCAGTAGTGTCAGTTGAACTTCTGCTAACAATAAGAGGCTGTGGCTATCATAGGAATCTTGAGTAGGTATAGAGAAATTATTTTACCTCTCTCTGTGTTTGTTATTGGTGTGACTGCTGCTGGAATACCTTGTGAACAATACAAGAGAAATTATGATGAATTTGAGAGGTTTCAGAAAAGAACCAGGAATACGATTAAACGATTAATAGCAATATTTTTAAGTGCCTTGTCTTGATCTCCTTGTTGTGATGCTGTATCCAAACTGACAGCATGATGTAATCATGCATATGTTTTATATGGCTCTTGTATATTGTAGACCAAGTTGACAGATCCAGGTAATGTCATACATGTTTCATAGACATACCCAAATAACATCTTGCTGCTGTCTTGTAAGTTTACACAATCCGCCATGTTACAAACTAGCAGGTCAAGTTCAGCTGTCAGGCATAATATTTTAAATCTGGAGTAAAAC
Organism: Carettochelys insculpta; assembly: GCF_033958435.1. NCBI lineage: Eukaryota > Metazoa > Chordata > Testudines > Carettochelyidae > Carettochelys > Carettochelys insculpta. Next base: position 48,155,072 of record NC_134147.1, on the reverse strand, counting down.
CATTGAAATGAGATCCTGTATAAATTCAAGTTGTTGAATATGTAACTCTCCCTTTTTAGTCTTAAAAAGGTTAATCTAACCTACAAAATCCTCTTAACAAGCAAGGATTTTTAAAGATTCCGATAATAAATAGGCACTAATCTCCACTCCCTCCACCTTCCCCTCTTACATCCAGCCTGTATTAATTATTTGCAAAATTTCAAGGTAGGGTACCTTAACTGATTTTTCTCTAAAAAATAAACCCCTAAATAGCAGTGTTATGTACAAGTAATATTTGTTCTGAAATGGAGTTTGAGATAATTGATTGGTCCATTTAAGTGTTCAGTATCCCTGTATCCGTGCTGCACAGCAAGAATGAAATCATGAAATATGTTTGTGTCAGGGCCAGGACATCAGCGTGTGAGGATTGTGCAAGAGGCACAGGAAAAGCCTGCACAAAATTCTGCTTGCCTTTGTAGCTGTTTACAGACATTCTTTTCATGCTACGTTCCCCTGTAGAGCGTCAGATCCTCAGCTGTATTTGGAACTGAAAGTAGGCACTGTAGAATTCTTTATGCCTTCAACAGTTTGAGGCCATGGGACTGCTGTTCCATTGACCACTGTAAATTCAGAGCAGCCTGAAAGCTGGTATGTGTTGCCTCCCAGAGGCTGTTCCAAGAGTCAGGAATATCTGTGACTTCACGGTGCACTGGAAATGCTTATATTGCTGAGCTGGTGTAACGTCTGCTCTAGCTGTGTGCCACAGACTGACTGCACTGACTTTACGGTTGCTTTGAGCCCCTTGAACAGTGCAAAGCAGAACACTCCACAGGGAGGCAGAGTTATTCTGAGCTTACTCTGAGATGACTGACTGAAATCAGAGCTAGTTCACCACCTCTGCTGTGCTTGATACTGCTCATCTGTGGCTCTTACAGAAGCAACTGCATTAAAGGATGAGTAGGAGTGTTTGGGGAGGATCCCTCAGGGGACAGGCGACAAAGTCATATGCCTTTATTATCACATTCTGAATACATAATGCAGGGGTGGACAAACATTTTGGCCTGTTTCCACACCTTGGCAGGGAAATTATATGGTGGTCCATGAATGTAGGGCTGTGGTGTGGGTGTGGATGTGGAGTGGAAGAGGGGATTTAGGGCAGGGGATTGGGGTATGGGAGGGATTTGATGTGGAAGCTGCAGCCAGGTCCCACTAGAGTGGCTCCCGGGCAGTGGGGCAACAGGGGTAAGGCAGGCTGTGTCCCCACTACCTTGGCTCCGCGCTGTTCCCGGAAGCAGTTGACATGTCCAGAAGTAACTCCTGGGGAGGGGGTGAGTAAGTGGCTCCACACAATGTCCTCACCTGCAGGCACTCCTCCCGCAGCATCCATTGGCTATGGTTCCTTGGTTCTGGCCAATGGGAGCTATGGAGATAACACCTTGTTATGGCAATGGGCAGAGCCCTCTACCTCCCCCACTGCCCGTTCCAGGGAATGCAGGGATGTGTCGGCCTCTTCCAGGAGTGGCACAGGGCCACAGCTAGCATGGAGCCTCCTTTACCCTGGCTGCACTACTATTGGTAAAAGCCCTGGTGCAGCCTGTGGGCCGTAGTTTATCCATCCCTGATGTAAGGACTCTTGCACTGAGCTGGAACATGAAAGGGATTTTTAAAGAGCTACAAAAGCAAGAAATATTTATATTAGCTTTTCCTGCTCCTCCGCTGTGATCTCTGCACGTTGGTACCCTGGACCTGAAAATGCAGAGCGATCTTGGTTCTTTCACTTTTATTCTATGGCAACAGTGCACAAAGCAGATTGTATACACCCCTTATACAATTACAGTCAACCCTCTTCCCACCCCCAGTTAATTTTTAAAGCAAGTGCATAAGAACATAAGAATGTCTGTTACTGGGTCAGACCAAAGGTCCATCTAGCCCAGCTTCCCGACTGCTGACCGTGGCCAGTGCATGGTGCCCCAGAGGAGGTGGACCGAAGACCGTGATCAAGCAGCTTGTCTCCTGCCATCCACCTCCAGTCTCTGACAAACAGAGGCCAGGGACCCCATTCCAACCCCCTGGCTAATAGCCTTTTATGGACCTAACCTCCATGAATTTATCTAGCTCTTCTTTGAACTCTCTTATTTTTTCCAATGTGCATTACTTTTCACTTATCCTGATTAAATTTTATTTGCCATTTTGTTGCCCAATCACTGAGTTTGGTGAGATCTTTCTGAAGTTCTTCACACTCTGCTTTTGTCTTGACTATTTTGAACAGTTCAGTATTGTCCGCAAACTTTACCACCTCACTACTTATCCCTTTTTCTAGATCATTTATGAGTAAGTTGAATAGGATTGGTCCTAGAACTGACTCTTGGGAAAACCACTTGTTACCCTTCTCCATTCAGAAAATTTACCATTTATTCCTACCCTTTCTTTTCTGTATTTTAACTATTTCTCAATCCATGAAAGGATCTTCCCTCTTATCCCATGACAACATAATTTACACAAGAGCCTTTGGTGATGGACTTTATCAAAGGCTTTCTGGAAATCTAAGTATACTATATCTACTGGATCCCCCTTGTTTGCATGTTTGTTAACCCCTTCAAAGAGTTCTAATAGATTAGTAAGACATGATTTCCCTTTACAGAAACCATGTTGATTTTTGCCCAACAAATTATGTTCTTCTACATGTCTGACAAATTTATTCTTTACCATTGTTTTGACTAATTTGCCCAGTACCGACATTAGACTTACTGGTCTGTAATTGCCCGGGTCACCTCTAGAGCCCTTATTAAATATTGGCATTATGTTGGCTGTCTTCTAGTCCTTGGGTACAGAAGCTGATTTAAAGGATAGGTTACAAATCACAGTTAATAACTTTTGCAATTTCACATCTTGAGTTTTTTCAGAACCCTTGGGTTAATGCCATCTGGTCCCAGTGATTTCTTACTGTTAAGGTTTAATAGTTTGTTCCAAAACTTCTCTAATGACACTTTACTCTGGGACAGTTCCTCAGAGTTATCACCCACAAAGGATGGTGCAGGTTTGGGAATCTCCCTAACATCTTCAGCCATGAAGACTGTAGCAAAGAAATTATTTAATCTCTTCGCAACAATTTATCATCCTTAATTGCTCCTTTTGTATCTCGATCGCCTCGGGGCCCCACTGGTTGTTCAGCAGGCTTCCTGCTTCTAATGTACTTAAAAACATTTTGCTATTACGTTTTGAGTTTTTGAGCAGCTGTTCCTCAAAACCTTTTTTGGCTTTTCTTATGACATTTTTACACTTTATTGGCAGCATTTATGTTCCTTCTTATTTAGCTTTCTAGGATTGGACTTCTACTTTTTAAAAGATGCCTTTTTATCTCTCATTGCTTCTTTTACATGGTTGTTAAGCCATGGTGGCTCTTTTTTAGGTCTCTTACTACGTTTTCTTAGTTTGGGGTATACATTTAAGTTGGGCCTCTATTATGGTGTCCTTGAAAATCGTCCAGGCAGCTTTCAGGGGTTTTACTATAGTCACTGTACCTTTTAATTTCTTTTTAGCTAACCTCCTCATTTTTGTGTAATTCCCGTTTTTAAAATTAAGTGCCAGACTGTTGGACTGCTGAGGTGCTCTTCCCAACACAGGAATGTTAAATGTTATTTATTATATTATGATCACTATTCCCAAGCAGTCCTGTAATAGTTACCTCCTGGACCAGATGCTGTGTTCCACTCAGTACTAAATCAGGAATTGCCTCTCCCCTGGTGGGTTCTTGTACTAGCTGCTCCGAGAAGCAGTCATTTAAGGCATCGAGAAACTTTATTTCTGCATCTCATCCTGAGGTGACATGTACCCAGTCAATATGGGGATAATTGAAGTCCCCTATTATTACTGAGTTTTTTATTTTGGTAGTCTCTAATCTCCCTGAACATTTCAAGGGCACTATCACTGTCCTGTTCAAGTGGTCGATGATATATCCCTACTGCTGTATTCTTATTAGAGAATGGAACTACTATCCATATTGATTCTATGGAACAGTTTGATTCATTTAAGATTTTTACTTCATTTGATTCTACATTATCGTTCACAAACAGTGCCACTTCATCACCCACACAACCTATTCTGTCCTTCTGATATATTTTGTATCCCGGTAAGATTGTGTCCCACTGATTGTTCTCATTCCACTGGGTTTCTGTGATGCCTATTATGTCAGTCTCCTCCTTTAATACGAGGTACATTACTCATACCCCTGGTATTGCTAATGTTGGTTGTTGTTTTCTGTTTGTTTTGTTTTTGTGAATTAGATTTTGGCACCTCGCATGACATTTGTAAAGAAATTGTCAATAAAGGTACCTTACGGCACATTTTTGTTTGTTTGTTTGCAGCTTGGTACTTTAGAAAGAAATATTAGTTAGTACATCTCTAGAAAAAAAATGGTGAGTAAATGGGTTAAGAATGATGAGGCTGAATATTTTACCTGAATTATTGTATAGATTCCAGAGGCCAAATATTTTAAAACCAATGAATGAAAAGTTACTTCAGGCTGGATTCCATTACGTATATTGATTGAACAGCAACTTCATGTTAGATCAATCCCATTAATTTCCATGGGACAGTTGCTAAAGAAAGCACTATTTTTTGTGAGTTATCATCACTGATGGAGGAAGAGACCTGTAAGGACGCCACACGGGTGACTTTTGGTAACTGCAGCATCCTATTAGCCTTTTTGGGAACTGTATCACATTGTTGACTTGAATTCAATTTGTGATACTCAATAACCTTCAGATCCTTTTCTGCACTACTACTACCAATTTTTCTTCAAATATTTGTTCACATTCAATTCAGTTCATTTCAATCAGGTGTGCACAGTTATTGGAAACTCTTTCCCTTCACAGTCCCTGTTGGATCATCTGGAGAACCCCCAGGAGTGGTGCCTTCATGGGACTCAATTTAGGACCCTGACCTGATCCCCTTCAGGTCCTTCTTATCTGTGGCAGCCTCTGAAACTGCATTTTGTTTGCCTTGCAAGTGCTCTCTTAGCTTAGTTATTCAGTTCTTTTGTTTTAGTAAAACAACAAGAATTCCTATGGCACCTTATAGACTAACAGATACTTTGGAGCATAAGCTTTTGTGGGCAAGACCCACTTCATCAGATGCAAGAGTGCATGAGTTTTAGTAGCTAGCCATTTGTGTAGTTTAGCATAGTTGTTATAGGGATGGTCCTGCTCAACATCCTCTATCCTCTCACCCCGTCTTGGGGTCTGTGCTGTGCTTTAGTGTTGCAGTGTATGCTACCAGCCCATGCCAAAAAGTGACCCCGCCACCACTCTTGCCAGAGGTGTCTGTGGGAGGTGTATCAGTCTGCTGCAAGATCTGCAAGGCTGTCAGGCTCACAGCTAAAAAGGAATGTGATTTTTTTGTTTAAAACACTCCATCTAGCCACATCTAACCAGCGAGTCTTGGGGCCTAGAATGTCAGTGCACAGTGCCCCGGCATTGGCGTTACTCAGTGCTGAGGAAGGACTCTCATGTGAGAGACCCTTGGCACCAGCGATTCCTGGCATCACAGCAAGGAGCATCGTCCTCAGACCACTCTACTCACAGGCACCATAAAAAGGCAGACAGGGGCTGCTCTCCTCAAAGAGATCTGCGAGACTGCTCAGGGATGCTTCGCTGCTCCTGGGGGGAACTTAGCTCCCAGGCAGCAAGAGCTCATGTTATCTGATCCAACACCCCAGAAGGCATTGTAAAGTCTGGCTCACAGGGACTCTCCAGCGGGACACTGTCCAGTGGAGGTTTTGGAGCCACCTCTACCCTGGGCACTTTTAAGGTTGCAGTAGATCTCGTTGAGATGACTGCAGGCTCAGCCCTGATCATTAGAGATAAACCACTGGCACCACCTAGACCAGCACCCTCCAGAGGCAAGCCTGCCATAATGCCAGACTAGCACTGTACCTCCACTGTTCCAGGTCTGCGCTGCACAGTCAAGCACTCAAGTGCAAGGAACACAACTGTGTATACACTTTATGATACAGTCTTTCACTCTGTGATCAGATACTATTTTCTCCTCCCTTGCCTCACGGAGTGCACAGTGTTGACCTGTTCTGAGACAGCCACAGTGAAGCAGGCTGTTTGTCTATAGGACCCTCCCTCAGTTGCTTCAGGCATTGGAAGGCTTGTAGTAAATGAGACAGGACTTTACCATCAGACTGTCCTTTTCCTTTCTGTAAAGAGAGATGAAAGCTCCCACAGAAAATTGTGTTCTAGCCCTACTTCTATCATAGAGTCCCTACGTGATACTGGGTACGTATGTTTAAACTGCTTCCCATAGCTGAACATTAACTGCATGTGCTTCATTTTCTGGGTGCCCAAGTTTATTCTGTGCAGTCCGATTTAAAGAAGTTCTGAACATTCACAACTGCAAATGAAATCAGTGGGAGCTGTGCTGTGAAAATATAAAGTGCTATATAGTACTAAGTACTCAGAGGGTAATTAATCACTGGAATAATTCACCAAAGCCTGTGGATTCTCCATCACTGAACACTTCTAAATTGAGAGTGGATTTTTTTTTCTAAAATACAATTTAGTTAAACAGTTATGTTTGGAAAAGCTCTACAATGTGTGTTATACCGGAGATAAGGCTAGGTCAAGGGTGGTGACCTGCCTGCCTGCTAAATTTCATCTGGCTCATAGCAAGTCTATGTGCCACATGCCAGAAGCCCTTACCCTTGGACCCTCTGTATGCCTGGGGTCACAAGCACCAGCTAGTCCCACTGCAGACAGAAGCTACAGTGCCAGGCTGTTCAGTTGTTACTGCAGCCCCTCAGCACAGAGGTCACGAGAGAAGTTTTGCTCAGAGTCTGCATGCACCTGCCTGTTTACACAGGTGCCACCCCAGCCACTCCCACTGGCCAGGAATCACAGCCAATGACAGCTGTTGGGGGTACCTGTGGGTACAGGCAATGTGCTTAGCTCAGAATCTCCTGACCATATCATGGCCATTTCTGGGAGCAGCGTGGGGCCACAGGGAGTGTGGGGAGGCTAACCCCTGCCGTGTCCTGACTGTCCTTCTAGCATGAGGTAAATGGCACCTGGTCCAGATCCTTCAACCCTGATACCCTCCCACATCCCAGCCCAGGCCCTGCCAAAGAGTTTGTGCCAAGGTAGCATGCTGACAGAGGGGCCCAGCAGATGGTTGGGGGCCAAGGTGGCACACTGACAGTGGGGCCCAGCTGGTGGGAGTGCGGGGCCCTGAAGGCATGAGGCCCAAGGCACCCAGCTTGCCCTAAGGCCAGACTTTCCTCAGTCCTGGCCCCAAGCCCCCTTCCATACTCCAGGAACTGCTTACCTTGGGGGGGCTTCTGGTCAGTGACACAATGAGGGCAGAGTAGGAGGTGGGGGGCAGGGTTCCCCTGTGCCCCAGCCCAGTGTCACTCCCAGACCAGACGATATGGTCAGGAGGCTCTGGGCTGTACAGTCTGCCTACGCTTGCAGTTGCTACCACAGCAGCCTTCTTTGGCCATAATTCCCAGCCAGTGGGAGCTGGGGGTGGGTACAGGCGCTCTCTGAGCCAAGCTTCCCTGATTGCCCCACCCCTTAAGGGCCACAGGGATAGTTGAGCAGTCTGGCACCATAACTTTTCCCTTCAACAGGTCTAGCCTGTGCTTGGGACTCCAGCCCCACGAAGTGTACCAAAGGTAGGAGATTCTGGCACACATCACAGAGACTTGTCGTGGGCTGGATCTGGCCTGTGGGCTGGAAGTTCAAACTTGCCTGATTTATGGCAAAACATAACTTTTATGTAGCAGCTTTGCTTTTTACATATGTTATATTCTAGCATGATCGCCAGTATTTATCAACCTAGCTGCTCCAGATTAGCTTTGATTAGCACCATAAGGAGCTCATACATCTGCCAGCATGGTTCATTGCTTTAATATTCTCAGACCATTTTTTCTTGATCTATATATTCCCTGTCTCTTGTGCTAGCACAGGCTTTGCTTTCCAGTGCTGTTCCTCCTTGTTTCTTAGTTCATATGCTATTAACTCCCTATCTTTTGTTTCTGGTTTCTCTATTTCTCCTCTAATATTTTAGCTGCAGTGGTGCCAAAAGTAGTTGCTTAACATCTGTGATATAAGTAAGGGTTTGTACTGACTGTTTTCTCCTCCTTTCTACACTATAATTCTTCTCTATGGCTATTATCAGCATATTTTAGTGGTTTATATTTGCTTTTGATTTTACCCAATTTTAAAATCTTCCATTACAGAGGTAACAAGAAGATGCAGTTATTAGGTTTTATGTCTTTTTAATCAAAGTTACACATTTATAAGAGTGTTGGCAATCTTTCTTTTGCAGATATGTGCTGTTTCTTTGCAGATGCCTTCTTTTTCATGGTTGCTATGTCTGAGAGTGATTAGCAATTCATGAATTATATACTGTGTAGTGATGATAGATTAATTTCATACTAGAGGCACTGATGATATATTTACTGATGAGCTGTAATTTTGCTCAGCGACAGTAATGAACAGTCATCTTTCTCATTTCAGGAAGAGTCAAGAAGTCCTTGTGTTCCATGAGAAGCCATCAAAATTTGTCAGGTATTTGGAAGGAGGGGACTTCTAATATTCTAGCTATGTTCTACAACCCTTTTTTTGTTTTAGTTAGGAACAAGACCTCAGACATTGTGGGTCACTTCCCCACCCTCAATGTATGTGGTGTATGTTTCAAAAACTGTTTCAGAATGCTTCTTAAGCCTTCCCGGATAGTGTCCCTTTGTTCAGGAATCAGTGTGTAATAAAGTGTTATGGAATACCAACAGATAAAATACTTTATAAATATAAAATGTTAATACTGTTTTCACTATTTCTCAGACAATTGACAATTCATAATTTTGGAGTTTGATTAAAAGACAACTTAACATTTTTCCCATATTGAACTATGAGATGTCCTATTCTTAAATAAAATGTAGAGATGCAACACGCCTTATGTGTGTTATGTAACAATACCACGGTAATTGTCAACACATTGCTGTAAAAATTTTTTCTGATTGAGTTATGGGGCCAAATTTTCTTCAGGTGTAAATGGAAACACCTTCAGTTACTTCATTTATATTCTGCTTCTTTGTGTCACTGGAGCACTTGTCCCATCACATAGACAGATTAGTTTCCCCAAACAATACATATAATTTAGCTAACACCTTGTATTTAATAGAGCTAGGAATCAGTTTGCAAGTATTTTCATGAATAAAAGGTTTGAGTTTGGTTTATCTTAGTCTTGGGGACACAGAATTATGTGAATACATGAAACACAAAGTACGTGTGAATCTTAAAAAGTTCATTATGCGTGACTATGCAAACAGCTACAAGGTGTTAGCATATCCCAAAATCATTTGTGAAATTTAAAACTATTTTTAGCACAAACTGATGTGCATCCAAAAATTCATGTTGGAATTCCATTATTTGGTGTTACTCATTCTCTACCTTCAGAAGTTTGTCACCTGATCAAAAAGTAGTTATAATACCATGTAACTTAAGTAACAAATCACACACTAGCTGTGTCCACACTACAGCACAGTTTCAAAAGGCAAACCTTTGAAAGCTACCATCCGAAAGCTCGCCTTTCGAAAGAAAGCAGCTACACACAAAAAGCGGATAGAACCATTGATTTGCCCTTTCAAAGGAGCCCTCTGTCCTTTTGAAAGTGAGCAGCTACGCAGCCCTGGTCTCTCTTTTTTTGAAAGAACAAAGGGGGAAATGCCATGGACAGGGTTGCATGGCTGACAAGCCCTTCCGGGAACCGCAGCCAGCCGCTCACTTAAAGGGCCCCTCCCCAACACCCTCTCTGTAAACACATGCACAGAGCAGAGTGCAGCTGAGCCACTGCAGAGACCTGCATGGATCCCCACCAGCTCCCCAATGGGGAACTCCTTGATGCTGTCACCAGCCTGCTGTCCACACTGCTCATGGCTGTCCTGCAGTGGCTGTGGATTGCCAGTCACCTACCTGCGTTCCTGCAGGCCCCTCCCATGTTGCAAGGTGCGTGCCCCCTCCACCAGGTCAGACAGCGCCTGTGGAACTATTCCACCAGTGCTGAGTGGTGAGACTGGGACAACAACCACTGGCTTCAGAATTTCTGACTGAGGAGGGGCCTATTCCTGGACTTATGTCACTGGCTGGCCTCTGCTCTCTATTACCAGGACACCTGGATGGGGCCTGTGCTCTCCCTGGAGAAGAGGATTGTGATCGCTGTCTGGAAGCTGGCCACCCCAGACAGCAACCAGTTGGTTGGACACCGGTTTGGGGTGGTCAAGACCACCGTCAGGGTCCTCCCCATGGAAGTAAGCCAGCCTGGGTGTGCACCTGGTACAGGGATAGGGGAGGGGCCTCCACAGAGGAGGGTGGGGATCCCAGAGCACTCTGCCGCCTCCTGCTCCTGGTTGGTTGCATCAGGGACCTTGATGCCACCATCGTGGGATTTGCCAAGCTCAGGTTCCCAAACTGCTTTGGCGTGCTGGAAGGGACCCACATAGCGATCCAGTTCCTGCGACACAGCATGGGTGGCTTCATCAACTGGAAAGGGTACCACTCCGTGGTTCTCCAGGCCCTCATCGCTGCTAAAGGGTTGTTCTTGAACATCTTTGCGGACTGGTCAGGCCAGGCCCACGATGCCCGGATCTTCAGAAACTTGTGGCTTAGGTGCAGGATGGAGGCAGGGACCTACATCCCCCCCTCATGGGAGCGCCCAGTTGGGAACATAACCATGCTCTGTGCACAGTGGCTGATGCTGCGTACCCCCTACACCTGTGGCTCATCAAGCCCTGCACGGGCCACAGGGACCCCAGTGAGGACCTGTTCAACACCTGCCTCAGCCAGGCCCGCAACCCCATTGAGCAGGCGTTTGGGCACCTAAAGGGGTGCTTATGGTGCCTCTTGATGTGGCTGGAGGTCAGCCCCCAAAATGTGCCCATTGTTGTGGGAGCATGTTGTGCTCTCCACAATATTGTGGAGAGGAAGCAGGAGGTTTTCATACAGTGGTGAGTGGCTGAGGCCGCACCGCTCTTCAAGCACCTGGCCGCTGCCCTGTGTCACCAGGTGGACCAGGATGGGGTGCACATGAGGGAGGCCCTCCAGGCGGCCTGTGCCTGGTGGTGCCAGTGACCCTCCCCTAGGCACCCTCCACCCCCCCGCCTCCTGAACACCCACCCATCACCACTTTCCCACCATTCACAAGGAACACTGGGGTGGTGAAAAATATATCCTTTTCTGAAACAACAAACAAGTGACAACATAATTTTTCCAAAGTAACCAACTAGACTGGGGAGTTGGGAAGGGGTTTGAATGATATACAATATGGATGGGGGATGCAGTGGGGGGCGTCACTCCTCGGCCAGGGTGATGGGCCATGTGCTGCAGTGGCAGTGGGTACCCCTACTGCCCCGGATCCAGGGTCCCATGTGGGGTTGGGATGGGGATGGGGATGGGGCTGGGACCACAGGGAGGTAGCGGCATAGTGCGAGTGCAGCGATCTCGGCTTTGGTGAGGTGCATGGGGGGAGAAGAGGCAAGAGGGGCTGTCAGGTGTGGCTGCATGGCCACCAGTCACTGCCCAGGTTCCAGCTGGATGGCTAGGGAGATGTGGGGCGGGAGCAGGGCAGCAAGGGCAGGGGCTCTTGTGGGGATTTGTCAAGTAGGAAAGGCTAAATTCACAGCACAGGTTTGCAATAAATAATTTTACTAACTGTGGAAATCGTGTGCCCCCTCTGTTCCTGCTTATTCCAGCATTTCACTTTCTCCACTATGGAAAGTATCCATTAAATCTCTGCTACTGATGTTAATGTTAAATGATTACTGCATGCTCTGCTGAATGGTTGTTGTTTATGAGACCTTTACACTCCTTTCCGTTAATTTAACCAGCAAAGTCATTGAAAAGTAAACAATGTTGGCATATGTGCATTGTTGTAATATGTTTCTCAGGGCTTTACCACCATGTCTCTTCTCCACATTTGTAAACACATAAGGAGCTTTCAGTAAGAGGACATCTTTATTAGAACATGAAATGTAATATGAGCTTTTTAATAGTATGAGAGAGCTTCATATATTAATCATTCTATGCAGTTATTGCTTGAAAAATTAATGTCAGATGAATGCATTCCAATCAGCCAGAGATACCAAGTGCTTCTTTTTTGTCTGGATATACTCGTCCCTAATATCACAATAGATAATATTTTGGAAAGTGATCAAAAAGAAATCCCCACTTATCACATAATTGTTCTAAAACAATTATTGATCTGCACTTTTTTGTTTAAAGAAATTTGCATTTTGGCTTGTTTGCTTTTCACAGAAACTTTAGTATCCTCCAGAGATGGTGTACTCCTAGTCCCATTTGTTAAGACCTGCTTAATTAGGAAGCCATATGAATTTGAATGATGCAAATAACTGATTTTGGATTTTTCTCGGTTTGGTGGCCAAACCGGGGAGAAATTGTTTTGAGTCAACCTGCATCTGTTTTTTGTTTTTTTTTTTTAATTTTCAGCGAATAAAAAAAACATTTAATTTTCTGGTCATATTTAATGCGTTGCATGATTTGGAACAAAATGTTCAGTTTTGGTTTTCCATTTCAATTTAAAAACCAAAATCCAAAATCAAAATATCTCTCTGTTTCTAAATGGAATATTTTTAAAGTGCCAGAATGAAACATTTTGGTCAGTTATTTGACCAAAACAATTTTGCATATTTGTCAGAAGTTTATGCAATGTTTTTGGACAACCTAAATCTACATTTTGGCAAAAATGCATTTGGAATGCATAATAGCCTTATTAAACCTAGTACTTTGTGAAGTATGCTACGTATTATGTGCCAGTAAATGGGGTTCTATTTATCTCCGTATATACATATTATGGAGACAATAGTTGCAGTTCCTTAGTTAAGGGGAAGTTTGGTACCCGAGGCAGGGATTCGTCCTCTTTCTTATACATGAAGAGCATAGCATATTCTTCCCAAATACAGCACTTAGCCCCTAAGTCAAAAATGAATTTTCAGAGAATTTATAATTAAATCTGTTCAGTATTTTAGGAGTTTAAATTAATCTTCAAATGAGCCCTTTAAGAAATTTCACAGCCTTTCTCATCCTTTTTTTCCTTTTGATTCTGAATAGCAGAACAAAACAGGTGCTCCCCATTTCCCAAACAATGGAAACTCATTAATATCTCATGGGAAAACTATTTTTGAAGAATGTGCTTTAGGATTAACTGACATTTCCGTGTTATTCTTCATAACTGAGGGTTTCCCCTTCAGAAGAGGCTGACAAAAAACATGCTGCTCCAGAGACTTTCATGAAGAGCTGTTTTCTCCCTTTGTTCTTGTGGACGCTGAAAGAAAAGGTTGTTCTTAGATGGCCCTTTTGAGAAGAATATATCTTGCAATAAATCAGCTGACCGTGATTGGCTAGCAGAAGTGAGATTCTGTTTTTCTTCTGCTGAGAAGGTGATAATTGGCCAGCAGGGAAAGATTTAATGGCTGCTGGGGGAGTGGATCTGAGAGACAGAGTATTTGGAGCCCTGAGAAGATCATCACATTTGAAGGCAGGTGGAAAGTCATAATGAGGCCCTTACCTGCTGAAGTGTCTGGAAGCTTCCAGCATGATTTTGTTCATGCTTTAATTAACATTCTGTACCAGGTGACTAGTTTTTCTGGTCACTTTTGATGTCACTACAGAGGCCTTTACAAATCAAAACATGAGAGATTATGCTAGAGATTGTAAAAACAAGGTTAGGAAGACACTATGTCCTTTTGGAACTGGAAAATAGTCCACCAGCTTGCAGCTAAATCAGGGCACAAAATGGGATATATTTGAGGCATTGAGTCCTAGCTTTTTCTGTACTCAGGTCAAATACATCACACCTAAGGCTAGAGTATTTATAAAATCTAATTTAAAAATAGCTTGTGTGTCTGCCAAATGTGATTTGAAGGCACTGGAAAAGTAACACACACCGTTCCATGGCAGAATACATAAAACCATTGTCCAGCTCAGTCTGTGAACGAGCAACATGTTGAACACAAAATTAGTCTTGTCAAGTGAAATTAGTTAATTTACTATTTTCAGTAATTTCATGTTATACCACAATAGGGCTGACTCCAGTGGGTAGAGTTTCAAGCTGAGAGGGCAAGTTAGGTATGTCATTTGTTTCAGATCTAGAATCTCTAGAAACACATGAAGACCAGAGGAAATAACACATTCACAGCATCTTGTCTGTTTTATCAGTTTTATTAAAGTGACTAACCAAGTTGTGATTATCCAAGGATTATTATAAATCCTAAAAAATACAACGACAAGTTATTGTCATGCTCATGTTCTTTGAGGCAGTCTTATGATCTGATGGGTCCTCCACAGACTGATCATCAATAGATGGATGGTTCCTGCAGAGTTTTCTGAAACTCCAGGCATGGTCTTTTGTAATGTGATTCTGACTATACCTAATGCTCCATGCATGTGCCTGAAAGGGTCAACTTTCTTTTGTTCCTTATTTGTATTATGTCCCCACCCTCAAATATTGGGGTACACCATTTTTTCATAGGTTGCTTATTAGCATTGATGCACATCATGTGCCCTGCAGTTAGGGTATGTGTTTAAAAAATATGACTTCTGGGTCTGTTGTAATCAAAAATTAATCTTATGGTTAATTTTTCATAATGCCACCTTCTGGCATATCTTTTTTTTTCTATAATCCTGTGGCATTAGCTTATTCTTTGGTCACTTATTTATGTCAAACATTTCTTAAAACTAAGCCTAATATGGCTAAACTAAAATCTGACAGGAATCAGCCATTAGGCCTTATGTTTCAGCCCTACTTATTTAGTTGCTTATCCCTTCTGACTATCAATTAATCTTATACTTCTATAATCGTACAATTTAATTCTGTTCAATGTACAATGATTATATATAACATGACATGTTAGTTAATCATAACATCACACAATGAGTGAATGATAAGATTAATTGATTATACAAAGCAGAAGACATTTGGATGCCTTTTATGACATGGAGACAGAAATCCCCCTGCGAATCTCAAATGGAGCAGTAATAAAAGTACATTTTCTATTTGCTAATTATGCATTCTCTCTTAGAAAAGCTACTGTTTGTGATGAAGGCAGAAGACATAGATTAATGAAGTGAAGTTGCTTTTCATTTGAGGAGTTAATTTGTAATATTGAGGGCTGTTCTTAAGTTTGAAATGATACTTTAGAAACTCTGTACAGTAAATATATTTAAGCATATGAAAAAATGTTTTATACAAAAACAAAGACACAAAGCAACCTTTACACAGATGTCTCTCCCGTCAACATCCTTTTAAAACAACAACCACTTATAACATATTCAGTATTCAAAGGGTTGTGTGGAGTTGGGATACAACCTGAAAGACTGAAATACCAGTGATATAATAAATAAGTGGTAATACATTTCCACTTACATTAACCAGTGTGCACATAACACTGATCTATATTTGTAGTTTATTTAATCTACTTTAGTTCAGAGGATATGAATTCACTTACTAGGAGTTTCTGATATAAATGTAAGCCATTTTATGTCATTCTTTCAGGGTGAAATCTTAGCTCCATTGTAGTCAAGGGCAAAATGCCTATTGACTTCAATGGGACAGGATTCTACTATCAGAATGGAAGAATGTATGTGTCCACATGCCCTCTTCCTCTCTTTCCACCCCCTCCTCCGTAAATACTATTCATTTATTTAACCAGTATAGTGTAAGACATGACTTACTGTGAAAGGAAATGGGAAACAGGAGCAAAGGTAATGTTTCTTGGTCATACTTAGCTTGGCTAAACTGCTTGAAGATTTGTTTCTTCAAAAATACTATTGGCAGTGACTATTCCATAATTGGGCTCAGATTTTCAATGGGAATTTTACCTTGCAGAGAAATGAAGGAGCATATCTATGCTCTATGTTAAATCAGGTGAAATACTGACTGTGAAGCTTGTTTTTGTGGTCAGTCAGAACGAGACACAGATTATCAGTCCTGGGCATATTCATATTGTACAAAGTGCAATGGTACCTAGGGACTCATAATAAAAATATCTGGTATAAGTTGGTAACTCATCAGTAGCAAATGTCAGAGGAAAACAACCTGTCTGAATAGGTATGTCATGGGGTGACTATGAATCACCAGCGTATTGCTGCTGTAAAAAAAGGCAAGGGTGGTTCTAGGATGTATCAGTGAGGTATTTCCTTTGGAGATACAGCAGTACTAATGCCATTGTAGAAGGTACTGATAAGACTTGACCTGTAATACCAGTCCTCATGTTCCAGAAAGATGAACTCAAACTGGAACAGATGCAGAGCAGGAGTACTAAGATGATCAAGGGACCAGAGAGATTATCTATGAGAACAGTGACAGGGTTTGTCCCAGGGAGAGAACCATTAATACGCAGTTTTGCCAGTGTTGCCTCCCATTGTGGTGAGTGGGATGTGCATCTGCGTGTCACCACGTTGAGCAGATGCATTTCTCTTTGTCACAAGGGACAAGTAACGTGAGTACTATGTCAGGAAACCCCATCATTGCCTTGAGGCTTCCTGCTATGGCATGGGTTGTAGTTTCTTACTACTGCTGCTTATAAGAGGAGGCTGAAAGAGCTTGGCTCGGTTAACCTAAAAAACCAAAGGGTGAGCAGGGCTCAGATTGCTCTGGGTAAATGAGTGGGGAGGGAGCTGTGTAAACATAAGGGAGGGAGAAGAGCTGTTTAAGCGACAGAAAAAAGTTGGCACAAGAATTATTTGACAATTATGTGCAGCCATTCTGCTACTTCCTATGTTGTTGTAGTCTAATGACTAACTCTCCATCTGTGTACATACTTTAGCTTTTTCAAGGCTAGCCAATGAATTTTCTTCCCCTTTTTATTTCTAGAAACCTTATGGTCCAACATTTACACGTATGCGGATGGGAGCTCTGCAGAGGGCATCATGATTCTGTCCCACTACGTCTCAACACTTGTGTATTAAGCCAGCTGCCTGGATTCAATATTGTCCTTCCATGGAGTCCACATTCTGCTGTTTATAGTCCATTCGTACTTCATAGACTTATAAATCACATCAACTTGTGCAGATTTTGCTTTAATACATGTTTATTTTGTCACATATACAGCTTTCTTTGTGGACCATAATCTCATTCAGCAGTCTATCATCACTGTGACATGGCCTGCCAGACCCCTCTGCTGGTATTTCTTGAGAGTTTTCCTTCAGTTCTCCTTGCTGCAAACTTTGATAGGACTGCCAATGCTGGCTTCATATCAGAGTAATATTAATCCTATGTGGCCATGCCAGTCTTCCTGGCAACAGTTCTTTTGAGAAGCCATCCAGAGTATTAAAGGCTGTAAACTGGTATTTTACCAAACAGACAAGCAGTGTAGCATCTCTTAAAAATGCAAATATGCTTTAGAATTTAGGGCCAAAATCAATGGGAAATTTGCTGTCAGTGAGGAATGGAAGTGTAGCTAAGACATGTTCGTGAATTCTCAAACTATTGTAAAGATAAATAGTTTTGGAAATCCAGATTTACTCTGTCTCTTTCCATTTGCTGCAATGGTGTATTCTTGTTAAACCTTCAATCCAAAGAAATATCAGGTAGCTCACCAAACACAATTTTGCTTTTGGAGTTAAAAAAGAAAGAGGAAAATGGGACATCTCAAGCAAACATGGCGACGAAGCTTGCTGGACAAAGTAAAAGCAGCTGACTTCATGTGGGATCAAATCAGGAGTATTGCCAAGGATCACAAGAGATGGAGAATACTGTGGAGGCCCTGTGCTCCACTAGGAGCCTAAGGATTAAAAAAAAACAAAACAAAATGGATTTTGTAATAGGTTGCATTTTTGCTCATCATGTGCCTTGAAGGGAATATGGAAAGAGTTCTTCAAAAAGAATGTGTGGACTTGTCAGATGCAGCTTCCATATTAGAGTAATTTTAAACTACTAGTATCAGGACCCCTGTTACTTAATAGCAAAATGGGGCGAACTTCCACTTTCACTTCTGTGGCATATTCCATGGCAATATTAATTTAATGCCACATTTGAATTCAGATCACAGAGTCACAAAGAGAAGCCTGCAGCAACACGTCAGAGTGGGTTACAAAAGTGGCAAGCCCAAAAGTAGGATTCTGATTGAATGATGAAGAATTCAACCTCTGATCTCAGCCCATGAATTATACTAACTCTTTGACATAATTTTACTAAAACTCAAGATTTCTGATGCTCCAAAATGTTGAAGTAGTGTTTTCCTCATTACTACTCCAACTTTACCATTATGCTGTTAATTAAATAGTGAAATGCAATCATACCCGTTCTTCCAGACACCTGCTTTGCTAAGGCTGAAGGAAAAGTTAGTATCAGGAGAGTGGTATCTGTAGTGGTAGTTTTAAGTCTAATTCAAGCTCTAGCTCTGCAAGGAGGACTGGAATTGGGTAAAATGAGATTCTGTGTAATAAAAACAAAATGAGAGGAATACCATGTGACAACTTTGTGGTTACCATGGGGGACACATTGCTTAGCTTGTAAAGGCAACATAAAGGGCATTCTTGTATTCCCCCAACTCAAAGACAGGTATGTGCAGAGCCAGTCCCCTAATGTAAATTAGAGGAAACCCCAGAGTCTCTCTGACTTATACCTGCGCTAGCAGCTCCAAGTAGCTAAAACTACATCTGGGAGGAGGGCAATATAGGGGTTCGCCTGGCTGTGCCCTTGTTCCCTATAAAAGCACTAGGGGAGGTGAATTAGTCCACAGTGCTATCATGCCATCAGATTTTCCTCTCATATATTTATATTATACTGTTACTTAAAATAATTCTTAGCACCTTTCTTCCCAGAGCCCAAAGTGCTTCAGAAAGATCACTAAATTCCCCGTTTTACGGGCAAACAAACTGAGCAGAGGTAGGTTAAGCATACAATAAGGCCAGTTTTTCAAAAAGCCCAGCTCCTTGAGTACTGAGCAAATATGAAACCTTTGCCTTTATTCACATTCCCAAAGGAGAGCAGAGCTCATCTGAGGTTGTCTGTTGTGGGTGCTGAGCACATGAAAATCCATAATGAAGAAAAGAGACAAGAATGGCTCGAATCAACATCCCTTAGCTGCTGCTACTCTGTTTGCAGCACTTCTCAAGCTAATGGGAGATGCATCTGTGCAGTAGCCACTGAAATGAGGCTTAGCTAATTGCAATCATGGTAACAGATTGTTTCACATTATAAATAAGTTTTGTATCATTTCATTGTCTGCACATCTTGGCTCAGAGCTTGTAATGTCATATCCATGGGCTTTTGCTTGGATAGAAATGGTACAATGGTTTTCAGCTGTGTTAGCTGAGGGAACATGCTGTATATCTTTGTGTATGACCCCCTGCTTTTATTGCTTCCTTCTTCAGTTTCACTGAAAGATTCATAATAAAGGAGCAGGTAATGAATGAGGGCAACATCTACTACTATGTGGTAAATGGGTGGGCTACTAATCAAGGACTATTAATGCACAAAGATATATGGGCTATTAAGTAGATATTATTGTAGTTGGTCAGAAGTCACCAGTGTAGAGTCCTGACGAGTTTCTTGCTCCGTCAGTGATGGTAACCTTTCAGCTGTGTGTGTATGCTCCAGCTGTGTATCATATTCTCTGCGCAGATAGCTATCATGGTAGACTCCAAGACAGCACACCAAAACCACAGAGTCAAATGAGGTACAAAGGCTCCCAAGCCAGGTTTATTTTAAATAAAGCATTGTCTTATCTTACTTGTATCAGCTGCCTACAGTTAGGCTAACACATGTATGCTCTTTACAGTGGGCTCAGCTCCGTAATGAGAGGTCTCACTGTCCCCTAGGATAGACAAAGAGGTCAGGGTTATCCCAGCATTTATAGTTTGAGACAATCTGTGATACACACCTTATGTGTTGTCTTACTCATTAATGACATTTGTTACCTCCCCTGGTACTTTCCTTTAAAGCATTCCTATTCACCCACATGATGATGTGCTTTCACTCCTGATGTTTCAGACAAAGTATCAACTATTCATCACTTTTGTCAAACTGTTTTATTGTGTGTCAAGTAGAGGTGTCCTTGTACTGTCCTGGTAGAATGCATTTACATTTTCCATTTGTTTTAGCAGAGCAGCAGCATTAGTGCCGAGTTCATGTCCTGGACACTGACTTGCAGGAAAACATTTACTTTTGTTGGGGCCTGCCTGTTACTGATAGTATAACTCTTGCTCTCTCTGGTTCAGACAAGGCCCACACTCTTTGGTTCAGACAAGGCTCACACAAGGCCATGCTTCAGACTCTTTGTTTCTCCTACAAACATGCTTCCCAAATCTACTTTAGTGCCACTTTATTTATGTGTAAGGGTTAATTCTGAGTGGATTTAGAATTTATAAGAGTCTTAATGTGGCCATGATCCTCTGTGCCTCTGCAGGAATGCAGGGAGGGAAGGCAAAGGTGACTTTGAGCCCTTTATTACTGAGATTGCCACTGACCTTAGGGGCCCCTATGAACTCACACACATCTATGTTGTCAAAACAAAAAGCAGTCAAGTAGCACTTTAAAGCCTAGCAAAATAATTTATTAGGTGAGCTTTCGTGGGTCCCACGAAAGCTCACCTAATAAATTATTTTGCTAGGCTTTAAAGTGCTACTTGACTGCTTTTTGTGTTGATAGTGTATAGACTAGCACAGCTCCCTCTCTGTTACTATTCATCATCTATGTTGGTGTGACATGCTTAGGATAACAAGGGCTACCTACAGCAGTGGTTGGCAACCCCCAGCATGTATGCCAGTCTCAGCACGCAAACTGATATAGAGTGGCACTTGGGGTGAGGTCCAGCCCCTCCTGTCCTCGCGCATACAGCGTGAGAGGGGCTAGGGCCAACTGGGGCTGGAGCACAGGCCCAGAGTATGGGTTCCCTGCTGTGCAGTCCCTGCCTCACCCTGGCACAGGGCCCCACCAGGGCTAGTGTGCGAGCCTGGAGTGTGTGACTGGACCCCATGTGCATAGCTCCCACCACAGAGTGTATAGAGCCCCCACCTCACCATTGCAGTCCCACCCTGCCAATGAGCTGGGCTGGAGCCTGCAGCATCGAGCTGAGTCCCCTGCTGGAGTGCAGGGCCCCAACCAGACT
Source organism: Carettochelys insculpta (assembly GCF_033958435.1). Classification (NCBI taxonomy): domain Eukaryota; kingdom Metazoa; phylum Chordata; order Testudines; family Carettochelyidae; genus Carettochelys; species Carettochelys insculpta. The sequence goes on along the minus strand of NC_134147.1, from coordinate 48,133,963 downwards.
TTAAAAAATGTCACCAGCACTCAGACCATACAGAGAGGTAAAAAAGCCAAATTTCAATGTTCTGCCTTGCTGACCCCTGCCCTAGGGTATGTCTGTCTTGCTGCTGGAAGCATGTTTCCCAGCACTGGTTAGCAGACTGGTGTTTACAGGGCTCATGCTAGAGCACAACACAAAAGGGAAACGTGAGTGTTCTGATTCAGGTTCTGGAGCCTTGATTCCAGCCCAAAATGGAATCTCCACTTTGGTATTTTTAGAGCACGAGCCCGAGCCACATTAGCACAAGGATGTTAACCAGTGCTGGGAGATGCACACTCAACAGCAGACCAAATTATCTCCCTTTCCCAACATGCCGGAGCTGGAGTGGGAGCAGGTATAGAGCCATCACACTCATTGATGGCCAGAGAATCTATTTGCAGTGAAGATGTTGCCAGTGTTTTTCATTTTCTAAGGGCCCTTCATGTAACTGATGAGCAGTGTGACAGGGCCTTAAGGGAATTGCACAGTGGGCCTTGAGAAATGATGTGAGGAAATTTTTAAAGGAAACTGTAAAGGCGATCTATAGTGCCTGCTCTCGTCCGCAACAGTAACGTTTTGTGGCCTGTCTGTTTGGAAGCTGTTCGTATTTTTATTTTACTCCACTTTTTCCTGCTACTGATGAACTGAAAGCAGTCTGTAGAGCTGAAAATACTTCCCTGCAATTTGTATCACGGGATAGCTGGGACTGATTAACCTTTGTACGGAAATCTAGCTTACGTGCATACGGCACATGCACACTTAATGGACATCTATTAGTACAGTTAAATTCCTCAGATTACCCAAGAACATAGTGTGTAGAAAAGGCCAACTAAACAGGGTTAAACATTTTATTGCCAACCCAGTGTACCGTTAATAAATCTCAGGTTTTTGGCAGAGCTACACAAACTGGTTATTTTCATTATTAACTTAATTGCTTTCCACTAACAGGTACACCACCTTTTCCTGTTGAAGGTCAATGCACATTTCCTTGACAGGCAGGGAAGCCAGAATGCTCTGCAGAGTGCTGGAGTAGCCAGCACAAAGTGAGATGGAAAGCCAGTGCAGCACAAGAGACATGAAGGGTAAACCTTTAAAGGGCCAGAATTGTGGCTCAGTGACTGTCCTGTATTACATGCTTGTATGTTGTCTTACACAATTGGGCCCAGCTTGGTAGTAGTCTGTAGGTGCTACCACAAGGCCAGTGTTAAATAATAATAATAATAATTATTAATAAAGATGATAGAATTAGGCCTCTCAGTCATGAAACTTCCTTCCCCATAGAACTTGGGCAGGGCATGAGAGAGTTCCCAGTGAGAACTACGGGAAGCTGTTATTGAAGTGAAGAACTACATCGTCTGGGATGTCTTCATCCAGACATGCCTCTGGATTAAAATGCAGCAGATGGTATTGCCTGAAGTCCAGATCTTGAAAAGACATGCCCAGCTTTATACACTGAGTTGTCTTAATGAAGTCAATGTATACTCAAATCTTTGCAGGTTTGGGGCCTAAGATGTCTAGAGCTATGCAGCAATTATATGTTTTATATACTTTCAAAATGCCAGAAGAGTGACTAGTCCTCTCAGCAACCAACTAAGGTCAGTAGCAGTACCAAAGAGAAAACGGTGAGCACACAACTTGAATTTGATGATAGAACTGAGAATGGGACCAGATTGACATAACTTTCCAGATCCACTCTAACACTTATTCAGCTCTCTCACTTATTGGTGTGTTACAGTTTGCTCAAATTCTGAGTTTTGCACATCAAATAATTTTGTTTCCTGATTCAAGTTTATAACTCATTTAAATTACTTATGCAGGCAGCAGTACATGATGTATGTGAAGATTTTTGGCCTGTGGGCTGGGATGTGAAAGATAATGGCTCACTTTTGGGAATGGCCAGCAGAATGTTGGTGGGAGTTTGTCAATTGCAGGCATACAGACAGGGAACATCAGTTTTTTTCCCCCTATTTCTTGCATTAAATCTGTAAATCATTTAATACATTGCTAGCTGGCCCTTTTGTAGGATGCATCATTACTGAAAATTAACAGGGGCAGCTTTGAACCAGAGTCTGTAGTTTCAAGGTACTTAACTGCTGTTGTTTCAATGAGTCCACTCTTAGGCTGCTGCTATGCTTGCCCCACTCCTGTCCAAGGTGGCATGGTAATGAGGCAATTTGAAACAGGCTAATGAGGTGCTAGCATGCATATTCAGCATCTCATTAGCACAATGGCGACCATGTGAATGTTAGAGTGCAGACATCAAACTGCAGATTAACAGTGTAGATGCAGGCAGCTTCAAAATAACACCCCCCCACTTTGACATTCCCTTACTCCGATCCAGTTTTGTAGGGTCTTGGAAATGTGTTGCTCATGTCCATTCAAGATCCGACCATTCTTCTCCCACTGTCGGAGTTACCAGCAAGAAGGCACTGAAGGTGGGGGGAAGCCTCCATTGCCCCTTTTACAGTGCCATACATATGCCCCCCCAAGAGGCTGCGAGAGTTGTCTTCTATGGGTACTGCTAAGGGAAAAGCTTCAGGGACCAGTGCATATGGCAAGTACACACATCTGACATGGACTTCCATCTAATGGAATGGACATAGGCAACACATCTCAAAGAATGGTTGTGGAAAAGTTAACTATATTTTCCTCCTCCATCTTCCATTTTTATCCTGTTTCTTCTACTGCATTTTTTTCTCTTCTGTTTCATCACTGTTTGTCCCACAAGTCTAATAGCATTCAAAAGTTCATCTTGAACTCACAATGTTTGAAACAGACAAAAAGTTTTTGCCCATCCCTAGCCACAAATATCAACAGTGGTATTCCAGTGCAGGCCAGAAGTAAAAAGCAGACATGGAAAAAACTGAAGTTAAATTGAGGAGAAGGCAAGTTTGAGAAGTGGAGAATGCTTAAAAAGAAAATTGAAAAATATCACAGCAAAAATAGCAAATGGTCTGGAAAACTATCAGTGAAAAACCCACGCCTGCTCACAAAGTACTCTGGAAACGAGGAGCAGGAACAAAGGAAGGCCTTAAATGGGAGAACTGAAAATGTTTCCCTCAAGCAAACATGATCATTGAGAAATTGTCAGATTCTTGTGGTTGTAGAGGAATGAAGAATTAATGAATTCTGCAGGAAGGACCTTTTAACTGTGAAACTGGCATGAAGACAAACTGGCTTTTTCCCCAACATTATACCCTGGCCCACTGACTGGGCAGGGGCAAAGGGAGAAGTTGCCCCCAGGGCCCAGCCTTTCAAGAGGGCCTGGAGCTTTGGCCACCACTGCTACTTAGGCAGCATTGGCAGCTGCAGCTCTGAGCCCTTTTGAAGTGCCAGTAGCACTTTCTGCACAGTTGTCGAGGGGCCCAGCATCATGGTTACAGGGGGCGCTAAGGGGAATTGCCGTTGGCCCTGTCGCTTCTGCCCTTGACCCACTCTTTTCAGAACACAGAGCTGGGCCCCCCTCCCACTTTGCCCCAGGGCTCACAGTGGCTGTCAGCCCCACTCATTATACTAGACCCATTTTTCACCAACAGCTTCTTTCTCATTCCTTACTTAAATATGTGATTTTTCTACCAAGGAAGTTTTAAAGAAGGCGTCGCCTTCAAGCTCTGTTCCCACTCTATCTTCTGTCCTTCATTACTGTCAAAATGTCAGCTCCTGCCTTTGATTAGCTCATGGTGCCAGCCTCTGCAACCCACTTATATTTTCAAACAGGCATCTTTGTGTCTTCTCCTGTTCTGCCCCTCACTCTCATTCTCCACCTCATATCTGCAAAGCCATCTCATTATACTCCTTTAAAATCCTCTTTACAACTCTCGAGAACAACAAGAAGTCTTGTGGCACCTTATAGACTAACAGATAGTTTGGAGCATAAGCTTTCGTGGGCAAAGACCCACTTCATCAGATGCAAGAGTGGGGGGGTGTCTTTGCCCACGAAAGCCTATGCTCCAAACTATCTGTTAGTCTATAAGGTGCCACAAGACTTCTTGTTGTTCTTGAAACTACAGACTAACACAGCGATCTCTTTTATACTTTACAACTCTCCTTTCCCCTAGCCTCATACTGAAAGCATGAGGAGGGTCATGTGCTGAGACCAATGCTTATAAGGCTAACCAGTGTAGACTCTTTGTTTCATTGTACTCATGTCTGATAGCATCTGTTTGTTGTTGTTTTTTTTTTCTCCTACTAAGATTGAGAGCTATGTGGGACCAGGACTGTCTTTTTGTTTTGTGTTTATATCAAGCATAGGGCAATGGGGTCCAGGCGCATTACTAAGGCTCTGATATAGCTCAGTAGTACCAATAAATAGTTCAGTTATTGTGGCAGCCCCTAACAAATCAATATTTCTCACAGCAGATTACATGAGGTAGCTCAGATACTATGGTGTGGTGGCTGTAAGCAGATCCTGATTTATTTTAAATTGTAGCCACTGGACGGAAGCTTGAAATTTCACATTTTGGAACACTTCATCCTCAATAACAGCACCATTTGCCCAATTATCAAAGTTTTGTTTTGTTTGTTAAAGTAGGATGGAAATTGGATTACAGTCTCTGTCAATGGGCTCCAACATACTGTCTATGCTATGTATGAGGTCACTTGTCAGCCATTATGTGACTGACACAAAGAGTCTCAGAGATAATTATTCAAATCTTTATTCTTCAGTAACATTTATGATCTGTTCTGGAGAAGAACTCCTTGCCCTATAAACTATGAAGATGCTGATCTGAGTAAAATATGTGTAGCTTATTTCTGAGTAGTGTTTCTCAGATGAACACTGATTTCCCCATCCACATATTGTATTTCTGTTCAAGGTCTGTGAGTGCATGCAACCCTCCATTGCCGCTCTCCAAATAACTAAAGTCTGGGATCACAGCTGAATGAAGCTTTTAGCAGATTTGTAACAGCAAACATTTATCTTCTCTAGAGCCCTTTCACTTAAATTGGACCTTATCCTGTAGTGAAATGTAAAGTTAGGGTTTTTAATTCAGTCACAGCAAGAGGGCCTTGATTGCCACCAGCACTTTGTTCTGAAGCAGAGGGAGTCTCCTTAGTGTGTCTTTGCCATCCACACATTGCAGATGAGGTGAAACTGTTATCTGCAGAATTTCTACCAGCATCCACAGTAATATATCCATATGCTTACTCTGCTGAGTTTGATTTTTAAGCATATAAAAGGGAGAAGCAGTAGGGAGAAGACATGGATTATAGCTGAATCCTCTGTGTCTCTGGCCAGGTACAGAGAGCAAGGCAAGGCAATTTAGTTACAGCAGCTGAGAAACACCCAGAAGTGTGGGGGATATGGAGAATTACACAAGGTGCTCAGTGGCTGTGCCTAAAGCTCTATAGCAAGTTTCACGTGAGGGTGAACTGTCTTGCAGGTTCCTTGCATTCACCACCTGAGAGTTGCACCAATCAGCACAATGGGGTCAAGATAACAAATAGGAAGGTTAGAGACAAGTTGGGTACTTTGCTGCTAGGTGCTGCAGGACTCAGAGGTGCCTGCTATAGGCAGCATCTGTCATGCTGCAGGTTCCCTGTTCCCCAGGGCACTAAGGTGGCAGCCAGTTTTTGGCTCTGGAACTGGAATCATCACTGATCATGAGGACCCTCAGCCTTTTTTCTGAGGAGATGCTGGGCATTTTTGAAGGCAGGGGGAACAGTGGGGCTGCTATTCTCCACTGACTCAGCAGAGTTCAGGTGATGTATGTACACTTTTCATGCCTGTGACAGGGCAGATAGCATCTCTCTATGCCTTAGTCAATGAGGCATGAAAGAACTCCTGTGATCCCAGTCAACTGCATCCCGCTGTACCTGTACAACTAGTCAGGCTTGGCGACAGCCCCTCACAAAGGAGACAGTCAGCCCAGTGTGGGTTTGTGAAGGATGTGCTGTCCCTTTAAGTGTGGAATAGCAGTGTAAAAATGGAGGTACTGCCCTGGCCCACTCTAGGGTTATTATTTAAACTGGAACATCAGGCAAGCCAGGGAGGGTGAAATAAAAGCCATTCAGGCCGCAGCAGGAGATGGTTTCTTTCTCAGGCTCCAAAAGACCAGCCTAGTCAGACGCAGCCTACGTCTACACTAGCCATAGAAGGTGACTGCTGATACAGTTCTAGCTACTCCAATTGCATAGCTAAAATTGACTTATCAGCAGTTGACTTCCATGTATGTCTACACGGATGAAGGTCAACGGGCATGTTTCTCCCATCAACCTCTGTTGTTTCTCACCTCTTGCAAGGAGTTCTGGGGGTCAGCTTTGGTCCCCAAAAGCATGGTTTTGCACAAGCACAAAATGAAACTCCAGATGATCGACCCTGAGTGGGTCGATCTTTTGTGGTAGTGTGGCTGGAGCTTCAGAGTCTTTGTTTTGGGGACTTTGAGTTTGGTGAGCTCTGAACCATGGCCATGAGGTGAGGCCCCTATGAACTGTGTGTTGTGATTTCTCCTTCCTTGAAACTTAATGAAAAGGGAACATATTTGTGCTATTTATTAGCTTCTCCTTGTCCTGGGCTGTGGGGAAACTGAGGTGGGGCACACCTGCAGTGCCTCACTGGGACACAAGGCAGTTCACAGGGCTGCCTTTGTGCCTTCACTAGCACTCTGAAACCAGAGAATCTAAGCTCGGGGCTTCCAGAGCATGGCATTGGAATACGACCAGAAGAATGTCTATCCTGTTTATGCTGTCAATGTTCTTCCATGGTGCTTAGCTGCAGCCAGTTATGTTAACCCTTCACATTCATGAGTTTAAACAATTAGTCAACAGAAACTGAAAACAAGCATACTAAGAACATCAGTGTTGCTTAGTAGACCACCTTCTGCTCCATTTACCCTAGCTCTGAGAATTGGGTTAAAAAGCAGGATCTTAGTGAAAGCTAGATGCTGTAGAAATTGCCAAATAACAAAAAGCAGAGAAAAGTGATTCAAATGTAAGTGTGTAAATTGTGCACTGTAGTGGTGATTACTTTAAGTATTTTAAGTGAGTGTTAGCTAGTTGGGTGTTGCTCTAAATTGCAACTACGTATCTGTCTCTTTAGTATACAGTAGTATGGTAAAGGCCCAATACTGAGGTCATTTAGGCAAATATCCTCCACCCCAATCAACATTTTCATTGAAATGGGAGTTACGTCTCCTGCAGGATAGGGCCCCACTTTTAGAACAATCTGCAGTCTGTTTCTTGCACTTAGCATTTGCTATGACCCTTTGGACCTTACTTGTCATTCATGCTTCATATGAACTAAAACGGGTGGATTTTAAAAATCTCATACATTCTTCCTGTAATTATCCTGGTGGCATAGCGTGACCTGCTGATTCAATCCTTATTGAGATGAATATGAGCAGTTAGCAGAGCAAGGTTCAGTGAATACATTAAATCTTGCAGCCCTAATCAATCACCCATTTCCTTCTGGCAGCATCTGGGTTGTCTGCAAAGTGGGAAGCATCATGGATGATTACCAGAGAGTAATCTGGTGGATGCAACACGTCACAGAAAACTCATTAAAATGTTGTTGGCATTTCTTGGCACCTATCTGAATTAAATGCTGTATTTCACTATTGTGTGGCAATGGAAAAAATGATAGTGTTTTGGTTTTGCTTTTTACAATGGACTTTGGGTAAGGTATGGGGCAAGGCATCCGCTGTTTAAGGGAGGAACACATGCCACAGAAATGGCACTACTGTAAAAAATTCAGTGAGGTCATTCAAGGCATGAGGACTCTAACTAAAACTTCTCCTCATGGAGAAATCTGTGAGAACTTCATCAGAACTGGAGTCTTGCACTTCACCTTCACAACGATTTCTGGCAGCAGCCTCAGGTCAGGGTCCTCTTCTCCCTCTTCCACAGGATTCACTGGCTAACTAGCTCACCTGCAAAGTGGACAGCCCTCTAAGAAGCAGCCTCCTGGGGCAAAATCCACCTTGGTAACAATGACACTGTCCTCATCAGACCAACATGTGCTGGGCACATCTAGTATGGACAAGTCCCATGGTGTTAAGGCAGTCAGACTGCCACACCCTCCATCTACCTCTCAAATCAAAATCAGACCATCCAGGTTGGCACCGCTGGCAGCAACAGCAACCCGGATGACAGCATTGGTGGTACTGAAGCCATTGCATTTACAGCCTTCTGTACTTGCTGTACTGATCATATACTGGTCCATTTACCAGCCTTTGGTACTGACCATGGCACCAATCTTCACTGTACTGCAGCCACTCATCTCTCATGCAGACTTTGTTGTAACTTCAGCACCAAGCACTCCTCTCTTTGGTGCTGACAGTACCCCATGTACCAAGGACCCAGCTAAATAATGCCCCCTCCTCCTTTCTCAAGTGAGGCCGAAGAAGATGTGAAAGTGATTAGCTTCTCATCTCATCACTCCTCTCCAGAGGAGGCACTGTGGCTTCCACCCATCCCTCTGCCCACAGCTTGTCCAGGCTGGAACCCATGGGCTCTTTAAAGAGCCCCAAAGTCCACTCCTCCAGTACCTCAATCAGCACACACACAGCCACAGTTACCATCCATTCAGGGTGCCCCTGCCCCTTGAAAGCCAATCATTTTTAGATGTTGTTCGAGGGTGTAACACTTCCTACCTGACTGGAACGCCAACCCAATCACAGCGCTTTAACAGAGTGCATCCTCCTCTTCTGCCCAGTCTGTAGAAACATGGTGACAGGCAAGTGGGTGCTGGAAATAATTCTCCCAGGCCACTCTATATCTGCCACAAGGCAGAGTGGTATAAGTGCAGAGAAGGAGCTTAACCAAGCCCAGAGAAGCGGGGAAGAAGACTTTAACGAGGGTCAGCACCTAACTGAACTGTGTTAACCTTTAAAGGGGATCAGAGACTGAATTAATGACTCATGGGATCAGGAAGGCTCATTACAGAGTGAAGAGTCTCCAGGGGGGGCCCTGGGGCACAATTCCATAACAGGGCTGGTAGCACTGGAAGCTAGTCCAGCAGGGGCCAAGGCTAATCAGAGTACTGTGGCAGCCCTATGAGACTTACTGAGAAGCAAGCCTGCAGTCAGAGCTAGGAATAGAGAGAGCACTCTGAAGGAGTGCTGGACTTGCACCCTGGAAGGGGTCTGGTTTGTTTGTATATCCATAGGCTGTGTGACTCAGCCAGAATGCCCAGGCCCTGAACATTTGTTCTTGAGGTATAACTATCAGCAGCAGCATCAACAGCCGCTGCGGGCCCAGGGGCAAGGTGGGAGGGGAGGCCCAGCTCCCTTCCTCTAGAAGGGATGGGGCTTAGGGCAGTGAGCCTCCCTTCCCTGCCATGCAGAGCAGCAGCACAACAGCACAGAACTCCATGATGTTTCAAAGGGGCCCAGAGCTCTGATCACCGTGGCTGCTACTGCAGTGGTGGGTGGAGCTCCAGCCCCTTTGAAATGCTGGGCCCAGAGGCAGTTGCCCCCTTTGGTGGCCCCTTCCCCTGGTGGGCCTGAGTATCAGCAGGGGTTACCACAGGCAGAGCAAAATTGAGAGAGTGCAGATGCAGACAAACCTGGCCAGTTGTGGGGGTGCACGTGAGGTGAGTGGCCCCAGTGCAGTGAGAGTTTAACCAATGCTTTGCTAGTTAAGGTTTCATTGTGTGCTCTCTGAAGCTAAAAGGAATTTTGAGGAACAGGCAAATATTTTTCCCATTTTTACACGGAAAATGATCAGAATCTCCTATATGCAGTGAAATAAGAGGAAGCCTTTCCCTCTGAAATAATGCTACTTGGTTAGGAATATTTATGTACTGTTAAAAATGATTACTCCCTGTTTTCACAGTCTAATTTACAGAGTTGCTATGAGACTACTTTTCTTGATAACATTTTCAGTGCTTGTTCTATGTGAATATAATCAGTCATGCTGTACAGCTCTTCACCTCTTCTTCCCCATGAATTTATTCAAAACTATTATAGCTAAAATTGAGAGGATTATTTCATTTGCATTCTGAAATGCTAGGTGTTATTTGGCTGTGAAGAAAGGTGGAGACCCCTGTGGTGTGTTGCTAGGACATCTCTTTGAGGAATCTGGGACCTGTTGTGAGGCAGTAGGCTATCTACAGGAGAAATCGGGGAGTGTGGATATAAAAGCTTATTTTCCTTTGAAAAGATTAAAAAGGGAAATTAAACCAAATACCAAGTCTACCACAAGCCATCTGAAGTAACTCTTCATCAAATGCATTAGTATATGCATGAAAGCTTATGGTTCAGAGTCAGGCCTCTTCTGTTGCTATGTCCTCTTCAATTCTGTTCAAGGTTCACCAAGCAGAGCCTTCCCAAACTGGGACCCTATAGCTTCCTGCTTCAGGCCACTTTATTGGAAGGAACTACCTATAATCCCTTGCCTAAAAAGAGTTCCTTTTCTCATTCAGAAACACCCCACTCACTTTCCCAGGTCACTCATGACCCCTTTTGAATACACAAAAATAATTCTGTATGGTCAGTCTTTAATTGTGCCAGTATGACACACCAGGAACTAAGTGACTACCCAATTCCCTGAAAAAAACCATTTCCCAGAATAACCCTTACTGGAGCTCAGAGTTCACATGCATTGTGCAGACATAAATTCTTCAGCCTTTTGCTGTCGTAAGGGAACTTGTGTTGAAGGGCAGGTAAAGAAGGTAGCAGTTACTCAATTTCCCATGACAGAACCAAATGCCTAATTGGGTTCCACATCAACATGACTAGGTCCTTCTATCCCTACCCATTATATCATTGGTCTTCTGAATGTTTATTTTACTCAGCATGTGCTCAGTAAGTAACTTTGAACAGGAAACTTCTGTGAAAGTAATGGTATTTCAAAGCATTCTTCTTCCCTACAAGGTATGTCAGTCAAATTTGCACATTTCAAGATCTACCTCCTATCAGATCAAACTACATTACGTCACTAGCTCCCAAAAGGAGAAACAGACAGCCCCTTTGTCTCTCACAGGGTGACCACACTACTGAATATCAGAGAGGTAGCCGTGTTAGTCTGTAGTTTTGAGAACAACAAGAAGTCTTGTGGCACCTTATAGACTAACAGATATTTTGGAGCATAAGCTTTTGTGGGCAAAGCTTTTCCCACAAAAGCTTGTGCTCCAAAATATCTGTTAGTCTATAAGGTGCCAGAAGACTTTTTGTTGTTCTCACACTACTGAATGAATCCCACAGTGAGCTTTTTTGCTAGTGTTCTGTGTAGGTACAGGGCTCTGTCAGTGCCTTGTTGGAATTGGATCTAACTGTGTTATCGTGGCCTTTGAGAGTGAAAATATCTTTGCTTTGTCAGGGCCAAAGCAAATATTCTTGCAGAATGCCCCCGTGTCTCTTGTCATGTGCCCCTCCTATGAGGGAGTAGCACTTCTATAGACAGTTCCAGTGATGAATGCTGAAGTGGACATTTGGCCTTTCTTGGAGCAGCTATTAAACAAAGGCTTTTTAATATGTTTTAATACCTCTTTAAAATTTTAAGGACTCCATGGAAACCTGGCTTTCCGTCTTTTGAGTTGTGTCTCTATAGAGCAACTCATGCAGTGCAACACGCACAAGATGATAACACAGCTGGTGTCAAAGCAATAATATAAAATATTATTAGAAATTGTAACACTTGCAACACTACAGTCCTTACATGCACATTTAATCCTGTACCTAGCCTTGCTCGGCCGAGGGAGCACTCATTATTATTTTGCCTTATTAGTTTTATTTATTAATGCATGGCAAGACTAGGGCATCTTTTATTCCACTGAAGATTTTCATTAACCTGGGCAAATCCCCAATGCAATAAAATACAGAGATGCTGTATGTATAGCACCTTCTTATTTGGATTATTATTATTTATTTTAATATTTTATTATGTTGCAGTGATTGCTAGGAGCCCTACTCATGAACCAGGATCCCTTATGGTAGGTGCTGTATAAACACAGATCTCAAAGATGATTCCAGCCGTAAAGAATTTACGCTTCGAGTCTAAAACCATAAACTCCAGGTGGATGCAGAGTGAACGTGGAAGCACAAAGGAATGAGAATGCTAGTCGGCACAATATGCATCTGGTGTGCCATGTGAACAATGCTCAGTTAGGCATTTCATGGGCATCAAGACAAAAGAGAGTTTGGGCAGAGGCTGTAAGGGGGCACAAGATGTGGCTTTGCGGGAGTTTGCGGAACTCCTCCCATGCATGAGGGGCAACATGGGAGAAAGCACAAAGGTGTTTGGAAATACAGTCGGTGGACAAGCTGGCAAAAAAGGCTGGGTGGACCATGAAAGGCCTTGGAAGTGCAGACAAGTCATTTCTATGTGATATAATGGGGCGGGTGGGAGTGGGGGAAAGGGGCAAAGCGACAGGTGATCTGGTTAAAGCGATGAGCCAGGAGAATGCTTTCTGTATCAGTGCTTGGAATGGCTATGTTTGCATTTGCCAAAGCTACAGAAGAGGACTTATCTTAATGTTAAGTAGTATATTCACTGAAATCTAATAGCAACTGCTCTAGCTCATCTTTATGGTCTCTGGAATATGTCCTGGGTCAAGTAGGCGGCTGTCCTCACTAATTCATGCATGCTAGTTGAGACTGATGTGAAGATAGGAGCACTGTCAGAACTTGCATCCAGACCTGGGGTTAGCTTTTGACTCTCTGATTTCACTAAGTGGTGTTTTCATTTAAATATTCCTTACTGGAAATCTTAACTTCATCTATGAGAAGCTTTAAGCAGAACCAAAATCATTAGCACAGAAACATTGCTGCCAGCAAAAAACCATGGCAGTTTTTTTTCTAAAGCCAGATTGGCTGGATGTGTCTTTCCCACCCTCCCCAAACACTTTGGGATTTTTTGCTGTTTTTTTTGTGCAAATGTAAAAGAAATTAATCCCATGGTGACTTACAATTTGTCCTCATTAGTAGGAAATAGAATATATTTGTTCTGAAAGGTGATTTGTTAGGCTTAAACAGGGGAGCTGAAAATTTCAGCAATCACTGATTGAATATTGTTGACTTGACAGCAAAAGTAACTGTAACTTACTCTTAATGAATGCTTTCATGCTGTATGCACAGTCCTCCAAAAGTCCTTTTTTCAAACTATTTAATGCTGTACTGAACATTTGAGTTTGATAGAAGCTGAAATAAGATTATGCTTTCATTTGCATTCGAATTTTTAAAGGCGGGGGAAGGAGGTGGATGCTACTATTTCACATGGAGGACAGCCTCTCGTGGCTCTACAACTATAAAATGTTTCAAGACAGCCTGATGTTGGGCTTTGAATGCTGTACTGAAGTGTATCTGCCTCTTCCCTTTGTTTACATGCACCTCTGATTGCATATATTGATTTCTTTCTGTAAGGGTAGAAAAAACCACAGGAAAATAATCATCTTTGTCCCATATCAGTCGCCTGAAACTTGAGAGTGAAGTACTTGATTCAAATTTCTGGACAGCTACAGTGTGACTTTGTGCTTTAGGGTAAAATGGACATCAGTTTAAAGGAGACTGCTAATGTGCAGCACTCAACACATCTTTAGATGGACATTTCATTTGTTTGGTATCCAGGAACTTGATTTGTTTGCTAATTGTTAATGCAATAGTCAACTGGTCTGTCTGCCCATCTGAGGAAGGATTAATACCACACCCATGGTCTGGCCAGAACTCTTCTGTGGGACACCCTTTATTGGCCACATCTCCAGCCTTCAACAGACACCCTAACAGAACAGTGACGTCAGTCTAACAGCTAACTTGTCTTGCCCATGGGGTTTCCATACCACATCTGCCTGCTCCTAGCAGCTCTTCTGCCGATCCTCCTTCAGGCCACCTGCCTGGGAATGCCTCAGCTCCAAGACTGGCCGTATGAGTAGAACCCTGCAAATCCATGGATATCCACTTCATATCCACAGGTATCCACAGATATGGATGCAGACATTCACAGCTCATTTTTGCTGATATAGATGCAGATGTGACTTTTGTGTCTGCAGGGCTCTGCATATGAGCCAACTTGCTTCTTGTAGCTCCCCGCAGCAGAGCTTTTTAAGTCCTTATAGGAATGAGATTCTCTTCAAGCAGTTACCTGACCCCTTTCTAGCTGTGTCTGGTCCCTTTTACCAGGCCCAAAAGCTTGCTCTTAAAGGATCTGTCTGGCCCCAACCCCTGGCCCTTAAAGGAGCCATTTGCACAGTGGCTCATATCCTCTCTAGGCATGTCTGCACTCCAAAGAAAAACCCATGACACTGAGTCTTACAGCCTAGTACGTTTGATTTGGATTGAAGAGGCTCAGGCTGTAGGGCCAAAAATAGTAGCACAGATGTTTCCACACCTGCTGGAGCCTGGGCTCAGAGACCCCCACCTTCTTTATCACTGGGTATCAGCCCAAGCTCAAACCCACGTGGTGATGGCTACCCTGATGCTTTTAGCCCCACATCCTGAGGCACTAAGATGTGGTGCTGTGGATGTGGATGTGGTTGCTGAACAGGTGTACCCTCAATGTTTCCTCAACATCTGTTTGCCGCCTCAGTTCTTGACCCTTGCACGTTTGGTAGGTAGTTGGGCGTTTCATAACAAAGGGTAGAATTCATGCAAAACTTCACTAACATTGTGAGGCATTGCTTGCAAATGTTTTCCACTGACTTTTCACAGTCCTGCACCTCCTGTAAACCATCCAGTGCTCTGGAGCCCAGAGTTCGTCTTCATTCAGAAATTGGATGTAGTAAGATATATTGTGAGACTTGCAGCTGGGGCAATTGTAAAATAATGTGCAGAAATACACCGTACACTGTTTTATAAGGTATGTAGTGCAGCATTATAAAGCAGCGTGAACTAAAGCTGTGATCTGATTGTGTGATGATTAGTTGTTGACAGTGAAAATAAGCAGAGAAGGAGCAGACCTGTAGACATAATCTGGTGAAAGAGCATGATCAAAACTTGGTGTGAGGTACCTGACAATCTGTGCTGTAGGCTGGACGCTTGTCTTAATTTAGCTGTTAGTACAGAGAGGGAAAGTGCTGGGTGTCTTGTGCCTGTATGGCTTTGGGCCAGAAGTCTGATCCTCACAGGCAGCTGGCAGCTCACAAGCCTCACCATGGTTTTGCCCAACCTTGTTATTCCTGGGAGGTTGACCTTGAATTTGCCACAAACTCATCCTATTGCAGGAACCAGTCCCTGTCTCTGGACCCTCACAGACAGTGAAGTTGGGATTGGTTCTGCTTTTGAGCCAGGTGTTGGACTAGATGACCTCCCAAGGTCTCTTCCAATTCTAATCTTCCATGATTCTCTGAATCTAACTTTGTCTCAGAGACAATCAGTTAAGAGGAAAAAAGCTTTGCTGTGAATGAACATGGGCACTGACAAGCCTTGTAATCCGTCAGGTTTGGAATAGAATTAAGTTGGTGGGACTTATTCCCAGGGAGCTCTGGGTAGACTTGACAAATCTTTGAAATGTATATGCTCTAATTAATTTATGTTCCTAAACAAGAGTGCTCTTTTTCAAATCCCAGGAGTGCAATGCCCATGTGACTTCTGTGGAATGCTGTGAAAGCTTTTGGGTACCTGAAGAAAATAATTTCAATTAGCTGGGACCCCAAACCTGGATTTAGGTTTTAGCATCCGATCTTGAAAATGATGGGCTTAAGCATCTAGAATAGCTTGATTTTAGTAGAAAATAAGTCTGAAAGTAATTGCAGAGATGATTTGGCCCTTCTGGCAACCCATGGCATGAGCCCATTTTCTTTGAAAAAATAATAAACATAAAAGAAATGCATCACTGTTTTTCTATTTCCTGCCTGAGCTCTGTGAGCTGCCTCTGTTTCTAAGCAAGGGGAGAGAGATGTTGACAGGAATGTAAATGAAGCTGGACATGTACTTCACAAAAGGTGACAGTAAAGGAAAACCAATGACTTTGTTTTATCAAAGACCCAGATTTCCCATCCTTGTTGATAGTATTCAAAGCACTCAAACTTGCAGGGCTATTTTCTCAAAGGATCTTCTCTATTGGTCAGTTTCCTTTTTTTAATTAAAAAAGCATTGCAAATGCTGGGTATTAGTTGCTACAACACTGCAAGCAATGAGCTCTAGCTGAGATCCATGCTTCTGGAGTCAGTTTGCTGAAACAACAACCATTCAGACTGGCTCTGGATGGCAGCAGTGGCACAGACCAGAGCATGTTTTCCTTAAGTCAGAGAGTAGGATGCAGACTGAGTTGGAAAGTGACTGCAGAAATATCTGCTAAATCTGTAGAGGTAGCTGTAGACCTCTCTTCCATGGCAAGGCTGCTGTAGGCTTTTATCTGACAGAGCCTCCGTAATCCTGGGTGCAAACAGAGGATTTTATAACCTAATTTTGGAGAACAAACTCTAGCATCTTCACCTGCTCAATTTCTACTGCAGTTACAGGCTTCTGTATGCTTGATAGTAGTGCTAGGGTGGTAAATATATATGTTAAATCTTTATATTTCAAAAGAGCCCTGATTGATTTCCTCAGCTGCCCTTTTAGCCCTCAGAGACCTGTGGATTTTGTAGTGAATATTAAATGTGTTCACCAAATTGCTGATGACACTCCATTAGCAGAAACCCTAAGGCAACCACCCAATATAAATACTATCATCTAGTAAAACTCTGCCTAAGTGGGAATCAAATCCAGATTAAGGAGATGGTGAATAATGTGTACTTTAGATTGACAGTGAGAAAAAATGTAATAGCCCCAGACTGGAATAATACTTTGTGCATCATTTGGCAATATGGGAGATAAACCTTAGTCTTTTGCCTCAGAGCATGTGAAGGCGGGAGAAAAATGACATTCTGCCACCAGGAGGCAAGTCCCAGTGTGCTCTGGTACTTCTCAGAGGAGTTGCACTGGTGCTCAGAGGGAAGCTAGGGATTAGTTTTAAAGGGGAGAGCACAGTTGCAAGTGGGGGTGGGGGTTTACTGGGGACACCATTCATGCTCTGTTACTAGTACATGCTGGATAGTGGCAGGGCTTCTCTGTGACTCACCCTCTAAGCAGCGGTTGGAGCCCAAGGTAGAATGGCTAAAGTTCTGCCTACTTGCCTGGAGAGCTGTAGCTTGTTGCCTACCTTTGCAGTGTAAGGGGCTCTGTAGGAAGTTGGGACTAGGAATGCATGGAAACCCTAGAAACAACGAAACTCAGGCTTGCTATCAGTAAAATAAAACACCAGGAAGAGGGGTGAGTTTGGATCCTGGCTCAGGAGTCTGCAAACTCTGTGGAGGGTAAGGACAGAGGGAGAGCTTGTTTGCAACACAGAAGACTCCCTTGACACTACAATGGAAAAAGATGTATCCTTTTTTATTCCTTAGCAATATCTGTCTGTAAGAGCTGGAGCAAACTGCTTTGAAGAAAGAGCTATTGAAATTTGATGTAACAAACTCCCTCAGTAATATTGATGTGAAGCAAGTGGACAGGGTTCCTTGGGAGCAGTAAAACCCTTCAAAATGACCTCAGGTAGCTTTTCTGCACATATATCTGAGATCTTGGAATTTTCCAGATTAGAAGCAGATGCTATGTTTTTCAATAGCCGGGTGAGAATCTCCCCTGTGCAGCATACTAGATCTCCCACTTCTAGCCCTGCAGTCATGAGAAGAATGTTACACTTACACTGGCCTATTTTTGGATGTTGCCTGGTCCTGAGACAGGTCAGTTTCTCTGTGAGGGGAAATATCCATGTCTAATGGAAAGAAGGAATGGTCCTGTTGGCAGTTTGACTGACACAGAATCTCATCTTTTCTTTTTTTAAAAAAAAATATATTGCTGATTTTTGACGCAAGTATAGATGGATTGATGGGTTCCTGGACAGGCGGTTATTGATGAGATACCAGTGAACCAGGAAATGTGAGGAACTGGTTGGGAAGCAGCACAGCCACATGGACAGAGCAGCACAGGTTTTAATGAAGTTTCCTTTGTTCAGCATAAAGTGTACTCAGCTTCATGCTGGTGAATAAAATATGGGCCAGTGTCAGAGATGAACTTTCTGAAGGGCAGCTGGTGGCACTGTGAGCCATGGATCTATCTGTAAAGCAGCACCAGGAGCCTGGGATTTTGGACAAAAAGCTAGGCTAATTTGACTTACTTGACTTAAACCCTTGTACTTGGAGTGAAGCATAGGTCATCTACTAGTCTCCTCCACTTCACTCTGTCTCAGGGCAAAACTTCTAGCTGACTCCAGGAGTACCCCAGTTGTCCCTCAATCTCAGTAGATCTTCTTCACATTCTCCGAGTTCTTCCTCTTCTGCGTTCCCCTTGCAGGTTCCATTTGAGAGCTTGGTGGACTTTGCTGGATGATGGTTTTCTGAGAGTGTGGCCTAGCCATCCCCACTTTGTTCTCTTGATTTGAACATCAAGTGGTTCTTGTACTGCTTTGTTCCAAAGCTCATTATGTGTGACAAAGTCTTGCCATTTGATGTGAAGGATGTACCTCAGGCATCTGTTTGTGAATGTCTGTATCGTCTGATTTGACAACTTTTTAGTATGCCAGGTCTCACATCCATAAAAGAGCACACTCTTCACATTTGTGTTGAAGATATCTGCAGTTTTGTCTTCACAGATATTATTTGCAAACTCCATTTGTGATGAACAGTCTTGAATGCAGCTGTTGCTTTCCCTATCCTGGCATCATATCCTTGTGTCTTCTTCTGTCTCTGCCCATAATATTCCCCAAGTAGGTGAACTGCTCTATATGTTCCAGGTCATCCCCTCCCAGTGTGATGGCATTGTTGGACTGGTTGATCCTCCTTGTTTTGGTCTTTCTCTTGTTATTGCTCAGTCCAGTCATTGAGGCAGTTTTGTCTAGTGTTGCAACTGTTTCTTCCATGCTATCACATTGGTGTGAAAGGAGAGTGACATCATCAGCAAAATCAACAACCTCTAGCTGTTTGAAAAGTGTCCACTGAACGCCATGTTGATGACCATCTGTTGTCCTGCTCACAATCCAGTCCATTGTGACAATAAGCAACCCTTGTCACACTCCTGAGAATGTGCTAAAGGATTCTGTCAAAACACCATTGTGAACAACTAGGTATATTGAGGGTTCATATGTTGAACAGATCAGGTTAATAATTTTGGATGGGATGCCACGGTGTAGCAGCAGTTTCCACAAAGTGTCTCTATTAACATTGTCAGAGGCTTTATGAAGTCTACGAAGGTTATGTACAGTGGGAAGTTCTACTCAAGTGACTGTTGTAAGATTAATCTGAGAGTTGCTACTTGGTCTTTATAAGATCTCTCACTTCAGAAGCCAGACTGTTCTTCCCTGAGCTATTAATTTCTGTCTTAATTTTTTCCAAGAGAATCCTATTGAACATTTTCCCTGGAATAAACAGTAACATGATGTCCCTCCAGTTCTTGCATTCCTTCAGGTTGCCCTTCTTTGGAAGCTTCATAAGGTAGTCATGTTTAGCCATTGCTAAACCTGGTCTAGCAGTCCATGGTCTTCAACCTGACAGCAGTCCTAGGAGCCCAGGTGACTTCCCACAGCAGAACAGATGTGTGTAGCAACATGTTTGTCATTAGAGATCAACATCTTTATTAATGACCTGGCTGAGAGACTGGATTGCAACCTCAGCAAGTTTGCGGATGACGTCAAGCTGGGGGAGAGGTAGATATATTGGAAGGTAGATATAGGATCCAGAGTGACCTGGATAAATTGAAGGACTGGGCCAAAAGAAATCTGATGGGTTGAACAAGGAGAAGTGTAAAGTCCTGCATTTGTGACAGAAGAATTCCAAGCATTGTTATAGGCTGGGGACTGACAGAGTAAGCAGCAATACAACAGAAAGGGACCTAGGGGTTATGGTGGATGAAAGGCTGGATATGAGTAAACAGTGTGCCCTTGTAGCCAAGAAGGCTAATAGCATACTGGGGTGCATTAGGAGGAGCATTTTGAGCAGATCTAGAGAAGTGGTTGTTCCCCTCTGTTCAGCACTGGTGAGGCCACATCTGAAATATTGCGTCCAGTTTTGGGCCCTCCAGTATAAAAAGGATGTGGATGTGCTGGAGCAGGTTCAGCGGAGGGCAACTAAATGATTAAGGGGCTGGAGCACATGACCTATGAGGATAGGCTGAGGGATTTTGGCTTGTTTACAGAAGTGTGAGGGGTGATTTAATAGCAGCCTTCAGCTTCCCGAAGGGGAGCTCTAAAGAGGATGGTGAGAAACTCTTCTCAGTGGTGTCAGATAGCAGAAGAAGGAGCAATGGTCTGAAGTTACAGAAGGAGAGGAGTAGGTTGGATATTAGGAAAAAAGTACTTCACCAGGAGGGTGGTGAAGCACTGGAATGGGTTGCCTAGAGAGGTGGTGGATTCTCCATCCCTAGCGGTTTTTAAGTCCCGGCTTGCTAAGGTCATGGCTGGGATGACTTAGTTGGGGTTTACCCTGATTGA
This sequence comes from Carettochelys insculpta, assembly GCF_033958435.1. Taxonomy (NCBI): domain Eukaryota; kingdom Metazoa; phylum Chordata; order Testudines; family Carettochelyidae; genus Carettochelys; species Carettochelys insculpta. The sequence continues at coordinate 48,113,620 of NC_134147.1, read as the reverse complement.
AGGAGGGGGCTGGACTAGATGACCTCCTGAGGTCCCTTCCAGCTCTATGATTCTATGATAACCCACTGTCAGAGGGAAGGGTCTCCCAGAAATGTATTCCAGTGACTGGCCAATTCAGTGCACCCCAATTCATTAGTGACAAACTATCAGATAATATGTCATGTAAGGTATTATTGGAAAACTGACAACACACTGATCATTTTTATTCCTGCACGGTATATGTGTGGTAAATGCCCAAGGGACCATACATGTGTGAAGGAAATGGAAGAGTAAAATAAATTCCCCAGACTTTCATGGGGAGGGGGAGATCTGGTTTCTCCCAGACAAATGACAAACTGACTCTTCCAGTCAAAATTAATCAGATTTGATTGGCAAACACGTGATAATTGGCCATTCATTTACAATGGAATGGGCAGGAGCAGATTAACTCAGGCTATAGAACAGCTGCCTTATGGACTGGGACTTTTTGGGCTTGCAAGGAGACAAGTCAGAGGAGGTATGATCAAGGTCTATACAATCATGACAAGTGTATGGAAAGTAAATATAAGAAGTAGTAAATAACACTTACTTAACACAAGCAGTAGAGGATCACCCTTTACCATCAAAGCCAATCTGCAGTACAGCAGTATCAAACCTGGGGACCTTGAGGACGCTGCCAGTGACAGAACACAGTGGTATGCAACAGTCAGAAGTACCTGCATTGCCTTTGAGGAAGACCGCTGCCGGCGTCTACAAGAGGCACGCGAACGACATCACAGAGCATCAGCAATGCACAGCCCACAGATTGCAAACTTCCCAAGCACCATCTGTGGCAAAATGTGCATCTCTAGAATTGGCTTATACAGTCACCAGAGAGCACACCATGAGACCAATAACAGATGATCTGCACAGATTTCTCATCATCAGATCGATGGACTACCATTAATAGAGGATCACCCAATAAAATTAATAGGCAGCAGGTTTAAAACAAACAAAAGGAAGTATTTCTTCATACCACACAGAGGCCACGTCAACACATTAAAGATCTTCTGAAACAAGGCTGCGCTGAAAACCCGCAGCCCCAGACCCCTAACTCCCTGTGCTCCTGGGCCCTTCCGTGCCCCAATGGAGACCACGCACCTGGTGTGGGAGGGGCACCCGCAGTTGCCAGGTCTTGCTGCCCTCTACCCTCTCCTTGGAGTAGTGCCTCCCATCTCCATCCCCATCCCCCCACTCACGTTGAAATGCCCACCCCACCTCCATTTAATGACCCCACATATACAGTTCTCTATCATTTCTACACCCTCTGTGTCCCTGATTTTGTAGGGAGGATCGTGAGGGGTGGATGGGCGTGTGGGGCCTGTGGGGGATGCCCAGGTGAGGGTCATTTCTCCTGTCAGGCAAAAGCCCCTCAGAGTGCTTCCCAGACATGTACCCTGTCACAGGTGACCTGGTGGTTGGGGACCGTGGCAGGCTGCTCGTATCTGGGGAGCTTCGGCCATCCAGCCCTAGGGGAAGGTCTCCTCATGTGCCTCCATGAAGTTGTAGAGGGCACAACAGGCCCCCATGACCTGGGAGATGTTCTTCACCCTGACATCAAGGCTCATGAAGAGGCACCTAAATCTCACCTTCAAGCAGCTGAAGGCACACTCCACAGAGTAGCATGCCCATGTTAGCTGACTGGTGAAGAGCTCCTGGGAGGGGGTGAGGTTGCCTAAGTATGGCCGCATAGACCAGGGTTGCTGGGGGTATGCCGGGTCACCCACCATGCAGAGTGGAAGGGCGATGTCCCCGATGGCGTGCTCCCATTGGTGGATGTAGGTACTGGTCTCCATCCTGTGGTATAGGGCAGAGTTCCTGAACACTCACATGTCATGCGCCCAGCCTGGCCAGACCACATAAATGTCCATAAACCGGCCTTGATGGTGCACCACTACCTGGAGCACAATAGAATGGTAGCCCTTGCGGTTCACATATTGGCTGGCACTGTGGGCTGGGGCCATGATCAGTATGTGGATACCATCGATTGCTCCAAAGCACTGGGGGAAGCCAAGGTTGGCGAACCTTGTGATGGCCACGTTCAGGCCCCTGATGTGCATGAGCCTCTGCAGCAGCACCTGGTTGATGGCTCTCATGACCTGTAGGGGACAGAGACCAAGCACACTCGTGGGCATGCACAGAGGTGCCCCTGCCTTCTCCCTGAGCTCCATCGCTGGACCCCCTTCCCTCCCTGCTGTGCTCTCTGCTTCCCCCCACCCCATGGGGCTGCCCCTTCAGCAGCGGGACTATGTATGGGTGGAGTGTCATGGTCCCCTGGGGCTAAACCTCCCTGCCTCCCCTGGCCCACCCTCTCACACCCCTGCCCACAGCCCCAATGGTGCCCCATGCCATGTGGCCCACTCCCCTTGCTGGGGCAGGGTGTGGCGCATGCCTTACCTTGAGGTTGATGGCCCTAACAGTGGACTTGCCCATCCCGAGAGAGAGTAGCTGAATGGGGTGACCAGCTTCCATATGGTGATGGTCATGCACTTCTCCACTGGGAGGACTGGCTGCATCCAGGTGTCCTGGCATCAGAGAATAGGAGCGAGCCAGTTGCAGATCTCTATGAAGGTGTCTTTCTTCATTCGGAGGTTCTGCGACCAGCATCCATTGTCCCACTTGGCCTGGACCACCCTGCCCCACCAGTTGGAACTCGCAGGGTGGGTCCACACACACCAGATAGCCTGTGGGAGGTGCAGCAGGGGCCGTGGAGGGTTGGGACCCCTGGACCCAGCTCTACTCCCCATAAAAGGCTGAGGAGGGCCACAAGCAGGATGGCCAGCAGGTGAATGAGGGTGACCCTGCGGGTCTGCAGCTGCTGGGGGTCCATGACTCACAGGGGTGAGGGTCAGGACCAGCGACAGGCTCAGCCTTGCTGTGAGCAGCATGGCAGGCCCCAGTAGCATGTGCAGGGAGGGTCTATTTGGGAGCAGCCCTTTAAAGTGGCGTGCTGGCAGTCCTGGAAGGAGTTTCCATCCATGTTACCCGGTCCATGGCATTTCCTGAGCTGTTCTTCCATAAGAGCATCCATGGCTGTGTAGACATGCTCTTCCTGAAGAAGAGGTAGCTCTTTTGGACCGTGTTTTACATGTGGACGCAATCTTCCAGAAGATGGTCCTCCAGAAGACGGCTTCTGGAGGATCTTCTTCCGGAAGATCTTGACTGGGTAGACATGGCCAGAGTGAACCTATGAAACCATGCCAGAGGATGTTGTGAAGGCCAAGACTACAACAAAGTTCAGAAAAGAGCTAGATAAGTTCATGGAGGATAGGCCCATCAGTGACAATTAACTAGGATGGTGAGGGATGCAAAACCATGGTCTAAAATGTCCCTAGCTTTTGCCAGAAGCTGGGAATGGGTGACAGGGTATGGCTCAATTGGTTATCTGTCCCATCTGTTGCCTTTGAAGTTCCTGGCATTGGCCACTGTCAGCAAGCTGGAGACTGGGCTTGATGTATCATTGGTCTGAATGAGTACAGCTGTTCTTATGTTCTTATCATTTTGCATTATAGCAAACACCAGCAGGAAAAGAAACCATCTTGGAATTTCCTGCTCCATCAGACTCCATGTCTCCTTCCTCACAGCTTGGGTGACCACTACATTAGGGGTAACATTCAGAAAAATCTATGTCAGACATTTACTGAAAGAAAGAACCTAGTCATCTTTTAACATAAGAAATAAAAATGAGTGCTTTTGTCTTTGGGGAGAGATCCTGACCACATGGATTTTCAGCCATATTGCTGGTGGAAGCATCTGGCAAGAATCTTACCTGAGACCTAGGCAATAGCTTGTTAAACTGTTTATGGTTAGAAAGCCTGTTTCATGTTTATTTGTAATAATTTCAATCTATATCTTTTATACATGATCTCACTTAAAACCCATTTTTTAAATTAAGTAAATACATTGCTCTACTTTTAATCTAATCCCATCCAGTGCTGGGGAAATGAAGTGATTTTTAAATGCTTGATAAAGGCATGGACTGTATATTTTGTATCTTTAGAAGGGTAAATACACCTTATTATTATTATTTCCTCCCAGGACACTTATAAAAATGTTAAATAGTGTAGGGTCAAGGAAAGATAATGCCAGGATCCCACTAGAAAGACACCTGTTGAATGAAGATTATGTTTTTACAACTACATTTTCAGACTTGCTATTTAGTTAGCTTTTAATCCCTTCAACAGTGCTCTATTAAGTTTCTTTTTAGTTTTTAATAAAAATGTCATGCAGTATTAAGTCAAATGCCTTACAGAAGTCTAAGCACATTACATCAACAATATTAACTTTACCTATCAAACTTGTAACTTTGTTGGGGGAAAAGGTGTTAGTTGAAGAGAACCCATTTTCCATAAGCCCATGTTGACTGTCATTAATTATATTATCCTTCTTTAGTTAATGTTTGCTTTTTCTCTTAGCAGTAATGAGAGTAACTTGTAGCTATAAGGGTGCCCTGGCAATTCAACCTTTTACTCTCTTATTTTATAACACAAAGGCTACGTCTACACTAGCCAAAAACTTCGAAATGGCCATGCAAATGGCCATTTCGAAGTTTACTAACGAAGCGCTGAAATACATATTCAGCGCCTCATTAGCATACGGGCGACCGCGGCACTTCGAAATTGACATGGCTTGCAGCCTCACGGCTCGTCCAGGTGGGGCTCCTTTTCGAAAAGATCCTGGCTACTTCGAAGTCCCCTTATTCCCATGAGCAGATAGGAATAAGGGGATTTCGAAGTAGCTGGGGTCCTTTCAAAAAGGAGCCCCATCTGGATGAGCCGCGCAGAGGTGAGCCGCATCAATTTTGAAGTGCTGCAGCCGCCCGCATGCTAATGAGACACTGAATATGTATTTCAGCGCTTCATTAGTAAACTTCGAAATGGCCATTTGCACGGCCATTTCGAAGTTTTTGGCTAGTGTAGACATGGCCAACATGTCTGGTTAGATTGGCAGGGCAGGAAAGGGAATCTTCTAGTGTGCAGGTTTGAAGGGACCAGTGGTGGAACAGTCAGGATAGAAATTAAAAACACAGCTTGCTTGCTGACTGGCATCTTGATATTCAACATGTAGCTCCAAGCTATAGGGACACCACAAAATAATCCCATTGCATTAAAAAGCACCAAGCAAGAAGATATTCAGGAAGCAAAACTTTATTGAAGTTAACATAAAGCCCCTTTCATCAGAAAGTATAATCCTCAGTAGTAAAAGAATCCAAATTTAATTTAAAATCTCTGAACGACCAATATCTCTAATGTGAAGCTAGGATTCAAGTAAACGAATGATTTGCTTAAAAAATTCTGACTAATCTTGGGAACATTAAAATTAATACAATCCTGTGATCTTAAGTTCTATCCACTTTAGATCTGGTTTCAGTAAGCACATATAATTTGGAATGGGACCTGCAGCTGTCTTATATGTAAATACTCAGGGAGCACAGCCTGGTATTTTAATCAGGGAGTGTTTTGGGAGGTCTGATGCACCATTTTGTATACAATGCATAGATATCTTTTAAGTGAATTAAAATAGAAATAAATCATATTTCAGAAAGGCAAAGAGCAGACTTTTTAAGGCTGTGGAAACATTTAAAAGAGACCACCTTTTCTAAACAGATAGTATTAAATTACAGAGAACTCGATCACATTTCCCAGCTTTAAGAAAGTTGCAAACCTTTATTTTGACATATGCCAGTGACTTTCCAAAACATCCACCTTTTGTGTTAAAAATTTCCATATGAGGTGCTATGGGCTTTTGCTTACTTTGCAAAATCACTTCAGCAATGTGAGTTACAGGAAAGGGGAAAGCAAATGAACTTTTCCCACTTAAAAACCAGACACCGTTTTAAAAACAACACCCTTACCACAGCAAAAGAACTGCAGCAAAAATGCTGGTTGAAACCTGGCAGAGATACAGGAGCTACTCTTGCTAGAAGCTGAGCTCTGCCTTGAGATATTTGCCACTCTCCAAGTATGGACATCTGGGAAAATGACTGTATCTATGTGATTGCTCTTTCAGACAGCTTTAAACGTGACTACCTGGACTCCCACGCGCAGTGACAGTATACACACAGCCTGCATCAAAATGTATGTACACAAGAGACACAGCAGGGTGCATCTCTGCCTCCCTAACTTAGGTATTTCTTGATATTTTGATGAGTTTTACATGACATCCAAATGATCCGTTGTTGTGGTTTTGGATGGAATTTCCTAGGAAAGAGGCTGAACATGGCATAAATCCATTCTGACTACTATGTATGAGGCCGGGAGGCAGGATTTCCTCTCTTCTGTACCCGCACAGGTTTTACTCTGCAGGATCTGCAGTGCTGGAGTCCAGGGCTTTTTCCTGTACACCTAAGTGATAAACCTCATTGGCTACGTCTACACGTGCATGCTACATCGAAGTAGCTAATTTCGAAGTAGCGACATCGAAATAGCCTATTTCGATGAATAGCGGCTACACGTCCTCCAGGGCCAGCAACGTCGATGTTCAACTTCGACGTTGCGCAGCCCAACATCGAAATAGGCGCAGCGAGGGAACGTCTACACGCCAAAGTAGCACACATCGAAATAGGGATGCCAGGCACAGCTGCAGACAGGGTCACAGGGCGGACTAGCACTTCCGGGGCAACAGCTAGCCACTCCCTTAAAGGGCCCCTCCCAGACACACTCAGCCTGCACAGCACACGGTCTGAGGAGCCATAGGCACACAGACCCCGGGCGCCGCAGTCATGGACCCCCAGCAGCAGCAGCAGCAGCAGCAGCAGCAGCCAGAGGTCCACCCAGCCCTCCCGGCAGGAGCAGGGCTTGCCCTGCTCCGTGCCATGCGGGAGGCAGCTGAGCACCTCCTTGCCCCAGAGGAGGAGATGCCCACAGGGCAGCAGGGCTCAACCCCTACCCCTGCAGCACCCCGCCGCCCCCCCCCCCCGCCTCACACGCCGGTGGCTGTGGAGCTACCCCACCAGCACCGACTGGTGGGAGCGGCTGGTGCTTGGGGAGTGGGACGACGACCGCTGGCTCAGGAACTTCAGGATGAGCCGGCAGACATTTATGGAGCTGTGCCAGTGGCTCACCCCCGCACTCAGGCACCAGGACACCACCATGCGGCGTGCCCTCACAGTGCAGAAACGGGTCGGCATTGCTGTCTGCAAGCTGGCCACTCCAGACAGCTACCGATCCGTGGGCCAGCAGTTTGGTGTCAGCAAGGCCACCATCGGGGCTGTCTTCATGGAGGTAAGAGAACCCACAGGGGGAGGGCAGGGCAGGGGGAGGGGGGCCCAGGCACAGGAGGGCAGGGCAGGGCAGGGGAGGGCAGGGCAGGGCAGGGGAGGGCAGGGCAGGGCAGGGCCACGCACACCCTGCTCACCCCTCATTGGTGCTGTCCCATGTGCTTTCTCTGCAGGTTGTGCGTGCCATCAACGCCATGCTCCTACACAGGCTCGTGAGGCTGGGGGACCCAGATGCCACCATCGCCGCCTTTGCCACCCTGGGCTTCCCCAACTGCTACGGGGCTCTGGATGGGACTCACATCCCCATCCACACCCCACATCACAGTGGAGGACGATACCTGAATCGGAAGGGCTACCATTCTGTTGTCCTCCAGGCCTTGGTGGACAGCCGGGGACGTTTCCAGGACATTTATGTGGGGTGGCCTGGCAGCATCCACGACGCCCGGGTTTTCCGGAACTCGGGCCTGTGCCGCCGGCTAGAGGCGGGGACCTACATCCCCCAGCGGGAGATCCCTCTGGGGGACACCACCATGCCCTTCTGCGTCATCGCAGATGCGGCCTACCCCCTCCGGCCGTGGCTCATGCACCCGTACACGGGCCATCTGTCGGCTAGCCAGGAGCGCTTCAACGAGCGCCTGAACCGTGCGCGCCAGGTGGTGGAGCGCTCATTTGGCCGCCTGAACGGACGCTGGAGATGTCTCCTGACCCGCCTGGATGCAGGCCCCAACAACATCTCCCAGATTGTGGGTGCCTGCTGCGCCCTGCACAATTTGGTAGAGAGCAAGGGGGACACCTTTTTCCAGGGCTGGGCTGCGGAGGCTGGCAGGGCAGACGTCCAGCCACCTGCTGCCCCCAGTCGGCAGGTGGACCCCGAGGGGACCTGGGTCCGGGAGGCCCTGCGGGCCCACTTTGATGAAGAGGCCGCGGGGTGAACTCTGCCCAGACCCCCTACTGCCCGCCCCTTCCTCCACCACACTCCTGCCCCAACACCTGCACCATGGAGCACCCCACCGCACCCCCCTCCCACTTGTCCTGGACAAATGACAGCACGCACTTGTGGCTGAACTTAAACTTTTTTTTTTTCTTTCCGAACCTTTTTTTTTGTAACTATAAATATTAGAACCAAAAACAAAGTACGTACAAACGTTGAAAAAAACCAATATGTACAAAAATAAAACAAACCAAAGAAACAACTGTGTGGCATACATAATAAAAAGAAAACCAGGGAGGAGAAAGGGGAGAACTATTTACATGGGGGGGACGGGGCAAACCGGGGGCAGAAAATAACAGGGTCCAACTATATACAAGGGGGGGGGCCATGTCCCGGGCCCCTCGCCCCTATAGCCCGGCACCGGGCGTTGGCGGCCGGGAGCCCCGCCGTGGTCGCAGCCCTGTCCGGGGCTGGGTGGGGGCGGGCCGGACCGGAAGGTACAGTGGCCGGCGAGTGTCAGGTGGCTCCAGGGGTCCCTTGGCACTCCGGCCCTTGCCGGTGGGTGGCGGGGTGACGGCGGACGGGACGGCGACGGGCGGAGCAGCTGGTGGTGGGGCTGCAGGAGCAGGCAGGGTGGGCGATGCGGCGGCCGGCGCGGCATGGGGGGCCAGGTAGTCCACCAAGCGGTTAAATGTCTCCATGTAGGCCCCCCATGCCTCCTGGCGCCAGGCCAGTGCCCGCTCGGGCAGCTGCAGGTGCTGCTCCGCGACCTCCAGCTGCCGACGGTGGATGGCCAGCAGCTGGGGGTCCGTCGCCGTCGGCTGTTGGTGGTGCGGGGTCCGCTGTCTAGCCCGCCGTGGGGCCAGTCAGTCCTCGGCCGAGGGGCTGCCCTGGAGCGATGGTCCCGGAGGGCTCTCCGGGATGACTGATGCCTCGCCGGCGCTCTCTTCCGGTCCTTCTGATGGTGCAGGTGCGGGACACAGGAGAGGAGGGGGGGAAGAAGAATGGAGACAGGCGTTAGTGTGGGCCCCGAGCCGTGGCCTTTGTTCCCCCAGCCCTGTGCTGCAGGTTCCCCATCCCCGTCCCCGGGAGATGCTGCTGTGATGGATGGGGTTCAGGGGTCCCCCTGCCCTGCACCCCGTCCCCTGGTGGGAGCGACTCTCACTTCACCCCGCAGGGTCTGACAGCAGGAGAGGTTTCTTAGGCCACAGATGCCCAGTTTCTCCCAGGAGTGACAGCACCAGCTGTCAGAAGAGACAGTCCTTCCAACCCATCCTGGGGAGAAGACCCCAAGGGGTGCCCCTCTGGGATGCAGCTTTCCCCCTCCTCAGGCTGGCTGCCTTCCAGCTCTCCCTTCCCCTAGCCTCTACCTGTGGGCCCCACCCTCGCCCCCCAATTCCAAGCCAGCTCGGCTCCTCCCTCCTGTTTGCTCAGGGCAGAGGTGTCACCTGCCAGCTGTAGCCCCAGGATCCTCCTTTGCCCCTGGGAGCTATTCGGCTCTTGTTGCTCATATGTAGCCTGAGTCTCCCTTTGGCACTCCCCCCACTCCATCACATGCTGCTGCTGCGGGGTGTCCCACCCCCTCATCCTGGGGGCCCCTCGAGGTTCCGCTCCCCCCTGGCCCGGGGATGGGGCATGGCACTGTCATGCGGGGTGGGGGGGGGCAGGGGCTGATGCAGTTCTGTGAGGGCCATGGCCCTAGTGTCCTTGGGGCCATGGCCATGTGAGCATGTGGGGGGCCCTGGACACATATCTCTTACCCCCGCCCCTCAAGCCCAGGGGTGTCCACCAGAGGGGGGTACCTACCTGTCGGTCCGCTCCCATGGTCCGGAGATCCCTGGGGGGCGGAGGCCCTGCTGCTGCTCCGGGATGGCAGGAGGAGGATCTGCAGCCTGGATTCTGCGGAGGAGGAGCCCCCCTCCTCCTCCTCCTCCTCCTCCTGCCACGATGTCCCGGGGGTGGCCTCCGGGGGGGGCCCCCGGGGTGCGGGGCTTGCCTCCGGGGCGGACTCCGTCTGCAGGGCCTGCTGGGGCTCGTCGGCCGAGGTGTCAAGGGTGGCCGGAGGCGAGGAGGTGTGCCGGGGGCCCAGGATGTCCCTGAGCTCCCTGTAAAAGGCGCAAGTGACGGGGGCAGCCCCAGATCGGCTGGCCGCATCCCGGGCCCGGGCATAACCCTGCCGCAGCTCCTTCACCTTACTCCTGACGTGGTCAGGAGTGCGGGCAGGGTGACCCCGGGCAGCCAGGCCGTCGGCCAGCCGAGCGAACGCATCCGCATTCCGCCTCTTGCTCCCCATTACCTGGAGCACCTCCTCCTCGCTCCAGAGCCCCAGCAGGTCCCGCAGCTCGGCCTCCGTCCAGGAGGGGCCCCGCTGCCGCTTCCCAGCCTGGCTGCCCTGGCTCCCCTTGGGGGGGTCCCCTGGGGGCGCTGGGGGGGCTGCCGGGCAGCCATCGCAGCTGGGTGGGGTCTGAGGTATGTGCAGGCTGGCCACGTGTGCAGGCTGCAGCCTGCACGTTCCCTCAGCTTCCTGCACAGGAAGGGAGGGGGAGGGGACCTTTAAGGGGCCGCTCCACACGGCCACCATTGAGCTGAGGGGCTGGAGAGAGCGTCTCTCAACCCCCCAGCTGATGGCCGCCATGGAGGACCCGGCAATTTCGACGTTGCGGGACGCGCAACGCCTACACGGTCCCTACTTCGACGTTGAACGTCGAAGTAGGGCTCTATTCCGATCCCCTCATGAGGTTAGCGACTTCGACGTCTCACCGCCTAACGTCGAAGTTAACTTCGAAATAGCGCCCGACGCATGTAGCCGCAATGGGCGCTATTTCGAAGTTAGTGCCGCTACTTCGAAGTAGCGTGCACGTGTAGACTCGGCTATTGTGTGTGATGTGCACCCTTCGGTGATCTGTGGCTTGGAAAATCAAATTCAGCATACAAAGGCACTTCTGATAAAGCAGGAGTAAGTCCCTGACATCCTTCAGATTCCCAGCCACACGTGTTTTGGTGTTGGAGTTTCTCAAAGTATTGCAGGAACTATTCCTGGATAAGAGGCCTGGAAAATTTCAGTCCTATAAGTAACAACAAGAAGTCCTGTGGCACCTTATAGACTAACATATTTTTGGAGCGGATGCATCTGATAAAGCGGGTGTTTGCCCATGAAAGCTTATGCTTCAGAATATCTGTTAGTCTGTAAGGTGCCACAGGACTTCTTGTTGTTTTTGAAGATACAGACTAACTCAGCTGCCCCCTGATACTAGTCCTATAAGTGTAAAGTTTAGAATTTGAGCATCTGGAAATAGGAAGTTAGATTTGAAGTTATCACTTTAGGTAGAACTGTATTTATCATTCCAACTACTATACATCCTATACAAAAAGCTATGTTATTTTTCTCCTCTTAGATAAGCTTTAATCTCTCAGAGATCAGGAAATGCAGGTTCTTGCACTGTACAGCTTTTATACAGTATCACCAAATGCTATATAGGTTAATCTAAGATGATGGGAAAAACATGATGTTTATACATAAATCAGTGCTGCCCAGTCCAGGTTTGCTGGAGAAGTTCTTAGATTCAACCTAACAGCTGAGACCTTGCTTCATAGATGGGGTGAAACTCTTATCCCCGCTCCTGTCCCTTTCCAATGCGTAAAGGATCAGAGTGACACTCTAGGATCCCAAAAGCCCCATGATCAGCCTGAGAAGATTCCTCCAGTCCCCCATAAGACTGTCTTCCGGGGGACCCATTTCAGGTTTTGGTATAGTTGATATGCAAGTAGTTGGAGGGGCTTATTGAAACATTATTGCCCCCATGCTGTGGCCAAACAGGGCTGTGACTCCTAGGACAGACATCATAACTAGGCCCCAGGGTGATCTAAGATACACTAGGGGCCTTTCTAGGCCCCTGAACAGCCCAGAAGTGTACAAAGGAGCCCTAACCCCACCGCTACAAGGACTGTGAATTCTGTGCTGTCTCTGCTAGCGCATGCCATAGCTTGTGCTAGAGCATGTGGTACTAGTAACATTCAGGATTTGTAAAAGGTGCCAGATCAATAGTGTGATGGGATATAATGTTCTCTGACTGCAGCCTGGATATGTACTGCATGGCTGGGGTAATAGCGGTTACCATAACATCTAGGGACTAATTATAAATCGCTACTAAACCAAGCTACAGTATAGTGACTTGTACTACAATCTGTGTCACACTGAAATTGCTGTAATAAAAATATGGAGATAAGTTGTGTCAAAAAACCTGGGTAGATCAATAAATGACGCTCCATAAATGAAGTTCCATAAAGTTGTCTGGCTTGTGGCTAGAGAAATCCCAGTATTCCCAATGCACAGAGCTATACTGCTATAGTTACAGTGGATGGGGTTCCAAATCCAGAATTAATAGCAGTAATCTCAATGGTGCAGAAATCTACACAGGCTGCATGATGTGATGGCTTCTGCATTGGTCATTCTTCAGAATGTTTGAGATTGGGTGGGAATTGTTGAAATTGCACAGTTTACCTAATTTAGCTCAAGAAGAGGCGTGTGCAGCTTCGCTGAATGATGAGAAGTAGCGTGTTTAATAGCGTCAGAAATAAAAAGCACATAGAGGAATGAGATACTGATTGTAACACTTTCTATGTGATCAGTTTAAGAGCTGGAGGATTTTCAGTATTGTCATCTTTCTGAAACTTCATTATTTCCTTCCCCATAAATTACCTGAACTAATATTCCAGAAGATCTTGCCTGACTCTAATGTAGCGATCTGAGATGAGTAATAAGTTATGAACTCATAATTGTAGGCAGTCAAACTGAACTGTTTATCCTATACAATTCATAATTCTGTTCTCTTGACACTTTTGCATTACTCTCACTTCTGAGAGAGAGGCCTGTGACTAATAATTGTGAGGAAGAAAATAGAAGCAAACACACACCATCCAGGCTGCTCACAGAAATGCCAGTCCCCTCGGCGAGGTTGGGGGGACCCAGCTCTGGGCCCCTAGAAAGAGCAGGGCCATTGACAGAAGGGGGCAGGTTTGGGCTACCCTGTTTCAGCCAGGCGTTCAGTGCTTCCCAGCCTGCACCGTTTGGGGCTCTGGCAGCAATTCAAGGGGCCTGGAACTCCAACCACTGCTGCAGCCACAATTGCAGTGTTGGTGGTTGGGAGCCCTGCCCCTTTTAAATCACCAGGCTTCCCCTTTTGCCCCTCCTGTCACTGTCACTAGATGCTGTTCGCTTTTCTGTGGCTTCCTAAAATCAGCTAAGAGTGATAAAGACTGAGGTGGAATCCTGGAGCCACTGAAGTCAACAATGAGACTGCTATTTACTTTAGTGCTGCCAAGATTTCAGCCTGGAGACCAACTCTGCCATGCTTTGTGTGATCCATTTTCCCCTGTGTCTGATTCATAGGGACTGCAAATCTGTTAGTCCCAGCTACAAAGCCTGACTCTTTAGCACAAGATGTAGGGCCTTAAATTTTCAGCTTGGAGGTTCCTGGATGAACCACCATTCATATGCCTAAAGCCATCTAGGCTGCTCCACTGGAGATGGAGCTGGGATGTTCAGAGCTAAAAGCTATTTAGCTGGGAGCTCTAACGAACTCCATTCTCTGGATCGGTCGTACCCTGGCTAGCTCTTACTGTTACACCCCCAGATCTCCCGTGCATGGGCAGAGGCTTAGATGAGAAAAGTCAGACCAAGCCCTGACATAAGAAGTTGGATTGTTCAAGGTTTTAATAATTAATGCTGAATTTCCCCCTAGGCCTTCAAGTTCAAATCTTGGTCTAAAGGTCAGGCATAGGCAGGAAAGAACATTGACTGATCTATCAGAGCATGGAGCATGGAGCACAGTGGCCGCAACATTGCAGGGAGGTAGGAAGGAGGCCCAACTGTGCATGTGTGACTGCTAAGCTCTTTGAGTGGCAGGGATTGCAGCAGATAGTGACAGAAAATGGGTGAGTGGTAAATACCATAAATGGACTCGGGAGATAACTGAAGTATGGTTGTTTGGGCCACTTAACGGTGCAGTTCTCCAGATTCCCCTGGCTAGGGGCTTGGCACTGAGGCAATTAATTGGATGAAAGGGACAAGGATCTGTGTTACCAGACCTTCACCAGCTAACTGCAAGACAACTGTTTTGCCTGTGGTTGGCAGAGATTGTAGTGAAAAGTGACATGTCCCCTGGCCAGAGGCCTGCTGCAGAGACAGTTAAACAAGATGTATAAGGATACATGACTACACCTGTTGCAAGTAGCACTGCTTATGCATATGCGATTAATGGCCATAGTGGCTGGGAGAGGGGACCATTGAATGTAAATCTCAGTTCTGACTTTCCTGCCAGTCAGAAAGGAACCCCAGCATTTTTAAAACAGGGAAGCCTACGCATACCCAGCTATAATGCTGTTTTTGTGCAAAAAAGGCTAGGAAAAGATCTTCAGTTTCTTAAAATACCCTGGGCTTGTGCATCTTTTGCCTGCCTGAGTGCATGCTCTCACGTGTTTGAAGGTGATAACCCAAATTTAATCCAAAGCCCCTTAACTGATCCCAGATACTAAATATGCATCACCCTCACAAGTTGTATGATACCAACTTTCCGATCACGTAATACATGAGCCTGAAAATGGATAATCTGCTGCTGACAGCTGATGTAATTTGACAGTGTTCTAAGACATGACACATTAGTCCTGTCCAAATGAGTACGGAGCTGCAAACAGTCCCCACCAAGCTTGTGAGAGCCTGTGCCTTGCATGGGAAGTCAATGTTTCTAAGACTGATGTCACGACCACCGTGCCTTAAGAACAGCAGCGATGAGTTACTCCTTCAGATGTGCCTGACTCATTGGCTCTTTCACTGGGATGTCATTTCCCACACACCACCGAGTATTTTCCCCTTGTGATGCAGTGGGCTTAAAGGTGAACCGTGAAGAGATGAGCAGTAATATTTACAGGAGAAAAGCTGTTAAAATTCAGTTTGAGACAAGCCTTGCAGTTCAGACCCTTCCCCGCAGGCTCCTCTGCCTCCGGACACCAGACACTGAAGAAGGTGCAGCGCACACTCACTGGCAGCTCAGCCTGCTTGTCTGCTGTCCTGGCCATGCACCAGCCTTTGCAAGCTTGGGATGCAG
Source organism: Carettochelys insculpta (assembly GCF_033958435.1). Lineage (NCBI taxonomy): Eukaryota > Metazoa > Chordata > Testudines > Carettochelyidae > Carettochelys > Carettochelys insculpta. Next base: position 48,098,349 of record NC_134147.1, on the reverse strand, counting down.
TCCCCAGGCCCTTATACACAGGAGGGCTGCGGTCCTCTGTTCCTGCCCAGAAGCAGCTTCTCTGAGCTACCCTGGCAGCACTGACCCATGACCTAGCTGCCTGCAGTCCATTCTGTACTGCCCCTACTGCTGTGACAGAACCTACCTCTCTGAGCCAAGCTGATCCTGCACTTTTTACCCAGGCCAGCTGGCTCTCATCTCACTTTTCTTTGCCATTAAAAACAGCCTCTGATCTACCCAAATACTCCTCTCTCTCTATTTTAACCACTTCTGCGCAAATCCCATGGAAAGAGAGGTAGAGGCCCAGTTCTGTTGCCTCCCATAGAGCCTGTGGCAAAACTCCTGTTGATTTCAGTGGGGCACGGCTGGGCCCTGTGCTGAGGAATGAGAAAAAAATCTCAGTTGTTTATGTAAATGGTGATTATGGGACATGCTCACTACTGAGATACAATTCAAGGGGTCTGTCTTTGAGGTGAGGGACACCTATCACCATATGCCGTAAAGAGGAGTTGTGGGATGAACCTGAGAAGATTTATCCAGGAAGGATATCAGGAATATTTCTCAGTGTGGAGATCTGATATATGGGGGAGGGGGCAGAGAGGGAGCTCCCCAGGGATGTGGTAGAATTTGTCATCTGGGCTGGACAAAGCAGATGAAATATATTCTAAGGAACAGTCCAGCACTGGTAGGAAATATAGATGGGTAGTCTTTAATGTCTGTGGGCTCAATCCCTTTCCAAGTAAGGTGAATGGGAATTTTGCCATTGGTTTCCACTGCAGTCATTGGGAACCTCTGTTTCTGAAATTCTGTGTGCTTTTTAGTTTCTGCCATGTAACTGGGAAAAGATATTGCTTAGCATCTTTTGTACATGCCTGTAAAGAAAAATAGGCTTACTGGTCAGTCAGCTAGGCAATAGAACATTTCAGTAGAGGGAAAACTTAGTATTTCTATTCTTCACACTAAAGTTAGCTCTGAATGAAGTTTGGTTTTGAACTTTAAAGGAGTTTTCCAGAGTCCAGGGAATGCTTTCCTCAGGGTGATCATTCTGAGCAGTGTTTAGAAATGGGTGCCTCACATTCCCGTATGTGGCAGGCAGAGCTGACAATGCTGTTTCTGTAGCTTCATTATTGTTACAAACCCTTATTTTGATGTGTGTTACAGTAGTACAGCCTCCATCCAAGATCAGAGCCCCATCGTGCCTGGCACTGCACAGACAGTCCCAGACCCAGGGAGCTCATGGTTGAGGACTGCGACAGAACAATATCATCTCCGTTCTTGTATTCTTACTTGGGGAATGAGTCAGTGACACAGAGAACAGCCCTTTTATGTTGTCTCTTGAGCTGTCTGGGATATGTTTTGTTTTTTCACTCACTGCCAAGGCAAACTACTTTTAGGAATGGTGTCACAAAGTTTGATTGCTGTGACAGTCTCAGAGAGGTAGCCGTGTTAGTCTGTTTCTTCACAAAATAAAAAAAAACAATTATTTAGCACCTTAAGGACTAACAAGATTGTTTATTAGGTGATGAGCTTTCAGGGGACAGACCCACTTCCCATGAATTATCTGTCCCATCAAATATAATTTATCTGTCCCACCAAAGCTCATCACCTAATAAATAACATTGTTAGTCTTTAGGGTGCTACATGACTGGTTTTTTTGTTTTGCTGTAACAGTAGCATCCCTGGCATCGTTATTTCTCCTGTATCTCTTTGCTGGCGTCTGGTGTTACTTCTAACAGGGCTTTCTAGATCAGGGTGGGTATGAGCTAGATGGCGTTAGAAGCCAGATGGGAGATGTCTCGTTGCATTAGCCAGGAGACCTTAGGCTAAGTCTATACTTAACCTGAAGTTCGACGGCTGCTATGCAATTTTTGGTACACCATTTGTGTACCAAATATTGACTTTGCAGCCATCGACGTTCTGTGCCTGTCTTCACAGCAGAAGGTCGAGTGGAGAGCTCCTCTCATTGACTTTGCTTAATCCTCACAGCTCACAAGGAATGGAAGTTCCACTCTTGCTCGCTGAGGCTCCGTGGTCAATGTTGAACCTAGAACATGCTGTTTCACACGTGTGCGAAATGGCACCATGGAAAATCGACCCGGAACAGTCAATCTTCTGTGGTATGTGTAGATGTAGCCTTAATTTCTCTGACACTGCTCAGTCTTCCTCTGGCTCATTCCTACTGTGCCCTTTCTCTTTTTGAGTATTACCCTATTTGAACTTTCAGAAAAGAGTACACCCCTGAGAGGGAGCGTATCTGTCTCAGTATGTACCAACTCATGTTGCATTAATGTAATATATATACTGTAACACATAAATACAACGTATGTTGGTAGATACTGAGACAGATACACATGCTCTCAGGGTATCCTCTTTTTATATGTAGTAACCCTACTCATAAGACTTTCCCATGTCTGTGCAGGAGTCTGTGTATCTCTGGCATGCTTTCCCCTGTGATACTCAGGACCTGCATGGCTTGGGGTCCTTACCCCTTCCAGATTCAACAGCCCTCCAGCCCCCTTTCCCTTGAGGGCAAAAAAACACGCCCACTGAGCAAACCCTGTAATCTCCTCCATCCTGTGCAAGAAATGACAGTGATGCTTTTTGTTGTCCCTTAGGCTAACATCTTTCCCTTGGTGGATTTGTTGAAGGTATGCAGGGAAATCTCGATTGTATCTTGGCATTTACATTTCTGCCAATCTGTCTAATCATTCACCTAGCTGGTCCCGTTGGCAGGTTTGCCTGAGTAGAGGGCCTAGTTTTGGTTCAACTCTAAGCCAGTGATTGTATATTATAAGGGGGATTTGAAATCTAGATAGCTGATTGTTTATTTGGATTTATTGCATATTTGCTTTCTGACCAACTAAAAAGCTGAAATTAACTCATTCCATCAGGATTGTTACAATGGCTAGGGAAATTTAGCCTATTTGCGACAGTTTCAAAAAGACATTTCTGGTATTTTTTCCCATGGTGCCTGTGTGAGAAATTTCCCCTTGCAAGGTCTACCCTATATGATACTAATACTGCTTCCAGTCTTGAGAAGATTCATTTTTGAGACCAGTTGGGTCCTTCTCAATCTTGCACTTTCCATTTAGCAGGTAAAATATGCTGTTCAATTATTGAAATTTACTGCAGTTCTTTATTTCAGTATTCGGTGGAGGTGACACAAGGTACTGTTTGGAGTAATCATGTAAGCGCTAAATATTATTTGCAAAAGGCAAAATTTCTCCCTATTTTCATAAAATTGCTGAAAAAAGATAGAATGTCCCTGGTCTTACATGTGTGTGAAATCTTCCCCATGCTGCTGTAGCAGCAGGTTTTCATCAGTATTTTCTGCAGTTCTCTAATTCCAAGCCTCAGCACCTTGCTGATCTGATATACAATGTATTTTCCCTTCATGGACTCAACTTTCACGTGGTATCAACTGCCTTCTTCCAGATGCTGATGAAAGTGTAGGAGACTTTCTTTTGCCATCTTACAAATGTGTGAAAGTCACCACTACAAGAAAAAGCACAGTGATATTGGGAACTAAAATAATTGGCAAACTGGCTGACAGATACTATGGGAAAATGATCTTTAGTATGTACATGACCAGCTTGCAGTTTCAGAGAATTTCTTTTTGAGTTGAAATGAGTAGCACCTTTGTTCTCTTTGCAGATGTTCTTTCCCCCAGCAGGGAGAGTGTGAGAAAAGGCAGAATGGTACCCTGCAGATGACAGCCTGATCAGTTAATTTCAGCCTTAACTTAAAACACATCGTTTCATGTGTGATTCCTCACAATCCTCAGTCCATCACTTAGAGAGCCCTGAAGAGAGCAAGAGAGCACATGTCCTCAGCCCCAACCACTCCCACAAGAGCAAATGCATTATCCTCTCTAGTGCCCCATCTGAACTCTAGGGAGGAAAAAAGAACCGTCATCTAACTCCCCTCCCACCTTAATAAAACATAAAAGCAGTAACAAAAAAGGCTGTAGAGAGATGCAAGGAGATCACAAAGACTTTTCTAGAGAACAGAAACAAGCTCAACTCAGCGTGTGCAAATGGAGGTTTATTCTCATTCCTGCCATGCAGTTTCCTGTAACTTTGAGATGGAAGACAAATGGTCTGGCAGTATCAGCGTCTTGGAATTGAACAACTAGTGCTCTGTGATCATTTGATTTTTTTTCTTTTTTAAAATAGCCACATTTTAATTATAATTATTAAAAGCAAACAGTATTAAACTTCCAGACATATAAACAAAGCCCAGTGCAAGTGTGATGTGAAGAAGGATTAGTAAGAGTGACCACGATAAATCACACTGATAAAAAGGACACTCCCACACATACACTGGACAAATGAATGGGCAAACTGAAACCTGAACCCCAGCTGGATGTTCAAAAATCCTGATTGATAGTGAGCAGCTGGGGGAGTCACAGGTGGAGGTCGGGGAGGCACAGGCAGCCGGGGAAAGACAAAGTTGCAGGATCCCCGGTGTGAGGGGCTGAGAGCTGGCTGGGGTTGGGGGAACTCTGGCAGCTCCATCCCCAGGGCTGGGAGCCCACTGGGGAACGGAGCTCCACTGGCCAGTGGGGGCGTGGAGCTCTGACAGCAGGCCTGGGGCTGGGAGCACTGGGAGCTGGGGCGGAAGCTCCAGCAGCCCCAGGGCTGGGAGCTGGCCAGCGGTGGAGCTCCGATGGCAGTCATGAGGCGGGAAGCCCTGACAGTCCCAGCAGCCCTGCGTCTGGGAGCATGCCCAGATGCAGAGCACTGCTGGCAGCCCCAGGGCTCAGAGACCCGGCAGCTCTAGGGCTGTGGGCCAGCAGGGGCTCAGGGAACTCTGGAAGCCCCTCCAGAACTTCAGAGGGAGTCAGGGCAGCATTGAGAGGGCAGCATTGAGCAGGCCAGCTGGCCCCCGAGGGGCTGGGCATTAGTGCTCCCTTCTGCTTGCAGAAGGGGAAGCCTCAAGTCTGTGCCAATTATTTGAGAGTTCCAGTTGACTGAATACCAGATAAATGAGAGTTTACTGTAATTTTGTTTCCTTTCTCTATTCCCCCGGTTAGTGTATTATTGAAGCTGCATGAGATATTTTGAACTTTCCTTGTGTCTTTAGTTGTGCTGCTGGTGATCGGACCAGCTTAGGTCTGAGCATAGTGCACTCTTTTATCCCTCAGCTATTTCATTTGACAGTAGGCTGGGCTGGGAGAGAGAAAAATGGGCATGGGAAGGTCAGGGAATTCTTCTCAGTGGGATGGCACCAGGGAGTTGTAGAAATCCAGTTCATGCGCTGTGAATGGTCATGATCTCTCCCAGATCTGGAGAATGTATCTTGTCTATCATAGGCAGTGAGCGGCTACATGCAAGTCAGTAGAACAGTCACACTTATTGACACACAAACCTTTTTTTTTTTTTAATGGAAATGAAAATGTGATGCTAACAGGTGGAACTGAAGCTGGGACCTTTGGAGCTTATTGCATGTTTCTCTACAACTTGAGGTAAAAGCCAGCTCGTGCTGAGCTAAGGCTGTACTGGAGGTTCATTCTTTCTTTCTGTAAGTGGTCTAAGTGCCACTACATGGGACACGCCCAGTAGGCATGTGGGTTACGAAAACACAGCGAATCAAAGTCCCTGAGCAACAAGCACATTTTCTTGTCTTTGAACTTGTCTCTTTGACCTCCCCTCCTCCAACAAGTGGGGAAAGGGGACCAACAGGGACATAAATGGCACAGGTGGGCCTCAGCTGGACTAGTGTCCAGTTCTGGGCATGTCACTTCAGGAAAGTTACGGACAAATTAGAGAGAGTACAGAAGACCACAACAGTAATGATGAAAGCTTTAAAGAGCTTGACCTATGAGGAAAAGTTTAAAAAAAACAGGCATCTTTAGTCTTGAGACAAAAAGGCTGAGGAGGACCTGATATATTTTCGATTCTATTAAGGGCTGTTATTATAAGGACCAGGGGCGTAATTTCAGGTTATGGTAGCCACGTCAGGCCCCAAGGCAAGGTGGGAGGAGACCTATTCCCACACCCACATAAGGTGCCAGTCTGAGGGGAGATAGCACTCCTGCCCTGCCCCCCGCCCCAAACTGGCAGAGTAGCAGAGAGGCACAATGCTGCTCCAGTCTCTGCAGACTCCTCTGTGTGGCAGTTCAAAGGGGCCAGGAGATCCCAGCTGCCCTTAAAGACCCAGCCGACCCAGGAGAAATCTCCCCTCTTGATCCCTGCTGTTGTGTGTGTGCATGTGTGGCTGGGCTCCCCCCTTCCATCTGCAACCACTGCAACACATTATTAAAGACCTACAACCTATCCTTGATCAGGATGCCACACTCCAGAAGGCCCTAGGTGACAGGCCTGTTCTCTCCTACAGACACCTCCCAACCTTATGAGGATTCTCACTTACAGCCACAGTCTGTACCGCAGGAACACCAGTCCTGGAACTTTTCCTTGCAACACAGCCCACTGCCAGCTTTGTCCACATATCTATTCTGGAGATACCATCGCTGGACCTAACCAGGTTATTCACAGAATCATGGGCACATTCTCATGGTCCTCAGCTAACATCATGTATGCCATCATGTGCCAACAATGCCCAGATGCTTTGTATATTGGACAGACTTCAAACTCTCTTAGACAAAGAATTAATGGGCATGAAACAGACATGAAAACACTCAGCCAGCATTTTAATGGAGTGGGCCATTCTGTTAATGACTTAAAAGTCTGCATCTTACTGAAGAGGAATTTTCACAACACTCTTGAAAGAGAGGCAGCTGAACTCTCTTTCACATTCAAATTTGACACATTAACACGTGGTTTGAACCGGGATGGGCATTTTCCTGGGTCATTGTAGAGGCTCATTTGCATACTTGGTTTAATCTAATTCTTGACTCCTCCCCCCCTTCTTCCCCTCTACTCTCTGATTTGCTCACCTTGATTATTTTTTTTCTCATTTGTCAACCTTGAGTACTATTTTTGGTTCTCTGTGCCTTTGAGTCTGTTCTGGTCTGGCTATGGTCTGAAGAAGTGGGTCTGTCCCATGAAAGCTCACCTAATAAATTATTTTGTTAATCTTTAAAGTGCTACTTGACTGCTATTTTGTTTTGATAGTATGTAGATTTGCACGGCTTTCTCTCTGTTATTTTATCTGTTGTGTGTGTGTGTGGCTGGGCTCCCCCCTTCCCTCTGGTGTGTGTGTGTGTATGTGTATGAGAGAGGGGGAGAGACTGGGACCCCCCCTTCCCTCTGTGTGTCTGTGGCTGTGGCTGAGCTCCTCCCTTCCTTAGTGTAGGGTGCGAGAAGAGTTTGTAACGGTCTCATGAGAGCAGATCGACCCCTCTGTGAATCCTCAGGAGAATCTAAACAGACCAGTCTGTGCAAGGTGAAAGCTGCAAACTGCCATGGGAACAACTGCAGAACAAGCCTCACTTGCCAAGATTTCAAGGCTATGCTGGCAGTAGGCCACCAGAGATAGTGATAAGAAATGCATAGGCAATTTTAGGCAATCTTATGTTAATGAGCTCAGCTTTATCAGCTAGTGTTAGGAGGCCTGTTACTGAGCCTCTCCCTGAGCGAAGCTCCAACGCGTCAGGCTTTCCCCCCACTGGTGACTGCGGCATCTCCGGGGCTCCCGTCACGGGTGTCACGCGCTTTCAATAAACCAAATATAGCACTCGCCTTCTGGGTGCAGCCTCGTCTCTGGGGAACCCGAGCCTGGTTGGCTACAATTGGCGCAGCGAGCAGGGTTCTCCAGGTACAGTGCCCTTTTGGTCGAAAGCAGGGGAGGCAGGGAAGCCAGCGCTGTCCCTGCAGCGCATACCAGGATGGCCCTCGACGGAGCAATGGGGGCCGGTAGTGCGGATGGTGGCCTGTTGGGCAGCCCCGGCAGACTGGCCGGAGTTGCAGGAGGCGGCAGGCGTGACGCTGGTACAGGTAGAAGGGGCATTGCGTCTGCTGCGGTTGAGCCGCCGGCCGGGGATGGAAAAAAGGGTGGCGGGAGAGGTAGTATGGCTTTTCCTAACCGCCCTCCGGGCCCTGGGTGATGAGCTTCTCCGCCTGCAGAAGGCGCTGGAGGGGAAGGAGCAGGAATGTTGCGCTTTGGCGGATGCGTGGGCAATAGCGCGGGAGGTGGTTACCTCGCAGTCTGAAAGGACGCAAGAGTTAACCCATCGTTGTAAGGTGTTGGCAGCGAGAGTTGCGAATCGGCGGCGTGCAAAAGTAGGGAAAGCACCGGTGTCGAAGGCCCAAGTGCGTGCGGTCCTAGCGCTAGCCTCTTGGGACCCTGAGACCTGGGATGGTAACATTTGGAGCTCTTCCTCATCTGAGGAGGAGGAGGAGGTGGTGATCGGGGAGGCTGTGCCTACCGACCCGAGACAGGCGCGTCCTGTTCGGGAGATGAGGTCGGAAGGGGGGCAACTGCGCTCCGATGTCTGGCGAACGTTTAAGACAAGTGAGTTGCAGGAGTTGGTGAAGAGTTTTAAGCAGGAGCCGGGGGAAGGCCTTTTGGCCTGGCTGGTGCGTGTGTGGCACAACGCGGGCAATTCTGTGTTGCTGCTGACTGCGGAGCTCCACCAGATGAGTGTGTTGTCCCAGGATTCACAAGTCAGGCAGGGAGTGCAGACTATGCAAGGTCTGAACGATGGACAGGGAAATGCTGTGGAAGCGCCGTCCCTGTACCGCTGGTTGGCTGCGTCGGTGGACCAGGTCTACCCCTCCCCGGGGGAGCTGGAAGCACAGGTGAGGCCCTGGCGTACGATCCCAGAAGGGGTGAGTGCACTGAGGCAGCTGGGCATGGCATGGGCTGTGGCCCTCGACATGGGACTGGACGATCTAGCGGTCCAGAAATCCATCAAGGCCACTCTGTTACGCCTTGCCCCTCTCGAGCTGAAGGCCTCCCTTATGGCCGTGGTCATGGCAGCGGGCGGGACTGTAGGTGACTTGGTGGGAACATTGATGCAGTTAGAGGCTGTCATAGGCGGCGCGAAAGCGGTCCGTGCCACAAAAGGAAAAGGTGGTCGGGCGGGAGCCTCTGGACAGGAAAAAGGGCACGTTAAGGTGACTCGGAGAACTATGTGGATGGATTTACTGAAGGCAGGAGTGCCCCGTGAGGAGATCAATGGTGTGCCAACACCAGACTTGTACAAGCGTTGGTTACAATTGCCGCCTACCCAGCGGAGCAAGGATGTGGGTGCCTCCAAGAGGGTGGGCGAGACTCAGGCACAACAGAAAGGTACAGGATCTGGGGAGAGGACCAAGCCCAGTGCCCCGGTCGACTGGACCCTTCCCCCTAGGAAGTGACGGGGAGGCGGGTCCCCTGTGGTACGGGCTGTGGCTGTGCAACAGGTAGCAGGGGACCGGCGCCCATTCGTCCCGTTAACCATCAAGTGGCCCCGGGGAGGGGAGCAGCATGTGCTTGCTCTGTTAGACACTGGAGCTGAAGTGACCATTCTGCATTCTACCCAGACTGCGGGCCACGTGGTGGTTGTGCAGGGCCTCGGAGGAGCGGAGACCACCGCTTATTCGGTGGAGGTCACCCTCACGCTGGGGAAAGCCCCTCCCTTTCGGGCGACTGTGCTGGCTGCGCCGTTATGTGAATACATCATTGGCATGGATGTTTTGCGTGGCCGGTGTGTGGACACACAGTATGGGCTGTTTGCCTTTGGGCACCCCCGATACATCCGGGCAATCAGAACTGTGGAGCCCCTACTTCGGGGACATCCCAAATGGGAGCCTGTACGCCTGCCGGTCCCCCAGACCCCGGTGTCAGTCAAGCAGTACCGCATTCCCGGTGGAGAGCAGGAGATCAGTGACACTATAGCTGCATTGCTACAGGCGGAGATTATTCGCCCCACGTTGAGCGCCTTTAACAGCCCCATCTGGCCAGTGAAGAAGCCGGATGGCTCGTGGTGCATGACAGTGGACTATCGAGAACTCAATAAGGTAACCCCGGAGCTAACGGCCGTAGTTCCGGACATGGTTACCATTCTGGAGCGCATCACCGTGGCGGCCCTGCCGTGGCATGCCGTCATAGACCTGGCTAATGCGTTTTTCTCTGTTGACATTCATCCCGAGAGTCAGGAGCAGTTTGCCTTCACGTGGCTAACAAAGCAGTACACGTTTACTGTGTTACCCCAGGGCTTTAAGCACTCCCCGACGATCTGCCATCAGCTAGTGCAGGCCGATCTGGAGCGTCTGGACCTCCCTGACCAGACGGCCTACTATCACTACATCGATGACGTCATGATCTCGGGACCAGATGAACCGACTGTTCAAGCTGCCTTAGACACCGTTGTAACAGGTTTGCAAGAACGGGGGTGGGCTATTAACCCCAAGAAAGTGCAGGGGCCAGCAACCAGTGTGGTTTACTTGGGCGTGCTGTGGATGGGTACAGACAAATGCATTCCGCCGAAAGTGCGGCATACCATCCAGGCATTCCCCACACCCTCGTCTAAACAGCAGCTGCAAACCTTTCTGGGCCTTCTCGGTTTCTGGCTTGCTTTTATTCCGCACCTCGCTTTTCTTATGCGTCCCTTACAGGAGCTTGTGCTCAAAGCCACCCAGTGGCACTGGACAGAGAAGCACCAACGCGCCTTTGACCTCTGCAAAGAGGCGGTGGTAGCACACGCCCGCCTCACCGCACCGCTGCAGGGCCAACCATTTGAACTGGAGGTAACAACCGTCGGCGACGTGGCGTCCTGGGGTCTGTGGCAGCAGGTAGGAACCCAGCGAAAAGAACCTATCGGTTTCTGGTCACGAACCCTCCGCGGAGCAGAAGGTGGGTACACCCCTCTGGAAAAGCAGATCCTAGCAGTGGTGTGGGCTTTGCGGGACACTGAGCGGGTCACGGGTGTCGCCCCTGTTACCGTGCGGACCCCGATCCCCTTAATGGGGTGGGTCACGGATACCTCTGAGTGTGCACATACGGGCGTAGCCCAAGCAGCTACCCACTTCAAGTGGAAACACTACTTACAGCAGCGCATGTGCTTGGGAGCCCCCACACTTACTGTTCCACATGCCCTGCTGCTGGGAACCATTACCTTTCAGCATGATCCCCAGCTAGCGGATGAGCTACCCGCCGTCGACTCACCAGTGGCCCCCTCACCGGTAGCGGAGGCACCTCCGTTGGATACCGTGCCTGAGGAGAGGAGAGGAAGCATCTGGGTAACCGACGGGTCTGCTACATACACCGCAACAGGACAGAGACAGTGGCGAGCAGTCGCATACGCCCCCTACAGGGATGAAATCGCCTTTGCCTGGGGAACAGGTAACTCGAGCCAATGGGCGGAATTGCGGGCAGCGACACTGGCAGTGGAAACTGGACAAGCGGAGACCTTTATCTATACTGACAGCTGGGTAGTCTACAAGGGCCTGCGCACCTGGGTAACAACATGGGAAGCCAAGGAGTGGAAAATAGCAGATCGCCCCCTCTGGGGCGCCGACTTATGGCAACAACTCTTAGCTTTCGCTCGGCAGAAGCCCCTGGCGGTGCGGCACGTTGATGCCCATACCAAACAGACGACTTTGGAGGCACAATTCAACGCAGCCGTGGATCAGATGGCAGGACACACAATCACAGAGCGCGCCATGGCCCTCCATGTGGAGTCAGGGCACCGAGGTGCTCACGCAGCCCGCCAATACGGCTTAACCAAGGGTGAGAACCTCCCCCTGGTGGCGTATCAGGCAGCCCGACTGAAATGCACCGTCTGCACCAAATTGGCCCCAGTGGCGCTAGCGCTAGCCACAGGAAGTGTACGCCGCGGGCACCTGCCCTGTAGTGAGTGGCAAATCGATTACATCGGACCGCTACCTCCATTGCACTCGTGGCTCTATGCGCTGAGCGCCGTGGACACCTAAACGGGCCTGCTGTTTGTACATCCCTGCAAGCACACGGACGCTGCTGCTACAATCACAGCATTCACTCAGCTCAGCGAACGGTATGGTGTCCCACTAGCAATTCAGAGTGATCAGGGCACACATTTCACCGCCCAACGTGTTCATGACTGGGCGGCTGACCTACGGGTAACCTGGACGTTCCACATGCCCTATACCCCCACTGCAAGTGGGCTAATTGAGCGGATGAATGGACTCCTGAAAGAGCAAATCCGCAAACTAACGCCCACGAACATCCTGAAAGGTGGGGGGAGGTGGTGCACCGTGCTGTTTTCTTTCTTAACAACCGGGCGGTTGGATCCACTACGCCCTGTGAGCGCCTGCGCCTTGCCCCTGAGCAACGAGTTGTAATCCGTGTCAGGCAGGCCTCCCTCCCAGGCCAGGTGCAAGTGGAAGGACACCGGGTGGTGCTCCTTGCTGGGACTCCAGAAACGGTAGCACCCCTGACCACTGCTAAACCCTGGGTGGGGGCGGACATGCTTGAGTGTACCCCTGAGATCCTCTTTGCTGTTAATACCCGAGTATCTGGGTTGAGTTGGGTCCCAACTCACTGGTCAGTTCCTGGCCCACCACTGGCTGAATTACGGTGTTACAATCACACCGACCAGCCAGTTGTCTGGGAAGTAGGGCAACCCCTAGTCGAGCTGTTCCCTGTGACGCCCACAACGGCACACATAGAGTGTGCCCCCGCACCAGCAACCAGTGCACCTTTGATCAGCGCCTGGTGCCGTGGTGCGCCTTCGGGGGCTATACAAGCAGTTACGATCTTAGCAGAAGGCTCGGGCATGGCCGTGGTCCTCCGTGAAGGTGAGGACTCTCCTCAATGTGTTTCTTCCCGGAGGCTGACGCTACGGACCTTGTAACCATGGCCTGGCTGTGGCGCTGGTATCTCTGGACTGCTGTAGCACTGGCCTCGGAGTGGGGCCCACGTATCAGTGACCGCTACAACGTATGGGTAACATTGGCACAGACTGCCATCAACGCGTCTGCCTTTTGTCTGCCCCACAGCATGGCCGTGGGACAGCTCATGGACACCTGTTTCATAGGTGTCAGTGCTACTCCTGCTCTCTTGCAAAACTATGCCCTTTTGTATAACTTTGCTTTCACTGCTCTCATATGCTGTTGTCAAGTCTGTTCCACAGGTGCACACTGTGTTGCCAGAAGAGCATCAACCACCTCACTTGATTCCTACTAGCCTCGGCGTTCACAAAGGGGTCGCGGGGAGGAGTATAGGGTGCAAGAAGAGTTTGTAACGGTCTCATGAGAGCAGATCGACCCCTCTGTGAATCCTCAGGAGAATCTAAACAGACCAGTCTGTGCAAAGTGAAAGCTGCAAACTGCCATGGGAACAGCTGCAGAACAAGCCTCACTTGCCAAGATTTCAAGACTACGCTGGCAGTAGGCCACCAGAGATAGTGATAAGAAATGCATAGGCAATTTTAGGCAATCTTATGTTAATGAGCTCAGCTTTATCAGCTAGTGTTAGGAGGCCTGTTACTGAGCCTCTCCCCGAGCGAAGCTCCAACGCGTCGGGCTTTCCCCCCACTGGTGACTGCGGCGTCTCCGGGGCTCCCGTCGCGGGTGTCACGCGCTTTCAATAAATCAAATATAGCACTCGCCTTCTGGGTGCAGCCTCGTCTCTGGGGAACTCGAGCCTGGTTGGCTACACTTAGTGCGTGTGCATGTGAAGTGGGGGCTGGGCTGGGGTGCCCCCTTTCCCTCTGGGGCATGTGTGTGGAAGTGGCTGGTATCTCCCCTTCGTTCTGTGTGTGTGTGTGTGTGTGTGTGTGTGTGTGTGTGAGAGAGAGAGAGAGAGAGAGAGAGAGAGAGAGAGAGAGAGAGAATGTGTGCGGCTGGGCTCCCCCCTTCCATAGTGTGTGTATATGTGGCTAGGCTGGGGCTCCCCCCTTCCATAGTGTGTGTATATGTGGCTAGGCTGGGGCTCCCCCGTTTGCATGCCTGTTTTAAAAACACCCCCATTATAACTGATGGGTGCAGTGCCATGGTGGCGCACATCTGAACAAGCACACATGACTTGGATATTGGTGCACAAGAGAAAACTCACTCTACCCATGACCTCTCCTTTAGAAACGCTCTCTAACTTTGATCACTTACTGTGAAACTTGTCCAAGTTTTTCCATTTTATCCTTTATCACTGAGCCTAGAATCTCTGTCTGTACTACAAGTCTTCAGTGACCCGCTTCTCCCCTTATCTCCTTTTTGAATGTGCATCACATCAGCCTTTCTGAAATGTTATGCCAATATCAAAAAATAACTGCAGTTTTCTAAGATGATGGTACAAACCACTGAAGCTCGCAAGACAGTATCTGCAGTTCTTTGAACTCTCCAGTGGCATGGCTTTTTGTTTTCTTTTTTTCATAAGGGAGGTGCTTGCCTTATTTGCAGACAGGATTTTACCTCAAGTGTAGCTTTCTGGCTCTTCTCCAGTACTGGGTTGTAGAGATTCCCTACAGTCCAGTAGGGACCTTACTATTGTCTATCTATTTTATGTGCATGGTGTTTAGATCAGCTGTAATACATATCCTATGGCAGATACACTTGGAAATTGTTAGAGTCACTACTTTCATTTTATCTCTTCATTTTACAATCCTAAGGTGCAGAAAGTCTAGGCTTGGTGCTCTCATGGGTCTACTTGCCTTAACTTTTGTATTTCTTTTGAACCTCTCTTGCTTTTCAGCAGTTTGACGTGCTATCCCTCTGGCAAATTTGTGTTTCCTTTTTGAGCAACTTCCCCTTTCTCCCCAGTGCTCACAGTTGAAAGGCAAAGCCATAGGACATAGGAGGCGACAGCGACAGCTGCCCCAGGTCCCGTGCTTCTGGGGGTCCTGAGGTGGCCATGCCACTATGGATAGGAGGTGTAGGATTACCTGAGGCTGGGGCGAGGCCGGGGTTGCCCTCTTCTCCCATACTCACCAGGCAGGCAGCAGGAGTGGCAGCCTGCTCCACGCCACTGCACTATCCCCCACCCCGTGGCCTGCTGTACCTCACTTCTCTGTGGCAGAGGGAAGCGTGGCTGCTGCTCCCACCGCCAGCGTTGTGAGTGTGGGAGAGGTGGGGGAGGTGACCCCTGGTGCTGCTGCTGCTGCCTTTGGATGGCTCTGATGCAAAGAAATCATGTTTAACCCCTACAATATGTGCTTCTTGTATCACTTAAGTTCCCAATTCTTCCCTTTGAAGAATTACAACCTTCCCTAATGATAGCACTTTATATAGATTTAATCTGTTGTGTAAATTTGTGTTCATGTTATCATCGGCGCTTCCTTGGTAACTCTTCCAACATAATTTTATGTCAGCTTTACATAGAACAGTGTAAGTGTGGACCCTGTTCTTCACATGTTCTGCATACCATTTCCTTTTCTGCTGTACAGTAAGCCCTCGCTATAATGGACTAATCAGGGGGAAGGTTGTCCGCTATTCCTGAAAGTCCATTATATGCAAGAGTTTACTGCCCACCCTGCCAGGCTCCCCCAGATCCAACCTCTTCCCTCCTCCCCCCCCCAAAAAAAACACCTGCCACTTACTGGAGCCGCTGCCAGTGGAGGAGCTGCTGCAGCCTGCCATGTGGCTGGAGGCACCCGGCCGCACATGGCTGGAAGCATCCGACCACACAGCTGGAGCGGCCTCACTGTGCATGGCTGGAAGCTCCCCTCCACACATGGCTGGAAGCATCCGGCCACACAACTGGAGCGGCCTCACTGTGCATGGCTGGAAGCTCCCCTCCACACATGGCTGGAAGCATCCGGCCACACAACTGGAGCGGCCTTACCGCGCATGCCTGGAAGCGCCTCTCCACACGTGGCTGGAAGCACCTGGTAGCACAGCTGGAGCTGCCTCACCGCGCATGGCTGGAAGCGCCTCTCCACACATGTCTGGAAGAACCCGGCAGCACAGCTGGAAGCGCTTTGCCATGTGCGGCCAGAGGCGCCACTGTGCAGCCTGGAGGAGCCACTGCAACGTGTGCATGGTGCCTCTGGCAGAGGAGGTGGCAGCTCCGCCAGGCTGCACCAGCAGTAAATCTTTTAACTTCTTTTGGTGGGGGGATGATTTTACGGACTCCAGCAGACTTCAGGAACAATGGGAGAGATGTCTGTTGTTCCCAAAGTCCACTAAATCTAGGGCCGGAAAATTGAGGATTTACTGTACTCAGATTAGTCCTCATATGCAGCATATCTAGTTTTAACTTTCAACGTCTCTCGTTTTGTTGCAGAATTTCTGGCTCTTCATGAAGTGTAGGATTTTAAAGCATAACAGCGCTGAGGCCAATGTGTTTTTCTTAAATAGCAACCAAGTGTTAAGCAATCTCCTATACTGGTGTTCTCTTTCTGCTGCTGTGTTATCTTCTTGCTGTTCTTCCTCTGAGAGGTGAATGTATCACCTTATCCTCAGATGGGGCCTGTTGGCAAGAGCAGAATCCAGCTGCAAAGCTCTGGAATGTTCCCAGTAGCAGCATCTGGGCTTAGGTTGGCTCATTTCCTGACTTCTTGGTTGACTGCTAACAGCTGGCTATGGAACTAACTCTGGAGTTATCAGGGGAAGCTTGCTACACGTCTGGCCCATGTGATATTCTCCTAGACCCTATTTGATTGTGAGAAAGTGCACCAGTAAGTTTACACAGAAGACTTTTATAGCTGAGGCTATACCATATATCACAGGAATCAAAATATTTTTAACCACGAACACACCGGGAATTATCCATATCTAGTAATCTGAAAACGATGTGTGCAGTGAGATCATGTGTCACTAATTGTAACCAATGGGCCTTGTTCACTGGCGCTATGACTCCCTTGACTCCAAGTCAGTGGAGTTTTGCCAATAAACAATTCGGCCAAATATTTTTATTCCCCCCAAAACGACAGAACACTGTAGGGTTTGGGCTCCTTGCCTTGTCTGTATTATACTTGAAAACGTTGCCTTATGCAGTTAGTTAAGTGTTGCTGTTGCTACATGGAATTCATCCCTTGAACAGCAACAGAACAAGGCATATGTTGAGGTTTTGAATGGTTCACAAACCAGTGCTGGCTCCATTGCTTGGACTGAATTTCACCCACACTGAGTAGGTTATGATTTACTCAGCATGAATTCCAATGGAGTAAAAAGAAAAAAATGCATAAAGAATAATGGGTTTGATATTTCAGGCCACTCATGGAAGTTATCTAATATTAAGAAATATATTAGGGTGAAGAAAATCATGCTCTCTAGTTAAGTCCTTTACTGTGTCTATGAAAGAATATGTCTATATAATTAAATGGTCAGACTTGTTTGTGTTTTGGCATTTACATATAAAAACACTTTTGCCAGCATAAATGCTTTCTTCTGTATTTATGGACCTGTAAGCTCTGGTTTGAACTGATTCCCACCTGAATACGTTATTTGTCTGTTTCTGTAACATTACAGATACTTACATTCACATGCTATTGGCTTCCAGATAACATGTGATACCCCAATGTTTTAGTCTGAGTTCACAACTGTAATGGCCTAGATCTTCTGTCAGTGGAACTTCACTGACTTACACCTGCTGTGGGGCTAGAGAACGTGCTGGTTGACATTTTATCTGGCTTCAGTCTTTGTGCTCATTCCTATTAGGTGGGTTTGTCACTGCCTATGATAAACGAAAATATACAAGTGGTAAGCATGAGAATGTGCCCCTGATTTTGTGAGTAACCTGGTTAGGTCCAGTGATGGTATCGCCAGAATAAATATGTGGACAAAGCTGGCAGCGGGTTTTGTTGCAAGGATAAGTCCCAGGACTGGTATTCCTGCGGTGTAGACTGTGGCTATTGGTTAGAATCCTCATAAGGTTGGGAGGTTGTCTGTAGGAGAGAACAGGCCTGTCACCTAGGGCCTTCTGTAGTGTGGCATCCTGATTAAGGATAGATTCCCCCAACTCAAACCACTGCAACGAATTATTACATGCTCCTTAACTACCATCATATATGCCATCATGTACCACCAATGGCCAGATGCTTTGTATATTGGACAGACTTCAAACTCTCTCAGACAAAGGGTTAATGGGCACAAAACAGACATCAAAAATTCCTGATCCACAAACCAGTTAGTCTATGTTTTAATGGAATGGGCCAGTCTGTTAATGACTTAAAAGTCTGTGTTTTATTGAAAAAGAATTTCCAGTCTGCTTTACAAAGAGAAGCTGCTGAACTCTCTTTCATATTCAAATTCAACGCATTAACACGTGGTTTGAACCAGGATGCAAACTTTCTGGGACATTATAGGGGCTCTTTGGCATACTCAGCTTAATCTAATTCTTGACTCCCCCCCCCAGCCCCTCTGCTCTCTGATTTGCTCACCTTGATAATTTTTTTTCTGATTTGTCAACTTTGATTACTATTTTTGGTTCTCTGTGCCTTAAATATTGAGTCTGTTCTGGTATGGCTATGTCTGGAGAAGTGGGTCTGTCCCATGAAAGCTCACCTAATAAATTATTTTGTTAGTCTTTAAGGTGCTACTTGACTGCTTTTTTGTTTTGATAATTTTATAACTAATGCTGTGTCTAAACTGCAGAGAACTGTTGGCAAAAGATACACAAATGGCGCTCTACAGCTCTGTTAAGAGAGGCTTTCCAAACATTTTGCCCATCCAAACAGAGCCAACTGTCGGGAAAAGCCCCTCTGTTGGGGCATCCTTTCTGCCTCGTGGCATAAGGTACACAAGAGATGTTGGCAGAATGCCTCTGCTTTTCTGACAGTGGTCTTGAAAAAACAGATGGGTTGTCTGGACATGGCAGACTTCTGCTTGGAGACTGGAGATAGAAGCCTGTAGTGTAGACATAGCCTAAAAGAAGAGGAGGTTCTTGTTTAATTTTAAATTATCTCTGCTGCAGCATAAGGTCCTGTCTTGGTGCATTTTAGGATGGAGTATCCTGGGTCAGTCCTGTTCCCTGAGATGTTCCATGTTTGACTTCACAAGGGGAAGTAATCTGTAGGATTGCTTGTAACGTATGTTCGCGACGATCGTTTCCTTCTGACAGCTAGGCTGTTGTCAGTTTTTACCAGTCAGTGGGAATACATCCGCTTTTCTGGCTCTCTTTTAACATGAAAGCTATCAGACTATTTTAATGTGTCTGTCTCTGTTTTTTGGAAAAGTCTGATGCCTGAAGTCAGAGACATCAGATCACACTAGGTATCGTATCTTCCAAGTGACCTCAGGCAATCAGGCCCGGCTAACGATAGCTATATTACACACAGTGAGCTGTGATTCTCCTGTTATGCCTGCCTGCTTTTCTTCTCCTACCTCTTTCCAGCCACTAGTAGTGCAGAATAGGCACAGGGCAAAGAAATGAAGGACATATATGGGGCATGAGGCACTGGTAATGAGAAATGTGAGGGTGAACTTTCCACTGCAGAACATTTGTTTGTGTAAAATTCCCTTCAGTGTAAAATGAGGCAAGGCGATTTATTTTTAACTTGAGATCTTTGACAAGTCACAGGGGATGGCATGGAGGTGTAGCTGGTTTCCCAGAGTTGGTAGATATATTGTTTTTTGGCTGCAAGGGATCACCTATTGGTACTGTTTACAAAGCTGTGGGTGCACCAGATTCAGTGTTCTGTGTCAGCCCTAAGTGGGTCTTGATGCAGTCTGAGCACCCATTCCTAGACTACTTTCTTATTCATCATTTTCATCCTGTTGTAAAATATCTGAGATTCATTTAGTCAGGGAAAGCTGTTGCCACTGATGCAGTCCCTCCTTCTGCAGTAGCTGCCACTGTCCCAGGAACGCGCTCTAGACTTTCTCATTCCAAACTGCTGCTGCTGTTACAGATGAAAAGGCTGAACTGCTATTAGAAAACAGCATGTCCAATCTGAACACTTAGTTTCAGTGACCACCTTTGTCCAAGTTCAGTTGATGCAACATGAGTTTTAGGATGTAAATATTATAAATCTATTTTGTGATCACCTCATCCATGTAAAGTGGATGAAATCAGATGATTTGAGGCAAATTGTATGTCCAGCTAGAAATGGGCATTTTTCTACTCTTAGACCAAATGCTGGACACAACACACTGGGATGTTTCTCAGGTATGCAGGACTGTGAGTCACCTCGTTGTTTGCTTCTAGTATGAGGGAAAATTGCTTATCTTTCACTGTCAGCTGACATTGCTAGCCTATTAGCTGCCCAAGCACTCTCCTCTAGGCTTTATCAGCCCTTACGTTGCCTTGCTGGTTAGCAATAGATCAGTGTTTCTCAAATGGTGTTCTATGGAACCCTGGGGTTCTGTGAAGTGAAAACAAGGGTTCTGCGAGAAAATGATCAGGGGTCAGCAACCTGCGGCTCCAAGCCACATGCGTCTCTAAGGAGTCATTTACAGCTCCAGACTCTGCTGCCACTAACTCCTCTGCAGCTCTTTGCCCTGCTGTCGCTGAAACAGTGCAACTAAATTTAATTGGTTTAATGGCCAGCAGGGTGGCATTAAATCAACTGAATTTAGTTCAATTTTTTCAGCAGTATCAGGGCAGGAAGCTGCAGAAAGCCCCTCACTCACAAAGTAGCTCGCACATGCACAGTGGGGGGCAAACCAAGGGGAGCCAGTGGCTCTCTGGAAGAGGAGCCAGATGGGTGCTGTGGTTCCTGCCTCTTCCTTGCCTTTTATTGGCTGTGACTGGCCTCTTGCATTGCCATAGGGTGGCCAATGAAATCGGGCCTTTGTGACTAGAGTCAGGGGAGCAGCTGTGGCTAAAGTAGGTTCATCCACCATGTAGGGTGAAGTAACAGGAGGAGCTAAATTTGGGTGGCGTTTGTTCAGCTGAGGTTAGGCTGGGGGCCTCTGTAGGTGGATGGATGGATTAGTCCTGGGGGCCAGTTTGGGGCCGAAGTGGGTCAATCCTGTGGATGGGGGGATGAGTTTGGGGCTGAGATGGGTTAAGCCATATATAAGACAGCTATTAGGGGTTCTGCAAAATTCTTTTTGAGTATAAAAGGGTTCTATGGCCAAATAAACCTGGGAAACACTGCAATAGATATAATCCTGGCCTGGAATCCCCTTGCAGCATTCCCCTGTATTGTCCAGCTGCTTATCTACTCGGCACTCATAAAAGTACCAGATCTGCTGTCCCCAAAGGAACAGTAAAGAAAAAAGGTTACATGATTCAACTCCTTGCTTACTATAACAGCATTTAAATCTATTTATACCGAAAACAAAGATAAGTTTTGTTAGCAAAGATATAAGTAATAGTAAGAATACTGTGATGAAAAGGTTACAACCTCATCTGTGCCAGCCACTTATCGCTTTGCAAGTGTGAATGGATTAACGCACCTGCATTGTCTCCTTGGGGGAATGTATTGCTATACTGACCGACAGTTTCCTTCAAATATTTAGTTAGCAGGTGGAGCATGCGTTAGAGTGAGAGGATTTTGAAACAGCAGAGAGCCCACATGTATGGCAGTCTTATTTAATTATACATTGTATTACAAGCTACATTGGATAGACTTTCTTCTTTAGTTCAAAGCACAGAAATCCCTTACATTCCTTTAGGAAGTCCAGGAGTCCTTGGGACCCAGGCTGATCTCAGTTTACCTCACATGTTCTGAAATGCCCCTTCCCCTTCCTTGGGTGCTTGGGCCTAATTATCAGTATGCTTAGTGTGCTTGTTACAGGAACCAGGTATGATGGCTTCCCTCTGGCTTAGGCTATTCCTCCCTGCTCCAGCTGGTCAGCCAGGAGATTGCCCCCATAATTGACATTATCAGAGAGGTAGCCGTGTTAGTCTGTATCTTAACAAAACAAACCAGCAGTCATGTAGCACTGTAAAGACTAACAAAATAATTTATTAGGTGATGAGCTTTCATGGGACAGACCCACTTCTTCAGATCTGGAGATAGTGATGTACTGGAAATAGAGCTGAAATGAATTGGCATGATGATTATATATTAGATACAAACAACAACTGAAATGAATATGACGAATCAGGTGCACCGAACAGAAGTGGGGGTGAAGGGTGGGAAGGAGGGGGGACAAAATTACTTAAATTATTTACTACAGTTGTCTATTAAGTCAAGTGACTTGCCTGAGATCACTACAAATATCAAAGATAGGAAAGCTGTCTTTGCAATGTGCAAGGTAATTGCTATCTCTGTTGAGGCGAAGGAGCAAAGTATCAAATTTGAGAATAAACTCCAGTTCAGTTGTTTCCCTTTGAAATCTAGTGTTAAAGTCTCTTTGTTTTAAGACACATATTCTCAGGTCTTTAACAGTATGGCCCACTTCATTGAAGTGCGCGCTGGCAGGTTTATGTGTACTCCTTTTCCTAATGTCTGCTTTGTCCGTTCATTCTTTGGCAAAGTGATTGTCCAATATACATATCAGAGGGACATTGTGTCTCCGGTCAACAGAAAAGGCCTCCGCGCAGGTGCTGCAAGTGATACCCTGTCTACAGTAATCAATGGTCTATGATTCCTGCTGCTGGCCCCTCTTAGTGCTGCAGGGAGCCCTGGAAACCCTGTGACAGAAAGCGGAGAGCGTGCAAGCAGCAGGGCTACAGGCTGCAGTCCCGCACTCCCTCACAGCCACACCAGAGCTGTGATCTGCCTGGGCCCTTGAGGGACCAGCTGGAGGGGTCCCAGGAGCTTTCCCAAGGCACCAAGATGCAGGTCCCCTCCTGGACTGGAGCCGAGGTTCAGGCCCTCTTGGGCCTGTGGGGGGAAGAGGAGATACCGCACGACCCCACAAGCCAGTGGCAGAATGCCCCTGTTTACACCTGGATGACCACCACCCTGGTGGAATGGGGCCAGCTTCCCCCGATACATGGAGTAGGTCTGGTCGAAGGTGAAGGAGCTTTGCCAGGGCTCTGTCTGGGCGCAGGATGCTGCCCGATGATCTGGAGCAGGACTCACTACCTGTCCCTATTACATGGAGCCACCTCTGGTCATCCCACTGCCCCATAACCAGCCAGTCCCACCATTCAGAACTGGTGCAGTGTCTCCAGATCCACCCATGCATCTGGCAGTGGGGAGGTGTGGGCAGGTACACGTGTGACCAACTGGTAGCAACAGCGAGCTCCTCGAAGGTGCTGTGTGGCTCGCCCTCGACGGGGAAGAGGAGGATGGCCGTCAGGAGGTGCAGCAGGTGCTGAAACACCTCTGCGTGGGGCCAGTGCAAGCCCAGTGGCTGCTCTTGCACCGTGGCTCACTGGAAAGAGCTGTGTCTCCCAGGAAGAGTCGAATCCCTGCTCTAGCAGCTGTGCTGTCCCTCATGGAGGTAGACAAGCCTCGGCATGGGCAGGGAATGGGTGTCTGGGAGGGGGTTCCCTTTAAGGGTGCATCTTGCTTTGTCTCCCAAAGGGAAATGGTGTCCTGCGACCCTGTCTGCTGTGGTTCCAGGTGGCCATTTTGTCAAGAGAGTGGCCAGGCAGTTTGGCCGTGATCTTTTGACAGGAGTTTTGTTGGAACATATCTTCCAAAAAAAAACCAAAACAACCTTCTCTCGACCCAGCACTCTAGTCTAGACAGAGCCTAAGCGTACAGTGTTGCATTTACAAAGAACGGTTTCATTCAGCAACCACTGGTCTTTTAATCTCCACTTCAAATAATAAAAATTTGCTTTCCTAGCATCATAAGTGATTGGCTATAATGTTGTATCAGTGGTATCATTTTAAAAACTAGCTTTAACAAATAAACGTAATGAACATTTAAATAAAAATCAGACCCATCCATAGAAATTTCTTTTAACTCCACACCTTCAAAGAAATTATATTTTTACTCCCACCAAATTACCTAGGAGAAAAAATGACAAGAGTAATCTATTTTTTTCACAGCTGGTCGGTTGGCCAGAGTTTCTCATCAAGGAGTACATGCTGTTTGCTCCCCAGATGGACAGCCTGGATGAGTAACAAATCCACAGAGCCTGGGACACAGGGTTGAAATTACACTGCCTGCGCTTTTAATCTTGCACAGCTCTGCACACTAGTAATTGCAAGTGGCCCATTTCCAAATGAGACTCTACTGGGACAATATCCTATGTCTTGTCAGATTGACTCCCATTAAAGCCTCAGCTGAAATGACACCAAAAACTTGTAAAAATTATGGGAAACTTATTTTTATAAAAGTTGAAAGGATACGACTGTGGCAGCTAAACATGTCTGTAACTTTGCCTATAACTGGAATTTTCATCATCTTATTCCATTTGCTCTTGGAAGACAAAACAAAAAGGGGCTGAGTGAAAAACAGCCAATATTTTAAGTGCGACCATTTTCTCTTGTCTTGCCACTAAACCATGTTAGTAGAGCAGCACTGAACAGCTCGTTGGAGATCTGAGCTGAGCCAGCAGTCCCACCTGGGCTTGCAGGCAAAACACTATCTTTACTCTGCTGTTTCCCAAATAGGGTTGCATCTTGTTTCTTTAGCTTGCATGTTGTGTTAAAGCATGTTTGATGTTTTTTTGTTTCTGTTTGGGGAGGCTCTTTTCTGCCTGGGGAGGGGCTTTGGGATTCAATACTCATTTGGAGAGATCTATTAGAGTGGATTACTAAGTACTTCTTTATATTAGCATCAACCCTTCAAATCATTTCCTTCAGATAAGCAAGAGGTTTTTGTTTGTTTGTTTGTGTTTTGTTTCAGTCTAGCCTCTTTAAAACCTGCATATTCCTTGCTTTCAGTGATGCTTTGCCGCAGCATCAGAATGGGAACCTCTCAACAGTGCACAAAAATGTTAATGAAATATTTTAAAAGTGTTGTCTAATTTCTAAATAATCCTCTGGGCAAAATCCTTGTTTCAGTTACACTGATGTGATCCTGCTGTCTCGTAAATCACTATACTTGTACGCTAAGCATGTAAACATTAGACTTCTAAATCATTAGCATAGGATTTTGAGGGCTGCTGTCTGGAATACCATGGTAACCTGGAGCACTCCGTCTTCCTTAGTAATTTTAATAGGAAGTGGCATGCTGGAACAGAGCAGTGGCCCATTTACTTCAGCACGCTGACTTCTCAAGTGGTCGGCTCTGAATGGTGTAGAACAGAATACCCTGTCCCACAGGAAGAGACTCATTTCATAATCTCCTCCCCACACCGTTTGATCAGCTGATTACCTATATAATCTACTGATGTTTTTAAAGTTTTAGAGCACACAAGTATTATGCAAATAAAACATACAAAAACAGAAGACCAGCTACCTAGTACTAACTAATTAAAACTAACACAGTGAGGCAGAGAATATCCATAAATTTTTTGAATTAAATGGATGACAATTTTTTATTTCAGAAGGTGGAAAAAGCTAGTAGGGGGGAAGCAGTTCTAGATCTGATTTTAACAAATAGGGAGGAACTCATTGAGAATTTTGAAAGAGGAGAAAGTGACCATGACATCTAGAGTTAGTTCATGATTCCAAGCAATAGTGAAAGGGAGAAGAGCAAAATAGAGACAGTGGATTTCAGAAAAGCAAATTTTGGTAAACTCAGAGAGCTGGTAGGTAAGGTCCCATGGGAAGCAAGATTATGAGAAAAAACTGAGGAGAGTTGGCAGTTTTTCAAAGAAACATTATTAAGGGCCCAAAAGCAAATGATACTACTGCATAGGAAAGCTAGAGAGTATGGTGAAAGACTGCCTTGGCTTAGCCAGGAGATCTTCCATGATATCAAACTCAAAAAGGAGTCATATGAAAAGTGGAAAGTAGGAGAAATTACAAAAGATGTATATAAGCAAACAAAGAGTGTATGCAGGGGCATGGTTAGAAAGTCTAAGGCACAGAACAAACTCAAATTAGCTAGAGACATAAAGGGTAACAAGGAGTAATTCTAGAAATATATTAGAAGCAAGAGGAACACCAAGGACAGGTTAGGCCCACTACTCAGTGAGGAGGGAGAAACAATATCAGGAAACTTGGAAGTGGCAGAGGTGCTTCATGACTTCTTTGTTTTGGTCTTCACCAAGAAGGCTGATGCAAAAATGCTTAACATAATGCATGCTAGTGGGAAGGGGCAAGGTTTAGAGGATAAAATGCATAAATCATAGAATCCAAGAGAACAAGTTAAAATTACTTCAACAAATTAGATGTCTTTAAGTCACCAGGGCCTTATGAAATGTATCCTAGAATACTTAAGAAGCTGATAGAAGGGGTTGCTGAGCCCTTAGCTATCATCTTTGAAATGTTCTGGAAGTTGGGAGAGATTCCAGAAGATTGGAAAAGGGCAAACATAGTGCCCATCTATAAAAAGGGAAAATGAACAACCCAGGAAACTGCAGACCAGTCAATTTAACTTCTGTGCAGGGAAAGATAATGGAGCAAATAATTAAGGAATTCATCTGCAAACATCGCTATGAAAATAAGATGGTAGGTAACAGCCAGCATGGATTTGTAAAGAACAAATCATGCCAGAGTGATCTGATAGCTTTTTTTGACAGGATAGTAAGTCTTGTGGATAAGGGAGAGGCAGTGGATGTGGTAAACCTAGACTTTAGTAAGGCATTTGACACTGTCTTGCATGATCTTCTTATCAATAAACTAAGCAAATACAACTTAGATGGGGCCCCTATAAGGTGAGTAGTTATTAATGGTTCGCAGTCATGCTGGAAGGGCATAACAAGTGGGGTTCCACCGGGATCAGTTGTGGTACGGGTTCTATTCAGTATCTTCATCAATGATTTAGATGTTGGCATAGAGAATGCGGTTATTAAATTTGCCAGATAATAACAAGCTGGGAGGGGTTGCAACTGCTTTGAAGGATAGGCTCATAATTCAGTATGATCTGGGCAAACTGGAGAAATGGTCTGAGGTAAACAGGATGAAGTTTGATAAGGACAAATGCAAAAAACTCCATTTACGAAGAAACCATCAGCTTCATACATATAGAATGGGAAGCGACTGTCTAGGAAGGAGTACTGTAGAAAGGTACTTAGGGGTCATAGTGGACAGCAAGCTAAATATGAGTCAACAGTATGATGCTGTTGCCAAAAAAGCAAACATGATTCTGCGATGTTTTAACAGGAGTATTGTGAGCAAGACATGGGAAGTCATTGTTCTGCTCTACTCAGCACTCATTAGGCCTGAGTTGGAGTATTGTGTCCAGTTCTGGGCACCACATTTCAAGAAGGATGTAGAGAAATTGGAAAAGGTCCAGAGAAGAGCAACAAGAATGATTAAAGATCTAGAGAACATGAGCTATGAGGACAGACTGAAAGAACTGGGCTTGTTTAGTTTAGAAAAGAGAAGATTTAGAGGGGACATGATAGACTAGATAGTCAGGTACCTCAAAGAGGGTTACAAGGAGGCGGGAGAAAAATTGTTCTCCTTGACCTCCGAGGATAGGACAAGGAGCAATGGGCTTAAACTGCAGCAAGGGAGGTTTAGATTAACATTAGGAAAAGCTTCCTAATTGTCAGGGTAGTTAAACACTGGAATAATTTACCTAGGGACATTGTGGAATCTCCATCACTGGAGATATTTAAGAGCAGGTTAGACAGACACCTCTTGGGGATGATCTAGATGGTGTTTGGTCCTGCCAAGAGGGCAGGAAACTGGGCTCGATGACCGCTTGAGGTCCCTTCCAGTTCTAGTGTTATATGTTTTCATTATTCTATGATTCTAGTATACACAATAAGCAATGACCTGAAGACATATGTTCTGTTGAACTGTTAAAATATTTATTGTCCATGGTAGGAAACTGCAGATGCTCCTGTTATACATACTGGAATCTTGGCCCCATTGAAGTCAAAGAGAGTTTTACCATTGACTTCAACAGGGCCAGGATTTTACCCTTAATTCTAATCCTGAGCAACGTGCACATCATAGGGTACATATCCTATAATAGTTTCCAAGGACGTAAAAGATTGTTAGAAGGAAGAGGGAGAAAAATAGTTCCCCTTAACCTCGGAGGCTAGGACAAGAAGCAGTGGGCTTAAATCACAGCAAGGGCAGTTTATGAAAAGATTCCTACCTGTCATGGTGGTTAAACACTGGAATAAATTGCCTAGCGTGGTTGTGGGATCTCTGTCACTGGAGATTTTTAAGACCAGGTTAGACAAACACCTGTCAGGGATGTACACTATCTAGATAATACTAAGAGCCCCTTTACCAGCTACTTGCTGTTAGTTTCTCAGACTTGGTAGATATATTGCTTTTTGGCTGCTAGGGATCACCTATTGGTACTGTTTACAAAGCTGTGGGTGCACCAGATTCAGTGCTCTGTGTCAGCCCTAAGTGTGTCTTGATGCAGTCTGAGCACCCATTCCTAAACTACTTTCTTCTTCATCTGTTTCATCCTGTTGTGAAATACCTGAGATTCATTTAGTCGGGGAAAGCTGTGGCCGCTGAAGCAGTCCCACCTTCTGCAGTAGCTGCCACTGTCCTAGGAATACACCCTAGATTTTCATATTCCAAACCGGTTCTGACTCTGCCCACATCTTCCTATGGAAGCACCACATAGTCCCTGTGGGTGCAGGGCAGTCCCCCCAACCTAGAACAGTGTGGTCTGAGAGCAATGTGAGCTAGGAGTGGCTGAGCCACTCAGGGAGAGATGGGACTGCCCCTGCACCCACTGAATGGGCACTGATGGGGCGTGGGGGAGCCCAAAGCTGGGAGTGCATATAGCGCTCTGTGCATTCCCACTCATCACTTCTGTCCCCCACAGCTCCCCAGCCAGTGATTCCTCAACAGATCAACAGCTGCTGTGGTTGGAGGGATGTGGGGTGGAAGGGAATCAATGTTGCCAGTAAAGGAAGCCCCAGCTAGAGCACAGCCTTGATTAAACAAGGCCCCAGACAGGTTAGTCCATGCACATGCAAGGCACAAACCAACCTGGTTCCAAACAGAGAACAGCCTGAACACAACTGAGGCTGCAAAGGGTTAACAGCAGCCACTTTGGTAACTGCTACAGCATGAAATGAAGTCCTCTGACTGGGGCTTTGCAATACCATTAATGGAGCAGCCTGTCGCCAGCACAGCCTGGTTCTTCCTGCCAGGCAGAGGCATTAAAAGGATTGCCTGCTCCCTGCAAATTCAAAGTGGTATTCGATGGTGGGTCATTCATTGTCGTAACTGGAACAACAACATAATTCCGTTTGCTAATTTGAGACAAAGAGGGATCCCTTGTGAATAACATGAATGCTGAATAAGGAGGAGGGGGAGAGGGGGAGGGAGTGGCACTAACCTCAGACAGAAGAGGAAAAGCGCCTCTGCCTTCCTGAAGAAAATCCAGTTGCTTCCTGAGTGTTCAGCAGGGAGGGCATGAGACTGGGATGGTGGTTACATGGTGGTCTATGTGCATGTGTTGGTACCTGATGAGCTGTCTGTGGGACCATCACAACAAGCGTTTTTATTGGCATATCTCAGCAAAATAAGCTATTCTTGCAAATTGCACATTTGTCCCCCTTTCTCCCTGCCCCACGCCTCTCCCTCTGTTCCACACGAGCGCTGCTCTACTTTTACTCCCAGCACTCACCTCACCTGCTCTTCATCTTCTCCTTCCTCTTCCCTAGGAACCTGGCTCCCATCTCCCACTCCCCACAACCCACCTTCCCTTCGCTGACCCTGCTAGCCATCTAAGCTCCCCCCTCCCATTCCAGGCCCATATGCAGGAATTGCTGGGGTGTGTGTTTGCTTTTTTTGTAAATACGGACACCCCGACCCCCACCCCAGCCTAGGCTCTGCAGCTGTCCTTGCCCCCTTGCTTCTCCAGACACTACTGGTTTCCAGGCTTCAGCAGAGCTAGTTTCTGTGTGGAATTGATTTGGGCTGCTTCTGAACTTTAATATTTGGGCTGCTCTTTGGGCTTTGATATTTTCACTATATTTGATTCTGCTTTCTTTCACATATGCTGCCAGTCCCCCACTAGTTATGTGTGGGGCAACTGAATTACCAGGCCCCTGGACAAGGTGCAGGGAGGCATCCCGGCACTCCCAGAAGTGGTGGGGCCTCAGGCAGAAGGGATAGATAGGGATGATTACCCAGCCTTCAGCACTTTCCAGCACTTTCCTGTCCCTCCCCTTGCCAATTCTTAACACTGATCAGAGTGCGCTGCTTGGAGCTCCAATGGTGATTTAAAGGACCCGGAGTCAACAGCCTCCACAGTGGTGGTGGTAGCTAGGAATCCTGGGCCCTTTTGAATCACAGGGCCCCAAGGTTGTTCCCCCTTTTGTCCCACCCCCCTCCTTATTGGGCCTGCCACCAGCGCAACCTAATCTGACATTCTTCATTGAGTGTCCCCGTGGGTGCTCCACAATAGGTGTCGGGCTCGCCCGGCGCTGCAGATGGGAAACTTTCCGGCAGTTTCTCCTGGATCGCGCATGCACCGGTGTGCGCCACTCCCTTGCGCGTCCCCGGCCACGTGCGCGATCCGGTCCCCGCCAGTTCCTTCTCAACCGCCATCGGCTGCAGACGGAATCTGCTCAGGCTACTGCCAGAGTCAGCTTAGTTAGAGTTTTTTCGTGTAAATTGTTGTTTTTTTCTTTCCAAAAAAAAAAAAAAAAGAAAGGACAAGAGAGAAAGCAAAATAAATAAATATATAGTAAAAAGAGAGAGAGGAGCAGAGAAGACGCGGGGACGTGAAGGCCAGTAGGCCTCCCGCTGCTGCAGGCTGGGGCCTGCGAAGGGGGAACAGGCACGAATCTAGTGCTAAGTACCTTATTAACAGCTCAAAAGACTCACCGCGATGTCCTCTTCAGGATTTAAAAAGTGTGAGTCCTGCCACGAAGCTATGCCGGCCTCCGGTGGGCATAGTCAATGCATTCGGTGCCTGGAGGAATCACACGTTACCCAGAAGTGTTCCCATTGTGCTAAGCTCACAGCCAGGGCCAGGAAAGACAGAGAAATGTGGCTGAAAATGCTCTTGTTTGATAAGGCTCTCCAGCCTGACGCGCCGGAGAGGCCTCAACCAGAGGGACCCCCTGGGCTCCATAAAAGGAAGGCGGCTTCCCTCACCCTCTCGGTGCAGAAACGGAGGAAGCTCTCTCCAGCCCGATCCCTGCCGGCGGTCTCAGCGAGCGGGACGGGCGTAGCACACAGCCCCCAGCCGCATACGCAAACAAGCGGCAGCACAGCAGCGCACGTGGCAGAGGCTGAGCCTCCGATTACCAAACAGCCGGCATGCGCAGCACTCAGAGCGGCAGCCAGGCAAGCACCGGAACCGGCGGCACCGCCACAGGCGGCACCGACCCCTGCGGCATCAGCGGTGCAAGGCCAACAGGCATGGAGCCTGCAGGCACTGGAGGACGTTATCTGCGCAGCACCACAGCTGAGCATGCCGAGCGCGGCGCCGACAGCGGGGCCGAGATCTCCGGCACGGGAGGGGGCGGTGCCAGCCCCGCAGGGGAGGGGAAAGGCGAGAGCAAAAACCCGGCACCGCAGCCCCTCTCCGGACAGGGCTGCAATGCTACTGTCAACAAGCCCTCCCCTTATGCTGCACAAGCCACCCAGAAGATCTGGGTCTCTACCAGCCTATCCAGAGCCTCCTTCTCCGTTCCTCCAACCAGCGTCACCATGGCTGGGGCCACCTTCGCCCTTTCTGGGATTGGATCCCTTGGAGTACTATCACAAGCCAGTTTCACCACTGTCTGAATCATCGCGGAGATATCGCTCTCCCAGACATCGGGGGTACGCAACCCGAGAGTGGTCCAGGTCTCCATCCCCGGACCCGTGCGCGTGCTGCCACGGTCGCTCTTACCATGCTGGACAAAGACACCCCAGGCATACACCTAGGGGCAGGTCCCCCCCGGCCGTCCAATACCCCCGCGGACACTCTCGGCCGGGGATGGAAACACAGCTGTCTCAAGGGGAGTTAATCTTGGAACCCCGAGACTTTCCTTCGCAAGCCTCTAGCGAGCGGGTGTACCATTGGCCGCAAGAACCTGAGAGTTCGAGGGAGGCTTACCCTAGTGGTTCCTCCTTGTCCTCCCCCGATGAGGCTACGGTCCCTGGGGACGTTGCTCCCCCGGACGACCTCAAACAGTTTCAGGAGCTGTTTAAAAGGGTGGCTTTCACGCAAGGCATCCAAACAGCAGAGGTACAGGAGAAGCATCACAAACTCCTGAAAAATCTGAGACCCCCGGCTTCATCCAAAATCACTATCCCGCTCGATGAAGCCATCATGGAGTCAGCCACCACCATATGGCAGACCCCGGCTTCCGCTCCACCTATACACAAGAGAGCGGATAAGAAATACTTCGTCCCGGCGAAGGGCATGGAGTTCCTCTTTAGTCACCCACAACCAAACTCACTGGTGGTAGAATCGTCTCAGAAGAGATCAAAGACTTCTCAGTACAAATCAGGGGGTTCAGACAAAGATATCAAGAAGCTAGAGCTGTTTGGCAGAAAGGTATATTCCTCCTCCACCCTGTTATTGAGAATGGCAAATTATGCAGCACATCTATCAAACCATAATTTTGACAATTACTCCAGGCTTACTTCTCTCATGGATTCGCTTCCGGAAGATAAGAAGCCGGTGTTAAAGGCGATTGTGCAAGAGGGCTACGCAGCTTCGAGGAGAGGAGTCCAGATCGCCCTGGACGTGGCGGACACGGCGGCACGCTCAACGGCTACAGCAGTGGTCATGCGTAGAGAATCCTGGCTTCAGACATCCGGTATCCCGAGGGATCTGCAGGCGAAGATTGTTGATCTTCCCTTTGACACGCAGAAGTTGTTTGCAGATTCAACCGACTCGGTCCTCCACTCCAGTAAGGACTCCAGAGCTACACTTAGAACCCTGGGCATTTATACCCCTCCATATAGGAAGAAAAAGTATTACCCTCAGCAAAGACGATACCTGTACCAACCACAGCGTGCTCAGTACCAACGGGGCTACGACCAAGGGCGACATCAACAGCAGCAACAGTATAGAACTCCCAGGCGACATTCTCAACAAAGCCACGCATCCTCGGGGCAGGCCCAAAGGCAACAAGTTTGACGGGCAGGTCAAGGGCTGCACCATCACTACCATCGCGCAATGCCATCCCCAGCTAATCTTCCATCATCACCTCCGGCCGTTTCACCCCCAATGGCAAAAGATCACCGCAGACAAATGGGTACTGGAGATCATAGCCACGGGTTACACGATCCCCTTCCAGTCGCTCCCACCGCCGAAACCTCCACCCAGGCCCCACCTCAGGGACGCTTCCCACGAGGCGAGACTCAAACAGGAGGTGGACCATCTTATGTTCATAGGGGCGGTGGAAAGTGTGTCGGAGCGATTCCAGGGGAAAGGTTTTTATTCACGCTACTTCCTTACAGAGAAGAAAACAGGAGGCTGGAGGCCCATCTTAGATCTTCGGGGCCTCAACCGGTACTTGCGCAAACAAGGTTTTTGGATGATTACAGTCGCCTCTATACTCACGGCACTGGACGATGGAGATTGGTTTGCAGCCCTCGACTTACAAGATGCGTATTTTCATATAACGATCCAGCTGGCACACAGACGCTTCCTCCATTTTATGGTTGGCAAGGAGCATTTCCAGTACAAGGTTCTTCCGTTCGGCCTCTCCTCGGCCCCCAGAGTCTTTACCAAAACGCTGGCAGTGGTGTCAGCCTACCTGCACAGACAGGGGGTATTTATATTCCCATACCTGGACGACTGCCTATTGAGAGGGGCCTCGAAGGCAGAGGTACTACGCATGATACGCATATCAGCAGACACGTTTTCTTCGCTGGGCCTGGTCATCAACCTCGCGAAGTCAAAGACCGACCCCACACAAGACATAGAGTTTATAGGGGCACGTATAAACTCTATTACAGCAAGGGTCTATCTACCCGACGGCCGCTTTCGCGCCATCAGTTCGCTGGTGCAAGTCATTACATACAGCCCCACGGTGCCGGTCTTAACGTGCTTGCAGCTGCTAGGTCACATGGCGGCAACGTTTGTGATGCAGAACGCCAGATTGCATATGCGCAGCCTGCAACATTGGCTGGTGAGTGTCTACAAGCCGGCATCCCACACTGTCCGCAGGGTGGTGTCGCCCACGACAGAGGTGCGCAGATCCCTGCAGTGGTGGGTAAACCCCAAGAACATGCTAACAGGGGTACCCTTTCACCAACCACAAATCTCTATTTTTCTTACTACCGACGCCTCCCACATAGGATGGGGAGCACACATCGGCGACAAGGTGACGCAAGGACTATGGTCCCCTACGGAACAGTCACTGCACATAAATATACTGGAGCTCAGAGCAGTGTTCAACGCCTGCAAACACTTTCGAGACCACATACAAGGCAAAGTAGTCAGGATCAATACAGACAATACCTCCACCATGTTTTATATAAATCGACAAGGAGGAGCTCGATCCCGTGCCCTATGTGCGGAAGCAGTCCAGCTGTGGAACTGGTGCATCGCCAACAATATAACGTTGAAAGCCTCGTATTTGCCGGGCGCTCACAACGTGAAAGCAGACCAGCTGAGCAGGCGCTTTGCACTCACGCACGAATGGCAGATCTGCTCCGATCTGCTACGACCGATCTTTCACACATGGGGGTTTCCTCAGATAGATCTGTTTGCCACTCAGCACAACAAGAAGTACCCCCAGTACTGCTCCAGGGCAGGATTGGGGCGGGGGTCCCTGGGGGATGCATTCGCGATTTCATGGAAGGGCCCCCTACTTTATGCATTTCCCCCCACAGTGCTCATCCACAAGGTCTTGCAGAAAGCCAGAAGGGAGAGAGCCTGCATGGTTCTAGTAGTCCCAACGTGGGGTCGACAGCAATGGTTCCCCTTGCTTCTGTGCATGTCGGACCGCCCACCGCTCCCCCTTCCGGTGGCGCCGGACCTACTCACGCAGGCCCAGGGGTCCATAGTGCACCCACACCCTCAAGGCCTGCGCCTACAAGCATGGCTAATCCATGGCTCAGCTCCCTAGAAAGCACATGTACGGAGGGAGTACAACAAGTCTTGGAGAGTAGCCGAAGGACCTCCACCAGGAAGACCTACAAGCAGAAATGGACTCGATTCACTGCATGGTGTTCTGCCAAGCAGTTAGCTCCCCTTGACGTTCCTATACCTGTAATACTAGAATACTTATTGGACCTCAAGAGGGGCGGGCTTTGCCTATCCTCGCTAAAGGTCCACCTCACCGCTATATCTGCTTTTTGGCATGAAGAGGAGAGGCCCACGGTATTTGCCCATCCTATTGTTACCAGGTTCCTGAAGGGGCTGGTAAACCTGTACCCCCCTCAGAAACCGCTTCCACCATCGTGGAACTTGGACCTGGTGCTCAGCGCGCTAACGGGCCCACCATTTGAACCCTTAGCCACAGTTCCCCTACGTCTCCTTACGATAAAAACAACCTTCCTCCTTGCAATTACGTCAGCTCGCAGGGTGAGTGAGCTCGCAGCAGTTATGGCAACGCCGCCCTGCACAGTATTCTCAAAGGAGGCAGTAACTTTACGGCTGCACCCAGCCTTTGTTCCGAAAGTTTCTTCAGAGTTCCACCTTAACGAACCCATAGTTTTACCCTCGTTTTACCTGAAGCCTCACAGCTCCAGCAAGGAGGCACGCCTACATCTCCTGGACGTGAGGAGGGCATTGGCCTTCTACATAGACAGAACTAAGTCCTTCCGGAAAACGGACAGACTTCTAGTTTCTCTCGCTCCCAGGTCAAAAGGAGAGGGTCTCTCTTCACAGAGAATCTCGAAGCACATTGTGTCCTGTATAAAAATGTGCTACGAACTTCGAAAGACTCCTTTGCTGGCCCCGCCTAGGGCTCACTCTACCGGGGCAGTGGCGGTGTCAACAGCCTTTTTCAATGGCATCGCGTTAAAAGACATCTGTAGAGTGGCGACCTGGTCATCCTACGACACCTTCGCCAAGCATTATGCCCTACATCGGTTATTCCAAGAGGATACCCGCCTCTCGACAGCGGTCCTTTCAGGGGCAAGCTGCACATAAACCGATTACCCACCTCCTTACTTGGGTTACTGCTGGGTAGTCACCTATTGTGGAGCACCCACGAGGACACTCGGTGAAGAAAGAGAAGTTACTCACCGTAGTAACGATGGTTCTTCGAGATGTGTCCCCGTGGGTGCTCCACCACCCGCCCATCCTCCCCGCTTTGGATCTCTGTTTAGTGTTTTTCAGGAGCATCCGAGGTGGTTGGTCAAGGAACTGGCGGGGACCGGATTGCGCACATGGCCAGGGACATGCAAGGGAGCAGTGTGCGCCGGCGCATGCGCGATCCAGGAGAAACTGCTGGAAAGTTTCCTATCTGCGGCGCCGGGCGAGCCCGACACCTATTGTGGAGCACCCACAGGTACACATCTCGAAGAACCATCGTTACTACGGTGAGAAACTTCTCTTTCTGGATATTTTGTACCCTCATAACTACCATTTATAAGTATCATTCCACAAGTTTCTGTGGTGCCTATTATATCTGTATCTCACTTGATATTAGGCACTCAAATTCAGCCATCTTAGTATTTAGACTTGTAGAATTTGATTACAAGCACTTATGAAGGCAGACAATTAAATATTGATACATTTTATGTGATGCAGTTGAATAGGACTTCTTTGCATTTGACTGTTTATCTTCAGCTCCTTCCTGTACTTTATCAATTTCTATCCTCTTCTCTTTGTTAGGATATAGAAAATCCCTGCTAATAGAGCCTCTCCTAACAAATGTCTTTGTCCAGACACTATATTCTTCCTCACCAGTGAGCTTTCCCCCTGCCCTAAATTTAAAAATCCAACCAATGGACACCACTCGCAAGAATTTTCCAGTTAGGCACACCTGGAGTACATGTCCACCTCTCCTCCCCGCTACCTTTCCAGTGGATTATAGACATGGAACATGCAGCTCAAAGAATTCCAGTTATAAAAGCAAGTAACTTCCTGTGAGAAGAGAATCAAGCTCAGAATATTTTTTTTCATTTCCTGTTTTAAATAAATTATTTTCACTCATTAAGAGATAATGTTAATGGCATTGTACCTGGGGGTGCTATAAGTTCCTGCTGAAATATAAACAGAGAGAAAATCATTCGCAACATACACCTCCGTTAGTACTAATGCTGTTAGAACAAAACTATTTTAGTTTTAAATCTAAATAGAACACAACAGACTGTGGGGACAAGCCCTTGCTGACTTTGCACAGAGCTCTAACTCAGCCATTTGTGGAGAGAGGGGAACATGAGACCATGACAACTTTTGAGGTATTTTAGTCTTCAGAGGGTCAGAGGATGCTGAAATGGAGTATTGAGCTGAAAGATAAATACATCCAAAGTAATTTGTCTATATGTCCCTCTTGTTTATAGTGTTTGGGGCCTCCTGCTTAAGAAATCCATCTGGCCTCTGCACTTCCCTTGAGGCAAAGTTGGGACTCTCCTTCCCTTTTCTTCCTCTGCACCGGGCATGATATTTTTGAATAGCCAGTGAATCCAAAAGCTACATGCACCTCCACGTCACTGTGCCAAAATTCCATGTCCAGCCCGGCCTGCCTTACTCTGACACGTATTGTCAGTGAAGCCATTGGGACCACTCAGGTGAGTAAAGAAAGGATGGGACAGCCTTCCTTTCTGTGTGTATACCATACTGCCACAGTGTCCAATAGATGCGGTGTGGTGGTGAAAAGGGCACCACGGTGTGGTGATTCTGGGCTCTGGAGCCACATGCAACTCTTGCTGGAGCCTTTAAATGTAGCTTCTCAGAGGCGCACACATGAGTGCCCTCTGCCCACTCTGTGCCTGTGCCCCACTGCTTGGTGGGACGAGATCAGGGCGGGAGTGGTGGTGGCTCCTGCCGCCGCTGCTTGGGGCCCCCACATGGTGGCTCTGGTGAGTCCCTGTGAGGGGGTGCAGGGGGCAAAGGTGGTGCCTGGCTTTGAGGGAGGGCATTCTGTTGGTGGCAGAGGCTGGGGGAACCTGGCTTTTCGGGAGGGAGAGGGCATTTATTTAGAGCTGCGGGGAGGGTGGGTGAGGTGGCGAATACGGAAAGATGACAACGACGAGTGTGGTGATCCTTGAATTACTGTTGAACACCACTGCCATACCGTCTGCAGCTGGTCTCAGCAATCCATCTCATTGTGCTTCTTAATAGGCCGGTCACTTGGGACAGAAGTTCATTGGTGGTGAGATTGTGATCTTTGTTGTCAGGGTTTTACTGATCACGCGTAGATAGCTTTGTGTGCGTCTGTGTCTGTGTGCGTGCACTGAATTCATGTGAACTCTGCAAATCACTTTATGTTCAGCAGCCTCCTCAAATCAACTGATCAGAGGTAATTTAGATAAAGCATCTGCTTCCTTGTCCCCATCCATAGTCAATATTTAGCTGTCTAGCTGTAATAAGGAAACCTTGCTAACCAGCACACACTATGCACAGGTCATCTCAGTTGCTTCAAAGCAAATTTGATGCTACAGTACAAGGGTAAATTTTATCCACTGTAAGTAGATAAGCTATTTAATGTAAGGCTGGATACATCATAAGTGTCTCAAATGTCCTTAACGGATATTATTTTTTAGAAAGTGT
The DNA here is from genome assembly GCF_033958435.1 of Carettochelys insculpta. Lineage (NCBI taxonomy): Eukaryota > Metazoa > Chordata > Testudines > Carettochelyidae > Carettochelys > Carettochelys insculpta. The sequence continues at coordinate 48,060,095 of NC_134147.1, read as the reverse complement.
CCTTTCACTTTGCATACTGCAAATCAGTAATGAGGTACCTATGCATTGACATTCACAGGGCAGCTGGGCTCAAATACTCCTAAAGTATTGATCTAAATGTTAAAAGCTATCATATTATGCTTTTACGACTGATTTTTTTTCACCATGACTATGCCCCTTGTTCAGCAAGCTATAGTTTAGACATTTGTGGATTTCAAGCCCAGAAGGGACCATTCTGACCATCTCAGCTAACCTCCTGCATAACAATGGCCAGAGAACTTCACCAAGTGATGTTTTTTTCCCAGCAAAGAATAATCCAGGCTTTATTCTGGATGGTTTGCCTTCTCATGTGCATAAGGACTGTGAGCATTAGGGGGAGTGAAACATGGATAGGTCAATGAGCCTGCCAACAAGTATCCAAGAAATGAATGTGGCTAATCAAGGAAATACAAGTGCAGCCTTAGCTAATGGCATTGATGTCTTTCAATTAGCTGTACTAAAAGAAGTTACATTGTGTGCCTCTGGGTCCTGGGGAGAAGCAGCACCATTCCAGCTTTGGTGGAAGTGATGAATGGCCTCGAGAAGAAGAGGGGAGGCCTCCCAACAAATTACACAGCCTAGGCAAACAAGTTTGCACTAGACTATAATTAAACCATAGAATTTACAAACCATATACTTAAAGTTCTACTTTGGAAATGAATATATAGAAATGGGACCTTTGTATTTCACAGTTTTGCTTGTCTGGTGTATTTTGGAGCCTATCTCCTTACCCTATTGCCAATAGCATGCATTCCTGATTTTTTTTTTTCGCCAGCTCTGCAGAGCCAAGTGGGTAAAGAGAACAAATCCTTCACTGTGCATCAGTAACAGAGCTGTTGACACAGGTGTAACGGACTAGAATTCAGTAATCTCATTGAAAGCCCTGGGGCTACAAAAAGATAACTGAGGGCAGGATTTGGGATCTTTATCACTAGTGATAAAGAGAAGAATATAATTTGGGTTACTTTCAGAGTCCAGCCTGAGCTTGCTGGGTTGGCAGCTATTGAAAAGCACGATCTTCACATGATGTCAGCTGTGATCATAACTCTGTTTATGTAAGGGAAGCACATGGCAGGACTATTTACAATAACACTCTCCTCTATTTAAACTGAGCACAGCTGATATGGAGTCACTGAGGGCCAGGTTTCCAAATGAACTCAGCACCCATATAGAATAATAGTGCTGAGCTCTTTGGAAATTCAGCACTGAAATGTGGGAGGCCCACAAGGTCATTTTACGGTCATGGCTCACAATAGAAACACTTAAATGAATTTTAAATGAAACACACCAGAGCACTGATTTCGGAAAAAGTTGCAAATGGTAAAAGCGTCTCCAGAAATCAGGGCAGGTATTCAGGTTTCTTTAGGTGAATTTAGAAGCTTGATTTTTAGGGTCCTGTTTTTAAAAAATTATCGTCATCCAAAATTAACCTAATCTTGGAAACTCTCAGCTCTTGCAGTTAAATAAAGACACTGAAGGTCTCACCCATAGACTGCTGAATTTATTGAGAGTCTTTTCCACCTGTAATGTATATGGATCAGGCTGTATCTGAAAGCTTATAGTTTTATACAGCTCTCTGGGTGAGTCTTTCTCAGGAGCGTTGTTTTTTCCTATTATCAGAATCACTGAACTTTAGTAAACCCTGTATATCAGTGAATGACAACAAATATTCAGAGTGGGAGGTGCACTGAGTTCTTGTTAGCTAGCCATATCACATGCTATTTGAGGTGCTCTTATGAGACTGGCATCTCTACAAATAAACAAGCATATAACAACTTAATTTTAAGCCTTTCTTGTAGTATCCTCATCCACACCAATATCCACAAAAATGAATTGTGGATCTCCACAGATGCAGATATCTATGGTTATGGAGTGAACATGTGCTGATTTGCAGGGCTCTAGAATTCTTCTGATAAATTTTGGATCCCCTGGGTGGAATCCTGGCCTTGCTTGAATTAAATTGCCAAACTCCCTATGAATTCATTGAGGCCAGGGACTCACCTCAAATATTTATTTAAGAGGACACTGAACCAAAACTGGCATGCACCTCTGCTGCTATAAAACACGCTGAGGCAAACAGGAGGCAGCTGAGGAGGTTAAGGTGGGAGGAGCTGGAACATTTTTGTCAGATCATGGCCTCAGCACACAGGAGTCTTTAAGGAAATTCTCTCTGCCTGTGGGGTCCGAGGTGTGCTAAAGCTACTGCAGTGGCTCCTACATCACCATACTCAGTCCCTGTCAGTGGCTCTACTGCTTTGGGGCCTGTTGAAATGCCATGGCAGTACTGCTCTGGCTGTATGTGGCTATCAGTGAGTGGGGATGAGGGGGAGAAGGGCAGTGCAGTGGTCCGAGTGGCGCTGAGAGCTGACTGCCCTTTGCACCTCCCCTTCTGCTCTTGGTCCCACCATTTCCAGGGTGCAGACCTGGGCCCCTTCCACCTTGTCCCAGGGTGGCTATCAGTGTCACTGGCCTTATGCAAGGATGCTTTATTTACCCCAAAGACTCATGCCATGGCCAGGCCAAGTACAAGGAGAATCTTGGGAATGAGCTATCTTGGCTATGTGTTTTGATTTAGTGCTTAGATTAATTCTGTTTTTTAATTTCCTCATTAGGGCATTGTTGTGATACCCTTTGTATTAAATATCAAAGGCAGTAGGCCAGCTGCTAATTACAGCTTACTTAGGAGAGTGGCATAACTTGTGGGATATTTTTGCATTTAAAAAATAAGCAAATATCTGTTATGCTTCCTGAAGAGTGTGTTAACAAGGGAGAGATGCTGGCACGTCTGTCACAGCATGATGTGAGTCAGCTAAGGGTCGAGTGAGATTCCTTCTCTTTTCCCCGCCTAAACACTAAAACTTCTCCTTTGTGGCTCAGCTTTTTCTACACTTGTATTCCTATTTTTAAGCTCTGGGGCTTCCTTGAAATCTTGTTCCACTTGAGAAGTGATGTTCCTGTCTTACTCATGTCAAATCTAATTCAGAGATTAATATTGCACAGATCTGTAGAGCTGTGATCTTTCCCAACAGTTTGTCCTCAATCATTTCATTATAGCAAGGTTACCAAATTGACATATCTTGGCTAATTCTCATAATGCAGCTATATAGGGCTACGTCTACACGTGCAGCCAACATCGAAATAGCTTATTTCGATGTTGCGACATCGAAATAGTCTATTTCGATGAATAACGTCTACATGTCCTCCAGGGCCGGCAACGTCGATGTTCAACTTCGACGTTGTTCAGCCCATCATCGAAATAGGCGCAGCGAGGGAACGTCTACACGTCAAAGTAGCACACATCGAAATAGGGATGCCAGGCACAGCTGCAGACAGGGTCAACGGGCGGACTAGCGCTTCCGGGGCAACAGCTAGCTGCTCCCTTAAAGGGCCCCTCCCACATACACTCAGCCTGCACAGCACGCGGTCTGAGGAGCCATATAGGCACACAGACCCCGGGCGCCGCAGTCATGGACCCCCAGCAGCAGCAGCAGCAGCAGCAGCAGCAGCAGCAGCAGCAGCAGCAGCAGCTAGAGGTCCACCCAGCCCTCCCGGCAGGAGCAGGGCTTGCCCTGGCTCATGCCATGTGGGAGGCAGCTGATTACCTTCTTGCCCCAGGGGAGGAGATGCCCCCAGGGCAGCAGGGCTCAACCCCTATCCCTGCAGCACCCCGCTCCACCCCCCGCCTCACACGCCGGCAGCTGTGGAGCTACCCCACCAGTACCGACTGGTGGGAGCGGCTGGTGCTTGGGGAGTGGGACGACGACCACTGGCTCAGGAACTTCAGGATGACCCGCCAGACATTCCTGGAGCTGTGCCAGTGGCTCACCCCCGCACTCAGGCACCGGGACACTGCCATGCGGCGTGCCCTCCCTGTGGAGAAACGGGTTGGCATTGCTGTCTGGAAGCTGGCCACTCCGGACAGCTACCGATCCGTGGGGCAGCAGTTTGGTGTCGGAAAGGCCACCGTCGGGGCTGTCTTCATGGAGGTAAGAGAACCCACAGGGGGAGGCCAGGGCAGGGCAGGGGGGCCAGGGCAGGGCAGGGCAGGGGGGCCAGAGCAGGGCAGGGCAGGGCAGGGGGGCCAGGGCAGAGCAGGGGGGCCAGGGCAGGGCAGGGCAGGGCAGGGCAGGGCGGCCAGGGCAGGGCAGGGCCACGCACACCCTGCTCACCCCTCATTGGGGCTGTCCCATGTGCTTTCTCTGCAGGTCGTGCGTGCCATCAACGCCATGCTCCTGCACAGGCTCGTGAGGCTGGGGGACCCACATGCCACTGTCGCCGCCTTTGCCACCCTGGGCTTCCCCAACTGCTTCGGGGCTCTGGATGGGACTCACATCCCCATCCGCGCCCCGCACCACAGTGGAGGACGATACCTCAATCGGAAGGGCTACCATTCAGTCGTCCTGCAGGCCTTGGTGGACAGCCGGGGACGTTTCCAGGACATTTACGTGGGCTGGCCTGGCAGCACCCACGACGCCCTGGTTTTCCGGAACTCGGGCATGTGCCGCCGGCTGGAGGCGGGGACCTACATCCCCCAGCGGGAGATCCCTCTGGGGGACACCACCATGCCCTTCTGCGTCATCGCAGATGCGGCCTACCCCCTCCGGCCGTGGCTCATGCACCCCTACACGGGCCACCTCTCCGCTAGTCAGGAGCGCTTCAACGAGTGCCTGAACCGTGCGCGCCAGGTGGTGGAGCGCTCATTTGGCCGCCTCAAGGGACGCTGGCGATGTCTCCTGACACGCCTGGATGCCAGCCCCAACAACATCCCCCAGATTGTGGGTGCCTGCTGCGCCCTGCACAACCTCGTGGAGAGCAAGGGGGAGACCTTTCTTCAGGGCTGGGCCGCAGAGGCCGGCAGGGCACACGTCCAGCCACCTGCTGCCCCCAGTCGGCAGGTGGACCCAGAGGGGACCCGGGTCCGGGAGGCCCTGTGGGCCCACTTCGACCAACAGGCTGTGGGGTGAACTCTGCCCAGGCCCCCTACTGCCTGCCCCTTCCTCCCCCACACTCCTGCCCCAACGCCCACAACATGGAGCACCCCACTGCCCCCCCGCCCCCTTGTCCTGGAGAAATGACATCACGAACTTGTGGGTGAACGTAAATGTTTTTTTTGTCTTAACGAATTTTTTTTTTTTTTTGGTAAATAAATAAATATGTGACACACAAACCAAAAAGGAGGGACAAACGTTCAACCAATTCAGGATGGGCACAAATAAAACAATACAACCAGAAAGCAAATCAGTGTGCGCCATCAACAAAAAAGAGAAGCAGGGAGGAGAACGGGGAGAACTATTTACGGGGGGGGACAGGGCAAACGGGGGCGCCAAAATAAACCAGTCCAAACTATGTACAACAAAGGGGGGGGCCACATCCCGGGCCCCTCGCCCCTACAGCCCAGCACTGGGCGTGCCCGGCCAGGAGCTCCGCCGTGCCTGCAGTCTGGTCCGCGGCTGGGTGGGAGCGGGCTGCACCGGAAGGTATCGGCGCCGGCGAGTCTCGGGTGGCTCCAGGGGTCCCTCGGCGCGGTGGCCCTCGCGGGGAGGTGGTGGGGCGACGGCGGACGGCCCGGCGACGGCTGGAGCAGCTGGTGGTGGGGCTGCAGGAGCGGGCATGGTGGGCGGTGGCTCGGCCGGCGCGGCATGGGGGGCCAGGTAGTCAACCAGCCGGTTGAGTGTCTGCATATAGGCCCCCCATGCCTCCTTGCGCCAGGCCAGCGCCTGCTCCTGCAGCCGGAGGTGCTGCTCCAACACCTCCAGCTGCCGGCGGAGGATGGCCAGCAGCTGGGGGTCCGTTGCCACCGCCGGTAGCAGGCGCGGGGTCCGCCGTCTTGCCCTCCGCGGGGCCGGTCGTTCCTCTGCCGAGGGGCTGCCCTGGAGCGAGGGTCCCGGAGGGCTCTCCGGGACAACCGAGGCCTCGCCGGCGCTCTCTTCCGGTCCTTCGGATGGTGCAGGTGCAGGTGCAGGACACAGGAGAGGAGGGGGGAAAGAAGAATGGAGACAGGCGTTAGTGTGGGCCCCAAGCCGTGGCCTTTGTCCCCCCTGCCCTGTGCTGCAGGTTCCCCATCCCCGTCCCCGGGAGATGCTGCTGTGATGGATGGGGTTCAGGGGTCCCCCTGCCCTGCAGCCCGTCCCCTGGTGGGAGCGACTCTCACTTCACCCCGCAGGGTCTGAGAGCAGGAGAAGTTTCTTAGGCCACAGATGGCCACTTTCTGGCAGGAGTGACAGCACCAGCTGTCGGAAGAGACAGTCCTTCCAACCCGTCGTGGGGAGAAGACCCGAAGGGGGGCCCCTCTGGGATGCAGCTTTCCCCCTCCTCTGGCTGGCTGCCTTCCAGCTCTCCCTTCCCCTAGCCTCTACCTGTGGCCCCCGCCCTCGCCCCCCAATTCCAAGCCAGCTCGGCTCCTCCCTCCTGTTTGCTCAGGGCAGAGGTGTCACCTGCCAGCTGTAGCGCCAGGATCCTCCTTTGGCCCTGGGAGCTCCTCGGCTCTGGTGGCTCATATGTAGCCTGAGTCTCCCTTTGGCACTCCCCCCACTCCATCACATGCTGCTGCTGCGGGGTGTCCCACCCCCTCCGCCCGGGGGCCCCTCGAGGTTCCGCTCCCCCCTGGCCCGGGGATGGGGCATGGCACTGTCATGCAGGGTGGGGGGGGGGGCACGGGCTGATGGCTGCAGTGCTGTGAGGGCCATGGCCCTGGTGTCCTTGGGGCCATGGCCATGTGAGCATGTGGGCGGCCCTGGACACATCTCTGTTACCCCCGCCCCTCAAGCCCCGGGGTGTCCACCAGAGAGGGGTACCTACCTGTGGGTCCGCTCCCACGGTCCGGAGATCCCCGGGGGTCGGAGGCCCTGCTGCTGCTCCGGGATGGCAGTAGGAGGATCTGCAGGCCGGTGTCAGTGGAGGAGGAGCCCCCCTCCTCCTCCTCCTCCTCCTCCTGCCGCGATGTCCCGGGGATGGCCTCCGGGGGGGGCCCCCAGGGTGCGGGGCTTGCCTCCGGGTCGGACTCCGGCTGCAGGGCCTGCTGGGGCTCGTCAGCCGAGGTGTCAAGGGTGGCCGGAGGCGAGGAGGTGTGCCGGGAGCCCAGGATGTCCCTGAGCTCCCTGTAAAAGGGGCAAGTGACGGGGGCGGCCCCAGATCGGCTGGCCGCATCCCGGGCCCGGGAATAACCCTGCCGCAGCTCCTTCACCTTACTCCGGACATGGTCCGGAGTGCGGGCAGGGTGACCCCGGGCAGCCAGGCCGTCGGCCAGCCGAGCGAACGCATCCACGTTCCGCCTCTTGCTCCCCATTACCTGGAGCACCTCCTCCTCGCTCCAGAGCCCCAGCAGGTCCCGCAGCTCGGCCTCCGTCCAAGAGGGGCCCCACTGCCGCTTCCCAGACTGGCTGGTCCTCTGGCTGCCCTGGCTGCTCTGGCTCCCCTTGGGGGGGGTCCCCTGGGGGCGCTGGGGGGGCTGCTGGGCAGCCATCGCCGCTGTCAGGGGCTGAGGGCTCGGCAGGCTGCCCGCGTGTACAGGCTGCAGCCTGCACGTTGCCTCAGCTTCCTGCAGTCAGGGCGGGGGAGGGGACCTTTAAGGGGCCGCTCCATGCGGCCACCAGTGAGCTGAGGGGCTGGAGAGAGTGTCTCTCAACCCCCCAGCTGATGGCCGCCATGGAGGACCCAGCAATTTCGACGTTGCGGGACGCGGATCGTCTACACTGTCCCTACTTCGACGTTGAACGTCGAAGTAGGGCGCTATTCCTCTCTCCTCATGAGGTTAGCGACTTCGACGTCTCGCCGCCTAACGTCGAAGTTAACTTCGAAATAGCGCCCGACGCGTGTAGACGCAACGGGCGCTATTTCGAAGTTGGTGCCGCTACTTCGAAGTAGCGTGCACGTGTAGACGCAGCTTAGATGGCCAGTGTTGTGTACATGCCACCTAATGCTCAGCTGTATCATTACCAAATGTTGGAAAATGACCTTTCTGAGAAACCTAGCCCTGTCGTAGCATGAGGAACCACTCAAGCTTGTACATATCCACATAGAGAGTATGAAATATCCTTTTGTCCATGGAGCCCAATATTTGCAACAGTGTTTTTGTTCTGTTTTGTTTTTCAGCAGAAAATGCAAATAAGGAAATACACCAATGTTTTGCACCACTGATATTTGGCATGGTAGGCTGCTAAAGATGAACCAAGATGTCAAGGGAAGGGTCTCTGTTTATATTAATTCCTACATTGTAGACCTTTTCAAATAAACTGTAATGTTATAATTTTTCAAATGGTGCCAAAGGAATGACTTTAATAATAATAAAGCAATCTGTAATCACCCAAAAAGAAGAGGTAATGCAGCTACTAACCATAATAACCACATGCCTAATTCATAGAATAGGGTTACAATGGACTGCAAGGATCATCTAGTCTAACTAATTAGTTACTATTCCTCACCAAGGATATTTTAATGGGATGGAATGATCTTAAGACCAATTAATTCTCCATTTACTGTTGTATGAAAGTAAACTAAATAGAAACTAAAGATGTTTGCAAAATGGTCAAGTACAAGTTTTTTTTCATAAGTTCCCATTAGAAAATATTTTGTGCAATAATTTCTATTCACAAATAAGTGACATTAGTTGCAGATAAAAGGACACGGTGCCATGTTTTCAAAATCCTTATGTAAACTATTCCATGTAACAAACAGTTCTTTAATTGTGACAATTACCTGGAACATGTGTGCAAATCAGGAAACTGTATATAAAGAACCAATGAGATGATTTTATCTATTTTTAAAAAACTCTTCAGCAATCAAACATTCAAGGAAGGTTTATATGTACAGCAAACTAAGCCAAGAAATTTCAAATAATGGGATTAGTAAATGGGCCAAGATTATCAAAATTAGGAGTGAAATGTTAGGTTTTGAAATGCAGATTTAAGGACCTACATGAAACAAGATAGAGGCTTCCCATTCATTGTTTGTAAACATTTATTAATTTTGATCTCTTTCCCAACAATTAAGAACACAAGAATAGCCAGACTAGGTTGGACAAAAGATCCAGATAGCCCAGTGTCAGTATTCCAACATTGGCCAATACCAGGTACCCCAGAGGGAGTGAACAGAACATGGAGGCATCAAGTGATCCATTGCCTGTTGCTTATTCCCAGCTTCTAGCAAATAGAGGCTAGGTACACCATATCTGTCCATCCTGGCTAATAGCCATTGATAGACGTAGCCACCATGAATTTATCTAGCTCTTTTTTGAACCCAGTTATAGTCTTAGCCAGGCAAACTGTGGCTCTGGAGCCACATGCATCTTGTTAAGGACTTCTGTGTGGTTCCCAATGCTGTAATTGCAAAGTAAAAACAAAAACAAAATCCTCCTGATTATTTTTGACAAACAGTGAACATCTAAAAGCCCAGCAATGAACAACTCAGAAGGCAATGTGACCTAACACAAGGAAATGTAAGCTGTTCTCATTGTAATGCTAATTTTTTGCTCTCAAATTCTACCTGTAAACTGGGTCTAGATGTTACCATGTCTTGTACTTCAGTCATTTCCCATGTAGGAGCAGCTATAGTGTTTCAGGCATACCTCTTACTGAGGCAGAGTCTAAGTACAGGTACTGTAAGATACTAGGTCACTGAAAACCCCCTTGTTAAAATATAGTTAAATATAAACCTTATTGTGCTGCACTGTGGTGCTTGTCAAGAACTATACCTGTTAATTTAAAGGTGATGTAGCAGGAGAATGTGTGGCATATGGCCATAAAACCCAATCCATGCCTGTCACAGCTTGCAGGCTGAATGCCCTCAGGCAGGTCTTCTCAAGTGAGATTCATAACCCCAGGGGAGTCAGCTGAACAGATGTTGAGAGCTTTTGAATGAAATTGCTTCCTCCAGGGATTGCTGCTAGCTTGTGCTGGTCTGTTTGTCTCATTCTCCTCTTCCTGATCTCATATGCAAGAACAGCTGGAGAAGAAAAAGGGGAAGTGGCATTGCTAGAGACCTGGGGGTGCAAAACAACTGACTATGGATATGGGCAGTAACGGGGAAAAAACTCATCTCAGTAGATATTAAGTTAACAGCTATTGTTGATTCTGTTTCTTAATAGAAAAGTGTGCAATGCCTAGAAAGAGTTCGTATCCTGAGTAAGGGTTTGTTTAACCTAATCTACTTTAATTTATTTTATCTAATCAATCTCACACTCCTCTTTTATATACATCAATTATCTGTTTTCTAGTAGATCACTCGTTATTTGTACTATATGAAGGCTAACTGTACTGAACATGAAAATTGAAACAGATAACACAGTAATTGTTTTTAGAGTGTAATAATTCATGAGAATTGCCTGCAAAGCAAGTTGTTGATGGTCTTCAGGGTAAACACATTAAAAAAGGCCCTTCTAAGCTCTTTTACAATCTATTAACATAATAACATCTCATAAAACTAGTGTTTTCATGATTCAAAGACATCTGATGTTGAGCTATTAAGTATCTTTTATCTTCTGCTCAGATGCCAGTGGGTCCCCTTTTGGGCAGCATCTGGTGATTTTACCTGTGCCACGCAGTTGTGGCTGAGGCATTTCCTGCAGTTCTGTAAAAGTGACCCACCGTTGATAATACACTAGCACTCAACTTCTCTTACATGAAACCCATTTGTGAATGTGAAAATCACAATACATTTTGCAGCATTCCAAGATATATGCCAATATGTGCATAGCTTAATCAAATTAGATCTCAAAACCTTTAATTCCATCATTAGGCGTTATTATTTCCTCTTCAAACCATGTAATTAAATATCACATGAGGAATATATTATTTTCTTTCACTTATTTAGTAAAGTATCAAGGGTTACATTTGACAATGGTATTCTGATACACATCTGTTTGTATTTAAATTAGAAAGGTTTTAATGATACCTCCAGAATTGCAGAAGCAATTGGTTAACTAAACTAAGGGAATTCACTGCAAATTAGATCGTTATGTTTACATAAGATCTGTTTAATTCAAGAATTGTTGTATAATTAGTGATATTATACAGAGGAAAATTAGATATGCTTACATGATGTACTCTTCTTTGGCATATTGTGAAATTACAAAGAACACTGATTGATCAGTCTTCACTGAATATCTCCTTGATTCTTTTGTAGGTAATGTCCAGTGGCAATAACATACACTATTAAAGGATTTTGAGAGATCCTGGAAAATTTGAAAGGAAACTATATTAAGTAGAGACTGAAATTATAATATTTTGCTTGAAATTCACAAGTATTAAGATCTAATGCACTATCTTTAAATGATAGGTAATAGTAAATAAAACAACACTGAGAATAATCTGCTGATTGCATCTAGAAAGAAAGAAATTGAAAGCATTCTGGCTGTAATCTAACGGTGCAGGCAGTAGTAGTACATTGGACTATAGGAACTGCCAAAAAAGAATCAGACAATTGGCCTCTCTGGCCTAGTATTCTCTGTCCATGGCCAGCCTCAGCTGCTTTAGATAGATGTGGAAGAAACCCTGTATTTGGCAGCTAGAGAAAAGTGCCCAAGGAGTAAGATTCTGCTTAGTCATCAGAATTTTGGTATATGGACAAAGGCCATTTTTCAGCAGTTGTTTCAGGACAGGTTGGGTGTTGAGCCCATGCTCACCTTTTCTTATCATAATAGACAAATGTAGGTAAGCCTGGCATGTGCTGAATTTTTAGTGACACCCTGTGTCCCATGTTGTAAAGGGATACCTATCTCGATTTCATGAAATCATGATCTGTGGTATTTGGGACCAATGCTCTGACAGATGCCTGAGGTCATTATCTAATTCTTCAACATCAACACCAAGCATTAAACATGTTTCAGAGGTTAGATTCTGGATAATACTTTATTGGAGTGGGCTGAGAGGTGTGTTTGAATACAGGTTACACTTTTCTGGTCTGGAACCTTCAGGACCTGAGTGATCCTGGACCAGGGATTTTGCCAAGCTGGGGAGGTCAATGATCCCTTCCTGGCCTCTGGCCCTCTCAGGCTCCCCTCCTGGCTGCAGGTCACTTTCTAACTGCTGCCAACAGCTCCCTACCATCTTTTCCCAGCCAGACCCCAACCCCTACTCCTGGTGGCAGTGGCTGGCAGCTGCCCTGGCAGCTTGTCCCCAGCTCTGCTATGGGCTGTCACTCCCTGACCTCAGTCACTGTTACCCTGTCCCCACCACAGGCTGTGACTCCCCATCTGTGGCTCCATAGCCCTCACCACAAGCTGTTGCTCCCTGGCCCCAGATATGGCTCCCTGGATGCTGCTGTCTTCTCTTTCACCAGCTCAGATGGGCCCAGACCAGGGCTCCCAGCTGCTGACTCTCAGCTAGCACCCACTCCAGGTTGCCAGGGCTCTCTGATTCAGCAATGTCTGTGATCATGCCAGATCATGGATGTTGCCAGACTAGAGGGTCATGGATTTTAGAGGTTCAACCCATAATATTTTTACATATAAAATGTGCAGCTGAGCACAATCTGACACAAAGACTGCTTTCAAAACCTCTAACAATCATGTCATTCCTGAATATTTGTGTATCAGTCACCAACACATGCACAGTGGGAACCATTTAAAAAGCAGCATTTCCTAACAGTTACCATGAGGCCTTTATCAGAGTCCACTGAAGTCAGTATGAATCCTTCCATTTGTTTCAGTGGGTGCTAAGCCTAGCTGTGTTCAGATCCATCTTTGGTGTCAGTGTAGTATAAAGACAGGAGCCATTGCCAAATTTGAGTCCAGATTTTTGAACCTCTGTATTTCAAAAGTGTTCAGATTGGTGTGTGTTCAAAATGATGAATCAAAGTCTTAGCAATGACTGAGGACTCCAGAAAATCGTAAAGAACAATATAAGTGCTTTCTAATGCCGGCGTTGGCCCAGTGGAGACAACTGCATGCAGCAGTCTGGTGCTTATAAAATGGCACTGGTTGGTGCCTGTGTTTTCCGCTTCAACCACTACAGGTCTGGGTCCTAAAGCAGTGCTGACTCTGCCTTCAAGGAAACATTTGAAAATGGATTAGTTTGCAAGTAGTTGCATTGATTTAGTGCATGTTTACTGTTCAGATATGCAGTGGGGCTGGTTACCTCTATAAGATAAATATTAAAATTGTATTTGAACCTCACATTAACATTCATAATCTTGTCATTACAGGTTCCTGTTCTGAATAAGATTCACCTCTCAGTGTTAAGGCAGTAATAAGAATGGGTTTATTTTGGTAAATTTTCAGCTTCCCGTTATAACCTGCCATAGGGAGGAATTAATTTTATGGCATTTTTACTATTCTGTTTCATCATTTGAGTCACAGGAATGAGGCATCCATCAGGATTAGAGGGAAAAATGGTACTTATGAACAGAGCTAGACTGACAGGTCTGGCAACAGAAATCCATCTTGAGCACATTGCAGCTATGGATACATGCAGACAGTACTTGTATTATTTAGTCGGTTTCATAATGGCATGGATTAAGGGCCAGCCAAGAATGGGGTTCTGTTGTATATAGACTGAGCAATGCCTTCAAGACCTTACAAAATAAACACACAAGACAGACATGTGGTGGAGAAAGGACAGAACACAAGAGGAGTGAACAATATGATGGTAGCAAATGGCAGGCTAGTTCCACAGTGTTTGGGGAAAGTGAGCAGAGCTAGGAGAGGATTAGCCAAACAGAAACAGAAGCCAGAGAGGGGGAAAACAGAATGGGGGCGGGGAGAGGGACAGGGAGTTGTGTCAAGGTGAGGTGATGAGACTGTGAGAGAGGAGATACAGGAGGTTCAGAGCAGTGGTCTCAAGCTCATGGCCTGTACGCCATCTACGGCTCAAGCAGGTCCCCAGCCTGACCCCTGTGGCTGCTGGCATATGAGTCTCTGAGACCCTGTCAGGACGATAGGGAGGTTCCATAAGCCTGGCCCCTGCTCCACCCCTACCCTGCCTCTTCCTGCTCCTGGTAGTCCTCCCCAGCATTGCACTCTCTTCCCAAAACTGCCTTTGCCACTGGGTGCAGCCTTGGCGATTACCTGGGTAGGGGCCTGGCACAGGGCAGCATCAGGAATTGGGGTTTCCTGCACTCAACATAGCGGGAAAGTGGAGCAATGCAGCGGCCTCTGCTCTGCCACCATCTCCCAGGCCAGCCCAGTTGCTCCACTTCACCGTGGCATTGGGAAGCAGAACAAGCAGTCTGGTCTGGGAGATGGCAGCAGAGCAGAGCAGAGACTGCTGTGTCACTCTGCTTCCCTGCATCTCCTGCCACCACAGTGAGTGCGGGGGCAGGGCCGTCTCTTGTTGCTGACTCCCGCTGCCCACAGGCTAATCTGAATATGGAGGACTGTCTCTTCCGCAGGATGGCTGGGGAAGCTGCCGTAGGGCCCTCCAAAGCATGGGACCTGTGGTGGCTGCCCCAAACCATCCTATGGATGGGGCAGCTCTGCACACACCCTGACCACAGGGATGTGCCTGCAGTGGTGTGAAGGTAGCAGCTGGAAGCTGCTCTAACCCCACTGTGCTGCCCCTGGTGGCAGTGGGGACCCACTGGGGGTTTTAATTTAACCAGGGCTGGCAGGTGGAGCAGGGGAGGGAAGCATGGAGACCCCAGTCAGAGGGGTGCCCACTGACCTGCTAAGAGGATTGGAGGACTGGCATTGTGCCCAAGATAAACTGAGTTTGAGACCCTGGTTTAGAGGAATCAGTCAATCAACATCTGGCGGAGAAGTCCAGTCAAAACTGTAGAAAGTTCTCTGGCTGTCCACAGGTCCCTACTTTGGCTGCTTCTGCCCCTGCTTGCTGGAGTCTGTCTGGCTCAATGGTTGATTATCACTGTAGATTGAATTTGGGACCTTTGACACCAAAATCAGCAGCCCCTCAGGCTCTCAGAAGTAGATGAATAAGGGCAGATCTACACTACAAAAGAAGTTTGACCTAAGATGCATAGCTCCAACTATGACAATTTTGTAGCTGGTGTCGACAGACCTTAAGTCAAATTTCTGGTGTGGCCTCACCATAGGAGGTCAAAGGGAGAAACTCTCCCATCGACTTCCCTTGTTGAAATGCAGTCAACAGGAGTGCGCTTCGGGTTCAGTTTAGTGTGTTCTCATTTGAGTGGTCCCTGCGGGTGCTCCACTCAGGTGTCGGCATGTCCAAGTGCTGCAGATAGGAAAGCTTTTCAGGGCAGTGAGCCCCCACCCCCACACCAAGCTGCTGCTGCCTTGTGGAGTGTACGCATGGCACAGCCCTCATCAGTTACATTTCAACCATCCCAGGCTGAAGATGGACTTCAGAGCAGCTCTTTTTGTGACCGAAAACAATAGAAATGCATCGTTAGCTTTAATCTTGTACTTCATATCTGAAACAGTTTGGCCTTTTTTACACTAACTATGAAAAAGCAGTGGCTGCTGGCGTGCTGCAGCAGTGGCTTTTTTTTTTTTTTCTTTTTCAACATGCTGGGTTCCCCCAGAGAGAAAAAGTGTGATTTGTGAGGAGACTCAATGTCCATTTCTGGTGGGCATGCCTCTTGCATTAAATGTCTTGGAGAATCTCAGCCAACAAATAAGTGCCCTCATTGCTTGAACATGTCTGCAGTGGCAAAAAAATACCGCGAAGCATGGCTCAAGGCTGAACTCTGGGAAGAGCCTCTGCTGTCAATGAACAAACCAGAGGAGATGCAGGTACAGCAAAAGCCCTCTGATAGGGCTGCTTTATCACCCCGCAAAAGCTCTCAAGCCACAAGGGCTTCACTGGCACACTCTTTATCAGCATTGCTCAGAAGCTTGTGTTCCTCGCTGCAATCAGTACCTGTGTCGCAGAGAAATGCAGGTCCACTTTAGCCAGCAGAACTGAGGCAGAGACCAAGCGAGCCACATCAGTTGGCACGATTGAGGCATCAGCTATGGAAAAGCTACATATACCTCCAGCAGCAGCTCGTACCAGCTCTGCCTCTGTGCCAGAACAATCAGCACCACAACACAGAGATGCAGTGTGTAAGTTGTGGCACCTACAGAAATCTCCTCAGCCTGACACAGGAGCACTAGCTTCTTCACCATGGTTTGTAATGTGAGGGCACATTAATATCCAAAAGGTCCCCCACACTCTCCTACACTGCTACCCCCAAGATCTGATTATGGCAGCAGGCATAGGAGCAGGCATTCCTCAGGGTGCTCATCTCCTTCCCCATCGCAGTCTTACTGACATTCATAAAGGGACCATTCCTTTCAGCCACATCCCATGTGGGCCAGCCAACCATTGACGTATCCCCCACATCAGTTCCCACCTTAATGGGGCCCCTGGAATGCAAGGCAGGGCTGCCGACCACATTCCTCAGTGCTGTGCTGCATGTACTCCACAGAGTGGCAGCAGCTTAAGAGATGCTGAGTGCACAGGCACGGTACCGGGGCAGGGGCACTGCTCTGAAAAGCATTCCAATGTGTGCACCAGGATGCCCTGAGACCCATAGAGACACAGCTCTCCGGG
This sequence comes from Carettochelys insculpta, assembly GCF_033958435.1. NCBI lineage: Eukaryota > Metazoa > Chordata > Testudines > Carettochelyidae > Carettochelys > Carettochelys insculpta. The sequence continues at coordinate 48,043,632 of NC_134147.1, read as the reverse complement.
AACCATCATTACTGCACAAGATGAGTAACTTTCTCTTTCTCATCTGAAGAAGTGAGTTAACTCATGAAAGCTCATGCTCTAAACTTTTCTGTTAGTCTATAAGGTGCCACAGGACCCTTCGTTGCTGCTACAGATCCAGACTAACACGGCTACCCCTCCGATACTTTCTGTTTCTACTAAGTGTGCTAAATTGAACCCCGGAAGATTGACTCCAGCAGCATCAATCTTCCACTTACTGCAAACAGGCCCTTAGTGTGGGTTTCTTTGTTTCATGAACTGTAGTTTGGAAATGTCTATGCATAAGTTGCATAGTTAAGATATTCCTTTCCTTTCCCAGCCTTTCTATAAATGGAGCTATCCCAATGTGCTCAATCAACATTTCTTGTGTATTACACCTGGTGAGCACTGGCTCAGATTTTTACATGAGCATCTCTCAAATGCTGCAGTTTAGATACAACGGCAAACAACATTGCATGCCTGCATAGAGGGTGCTTTTAGCAAATGTCCATTTCAAAATGTGTTGCATTACATAGTTCTCTTAGCTTTAGATAATTTGAAAATATGGCACACTTGCTACCAACCCTAGATAAGCTAGAAATGCCAGTCTGAGTAATGTCATGTGTCTTGTTACCTGTAGATAATGCCCAAATCTCATATATTGTGTCAAATCCATTGCATACTTTGAATTTAGGTGAGAGATGTTTGACTTTCCCTCAGTCTTACAATGACTAAAATTTTTGTTCGTTCATTCGTTCATTCCTTCTTTCTTTCTTTTCTATTTACCAATGTGAAACTTGACTAATAACTTCAGATACACACTTTGCAAGAACTAATGGCTATAATTCTATAACTCAGCAAAAGCTTGGCAAAAATGGTCAGGGTGAATTACAGGGCAATGAATGGAGTTCAGGTGTCACGTGATAGACTGGTGATTTTTGAGAGAAATGAGTCATTTGTGGGAGAAAGATGTTTGAGGAATAAAAGGCTAGATATCTTCTTTGTATAACTTTGTTTTTAGGGTCTTTGAAATGTCTCAAAGACAGTAAAATGCATTGGAACATCTAAGCAATGAAGGAAATATTAAGATAAGTAGGAATTGAAATCTCCATTTTCAAAGGACTTTGAAATGCCAGGATTTCCCTTCGACAGTGGCTTTGTGAGAGTACAATCTTCTCAGTGTTCTGCTCAGAAATGAGTGCAGTTAAGAGTAATTTTTTGGTTCAGTGGTGAGAACAAAAAGCCTGAGCATTGCTCTACTAAAAACATAGCTTGTGACATCCATCAGGTCACTTGTTAATCAGCTCTTTGACTTATCTATGGGAAGAGACCATCATTTTATGTTGGTTCTATGATTTCTGGTACCAGCTTGCATCTTCCATATTTGTGTATTACTCAACATGCTTTTGTACTTTATAAGTAATAGATGATAATGATAAAGATCGCTGCAAAAAGATACTTCTAAACACAAGGTAAGAAACTAGAATTGTGTTTTGTAATCCAAGATCAAAGACAAATAATGTGAGGCCCCTTTGTTTTATATATATACAGTACTGCTATGAAGCTAGTCAACCAAAGTCAATTTTCCATTTTTCAATTTTTTGGAGGTGACAAGAAATATTGGGGTTCCTGGATGGGGATGCTGGTTATGTAGATCATAGTGTGGAGGTGAACCCAGGTGGCAACATGTTTTCTCTGTCATCTTTCTGAAAAGATAAAAATGATACATCCAGGACAATAACTGATACCTTGATTGAGAAATGTAACACTATGAAACCTTTTGCAGATGCAGTATCATGTTTTGAGACTATCTGCAGGGTACGAATTACAGGCTGGATCTCTATAATCCAGACTTCTGTCTCCCAGAAACATCTGTGGTCTTTCATCCACGGGTGCTTCTGGACTGAAGCACTCACAGGGAAAAGCCATGAGCTCTGTGCTCTGCAATTCCTCTCCCACCCTTCAGAGCACTACAGATAGCTCATTTGTGGCATTCAAGGCCAGGGAAAGAGGAGGAGGAGTCAAGATGAGGGGGGGCACTCAGGGGAAGAGGTAGTGTGGCTGTGAAGCGCTGCAGCCTCCTGGCTCCCTGACACAGGGCTCTGCAGCCACTCTGCCTCTTCCCCCGAGTGCTCCCCAATCTTTGCTCTGCCAGTGCTAGCCCCTCTCCTGCCACTGCAGTAGAGCCCCACAGCTAGAAGCAGCAGAGGTGCTGGCATTGACCTGATCTGGCAAATTCTCTGACTCGGGACTGGTCTGTCTCTAAGGGTGCAGAACCGGGGAGATTCAACTTGTGCTAATATTTAAACTGCCATATTATATTGTAAGTAGTGACAGAGAGTCACCCTGCCAGCTGAAGATGAGTGTATGGATCCAGGCAACACAATGTGTGTATCAGATTTAAAGTCTTGGCAGGCTGCCTTCCTATTCAAGAATGTTAACACATTTGAGGACTATACTTCTCACATTACTTGTCACTGCACCACCTCTATTGCTGCCTTGAATTTTCAAAGCTTTTAGAAAACAACCAAATAGCATGTCTCAGACCTTGTCTCATGATTCAGAATGAGTGTCTTTTAGAAAAACATAATTGGTACAGAACATCATAGTTACTGAGGGGTATTTTTTATTACTTACTGTCTCTCCATTTATCTGCAAGATGGCAAAAGAGTAGCTATGCTGAATTTTATCATTAATAGGGAATACCATACATAAGCTCTTGCACACATATTTCTCCTGGTTCTTTTTCTTTTTGGCAGGAAATATGAGTGAGGTTAGGTCTGAAAACATGCACATCAAGGTGGTTGTTTGGGAAAACCATTTCTGAAGAATGTAGACATAACCGATTGTGCAAATGTTCCCAAATTACTCTGCTTGTTAATGGAGTACTCTTGTCGTTGATTACCAAACAAAGGAAAGTCAGTGCACATCATTTCTATATGGTTATGATTGTGACAACATGCCAGACTTACTTATTGAAGTTAACATCAATAAAGCCTAACAGGTTTCAGATGGCCTGCTGAGGAGTGACTAAGAGATGAAAGCTGGCCCAGTGTGGTTGCATCTGCCAGTACAGCTGAGAAATACAGTGGGCTTCCTTAATTTTCTGAGGGTGGTGAATTTATATGAAGTGGAGAAAACACTTTCTGATACTGGATTGGCTTCCTTCAGAGAAAGCTGGCTGGCTCTTCTGTGCAGTTTATTGAATTTGAACAAATGCACAGGCTTGCTACTGAAGAGTTATTTGCTTTCAAAGTTTAAACAATAGATTTGGTAATAATTACTGACTCAGCATGTATGCAATATTAATATCTTACTTGGAGGAATGGGTTGATACAATATTCAGCCCTCCACACTGTGGTAGGTGGAGTCAAATAATTTTGCTTGGTGGGTTGACTCTCCAGACAATTCCTTCCACTGAAGAGCTGAAGTGGATCATCAGGGATGTGTCTACACAGCAATCTTATTTCAAAATAAGCTATTCCAGAAGAGATTATTTCAAAATAACACTGCTGCACACCAATGCATTTTGAAATAGCCTTCAGCTATTTTGAAATGCAGCATCTACGCACAATAGATCCTATTTCAAAGCTGAGCCATTGGATGCACTCTGGCTTATTTCGAAATAAGCTCTATTCCCTGTCTAGCTATTTCAAAATAGGCACTATTCCTTATGGAATGAGGTTTACCTATTTCAAAATAAGCCTACTGCTGTTTTGAAATTATTTCGAAATAGTGATTATGTTGTGTAGGTGCTAGCATAGTTATTTCAAAATAAGGGCTGTTATTTCAAAATAACATTGATGTGTAGACATACCCCAAGTTGAAAGCAGAATGCCTGTAATAGCTAAGATGGAGGGGACCAGCTAGGGAACCATTGACAGTTTGCAGAGATAACAATGGATACAGTAAGCCTGGAATGTAAGATGAGGTTTGGGGGCACCTGGTATTGGCCACCGTCAGAAGACAGGGTACTGGGCTAGATGGACCTTTGGCCTGACCCAGTGTGGCCGTCCTTATGTTCTTAAGTTGTGCATGGATGGTGTGTGCTGTACAGGGATTGGTTCCTACAGAATGATCAACCCATTTCCAAAAGGTGTGCATGATAAGGTGTTGGGTAAGGAGTGGTTTTTCAGTTCCCTGCCCTACAAGCCCCAGGTAAGGGGAGTAGGTTGGAACTGGCTGAATAGTCCTTTGCCTGACAACTAGCAACAGCTGTCTGCCTAATTAGCCAGGGGTTGTAAAAGGGCTTTGAGGAAGGAAGCTGGACTGGGGCCAGAGGCAAAGAGAGAGCCCTTCTGCTGCTTGTAAGGCTGGACTGGGATACAAGCCTGTATAGAGAGGGTAGAGTTGTGGTTTTTCCTAATATCCAACCTACACCTGTCCATCTGTAACTTCAGACCACTGCTCCTTGTGCTGTCATCTGTCACACTGAGAATAGTCTGTCTCCATCCTCTGTAGAGCTCCCTTTCAGAAAGTTGAAGACTGCTATCAAGGAGGACAAATCATAAAAAACGATCAAGGTGAAGGTGAGCCACCCCTCCACTCTCTGATTTGCTCACCTTGATCTTTTTTTGATTTGTCCTCCTTAATTACTGTTTTTGGTTCTCTGTGCCTTAAATATTGAGTCTGTTCTGGTCTGGCCATGGTCTGAAGAAGTGGGTCTGTCCCACGAAAGCTATCACCTAATAAATTATTTTGCTAGCCTTTAAAGTGCTACTTGACTGCTTTTTGTTTTGATGGTATATAGATTGGCATGGCTCCCTCTCTGTTTCTATAGCAGAGGTACAAGGATTAGTTATTTGTAAGGCAGTTCTACAAACCTTATCAGTACAATGTCAAGAAACCAAGAAATCAGAAACGCAAAGTGCTGAACAACTGTTCTAGCCTTCCACCGGCCTCCATGCAGCAGGCTTGAAGTTTTGGTCAAGGGCTTGTCAAACCTCCCACACTCTCCAGTGCATAACTTTCAAATGTTCTGCAACTACCTATGTCTTTTTTTTTACCATCAGTGGACATCGCTAACCACGCTAGACATCATCGCCCAGGGATACACTAGCCCCCTATTCTCCATCCACCCCAACATGCTCTCCCCGCACACCTGTCTCTCTTCAGGCCCCCCCCCCACACAAGAACTTACTATAGTTCGAAGTGCTACACCTTTTGCTAATTGGAGCCCTAGAAGAAATTCCATAACGGTATCAAGGGAAGGGGTTCTATTCAAACTACTTTCCAACAGAAAAGATGATGGGGCTAGACATCTATCCTAGACTTTCGGTAGTAGTAGTAGGCATCCTTCAGTCTGCATAGACTATGGATTGCGCCCTTTAAAGTTTCAATTGAGGACTTCATTTACAGCGTCTACTGTGACTATAAAGACCCACACGAGAGTGACAATCCTTGCTGCATCTCTTGCAGACATAGTGGGTGTCTGGCAAGTCCTTATTGTGCTTTCTGTGTGCTCGCTTCTCCTCTGCTAGCTGTCTGATCTTCAACTTGCCCTTCTGAAGGCCCTTGTGTAACCCCTGCCTCCATCTGCTGCGGTCATCTGCTAGTTCTTCCCAGTTGTCCAGCTCGATGTCTACCTCTCTGAGGTCTCTCTTGCAGACATCTTTGTAACGCAACTGGGGGCGTCCGGGAGGTCTTTTGCCAGAGGCTAGCTCACCGTACAGGATGTCTTTCGGAATCCTTCCATCGTTCATCCTGTGGACATGGCCAAGCCAGCGGAGTCGACGCTGCCTGAGGAGGGTGTGCATGGTTGGGATTCCAGCTTGCTCAAGGACGGCAGTGTTGGTAACTCTGTCCTTCTGGGCACCCCAATTCAAGAAAGATGTGGAGAAATTAGAGAAGGTCCAGAGAAGAGCAACTAGAATGATAAAAGGTCTGGAGAACATGACTTATGAAGAAAGGCTGAAAGAATTGGGCTTGTTTAGCTTGGAAAAAAGAAGATTGAGGGGGGACATGATAGCGGTTTTCAGATATCTTAAAGGGTGTCATAAGGAGGAGGGAGAAAACTTGTTCTTCGTGGCCTCTGAGGAGAGAACAAGAGGCAATGGACTTAAACTGCAGCAAGGGAAGTTTAGGTTGGACATTAGGAAAAAGTTCCTAACTGTCAGGGTGGTCAAGTACTGGAATAAGTTGCCAAGGGAGGTTGTGGAATCTCCCTCGCTGGAGATATTTAAGAACAGATTAGATAGATGTCTATCAGGGATGGTGTAGATAGTGGTCGGTCCTGCTGTCGGGGCAGGGGACTGGACTCAATGGCCTCTCGAGGCCCCTTCCGGTCCTAGTGTTCTATGATTCTATGATTCTATGATATTCCAAGGATGCGCCTGAGGCAGCGCAACTGGAAGACGTTCAGCCTCTTTTCCTGGCGGGCATACAGGGTCCAAGTCTCGCTGCCATAAAGGAGGGTGCTGAGGATGCAGGCTCTGTAGACTTGCATTTTGGTGTGAGTATACAGCTTGTTGTTATTCCACACTCTCTTGCTGAGTCTGGACAGAGTTGTGGCCGCGTTTCCGATCCTCCTATTTAGCTCAGTGTCCAACGACAGGGTGTCAGTGATGGTGGACCCGAAGTAAACGAACTCGTGGACAACCTCTAACGTATAGTTGTCAATGCTGATTGATGGGGATTCAGCAACATCCTGACCGAGTACATTCGTTTTCTTTAGGCTGATGGTAAGCCCAAAGTCCTTGCACGCTTTGGAGAACCGATCCAGCAGTTTTTGAAGCTGGTCTTCTGTGTGAGACACTACAGCAGCATCGTCTGTGAACAGCATGTCTCTGATGAGGACTTCTCACACCTTAGACTTAGCTTTCAGCCTTGCAAGGTTAAACAGTTTCCCATCAGATCTTGTGTGCAGCAAGATGCCCTCTGTTGAAGATCCAAAGGCATGCTTCAGGAGGAGTGCGAAGAAGATCCCAAACAATGTCGGAGCAAGCACACTAGACCTTCAGTGGTTGAACAAATACATTCTCAAGAAGTGATTCAAAATGACCACGATCTCTTTTACAATCCCTGCACTTGACCAGAGGGACTGGGGAAAAGAGTTCAAGAGAAGTGGCAGTATTTTAAAGAACTCTTGCTGAAGGCACAGGAACAAACCATCCCACTGCATAGTAAGAAATGCAAACATCGTAGGCAACCAGCTTGGCTTAACGGGGAAATCCTTAGTCAACTGAAACTCAAAAAGGATGCATACAAGAAATGGAAACGTGGACAGTTGACTTAGGAGGAGTATAAACATACGGCTGGAGAATGCCAGGCAGTAATCAGGAAAGCAAAAGCACAATTAGAACTGCAGCTGGCAAGGGATGTGAAGAGTAACAAGAAGGGTTTCTACAGGCATGTTAACAATAAATGGGTTATCAGAGAAGGTGTGGGGCTGTTACTGGATGAGGGAGGTAACCTAGTGACAGATGATGTAGGAAAAGCTGAAGTACTCAATGCTTTTTTGCCTCAATCTTCACAGACAAAGTCAACTTCCACATGACGGTCCTAGACAATGCAGTATGGGAAGCTGGAGGGCAGCCATCTGTGGGGAAGGAACAAGTTCTGAGCTATCTAGAAAAAACTAGATGTACACAAGTCCATGGGTCTGGATTTAATGCACCTGAGGGTACTGAGGGAATTGACCGAAGTCATTGCTGAACCTTTGGCCATTATCCTTGAAGACTGTTAGAGATCAGGGGAGATACCAGATGACTGGAAGAAGGCAAACGTAGTGCCCATCTTTAAAAAGGGAAAGAAGGACAATCCAGGAAACTATAGATCGGTCAGTCTTACCTCAATCCCTGGGAAAATAATGGAGGGAATCCTCAAGGAATCCATTTTGGAGCACTTGGAAGAAGGGAAAGTGATCAAAAGTAGCCAACATGGATTCACCAAGGGCAAGTCCTGCCTGACCAATCTGATTAGCTTCTATGACAAGGTAACAAGCTCTGTTGATATGGGAATGTCAGTGGATGTGATATACCTTGACTTCAGCAAAGCTTTTGATATGGTCTCCCACAACATTCTTGCCCATAAGTTAAGGAAATATGGATTGGATCCTTGGACTATAAGATGGATAGAAAGCTGGCTTGATGGACAGGCCCAACAGGTAGTGGTCAATGGCTCAATATCTGGATGGCGGTCGGTTTCAATCGGAGTGCCACAAGGCTCGGTTCTGGGGCCGGTGTTGTTCAACATCTTTATTAGCGACTTGGATGAGGGACTGGATTGCACCCTCAGCAAGTTGCGGATGACATAAAACTAGGGCAAGAGGTAGATATGTTGGAGGGTAGAGAGAGAATCCAGAGCAACCTGGAAAATTGGAGGACTGGGCCAAAAGAAATCTGATGCAGTTGAACAAGGAGAAGTGTAGACAGGGGGATGTGAGCCTTTGTCAGCATCTAATGGGGAGATATTAGCACCCAGAGCAGAGACGCTGTCTTTGTAAGCTGTGAGCCACTCCCAGTCTCTGTTTAATCCATGGTTAAACAAATGCTGACAAAGGCTCACATCCCCCTGTCTGATCTGACTTGTTTTTTTCTCCTTTGATAAGTACTGTTGATACTGGCCCATTTCCACCTTGCTGAATAGACCTTGTCAGCTCTGGTCCTCCCTTTTACTGGGACTCCACTCTTTAAATACCCCTCTGAAACCACGCCCCCACTCATGCATCTGATGAAGCGGGTCTTTGCCGCAAGACTTCTTGTTGTTTTTGCAGCTACAGACTAATACGGCTACCTCTCTGATACTTGTCACTAGACAGGTCTTGTTTTCTTTACTCTTTCTCATCATCCTCCTTACCTGTTCAGACTTGTTCTCCCAGAACAGTAGTTCCATGCTTCACCCCAGGCCACAAACCCTCCATCTAATGGTGTGGCTTCTCAGTGGATCCCAGAGCATGCACACCACTACTTCCAGCAAGTGAGAGATTTGCTCTTGCAGAGCAGACGAGAAACAACTTGAAAAATGCACCTTTCCGATTGGAAGTGCTTCTTGTCCTGGTGCTCTGAAAGGAGCATGCAACCCTCAGAAGCCCCGCTGCATACAATCTTTGACTACATTAGAACATAAGAACATAAGAATGGCCATACTGGGTCAGACCAAAGGTCCATCAAGCCCAGCATCCCATCTGCCGACGGTGGCCAATGCCAGGTGCCCCAGAGAAGGAGAACAGAAGACAAGTGATTTATCTCCTGCCATCCATCTCCTGCCCTTGTTATGAAGGCTAGGGCACCATACTTTATCCCTGGCTAATAGCCATTTATGGACCTGACCTGCAAAAATTTATCAAGCTCTTTTTTAAACCCTAATAGAGTCCTGGCCTTCACAGCCTCCTCGGGCAAGGAGTTCCACAGGTTGACTGTGCGCTTTACCTAAAAGAGGCTCATCTATCACTGTCTTCACTTTGGATCCAACTTTCGGCAATCTCAGCCTTCCATCCACCTGTAGAAGGCGTCTTGGCATTCCCTCACCTGATTGTAAAGAGATTCTGGAAAGGCTTACAAAACATCATGTATCTTCACATACCTATACCCCCAGCGTGGGACTTGGAACTAGTCCACACACTCATGGGACAACCATTTGAATCAATGGCCACATGCTCTGTGGCCATGGTAACAATGAAAACTGTTTCTAGTGACAACAATATCAGGTGGAAGAGTGAGCGAGATAGCAGCCAACTCCCCACCATATACAATCTTCCAAGAACAAAGTGATATTATGACCTCATCTGGCATTTCTACCGAAGTGTGCTCCCAATTCTGTTTTAATTACCCAGTAATTCTACCTATGTTTTACCTTAAACATGCTTCCAATATGGAGGCCAACCTGCACACTCTAGATGTCAGAAGAGCCATATCCTTCTACACTGAATCAAAACCCATCAAAATCCTGCTAGGGAGGCACTGCTCTATTGTCATCTACCATGGAGCACCCATGGGGCAGCACTCGAAGAAGGGAGAGAAGTTACTCACTTCATGCAGTGGCAATGGTTCTTTGAGATGTGTGTCCCCTTTTTCCAGATCATTTACAGTACATTCTCTCATCAACTGACAATGTTAAGTGTCTACCTCAGTGTTTCCGAAATGGTGTTCTGCAGAAAGAGAAGTGTGTCCCCATGGGGGCTCCATGTCCTGCCCGCCTTCCCTCTACTGCAGCACCTACCTTCCATTGATGAGGGAATGTATTATAAATGATCTGCAAAAAGTGTTAAACAGTGAGTTGGCAAAATTTGCTTATAATAAATTGCTCAAGATAGTTAAGAACAAAGTAAACTTTGAAGATCTTCAGAAAGATCTTACAAAACTAAGTGATTGGGCAACAAAATGGCAAATGAATTTTAATGTTGATAAATGTAAAGTAATGCACATTGAAAAAATAATCCCAACTATGCAGACAAAATGAAGGGGCCTAATTTAGCTATAATCACTCAAGAGAGATTTGCGGTCATTGTGGATAGTTCTCTGCAAGCCTCCACTCAATGTGCTGCAGCAGTCAAAAATCAATCAGAATGCTAGGAATTATTAAAAAAGGGATAGAGAATAAGACAGACCATAGCTGTGTCCACACGTGCACGCTACTTCGAAGTAGCGGCACCAACTTCGAAATAGCGCCCGTCGCGGCTCCACGCGTCGGGCGCTATTTCGAAGTTAACTTCAACATTAGGCGGCGAGACGTCGAAGTTGCTAACCTCATGAGGGGATCGGAATAGCGCCCTACTTCGACGTTCAACGTCGAAGTAGGGACCGTGTAGACAATCTGCGTCCCGCAACGTCGAAATTGCTGGGTCCTCCATGGCGGCCATCAGCTGGGGGGTTGAGAGATGCTCTCTCTCCAGCCCCTGCGGGGCTCTATGGTCACCGTGGGCAGCAGCCCTTAGCCCAGGGCTTCTGGCTGCTTCTGCGGCAGCTGGGGATCTATGCTGCAGGCACAGGGTCTGCAACCAGTTGTCAGCTCTGTGTATCTTGTGTTGTTTAGTGCAACTGTGTCTGGGAGGGGCCGTTTAAGGGAGCGGCTTGCTGTTGAGTCTGCCCTGTGACCCTGTCTGCAGCTGTGCCTGGCACCCTTATTTCGATGTGTGCTACTTTGGCGTGTAGACGTACCCTCGCAGCGCCTATTTCGATGTGGTGCCGCGCAACGTCGAAGTTGAACATCGACGTTGCCGGCCCTGGAGGACGTGTAGACGTTATTCATCGAAATAGCCTATTTCGATGTTGCTACATCGAAATAAGCTATTTCGATGTTGACTTCACGTGTAGACGTAGCCCATATCTTATTGCCTCTGTATAAATCCATGGTACGCTCATGGCTTGAAAACTGTAAAAAATGTGGTCACCTCATCTCAAAAAAGATATGTTGGCACTGGAAATGGTTCAGAAAAGGGCAACAAAATGCTTAGGGATTTGGTTTGGGGGCCATATGAAGAAAGATTAAAAAGACCGGGACTCTGCAGCTTAGAAAAAAAGAAAATAAGGGGGGATCTGATAGAAGACTATAAAATCCTGACTGGTGTGGGAAAAGTGAATAAGAAAAAGTTATTTACTTCTTCTCATAACAAAATAATTGAGGTCATCACATGAGACGAATGAGTAGCAGGTTTAAAACTAAGAAAAGGAAGTTTTTCTTCACACATATCAGAGAGATAGCCATGTTAGTCTGTATCCACAAAAACAATAAGAAGTCCTGCGGCATCTTACGTACTAACAGATATTTTGGAGCATAAGCTTTCGTGGGCAAAGACCCGTTTCGTCAGATGGAATGTAGGGGAGATTCCAGAGACACAAAAGCTCATGCTCCAAAATATCTGTTAGTCTATAGGGTGCCACAGGACTTCTCGTTGTTTCTTCACATCGCTTAGTAGGCCTGTTGAACTCCTTGCCAGAGGAGGTTGTGAAGACCAAGACTTTAACAGGGTTCAAAAAAGAATCTTTACATCCTGTCAGAATGTTTTAATTTACATGGCATCAGTAGTAGGGCATGAAAGGAAAGTGCTGATGTTAACACTGCTGCTAACTGCTTCCTGCCAGCTCAGAAGAATCTCTCTGCTCTTGAACATTTAAGATAATTGCATATGAATTTTTCAAATATCACAAAGATTGGACTGTCACAAAAGTAGCCAAAAGCATTCTTTGTCACCCATCAGTTCGTAATATATCTAGACAGCAGACATCTGAGCAGAATTAATGGTAACAGATAGAAGTGCAGCAAATGTTAAAGTGACTATAGCATTTACACCCCAGTGGATTCTGTGGTTCACCAGTTCTGAATTATTTTTGATATTCCTTTGCTCACAATTCTGGGTGGGGGAGGGGGAAACAAGCCTTGCCTAGCTCGTACACAGAGTAAAGATTGTAGCATGTATCTTTACTGAAAATACTTTGATTTTGTTTTCTGTGCACTTCATAGTCTCGAAAACGCTTTTTTACAATAATTTCTTGGGGTTGTCTTCAAGCCCAAGGAAGTCAGAAGCAGTCACTACATTCACACCAATACCTTTATTTGCTCTACAGGCTTTGCTTAGTCATCTTGCTGTAAAAAAAACTAGACAATCATATGAAACTTTAAGTTAGGGAGAGCACTATAATATGCAGTGCCTTATTTGGGAAAAATGAGCTGGTACTGCACTGACTACCCACCCCCACCTTGAGTCAATCCCATGGCTAGGTCTGCCAAGGTGCCAGTACTCAGTACCAGCAAGCACTAGTGCAAAAAAAACCCTGATAATAAGTATGTTGGTGTAGTCATTATAATAGTATGAGCTGAGTGTATAGTTTATTTGCAAAATATAATTACAGAAAAGGTAGAAATGGGGTATTAATGTATGGACATTTTACAAGTTGATTTCTAAAGCAAATATTCACAATTTAAAGTCCAAGTTATATATTCAAAAATACCACGAGAAAAGGATCTGATTTTAGCTCTTGTAAGGAAAATTTGTAAGATGCTGGTACATATGAAAATAATTTAGCACTAAAAATGGCATAGTCATCAAATGGGAATAAAAGCACTAACAAGTAAAACATTTCCATAGCAGCGTAGAATTAGAGAGAATTGGAAATACATCTTACGATGTCTAGACATCTGAGTCCAAGTTGATATACCATGCTCAGTGAGATTCGCTCAGTGGTGACCTTTCAGCTAAGTCAGTGTCATTAGAATTCATACCCTTTAACAACTCAGAAGTGAATTTTTTAATTTTAATTCTTAAAACAGGATATGGTGAATATGAAGAAAAAGACAGACCTGTGTTCTCTGTAAAATAAGATACTACTGAGATACTCTTTCTTTACACCACTAGAATCTCAGTAAACAACTTGAAAACAGCTCTTGACAAACATAATTAGCATTAGGAAAGCAGTGGTGGCAGATGAGGTGGAATTTATGTACTGGGAATGGCAAAATCATGCCTTAATGCTTATGCAATTAATTCATTAATAACAGAGTCATATGTAGCGATGTGGGGGATTAAAGTATTTTAGGAGATTAAAGCACATCTCTCCTTTTGGGTTTTTGACTGTTTAAATGTTTTATTAGTTTTAATAGTGTACACTGGTTACAGACATTAAATATTAACTGCATTGTGAGTGAGCTTGATCCAACTCCAGTTGAAGTCAACAAGGCAGACCTTCATCTTGTGTAAACTGGTATATTGAGTAAACACCACTTCCTATTGACTTCAATGGATCTCTACTTATTTACACCAGCTGAGGATTTGGCCTAATGTGAATCTTTCTGTTGACTTTCATGGGATTTGGAGCCGAGATTGGACCAAATACAAATGCTTTGAAATAAAGATCCATTCTAAAATTAACACTACCTATGGGGAAAAGATAGTAAAGTACAACAGGGATTAGCATTAACTCTCATTTCACATCTTTATTAATGATCCTGAATTTGGGCTAAGCACCCTTTCAAAGTAATGGACCTACAGGTGGCAGAATTAGACTATTCAGGCAGTTTGTTTTTATGTCCAGCTGTCTTCATTTGCTGGTGATATCATCTTGCTCCCATGTTGAATGTGCAGGGCTGTCAGTCTTGGCTTTAGTACTCCTGCTTCATCTTCGCCTTTCAATGTTATTAAAAAATCTGAGGCAAGACGGTTTTTAATCTCGTGGTTTAATTTTTCAGCAGGGGGTGGGAAGGTGGAAAGCATTTGAGCAGGAGCAGTCTGAATCCTCCAGAGAAAGAAACCAAGAAGGCAAATTGCAGGGTGTACCACAACGTGACACTCCATGTCAGTCATGAAATGGGAGCACTTTGGAGAGCAACGCGGTTCAGTAAATTATTCAGGACTCAGACGGCAACTAAATTACCTATTATTGCATATGGCAGCTCAACATGTAAGGTGGCTGGGAGCACAGAGATGAATAAAAAAAGGACAAGTGCCACTAAATGGCAGCCAAAGATGGTACAAAAGCAATTATACAAAATACAAATTGCACATATTAATGAGAACTATAAGGTGCTGTTATTGCCAAATTGATATGCAGGGTCCAGTGTGGACCGCAGGGGAGGCCATTGACCTGGTGGAAGAAAATTCTCTTGGGAATTTATTTGAGGTTCAGAATGGTCAATATCTGGCAGGTGTGGGAATTCCTGACCACACTGAAGTCAGTGGCAAGACTTTGAAGGAGAGGGGGCTGAGATCTCACAATAGGTCTCTGCCATAGAAAGGGACTTGAGGCACAAGTGTCAGCTGATGTAATTCTGCTGAAGCTAGTAAAGTTTGTCCAATTGTGTTTGACGCTTCGTAGAACTGATTTGCCCCTCCTCTGTTCATTCACTCTGATCCTTTAGAGGCAAAACCTCACTAGACATCAACTGAAAAAAACTACTGGGAGCTTTTCAGATTTTCTCCAGGTTCAAGATAGAAGATATGAATGGCCACACTAGGTTGGGCCATAGCTCCATGTAGCCCAATATCCTATCTTCCAATAGCGGCCAAAGCCAGGGAATGAAAAGAACAGGTAATTATCAAATGATCCATCCCTGTCACACATTCCCAGCTTCTTTCTAATAGCCATCCATGTCACCCTGCTCATCCTGGCTCCATGAACTTATCTATTTCTTTTTTTGAACACTGTTGTAGTCTTAGCCTTGCCTGGCCTTGCCTTGCCTTGCCTTATGTTGGAAAGTGAATGAGATGCTGCCCTTATGTGTGAAGTGTCTGCCCTGACTGCTGACTTGGCATTAATAGAAAATCTCTACCCTACCTCTCAAACTCCATTCACGTGCTACTCTTAGAGCTCCCTATTATATTATTTTTAGTAGTCAGTAGAAGTCAAATACAGGTTTAGAAGGAACACAGTAAGCAACAGTGGCAGTGCAAGATCTTGCTATTGAAAAGCAGTTCTGAGACCTTTATATTTCAGTATGGATCTGGAAATTACAAAAGTGAAAAAAAGGGACTTCACGTTACCACCGAAGGTAGCATGTAGGTCACTTACAACTAGAGTTGGATCTAAATCACAAAACTTGGCTCCAGACATCCCTTGACCTGTAGGGGGGAAGAATCAGGACTTAGATTTGCATTGTTTAGGAGCAGACTGTGTGAAAATCAGTAACTATAAATACAGGACCTGGCCTTGCAATTTACTTGCAGTTGGTGTAGCCTTGTTCCTGTGTGAATCCCATTGGTTTTAAGGGTGCTAGCTTGGTGGATGTCACGTGGGAGTCCCCTTGAAGTGAGTGGGGTGCCAGACAGGGTGTGTCCTCACTGCACACTAAGTCCTGACTCCAACTCAGGTTTCAGAGTCAGAAGTTCTGTATAGAGCAGTATGAATTCATTAGCATAGCTGTGAGACATGGGTCTAGCAACTGTAACCCCAGCTTTGCAATGCATGGTGGATATTCAAGCAGCCTACAGTATCCCAGTGCAGTGCTTACGTATCTATAGACTCGAAGGTTGGCCTGTGTAGATCTGACTGCAAGATGGGAGGCTGCAGGCAATTTTTTTTTATATCAAAGTCAGGTCCTGGTTAATCTCTGGGGCTATAGAATGTCTCTGCTCCACTCAAATGCACACAATGTGCTTTTCTCTGGGAATTAAAAAGAAGCAGAGATAAGGCAGAATGGCTGGTCAGCTTTCGAGTGAAGACTAAGGCCTATTATAACTAAATTAAAGGGGATCTTCTCAGGCACACTGATGTGTGTTTAGAAAGAAAAAAAGACTTGAGGGATGGGTCATATATCAAGCTGTAAATCAAAACAAAGGTTATTTTCTCCTGCCACTAGTAATTCCTTAATTATTGTTTACTGAAGAGGATGGTTTGTCAGCTTCCTGTGCCTGAGCTGACATTATTGATAACACCCCTGGGAAAAATGTGATGCAGTGTGCATTGTTCTGACTGCTCTGGGAGTAGTATTCTAGTCAACATGCAGCTTACCTGTCGATGGCTAATCCCAATGATTCAGTGGTTATGTTTTAACAATAGCAACAAAAAAGAAATCCTGATGAAACAACTCAGAGTGAGTGCTGAATAATGAGCTTTGACATGGGTTTTACAGCTCACCCAAACCGTGGTGGTCTATATTACATGTCTTGGAGTGAAGGGGTCTCAACCTCTTTCATGCTGCAACTGTCCCTTCCATCTAGCAAATAGTTAAGACTTTCCTCCTGCCTAGAGAAGATCAAGCCAACAACTCCCTTCTTTCAGCATTACCGGAAAGACAGAATGTGCTATACTCCCAGCTTGAAATTGTAGTCTTAGGGGTGTGTCTACACAACAAAATTTCATCGCTGAAACTAATGTCAACATGTAGAAGTCACAAAAAAAAAGTTGCCAGTGTGTTCACACTTGTTCTCTTTGATAGATCATGTTCACATTTTTACTGACCTTGTCCACAGCATGACCAATGCACTGATGGTATGTAACCCGTAGTGCCTGGGGACACCATCTACTGCGAGGCACTGTGGGAACATGAAACAGTGTGGCACATCTTGGGACCATGAAAAACATCCCATCAGGTACTGCTTTGTTTCCTAGCACTCCCAGGGTTATGGACTCACTTTCATACCATTTTTGCAGCTGCCATTCTTTATGGTGCATTCCAGCAGCTGCTGTCAGAAAGCGTGGACCCCACACTTCTCTCCTACTTTCTGTTCAGTGTCATGAGGACATCATGCATGGCAGCAGAGTTAGTCTTGAAGTTACTGACAGAGGCAATCAAGTCCAGTCCCCTGCCCTCACAGCAGGACTAAGCACCAACTATACCATCCCTGTTAGATATTTGTCCAAACTGTTCTTAAATATCTACAATGATGGAGATTCTACAACCACCCTAGGCAATTGATTCCAGTACTTAGCCACTCTGACAGTTAGGAAATTTTTCCTAATGTCCAACCTAAACCTCCCTTGCTGCAGTTTAAGACCATGGCTTCTTGTCCTATCATCAGATGCTAAGGACACCCTTTTGGGTACATGACAGTTGCTATCATGTCCCTCTCAGCCTTCTCACATAGGTCATATTTTCTAGACCTTTAATCATTTTAGTTGCTCTTCTCTGGACCCGCTCCAATTTCTCCATGTCTTTCCTAAAATGTGGGACCCAGAACTGAACACTGTATTCCAACTGAGACCTAATCAGCACAGAGTATAACAGAAGCATTACTTCTTGTGTCTTGTTCACAGCACCCCTTTTCATGCATCACAGAATCATCCTAGGGAGCCACTTCCCATTTGCTATGAAACTGATTGCTTTTTCCTAAGTGAAATGCTTTGCATTTGTTCCGGTTGAACTGCATCTTATTTTATTTTATTTTATTTTCCTCAGAGCATTTCTCCAGTTTGTCCAGATCATTTTGAATTGTGACCATATCCTCCAAAGCTCTTGCAACGCTCCCAGCTTGGTGTCATCTGCAAACTTGATAAGCATACTCTCTATCCATTACCTAAATCACTGACAAAGATATTGAACAGAACTGGCCCCAAAACTGATCCCTGTGGAACCCCTCTTGTTATCCCCTTCAAGCATGATTGAACCATTAATAGTTACTCTCTGTGAATGGTTATCCAACCAGTTATGCAATCATCCGATAGGAGTCCCATTTGCACTTCCCTAGTTTACTGATAAAAGCATAATGCAGTATGATATCAGATGCCTTAGTAAAGTCCAAGTATACCATATGCACAGCTTCCCTTTATCCACAAGGCTTATTATCCTATCAAAGAAAGTTATCAGGTTGGTTTTGCATGATTTGTTCTTAACAAATCTATGGTAACTGTTACCCATCACCTTATTAACTTCCAGATGTTTGCAGATGGATTCCTTAATTATTTGTTCCATCATCTTTCCTAACACTGAAGTTAAGCTGGCTGCTGTGTCATTTCCTGGGTTGTCCTTTTTTCTATGTTTATCCATCTGTCTGTTTACATGTAAATTAACTATTGTCTCATTCACAAAGGGTCTCCTCTCACTGTTCTGAACTGAATGCAAAGTAAGAATTGTGCATACTTCAGCAAGGCGCAAACAGAGGAAGATAGCATGGAGTGAGGGAAAGACTGGGAGAACTTTATCTTGAGACGCTTTTCAAAGATTTGCTCTACTACATTGTGGGGAGGGTGGCATAGAAGACACCTTTGTATCCCTCATATAGGAAGTCAGTGTACAGTGAATTTGCTTCATGAAAGTGAAACCTCCACCAGGCTTGTGTGAACATGCTGGGAAGAATTTTGGATGAGATAAGCTGCTTTAGAGATAACTTTCTGGTTCATTCTCTACAAAGCGAGTTATGTTGTTTTATATGTAACCATGGCTACGTCTACACATGCAGCCAACATCGAAATAGTCTATTTCAATGAATAACGTCTACACGTCCTCCAGGGCCAGCAACGTCGATGTTCAACTTCGACGTTGCTCAGCACCACATGGAAATAGGCGCTGCGAGGGTACGTCTACACGCCAAAGTAGCACACATCGAAATAAGGGTGCCAGGCACAGCTGCAGACAGGGTCACAGGGCGGACTCAACAGCAAGCCGCTCCCTTAAAGGGCCCCTCCCAGACACAGTTGCACTAAACAACACAAGATCCACAGAGCCAACAACTGGTTGCAGACCCTGTGCCTGCAGCATGGATCCCCAGCTGCTGCAGCAGCAGCCAGAAGCCCTGGGCTAAGGGCTGCTGCCCATGGTGACCATAGAGCCCCGCAGGGGCTGGAGAGAGAGCATCTCTCAACCCCCCAGCTGATGGCCGCCATGGAGGACCCAGCAATTTCGACGTTGCGGGACGCGGATCGTCTACACGGTCCCTACTTCAACGTTGAACGTCGATGTAGGGCGCTATTCCGATCCCCTCATGAGGTTAGTGACTTCGACGTCTCGCCGCCTAACGTCGAAGTTAACTTCGAAATAGCGCCTGACGCGTGTAGCCGCGACAGGCGCTATTTCGAAGTTAGTGCCGCTACTTCAAAGTAGCGTGCACGTGTAGACACAGCTCATGTGTGTCTAATGTTCTCAATTCCTTGGTGTTAAGAATAGTGCTGGTTCTGGTTGCTGGTGTATCCTGTTCCTTGGGGAACTGTAGAGGTGGTAACTCTGTTTGGTCAGTGCATAAGGGGCTGGATGCTGCAGAGAATGTGCTAAGGACTCCAAGGCTAAGGTTTGCATGTTGCTGCCTTACAGAGAGAGTGAGGTTTGCAGGTCTGGTAGGCAGGGCTTGTGCTGGAGGTTTCTGGGAGGTGATCCACATCAGGCACAGAAATGAGCACTTCACACAAAGAGCAGGCAGTGTTAAGCTGGGGCCTCACAAGCCTGGCTATCCTGGGAATGTCACCAATACCTAGGGCTCATTATGGAAAATAACATTTATCGGGCAGCCTTAAAAGTGAAAATAAAATTAGCAATAACCTAATCCTATCATTAATTTTTTTGATGACCAACACTGGGTCTGCTGCTGTGAAAAGCCAAAGCAAGATGTGATCCCTGCTCTACAGAGACAAAAATAATATAACATGGAATATACAGAGCAGAATGATATTGATGTAATTTCAGTGTGTGAGTTTTGCAATCAAAATTAGATGTTGAGCATGTCCAGCTGACTTATTAGAGGAAAAATAAATCTTACTTCATTGAAAGATAGTAGTAAGAAAGAGAGTTACAAAGCGACACTGCTTACCCCCTCCTCCCCCAAAATAGATGGGCATTCTTTTTCATTGCCTATCTGGCCAGCTATACAGGGGCTGTAAGCAGGCTCGTCGATGGGGATGGGCAAAGTGGGGAGTTGCCCTGGCATTTCAAAGAGGCCCAGAGCTCTGGCCACCACTGCTGATCAAATAACAGTGGTAGCAGACAGAGCTTGGAGTCCCTTTGAAATGCCAGGGAGCACTGTGATGCCACTCTGCAGTTGGCTCTGAGGCAATGCGTGTGTGTTTGGGGGGAACAAGGGTTGACTACCCTAGGCATTGACACCCCTTTTGCCTTTGGCTTTGCCCCATCTGGGGGCAGGGAGCTGGCCCTGCACTCCCATCTTGCTCCTGGACCCACAGTGGCTGTTGGCCCTGCTGGTTGTATGACTTGAGGATTAACGTGGTTTTGTCTTACTGGAGTAGCTGAACTCATTGTGTGCACTCCAATTTTCGATGCATCAGTGGAAGAACAGTCCCTGACAACGCCAGAGCATCTCTGCTCAGTCGACGTGTGTGAGAATTCAGAAGTGGCTCAGATTCTGGCACTTCTGGGTGCCTTGAAAAGTATGTGTATTATTGGGTCGGAATAAAATATTCTCAAGTTAAACTTCAGAGTGCTGAAAACTGGGACAATACTTATCTAGGCCAAAACACAACAGAAGAGACAGTGTGTTGATTTAATGAATCACAATGATCTGATTAATATTTGTTACGTTTCACTTCCCTTTTTAAAATACAATGCAATATCAGCAGTTCCCCTGTGAAGGAAGAATGTCAATGTGCATATGTAGGGGGACTATATTTTTTATATGGATTGAATTCACCAACAGTTTTATTTTACTAAAATGCATAGTATTTGAACTACTGCACAGCCCAATTAAATCAAAACTTAGTGAGGGAATAACCCTGCTGAAAGATTACACTTCCCTTCACTAAACCTCAAAGAATAAGACAAAGAAGATCTTCTAAAGATATGCCTGCCGTAAGGATAAAGTGCTTAAGGATGGCGCCCTGTGTGTGTCAAGTCTGAGATTAACAGGTGTCTACTGCACTTTATCTTAAGTTACTTTATAAAAAGAACCATCACTCCAGGATGAGCTCTGGCACTGTCTGTTGTCTGCCTAAAGACTAGATCATCATTAGCAATGGCCCTTATCTAGCCTTTGCCTATGCTGCAGCATTTCTAATGCCACTCTGCCCATTGGCATTTAATGCTTCAATTTTAATTATATTTAAACTTTTGGGTTGTAGATCTAGCTGTATTAATTATTTAAAAGGTAGAAAGCTTTTCCCCAGTAATTAATGACAGATTTGTTAGGTGTGATACCAGCCCAAGGTTTTGCTTTCCATACGTAGTTCTGTAACAGTCTCATCATTATGTAATGTAACAACTATTTCTCCATGGCTTCATAAAATTATAATCAACAGTTCATATCAACAGCTCTTGAGGAAGGAAGATTGTGGCAGAGCGAGATACACTTGTTATAACTTATGGATAAGAGTTTGTTTCTTGAGACTATTTAGCCCATTTTTCAACTAACCAGGAAATACACTATAGCTATGGTTACACTAAGGCAAACTGCCAGCAGCAATATGCAAATGGGCGGTCTCACAAATGCAGATGGTCACTCATTTGCATATTCACTTGCCAACAGGTATAACAGGCTGCTAACAAAGTGGGTGGCGGCGGGGGGGGGGGTGTTCACTGGCAGAACCACGTTTAGACTGCTTTTTTCCTACCAGCAGCAGCATCTGCTTGCGAGCAAATATGCAAATGAGTGTCCATTTGCATTTTTGAGACTGCCTATTTGCATACTGCTGTCGGCAGTTTGGGTCAGTGTAACCGTAGCTGATGATATCAGAAGCAAACTAACCTCTTTTATGTCCAACCTTGACCAGTTTTCAATCTTAAAAATGGTGTATTGCTATACCTCTAATAGAGTAACACCTAATGTACAGTAGGCCAGGAAAAACCATGCACATAATAAATTCTTCACAAGATCTGCTTTCTTACTGCCTTGTCTTTCACTGTGTGCTTGGTGAGGAAGTAGAGTTCTACCAATAAGTGTGCTGTTGGAGTCTTTTCACAGGATTCATTTTCCTCCCGCATCATCTGAAGCATCATAAGTTGCATCCTTAATAGGAGCCCTTGTTATACTTTTGAGCAATGAATCCCTTCCTCCATTTGAGCAATGAATCCCTTCCCCCATCAGGTATTAGATACAGTCATTTGTGTCAGTACTAATCAAAGGATCTTTGGTTTTTCAGATGATGGATAAACACATCTCATTTGCCAAAGTTCAGCAGTGAAAGCACATCAAAGCTGCTGTAGTGGCTTCCCTCGATTAGCAGAACATGTCTTTGAACATGGCACTGAATGTGCAGTAGTTCAGTGTTTTGGACTTAATTTAGTCAAATCGTAAACCTAACCAGAGTGTGGTCTCTAGGGCTTTGGATTCTCCTATGTCTCTAGTTCTGTAACCTCCGCATAATTTCAAAATGATGTCCAGCATAAACACCATTTGTCACCAATTATAAATCTAAATAAATTATGTCCTTTATGTAAAAAATTGTTCCTATTATAATTCCTTCGTTTGCATATTATGCAATGAAGCTGAAACCCATTTTGAAACCCTTCCATCTGTATCCAGGGAAATCCACACAAATATAGTGAATGAACAACTTTCTACAGTGCATTGTAGAGTTATATTTGTTTTTCATACGTGTCAGGATAGAGCCAAAGTCTAGGGAGCCCTCTGAAACCTCCATAGGTTCAAAACCAGCATGTAGCTTGTACAGAGCTGATGGCAGTGGAGAGTGGAAACTAGAGAGAGAAAAGCCAAGACCGGGGTGAGAGAGGAGAACAATGTCTAACACAGCAACAGTAAACTCACAGCGCAGTGTATTGTGGTCTCTGTGTCATGCTGTTGCATTTAGGTTCTGTTGGAATATTGCAGGCATTACAGAGTGGCATGAGGCTGCTTGGGTCAGAGTGTGCCAAGTGACAGGTGACAGCAGCTCTGCCGAGTCTGAGCGCTGTTAATTTAGGAGTGAATTTCATGACCTTGCTAGGCTTATGATGCTCCTGTTGATATTTTTTCATAGCAAAAAGGGGAAACATTTCTTCCAAAGAGTGCTGGGGGAGGATTATTCTCCCTTAAGAGACTTTTCTTTCTGGTGGGCCCACTTGCAACATAGGGCTGCCTGCATACCCTAGAAGGAAATACAATCTCATATTCATATTGAGGCCAACTCTCAAGCCCTATAAAACCAAAACCCCAACAAGTCCTATGGCCTCAATTATGCAAAAGGCTCTGGACACATGCAGAGAATCAATACTGAGCGTCATATGCAAGGCCAGGATTTTAGGTCCCACTCCCTCACCTCCTTCAACCTGCAAAACTCCCGAATAATGTTAACTGCTTTATAATGAAAACTGCAGTTCTTCTGTAAATGTCTACTTTAAATCATGTAGACATCAGGGTTAGAATGACAGGAAGCCATAATTTGCTGTCATCTGCAGATACCAATGACTAAATCTCGTGTTTTGTCAGGCCTGCTTCATGACTCACAAGGCGCTAATGCAGGCATAGCAAGATATAATTTCTTCAGGGCACTAAGGCCGCATCCACACTATGAGATAAATTTGAATTTATTTATATTGATTTTCCAATTTTGGAATTTATAAGTTTGATTTTGACCATCCTTACTTTACACCTTGCTCCCCACAAAGTCGAGTCATTGCAGCCACACACATATTGGCTAGCATCGACTGTTGCAGTAGTGCATTGTGTGAAGCTATCCCACAGTTCCCTCATCCCTGTAGCATTCTGGGTATGCTCGCTGGTCTTGATGTCATCTTCCCTCATTGCATTTTCACCACTCCCCTCCCTATCCCTGAAAATATCTTGATCCATTGGAAATAATGCAGAAAACACTTAAAATTACAAGAAAAAATTTTTGGTTTCCCCACACATTACATTGCCAACACAGGTGCAGCAACTGTATTCTCAGCTGGCCGTCCACTCCACCTCCCATCATTGTCAAAACGTGATCCCTGAAAATCATGCAGGGGCCCGGAATGTTTCTTTAGTTTGACAAGAATGTAGGAATAAAGAAAGAATTTTTGATTTCACACTACGTTATATTGCCAACATGGGTTCAGCGATTGTATTCTCAACTGGGCATCCACCCCACCTCCCATCATTGCCGAAATGTGATCCCTGAAAATAACGCAGGGGAAGAATGTAGGAAGAAAGAAAGAATTTTTGGTTTTCCCATACGTTATTGTGAATGGAAAGTGTTTTGGGCTTTCCAGTGCACTCTAAGGCTTCTCTGCAGCGACACAGTGTTCTCAACTGGACATCCATCCCACCTCCCGTAATTTCAGAGAAAAGAATTGTAGGTTTCCCCCAGCAGCAGCAAGCTCAGGTATGGGCCAAGGGGTGTGTGTATTACTGGATGACCAGTTGAAGTATTCTCCCCTGTTGGCAGCAATCCCCTTAGCCGCCAGGGGGAGACTGTCCCCTTGGGCAGCAGCGAGCCCAGGTCTGGGCCAAGGGGGAGGGTCTCACTAGATGACAAGTTGAGCTGTTCCTTCCCCACGGCAGCAGCAAAACCCCCAGTATCTTGACCGCCTGGGGAGACTTCCCCACAGTGGCAGCAAAGCCCTCTCTTTCCCACATGACTGGCAGCATTGCCAGCAGTGAACGGCAGGCAGATTCTTTTACTGAGTTGGGTTGGGGGCTACCCATGTGATATGCCTTAGCGCAGGAAAGACCCAGACTGTGTGGCGCCTGTGGGGGAGGGAAGGCGGTTCTCACACAAATGTAAACCGCTGAGAAGAAGATTCTCGGTGTGTTATGTAAGCACAACTCCCAGCACAGCCTTGTTGACACGTGGTGTGGTGGGGCAGGGGCTGGCGTCAGGCAGCACAGAAAAAACTAACAATTGTACAGACAGTTGCGAACTCCTTGCGGGGGCTATTTGAATGGGTTGATGCACAAACCCCACTAACAGCACAGAAAGAAAGAAGCCATTTCTTAGGCTGTCATAAGCTAACATGAGCCCACAGCTAAAGGCTTGCTGCTCCTGCTTGGAAAATCAGGCTCTTCCGATTACTGGGGAACAGCGTCCAGAGCGTAATAGTGAGAGGAGCATTGTGGGTTACATATGGAACACCTCTGGAGGCTGATTAATTCAATTCTAAGACGTGGCGCTTCCACTCTGGCCTTTAATCAAACTTCTGAATTCAAGCTTGATGCTATACCAGTCAGGCAACTGTGATTTTGTAATCTTGAGATTAGTACACCCAATGCTAATGGTCTTTACAATGAAGACAGTAACGTGGTAAAATCAGGTGAACTGTATTAAATTCAAATTTATCTCGTAGTGTAGACACAGCCTAAGTGAGTTGGAAAACAGATTAGGAAAGTGGGAATTCCGAGCTCAGAGAGAGCGCCTTCACCCTTATACTGTGAAATCTGCATTGTTCTCCCTCTTATTGAATGGAACTTTTGGGTACAGGTGAATGGCCATAGATAGTCAACTGGTCCTCATTTCCTTGTACGCAATAGATATGAATACCTGTGAATGAAACACTGTGAGCAAATGCATCCTGGTTGTGATTTTGGCTCAGAAGCCTGCTTTCAGAATGTTAAGGCCCTTTAAAATCCAACTCTCCATGCATCTTGGTTTCAAAATTCTTCAGACTTCTTAAGGAATAAGTGGAGAGTGCATGAGAAAAAGCCAAAAGAATGTTTTCCTGATCTTTTGCTCCTGACAGCCATGCTGATGTGCAGTGAATTATAAATGGCTTAAAGCATGATTCACTATTAAACTTTAAGGAGAAAAAGTTCAGCTATTCATAAATTAATGTTATATCTGTTTTCTGCAGCCCTTGTAAAGCTTGATAGCTCACTTGCCTGTAGTTAGCAAAGAGAAATGCTCTCTGAAGAATCACATCCCATCATTTCTGTTGACGACTGTTAAGAAAAATATTTAAAGTACCTCTTTAAATTGTATATGTAAGTCTTGAGAAAGTGACATTGCATTTTTTCTGTTAAGCCATCACCCTGGAGGGGGACTGGAATTTGTGACATACTGATTAACTCTGATTTAACACAACCATTATTTTGGGACTTAATGGTTAGAAGATACTGTCTAATATTATTATAAAGCAATTATTAAGGAAAACAAGTAAAATGGGAAGAAAGTTAACATGGCAGTTCAGGGAGACAAATACGATTTTGTTTCTTCATGTTAAGTAAAATAAAAGCTCTGTAATTTATCTTTATCTGAGTAGGTAAAAGGACAGAATGTACAGCACTTATTAAAACTATTTCGTTTGGGTGTAACATACTCCTTTTAAACAAAGTAAGCGCGAACCGAATGCACCATGATAGTCCCACTTATGCCCTGTTTTTGATCATAAGTAGGATATATGCAGTGCATAGGCCATAGGAGTGATTTTTCACCCAGTGACCAAGTCCCTGAAGACATTGCTTTGCCCAAACTCCTGCTGAAGTCAACAGTCCCAGGAGTGGGTCCAAAGTCTGGAAATACATATCCATAGACTCCAGGGCAGAAGGAACCATTGTGATTGTCCAATCTGAGCACCCGTAAAACACAGGCCACAGAACTGCTCCAGAATAATCCTGAAAGCAGATCTTTTAGATCATCCAATTTTATTTTAAAAAGGCCAGTTCCACCATTACCCCTGTGAAATAATTCTATGGTCAATTATACCTACAGTTAAAAATTTCAGCCTTATTTCCTATCTGAATTTCTCTAGTTTCAACCACCAGCCATTGACTCAAGTTCTGTCTTTCTCTGTTAAAGAGCCCCTGAGCAAAACTTTGTTCATCAGGTGGGTAGTTGAAGCCAGTAATCATGCCACCTCTCAAATTTTTCTTCGTTTAAGCTTAAAGAGCTAGATGGAAGGTGCTGTGTTGCTATATGGCTTCCATTTTAGACACCAGAACTAGACACAGTATTCCTGCACTAGTCACACCAGTGCCAAATGCCTAGGTAAAATAAGTCCTCTCTTGCTACTCAAAAGTGTCCCACAGGGGATCACATTGAAAGCATTCTGCTGGGATCTCACGTTCAGTTGAGTATACACCACAACACTAAACATTTTATCAGCACATCTGCTTCCCAGGATAGGTTCCCATTGTGTATGGGCTGCATTCTTTGTTCCTAGATGTATATATTTATATTCAGCCATATTAAAATACATATTATTTACTTGCCCCCAGCTTCCTATGTGATGGAGATACACTCTGTATCAGTGGCTATTATTAATAAAAGGCTTCACTGGTAAAGAAGAATGTGCATTGTGTTCCAGCAGTGTTCTGTTTCCTATTTACCTGTTCAAATAGCTTGTTACAAAAATTCCTCTCCAAAAATATTCATGAATTTCTTGATTACCATGAAGTTTTACAGGAGATTTTGAGTTAACCACTCTAACTAATTAAGTGAAATTATACTAATTTGTTTATTATGTTAATGATTTGAGTTAATTTATAGTAATTTAGCATGTATTACTAAAGATTTATTATGTTTCCTTCAAAATGACTTAAGAGCTATAAATCCCATGGTTAAATGTAATTAGTGGAGACATATTTATCAAAAGGGATAATTACATCTGATAAAAGTTCTTCAGTTAGGCTTAATTAAAACAGATTATTCCCCTATAAATGAAAAATAAATGTCAATTTACTGATTCGATTTTCTTTACAAAAATGAACATCTCAGCATTTTAATATTTTAAAAAGGGTGGGAAAGTAAATTAAATAACTGATTGCTTCCCAATAAACTTTGATTAATAATGCCCAAGAAACAGATACTTTATAGGAGTACACAGTTTGCTAGTTAATGACTAAAGAGAAGGTCCCGCCCTAAAAAGTCAACTACTAACTTACTTGGCTGTTGTGGTGTTGAACCACAATGAAGAGTGCAAGGAAGATTAAATGTTCTTCCAATGAGACAAATCCTGGCTCATTTAAGAGGTACTGCTGCAGAGAAAAATGAATGTTAAGCACCTTGAAACAGGCCGCTAATGGAGGTTGGGAAGGGGCAAAGAAGGTACCGGCCCGCTGGCCTGGTTTTTTAAAAGGGCCTGGGGCTCCAGGCCACCTCTGCTGCTACCACATCAGCAGCATGGCTGGAGCCTGGGACCTTTAAATTGCCTCCAGAGACCCCCCACAGTGTGGTCTGCGTGGTGCTGAGGGCTGACCTGGGGATGCAAGCCATTAGTCTCATCCCTTTGGGCAGAGGCCCCATCCCTTCCAGGGGTCCAGAGCTGAGAACCCCACAACATTGCCCAAGCCTTGATGAAGCCTGTCACCAGCCCTGCATGGAAGTGATTTGTATTGGTAATAATACGAGCCATGTTCTGGAAGAAGTACAGTAAATTTACAACTTTTCTGAGGCTAGCAGACTATGTTTAATATGTATCAGTGCACACGAAGAGATTAAACTGCAAATTTGTTACCATAATTTATATATGCATACTATGTAAAAGCACTTTCCACTGGCAGCAAAAAATTAGACACACAGCCAAATTCTTTGTAATGTTGATGCCTGCTCAGCAAAGTGTGGGCAGGGGTACCAAGGAACTCTCCGTTTTTGACACCCTCTTTCTCAAGCTGTCCTTTTCCTTGAAGGATGCCAGAAATTTTCCATCAAAATGTTTTTAAATGGAAAATGCAGTTTCTGAAAAAAGAGGTTGAAAGTTAAACAAAGCATTTCATTTCACAGCAAAGCATTTATTTGACCCAGGAAGCTTTTTTTAACTTTTAAATTCACTGAAATAAAAAAAAAATGTTTCAGCCCAAAATGTTTTTAATTAAAATTTTCAGTGAACTAGAAAGCCCCTTATTTTGCCAGCTCTGCCTGAGACAGTGCATGTCCATTTTTTCAAATACATAGTAGCTGCGTCTACACGTGCACGCTACTTCAAAGTAGCGGCACCAACTTCGACGTTAGGCGGCGAGACGTCGAAGTCACTAACCTCATGAGGAGATAGGAATAGCGCCCTACTTCGACGTTCAACGTCGAAGTAGGGACCGTGTAGACAATCCGCGTCCCGCAACATCGAAATTGCTGGGTCCTCCATGGCGGCCATCAGCTGGGGGGTTGAGAGATGCTCTCTCTCCAGCCCCTGCAGGGCTCTATGGTCACCGTGGGCAGCAGCCCTTAGCCCAGGGCTTCTGGCTGCTTCTGCGGCAGCTGGGGATCTATGCTGCAGGCACAGGGTCTGCAACCAGTTGTCAGCTCTGTGGATCTTGTGTTGTTTAGTGCAACTGTGTCTGGGAGGGGCCCTTTAAGGGAGCGGCTTGCTGTTGAGTCCACCCTGTGACCCTGTCTGCAGCTGTGCCTGGCATCCCTATTTCGATGTGTGCTACTTTGATGTGTAGACGTTCCCTCGCTGCGCCTATTTCGATGTTGGTCTGAGCAACGTCGAAGTTGAACATCGACTTTGCCGGCCCTGGAGGACGTGTAGACATTATTCATCGAAATAGACTATTTCGATGTTGGCTGCACGTGTAGACGTAGCCAGTGAGTGATACCATGTGCTCAGATTTACTTGGGAAACTGGCTTCAAAATCATCGACAGGTGGATCTGGGAGAGGATGCTGGTCTGAGGAACAATCAGTGGGGCTGATTTTGTTAAAATTTTAATGTTGTCAAGTGGTTCTGAGGCAAACAAAACTGAAATGGCTACATAGGTGGCTGCTGAGTGAGCTGCAGAGCTGGGTACCTCAGATGTCTTACCTTTGACACAGTGGCCAAAAGAGGGATGTAAGCATTGAGCAGGAGCACACACCAACTGCCAGAGTTGGGATCAGCCCATGTATGTTGGAGAACGAAGAGGAAAGGAAGCAAGAAGGGTCTGTAGAGTGAAGATTGCTGTCTTCCAAGGCTGCTGTGCAAGAGTAGAGGTTGTTTCCATTAACTCCTTGGTCTTAGCTTACAAGGATAAAACCTGACAGGGTAAGGGGCAAGGCACTGAAGCTGGGGCTATAGAATGTTTCTGTATAGGGCTTGAAGGAAACCAGAAATAGGCCTAGGTTCCCAGGAGCTGCGCTTGGAAGGGTGCAGAGCAGAGGAAGCTGGGGAGGTGTGGCTACCACAGCAGTGAAAGCTTTTAGTGATGATTGAGTTTGCAGTACTCTGAGCTTGTCAGATTTCTAGGCCTTAGTGCTTCACAGACAAAAGGGAGACACCATGCCCCAAAGGATGCCACAGTATGTGGGGGGTCAGGGATTTACCTGGAATGTGAGTTCGTCATTGGTCCATATCAGGTAGAATAGAGACTTTGATCCATGTCTCTTGATGGTTTCTGCTGGGGTGGTTTTGACCAGAAATTTAATCCTGGACCACAGAACATTTCCTAATGGAAATTGTGTCAGGCACAGCATGTTGCTATGAACTTGTTTATTTAGGAGAATGGATTTTTTTCAACACGAACATGGTTTAATCAAACATTCCCAATCAACACTACTGCCAGGAGGATAGTAGGATAATATATGGAGATTGGGATTGCTTTGGCTTGGGGGCTTGCTTGTCCATGGAATGTATGGGTTTTTAGTGCTTGAGGTGTGGTGAGTAAATAAATGTGGTGTGCCCTTATAAGGAAGGTTCTGATTTCTCTTCCGATATTGTACATTTTTGTTTTCTAAGTACACTTACATACTGTCAGTTCTGGCAACAGATTATGTGTGGCTTCCTGCCAGGTGTGAGACATTTACAGTTACGTTCTTGTGTTCATTATTCAGATTGTTGCTATTCAATATTCAGATTGTTTAAAGATACTCTTTAAAATATTTTTATTCATCATATCAAAAGACTAATCACTTATTGTCAGGCCATGTTCTGAACTAGAGTATCCCAAATCCTTTCTTCATTTTGTGGCAAGGAAAGAACCAGTCTCTTCCCACGCCCTGGTTTATCAACGTTTGTTGACATTTTTCATTAATGTTTGCTTTTTTACACTGTAGCCAGCTGCTTACCAACAGGTTTTGTTCACTCAGATAATTTCTGCAGCTCCTTAAACATTTTGAATACAATGATCACAGGACAAGAAATGGTTGGAGGAATCAGCTCTAGATCTGAATTGTTAATTACTGCAGCAGCTGTAGATCCTTCCTTCTTTCCTTCCTTCCTTCAGTACGGATCCTGAGTCTAAACTTTGTTTCTTAAATCTAAAGAGATCAGGACACTCCATGTCTTCTTTGAACCAGGGTCAATATTATGTTCATCAATCATAAATTATAAGAATGCTTGATGCACTTATTTATTTATTCATTG
The DNA here is from genome assembly GCF_033958435.1 of Carettochelys insculpta. Classification (NCBI taxonomy): domain Eukaryota; kingdom Metazoa; phylum Chordata; order Testudines; family Carettochelyidae; genus Carettochelys; species Carettochelys insculpta. The sequence goes on along the minus strand of NC_134147.1, from coordinate 48,012,202 downwards.
GAAGTTCAGCCTCATTTTATGGACCATTTTCTTCTTATTCCCTGCCTGGTTTTGTTTGTTGAAAATTTGGCATGAATGCAAAGGATTTGAGTCCTGGTTCAATATTGTATTAATTGACTCTTGCCTCTGTGACAGCAATTATGTCTGTGTGTTAGAAACCCATTTCTTTGGGCAATGTAGAATTCATTGCACAACTGATTTCACAGTCCACAACTACAAACGGAATGTTGCTCATTGCCATGTGTCAGACATAGTGGAGGCAAATTAATTCCTGGAGCAATGTCAGTGGAGGTTGGTAGAATGACACAAGGCCTACAGTGCATTGTCTTATGCTGCCTGTCTGGAGGAGAAGTTTCACCTGCTCCCGTGTGCTGAATCCCCTTTTGCCCTGGACTAGAAGATAGCCTTCCATAAGCCCAGGGAGGAGGGCTGAGGCAGCATATCATCAGTAGAGCGGAAACCTTGCAGGGTAGTGAGCGCTTCCATAGGGAACTCGCTCCTTTTTCGGATGAGGGAGGATTTCTGTGAACACCCACATCCTGGGAAATCCCCAGCTGCGCCGCTCCAGTCGTACTGTGTTGCCCAGGAGACCAGACAGGCACCCAAGAGAAGCGCAGAGACTTCTGCAATAGTGGCTGTGTCTGAGGCAGGTTTCCAAGATCAACCAGTACCCAAGAAACTCCTGCCCCAACGGAAGAATTTGAGTAAAGCTTATATCAAGAACCTCATGGAATTTCTCATTAACATTCCCTGTCCCTGCCCCATCCACAGAAGGGGTGAGTTGGGCCAGAGATTATACAAGGGGATGGGTTTGCACTACTATGCTCTCTCTGGCACTCTCCATTTTTATTTACTCTTTATCTGGCAATAGTACTTGGGCATCCCAGTTAGGATATGCAGTGCTGGGCACTGCAAACGTATTGTAGTGAAGTGGGGATTTTATTCACCTTGTTATGCTACACAAGAATTCTACTGTCCTACAATAACCCCATGCGCGTGCCTCACTTTCCCCAGGCACTGTACCCAGGCCCAGATGGTGATGGGAATTTTGGGTGTGACTTTCACTGAGGGGTGGCTGCCCAGCCACCTGCACGTAAATAGTGGCTGAGGTCCTTCATAACTTAACCAGAAGGGGATGTGACTAGTGTCACATTTTACGTGGGAAGCAGGACAGAGGCCAGAGGGGGAACCTGGAAGGGTAGCTGGGATCAGGCACTAGGGAATGGGTCACTCTCGGTTGGCTTGGGCTGCCAGAAAAGAGCCAGGTCCCTAGCTCTGGTTCCCCTCTCCCAGAGATAAAGGTTATTGAATGTTCCTGTTTTCTATGCTGACAAATCTGGTCTACATTGAGACCCTGCCAACTAATACACCTCCATTCCGTTCTGTATGCTGTCTGGGAGTGAAATCTGACTGTGGAAGAGGGCTGCAGGGCTCTCTGACCCCTCTTGCCTTGGTGACACATATAAGCCGTGTCTACACGTGCACGCTACTTCGAAGTAGCGGCACTAACTTTGAAATAGCGCCCGTCACAGCTACACGTGTCGGGCGCTATTTCAAAGTTAACTTCGACGTTAGGCAGTGAGACGTCGAAGCCGCTATCCTCATCAGGAGATAGGAATAGCGCCCTACTTCGACGTTCAACGTCGAAGTAGGGACCGTGTAGTTGTTGCGCATCCCGCAATGTCGAAATTGCGGGGTCCTCCATGGCGGCCATCAGCTGAGGGGTTGAGAGACGCTCTCTCCAGTCCCTCAGCTCAATGGTGGCCGTGTGGAGCGGCCCCTTAAAGGTCCCCTCCCCCTCCCTTCCTGTGCAGGAAGCTGAGGGAACGTGCAGGCGGCAGCCTAGACACGCAGCCAGCCTGCACGTCCCTCAGCCACCCAGAACAGGGCCAGCACCAGCGATGGCTGCCCGGCAGCCCCCCCAGCGCCCCCAGGGGACCCCCCCCAAGGGGAGCCAGAGCAGCCAGGCTAGCCAGCCCGGCAGCCAGCCTGGGAAGCGGCAGCGGGGCCCCTCCTGGACGGAGGCCGAGCTGCGGGACCTGCTGGGGCTCTGGAGCGAGGAGGAGGTGCTCCAGGTAATGGGGAGCAAGAAGCGGAACGCGGATGCGTTCGCTCGGCTGGCCGAGGGCCTGGCCGCCCGGGGTCACCCTGCCCGCACTCTTGACCACGTCAGGAGTAAGGTTAAGGAGCTGCGGCAGGGTTACGCCCGGGCCCGGGATGCGGCCAGCCGATCTGGGGCCGCCCTCGTCACTTGCCCCTTTTACAGGGAGCTCAGGGACATCCTGGGCCCCCGGCACACCTCCTCCCCTCCGGCCACCCTTGATACCTCGGCTGACGAGCCCCAGCAGGCCCTGCAGACGGCGTCCGCCCCGGAGGTAAGCCCCGCACCCCGGGGCCCCCTCCCCGGAGCCCACCCCTGGGCCATCGCGGCAGGAGGAGGAGGAGGAGGATCGGGGGGGGGGGCCACAAGCCCCATCAGCCCTCAAATCACCTCCCGCCCCAATTCAGGGTCTGTGGTGAAGCTGAGATGGAGCAGGCTGCACAGGCAGGTAGGGCTGTGGAAGGGCTTCGGCAGGGTTGGTCTCGGTAGGGGGGCAGTGGGAGAGGGGCTAGAAGGTGGCCACATTTGCTGCATGCTACCAGAGGATGCCAGTTATGCCCTCCAGATTGCCAGGCCATGTTGGCCCCCTCCAGCCAAAGACATCATTGAGCCACCTCGGCCTGTCAACAGCTGGTGGTGTCATCCCCAACCACCTCTAAGTCCTCTGGCTGTGGGCCTGCTGTGGTGCTGTTGGGGTTGTGTATGCCTGGGCCCTCTCTGCCACCTCTGGGGGTTGTCCAGGAAAACAGAGGGCATGAGACTCTACCAGTCCTCAGATAGCATGGCTGTATGGAGAGATGGATGGTGTCTCAGTCCCTCATCACGGCTCCAAGGGCTGTGCCCCTTGGGGCTGCATCCCCCTCTTTTGGGGCACCATCCTCCCCCTGTTGGGGCACATACCCCATCCAAAGGCACAGCAGCTATGGGATATTGCGAGCACAGAGAAGTCCCCTGCCCATGTGAGGCAGTCCCCGGGTGAGGCCCAGCCCTGCCTAACTCTTGCCATGCATGTGATTCATGGTGCTGTCCACAGGGGCACGTGATGAGTGTCACTGGTGGCCATCATGGCATACCGGGGCCACAGCTGGCTTGCATGTGTCTGGCCCAGGACCACCAGGCATGTGCATGGCTGGCTGGTTGGCAGCTGTGTTGCCCCCACCCTGCACACCAGGGTGCATGCCCCACTGGGTACCTAGCAGATGGTCCCTTTCTGAGGTCCGGCAATGCCCAGCTCCCAGTTTCTCAGCTGGACAACTGGGAGGGCACATTGGTGATGAGATGCCCCTCATCATTGGACCACTCTGTGCAGGGGTATGGCTCCTGGCCCTGGCTCGCTTGTCCTGGCTCCTCCAGGGCCTCTGCCTCTGGTTGGTCTGCCAAGGTGTTGAGAGTGATGGGTAGCAGGGAGCTGCCCCAGGGTCCAAGGACCCGTCCCAAACATCCGGCCTCATCACTGGCCCTGGCGTAGCCCTGCTGTAGCTCCTTCACCTGGCTCTGGACTTGGTTGGGAGTCTGCTCGGAGTGTCCCCAGGTGGTGAGGCCATGGGCCAGGTGACTGAAGGCTGCGGCATTGCGCCTCTGTACCCCGTCCCCAAGATCACCTGTTTCTCCTCCCACAGTCCTAGGAGGTCTCAGCTCTGGCTCAGTCCAGGAGGGGGCCTTTTTTTTTCACTCCCTGGCTCTTGTGAGCCCTGCGAGGGCTCCGAGGGGTGGTGGGTGGGGTGTGTGTGTGGCTGCTGGCCATGTGAGGTGTCTGGCCTGCAGTGAGGGCTGGGAGGGCATGCTATGCCTAGCTCGTGGTCTGCCTGCAGCCAGCATGCTCTCAGTTTCCTGCCATGGGATTTCTGGGTCTGTACAGCTTTGAGGGTGGCTGAATGGTCTGATCATAGAGCCCTGCTGTTGTGGGTCAGGGTGTCTCTGGGCTTCAGCTGGTGGGAGCCATGGAGGACTCCTCTTTTGAAAGAATGGGCCGTGGAACATCTACACGTGTCTTCTCTCAAAAGAGTCTTTCAAAAGAGGGGCACTCTTCCTAAAACGGGATGGGAGTTGGGATTTTGAAATCTGCACCACATTCCTTTGATTTCCTTTTGAAAGAATGCATTTTGCATTTAGATGCTCTTCACATTCTTTCAAAGAGAGACAGGAATTTTGAATGTACTTGTACCTGTACACCCAGTTTAGGAGGCTGGTAAAGCACTAGAATGGGATACCTAGGGAGATGGTGGAATCTCCATCCTAGAGGTCTTTAAGGCGAGGCTTGATAAAGCCCTGGATGGAATGACTTAGTTGGGGTGGATCCAACTTTGAGTAGGGGTTGAATTAGATCACCTCTTGAGGTATCTTCCACTCCTAATCTTGTATGAATCTGTGAAATAACAGTATATTAGCAGAATATAAGTATGCAGTGTTTTATGAATTCTTCAGAATACTTCACTGCATGCATATTGTTATGTTCGTTACCATAGTCCTTATCTATTGGAACTATAGGTAGGGAGGTTAAAATAAACTATACACAGATATTCTCTTTGAATAATTTTAAACAGAGTGTAAAAGCAAAGAGTAATGCTAGAAGTCAAACTAATAAGGTGGGTGAACTGGAGTACCATGTAATAAAGGAGGAGATTGACATAATAGCCATCACAGAAACCTGGTGGAATGAGGACAATCAATGGGACACAATCATACGGGGATATCAAATATATCGTAAGGACAGAATAGGTTGTGCTGGTGGTGGAGTGGCACTGTATGAGAAAGATAATGTGAAGTAAAAATCTTAAATGAATCAAAATGTTCCACAGAATCACTATGGATAGTAATTCCACTCTCTAATAAGAATATAGCAGTAGGGATATGTTATCGACCACCTGACCAGGACAGTGATAGTGACTGTGAAATGTTAAGGGAGATTAGAGATGCTATCAAAATAAAAAACTCAGTAATCATAGAGGACTTCAATTATTCCCATATTGACTGGGTACATGTCACCTCAGGACGAGATGCAGAGATAAAGTTTCTTGATGCCTTAAATTACTGCTTCTTGTAGCAGCTAGTTCAGCAACCCACCAGAGGAGAGGCAATTCTTGATTTAGTAGTGAGTGGAACACAGGATATGGTCCAGGAGGTAACTATTACAGGACTGCTTGGGAATAGCGATCGTAATATAATCTTATTTAACATTCCTGTGGTGGGAAAAACAGCTCAGCAGTCCAACACTCTGGTATTTAATTTCAAAAAGGGGAATTACACAAAAATGGGGAGGTTAGTTAAACAGAAATTAAAACGTACAGCGACTAGAGTATAAACCCTGCAAGCTGCATGGAAAATTTTCAAGGACACCATAATAGAGGCCCAACTTAAACATATACCCCAAGTTAAAAAACATAGTAAGAGACCTAAAAAAGAGCCACCATGGCTTAACAACCATGTAAAAGAAGCAGTGAGAGATAAAAAGGCATCTTTTAGAAAGTGGAAGTCCAATCCTAGTTAGGTAAATAAGAAGGAACATAAACACTGCCAAATTAGGTGTAAAAATATAATAAGAAAAGCCAAAAAAGGTTTTGAGGAACAGCGAGCCAAAAACTCACAAAGTAATAAAAAAATGTTTTTTAAGTACAGTAGAAGCAAGAAGCCTGTTGAACAACCAGTGAGGCCCCTAGACAATCAAGATACAAAAGGAGCAATCAAGGATGATAAAGCCATTGCGGAGAGAATAAATGATTTCTTTGCTTCAGTCTTCATGGCTGAAGATGTTAGGGAGATTCCCAAACCTGCACTGTCCTTTGTGGGTGATGAATCTGAGAAACTGTCTCATACTGAAGTGTCATTAGAGGAGGTTTGGGAATAGAAAAATTTCACAATAACAAATCACCGGGACCTGATGGCATTCACCCAAGGGTTCTGAAAGAACTCAAATGTGAAATTGTGGAATTATTAACCGTGATTTGTAACCCATCCTGTAAATCAGCTTCTGTACCCAAGGACTGGAAGACAGCCAACATAATGCCAATATTTAAAAAGGGCTCTACAGGTGACCCTAGCAATTACAGACCAGTAAGTCTAATGTCAGTACTGGGCAAAACAAAGCAATCAGACCGAGTCCATTTCTGCTCTCTCCTTCTGGTTAGTTATTTATGGGGATGTTTTTAAGGAAAAATATATCTTCTTATGGGATGCAGAGCAGAGCAAGAAAATCAGTCATGCACAGCACCTTTTAAAATTTTATTTCTGTTGTGGCTCCCCTTAGTGAGCTGACCCACAACATCAGGAAATGGTACAAATCCCAGTTCTATTGAAAAGGCTGAGATATGAATGACATGAATGATGAGTCATGTTTGCGTATCTTGAGTTCACTAGGCAATTGGGTCACTTTTCTTCTGGAGTCTCAGGATTAACAGCCTTCCCAACATAACAAATCCCCCCACACCCTGCATTCGAATCCATAGGAACTTAGAAGAGCTTGTATTTCTTTCCTGACTCACTGCCTGAGTAAGAAGGGTTTTTCTGGAAACACTTTTTATAAAATAATATCCACCAGACCCAGCCATGTCCCAAAACCAAGACTCCAGTGAATCAACTGCAGCAAAACAGTGGCAGGACAGAGACTATAAAGAGGCCATGAAACAAAGAAGATTAAAACAGTTTCTTTGGGGTGGGAGCAGGAGGAGGATAGGGTTAAAACTTAACCTTAAAACTTCTAAAGATGGAGATTCCACCACCTCTTTAAGTAACCCATTCTTGTGCTTCACCACCCTTCTAGTGAGGTAGTTTTTCCCTAATATCCAACCTAGGCCACTCCCACTGCAACTTGAGACCATTGTTCCTTGGTCTGTCGTCTGTCACCACTGAGAATAGCCTAGCTCCACCCTCCTGGAAACCTCTGTACCCGCCCCCCACTTTTCAGTTAGTTGAAGGCTGCTATCAAATCACTCCTCACTGTTCTCTAGACTTCCCTCAGCCTCTCCTCATAAGTCATGAGCCACAGCCCCATAAAGCATTTTTGTTGCCCTCCACTGTACTCTTCAGTTTGTCCACATCCATTCTGTTGTGGGAGTCCAAAACTGGACACAAGAATCCAGCTGCGGCCTCACCAGTGCTGAAAAGGGGGGAACAATGAGTTACTTCAATCTGGCAATGCTCCTGCTAATGCAGCCCAATATGCTGTTATGCTGTTAGTCTTCTTGGAAACAAGGACACATTATAGACTCATATTCAGCTTCTTGTCCACTTTTCTGCAGAACTGCCTTTAGCAGTCAGTCCCCAGCCTATAGCCATGCATGGAATTTGTATGTCATACATGCAGGAATCTGCACTTGTGAACCCCATCTTATTTCTTTTGGCTCAGTCTTTTTATTTGTCTTGATAATTTTTGGCCCTGCCCCTACACTTCAGCATCTCTACCTGTCTTTCCACTTAGTGTTATCCCTGAACTTGCTGAGGGTACAATCCATCCCATTATTCAGATCATCAATGGACATGTTGAACAAAAGGGGCCCCAGGACCAACCCCCCTTGATACCAGCTGCTAATTGGACACTGAGCTGTTGATCACTGCCTGATGAGCCCAATGATCTAGCCAGTTTTCTATCCAAACAAATAGACACAGAATTCCCAGCAAGGGTACTAGCTCTTGGGTATTCTGACTCTACAGTGAAAGCAGGTCAGATGAATACCTATTACTGTGTAGCAGAGGCGCTGGCAGAGGTTGTGTTAAGCACCAGACGTATACATTCTTTCTGCTCTGGAGAGCTGACAGTCTAAAAAGATGACACAGACAGTGGGCTGGGAGAAAGGAAGAATTATCCCTCCTTTACAGCTGGGCATCTGAGGCAGAGAGTTTAGATTACTTCACCCATGCATCAGTGGTAGAACCAGGAACTGAATGCACATCTCTTGAGCCCTGGCCTCTGCTTGTACCCAGACTATCCTCTCTTTCTAGACAGATACAATTCAGTGCTTGTGTTTTCAGTTTGCTAAAATGACTGCAGCCAGGAATCCCGGCAGTGGGGCAGCCTAGGGGTTAGGCCCCAGTGTTACCAGACAGCACAGGGTGTAGGACTTCTGGCTGCTTACCCAAGTCTGTACCTTCAGTTTGGGGCATGATCCCAAGAGTCCACTTTCCCCTCCTCAGTGGTATTTTCCTTCTGGTTCTCCTGCTTGGAACCTGGGGGAGGATTTGGAGGCTGCAGCCAACCCAGCAGACAGCTCTGGCTCAGGTCCTGCAGACCCAGCTCTTGGCTCGTCACTGGTCAGCCCTGAACTGACGTAGGCTCCCTCCTCTCATTCTCCTTCCAGGTCTGGCATTGGCTGCAGGTGAACTGGGACAGGGCTGCTTGGGCCAGAAGGCCTTGTTTAGCTCCTGCATTTCCAGGCTCTCCTCTCTCTCGCTCACAATGACCAAATAGTCTTTACAGAAAAATAAAATGAGGCCTAGATGTTTAATAGGTTTAAAGGATAAATCACTCTTCTTCCCTGCTAAGAATCAGGAGGATTGAAGGCCAGAGATTTAGCAAGTGACATGTTGGTTTCCCACTGTCCCCTTCCCCAAAAACTAAGATGTGAAATAGGATAAAAGCATGTGAAGAGTAGCGAGTACATAATGAGTCTCACACACAAGTAGGAGTAAGCAGTGATTTACTGTGTGCTGTTTTAAGCAACTGACATCAATTCATAAAATTCATGGGCAGCCTGTTTTTTGTATTATCATCTTGATTATCTTCAGTCTTTAGGACTAAAAACACACTACACAAGTAATCCTCAGGTGTTTCAGTCTCTGTCACTTAACTCAGATTTCTTTATTTATGCTGTTTAGGCATTTGGTCTGTGGAGACATCTGTGGTAAAGACAAATGGGCTGGACACAGAAGAAGGAAGAAAATAAAATAAAATAAAAAACAAAACACACTTCTATTGCCAAACTTATGCCAAGTGGGAGAAGAAGCTACTGATGCAGGACACTTGTCTCTCCTCTTCCTCTGGTACACGTTGAGCTGTGGATTATATGAATGTGTATGTGGGTTTTCACTCTCCCTCTGAGGTGTGGTTCTCAAACTGTGACTGCCTTGCAGGTGAGCTGTGGTCTCAGGGATCAGACTCTCCCCCATAGCAGGGAGTCCAGCTGGCATGCCAGCCCCGCACTCCACCCCTCACGAAGTTGGAGCACCAGTGCCGGTTTCCTGCTATGTGGATGGAGCAAGCTCTTAGCCTCTCAGGCTTCATCTGGCACATGGTGGGAAGAAGCAGCTCCATGTACTGCCACTCTTCCTCCCACTGGCTAGGGGACCAGCAATGCTGGAAACTGCTTACAGGCGGCTTTCCTTGCTGCTCCCATTGGCTGGAATCACAATGCCCAGGAGTGGTGAAGAGCATGAAGCCAGGTGAACACCCCCCACTCCTCATTCCCAGACCTAACACCTGCATCCCTTTCATGTCCCCCCTCACCCAGAAGCACTGTCCTCAGACCCCTCCTGCATCTTCCCTTCCACTCAGACACCTAACCCTCAGCCCCCTGCTACATCAGGACCCCACACCTGCAGCCTGCTCCTGCATCCAGTCTCCTGCCCAGACCCAACACCCCAGCCCCCTCACACGCCCCCTCCTGCCTAGACACTCTTTTCCTAACCCCTTTCTGCACCCAAACTCCTAGCCTGACCCCCACTTCCAGCCAGCTCCTGCACTCTACCTCCCAGCCAGACCCCCACCTGCACCCTACCTCCTACACAGATCTCATATCCCTCTTTTTCGCTCCCATGCTCCCCTTCTGCCCAAACCCACCAACCTCTGCCCACTCCTGCAGCCTACCTCCTGGCCAGACCCCCATCCCTTCCACCCAAACCTCATGTCACCAGCCCACTCTTGCACCTCACCCTACCCATCACCTTCACCTCCTCCCTTTCGCTGCTCAACCCCACCTCCTGCCCAGCCCCTGCACCTCATCCCAGTCCTGCTCCCCAGCAGCTCCCTCTAGACATTGAACCCCTCATTTTTTGCCTCACCCCAGAGCCTAGGGGTCCCACAAAATGTATTATCCTGGGTCCCCAGAAGACTTAATCGGGCTTGAGGGAAGCTCTGAACATTGGTCCTCCCTCCCCATCTCCCATGGGGCTGCAGCATGAGGGGAGTGAGGTGGTTCAGTTGGGGGCCGCATCAGTGAGGATTTTTTTTGGTTCCCCACTTCTGCCATAAATAAAGACAATGCTGAAATCTTTTAGTTTGGACATAAATGAATACTTTATTTAAAACGAAGTTCAGAAAACTTACATTATATATGCAATAAGATCTAAACACATGCCTCCCTATGCTATAGCTGTATATTTATGGTTTTATGCTCCAGTAGCCTAATATGAATAATTTAGTATTTAAGGTATTTAGAGATAAGTGAATGCATTTTATTATCATGGGTGGTTGGCTGTTGGGCTGCAGAAAGGTTTACATTGAGCGGGGTGGACCAGAGGCCAACAAGTTTGAGAACCACTGGTCTAGGGGTTAGGTTACATGAGAAGAGTTTACTTTAGTCATTGGTATAGGAATTGCACCTTTAGCTCAAGCAATATAGATCATCTTTTTGACAATAAAGATCCTGGACTGCAATACCACTGATAGCCCATGTTGGGTGACATTGCAGTGTAACATGGTCAACAGCGACCTGGTCCAAGATGAGGCCATTTTTTGTCTATTCAGAACTAAGTAGTTGCTTATTCCCATTGGTGGATTTCCCCCTTTCTTTTTAATGGCACTCAGATAATAGTTGGGGGACCAGAGGGGTTTTCCTTCATATTGGTTCTCCCCTACCTGGTAGTCTTTCCTCCTCCTTTTTTCCCCTGGTCCTGATTGTGATCATTTCCAGAACCCCACATCTTGCTTAGGTGATAATTCTCTGCTTCTTAGTCGAGCTGTAGCCAGAGGGAGGGCCTATCAGGAAGACCAGAGATTTATAAAGCTTGCTAGAAAGCAACCAGGGAGCTTGTGAACAGGGTGATTGCTAAAAGGAGGGAGTTCTGAGATGGGAGTTCAGAGAGATAGTTGAGAGGGAGCTAGTTACTTTTGACAGAAATGAGCAGAGTTTACGTATCAGCCTCTTTGATCTATGCACTGTGTTCAGTGTCTGCAAACATTTTCTGCCGCACATCCAAAACAAGACTGTCTGGATCCTGACAGATAACACCATGATGATGATGATCATCATCAACCACCACAGGCTCAGTGCCCATTGGTGTATGATACCTCCCTCCCTATTTCCTTCCATCTTTCCCTGTCCAGTGTGGAGTGGCTTAGTTTCTGTAGACTAGCTCTGCACCAATCTACTATATCACCTACCCATTCTCTGTGGGGTCTGCCTCTCCTGTTCAAACCATCCATTATGCCAAATACCAGGGTCTTGACTTTTCGTTCATCATTCATTCTGCAGAAAGGATCGAATAGCTTTAACTTCTGTTGTATAACCTTCTGTAATAGGTTCTCTTTTGGCTGTATCTTTCTATATAATTCCTCGTTGGTGACCTTCTGCATCCATCCTACCTCAAGATTCTTTTATAACAACTCCTCTCGAATGCCAACATCCTTCTTTTTGAATCTTTTGTTATCACCCATGTCTCACATCTGTACAACGTGCTGCTGAATACGTTTTCAAGACGCTCAGCTTCATTCCTAAGCTAATTGCTTTATTTTTCTAGATCTTATCCACCACCTTCAAACTTGCTCTTGGTTTTGCTATACTATTCGCTATTTCCTTCTTACGAAGATCATACGTCATGTTGCTCTCCAGATACATGAAATTTTCTATGTTCTCTAGTTGATTCCCATCTACACTGATCTTCCTTCCTATTTCCTTATCTCCAAATACCATTGTTTTCATTTGTTGATGTTCATAATGAGTCCCTTCACTTCCTTTCCTCATTTAGTGCTTGCACCGTTCTCACTAGCTTCTCTTCATCTTCCTTGATGATAATTATATCATCCACGACCCTCAAGTTGTTAATTCTCATCCTGTGCACCAATATCCCTTCTACCTCTTCCTTGATGTTGTTCATCACTCTCTCTAGGTGCATGATGAAGATAATTGGAGATCGGATCTCCTTGTCTCATACCTCTACTAATTCTAAACCAACTTTCCAACTCTCAAAGTTCTATATCAATTGTCAGGGAGGGGCCCAGTCACAATCCCTTTGCGAAGAGGCCCTAGAGCTTTGGAACTGGTGTATCGCTCACAACATTATCCTCACAGCATCATAACTGCTGAGCCTGAGCAACACACTCACAGATGCTCTAAGTCACCACTTCTCCTTGGACAACAGTGAATCAAATTGCCACACAAGAAAATTCCAAATGCAGCCAGTACTGCCTGAAAGCAGGCAAGGGGCACAAGTTTCTAGGGGATGCCTTTCTCCTCTCCTAGAGTATTCACCTTCTGTATGCTTTCCCACGTATTCCTCTAATCGTCAAGGTGCTCAGGAAAATCCAGACAGATGGAGCATGAACCTTCCTCATTACTCCAGCATAGCCAGGCAGATCTGATTTCCTCTACCTCCTTACCAGCTTCCCAGCTGTTCAGACCTGCTTTCCCAGAACAAAGATTCCATGATTCACCCCAGACTGCACACCCCTACATCTGATGGCCTGGTTTCTCTGTGAATCCAAGAACTCGCATGCCACTATTCTCAGCAAGTGAGGGATGGACTCTTACAGAGCAGACAAGAAACAGATCAGAAAACTTACCTTTCAAAGTGGAAGCGATTCTTATCCGATAGTTCTGAAAGGGGCATACAACCCACAGAAGCCCTGCTTCATATGATCCTCAACTACATCCTTTACCTAAATGTGGGTCATCTATCACTGTCCTCACTTCAGAGCCACCTTTCGGTGGATTGCATCCACCTGTAGAAGGCTCCTTGGTATTCACTCACCAAAGAGACTCTGGAAAGGCCTACAAAACATTGTGCCACCTCGCAGGCCTGTACCACCAGCTTGGGACTTGGAACTGGTCCTTCACACACTCATGGGGCCACCTTTTGAGTCAATGGCTACATGCTCTTTGGCCATGCTAACAATGAAAATACTGTTTCTAGTAGCTATAACATCAGTTCCAAGAGTGAGCGAGACAGCAGCCCTGACCATCTCTCCACCATATGCAACTTTCCACAAGAACAAAGTGGTACTACAACTACATCCTGCATTCCTACCAAAAGTGTGCTCTCAATTCCATATTAATAAACCGATAATTCTACCTGCCTTCTACCCTAAACTGCATGCTTCGAATGTGGAGGCCAAAGTACACATCCTGGACATCAGAAGGTCCATATGCTTCTACATAGATAAAACACAATTGTTCAGAAAATCACAGAGATTATTCTTATCCAGTGCAGAAAGATCAAAGGGATTCCCTCTGTCAGCCCAATGTATATTGAGACTCATATCTGTGCATAGTGCCCTGCTATTCGATCCAAAACAAACCATTACCATTGTTTCTGAGGGCACACTCCAAAAGATCAGTAGCAACATCTACAGGGGAATGCCCTTACAGGACATTCGTCATGCAGCCATGTGGTCCTCTAACCACTCATTCATGGCTCACTATGCATTGCAATCTCAGGCAGACAGAGATAAGGCAGCAGGTCAGACAGTACTTTCCACAGCAGATGCACCGAATCAGAGTCCACCATCCAACTAGGGAGGTACTACTCTACAGTCACGTACCATTGAGCACCCACAGGGACTGCACTTGAAGAAGAAAGAGAACTTACTCACTTTGTGTTGTAACGATGGTTCTTTGGGATGTGTGTGCCCATGGGTGCCCCACATCCTGCTCACCTCCCCTCTACTCTGTGCAATAGACGTAGTTAGGGCATCACTAAAGCCACTGAGGAGAGAGTGGCGCAAATGGTGTGTGCTGGGATGGCGCATGCGTATCCCCACTCAATACTGCTATGGAAAATCTGCATGCTGCGGTGCTGGGCGAGCCCAACACTTACCGTGGAGCACCCACAGAGACACACATTTTGAAGAACGATTGTTACAACACAAAGTGAGTAATTTCTCCTTCTTCTTAGCTCTGACAATTGTTTGCTGTATAACAACAATCTTTCTGGGGGTGCACAATTTTGCACAAGCTCATTTCAAGCACTAGCCCCTCTTCCAAGTGCCAATATACGCACATGCCCATGGTGTGTGTGTAGAAGCTAGTGCACAAAGCGTGATGACGGGGTTGTACTTTCAGAGATGAGTTCTCCCTGTGAGTGCCATCTTTGAGCTGTGCGAGTGCTCTGAGATCCTTGCACAGAAGGTGCTGTTGAAGTGCTTGGCCTTGTTATTACTTCTGCCATTCCATGGCCCAGTCTATTCTCCACATGACCTTTTTCAGGTGCTAAGTGATATATAATTCTGACATTATCCAGTAATGTCACATATTGGATGAGTAATTTACAGCCAGTCTTCCAGGGACAATTTATCTACTTTCTTTTACCTTAAACTGCCCTGTCTGTCCCCTAATCAGTGGGATTACTTAGACAGCACAGTTTTTGGAAATGCTGAGCACTCTCCATTCCTCTGGAAGTCAATAGGTGCTGCTGATGCTCAGTAGTTTTCAAATCAAACCCTTGGCACCTCTCTCAGTGGGAAATCAGGAGCTTGTGTCTAGGGTCTATCTCGGGGCTGCCTCTGTGCTGCCTAGGACCCTGAAGCAGCTGAAAAGAGGCATTTGGTGCTAAAAGGACGTACAGCTGAGCAGGGAAATGGAGAGACCCTGCACAGTGGGATCTCCACTTCCTTCATCCTACAGAGCTCCCTGCCCAGCTCAGGCCTGGGGTATGGCTGCTGGCTCTGCACATTCTGAAGATCCATTGGAGCCAGTACCAGGAAGAAGGGCTGTAGCAGTTTCAGCCTTGGTGCTAGGGAGTCCAGCCTGCTTGGGCTTGAAGGCTCCCAGTGCTGTTATGTAGGTGCTGCTTCAATGCTCAATACTCAGTCCCTAGGCAAACACCAAAGTGGGCCTTTCCCTCTCTTCTTTCAGAATGTGCTGAGCTGACACAACCTATCTGATAGCAGCCTGAGGCTCCACTCTGCCTTGTGTAAGCCGGGGAGTGGTCCTGTTGTTGTGGGGAACTTTCCTGTCCTCTGTACTACCCTGGTGAAGTGGACCAGCAAAAGAATTTGAGTCCTCACTCCCATTTCCTTTACCCACTGGCCTCCCTGACCCCGAGGGCTCCCCTTCTACCTCCCTGAGTAGCAGAGCCTTGAAATCCCAGCAAGGGTGGGCCCAGGTTTCCAGGGGCTGAACCCCAATCCTTGTAGTCACTTAGGGCAGGGGGTAGGGTATCCCCACTCCAGGGTGCTCTCTCTTTGCACCGGACGCTCTCCTGAGCTGCGGATCACAACATACAGTTCACAGCAAATACAATTTATTAAACAACAACTGATTACAAAGAAAAGAATAAGGGAAAATGAGAAAGGTTAAAAGAGAACAGGTAGCCCTGCTCTGTGGCACAGGGACATCACAACCAGCAGTCTGCTGAGCGTAAGCACAGTTCACAGTCTGTTCCTCGTAAGTCCCAGGGCTCTCTCTCTGGCCCTGGCTGTGCTGGGGTGGCGGGGCTGCGGGTTGAACATGCTTGCTCAGGCAGGGGCTGAACAACTTCAGGCTCTAAGGGTGCTGCTGCACTAACTACCATGTTTGCGTCAGAGGGGCAATGGTAATGAAGCAACTCAAAGCAAGCTGATGAGGCGCTGGCATGCATATTCAGCACCTTGTTAGCATAATGGTGGCCATGCAAACAGTGTTTGCTTTTCAGATTGACACGGAAGATGGGGGCGGCTTCGAAATCAATGCCCCCCTTCGAAATTCCTTATTCCATTCTCATTCTGCAGGAGTAAGGGAATGTCAAGTCAGGGCGCTTATTTCAAAGCTGCCCCCATCTTCATTGTCAATCTGAAAATCAAAATTTGTTTGCGCAGCTGTCGTTATGCTAATGATGTACTGAATATGCATGTCTGTGCCTCATTAACTAGCTTGGAATTGCCTCATTACCATGGCCTTTCCAATGGGACCATGGTAGTGTAGCAGCATCCTAAGTGGCAGGGCCCTTCTCCCAGTTGGAGTTATAATCCCTCTCTAAGGCTACGTCTACACGTGCAGCCAACATCGAAATAGCTTATTTCGATGTTGCGACATTGAAATAGTCTATTTCGATGAATAACGTCTACACGTCCTCCAGGGCCGGCAACATCGATGTTCAACTTCGACGTTGCTCAGCCCAACATCGAAATAGGCTCAGCGAGGGAACGTCTACACGTCAAAGTAGCACACATCGAAATAGGGATGCCAGACACAGCTGCAGACAGGGTCACAGGGCAGACTCAACAGCAAGCCGCTCCCTTAAAGGGCCCCTCCCAGACACAGTTGCACTAAACAACACAAGATACACAGAGCTGACAACTGGTTGCAGACCCTGTGCCTGCAGCATAGATCCCCAGCTGCCGCAGAAGCAGCCAGAAGCCCTGGGCTAAGGGCTGCTGCCCACGGTGACCATAGAGCCCCGCAGGGGCTGGAGAGAGAGCATCTCTCAACCCCCCAGCTGATGGCCGCCATGGAGGACCCAGCAATTTCGATGTTGCGGGACGCAGATTGTCTACACGGTCCCTACTTCGACGTTGAACGTCGAAGTAGGGCGCTATTCCTATCTCCTCATGAGGTTAGCGACTTCGACGTCTCGCCGCCTAACGTCGAAGTTAACTTCGAAATAGCGCCCGACGCGTGTAGACACGATGGGTGCTATTTCGAAGTTAGTGCCGCTACTTCGAAGTAGCGTGCACGTGTAGACACAGCTTAAGTCTGACCAGCCAGGCCTCCTGGCTATAGTGTTTCCCAGCCCACAGCCTCTCCCTCTCTTTTGCTGCTCGCAGCTGCTCAACACACACAGGTGCAGGCTATATTGCTTTGCCAGCCTCCAGCTCCTTGCACTGCTTCTCTGACCCCTCTGGTTCTCTGGTCACTGGAGGTCTGCTTCTTCGCACAGGATAGGAGCTCTTTGGGCTGCATGGTCCTCTGGCTCCGTCCCTGCAGGCCTGCCTCTCAGCACAGCTGCACTCCTTGGGCTCTGTGTGTCTCTGGCTCCGTCCCTGCAGGCCTGCCTCTCAGCACAGCTGCACTCCTTGGGCTCTGTGTGTCTCTGGCTCCGTCCCTGCAGGCCTGCCTCTCAGCACAGCTGCACTCCTTGGGCTCTGTGTGTCTCTGGCTCTGTCACTGCAGGCCTGCCTCCCAGCACAGCTGCGCTCCTTGCTGCTCTTCTTAGCTCTCTCCTCTTCTCCGAGAGACCCAGCCAAAATTCCAGCTCATACAGAGGATGGGACCTGGCCCCCTAATTCTCTCATTGGCATGTTCAACCTGTCCATCTGGTTGACCTGGAATGTTGGCCTCTTTCCATTGTCCCTGGGGACTGTCCGACTCAGAGCCCTGGTTTCTCATGGACCCTTTCCCTTTTAATACTGAGAGCTAGCCAACCAAACTCCCCCACTGAGTTTTAGTAAGGGGCCAACAGTTCCCTTACATTTGCAATAAGATGCCACTAAATGTTTCATATTAGCTGCAGCCAAGACACCTTGTAAACGTTTTCTGTGCTTAGTCAGCTTTAAAAATTCACTGCATGTGAGGAAGCAAGTGAAATATCACATTGTGCTTTCTGCAGCATCGTGGGCACCAGTCGAGAGAAACATGTTTGCTGCATGTCTCCTCTAAACTACCACTGTGTGGCAGGCCTGGCCGCGCGCCTCACCATCTCACTCCATGCTGCTCTCTTTAGCAGCTTCATGGACGCGAGCTGCACAGACGTGATGCTTCCCAGGCAAAGTGCAGGGAGCCCCAGGCCTCTGCCACATCAGCTCTGAGGACTGATACCGCACTAGTCGAGTCTCTTTCCATTACTGGCCACCTGGTCTGGCACACTACAAATGGAGCCACCAATAGGTGTATGTAACAAAGCAGAGATTACAGCATCTTCCAACTTCACACCAGCCTCTGTACTCTGGGACTGCCGAGGCCATTAAGAGAGGGTGACATTCTTTCCTGTACATAGGGTCAGGCCTATGACATAAACTTTCTGCTGCTTCTGTGCACTGGGATAAATTTTGCCCTAAGCGATTGCTACTTTTTTGGTTCCACTGCTGCATCTGATCCCAGACTCGGTGGCTCACCCAGCAATACATGTACTGGGATATCTCCACTGGTGGACTTGAATGCTGCAGTCTAACTGGCTGGGTTAGTGGTTAGCGTTGCACCACTCAAAGCAACATAAACAGCAAAACCAAAATACAGTAATTTAAACAGGTACCACAACAATGAAGAAGTAACTTTGTATTTGGTTTTAATAACAGAAAATCTATACAGGGCCATCAGTATGTGATACCAAAGAAGCGTCGGATACTTGCGGCATACCTGCGAGTTGTTCAAGGAGCACTAGCGTCCTGCAGAGCATAGTGTGAGAAACGCTGCTCTAACCTGTTCTTAAAAACCTTCAGTGATAGGGATTCCACTGCCTCCCTGGGAAACTTACACCAGTGCTTGACTGTCCTTCGATTTAGAATGTGGTTTCTAATATCCAAACTAAATCTCCCCGGCTGCAGCTCCTTTTCTCAGGGGCTGACATTCAAAGGCGCTGATCATCTAGAACTCCAGGCGTGGTTGACTGGGAATACTGGATACTCAGCACCTCTGAAAATCAGGCCCAGGGGTTCTCAGTGCGGGTACCTGAAGACTGCTCACCCGAGGTTAGTGGACGCTCCTGCAAGTGGGGTTGAGCCTTGGGAGGTATTTCATGGTTTCAGACAGAAGATATTCAAGGGGACGGAATTTTGCAGTGCAGTTACTGAGACAGATTGCTTTTCTTTAGCACAGCAAAACCCAGTCACTGCTGGGCGAGACTGCTGTAGGACCGTATTCAACCTGCACACGCGTGAGAACATTCACCTTTTCTCAGTCTCACCCAAACAATGACATCATTAATACAAATAAAACCAAGGAGCTCACCTTAATGCCAGCTGGTTTGTTTGCACTGTACTGAGTTAGAACTCTCAGCTACTTTGCTCCACTGATGCAGACTAGGTATCTGCAGCAATAGTTTAATCAGTCTTTGTAGGAGACAGAAAACAAGTACACCTCTAATTAGCAGCAGAGAGCAAGGCTGATTCTTCACTCACACCCTGTTTTTACACTGGTTCCCCCACCCATTGGTTTCTGTGAAGTTACATTTGCTTTGTACCAGAGCGGAGTAGCAGGTGGACTGCCTGCCTGCCTGATATACAGATTATGCCTTGGAAACAAGCACAGAAATGTAAAGCAGAAGCAGGTCTATGGGAAAGGAAATGGAAAGAAGAATAATTACCCTGCTTTAACCTAATGTTGTAAATCTATATTGCCCATTATAATCTCGAGTGTCCTGCTTAGTGAAGTATGCAATCGGTAGTGCTGGTTCTTGCACCAGCACTGTATCTAATATAATGGACTGCCTCAACATCCATCATCATAATTACCGTGTCATAATTTGCTGCCCTTCTTGCCTCTGCTGCAAAGAGATAGAAGAGGTCTTTAAAGGACTCAGGAATTTTCACCAAAAATTTCTCAGGGTGTTTTATGTGAAAAGGAATTTGTATTTCTGCCCTATTTGTTTTATATGTTTGGCCTGACATAAGGGAGTATATTTTATTGGGAGTACATAAATGTACTGTGAACACCTTGAAAAATGTCTGTTTCCACTAAGATCTAGTTTTGTGAGGCTGTACAGCATCAGAAATCAGCATGCACTTCCTAGTAAAGCTACCCTGGAAAAGGAAGCCTCCCCCCAGAACCCCTGATCCAGACATTTCTATACTCTGAGGAACTTCTGGTCTGTAGCCAAATTTGCAGCACAGTCATGGTTAATTCATAGTGGTTTAAATGGTGGTCCCTTTTCCTCATTTTTCCTTTTGACATGCAGTGAACTGAAAGCAATCCTAGCAGGGCTGGCGTTTAGTCAGGGCTAGAGGAAGGCATATGCATTTCATGCCTAGGCCCCCCAGCTTCTGTGATTAGAGCAGAATCTCAGCTTTCATTTGAAAAATAAAATACATTTCTGCCCCTCATTGTGGTGGAGCGAAGTTTAGAGATGTGACCTCAGTGAAATAAATGTAGGAATATTAAGGTTGTCAGCATTCAACTCACACAGAACTGGAAGTCCTTGCCCCGCCCCATCCCACCCCTCCTCTGGGGACCTGTCCCTGCCCTGCCTCTTCTCCAAATGCCCATCTCCCTCTTCCCACTGTCGCTCATGCTCCCCATGTTCACTTAGTCATTGTCACTGGGCTGGCTCAGGGGGTTGGGGTGTGAGGGGGTGAAGGCTCCAGCTGGGGGTGAGAGCAGGAATTTGGTATTTGGGGTTCAGGAGGGGGCTCCAAGTTGGGGGGGGGAGCTGATGTGTTCAGAGTAGGGGAGGGGCTCTGAGCTGAGCCGGTGCATCTCAGCTGAGAAGTGAGGCTCTGGGGTGGAGCTGGGGACAAAGGGCTTGGGGTGTAGGATGATGGTCTGGGATGAGTCCAGGGGTTTGGAGGGTGGGGGTAGGATCAGATGAGGAAAAGAGGTTGGAGTGCAGGGGTGAGTGTGTGCTAAGTAGCGTAGGCTCCCGGCAGCACTTAACTCATGAAGCTCGCAGAAGCAATGACATATCCCTGCTTTGACTCCTGTGCAGAAGGGTGGCCAGATGGCTACGTGAGCTGCCCCATTCACAGGCATTTCCCCATAGATCCTCTTGGCCATGGTTTCTGGCCAATGGGAGCTATGGAGCTGGCTTTCGGGGTGGGGCACCATGCAGAGGCTCCAGACTGCCCCCATGCACAGGAGCTGGTGTGGCGGTGGGTGCAGGGGGGAATGCTGCAGAGCAGTGTCAGGCGGGGAGCCTGCCTTTTCCTGCTGCCCTGCTGAGAGACTCTCAATGGCCCCAGTCAGCTGTGTTGATTAGAGCTGCCAAGGTCCCTTTGTGACTGGGCGTCCCAGTCTCAAATCCAAACACCTGACAACTAAGTGACATCTGCAGAGTGAACCAAGCCATGGCCGGGAGGGGGGCAAACTGCCTTGATGGGGTGTTAATGCCAAGACCCACTAGTTTGGCTGGCATCTCCAGCCTCACAGGGGAGCCCTGGCACAATCTCTCCCCACAACAGTGGGGGTGTCATGGTGCAGTGCTGGGGAATGCTGGATTGTTATGGCTCTCAGGCTTCACACTACTTGTGGTTGATGCTTCTGTCTGGTGGGTGTCCAGCTGGTCTTACTCAGAATTCTTGTCAATGGCCTCAGACCATCTTTGTATGCAATACATTGGATCGTTTCCCCTTGTTATTAAATTCTAACATAGGGGACTGTTACAGGGCAATATTGCAGTGCTCTCCAATAGGCTGGGTGATCTCATTGTTAAATGGGCATAGGACTGGATTTCTTGGCGCTATAGTTATTCTGTCTGAAGGGCTACAGATTTTGCTTCTCTTGGTATTATTCTGCTGAACAAACACAGGATCCTAGGCACAGCCAAAGCTGAATGGCAAATACTTTCCTCGGATCACCTCTCTGTTAAAATGAGTTAATTTAAAATAAATAATGAGAGGATGGGAGGAAAGTCCCCATTTGCCACCTCACATACTAGTCACCATTCTGCAGTAGTCCTAGGGTAAATGTTCAGTCTTACCTACTGAGGATCTGGTTGCTCATGTTTCTAATTTGAGGAGAGAGCAGCAAATGGATGAGGAATAAGCAGGGATCAGATAAACTGTCTAATATGGTATCATGGCACCTGTAGTCTTGGAAGTGCAATATATACTACTTGCCAGTTAATAATTTTGGCATGGTATTTTTCGAAGTACCTGTTGGATTACTGAGATGCTAAGGTTCTCCTGAGTCATAGATGCCTGGGCGTGCAAAGCATGTTTAAAATACCACCAGATAGACAGCATTTTATGCACAGTTTGCACAGGAAGAAATGCTTGCACAAAGTCAGAGTGTACATGATTCAATATCAGCACCTTTACCTTCCACAAGGGGCACGAGTGTATTTTGACGTTATTGCAAAGGTATAGTTCCTAACAAGTGGTATTCCTGGCTCTCATCGGTTTGCATTTCTGAAGTACTGTGACCATAAAAGCAAAGCATTGTTCAGGAAGCTATGACTGCTCTAGAAATAATCGTTTATGTAGGTGTTCTGAGCACTAAACCAAGGAGCTATTTGTGGGACGTTAACTTCAGGACACAGGAGAGTAAATTCATCAGACAACATACCATAGATCCTGGAAAAATCAAGACGTGCTTTTCAGGGAATCTACGTTTTTATATCCACTACCTTACTGGGGAAAATCCGCATAAAAAGTTTCATTGCCCAAGAAAATAATTCAGTCACTGAAAGGTGATAGAAAGGTCTCTTAGTAAATATACAATAGTGTATACTATTAAATGCAAAACCAAGGCCCCAATTCTGTCAATGGATCAAGCTGCATAGACTGAGCATTTGGGGCAGGGTCTAAGCTGAGCTGATTCCACAAGATCATACAGGTGTTTTTTTTTTAATTTATGGTCAAATGAATCTTTTTGATGTGTGTATCTGAAATAAACTTGTGTTCATGTTGAATAGTAACAGAGAGATAGCCATGCTAGTTTATATACTATCAAAACAAAAAAGCAGTCCAGTAGCACTTTAAAGATTAACATAATAATTTATTAGGTGATGAGCTTTCATGGGATGGACCCACTTCTTCAGATCATAGTCATACCAGAACAGACTCAATATTTAAGTCACAGAGAACCAAAAATAGTAATCAAGGTTGACAAATCAGAAAAATATTATCAAGGTGAGCAAATCAGAGAATAGAGGGGCAGAAGAGTACAGGGGAGTCAAGAATTAGATTAAGCCAAGTATGCAAAAGAGCCCCTATAATGACCTAAAAAACTCCCATCCCAGTTCAAACCACGTGTTAATGTGTAGAATTTGACTATAAGAGAGAGTTCAGCAGCTTCTCTTTCCAAAGTGTTGTGAAAATTCCTCTTCAGTAAGACGCAAACTTTCAGGTCATTAACAGAATGGCCCACTCCATTAAAGTGGTGGCTGACTGGTTCGTGGATCAGGAGTGTTTTTATGTGTTTTATGCCCATTAATTCTTTGTCTAAGAGAGTTTGATGTCTGTCCAATATACAAAGCACCTGGGCATTAGTGGCACATGATGGCATATATGATGTTAGTTGAGGAACATGAGAATGTGCCCGTGATTCTGTGAATAACCTGGTTAGGTCCAGTGATGGTATCTCCAGAATAGGTATGTGGACAAAGTTGGCAACGGGCTTTGTTGCGAGGAACTTGTTTTCATGATGAGTGAATACCAGAAAGACCAGAATGAGTTTGTATTCTGTTTAAAGGGACACATGAAACTTGAGCATTTGCCAATTAAAACTAAAATTAAAATAGTTGGCAGTACTACAGTGGTCCCTGAGACTACCTGACAACTTCAGTGATTTTTAAAAAGACCCTTCTTCCTAGTTTTGTAAAC
The DNA here is from genome assembly GCF_033958435.1 of Carettochelys insculpta. Classification (NCBI taxonomy): domain Eukaryota; kingdom Metazoa; phylum Chordata; order Testudines; family Carettochelyidae; genus Carettochelys; species Carettochelys insculpta. The sequence continues at coordinate 47,988,566 of NC_134147.1, read as the reverse complement.
ATTGTTGTCTCCCATGCAACAGAGGGCATCATCTGAAAATACCTTTGCATATACTTCACTGTCCAGACATAAGTAATCCCATGTGAGAACTAGAATCTCCCAGTGGATCTGCCCAAGTGAAGGCAGGATTTTATCCAAGTATTAGGCATGTGCAGGATAGGGGGAAGTCTGACTATGGGGGGAAATAGTTGTCCATTGTCAAATTCTGTTCCCAGAACAAAGTAAACATCTTACAAAACAGAGAGAAATGGTTTTGTCTTTTAATCTGTCATTTATAGCTCCCTGGGTGTTCTGATAGCAGCAGGAAAAACAAAAGATGGGCTGCTAGAAATGTGGTATTCCAGCTGATAGTCTTCCTTTAATGAGAAAAGCCTTGACGGAAATCTGAGCTCAGAAAAGTCTCTCAGCACAGGCTTGGGGAGATTTCCCAGTGTGGAAGCACATACAATGGTCTCAACAATGGATTCAAATGTTGAGCTCAGCCGCAGTTCACATTGTCTAAATTTTTGAACATCTGAATATTGAAAGCTCTTTAAAATCACCTCATATTATCCTATTACTGGAACAAATCTTACAGTAAATTGGATAAAAAAATAGGGGCCGTCTAAAATATGCCTTCCCCATCCATTTTCAGCTCCAGTATTATGTAAAGATGACAGTTATCAGGTATGTAGAAGAGCAGCTATATTAAATGTTAAATAACCTTTAACAGCACCAAATATTTAATCATAAAAATTAAATTGACGGTGGTGTGGTTCACACAGTATCCCCTGGAAAACCTGACAGCATCATTTCTCATATATATTGATAAGCACAAGACGTCCATAAAATTGTAGGCTCTGTAGCCTTCTATTTATGAGAGACTATCTAAAACTCATTCATTGCAGGTAATATCAGTAAGTCAATTCAGCTTAGGTTGATAGCTCATAACTTTTCAGACTGTTGTATTTACTGAGCCATAGACCATCCTTTCTTTGAGTGTTCTTGAGAAAATGACTTGTACTGTAAGACTATTTCTTCTCAAAGTATAATCAAGTGCTTTAAAATGAACTCCATAACTGCAAATTCCAAACAGCTTAGACCTTGATAATATAAAAAGTATTGCTTCAAAAATGCTTTGAAAGTTGCACAGACTAGTGGCACTACTTTTTCGATTTTAGTAACCCACCCAGAAAACCTGTCAATGGACATCTGGTGCTAGATATCTAGATCTGCTTGGCAGAAACCTGTGAAACAGAGAATACAGACTCAGAATGCACAAGTACCTAGCTGCAAATCACCAACTTTGGGTGGAAGTTCTGAGCTGCAGGGATGTTGGCAATTCCAAACCAAAGTTTAACAGGAAATGCTGCCCTTGGTTGTGTGGATGGCACTCCATTTGGCCATATTCAGCCTTGATGTCAATGAATACATTCCACTGACTCTGATGGAGTGGTATGCACCTTGCACCTCTGCATGCTAATTGCTGAACTTTGCCCATTGATCCCAGTGACAACCACAGGTGAGACTCTCCCATTGTAGAGTCTGCTGCTTCTCCCATCAAAGTCAATGCCAAAACTTCCATTCATTTCAGCAGTGAACAGTCAAGACGTTTAGGAGAGGAACTCTTCGTTTACCTCAGGTGTCCTGGCTGAACTCCAGCAATGGATGCAGTAAAACTTCATAGGTATCTTAAGTGACAGTTGTTTTCTAGGTAAGAGGGGTCGGTCTGAAGCCCATCAAGTCACCTGAAAGATTCTTGTTGGCATCAACGTCTTGTGGATCAAGTCTTATTTCTGTAAATGTAAGTCATTATTTAGGACCACCCTTTCCAAGTGCAGTCACAGCTACTTTGAGCCAATGTCCAAAACACAAATGGACTCTGAACAAAACCAGGCCCAGTGAGGTAGCATTTCCTCTCCACTGTTTGTCCTGTCATGTGCTTCCTGCATTGTTTGGTATTGTATGGGAGCAGGAGGCAAACTCTCAGGAGCAAAGTCTTATTTAGTGTGTGCTAGGAGTGGCTGAGTTTGCTCTGAACTCATTTCCATCCACATATTATTCTGCAAATAGCTGCCTGGAAGGGCTTAAGAATTGCAGTGCCAAACTCTTTCACTGGTTTTAAACCAGTTATTTTCCTGCCTGGTGGCTCGTGCATTTAGGTGGCAGCAGTTGTTCCTGATGCAAATATTTTCCCTAGAAAGGAGGTTGAACTGTAAAACTGAAGCTCAATGCCCCAAAACTGAGGTGGGGGGGGGGGTGGGGATGATGTAGTGGGGTGGAGTGGCCACCCACTGACCTGGAGGCAGAAGAACCCTCTGGGAGCCATTTTTGGCAGAACTTAACCCCTCCCAGTCACCTGACTGGAAGCCAGGAGGCAGGGCTAGAACTATAAAAGCCCAGCCTGAGGGCTCAGTCTGTCTCCAGAGGCCTGGCCAGTTCTCCCTACTTGGGAGGCTGAGGACCAGCTGGGACTGCTGGACCAGCAAGTGGCCAAGGACTGGCCTGGGCCCCAGCTGGCTCTGGAACCCCTGAGAGACTGGCCTGACCCAGAGGAGCAGCCTTAACCCTGCCCCGGCCTGCACCCCGAGTCTGGCTGAAACCATGAGACTTGCAAGTGGCTTCAGACTGGGCTGGAGCTCCCAGACCCCAGCTGATCCCAGGTCACCTGGAACCCCTGAGAGACCAGCCTGACCCGGAAGAGTGGCCTCAACCCCGGCCCCAGTCTGCACCCCAAGTCTGGCTGCAACTGCGAGACCTGCAAGTGGCCACAGACTGGTCTGGACACCCCAGACTCCAACTGATCCCAAATAACCTGGAACCCCCAAGAGGCTGACCTGAGACCCGGGTATGCGCTGGGAGGAGAATGGACGTGGCGCAGGGAATAGTGAGGGCTGGTAAAAGTGCTCAGGGTAGTGTGTTGCAGTATAGATCCCCACTGACCCATGTGGCAGACTGCTGTGCTGCTGACAGCACCCTGGGCTGGGACGCAATGGATTGGGTAGGCCTGCGTCCCCACTGCCACCCACCTACTGGGTGGTAGTCTCCCCACTCTCTGCTAACGCAGACGAGTGGCCTACGCCTCTTCTGAACAAGGAGACTGTTTGCTATGGGCTACCGGGTTATACCTGCAAGCATTTCTTTGCTGCCCCACCCTAAACCAGCGCCTGGGTGACCTGAACTTATAAACTGCTGACTGTGTTTGGTTGCCATCCCGCCCTGAACCAGGGCTGGGGCTCTCTGAGTGGTTTGGTTACCAACCCACCCTGAACCAGGGCTGGAGCTCACTGAACTGCTAGACTGTGTTTATTTGCACTAACAGTATCTGTCTGCTGCCAGCCCTGACCTAAGGCTAGGACCCCAGACCTGGGTTTATTTTCCCTGTCACCCACCTGAAGCAAGGCCTGGCCTTGAAATGTTGTCTCTTGCCTGCCTGAAGCAAGGCAAGGTTCAGTGGGCTATTGACTAGAGGGATTGTTTTAGCTCCAGTGATAGTGGTGCTGGAATGGCTTCCCACTGGCCCGGAGGTGGCGGAAACAATCTGGGAAGCCAAACCAGCTACAGGGGGGAATAGAAAGTGGCTTAAAATCCACAGCCAGCCATAGCTCCAGACTTTGAGTTTGAGCCTTCTCTTCAGCCTCCTTGAGAATTTGTGACAATGGGGAAAATGAAAACAATATTTCCTTTTGGGTGGAATCAACATTGTTCGTTGTCCATCTGAGCCCATGTGGTTCCTCACCAAAGTTGTGATTCTGGGCTCTGGAACAGACTTTCAAAGGAGGCTGTAGAATCATTGGGGATTTTTAAGAACAGGTGAGAAAGCCTCTGTGAGGGATACTCCATGGTTACTTGGTCCAGCCTCAGAGCAGGGTGTGGGCTGGACAAGAGAACTTCTCATACGATTCTGCAATGTGTGACAAAATGTGAAAATACTGAAATGTTTTGTGCAACACAAATTTCAGAGGAATATTTATTTGTAACCAGTATCATTTTAATGCCCCATTAGTGCAGGTGTAAATGATGACACAATCATAGCATCATAGAAGATTAGGGATGGAAGAGACCTCTGGGGATCATCTAGTCCAACCTCCTGTTCAAAGTAGGACCATCCCCACATAAATCTTTCCAGCCAGGGCTTTGTCAATTCTTGCTTTTAAAACCTCTAAGGAGAGAGAGTCCATTACCTCCAGAGGCAGCCCCATTCCAGTGCTTCACCACCTTCTGAGTGACGTAGTTTTTCCTAGACCTCCCCCACTGCAAGTGGAGACCATTGCTCCTTGTTCTGCCATCCGTCATCACTTAGAACAGCCTAGCTCCATGCTCTTTGGAGTCCTTCTTCAGGAAGTTGAAGGCTGCTATCAGATCTCCCCTCACTCATTTGCAAACTAAATAAGCCCAAATCTCTCAGCCTGCCCTTGTAGGTTATGGGCTCTAGCCCCCTAATAATTTTGGCTGCCCTCCCCTGGACTGTCTCCAATTTTCCACATCCCTTCTGTAGCGGGGGTTCCAAACTGTATGCAGTATTCCAGATGTGGCCTCACCACTGCAGGCTCCAGGGGAATAATCACTTCTCTCAATCTGCTGACAGTGCTCATATTAATGCAGCCCAATATTCTATTAGCCTTCTTGGCAATGAGGACACAGCGCTGACTCATCTCCAGCTCACTGTCTATTGTAATTCCCAGGTTCTTTTCTGCAGAACTTCCTCTTAGACTGTTGGTTCCCAACCTGTATCAGTGTTGGGATTCTTCTGTCCTAAGCTCAGGACTCTGCACTCGTCCTTGTTGAATTTCATCAAATTTCCTCTGGCCCAATCCACTAATTTGTCTAAGTCACTCTGGATGCTGTCCCTACCCTAGTAGTAGGCATCCTTCAGTCTGCATAGACTATGGATTGCGCCCTTTATAGTTTCAGTTGAGGACTTCATTTACAGCGTCTACTGTGACTATGAAGACCCACACGAGAGTGACCGTCCTTGCTGCATCTCTTGCAGATGTGATGGGTGTCTGGCAAGTCCTTATTGTGCTTTCTGTGCGCTTGCTTCTCCTCTGCTAGCTGTCTGATCCTCATCTCGCCCTTCTGAAGGCCCTTGTGTAACCCCTGCCTCCATCTGCTGCGGTCGTCTGCTAGTTCTTCCCAGTTGTCCAGCTCGATGTCTACCTCTCTGAGGTCTCTCTTGCAGACATCTTTGTAGCGCAACTGGGGGCGTCCGGGAGGTCTTTTGCCAGAGGCTAGCTCACCATACAGGATGTCTTTTGGAATCCTTCCATCACTCATCCTGTGGATGTGGCCAAGCCAGCGGAGCCGACGCTGCCTGAGGAGGGTGTGCATGGCTGGGATTCCAGCTTGCTCGAGGATGGCTGTGTTGGTCACTCTGTCCTTCCATGATATTCCAAGGATGCGCCTGAGGCAGCGCAAGTGGAAGACGTTCAGCCTCTTTTCCTGGCGGGCATACAGGGTCCAAGTCTTGATGCCATAAAGGAGGGTGCTGAGGATGCAGGCTCTGTAGACTCGCATTTTGGTGTGAGTGTACAGCTTGTTGTTATTCCACACTCTCTTGCTGAGTCTGGACAGAGTTGTGGCTGCTTTTTCGATCCTCCTATTTAGCTCAGTGTCCAACGACAGGGTGTCAGTGATGGTGGACCCAAGGTAAATGAACTCGTGGACGACCTCTAACGTATAGTTGTCAGCCCATCAATCACTCCCGCTGGGTTAGTGCCATTCACAAAATTGCTGAGGGTGCAAACTAACCCATCATCCAGATCATTAATGAAGACGTTGAGAAAAACCAGCCCCAGGATTGACCCTTCTCCAAATACATGGAAGTCTTTGCTATTCACAGAGTGGTAGGAATTGTCACCCAGAGATACTGCCAGGAATGGACTCCGGATGTCACTCACAGCTGCCCTTGAATCTGCTGCTGCTGCTTGTCTATGCTGGATGTGGCAGTGCAGCATAAAAATCAGCTGACAGCTTTTCTGCCTCATACTAGCATTTTATATTTCAAAAGAATCTGTCTTTAAGATAATAGGTGCTGTTAACAGTAGGTGGGGTGATGTGATTGTTGTGTGGGCTCGTTTATGTTGGCAGAATGGAATTTAACCAGGACCGGTTTCATGGTCCTGGTTACGTGAAAAGGGCTATGGGGTGTCTCAAGACCATAGATGACCAGGGATTTTGGCTTTATATCTGACCTGCACATAAAATGCCTTAGCACTACACTGAGGCATCTGCACAGCACTGACTGTGAGGGAAGATTGTCTTCTGGTAAGCTGAGCCGCCAGCTCCAGTGCCTGGGTTTTCCCTGGGGGTCTCCCTCCTGAGTGCTAACTATGTCCTTCCTTGCATATGGTATCTGAGCTGAAAGCACCATGCAGACCAGAGATGGGCAGCTCAGGCTGGGGAATGGGATGCATGAGTGGTCTCCTTCATCTCCGTGGGCCACAAAATTGAAATCGGCCGTGTGCACTAACTATGACCCCAGGAAAAGATAAAATACATTAATACGTGACATGCTGAATATTTCAAAACAAGTAGAAATGCTTTAACCATTCGTGTGTTCATCAACTGTCATCAACTTCTAATAAGAAGAAGAAACATTCAAACTTTATTTATAATATCAAATACCTGCCTGGTCTCTTTCATCTCCTCTCCCACACATGTCCTTCTCTCACTCCTCCTGCTCTCTCATGGCATTTCCAGAGTGCCATGAATCAGCTGACTCACGGTGTTCAAGCTCCGGAAGTCAGGGGAAAGTCCGGGAATGGGGAACAAACCCGGCAGCTGATAGTGCTCCAAAAGTGCCGGGAGAGAAGAGGAGGAGGAGGTAAGTATGGATCCCCCAGTGCATAGGAGCAGTGGGGGAAGGGAGCAGAGAGGAACTGAATAGATTGCACATGGAACACTGATGGGCTTCAGGCTGCCTAATACTGATGTAGCCACTTCTGAGGTGAGCTGTTGGATTTCGAACAGACCAAGACATTGAAATGGATTGCACTGCGGAATCCAGGGACCCTGTTCTACAGCTGAGCTTGGTCTTTTCCTGTGACCCAACTTGTTGATGCTTTTGTAGCATTCCATGTTCCTTAAGACAATAGGATTAATTTTTCAGTGCTAGTTACAGCTCTTAGCATATGCAGTATGTGGGAGACAGGCAATAAATAACTGAAGGAAGCCAACAGAACGGTGGCTTCCCCTGAGGACTTTTTTGAGAGAAATGAATTCCGTTAAGCTCTGCTTTGTGGAGTGGAAATTTAAAATGGAGAGGCAAAACCTGAGCTCTCAGAAACAAAGATGTGAAAAGGCCTTCTCAGAAAGAGAGGCTTTTATATGATGTCCAGTGACTGGGGCAGCCAAACCCCCTGGACTTTCTGTTTTAAAGGCAAACAAGGCTTTTTTTTTTTTTTTAAATTAATTATGTGCATTCCAGATCCCAAGTCCGGGATCAGATCCCACAATTCTCTGGGAATCCTTTCCTAGTCATCTATTCTACCAGAGTCAGTGGGATGGCTGCCTGACAACCAAGTGAGTAAGGACTGCAGAAGTCCAGTTTATACCCTTAGGCTCCAATCCTGCAATAGATAGCAACTGAGCAGACAGCTGCACAGTGGCTCTGAGTGAGTGCGCCTTTCAAAAATCATTTTCCTTAATGCAGGAATGGTGAGCAAGGGGCTTTGGACTGTGTTATGCAAGTCGGGTGTGGGGAGAGGGACTAGATCATAGTAGTTTCTTCTGACCTTAGTATCTGCATGTCAGAGAAATCACTCCTTTGCCAAGGAAAAAATATCTTGCAATAAGAAATAAATTCTAACAGTCACTTCCCTTTGCAATGTTCACTGTTCATTCCAATGCTCTTAATACACTGCGTCTTGTAAAGGAAGGCACTGGATGATGTCATTTATCATTTACAGGCTGGATACAAAATACTACATGGGCATCTCCAGTCATATGGTTAAAACCTGAAGAAATAAGTAACTATGAAATCAAAATATTTTCAACAGCGAGTTTTCTGTATACATTTGTCACTGTGTTTTTCAATGTGAAATAATGGTAATCATCATCATCTTTTAAATTATTCTTGTCCGAACTCCAGAATGCTAGGAGCTTGAGCTTTACAAACATAGAAGAAGTCTGGGTGTAGGACCACATGCTGCAAAATCACACATGCTTACCTTTACTCATGTGAACAGTTCCATTGTGGTCCAGGATGTCTCTTGCTGGGTAACAGGTGTGCCGGATGCTGGCTCATGGTCTAAAATATCAACATCTTTTCCTTGAATATAACATTTTTTGTGGAAGAAAACCCTATGCTGTGTATGTTAGGCCCACAGCCCCCTCCTCAGAAGAATGATGGTGATTCCTGTTTGTTATTTGTATGTTTTTCAGGAAGGAAACTGGACAGAATAAATTTTTCACTTGACAGAATTGTTACTGAGTAATTGAGTGAAGGAAGGTCCCTGGCATTTAGCAAAGGAACCATGTGTATTAACACTTCTCAGGCATGTGTAAGCAAAGAAGGATTTTGCTTTTTCAGTATGTTTGGGACATGTTCCATTGAAACAAAAAGTAATTATGACTGAAAAATGCAAAAATCTAATACTTATAAATTTAAAAATCACGCCTTCGGCTACGGCTGTGGAAAAATCTTAGTGGTATTTCAGTTAGCTATCAAACCGATTGTTACACAGGGCTTTGGGAGGTGATCAAAACTGTCCACTTCAGTTCAGGCATAGCGCACACCTCACCCTGTGCCATTGCATTGTTGCCTTAGCTAGACCTGGATACAACATGTACAGCATCAGGCGTGCAGAGTTATTAAATTCAGAGATCGGCAAACTGAGTGCCTTGGAACCCTTCTAAACCTTTGCCCATTTCTAGAACTAAATTGCAGCTGACTCTCGCTTCATCTTTATAAACTTGAAGTGTTTCATTCGGTTATGCCAAGCCCCTGGAATGTCTTATTCAAACCCAGGTCTGAAGGCCAGAATTATTTATTTCCTTATGAGCATGTCTTTAGAGCTTATCATTATATTAGTGTGCTTCCCAAAATTTAATTTCACAGTGTTCCCCTGAGGTGATGAAGAGGGGTTTCTGTCTGTTTTATGGGTAGGGATCTGAGGCACAGAGAGATTAAGGACAGATATTTCTACTAATTTTGAGTGCCCAATTTGAGATGCCTGGGACCTGAATTTTCAAGAGAACTTGACATTGTATGGGCTTCATATGTTCAAAGTACAGAGCCTATTATCTTCAGTTGCACTTGTGTGTGCACAGAACTTCTGCGAATCAGATCCTAGTGTATCAGGTCAGGCACACCGAAAATGAGAAACACTTTGTGACCAACTGTGAAAAGCATATCTCAAGTCACTTGCCCAGCACTACAGAGGAACTTGGGGGGTAGAGACAGGAATAGAATCCGGTTTTCTAGGGCAGCATTTATCTGCTTTGACGATGAGTCCAAGTTTTCTCTGCCTCAGACCCTGAGTCATTCACTGCACCTCTTCCAATTTCTCCAACAAATGAGTCAGGGCTCCTACAGACTCTTTTCCAATGCAATCCTGATTCATTCTCAGAGCAGGGTCAGTCTGTGCACTGAATGAGGAAGGTATCCTGCGGAAAACAGATCCTGTGATTCAGTAATTAAAGACTGTAACACTCATCAGTTAGATCTATACTTATGCCAGCAGGGGAGGAATAGTAAGACTCAAGAATACTGGGTTCTATCTCACACTCTGGAGGGAGTGGTTCTCAAGTGGGCACATTCCACGCCCCCCAAGCTTGAACCCTTGTGCCCTAACCTCTTCAACCCCTCTGTCTCATCTCTTCCCCACCTTGGCTCTTTGTCCCATTCCTATTTTCCTTGGTTACTGAATCTCATTCAGCCTTCTCATCCTACTTGCAGTCATCCAACTTAGTCATCAACTTTTGCCCTCCTCCCCAGCTCCTCATTTAATCTCTATCTTCCCCATTCCACAGCAAACGACTCCAGTTCTTCCCCCTTCCTGTCCAATGCCCAGTCCTGATTTCCTTATCCAACCAGTTATATCTTCCCTCCCCTCTCTTTCAAGACACCAGTGTCTCCTTGCCCAGCCGGTCCCAGCCATTCCCTTCTGCCAACCCAGGCTCCCCATTTCAGCCTCTCAACCCAGCCAAATTCATCTTACCCTCCTCTCCTGGTCCCAATCTTCTTGCCCAGCCTTTCCCAGTTTCTCTCCTGACCCCATTCCCTGCCCAGTCCTGCCATGTTCCTTGTCAGTCTCCCCGGTCTGTTTTTTCCCTCTGTACGCAAGTCAAGATGACTTCTTCCTCCTGACTACCCAGGCAGCAGCAGGTGATCTTTGAGAGCACAGGAGAGACAGGCTCCCGGCTCTTAGTTCATACTTGGCACCATCGTGCCTCAAAGCAGCTGTTATAGGAAAGGTCTGGTTTTACAACTTTAGCCCGAGCTGGAGTATGCTCATTTGTTCTGTGGGGATGCCACATGCAGTCTGGCCCAGGGAGCAGATAAAGCATGCTCAGTGAGGATGGAATCTTTGGAGATTTTAGCCGCTAAGATGTAGAAAGTAGCTACTAAACATGTGCCAAATTTGGGTCAGATTTTCCTGAGGACAGTCATAGCTGCATCCCTACTAAAATACACCCTCTGGCAGATTTGAAGTCTCGGCTGCAAAGCCTGGAGCCACCAAGCCTTTTCACCAAAATGGTCATCTGACTTTTTTTAACATGGGTGAAACAACAGTTTCCCCTAAGCGCTTTCTGAAAAATGGGTGAATCATTTTAGCTGAAATTTTCCGTAAAATAGGCAATCCGTGGTAGGACCCTGCACACTTTTATTGAAAAATGGTGTGCCATTAAAAATTCAGTTTGGTGACCTAAAAACAGTTTGAAATAAAAAATGTACAGCAGAAATATTTATAAATAGTGGGAAAAATCCCATCTTTCTCAGTTGTTTTTCCTCCTCTACTCCCCATTTTCCCACTGAAAAGTATTGGGAAGAGAAAAAGTGGGGAAGCACATACACTTTGCCTCATACTTGAAAACCCTTTCCCACTAAGGATGTACAAAGAGAGAAATAAAATCAAAAGTCAAACAATTTCCTCCAGTGCCAAAAGTAGGGGAAGGGCAAAAAAAGGGAAGGGAAAACTCTAGAAATTTAACGCTCTGTATTTCTGTTGCAGGGCTGTGGTGATAGCAGAGAGGAAGAACTGAACAAAATTAAAACAGGTAATTATCTTTAGAATTTTTTTTCGTGAAAAAATCTAAAGATTTCAGTGAGCACTGCCTTCTACACAGGATGAATTTTACCTTTACTGTATAATCTTGAGCACAACTTGCTTTTATGAGCTCACTTTAGTATCACCTGTGTATGTCTTTAGGAATCAAGCAACTTGAAAATTGCAGTATGGTGCATTGTTTTTTTTAAATTGTTCTTTCATAAGCACAATCAAAATTACTGTTAAATTTGATAACCATCCCTTAAATTCCACTTCTGTATTTGCTGAAGGAGGAAGTAAACACTACTGATATTAGATATCCCTACAACCCCTCTTTACAGAGTGCTGCTGTTTTAGGGCTGAGTGGAACCACAAATATTAGAAACTAGACTGAATTGAGGAAAAGAATTCCCATTGAAAATTTTGATCACAGCAAAACAATTTCTTTTGCATCAAAATATATTGTGAAAAATTTATAACTTTCTCTTGAAAAAAATGTAAGCTGACTTTTCCAGCTAAAACCAAGACACATTTTCTTGAAAATTGTAACTATTTTATTTTAATAATTATGTTTTTTCAGTTTTTAGGTTTTTGAGCCCCCTCCCCATCCAATTTTAGAAAATAGTTAGCTTCTGTGAAAATTTTAGTTTTCTTTTACTAATTTTTTTCTGTGGAAAAAGTGGAATAGTTTGAGCAGTCCTGTTGGAAAATGGAACTAAAAGAGTTGGGTTAATATATAGAACGTAGGATCCCACTGACTTGCTGCGTTCTGCTCCATCTAGTGGCAGGGAATTTAATGCTTCAGAGACCGTAGGGTTCATCACAGAAGAGGGCACAGCTTTTTGGGGCAATTCCAAGAAGGCTGTACAGTTTCTTATCACCATTCAGCACTTCTTAACCTCTGCGTTAAGGTACCTTTTAAACTAGGACACATGGAAATGGCAAGCGCACACTGTTGTCTGGAGAAGGGGAGCAGGCCACTACTTGGGCTTCTAACTACTTTGCACATACAGCCACCACGTGGATACATACAAGGGTCTGCACTGCCCAAAATATAATTGCCCGTGCAAACAGGGGATTGACGATAGTTACCCAGATGACGTGGGAAAATGTGGCTATTGCAGCTGTTTATGTTCATATTTACTTCTTAGGATAAAGTGGTGACACTGTCATATTGTGCCAAAACCCAACTGTGTTTTAATGAAGGTCACCTCTGTGCAAGGTGAAAGAGTGCGGCAGTGTGTCTCAGACCCAGAAATCAATTCATGCAGATGCTGTCCATGGTGGCTGCAACTTTGAGTTGAATTCCACTCTAAAATCTTTCAATCAAGCTTTCCTGATCATTATGGTACATAGAGATCCGCTAAGCCACGGATGTATGATCGTTAAATTGGGGGGAAAAAGCTGCTGCTGTGCATATGCTGACAAGCAATTTATTCATTGCAAAATAGTAAAGAATTGAGTATCCAGTCAGTGTCAGTTGGAGGGCACTGTGCTATATTTGTTGCCATCATCATTATAAAGGTTATAAATGATCTGCTTGGAGCTCAACGTATATCTTCTAGGATGAAGTGTCAACACAAAGATAATAGGGGTGAATTTTGAATACCAGTTTAGGTACACTTGCCGTTTTGCATGGCAACCAAATGGATATTGGTAGGAAAGTGAGCAAAAAGAAAGCAGTGGGAGAAAAGTCTAACTCACTACCCTCACTTTAGGCATCTGTGTTTGCAGCCCGGTTGTCTATCTTGCCAGACAGGTGAGGCAAAGAGGGCCATTGTCTTTAGGCCTGGTGTTTCAAAGCTTCCCAGTGCTCTGGGCTCCTTTTCAGTGCCACAGCAGCGCTGCTCCAGTTGCACATGGCTGTGAAATAGTTGTGTGTGTGTGTGTGTAGACAGAAGTACCATGGTCCAGGAGGCATTGAGAGCGGTCTGCCCTGGGCTCTGCCCTCCCAGGTGCGTGGAGCTAGGCTCCCCTCCTACCTTGCCCCAGGGCCTGTGGCAGCTGTTGGCACCAGTGTCCTGCCTAGCTGAATACCATAAAAATGATCTGTAGAAACCTCCTTTGATGTGTTTGTCATTAGAAAGCACACACAATCAGAAAACTGGATGACATTTGAATAGTGCCTGACTAAGGGCTGCTCGGTAAGTTTCAAGTCTCTAATTGGTCATTGGTTTGAAATGTTAACATATTTCACTTTTAAATGATTCCTTTCATTTCTCTTTGATGTTTGCAGAGATTTAGAAGAGAAATAAAGATATTAATAGGCTTCCAGAGAGCAGTAGTAGCTACTGCATTTTTCACTCTTTCCAATGAACTCCAGTAAATTTGAATCAGGTAGCTGCCATTCAAAGTGATTAGCTGGTAACAGGCTGAAAAGAAACAATGAATCAAATTCTCAGCTGGTGTAAACTGGCAGAGTGTTGTTGCCTTTCCTGGAGCTAAACTGTTGTGGTGCATCTGAGGATTTAGCTTGATATTTTGTAGTATTTTATTGTCTTGTTGGCAATATTTCTTGAGTAGAGGTGTGTGAGCCAGTTCTTCCCACTGCAGAAGAAGAGAACTTGCACATGCTATTTAGGTCAGTGCAAACAGAGATGAGCTAGTTTGGGACATGCACAGGGCTGACTGTGGCTGACATGATACAGGCTGTCATGCGCAGAGCATCATGTAATAGATTTGCTTAAGCATGAAACCACAATATAAAGCATCCATGGAAAATGAAGATCGACCTGCATGCCCAAAGAGCGCAGCTTACTATCCCGCTAGGCCATCTGATTTGAGTGGAGCGTGTAATCCTCCTGCTACAGGCTATGCATTCAGTCTTTGCTAGTTGTAAAAGATCCCTCAGTCTTAGCATTTATAATACTGGGTGTGGGAGAGGGGCCCACTCCCTGGGGAGGTTTAGGGGAAAGAATAAAATTTGCAGACATGGGACCCAGCTCCACAGAAGAGGTGAGCATGGAAACAACTGGAAGCAGCCGAAAGGAAGCTGAAGGAACTCTGGTTGTCATTCGTGAAGAAAATTGTTCAGAGTCAGTATTTCTGCACAAAGATTTTCTTGGAAACTTTTCTGTAAGTTACACATTCTCTGCGGCTCACTAGTGACCTGATTTCACTTGTATGCTCCACCGCCCACTCTCTCTTAGCCGTTTCCTTTACTATCAGAGTCACCATCCCCGAGAAAGATTACTGAGGGCTGCTCTCAGCAGCTTTGTGCAAAGACATTTGCAGTGGTGGTTAGCAAATGGTACAAGATGTCAACGAGCCAGGAAGAGTCAAAGGAAAGAAAGGAAGAGAGGTGAATCAGAGGGGTTGGATAGCGGAAGGGCTTGGGAAAGGACAGATAGACAGACCCAAGCTTGGGCACATTTATGTCTGTTATAGTTACTGCACACAGAATGGATTTCTGATCTGTTCTGAAACATATTGTAACCCCAGACACACTGAGACCATGGACGAGGGAGAGAGAAGTCTCTTACCTACAGCCTTGGCTGAGAGCCAGCTGGCCTTTAGCTCATGTGGCTGAGCATAGGGCTTGAGCCTTAAGATCACAGGTTCAATTCCTCATGCTGATGACCTGGGTCTATTCGCATTACAGTACAATAGCTTCTGACTTGGATCAAGTACATCCAAGAGAAGCAGCTGTGTGTGTGTGTGTGTGCACGTGCGCACACACTTAAAATAGACCACCAGTTCCATGGCACCTGCATGCAAGTGAGGATGTAAGGTCATGTTGATAAATGTTTGGCTGCATGTGTGTTGCCATTGCCATGGCTGACCTCAGCTGAACTACCTAGTGACCACAAGATCTGTTCGGGGTGAAGACGCCAGGGCAGGGTTATTGTCTGTGAAGCATGGCAACAGCACCTGGCAGACTTGGTTATTAAGACAAGGAGGCCCATGACAACGGATGCGACTCACTGAGTGCCAGGACTTTCCTCCTTCCCTCCATCGGCTGGACAAACATACTTCCTCTTAGATGCATCCTTATACACCAATACAAACAAGTTGTTACTGGCCCCGACATCACCTTGTACAAGTTGGCTTGATTAGAATATCTCTGTTACACCTTGTTATTCTGACCTTACCTTTTAGGAGGGGTCAGTGTGTTCCTGTTGTCCCTGGGGAATGTTTTTGATTATTCTTGGCATTGGGATATTCTGGTACCACTTGATATTGGGATGTGTTTGAGTGAGAATTTTGTGACCAGCACTTTTTAAGACTCTGTATTTTTGAGGTATTAGCCCTCGTCTTGTCAGATCCCATGAGCACGTCCTGCCTCATACCAAGCCTCTGATACAAGACTTTGTGTCTCAGGCTGTCTTCCTGCTACAGAGGATCTTAAGTCTGTCTGTTGGGTTGCAGAGAGATCTGTGGGCATTGTCTGCAGAACCTAAAAGCTGGAATTACTACTTGGGAGTGAGATATTCTCTTTGCAATAAATAGAGAACCTTTTCCAGGCTAATGGAGTATCACATGACTCTCAGAGGAGCCTGTGAGTTGGATTATTTGCTTGAGGGAAAGTTACAAGACAGCAGCAGTGGGAGGGCTGGAGTGTGTGTGTGTGCGTGTGTGTGTGTGTCCATCCAGAAAGAAGGTGTTCACCATCTTTGGGTCTGTGCTGGTGTGGAATAGGGCTGAAGGCCCCCTGAAAGAGGACTTGTGGCCCCACATCACCATGCCACAGAACAGAGCAGAGGAGAAATCCTGCAGGCACCTTAGAGTGGCTGCAAGGGAAGCGGTCAATCAGAGGGGCTGCTGGAGTGGCCAGTCAGTGGTCAGAAGGGCCACAACAAAGGAAGTAGCAGTGGCCAATCTGATAGTGGTTGCCTGAGATCAAAGAGTAGAACCAGGCTGGCTGGTTGGAATAGCTGCAGGACCATGGGCAGCTCAGTGTGAGCAGGCTGAGTGCTCATCCCAGAACCTAGTCAGACCAGGTGAGTGTAATTTGGTGGACTGAGCTCATCTGGTTGAAGACTGAACCTGAGGGTGTATATGCTGACTGCACACCAACCACGAGTATGGAGACTGCATACCCTGGAATGGGGGACAGTGTGTGTCTCAGCTGGAGGGCTGATTCATGGAGAAACAACCACCTGTGTGTGTGCTGGCAAGAGGTGGGTGCCATCCTGTTGTGAGAACTGAAAGGGAAGCAGCCTCACGCCCCACTGGAGAGAGAAAGTCCGTGAAACATGGCTGCTGCCCTCTTCAGAGCAGAGAGAATGACAGGCGCCGACCAGGCAGGAGGGGATGCTCATGAGAAGCAGATGCCAACCCCATCACAGGGTTTCATGCAAACTCCCCCTGCTGTCGTACCCGAACACCTCCCGCATAAGACAGAGAGTCCCTTGTGAACTCCGTAGAGCATCTCACTCCCTCCCACTTGCAGGAGTGTTTGGGATGGGTGGGTTTAAGGGTGGGAGTAGGAGGAGAGGAAAAGTGGCTGATATGATGGATGCCATTCCAGGTGTGTGGAGGAGTTTTCTGAAACATGAATGTGGCCAGACTCTGGATTTGTCTACTCTCCTCTGGACGTCTGCTTTACTGCCTTCTCATAGTCCCATCAAGGAGGTTCTGCTAATGACAATGGGGACAAGTAAAACTTGGAAGCAATTGCCTTTTCAGCTTGCTCTTCCTGCTAGACTGTCCTTATAAATACAGTGTTCACCAAAGAAATATTCAGTCAGCTTCTGCCAAAGTGCAAGGGGCTGCTTCCTGCATGGATTAAACATTTCTGCAAGTCAGAATGCTGTGGCGTTTTTGACCAGTGTACTATTTAAAGTATTAGAAACATTGTGCAAGTAGCTATTAAAACATATTGCTGCAGAGACACTTGGAACCACGGGAGTTCTTTACACTTTTAGGAAGTTGTTGACAAGATCAGATCAAAGGATGCCAAGCAGCAGCAGCAGCTCTGCCAAAGAAGATCCTCAGTGCAGATGGTGCTTTTGGTATTTGATATGATGTAGGTGTTAAGTTTATTGGAGTAAAATATGTATTTTAAAGCTTAAATCTGCATGTGAGAAGAACCATATGTACAGAGCTGCTTTATCCCTTCATATATCCTGACTGCATGGTCTACATTCTGGTGGCCCGATTCTGCACTCTTTTCTTGCTGTGAGTAGTACCTAAATTTATGAACAGTCCCATTCAGATCAGACTCACAGTCCTGACAAAGATGAATACAGTTGACAGATTCTGGCCTTGCATGTCCTGAATGCAGAAGTAAAGAGAGGCTGTTAGAGATGATTCCTTTCATCAGATACAGTTATCACAAATCGTTTTAGAAAGAAATAACAGTGACACTGTGGCACAGTAGGCACACACCCAGAGACCAAGTTAAACAGAGACTAGATTAATGTGTAGGCTCTTTGCTGAGTCAGGAGGGACCCCGATGACACTTTGTTAAAGGAGCCCTCTGTTTGCCAAACCAAAAGGGCCTTTTCAGTAATGGTTTCCTGTGAGGGTAAGAGATGAAAGTTAGTCAGATCTTTAAATATGTTTTTACGTAATGCATTGCAGATCGCTGTTGGGCTGACCTTCGTGTTCATGCTTTTCCTGAAGACTGGCTCAAATATTCCTTTATAACCTCTCTGTCCATTTCTCTTTGTAATTTCTCTAATCTCCTTACATAACGCCCCATTTTGAAGCCGAATC
Source organism: Carettochelys insculpta (assembly GCF_033958435.1). Classification (NCBI taxonomy): domain Eukaryota; kingdom Metazoa; phylum Chordata; order Testudines; family Carettochelyidae; genus Carettochelys; species Carettochelys insculpta. The sequence continues at coordinate 47,970,714 of NC_134147.1, read as the reverse complement.
TCTACAGCTATTTGTAGAATTGTGCTGCCACTCAGTCCTCCTGTTGGCTCTGCCTTTGTGGTTCTGGAAATATTGCTTCCCTACAGGCTCTGTGACCGGTTGTTTTCTGAACTCTGCCCAGTGGATCCCTGTGTTTCATGTAATAAGATCCTCAAGTTGCAGTGAGTGCTCCAAGAGACAGATTTTCACACGTGTGAATGCATTTCTGTATGACTCCTATTTATGCCCACAAGAGCTCCAGTTGACAAGTCTCTTCTCTTTCCTGAATTCCATGTCTTAGAAATTCTTGTGGGTGTTTGAGAAGACCCCCTGGTGTTAGAATGTCTGGAAATGAATAGTTAAATGTTGTAGCCAATCCCCTCAGCCATACACGTATCTATCGATAGAGGTCTGTGGTTGTGTATGTGTGTATATGTAGAGCTCAGCAGATCTGTGGGTCTCACATTTATATCCACCTACCACGTCTGAGGATTGAATGCAGTTACAAATTTTGTAGTCACATAGGGTTCTCTTTATATGTCGTCATATGTATGTGTGTAGATAGACTCTTTCAAGCTTTGAATCACACCTCTTGATTTTTCACATGTATTTTTACACCTTAATTTTACCAGTGATGGCTGACATGAACAAAAGGACTGTTGCAGCACTCTTCTTACTAGTCTGCGGTCTGCCCAGTATTCCACACCACGTGTAGCTCTGGTCATTTTGATATCCCAGATGTCTTGATGGTGGGTGGTTACATAGTCTCTCAGATGCCATTGTTTAGACCAGGGGTGCATCCATGTCAGTTTATATTTATCATTTTGCCTAAAGATGGTGTTAGTAATGAGCAGCCTGTGTTCTGCACCTTTACTCAAGAGGCGGAGTCCATTGCTGTTCATCCTATCATCCTCTCCAGCCACTGCTGTCTCTACCAGTGCTAGCATTAAGGATGAGCAGGATGAGACTGTCCTGTGCAGGGGCCAATCTGATGATGAGGACACTCCAGGCCAGAGAAGAACTGTTCCTTGCTTTCCTCTGTGCTGGTCAGTATAAATGCAGAGGCTCTGAGAACAGTGACAGGCCATAGCAGATTCAGGTGCAATTGAACTTTCATGAGCTGTTCAGTCAGGACATTGTTTCAGGAGTGATGCTCTAATGGCAAATCCAGCTCTATGGAATCTGTCAACATCCTCCACTTTTCCTTTCCAAAAGAAAATGGAATTTCCTCCTAGTTCACTGATGAAATCTTCACCGGCAATCTAGTCTACCTCAGTGCTGCAATATCAATATAGTAGTGGGCAAGTTCTCTGGAGACAAGACCTGTTCTTCTCTCAGGCCTTGATGCATCACCTCTGTCCACAGGGTACAGGCACATTACATGTGGCTAGGGTCAGTCTTTTCTTCATTTTTTTTCGACAGCTGTAGGATGATCCACCAGCCAGTGCAGACTGGCCAGATGCTGCAGGGGCAGGCAATGAATAGGGTGCCTTTTCTAGCCCCTTCCTTTACAAGAAGGTGAGCAGTGCTTTCCTACAAAGGGCTGCCCTGGCACGTAGGATGCTGCCAAACTTTTTTGCTGCCCTGGGTACACAGCTGGATGGCCACTACTCCCAAAGCCATGGTGTGCTGTATTGTGGCTCTGACTGCCAGTGGCCACCTCCATGGCCACAAGACTTGAATTCATGATATGATGATAACAAGATCTGATAAGATGTTACGGGGATGGGAGTTGTGAGAAAACCTGTGTGGGAAATTTTTGAAGTGAGAAGCCTTTGCACTGGGCAGTCCCACTCTCTCAGCTGTGGAAGCCAGATGCCAGTGGCACCAGGAATCATTGTCGATTGGTATCAGAGGGGCAGCCGTGTTAGTTTGGATCTGCAAAAGCGATGAGGGGTCCTGTGGCACCTTACAGACTAACAGAAATGTATCAGATGCAGGTCTGCCTCTGACGGAGTGGGTCTTTGCCCACGATAGCTTATGCTCATACATTTCTGTTAGTCTGTAAGGTGCCACAGGACCCCTCGTTGCTTTTGTTATGGATTGGGACTTCTTCAGCTGCAGTGGGTGAGCAGGAGATTGTCTGTTCCATGTCATGCTCTCTGAGCCCCCGTCACATTGCTAACTCGCCCATGTGGGTGTGGACTTACAAACTGAGTTCCTCTGCTCAGACCACCGGAACAGCTGTCACGTGCTAGAGAAGGCCAGTTTTCCTGTCCTGCTGACGGCCGGGGCACTCTGGTTACCCTCACTTGTCTTGTCAAAGTGATTTCCCAGAGAGAGGCTGCTGGGGGAAGTAAGGTAAATTTCATAGACGAACTGTTGTATTACCACCCCTGCGGATGGGGCTTTGGGGCAGGTGGTTGTGGAGGGCAGGGGGGAAGGTTGCAGTAAGGCAATAGCTGTAAAACATTTAAGTATGGGCTGAAGTGCGGGGGCAGGGCTCAGCGCAGTATGTTGAGATGTGTGTTGGTCTGGGGAGCTCAGGGCAGGGGGCAGGCAATGTGGGGGCTCCAGGAGTCAGGGAGGGGGTATGCAGAATATGGGGGGTGCAGGAGTCAGGGCAGGAGTGTGGGGGTGTGCATGGTGCAGGAATCAGGGCAGGGCAGGGCAGTGGGGAGCATGTGGGGTGCAGGAGTTGAGGCAGCGGGGGAGGGTGGGAAAGTGCATGAGAGAGGACAGAGTTGTTAGGGTGAAAGTCACAGTAGTGGAATGCGGGGCTTGGAGGTGATTGGGGCTGGTCAGGGCAGCAGGGACTGTGCTGCCCCAGCACCAGCGTGGCAGGGCTGCCTGCTCACCAGGGCTGGAGCCTCTGTATGCTTTGGGAGTGCTGGTCAGGGGTTCCCCAGTTAAGGTTGTTGGCAGTATCCAGAGCCAGGCTCCAAGAGGGCCATTCTGTCACCGGGAGAGACTGGCTTACTTTCACCTTTGGCGACCCCCGTCTCATGCAAACAGCCTTCTGGAGCCACAGGTGAGCTGTGTGTAGGTGAGGACCAATGTGGATGAACTCCTTTCCAAGGAGCACAACGTGTTTCTCCAGCGGAAGTACTTCCCATCCCCTGTCCCCATCCGCCCCTCCACATACTGCACTCTGACAAATCTCATAGACTATGTTCCCTGGGACAGTTCTGTATTCCTTTAGGAAACTTCACAGCACATTTCATAAACAATTCCACGAATCATCTGTCCATATGCACATTCCTTTAACTGGACCAAACAAGAAGGAAAGGTTAATGTTGGGTGGCTGATGACAAGCAGTCTGGGTGCCAGTATGGAGGAAGGAGTATATGGCAGTGCTATGGATATTTTATGAAACAAATATTTTTAGGAAAGGCCTTTAAAGAAATGGTGCATGTTGCTAGAATTTTTAATTTTCACCTAATGAAAAGAGCTTTTATGGCAGGAGAAGTCGGTTTTAAATGTACACAGAGCATTAGTCTGATTTGTTTAAGGTCTTCATGGGTTTTTCGTCTGTGTCTGGCTTGATAGGAGGCTCTGTAGAGTTTGTGGGCCTTCTTTGCCTGTTCAAAGCCAGAGTGGGTGTGAGTTTTATAAATCTGTAAATTGCCTCCGAGTTTATCTACCTGTCACTTTCAGCTACCCTCGCTCAGGTATCTCTCTCACCTCTTACTGACCAGCTCAAAAATCTACAGCAGGCATAAAACAGAACAGAGCTACCCAGCTTATTAAATGGCCATTGCTTGCCTTCAGACTCCATGTCCCTTTTCTGCTCAGTGTGAAAGATGGTCCCAGTTCCATAGCTAACACTACTCATGCTTGACTTGTAGAAGGAAAGAATGGTCTGGTGGTTGGATTAGACTGTGAGAACTGGAATCAACTCCCTGCACAGCCCCATACTTCTTATGCAGCCATGAGCAGGTTACTTAGTTTCTCTGGGCCTCACATGAAAAATAAGAATGACAGCACTTGTCAACCTCCCAGTGGTGTACCTGGGATTTCTTTGTACTACCGTAGTAGGTGTGAGTCCCAGTTACAGAGCTGGATCCTGTGCACTGGGTGTTGTGTAAACACAACCAAAAAGGTTCTGTGCCCCATAGAGCTTGCAGTCTAGGGACTAGATAGACCCAAGGAGGAGTACGAGGAAACAACGAGATAATACAGTCAGCATGACAAGAAGTGGTTGCAGATCACCGGGCCCAGCCATTGTAAAGTCCTTAATAGGCATCATGCCAAAGAAGTGTTTTAAGGAGGATAATGTGTTTGTTTTGTGGCTGTTTGAGGGTGGTGTGAGGAGTGGCATGGGGGAAAAACCCGAAGGAACTTTGTTGGAAAATGGAAGAAGTGGGTGATGGGCATTAGTGCTAAGAGCCTGTTGGAATCAACATCTCAGTTGACAGGTGCTCACTAGCAACAGCAATAGAGGGACTATAAGGACCTAAACTGTACACTCAGATTGTTCAGCAGAGGCCTAGCTATAAGGTGCTTTCCTTCCTCTTCCCCAATACCCTTGCTCTGGGGCTGTTGCAGTGTCTGTGCTTATTGAAAAAGAACAATCTCTCTCACTGTGAGCTGTCTCAGCCATCACTTTCAAGTGGATGTGCGTTTTGGAACTTTTTTATCTCTATCTTCTTCCAAGGGGCAGCAGTGTCTGGCTTTACACTTGGACAAGGTAACACAATTTAGGTGGAGAAAATTGTATTACTTTCTACAGTATCCTCTTCCACCACTAAGTGCCTGCCCCCTGTGGGGAGTCTGTTTTCACTTCCCCTTTTGTGAATGCTGCAGGCAACGTTGCTAAGCCAGATTTCCTTTCTCTGTCTTCACCTCTTTGCAAGCTTCTAGATGGGCTTTGACACTGGATGTCTAAGGGCACAAATATCAAACAGCTTTTTCCTCTCACAGTAACTTCAGAGGCTTTCCTTTGCTGGTAAGTCACTCTGCTGGCAGAATGTTTGCATAGTAAGCACCATATTGAGTGAAGGTCAAACAAGGCACTTCCAAACTACATTGCCGGTTGCATGGAGAGTACATTTGAACCAGCTGATTGTACAGGACTGGGACCTTACCCTTCTTAGCACGGAGCCTAATGCCAAGAAGATGCCGGATTCTGTAAAGGACAGCCTTCTTCAGGAGTGTTTCTTACTCGTCCTGCTGGGATACATGTCTAAACCTGGAATCTGTATTTCTTGTGAGCTCAGCTCTGTGTTAGATGCAACCTTCTTATTTCCAAGGAGAATTTCACAGCTTTCCCCAGTGTTGGGTCCATAGAGTGGAACTTTTTCGATTTAAAATGAGTGAGGAGGCAGTGTTCGTTTGCCTGTCTAATTATTTATTTACCTAGTTATGCCCAGCATTTGTTTTCTGGTGATACGATTCAGGCATATCATAGCCTTTTACTTTATCTCCTTTATCATATTTTGCTGCTACAGTTCAGTGAGAAAATTTGTCTTGGCCTCTGCATAGCAGTAAGGATGTCATCTAGTTTTACTGCACTCCAGTGTACCTCTCCCATGTGTTTTCAAGATTCCCTTTGGTCACATAGAAAGCATGTGATGAGCAAGTCAGTGTAGAAGAACAGTATTCGATGCTCTCGGATGGGCAGAATATCCCATAACATCATTAAAAGCTGGTCTAATGTGGTAACTTGAGATAAATGTATGTGAAGGCTGGAATTGGTTGGGGCCTCCTGTGGTCCCCAGTACACCATTGCAGGGAGTGTGAATCCTCTTGCTGTTTAATTTTAAGGGATTTTTTGAAGGTAACTGAGCTTCAGAGAGTTTTTAACCAAACCTCCATTGATTTTAACAGGAGCTAGAGCAGGTCCAGTGTACATGCTCAGATCCCTGTCCTCCTGGAGACACATTCACACCTCTAAAGCACTACCAAATGCCACTGCAATGTCTTGGGGCCTTTTTTATGTGAGTGATTTTGTCAGCCTTCATACACTCTAAGGCTAGAAGGGTCCATCATGACCATGTGATCTGACCTCCTGCACATCACAGACCATAGAACCTCAGCCACCCATTCCCAAGTTAGACCTGCCACCTCTGATGTGCTCAAATCATGATTTAGAGCAGTGATGGACAACTCCCCCTGTGGCCCACAGACCCCCTGGCTGCCCACCACCTCTAGCCCCATGTGCCTCTTGCACACTGGGGTACCAGAGCCCTGCACTTCCTTGCTCCTTCTCAACCCTCCCAGCACTTTCAGAGCTGCAAATTGTCTGCTTGGTACTCCACCCCACTCCCCACTCTCTCCTTGCAGATCTGGAATGCTGCGAATCAGCTGTCCAGGGCTGCCCATCACTGATTTAGAGACTTCAAGTTTTAGAGAACCCACCGTTAATGCTCATTTAAATCCGCAGGTAACCTAATACCCATGCTGCGAGAAAACGAAAACTACCCGAGGGTCTCTGCCAAGCTGACCCAGGATGCAACCCCTTCCCAACTCCAAATATCAGTCAGTTAGACCCTGAGGATGTGGGAAAGAGCTGGATGCATAGGAAAGAGCTCTCTGTCAAGGAGCCACGTGGCTAAATTCTGTTCTTGTTGTCACCACTATAAACAAACTGTATCTCCAGTGCAGTCAATAGAGTGACTCTAGATTTGCACTCAAGTGTCTGGGAGCATACACAAACTCATTCCCTCTCCCCCTCACTCCATCAACCTACTCGATATCTGTCTCGCAGCATCCCACGCCTGCTAACTCTCATTACACTGCAGCATTTCTTGTGGTGGCTGACTGGCGCATCTGTGTTATTCATCATCTGGCCTTTTAAGAAAGGACTGCTCGATACTGTAGCTCACTGGTGGGGGTGTGTAATGGGTGCCCCTCAGTGCCAATCCACTGAGGGTGTGAGTTGCTCCAGGTCTGAGCCAGGAAATTGTCGCTGCTTGTGCCAATAGCTCTGGCATTCCCCTTGTGGGTCATCCAAGATGGCAGCTGTCAACATATCAGCGCTGCATTGCATGTTAGATTGGCTGCAGTGACATTTCTGCAGTTTGTTGTTCGCTTATCTCGCAGTAGTGCCCAGTAGCCCCAGTCAGGGTTGGGAACCGACAGCCCAAGGAGTGGGGAGTCAGAAGAGGTGGTGAGGAGAGAGTACTATAAGGAAGGTGAGGAGAGGCAGGATGGGGTCAATGGTGCATGGGTACCCTGAGACCTGGGAGAGTGCGGATCGAGTCCCTGCTCTGACAAAGACTCTCTTTGCGACACTGGGCAAGTCACTTGGTAACTTGTCACATAGATGAGCCAACAAACCCAGGAGTGCTGGCCTGTAGGACTCTGCTGTGCCCTGAAGGCCCTGGTGCCTGGCTTGGTCTGCACACTCTGGGACTTGTGCTGGGTGACAGTAGTGCCACGTGGGCCATCCTGGCACAGCAAGCCAGTGTGCTGTGTATCCCCAGCCTGCTTGTGGTGTGGTAATGGCCCTCGCCGGCAAGCCTCTGTGTGCACCTCGGTTCCCCAAGGGTAAAGTGTGGATGGGACACAAGAGCCCTTCCATCCCTCACAAGGCTGTTGTGAGGATAAGTGTGTTGCAGATTCTGGGAGGCTCAAATACAAGGGAAGTACAGGCTGCATAGGTCCCTGAGACACAGACATGAGTGGGTGAGTAGATTGGCATGATGGCGGCATCGAGGCTGTCCCTCAGGTGAGCGAACAGGAGACTGTAATGAATTCAGCACACCAATTCCCGGGGGAGATGAGGCACTCATGCAAGAGAGGGCACAAAGAAGCTCCCTGTGTGTACATTTCAAATTGTATTTGGAAGTTACCCTCTTGATTACAACATCTTGTGTTTTCTGACTTGCCAAAGATGTTCTGTGTCCCCAGATTGGGCCCTGTCAACAGGAGTTTTCAGCCAGGTTTTTTGATGGACAAAGGAGGCAGAAGGGGGAAAGGTATCAGATCTGTGCTTTTGCTAACATTTATGCTAGGGATCTCATTTTAAAGCTCCTGAATTAGGAGTCAGAGAGCTGGTATCTCCCCGCTTGCGCATCTCAAACTTCAGGCAGCAGAATTGATTTAATTTCAACTCCTGAAATGAATGAAAAGTAGTATTTGCCGGTTCTTGGCAGAAAATAATCTCTGAATATGTTGTGACCTTGCAGATGTAGGCGGGCATATGGCAGAAACGTCTATAATTCTAGACTTACGACAAGACCCCAGACAGACGAGACTGAACTCTAGGTAGCAGTTACTGCAGCTTAAGGGAACGTTATTTAATACCTATTAATGGAATTGTTGAAGCACAAACATTTGCAGCTTTAAGAGTCTGAAATCAGCACAAAGACGTTAGAATGTTAAGGCAAAGATTCATTGTGGTCAACAGAGGATACCACCCACACCTTTAATCAAACCATATGTGTAGCCAGGGACAGAACGATGTGGCACATAGACCATGCAGGAGGTAATCTACGCTATCCAGACAAGCGTCGTAACGGCAGGAGTTTCCAGGCAGCCTGTTGCTAAGGCAGAGGGAAGGGGAAATACTAGTATGAAGAAGGTGTAGACACCACTTGGTACAGACTCAGTCCTCAGGTCCCTTAGGGTCACTGACATCAGCAGGGGTATATGCCACATAAGGACTGCAGGATTCTTTCCGGCCAGGTTTGTACCTGGCCCCACCGCCACAGTATCTGAGTGTCTGTCATTGCGGGAAAGTATCTGGAGCTTCCCCCATGAATATACAGATGGGAATGTCCCTATGTGAGGCTTGAGCCCAGGGCAGTCAGTCTCTCCTCTGTGGAAGACCCACACTCTGGGGATGGATATCAATGCTGAGTCTATTCAGAATCAGAACTAAGGGGAGTGTCAGAGGGTCAGGGCCAAGCCTACTTGTCACAGGCGAAGCAAAGGTAAAGGAGGCCACTCAGGGTCACCAGGGCCTGGATAACCAGGGCCCTGCCAAATTCACTTTCCACTTTCATCAGTATCACGGTCGTAGTGATTTAAAAACTACATCTCATGGTTTCAGTTACTGAAATTTCACAGGGTTGTAAAGTTAGAGGCACTGAGCCACAAAAGAGCTGGAGGGGTCACAAAGTGATTATGGGGGGCTGCAGTTCTGTCACCCTTACTTCTCTAGGCAGGGGCAGTGCTGCCTCCAGAGCACTTTGATGTAGCCTAGCTATTGCTCCGCTTTGCAATCTGTTAGTGCAGCACCTCCGACGAGGCCAGGAATTCTTCACAGCCTGGAAATTTGGTCTCCTCCGGAGCTGTATATCCACCAAGCCACCTCCTTTAGGTGCAGGAGACATGCTTCATGGAATGTTAAGACAGATTGAGATAGAACAATGGAAAAGAGCAGAGAAAAAATGGATTGACATACAGTTAGCTTGCATTGAGCGGAAGCCCTTGGTTGTACGGATGCTGCACTGGTAGATGGGAGAGTGGTTACACCACCTCCTTTGCATCCCACTCAATCCTGGGGCTTGGTAGGGACTGTTTTACCCCTGACACAATGTAGAACAACCTAAGGGCTGCTCTGAGTTGTGCCTGGGTGTAATTATACCCAAGAGGCTATTCTGGCAGCTGGGTTCATTGGGGCACAGCAGTATTCTAGTGGGACTCCCTTTCTTAATCTTCTCCATGCAAAGGGATGTGCAGCTGGGCTGCTTTGCCATCTCTGTGCCATGGGGGATGAATCTCAGGGACTGGGTTATGCAGAGTTACTGGGGCCTTAGGTAGTGGTGGCAAGGGGAAGGATCTGGCCTGCCATGTTGAGGTTGCATGGATACCCTCATTCTCGCTCTTTCCTGGAAAAGTATTTTCCCTGTCCAACATGAGGGCACTTGGTATGGAAGGTGCCATCTATGTGTAATGCTGAAAGACAGAACCGAAGCGGGAACCTCTGGAGCTCAGCGCAGGAGCCTCTAGCACATGGGCTAAAAGCCAGCTGTCTCTCAGCTCAGGCTGTAGAGGAGACTCATTCTTTCCTCCATGTAAGTGGTCTTAGTGCCACTACGTGGGACATGTTTGCTCAGCCAGTTAACACAAGCGCAGGTTGGACAAACTTCAAGGCACGATTTTAGGCTCATCTCTTCCATCTGGCTTTTTAGTTAGCTACCAGCTATTCTTGTGGCAAGGGGTTAGGGTTTGAGTTATCTGCTCAGCTGATTCAGGTGGTTTATTAGAATGTGTTTTTTAGACTGGCATCTGAGTAGGGCCTGAAACTCATACTAAGGAATTACGAGTAATAACAGAACAAGTACAACCCAGTGTTGTGAGTGAGTAGTTTCTCCATGGAGGATGTCAAACTGTTACAGACCCAGTCACGTTGCCTGGCTATAGCTACGACACCTAATGATTTTAGCCTTGGAGGTCCCCAGTCTGTGGCCCAAGACAGCATGTGACACATAAACACAGCATGAGTAATGTAGAAAGAACATAGGCCCTCATTTGCAAATATCCTCGCGCCATTTTGCATGGACTCAGTGCTGGATGCAGATATGCCACTGGAATTGAAACTACAGGTTGCCCCCCACCCCACCCCGGTCGCCATGCTCAGGACCTGACAGGTCCCAGAGAAGAGAATTTGCTGGACAAGGGAAGGTGGACAGCCCAGGCTCCCAGGAGCTGCCGCGGGGACTCCAGTGCAGGTCTGCTACAGCCTCCCAGCGCTGTGGGGCAGGAGGGGTGCTCTAGCTTTCAGCCCTGCAGCAGCCTCCAGGTCCCAGCCCCGCGGTAGCATCCAACCCCGCTGATGTAGGATAAGCAGGGGCTCCGGGTCTCAGCACCAGTCCTGCTGATGGTTCCCAGCCCTGAGGGGCAGGCAGGGGCTCCGGTCCCAGCTGTGCTGCAGCCTCCCAACTCCAGCTGCTGCTGGGCAAGTAGGTTTCCAGCTTCTGCACCCACAGCAACCTCCCACCCCACAGCCAGAGGGTCAGGAGGGGTGCTGCTGCCAGCTCTCTATTCTCTCCTGTAACAACATCCCTGGTCATGCCAGAGGAGGGAGGTGGCAGGGTGAGAGAGTACTGGATTTGAGAGCTACAACTTGTATACAAAAGCACACTCCCCAGGTTGCAGCAGCCATGCTATAGACATGTCGGCAGATGTGTGTAGATGTACACTTGTTTTGCATGCATGCATCCAACAGATTGGGCCATCGATCCGATCTCAAATGCCACCCAGGAGAAACAAATCCCACCACACAGAGAAGCAAACATACCACAAAACTCAGTGCCCAGAAACACTGTTACTTCTCATCTATCCCAGTTCTATGGGCCTGCAACACCATTCTGATTTATACCACTGGAAGGGAGGGAAGAATCAGAACTCAAGTAGTCAAAAATAAGCCACATCATACTGAAAAGAGTCAGCCTTCAAGTCACAATCAAGGGATGTCATATGTTGATTGATTATATGGTTCTAGATGAACCATGTGCTGTAGAAGAACATACACATCTTGATCCCCAGAAAATATGTTAGACAGAGGGCTCAGGATCATCAGCTTGTGTAAATCAGCAGTGCTGCATTTGATAGAGCAGTTGTAATTCACACCAACTCAGGATCTGGATCCAGGGTGCTTAAGAGTTCTTGCAGTTTCTTTGGTGAACTGAAATCAGGGGCTGCAAGCTCCACCATCCTTGTAAAAGATTTGCTTGTGAACCCAAACTAAAATCCCGTCAGAGGTTAGGAGTTTGCTGAGATGCTTGTATCTGTGACTGTTGGTTTCATTTCTTGTAAGCAAACTGTATCTCTGCAACTTAGATTTCAGCACAAAGGCATCCTGCGGCGCTGCTGTAAAAGCAGTACTGAAGAGTCAGCTGGTCTTAAAAATCTTTTAAGGGTCTTTGTCTTGTTGAGATCAGCAGGTTGCTTTTCAGCCAAGCTGAAAAGCCTGATGGAAATGATAGGGGACTATTCCAAGACTTTTTTGTTTAGACCAGTACCGTTTCCCAGCTCCTAACATTGTAGGCAGCTGGTAAATATCATTCTCTATCAGCTAAATAATCTTTTTCCACAGTGATTGACCACCCACATCTGACCACCAAATTTCCACTCTGCTTGCCTTGGCTGACATTTATTTAACAAAGAGCTACTAACTGCTCTTTTATCAGCTCAAGAAAGTTTAACACAGGAGGGGACAAATGTGATAGGCACCATATGGCAGACACACGTAGCTAAGTCAGTACCTCTATGCCGCCTCCATAATGGTATATTGAACAGGAGCTGAAATAAACAAACGGCAAGATGCTCATGTGGATTCGTGAGATAGGAGTTATTTAACATTAGTGTTGCTGGAACAAAATCAATCACGTCATGCCTGCAGACTCTTCCTTAGTGGCTGGTTTCATTTTCCAAAGGCTTTTTAAATATCATGGGAAATAAAGAAGAAATAGGATTTAATCCAGATCTTTGGGTCAGTTTGTATTTTGGGTTTTTTAAGTCGTATGTGCCATACGTAAGGGGAAAGTCTCAAACTTTGAAGCACACTCATATTTAGTTAAGTGCCAGTGTGTTCTAGTCCCTGGAAATAATTGTTCCTCCCCTACAGTTCCTATTGACCAGGTAAATTATACCGTATATTTGTTCAGATATCCTGTCTCAGATGCAGTAACTCTCTTCTTATCACTCTAAAGTTACATTTAAAGGTTTTTTTCCCCATGTTTTATTAACATAGCCAGTCAGGGCAGAGTGCAGCAATGTGCTGCTAGTCTCTTTCTTTAGCCAATCTGATGGTTGTGCTGAGAAAGCATCGAGTACGCCTCTTCACTGTAGAATTCAAGGTTTTTATTTTAAATCCTCTGATTAATTTACCTAAGTTTTCCTTCATTGACTCCGTTCCAACCTGAGGCCTTCTAGGCAGTCGTAATGCATGCTCTTGGTTGGTGCAGAGTTCCAAATGTCTCAGTGGGAGTTGCAGTCTTACAGCCTCCTTCCACAAGGGATGCCTCCTGACGAGGTGGTTGTGTGTGCTCTCCATATGTCGCCCACAGGACGGACTCTCCTCTCTTGCCATATTAACATCCTAGTGGTCAGAGCAGTTCATTGCACTTGCCAGCACTTCCTCTCCCAGACAGGGGTCACCCATCAGAACAATGCTGGACAATGGAGAAGCAATGGGTTATATTGGTCAATGAGGAGGAGCAAGGTCCCATTTCTTACATACTGAAGCTGCGGAATTGGTTCATATCTCACCGCATGCAGACCTCAGCAGGAAATCCACTAGGATTGCAGAACTCAGTGGTGGTGGCTCCCACAGCAGACAGTTCTGCCTGGACCATGGGCTGGAGCTGAACAAGGTATTCAAAAGGATATGTCCCTCCTGGGGTCATCTGCAGAGAGGTCTCTTCATGACATGCTCCAGTGCAAAGGGCAGAGGATGCTGTTCCAGGGAAGGACTGCAATTCAGTAGAAGACGCCCTTGTCATTCCATGGCCATTTCAGGAGGGAGGTGGCAGCAGCCATGTCTACCAGGACTCTGCTTACTCTTCTTCCCATTCCCCAACTACCAAGGAAGAGGGTGGAGTACACTGCTTGTGTGCATCCTTCTCATTCTTGGCCAGTGAGGGGACAGAGCAAAGGAATGCTTCACTTGATCTGTGTCCTTGCCCCTCAGTCCCAGATAATCAGGGGAACGGGAAGAGAAGCCAGCAATGTCTCCCCTGCCCTTCCTAGATGGTGCCCTTGTCATCCACCCAGTCGCAGCTGTACAAGGAGAGGTGGGGTTTTGGTAAACAAAACAGCTTATGTCTATCATGAATATTGACGGGTCTGCCTGGGTGCACCTCTCTCTTTGTCAAAAGCCTTTCAGGGTGCGAAGGGTCAGGGAGGTCACATTGTAAAATAAACAGAAGTGGTGGTGCCCTGACATGCTCCACCCCACTCATGGATACCCCCACCCAAGATGCCAGTAGATAGATCACATAGAACCTCTGTTCTGTTCTGTTAGTCTATAAGGTGCCACAGGACCCTCCGTTGCTATTACAGATCCAGACTAACACGGCTACCCCTCCGCTACATAGAACCTCTGAGTATCACCCTCCAGCTTCTTTCTTGTGTGTTTTGATCAGAACAGAAAAAGTCTGCAATCCTGACAATTAGCATCTGAATCAATGCCCCCCAGAGATAAATGGAGGAAGTTCATACTTTCCCCAGAGCTATTGTTTCAGCTCCCTGCTAACTCAGGCAGGCAGCACTGTACCCCTTGAGACGTGACTTACATTCTGAAAGTTATCTTTATAAGCAGAAGGGCAGGTGACTGATTAGTTTGAAAATTAATAGCATACATCTGAACGCAGCACAAGAAAGCAGCTACCATTGAAAACGCATGGTCACAGACAAGTGTGAGCTTCCTTTCCCCAGCTCAGGGGCACACACAGAGGTTTCCAAAAATATGGTGCTTACGTAAGTAGGTGGTAAATACACACTGACATATTTCAAGTCAGTGAAATGTTCGTGACACATGAATCGTTGTGAAGCAGCACATGTGGGGAGTGCAGGCACAGGTCTCTTCAGCAGAGATCTGCCAACGTGCCTCTCATGCAGCTATTTGAAATGCTAATTATTTCTAAATTATCTTGAACAGTCTGCGTGGTCTTTACCCAGCCAGGACTCCTTCCCTTACAGATGGATGTTTTCTCATAATGAGTTTTGTTTTTATTTCAGGTTTCCAGGGCAGATGCTGCATTATCGTGATGGGTTGTAGCCATTTGCATCATTTGTCTTATTATATTATGTGCACAGCATAATGTGAGTGATGCAGCAGCTAGAGATTCTGTTAAAAGCAGTTTTCAGAAAAAAATACCCGGGAAGGAAAAAGCTTCTTTCAGGAAAAGCAACTTTTCAAATATTTGACTAAGGAAACATTATTACTTGTATATGCCTCTTGGGGGTTAATTCTTGCCCTGAACAGCCTGCACTCAGTGCAGAAGTGAAGCAGCCAAAGGTAACTTTAGCCTGAAGTTGGTACTCGGAGGCTCAAAAAATCTTGAAAGAGTCTCTTCTGTTAGGTTCTAGGGCTGACAAGCAATTAAAAAAACCCAAAAAACTAATTATGATTGATCACATGAATATTTAAACATTCACAGAATACCATTTTAAATTTTTAAACATTAACAGAATACCATTTATGTAAACTTTTGGGATATTTAAATGTATATGATTTCAGTCACAACAGAGAATAAAAAGTATACTGTTCTTACTTTATATTTATTTACAAATATTTTTACTGTAAAAAAACAAACAAAAGAATATTTTTCTGTTCACCTAATGCACGTACTGTAGTGCAATCTCTTTCTCAAGAAAGTTGAATGTACAAATGTAGAATTATGCATTCCTCTGGAATGGTAGCTGAAGCAAGAAGTGGCATATGAATGTTTAGCGTATCTGGCATGGAAATACCTCACAATTCCGGATACAAAAGTTCCATGTGAATGCTTTTTCTCACTTTCACGTGACATGGTAAATAAGAACGGGGCACTATTATTGCCCGTAAATGTAAGCAAACTGGTTTTTTCAGTGATCGGCTGAACAAGAAGTAGGCCTGAATGGACATGCAGGTTCTAAAGTTTTATATGTTTTTGAGTGCCGTTATATAACAAAAAATCTACATTTCTAAGTTGCACTTTCACAAGAAAGAGATTGCATTACAATTCTTGTATGAGTTGAATTGAAAATACTATTTCTTTTATCATTTTTACCTTGCAAATATTTGTAATAAAAATAATGTAAAAGTCAGCACTGTACACTTGGTATTGAGTTGTAATTGAAATCAAGGGAGACCAGAACTGCACAAAGTAGTCAAGGTGTGGGCTCTACTGTGTATTTATATAGTGGCATTATGATATTTTCTGTGTTGTTTCCACCCCTTTTCTTACGATTCCTAACATTCTGTTAGCTTTTTTGACTGCTGCACTGTATCAGAGCTATTCATAATGATGCCAACATCTTTCCACTGCTAATTCAGTCCCATAATTTTATACGCATAGTTGGGATTCTGTTTTCCTCTGTGCATTACTTTGCATTTCTCAGTGTTGAATGTCACCAGCTATTTTGCTGTCCAGTTTAGTGAGACCCCTTTGTATCTATGTGCAGTCACTTTGGACTTAACTATCTTGAGAGATTTTTGTATCATCTGCAAATTTTGCTGTAATGCTGGTTGCCCACTTTATCAGATCCTATATTAATATGCTGAACTGTGTCAGTCTCCAGAACCATCCTAGCTATAGGACAGTGCGAGGCAGCTGACCCAGGCCCTGCTCTCTGGGGAGCCGTACTCTGCTTCATCCCCCTGAGGATATGGAATGGTTCGGCCCTGGTTATTCAATGAGTTGCCTTTCCGACAGGCTGGACTGCAACATGCACAATACAGCAAAAATACTCAGTCAACAGCAAATTCAATCAGCTTCTGTCTCTAAAGTGAGGATTTTTTTTCAAATACCTTTTATTTGTTCTTTGAAGAGAATATCTGAATTCTGCAAGCTATGGTGAATGTTTATTCCTGTGGCTTCTGTGCATCTAGACAGTATAAAGTGTTTATTTTTATATGTCTGAATACGCCTTTTGTTTCTCTGGAAATTTGTGGAAATTCATTGGGAGGGATTCTACATCTTGGAAATTCTCTAAAAGGTGTTTTTTTTCTCTGTATTGCAGTGATGCCTAGAAACTGCAGCTAGGGCCCAGTTTTGCTCATCCATAATGCATTGAAATGACTCCATAGCATCATGTGCTAGCCTGTGTAGCCCACACAGGTGGCCAACTGTGGGCCGAGGCGCCTGACAGAATTGTCAGCCTGCTGGCAAGTTTGGGAGGCACGGCTGTGCACTCCCGGAAGTGGGGAGGGCGAACTCTGTGCTCTGGAAAGTCACGGGGCCTCAGGCAGAAGGGCAGATTGGGGGGAAGGGGGGGTGTTAGCCTTCTCCTACCAGCTCTTCTGTGCTCCTGCAGCTCCAGCGGTGATGTAAAAGGCCCAGGACTCTGGCCCCAGCTGATGCCACAGTAGCAGTGGAGGTGGCTAGGAGTCCCAGACCCTTTTGAATCACTGGCCTCTGGCCATCTGCAGCAATTTAAATCCCTCCCTGTCACCCGTGGGGCTGTGTGGGCCTGAAAAGCCAATTTACCCACTAGCTGCATCTGCAGGGTGAGCCAGACTTCCTTAAATGCTGTGAGTGGAAAAAGAGAAGGAGCTCTGTGGTCACTCTCTCGCCATGAAACAGTGGAGAGACAGGTTTCTTTCAGGCAATTTAGATAAGCGAATAGGTGTTACACTTAGAGGTGCTGCTGCACCCCGGGCTTGAAATATTAATAACAATGCACCAACCAGGGGACTGCCTGCAGCCTCCACACTGTGAAATGTTTCCAGTGCCACTAACAATGGGGCTCGTTAGCTGGTGTGAACCATGGGGTACTGACTGCTGTGGCATGGAATCAAAGCCTTCAGTGCTCAGGTTGATGAGCCTGGCTGAGTCGCTGTATTAATGGCGAAGAAGATCTCCTCAGAGCTTTGTTTTTTCTCCCTAGTTTTGGGTCTAGTTGTGAAAAGTATCACGATCATTTCTCACTTGACTTCTGATGGCACTGAAATGTGGCTTTTTATTAGAATTCTTGTGAAGTGCCAGCGTCAGGAAGCAGAGGAATTGTAACGAGTTTAGCCATGATGGATATCTCTCTGGGGACAGAACTGCCCTCAGAACCATAGATGCTGAAGATTTTAACCTTGGATTTGAATTTCTGCAGGTACAGGGATTTATCTGGAGTCAAAGTGCGTGTCTGTGACCTCTTGTTTGGAAAGTGGTCAGTATTAACATGTTATGTTGTGCACCCTTCATGCAGAACGATGCTTCAAATGAAACCTCCATGGCCAGCTAGAAATGATTTTATTAAAGATTAGTGGAATTTTGCTGAGATGCTAGAATAATGTAAAAAGAATTGTTTAAAACCAAAACAAAAACCCAACAGAAAGACCCTCAATGCAAACAATAACCAGGTATCTGGAATTAGCTTGAGGGACATGATTGAAATTCTCCTCTGCTATCACATTGTCTCTGCATGAGAGTGAACTCTTGATGCCTGTTTAATTACAAAATATTCATGAACTGGAGTGACACTCGTAATTGCTCGAGTAGGCTGGCAGTGTGTGTTCTGTGTAATGTTCCTGTTAGATGTGAATAATTTTTCATAAACATAGCTGGGGAGTGAATTCATTTTGAAATGGTTACACACACTAGCTGCGCTGTGTTCAGGCAAGGGGAGCACCCACCAGCCACCGCCTACATATTTCTCAGATAAAGGCATCCCTCCCTGGGGGGGGCAACATCATCCTCGTGGAAAAACTGGTATTGGCCCAAAAAAGCATTTTGGGGAAGGATGAGGAGCATGTTGTTAAACCTGCAGACACAGGGAGAACTAGGGGCTCCATTGACATCTGTGAGTTTTACCATTGGCTTCAGGGAGGCCAGTATTTGACCCACAGTGGGCAGAAAAGCTCCCCAGTGTTTGACCAGGGAGCATGTGTGCAGCAGTGGTGCCGGGACATTTTCTCTAATGTGTGTGCTGAAAGTCCCCGTCCCAAACTTTTTACTGCACCCCCTTTTACTCCTGTCTGTGGCCCCTACCCCTCAGAACTTGGGCCAAGAGTGGGGCCAAGGCTCGGGGAACGAAGAGCATAGACAGAGGTAAGGAAGCTAAGCCTGGGACCCTGCATGTGGGGCTGGGAACAGAGCCCCTTTGGCAGGACTGCTGTCATCCATGATCCCGCCTATGGAATCCACATGTGGGGTGATGAACAGAGTCCTGGGTATGGAGCTGGTGGCAGCCAGGAGTTGAGTCCCCAGGTACAGGCCAGGCGTGGAGTCCCAGGTGTGAGGCTGGTACAGCCAGTACCCTGCGTGCAGCATCAGGAACAGAGCCCTGGGCATGGAGCTGGCAACACTGGAAACCTTGGCATGGGGTGGCAGGCAGAGCCTGACACACAGCTGAGGACGCTGCAGCAAACCCACCCAGGCCTGAGGTCTGGAGGTGCTGAGAACTAGTGTTAGGAGCCACTGCACCTCGGGAAAGTTGGTGCTATATGGGCACCCAGGGGCTTTTCCTCCTGTCAGTGCACTTCACTGTCAGAATTGTATAACACTTGCCTACCTGCAGATGTTTGAGTGTGCAGAGACTTTCAGGAGACATGGTAACTTACAGCGGTGTCTCTTGAGTGCTCTAGCTGCTGGTTGCTTGAAGGGAATGGATCTGGGGATGGGTAGGGGCCTGTCTGCTACATCGGGATATTCTAAAGCATTCCAGGGCACCTTTGTGCTCAGTCTGGTGATGCTGAGTAAATCATGTCAGGGGCACAGCTAAGCTAGCAGGAGTAAATTAAGCCCCCTGGGCCCAGCCAACTCGTTGGTTGCTCTACAACACACACAGTGAACTAACTTAATTAACAACCCCAAACACACAGAAGAGAACAGCTATGGGACTTTCTGCTAGCTGGAGAGTGAGCAGTTGCTAAGGGCCTGGAATCACCAAGGGGTCTGGAGGTTTGTTTATTTCCTGGGGGTCGGGGAGCACCAGTCACTGGCTGCAGTCTTCAGCCCACCCTTGTGAGGCTTGTGAATCTCGGTGCATGTGTGCAAGAGGAGAAGCAATCTTGCCTTGGCTCAGAGATGGAGGACGTACCAGCTGCAGACAGTTTGGGCTGAATTTTCAGGAGGTTCCAGATGGTGAGAGAGAGATGTGGGAAAAAGAGACAAAGAGAATGAAAGAAAAGGAGAGGAGATGGGAACCTTGCAACAGAGCCTGGCTAATCCGAGATCAGAAGGGCTATGGAGCAGTTGGATGCAAGGGACAGTTAGACCTATATGTACTTAGGACTTACACAGAACTTTTCATTTTCTAAGAGCAGAACAAATATTAAGGGCCAGTAAATGAGTAACGCGGAGTCCTCCCCATCTGGTGCGCCACTGCTGGCAGCTGGAAATATTTCCTGCTAGCAGTCACAAATGGGCTACATGCCGTCGGAGGCCGTCCCATCGTGTCATCTGCTCTGGAGACTAATCCAGCTGAGTCTGGAAGCCAGTTGGCTTTTGCCCGCATGCTTAGAAAGCTGTTCCACACCTTCCCCCCTGTGATGGTTAGAAACCTTTGTCCAATTTCCATCCTAAATTTGTTGACGGTTAATTTACATCCACTTGTTCTCACACTCAGTAATTGATAACTTTCGATTGTTGGCTCCAGCCTGCCAGTGAGGCTGGTGTACTGAAAGCCAGCACAGCCTCCACTGAAATAATTGCAGGATCCTGAAAGCAAACATTCTGGGGACTGACAGGACATGGGCTTCAGCACCCTGCTCATTCGCACAGCTTTGCTCCTCTAATTGTTATGTTGCCTACCTGCATCCTTGGGAGCTGACCTGTGCCACGTTACATCGGCGCACCTCACCCCTTCTGAGGACTACACAAACAATAATAATAGGTTCCTGTATTCCCTGCAAGGTCTTCCTGCGAACTGTAATCAACTGGCACTCACTCTGGAGTGGGTGAAGAGGAAAGCCAAGCCAGATGAACATGCAGAATATTGTATTTTCAATACAATATCTGGAAGCTAATTTGCTGCAAAGTCTTTGTCCAGTAAAAGCATGACTGTTTTGGGAGATCCTGATCCTGATCTAGAGACTGTAAAAGACCTAGAGCGGTTCTCGTTTTTTCTTCAAACAGCAATAAAATACTTGAAGCAGGTTCAACTTGGGTGAAGAAAATCTGTCCAAGGAAGCTGCCTCCTTGTCTTTGACTGAGGTATTGCCCTTCAGCTAGCTTTAGGGTGTGACGGAAGCCTTTTTCCTACAGGACCTGATGCAAGAAGACAGTGTGTTTAAGGAACACTCCAATCATTCCTGTGAAGCCTAAAACTGGGGAATGGCAGAAGAGTGACAACTGCTGCTTCATAATGGTCCATAATGTCTCTATTTCCCACCGAACGAGAGCCTTGCTATCGAACACGTTTTTAGAAGGAAAGTGTATCTATTAAAAAGAAATGTCCTGCTGCCAGGAAAGGGGACGGTCTGGGACTGGAAAAAAGATGATCTGATGAGCTGTGTTAACTGCAAAATGAGATCTGAATTTCGCTTTAATAGTTTATCAAACAGGACTGTTGCAAAAGCTCTGGAGAGTGCTGCCAAAACCAGCTTCCAAAGCAGGGAAAGTAATACCAATGCAGTCATTGTTAATATTCGTGATTTCTTGCTAATTGTCTGGTATCTGAGCAATTGTTTCAAAGGCACAGAGCATTGTTTGAGATTGCTTTGTGTTTTTGTTGGGTTTTTTTTTGTGTTCCTTTGTTATAAATGCTCTGACTCAGTGAAAGTCAGCCTCTGTAAGATAGATTCTAAAGCCTATAGCCTCTTTGTGACATATCCAGAAAACACTGTTACACGTTGAATAGAAAACATATCCTCAAACACTGTGTGTCTTGCTGGGACTTCCCAAAAAATGGCAGAACTCTGAGTCCAGCTGCAACAACTCAGATACTCCACAGGCAATTGTTTTGTCAGTGGTTTATTTTGTCTCTCTTGTTCTAAAATCCCATTAAAGTAACCTTGTGGTTCTTCAAATGCTTGTGTTTCCTTCATGACCTCATTGTAATAGGTGAAAAATAATCATGTTCTCTATGGGTTTTGGACAGATTTTTTTCTGTGCTCTCTTCATACAACTTCGCCAGCTCAGATCCCTCAGCAGAGTCTGCAGGGGCGAGTCATCTGGCAGCCATTCCAGGTCCCCGGGCTCTATTATCAGAGGCCTTGCAGGAGTAAGTCACGTACTCCCTTCCTCTTCGCCCTCTCCCTGATGCAGCTGGGCTGCCTCCTTTTCTGCCAGTTCTACACTTGGACTATGTGCAGTGGAGAAGAGGGGTGTGGTCTCCTGGGCCCACAATGATTGGCCTGCACTTGGCAGCCCTGGGTAGGGTTGGTTCACCACATTGCAGGAACAAACAGACAGAAAACCCCAGTGGCTACATTTTAAAAACTTTCTTAAGTCAAAACCCAGAAAAAATAATGGAAAACATGGACCACATGGAATATTTTCATTTCACTGAAATTTGTCATGGAAAATTATAGCATTTTCTTCCTGGTGGAATGAGTCTGCAGCACCATGAGACCAGCACATCCATTGCAGGGCAATGACTAGTTAAAAGAGCTTTGAGCTCTGTAACTTACATGCATCTTTGGGTTAAAACTGTGCTATGGGGCATCTCGCAGAACAACTTAACTATCAATACGTTCTGCCATCTCCTAATGTGATGTAGTTTGTTTCTGATTGCTCGTTTTCTTTCTGTTCCCTTTTGTTTAAGTCCTGCTGTGGACCACGCTGATTCTGCACACTCTCCCGAGCGGTAGTTCTTGTGCTGTACAGCACATATCATATGCAGCACAATGGCAGTGGTGGGCAGTAATTTTTAGGTGGGGGGTGCACTCCAAGATTTGGTAAGGGGTCAAGGGATGCATTTTTCTGTAGGTGAGGTGCAAGGTCTGGGAAGGAGGTTGCATGAAGAAGGAAACTCAGGTAGGCAGCTGGGTGTGAGAGAGGGATGCAGGGACTGGGAGTGAGCTGTGACCTTGGGAAGGGTCGATTCAAAGGGCTTGGGTGTTGTTCTGGGGCAGAGAGTTGGGGGGAGGGAAGGACGGGGGTGCCAGAGGCAGGCTTTGGCCAGGAGGCATGTACCTAGGCTGCTCCCAGTCAGCAACCCTGCGGGAGCCTGAGGCAGATTTACTGCAGCCCCAAATAGCTCAGAACTGCTACCTGCCCCATGTGGTTCTCTGCTCCAGTCACTAAGGGTGTGGGAAGGGGATGCTTCAAGTACTGCACCTGCTCCCCACCCTCTCGCAAAATCTCTGAGCTCCAGTTGCCTGGAAATCCGATACCGGTCAATGGGAGCTGAGAGATTTTGCTGGGGGATGGGGAGGGCAGAGTGCAAAGTCTCCCACTCCGTAGGGGTCTGGAGCAGAGAGCCACTTTAAGCAGCATGGGACAGTCCCAGTGGGGCAGGCCCGCGGGCCGGATCTTGCCTATTGCTGCACACACTATGGGGCAAAATTCTCTAATTCCACGGTCCAGCCACATCCGTGTTCCAGCATAGGCCGGGACACTGCGAGTGTTCCAAGGCTGGAGCATTCACAGGGAAAACTCACTGGGTGCAGATCACAACCAGCTCCAAGCTCACGCCTCTGTCCTCTTCCTTCCATGCTCAAGGGCCCCTCTGCATCCCAGGGCCCCAGCCACCAGGCCCCCACCCAGCTCCTAGCTGCCAGATGCAGGCTCCTGCTGCTAGTCCCTCTGCTTCTGTTTCGGGTACCAGCTGTTACTCCTGTCTGCGTACCTCAGTGCCCCAGGCTGGGACCACAATGGGGAGACACTATGGAACCCCATCTGGGTCCAGGAGCAGAGCCCTGTGGCGAGTTGATGGGACCTCAGGTGAGGAGCTGGTGGCTGGGACTCTGGGCAGGAGGATGGTGGTGGAGACCACATTGGCAGTAGGGCCCCTGGGTGTGGGGCCATGCCAGTGCAAACCCTGGGAGTGCTGCAGCATCCCTTGAACTCCTACTTCCTGCACACATGGAGACCCACTGCCGTTCTACACTGACATCTCCTGGGGTGGGAATTTCTCTGGTTTGACCTGGGTCAGGTCTCAAGAGTTCCAAACTAGAAAGGTTCAGCCTGTAGTTGTTTTAATGGCAATGTGTTGCGGCACCAATGCAGTGGCCTTCTATGCAAAGGAGGCATAGGCCAGTAAGAGCAGGTGTTCGCTAGCTCACAGACCCCAATATGTTTTCTATGAGTTACATACCGTAGGCAGCAATCACAAAACCTGGTCTTCAGATTCAAAGAATGCACACTGTATTAGAGCCATTCATCTGTGGCATGGAGGAATGAGGCGTGCAATGGGTTTAAAAGGTCCTTGTTTCATCTTAGAAGCCATGTTATTACTTCCAAAAAAGAAATGTTCATGAAAGCACAGGTCAATATTTTTCAAGATAGGAACATAAAATCCATAATTGGTAATTACCTGATTTTTCACAAGTGCTCAGGGCTGTCTGCTTCTGTTGAAGTCAGTGGAAGCTGTTTTTGGAAATCTTGGCCTTGGTATGTCCACCACCACACCCTGTTAAGTACACCATTGGTTCCTAAGGAAGCCATCCAGGGACTTTCCCATGCTTTGGGATGTTTCAGACATGAGCAAGAGAAGACACTCTGTGTCCCTGAGGGCTTCTGTAACCCGCACCCCTCCTGGATGTGGTTCACTGTCCCATACAGTGGGACTGGCCCACTTCAAGAGGGAATGATCAAGCTTTCACTACAGGCTTAGCTGAGAGCCAGCTGGCTTTTAACTCAAGTGGTAGAGGCTCATGCGCTAAGCCCCAGAGGTCCCAGCTTTGGTTCTGCCTGTCAGTGTCATGGTTCCAAGGGGTGCACAGTAGGCAGATTGCAGTGCAGGAGACTGATTTCTCTGTTGTAATATGTTAGCTTTGCAGCAGTTTCCGCGGCAAGACAATTAAGTTTGCATTGGTGGCTCTTCCTTCTCCCCTGTTTGTCTAATAAAGCCTGCAGGGGTTCAGGGTTGGATGAGATCAGAACTTTTGCGTGCTTGGCAGTATGTAGCCCAAAGCAGTCTTACGTGCCACTTCTCAGTGGTTTCAGGGCTTACTAACCCTCAATCATCACAGCTACATTTTTTTTTTGCTGGTTGCTTTCTTATTATCACAGTCAAATACTAACCAGACTGTTGCACCAGTGGTCAGCTGGGAAGCCCCTCCCCACCACCCTGACCCTTAGATGCGCAGTTAATTTTACACATGTATCTACAAAGATCATAGAATCATAGAAGATTAGGGTTGGAAGAGACGTCAGAAGGTCTTCTAGACCAAAACCCAGCTCAAAGCAGGACCAATCCAAGGTAAATCATCCCATCCTGGGCTTTGCCAAGCCTTAAAAACCTTTAAGGATGGGGTTTCCATCACCTCTCTAGGTAACTCATTCCACTGCTTGAAAGTTTTTCTTGATATCCTACTTAGATCTCCTCCATTGAAACTTGAGACCAGTACTTCTTGTTCTGTCATCTGCCACCACTGAGATCAGCCTGCCTCCATCCTCTTTGGAACCCTGCTTCAGTTAAAGAGTACTCGCAAATCCCCCCCACCTTTCTCTATTCTGCAGACTAAGTGAGCCCAGTTCTCATAGCCTCTCGTCATACGTCATGCATCTCAGCACATTATCATTTTCATTGCCCTCCTATAGACTCTCTCCAATTTGTCTATATCCTTTTGATAGCATGAGGGCCCAAGCCTGGAGGCAGTACTCCAGATGTGTCCTCACTGGTGCCAGATAGAGGAGAATAATCACTTCCCTCAACCTGCTGGCAGTGCTCCTATTAGTGCAGCCCAATATGCCATTAGCCTTCTTGGCAAGGAGGGCACACTTCTGACTCATATTCAGTTTCTCATCTACTGTAATCCCAAGGTCTTTTTCTGCAGAACAGCCCCTTAACCAGTTGATCCCCAGCCTGAGGCAGGGCATGAGATTCTTCTTAAGTGCAGGGCTCTGCACATGATGTTGTTGAGCCTCATTACATTTCTTCTGGCCCAATCCTTCCATTTGTCTAGGACACTGTGAACCTACTCCTGCCCTCCAGTGCCTCTACCTCTCCCCCAGTTTAGTGTTGTTCACAGTCTTGCTGAGGGTGCAATCCATCCCATCATCCAGGTCATTAATGAAGATGTTGAACAAAACCACCCCCAGGATCGACCCCTGGGGTGCGCTGCTTGGTACTGTGTGCCAACTAGACATCCAGCTGTTGATCACTAGTCATTGAACTTGACACTCTAGCCAGTTTTCTATCCATCTTGTAGTCCATTCATCCAAGCCATACCTCTTTAACTAGCGGGCAAGAATACTGTGGGACCATATCAAAGCTTTGCCAGAGTCAAGGTATATGACATCCACCACTTTCCTCATATCCACAGAACCAGTTACCTTATCATGGAAGGCAATGAGCTTGGTCAGGCATGACTTGCCCTTGGTGAAGCCATGTTGACTGTTCCTGATAATCTTCTGCTCCTCCCAGTTTTTAATTCCTTGAGGACCTGCTCCATGATTTTTCCAGGGACTGAGATAAGGCTGACCAATGTGTAGTTTCCAGGATTTTCCTTCCCCTTTTAAAGATGGGGATTATATTTGTCTTTTTTCCAGTCATCTGGGACTTCCCACCACTGCCCTTAATTTTCTAAAATAATGGCCAATGGCTCTGCAATCACATCAGCCAACTTTCTCATCACCCTCAGATGCCATAGATCCATCCCCATGGACTTGTGTATGTCCAGCTTTTCTAAGTAGCCCTTTACCTGGTCTTTCACCACGTTGGGCTGCTAATGTCCTCCCCTTTGTGTGTTGTCCAGTGGAGCAGTCTGGGAGCTGAACTTGTCTGATTGTGGTGGGACAGCTGTAACGTGATGAGTCTCTCCTGTGCTAGGTTCCAGCCAATCCATGAAGAAGGAACTGGCCCTGGGTATAAGCTTAGCAAAACAGCAGATCATGTTTCTCCATGTCCCTCCACAGATTAGAACTTGCTCCTGCTTGGCTGTACTACCAGATTTCCTGAGCCTCAGCTTGCCTAACCATGCTTTTGTCCCAGCCTTGTTCCTAGTCTTGTACTTGTTCCTGTCTCACTCCCATTCAACCCTGCATTTCTGATGCTGGCTCTGACCAGTACACCTGACGGTCCACATCCGTCTCTGACAACAGCATCCTTTCTCCTCTGAAACATCAGCTATTAGACACTGGAGGAGGCAGGATACTGGGATAAATAACTGACCAATAGTACTGCTCTGACCTGGTACAGCAATTCCTCTGCTCTAGCTTTTTCATTCAACAATATCGAAGCATTAAGGTGCAGAACAATGCACATACGACTCATTGAAGTAGATTGCTCTGTATTGTAGTTTGTTCTCCCTCTTTTTCTCCTGACCCTCCACTTTTGTTTATCTCCCTCTGTTGAGGATGTCGGGATGTCTCTCTGCATTGGGCTTAGCAGACATTTCTTTATTTCTTATTTTCATGTGCAGAATTAATATATTAATACTTTTCCTAGGACGTAATAATATAATAGTAGATTCCTTTGTCTGGAATGTGTTCCTAAGTATTACCTTGGTCAGTAATTTCATTTAATTGGAAATGCCAACACTCTGACATTGTTAAGGTTAATGACCCAATGATTTACAAGACAAGGCACATTTACTGGCAAATGGATTTTAGTGGTTCGTCCACTGAACAATAAGAATAACGGTTTGCACATTGCTTCACAAAGCCCTACTGCAGCAGCTTTATTCTGACTTTAGCAATAGGCATAATGTCTCTCTCCATAAACTCGCTCTTGCTCGGGTTCTTCTGCTCTATCATATTGAGGCTGTGTTGTGTTGAATTTCATATAATTCTTTTCCACATGGGCCATAGATTTCACTCCCTGTGTGGAACTCTGTGGAACCATGGAGGAGAACTGGGAAGGGTAGACCAGGGCACGATCTTTCCTTCAGTTCACTGACTGGTAAGCAGGATTGGTCAGTGGCTTTGGGGTACTGTTTTGCACGTCGGGTGGAGGGGTGGGGGTGGGGACGGGGACGTAGGGCTTCAGGCGCTGGCCCCAGAAGAGGCTGCTGCCATTAAAGACAGAAGCGTGCTGAGCAGCAGGAATTTGGTGGCTTTTTGGCTCTGTTGGAAGCTTGACTTTTTTGGACGTTATGCTGCCATGGCTGGCGAGTGACTGGCAGTGTCTGTATGGTGATGGTGCCACTTCTGAGTGGTGCAGCAAAGCAGCTGGGGCAGGCGGGGAGGCCCTCGCAGTGAACTTTGGCAAGAAGCAGTGTCATTTGTTCAAACGCCAGGAACCCTCCTTGCAGGATATCTCCCGGTGTCTGGCGTTACCTGTGACAAATGCAAGTCATGGAGAGAAGCAGAGAAATGCTGGATTAGGTGAGTGAAATGGCAGAATAAGAACATCACAGCTCTTCTATCAGTATGGCTCTCCCGTTCAGCTCAGTACTAGCTGCATTTGTCAGCCTAAGGCTCTGCTATCACATGGTGGTACTGGCCTTTTAAGAGGGAGCAGGGCCAGTTCATTTGTGCCAGGTCAGCTGACTCCAATTAAGTTTAAAAGAAGGCAGCTGGGGTAGGGAGAGAAGTCAACACAGGACTGGAAACCTGGTGAGCCAGAGACAGGAAGCTGCCCGAGACAAGAGCGGCTGGAAGTTCCACTGTGAGGTATGGGGAGTGGAGAAGACCCTGGGAGATGTACCCTGAGCTAAGGAGCTATTCTTTGTTTGCTGTGCCTGTATTTGTGTCACAGCCCTCCTGGAAAGAGATACTGGGTTTGGAAGTGGCTTCTCTGGGGAGAAAGGCAACTAGTGACACCGGTATGTTCCTGGATCCTGGTGACTGGTGTTTGAAGTAACTTAACAGTCCCATTTGGAGAGCACATTCAATAACTAGATGGTCATGGGAAGTGGAAAAAACTGAAATGCAACAGCAAACAGGATTGTGGCAGGGTGGGAGCTGTATGATACGGACAGCACTAAGTAGTATTGTTGGCTAAATGGAAATGATTATGCCATGACTGATACTTGTTGCCAGGAATGATATTCTAACTATAATTAACTAGTACAGTGATACAAGTCATCTACTGGAAGAGTGTACAGATACTAGATTTTATTGTCTTATCCAGCCAGGAAGGAGTTGTCCATGAATATCATAGACTTGCGTGGGCTTTCATTTCCTTCAGTTTAGATACAGCAGTTCAGGATGGGGTGTGTGTGTGTGTGCTGGGGTGTAAGGCAATTAGCACACCAACTGGCTAAACCACTGACTGGGTCTGGTGGGGGTTGGGAGGCGCAATTATCCCAGGGCCTGGTGATTCAGAGGGGCCTGGGACTCCCAGCTGCTCCTTAGGTAATGGCCAGAGTCCTGGGCCCTTTCAATCACTGGAGCGCCACTCTGCGTGGCTCTGAGGGCTGGGCGTGGAGCCCAGAGCCATGGTCCAGGCAATGCTGACAGCTAGCTGCCCTTAGCCCCACCCCTTCTGGGGCATGGAGCCAGCCCCCACATACCTTGCCTGTGTGCCTGCAGACGTTGTCAGCCCCCAGCCACTTTCTATAACTTCGGAAAGATCTTAAAGTACATGGGAGCTACCAAAGACTGGGTTTGGGGTTACCGCCACAAGAGGAAAGACCCCTTTTGCCAAATATCAGATTGGTAATTCTGGTGTTATATTGGGGGGGGGGGGGGGGGGTGGAAATATATTGAGACAAATGTTAAGGGAGGAAAAATATAAGCTGTAAACATCAAGAGGATAACAGCATCATGACTAATAAACAATACTGGCTTATAAACAACAACTCAGAAAATGAGCCATATACACAGAAAATGAACTTCAGTAAACTTAATATACTATGTATTAAACTTAATATACTATAAATAATATACCAATATAACTACATAATATACAGAGGTTCTGAACCCAGGGATGCAGTGGGTTTCCAGGCTGTACATCAAATCCACTAGATACTTGTCTAGCTTTACACCAGGCTACGTAAAAAGCACTAGCAATATAGCATGAAGTAAAATTTTATAGCCAGTGACTAGTTTATACTACTGTGTATACCATACACTGAAATGTAAGTACAGTATTCATATTCAGTTTAATTTATGTGATAATTATATGGTAAAACAAATCAATTTTCAGTAGTATGCTGTGACACTTGTATTTTCTTATCTATTTTTACAAGTGTGTAAGGCAGGTTGAACTTGGGATACACAAGACAGGTCAGACTCTTGGAAGGGGTACAGCAGTCTGGGAAGTTTGAGTGTCACTGCTGAGGTGCATAGAGAAAAGGGGCTAATGAGAAGGAGAAAAAGAAAAACAGGAAGGAGAGTGTGGAGCTGTGAGAAAAGGAAGCAGAAGGAGACTTTTGTGTACAATAAATGTGAAGTGTTCAGCTCAGCATGAATTGGGAGGGGATCCCCTCTGTGAAAATACTCACTACTGTCCTGTTTTCTGCAGTAGAACCTTTCATACAATATGCTTTCTACAAACCCAGCTCTAAGGTCTTTGACTTTTAAACATTATGCTTTTGTCTTATTTCCAATAAACTTGAGACTTTAATTGGAGAGTTATTAAAATGAAACCTTTTCCGTCAGTCTGACTTGTTCAGATGCACTGATATGGTTAGAGGACAGAGCTGAATTTTACAGTAAAGAAACAGCTCATCAGCTTGTGTACTGTGAAAATAACAGAAGCTTTGCACTTCAACCTTGCTAAATTATTACTCTTCAGAATCTCTTGTCTCCAGTTAGTCACATGACACATTTATGGTCATTGGTCTTCAGTTTGGTTTTTCCAGTTAAATGGTCTTGCTGAAAAGCACAGGCCAGGGGTCTGTTCAGAGGTGCAGAGCAATCAGCTCCACATCTGTTCGTTGTTAAGATGATTTGCCTGAAGTAGTGTACTAAAAAGTTAGCAGCCAAGCATTAGTTGCAGAGGATGTTGCCTGTGGAGCTAAGCCTGGCTGCAAATGCAAGAATATAATTGCTTACAAATGTACTAATATTTACAGCTCAGAGAATGTGCATAACTAGTGTACAGAGTGAGGAAAAGCCTCAGAAATAAGGATGTATAGTTACAGTGTAGGTCCCATTCTACTGCCACAGGAGTGGGAGC
Organism: Carettochelys insculpta; assembly: GCF_033958435.1. Taxonomy (NCBI): domain Eukaryota; kingdom Metazoa; phylum Chordata; order Testudines; family Carettochelyidae; genus Carettochelys; species Carettochelys insculpta. The sequence goes on along the minus strand of NC_134147.1, from coordinate 47,940,087 downwards.
AGCCTCTGGGGCCCATGTGCAGCTCCACTGACATCAAAACTGGGTTAATTGTGGCTGCCCACAGAAACTTGGAGTGGGCCTGTTCTTGATTAAGGATTTTAAACACACCACAGTTCAGTTTGTTCCAGCTTGTGGGCTTTATAAGGATAAGGGCAAGTCTGTCGTTTGTATATGGATCTGAGTTAGGATTAGGATTTCTCCTGGAAATCAAGCGGTTAGGCTGAGCTTTGCTTTGTCTAATTCTATTAGAAGGTGGGAGTGCATGATGCCTGATCTCTGACCAGTTCTGTTCCTTTCCTCCGAAGCATGCAGCATCCTGAAGACCCGATACTGGGGTAGTCGGGTGGCTGATCTGACCCAGTATGGCTGTTCTCACGACCTCAAGCTTGTCCTTTTGCTTGGTTTTTTTGCTGAGTTTTTCACACAGTCTTTAACTGATTGATAATAACTTGTGTGCAGATGAGAACAAGCTTTGATCATGATCATTCATGGCAAGCAGTAGCATTACATAAGCTTTATTAAAATTCTCCTGTAAAATCCACATTGGTTTCCAAACTAGATTAGGTTTTTGGTGCTAAAGAAACTTGTCTCAGAGCTGGCTCTTCAGAGTGGGTATGTTTTGATATTTGTACAATCGGAACTAAACTTCTATAAGGCTCCGTTAATAATCTGCAAGCAGGACCAAGTGGCAGGGAAATCCCAGGGTCCCTGAGCAATCTGAACTGAAGAAGCCCCAAAAGAACTAAAGCAGTTAACTCTTAAAGTGAAGTCTTATGTGCAGTACTTATGCTGAATTCATTGTGAAACCTGGCCACCCGGAGATGATAATTGAATATATTTCTCTGAGGACCTGACTTGTACGTCTTAGCCATTTGCCATTACCAGGCATCTCCTGTCTCTGCATAACCTCTGCTCAAATCAGCTCATAAGGTAAATAGGATGGGGTGGGGTATTTCCACCTCCCCCCACCCACCCTTGGTGAAGAGCAGTGTAGTAGGCGGGCTCCCAGAATAGCAGCGTTAGGAGCACTGAGGGTGGAGCTGGGGGTTCTCGGGTCTGTGGCTTTCAGCCTTCTGCCCCACTGTAGGTATGGAGTGAGTGGCCTCAGAGGTTCTGTGGAACATGAGACAGGACTGTTCCCCAGCTACATAAGCTGGATGCTAGCATGAGGATCTGAACTCAGGTGCCTGATCCCAGGCTCACCGAGGGAAAGACTCTCAGTGAGTTTTGGAGCTGGCTGTAAGCACCAGAACAAAAATACTAGAGTAACTTACTATTTTTTCCTCAGCATCAAATACAGCTGTTAATGCAGTGTTTGAATTACCAAGCACGTGTATCCACGGTTATTGCAAACAAGGTGCTATGGACGTTGCCTATATTATGGTCCAGGAGATCTGGCAGAGGCCTCGGAGTCAGGACACCTGATTCTCTCTCTGACCTCAGATTAGTCCTATAAATCCCACAGCTCAGCCAGGCTGTTTGAATATTTCTTTACATGGCCAATCTGAATTTTCTGTTACATGGGTGCTTTTTGTAAATTGTCGTGGTTTTTTTTTTTTTTTTTTGTATTGCACTTTAAATCTTTTTGGCAACAAGCTCCCCTCCCCACAAAGAACCACAACACTTTACCTGACAGCCAAAGAACTTGGATTTGAAAGTTATGATAATTGGGCGCCTCACACTATTTATCTGTAGTGCGCTAGGACCTGGAAGGCCAAGTCAGACAAGAGCCCCCGTGCACTAGGCAAGGTGCCAGCACAAAACAGACTGGTCTTTGTCCCCAAATGCTTAAAACCTCAGGAGACAAGAGGTGGACACTAACAGATACGGGAGTGCAGCACAAACCTAGAAATCACACTGAGCATGAAGGGTTGCAGTCCCAGAGCATCTAACTTCTAGGGGGTTGCAAAGGCGAAGTCTCAGAAGGAAGACTATGAGATGGCTTTGCAGATGTTTAATGGGAGGTTTTCTCAAGTGCAAGGGACAGCCATGCTAGTATACAGGAAAGTGCATGCTTGAAGATTCAACAAGTGGGTGGTGGATGGCATGAATGGCAGGGAGAAGGTGGGTTGGGAGCTCTCATTGTAAGAGTGACTGAGATGATACATAGCTAGGGTGTGGGAACAGCCATAACTGAAGGTAAGCAGCTTTTGTTTCATGAACAGAGGGAAATTGGTGGAGGGATTCAAAGAGATGTGGTGTAGTCAAAGCCACAAGCTTGGGAAATGATCTATACAACAGCATTTTGAATGGGTATCAGTGGGGACAGATTGCAATTGTGAAGATCAGTGGATGTTCTAATCAGAAACAAGTTGGGTCTGAGTAAGTGTTTCAGTAGTGGGGTTGGATAGGAGAGATCACTAAAATGATGCCATGCAGAAAAAAAAAGGTAAAGCTTAGGCACAGTCAGGGAGAGGAGATGAAAGGAAAGGATGGAGCACACAGATATTGAACAGCCCTTTTGATATCTCCCCTTCACAAGAAGAAAGTGCTGCTGCTGTTTTGAATACATCAGGGTTCCATCCTAGGACCTTGTACCTCCAGCACGATGGGGAGGTTGTGAGAAGCCAGGGACTGCAGATGCTCCTAAATGTGGCTGACTTCCACCTATTTTGCTGTTTCCCCACAGTGTAGGTAGTGCTGTCCCTGTCTAAGTGGCTTAATATTATCCAAGTAATGTTCACAAAAGGCAGAATATTTGAGTCCGAAATTAATCTACTCAGTTAATATGCAGCCTCTGTACACTAATCTACTGGGGAAGATCTTGAAGATGTAACCAAGGCATAGTGCTATCAACATACGGATGATGGCTCCCAATAACAGAACATCAAAGATGACTCCTTAAATTGTTCCCTGTTTGGACATGACTTAAAATGAGGGCTGGGGAAAAGTATCCTGGTCTCTTTGAAGTCAATGGAAATGTTGCCCTCACATTTAGTGCTGCAAGGGTTTCACCTCTGGCCTTGTTCATGGAGAAACTCATGCTGTTTCTTTATTGTATGGATCTTGTTGCACATGGATCCACAGAATTTGAGGCCACCAGGAACTGAGCATTCTGGAGGACAGAAAGAGGCCCAGAGTTTGTATGCTCCAGAAGGTGCAGCATATAAACCAATACACTGTTTTTAGGCATAGAATCCAGCAAGTTATACCACCATAGAGACATACCTGTCCTGATCCTCCCTGGTTTATAACTTTGCATACCTGCACCAATAATCAATTCGTTGTCTCTACACCAGCTTTACAAGGCCTGTCATGTACAGTAAACTCTCTTGTAACTGGTATTCAAATAACCTGCACTGCCACCAGATGCTAGTCTTCTCCCGCAGAGCTGTGCTGCTCGCAGGCAGCAAAGGGATCCCATCCCACCCCACCTGAGCGAGTGATGCTGCTTCAGCTTCTTAAGCAGGGCTAGGTGCTGGGATGCAGGTAGGGAGCCAAGATGCCATCCCTTCCTGGGCCTGGCCTGTGGAGGCTCCAGGGCTGCTCAGCAACCTCCACCGTGGTGAGAGCACCCCACACTGAGTGCCAGCCCTCTCCCCATGTGCAGCAGCACATTCTGCTGAACCCCTGTGAGAGGGTGGCAAGGCAGGTGGCTGAAGCACAGGGAGCAAGCTGTCTGTCCCCTCTGGGGCCTGAGCTGCTTAACCCTGGTGGGGAGTGCAGCAGGGTGACTGGGTGGCCAGAGCATGGGCTGGGGCCTGAGCTGCTGAGAGCATAAGGTGGGCTGTGCAGGTGGAGGCAGTACTCTGGGGACCAGGCTGCCAAGGGCTTCGGGGAGGGAAGAGCTACTATAGTGCAGACCCCAGCTGGTGAAGGGATCCTCTCTGTTATCTGTAATATTTGAATAGCCATCAACCTCTTGGTCTCTGGGCTGCTGGGTACGGAAGACTTTACTAAGAGTACAAATCAAGGGCTTCTGTAGCTGGTCGATTTTTTTCCAATCAGCAAGCTTGACAAATGTTTTCATGTGAGAAGGCAGGCTGCCACATCGTGCTTGGTTTAACATGAGCACATTAGAGTGACAATGCTGGATTTAGCTTTAGTTACCAACGCTTTCCGCCTACGTCGGTCTAAGTAATTGTCCTGTTTATGCTCTGACAGGTTAAAATAATGCATGCTGGAATGAGAGTGAAGATGAAAAGCCACCCGAGAGAGTTAGCAATTGTTACTAGCAGTGACAAGCAGTGTAAGCTAGATGTAAGGATAAATTGCTCTTGCTCCAGAGGTTATTCCTATTAGCTGGATACCTATAAGAAACCCTAACAAGGCATTAATACAGTAAAGCTAGTAAAATAAGCTTGTCTGTCCTGTCCAGAGATCAGAATTAATGGCACTTTCCAGCATTTTCTTGATGCTACACTGACAGGTTGTGATAGACCCTTAAATAAAATGAAAGCTCAACGGGGTGGTTGGAATGAGCTGAGCAGCTCTGAAGATTTAAAAGCTAATTTATTTTAAAAAAATGTCTGAGTTGTAAACAGTTTCTTGGAAAACCATTTTTGGGATCCTGTCTGCATGGAGTCCAATAACGTCCAATTTTCTCAGAATAAAAATGACTTTATTCTCCTCTTAATCCATGCTGGGGGAGGCTCAAAGATTCATTTAAGGTGCAGGGGTGCAGCATCTTCTCCTGAAAACTGATCTTGTAAATGGTAAGAAAAATGTACTTAAGTGGCTTGAAGTAGACAGTCAAGCTACTGCCCATGGGCTTAGTGAGAGTGCATCTAAACATGTCGCTTGTCTTGCTAGCTGGCTTCCAAATGCATGGTCTGTGTCTAAGACCTAGAGTGAAGTTCGGCTCCTCCTTAGCCTACTAAAAGAATTAACTCACTTATGGGCCTCCTACCTTCGTGGCAAGGCAGATTCACACCAGCTGAAGGTCCAGTCTGACCGTTCTCTATCAACTTTTTTTTTTTTCTGTGAACCAGTGGTGAGAAAATAGTCCAGGAAGGCAAATGGGAAACAGATGGTTAAAAATATAAGTGGAATGGGAGCACACTGCTAATAGCTCCCGTTCCGATGCCTTTATTGGTGTAGAATATTATTTTACTGCAAAGCAGTCCCATTAACTCCATTGGGACTACAGGGCTGAACCTCTCGAATGCAGAACTCTCTCATCCAGCTAACAGAGTTTGCTGGATGACCACTTATGATGGGGGTGGCCAAGTTTCCCATGATCCCATAAAATTGGTTTCCAGCCACCAGTTCTGGCTCATTGTTCTGTGCTGTTCAGTTGTCAATTAAAAGACCCGTAAGCAGTACAAGTGTTGCTAGACAATATGACCTCCTGTGGTCCAGCAAATTCTTGTTTGGCACTGGTGAGGTCTAAAAGGTGCCAGACGAGAGGTTCAACTTGTACTTGTGGAGCAGCATGAGTTAAGTTGGCATAACTGAACCATGGCCTGTATCTGCAAGTTGAAAAGTTAGTGACTTAAGGGTTCATATACCCCACTGCCTGTAACAGGCAAGCATATTTGGTTTGATTACTGCTTGAATCTTCCTTTGCAGTCATTAAAATAACAGTTCCTCTCCTGTAAATTGACTGTCACTGTAAATTTCTTTGCATTAAAGGAACCTTTACAAATGTGACTTCATGATTATTTTAACATCACTTGAATGGCTTTGCTGTCAATTTTATCTTGGGTTGGACATAGGGCATGGAAACAGCTGAATCTCAGGTAGTTGTGTCCATGGACATGAAATGATCAGGGAGAATCACAGAAGAATAGCAGTGTTAAAATGTGAAGCTAGCATTAAGGATGGTCATCTGGTTTAGTCTTGTTTTGATCTTACGTTTCTTAAATTTGAAATACAGTGAGCATAACTTTGGGAGGAAAATGCTGAACTAGATGTCATAGTTGGAGCAAGGAGGTAATATGGGATATGGTAAATGGATACTATGCTGCATCCAGAACTGAGGGTTTAAATTGAAGGGGTATGAAATCCTCTCGCTAAAGAGCCACATGCTTGCACCTTCTGTTTGGGTGCAGTGGGTGGAGATTGTGGGAACCAAGAACAAAAGGGATCATGTGATTTAGTCCAGGGATAGCCCTTTATATTTTTTATCAAGGTCCAAATTTTTGTTGTCAAATTATAGAATCCTAGGGCTGGAAGGGACCTCAGGAGGTCACCTAGTCCAGCCCCCTGCTTCAAGCAGGATCAACCCCCACTAAGTCATCCCAGCTAGGACCTTGTCAAGCTGGGACTTAAAAACCTTGAGGGGTGGAGAATCTACTACCTCTCTAGGAAACACATTCCAATGCTTCCCCACCCTTCTGGGGAAGTAGTTTTTTCCTAATATCTAACCTACAAGCAAGGTCCAGAGAAAATAAAGGTTTTTTTTTTTTTTTTTTTTGGTGCTCTGATCAGAAGGATATGGTGCTCTAGCTTTTTTGCTAGGTCACCTATTGACCATCCCATATCTAGTCTGACCTCCTACATAATGCAGGACATAGAACATCTCCAAAAATTCCTAGAGCATTTTTTAAGAAAAAAAATCCAATTTTGATCTCAAAATTATAAGTAATGGACACTAGAGAAATTGTTCCAATGGCTAACTACAGTCACTGTCAAAAATGAACACCATATTTCTAGTCTAAGGTCATCTTTAGCTATTGGACAGTTAGGTCTTCCTCTGCTAGATTGAAGAACCCATTATTAAATATTATTCCCCATTTAGGTACTTACAAATTGTAATCAACTGCTCCCGTATTCTTCATTGGACTCAAAGAGCTCTGTCTAACTTTTTACTACATGATATATTCTCACCCTTCAGTCATTTTTTGTGGCTCTTCTCTGAACCTTCTCCAATTTATCCACATCCTTGAATTGTGGGTCCAGAACTGGAACTGAGAATGAGTCCTAGCAGGAACACAAGATTGCAAAGTAAGTTGAAGTCTTCACTCGCTGCAGTATTGAGTGTGGAAACAAACTGTCACAAACAGTTTTCAGTCTTGGTCCGTTTCTGCACTAGAATTTCTGCCACCTGCACAGAGCAACCTAGAGACACTGGGCAGGATGAAGAGAGCCTCTTGCGAGCATTGTCCCTGAATTGTCCATGAAGGAGCTTACACCAGCATTTGTGCAGCAGTTAACTACAGTGAGGAGGAAATTACAAACTTAAGACATCAGGGGCCTAATCCCAAGCCATAGAAGTCAGTGGGCGTCTCTGTATTGGTTGTAGTTGGCTTTGAAGCAGGCCTGAACTAGACCACTATGTATTCATGGAGTGAGGGATATAGACACTCTGCAGCGAGGAGTGGAAATACACGTTTCAAGCCAACACAGCAAAAGAGCAACTATCTGTAATGGGCTAGGCTTTACAAAGATGTATGCACTTAGGAGGTACTCTTTGGTTTTTTTAATATGTAATGTGCTGTAATATCTCCTAACATAGGAGCAAGGTTGGCTTGCCTGGGCATGGATAGGACTAGCCTTTCTAACTAGACGTCCTGTTCCTAAAGGCTGACCATAAGGCCAGGCAATGGGTTTTTTTTTTTTTTTTATATGGTTGCTGTGAGTATAACACTTGAAATAGGGAGGTAAATTGAATAAACCAACTACATCTTGTGTTACCCTAAAAGCAGTAAATTGTTAGCCTCATGTATGCCAGTGCAAGATGACACCTGTAGGAGACACACAACATAAATATTTATACTATCAGTGGAGAACAAAAGTTGAAACATCTGTCAGAAGAAAAATAGGGGCTAATTTTTTTTTTATTGAGTGATCACAACTAACTGCTTTCTGAAATCTTTGGAGAAGCAGACCACAGGCAGACCAGTGCTGTGACGACGGGGAGAGTGAATAGCAATTGAGCAGTACATGGGAGAGAAATCATTCTGTCAGAGAAGATACAGGTATCCAAATTAAGCAGTTGTCAAAATTATATGGTCTCTCCAACATCAACAGACTCTCAAGAACAGACTAGCGATAGGGGTTGTAAGAGCAGACCACAGTAGGCTGTAATTTATTTCTGACAGCAAGTAACTACAGTGGTGGTCACCAGAGCAGCAGAAATCATTTCTAACCCCTCCTCCCCTCAACATTTTTTTGCAGTGGTCTGAAACTCTGCATAGAACTCCACTACACAGAAACTCCTACTAAAGGTAGCTCCTGAATAACGTGAATGTCTAGGGGACAACTTTGAACCCTCATAAACAAGGAGAAATTTCTAGTCCCCAGAATAGTAATAGAATTATGTTACTGCCAAGTGGCTGAGGTAATATATTTTGGGATTAATTTCTGTGAGTAAAAGACAAGCTTTTAGGCAACATAGATTTGGAGAAGTTCTTCCATGGTTCATAGCCAAGGAAGAGCTAAGTACAGAATAAAACATACTGTTACACGTGAGGCATTAGCACATGTTGTATGAAACCGTTCAAGATGAAGTGAGGAACTACCACCTCTTGCAATCATATGACCAAGGAGAGTTTCTGGGTTCCAGATTGTTTCTGAGGGGTAACCATGTTAGTCTAAGCAGTCCTCTGGCACCTTTGAGACATAACTCTGTTTCTGAGGGGTAACCATGTTAGTCTAAGCAGTCCTGTGGCACCTTAGAGACAAACACATGTATTAGGGCAGGAGGTTTGGTGGGTAAAATCCACTTCCTCCGATAAAAGGACAGAGGGGGAAAAAATAGGATCCAGGGTTTATATAGTGTGTGGGGGGGGGGGGGGGGGGGGGGGGGGGAGGGAGGGAGGAGAAAGTTACCTGTCACTAGTAGGACCAGTTAATGAAGCAAATTAAGATGGTGGTTTCATTCCTGCCAATATCAGATGGGTGAAATTGCCCTTGTAACACACGAGATAGTTGAGATCACTGCTCTGGTCAAGATTAAGCGTCAATTTTTTTTATTAAACCAGAATTTTTACAGGAAACATTTGCTGTTAGTGAAAATATTCCATGTTTCACCAAGAACCCAACTTTTCTGGCTTTTGGACAGAAATTTCTGCCTCGTTATTTGTTTTAACAGCACATAGATGAACGGTTTCTTGTTGCCAACTTTGACAAAAATCTCTTAAATCTTACAAAGATTTTAAACTCCCTGTCAGTGTTTTGCCCAGTTGCACTCTGTTCCTCATGCGCATGTATGACTCTGCCTCTGGCCCTTGGTACAGAAAGCAAGAAGGCTTATTAGAAATTTGCCCTAGTGGAGAGACTTAAGTGAGATTTAAGCAGAGTGAAGCCTTATACTATTTTGAGCTAACCCCTTTCCAGGGTGAACCTCCCTCGAGCAAATCAGCAAGGTTCCACTCCAATTGTTCAGCACACTTGACCTTAACTATTAATCCTCTTTTCTTTACACACTTTACTGTTCAAGAACTTCTGGTTGAGACATTCTCAATACTATTCATCCAGTGTCACTTGGTTTGGAGTAATAAGAGGCTGGCAAGATTCAAAAGGACCATGTTACATGTGTTTGGTACTTAAAATAAAATGCTCCACATATATATAATTTTTGCTTTCCTAGACAATGTGAGCTGTGAGCAATTTGGCAAATTTATTGAAAGTTTGTCTAGCTGCACTGTACTCTCTGTAACCTCTGCTGTACTGCTATTTTGTAACTTTTAACAAGTATAGTAAATGACATACCTGGAGGTTCACTCATTCCCACTTCCAGTGGGATACTTATAAATGACATTTTAGTTGTGGTTTTTTCCCAACACCAACTGCAGGCCTGGAAGATGTGCAAGACATTACAAAGGACCCAGTAACTACAGAATTCAGCAATAGCAGAAAGGGTGGAACCAGTACTACTTCACTCTTGTACCTGAGCCACCAATATTGCCAACCCTCCAGGACTGGAATTAAAGATTAATCTTTGAAGACTGTCATGTAGTTAAAATTCCAGGAATACAGCCAACCAAAATGGAAAAACCTAGATCCTCCCAGCTAACATTCTTCTAATGGTGAAAGCATTGCTTGGTCAGAGAAACTCCACAGATCTCAAAACATTTGAAATTGAATTCTTTTTTAACTTCCTCCAGCATAATTCCAGATTAATAGTTAGTCCTGATTCTCATTAGTGAGTGAGCAGAATGAGGAATGCAATTTTGCAGGCTCACTAGACAAGGAGGACAGATTGGCATATTCTTATGCCTGCACAGAATTTTACCAGAGGCTTCACATTGGCTCGATCTGTCCTCATAGATTCAGTTGCAGGTTTGGGATCTGATATGTGGATTCTGCTTTGTGAAATCTCTGCAGTTATGGAGAAGATCTGAAGATTACACATGGGATGGGCAAAATGGCTACATTCAGGGGCCTGGCCTGAATGTTTGATCAGTTGGAATATTGCCTGTTCTGCTTTCATCAGAACTGTATGCTAATCAAGGGGCTATGTAGGAATTGTGTAGAGCTGCTCATGCTACTGTTCTGATGGGCTTGCAGGGGCAGTTGAAGCACTGAGGCCTAAAATAAGCAACCTAAGTAGCAATAAATATAACACCTGCATTTGGGAAAGCAGAGAAGGCTAACAAAGGAAGACATTTCTTCAGAGGATTCCTATTGTTTAGTCATTGAAATAGCTTTCTTTGAGATGGGTTTTTCTTCCCTTAGCATCCTTGTTTGTACTTATGATTGGTCAAAGATGTTTCTTATATTGCTTTGGAAACTGGGTCATTTGTAAATGGATTTGAAAGGATGACTTTGACTGTTCAGTCCCTCATTCTGGGATAATTGCACCCCCCATGGAAGGCATGTGGATCACTTGTGGCTTTGCTTTGACCCTCTTCCCAGTGGCGAATGTCATCCTCGAGGTCCCATGCTGTGTTCCTGGTACACAAGTCAGGCAATAATGGAATTTGAGGGACAGGATCAGACCCTGCATGTCAAACGCTCCGGACAAAAGAACAGGGCGTGAGCACAAGCAATTAGGGCTGTGGTGTCCAATAGAAACGTAAGGAATGCCACAGCCACCACCCCACCCCAAGAGCCAGGCCGCCCCCCCAAACTGCCAGTGACTCACCAGAGCTGTCCTGTTGGAGCCACCACTGTGCCTGAGACCGTGTGAGGCCACAGGTGCCTGCAGGCTGGAGCCACCACCACTGCTGCCATGGACTTGCCCCACCAAGTGGTGGGGGACATGCGTGGAGCAGGCAGAGGGTGTCCCGCACGTGCGGCTCTAAAGAACAGCATTTTACCACACCGCAGTGTCCAGTTTGCCACGTGGAGCAAATGGAAAGCATGTTGGACACTGCAGAACTAGAGGACTAAGCATGCTTAGGTTCCAGCAGCTCTGCAGAGCAGTTCATTACAAACAGTAGCACTGATCTGACAACTTCACCTGTATAATACTATATTGCTGAATAATCCAATGTAGTCAATGTGAAGTGTGTACCTTTCATGTCAATGCTTTACAACAGATCCAAAGAAAAGATGTAAGTGGTTCATGAGCAGGAAGATTAACCAGAAATTCACCTGTTGAGCTTTTTAAGAGTTAAGAGACTTGGTCATGGCCTTCAAGTACACCTAAGGAAAGGGTTGAGTCAGAAGCTTCTCTCTAAGAACATACATTGTATTCCACAATTGCACTAGTGAAGTTGAAGCAGTGCACAACTCCAAGTGTGTATGCAGATACTCGTAAACAGATACTTTTACTGTAGAGCTTATTCTGCTAAGGGAAGGGAAATATACTCAAGTGGCACAAGACATCTTGATGTAACTGTCCTCACTAGGGCTGTGCCTACACTTGCATTCCTCTTTTCGAAAGAGGCATGCACAGGAGGGGAGTAAAAATTCAAATGAGGTGCAGATTTATATATCTGGTGCCTTGTTTGCATATTCTTTCAAAAGAAGAAAAGCAGTGTAGATGCAGCTCTTTTGAAAGTAAACTCCCATCTTCAAAAGAACCCTTCTCCCCTTTCTTTAATGTGGGAGATGGAATTTAAGTGTCCCATCCAGCATCTAGAATCTGAGTCTCCATCTGATCCCTGAATTTTCCTCTGTATTCTGGAGTGTTGGAGCTTCAAATGATGCTCTTGCAGCTGCAAAATGTTGTGCACTCTAGTTCTCTGTGCAGAACTAGAGATTTCAGTTTCATAAAACATTGTCGTGATCTCTGTGCATTATCCCTATTTATGTATATTTTCCCTTGCATATAATTATTTTTGTCTTTTCATAATGGTCTCCTTCTTATCCTTCCTACACTGTAATCATTTCTTCATCATTCCCTCTCGTTGCTATGTACTGTTCCTGTGGTTTTTTTTATCTGTTAGTATTTTCACTTTCTGCATCTTTTAGTCCCTCACTTGGGTGTGCCCTCCCACTCAGACAGAGACCTGGGATTTCATTTTCTCAAATAACAAGGAAATCTCACTTTTTTTTTTTTTTAAAATTGCATGAGAAAATTACAACTAGGTTTGACTGAAAGCTTCTACTTAGCCTCTTTGTGAAATACGTTTTTTCTCTGAGTTGACTGGCTTTTGTCCTCTTCAGAGCCACAGAGAATTTTCAGTCAGTTGAGACAAGGCTGATTTAGTTGACTGTAGGTGGTGCTTTGACTTCTCAAGCTTCAGTACTCACCACTGTGAAAATATATGCAGTAAATAATAGCTATTCCTGAAGTTATTGCCTAGAAAAACAAATGCAGCAGTTTTCCAGTGAGGGAGGCTAAGTGGGGGACATGAACACAGTGATTCTTGCTTTGCAAGTTACTGCAAGGGTACATTTTGTGTCTGAAAGTGTTTCAGAAATTAAATGTGACCGTCCTACCTGTAGGATGTCTAGCAGGTGAGGCAGATTCACAGAGAAGGCTTGGATAACAGGACAGACCTCTTAAACCTTGTTGTTCACTGTTTTGATCAGCTACAAGTTCTTAGTGTGCAACACCTCTGTTAATCTTCACTGCTCTTTCCCCACCTATTTCTGGGGGTCCTTGTTTCTCAGGGTAACACTTAACCATGATAGAAGGGTGAGCCATCAACAACCATGGGCTCAGTGCCCGTTCACATCTGATTCCTCCCTCGCTTTTCCATCCACCTTTTCCTGTCCAGTGCAGTGGCTTAATTTCTGTAGACTAGCTCCACACTGCTCTACTCTATCATCTACCCATTCTCTGTGGGCTCTGTCTCTCCTATTCAAATCATCCATTATGCCAAATACCAAGGTCTCGACTTTTCATTCATCCTTCATTCTGCAGATATGCCCGAATAGCTGTAACTTCCATTGTATAACCTTGTGCAGTAGGTTCTCTTTTGGCTTTATCTTCCTATATAATTCCTCATTGGTGTCTTTCTGCATCCATTCTATTCTCAGGATCTTTCTTTAACAACTCCTCTCGAATGCCAATATCCCTCTCTTCGAATCTTTCGTTATCACATGTCTCACATCCATACAGCATGCTGCTGAACACACACACATTTTCAAGACTCTCAGCTTCATTCCTAAGCTAATCCGTTTTGCTTTTCCAGATCAAATCCATTGCCTTCAAACTCTCTTGCTTTTGCTATTTAGTCGCTATTTCCTCCTTTCAGTCTACATCATATGTCATGTTCCCCAGATGTGAGCTTTTCTGTTCTCTAGTTAAATATGGTCTTCACTATTTCCTTATCTCCAGATATGATTCTTTTTTTTGTTTTATCCATGTTCATAATCAGTCTGTACCACTTCACTTCCTCTCTTAGCACCTGCACCGCTCTCACTAGCTTCCTTTCATTTTCTTCAATAACTATATCATCCACAAACTTCAAGTTGTTGATTCTCATCCCATGCACAGATATCCCTTCTACCTGTTCCTTGATCTTGTCCATTGCTCTCTGTAGGTGCATGATGAAGATACTCGGTGATGTCAGATCTCCTTTTCTAGTATATTTACTCATTGTAAACCAACTTCCCGCCTCTCAGCACATTCTCACTGCTGCCTCTGCGTTGCTATTGATATCCTTCAACTGTATAAGTCTGCTATCCACTCTGTACGACTCCAAAACCACCCAAGTCACTTTCTGATCTATACTGTCAAATGCCTTCTGAAAATCGATGGAGTAATTGTAGATGTCCTTGTTCTTTCATCAAGCTTTCTCCACTATCAATCTTAGTGCCAATATCTGCTGTCTGGCACTTCTAGGTTTCCTGAATCCCACTTGCTCATCTGCTAGATGTTCTATCTGGGATCCATCTCATCAGCACCTTGCCTGGATGACTTGTTAGGGCAATCATTCTGTAGTTCTTGCACTCCAGTCCGCTTCCTTTCTTGTATATTGTCACTAGCACAGATCTTGTCCATTCCTTAGGTGCCTTCCCTTCTTTCCATGCTATATTACATGGTTGGTGTATTTCCTAAATAATACTTTCTTCTCCATATTTGATCATCTTTCCTGTGATCTTATTTCCAGGGCTCTTGCTGTTCTTTAGTATCACTGCTCTTTCTACTTCCTCCTTCAAAATATCAATCTCGCTGTCAATGCTTGGTGGAGATCTCTTTCAGTTCTTGGTTCAGTCCCTCTGAGACACTTGGGTCCAATTGTACTTTGTACAGATAGGTGCAATATCTCATCCATCACTGCACAATGTTCTTGTTCACGAGCACCTCATTATTGTTTCTCTGATCACCATCTACTTTGGCTGCCACTTCCTATTGATTGATTTTTCCTAATTATCTTACACGCCTCTCGGGTCTTACATTTGCCATAATACCTGTCTGTCTTCACACTGCTCCTCTAACCATTCTGCCTTATCCTTTCTGGCTGCTTTCCTTATGTTGCATGTCACTCTATATTGCTGTTCCTCTCAGAAGCATCCCTTCTGATCTTCAAGCCTCTCTTCTCTTGGACCAACTTCAGTGTCTCCTGCATTATCCACTTCTTATTGATCTTCTGTTCTGGAATTGTCTGCTTAATTGCCTCTTCTGTCACCATAGCTATCCCTCCACTCATATCTAGGTCTTCCTCTGTGCCCACATTGCTGATCTTCTCTTGGAGTGCTACTCTGTACTCCATTCCCTATTTCTTCCTTGCCTAGCCTTGCCACATCTCCTTTTCTTAAACCATGTTTTGTACTTTCTCTTGAGTCTCATCCTGATGTGGTGTTTGCAATCACTCAACTGTAGTCGGTCTATATCTGCTCCTTGGAAAGTTTGGCAGTGCTGTACTGATATTATCCATCTTCTTATCCAGATCATATCTATCAGGCTCTTGGACTTCCTGTCATTTGATCACCATGTCCACTTCCTACAGTCCTTTGTTAGAATCTCTTGTTGCAGATCACCATCTCATGCTCCATAGCAGACTACAGCAACAAAGGGTCCTGTGGCACCTTGTAGACTAACAGAAAAGCTTTGAGCATCAGACTCAAAACT
Organism: Carettochelys insculpta; assembly: GCF_033958435.1. Taxonomy (NCBI): domain Eukaryota; kingdom Metazoa; phylum Chordata; order Testudines; family Carettochelyidae; genus Carettochelys; species Carettochelys insculpta. Next base: position 47,924,789 of record NC_134147.1, on the reverse strand, counting down.
GACTCAAAGCAAAACAGCTTATGCTCAACTTTTCTGTTAGTCTAGTCTATAAGGTGCCACAGGACCCTTCGTTGCTGTTACGGATCCAGACTAACATGGCTACCCCTCCAATACATAGCAGACTAGTAGTTTCTCATCTTGTTGGTTTTTTCTCCATTATACACTCTCTCTCTCCTAACCTTATCTGTCCCAACCTTCACTTCCCATCTCCTCCAGCAGTTGTCAAGTCTCTATAAAATGGCTCAAGCTCTTCCTTGGTACTGTCCGACATGGGTACATACATCTGAACGACCAAGAGCTGAACAGTTGTGTGTTTTTTTTTTTTTTTTTCTTTTGCTTCAGATCTCTCTACCATCATTCTTGCACTCACCAGTTTATATCCTAACAATGCTCCTTTAGCTCTTTTGCTAAGAAGGAATCTAACTCCTGCCTCATGCTTCGTTTCATTTCCTGACCAAATGACTTCACAACCGCACATCTCCTGATGCAGTTCAATGCATCCATCAGTCCATGTATAATCACATCAGTATCTCTCCATCTACTTTCGAGCAACTTTTTTCCAGTCACCCACAGTGTTTGGATATTCCACCTTCAATTGATAGTATATGTGCTACTTGTAATTTTCTTTTGGTAGCCAACTTAGCAGCCCAACCCCAATCACTTGATTGGTGCAGTGGATCTTGTTTATCTGGGCAACGTTTGAGTTGGCATCTTTTATCAGTTATACTGACATCAGGTTTCATTTGTAGTTTCACAATTGGCTCATCTCTCATCTGATCAACCCTCCTGCTTTAGCCAGGCTTGGGACTGGCATGGAACCCCTAGAGGCTTCATGGCAGCATTGAGCCATCACAGACCCTAATAACTCTGGACAGAGCTAGCACTATTCTGTCCTCATGCCTTAAACTCATTGACTTCAATGTGACATTTGAAAGGTGAGGAGGGTAAAATATAAACCTAAGTGATTTGCCAAAGGTCAGGGATAGACTAGGACTTAGGAGTAGCCTCATGTTTTGGATGGCCATGTCTCATTTATTTGTTCAGTTTCAAAGAGGTTTGTAGTGCCCAGATCTATCTGCCTGCTGAACTAGAACCAGCAAGGGTGACCTGCTCTGTATGCTTTCTCACTAGATATGTAGTATATGTTCCTTGAAAAGGCCTTGCACTGTGTGCCATTGGAGTATGATGAGCAGTGAAGGTCTCTTAAAGAAGGGGCTGCAGAAAGAGTTTATACAAGACCAGAACAACTGTTACAGGCCAGAAAGAATCTGGTTGGTTCCCTAGAAAATGTGAGCCCAGGGTCATAGAGCTTTACTGTCTCTTCCCAAACAACTCTTCACGTGCTTGCTCTTGCTGATTCTGTCTGAGGTTTGTGCATGCCCACTTGCACAGTCACTGGAGATCTTTGCTTTAGTGGTATCTAAGATAAGCTGTAGCACCCTCCAGAATGCTGTACCCATGCACTACTAGCTTTACATCCTTTCAGTTCATTCTCACCACCCATGATGGTGAGCAGGAGTGCCTTTCCCATGCCTCATAAGGACTAGTAATTCTACTTCAGCCATGGAGCCTAAAGGGTTTGTAAATAGTTTGCTTACAGTAGCTCAATAAGAGCGAATCCTGTCAGGAACTTTGCCCCGGGTGAGGCATGCTCTCGTCACTGGGTTCTAAGCCCTGCTCTGATTGTACTGAGCCTGTGCCTGTTAGGAACCACTATGGCATTTTGAGGCAGCTGCTTGAAGGAATCACATGTGAAGAAGTGTATTCTCTGTAAAAAATGTTGTCGCCGAACTCAGAGCATAACATCCGGCGTGCCTTCCTCACGCAGAATGCTCTCTGCCCGGCATCTGAACCTTCCCCCGTGAGATTCTGTCCCTAGCACCTCCTGCCTCAAAGCACAGAGCACACGCATTAACTGCTCTTGCCTAGCACCACTCCCCACCACTGGTGCCTAATAAGAGTGACTCCCCAGCACAAACCAAGAAGGGCAAAGGACATCATTGGAGCTGACAGTCTGCCCTGGAGTCACATGGGGATGCCCCCCAGTGAGTCCTGGAACCCTCCCAGGGATGTGCCACCAATTACAGGCAGTGATCAGGGACCCAGACTGATGGGAGTACCATCTTGTCCTTAAGTGGTCCCCATGGGTATTCCACTTAGGTCTCTGCATCCTGGCACTGCAGATCAGAAAGCTTTTTCAGATCCATGCCCCCACCCCTGCACTCAGCATCTGAAGCTGCTGCCAGTCAGTTGGAGTGTGTGTGTGGCACAGCCCTCATCAGTTTTCTTTTCAACTGTCCCCATCCGAAGATGGACTTCAGAGCAGCTCTACTTCTGAATGAAAACAATAGAAATTCATCAGCTTTATTCTTAACTTTCATATTTTAATAGTTTTACCCTTTTAACATGAACTACAGGGGAAAAAGACGGTGGCTGATGTGGTGTGGTGGTGGCAGCTTTCTTTCCTTTTAAAACATGCTGGGTTTGCCCAGAGTAAAGAAGTGCGATTCATGAAGAGACTCAATGCACATTTCTGATGGACACACCTGTTGTGTAAAACACCTTAGAGTTTCACCCAATGAATAAGTGCCGAACACCTTGGCAAGGGCAAGAAAAGATCTCAGTGTGGCATAAGTCTGTACTCTGGGAAAAGTCTCTGCTACCAAGGGACAAATCAGAGGAGATACAGGTACAGCAAAAGCCCTCAGAGGGCAGCTCTATCACCCTGCAAAGGGTCTCAAGATACAAGGGCTTCACTGGCACCCTTTCCATCAGTGCTGCCCAGAGCCTCATGTTCCCTGGTGCCACAAAGAAATTCAGGTCCACCTCAGCCAGAGGAACTGAGGCAGATACCAAGCAAGCCACATCAAGTGGTGCTATTGAGGCACCAGCTCCAGAAAAGCTGCTTATGCCTCCACCGGTAGCTCCTACCAGCTCTGCCTCTTGTGCCAGAACAACCAGTACCACAACACAGGAAAAAATGCTGCATAGGATGTGGTACCTACAGAAGTCTCCCCAGCCTGACACAGGAGCAGTAGCTATTCTCCATACTCCACAGCTCAGGGGCGCGTTAACATCCCCCATTTCTTTTTTGCCTAAAGATCTCGCCTGCCTTTTGGGCACATGGGTAATTGTGGCTGCTGAGCACTTCTGAACACCTAGCCTTCATCTGCGTCTGTGTTTGAATGGAATTGCCAGGCAGCATTCCCCAGGTGCATGAGTGTTTCCTGTATGGTTTACAATAATTTTCACTATTTTTAAATGCTGCCCAATTAAAGTTCCTGAGGTTCATTATCCTTTAATGTCCACTTTTAGTTGAGTGGATCCTATCCAAATGCTGTCTTGCTACACACTGAGCAACCCCCATCAAGTCAGTGGACCAAATTCACTCCAGACATACAACATCTGACTCTTGCTGAGGGCGTGGAGGATACTGACTTCAGCAAACTGGTTTGTTACCTGGGTTTAACTCGGAAAAGAAGCGGATCCCTTAAGTCCTAGTGTCCCTGTGTGGGCTAGTAAAGAAGCACACTCCTTTTTGCTCTTGTCAGAATTCCCTCTAACTTCACAACCTCTCCGTGGCATTCTGGCGTTTAGAACGGAACTGTACTCTCAGAGCGTGCATAGTAGGTATAGGGTAGTACTGAATATGAAGTTCCAAAGCATATACCAATTGCTGGTGTACAGCAGCCGCAATCGTGCCAAAGTGGTGGTACTCCTTCTCTACCATGCTAAGTGTAACTTGCAGCAGATCCCCTCCATTTTTCAGACGATATTAGTGCCTGCGGTATTAAGTATTAAACACTAGCTCTCCATTTATTCACATTAATGATTCAGTGCAAACTCCTGCTCTCCCATTAATATCCACTAACCTCATCCAGCAATAAAACTTGATTTAGTCCCCAAATTACCTTAGGCAACATTGCTCTGAGAGCCTCCAAGCTAATAGTTCAGAGCTCTGTGGAAAGTGATGCTAGTTGAATAACAACAATGGCAGCATCTTGTCTGGAGACTCCAGTGGAGAAAAATCCAGTGTATTCAGACAGAGCCAAATAAATAGCTAACTAGTATAACCTAATGCTGCCAAGCATCTTGGAAATGTGCCTCCAAAATCTGTAGGAATTGTCATGCAAGTATACTAAGTAGAGACCCAGCAGACAGCTCAGACCAGCCTGGAGCCAGGCCCCTGGGAAGGAGAGACTAAGTCCAAAATGCTGTATGACAAGTGAGACCCAGAACTGTGCCCAGTGCTAGTGGGTGGGAAACTGCCTGCAATGTTGGCAGAGGAGATGAGTGTCTGAGTGTGGTGTGCACACTACTAGTTAATCCAGGGCAGGCCTAACTGATAAAATGGCTGTGGTGCCTGGAAATGCTTTTGGCTGTCTGCACCAGCATGAGAAGGTGTCTCCTCTTCCTCTAGCCCAGATGTGGCCCAAAATTAGCCAGTTCAGGGCTCCACTCCTGACACACATTCTAAGTGGGGCTAAACCTTATATCCACTCAGAGTCAGGCAGTGACAGAATGCAGTAGTCTGCTTAGTAACTGGTGTCTTGCTTGTAGCAGATGATGATGCCACTGCTTTTGTGGCTGTCTGAGGCTTTGGCTTCAACCTGTGACAGCAGCATTTGAGTTTGACTTGTACTGTTGCACCCGAGATGCATTTGTGTCTAGGATGCCAAGAGCAAAGTGGGGAGACAAGGGATACCTCTTTAGAGGGCATCCAGGGCACTCAAGTCCAATGCCTCTTGCAATAATCGGGGTGGTGGTCAGGCTAGTTCGTGAGGGCCTTTGGCTCTCCCTCTTTACCCTTGAAACAAACTTAGTTTGCTCTTGGAACATGCTGCCAAGGCTGGCTGTGTGACAGGCTTTGGGTGGAATGAGACAAGACCATGTTACTGTGATGTTTACTGCCTCGTACATCAATTTTTTTTCTTATTTGATTGGGTTGCTGGGTGGGTCTCTTTTTTTTTCTATTTCTCTTAGGGTTCCTAGACATCACGAATAGGTTGTGTTTATTTAAATCAAAGAATAAATGTTTTGAATCAGCAAAGCAGTGAAGGCGGCTGACGTCCAGAAGAGGGTGAGCAAACCAGCCACTTCATTTGGTCGTCTTTCCTTTTGGATCCCATTTGTTATCCTAAAGGGTTTTCCTTATCTGGTCACTTCAGAGACCATTAACAGCATGACAAGAATTGCTTGCCTCGCCAGCTCTGCAGCAGACCACTTGCAACAGCTCAAGGCTTATGAGAGCCGGAGTGGAGCAGTGGCTCATTCAGTGATTATCTCATCGCAAGCTTTGGAGAACAGAAGGCAAGGGGGATCAGAAGCAGGGGCAAGAACATCTCACTTCATGGGCTGGATGGTAAAGGAGAGGTAAAACTAATCCTGAGACACAGTCAGATGTGCTGTCCATGTTTTGCATGGAATGAAGCCCATTTAACAAATGGGATAATTAGAAAGCATGGAAGGAATGAGTAAAGGAATATTTAGTTCCATAAATTTGCTACAGAGGTTCAGATTGAACAAGAAGCTTAACTAGAGCATACTCAGCCATTTTGACCCCACATGAAAGGGCTCCATCTTAATCGTCACAAGCTGGAGCCAGGCTTTTCATGTCTCATGGATGGTGGTCATTTAGACCAGGCTAGAATGGTGTCTCTTGCTAATTTCGATTAGCAATGGATAAGTCCATTGTGGATGAAATACTAACTAACTAACTAACCTGGACTTCATGCTGCTGCTCCTCCAATGCAAACCTGCCCATTTGTGTAAGTTTAGACAAGATAGGGTTAGGAACCTCCAGCTTCCCTGTCCGCATACTCCAGCCTCCTCTGCTGCTTACACTCGGGCACATCCAGCTTCCTGGCCAAACACTGTCACAAGCCTCTCCCTAACTCCAGTATCCTATTCATCCTTCACAGTTGGAGGTGTGATGAGGCACAGAAGCTTTAATGAACAGTCAGAGTTCATGGGGGTGAGGAGGGGAGAGAAGCGATGCTGTCTGGTGCATGTGCTACCAGCTTCCATTAAAGTCAATGAGCACGACCAATCCTCCCCTTCCCCCTTTGAGACACAACCTGCCTCAGCAAGGCTAGGAGAAGAGTCAGTCAGCTTGGCTCTCTGCCAACTAATGCATCTCAACTCTCCCATACCAAGGACATTCTCAACTCACCACTGGAGGGTAGTATTTAGCCCTGTTGCATTATGGGAGTGGGGTGGCACTCAAGGTCTGGCCCATGTATTTACCTGTGCTGTTTATATTTCTGTTCAGAAACACTTTAGCTACCTAACTATATACACTCATTTAGAGAATTTTAAACTAGTTACTACAGTAAATCCAAGTCTTATCAGACCAGATGGGTAATTCTTCTCATAACCTGTTTTTGGACAGCTTTTATTTTGCACATATCACAGACAAACTAGATTTGCTAATGCCTCATTTTTGCAATCCCCCAATACTTGAATTTATAGATAAGATCAGCAAGTACAGGATTTTGAAGCAGTTAAGTATTTGGCATGTGCTGCCAATAGCAATTATCTGCTTAGAGTAGTAAGTAGGAACCACGACAGATTTTACATGGGGAATATAGATAGCAATTTTGAGAAATATGAAATCGGGCAGCAAATCTTCCCTAGCTATAACCAAAGGTTCAAAATCTACGTGAAGTCTTGTTTTGGAATGGCATCAATGGGGCTTCATTGACTTCAGTCCAGTCCATTCATAGGCATGTTGGTTTGCCCAAATGGTTCTGCACAGGGTTGGGCCCAGTTTGCTATTTCACGCCATAGAGGAACATAACAATGACCATACTGAGTGAAACCCTTGACCCACTTATCCTGGTCTCCTGTCTTCTGACAAGGGCCAGTGCTAGATGCTTCAAAGGGAATGAACTGAAGAGGGCCATCATTGAGTGAGCCGTTTCCTCCCATCCAGGCCCAGAATCTGCAAGTTAGAGCCTTAGTACGCAACCCCATGTTCTTGGTGTCCCTGACAATCCATGAATTAATCATCACTCTTCTCCACTCTGAATGGTCCCAGTCTTGCAGGAAACTGGTGCTGGAACAGAGGACTGAACTGAGTCTGACGAGTCATAATCACCCCTTTTTCCTCAGGCTCAAGAGGCCATTCTAACAGCTGCATTGCTTGACTGCACTATACTCTGGTCTCCGGAGTATACCTATTATTATGCTGGGATGAGGCAGCCAATAGAGTGCACTAGCACTGGCTATGCTGTCTCTAAACCAGCAGTGGTTCCCCTATTGGCCTTGGTCAGCTTTATGGCCCACTGGTGCCATGAGAGCAGCATGACAGGCTCTCGCGGAGAAAACTATCAGTTGGTGCTTGCTATGTGCAACAGGCAGTGCTAGGAGAACAGCTACAGAGCTTTTCTGAATCAGATTGTGTTTCTCCTCTGGAGTGGTGACCATGCTCTAGGGTATGTCTAAAGTCAAATTTGTTAAAGTTGACTTTTTAACACTAGGCTTTATAAAGTAAAAGTTGCTCACAAAGTCGACTTAGTGTGTCCCTACTAAACTACCTAAGTTTGACTGTTGCAGTTCCTGCAGCCCCATTGCATTTTGGGGGAAAAAGAATTCTGCAAGTGGTTGTGGGTCTGTCATCTTCCCAGAGTGCTCTGCTATCAGTCCCTCCCACCACTGAAGAAAAATGCCCATTTTTTCCAAAGTCTCTTCCCCTGTGAAAATACACCAAGCAGGAATAGTTCAGTAGTTGAAGCCCATGATAACTAAGTGGAACATAGTTGTGTCTGGAAGGTGGGATTTGCCACATGTGCAAGAAAATGAGTTGAATCTTCCACTTGCAGCTGCTGCAGGTACCAATGGAAGTGTCTGTCACCACCTGTTGAATCTATAATACATTATTTCAGATAATAATCTTAACACAGTTTCTACTGCCAACAGGTAGTAGTGGCTCAAGGACTGTAATTACTTTAAGACTCATTATGGATCCAAGACTAAAAAGGTAGCTCAAGAAACAAAACTAAGGGAGTTTTCCATAGGAATTCAACAGCTGAGAATGGGTTGGACTATCTCAACTCAAATGAAAATATCAGCCACTTTATATATACTTTTGTAGGAAGAACCTCCTTTGCTTAATGAGCCAAAACAAGGTCCACAAAGAGATGTGGAACATGCATTATGGAAGGTGGCAATTTTATAAAAAGCTTAAATTGGCACTAAACAGAACTGGAGAGAGAGAGACAAAGCCTGAGATTTTAATTTCACAGAATCACAGGGCTGGAAGGGACCTTAGGAAGTCATCTAGTCCAGCCCCCTGCTTCAAGCAGGATCAACCCCTACTAAGTCATCCCAGCCAGGACCTTGTGCAGCCGGGACTTAAAAACCTCAAGGGATGGAGAATCTACCACCTCTCTAGGCAACGCATTCCAATGCTTCACCACCCTCCTGGTGAAGTTTTTCCTAATATCTAACCTACACCTTTCCCTCTTCAACTTCTGACCATTACTCCTTGTTCTGCCATCTGACACCACTGAACAGTTTCTCACCCTCCTCTTTAGAGCTCCCCTTCAGGAAGTTGAAGGCTGGTATTAAATTACCTCTAAGTCTTCTCTTCTGTAAACTAAACAAGCCCAAATCCCTCAGCCTATCCTCATAGGTCTTGTGCTCCAGACCCTTAATCATTTTTGTTGCCCTTTGCTGAACCTGCTCTAGCAAATCCACATCCTTTTTATACTGGGGAGCCCAAAACTGGACACAATATTCCAGATGTGGCCTCACCAGTGCCGAGTAAAGAGGAATAACTACTTCTCTAGATCTGCTCGAAATGCTCCTCCTAATTAATGCACCCCAGTATGCCGTTAGCTTTCTTGGCTACAAGGGCACACTGTTTACTCATATCCAGCCTTTCATCCACCATAACCCCTAGGTCCCTTTCCATCATACTGCTGCTGAGCCAGTTGGTCCCCAGCCTGTAACAATGTTTGGGATTCTTCCGCCCCAGGTGCAGGACTCTACACTTCTCCTTATTGAACCACATCAGATTTCTTTTGGCCCAGTCCTCCAATTTATCCAGGTCCCTCTGGATTCTCTCTCTACCCTCCTACATATCTACCTCTCCCCCTGGTTTTGTCATCCGCAAACTTGCTGAGGGTGCAGCCCAGTCCCTTATCCAGGTCATTAATAAAGATGTTGAATAGCACTGGCCCCAGAACCGAGCCTTGCAGCACTCTGCTTGAAACAGATGGCCATCCAGATGTTGAGCCATTGACCACTACCCGTTGGGCCCGACCATCAAGCCAGCTTTCTAGCCATCTTATAGTCCAAGGATCCAATCCATATTTCCTTAACTTATGGACAAGAATGTTGTGTGAGACCGTATCAAAAGCCTTGCTGAAGTCAAGGTATATCACATCCACTGACTTCCCCATGTCCACAGAGCTTGTTACCTCATCATAGAAGCTAATCAGATTGGTCAGGCAGGACTTGCCCCTGGTGAATCCATGTTGGCTACTTTTGATCACTTTCCCCTCTTCCAAGTGCTCCAAAATGGATTCCTTGAGGATTCCCTCCATTTTTTTCCCAGAGATTGAGGTAAGGCTGACCGGTCTATAATTCCCTGGATTATCCTTCTTTCCTTTTTTAAAGATGGGCACTATGTTTGCCTTCTTCCAGTCATCCACATGAATCTGCATTTATGACCCCCTCCCTCACCGCCTGGTGTGTGCTTCACTTTTATGAAAGCACCTCCAGCTGCACCCTAACCCCATGTTAACCAATAAACACTGTGGTTTTCACAACAGCATTTTTTCATACAGGGGATGAGGCTGTCCTTGCCCTCCCGACAAGCATTCTGGGCCCTGGATGAGGGGAGACCAGGGTATATGGTGAGGAGGCTGTATGATTACCCCTCCACAGAATGCACAATGTGCACTTCCAGCAGGGACCACTTACAAATGTGACAGCTGCATGGGGGGCCAGGGGCAGGGCAACCCCATGAAACCTACAGCACACAAAACAGGTTTCTCAGCTTCTGCTGCTAAATGTTATGCAGCGAAAAGCCTTCTCAAGCACCGAAACCCTGAGCAGGGCAGGGTATGCCGCTGCCAAAAGCATAGTCCGCGCAGCCTGGCAGCTCTGTGGGGGTGGGGAGGGGTTAGTCACATCTTGGAGTGGGGGGCGGGTCTATTTTTTTTTTTTCACATGACACTGCTGAACATCCCAGGTGTAACCTTTCTCCAGCATGCCCTGGGAAATCTTCCCATAAATGTTGGCATTTCAGCACAGAGTAAATTACCTTGACCCACCCCCACCCAGACACAAAAAAAAAAAAAAGAAAAAAAAAAATATCCTGGATCTCCTGATGGCTCCATGCTGGGGCTCTTTTGCAATCCTGTGAAATAATGTCTAGTAGGTTTGCTGCAGAGGTGTGCTCCTAATGTCTGCTCACCATGCTGGCTGGAAAGGAAATGAATTCAAAATTCCCAGGCTGCTGACCCCTGCTTTCTGCTACTTCCTGCTCATCTGGAGAGCAGCGGAGGTAAAGCCATGACCAGAAAGGACACATTGGAGGCGTTGTGTAACACTTTCGGAGGCTAATAAAATCGATTTTAATCATGCTGCCATCTGTACTTAAGGTCGTCATTGAAAAATCAATGTTTGGCGTTCTTCCTGGTGAAATTGAGTCTACATTAGAGCCTCTTAAAATCAACCTATTGAGCCTTATGGTGAAGACTGATGCATTATGAAATAGACCTAAGACCCCTAGTGTAGACGAGGCTTTAGTTGCCGTTAGGACAAAGTGCTTTGGATGACTTACTTTGCTGCTGAGCTCATCTGTTCAATGGAAATGGTTCAGCTTAGTTACTCCTTAAAGGCAATGTTTTTCTGTATCATTTTAGAGTCAAGACCTAGAAGCATCTCATCCTTGGCAGCACATGCTGGAGCTCCATTTGGGGACTGTGAATGTGTTCGTAAAAGGGAAGAGCAAAATGGGGTGCTTTAGTAGCTGAGCTTCTGAAGTTTTGGAGTAGCATAACAGTATTTCTTACAGTAAACATGCAAATAAGTGCTCATAATGGTTTTCAAAACTTTTACCGAATGCAGGACTGTATGTTTCACAGAAAAATTAATATTTTTCTGCCAGCCTTTCTTAATGACTCATTGTAGGAGGGAAAAGAGGAAATAAACTACTGCAACCCCGACAGAAAAAATTACTCGTGTGCCCTTAGATCTGAAACAGAATGAATCATCATGGCCTGATACTGCACTGATGTGTCTGAAAACAACTGGAGTCTGAGGAGCTGTTGGAAGACGTGCCAAGTGACTAAAACAGATTCTGATGGTGATGTAGGAATTGGGAGCATCTATTAAACAGGCTTGACATATGTTAGTACAGCTCCTTGCTTGATGTGCTTAGGCTGCTGGGGGAGGTCCAGAGGCAGAGTCTCTTGAACTGAAAACAGTCAATAAAAGGCCCTGTGCTTTTTTTCTATTTACTGCTGGTTTTCAGGGTTTATTTTGCAGCAACATGAGAAGGCTTCAGTTCAATATCAATTCACCTTCCGGATGGGGAGAAGGGTTCAGATATCGAATTTTAGTGCATGGTAAAGTTTGTGACAGCACTAAGCTTGCTAACGTTGAGACCAAATGCTGTCTTGGGTGACATGCAGGACTGCATAATCTTACATTCAGTAAACCAGCAGAGCGATTTGTAGCCATTCTCTTTGACATCATGTTTTCTAGCCAGGAGCAAGGAAGGTTGGGGTGCGGGGTGCGGGAGATGAGAGACAGGGGCAGCTAATCCCTCTCCCTGCCAAATAGGTGGATATCCACACTTGCTCTGTGGCTGAACTAAAATTAAATCTACATAGCTGCAACTCTCTCTCCCTTTGCAGACAGAATCTGACTGGTGCTTTGAACAAGGGTGACACATCCATTCTGAATCTTTAATCCTATAAACTGGAAACATGACCGTTGTCAGCTATGCACTCAGATCAGCCTAACTGTTAAGTTCCCATTCTGGAACTGTTAGGTTCCATTTATTGTCGCACGCACAGTCTTCTCACGAGTCTTAAATAGTGCCTGTGCCTTTTTGCTGATCCGTTTCACGGGGGAGAATTTTTCCACACAGTATTTTTGTAGAAAAGTTTCAGATACCTGATGTGCACTTTCTGCTGCTGCTGCTGCATTTTATTTTATATTTAGCTCCAATTAAACTGCAAACTACTTTCCACAGTTGCCTGCACTGGTGCTCCTAGGTGGACTCAATAATTGGTTATTCTCCTCATGCGAGTCCCTTCTTAAAGGAGGCATGGTGTAGAATAGCTTTATTTTTAAGGTTACATTATTTGATTATGAGTTTTAAAGCTTTCAGCATCTGAGGCATATTCAGAGACTCAGCCCTTAGAATAAATCCTCTATCAACTCAAACGCCAAAAGTGAAACAGCTCCAAATCTTTCCTATTATCTGAGCAGGGATCTGCTGGAAGGTGGATTCCACATGGCTAATGTATGTGTAATCCACATGAAAAGTGTCTGTCCTCTGAGAGGGGTGCAGCCACATGGACAAGTTTATAAACTTGATGTGGGAGTGCTGATGTTAACTCATACAGTAGATGCTCTTTTGGATCAAGGCTCAGGTTTCAAACCCTACTAATCATCCGTCATTACTTGCATGTTCTGCAATACGCTGCGTAAAAATAATTAAGGTGAAATTCACCCAGGTGAACAGAACTCACATAGGGTTCCGGGAACCATTTAAGGAAGGTGAGCATTAACACAGAACTTAATTGATATATAGGTTCTTGTGTCAGCTGTCTGCATTGGGATGAATTTCACCATCAGACCGGAACCCCCCTGAGGCTCAACTTTGTTAGGTGAGTGTTCTTCCAACCTGCACATTAAATATCCTGCTCTGCTAGCTCTAGCTGTTATGGCATTGTCATAATATCTGACAGCTCTTCACAGGAGGCAAAGTCTATCTTGACTTTCTCTTGTTGGAAACTGATTGCCAGTTTAGTTGTCCTTTTCTGCCCAGTTGAGATGGTGATCTGAGAAATCAGAACTGATAGTGCATTTTAAATCGCAGTCCTGACAGAAATTGGGTAATCCACCCATCTTTGTGGAACAATTCCAAACCCAAGCTGAACACAAAGGAACATGAGAGCAATTCTGACGGACTTTTTTGTATCTCAGAATAAAATAGGCTGCACCAAAAACGTAAGTCAGCAAAACTTCTTGTGACCCACATTTGAAAGGGAAAAACTGAAGCAAAGGATAGCTGGGGAAAGGGACAGATGAAAAATGTCAGAGCGACAGATGAAAAATGAAGTTTTGTCTCCCTCACAGAATAAAAAGATGCACAGCACCATAAAAGGAATGGGGTACAGATTCTGAACGTGAGCAGATGTCTCTGGGACATTAGCTGCCTGAATCTATTGCACCTGCTGTCATTGCACTGGAAAAATATTCCTTTGATTTTTTCCACCAGAAAATGGTTCTCTAACTATAATCCATTTTTGGTGGCCTGCGGAGCACTACAGTTCACATGCTGCTCAATCCTGATTCTAGGTGCCAAATTGCACTAAAAGGTGCTAAATTGCTAAAATCCATGAAATTCTTTCCCCTCGGTACTCTTCTGTGTGAGCAATTGCTACAATTGTTAAAGGGATGCACAGTTGCGAATAGGAGAGGTGCTGGAGTCATGAATGCCCAGGAATGAATATACTCAAAGTTAACACACAAAAGGCAGTGATCAGAGAAACAAGTGATTATTTACTTTGTAATCTGGTTTCACTGTATACCCTGTACACTGCGCACACTAATTTGATAAAGATAGCTAATGACCTACTTCTTTCAACTGATTTCTTTTACTCTATTACTTGATCTCTGCCTGATGCAACTGATGTTATCAATCATTGTTTTGCTCCCTTTGCCTCTAAGGCGCTGTCAAACATGATATCACAGGATGAAACAATCCAACACCAGTTGTTTGTTCTGCTCTGTACATCACTGACAATCAATACAATAATCAAAACAACTCAGTATATTGTATTTTACCATCTGGCCCAGAAGAATGTGATGTCAGATTCCTGTTCTTATACCAATTTCATTATTGTGCCCAGCCAGGGCGGTTATCCACTGTGGCTGAAATTCATATTCCCTAGGCTTTAAGTGACACACATGCCTTGTACTATAGGTGCTGTGATGAAAGAGGTGTCGTCATGAACATAAAATGTTAGCTAGAGGTCCCTGCACCCTGCATCTGGTGGATCTCCCAGAAGAAGTCATTCTATCCTACCATGCTACTTAAAAATGCAGGTGGTAATCTTTTTCATCTTGGAGAACTTTCACTAATTTAAAATTGGCATTAACACCCAAGGTTGTTACCGAAAGGGTAACAACTAATTTCTTTGGCTACATCTACACTAGCACAAAACTTCAAAATGGCCATGCAAATAGCTATTTTAAAGATTACTAATGAGGTGCTGAAATGCATATTCAGCGCCTCATTAGCATGCCGCTGGCCGTGGCTCTTTGAAATTGCAGCTTTTTGCTGCCATGTGGCTTGTCCAGACGGGGGTCCTTTTTGAAAGGAATAAGGGGATTTCAAAGTTCCCAGGGTCCTTTCCAAAAGGACCCCCTCTAGATGGGCCATGTGGCAGCAAAAAACAGCAATTTTGAAGAGCCACGGCTGGTGGCATGCTAATGAGGTGCTGAATATGCATTTCAGCGCCTCATAAGTAATCTTCAAAATGGCTATTTGCATGGCCATTTCGAAGCTTTGTGCTAGTGTAGAAACGGCCTTTATGTGCAGTATCATTATTTTCAGAGTCCCGCATCTAGCCTATTAAAATCTTTTGAGTGTTAGTATGAAAAACAGCCTATAAAGTCAGACTCTATTTCTAATCATTAGACTTCCCTCTGACCAAAGACAATGTCTTCCACTGCTCAGTGTTCTCTGTGAGACCAAAACTTTTGGCTTTGCTCAGCAGTGGTGTGTCATCTCTGCAGCAACTGTGGCTGCACAGTTAACTTACTAAGGTTCCCAAAGATCACGCCTGGGTTGTCTGTGAATTTACATCGGGTTTTGCCTGGAGATAAAAACACGCAGTTTAACATCTACAGATGCTGTTCTTAAACAAGTGTCTCCAAAGAGGCTTGCACAAATTTCAGTCCTTCAGTTCTGGCTTTCTGCCACTCAGCAAGTACTTACAGATATTTGACATGCTGCTCTCAAGGCATATTAGGTCACTTTATGCCAGTCCATTCTGGATTCAGTTGGGCAGCTGTTTTGAGTTCACTGGAACCTGGACTTTGAAGAACATGGAATCTGGGGCAAGCAGGAGGAAGCTGTGTGTCCACTGGAGGTGGGATAGGATGGAAACTCAGGAGATGTAGAGTCTGTGCCTGGTCCTACCACTGACCTGCTGGATTATTTTGGACAAGTCACTTCTCCGTTCTTTGCATCTAACAGGCAGGGTGGGGACCATTAGCTGTGGCAGGCAGTCCACCTAGCAGAAGGAAAACTTGTTTATGTCAGACCAAGAACAGGTGTGGCTGGCTGTTTTTTTTTGTAAAAGCTGTTTCACACTCACATGGTCTATGGCTGCAAGACAGGACATGGTGAAACAAGAATCTCAAAGGCTGTGTCTACACGTGCCCCAAACTTCGAAATGGCCATGCAAATGGCCATTTCGAAGTTTACTAATGAAGCGCTGAAATGCATATTCAGCGCTTCATTAGCATGCGGGCGGCAGCGGCGCTTCGAAATTGACGAGCCTTGCCGCCGCGCGGCGCGTCCAGACGGGGCTCCTTTTCGAAAGCACGCCACCTACTTCGAAGTCCCCTTATTCCCGTGAGCTCATGGGAATAAGGGGACTTCGAAGAAGGTGGCGTCCTTTCGAAAAGGAGCCCCGTCTGGACGCGCCGCGCGGCTGCAAGGCTCGTCAATTTCGAAGCGCCGCTGCCGCCCGCATGCTAATGAAGCGCTGAATATGCATTTCAGCGCTTCATTAGTAAACTTCGAAATGGCCATTTGCATGGCCATTTCGAAGTTTGGGGCACGTGTAGACGTAGCCAAACTGACCTGTGAGGTGGTTTTTTTTGGTTCCCAAGTTGACACAGCGTCAAGGGGCTGAGCTCCTGCCATCTGAAAATCAGGCCCCTGTTACAATGAATAACACTGGGCATCCAAATATGGAGGTACCCAAAATCAGTGGTCACTGCCTGACTGTCCATGAGAGAATTAGAGTAACTGACCAAGAAAGTGCTTGAGCATCCTACTCTGTTCAGCTGCCATCATCTGATTTCACATGCCCCCAACCCCTAATTTGTCGACAAATCAGAAAGAGGAGCTAAAACTATCCTTGGAAAAGTTAATTTTTTGTTTGGAAGGCTATTGTCTTGCAGCAAGACAACAAACTGCTTGATTTTTGTTCTGAATATGGCAATGAGAGCTGAAGTATGCTGTTATGCATATCTTGTTCAGACACACATTTCAAACAGAAATGAAAGCTCCTGCAGCTGTATACAACTTACACACATGCCCAGTCGACCCATTCTCAACTAAAAAGCCTTGATGTCTTCTCAATATTTAAGACACAGAGAACCAAAAGCAGTCAGCAAGGAGGACAAATCAGAAAAAGATAATCAAGGTGAGCAGATCAGAGAGTGGAGGGGTGGCGGGGAAGATCAAGAATTAGATTGAGTTAAGTAAGCAGACGAGACGAGAAACTGCGGAACCACTTGATCAAAATCCTTTACAATAAACAAAAGATGATCAAAAATGAACTCTCTGAACTTGAAATTATCATCAACGAACAGGCATCCACACAAGACCCCACAGTACGAAACTTTACCAGTGCCAGACAAGATATTTATAAAACACACTTCCTCTATCTACAAAAAAGAAAAGAGAATAAATTTTCTTCATTACTTCATTCCTCAGGATACTTCAACCACAATAACAGTAGCTCGACCAGCAACATTGTTAACCTCTCAAACTACCAACTCAGCCCCGCAGAGGAGTCTCTCTTATCCTGGGGTCTTTCCTTCTACCCTACTTCCCCCACAAACTTAATACAATTCTGTGGGGACCTTGAAGCCTTCTTTTGCCACCTCCGTCTAAAAGAATTTTTTCAGCACACCTATGAACAACAGTCTGACTCTCTCAATCCCCCACTACCAACAACAAAAGAAGAAGAACTCTATGTGGACTCCCCCTGAGGGTCGTAGTGAAAGTCTGGACTTCTACGTACAGTGCTTCCGCAACCGTGCTCAGGCTGATATTATACACAAACAATGCCAAATGAGACACAATCTCAACTATGCTGAACGCTATGCTGTCCAGAGTCTCAAAAATAACCAAGACATCATAATCAAACCAGCTGACAAAGGGGGTGCTGTTGTCATCCTGAATAAGTCAGACTATGAACAGGAGGCAGCCAGACAACTCTCCAACACCACATTTTACAGACCTCTCTCTGCTGATCCCACTTTGGAATTCCAAAGGAAATTACAACAACTACTGAAGGAACTCCCTGCTGCTACTCAGGACCTCATTAACTCAGACACACCATCTGAGCTGCAGCCTGGATTATTCTATTTACTTCCCAAAATCCACAAACCTGGAAACTCTGAACGCCCTATCATTTCAGGTATTGGCACCCTTACCACTGGACTATCCAGTTATGTGGACTCCCTCCTCAAACCCTATTCCACCAACGCTCCCAGCTATATCCGAGATACCACCGACTTCCTGAGGAAATTACAAAACATCGGAAAAGTTCCTGATAACGCCATCCTTGCCACAATGGATGTAGAGGCTCTGTACACTAATATTCCACATAAAGACGGATTACAAGCAATTAGGAACACCATCCCTGATGCCACCATAGCCAATCTGGTGTCTGACCTCTGTTACTTTGTTCTCACACACAATCATTTCCGTTTTGGGGACAATTTATACCTCCAGATTAGTGGAACTGCTATGGGCACCCGCATGGCTCCCCAATATGCTAATATATTTATGGCTGACCTGGAACAACGATTCCTCAGCTCTCGTCCCCTATTACCACTCCTCTACTTAAGATACATTGATGACATCTTTATGATTTGGACCCATGGTACAGAAGCTCTAGAAGAATTCCACAGAGGCTTTAACAATCTACACCCCACCATCAACTTATGCCTCGATTACAACATGCAAGAGATACATTTCCTGGACACTACAGTACTAATCAAGGATGGCCTGATCAGTACCACACTGTACTGAAAACCTACTGATCACTATACTTATCTACACCCTTCTAGTTTCCATCCTGCACACGTGACTAGATCCATTGTTTACAGTCAAGCTCTTAGGTATAATCACATTTGCTCTGATCCAACTGACAGAGACCAAAAACTACAAGAACTTTATCAAATATTCATAAACCTGAATTACCCACCAGGAGAAGTAAAAAAACAAATCGACAGGGCCAGACGCATATCCAGAAACCAGCTACTCCAAGATAAGCCCAAAAAAGCCAAGAACAGAACACCACTGGTCATCACTTACAGCCCCCAACTCAGACCAGTGCAACGAATTATTAAAGACCTACAACTTATTCTTAATGAGGATGCTACACTCCAGAAGGCCCTGGGTGACAGGCCTGTTCTCTCCTACAGACAACCTCCCAGCCTTATGAGGATCCTTACTAACAGCCACAGTCTACACCCCAGGAACACCAGTTCTGGAACCTTTCCCTGCAACAAAGCCTGCTGCTAGCTTTGTCCACATATCTTCTCTGGAAATACCATCACTGGACCTAACCAAGTTACTCACAGAATCACGGGCACTTTCTCATGCTCCTCTACTAACATCATATATGCCATCATGTGCCAACAATGCCCAGATGCTTTGTATATTGGACAGACTTCTGGACATTTAATGGAATGGGGCATTCTGTCAATGACCTCAAGGTATGTGTGTTACTGAAAAGAAATTATCGCCCCTTTGTAGAAAGGGAAGCGGACGAATTGACATTTATATTCAAATTGGGAACATTAACACATGGTTTAAATCGTGATGTGAACTTTCTGGGTCACTATAGGGGCTCGTCTGCATACTTAACTCAGTCTAATTCTTGATCTTCCCCCCCACCCCTCCACTCTCTGATTTGCTCACCTTGATTATCTTTTTCTGATTTGTCCTCCTTGCTTACTGTTTTTGGTTCTCTGTGTCTTAAATATTGAGTCTGTTCTGGTCTGGATATGGTCTGAAGAAGTGGGTCTGTCCCACGAAAGCTCACCTAACAAACTATTTTGCTAGTCTTTAAAGTGCTACTTGACTGCTTTTTGTTTTGATAGTGTATAGACTAGCACGGCTTACTCTCTGTTACTATTTGATTTCTTCTGGAATTCTACAAACCTTTTCAAACCTTGGAGCCAAGGAGTCATGCTCACTTGAACCCCAAGAAACTGGTCCATAATACCTAGCACCCTGGAGAAAACACATTTTACCAAGAGAAACTGAATATGATAGATGGCTATGCCTAATACTGGTCAGAAAATGGATTTTTGATCCTATGAAAGTTGAGATTTCCAGGAAAAAATAGTCTTTGGTTGGGCGGAGGGGGGAAGGGAGGGAACCAAAATTCAGATTTCTATTGCCAAATGTTAAATTCATCTATTTCAGTTGTTGCTTTCATAAACTTGACATTTTCCATTTGACCTTTTAATTTAAAACATCAAATGTACAATTTTGAAATTGTCATTTTTAAACAAAAATTCAGAATTTTGTTTTGAAAATATCAGAACAGGATTTTCTGACTTTTCCATTTTCACAAAATTTTATCCAAATATTTAATGACTTTTGGTTTCATTTGAAATGGCATTCACCAACGGAAAACTGTTTGGAGGAAAAAATTCTGACCCATTCTGCTTATGCCATTCTTATTTGGAAGATATTTTTGTATACATACATCCTCTAGATCATTGCTACTCCTAGAACACCTAATAGAAGTGAAACAGAGAGAAAGCCATGCTAGTCTATATACTATTAAAAAAAAGCAGTAAAGTAGCACTTTACAGACTAATAAAATAATTTATTAGGTGAGCTTTCATGGGACAGACCCACTTCTTCAGACCATAGCCATACCAGAATAAACTCAATATTTAAGGCACAGAGAACCAAAAATAGTAATCAAGGTTGACAAATCAGAAAAAAAAAGATCAAGGTGAGCAAATCAGAGTAGAGGGGTCCAGGGGTGGGGGTGGGGAGTCAAGAATTAGATTAAGCCAAGTATGCAAAAGGGCCCCTATAATGACCCAGAAAATTTGCTTCCTGGTTCAAACCACATGTTAATGTGTTGCATTTGAATATAAAAGAGTTCAGCAGCCTCTCTTTCAAGAGTATTGTGAAAATTCCTCTTCAGTAAGATGCAGACTTTTAAGTTGTTAACAGAATGGCCCACTCCATTAAAATGTAGATTAACTGATTTGTGGATCAGGAGTGTTTTTTGTCTGTTTTGTGCCCATTAACTCTTTGTCTAAGAGAGTTTGAAGTCTGTCCAATATACAAAGCATCTGGGCACTGCTGGCACATGATGGCATATATGACGTTAGTTGAGGAGCATGAGAATGTGCCCATGATTCTGTGAATAATCTGGTTAGGTCCAGTGATGGTATTTCCAGAGAAGATATGTGGACAAAGCTGGCAGCAGGCTTTGTTGCAGGGAAAGGTTCCAGGACTGGTATTCCTAGGGTATAGACTGTGGCTGTTAGTGAGGATCCTCATGACATTGGGAGGTTGTCTGTAGGAGTGAACAGGCCTGTCACCTAGGGCCTTCTGGAGTGTGGCATCCTGATTCAGGATAGGTCGTAGGTCTTTAATAATGTATTGCAGTCGTTTGAGATGGGGACGGTTAGGTAATGACCAGTGGTGTTCTGTTCTTGGCTTTTTTGGGCTTATCTTGGAGTAGCTGGTCTCTGGGTATCTGTCTGTCCTTGTCGATTTGTTTTTTTTATTTTTCCTGGTGGGTAATTCAGGTTTATGAATATTTGATAAAGATCTTGTAGTTTTTGGTCTCTGTCAGTAGGATCAGAGCAAATGCGACTGTACCTAAGGGCTTGACTGTAAACAATGGATCTAGTTACATGTGCAGGATGGAAGCTAGAAGCATGTAGGTAAGTATAGTGAACAGTGGGTTTCCGGCAGAGTGTGGTACCGATAAGGCCATCCTTGATTAGTACTGTAGTGTCCAGGAAATGTATCTCTTGCATTGAGTAATTGAGGCGTAAGTTCATGGTGGGGTGCAGATTGTTAATGTCTCTGTGGAATTTTGTGTTTTAATAGAAGTGTAGAATACACAACAGTCAGTCATCTTTTTCCTGTAGCCTTGGTGGTCTTATTGGTTCAGTACTCAACTAAACTTAGAACATCTTTCAAACACAGTTAAACTTGCTTTTTTTCAACTCACCAATATTGCTTAAATTTGCTCATCCTCTTTGTCACATTCTAGACCCATTACTGTGCATGCTTTTAAGTTTTAAAGTGAGATTTATTATAATTTGGTATTCCTACATTACTGTTTCAAGAACATAATCTTCTAAAAACTTTGAAATTTTATCACATCACATCTGTACATGGCAGTAATTGATCTGATAATATTACATATTTTAGACAGCCTTATTTGAAATTTTTAAATCCCAGTGTGCTCTGTTTCACTGCTTTATCATGGGCTTAGTGTTATAATTAATTATCTGCATATGAAGACCTCCAGCTTCTGGTAGCTATGTTCCTAGACAAAGCCTAGTCTCGATAAGCCTATTTGTTTTAAAGTCAGTCATGTCACCAGAGTCAAGATTAACAATTTGCCAGGGTTCAAAGTACTTTTACTTAAACCGTGTCACCCTGAACAGCTCTTGGATCTCTGGTGAATCATAAATGGCTGGTGTAGAAGTTAGTTTCCTATTAATGGAATATTGTATTATGGAGATGAAAGTATAAAATACGTGAATGAGGTTAACAGGTTAGAGACCATGTCAAAAAAAGCTCAGCGTCCTTTGAGGTACCTAAATAAAGTCTAGATTTTCAACAAGTCTCATAACTCAGTTCTCACTGACAGCTAAGGTTAGGGTCTCAAAATTGCTCAGTTGGTGGTTTGCTGGGCTTTTGCAAACCTAGCCTTTTGGAGTCATGCTGTATTTTACAGGAAGGGTGGCCCAATGGCTGAGGGCTGTGAAAGTCCTGCACTGTCACCAACAGTTCTGACCCTGGGCAGGTCCCATAGCCGTTGTGTTGCTGGGCTTTGCAATATTTAAGGTGCCTAGGAAACCACAGGGACAACACTGCCCCCGTTCATTGTGTCAGAAGCTGAGGCACCTCAGAGGCTCCTCAGAAGGCAAGGGGCCAAAGCCAGCACACTAGGTTGGACGGTGCATCAGCATCACCTGCTCATGGTGAGGTGCCTGGCTGAGGGAGTCACAGAACCATAGAACACCAGGACTGGAAGGGACCTCAAGAGGCCATCTAGTTCAGCCCCCTGCCCCAATGGCAGGACCAAGTACTATCTAAACCATCCCTGATAGACATCTGTCTAACCTGTTCTTAAACATCTCCAGCAATGGAGATTCCACAACTTCCCTTGGCAATTTATTCCACTGTTTGACCACCCTGACAGTTAGGAACTTTTTCCTAATGTCCAACCTAAACCTCCCTTGCTGCAGTTTGAGCCCATTGCCTCTTATTCTATCCTCAGAGGCTAAGAAGAACAAGTTTTCTCCTTCCTCCTTATGACTCCCTTTTAGATACCTGAGCCCTTGGCTGAGGAACAGCGTAGACACTCTCAAAAGGCAGTTCACCCAAAGCAACTCTGTGTGTACAGTATTTATTGCCGATACTGTAGCATCTGGTTAGCTCACAATGCCAGAATGAGAGGGGGTTAAGGTGACCCTTCCTCCTGTTTTTAATGAGACTGTCCTGCATTTAAGGCAAGGATCCCAGTGCTTTTTTAAAGCCAATTGTCCCATATTTTCAGCTCCAGCGCTCCCCCTGCTCGGCAGCCGCGGGCAGCGCAGCTGCTGCAATCTCCTGTCTGTGGCAGCAGCGGAATGCTGGGCAGGCTGTGGCCAACAGGTGGTGATCTCAGTCAGAGGAGAGGCCGCCTGTTAGAGGATGAGGGTGTGTGTCTCCCCCAACCCCATGTGAATCCTTAAGCAGCGTTTCTCAGTGGGGGTGAGGGGCTGGAGTCTGCCAGCCCTTTCAGGCTGTGGAGCTGGATTCTTGACACCCCTTTGCTCCCCCAGTGAAGCTGGGAGCTGCAGAGCTAATGACCAAGTTGGTGACCCCCTGGGGCTGAGGACAGGAACTGAGGGCTGAAGCCTTGATTCCCCAGTGTGCCTGTCACCAGCGGCTGAAGACCTGCTCCCCAGTGCACCATTCCTCCTCATTCCCCTCCAGGCTGGACCCCCAATTCCCAGCATGCTCCTCTCCCTGGGCTGCAGCCCTGATCCCTGTTGTTCTCCCTCTCTCCTGCCAATGAAGCCAGGAACTACAGGACTGAAAGCCTGAGCCCTGGCAACCCCTATGTGCCCCCCACCCCCAAACTTCAGGAAGAGTGCAGGGCGGTCGCAGGATAGACCCACTCCTCCTTTGTCCCCTTTGCTCATGTCGCCAGCAAGAGCTGCAGGGGTGGGGGACTCAGCTCCATAGCTGGCAGAGCCCTCAGAGAGCAGGGGATGCAGAGGAGCCCTGCTAGCATACAGCCACTACTTACACCCTCCCTGCCCCCTGATGTCTACCCTCTGGCCACGTATAGCCACAAGTTGCCCTTGCCTGTCCCCTGAGCTGTCTCCTGCCTGCACCCTGAGCTAGCTGCCTACACACAGACACATCCCCTAGCTATCCTTCCCTGAACCCTGAGCTGCGCGCGCACATGCCCTAGCTAGTTTCTGCTCACACACAGCCCTGGCCTCTCCTTTTTTCCACATCCTGAGTTACCCCTCCCTGCACCCTAGGC
Source organism: Carettochelys insculpta (assembly GCF_033958435.1). Taxonomy (NCBI): domain Eukaryota; kingdom Metazoa; phylum Chordata; order Testudines; family Carettochelyidae; genus Carettochelys; species Carettochelys insculpta. The sequence continues at coordinate 47,900,808 of NC_134147.1, read as the reverse complement.
TGTTTTCAGACTTTTTGAGCTGAACCTCCCCCTCCCACCCCACCACAGTCAAGCCAGGTTGGATGGCCTGCTGGCGTGAATGGGGTGGAGGTGGCACTGCCTCCCTGGTCCTGCCATATGGAATGGCTTGAGCCTGTTGGGACCTGCCTCAAAACAGAAGTCATACTATGCCTATACCTGAACCCCACCCCCCCATCAGCCCAGACCCTCATGGCCCCCTCCAGCACTGGGCCCTGGAGCTTTTAAAACATGTTGGCAGCAGGGCCTCCCCCAGGTTCAGTGAGGCTCAAGCAACTCCTGGCTTTTGAGGGCCTGCATCTAAATACAAACTTTTTAAAAAAAAAAAACATGAAAACAAAAGTAGGTTCTGAAAAAGAGAGAGTCAGAATTGGAACACTATATTTTTACATTTAACAAATGCCCCAAAATTAACAACTGTCTCAATCTGAGGCCTCCTTTGAGCTTGAGGTCAAGGTCAAATGGGGCTCCCCTCCACCCCCTGCTTGGCTATGGTAGGGGGCGACTACTGCATAGTTCTGAATGATTGCCATTGAATTTGAGCAATTTTACCAGAGGTGACTTGATTTGAATTTATAACTACTTAGACGTTCAATAGACCCTTCAGTCAAGCATAGAGGTCTAATACGATCTGGAGGCTGGAAGTCAAACCTAAACAAATTCAAGCCAGAAGGAAGGTGTAAATTCTTTAACAGTGAATAATTAATCATTGGAACAATTTACCAGTGGTCATGGTAGATTCTTTATCCCTGACCAACCCACAGCACGTCCTAAAGGCAATGGCCTGTGATCTCCAGGGGTCAGACAGGGTGATCACAGTGATCCCTTTTGGCCTAGGAATCTATCTGTGAACCTGGGTCTCTTAAGTGCATAGCCAGATCCCTAACCACTAGGCAATGCTTCCTCTGTATCTGCCCCTTCATAGGCTTTTTCATCTTATTAGTATGAATTCCTGGACAGCACTATGGACTGCTGTATGACAGCACAGAAACATGGCAAGGGCCTGATTTTCATGCATTGGCAGGAAGATGGCAGATACTAACGCCATCATTGCAGATTCTGGGGTATGACCAGGCCTACCACCACATTTATGGGCGTGAGCAGTGCAGTTGCTGGATTTCGAGTAAAGCTGGTTGGGGCAGACATCAGGTTCAAGAGTCTTTTATGAAACACAATTGGCAAGGACTGTCTCTTGTTTTGTACAGCGCAGGGGTTGGCAGTAATATTTGATAGGGAGCCACTCCAAGAATTTGGTAAGTCGTCAAGGGTTGTACTCTCCCAAGATATTAGTGCTGGGGGTAGGGCAGCACACACAGCCCTCTCTCTCTCCCTCCCCCGGCTCATAGCTGCTCAGACGAACAAAGCCTTGCCGCTGACTTTCCTGAGCAGTGTGTGGGGCGTGGCAGGTAGTGAGCCTGCCTGCAGGCCGGATTCCATAGCTCGGCAGGCCAGAGTCAGCCCACATGCTGTATTTTATCCTGTCCTGACACAGCACCTGGTGTGAGGGGGTCCTGGTCCATAACTGAGGCTTTTTGAATCTACTGCAACACACATAGTAAATAATTATCATGATTATTTGTCACTTTTATGTGACCTGGAAAAATGCTCAAAGTTGTGGCAATATTAAATATTTAATCAACTATTTCTGGAGGTTTGCCGGCCAGTTAAAAGCTGGGAATTTTTGCAGGCAGTCTGTCCCCTACCTTGAAGAACCCTGTTTACTGGAACATTTCTAATCTCTAGCCTACCCAAAAGATTGTCTGAACCGATTTGTACACTGCATTTCTATTGTTAATCATACGACTGTTATCAAAATAATTACTCATGTTCTTTGTCATGCAAAAAAGTGCAAGTAATGTTTTTAATAATGTAGGCCATTAGAGGTGGGTTGGCTGAATTTATTATGTCTGGAGCTAGCTTGAAATTTTTTATAAAATCATTAAAAAACAAAAAATACAGCGGCTGGTGCCTGAAGCCAGCTAGTGTTGGAGCAGTGAGGTGCTTAAATAGCTTAATAAAAATAACGTTCATCATTCATGTCGAAGGACAAAGATGAGCTTTAACTTATTATAGGAAAGGCTGCCATCAACATACCCATTGACCGCTGACCCCTGGGCACTTCCATCCTGAAGTAAGGACTGCGATCAGGAGCTGTAGCTCTAGGAACTATGTAAAAACCCCATTGGCAGTTTATGCAGTTAACAAAAGGCACAGCTGTTAGTAAAATCTCTGTGGGCCCCTAAGCAGTGGTGGAGTGAGAGGCCCATGGTGTGTTTTTTTTTTCTGTGTGGGAGCCCACTCGGCACATCTCGAGCTATTAGATTATTCTAGCTGTGAATGACTCTTCATCAACAATGCCGCACTAAACCAGCTGGGAGCGTATCGCTGAGGCGTGAGCACTGCATCCAGGCCTGCTGCATTAGCCCAGAGGAGATGGGGCCGGGGAGGAGAGAGAGAATGGCTCTGAGCTGTATCACAGGCTTGAGAGCCGAGAGGTCTGTGTTCTCTCAGGGACTCTACAATAGAGGATGTATGTCACCTTGGACACCTAATTAACCACTCTGTTTCCTCTCATGCAATGGGGGCCAGTTGCTAGCACTTACGATCTAGAGGGCCAGATCATGACCAGATCGTGATCCTGAGTACAAACTTCCCCCTGCCAACTAGGGATGGGGTGCAGCTGCCGCCTTGGCACTTTTCCACTACCAGAGGATGCAGTTTTGCTTTGCGAGACCCAGGTCTATTCTTGGTGGAGTGGGGAAAGGGAGACAGGAGGCAACGGGGAAGCATTCCTGCCTGGGTGTAGAGGAACTGTGCTGCCCAGCAGCTGGGGGAGGGCCCTGCTATCTCTCCACACGCCAGCATTTTGTCTGCACTTTTACAAATTGGTTTGAGCATTGGCCTTGTAAACCCAGGGTTGTGAGCTCCGTCCTTGAGGAGGTTATTTCAGGGTCTGGGGCAAATAGATTAAAAAGCAGAACAACACTGTGAAGAATGATACTTGGTCCTGCTGAGACAGCAGGGGACTGGACTTGATGACCCCTCAGTCCCTTCTAGCTCTGAGATATGTATGTATCTCCACATGTTACTGCAAGTCATGATGACTTGTCCCTAAGCCACTGGTAGCTTGGAGTGCCAACAGTTTCTGAGACAGGAAATTGTCTAGAAATTCCATGGATGTTTTTGTCTGGGCAGCATGAAATTTCCACCATATTCTACTCAAAGTGAAGTGTCTCTTGATCTTGCAGTTTTTTCCTACGCTGTGTAGAGAGGTGGTGCAGAGAGAAATTGTAGTCTTGTTCCCTAGTGCTGTGGTTCCCCATCTCTTGGGTGGGACTCCAAATTAGGTCACGACTTCATTTTAATGGGGCCCTCATGGCTGGCATTAGACTTGCTTTGGCCCTGGGTGGCAGGGCTCAGGTTGCAGGCCCCCCGCCATCCCTCCTCCAAGGTTGAAGCCCTGAGGCCCAGGACGGATGGACTCAGACTTCTACCTCCCCTCCTGGGGTTGGTGGTGGTGTGTTTTTTCAGAAGGGTATTGCAGTGTAGTGAGGTCTGAGAACTGCTTCCTGAGTATAACTTAATGGTCTGTACCAGCCACCAGTCGATGCCTGAGCTTGTGCTTTATCTGTCAAGACCTGTGTGCTGACTGCTTTGGGATCACTTTTTTCCTGAGTTACCAATGACTTGGAAACGGGCAATGCCATTGTTGATAATTATCAGAGCGGCAGTTGAGTTAGTCTGTAGCTTCAAAAACAACAAGAAGTCCCGTGGCACCTTATAGACTAACAGACATTTTGGAGCATGAGCTTTTGTGGGCAAAGATGCATCTGATGAAGCAGGTCTTTGCCCACGAAAGCTTGTGCTCCAAAATATGTGTTAGTCTATAAGGTGCCACGGGACTTCTTGTTGTTTTTGATAATGCAGTTCCCCTTCCCCGTATCCTGCCTTCTTGATCCTCTCTAAATAGGGTATAATTTATGCTGTAATAGTCCACTTGTGGAATAGATTCAACCCACCAAATTTCAGTGATACCAATTAGATCAAAATTGTCTGTATACATGAGCAGTTCCAATTCCCCCTGTTAACCAGGCTGCTGATACTCGGGTGTAGGCCATGGAAATCATTCGGAATTCCTGATCCCCATCAGTTAGTGGGAAGAATTGAACCTGTCCCAGACAGACGGAGACCGGTTTGACGGAAAGCTGCTTTTCCTCTGTCTGCCAGCATATGGGCAGTGCCTGAGGGCCCCTCACGGATCCCACAGGCATTTATATTCTTTGAGCTGATACTATTCAGCTAATTCATGTGAAATTTGGTTATTGGCCAAAGGGCTGCATGTCTGGCATCACTTCATCCAGCCATGTATGTATAACCCTGAACTTTCTCAGGTTTTATTAAACTGAGGTTTAAAGTGGTCCTACCTGCCTTAACCACTGACATAAATAGCAGTTTTGCCCATGTTAAAAACCACTAGACTTGGGATCATGAATTCTACTAAGCAAAGTACTTTAATGTATGCCTGGTTTTAAGCTTGTAAATAGCATGGACTTCTTCATTGCTTAAAGTTAAGCATGTACTCCAGTCATGGTCTCAGCAGTAACAATTACTTTTAAGTTGGAAAAAAAGTATTAAGTTTGAAAAATATAATGCAAATTTTCCATTACAAGTCCTCAATCTGTTTTATTTGTTTCTATAAATATTCCAGGCAATAGCTATATAATTGCATTCCCCCCCCGCTATAGTCTTAGGGATAAGAAATTATAGAAGGATTGTTCTTGTTTGACTGTCACATTTGTGTTTATAAGGTAGGGTTGTATTAATATACAGAAAGGAGAAAAAAAGATCTTCAGTAAAGTTATTTGAATTCATTTGCATTACAGAGAACCACTCGTTTGCCTGTGTACCTATTGTAACACCAGAGTTTGATAATCATTGTGTATCTGTGTTGTTAGTACTTACATTGCCTATAGCATTTCAATTAACAACAGGAAAAAAACTACCTTTCATCTGAAAAAAATTACTGCTTGAGGTTTATTTAAAATAATAAAATCAGGACCTTTCTGTTGCCTATATGTCTGTATTGAGCTGGTTCTTCACAATTTTCATTAGCATTCTTAGCACATAGGGAGAATAGCTGTGGCTCAGGATAATAGATAAAAATGATCAAATTAACTAAATGACTGAACAATCCCCAATAACCTCATGAGGAAGAGCACAAACAATGTGTTAAATAGTGTGAAAAGCAAATAAAGTTCTCAAAGTTTTCTTAAAAAGAGTTAAGATTTTTGTTATTAAATGCATGCTGAGGTTTCAGAGTCAAAGGGGCCAGATCCTTAGCAGTTGCTAACTGGCACACCTCCATTGAACTCTGCAGAGGAATTGACCCAAGGAACATAGCAACTTTATTTTAGGCAGCCAAGCTGACACTGACCTATTAAAAGGGTCTGCCTTTGTTTCAGGCATCGAGACTTTTGTCCTGAAATGCTCCCCTCAAGCAGGAAAATCAAATGGGTAGCCCTGAGGATGAAATATCCAGTAAAATTCCGCTGAAGGATGGTGGTGCTGAACACAGTAAGCCGAGAAACTTTTCATAATCGTGTGTGCCTTCTGTCTGTGGTGTCTCCTTAGATGATGACTAATGATTCTCAGTCTCACAGAGACATTAAAGTACAATTACATTATGTTAGCTCAACTCTCATGACTGCTAAATTACATAGCACTGAGGATATCTTTCTAGAAGACGTGTTTTGCTGCGGTAGATTCCATGCAGACCCCTTCTCATGCAAATGTCTGTGATATATCAGCACTGATCATGTAAACAGAAACTTATTTACTCCTGTGTTTTCTAAGGCACCCATCCTGGCAGTTTTGCCACATACAGTTGCAGGGTATTTTTTAACTCTAATAATCTCTCTAATCAAATTCTAATCCTGATGTTGACTCATTAAGCTATCTCCCGCTCCATCATGATAAAACGGGTTATCAGGATGTCCTTTGGTATTATCAATCTTGAGTGACTGGAGATTGATGCTCACTCGTTCTTAAGACTGACTCAAATTATTTCTGCTATTTATCTTGATCTCTAGTTATCTACTGCTTTAAATTGGAAGGTTCTGCTGCCCTTTTGACTCAACTTTAATAATTATGCATCCTTGATTATACTACACTATAATATAACTAGATCTCTGGAATCTCCACTACATGGCGTCTGACAAAGAGGGTGTTTGCCCACGAAAGCTTATGCTCCAAAATATCTGTTTAGACTATAAGGTGCCACAAGACTTCTTGTTTTTGCGGATACAGGCTAACATGGTTACCCCTCTGATACTTGCATCCTTGACTACAAAACTGTGCTTTCAAACACATCCAACATACTTCAAAATAATGTGTTTTGGACTTTGCTACAGCCATTTCCCAATTCTCTCACGTACAAGCTGTTCATGATATTCAGTGCACATGCATATTCCCAGGTTTTCTTGTTAGAAAGACTCTGAGAAATTTGACTCAGGAATAAGAAACCAAAAGGATAGGATACACAGTGCATCATGAAAGACTACTTTCCTCTGTCTTCTCCAGCTAGTAATAGATCTTTAGGTCAGCCAGCAGGACATTCCAATGGAAAGGTCAATAATCCATTAAACAAAGTCATGCCTGTGTTCTGATTGGAATATCATCTGAAGCACCATAGTCTCTCCAGGAAATGCCAGTGGGAACTGAAAGAGTCTAAAGCAACTTGGTTTTAGATTGCATACAACGTTTATTGTTACAAAGATTTGTGGATGGGGTCCCTGTTGGCCTATTCAATTGTATTCCCATCCTTCAATCAGACACAGAGCCGACAAGTGGGACTAGGGCAGGAAAAATAGTGAAGAAAATCTAATGGTTTAGGACTAATCTGCTTGTCATGCAATAGTGTATGCTGTAACTGTAAAAGTGAGACGTGAGGGAGACAGAAATAAATCTCTAAGTTGACGGACACGTGGATTGCTCATGCATGTTGCTTAACCCAGACAGATACCATCTTTGACTGAACTATACCCATGATCTCTGAGAGAGAAGGGGTAGCCAAAAGAAGTCCGTAGGATACCAATTAGGCTGAATTTGTCTCATAAAATATAACATCCTGTGGGGTGGGAGTGCTCAGTGTAAAAGTAACGGTCTGTTGCTCTCATTAGAAATTGTACACCTGAGCCAGGTGGAGCTGGAATTAAATTTTATGGGTCAGATGCTTGGTGTGACTCCATGGGGTTCTGCCAGTTCATGCCAGCTGAAGATCTGGCCCTCTGGTATCTGAAAGGATTATCAACCTTTTGTTTACAAAGCCTTTGGAGTGGCATTTACCTCGTTAGAGGTCACACGTGACACTGGGCTCTGAATTACCTTGGGCCTCCACTGCTATAACACAAGGAAGAGTGTTTCCAATGGGCACCAGTTTGAAGGAGGCTTGGGTGGCACAAGGGGCACATTTGCCTAGTCATCGCTGCAGTCAGCCAGTAATGCCTCCATTCTGAGAGGTATTGGTCGGGGGGGGAGTGTTTAGGTAAGGGCACTTAGGAGATGCGTTGATGCGATTATCTCCTGTGCAGCCTCAGCCACCGTTGCTTCCTCCTCTTTGCAGAACACAGAAGTGGAGATGATGGTACTAACACTTGCTGCTTTCCCACAGGGGGAAGCCCCCTTTGTGTGCAGCTCCTAACAATGGATGGGGGAGCAAATTACCCCCTCACCAACTCTGTGACTTGAGCCTTGCCTGTAGGGGAGAGAGGAGACTGCATGCTAGATCATGAGGTAGAGTCTTGGCTTGTTATCCCCACTCTTGTCCTAGCATCTCCCTTAGCCCCAGCCTTGCCTGTGTCTTCAGTTTCTGACATTCATGAGCTATGAACTTCCTTGCCATGTGGTAGGATAACACCGCATCATTTCTTCCACGCTCCACCATTGCTTTTTCATGAAGGGCCCCATTGTGCTTATTCATTTTCTCAACAAAGCCTGTAGAGAGAAGAGGAAATGAGGCATCTTGAGCCCATTAGTTTGACAAACAGTGCAGCTAGACTCATGCGCACAGGCACAAAAAACCTATAGTCATTTGCACTCTGCTTTCTGCTGTTGGATGCCAGATTAGATCTTTGCCTGTCCACAGACCCATTTTAACATTCAACAGGGAGTGTAAATTAGCTGATGCATTTTAATTCAAACTATTGTATTTCTGGAGAATAGATTACTTCCCTGTGCTTTTCTATGAAGTTATTTGCACCTTCTTATGTGTTGGGAGGTGCCAGGAGCTCTGCAGCATGGCAGTGAATCTCCCATTGGAAGAAAAGATAAGCAACAGGTGAGATAACAACATGGACTTCATGTGTGATACCTGACAGGATTCTCCCTTCTCCCCGCCCCCCCGGCCCCAGCTCTTGTAGCAATGCTGCTGCTGTTTTCTTAAAAACTGCATCACTCCAAGTATAATATTTTACAAAGCTTAAAGTTCTAATTCATAGATCTCTGACCTGGAGTTGGTTCTTTCTCTGGAAGGATCTTCTCCATCAGATTCTCTCCTATATCCTCCATGTCAAATCATCTGTATCTTCTTGGGAGTATTAAATACCTGCCTGATAGTATCCCCTGCTGGTGATCTGTGCTTGCTTCTGTTTCCCCTTCACCAAGAGGCCTTAAAGCCCACACAGTCCAGATATTCAAAACATTCTCCTTCTGGGGTCAGGTTGCTAAGTCCCAGATGAACTCCTCCTAAGTTTGAGTTCTGTTTTGAAAGTACTTACTTCATTTTCCCCTGGGCCACTCCCTCCTTATGCAAGGATCTGTCTTCACACCCTCCCAGCACCTCCCACCTAGAGCATGGCCTTCTCTGCAGGCTTTCTTTGTTGAATCAGGTTCCTGCCAGAGCTTTCATCTTATTTACAGGCCTCTTATAAAGCCAAGTTGCCTTCCCTTAAGCCAAGTTGGACAGCGGCTAATCAGTCCAGGTGCACTTGACTCCTCTCCTTAAAGAGGCCCATTGTCCTGTGACAGGAAGCTGGAAAAAGGAAACAGAATAGGGGAGTGAGCTACTGTGTATGCGGCGGTTGTTCATCCTTAGAACTAGATAAGAGCCACCTGAAAAGACTGGCTTCCTTTGGCAGGAAGCATCAGTGTTTTGGGTACAGCAGGCTGCTGGTTACAGGAATGGTGTTTTACAAAGTTCCCGGCAGCTTCTAGAATGGTCAGAAAAAAAGTACATATTTTCCACTTCAGCAATAGGTTGCTGGAGAGCTATATCTGCTCCTCTCCCTCTGTCCTCATGACTGAAGCTTAGTCTGGTGGACCTCTGGGACACAGTAAAACCCACACCATAATAGTTTAATTGGAGATCAAAACACAACCTCAGTGCATCCCAAGTGACCCAAACCTTCTATGTTTGGCATCTGTCAGGAGTTTTTCCTATTCTGTGCAAAGTCCATCCATGTGAGACACCCGGCGTGTTGCGTATCAGCTCTCACTTTCACATAACAGCAAAGGAGATGAGACCGATCAGAGGGCTTCACAAGTGACACTATTTGAGACACTGTGCAAAGAAAGTCTCTCATCTGTAGACAAGCCATTGCTTTGCAGACAATCATTACATACAGATGTCTCTTCTAGTGGAAGCTGAATTTGTGTTTTTTGTTTATAACTCTACTGAGGACCTAAAGCTCAAGGCAATGTTAAATCTGTCAGATACAGGACTGAGTTTTGCTTTTCCATTCCTTTTTACGTACAGGAAGTGCATAACTATCCTTAGAAGAGGAAGCTAGTTCACCAGCCTAAGCAGAATGGCACAGAGTGGTGTAGAGCTGAACTTCCCTTTCAGGAGCTAAGTGTTTTAAAGAAAACATCAGGAGACAAAAGGAAGTCAGAGGAAAGGTAAGGCAAGAGTCAGAAAAGCCAGATGCAGCAAAGTGAGCATCTGTGTCATTACATTTCTATGATTCATTGATGAAAGACCCTATTCGACGACTACTCATTTCCAAGTCCTTGCTTTATTGTGATCTACCTGCTACTGTGAGGTGCATCACTGGAATGGAATTATGTAATAGATGTAGTGTGTTACCAGGAGTCTCTGCTTTGGTTTGCTGAAGATGACAGGAAATTGTGTGTGCTATCTGGTGCTCTCCAAGTATGTAATAGAGGCCATGGTGCAATGTCTTAGGAACACATTTACCACCACCTAGCAGGGAGTTAATTCTCACTGGAGATTGGCACCTGGTGCCTGTCCCAAAGAGACAGCTGTAATACAAAGCTAATGTAGTAATTTCTGGGAGAGGATAGCCTTAGTTGTATCACAGCACCAGCTTCCCTGTTGACACAGAATACTTGCAATAGCTCAAAGCAGCAGATAATGTGTTTTTACTTCATCCACAATTATGCACACTGCTGTTCTCTGTGGGACGGTCCTGTTTTGTTGTCAACCACAACTCAGACTATAGTAGGTATTCACATGATTGTATTATCCTCTTATGTGTATGTTTTTTACTTTTCATATCTTTCTTTTCCAGCAGGCTGTCAGAAGGCAGCTACGCCTTTCTCAGCAGTTATAACAATACCCACAAAGAGGCATGAATCCATCCTGAAGTTTCAGGAACACAATCCTCTTCAAGTTCAACCATCCTCACAATGCATCTGTGTTTCTTAAGCTCCTGGATTGCAAGCTTCATACAGTGCAGATTTAGGGACCTGATCCACAGCCTACATAAGTGAAAAGAGATGTCAGTGTGGGCTCTCTTGTTCACAGCAGTCTGGATTCTGGGTTTCACATTACCTTTGCCACTTAACATCACATTAAAGTACATTTGCTGTTGGAACAAATCCATTGCCAGCATCAGATGTGTCCTTTACATGCAAGTTGTCCACTGTTACAATGATGAATCCAAATGGTGCTGCATTAGCTAAGCTGTCATCCTTGTTTTTTCCTGGAAAAACACTCAATTGCTGGAGAACTGTTGGCATAAACGCAGACCATGACAGCCCAGATCACCTGCTGGGTTGGTGGACCTTTTTCATAAGAAGAGAAAATACTCCAAGGTCCAAGGCATCCTTCAGTCTGCATAGACTATGGATCACACCCTTCGTAACTCCATTTAAGATTATCATTTGCAGCGTTGACTGTGACTGTGGAGGCCCACACGAGAGTGACGGTCCTTGCTACATCTGCTGCAAATGTCGTGGGTGTCTGGCAGGTCCTTGCTGTCCTTTCTATGGGCTCACTTCTCCTCTGCCAGCTGTCTGATCTCCATCTTGCCCTTCTGAAGGCCCTTGTGTAGTTCCTGCTTCCAGCTGCTGCGGTTGTCTGCCAGCTCTTCCCAACTATCTGGGTCGATGTCTACCTCCTGGAGGTCCCTCTTGCAGACATCTTTGTAGCGCAATTGGCGGCGTCCAGGAGGTCTTTTGCCAGAGGCTAGCTCACCGTACAGGATGTCTTTTGGGATCCTTCCGTCATTCATCCTGTGGACGTGGCCAAGCCAGCGGAGCTGCTGCTGCCTGAGGAGGGTATGCATGGCTGGAATTCCAGCGTGCTCGAGGACGGCATTGTTGGGCGCTCAGCGTCTCGAGCTGCTGCCGGGCTGTGGGAGAGTGTGCGTGGTGCAGCCCTTCTCAGTTCCTTTTCAGTCATCCCAGCACAACCATTTTTTTTTCTCTCTGACACTGTTGGCTTCAAGACTGCCAGCTGCGCCTCAGGCCAGCATTGTCTCTCTGCTGGTATTGCCTGGCAAGTGCAGCGCAGTTCACTGTCACTTGCAGACTGACAGTTAGGGTTAGGAGAGCTTGGGGCTCTTTCATCAGGCTGTTTTCCCTGAAGTGCTGCCTCTGACCAGCGTCAGATCCTGGTCCCCCTGCATCCCTGCTGCCCCTCTCACGAGTGGCGATGTCGGGCAAGGCGGTGCCCCCTGCCTCAGCTGCCTGCTGTATTCTTCCAAACGGAGGGCTGCACATTCAGCAGCTGTCAGGGAATCCCCTTTGCATAAACAAAGGGGGAATCCCTCAATTTTAAGCCAGCTCCATTCTCCAACTGGGGCTCCAGACAAGCACTTCCCAGGGCAGCATTCACCACCTCACTAAGGACCTGGCCAGCTGCTTAAGGATTCTAGGAAGCCCAAGGCTACGATGGCTGACCACCAGGCTGCTACACCACCACCTGCTACTCCCTCACTGAGCAGTGCTGTACTCAAGTACTGTCATTTCATTTTTCTTTTTCTGCCTTTTACGTGAGGGGACTGCCTCAGACCGGCCCCCTCAATCCTCACCCCACACCCCCATTTACTTCAGGCTTATTGCAGCTGCTGCTGCATCTACTTTACTGCTCTCACCTGCCTATCTGTCCAGCCTAGAGTCTTGTTTGCCTGAAGAGGCCTGGGGTTTGTCGCTGAGCACATGGGGTGTTCTTGAGCAGGCTCTACTTTTTCTCAGCATTTTACACAGCACAGCAGTTATTTTGCCTCAGTGCTTTACAGCTTCTGTGTTTCTCTGCATCCCATCTACATTGTTCCTAGAGCGATGTCAGATAAACAGATGCTGCTACTCCAGCTGCAACCTCGTCATCCTCTAAACCCCCTAAGGGAGGAACTGCAGATGCTAACGGGGAATCCCCCTCACCCAAAAGAGGATCATCCCATGATACCAAGCAGGCTCTGTTCCCCAGTGGGGCTGCAGACAAGAGCTTACTGGGGCTTCCATCTCCTCCCACATCCCGAGGAGTCACAGGACCTGGCTGTAAGACCCAAACAAGTGAGCAAGCCTGGGCCAAATAAGGCTCAAAAAATCTAAAACTGTGGCTTCCCAGGCACAGACGCCGCACTCTGCCACTGGCAAAATGGGCGGGTCGAACAGAGCCCCATACTTGATCCCATCAGTGTGAGTGCTTATCCCGCGGCATGGCAAGGTAGGTGTCCGCAGCCACAGTACTGCCTGTTGTCTGTGCCTCACTCATACCCTTTTACCTTCTGGGACCAGTTAAGGGCAGCCACAGTACCTTGCAACTCATTTGGTACTGATGGCTCTCCATAACTGGCCAGGCTGTAACCGTCAAATATGACAGCCCCGCATCCTCCCTATAGAGGGAGGGAGGAAGCGGTGACTCTGTCGAACATTGGCTCACCTAGGTGTCCCTCCCCTAGCGAAGGGATGCCTCAGCCATGATCAATGATGCCTCAGTCTCTCTGGCCAATGGCAACCACTTGGTATGACTATGCCTCTCGCCTGGCCCTACTGACATCCCTGGGTACACCTCAGAAGACGCCAGCAGCAGCATCGTCAACATGCTGCTCAGCCCTTCTGAGGCACACTTCAGACACCTCTTTTGGACGAGTCTGAAGATTGAACTGTCAGACCAGTTCCTCGGTGATGACGACTGCTATGATTCATCACCCACCGGATTGCAGCTCTCTGCCACGGCCTCCCTCTGCAGGGGATGACTTCAAATTGTTCCAATATCTCTTTAGAAGGGTGGCTGATGCACCAGGTGTTCCACTAACATTGTACCCTGATACTCACCAGTATTCTCCATGCTACGCTGTCAGTAAAACTGGTGTTGCCCTTGAGACTCCGGCCAAATATGTGTGGCAAACATCAGCCGCTATTTTGCCAGTAGACAACAGCACAGTTAGGAAACATCTTGAAGGGTGTGGAGCTCCTCTTTACAGAACCTCCTAATAATTCCCTCATTGTTTGGTGCTGCCAACTAGAAGGATAAACAGATTTTAATTATATCTGCTCCTCCTTATATGGAGTGGAAGCAACTTGATAGTATGGGTAGAAAGGTCTCCTCTGCTTTCCTCCAGCTACGTGTATGCTATTATATAGAGTCACTGGTGAAATATACACACCACATATTTGATCAAATGTTTGCCTTTACTGAATACATTCCTGGTCATAAAAGAGAGCAATTTACAGCCAATACCATGAATGCTCATTCATCGTGAGGACAGACCTACAGGCCCCTCTCGAGTCTGCTGACACTGCCGCACGTTCCCTAGCAGTGCCTGTGGTTATGAGGAGAGTCTCATGGGTCCATGTTTCTCATTTCAAAAAGGTGGATCAGGCCAGGGTGGAAGAACGCCCTTTTGAAGGTCCAAAACTCATGCAGAGTCCACAGGCACTTACTTGCACACCCTGAAACTCCACAGCCACCCTTCACACACTGGGCAATCAGGTCCCTGTAGAAAATGGAAACAAAATGAGACTCATGCACATACTTACACAGTAAAGCAGCTATTTCACTTCCAGGCTACGTCTACACGTGCACCCAACTTCGAAATAGCTTATTTCGATGTTGCGACATCGAAATAGGCTATTTCGATGAATAACGTCTACACGTCCTCCAGGGCTGGCAACGTCGATGTTCAACTTCGACGTTGCTCAGCCCAACATCGAAATAGGCACAGCGAGGGAACGTCTACACGGCAAAGTAGCACACATCGAAATAAGGGAGCCAGGCACAGCTGCAGACAGGGTCACGGGGCGGACTCAACAGCAAGTCGCTCCCTTAAAGGGCCCCTCCCAGACACACTTTCATTAAACAGTGCAAGATACACAGAGCCAACAACTAGTTGCAGACCCTGTATATGCAGCACGGACCCCCAGCTGCAGCAGCAGCAGCCAGAAGCCCTGGGCTAAGGGCTGCTGCCCACGGTGACCACAGAGCCCCGCAAGGGCTGGAGAGAGAGTATCTCTCAACCCCCCAGCTGATGGCCGCCATGGAGGACCCAGCAATTTCGACGTTGCGGGACGCGGATCGTCTACACGTCCCTACTTCGATATTGAACGTCGAAGTAGGGCGCTATTCCCATCCCCTCATGGGGTTAGCGACTTCGACGTCTCGCCGCCTAACGTCGATTTCAACTTCGAAATAGCGCCCAACACGTGTAGACGTGACGGGCGCTATTTCGAAGTTACTGCCGCTACTTCGAAGTAGCGTGCACGTGTAGACGCAGCTCCAGTGTTTCACTGATTAACTTCTGTTTTTTCTGTGCATCCCACTTGTACTAGGGGGCTATGGTAATATGGCACTTTGGCAGATGCTAACGAGGCACTGCCATGAATATGCAGTGCCTCATTAGCATTATAGTGGCCACACACGCTTCAAAACTGCTGGTTTCAAAATGCACACCGCCTGTGCAGCCAGGGGCTTTTCAAAACAACGCCCCCCCCCCGATTTCAAAAGCCCCCTCTTCCCAAAACTGGCTGGCAACTTGCGACCTTCATGACGCATATTTCCATGTGGCCACCCAGCCCACATACAGGAAATACCTCAGATTTATGGTGAGTGGACAACACGTCCAGTACAGGGTACTTCCCTTCTGCCTCTCCATTCACCCAGGGTATTCTCCAAGATGCTGGCAGTGGTGGCAGTTCGTCGGTGCCAGTAGAAAGTATGCATCTCCTCATACTGAGGCGACTGCCTGGCAAGAGAGGACTCCCTGCAAAGCGCACAAACAGCAGTTTGTAAACAAGTAAAGCAAAGGTAGTAAAGCAAAACTTTCCTAGATACACTCCCCAAGCCACCCTTTGAGCCACTACGCCACCACAATACCTATCTATGAAGGTGGTTTTCATAGTGGCTGTAACATTAGCAAGAAGAGTAGCAAAACTTGTGGCCCCGGTGGTGGATCCCCCTTTCACCAGGGGCAAAGTGATACTTGGGCCCCATCCAACGTTTCTCCAAAAAGTTATAGCCAATTTTCATGTAAATGAACCCATCTGCTTACCTGCTTATTTCCTTAAACATCATGCCTCTTCCCAGGAGGCTGTATTACTCACCCTTGATGCAAGATGGGCAGTCGTGTTCTACCTTGAGAGACCTAGAGCAGCCAGAAAATTGGACAGACTCTTTGAATGATCGGAGCCTCGTTCAGGAACAGCTGTTTCGGCACAGTGCTTATCCAAGTGGATTGCAGGTTCCATAAGCAGAACCCTGAGGCAAACAGCTGCCACAGACTATCAGGGCTTACTCCACGTGGGCAGTGGCCATCATGATGGCCTTCCTGAATAATTTGCCCTTAGTTGACATCTGTGTGGGGGCCACATGGTCTTCACACCATACATTCACACAGCATTGTGCTTTGGCAAATGCAGTGCTGCCGTCATCCATATAAAAGACTCCAATACCCACCTCCACCAAATGGGTACTACAAAGGAGTCACCTGACTGGAGCAGCTGCCAGGACTATTGAAAGGAGAAGGAGTTACCTTGTGCAGTAACAATAGTTCTCCGAGATGTGTCCCCACATGTGCTCCACTATCCCCTCACCCTCCTTTCTCCCCTCTGTTTGGAGTCTACAGGGACTTCGGGTAGAAGAGGAACAGATGGGGGCCGTGCCTTGAGGTGCTGAGTGAGCAGGCGCAGCGTGGTGGGTGTGGGGGGGCACTGCTCTGAAAAGCTTTCCAATCTGGGGTGCACCAAGACCTGAGTGGGGCACCCACAGGGACACATCTCAGAGAACCATCTTTGCTGCACAAGGTGAATAACTTCTTCCTCCTCTCTTCCAGCCTTCGTCCTGTCGATGTAGCTGTTGATATCTTGGAGGGAGGGACTGTTCCTGCTCTGTATTTTTTGTACCTCCCTCAGCACATCCCAAACTCTAGAAACCACTCCTGTAATAAACTCTCTGCCCGTACCCTTCATGCTCCGGTTTTCTAGTGAAGCAAGGGGTTTAAAAGAGAAAACAACCTAAATGACACTTCATCATCTGACAACTTGTGTGTGTTCCCCAGGGGACAAGATAGCACAGCCAACAGCTGGGCTACTAAGATACTTTGTACAAGCCTGCTTCTATTAAGGAGTCACAGCCCCCATGTCTCTCTTTCACATGGTTTGCTTGTCCAGATATATTCACTACATGGGTTCTTGGCTAACTTTCCACTTTGGCACTGATTGAGCTGTTAATAAAGTGTGAAGGTGCCTTGAAGGCACATTTTGAGTCTTAAAGAAATGATCTACATCCAAATTGCAAACAGTAAAGTTTCCTTCGTCTCCGGTACTAGCTGATAGCATCTCCCATTGTAAAATTAATCAAACTTCTCTTGGTGACAGAAATGTTAATTTAAATTTTTTGTCACAATTACGGAGAGTTATTGCAGCCTCTGACTTGTAATTAGTTTCTTTCTTTTCATCACTGTGTTTAGTGTCCTTTATAATAGTGATAAATGGAATATCTAACTGACTCATTTTTTTAATATATAAATTACACGAGGCTTAAAAAATTGCTTCTGGTTAATCAACACCTTTAGATAAACAGAGGACTGGGGGAGAATTTGTCTTTTTTTAACACCTACTGCTGTGGCAGAGATGGTGGGCAGCAAGAAGCCAGAGTCAAGAACAGTGAGGTTCAAACCTGCTAGATGTTCTACTGGTGGGACTGGAAATACAAGGTAAATAAAACAGGGGTGGTGGCCGCTGCTGTGTAACTAGCAGCCCCAAAGGCAGGAATATTAAGTGGCTGAGAGGACTGTTCCCATTTGGAATACAGGTCACCAGCTAGACATGCAAACAGGGGAACAGCTCCACAGGATGGAAATAGGATGGAAGATTGAATGTACCCCATCCCTGAAGATTGGAGATGTGAGGAGTAGGGACTGGGCCACCTGCCATCCCAAAAAGATGCAGAGAGGGATGGGGCCGCCTGCATGGCCCTGAAGATGATCCCTTGTGCCACAGGAGAGAGGATGCCCCTTGGCCATAGTGATCACTGCACGCAACATGCAGCTACATCTGGGGCAGAGTAGATCCACTGTTAACAGGGTGCAACAAGCACAAGGAGAGTTTGAGCTGCAAAGGGATGACAACTGGGGCAGAGGAAGTGTGTTGGTGGCTTCCATGTGAGAAAGGAGTTCAGCTGTGTAACAGTGAAGTGAGTCAGCCCTGGGCCCAGTCTGCCTGTTGTGTGGTACATTCTTCCAGCGGCACTGGGAGTTGTTCAGTCAAGCCCCGGTATGTATGTGCAAGGTCCGCTCTCGTTAGTGGCTGAGTGCCATGCTTGGGTCACAGGGCCAGTGGAAGGCCTGTGCTGTGCAAGAGCTCAGGCTGTCCGGTCACAATGCTCCCTTCGGGCCTGACTGACTGAGTCGCCGATAAGCCTTTGATAAGAAACTCAACGTTTGAATGCTGCTCTAGGCTGACTCCTCCACTGACCTTTAGGACCTCACATCTCTAAAAACTCTGGAGGCCAGGATCCCTTTCCAGGTTTCACCTGTGCCTTTCACTGGCTCCATTCATTTTCCTTCCCCGCCCACTGATTTTTATATAGACTTGGTAGGTCTTTGTCGTGGCCTTCTCCTTACTGTAGGTCAGACTAATGAACAGCAATGGCTGGGGAGGGGTTACCTCAGCAGAGCCTAGGCCTGCAGCGTGTCACCTGATGCTGCTCACAATATTATTTATTTCCTTTCGTGAAGAGAACTGGAAGGAGTGGAGCAGGGAGCCCGTAAATCAGACAATGGGATTTCTTACATAAGGCTTAGCCAGGGAGCTGGGGGTGGGGAGAGCAGGGCTCATGTGTGTGGGTTTTTTAAATTCCTGTCAGAAATTAATTAAGAGGCTCCTGTAATTACCATGAATGCACATTGTTGGTCCCCAGTGGCTTGTTTCTAACGATGGGCTTATTATTTAGGCTTGCATGACAGCAACAAAAAGCATCAAAGTAACATAATGGGTTCTCTTATTTATTTACAACAAAAATGACACACAGTAGCTGGACTTTTCATGAATTTAGCAGTGGTCTCTTTAGGAAATGGGTCTGGTAATTGCTTGTTGTAATCCCACCTGTGTGCATGCCAGGGTGGGTCTCAGGCCAGGCTATCAACTGTACAAAAGGCAGCAGGCTGAAGGGAGAAAACACTGCCTGCCTTGGAGGTGTGTTGTCAGACACCAGACAACGATCAAGGGCCTCTGGTACCTGGGAATGCGGTTCCCTTAACTGCCGCCGACCGTGAAGCAGTGATAATGTTTGGAATGGGATGGGAGGGAGGTGAGTAATTTGAAGGACTGCTGGCCACCACCCAGTGACGGTAATGGAAAAACTCCTGGTGAGCACGCATTTGTGCCCTAGCAGTACGTGCGTGTTCCGTTAGTAACTTAGATGTTCTTGGCTGGCTGATTGAAAAACACTGCTATCCTGACACACTTGGAATGACGTTTAGGGTTCTGTCTCTGAAGTGACCATGTCTTATGCTTATGCTACTCTGAGCTCACAGAACACAATAGCTGTGGGTTTTTTAAATTAGGACTTTCTATTCTTAAACACACAACTTGTTTGACATCAGAGCAGCCTCAGCCTTAACTCAGCATCAGCCCCATCAAAGGTGCAAATAAGCAGACATTACAGTCAGGCTAACACAGAGTTTATTGATTTTTTGGCAGGAACTGAAGGGCTTGTGGAGTGACATTGACTTTCATTGGGCTCAGTAGAGAATAGTGCTTTGTTCTTTGGTGAAAATTTGAGAATTTTTACCCTTGTGAAACACCTGTCCTGAAGCTTCGTGGAAGAGGAGATGGTAACACAGACGCAGGCTACAGAAATGTTTCTCTGCTTTTCTAGCCCCACCTTGAAACATGCACAGATTCTCCTCCTTGTGCTACAGATCCTTTTAATAGTTTTCTGTTTTAATTTTTATTTCCCGTGAGAAGTGACGTTTGGAAGGAAAATATCACTGAGTTGTCATTTTAACCAGACCGTCATCAAACAGCTTGCAAACCTAACTCACTGCCTTGCTGTTCATTGCTTTTCCTCACCACACAGTTTTTAACTGATATCATAGTCTCCCCAGGCTTTCTTTCTGTTGTTGCTAAAGTGCCATGTACAACTATGGTGCTGCGCAGATAAACAAGAATGGTAAATGAATGAATCCCAGTGGCATATGAGCGGCTGTGCTACGCTGCCCCATGTGTGGTCTGTAATGTTACATGATATCGGACGTTTGGTAACTCCCGGCAATGTTGAAGCATTCAGTTTCAGGCTCAGTAATGCTGATAAAGATGGTACTGACAGTAGTGCTGGCATGGTAGAATTCTTCACTGGGCATAGGCACCATAAGGTATTTTAGTTTTCAAATGATCTGATTTGTGCAGCAACACACAGAACTGATCCTTGCAACCTGACTTGTAACATCAGAGTAAATCATCCACGGTTTTACTAGCAGAAGTTGAGTCTAGACGGGAGGTGGGCAAACTACGGCACACAGGATGTGTCCAGCCCATCAGACATTTTATCCAGCCGTCAAGCTCCCTCCCCGCAGAGCAGGGTTGGGATATGCCCTGTTGTGCCCCGCCTCTGACACACGGTTCCTTGACGAGCATCAGCCTCCCACAGGCAGAGGCACACTGTGAAGGTTTGAGTGAATTCACTGTGCTGTTCCTTGGATTAGAACCCCTACACAGCGACTCCCCCTACACAGCAGGGTGCCTGATCCCCTCCCAGTCTCCTTTGGAAAAATGCCCAAGAGCTGCACCCATCCCAGGTACGAAGCCTCCACCCATTGCAGTGCTTGGTGCAGCCGCTTTGATGTAACTGCTGGTGTGGCCCTTCGGAGGCCCTGCTATCACCCCGTAAAGACCTCCCCACCGTGGACTGTGCCCTATAAGTCTCCCCTCCCTCTACCTCCGATCATTCCTGATAGAATCCCCTCACCCTACACCTCATGCGTCCTCCCATCCCACCTTGTGCCACCTTTCAAGTCCCATATCCAAATGTGGCTCTCAGGCCAAAGTTTGCCCATCCCTGCCCTAGAGAGCTCTGTAGAAAGGATTCCCTAGTGAAGCAGTGCTCTATAATCTATGCAAGCAGAACCTATTTAGCACGTGCCACTCAGATTTCCGTGCTAGGCCAATCTTGCTGAGGGGTTGGAATAGCTAACATAGTCACAGATGCATTTACTGTCCTTTGCTGCATTCATAGAGGCTATTAGACTACAAAGACTTGGTTTATTTCCAGGGCCACATGGTCTAGGTTCCTCTCTGCATATTCTGCTTCTGGGTGGGCGGAGGTGATGCTGACAGAGATTTGCAGTGAGCACATTTGTAATCGTCTTCTGCTTCGTTGCTTACAGCATCATGATGGGTGCTCATTAGCAAAATAAATTTCCGTATTTATGATGGCTATAGGCATATTGATCTTAATATAACACAGTAAAATGAACAGATAATTTCTGGCCCTAAGAATGAGTGCCAAATACCATTAGAAGACTTACATACAGTAGATATATTACAAGAGAATTTCTTTATGTGGAGGAAAGTGCCGCGGGGCCAGTCGCTTGACATGGGGTGATGTATGCCTAGTGGAAAACATTACCTGCTTGGATTGAATGTGGGAAATTGACAAACTCATCTCTTCCGCTTTCCCTATCACCAACACCTATCAGTGTT
Source organism: Carettochelys insculpta (assembly GCF_033958435.1). Taxonomy (NCBI): domain Eukaryota; kingdom Metazoa; phylum Chordata; order Testudines; family Carettochelyidae; genus Carettochelys; species Carettochelys insculpta. The sequence continues at coordinate 47,879,409 of NC_134147.1, read as the reverse complement.
TTTCAATGCATCATTGTATTTTATTGTGGACAAGATGGCAGGGCTACATGCTCAGCTGGTATCATTCTCGAGCTACATTGATTTGCGTCTGCAGAGGATCTGGCCCACCGCCTTGACTTCTAACACAGATCTTCAACAAACACTTTCTCTGTTTCCTGGCAATGATGTGGAGCATCCACCCATTAGCCCCTTTCTTGTTGTTTTTATTTCTTGTTTCTGTGTCTTTGCAATCACTTTACCCTTCAGATGTCTCTGCGGTTCACTTTCATTTACAAGACAAATCTGTAATACCATAAGGTGTTCTTCATAATTTGCCCATCACAGAGATTTAGCATGATCCTCAGTGCAGACCAGGCCAGCCTTCAGAATCATGTTTCTGTTTAGCAATTTGACAAATCCATGGTATGATGAATTACACACAGCTGGCTTCTCTATGGCCTAAGAATTCTACTTCATTATCACCATATCTCTGCTATCTTTTAATAATCTTGTAGCCATCCTCTGCTTGCAGGCATATCATATTATTCATGACTGGAGAAAAAATGACGCGAAGATGAGTGCGGAATATGTTTTATTTGTGGGTAACTGAGTGTGTAATGGTGTATAAAGAATCAGGAGTCTGGTACTTAACTACGTTGTCTCTCCTGCCTTCTCGTTTCTCTGCAAGCCACAGTGAATGAAGAAGTGCTCCCTTTTAAGTTTAGAAGCATCTCTAATCTACCTTCTGGAGACCTGCTTCTTTCATGTGGAGTTTCCCCCCAGCTCTTTTTGGGATAACAAGTCTTAGAAAATTTATGGGAGCAATCAACTGTAAAAGGACTTGAATGGGATGACTCACAAGCTTCACTGTAACTTGTCTGTTAGCCATGATGCCGTAGACCGTATAGGAGGTTCTGCAAAACGTAGTTCCTTGGGTCCCACTGACTTCGAAGAGCATTAGGGATGGTACTCGACACCTTACGCAGGTTACAGAGAGTGCGTAGTGGTTCCTGACCTTCTTGCCTGATACCAAGGAAATAGCCTGACTTACTGTTGAAGCGTCCATCAGATTCAGATAGGGCTTTAAAGAGATGTAGCTTTAATTTTTTAAATGTGATTTTTTTTTCCTGAGGCAATTTAACTTGTTTGACCGCAAGTTTTTATTGCTTTTGTGCTGAGAATACTTGGAAAACTCCTCAAATGTTTGATTAGCATTTTCCCCTACAGTAAGATATACCGTTGTGCCATCAAATATCCCCTAGTTTGATATCAAATCTAGTGCAACTGTGGTTTTTAATTGAATTAATATAAGAGACTCTGATACCTACAGGTGGAGTGCTCAACCATGCTTGAAATTGGAGCCTGGGAGGAGGAATGAGATTTCTTTGGAGCACAGTGTTGTGATTTAAAGAGCTGGTCCTCACTTCTATTAGTTATACCCACGGCACTGTGCAAGATGGGTGACATCATGAGAGATACATGAGCCAGTCCATAGCACTTACAGATCTTAAGTCAGTTCTCTAAATGAATCAGGTGGGGTATGTGTCAGAAAGCCATTCACACCCCAGCATATACATATTTGTTTAGACTCACGTTTAAGAATCCCAATGTAATAAAAATTCCCCCTACAATAATTCCAGATTCTGTTCTGTTTTCATCTACCTACATTTCATTTCTACTGCTTGAGACACTTACAGTGGAACAAACCACTGGGCCCATGCTACCAGGGATGATCTGGAAAAAGTAAGGAAGTGGTCTGTGTTTTCATTCCAGCTCTGATTTTTTGAGATATTAAATCAAAAGGGAAGGAAAAAATAGGGTAAAGGGGAGATGCATCTGTGTGTGATACTCACTCTTCACTTCCCAACCTGCTTACTGAGCCCAGCGTGGAACCCTTTCTGCTCAGAAGTACTGTGTGGACTAGGAGTCAGCAACCTTTCTGAGGTGAAGTGCCAAAATTTGACCTTTGGATCTCTATGTATGGTCCGAGTGTCAGTGATACTTTTTATGTCGCTAGCAATCCTGCTTACAACATCTTCATAAGTAAATAAATTAAGAAGCTGAACTTTACTGTTTAGGTAGTGGTTGGTGGCATTGGCTGATCTTTTGTTAATCCACAGGCACCGTGATTTTGAGCAAGCTCCCGGCTGCATAGGGGAGGAAGGGCAGGGCTGAGCTCCCACCTTGCGTGCTGATGAAAATTGGCTTGTGTGCCACTCTTGGCACCTGTGCCGGGAGTTGCTGACCCCTGGTCTGGACACTGGCTCACTCCAATGTCATTTCAATACTGTATGCCACTGTGGAGTGGGAGGAAGGGAAAGCTGGAGCTCATTTCCTAAGAGGGTACTTCCATCTGCCATTGACAGTCCATGTCAGAGCGGAGTCCCTACAGCTGTTTCAGCGCACTTGTGGATGTGAATCAACCTGCAACTCTTCTGGGGAGTATTTTCTCAAGCACCTAATTCCTATTTTCAGAAGTGCCTGAATTTTAGAAAAGGGCAACAAAAATGATTTGGGGGTTGGAATGTCTGCCATATGAGGAGAGATTAGAATGTTTGGACTTTTCAGCTGAGAAAAGAGACTGAGGGGGATGTGATAGAGGTCTATAAATTCATGACTGGTGTGGAGAAAGTGAATAAGGAAAAGTTATTTATCTGTTCCCATAGTTCAAGAATTAGGGACCACCAAATAAAATGAATAGGTATCAGGTTTAAAACCAGCAAAAGGACGTATTTCTTCACACCGTGCACAGTCAACCTGTGGAACTCTTGGATAGAGGATGTTGTGAATACCAGAACTTCAACAGCATTCAAAAAAAGAGAGAGAGAAATCATGGAGGTTAGATCTGTCGTTGGCTATTAGCCAGGATGGGTAGGAATGGTATCCCTAGCCTCTGTTTTTGTCAGAAGCTGGGAATGGGCGATGGGGATGGATCACTTGGTGATTCCTGTTCTATTAATTCCCTCTGAGACACTTGGCATTGGCCACTGTCAGAAGACAAGCCACTGGGCTAGATGGATCTTTGGTCTGACTCAGTAAGGCCATTCTTCCGGCCTTACGTATGTTCCTTTTTGACCCCTCCTACCCTCAAACTGCCATGCAAAGCCATGGACAGGGTGTTAGCCGGTGGCCGGGTAATGTGCGGTGAGATACCAACTATGCCCTTGTTACCATCCAAGTTTAAAACTGCAAGAGCAGGGAGCTCGTCGCTGCAAGCAGCCAAGACAGGCTGACAGATTCCCCTGGGTCCTAAGCAACCCAGTTTTTTTACTACTGGAGCAGGGAGCTCGTAGCACTCTCACCTACGGCCAGGCTGTGCTAACCAAATGGTTAAAGTTCTTTTTGTTGTGCCGGCTGTGTTGCAGTGACAAAAGGGTTAACAGAAGTCAAGCTTAGATCTTAACTAGTTACAAGTTTATTTAAGCTACGGTTATAAGCGTGCGGTTACAAAAGGCTATTGTTTACTTCTTATATGCTAGCGAAGTACAGGTGTTAACAAGTTACTTTTACAATCCAATACAAAGATATCTGTTACCATCTAACACAATGATATCTTGATACAATGACGTCTAGTTACAGAGCTCTAATTCTTTAGCTGTGCACAAAAAAAAAAAATGGAGACCTAGCATGGGTGTATCTTACCCTCTCTGCATCTCTTGATACCAGTGTAGCCAAGCCGGATTGGTCACTCAATTCCGCGGAAAGACGAATATGAGGTTGGGCGTCCCCAGTTGCGGACCTCGGGAGGCAATCACCTGACCCAACCAGCAGGTAGTTGGTGGAATGCACTCAGAGTTCTGCTGGGCCCATCTTTTATACCCCTTTTTGGGTTACGTATTCTCTTTCTTATCTATGGTGCCAGATCATACTGGTCTGTCTTTGTGACGCCAGTTTGTTACAAGGGCATTTCTTACTTAATTTGCACTTGTAAGACAGGAGATAAGCAATTTAGGAGTACAGGACGTTCTTTATGTGTGGGCGGAGACTTCCTCTTCTGGGATGGTTGTGTGTGTGCATCAAATCCATCAATGCCAGCTGGGGTGATTTCCTGAGGTTCCCCCCCCCCGCTTGTTGACAGTTTAGCCTGTTAGCCTTTTATCTGTACTTTCTGCTTCTCAGGGTCACGATGAGCTAGCACATCTGGGCCTCAATCACAGGCATCAAAGACTGTGCTGTCAGCAGCTGTTTCCGTGCCCTGTGTGCTTCCCAGTGGAGGGGGGCAGCGAGCAAGCTGGCTTGTAAGGGGGAGACTTTGTCTGGCTACACAGGGTCAAATCCTTTGTGGTGTGTCATACACTAAAGGCTTTGCTACTGAGGAAAAATCACAAAATTCAGAGCGTGTTAACAAATGAATCCCAGTTAAGAAAAGAATTTATTTATCTAAGGAAAAGTTTCAGTCCCTGCCTACTGTGTGGTAGGGTGGGTGTACATTTTGGAGTTTGCACGTGCAAACTGTTTGCAATGTACACCCTTAAGCACTTATGCACACTCAGGGGCTTAGAATATGCACAGTTGATTCATGAATCCCAGGGGAACACATGGGTTTTGCAGACCCACGCTGACATTTGCATGGGCAGGGTGTTACAAATGCTAATGTATGGATGCTGCCTATCACGATAATATTAGTTTGGGTGCATGGTAGGCATTGGCTAAAAATGTGGGTTAAGAAGTGTGTTGTCTGTGTTGGTCTCCAGTGCATCTAGTAAAAATCATTCCATCATCCCCTTATTAGTAATTTAACCTGTAATCAGTGGAACATCGGTCCTTCTGTGCATTAACTCCTCATTCTTTAGTTTTATAGCACCTCACGAAATAGTCTTCAGCAAAGTTATTAAGAACAGTACTTACTAGAATGCAAATTCTTTGTGTGATGGAATTTCCCTATGGCAAACCTGTAACAACTGTCCTTCCTCTAAAGCTGGAAGGTGTAATTGTATTCACTTCCTTCATAATGAAGTTGCTTGCATATTTTAAATGGTGAAGTGAGAAGGTGAAAGGCATGGAATCCATAGGGAATTTTTCTTTTAATTTAGTTATATCTCAAGAGGACTGAAAGGCAATACGAAGTGGGGTGGAATAAAGAAGAAATATTCTGATACATAAATTAAATAATTCATTATTAACTTTCATTTTTATTCTGTCCTTTAAGGGTTTTTGTCTAGTTTGTGGGTAAGAATGTTTGTTTTTGAATTATGTCATATTGTCTTCCAGCTTTGGGAAATTCAATTCGCTAGGGCAGAGGAGTTAATAATCAGCATGAAATAAGCTTCAGGTTTAATTTCTTAGTGGACAAACATTGCTGATCGCATTTATCAGTTACTAATGGACAGTGTAATCAGCAGAAGCTACCTGCTGTGAATGCAGAGGGGCAAATTAATGCTATCTGATGTGATCAGATGTTTGGGATCAGATTGCCTGCCTGTTGGAAACAGAATGACAGATGACTGGTGTTTGTTGTGGTTCCCTGATTGCTGGCGCCTGCCCCTTATGCTCAGCAGGGCTGAGGGAAACTGATTTGACTTAGTATTTTGGAGAGAGTGGTTGTATTTGTGTAATATCAGGGAGTTTTTCACTTGGAATTCATGAATCATTATGAATCATTAGCCAAAATTTCAGCATTACAATTCTCAGCCCCAAGGTCTGAACATATTAAAAAAATCTCTAAAATATTATCTTTTCCTAATTCTTCTTTATTAGTCTATAGGGGAAGTATCCAGGACTTTAGAGTGAAAGTATCTTCATAATATTAAAAGTCTAGCTCTATCAATAATTTCACTATAATCTTCCTTTTAAAAATATACCACAACCACGTGAATTATGATCTCTTTATCGTTACACCCAATCTTCTATATTTACACAGAGTATATGTGTCTGTACTGTGCTGTCAGCTCCGATACATATTGTAATGCTGGAGAGGTTATTTGCTGAGGGGTTGTGTAAATCGGTTGCAATTTGCACCAATGTAGCTTTAATGTGGAATCTGGTGCATTACCTATAAATGGACCTTAATGTGTTATATATCTCCCAGGTTTTTTTTTACAGTAAACCAAAAAAGCTGCTGCTTGCTATTGTTTAAAGGGTTACAATTAATTCTCTACTTTGGGGTGAGGTTTTTATTTCTCCAACTTCTAGTGGGAAAGCAGTACACTCACTGCGGTGATGGGAAGATCAAAGGAGGAGACATCCAGAATGCTAGCAGATGGATGCCGTGCTGAGACAGAGAATTATGTCAGGGTGGAAATTTTAATTGAATACTGTTAAACTAAAATCTTCCCCCACCTTCTTGTTTCCTGCAGCTCTCCAAGTGGTAGCTTGCTGAACACACAGGTTGTCGTGGGCTGCCTGGGAAAAAGCGCAGAGTTGGGAAGAAGAAAATGACAAATGAGCTGACTGACCTTTTTGATCTAGGTTTTCGTTCAGCCTCCTTTAAAGAAAAGAACTATCTCCACCCTCCACATCTCCACATTCTGCTTTGGTTGGGACCTCAGTCCACCTAACCTCATCTCACTCTTTCAAATTTAAACAATCATCCTGCAGGAAGGAACAAAAGTCACAGAGAACAGCCTCTGGTTACTTTAGTATTGAAGGATGGTTTCTGTCTTCAAACGGAGAATTGCTCAGTGCCTGTAGTGAAAGCTGCATATTATTTTGATGGCATCAGAGGGACAGAGTTGGTACAAAACAGATCAAGTATCAGAGGCGTAGCGTTAGGTGACAGACAGCCATACTGGGATTTTGTATTTTTATACCACTTTAGGAGTCTGCTATGTTTTCTACAGGGCATTTGTTTCATTCCTCCCTTGTGATAATCAGTTTAGCTGACAACATACTGATTTTGCTCCTCTGATCCCTGCTGAGTAGGACTGTATTTTCAATAAGCCCTTCGTATAAAAATAAAATGTGCAGGCCACATCAAATAAACTAATTAAGGATTAGAATGAGACAGTGTCAAAATGCTAGACCTAGCCGAGGCAGATTAGGCGGTGCATGAGAGACGCACATCTACAAACTAATGGGTTGCCATAGTAACAGGTGAATCAATACCCCTCGATTGGTCAGATAGTTGACAGTAATTTCTGCTGGGTCATAGATTCAGGAAGATGAAGTGCCACCCTCTACAGCACAAGAAATCTCTGTGGACTTTTTGACAACAGTTCCTCCTACAAAGTTTGTATCAAAGACAATGTTAATGCCCAAGGTCTGATTGTTTACCTCTGCAGAAGTAATCCGATATTCTTCAAGTTGGAAATCATTACATTCATCCTTTTGTGTGAGCTCTTGTGGTGTTAGCTTTCAAAACAAGCTTGCAAACTTACTTCCCCTTATCCTAGTAAGAGATGAGTTCATGGGGCTCAGCGGTTTGATGAGATTAGATTGCAGCAAAGAAAACTTGGAAGGCTGCACTCTATTGTTCAGTGTTGGCCCTCCTTATCCAAACAAAATCCTGATGAAGTTCTAAGGAGTTTTAGTTCAGTTAGAGAGAAAGGAGAACCTTGTAGTTAAGGCTAGACCTGGACTCCAGAGATGCCCAATGTGACCTTGGACGAGTAACTTTGTTCTCTGTACCTCAGTTTCCAGCCTTTAAAACAGGTCAAATAATCCTCCCTTTTCCTGCTTAGATTGTAAGCTCATTGGGTCAACCACTGCCTCTGATGTGTCTGTTAAGAGGTCAGCACGCTGCGGTTCTGATCTCAGCTGTGGTTCCAGATGCCACCTTTAATAGAGATGGTAAAGAGGCAGGGGAGAGGGGACTCTGTGTGTGTGCAATGAGAAGAATAATGAAATTGACCAGAGGAGACCCCAGGGGGAAGTCTTAAAGTTACTACAACCGAATGGCAATGGACTGTGGTTCCTTTGGAAGTAGAACGAAGCAAATAGCAAGACAGGCAGTGTGGCCTTATAGTCAAAGGCCTTAGGTTAAAAATACCCAGCACAGCAAGATGAAAAGGAAGTAGGCAACCAAACAACAGTGTACAGGCTTTTATTGCTTGCAGGCAAAAGGGAAGGGCAGCAGAAAAGCAGAGTAAGTTAATACTTGTCAAGGAGCAAGGGAGAATAATAGACTTTTACAAACATATCTGGGGAAATAGAAGAACTGGCGAGAAAGTAGGGCATTTGTTAATGAGGGGTGGTATTCATGTGGGCTTGAAATTGGCTGAGATGCTGAAGGCCGAAAATCCACCTTCAGCAAAAAATCAAGAAAAAAAGTCTGGACAATTGGGAAGTGGAGAAAATGGAGTAAAAATAGCCACTAGATAAGGGAATGCCTGGAATCTGTGTATAGAAAGGCCCCAGTAGTACAAATGGAGCCCGGTGCCTTTGCTGGGAGCCATCAAGACGATACATATTAGCCCCATCAGTGGGTATGAATCCTGGTCCTATAGAAGTCAATGAGAAAATTGCTGTGGTCAAGTGTCAATTTAGTGAAATTAAAGAACTGACAAATAACCACTGACAATTACAGTGGAGGAGTCACAGAAAACTAGGAGTTGACCACAAGCTCCGAGAGAGAAGCAAGGGTAATGCTGCTCTGTGAAATGGCAAAGTCCCATCCTCTGCTGAGCTGCTCTGCTCTGAATTAACAGCTGGGGGTTCTACTGCTGCAATGGCAAACTTGGCAGTTTTGCCACATGCGTGTCCAGGTATAAAACCACAGGTGAGGTAAAAACGTTTGTTTAAATTTTAATTAGCCCCTTTTCTGGTTACGAGGTAATAATGGAGGAGAGCCTGTGGCAGGAAAAAAGCTCTACTCCCTCAAGCCAGCTCTGTTGCTGCAGCTGGCTTCTGTACTAGGCTCATACATAATGTTAGTGAGTAATAATACCTGACCTAGTAGAACAAGAGATCTTTTATCAAACCTATTTAAATGACAGCTCGTGTAGCATATAATGGAATGGATGATAAATCATAATATGGAGAAAAACAATTGTTACTCTGGCTGTTACGAGCTCTTGTTTCGAAAGTCCATATGTTATAGTTTTGATGGCATAAAATTAATGAAACTCTTTGAAAAAGCTGGCCAGGCATCAATATACAACTCAGCCAAAGAAATTTCCTAATGCCTTTCTTTGTTTTTATAATAGATCTGTTGATGTCTCTCTTTCACCCTCCTTTCTCTCCTTTCTTATTAAGGCCTGTGATATGGTATTATGGTGAAATTACATCATGGAATAGTAGCTCTAATATAGCAGCATTATCCGAAATGTCACCCCTAACAAATTAGCAGTTGCAATGTTTGCCCTTTGGTTACAGAACCTTGTTCCTTTTGTCTTTTACTGTGGCTTGTAATAACAAAGCATACGATGTAAATGGCTGCAAGGTATGTTTCCAGTTGATAAGCATGCAACATATTTTGGTTGGGATACGGGCAAAAACAGACATCAGAAAAAATTCCAGACAAAGCATTGCTAGCCTTGGGAACTTCAGCTGCAGCTGCTGTCAATCTATAGAAGATAGGTTTCTTTTTGTTTTCTTTTATAACCAAGTAGGAAAACAGTCCCAAGTACCTTGTTATGTGATTCACTGTTTTTATTGAAAAACCTGGTAATTAATTCCCAAGGAAATTGATTTATGATGGAGAGACTCCGGATTTTAAATGAGCAAAATGTAGTTTACATTTATGATCTCAGAGTAGGATGAAAGCAAGAAAGTGAAATGACAGCAGAGAGAATGTTTTACTGGGGGTAGAGCAGAATAGCCAAGGCCACTCAAGTAAGTGGAAAACCTCCTGTTGACTTCAGTGGGCTTTTGATTAGGCCTTATGGAGGCCTGTGGGTTTGTTTTTAACGTGCCTAAGCTCAGCTCACGTATGGGAATGACTCTGTATTTGGTTAAGGGGAGCATCTCTTCTCTAGGAACTGGCCTGAGTCCCTTGGCCAGGCATTGGAGAGAGCTACATAGCAAGAGGCAAGGATTCCAACCTTGTCTGCAAAACAGCAATGGATCTGCTCTGCTGCTCTCCGCTTTGCTCACTGGGAGGAAGGGAAGATCCATGTGGTGTCTGGCAGATCCTCCAGCTGCCCGATTTCCTCAGCCACACCTTCTAGTCCTCTGCTTGTTACGGGTCAGAGGACACCAGCAGAGCAGGAATATGTATAGGGTGTGTCCGAAGGGTGTGGCTGCCTCGTAGCGCCCTCCCTGATGGTTGAAGGTGGCACTGCTGGCCCTTCTTGCTATAGTTTCCTTCCCTCAGTTGTCTCCTCGGCTTTCTGTACCACACAGATATAACCCCCTCCAGAACTGCGAAAGTCCAGCTAAAGGTCCCAAACAGACAGGCCACCTCCTGGGTCTGGTTCCCAAGGGGCAATCTCTGTAGCCGTTCCCATGCTTTTTTTCTGAGCACTTCCCTTAGAGCGCTGTTCTTAGTCTTTTTCTGGGTGCTGTGCCTTGCGTCCTTTGCTGCTCTGAGACAGAGCCCTTGGCCCCCAGGCTGGTTCCCTGGAGCACTAAGCCTCCTGCAGACCCTGGCCCAGAGTTTTCCCTGGTGGGCATGGGGGCACTTTGTACTACTGCCTGAGGATAGCTGGTGTCTGCTTTCTTTGTGCCACCACCAGGCAGGGCATGTCTCCTGCTTTTCCCCTTCCTGCTAGAAGGTTTTCACCAGACCCTTCCTGCTCTCCCATACACCGGCCTGGGAAGGTGGACATTTTCAGGCAAAGAAGAGATGTGTACTTCCTGCCCCATAATGCCTCCTGGATGGGAGATGGTCTATTGTTCCTGTTGCTGGTGCACCTGTGGGAGACCCAGAGCTAAGGCCTGCAGGAGGCTAGGTCCTCAAGGAACCAGTCTGGGGGGCCTAGGACTCTATATGGGACCAGGGGAAGGATGCAAGGAACAGAGCCAAGCAGGGGCTGAGCATAGTTCTCTGGGGGAACCAGCCTGGAGGCTGTCTCCATCCCAGAGCCAGGAGAGCTGTCAAAGGTAACTATATTTGTTGTTGCATTCTCCGTCACTCTCAATGGCTCCTGCTGTTTGGAAGAAATTGTAGATTATCTGAAAGGTGAAACACATACAGACAGTAATCTCTGCTCACCAGTGACCTAACCACCATCAGCACGTAAGGTCGTTATTAGCTTTTTGAGTTGCATACTCCTGTGTTAGCTCTCTGCGTGGGGTGGCCCTCCCCCCTGTCATGCCAGCCCTTCAGCAGTTACTTTTTTTCTTCACCATCACTTTCTTCTGCAATCGAAGGAAGAGAAATAATATTCCTCACTGGAGCAATGGCTGCCATTACTTCACCAAAGAGGAGGCTCTGATCCAGGCCGGATGCGATAAAACAATGTTTTTTATTTTAAGATGTTGCACAGAAACTGTATAGAAGGGAGCAGTTCAAACCTCAGCCACTTCGCTTAACCAGTCTGTCTGGTGAAGCTGTTTGAAGAGTGAAAGCTGTGGATTAATTGTTTACATTGTGGCTTACTTATAACTGGAGGAGACATCGATGGGTCATTGATTTCAGTCCCTGGCCCTCATCGGCAAATTACTTGAAAGTGGTTAATCTAGAAGGAAAACTTATTTTCATGTGGAGAAGTAAAATGGTGAATAGACCTGTTCAGTCCGAACCCCCTCAGTAAAGGCACTGAATTCTTCTGGGTTGGTCCTTTTTTGACCTAATCTGTCTTCTCTGGAGCTGAAACTTTCAGTCGAGCAAGTGGTAGATCAAGACCCCTGTTGTCAGGCACCATACAAACACAGAACAGAGAAAGTAATCTGTACCCCAGAGAGCTTATTTCTCCGCAGTGACTCTCCATGACACCTGCTGAGGATCTGGCCTTCATAGGGAATGGAGTTTGAAAGGCCAGTTCTTCCCAGCTGAATGAGTCTCCAGCCAGTCTCCAAGGAGAGCAGTTATTGCTTTTGGAGGGCGCAGGGGAGCCTAGGTGATGGGTGAGGCATGCCTTAGTGAAAGGGCCAGTCCCTCTGATGCAGGTCAGGCACCCTGTCGATCTCCCTGTCACCCATTTGAAGGGTTTCTCCAAATGTTCCTCAGACATATTCTTGGGCTGTGCACCTGTGTTGGGATAATTCATTATAACATAGCTGCAAGGAATGAGCAAAAGGCCCACAGTGTAACTTGCAACACCTCCAGCTCTGTCACGGGTGTCACTCTTCAGGGCCCAGTCTTCGTTCAAACTGTCACCTGAACAATGACCGCACCCTAGGGTTTATTAAGTCCTATTCCCTCCCTTGTTCTCCACTGCTCTGTGCCTTGGGTCCAACACAGTGGAGGCAGGGCTGCTCCTCTGGGCCTTCATTTGTAGAGTCTGTTTCCTGCACCAAACACTGGCCTTTCTCAGAACGAAAAGCAGTCAAGTAGCACTGTAAAGACCAGCAAAATAGTCTTTAAAGTGCTACTTGACTGCTTTTTGTTTTGATATTGTATAGACTAGCACGGCTTCCTCTCTGTTACTATTCAACATGCATGGCCTTTCTCAGGACACCTCCCCTGCACCATCTTTCCCTGCAGCTGTTTGCCAAGTGATGCCTTTCCCCTGCTCAAGTGCTCTGATTAGTGGACCCAGAACCTTTAATGCAGCTGCAACCACTGACCCCTGGGCTATGTTTGGCCATTAATCCTGCAGTTTCTTAAAGATCCCCCATACCTGGGACACCTGCCACAGCTGTCTAGCTTCCTATCTGGCACTTAGGTGTCTGTGCATCAGCTGTCATTTTAGTTGTCATTGCAGTTGAACCCACAACTTTCAGAGCCAAAGGCATTCAGCCTTTACAGCAGTAACAAACACTGAGCAGAGAGTTATGCTTGCTAGCTCGCCCCATCCTAAGACTGCTGCAGTTCAAGGTCACTTCACTGCTTTAATCAGATGTTTGTGGACTATGGTCACCAGACAGTAAATGCTGGGTTGACTATGGCACTGCCACTGGTTTTGTTGTGTTGCCTTAGCCAGGACCAATCAGGGGTATGTGTACCCCGAGCATATGCCATGGTCTATCAGAGCTACATCAACTCATCTAAATATACGCCTAGTTTTACAACAGGCTACAGAAAAAAAAAAGCTCACTAGTGAAGTCAGTACAAACTAAAATTTCACAACAAAGAAGCAGTCAAGTAGCACTTTAAAGACTAACAAAATAATTTATTAGGTGAGCTTTCATGGGACAGACCCACTTCTTCAGATCATAGCCAGACCAGAACAGACTCAATATTTAAGGCATTTAGAACGAAAAACAGTAATCAAAGTTGACAAATCAGAAAAAAATGATCAAGGTGTGCAAATCAGAGCAGAGAGGCTGGGCGGGGGGTGTGGGGGGGAGTCAAGAATTAGATTAAGCCAAGTATGCCAAAGAGCCCCTATAATGTCCCAGAAAATTTGCATCCCAGTTCAAACCATGTGTTAATGTGTCAAATTTGAATATGAAATAGAGTTCAGCAGCTTCTCTTTCTAAAGCCGACTGGACCTAACCAGGTTATTCACAGAATCACGGGCACATTCTCATGCTCCTCAACTAACATCATATATGCCATCATGTGCCAACAATGCCCAGATGCTTTGTATATTGGACAGACTTCAAACTGTCTCAGACAAAGAGTTAATGGGCACAAAACAGACATCAAAACATTCCTGATCCACAACCCAGTTAGTCTACATTTTAATGGAGTGGGCCATTCTGTTAATGACTTAAGAGTTTGCGTCGTCTTGAAGAAGAATTTTCAGTCTGCTTTAGAAAGCTCACCTAATAAATTATTTTATTAGTCTTTAAAGTGCTACTTTACTGCTTTTTTGTTTTGATAGTATATAGACTAGCACGGCTTCCTCTCTGTTACTATTCAACATGCAAGGCACTAAAATTTCACACAGTGACTTGTTTATACTGCTCTGTGTACCATACACTGAAAAGCTAGCACAAAACTTCCATCCAAGGTGTTCTAGTTCCTAGTTATATGGTAAATTGAGAAAGTAAAGGTTTGTCACTAGTAGAGTGTGGTGACACTTGTATAGTTTGGTGTCTGATTTTGTAAGACAGCAGTTTTTAAAAAAGGTGGAACTTGGGGGGTATGCAAGACAAATCAGACACCTAAAAGGGATACAGTAGAATGGGAAGACTGAGTCCTTGGGCCAGATCCTGCAGAATGCCTCACAAGCAGTGGCTTAGGAGCACAAATCCCATGGAAAGCCAAGTCACTTGTGTTCCTAAGCAGTGTTCCCTGTAATTTTTTCCATCCATGGGCAAAACACATTATGTGCACCAAGACAAAAGTGGATGTGCACCATCAGAAGAAACACAGACCTTCAGCTTTGGGTAGCTGTGGGTACTCTGCTAATCAGCAGGTTGGCACTTGAATCTCTCCTGGGTGGCCACCCAAGCACTCAGCTTACAGGGAACAGTGTTCCTATGCCACATATGAAAATCTCACCCCAACTGCTCTGTGCCATGGTTTTCTTATCTGAAAAAATTGTAAGTTATTATTTACTTACCTACCTTCCAGGGCTTGAAGAAGGATTAGTTAGAACCAGTTCTTCCAAGGTAAGCCGAAACCAGTACGTTCATAGGCTTTTGCCACTTACACACAGTGCGCAAATACGCACAGCGACATCAGGATGGACCCTGGGAAACACGATGGGCCCTTTTCACTGCAGTGGCAAGCTCACATGTATAAGCCTCATTCACTGCATAAAAGATTTCAGAGATGCGCACCAGAGTTTTGCAAGCACACCTGGCTGATCAAAGACTTGGTTGTCAGGGGTGCATGTATCCATAAAAAAGGTGTGAGTACTTTTCTCAATGATTTGAGAATGTTAAGTATTATGAAAGGGTTATTATCATTTGTATTTAAGTGTTCCAATTTGGTTTGGCACATTCTGAAGAGAGTGCAAATTTAAAGGGTTCTCTTTTTTTTTCCACCAGTAATGCAGGCTGGAACCAAGAACATGTATGCGAAACCCTGTCGGCCATTTCCTTATGGGACTTGGATCTCCAAGCCTAATTAGACTTGTCCAAAAAGAGAAGCTTTAAGCATAGGTTTTCACCACCAGATGCTTGATTTCCATTAACAACATTACAAAAAGGTCAGTGCATTACTACTTTGTGGTTTCCAATGATAAATGAAACACATTACTTGTGGAGTAAAGGCTCTATTTATTCTTGATAATTTTTTTAAGTCCCAGCAGATTTAATATGACTAGGGTTGGTTGACCTCCATAGCAAAACAGACGTAAGCCCCAGTGCATTCCCATGAAGGCAAAAATCATTGAGGGCATTTTTGAAAGTGAAATATCAACATTAATAGGGAGGAGCTGTTAACAGTGTTTCATAATGCTAAAAAATTAACATTCACTAAAGCCAGGTACCAGCACTATTTCATTGTTTACCAACATGCTCATAAAGAAACAGAATTATTAGAATTTGAAAGCACTCAGTAATTTGGCTGCTGACACTGATGGATGGATCTTGGCTGTTCCTCTTTGCGAAAGCTGCTGACAGGATGAATGTTTTATTCATGAGGCCCTAGGAAGAAGGGATGCCGAAGAAAGTCTTTTAGATGTCAAGCAAGTTATCAGGTGTTGTTAAGCAAAAGGGATGAAGTACTAGGTTTTAGTGTAGATGGAATATCTAACAGTGATACATCAAAAGCAGGGATGCAATTTTTTTATCTCCTATGTAGTATCTGGAATAATAAGCTATGAATATGAGCCTTTTTATTTTCTGTCCTCCTGTACACAAAGCCATCTTGGTGGCTCTCTGTAAGAACTGTGATAGGAAAGGGAATTTTTTCCCCTTTCCATTGTAAACATTCCTCAATCACTTAGGACCAGAAATGAAAACTATACTTGGAGGCAAAACTCAGCTCATAAATTCAAATCAAACCTCAAACCAGCAAAAATGAAAGTCTGCCTGTAAATTGCAGCTACAGAAGTAACAATTGAAATGAGAGCAAGTAGATTCTCAGGTGACCCCTTAGCTCAAAATTTTAATTACTGAACGAACCTTTTATCCAGACACTGAATATCAGGGCAGTGTCTTCTCAGCCTGTAGGGATGTGACCTTTTTTATTACCAGCAACATGCATATGGGGCCAGATCCCCAGCAGTGTAAAATGACAAAATTCCCATGGAATTGTGCTGATTTACACCACCTGAGAATCCTGGTGCACAGTAGTTTCAGAATCCCTTTCAAAGGACTCATTCCTGTTGTATAATATCACTGCGGAAAAGGAACCTTTGTTGATTTACGATGGAAAGAGGATTAAATCATTGTTTTGTATAAAGAATTTTAATGAAGAGGTCCTTTGGCTCCCAAGCTCTTGCATGGACAAGTGGTTGAATATTTCATAATCTATATTAATAACTTTGTTTTAAGTGTCTGGAGTCTCATAAGAGCAGAGCAGATGAGCTTTTGCTGGAACCAAACTGTCAATCTGAACAGGATGTCGTTTGACAGTAGCTATGGTTCCAACTCTGACCCCACACAATGAGCCTGCCTGCCAAGGGAGCAGCAAAGGGGAGTTAGTGATCCTTACCAGGCGCTCTAGAGAAATTGGAAAAGGTATTAAAATGAGTAATTAAGCACTGGAAAATGACAGATAATGGTGAATAAAAACTAGACAAGTGCTGCGCTGCCCCAGCTCTTTTGATTTGTGAGGAGCCAGGACTAAAGACCACGGGCACATTCCTCATGGGTCCCAGTTGAAAATCAAACATGATAGACTGACAGTGGAAAACTACTGTCAAAAGGCTGTCAGGATGTATCAAAATATGTCAGTGTATTAGCTCTCTTTATCCGTCAAAGCCATTGATTGTTTTCAGTAAAGAAACCTGCTGACAGCAGGTGAAACTACAGAATTCTGTACAGCAGTGATTTGGCTGACACATGTCACTATTTCCTAAACAGATGAATCGAAGAGGTTCTTTTCTGTACTGAGTCTGTGGAAGGCAGTATGCTTATACAGTGCTTTACAAAGGCAAATGATGTAAAAAAGAAAGGAACATCCATTAGCCCGAAGGATCTAGAGCACTAGCTAAAAACCCTTTTTATGCAGCATATATGTTAAAAGTTTCTCGTTTGCATAAAATCTTCAAGTTTCCTGTGGTGGATGTGGTACACTGGAGGGATTTGTATGGGTACCCTGAAGTAATTCAGACAGTCAGTGAGCCACATTACTGCTGCTCGTGATTGCAGATGACAGTTGGTGGTTGACTAAAGGACGTTTCTGTTTGCTACCGTTACAAATCCATACCCGAAGCACAAGAATTACTATTCTGCAAACTGTGTGCTCATAGCAGGGAGAAGCAAATCAGGAGAGGAAAACCTGGACTCCAGAGTTTCAGAACCAGCTTCCGGCTGTGCTTCTCCTTGAAATGGGCATATGATTGTGTCTTTTCACTTTGTGGTCTTGACTCCACCAGGGAGCAGGTCTGGAAACCTTATCAAAGGGTGCCCATGGCTAGAAACAGAAATGGAAAGGCCAGACATCTGAATAGATGGGCACCCATTTTAGGCAGAATTTCTAGCCTGTTTTAGGTGCAGATAGGCAGGATTTGTGCATTTAGCTCAACTGAGCATCAGTTCACATCTGTCAAGCCCATAATTGATACACAAGTATATATACCTTACTTGGTCCATCAGAACAGAAATTTACAAGTTAGAGATGAAAAACAATTATTGAGTGATAGAATACATTTCACTACGAGTGCAGGGCAGCTCCCCACTGATGATCTGTTTTCTAGTGTTTTGCCTTGCCTGGTTTTAAATTTCCCCAGTAGGTTTCTCCCTTATGGCTGATGTGAGTTGTCCCTGGCTGCCTAAGTCCCATGTTAACTTTCTAGCAGCTGGGTATCAGCAGAATTCAAAGGCCAGGTCCTTTACTCTGGAGATCAGCATGTGGTTGGGGTAGAGCCACTAGGAGAGTTTTACATCTCTTTCTACAAGGAAGTCCTAGATAATCTATTCACCCATCCTTCTGTGTTGTAGGGCAGAACTGGGACCATTCAGAAAGATGCTTTGGCCTTTTTTGCTCCAATGCTGCCTTGCAAACTGATGTCTGGTTTGCTAAACTCTATCAAACCTAGGTCTCTTTCAGAATTGCAGCTGAATTGTTTCTTTGGACATCTTTATTTTTGATCACTTACCACTGCCATGCCACAGTATGCTAGATTGTGTTTCTCTCCCCTACCCTCACCAACCTGAGGTAAATTTCCCTGTGCAATTTTCTAACCACATATTTTAACTCTGGCCATTTTTGTGCTATTTCTCTGCCCTCATTGATATTTGCAACTCCTTCAAAGCTAGTATCATCTGTTTGCTCACTTTTCTACATCATTAAGGAAGATATTTACTAAAATTGTGTTTTGGTGTTCTCTGATGTACTTCACTGGTCACCTCCCTGAGCTCAATACATTGGCTTAATGTTGCCTAACATGTTCATTCGAGTCATGTTTTAAAGTGTAATTTAATAAATGCTCCACTAACAAAATTTTAGTTTGTCCAGTCAGAGTTCTTAATTGGCTGAACCTAGGGCATTTCCTTTTAGAAAAAAGGTCCACATGAATGCATGAGAGGAGTTGTTTCTATTTTCAGTTGCTGGGAGGTACAGGTATGGAAGATTTCCTTTTTTAAGTTGATATTTGAAAATAGCTTTAAAAAGAATTATACATCCTGATTTAATGTTGCCCTGATGTCTTCTGATCTCAGAGCATCCTTACATTCTCCTTTTGTGCCTAGAAGGGCAGTGCTTTTATGTTTCAACACCAGAGTTCATGAGATAAAGACTGTTATATGAAAAGAGACATCACTGGGAGCAATTATTATTATAGAGAGTGATTAAGATGGTGCACCTTAACACAGCAAGCCAAAGAGAGCATAGAATTCTTCCCAGACCGGGCATGCATTAGGAGCCATACTGAGTTCTCACCACTAATTGGCTCCTTATATTTCTTAGTAGATAAAGCAATATAAATTCTAGCCAACATTACTCTAAAATAATTTTGCCATTTGCTAATTTTATATAGTCAAAATATAGACAACTCCTAGGGCCTGACAATGTCTGCTGAAGCCCCTGCAGTTGGATGGGCTGGCATACATCCCTTGTGTGAGTCACTCTGTAGTGAAACTATAAGCCTTCTGCTGCATCTGTCTTTAGTGGTGTTTGGTGAGAGCACAATCTATCCAAAATCAGAGTAGATTCTCTGATCTGACTGGTAGAATGATGCTGCTCTGTGAAATGGAGAGAGAGCTAGTTAGTCCTAGAGAACCTTGAACCCAATGTACTGGGATGGAAAGCAATCAGATATACAGGTGACTTATGCTGTTGGCAGGTTTAGAGGATAGGCCATGACTTCATGGTGGTTTTTCACATTGTGTAAAGCTAAGAGCACATAGTAAACCTAAGCTAAATGCTGGCTGGGCCCTCAGATTATACTTCTTTGGAACCAAGTCCATCTGTGTGTGTGTGTGTGTGTGTGTGTGTGTTTAAAAGCCTACTGTGGGGGTGGGTGGGGGTGTGGGTGTGTTTAAAAGCCTACTGTGGGCAAACAGGTTTTTATCACATTGAGTGCAATGAAAGGTGTTTTCCTGCTGCACGTGAATGATCTTTCTCTTGAGCTTCTCAAGTCTGTGGCTCAATACCAAAGCATTTTAGATCTCTCCTGCAGGTGCCTTTCAACCTAAGTTTTGGGCACACCTCTCTGTCTTTGATCCTCCTTTAACTCACCATATAAGGTGTCTTTAGGAAGTCCTGCATCTTGCATCCTGTATACTTGATCTAACCAACAAAGATGGTTGTGCTTGATAATAGCTGTCGGGCTGGAGATTTGTGCCCTCATTAGCACTTTGTTGGTAATTTAGCTTGCCATGGTCTAGAATGGATCTCAGGCACCACACATGGAAGTTGTTGTCTCTCTTCATTGTCACAATTTAGTTTACTGTAGGAATAGAGGTCTGAGCCAGTATGGCCATTCTGAAGGACCTGCTTGTCCAGCATCTGTCCCTGACCATGGACAGCATTAGGTGCTTTGAAAGAAGGTATAAGAACCCCAGTAAGCAGACGTGGAAGCGGCTGCCTTCCCACCTTGGGGAGACAAGGTGAGAAGACAGTGGCTTGTCTCTCCCTCCAGCAAAAGTTGGTCCCATGAATGAGCTGTCCTCACTTACCTTGTCTCACTAAGATCCTGGACCCATCATGGTGATGATGTCACAGCATAAATAGGTCTCATCTTGACCTTTGGGGTTCTTCATGAGGTTATGTCCAATTTTGTCAGCTGAGGCTCTGGCCCATGCTTCTAGTGTTGACAAGGCAATGATTGAAAACACACCCGTCCCAGGTTTATGTGTACGATCTAAACTAGCAGAAAGTGGTGATTCATGGAAATTGAAACATTTAGAGGGTCTGAATTATTCTCAATGACACTTGGATGGAAACCTGCCTACTGTCCTGCCAGCTCCTCCACTAGCTGTTGGAGAGCCGACAGCCTTAGGCACCCAGTGATGCTCCCAGTTCCTTGGCAGCCAGCTTGGTGGGCTGAAGGTCTAAGAGACCTGGCTCCACAGCTCCTGACTCCTTAGGAGACAGAGCTTCTAGGTTCCCGTGCTTCAGGGCAGCCCACGGGGCAAGTCCTGACCTCGGTTTCTTGGCAGCATTCCTTTCAGGCTCTTTGGCTTCTCAGTTGCTCACCTGGAAGGCTTCCAGATTGCCTGCTGCCTTCAGCAACTGGCTGCTAGCGCACTGACGCACACTCTAGTGTTCATCACCACTAGGTATTCCCAAGAAGCTGAGTGGCTGATCGCCAGCCGGCCAGCCACTTGGGCTGCTTTCTTGAAGGGCACACAGGTGGCAGCCAGACACCCGGGGAGCTGGAAAGTCAATTGAAAAAAAAAGTCAAAATAGGCTTTGTTTATTCTGCTCCAGGATGATTTCCCCTCCTCCCAGTTTCAGAAGTTTTAAAATATTGGAACTCCCACTCAGCTCCCATGTATACGTTCATCTGTATGCAGATCCTCTTCCCAAGTGCTCCACACCATCATGTTGAAACAGTGGACATCCCAAATGAATCTCAGTGAAACATGGCATCATCAATTGTGGAGTCAGGATGAATTACTAGTGTGTTAATAATGTTGACAACTGGCCCAAACACAAAGCATCCTAGACAAGCTAATGCCCTTGTGCATAGATTTTATTATCCATTAGTACATATTGTGCAGGCTGCTAAAAATATTTCAGGCTATACTTCTATCACATTCAAATAACACTAAATCTCACTATAATTTGAAGGAAATATGGCGCCCAGCTGTTTTGCAGAAGTGAGCTAAACAAAATCAAAAGAATTGCTGAAGGAGCAGTTGTAAAACACAAACCATGTTAAGAACAACTCTCCTTCTGTGTCATCCTCATAGAAAATAGGAAGCGGCTGTAAGTCAAGGTTTGTGTTAACAAACATCAAAATAGCTGAGGGGAATGAGGTGGGTCCAGCTCTGTGGTCCAGGCAGCACTGAGGGCTGACTGTCCTAGGCCCTGCCCCTTTTGCCCCTGAGCCCACCCCTCCCCAGGCACGGGGACTGGATGCCATCCCACCTTGCCCTGTGGCCTGCAGCGGCCACCCACTCCACTGCTAGTGACCCTTCCAGTGGTCTGAGTTCTCCGAGTAATCATTCTATCTCTCACTAAGCTGATGTCATAAGAGACCATCTGTCAATCTCAGAGGCTGGACAAGCCGGAAAATAAAAGAGTATAAATGCAGAGTTAGTGAGCTATTCTTCCTCAAATTAGCACCATATTGTCCCAATTCTCATTCCCCATGTGCCTGATGATTTACCAGCAGGACTCATCTGAGAAGCGGCAAAAAGCAACTGAAAAATTAACCTGAGCAAACCTGCAATCTCACACTTGACCCAAGGAGTCTTCAGCATTGGCCTTCCAAGCAGCAATGGAGCAGCATAAACAGGAAGAGAAATGTGCCATTAAAAGAGCAGCCTGGAGAGCAGCTGAGCAGTGACAGCAGTGAAAAGATACAAACCGAAAGAAAGGCTCTGACAGCAAATTAAATTGGGAAGATAAACGGGAAACAAAACAAAACAAATGGGAATTGTCTGAACATGTGGTCAAAAAGGCGTCTCAGCATAAATGCCACCAAGTGGAAATTGCAGTGCATATAGATGGACTGCCCATCAGGCAAACAATATCCTTCTGTGAAATGTGCGAGACCAGCATTGATTGAAAGTCTCATAGCTGAGGAGGTAAAGTGTGCTTGATTTGAAGTCGCATTTCTCCAGCAGTGGGCTGGCAAACGCTGACAAATGTTGATGATAATGAACTGAAGGAAACTAAAGGGATGTGATTTAGAGGGGAAAGGCAGATTGTGATTTTTGTCTAAATGTGGATTTGGTCTCTGAGCAAAACAGATCTATGCTTCTCGGAGACAATTTTGCTAATAAGCCGATGACTCAGTAATCTTACACCAGATGTTGTTCTTTAGCTGAGGTAGAGGGTATTGTTTTTCCTAAGTGGAAAGTAGCCAGGGAAAGTGGTGGGGAGGGAACAGGGAGGGAGAGAGAGAAAGAGAATAAGGTAGCGAAAGGACAGGACATATACTCAGGCAGTAAAGAGACAGTCTCACCACCTAGGAGGTGATTGGGATGCAGCCAGAGCCAGTAGAGGTTGCAATCTTGTCTGAGTCCCCCTCCCTGTCCTGGTCTGGTCATGTCTCAATATAGGGATGACAAGTCCTGGAGTTCCAGGAGATGGTGGAGAGAGCAGGTATGATGGCAGAACTTCCTCCAGGAGCCAAATTCCCCCAGCTCCCAAGCCTTTATTTAAGGATCCCAGAAGGGAGTGATGGGAAGAAACAACTTATTTTCTCATTGCTTTGTCCACCAGGTAGGCTTAGTATCTGACATACCAGTTTCAGTTCATTGATTTTTTGGTCTCATGCTATTCTTGTTACCAGGCATGATCAGGAGGCCTCTTTGTTGGACTAGATGTGTCTTTCTGTCACCCTTCCTTACTGTTCCAATCAGCATTTATTGTTATAGATTGTTGTGACATAATACAAGTTTTCACGTGTTTTACGTTGAGCTCACGTTCAGGGTAAATTGGAAGGTCACATAACCTATATCTGCAATACCTATGGCAATAAAGCCTTTCCTGTGGTTTTCATTAAAATCCTTAAAAAATCATTTTCTCCCCTTTTGAAAAATGGTGGCATACATCAGTGCACTCAACAAAGGGGACTCCTTAGGTCTCCATCCTGTTAGGATGCATTGGCATGCGTTTCACTTTAGACATGGGATTAGTTCCACTGAAGTCAGTGGAACTGCTCGTGTGCCTCAGTGTTTGCAGAAGTGGGGCTAAAAAGCAGAGAGAGGTGGACTTGAATCTCAAAGGCCAGCAGTCACGTTCGAGTTGGAGGAATGACCTGTGAGTTGAATGATTTTCAAAATCGCCATGTTTATAAGAAGCACAGAAAGAAGTCATGCCTTGTAGCTTAGAGGGGTAGCCATGTGGCACGCAGCCATGGGACTCTGCCATTTACTAATAATCTGGAATAGGGAAGTACACAGTAGGATGTCCAAATATTTTAGTCAAATGTGGAGATGACTGAGAAGAAATTCATTAGGGTCCCACAAAGACAGGTTAATGGGAAACCTGATGGGAAATGAAATTCAATGTAGATAAGGGCAAATTATTGGACACTGGAAGGAATGATACATCATACTTGGGACTCTGTTCCAAGGTAATTGTAAAGATTAAAACAAAAAAAGTCCTAGTCATCACTAAATTGCTCAGTGGAAAAAATCTGCTCAGTGCCTGGCAGTTGATAGGAGTCCAGGGCTATGTCTACATGTGCAGCCAACATTGAAATAGTCTATTTCGATGAATAACGTCTACACGTCCTCCAGGGCTGGCAACATCGATGTTCAACTTCGACGTTGCTCAGCCCAACATCGAAATAGGCGCAGCGAGGGAACGTCTACACGTCAAAGTAGCACACATCGAAATAGGGATGCCAGGCACAGCTGCAGACAGGGTCACAGGGCGGACTCAACAGCCAGCCGCTCCCTTAAAGGGCCCCTCCCAGACACAGTTGCACTAAACAACACAAGATACACAGAGCTGACAACTGGTTGCAGACCCTGTGCCTGCAGCATAGATCCCCAGCTGCCACAGAAGCGGCCAGAAGCCCTGGGCTAAGGGCTGCTGCCCACGGTGACCATAGAGCCCCGCAGGGGCTGGAGAGAGCATCTCTCAACCACCTAGCTGATGGCCACCATGGAGGACCCAGCAATTTCGACATTGCGGGACGCGGATCGTCTACATGGTCCCTACTTCGACGTTCAACGTCGAAGTAGGGCGCTATTCCTATCTCCTCATGAGGTTAGCGACTTCGACGTCTCACCGCCTAACGTCGAAGTTGGTGCCGCTACTTCGAAGTAGCGTGCACGTGTAGACGCAGCTCAGATGTGTTAAATGATATTACTATATGGAGAAAGACTAACACTGAAAATATTACAGGTTGGATTTAGAAATAGGGTCATGATGTCCCTGTGAACGTGGTAGTCAGGTTGGCCTGCCAGCACTCCAAAATGATGCAACAGAAATAGAAGGGGTTTGAAGAATTGTAACAAACCTGATTGAAAGTATAAACAAGAGTTCAGTGGAAAGACTTGCACATCAGGAGAGACTGCCGAAATTAGGTCTGTTTAGCGTAGCAGGAAGAAGAGGCAGTTGTCTGCAAGCAATGGAGAAAATAACAAATAGCATAAGGAAGATCTGGCTGTTCATATTTTCTTCTATGTGAAAAGGGGGCACCAAGCAAAATTCAAAGGCAACCTATATAACTTTTTTTTGTAAAGAAAATATTTTAACCCAAGCTCTGATTAGCTAATGGGATTCAGTGCTACAAGCTCTCATACCAAGACCGAGGCCCTAACAGGATGTTTATGAACAACAATATCATCTAGCTAGAGGGTCAACCTTCAGGCTGAAGGCCCTACGCTAGCAAAACTTTCTTCTTTGGCATATTATTGCATAATCATCCATTGTGGGATTTCACTGGCTGCTTTGAAGCAGCTGGCACTGCTTATTCTCCAGACCACATCTTGGCTTCGGGGATTTGCTTTGTGTTCCATGTTTCTTTGTGGTGATGTATGCACTACAAATCATGGATAAAAAGACTTTTTCCATTTCTTGACCAGTTTGTTTGGACTGTAAGAGATTCTGTGCCAGTGATCGCGGTATCTAGAAGATGTGACTTTTCTGGCACCCCACATCTAAGCTCTGTTTAGCTTTTATTTTTATTTCCCTCTTCCCTTGATAGGCGGTGTCCTTTCCTGGCTTTAAGAATTGCAGATTTTGGACCCATCGTTCCAAGCATCTGCCTTCAATCAACTGGTTAATTATTTCTTTGGCTTCGCAAACTGGTTACCCTGAAGTGACTGATACTAGATCAGGGAAACTGCTGGTACAGAGCATAAATAAACTGGCACTTCGATTTAGACCCGCAGTTCTAAAGCTTTTGTTAAGAACATACTGCATGTTTAACATATGCTGGCAGTAGCATTTGAAAGGGCCATATTCCTTACAAAATGTCTGCAATTGCCCCATGTTGCAGCAAATTTCAGCGCTTATCTTGCTCTTTTTTTTTTTTTGCATCTGAAAATTCTAAAAGAGCGAAACATACATGAAAATAAAATTAAAATAAAGAAACCAAACAGTCACATGGATTTATTTAAAATTCAAGAGAGCTAATCTCTGGTTAAGGAGAAACCTCCTCTGTTCGGAAAAAGGCTCAAGTATTACTGCAAAGTGCGGATCAGTGCTGGTCAGAGGCCATAGATATCAGCCTGAGTCACAGAGGCCTTGCTGGGTGTAACTTCCAGCCTGCCCACTGCCCAAATACACATGCAATCTGGGACAAATTGTGGCTGTCCTCATAAGAGTGGACAGCACAGGGGACAAGATTTGTGACTGGGCACTATTGTGGTTCAGATGTCCAAGTTTTGCCGACTCCAGGCATTAGGAAGTATGATATCTAGACCCCCTGCCCAATTTACGAGATTGTCTTAAAGAAAACTCATGATTTGAAATACATAAATTTTGGGCTTTTTTGCCTTCTGTTTATATAACCTGTTTTTCCCTACAGCCAGGAAGTTTAGAAAATTACCATCATTTGTTTTCCATGAAAGCTGAGATTCTCATGTAATCACAGGACTCCAGGATACAGGACTTTAAAAAGCCACCGACTAATTACTCTGAGAGTCGCAACAAAATCAAAAGAGTTGACAATACTGATACTCCCTTCATACTTCCTTGGGAATACACACAGCTCTGGTCATCCTCTTCTGCAGACAGGCCTGTAGAATGAGGAGAATCTGCTACACCCTCCCACAAGGTTACAGCTGTGGCAGCTCTCCCTGGTGATGTAGGAAACTCCAGCTGGTGATCTCATGATAACAAGGCTGCAGGGTAGTACTCCTAGGAGGTGAATTGAAAATACTCTTTCTTATCTCTTTTTCAGCACAAATATTGGTAATAAAAATAATGTAACGTGAGCACAGTGCACTTTGTGTTCTGTGTTGTAACTGAAATCAATATATTTGAAAATGTGGAAAAACATCCAGAATATTTAAATGGTGTTCTATTATTGATGAAAACCTTGATTATTTTTTCATCATCTGACAATCCTAGTAAATAGCTCTCTGGGGTCATTGTTTTAAGTGTAATTTTTAATAACACATGACACCAAATTTATATGGTGGATGGTGGATTTGGGGCCTAAAATGAGTGACTTCACTCACAATATCAGCTACAGGAGAGCCTTTTTCCAGTGTTCTGTGTATATGTGTAGTTTGTGCTGCTTAATGTTTCTGGATTCTTTAGGACAAAGAGCACCAAATTCAAAATGAAGTATAGTAGCAGGTTGGCCTCTGGCATTGTCTTCATTTCCAGGCAGTCTGTCTGTCAGCTTACTAGTTGTCCAGCCAGAAGCCAGTGTTCATAGAAAATCTGCCGCAGAGAGCTTGTGGGAATGTTGTTTGTTTGAGACTGGTATTATCATCACCAGTGTGAATTGTACTCTGTTTCAAAATGCAAAAGCCAGAGACTTTTTATCTTGTCTCTATGCAGGGACTGGTCAAACCCCACCGTTATCAGTGGGAGAGGATCAGGAGTATTTCTACCCAGGGACTCTCCACCCACAAAGCCTTGAGTGTCCAGGTAAGAACAGCCAGGGCTAGGATTTGTTCTTTGCTGTGGTTTGACCATTCTCTGTCTCAATGCTGGGGCATTCGCCTTGGTTGAGCAGCGTCTCTGCGTAGACCGGTGTTAATTTTCTGCTGAGCTGATGGAGAGCAGACTGCCTTTCCCCTCCACTGGTATGTTTGGATGGCTTTGCATTTGGATGTGCTCCTATTCTGCTGTCTGCACAGCTGCCTCTCTGCATACACTTTGGCACATGCAGTTAACAAAGGAAATGTGCTCTTCGTTATCAGGATAATACCCCTCTCCTCCCCCCAAAGCATGTGTTTTGAAAGTGTGCTAAGGTTTGTGGTCCTCAGTGTTCTCACAGTGCTGGTGCACAAGACAGCAAAAAGTGGCCCCCAGCGCAGAGCTCCTTACTAACCCTTTGTCTCCCTCAGCTGTCAGAAGCCTGCCCGTGTCTCTGTGACGTACATGTCCCTTGCTTTCTCTTCTATCCTTGTGACCCTTTCACTGGGCGGCTCACAGAGTTCAGACTGCCTACAGTTTCCTCTGGTGGCCCTCAGCAGCTCGCCTGCTTTGGCCACTGGCTTCTCAAAGGTGCACGATAAGTAAGGGCCTCCCAGCATGTAAAAGGTTTAGTTCCAGTAAATATGATGGTTCCCTAAGACCTTTGCAGTGAACGTATTAGCAAGGAATAGCTAGGTGAACAATGCAGGACTGAACACCTCATTGCTCAGGTCCCAACCCCCACAACAGGGGTGGGGGTAACAGCAGCAGCACAAACGTCCCCTCCTCACAGTTAGACATTCTCTTCTGCAAGGGGCAGCCCTCAGGCCAGGAGGACAGCCAGCTCCATGCTGTCATCTTCATCTGTATCTTTGCCTGGAGAGTTGATATCTGGGAGGTGGACATCTGTCTGTTTGTAACTACAGGGAGACACCCAACCTCCATCACATGAGCCAAAGGAAAATCATAGTCCTTGACCTGCTTACTCAGTGCTGTAGCACAGGATCTACAGTTTGAATGGGAATGCAATTTAATTTCATTTTTATTTTTGGCAGGAAGAGTCAAAACAGTGGAAGGAAGGAGCTGGACAGGGACTCCCCAACTCTTTTCCCTAAATCAGGCATTGAAGTTGGTGTTCTGGTTCATCTTTCAACCTATCACAGAGGCGAACAAGTCTGCGAGCACCATCCTAGGGTCATCTTTCTGTTACAGTCCTGCTGGTTTAAGATGAAGCTCTGAATAATGTGACATGGTGGACAGCACCAAAGCTCTCAGGGTTATTGGCATCGGTTCCAACCTGATTTAAACTTTGCATTCTTGAAACACTTTACACTGCAGAGGTGCAGGTAAGTCAGGCTAAGTATTTGTCTTTGCTTTGGTACTTCAGCTGAGGGAAACATCATTCTTTAGTTTCCCCATGTGCCTCCTGCACTGGTTATGCCATTCAACATCCCCAAGCAGCAACCTCCAGCCTTCTACAGCCAACACCAGGCTGTCTTGCGAAGCAGGGATATGCATGTGCTGGCTTATTCTAGCTGCACATGCTCTCTAGTTCCCACCTGATCATGTGTGGTGCACCTTACCAGGTAAGTCACACCACTGAAACCAGGGGACTGCTTGAGTAGATGGTACTACATGAGTAAGGCTGACAGGATCTTGCCAATTAAAAAAATGGGTCACTCCCATCCTTCCAACACAAGCGTCTTGCCATGGATAGAGACAGCCAACCCACAAGACCCAGTTAGACTCCCTTCTCTCTTCTTTTGGCCCCTGGACCTTGAAAAGGGCAACAAGAGCCCTGGAAATGGTAAGATCGCAGGAGAGATGATCGAATATGGCAGAGAACTCATGATTCAGGAAATACACTGACTATGTAATATAGTGTGGAAAGAAGGGAAGGCACCTAAGGAGTGGACAAGATCCGTGTTAGTGACAATACACAAGAAAGGAAATGCATTGGAATGCAAGAACTACAGAATGTTTGCCCTAACAAGCCATCTAGGCAAGGTGCTGCTGATAATACTGACGGAGAGACTGAGATTGTAGATAGTAGAACATCTAATGGATGAGCAAGCAGGATTCAGAAAAGGTGGAAGTACCATACAGCAAATATCGGCACTAAGATTGATAGAGGACAAAGCTCAATGAAAGAACAAGAACATCTAGAATTGCTTTGTTGATTTTCAGAAGGCATTTGACAGCATATATCACAAAGTGACTTGGATGGTGTTGGAGTCGTAGGAGTGGATAGCAGAGTGATACAGTTGTTGAAGGATATCATTGACAATGTGGAGGCAGTGGTGAGAATGTGTGGAGAGATGGGAAGTTGGTTTAGAAAGAGTAGAGGTATGAAACAAGGAGATCCAATATTGCTGAGTATCTTCATCACACACCAAGAGAGTGATGGACAAAATCAATGAAGAGGTAGAAGGGATATTGGTGCATGGGATGAAAATTAACAACTTGAGGTTCGCAGATGATATACTTATCGTTGCAGAAGATGAAGAAAAACCAGCAAGAATGGCACAGGTGCTAAACGAGGAAGGGAAGCGAAACGCACTGTTTCTGAATGTGGGTAACACAGAAACAATGGTATTTGGAGATAAGGAAATAGGAAGAAAGATCAGCGTAGTTGGGAACGAACTAGACAACATACAGAAGTTCACGTATCTTGGGAGCAACATGACATATGAGCTAGACTGCAAGAAGGAAATAGCAACTAGAACAGCAAAAGCAAGAGCAAGTTTGAAGGTGATGGATAAGATTTGGAAAAGCAAAATGATTATCTTAGGGAATGAAGCTGAGCATCTTGAAAACATGAATTCAGCAGCATGTTACACGGATGTGAGATATGGGTGATGACAAAAGATTCAAAGAGAAGGATATTGGTGGTTGAGAGGCGTTAGAGAAAGATCCTGAGAATAGGATGGATGCAGAAGGTTACCTATGAAGAATTATATAGGAAGATACAGAAGAAAGAGAACCTACTGCAGAAGGTTATACAATGGATGTTACAGCTATTTGGGCATATCTGCAGAATGAATGTTGAATGAAAAGTCAAGACACTGGTATTTGGCATAATAGATGGTTCGAATAGTAGAGGCAGACCCCACAGAGAATGTGTAGATGGTGCGGAGCTAATCTACAGAAACTAAGCCACTCCGCACTGGACAGGGAAAGATGTAAGGAAATAAGGAAGGAGGCATCAGACACCAACGGGTGCTGAGCCCATGGTCGATGATGATGGTGTCCTTAAAAATCTCTACCGTTCTCCATCATGTCATCCAGGCTGTTGTGTATACCAGCACTTCTAATATTGTAGAATGACTCAATACTCTGTAAGAGACAGGATTCTTTCTAATGTGCTTTCACAAAATCTATGGTAATAAGGGCATTGCTGTCTACATGTCTCCTACCAAGTGGTAATGAATGGTGTTCCCAATGTGTTGCTGCTAATAACCTCAGCTAGAGTGAAGAGTTCAGCTGGGAGGGGAGTTTGTTTGTAAAAGTTTGCCGAGTTTTCAGAATCGGGTGTTTCAGAGCCGGCTCTTCGCTAATTAGGGGTTAGTAAACTAAATTAGCAGTAAATTAACATTCATTTCTCTGCTAGTACAGTTGAGCTGCAGGAAATTACCCAAATTATTCAGGTAGTGACATTCATCACTGGATGGAATGAATGTAGCTTAAACAAGATTTAGTGCTACACTGTAGCTAATATTCACAGCTGTGATAGCAAAAAGGCAGACCTCCTCATTCACCATCGTTTTGACAGTGTAGGAGTCAGTCTAGGGCAAGATGTTCATCTCAACTGTAGATTATTTAAGCAATAGGACATGACAGACAGAGTGCATTTCTGAGAGATCACTGCATGCCTTAGGTGCAAATTGGGAGGCGCATGGCTTGTAGCTTCACAACTTACTGTTACTGTAAAATTAAAATGCCACCCCCAAAAATATCATCAGGCATTAACTGGGGATAATTGCTATGGCAGCAGCTTAAAGCCATTCATAAAGATCCATCTGAATTCATAGCTCTAAAGACATTTCATAATTATGGTTAATATTGTCATCCCCTATTTCAGGGAGAGGATATACAGATTTCTATGCCGTTGTCTAAGTGCTCAATATTTTATCTAGGGCTTAGAATCTTACCTTATTGCTCAGAAGATAGGTTGGCTTGGGGAACTGGTAGTTAACTATACAGCCAGATCCTGACAGGTCAGTAGCTCAACCCCAACTTGGCTCCACAGTGGCCTACAGACCTTGCCATCAAGTGATAATATTCAAAAAGTCTGGCTAAAGATTGGGGCTTGCCCAACCCGCCCCCCCGCCACCTTTGAGCATGCTAACAATGATAACCACACTTATAAATACCTGTTCTCTTCCTGGTGTGTCCCTTGTGGCTGTGCTTGGTATGAATGCTTTTCCATTACATACTGTCCATAGTTTATTATATCACACTTCCATAGGAGGAGAATTCACATTTTTTACTTTCCATTTCCCTGTATTTTACCATCTGTAGCATTTGCCCAGTCCCCGAAAGCTCCATCTTCCTCTCCAGACCCTCCCTGATGTCCCTCCTGTCCCCAACAGACCTTCCCATGGGAGAAACCAAGCTTAAGATCTATGTTTCCATTGTGCTGGTTCCTCTAGCAGAGTGCCTGCTGCTGGGAGACTAGCGTTGCTTTTATTACCAGCTGTGTTGTGCTACATGCTTTATAGAGCCAGTCAGGAGAAGATTTTTATTTTCATGTGGAAAATGTTGATAAAAACAGATTGGTTTTGGTGGCCATGGAAATTGTGCTGTGGAAGTTTTTCCTCTATTAGGTTTGAGTGTCCCTCCCACCCCCACACTCCACCCCCAGGCAGATGCTTGTTGTGAATTTTCACTCCTGTCAATGAGATTGGCCCTTTGAGAGAGAAGAGGTCATGGCATCTGTGATTTCTCAGCTCACTACAGGTGCCTGGCAGAGGACAACTGGGCCCTAGAGGCGGGAGAGGCCTGGTGAGTCAGAGTTGCCTGTGAGCACTGGCTGAGACAGACCAGAAGGGGGTGTGGGATCTGCCTGAAGAGGAAGGGAGATGCCCTGGAGGAACAGGAGCAGCCGTGCCTGAGAAGAGCTGGTGCAGAGCGCCACTCAGAAGAATAAAAGGTTGATGATGATGACCAGCCAGAGCTGGGGAAACACTGCTGGGTTATGGAAGAGCTGGTGCAGAGGGCCCTAGAAAAGGTGAGTCTAACCAGCCTAGTCAGGTGCAGCTGATCCCAAGCTGAAGGGCTGAAAAGGTAGAGGGCAGATGCCAGGAGCTAGGACAGGACTCTTAGGGGGGCAGGCACAGCCCAGTGGGATGCTGCAGGGAGAATGTCCCGGGAGAACTTCCTGGGGGAAGGAGAGGGACCCCGGGACCGGGGCTAACAGAACTTGTAGAGGGCAGCTAGTGACGCTCAAGTGGGTGACCTGGGAACAGTGACCCTGCAGTGGGATTGGAGAGGTTCTGGACTGTACCTTGTTCTGCTTTGTGGTGCAAAGAGTGGTGCCGGGGCACTTTCTGTTCAACAGGTGTTTGAATTTGCTGTTGAGGGGGGTGACATTCCTTTGTATGGGAAGGTGAAGGGAAGGCTGAGGCAGGCCCAGCACTTATGTCACAGCCTGCCAGGAGGGAGCTGCCTTCTGACCTAACCACTTGCTGTTTTCTAATCACATGTATTATAGCCCATGTGGTGACCAATGTATTCAGACAAGCTCCCACCCTGTCAAAGCATGCTGGGAAACTAGAAATAGGTACCTTAACCGGCAGGTGGTTGGGGCAGAACCATAGCTGCACCACCCCCCAGTCTCCATTCAGAACACTCTGTGCTCTCCTGGTAGATGTGTTGGTACAGGCTCTGTGCCTCCTCACCTCAAGGAGCTGCAATTCTATCCAGCTATTACACCATCTGTGTAAGGGGGAAGCACCTGTGTTAAGGTGGAGTCTGACATGCAGAAATTAATGAACAAAATGTTTTTTTAAAGAAATGTGTTTCATGTGTTTAAAATTCCCAACAGGAAAAGAATATAAACAAGGTCAGAGCTTTAAAGATGTTTGTTTGCAATATTCAGCCTGTAAGTGTGTCTTTGTTTTTCAGTGGTTCAGATAGGACATGACCCAGGATAAACAAAGGAGACAAAGATGGAACTTAAGCTGTGTAGAAGCTTGTTTATAGCTGTGCCTATAATTAAGTGCCGTTTCCTTGTATTAAATGCCACCTGTTTCAGATGTATTGTGACTCCATAAAACAAAGCACTAGTTATGCCCAAGTGGATAGCAAGTAGACTTTTTTTATTTTTAGTTATCCATGCAATCTTTTAACTGAATTTTGAGGATTCTTCTCTGGAAGCCCTTGAAAATCAATTTACACAGTAAGCCCACCTTCACAAAATCCAGTACAGCCCTAGTTATTCATTAAGAAGATTAACAAGTAAACTGGTGCTTCTGTCTCCTGTAGCTGCACAGTTGGCATTTTAGCAAATTTTGCCGTGTAGTAATATTAATACTTCCTGGGGCTGTCATTCCCCTCATCTCTTCTGCCCTTTCCCAAAATAATTCTTTGCTTTTGATCTTGGAATTTTTAAAAATCTTGGATTTACTGCCAGAGTTCACATTTTATGAAGTGGTCATTTTTTAATTATACAGGGATAGTTATCACTGTAGCAATGTTGTTCACCAGCTTTCAGTGACACCCCGCCCCCCCCGGCTTTATTTTCTGCTGATTATATCCCGAGAAGAACTTGAAGCTCTAGGCACCTAATACTGTAATGCCTCATTGGTCACTAAGCAAACAACAGGGAACAGAAATTAAAGCAGAAGTGGGAGGAAGGTTGCAGGAGCACCTAAATCAACAATAACTGATGAGAGGCAGCCCCAGACAGGGGGAGGCTGCAATGCAGGTGTCCCGACTCTTGGCCTGAGTGTGACTGCACAAAATGACAAGCGCATGCAAAGAGCAATACAAGGTGCTCCTGTAGGACAGTGCTGGGAAACAGGCCAGCCATGACTTCTTACTTCTGTGGCCCAACCTGGAAAAGAAGCAATTCTAGCAGCACGCAGAGCAATAAGAAATGATCAGGGTGACAGAGCTGCACTCAGTCGTCAACGGTGGAGCCAGGCGGC
This sequence comes from Carettochelys insculpta, assembly GCF_033958435.1. NCBI lineage: Eukaryota > Metazoa > Chordata > Testudines > Carettochelyidae > Carettochelys > Carettochelys insculpta. The sequence goes on along the minus strand of NC_134147.1, from coordinate 47,845,125 downwards.
CACCCTCTAACATCAGCTACTAAAAATGACTGAATGGACAAATAATGAGAGGCTCTCTGGCCTGAGGAGAGAGGGCAATGGCCAATGAACTGGAAATGTGGCACCTCTCCAAAACCCACTGAGGTCGGTGGCTGGGCCCCTGCCTCTTGACTTCAGCTCAGGCCCATGAAAAGCATACGGAAGGTTTGGAGCATTGGTTCAGCTAAGAATGGCATCCAAAATGAAGGCACTGATGAAGTGCCTCAAATATCTTAAGGCAGGGAGCATGGCTGAAATGTTTGTGTTTTCTAGTGCAGACTCCAAAGCATTCACTGCTGTCCCTGGAGTAACTGCTTGTGTGAGGTGAGCAGAAAAATGGCTCTCATTGCATGACAGCACAAATGCTAACACTCTGGCTGTGTGCTTTCGGGTCCTCCTTCAGCAGCTGGTCAGCTACAGGAGAAGAGCCTCCTACCACGGGCCTCTTTAGTTCACGTACTAAAGGTCTCGGTTTCAACCATTGCTGGTGACTTGAATATTTACACTGCACCATTCTATCACACTTATTATACCAGACCTTTCTCTTCAAGTACTTCCACTAGCTTACTGTGATAAGCCAACCAGAGACAATTGGAAGGAAGGTACTAGCTAGCTGATGACATTTCACAAGAAAATTAGCTCAGGACACCTGTTCTAACAAACAGTCTTATGAAAAGTCCCATGAGATTTTTACTGACAAGGTAACCTTATATTACATTAAGGTGTAATGTCCAGATTCGTGCTAGGTGCTGGAGAAACACTTCAGAGACTGTCCCCACCCTAAAGAGCTTCCATTAAATAAATGGTCTATACAAATGGGTAAGATCTTTTGGTTTATAGCTCAGATGCCAGCTAATGAAATATTCTCCTCTTCATAGAAGGAACTCTTCTATGGCTAAGCTGCAATGACGACAAGCAACGCAGCCAAGTCAATATTAATGTGAGATATAAATAAACTTTTTAAAAAACGAGAATAAAAAGTTTGGATTGAGCTGCTTTAAAAAAAAAAAGGCAGTTCCAAGTGTGGTTTAAAAAAGCCCGTATGAACCAAGTCTGTTGCAAACACAAATCATATATCATTTGGAAAAGAGAGCTCACAAAAGAGAAGATGATCAACTCTGAACCCTTTTTGTCTTAGTACAAAAGGAACATCTTTAAGAAATGAGAAAACCCTCATTTTCTCTTCTGATAGCACAAGTTATATATAATCTTGAGAGGCAGGAAAGGGCGTATAATTTAGTGTGTTGCAGCCAGAGGCAGCGCACGAAGGAAGGGATGGGAGGAGAGCAGTAGGTGCTGTGCTTTTCCTTGCAAGACACTCAGCCACTGCTGACCCCTGGGATCTGAGCAGCTGCACGCTGTAGGCAGTGGGAGGCCTGATGCAAAGCCTGGGGAATCCCTGGGCAAAGAGATGGGTGCAAGTCTAAGCGGTGCAGCTTGCAACCCTGGGGATGCGGGAGGCTGGGGAGGCTGACAGCCTCCTTTGAGCTTTCTTAACTAGGAGTGCTCTTGTGGCTGAAATGACCCAGGACATCCATGGGCACTCATAAGAAGCTGCCGAAGCAATAACAGCCTGAGCCCAGCTACCTATAGGTATGAAATGGCCCCACTCCATCCTGCTCCATTCCCCGCACGCCTGTTCCTAGTACCCACCCTACATGGGGGTTTGCAGAGGGGGCCCTGTAAGGCAGTATGCATTGATTTCCAAGCTCCTGTTCTGGGGTACCCTCTCCTGACCACATGCTGGGTTTTTTCATCCCCCTGCAGCAATGTGTCAGCCACTGTGGGCAGGAAAATCTCCTCTTGGCCGCGTCTACACGTGCACACTACTTCGAAGTAGCGGCGCCAACTTCGAAATAGCGCCCGTCATGGCTACACATGTTGGGCGCTATTTCGAAGTTGAAATCGACGTTAGGTGGCGAGACATCGAAGTCGCTAACCCCATGAGGGGATGGGAATAGCGCCCTACTTCGAAGTTGAACATCGAAGTAGGGCACGTGTAGACGATCCGTGTCCCGCAACATCGAAATAGCGGGGTCCGCCATGGCGGCCATCAGCTGAGGGGTTGAGAGACGCTCTCTCTCCAGCCCCTGCGGGGCTCTATGGTCATCGTGTGCAGCAGCCCTTAGCCCAGGGCTTCTGGCTGCTGCTGCGGCAGCTGGGGATCCATGCTGCATGCACAGGGTCTGCAACCAGTTGTCGGCTCTGTGGATCTTGTGTTGTTTAGTGCAACTGTGTCTGGGAGGGGCCCTTTAAGGGAGCGGCTGGCTGTTGAGTCCGCCCTATGACCCTGTCTGCAGCTGTTCCTGGCACCCTTATTTCGATGTGTGCTACTTTGGCGTGTAGACGTTCCCTCGCAGCGCCTATTTTGATGTGGTGCTGCCCAACATCGAAGTTGAACGTTGATGTTGCCAGCCCTGGAGGACGTCTGACGTTATTCATCGAAATAGACTATTTCAATGTCGCTACATCAAAATAAGCTATTTCGATGTAGCGTGCATGTGTAGATGTAGCCCTTATGTGTCTGAGGGCCTGATCCATACTCCATTGGCATCAGTGGGAGTGCTTGGGAAGGAAAGCACAAAGCCTTCACATGCAAGAGCCTCATTCACTAATGGTTAAATTGTACTCAGTGTGTGTTTATTGTAAACTTGAAAAGAACTATTAGCTAACTACCTCACACACCAAGCTCCTGTAGCCTGAACACTGAGACGAGTCCATTAATCACACTTGGGAGCCTTTCTGTTCAGATGGGTACTGATGCTGAACATTGAAAGCACCAGGAGCTGGAAGTACTGAGCACCTTGCAATAGGAGCCCATGTGCTGCCTGCATGTAGTGCTGGTCCCTGGGAATTAATATCTTGGAGGACTAGTTTGTGTGCATGTGTGTGCGCGCGAGAGAGAGATTGAGAGAGAGTTTGGAAGTTTTTGGAGAGAGCAGTCTCAGATTGGACAATTCCCCTGATTTTGATGAGCCCCAGCCATGGGGGGAAGGTGCTATAGCTTTGATTTCCCTTCTGTTTTATTTCTGCCTTTCCATGGTTTTTCCTTTGTGTTGACCTGAACAGCATAAATATCTGTTTGATAAATGCCGTAAAAGCCCATTATTAGGGTGATGGAACCAAAGTTAAAAACAAATCCAACAATGTGCATATGAAAGGTTTCCCTCTTGATAGCTTGGGGGGGGGAACCCTGAAAACTAATTCAGTTAAAAGAACATTCAACCTTTTTGTTCCTTCTGTGGTTTGATTTCTGTAAGGCAGGTGCACAGAGATGAGAGTGATTCCTTTTGAAATACTTTGGCTGGCACACCCATAGGCAGAACTACGAGAGATCAAACCGGTGAGTTTTCTGGTACAAAACAGCCGGCTGTTATTAAGCTTCTGCTTTATGGTGTGAAATGTTTTTCTGTCCCAGATGCTTTTCAATCTGTTGCTGCTCATGCCTCCTGCTTTTTTCCTTATTAAACATGGCCACAGGTTGAGACCAAAAGGCAACTTCTCCTGTACAGACCTAAGAGAATTCTCTCTCTCGTCGTTCTGCTGCTCCGACGTTACCTTTACCCTACTCCCTGAGGTTGTGCTATTGTTTTTTAGATGGTGCTGTGCTTGCAGAGTTTGGTACTGCGCATTGTGAGTGAAGCTGGAAGAACTGACTCTTGGGGCCAGATTCTTAGTGAGTGATGTAGCTCCGTGATGGTGAATGGACCTATCCTGGATAACCCCTTGTTCCTTCTCTTCTCCTTCTCCAGGAAGAATGTTATCAGCTGTTATCTAATATAGCTCTGCTCGAGGCTACTTTTAAAGCTCAACCTGAACCTGACCTAAGCACAGCTGACCTGAGAATGTTGAGTCATCATACCGGACCCAAACCGTACTCGGGTCAATATTGTAACCACCTTGTCCTGTGGGCTTGGCCTGATGGTGGTTTGCTACTCCTGATGCCCTATGCCTGCATCCCTATCTGGCCACCGCTAGACACCTGAGCCCAAGCAGTAACATGTCTTGTCTTGTGGGTTTGTTATTGAGAGCCTGTATTTGTCCCTTGGCCTCAAAGGTTTTATCCTCCATCACTGGCAGTCTGATACGGCTGCTGATCCATGTTATTGGGTTTGCCTTGCATCTGGCTCCACTATCGAGCTGGAATCAAATTCGTCATTGTTCTGAAGTCATTGAGGCAATTGTGGCAGCTGAAAGGCTGGCAGCTGCCTTCTGCAGGGTGTGTACATTGAGAATCTTTGATGCTATTAAAGTCACGCTGCAGATAACCTCCTCTCTGTCTCAGGTCTCTACATCCTCAGTCGCTGCATGGACTGCTGCTACTTCTCTGGGGTAGCCAAGATACTAGGACACACAGTGGTTTTGTTTCATACTCCCTTTGACTATAGGCCAAGCATTTTCCTTTCTGCCTTTCAGGCAGCTTTCCACTGGGCCACGATGCCTGGATTCTCGGTTGGTCACTCTGTGTCCTGGTTCCTGCTTTCCTTTAGGTTGGGCCAGTGGACTCATTCAGCACTCGGTGTTGTCATTAGTTCAACCCATTCCTTGTACAGTCAGCTCTCTTGGCTGTTTGGAGCGTTGCAGTAGATATGGCAGTTCCAGGACATTAGGGAGACAGAGTGGTGAGGTCATGTCTGATCTGACCCACTTCAATTCGGCGGAGAGACAGAGGGCAACTTTTGAGCTTCCAAGTCCTATGTAACTCAGAAACTTGTTTTTCACTAGCAAAAGTTGGTCCAATAACTGTTCTGACCTCACCCACCTTGTTCTACTATTTTGGGGCATTTACCTAGGGTTAGATGTATTTCTGTCAGCTTTCCTGGGACCTGGAATCAAGTGTTTCACACATGATCCTGCCCCTAATTGGTTAATCATTTTTTTTTGTGTCCTAAACTGAATGTGAACAACAGAGTTTCCCTTGTCTGCTTGGTTTTGGGTAAAGAAACCAACATCTCTCCACAGCCTCATTCTGCTGAGGTCAGAGTACTCAAGTGCTAAGACTTCCAGCATTAATCATGACAACAGTGTCTCCTGGTGCCTCCCCCAAATGCTTCCCTCCTCCAAGCTCTGCTCCTCTCTTTGGTTCCATGCAGCTTACTACAGTGAGCACTTGGGCAAATGAGTACCCTGGTTGAAATCAGTGGTGTTGCTTGCTCGTATGTGTAGGCCTGACAGGATCTGCATTGCTTTTGAGCATCATACCCTTGGTGCTCTGCCAGTGTTTCTCAGTTTAGCTCACAGACACACACACAACTCTGTCCTATGGCTTCTTCCAGAACTATGTTCCCCTGTAACTGGGACAGGCTCTAGTTCCAATGTTTGAAAATGGTTCCAAATCCAGATTTAGAACATTGCATGGTGCAAAATGTTTGGGCCCTGGGTTTTGCTTCGAGCCATTTATGATTACCAGTGCAGAGTCCAGTATGGGCACATTCCTGGGCTAAGACCAAGGGTGCTGTGCTGCTCTGGTGAGAGGGGAAGAACAGAGGATTTGCATGTCCCTCTTGAACCATCTGAGCTTCAGGAACTGCTTCTGTTTCTGCACTTGGCTTCACTTGCATCTGGGAAGGAACATTTGGCCCAAATGTGGAGAGCAAGTGAGGGAGAGAATATGAATACTTGGTTGCTTACGTCACCAGTCTCTGTTGCAGACACAAAAAAACGCAGGGTTACTGAAGGAAGAACAGTTGTAATCTGTCAATGTGCTGGCAATACTCCTTCAATATCCTCTGTTACCAAAAAAAGGCCCAAGGAAACTGGTGGACGTCTAGTTGGTTTTGGAGTCTGCAGATGGGCTGATCATAGAACTGGAAGGGACCTCACGGAACCTCAGGAGGTCATCAAGTCGGGCCCCCTTCACTTGTAGTGGGATCAAGCACCATTTGGGTCATGGTAACAGACAGGAAGCTGTGCTAGTCTATACACTATCAAAACAAAAAGCAGTCAAGTAGCACTTTAAAGACTAGCAAAATAGTTTATTAGGTGAGCTTTCGTGGGACAGAGCCACTTCTTCAGACCATAGCCAGACCAGAACAGACTCAATATTTAAGACACAGAGAACCAAAAACAGTAAGCAAGGAGGACAAATCAGAAAAAGATAATCAAGGTGAGCAAATCAGAGAGTGGAGGGGTCGGGGGGGAGATCAAGAATTAGATTGAGTCAAATATGCAGACGAGCCCCTATAGTGACTCAGAAAGTTCACATCACGATTTAAACCGTGTGTTAATGTTCCGAATTTGAATATAAATGTCAGTTCATCCGCTTCCCTTTCTACAAAGGAGCGATAATTTCTTTTCAGTAACACACATACCTTGAGGTCATTGACAGAATGCCCCATTCCATTAAAATGTTGACTAACTGGTTTGTGGATCTGGAGTGTTTTGATGTCTGTTTTGTGCCCATTGACCCTTTGTCTAAGGGAGTTAGAAGTCTGTCCAATATACAAAGCATCTGGGCATTGTTGGTACATGATGGCAATACCTGAAATGATAGGGCATCCAGGGTTTCCAGGTTTGTGGATTTTGGGAAGTAAATAGAATAATCCAGGCTGCGGCTCAGATGGTGTGTCTGAGTTAATGAGGGCCAGACACATACCCAGGACAGAACACCACTGCATCACTTACAGCCCCCAACTCAGACCACTGCAACGAATTATTAAAGACCTACAACCTATTCTTAATCAGGATGCTACACTCCAGAAGGCCCTGGGTGACATGCCTGTTCTCTCCTACAGACAACCTCCCAACCTCATGAGGATCCTTACTAACAGCCACAGTCTATACCCCAGGAACACCAGTCCTGGAACCTTTCCCTGCAACAAAGCCCACTGCCAGCTTTGTCCACATATCTTCTCTGGAAATACTATCACTGGACCTAACCAGGTTACTCACAGAATCACGGGCACTTTCTCATGCTCCTCTACTAACATCATATATGCCATCATGTGACAACAATGCCCAGATGCTTTGTATATTGGACAGACTTCTAACTCCCTTAGACAAAGGGTCAATGGGCACAAAACAGACATCAAAACACTCCAGATCCACAAACCAGTTAGTCAACATTTTAATGGAATGGGGCATTCTGTCAATGACCTCAAGGTATGTGTGTTACTGAAAAGAAATTATCGCTCCTTTGTAGAAAGGGAAGCGGATGAACTGACATTTATATTCAAATTCGGAACATTAACACATGGTTTAAATCGTGATGTGAACTTTCTGAGTCACTATAGGGGCTCGTCTGCATACTTAACTCAATCTAATTCTTGATCTTCCCCCCCACCCCTCCACTCTCTGATTTGCTCACCTTGATTATCTTTTTCTGATTTGTTCTCCTTGCTGACTGTTTTTGGTTCTCTGTGTCTTAAATATTGAGTCTGTTCTGGTCTGGTTATGGTCTGAAGCAGTGGGTCTGTCCCACGAAAGCTCACCTAATAAACTATTTTGCTAGTCTTTAAAGTGCTACTTGACTGCTTTTTGTTTTGACATTTGGGTCATACTTGAGAAAGGTCTATCCAACCTGCTCTTAAATATCTCCAATGGTGGAGATTCCGCAACCTTACTAGACTATTAAGCACTGGAATAAATCACCCTGACAGTTAGGGCGTTTTTCCTAAGTTCATCCTAAACTCCCTTTGCTGCAACTTAAGCCCATTGCTTCTCGTCTTATCAGAGGTTAAGGACAATAATTTTTCTTTGTCTTCCTTGCAACACCCTTCCAGGCACTTAAAAGCTGCTGTCAAGTCCCCGTCAGTCATCTCTTTTCCAAACTAAACAAACCCAGTTCTTTCAATCTTCCCACATAGGTCACGTTTTCTAGTCATTTAATTACTTTTGTTGCTCTTCTTAGTCTAGCTAGTTTATATAGCTATTCATTACACTCAGCTATCTGATGGCATCAGCGTCACTCAAGAGTCCCACACTGAGAAAACCCTGACTTGTCTTTTTCTGAAACACAAGCCTGAGCTCAAGTGCCCAACTCAGCATGGGTACTGAGCAATCTCATAAGGGTGAATGGGCCCTCCGGGGATTGGGGGGTGAGGGTCAAACAACAGAAGGCCTTACAGGGATAAAATGTCCAAGTGAAAACCGGCAGAAACTAGTTTGTCTGTGAAGGTCTTGGAGGAGGTGGTTTAGCACAAAGACAGACATTATGGATCAGAGCTGCGGGTACTGAAATCAATTTACAACAGCTGAGTGTCTAGCCCTGTATCATTAACCTTTGTGACTCAGCACTAGAGCACATGACCATACATGACTTCTCCCCATCCTTATAGGTGGGAAACGGAGGCTTAGCTGTTAAAAGCCAGACTCTGATCCCCTCACTCGTAGTGAATAGTGCTCCTTGGGTAGGTCTACCCGGTAAGTCTACCAGACTCGCTGAGGAAGGTGCTACTCTGTATGGAGGAACAGGCTGGGAAGGAGACCCAGGAGAGAGGAGGTGAAGACAGGCTAGAAAGAACATCAGGGAGCAGACCAGACTCCTTCAGGAGACTCCTGAAATTGACCTATAAGAAGTAGGGAGATTTCTGAGGGGCTTCCAGAGTCCTGGGAGGGGAGACAGTGGGGAAACCTGGTGGGAAGAAGCAAGCTAGGACAACCCAGCAGGTTCTGAGAGTGAGGCAAAGAGCAGAGAACTGCAGGGAAACCCCAGAAAGACAGAAGACTTCTAGGATTGGGGATTATCTGGATCTCCAGTTGGATTTCCCTTGAACTGGCAGGAGACTGAACTGGGAATGTGATCTGACCAGAGGTCTTAGCCATGGACAATGTAGTCAAAGATTGCAAGTGAGTGCTAAAGAAGACCCTCTGCAGGGCTGTGCCCTGGTGCAAGTGGGTATAACAACCATGTGGGCACCTGCTTACAATGTCAAGCTATTACCCCAAGGGCTTGTCTGCATGGGGACTTGGTATGGCGTAGCTAGGGTGCAACACTAAACCATACTAGCTCGTCTGGGCATTTCTCCCATGTCAACAGCCTGAAATGATTTTCCCAAAGTCTGCAGAGTGGCAGAGCCAGCATGAGCCTCCAGGAGTTCCTGGTTACACCTAGTCTCCTGCTGTCTCTAACTGTAGCAAGAGATGGACAGAGAGGGAATCTGTTTGGTTGGTCCAGCTTTTGCTGGTGTGAGAGACAAGCTCTGAAACTTAAATGTCTGATATATTCTGAGATAATTTCCCTATATTAATATAACTTTTAGTAATTATTTTAATTAAGAATACTTCAACTTGTGGTGTTTGTGGTGGTGCACAGTCCCAGAATGGGGAATTACAGTTCTGGGAACTTGTCTGTCACTCTGAAATTTCACATTGTGATTTATTACAACTGATTTTTATCCCCGTAATCACTGGGCTGCCTGCTTTTTGTGGTGTTGTCATTAGCACATGCACAGTTCATTTGATGTTGACCTGGTACAGTTTATTCTAGGATGGCTTTGTAGCAGTATTCTACTGGAAGTGTATTTGATGTTGAAAAGATGAAGAGATCTTGTCAGGTTCTTTCCTGTGTGGGAGTGGTGTGCTTGAGGCTGCCCTGTCAATTTCTCTGTTTGCTTTTCTTTTCATTACATGACTCAGTCAAAGTAGGAGTCAGGAAGGATCACTTGCATTTCCGTAGGCCCTGGATTTTTGTTTATATTATCACCCCAAAAAGTTATTTAAATACCAATTTGTATTAGTTTAGCAGACTTTTAGCTTCTTGTCCTTTCTATTTTCCTGTGCTCGGACGGTATTCTAACAGACACACTAAGAGCATGTGGTGTTAATGCGTTTAGGAGTGTAATGCCCTGAAGGACTAACAAAGAGGACACTGGCAAGGGGAGAAAGATCCCTGAAAGTGTTCTTGCAAGCCACAAGGATTAAGGAATGTCGATGGGAGGAGAGCTCCCATCCACATTCTGCAGTGAGAACAGGGTCCAAAGTCGACAGCTGTAAAATCGATTTTAGGTACATAATTGCCGTACGTAAAATTGTGTAGCAGCCACTGATATTCCCATTACTTGTCGACATAGCCTTAGAAAGTGGGGCCAAAAGGTTTGTTGCAGTGTCCACTTGGGGCCAAAAAAAAGGCAAAAAAAGTTTTGAATGTGAATGTTTGTGAAATAGGCTGCCTGAGGAGGGGTGATTTAAAAATGCCTTCTACAAACGTCCCAACATCACGCTGCTTTTGACTGTGACAGACTATAGACTTTCCAAACTGCAGAATCTCCATAACCCCATATGAAATCACATGCACTACGGGTGCTCCAAAGCTCTAAAATAACCCACCCCAAGCCTGGTTCCAATGAATGCTTCTCACCCTTCAGATCCCACCTGCCTGTCTTAAGTCTGAACCCAGATATGACATTTACAAATAGCTCTTAACTTTCTAATAAGCTGAACCAAACCTGAATGCCCCTGAATGCTGGAGCTAAAGGCTGCACCTTTGGTCCTGTGAAAGGATTCGTTCAACCATTACCGAAAGGAAGCCATCTCCAGGCTGAAGCCTGGAAACGTTTTTTAAAGGCACATGGCACCATCACAAAACTGTGGGGGAAAAAAAAGAGAAAAGAAAAGTGCAGCCAGTTGAAACCAATAGGCCAATCAAAGGAGACAGGATATACAATATTGGCCCCTGAGCTCTTTCAGGTAAAAGAAATGAATGAGGCACTGCTACAGATTTTGCCATTTACGCCACATGCTAGCTTTTGTCTTCTTCCGCCATCAACAAAGCCTCTTAGTCTAGCTCCAGGTGCTTCATAGAATGCCTCCCTGCCACTCCAACCAGCTGAATAAACCCCACCATAGTGCAAAGCGTATGGTGAGTACAAGCAGCATTAACGATAACCCTGTGTGTATGTGACCAAAGATGTGAGCAGGCTGATTTGTGACCCAGAACTAACAACCAAGAGCGGGTTTTAGCCACTCCCACTGGACTGGCCTCTTCTTCCTCAGGTTCGCTCCTTTGAAAACCAGACCAGCTGCTTGTCTTGCCTACAGCTAAGTCCAGCTCTCAGCCCCAGGAATTGGCTCAAGGGACAGACAGCGCCAAAGCGATGGGAATAGCTCTCACCTTGAAATGAAGCTGTTTTTCCAGCTGTGACTTGAGTGTGCAGGAGCAAAGCCTCTCTCCATCCAGGTGCACTGTGCACAGGTCAAAGGGGGTGCTGTTCTCTGGTCGGCAGCTTTTTGTCGAATTTAAAGTCAATGTTACGACACACGTCCATTTCCCTTGGATCTTCAGTGTCCTGTCCCAGCGTGCACAGGACTGGCCATACCAGAAAGGCACTGGGTTTACAATCTTGTCACGCGACTGCATTGGTTGTGTACTGGGGGGCAGTGAGTGTGGTGTGCATTGAAGCAAGCAGTTCATTGAGCCGTTTTGACTTTCCCACTTTTTCAGTACAAAAGTGCAGCTGTCCCTGCCCTGGTGCTCCTTGATGCAGCCTGCACAGACAGGGATGAGCTATAATAACCTGTTATTGTTAGCTTATCACAGTCCCACAGCAGAAAACCTGCCTTCCCCTATTTAAAGTCCTGACGCTCCCAGCTGGCGCTCTGCAGCATGCAGCTGGAAAGCCAGGTGATGGAAGATGAAAGCTGGCAGCATCTTGGCCCGTCTCCTGGAATCAGCTGTATTTTTTTTCCATTTGAGATGTGCTTGGAATTAGACTGCTACCCCTGCTTCTGTCTTCGGCTTCCTGCTGTCATCACCAAAGGTGAGGCCTTGTCTCACGGCCCCCATCTCCTTTCTCTCCAGATTCGTCCCTGATCCCTTGTCTGCTATTGCTACTCTTCCTGCCCTGTTGCCAACATTTCTATGTCCGTTGTGCACAGCAGGCCAGGAAGCCTCCTGAACATGTGCTGTCACTTACTGCAACACTCCTGCAATTGGAGGGTCACTTTTCACATTCATCTGACAATGAATGGCGTCGCTCTGAGATCTGCACCCCTTGACACGTGCAGAGCTTGTCTCTGAGCTGTCTGGAGATGCCGTAGCTAGCTATATGCACTGATTTCTTTCCAGAAATAGGGCTAGAGCTCCCATGCAGGATTCTAACAACCCCAGTACCTCACTACAGCACCCCAGGCCAATCCAAACTTTCCCATCACAACACCCGGGCAAGCCAGTAGCTTACTCTTGCCCACAGATGTGGCCAATGGCTCTTGCCCAAGAAAGCACTCTGTCGATGCAAAGGAGAATCTTTCATTCCAGAGGACAGGCCTGAGGACAGCTGATTTACTATGCATACCTTACTGGAAGCATAAGAATAGTTCCATTTATCATCTCCAAGCTCCTTTCACATTCAGCTGTTTTCCTGTAGTGGCTAATCTGTATTTGTAATACGGTAGAGGGGACGGCATTCCCTCCAATCTTGTGCACCATTCAGAAAAACTGTGTTAGAAGATGAACAACTAATGGAAACAATTAATCTTCTGAGAGGTTCCTTCTTATCATTTGTGGGGCAACGTTCATTTTCTGAACCCCTTGGTTTAAATGCATCCGGGAAGGACAAATGGACCCTAAATTTCAGATTTTATTAACAAGCTTCTCATAAACGTAGGGCTAATAAAAGAGCTCACATATATCTATTTCTTGCTTACAATGGAAATATTTTTTAACAAATAAGCATTGTCCTGCAGCATTGGCAACCCAGATGATACAGCTTTGTTTTCCTGTGTAAGGACTCGAAAGTGAAACTGACTAGAATCTGATTTTATATTTTCTAAATGAAACTACCTCAGGTATGTTCACTGGCGCAACATCAGAAATGCAAAAAAGGAAAAAAATCAGAGAAGAGTAAATGCTAATGCTTAAAGCCTTTGGCATGAAGCCTTGAAGGCCCTGTAAGTAATGTAGTAAGGAAAATATTTTTTTAAATATGCAGGAACCTCTGTCCTTCTCCTCACGTTCCCAAACTGCTTGTTTTAATGGAAGGCAGTGTTACAGGACGGAATTTGCTCTTCATCACCTGACCTGTGTGTGCCTGGAAAAGCTGCTTTTCTTGTTTGTTCTGCCACTTACTTCTTCCGCCAGGGAAATATAGTTAATGTCAGTGACTGCTGTTTTCTTAACAATAATAAAGTGTGCTGGAATCATGCATATCTGAAGGCACATATGTGCCAGGTGATGAAAACTTTTCTTCAGGCAGATGGAGGGCTTGCAGGGCTGGTGTCTTATGGGCCAGCCCTTCAGTCTGGTGTGGCTATGTAGTGTCTCGCACAAATGAGGGACCAGTGAGGAGAGCAGGCTGGGGAAAAGAATTGCCCCTAATCGCTCGGAGCAGTACTCGGTATTGTGAGCTGCAAATGAGAAGAAGAGTTCTCTGCCAACAAGCACCAGTGCAACCACCAAAGGGGGCAGAGAGAAGATGGATTGGCTCAGACCCGCTGTGATTTGAAGCCTGCTGGGTGGTGGGGGTCTGCAGGGGGACTCCTGCATGTTGAGTATATTGATGTAGGAAGTGGAGTTCACATGGAGTCTCAAGAACTGAGTTAAGTCATCTTGAATGGCCTAGTCCAGGGCTTTGCACATATAGCTCTTGCCAGGAGTACAGCATTATGTAATACACACCTATGTGCATTCGACGGGATGAGCTGGCAGCTATCACGAGGGACCCTCTTATTCCTTAAGTGTATCCACCCATCCTGCCATAGTTATGATACTGTTGTCTCTCTATCTGGATATGGATATGGATTCTGGTCTGGGTATGGTCTGAAGAAGTGGGTCTGTCCCACGAAAGCTCACCTAATAAACTATTATGCTAGTCTTTAAAGTGCTACTTGACTGCTTGTTGTTTTGATACTGTATAGACTAACACGGCTTCCTCTCTCTTACTGTTGTCTCTCTGTTATTATCTGCAGAGATGTACCTATGTGGGCCCCTAGGATAGTAGACAGACCTGGTGGGTCTGTTGTTAAAAGAGGCAAACTTTCAAGCTGCGTTGAGGAAGATCGCTGCATAGATCAAAACCAGCAGAGGTTGGCCCAGTAAAAGATAATTACCTCACCCACCTTCACAGAAAAGCAGCAGTCATTTAGCAACTTAAAAACTAACACAGGTAATGAGCTTTCGTGGGTAAAATCTAATGAAGTGGGTCTCACCCACAAAAGTTCATTACCTAATAAATAAATGTGTTAGTCTTTAAGGTGCTACAGGACTGCTTGTTTTTTTGCGAAGCTACAGCCTAACACGGCTTCCCCTCTGATGCTGCTCACCCACCTCGTCTGTCTTGTATGGATATGTACCAGGAGCAGTTCTCCAGGTTGGCCAGCAGATGGAGAAGTTTTCCTTTCCAAGCCTGGTGTGGTCAACATGTGAAATGTTTCATTGTATTAGAAATAATGTGTCCTCCAGATATTCAGCAGGTATAACTCAGCAGAGATCCACGGAAGCTACTTCCATTTACACCAGCTGAGGATTTGCCCCATGTATACATGCAGAATAAAAGATTTGGTATAAAAATCCTTGAGAGATTACAAGTTTGTGTGTGGGATTTTTATTATTATGTGAAAAATTAACTAAATTATATAGCAAATATATCAGATTTTCTGTGTTTCTCATGCAGTACAGTGAAGTTTTATTTTTAGCTGAGCTCCAATGTGCTGTTAAAAATCAGACAAGGGCATATGAGTGAGCCTTTGGCTCACATTGCTGTTTTATCATTCTAGTACTTTATTATTTTTAATAAAACAGCAGTTGCTGCCATTAACTGTATTCCCATAGCAGCAGAAGTAAATGGTGGCACAAACAAGAACAGAAACCAGGCACTTTCCCTTTCTTAGTGAATAATTGAAGGAGAAAATATTGCCTAGGAGCTGAACGACAACAACAACAACAAAAAAAAAACCCAGAAAAACCAGGGTCAGAAAGCAGGACAAATGCTTTCCTTTCCTTTCCTTAAATCTAACTACCCATATCTTTTTCCTTCTGTGACAGAGAAATACACTCTGCTCCTGGTAGGGATGTGTGTCTCAGCAAAACATACATATCTAGAGCGATACTAATGGACAAAACCTTCAGAGTTCCCTGTGGATAAACCTGGGGTGACTCTACTGACCTGACCTCTTCTCTGTTACACCCAATTTGTCTAGATTCTGCTGTTGATCACACCAGCGTTAATTTGAACTGACTCCATTGCCTGTGTTGGCTGGACTGCCACTAACCCTGGAGGAAATAAAAGATTTGAATCTGGCCAATGACTTGGTGGGGGCCAGGCAGGTCTAACTAAGAATAGATTTGTCCCTTAACAGATGTTCTTGTTGGCAGGGTTACATGACGGGTGTTAAGAGGACCCACTACCCACTTTCTCAGCTGTCGATGCCCCTTACATTGTTGCCTGGACGCTTTTGCCCAAAGCCGTCTGTCACTGTAGAGTCCGTTCTGCACAGGACAGCTCCCCACCAGCGGCCCTGGAATGTGTTCCAGCGGTAAGTGTTGATGGTTCTGCCTGGGCTCCCCTGCCACTCGTTGGCCTTTCCTTGTGCCCATGGCACTCTCCACTTTCAAAGCTAACACTATATTTCAATAGCACTGGACGTACCAAACTGCAAAGCAGAGTGAAGGGGCAAGCAAATAGCTTCCACTGGATACGGTTCTTTTACATTACAGGGAGGCATGTCCTTTTCTGCAAGCTTTTCTCGGTTTCATGTGGGCTAATTCTGGCTTCTGTTCAATATCCTAGCTAGTGCCATAACTTCAGCAGTGGCATCAGAAGCTGCATAGCTGTAGCAGAGAATGCCCCGGCGTTTCCTGTGGGCATGGCTTTTCCCTTCTTCCCACCTAGTTCCTGCTGACACATTTCTCACACTTAGCCTGGAACAGCAGCAAGTGTGGCCTCTATCCCAGTATTTCTTGGCACCATTTGGAGCCGAGGCTGTATGGAGCTGAAGTCTCATTTAACACAATGTGTTTAAATATTGGCCTCTTCGTAGGCTCTGGCAGGAACAGCTTCAAGCTATATGGTGAGGCATTTCCCTGCCTTCAACTTTTTCTGTCAGTTCTGCTGCTGTCTTATGAGACGTGACTACCTGGAGTCTCCTGGCCAGCTCTTCAGCAACCCAACATTCAGGGCTAAAAGAAGCGTCCCTCCCTGGCCAAGCTGCCTCCCTTCCTCGTCTCGCTGTCACTTTCTCCCTTGCCTACGCCTGCCTGGCCATTTCCCATTGCATTTTTCCTTCCCCCTGCACTCCGTTATCACCTTGCTGCTCCTGTAGCCATTTCTCCCCCTTGTTGAAGTGATCTCTCTCATCCCGTGTGCCAGGAGTCCTACTCTCCTACTCCAGAGATGCCTTCAAAGTCTATTTCTTCCCCCCTTTGAGATCCTCCTCAGGCCAAATGCAGATGATTTCTTTGCAGTGCACTAGCCCATTGTCTATCACTGCTGTAACCTTCCTCCATTGCTAGCCTCTCCTTTCTCTGGTAATGCCAGGTTCTACCTGGCTCTTAAATAGGATCTCTTAGACCTGGCAGCAATGGGCTTGCAAGGGTGCCCTGGAGGTTACAATCCAAAGGGTCAGATTTAAGCTTTCCAAGGCAGATGCCCAGGGCCAGAGCCTGAGTCAATGGTGTCATGCTTATTTACATCCCCAGAGGATTGCTTTTTATCTTGCTCTGAAGAGGAATGTACCTCTGTGGCACTCTGGAAACCGTGATTGCTAATGGCCCTGGCTGAGAGTTGAGGCTGGAAGAACATCTGTGCCTTATGTGGTGCTGGTACTATTAAAAACTGAACGTGGGTGTTCTCCCATTTTAGGAAGTATTTTCATGGCCTGTGCAAGAACCCCTCTTGCAAGACATGCTCTTCATTGAAATGTCTGACTCAGATACCCACTTGTTTTTTTTATTCCTTGGGGAAAGCTGAGAGCTTCACCACAAAGTGGTGTGTTACAGGAAGTAGGGGGGCGGGGAATCCTCATTCAGTAGCCTGGTGCAATACTGGTGAGTTAGAAGTTTTATGTGGTGCTCAGGTTCCAGTTATACTTTGTATGACTACTCTGGTACTACAAGTTGTGCAGAGCAGCACTGGGTACAGCTTGTGGCAGACCACTGCTTTTAGACAGCCAGAAGTTACCTGACATCAGCTCTGTGCTTGCAACAAGTTGCCACTCCATGGGACTCATGGATATTTTAAGCACAACAGCACAGATCTTTAGATCATTTAACAAAGGAGTAACGCCACTAAGCAGCAGTAATAGTAGGTTGTTATCTTCAAGTCAGTGAGTACAGGGGAAACCCTCCTCCAGAACTAGTAACGTTACATCTTCACCTCATCTGGAAAATTGGTGCAATCTGTTTGTTACGTATATATCACGTTAATATCCAGTTGGCTTTTGCAATGAACAGGCCTAGAGACTGCTAAAACCAAACACCTCTTTCAGTTTTGAGAGATGGTGTTTCTTGCACTGTGACATGTGAAGAATGAAATAAGCAACATTCAAATTTCAGTTCCATTTTGTCATGAATTTCCAGAGCTATAAGCTAGTCAAAGAAGGAACTGTGAGCCTGCATCAATAGTAGCTATTTTTTTTTTTTGCACTGGCTTTTACTTCTATGTAACTACACGCCCGACACATACCTTTCCCTATCCAAACTTAGAGCAGATTTTTGAATTACGGAAATACTCTTCATCTGAACCCCAGTGGAAGGACAGCCAAAACTCTGCTTGTGTGGTGTCTTTCACACAGATATGGTTCATAAACTCCAAGCACTATGCAAGTACCATAAGAGGATATTTTACTGATTGTGGTATCCATTCACTTTATGTAGTAATACCAATGTCTCAGAGGAGCAAATGAATATTTTTAAGCATCTCATCTACATAATGGCTCAAATGAGAATTTGTTACAGGTTGTATAGCACCCTGGAGGCTCTCTGATCTGCTGCTGCACACTGAAGTATGGAAAATACGCACCAGCTACCAGCATAGTTGGAACGTGGCTATTTTCTGAGCTAGAAACATAGGGTCAGGAAGGACCCCAAGGCTCTGCCGGCACTACAGACTAGGCTGGCATAACTTATGTCACTCAGGGGCGTGAATAAACTGTCATGCGCTTGTGTGCTCAGTGCCATGCTTCAGACAGCGATTCTGCCACTTGCAGAGGTGGCTTTTCTGTTCTGATGGGAAAGTCCCTGGCCTAGAGAATCTCCACTAGCCACATGGCAGCAGCATGGTGGTATCGGTACAGCTGCACCGCTTCCACGCTGTACAGACAGATACGGCCCAGCTCCTGACGTGGCAGCTGTTTTGCCACTGCTGCATTGTTTGTGTGCCACCCCTGGGCTAGGGCAGTGCGTGTTTTTAGCAAAGCTGGGAAAGTATTTGAGTACAGCAGAACCCATTATTTCAGAGGGATTTTGAAGGTGGCAGAAAGGGACTTCTGTGAGCTGTGCTGAGAGCTCTAGGTCTGTGCTGCACTTCTACTCTTCAGAGCTGTGGAAGCATTGCAGGCTAAATGCTACATTTAACAGTAATTTACTGTTGCGGGTACAGAAGTATGTAAGCTGGTATTTGTGCAGAAACTTGCAAAGCATGTCGTACCCAAGGTTCCCATTCAGCCAGGCACTGCGAACACCCTTAGGAAAAGACAGGAGCCATCCCAGGGCATCTGCAACCTAAGTAAACAGGACAGAGCGAGAATGGGAGAAGGGAAGTTGTATTAGCCCCATGTTATGGATAGGGCTTGAGGAGCAAAGGAGAAATGACTTACCCAAAGTCAGACTTCATGGTAGCACTGGGAAATTGAGCCCAGATTTTTCAGGTCCTGCTCCAGTGCCTTAAGCATGAGACCTCCCACCTTCTCAGAGCTTATTTCCCACCTGATAACTGTTTACAAACACAGGAGCATTGGGCCTCATTCATCAGCCCTTATTACTGGCAGGTAATGGGCATTTTGCTGGGCGTTTTAAGGACTACAGCATTTGGCTTTTGGTTTGTCGGGGCTTTGCTAAGGGTTGGCACTCTGGGAGTTTTGGAGTGAAAGCGGTGTGGGCTTCAGGGCCAGGAGCAAGGGCCCTCTCTGCTTTGGGGAACTGAAACAACAGGCAGTGACTCATTTCCCACAGGGCCATGCCAAGAGGTGATGCCTAACTCCCCACCAGCCTGTGGGGGAGAGGGGCTATAAAATCCTGCCACTGTGACTGTGGACCTACCCGGCACAGCTGCGAATGATAACAGGAGAAGCCGGGCAGTGGTGAAGCAGGCACAACCAGTGGCATTAGCTTTTGTGGACTGAAATTATCTTCTGTCCAGTCTCCTCCTCAGCTCTCATTCCCAGAGCATCTGAGCAGCTTCCAGTCGTGCATTAAGCGTTTGTCACACACTTCTTCTCTGATCCTCTTCCCCAGGGGGAGGCGAGTGCAGCAGAGTCTCTCGTGCGGGTAGGTGTGAGGCACGAGGCTTTTGTAATGGAAAGGGAGCCAGCAGTGAAAGGCTCTAAGCCCAAAGTCAGCCACCAGGAGAGCCCATTTCCTTGTTACTAGTAAAATGGCTCCAGGCTGTCAATTAATGAAGCTGTATCTTGACAAGTAGCTAGTAAAAATAGCCCTGTCTTGGTTATTTACAGCCATCGAATGGAGCTTTAATGTTAAGGAAGCGACCTTCACAAACCGCGCAGAACTGACTCTCAGGCAGTGTCCCTGGGGCAAATATTTGCTTTTTTTGCAGGAAGTGTGTGATATGTTTCAACTTGTGAATGAAAATGCAGGTGTGGTGTCTATACCCACTGAATCATATTCTTTTGCCACCAGTGACTACACTTGTCTTAATTTCCTCTCAATTACACTCAGGCATTAACTAATACTGACTAACTACAGCCCAAAATAATTATTGCTATCTGTTCCCTTTGTAAATATAACTCCAGCGCTGAGCTAGAAGAATAATGGCATATTTACAGAAGGCAGCTAATTAAACTGAGCTTCAATTGCTTTCAGTTTGCCAGAAGGAGTCATTTTCACGGCAAAAAATGTGTCCAAGCCTGCATGCTTACCAGGAACAACTCGGTATAACATAATTCAGGGTTCCCAAGACAAAAATTCAGTTCAAGACAAATTTACACTGGCAATAAAAATCTCATTAAGGAAGATATGAAGATTTCTCTACTACATCACGACAGTTAAAAGAGGTTATCATTTTTTCAGTTTATTTAAGGAACAGTATATATTTCATTGTTCCATAGCAGCTGTAATTGCAAGTGTCTTTCAAACACTCCTCACAGTAATATGTTTGTCTTATTACTGTACCTCCTAAACCCAGCCTGTTGATATATCTTCATTAGCAGAGCAGGAGATGCTGGAGTTGTTAAGCTTTTCAATATTCCTTTCAATATTCCCTGTTTTCTCACCCCACCCTGGAGCATCCTGAAAACTGTCCCTCTGCCACGACTTCTTGTGCAGCTGGGGAGTTCCCACACAGTTAGGATCTGGCCCCTAATGCTGAAGTTTCCCTTGTGCTTGCCGATTTTTTTTTTTGATCTCCATTCATTCATGGTGATTATAAAAGTGGCAGTTCTTTGACAAATCAAAGTAGGGAAGAGCAGGTTTTGTTCCACACCTGTTGCCAGGCCCCTGGGCTTCCTCTGCCTTGCCAAACAAAAAGAAGGGAGTTGCCTCTGGGCATTCTTTCTCCATCATAGTGAATGTCTGTTCCTCACTCCCGCGTGGAGAGAGAGAGTCTGGCACAAAGAGAGTGCTAGTTACCAGCGTGTCTCCTTTGCACCAGATCAGTGCACTTCTGGATGCCTATCTGGCCCCCACCCTCCAGGCAATCCCTGAATTTGTTTTTATCTTTCCAGAGTAACAATTTGCCAGGCAGAGGCACTTCTTCTCTGTTCAATCTCTTTAATTTTGTGGCAATTAGAATAATGGGGGCTTAATTTTGCGATGGATGTAAAACTGATTGGTAATTACGGAAAGCACAGGAGCTCTGGCTTTCCAAACCCAAATCGAGTGACCTCTCCAGCAGGGGGACCTGGCATGTCTCTCTCATTCATTGTGAGGCAGCCGAAATGACATGGAAGCAGATGTTCCTTAGCTGCAGTTAGGTTACATCGAGTCGAAATATGAAAATGTATTGGGTTATATTTTTTAAATCAATTAATATGAACTAGCACCTGGAATGTACTACAAGGTGCAGTCCAGGAACTGCTCCTATCAGAGCTGACAAGGACCTGAAGTTGATTGCTCTTTATGATCAATACCGTATAACTCTAATGCCCTAATGTTGCCTAGGAGTGGGCAGAAATGGCTTAGGAAGAAGCAACAAGAAGTCTTGTGGCACCGTAGAGACTAATGGATATTTTGGAGCATAAGCTTTCGGGGGCAAAGACCCGCTTCATCAGATGCAGCTGAGGAAGCGGGTCTTTGCCCACGAAAGCTTATGCTCCAAAATATCTGTTAGTCTATTAGGTGCTACAGGACTTCTTGTTGTTCCCGAAGCTACAGATTAACACGGCTACCTCTCTGATATTAGGAAGAAGCAGTGAGGAACTATTGCTCTGTGGCTGAAAAACTGAACTGGCACTTTCCCTGCCCTATAAAACATGGTGGAGAATATGATTGTTCCCTCCCCCTGTGGCTGGCTGGCTATGTGCGTTGTAAGCTTTTTGGGGCAAGAACCTGTTCTACTGAGAGTATACCATGCTTGGTACAGTGGGCTCTGCACATGGGGCCCTGGGTATTGTCTACAGCAATGGGTATCTTCATGTTATGTCTCTGGGCCATCTCCAGTGTTCAGGGATGTTGTAGAATAGGGATGTCATAACCTTGAACTTCCTGAGCTGCATGCAGTGCCTAGCAGGGCCGCCATGCGGTAGCTGCCTAGCGCCTGCCTGGCAAACAAGTATGGTTAGGGGTCATTCCACTGGAAGGAATATGAAGTCTCCAGTCTGTGAGTCCGATAGACAATGTGTGGTGTTTGGGACGGGACAGGGGTCTGAGGAGACATTGCTTTATGTGTGATTCTCAGAAAGCAAACAAGGACCATAGCTGTCTTCCCCCTCTTGGCAAAACTTAGTGGCATGCAGTAGTGGGCTTGCTTATGTAACCTAGCCTGATGTACAGATTATGTATTGTGTTGATTACTTAAGAATTCCATTATCACTTTGGTGGTTGACAGGTTCTTGTCCCAAGATCAGGCCCATATTATGAATGTACATTGAGATCCCGGATGTGCACCACTGACATCAGGGGAACTCCTCTGTACGTACGTGTAGAGGGTTAATGCATTTAGCACAGTCACAAACACTCCAACTCAGTAAGGGAAAGAGGAATCATACCGAACGTCAGCTGCACTTCCCCCTGCAGAACAACCTCACAGGTTAGCCAGCGTCTTCCTCCTCCACAGTGGCCATCCTTCTGGTTCTCCTCAAGGGCTACATTTCTCTCTCCTCCTACCTATAGGCTGGCAAGCAATCTTTATATGGCGCACTGACATGGCTGCATATTTAACAGGGGGTTCACCGCCTCTTCATTATTTGTATTTCCTCCCCTTACCACTACCGGAGTGTCCTCTTTCAATGGGTTACTACATCCATGATCTCAGCTTGTTACTGTGTACATCAATTCATTGTCATGGTGATCAGGATGACTCACACTCCACGGGTACTGTAGGATTTTCTGTGGTACATTCCAACAAAATCCCTCCCCTTTCACAGTCTATTTCCAGTTCTCCCAGACTTAGTGGTGGTGGTGGTAGGGAAGGCAAAGTGAATACAATAATGGCAAGCTATCCTGCAGTCTGGCTGGCCTCTTCTGCGTCCCTACCCCACTCCTTCTTCTCAACCTTGTGCTTCTCTACGTTGCTCTCTAGCTTCTAGCCCCGTAGAGCTGGTGTCTTAATCACGTGGGACTCTAGTTTGAATGGGAAAAAGTGTTTCTCAGCCTCCTTCAGAAATGATGAGATGCAGTCCTAGGGAAGAGGCTGAATGAGGTCTGGCTAAATAAGGTTTCTGTGAGTTTAGCCTCAAAATATAACTTCAAAGACAACCGCTTGCAGATTTTCTACATCTTTTCGCCTTAATGTTGAAACCTCCTTGCATTCCCCTGGTGGCAATGCTCAGCCGCCCTTGAAATTATTTCCAGTGTACATCTTAAGTTTTAAAAGAAGGAAGCATGTGGAAAAAACAATCTCAATTCTCCTCCGTGCTGCAGCATCAATACTCGGATGAGCTGTATAATGCTATGCACACTGGAGCGGAGCTGAGCTATCAGAGCGCTCACTAACGAGAGGATTAGCCAGGCCTGTGGATGGGCAGGCATAATTTAAGCAAGAGGGCAAATGTTTAGAAAAGTCAACCTTGTCCTCCAGGGAAGGCTTTGCTGTTCTCATGTCCTCCTCTCAGAAGCCTCCATTGCACAAACAGCAGCCAGGAAAACACAGAAAAGGCAAGTGTCTGCCTGGGACTTGAAGTTTATTTTGTGATCAGTCAATGCCGCCTTGCTTAGATTTTGTTACTAATACAAGTAAATGTCACCATAATCTTGACCTGCCAAAGCATATCATCAGGAAATCCAATTAAAACACATTCACAAAGTATAAAATATGACTATCCCCTAAAAGCGCAACAGCTAGCAGTGCAGAAAGGGAGCCTTGCAAGCAGGAAAGTGAGAAGTAATGAGCATAAAGCAAATGGTTCTGAAGCTTGTAAAAGCAGTTTAGCAATTTGCCTCTTTGGACAGACATAAATGAAATTAGGTCGTAGAATCATAGAACACTATAACTGGAAGGGACCTTGAGAGGTCATCAGGTCTAGTCCCTGGCACTTGCAGCAGGACCAAGTGCCATCTAGATCATCCCTAACAAGTGTTTGTCTAACCCCCTCTTAAATATCTCCAGAGATGGAGATTCCACAACCTCCCTAGGCAATTTACTATGATCTCTGCATCTCGGCAATCACTGGTATGAAATGATCAATTCATCTTTGTCCGTCACAATGGGATCAAACTTAGAATTACCTGGAGCTGGTTACAATGAGTGTTCCTGTTACAAAGTTACCTGTCTTGATGAACGCCAGGGATAGTTTCCTAATGGCAGCATGATACCTTCAGTTGGCATCTTCATTGTAATACAGTGCTTCCTTCTGTACCTTTATAAATAGATGGAGATAGGTCATTCAGAAGGGGGCTCACAGCCGATGTCTCCAATGTACTGAGTTCCTCCACCCATGTGCTCATGCAAACTGAAAATCAAGTGGCCAATTTGGCTGTAACAGGATCTCACTGGTGTCTTCTGAAAAGGAGCCAGGAAGGAGCCCAACCCAGAAGGAACTGCTGCGATGGTTGCTGATGAGCAGGAGGATGTCCGGCCTAAAGCAGCTGACTCGGGAGATTTATTGTTGAAAGAGCCTGTCTAATGGGACACTAGAAGTCTTTGCCTAGCTCCCTGTCTGTGGTATAAACCCCACAATAAATGTAGCCAGGAAGGGCCAGGAACTGTCATGAACACTGCTAAGAGTTTATAGGGAACCTGCAGCTTCATCAGTGTGATGGGTTGGAGAGCCCATCCCCAGACCAGTCTGTCTCAGAGACAAAGAAAGTACTACTCAAGTTTTTTTGGTGGTGGTTTAAAATGCAGCAGCCTTTGTCCTAACACTTTCCTGGGAGCTGCTGATTTTTACAATGAGAGGTTCCAATCCCTTCTATTGCTGCAGTCACAACACAGCAAATCTTGTAACCAGCCAGAGAAGCATAAAAACGACGCTGTGACTGAAGATGAGGCAACCTGGACTTAATCCAAAAGTGATAATCACCTTCAGATGCTTAACCCAATGGAGACAAAGGAAAAATTGCTAATGTCAGCTGAAAGTGATTGAAACTAATTAGGACTTCAGTGTTGTGGGGATGTACAGAAAGCCACCATCATCCTTCCGTATATTAGCTGATGGTTAACACTACCATTTTGTTCATTCATAATTCCAGAACCAGATTATAAGACCTTCATTCAAGCAGTTCTACAAACAATGCAATTTTGGCTTTGTAGTCAGGCCCTCATTATTTTGAACAAATAAAATATCCTCTGCCTTTTACAGTGTACCATTCATATACTTATTTACTGTAGTTTAGAATTTTATAGACACAGGCAGGATCAGCAAGTAATATTATTTTTCCTTTCATAGTTAATTTTTTTCTGTAAAATAATTCTGTGCCTTGCAAAAAAACCCAACCCATCATCATCTGTGTTGTAGAAATTGAAAAATGGTTTTCTCAGTTCGAGCAGAAAAGAGGACTGACTATGCCATATGCAAATATATCGACATGATGCCTCTGTCTATCTTTATTTTGTAGCAGTTTGGTTGTGGTCATCTTAGAATTAAATTACAGCTGATCAGTCCTCGCATTCTAACTACTTCCCCCAGCACTCCACTCGCTGATGTACAAAATGAAACTGAGATGACTGGAAAGCCTAAGGGATCAATTCCAAATATCTCTTTGTAATAAAAAACATAGCTCCTTAATTTTTTGCATTGATTCAGCATTCACTCTCCTGTCCTGTGGTTGGATGATAAAACTCGGTGACTAACAATGACTTCATTCAGACCTGATGTAAATAGAAGTACCGAGGAAGGAAATGTGTTTTCCGTGGGCAGATATTTTGCTCTCATTAGTCTACAGGGACTTTCTTATGGGCAGGAATTTATCATATGTCTTTTCCCATTTGAAATGTCTCATCCATCTTTCTTGGGGCTCCAGCCTGCAGGCTGAGGTGCTGGTACAATGTGTATAAATGTTGAGAGTCATTGAACCTAGCTCTAAACTCTGTGGATGAAGTCAGTAGGATTCATGTTGATTTCCCAGGGTGCAGGATTGGGGCCCTTAATGGCATGGAATCTCTGTGCATGTTATTTATGTGCACATTGCAGAGCGACACAATCAAATTTTTTTTTCAAATGCAATTTCCAGTCTGTTGGTTGCCTAGGACAGAGCACAGTTAACTATAACAGGGCATAATTTAATTAACTAACATTTAGCATTGTCTACCATTCACATCTGGGAATGTCAAAGGAGCCTAAGGGATTTAGGAATCTAAGTACAATTGAAATTCAATGGGAGCTGGGCACCTAACTCCTGTGGAAATCCCACCCTGCATGTTCAAAGTGCTGTCTGGTCAACTGTTAGTCTTTTGTCTTCAGCTTAGCCTGTTGTTATGAGATTTTCGGGCTTTCTCATGTCCTTCTACCAGCTAAACTATAAGCAGTCTGAGCCAACTCTCTGGTCCTGGCTGGAACACAGAAATGCAGAAGGCCACAGAATAATGAAACATAGCTGAAAGTTCCTCACACACTGTGTCTGTTCCAGGTACCCTGCGGTGTCAGCCCATAGAGGGGCCGAGTCTGCTTCAACTCCAGTTGAAGAGTCTAGGCTATTTAGCTCAGTCTGGAGTAGCTCATGCTTTTAGCTTTGAGGCTCTTGATTCGATCTGCAGCACACTTGTCAGGCTGGCAGCTGTCACACGCACATGTCAGATCCATGCCAAACAGCAGGTCCACATGAAGTTCCACATTTGGGAAATGTTCAAGGTACCATGTTTTTCACAGTAGTTCTCCCATCTCTGTCACGAACAGCATTTCATAGCCCAGTACAGCCATTAGCCTCAAACAGACCCGGCCGTAAACACTTTGGACTTGTGTGCAATCAGAATGATGCAACTCACAATCTGCTGCCCTGGAGCTGTTGATAAAAAATGAATATGTTGGAGAAAATCAAAAAGTGCTCATTATCAACTTGGGAGCAGCAAATGCAGCAAAAACCATTGAAACAAGCTATCTTCTGAGCTTTGTTAACAGATTAACATCAAACAAAACATTTTGACGTAGGTTTCATAGGCCCTTACTCTAGGGCATTAGCTATGTCTATGCTGAACAATATGAACGTGCACAAGAGAACTCACATGACTGACAAAGTGCCAAAAGATAATTGTTTGCACAGTAACTGTTTGTGCTGGCCGAAGGGTTGGTTTTATCAGAATCGAACACAGATTGAAAGAGTTAAAACAGCTAATAAGATCCCAACGTGCAGTGCCAGATCTGGCCACTTAGGCAGAAATGCACTGTTAAGAGCCATTCATGTGAGCACAAGCATCCATTTGCCCTCTTCTTACATAAGAACGTCAGAACGGCCACATTGGGTTAGACCAAAGGTCCATCAAGCCCAGTATCTTCTGACAGAGACCAGTGCCTGATGTCCCAGAGAGAGCGAACAGGACAGGTAATCACCAAAGTGATCGCTCTTCTAACATCCATTTCCAACCTCTGACAAACTGGGGCCAGGGAAACCATTCCCAGCTATCCCGCCTAATAGCCATGGATGGATCTAACCTCCATGAATTTATCCCGTTCCTTTTTGAACCCTGTTCAGGTCTTGGTTTTCACAACCTCCTCTGACAAATAGTTCCACAGGTGTCCCATGCACTGTGTGGAAAAAACTTCCTTCTGGAAGTTTTAAACCTGCTAACCATTAATTTTATTTGGTGACCCCCTAGTTCTTCTTCGAGGGCCCCCAGGGGTGCTCCACCTTACGTGCATCAGTGCCGTGGCACCCGTGGGCTGAAGACTTTTGTGTAGCAGAGTCTCTCCTGGCTGCTCATACATGCACAGGGCACAGGCATGAAATGCCTGTGGCACTCACTATGCACATGCTGGCAGCTGGTCTCTCAGTTCTTCTTCGATTGCCACCAGTTTCGGTCACAAGCAACTGTCCCTCCATCAGTCACTTGAAAAAAAAATAGACGAGAGAAAAGAAACCAAAGGCAAAACCACTACTTTAAATGAGGAACAAGCAGACGATGAGGGAAAGCCTCAGAGGCATTTTTTTCAAAGCAGTTCCAGCTGCTTTCAGCGGCGCCGCTTCATAGCGCAGCCAGTCTCATCAGTTTCACTCGTGCCCAGCTCGCGGGGTTTTCAGAAGTGCTTCGCATGTGACATTTCCGATGGCCAGTCTAAGCATACAGTGTCTGGGTCAGCAGCACAACACAGAAAGCCTCTCTCGGTGTGGAAGACTGACTAAACAGTCCAGGAGAGCAAGTCAGCAACAGCTCTGGGTCTGGCAGACAGAGCAGGCTCTCACACGGACAGATCGCAAGACCTCCAGGCTCAGGCATAGTCCACAGGGGTTGAGATCTCTGACAGGGCTTTGATGGCGACAAGCCCTAGAGGTAAGGGGAAATCCCCTGTAGCTAAGAACAGATCTTCCACTGCCTGGGGTCTCTCTCCCCGGCGATGAAACTGACCAACTCCAAGCACTGCGCTGCTCCCCTCCCTCATGCTAAGGGAGCAGCCTCCAGTGCTTCTCCAAAAAGGCAGCAGAAGGAGGGGGTGCACCCAAACTCACACAAGACAGTGAGGCTCTTTGACACAGCCACTGTCCTGGCACTGCATAGTAAGCCAGAGAAGAAAGAGAGAAAGCCAGCTTCTGCGAGCAATCCACCAGTGCTGGCAACTGCTAGTACTGAGAAACCAGCACTGCTGAAGCATGTAAAAGCTCCTAGGAAAGTTATAGCCACTTCTGGCCTCTTGGTGCTGGCAGTGCGGGGGGTCCTGATGCCCCCCCGCACCATTTATGCCGTAGTAGACCACTGCGGGGAGCTCTCTGTCACCTCAGGGCTGGGCACCCCTCTGCTTAGTGAAGGCTCCTTACATGGCTCCAGACTTTCACATTCGCTCACTGAGGCTTCGGATTCAGGGTCCTCCAACTCAGGTGATGACGTTCCTTCTCAGACAGTCATGGGGAAATCTTCATCCAAGCTAGTACAATTACAGCAGTGGCAACAGCTGTGGGTGCTCCCACCTAGCTGGCCTTACTGGGATCCCTGGGTGGTGTTTTGACATCAGCCATTACCTCAACCTCTGCCTCTGCCTCTGCCTCTGATCAGACCTGGACCCCTGAGTATTCAGTCTCTGGACAGGTTGGAGTTTTCAGAGGCCGAGGACTATGGGACTGACACTAGGGGAGGTGACTGATTGAATTCCCCACTTCCATCACAATTTTCTCCCTCATGGTCCTCCACAGTCTCGACGATACAACCACGCTCTGCCCTCTCGCGTGATGACTCCAGGACCTTTCAAGATCACTGCAGGAGTGTCTCAGACAGGCTTGAGATGTCCCTCTCAGCCCTGAAGGGTACACATCACAAGTGGACTAATAATTTACATTCATCCACCAGAACAGAGTGGCAGTACCAATTAATGAAGCTCTTCTGGATCCAGCCAGGCTTCTCTGGAGCGTTCCAGCCTTCAGTCCCCAACATCAGAGAGGCTGGACCAAAAGTACTATGTGGCCTCAAAGGAGGCTGAGTTTTTCTGCTCCCACCTACCCTATAACTCACTGATAGTCGAGGCCATGAATCAGAGGGGTAGACAACAGAATACCAGATCCACCCTAGGAGACAAAGAGTGGAAGAAGCTGGATGCGAAGATAACAAAAGAGATCAATACAAAGCCCTCATGGGAGAGGGCTCACTCATTTCAAGGACAGCTTAACAATCAGCTCTGGATGCAGCAGATACTTCCACTGGGTCCTTAACGACAGCGATGGTCATGCATCAAGCGTCCTGGCTGCAACTGTCCGATTTTTCCTAGAGATGTCCAAACCACCGGTGAGAATCTTCCCTTAGAAATGTCTTGACTCTTTGCTGAAAGCACTAATGAGGCACTTCACTCTCTCAAAGATTCACGGGTCGCATTACAAACCCTAGGCATCCAAACAGTTGCTACAAAATGTAAACAAAACAGAAAATTTAGTTATAAGTACAAACCATCTCCATTCAGCAACAGACACTGTGATAATGGACGACTTCAGAAACAATCAAGGAGGAAACAGACTACAGACCAGTCTCCGCACCAGCAGGCTCTGGACTGCCAGTCATTTGGAAGATTTGGTCGAGAGTCAGATGGCCCCCATAGCAGGCAGATTTCAGGCCCAGCCACACATTATCTTTGACTCAAGGCTAGTAGCATTCTACTTTGCAAGGCAAGCCACCACCACCGACAAGTGGGTCTTAGAGATTGTACACACTGGTTCCATCATTCCATTCATCTCCAGACCCCATCCCCGTCCCTTTTCAGGGACCCTTCTCACAAGACTGTGCTCCTGCAAGAGACACAGCTTCTCCTACAGCTGGAGGCCATAACAAGGTACCCACTGAGCACAGAGGGAGGGGCTTCTACTCACAATACTTCCTCAGGCAGGAGAAAATGAGGAGTTGGAGACCCATACTAGATCTCAGAAATCTCCACTGGTATGTGCTTTGTCAAAGATTGAAGATGGTAACATTAGCCACAATCATCCGTGCACTACAGAAAGGGGATTGGCTGTCCCCTGTTGACCTGTAGGACGCTTATTTTCATGTCACCATTCATGCATCACACACACAATTCCTCAGATTGTTGATAGCAAAAGGACACTTCCAATACAGGGTGCTACCCTTCAGCAACTGCACAGCACCAAGGGTCTTCTCAAAGGTCCTAGCAGTGGTCACTGCATATCTAAGAAAAAGTGGAATAATGATATTTCCCTACCTAGCTGACTGCCTAATAAAGGGCCAGTCCTTAGCTCAGAACCAATGGGCAACAGCTTTAACCAGAACGCTGTTCTCTGATCTGGGTCTATGTATAAACCTGCCAAAGTGCACCCTGACACCAGCCTGCACACTCGAGTTCATAGGACTACTTTTGGATTGCCAGACAACCACAGCCTCGCTGCCTCAACACAGATTACAGTCAGTCTGAGACCTTGTCCTCACGTCACAGTGTAAGTGCCAGGCAATGTCCGTGTCCCCTCGGCCACCTGGCAGCAGAGATCTCAGTTGTGCCCCATGCACTCTTCCAGATGAGACCACTGCAGGCCTCATTCAGAGCAGTGTTCAGGCCCCATGTCCATCTGCTGAACAAAACACCGAGTGTCCCAGCTACAGTCAGGGACTCCCTCAGTTAGTGGATGCAGCCTCAGAGAGTATGCACAGAGGTTCCTTTCCAGAGACCCTCTCCAACTATTACGATTACGATGGATGCTTCCTTACTGGTTTGGGGTGCCTACACCTGGTCCAGGGAACATGGTCAGCAGACAAATATCACAAGCACATCAGCTTCCTAGAACTGAGAACAGTTGGGTATGTCTGCATGGAGAAATCCATGCAGATCTCCAACAACACGGTCCACATAATGATGGGCAATACAGCAACAATGCACTACATCAACTAACAGGGCTTCTGTCAAGAAGCAATGTAACTGTGGGAGTGGTTCATTCCCCTCGACAAATCCACCTGATGGTGGCCTACACACCAGGCAAGAACAAGGTACTTGCGGACGACCTTGGCTGCCATTTCCCTTTTGAGCATGAGTAGGAAATCAACAGATCCACTATCTGCCACATCTTCTGTGAATAGGGATCCCCAATTGTGGATCTGTTTGCTACAGCTGGCAACACACTGTGCCCCATCTATTGCTCCAGATATGGATTAGGCCGCAGTTCACTGGGGGATGCATTCAACCTACCATGGAATGTACTTTTAGCATATACATTCACACTGGTGCCTCTTATTCACAGGGTCTTGGTCAAGATAAAGCAGGACAGGGCTTGGGTTATACTACTAGCCTGCAGATAGGCCAGACAGACCTGGTTCTCAGAATGTTTACCGCTGTCCAGATGTCTCCCACGTCTCCTTCCTCCCATCTCCTCACTCCTAACGCTGTAGAACGGGTCCATTCACCACACAGCCCTTGACTGCCTTCACCTTCACATGTGGTTCCTGATGGTCTGATGGACGCAGAGCTGCATTGTCCATGTTGGGTCCAAACAATCCTCAAGAACAGCAGGCATCCTGCAGTGAGAGAGACCTACTTACAAAAATGGCAATGCTTCACAGCCTGGTGCCTCTCCCAACCGTTCGATCCCATGCTCGTGGGGATCCTGCACATACTCACTCACTTACTCCACCTCCAGCTAACGAATCTATCCACTAGCACGATTAGAATCCACCTGGCAGCCATATCGGCCTTCTACCCATCTATCCAAGGCCACTCTGTCTTCACCCACCCATCCCTCAAGCATTTCCTAAAAGGCCTCTGTAACACCTTCCCCCTTCATGTCCTCCTTTCCTAAGCTAAAAAATCCCAGTCTTTTTAATCTTTCTTCATGTGACACCCTTTCTGAACCCCTAAACATTTTCTTGGTCTCTTCTGAACCTCTTCCAATGCCAACTTATGTTTTTTGAGATGAGGTGACCAAATATGTACACAATATACAAGAGGTGGTCATGCCGTGGATTTATATAGAGGCAATAAGTTATTCTCTGTCTTATTCTCTATTCCTTTTTTTTAAAGATTCCTAGCATTCTACTGCTGCAGCACACTGAGTGGATGTTTTCGGAGAGCTATCCACAATGACTACAAGTTCTCTCTCAAGTGGTTATAGCTAAATTAGTCCCCATCATTTCGTATGTATAGTTGGGATTATTTTTTCCAATGTGCATTACTTTACATTTATGAACATTAAAATTTATTTGCCATTTTATTGCCCAATTACTTAGTTTTGTGAGATCTTTTTGAAGCTTTTCACAGTCTACTTTGTTCTTTACTATTTTAAACAGTGAGGTGGCAAAATTTGCTGATGATACTCAACAGTTTACCCCTTTTTTGCAGATCATTTATAAATAGGTTGAATAGGATTGGTCCCAGCACAGACCCTTAGGAGACACCACTAGTTGCCTCTTTCCATTACTAAAACTTACTATTTATTCTTACCCTTTGTTTCCTGTCTTTTAACCAGTTTTCAACCCATTCCTTCTTATCCCATGATAACTTATTTTAGTTAAGAGCCTTTGGTGAGGGACCTTATCAAAGACTTTCTGGAAATAAAAGTACACTATATCTACTGGATCCCCCTTGTCCACATGCTTATCGACCATTTCAAAGAACTCTAGCAGACTAATAAGTCATGATTTTCCTTTATAGAAACCATGTTGACATTTTTCCAAGTTATGTTTGTCTGTGTGTCTGACAATTTTTTATTCTTTACTATTGTTTCAGGTAACTTACCTGGTACTGATGTTTGACATACTGGTCTGTAATTGTCAGGATCACCTGTAGAGCCCTTTTTAAGTATCTGTCTTCCAGTCAATAGGTACAAAATTGATTTAAAGGAAAAATCACAAACCACAGTTAATAGTTCCACAACTTCACATTTTAGTTTTTTTTAGAACTCTTGGGTGAACATCATCTCTAACTATTTAGTTTATCAATTTGTCTCAAAACCTCCTCTAATGACACCTCAATCTTGGACAATTCCTCAGATGTGTCACCTAAAAAGAATGGCTCATGTTTGGGAATTTCCCTAACATCCTCAGCGGTGAAGACTGAAGCAAAGAATTCATTTAGTTCCTCTGCAATGGATTTATCATCTTGGAGTGCTCCCCTAGCATCTTGTTCATTCAGCAGTCCCACTGGCTGTTTAGCAGTAGCAGGTTTTTCTGCTTCTGATATACTTTTTTTAATAGGCTCATCTACACTAGCCCCCTCCTTTGAAGGAGGCATGTAAATGAGCTCACTAGGTGATTAGCAATGAGGTGCTGCACTGCATATGCAGGATCTCATTAGCATAATTCTTGCTGTGGGAACTTCAAAGTTGCTATCTTCAAAGTGCTGGCAAGCAGTCTGGCCACGGGCGCTTCGAAGTACCCAAGCTACTTTGAAGTTCTCTAACCCCCAAAACTGTTGGAAATGAAATCTGGACACCATGTGTGAAGCAAGCAGGAGGGTTTGTTATGCACAGCACTGGTGGAGTGCCACTTCACTTGTTAGGCTCAGTGGTCATTGTCAAGCAATTAGTTACAATTGATTTTATAGGAGGTCAATGGACAGAGAGAATCAACTGGCTAGGTGCGAGCAGCAAGATGAAATGAGCACAATAAGCCAATAATCTAATGAATCTGCTGATAGCTCAAATAACAGAGCTTTTAGACTTGGTAATAGGCTTCTCAGCAAGACCTCCCTCTCCCAAAAGCTGACAGGGGCTCTAATAGGAGTCAGTCCTTCAACCCCACGCAGGGGTTGTTTTGGGGTTACAGGACAACAACCCACAGGCATAGATTTTATGTGCACAGTCTGGCTCTTTAACCTGTGCAAGCCACAGACGTGGTTCTCTCTTCAAGTCGTAGCTTCAGAAGCTTCAAAATCCCTTCACTGTGGGTCTGGCTCCTTGTTTCCAAGAGTCATTTGATGGACAGAACACGTCTGTGGATTTACATTGGCCACACCTCCCCCTGAGATGTTCCATACAATCCTCCAGTGGCAATGTTATTTCAGGAAACTTTCATGGCTTCTCACAGCCTTGATTTCCTGCACAGTGCTTTGTGGGTTGCTGGTTTTTACACCCCACTGGCCTCGCATACAGGAAAGTTCCCAGCCATAATGCTTACCCTTCTGTTGGCTGAAGTCCGGCAGTGAAATAATTTTGAAGGTAATGCTGTAAGAATAGCAACTGTACTTGTAATGGAGAGCGATTATTTAGGATCTCATTAAAGTGATGGCTCTGAAAAGAATTTTTTTTTACCTAATATCATCTTCCATCACTGTGTCAAGACTGGGACCTCATTAAGAAAAGCTGTGTGCTATTAACACTACTTTAATTATCTTCTTTTACTTGAGGGGCTGCTGGATTAAGACTTCATTCAGCCTCCAGCTACCAAACTCTGGGCCTTGTCTCCTGCGCTCAGCTAGGCCTCCATGTAAACTGCTGACCAGCTCCAGCAAAGTCCAGGCCCAGTTTCTGTTCCTCTGGAGCCTAATGGGGGTTGTGTTCAGCAAACACAGACCCATGTCCACAGAGAAACATTGAAGCTACCTGCTGGGAAGGTCTTCACAGCCATTTTCTATACACGTGGAGCAGGTGATCTCCTCCAAGGAGCCAGGTGAGTCTCATATCCTTTGAAAGCAGATACCATTTGGCTAGTTTTCCTTAACTAACTCTCCCACCTCTGCTTTCCCATCTGCCCTCCCGAGCCCAGTGTTCACCTTACATTGGTATGTTTCATACCATACAAACGAGCTCGATTAAAAACAACAGACTACTCACTTTGGAAGAGTAGTGTAACATTTTTTCTGTGTTAAAAGCCAGAACCATAATGCATAAGAACCTGAAGGACAAAGCCGGCTTGTCTCTAAAACAGAGCAACATGACTCACCATTTTAATATATGTCCTCCTTAATTAAGTTAGCCAATTTTGATTATATTCCTCTAATGTCCACTACCTTTCTGTTCTCATCACAGTCTGATGATACTAGGGGAAGCAGTGTTCAATTATAACTGACGTAAGGCATAATTCAGAGCCAAATTATACCCCATAAAGCCATATGATCATGGAGGAATAGAATAGATTTCCACACTAGGGTCATTTGGATTGATTAGCAATGTTTCTAGTGTCTTATTAAGGGTGAGAGAGAAGCTGAATTCCAGAGGCATTTTAACACAAACTCTATTCTGGTGTACAGCTTTCAACTGTAGCTCTTGTGGGTTGGTTATCCATCTGGATCCCAGCTGTATACCTGACCTTATCTTATGTCTGGAACAGGGAACTCTAGTTATGGTTTTATTTAGCGATTTTTATTAAATCCCTTTTTTGCATAACATAAATGCTTGAAAACTTGATATATTACTGCCACTACCCAAGCACAAAAAGTAGAGCGACACATAATAAAACCATCCTAAAGGCATACACAGGAATTCACTGGGATAGTATAACACAACTGACGTAGTATCAAAAATATTAATTCATCACCAGGGAGATTTCTACTTCAGACCAGGAATGAGAACTCATGTAGGAGGAAGGCCTAGGAGTTTTGAAGGTATTTAGGTGTTGATGTGCTCAAAGGATATCTTTCTGTTTTAGGAAGTTACCAATTTGGTAGGTAAAGGCAATAGGGTTTATGTAATACTCGATGTATTCAGCATAATGGATGGCTCGCATAGGAGAGGCAGACCTCACAGAGAATGGGTAGATGATATAGTAGATTGGTGTGCAGCTAGTCTACAGAAACTAAGCCACTCTGCACTGGACAGGGAAGGAAATAGTGAGAGAGGCATCAGACACCAACGGGCGCTGAGCCCATGGTTATTGATGATGATGGTGACGAATGCCCTTTGGACTTGGTATGGCATTTTAATTAACATGGCACACATTAAACGGCTGAAAAGCTGGCTAGCTGATGGGTTTCAAAATGTATGTGGTCAATGGGGAGCTCTTTCCGGGGAAGCCCTCCAGGGACCAGTTCTTGGCCCTAAGCTATATGGCATTTTTTGGAGTGAGACGGAAGACAACATAAAATCATCACTGATAAAGTTTGTAGATGATACAAATATGAGGAGAGTGGTAAATAATGAAGAGGACTGATCACTGATTCAGAACAATGCAGATTGCTCAATACACTGGTTTCAGGCAAACTATGTGTGATTTCATATATAATCTGTATACCTGCCGTGGGACGGACTTCCAGGATGAGGGGTTCTAGCATGAGAGTCAGTGGCTTTGAGAAAGATTTTTTGGTTGTGGTGGGTAAGCAGCTGACCACAAACTCACAAAGTGATTCTGTGGCCTTAGAGCTGCTGTGGGCCTGGGATACAATAACATATGAATCCTGAGCAGAAATTGGTTATTTTAGCCTTCTCTATGGCACCACTGTGACCACTGCTGGAATCCTGCGTCCAATTCTGGCGTCCACAATTCATGACAAATGTTGATAAATTGGAGAGGGGAGAAAAAGGCCATGAGACTGATTAACTAACTAGACATCAAGCCTACATGAGGTCAGACTCCAGGGATCCCTTCAGGTCTTGGAATCCAGGACAGTGGAGGGACCAGCGCCCTGATCTCCCCACACAGTGGTGACTCCCCTTCCATTTGCACATTTGTGTTGTCCCTGTGACAGCTGTAGCCATTGCTCACGTGGGAATGCAATGCTGGGAAAGCATTTCACGTAGCGTTAGCATTTTGAATGTGATCTGGCTGCTGGAAGCAAGGTGGTGGAACCACATGATCCTCCTGCTCCATGTTACAGGGTTTCTCCGCACTGCCTGTGGTCCATGCATTGCTATATTCCAAGCCTGGGAAGCCAGGCGTAGGGCCATGGAGCAGGGGCTGATGAGGGAAGGAAGCTTACCACAAACGCCTTATGGCAGTAAAGTGCTCCTGCACTCTGAGCTTTCAGTGACCCCCTGCTGCCTTTGGGCCTCCTGGGGTGGCAATGACTTATCCATGCAAAGTTAAGTTCACTGACTCTGTTGGAGTGCTAACCCTCAATCCTGCTGTGCCGAGAGGTGACAGAAGCCCCTCGGGGACTGTGTTCTGAGCCTTTCAGAGCCACTGAACCTACTGGAGAGCTTCCCCGGATCTGCCTTATTGCCCTTGCAGAATGGAACCTCTTGGACTTGGGAAGCCTCAGAGGAGGATTTGTCCAAATTCAGTGACTTTTCTCCCACCCGTTGTCTGTCTTACTTCCTGCCCTGGAGAGCATCTTTCCTTCTGCATCTGCGTAGCACCTGGTACAATGAGGCCTGCATCTCCATGGTAGTCTCCAGGAGCTAATCTTATAAATAAATGACAAGAAGCTATAAAGCAGCATCTGGGCCCCAGCCTAGCATTCTATGAGCAGGGGGAAGATTTATGGCTGGCGGATCATTCAATACGGTGATGTCTTAAGGTCATTTCTGCTTGTGTTTACCTGTCTGTTCTTAAGCACCGAGATGCAAAGGTGCATCATTATGCACATCAATAAATAGTAATAATATGTTGCTTGCAAAGATTTGTTTGTTTCTCACGTGCTGTCTTCCTTCACTGACAATTGGCAAAATAGGTCTTGTAATTGGTAGAGATTTTTTCATGCAGTCTGTCATTATAGGAACGGCAGCCTGAAAACTACATTTCTGTTTGAAAATGCCGTGCCTAATGTTATTACAAGTAATAGCTAAGGTGACCATAACAGCACGAGAGCACACCATCTCGCATTATCCCTTGACTCCACAGTTCAGGTGGCTGGTGCCTGCTGTAATTGCTCTGTTATTATTAGATTTATACACAGCTAACGAGGGACGCTTATGGAGGATTGCTTTTGTATTGGGCTTTCTGAAGCTATAGAAAGTGACTCTGGTGCCTTTGCAGGAAGCCGCACTAGCTAATGCACAGGGCCCTGGAATAGGAGGCAGCACATGTGTAGGCTATTCTCAGCACTGCCACTGACCTCTTGGATCACCTTGGGCATGTCTCTTCTCTTGATTCTGGTTCCCTTCACCTCGTCTGTTCAGCCTGGAGCTCTTTGAGCTAGAGACTAGCTGGGTACAGTGCTGAACACAACAGGGCTATCTCAGTGTGTACAAAATAATAATTGGAAGTTAATGGCAAACATCCTTTGATTTCAGTATGAAAGTAACTTAAAAAACATTGTCACCTCCATGATGTAAAAATAGGAAGAGGCTTTAAATGCTGCCATCTCTAGGTAAACATTGCCTTTTAATTCCCATACAATAACCGCTGCTTGGTTTAATCACATCCACACTCACTATTCCCATTATAAATGTACTGGATATACACCCAAGGAGCAATCTGTGAGCAGATTCACTTTAATCCCAGAATTTTAGATGAAAGGACTTGATGCAGTCCTAGGGTTGACATATCTGTTCACACCATGCTAAGTCATCGATAGCCCTCTACCCTGAAGTGAAGTTAGTTGGGGAAGAAATATTAGCAAATGAGATATTTGTGAATTGTAAACGTGTTGGTGGAAGACTAATTGGTAGGGAAGTTCTCAGAACCATACCAGTGAACCAGAGAGAATTGACTGCCATCTCCCAGCTCCCTTGGGAGGTGCTGCACATGGGCTGAGCTCACTAGCTGGGGCTTCTCGCTTGGCATCAGTAGGGATCCAATACCAGCTTTCAAAGTAATGGGAGCAGCAGAAGTAGTTCTCAAAGCTTATGTCTGAGTGTGTGTGTTGTTGCTAGGAGGTATCTACTTCCAGCAACTTAGCGTTGCTCCTGGAGAAGGTAAGAATCCCCAAATTAAGGTAATTTAAAAACACTTTTACCTTCCAGCATTAATTGCAAACATAAGTGGATTATCCTGGAATTTAAGGTATGTTGGTTACTGTTTAAAATGTGGCTGTTTAATAGAATGTTGGGGTGTTGCATAGGGGACTGAGAAGGCACAGCTAAGGCATAACCATTGCTCTTCTGCCCCCCCCCCCCGTGTGCAAACTGTGCTAATTACAGCTAGCCCCGGTTCTTTCCTTCCTCTGAGTTCCCTGCTCAGGCCACCAAAAGGCCAGAGACTGTCAAAAGCGCAAGTACAGCAGTCCTTGATAGTTGGCATTCACCAGTTACTGGTCTGCAGTATTGGAAATATGCTGATTTCCTGGCATTGCAGCTGGGCTGGTAAATACCATAGCCTGCAGGTTTATGGTGGCTCTTTAATGGTTACAGGTGTAGGACCACCATGACCATATTTAGTCGTCCACAAATCATAGGTGCTAGATCGAAAACCTAGAAAAAAATATGTAATGTAATGAGTCTAAATGAAAAGTAAGTGGTACTCTGTTACCAGGGTGCCAAGAGCAACTGATGTATCTATAATAGGTAAAGCTACTGTTAATATATGAGTGACCTGGACCATGAAAATCCTGGAACCAAATGAATGACTTCAATAAGGAATGAGTTGGGATGAAGACTGAGGGTAACTGAGTAAAATCTAGGTAGAACCATAGAGCTTGTCCAATGGTGGATGAAATAGCAGAAAGTTGAAGTTGGATGAACTATTTAAGGACCAGATTGATGGTGAACTCCTTATTTCTGTACACAGGGGAGTGGTTACTCAGAGGTGTAACCCTCTTGTTTGCAATGGTACCATGCAGGTGAGTAAGTTATCACCCGGGGGACCATAGCTCTGTCCTAACCTCTGCAGAAATCGGTATTCCCCCGAAGAGTGCCATTTGGTCTTCCATGTTAGCCAAGTCACTCTGGAAGGGCTCCTGTGCCTTTGGGCCAAGTCCTGTGCACAGTGCATTGTGTAACTGCTCTTCTCAGAGCCCCTCTGGTGCCCTTTTTATCGAATAGGTAACTTGCACTCACCCCAGCCCGGGCGTAACATGAGTCCCCTCCTCTTGGTCTGATTCAGCTCTGCTGGCTGGTACCTTGCATGTAGGAACTAGAAGCCAGTGCCCTCCCCAGTGCCTGGATTCGAGATGCAGAAAGGCTGGGCTGAAGTGGAAGAGATATTACTCCCAGTAAATAATTAGCTCTAGTGCAGTAGGATGCACTGTGGTAGGGCAAGGCAAGTACATCCTGTCAGCACAGCATCTTTATGAAGCCAGTTGCTGGCTGCACATCAGCGAGTGTAGCACAAAATCCCACCGATTTCTCTGCTCAGATAGGACAGGAATGCTCGGGAAAGGCACACCAGAGCTGCAAACCTCAACAGAGCGGAATGTCTCCAAGAACAGATCCTATCAGTGCCAATAATCTTGCCCAGCAATAATGCAGTGGATTATACAGCAACTGGCGACTGAGGGGACACTGACCTTAATCTCCCTTTACTTTGGTTTTCTCTCCTATCAGTTAATAAAGGTGAAAGCAAAACATGTGCCACAAGTTATTAGACCCCCTTGGTGCCCTTTGTAGATGGCTGATACAGCAATCAGAGGCAATCCTGAAATAATTAACAGAGAAAAATAAAGGAGTACATAGAGCTTGCTTAGAAGCCTGGAGGAAGGAGACTTCCAGAATACCCCATTTAAACGTAAGTAGATCTCATTAAGATTCCACTTGGCTGTTCAAGAATCTTGAGCTGTCACTCAGAGTTTAGAATCACTGCTAACAGGGGGAAGAGACTGTTTTAGGCAACTTTCAGGCACCCTAGATACACCCAGCAGGCTTCCTCCACTGCTTAAACTTGCACAGCACTGTCCTGCTCTGTGACCAGCACATTGCTGAAAATACAGAAGAGTTGGCACATAAAATCCGTGTCTACTTTATCCACCCCATCAAGATGTGGAACATTCTTGGGTGAGCTGCAGAGGTCAACAAATCACCAAAACAGCTGCTAAAGAAGGAAGTTCAGCATGAGTTCAACTCATTAGGATTCTCCTTACTGCGTGCTGTCGAGCCGCTCTCTGACCAGGGGACAGAACATGATCTTGGGAAGCAGAACAGTGTGCGTGGACTTGGAGGGAAGTAGAAAATGGACAAGGTTGAGGCGAATGACCTTCAGCATTAAAACCTGATTGTTCCTGTCATTTGAGATGGCTCTGAAGGAGGAAAAGGTCAACACTGAAGCTTTAAGTTGGATGAGGGAAAATCTGATTTTTCTGAACAGCTCTCTGGAGCAAATCCAAGCCAGGCTGCAAACAAGTATTTACCATTGTGTATTCTGCTGCTACTGCTGCGGGTATGTCTCCCCAGGTGGTATCACACCACCCCAGGAAAGCAACAGGCAGTGCACGTGTTTTATAAGTGGTTTGGAAGACCTTTTCTGCTAAGGACAGTATTGCCTATTGCCTATAAACAGGTCTGTTGGCCAGCGGAAGGCAAGAGGGAGTGATTGCACTGGGGCCCGGAGATTCAAAGGGGCCCAGAGCTCCTGGCTGCAGCATCATTGCAGCAGTAGCCGTGACACCCAGAGCCCCTGGGCCCATTTGAATTGCTGCCAGAGCACCTCTTCACATAGCTCTGAGGGTGCAGGGGGAGGGGCATGCCGAGGTCTGGGCAGTGACTGGGTTGACTGCACTCAGCCCAGGCCCTTCTGCCTTCAGTCCTACCACTTCCAGGGGCACAGAGCCAGCCCTCTCCCACCATGTCTCAGGCCCATGGTGGCTGTTGGCCCCACTGCCTGTAAGCAGCAGGAGACCCCTATAAACACATAAGAGGGGAAATGTACGAATCTTTCCCAGAGCAAATGGCATAATCAGTATAGGTCCCATCCTGCATTTCTTACATGGGGAAAACTTCCCAGTGACTGCAATGGATGTTTTGCCCAAGATCTGCAGAGTGGGACGCATCAGCCGTCTCTCTATTTATTACATAGTTCTGATACTGAAAGCAGTAGAGGGCAACAGAAATTTAGGAACTTCCTAAAAAGTGAGGTGTCAGAATTTGCAGATGCTACAAATAGTTAAGTCCAAAGCAGATGGTGAAGAACTTCAAATGGACCTCACAACTAGGTGACTTGCTAACAAAATGCAATGTTGATAAATACTAAGTAATGCAAATTGAAAAACATAATCCCAACTCTACGTATAAAAGGATGGGGCCTAAATTAGCTGTTACCACTCAAAAGTGAGATGTTGGAGTCATTGTGGATAGTTCTCTGAAAACATCCACTCAGTGAGCAGCAGCAGTCAAAAAAAGAAACATGTTTGGAATCATTAAGGAATAGATAGAGCAAAAGAGAAAATATCTCATTCTCTCTATATAAATCCATAGTCTGCTTACGTCTCAAATACTTCATGCAGATGTGGTCACCTCATCTCAAAAAACAAAAACAAAAAAAAC
This sequence comes from Carettochelys insculpta, assembly GCF_033958435.1. Taxonomy (NCBI): domain Eukaryota; kingdom Metazoa; phylum Chordata; order Testudines; family Carettochelyidae; genus Carettochelys; species Carettochelys insculpta. The sequence goes on along the minus strand of NC_134147.1, from coordinate 47,802,611 downwards.
CCAAACCTTGCCATTGGATAAAGTTTAGAAAAATGGCAACAAAAGTGATTAGGCATATGGAATGGCTGCCATATTTATTAAGACTTGGTCTTTTCAGCTTGGGAAAGTGATGGCTAAGGTGGGGGTATGAAAGAGGTCTCTAAAATCGTGATTGGTGTGGAGAAATAGAATAAAGAAGAGTAATTTTCCTTCCCATAACATGAGAACTAGAGGGTCACCAAGTGAAACTGATGGCAGGTTTAAAACAAATTAAAGGAAATACTTCACACAATTCATGGTCAACCTGTGGAACTCCTTCCCAGAGGATGTTGTGAAGGCCAAGACTATAAATGGGTAATAAAAACCTAGATAAATTCATGGGGCATTCCTCAATGGCTACTAGCCAGAATGGGCAGGGATAGTGTCCCTAGCCTCTGATCAGTGCAGGGAATGCGTGACGGGTGGGATCACTTGATGGTTACCTGTTCTGCTCATTCCCTCTAGGGCACTGGCCATTATCAGAAAACAAGTTTCTGGGCTAGATGGACCTTTGGTCTGACCCGGTGTGACTGTTCTTATGTCCTTTTGCTAACTTATGTTACTCTTCATTAAAAAAGCAAAAGGTGGCAATGAGAGTGAAGAAAATTTACATTTACAATAGCATGAAATATTCTCTGCTCTGTTTGTGCAACACATGCATGTTCAGAAGACTAAAGGCAGCATAATTATCTCACTTCCTTATAAACTGAGTCTGTAATAGCCACTATTTAAGATGTGTGGGCAGTAGACAATTGTTCTTAACCAGCAAATTTGGATGCTCAAAGTGTAACTGACTTGCAAAATGTTTCAAAATGTTATCCTACGTACTTCGTAACATTAATAGTGAACAGGTTTGGCTTTAACCTCATCAGACTAGGGGAGATATGACAAAACACAGTAATGCCTATTGACAGATTGTGCTAAGAAATTAGCCTCTACATAGCTTGTTCCCTGCCTTACAGGGTGTCTTTGTCAATGGCATGTTAAGCAGCGAAGATCTGACTGGTCTTTACCTTTCCCCTCTCTTCATGGAGGAGGGATTAGAACAAGGAGGCATTCAAAACCGTCTGCAGGTTCAACGTGCCTGATGACCTGTGTTGCTTGTAAGAGATGCAGAAGGGAGACACTTTGGCTCTCCCTGGGAGAGAGGTGGACATGTGAACCCCCTGGTCTGTAGCGCTTACATGACCTTGTGGGTCTCTAGGGTGTTCTGTTTTGTCTTGTACTTAGTGTTTGCCCTACTTACCTGCTTCAAATCTTTTCAGAAGAGCCCCCTTTGCCTTCAGAGGGCCTAACTTGTAATTGTTAACATAATAAGCCAGAAGGTTAATTAAAAGACCTGTGTGGGGGTGTGATGGGAGTTAGAATCCTTCACTGTCACTGGCAAATGAGCAGTCAATTACGATCTAAGCTCTCGCAGGCACACTAGCCCTAGAGGAAGCTACGCTGGGAGAGGTATGTTCTTGGGTGTGTTGCTGAGGGACTCTGAGATGGGGCATTAAGTACACTGCCACTACTTGGGAATCTAAGTAGCTCACCCTATCTTTTTGTGCTGAGTTGCTTCCTAATGTTACAGGGAACAACAAGAAACATAGTGCAGGGAGCCTGGCGTGATGTGGGTTGTGTTTGTTTTTTATATTGGCTTAAGGCTTATCTACATGGGGGGAGGGGTCATTGTGCATTAATTGATCTGTATAGACCCTGCTGATGTGCTCTTAAGATTCCCTTGTGTACTTCTATGTAGCACTTCACTTTTAGCAAGCACACCGCCATAGAATGGGTTGCCTCCTGTGTCAACAAGCCATCATCCTCATGATTCCTTGTGCCTTGTCCTTGAAATCTGGGTCCAAATCATGTCCATCTTCCCTGGACCCCTGCAAAACGTTGTAAGCCTGGAAACACTCTCACTGTAGGCTGTAGGTGTGTACAATTTGCTTCTGCTTGAAGTCTGTCTCCCACTACTTTTTGCATCTGCAGCACAAGGGTATTGCATGTTAGTGTTGCTATGTAAGAACAGAGGGAATGGGAAACATGGCCTCTCAAAACAAGCCTCATGATTGTCACGACCTATCAAGCCACAGCTTGTGGGCCAGAAGGAGCCACTGAAGGATGACAGTCTTAGACGACTGAAAGCTTTTAGTGTTATCGATACTTCTGACCCTCCAGAGCCCAGTCCTGCAATGGGTTATGCAGGTGTAAAGAGCAGTGAACATGAACTTTGCTGTAGGGCTTGGGTCTAAATCAGTTATACCACTCTCTAGGTGCCCATGTTCCTAGCATACCCCATCTCCAAGGTCTCCTACCTAATACCTCCACCAGAACTCGCTTCTAGTGACTGATCTAATGGTCTCCCACTCACACAGGCTGTGTCTACACTTGAAGAGTTGTTGTGCTGCCAGTTTCATAGGTGAAAGTGAACTAGTGAAAGAAAAGCATTGAAACAGTGTCCTGAACCACTGAGACCCTTTCCACTAAAAGCTGAGCATTGTAATGCTAACACCTCCACCTTGAGAAGTGATTCCCACTGTGTGATAGACCTCTTTCTCATGAAACTAGTGTGTTAAACCAAAGCTTGGCAGGCCAGAAGGGGACGTACATGCCTGACATATATTTACATATCAAATTCTGAGTAGCCCAATGTGCTGTTTGTAATGCCAGGCCTTTTGCTTACTCTCTTTTTCATTATTTTTCTCCTTTATTGATCTTCATCTCCCTTCCTTTTCATCCTTGATTTCAATTTTCAAAGGGAGGTTTTAATTATGTTTGTATTGATTCTGAATCTGCATGATATTTATTGGGTTACTCTACCCCCTGCACACCATAGGCCTGTATTGGTGTGCTTCATAATGATCTCTCAAATCAGTAATTTACAGCAATTGCCAATAAGCTACCATAAGGTCTTCACTTGGTAAATTGGAACCTACGAGGAGAGAGGGTCTTTGTAGTGAGGGCTAGATGAAAGACAAAATCCACACCTATCCCCAGGAGTGGTGGGGACATTTAAATTAATGAAATGAAGAAGTAGGTATTGCAGTCTCCCCAGATGCTTATCTTGTCTACCTCAGTCTGTTCATGTATGTCTTGTCCTCTAGGTTGGATTCAGGTACTGGCGTGTATGCTCTTATCATGGGCCCCAACTCTGGGAGTCCTGTCACTATACCAGAATGTATTCAATGCAGGGGTGAGTGTCTGAGTTGGAAAAGAGCCTTAAACAATAGCTCTGAGAAGTGTGAACTCATCTGTTCATCTCACTGCAGCATTAATTCCAGGACCTGGCACTCTGCGGGGGTCCTGCCAATCCCTCCACAGGCTCAGAGCATGGCTCTAGAGAAGTCCATCATGCCCATCATAGCCATTTAAACTAATGAACCTCAACTGATGTGGTAAGAATTTGAGCAGGGGGGAAAAGGGCTACTGGTGCCTCCCCTGCCCAGGGAGAAAAATAACTCCAAGGGGGAGAGCGGGGGCCCGATGCTACAACCCTACATCTCTGGAATACAAGTTGGCATATAGTATCAGAGGGGTAGCCAAGTTAGTTTGTATCTTCAAAAACAACGAGAAGTCCTGCGGCACCTTACAGACTAACAGACATTTTGGAGCATAAGCTTTCGTGGACAAAGACCCGCTTTGTCAGATGCAACAACCGGTCTTTGCCCACGAAAGCTTATGCTCCAAATATCTGTTAGTCTGTAAGGTGCCACAGAACTTCTTGTTGTTTTTGAAGTTGGCGTATGGAATTCCAAGTACTGAGGACCAGAAGGTCAGTGTCATGGTGTGCTTGGAACCACAGGGCCCTCCAGAGTACCTGTGAGTCGCACATAATGCATTGAAGTCTCATGGTCTCTGGCTTCTGCACCACCCTTCACTGGTACCAGAGTGACTTGCCCAACAACAGCGATCTTCCATGTGATCCAGAGACACGTCACATCCTTTCTAGACTAAGAATGACTTGCTCAGACTTTCTTGATGACATCTATGCCTGGAACTCACTGCCTGTGAGATAAGGTGGAAGCCAGTGGTACTGAGGAAGATTAAATCAGCGGAGAGTGAAACCTGAGTGGAATTTTTGGAGGATAATTAATGACTCTGATGTTCCCGTGGAAAGTAGAGCATTTTACTTTCTTTTATTATCTGTGTGTTACTGGGGGAGGGCTGGGCAATTCTCTCCTGATCCTGCTCTAATTAAAAGGTCTCTCTGGGAAAGAGCTGGAATGTTGTGAAGGAGCAATAAATTAAACTGTGTGCGTTCTTTGCACTGAGCTCAAGGTTTAACAGTAAATAAGCACCTCTCTCGCACACAGAAATTGGAAATCTTAAAGCACCTGCTGCTGCCGCCGTGAATACACTCTTGCGTTTTTCTATTACAGCCATCCATTGCAGAGGCTTGCAACAGCCACTTTCCTTCACCAGAGGGAGAAGCTCAGTGCAAGGTTTTTTGCACGTTTAAAGCTGTTGATTTTATGGAAGATGACAAAGCACAATTGGATGACCTCATTTTCACTGAGGATATTGACCTGCTTACTTCAACAGCTGGCTGAATGGAAAAAAAGACCCATCCTTCAGTGTACAGACCAAAACAAACTGGCTGGGTTATCAATCAGGGGAGGCAAAATATGTAGTTGTCACTGTCTCCCAAGTTACCATTCATGGAGGTAGAGAAACTCTTGAAAAAATAAGTCACTTTATTTAGGGAGTGAGACACATAGTTGCTGGTGAAACCACTATAGATGTCAAGCTGCAACTATATAAAGAAGCTAATGTCTTTCATAAACTTGAAAAAGTTTGGAAAAAAATAGCATAAAATAGCATAACCAGCACTGAGACAAATTAAGACTGACATCATGTGTGTCACCCTTCATGAGCTAGAGTCATGGAAAGCTACCACAGACATTGAGAAGATCAAACATTCCAAAGTAAGGGCCTGCAGAAGCTTTTGAGAGTCTATTGGAAAAAATCTCATACGGGCCGCATCTACACGTGCACGCTACTTCAAAGTAGCGGCGCCAACTTCGAAATAGCGCCTGTCACGGCTACACATGTTGGGCACTATTTCGAAGTTGAAGTCGATGTTAAGCGGCGAAGTAGGGCACGTGTAGACGATCCGCATCCCACAACATCGAAATAGCGGGGTCCGCCATGGCGGCCATCAGCTGAGGGGTTGAGAGACGCTCTCTCTCTAGCCCCTGCGGGGCTCTATGGTCACCGTGTGCAGCAGCCCTTAGCCCAGGGCTTCTGGCTGCTGCTGTGGCGGCTGGGGGTCCATGCTGCATACACAGGGTCTGCAACCAGTTGTCGGCTCTGTGGATCTTGTGTTGTTTAGTGCAACTGTGTCTGGGAGAGGCCCTTTAAGGGAGTGGCTTGCTGTTGAGTCCTCCCTGTGACCCTGTCTGCAGCTGTGCCTGGCACCCTTATTTTGATGTGTGCTACTTTGGCGTGTAGACGTTCCCTCCCAGCACCTATTTCGATGTGGTGCTGCCCAACGTCGAAGTTGAACGTCGACGTTCCCAGCCCTGGAGGACGTGTAGACGTTATTCATCGAAATAGCTTATTTCGATGTCGCTACATCGAAATAAGCTATTTCAATGTAGTATGCACGTGTAGACGTAACCACAGTGTCAGAAATTTTAAACAGAGCAAAACAATACAAAGCATCGAACATGGTCAGGACAGCCTTTAAGGATGTTTCCAACATGATTTCCAAACTAAGAGGTAATGGTGTCCCCCTGGACAGAAAAAAGGAGGGCAACTAGAGAAATGTTACCTGGAACGGTAGAGAAAGCCACCTAAATCTGTCAACCTGGCTCTCAGGAGATTGAACAGACCAGCACAGGACCAAAACACGTGGGGGAAACTACTGACCACCTAAGCACCTGAGGGCACAGAAGCATTAAAACAAAAAGAAAAGAAAAAAAAAAGAAATCGTTTCAGCACTGGTTCAGAATGCTGCATGCAGTATTTCTCTCTGCCCAGATGTTAATCAGCTGGATCACTAGATGAGGTCAAATCCTGCCATGTGGGCAAGATCAAGGTAGGTCTCGGCTACTGTCAAAGCAATGAGGGAAGGAATCTCCCACTGCAGTCCAGTGAGCAGCAGCAGAGCCACTTAAGGCAATTACTGAAGCCCAAAGGCTGCCTTGGCTTTTGTGTCCCAGTACACGAGGTGGGTTAGTTGACGTCTTTGCATAATCACAGATCTTCAGGCCTTGCATCACAACTTCTTCACCCCCAAGGCCCCTGCATCAGAACCAAATCTGTCCAAGCAATGAATATTAAGGGAAAAACACCACAAAGGGAATGGAGATGCACAGGTAAGAGGTGGGGCAGGGCTGGGGGATGTGCTAATCTTCCTGTCTTCACTGCCTTCAGAAGAGTGAGGGGCGAAGTTGTCACGCTGTCCCTGGGGCTGTGATATGTTTGCCCTGGCAGCTACTCAGCCTTCTGTTTGAGCTGTGCACTGCAAGGCAAGGTTTGTTCCATAAGTCTCAATTGATTTCTTTTCCCCTTTAAGTGGAACTCATGCATACTGTAAATACTTAGAGCAGAAAGCACATGCCTGATTGAATTTTCATAGGTAAGTGTTTCAAATCCAGGTTTCCCCAAAGCTCCAGACATGCATTATTTACAACTCTGAATAATAATGTATCAAAGGTGTATGATATTAAAATTGTTTCATAAAATATTGGAATTATTACTTTTGGGGAGCTTGACTTAAGGTGCACAATTTATATAAAACAATGTGAATTATTTTCTGTTACAAACCCATTCAGTATGGGCTCTGTGTATTACAGTTATTAATCTTTCTATTTAAATGCAAATTTCCTTTGCAACCCAGAGCTAAAGATACTTTTTTATGTGACTAATAAAACACAACTTTGATCTTCTGATTTCTCCGTCAGGGAAATGCCTTTTTGAGTTGTGTGCAGTATGTCTCTGCCGGAATGAACTCTTCTTTTCTTGCACAGATGCATTCTTTACAAATACGTTTATAAAAACCATGGTGTGTCAAAACCTGAAAGGTACATTTTGGTGATATTCAGACAATCCTTAGGCATGGAAAGGCATTTGGTATTTATTATGGAGAAAAATCTAATTGTAAAAGGTAATCTCTGCTTCCTTGAGGCGTGTTCCTGTGGGTTCTCCACTTTAGAGGTCTCGGTGCCTGCACTTGTAGTTGGAAATTTGTAGTAGCTGTGCCCCAGCTGGCTGCACATGCGTGGCAAAAACCTCGGACCCCTTGGAGCACAGGTACCTATCATGCACGGTCAAACCACCTCCAGTCGCTTCTCTAGTGCCGTTGGCTTGAGCTGGACCATCAGCAGAGCCTTTCTCAAGTTGCAGACAGCTCCCTTTTTCTCGTTGCAAACTCTTTCCTTTCATTTATTTTCAGTCCTACCTTTACCCTTAATTTTTGTTTTTAATAGTTTGTTTCTTTCACGGACCCTGACTCTGGCAGCCCCCCACTTTTGAATAACAACTGCCAGGTATAGCATTCATCTCTTTCCCTCAGGTATGCCTAGTTTTCCTGGTTTCAAACACTGTCTAACCTATAGAGCAGGGGTCAGCAACCTTTCCGAGGTAGAATGCCGAAATGTGACCTTTTGACCTCTATGTACGATCCAGATGTCGGTGAAGCTTTTCAAAGTCACTAATAGTCCTACCTACAACAGCTTCATTAATAAATAAATAGAGATGTAGACCTTTACTGCTCAAGTGGTGGTTGGTAGCGTTAGCAGGTCTTTAGTTAATCCACAGGCAGCTAGGCTTTGAGCAAACCCCCAGCTGCATGTAGGGAGGAAGGGTGGGGCTTGGACTGACTTGTGTGCTTGCTCTGGGCACCCGTGCTGGGGGTTGCTGGCCCTCACTATAGCCTTTCCATTCCTGCGTTGGATGGCCACACTCAGTCTGTCTGTCCACTGCCTCAGAGAGACTTTTATTGACCAGAAGTGTCTGCATTGTAAAAAGTTAATTGCTCACACACAAAAGGGCACGAGGCTGCAGCTTTGGCTCCATTCTCCCTTTCTATCCCTCTTTCCTTTTGTTTTAACGTTTAAAGATACGCTCCTATTTTAAGTATTTTTAAAAATTGCCGTATTCCAAAAGACCCATGGTCCACGTTCTCCGAACCGGGACTACAATGGCATCATGGTCCTGGGCCATATTCTGGTGGAGCACTGGCGCCGGGACTCTGGCTATGCCCTCCACCCTCCACTTCACCGGTGCTTCACCCAAGGCCCTGCCTGCCACTTGCTCTTCTCTGTCCCTCCCTCCGTTCCTCACCCCTACTTGCTCCTCTCCTCCCCTCTCACAGTGCCGCCTGGGGAACAGGTCAAAGGGGTGCAGGACCTCCGGGTGAAGCATGGGTGGGCGTGCCGTGGAGTGTGGGAGGAATGGGGTGTGGGGCCAGGTCTGAGTGCCGGGACCCATAAAAGATTAATCTGGCCCTGCGTTTCCTCCAATGTCCAATTGGTGAGAGTTGCCAATGCCAAATACTTCTGGGGGCTTCCGTATCCATGTCCCATTACGGCACTCTGCTAAGCGCAAAATAGTTTGAACTCTCGCTGCTAACCCATCAGTGAAGCATGAACTAGGCATTGGTTCGCCTTCAGGCTAATTCCTGCTAACTCTCGCTCAGGCAGGTAGTGCTTCTCCAGAAGCAGCCCCAAAGATGACGCCTGGGTGTCATGAGGCCACGTTAGCAAAGGGGAAGGGAAGCCACACTGGCAGTTACTCTCTGTTCTGTGAGTTCGGAAATAGCAGAGAATGTTGTTATAACCCAGACGTTCAGTGGAATCTCATATCTTGGTGACACAAAAGGCTTGTGTTCCTGTAGCACTGAAAGATGCTTCACTCTTTTACGCTTTTTGGTACTGTTTTTCTCTGTTTCCTGGACATTCCACATCCCCTGTTCTCCCACCTCTTATTTTTAGCATTACTAGCCTGTAGGAAGAAGCTTACTAGGTCAGCCAATGAAATTGCAGATAATTGAAAAGGTTAAAGCAGTGAGCAGTGTTATAATTAACTGAATCTATTAGCCATTTTCCCATTCTGACACTTTGCAAGAGTGAAGGTGTAATGAGAACAACAAGAGGCTCAGAAGTAATCCATTTTCATGATGGAGCTTGAAATGATGCACAGTACCTAAACCTGTCTGTAGCAAACCTCAGTGTTGTATGGTTGGGCTCTACCAGACTTTAGAAACCAATTAATTACATATGCATTCTTCATAACTTCTGGAACTGCACCAATCTCATGTGTAAGAAAGACGTTGTTCACTGAATGCTCCAGCTATGGCTCAGAAGCACAACAGTCAGTAGGGGCTGATCTGTGCAACCAAACATTTATTGACAGAGCATACAAAGAGGTATGTAACCAAGTGGCACCACGGAAAAGAGGATCACGTCCTACGTGTGCGGTTGCAGGGCAATCATCAGTTTTGAAATGCTTCCAAGCAATTCTCTGCGATCCACACGCAACAGTGGGAGCAGTTTGCCATATTATGATAGAAGACTACTAGTAGTTGTTATTACTTACTCTTTGTATGACCATAGTACTTCAGAGACCAAGCCATCGGTCTGGACCCATTTGTGCCCAGAGCTGAACTAATACAGCACTAACTGACAATCTCGGGCAAAAGGCGCTTGTCGACTAATTATGAGACAGGAGGCAATAGGGAGATACAGGTAGACAGATTTTAGGGTACCAAGAAACGATGAGACAACCTTGGTCAGCGTGACAGGCAGTAAGTAGTCTCTGCATGCCAGCAGCCTAGTGGTGGTAACTGCTTTTGTGGATCTCATGGAAAAGGAGAGTTTTTAAGGAGGCTTTTAACAATTTGTTGCAAATCTGCCCAGGAGGTTGCGAGGAATTACCATAACTATGTTCATGTACTTATTTGCACTTGGACATTCCACAGCTGTTTATTAATTTATAATACAGAAGTAGCCACTTTCAACCCAATGCTTCCAGGTGCAACAAAATCCTGATGTTCTTGGCCACGTGCCTTAATTTACAGTGGGAAGTCACAGCGTGGCGAAATTCACCCAGGCATGGTGGACCATGGCAGGGTATGTGCACCTACGGTGAAGTGGAATTACCATGGCCACATGCTGGCCCAAGTTTCACCATGATGCTGAATTCTGATAATGGTGGCTTTCCCCAGGGCTTCGTGCATTTCCAGTGCAGAGGCAGGGGGCTTGGTCCACACTCTGCCATGTGGGGTAAGTGCTGCAGCCATTGTGCTGCTCTCTGTCCCCACCTAGTGAATGGACCACACAGAGGTTGAGTCTGCAGCTGTTTTTTCACTAGCAGCATTGGGCCTTGTAACCCTGGCAGGGGGAGCTCATGCTTACTTTCTAAGACTGCTGGTTCATTCCTGCTAAGGGCATTACGTTAGAAGCAGCATCCCCAGGGGATGAATCTGAGTCTCTGTTCTCATGGGAACACACACCGCAGACTCCAGGATCCTCAGGTCTGAAGCCTGCAATACTGGAACATCAATACAAGGCCTAGCCATTTCGATTCAGTGAGATACATGTTAGTGTAACACCATGTAAAGGTAGTAGGAAATTCAGAGTGGGAACCAAAGTTACCGACAGTGTTGTGGGGAGGGATTATAAAGTAGTGATTCCTATCAGTAGAGACGTATTGCTCCAGCACATGGAACTGGGTGGGCAAGCAGGCACCTCCCATCTGTTTGGTTCTGAGAAACTAGTAACGTTTTGATGTGTTTTACTGTCACTTTAAGTCTCTAGTATCTTTTCTGATGTTATAACTGCAAATTGGCAACCAGCTATTACATGGAGTCTGAATAAACCAGAAGTAAGAGAAGGCCAGAACAAGTGGGGAAAATGGACCATCTACATACTCCAGGAAAGTCAGTGATTGAAGGAAATGCAGAAAACCACAGAGCCTGGAAGCAATGTTGTGAGTTGTACAGCATCGTGAGCGGTGCAGACAAAAAGAAGATGAACAGCTGCAAGCGGCATTATTTCATCATGTGGCAGGCGAAGAAGCCAGGGAGGAATTGAATAGTTTTCAATATGATGGTACAGTGGAGAAAAAAATACAGGTCTTAAAATAAGTTGGAGGCACCCTGTGCATCACAAAGAAATCTCATGCATGAGAGGCAAAAAGTTTTCAGCAGAAGTCAGAGAGATGGGGAAAGGTACAAACCAATATGTGACTGATTTAAAACCAAATGTAGAGAATGGGTTGAATTGCTCTGTACGGACCCCATCATGTGTAGTGTTATATCAGACTCGGTGCAAGCCAGGCTGTTGGGGGAGATTAATTTAACCCTTGAATGTGCTGTGGACATACCACACAGATATGTAATAGCCATAAAACAACTAAATGGGTTTGGTGAACTGGAAACACGTGCCTACTCTGCAGCATATGTCCACCTTTAGTAAGTACCATGCAGTCAAGGGCTGGAGGACATCCTGCTACTTCTAAAAACCTGCAGTCCTGAAAAAGCAGACAAAAGCATGGCTGTGCCATAAAGGACTGTCTAAGATACAGCAAATGCCATCCTTTGGTCAAATATGCAAATTTGGAAAGGAGAAGCCCCAGGACAAACAGATGAGCACTTGCAAGTTCCATTCCTCAGCATGCTGAGTACTGGTTATGTTTGTTAATGATCACAAAACCTGAGTTTGAAACAAATGCTGGAAAAAAAGCCAAGGTGTCGTCTGTAAGATTATACAGCACTGGAAGGGCGAACCCAGTATGGTAAAGGAAGAGCCAGCAGGTGACTCGGACATGTTTGAAGAATACAAGGATGTATTTGAAGGCTTAGGGTGTTTGCCTGGTAAGCACACCATGAAGATGAACTCGTACGTACTACCTGTAATTCATGCACTTTGTAAAGTTCTACGTGGCATTATGGGGCAAAGCAGAAGAAGAATTGTACAGTGTGGAACATTTGCAAGTAATAACAGAAGGGTAAGAATCTGCAAGACTGCGTCAGCTCTGTAGTACTGTAGCCAAACCAGTCCAGATGAAATAAGAATATGCATGGATCCAAGATATATGGCTCACGCGATTCAAAGGGAATGTTTTCAGTTGTCCACTGTAGAAGAAATCACCAACCACGTTGCAAAAGCCATAGTTTTCACTGTCTTAGATGCCAACAGTGGATTCTGGCAAATACAGCTGGTGACAAAAGGTCTCTACTCGAAAATGATCAGCATTTAGCAGGTAGACATTTCCTTTTGGCATCTGTTCAGCTCTTGGAGAATACCTAAGAATGATCCAATAGACACTTGAAGAGCTGGACGGTGCTGAATGCTGTATAAATGACATACTGGCATGGGGAATTATCAGACATAAACATGACGAAGCAGCTCCAGAGAGTTCTAGACAGGTGTGGTGAAAGGCAGCTGTGACAGAACAAGAGGAAACATAAATTGGGTCTGACAGAGATAAATATTTGGAACCTCTCTTGGCAAAAAAATTCCAAATCCTGACAACTTAAAAATTACTATGAAAGCTGAAATGACCTCCTGGACCTGTAAGGCTGAATTGGAAAAAAATTCTGAGACTGATGACTTACCCTGGGAAATTTATTGCACACATGTCAACAATCACAACCTTGAGGCAGAAATCTCAGGTTTGCTTGGAGGATTATGTGATGTGATAGTAAGGTGTTTGCAAGGTCTGGCTTACCTGAGGAACTCGTAAGTGACAATGGACAACAATTTGTTTCAAAGACTTTAAAGCATTTGCAGTTGTGGCCGGGCCAGATCAGAGGGAGAGAAAGGCAGCCCAAACAGGCAAAAGAACCTGCTGAGTATAAGCAGAGCAATTACTGGCAGCTGGGTGGGAGCTGGCTCAGCCAAACTGGGGCCAGCTGACTCCGTTACTGGCTTAATAAGAGGCCTTTAAAAACTTTCCACACTTGGAAGGGCAGGGGTAGAGCAGAAGAGGTGGTTGGAGGAGAAACAGAGAGCAAGAAGAGAAAAAGAACAGAAGCCTGAGAGGCAGACAGACCAGCTCCAGCTCAGGAACAACGGGGGTGGGAATCCTAGGAGAAGGGGCAGGGCTCCCTACCACAGAGACACATTGCAAACCTTAGCCCCTGTGGGAAAGGGGTGAGAGACTGAACCTGGCTGTGGTCTTGGCAAGAGGGGCCCTTGTCACACAATGGAACATGGCTTTATCCATTAATCAACAAATTCTGCAACTGATTGGCATGGGTGAGAGCAGTTCCAGCTGTGAAAAGGATTTTAAATATTCTAGTTTGGATAACACAGATGCTTAGTGGAACAGGCTATCAGAATACAACTGTGGGAGGTATAAGATCATCTGAGCACTAGATCGCTGACTTCATCACAAATGTTGCAACCTAAGCTGGTAGAAGACTTGAAAGGTGAGACAAGGAAAGCAAGACCTTTTCTTTGATACAAGTGCAAACCCTTTATCACCATTAGAAAAATGGAAGAACCGTCTCTATTGGTCAAAAAGAAGCATGGAAATCGGCAAAGGTGTTTGACCAACGCACTGATCCTTTTTGAGGTAGAGGAAAGAGGTGTCAGTGATTGGATTCTGTTAGCTCTTCTCTGCAAGGCTGTAAAGCTCTTTATCAAATATTTATTCTCCGTGTAGGTGCTTATGAACTGTGATCTATCACCTCTTCACCTTCTCTTTTAAGGTAGTAGATTGAACTTCTTCAATCACTGTAGGGCAGGGATGACGCCCATGAGCAAAGTTAAATTAAATAAATAAATAAATGCAGTATTGGGGCCTTCATATATAACCTATCAGGTATATGTTAGCATACAGTGAAGGTTTATAACTGTGCTTGTGGAGGATTACCATTCCAGCCTTCCTGCAGGGAATATTCTGCCCTGAAGGGTGACTCCTTGCAGTAACATCAAGATCCTGTCAGAAAGGTAGTCTTCTGGCACTAGAACACTGTGCCTGTGTCTACACTACCCCTCCTTTTTGGAAGGGGCCTGTACATTTAGTGGATCGAAAATGCTAATTAGGAGCTTATGAGTATTCAGCACCTCATTTGCATAATGATGGCCACTCACCACATCAAAATTGCTGTTTTCAAAATGCAAAATAGCCACGTAGACAGGCTTCCTTTGAAAAGAAGTCCTAAAACAAACTAGGAAGGAGGGTGCTTTCGAAAGTGGGGCTTCCTTTTGAAGGAATCCCATCTACATGGCTATTTTGCATTTCAAAAGCAGCATTTTCAATGCAGTGCATGGCTGTCAATATGCAAATGAGACACTGAATATTCATATATTATCCTTATTAGCATTTTCGATCTGCTGCCTTTACATGCAATTTCTGACAGGGAGGAACAGTATAGACGTATTCTGTATGATTGGTGGCAGCCTTCACTGCCATATGGTGTATTGATTTGGGGCTGAATCTGGAGATGGTGAGTATCAGCAGATCAGTAGTTCTCAAGTTGCTATTGCTTAGCACTTTTTGGAATCTGCTGCAAGACACTTTGGGTATCGTAATGATAAAGACAAATATAAGTGCAATTAGGGAAAGCATAGAAATGCAAAGTAAGTGAGACATGCATAATATAAAGTGCTGTTAGAATATGGTATTTTACTCTTGTGTAATACACTGTTTCTACTATGCTGCATTGGAGAATGAATTAATCTATGAGAGCTTTTTTCCTTATAACCGTTTCCAAAACAGGGTTTTTCAGAAGTGTTCTTTGATATTCTGGGTTAGACAGTAAAAGTCAGCTGCCTAATTCTAGATTGTTGGAACTGTCCCTTTGTGATTCCCATTTACTTTTTCATTATAGTGAGAACACATTGTGTCCTGCAGTATTTTTCATCTTGCTCTCCCCAGGGATGCAGGCAACAACCTGTGATGGGGTTTTTGTTGTTGTTGTTGTTGTTTATTATTATTATTCTAGTTTGGTATTTTTTTAAGTAGGAATGTACAGGAGCGCCTATTCTAAACAGGGTCTGGGAAAAGTAAAATGCAGATTACACAGTAAAACAATAACTTTGCTGCCAAGGGGATGGTCCCACTTCTCCAGAACTCAGAGACAAAAACTTCTAGTGATCAAGGTGGCATTAGAAGTGGTTATTCTCCTTAGCCAGCAGCATCAGAGCTGGGCTTCATAGTGCTGTGGGGAAAAAAGTTCCCAATTCTATCTAAATACTTGGAAGAAGAGCTGAGCAAATATTCAATTTTTTTTTCAGTTTGATCCCAGATTATTTTTTTAAAAATATTGAGTATTTTTCACTCATAAAAAACTGTCTTTTTTTCAACAAAACAGTATCTCAAAAGGAAAAGCAAAGCTACTGTGAAATGGTTGAAATAAAATGTTTTCACTTTTTATACATTGATTTTTGTTTTACAGGCCAAAATTATTCTTTGTATTTGTGAATAGCTTCAGTACTCCCCCACAAATCATTTTTCAGTGGATATACTAGCCACCAAAATTTCACACTGCTCTCTATGTATGGTCCTTATTGCCATTATATCAAGAGCCTCCCTGTGGGCAGGGGGGCAGGAATCTTTCCCTTTTGGCTCTGTACAAGTTAAACCTCTCTAGTCTGGCACCCTCAGGACCTGACCAGTGCTAGACAAAAGAGTTTGCTGAACCACAGGTGGTCAATATTGTCTAGCAGCATTACCAACACTTCCACTGCTTACTGGGCTCTTAGAAGACATTTAGGCGTAATGTACAGCTAAACAACAGCTAAACAACAGCACAGAACACTGAGAGGCAGGGCTGGTGGCTGTAAACAATTTTATGGGACCATGGGACACTTGGCCATAAGCGTGGTAAGTGGCCATCTGGCTAATGAAAATCAAGCTAGACCATGAATGTTGCCAGATCAGAGAGTGCTGGATTAGAAAGGTTCAACCTATAGGGGGAAATTTGGAGCATGGAATAAATGTGTGGACAGGGATTGACTAATTGTAAAAGATCCAAGTTTTGTACTTACAGTAAACTCTCATATCCAGGAGAACAACAAGAAGTCTTGTGGCACCTTATAGATTAACAGATATTTTGGAGCTTAAGCTTTCGTGGGCAAAGACCTGCTTTGGGTCTTTGCCCACGAAAGCTCATGCTCCAAAATATCTGTTAGTCTATAAAGTGCCACAAGACTGCTTGTTGTTCTCGAAGCTACAGACTAACACGGCTCCCTCTGTGATACATATCCAGGAGGTTTCTGGATAGTCAAATATTCTGGATAATAGAGAGCTAGACCTAGCAACACCTAACACTAAAGAAAAACATGATTAGATCATAAGAAACAAAGACAAATGTACACAGAGTACTTTATTTACCAACAGCAGTAGTACTGCACACTGTACACTTACACTGTATTTGCTGTATTTATTTGCATTTACTGTCACTATACTGTATGTGTGGAAAAAGTGATTAATATTTACTTAAAAGGGTTAAAATGCTGGTTATTTGAGTTCTGGATGATAGAATGCCAGATAGAAAAGAATTTACTGTAGCTTGATGGTATTTTTATTATTTGTGGCAGTCAGTTCCACAGTTTAAGCCCTACTCTCAAGCAAATTCCAGCTCCAGCACTCCCAGGCTTTCTGCTATTGATCAAGCATTTGGAGCAGATTATTTAGATGTGAAGAGTCCCGTTCACATTCTAACTAAAAAAATTAAACAATTGTAATTTCTTCCTCAAGTGGTCCCCACGGGTGCTCCACATTAGGTGTCAGGTTTGCCGTGGCGTCACGGCTCGGAGATTTTTATAGCCGTAGTTGGCTGGCTGCAGATGTGCAGTCTGTGTTGCTCCATTCGTGCTCCTTTGATCACATGTGCAGTCCAGCTCAAACCAGTTCCTCTCAATCGCCCATGGCTGCCGACGGAGTGTGTTGTCTACAGCACGTTTCAGACTTTTCTCCTTTATCTTGCTCTTGTTAGTTAGCTAGAGTTAGATGTTGTTAGTTCTAGTTAGTTTTTACAGTTACCATTCTGAAAAAAGGAAAAAACAACATTTCATTCAACTGTGACAGCCATGCCTGGCTCACCCAGTTTTAAAAAGTGTGACTTGTGCCATGAGGCCATGCTGGTGTCAGACGGTCATTCCCAGTGTATCCAATGTTTGGGTGAGGGGCATGTCCCACAGAAATGCCCTCACTGCTCTAAACTCACTGCGAGACCCCTCAGGGAGAGAGAAATTCGGTTGCTTGTGATTCTCTTTGGCAAGGCTCTTCAGCCCTCAGGCACTGAGCCTGTGGCCCCTGCAGATGCAGCAACCCACCAAAAGCAGAGAGCCTGGTCTCCAGGGTTGGCTTCGCATAAGAAAGTCAGAGCATCACCAGCTCGATCCTTGTCATTGTTATCTAAGGGCAGGACGAGTGATATGGAGGACAGTGGCACCGCTGCAGCCACCTCCTTGCTGGAGAAATGGCAAAAATCGAAGAAGTCCTCAACTCCAGTTCTGACCTCAAAGTCTCTACTGGAACTGAGAGCTATTCTGGCACCCATGGCACTATCCACAAGACCTTGGTGCTGGCACCTAAGCCTGCTGTAGCAGCATCGCCACCTAAGATCTCAGCACCTCCAGCCAGACCTGCAGCACTGAGTCTCTTGGCACCAGCAACCAGACCCTCAGCACTGACTGGAAACTCGGCAGTGCTGGTTGCGCTATCAGCACCGTACACATCGGTGCCACTTCTCCCCTGGCACTGCGCAAGGTGGCCTCAAAATCCTGCCAGCACCATAGCCCTACCCCAGCCTCCCCTTTGCACTGGTTGATAGTGCAAGATAATCTCCTGTCAGTCCAGCCTTTCCATCAACTGCAACCTTCATCCTTCATAACTACGGATGCTTCCCTCCTGGGATGGGGGACCACCTGGAAGGGTTTTGATACAGGGCAGATAGTCCCCTCACAAAACATTCCTACATATAAATCTACTGGAGCTCAAGGCAGTATTCAGCACCTGCAGGCACTTCCAGAGTCACATTTGCAATACGATGGTCAGAATATTTACAGACAATATCACCACAATGTATTATATCAGCTGTCAGGGCAGAGCACAATCCCGTTCACTTTGTGTGGAGGCAATTCTCTGGAACTGGTGCATTCGAAACGACGAAAGGAAAGACTCAATGCACAAATTAGCCATTCCATGTGACATAATCGAGCATGCTAGATAATGGAGCCTATGGCAGAGCAGTACTCCACAACTGCAATCCCAAGTCTAGGGTAGAGTGTGAGAGTCACCTAATTGGAATCAACATGAGTAAACACCCCAACAAAAATCAAGCTTCATACTTACTGGGGGTCAACAACACTGCAGTGGATGCACTAAGCAGATGCTTTGCACCTGATCACGAAGGGGGCTTCGCACCAATGTCCTCTGACATATACTTCAGCACTGGGGATTCCCTCACATAGATCTTTTCACAACCTACAAAACCAAAAAAGTGTCATTATTACTGTTCCAGAGCATCAATGCAGACAGCTCTCTGGGTGATGCCTTCCTTCTCAGCTGGAAAGGCCCTCTGCTATATGCTTTTCCTCCCATGGCTCTCACACCAAGAGTTGTGGAGAAGGCCAATATGGAGGTAGCCAGGCTAATCCTAATACCTCTGGAATGGGCTTGACAACATTGGTTCCTGTTTCTACAACAGGTGTCACTGTGTTGCCCTTGTCTGCTTCCCAGCCTTCCAGATCTTCTAACCCAGAACCGGGGATTGTTGCTGCATCCCCAGCCTCACACTCTCCACCTCACTGCCTGGCTGATTGTTGGTTCGACAGCTCTGAACCCCTTTGCTCTGAGCACATCAAATGAATACCAATGCTCAGTGGAAGAGGTTCATAGCTTGGTGCTCCTCTAGGCATCTGGCTCTGTTCAAGGCTCTAATAGGCACGATTCTCAAGTACTTGTTATATCTAAAACAAGAGGGATTGGCATTAAAGGTGCACCTGGCACCAATATCAGCCTTTAGACATACAATTGAAGGCACAAACACGAAACATTTTCTCAAAGTCTAGACAACCTCCACCCTCCTCACTGACCTATTTCCCAACCTTGGAGCCTGGATCTGGTCTTGGAAATGTTCTCCAGACCACCATTCAAACCTCTGGCTACTGTCTCACTTCAGCTGCTCACTCTGATTGTTATTCTTCTGGCTATTACGTCTGCTTGCAGAGTCAGCGTGGTGGCAGCTCTGATGGTGGTCCCGCCATACATAATTTTCTACAAGAAAGGGGTAGTGCTACGGGTTCACCTGGCCTTTATTCACAACGTCCATCAACAAACTGATCATATGGCCCTTGTTTTACCCTAAACCACATGGGGCAACTCATGAGCTGAGACTTCATTCTCTGGGTGTACGAAGAGCTCTTAACTTCTATATTGAAAGAACTAAACCTTTCTGCAAGATGGACAGATTAATAGTATTGACCACTTCCCACTCTAAGGGTGAAGCTATATCCTCACAGAGACTTACCATGCTCATTTCGTCATGCATTATTACCTGCTATGCCTTATGTCACATGCTCTTACCAGTACAGCCCAGGGCTCACTCCACAAGAGCAATGGCAGCATTGACAGTGTTCTTCAGAGGTCTTCCACTTAGTGACATCTGCCATGCAGCCGTGTGGTCATCCTACGACACCTTCGTCAGACACTGTCATCCATCACCAGCTGACTGGGGATGCTCTGCTCTCAACAGCTGTTCTTCCAATTGCAGACAAACCTAAACTCTGGTACCTTCCTCCGTGTTTTTGGGGTACTGCTACTCAGGCACCTGATGTGGAGCACCCATGGGGGCCACTTGAAGAAGAAAGAAGTTACTCACCTCGGTGCGCTAACAATTGTTCTTCGAGATGTGGCCCCGTGGGTACTCCACGACCCACACCTCCTCCCTGCTGCAGAGTTTTTCTATTATGTTTTTCAGGTGCCGGGGCAAAATTGAGAAACTGGTTTCAGCCAAACTGCACACATGATCAAAAGAGTGCAAACAGAGTGAGACGCTGGCTGCTCATGCTTGGTCTGGATGACTACCACTGTAAAAATCTCTGAGCTGTGGCACCGGGGCAAGCCTGACACCTAATGTGGAGCACCCCTGGGGACACGCCTCGAAGAACAATTGTTACTGCACTGAGGTGAGTAATTTCTGTTTATTGCATTTGTCCATAATGGGTGACATTCATGATATTATTTTACTTGTGGATTTTTGTTAGTCTAAGCTTGTAAAGGTTAGTAAATGGTTTTGAAACCAAATTTTAAAAAATGACATTTTTAGTCCTTAGTCAAAAATGAAAAAGATGTGAAACTGAAATTGATGTGAGAAATTTCTAGAAAGCAAAATTTCCCTGACAGAGTCAGAATACTCAGCTCCAAGCCACTGACCAAAACCAAAGAGAATATGCAGGTCAGTGACTTTCAGTGGAGTTGAACCTGTCTGCTACACCGCAGCTTATTGCTGCCCTAGGCAGAAGATGAGGACATTTTTCAACCAGAAGTGACTGTATTAAAACCAATTAAAGGAATCTAGGATACTTTGTGGGGATATCCTCATGCAGAATAGCAGGCTATTTCTTAAGTGCAATTATGTTTTGATCCTTTGAAAATAAAAATTAAATAATTCCTGTTATCACCAGTTTAATTGTTATCTTGTTGAATATTTTTAAACATATAGTCATCTATTTTGCTGACACACTCACACACATGCACGCACACACACACACAAAAAATCCCCGCGACAAGGAAATATTTGTGAGACAGGTTGCGAAAAGGAATAATTTTCTCAGTGCTGGTAAACAATTTGATCATTTTCATGAGAGCATTTTGCCAATGTTTCCATTGGATTCTTCAAGGAGGAAAATATAATGCTGTTCTCTTTTTGAACAATGAGTAAATTTGCTTCCTGTGCACCAAAAAATGGAAAGAACTCTTGCAACTTTCACTTCAAAATGGTGTTTACTGTCTGTCTAAAGACAGCACACAAAAATAAAGCAATGCAAACTACACAGCTATATTTAATGGCTTGGGGTCTGCACAATGTATTTCAGTTTATATTATCCTGGAGATAAGAATCTTTAAATACCAAGTGACATGCAGCGTACAAATATTATACCGGCATTCTTGTATGCTATCATAGCTACTGATTCATCCGCTTGTCCTTGTGTTAGCAATTTAATTTTAATCCAGTGTAATAATAAAAGAGCATATTACTGGGGAAAACAAGCTCTTTGTTATCCAAGCACCTGAAAGTTTTAGGTAAATGAAATGCATTATCTGTTGACAATAGCAGGCTATCTTTAGTTCTTCCAGGACAAGTAATGTCTATGATAAACAGCTAAAATAGGGCTGTTAATGTGCTTACCACCATCAGCACAGGCAAACAAGATTTATAACACTTACCAAGAAGCACATTCTGATCCGTATACTCCTAGGCTATGTCTACACTTGTGAGTTTTTTCGAAAAAGCTGGGCATCTTTCAAAGTATCCCATGGAGCATCTACGTACAAAATGTGTTCTTTCAATATTAAATCGGAAGAATGCGGCACTTTTTCTGGTGGCCCTCTTCTGCTCCCAGATGAGGGAGAGCAACTTTTTCCGAAAGATTCCTTCAGGAAAAACTCGTGGATGGCCCACGGGCACTTTTTTCGAAAGAGTACTCCTCCATGGCGCCTGATTTTTCTATTTGTGATGTTCCTGGCCCATTCTTTCGAAAGAGCAGCTGGGGTATGGCTGCTCTCTATTGAAAGAGAGGGGCAATTTTTCGATCTGTTCTTTTGTGTGTGGTTGTGCTCTTTCACATTTCGGAAGAGGTCTTCATAAAGAACGTCTTTCAAAGGATCGTTGAAGTGTCGCCCTAGCCCTACTATGCAGAACTTTGAACAGCAGTCAATTGCCTTGATCCAGGAAAGTGCACAAGAAGTCTTGTGGCACCTTATAGACTAACAAATATTTTGGAGCATAAGCTTTTGTGGGCAAAGTTTAGGAAGAATTATACCTTGATGCACCTTTGCATTCCTGACATCAAGGTATAATTTTTCCTAAACTTTGCCCACGAAAGCTTATGCTTCAAAATATTTGTTAGTCGAAAAGGTGCCACAAGAATTCTTGTTG
Organism: Carettochelys insculpta; assembly: GCF_033958435.1. NCBI lineage: Eukaryota > Metazoa > Chordata > Testudines > Carettochelyidae > Carettochelys > Carettochelys insculpta. The sequence continues at coordinate 47,780,539 of NC_134147.1, read as the reverse complement.
TTCTCAAAGCTACAGACTAACACGGCGACCTCTCTGACACAAGCACATACTACACTTTCTCCTTATCAGTAATCTTATACAGTCTTCATGAATTCCACGGTCCAGGCAGTTCAGTGGGAATCCAGAGTGAAGCATGTGCTTACATGCTGTCCTGGACTGGGACCAATAAGAACAAGGGTATTTTGGATCTGCCTTTAGTGTCATCAAGTCTACACTACAGGCTAGTACATAGCCAGAGAATTCCCAGCCCCCAGAGGTGCTACAATTGCTTCTAACAAGGGTGGAGGGGGAATGAGGCTGACAGTATGCAGCTTTATTTAGATATGCAAAAGCACCCTAACATTTAAAAAGGAGTTGGTGGTGCAGCCATTTATCTTACAGAGAGCGGCTTGCCACCTTTAATGACCAGCGGAGAGCACAGCAATCAGTCACAGCCAGACCACTTGCAGACTTCAGCTGAGATCTAACTTTATGCGATCATTAAGAGTTTCTGCATGATGCTGAGAAAATAATGATGCATATTTTGGTTCCTTGCTTATTTCTATTATGAGTTGTAGTAAACAAGCCCCAGGCATCCAATTGCTGACTTTAATCCTCGTGTTGTGTGTTTTTGACCAAGCACGTGAAGTGAGTGGATGTTTGTTTTGCTGACATCCTGTCAAGACCAATCCAAGAAAAAATCAGATCCTTGCACAAATACTGTATACTTTGTCAAGCCAAAAGCTCTGTCTGGGGATCTCTCTCATCTGTGCCCATGTGAAACGCACGTAGAATCATAGAATCCCAGGGCGGGAAAGGAGCTCAAGAGGTCATTGAGCCCAGCCCCCTGCCTGAAGGAGGATCAACCCTAACTAAATCATCCCAGTCATGACTTCGTCAAGCCTGGAATTAAAACCTCTAGGGATGGAGATTCTACCACCTGTCTAGGTAAGTCATTCCAGTGCCTCACCACCCTCCTGGTGAAATAGTTTTTCCTAATATCCAACCTACATCTTCCTCTTTGTAACTTTAGACTATTGCTCCTTGTTCTGCCATCAGTCATTACTGAGGACATCCTCTGTCCATCCTCTTTAGAGCCCCCCTTCAGAAACTGAAGGCTGCGATCAAATCACCCTTCACTCTTCTCTTCTGCAAACTAAATAAGTCCAGATCCCTCAGCCTCTCCTCATAGGTCATGTGCTCTAGCTCCCTAATCATTTTTATTGCCCTCCGCTGGACCTGGTCCAATGCATCCACATCCTTTCTGAACTGGGGACCCAGAACTGGATGCAGTACTCCAGATGTGGCCTCACCAGAGCTGAATACAGGGGAATAATAACTTCTCTAAATCTGCTGGAAATGCACCCCAATTTCCATTAGTCTTCTTGGCTACAAGGGCACACTACTGACTCATATCCAGCCTCTCATCCACTGCAATCCCCAGGTTCTCTTCTGCTGCACTGCTGTGTAACCACTTGGTCCCCAGCCTGTAACAATGCTTGGGATTCTTCCATCCCAAGTGCAAGACTCTGCACTTGTCTTTGTTGAACTTCATCAGGTTACTTTTGTCCAAATCGTCCAATTTATCTAGGTCACTCTAAACCCTGTCCCTACTCTCCATCATATCTACCTGTTCCCCTAGCTAAGTGGTATCTGCAAATTTGCCGAGGGTGCAATCCATCCCCTCCTCCAGGTCATTAAAAAAGATATTGAACAACACCAGCTCCAGAATTGATCCCTGAGGCACTCCACTTGAAACCAATCACCAACCAGACATTGAGCCATTGATCACTACCCATTGGCTCTGACCATCTGACCTGCTTTCTGTCCATCTTACTGTCCATATATCCAATCCATACTTCCTTAACTTATAGGCAAGAATGCTGTGGGAGACTATCAAAAGCTTTGTTAAAGTGAAGGTATAACACATCCACTGACTTCCCCGCATCTACAGAGCCAGTTACCTCATCATAGAAGCTAATCAGTTTAGTCAGGCATGACGTTCCCATGGTGAATCCACATTGGCTACTCTTGGTCTCTTTCCCCTCTTCCAATTGCTTTAAAATGGATTCCTTGAGGATCCCTTCCATGATTTTTCCAGGGACTGAGGTAAGGCTGACTGGTCTATCGTTCCCTGGATTGTCTTTCCTATTTAAAAGATGGGCACTATATTTGTCTTTTTCCAGTCATCCGAGACCTCTCCTGATCTCCTAGAGTTTTCAAAGGTAATGGCTGAAGGTTCTTCGAAGACATTTGCCAATTCCCTCAGTACCCTTGAATGCATTAAATCGGGTTCCATGGATTTGTGTATGTCTAGCTTTTCTAAATAGCCCTTAATCTGTTCTTTCCCAACTGAGGGGTGCGTAGGTCCTTCCCATACTGCATTGCCTAATGCAGTGGTCTGGGAGCTGACCTTGCCTGTAAAGACAGAGGCAAAGAAAGCACTGAACACTTCAGCTTTTCCCATATCATCTGTCACCTGGTTACCTCCCTCATCCAATAATGGCCCCACCCCGTCCCTGATCACCCTCTTATTGTTAACATGTCTAAAAGCCCTTCTTGTTGCCCTTCCCATCCCTTGCTTGCTGCAGTTCCAATTGTGCTTTCACCTTTCTGATTACTCGCCTGCATTCTCCAACAATATATTTATATTCTTCCTTAGTCATCTGGAGCGATGAAGCTGGGTCAGTCTAGTTCTTCAGTGTAGATGGGGCTGAGTTCCAGTTCCCAATCACAAACTCTCCACCGTGCTTTGCACTGACTGACAGAGAAGCCAAAAGGTGACAAGGCAGGGCTCCAGGCTGGGCGAGTGGCCTAACTTATTAACTGTAATGAAGAAATTCTCTCCATAGATCAGGGCTGAAGCATGGGGTAAAGGGAGTGTAGCAGGGACAGCTGCCCTTCTGCTGTCCTGTGGAAAAAAACAGAGGATTTTATTCACTGGACTGTTTAAAGAATCAGTGCATGCAAAGTCATACTGGCAGCTGCAAAAATCATGGGAACTATGTGCCACTTGAAGCTTTATTTGCATGCTAGGGGACATTCTCCATGGACCTGCACCACACTCGAGAAGAAAGCATTGGAGGGAAGATTAATGAAGGACCCCTTACTGCAGATCTCTGGAACATCCAAAAAGAACTGAACCACAGCCAACAGTTAGCATTGGATCAAGACTGAAGTCGTTGATATTCAGGTGACAGATCAAGAAAGGCCATCTGCAGCAGTGTTGTCAGGTGACTTTCACGAACATCACTCCTTCCGCTCTTAATCTGCAACAGCAGAGTCCTATACAGTGTGAGCCACAGCTCTGAATCTCAGGCAGTGTGTCAAAAATGGACATCACTGAAGTTTTTTTTCTTCCCTATGATAAGCAAAGCAAACCTCAGTATAACCACAGAACTTGTTACCAGCGTATTCTCACTGGGGTGGGGAATCAGCATTCAGTCAGCTCCTCTCCTATCACAATAATAATTTCTAATTCAGCACTTTCAAAGCTGCCCCCTAAGGTTATATTGTGATGTGCAATATGTTTGTGTACGGGCTGTGGTGTGAACACGCCTTAGAACATTTCAAACATTCCAGCAGCTTCCTAGTTCCAGGTTCCCCTTGGACTTCTGCAGCAGGCACTGAGGATGTGTCATCGTCTGAACCTTCTCTTACTTTTAAAGTGGCTTCCCGTCACGAAAGCAGTTTTGTCTTTGGTGCCCAGTATGTAATGCTGTATTTCACATTCCCGTGACATTGCTTTTGTAGTGCAGGAAAAGACAAACAAAGCTGCTTCAGGCCTAGCTTGTCTTCATGCCTCTTATTTGTCCCTCCTTTTTCATCAGCTATTCTCTTTGCCCCCTGCCCCAGTGGGATCCGTTCCTTGTTGTGGCTCAGATTTTTAGAACAACACATGCTCTGAAGCTGAAACCGAGCTTTCTGTGAGACGTATGGCCCCATTACTTTAAATGGAGCTTAAAGGCTTGTGACTCCCTATGTTTGTTTTTCCGTGTTCAGATCTCTTTTCCAGGGGTTACTCCTCAGCCCTCTCGCTGACAGTGGCACTGAGCTTAGCCGGCTTTCCCCCCTGGCAGCCACGTGCCAGCTTTTGGGGTAGAAGTGTCCCTCATGCCACACGTCACCCCTTTGCTGAGTGGTGCCTAAGCCTGTTATTGGTCTCAGGCTCATTTGAAGGGGGCAAAGATGGACGGGAGCCCCCTGCCACAAAGAACCCTGCCACCGCAGGACAATGGCTTCATCCTTTCCTCTACCCAGGAGTATGAGGAATGTAGGAAACTTTATTTATGCATCTCTGGCTCTGCTGTTTCTTTGGGGCAAACCAAGCCCCCATTCCTGCCCTGTCACACTGATTGAAAAGCTAGTTCCCTCTTCTCTCTCCTTTCCCACCACCCCGGTGGCTATTCTTTGCTATATCACCTAGGAAATGCTTCACTGTGAGAGCAGCAGAGCTAAAGAATAACCACCTGCTGGGATCTTTCCCTGCTGTCAAGAAGCAAACATGCAGTCACACCAACAATTGCACTTAAAACTTTCCTCTTTTTTCCAACTCTCCCATTTTTCAGGGAATGACAGTACCCCAGGGAGGGGCATCTATTTTTCCATTTAGTTTCACTTCGCACGTGCCTGAGAGACAGACTCCTTTACAATGGGCTTGGTCAGATTATCGGGCCCAGACAGTTACTGACAAATGCTGATTGCAGGGTATCAGCAGGATAGCGTATGTACTTCTGAATTTTAAGGACTTTTTTCGCAGAACACCTTTGTTACTGGTTACTGTGCAGAAGCAACAAATGTAACAAAAAAAACTTAAGTAGCCATCCATTTTATAGCCGTGTGTCTCCTGTACTATCCCTCTCTTCCAACTGGTAAGTAATTTTAGCTCCTGTTTACTTATTAATAACTCTGAGGGTAGCAGAGTCTCTCAGACTTGAGTGTCATCAGTGAATGTCATGGAGTTGATGTTTATACTCTCAAACCCTTAGAGAAACACTAGGGTTGGAACCTCCTTCCAGTCCTTTGCATTTATTCATAACCAGGGTGAAAGTAACACCTTTCTTTCAGGTCTTGTATCTTGCAACCTATCCCACGCCCTGCTTAAGGGGGCTGCTGTGATAAAACAGCATCTGTAAGAAGTGTAAGTGTTGGGTGGTGTGCAGGGGGTTCGGGGCAGAGGGATGGTGTGCTGGCAGCAGTGGGGTCAGCAGGCAGGGGGTTGGGGTGTGGGACACTATTCCCTCTAAGATTTTTCATCTATGACTGGAGTGAGTTTTGTCTTGTGCAAGAGTACTGAGGTCACGTTTGCTTGTTCAGATGTGTGCCACCATGGCACCGCACCCATCAGTTGCTAATAGAGGTGTTCTTAAAGCAGGTGCACGCACACACACACACCCTAGTGGGAAGAGGGAGCCCAGCCACACACACATGACAGCAGGGCTCAAGAGGGGAAATTGCCTGCGGGCCAGCCCTTCAAGGGCGACTGGGATCTCCTGGCTCCTTTGAACTTCGCGTGGAGCAGTTAACAGGGGCTGGAGCAGTGTTGTGTGTCTCTGCCACTCCGCCAGCTTGGCTAGGGGCCTGAGGGTTGACAGCCTGCTGCCCCACCCCTTCCAGAGGTATGGAGCTGGGCCTCCTTTCATCTTGCCCTGAGTTCTATGTGCCTGTCAGCCCCACTGCACCCCACAAGCCCAAAGGTGAAATGACTCCCTTGGCACTTGCGCCTCTGGTTCCCCGTGGGGAGCGGAAGTCCTCTGCCTCCCATCTCTCCTCACGTGTACCAGGCTCATCACAGTGCAATGCTGAGCTGCTGGAGGGGACTGGAGAAGGCCCTTGGGAAGGGAAAGTGCCCAAAAGCATTTGCAGAACTCTGAGGTGGGTGATGGCACTGGGAGAGCTTGGGCAGAAGCTGAAGAGACCAGCTGCCTACCTGAGGGCTCTGGTGCAGGTCTCCCTCCAAGCTGCCATCACGTCAGCAGGGTTTGGTAGTTAGGGTGCCAAACTGTGAGGTGGGGGAGTCAGGGAGACAAAGTGGCAGTAATGCACCAGCCACTCACCACTGCTGGAGGAGGGTTGAGGTGGACGCAATGGCTGAGACGTTGTAGGGGCTGGGAGTTTTACCTCTCAGAACTTACAAGGTTTCTAATTGGCTTTGAGAAGAGTGGTCTGTTCCCTCCCCAGTAGAGTTCTCTCTGTTTTAAACCTCTGGACTCAGTGCTGGCAAGTGGGTAAAAAGTCATCCAGGGCCCCAAGACAGGTCTACAGTACAGTATCTTCGCATGGGGTAGCCATCTTAGTCTATAGCTTCACAGATAACAAGCAGTCCCGTGGAAGCCTAGAGACTAACAAAATGTACTGGGTCAATAGCTTCTGTGGGTAAAACCCACTTCTGCAGATCTCTTCTCAGTTATCTGAACAGCTCGGTGGACTCAGATTGTAGTCAGACAATCTGGATTTGGAGAGGACATAGCGCAGTCCTGGTTGGGGTCTCTGCTCTGCCTTGCCAGGATCACATTCTTCCCGCACCTTGCTCCTGGAGGGTTGTGGTGTCACTGGCCCTCAAGCAGTGCTGGGAGTCCTCTGCAGCTCCATTCTCACAGCCCCCTTCACTCACTACCATGGCTGCAGGGCTTCAGCGGGAAGGTTGCGTTGCTTTAGGAGCCATTCAGCAGCACAATGGCCTGCCCCTTACAATCCTGGCTGGAGTGGTGGTGGGGGAGATGGTTTTGGTGCTGTTTTTCCCCAAAGCCTCCTTATCTGAATCCCTTCCTTGTACCCAGCACAAGAGATGCTGCAGAAGATTCATATCTTATGCTGGGGCACAAGGAAGGGATGTGGATCAGATTCTTGGGCGTCTTCAAGCTGTGGCTGCATTAACGTCTTTGGGAAATACATCTTGGAGTACACATGGAGGATGGATGGATGCCTGTTGGTCCACCTATTCAGCTATATTCCTTATAGTATAGACTCATCTGTCACGCCTCCAACTGATCAGACAGGCCAAGCAAGAGAGAAGGGACAGGAGGTAGCAATAGCTTGGGCTGTATTTACAGACAACAGGTAAATGCAATTACTCTATCATATAGTTATTACCTGACATATACACTGAGGACTTCAGGGGAGCTAATGCTGCAGAACACTTTGCAAAAACACACCTTTGCCTAATGCAGTAGGAAGCAGCGCGTCTCTGGCCTTTCCACTGACACTCTGCATCGCAAACCCCTTCCGTAATATCATCAGGTTCCACCCGCTGAGCCATGTGGAACAGCTCCCATTTGCATTTTTCATTGTGAACATCAACATGAGTGAAAGTGGCAGCTCAGCAGCCGGTGATGGATAGTGTACGGGGACAAGCTGGAAATGATTTATTTACTTATTAGAGCTGCATTTGGTAACGATTCAGTTGCATGGGGGTTTTGTTTAGTGTAGATTCATGCAATGAAGGTGTCTCAGTTACAGATGAAAAACACCACCACAACTATATATTATATTATGTTAGCAGATTGAGGTCTCAACCAAGATGGGAGATCCATTTGGTAAAGCACTGTAAAACCACATAGTATGGGACAGTGCAGCATCTCCAGTGGTACGACAAATAAAAACATTAGGGAAAGGGAAACAGAAGTACAAAAAGGTGAAGGGACGAGATGAGACCTATGAGATCAGAGGCAGAGCTGGGAATAAAAGTGGGCAACTTTGGCTTCCACATGAGTTTCCCTAACTCTTCCCTACATGATTTTGTAGCTTGGGGCCATTAGCGCCTGCACATGGGTTTCTTGTAGTCTCGCCAAAGACTTGTGCCCATTTCCCTTCTCCCCCAGCCTGGTCTTTGACAGATGCTGACTTTTTCACTTTAGCTGCTTGGCATTTCTGTTGACTTCCAGGTAGCATGGAGACCCTTTGCCTTGATGAAGTCCTCTGTGCCCATATGACACTTTATGGCATTGGTAGCTGGATGCAATTGCTGGTTTGACTTCTGTGTAAATTTAAAAATAAATTCACATGTCCCTCAAAAGGAAGTAAGTCACTGAGTGGAGATGGACCAAGCACTGAACAGTCACCTGGGAGCTGCAACTCTAGTGAAGGCAGATCAATAAGGAGAATGCAGCCTCTCAAGAGAAAAGTACATTCGTCAAAGGGAGCTTAATGATGCTTTCTTGCAAACTAGACTGCCCAGACAAATTAATCAACCTTATACACTGCTTCCATATAGCCCATGGGGTTAAATTTGCCCCTGCATGATTTACTTTGTACTTGACTGGAGACAGCCACTAAGGAGAGAGAAATACTTTTAATGGAAGATCAACCCACTCTGGAGGAAGAGAGGCACTTCTGCCCGCAGCTGAGACTTGCTAACTGGATATTGGATAGCTGGAGCGATACAATGAAAAAATAATTGAAAAGAGCCAATTTGGTGGAAATTCCAGGAGTGATGTTCAAAATGAAAGGGAAAGCCACATTATTGGTTTGCTTCCATCAGAATTGCGTCCTAGGTGTGGCACTGGAGTTAGGTCTCCTCACCCCCGATGATAACAAGAATGATGGTCACGTGCATTTGTGTACACCTAGGACCTGAGTCAGTTTCCATCTGAAGAGTTCAGGAGACGTGCAAGGGCAAGTCGGTGTCTATGTTCCCTCCGATGATTAGCCAGCAGGACCCGATGGTTTTCTCTTGCACATTCTGCTTCCTTCTAGTTGCATGACATGGTGGCATGACATGGGCCATATCTTCCCAGGCTGTTAAGTCTAGCCTGACAGACTGTGCATGCTGCTTGATGCAAGCCTTGTAATGAAGTTTGGGATGCCCAGCCTTCCTCTTGCCTTTTTCAAATTCACTGTACACAAGTCTCCCAGGCAGTCAGTTATTATCCGTGCATGTAATATGGCTGATGGAGGTTATTTGCCTTCGCCATAGCATGGCTTCCATGTCTGCCTGCCATGCGGTAGTACTTCATTGTTCATGGTTTAGCAGACCCTTTTGATTGCCATTAGGCTGCCTAGGTGTTCCTGTTGCAGACTGGCAACTATATGGACATGGTAGTGATAAATGGGCAGATCTCTAATAAGTATAGATGACAGAGAAGCACAACAGCTCTGTAAACTTGCTGTTTTGTGAACGCTTTGACCCCCGGCCTTCTCCAGAGTCTCTTTTGTAGCTGACCAGAGGCTGAGGCAGCTGACTTTAAGTGCACTGAAAGTTCTTTGTCAATGCTGGTGTTGTCAGTAACTTTGCTCCCCAGGCAGCAGAAGGACTTGACATTGTTTAATTGGCAGCTGTTCAGTTTTATTTCTGGTGGTGATGAAAGATGGGTTTTTGCCAGGAAATGCTTGGTACAGGATTTCTGTTTTGTGTTCCTAAATACAGAAGTCAAAATGGACACAACATGAGCACAAGAATTCCACAAATGTGGCAGGTAGTTCTTGGAAGGGATTCTCCGGGATACACTTTATTTCAATTCCATGGGATTTGATTTTGGCCTCAAATTAGCAGAGGTTTAGAAGTCTGCTATTGAATTGTGTTGTTAGAGGGATATCTGCAGTGGTAGTATGTGCAGCAATGTCTTACATTCCAGCCACTTACAAAGTAAATCATGTCTTCTTGGTGGTCACTTGATAATGAGTAGGATGTCTTCATGTCACCCTCCTATTTGTGAGTCTGTTGATGGCTGATCAGCCTGAGTCTGGAGCCACAGATCTTATCACAGAAGGGTCAGGTGTTGGTAGCTGTTGGAAGGGCACAGGGCATTTTTGACTCTCTTTTCTTCTCCACCACTCCTCATCTGCACTGCAGCGGGACCACCCCCTCGTGGATTACCATTCTCCACAGGGGACAGTCTTGGGCAAAGATCTTCCGACTCAGAAGACAGAATCTGTTTTGGGAGGCATTGATCTGATGTCTGAACCACGTGATAAATCCACCGAGATTGTTGATGAATGATAACAGCCTCAATGCTGGTCACATTCAACTCTTCCAGGATGCTAGTGTTCATGGGCCTATCCTCCCAAGAGATATTTAGGATTCTCCTGAGACAACATTGTGCCTTCAGGTGATGCTCAGATGTTGTCCAGGTTTCACATGTGTACAGTAATGTTGGAACAACCACTGCACAGTATATAAGGAGTTTTGTCTTGGGATAGATGTCCCAGTTCTTGAAGACCCTTTATCTTAGGTGGGCGAAAGCAGAGCTTGCCTGGCTCAGATGATGCTGTATTTCTGCATCAATGTCGACTTTAGCAGAAAGATGACTTCCAAGGTGTGAGAAGTGTTCCACATCTTCAAACAGTTCTCCATTGACTTGACTCCAATAAAATGGGCATGAGATTGTCCTGTTAGTGAGGGTTGGGGGAGCACCTTGGTCTTTTTGAAGTTCAGTGTGAGGCTGAGATTCTCGTATGCTTCAGCTGAGGCACTTAAGATGTAGGGGAAAATACACAGCCCCTCTTAACCCCATGGGCTACATGGAAGCAGCATATAAGGTTGATTCGTTTGTCTGGGCAGTCAAACTTTACAAGAAGACATCAGAGGGAAGAGCATCCAACTGAGCTGAATGCCTTACTAAGGTTGACAAAGGCAATGTACAGGAGAATTAGTAGTTAGAAACTTTCTTGTGTAGCTTGTGTAGGGTAAATATCATATTTTCCATGCTGTATGATGAAGAAAAATCACATTGGTGTTCAGGGAAGTATGTAATCTGCAATAAACTGAAGGCTTTTCAGCAACAGCTTACCAAGGGCCTTTCCAGTGATGTTATAGCTGTCCACTTCATATTTGTAGATTGTTATGCAGTGTTGGTCCTAGCCAAAAGCAGAGTGCCTGACTGCGTGAGTAGCACTGTGGGGACCGGCTTGGCAGTGGGGGACTGCCCAGGAGCAGGGGCAGTTCGGGGCTTTTTGGCAGCCCCTTGAAAGTGGCAGCCCCAGGCAACAGCCCAGCTTGCCTGACCCTAGGCCTGGCTCTGTTATTACTATTTTGGCATCTTTGAAATCCTGGAGTAAAACCTTCATTTTTCCAGTGGAAAGTAATTAAGTCTAGTAGAACTTTGTAAAATGTTGGACCACCGTGTTTCAGCACTTCAGCTGACTGGCCTTGTGCCCTTTCCATCAGTGCATTCTTAGGCTCCTTCAGAGTTGAGGGATCTTTGAGTTCGCATTCGGCAGGTGTTCGCTTGACTGAGGGATCTTTTGAGTTCACATTCGTGCTCAGCTCATAGCTGAGGAGAGTCGCAAAATGTTCTGTCTAGCATCATGCTGTGCTCGTTAAGGAGGGTAGTGCCAACAGTGGACAAGATTGGCTCTTCATGATCCATAAATGGACTTTAATTCCTGAAAAAAAAACCAAACAAAAAACTTGAGTATTATTAGTATCAGCAAGAGCTTGTAGTTTTACTGCTTTATTTCTCCACCATCTGTCCTCCATCTTCCACAGCTTTTTCTGCACTTCAGATTTTGATTTCTTAAAGGCTTCTGGAGCTGCAGGAGAGGAGGTGTTGTTCAGTTTACTTTGGTGTGTGGCTCTGTGGGCAACAAAGCGTGCTTGAATGCTGTCATTTGCCTCAAGCCAGTCCATGTTTTGTTCGGCTGAGACACCAAGGATTATTTTAGCTGTTGATTGCACTGCAATTTGAAAGGTGCCCTGCCCTTCTGCTTGCTTTTGCATTGCTTCAATTGAGTAGTGCAGCATGAATTCAAGTTGCTGACTAGATTATCCCCTATTCCATGCTGAGTTTTGAAACATCAACTCACTGGTTCGGTTTGGGGCTGGTTTTCAGCCTAGGACTGAATTGTGATATTCAGTTCAGTGCAGTAGGCTGGTGGTTGGAGTTAGGTCTCTTCCCTCCTCTAGTATTTGCCTATAAATAGATCTGGGCAGGTGATATTACTGGAGCCCACTACATGTTTATTAACAGCGGGCAGACAGCTGGTTAGGGACAGTTATTTGCCATACATGTGAAACAGTGCAAAGAAATCTCCTTTAAGTACGACCAGGAATGGCAGGACCTCTGGCTCTTCACTTCCTGGGAATCACAGTGACCTGCAGTGCCTTAGTTCCAGATCATGAGTCTCCAGAGCCTTTGCTAATCCACCTGATAACAGCAGGGCAGCAGAACTTGTGAAGTATTGGGGAGGTTAAAGAAGGCCAGGCAGGTGTGTAATGAGCCATGCTGCGCTGTAAGTTCAGCCAAGAGAATGTCACTGAGTCGTCACTGAGCACGCAGTCCCTCCATTGGACTTTCCAAGATATGGGTATTTTTCAGGGAGACAAGAGTAACTATTACTGGCAGGCACCAGAGTTTGAGTGCAGATGCACCCCAAAGTCAGGGGGCTGATTTGGTCATGGGGCAGGGAGGAGGGACATCCAGGAGTAATTCTGAATGCAGATCAGACCAGATGCACCAGGAGATTAGCTCCTTTTGTTGTCCAGTGTTTGGAGCTTTCTGTTTCCAGTCTCATCTGCTTCCAATGAGCTTGAAGAAGCATTGAAACCCTTTTTATTACCACATCTAACTTGCTTATAGTAGCCCCCTGAAGACCAAATTCAGCAGCCCCTGGTGATGCTAGACAAAGTAGAGAGACAGTTTCTGCCCTGAATAGTTTACAGTCTAAATAGACATGGTTGACAGAAGAAGGTTTGTTATCACAGTTTCACAGATGGGGACCTGAGGCAGAGATACTCGGAGCTTGCCCACGCTCAGACAGAAAGGCTGAGGCACATCTCAGCACTGGAGCCAGATTTCTGAGTCCCATGAATTAACCCCTAAGATGTATCTCTTCCCCTGCCATGTCATGCAACGGTTGTGTCGGCATTTTATACACAGTCTAGATAGGGGGCTGACTGGCAGAGTGCTCCTGGAAACAACTGATCTTAAACAACTGTTTCAGACTATTCAGGGAAAGTGATTTGGGGTTTAGACTAGGTAGCCGAGCCCATTGTCACCGAGCTGAGCTTGTCACTGCACTAATTCCAGTGTGACTTCCACTCTAGGAGCAAACGAGGGCTGGCAGCAGACCCCTTGGAAGAGCAGGGCTTACATGTGGAGGAGTGGCGAGGAGAAGGAGAGGCCCGTGAGGTATGCACGTGCACTTAAAAGTGCTGGCAGCTTCACAGCATCAGCTGTCGTGCTGCTCTTTCCTGGGGCCAGTGCCTGTGGGGCTACAAAAAAGCCAGGCCAGTGCAGTGACGCCAGCATGGGAGGGCAAGTCTGGAAGCCTTGTCCTTTTGCAGGATACTACATACCTCCTCCTGACTGGACACAATGGGCTTGGTAAACAAGCACCTCTCCCAAGGCTCTTCATTTGCCTACAGCTGACAGGAACCTCGCAGGTAAAACCCCAGGGCTTGGGCAGGGGTTCTGCCCACTCCGGGTTACTGAGGAGCCACTCCACCTCATTGCAGTCGTCCGTGGGGAATCAGTCTCAGCAGTTATACTAGTCCCAGGGCTCGGGCCAAGCAGACAGCTGAACGGGCCCAGGTCCTCACTCCGATCAGGCAACCATAGTGGAGGAGCAGGCTGTCAGTTGGGCCAAGCACATAGTCAGTGAGCCCAGGCCCTGGCTCGGGGCGGGGCAGCAAAAGCTCAGACCTCCTAGCAGGGCGGAGGGCCAACAAACAGTGGATGTGTGCCTACAATAGCGAGATGGGGAGACTGCTACCCACAAATTATGGGTGGCAGGGTGGGGGTGCACAGGCCTGCCCACTCCACTCTGCCCCGCGCAGGGTCCTCGCAGCAGAAGAGCAGTTGACCGCTGACAGCCAGACTGCAACATACTGACTCATCTATCCGTGGCCCACTTGCAGACTCCCCCTCAGGGCATACCTCACTGGGCCACGGGTCGGGCTCCTCCGTGTCTGGGTAGAGCAGGATCTTCATCCCAGTTTGTAGCTCCTCTTCGGTGAGGTGTGACTGTGGGTCTGGTGGTCCGGGCTTGTCCTCAGCCTCCTGCAGGGCTGCATCAGCCTCCCAGGCTGGGCATCAGGACCAGCTTCTGGCTCCTCTGGAGGCTGGGCCTCAACTGAGCCCCAAGGCTCAGCTTTTGTACTTCTTGTCCTGCCCTCTGGCATCCAGCCAGGTGATGGGCAGGTGTGGCTTGGGGAGAGGTTCTTCCCCCTCTACATCAGTGAAGAGCCGCTCTACCTCACTGCAGTGCCACAGGACTGCTTGTCGTAAAGAAAACCTGCTTAAACGTATCCACTTTTGAAATCTGGGCTGTGTGGAAAGCCAGCTCCCGCTTCACCTTCCTTTTACCAGCCCTTCTTTCCACTACAGCAGCGTTCAGGAAGTGCGCTTGTCAGCTGCACCCGTTCCTGTAGTCCATGGCCCTTTCTCTTATTGAATGTGGCCTCATGCCTTTTGCCAGGTGCCCCGAGCATGCAGCTCAGCTGGCTTTCAGCACTTACGTAACATGTAGGTTAATTACATCTCTTTCTGTCCACTAGCCTCGACGACCAGCTATATGGCTATCCACTGTGCCAAACAGTTCCAGTAACAGAGACAGCCTTCAAGCCCCACACTATCAAGTAGCAAACCTACTGTGCAGCGTAAACTCCCATCGGCTGAAAATAAATTTGTATGTAGTTTGGCAGACAGCAGTCCTGCTGACTTTCCTGGCTGATGCTGCTTTGTTACTCAAATACAAATGTCTGGAAATCAGCATTTGACATCGGCTGTGGATCCAAATCAGTTGCTGTCATCGTATAATAAAACAGTGTGTTGGGTTTCCCTTTTCTAATTGTACGGCCAGAAGCCCCAACGGACAGCAGAGCTTGTTTATTGATCACTCTTCAGATCTGAAACTGGCCTATGCCGCAGGGAGCTATAAAGGAGGAAAACCATTTAAAATACATTTTAAATGTTCCTTTGCAGAATTAATGAAGAGAAGACGGGGCTGTGTGTTAACAGGCAGGAAGCAGAATAAAGTAAATGTTGGTAACCTGCCTTGCATTCGATTCACAAGAGAATTCTGCTTAATCAAAGCTAGAAAGAGACAAGAAATGATAAAGGGGCCATTTATTTCCAGGACCCCAAACTGGACTAGTGTATTACTGAAAGGTTTCAGCAAATTCTGAATTGATTAAGGATATAATGAGAAGCATAAATTCATGCGGAACAAATCGCAGAAAGGTGAAAACCTATCAGAATTATCTAGTTGATTTCCTGCCCTGTGGCTAAGTGATAAAATGCATAGAATACCCCCTCCCTCCTGAGAGTCCTCAAGTAACTATGGGATATGCATCAGGCAAGACAGATGCACTGAATTTGGAGGCTGTTTTGGCAAAGCCTCTTAGCAAAGGATAACACCCAGCCCAGCAGTGCCACAGCATCTTGAACTTCCTGTTTCAGTTGCCTCCTACTGTTGCCCTATTTCCCGTACTCACCAGCTGGTCCAGCAGTTGAAGCCAGTTAGTGGGTATTTCTGTCACACGTATCCCCTCATTGATTGTTCGGCTCTTCACCTACAGGCGTTGCGTATCTGTGCCACATTTTCAATCCTGTTAAAAAAAGCCCACCGGTGCACAGATGCACAATGAAAATGTTAAACTATATGTTGCCTTTTTGGGAACCGGTACGCGTTTCACAGTCTGCCAGCCGCCGATGATTATCCTAACACCTGCAGTGTGCCTGCAATTCAATCTCGGGTGCCGTCCCACTGCTCGCTCTGCATATTTCCAGCTGCCTTTTTTCTGGTGTACGCCCTCTTCAGCAAAGGGGTTATTGCTACTGAAGTGATGTTTATGCGTGCAGGAGTCGGCTGGAGAGAATGCTTGCCTCCTTCGCTGAGCCTGGCACCACTGGGCTAGTGCAGCCCATGATTAACGCTTCGTTTATAATCTTGAAGAAATCCGACTTTTGCTTTTACTCCCTTGGGTGCCCAACCTTAAACAGATATTTAAAACAATCAGGCCAGCAAGGGGATTCAGTGCAGGCCGGGTTAAGAACCGGGCAATTGGTGACCTGTGACTCATGCTTTTGCTAAACTCTGCTTTATTGTAACTTCACCCTCAAAGCCCTGTTTGTCCACCTGGTGCACCTTGTCTGGCTTGCAGATTGTGAGCTTTCTGCAGCAGCAGCTGCCTTTGGTCTGTGCAGAGCTTAGCACAGCGAGGCACTGAGCTTAGACTGTAGTTCCTAGGTGTGACTATAATACTGATAATTAGTAATAACAATGGATATTGTGTAATAAGCAGTGGGGTATGTTTCTCCCCAGCCCAAAGCTCCCTCTCCATTGGATCCCAGGTGGTCCCTATGCAGATACTCACAGAGGCCTAGTGTACACTCGGGATTAAAGTTGATGCCAGATATGCAATTCTAGGCACACCATTAGTGTGCTGACAACAGATGTATCAGGATTGGCTTTGTTCCCTGGTGTAGATCTGGGCTTTTCAGGCTCATGCTGACGTCCCTTGCTCCATGCGATAGCATGGAGTACCAGGGTGGACAGCTGAGGCCAGAGAGATCAGCTTTACTCTGTCTTCACGCTCACGGCAAATTGATCTTCGGAAGATTGATCGGAAGATTGTGTTGACTTCCTGTAAGTGGAGATGAACCCTGACATTAACAGGAGTTTGCGTGGGCTCAAGGCTCACCTGCAGGATTAGGGACCCGGTCGGCAGCAACAGAGTTATCTGGTAGCCTATGTAAAAGGGGTCACTGGTGTTCGGGAGAATGTCCCAGATCTCAGAAAACACCAGTCCTCTTGGGCCGCCTTGTCTAAAACGTGACAAAATGAACTCGCTTTGGAGATGCACTTTTCAGAGCTTTCCTGTGGCATGTTCAAGTGACTCTGTGTCATATGGGGATCCTGTGCAGGGCTTCAGTTGTCCTGTAGTGAATAGGCTGCTCAGTGTACAATGCTTTGTTTGTAAATTCAGCACCGTTCATGAGTTCTGCAATCCGCCTAGACTGGTGAGTGCTGTTTTGATTAGCAAATGCACAAGTGGTGTAATAAATTTTCAAAATACAGAAGAGGCAGTAGTCAGATAAGACAAAGATGTAGACATGCAAGAAACAGACAAAAAAAATGATCAGAGGATTCTCAAGGGCTTCAGTAGCACCCAGTGTTTTCGTTGTTCGGGACCTTCGGGGTGAGCAGCAGGGAGTCTGTAACACCTGGTAGAAAAGCTAGAGCTGAGCAGCCATTCATCAGGCTTGCAACATCCTCAGCTACAATGCAGCTACAGAGGGCTGTTCCTGAGTTCCCACTCACTTCCCAGGAGTCTCCTCTGGCTCAGTGATGAGGAAGGATTTTCTTGCAGAGGGAGCAGCTCATTCCCATTCTTCTCACCACACTGGTTTAAAACAAACCAAAGGAAGTGGTTCTTTACAACCTGTGGAACTCCCTGCCAGAGGAAGTTGTGAAGGCCATGACTATAACAGGGTTCATAAAAGAACTAGCTAAATTTATGGGGCTAGGTCCATCAATGGCTGTTCGAATAGACAATAATGGCGTCTCCAGCCTTTGTTTGCTTGAAGCTGGAAATAACAACAGGGGATGGATCATTTGGTAATTAGCTGTTCTGTTCATTCCCTCTGGAGCACCTGGCATTGGCCACTGTCAGAAGAAAGAATACTGGGGTAGACCAACCTTTGGGCTGAGGGGGAATATGATAGTCATTAAGGCCACTCTTAGGTGCTTATGATCTTGTCTATGCTACTGCACAGCTCAGCTTATGTGGCTATATATAGCTGTACTCACCAGTGGTGCTCTGTAACACCCACCCTATGCGCTGGACATGTGGACCCTGCATACTCTAATGGGAAGGTTCCTATTTAGCATTAATGTAGTCCTCTTCAAACAGGAGTTCAAAGAAAAGAATAAGGTTTCGGACTGGGCAAGCCTGTTTGGTCAAAATAGTCACTAAACTTCAAATTTAAATTGAACCTCCAAAGTTTGAAAAAGTGTCTTTGGTTTGGTTCTGCCTGTCTGCACCTCCTGATACTTTCTACACAGAGAGCTAGTGAAATAGGACGAGCCAGGCTGCGCTTTTCATTTTTGTGGCCAGCAGAAACTCATGAGGATGTTCATTTCTTGGCCACAGAGCTCTGGATACAGTTGGAGAAGATTTGGTAACTAGCCAAACTTCCAGTGTGTTGGCTTTTGCCTGTTATTAATTTGCATGTTCTTTCCCCACAGGATGTTTTTGTAGGAAAGAAGCGTATCTGAAGCATGTGGCCAAAACATGTCCAAAAGTAGGACTTTTCCAGCAGGCTCAGGTGCTCGTAGCCCCTGTGTGCAAAAATTGCTTTTGACCAGGTAGTGTCATGTGAAAGTATGCAAATTGGTCAGGTGAGTGTATGACACGCAGCTGACACAGAGGATGTCTGTAATCAGGTGGTCAGCCATATCAGAAATGCTTTGGCCAAAAGCCTTAAAGGGAGAATATGTTGGCGGTAGGCACCCTGTCTAGGCCTGCTGGGCCCTTGGTGCTGAAATGGCTTTTCAGATGGAAGGGCTGTGGCCACATTAGCCCTTCCTTTCAGAGGGGCTATGGTAATGTGGCAATTTGGAATACGCTAATGAGCTATGGCCATGAATATGCAGCACCTCATTAACATAATGGCAGCCATGTGTGCTTTGAAACTGCCGGTTTCTAAAGGTATGCTGCCCATGTAGCCGGGGAGGCCTCCCAAAAGGACCTCCTGATTTCGAAAGCCCCTTCCTTCCAAAACCAGGTGGGAAGAGGGGGCTTTGAAATCAGTGGCACTACCCCAATTTACAGCCATGGAGGATCTGGCCCATTTGAGAAGCGGAAGGAGATGGAGGGATTTTTCTCTCTTTTGGAATGTGTAATGAAGGGCTAGACGGGCTGTTTGGGAGGATGAATGTCTCAGGGGCTGGCAGTTGGCTCTTGAACTGAGGCTGAACTGAGGGCTGTCCCTCCTCTCAGGCAAAGCGATGCCAGTGTTTGTTGGCACAGGCCATTTGCATTGCCAGCCAAGAGTGGCTGGGAGCAGCTTAGCCTGTTGCCGTGCCAGGTGCCGATTCCTGGTGCTGTCTCTGTGCACACAAAGCTCCGAGAGCCTGCAGACGGCATTTGGTAAAGGCAGGCTGGTAAAGATGTTGCTGTTTTTCATGTCAGAAATGCCTGGGAAGGGCCTGAGAAGCTGCTGAGCACATGGGTGTGTATGTGCGGGGTGGGAAGGAACTCGGAGACAAGCAAGCAAAGAGGGAACTCTCTGTCAGAGTCCACGCCGCAAAGAGTTGTGTTTTCTGCTATAAGAAGACTGTTGCTCTGTGAACAGAGAAACCACCACTGCAAAAGGCTTTGCAATCTGATCACCTGGGCAGTGTAAATAGCTAGAACAAGAGTTCTTGAAAGCAAGCAAATAAGCCATCAGCCAGATCCAAACAGCCCTTTTGCTGCCCACAGCTAGCCAGCCCCTTGCGCTGCCGCTGCTGCTGCTGCCTGACTGCTGCTGGGTGGAGTGCCTGGGTCGGGCTGCTCTTCTCCTGCACTGATTGCAACATGTTTGTGAACTGTGCTTTGTTCTCAAAGATGAATGATGATATGCAGGCGCAGGTCTTGCTTCTGCAAGGCGCTGGGCACTTCTGTGACGCTCTGCATAGGCTTAGATTTTTGACGAGAGTAGAGCATACAAGGTGGGTGCTGAGCACCTTACAGAATCAATCATTTGAAAGCCAAACCTGCCGGCATTGAAGCTATCCTGCATTTCTCAAACTGCTGCTTTTACTAGCTGAGCATTAGTCTACAGAGACAAAAGGTTCTGGCCCAGCTCGTTAGCTAGTGTAAAGCAGACCAGATCTATTGACAAAAACAGAGACCTGACATGTGGACCCTGAGCTATGAACCACGCGTTTTACCAGCAGCAAGAGATGCAGAGATCTGAGAGTAGCGCATTGTCACAGGGCCTGTGTGTGTGTGCACAGTGACATACAGAGAGGGGTCATGCTCACAAACCCTTCCTAGCTGTCTCGCTCTTCCTGATTGTTTGCAGATTCTTTTTTTTTTTTTTATTAAACAACACCGCCCTCCCCGCTAACAGCCTTGAAGATCAAAAGACGTACTGTGCACTTTAAAAGGTCTTTTAATCTAAGAGGGAAATTTGATTAACAAACCTGCCAAACAAAATCCAACAGCCATTTACAAACAAAACAACCTTCCTCTGACATTCAAATTGGTCCATGGCTGTTTCGGATGCTGACCAGAGTAGTGGAACCATTCCAATTTATACATTTCTGAGTCAATTGTATTGATGTGGATTCAAGATCTTAGGTCATTTGGCTTTGTTATGATCAGTATTTTTCTGTAAAAAAAAAAAAAAAAAAGAGGAGGTGGTACTCAGCTGGCTCCTTGGCTCCCCCACACCCTCAGCCAATTCCGTGGCTGTGGTTGACAAAGGAGTACTGGCAAGTACCAGCACAAATAAAGCACTGGTTATGAATATAATGGAACTGCCATGGTGGCAGTCGAACTGGTATATGATTCTTCCCAAATTCCTCCATAATCTGTTCTGTCATCCTGTAGGGAAACCTGCATTGTCCCTGGTACAAAAAGAATGCCAGCATTTCTCTCTGGCTGGAGTGTGCCCATTAACTGTGTACTATCCAGGCAGCACAAAGGCAGGAGTTTGCAGAGGAGGAGGGAATTGTTTGTTTGTTGGTTTGTTGTTGGTAAGGGAAATCATTGTGGCGGTAAAAATAACTCTGGCAGGTGGCTGAGATCTTTGGAGACATGAACTGTTCCTCACTTAGCTTGATGAGCTATCTCAGTGTTCTGTGTTTTTTCTGGCACGCCAAGTCAGACACTGCTATCTTGCTTGGGTCATCCCTTCAGAATGAGTGGAGCTAAAGTCAGTGTCAAGGCGTTCTGTGTCATAATGTGTTTCCTGTTACAGTGGCAACAAACCTTAATGGGGAGAAGCAGAAAAGCCAGCTCTGATCTGGTTCATTTGCACTAATTATAATGGTGTTTGCATAGAATTCCACCCACTCGAAGCTTTTTGGTTTTGGTTGGAATTTTTTCTGATGTGATGTACAAACCTGATAATAGATAATTGTCTTTCTTGTAGTCATAAAAGGGCAAGGGATTTGTCCGGGATATGACTAGAATGAAGGCTCACCCTACGGGCATGAGTAATGGACTTTGGGCGGGTAACAAAAGTCTCATTTAGCAAGAGTAGATGAAAAAGGGTTTGGTGTGCAGGGAGTAAAAGGGATGTGTCAGGGTCCTGTGTTTTGCTAGCAATTTAAAGCCCCGTTTGGGGGAGCCTCTGGGTGTGGACCAATATGATCAGTGATGCTGGCAGAGCAGAGTTGAAGTTAAGCAAGAACCAATCAGACCAGCTGCTGTTGGGGGAAAGCTGACTGCACAGTGAAGACTGGCAGTGAAAATATTGAGCTGATGTCATTTATGTGACTGGGGTAATGTTCCTCAGAGACTTTGTGCCACTCGAGGCAGGCTTGCGTTGGTGTGCTACTCTGCCATGCCTTCTTGGCCTTCAGTGTGCCCTCATTGGGAGCCACCTCTTCCAGATTACCTCCAGCAAAGGGTTCCCCAGCAGGTCAGTTCCCAGGCGTTGTGAAGACACTGAGCTGTTCAGCTAGTGCAGAGTGGCTTTTGAGCCCTTGTGAAGCCAACCCGTGCAGTCTGTGAGAAACAGTACACAGCTCTGAGCTACATCGTGAATTTGAATTGCATCGGCCAGTTTCAGCTGCGGATCAAATAGACAGCTAGCTGATTGACTTACAACAGACATCACTCCCCTAACTGTGCAGATGTCCACCTGTATCTTAAGGATCCTGAGACATGCTCTCTGGTGCCATGACTCCAGTGAAGTCCGTCACTTTGGCCTGCACACATGTGATATATTTCAAATTGAGTTATGCCCAAATTTGGGGCTGGTCAAATTCAGGTAGGTCAGTTTGGAGGTGAGGAAATGAAAAGCTGCTGTAACACTACACAGAAAGGGAGCTGAGAGGAAGTTCTACCCCTTCTCACAATGTTACCTAGCTGTTAGCAAGTCCAGAGCCGGATCCTCAGTGAATCAGTGTTACTGCACTGAAATCAGCAGAGGACCACACTGCTTAGCACTGAGCGTCTGGCCCTTCATTCAAGTATTTTTATGCCACTTTTGCTGGTGCTGTGATCCATTTTTTAGTATTGCATTAATAATGGTAATACACTAAGTGCCCCTAGTTTTTTGGTCTTAGAAAAGTAAATGGGCAAATTAGGCTCTTATATGGCATAACGTACCCAGACCAACCTCATTTAAACCTCTCTCGGACTAAATTACATGGGAACAGCAATCATGAAAACCGACTTCATCTTTGTATCAAATGCTGCAGGACATGCCTGCGTTTTTCAATAGAGACATCGCAGCCTAAATGCCTCTAAAATGTTGTTTCTTAAAAGAAGTCACTTGATTTCAGCTAAAGCTTGAAAGAAAAGCGATGAAACTATAAGTGAGAGAGTTAAACATCCCTGAAAATCAAGTTTATAGTTGCAATTCTGGGAGTCCCTCTACAGTGGCTGAATTTCACTGCTATAGCAACTCTCAAATAGCACATAAGCAGAATGGATAGCACAGAAAAACCTGGGTTGTGTAATGTGATGACTCGAGAGAGAAGTGGAGTGTAGATTACTATTGGTGAACAAGGTGGAGAAGAATTACAGAGATGAGGGTGTGGATGGTGGGACTACATGTAGGCTGCGATGGTAATGCTCCCAGGTACATTTGACATGTATGAGCAATGAGGAGACATTGTTAAAATCTCCTGACACTCTTAATTCATCTCTCTTCCTGTCCGTCTTTTTCATTAAACTCAAAGGATGATCTCCAGTCACAACTGTCATTCTCCTAGATACTTATGGCTTTTGAGTTTCAGTTTTAACGAATAAACGCTGATAAAACACCTCAAAAATATTAAAAAAGAAGCCAATAATACACCAGAAAAACAGAGCAAGCAGTTACTTGTTTCTAAGGCTCTGCTTTCCAAACATTTTACCTGTTGGACCCCATTTTCACAGTCATTGCTCTCCATGACCTTAGCCATCACAGAGGAGGCCATTTTAAAAAGATGAGACCATGCTGTATGGAGAGTGCCATTTTGTGGAACCTCTATGGACCTCACATGTACGGTGCATGTGAAGTGACACTGTGTGACGACTCCATTTTGTAAAACGACATTCTCCACACGCTCTGGATTGCACTGGCCCCATCTGCTGATGGAGCCAATTCACCTGGCCTTGCAGCCCATAGTATGGGAATAGCTAATCTAAGGGTTTGTCTGCACAGAGCGGTAATGCAGACAGAGTTGTGATTGCTAAATAGCACAAATGTGTTGTGTGTTAATTGCTCCTTGCAGACACTGCTGGTATCTTCTAAATGTTCCCTAGTGTGAATTGCTGTAGTGTTCTTTGAAACAAGACCAGAAGGAACCATTCTGACCATGCAGTCTGACATCTTGCATAACAAAGACCATACAACCTCTCCTAGTCAGTCCTCTGTCAAGTGAAATAACATCTGTTTGAGCTAGACAGCTAGAGTGTATCATAATCTTCCAATCCTAATTTTAAAATGGTATGTCACAAAGACTGAGCACGTCTCTAGACAAGTTCTTACAATGGTTAATTAACCTCACAGTTTGAAAAAATGCATCTTTATTTCTATTTTGAGTTCTTCAGTTTGTAACCATTAGAGCTCATTGGATCTCCCAAGCCTTATGGCTAAGAAAGAAATGGTAGAAGTGATCTATCCTGACTTTACTAAACCTTTGATACTGTCTCACTTGCCTTTGTTAAAAACAAACTAGAGGAGATACAGCTTAGATGGGCATATTATAAAGTGGGTGCACAACTGGTTGTTCTGGGATGTATTCGCAGGAGTGTTAGAGGTGAGACACAGAAATTAAGTTGTTTGTGCTGGTCTGTGCTGATTAGACCTTAGCTGGAGTATAGTATTCAGTTCTGGGCACCACATTTCAGGAAAGGTGTGGACAAGGTAGAGAAGAGCAGCAAAAATGATTAAAGGTCTTGAAAACATGAAATAACTGGGTTTGTGAAGTCTAGAAAAGAGCATACTGAGAGGGGTTGGGCTCACAATTTTAAAGGACATAAAAGATTGTGACAAGGAGGCAAAAAAATTGCTCTTAATCTGAGGGTAGGACAAGAAGCAATGGGCGTAAATTGCAGCAAAGGAGGTTTAGATCGGGCGTTAGGAAAAAGAGCCAGGGTCATTGCACCTGGGAATTAGTGGCCTAGGGAGATTGTAGAGTCTCCATCACTGGAGATTTTAAAGAGCAGGTTACACAAACACCTGCCGTGGATGGTCTAGATACTGCTTAGCCCTGCCGGGAGTGCTGGGGACTGGGCTAGATGAACTCTGAAAGTCCTTTCCAGTCCTATGATACTATGATTATGCCTTCGTTTGCTGGGTTAAAATGCCTGCTACCGATCTTCTCTCCATGTTGGTATTTATAGACCTCAATCAAGTTTCTGCTTAACCTTCTCTTGGATAAACTAAGTGGATTAAGCTTCTTTAGCCTTTAAATGTGAGGCAGATTTTCAGACCTAACATGATTTCCGTAGGTCTACTCTGAACATTTTCCAATTTATCAACACCCTTTTTAATATGCGGCCACCGGCACTGGACACAATATCCACTAAAGGACTCGCTGTTGCTCTCTGCAATGGTAATAGCACCCTATTTCTGCTCACCTATTCCCATTAATATAGCCAAGGATTGTGTTTGCTCTTGTCTACTGCACAGCACTGGGAAGTCGAGTTTACTTTATCCTCTGTAACCCCGAAATGCTGTTCAATTTCTGCAGTGGAAAGTGGTGGGTAGCACAAAGGAACTAACTGCTGTTGGTAAACTGTAATCTGGTCCAAGAGGAATTTAATAGTCTGATCAACTAGCACTGAACCAAGAGGATTGGGGTTCCCTGCCCTTCTCGCTGGAGGACAAAAGGGAATGAAATCCAAAGCAGAGCAGTTTTACCCGGTTTGCGGGGTTGTCACTGTCACACTCTGGGGTCCAGTCCAGACGTGCCCTGTATCAGCACCTGCCCCGTAACTCTGGGTGCCTTAAAATGCTCTGCTGCTGTAGGTCTCTTGTCTGGATGTTTCCAGCCAGCATGTAAGTAAGATAACTGTATGATACATAGATGTGGACTAACACTTCAGACTCCAACAGCCTCCTTGCTAACTCCCAGGCCCACACTGGCACCAGTGAGCTTTCTAGTTACACCTGGCCAGGTGATCTTAACACCCCACAATGTCCCCCAAATCCTTTGCTCTGCATCAGTCAGAAGAATAATGTGTATTTGCTCTTTTAAAGAGACAAGATGCACTGCTTGTCACTTGAACTAATGTTAACGATCACTTCACTTCAAACCCAGTGCTGGGCTGGGTTATAGCAAAAATAAAACAAGTTTATTAACAGAAGAAGATTGGATGTAAGGTGAGGACAGGTCTGAAGGACAGAGAGAGACTTACAAGCAAATAAAAGGGAAATGTTTTCTAGAGGCTAAGACTTAACAGAACTGCAGTTCTGGTTCAAGGTAAAATTTTTACCTCACAATGCTCCTGCAAATGTTCCAAAGCGCTGGGTGAGTTTGTCTTCTAGGGTGAAAAACCCCATAGGGTTCTTTGCACCTGTCTTTCGTTTGGGGAGCCTCTGAAATGGATTTTTCAGGCCTTTACTCCCCAAAATAAAGTTCATTCAAGCTGCAATGAAGGCGACGTGGAGTCTGCTGGTGAGGGAACTTCCAAGCTGGTTTCTCCACCTACGCATCTGATTTGATTCCTGCACTCTACTCCCACTGCCATGATGCTGAGTTGTCCTGTCCTCCGCTTGTTTGCTTGATGGTTTTGTTTACCTCTTCTGTAAATTACACACCCCTTGTCTCTGCACGTACTTTGGAAGTACCTTCAGGGCAGCCGAACTTCAACCTTGCCTGACGGACATATTTTAAGAATATAATTCCCAATAGGTTTTCAGTTTTGAAATTGCCCTGCCTACCTACACCAGACAATAATATTAATGAGCAGTACATTATTACTTTTCTGTTTATATCTTATATGCTACCTATTAGAGACGGGCTATGACGTCAGTGAATTGTAATACACAGAATGGACCTGACCAGCTGAAACAGATTCCATTGAGCCTGGACTTCCCTTGCCCTGTTGCATGAGGCTGCTGTTGGGGCACGGTCATCAAAAGTCGGTCCAGGTGACGATAATTGCAGAAACAAAGCAAGTGCAGGCTGAAAAGCACTGCAACAGCCTCATTTCCCAGCAGAAGGTAAACTGGCTTTATCAGGTCTTGGACCGCTGTCCTACGCTGCTTTGTATTGCAGAGTAATGTGTGAGTAGTCAGGCACCACACCACAAGCTAGAAATGAGAAATTTCAAGGGCTATTGAGCACTCGGGGAGTTTCCGTAGAGGCACTGCACAATGTTATTTAGCACAGGTGTTTTGGTAATCGTGATGCATTGGGAGAATTCACAGTGCTCAATGGCCCTCAAACTTCCACCTGTTTGAGGTGGTGGTTAAATATTAATGCAGTGGATTATAAGATGAAAATATGCAGGGATACGGGGTGGCTCCAGGACTTTCCTGGCACTGGTTTCTTTGTCAGTTTGCCTCAAGAGGAGACCGCGAAGGTGCTTGTGCATTTTGAAAATAACAAAATAGACTTTAGCACCTGTTAAAGGTGACCGCCTCCTTGTGCCCTGCACGTCTGCTGATGCCATTTGACGGTGCGGCTTCCCATCAGAAGCACAGGGGAGAGAGTGAGAGGAGGGGGACTTGCACCACAAACTCCACTGTGGATGACTGTTGCCTCCCAAAACCCCAGGGGGCTCAGCTGCACAAAGGCTACAGAGACTCAATAAATGTTCACGGTCAAAACTCTGGGACAGGGAAGAAAAGAGCCAGCTGTTTGTTACAAAGAAGCCCGTCAGCCTGGGGGACTCACGAGTCCTGGGCGGGTAGCGTTTTCTTTTAATTCTCACTTTCCAAGTCCCACTGCTCTCGTGCTGATTGTGGTGGGAGGGGCCCTTTGGGGAAGGACACTCTCTCCTGCCCTTTCATGCACACGCAAATCGATGAGAAGGCTTGCAAGGATGTAATGTGCTCACAAACAAAAATGTGGGGGAAAACAGCTTCCCTTTTTCTTTTCTGTTACTCCTGGCAGTGGAATAGGGCAGCACGAGCACTCGCTGAACTAATGGCACACCCACCGTTAAAAGAGAATTAAAAAAACGGAAAAGAGCTTTTTCACTTCTGGCTCTGCAGCTGCCTAAGCTGGCTCTCAGATTCCTCCTTAAGCATTTGTGCTTCACTGTTCTGAAGCACAGTTGTAAAGCAAAGCAGCAGGGGCTGCGAGGAGCACAGCTTGCTTTTTTGCAGCACAATCCTAATAATAATGCAGTGATGGGTGGATGAGAGTGTGGATGCAAATAATGAAATTCCATCCTAGCTACTGCCTTCCTTCCAAACAGCTCTGCCTGATATTGTTCCATTGGCTTCTCCCATCCTACATTCAGCCCAAGTTGTCCCAGGGAAAGGCTTTGTATCTGATTGCTTTGCAAGACGGAAAGTCCATCAGGTGAAGGAGACAGGGCCGCACGCCCTAAGGTGCAGGGTCTGGTGGGTGAGTAAGGTGTGACAATTTGAGCAGGGGAGCTACTCCTAGAAAAAGCAATGTCTGCTACAGCCATGTGGAGGTCGACAGCTGTTTTACTGTGGTCACCAGGAGGGTGACATTGGGAGCCATCAGTTGCCCCCAGCAATTTCAAATCATCACACAAATGACAAAGAATATTGTGAGTACGCAGTGGCTGGGGAAAACATTCCTTGGAGGGATGAGGGGGTCTGAACCCACTGGTCTGGCTGCTGGCCCATGCTCCCCACTCCAGCCTTTTGGCCTTCTCCGCTCACATATGTTGCCCATCCACATACAGCCAGGGCCCTCTCTGCGCTGTGCCCCAAAGCCCTTCTGGTCCTGGAGCTGCCAGATGTGGAGCTTTCATCTCTGCCCTCGGGCCCTCAGCTCAGTATTCCCCCTCTTCCCATTGATGACCCTGGACCTCCATCCCCTCAGATATGCCCCCACCACCCCCAGGAACTGAGTACCATCTGCCAGGAATCCTCACATGACAGCCCAGCCTGGCTCTGACCTTGCCCTGGGCCCCCAGACAGCAATAGACCTGGACAGGCAGGCCTGAGCCACTTGCTGCCTCTGTTGTAGTTACTACAGTTCACCCCTTCCGTGTTCATGAGTGGAGCCTTTCGTCTGCCCAAACACTGAAAACCCAAGTTATTGCCACAAGAGTGAAAAATAAGTCTGAGCTGCCAGTCAGCTGTTGTTGGACTTGACCAGTAAATATTTCTGCTATTGCATTAAGCCAGAAAGGCTTTTTTCCACTCACTTTATTACCCACAATTAATCAAGTATCAGGTCGCAGTCCAATCAGCTACACTAGCCATTTGTTTGCCAGACACTCGCAACTGACGTCACTTACCATGTGTGGGTGGGAATGTGTGGTTAGTCGTTCTTGGATGGAATTCACTTGCCTTGATTTGGTCTAGGGCACACCAACCCAGTAAAGGAGATCTTGTGTACCTTTCATCAACTTCCCTTTGAAAGCCGTCAGCACTAATTTAATTAGGTGTTGCACAATTATAGTTTAGCATTTCCAAGTCTAATGTATTATAACGATTTTATGATGATAGGCCTCCTCAGAGCTTTTATGTCGTTTCAAATGCATAATGTATTTATGGCCTTTTTTTCCCTACAAAATGCCAGTTTTGCCATGCAAATGAGACAGGCCAGATTATGGAGGCCAATTTCACTTGAAAAGGTATTTAGAATAATTTTCATAGCTATACTGCTGTTTTTATTATCTGTGGTTCTCTTATATAAACACTGCAAGAGCTCTACCATCATCAGATTGTCCATTATCACTCGTTTGTTTCTTATTGTGCTCAAAAGGATACTTACATCTCAGCCGCAGCGGCTGAAGTGCTCCCAGTCAGACCACATGGAGCACCAATTGCTGCTACAGAGGAATGCCCTGTACCATAAAGTGGAAGCTGGGGGTGGGAGTGTGCTAATCTCTTCTCGGAAACACTTCCCCTATCTACAGTGAGATGAGGGGTAGTGCAGAGTTGGCTCCAGGAAGCCCTGGTGTCTGCATATCATCAGTAGTAGCTCAGAGCAGAGCCACACAACATGGTGGTAAAACCATTCATCTTTGGTGGGGCTCAGTGCAGGTAGCAGGGGCTGATTGCCGGCTGTGTTCCTGAACTTGGAGCCTGAAGGACAGGTTTGGAACTGGTGTAAATGGCCTTAGATCCAGTCACTTCACTGGAGACGTGCTGATTTTCCCTTCTCGACAGGACCAGCCTGCATAGAGCCACTGTGTAACAGGTACAGCGAGTGTCATGGCTACATGCCTTCAGCTTCTACACGGTTCCGTGGATGTTTCTGTGCTCTGGGGCACTGTTGCCTTTAAGCGGAGCTCTGAGCAAGGGGTGTCATGTCAACTGTGCCAGTCACAATGTACCTCCATGAGGCGCAGTGTGTCACCGTCACAATTCCTCCCCTGTCTATCTCATCTTGCCAAGCTGTGGCACACACCACAGTCCTTGAATGGCTGCAGATAATTTCCCCCATGCACCTAGACAGTGAGTGTGAGGTTGCTGCCACCACCAGCTTTCTACCGAATCCCCACACCTCATTGCACTCACTTGTAGAGAGGGGTATCTTGAGTGCAGGGGGATGCAATACGTCTGCAGCGATCTGCTTAGGAGGTGTGTCCCTGAGCAGCTGTGATAGGGAGGTTTTTCCTTCCCAGCTTAGGGCAGTAAGACTGGCATACAAGCCAACCTCTGTCTTCATGGCGCATTAATGTTGGAACAATGGCAAAAACTTGTGCGATAGTTAGAATGGAACCAGATGGTAGAAGACATTCGAAATCTTTAATAACAAGACACACACATCCCCCTACCCCCACCACAGGAACAGGTTTCTGTTCATTGCTTCTGAAAGTGCGTGACTGACCGAGTTTGTTTGTATCATCAATTCCAGTGTTTGTTATTTAAATTACTAAAGCTCATTCTGTGCATTGAGCTAGACACAGCCAGTTAGCAATCTGTGCATAATGGCCCAGCAGGCAAGCATTGTCTCTGAGGAAGGCACAGGGAAAGAGGACTAGTGGCTTGACAAACATGCCACGGAGTTCAGTGATGTTCCTGGAACGATTGTTTTCTTTCAAAGAAAGCCTTTGCTAAGATGGTAGTGAATGAATGTCAGCAAGTCTGAGGAGCACAAGGAGGGAGCTGGCGTTGCTGTGGCATGGCAACAAAGCGCTTCCCTCAACTTGTTTAAGATCCATTGTAAAAATGAACTCCAAACTTCAGCAAGTAGTGGGATTTGGTACCAGGGCAGTAAGTATAATTTCCCCTGGGGGAAGCTAGTACTCTATCCGCCACCTCTGCTTATGGCCCGACCTCTTCTTCCTGCAGCCTGGCCCACTGCCCCCCCACCACTCAGTCCCTTACCGCCACTTGCCACGTTCCTCCTCTCCTTGCCCCTCCTGAGGCTTCCACCACTGTCCGTGCCCTCCTCTCCTTACGCTGTTCTCCTGGGAGGTTCACACGTGTTTGCTTCAACCCCCCGCAGCGCCTGGCCCATTGCACGCATTAGCAGCGTTCTCTGCAAGCTGGGCGCTTGTGTGGCCGCTCAGGAAAGGTTTCAGTGCTGCTGATCAGCCCACAGTTACATTTGTCTTCTCTTGGTGGAGGACAGCTGCATGGGCCTCGGCGCACATGAAAATTATTCTGCACATGGATGGAAAAAAGCCGCACATGGATGCAGAAGATTAGAGGAAATGTTGCCCGTTACCCATGATTTGGTGCTGATTCTCAACCAGGACAACCTGACGTACGCTTCCTACAACTCCCAATGGATGTAACCAAATGCATGCCAGGTACGTCGTCACCACTGGGTTGGTGTTGCCTTCCCGGGGCACCCCTAATCCTCATGAATAGTGGAATCTCTTGTTCCTCCTCCCAGAGAGGGAGTGGGCCCTGGCTTGCTATTGGGCAGGTGTGCATGGCCCAACATCCCTGTGCCCTTGGGTAATATTTAACTAGTGCAGGGAACCGATGGCTACTTGGAAATAAAGGACCATTTAATTCCTGGATAGGGAGGAGTGAACTACAATGAGGAGCGAGGGACATCAAAGTGTCAACCATTGTCACTAAGCAAGGCTCAAGCCAGTCTGCACGAACTCACTCTGCACGATAGGTTCACCCCACCTCCACCCTGGGCCTAATCAGGGCAGGGGGGCTGCAGCTGTGGCTGTAGAGCTGGCAGCAGTTAAGTCCTGCCAGAAGGTCTCTCTGGCTGCCAAATTAAATGTAAAAATGTAATAAGACAAGCCAAAAAAGATTTTGAGGAACAGTTAGCCATAAATTCACAAAACAATGGTAAAATGTTTTGTAAGTTCATTAGAAGCAGGAAACCTGCTAAAAAAGCAGTGGGGCCCCTGGACGATAGAGACATAAAAGAAGCAATCAAGGAGGATAATGCCATTGTGGAAAAACTAAATGATTTCTTTGCTTCAGTCTTCACGGCTGAGGATGTTAGAGAGATTCCCAAATCTGAGGTGTCCTTTATGGGTGACAAATCTGAGGAACTGTCCCAGATTGAAGTATCATTAGAGGCGGTTTTGGAACTAATTGATAGGCTAAACAGTCACAAGTCTCCGGGACCGGATGGTATTCACCCAAGTGTTCTGAAAGAACTCAAATGTGAAATTGTGGAACTATTAATGGTGGTTTGTAACCTATCCTTTAAATCAGCTTCAGTACCCAATGATTGGAAGACAGCTAATATAACACCAATATTTAAGAAGAGCTCTAAAGGAGACCCTAGCAATTATAGACCGGTAAGTCTAACGTCAGTACCGGGCAAATTAGTAGAAACAATAGTAAAGAATAAAATTGTCAGACACGTAGAAGAACATGATTTGTTGAGCAAAAGTCAACATGGTTTCTGTAAAGGGAAGTCGTGTCTTACTAATCTATTAGAGTTCTTTGAAGCGGTTAACAAGCATGCGGGCAGGGGGGATCCAGTAGACATAGTATACTTAGATTTCCAGAAAGCGTTTGACATGGTCCCTCACCAAAGGCTCTTATGTAAATTAGGTGGTCATGGGATAGGAGGAAAGATCCTTTCATGGATTGGGAACTGGTTAAAAGACAGGAAACAAAGGGTAGGAATAAATGGTAAATTTTCACAATGGAAGGGGGTAACTAGTGGCATTCCCCAAGGGTCAGTCCTGGGACCAATCTTGTTCAACTTGTTCGTCAATGATCTAGAGAAAGGGGTAAGCAGTGAAGTGGCAAAGTTTGCAGATGACACCAAACTGTTCAGGATAGTCAAAACCAAAGCAGACTGTGAAGAACTTCAAAAAGATCTCAGCAAACTGAGTGACTGGGCAGCAAAATGGCAAATGAAATTTAATGTGGGTAAGTGTAAGGTAATGCACATTGGGAAAAATAACCCCAATTATACATTCAATGTGATGGGGGCAAATTTAGATACAACAGATCAGGAAAGGGATCTTGGAATTATAGTGATAGTTCTCTGAAAACATCCACGCAGTGTGCAGCAGCAGTCAGTAAAGCAAATAGGATGTTAGGAATTATTAAAAAAGGGATAGAGAATAAGATGAAGAATATCATACTTCCCCCATATAAAACTATGGTACACCCACATTTTGAGTACTGCGTGCAGATGTGGTCTCCTCACCTCAAAAAAGATCTACTGCCATTAGAAAAAGTTCAGAAAAGGGCAACTAAAATGATTAAGGGTTTGCAATGGGTCCCATATGAGGAGAGGCTAGAGAGACTGGGACTTTTCAGTCTAGAAACTGGACAAATCGCTTGACCATTGTCTTCGGTTCACCTTCGCTGGGGCACCTGGCACTGGCCACTGTCGGCAGACAGGATACTGGGCTGGATGGCCCTTTGGTCTGACCCAGTATGGCCGTTCTTATGTTCTTATGATTGGGGGAAATCCAGATTCTGCTGGTTTTGGAGTCCCACAGTTCCTGCACCTTGTTGGGTTCAGCTCTCCGGAGTGGAGCTGGGAGCACCGGCTTGGCCGCGGAGTGGGGGAGTGAAGAAAGGCCACCTCTCACTGCTACTGCTGCTGCTGCTGCTGTGCAGAGCAACAAGCAGCCTCCTGCTCTCCAGCATTCACTCTCCTCACATGGGCTTAGTCTCCACTCTGGGGGCCAGCCCCACGCAGACTGTCAGACCTGCTGTTAGTCACCCCAGCATGTCAGGCAAGAGCCTGGCCCAGCCCCTTCAGGCTGTGTTTGTCCCAGCACATGAGGTAAACGAGACACTGGGGATAAAGTATCAAGGGAGGGTGGTATGAGTAATGCCAATCAACATGGATTTATGGAAGAGTGGTCCCTCAAACGAACTCGGTATCTTTTTTCGATCCACTGACAGTTTTGACCGACAAGGGGAGTAGGTTTCTTGTAACGTATTTAGATTGCTGTACGGCATTTGACATAGTACTCGATGGGTGTTTTAAAATCACGGTTGGAATGTTGGCACAAGATGGGTTGTATTTCCCAAGGGATTATCTGGGAGCAGATCTATGGCCTATGTTACACCAGAAATCTGACCAGATGATCACAGTTGATGCTTTCTGCCCCTGGAATCTGTCTGTCTCAGAATCCAAGGCTGGCCACCTAGCTTATAGTCCCAGTCTCCACGTGGTCTTCTGGACGTGTGGAATCTCTGAAGCTTCCAAACTGGCAGGGACTTCATAAGGGGAGGTAAATCTGTCTGGGCTAAGTATTGTGCCAGTTTATATCCCTGAAACACCAGTGAGGTCAAAGGAATTGCAGTTTGGAAGACAACATAGCAGCTGACTCAGTGAATCTTTCCTGTTCTGGAGCAGAAGGTGTCAAGAGAAGGTTTTAATCAAAACCTAAGCACAGATCGTCATGAACAGAGGTCCAGCTTAGTCACTGACTCACCTTTAGGGCTTGGGTATTTTGCTGATGAGGGACAATACAAGAACTGAGATGCAAGCAAATTCC
Organism: Carettochelys insculpta; assembly: GCF_033958435.1. NCBI lineage: Eukaryota > Metazoa > Chordata > Testudines > Carettochelyidae > Carettochelys > Carettochelys insculpta. The sequence continues at coordinate 47,746,467 of NC_134147.1, read as the reverse complement.
CCAACCTTTGCCTTGCTGCTACTGTATTTCTGAGCAGAGCATTGCTAATTGACATCACATCCTTCCAAAGGCATGGATTCAAATCATAGACTCCATTCTGTCTCTTAGTCAAACACTCCGGAAGGCTAAGTAATCTCTTGCCCTGATACCTCTTGACATTTTAATTCCTCTATGTAAATTTTGGCAGGCTGAGGTGGAATTACATTGCAGCAAACATCAGCGGAGGGGGCAAAAGCTCACTCAGGTAATGAGCAATTGCTCACCAGTGGGAAGAGTGTTGATCCACCCTTGATTTTTAAGCCTGTCTTTAAAAACCAAAACAATAAGAACATTTTAACAGAGCTGGCTGGTTCAACTAGCAGTCTATAAAGTAAGAGCTAGAATTGAAAGGGAACTGATACCTACCCTTCTGGCGGTTCAGTAGAAGGTTTGCTCCCTTGTAATTAAGGGAGCCTGAAACATCTCGTGATCTGGTTCCTAGTCTCTTCTCTCTGATCTGTTGGATATGTGTGTGTACTCATGATGGAGAAACTGGTCACATGCGAATGGTCTGGGTTTCTGTGATATTGGAACTCCTTTTTCCACATGGCATAGGAATAGCTGAAGGGTTAAGTATTGGGGGCTTGTTCCTGTTTGGAGCCAACTGGCTTTTTTTTTTTCTTTTTTTCCTTTTGGAGAATAGTAAATTGACCAAGAATATGCATTTTTCAGTGCACTAGAACTCTTAGCAAATTTAGGTCAAATTTGATTGAAAAAACAAAGAAATCAGCCATGTCTTTTTGAATTGACATTTCATTTCTAAAACATCAAATCAAATTTTGAAACCTTTTTCTTAACCCTAATGAATTTTTGTTTTTTTGTTTTTTTTTCATTTCAGCAATAAACAAAGTAAATCAGTTTTGTTTTGAAAGGAATTAGTATTTTTCCCTGATTTTCCAGATGGCTACCCAACCAAAAATTAATTATTTGCTGCATTCTCTTCCTAACCCCACTCAAATTAATGGAGTCTTGCCTGCAGTGATACAGCCAAATGAGAACCTAGCTCTCCTGCCCTGTTCACTAGACAACCCTGCCTCTTAGCATTATAATGGCAGGCTGACTATCGACAGATAACGTTCTCTGAGTCATTTCCTTTCCTGGACCTACTTCCTACTGCTGCTAATGATGGTCTTCTTTTCTGTAGCGAAACATTTTGAATAATAACACTGCTTCTCACATTTTTATAAAATAACTCTTTTTAAAAACCTAGGTATGAAATGGCAACAGAGAAAGTGTAATGGACTTTTTGATACAACATCACTTGGCTAACATGAAAGCTAAACTAAAAGACTTTCTCCAATTACAAAATAAGATTGCCGCGCAATGTTTTAGTCTAACATGCTTAACCATGAACTATTATTAAAACCTTTCATGAGGAAGTGTTGATTAAAGGCTATCAGACTTTAGACAGACTGATTAAAACATTGGAGGTGTATTTTTAAAAGACTAAATTCTAAGCTGGAATGAAGAGGCACAAATGTACTATAGCCAATAGAGCTGCAACTACTGACATCATTAGCGAATTTGGCATCAAAGAATGGTTTTCTGGACTCACACGAGTCCTTTAGGAAACTAGAGCTTTGTGTTATTTGCAAACATCCCTAAAATAACATTCTTTGTTGAGGTGATTACCATTGATCTCTTTTGTTTCACACTCAAACCATACCTAAATCAATGAACGCTGAAATATGGGTAGATTTCTGTTACCTATTGCTCAAGATGCTCTATAGATCAATCTTTGAGAGAGAAAGAGAGAGGTCTGCCATATTTTCTCTCCCTTTATACAGGCATTTGATCTTCCTTTAAGGGGAATGACCTTGCCTTGATAGTGGTGGAAGGCAGAGAAACCTGTTTTGCTATTCAAGCTAAATGTAGACTGTCCAAATAAATAGTAGGCAAAAGAACAAATCTTTTCTTTTCAGTGAATATAGGATATTAAGACCAGGCTTTTCAATGATTATAGTCTAATAAACAGTCCCCTGAGAGCTGATTTTTTTGCCTGCATCTCTAACCTTGAGTAAGCCATTCATTTTTATGGAAATGCTTTTTTTCCACAGTACGTTTTGTGCACACAAAGACTAATTTAAAACTTGCATTGCATGGTCAATCAGAGGTACCTAAGTGGGCTCTTTGGAAAACATGAATTGTGCATTTTTTTTGTTGAAGCACAAAACAAGTCAGTGGCACCCCATTAATCATTCCAGCCATTTGGAAATATTCCAAGCGCTGACTTAAATAGAAACAAACCAAACCAAAACAAAAACACCCAACCACAACCCCCCACCACCCACATTCTACTTTGATCAGAATCAGGTGGGAACATGATTATTTTTTAAGTTTCAAACAGAACAAAAATAGAAAAATTGGCCAGAAAACCAATTACCCTATCATGGCCACATGGAAGGGCTGTGCCTTCCCTCTGGGGAGATGACGCATAAATATTCTTTAAACTTGGGGGGATGAAATCAGGACTAGCCTTATTCATGGAGGGTTCATATGTGAGGTTGGTGTCAAGGTGCCATAGCCAACGCAGGAAAATTGCAGTTTTCTAACACATTTGCTCGGACACATGGGAATTGAATTCTAGCCAATAAAATAAATGTTTTCTTGCTGTGAGAGAGCGAAGGCCAAGGAGCTGCATGGAATCTGTTCCCCCGCTCCAGCCCTGGAGGTGCTGTGATGCAGAGAGAGGCTTTGGACCACACCCTCTCCCCTGCTTCCTACTGGCCCTCAGAGGGAAGTAATTTGCTGCTGGCTGAGTCCTACAAACAATTTCACAACCCCTGTGCTGCTCCAGCTGTCCCCACAGCTGTCTCCCGAGCACTGCTGTTCAGTGCCTGGGGTGGGGGCGAGTAGGGGGGGCAGAGCTCTGACTCCATGCATTCCCAGCCTGTCCAAGTAAGCAGAAAGATCATGTCCATGTGTGCCGCCAAGACCCAGGTAGCCCACATCAAGGTAGGGGTTGAACCTCTCTGGTCCAGTACACTCTCATCTGGCAACATCCATAATCAGACATGAGTTTAGTTAGCTGGACAACCACTTATCATGGGTGTAGCCAAATGTCCCATAAACGTTGTTTATAGCCACAAGTCCTGTCTCTCTGTGTTCTGTGTTGTTATTTCACTCAAATTTAGCCCTAAATGTCTTCTAAGAGTCCAATAAGCAGTGGAAGTGTTAGTAATGCTGCTGGACAACATTGACCTCCCCCTGTCCAGCAGAGTTTCTCACCTGGCACCGGTCATGCCCCCAGGGTGCCGGAGAAGAGAGTTTCAACCTGCGTAAGGGACGTATTTATTCCCCAACATCGACGCGCAGCCCAAGTCGCAGTCTGGCCCCAAGGGGTGTGAGGGCTTTTACTCTGTGCCAGTGTCTGGTAAATTTAAAGCCAAAACCAACGTTAGTGTATATTTACAGAAAGGGTCATATGGATTCTGTGAGAGTGAGGCCAGGGAGGTGTCTAGGCAGCTGTGACTGAGAAAGGCCACGATACACCGAGGATCTGGTTGTTCATTATTGTAGTTTGGTTCTAATGCTGATTGGTAGCTGCCATTTTCCTGAACGTGTGTGGCACGGACTGATGCTAAGTCACAGGTTTAACGTGGCTAGCTCCGCTATTAGCCATGAGGGCTTGTATTTTGAATTGGATTCATTAGCCATAGTGCAATAGTTCATGGAGAAGATGAAGGCCCTGGGGAAGATGAAGATCTTGGCCTAAGCATTATATATGCACTTGCCAAGAGATTGTCTCCGGGGTGAAGGACAGACAAACTAACTAGACAAAGGCTGGAAGAGTAAATATATTCCCCAGAGATATGCTTTAGGTCACACGGCAGATCAGCCACAGGTCTCAGAATAGCAGCCAGATCTACTCGCTCTCAGTGATCTAAACTGGCTTCCGGACCAGGTCCGATTTCACTGAAATTCACTGCCACTGATGCCGTCCTCTAGGACCCAGATGAACGAATGAACTTGTGTGTCTTTCTTCTGATGACACATAAGAGTTAGCACTCCTTTTCCTCTGCTCACTGTAACTCAGGAGTGCCTTGCCTGGCAGTCAGTGCAGGGACACACAAGAAAAATGTGTGTGGGAGGAGATTTAACCAAAATGAAATGCTAAACGCTGTAGCACGACATCGGTCTTTGAGCAGGTGCCTCTGCTGAATTAAGTGATGAGGGCTGTCTCAACGATGAAGGTTACTCTATGTCTTCATATGACTTCTGCATCATTTCACCCTGGCGAGCTCTTTCACTCACACATCTGTATTATTCTTTGGGTGTGAACCATAGACAAGTCATGAAATTTATCAGTGTGAAACGCCTCTACAATTAGATCATCTTGATACATGAGCACAGCATGAATTACATCATCATTCCACACCTTTGGTCAAGCTGACCTTGTGACTCTACCGAGGAGTGTGAGGAAACCCTTTCCTAAGAAAGCCAGAAAACATTACCCTGTCCACAGTTCCGCCTCCAGCCCTGAACAATAGAGACGTTTGTTGTGGCTTTATGCAGAGTCAGTGCCTCAAGGCTACAAAACAATGCACTAGCACAGAAATTCTGTAGTAGAGCCCACTCTGGGGCATGACTAATTTTAACAGCAGCATCCTTAAATCTAAACTAAACTATCACCAATATTCGATTCATACTATAAGCGGGTTACCTGAGCCATAGTTAATCATAAGAGCCCTAATAACAGCATAACATAGAATCAGGCACTTATAACCTGGTCTGAATCTCACTGAAATTAAAGAACAAGTCCTGTAATGGCCTTTGGGATCAGACACACACCATCTGGGGTAGTGCAGTTATTGCATGCGTGCCTGAGCTTTAGAAGTACATAGTGCAGGTAAAGTGTTTGGCTTACAAATGTCTGCGGCCAGATTAATAAAATCTCACCCTTTGGTGAACGAAAACCAAAGAACTCGCTCCTGCCTGGTATCAAGACATCATCATCTTGACATGCAAAAATATCAAACCCCTACTTTCAAAGGGCTCATGACAGCAATTATGTGGTTGTGAAGAGAAACTGGGCAAAGCTGAAGCAGATGTTAAAACAGCAATAAATATTATCTGCTCTGCTATAAGCAAGAAAATCTGATGCCAGCAAGAGCTGCAAATGGCCCAGATGCTTTGTCTAACTAATGTGAGGTCTGCGATCGTATAGAACCAACTGCGAGTCACTTTAGCCGGGTGCTGACCAGCTTATTGGAGCACAGTTACGCATTTTGTTCTTTTCCCTGTTCCTGTAGGTTCTTTCCCTGTCTCTGTCATGCTTGCCCCTTCGTTGATCAGAGCTGAGACGTTGTCAGCTCCTTTTAAAGTAGATGTGCTAAAGTAACCCTGGGTGTAACTCTGGTAACATCAGTGATTTACAGCATAGATGAATTCAGCTGTGAATTACTCGCCTGCCCCTTTTTATTCATTGTACTGTATTTATTGAGCATTAGAGTCCTGCACGGAGACACAAATGTCCAATCCACAATCTGCAAAACTTACCTGCTGCTATCCATGGGCCTGCAGGGCTCTCCCCTGGCTGCTGACGTGAGCCCCAAGCTCCCTCCCGCCACACCATCAGAGCCTGGTCAGAAAGAGCCGTGTTGGCAGATGTGGGGAGCCCATGCAAAGTTGGGGACCCTCCACCTGTGCAGGTGGGGACACAGACGAGGGCCGCTCACCGCTCTGGAGGCAAGTGGAGAGTCCTCCTGGGCTCCCCACAGTTCTCCAGCTGGGCTCCATGCTTGGGGTGTGAGGAGAAGGACTGCTTGTGTCCATCCCCCACCAGGCAGGTGGCGGGTCTGCTTCAACTCCCCACAGCTGCCCATCCGGCTCTTACTGCACCTGGCCTGTGGCTCTGGGGCAGTGCCAGGTCAGGGAGGGCCACCCTGGCAGCTGTGCATAGCGGTGGCATTCCCATCAGCTGCCCGGGGGGAGAGGGTGGGGGCCCTGGCCCATGTCCCTGCCCCCCACCTACAGCATGTGGAGGGATCCTGGCTCCCCACAGCTGCCAGTGTAGCTATTCCAGACCCAGTCCAGCCTGGGGGTGGTGGCTTAGCCTCGCCGTGGCAACAGCCTGACATGCAGCTCTGGGAAGCTGTGGCAGCCCCTCCACCTGCCCTGGGCATGGGCTCCTGTTCCCTCTCCTCTCCCCTGGCCCAGGGCAGGTGGAGGAAAACATGTCGGTTCTTCACAGCTGCCAGTCCACTCTTACTGACGTAGCCCTATGCAGCTGCAAAATGTATATCTGCAGCCACGCTGCTGCCCACAGAAATGGTCCATGGAGATAAAGGAGATACATGCGGATCTGCAGGGCTTTATTCATAATCACGTTAAACAAATGGACTGTAGTCGATGTGGTGACTCTCCAGCTCTCATTTCTGGGGTTTTGTGGTCCACCCAAATTAGTATCCTCCAGGCTGGCTGAGCTGCAGGGATACAGTATTGATGTTTTAACGCTCCCGCCCTCTGGCAAAAGGGGTTTCAAGCCTGTGGAGTGAATCCCCTTGAATTACTCCAACTTCCTGAAAAAATGGACAGGAAAATTTGCAAAGCTTCAGGACAATCCACAAGGGCAATACCATGCACCCTTCCAAATTGTGTTACAGGCTGTAACTTGTCTTCCTCTCTCTTTCCCAATATTAGCCCCGACTAGCCAAAATACCTGTCTCTGCTACTCTGGGATGGGTCTGCTGCCTTTCTTCATAGGACTAAATATTGTTGCCTGGTCTTTAAGGATGTGTTATAATGCAAGCTGTAGCCACAGCAAGGCATATGGCACAGGAGTCTGTCCCCCCCCGTGTGTATCAGGAGCTTTTCTAATTTCGGGCTATGTTGTCAGCATTGTTCAGCACAGGTTGAAACACTTCTGTACATTCATGGAGCAGGAGCTGTATCTTCCAATATCCTGGTGTGGTAGGGATCCTGATTTTGATGGGCACTGTAAGCATTATCGCAATATTAAAAAAAATACAACACCTCACCTCTTTCCTCTGGAGTTGTGGATTACACAATCACAGCCGCAGCAGCCTTCCTCCCTCTTTCCTCTGGAGTTGTGGATTACACAATCTCAGCCTTTCTCCACTGCATTGGCTGGCAACTATTCCGAAAACAGGGGTGATGAGCATTTTTCAAGGGTTCAGAAGTCACCCTCGATTGTAAAATGTGACGTTAGTGAGAGGGATAAGATGCATGCAAATCTCTGCTCATTATCGCCTGTGAGCGCTTCTCTTAGAGGGAGGCTTTTGTTAGGGTCTTCTGTTAGCTACGCAGCTCCATTATGGACAGTGATGCTAGAACTGCATGCTTTCTTCCTTCAAACAGCTGTAAGTATATTGTGAGGGGCACAAGAAAGTTGGTGGAACTTAAGCACATGCTTGAAGTTGCAAATGTGATCAGGTGCAGTTCAGACTAGGAATGCTTTCCTGGTCTGGGGCTCTTGTAATTGAAGAGGAAATAACGGAGGCTTCACACAGCGCAGCAGGTGGTGTTTCTAGAAAAACGCGAGCATTTTTAATGGTTAGCACCTCCAAAGACGTCATAAATGTTTGATAATGTTGGCAACCAATAGCTTAGTTCCTAACCTCTCCACGCTAACATGGCTCTGTGTGGCTGCAAAGGAGAGATTTCAAAGCCTCTGCCTTTGGTGCCTTTGTGCAAAGCAAATGTAATGAAGACTTTGCAGTTACACTGAGGCGAAAATGTTCGAGACAAGTTAGTCTCTAAAGAGCATAATGAAATGTTAAAGAAGTAGTGTTTTATTACATAGATTTAATTAATTACAGGCACCTGTGGAGGGAGGCTAAATATTGTGGGCCTCAAAGAAGAGTTTGCACATGATTAAACACAAATGTGGGAGCTAAGAGCAGAACAGTGGGAAACGCTGTCAGATGGGCTACTGAGGGCAAGAAAGGGCCAAACATGGAAAGTACAAAGCACCCTTCCCCCAATCCTGCTAAGTATTTAAACAGGTGCGTAAAACTAAGCATATGTGCAAATGCCTTTGTAGACTGAGGCTACAACTGTCTAGAAAATCCATTCATTTTTTAGACAAGAAGAAGACTCTGACTCAGGAATCACATATATATATGTTTAACTTTAAGCCTGTGCTTATGTCCCATTAACTTTAATGGGATTTGTAAATGTGCTTAAAGTTAAGCTTATATTTAAGTACTTTCCTGAATAGAAAATCATCTCTTGGATGGACCATTAGATCTTCTTACCTGACCTCCAGTGTATTACAGTGCATTAAACTTGACCCAATTATCTGCGTACTGAGCCAAATAATTTGCACTTGCCTAAGCTTAGCTCCAGGAAAGGCGTCTCGTTTTCATGTGAAGACATTAAGAGGTGGAGAATCCACCACCTGGACTAATTCCAAAGGCTCATACAAATGAGAGGCCAAAGGAGATATCAAGTAGTTTTCTCTCCTGTCATCTGCGCTGAGACAGGTCATCCAAGCAGGTGTTTGTCCAGCCTGCTTTTAACCCTTCCCGCAATGGATGTTGCACAACCTCCTTTGGACACCTGTTCCAGAGCTTAATTACCTTCAAGGCAGAAGGTTTTGCTGGTGTATAACTGGGCTGCAAATTATGCACACTGCGTTGTCCCCCGTTCAATGGACATTTAGAAACATTGGTTACTGTCCTCTTTGTAACACTCCTTGATGTGCTGCTGCCTGTTGTTACCAGCCTGCACTCCCCTCCTCCACCCCACACACTCAATCTTCTCCTTTCAAGACTAAACATGCCGACTTATTTTCACCCTTTCCTCAGAGGTCAGGGGCTCTAAAAATCTTTTATTGTTTTTATGCTGTTCTTTGCTTTGGCTGCATCTTTCTGACTGCGAATTGGACCGAGCATAATATGGACAGACCTGGTTGTCAGCAGGCGGGATCAACTCAGGGCATCTGAGCCTTAGTGCGTCAGTTGGAACGGCAGGACCAGGGAACCTGTGGTGTACTGGCTGGCCAAGGTTCAGCAGGGTTAATTGCTGGTGAGTCACCATGGTTAGCTCTGATGAACCACGCTGGGCCCATTTCCACCCTTGTTCCAGTGCATGAACTAAAAGTCATATGGCTCTTAGCTCAGGCTGTAGCACACCAACCTACCTCTAGCTGGACTGGGTGCCATGAGAGAGGAGCAGAGTGCCATACCGAGCAGGTGTGGGTTACGACAGCGCTCCCACTGCAGTCCCGCCAGTAGAGTTACCAACTTTCTAATGGCACAAACCCAAACACCCCAGCTTCACCTGTTGCCTGAGGCCCCGCCCCATGTGCCTGCCCTTCCCTAAGGCCCCGCCCCTGCTCACTGCATTCCCCCTCCCTTGGTGGCTCTCTTTCCCCCACCCGACCCTCACTCACTTTTACTGGGCTGAGACAGGGGTTGGGGTGAGGGTGAGGGCTCTAACTGGGATGCAGGTTCTGGGGTAGGGCCGGAAGTGAGGGGTTCAGGGTGCGGGAGGGAGCTCTGGGCTCAGGCAGGGAGTTGGAGGGCAGGAGGGGTGAGCATTCTGGAAGAGGATGCTGGCTCTGGGCTTGGGATGGGGATGAGGGGTTTGGAGCACAGGAGAGGCTTGAGGGTTGAGGACAAGGGATTCAGAATGCAGAAGGAGGCAGGGGATTGGGGTGCAAGGAGGGGTCAGGGCTCTGCCATAGGGCCAGGGATGAGGGGTAAAGGTGTGGGAGAGGGCTCTGGATTGGGACAGGTGTTTGGGGTGCAGACTCTGGCCTGGGGGGTTCTGTTTTGGGGCTGGGGATGGAGGCGGGAGCTCTGGGTTTGGGGGGTGGGGCAGGGCAGGGCAGGGTGAGGGCTTGGGGCACAGGCTTACCTCAGGTGGCTCCTGCTCAGAAGTGCAGTGTGGGTAGGCAGACTCCCTGCCTGGCCCGGCTGCGCCCTACACCCTGTCAGTGGCCGGCAGGGCTGTTGCTTAGGCCAATGTGGGGGAAAGGCTTCACACACAGCCCTTTCCCACAGGCACCGCCCTCCCCAGAGTGCCCAGCCAATGGAAGTGTGGAGCCAGTGTTGGCAGTGGGTAGCCAGCCCATGGAGTCCCATCCCTCTCCCGCAGCCTAGGCGCCACAGCTGCTGGCCACTTGCTGGGTGCAGTGTGTGGTGCCAGGGCAGCGGGGGACTAACTTGCCTTAGCACTGCAGTGCCACCACCTGGACTTTTAATGGCCCGGTCAGTGGTGCTGACTGGAGCTGTCATGGTCCCTTTTTGACCAGGTGTCCCAGACACCTACTCACCCCACTCACCAGAACTGAGAGAAAGCAGCACAATTATGTCTGAAACACAACACCCCTGCGAATACGTCCCAGAGTGACACCAGCCTTTTCCATTGCATTGCATGGCTGACTCACGTCACCTCCAGATTCTCTTCAGCAGTATTAGCAACTGGTCGGTGAGTCCCACTATGTATTTGAGCATTTGACTTATATTGAATTTCATCTTATTGATTCAGACTACCTTTAATTTGTCCAGATTGTTTTGAATTTTAATACTGGTCTCCAGAGTAGTTCCTACCTCTCCCAGCTGGGGGGTCTTCTGCAAATTTTATAAACATATTTGTTACTCCATTTCACACGGTATTAATGAAAATACTGCATAGTGCCAGATGCAGGACAGACTGCAATGGGACCTCAGGAGACATGGCTGCTTCCTCCCCTATCCCTGTTCGATCTTGCACCATTGACACGTACTCTGTGAGGTCCAGCTGTCAACCAATTCTGCATTCACTTTCTAGTAATTTCATGTAGACCATATTTCCCTAGCTGGCTTATGAGCAAGTTATGCAGGTGCATGTCAAAAGCCTTCTTACAATCAAAGCACACAGTGCCTACTCCCCACCTACCTCCATCCTCTTATCCACTCTACCAGTAGCCCTGCCCAAGAAGGAAATCAGGTTGGGTTAGCATGACCTGTGCTTGACAAGTCCATGCTGGCTATTCTTCACACCCCTTTTAGCTCTTTAGGTACTTACAAAAGTTATTGCTTAATAAGTTGTTCCAGTATCTTTCCATATGTCCGAGTTAGGCAGGCTGGTTGCTAATCCCCTCTGTCCTTTTTGTTACCCTTTTTAAAAACTTGTGCAGTTATTCTCATTAGAATTTGCCTGGATTCAACTAACAGCTGCTTAGTGAAAGGCGAATTTTGAGGTTCCTGAAAGTACTGAAGTGTAAGCAAGGGTTCTGTCTTCAATATCAAAGGAAGTACGGCTGGTAAAACTGAAGCAGAGTTCACATCAATAGTCTCGTAAAGTTTTGTTTAGTCCTTGAAGATGATCATCTGTTAATATTTTCAAGCCTCATTGTCTATGCCAATAGAATCATTGCTGGTTAGGACATAAGATCCCTTTTAATTATCTTATCTAGCTTTGCAAATGTGGCATAATCCACTGAAGGAAACATTTCTTTTAACAAAGTCTGAGGGAATACATTTACTAAATGAAGTGATTTGTTAATATGAAAACTTCAATAATTAGTCATTTCCAGACCCTCTTTATAAGCCATATAAATGTGAACTAACCTTTAGGCATTGTCTAGAATCTTGACATAAAATGTTCTGCTTATAGTTTGCAACATCCGGGCTCATGTATAATTTATAAACTAGTGAAGAGTAATTAAACCAGGATATTCTAAGTTTTGACTTAATTTAATTTTGATCTAACTGCAAAAAGCAATCTGAGCCTGACTAAAATTTTCGTTAAATGCCATCCTTGTTATTGAGCAAGCTTTGACTCAAGTAAGATAGATTATTTTAATTTCCATGTTCTCTTTGTAACACTTGGGGTCAATGTTTGCATACTTATCGGAGGCAGTTCACAACTGACAACCGTTATAATTGTTCAACTTTTCTTTGGTAAAAAACCTGATTGTCTATTATGCACTTTATTATTTAGTATGTCTCATGCTAAAGTACAGGTCATTGATTATTCCATTATTCCATTGACTGAGGCCATAACAAGCTAGGACAAATATGTGCCCTGATAGTCCATAACCATCTGAAAATGGTAATTAGATCTACTGGTAGAATTTTTACATGTGAGTCTCTGGAAAGGTTTAGAAAGTTTTACAATATTAGTGTTGAAAAGGAATGCTTATGCTTTATTTCTGCAAGGCACTTTCTAAACATAAAGGAAGATATCACTGCTGCTCTGAAGAACTTAGAATTTGATACACCAGGCCAATGGAATGTCTTCAATGACATATGGGGTGTTGGCCAGGTGCTAAGTGGAATTGCTGTATTTACTTCCATAGCAGATGGCTCTGATCCTGAAAGAATAGTTATTTCCTGACAGCATTAATTGTTCAGAGAGCAGCACAACAGTCCATTCCATCAGGACATCAGAGGTGAAGTGAGTGAGGGCTGTGTGTGTGTGTGTGTGTGTGTGTGTATTAACAATCAAATGTAGTCTATTGGATGTAAAGAGCAAACCCTCATGTTTAAATTCTGTCATCTGTAGCATGGTATTGTTTGAAATACTTCATTTAATTATCTTTATGCTGCACTGTTCCTCTTTTAAAATAACTCATGTGTAATTTTCTAGGGATGATGTTAGCAAATGCGTTACTTATTAGTACTAATTTCCAGTCGAGAATGGAGCACCATTTTGTTACCAGTTGGTTGTATTAATTAGTTTTCAGAATATGCTAGTGTTTTTCATTTGTGTTTAACGTAGCTGGAGTTTGCTGCCAATTGAACAAAATGTTATTATCAAATCAGCTCACATGTGATTTCATCAGATTAATTCTTTTTTATCTATTATAATTAAAATCACATTTGTTCTTTTAAGCAAGTATAAAATGTAATTGGTTTGCACATGCAGCTGTCTGGTATTTTTTATTTTAGTTTACTTTAACAATATTTGTGACTATGTAACAGTGACTATGTAGTACTGTGTAGTACTGTTGCTCGAAGGTCTGAGTTCTGCTCTGTGTAGGAGATCAGAGTGAAATAGCTCAGTCTGTAAGACTCCTAGAGCCAAGCAATTCACGCTCAACAGATTTTCTTGTATTCTGTTCCACTGACTGTGGCTGGAATTTTCTAACAGGATCCAAGAAATCCCGGAGGCCAATTTTTTTCCAGTACCAGTAGCACAGGGGTGGCTAATGCCTTTTTGCCAGGAAAACAAAAAAAGCAGAATTTTTAAATAAGATTTTTTTTTCTTGAAGCACAGGTCTACATTGCCCTGTGCTCCAATGGGGAAGGTATACCCGTAGTCTACAGAACTTTTTAGAATTTTCAGTAGCTACCATTAGAACCTTTCATCTTGGTCACAAATGAATCCTGCATGTTCTCTGAAAGACCAGTTTCCCTAGCAACCACTGCATACTGACATGTAGGGCTTTGATCTCAAATACAGGTGGTCAGCTGGCTCCGCCTGAGAATTTCCAAATCTAATTTTTGCTATCGAAGGCCATTTTTTCCCCCTAATTACCCAGTGAAAGGGGGTGTTTGGCATTGAATGAGTACGGTGAGATCTGTCTGCGGTGTTCAATGTCTGTATCTGAAGGAAAAGTAATTTGTTATAAGACAACAGCATCTACCCCATAACAAATCCCGCAGTCAGTTCTCCAGCTGTCCAGCGAGTTGGTTCACTAAAGGACAGCCCACCACTGTTTGCATAGAGGAAACGTGCGTTGCAGTGTCTCCCCGACTGTCACAGAATATACCAGCATATCCACAACCTACGACATGCTAGTATGATAGTGTTTGTGCTGGGCATTCCTGGTGCAATGTGATTCAAAGCAACATAACTTGCAACATTCACCTAGCTACCTTATGTGTACCATTATGAGCACAAGCTGAAATCACGACTGCAGTATGTTTCCCAGATAAGGCATAGGAGTACTGAAGTCACTTGCTCAGAAGCAAAGTACAAGCTGATGCCTCAGCCAGGTATAAACATGGCTGAGTGACCGATACCTGCAAAGCACACATTCCTTGACAGGAAGGCTATTTGTCAACAAAACCTGGGGAGTGTCCAGATTACCAACATGTTCTGTCGACAGAATGCAGCATTTTTGTTGACACTCTCTCCCCAAGAGGAAGAACGCCCCCGTCGACAGAGATCTGTCAACAAAAGATGGGCCTGGACATTCTGGCAGGCCTTCTGTCTACAGAATCGCAGAATCACAGAAGCACAGAATCATAGGGCTGGAAGGGACCTCAGGAGGTCATCTAGTCCAGCCCCCTGCTTCAAGCAGGATCAACCCCTACTAAGTCATCCCAGCCAGGACCTTGCCCAGCTGGGACTTAAAAACCTCAAGGGATGGAGAATCCACCACCTCTCTAGGCAACGCATTCCAATGCTTCACCACCCGCCTGGTGAAGAAGTTTTTCCTAATATCTAACCTACACCTTTCCCTCTTCAACTTCTGACCATTACTCCTTGTTCTGCCATCTGACACCACTGAGAACAGTTTCTCACCCTCCTCTTTAGAGCTCCCCTTCAGGAAGTTGAAGGCTGCTATTAAATCACCTCTAAGTCTTCTCTTCTGTAAACTAAACAAGCCCAAATCCCTCAGCCTATCCTCATAGGTCCTGTGCTCCGGACCCTTAATCATTTTTGTTGCCCTTCGCTGAACCTGCTCCAGCAAATCCACATCCTTTTTATACTGGGGGGCCCAAAACTGGACACAATATTCCAGATGTGGCCTCACCAGTGCCGAGTAAAGAGGAATAACTACTTCTCTAGATCTGCTCGAAATGCTCCTCCTAATGCACCCCAGTATGCCGTTAGCTTTCTTGGCTACAAGGGCACACTGTTTACTCATATCCAGCCTTTCATCCACCATAACCCCTAGGTCCTTTCCATCGTACTGCTGCTGAGCCAGTCAGTCTGCAGCCTGTAACAATGCTTGGGATTCTTCCGCCCCAGGTGCAGGACTCTACACTTCTCCTTATTGAACCGCATCCGATTTCTTTTGGCCCAGTCCTCCAATTTATCCAGGTCGCTCTGGATTCTCTCTCTACCCTCCAATGTATCTACCTCTCCCCCTAGTTTCGTGTCATCCGCAAACTTGCTGAGGGTGTAACCCAGTCCCTCATCCAGGTCATTAATAAAGATGTTGAATAACACCGGCCCCAGAACTGAGCCTTGCAGCACTCCGCTTGAAACAGACCGCCATCCAGATATTGAGCCATTGACCACTACCCATTGGGTCCGACCATCAAGCCAGCTTTCTAGCCATCTTATAGTCCAAGGATTCAACCCATATTTCCTTAACTTATGGGCAAGAATGTTGTGGGAGACCATATCAAAAGCCTTGCTGAAGTCAAGGTATATCACATCCACTGACTTTCTCATGTCCACAGAGCTTGTTACATCATCATAGAAGCTGATCAGATTGGTGAGGCAGGACTTGCCCTTGGTGAATCCATGTTGGCTACTTTTGATCACTTTCCCCTCTTCCAAGTGCTTCAAAATGGATTCCTTGAGGATTCCTTCCATTATTTTCCCAGGGATTGAGGTAAGGCTGAGGGGTCTATAGTTCTCTGGATTATCCTTCTTTCCTTTTTTAAAGATGGGCACTGTGTTTGCCTTCTTGCAGTCATTGAGTATCTCCCCCGAGCTCCAAGAGTCTTCAAGGACAATGGCCAAAGGTTCAGCAATGACCTCTGCCAATTCCCTTAGTACCCTCGGGTGCATTAAATCCAGACCCATGGACTTGTGCACATCTAGTTTTTCTAGATAGCTCAGAACTTGTTCCTTCCCCACAGATGGCTGCCCACCACCTTCCCATACTGCATCATCTAGGACCGTCATTGGGAAGTTGACTTTGTCTGTGAAGACTGAGGCAAAAAAGCATTGAGTACTTCAGCTTTTCCTGCATCATGTGTCACTAGGTTACCTGCCTCATCCAGTAATGGCCCCACTCCTTCTCTGATAACCTGTTTATTGTTCACATGCCTGTAGAAACCCTTCTTGTTACTCTTCACATCCCTTGCCAGCTGCAGTTCCAATTGTGCTTTTGCTTTCCTGATTACTGCCCGGCATTCTCCAGCCGTATGTTTATACTCCTCCTTAGTCAACTGTCCTCATTTCCATTTCCAGAAAAGTCCTCCAGGGTGTCCATAGCAACCAGTGCTCTATGATTCCTGCCATTGGCCCCTCTTAAAGTCACAGGGAGCCCAGGAATCCCTGTGACAGGAAGCTGAGAGCATGGAAGCAACAGGTCTTACAGGCTTCAGTCCCCATGCTCTCACAGCCACACTGGCGCTGAGAGCTCCACTGCTGGCCAAGGAGCAGGCACCCCGCCATCCCCCTGGCCCTCAAGGCACCGGCCGGAGGTGTCCGAGGAGCCACCCCAGGACAGCAAGAGGTGGGCCCTCTCCTGGATGAGGACCGAGGTCCAGGCCCTCTTGGACCTGTGGAGGGAGGAGGAGATACTGCAGGACCCCAAGGTGAAGTGATGCAATGCCTCCATCTACACCTGGATGGCCACCCTTGCCAACCCATGGAGCAGGTCCAGGCAAAGGTGAAGGAGCTTTGGCAGGGCTACATCCAGCCCCAGGATGCTGCCCAATGCTCTGGTGCAGGACCTGCCACCTGCCTCTATTACATGGAGCTCCACTCCATCCTGTGCAGGGGCACATCTCTCCCAACCCACAGCAAGGACATGGCAATGGAGCCCCCGCCCCCGGCTCCCAACCGCAGCTGCAGCACCATCAGCAGGAAGAGGAGGCCAGCTGCTTCACTGGAGGATAGCAGCATCCTCTTCATCACCCTGGGGCTGGTCCCCGCCAGTCAGGCCACATGCTGGGCTTTGTTGTTGCTGGGCAAGGGTCCCGTAGGTGAGTACCCCATGTGTCACACACCCCAGGGTTTGGGAGGCTGGTGCAGATGAGGCTTGGGCGGGGCCTCGTGCAGACAACCCCCAGGCATGGACACCAGCCTGCTGCCAGCCTCATGGGAGGCTGGATATGCCCCAGGCCCTGGGGAGGGGGGTCCTGCCAGCACCTGCCACATCTGGAAGTGGGTGAGCCACAGGGGTGACAGTCTGACCTCAGACACACCAAGGAGTCTGAAACCCGGCATGTAGGCATGCCCACAGGTGTGAGGCATCACCTGTTCCCACGGACAGCACTGCAAGCTGCAGATGTGGGGGATGGGGGGAGCCAGGGAGGGCCAGTCTGCTCCCAGATCACCCACCACCCATGAGGGGACCCCTCCATGGCTGGACACCACCTTTGCCCGCTAGCCTATCAAGCAGGGATTGGGGTGCTGCATTCAGCCTGGACCCAGAGGCAATGCGGAGTCCTCATGTGGCAGGGCCCATTGCGCAGGCCACCCCGGACATCCCTGTCCCTCAGCCTGGGAGGTGTTGGTTGCTGCTTACAGTGGGGGGAAGGGCCCCTGGGATGCATTGCATGAATGACTCATTGGCTGTGTCTACACTAGCTCAAAACTTCGAAATGGCCATGCAGATGACCATTTCAAAGTTTACTAATGAAGCGCTGAAATACATATTCAGTGCCTCATTAGAACGCCAGCAGCCGTGGCATTTCGAAATTGATGCAGTTTGCCACCACGCGGCTCGTCCAAACAGGGATCCTTTTCGAAAGGACCCCGGCAACTCCGAAATCCCCTTATTCCTGTCTGCTGTTAGGAATAAGTGGATTGTGAAGTTGCTGGGGTCCTTTCGAAAAGGAGCCCCTCTCGGACAAGCTGCGCAGTGGCAAGCTGCGTCAATTTCGAAGTGCCGCAGCTGCCGGCATTCTAATGAGGCGCCAAATATGTATTTCAGTGCTTCACTAGTAAACTTCGAAATGGCCATTTGCATGGCCATTTCGAAGTTTTTGGCTAGTGTAGACATAGCCACTGTCTCTTATCCTTGTTGTCCTTAGAGGTGCATCTACACCATCCGAGGACCATGTCAGCTCCAAACAGCCCCAGGGTGAGCCAGTCCCAGAGAGATCCTGCAGCCAGGGTCCCATCACCATGTCTGAGAGGACCTCAAGAGGGACCACAGTGCTCCCTCTGGAGGATGTTGGAGATCATGGAATGGCAGGAGTGGGAGGATAGGGAGTGACAGGCACAGGCCTGGGACCAACTCAAGTCCCACTTTGACACTGGCTCCAACATCTGGCAGGACCTGATGGCTCAGATGCCCATAGCTGCTGCCACTCCCCTCTCCCACCTTTCCCCTGCCAGCCATCCTGTAGGGCATCCTGGAACTGCTGCAGTGGCTGAGGGCCATGCCTGTCCTTCTGGGTCCCCAGGCCCCGATATCCACCTTTCCAAAGAGACCCTCTGCAGCCCCACAGCCTCCATACCTCCCCATTCTCCTAGCCCCAACCCAGGCCCATCAGGGGCCCTGAACCCATGGCAGGAGAGGATCCTGAGGCAATGCCACTTGGGCTCCTGCTCACCCTTGGATTCATGGCCCCCCAACCCCCTCCATGTTTTGAGGTCCCCAAACTGCCTTTTCCAAGGCCCCCATGCAAGTTCTGATGCCTCCAACCCCTGTCCAAGTCCCCCACCCCATATAAATAGTTCACTGCACTGTTTTTAAATAGTTTTTTATGACACCATTCATTTCACACTGGTTTGTCTTCGATTCAGTAAGTTATCTGAGCACCACACCAGCATCCCTCTTTACTGGGTAGGGGTCAGGGAGGGGGTAGTGGGTTGTGCTTAGGGGTGTCCTGGAAAGAGTTACTGGGGGCTGTGGGAGAATATACCCCTTAGGGCCTCCCAGATCTGCACTCCATCCTTACGGGCCTGGAGGATCGGAGCTGCTCCCAGCTTCTCATAGCCATGGCTGGCATCTGCCCCCTACCCCAGGATGAAGGCCTCTCTCTTCCCCTCTGTTATGTCTTTCAGGGCACAACATGTGGCCATAACTTGGGGGACATTGTGCTCCCCTACATCCAGGCAGGTGAACAGGCACCTAAAGCATGCCTTGAGGTGGCCAAAGATGCACTCAGCCTGCATCCTGGCCTGGTTGAGGCAGGCATTGAAGTCTTTCTGGCTGTGGTTCAGCGGGCTGGTGTAAGGCTTCATGAGCCATGCCATAAGGAGGTAAGCCACATCCCCCTTGATGTACAGTGGCATCTGAATGTCTCCGACTGCCAGCTCATGGCGGGGGATGAATGTGTCCACCTCCATGCTCTGGCACAGGCCAGAGTTGCAGAATACATGGGCTTCATGTACATGGCCTGACCACCTGATGTAAATGTCTGTGAACTGTCAAAGGTGGTCAACCAGGGCTTGCGACAGCATGGAAAAGTATCACTTCTGGTTGATATACTTGGCTGCACTATGCGCTGGGGCATGGATCAGGATGTGGATCCCATCAATAGCCCCAGTGCAGGTCAGGAATCCCAGGGCAGTGAAGCCATGACTGAATCCACATCTCCCATACAGATGACTGACCAAAGCAGGATGGTGTTGATGGCCATCACAACCTCCTGAGGAAAGGGTCCAAACACACATGTCAGGGACTGAGGGAGAGAGTCCCTGGGTCCTGGCGGGGGATCCCCATCCCCACTCCCCCACACAAGCTCACAGAGCTGCCCCCCGCCCCCTCCACAAGCTGTGAGGCCCCACCCCTGGCAGCAGGGCTGTGCAAGGGTGGGACAGTGTGGTTCCCTCAGGGACAGGGCTTCCCCCCATCCCCAGCCCCACCACTCGCACCCCTGACCTCACTTCCTGAGGGTCCCCCTTCAGTGGGACATCCCCCTCCCCCATGCAGGGACTACAGCCCAAGAGTGCCTTACCTCCATGAGAATGACCCCGATGGTGGACTTCCCCACACCAAACTAGTTTCCTACCAAGCGGTAGCTGTTGGGGGTGGTGAGCTTCCACAGGGTGACTGCAACCTGCTTCTCCATAGGGATGGCAGGTTACAGCTGGGTGTTCTGTCTCCAGAGGTGGGGGCAAGCCAGGCACACAGCTCCAGGAAGGTGGCCTTCCACATGCTGAGGTTCTGGTCATCCCCCACCAATCAGAACTAGCGTGGTGCCTCCAGAGCTACCTGTGCATCCAGGGTGTATGTGTACAGGTGTGATCATCCAACAGCAAAGATAAGCTCCTTGAAGGTGGTGTCTGGCTTGCCTTCCATGAGGAAGAGGAGGACGGGTGTCAGGAGGTGCAGCAGGTGCTGAAGTACCTCTGTGTGGGGCCATTGCAAGCCTGGGGGCTGCTCTGGCACTCTGGCTTGCTGGAGAGAGATGTGTCTCCCAGGAAGTGTAGAAGCCCTGCTCTGGCAGCTGTGCTGTCTCTTGTGAAGGTAGGCAAGCCTCAGCATGGTCAGGGAGTGGGTATCTGGGGGGGGTCCCTTTAAGGGCACATCTCGCTGGGGCTCCTGGAAGGAGATGCTAACCTTCAGCCCTGTCAGCTGTTGTTCCAGACAGCTGTTTTGTCAAGAGAGCCTCTGAGCAGTCTAGCCACTCTCTGTTGACAGAGGGGATTGAAAGAGCGAGCCGCTGTGTGGTCTAGATGTGATCTGTCAACAGAAGTTTTGTTGGAAGATATGTTCCAACAAAAACTTTTGTCGACAAATTGCTCTAATCTAGACATAGCCACAAAGACTTGACTTTGACTTAAACTTTTGCACTACAAGTGGAGCACAGGTCGTATACAAGTCTCTTCCACTTCATTATGTCTCAGGACAAAACTTCCAGCTGGCTCCAGGAGTACCCCAGTCAATCTCAGTAGATCTTCGCCGTGTTGTCCGAGATCTTCCTCTTTTGGACTATGCTGGATGACAGGCTTTCCAAGAGTGTAGCTTAGCCATCCCCACTTTCTCCTCTTGACTGGAACATCAAGCGGTTCTTGTCCTGCTCTGTTCCAAAGCTCCCCGTTGGTTACAAAGTCTTGCTATTTGATGTGAAGGTTGTACCTCAGGCACCTGTTTATGAATGTCTGTAGTGTCTGGTTTGAAGACTTTTTAGTACTCCAGGTCTCGCATCCATACAAGAGCACACTTGTCACCTTAGTGTTGAAGAGCTGCAGTAAGATGTGGAGCAGGTCACCTACTTGGGGAATGTTATGGGCAGAGGCAGAGTAACAGACAAGGATATAAGTGCCAGAAGAGGGAAAGCAGCAGTGGCATTCAACACTCGTCATCCCATATGGAGTTCACTAATAATTTCTGGCAGGAAAAGGGGCGGGGTGAAAAATAACAAAGAAAACAATGTAGAGTTTCCTTTCCTCAGCAGACTGCCCTTCCCCCTGCTGGAAATGCTTCTCAAAGGAGTGGGGAGCGGGGGGAGGGGCAGGGCAGACTACACAAAGAAGAGGCAAATTAACACTATCTTCTCATTTCCTGTCCTCTCTGGTCTTGCACTTTAGAAGACAAACGGCCCCTGGCCTTGATGAGTTGGTTTCTTGACCTGAGAGTTTGGTGCAAAACCATGCTATGCAGCTAAGAGAGTTTCTCGTGTAGCTACTAGCAAATCTTTGAACTTTATTTTTCTCGTACTTGTTTGTGACTTTCATGCTGTGATGGGGTTCAGGGGTCCCCATGCACTGCACCCTGTCCACTGGCAGGAGTGACTCTCACTCAGCAGGTACAACAGGAGGTTTATTAGGCAACAGATGCCCAGTTTCTCACAGGAGCGTCAGTACAGCAGTCAGAGACAGTCATTCCAACCCGTCCTGGGGAGAGGAGCCCGAGGGGTGCCCCTCTGGGGTGTAGCTTCCCTCCTCCTCAGGCTGGCTGCCTTCCAGCTCCCTCTCCCGCCAGCCTCTAACTGCCGCCTCCGATTCAAAATCAGCTCAGCTCCACCCTCCTCTTTGTGCAGGGCTGAGGTGTTACCTGCCAGCCTAGGTTATAGCCTCAGGGTCATCCTCACCCACTGGGAGCTGCTCTGCTTGTCTCACACATGGACCCCCCCACTCCATCACACATGCCTCAGGAATGGCACTACTCTCTGGGCTGGGCCCTGGCAAGGGGGCAAGGCACAGCAAGGCCGGCTTCAGGAGGTGTCATTCCAGCCGAGAAAAAGAGCTGGGAGGAGCTGGGAGATGCCAATGGCTTAGGGACTAGCGGAAGCTGTTTTAAGCACTGCAGAGAAATGGCCCAAGAACCTTGGATGTGGGAAGTGGCCCAAAAACACAGCAATGCAGCTGAAGGAGCAGACTTAGCAGCGTAACACAGAGTCTCTGGACTGGGACTGTGAGCTGGGGTGGGGATAGGGCCTGGCTTCCCCTTCCAACCCAAGGAAGGGCTGTACAAGTCTGAGAAAAGATGCAGTTCTCCCAACGCGGAGACTGCAGCCACAGCCTCAAGAATGGGCCCAGGACTAGTCCAAGACAGGGGCTTTTGTGTCGGTGCCTTTCAGATGTTCATCATCTCCCTGGTAGGGGCTGAGTTGTGAGGAGAGAGCTGGAGCAATGGTCAATGGCGTGCAGTGGTGGGCATATCGGTGGGGAACAAACTCCTACGCGCAACTGTGGTGGGATGCCCCACTGGTGAGCTGCTCTTCTACCACCTGCTTCTCAGGGATGCTGGTATTGATTTGCTCTCGTCTAGGTGTAGCTCGGGGTAGTTACATTGGTGCAGACCTCATTAAGAGGAAAATCAAGCCCACTGCCTCCAGTCAGGTACTCAAATGACTCATTCCACAGTGCATTTGGCTGTTTTTTCCCCCCTTTGCACATTATTAAATCTGTTCTGTAACAGCTTGTGGTATTTAACTTCCATAAGAGCAGCCGCGACAACATTCAGCAGTTACCTTTACAGGTAAAAATGTCAAAAGCCATTCAGAGTCCCTGTGGGACCTGTAGCTGCCTGAGTCACAAAGGAGCTCTTTCACTTTACCCCTCATCACCAACTCATGTGCCTGTCCAGCCAGCCGCAATGCCAAAGACACAAAGGGGAAACACTAGTTGAGAGGGAGAAAATAGGGGAGGGCTGTACATAATTGTTCTGCCTCTTGCTGCTTAGCAGTGGTGGTCAAGCACTCACACAGACAGACAGCATTGTTGGGAAGGATAAGCAACTCCCCATAAGCAACGTTTAACCCACTCTTTGGCCATATTTGTCCATTAATATAATATTTCTGGTGGAAACGTTAGGTGAAATTAGGGTTCTTATTTTTCTCTTCTGTGCTTTTTTGCTATGAGGTTGTTAGCTGGTTGTTAGTTTAGGCTGTTACATTTCTTCCTCAGGTTTGACTGTCAGTACTTTGCTCTTTAGCACAAGCAGCTAGCATGGAGCATCAGCTGATATACCCATTGAGTTCCCTTATTTATAAGCACACAGTCCCAACCACGATAGACATAGGTGGAAAATGTTACTGCACATCCAAGTCACGGATAGTGTCAGATATCACTTATTTAGCAAACTGCTTCCTGAAGAGAAGATCCATTGATTGCATTAGTTTGATGGGGAAAGATTGTGCTGACCCCTTCGCGTTACAGGGCAGAGTCAGCCTCACCATTGTACTTTGCTAGTTCAAAGTGCAGCAGAGAAATAACTGCACAAAGCCTGAAGTTCCACTGGGTGGAAGTTAGTGAAACATGTGCGGTTCCTAGCTGGGAGCCTCTCTAAATAATGCACGGCTTTCTGCCGATGTAGAGCTCTCCTGTGCATATAATGAGTAATGTTCCAATGAGATGAAACCTCAGCCTCCTGATTCAGCTGATATTTCTGGCAAAGCATTGACCTAGTGCAGTTTATTCAGGATTTTTCTAGTCTTGGTAGAGTGGCGCTAATAACCACAGATTTGTCATGCCATTGCTAACAAATATGCATTTTTATAGCTCTGAAAGTTGGGTTTACATAATAGCTTGCAGCACATACTAATCTACTGTTCTCCGTGCTTCAGTATTACCCTGTTTCTGTAAAAGGTATCAGAAAAACCATTAACTTAATGTTAATTATTGGGTCTTAATATTCTCTGCATTGCCCTGTGGCGCAGAATAAGTCATTGGCCAGTTTTAATTGTACCTTGTGTATGTATATTAATAATGTCTCCATTGAGATGGAACCAGAGAACTTCATGCTGTTACACAAAAGGCTGGAAGTGAGATTGCCATGCTAACTACGGGTGGCTGTGAAGAAGGCTTTGGGTGGAAGCGTGAGGCAGCCAGAAATGATGTAAAGTGTCATGCATGGACAGAGTTACTTTCTTGTGTCCATTGTGGTAGGGCTGCACAACGTTGTCTGCACACATGGCTCAAGCCTCCTTACCCAACTGAGTAAGATTTGGGTGTCAGTGGGCTCTACGTGTAATCCAGGAGCTGGGATAATTTGGGCGCTGGAGGTGGTAAGGGGGGCTGCTAAGAAGTAGGAGTACACGAAGAGGATGAATGGTTCCAGAGGCAATAACCATGCTTGTTGAAAAAGAGGGTGACAAATCAACTGCTAGGCTGCGGGTTGTCACCTATAATCAGGAGATGGGAGCTTGCTTTGACTGTGGTTAAAGGTGTTTTTATTAGCAGAGCCATACAGCCTCTGGAGCCCCGAGGTGGTGAAGGTTCCCTGATCAGACTGAGTTCCACAGGCCTGTAAATCCAGGTAATCCCTTGCTAGCCTGTGGCTTCAGATTTCATGACAATCAAAAGGTGCGTTCTGCAGTAGGCATTTCAGCTGCATTGCAGCCCAGCACACAAACAGGCCAGCCAGGGACCAGTCTTTTCCCCACTGAGTTCAGTGGGAGCCAAACAGGGCATGCGGGGGCACAAGGCCTTGGGCTGGGCCCCTGCCCATGGGAGAGTTTACCAGTGGGGAACTCCGAGCCACTCTTCAAAGACTACAAAAGGCAGGATGTCTTAACATGGAGGGAGAGGGTGACTTCTCGCTGATCTGGGCACATTACTAAAGCATCTCTTGTAGGTTCCTCATGGGTTAAACCAGTGTACAGATGCATTGACCCAAAAGGTGCCAAAAGCTTTTATATTGGTTAATAATTGATTCTCATCTCTCCCCATCTCTTCCATCAGGATCAGGGAAATCTTGGTCTAGAGAGACCAGTGTAGCACTGCTGGAAGTAGGCGTTAGCAAAGCTGGCAGATCAGCCTCTATGGTGTCTACTGCCCTATGTTTGTAGACAATCTCTGCCTCTCACAGGCTCCAGCCACTTACACAGAGTAGTCGTTTAACATTTCCCTGCCCTGTTCTGCTTGCTACACTCCTTGGCCAAAACTGTGCCAGGCTGTACTAGTGGCAGCAGCACCTGGCTTTAAAGCCCAGAAGCCTGGGCTAGTGCCTGGGCTAGGTGTGAGCCAAGGGGTGGGGAGAGGGAGGTTTTATGGTCACATTTTGCCTTTGCAGCTTGTTTGGAAGGGATTTTATCCAATGAGAGAGAGCAAGAATCGCCCTGCAAGGTGACACCTTTGTGAAGCATCAGCCAAACACAAGCTTAGCTTCAGAAAAAAATCACTATGCTAGTTGGCTTGTCAGCCCCAGCCCGGCGCGTGGCTGTACACGTCCTGCCTTTGCTCATGGGCCTGTGGTCAGCACAGCAAGGGAGAAATGCCATGGACTGACAGAGCTCCCCACTGCCACCCCAGCCGAGGGGGCGCACGTGCATCTGCCTGTTCATTGTGTTTGGGCAGAGAGGCCAGAAAATGTGACCGGCTAATTGGCTTGCAAGAACATACAGCAGCACAGGGCTGGGCAGGTGCATGTGCACCTGTTGGGTGAGGAGGGGGATGCCAAGGGGTTTGAAGGTAGTTAAAACACCAGCGGCGCGAGTGAGAGACATGCAGCCCCCTTCACCAGGAGCAGCAGCGCACACCATACGCTCAGTGCTCAGGTGGCTGTTTTGTCATCATGGCCAGCGGCTCTTAGTGCTGGCCCTGAAAAAGTCGCTGTCTGCACATGAGCATGGAGGTGCTGCGTGAATGGCTGGCTGCCAGCCAGCCTGGTACCTGCGTGTGGGAAGACACAGGCACCTGAATCATTCCCCTCGCCAGACAGCTGTTGGGAGCCACCCCCTTGCTCTGAGTCACAGCCGTAGCTGGGCTCTGTGGCACTGGGCTGGCGTGCTGCTTCATGGCACACGCTGGGGGCTGGCATCTCTCAGAGCTGGCGCTTGCTCTATCCCGGACCATTCCTGTGGCTTTGCCCAGTGTGTTTCCTTTGCCGCTCACGCGTTGGTGCTGACCTCAGTGTGGCTGCAGTGCAAGGACAGCCTGTCACAGAGCAGGGTAAACCAAGCCCTTCTGGGAGAGGTTTCCAGCCCGCCATAGCTAGGGTCCCCCTTGCAGAGTTCTCAGAGCAGCTCAGCAATTAAAGCAATGCCACCCAGAGGTCTTTCAATAGTGTCCCTATGCGGGGTGTGTGTGTGTGTGTGTGTGGCTCCACTTCTGGACGCACCCCCCCCCCCCCCGGCTGCACATGCATAGGGCCAGCACCTATGCATGCCGCTCACAAGCTCGTGGGCCAAGCGCTCTTGTGATCGGTCTCTGACCCCCCCCACCCACACATCCATAACACGGGGGGCAGTGTCCTCTGTAAGGGGAGTGCTCGGGTGCCGCCTGGGAGATATTCAGGTGCCCCACCCCCTGCTGATTGTCAGAGCACCCAGCACTGGCAGTGTGTATTTCTGCTGGTGGTGCACATAATAAAATTCATTCTGCCCATGGATGAAAACAATGAGCAGGAACCCTGGTGAGCGGGTGACCTGCCCTGAGGCCCTCCTTTATCACCTCACCCCAAGATGCCCCCCCTGCATCCCCCGTGCGGCTGCCATGCGCACACTAGGTGTCTTCGCTTTCTCTTCTTCCAGGCCAGGACTGGCTTTTTCTTAGCGATCGCACGCAGCATGTGCGCCCACGTCAAGAGCAACTACGTCCCAGTGGGTTTAAGCACATGCCGGGACTGGGGGGATGTACAGCTGCTCCCTTGTTGTCAAGCCCTACATTTTGCAACATCATCAGCCTTCCTCCACCTCGCCATGTCTGCAGTCCTGGCCTCAGTTCCTTTTCCTGCCCCCACGCGCAAGGGCCCCACACACGCACGCGCATGGCATGGTGCGCCCTTGGCAACAGAAATGTTACACGCCCCCTCCCTGCGCAGGAATGGCCGTTCATCAGGCTGTGCCTCTCCGGCCGCCCTCTGCTGTGGGTGTTTGCTAGCAGACTGAGAGGAGAAGGCGCCATGGGTTGCGCACCCAGGCACCTTCGACACCGTCACACTATGCTGTGAGGCGGCACAGGGGCCAACCGGCGACAGGGTGCTAGAAATCGCCACTCGAGGGCCTTAGCGAGGCACATCCCCCTGCAGGGGCGCCCTGGAGAGCCACATCACAAAGCACTCGTCACCCCATATGGGTGCCACCGTAGTGCCTAACCAGTCAACTGCCCCTCCCCCTTTCCTTTGTACACTTCGGTCGCAAAGCTGTGCAGGCCTGCAGCTGACTCACAGCCCATGCTATTAAACACGCCTGCTCAAAGGCCAGCGCTTGGGAATTGCATTTCCTGTCACACTGCTTCGGAGATTTCACCCGCTTACCTCCAGGCCTGCCCAGGAGCTGGCCGGCCAAGCTCCACTGAGTCACATGGGCAGTGTATTCATATGTAACATTGCCACATGCCAAAATCAATTTTCCACATTCACAGAGCAAAGCTGCTGCAATTTCCAGGTCTTTTCCTTAATGCAGTATGTCTTTGGGGAGCACAGTTACAATGGCGAGGCTCAAAAGGCTCCTGGTCAGCCCCCACATCCAGAGACTTCCAGGCCGCTCCCATGTAAAGCTGTGCTGGGGAACAAAGAGCTGGTCACAAACTCCAGGCCAAGCTGTGATGTCAGGGGCATGGTCCAGATGACAGCTGAACTTAGGGGAAGGCTGGACCAGTGGTTAGAGCAGTGGCACTCAGGTGGCCATGGAGTCAGAGGTCTGTTTTACCACAGGCTACCTGGGTGACTTGGGCAAGTCGTTCCCTCTCTCCCTGCTCCAAGGGGTGTTGTGAGGGTAAGTCCATTACAGCTGGTGAGGTGCTCAGCTACAATGTGATGGGGCCAGCCAAAACCCAGAGGAGAGTTGTGCCTCCCGGGTCCCATCCGTCTTAGACCAGCAAGCTCTCTGGAGCAGCCCCCAGCTTCCTACCAACAAGCAGCTGTAGGGAGCACACGCCAAGCCCAGCCCCTGAAAGCAAGAACACGAGTGGCTTCTGGCCTTTACATGCGCTGTGTAAGCAGATGAGGGTCTTAGGACACATTCCGCCCCAGGAGGCCAAACACAAAGGCCATGTCTGCACACACGCGACCTTTCGGAAGAAGCCCCTCCGGAAGCTGTCTGCCAGAGGAGCGTCTTCCGGAAGATGGTGTCCACACATTAAACGCATTCCGAAAGAGCTGCCCCTTCTTCCGGGAGATCGCCTCTCCGCAGCCATGGCCCTCTGCCCAAAGACGGGCAGGAACTGCTGCGGACAGGGTCCCATGGCTGGAAAGCTCTTCCGGGGGCGCAGGCCGCGTGCCGCATTAAAGGGCCCCCGCTGCATGTGCTGATGAAGTCTGCTGTGCTGCTTACAGCAAGGCTGAGCCTGTGCCTGGTCCTGACCCTCAGAACCCTCTGTAACGGACCCCCCAGTAGCTGCAGACCCACAGGGTTGCCCTGACCCAGCTGCTAGGCATTCTCCTGGACACCCTCCTAAGCCTCGTATGGTGCAGGAGACCCAGGCCCAGGGGTCCCAACATGCCATGGCCCCTGCCGCCTCCCCACCCCCGGGCTATCCAGCACATGTGGATCCACACTGCTAGCTCTGATTGGTGGGACAGGGTGGTCATGGTTGAATGGGACAATGTATGCTGGCTGCAGACCCTCTGAATGAAGAAGGAGCCATTCCTGGAGCTCTGCAGCTGGCTTGCCCCCATCCTTCGATGGCAGGAGACCCGGATGTGGCCAGCCCTGTCTCTCAAGAAGTGTGTATGTGACCCACACACCTACGTGTGGTTAACTGGCCCATGTAGTGGTACCTAGACCACTTCACAGAGAAAGAATAAGTGTCCTCTACAGCTTAAGCCAAAAGCCAGCTGGCCCTCACCTCAAGTGGTAGAGGTGCCTGTCCTAAGTTCTAGTGGGCCCAGGTTCGAGTCTGCCTGTTGGTTAGTTGCAAATGGCCATTCCACTCTAGAAGCTGGCCCTCCTGGACAGCTATTACTCTGTCAGGAAACAATCAGGGTGGGCAAGTCCATCATTGGGGCTGTTGTCCTTGAGGTAAGCCATGCGTTGTTCCCTGGCCTGGCTCGGGGTGGGGGCTGCCTGGCAAGGGGGAACCCTCAGAGATGGGATGGGGGCAGGGAGGCCAAGCCAGGGGAGACATGACACCCCATCCAGACGGAGGCCTGTGGCTGGAGGGGTGCCTTGCTGGGGGTGGGCACAGGGCATTGTAGAGCTGGAGGGAGTCCCTGGGGAGTGGGAAAGGGCACGAATAAGCACACTGGCTCTGTGTCCCTTGCAGGCACCAAGAGCTATCAATGAGGTGCTGCTGCAGCGAGTCATGTGCAGCAGGGCCCTGGATGCAGCCGTTGTGGGGTTTGCCAACTTTGGGTTTGCACAGTGCTTCAGGGGGATTGACAACATGCAAATCCCCATCAGGGCCCTGGCTGCGACTAGAGCAGTAAAGGTCACCATTCCATTGTGCTCCAGGCAGTGCCGGACAGCAGAGGGTGGTTCATGGACATTGATGTGGGTGGCCAGGCTGAGCACGTGACATGCATATTTTCTGCAACACCACCCTGTACCGCAGGATGGTGGATGGTACCTACTTCCCCCAGTGGAGATGTGCCACGGGGATGTCACTCTGCCTGGTGGGTGCTCCAGCGTACCCCCTGCAGCCCTTCATTTTGTGGCCATATATGGGCTGCCTCACCCCCCCGCCCCCGCCCCAGAACTCTTCAACACTCAGCTCACGAGGGCCTGCCACCAATTTGTGTGTGCCTTTGGCTGCTTGAAGGTGAGATTTAAATGCCTCCCACACACCTTGATGCTGGGGGGTGGAGAAAGTCCCCCAGGTCATGAGGGCCTGCTGCACCCTCCACAACCTCATCGAGGCACGTGAGGAGACCCTCCCCCAGGGCTGGAGGGCCGAGGCTGCCCCCCGGATATGAGCGCCCCAGTGTGGCCCCGACCACCAGGTCAACTGCAGTGTGGTGGGGCGGCACAGCTGGGAAGCCCTCCAGGAGGCTTGCACCCACAGGGAACACTGACCGGCACCTGAGCAACGCCCCCCCCCCCCCGCAATAATCAAGGACTTGGGGAGGTTAGAAACCATTAAATTGTATTTACAAATAACTGTACAACACTAAACAAAGATTTAAATGGTAACATGGGGGGGGGGGGATAACTATTTCAATGGGGGGGGGGGTCATAAAGTGGGGTGGGCATTCCAGCTTGACTAGGTGGGCCAGAGATGGAGGGGACACTGGTCAAGGGATGGGGGTGGAGGACCATGAGCCATTGCCCATTGGTGGGTGGGCAATGATGGGGGGGTAGGGACAGAGGGATTGGGGTCCCTCCTGCCACCTGGACACTCTAGCTAGGAGCCCTGAGGCCTCAGGCTGAGGCCCCATTCTGAGCAGAGATGCTGCTTGTCAGCAGCAGTGGCTCCCGGCCCACACCTGGCCTGGCCTAGCTTTTCTGAGATGGCCTCCCTGCCACAAGGCCACCCGCCCTCCCTCCAGAGTCAACTAGCCACTGGGTTCAGGGCATGTGCCACAGCCTCACCCAGTGGGAGGGGCCACCCTGTGCCGCCCCCCCCAGCCCTGTGCCCACTGCTCCTGCCAGGGAACAGATTTGGGGTGTGGGAGCCCCTGTGTCCCAACCCCCTTCCCTCTGTTCAGCGGCTACCTGCGAGCCCCATGCCAAGTGCTGCAGCTGTTACGTGTGCACTGGCTAACTCCTGGCTCCCTGCTCTCGGCACAGCTGGTTTATGGCGGTGAGGCTCCACCTAGTTCTTTCACACTAAGCCTAGTAAGTCTTTAATACGTATTTTTTTCTGAGCTCTCCATGTCCCTGCGATCAGCCTGAAGCGTGTTAACACTGCCCGCACCTTTTCACTGCTGTGTATATAATTAGAAGAGCGCTTTTGGCTCAGGTAATTATTTTTGTTTCCTTTACATAACGTGAGCTGTTGTCTTTTGTTAGGTCTTGTCTTCATGCAGGGCTCACGGGCATATGTTTGCTTAGCTGTGTGTGTGGTTTTTTGGCTGAGTACCTCCCAGTGCCCATCAGCCCCGGGCGGCTAAACCTTGCTCAATGCCTCCTGGGCTAGAGTAGCCTTTAATCCCTGCAAGTGTCAGGCCGTTTTCTTAAGGTGACTGTACTGCTTCTTTAAAAAAAAATCTGTGTGGTGCACGGCCGTACACATCACAACACAGGCTGGCCCACAGAGCCTGGCCATGCACTCATGTAGAGCAGCTACATCTTGCCATAGCAGGGCTCCCCAGTCAGCCCCCTGCCACTCAAGCTTGCTGTCAACACAGACGAAAAATGCAAGCCAGTTGCAGTAAGGGGCTAGTGCGATGTGACTGCATTGCCGTTCGGCACCAGAGTGAGCCCCCGCCTGCTTGCCAAAAGGCCATCAAGCAGCAGATGGTCTGAAGAAGTGGGTCTGTCCCACAAAAGCTCACCTAATAAACTATTTTGCTAGTCTTTAAAGTGCTACTTGACTGCTTTTTGTTTTGAAGCAGCCGATGGTTGGTCAGGGCACCAGGCTGGGACCCAGTAGATCTGGAACCAAGTCCTGGCTCAGCCACTGATTCTCAGTGTGACCTTAGGTAAGTCACTTCACCTTCTTTGTGCCCCAGTTCCCTGTGGAGGGGGAGGGGGTCAGAGCACTGTGCTGTTCGGGGGCATTGACGGGGAAACCTACTAGTAGTGGATAATAAGGTACTACAGTGCTAGAGCCATAGACTTACATTGCTAGAATAAAGCATCAGGCGGCAAAGTCTGCAGCGGTTTCACCCGTCATGCATCACGTATGTCCAAGGCCTCTGGGAGAACAAGCGTAACTTGCAAGCTGGCGCAAGCTTCTCCTGTTAGTCTGCAACAGCTTAACCCCTTTCCACGGCAGTGGCTGCCTTGCACACTGGTTGTGAGGGGCTCAGCGAATGCACAATGCAGACGGACGCATTTTTCCCCCCGCCCCCACATTGCCATGACCATAGCACAAGGATCCCCTGTTGTTGCCCAGCAGGTCAGCCCCATCACAAAGATGCTTTGCTCCGTAGGCAAGAGAACACATTGCTCCTCACTGAGGCTTTGTGCTGCTAAAGCTGCACGCCCGGCATCAGCCACGGCTCTGAAGCACTGACAGGCTAAAAGAGGCGGAGGGCAGCGACTGGGAGTTTCGCTATCTATTGCAGATGGGGAGCTGCTGCACACATATTAAGGCCCTGATGTTTCTAGGACTAGTTACCTACAGCGCTTTAAATCGCTGACCCTAAGGGATATTGCCAAGGCTACACAGATGCCTAATCATTTCTCTTACTCGCCAGTGCAACCTTTGACTGGAGTCGGCGAGAAGGCAGATTAGTTATGGAATAAGGCAATGGTGTAACTCACACACCCGCAGGACGTGGGTCACTCTCCCACAGAGAGACACATAGACCACTTGTGCCGTGAAAGAATGTGTGTCTGAGCTGAGAGCCAGCACCCTTTTAGCTCAGGCAGTTGTAGCAGTTCATGCAGTAAGCTGCACACGGCCCTGGTTTGGTTCTGTCTGTTGATGTTACACTAAGAAGCACTAATGCTATGTGACACTGTCATGGTGCTCCGTGTGCCTGCTAATAGTCTAGCCAAACCCCCTAAAAGGTATGGCAGTGTTGTTAGTCACCTTTATATGCAGGAAGCTGCGCAACAGAGAGACTAAGTGACTTGCACAAGGTCACGCAGTGAGTCAGTGTCGGAGACAGAATTAGGCAATTCCTGGACTCCAGCCCCATTCTCAGTCCACTTGACCATACCATCAAAGCACCTGTTCCAAGCTTTTGCTTCATCTCTAAGGTTCAGTTTAATTGCAGCTACCACAATGACAGTTTGGAGCTGGTGAAAATGCCAGTGTATGTTAATTGAATATCTGGAGCGAGTGTAAAAGAGCCGCAGCTTTTGACCTTTCCTGTAAGAGAAATGTTAGAACAATCTCTTCGCTCCTCAGCCCCCCCAGGGACATGGAGGGACTACGCACCTGTTAGCACTAATGGGCGTTACCCATTTAAATCCTTGACAAACCACTGAGATGATAGTTTGGGGAGCAGCCAATTATTTCCCTGCTGTTCGCCCACTGTCCATGCAAGAAAGCCAGAGCCAGAGCTCTGTGCTGGCTAATGACCAGCTCCAGGCTGTGCTCTCACATGGTTCCTCCGAGGCCCTAAGCAATTTTGCAGGGGCACTTTGCTGCTGCACCTCAAAGCCTCGGTTGCCATTGCTCTGGGAAATGCCATGCCCGAGCCATCCCCTCAGGCCACCGGACAAGCCCAGGCCAAAGTCATGCTGCGTGCCTGCCAGGCATGGCTGTAGGGCACCAACGGGCACCAACTGCCTTGGAGGGGTGCAAACCTAATTAACCAGCCCAGGTGAGGTTGTTCCCCGCCCCCAGCCCACCTAGAGCCAAAACTTGAGCCCTCCTTCAGCAAAGCCCTTACTGAAACACTCTGGCTTTCCTTGGCGCATAACATGGGCTCACGTGCTTCCCCGCATTGGCATTCTGGTCCTCAGGCCTGTTGCCATATGCTTGCATAAGAGCTAAGTAAGCTTCAGGGACCGACCATAGATCTGGCCCACCAAGCGGTTTAGACACATGACAATTTCACAGCAATTTCGCAACATTAGAACAGCATTACCAGCCTGTCCGTAACTGGCCATAAATCGAAACGTTGACTTGTCTGTAGTGGCTTGCTATTCTGAGCTAGGTGGGAAAACACAGGCCTGGCATGCAATCCATTTTATTGCCAAAACAGAAATTTCATAGGTTAGCTAAGTCAAGCGCTTACTATTGCAAAACTTCAATTCAGGTCTCCAAGCTGCTGGTGAAGCAGCATTTGATATTAAACCGCACGAGGACATGGGAAGATGTTTTCTTTTTTAAGGCTGGAAAGCGATGGCAGGTGATACGAAAAGCTCAGCTCTGTTGTGCACTTGGAAAGAGACCCCTGCTAGACTCACATTACTAATCTGCAGTACAAAAGCTACATAACTCCAACAAAGCATTCATTTCCGATTAGTCTGCGCCTTTCTTCTGTAGCCTCTGGCATTAGAGCGCTCAGTGAAAAGACACGTTAGAGCTAGTGCAGGCAGTTCGTTTTCTGTCAATCACATCTTCAAATGAAAATATAATGGCAGTAATATGACAAGATTGATATTTAAATACCTTTACTGTTGATAAAATAATCCTAGAGGAGATGCAGTGATCAAATATTTACAGGAAGTACATAATGGCACAGCCTACTGTAAAATTAAATACACAAAATTACATGGGGCTACTGTTAATGTTGTGGTGGGACTGACAAAAGCCAATGAATTCAAAATTAACGCTCCAATATGCTGCCCTTAATATTGTCTACTGTGAGGCGAGGAGGAGTGCAGAGTGTACTAAAGCCATAATCCCCGTTTTTCAGTCTGACCTTTCTCACTTTGGAACACCCTGAGCATTATTTAAACACATTCAGCCATTTACCTGGCTTGTTTAGCTCATTGAAATTTGCCAGCTGATGCTTAATGTGAGCCTCAGGAGCAGTGTTCTGTCCTGAGATGCGTTCCCCTACTGCAGTGACACAGAAATGTACTTGAATCAGGGCTCTGCAGGGCTTTAGTTCCCATCAGAAAGCAACATAGTTTGAGTAGAATGTGGCTTGGGCAAATAGCAGGTTTTGGGACCACCCACAAGTTGCCTTCCCTTCCCACTATCCCAGCCAGGCTAACAGTTCCAGGTGTGTAACGGCATTCATACATGCGCATGCTACTCAGTTTAAGCAGTGGGTGTGCAGCACCCTAAATATTCGTGAACAGGCATCCATGAAGCTGAGGTTTCATCCTTCTCTATTGCAGGGGGGGGGCGGGGGGGGCAATACTGCAGGCTAAGGAGCTACGCCACACCACCAACAGGCCCTACTAATGCACACCATTGTCCACTGGAGCCAGACCTTTGCCAGACAGCGCGGTGTGCTGAGTGTGTCTCCCCAAACCCAGGAGAAGTGAGAGGGCGAGGTAGGCGGCAAGGACGGGGCAGCTGTTCGTCAGTGCAGGGGAAAAGCGACACTAAGAGGGGCATGACTCCACAGTGGGACAGCCTGGGCTGCTGGCTGGCCTGGAATCTGGCAGTCATTAGGGCTAAAGCCTGAGCGAGCAGGTTTGCCATCTGGAAGGAGGTCATTGGCGGCATAGTGCCAAGTGAAGCCTGACAATCATAGAAGAGTAGGACTGGAAGGGACCTCGAGAGGCCATCGAGTTTCCAATAACTAGTTTCCAAAGACTGGGGAGTTCAAGTAAAACTGGCATTCAGCCAGGAGAGTGTGTCTGTTCAGGGACAGCTGCACTAGAAATATCAGTTCCTCTAGGATAGCGGCAGCCCAGAGCAATACAACCGCACCAGTGCCAAGGGCTCGCGTTATCGCTCACCCTGAGCTACCACCCAGCCTGCTGTGCCAGTGGGCCTGGGTGTGAACTTGTCTCCTGCCTCTGGGAGTGTCGCAGTAGTCAGGTGCTTGAGCGCTGAATGGCTTCTCTTCCCGGCCACGGTAGCCCTACTGCCGCGTGAACTGAATGAAACTGTGGCACCAAAAAGGTGCTTACAAAAAGCTGACAGCTCCTTCCCAAAGGAAGCAGGTGCAGCCCCTTTCTCAAGCACGCTCATCCAGGGGCTGGCTGACAGCCACCCTCAGCTTGTCCGGTGAAGCGCTCCCAGTGGGTGCCCAGGCCTTTGCAGAAAACATGCAGCAGGCCTCATTGGCATCTCCAGTTTATCCCTGAAACAACTGCCAGTGCGTGCCTGCTTGCCAAGGCTACCCCTCAGGTCTGCGAACGCTGCTCCATCCCATGGGCCAGTGCGCCCACCGAGAGCCACACCAGGCAGAAGGTCCTTTATAGTTCTCAGGCCGGGTGGCCACGTTTCCCTTTGCCGACTGTGGGACACCCGGGAACAAGTGCAACAGGCTGCAATCAGCACCAAGCCACACAAACGTGTGACCGGAACACCCACGCAACCGAACGCCAGCATTATCAGCACACCAGTCGGGTGTGAATTCAAAAGATGGCGGTACCTGTATGTGGTGAAGGCATTGTGAGTCCCTGCTCTCGGCCCAGCCCGGGCTGCGCTGCCGGCTGAGCCCAGCAGACACAGTCACCTCCCTACAGGGCTAGTCAGTATGGGGGGCGGGCAGGACATGGGGTTCAAGGGAGGTCTGGGGCAGGGGACGAGGTGCTGGGCTGTGCGGTGGCAGGACCAATATGTGGGGTGGGAGAGAAGGGAGTGGGGGTTCTGGGCCGGTGTGGTGGGGCAGGGCTGGTGTACAGAGTACTGTGCTTTGGGGGTGGTGCTGGTCATAGGGAGGCTGAGGCACAGCCTGGTCCGGCTGTCGCAGGACAGGGACGTGCAGGCAGCACAGGGCCAGGCAGCCCAGTAAGTACCAGTTTGTAAATGATGCCCCTGCACTGGCCGGAGCGGAAGGGGTGTCCCTGCCACGCCAGGCCCCTCAGCCGCTAGCCAGACCTGTGCTCTGGGGCCTGATCCGGCCCCCCCCCCCCCCTTGTCATGCTCCAGTGCAGCCTGGGGACAAGGGGCACAGAAATGTTTGCATCTGGGCCCACAGAAAATGAACACTGCCCCAGCTGTGCCTACGGGCCTCACAGCGTCTCCCCTCCAGCGGCACTGGACACGCAGGGCTCAGCCCACCACACCCAGCTTGAGCCCCTCCACTCGTGGCTTGGGGGTGGGAGTAGCCTGGCTCCGCGGTTCAGTATGAGTGTGCTGAGGAGCTGAGGAGGGCGCCCAATCAGGGCTGCCGCCTCCAGGAGGGTTGCTGGGAACTCAGCCCCATGGTGGGCCCACCAGGGCGCGACGGTTCAGCTAAAGAATGGAGCTGGGCCTGGCATCTGAAGAGCAGCTTTTCACCGGCCAAGGCCGCAGCTGAAAAGAGCAACGTTCCCCTGAAGCGTATTGCTTCTGGTGAACCAGGCAACGCAAACCATCCAGCCCGTAGGTTGGCAAGTGGCTGTCTGGCTTCCAGAGCCTGATAATACCTGCCTGATGGACTGCCTGGCTCCCAGCTGGCTCCCCAGTAGCCTGCCTGGCCGGCCATGCCCCTGGCAGGTCCACCTAGACACCCGACTAGCTGGGCCAGCACCAGGGCACTGGTGTCCTGCCCCTCTGGTGAGCAGCCTGGGAGTGGGGTAGCCGGAAACGTGAGCAGGCCCAGTGATGGAGGGGAGGGGCAAGGGGGGCACCAGCTTTGCCAGGCGGGAGGGCCCGGCTTTTCTAAGGGGCCTGGGCCTCCAGCCCTGCCACAACAGCAGCAGTGGCCAGGAGCTGTGGGCCCCTTTGACCATCTGTGTGCGTCACCGCACCGTGCTACATGGCTGCCGAGCGCCAGTTGGGCACAGCGTTGTTCTCTGGGCAGCACTAAAGGCTGCCTGCCCTTGGCCCTGCCCCTTCCAACCGCGGCTCCACCTTTCTTGGGGAGTGCGGCCCTAGGCCCCTCCACACCTTGTCCCTGGGCCCGCGGTGGCTGTTGGCGCCACTGATCTGAGCAGCCTGCTTGCCCACCAGGGAGCCAGCTGCCGTGCCACAATGCCGCCCCTCCCCCACACCCCGAAGCCCCTGGAACGGTTTGGATGTGCCTTCCTGTGAACACATCTGGGGTGTTCATCCGGAGCTGGGCTGGCGTAGCGCGCTGGGCGTGTTTCCTGGAAAGAGCCGTCTGTGTGCAGGCCAGGTCTGCTCAGCCGCTAAGCTGAGCGGTGGTTGCCGAGCAGCCGGGAGGCGGCGGGTGATAGCAGAAGACGGGTTACCAAGCCATCTGCATGGTACCTTTGGATGACCTGGTTTGTCTGTCAGCAGCTGACCGCATTCACCACGTTTCCACATGCTGGCCCCTGTGTAACGCTCTGGCAGCTCTTTGGCCAAGTTCAGCCTCACACCAGCCCTGTGTGGTAGCTCAGTGCTATTGCCCTCAGGCACTAAGTACAATGAGCTGAACGGCCTGGGCCGAGAGCAATGAGCACCTGCATCAGCAACAAGCATGGAGCACCATTTCCATCAGTTGCCACAGCCATAGCCCCGCCCCCCCCCCCAGCTCCATTCAACGCAGGCACCTTTCCAGACTGAGTCGTCCTCCCCCTGCCCCTGGCAACCAGCTGTGTAACGCTGCTTGGAACCAGCCCTCCGTGGGCTGGGAGCACAGTGACTCGCGAGTAGGGATGTGTGACAAACACCGCTCAGCAGATTTACATCTAGCTGTGCAATGCCGGCGCCCGCATGGGACGTGACCAGGCCCTGCATCAAGCAGCCTGTGCATGCCTCCGAGCTACCCGAGGTGGTTAACAGGCCTCCTGCTGAGCCACAGAAGATGGCGCTGGGACATAAACTCCCCTGGCTCAGGCTGATGCTGAAAACTAACCTGAAGCTCTTCACCCTGTGCCCACGGCGCTGCTGGAAGCATGTGTAATGCTGCCTGTGTTCTTTAGTAAAGCCATAATTGCTATGGCACGTTCCCCGTGAGGCTGCAGAGGTACCACTGCACGGCCAGCTCTTTGGCTCATCCCCCACTGACTGCCAACTAATCACATCACTGCTGGCTCCTTGGTGGGGTGGCACATCCTTGGCTCCTGATGAGCATCATGGGCTCACAGCCGCGAGCGGGATGTGCTTGGTTTTTGCAGGCGCTTGCCCCACCATTGCTGTGGCATCATCCTGGGCTTACCATTAAAACAAGTGCCTTTTCCTTGGCTGGGTGAGTGCCGAACGCCTGAATCCCTGACTGTCAAGTCTCAAATGGCCTGGGCAGGACAAAACCTAGGGCAGGCCTGCTTTTATAAATTGAGTTTTCCTTACTACCACACATAATCTGCAAAGGAAGAAATGTGATCCCACAGCCCAGGCAGCCAGGTCTTTGTTCCCTTTTAATCATGAGGCGCCAAGCAAGGACTGAGTGGCTTTGTCTCGCTGTGATGGGTACCTAGTCTTCCAGCTCTGCAATTTCAGTAAATGGTAAACAAGTCTTGCAGGACTCATCTACTACGGCTGTTTGTAACAGGTGGTAGTTCCACTGCTCTTTTCTCCCAAACGCTGAGAATAGCAAGGTGTTAATAATTCCCACAGAGACTGGCATCACAACAAGCTGCTGCCAATGAGTTGATTAGTAAGCTAACATTTCAAATGGGCTCCAGCCCAGCGCAGCTGAGCTGGACTTGGTGACTAGCGAAATGTTGTTAATATCTGGAATATTTTAAGCACATGTTGGGTGCTAGTGGAACGTGCAATGTGAGACCTCAGGCACTTACCATGCAAGGAAATAGACTCCTGTGCATGGACTCGTGTTTGCACATAGGCCTGGGGCGGGGGGAGTGTGTGGGGGGGGGGTTGCAAAACATTGCTAGAAATGCACTCAAGCAGCAAAATTTAAACCCAGGTTTTTGCTAATCCATGGTCAGTGGGTGAGAGCAGAGTTGTGACTTGCTCAGCTCAGGAACATCTGTGACTAGGAGGTGTCATCTGTAGAGGTCACTTGGCAGCTCTGTTTCCTATAACATGGATTTCTGTGGTACTGTCACAGTACTTTCTGCAAGCTTTATTCTCTAGCTGGCCAGATTCCACGCCTGCTCCCACTGGGAAATTCAGGCAGAAGCTCAGCTCAAACAGAGCAGTTACAGCAGAGAAAAATCAGAAGGGACAGGAAAGCAGAATTGGCCTGGCTGGCTGTTGGTGATGGCATTTGTTCCTCGCCACCAAAGTGCTGTGCCCCACCTGTAGCCGCCCTCTATTCCGCTGTGAGAAGCAGCATTCTGAGCTACAGTGACTGGGAACCAGTAGAAGGCACTTCAGCCATGGGCAAGATTGTGTCTCCCTGGCCCTCTTTTGTGGCTGAATCACTGAGCAGCACGGAAAGGAAGGCAGACGATTAGCCCGCATTGAGGCCAACCAGCAGGCCAGCTTCTGCTGCAGCTGATGTGCTGCCGTGATGCAATACCCATAAGACCAGCCATACTGGGTCTATTTAGGAATGTATCAAGGTCTTTTCTGAACCTTTTGTACTGATGACCTTCACAGCAGCCTCTGGCGAGGAGTTTCACAAGTTGTGTGAAAAATGTAGTTCCTTATGTTAACCTGCTGCCTATTAATTTCATTTGCTGACCCCGCCCCCCCCCACCAGCCACCCAGTTCTTGTGGTTTGAGAAGACGTTAATAGCACCTCCTTATTTACCATCCCCACACTATTGTTGACGGCTATCATATTTTCCTTCCGTCATTTCTTTTCCAGGCTGGAACGCCCCAGGCGTATAATCTCTCCTCAGACAGCAGGCATTCCATATCCTCCTAGTTGTTTTTCTTGCCCTTTTCTGATCCTCTTCAAAAGCCATGCTATCTTGTTTTGAGCTAGCACAACCACACCTGCCCTCAGCATTCAAGATGTGGGCATACTATGGCGTTAGATGGTGGCAATACACTGTGTTCTGTAGTGTTATTTAATCCCTTTCCTAATGATTCCCAGCATTCTGCTCACGTTCACTGCTGCGGCACGCTCCGTGGCTGATGAGCCCTAACCACAGCGATGGCAGGAATGCGTTTTTGAGTGGTAAGAACGAATTTAAATCCTGTAGTGGGGCGATTCCCCTACTCTGGCAGAAAAAGGGTTAAACTGAGTCATAGGAAGAGGGCTGAGGCCAAAAAAGCCAGCAGCTAGGGCAATTAGCTGCCAATTAGGGCCCAGCTGCGGGGTGGGGGGGGCGGTGTATAAATAGAGGGCTCCTGGTGGGGAGGAAAGGGGAGATTCCTGTCCTAGCAGTGCAGCAGGAAGGACCTAGCTGCCATGGGGAAGCAGTGCTGGAGGAGCTCTAGTCGGGGAGGCTACAAGGTCTGAGGGTACTAAAGCTATGGGGAGGCAGCCAGGGCAGCGTAAGGCAGCAGGGCCATCAAGCCTTAGCCAGTGATGAGTGGTCAGCCTAGACTGCAGTTTGCCCCTGAGGTAAGGGGCTAGATGATGACTGGCAGTGGGTCACTGAGACCAGCTGGGTGTGGGACTCTGGCAGTAGCCTGAGGGCAGGACACCACAAGCTGGGAGACATGAGGGGGCTGATGTAAGTTGGTGGAGAACAGCCAAGCTGGTCACAGCCGTTGAGACGCTGGCCTGAAGAGGGCGCTCTGGTGACTGGACGCGCTGATTCCCAGGTGACCAGCAGGGGGTGCTGTGGCGGTGAGCCTCGCCCCATTAGACACCGCCATTTTAGACCTGTAGCTGGCATTGCTTGCCTTTATCAACTCTGAATTGCAGCTGCCCTTTTGGTAGCCAGTTGCCCAGAGGATTCTTTGTAACTCTTTCCAGATGCTAGAGGTCCGTCTCCTCACAAAGGCCTTCGGAGATGCTCGCTGGAAGGGAGATGGAGCAAGCGGCACCATGGCACATCAGGAGTAAAGTGTGCTGATGGCAGGGTGCCGTGTGCCTGCACAGGTAGTTGAGGGTGAAGTAGTGGCAAAGGAGGGGCCCCTAACCCTCCACAGAGATGGGTGGGAAGAGTCTGGGGCCCTCCCTCTTTGAACCCGAGCCTGGGATTCTTCAACACCTCACTCTTTGGGCTAAACAAGCTGGGCAGCAGCTCAAATGCTCACACAGCTGCACACACTTGTTGAAACAGCTGGTCCCTCATGTGCACCATACTTGTTGGGGCTTTGCCTGCCTCATGAGACCCAGCAGGAAATAGCCTTGGCTTGCCCCATGATGACCTGGGCCCATGGCCGCAGTTGCTTAGAGGGCTGCAATGAGTTAGGGTGTTCCCAGGTTGCCTCCTATGTGTTATGAGCTCACCCAGTGTTTCCCAAAGTGTGGTTCACGGCCCTGTACCGGACCTTGGGAAAAAAATACCAGGCCTTAGAAAATATGAAAATTATCACTATGTACTATGTGAATAAATAATAAACAGTGAAAATTTATTCAGCTTCATACTTTTATGTGTGTGTGTGTGTGTGTGTGTGTTTGGGCCACAAAAACAAGGTACTGAAAAAAACTGGGTCCCAACTACCTAAAGTTTGGGAAATCCTGGTCTAATCATTGAGCCAGTATCCTGGTCCTCTCCTCCTGAGGACTGTGGGAAGTGTCTGAATGAGGCAGGTATGAGTGGCAGGCCTGGATTAAAAAAGGGCTTATTTACTTCCTATCTATCAGCAGTTTCTTGAGCCACCTTTGTAAATCTGTCCCTCACCAACACTCACCTTTAACGCTCCATCTATTGCAAAATCTGCTTTTTCAAACAGGAGGGAAACATACACCCACGCCAGGCTATAGCTAGGGGTGGTTTTCCACTTCCTGCCACAAAAGGATTTTTTAAACTAGACCTTTGATACATCAGCCTCGTTACCACAAATGAAAGGCTCCTTGCAGGTCAGTCATTGTTTGTGAAGCAGTAGGGGTATGAAGTGGTGGGTAGCCTGCCCTCATCACTGGCTACAAAATTAATACAAGAATATTCCATACTTAATATGAAGCCATCAAAGGGCAGGGTTGAAAAGAGCTTGCAGACGTAATTGAAGCACAGGTGTTCCACATCCACTTACCTGTACAGAATGGTAATTGTCTTCCTTAAAGTTGAAAAATCAGCTCCGCTTTACATATTCAAATCCAATATGGCCTTCAGATGAGTTAATTTGCTGGGGGCTTAGAAAATGGTTTTAGTCCCCAGAGCTTTCCTGGGTTACTGTTGTTCCTGCCTTGTCTGTATTGTAGCTTTTGTTCAGGGGACTAAAATGTACAGCCTCTGTTGGAAGGGGATTTCTGTTTACTTTGACTGGGAAAAAAGTAGCATTAGAATGGCTGCAGCTTTTCAGGAGTCCCTGGAAAGTGTATCTTGTCGTGTTAAATCTGTGATAGCAAACACAGGCTTTCTGGGGCTACATTGTAAAGAATCAAAGCAATAAGAAGGTGGTGGCTTGGAAGGATTAGTTGTAT
Organism: Carettochelys insculpta; assembly: GCF_033958435.1. Lineage (NCBI taxonomy): Eukaryota > Metazoa > Chordata > Testudines > Carettochelyidae > Carettochelys > Carettochelys insculpta. The sequence continues at coordinate 47,703,380 of NC_134147.1, read as the reverse complement.
ATTTCAATTTCATTGTGCACCCCCCCACCCCAACTAAAATATTTCCCTTGCTAATAATCAAAATGTGCCGATAGGCAAAGAATGAATATGTCTTGAGAATTTCTCAGTTTGATTTTGGGCTATTTACTTTGACATGTGATGTTGACAGTTTGGGTTTTAAGTCCTATAGTGCTTTTCATCTCAATCTCTGTTGTCGTTAAATAATTGTCTGACTGACTCCCCTATAATTTCCTGCAACTGTGAACACTGATATTGATAAAAATTGAAAAAAGCGTAATGCCATAATTCTGTATAACTAGGAAAATGTGAATTGATGATTATCGGGGAAACTACATAGATGATTGACCTAATAATGTTTCTAAAATGTCTAATTCTGCCAAGCCGAGCTGTAGACAAATGCATACGTTACTCCTGTTACTCACTGCTCTCCTGCATTTTGATCCAAGTGCCGTGTAGACACTGGGCATTCCTGCTAAGTCTCAAATCTGACTGCTTCTGGAGGGCTTGTTTAGTTACGCAGTGCTGGCACATTTCATGTTGAAATTTGAGTCAATCTAGGGCATTTGAATCCTGATTCAGCTCTGACACTGAACTTCTGACATTCAGGTGAGTTCACAGCCAATGGCCCATGCCAACCCTGTTACAGAGCTGCTGTACAGGTCGCTGTGGTTTAAATCAGTGAACACGGAGCAGCCGAGATACTGTCATTCTCTCCCATTCTGCAGTAAGAACACTAATATTGGCCCAAAGCCACCTTCTTTTAGTGACACCAGTAGGTCTGAGCTGCAAAACTTACCCAAAGTCCAAGAGTGCCACAACTCAGGAATTCTGTTCAGAGCTCTTGCCAGTATATGGTATGTCCATTTCCCTGACTATCTTCCACACATTCTCTGTGATGCACTAGCAATAACCAGCTAACCAACTGCAGACACGTCTCAGTTGCTCTGCAGGTGATTGTTGTTACTAAAACAATATGTGGAGCAGATACCCACCAAACAAAGTTAACAATTTTTGTTGAAAGCAACAAACCTTTCCTAGACCTGACCATCCTCAATACCTCACAAGCATCCGATGCCCTAATAAATTTATTAGTTCTTAAAGTGCCACCAGACTCTTTGTTTTCACATTTTTTAGTAAGTTCCTAAAGTGTAACACACTGTTAAGCCCCCACAACATTGTACCGACATATTCAAAGCAGGAGAGGAATGTACGCGTTGGACGGTAACACAGTGCTTTTTCACATATCTAGCAAAAACAGTAGCTCGCCAGGCTTACCACAGTTATAACAGAGCTTTGGTTTCTGTGATGCACAGGGCAATGGTTGAGTGACACTTCCTGACAAACAGAACATCATTAGGTACAACATGGAGCAAAGGCTTTGGAATGTATCCAGATTAGGGCTGTCAAGCGATTAAAAAAATTAATTGCAATTAATTGTGCAATTAGTCATGCTGCTATACAATAACAGACAGCCCTAATCCACATAAATGTAACACGACACACCAGACAAATATTGCTAATATTTAATTTCAGTTTACTCCAAGGGCCAGGTTTACAAGGTTCACTCCCAAGTACATCAGTCATAAAATATGAGCCACTCCGCAAAAGGTTGTTTTGAATCCAAGGTCAATCATCTCGGCCGCAGTTGAACACACTAATCCCCAGGGGGTTTGTGGAAGCATCCAGGGTTTTAAAATGTGGTACAATCTGGGTAGCTGCCGATCCAATGCCACAGAGCACAGGAGAATGAGACCTTGTTTGGTTTTCTCATGCTTCAGGATTTGTTCCAGATTCTGCTGCACCTGAAAAATATTGACCGTTAAAATTGCCACCAGACATTAAGCTAAATGCAATAACATTTTTGATCTGTCGTAGTGCGATAAAATGAGTTTGTTAATTGTTCATTGACTAGATACTCATTAGCTCTGTACAAGGGAAACCAGTTACTATGATGGAGAAAATGAAACAGTCTGGGTTAAACGCAGCTACAGCATACTGCAGTTCACAGAGCAGCAGCTAGGATTTGGGGGGAGAACAACAATGGTAGAGTGGTACTTTAAAACCTATTGCAGCAAAACAAAAGCACTTTAAAGACTAACAAAATAACATATTAGGTGATGAGCTTTCGTGGGGCAGACCCACTTCTTCAGATCTGGACTATTTTGCATGCAAAAGGTAAGAGGTATAAACAGTTTTGCAGTTGTGAATGCAATTGCCAGGCCTTCCGTGGGCACAAAATTGTGCTGGTGACTGTCGATGGGACAAACGAGAAGGACAAATTTTAGCCCATGTGTTCAGTGTGACTCCTTTTCCCCATGTCTGTTCCCCCGAATGGCTATCGCTACCCTGACATCTTCACGAGTCAGGCACTGAAATTCACATTGGGGTCCTGTAAACTGGAAGATCATGTTAAGGTGGCCGTTTTGGCTGTCTCCATTATGCTGTGTCCACAGCAGGTACTGTAAGAACTCTTTGTTAATAGTGAAGCACCAGGCGTTTCATTTTGCTCAGTGTTTTCACACCATCATTTTCAGCTTTTTGGAGCTGGCATCAACACTCAGTTAGAGTCATCTTGTTAAGCTCAAATGTGTGACCCAACTGCTAGAGGAGAGCTTGTCACTGAAACTTGTTTCCCAGCTCTGAGATGGAGGCATTGTCCCCTGCCCACCCACGTATTTGGTTGTCTCTTCTCCCTGAAACGCATTTCCCCTCTATGGGGTGTTTTGAGAACCAGTGTCTGCATTGTGTGCCTCCCATTGACTGACAGTTACACGGCAGCCTGTAAGTTACTTGTGAATCTGCTTCACAGAGACACGGACTAAGCACAGCGGCTATCTTGCACCTCACAACCTGGGCGAGTCTGCAGGGATCCGAGCCCAGGCCCTTTTTGGCACAGGTGACGATCTGAAGTCTGATGCCTCCTTTCATCTGTCTTCTCCAAAATTCCACCATTGCCCTGCACTTCTCCTTCTGTTTACATCCGCAGCCCGGGATGCTCCATTCCTTAAGTTGTGCCGTTGCCCCCTCCTGCTGATTAACCCAGCAGAAAACCAGTGCAACCAGGACAAAGCTCTCTTGTGTGAATGGAGCATTTGACCTTTAAGTTTCCTCTCTTACCGCGAATAAAAGTAATACTTTGTATAGTGCCATTATCTGCACCTGCCTCTCTCTCTCTCTGATGTATTTGCTGCAGCTCTGAGCAGAGGACCCAGGTGCTAACTTGTGGCCTTCAAGGTACCCTGCCAAGCTGAGTAAAAATGGACAACCCTAGGAGGGCCTGTGGATGAAGTTCGCACTTACGCAGCGATAACAGTCATTTTCTGCACCACTCAAGCCTTCAGATTAGGACAGCGGTAGTACGTACGCTTTCAGGCTGCCCCTGCACTGGGGAGAATTTCACTGAAGACTGACTGCTGCCCCTCACTGCTGCATCGTGTTCGCCGGTCTGCAGGGAGAGAAATTACTGATGTGCCCAGACTAGAGCCCGAGTCAGCATTGCTTTTGCAGCAGGCACATTATACAAGAACACATCACACTTCTGGGGAAACCTTTTCCCTTAGGCATTACATGGTTCATTAGGAGGCACTGTAATTGCATTGCTCTTGTAGCTGCAGCTTCCATGTGAGAGAGACTTGCAGAGATGCTAGACAAAGTTTTTACACTTCGGTGACACTCTTGCAGACCAGGTTGTGTTTGTCTAGGCAGCTTCTAGTGATATTAACTTGCATTCGGTTGAAATGAAAAAGGATTACTTAATATTTACTTCTTCCTTATTGCAAAATAACTAATTCTGGGGATGAACAGAGCCTGTGAATGACACATTCTTCTTTTTAGCCTTCCCAACTAGTCTAAATAACGTCCAGCACAAACGTGTGCACTGGGCAGGGTGCACTCCTGTCTAGCAACAGACCCGTATGATGGTGTGTCTCCAGGTGACTGTCATGACACCTAGCTCCTTAGGCATGTAGGTTCAACCTCATAGAACATAATGGTTGCCCACGGACAAGCAAACACTCAGATCCTGATTTCTGATGAATGATGGTTAGAGGCTGCCAGGTGTGGGGTATAATTTATGGCACTGAAGGCTGGAGTGTGCAGAAATCTATAGCTGATTAGTAAAATGGCGGGGGGGGGGCTGAGCAGCAATTATGGGCAGACATTGCCTGAGTACACAGTCAGTTCTCATGATGCAGTGTGGTTAGTGCCACAGGGTTAAAGTAGTTCCAACATGAGCTCTCAGCCTGCCTGAATTTCTTCCTCCTCAGGGGGCCCTGGCTTGTCCCACTCCAGGGAAGAGGCCTGCTGCTGCCTGGGGGATCAGCATTCTGCCCAGTGTGGAAGACTGCAATGGGGTGGGCACTTGGTTGAAGGCAGACCCCATGGCCAAACAGCCTGGTGAAGTGGCTGGGATGGGGACAGCGGAGAAACACCGTGCCCGGGCCCTGGCTGGAGATGGGCCCCACCTCCCCAGCTTTGCAGTGTGGAGCTTGGAAAGTGGGGGTTTATGGGGCCAGTGAGACTATTGCCTTGTTGAGCAAGCTGAGGAAAGGGCCCCGGGGAGCTCAGTGCTGACAGGAAGAGAGGCTGTGGGAGCAGGAAGAGTAAACAATAGGCTGCCCTGATTCCAGTCACGGATGAAGCTGCCTTTGCTACAGGGCCAGAGTGTCAGCAGCAGTTCCTGGGCACAGCTCGGGGGGTGGGGGTTGATGGAGTGACACCCATTGCACCAAAGCAGCCACCTATTGAGTGTCTTCTTAGAGCCAGAGGTGCAAGAACACTGCCTCAGTTTCCCCACACCAATGCTCCGTATGTCACTAACCCTCCTGGAGAGTTTCTGGTGCCCAGTAATGCCACTCCTTGAGGTATGGGTTTATAAACAACCCAGACAACTCTTAAAGCCATCTGTCAGCCCCACATGTTCACCACAGCATCATCTGCCCAGCCGCGGACCCTTCTTCATGCTCATCATGCTCTTCAGTGTGCAGCCACGCCAGCCCCTTCTCCATGGAGTCCTCTTCTGGCTGTCACTCCCAAGCCTTGAGCCCCTCTTCCCCTGCAGAGGGTCCCCTACTCATTGGAAGCTGTCTATTCTCTGGCTTTGGGCATCCAGCAGGGAAACCTCCTCCGTTGCCCTCCAGCTCTCAGCCAGAATTCTGGCTTCCAGGTCCAACCCCAGCCTCCCTGGGGTCGGGCATCTCCTGTTGTCCTAAATCTCTGCAGCAGTGTCCTCTTCCCACTCCCTGGTTCCCTCTGGCTCTTTAAAGAGCCCAGCTGTTCTCTACGTGGCTCCATCAGGAGGCTATTAAGGAGGTAAAGGTGGGCTGCAGCAGTTTGCTCACAAAGGGCCCAGCGTCACCCAGCTGAGAACGGGGTCTGGAGGAACTGACAGCAGGCTCCAAACTCCACCAGCGCTCTCTCTGAGCCATTCCACCTTCAGAGCCACCTCCTCCCTCCTGGGGAAGAAGGAGAGAAGGAAGAAGAATTTTCTTCTCTTTTTCTCGCTCTCTGACTGCAAAGACCAACCCCCTGTGGGCAGTGCCAGGGAGGGGGCAGTGAGAGGAGTTTCCAGCGGGAAGGAGGCATTACTTGGAGATATTTGAAAGAGAATGCTGCCTTGGGCATGACACACAAAATAGTCCGGTGTTTAAACAATTAAAACTAATTCAGGCAACACAAGCACATCAAAGCATTTATCGTACTAACAAACCTCCTGATTCCTGTGACTGTTAGAAACCTGGGGGGAGACATCTGCCAACAGAGCCTAAAATGTAAAACCGGGTTAAGAATTGCTCTCTAAAGAAGTTCTGGAGGCATTGCCATGTTAGTCTGTAGCTTCGCAACTAACAATCAGTCCTCTACCACCTTAAAGACTAACACGTTTATTGACCTAATACACGTGTTGGTCTTTAAGGTGCTCCAGGACTGCTTGTTATCTCTAGGGAACAGCACTTTTGCGTCCTGTCTGCACACGAGTGAGATAAATAGCTGCTCACTTGGTGGTTGGTACTAGGATGGGATTGGCTGCCACCTATCCCAAGCTAGGGTCATTTTAAGCAAATGTGCAGCAGCTGCTGTGATCTTAAGCATTGACTTTTTTAAAAAAGCCTCTTTTCTATTAAAGTCATTCCCTTTTATGTTTCATGGATCCTTTTTTTAACTGGCCCCAGAGGTGGAGATGTTGGAGGACTTCACCTCATTTAGGGTGCTGAAAGACTTGTGAATCTGATTCTTTACATGGCTGAATTTTAACACGGCCTGGTGCCATTGCACACCAGCTTGGTTCACCTTCCATGGCACTATCAAATAAGGCAGAGTGGGGAGGCTGAGGAGCAGCAGGGACCTCTGTATAAATGGAGGGTGTTCCACAGAACTATGTGTACCGAAATGACAGACATCCCAAGGAGCCATGCTTCAAAGGCCACGGACCCTCTTTTCCAGACACAGGGAAATTCACCCTGTGCAAGTGATCAGCACCAGGACTGTGGTCCACTGAAGTCCCATGTAAGGGAAGGGAGAGCAGCATTGACCTTGTGATGCTTCCCTGCACAGAGGGGAACTTCAGCTTCAGTGACTAGCGGGCCAGTGAGTGGCACCATGTGCGGCCAACAAGGCTAGCTCAACCAGCTCAGCTCAACGTTTGAAAGGGCAATCCCCTTGTTTTAAATTTCTGTCCTCTCCTAAGCTACTTGCAGTTTCTTGTGAACTGAATCGTTACTGGAGTGAGGTCGTAAGTATTCTGTCAGTGACAGCTCAAGCAGGGGTGGGGGTAGGTCTTTGTCCTGAGGAGCTAGGAGTACAATGAAATGGGGAGAAACACATGAAAGAAGCAGGGAGCACATATATAACAGTGATGGCCTATAAAGAGAACTCCCTTGTCATTTCATCTATTGTAGAGGACTGCATGGGAAAATGAACAAGTGTCTTCTCATCTTCTCTAACTACATATCATCTTCTCATTCCTACTAGAACACCACACAGTTGGAAAAGGTAAAACAACCTCCCGGATATTTCTGTTAGCCAGGGGTCTAATGTTCAGGTGCATGGTCGTATGCCTCTGGCAAAGCATGGCAGAGGTGGAGGAGCACTGGGCAGATGCAGCAGGCAGAGAATTAAGAGCTTTCTGTTATATTCAGATGCTATTTCTCTTGCTTTCTCATAGAAAAGGAGGCCGTCAGCAGAGATTTTAGTCATCCTTGACCTAAAGACGCCTGCAAGTGCTGACCCTAGAAAGCATTAATGAGAGAAAAGAGAAATCACCCTTGAGTATTTTGAGGCTTGAACTACAACATAATCTCTCATTTTGCCAACCTATTGCACCCTTAAATAAGAATTACAATTGACCAATTAACCTGAGACCATTGGGTCAACATGGCAGGGCCCAGCATTGTGGGTATAGACAAGTGCTTAGGAGGGGCAAGAAATTGGCAGGCAGCAGATTCCAGGCATGCAAGAAGTGTTGCAAGGCATCAGTGAAGGCGATGTCTCTAGTTTAAGCTGTGGTGGCAATTCCAGGGGAGAAAGACAACACCCTCCCACAGACTGCACAGCCAATCAAATACAGTATCTGACTCTTCTATGCTCAACACTGAGTTGCCATTACAGCTGGTGCAATGACAAAAGGCCAAGTAAAATTTCAGGCAGATAGAGAAATTCTGAGAGCTTAAAGTCCAACCTGCTTTAGGCCACAGGGATACTTTAAATGAAATGAACAAAGACAAAAGCTATGACCTGCTTCCTACCCCTGCCCCATTGCAGGTGGAGAGCAGAGATGTGCTGGGTCCCGATGAGGGTTCTGGAGCCAGTCAGGGCAGTCTGGCTCAGGATAGGCAGGTAGAAAAGGAGCTTCCCTGTCTGAGATGCTCCCTGCAGGACACATACTGGTCATGCCCTAATGGAAATGAAGGATCACTTTGGCTTTGACTGAAGGGGCTACTTGTGAAGTTGCAAAGATAAACCTCCCTGCTGTAGTTACACAACAGTAAGAAGTTATCAAAAGCTCTGAAAATGAGGTGTAAGCCCTGGAGAAGGGGTGAATTAGATAAATAGTGTCAGTATTTTTCAGCAATTCAAAACTAGGCACAGTATTGACCATTTTACTTGAACACCGGAATCTGATTCTGCAATGTGCATAAGTAGGAACCTAACTTTAAGCACCAGAGCAGTCAAGCAACTGAGTGCGTTCACTCAGAGTGGACAAAATGAGCAAATCTGAGGAAACGACATTTCTCTTCATAGCCGGGCACTTAAGCAGCACAATGGGGCAGGAGGCCTACGCCACCACAGCTCCTAACCTCCAGGATTACTACAGTCAGCGGGGGTTTTTTTACTATCCCCTGGGCCATCTTCAAATCTCAGTCAAAGTCGGATGCAGGTGAACTTTGATTTTCCAGGATAAGGCAGACTCTGCTGAGTTGAAAAACAAAAATAGAACCGAAGGAAAATTGCAGGAACCCTGTTAATTGACCAGGAGTTTTCAATCTTCCTACTGCTAGAAGTGGGGTCAAGGGAGTAAGCAACTGAAGAAATCTTCAGAGGATGTGCATTTTTTGTTGCATTCAAAGTGTTTTAGCATCAGAAGAAAAAACACGTCCAGGGAGAAGAATCTGACCATGATAGCTCTGTGTTTGCAATCATAGGCTAAAAAGCACCGCCTTGAGCTGGGCAACATCTCCTTGAGACAAAGACATTGTTGACAAATAATGTCAGACTTGGAATCCAGACTTGGAAAAGAATGGACCCTGATAGCAGAATGGGCTTACCTAGGCTATTGACTTAGCTCCCATGCAGAAACTCATTGACTTACATACATATGTGGAGAAAGCCAGTGGCATGGATCTGTTTACAGTGTTGGCTCTTGTCATCTATGCAGTGTAGGGTTTTACATTTCTGCACTTCACTACTGGACATAGGGACACTAGGGAACAAGTAACAACTACCTCCTTACACGCCTATTTATAATGCATAGGAATAAGAGCTGTGTGATCACAGGGACTGTCAGGTTGAGTGACATGCTGCCTGGACTGAAACATCCTGGACAGTTAAGGTTGATTTTCAATGAACCTTGGCATTCCAGAAGACTGGAAGAAAGCTAGTATTATGCACATTTTTAAAAAAAAGGGTAAATGGGATGAGACAGGTAATCTCACACTGTGTAATCAGACATCAGCCTGACATTGATCCCAAGCAAGATGATAGAGCAGCTGATATGGGACTTGATTAATGGACAAGTGAAGGAGGGTAATATAACTAATATAAGTCAACGTGGAAAATAACTTCAGAAAAATTCACTTGGTACCATTACTGAGGAGATTACAAATTTGGTTGATAAAGGTAAGAGTACTGATGCAATATCCTTAGACTTCTGTAACGTGCATCACTTGACATTTTGATTTAACAAAAATTACCTAGAATTATGTAAAATTACTTTGGTGCACATTAAAGGGATTAAAAACTGGCTAACTGATAAATCGTGGAATCTAGCTAACAAGAGGAGACTTAAGGAGGTTAGATTGTTTAGCCTAACAAATGAAGGCTGAAGGAAAATATGATTGCTCTCTATAAATGCATCAGAGGGATAAACACCAGGTAGGAAGGGGTTATTTAAAGTAAGGGTCAATGTCGGCACAAGAACAAATGGATATACACTGGTCATTGGTAAGTCTAGGTTTAAAAATATACAAAGTTTTCTAACCATCACAGGAATGAGGTTGTGGAACAGACTTCCAGAAGGTATACAAGGGGCCAAAACCCCCTAACTTATTACAAGACTGAGCTTGAAAAATGTCTGGCATGGATGGTATGATGAGATTGCCTACAATGATGTATGGCCCCTCAGTGACTACAATTAGCAAATATCTCCGATATCCAGAGGTGGGAAACTGGCTGGAGAGACTCTGAGATACAACTGTGAATTCTTTTCCAGATATCTGGCTAGAGGGTCTTGCCTACATGCTAAGGTCTAACTGATAGGGATATTTGGGGTTGGGAAGACATTTTCCCCTGGGTCAGATCGGCATGGGTCTTACAGTCAGTGGTGGCTTCTCTGTATATTTCTGTCTTTAAATCAATATTTGAGTACTTCAGAAACTCAGCCAGAGGCGGTGAGCCTATTACACAAGTGGATGGCTGAGGTTCTGTGGGCTGTTACGTCCAGGTCAGAGTGTGTGATCACAATGAGTCTGTATGAACTTAAAATCAAGGGGGAAACTGTCATCAAGCAGTTGAATATCCAGTGGGGTCCCACAGGGATTGGTTCTTGTCCCTACACTGTTTAACATGTTTATCAATGACCTAGAAGAAAACATAAAATAAGTATTGGTAAGTAACGAATGGGACAGGTCACCGATACAGAGCAATCAGGAATGAATGTTAAATTGGGCACAAGCAAACCATGTGTGTTTTATTACAGCAAAAAGTAAAAAATATACATATAGATAAAAGAATGTAGGTCACCCTTACAAGATGGGGAATTTATCCTGGGAAGCAGCAACTCTGAAAATGATTTGGGAGTCACCAGGGAGGGAGAGTGGCTAATCAGCTGAACATGAATTCCCAAAGTGACTTTATGCACCCCAGGATCACATTTTGGTGTCAAACACGTGAGATCTTGAGCAGGAGCTGAGAGCGTGTTTTATCCCTCTATGGCTACGTCTACACGTGAAGCCTACATCGAAATAGGCTATTTCGATGAGTAATGTCTACACGTCCTCCAGGGCTGGCAACGTCGATGTTCAACTTCGACGTTGCACGGCACCACATCGAAATAGGCGCTGCGAGGGAACGTCTACACGCCAAAGTAGCACACATCGAAATAAGGGTGCCAGGCACAGCTGCAGACAGGGTCACAGGGCGGACTCAACAGCAAGCCACTCCCTTAAAGGGCCCCTCCCAGACACAGTTGCACTAAACAACACAAAATACACAGAGCTGACAACTGGTTGCAGACCCTGTGCCTGCAGCATGTTTCCCCAGCTGCTGCAGCAGCAGCCAGAAGCCCTGGGAGAAGGGCTGCTGCCCACGGTGACCACAGAGCCCCGCAGGGGCTCGAGAGAGAGCGTCTCTCAACCCCTCAGCTGATGGTCGCCATGGCGGACCCCACTATTTCGAAGTTGCAGGACGCGCAACGACTACACGGTCCCTACTTCGACGTTGAACGTCGAAGTAGGGCGCTATTCCTACCCCCTCATGGGGTTAGCGACTTCGACGTCTCGCCGCCTAACGTCGAAGTTAACTTCGAAATAGCGCCCGGCGCGTGTAGCCGTGACGGGCACTATTTCGAAGTTAGTGCCGCTACTTCGAAGTAGCGTGCACATGTAGACACGGCTTATATGGCACTGCTCCAACCAGTAATGGCGTCCTTCTTGAATAGGGCGTCGTATTCCAACCAAGTAGACAGGGTTCAAAGGAGAGCTATGTGAATGTTAAAGTCTTAGAGAACCTGCCTCATAGTGACGAATTCAAAGATCTCAATGTTTTTAGAGTAACAAAGAGAATGTTAAAGGGTGACTTGACCATAGCTGCACGTATCTACGTGGGGAATAGATATTTAACAATGTTCTCTTCAGGCTATCAGAGAGAGGTATAACATGAAACAATGGCTAGAAATTTAAGATGGAAAATTGAGATCAGAAAGAGGGGATGTACATTTTTAAGGGTGAAATTAATTAACTTTTGGAACAACCCACAGCTTTCTGGTGGCCTACATCACTGACAAACCTGAGACTAAGTCTAGCTGTTTACTAAAAGCTCTGCTCTAGCAATTATTTTGGGGACATTCTCTGGCATGTGTCATACAGGAGGTCAGACTTGCTGGTCTGAGTGCTCCCTTCTGGACTTGGAATCTACGGATTTCTTCATTTGACTGGCACGCAAAGGACTATTAGTTAGGTACCAAATTGTCACTGAATTCTAATGGCATGTGGACACCGGATTCACAGTGAGGGCACAGACAGACTTACTGACCCCTTCTCTGAACCCTGGGCAAGGTGGCAGGGGGCAGATTTGTGCTCTCAGAAGTTGTAGGGGCAGCTAGCCCTTACTGCTGCCTGAAGCATGCTGTGCCAGGCCTCTCCCGCTCCAGGCAGCCATCAGAGCCACCATGCAGCACTCTGGTGACGATTTAAAGGGTCCAGAGATCTGACTGCTACTGCAGTAGAGATGACAGTGCCTGGAAACCCTGGGCCCTTTTGAATTGCTAGGCCTCAGGGCAGTTTCCCTCATCATTAGCAGGCCTGATTCAGAGAGACACCTTTGAAAATCCCGGTGAGAATCTTTCATTTCCAATTAGACTGGGAGAACCCTTACAAGGTATACAGCATGGAAAGAGCCCGTGTTGGGAAGGAGAAGGGCCCAATCGCCATCTTTACAAAGTATGGCAATGTCCAGTCTGCGCGGATGCTGCAATGAGGTAAGTACCTATCGAAACAGAACCTCTTGCTCTTGCACAGTTGTGCAGATACGTGCGGCATGGAAAGGTACCTCCCTTCTGCCCAACTCAGACACTTCCTAATTGCAGCGTTCTGCTGTGATAAATGAGCGATGAGCCAGGAAAGGTTCCCACAGAAGAGGAGCTGAGGATTGAAAACCACTGACACAAAATGGCTAAGAAACCTGACAATCAGAACTTACGGCCTTGCACATTAGCTGAATGACCTGTGGAGTCTAAGGCAGAGATTTCCCAAGCTGGGCTGCAAATAGCAAGTCACAGCCGCAAGGCAGGTAGATTTATGGGCTGCCTGCTCCCTGGGAGCCAAAGTACGAAACAGTCAGACACAAGCATGCTGGCTGATACTAATGACTTACGGGGAAGGGAAGAGGAAACTTGCGGAGCTATCACAGAGCTGTACATCCTCATGTAACGCAGATTGGCCCCAGGGGGACAATCCACTTCAACTGGACGGATCCCCTGTCTGGGACTCTAGGTACTGGAACACAATATCTCAGTTTCGATAAGTACCACATGCTAACACTTGCCAAGCTATTTTTTATTTTCCCCTGCCCTTCAAACTGTTCCTCCTCTTGGGGCCAGTGGAAAATGTAGCACAACATGCAACTTCCCAGCAGGTTTACTTTAAGAGTGAAACTGAACCACTGTGTTAAAACAGCCCTTGCTCGCCGGCTCTGTTGTGGGGCTAGCGCTAGGACATACAATGGTCTCTTAAAAACAGTGAACATTTACAAGTTACTCCATGTACATGGAGACTATGTCCTGCTGTAAATATAAAGGAAAGCTGGGCCCTGCCAGACCCAACTGGGTGGAAGCTGTAAGCAAATTACACCCCTTTCAATGAGCAAGGTCATGCTTTCTGGGTGTTGCTTGCTGGGCACATCTCCGAGCTGGTGCTGATGTGTTGGAGGAGTTTCCTGGAAGCAACATATTCCTTTGGTGCCACAACGTATGGACACAACAGACCTAAGAAGCTGCATGGCTTTGCTCTTGTGACCCTTGTACTCCTGCTACCGCCATTTTAGCCTTGGTTGTAAACTAGCTAGGGCAGGATCTACACTGCACAAAACAAACCACCCCCTCCTTCCACAACCCTATGGCGCAAGTCTCACAGCCCTAGCCAGCTGCCTCAGGCTCGTGAGGCTGAACATGTCGATGCAGACATGCAGGCTCTGTGGGCTCGGAGACCTTCCCCACTCAAGAGGTCTCAGAGGCTGAGATGCAGCCCAAGTCTGAAAGGCTCTGCTGCAGTTTTGCAACTCCACTGCCTGAGCCCTGCGTCAGCCCAGCCAGGCTCTGAGACTTAGCGCCATGAAATGTTTTCTGCAGCGTAGTCATACCCAAGAGGCCCATTTAGGGTGCTGTATCAATCAAGCTGTACCATTGCTTAGGAAACTTTACCTCGGATTTTACTGGAAATATTTCTTAAGGCTCGCTGCTTCTGCTGCCATCTCATCCTCAGACCTCCACTTGGCCGGGGAGTCCTCTTCTCCTTTGTCGTGGTGTTCCAGCTTTTTAGGCAATACAAAGGATGGAATTAGTTAGCGGTCTCTCCATGCTTCCCCTGTCCAGCTGCCCTGTGACTGGGAGCGTCTGGCTACACCACACTCAATGGTATCAGTGGGGTTGGGAGAAACTGGGGTGGATGTAAGCGGGGAAGGCTGATGGATTCTGAATGGAGGGAGCACGGGGCATGAGGTTTATTCGTAAGGGGAAGAGCAGGTATTAACTAACTCTCTTAGGAGCAGCAGGTGCGGAACAGGGTAATTAACATACTGCCAGTGGGTGTGGGGCTAAGTGGTGGATTTGGATGAGAGGGAAGTGTTCTTCGGGGAGCTGAGCTGGCAGCAGCACTACAACATTTGATAAGAATTTGATGCTAAATGTCCCCCTGGTTCTTGCTTTGAGATGTGGGCAGGCCCAGCCCTGGCCCCAACCTTTCTGCATGAAAGAAGCCCAGCTGTCAACATTCTGTAGAGGACCCATGGTTTTAGTCAGATACTTGTCAATACAGCTACTACTTCTCCTTTGCCCACCTTCTCCATAGCAAGAGTGGGACACACACACCCTATCCCAGATACAGGACCACTTCTTTCCTTTAACCAATGACAAAACAATGAGAAGTCCTGTGGCACCTTACAGACTAATGGATATTTTGGAGCATAAGCTTTCATGGGCAAAGACCCGCTTCGTCAGATGCAGAATCATTGCACCTGACGAAGCAGGTCTTTGCCAGCAAAAGCTTATACTCCAAAATATCTGTTAGTCTTTGAGGTGCCACAGGACTTCTCTCTGTTTTTGCGGACATGGACTCATCCGGCTATCCCTCTGATACGTCCTTTAACCATGCTTTTTCAGTTGCCTGTCTGAACGGGAACAATTGTACACATGTGAATTATTTATCCATTGCATAGGGCTTGGCATAGATGCATAATACACAGTGCTGTGTACTGCGCAGTGAGTGCTCAGTGCTGTTATTACTGGGGTGGCAATTTGAAACACCGTCTTGGACTCATCAACGGCAGAGACACGGTCCTACCCAGTGGTAAAAGATCATTTTAGTGCTTTTTCACACATCTGTAGCCTCAGAAACAGAAACCAGTTCCCACTCCACGTACAAAGACTATTATTACTGAAGCTGGAAGACAAATCATAAACATTCACATTAAATCCTTACTTTAGCTCCAAAGTATTGTGGGTTTGTAGCAGGGCTAGGTACAGAATGCCGTGCAGAGCATATTAGGAGAACATTAGAATTTCACCTTTGTTGTCGTCGTCCCAGACAGTTGCAGAAAATAATGAATTTGTGCCTCTTTTTCACGAACAAACTTTGTTTCAGAAAATGAGGCAGTTAAGAACAGAGATGAAAACAATGTTACATTTGCCAAGCAATCTGCATTGCCTTATGTAGTGTGTTTAGCAATAGACTAGGGTTATTAGCATATATCCAACCCACAAATGCTTTTACTTGTGATCTGTTTCTCCTGCTCAGAATTCTTCTGCCAACTGAAGTTCTATGCAGGGTTACATTCTGCTGCACGGATTTCACATTCAGCTGTTTCCTGCCATACCAAGGCAGATACGATACAATAGCTGTGGGCAAATTAAACTGTGTTACGGTTCCACTGGCAGAGGACTAAATTTCATTTTTACATGAGTTGGAGGTATGTTATAAATCCGTCTCATAACAATTTTACAGGATTAGAGAGAAAGGTGTAAAAACCAAAGGAAGGTACATTGCTTATGTTGCCAGCCTAATACTTTCTGCCTCCAGCACTTGCATTGCAGAGAACCCTGAATGTCTTTAAACAAATACCAATAACCAGAACACTGCCTCTTCCGATGGTGGACTGCAAATGTGTCTGGGGTTGTAAGAGTACCAATTGTGATTTCACAGAGGATAATTACCCAGAGCCTGGAGAGAACATCTGAGACAACTACTCTCAGTCTTAAGCCCCTGCAAATCTACTAATGGTGCAAATGGTGCAAAGCCCATTTCCTCTTGGTATCTCCTTCCCACACCTTAGGCCTTCCCCCTCCACAGTTCCTTTTGTGTCATGCCCCCTCCACCTCCTGCTCCCACTGTCAGAATGCCTGAGCAGCATCCTTTTCTCTCTTCCCATGGCTAATGTGACACCAATAAGATAGCTAATGTGACGCCAATATTTAAAAAGGGCTGTAGAGGTGACCCTGGCAATTACAGACGGGTAAGTCTAACATCAGTTCTGGGCAAATTAGTTGGAACAATGGTAAAGAATATAATTGTCAGGCACGAGAAGAACATAATTTGATTGGCAAAAGACAACCTGGTTTCTGCAGAGGGAAATCATGTCTTACGAATCTGTTCTTTGAAGGGGTTAACAAACATGCAGACGGGGAGATCCTGTGGATATAGTATACTTAGATTATTAAAAAAGGGGTAGAAAATAAGACAAGCATACTGCCCCTATATAAATCTATGGTACGCCCACATCTTGAATACTGTGTACAAATGTGGTCTCACCTAAAAAAAGGTATCCTGGCATTGGAAAAGGTTCAGAAAAGGGCAACTAGAATGATTAGGGGCTTGGAACAGGTCCCGTATGAGGAGAGGCTAAAAAGATTGGGACTTTTCAGTTTAGAAAAGAGGAGACTGATGGGGGACATGATAGAGGTATATAAAATTATGACAGGTGTGGAGAGGGTGAATAAGGAGAAGTTATTTACTTGTGCCCATAATACAAGAACTAGAGGACACCAAGTGAAATTAATGGGTAGCAGGTTTAAAACTAATAAAAGAAAGCTCTTCTTCGCTCAGCGCATAGTTAACCTGTGGAACTCCTAGCCAGAGGAGACTGTGAAGGCGAGGACTAGTAGTAGTAGGCATCCTTCAGACTGCAAAGACTATGAATCGCGCCCTTTATAGTTTCAATTGAGGGCTTCATTTACAGCGTCTACTGTGACTATGAAGACCCACACGAGAGTGACAGTCCTTGCTGCATCTCTTGCAGATGTGGTGGGTGTCTGGCAAGTCCTTATTGTGCTCTCTGTGTGCTCGCTTCTCCTCTGCTAGCTGTCTGATCCTCATCTCGCCCTTCTGAAGGCCCTTGTGTAACCCCTGCCTCCATCTGCCGCGGTTGTCTGCTAGTTCTTCCCAGTTGTCTAGCTCGATGTCTACCTCTCTGAGGTCTCTCTTGCAGACATCTTTGTAGCGCAACTGGGGGCATCCGGGAGGTCTTTTGCCAGAGGCTAGCTCACCATACAGGATGTCTTTTGGAATCCTTCCATCATTCATCCTGTGGATGTGGCCAAGCCAGCGGAGCTGACGCTGCCTGAGGAGGGTGTGCATGGTCGGGATTCCAGCTTGCTCGAGGACGGCGTTGATCACTCTGTCCTTCCATGATATTCCAAGGATGCGCCTGAGGCAGTGCAAGTGGAAGACATTCAGCCTCTTTTCTTGTTGGGCATACAGGGTCCAAGTCTTGCTGCCATAAAGGAGGGTGCTGAGGATGCAGGCTCTGTAGACTTGCATTTTGGTGTGAGTATACAGCTTGTTGTTATTCCACACTCTCTTGCTGAGTCTGGACAGAGTTGTGGCCGCTTTTCCAATCCTCCTATTTAGCTCAGTGTCCAACGACAGGGTGTCAGTGATGGTGGAACCGAGGTAAACGAACTCGTGGATGACCTCTAACGTATAGTTGTTGATGCTGATTGATGGGGATTCAGCAACATCTTGACCGAGTACGTTTGTCTTCTTTAGGCTGATGGTAAGTCCAAAGTCCTTGCACGCTTTGGAGAACTGATCCAGCAGTTTTTGAAGCTGGTCTTCTGTGTGAGACACTACAGCAGCATTGTCTGCAAACAGCATGTCTCTGATGAGGACGTCCCGCACCTTAGACTTAGCTTTCAGCCTTGCAAGATTAAACAGTTTCCCATCAGATCTTGTGTGCAGCAAGATGCCCTCTGTTGAAGATCCAAAGGCGTGCTTCAGGAGGAGTGCGAAGAAGATCCCAAACAGTGTCGGAGCAAGCATGCATCCTTGTTTGACGCTGCTCCTGATTCTGAAAGCATCCAATAAAGCGCCGTCATATTGGATGGTTCCTCTCATGTCTTCGTGGAACGACTGGATCATCTTGAGTAACCGTGGAGGACAGCCTATCTTGTGGACCAGTTTGAACAGACCATCCCTGCTGACCAAGTCAAAGGCCTTGGTCAGGTCAATGAAGGCTATGTAGAGTGGCTTCCTCTGCTCCCTGCACTTCTCCTGCAGCTGCCTTAGAGAGAAGACCATGTCAACGGTAGACTTCTCTGCACGGAATCCACACTGCAATTCGGGGTACACCCTCTCAGCAATCTTCTGGAGTCTGCCAAGGATGACGCGAGCGAACAGTTTACCAGTGACGCTTAGGAGGCAGATTCCACGGTAGTTGTTGCAGTCACTTCTGTCTCCTTTGTTCTTATAAAATGTTACAATGTTAGTGTCGCGCATATTCTGTGGAACCTCACCCTCTTTCCAGCACAGGCACAGTAGCTCATGTAGGGGTTCCAGGAGTGTGTCCGTGGCACACTTGATTATCTCTGGTGGTATACCATCCTGACCAGGGGCCTTTCCTGCTGCAATGCTGTCAATGGCTTTCTTCAGTTCATCCACAGTCGGTTCCTGATCCAGTTCGTCCATTACTGGTAGGAGCTCGATGGCATCGAGGGCTGCGTCAACCACAACGTTCTCGCGTGAGTACAGCTCGGAGTAGTGCTCAACCCAGCGCTCCATCTGTTTGGCTTTGTCAGTGATGACTTCACCAGATTTGGATTTCAGAGGTGCCATCTTGTTCTGGGTGGGTCCTAATGCCTTCTTGATCCTCTTGTACATTCCCCTGAGGTTACCAAAGTCAGCACAGGTCTGGATGCTGCTGCATAGCTGGAGCCAGTGGTTGTTGGCACAGCGCCTGGCTGTCTGCTGTACTGTTCTTCTGGCCACTCTACAGCACCTTTGGGCCATGTGCTCAGGCTATGTGCCGATTGGCTGAGCGGTCATCAGAGGGAGGGGCTCTCTCAGGTAGGCCAGAGCTCTAAAGCCCTGCTGGCAAGCGACCAGGGAGCTTGCGACTGGGGTGGTTGCGAACAGGAGGGAGTTTTGAGAGGGGAGTTTTAGAGGGAGCTAAGGGACCCGCTGCAGCATGAGGAGCAGGGGGGGCGAGATCAAGGGATGTCAGTGGTGGGCAAGTGGTTTGGGGGCATCTTGTACGGCTGTGAGGATGGCAGCACCCACAGAGGCTGCTTGCGGCGCGCTGGCCCAGATTGCATGGCTTCCAGGCCCAGTTCTGCACTCTCTGTATGTATGCACCGCACCAGATCTGTGGGGCTCCGGGGACAGCCGTAGCCAGATGAAGAGTTAGTAGCTTTGGGTGGGGCTCAGGGTGCAGCTGAGCAGCGAACAGAGGGCAGCAGCTAACAGGGAAGGGAGTTTGCCTCTGGGCAAAGTGTCCTAGAGGAGCTTGGGTGAGTGTGGGATTTGGGGGGCCATGTGGTGAGCTGGTGGGTGAATGTCTGTCTGTCTGGGCAGCTATGTTACTTTGCAGAGAAGGGCAGTTTGATCAGCTGCCTGTGTGCCTGAGTTTGTGTGGTGCAGAGAGGAGCAGTTTGCAAGGTGTGTATTGGGGGAGTTTCCTGCCAGGTGAGCCTTCAAGGGCTGATTAGCCTGGAGGCAAGGCTTTGACCCAGGCCTAACCAGCTAGCAGCTCTCCCTATTAGAAGGGAGCTCTCAGCGACCACTGTGAGCAGCGAAAAGGGGGCAGCAGCAAACAGGGAAGGGAGTTTGCCTCTGGGAGTTCGCCGAGGGAGGAGCCCCGCGTCTGTTGTCCTGTTCAGGTATGGTGTTCCACCTGTGCCCTGCAAGGCAGCACTATCAGCAAAAGGAGTCTCTGAAGAGAAGAGCCTGAAGAGCGATGGTGGAAGGTGGACCTGGGGGCACTGAGAGCAGCTGGGGGGAGAGGGGCCAGTGCAGTGAGGAGGGCGGACATGGGAGCAGATGGGGGTAGTGGGTTGGGGAGGGTCCTATGGTGACGGTAACTGGTGGGGGGCATGAAAGGTGGGGAGGAGGGTCCCAGGGATATGGGGTCATTGCTCTGCAGGGAGCTATGGTGACTCGTGGTGACAGGGAGGTATGTAGTAGTGGGATCCTTAACCACATTCTCCACACCCCACTACCTTGTGGGTTATCCTGGGAAGAAGAAAGGCTAAGGGAGTAAACCCTGACAGAAAATCCAGAGTGGAGTCCGAAGGTGGTTCGGTGTCAACTTCTGGCACTGTCCCGGCAACTCCTGCAGCTGAGCTGGTACCAGACGTGGAGGTTATCCTCTCCTTTGGACTATATCAGTAAAGCTGAGAGGGGGACACTGGTGTCTGGGCAGCCCAGAGTCTCCATAATAAGTGCCCAGGCTCACGCCCGGAGAGGTACTCCGGCATCGCTGAACAGCGTTGTGTCAACACGGGAGGCAAGAGATACCGGTTATAAGCTCTTGCTGGATTGGCGTAGAGAACGAGCGCCAGGGGTTGCCTTCGATGGTGGGAGAGATCCTCGCATCTCACTGGACAGTCACCACCCGCCTCAAGCTGGGCAGCCCCCAGCCAATAGGGTACTGTCCCGCCACAGTTCACCTGCCTCGCTGGGTGCGTGAGGCTTAAGGTTCCTGAACCTCACAAGTGACTGAAATTTGGGCACCAGGCAAATCAATAAGAAATGAGAAACATCAACAATTTAAGCTTGCTTGCTGGAATGTGCGGAACATGCTGACTGGCTTGACTGAAGATCTTCAGGCCATCAGTGACACCCGAAACACCGCTGTCATCAACGAGGAACTGAAGAGGCTCCGAGTTGATATCGCTGCACTGCAAGAGACGTGACTCACAGATTCGGGATCTCTAAAGGAAAAGGACTACACCTTTTTCTGGCAGGGTAAAGCCCAAGAAGAACCCAGACAGCATGGTGTTGGCTTTGCTGTCAGAAACACCCTGCTACAAATGGTGGAATTAGTCATGGGCGGATCAGAAAGACTTCTTCGGATCACGCTTCAAACTTGTGCCGGTCCCGTCCACCTGATCAGCGCTTATGCTCCAACCCTGTACGCCACACCAGAAGTAAAAGACAAGTTCTATGACATGCTTAGTGCTGCTGTAGCGCAAATACCTGCTCGTGAACAACTGTACATCTTGGGTGACTTCAGTGCAAGAGTTGGAGCTAATTGGGCCTCATGGCCTTCCTGCTTAGGACACTTCGGTGTGGGAAAAATGAATGACAATGGACCGCGGCTCCTTGAACTGTGCACGTACCACAATCTGTGCATCACAAACACATTCTTCCAAATGAAGCCACAGCACAGAGTGTCGTGGAGACACCCACGCTCGAAGCACTGGCATCAACTAGACGTGGTCATCACTAGGCGTAATAACTTCAGAAACGTCCTTCTGACACGCAGCTATCATAGTGCTGACTGTGATACAGATCATTCGCTAGTTTGCTCCAAGCTCAAGCTGAGACCCAAGAAGCTGTACCACTCTGAACCTGCTGGAAGGCCCCGCATTGACGCCACAAAGACGGCAAACTCGGAGAAAGCTGAAAAGTTCAGAGAGACCCTCCAGGAAAATCTGTGCAGAGGCCCTGGGGGCGCCAATGTGACATCCAAATAGCAACATCTGAGGGATACAGTTTATGACACAGCCTTGTCGGTGTTTGGAAGAAGAGCTAGAAACACGAATAACTGGTTTGAAGCTAACTCCGATGAGATGATTCCAGTCATTGAAAAGAAGCGCGCTGCACTCCTGGAGTACAAACGCTCACCGAGCCAGAGTACCCAGCAAGCACTTAGAAGCTGTGTCTACACGAGCACGCTACTTCGAAGTAGCGGCACTAACTTCGAAATAGCGCCCGTCGCGGCTACACGCGTCGGGCGCTATTTCGAAGTTAACTTCGACGTTAGGCGGCGAGACGTCGAAGTCGCTAACCTCATGAGGAGATAGGAATAGCGCCCTACTTCGACATTCAACGTCGAAGTAGGGACAGTGTAGACGATCCGCGTCCCGCAACGTCGAAATTGCCGGGTCCTCCATGGCGGCCATCAGCTGGGGGGGTTGAGAGACGCTCTCTCCAGCCCCTCAGCTCACTGGTGGCCGCGTGGAGCGGCCCCTTAAAGGTCCCCTCCCCCTCCCTGACTCTGCAGGAAGCTGAGGCAACATGCAGGCTGCAGCCTGCACACGCGGCTAGCCTGCACAACCCTCAGCCACCCACCCAGCGGCGATGGCTAGCCAGCAGCCCCCCCAGCGCCCCCAGGGGACCCCCCCCCAAGAGGAGCCAGGGCAGCCAGCCTAGCCAGAGGGCCAGCCAGTCTGGGAAGCGGCAGCGGGGCCCCTCCTGGACGGAGGCCGAGATGCGGGACCTGCTGGGGCTCTGGAGCGAGGAGGAGGTGCTCCAGGTAATGGGGAGCAAGAGGCGGAACGCGGATGCGTTCGCTCGGCTGGCCGATGGCCTGGCTGCCCGGGGTCACCCTGCCCACACTCCTGATCATGTGAGGAGTAAGGTGAAGGAGCTGCGGCAGCGTTATGCCCGGGCCCGGGATGCGGCCAGCCGATCTGGGGCCGCCCCCATCACTTGCCCCTTTTACAGGGAGCTCAGGAACATCCTGGGCTCCCGGCACACCTCCTCCCCTCCGGCCACCCTTGACACCTCGGCTGACAAGCCCCAGCAGGCCCTGCAGACGGACTCCGCCCCGGAGGCAAGCCCCGCACCCAGGGGGCCCCCCCCGGAGGCCATCCCCGGGACATCGCGGCAGGAGGAGGAGGAGGAGGAGGAGGAGGGGGGCTCCTCTTCCGCAGAATCCAGCCTGCAGATCCTCCTCCTGCCATCCCGGAGCAGCAGCAGGGCCTCCGACCCCCGGGGATCTCCGGACCGTGGGAGCGGACCGACAGGTAGGTACCCCTCTCTGGTGGACACCCCTGGGCTTGAGGGGCGGGGGTAACAGAGATGTGTCCAGGGCCCCCCACATGCTCACATGGCCATGGCCCCAAGGACACCAGGGGCATGGCCCTCACAGCACTGCATCCATCAGCCCCTGCCCCCCGCCACCCTGCATGACAGTGCCATGCCCCATTTCCGGGCCGGGGGGAGCGGAACCTCGAGGGGCCCCCGGGCGGAGTGGGTGGGACACCCCGCAGCAGCAGCATGTGATGGAGTGGGGGGGAGTGCAAAAGGGAGACTCAGGCTACATATGAGCCACAAGAGCCGAAGAACTCCCAGGGCCAAAGGAGGATCCTGGAGCTACAGCTGGCAGGTGACACCTCTGCCCTGAACAAACAGGAGGGAGGAGCCGAGCTGGCTTAGAAATGGGGGGCGAGGGCGGGGGCCACAGGTAGAGGCTAGGGGAAGGGAGAGCTGGTAGGCAGCCAGCCTGAGGAGGGGGAAAGCTGCATCCCAGAGGGGCCCCCCTTGAGGTCTTCTCCCCACGACGGGTTGGAAGGACTGTCTCTTCCGACAGCTGGTGCTGTCACTCCTGCCAGAAAGTGGCCATCTGTGGCCTAAGACACCTCTCCTGCTCTCAGACCCTGTGGGTGAAGTGAGAGTCGCTCCCACCAGGGGACGGGGTGCAGGGCAGGGGGACCCCTGAACCCCATCCATCACAGCAGCATCTCCCGGGGACGGGGATGGGGAACCTACAGCACAGGGCAGGGGGGACCAAGGCCACGGCTCGGGGCCCACACTAACGCCTGTCTCCATTCTTCTTTCCCCCCTCCTCTCCTGTGTCCTGCACCTGCACCTGCACCATCAGAAGGACCGGAAGAGAGCGCCGGCGAGGCCTCAGTTGTCCCGGAGAGCCCTCCGGGACCATCGCTCCAGGGCAGCCCCTCGGCCGAGGAAGGACCGGCCCCGCGGAGGGCTAGACGGCGGACCCCGCGCCTACTACCGCCGACGGCGACGGACCCCCAGCTGCTGGCCATCCTCCGCCGGCAGCTGGAGGTCTCGGAGCAGCACCTCCAGCTGCAGGAGCGGGCGCTGGCCTGGCGCCAGGAGGCATGGGGGGCCTATATGCAGACATTTAACCGGCTCGTGGACTACCTGGCCCCCCATGCCGCGCCGGCCAACCCATCGCCCGCCCTGCCCGCTCCTGCAGCCCCACCACCAGCTGCTCCGCCCGTCGCCGGCCCGTCCGCCGTCGCCCCACCACCCACCCGCGAGGGCCAGAGTGCCGAGGGACCCCTGGAGCCACCTGAGACTCGCCGGCCCTGATACCTTCCGGTCCAGCCCGCTCCCACCTAGCCGCAGACCAGACTGCAGGCGCGGCAGGGCTCCCGGCCGGGCACGCCCAGTGCCGGGCTATAGGGGCGAGAGGCCCGGGACGTGGCCCCCCCCGTATATAGTTGGACCCTGTTTTTTTGGTGCCCCCGTTTGCCCCGTCCCCCCCATGTAAATAGTTCTCCCCTTTCTCCTCCCTGGTTTTCTTTTTATTATGTATGGCACACAGTTGTTTCTTTGGATTGTTTTATCTTTGTACATATTGCTTTGTTTGAACGTTTGTACCTAGTTTTCTGTTTGTGGTTGACATATTTATTTACACCCCAAAAAAAAGGTTCGGCTAGAAAAAAAAAATTTACGTTCACCCACAAGTTCGTGCTGTCATTTGTCCAGGACAAGTGGGAGGGGGGGGCGGTGGGGTGCTCCATGGTGTGGGCGTTGGGGCAGGAGTGTGGTGGAGGAAGGGGCGGGCAGTAGGGGGCCTGGGCAGAGTTCATCCCGTGGCCTGTTGGTCGAAGTGGGCCCGCAGGGCCTCCCGGACCCGGGTCCCCTCTGGGTCCACCTGCCGACTGGGGGCAGCAGGTGGCTGCACGTGTGCCCTGCCGGCCTCCGCGGCCCAGCCCTGCAGAAAGGTCTCCCCCTTGCTCTCCACGAGGTTGTGCAGGGCGCAGCAGGCACCCACAATCTGGGGGATGTTGTTGGGGCCCGCATCCAGGCGGGTCAGGAGACATCTCCAGCGTCCCTTGAGGCAGCCAAATGAGTGCTCCACCACCTGGCGCGCACGGTTCAGGCGCTCGTTGAAGCGCTCCTGGCTAGCGGAGAGATGTCCCGTGTAGGGGTGCATGAGCCACGGCCGGAGGGGGTATGCTGCATCTGCGATGATGCAGAAGGGCATGGTGGTGTCCCCCAGAGGGATCTCCCGCTGGGGGATGTAGGTTCCCGCCTCCAGCCGGCGGCACAGGCCCAAGTTCCGAAAAACCTGGGCGTCGTGGGTGCTGCCAGGCCAGCCCACGTAAATGGCCTGGAAACATCCCCAGCTGTCCACCAAGGCCTGGAGGACAACAGAATGGTAGCCCTTCCGATTGAGGTATCGTCCTCCACTGTGATGCGGGGCGCGGATGGGGATGTGAGTCCCATCCAGAGCCCCGAAGCAGTTGGGGAAGCCCAGGGTGGCAAAGTCGGTGACGGTGGCATCTGGGTCCCCCAGCCTCACGAGCCTGTGCAGGAGCATGGCGTTGATGGCACGCACAACCTGCAGAGAAAGCACATGGGACAGCCCCAATGAGGGGTGAGCAGGGTGTGCGTGGCCCTGCCCTGCTCTGGCCCCCCTGCTCTGCCCTGGTCCCCCTGCCCTGCCCTGCCCTGGCCCCCCTGCTCCGCCCTGGCCCCCCTGCCCTGCCCTGCCCTGGCCCCCCTGCCCTGCTCTGGCCTCCCCCTGTGGGTTCTCTTACCTCCATGAAGACAGCCCCGACGGTGGCCTTCCCGACACCAAACTGCTGCCCCACGGATCGGTAGCTGTCCAGAGTGGCCAGCTTCCAGACAGCGATGCCGACCCGTTTCTCCACAGGGAGGGCACGCCGCATGGCAGTGTCCCGGTGCCTGAGTGCGGGGGTGAGCCACTGGCACAGCTCCAGGAATGTCTGCCGGCTCATCCTGAAGTTCCTGAGCCAGTGGTCGTCGTCATCCCACTCCCCAAGCACCAGCCGCTCCCACCAGTCGGTGCTGGTGGGGTAGCTCCACAGCCGCCGGCGTGTGAGGCGGGGGGTGGAGCGGGGTGCTGCAGGGGTAGGGGTTGAGCCCTGCTGCCCTGGGGGCATCTCCTCCCCTGGGGCAAGGAGGTACTCAGCTGCCTCCCACATGGCATGGGTCAGGGCAAGCCCTGCTCCTGCCGGGAGGGCTGGGTGGACCTCTAGCTGCTGCTGCTGCTGCTGGGGGTCCATGACTGCGGCGCCCGGGGTCTGTGTGCCTATGGCTCCTCAGACCGTGTGCTGTGCAGGCTAAGTGTATGTGGGAGGGGCCCTTTAAGGGAGCGGCTAGCTGTTGCCCCAGAAGCGCTAGTCCGCCCGTTGACCCTGTCTGCAGCTGTGCCTGGCATCCCTATTTCGATGTGTGCTACTTTGACGTGTAGACGTTCCCTCGCTGCACCTATTCATCGAAATAGGCTATTTTGATGTCGCAACATCGAAATAAGCTACTTCGATGTAGGCTTCACGTGTAGACGTAGCCAGAGCGGCCAGAAGGCTAGGACTATAACAGAATTTAAGAAAGAGCTAGATAAATTCATGGAGGTGAGGTCAATAAAAGGCTATTAGCCAAGGGTAGGAATGGTGTCCCTGGCCTCTGATTGTCAGAGGCTGGAGATGGATGGTAGGAAACAAATCGCGTGATCATTGTCTTCGGTCCACCCCTTCAGGGCACCTGGCACTGGCCACTGTTGGCAGACTGGGCTGGATGGACCTTTGATCTGACCCAGTATGACCGTTCTTATGTTCTTTTGTGGTCCTCCGCCATGTTTTTCTCCCAGTCACCTCCTGGGCCTGAGCAGCCTTTCCCCCGGTCATTGCCACCTCCCACGACCTGAGCAGTTGCCCCTTTCTTTGACAACCCTGAATCCACTGCTACATAAGAGAAAGAGAGGATGTTGTTTCTGCCATTTCCACCACTGTCTCCTGGGCACTGTCTGCCTCCTGGCTTCCCTGCTACACTTCCACCTGTCCATCAAGGCACTGAACCAGGCAGGGTTAGGTGAAGGAGCCTGGAAAATAGTCTGCTCCAGAGATTTTCCTCTGGGACCTGCTACCCATCAGCAGCTGGGGGGCAAGAACAGGAGGATGGGGCCCTGGCTTCTGCAGCTGCTAGGTGGACAAGAGTTGAAAGCAGCCAAGCAGCAAACTAGAAATGTGGCAGGGGAACCCAGGAAGCAGCGAGGAAATCGGACACTGCCAGCAGTAGAGGCCTGTGGTCTTCCTCCTTGTCCCCTCTATACAGCACGAGTGAAAGCCTGGTTCCTACGAAGATACTGGCCAAGCTCCCATGTAGTGCACTGGAGCCAATATTACAGTAAAGGTGCCCATGTACTTTGATTATAAGGCAGAGCAGTCAGGGGCCTTGGGCACCTTTCACAAGAATCCTCCTCCCTCCCCACAACGAGCACAAGCTACTGGCAGCTGTGCACCGATGCAGTGTCAAGGCCAGGACACGGGGGATTGGTGAAAACTGACCAAAGGATAACAACTCCCTTCTCTGGCCACTGCAGAGGCTTCCAAAGCTGTTGCCCACCTGCGCTGGATCCCACTCAAAACCCTTCAGACATGGGCGCGAAAACACCCTTGTGCTGAAACAGTCATTTGGTGACTGAGACCAGAGTGCTCATCCTGGTGACAAGGGCCCCAGCATCAGCTGGGGGTAGCCTAGTGTGAGCCCCTGCACTGCCTGATTCAGCGTGACCTGGGATCAAAAAAACGTTTGGCATCAGGCCTTGAACCTGGGTCTCCACTCATCCCATACGGCTGCCCTGGTCACCTGGCGGTAAGGTACAAGACATGTTCTGAAACTATTGCTCAAGCCAGTGCTATAAATGTTTGGCTCCAACGACCAGCTCTAGCAATGGGGACAGGCGGTACCAGGGTCACTGTGACATTGACAAGGTTAACGTTGAGAGGCTTGTGTGACTATTCGATGAAGGCTGGAGCACAGCAGCAATAAGAGTCTGGGTGGCTAATTCTGGCCGGCTTTGGGAAGAAGTTCGAGAGAGTTAAGTGAGGAGAAGGCAGTGGCTTAGTGGGCAGCTCAGGAAAGTGTTAGATAAAGTGGGGGCAGCCCAGAAGGTATCTCAAACCTGTTTTGCTCAGAAGCAGATGAGTGGGGCATTGAGGTGGCATCACAGGACTGAGTCACCAAAGGCAATGAGATCCCCAGGCTGTAAGCCCAGAGGGCCAAGTCTGTTTCATTATCAAAGTCATTTTAACTTTATTTTTTATTGCTTTATATAAAATACAAATAATAAAACAAAATCTGTCAAAACAAAGAAGCAGTCAAGTAGCACTTTAAAGACTAACAACATAATTTATTAGGCGATGAGCTTTTGTGGGATAGACCCCCTTCTTCAGATCATAGCTTTACCAAACAGACAATATTTAAAGCACAGAGAACCAAAAATTGAGTCTGTTCTGGTATGGCTACAATCTGAAGAAGGGGGTCTGTCCCATGAAAGCTCATCACCTAATAAATTATTTTGTAAGTCTTTAAAGTACTACTGGACCCCGTTTTGTTTTGATAGAGAGATAGCTGTGTGAGTCTAAATACTATTACAAAACAAAATCTATGTCAAAAGGAAAAACAAAAGAACCACCAAACTGGAACCGTTAGTGCTCAGGCAGGGCTTCAACTGATGAGTAAATAGATAAATAAGTGAGTGATCGGAACTGGGACAAACATACTCAACTCAAAGATTACACAATAGTTTCACATGTGACCAGACGGTCTCAAATTTTTCTCAACTTTTCTGTTAGCCAGAGTCCTGTTTTCCATAAATGCAGCAGTAGATTTCTCAGCAAGCCAGTTTGGGTATGAGGAAGGAATTGCTGATTGCCATTTCCACCAAAGCTCTATTTTAGACACCAACATAGTTGTGGCAATTCATTTCACATTCTGAGCCCGTTACACCAGCTCATCTAGCACCTCTAAAATACACAGGCGTGGAGGAGCCAGCATAGTGGCAAAATTGCTGTGAGAACTGACTCCAGTGTTTCAGTACACACACGTTTCGATCACTGTAGCACACATGTGAAAGGTCGGCAGGTGGCTGTTTGCATCTCCAGCATTCACTGTGTGCCGCCAATCTAGCATTAAGCAACACTCTGGAGTCAGTAGAACCTTCCCTGCTACTTTGATCTGGAAGACTTGCAGGGATCAAGAACCTTTCACATTACACCTGAGATCCTTCCAGGTTTCTCTTGTGACAGTAAAATTGTGTTCTTTTCCCCATGCTCTTTGAGACTGACATAGGGACGGTAATGCAAAGAACTAAACTGCATATAAGTAATTCCTCCAAGGTGACTTTTGCTTCCACATCTTAACATGTTCTTGAGGTGAGAGAGTTGGAATGGGCCAACGGCACACTAGCCTTCTGTTAATCTTTGGGCACAGCCACTGAAGAAAGGGAAAATGTGAGGTTGCGGTAGCTGATAACTGTTTATGCATGTTTAAAGGAGGCCACTCAATCATCTTGGATTATACCTTTAATCGTTGTTCACCCGTTTTCTTTCCAAACTGGCCTAAGTGTGGAGTTGGCCTTGATCCTGAGGCAGGGTTATCTTATAGACGTATGAGACAAGAATAAGTAAGAGCAGATGCTGTCTCTGGCTTAATGAATTGCAAGATGTCCCAGGCAGATGCAAAGACTGGATTTTTTCTGACAGTCACAGATAGCCTCTTATGGTATATAAAAGAAGAGTGGGAACCACACGGCTGCGCTAAGCTGTTTTTCAACATCAAACCTGGCTGGTGAGTAGAGTAGACAGAGCTGCAGGAGTGGACCGCCTTACGACAGTACACACTAAACTGCTAGATTATACAAATACAAACCTGGCAACCTCATTGCCATGCTGCACCCCCATGTTTATATGAAAATGTGGGTTTGGATATCAATATGCATAACTGAACTATGCTTTATGCAAAAATGGGGCTTGTGATTTTTCACTGGAGCGCACGTAATCCCCAGAATGTGTATGTTCTATTTGTGTGCCTGTACCATGCCTGTATTTGAAGTTCAAAATATGCGATGTAAGCCTCTTTTTAATCTCGGTGGGCTAGTGAAAGCCATTAGTGGTATGTAAGGAACTTAATGGTCCAGTGCTCAAGACTGGTCTGTCAATAGGCTTCTTTTTTCTGTAAACCTAATCTGTAGTTGGTCCTACAAAGACCTATGACCAGGTCATCTGATTCTGAATCCATCTTGAAGTTGGTATTCTTCCACCGGAATGAGGGGTATGGAACAAAGATTTCCCACCCTGGGAAAATTCTATTTAAGGGAGAGGAAGCAAATGATGATTGTGTTCAGCTGGCTTTGCAGACAGCGCCCCTCCCCAAGAAGACACATGAAAAAAATCTGGAAACAAAAAAACTCTAAAGGGGTTGTGGAGGAGAGAAGCTCCTAGACGAAGGTCAGAAAAAGATCAGCTCTGGCCTGAGAAGAACTTTACCTGGAATAGGAACTTGGCTGAGAAACTATGACTAGTAAGAACTTCTCTTAGTGTACTAGGCTTAGCTGTCACACTTTGTTTTATTTTAGCTTATTAACTTACTTTGATCTGCCTGTCATCACTTGCAATGACTTAAATACTACTTTTACAACTCATAAAATCACTTTTTTTATTATCACACCCAGTGTAAAAACTGTTACCGGGGTGCGGGAACTACAATTGTGCATCTCTCTCTCTCATTGAGAAATGGATCAAGCTTTCTCTGTGTAAAACATATAAACGAAGACAGATTTATTTGGGTTTTGTTCCCATTAAGACTGTGCCCATAGGTGCTATCCAGTCCCCAGAACTGAGCCCACCCAGAACTGAACTGTTCATAGTGTGTGTATTTCTCTGCTGGAGATCTGTTACCCCAACTCTGTGCCCTTGTTGAGGGACACCAGAGCTTTTGGGCCAGTAGGGAAGGGTGGTGGGGTGCCCCAGAGGGCAGATAGGTAGGCTCAGTGCCATGACCAGACTGTTCAGTGAGAATCTCAGGGGATCCCTGTGACACAACCCATCACACCCGTATCTCTAGTTGAAAGAGGAGACACCACCTGTCTACATCCTTGGAATTGTCACTTCCTATACAATCTATTTTTAAGGAAACAATGTCAGGAAATTAGAAAAAATCTTTGCACCCAAATAAGGTATTTCCTTGCTTATTTACAATGAAAAATGCTGAAACTGAGAAGGATCTGGGTATCTGGATATAGCCATTGTTTGTGATTTAATACAAAGACCAGAGATTGCTCCAAAACTGTCAGCTACATTCTGTAATGGTGGGATTAATGAGGATGGATTTCTCACTAGTACAAAAACATTATCAGCATGGAAACTGATTTTATAGGCTTTCCTGTTTATAATCACTCTCTCCATGGCAGAGCGCTGACGTATGTACGCTGCCAGGGGTTTATGAGACAGATTAAAAAGAAGGGAGAAGGGACGGCCCTGCTGTGTCCCTCTCTTTTGTTGAAATGTGGGCAAATAATTAATTGATAGCAAAGTGAAGAGAAAGTTGAATCATACACTGACTCAGTTCAGGAACATTGGTTCTAATCCAAGTGCTTTTACAACAGCCATTAGATATAACCATTCAACCCTCACAAAGGCCTTCTCTGAATCTATAGTTAATGCTATGGAGGGAACATCTGTCACGGGAGCTTGCTGGATCAAGTGAACAAATTGTCTTGTATTATCAGCAGCCAATCTTCTTTTAATGAAACCAGCCTGATCCGGGGATGTGATGGGAGGTTGATGTTCAATCATGTTGCTAAAATATTTGAAATTATTTTCTGATCTGTGTTCAGTAAGGAGAATGGGTCTGAAGTCACCATAGTTGCAACCAGGTTTGTTCTTCTTTAATATTATAGCAAATAAGCACTTCTTAAATCACAAGTCATCGTTTCTTTTGGGGATGTTTCTGTGAAGATATTTGAAAGAATAAAAAGATAGCTGATTACAAAATATTTTGTAAAAATTGGCCCAACAGCCACCCCAGAGGCCCTGCTGGAATTCATATTCATTGTAGCATTCACCTCTTCCCATAATTTTCAGGTCTTTCCAAAGGATGGTCTCTGGAGTAACTGAATGCTTATTTTCTTGAATGAAGACTTTTGAGATGACAGAATCAATCATGGAACAGAGTTTTGCACAGAAGTCTCTGAAGTGTCTGCCAAGCTTCTCAGGGGCTTTGCAAATTTTGTGGAGCCTGCTAAATTCCCAGTGAAGGTGGTCAGATATTTGCAGCTGTATCTGACATCAGTTCCCCTAACGATTTATTTTATGCCATTGAATGCAGCCCTCTTGTGGTTAAGTTCACCTGAGAAGTTACAAAAAAAAGAAAAAGAAAAGAAAAAAAAATTGTGTGGCCTTTGTACGTAAGGGAGTCAGCTTGTCATGCATCAGTCATTACCACAACTTTATTATTGAACTTCAGCAGCTTGCAGATGTGAGGCTTAGGCTAGTCTGAGTCCTGCCTTTTAATACCAGGCTTTCGCTGAGCCCTTTCATTATCTAATGAGGGGCCAATTTAAATGTGTCAGGGAGTAGATTCTGAATAAAGCTGGTAATATCCTTCTCCTAGGGCCACATCTACACAGGAAGCCTCTGTCGACAGAAGTTACTGCTAGAAG
The DNA here is from genome assembly GCF_033958435.1 of Carettochelys insculpta. NCBI lineage: Eukaryota > Metazoa > Chordata > Testudines > Carettochelyidae > Carettochelys > Carettochelys insculpta. The sequence continues at coordinate 47,670,797 of NC_134147.1, read as the reverse complement.
GGGTTTCCCAGCAAAACTTCTGTCAACAGATCACATCTACACATAGGAGCAGATTGAAAGAGCAATCTGCTCTGTCGACAGAGAGCAGCCAGACTGCTCGGCTGCTGTCTCAACAGAACAGCTGACTGGAAGCTCTGCAAATAGGGCTGCCCGGTGAACTGGAAGCCCTGTCTGCTGACAAAAGGGCCCCGGAGCATCTACGTGGCTGTTTTGTCAACAGAATACGGTTGAGAGAGGTGCCATACCTGAACGGGGTGAGGTACAACGCTGCTCGGGGGTGTGCCAAGCTTTGTCAACAAACTGTTGAGAAAGCACATTTGCCAGGGAAAAGCTCCACATGGCTTTTCTGGGAAAAGCCGCTTGTGTAGACGTGGCCCTGGAGACCCTCAGCAGTGTTCAAGAGGGAAAGGTTGTTTCTTCGAGATGTGTTTTCCAAGACAGCCTCTTTTACGTGCACGGTGTCCTGCCTAGGCTTTAAGGAGGCAGCTCCTTCTTAAATTTCGCGGCTTTCAATGGCAGTCTCTTGTAGCTCATTTTCCAAGTGAGCCATTCAATGATCTCATGTACATCCTGAGAGAGTTCATGAATGTCTTTTGAGACTGAATCTAGTCTAGTTGGTCTATGAGGAATTCTTTCAGTGCTGTGATATCCCGGCCTTGGATCTGCTGTGGCTCCCCATTGGTTGCTAAGCTGATTCGGGCTTAGAGCTTTTAGTGCCTCTTGGTTTTTCATTGGAATCCATAGCCAACAATTTGAAGTTTTTTCCAGGGGATTAATTTAATCCTTTACGACAGGAACCACTGCAAGTTTTCTGGGAAAATAATTACCATAGATGAATTGATATGTGGAGAGTGAGGCGGTCCAGCACTAGGCAGCCATCTTGCTCACGTGTACCATGTGACTCCCCCCAACCAGGCCAAGGTTCGTTTTCTTTTTGCTTTTCTTTAAACAGCAAGAGACAGTGTTAAAGTAAAGTGTTTGGCCTCTGCTCTCTCATTCCGGGGTGCTTCTCTTTAGTCAAGATTTAAGAGTCTATTCAGATTCTGGTTCACCAGGAGAGATTTACTTTAATTTTGGTTGCAGAATAAACTGAAGTACTGAATATTTTTATAGTGGTTTTATTTTTTTTTTATTTCCTATCACTCAATCACTTACCCTAAGTGTACTGGGAATTTGTAAACAATGAAAAAGGTTTTTCTGTTGTTTGCAGAAAACACTTGGTTTTCTAAATGGAAATCAGAACCCAAAATGCTTTCTCACAATTGACAATTTTTTATTTTAGCCTCATAACAGGTAATCTTTAACAGCAATCGTTTTGTGATCCAAGCTTAAACTGGCTATAACAAGGCAACAGTGGAGTCTCACTCTTTGCCCTCTACTGCGATATACTCAAATATCTAGGCTTCCGGTACAGACTTGGCAATGAACACTGTTAATAGAAAAATTGGTACATTTATTCAAAATGGGCGCAATTCCTACCCATGCTCCAGCCCATTGTGGCTGGGCACAAGGGCTGGAATGGCACAAGGGAACTCTAAAAGGCTCGGGTCTGGCTGGGAAAATTCTTTTGAAGGCTTCTGGTATCAGAAAGGGCAGTGAGTGAGGCTGGTGGGATGAGGATGGGGGTGTCCCACAGCATGCAGCAGAACTGCTGTCATTCCAGGCATTACTGTAGCTCACTGGGCAGTCCTGGGAAACTTCCGTAACTTCCACAGACTCCTGGGAGCCTTTGCCCTGGGCTGACAATGCTGGGCTGTACTAGTATTTACAAACGATAGATAAATAGCGACACACCCAGATCAGTTGCCTACCAAAGTCTAAGAGACGGCAGATGATTTAGTTGGGATTGGTCCTGCTTTGAACAGAGAGTTGGACTTGATGATCTCCTGAGGTCTCTTCCAACCCTATGACTCTACAATTTACTGGCCACTGGGTGAATGGTTTTCTGTTACCTGAATGACCAGAGCAGGAGCTGCTGTAATTCATTTAAGTCGGGCAGGCACCCTGAGCCATTAAGGATGTGCCAGAAGCAGCAGGCTACTCATGGGATCCTACATTCTCAAATAAGCCAGACACTAGAAGTTCACCACATGAAAGCTACAATACACCACACTGTCACAAAGTTACTTTGTGTATCTCACTCTCTGGATTGTCACCTTGTCGTGGTGAGTGGACTTGTGTGTTCCAATGAACCCAAGAGCAATGCTGTAGAGATTCTCGTACTCCCAGCAGACTCACCCCTGACGACAACATCAAGGGGAGGGTCTGGACGAAGAACGATCCTAAAAGATCTCAATGGCAGAACAGGCAGAGGATAGCAAGGGTAATACCATAATGGCTGTGAAGGTGGATGAAGGCTGCAGTAGAAAGGAGACTCCCAGTCATCATGGATCCCATGCCATTGGACGTGAGCCTTCTATCCATCAAGAACTGTGTGATGGCTGCAGTGCAACAGTCCCCCCATGCTAACAGAAGTCACACACTTATATCTTCCTCTGCGTACAACTCTCCTAAACTTAATCCCTACGGCAACTGAACTGGCAATGGGAGCAGGACTGTGAAATATGGAAGCCTTTAGTCATGGGCCAGTGCTTAGGTGATGGATGTATGTATTAGTCTTTCAGTTTCCAGGACTGAGGTGGTAGTACAGTCCAGTTGTTGCATCCATGACTGAGCGCCCCTATTTAGGAACCACTCTGCTCACCACACATGGGTAGGGGGCTAGAAAACATGGCCTAAGAATAGTCCACCTCGACCCCCTGACTGGATAACCGCATCCAGTGGGTTTGCCTCTATGTGGTCAAAATTGAACAGTCAACATTGGAACATGGAATATTCAGATTCTAATGGACAACACAGACAGCCAGCGAACCAAAAGATGCATGGCAAATATTGCCTGCAAGCTGCAAAGATTCAACATCGATATTGCTGTCCTGGCAGAAACACGTAGACCTAAAGAAGGCAGAGGATACACACTTTTCTGCAAAGAAATCCCACAGGAAGAAAAATGAATTAATGGAGTAGGATTTGCTATCAAAAATGAAATTTTAAAGATCCTGTCTGAAGTTCCTGTTAGCATCAATGAACATCTCATGACTCTCCACTTGGAGCTTGCCAAAAAACAACAGGCAACTGTCATCAGTGTTTATGCACCAACTCTAGACACCAAAGATGATGCGAAGGAGAAGTTCTACACCCAAAGGAGACAAGATTATACTCCTGGGGGATTTCAATGCTAGGGTTTTAACAGATACAGACCTCTGGCAGACTACCATTGTGAAAGGAGGAGTCAGCAATAACAACTCCAATGGAGCGCACCTCCTGACGAAATGTGCAGAACATGAGCTCATTATCACAAACACACTCTTCCCCCAGGAAAAAAAAACTAATTTAAGACCTCATGGCGACACCCGTGATCAAAGCACTGGCACCTCATAGACTGTGTCATTGTCCACACTTGGGATCAGCGTGATGTCCTCACATGTGCAGCGACTACTGCTGATGACTGCTGGACCAATCGCTGCCTTCTTTGATCCACAGTGGTGATTAGGAAAGTCACCAAATGGAGAAGTCAGAGGAAACAGCTCCAATGAGAAATCATCATGCAAGGCTTGAAGGACCCTATCAGACAAAGTCACTTCCAGATAGCGCTCCAAAGGAAGCTGCCGACAGTACACCCTGAAGATGTGGAAGAACACTGGTGTCAACTGAAAAACACCATCACTGGAGCGTCTGGAGAAACCATTGGCTACCACACCAGGGAGCATCAGGACTGGGCCTGGGAGGCATGTGGTGGGGGGAAGAGGCAGTAGCTGCCACTTCTGCAGGGCTCCTGCAAAGCGCTGGGAGCTGCTGCTTTCCCGGGATCCTGGGGAGCACTGGCGGCTGCCACCTCCTTCCTGGCTCCCTGGGGCTTGGTGGAGCCACCCCTCCCCACCATATTTCCCTGTCCCTTATTTGGGATAGGGAGGTATGGTCGCCCTATTTCTGACCATTCTGAGGAACAACAGACATGATCTTCACCACCTGGCAATGGCAAGAAATATTGTGTGAACAAAACCAAGTCATATATATGAGTTTCATTGACCTGACCAATGCTTTCAACTCAGTCAGTTGTAATGCCCTGTGGACCATCCTCTCAAAGATCAGCTGCCACAAAAATTCATTAGCATCTTGAGGGTGCTTTGCAACAACATGACTGTCATAGTATTGAGCGAAAATGGATCTCAAAGTGACCCCTTTGAGGTCAAAATGGGAGACAAACAAGGCTGCATCATGGCCCCATTACTGTTCTACATCTTCATTAGAGCATAAGAACAGCCACACTGGGTCAGACCATAGGTCCATCAAGCCTACTATCCTGTCTTCCAACAGTGGCCAATGCCAGGTGCCCCAAAGGGAATGAACAGAACTGGTAATCATCAAGTGATCAATTCCCTGTTGCCCATTTCCAGCCTCTGGCAAACAGAGGCTAGGAACACCCTTCATGCCCATCTTGGCTAACAGCCATTGATGTACCTATCCTCCATGTTCACATTTAAACTCTACTATAGTCTTGGCCTTCAAAACATCCTCTGGCAAGGAGTACAGGAATGCATTGTATGAAAAAATGTTTCCTATTGTTTGTTTAAACCTGCTGCCTATTAATTTCATTTGGTGACCCCCTAGTTCTTGTGTTGTGAGAAGGAGCAAATAACAGTTTGTTATTTACTTTCTCCACTCAAGTCGTGATTTTCTCTCTCTATCATATCCTCCCTTAATTGTCTTTTCTTTCCTAGCTAAAAAGTCCCAGTTTTATTAATCTCTCATCATATGGCAGAAATTCTATACCCTTAATTGTTTTTGTTGCCCTTTTCTGAACCTTTTGCCCTGTCTGACCCTTCAACTCATTGATGGCAAGCTTCCAGATGGCTTGAGGATTGTCTGTGGAATGAATGGGAAGCTTTTCAATCTCAGGAGTCTGAATGCTAAAAGCAAGACCTGCATGAACTCCATCATGGAGCTCCAGTACAAGGATGACAACATGGTTGCTGGTCTTTCTCCTGCAGCCCTTTGGACTACTTAAGTGCCTTTGCTGAAGCATACAAGAATCTCAGCCTTACACTGAATGTCAAAAAGACCAAGGTGCTCCACCAACCCTTGCTGATGGAACAATCTCATGCACCTTCTATTAAAGTCAATGGAGAACTGATGGAAAAAGTGGTGCACTTCCTATACCTTGGAAGTCATCTTTCCACTAAAGTCGGCATTTCTGTGGAAATGCAGCATCATCTGAACCATGCAAGCTCTGCTTCCACCTGCTTGAGACAAAGGGTCTTTGAGAACTGGGACATCTATCCCAAGACAAAGCTCCTTCTATAACATGCAGTGATTGTTCCAACACTACTATATGCATGTGAAACCTAGACAACATACAAGTGTCATCTGGAGGCATTGGAACAATGCTGCCTCAGGAGAATCCTAAACATTTCTTGGGAGGATAGGTGTGCAAACACTAGTGTCCTGGAAGAGTTGAACATGACCAACATTGAAGCCCTCATCATTCATCAATGACTTCATTGGACTGGTCAATTGGTGCACATATCTAATCAGTGACTCCCAAAACAGATTCTGTTTTCCGAGTTGGAGGAAAGACAGACGGGCAGTGGAGGCCAGCGGAAGTAATATAAGGGCATGCTGAAGGCACACATGAAAAAGTGCAGCATCGGTGTGGAAACTTGGGAGAACCTTGCCCAAGACCAACCCCAGTGGAGAATGGTAATCCAAGAGGGGTAGCGCAGTTTGAGAGGTCCCACCACAGTGCTGACAAGGAGAGGTGGAAAAGAAGAAAAGAGCATCAAAAACTGCCTTGCACCCCTCCAATAGCTACCAACACCTGCCCCTTCTGTGATAAGGCCTACAGCTCCAGAATCAGGCTGATCAGCCATCAAGGGACTCACAGATAGGAGGGTCACATGAAGATATCCTACTCTTTATTGAGGGACTGCCAAACGAAGGGAAGAAAGACACTTTGGGTGTTCAAGGAGGCACAGGATCATGATGAGACAAGAGCCACAGAGCTGGGGATGTCACCGTGTGAAAGGCTAATTTTCAGGGCAGGATTAACACATTTCAGTGTCAAATGAGATTGATTGAGTTCAAGTAGGAATCTAGATTAACAGCCATTACACATTTCCTAGAGAGACTATTGTGAAGTCACATTTTGATGTGTATTCATATTTAGACACAAATACGTATCTCTATGGTGCATCTAAGCTCATTTAATAAACATCTGTTGTGTGGTAAAAGAAAAGTTTTCCACCTCTCTTGCTCCCAGGTGCTGCTCAAAGGTAAAAGTGAGAATAGCTGTTGTTTCCACAGATGCCTGTTTCAGGCTAGTGGTTTTTTCAGCTCAGACGGAACAAAGTTGGAGAATAGATCTAAGTCTTTACTTGCACAGAGATATTCAAATATAGGGCACATTAAAGCCTAAAGTTTTATATAAGTGGATTCTATTTCTGCACAGCTTTGGGGGAAAGAATATTTTATTTGGAGTTATCCCATTTTATCTACCTGAAATGATTTTCTGTGACAGGAGCTTTAAACAAACCTCCACAAATGTTTCTGATTAAAGGTGGCGAATGAGTGAATCCTACATCTTTTCCCCATACACCTTACTTCCCTTCCCTAAGGTTGTGAGTCCAATATTTACACATTGCTTAATGTTAAGGTGCTGTAGCCAAAAGGAATGCCCCCCCCACCCCGAAATGACTTTGTATAGTTAATGGGCTTAGAAAAAATCATTCAGGGCAACGTTAAATCTAAATAAGATTTTGGGTTCCAAATTCTCTACTGAATCTAAACTGCTGAGTCTCTGACTTGGGTGGGAAACTGCTGTGGCAAGTCAGAGTCTGTCAGTGTATACTGAACATGAACACTGCTTACCACTCAGCCTCCCTGCCCATACAAAACACTGATACACATAGTACACAAATTTAAATCGCCATTGCTAAGTAAATTACATACAGCTTCTGTACTGTATCCTTCAGGGACCAAGACTAAGCATATACGTCAGGGCTGTCCTTGTACCTTCAGGTGCCCTAAGCAGCCCAATCTCCTGCATTCCCCTTTCCAGGGGCCAGGAGGTGGAGCTGGGGGACTGAGCCAGAAGGCTGGGTTGAGTGGAGGGCAGGGGATTGGTGCTTCTTGATGCAGCATTGACCTCTGGCTGTGCTAGGCATACACAGGCACAGCACAGAGGGGGTAAAGTGATGCCCCACATTTAGTGGTGCCCTATGAAGCTGAGTACTCTGTATAAGCCCAGGGACGGCTTTGACCTGTTTTGCAAGCACATCACATTACTATTATTATTATTATTATTATTGTAATGCCCAGGAGCTGCAGTCATGGTTAGGACCCATTATGCTGGATGCTGCTCAAAGAGCAGATGTTTGTGGCAATCTGCTTCCACACACGAGTGTCAGTGTGGGAGAAAACATAAAGATGCCTGCTTGAAAATGTATCAAATGCAAGCTATGGAGGCCATTTGAAGGTGAGCATCAACAGCTGGATCCTGAATGAGAGAAGATGGTCAGGGAGGGGATTGACTGAGAAAGAGATTGAAAGAGAAGCCCAGTGGCTTATGTTTGATGCAGTATTCTCTACTGCCAGAACAGGGATTAAACAAAGGCGCACTGAAGTCAAAGCCAGGGCCTCGGAGCATCATTCTGAATAGAGATGAGCAGCACTGTTCCCAGGGCTAAGGAAAGCAGAGGTAGGCAAGAGTCAATATTACCATTAGCCTCAGCAAGCACTGAGGTGAAGGGTGAGCGAGCACTTCACCACCTTGGACTCAGCACAGTAGAGGACAAGTTCTTGCCAGAGGCTTAGTGAGGAGAGGGAACCCAGGAGGAACAACATCTTCACGTCACTGTCAGAATTTTAATCCTACCAACTTGGCATTTGGCGAGCTGAGCAAGCGGAGAGTACAAATATGTATTCCCTTCAGTGCAGGAGAGAAAGAGCGGGGAGCTATTAAACCACAAAGTAGCCAGAATTATGCATTGAGGCACCGCCAGTTGCCCTGGTAGGATCAGAGTTCATCAATACAAAGGAAGTTTCTTCCCTGGTATTTTGAATTGATTCAGCCTTCGTGCTCCAAATAGAGGTAAGTGTTCTCTTCAGGAGAGCGCTCCTACCAGCATTTGGAGCAGGATGTAGCAACTCCAGACACACTACTACTACTAATTACTTCTGTAGGACAAGTCCTGAACACCTAGTGACAAGGGACTGCAGAATGATGCGATTGCAGAGCTGCGCAGGGAAGCGTAGCACCAAATCACAGATGGTGTATTATGAAGACTTCTCTGGATTGCAACAATATGCTGTGTGTCTTTTAGAAGTATCAATAGTTTGCCTGTTTCCAGAAGAGAAAGGTATCAAAGGCACCGCTTCAGACAGAACCAGTCCAGCTGCAACATTCAGTACCCCAAAGCTATATGAAGGCAGAGGAAAGACCAGGTTTTTGCTTGCTTAGCTGTTAGAGGGAAAGGCTCAGCAATGTAAACATAATACATAATAAAATAGATAAGAGAATAAATTAGTCTCTGAAAAGAAGGGACAGTAGAAAAGGAACCAGATACCGATTGTAGCCAACTCTATTCTGTTATAAACTTGTTTCGTGATTCTGAACCAACACAGAGGCACATATTACACAATTGTCAAATCATAGCAGCTTGGCAAATTACACACTGTGTCTGTACAACATTCTTTGAGCACTAAGGCTCTTGTTTACCAGCCTACTTCCTCTCCATGTCTTGCAGAACAAATAAATGCACTATTTCTAAGGTATGCCCTTCTCCAAGTAGATCATTTCTGATGTCTGACTTCTTGGGTTTCCTGATAAATTACCCTCTTTTTTCACCTCAAGCAGAAAATACTCTTCCGCCAATAATCTCTGACTGTCAGTTCTGATTACTTGTAAACAGTGAAGCTCTTTGAATATTTCTATTTGTGAAAAGTGTTCATTTTCTCACTCATGTCTCCCCGTGTGAGATTGCTGGCAAACCTGACAGCTGTGCTTTATGTTATTTTGTTAAAGTTGTTAGTGCCACAGAGTGGTTTACGTTTTCATCACGGCTAGCCTTAAGGGGAACACAGTATTGTTTTATAATACATTCACATTGTGAAACTTCTGTGCCTTGCCCTTTACAGGAGCAAATTCATAACACAGCAGGCAGTTGTGATCCTGGGTCTAAGTCTGGTATCTGCTTTGAGTATTGAGTACATTTATGGTGGCTTCAACTATGCAATGCCTTTGTAAGAAAGAGCAGAAGTCTCTAATGTAAATGTCTAGCTGAAAGTGCTGAAAATAGCTTTTCTATTAATTAGCAATGTTGCTCTTCTCAACGAATATGTACTGTTGATGCTTAAGAGTTTATAACCACTAAAGTATTTAAATACAAGAAAAATCAAAGCACTGCAAACTAATTATGTCAAACTACTGCACTATAACAAAGCTCCATTGCTTAGCCAATTATATATTATAACATCATATTATCTAACTGGTAGCCAAAATGGACCTGAGCTTTTGCCAGCTGCACTACTTGGAACAGGTATTGCTCCCAACCCAATTGTCTATGTTAGCACAAATACGCCTTGGGACTCCAGTGCATGTTTTCCACACCAAATGTGCCCAGAGAGGCACTACCTGCAAAATGATATTGTGTAGTCATATATTTGTATGGACTGGGGCAGGGAAGGGTTAGAAGTCCCACTACTACATCAGTGGATGGTTAAGTATTTCTGAGCTCCCTAGAGTAGACTGAAATCAAATGAGAAGAGGGTTAACGTTGTGAATCACATTCAGTGGCAGGCTGCCTTGTGCTAGCACATTCAGTACAGCTGCCTCATGCCATAGCATGAAAGAACTTAACCCCAAACCAATGCTTCTGGTTGGATCCATCACTGGCATAGAAGCAGTAAAGGAGCTCTTATGGATTGGATCCATGGACCATAAGATGGATAGAAAGTTGGCTTGATAGTCGGGCCCAACGGGTAGTGGCCAATGGCTCAATATCTGGATGGTGGTTTGTTTCAAGCGGAGTGTCCCAAGGCTCGGTTCTGGGACCGGTGCTGTTCAACACCTTTATTAATGACCTGGATGAGGGACTGGATTGTACCCTCAGCAAGTTTGCAGATGTCACCAAGCTAGGGGGTGAGGTAGATACATTGGAGGGTAGAGACAGGATCCAGAGTGACCTGGATACATTGGAGGATTGGGCCAAAAAAATCTGATGCAGTTCAACAAGAAGTGTAGAGTCCTGCACCTGTGAGGGAAGAATCCCAAGCATTGTTATAGGCTGGAGACCAACTGTCTAAGCAGCAGCACTGTGAAAAGGGACCTAGGAATTATGTTGGATGAAAGGCTGGATATGAGTAAACACAGCGTGCCCTTGTAGCCAAGAAGGTCAATGGCATATTGGGCTGCATTAAAAGGAGCATTTTAAGCAGCTCTAGAGACATTGTTCTTCCCCACTATTTGGCACTGGTGAGGCCACATCAGGAGTATTGTGTCCAGTTTTGGGCCCCCCAGTATAAAAAGGATGTAGATGTGCTGGAGCAGGTTCAGCAGAGGGCAACGAAAATGATTAAGGGACTGAAACACATGACCTCTGAGGAGAGGCTGAGGAATTTGGGCTTATTTAGTTTGCAGAAGAGAAGACTGAGGGGTGATTTAATAGCAGCCTTCAACTTCCTGAAGGGGAGCTCTAAAGAGAAGGAGAGAAGCTGTTCTCAGTGGTGACAGATGGCAGAACAAGGAGCCAGGGTCTGAAGTTACAGAAGGAAAGGAGTAGATTGGATATTAGGAAAAACTTCTTCTCTAGGAGGGTGGTGGAGCACTGGAATGTGTTGCCTAGAGAGGTAATGGAATCTCCATCCCTAGGGATTTTTAAGCCCCGGCTTGACATAGTCATGGCTGGGATGACTTAGTTGTGGTTGATCCTGTTTGAAGCAGGGGGCTAAACTAAAATGCTGTGGTTGTAAGGAGTTACTTTTTGCATTGACTCTGTTGTAATGATTGTGGTTTTTATTGCTTCTTTTTAATATTTTGGAGAATGACCTCAAACACATGCTTAAATCTAAATATATGAATAATTAGATCCCTACTCAGCAAAGCACTTAACACCTACTGAACTTAAAGCACATGTTAGTACACTTTACTCAGTCAGGACCTCTAGGATGTCTTGTATCTATCTGCAGATTCTTCTTCACCTGGTCGGGACTGAAGCATCTGACTCTCAGAAATGTGCTTCACACCAGTACTGTATATAGATGTGACCAGAAAATGTACTCACTTCTCTGAACTAAACCAAAATGCCCTAAAAGTTTTGACAGTATTTAAGTATTAGAGACTCACAATTAGTACATGAGGAATTGAGCTGTACATATGGCACCTTCTTTTCATGTGTGATATTCAGGGAAATATGTAGCTTGCATCCTGATTATCATTGCATAGCCCAGATCTTGACACAATTCCAGCTTAAAATTCCAGGAAATAGAACATAGGATGAAGGAGATGCTTGATGCTTGACATGATGTCCAGAGGGGCAAGACCAAACTTGCCCAATGCTTGGCGGTGCGTTATCTACAGCACAGTGTGTGTCTAGAGGATTTTGTGCATTGTGTTTTGATACTTTTTCAATACGGATTAAAGGAAACGGAGCTGCCCATTATCCTCCTGGCTAACTCAGGCTGTTTGAAACACCTCTGTCCATTTAGAGACACAGGTTGGGTGAGGTTGGATGAACTTCTGTTGCTGAAAGGGACAAGATGTCAAGCTTATACAGGGTTCTTTTTCAGGGCATCCCTCTGCACAGCTGTGAAGAGAAGCTGAGTCCCCATTTAGAGATGTGGAATTTCCCAGTGACATGTTCACCAGAGCTGGCTGGAGAAATTGTAGAAGACATGGGAAGGAAAAGGCAACCACATGGCTGATGATGTTGAATGGACCTGTTTACATAGGCCACTGCTCAATGCTGCCATTCCATAAGACTGCTGTGTTGAGTCATAACTGCAGTCGGACAACGCTGGTTGAATTTTGTCTGTGCATGTGCATTATTTAATGGAAAACGGCACTCTTCCAAATGAGCGGTGCCAGCAACTCGTGCTATCTGCACACAGCAGAGTAATGTTCCATGCTGCCTCGACAGTGAGACCAGGCCCTAGGGTTCTGTACTGAAGTGATCTGGTCCAGTTACCTACGCAGGGAGTCCCTGAGTCAGACCTTCACACATTAAGCTTCAGCTGAGCAATTACCTATAGTCAGCAGCAAACTCCGTAAGGTCCATGACGTGCCAAAGACGACATACTTGCACCAGATAAGTTGATTCAATTTGCATCTAGCAAGATGCAGCAAATTCACCAGTCTACGCTCCTAGGTACAGACATGCCAATCAGCTAGACTCAGAAACTATGTTGACCTCTCTGGATTGAGCCTTGTATCACCAAAAGCCTCCCTTAGTGGGCCACTGTGAGACTCTGGAAAATGCTGACAAACAAACTTGACACTGCCATTAGTCTCAGGAGGAAAGTTTTGGTCAGTGCCCAGACAGCATTACATGGGTGAACATTAGAGATCAGATCATGGCTTAATGGTCTTTGGGGATGGTGCAAGAACTATACACTGTAGATGATCTACATGCATGAAGGCTGATTTTCATCAAAAGGCTTTAAACATTAAAAAGAAAATAGACAACAAACATTTTGCTTTTGCATACTCAATGCTCATTCACGTTTTATATATCTGCTCCGAATGCTTATGTTTGCCTCACTCGCACTCTCTAACTGCTCCTCTGCTCCCACCTGGGAAAGAAACCGACAACGAAAAAACAGATGGCAATGCAATGAAACATTAAATCCAATCCCAATACCAGAGTGATACCATGAATATTTCACAGAAGTGCCACGCTTGAAAAGACAACATTACGACCTTTTCTATCATTGGAAGGGATGTCTAACCTTGTAATTGCTGATGACTTGCCGAGGACGTACTGTAGGGAGAACAAACTATTTAAAAGAAGGTCTTGTATATTTGTTTAAAAATTAGCGTCTCAAAATTCCCATTATAATCTGCCAATATGGATGACATTTACTTCAGCTGTGCAAAATAAAACAAACCCTAAAATGCAAGTTGCATTAAGAATCTATTGACAATGCAATGACCTACTGTCATCCCAGCCAAAGAAGCTCTATCTAAGACAAATGCCCCCAAAGTCTGTAAACTCAGTTTGTGAAGCATTAATTAAAATATCCTCAATATCTGAAATAAATATAGAAACTAGCAGGGGCTTACATCGCCTTTGCTGACATGAGGCAGGGTATGGCATGGTACTAGACTCATGGAAGCGTAAACTGTATTACAAGTTGGGGATGCCAGATGGCTAATGGCCCTTTCCAGTTCCTGACAGTTGGTTGAATAGTGCCTGGAAAGTTCACCCTGTACACCGGAAGGTTTCTGAAAAGATGTTGTATGAATGACTGAGTAATTTCTTCACTTCTGGCAAACTCCTCACAAAGTTTTAAAAATTCACTTTCCATTGCAGAAGAGGCACAAAATCCTGCTCACAGGACTAGCCGTGACATATGATGGGGATAGAGACAACCACTGAGAGCCCGGCAAGAGGTCTCTGTCGTGGCCTAATATTGTATGGCAGGGAGGTCTAGATCATCAACAACAGTGAAGAGGAACTGTGGTGGTGAGGAATCATTTAATACATCTCCAGCAAGCAATGACATGCCACACCCTTCCATGTGTACAATGACCTCTCAATGTTCCTTCCAGTTATGCAACATAGGTATATCTCCACAGATATTATATTTAACAGGGGATTTTGTCCTGGTGCAATATGAGTGCAGCAGGACAAGCCATGACATTCAAAGCATCTTTCCCCTCAGCCTGCCTGTGCAGGATCTCATCCTAAGCCAAAGGGTACACACATACATATATCCTATGGGTCCTTCCTGGGGACTGACCCCTCTTTGGATTGCCACGACCACCATTTTACCTGCAGAAGCATACCATTCCCTCCCACTCTTCATGCATATCTCAGTGTAATCTAAGAACAGGTGCTCCACGAGAGGGGAGAGGATTAAGTTTCATGCTCCAGATATCAGCTTGCCCTTTCTTTTGTAAGGGGTGTAGCTTGCTCATTGATGCATTTGCAGTTCTTATCATAGAAATATACTCCGTAGACCAAGAAAAATGGTAAAGACTATGGGCCAAAACCTGCAGTCCTCACTGGGGTGAAACTTGCCTGGGCTGTAGCAGTTGTTTTGGCAGGGCTGGATGGGAAAAAAAAAATCACACACTGCCTGCCCCTGGGAGGGGGGGAACTCTACTGCTCTGTCAGCAAAGCTCTGGTAGTGGGCCCTTTTGCAAATGCTTTCACTTGCTGGCTGAGGGAGGCCAGAGCCCACCCACCATGTGTCATGTAGATGTCTGAGTCTCTGAGGTTCTACAGCTGACCTTTGTAAAAGATTGGAGGGGTTGAAGAGAGATAACCGTGCCTGTATATGTTACAGTTACTTAAGGCTGATATCTACTAATAAGATGGGATTTTGTTTCAAAATATTGCGAGTTGTATTAAACTAATAAAACCCAGTTCCACATCTATGTCTGTATCCAGTAGACCGATATTGAGAAGAATCAGGAAACATTCACAATGCTCCCACTGAGCTAAATTAAGATACCTGCACACACACGTATATGGAAACTACGGCAAATGTCATTTGAAGAAGCTTTCTTGTACAGTTTCACTATCCCCTATAGCTGGACAAATTAATGCATGTCATGGGAACAATTTTTCATGCAGTAATTCAAGACAGAGAGTGTCCATGCAGTGTGATGATGAAAACAATTGTTGGGAGTATTTACCCACACTTTCCTGAGCTCAAAATAGTTTGATTCAAATTCATTCTCGATTCAGTTTTAATTTTAACCAGTTTGGCCATTCTTTAGGAGCAGCGGAGTTTAACAAGTTCAGACAAATTTGCAAATAGATGTGAATGATGCACCTCCTCAGAGGAATGGTAACAGAGAGGGAACCATGTTAGTCTGTATCTTCACAGAACCAAAAAGCAGTCCTGTAGTACTTTACAGACTAACAACATGAATTTAGCGGGTGACAAGCTTTCATGGGGCAGACCCACTTCTTCAAAACTCATGGGTCTGTTCCACGAAAGCTCATCACCTAATAAATCATTTTGTTAGTCTTTAAAGTGCTACAGGACTGCTTTTTGGTTTTACCCTCAGAGGTGTAGAATTTCTCAGTTGACCCAAATGTTCACCACTAATATTTGGGGATTAAAAGGCAGGTTCCCAAAAGCCCTTGGACTGTCTGTGATGGATTTCTTCCAATTCACTGAAAGTGTTGGAAAAGGAATTTGCAGGTTTCTACCTGCTATCTCACCAATGGGGAACTGACAAGGGTTAGGTTAGACTGCACCACTCTCACTTCTTGTGGAGAACACAGTCACACAAATGATCTCATTAATTTCAGTGGGGGTTTGAAGAGTAACTGGGCAGATCCAGCAGAGCAGCTTGTTGGAAAGGGGTCTGTCTCCTCAAGTCATTCTCACAATTGTTTTACCAATCTTCTGACACACCGGAGATTGTAATTTGTTTCTGCTTCTATGGGCTGTACCTGCTCTCTGCAGAGCTGCACAAAGTCCTGCAAACCGCTGTCATCCATTTTCACCTCCAGCAATTCATACATTTCATGGAGGTGCTGAGATTGGTCAGCACACCATTTTAACAGCTTTGCTTTTCAGACAGCCACAGGGTAGCCTGTGAATCACTCCAAGTACAAAGCAAAACAAAAAACAAAACCCTGCTTGCTGTGTATTTGTAGTTAATGTTCTCGTGTCAACTGGCTTGTAGTCATCTGAACAAATCATAGAGCAAAAACAAATGACTCATCCTATATTTCAGCTAGGAAATCGTAGCCCAGTTTTTCTTAAAAAAAGAACAATATTTTACTGATGGTGCATCAAATCTGTTCCACTGGGTAATGGTATGTTGCCCATAACCTTCCACAAAGTTCACCGTCTTTGTCTGTGTTCATAGAGTTGACTTCTTAATTGTGTTGTTCACTGGCTGTGTCAAGTGGAGTTTTTCTTTGACTCTGCTCACTCTGTATTGCATCTTTTAATCAGTATGTATAATTACTTACCACAATCTGCCATGCCAGATTTTCTAAGCATTAGTCTAATTAACTTAAGCTTGATAATTATGTTTCAGATATCATAACAGTATGCGTGGAATTTGCAGATTATGTTGCCAGCTTAGTCAAGTCTGGTAACTTGTTTCTAACAATTCCTTTTTCTGTTTTTCTCCATTTGGGGGGCTTGGCGATTTGTTTTTGTGAGGCTGAAGGTCTCCCCAAAATCAAAATCAGCTTATTTCTGAGATGTCATCAAATAAATCACCATAGGCAGGGCTCAGGTCCAAAATGCAAAGCTTTCATGGATATACACAGAGAGGGAAAATAATGTGTTACTGATACAAGAAAGTTGAAAACTCCTGTAGAGGAAATCATGCATTCATTCAAACACAAAACTACAGTGGCTAATGGTCAATTATAAAAGTGCTTACACTGTTCACAGATCGCTGGCCTGAATTATTCTAATGATATGCCTGTTGGCACCCATATGTAGCCAATAAATCACTGATAACATGCAATAGACTTGGCAAACAGACCTTTAAAATAAAGATCAGCCTTTATAAAAAGAAGAAGGCCAGTTGGATGTATAAATATGCCAGGCTAAGACCCCAAGCCAGGATAAATATATGCTGAAAAGACTTACCAGTATGTCCTCTTTAACAAATAAAGTAGAAGACATCTGGCACTGGGCACTGATTTTACTTGGGATCCTGATCTCCAAACTATGACTGTCCATTCCCACCCTTAGAGACTACCTGAGCTCCACTTCCACAGGGGAAAAATGTCCTTCTTAGTTTTGTTGTCTTTCGGGATGACAACATGAATATTGCGTTTCACCTTAATTAATGCTTGTCAGGCACTGTGGTCAAATGTGCTTTATCTTTTCCAGACATAAATGATAGGACAAATTAAAAAGAATCCCCCCAAGAGCTTGATAAATAAATGTTTCTATCTGTCGCACATGTAAAAATCTGATCACAACACAAGTCAGTGTACGCCAACTAGGGTAATGTCTATAACCAACTAACAACAATCTCAAATGGCTATGTGAACTATGTACAATGAACAAACACCAAAGAAGGAACGGGGAGCAGGGGACTAGATCACTGTCTTAGCTGTCACAGTAAGAGCGCGAAGCAACAGGGGTTCAAACTCTGGTCAAGTGGCAGTAAAAGAGAACTGGCAGCAGCATTGGAGGTGCGTAGTGCATGAACAAATCCATCGACACGCTCACAAAACCCTTCTGGCTCTGGTGCACAGCACACGTCTGTACCTCCACCTTTGGAACACAGAGAGGGGCTGTCACTCAGAAAAGCAGCAACGTCATTGTGGGAAATCCTCCAGAAATGCATACTGTACGTTGTTACTTTCACTGTGTGGTGCTTAGCACAGAGAGGGACCTCTGTGAGATGCCAGAGAGTTATACAATTGCAGCTGTACTGAATGACTGTAACTGCAGAGAGAGGGAAGTCTCGGATGGGTGGCTCACCGGGTGGAGTGGTTAACGACCGAGATGACACAAGTACCGGGACTTTTTACCATGAATCTAGATTATCAGGGTGGTTATGTATTTATTGTGTTACAGGTTGTACCTCCCTGGCCCAGCACCCTTGGGACAAGACTGGTCACAAATAAGGGCGTTTACCAGACCACGGGAGGCCAGGCATCTGGACTCTCCTGCCTACTGGCCAGGCTCCCCTCCTGGTGGCTGGCCCTGCTTCCTATCCCCAGGCAGCCAGCAGAGCTCCACTTCCGGACTGCCAGTGCGGCTCCAGGCCACAGAGCTCTGTTCCCAGCCCACCAGCCTGGCTCCCTAACACAGGGCTTTGCTCCTGGCTTGCTGAACAGGCTCCCTGCCCCTGGACTGCTGGTTGGACTCTGCTTCTGGCTGCTGGCAACCTCTGCTGCAGGGTCTCTCTGGTCCCGTAACATCCATGGTCCTGCTGGACCACAGATGTTGCCAGACCAGAGATGTTCAACCTGTGCTAATAAGTGTGGGGACAAATCAGGTTTATACTGTGACAACACTGAAACAGTTTCTCTTTTTAGGAAACAAATTAACATTCCAATTATCTTGAATAAATTCACCTCAAAATATGGAAGAGTACAATGGTCTAAAAATCCTTCTGCTCATCTACAGTCTACTTTAACTAATTTCACGTCACAAGTCTACCTCAATTAACATTTTTCTGTATTTCACACATGGGTAACTGTATTACTGAATGTACAATCCCTTTCCAAATTTAATAGCTGAGGTACCTTACTTTTTTGATTCTACAAATACAGGCAAATTCTTTCCTGCTAATATCTCAAACCAATTAAAATTATTTTTCCACTGACTCTGTATTTCTTAGATGTATGTATGAACCAAAAAGGTCTTACATTTGTCACATAATTATTGCTTGGAAATGATCTAGTGTGCAGTACTCCAAAGGCTTAGAGAGATTGTAAAATTAACAAATTTTACATTTTGCTTTCCATTCTTTGTAGCGTGTGGTTTTAAACAGTGGTCATCAGCTGAATACTTAGAAGAAAGACTGATTAGTATCATTCTTAACAATGTGAACTATAAACACTGTGGAACTCTGTAAGTTATCTGATGGTGCGCAAAGGAAAATAGAATGCTTTGGCAGGCCTGTGTTTGGCTATCTACTTTTACAAAAGTAGAGGATGGAAATAAAGAGCTGCAGTAAAATACTAAATATCGCTATAACATTCCATGGGCATTGTAGATCAGTCATACAATATCCACTGACGCAGTCTGTTTTAGAGCTTTTGAATGCATGCATCACTCTAATATCTAAAGCCCCATCTACACTCACCCCCTCTTCCAGAAGAGACATGGTAAAGAGCAGAGCAGAAGATGCAGATGAGGGGTGGATTAAAATATCTTGCACCTCATTACCATATCCCTGTGAGATCTCACATCTAGAAGATCTCCTTCTGGAAACAAAGCTGTCGTGTGGACGGGGCTCCTTTGGAAGGACATGGGGGTACTTCCGAAGGAAATCTCTCTTCCCGAAGACCCTTCTTCTGCAAATGTTTGCAGAAGAAGAGTCTTCCAGAAGAGGGATTTCTTTCGGAAGGATCCCCCTATCCTTCCAAAGGAGCCCCGTCCACACGACAGCTTTGCTTCCAGAAGGGGATCTTCCAGAAGTGAGAGCTCATGGTGATATGCTAATGAGGTGCAAGATATTTTAATCCATGCCTCAGTTGCAACTCCCACCCTGCTCATTACCATGCCCCTTCCGGGATGGGGGGGTGAGCGTAGGCGCAGCCTACGGGTATGTCTACACTGCAGCCTTATTTTGAAATAAGCTGTTCTGGAATAGTGTATTTCAAAATAAAGCTGCCACACACAAAATGCATTTTGAAATAGCCCTCAGATGTTTTGAAATAGAGCATCTACACACAGTAGAGCCTATTTCAAAACAGAGACATTGGGCACAGTATGGCTTATTTTGAAATAGGTTCTATTCCCGTCTACACAGCCCTGAAATAACTATTCCAAAATAGGTTGAAATAGGTGCTGTTCCTCATGGAATAAGGTTTACTTATTTCAAAATAAGGCAACAGCTATATAGTATATATAACCAAAACACTTTCAAAATAGTGGTTGTGTTGTGTAGATGCTAGCACAGTTATTTTGAAATAAGGGCTGTTATACTGAAATAACTTTGCTGTGTAGATGTACCCTAAAGCTACATCCACACTAGCCCTTTCTTTTTGGAAGGGGCATGGTAAGGAGGGAACTCGGAAGATGCTAATGAGGCACTCCTATGAATATGCAGTGCCTCAATATCGTAACGGTGGCCTCATGCGCAATTCAAAAGAGCCACTTTCAGAATGCATACCACCCGTATAGACAGGGGCCTTTCGAAAGGACCCTCTGACTTCAAAAGCCCCTTCTTCCTATTTGGTTTTAACCTGGAACTTAATTATAGGTTGAATCTCTCTAGTTTGGCGCTCTCTCATCCAGCTACATCTATAGTCCGGCATGATTTTAATTAGCTTGATGACCACATAGCATGGGTGTAGCCAAATTTCCCGTGGTCCCATAAAGTTTATTTCCAGCCACCAGTCCTTGCTCTCAGTGTTCTGTTACTGTTATTTATCTGTAATTTACCCCAAATATCTTTTAAGAGCCAGAAAGCAGTGGAAGCGGTGATCATACCACTGAACAACATTAACCAGCCATGGTCTGGCAAATTCTCTCATCTGGCACCAGTCATTTCCCCAGGGTGACAGATTAGAGAGGTTCAACCTGTACCTGGGGTAGCTCTGTATCATCTGAAGATTTTGCCATCTCACTGTTTACCCATTTATCGAGCTCATTTACACACATTTTGAACAGGAGCGGTCCCAGTACGAACATGTGAAGGACACCACTGTTTACCTCTCTCCATTCTGAAAACTGACAATTTATTCCTACCCTTTGTTTTTCATCTTTTAAGCAGTTGCCAATCCATGAGAGGACCTTCCCTCCTGTCCCATGACAGCTTACTTCACTTAAGAGCCTTTAGTGAGAGATCTTCTCAAAGGCTTTCTGAAAATCTAAGTATACCATATTTTCAGGATCCCCCTTGTTCACATGCTTTTTCACCTCCTCAAAAATTCTAGTAGATTGGTGAGGAATGATTTCCCTTTACAAAAAAGCATGTTGACTTTTCTCCAACAGATTGTGTTTATCTATGTATCTGATATTGTTCTTTACTGTTTTGTTTCTTTATCTATGTTTCTTATCTTTTGTTTGTTTATCTATGTTACTGATATTGTTCTTTACTGTTTCTTACTTTATTGTTCAACCCATTTGCCAAATACTGTAGCCCATCTTACTGGCCTGTAATTGCTAAGACCATCTCTGGAATATCTTTTTAAAAATTGGCAACATATTAGATATCCTCCAATCATTTGGTACAGAAGCTGATTTAAAAGATAAGTTACAAATCACAGTTAATAGTTCTTCAATTTCACATCTGAGTTCCTGCAGAACTTTTGAGTGAATACTGTCCGGTCCTGGTGATTTATTACTATTCCATTTATCAGTTTGTTTCAAAATCTTCTCTTATGACACCTCCGTCTTGGAGAGTTCCTCGCATATGTCACCTAAAAGAATGGCTCAGGAGTGGGAGTCTCCCTTAAATCCTCAGCTATGAAGTCCAAACCAAAAAAATTCATTTAGTTTTTCCACAAAAGCTTTATCTTCCTTGAGTGCTCTTTTACCATGTCAACTGTTTAGTAGCCAAACTTGTTGCTTAGCAGGCTTCCTGCTTCTAATGTTCGTTAAAAAAAATTGGTCTTCCTTTTTGAGTCATGGGCTAGCTAGACTTCAAATTCTTTTGTGGCCTTTCTAATTAAATTTTTACACTTAAGTTGCCAGAGTTTATGCTCCTTCCAATTTTCCTCACCAGGAATTTAACTTCTACTTTTTTAGCATTCAAAGCATGGGAGTCAATAGGGGAGCTTAAACAGCCACAGCTACAAGGACATATTGTGTAGTAATGTGAGTTAATTTACATTCAGGTATTTGTTTCAAATTGAGATAACCATATATTTGCACATGGCCTTTCTGTCATTTCTTCTGAAACCCAATGAATGGCATTATAATGAGGTTTTACAGATCAGGCCAGAGACAATGATATATGTCTATATAGCTACATAAAGAGTTTATTTTGTATATTAATTTTGATATCAAATGAGATGTGGGTGGCCTATTTGGCTACACTAGAGAAACCGTGCCCTGAAAGACGATGTTCTCATTAACTGAAGCTGCAAGCCCAACTCTTATCTAAGAGGATGTTTACTTTGTTGGCTGCGCAGCAAGTATAATACAGAGAATAAATCTTTCACTGTTGCCACTCAAATTGAGGGCACCCTGTCGCGCATTGTGAGAGCTTAAAAAAATTAAATACAGACTCCATCAATAAGAGGAAAAGTAAAAGAGGAAAGGGGAGGATGGGAGTTAATCAATACATGCAATGCTATCTGGTTAATTTAGCACACATCGGAATCTGGTATTTCTAGGTAAGATGCATATTTTATTCTTATCGGCATGCACTCTCCATCCAGTTATTTTGCTTGTATCAGAGAAGTCTAGAAAGGCTAACATTTTATCCCTTATCTCCCGGTGTCCCTCCCACAGTGATACTAGCCTTTGGCTCCAGAGCATACTTCATATTTTGGAGTCAAATGTGTCACGTAAATTCTTTAAACATATCTAATTTCAGTGATCCCATTTTTGAATTGATATTGAACTTCACTCGCATAGTCACTGAATCTCACTTCACATTTCCTATCTGGAACTCAGCTGTGATTTTAACGAGGCTCTGTGTAGAAACTACCTAGTAGGATGCTAGTGATCTAAGCTAGGTTTCTCATTACAGAGAAATCTCTTCAATTGTTTGCATCAGAATACCAGAGTTTTAAAGATAATTAATTTGTCTCAATACCTTTATCAGTATTTCTGTGTACTTTGAATAGAAACATATATGGACATTTTATAATGGGTGGAATTCTCTTCTATTCAAGGAGCAATAAAAAGCCTGGGCACCAATAAAATACCACTCAGGACGTATGGTTTGACTTGTGGCTTGGGTTTTGAACTGTCCTTCTGCACTGGGGTTATTTTTTTCACTCTGTTAAATAGACAATCCTGTGATCTTTGCTCACCTGATCTGTGGCTAGGGCTGGCTGGAGAACAACAATTCTGTTTTATGAAAAATGTCGAGATTTTGTCAACATTTTTTGTTCAGATGTGTCATGATACTGAGATCTTTCAAAGTTTTTCATAGAAAAATGAGGGAGTGCAACTGGAAAGGGTACCAGGTTCTACACGATTTCCCAGGCATAACGAGTCTCACTGATGACATTCTTACTGTGGGAGAAGGAAATGACAAGGAACAAGACCATGATTCCAAGCTCCTAGACAGGAGCTGACGGTGGGGTAAGAGGCTGAGTTTGGATAAGCTGAAGCTGAGAAGAACTGAGGTCCCCTATATTAGACCTTTGCAGCACTACAGCAAAATATAAGTTAACTGAGAACCATTTAGTAGGTGCCCACAGCAAAATATGGAGAGGGAGACTGGTGACTTCCAGGGATAGCCAATAATCTTTCCAGATTCTGTGCACGTCACCCTGCAGGCTGTGAGTTCTTGAACCAGTCAGACACCAGGATGTGGCATGGGAATGGTCAAGGACTCAAGAATAGCCAAGAACAAAATAGAGAAAATCATAAGTTTGAAACCAGCCCAAGCCCTCCAGCCCAACACAGTAGTTGCAGCTATGGCAGGACGACTCAGAAGGTGACTCAGGAGCAAAGGCAGCATCCAATAGTATTTGGTAGCAGAGCCCAGACAGTCATAGAAATGAAACTGTAATTGATGGATCTCAGCCTTATAGCTCCCCAGGATGGTCTGACATGGAACTGCAATTGACCCTGCCTCAGTTTTCCATAACTGGTGAAACCTACATCCATCTTAGACTCCTCCTGGGTACCCAAAAACAATGGGAAAATGACTCATCTGTAGAGATAGCCATGTGACTGATGATAAGGTAAAACAGACAGGAAGGGATCCTCACCTGGCAATATTATACCATTGCAATACACCTTCCCAAGGATTAATAACTCCAGAACTGGGAGCGGTGGACCAGAGAACCGAGACACTACTTCCTGTGCGTGATCACCTGCTGCAGCTCATCAGAAGAATGGTAGATAGAACACAAAACCAGTTAAGAGAATGCCAAGATAACCAGGCAGCTTGCAAAAGCAAAGGAGATGAGGACTCAAGAGACATATACATTTGGGAAACATGCCTGGGTCCAACCTTCAAACAGCAACATCAAGTAATGAACAAAGGCAAAAACCCAAGTTGCAGTGGAAAACAGGTCACATGAAGTAGACAGACACTCGGTGGAAAAGGAGCCAAACACACATGCAGGCTGCGTCTACACGTGCACGCTACTTCGAAGTAGCGGCACCAACTTCGAAATAGCGCCCGTCACGTCTACACGCGTCGGGCGCTATTTTGAAGTTAACTTCGACGTTAGGCGGCGAGACGTCGAAGCCGCTAACCTCATGAGGAGATAGGAATAGCGCCCTACTTCGACGTTCAACGTCGAAGTAGGGACAGTGTAGACGATCCGCGTCCCGCAACGTCGAAATTGCTGGGTCCTCCATGGCGGCCATCAGCTGCGGGGTTGAGAGATGCTCTCTCTCCAGCCCCTGCGGGGCTCTATGGTCACTGTGGGCAGCAGCCCTTAGCCCAGGGCTTCTGGCTGCTTCTGCGGCAGCTGGGGATCTATGCTGCAGGCACAGGGTCTGCAACCAGTTGTCAGCTCTGTGTATCTTGTGTTGTTTAGTGCAACTGTGTCTGGGAGGGGCCCTTTAAGGGAGCGGCTTGCTGTTGAGTCCGCCCTGTGACCCTGTCTGCAGCTGTGCCTGGCATCCCTATTTCGATGTGTGCTACTTTGAAGTGTAGACGTTCCCTCGCTGTGCCTATTTCGATGTTGGGCTGAGCAACGTCGAAGTTGAACATCGACGTTGCCGGCCCTGGAGGACGTGTAGACGTTATTCATCGAAATAGCCTATTTCGATGTCGTAACATCGAAATAAGCTATTTCGATGTTGGCTGCACGTGTAGACGTAGCCACAGAGTGCTAGCAGACAACAGATACACCTGGAGGGACAGGGCCAAGACCAGGACCAACAAGATTTAGGAGAAAGCCTCAGCTGCCTGACATAGAATTAGAAGAAACTAGATATATGTGCAATACAGGAGGACATGACTCTCACCTACAGCAATGACACAAACAAGAAGTAGGAGACTGGTTCGAAGGCCAGCATGCATTAAGGACTATGATCACACTGGGCTAGCAGAAATGGCCATGCACTTAGTGAGAGCTATGTCCTAGCAACCTCTGCCCCCAGCTAGTCAGCAAAACCTGGTACAAGAGATACAACAACAAAATTTTTGAAAAAAAAAGATATTGCAACTTTCACGGAACTTAGAGAAAGGAGCATAGGTTGCAGAAGGGAAGAATTTGGAGGAAGCAAGAAGAAGTCCATCTATGGCACATGGCTTAAATAGGATGTCTAGGTGTCCAGTTTGGAACTGGAAAGGCCAGCTGACAAGGGGACCTGACCACGTCTGGTCAGATCTCACGCATAATGGTCTTCAGCTTATGCCTAAGCATCATGCTGAAGTGGCACCTAACACTGATAAGCACACTGTATATAAGCCCTCAGAACAAAACAGAGAAAGTTGAATGCATGTTACCCATTATCTGAAGAGTGCGGCATGAGCTCTGCTTTAATGAAGGTGATGGGTCAAAGGAGCTTAAGTGCTCACCTATTGTGCCAATGGGCATGAAAAAAGGAGAGAGATTACCTCATAGCATGAGTCAGAAAAGAAGTAATAGACCTGTGGGGGCAACATAACAAATTAGTTGAAATTCTACACATACATTTTTAGTGAAGCTCCTTGGATGAAAAAAATGTCACCAGCAATTTCAAAATGTGACAAAACGTGTCTGTCTTCTAACTTACAGCACCCTCCTCCTGCAGTGTCAGGAGATTGTTCTAGCCCATTTACCCCAGAGTCGTCATTGTCATCATCATCATCCTCTGACACAGGAAAAAAGACAAACAGAGCCTCACATGCAAATCCAGCAAGACATGCCCCATGTCCAGAGGTGCTTACGTTGTGGGGACCACATCCTGCAGGCTTTATTCACAAATGGAAACTTTGATCACATGATTGACCCCCATCTGACATTACTGGAACTACCCACAAGGAGAAGAACCACACCAGGACAAAGGCCACAGCCAGAGATGTTGAATTAGACGATGCATGCACAAAGGTGAGGAGTAGTAAAAGAGGACAATCTGCACTGCTGAAGATTAGCACAGGACCTAGTAGTTCTGTTTTTTTTGTTTTTTTTTTTTAATTTTAAGACAGCAGTTGGCTTATTTCGAAATTGGTAAACCTCATTCTACGAGGAATAGCGCCAATCTCAAAATAAGGGCTGTGTGGACAGGGAATAGAGCCTATCTCCAACTAAGCCATAGCGTGTCCAATGGCTCTGTTTTGAAATAGGCTCTATTGTATGTAGATGCTCTATTTTGAAATAGCTGAGGACTATTTTGAAATGCTTTTTCTGTCTAGATATGCTATTTCAAAATAATCTATTCTCAAATACCTCTTCCAGAACAGCTCATTTCAAAATAAGGCTGCTGTGTAGACATACCCTGTGTCACACAAACTTTGC
This sequence comes from Carettochelys insculpta, assembly GCF_033958435.1. NCBI lineage: Eukaryota > Metazoa > Chordata > Testudines > Carettochelyidae > Carettochelys > Carettochelys insculpta. The sequence goes on along the minus strand of NC_134147.1, from coordinate 47,644,329 downwards.
ACATGCATATGGTATCGCACACGCCATCGGTCACTCACCCCATGCATAACACACACACCAAGAGACACTCTCACACCCACTCTGTCTCAGATACACAGTATCTCTCTCTTGCTCATAAACACACACTGCTTCTTTTTACACTCATCTCTCAACACATGCTTGTGTTATTGTTGTGTTGTTGTTGTTGTTACTTCTTGGTATTTCCTGTAATGCACATATATGCTCTGTAATTTTATTCTTTCAAACTGTGTTATTTTAGTATGTTAATTGGTCTATGCATTCCATACATTTCTTTCTTTCTTACACTTAAATTTTAGTATTTGAGGCATGAGGTCTAAAATGACTAAGTGTCCTTGCTTGGAGTAAATATCCATATGGTAATTAATACATACATATATTTGTTTCTACTTGCGGTGCACATTGCACATACCTTGGTGCACATAAATGTATTCTGTAGATGGACGGGACAAAAAATAGAAAGAACATTGCTGCTGTTCATGTTTCATTGGCCCTATTACAGAACTGAAGACCACAGAAAAGTCCTGGAAATATCTAGAGTAACCACTAGTCAGATTTACCCCATTATAACTGGGCCTAATCCATTGCCTTTTACAGTCACTGGCATCTTTCCATTGTCTTCAACTGGAGTTGGATCTGGCACATCGAGAGCGGAATGCTACCCATTCTTGTTTGATCTAGAACCCAGACTAATATCCAATGGAAAAAAAAAGAAAGCAATAACTTCAGTGGGAGCTGGATTGGATTGTCTATCTCCGATACATTTCACAAACTCTAAAATTCACATAAAAATTAAAGGAATGGGAAATTACATAGGGATCCAGGGGAGCATGCCTAGTAGTCTCTCTAGGCTGCTTTATAAATTTGATATCCAGAAAACAGAGTGGTACATCTCACGACATGTTCCCTTAACTAAGTTGTGGCATGATGCATTTTAAAGAAGATCTTGTAGTCTTCTGCAGACAGATCAATATTTTGTTCTGCCAGACCCTGGATTCACATGCTCGTTTTTTATTGATCAAAATACCTGCGGCTCTTACATTTATTAATTAAATGATTATTTTTTCCTGGTGAGTATACAAGGAGATAAATGTCTCACAAATAAACTCCAAACTTGTAGGCTGAGGCATGCATTGGTTTAGAAGTAGTTTATCTTTTATTTTCTTTTTCCCCAGCAAAGGGTAATCAACTCCACAACACTCCGCAAATGTAATCCAGTTGTGGAATGTGAAATATAGTGAGATATTTTTCATTTTCAGCACAATTCTGAAGTTTTAGATTATTAATATACTTTGTAAGGGCAACACTAAGACTACAGTCTGGGTAATTTCTTACCAATTTGAACATAAGAATTGTAATCTTATGGCTAGGTTCCTGTCCACTGTATGCAGAGGTTTACAGAAGTTTAGTTCTGGATCCAAATGGAGAGGGCTGAGAAAGCCCCACTCTTTATAAAGGGCCGAAAGACCACACCCTTAGTCCTCACACAAGATGTTCTAAGCCACATCAGTGGGTGGTGGTGGGCCTATCTTACATTCTCAGTGAGAGATACAGTGACTTAAACTCTGAAGGCAAAATGTAGCAGCCCTTTGAAGTTCATCTTCCATTGCGTACTGCTCTATTAAACGTGACTACATGGAGGAGCCGGCCCCCAGAGAGACTGCATTCTCTTTACTCGAACTCCCATCACAGAAGCTGGACAACTGCCAAGTGGTAATGTGAAGAGGAGAGAGGAAGAGGCAGGTTACAGAGCACCCCAGGCCTTGATTAAAGCCCATAACACACTGTGGAAGCCAAGAAGGCAGTCTCAAGCACAACGGACATAACTATTCAGGAAGAAGATGGAACCCTGGCACAGTTGGAACCAGAAAAACAAGTGTCCAAACACTAAAGAAAATTGAACAGAAAGAGTCCATAAGGGAGAGGTGCTTGGACATCTGAGGTGAGGGGAATTTTTAACTTTTCAATAGCTTCTGATATGTGGCAGCTGACTGTTTTTCTAAATGCTCATGACTTTGGCTGTGCAGCAAAACCCCTAGCACAGAAAGGAGTAGCTGCAGGAACAGCCTGTTGAAGGGGAAATATACATCAACCAGACAAACAGGCAGCAAGGGGGTGGCTCAAACCACCCTGAAAATATTAGGGGTTAACACAAAAACATCTGAAGGGCGAGAGAGGGCAGCATGAACTGAGGGCAGCCTGAACAGAGGTCTGAAAATAGAACTCCACCCCCGGGTTTTCCCACCCCTTCAGCTGTAGTTGCTGCTGTTCCCAGCTCACAGGCAGTTAAATTCAGGCAGCCTCTTAAGTACCGAAGAACTGGAAAGAAAACAGCCACCAAAAGGCCGTGTGCTGAGCTCCAGAGCTTGTACAGACACACAGACAAATGAAAATGATCAAAATCTGGTCATTAGCTTTGGGAAGAGATGGCATTTCAGCCTGGCCTGTATACCACACTTCTTCAAAGCAATCAGTCTTCTTCAACATTCAGTAGTGGCATTCAAAGTATTTGCTCCACATGCACAAAACACAGCCCAGGAGCCACATTCTACTGGCATAAGGATACTGTCTGATATACCCTGGCCATTGGAATCCAGTAAAACCTACCATCCTGCGCTGCTATTTATGTACAAAGTTACTCCCCAGGGCTGGGTAAAGGAAGTCTTGGATTTTGGGGTGCTGCTTTGAAAATAAATCTTCCCCTCCCGCTCCCAGTCCAGCCACTGAAGTTTTCCAACTTTCCTCACTCGCACATATCTGCTCTTGGCTGAGCGCTCTGGCTGAATTTTCTTGGCCCTATTTAAATCTGCATGCCAGCTTGTTGAAAAGAAGATCTAAGTTACATTCTTTCTTAGTCTCACCTCCACGGCTTTGCCTCTGCAGACAAAGCAAGAGAGATCTGGAGGCAACACATAAGTGCTTTGAGAGGCTCCTAAATCCCTTTATGAAGTACAGGGCTAGATTCACCTCTGGCTTGCAGACACCAGTGGCTGCCAGGCACCACTGCTGCTTGAGAGCTGAGAGCACTGGCCAAGGTGGAGCGATGACCAGGAACAAGACTGATTTTCTGAAACCTCACCACACACTTCTCCTGAAAAAATTAATGCTGCCTTGAGGTGGGGCAGTGTAGGAAACACACCCTGCTCCTCGCTAAGGGTGCGTTCTTTCCAGCTGTGGGGCTCAGGGATGTGGCATGTGCCGTTGCTTCGGCAAACGAGGAGGAATCCATCCAATAAATTTAAAGCTTAATGCTCCACGTTTTAAAAATTGCACCAGGCTTGGTGGTGAATGCCACATGCAGCCTAGTACCAAAGAGAGACAGCAGCATGGAGGAAAGCGACTCTGATTTCCTGTTTTCCCAAACACCGGAAAAATACAGAACCAAGTCCTGAAGGACTTACCTGGGCCATGACTTACTCCGAGCTTTGCTTGAGCAAGGAAACACTAAAGTCTTCCAGCCCTGGTCCCTTCTCTCTAGAACGCTCCCAGCATTATCTTCCACTGCTGGCTTGGACACACTGTACTTGTGTTCCAAGCTTTCCTTCTCCCTTTCATCCCCAATGCCTCTTTCAGAGCTCACATAAAACATTACACACAAATTATGCAGCCATATGTCTGGTCTCCTGATGGCTTTCCTGATCTGCAACTTAATGAGATGGCCCCAAAGATGCAATAACGTAATGGTATCAGGGACGTGTTTTTAAAGAAAGAGGGGACATATGAATTTGATCTTAAATTTTTTCATCTCCCCTCTCCACAAACGCACAGCTGCTACAGGAGTGCCCGACTTGTGGTTAAAAGAGCATCTGAACAACTAGCTTGGAGGGACCTCAGATACTGCTCTGGTAGCTAGCTTGACAATAAGTTCAAATGACTCTACTGATGTCTCTGAACTAGAAACTAGGTCATCATATCCACAACATGCCTAGCTCTTCGGCCTCCAGCACAGAGGATAAGTTCTTCACAAACCGACAATTGTCACTTCTCTGCTGGTGGGGTGGAAGAAGCTATATAGCCATGCATACTCCAAACTGAACTACATGTCTGCAGGCGGCTCTGAGCTATTTCTCTCAGTGGTGCTGGAATCATGTTTACTTTTCTATTTTGGAACAAGCAATCCTGCAAGCCAATGTCTAAGATGGGGGCAGCGGGTGAATATGAAATGTCCCAAAAAGCCTGCACATGAATGTACTAACTATGACAGCTAACTACGACAGCTAGGCTAAGAAGTACAGTGATTACTGCTCTGAGCGTTAGTTTGTCAACCTTTGCCACCTATGGAATTCACAGCCAATTTAATTAAAAATGTAACAGATCTGAAACCTCCTAAAATGATTGCTACAACTATCAGTCATTTTGTTGTAATAATGATGAAGCTCCATTAGGGCTGAACTTTTTAAAGCTTGAACAACAGGGGCATTTCATTTTCAACAATTAATGCTGTTATGCTTTAAAAAATGGCTGTCATCTGTGCAGACCAAAATATTATGCATCCTTATATCACGCACACTGTATGATCAAAATTTGCTTAGAAAAAGTGCAATGAATTTAGTTGTTACGGGCAGCACATTTTGCATTCAGAACATTAAAACGGCTTCCACTGACTGACTCGTTTAGTTGATTTAATGACGAACGCTGCCTTTTTCTCTCCTGCTCATTGCTAAGATTAATACTTTGTATTCATTAGCAATCAGATAGAGTACCTAGCATTACAATGGCACTTAGCTGAACTCCTCTGAAAAAAAGTATTTAAATGATTTCTTTTAAATAACTGCTTTGAGTTATTCTATTTGGATTCATAAAGAAATAACCAAGAGTTACAGCTGGATGAATAAAGCAAAAAATGCATGAATATCAATACCATCTTAAGGAGGAAGCTGCTACAGCCATACCCAGGATCCTTCCTGGTTTGCTTTGCATGACTCGGTGCAGGGCCACGACCAGCCCCTCACAGCTATGTGCAGCCAGAGCCCTACATGTGGTTAAAAGAGCATCTGAACAACCACCTTGGAGAGACCTCTCATGCTGCTCTGATAGCTAGCATGGCAACAAGTTCAAATGACTCTACTGAACTAGAGCAGCATTGCTGCAGCGTTTCAAAGGGGGACAGGGCTCCTGCCACACCCCTGCCAAAGCAGCAGCACTGCCAGCCAGAGCTCCAGGGCCCTTTGAAATGCTGGGTCCAGGGGCAACTGCCTCCTTTGTCTTCCCTGTTGGTGGGCCCGCTCAGACTCCAGATCCATAACTACACACACATCCTGAGTTTGATGGATGCACTTGCAGGTTCAGAACCTCATTTATTCTGGAGATAGCTACATCCTCACCTAACCAAGCAACAGAAAGATTATCAGATGACTCATTGGATCAATCAGAAGTATGCTGAGATTCTCACTTAACATGACTCCTGGTGCTGAGGCCTTATGGAAAAATATCCTGAAATTAGCTCTACAGTGAAGAGAGATGGCAAGAATCATGTTTATTATTTATCCCTATTCTCAAGGGTTTATAAATTGACTGAATTTAGCCCAATTTTGAAACTCATTATACCTCAACCTAGAAAATATTTTTCCAGACAGATTTGTTTCAAAAATAGCCACATTAACTAAATTATAAAAGTGCTGCAAAAGTTTCAATATGTATACAGTGACAGATGTTGCTGTACTTCTGAACAATAGAACTTTATGTCATATACCATCTTTTTTACAAACTGTATCTGAAAAGACGAAACAGAATTAAATAATAATAGGAAAGAGGCAGACTGTGGTATAAATTATGGAAACCAGTGGTATAAAGACATTGTCTGATGAATAAATTAAGGTACTGAGCCATAAGGCCAATAAAAAAGTGAGAGAAAAATTAAGAGGCATATGTAAAGGGACAAAAATATCCTTTTTTTTAGACCAAACTTGAAAAGATAGAGATTTGATGCGGCAAAAGGATACAGGGAGGCAACTCCATATGGCAGAGGAGACAAAGAGAGGTCCCAACATGATGAGCGGAAACACCATGTTTGTGCAAAGAGGCAGTGAGTAGATAGATAAGGCAGGATAGGGAAGGGAAGCAGCGTGGGAGGATGTCTGTGATGAAGGCTGGGACAAGGCTGGTGGCGGTGGAGGGAGCTGAAACAGGGAAGGAAGGGATTTGTCTGAGGATGTTCAGGCTCCCTACCGTGTGTCAGAAGGGGAGCAACAGCATTCGGCATGTCCTGGAGACAACACTGAGGACTTGCGAAGACTCGATTACATATTTATTCCACTGCAGTGGCATGGGTTATGATTCAAAGATTTTAACGTCATTATGATCATATGATTATCTAGCCCAACCTGCTGGGGAGCACAGAGTTAATTCCTGCATTAAGCCCATAACTTGCAGCTCAGAAAAAAACCCTGGTTTTTAGGAAGATATCTGGATCTTGATTTAAAATTGCCCCATTGACAGATTCATCCAATTTTCTGCATTTCTGGGTGATAGCAACCATATGTACCACTTAGAGCAAAAAATTATACAGTCAGAAGCTTTAGTCCCTTCTCTTGGTAAACACCAATGAGAAACTCTTGGGGTGTAACACACTCTTTTCTAACAGTTTATACCACATATTTACATAGGGCACACAGGAACATGATATGCAGCTACACAGAGAGCTGAGGTGCCCCGAGGAAATGAACAGAACTGCGTGTGGGGCAATGCCAGTGCATGGAACTCTACCTGTGTGTGGGGGGCAATGCCAGTGTGTGGAACTCTATCTGTGTGGTGGGCAATGCCAGTGCGTGGAGCTCTACCTGTGTGTGGGGCAATGCCAGTGCGCAGAGCTCTGCTGGTGGGTGGAGCTCTGCCTGTGTGTGGGGCAATGCTGGTGGCTCTGGGCACGGGGGAAGTCTGCTGGGGAGTGGAGCTCTGCTGGGCCAGGGGAACCCCAGAGCTAGCAGGTTAACCCTGGCAGCTCTGGCTGGGAGAATCCCAGAGCCAACAAGGGATGGAGCCCCACGGGCAGTGCCAGCCCTGGACTTGGCCAGCAGGAACTCCGGCAGCTGGAGGAACCTCGGGGGGCAGAGCCAGGAAGGGCTGGCACTGGTTACTGGAGAGCTCCTGTTTAATGAGTGCCAGATAATGGGTAGTTCACTGTATAAGAAATAAGAATGGAGCTAAGCCCAATTGGAGATAATGGACCTAAATGAGCAATTGGTAAGAGGTAACTTGGCCTAGGCTTTTTAGCAAGCCTATTTCTGAACTAAGTGGCAACAATATTTCTAGTGCTACTTGAAACCACAAAGCATTAGCCTATGTGTAACTGCCAACATGAGACCAAGGCTGAAGGTAAATCTCCTTCTGCAGACCTCTCCTCACAGGAGGCACCTGACTTTCCCATGTGATGGCTTGGCACAAGTAGGGATTAATACACATTCCTGAGCACACAGCTCTTTGGCTTGCAAAGCTCCTTCTATGGAATTCCCATGCACGGAATGACTGACCAGCAAATTTAAATCTTCTTTGTCCCTCTTCCTAGTTCTTTTCTATTTCCTGCCCCTCAGTCAGGGACCTCTTCTAACCCACATGTGGAAAGCTGCTTAGTCAAGCTTCTGCACGATGCCTCAAAGGTAGTAGGAAACCTAGTCTAGGTAGAGACTGTTTGCAGAATCAGTTTTTACAGAAGAAATGTTCTGAGATGTGAAATCAGGCATTTGCATGCATCTGCTCACTCATTGGTCACTGTACATTAAATTCAGCCATGTACAAACAGAGGCCCAGGACAAGGTCTATAAAGTATTTAAGCCCTCAAAAGAGCACATAAATAGGATGCAGTGGTTCCTTGTGTTCATTCTGCCCAGTGCTAGTGGTGAATTTCACCCAGTATCAGATATGTAAGGAATTAAATGTGAATAAACAGCATCTCTCTGGCTCGTGTGAAAAAATTCCCCTGGGTAACTAACGAGAATTGATAACAGCAAAAGATTTAGCAATCAACCACCTCACCTTCACTTCCTAGTACCAGGCATTTAATTTTAAGGATCAATACATCATAAAGGCGTGTCTTTATCACTTAGCTACAGCTTGCTCCCATGAGCAAGTGCACAATGACTTTAGATTTAATGAAAAGTGTTTATTTTCTGCCACATTTTTGAATGCTGAAGGGTGATGTGTCTGTGATGGGATCCATAGGTGTGGCCGTGGACTGTGGGACCATTGTACTCCCTTAACTCTCCAGCCTGGGCTCTCTCTCGCTATGTGTTCCTGGTGACAAGCAGCAAACCCCTCCAGACACTGTTCTCAGACAATACAACCACATGGGCAGATTGTATGAATATTCCCAGAACCACGCATGAAATCACACGGAGAAAGACAGCCGCCAAATCCCGCTCAGCTCCCACTTCATCAATGGGACACCAGCCTTTCTAATCCTGAGCAGATTTACCAAGCACTTCAGGCAAACTCAAGTAAAGCTACAGTACAACAAATGTATAGAGTATAAAAGATAGCTTTTAGGTGGGTTCCAGTAGATCCTAACCTTCCTATGAGACCTTACAGGCTTGGTTTGTTGAGCAATTCCACCATCCTATACAAATGATGAACTTGGGGGTAACAGGGCCCTCCCTTGAGATGTAGAGTTCCACAATGGCCTATCAAAAAGGGCTTATTGTACAAATGCCACATGATACGGTAACTGATCATGGCAGTAACGACAATCCAGTACAGGTTGACCCTCTCTAATCTGACACCCTTGAGACCTGACCGATGCCAAACCGGAGAATTTGCTGAACCATTGGAGGTCAATATTGTCTCGCAGCACTACCAATGCTTCCACTGCTTGCTTGGCTCTTAAGTTATGGAGGAGTAAATTAGAGGTCACAGATAACGAAAAACCAGGACTGGGCGATGTAAACAAATGCAATAGAATCACAAAAAACCTTGGCCACACCCATGTTAAGTAGACTCACTAACATCATGCCGGATCATGGATGTTACAGGACCAGAGTGGTTCAACCTGTATGTGAGATGCAGAATGGATAGACTGTACCAACATAATTAGTAAGGAAAAAAAAAACCCACTAAAATCCACCTGCTGGATGCAAAACATCATATACCTAATGGCATAGATAAAATGGACTTTGAAAACAATACAATTTAACTCTATAAACAACGCTGGCATTTAAACAAACAGCACTTAAACATTAAAATTCCCCAGGACATCATTAACTTGCCTTTTCTTTTAAAATGAAATCCTCATTACCTGAGCCTTTCCACAGGCTGCTTGGTAACAGAACATAAAAATGTAGGGAGGATGCAAACCCTAGAGAGCATAAACAGTGCATCATCCCATGACCAGAAGAGATGTACATTTTCACAAGGCATTTATAATACTGTCAGTCACAATCCTGTTGGAGACATTGTGCCGCAATGGCTGTATGTGCAAAGATCCTGGGGCTGAGAGTACTCTGACCTGTCAAAGCAATCTGGCCTGAAACTCATTGAACATTGCATGGGTGTGCCCTGAATCAGAAACAGGCAAAGAAAGACCCACATTTCACTTCTATTAGGGGAATCCCAAGCCAAAAATTAGATGATGTATATGAAGTATAGACGAGAGATCTCCAATACTGCGCCCATATTAAATACTTCTTTGGAAAAGAAACAGCCGCTCACAAAGATAATCCATTGCATGTAATCTCTGTGTGTATACAGACGGATTGATCATAAACAACCTTATGAAAAGAATTATAGGTGGTAGGGGACAGAAAGGAGCAATCGATTGTTCTGGTTTATTTTAAAAAGAGTAAGCAGAGACAGAGACAAAAGAAATCGCTTTTCGGAGGGCACGGAACAGCTCGTGCAAATCTAAGTCAAAGCTATAGGTTCATATAAAGTGTATCAAAGTGAAAATAAGGAATTTGGGAACCTCTCTGTGGCATCAGGATGCACTTCCCTCGTTCATACCGTTCACCTGTCCACACTGCCCAGCACAGGGCTCAAGAGCACATGGCTTGTCGCATGCACTCTTGAGTTGCACTCTACCTGCCTTATGCAGCCCCTGCCAGAACATGCAAGACACTGCTTCAGAACTGGTTGGACACCATGGTTTTAGAGCATGCCAGAAGGGGCTCTCTGTGGAGCAATTAGAGCACAACACTTTAGAATGCTCTACAAATCACACCCCTTGAATGCATATTGCCTCGCCAGTTAGACAAGCCCTGAGAATGGATTTTAATTCATTTAATAATTAGGTCAATAAAAATCATTATCATTGAGAGCTCCATTAAAAATCCATAATGTTACCTTAATGGAGGAAAACTAATAGAGTTCTGCTGGAAGTTTTCCACAAAATTAATATTGTAGCATTTTAGTGGGTGTTTTAAATAGCTTAAATAGACATTTTTATTAACAGAACTAATAATGGAATTAAAACAAATTAAAATAATTACACTGTGTGATGAAGTATCTATGTTCAGAGTTTATTAACTGAGCTACCGGAGTTTGTTGTTATAAAAATTCAGAAACTAGCAACGTACATGTTTCAACAATATTAACTGGATTTAGCTAGCTGGTGCCCAATTCCTCAGCATCTGCCAACTTGCAATGGCAGTACCTACAGCTGGGGTAAAGCAGCACACACCCTCTATCTCTTGAAACCACTCGGCGTGGCTCTCTTCCAGAACCATGACCTTCAGTGGCACCACGCTCCTGTTAAAAGCGCTCAGTGGTGGAAAGCACTGAATTCACCGCAATCCTGGGAGAACTCACCCGACAAACAGCCACAAGATGAGAATGATATTTGATATCCCCACACAGTACAGTCCCATGGGCATTTTTATCCCTTAAACAATCAGGGCTGTGTCTACACTAGCAGCATCTGCCGACAGAAGCTACTGTCCACAGGGAAATCTCAACAGCACCTCTGTCAACAGATTGCATCTACACACAACTTGCTCCATCGACAGAGAACTGCCAGGCTGTACTGCCCTCTGGTGCCAGAAAGCGGAATGGCAGGCCTCCAAAGAGGATTGCCTGGCAACCAGAAGTCCTCTCTGTCTAACTGCACTTCTGTCGACAGGGTGTTATGCCTCAAATTTTTGAGGGATAATCCTGTCGAGCCAAATGCAGAGTTCTGTCAAGAATCTGTCACATAATACTTTAAGTGTGTAGATCCTCCCTGAGTTTTGTTGACAGAAGGCCCCTTCTGTCCACAAAACTCCCTAGTGTAGCCACAGCCCTTGTGTTTATTCCCTGCTGCCTATAGCCGTGTCTACACATGCACGCTACTTCGAAGTAGAGGCACTAACTTCGAAATAGCGCCCGTCACGGCTACACGTGTTGGGCGCTATTTCGATGTTAACATCGACGTTAGGTGGCGAGACGTCGAAGCTGCTAACCCCATGAGGGGATGGGAATAGCGCCCTACTTCGACGTTCAACGTCGAAGTAGGGACCATGTAGTCGTTGCGCGTCCCGCAACTTTGAAATAGCGAGGTCCGCCATGGCAGCCATCAGCTGAGGGGTTGAGAGACACTCTCTCTCCAGCCCCTGTGGGGCTCTATGGTCACCGTGTGCAGCAGCCCTTAGCCCAGGGCTTCTGGCTGCTGCCGCTGCAGCTGGGGATCCACGCTGCATGCACAGGGTCTGCAACCAGTTATCGGCTCTGTGTATCTTGTGCTGTTTAGTGCAACTGTGTCTGGGAGGGGCCCTTTAAGGGAGCGGCTTGCTGTTGAGTCCGCCCTGTGACCCTGTCTGCAGCTGTGCCTGGCACCCTTATTTTGATGTGTGCTACTTTGGTGTGTAGACGTTCCCTCGCAGCGCCTATTTCGATGTGGTGCTGCGCAACGTCGATGTTGAACATCGACGTTGCGAGCCCTGGAGGACGTGTAGACGTTATTCATCGAAATAGACTATCTCAATGTTGCTACATCGAAATAAGCTATTTCGATGTAGGCTTCACGTGTAGATGTAGCCTATATGGAGAAAGAAAACTACATTATTTGAGGATTTGGGGGGTTTTTTTTGGCATGGCTAATTTCTTACCGACAACACCTGCAAAAAGTTACAGCTGGACTGAAATCTTAATATTTAGCTATCAAGTAGTTCTGTGCCACCTGCAAATTTCCCCACCTCATTGCTTACCCATTTGTCCAGATTGCTTATGAATATGTTGAATAGGACATCATCATGACCATGGCAGAAGGGGGCAGTGTTACTCAGAGAAATATGCCTCTGAATCACAAGTCCTGCCCTGCCTTCACTGTGAGGTTAGCATTGTGCTCAGACCAATCCCAACAACAACTTATGTACAGCTCCACAGGCCAGAAAGTGGCTGAGAGGTAGGTGTCAGAGGGGTGAAATCTGGGACCTGAACTAAGACCTTAGTACATAAAGACCGAAAATCTGCTTGTAAAAAGCACACATATCACTTTTAAGGACTATATAGTTTTGGGAACATTGGGAAATATGGACCTGATCCAAGCCCCCAGAAGTAAAGGTCCACCTTCCCACTGACTCCAAAGCTTGTATGCCAGGCCACTCAATGAACTGTGCATTGGCTTTCCACTGGGGACCTCTCTCTGCAATTATCCTCCATGCTATACATGGGCACTTAGAAATTCCTACTTTCCCATGCTGTCGTGCCCTCTACAAGAGCACACATTGCTGCTTAGGCAGAAGAATCCAGTTCCTTGACATGGGAAAGCAAATTTTAAGAGGAATTATGAGCATAAAATTTCATGTATCGAGGCAGCATTGTGCATGTAACTCTCCAAAACCACACTGAAAATCCACCTTGTCATGTCTCCTCCCAAATGCCAACTTAAACTCATACCTGAGCCCCTTGGAAAGATGGCTACAGGTTGTAATGAGGTTGTGGCATGCTTCTGTATATGTTAATCGTTAGAGAATAAACAATTCCATGCCATCAGATAGATGCAGCATAGTTCCCTGCTTTTGTATGGGCAATGAAACTTATTACTGAGCATCACCAATGACTTCCCTGGGGCCGCCTTTTACATCAGCTCCTAAAAATGTCACATATGGCTGGGCTACAAGCCTTTGAGCAGCAGCACGCCAGGCGGAAGCTAATTATTGTCAAGAAACCAACATTTGTGGCCAGACATTGGCCTTCAATCTCAAAGCTAGGCTGAAGCAGAGACAATAGGCCTTAATGGTGGATGTAGGAACATGTGATGGCCATTGCTAAACACTCCAGATATTTTTTAACCATTTGGCATAGCCTCTTAAATGATTAAAGCCCTTCTGGAGGAATTTGAGAGTACTGTAACATAATAAGGGGGCACTACAGCATAAAAAATTATTTCCACTGCTATATAATTGGACATTAAGGATATGTCTACACGGCAATTGGATACCCACAGCTGGCTCATGCCAGCTGGCTCAGGCTAAGGGGCTGTTTAATTGTAGTATAAACATTGAGGCTCAGGTTGGAGCCCAAGCTCTAGGATCCTCCACCCTCACAGGGGGCCAGTGATGGGGTTCTAACTGCAGAGTAGACATACCTCAAATGTCCAAGGCAAAACCCACTAAGCTGATGGGAGTCTTCCCATTGACTTCAATAGAGTTTGGATCAGGCCCTCACTACTGACTGCCTGTATCTACTTCTGGTATTCATGTTTGCTAAAATTAAAATATCCTTTCAGACCAGAGAATCTTATCAGAAAATTGATCTCTAGTACATAAAGGCTTCCACCCAGGGAAAGTCCTATCAGGACTTTTATGGTTTCCTAGCATTCTTTTCACAATCCCGAGGAAACCTGAAGATAACTCAGATATTGTTTTCATTTTAGAAAGAAAAGAAAAAATATAATGCTGGAGAGTCTGTGGCTATCTGGCATCTCCTAGTTTATTCAGCAAGGACAGTGAAGGTTAATATGAAAGAAGTAAATATCCAGCAATGCAGAATGAGTTACAAAAACATATATCTGAATAGTCTGCTGCTAACAGTTTGCTGCAATGATAAGAACTGCAACTGTGCTCTCTCTGTGTATTTAAATTAAATTATATAATGCAAACGCTAAATATGAACATCGCAGCAAGACACTGTATTGTAACACAATGTTCCAGATTCCAAGTAAAAACTGATGCTAGGTCTGGGACTGTAAATGTGCCAGGTAATAACTTAATTGCTGTGCAGGTAGCAGAATACTCGGTATTCTCATTCACAGTCTGTCTCTCAATGGTAGTCTTTAATATTGCCTAATGATCACAAACATGCAGAGGTTTCTGTGACACCTGGTTTATGGTATACGTTCAAAACAAAGCAAAACCTCCAAACAACAACAACAACAAAAAAGCTAAAATTAGTGGAAGAGGCACCAGCTTTTTTATCACTAAGGAGGAAAAGAGCTGCACACAATAAATATTTCTAGAGACGTTTGAAACAGTGTAACTGAAAAGGTCATTTTTGTTCAGAAAGTTCTAGGAAGTTACTGCAGTATTTAATGATGCAAAATATCCATTGACGATAACGAGAACTTTGCCTGATTAAAGAAAGACCAATGGTCATGGGCTTTGGCCAACACAGAACGAAGCCTGTGTAAACTTGATGACCTTGCTTTTCAGGGGCATAGACAATGCTTCTGTCACCATATTGGTTCCTGAGACCTTACAGGATTACTCTTCAAAGGGTGTCAATCACAGGTTACTGTGAAAGTAAAATAACCCCCCAGGAAAGGTTAATTACTGCCACATTCCAGGGTGCAACCCAGACAGATGCTCACCATCTGCCCTGGAACCCTGGGTTCCTCACAATGGTTTGCTGCTATAGTCCCCAACCTGGACCCCTCAGAAGCAGCCAGAAAGCAGGTCACATCCTGAGTGTCTACATACAGCTGCATCGATGGTCCAGCAGCTCAGACCCCAGCAGCCTCTCATCACACCAGCCACACTCTGGTTTCCTCCAGCCGTGGTTATCATTTGCTGGGTGACCCCAATGTACTCCCAGCCTCAAATTTCCCTCCCCCCCCAAATGTGTGTTCTGCACATTGTAGCCCTTTCCTGGGCAATTCAGCTACTAGAGTCCCCTGCCCTGATTAGGGGGTCAATATCCAACAGTTTGCTACTTTTGCCAGAGGTGCCAAACTGGTCAGCATGAACGCCACACAAGGGAAACGAGGACCAAACTCTTTCTAGTACCTGACACTTAACAAGAAAGACTAAGTTCAAAGGAAAATCTCCACCACAAGTTACTCGCAACAGGGTTGACCAAATTCTCACTGTGAGGATGGAGACAGAATCTCAAGCGGAAAGAGATCTTGTCTTGTTGTGTTGTTAAAATGCAGCTCGGCCTATTCCTGCCCCATCTCCTTAGCCAAAAAAAAAAAAAAATGGCCACTTGATGCATTAGCTTGTCATTTTTATTTGAGGAACAGGTTTGCCCCACTTGTCTGGTAACATGTTAGCATCAGAATTTCCTCTTGTGTTTCTAATGTTACATGCTTTGCTACTGCACACTTTTCACAATATTACTAACCATTGGCTTACTTGTTTTCAAATGACACTGCATGTGACATATTTTACACAAAGATTATAACATTGTTGTGTGGGGTATGAATACAGGGCTGTATTCAGTCACACTTCTCTTACAGTAATTGTTTTTTTTTTGAGATGTGTGGTCCCTGTGTGTCTTCCAGTTGAGAAATGCATGAGCTCCATGTACCTGAGACTGGAAAATTGATCAGTAGCCATGTCCCTGGTCCTGCAGCCCTGCCCTCTGCCTCCTCATGCTCTACCCTGAGGGCATAAGAGGCAAAGTGAACTGACCATCTTGGTACTGTAAATACCTTAGGAAAGGATCCCAGACAAATGGAAAGGAAGGCAGGTAGAGCACTACGCAAAGGGACCACACACCTGCTACTTGACTGCTTTTTGTTTCAAAAAAATCCAGTTACTGAAAGGGAAGTAACCTTTCTCTCTTCTTTGAATGATGTATTGAAAAAAGCATTCCCTGAGGAGGAGGAGGAGGAGGAAGAGGAATCATGCTGCACCACAGCCTGCAGAACCACCATACCACCAAGCTTGCATGAGGGCATAATGTCTTGCAAAGGCAAAGGTGTGTGCAGAAACCCATCTTGCCAGGTTTCCAGAAGGGGAACACCTTGAACAGAAGCTAGTGAGGTATCCTGGGTTTGTGTTTCATGGGCTTTCACATCTTGAGGGGGAGGCGTTGTCAGTTTACAGAAGATCGGATGCAATCTGACATCCATGTGGAAAGTCTCCATGAGGATATTGCATCTCCTTTCATCTGCTGAACAAACCAAATGAACAGTCTTGCAGATTTCCTGAAGAGTTTTGTCTTCTGCAGCTGGAAAGGCAGGGCTTGATGAACAGCTAGACATCTGCCTCTTCTTGTGGTGAAAATGCGTGGGGGCATAATGTCATTTATGTAGTCTTTCATGTGATTTATGTGGGCTTTAGGAATTAACTTGAGCTGTGACTTCAAAGCACGCTGTCCTCACGGAGGGCTGTGCTCGCTTACCTTCTGGTGAAGGTGATTGCATTGACAGAAGGCACACTTCTCGGTGCTGTCAGTCAAATGATGGGTTGGGACTGGTGTCTCAGAATGATCTATAGGAATCTCCTGAGCCAAAATTCTTGAGATTGCTGAGTTCAGGAGGGAATGGGAATTGTACTGGGGGGGGTGGGGATGTGGGACTGCCCAGGGCAATGTAAGCAGGAGGTGTGGAAGTGACTAATTAGAAAGACTCAAGGCAGCCTAAAGAGGACTTGAAACAGGAGATCCTGGGCATAATAATTACCTGATACTGAGGATGTGTGTGTGGTGGGGGGAGGGCAAGTAATCGCAGACATCCAACACCACTTACAATTAACTAAGCATAGAAACTGCAAAGAGGCAAAAGCTATTCCCAGAAGGGCCTGAATTCAGAGCACGGACCCGAGCTGAGCTACAGCATTGGAGGAGTCTGCCAGAAACCACAAGCAGCAGAAAGGACTGAGAGCGTAGTTGGACCACAGTACTCCTCACCTCTTAGAACGGAGCAAGAGGAGGTGGAGGCATCAGGCATGGACCAGTGGACACTATTAATGACAAAAGCTTCTTGTCTCAGTCCCACAGAGCACATGTGCACCTCCACTGGAATGCACATAAAAGCCCACACTTAAAGAATCACCTTGTCATGCAGCTTATCAAGAACTCATTACTTGGTCAGCACCACATTTTACTTTTCAGTCTCCCTCTGAAAACAAAGTACCCAAGTCTCAGGGTCAGGTGCACAATTTTCATCAATTTATTCCTGTATTTAAGTGGTCACAGCTCTAAGAAGTTTTCCAGAATATTCACCCTGCATTTATCTTTCCTTTATCTCCTCCAGATACTCCCAGCTCTCCTTGTATGTTCTTTGGTCTTTTAAAGCAGAATTGTGTACAATTCTGAGCTCAGATACAAGGGCTGACTTTCATTGGAGACAGTAAGATTCAGAACTGTGTCTGTGAGGGCTAAAGCCCCCTCACCTCTCCCTGGGAACACGTTCCAAACTCTGTATTCATTCTTCTCACCTATCTTAATTTCATTCCTTCCAGCTCCTAACTTATTGTCATCGTTCACGTCCTTTCAGTTTGTCGACCACTGTCACATACTGAGCTACACCCCCACATTATTCCAGTGAAGTCTTAGAAGGGCCTTCCAGAGAATGGACTGTCTCATTTCCCCACTCCATTAGGTGATACTCAAATTCACAGTGTTTTTCCTGCTCCCGTTTCACACTTGAAGCTCAGGAGCTCATTTGCTGTCCACCATCACCTTTAGTTATCTCCCAGAGGGTCTCAAAAACCTGGTACATTTTAGGTACATACAGCCTGCATCCTATTTTGCTGTTTCCGTCTTCTACTTTTAATCTCGCTGGGGCAGTGGTTCTCAACCAGGGTATGCGTACCCGTCAGGATACATGGAGGTCTTCCAGATGCTACATCACTTCATCTAGATATTTACAACAGGCTACATAAAAAGTACTAGCGAAGCCAGTACTAACTAAAATTCTACCTAGCTATTGGTTTATACTGCTTTGTGTACCATACTTTGAAATGAAAGTACCATGTTATATTCCAATCCATTAATTTTTAAATTATATGGCAAAATGTGAAAGTAAGCAATTTCTCCATAATAATACTGCTGGGACACTTTGTATTTTATGTCGTATTTTGAACGCAAGTAGTTTTAAGTGAGGTTAAACTTTGCAGAACACAAGACAGATAGGCCTGCAGAAAGGGGTTCAGTAGTCTGGATAGGCTGAGACAAGTTCTCGGCATTGGCCTGCAGTGTTCCCTGCAAACTGTGTGCTTGGGCAGCCACCCAGGAGATACTGAAATGTCACACAGCCGATTAGCAGAGTTCACACAGCCAGCAGCATGTTTCTTCTGGTGGTGCACATCTGCACGTGCCTCAGTGAACAAAACAAAATTTATTCTGCATGTGGATGGAAAAAAAATAGAGGGAACATTGCTGGCCAAGCCTGTTCTGAAGAAGGTTGATGAAGTCTGCAGGGCTGGGATCCAAACCATCTTTCTAGGTGGGAGGGAAGAGAAAGGGAGCAGAGAACGCATGAAAATGAGCACCTCTACTTCCTGGGCAGCCCTTCACATGTCTTCACTCCCATCTTTTGTTGAAGAAGCACAAATTGTTCCAGCCTTAGGGCTGCAGGAACAGAGCCGCACCAAGGCTTGGTGGTGGTTTTTTATAGAACTACAGGTTGAACCTCTCTAATCCAGAACTCTTTTTGCCAGCAACATCCATAATCCAGCATTATTTTAGTTAGCATGGATAACCACTTCTCATGGGTATGGCCAGGTTTCCCATGGTCCCATAAACTTTGATTACAGCCACCAGTCCTGGCTCTCAGTGTTCTATGCTCTTATTTAGCTGTAATTTATCTCTAAATGTCTTCTAAGAGCCCAGTAAGCAGTAGAAGTGTTAGTAATGGTGAGAGACAATACTGACCTACCATGCTCCAGGAAATTTTCTCGTTCAGCACTAGACAGGTGCCAAGGGTGTTGGATTAGAGAGGTTCAACCTGTATTGGCATTTTAGGCATTTATGAAGAGAATTATGACTTCTCCAAAGAACTCAAAAAACCTGGAGGATGGATAAGGCTGGAAACCTGGGCTGGGAATCTACAAGCTACATTTAAACAGAGACAGTGAAATTCACCCCTGGGCAGAGGCTGGGCATAACTCATCCCCCCCACACCCTCTCCTAAGCTAAAAAACCTGATCCAGAAAGCCCACTGGGCTCTATGCACATGTTTATCTGCTTTGGTGACCGGAGGCTCAAGTGGAGAACAGAACACGTGGAGGAAGGAATTTGCATTCAGCCCTTTGCCCTGGGTTGCCCTCCAACTGGAAACTATTAATTATTCAGGGACAGGCCCTAAATGATAGTCATGACAGAACTATTACCCGGCTAAATTCCGGCCAGCTATCTTGGGGATAAAAGCCCCTAGCTGCTCACGCACTGAGAAACACAAGAGCAGATTGCTTGGAACTATTTGGCCCATGAAGTGAGGAAGACTAGACCGCATACAGAGAGTCCTCGATATACACTGCTCCAATATATTCATTGTTTTGCACTCATGCCATTGAAACTTCGAGGAACATGATGTAAAAATTCCTTGCAGACAATTCATAGACTGCGCCTACCCCATCATCTTAGCATACCCTCCCGGCACTATCTGCAACTCTCTTCTGTCTCATTTGTTGATCTGGCATTGTTTGTAGCTGGTTCTTTGTGCCTATGTTGACAACTCTATTTACATTATTTCTTATGGGGAATATTCCTTATTCTATGTCATTTCGCTTTATGACGTGACTTTCTGGTTTCTATCCCCAATGTATATCAAGGACCCCCTCTGTATCATCAGATGATCCACTCAGGGGACACAGTTTCTTTACTGATCCCCACCCCTCCAGTATCTTGCCTGCCTCCCCTGCTAACTGACAGGACTTGTGTTTTAACAATTCACTAATTGAATTGGAGCTCATATGGAAGATTTTTAGAACGTGGCCACATTTATGTCCAAAGTAATGAGATCAATTTCTTTCAGCTCGTACAGACATATTGAGAACTAATGAGGTACTTAAAATGTCCATGGAAAAAAGTCGACTTTCTATTTGAATGCTATAACTTAGAGCTTGTTAGGGATTTAGCTCTTATCAGTTTGAGCTATTGCACTTACACTGATAGAAGGTCTGTTAGCTGTGGTTCCTGACTGCATTAAAAATCTTTTCATGCAGTTTTGTAGTGGCATATATCTCATTATGGTGCTAAAAATGAGCAATGCAGAAGACCACAATGTAGGGAAATTCAGTACTTTGTCTGAGAATGGGGAGAGGAGAAAGCACAGCCTTTGAAGTATAACATCCACCTCACTCCTAATTTAGATAAGCAATTTTGAGACATTTGTAATATGAAAGTGCTTATCATTTTAGAGCTATTAAAGGAGACTTGCAAAGGTAGTGACAAATTCTAGAAATGCTGCCTTGGCAGGTCACCTTTAACAACAAAACAGTTTCTTTCCTGATAATATAATAACTGGTAATTTATTTCATCAAAGAAGATGGCAAGGAAGGAGAAATAACACACAAAGAAAGAGAGGGGGATGGGAGAAGAATCTACAATATGCTGTGTCTCACAAGCTGAGGACTGAGAAACTGACTGGAGACCAAATTTCAGATCATGATTTTGACACCAAAGTACAACCCTGGATACAGCTCCAAGCACATCCAGCATTTTACCCCATTTCTTGTGAAGTTACAAAAACTGCAGAGTTGTTGGAAACGAATTGTGGGAGACACAAAAGGCTACTGCACAGAAGATGCAAACATTCTGAGTCCTTAATGTGGGAGAGCTCCAAGTAACCCCAATCTTTATTTGATAGCTACATATATTCTAGAACTCATGATTTTCTGTCTCTCACAATTATGCTGGCCATCCTACCACGTACCATTAAACAGTGTAAGTTGGATGTAAGAAAACAGCTGCATAGGTCAATACATCTCCTTTGTTGGTCAAGGTGGGTTGGCCATTCTGTCTATCCACCTTGACCAATGGTTATTTCCATATGCTTGCCCTGTTATTGAGTGTCAGGACATCCACATGCCTTCATCATCATCATCAATAACCGTAGGCTCAGTGCCCATTGGTGTCCAATGCCTCTCTTCTCACTATTTCCTTCCATCTTTCCCTATCCAGTGCAGAGTGGCTTAGTTTCTGTAGACTAGCTCCGCACCAATCTACTCCATCATCTATCCATTCTCTGTGGGGTCTGCCTCTCCTATGCGAACCATCCATTATGTCGAATAGTGGGGTCTTGATTTTTCATTCGTCGTTCATTCTGCAAATATGTCCAAATAGTTGTAGCTTCTGTTTTATAACCTTCTGCAGCAGGTTCTCTTTTGGCTGTATCTTCCTATATACTTCCTTATTGGTGACCTTCTGCATCCATCCTATTCTCAGAATCTTTCTCTAACAACTCCTTTCAAATGCCAATATTCTTCTTTTCAAATCTTTCGTTATCACCCATGTCTCGCATCCGTACAACATGCTGCTGAATACACACGTTTTCAAGACACCCATCTTCGTTCTTAAGCTAATTGCTTTGCTTTTCCAGATCTTATCCATCGTCTTCAAGCTCACTCCTGCTTTCACTATTCTAGTCAATATTTCCTTCTTACAGTCTAGATCATATGTTATGTTGCTCCCCAGATATGTGAACTTCTCTACATTTTCTAGTTCAATATCATCCACACTGATCTTCCTTCCTATTTCCTTATCTCCAAACACCATTGTTTTTGTTTATCCACATACCTTGGAAGTTCATGTTTCCATACCATCAGTTCCTCAGAGCAGGTTGTTACATTGTACCCATTGCTGGGAAATTGAAAGGCCTTTTCTAAGCTGTGAATGTGAGATCTTTTATGATACGAGTGAACTGCCATGCTTGAGTTCTTACTGACACCCTCCTCTATGAGGCATAGCCTCATCTCCCTTCATTAGCTGCACAAAGTTCTTCTGCACCTGTCCAGCAACCTCAATTATCAATGGGTGAGGCCAATCTGGCTGGCCATCAAAGTCACCAAATTCTGGGAGAAATCCTTGTCCCTACTGAAGTCTTGTTGACTTCAATGGGGCTAGAATACCATCCCTTTGCCCTCCTGTCTGCCTACTAGAGCATCAGCCCTAAAGCTTGTTGCAGTATCAGCTATGAAGTCTGGGTTGGGGAAGAAGATAAGATACAGGACACAATGTAGTCCATTTTCTCTTCAATCCTGCTTGTTTATACTGAAAACATTACTTTCTGCTGTATTGGCCATATGTTTTGTTGTCATTGCTAATGTTCATAAGTAAATACTCCAGAATAAATACTATGTACTTTAACAGTAATAAAGCATCGGCAAACCTTCACATAAGATGCGCTTTAAATTTGATATATGATAACAAAATTAGTTCAGAAAGAGACAGCTGCATAAAAACAATCTATGTCTTGACATAAAATGGTGAAAAATGTTTCGACTGGCACAGACATTAAGGTGGGTTTATTTATTAGTGCTATGCTTCAGTAATTTTGAAAATATAGTCTCTGCTAAGCATCAGACATCCTCAGAGGGGAAGTCCAATGTGCATCCACATAGATCTGGGAAAAACATGAATACAATAATTTGCGTGGGCCATGGACATTTATGTCAATTGACAAATCTGAAAACACATTAGGATCCCATCTGTGCTTTATATCTAGTATGGGAGTAGATCCCACTTTACAGAAGTTGACAGCTTAAAAAGTAAAGGTAAAAGTTTGAATGAAAACTCATCATATTCGGGTTTTAAATGGCTATTAGCCAAGGGTAAAGTATGGTGCCCCTAGCCTTTAGTCAAAGGCTGGAGACAGATGGCAGGAGACAAATCGCTTGATCATTGTCTTCAGTTCACCTCCTCTGGGGCACCTGGCACTGGCCACTGTTGGCAGACAGGATACTGGGCTGGATGGACCTTTGGTCTGACCCAGTATGGCCGTTCTTATGTTCTTATGTAAATCCCTCACCAAAGATCAACAGGGGTTTTCCGTGGTTTGTCTGAAAGGAAATTTTTAACTTTTCTTTTACACAGCATAGGTCTTAAAACAAGGTAGTGTGTGATAGTGTTGTGCTGATTATCAAGAAAACAGAAAGTCTGATTCATGCAAGTTTCCTTTCCTTACTGAGGTGCTAAAATTCCCTCTCCTCATTTTAATTTTCTCCTGGCTTTCAGATGAAAAGCAATGGTTACATCTAATAGCATCAGTGCAAAGAAAAATGTGTTCTTTCAAGGCTGGGGAATAGGTCTCTACAACGAACAAAATCCTTCAGCTGACCCAACACACTAGTTTTCCCATGCTATTTACAATATTTTCAGTGACTCTGTGGGACTACAATGATCCACATGGTGCACAGGCATAAAGTAAACTGGGGCAGGCCTTTTTCTGTCCTCACTTCCATTACCTTTTTACCATTGTCCTGGCATACTGAAACTTGAGTGAGATAAAATTGAGGCTCTCTCTCAGTGCCTATAAGAATTGGCAGGAGGTCCTCTGTATTTACATGTTCAGAGATTAAGAACCATGTAGGAAAGGTGTTGTCAAAACCTTAGCATTAAAAGAACAGCAAATCCGTTTGTTTCTTAACATCAGACAAAACATTTGAATAAAATATCGAAACCCATATTGATCCCCCAACACCCCTAAGTCAAAGTAAATCCTCATCTCATTGATGCACAGAATCTGAATCTGTCTTGCTCTGGGGGGTAATCATTCATTTTGTTTATAAGTCCAGCAAGAAAGATTGTATTACGTGAATACATTTCTTTGGTTGGCCACATAAGGAATTTCCATACAAACCGATGCCTATGCAACAACATTAAAGTTCATTTATGTTCTGATGTGCAGAGATGGGTTAATTTCTACTGTATTCATCTAATTGCCCAAATTAATTGCTGTCTGATGAATTTTACAAACACTTCATTTCTAAGAGGTTTTAATTTTTCAAAGAACACTGAAAAGGTCAGCAACACTATCAAATGCTGCCCACTTCAGCTTGCTTAGGTGCTGATAAGTATAGCTAATTAGGAGTTTCTGTAATTAGCACACGCTGCAATGTTTCCATTCTAAGATATTGGGCCTAATACTTTTGTTCTTACCCAACCAAATATCTGCACACATCTCAATGTATCATTCATGGCCATGAGCCAGTCTAGGTTCATGCTCTGTGCTTCATGCTCTGTGCTTTTATTTGGTAGACTTCTCCTGAAGTCTAAACTTTGTCTAACAACAGATAGCCTCCTTTGTATCCCAAGGAGAGAAAGGGAAAAAAATGCTGAATCCATGTTTAATGCTCAGGAAACTTAACTAAGGGCTACTTTTTGTGCACATACTCCATGTGGTCATTTTAATGAAACATTGCACATGTTGAGATTATAATGGCACTTCTCCAACAGAGATGGACTAAATCAATGAACTTCTGAGCCAGCCTTGCGTACATAAGACATAATCTTCTATTCAGAAATGTACAGACAGCCAGTGGCAAATGCTAATTTTCTTGTTGGGTCTTCTCTAAAGGGAGACAATTCATATGTACCCAAGAGAGCAAAACTGCCAACTTCAACTTTGCACTGGGCCAGCTGCAAGAGTTAGAAGCCTTGGTTGGGAAAGCTGGACTCTTAGTTTGTTTTATGCACCTCAATTACAAACTCCACCATGAAGCCACTGGGAGCTCCATCTACAGAAACTAAGCCACTCTGCACTGGATAGGGAAAGATGGAAGGAAATAGTGAGAGAGGCATCAGACACAAACAGGCGCTGAGCCCACGGTTGTTGACGGTGATGATGACCTCAATTACACTGGGGAAAACGTAAAACTGTAATGGAAACATTGATCAGCTCTATAGTTCTGATGCAACCGTACAGTACATTAATGAGTGCATGAAGCGCTTCATGTGAAAAGAATAGGTAAGAAGCTAAATTTCTTCCAGGTTAGTCTAGTGAAGCTTATACCAAGCATGAATTTGGTCCAATTGTTTTTGTCCAGAGTAAATAAAACCACAAGAAACAGAGCTAATTGTAAAAAGATACGTATTGACAGCAATGGAGCCAGAAGTTCCTCCTAAATCTCCACATCCGTTATTGCCAACAACCTTTGTTCAGGTCTGTGACTAACATTATAGTCTAGCCAATAAACACACCACACTGACCTTGTATATACAGGCTCCTCTGTGTGATGGTTGGCTGCTTACATCCTCTCAACTTCCCATGTCTAGTTGACTTCCTCTGATTTCCAGCGACTAGGGTAAAATTTTCAGGAAGAAGGGGCCTCCAGAAGAAGGACTTCCTTCTGGAAGAGCCCCCAGGGGCCGCGCTTCTACATGCTGTTTTGGAGTCTGGAAGAGCATCTTCTAGACTCTAAATCACATGACCTTATGCTAATGAGGCATGGGGAATTTGCATCCATGCCTCATTAGTATATTTCGGGCTGTTTATTAGCATGCCACTTTCGGAGAAAGTGGCATGTATAGAAACAGCCCTTGTGGGTAACCTTCACACCTACTGGTATAACTCAAGCAAGTTCATCAGGCCTTGCTGCTGAGTCTCTCCTGTAAGTTTCAGTAGCACCGATCTGTCTGCTTAGCATAGGAGCCTCACTCCCAGCAGCAGTGTGGATGAACCATCTATCTCCTTTCTTGTGCGACTTCTGTATGTCCCTCTAAGTTAGCAGGGAATGTGATTATTTACATGTTTTTATACCAGTCAGCAAAATTCAGTGGAATCTTATGTCTCCTTTATGTTTGAACCCGACTGGACAAAAGACCCTTTTCCAGGATCCTTGCTTCTCCCACACAGCACTTCGTCAACAGGCACCTTGCCATTGGCCTCAAAGGAAACGAGCAGCAACTCAGTTTGGTCTGGTCACCTCAGAGGGTTTTTTCCAATAAGGTATTCTGAAAAGGGCAGAAGCTCCAGGATAAGTGGAGCCTCGCCTGGCCACAGCCCCGCACCTCTGTGACTGGATTTCTGTTTGGCCTGGTGTGACTTCCGGCTGCTACGAGGGTATCTGCAAGGGGAATCCAAAACTTTATGTTCCAAATCTCCAGGGTGGTGTGAGTTTCTGGGACCTGAATGGTGTACAGCTGCTGCCTCAATCTTGGCATCCCTAGGCTTGCTGTCAGGGCACAGACTGACCTAGCACCCAGGTCTGAGTGTTGGAACCTGCTGTCCAGCCACCTAGATGCAGCATAGACCTGTCAGAC
Source organism: Carettochelys insculpta (assembly GCF_033958435.1). Taxonomy (NCBI): domain Eukaryota; kingdom Metazoa; phylum Chordata; order Testudines; family Carettochelyidae; genus Carettochelys; species Carettochelys insculpta. The sequence continues at coordinate 47,618,040 of NC_134147.1, read as the reverse complement.
TCCTCAGTACTTAAATACACCCCTCCCCTACAACCCCATCTTCCGGTTTACAGCTTAACTCTCCCAGGAGCATGCAGCAGCACTCCCTCGCCACCCTTTGGACAGTCTAGTATCCTTATGCTAGTAATATTTAACCATGTCAAGTAGAGGAGAGCACAGTAACAGAGAGGGAGCCGTGTTATTCTATATACTATCAAAACAAAAAGCAGTCAAGTTGCACTTTAAAGACTAGCAAAATAGTTTATTAGGTGAGCTTTTGTGGGACAGACCCACTTCTTAAGACCATGGCCATATGAGAACAGACTCAATATTTAAGGCACAGATAACCAAAAACAGTAATCAAAGTTGACAAATCAGAAAAAAATTATCAAGGTGAACAAATCAGAGAGCGGGGAGGGGGTGTCAAGAATTAGATTAAGCCAAGTATGCCAAAGAGCCCCTATAATGTCCCAGAAAATTTGCATCCTGGTTCAAACCACGTGTTAATGTGTCGAATTTGAATATGAAAAAGAGTTCAGCAGCCTCTCTTTGTAAAGCAGACTGAAAATTCCTTTTTTCAATCAGATGCAAACTCTTAAGTCATTAACAGAATTGCCCACTCCATTAAAATGTAGACTAACTGGTTTGTGGATCAGGAATGACTCCTCCCCCTCCCGCCCCCTGCTCTCTGATTTGCTCACCTTGATAATTTTTTTTCTGATTTGTGAACTTTGATTACTGTTTTTGGCTCTCTGCGCCTTAAATATTGAGTCTGTTCTGGTATGGCTATAGTCTGAAGAAGTGGGTCTGTCCCATGGAAGCTCACCTAATAAATTATTTTGTTAGTCTTTAAAGTGCTACTTGACTGCTTTTTTGTACTGATAGAGGAGAGCACAGGTCACTCAACACAGTAAAACTTCCTCAATGCAGTGTAAATCAGAAGCTCATCCTTCCCTTGGGATTCTTTGAGGGATACTCTGCTTTCCACTAGACAGGCAGGATCCTCCTTCCACCCTATCGCCCAGCTGGCATCCGCAGCAGCCCCATCGTCTTGATTTGGTGTAAAAAGTCTTTCACTACCCACCCACCCATCTTCTGCCTTTACGGCCACCAGATAGGGTCATCTGTTTCTTTGGTACTGCCTATTGGTAATTTTCAAGAACTCCCAAATCCTGCTGAGGGGAGGAAGTGCCTTCTCCCAGGTAGAAGAAACCCATTGCGTCACCCCATTTTTACTTGGAATAGACTGCCCTGGATTCTGACCACTCACCATTGTCTCTAGCCTGTCTAATTAATGGAGGATCCACTTATTTGTAGACTTGCCATGGCACAATGATTTGATCCTATCACACACAATTCAGAAGGATACAGACACAGCCCTGAACATCTCACATCTTGATATTAGAGAACAAAAAAAAAAAAAGAGCAGATAACACACAAGCCAGGTTAAGACAAGGTAAATACCACCTACCTGTGGGAACAATGTAGCCAACAGACTGCTAGCTAGGGATTTTATTTAAGCCAATGTGTTGCATTATGTATGAAAAGGTGAATAATAGCAAATTGTTTCAGAAATTTGTCTACAGTTAATGAATCCTAAATAGTTCTATTAATGTAGGTCAAATTTCATCTTCCTTTGGGACTTTGCATTTACTAAGATGCCCATGCATCAATTATTCAAAGAAGATATATCACATATGTAAAATTATGCTGTGTAGACCCTTTTAAGTCTTCACTATAGCTGATTATAAAATCTACATAGGGTATTTAATTTATAATCCTGTAATCATTAATTAAATATTATGTAAAATGGCATTATGACATATCTAAATCCAAATGTTATGCAAAAGTCTGCAAAATATTCTTTTATTTGTAGCCTGAAGCACAATGTCAATACTCATCACACACTAGCTATTTCACTTTTCTCTTTTGTTCTTATAAAATATAAACCTAGTATCAATTCCCACTGTGAAGAAAAACTATGATTAGTAATTAAATTACAGTACATTAAACTTACTTACCTTAAGTTCACCAGCTGGGAAAATTCTATGCCTCTGGGTTTAACAATAACTTCTAATCTTACTGCAGCCTCTACAGTTGTTTTGTTTTGCCTTTTTTTCTTTTAAGTTGTGCTATAATTTTCCATATTGGAATTTCATTAAAAATGGTAATGTCATTACTCCTATTAATGCTTAAAACCAACATCATAATCCTGAATTTTAATTAGCAATTATAATTAGTCATTATTTCATTAATGAAATGTTTAGTTGGTAATTGTCTTTGAGCACCTTAGTCCCTAGGCTTATAATCGTTTCATACCATTTAATTTATTACAGTTTCTGATTAAGCGGAACTCTCAACCTAACTCTCTTTTTAACACTTTCATGTGATGCTTTCAGGCTCTTTATATCATATTTATAGTATTTATACCACCTAAATGGCTAGCTTCTGATCTTGATAGGTGTTTCATAAATAAAGAGGCTACTTTAGGTTTGCAACAAATGGGGTGAAGACTTCTAAGGCGGTAAGATCAACAAATACATAACTATTTCCACTTACCTTGTTATTACAGGCCCAGATACTAAAATCATCTTGCTCCCATATAGTGTACCATCAACTTCAGGTGTAGGGATGTCCATGCACAATTAATTGCATGGTCAGGACCTTAACTTGTATTAGAATCTACTGTGAATCCTTAACCTGGCTGCAAAGAGAAATGGGCCAGAACCAAAACCCTAGATGTGGTGCTGATCATTATATACTTTGACAGGTTCAACGTTTTTGCAGCTTAGATTCATCTTAATTTAAAAGTGAGGCCCAAGATATTCTTTAGAGTTCTCTTCTCTGTCTCTAGATTAAATACTCATGTCGGCTAGCTAGTGGTTGGAAAAACATACCACCATCTTTTGCTGTTGACAGGGATTAAGAAACCATAGGAACGGATAATTCAAATAAACCATCCTGGATCATGTGCATATGTTCTAAAAAATTACCTCCTTGGTTGCTGAAATACTTTCTTTTGTAAAACTAGTATAGATGTCCTGTATGTTAAGATTCCATTAACAAATGGTTTGCAAAGCATTAATAAACTATTATCAAGAATATTACCACGTTACAGACATGAATAGAATGTTTTATATGTAAACTCATCAGTACAAGGTATCAGCCATAATTATAAGTAATGATTACAAGCGACCTATTGGTTTGCTGAACCTCATAACAATCCATGCATCATTTATAAAACACGTTCATAACTTACTAACCTTTTAAAAAGAGAATCTTAATGTGAAACGTGTTCTTCATATCTAACATAGCTTATTGGAATGCCCCAAATATCTGCAAAGTGGGCTGTGCTCTCAATGCCACACCCAAACAGCAGAAAAGTGATATGCACATTAGAAAACATGCTTGAGAGCTAATGTTTCTTGTCTGAAACTTTTAGGTGGAAATCTCTTTAAAAATCTTTTTACACAAAAAATATTTTTTCAAGCAACACTCTGTTTAGCACGTGGCCACACTGCTCAGGTTTGTTACAGGCATACAGTGTACTCTTTGCCTGAGCTCCCAATGACACTTCTGAAATTCGTATTGTGCCTACCTCACACTGAGCAATACTAATAATAATTACAGGTTGAACCTCTCTAATCCAGCACAGTTTCATCCAGCAACATCCATAGTCCAGCATGATTTGATTTAGCTGGATGTCCACTTATCATGAGAGTGGTCCCATAAAGTTTGTCTACAGCCACCGGTTCTGGGTCTCAGTATTTCGTGCTGTTATTTAGCTGTAATTTACCCTAAATGTCTTCTAAGAGCCCAGTCAGCAGGGCAGTATTGGTAATGCTGCTAGACAATATTGACCTCCCATGGTCTGGCAAATTCTCTCATTTGGCATCAGCCAGGTCCTCAGGGTGCCAGAATAGAGAGATTAAGCCTGTACTAATAAACTGTATCACAGGACAATTGCTACAAAGAAGGAGCAAAGGAGAACCTTTATTCCCCTTTAAGAGCATGAAGCAGTGGTATTCCGTAGATCTGAGCGCATAGATGCTAACTGCAACTCTTGGCTGCCCCAGGAAATGTTTAGAAGTATGGTGGGATTTACATACAAAAAGAGGTGGAAAAGCCTGGGATTATTTAGTACGAAGAGCAGGGGAAATAAAACATAATGTAGTGTATAAAATCATGAAGGCTCCAATGAACACTGAAGATCAGACACTCTGGGTCATGCCAGCTGCTTTTGCAGTGCTCCTGGAAACTTAGATCCTTGGGTAGGATGATGTGGGAGAAAGCTGTCATCAGGGTTTTATCGCTTCATGCCAGCAGAAAGGTAGCTGGCATCACCACAGTCTTTGAGTTGATCTGTGTTAAGGTACTACTAGGTCCTCCTGCTCCCCATCACACTCCAATCAATGAGGAAAAGTGGGTTGTGTCACTGATGCATGACAGGAGAGCATTGGTATTGACAGAATAGGCATCAGTTCCAGGTGCCCTTGACAAAAAGGTCAAGGTTCAGAACATACGATTCTGTTCAAATGTGACTTGGAGAAAAGTGAGATTGTGAAAGACAGACACAGCCTATTTTGGCCTGTCTGTTGAGGCACGTACTTCTTGGAACCAGACCAAGGAATACAGCGAACATAACAACCACACTGGGTCAGACCAAAGTCCATCTGGCCCAGTATCCTGTCGTCCGACAGAGGCCAATGCCAGATGCCCCAGACAGAGTGAATAGAAAAGGTAATCACAAAAGTGATTTCCCCTCCTGACATCAGGACAACAACCCTGTAGGAGTCCTCGGACGCCCCAGCCCTTGGCCCAGGGCAGGTGGCAACCAAAAAAAGGGTTATAACACCGGCCCAGCCCCCAGTTTGGGGTGGGGGAGCAGCTCACATTTGTAACACAGTACAGACCCAGCCTTCAGTTCAGGTCGGGGCAGCAGTTCACAATTGTAACACAATCCCGGCCCAGCCCTCAGTCCAGGGCGGGCAAGCAGTTCACAATTGTAACACAGTACGGGCCCAGCCCTCAGTTCAGGGCGGGGCAGCAGTACAAGGGTTTGAGCACAGGCCCAGCCCTCAGTTTGGGGCGGGGCAGCAGCACAAGGGTTTGTCCCGTCAAGGAGGGGGTAGGGGGTCACAGGCGCTCCCACTCCACTGCAACCCGGCCCGGGGCCCTGGGGGTCGCTCACACACGACCACGGCAGTGGGGATCCAGGCCACAACACACTGCCATGGGTTCAGGAGCATTTTTCCCCCGGCCACTTCCTACCTTTACCTCCACCGGGGGAAGGTTCCAGTCCATCTGGTCAGGGGGTCCCGCGGGGTCGGCCCCCCCCCCGCAGATCATCCACCTTTGGGGGCTCTGGCCAGTCGCTCATGTCTACGTCATTGGGGTAGTCCGGCGGCGGTAGCACGGTGGGCCTGAGGCGATCCTGGGCCTGGGGGCTGCAGGGGTCCGCCGGGACTCCAGGGCAGGCCGCTCCTGGGGCATTGTGGTCGCTCACCCTCGCCGGTGTGGCTGCGTCTGGGGTTTCCTCCAAGACGGGGGGTCTCCACTGGCCTGAGGGTCCTGGCAGGTCTGGGAAGTCTGGGTAGTCCCCCTGGGGCATCTGGATCCGTGGTTGCTCTGGGCAGCTGGGGGCTTGCTCCTCCAGCCCGGCCGGGCGGCGACAGACCCTCTGCCCCTGGTGCCGGGGAGCTCGCGCAGGCGCCTCCTCCCTGCCCGGAGGCCCAGGCTTTAATGGGTCGCGAGCCCTGCCCTTGGCCCTTCTAGCCGTAGGCCCTGCCCTCTGAGGGGCGGGCCACTGGTGTTCTGGCTCCAGGCCCGCCCACCAGGGCCTCTGCGCAGCCTCCTCTGCCTCTGAGTCAGCAGGCGGCCATACTGACTCACTACAAACTCCAACTAAATCTTCCAACGGTGTCCAATGCGAGGTGGTTCAGAAGTAATGAATGCAACAAGGTAATAATTGAGTGATCTCTTCTCTTATCAAACCCCATTTCCGGCAATCAGAGTTTTAAGAATACCTAGCTATTAATGAACCTGTCCTCATGACATGATAGCTCCCTATGACATTAATGGAGGATTAGAGTGCAGCCCAGCCAATTATGGTCCATCCCATGCAAACCAGGCAGTAATCCTGTGTGGCTTTGTTGGACAGCTCACAATGGAATGTAGAAACTCTTGGGTGGCTGTTTTTCAACATTCATAATGGGAGGAAGGGAAAAATATGAAAATGTATATGGCAAAAAACATTTTTAAAATAATGGCTCACGACATTCAATGTAGAGTCTGAAAATGCCCTCACTGCTCAAATTACTGATGTGACCAAGCCAGTGTGTCCTGAGGAGAGATAGTTCAGCAGTCTTGCAGCAAATCACCAAAAGAAATGCAGGAACTACTCCAGCCTCAATAGTAAGAAAGGAAGTTAAAGTTAGCAGCACCAGCACTCACCTTGCTCCACTCTAGAAATGTGACAGGGCATAATGTCCCCTGCTGGACCTAACAACTTTGGAATCTGAGGATGTGGAAGTTCCATGTCAGTCACCCTAGAAACACAGATCCCATGATTGGAAACCTTTGATGGTGGTGGTTCCCAAGCACTGGTCTGTGCAGATCCCTTGGTCTGTAGCTCACTAGCCAATCCCCACGGTGCTCACTGGCAGGTTGTCTGTACTAATGTGACTGGCTATGAAACCCTCTAGAAGGAGGCCATCTTTCTATAAATTTAGACCATCTTTCTAGTCCAAGAAAATACTTGATAACTTGAATTGGAAATGTGATGAAAGATAACATGAAATACAGCCCAAATATACTATTAGAATACAAAAACCCACTTGTTTTTGCAGATACAGTCTAACACAGCTGCCCCTTTGTAATCGGAATACAAGTATTATTCACTTGTATTACAGTAGCCTCAAGGAGCCTGAATGAGGGACTAGGACAGCCGTTGTGCTAGGGGCCATATGAACAGAACATGAACATGTTTACCAAGAGGAGTATGAGATCCAACTCCACTCTTCCAAAATTCCCAAGCCTCAAAGAGTGATCTGTATGACTGTGCTCTGTCTCATGTTGAATGACTAATGTAGCACTTAACTGAGTCAGAAAAATCCATAAGGATCATGTCAGAGCAGATGGGGGACCAACAGTCTTGCATACAGTCTGTACTCTCCACAGACCAAAGAGTGTTCATAGATCTGAAGTTTAGCAGATGGTGTTTTTGCATTAATTTTCTAAATTACCCATGATAAGGTACTCTGTTTTCAGAAAACTCATTGCCTTAAGCTTGAATTTTTAAATCTGATCTCAATGTTTTCATGTGTTGTTAGCACACCTATTTCTCAAGTTCTGTGTCCCTGAGATGCTGCTCAAGGATCTCAAGGAAATGATACAGCAATGAATTTTAAATGTTGGTACATACTACCATTTACATTACAATCAAAGCAGACATGAGAAAGCTAATAACTGTATTTCAGAGGAAGACCACTTACACCACACCCTGTAGTTTCTGCAGAGCACACTGCTTGGGAGGCAGAAATGTGAACATGGGTGGCATATACAACAAAATCATTCACAGCATTTGCAAGATGTAGATGACCATTTCTGTCTGTTTCAAATCAACACCATGCCCGATCTAATTGCCGTCATCCACATGTTTTTTCTCTCTACTTTAAACTGTCTATTAATGAAAGAAAATTCCAGTAATGAGCGAGCCTTGGGCAGCATCAGTATTTTTGATAAGGTGGGTCCTCTTCTGGTCCTTCTGGTCCTCTTCTGCATTAAGCCTTTTATTGAGAATTCTGCAGATGGGACATAGAGCAAGATAGGAGAAGATATGTGTATAGGGTATTAAGTGCTTTACATGAATCCTTAAAATTTAAACCCACCTCAAATCCTTTGAAACAGAACACAGGAGGCAAAAGGAAACTTCAAAGAACAGAAATCACTCATACTGGACACTTGCTGTATGTGCATCTAGCATTCATTATTTATTAACTTCTCCTGCATTCAGTTCCATGTTGAGTATGCAAATGCCACTCAAAAGTCAGCTTTTCAGTTTAGTTAACCCGCCAGAATAAATGATCTTTTCTAGACCTTCATTGGCCCTCCTCTGAATGTAAATATATTGTGGCTGCTAATTTGTTGATTTACACAGGGTTTAATCCACTAGAGTTATAAAATATTAAAAGAATCTTTATCTAGCAAATTTACAGCTAAATAAAATCTTTGCTATCCAGACTCACAATAAACTGAACTGACATTTTCTTTGCTCATAATGTGTTTTTGAGCCATCAGATGGACTGAAGTACTAGTAAGCCTCTTTCACTCCTCCATCTTGGAGCACTGGTCATTGATCGCCATTGACCAGTGTCCCTTGTCCTGGGCAATCTTTTCCAGTCATGACCAGGTGTATTCTGTCTTTTTAGTGTCTGCCTTCAGGTCTCTGTGCCAAGTGTTTCCTGGGCACCCTCTTTTCCTTTTTTCTTGTGGGTTGCAACTTAAGGCTTGCCTTGTGATATTGGTGGTTGGTTTTCTGAGTATGCCCAATCCATCACCATCTTCTCTTCCTGATTCCTTCTTTGGCAGAAAGTTGATGAGTCAGTTGCCACAGGTCTTGGTTGCTGATGGTGTAAGGCCAATGGATCTGGAGGATTTTACAAAGGCAGTTATTGATAAATGTCTGGATTTTTTGATCATACTCTTTATTGTTCTCCAAGTTTCTGCTCCATACTGTAGGACTGATTTGACATTGGATTTGAATACTCTGATCTTTGGCTGAGTTCTGATCTGCTTAGAATTCCAGATGTTTTCATGAGAAGACTGTTCTTGCTTTCCCAATCTGTGGTTTCACATCAGCAACGGTACCCCCCTCTTTATCAGTGATGCCACTCAGGTATGTGAAGACATCAACTTCCTCCAGCACTCTACCGCCAAGTATGATTGTCTCTGTGCTACTGATGTTGATTGTCAAAGATACCAGTTTTTTCCTTGTGGACGTTCAAGCCAACTGTAGCTGAGATGTTGGCAAGGTCTCATGTTTTCTCTTGCATCTGTCAGTGGCTGTGGGAAGAGAAGCTCCAGATCATCAGCGAAGTCCAGGTCATCCAGCTGGGTCCACAGTATCCACTGGATCCCATTTCTTCTTGTTGTTGTTGTCATCTTCATGACCCAGTCTATCCCCAGGAGAAAGAGGAATGGTGACAATAAGCAGCCTTGTTGTACTACAGTCTTCAGTCATAAGTGCCTTTTGAATTGTCACTCATGGTAAACTTTGCAGGTCATTCCTGCATAAGAGTTCTTAATGAGTCTGATCCACTTGGTTGGTATGCCATAATGCTGAAGCAGCTGCCAGAGGGTTTTCCTGTGCATGCTGTCAAAGGCTTTCTCCTAGTCAATGAAGTTCATGTAAAATGGTAATTTCCATTCTATAGATTGCTCCAATGTGATTCATAATGTTGTAGTCTGGTCAATGCATGGCCTATTCTGTCAAAAGCCTTGCTGGTCTCTCAGCTCTGGTGTTTTTCATTCTTTCCAAAATGGTTCTGTTGAAGATCCTTCCTGGCACTGACAGAAGGGTGGTTCCCTTATAGTTCCCACAGCTCCTTTAGCTGCCTTTCTTTGGGATCTTCATGAGGTAGCCTTCCTTTCAATCTGTTGACATAGCCTCTTCTTCCCAGATCTTCTCAAAAGGAGAAAGTGCATCTCAAATATGGTATCAATATTCACTTTAAGGGCTTCTGCAGGAATGTCATCTGGGCCTGAGACTTTACCATTTTTTGCCTTCAAGATGGCCTTCCTGATCTCCTCTCTAATCAGTTTGCCACAGTCTATTGGAAGATCGATTTCTGCTGCTTCGATGTGTGGTGGATTTTCTGGGGCTGGTCTCTTAAGAAGCTCTTTGAAATGTCCTGCCCTTTTGTTTAGTTGCTGCTCCATCCCTATTACCACCTGTCCCTCTTTGTCTTTGACCAGTCCTTCAAGTCCCCAAAACTCCTTTGTAGTGTTGTATAGCTATTTCATGTTTCCACTTGCCACTGCAGCTTCCACTTCTTCTGCCAGATCCTGTGTGAAATTCTGCTTGTCCATCTTCACATTCTTCTATACCTCCCTATTGACTTTTGTGTATTTTTCCTGTGCTGCTACCTTTGCTGCTTTGGCGAGGCTGGTGTTAACTGCCTCTTTCATACACTTCTTCCCTTCTATCTTCTTCATTGTTTCTGCTGACACCCATTCGTTTTGTTGGGGTTTTGCAGTCCAACTACTTCTTGGTAGATTGCTGTTATTGTTTCTTTCACTTTTTGCCACCAAGTGTGTAGGTCTGTGTCTTCATCATACAGATCTTGTAGAACCTGGAACTTGCTGGTCAAGCAAATTGATACACTTCCTGCATCTTTATATTGACCTGTCATCAATGTTTCTGTAGCAAAGCTTGTTTTCCAGGGTGGGGGTGCTAATCCTATGCCCAACCCTCCTCCTTTCTCATCCTGGCTTAGGACCAGCCCTGGTGGAGTTCAGGTATAGTGAAGCCATGGACATATTAGCTTAAGGCCCAACACTTGCAACAGTATCTGAGTAGCTAAATCTAGAATTCTCTGTTGAGAAAAATATTCTTTCCTGGCTATACAGAACATTAAAACTGGCCTTTGTTTAGTGTTATTATTATTTAGCAGTTTAAGTTAAATATCAGGTTGCACCTCTCTCGTCCAGCACCCCCAGGACCTGATCCATGCCAAATGATAGAATTTTCTGGGCCAGAGGAAGTCAGTATCGTCCAGCAGCATTACCAATACTTCTTCTGCTTATTGGGCTCTTAGGGGTAAATTACAGATAAAGAACAAAGCAGAACACTGAGAGCCAGGACTGTTGGCTCTATGGAAAACTTGGCTACACCTTTGATAAGTCATCGTCCGGCTAACTACAATCATGCTGGATTGCAGATATTGCCAGATGACAGAGTTCTGGATTAGAGAACTTCAATCTGTACCACACACTCAGGGAAGTGTTCTCAAACTGGAAATAATTAGCAGCTCACACTAATAAGCACTTTAAAATCGATTTTGTCTTTAAAGGAATACATACTAGAGGATGACTTAAGTTCAGTTGAAAATTTGTCCCCATAAGGTCTAAAAAGCAGTTTGCTCATTCCATAAGATTAATTGGATCAGCATGAAAAATGCTAGAAAGAAAGTCTATTGAAGTACAGGAAGACTTCCCTCTGGATAAGGCCCTTGGTGTCCATTTATACCTCAGTAATGAGTACAAAACTGGATAGTCTCAACTCTTGCTTTCCATTTGTTGACATGAAATAAGGAGAGAGTCTCTGCTAGCTGTTTGAAACGGACTGATGAAAAAGGAATTGGAAAATTATCAGAGAGTCCAGATTCAGTAAACATTCCTGAGGTTTGTCAATTCATGATCTGAAACTTAAGAATGGAATTCCTTATTTTTAAAGAGCTTCACTGCTGTGTTACTACTGAATTTATATACTCTGTCATTTTCAGTAACAAATACCTTTCCCACTCCTAGAATTAAACCTTTGCATAAAATCCTTCCTTCCTATTTGAAATCCAAGCTGCTCCTCTTCATATGCCGAGGCATTTTGCACAGTTTTTAAATAGTGTTTCAAAATTTTAATCTTTAGGCTGGCATGTGCACATGTTTAACATCAGGGCATAGCTTTGATAAATTCTATCCTAAAACTGAGACCGCCCACCTCGGCAGAGGTTCAATTAACAAGCCCTACAAATCCTACAAATGCTAGTTTTCAGATTCTTGCAGCTTCTGAAGCACCCAATTTTGCATTATTTCAGGGAGTCCATTCACAATCTGTATCCACAGCAAAGAATTTGCTCTTTGGATGGTTCATAAAACAAAAAGAAGATATTGTTCTTTGTGGTGTTTTTAAAAAGGATTTTAAAATGCTGTCTGTAGCTGATCATGTTAATAAAGACAAAAATCAGAAGAAATAACCACAGTTGGTCCTCATCTTAAAAACAAGCCCATTTCCTCGAGACTCTGACTCTACAGCTCCATCTGACTTACAAAAGAGATCATTCAGAACGTTCCTGTTACCTCCCAGTAACTTTCAACAAAGGACTGTTTACAGCCCTACCCACTACCACACTCACCCAAGGTTCTGAACTATTGAGCTGTCAACTATGAACTTTGTTTCCTCTCAGAAGTCAAATAGTAACACGGAGACAAACCCCGCAGCTCCAATGACTGCATAGTATGGATTCACCTATTGACGTTTCTCAGAAAAAGAAGTGCTGGGCTCCAGGAGACATTTGCAATGAACTTTCTCATTCCCACTGCAGACTTGCCTCATTAAAACGTACACTCCCTATTTAAGATTCCTCACACATTCTTAAACAGCATTGAATTCATCCAGTTCCTCACCTGTAACTAACAATACTGTCAGTGAAGAAGCTTTGATTTTACTCAGCATTCAGAAAAAAAAAACATGGAGCTGAATGATGGGGAGTCACACAGAACACTGCCTAATTGGGCTGGTCTCAGCCAGCCTCCTTCAGGTTTGTTTTTAAGGTTCTCCTCCACTAATCCCCACCTTAGCTATCAGATCTATTAGCTTCCAGAGCCTCCAGTATTTGTCTCCCACCTGCCAGTGATGCCAGCCTGTTACCTGCAGTACCTCCCACCCTGTGGAAAAACTCTGCCCTCATATCCCCTTTTTTCCTCCCTAAAGCCCCCCTCTGCCATGATGCCCATAAAACACTTTCACTGGACAGGCAAGTGGTTAGTGCTGACTTCCGAGATTTACCTCCCTGTTGTAACTGGCCCCCTTCTGTTTTCTGCTTTCTCCACCTCTTGTGTCCAGATCTCCAGATTATGAACTCGCTAGGGTGGTTGGCTTTGTTACTTGTTTGTACAATGCCCGTCACAAGTGGGTCCTGAGCCTTGCTCCCACTATTTAATAACCACATGAATTTTTAGAGGCCTGGACCCCATCTTAATTTTATTTATATTCTTATTTATTTGCATGACAAATTAAGATATGCAGCATAACACAGGCAGGGCTGACTGGTAAATAGTGGGAGAAATGTGTTACAAGCAGCTCTGTATAAACTCAAGAGTGAAAAGGAGAGGAAATTTCAGCCAATTTCTTGGCACTTCAGAGGGCTTTGGAGGAAAGACAGGTGTGGGGAGGAAGAAATATCTGGGGACAACAGGATTGCTTCCCAGCACATGCCAGTAATGTATAAATTTTCAAGCAACTCGAGAATCCTGTTCACTGGAACCTGCAACTTGTAAGGGTTATTTACCAATGTGCCAAACAAAACCACACAGTATAGTACAGTTCTTACTACGTGCACATTGAACTTGGGCTGGATGAGGCTTCAGGACATGGATGGCTAAGTAATGGCACATCAAGATAAGCCTATTCCTGTCCCTGGGGAAGGCAGTTTTACCCAACAGAGAGCTTTGCAGTCCAGCCACATCCCTATGGGTTAGGGGTATCAAAGCATGACCTCTTTCACCAAGAGAGTGGAAGGGTTGTTGTGTTCAGCTAAGCTGTGGTGGCTGGGCCAGGAAAGGAGGATATTTACCCAGAACCAGAAGGTGCCCATTGCCAGGAATGTGGCAGGAGACAGTTCAAGCTAAAGCAGTAAGTCCCAGGCCAAAGGAGCAGAGCTGCCACTCGCATTCATTCTGAAGACAATCAGGCGTGGCCATTCCAGTCTCAGGCCAAAAATCCCTCTGCTGTCTTGGTTAGGAAATCCCTACTGCTGTAGAATGAAACTGCACATCACCAAGACTTCCCCCAGCAGCAATTCTGGCTGGTCCTGTATGCTCTACTCTACTCTAACTATCATTATGGACCACATGCCAGATCTTAGGCTGGTGTAAATCAGCTACACTGAAGTTACATGGAGCAATGGCAATTCACAGCAGCCAAAGATCTGGCCATGTGGATATGCATATGTACGCACACAGGCACTGTATATTTAAATTTGTTCCATGCACAAAGCATTCAAAGAAAGCTCTTACAGTTGACCTTCAAGTGAATGCTAGATTGAGTTGATGACAATGATTGACTATCTCGTGGGACCCATCTGCAATGCTACTGTGCTGAGGGTGTAAACTTGATGCTCTCAGACATTCTAGCTACCTACAAAGCTCTACCACATGACAAAGGCATTAATAATGTAGATTTCACAATCCAGTGCAAGAACGTGTCACATTTAATACCACAACCAGACTCTGCTGGTTTCATTTCAGTGCTCACTCTAATGATTGCAATTATTGATTTTTAATACCAGGATATGTCCAAAGCAGTTTGGATGAAAGGCTGCCTTAACCCAGCCTCTGAGGCTTCTGAGCATTGCAAAAGCCTTTTGAAATATTCAGTAATTCAGTTGCAAAGTAAAACAATTTCCAAATGCCAGCTTCCACTACCGAGAGGTAAGTAGCAGCATTTTACTTCCCACCTAACCATCAAAACAGTGATTACTTTCCCCTTCTCTAGCAAGCCCACATTTCTTACTACTGAAGCAGCTGTTACCATATTAAGACACTGTCACTACTTCCCCCAGACCCTACCTCACCTGCTTACAGACAGCATTGCAGATGTTACGGGAAGAACACACAGCGTTCCAGAATTACTAAACTAGGATATACTAAAGGACACCTTTACCTAGCTGGCTTTCTTTAGACCCTTCGCTGTCGTGTGGCATGATTTTGATGCGTGCCCTTATTCTTTCAATTTCATTGTTTCACTTTTCATCTGCTTTTGGTAAATCCTGCTCTGCCCCTCTTTTCTTCCAAGGTCATCTTGTGCTTTTTGTGATATTTTGCCTCTCCCAAGACTAACAAGGTGTATGCAAACACATTAAAACTTATTTAAATGGAGGCTGTGGTTGAAGCATAATTTTCAAAGCTACCTGTTAAAAATCAACAACGTATACACTGCCGTTAAAATTTAAACTGCAACTGAGATCACTTTTTCTGTTCCTGTATCTGAAAAGAAGTGTTAAATATTTAAGTAATTAAGTTGCTCAGCTAATAGTGGAACTTAGTTTTATATCTTCATGTAACATTGTTGATTAAAAGTCAATCATATTCTCTCTGCAGCTTTCATCACAAAATAAAAATAAGAAATGAACAGTTTTGGTTTGATTTAGGGAGTTTCACACTTTTGGGTTTATTTGTACTTACTGCCACACTGTCCTTTCTTTCAAATACAAAAAAAATGGCAATAAATAGTAAAACAAACATGACTTTACTAAGAATTATTTATGAATGGATCTGTTCATCCTGTTGTTAGGACCTTCAGAGCAAAGTCAATAATATGTGAATTGGATAGAATTAATATTCCACTTACTAGCCACAGCTATTAGTTCTGGTGCAAATCACTGCAGGAGAAAAATGGTGCTCCAGTGGTATCTTGGGTTAGCTGAATTTGGCAAACAGTGATGATGGAAAAATTTACTTGTGGGAAACTGAAAAATAATTTTGAAATATGCACAGTTCATTAAAAATATCAACAATAAATCTTTTAATTGCTCACTGATGTTAATTATTAGCCCTTGTGTAATGTGTATTTTTACTTTCTATTTTTACTGTATGTCTAGGTTCCTTTAGGGTTTGGCTTGAAACTGGGCACAAGCTCACAAACTTTGCTGACTCCTTTGGTACATGTAGAGGGAGATCAGCTTGAAAAGGCAAAGCCAGATCATCCATCTGCTTCTTCAGCTCTGTTAAGGATTGTTCGTAGTGCTCGAGCATCCACACTAATCATCTGACTGAGATCATGTGTCCTGTCTACAGCCTTTAGCACCCACAAGTTTGCAAATACCAGCTGACTTTTGTGTAAACCTGACTGAAAGGTGCTCACTCAAAGGGGCTAAATATGGCTGAAAACATTCCTAAGAGGCACGTCTTAGT
The DNA here is from genome assembly GCF_033958435.1 of Carettochelys insculpta. Classification (NCBI taxonomy): domain Eukaryota; kingdom Metazoa; phylum Chordata; order Testudines; family Carettochelyidae; genus Carettochelys; species Carettochelys insculpta. Next base: position 47,602,152 of record NC_134147.1, on the reverse strand, counting down.
CACAATAGGTGGGCGCTGGTAGGAAAGCTGACTAATGAGTGGATCTAGCAGCAGCTTCTACTAGTGATGTTCTTCTCTTTTACTTGATTTCTCTGGCATGTGCCGTATGAAACCATGTTAAATAATAATATGAAGGTCCTTAGCATTAAGGATCCAGTTCTACAGGGGGCTCAGCACCCTCAGTATGTAGCAGAGTTCATTGGCATTTTAAACTTATCGGTTCCATTTCTAGCCAGCACTATTAGGCCGGATGATTAATGCCACTTTCCCCATTTTTCATTTCATATACTCTGAACTTGGATAATCTTTTTCCTGATGGAAGCCATTTCTGTCATGATGGCTAGAACTATAGGGATTTTCTTTTCCTTTCAGTACCTTCACCAGCTCCTCAGAATTCTGAATTGCTGTCTTAAGTACAAAGTCCTTCTCTCTGAATTTTAAAAGCTTTTCTATCAGAGCCTTAAATGCTTTGCCAGACATGCATTTAGGTGCCAGTTCATTCTCCCTCACTATCTTCAATAGTTTCTCCAGAAATTTTTGAATAAACATAACTACAGAAAGATTCCAGACACTGCTGTCCCAATATTAGAAGATATTCCTCTGGTTGGGTTTTTAAGAACATCGACCTCCTTCCAAGCTGTCAGGATTATACAAAATAAGTAAAATATTACAATATATTAATTGAAAATAGGTAGCTAGAGATTTGTTTAAAAAGCAGTACCAGAAAAAATAAAACTAAAGAGACAAAATAGACTAGTTAGGATGGAGTTTTCTGAATCAGGATAAATTCCATAATGGCAATTTGACAGATGAAGTCTAGCTTCAGAAAAAAAACAACCTAACACAAGGCAATCATTTTCATGCAAATTACCAGAGTTAAGACTCTGGTTATTAGCATTCAAACTAGAGAAAACTGTCAGCCTTCGTCATCTGTAGACAAATGTTTTAATTTGAAAATTTCACCAGCAAATTTTCAAGCAACAAAAATGCCTCCTTATCAACATCTACCTTCATTCACAATTTGCAAGTTCATATATAAGATGTCTGAGGTCATGAGCTGCATATCATTCAGCGAACAAAATCCTGTGACTGTGTGTGGAGTTATTTCAGTAAAATAAAAATCAGAAGAAAACAAAACACTGGAAAACCTCTGTTTTCAGAAAAAACAATGTGTGTCCGTGTCTCCTCCTACATTACAGGAGAGATGTGAAATCTGATTCCTCAGACCATACGGAGATCCTAAAGACTACAATATTATGGTTAATGAATCTTTTTCAGTCCAACTACTTGAACCAGAGAAGTTATAGACTGAAAATATGATCAAAACAAAACAGCAGTTCCAGTAGCACTTTAAAGACTAACAAAATAATTTATTAGGTGACGAGCTTTCGTGGGACGGACCCACTTCTTCAGACCATAGCCAGACCAGAACAGACTCCATATTTAAGGCACAGAGAACCAAAAATAGTAATCAAGGTTGACAAATCGGTCAAAATACTGTCCTGACACAGAGCAGGTCAAAAATACATCAAAATACTGTCCTGACACAGAGCAGGTCAAAAACTTGGGTGTTGGGGGGAAAATGACTAATGACATTTTATTGAAAAAAACAGAATAGTTCCCTCCTAATACTGACAAACGATGGAGTCAAACATTTGGAGAAGACACTCACCCCTTCCTCACCCTTAATGGAGATAACTGCAAAAACTGTTCTCCTGCTTCTTTGCTTATTACATTATGTTTCTGAGAATGCACCAGTTGTCGGAGGGAAATGGATTTCCTCCACCAAGCACGGTCTCAGAAGTGCCTGCTACAAAGGCAGCCAAAGACTTTAGGACCTGCTTTGGGGATGCAGCTCCAATTCAGGACAACACTTCACCATATGCTCAACTTTATGTGCTTTTATTGTCACTGACATCAACAGAACTTGACCACCCATCACTGAGCCCTCAATGCTTTGGTGGTAAGTATATGAGACTTTCATTCATCACACATTTCACTCGACTCAAGTGTTTGTGGGAGTGGAGCCATGACACTTACCACGTGCGCAGGAAAGAAAACCTGACACTCCTCTGAGGCTGAGGGAAATGCTGTCAACACATGACAGCAGATCGAAGACAGTGAGAAGACTGAACACTTGCAATCCTTGGCCCTCTCAACCCTTTATCAGGCCTCTCCAAAGTCTCTCCAAACTCTAGTGCAGTCTTCACCAATACATTGTCTTGCCACCCACTGCCACTAGACTGGCCCAGAAATACTCTCACAATGATAGAACCATTAGGAAAAGGGAGGGGAGTTACATGTTATCTGCTCTATCCACAGAGGGAGCCTGTGGGCCTGTCCTGGTCAGGCAGGTTCACAAGATAAGGCAGCAAGCCTGCCCTCCTCCTTTCTAAGGTAATCAGAGAACCATTTTTTAAACCAACAACATCCATGCAAAATATCAAGACCTTTGTTTTAGATGTGGGCCTTGGTGAAGAATTGGTTCCCATAGGTTTCTACAGCTATGTTGTCTGTTGGTGGAATTATGGTTATACTCTCTCTACTGTTGGCTACCCTTGGTGCCCTCCAGTAAATATTAAGTAGGTTAATGGGCAGCTTTGCTGTGGGCGCCACATTGAGCATGTTACACCTGTGTTGCATATTCCTATTTGCTCCTGAGAGGAATTCAGGGTGTGGGTATAATACACAAACCCCTGAATTCCGCATGCCGGAATGGTTGGAGGAATGCGTGCGCAAATGATCAAAATTTTCATTTGACAGGACTCTAAGACACAGACTTTTGAAAGAAATGAAGGAAACTACCACAGACATTCCCCTAAGTGACATCAGGCTGATCCACTTCAAATGCCACAGCCAATTTTTGTACAGGCTGCACCTCCCAAAACTGGGATTCTCTGCTTCAGCAACATCTGGTCCAGCAGCATCATGGGTACTCCTGGATCAGAGTGCTCCAAGCCAGAAGGCTAGTGGGAGGAGGGCTGGCAGCTGGGAGCCATACTGGATGGGAGCCCAGTAATGGGGGGCTGGCAGCCCTGCACATGGGGAGCCCAGCAGTACTTATGGCCCTGGAGCTGGTGTCCACAGGGTCAGCATCAACCCAGGATGGGCCAGGATTGAGGCTGGGGGCAGCCAGGCCAGGGTAAGCAGCTCACTAGGGCTAGAGGTAAGGTGTTGGCGGGATGAGAGGGACAGAGGCAGGGAACCTCCGATGGTCCAGCAAATTCCCTCTTTCAGAACTGGTTCAGTGCCGAGGGTGTCAGAACATGGAGGTGCAGCCTGTAGGTAACTCAATTTTTCAGAAAGAGCTTGAGGTGCTCACCACTTAGCAAACAAAGCCATTTATAGTCAACTAAATGGCTTTAAAATAAATGCAGCAATTGTGTTCCATTTTGTAAAGGTTATGGGTGAGAATTGGTTTATGAAGGGACAAAAAAACCTGCACGTAAAATTACACGACTGCAGGAGAATGAAAAATATTTTCGTTATATGAGATCATTAAAATTTATCACCTTAATTCTTACTCTTCTGTACAAAGCCTGCTGCAACAATACTCTCATCATCCTCCCTGCCAGAAGGAGGCACTCAAAACACAGATTTGTACATACCATCAGCATTTGCCGACTATTAATGTACCCTAAGGGAAGAGTTCCTCCAGTTCAGTGGAGGACATTTTAAGAGGAGGAAGGGGAAGACCAAGTCTTAGGTGCTGACTACCAGCTGGAAGTGTCACAGACAATGCCAGTTGCTACAGTCCCATGACTTGCCCTTTTGGTTGCCAAGCTCTGCCTGTGCTGTGGCAGGTTTGTTTCCACTTCTCTTTCCTAATGTGCAGATGTAAGTTGTACTTGAACTTCAGGCTCCACTTTCCCCATTTCTCTGTCATCTGCTCCTGCTGCCTGACCTTAGTCAGAGTTTGTTGATTTCCAGCAACAGTCAAAGGCCCATTTGTTTACCCAGGTCCTTCAGAATCAGAGATACAGAGTTGAAGGCCAGAGGAGACCATTGTATTAACACCAACCATCAACACTAGCACAGCAGCTGCATGCTGAACCCAATAATCCACATTAGACCAAGGTATTCTAGCTCCCAGGAGGCTGAACTGTAATGAGAACAAGGGGGACCAAGAGGCACTGATACTGAGCTCCCTGCAAGGGAGGCGACATAATTAAGTTCAATGTACCCAGATAACCTGGGCAAGTGATCTGCTCCAGAGATCGCCACCACTCTGACTTGAAGAAAAATGTCTCCCTGATGCCACGTATCATGGTCACTTAGACTCTGCAGATGTGAGCAAGCTCCAGGCAGCTCCGCATATCAGAGAGAAACTAAGACTGTGGACAAACTATGACATTTGCACTCAGAGCACTGGCCCATCCTGTCGCGCCCCATCTCCAGCCCGGGCCAAGTCGAATACTTCAGAGCAAATAGAACAAACAAACAAATAAAAAAAACCCTAAAAAACAAAAACAAAACCAGTCAACCACCAACCTCGGAATGTATGGCGGGGGAGGGGGAAAGAAACGCCCTTTCTGGCTTCTGCAGGGGACCGACGGAAACCCCAAAGAATCAGAGGAAAGTTTCGCTTGCTTTTAACATCTGCTGAACTACAAAAAGCAGCTGAATTGCCTTTGATGACATTTCTGTTCCTACAAAACATTCTCTGTTGTATTGACACTAAATATAAGAAACACAATATGCCCAAGTGAAATTTTTGTTTTTTAGAAAGTTGCAAACAACTGAAAAAAGAGTGTGCCTGGGGAACATTCTAATGGAAGTTGCATTTCAATCTTAATTATATCAAGGCAGTTTCTGGTTGCTGCTATAATTACACATAACCACAACCTTGTTCTTTGTCACCAGCCCAATGTAGTTAGTAACTCTTATTGAGTCTTAATTTAATTTTAGAAAAGGTCATCTTAGTTATTTTTTTAAACTCACAAAAAGTTTGGGTATAAAAATACCTCTGCTATCTCTGATCCATTTACAGAGAAATATATACTTGCAGAGGGATATGCAAGTAGTGTTCACAATAAATATTCAAACAAAAATCCTATTACCTAAAGCGATGAGCCTTACTCACACCTCAGATTGGGACTGAGGTGTTACTGTCTTTTAAACTTCTGCAACATTAAATCTCTGACTGGCTTCTGATGGTGCAAAAATTAAAATAACCTTAAAGAGTTCGGGAAGGGGAATGAATGGAGCATCCCAAATCAGAGCTGTTCCGACAGACACATCCTTGTGTCACTGATTCTCATTTATATCTTAATAGGGTTTTAATAAATATGACAAGAGACAATTAGCCTAGTAGTGGAACATTGGCTGTCAGTATTCCCAAGTTTTTATACTGAGCAAATTCTGTGGGTCAGACTGGCATTGTTTGAAGCTGGGGCCTATTCATGACAATACTCCACAAATTCAGTCTTCTAGAAAGGAAGCACGATGTAAATGTACTGTGGAATTCAACGTTAAAACCCCACAGTTTTGCATTACACATGTAAGGCCCAATTTTCACTGTGATGGCACAGCTCCAAGTCCATCCTAAATCAGGAGGAGCTGCTAGGTTCATCCCATTAGAACACTGAAGCTACAGCCACACTACCACAGGAGATCAACCTGCTCAAGGTCAGTCTGCTGGGGTTTCATTTTGTGCACGCAAGAAATGACGCTTTCAGAGGCTGAATTTGACCCCCTGGACTCTTTGCAAGAGGCGAGGAATAAGGAAGGTTGAAGGGAGAAATGCTCCCATCGACCTTGTGCCATGTAGACAGACATGGAAGTCAACTGCAGACAAACTGATTATAGCTCTGCAAGTGGCATAGCTAAAAATTGCATATCAGCAGTCAACTTCTATGTCTAGTATAGACATAACCTAAGACCCTGGTGCAAACTGGAGTTTTACAAAGACGTGGGCTTGTCCTGCAATAAGGTTGCCACCGTTCTAATCTCACAATACTGAGCACCTTTGCCTCACCTCTGCCCTAACCCATGTCCAATGCCCTGTCTCCACCTCATTCCCCTGCACCCATAGCTTTCCTTTGCCCAGTTTCATCATGCTGGGGACGGGCTGGGTTTTGGTAAGGGCTCCAGCTGGGGGCATGGGCTGTGGGGCAGGGCCAGAAATGAGGGATTTAAGAATCGGAAGAGGGCTCTGGGGTGGGACTGGGGGAGAGGGGTTTGGGGTGCAGACGAGGGCTCAGGGCTAGGACAGCAGGTGGAGGTGCTGAAAGGGGTGCAGGCTCCAGGGAGGGGGTCTGGGTGCAGGACGGCATTCTGAGCTGGGTCGGGGTTGGGGTACAGGAGCAAGTTCAGGGTGCACACTGTGGCCATGTGGTGCCTCCCTCTGGCAGCTCACAGAAGTGTCTAGCTCCTAGGTGGAGGTGTCAGTGGGCTCTGTGTGCTGTCTGCATCTGCAGGTGCTACACCCAGAGCTCCCACTGGATGTGATTCCTGGCCAATGAAAGCTGCAGAGCTAATGCTGGGGGCGGGGACAGTGCAGAGCTCCCATGGCCACTCCAGCCCCTAGGAGTGGGATGTGCCAGGCACTTCAGGGAGATATGCAGAGCCAGGACAGAGAGGCACCCTGAGAGCAGCCCAGAGAGCAATGCTGACCAGCACCACCAGCAACCCCTAGCAACCCTACACTAACAAGCTTACAGTCCCAGTGCCGCCTTCTTGGACAAGCCAGTAGAAGCGGTGGGAGTTTGTTATCTGAAAGGAGTTGAAGGGTTGAAAACAATTCCATTAACCAAGTTCTGATACCATTTGCAAAACCTCTTTAATGCCAACTGAAAGGGACTGTCCTTTTTTAAACTTCCTGACACAGTCTACATGTGCATTTTGCTCACTGAATTTATTGTTGTGTGGGATTATATGTCTTTCTGTCTGTACAGCAAAGCTCACCCTGTTTTAGAAGAGGGGGTGACCAGAGAAAGGAACGTAGATTGATTTGCAGAATGCAGCCAGGAACAAATAAGAGACTCTTTTTCTTCCTACTGCTTACTCTGCCTGAAGAACAGTACATTTTTGCTTGCACTACCTTTGGCCCTGCTTTTCTTATTTGTCCAATATATTTGTGTTTGCTGACACACGTGACTCAGACAAGTTCGTGGCGCTCACCCTCAGCAGCAATTCTCAGGGAGATTACACCACAGGGCCATTTTAAGCGCATTGCATTCAGAGTATTGGAGACTGATTCCTTCAGGAGATTGCTTTTTTGGTTTGCTTTCTTCCTTCTTTCTCTTGTATTTGTTGCTGAGAGATTTCCTTGGACCCCCGCAACCTTTTGTGCTTTTCCCAATCCATGCAGAGATAATGAAGGTATTAAATAAATCTTGTAAAATCCTACCGTGCTGCTGAGTTTCAGGGCCAGAGCCTCAGCTTGTTTAAACCATCACAACTCCAATTTACACAGTGGAGCTGCACCAGTTTAACAGATCTACCAGCTGTGGAGCTGTCCTATTCATTCTTGAAAGCTTTCTCCTTCAGAGATATTACTTGAGACAACGAGGTGTGGGTTATCTGTACAGCACTGGTGGGATCTAACAAGCAGACCTGGGACCATGGAGGGGTCTCTTCATAACACCAATCCTTTCTTACCTTGCTCTTACTCACTTCCTCAACCATGGGGTTGCCAATGCTCCAGCATTGGCCTGGAGTCTCCGAAAGCTCCATCGGTCTCCCGCTGACTACCGTAAGCAATCTGAGAGATTTTAATCCTCTATTTTAAGAAAATGATGTTACATCATCTTGGGGCAGGGCAGAATGCTGAGCAGTGCCACCAACGACTCCTAGCAACCCTACACTAGACTCGCTTCCTGGAATGGCTTAAGTCAGAGTTGGCAACGCTGGTCAAACGCCATGCTGAAAGCATGCTGCTCCCATGAGGTCAGGGACCCTCACCCTCCCCTCAAAGAAATGTTTACCAAATAAATATAGAACAAACCCAACCCCCAGGAGCTCGCAAGAGCCACTGCTCAGCTACCAGCTGCTATAACCTGTCCCTATGATCTTGGCTTAAAACTCACTCTTGCAAGGACCTGACCCACAAAAGCTTATGCTCATACATTTCTGTTAGTCTATAAGGTGCCACAGGACCCCCTCGTTGCTTTTGAAGAACAAGGGTGTCACTCACATCAACGCTATCACTGCTTACATGGCATCCAACGTACTCATCGCAACAGGGGATGGAAGACCAAGAGTCAAAGAAAAATGTGGCCAAAACAGTATATGCCATTGTGGAGATGAACACATGATTTGTTAGTCTTTAAAATGCTACACGACTACTTTTTTGTTTTGAGAGCGTACAGACTCACATGGTGATCTCTCTGTTACCGTTGTGGAGAGTGGCAGTAGCCTCAGCGGTCTCATTCCCTTTTTATCCAGTGGTCACCAGGGGACTCTCTTAAGACTGCCAATCACGAATCATGGACTATCAAGCTGCTTTTTCTTGGTGGTCATTTGGTGAGTAGGACGTCTTCATGTCACCCTCTTATTTGTGAGTCCATTGATGGCTGCCCAGCCTGATTCTGGAACTGCAGGTCTTATCACAGGAGGGGCAGATGCTGGTGGCTGTTGGAGGGGCCTGGGGCAGTTTTTTGATGCTCTTTTCTCCTCTGCCCCTCCTCATGTGCACAGTGGCAGGACTTCTCAAATTGCACCACCCCATCACAGACGACCGCTCTTCACTGAGGACGGTCCTGGGCAAGGTGAGGACGGTCCTGGGCAAGGTCTCCCAATTGTTGACACCAATGCTGCACTTTTTCATAAGTGCTTTCAGCACGTCCTTAAATCATTTCCTCTGACCAAGCAGCACAGCATCCCACAACAGCCTCGATTTTCACATGCATGTGTCACACATACTAGGAATTTCACATTGAAAATTGTTTGCAAGAAGGCGTCAATGCGTTTTGAATAAAATGTTGCTTTGCCCCTCACTGCGTTAAGTTCTGCTTCCCTCCCATCCATCACTTTTCTTCCTGAAAAAAAAAAATCCATGGACTTGCAACAGGGCAGGAGAAGCAGGTTCTTGTTCTCTATCAATGTCCTTAATGTTCACAATATGAAGTGAACCGATAATCTGAGTGAGCCTCGGGCACTCCTGGCTGGCTGGTGGTGATCACACAGGTAGCCAACAGTTTAACAAAAGCGATAAAGCAAAGCAAAGATTTCTTTTGTTGTTGGAATCCGTAGTACAAACATGCTGCTCTTCCTTATTAGCAAAACATACAAGGCCCCTCTCCTTTGGTTTTTGGCACTGCCTCCTACAGAAATGCTTTGTGCTGAGGTTCGTGGCTGTCTTGGGAATGCTGCTAGCAGTGCCTTACTGTCACGGCTGGGAACAAAAAGCTGGCTGCGGAGTTTGTAAATGGGTGACCTAGCAGCATGCTGGCTAGTCGCTATCACTGAAGAACCTTTTAAAAAATGTTACTGATTTGATCCCCAATACCAGGGAGCAGTGACTTTGCAGCTAATTTTATTGTACTGAATAAACTAGACAAATATCAGACAAAGTGTGGGCTGCTGAGTATTAGCCTGTGGGAGCAACGAATCGCACCAGAGTTCCAAATTCTCCTCTCCACGGACACCAGCAGAATCTCTCAGAAATCGAGGGAGTTGCTCCAGATTTGTACCGATGCCACAGAGAGCAGAACTAGGCCCAGTCTTTGAGCAGTGTCACAGTCGCACCCACTGCCTCTGTGCACTGAGCAGCACGACCACTTTGGAGCTTTACTGGGAATGACAACTTACTTTTTTTGCTTTCTTATATTGACTTGGCCCCTGCTCTGAATTCTTAATGCAGCAGCGCAGCTACCACAGGCTGAGATTTATGATTATTTTCATAAGACAGGTCTTGTCAGGGATTTTTTATTTGATTTTGTTCGGCTTATCTATTGCAATGCCAATAACATGTTTCATATTGTGAGCGTGCAGCGTATTCAAGGCTGGTGGGAGGCAGGAATGGGGCCTCTAAAATGAGATTTGTTGGTGTCCTCGATTCTAGGAGCTGTTCCTTAGGGGCACTTAGTTTCAAACAGTCGGGAAAGGAATTTCTTAGTTACCTTCCCCCCACAGCTACTTTTATTAATTATTTGAACAAGATTTAACTGAGATGAAAGAGCTTGCTTCTCCCTTTGATGTGATGACATAACTTTCATTAAAGTTTTATTATTAATGGGAGTTGTGGACATGGAGAGGGAAGTATACATTCCCCTAGTTCTCACTTTTAGCTAATGTTTGGCAGAATTCTTGTAGCTCTAATAAGCAACAAAACGGATAGTGTGTGTACAGAAAGTAGCCATGTTAACAGCACACCAAACACACCTCCTATTAGCATAAATATTTATCAGCAGCCAATATTAAGGTAACAAAACAGCTTCCATTTATAAGCACCAACTTTCAACATCAGTTTTTCAGAACTTTTTGTAATATTTGCCTTTGTAGTTGATCATTTCTATGGGGTCGGACTTCACCTGACGGTGAATTCCTCTGGAGGAAGGGTGAGCAGAAATTATACAAACATTTTGAGTTATAAGAGAAACTAAAAACAATTTGCCACAGTGGAAAAACATTCAATCCCTACTTATTTAAAAGCTGAATAAAACCAACTGGAAGCTCAGCCTTGACATGTCTGCAGTGGAAAATTCACCAATACAGTTAAGGCAGAATAGTTATAGCACTACAGTGGGGCTGGTCTGATGCCGGGGCAGACACTCTAATGCAAGAATAGGGAAATAAAGTATCCACACAGGGAGTTATGGTTCCTTAAAATTATTCCATTGTAACTATGCCAGTCCCTTTCCTCATGTGGATAAATGATAAATCCCACACGTCTATGGGGGTCTTTGGGATTGTCATTTTTTTAAAAGATGTAAGCAACTGAATAAGTACACTGCCCAGCATGTTCAGTGGTGTCTGTTCACTGTTGAGTAGAGCCCAAGTCAGCTCCAGCTCCTTTGAACTAAAGCTGTGTAGATATTTTTTAGTGAACAGAAATGTCACCAAAAATGCATCTGGGGGCTGGGGGATGTTGAGAAAGCCTGAAGATGTTTGTGAATTAGAGTAATTTGATTAATCGTTTCTCCCAAAAAACTTTATTTTATTTCTCCCCGGCAGTACAAAGTCCATTATTCATTCAGCTCTATTTGTGACATCATTTTCGTATTCTCACTGCATGGTCTACTGGATTTAGACAGGGAAATGGTTGCCTCTGCCAGACAAAATATGGGACGTACCATGTCACCAAATTAATGTTGCTAGTGGAAATGTAACATTTCCATCTCCAGACCTCCAAATTTTAACTGTAGAGGCTTTATGGTATTTTAATATATTTTGCCCTTTATGCGACATCTTAATCATATCTCACTGTTATTGTCTCTAATAAAGTTAACAGTTTAAGTCACATGCATGTATTTCTTATTTGAAAATGTGTTTCTTTTGCAAAACATTGGATAGAAATTAAATTAACAAACCAATGCAATTAATGTGACGTCAGTAATTAGAAGCCAACAAGACAATAATTAATCGGCAGCCTGTTTTTAGAATTTAAACAAAAATAATTGCAAAATTAATGTTGATTTGGATTTTGGACAACATTAATAGTTCTGTTGTTTAGACACACCACACACTTTCTTCCTGTACCATGATATAATTTACAAGAGACAGAAAACAGTCTCTACTGTACAGTGGTTTTGGTGAATATATTTACGCAGTGTAACAAAATGCTTTCTCCAAAAAGGGGCAGCTGAGAAGACATCTCATAGATTACCCACCATTAAATTGTCACTAAGCTTACATCGTACATCTTCCCATGAGTGCTACTGTCACGTTTGCCTTTTAAAAATGGTAATATTTTTGTTTTCACACACCCCCAAATTCCCTGTAAAAATGAAGACCAATGGGGCGAGTGGGGAAGTGTACACAGAGCTGAGTAGGAAAAATAGTCATTATATAAATGGTACTGCCTTTCTGCAGAGAGGAAGCTGTTTCACCACGAAAGGTTTGTATAAAGAGCTAAATCTACCTATTGCCCGTAATTTGCTGCACGCTCTTTTTCAAAAACTTGCTCTGTCCCTCACAGGAGATGAGGGATTTTGGTTTTCAGGGCTGATGTGGGAAACATACCTGAGTCTAATCTCTTGTCAATCACTGTCATGGCATTATATAGGAAATACTCCACTCCATCGGAACGACCCTGCCCTCTTTTGGCAGGGAAAACCCCTCTGAACTGAACAGAGGCTGTCTCTGAGTAGGGATGCAGGATCCCACTGCGTGTGAATTATGCCTGTACTAGCACAGTTATAAGGAAAAAGAGCTGCCTTTACAGTTGCCCACCAAGATCCATTGGGATAGGGGTGTCTGTCTTGCGTACAGAAAAGGTCTCACTGCAGGAGTAGGATCCTGCACGTTGGGGAACTTGCAGTGGCTGCCTCAACCATCCTATGCATGGGTCCCAGGGCACCCCAGGGGATTATCTGGGGTCAGAGGCCCACTGTCGGGTGGCAGGATGAGTTGTCCTCTGTACTCACCATGATGGCTGGTACTGAAGCAACCCAGCGGCCTGCTTCACTTCACCCTGCCCCAATGTCCTCTCCCAGTCCCAAGCCTGCTGATGAACAGGGGGTTGGGGAGGGCAAAGGGGGCAACTGCCCTGGGGCCCAGTGACTTAAAGGGACCTGGGGGCCCCCAGCTCTTTAAATTGCTGCCAGAGCACTTCCCTGGCTCTTATGCATGTCTGGGGAGGTGGGGGGCAGGGCACCATGATCTGAAAGGTGCTGAGAGCTGGCTTCTCTGGGCCCCACTCCTTCCTGGGGCATGCAACCATCCCCCACACCTTGCCCAGCGGCCTGCTCTGCTATTTAGACAGCAACTGTCAATATAGAATCCATTGACAGGGCGCTTCCCAGGTCCTCCTGTACTGGCCAAGGCAAAGATACTACTCTACTATTGTTACGAGCAGGTTGAGTGCTGGTTTTGCAGAGGTGTTATAAGTCTGTGCTTTGGTGCAAAAGGTCAGAGGTTCAAACCCTGCTGCACTAAAAAACAAAACAAAATAGAAAACACAAAAACCCAACCCCACAATGGGAACGTTAAAATTAAACATAACTAGACAAAGATACAATGAAGATGATCTTGTTCAGCTTTAGTTTATTAAAATTGACTCATGTTAGGTCAAGTCCCATTGTAGTTATCTTTTCCCACTATTTGGGCATTTTGTAGCTACCACACAAGGTCATGAATAAATGTAACAGTATGAGTTTTGCTGGGCTTCATGAACAAGGCCATGCGTATGTGCATTGAAGATTCAATCCAGTATCCACTTAAGACACAGGGAGTCTTTTCATTAACTCTGTGGGGAGCAGAGTCCATCAGACTTCCCTGTTCATGTGGGGGTCACCCTCCAGCCACACATTGTGGTGGTCCTTCATGTGTATCTCGCACTAGGTGGTCACTAAGAGTTGGACGTGAACTGGAGGCAGGGAGGAGGTGAACTGCCCAAGCAGGAGCACATAACACCCTCTGGATGCTGAGGGTGGGTGGCTAGAAATGTGGTTACAGTGGTGGTTCTAAAAGCCTGACAGGAGACACACATTTCTATCAAACCGGAGGAAGCCACATCCCAGCAACACTACCTCCAGCACCTCAGGCCAGACTGTCTCTTGCTAGGCACTTTAGAAAGGAAGCATGTTTTCTCTTGATGTGCCAGAGTACTTGGTGCCATGACCTATCTGGAAGCGTCCTCCAGGGCAGGTCTGTGTTAGCTGCCCTCTCTCTCTCTCTTAGGGCTGGTCTCTGGGCTTGTCTACACTACCACCTTCCTTCGAAGGGAGGATGGTAAGCAGGGTGTTGGGAGTTTACTAATGAAGTGCTGTGCTGCATATGCAGCACTTCATTAAGCACAGTCCCCCCCGCGGCAACTTCAAAGTACGGGCTCGTGTCTAGCTGTGGTGCACCCGCCGGTACTTCGAAGTGCTGGGCAACTTCAAAGTCCCTTCACTCCTCAAAAGTTTAAAACTCTGAAGTTGCTGTGGGGGGGAATTTGCTTAATGAAGTGCTGCATATGCAGCACAGCACGTCATTAATAAACTCCCACCACCCTGCTTACCATTCTCCCTTCGAAGGAGGGTGGTAGTGTAGACAAGACCTCAATGTGTTGAAATAATTATAGCACAATGAAAACCCATATAATGAAGGCAATACAACCCGTTACTATGCAATGGTGGATTAGCAACTAGGCTAGTGGTATCTGTGGTCAACTGGAGGGGTCCTGCTGCCCCACCCACACTGGCCACCTCATGCTCCTGTTGGAGAGAAGATTTGGGGCCGAGGGACTTGCACCACTCCTGCTGAGGAGTGGGATCAGCATGTGGGGACTTGTCCCCCTCTGGCTGGCTGGCACCCCTGGTGGGAGCAGGGTATTTTCCTGCCTGCCTGGGGCTCCTGCTGAGAACTGGGGTTGATGGCTTCTCCCCCACTTCCCAGCACTGGTCAGGTGGAGTGGTTCAAGCCCCCGCGCCCTGACTCCCTTTCCCTATCAAAGCGCCAGGGCCAGAGGGGGTTGTGGGTGGCTGGAGTGGGGAAGGTCCCTCACATGCTCTGGCCCAGTGCCTCCCAAAATGGAAATCCACTTCCGTACCTATGGGCCTGTTCTGCTGGGGAAAAGTGCGCAGAATGGTGATTCCTGGCTACACTGACACAAGCGCCTCTCTTCCAGTATAACTGAACCCACCCAAAGGTGCTGTGGACTTGAACTCTACCAACTGCTAATGCAATAGCATTCAAGCAATGCAAAAGCTGTGTTTAGACAAGCCTGCACCTTCCGGAGCCCAGGAGACAGGGAATGCCTGCGCCATGCTCAGGCATTCAGGAAGGTGATGGGATGTCTGTGCCATCTTCCCCACTCCACCACACCTGCACCACCCTGGGCACTTTAAATCACTTCTGCCCAAGGCCCTGCCCCTACCAGGAGCGCAGAACTGCCCTTCTTCCTCACTCCAGCAAGTCCATCAGCCCCTGCCCTAAAGGGCAGTGCTGAGCAGGCCAAACTACTGGATTTGCTGGGAGCAGAGCAGTGAATGTCACTGGCTGTTTACGGGCCAGAATGTGAGCAGATCTCATCCAGCCGCAAAGGGCAGGGACAGGTGCCAGAAGCTTTCCCTGCACCCAGTGGTGGAAAAAGTACTCATCAAAGTTACTTGAGTAAAAGTGCAGCTACTCTTGGAGGAAATGTCATTAAGTAAAAGTGTCCTTCTGGAAAAACCACATCAGTAAAAGTGTAAGATTTTCACATGTTAATTGTGCTCAAGTATCCAGAAGTGAAAAGCGGCCACCCTATGGAAACCTATGGAAACTTGAGTCCAATTAAGATGCAACACATTTGTGCTTCTACTTGAGTGGTTTTCCAGAAGGACACTTTGTTTTTTTTACTTAGTTCCATCCCTCACCCAAAGTAGCTGTTCTTTTACTCAGGTAACTTTTGGGGGGTACTTTTCCCATCTCTGCCTGCACCTTTGAGCACAGTAACAATCCCAGCATGTCCTGTGGCCCATGGAAGAATGTCTCATCTTTTCTCATTCCCTCGTGAAGAGGCTGCAGAAAGGAGCAGGAAAGAAAAGGGGTAGCAACTCCCTGCCCAGAGATGCAGGGCTGGTTCACTCCGGGAGCTATCTGTAACATGATGGAGCAGACTGCCTCCCTCCTCCATGCACCTTAGAAGCAGGGGGTGGGAAGGGCCGGGACCAGCATTCAGTTGCACTTCCCAGCAGTACCAGGCCTGGGCAGCTAACAATCCAATCAGCAAACCAAATTTGATGCTGAGTCTTGGTCGCATGACCTTTGAGGCATGCTGTGCATCTGCTAGGACGATGACCTGCAGAAACTACAGGGGAGACTGCAGCTGGTTCAGGCAGTTGCTGCACTGTGCCGTCTCCAAAGCCACAGCCTAGGCTGGACTGAACAAGGCAAGACTTCAAGAGCATTAGCCCCACGACAGCAGCCCACTTCGGCATGTTCTTAATTTCCAAGGATGCCAGTGAGGCTTGTCCATGTCATTAAATGCAAGTGCACCACCCCCCACCCTTGAGAATCAAACCAGTGGCTCCCCCAATACACAATAATGCCATTTCAGTTTGCTTGAGAAAAACTGAGAACACAATAAGGTCTATATTGGGTCAGACCAAAGGTCCATCCAGCCCAGTATCCTGTCTGCCGACAGCGGCCAATAGCAGGTGCCCCAGAGAGAGTGGACCAAACGGGTATCAATCAATTAGTCTCTCTCCTGCCATGCATCAGGACAAACAGAGGCTAGAGACACCATTCCTGACCATCCTGGCTAATTGCCAGTAATGGACTTAACCTCCATGAATTTATCTAGCTCTTTTTTAAACCCTGTTACAGTCCTGGCCTTCACAGCCTCTTCTGGTAATGAGTCCCACATTCTGACTGTGAGCTGTGTGAAGAACTTCTTTTTATTTGTTTTCAACCTGCTGCCTGTTAATTTCATTGGGTGTCCTCTAGTTCTGATATTATGAGAACAAGTAAATAATTTTCCTTGTTCACTTTCTCCACACCACTCATGATTTAATATCTCTCTATCAGATCCCCACTTAGTCTCCTCTTTTCTGAGATGAAAAGTCCCAGTCTCTTTAATCTCTTTTCATAGGCGACCCACTCCAAACCCCTAATCATTTTAGTTGCCCTTTTCTGAACCTTTTCTAGTGCCAATATATCTTTTTTGCGATGAGGTGACCACATCTGCACACAGTATTCGAGATGTGGGCGTAGCATGGTTTTATATAAGGGCAATAAGATATTATCCATCTTACCTTCTACCCCTTTTTTAATGATTCCTAAAATCCTGTTTGCTTTTTTTTACTGCCACCAAACCCTGCGTAGATGTTTTCAGAGAACTACCCATGATGACTCCAAGATCTCTTTCCTGATTAGTGGTAGTTAAATTAGTCCCCATCACATTGAATGTATAGTTGGGGTTATTTTTCCCGTGTGCATTACTTTACATTTATCCACATTAAACTTCATTTGCCATTTTGTTGCCCAATCATTCAGTTTTGTGAGATCCTTTTGAAGTTCTTCACAGTCTGCTTTGGTCTTAACTACCATGAGCAGTTTAGTATCATCTGCAAACTTTGCCACCTCATAGTTTATCCCTTTCTCCAGATCATTTATGAATAAGTCAACTAGGATTGGTCCTAGGCCTGTCCTTCCCAATGAGCGTAAAAGGTGCAAAAAGATGTAAGTAGGCCTGAGGGCCAGGATGGAATTCTCCATTCCTGTAGTACAACCAAGTTCCCAGCATTATGTTACAGCTTGCTACAGCCTTCAACCCCACAAACATAAGCACCAGACAGCCATATCAACCCTGACAGCGGCACTTGAGCTGCAAACCTAGGGAAGCAGTAAATAGGGTATTCTTGATTTCAGCCTTGTGAGAATGCCAAAGGTAGCATTAAGCCAGAACACACACACCCAGTAAACAGCTAATGGATAAAATCACTGTGAGATCCAGCCCCTGGTGAGTCTCACTGGAGACTTTCGGCCTCAGTGGTGCCCCAGATTCCCCCAGCTGGAGCCACGTCTGCTGCAGCCCTGGTGTGAAGTATTCTGGGATCAGAATTCTCTGTGGCAGAAGGGATGTAAGACTTTCAAAGAGCTTCTTATTCCATTAAAGCATTGTTCTGTTGTGGGTTTTTTTTTGCTGGCTAATGTGTACCCTGTAAAATGTAGTACCAATGGAGCTTAATAAAGTATATTATCCCTAATTAATTCTGAGGTGAAGTGAATCCCATAATATTGTCTGTCCTTGACCCTGTGAGTTGACAATGAAAAGTGACATTTCCTGTTCAATATCCATCGTTTTATCAACACTATAAACATAAAGAAAATTAACACCATCGGATTAGTGCTAGAACAGAAAGGAACTCAATTTATCTTTTCTTTAAATAAGATTCCTTTTATACCTGGGCTGTCCATGAGATAGTAATACTATTTAAACACAAATCCGCCCATCCAGGAAGCTAACATAACTGCATGGCATACTAGCTGTTCTATTCACTTAGCAAATGCCCTTAAAACATCTTATCTTAAGCCTTGTCACTGCTAATCCTAAGCCCTGATGCCAAAATGTGGGGATTTTTTTTTATTACTATGCATAAATGAAAATGGAAAACCTTCATGTATGTTGACAATAATGACCTCCACTGAATCAAGGCATGAAGATGTTTCCAGGCACCAAATGGGATTCTGGGCTAAAAGTGACATGAGACATACCAGCCTTGGCATCTTCACCTAATATACATGTACCCAACCAGCTGTGGCTCTGTAAACATCTGTCCCTTTAAGTGCCAAGTGCACTGAATTTCCATTTAACAGATAGCTAAAAAGAGGAGCAAAGCAGGTGAGGTGGTTGGTCTGAAGCAGTTAATGGGCTCTTGCCTACTCCTAGCTGAAGAAACAGATGGACGTGATTTTGTGTTGTCTCCAGAGCCAAGACTGAAGGATGGGAGTGAAATCCTTCAAGGAAATCCTGAAGTTCAAGGTGAGAGGGAAGCTGGCTAGACAGGAGCAAGAAGTAGGCTGGAAGGAAGTGACAGTAAGGGAGAAGCAAAGAAAGGGAGGCGGCAAAAAAGGGTGTGAGAGGACGTTCATTCACCCATGACTATTTCCATCGATTTGGACAGTAACCCTTGTGATCCCACCATCTCTCCTGTTGTCTTTATATGGACACTTTAGAGCAAGGATTGAGCTACTGATTCCACAGACAGCTTTGTACCATGAAGGGTTTGTAATCCTGGCAAAATCTTCGGAACAATTGTCATGCTTGTGATTATTTCAGAGGAATAATAATACTAGACAAGAAGATGAAAGAGAGAGAATCATAGGATTTCTGTCTTCCCCACCCCTCAGCCCGGTCATGTGTCCAGCTACCTTTTCCCACAGGTATTAACATAAAAGTGAGCCACTGTGAAACATCTTTTTATTTGCCCTTGTTGACCTACCATGGTCCCAGCCACATGGCTTTTCAGTCTTCCAAAAAGTAGGCCTGCTGACCTTGAAACGTCAAATAGTTGTAGGTAAACTGATTATCTGATCAGAAGACAGTTTTGCACATTTTTTAAAAAAAAAAAAAAAAAACCTCTTTGCTGTATGCTAAATGAGAGCTTGGGCACAAGAGAGGCCCTCGTGAAAACATAGTGCTTTCCGAGATGGCAAGAACAAGCTTATTTAAAAAATCATCCTTCACTGTCAGCAGTTTGGGAAGTCTGCAGAAATAGAAATACACAATGGTACATGCTGGGCTGCGTTCTCAAGTGCACAAGTGTGAGGTACTCTGGCAGCTCTAAGGGACAGGGGGAAGGCCAAGGAGTATGATATTTTGGATTGAGTATATTTTAGCATTGCAACTTCCTGCTCAAGTGGATCATGTGTGACTTGGCTGCCTTGAAGGAATTAACCTTCCCCACAAAGAGGGCACAGTTTCCACAACAGTGCACCCAAACCAATGCACCATAGTGAGAATTTTGCAATAGAAAAGCAGTAAATTACTGCCTTCTGGGCAAATCTGACTGCTCCCTAACCTTGGGCACTGAGGGTCAGCGCTCAGTATTGCGCACAGGGAGGCAGCATATCTGAAGCTCATGTGAGAGATGCACACCCCAGCTTGTTACAGAAGTAGCTGGCGATGGGGGCTTCAGTTCTGAACTGATATAGCTGGTGCCTTGGCTTTTGTCGCACAGGGAAGTTCAGCCTTCTGGCTTCACCAAAATCTCAGCCTGCTCCAGGGTAATGAAACACACAAGGTTCCCCACAGTCTTTTGAGGGGTAACTTTACACCCCCATCCCACCACACAAGTACATATATCCATAACAAACATTGGCATGCAACTCTGACTACAGATTAGTCAGGCATTGACTCAAACAGAGCCAAGAAGCCCCAGGATAAAAGCAAAGCGAAGCAACGATTGTTCTCATTGCTTACAGCTAAATGTGCACACCACATGGCAGCGAAGAGAGTAAGATACAGACGGCAGTGACTTTGTAGAAAGTCATGCAAGCTTAAAAGAAACCCACCAAAATGTATGGCGCCGTCTAGTGGCAAATGAACAGAGCCAATGAGGGGCCTGACAATGTCTGGAGAAACCAGCTTTGGCAGTTATTCATTGTGGTGGGTAAAATGTGCACAGGAAGTGTTTTGTCCTACAGGTTCTCATGCTCTCCTCAGAATACACGCAAGGCCCCCAGAGGGCCCCAGTTTGAGAACCTGTTATCTAGAGTAACCCTCAGTGCCCTCTGCATTATAGGGGCTTCAGAAGATTTGAGGACCATGCAATGGTTGTCTGACTTGACTCCTAAACATGCGCTCTTCTGTTCCTCTCCATGCTCTCACTGAGGAAAGGGAGCTACTTATATCCTGACCCTCCTTCCCAGCATGCGTTGCCCTCAGGTGTACATTTTCTAGTGTCTGCCTAGGAACTACAGTTCCCAGATTACCTTGGTTCTGGGCTGACCTGGGAACAGAACTGTGCTAGATGGGGTAGCCTGCCTTAATGGATTAGCAGACCCTGCCACACCAGCGCCTGTGCCACCGCACCTCTTGAGGTGGAATTAGTGAGAAGCAAATTGTGTGGTTCTGCTGCAACACTGATCTATGGGCCATTTCCCTCCAATCCCATAGCAATAGCTCCAGCAGTCACAACCATGGAGAAGTTCCATTCTCAAAAGGACCTTCACCAACCCAAGACCCAGGCAATCTCCCTGTGTCAAACCTTCTTATTGCAGTATGTCTCAGGGAACAGGATTTGCCCGTATGACGTGATTGGATTAATATCGCCAGCTGTTAGCCTATCACAAATACAACAGCTACAACTACTCTCCAAACCACAAATACTGTAATCTATACATTTATGTGCGGCAGTAAATATGTGATCTTCCTGAATTCTGCAATTAGAAGTGCTTCATCCTCTCCTTTAACAGGCGGCAACATAAATACATTTAATTAGTTAACGCACCCTGCCAATTACAACAGCTGAGGACAGCATTGCTGAGACTGTTGGTCCTAATTATTTTAATATTCTGGAGAACCACTTTAACATAACAAGATAATTACTCATGGATAAGGGCTTATGAGAGCCAAAATCATTCCTTATTTTTCTCCATTACTAGCCTGGCTCTTTTTATATTTCTGGGCACGTCTTCAATTTAGGCTGAAAAATTGTGATTTCCGAGAGCCCCACATGTGAGAAGAGAAATAATAACTATATGCAATCACTGTTAACACTATCACAAAATAGATGTACTGTGTATACTATGCAATTATGTTATAAGTGGAATGAGATAATCTATTTATTTATGTCCCTCTCTCTCTCTATATATATATACACACACACACATAAAAAACCCTTTTCCTCCTTGGTGACAGAATGATATCATCATGCAAATGACATCTGTCTACCACCAGGAGTAGGGGAACAAGCCAGGACAGGGTGTGTGTGTGTGTGTGTGTGTGTGTGTGTGTGTGTGTGTGTGTAAGCGGGGGCTAGAAGCCCCAACAAAGCTGGTGAGGAGCAGAGGCCCCAGCAAAACCAGGGCTGGCTAACGGTGCACATCTCCGACCCCCTGGAAAGCCCAGGGTTGGCTCTCTGATCCCTCAGGAAGGCCAGGGCCAGCTCCCCACATGGCCAGCCTCAGCTTTCCTGGGGCCTTCACACACACTCACATACCCTACCCAGGAACCTACCCCACCATCAGCCCTGAGACTCACCTGGTGGGGAGGAGCCGGGACCAGTCGCCACCCCCAGGCCATGATGGAGAGGGAAGGTGCCTTTCAGAGCCAAGCTTCAGCTGCCACTGCTGACTCCCTCTGCCCCTGGCAGCAAGACATGGCTCCTCTCAGTAGGGCCAGCCAGAGCTTGTCTCTGAGCAGACCCTCCCATCTCCTCTGCTGGGGAGAGAAGGTGCCATTCAGAGCCAAGCTCCAGCTACCACTATGGACAGGAGAGATGCTTTCTGCTCCCCAACCAGGAGGAGAGGAGAGTCAGCAGCCACAGCTGGAGCTTGGCTCTGAGAGGCGCCATCCCTCCCCGCCATGGCCTGGTGGCTGCTCCCAGTTCCTCTCCTACAGCCAGCTCTGCCCCGCCTCCCTTACCGCCCCGCCAGAGCCACCCACAGCATCCTCCACAAAGCCTTCTTCAGAAGCAGACAGACCAGGGTGCCAAGATGGGGAGGCCCCAGGAAGGCTGGGGCTGGCTGTGTGGCTCACTGACCCTGCAGGGAAGGCCACAGATGGCCATGCAGTCCCCTGACTCCTGGGGAAGGCCATGGCTGGCTGTGTGGTTCCATGCCTGCCCCGGGAAGGCCATGACTGGTCCTGTGGTTGCCTGACCCCCCCAGGAAGGCCCCCAAGCTGGCTGTGTGGTTCCCTGATCCCCTGGGAAGAGAAGGAGATTGGCCAGCATAGTGAGCAAGGGGTGCAGTCTCCCCTAGTTTATTGTAAATTATTATTTCACATGCACTGAATTTCTCAGCTAAGAAGAAAACAGTATCCTACATGTTGTGCTTTAATCCCCCTCTAAATGCCAATTGTTTGGTTAACGTAGCTTGCTTTCTTTTGTGAGTACTTCAGGCCTTTTCCCATTGTCCGACTGGTCTCAATGTGACTATCTATGTAAAGGCTCTCAATATGATTTAAGGTTGAGATTTTTATCAGTCATACATTGCTATTCTGACACACCCAGAGAATCAGCTTCTATGAGCTCTTCTGACTCTGTGTGTGTGTGTGTTCATTAAACAGATAACTTTGGTTTAATAGAAGAGTTTCTGCTGCCCAAATGGATAATAACCACGTAGTGGCCTCTTGATGTACACGTATGGAGATATGCACGTATGGAGATGTGCAAGCTGCCCTGCCTTGCAAGAAATAATAAGCTTTATTGACTATCAAGTGAAATATCTTGATCAGCGCTCTCTCACTCCATCTCCCTCTGCGCCTATTAATTCTGCTATAATGGGAATGCAGCATTTTTAAATGCGGGACACTACTTCACTGTAAATGGCCCATTCTTGGATTCTCTATCAATACAAATCTTCCTTCAGGGAACCCAAATGTCACCTAACACATTATGCGAGTATCTATCATCAAATAGATTTTAAAGGGAGAACTGGAAGGTCAGATATCAGTTATCCACACCAATTATGTAGGATTTTAGTAGGGGTAGATTAAGGACCTAATCATGTAATACTTCCAGAGAGGACAGTCCCACTGAGCTTGCTGGATTTTGGATCCCCCCTTCCCAGCCAGACTAATGCAATGAGTAGGGTATGTACAATCTGGACATTTTATCCCAGCATCAGCTCTGGTCTTGCCATCACCAGTTAGAGCTAAACTCCTTTAAAAGAGATGGGCTGTTAACTGCTGATTTAAATATTGAGGAAGAACTTATCACTGGACACAATCTGGAATTTTTACCCATTATCTGTTACTGTTGGATCATTTACAGTATCTATAACTCCTCTTGCAACCACCCTCCCTGCCCCAGAATACAGATCAGAAATCTTTTCCCACTATAGCAGCAGAGAAGAAAAACTATTTTATTTAATGGTGCAAAACTTTGGGTGTCTACAACTGGGTTTTCATGTAACTCCAAGTATTGTAAAGACAGTGCATCTCTAAAGAGTTATGGTGAGCTGGTGACATTGACCCAGATAATAGGCCAATGGTAATGACGATGCATGTATAATGTTTGTTATATTAACCAATTACAGGAATGGCATTTACCTGTAAATGTTCTCCCCGCCCAAGTAAAAAAAAAATAAACCCCAGCCATATTTATGAATTGGAGCTATGGGCTGGGGCTTTTAGCAAACTAGGACATGAGCTGGAAAAGCAAATCAGCCAGAAGTTAGGCTTGTTTTACTCAGTTCTGGAGTCAGAGCACACAGCAATGGCCTCACCCTGCACAGATGGAAAAAACATTTTTCCTAGATGGGGTTGAATAATTAGATATTTTTAATGAAGACCTGGATATAATTGAGGCTTGTATGTTGCTAGCTGGGATAAAGTAATGGAAGGCAGATAAAGTAATTTGCTAATCTGTCTGGTAGCAAACATCAGCCCCAATCAATATATTTTTCACAGGTGACTCACATTCTTTTACAGTGAAGGGCTGGAAATGCAGCCGTTCCAAGCAACTGGGGAACGGGCAGCCCCAGCTGACCCAAAACGCCACTTCAAGGCATGGGAGTGCCCAAACTGTAAGGTGACCATCCATCCTGTTTTAGCTGGAACTGTCGCTTTTTTAGCCCCCTGGAGAGTGTCCCAACTTATTTAAAACACAGGCTAGCTGTCCCGTATGTTCCAAAGCGGGGACCTGAAATTTAAAGAGACAGCGCTTTAAGCAGTGGGGCTGTCTGTTTAAAGAGACAGCTGGAGGAGGTGTGTGGGCTCTTTAAACACATTGTTTAACCACGCTGTTGCCAGCGGCCGCCAGAGCAATGGGGATGGGGAGGATGGAGGTGGGCAAGGATCAGGCTGCTTGGCTGCTGTGCTCTTTGCTCACACTGCCTGAGAAGGACAGAGGAGGCTGTGTCTCAGGTAGTCCCCACCCCACACACAGAGCTGGCAGGTAATAGCTTTGGGATAGGGAGGGCAGGGCCCTATGGTGTGGAACCGGGGGTGGGGCAGCAGCCACTTGGGGAGTGAAGGAGGACGGCTGCTGGGGGTGGGGGGCGTTGCACTTTGCTTGGTAGCCACAGGCAGTGCAAACAGGCAAGTCTCTTGAGTAAAGGGCAGCTGGGCCCAGGTCAGCGATTACGGGGGGATCATGGGTTGGAGGAGTCCCATGAAGGATGGGGGCCAGGGCTCAGGAGGGAGCAGAGACAGGAAGAATGGGACAAGGAGGGTGAATCATGGAGGAGGGTTGGTAGGGCTGGATTAACTCTTCTGGATGCCGGGGCTATTAGATTATGGGCCCCCCTAGGATCTGGGGTGAGCACACAAATCATGGGTTCAGAATATGGGAGGGAGTGCTCAGGCTGAGCCAGAAGGCTGGGGCGTGAGATGGCTGAGGGTGCTCCAGCTAGAAGTGCATGCTTCGAGGTACAGCCTGAGGAAAATCTGGGGCTTGGGTGCCACAGGAAAGGGCTCCAGGCTGGGGCCCAAGGGTTTGGAGAGTGGGAGGGGGCTCAGCTTGGCCCACTGACGCACGGGGGCAAAGGAGTAACTGCTCAGGACCCCAGGCCATTTTAAATGGCCTGGAAGCTCCAGACCCTTCTAAATTGCTCAGACTGGTGTGGCAGGTGAAACCCCCGCTTTGGGGAAGCAACCCTCCCATTCTTTCTGCCTGTGCCTTCCCTGAAAGACCAGAGCCACAGCCCCCGCACCCTCCAAGAGGAGGTGGAAAAAGGGGAGGTGATGGGAGAAATAGGGCGGGGGTAGGGAATGTGGCTGCTCCACTTTGCACAGGTGTTAATGGTTTAGAAGGGAAGAAATTCTTTACAACATAATTCTTTAGGAGTTTTGTAGCTATCGGAAACTGATCAATAATTTTTTTAAAAAATATCCTGTGTTACTTTACTATTTGGTGCATTGTAAATTAAAAACTGAAAGAACTTTACCATAACTCATCACCTAATAAATTATTTTGTTAGTCTTTAAAGTGCTACTGGAACTGCTTTTTTGTTTTGATAATATATAGACTAGCACGGCTATCTCTCTGTTACTGTTTACCATAAATCCTGTTTATTTGACTTTTCAATTAGAGTTGGGTTTACAGATAAGTAATTTCCATCAAGTTTTTGCATTTGTTTTGGAAAGGGTATTTGAACTGTTCGGCTGCAGCACTTATTTTAATCTGACCCGCCCTCGGGAATGAGAGAGCTAGCTAGGCCAGGAATGCTGACGGGAGAGGAAGGGGTGGCCCACAGGCAGCAACTAGGAAACAAACAGGTACCATATGGCGGAGGCCCAGGCATCTCTGGGGTGGAGAGGGACAGCTGAGCCCAGCAGTTAGATGGGAGGTCAAGTCACTGTTTGGGAGAGAGAAACCCATAATGGGAGATTTCAGCGGGAGACTGCGAGAAGCAGCATCAGGGCAGGGGATGAGGATTTCCAAGCCTTGCAGTGCTGTACCTCTCATGGGGGCTTGTAAGTTACAAGCTCTGAAAATCCTGTGTACAGAGTGGAGTATTAGAACCTAGGTCTGTTTTATGTGGACTGGGGGCAGGTTGGAAGGTTGGCAATGGGCCTGGCACAGTGTGTATGGATATTAGAAGGTACACTGTGCTGTATTGAATACACTGAGGTATTGAAAGGTAGCAGGTACAGACTAATATGTTGGTTCACATCGAAAACTAGGGATATAATTTATCTCTTGTAAATCCACTGACTGCAGTGACATTAAATGGGGGTCAGAGAGAAACTAGCCTGGTAGGTTTCTTTCTCTTTTTATACTGTTGCAAAAATATCACATGGCTAACATTGTTCCAGAACCCAGCTCCAGAGCCCCTCCCAGCTCACAGCCTCCTGTTCCCTATCCCCGACTCCTTCCCTCCTGCACACACACACAGCCCTGATTTCCTGCAGCTCACTCACATACCCTAACCCTCCCCTGCATATCCCAAGCCCCCTGATCTGGCTCCTCCACTCCCTCTCTCACTACCAGCTCTCACACTATCAGCCCACACTTTGGAGGACAGCAAGATGAGGACAAGGAAGGAACTTCTATAGAGCAATAACCACATGCTTGTAGGTATATATTTTAAATTTGTACCTATTTTTGTTCTAATAAGGGAGTATACCTTTGAAATGGACACTCAGTCAACTTAATGCTATTTTGAATGTTTGTGCTGCATAGCTATTAAACATGCTTACCTCCAAACAATTTTACCAGGTGTCCTGTATTTCACAGAAGGAAATATGGTCACCCTACCAAGCTGTATCACAGAATCTCATGCTCTAGACTGCCACCTTGTCATGGTGAGTGGGCTTGTCTGTTTTAATGAATCAGAGAGTTATGCCATAGGGAGTCTCACACTCCCAGCATGTTCACCCATGGCAGCAAGGTCAAGGGAGAGGATCCAGATGAAGAACAATCCTAAAAGTTCTGAACGGCAGAATGGGTGGAGAATATCAAGGGTAATACTACAGCAGTGGTAAAGGCTGCAGCAGACAGGAGACTCCCAGTCATTGTGGATCACATGCCATGAAGCTGAGCCTTCTAGCCATCACGAACCATGTGGTAGATGCAGTGCAACATTCTCCCACCATTAAAAGAAGTCATACCCAGGCATCTTCCTTTGCGTACTACTCTTCTGAACTTAAGCCCTACGGCGACTGGTGAATGGAGAAGGGATCAGGACTGAGAAATCCGGAAGCTTTCAGTCATGGAGCAGCACATAGGTGTTGGGTGTATGTATCAGTCATTCCATTTCAAGGACTGAGGATGTAGAACGGTCTGGCTGCTGCATCCACAAGTGAGCAGTCCTATTTAGGATCCACTTTGTTCACCCCGCATAGAGAGGGGGCTGGAAAAGTTGCCATAAAGATAGTCCATCTCAACCCCCCTAACTGGATAACTGTATCCTGTGGGTTCACCTCTGTGCAGTGAAAACTGAACAGTAAACTTTGAAAAATGGAATATTTGGACTCTAATGGACAACCCAAACAGCGAGTGACCCGAAAGATGCATGGCAATTATCACCCACAAGCTGTGAAGATTCAACATCATTATAGCTGCCCTGGCAGAAACGCATAGACCAGAAGGAGGACAGCTCAGAGAAGAAGGCGGAGGGTACACTTTCTTCTGGAAAGGAACCCCAAAGGAAGAAAAACAAATTTATGGAGGAGGATTTGCCATCAAAAACAAACTGACACAGATCGTATCTGAAGTCTCTGTCGGCAGCAATGAACATCTCATGACTCTCCACTTGAAGCTTGACAGAAACCAACAGGCAACTGTCATAAGTGCTTATGCACCAACTCTCAACGCTGAAGGTGACGTGAAGGAGCTACCAATACCTGCCTCTTCTGTGATAAGACCTGCAGCTCCAAAACCGGGTTGATCAGCCATCAATGGACTCACAAATAGGAGGGTGGCATGAAGAGGTCTTACTTATTATCAAGTGACCACTGAGAGTGAGAGATCGAGAGATCGAGAGACATCAATCACAGAATCCTACTGGAATGGTCATAAACCTGTAGGGGAACATTTAATCACCCTGGACATTCAATAAAAGATTCAAAAAGCAGCCATTCTTGTACAAGAAGATTTTACAACAAGATTACAGGGGGAGACACTGGAATTGGAATTCATCCGCAAATTTGACATTTAAAATCAGGCCTTATCAGGGAACTCAATGACTTTATGGATTACAAGGGCAATTTCCCCAACTTTGATATTCACAGGGGTAGCACCCATCCACTTAACTCTCTTTGTACCCCTTGCCTGTCTTCACACACACTGGAAATTCTTAAACCTTGGTAAATTCAGGGATCTAAGCCAGCACCAATTTGTGAAAAAAAACACCATAATCCACTGGCAAATAGTAAGAAGATTTACTTATCCCCAGACTGCACTAAATTACTGAATTCAGAGAAGAGGGAATTTAAGTGCTAATACTGTATGAACACGCCAAAGAAACAAATACCAAATCCCTGCTAAAATTCCTGATGAGACAAACATATCATTCAGCACCAGGCAAGACAAATTCCATCTAATTTCAGACAAGATTAAAACTGTTATTTTCTCCCTTTACACGCATATGGCCAAATTTGTACCAGAAGGAATCGGAATAAATTCCAAAGGGATGGCAAGCACCTAATAGGGAAATCAATATGCAACATGGATATCACCAGTGGGGCCAACACTGCAGGCCCCAGGACAAGGTGTGTGGGGAGGGGCAGCTCCACACCCCCCAGAAAGGACAGGTCCTTGGGCAGAAGGGGCTGGGCTGGGATCATTCCTCAGAGACCAGCAGAGTGTGTGGTGTGGTGCTTTGATGATGACTGAAAGGGGACTGAAGCCTGGGGCAACCATCCCTCCCCTTCCCTCAGCCCCACGCCGTCAGTGGGCCTGGATATCACATGGTGTTGATGAATAAAATGTATGCAGAAAGCACATGAAGTGTATCAGCATACCAGTAAAGGAACTGAAATGAAGGCTGAGCAGAAAAGAAAGGTGCTAGATTCCTGGAAGCATCAATCTATATTATTCTTGGCAAAACAAAATCGTACTGGTCATGCCAGAACAAAACTGGAAAGTATGAATTCCTGGCAATGCAAAGAGCACAGTGGATTTCCTACTCAGAAGAGTACACAGTTTTTGCCAAGACAAGCCTCTTGTATAGCTTGATTTGCAGACAAGACAAATGCACATTCTTGGACAAATAATACCTCACGGAAGTGGGCAACAAGAGCAAATCCTGCAGTTCAAGGAAACCATTCACGTGTCTTTAAAAATTCTATCACAGTGATATATTTCTTGCGCGCAGCTGAGTAGCAAGTCTTTTCTTGGGGGGATATTTTCTGGGGCTTGTGGAGAGACGGAAAAATAAGTAACATCTACATTATTTCAGTAACACACAGGTTGTAGAAACAGCAGCAGCACACACAGTTCCATAAAAACATAAGACACTTCAGGAAAAGTGTTTTGCATATTGACCAATCCATCACAATAACTTCAAATCCATTAAAAAAAAAATCAGGCCATAGTTATAAAAGGTCCAGAAGATTATCACCAAATGTCCACTAACAAAGGCCAGCAAGCTACTGTAACTTTGTTGTCAAGCTTGCAAGGAGTAGAATTCAATATCTTTTCATAACCTTGTTTGTGCTGTTCAGGGCTCTTGAATTTTCTACTTCATCTATATTAAAGTCTAACTGAAATGCCATGTTGAATTTTTCTCCAGACTTTGATTAAAACTAGTTCACCGGTGCCGAATGTCAAAAAACGTCTATTGTTTTTGGTTGTGATGCTTTACCCTCGCTTTGGCAAGATGCGACAAAAGTGTGTCTGGGCCAGTCTCCTGTAGATTTGCTTAACTGACACCTTTGGTCTGCATTCAGTTGCTAACACCCAGAAGGGGAGGGGAACTGTGATTGCCATGGGGAGGGCTAGGAATTTGTCACAAACGATTGTTCACAGATGCAGACCGCTGGCGAGAAGGTCGGAAGTCATGGAAACCCACGTTTAAAACATAGACTTTTATTTTAAATAACCTTTGTTTTTCAATTCTTGGTGAGACTGAGGAGAGTGCCTGCTCTGTGGTGACGGGGTTGACCAAGGATGCTGGGCTGGACTGCTGTGAATGAAACCTCACCTTCTGAAGAGTTAAGAATAAAAATTGGCTGTTTTATGCCTAGGAAGAGAAGAACTCATGACCCCTTCAGGGAATCAGAGGTCTTAACAAGGGTTCCTGATCTGGTTCTTTGTGTCTCTGGTGTTGTCGTTGAGATCATGTTCTCTCTCCCTCACAAGGCGCAATAGATTACAACAGATTAACTGCAGCTTGAAATCTCTTGGGGATCAATCAAGATAATATATAAATGACATTATATTACTTTGGCTATTCTGATAACAGACTGAAATGCAAACACAGTACCATTTTATCACCTAAACATTGAAAACCCTCCACGGAAATGTAACAATGAACATGTTACAGCAAATTTCAGTGTGTTTCTCACCCAGACAACTGATAACCATTAGATCTGGAAAACTGGCAAAAATGCAAATGCATAAACTACAGTTCTGCTGAGAGAAACAGAGGGAGGGTCTGGCTCTCCACTGCCTTTCCCCTTGTGGGGTAACTGATTCAGATGCAAAGTGTAAGCACTAACAAATCAGAGGCCCTATCAAAGTACAAGCACAAAGTGGAGAAGGTCCAGAAAAAAACATTCTAATTATAGGATGGGAAAGGAGATGGGGAAACAGGGTGGGAGTAGGAGTCACTCGGGTCATGGTTGAGGTGGGTGTGAAGCAGAGGTGATTTTTATTGAATGTCTGATCCAGCTCCAACTAAAGCTAATAGGAATCTTTTCACTGGCTTGAATAGGAGCCAGATGAGGCCATACAGACATGGTCCTATAAGATCATAGATGCCCTGAGTTCCTAGTGAATTAAATGAGAGCTAAAGGTGCTCAGCTCCTCACAGCATTGGGCCATAAATGACCCCTCTCAGGCTTTAGTGAGACGTTAAACAATTTCATATGCTAGTTTCTACTCCAAATACTGCTACAAAAGACTCTTCAGCAGTGTTCTCGCTTTAGAATCCTGTGTGCTGTAATTTATTTTCAGTTGTTTGCTCTATGTATTGAGAAACTAAAATGGGAGATATTTAAACAAAGAAAATCAATCCCCTGCAACAAACTGAAAAACACTGACTACATAACTCCAGGAACAAGTGGGCAACCCGTCCAGCTGCTCTGATGAAGGAGCTCTTAACTTACTCCTTAACTGTAAATAAAGTACAGAATCTTGGCCCTTCGTACCTGAAACTTTAACTACCGTAGCACTCTCCTCAATACTTTCCTTCTTTTCCCCTCTCTGGAATCTGCCTGTGGCTTGTTACATTTAGAAGACCATTTTTCATCTCTGCTCCTAAAGAGATAATATCTGCTCTTCAAAAGACATAATAGTAAATGATGCATTGATTCCAGAAGGTGAAGCATTCTAACATTCCTTTATCAGAGACCACTGTACAATAGCGCAAATTGTGCTTAAGGAAACTTTTATTTTTACATCAATGTCACCAAGACCCGAAGAAAGCTATGTACTTCCTGACTGATCTCAGAGATAAACTGCCAGTGACATCATAATAGCAACTGGTTGTTGTAAACTACTCTTCACTGTCTAGTCTCATTTCAACTTCATGATCATCATCATTTTGGAGGACATCTTGTCTGACTTGTCTTCAAGAACAGTTTGTGTGTATGCTGGAGATATTATCTCCATGCAGGTTTAGTGTGATGGGGTGAATTAGGCCCTGAGGCCTCTTAATGGAGGCTTTATGACCTTGCCATATCCAGCCCCAGAAACAGACAGTGGAGAGAGTCTTCAAAGCAGCCAAGAGTGTCAGTATGGAACAGAGTCAAGCAGAGAGGGGCTATAGGAAGCAGCCAGTCTGGGCCCAGTAGATTCATATAAAAGGAGCTGCAGTGCAGTACACAGTTCAGCTCTTTGCTGGAGATGGTAGTGAGCCAAGCTGGCGAAGGGAGCAGCAGGAGCTCAGACAGAGCTACGCTGGCCAAGACTAGCGGGGGCAGGAAAGATCTCTGATCTGATGAGGCCTTGAGATAAGAGTGAAGAGTATGCTGTGTCGAAGGGGAAATGGCTGAGGGAATCAGAACAGCAATGCAGCCTAGGTAACATGTCATGGTGGATGGCTGATAACTTTAGTGCCCTGAACTAGGACCCAAAGTAGAAGATGAGCTCAGGTCCTCCCGCCACCCGCTGATGAAATAGCCTGGACTTTCCCAGAAGGAGAACTGAACTGTTTAGCGGCCCAGCTGGAGAGCTGGAGTTAGAAAAGCCCAGGGAGGCAAAGAGTGTCCAAGGAAGGAGCCCTGAGGGCTTGGGCTGCGTGAAGACCAGGAACAGTTGGAGAGAGCCCAAAAGGGACTGAGTGACCATGCAACACAGGGTACTGGGATAGGCTCTACTGGGCATACTAAAGAACGATCCTAGGTATAGGGCTGCAGATAAATAGACCTTACAAAGATAGGTCCCACCTTGGACTTATACACTCAAAGGGGATTGAATTTTACCATAAGTACTGACTGTGTGCCTCTCAGTGGGAGGACTGAGCAAAGGAAGTCTCCACCACAAGCCAGAGAGAAAGTGCAGGCACATGCATTTGGACAAGGAGACCCTGTGTGAGGTGGGTACTGCCATGTTGCATTTCATCATTAGCATCTTTTTCAACTGAAGCCAGTAAACATTGTCAAACTGCCAGAGCTACAGCCATAGAGCCAGGTTGTAAGAACTGGGACTCTCCTAAATCCTTACCCCAGACCTAAACGAGCTGCCTAATTTTTGACAGTACTGAGCACTTTGCAGCTCCCATTGTGCTGAAGCTTAATCTTCTGGCCTAGGAGACACCTTCATTCAAGACATATCATTACATCAAATAAATAATTTTGTTGTGTGACCAGGCACTTAAAAACATTCAGAGCCTTATGCTCCTCTGCCTGCATGACAGCAAGTCTGGCTCAGAGACCAAGGTTCTATTGGCTCCCCCTCAGCAGGTAACACCTGAAACCATGTGACCTCAACTCACCCAGTTTACCTAAGTGTTTTTCTCAAAGCCTCAGCACCTGGAATCATGTTATTATGGGTAAAACATAGCTTTCATTAAGTAAAATGTTCCTGGTTCTTCTGGTTGTGAAGAAAATAATTAGAACACAAACCAGAGAAGATCAAAATCAAAAGAAACAACTACTGATCACTTTAAACATCTTGGCTACATCTACACAGAAATCTTTCAAAAGAAGCCCTTCCGGAAGATCTCTTCTGGAAGAACTTCTTTCAAAAGAGTGCGTCCACACACAAAAGAATGGATCAAAAGAGTGATCTGCTCTTTCAAAAGAGAGCATCCACACAGCCCCTGCTCTTTCAAAAGAACAGGCCAGGGCTCAAAAAATCAGGTGCCATGAGGACTGATCTTTCGATAAAAAGGGTCTGTGGAATGTCTACACACATTTTCTTTCAAAAGCAGCTTTCAAAAGGGGGCACTCTGCCTGAAACAGTAAAGGAAGAGCGCTTTTGAAAGGAGCACCGCATTCTTTTGATTTACTTTCGAAAGAACACCTTTTGTGTGTAAACGCTCCACGGGACCTTTCAAAAGAGACCTCTTCTTTTGAAAAATCTTTAAAAAAACTTGCTAGTGTAGACGCACCCCTCGTGATTTTGGGTGTCTGATTCTGACTTTAGAATGTACAGGATTGGCAGAAGTGTGAAGCAGAGTTAGTGCAGCTCAAAGAAGGATTAACAGAAGGTTCTTTCCCTTTGCTTCATTTTTGAAGGTTTGCACTGGCTCCAGTGCTCCTCTGCTACTATGCCCATCACCTTCCCATTGCATTATCCACACCTGGGTCACAGTGTTTGGGGAGCAAAGCACGGGGACAGAAAAATAATAGCTCTCTTGTAGGTTAAGACTCATAACTTTACTTCCACAAGCTAATGAAGCTGAAAAGGGCACACCACGCGAAACCTGGGAGTGGCTATGCAGGTTTAGTGCATGCTGTAGGGCGCAGGTCCATTGCTGTACCTCTAAAACCTCTCTTCACTCCCTCCATCTCTAGCAGAATTCAAGTTGGCAGAGGAAAATATACATCCTTGCTCATGGATCCCGTGTCACTCAGTTTTGTGGAAGCAACCTAATAAACATCTCTGAAATCAAGAATAGAACATGCCCCTTCATGTTGGCGGCACTGTCAAAATATATTCATTATAAACAATTAGCACTTACAGCAGATAGCACTTTGCACTCCCAAATCAATCCAGAACATTACAGCTTACTTCTCAGGTGCCGAAGCACTACACTGTAACACAAAATATGAGTAGAATGAAACACTCCAAAGCTGGATAGCTATGACCCAATGACACACCTGCTAACTAATCTGAATACTCACTGATCAGTTTGAAGGCTTTTCAGATAATAAACTCTGAGTAGCAACATCCTGTTAATTCATGACTAAGAAAATCCGAAAAACAACGCAAAGCACCAGAGCATTCACCCACCCCTGTGGTTCGGTGGAAATGAAATCAACATGTCTTTTAACAAATCTCTTCTCATGTGCCCACTTGTCTTGCACTCCTCTGCTGTAGGAAACAAAGGTTTTGAAAACTAAAAGGATGTGCTGGGATCTATGTTGTCTTGAGCTTCCCCCGATCTTCTTGTGGGCAGGGGTGATCAACTCAATACTGTGTTCAGAAAGCCTTTGACAAGGTCCCTAAGCAAAGACTCTTACGCAAAGTAAGCAGTCATAGGAAAAGAGGGAAAGTCCTCATATGGATCAGCAACTGGTTAAAAGACGGAAAACAAGGGATAGGAAGAAATGGACAATTCTTACAGTGGAGAAAGGCAGATAGTACAGTTCCTAAGGAGCCCCTGCTGAGTCCTTTCCTGTTTGGCATATTCATACATAATCTGAAAAAGAGGTCAACAGTGAGATGGCAAAACTTGGAAATGACACAAAAATTATTCAAGGTAGGTAAGCCCAAGGAAGACTACAAAGAGTCACAAAGGGATACCAGTAAGTGAGGTGACTGAGCAAGAAAATGAAATCTGAAATTCAATACTGATAAGTGCAAAGTAATGCACGTTGGAAAATGTAACCCTCATTACATACCCAAAATGATAGTGTCTAAATTACTTGTTACTACCCAAGAAAGAGATTTTGGACCCATCATGCTCATCATGGATAGTTTTCTGAAACATCCACTCAACAAACAGTGGCAATGAAAAATCTAATATAATTTTAGGAAAGCAATGGGTAGTAAAACAGAAACCATCAAAATGCCACTAAATAAATTCTTGGTTCCCCTACACCTTGAACACAGTGTGCAGTTTTGGTTACTGCATCAAAAAAAAAAAGATATTAGAATTGGATAAGGTACAGAGGAGGGCACATAAATTATTAGGGGCATGGAACAGCTCCATACCAGGAGAGATTAAAAAGACTGGGCCTGTTCAGTTTCTAAAGGAGATGAGATAAAGATCTACAAAATGATGAACAATGTGGAGAAAGTAAATTTAGGAGAACTAGGTGTCACCCAATGAAATAGGCAACAAGCACTTCTTCACACAATACATTGTGAAGCCGCAGAACTAGTTGCCAGGGGATGCTAAGGTGGCCAAAGTATAACTAGGTCCATAAAAGAATGATGTAAGTTCTTGGAGAATGAGTTCCTCAGTGGCTACTAGCTAAAATGGTCATGAATGAAACCCTAAGTGCCAGGTGTCCTTAAATCTCTCACTGTCAGAAGCTGTTTTGAGTGCAGTGATTGAGCTGTATTTGGTCTTTGTGCTGATTGGATGACAAAACCCTGAATTCACTGGGACTGTGATTCCACCCAAGGTGTTTAGAAAAGGAGATCTGCAAAGCTTCCAGATGTCTGAAGGGCCGTTTTCAACTGCAGAGGTTGAAGGAAATTTGCAGTGCAACGTGCACCAGTGTTTGGTATTCTAGCAGATCTGGAACAAAAGCTTTTGTCTTTACTTATCAAAATTTTCATGTTCTTGACTATGGTGAAACAGAGGAATTCTGATGGCAAACCTTTTGTTCTATAATATCATTTCCTGTTGCTTTGGTGGGTTAATCAAAGTTTCAGGCATGGCAGAAAAGAACTCATTCAATCCCCAAATGAAGAGAAATCTGATCTTTCTACAACCAGCACATTTTCCAGTGGATAAGCTTTTTCACAAAGTAATTACTTCTCTTTCCTGAAAGATTACTGATTGCTCACAGAGGGAAAAACTAAGAAAGGGGGCTTTTATCTTCCCTGTGTTCCAGCAGGTCTTGTGCAAACTTAGACTTGTTACCATGAAAAATGACAAATTTGCCATCTGATCAAAATGTTAACAAGGTGAGTGTCAACGAGATGGATCACTCACTGTCATCGTAAGCCAGAACATGAGGATACATTGATATTTCTCAATATAGTCACTGCTTCCTCAATATTCACTAACAACATTTCTTTTCTGAGTGTAATAAATCACACAGAAATAACAAGCCATACAGGATCTCTAGCCTATGATAGATTTGTTGTAACAGCACTATCTGCAAGGTAGAAAACAATTGGTAATGAACTATAGAAAGTCCTAATCAACTGCCATTTGCTACAGTATGTCAGATGAAGCCAAGATATGAAATCCACAAGGGTTCTCTAACCACACCCCTCACTGACACATGGAGTGCAGCTAGGAAAATGATAAGAGGAATAAATGAGGGGAAGGGGGTCAAAGAAGTAGAGAAGAAAGTTAATAGCACATCTCAGATGCAATCATTAGATTATACGCGGCAGAACGAGGATAATCACAGATGCTGAATAGTTCCTTAATACCGAGAAAAGATTTGGCAGAGCCCATTACTTTATTTCCCCTGTTCTTTCTTGTTCCTTTGTTTCAGTGTTTGCAAAGCACTCACAGGATAGTGAAACACAATTGCTATCAACAATGAGCAACCAAAGGGACAATGCCTGCATTGACTTGGAAGCTGGGCTCCAAATATGGAGGGCAGGGTCTGCCCAGACACTCCGGCTGCTTTCTGATGCCCTGGTGAGGCAAAGGAAATGGCTGCTTGAAATCCCTGGTGTAGCACAAAACAACCAGGTATCCCAGATCTCCAAGTTGAACAACCCACCACATAATCCTTTTAGGGAACAAAACCCTACAGTGTCCTAGTGAACAAGGGCTGCAAGCAGTTCTGACAGTAGAGATACAGGTTGAACCTCTCTTGTCCAGCACACTCTGGTCTGGTAAGATCCATGGTCCAGCATGATTTTAGTAAGCCAGCTGTCGACTTATCATAGGTGTGGCCAAGTTTCCCACGGTCCCATGAAGTTTGTTTACAGCCACCAATCCTGGCTCTCAGTGTTCTGTGCTTTCATTTGGCTTGTAATTTACCCCTAAATGTCTTTGAAGATCCCAGTAAGCAGTGGAAGTGCTGATAATGCTGGTAGATAACATTTACTCATGTGATGGGATGAGCACACTGGTTCTAAGTGGACAAAGGAAGATCTGGTTGAATTAGTGCTTTGATATTTTAAACCCATTTGTCTTATAAGGCACAAATGAACCATTTAAAGCAAATGGTGGGAGGATGATTGGTCTGCAGTTTGCTGAATGCTAAAAGCAGGAAATTTACATAGTGCAGACAAACAGACATTAATGGGTATAATTTTCCTTTTCATTCATGTCTCCATGCACTATACGTAAAAGGATACAGAGTAAACCATTTTGGCATGAAAAGGTGGATAAGGAAAGAGAACCTACTCTTGTTTTGCATTTTCAAGATGAAAATATGAAACAAATTTTAAGCATAGGTTGAACCTCTCTAATCTGGAGCTCTCTTTTCCTGCACCAGCCATAATTCAGCATGATTTTAGTTAGCCAAACAATCACTTACCAGGAGTGTAGCCAAGTTTCCCATCATCCCATAAAGTTTGTTTCCAGCCACCAGTCCTGGCTCTCAGTGTTCTGTCCTGCTATTCAGCTGTAATTTACCTCCTAAATGTCTTCTAAGAGCCCAGTAAGCAGTGGAAGTGTTGGTAATGCTGCTGGATAATATTGACCTCCCACTGTCTGGCACTAGTCAGGCCTTGAGGGAGCCAGACCAGAGTGGTTCAATCTATGCAGAGTTTACAGAAAGCAAACGTAAGTGATGCTCTCCAGTGGTAAAACTAGCACAGGTGGGGCACTGCGGTTATTCTCCTCTGCGTGTGTTTGCCTGTCTCCCATTGCCACACATGGGAGGTGTATACACACACACACACACACACACACACACACACACTCCACTGCGCCAGTCGCCTTTCCCAGATCAGAGCATGCCCACCCCATCTCAAGGTGACACCTTTCTTTCCAATGTAAGCCCTACTGCTCAAGAAAGGCTTCTGCAAATGCATGTATCATCAGACCAACAAAGCAAACTATACAATTAATCCACCCAAGTCCTCTACGTGGCAAGGGAGAGTGGGAGTATGTTTCAAATGTCCATTGAATTAATACAGACTTTTTCTGCCCATGTTCCTGTTTTGCATACTATAATTTAGGGGGGCAGCTGAATTCTTGTTTGTAAGCCATTCAGGGAAGAAGCATTGCTGTGTGCATATAAAGTCACCAGCGTTTTATTAATAAGCTTTCTCCTCCTTCCCACATTAACTGGAGTGGTGGGTATTAAAGACCAGTGGAGACAGTGCCTCCCCAAACAGCCCTGTATGGTTTTGCCCGTGCTCTGCTCCCAAGCCCCCTCCTGCTTCCCACGGGTACTCTGGATAGACCCCTGGCTTTGTGCCTTCCACCTGGTGGTCAGCCACGGTTGGGGGCTCTTCTGCCCACCCTCCATGTAATCCAAGGCTAGAGTGATGTGGCTGTGCTGCTCACTAACTGGATGGTGAGTTGGGGGCACTCTGTGCTCCAGCAGGGAAAGAGGACAGGAGAGCGAGGCCTCAGGCAGAAGGGGTGGGCTGGGCCAGGGGCTAACTTCCGTGAGCCCACAGTCCGTCCTCCTCCTGCCTTCACCGACTCGCCTGACTCACCAGCCTAGCAATGGGAGACCGAGTTCCTGGCAATCTGCAAGATGGTGCTTAGTAGAGAAAATTGGTCCTGGCATGCTGTCTTCTTTCCCTTTAATTACATCACCCTAATGAGCAACTTTCTCCCTCCACCCCACAGCAAATTCATTCCCTGAGACAAAATAATAATAATGAGCAGATAGGAAGGCTCCCCAGGCACGAGGGGAAAGGAAATAGTAGCAGCTCGAAGTGACAAGAGGTTGTGAAAAGTAATGACAACAGAACAGCTCCTCTGTGCTTCTTTGTTTGTCACACTTGAAACCAGAGTCAGGGTTGTTACGCCGTGAAACAAATTATTTAGCTTGCTTATCTGCTCTCATTCTATTATTGTGTCTTATTCCTCATTGCGCAGAGTAAGGTACAATATTTTGACAGCTATTTAAAAGAAACAAAATGCTGATATACACCATCCTAAAGGTCTCTACACAGGCAGCAAAATTATTCAGACTCATCTCCTTGTATAAATGATTAATGGAGAAAAATCACATGTAAATCTAACCCTACCGGGTGTCGGTACAGCTTGCTGGGGTGTAATGCATAAAGGACAAAGGGTTGGCTTTGCAAAAGTCCCAAGCTCAATTGGGCATCTGACTCCCACTGAAAATCAATAGGAGCCAGGCCCCCAGCAGCGTGAGGTTTGAAAATGTCATCAGAAACCCACCCTTGCCCAGAGGCCCAGCAACCAGACTTACAGCCATGGAAACGTACTAGTGGTTTGCAGGACTCCAGTGGAACACAGGTCTTTGATTGGCCCACATGCACAAGGGTAGATTTCATCCTAAGTAAATAAATGCTGTGGGCCAAGTCCTCAAGGGGCGTAAACCGGTGTCACTCATGGATGTCTGTGGAGCGATGGTAATTTACCTCAGCTGAGGATTTGGCACTGTAAAGGATGGGAATATCTCTTTCTAAAATAAGCAGGAAAAGGTCAAATCTAAATACTCAGAGCCAGGCTTCCAAAGGTGGAACTCAACAGGTGGAAAACACATGACATTTATCGACACTGCGTCTGCATAAATCTTATGTTTGAAGGCACAAAAGGGGGCTTATGCCTGTACACTGGATCTATCTACATGTAGCAACCTGTTTGTACATGCAATGGTCCATTTCACACATCCATTTGTGTGCCAACCTCAATTCATTATGCGTATCTTCGAAAATTTGTCTCCAAATGGCAAAAACCTGTTCTGTCTTTTACTGCCTTACAAAACAGAGCATTTACATCTCATAAATGGCTTCCGCCATATTCAAGCTGAGCAATCATTCATTCATTAACATTCAAGGGGTCATTGTACAATAGTTAAAGTGGAGAAGCTGTTCAGGATGGTAAATCACTTCACCAACCCTAAAAGCTGAAAACCTGCATCACAGCTGAGCAGCAAGCACTGCAGAGAACTACCCATCTACTTCAGGAAGTACATTCTGGAAAATCTTCTCAAATACCTGGATATGCCCTACCTGCACTCATCAACCTACAGGTCACCTGCGTCATCAGCATTCAGTGCATTTACTGATCGAGAAGTTCTGCACACCTTAAAGGACTGACAACCCAAGACTTGGGAATCTGCACCAGGTTCTTCCTGCCTTGGGAGAGAAAGCCATGAGCAAGTGGTCCCACTCCTAAGTGAAACAGCCAATGCCTCATTCAGAGGAAGAAATCTTCCTTTCCTCTTACAAATGTGCAGTAGTCTGACCACCACTTAAGAATCCCACCTGGGTACAATAATTCCATCCAACTAGCACCCAGCATTAAATTTCCTGTCCCTGGCTAAGCTCACAGGGGAGTCGGTGAAGTTGACATTCTGGGGCTGAAAACAACTGGATTCAGGCCAAGACCTGGAATTGAAACTGCCTTAGTAGCACCATTGGACAATCTCCTGCTGTCAATGGATAGGGGACAGACATCCATTCTCACTCTCTGGGATCTCACTGTGACCATGATCTGCCTATTGATACCCTCCTGGAGACAGGTGTCAAGGATCAATGGTAATGTGCTAAAACGGTTTGTGCCCTCCCTGGAGGAATGCAGTCAAACAGTAGTGATGGGAAACTGCTCCTCCACCATTAGACACCTCATGGGTGGGGCTCCACAAGGATTAATTCTCTCCCACATCCTTTTCATCATCTACACACAGCT
Organism: Carettochelys insculpta; assembly: GCF_033958435.1. Classification (NCBI taxonomy): domain Eukaryota; kingdom Metazoa; phylum Chordata; order Testudines; family Carettochelyidae; genus Carettochelys; species Carettochelys insculpta. The sequence continues at coordinate 47,560,710 of NC_134147.1, read as the reverse complement.
GCAGGATGCACTGATAAAACAACATGGACACAAGGGCCAGCAACATGCAGGTGAGACACAGCTGTACTTATGCTTCACCATATATGACCACGGCAAGATCTCCACCAGACCCGGTGCCTGGAGAAAATCAGGATAGCTGGCTAAAGGTGAACCTGAGTGACACAGAGGAGATGCTGGTGGGCAGAGCAAAGTAATCTGAGGAGGCTGCAGCCAGAGTGCAGCCTCATGCCCACAACTGACCTGGTCAGCCTGTAGTCTAGGAGTGGTTCTGGGATCCTTTGCTGACACTCAACTCTCACATGGGCATGACAGCGAGTGACCCCTTCTGCCCTCTCTGAATGGCTGGGGGTCTCTGTCCCATCCTGCTGGATGAAGACCTCACCTCAGGTTTTCACACTTTTGTCACCTCTTAGCTGAACTACAATAGTGTAACGTCAACAAGACGTCCTGTGGCACCTTATTTACTGGAGCATAAGCTTTTGTGGGCAAAGACCCACTTCATCACGTGCATCTGATGAGGCGGGTCTTTGCCCACAGAAACTTATGCTCCAGTAAATCTGTTAGTCTATAAGGTGCCACAGAATTTCTCGTTGTTTTTGCACCTACAAACTAACATGGCTACCCCTCTGATACAGCAGTGTAATATTTATCTTGGCATGAAACTTTGGTCCTGACCTCTGACTAGTACAAAACACTGAAATGAATCTTCCCATAACCCGAGCTACCATGAGCTCATCACACTTGTCTTTTGACCTCTGCCCCGCCTTCCCAGAGAATGACCAATTGCATTCAAGGTCTCAGCCCTTCTCTTGAAGACTGTGATTTGCACCTGCGTGCTCTGGCACAATGGAACTCCCAGCACCAGGCGTAAAGCACATCCCTGAAGGGAGCAGAACTTTCTCTGGGGATGGTCTGAGACTCTGGCATGACTTCTCTCAAGCACAAGAGCCGTCAGAGACCTTACTGCTTTCAGTTCAGCAGTGGTGTGATTACACATGGTTGTTCTTCCACAGTGCACACTCTCTGCGGTTAAGTAGGGAATGGGTTCTTAGATGTCTAAAGGCAGTGCCAAAATTAGAACTGGGGCAATAAGCATGTAACTTAGATAACTGTACTGTATTATATTTGAAGTTGGTTCTTTGGGTCTTCATAATCTTTTCAAAGCACACTTGTGAGTAAGCCTTTTATTGTTAGCTGGCCACTCTGTATGAGATGCTTACTTGTGCAATGCTATGCATGGCTCATAGTTTGCCTGATGGTAAGGAACTGGCATAGATTAAACTTGATAATCACAGAATCATAGGGCTGGAAGGGACCTCAGGAGGTCATCTAGTCCAGCCCCCCTGCTTCAAGTGGGATCAACCCCCACTAAGTCATCCCAGCCAGAGCCTTGTCAAGCTGGGACTTAAAAGCCTCAAGGAATGGAGAATCCACCACCTCTATTGGCAACGCATTCCAATGCGTCACCACCCTTCTGGTGAAGTAGTTTTTCCTAATATCCAACCTACACCTCTCCCTCTTCAACTTCAGACCATTACTCCTTCTTCTGCCATCTGACACCACTGAGAACAGTATCTCACCCTCCTCCTTGGAGCTCCTATTCAGTAAGTTGAGGGCTGCTATTAAATCATCCCTCAGTCGTCTCTTTTGTAAACTAAACAAGCACAAATCACTCAGCCTATCCTCAAAGGTCTTGTGCTCCAGCCCCTTAATCATTTTTGTTGCCCTCCGCTGAACCTACTCCAGTAAATGCACATCATTTTTATACTGGGGGGGGCCCAAAACTGGACACAATATTCAAGATGTGGCCTCACCAGTGCCAAATAGAGGGGAACAACCACTTCTCTAGATCTGCCCGAAATGCTCCTCCTATATGCACCCCAGTATGCCATTAGCCTTCTTGGCTACAAGGGCACACTGTTTATTCATATCCAGTCTTTCATCCACCATAACCCCTCGCTCCCTTTCCATCGTACTGCTGCTGAGCCAGTCGGTCCCCAGCCTGTAACAATGCTTGGGATTCTTCCACCCCAGGTGCAAGATTCTCCTTGTTGAACCACATCAGATTTCTTTTGGTCCAGTCCTCCAATTTATCCAGGTCACTCTGGATTCTCTCTTTACCTTCCAATGTATCTACCTCCCCCCTAGTTTTGTGTCATCTGCAAACTTTGCTGAGGGTGCAATCCAATCCCTCATCCAGGTCATTAATAAAGATGTTGAATAACACTGGCCCCAGAACCGAGCCATGCAGCACTCCACTTGAAACCAACCGCCATCCAGATATTGAGCCATGGACCACTACCCATTGGGCCCGACCATCAAGCCAGCTTTCTATCCATCTTATAGTCCAAGGAGCCAATCCATATTTCCTGAACTTAGGGACAAGAATGTTGTGGGAGACCATGTCAAAAGCCTTGCTGAAGTCAAGGTATATCCCATCCACTGACTTCCCCATATCCACAGAGCTTGTTACATTTTCATAGAAGCTAATCAGATTGGTCAGGCAGGACTTGCCCCTGGTGAATCCATGTTGGCTGCTTTTGATCACTTTCCCTTCTTCCAAGTGCTCCAAAATGGATTCCTTGAGGATTCCCTCCATTATTTTCCCAGGGACTGAGGGTAAGGCTGAGGGGTCTATAGTTCTCTGGATTGACCTTTCCTTATTTAAAGATGGGCATTATGTTTGCCTTCTTCTAGTCATCCGGTATCTCCCCCACACTCCAAGAGTCTTCAAGGATAATGGCCAAAGGTTCAGCAATGACCTTTGCCAATTCCCTCTGTACCGTCAGGTGCATTAAGTCCAGACTCATGGATTTGTGTACATCTAGTTTTTCTAGATAGCTCAGAACTTGTTCTTTCCCCACAGATGGCTGCCCTCCACCTTCACATACTGCAGTGTCTAGGACCACCATGTGGAAGCTGACTTTGTCCGTGAAGACTGAGGCAAAAAAAGCATTGAGTACTTCAGCTTTTCCTACATCATCTGTCACCAGGTTACCTCCCTCATTCAGTAACGGCCCCACACCTTCTCTGATAACCTGTTTATTGTTAACATGCCTGTAGAAACCCTTCTTGTTACTCTTCACATCCCTTGCCAGCTGCAGTTCCAATTGTGCTTTCGCTTTCCTGATTACTGCCTGGCATTTGCCAGCTGTATGTTTATACTCCTCCTTAGGCAACTGTCCACGTTTCCATTTCTTGTATGAATCCTTTTTGAGTTTAAGCTGACTAAGGATTTCCCCATTAAGCCAAGCTGGTTGCCTACCATGTTTGCATTTCTTACTATGTAGCGGGATGGTTTGTTCCTGTGCCTTCAGTAAGACTTCTTCATCTTTGTTTCCCAAGGGATCCTGCTCATCAGTTCTCTCAGGGAGTCAAAGTCTGCTCTCCTGAAATCAAGGGTCTGTATGTTACTGCTCACCTTTCTTCCTTTTGTCCGGATCCTGAAATCTACGATCTCATGGTCGCTGCAGCCCAGGATTCCTCCCGCTTCTATTTCTCCTACTAGTTCTTCCCTGTTTGTGAACAGCAGGTCAGGTTGCGCATGGCCCCTGGTCAGTTCCTTCAGCACTTGTACCAAGAAGTTATCCCAACATTCTCCAAAAACTTCCTGGATTGTCTGTGTGCTGATGTATTGGTCTCCCAACAAATGTCCGGATGACTAATGTCTGCCATGAGAACCAGGGCCTGTGATTTGGAAGCTTCACTTAGCTGTCCGAAAAAAGCCTCATCTATCTCATCTCCCTGATCTGGCAGTCTATAGCAGACACCAACTACACCATCACCTTTGTTACTTTTGCCTCTAAGTTTAACCCAAAGACACTCAACTGAATTTTCTCGTTCCTCATACTGGAGCTCTGAGCAATCATACTGCTCCCTCACATAGAGCGCTACTCCTCCTCCTTTTCTCCCCGTCTGTCCTTCCTGAACAGTTTATTATTGCAAACCAGGAAATGAAACATCACAGGTAAATGGTGTACTGAAGTCTAACGAGTATTGACACAGAAAACCACAGGAAAGACATTGATGGTAAGAATCTGTGGGTGTTTCCTTAATGGAAAGCATGACTTTAGATGAGGACCTTGGTGCACATTGCATTTCCCAATCAGCAGCCATGCTAATAGAAATGCCTTGGTCAGGAAACATCATGTCCTTAGGCGCTTCGGAAGCAAAACTTTTGGATACATGCTTACCTGATACAGGCTTTTGCTTTCAACCATTCCAGTTCTCTTTAGGAGTATTATGGTGACCTAACGAATCTGAGCTGTCTGAAGAGTCCATATTCCTCTCAGAGCTTGTTGCTTTCCCACCCAGACCCAGGCTTCTGGCGCAAATTTGAGAGACTCCGAATTTTTAAAAAAATAGTCTTCAAGAAAGCACCTTTCACAAGAACATGAAACAGGCTTCCAATGTCTTGCGAGGTATCCTGATGTTGACTTTGTGCCCATTGACATCTGCGGTCAGGCTTTCACATCATCTACTGTTGTTGCTTTACTGTTCCCTTTTAGATGACTTTCTGGCTCTCCAACCCACTTGACTATTCCCTGGGGACTGCCCCTACAATGCCAGAGAAAGTGACCACTTTACATTTGCCAAGTCCATAGTCTTTAACACTGGGAGGCTACCCTGTAGAGCTCTAGCATGCCAGTGTTACCTGCAGTACTTCACAGTAACAAAGGAATGCTGTGACTCAGCTGAACACACTGGATTCAGATGTTTCCTTCTGGTTTCTCTGTAACCCTTTTAGTTTAATAAACACAAAAATAATTCCATGAAATCAAGGTGTTACCTTGCAATATGGCCCTGGCCCTGCAAGATGATCTAGGTGCATGGGCCCTTTCTTTTGCATTATTTTTTATCCCTGGATTACGGTAGGGTCTAGAAGCCTGAGTCATTGAGTTGTGTACCATTTTATGAGGCATCATATAGATATGGAACAAAAGAATGCCCCCTACCCCAAAGAGTTCACTCTCTGACTACAGCACAAAGAGAAAGGGAAGGGATATAGACCAGTGTGGTCAATTCTTGCCCTTTGTTTCCTATCTTTTAAGCAGTTATTGATCCATGAGAGGACCTTCCCTCTCATCCATTGATATTTGCTTTACTTAAAAGCTTGTGGTGAGAGACTTTGCCAAAGTCTAACAGTCCAGCTATACTCTATGTACTGGATCATGCCTGTCCCCATGTCTGTTGACCCCCTGAAATAATTCTAATAGATTAGTGCTGACTCTTCCCCAACAAGCTGTGTTCAACTCTGTGTCCAGTAATTCTGAAAATCAGACAGATGATACATGACTGTGTATTCCACATAGCCACACATCCATCTCCCATTTAGTGAGAAATGTAGGTATTATTCCCAAAAATATTTGTGGGATTTAAAATTAAAAATCAGGCTTTTTATGTGTGTGGCAGTCATCCTTAAAAACTTACCAGATGCCTGAGGTAACTAAACAGCCTGACTTCATTATTTGGGACTCTATAACAGGGTCTCCTTGGTTCTCCTTCTGTCTTGGTCGGCAAACTACTCAGAGACCCTTGTGCTGATCCAACACCTTGTGCTGTTTGTTTATAATTGAATCCCACCACCTTCATAACTTAGCTATCTCCTTTTAAAAAGAGGGGAAACCAAGCTCTCGCTCCTCTTACTGCTTGCTTCCCTGCTCTGTTTACCGAGCTGGGGGCTCTGGCTAATGGCCTAATTAGCCTTTCTGCCCTTCCCCACCAACACATTAGGCACAACTTTGCTTAGTCAGCTCCAATCTGTATTGCCTGTGAATGTAGTGCTGACTCAGGCTTCCATTCTTGCACACTGTCACAGACTACTTATAGAAAGGATAGAGGAATCGGAATACTACCGCAAATGCATGAGTACAACCATCTCAATTTATGTGAGCTGTAGGTGATATGGCTTCAACAACAGGGGAAGGGTCATGGGGAGGCACCATACGTCCTGTTTTAACAAAGAGCACATTGGTTGTCAGGGAGGTGTGAAGCAAACAAGGCCTGTTAGCAATGGATCCAGAGAGCAGTGGACTGTAAATAGGAGCACCACAGGCCAACAGGAGGAAGAATGGGAGGCTCTAGTGATTAAAGTTCTGTTCCTGGCTCTCCCCAGGCAGCCGTAGGTCAGTCCCTTCCTCTCTGTAATGCTGTTCCCCAGTTGTAAAAGGGTGATAACACTTCCCTGCCAGACAAGGGCGCCATGACATTACAGTCAGAGTCGTTAATGCGATGCCCAGGTGCTACAGTAGTAGATAGGTACATATACATGGCATGACTTCAGAGAGGACTAAAAAGGGAAGAAGAGAGATGAGATGAGCCCCCCCCCCCACCTCTCTCTCTCTCTCTCTCATGCACAAAGTTACCAATTATTTAGATTGCAATAGTGGTAAATGCAGCCGAGTGGCATTCTGAACACAGAGGTGCTTTCCAGACATGGCCCTGGCCCCAGAGTGTATGATGTGGAAAGGCAAGGACAGATAAAGTGTATGGAGGAAAAAAATGTAGCAAGCAGTTTAAGATATTAAGGTAATGATATACCGTACATACCTTTCCTCAGTTCTAACTTCCTTGAAGAATTAGCTCCTGAGTGAAAACTAAGCCTGATTTTGTTAGCCATCATTAACATCTACCATTTAAAATTTTGTCTATTTCCTTTGGTTTTTAAACACGAACTTAACAAAACATGAAGCTATTTCCAACCTTTTCAGTTGTGTTCCTCTGCTTAGTTTTTTCACATTGTGTCCATCACCCTGGCATCTGCACTGCTACTTCTTGCTTGTGCATCAGGAGGCATCACATTTTCAATATGAAAATCTAGCAGCTCCAGAGATGAGGGCCAATTAGGACAGAATACTGAAGCAGCTCACTGCAGAAATCCATCTATCCCAAGCTATTGCAGAACCTATGTGCTGTTTACAGTAAATATAATACCATTCAATACATTTGAGAGCTGGAGAGCAGTAGGAGAGAGGGTACCAGATTTTCACATCATCAGGAGGGAAATAGACTTTTAAAAAGCCAGTTGTGGCTGTGCACAACAACGAAGCTTTATGTCTATATAAACTGACAAGTTAAATTGTACTCCTGAGCCCAGTTCCCACCATCCGCACCATTTTACTGTGATTGCTTGCCTCTTGCCTCCACAGCCAGATAGCTCAGGCTGCCCTGATAGGCATTCAGTAAGATGAAAATAAACATTAGCCGAATGGTTTGGTAATTAGCCTGTCTCTCATTCATATCTATGTACTTGTACGTGTTTGTGCATGTATACACACCCACACATGTACCTACAACACCCACAACAAACACACACTTCTGTAGTTCTGGGTTGCAAGAGACTGATGGATTCTTTTGATCATTACCTATGATTAAGAATTGTAAATTAAAGCTGTTTTTTCTGAAGCCCAAGGGTTAAAGCTGCTATGGGAAACCACTGCTCAAATCAAGCCTTAAAGTGGAATCAGATAAGACTGGTTACAATATTTAAAGAAAATCAAATTGTATGTAACTACCCTGATGCTGTCAGTCTAAATATTCCCTTGCCAATTATTTGAAGTCTATCTCCTTTCTGAAGCTCAAAAGCAGTCCTATTTATTCTTATATACTCAGTAGCTCAGCAGGCCTGCTTGTGAGATATCCTTTAGAGTCCAAGCTGAACACAATCCAGCAGACTTTGAATCTGTATGCCTTTCCTTGCACCCCTCTTGCCCCTAACCTAGAGCACTGGTCTGTAATCAGATCTGCGAGAACCACAGGGGGTCCTTACTGGGGAAAGCTCCACCTGGATCCAACTACAACCCGAGAGCCTGGAAGAGCAGTGTATTATGCAAAATTTGAAAAAAAAATGCTAGTAGACTCAGAAGCCATATTCCTTAGTTATTCTTCACATCCCAGATTAATTTTGTACATCTGCCTTTCATGAGAGTCACCCTGCAAGTAGGACACTGCATATGCAGAATCTGATTAAGCTTTTTTACCAATGAATATTTTATCTACCATTTTAAATACACTAGATACAGTATTAATTCATGACATTGAACTCTGTGCCTAATAAATGCTGTCATATTTTTGTTATATCGAACCAGAACTCTAATTTGGACTGTTGTCCTGGTGAGTCTACAGAGAATCTGACACATGCTTTGGGAGAGGGAAAAATCTCAGGTGTTGTCTATAAAGGCTTAAAGATGACAATCTAAACATTAACTCTCTGAACTGTTTAACAAACTTGACGAGTGCATTAGCCAAATTACCCAGTGAATAAGGGAAATTTTCAAAGATGTTCACATTCCAATGGAAAATTGAAGGCCCAAATATTCTCTGACTGTTCTTATTAAACAACTATGAACTGTGAATTGAAAAAAACTGTGCTGTATCAGAAACGTGGTGATGGTGCTTTATTAGAACTCACCAGAAAAAATGTTTAGTGAACAGAAGGTTGTAAATCTCTTGCAGAACAAAGCTATGTTTCCCCCACAAAATAATTCCACTAGGAATTTTTTTAATTACAAAATCTGGGTATTTCCTCAAGATTATTAGAGACAAAATAAAATGAAACAGTTCAAAAGCGAATTATGAAAAAAAACCTTTTTTTTTTCCTTTTCAAAAATGTCTAAAGGGAAACTTTTGTTTCAAACAAAAAGGGTCATCATTTAATTTTGATTTGTGGAAGCCAAATATATGCAATCTATATTTACACTTTCTAGAGCTGTTGGGAGTTTTGCCTCACTCTCTCTTTTTTTTAAAACAGCTCATCTTTTTTCCAACAATAAAGCAGTTGGAAAATAGGAAACAGGGGTGTGAAAGTGAGGTTTGGGAAGGAAAATCCCATTTTGACATTCATTTACTGTTCTCTTCCTGGAAAAAACTGGAATACGAGAAGGTATTTAATATAAAATACAATAGCTGGAAGTTGAAATGACACAAATTTTAATTTCAGATAAGGCATGGATTTGTACCAGAGGGAGTAATTAACCATTAGAACAATTTACAAAAGGTGTGGGTGGATTCTATATTACTGATGATTTTCAAAGCAAGATCGACTGTCTAAAAGATCTGCTGTAGGAATTATTTTGAGGATGTCCTATGGCTTGTGCAGTACATATCACACACGATGATCACATTGGTCCTGGAATCTTTGAAAGATTCAGGGGACAAGGAGAAGACGAAAACACCTATTTTTCCCATTAATTTTTGTTACTGTTTTCTGATTGGAAAAACTAATGAGCTTGGCCTTGCAGTTCTTGGTAGATAAATCTCAGGAGACATCTATTTATTCCTGAGTGAAGTTAGAACATTGTGAGCAGTGAAATATTCTGCCTGGCTAATATGCCTCGCCCTTGCTTGGAAGGGACCACCTTTTGAAGCAAGTAGATACCATTGTGCCAAAGCCCATTCACTGCTGAAATGGGCCACAAGACAACCAGTGAGCACCAGCTTTGGTGCTTATTTTGGTTATGTAGACTCTTGCCCCTGAAGACGAGTAGTGCCATCATTTGTGCAATATTGCTACTGCTTTGATTCAAGCAGTTGGCCAAATTCAGGGTTCTTCAGCTGGGAGGAAAAACTGATCACAGAGCCAAGTATTTTCTTTGATGTGCACTTATTTATTTACAGGGAACATTCTCGGTCCCTTCTGCTTCAGCCCGGAAGGAGATATACAGGAGATAGTTTCTTGGCTTACCACTGCAAGCCTCTCTGGAGTTTGGTAGTCTCACGAAAGACCCTTTTACCTATGCCATAGAACTGGAAGAGACCTTGAGAACTCATCGAGTCCAGCTGCCTGCACTCACAGCAGGACCTATGTCGCCAACCCCGACTGTTTTTCCTTTGCCCCAGACTCCTAAATGGCCTCCTCAATGACTGAACTCACAACCCTGAGTTTACAATGCCCTGGGTTTACAAGGCCAAGGCTCAAACCCTGCCTCCCAAGCTAATTTTGGGGTCATGCACAGTGCTTGTCCAGGGTGCATCTGACTCTAGCTTCCCACCCACACACCATGCTCCCAGACCAAACAATATCCAGCAAGCCCTCCATCCAGGTTATTCAGATTTTTGGGCAGCCCTTATATTTGTCTTCGTTTTGGGGGAAGATGTATATTTTGGGTTTAGAGATGGCTGTGATTTCAGTCACTTGTTTACATTTATGCTAAATAAAAGATGATGGCTCCCCCAGCCCCATAAGAACATGGTTTATCCCAACCCATGAACATATTCAAAGACTGTGTCTGAAGCACCTCTTAGTAAGAGAACCAGTCCCTCAGAGAAATGGAATTTCTGCTACCAAAGCTGAGCAGATAAAGAGAACCCAAAGAGGTATTTCCATCAGGCAAAGACAAGGGTGATGCTCTATAAAAGGAGAAGAAGCAGGATGACCATATGTGCAGTTTTGGCCAGCACAGTCCCTTTTTTAAGCTCTGTCCCGGCCGTTCCGACTTTTTTGGCAAAACTGGGATTTGTCCCATTTGCTTTACCAACCGATCACCACCTGGTAAGAGTCAGTTGGACAAATACACAGCTTTGCCAAAAAAAGCAGAGCGTAACCCCGAGTAGGCCATGGAGGTAAGTGTGGAAGAGAGGGCAGAAAGTGGCAATGCCAGCCTGGAGCTTTGGGAAGGGCAAGGGAAATCAGCCCAGGTTGAGCCGGATACGTGTGGGAGGTTGAGCAGGGTCCTTGGTCTGGCTGCATGGGTGGATGTGCTCACACTGGCAGAGCTCAGTGGGCCTTGGGCCAGCACCATGAGGTTCCCCATTTTTCTGTTAGGGACTCAGAGGAGAATACGGAGACATGGGTTGTAACAGCCTATTATTGTAAAAGACGCTGAATCAGCACTATCAGTCGCAGATGGTTCTAAATTGCCAGCCATTCCTCCCACTCCTATTATTTTTCTGTTAAAATAATTACTTTGTATTGACTTTATTCAGGGGGGAAAATCTGTTAAAATAATCTGTTGTACAGTACCCTGGGCTTTGGTCTCAGTTTACTTGGGGGTAACAGTTGCTACATCAAACTCAGCACCAGCATGGGAGGAACTAGATCATTGCAAGGCCGAGTCTAGCTTCAGAAGAATATGAAGTGCAGTGGCTGGGTGGTTAAGATGCTGCACTGTAATTCACTAGGTGGTAAGTTTGAGTCCCTCTGAAAGGCCACCTCTTGATCACCCAGCTGGAATATGGATACCAGAAGGCAAAAGTGGTCAGATATGATGCTGGCCTCATTGTTCCCTTGCATACAGTTGCTATGAAAGGAAGGTGCCTTAACTGCCTCACCCAATGGAGCCATTGTAACAGGGAAACTTTGATTCTGGAATGAGCTTAAAGGGAATCCAGATGTGATACTGTTCTTCCCACCAACATAAACACATCAAAAGTGGCATTGACTGGAGGATAATTTTACCTTTAGGGAACTAAAATATACAAGACACACCAGAGTTACTCAGTAATTCCAAGAATAAAGTAAACAACATTGGGCTCATAGCAGCTTGGATTTGCTGCATAACAAACTGAATAACCACACTCACACAGCAGTTATCAATGGTTCACAGCCATGCTGGAAGTTCCTAAGTGGGATTCTGCAGAGATCAGTTTTGGGATGGGTTCTCTCTCTTCAGTAAAGAGTGTGCTTCTGAAGTTTGCAAATGGTACCAAGCTGGGAGAGGTTGGAAGTACCTTGAAGGATAGGATCTGCACAAACTTGAGAAATGGTCTGAGACAAGAACAAATAGAAAGTACTGCACTTAGGAAAGAACAATCAGTTCCTCACATACAAGATGGAGAGTGAACGTCTAGGAGCTGGGAAGGAGAACTTCAGAAAGGAATCTAGAGGTCATAGTGACCACAAACTAAATATAAGTCAACGGTGAGACACTGTTGCCAAAAGAAGAAAAAAAAAGCGCGAACAGTCTGGGATGTATTAACAGGAGTGTTGTAAGCAAGAAACAAGAAATAATTCTTCTGCTTTACTCTGTGCTGATTAGGCCTCAACTGAAGTATTGTGTCCAGCTCTGGGCACCATATTTCACGAAAGATGTGGAGAAACTGGAGAATGTCCACAAAAGAGCAAAAAAAATTATTAAGCATCCAGAAAACATGACCTATGAGTGAAGACTGAAAGAACTGGGTTTGTTTAGTTTGAAAAAGTGAAGACTGATGGGGGGATATGATATTAGCTTTCAAGTACCTAAACGGGTGTAATTCTCCTTAGCCTCTGATGACAGGACAAGAAGCAACGGGCTTAACTTGCAGCATGGGAGGTTTAGGTTGGCCATTAGGAAAAGCTTCCTACCTGTCACAATGGTTAAGCACTGGAATAAATCACACAGGGAGGTTGTGGAAGTTGGGGTTTTCAAGAGCAGGCTAGACAAACACCTGTCAGGGATTATCTAGATGGTGCTTGGTCCTACCACACCTGCAGGGGAATGGACTTGATGTCATCTCCAGGCCCTTTCCAGTTCTAGTGTTTTATGGTTCTATATTAGCACTAATCTCCTGATCAGCAGCTTGTCTTTAACTAGAGGCTCTTCATAACTTGCTTGCCAATGACTTGTGGTCAGGGACAGGAAATGGCATATGGCGGTGACAAGAGCTCTTTTGCAGTGATCAAATCAAAGCATGTGTGTTGGTTACAATAAAGCCTAAATGTAAGCAATCCCTTCAAACTAACAATTTGTACCTTTAAGGGAAAGACTGTGGAAAGTGTAAAGCAGACCCAAGTCAGCAAAGGGTGAGAAGCAATAATACTGGTGATGGAATTCAGAGAGACAGATGGGCCAGAGGGCCATTAGACGGCAGCATGATATGTAAAATGCCAAATGTACATTACCTGCCAGACAAATTTTAAGTATAAAGGGCATGTATGTGATCACAAGAATAGCTGCTTTAATACAGAGCCTTCTAATGACATCTAATTTTGTTCTACAGTCAACATGATTCCCTGTGACTCTTCCAGAGATGAGGGAAGGAAGATTTCAGTGAAATAAGTGACTGTTAATCAGACCGGGGCCTGATGTTTATCCTGCCTATCTATTTCTCATTGAGCTAATGAGTCAGGATGAGTTGTGTACATAAGACAGAGAAAGAAGAGTAAGGTCTTGAAGATTTCATATAATGGGTTGGATAATATCAGGCAAGCCTGAAAGGGCAGAAAATATCACAGACAGTAGGATATCCATCAAGGGAAATTCATATGATGCTGAGATGCCTCCCAGTGTACTGGCCAGTTGTGGAAGTTTTGGCTTGTGGAGATTGGCTGCATTATGAAATATGCAAATGTGTTACCAGCAACTTTGCTAATGTGCTCATGAGAAGGATTTCAAAGTATGAGACAGTTACAGCATGACAGGATAAACCTCATGGTCCACTGAGAACACGTTGAGGAGCATTAGTAAACATAGAAGCAATTTCAAATATATCACGTTCATTCATTAGATAGTATTGGAAAATACTAGAATATTACGCCCTTGCATATTCCGAGATCAGAACTGGAAATGCTAAAATACTCAGAGAAAGGATGTTTGCAATGTGTTTCCAGCTAGGCCTGCCAATCGCATGAGAGTTTTTTCCCCCAAGATTTCTAGAGGAAGGGATTTTAGGTCCTCATTTCTGCAAGTTCAAGTAATACGCAAAATTTGTATATTCTTCAGACATACGCTCAGGTGAACTGAACTTCTTACCCTGAATTTCTGAGCTTTTCCCAGCCCCAACAATTACCACCTCTGACAGTCACGTTCCATGGCTACCCATAGACACAAGGAACGAAGCACTACATGGGGAAGTACACTAAGACCTGTAGATGACTTTGATTTCAGAGTCCTCAGATGGATATATTCCTACATTACCACAACCTCAATTCCCTGCATTAATCCAAGGGAGATGAGACACACAGGATGTACCTGTGCTCACTGACTAGTGGAAGAGTCAGAAAATGCCTCATCCATCAGAAGGGAAGTTATTTTTGAAGAATTGCTTTGACAAAACCACAATGACGTTCACAGCCTATGGGAAGAAGATATTTTCATCAAGATGAAAGTAGAGTAGTGGGCACTGGGGGAAAATAGAGATCTTTTGCCCTCTAGTGCAGCAGTTCAGAGCTAGATTATGTCCTCTCTCAACATCATGGGCTTGCGCGGGAAGCAAATATGGAAGAATTTGTCCCATACAGAGTTTGAAAGATAGCAGACTGATCTACCAGCAGGGAAGTGTATGTTGCCATAAAGTACAGTATAACTCTGAGGAATGGACTCTGGAAGAGCTTATGAACGCTGCATGCTGTTAACTTCCATGGATAGCCCAACCTAATGCCCACTGACATTGTTTGGTCTCTTCCCATTTACTGCAATGGGCCTTGGAACAGGTCTTAAATAAGTTGTCCTGAAGCATAAAGTGGAAAGCTACTTTCAGAACGTTCTGCAACTTTACGCTTCTAACGAATCTGATGCCAGGCTTTACAGATAATGAGGCAGCCCAAGAGCTTCTGTCAGCACTTCAGTACCTGGCCGTGTTACAGTCGAAGTTACAACGAACCACTCACGAGAGACCTGAACTCTCGGCTTGTTTGGCTAAGCTTGCAGTTTCACCACTGTCCTCCTGTTCGGCCTGGTTGAAAAAGGCATCTTTCTGCCTCCAAAATGGCAAACAAACACTGCAAGGTGTTCCTGTGGCGCTGAAATGTTTTAACATAATGGGCTGACTGAGGTCAGCAAGTCAAAATATTGCCCCTATGTGGTTCTCTTGTTGTCTGTCTGAATATCACAGGGAGGAGAACAGACAGTGCAGATGGAATCCCACTGCTGCTTTAAAACTTTTACAAAACCTGCAAATCACGCACTGTCATACTGCAGTTTTGATCAGGTACAAGGCAGGCTCAGCAGCAGCAACAGCTTTTTAATTTGGGGTATTTGATCCCAAAGGGCAGCTAAGGATTGGCGTCGCCATTTGTGCAATTCCCCTTTTTACAACGTTTGCATTTCTCACCAGCCTAGGCAAGGAGATTTTATCAAGATGGAGACTAGAAACTCGGGCATGCATGGACATAACCCCAGTTACGAAACATAGAATCATGGGGTTGGAAGAGACCTCAGGCGGTCAAGTCCAGCCCTCTGCTCAAAGCAGGACCAATCCCAACTAAATCATCCCAGTCAGGGCTTTGTCAAGCCAGGACTAGAAACCTTCATGGAAACAGCCTCTCACCTGAAATTCATTGAGCCGAATATGGCATGCATTGGGAGTAACTGTTTATTAGAAGAAGAGAGTGGTTTCAGTCCAGTTACTGGGCACAGAGTGAAAGCACAAATGGTTCTTCATCACCTAACACAAAAGTCGGGGTAAATGTCCCATTTCTAGCAGTGGTGGGCGATACTGAGGATCTCATTGAAAGGTAGGTTGAGCTGAATTCTCTCTTTAGAGAGCTCCCCTTCACAACATGGCTGAGTCACCCATTGGAGGGACAATGCCTGCACGTCTACAGTCACTAAGACTGTCAATCCAACATTGACAGTCATTTAAAAAGATGGTAGCACAAGCTCATTTTTTTCTGTTCTCTTCACACCGCCTCTACCCCCCCGATGGTAAGAGAGCTGTCACCTTTAACCTGAGGCACGATCGTGATTATTTTTATGATAGTAACAGCTAGTGGATTCAGCTGAGATCAGGGTCCCTGTGTGTTAGAGGTTATACAAACACACACGGCTCCTTAACAGCAGGGCTATGAGTGGAGAGATGTTTCAGGATAATGTCTTTGACACCATGACCTCTGATAGCTACATAGTGCTCACCCTCATTAAAATAGCACAGTGTAGCTCTTTCGTAGAGTACATCCACTGATGCACAACTGAATCAATCTGTCATGTCGTTCCTTCTCAGCAGAAAAGAACTGACCCAGTATTGGAAAAAGAGATATTCCTTGATAAAAACTCCCTTGACTTCTTTGATGGAAAAGTAGATCTTGTTCTCTCTTAAACCAAGGGAAAGAAATACACATGACAATGTCCATGTGTTTTGGCCAAAGCCATTTCCCAATAGCTACCAGGAATTTCCAATCTACAAGAAACAAACAGAATTCATTGAGAAGTCAAATTAGGTCAGTGATAAGCCAAGAGTAAAACAGAAAGGGCCTGTTCCTGTGATTGCTTTATGAAAGAAACTTAAAAGTCATGTGTAAATTATCTGCAGGACTGGGCTCCAAATAATGTCAGGAAAATGGGAGAACACAAAACTTGCCTTTAGTCTTCACTGCAGCAAAGTGACAGGGTGATTAGTCAACACTCCCCAGAACGTAACTAAATCCCAGGGAGTCTCACGGCAGAGCAAGAGGGAAAGTGTATTTATTCCTCAGCCAAAATGTTCAAATCCAGTCGTAGTTTTCAATACTAACGATTCTATAAATATTTAAAAAAAACCAAGCAGTAGCTGCTAATGTCTGCACTGAGCTACACCTTCCTGGATCATGTGATTACTGGAGGAAATGTGTTGGGAAAGAGTTCATTTCCCGCCCCCTTCTTTTGTGATTACTGAATACTCAATCATAAAGAAAGTATAAACATTCATCCAAAACAACAGTCATCAACCAACACAGCCAACTGGTCAGTCCTATAAAAACACACCAACTGATAAAGAGACTATCACAACTGAGGGCAATAGAACCTGTACTTTTTTCCATTGACCAACCAGGGCTGTCCCCCGTCTTACGTGTAGAGACATGTCTTTCTCCATCTCCTGACCGGGTATTTCCATACCACACACTTCCCTGCCTGCACTGTGAGTTCCACAACAAGTCACAGCCTCAGCAGGCCTGCTTTGATTCTCCTCAGAAGCTACAAATGGTGTAACTGTCCTCAGTTAATCCACTGCACAACTCTTTCTAAGCAAGCACCTTTATTCTTAAGGTAAGAGCTTTTAGGAGAAAATATTTTGTATGCATGCTAATAGCTTACCACAGGTCCCCCCATCCCCAACCCCAGCAGGGGCTCTGGTGGGTGATCTGCCCTCTGACCCATCAAAGAGTTTTCAGTGCCTACAAATTCATAGCAAAAGTGTCTGTAAATCTGAGAGTCCTTCCTTTACACAGTTTGGGCCTTTGATCTTGGGGCTCTGGGAAGAGGTAATTAGCAAACAATTCTCCTTGTTTCAGGGCATAGCTTTGAAGGTTTGGGTTATTTCATATTCAGAGTTGTAGGAATGTGCATTTACCTACTCCTAGCTATTCCCTAAGGATTCCATTTCATGCCATTGTCCTAAAAGTTCTTTCTTGTCTGCCGCATCATCCAATATAGCCCATCAATCCTCCAGATCCCCAATAACATGGACCCCTTTACATTTAATACAGTGGGCTCCAAAGATACTTAAATCTAATTCAGTGAGAACTCTCCAAGTGCAGGGAATTGCTCTGTCACAGATGCACATTATTTTGTACCTTTAAATATTCCCCTTATACCTTAAAATAGTGTTAGGAAAGGGCATCTCTGAGCTGCACACCTAAATGGAGGGCAAATAAGATTTACCAAGCAGGCTCAACCTATTGAAGTCCTGATTCTCTTTCCTCTGCTCAAACCCAGTGTGGCCAGCCATTTGCAAGCCAAACTCGGGGAGGAGTGGCGTGAAAGGGAAAAGACAGCAAAAAAAATGCAGCTCCTTTCCAACAACATCTTGTCTCCAGAAATCCTTGAGATTGATGTCTCTACATCTGGGCAAGCTCCTCACTTGTCAAGGAGTGAAGGGTGTCATGGGACTTGCCAGCATTCTACTGAGCATAAACAGAAGACAATGTGTCACTGTTTGGAAGCTCTAAACCAGTTAAAGGTACATCAGGGATTTAGGTTAGTGTGTGTTGAACCAAACATATGATCAGGACTTTGCAGAGAATCCTGCACAATAATTACAGAGCATTTACTTATCTTGCACAGTGGTTGGGTTTAGTACACACTTTGATAAGATGTTCCCCATAGGATGCTTTGTTGTTTCTCTAGTTGTGACAAGTAGGCTGAGCGGCCTGTGTATCTAGGCTGGGCTTTGGGGTAATTACAGAATAGCACCTGGGTTTGCTATCTGAAATATAGCTCTCCTACCTAAGCTAAACCACACTTACAAGTTACAGCCAAGATACTGATCAACCCCAGACCGTGTTCTAGGGAAGTCTGCACCAGATGAACACCCCACTACCCAGATCTTATGGGCTAGCAGTCTACCTGTTACAGATCTACAGCCTACCAACACATAGTGCTCTGCTGACCTGTATAAGATCCATCTGTGGTTCTTCCTGGCAAACAGAGATACCCTTTAGTGACAACACAAGGTCCCATTACAGTAGTGGTCACTTTCATCCTCCCCACTCCCAAACTGCACACCTTCAAAAGCCAGCCTTCATGTTTAAATATTGGGATCGTTTCTGGTTCCCCAACACCCAAAAATATCAGAGGGCTTTCATCCAGTGCTCTAACACAAATGTATTGCTTAACAAAACAAAACAAATTCATCTAGAAGAGTTTAAGCTGGGTCCAAATTACTTTTTTTTTTTGCATGGTACAGTCTACCTTCCTGCACTATAAAAGTTTGACAGCTGTACTTGACTAGAGTCACTGAAAAATACACATGGCTAATTATCAATATCTGAATAACACTGGAGTTTAAATTCATCCTCAAAAAAGATATATTGTCAATTTCAAGCCAGATTAGTCTCTGATTTTTCTTTTTGCTCACTATTGCTGCAACCACCACCTACGCCTGCAATAACAGAAAATAATGAGAAAGAAATATCTTGTTTTATTTCTTCACTTTTTTTCCTATTTGACAGCACTTACTGTATTGTCTGCTTCACTATGCTTCACCTATTTGGGTGGTTTACATGTAGCACACAGGAAAAGAAAAGCATTCTTAATAACCGGAGAATATTGTGAAACAAAACTAAAAAAAACAGAGGAACTCAGGGACTGGTGGGATATCTAAAATTATCTTAACATATTTTTAAAATATTGATTAGATTTCATGTTGCTTGATATTCCTTTAACCACAGCAGTACACAAGTACTGCTATAGTGAACTCACTTGAACTACTTTTGCATAGTTGCTCATGCGTTTTCCAGGATCAGAGCCCTGATCCATCCTATACCTTTCACATACACATTACTGTTGAAGCAAATATTTCGCAGCCATAATCATTTTACATAGTCATAAAATTTAGAAATAACCCACAACAGGGTATAACATTTCTCATTGTAGAATATGTAAATACCATTCTGTAGGGAAGCATAATCATAGACACATGATGAAAATAAAGCAACAGCAGAAAAATACAATGAATTCTTCCTTAAGCAGATGCCAGGGCTGTGGTGTTGAAAAAAGTCACTATTAATAATTCTCAGGAAGGAATGATGTTATTATAGGTAAGATATAATCTCTTACCAAGCAACCAAGAAACACACACAAAAGGGTGTTGATTGCAATTTTCATTTCGCTCATTCAGACAGGAAAGTGGTAACGTCCAATATAAATGTTCATTTTTAAAAACCAGTGATGAAATAAGAATGTAACTGGTGGTGTCCCTAATCCTGCAAGCGGCACCAACGTGCAGATGTATTTCAAAGACACGCGCATCTACTTTTCTTATCTCTGATCCGTAGAGTTGAGCCATCAGTTTGCTGCAAGCCCTGAGCAAAGGATACTGCCTTGCTGTGCTGCTGCCGGAGCAGACGAGGAGCTAGTGACACTCAGATCGGACCAGCCCCCAAGCGGAGGAAGCTCCCAGCACCAGGTCTATAGTGAGTGAAATGGATATTCCTTACA
The DNA here is from genome assembly GCF_033958435.1 of Carettochelys insculpta. Classification (NCBI taxonomy): domain Eukaryota; kingdom Metazoa; phylum Chordata; order Testudines; family Carettochelyidae; genus Carettochelys; species Carettochelys insculpta. Next base: position 47,540,938 of record NC_134147.1, on the reverse strand, counting down.
GCGCTGGAGAAGCTGTGCTTACCCCTGTGTTGGAGCTTGGTGCAAAATTTGGCCTACCCTGGACTTCCCATTCCTGCCTGCACGCACAGGGGAGAGAATTTGAGACTGTGTCTTCCCCTGTGTACCTGCTCACAGCAGGGGCAGTCCACATGGGCACAAGGGATCGCCCCGTACGCCTTTATACCCCCATGCATGGCATCATTTGACCCTTCGATTGCGAGAAAATCCATACAATGTACCGTTCGATGCACTGGGCTCACCCAATTCTTTGCCAGTAGCTGAAAAAATCAAACTCAGTAGAGTTCATTTTAAATAACGTCACTTTACCTAGGGCAAGACCTGGCTTATTAAATTGATTAAGCTGATGCCCACTTCAATCTCGCAATAAGATCTCTGATGGCAAACCTACCTCATCATAGATGCTGTCATTTCTGCTGAAGTCTCCAGCCTTCCTTGGAAGTACATGGACATGGACGTGCTGAAAATTCAAAAACAAACAACAATGGTGATTATCTAGGTAATTTCTTTAGGCTGACAGTGATGTTTTCCTGATATGCTATTACTGCACACTGGCTCCCACTGTATTATTTTCAGCAGGAAAAAAATGTTAACCTGTTCTATAACTAAATTGCAAATATCCTAAGACTGCACAATATGCAAAACATGAGAAAGCAACTTTGCTGTAATATGAGCATTGGAATGAAATGCCAGAAAGTTTTGGGATTATTCAGAGTTGTCAGTCCGAGTCGTAGTTAGCCAGCACTTTGAAATGACAGGAGTTCATAAAGCTGCCTATTGTGACTTTGGAACTGACAGGAATAAGAATTTGCCAATTTGGGACAGCATTAGATGGTAGATAGCAGGTGTAAGCCAGGGAGGTGGGGCTGCAGGGGTAGAGTACATAATATTAGCTCGGCAGTATTCTGAGAAGACTGTAGGATAAAGGAATTTCTCCTCAGACGCTGCTGGCAAACCACACAGCTGGTCAGGTAGCAGCAGTGTTATGGTGAAGACCTATGGGGATGTACAGAATGCACAACTGCATGGTTTTGGCCAGGCTAAAAATGACATAGTAAAGTTTTGCTTGTCCAAAAGCGTAACCTGAATGTTTCTGGTACAATCTGTGCTAAGGGCCCTGGTCACATAAAATCCACTGGGCGCCCCAGTTCTGGGAATGCCAGGTGCTCACAGCAGTGAGGAGAAAGAAGAGTTAAGGAATGAGCATAGCCAGAAAGGGTGTGTGGCCAAAGCAGTCACAGAATATGACAAGTCTTCTGCAGAACTGGTGGGAATGAAGGACATTCCAATGCCCATGGCTGGCAGCGGGAGATTTTCCATACTCTTCAATGGACATGGGACTGGGCCCCACAGCTCCCTCCACATAGGGCAGAACCCCAGCAAGGGTAGCTGCTGCAGTACGGCCCTCCCTCAAAAGCCTCTCTTTCCAGGATGCAGTCATGTTAGCTGCCTCCAAAAGCTGAGCTGTATTACAGACATCAACAGCTTGACTGAGATTGGCCCAGTTTTACTATGGCTGCGGGCGGTCTGTATTTGATCCCAAACTCCAGGGAAAGATGGGTAAATAAATCATTTCAATAAGGCACATACAGCGATAAAATTTAAACAGGTGAATCCCCTCTCTTTAAATTATTGTTACTGCGAAGAATCTTCACCCTGGCCATGGGGAGAGCTTAAGTCTAAGCTTGTGCATAAAAACACTGGTGAAGATCAAACCAAGCTATTACAGCACATTTTCACATCCAGGAAGCATGGATCTGGCTACGGTGAATGCATGTGCAGGCCAAGTGACAGACACTCCGACAGGATGGAAGCCTTTTGCCAGCTGGCTCTAAATTCAAGCACAAAGCCTATCACTGATACTACTGCTGGTGCAAACAAAAAGGCGATTAAGTGCCAAAGTGCAAATATGCGGCCACACGAGCTAGAGAAATGGGGTGGGGACAGAGAGAGAATTATAGTCCAGTTGTGGCCACAGCGGTAACCCTTCCAACCTCCCTCTCTCAGGTCTCTCTGAAGCCTCCATCAGAGAGGGACCTAACCCTACCCTAGACATTACATCATGGCTGTGTAATAGCCAGCATTTATATAATGCTTTCCAAGTTGAGCCCAAGAGCTCCTGTGCATTCCCCCACCCAACGAGTAGTTAAGCCTCACTATCTGTCCCCAGTGGGACACTCTGAGGCAGAGGCCCAAACTCCTTCTGGTGTGACTTCACCGCAATCAGGTCAAAACTCAGAGGCAAGCCCTGTCAGTCGGTCGGACCCAATGCCATCTCTGATTCAGCCCCACTGCCTGCAGCAGACAGAGGCTGGGGATACAACTGGCCCAGGGAAAATACTGCGATGGTACCAAGGAAGACTCAGGAGCAGGAGGCAGCCACCCCCAGTGAAGAGCCCAATTTGTGGACTCCCTTGCCAGCAGAAAAGCCACATGCAGAGCATCAGGCCAGGCTGCCCTGTTTAATTAGGTTTTCCCCGTGATGGAGGGGGGGTTCAACATGGCAAGAGGCTTTCCCTTCCCTCATCCCTGCTTGTAACCCATCCCTGAATGCAATCCTGCAGCATCAGAGTGTTTCGTGGGGGCGGGAAGACGACAGATCCAAGCTGGCCTAGGACTGTGCTTCTACATATCCTCACGGTTGGTGCCTGGATACCGTGGAGCTGGGGCACCAGCGCGCTTTGTGCACAGGGTTATGCGAATGTAGTGGTGCTGTAGTGCGCTCCAGCAGGGAGAAGTCTACAGATGAGCCAGAGGGGGCCTGCACAACCCTAGTGAACTCGGGGAGAGAGAAGTCAGCCAACTGGGGCAGGCCAGGACTGGACAAGGTTGCACGGGTGGAAAGGAACTCACACTCTTGCTCCAGCTTTGGAGAAGGAAGGACCTGACTGCCTGCTAGAGTCCAGAGGGTACCTGAGACAGAGCAGTGCTGGGGAAAGGTGAGCAGAGGAGCAGCTCTGGTCTGATCCAACTCCCAGGCTGCAGGCCTGATGTGGGGCCTAAAGGAGGCAGCCTGGGCTGAAGAAGGCAGCAAGTCCACACCCCTTTGTCAATGACGAGCGGCCATTCCAGACTGCAGTCTGACCTGGAGGCTGGGGCTAGACTGGTGATAGGGAACCAAGACGAGCCAGTGGGCTGCAGGACCGGGCCTCCTTCATCTCAATGGGCTGCATGGGTGGCAGCGGTGGGCAGCCTGCAGCCCAAGTCCCACCGGGGTGCCATCTGCAGCTGTGCCACCCACCTACCCCTTCCCTCATGCCTCTCATGCACGGGGGCCCTGGATCCCTCTACTTCCCACTCCTGCCCCCTCACTCCACCTGGAGCACCAGGAATCTGCTGACTTGCACTCCATCCTTGCTCTTCTCCCGCCCTCCCTGAGCCTGAGGGAGGGGTCGGAGGCATGGAGGTCCGCAGTGCATGAAAGACATGGTGGGGGAGCAGGCAGGGGACATGCAGCCTGCAAGCTGTTCACCACTGGGCCAGGCAATGAGCGGCAGTGGGCCACTGAGACAAGGTAGGTATAGGAGATTGGGCTTCCTGGGAGGGGAGGACCCAGGGTGCAGGGGCACTGCTGCAAGTAAAGGGCACCATGGGCCAGGAGAGACACGGGGCCCGCAGGAGTGCGGAAGACCAGTAACTGAGGGCGAGACACCAGCCCACAGGAGGGCCTCCAGGGCTGGAAGAGCTAATTCCTGAGGAGACCCGCAGAAGGCGCCACACCAGCGAACGCTCGACCTGGCGCAGTGGATTTTGTCCCTGGTATCACTTGTTCAGCTGGAAATCAACCCCCTGTGAGGAACCTCAGCAAGATTTCCAGAACACATGGCTCCAATTTAAATCAAAGTCGAAACCCAGGTAATTGGGCCTGTTTCTGTGGCAGGAAATTAACACGGTCAGGCCTGCGACAGGGATGGGAGCGGGGCAGCAAAGGGGCCAGCTGCCCCCAGGCCCAGAATTTCAAAGGGGCTCGGCGCTCTGGCCGGCACAGCTGCTAGTTTGGCAGTGGTGGCGGTTGGAGCTTGGGGCCCCTATGGAGCGTCTGGCAGTGGTGCTCCAGTTGCATACAGGTGGGAGGGAGCCGGGGGGGGGCAGTGCTGTGGACCAGGTGGCACTGAGAGCTGACTGCCCTTGGCCCCACCCCTCCTGCGCTTGGACCCACCCCTTCAAGAGGCATGGAGCCAGCCCCCCCCCCCAACTTTGCCCCAGGGCCCACAGTGGCTGTCAGCACCTCTGCACAGTGCTACATGGTGCTAGCCACAGTCCATAAGAAGCCTTTACACACTAGAACAGAGAGAGAGATGAAAGAAAAAGAGTCAGCAAGGTAGTCTGCATCCTTCTCGCTTCTTTCCTAGACTGCCCTACAGACAGCTGAGGAATACTCTGTTGTTATGCTGAAAACTATGGAGAAAAACAATAATCAGGTTACAGCTGAAGCTGTTTTTTTGCAGGTTAAAAACTGTGGTTTAAGTAATACATCAGTGATCGTGTACTGATAGCTTGTTACACTAATACATCATGAAAGCAATAGTGCTGGTATGATGTCTTACTGTAATACATCATCTCAGCATCATTGCTCTGATGATCTATTGCTCAAAACCAACCAGCAATCTGAACATTGCTCATTGGCACCACTGGGCCTCCGATTTTACGTTTGGAAAATTAAGGATTTTCAAGAAAAAGAAGAGACTGGAGCTTAAAGGTCATGCTACAAAGTTCACCAGACTAGAAAGCTTTTGTGGAGCTCCCTAGGTTTAAAATGGACACTGTTTGGTAAACAACCTGCCATTCAGTTATTTTTACTTCTGGCACTGTGCAAGTCCTGATATTTTTCTGATGAATCTAAGTTTGAATGCCTTTCTGTCCATTTGCCTACACCCTTATAACAGCTAGCTAGTAGTAGGCAAAAGACAAATAGGGTTATTTTTAATAGTCGTTTTCATTTCTTTGGAAAACTGTCCCAAGGCATATCGGGGATAGGCGCTATATTTGACAGAGACAGACGGGGTGGGAAATTCAAGTAGGACCATGATCCAAAACCTTTTGAAGCCAGGGGGAAAGCACCTATTGATTTCAATGAACTTGGAACCAGGTGCTAATACTGAAAAACGTAGTCAGATAAGTGCACGTGACTCTGTGCAGGATGGCTGTCTGAGATCAGAATTAAAAAGGAGACACACCAAAAATACGCCAGTTATGTGTCTAACAAACAAACACACAGACAAGTAAGCTACATTTATACCAGCATCTGGGCCACTTACAAACAACAGGACAATTGTATGGGTTACACACCTTTACTATTTGCATTATGTTTTTATGGCACATGAACTGTTGGGTAATCAATCTATCCACACTATTACAAAACAAAGGGGTGAGGTTTTGTGATGAGGTAACAATGGCCAAGTGAGAAAGCTGGGGTTTGACTGCAGGGATCCCAGACACGATTTTTTAAACACTGGAAAGGAGACAGAGGACAATGACAACTCTTCCTGCTGCTCGTGTAATAGAGTCAAGCAGGAAAAGTGAGATGCAATTGCCTCTGAAGTGCTTTCTGTTTCTTCTGCTTTCCTGAGAAGATAAGGGGATAAAATAGCAGCATGGACCTGGAGTTGCTGAGTGGTGAGAAACATCCGGCATACAGAATTCAGGCTTTCTTTAATTCGCCAATGGAACAGCCTGCTTGGCTAGGTTGCGGCAGTTTTTTGAGGGGTGGGGGCGTCTGCATTCATTGTTCTTTCACTAAGGCCATGATCCAGCAAGACCCTTAAGGCTCAGCTGCAGCACATGACAAGAACCATCCAGTTGATTGAGTCAATGGCCTGGTTTGCATGCTAGAAATTAAGTGTGTGGTTTAGAGCACTGTTGGAGAGGGGCCTTGTCTGGTTGTCAGACTCCACATCATGACCAAAAGCTATGGGCCAGCTCCTCCTGCGTGCCCTGGCTGCTCTGAGTGGTGGCAACAACACAGAACATTGCTACGATATGCCTGAGAGACACGAAGTTTCCCCCAGTCAAAAACCCAGCACGGGCCTGTGTACAGATCAGTCAACTGGGACGCTGGTCTGTTCCAGTCAGGTCCTGTCACTTACATTGGACAAGTCACTTAACCTCATCATACATCAGTTTTCCCTCATCAACCTCATCTCCTTAAATCAGAAGTTCTTCATGGCAGGAAGTGTTTACATGGCACAGCCCAACCCTGATTTCATCTGGGGCCACTAGACACTCCTGTAAGAGGAGCGATAAATAAGAATAGCAGGTCATGCACCTCACTCCTATCCACACCCTGTGGGGATGCCTACACTCACTGGCATCCCTGTGGCTGGGCTCCCTGAACTGCACTGTAGGGTCATGGGCAGATGGCATAACATAGAACAGCCTTGATGTTGCTCTACTTGAAGCTAGTAAAAATGGCCAAAAGGCTCCTAAAATCAGAAGGGAATGTAGGTTTTAGCTTCCTTTCCTGAGCTGCACCAGACCTACACTCTGGAGCTGGGTCTATGTCTTCTTTGCCTATGAAACAAATGATTCTTTGATTAGATTACTCGCTGACCTCGGAGTCTCCTGATGTTCTTGTCCAGTGAATTTGGCTTGGAGAAAGGTAACAGAGCCACCACCTTTGGAAGGTGAGGTCCAATCTCAACTCATACCAAAGGTGCGGCATGGGAAACTAATGTGTTGATGCTTCTCCTGCCCACCTGAGAGCAATTAATGCCTCACCCTTTTTTGGAAGGACTGTAACAGGTAGCTCAGTGGTTTGAGCATTTGGCCTGCTAAACCCAGGATTGCAAGCTCAATCCTTGAGCAGGCCATTTAGGGTCTGGGCAAATAGATTTTAAAAAAATTGTCAGGGATGGTGCTTGGTCCTGTAGAGAGGACAAAAAACTGGACTTGATGACCTCTCGAGGTCCCTTCCAGCTCTATGAGATATGATTTCCCAGAACTAGCAAGGAAAGCAGCTCAATCTCTAGTGCTCATGCCCTCACCCTGTGCTGTTTCTGTTACAAGTGCCACCATGTTTGAAGTGGGACAGAGCTTTCTCCCATTCCACTGAACCCCTTTCAATCACTGCTGCACAGCATTTTCTGTTTCTTACAGAGAGCTCTTTGGTTTCATAAGAACAGCCACACTGGGTCAAACCAAAGGTCCATCCAGCCCAGTATCCTGTCTGCCAATGGTGGCCAATACCAGGTGCCACAGGAGGAGTGGACAAAAAAGTATCAATCAGTCTCTCTCTTGCCATCCATTGCCAACTTATAACAAGCAGGCTAGAGACACCATTCCTTACCCATCTTAGCTAATAGCCATTAATGGACCTAACCTCCATGCATTTATCTAGCTCTTTTTTAAACCCTGTTTTAGGCCTACCCTTCACAGCTTCCTCTGGTAAGGAGTTCCGTAGGTTGACTATGCGCTGTGTGAAGAAACTTCCTTTTATGTGCTTTAAACCTGCTGTCTATTAATTTCATTGGGTGCCCTCTAGTTCTGATATTACAAGAACAAGTAAATAATTTTTCCTTCTTAATTTCCTCCACACCACTCATAATTTTATAGACCTCTATCATATTCCCCCTTAGTCTTCTCTTTTCTAAGAAGAAAAGTCCCAGTCTCTTTAATCTCTTTTCATATGGGACCCATTCCAACCCCCTAATCATTTCAGTTGCCCTTTTCTGAACCTTTTCTAATGGCAATGTATCTTTTTTGAGATGAGCAGACCACATGTGTACACAGTACTCAAGATATGGACATATCGTGGTTTTATACAAGGGCAATAAGATATTCACCGTCTTATTCTCTCTCTCTTTTTTAATGATTCCTAACATCCTGTTTCTTTTGGCATGATGTTGACAGGACAATCCACTGGTCTGACAGCAGGACAGAGCTATGTGAACATCCACCTGCATTGCTTCCTGTGTTCTGTTCAGATTCGACACAGGGAAGCCTACTTGCACTCAAAACGCCAGCGTGCACTGGCCTCAGAAGTAACCTGCCAAATGCTCCTTTTTCAACAACCTTCAAAAAGTAAGGCCTTTTGGACTGCGTGCTCGCGAGGGCTCTCTCTGACCTTTGAAGAGTGCCGACCTCATATGTTCTCTCAATATAAAGAATGATCAATAAACAGCAATTGCTAAGGAGAGATCTACCAGGCACATGATAGGAAGCAGTGAGAGTGCCACTGCTTGACAACCCAGGATGCACTGTAAGAAGCAAGCCTGCATGGGAAAGGGAGCTGACTAGGTCCAACCATCTCCTGTATCTGTGTTTCAATGGGGAAATCTTATGCACAGAACTTTGCGAAGTTTTCAAAGTGACTTTGGAAGTGGCAGGCTGCCTAGGTCATTCAAGAGTGCACTAATCTCTCTAATATTGAAAGCTGGCAAAGAGGAAGGCAGTTGGGGGAATTATACTCTGCAGTAGATTTCCAATGAGAAGGAGCTGCAAACCACTAGCAAAAATCTGAGCCAAAAAAACCAGCAGCCTGTTTTCCAAGAGATAACTCGGCCTGCTCAGGTGAGTTTTGTTTATAGGCCACGCACAGAGGGATGCCTCCAAATAGGGTGACATGTCAATATGGAATGATGTTTGAATAGCCAGTCGGTCCCCTCACACTAGTTCAGGAAGTGACTGTGCACAGAGTAACAATTGCTTGTGGATGTGGCTGTTTAAGGCGACTTTGTCAACAGACAAATCGCAAGAGACAGGTATTTCATCAGCTTTCATGGATGTATGGCTCTGTGAAGGGGCTGAAAACCCCTGTACTATCTTATGAGTATGACATGTGTCATTTGCCTGATTGTTACGCTGCTTATTGCTGTGTTACAAGGAAAACTTCCAACAGGAAAGGAAACAATAACTCAGCTGTGGGTTTGTCAGCATTCCTCTGGGGCTCCCAACCATAATAAGTTACTTTTGGTCAGCTCTCGTGAGATGCCTAGGCAGGATCAGGAAGGCAAGACAGTGGGAATGGGGTTCATTAAGATACAAGAGGAGAGACACTGGGGTGGCTGGGGGTAGGCTGTCCCTCCAGACTCCGAAATATGGATGAGCTAAACCTATCTGAGTTTCGGTGAACAGGGTTCTTCACAGGACCTGCTTCTGCTGGTGAGAGAGAAAACCGTTCATGCCACCCAGAGCTCTGCTGCCCCGAGGACCTTTCCCAGACCCAACAAAGAGCTGTGTGTGGCTTGAGGGCATCTCTGTCTCACCAACAGAAATTGGTCAAATAAAGGATATGACCCTGTCCACCTTGTCTCCCAGTATCCTGGGTCTGACACAGCTAAAGCGGCACAACACAAAGGCTTAGGTGAGACAACTGCCCCCAGGTCCTCCGTGCTTTGAACTCTTTTCTCTTGTTACATTTTGATTCCTTCTGTTGAGAAGAAACACTCCTCTGGTTTGTTTCATGGGATTCTCACAAAAGTCATGTGCCCCAAAGGGAAGTCGCGCAGAGCTGCCAAACCCACTTGGGCCCACACTGAGATCACAGCTGGTGTGCAGGGCAGCAGTCAGGGACCCAGTGCAGAGTCAGAGAATGAGGAGGGTGCACTGAGACAGGTGAAGGCTCAGAGACTCACTGTCACCTGTGCTGGTAGCACTTGGGGGGTGGGGTGGAGGGAGGAGGGGAGGAAGAGGTACAGCTAGCCCTTATCTGTGGAAAGTGGCACATCCTGGGCTGATCAGGACAAGTCACTTTCTCACCTGTTACTGAGCTATGCCCTGTAGCCTGCCTCAGACACAGCATTACAGTCAAAGGGCCTGTGAATGGGGAAAGAGCCCAGTTTTGCTGGCAGCGCTTTCTCATATTCTTGAGAACATCTGCCAGCCATTCCAGAGATGGTGGGTTTTACACGTCTGCTGGCCATCCCTAGGATGGTGGGTTTTACACATCTGCCAGCTGTCCCAGAGACAGTGGGTTTTACATGTTTGCAGGCTGTTCCAGAGATGCTGGCTTTTATGCAACTGCCAGCCACCCCAGCAATGGTGGCTTTTACACCTCTGCCAGCCAGCCCAAAGACAGTGGGTTTCACAGGAGGAAATAACGCTTCCCCTGACAACATTCACTGCACAAATTCCAAACCAACATGAAGCCTTGGAGTAAGAATAAGAGTGGGTGGCAAAGGGTAAGACACACAATACTTAGATACCAATATGAAAAATAGCCCTTCTTGTAAATTGGCCTTCCCATCACATATCCATTTGTTATTCTCGATTAAGTACTTGATGAGTTGGGCCTGTAACAAAGGCACTCTATAAAAGCAAGAACTGAATGCCTGAGGGTAGTTAGTGACTGGAAAAATATCTCCCTGCTGGCCCATAAAGATCTGTACCATTATATGGAAGTTGGGAGGTTCAATCAAGTTTTTGAACTGCACAACAGCAACAGCTCACAGAGGTGCAGAGCTTCCCATCCCTCCGTTCCTAGCAAGCCATGCCTCATGGCTATGGAGACCAGGCATCTACAGATTCTTGGCTGGTTTCCCTGCCCCCCACACCAGCACTGGTTTTTCCAGGGGATATGCCTATAACTTGAATAATGAGGTGGGAAGGAGGGAGCCAGCAGCGGTAAAAGAATGCCTTATAATAGCCACTCTGCCTAGGATGAACAGTGAATGGATTTTAACTATACTGTGGAAGAAGACGCAACAGTGTGATCTGGCACTGCCTAAACATGGAGGTCAGGGATGGGAGGTGCAGGCTTGGGTAACTTGTTACATCAAGCCCACCCCTACCTCCATTTACCCTTCTAGAGCTCCCCAGTATCACACATGGGCTCTCATACATCAGAAAGTAATTTTACTCAGTGTCTGGTTTATTAAAAGAACTTTGAACCACTTCCTCCCTGTCTCTCATTCCCTGTAGGCCCTTGCTCCTTCCCAAACCCCAGGTCTCATCTCCTGATGCCTTCTACACAATCTTATGGTCTCTGCCCTTACCATGGAAGAAGGTAACTCTAGTCAGGCCTTTCCATCTCGGTACCACAGGCTCCTTCCCAAATCTTCGGTAACCCTGCATCTTCTACAGAGGCTTTCCTGTTCCCTGCTGGTCCCTCTGCTTGAGATCACTGGAGAATGTTCACCAAGCCAGCTTCTCAGCAAGCTCCTTGGACCCTCTCTGGCTGCCCCTGTATTCCCCAGCAGGGCTGCTTCCTTGGCACTAGCCCCCATCCCAGGTTGCCAGCACTGTGAGGCAGAACCAGCATGACCAGCTCACAAAAAAGGTTGCAGTCACAGGTGGCGGGGAGAGAGTGTTGCTTTCAGCAGGGAGATGTGTGGTGGAAGGGGGCGGAAGATGCTGAGCCCAGTATTGGTCACGTAAACATACAGGGATGGTGAGACATGCAGGAGGAGGTATCAGAGATGCTACTCAATTAAGGGAACAGCCTGGTAGCTGAAAGGTAGGATTGTGAGTCTTGGGAACAGAGATGGTAGCTGAAGCCTTGTAAGCAGATGGGATCACGTACAGACAGGGAGTGGAGACAAAAGACGACCAGGGAAATAGATCTGTGGGAGAATGGGCGAGAGCTCCAGGCAAGTCACATGATACTCTTCCTTCCTCTTTGCGTCCAAGGACTCAGCTTCAGGGCTGCACTCAGTTAACCAGAGTAGCCATTCACGCTGCCACGGGCACACCACTACCTTTAGCATGTTGGCTTGATCAGAGCCAAGGTGTGTCCATCTGACTGGGCTGGGAATGCCACCTCCCAGGGCCAGTATAGCTGAACTCGAAAGGGAGTCTATTTTCAAACAGTTCCCACTGAGACAGTTAGCAGCTCAGAGATCCAGGATCCTTGGTAAATGGCTTCTCTGTCACCGATAAAGAGGCATTACCGTGGATGAGCCAGAACAATGACCTCTGGCACCATAATGATAGGACTGGCAGGGGAAAATATGCAAGAACATTTCCAACCCCATTCGAGAGCTGAGGTTAACACTCATGGAGCACAGGGGAATGTTCAGCATTTCCTGGAGAGTGGCCAAAAGCAAGAACCTGGCCACGAACGTAACGATAATTAGCCCATACAGCAGCGCTATTCACATCAGTGTGTGTGGTGGTGGGGGGGGGGCAATTCTGAGAGGTAATGAGGGAGTGAGGGAACGTGAATTGAGCCTGCAGCCCAGCCAAAAGCAGTCAACTTGCCCTCACTTATAGCCTGTGGCTCAGCATGTGGGAATAACTCTCCGGGAGTCAATGGAGTCCACTGCTGCAAAGCTGGGACGTGAGGAGACTCTGACCCACACCTGCTTCTTTCCTCTGTGCATGACCCACATTGTCACCCTGTTGTGTCTCTGCAGCTGAGGGGATTGTTTTAGCATCTGCTGGACACGCCAGGAGCTCAAGCTGAGACCATTAAAGTTGCCAGAGGGGACTGGGCAGCCACTTAGCACTGGAACACTCCAGGAACCAGTTAACTAACTCCTTTCATCTCCTGTCAAATCCCCCCCCCTTTGGCTGGGCTGAATGCTGAGGGCTGCACCCACTGCCCTCAGTGAGAAGGGAAATGTCTGGCCCAAGGGCAAGTGTGTTCTGGTGTTTGTTTTAACCAGAGCAGATAGGTTTTAACCAGATAGATGGGTACAGTGGGAGTGGCTATGCACTTTAGGGGACCGGGGCTGCATCCAAGGGATATCGATTTCAGCAAGTTTGCCCCATCCCCTAGGCACCAGAAAACATGGGGTCAGCCTGTCCTGCCATTCAGCTCCTTTATGTGCAAAGTTGGGGCTTCTGGCTGCACACACCTAACACAGAACGTTCAATGGAGGGGGAGTCCCTACTGGCACCGCTGAGCTGGGGCTAAGCTCTGCACCTCTGACCACTGGGGGCCATCTTAAGAATCATTCAGGGCAGGGGCTTGTGCTTAGGGTCAGGATGATGAATCAGTTCCTGGCTGCATTCTGCCCTGGGCCAATGGGAGCTGTGGTACAGACCCGCCCCATTGCTTTTCTGTTGTTGTCAAGCAGTACCAACACTGTAGGATTTACATGGAATCTTCCACCAAGGACCTCAAACCAAGGTGAAGTGCCTTGTCCAAGGTCCCACTGGAAGTCTGTGGCAGACTTGAGCACAGAGCCTGGCTCTCAGTTCTATCCCTTCCCCTAGATTAGCCATTCTCCTTAATGTCCACAGCTTTCGGATGCAAATTAAACCATGACTGCGTATTTCCCACCCCCAAGTCTTTTTCTTATGCCTTGATGAATGCCTATTGCCTTAACACTTGCCATACACATAATTACAGTTCTTTAATTTGTTTCAGTAACATGTATTGTAATAAACATTTACTGCTCCACAAATAAACATTTAAATGAAGCTTCTAACGGGGGTTATGTGTTTCCAAGCCTTTCATGGCGTCAGTAAAGTCTCTCCTTATACTTAATGAAAGCCATTTCCATAATCTGTGCATTATGGCTTAAGCCTCCCTTTAGGAATATTTTACAAAGTAAAATTTCTGTGAAATATTATCAGCCCAAAGAGAAAATGTTAAGAGGATTATCAAATTGTCCTGTTAAAGGGACAGAGCATGCTTTCATGTTCCTCCAGAGATGCTAGCACACTAATTAAGGGGAATATGCTGGCTAATTATCTCACTGGTCCAGTGCATTATTACTGTGCTTTTCACTTCAGAGACCTCATTTAATGAAAAGAATGGGAGACCTCTAAAAGGTCAGATGCAAAGGGCACTAAAATGCTAATTCATTTTCTTGCACTAATCAGATATATTTTAAACCCCGAAAAAATCTTCTAAGGCTCAGCAAGCTCCAAGAGAGGTGAAGGTACACTCAAGAAATGAACCAGACATATTCCTGTCCAGAGAGCCTGGTACAGCTTGACTCAGTCTAATTCAAGCAGTTCCATATAATATCCAGGGGCTGACCTGACTTATTCAAATTAGACAGAATTTAATCACTGACTCAGGTAACAGACGGAGCTGGTACCTGAACTGAGATCTGAAGGCCATTGATGTCACTGGAAAGACTCCTGCCAGCCTTTGGAGGACTTTCAGCCCCTAGAGAATTAATAATGTCCTCTCTCTCTCTCTCTCTCTCTCTCTCTCACACACACACACACACCAGGTACCTGTCTCCACACATGGGGACAGATGAGAGAGGTGATGAAATATGCCTGGTCTCCATGAGAAAGAAATAAGAGCATCCCAAACAGGGCAAAAGTCCAGCCTCTCTTGAGGACAGGAGAGAGGATGGAGAAGATGGAAATGGCATCAGAAAAATGCAACTGATGCAAATATGTTCTAAAGCAAGAGGGCTCCTGAAGGACTGAAATATTGTTCACGCCTCCTTCCTGTCTCTTCTTCTGTTCATCAGGGTTGGAAAGGAGGTGCCACGGCCAGGAGGGGATAAAGATTTACAATGAAGGTGGCTAGACCAAGTCCCACAACTCAGGGTTAACGATGAAGTGGCATTGCTTGTCATCACAGCACCAGTCATCTTGTGTCCGAGAGCTAGTGAATATTTTTGTGCCTAGGTGCTACAAGCCCAAGACCAAATTTAGTTTATTTATAAATTACACAAAAACTACCCCAAGCAGCCATAGCTCCTGGAGTGCAAGAATATGTCTCTGCTTTATTGCCAAGTCTGCACATTCATCTCAGTGCTTTGGCTGTCTCCATGAAATCTTTTAAATGTAAAATGATCTTCTGCTATAAACAGCTGATTGTAGTTATTAAGTGTGTCAAAATGGGAATTTATGTGACTGGAAAAAAAAGGTTTATCAGAAACGGAATTTTGACTTGACTTGACTTAAACCCTTGTAACTCCAAGTGGAGCATAGGTTATTGTCAAGTCTCTTCCAATTCATTCTGTCTCGGGACAAAACTTCTAACTGACCCCAGGAGTACCCCAGTTATTGTCCTTCAATCTCAGTAGATCTTCTCCATGTAGCCTGAAGTCTCCCTCTTCTGCATTTTCCTCGCAGGTTCCATCTTAGAGGCTGATGGACTATGCCAGATGATGGTTTCCTGAGAAGACTTGGTCACAAATGAAGAGCTTTGGAACAGAGCGGGACAAGAACCATCTGACATTCAAATCAAGAGAAGAGTGGAATGTTACTTAATGAGAAATGTTTTAATGTTTCAGCGTGATTTTCTTTCTGTATTTACTTTCCCCGATATCGGCCTCTGTCTTTCAGTTAGCATGAAAAAGAAGAACTCTGCTAAATCAGGATTTGTATCTGTTTGCCTATGTATAGTTTTCCAATCGCTTCACCTTGCATTTAATGTGTTTTTAGAGGAATCCTTTGCCAAGGTTTTGATCCTGCAATTACTTGGACACATCCTCAACTTACAGCCCCTGAAATCACTGGAATTGCTCATGTGTGGAAAGTTAATGTTTACAGGACCAGAGTCTATTTTTTCCAGTGGGCTGAAGCTGACTGTCCTTTCTTACTAAGGCAGCTTGCATCCCCAAAGGGCAAAGTTGCTATTTACTTCAATGGGGGATGATCATGCTCAAAGTGAACGGTAATTGTGTCTCTCAATATTTGCATCTGGCAACCTGAGCTATGTCCACAGTGAGGGTGTCTGAGGCTCACATTTATCTCTGCAGCTCAATTCTGGATGCCGGATGCCAGCACAAATTGCATCTGCTAAAGGAACATAAGTCGTGCCTGATCCAGAGCTCACTGAAATCAGTGGAACGATTCATTGACTTAAGTGGGCTTTTTTTAATCGGCCCCAGAACAACAGCCTGTTGTCAGCACCACTGTCAGCTCTGTTTTGTGTTGGTTTGTCTCTTTCATATACAAGTCAGGGGCAGGCCCAGACAAAGGTCTCGAAAAAAAAAATCAATCTATACCCACCATTGAGTGAGACCAGCAGCAATGAGAGCTAATGTGCAGAGGAGAGATCTCATCTCCCAGACTGATGCTGCAAATGTACATTCACTCTTGGTCTGCTCCAGCAGCAGGAGATTTCTACTTTCTGTACTTTCGATTGGTCTGAGTCTGCTTCCACTAAAGTCACAGGTAAATCTTCTGTGACTTCAATGTGTGGAATTAAAGAAAGGCGACATCAGAACTGGTCAAAAATGTGGAAGGAGAATTACAAAAATTGTCCCAGTGTTTGTGGGTTCTTACCCGAGTTTAAAACCAACTTCTGCCCCAGGCAGGATTTTGCAATCAGATACGGGATGTTAATCACATTTTGCTTGTATTTACTTTGTTCATATTTTTAGATTGCAAATTCTTTTGTGCCAGAACTGTAATATCCTAACTATCAGAGCAGCACCTCACACAAAAGGGCCCTGAGCTGGTCTAGGCCATTACACACTGCTACAATAATCATCATAATCAATACAAAGGAAGAAGTCAGTCATTAGTAATTGGCAAAAAACAGCACAGCCATTTCACTTTGCAGATTTAATTAAGGAAACGTATATCTATTCAACCCAACTGTATTCACGAGCCATTGACAGGCAAATGGCACACTTAGTAACACAGCTCTTCCACTGCTCCCTAACCTTGATCCACACAAATTACCCCTAATTGGCAAAAGAGTTATTCTGAAATCTGGGAAGTGCTTCAAAGACTAGAACTTTGTGGGATTTCTCAGATACACTGTAGTTTTCCAGGCTCCCAGCTGAGACCAGCCCACTTGCTGGCCTACAGAATTTGCACAAGGCATTTGGTCTAAAATGTTCTTTGATTGCTGTGATGAAGACCATAGGGGCAGGAGGTCGGTAAACGTGTGGACTTTATGATTATGTCCCTAAGTCATTTAACCTTCAGAATGTACATTTTGTACACCTTACCAACCCACAGGAGGCCCTACAAGGCGGCGAGAAGACAGATGTATATTCTTAATGACTGTTTAGAAGACTGCTGAGCTTTGGTCTGTACCTATGTTGGTTCACTTCATTAATGTAATTAACCAACAATCAATCTTTTTAAATTAGTTACACAAAAACAGCTCTGCCAGATCAACTGACACGAAAGGGAGGTCACGCTCCGTTTCTGCACAATTTAACACCCACGCTGGAACAGAGTACGGGGCATAGAAGCATGGCAAACTGGAGCCAAATTCAGCTGAAGCCTTCTACAACTTAATTACAGTGTACAAAATCTGTGCACCTAGCTCGGTGTTACTGTGCATGGCCTCCCCTGTTTGCAGGAAAACACCTTAGTGATCCCAAGAGCTCAGAAAGCTGAAGAATATTAAATATATGCTCTCACATACATATGGTTAATCAGAAAATTATAGAAACCCGGTTCTTGTAAATAATGCAAGGAGCTGGCCTGAGCAGCAGGTTCCATTATCCCCTCGTGTCTGCGCATCACACCCAAGAGCTCTGACTGGCATAACCGAATGGAGACAGAATCTTGACAAGTGGAAGAAAGTGACACCAAGAAAGCCGTTCCTTCAGTGAACCTGCTGTTAGCACCTGGCCTTTTGATTGGGGCTCAGAGGAAAATACAGGGCAAGTAAGACAGAAAATGGTTTTCTCTGAACAAAATGTCATCTGCAAAAAAGTAAATTACGGTTGTGAGCTGGGGCAGCAGAAAGCATACTGAGAATCACATCGCACACCTTCCTGCTTCCTCCTGCTCTGGAGGCAAGGGGTGGAGCAATCCTCTCTGCTAGACCTACACCTGCTTCACAATAGATCTCCTCCACCCACGAGCTGGAGGTCATGCTAACAAGGTTACCAAGTCCACTCACTTCCCCAGTTCCTTCCCACTGGCTCCCCATGTGTAGGTGGGGGATCAGGAGCTTGTAGCCAACCACCCTACAGTGCCTGCTCTCCCCACACACACGGCTAAGCACGGTGTGAAAGGATCAAATCGAGTGCCGGCCCCTTTGGCCCAGGAAACTGATCCCCATGCTTCCATTTGCAACACTGTGCCCATCCCACTGAACACAAGGAACCTGCACTAGGGTTTCCGACTCTAACATCCCCTTCTCTGTCCCCTCTCCACAGGGGTCACCTGTGCCCTGATCCTTCCCATTTGGCCCTGCACCCCATTTGCTCCTCTTCCCACCAACCATCACTCATCACTTTCCCCCAATCCCTGCAAGGGTCAGGCGGGACTTGCCTGCACAGTCAGTATTGGGAGCTGCAGCTTCCCGGTGCTGGTAGGAGGTGGGCCTGGCTGAGTAGGGCCTGGAGCAGGAAATGACTCACTTGCTGCCTCCCCTGCTTCAGCTGGACTTTGCAGTTAGGAACACTGGGCACACGAGTTTGCACCAGCTGGGATACACATGGTCCATTCTGCAAGTAAGGGCGACTGGTTTGCAGACGCAAAATACCTGCCACCTGTGTGAGGATATACCGGGAGGCTAACCTGAGGCTGTAGAGTTAGCTTCTTATCCCTTACAACTCAACCTGTGCTAAGCTGCTCTTCAGTTCTCCCACAAGGCTGGGTTTGGAGTTTGTCCTTATGCTCAACCATTAAGCCAGCATCTGAGCTTTGCAGAGTCAGGGCACCCCCACATTCCACTGACGTCAATGGAAGGTGAGGTGCCCTGTGACTGTCACTTTAAATGAGCGACTGAGCGCAAAGGGTGAGAAAGTGGAGAGTGGGAACTGAGGTGGGAGGGCCGGTTCTTGGGGAAAGAAAGGCAGAAAAATAGTCATAGAATTTAAGGCTACATGGAAACACCAAATCACCTCATCTGGTCTTTCACAGGCCACTGGCACTGACAGCTGCTGTGGGCCCAAAGGCTAGGCTGAGAGGGGCAGGGGCCTGGCTCCCCCATCGCCAGAAGGGGCAGGGCCAAGGGCAGAAGGGGGGGATTAGTGCAGTCAGCTCCCCTCCCCCCATGCTTCCTAGAGCTACATACGGAGTGGCTGGACAGCGCTTGCTCGCATTTCAAAGGGGCCCAGAGCTCCCACCTCTGCCGTAGCTACTCTGGCAGCAGCAGTATCTGGAGCTCCAGGCCCACTGAAATGCCAGGCCCAGGAGCAACTGCCTCCTTTGCTCCCTCTCCCACTCTCCCCACCGGTGGGCCTGTCACAGCCCAGCAACACCAGGCAGAGGCCATACACCGAGCCCTCAAGACTAGAGCTCTGCGGGGATATAAAATTGGTGTCAACATCCATATCCACAAAACTGAGCCACAGATATCTTCAGCCACATCCACAGGTGCAGAGTGGCTGTTCATGGATTTGCAGGCTTTACCCAAGACAGGCAGTAAATATCAGTTCTATTTTAAAAGTAGTGCATCTGTCAGCATGAGACCCGGGACCACGCTCTGATTCTGGAAAGGAAGAGAGCACGCAGGAACTAAGACTTGAAGCGACCTTCCCCGCCCCCACCACTTTAGCAACTGAGGCAGACCTAAGGGAGTTTAAAATTAATAGCAGCGAGTATTGTTAATGAACATCTCCTTGGCCAGCCAGCGCAGCTTTCGCCCAGCAGGATTTTCTAAGCTTTCACATGCAAAAGAAAAAGCACACTCAAGAAATTCACAGAAGCAGGAGGCAGCGTATCAGCTTATGCAGCCTTAGGAAAATGCCCAGACTCTCGGAAGCAGCATATCTCCACCAGCAAAAAGACCAGGGTCTTATCTGGATGGCAGCTGTTTGGTTAGTACACAGCTACTTCATGGCACTAGCCTTCCGATACATGGAACTACAATTGTGCATCAGAAGCCCTATATTGCTAATCACAAGGAGATCCTCCTTGAATGCTCAGGACTGTGCTTTTAAAGAGGGAGTGTCTGAGTTTTATCCTCATTATTAACATGAAATTGCAAAGTGGATTTGCAGCTGGCTGTAGTACAGTATAAATCAAATACCACCCAGGGTTTTATCTGCATTGCTTTAGCACCCAAACTTCTGCCGAAGTCAATAGAAGTTTGTAATGCAAAAGGGTTTGCAGGACAGGGGGTCCAAAGTGTCTGTGACATCCTCATAAATTCAATTAATCTGCAGACACTGAAAGAATTACTAATCAGACAGAAAAACACTCCAGAAGCATTTGCATTAATTCTTCTCTGCTACTAGACACACAGCGAGCTCTGTGACACATTGCCATTTATGGAGGGATAGCTCTTTATTTATGCAACCTATTGCTCACATTTAACTAATTAGGCAGCCTGGTACATTTTATAACTTGTGATCTATGTGCTGTGTTTGCATAAGTGCAGCTTATTTAATGCCAGTACGATTGTTTTAGCACCTCCAGCAGCATAGTAAAAATTTCATACACTTAGAAGAGTTATTGACTCCAACTTTTATAGAAGGTATGTGTTTTGAAAAAAGCCTATTCGTTAAGCTGAATTAAAGGAACATTTACTTCAGAGATGGCTCCAGAGCCTCATGGGTTTTGCAATAAAAGGGCACTGGGAATCAGAGTGTTCTGCTTAGGAATAAGCAAGTCAGTTTAGATAAAATAAGAAATGACCCAAACCTACCAACTGTTCTTTGTAATCTGAATGTTTTCCAAACCATACCCTCCTCTTCCCCCCATTTCTTGGCACCTACCAGGCCCAGATCCTGATCCTGAGAGGTTCTGAACATGTGAGCCTCCCATTAAAGTCAAGGATGGCTGCAGCTGTTCAGCACTTCCTTGGGATTCATAGGTGCTAAAACTGGACAGCATCATTGGTATAATCTAATCTGACCTCCTGTGCCATACAATGAACTTCTCCACAATAGCTCCTAGAGCAGAACTCTTCAGAAAAACATCCAATCTTGGTTTTAAAATGGATAGTGACAGAGAATCCATCATGTCTCCTGGTCAACAGTTCCAACGGTAATTACCCTCACTGTAAACAAGTTATGCCTGGTCTCCACTCAGAATCAGGTCCAGAACAGAGGTAATGCCAGAAGGCCACCAGAGAGGCTATGCTGACCAGAAACCTGACGTACTGGAAGACTCACAAGGTACATCCACATTGAAAATGAAGCTGTAATTAGAGCATGGGGCTCTCTAATCTAGCTAGCCCAGACAACAAATCGTAGTGACAACATGACAGCACAGAGTTCAGGGAAGGGGTGCCAGAATGGATGGTGTCAAGGAGCTATAGCCCCATGACATTTTAAAATTGGAGAGCGATGCCTTCCCAGGCTTTCCTAGCCATAAGAGCAAGCAAGGGGAGAACCGAAAAACCTGGGAAACAAAAGTTTGGGAGCTTAGAGACATGTTATGCTGATAATTTGAAATATTTAACTTAGATATTGGTGATTTTTTAAAATTGCACGATACATAGCTGTAATTTTGAAACCCAAATGGTTTCATACCATAAGAATGATGCTGACCACAGCCACCAAGATCTCTTTTTGGCTGGGTGTTGCGTTCAAAAACGAGATGCCTGGTAATCCTATCTAAAGAACCAGTTTTTAAGTGTGTTGGGATACAGCAGGATCCCTTTGCATCTTTCTTCATGAAGGCTCAGTGTCTCAGAGCTGGGAGGCTGCCTGGATTTAGACACAGTGGAAGAGGTTCAGGCTAACTCAAGAATAGTGAAGAAAGCAGCCAGAGGTTTCAATTTCCTGTTACCAATGACTTCTCACATCCCATCTCCTTCAGTTGGGAGTAAGGAGCCCACATGGGAAGAGAGTTGGATCCTGAACACTTTTTAGTTCTGCTGAATACCCTAACCATAGAAGACACCTCAGAGTATGACTAAAAGCAACAGGACATGTTACCCTTGGCAAACCATCCATTCAGGGCAAACAGGTTTTAAGAAAAGTCCCTGGACTGGAAGCTTTCCCTGCTGAGGGCTGGTATCTAATGGGTGATGGCAAGATTGAATGTGACAGATTCCTTTGCTCCTATTAACATTCAAAGCAATTCAGCATTGATCGGCCCTGTGGCGGCAGTGACCTTACCTCAGCCCAGGGAGAAGTGATCGTGAAAGAACTCATTACTATAGGGTATAATTACCAAAACTGGGAGCCTGGCGTGAGGCACCTCCACCTATATTTAGGTATCTGACTGAGTGGTCTCCTTCTCAGAGGTGAGGAATGCCTGCAGCTTCCATTGACTTCAGCTACCCAAGTTGGAGGCATTTGGCCTTTCATCTCCAAACCTCGGCTAATTTAAGGATTTAACATTTCAAAGCTAAAGACTTTACCCAGTCAAAGTTCCACAAAGCAGCAGCACCTGGGGATGAGAGAGAAGACACACGTGCCAGGCAAAGCAGAAGAAGGGAGATGATTATTCACCACAGCACGTACACTTGAAAGACAGACTATGTCGTTTTAGAACTCATTAATTTAATGCCCAGGCTTTTCAGATACAACGCTAGAGCTTTCCTTTCCCTAGTCATTACAAAGCACACGAGGAATCTTTAAATATGCTCCTCCTGCCCTTTGAAATGGAGGAAGAATGGGCAAAGGAGTTGGCTCCTCCAGGGCCAGAGTTTCCTGTTTTAAGTTCTGTTCAAACAGGAATTTTTCTCTGTCTCATGTGGACTGAACTCACCTCATCACAACAAAGCCAAGCTACCAATGCAACTGTCTTTGTGTAGCCTTTTCCTCCTGTGCGCAATAGAATTACATTATTTATGCACCGGGACTTCCATCCGAATAGACTGGGGTTAACTTAGGTATCTGTGATGTGAGCTGCACCTTTTTTGAAGACATACGTTCTAGAACCATGAGACACAATGGGCTTATTGCAGAACTGGTGTGTGATATTCCCTGGCCTGGGTTATGCAGGAGCTCAGGCTAGAGGCTTATAAATGTCCCCTCTTGGTCTGAAAAAAAATCCAGTGAGTCTCAGAAAACAAATGAAATTCAACAGCAATTGACCCTGACAGACAGCCAAACTCTCTTCCCCCACACAAGGCCCATCTCCATCCAACCCCCTCCATGCTGACAGCCAACCAACCTGGGGTATCATGGAGCAGGGGAGGCAGTTCCAGCGGTGAGGGCCTCTCCTGGCCATCACTCTATAGATGGGGATCCAGGTCCAGGAAGGCCTATGCTGCATGCAGCTGGTGCAGTTTGACCCAGGAGAGGCAGTGTCTCATGTGAGCTGAGGGCCATTCAAGCCTTCACATGTCAAATTAATGCCTTACATTCAATCCAGACACCTACAGGCAGGGGATCATCCATACCGTGTGCTGCCCCAGAAGCCCTGCTGAGTCTATGGGCCAACAGATTCTGCACCAGCCTTGCCCACATCAGCCAAGTCTCCACGGTCTAAATCATGGCGCACTGTGATGTACAGACTCTGCTAGGGATAAATGTAAATGCACGTGAAGCACTGGTCAGAAGGCCGGTAGCAGAGGGGAGGAGAATTCACAAGACGTGGGCCATAGAATGGTTCCTATGGACAGTGCTGTGGGAAGGAGACTGCGCTGTGCAATGAATGAGGCTGGAGGCTCCCGCCAATGTGCAACCCTAGAATTCTTCTGTCCCTCCGGGACTGCGCAAGCTACAGAACAAGCTGCAGGTAACTGTGCAACTGCGAAGTCATTTAAAACGAGGTTCTTCACAGCTGTCCACTAATGATGGGTTAGTCTCTTTCTGGGACTCAATCTCTGACACGTGGAGCTTGATTTGTAGAAGAACTCAGTGCTCAAATGCCACTGAAGTCAATGGGAACTCTTCTTTGTACATTTATGCACCAGATAAGGTTCTAAATACTCTTAAAAATCAGGCCATAGCTACATCTGGCTGGGCACCCAGAAATTAGCTAACAATCAGGCAGTTTAAGATATAGGCATGAATGTTACTGAGGCAGTCCTATAACATAATGATGTGTACAGCTGAAAAGCTCAAGAGGAAATTGATTACTGCCATCATTGCAGGGGTTGAATGGCCTGGACTGGGGCCACATACTCAATGTGAGTAAAAAATAATAGTATTAAGCTGCTGCTCATTCAGACAGAAGCAGTGAAAGAGTTGTGGGGTCCTGTGGGAAAAGTAGCTGGTAACCCTTGACTTATGGCTGTATGATAGTGGAGCAATAAAAGGTTGCCCAGGCAGACTCAGTTCTGGAGATGCCTAACTCATGACTGCTTATCTTTGTAGCTCTAACTTTTTCCACAATGCATTTTTACATGTAATTACCAATACTAATTAAGAAAGCTCTGATTCACACATAGTGCTCTAGGATAATAGTATTTCCAATTTATTATTTGCTTTTCATTTATAGTGAAATGAGCACATGAATCACATTTTTATTAATTGTTCTATTTGTCGCTCATTAAATTGGCAAAACTGGAAATGTTGCTAAGTCAGAAATTTGGTTGACATTTAGTAAGGTTAATCAAAGTAAAGTGGTAAGATTTAACTGAAAATTCGATCAATGCCCCACACCAGGAAGAGGAGGAGTTAAAGCAGGACAGAGGGAGCCTGTGCAGAACTCACCAATCAGATAAGGGCTCACTACGCAAGCCAATCAGGAGGTGGATTGTTGCAAAAGCCCATCAGGTCCCATATATAAAGGGCTGCTCAACAGAGCAGAAGGCAGTCTCTTCCTGGCCTACTAGGGAGAAGGTCTGGTTGCCTAGGACCAACTTAGCTAGAACAGTTCCGGCTCGGGTAGCAGAGCAGAGGGTACCTCTGGCTTACGGCTGTCAGGCTGAGGCACTGCAGGAAGGACAGATATGGTGTAGGTGTACAGGGGAAGTGTCCCAGGGAAAAAGAGGAGCAGAGGAACTGGAGGAGAGAGTGAGAGTGGCTGCCGGCTATAGGGTCCCTAGGTTGCAATCAGAGTAGCAGGCAGGTGTGGCTCCCCTCCCCTTGTCCCCACATGCCGCTGAGGGAAGTGGCCAACACAGGCAGCAGTTTGCCCCTGGAGCAGGGCGTTAGGCTGGTGACTATAGCAGGCCACTCTGAGGAGTGGTGGGACTGGTCCAGAGAGCAACATGGGTCACAGAGTGGTGGAGACAGCAAAGTGGGAGCACGGTGGAGGAGGGTGTCCTGTGGCAGGGCTGGAGATAAATCCCAGAACAATCAACAGGAGGTGACATGGATGGTGGTGAGTCACATCCTGTTTCTATAAATGCTCATGCTGTGATAGACACTAGCTAAGGGCTACTCTGATTTAGGGTATCAAAATGAAATTCCTTGCTTCCAGCCCTCTGCGCGGGTTGATTTCATACTGCCTTGAAGATGCTGAGTTCAACAATGGTCACATTGATAACCACTGTATTTGTTTGCTGCAGGTGAGGTTTTCTGAACAATTGCACAGAGAAGTCCACAAAGTGGGCTGGCCTGATTCAAAGGGGGTTTGTTTACACAAAGTGAACCCAAAATGGGTGTGTCCATACTGTGAGATTAACATACTGTGTGGGAAGCTTTTTTCTGCACACAGAATCACAGGGCTGGAAGGGACCTCAGGAGGTCATCAGTCCAGCCCCCTGCTTCAAGCAGGATCAACCCCTACTAAGTTATCCCAGCCAGGACCTTGCCCAGCCAGGACTTAAAAACCTCAAGGGATGGAGAATCCACCACCTCTCTAGGCAGTGCATTCCAATGCTTCACCACCCGCCTGGCGAAGAAATTTTTCCTAATATCTAACCTACACCTTTCCCTCTTCAACTTCTGACCATTACTCCTTGTTCTGCCATCTGACGCCACTGAGAACAGTTTCTCACCCTCCTCTTTAGAGCTCCCCTTCAGGAAGTTGAAGGCTGCTATTAAATTACCTCTAAGTCTTCTCTTCTGTAAACTAAACAAGCCCAAATCCCTCAGCCTATCCTCATAGGTCTTGTGCTCCAGACTCTTAATCATTTTTGTTGCCCTCCGCTGAACCTGCTCCAGCAAATCCACATCCTTTTTATACTGGGGAGTCCAAAACTGAACACAATATTCCAGATGTGGCCTCACCAGTGCCGAGTAAAGAGGAATAACTACTTCTCTAGATCTGCTCGAAATGCTCCTCCTAATGCACCCCAGTATGCCATTAGCTTTCTTGGCTACAAGCGCACACTGTTTACTCATACCCAGCCTTTCATCCACCATAACCCCTAGGTCCCTTTCCATTGTACTGCTGCTGAGCCAGTTGGTCCCCAGCCTGTAAAAATGTTTGGGATTCTTCCGCCCCGGGTGCAGGACTCTACACTTCTCCTTATTGAACCGCATCAGATTTCTTTTGGCCCAGTCCTCCAATTTATCCAGGTCCCTCTGGATTATCTCTCTACCCTCCAACGTATCTACCTCTCCCCCTAGTTTTGTGTCATCTGCAAACTTGCTGAGGGTGCAATCCAGGTCATTAATAAAGATGTTGAATAACACCGGCCCCAGAACCGAGCCTTGCGGCACTCCGCTTGAAACAGACCGCCATCCAGATATCGAGCCATTGACCACTACCCGTTGGGCCCACTACACATTCTCTGCAGTTGTAATTCTTAGCTCAGCAGTGAGGGATTAGAGGAAGGATGATTGGGGAAGGAAAACACGTGATCCAAATGAGGGTGGGGTGGGCTCAGTTTCCATCCTGCCACAGACTTCCCACATAGCTATGGGTGAGTCTAGCTAATTTCTCTGTGCCTTGGTCCTGTACAATAAGAATAGTAAATCTCCATCCCAGTACAGACAGCATAAATCCTTCAGTATCAGATCCTGGAGTTATGGGGACCATAAAACAACACACTTGAGCAGTACATGTCTCTAGGCTAACCGGGCTAAAACTGTGGCCCCCAGCACGCGAACAGCCTAAGGAGCCATTCTGGTTGAGCAACCGAAGGAAAGGTTTGTGAGCTATGCATGGCGGGGGGGTGGGGGGGGTGGATAGAATGCTGCCAGAGTTGGGTCCTCAGGCAAACACTCCTGAAAAGTGATTTTCAAAATGATATGGATGAAAAACCTTGCACTGGGTCACAGAGTCACAGACATTTTCCCTCTGATGCGGTGCTGCCCTAAGCTTAACAGTAGCCTGGTAACACAGTTGAGGATTAGATCATTCTGTCACAGCTACAGCTGCTTTTCTCAAAGAACCGCTCCATGCTGCAAGTGTGGAATTATTATTGCAATTTATTCCTTTATACGGTACCACTTATGAGCACCACAAACTAGTACCCTGCAAACGGCTGCAAGCATCTGATTCAACAAGCGGGGCTGGTGGGAGCCTGACAAGTGCCTGGATCTGTTTTGGGAGAAAATGCACTAAGTCTGTGTTCTGAAGGTGCAAATGAAAACAAGATGTTCCGACCACCCAGAACCCAAGGCACAAACATTGCAAACAACCAGGGAAATACAATGTAACCAGAACACATAGGTAGTAAATTTCCATTATCCCGTGGATATTAAAAGTCAGCAGCAGAATGTTAAAATTAAACCTGCATTTAATGGGCAGACAATGTAACTGAATAAATAACGCAGGGACTGTGTGAGTCGCATGAAAATAAGGAAGCAGCATGACTTGAGTGGCCCTTTTAGGGCAGATATAGAAAACAATACATCTCTGGAGAGGAGTCTTGCAGTGGCCCTAGCACGAAGCAATCACAGACAATGACATTTTTTGTAGCAGGAGGAATTAAATCATTGAGGATGTTAGAATGGCTAAACAGATGATATCCGCAAGACCAGAGGACTGAGCCGGCTTCAGCAACCACCTAGCTCCCACAGCCACAGCTTTCAAGGCCTCGGTTCCTAAGACAGATGCAGAAAGTGCCCTGAGGACATGGGAGCAAGGAAGGGGGCCTTCCAATAAGCACCTAACTCTCTGAATCATTTGTTTCACAGCCGCTCTGTAAGGGACAAATATCTACAAAAGGCGGGGGATTTTATCAGAGGGAACACCTGGAAGTTTTGTAACATACAACGCGTTATATTGAACAACACGGGAGCAACTTTACACTCTGGGTGTTTTCTGACAAAACCCCACACCTTCGCCAGACAGAAGGTGCCCACATGAATGACAATATATGCAAGAATGGATATTCCAATGGGTAAATCTGTCTCCAAAGCTCACTCAGCTCATTAAAAGATTCTCACTGACTGCAAGCAATCTTTGGCTCATGCCCTCAGTGCCCTGAGTTGCAGACTTAGAAGCAGGTTTTTACAGGGATGACAGATACATGGATATTTTTTTCTGGACCATTCTGATGATTCTTTTGGTGATTCTTTGTGATGCTGAGATGTAATATTATCACATACCTTTAAAATACCAACCTAAAATCTCAACAAACAAAACAAAGTGTATTTAGTTTAGTTAATGTCAAGACCATGGCATCAATGCCAAGTGAATGACATGTCCCTTTGCTACCCAGAGGCTTGGGTATGATAGTGTCATAGGAATTTAAAAGTATTCAGTACCATGCATGTTCCTCCCCCCAGCCTCATGAAGAGGAACAATGAGACTACAAGCCATACAATACCACATCAATACTCTTTACCAAATGATCACCAGTCCCAGAGTACAAATATAATACATCAGAAATGGTTAAATAAGGATAAATAATGCAGAACTCAACCCATATAGACAGCAATTAGAGAATGACTGCACGGAAATGCCTTTGTCCCTCTCAGTACAGCCCTATGTCTGTCTGGGTCCCTCCTTGGGGACTGTAATGGACAACTTTGTATTGTTTGAAGTAGGCACTTTGGGTGCTTGTGAGTAGGGGTGGGTGAATGAGAAAGCAATATGTAGAATTGTATATGGCTTTACTGCATATTTCCTGTCTCCGGAGTTTCAGTTGAGCATTATTTGTCCTTAGCAAGCCTAACAAACAAGATTTTGTATGCCTGTACTGGTTGAACCTTTATAGTCTGACACCATCAGGACCTGACTGGTGCCAAATGAGAGAATTTACAAAACCACGGGAGGTCACTATTGTCTAGCAGCATTACCAACATTTTTACTGCTCACTGGTTCTTAGAAAACATTTAGGGGTAAATTACAGCTAAACAGCAGAACAAAACACTGAGAGTCAGGACTGGTGGCTGTAAACAAACTTTATGGGACCACAGAAAACTTGGCCACACACATGGTAAGTGCTATCCGGCTTACTAAAATAATACTGGATTACAGATGTTACTAGACAAGAGAGTGCTGGACCATAGAGGTTCAGCCTGTATTACTAGTAATTTAACCAGTTCTGCAAGGAACAACCATAATTTTGCCTTACAAGAAAACCAAAACCATTCACAGATCATTGTTTTGCAGATCAAGCCATTAAGTTCCTTAAGTACCACTAATGACTCACTAGAAGACGTAAATTAATAAAACAGGTTTCCACTTCATATTTCTAACTTCACATATAAGAATGATACAAGGACACAAACAAAATATACACATTCATAGTACCACAGGCACTTGAATGATAGGTTGCTTGCCATGTTTTGCATAAAGTATATTTGAGTTATGTATATTCATATTCAAAAACATATTTCCATAAAAATATGGAGGCAATGCATCAAAAAGTTTGGGAATATCTTTTCCCAACTCCCTATTCCTTAGCTCTGTACCTTTGATTTGAGGAAGTATTTATAACAAGATGGCTTTTTTTTTTTTTTACAGCATTTATTCCAAACTCACCCTTCCCATGATGTTCTTCTGTAACAGTATATGGGGATTTCAGATCATCATATTGCCTGGCAGGCTGTCTGACATACAGGCATATGTTATGAATATGCTTGTGATAAAGGTAAACAGTAAATCACATAGATGTTGAAAGCTTGATAATTCCCACTGTACTGAATTGTCACTTAAACCTTCTGTGCGCAAGTGACTAGTTTATGCCAGGTACACAGTAATTTACTTCTCAGAGAGGGATATATATATAGCTAATACCAAAGGATATATTCTACAACTGGACAGGCTGATTTTGTTGCTCGTGACAAAGCTATTATGTAACAATGAGTTTCTACTGCAGTATTCTCTCTTTCAATGGAAATTTTTAATCCCATTTTTCTCTCTCATTCAATTCATTATTTGTGGTTACAATTATTCTCTGTCTTGCTTTGGTTCTGAATAAAGTTAAGCCTAGTATGTTTGCATTTTAATGGGTGTACCCAATAAGCCACTAATTAAAAAAAAACATGTTAATCATACGGAAAGGTAATGCTTGGAGTGAACATGTATCCTCTTCTTTGAATACTGTACAGAACTGCAGTATTGTTGTAGCTGGGCTGGTCCTAGGATAATGGAGAGACAAGGTGGAGGAGGTAATATCTTTTATCTGACTGATACGTTTTGGTTAAAAAAACAAGCTTCTGAGCTCTTTCGCAGGTGGGCCACAAGACCATGTCTACACTAAAGACACACACACTGTGCTGATAGGAGAGCGCTTCCCCATTAATATAATTACACCCAGTGAGCAGCAATAGCTGGCCACACTGGTGTATCTATGGATTTTTTCACATCCCCAGGCACCGTAAATGATACTGACAAAAGTGCAGGTGGACATTGCATCGCATGGTTAAACAGGAAGTGGAACAGACTGTTACACATAAGTGGTTAACACCTATTTCCAGGGACCATTCAATGTGAAGTGGCCTGTTGGCAGCCTTCTGATGGAAAGGAAGGGAAAGGGGACAGCAGCCCAGGGGTGGGGCTGTTAACGGAGTAGAGATTGTTGTAACAGACCTGTTGACAGCTAACAACCTCCTCCACTTCAGTGGCTTCTCTGTCCTCCCCACACCTTCCTCCCTATGACGAGGTTGGTATTCATGGGCCACTTCACCTGGAATGGTCCCTGGAAACTGCTTTTAACTACTTATGTCCATCAATCTGTTCCACTTTGTTTTTAGCAGTGACACTCGGAGCTAGTTCGCTGGACCTACAGAAGAACTCTGTGTAAGCGTGCATGCTCATCTCCCTCCCCCTGCAACTGACCTCAGATGCCACGTCGTCGTGATCGTGGTGGTCCCGAGAGATTAGACAGATCAGATGGTTGAGGCACCATCTTTTATTGGCCATATTCTCGTGGTCAGGGATTTAGGCTTTGTCCTGTGTGCTAAGTGTGCAACAAAGCTTTTGTCATTCACAGGAGCTTAACCCCATTGGTGTAAACAGTGCTTTGTGGGCAGGCAGTGCTCTGCCAACAGAGCAAATGACACTCAGAGGGGGGTGGAAGTTTTGTGTTGGCAAAGGTGCCGACAGTGCTCATGTTGCCTTACTTTTAGTGACCCAGCTGTGCTGAGGCACCCAAATGCTCAAGCTGCACAAAGCATGGCTTTCTTCCCAGCAGAGGGTGGTCCTATGAAAGCCATTGCCTCGCCCACCGTGTCTCTACTGCACACAGGCTCATTGGCTGAGGCGGGCAGAGGGAGGTGGCAGTTGCCTCAGGGCCCAGCATTTCAAAGGGACCCAGAGCTCCAGCCATCACCACTGGTACTTTGGCAGCAGTGGTGGCCGGAGCTCCAGGCCCCTTTGAAGAGCTGTGGCAGCACAGCTCCACATGGCTCTGAGGAAGGGCGGGGGCCCAGAGCTGCAGTCTCAGCAGGGCATAGGCCTGACTGCACTGGGCCCCACCACATCCATGGCTGCCAAGCTGCCAGTCCACCTCGCCTCAGGACCCGGGGTGGCTGTGGCCCCATTGACCACAAAGAAACGTACCTTGTTTGTGCCCTATTGCCCTAGCCATGTTTCTGTGGGCTGTGATTAAAGGGCTGTGTTTGTGTAATCTACATGGATGTAATTGAAGTATTTTGTGTAATACGAGACAGTTACCAGCTGCACCTACAGCATTCTTGCACTTCCTCTGTACCATTAACCTCAGACAGACCATGTCCTTTCCTTTCAGAAATGACGGCAAGAGTCCCTCTCAGTGGCTTCCAGTTTAGTCAAGTCTTTTTATTGACACAGAGAAGTTATTTACTTAAGGGATGCCAACATATGATGCAGGAGTTTGCCATCTTTACTCACACTGGTGAGCATAGTATTCTAGCAACAGATTTATTCCTTGCATTGGACTACTCACAGAGTAAAATGTTACTCAGCAGGACTAAAAGGGGGAGGAGGGCCCCAATCTGGCTCTTAACATGGAGATTTGTAACATGCATATTTATGATTAATTTGATTAAATGGTAAGAGCCTCATTTTTGCAAACTAAAACCGACAGTTTGTCAACACTTTTAACGCAATCATTGTGCAGGAAACTTGGCAGTTGAAACATTTCATTCAAGTACCCCCTCTTTGTGGGCAGAAAGTAAAAAATGATTCAGTGTAAGATGGCAGAATTTGCTGTACACACAAAGAAGGCTCGAAGAGAAAAGCAGGAAGCTAATTACAATCTGCAGCACAGCACCATATTCCTGTGTAGAGAACAGCTTCGCCTCATCTCAATCCACATATATTTTCATTTAAATACAGCCCTTTGCTAATTCTACTACTCTGAAGTTTACTGCTGGGAGCCTGACAAAGATGGTCTTTATGAACAGATGGTCTTTTCAAGGAAATGTAGTTACATTTAAATACAGACAAATGTACTGCAGGCTAATGGTCCTGTTAGAACTTAAGGTCTACGAAGGAAGAATGAGAGACCATGCTATATGCTAGACGTTAATTAGAGACGTTTTTTTTCCTTCTAAAGACAAAGTAATCACTAATGAAGCTTAATCAGTGGTAAACAGGTACCAGTGTACACTCATTCATGTACAAGCAGATGTGTATTGATTATATGTGACTCAGTGCAAATTTGAGTGACTCTTGTTTAGGTGTTATTAGTACAGGGTGGGAAAATGCATCTGCAACCCCTTCTTCTCTTTCCCTTCCATGACAAGTTGACAAATCTACTTTGTCATGAACAGCTGCGTTGTAATTTCAAAAGGGCTGGATTACAGCAAAGCAAGGCATCGATGGCACCTTTTGGCACCCAGCGTGCCATGTAGGAAGTCCAAATTTGATTCCGGGTGCAACTGGAGAGGATTTTAATAGTGCTGCAATCCAAATGAGCAGCATATGCTAGATTCTGCCTTCTGGTAGTCATTCTGACATTTTGCTTTTTTTCTTTTTTTTTGAGGTGATCCAAAGTTTTTCACACAAGCTGTATGGTCTGGCAGGAACGCTGGCTGCAATGAAATGCCTTTAGGGACATCAAAACCTGTTCCATTACAAAAGAGCCCCTCTCTCTTTTCTATTCCAGAAGGGTTCACGTATCAAGCCACACACCTAACTGCACAGGAGAATAAATAAAGGCTGACACTGTGTGATACCTATAAGCCTTAGCTACTTTCACACTGCAGCAGAGTATTTGTGGAATTGGAAGCTCTCTGAGCTGAGAAATGGAACCAGGTCACAGCAGACAGGCAGAGACTTAGAAATGAGGGTGAAATTCTCACTTTAGCACCATCTTACCCTTTTATTAATTTAAGTGTTTCCTTCCAAAAGGCTCCCTGGCCCTGTTAGCTCAAGTTCAGGGCAATGCCGTTCAAAGCTCAGGAACCTGAAGCCCATGTTAAAGTAGCCCGGGTCCATAAACAGCATGCCAGAAAATGAGGGAAAAGGCCTTGGGAGACTTAGTCCCATGGTTGGGGTAGTATCTGTATTTAAAACTATTGAACCCAAGCAGCCAAAGGCGTATTGTTCCTCAGTGTCTCCTTAGAGTAGCCAATCCCCCACCTTTCACTTCTCAGCACTATACCCTGGTACATCCTTTCCACCTGTCTCCCTTGTAGAAACTCGCAAAATGTATGAGCACCACCAAATGGCCAGTGAGATCCCTGGCAGCATTCAGGGCAGAATGCAGCAGAGCAAAGGAGACGGCACTGCATATGTTGATCAAAGCCGGGAGCCCTGTTACTAGCCTGTGCACCCCCTCGGGTCCAGTATCCCCCTTGTGCCACTGCTCAGAGATCCATCCAATGGCACCATGCGACCCTTGCCAGGACCATGCAGCCAGAGGGGATAGGATACGTCAGGTACTGTCCCTCACATCCCTGTGGTTATCTATTAACCTCACATAGGAAGGACTCTGGATCCAAAAGCTACAATCACCTTGCAGGGGGCAAGTCCAGGAGATCCCACAAGATAAACTTTACTGATTTTTTTTGTTCCCTTCCCATTGTTTATTTGAAAAGGAGGGGGCAGGCTTGGAAGAAACAGAGGGCAGCCGTGTGGTGAGCAGACTGACTAGTACACAAGAGGTATCACTTTTCTCCCAAGCTCTACGACCTGGGGTAAGCCCGGTAACATCTGTCTGCTTTAAGTCCCTACCTGTCACAGAAGATAACGAAGCTTCCTTTGTCCATCACCTATTTAAGCCCAATCCTACACAGAGAACTGCAGACATACACCTTTCAACCACACATTTTGCAATGCAAGATCAGGGCACTCGATTACAGGCCATCTGGAGCACACAATTTCTATATAGTGGCAGCCACACAGGGACTGATCTCTGTCGCTACTGTAATCTAAATATTAACAACAAAGCCAGGGTGTAGGTGAAGATAACAGTGATTTTAACAGGGATTAGAGTTTCCCATTAGTTACAGTATTTATTTTTCCAGTCATTTAATGGATAGTGACACATGCATTTAAATAGGTCCTGAGGAGCATGAAAATGTACCAGCAACGAATGGATAGGAAGCATCTCCAGCCAGAAAACGGGTGATTCCTTTATCAAATAAAGAAGGGAGAGTTATAAGATATGCAGTGGCACAAATCCACCCACACATCTGAGAGAGAAGATAGCCTGGAAAGTCAACTCTTCTGTCACTTTCTTTAATGTACCTCCTCCCACCTCAACTTACACTGTCCCCTTCTGGCACAGACAGGTCTCAGCTGGAGAACAGGAGCCCCACCTGCCCCGCATTGTCAAAAAGTTAATATGCTGAAACTTTCAACTCTCCCCTCTCCATCCTACTGAGCTGAGCTGGATTGTGTAAGCAGAATTACAGCTTGCCAAAATATTTAGCTATATCAAGTTCATGCCCATATTTAGATTAAAGCCACAGGGTAAAACAGGGAGACACATTTAATGCCAGTTTAAATATTAATTCTTCTCTTCTGGCTGATATTTCACTTACAAAGGCTTAACCCATTGGGTCAAATTCTTCTTATCTCCTACGCAGAATGGTGAAAACCCAAAAGCCAATGGATTTGGTCTGGATTTACTCAGCTGTGCCTGAGAACAAAATGAGCCAACTGCCTCGTTTCCCATTAACTTCCTGGTCTCGAACCTCAAAGAAGCTGCTTAGCGCATGCTGGAGATAAGGCGGGTGAGAGAATATGTATTTTGGATGGATACACGTGACCAGAAGCCTAGCTATGCTGCGCACAGAGGCAGTCGGTGCAAAACCATGCTCATCACCTTGCTACGTAACTGCCCCCAATGAGACGTGGATGAGCAACCAGAGAGACCCGCAGATAGAGACAAAGCCGGCCCTGGCAGAGTTCCCAAGAGGCAAAAGGGACAGCCAGAGACTCCCCAGAGATCAGCCCTATCGCTGCTGTCGCTGCTGAGTTTAGGCAGGGCGGTATAAAACCCACACTCAGACAGGCAGATCATTGCTATCCGATCCTTTCCTCTCACCACTCACAGTCACTTGTCTGTCTCCTCCACACATTGCGGCTGCTCCTTAGCCTGCCTCCCTTAACGCAGTACCTGCATCCATGTGGTGGAGAAAGTGAGCTCTTTGGGGCAGGGCCTGTCTTTTTACTACCTCCTTGTCCAGCTTCTAGAACATTCCTTGGTCTCTAAGTGGGGCCTCCCAATACTACCAACATCCCGAAACACTGTGTCTTTATTTCCCTGTGCTCCCATGGCCATAGCCATGTGTGACAGAATATACACACCCCATGCTAGTCAGGAAAGGGTCAGTCCCACACTGGGCAGACTCCACATGCTAGGCCAATATGGAGGAGAGCAGCCCAGCTCAGTCTGAGCTAAGTGGGGGCTACAGCCCTTATCTGCAGGAGCAGGAGATCCTGGGACCATAACCAGAGATCTTGTGCCATCAGTCCCAGGTGCCTGTGCCAAGGATCCTGGAGACCCCGGTGCCCCAAGGACTGCAGTTTTAGGAAGCCTGGTATGAAGTGACCCAGGCAGGGAGATTGAGTGGGATCTCTGACCCATGCAAGGTCAGCATGTTGTGCTTGGCTTTCCTGCTGGCCCATTGGCAGAGCAATCCACCACGGTTAGGGCCCTCGGTTGGGCCCCAGAGAAGTCGGGTGGACCAGGCTCACTACTGCAGCAACCATTCCCAGTGGTGATGGCCCTGGTCATCAAGCCATGCAACCCTGCACTAAAGGGTCACTGTACTGACCCTAACTAGTAGGCAAGACTGCCCTGCGCTCATGGGCTGCAGTACTCACTCTGAACATTGGACCTCATCCTGGGGGTGTCTACAAGGGTCTGGTAGACCTTAACTGCAGCATCAGCACACCCACTATCCACCAAACCAGAAACTAGGTACACACACAGCAGCACACCACCACTCACCTCCTGTCCCATGCAAGACTGTAAACTCTTTGGGACTGGGGAGCATTTGTGGAGGAGGTTGTCTTTGTACAGCCCTAAGCACGACTGAGCCTTCATTCCTGGCTGGTACCATTGCCAAACAAACGCATGCCATAATCATATCCATTCCACCATCAACACATCCTGGCCACTTGAGAAATCTGTCTGAAATGTTCTACCCGCTAGAGTTAGAAGCGAACTCTATGGCTGCCACAGCTGACAGCAGTTGTACGATAAATATTCTTGCTACTTCTATTTATTTACCCCGGGAGTCTGAGGGCAGGTCTACACTAGACCTGAAAGTTGATCCTAGATGCTCGATTCCAGCTATGACAATTGAGTAGCTGGAATCGACTTATCTACAAATGACTTACTGGCTGTCCTCACTGGCGGAGGTCGACAGGAGAAACGTTACCATCAACCTCCCACACTCCTCATGAGGATGAGGAGTAGCTGAGTCAACTGTTGAGCCCTGATAGTTCCCCAGTAGGTGAGCAAAACTGAACCCGGAAGATTGTCCCTAACCAGGTCAATCTCCCAGTAAGTGTAGATGTGCCCTGAGAGATGCAGAGACACTTTGATCTGGCTACACTACTGCTTAAATCGATGTGAGTAACATCCCTCAGCTAAGTGAAAAAGTCATCCCCTGAGCAACATAACTTCACAAGATGTTTACACCAAGCTGCGTTGGTGAGAAACCCTATGCCCACAACACAGCTATGGCCTCTCATTGAGGCAGATGAATTCCACTGACAGAAGAAACAATAAGTCGTCCTTTGTCACCTTATAGATTACAGATATAGTGGAGCATAAGCTTACGTGGGCAAAGACGCACTTTGTCAGATGCATTCATCAGTATGCCCATAAAAGCTTAGGCTCCACGACATCTGTTAGTCTGTAAAGTGCCACAGGACTTCATTGTTTTGGCGGATACAGACTAACATGGCTACTGCTCTGATACTGACAGAAGAGTGTAGCGATGGTAAATTAGCATCGTAGTGAAGACAAGCCCATTTGCTATTCACACTGCATAATCAATCAGAAGACTCTGCCCTGACTTGAAAAGACTCTCATAAGCATCAGGCATGGGAGCAGGAAAAGGACAGAGTGAAATCCTATTCCCCCACTGGTCAATCAAAGTTTTACCACTGATTTCAGCGAGTCCCCTTTGGTGGGGATAGACACAAGCACTTTGTGGTAGCATAACTCTGCTCTGGTTATGGCTAATGTGAACCTGAACATTAAAGCCCAACAGGAGCAGAGTTCGGCCAATATTGAGCATTGCTGGAATCTCACCTGGAATTTTTTGTTTAATGTAAATTCATTTCTGGACATACTATTTGAAGACAGTCTGGGGAAAAAAATGACCCATTTAAAAAACAAGTTGACAGTGTACCATTAGTTTTTCTTGTTCCCAATGTCTACCTCAAGGTACTGTCGAGATCAAGTAGGTTAGAGAAACTTTAGAAGTCTCTAACCAGTGAAAAAATACGCATTCCCCTTGGATTTCAATCTGATTCATGAATAACAACATTCACTCGACTTCTGAAAAATGTCACATCTAATATTCCTGTGCAATTTTAAGTTTACAGAGTCTAGACACATTTGTATCTGGTCCTGTAGCAGAGCCAGAGATCAAAGTGATGATTAAAATCTAAGTTCTGGTGGAAGTTCAATCACTTCAAAGTCTGTAGGTAGTAACAGCACCATACATACATTCATACAGTTTCTGTAATAAGCCTGCTAGAACTGGAGCTCTCAACCAGATGGAAATGAGTCAAGACTTAAGTGCCAGTAGATGGCACTCATAAAGCTGTATCAAGAATTGAGTGCTACCTAGTGCAGAGTCCACGGTGATGTGCTGCTTCTTCTGGTTCAACCCTGCAGCCTGGTCACTTCTAGTCATCAGCTCCCTGACTCACTTCCATGGCAACAAAGTCCTCTCCAACAAATAATTCCAAGGCCTTGTGACAGGTCTTCTGCCCTGACTCTAGGACCAGTGGTCTTTGCACCCCCTCTTCACTGGATTTCACCACCTCTCTGTTTTCCCAGGCCCATGGCTTCTCAAGGTTTCGCTCCCTTTCACAGTGGGGCCTCATCAGGTGCTTGTCCTGCTGGCCTCCAAAATTCCCATATGAAAATATAAATATTAGCTACTTCTGGCCTCCTCAGGCTTGAAATTTGACCCCCAACCCCTTGAGTTTCCCCTGTGATCCTCTCACAAGTGAATGTCTCCCAGGAGGGCCAAGTGTAATTTGTTTTCACCTCTCTGGCACCCCTTCTCTCCTTAGCTTCCTTTCTTTACAGTACCCACCAGCTCTTCTCCCAGCTGTCATTGGGACTGGCCCATCCTCCAGGTGCCCTAATGGAGCTGCCCAGCTCCAGTTAGCAATTAGCCAGTGTGGGGTTTACACCCTACAGGCAGGTCACACTGTTAACTGCTCATCTTTGCTCAGTTGCTAAACTTCAGAGGACTCTGGGGCAGGAGACATAATAAAGAGCTGGTTACCAGCTGGATCCAGAATGACCATCCAGGCCCATGAGAATCTCTCCATGATTATTGCTCTTATATTATATTATATTACTCTTAATATATTAAATGCCTGAAGAGTTTCTGCTGCTGTAGAACATAGAGGGAGGAGATGAACTCTGCTTCAGTGATCTTGAACCAAGACGAATCCTGAAAAACCCTACACAGTCCCTATGTCTTTACTCACAGGACTGTACACTCTGACTCTTCTTCTGCGTTTTCAGCCATTTTTCCTGACCACTGCTGATCCTTCTACAGCAACAAATAAACCAAGGTGTCTTCTATACAGCCCTGGATAGAAAGCTGGTTACTACAAGGGCTCTGCCCGCGTTTCTGGGAGGAGATGCAGCAGACTCTCACAGCCCCTGAGAATACATGTTTGTCAGACAGAAGAGGTAAGCAGACACACAGGCTTCTTAGCTTTAAAAGAAATGCTGCACAATGGGAATCAAGTGTCAGGATTACCAAGGTGAAAGCATTTCACTGGAATCTATGTACGCAGATAAAATAAATAAGAACCAGGCAGTCTAAGCCAGTACAGATAGCCCATACTAAATGTATATGTCTGTGAAGAACCAAAGTTTTAGAACACACATGAACCAGTAAGAAGTGCTCTAAACAGACACGTTGTTGTTGATTTCAAATTATCCTTTACTTTGAAATACATTAAGAACCCATAAAACTCCCACGGAGCTATTGAGCTGTACGTGCTATTTTGCAAAATCAGCAAAAGAAAAATCTGTTATTGATCTATAATTAAAAATTAGTTGATGCCAGTCCTTTGTGAATTGTTATTCTCCAGTAGTGGAGATACGCTGCTTATAGATCTTTCCCAAGTGACAAGAAGCAGAGATAAATCGACTATTCACATAAAGCTCTCGTCCATCACATTAACTCTATAAATAGTGATACAATGGGAAACAAAAATCAAGCATTATGTTTGAATATTTAAAAAATGGCTGTATAATTGATTTCATTGGAATTTCTAATACACTGCCCGATTTCCATGCACGTAATCTGGAAAGAAAACACTGTCTTCTAATTGCTGCCTTTGGCAAACATTTCAAAATTTTGTTTTAAAAAAATTAGTGTTTTCTGAGCAGTACCAAGAAGCTGCTGAGTGAAAGTCTCCAAAATACTTCAGCAGAGCTAGCATGATAATTTGGCTATTCTGTCACGCAGTATTTTGCTAGAACTTCATTTTTAAATAATTTATGCTCTTTTGTTGCTTCTGCAATCAGCTTTATGTTTCCTGTGCAGGTTTAGCAAAACTGAAAAGCCTATTTTCTCATGCAAAGGCAAAAACACATTAGTTTTGTTTGTCTTCTGACATACACTAGTGACAGCTCCTCTGTCGAAAGTCCTTGTGATACTATGAGATAAATGCAACATGCGGGGAGATTACTATATTTAGCTACCCACCATTGCTGGATCTCCATGTAGACATGCCAAGCAGCCGAACTCTTCATGCATTCTTCTGTGACAAACATGTTTGCCCAGGCTGTAGCTCTGCCTGTGTGAGGGCTTTTAAGACAGGAACAGCATATGCACACAGTCCCTAATGACCTCTCCCTCACCAAAGCTCAGAACCACGACTGTAGCCTCTTCCTCCTGGACCTGCCAGCTGCCTCTAACACAATCAACCCTATTTCTCTTGACATTTTGACACTGGGGACTGTGTCCTTTACTGGTTCTCCTCCCACCTCTCTATTTGCTCTGTCAGAATTTCCTTCAGTGACCCTCCCACCTTTTCTGTCCTTGGTCTCCTTCCTTAGTTACCTGCATGTCCATAGGTAAAGCCATTGACCTCTCCCTGTGGCCACAGCTTCCCGTTCCTGGCCAATGGGAACCAGTGGGAAGCAGTTGCCTGGCCCCCTCCACTTCCTGCAGCTCCAGTTGGCCAGAAATGGTGAGTGTGGTCAACAGGGAGCTGCAAGCAGCTGTACCTGCAGAGGTGCAGGTTATGTTGCATCTGGTGGCCTGCCACGGTCTAATCTTACCTCTGGGTAATTTCATTGCCAAAGACAGAGCCAACTACAACCTTTGCACTGACCATTAGAGTTGCCAATTTCCTACTCACACAAACTCTGACATCCTTGCCCCAGTCCTGCCCTGCCTCCCCAAGGCCCCACCTATTCTCTGCCTGCCCAAGGCTCTCCCCAACTCCCTCCATCCTCCCCTCCTTCTGTCACCCACTCCCCCCACCTTCAATCACTCACTCATTCTCACTGGCTGGCCTCAGGGGGCTTGGATGTGGGGGGGGGTCAGGGCACCACCTGGGTGCGGGAGCTCTAGTATGGGGCCGCAGATGAGGTGTTTGGAATACACAGATTCAGCAGATAAGAACGAACTAAGGCAGGGTTTGAGGTGTAGGAAAATGTGCAGACTTTGGGGTGAAGGTCTGGGTTCCAGGAGGGGCCAAAATTAGGGGCTCAGAGTGTGGGACAAACCTCCAGGCTGGGTGCAGGGACAGGGGGTTGGAGTGCGGGGCGGGGGGGCTCCAGCTGGGGATGCAAGTTCTGATGTGGGGACAAGGATGAGGGATTTTGGGTACAGGAGGGGGCTGAGGGGTTCAGAGTGAGGGAGGGGGTCTGCACTGGACAGCATGTAGCACCCCCTGGCTGCCTTTATGTGCAAGAGCCAGAGTGAGGACATGCCAGCTGCCTTCTGGGAGCCATACAGCACAGAAGATAGCCTGGATCTTGCCAGCCCCGCAGCATGGCACAGCCAACCAGACAGTCAATGGGCCAATCAGCAGCACTGACTGGAACCACCGGGATCCTTTTTCAGATGGGAGTTCCAGTCAAAAATCAGGCACCTGGTCACCCTACTGATGATCCACAAATCTGCCTCTCTTTTCCAGACCTGTCTCCTGGCCCGGCCAAAAATCTCTCCTGTCTCTGACAGTTCCTTGTGGATTCATTGATTCCTAGGCCAGAAGGGAGGACTGAGATCATCTCATCTGACCTCATGTAGCAAGGCCACAGAACTTCCCCAAAATCATTGCTAGAGCAGAGCTTTTACAAATCCCGCCAATTTTGACTTAAAAAAGCCAGTGGTGGAGAACAGACCTCCTGGTGACCCACGCTGTCAGCCTCCATTGCCCATCTGATCTATTTGCAAAGCAGCACCTTTGGGCTTTCTCCCACAATACTCATCAGACTTAGGTGGAGCTCCCCACACCCACCTACCTCATTAATAATAGCAGTCCTGTGGCACCCTAGAGGCTAACAAACCTACTAGGTCACGAGTTTCATGGGTAAAACCCACTTCCTCAGATGTTTTGCCCACAAGAGCCCATGACCTAATAAATTTGTTTGCCAATAATGTGCCACAACCTTGTTATTTGTGAAGCTACAGACTAACATGGCTACCTCTTGGAGACTAGCTACCTCATTATCCACCTTCACATCCCTCTTTTACAGTGGCACCTCTAAAAGCCTGACAAGTGGTAGGCCATGGATAGTTCTCAGGCTCCCAGGGCTGAGAGTTCCCTTGTTACCAACTGCCTCCAGTGACAGGGAGACTTGTCCATTGGGGTCTGCATGTTAGGTCTCAAACACCTATCAGGCACTCAAACACTCAGCCCATTGGCCCAGCAGCCTCTCAAGGTCTAGAATCTGGAGAGCGTGATGGAAACAAATAGTTACAATATAAAACAAAATAATAAAACATGAAGTAGGGCTTATACCTTGAAACAGTTACCTTTCCTACCTAATGAAATAGGTTCTCTCCATGCTGAATTCAGTCAGCTGCAAACTGATTTCCCATAAACTAGGATTCATTTTTTCCTGAAGCCTTCCTCAGTGATTGGATGCAGATATCTTGTACCCTGTGATTAACTGAATCAATCTTTTGCCTGTATTTACAGGGAAGGGGATCCCCTTTCTATTACAATGTTCCATTTTTACCTCATAGTGATTTTAATTATTTGCTGTTTACTTTGACGGCCTTCCATTGACTGCTCAGAGATAGGGCAAGGATAGACAAGCGCGTCTTCCTTTGCATCATCAGCTGACCAGGGAGGGGTGACTACCTTGCCATTTGAATCAGATATCTAAGGCATACAACTCCCTAGTGACTAATTTTTACTCGAAGTCCGTAAGCATAATTTTCAGTGTAGTTATATTATCCCTTAAATACTACCTGTGCACAACAATTTTGAATATGGATAACTTATAAGCAGTCAGCAGAGATCTCACATCCTACTCCATAAACACCATGAAAGTAGTTTACTAGCTACCTGAGTTCCTCAGCTCTGAGACAGGACTTGCACAGGACCTGTTAACCCTCGGCCAGTGACTATAATGGGCATCTCTGTCACATGTGCAGGTTCCTCACCTATCATGCTGACGCATAGGGTCTCCTTTCTGCTCTTCCATTGGTTTGTGCATGTCCAGCTGTACATTTTGGACCTACATTGTTTGCACTTCGCTGACTGTGTTTGTACAACACCAAGCACAATGGTGTTCTGGCCTATGAGTGAGGCTCCTCAACACTATGGTAACACAAATAATAAGAATACCACTTAGCCTGCAGCCCAGCACCCGGCTCTACTCTTCAGTATATTGGGCCAACTGCTCAAGCCAGCTCTGATCCTAATGGCACCTTTTGCTTTCACTAGCAGCTACTGGGTGTGGAGGACTTTTGAAATCCAGATCCCAGCTGGGGA
This sequence comes from Carettochelys insculpta, assembly GCF_033958435.1. Classification (NCBI taxonomy): domain Eukaryota; kingdom Metazoa; phylum Chordata; order Testudines; family Carettochelyidae; genus Carettochelys; species Carettochelys insculpta. The sequence goes on along the minus strand of NC_134147.1, from coordinate 47,497,465 downwards.
CATGGAGCCCTGTGAAAAATTGACCGTCTTGTTCCACCTGCTGCTGAACAGCCTTTCTAGGCATGTTACCTGAAATTTCCAAAGCTGGCTCGGGGATTTTGGCACACGATTCCAACTGAAATGATCAAACTGTGTGTCTGAATCCCCTCCCAACTATCAAAACACTAACAAACATTTCTTGAAACGATACTGATCATTTTCCTAGTTTGGGCTTGCATTGTCTGAGTCTCTTTTGGTGTCTCACAAAGAATGAGGCTCTCACAACTAGAATGAAAGGTTATCCACTGAGTCTGTTTAATACTAAATACCACCTACCACAAATGAGGTTGAAGATACTGCAGTTATTTTGCTGAGCTGTATGTTTGCCATCCTCAAGCATTTGGAAGGAATGCAGGAGCTACTGCAATATTTTATGGCATGTAACACTTCACTACCACACAGGTAAGTCGTGAAGGGTGTTTCATTACAGAGCACAAGGCACACCAGTGCAATCAAGAGGGGCTCCACGTACATTCTGAAAATAGACAGACTGTATTTTTGCTGTTACTTGTTTAAACAGGGATTCACGCATTTTACTCAACCTAGTGCCTGGCTCTATTGCTAAAAGACAGAACACAGAGGAGCAAAGTCCACGCAGATCATGTACACAGAGCAGAAAAAATACTGCCATTCTTAGTCTAATTAACTCATATTACAGGGCATCTTCAGAACATAGATATTGCCTATCCAGTTGCTATTTTCCATTTGGCACAAGTGCAGTTACTCCTACATGGCAAAATTTAGCGGATAGTAGCATTTTGGTATGCAAAATATATCTTTGTCCTATTACACCAAACAGTTTTATACACATAGACCATAGCGAGAAATCTTTCTCTTTCAGATACTTTTGTACAAACTTCCTGTCCATTGTTAATCAAGTGGCTCAGGGTCAGAACCTCTTTTTTTCACCAAGCTGCACTTGTCTCAAAAGCATAGTAGTGGGTAAAGGTGGCAGTCAGATACATTTTGGCACCTCCTGCAGTTCTGCTAGTAGATCTGCGAAGCCAACATTGATCAGCTAAAAGTGCAAGTAATTGCATGGAAGAACATGAACTTCTGAAATGAAAATCTGCTAAGCAATTTTCAGGTGACAGAACAGATTGGAAGAGTGATACACTGTGACAAGAGAATTCCTTTTGACCAAATGGCATCCCCTTTCGAAGCGCCATTATCTAAAATGCAGCAAACGTGTGAATCTGACTTCAGTCGAATGAAGCACTTTTGGACATATGGGAGAAACGTGAGGAGCATCTTTCCAAACCACGACGCCTCTCATGGGTCATTTTTTAGCAATAAACACATACCGATCCTTCAGCAGTTTTTGTCCTCCAACATGCATGAAGTTATGGACGTAGGTGGTAGCCTAATTAAATTTTGCTGAGAAAGACTTTGCAAGCATTTTCATTGTACATTCTGCTTAGGCATCATTCAGTTGGCACACACATGATAGACTGTAAAATAAAGCTAAGCCATTAGCGATGGGAAAGACCCCTTGTCCAGACTTCCTGCCAATCCAAGATTATTCCCCAGGGCATAGCATCAGCTGTTTTACTTATTTTTCTTGTTTTTTGTTGCTTCTTTTCTGATTTTATAATTTATCCATGATTAGAAACTCATCAACACTCCAGCACATCATCATCCCAGGCAAATGTCCCAGTCTCAGTCTGCAAGCTCATTTGGAAGCATTTGTTTTTGTGAATCTCATCTAGGAAGGAATGCCTCTGTACTCACAGCTTTTAATTAATGAAGACAGCTTAATATGCACTTTTTTCACCAATCTGGCATTAAAATTGCAAAATTGCTTTTGTAGCAATTTGAGGAAGAGTTTAGGGCTATTAGAAAAAAAATTGCTGTTACTTTTCTCCATGGTCCACTTGTCTATTTCAAAACTAAGGCACATTTCAAATGAAAAATATAACACCTATTGCAGCAGTTCTTAAACTGTGGGTTGGGTCAAAACACCATCTTAATGGGCTCACCAGGGCTGGCATTAGATTTGCTCGAGCCAGGGGTCAAACCCAAAGCCTGAACCTCATTGTTCTAGGTAGTGGGGTTCAGGTTACAGGCCCCCAGCAGCACCTGAGGCTTAAGGCCTTGTGCTTCTGCATTGCCCTCTCTCCCAACCCTTCACCTTGAGATGTAGGGCTTGGAGAGTCTCGAGCTGCAGCCCTTCCTCATAAGGTCATGTAGTCACTTTTACTGTCAAGAAAGGGGTCCTGATGCAATGAAGTTTGACAACTCTTGAGCCATTACATGGAGAAAACATTGACTTCACCTGCATTCAGATTTGTAGTCACTCTTTCTAAACAAAGCCACACAAAACCTTATCCCAATCTTAGTAACAACTGTGTAAGTTCAGAGGGAGACCACTGAAGTCAATGGATCTTTAATGATGTAAAATTGGAGAGCAATTAGAATTATACCCATGGTTTGAAAAAGGCCTAAGTTGTAGTTTTTTACCCTTCACCACAATAGCTTGCCAGGCTTTCTTGAAAGCAGAATATTTTTATGCGGTAGTATTCCACTGAGTCTTCTGGGTAAGATTGTCTACTTTGGGGTAGCTCCATGGAATTCATCTTGAGTTTTTAAAGGAAAAGCTTCTGCTGACTTTGAATCTCCCTAGCAGGACATGTTTACTGTGTGCTGCATAAAGACTTCTTTAGGTCCTCTATCACCTGCAAAATTCACCTCACCTGCTTCAAGTTTATAAAATTACTAGATTTTTAAAGAAACAGAAAAGAATTGGAAACACAAATCTGGCTCCAACTAACGATTAGGGAGAAGGGGAAATACCCAAACTCATCAAAATGGCTCTTTTCACTAGAGCTGTTTCATTTGGAGTCCCAGTGAACAGATTCAATGTGGTGTTCATTCATGAGATTACAAAATAAAGCAGAAATGTAATGAAGTCCTTGACATTTTTAATTCATCACTCTCTAAACACCAATTACTAAAATTACCACATCTTAAAGTCAACTGCAAAATCAGCGTGAACATGGAGGGAAGTCTAGGATTACGTGCTGAATACTGTTACCTACCCAGGTTTGATGGTTTTAAGCACAGATCCAAGTTTTTAACTTGCTCTGAAGTTGTTCTTCCCATCAGTGAAATATTCTGGACCAAAGAGCCTCGTTTCCCCAGCCCTTTTGTCGGGGCCACACTAGCTCCTTTGCATTTGGCGCAACACTGGGTGTAGAAGTATGACCAGGATTTGCCTCCAACTGAACAAAAGCTCCATGTGGGGGAAAGAAATTTAAATTTTTCCAAATCAAGTCCTGGAAAGATACATGAAATGGTATACATAATAGTATTCCATGTCCGGTTTGGAAAGACATCATCCTAATGTATCATGTCATCCCCCCAGCAACAGGAATTTACTATTGCTAGAGAAGATAAATGTAAGTTAAAAGCAACCTTTCAAGGGAGAGTTCAGTAAACTTCTACAGTTCATATAACACTTATTGTAGACCCCCATTCTCCTTTCCTGGGGGGGAGGGGTTCATTTTCTTTTTCCCTTTTCCTGTACATTTTCATTATCTATAATGACAGAAATGCAAACTTAATTAAAAAGAAATCATTCTGAGGATGTCTCATTTCAAATAATAAATAAAAAGCCACATCCTATAGAAATGTCATGTAAGCAGATGAAGGAAATCAGTTTTAATTTACCAGATTGTAATCCATTTTAAGAAACTGCTTACCACGAAGCTTTACTCCTTAATTGGAGCATTTTGTCTTTGTGAACTTTTACTTATTACTGCATTATGATCTTTCCTGGCTAATATTCTACAAAGAGCTAATTAATAATAAGACAGTCTAGCCAATGCAGATAGGCCAGAGTGAAGAGAGAATTAGATATACATTATTCGGAAATAATGGTCACACTTTGAAAAACAACTAAAGGATTTTATTGACTAAACCAGTTTAACAAATGACACTTAAATAATTCATTGGCATGTTAAAACAATGGCAGGATTGGAAGCTTATTAAGTAATTTTTCCTACCAGACATCATGCTGCATTGACTATAATTTTTTAGTATCATTAACTAATTAAGAATGAAATATTTCAGAGATTAATTTTTATGAAAAATTCATAAAATATAATTATCAGAGAGGTAGCTGTGTTAGTCTGTAGCTTCAGGAACAACAAGAAGTCTTGTGGCACCTTATAGACTAACAGATATTTTGGAGCATAAGCTTTCGTGGGCAAAACCCCACTTTGTCAGATGCATGAGTGGGGGGTGGTTTCAGAGGGGTGTTTAAAGAGTGGGGTCCCAGTAAGACGGAGGGCCAGAGCTGACAAGGTCTACTCAGCAAGATGGAAATGGCCTCATAAGTACTGTTGATACTGGGCCATTTCCATCTTGCTGAGTAGACCTTGTCAGCTCTGACCCTCTCTTTTACTGGGACCCCACTCTTTAAACACCCCTCTGAAACCGCCCCCCCCACTCATGCATCTGACGAAGCGGGTCTTTGCCCACAAAAGCTTATGCTCCAAAATATCTGTTAGTCTATAAGGTGCCACAAGACTTCTTGTTGTTATAAAATATAATGGGATTCAGAGAAAGAGATTGAGGCTGTCTGTGTTTATTGACTGGGCCATACAACTAACCTACTTCAAAATAAGCTCTCAAAATTCAAACCCAGGAGAGTGAAAACATTTATTATTTCAAAACACTAACAAAACAATCCCCACTGATATTGTTCTTTTTTTCCACGTGGTTTATGGTAATTTTGTATCTGAGAGCAACTTTTATCAGCCTTTATTTAGAGCTAAATTCCAAACTCAAATTAGATGCATGTAACTTTCACTAGCTTCACCAGAGCAAATCAACTCTTCACAAAGACTTCATTCAGAATGGTGATATGCTCCATCCGAATGCCATGGCTTCACCTCATCCAACCCCTGCTGAGCTCCTGCCAGACCTTCCACAGCCCCAAATAGCTCCTCTGCCAGCCAGTGCTCTGCTCACAACCTCAGCCTTCAGGCTACTGTTTTCACCCTTTCCAGGCTCTCCCTCCATTCAGCATCCCACACCTCACCCACCCTCTCAACTGCTGAAATCAGGCTAGAGGAGGCAGTAAAAGATCTCTTCCGTACCACCTAAAGCCAAACACCTCCTTTTGGCCTGGCCTGCTACAGCCAAAGATACATTCACTTCCTTTATCCTACTTTCATAATAAGGCTCCAAACCTGTGGGTTGATATTTGACTCTCTATAGCTGCACAAGAGCATTAATCTGCCTAAGTGCCATCTCACTTCACCAACAGAGCTATCATGAGTTTAAGGCCAGAAGGGACCATTCGACTCTTGTCTCGGCTCCTGTGTATTATGTATCCAATCAGCCATTATGTTTCATTCAGCTATCCCCCATTCAGTGAGGCAAATTTCTCCCCACAATTTAGAATATCAGGGCTTGTATTTTTAAACCCATTTGAAACAACAGCAACAAAGAAGAGCTAAAATTAAAACAACAGAAATAGCAAAGGAAAAGTAATTTCTTGGCTTTCTAGTCTTAGCTGTTATCACTGCGTCTAACGTTTGACTTTATCTTTAACGTAGTCTTAACATTTGTTGCACCTCAGATGGAAATGAACATGATTGGGTGACAGCAAACATATCTGTGCCTCCCCCCATGGCTCTACAACTTACTCGGCTGTATCAATCCTATCCGTTGCCTGAAAAAGTTCATTCATAATAAGCCTTTTCTTGAGGCTAACCATTAATGAGAGTTATTTGTGAGCTCACAGCTCAGATTTCTGTACACTCAGTAGCACTCATACTCACTGTAAATGCTTTCTGTTAAAAACCCCTAATAGTTTTAATCCTCTTCTCCTCTTTTGAATGAGATGCCAGCTACATATTTGAAGTATTCTAACTGTATTTGTATTTGTTCTCTCTGGATATCAAAACTCGATTATAGCTATTTGCACGGTAATGCTGAGTACACAGAAATGGATGGGAACAATATGTATAAGGAAACGGTGAACCCCAAACACTTCAGACTTTCGTTGGGAAAAGGATCTGAAGTGACAATTACCAATGACTGCGGCTAACCCCATAATTATCAGCGGGACAGCTAATGTGAAACTAATATGAAAACTGTAATTTAATTTCACTTAAAAGTTAGATGTTGAAATTGGTTTAATTTTATTATGATTTGGATAAAGAACAAATTACTTTTTGTATTTTCATATGCTCCGGGAGTTTCAAAGTGCTGTAGCTATATAATGAGTTAAATACTTCCCCCTACACTGTCCTTGCTTCAGATTGGTCCCAGGAATTCCCCCCTTCTGTAAGAGCTACACCAATTCAGCAATGCTCAGGAATCTGCTGTGCTGGGACCACTGCCCATCATGTCATTGTTGCCTTTACTCCCCCCATCTTCCCTCTTGTATTCCACACTTGTCCCCTGTTTTACAGTTTGTAAACCCTTTAGAGGAGGGACCACCTCTTTCTATAGGATTGTTGAGGGTCTAGAGCAACTGGGCTGCATCCACTACTGGATGCTGCCATTGCACCATAAACAGCACCCACTGGTGCAGCAGCTGGGTAGGCGAGAGGATCAGCCACAGTTCAGCCAACAGCCACTTGCGATCTGCCCTACACATCAGTGTACATTTTGTGTGGGAGGGCTGATATAAACCAGAACAACAAGGCTGCACCCCCAACACACACCTTATTCAAATAAAAAACTCCATGGGACATTTTACTTTCACCTGGATAGCCACCAAAAGACATGAGCTGGAGTATAGCTTCTGAAGCACTGAAGGTCCAGTGGCACTGTCTTGTCCTAGGACTGTCCATCAGCATTTAGTTTTGTTCAGTCCCATGTAAGACTTGAACTTAATACTTTTCTGGTGGGAGGCAAGAGTGCTACCCATACTAGCACCAATACGATGAGAAGACCCTTTTTGTCTGAAAACAGAATTTAATTGCAGTTTCATTCATGATAATGACCTACATAACTTTCCGTGGTGGGTTACAATTTATCTTGTCTTAATGGGAAAAAGAAAAGAAAATTAGCAGAGATAGGAAACTGGAAAATGCTTGGAATGTAACGTTTTAACTAATTAAAATATGTCCAGACACCACTTTGAGAAGGGCAGCTACAAACTAAGATTCCTGTGAACCGTTTTCTCTCCAAAAGATTCTATGCCTCTTTCGAGTTTACAGCAAGGTAATTAAAATTAACCTTAAAACAAAATCAGAAAAGCCCAGACTTGTATCAAAAGATACCATTTTCAGTGGGGGTTTGTTACCTTCACTTCTCCTAAAGCAGAACGTAACCCCACATTCCTGTTCCATTTCTAAAAGTAAGATCGTTACCGACCATGCAAATGCGAGCATACACATTAAACAAGGACAGCAAGGGCAATTCTACAGAGCTGCCATACAACAGACAGCAGCTGTTTGCACAACAAATGTTCTCCTGAAATCAAGATACCAGGTGAAGAAATGGGACTAAGGGTGTGTTTACACTACCAATGTTTATCAAGGAAAACAACGTGGACACGTGGAACTTGCCAAAAAAAAAAAAAAAAAAGATCACCAAAGGGTGTTTAGATTTGATCTCACCTACACAGCTTCTGCCTAACACTGGAGTTGAATAGTCATGCCAATAGGAGAGCGCTCTCCTACCCGCATCGTGCATCTTCAGCAGACAGGCGATAGCAGCACTGCTGCATTGGTGTGGCTGTGCCAGTGCTAGCACAGCAGTGTAAACTAACCCTAAGGCTTCCTTTGTGCAATTTCTTTAGACTGCAGGAACCTGCACGTCATTGAATCTTTCGCACTTACTATTTTTTCATAGTGCGTCCACAAAATAATTCAAATTGCCACTGAATTGTCATTAAAGCAGCATACCATGGCATAGTTAGGTTCTGTTTGGCAATGCATTGTCAAATAACTGAGATGTTACTAAGCAAATGCTGATGTGAGGCCATGCAAATGGTGCATTATCCCTCAGCTCAGGTTGGGCCATGCTGCACTGAGAACTTTCCTGCCCCTACCAACAATTGTACTTAATGACACGTTGGATCTCTCCAGTCTGGCTCCCTCAGGACCTGACTAGTACTGAATGAGAGAATTTGCTGGACCACGGGAGGTCAATATTGTCTAGCAGCATCACCAACACTGCCCTGGGAAGACATTTAGGGGTAAATTACAGCGACATAACAGCACAGAACACTGGCACCCAGGGCTGGTGACTGTAACCAAACTTTCTGGGACTATGGGAAACTTGGCCACACCTGTGATAAGTGGTCACCTGGCTAACTAAAATCATGCTGGATTATGGATGTTGCAGAGTGAGAGTGTGCCTGAAGAGAGAGGTTCAACCTGTACTTTTAATAAATTGGACTAAAGGAAAATGTATCTTAATGGAAAAATATTACTCCCTATGCACCTCAGCTCACACCACATGATACTCAATGGCAAAGGGGTGCAGCACTAATAATTCAACCTGGCTGACACAATAGGATGTGCTGAGATAGTAGCAGAATTAGAGAGGCAGCGTGTCCCAGTGGAAAATGCACCAGACTGGCACAGGTTTGATTTCTACTTCTCCCACTGACTTCCTTCATGGTCCTACACAAACCTCTTTACCTCTTTGGGTGTCAATATCCTCATCTATCCAACGGGTATAGTGATACTTGATGGAACCTACCTCCTATATCAGCTAGTTTCAGGTCTATGGATCAAAAGCACACTATAAAACCCAGTATTACTGTCATAAGAGTGTTTTCACCCTTTACAATCCTATGTAGCATGTGCTCTGTGAGATCTCAGTTGCCTTGTTTCCCAAGAAAAGACCAGAATGTTAGTTTCTTCACCACCACCTTTCTCAAGCCAATATAGAAACAACAGCAAATACTTGGTAGGTTGTGTTCCTTCTATGACAACATCAACAACGTAAGTCAGATTTTTGAATGCAATTTAAAAAAGAATGGGAGAAGATGCTAAAAGGGACAATTTATTTACCGATCGCCATGATTTCATTCTTGGGGGGAAGTGGATGCTTCAACAAGGAATTCTTGCTGTTCTCCGCTGTGAGTATTTCCATTTGTGATGCACCCTGCTTGGTGTCACATTGCATTTTTTTAGCCATGCATTTCAGGCACAAAAAAGATGAAGGCTGGAAATGCATTGCTTGATGCTTCCTCTAGTAAATCTAACTGTGGAATATTAAGGGGTGTTAAATAAATTGGACAAAGAGGTGCTTTGGGAGTAAAAGTGGCAGACACACTGTCATGAATGAGCAATTAGATGTTCACAAACCAGCTTATCACAAATTCCATGCCTACAATATCTATTACTGAAATGACCTTGAGAGCTGACTCATTCTCCCTTAACCTAATGAGCACGCTGAGTATAATCAATTAGGTTTCCAATTAAAATTATAATTTGTCTAACAAACTCTTCTTAGCTTTCAGACATTTCTTAACAAAGCCAGTTACACACTGGTAGAAGATAAATATTAATTTTCTGTTGTGTCCTCATTTTGCCATTTAGACTGTGGGTAATTTACTAAAGCTTTTTTCTATTACTACTACTATGTTTTACCTTTCAGCAAAATTTAGTTGAGTTTCAGCGTTGAATAGCAAGGGATAATTATGATACTAAACAGCGAATTACCTTTCCCCGACAAGGTTTGTAAGCTGCCATTGGCAGCCTGTGTACATTCGTTAGCTCGGTCCACTGTACAATTGGAAGTGTGTGTTTGTGTATGCACACGTACACACAACTGGATCAGCTAGTTCTCTAAAGCAAACTGGAAGATGTTGACCTGCTGAGGTCAAGCCAACAAACATAAGCAAGGCATACCCTAAACAGATTGCCATCGCCTTCACTCTCAAAGGCTGTTGCTAACTATCAGGTCAGTCAAATCATGTGCGTCCATAGTGTGGATGGTGTGAGAAGTTTAGGGAAACAATTCTGAATATATGTGGGTGATGTTTTCAGATGAAAGGTAAAAAGACATAATAGGCTGTGTCTACACTACAAAAATAACTTCGAACTTGCTTACTTCGAAGTGCAACTTGGAAGTAAAACATCTATCCACACCCTACTTTGAAGTTCAACTTCAAAAGTAGGGCACTACTCCATTCCTGGGAATAGAGTAAGGACTTTGAAGCTGGGCTCCCTACTTCAAAGTTAACTTCAAAGAGAAAAATGTGTGTAGACTCTCCACTGGCTACTTTGATGTAATGCCTAACTTTTAAGTTAAGTTCTAGGTTAGTTCCTTGTGTAGATGCACCCATAGGGTAGTAGCTGCAGATATTGATAAACTAAGTAAGTTGGGATGGAAAGTGATTGTGGAACCATATTTAAGGAATAAAGATGGCTATTTGCATAAGCCAGATATAATTTTTTTAGAGGGGAAATTGCAGTGGTGGTGGATGTTACCATTTGATGGGAAGATAATTCTGATAGTTTGGAGAAGGCCCCCGGGGAAAAGGCAAGCTATTACTCCAATTTGGTGGAGGTTATTAGAGAACTAACTGGGAGCACAAATGCCCACATTTTGGCAAATAGACCCACAGTAATGATGAATTATTAAGGCTCCTTGGAATTGAGAAAGGAAAGTCTTATAGGAAAAAATCAGATGGACTTATGTTGTATGCCACTGATATGATGGACATGGGCAGTGACAGTGATCCTGGAGGTCCATTCCAAGTATCATATTGTACTGATATTATACATGTTTCTCCAAATTTGAACTCTGTTTTTTTTCCACTTTTTATCATGGATTATTGGTACTTAGTACCTCTAGGTCTGTGGCGATATTTTCACCTCTTCTTTTCCATACGAAGGTTTCACTATATGTAATAAATACTTAGTCATTTGGATTATTTCTATTGTATTCAAATTATTTTTTTTTCTTTTACCTGACGTGACTTTGGACTGTCCACAAAAGTTATGAGATATTCTCCACATCTGAAGAAGTGGGTCTGTTCCATGAAAGCTCATCACCTAATAAATAATATTGTTAGTCTAAGGTGCTACAGGACTGCTCTCTTTGTTTCAGGAAAGGGCAGGTAGTCACACCTCTGCAAATAGGCAACTGTAGAATAACTTTTCAGCAGAGGCCCCCTGCAACCACAGATAGGCAACCACAGCAAATTGCTCATCAGAAAATAGAAATGTTTGGGGATTTTTTTTTTATTTTTAATTTCCACTTTTCTTCAACAAAGCAGAGAAAAGGCTAAATCTGTCCTGCATGCATCAGTTTCCAGGCGTCAAAAGGAGAAGTTGTTCCTACCATTCACAACCTCACACAAGCAGCAAGTCAGGGTTTCACATGATGCTCAAGAGAGCATTATGAGATTGATTTATGACTTATACAATTTGACTCTTTCCACGCAAGTGAAATAAGTCTGGCTGACAAGTCCTGCTTGGTTAGACCACCTCTCCAATGTCCCTTGTATCAAGGGACATCATGCATTTTAATCCCAAAGTTCTCTATGCACCACACAGCTTCAGCAGCATTTGCCTCAGGAATGAAGACTCACAAGGCTGAAAAATTTACAGCAAAGGAAGCAAATAATTCCTTAAATGAAGGCACCGGGTCCCTCCCTCTTCTTGTACCTCTGTCACACGGGTGCAGCCTGGGTTTGGGCCTTGGCAAGTTCTAAGGGTTGTATAACAATACAAGTTGTATCTTCCCGGTCTGGCGCCCTCAGCCCTGAACCAAGCAATGTGCCAGACCAGGGAGGTCAATACCAGACCCTCTGCTGCTCCTGGCTGCAGGGCTGTGTTCTTGGCCCCTCTCCATAGGGCCTTGCAGCCACCCTACCTCTTCCCCTGAGTGTCCTCAAACCCCACCAAGTCAATGCTGGCTCATCTGCTGCCACCAGGAGCACGCCCCAGAGCCAGTGGCAGCAGAGGGGACGGTATCGACTGAGCAGGGACACAGGGCTGCACTTTTGGCCTCCAGCCCCAGGGCTCCATAGCCTCCCTGCTTCTTCCCTCAAGTGTTGCCTGGACACCCATTCCTGCCCTCTCCACTGAGCTGGAGTACCACAAATGATCGGAAGGGTAGGGAGGGGTTGCTGAGCATAGCAATTGGCTTGTCCCCATTAGTCTTTCAGCTGGGGAATGCTCCTGCCCATAGAAACTACTGAACTACGGAAGTCCAGACCACAGAGGTCAAACCTGTACCAGGGAACACAGGATAAAAAATCCAGGAAGTGAACAGCTGTCACATCCCACGTAGCAATTCTGTCTTCTCCACACTCTACAGCTAATGAATTGACTGGCCAATATTTCCTATTTATTCCTGACAACAAAATCTAATCCAAGTTAATTTTTTAGAAACAATAGTTATTTGAAATTAGATTACTCAGCAAATTAAATAATACATTTTGCTACCTGGGCATTGCCTCTGCCTTCAGTCCTCCAAAACACAACTTTGCTCCCTCAAGCACTAAGACTCAGCTTCAAAACTAGTTATGGATTTGATAATTTAACAACATGGAACAAGTAATTGTTCAGGGGCTATTTGTGATTTCATTAGATTCTACTGGTAATCAATAGTTATCCATTAATTCATTAACTTATACATTCCTCATTTTTGTCCAAAGGCAGAAATTCTGTTCCGGAAGATTTTTTTTTCCCTCTATTTGTGCTCATTCAGCTTTACTATGCAAGAAGGCTGTGATCAAACTGTATATATTAAGAAGAGCAAATAAGTGAGCAGCAGCAGAACACTCCTACCTTACAGATCTGACTGTGGGATGAGATTTAATACTAAAACCAAGGAAAAGAAATAAAACAACGGGCCCTATTCTCCACAGGATGCACGCATAACACTCATAAATGTTAATGGAAGAGACTGAATGTGTGTGCACTGAGCGCAGTTTATTAGAATCTAATAAATTTGGCGATTTGCCCTTGGTGTCGTCTATAGCCACACATTGTGACAGAGCACTGGTGAAAAGAAAGAAATATGACGACAATAATGGCATATATCAAATCACACTTTATGGACATCATTAAAATAATTTATGGTGCACAAATAGTTACTAAAACTACACAAACAAGTTGTAATTGGGAGTGCAAGTAAACATCTAGTTGGTTGTTTACACACCAGAACTCAAGATCTCTACTTTGTAATTGGGTGCAACTTCAGTGACTTCACCAGGGATGTCACCACTGATGCTAGCTGAGAAATTGGGTTCAAAGCCATGGAAGTTATATGTGAAAGGGGGGGCTCAAAGAGCTGAGAAATCAGAACAGCAGCCAACCATAAAACTGGCACAAATTGATTTGCTTTCAAGTTTGTGCAAAAAAAGAGAGTCCAAGACCAGAGTGGGTTTGCGGCTGGACTGTCAACACCTAAGGTGGCCTCTCCATAGAGGGCTCAGGCACACAGATGAGCCATTACGCAGAGCTGCCCAAGGTATTCCTCCTCTTGGGGCAAACAGTCAGATGGCTCCCACAACGGCCCACGGCCCACAAACACATCTAACCTCTGCTACTGGAATGACACCCATGTAACTTCAGAATTGGAGCCTGTTTAACAAAGTCAGATGCTCAACAACATTGGTACCAACCCACTGGTTTAGTTTGCTTGCCTGTTTATTTTCTCCGTCCTCTGTCACTGAGCTTGGATCTACACCACAGTGTAGACAGGATGCAATGAAGATTCAGTGGGGCAGCTACAGCAGAGGCACCTGGTCAGAGTACTCACAGGAGAAAAGGAGATGACACAGGGTTGCAAAAGGGAGCGGAAAGAAGGAAACTCAGTAAGACAACGGATTTCCAACATTTCATGTATTCTCCTTGCCTGCCTTACCTGCTTACACTGTCAGCCCTACAGGTGGCAGACTGTTTTTGTACGTGTTTGTACAGCACCTGGTGTACTATAGATTACAAAATAACATAAAAAAGGAAGCGGGTGAAAAGTCAAATGCCTGAGTGGATTACCAAGCAACACAACTCTTTTCTTCCCCCTCCACAAAGCTTGACTAGTGTAACACTGGATTCCTAGAGCTTGCAGGCCTTGTTTGCAACACTAGCAGGCAGGATTTATCCAGTATTTAATATCCATCTGTGCAACAGACACTGCACTGAGGGCAAATGCTGAATTTCCCAGACTTGCATTCTTGCACTGTGCTGCTCAATCTCTCTTCCCATTGAGGAATTAGAGATTGGCACGATACGATTTAGCTCAGTAACTACAGGCTCGACAAAGACCACAGGGCAGAGTGGAGCAGACTGGCAGGAGACAGAGGTGCACGTCATTCCCCTCTGTTGTCCCCTGTATGACCTTCAAGAGACATTGCATGTCACCTCCATGTGGCTCTTTGGGAGAATCCATGGTGGGATAAGGCCGGGAGCCCCTGCTCCCTGCTGAACAGTCTGAAGACAATGGGACTTTCATCAAGAATGCCACTATAAAAGCCTATCCTCAACAAAATCCTGCTTGGAAGGTACACACAGGAGATTTGGAACAAGGAGAAGAAGGGTCTTCAGGGAGCCATGCTGCCAGAAATGAAGGCCCTGGAAAGGATTCTCGTACCAGGTTTCCCAGAACAGATAGTCAACATTCCTTAAAGATCTCCAGGAGCCACATCCATGCCTGTGCTAACCCCACCCCAAAGGGAAAGATTCCGATAGATTTTTGCAATACCAATGCCAGAGATCCCAATATCAGGAATCCAGCATAGGCTAGAGCTTGTACAACCAGGCTCATGATGAGGAGGCAAAAAGAGATGATGCAACGTGCCAAAGGTCTCCTAGCAGGGCAGCAGCAGATGGGGTAAAACACAGACCTTATGTCTCCCAGCCCTGTGCTCTTCCTTATGCACAACTCTGCCTCTCAGGTGAGTAGGTGCAAAAAGTTCAATCACTCTGTAAGTGCAGACGACCCCTGAGTACTTTATCCTTCCCATGAATTATCCATCTCAAAGGTCTGAGCAGGTCCCTAACCTTGACCTGCTGGGCCCAACCCCATTCTTTCTGCAAGTCAGGGCTTCTCTCAGCTGCTTAAGAGAACAGCCTGGTTCAACCCAATTCCATTAGTTATCTGCTAGAAACATCCTGTTGATGAAAATGTCTGATGGCCAGGCACTGAAAGCTCCTGCAGGAAAATGAGCATCTCAGAGCCTTGTTGAATGAAGTTTCGTAAAAATAAGAGTAGGGATCATGGAAAAGAAATGGAAATGGGTAGATTACGGAATAATTTTGCTCAAACAGCCAGTTATTGTATTTAAATTGCCTTATCCAAGAACATGTATTTTATCCCAAAATTGGATGCAGGTGTTTTCATCCGTCAAATATCAATTAATTAAGGATAATGTAAATTGTTAAATTAGCCAGTTGGTCTCCACATTCCATATTGAAGCGTTAGTTCTGGATATGTGAAATAGCAAGACACTTAAAAAAATCAGGGACACCTTTTGTTAGAGAATGATTTGCATGGGGGGATTCTGAGCCATCCGAACAGAAATGTTTTTCCTTGAAAATCTGTGTGGGTATTGGGAGCTTAAGCAATCAAATAGGAACCAAGAACATTACCACCTTAATGCAGACAGTTCTAAATATGTAATGTCCCTTAATTCTGACCTGTAACCCGCTTTCCTATTTAAGTGACAGGTCTCTTTCTGAAGAGAGTCTGCCAGTCATGCTGAACTGTATTACACTGCAGTGGTTTCTTTTCTGGGATACAGAAATTAGGAGGAGAATAAAACTACCAACTTCATTATGGTGTGTAATACAACAAATCAGTACTCAGGTCTCCAAGCAGGAAGAGGCCAGTGTGCTAAAACAGGAGCAGAATCTGCTCTGATATTTGCGACTGTAAACCCAGAGTAACACACCTAAAGTCTGGGCAGACTTTCTGCTCTGCTGGTATAAACCCAAAGTTAGCCCACACTGAAGAGTAGGTGATTTGAGGCTCAAGACAATTTCAGGACCCCGTAGCCTCTAATGGTGGATTGTTCTATTGTTCTCTTGTCAAAGACAATTCTGCAACACAACAGGGTAACATTTTTTCTCTCTTCCTCTTGCCCCATCAAGAGCTGGGTGAGCCCTTTTGCAGGAACATTTAATCTGATAAATTTAACCTGGGTTTTCTGTTTGTAAATCTCATGCACACAGACTAATTTCTACATACTTTTCCTCTTTGAGCTAACATGAGGATGTACAATACAGGCTAAAATATGCACCACTGGGGCTGAGCACCATTAAAGGTCAAATCCCAGCTGTATTTGTCATTTCAAATGATCAGAAGATGGCCTAAACATCTTTCAAGTGAGAAAAACCTGTCTGCCTTCCATTTTTTAGCATCAAATTTACTCAAGCATTGCTGCATTTTAATGGTCCTTTTTTTTTGTAGACAGCCCTTCATCTTTTGCAGCTGATATAGCTTGCATTGAAAAATACGGAGCCAGATTTCCTCTTTTATTTATGACATTAATTTATAAGGCAGCTATCACTCTGGTTAATGGGTGCCCTTTGTCTGGCTTCAAATAGGTCATTAATATTCTAAATACGAAGACTAAAAACATTAAGGTCCACAGGATGGAGTGGGATCCAGCCAGCCAGCCCCAGACACCAAAGTTTCATAGCTCAGTCAGCTGAAAATGGCTTTGGGCAAAAAGATGCAACACTTCCTAAATGTGGTCAAGTTGTGCTTGCAGACAGCACACTTCTGTCTCTCACTAGCACTTATGCAGATGTGAGAGAGAGGTTGGTTTTGCCCATGAGCCTCTTTGCATCCTTCGTTACCTGTGTTCCCTTTGTCTGGGCAGTTCTTTGGCACAAGGACACCACCAAGCAGGTGAGAATGTGGCCAGCGTACAACAACAAAATCATAAAATCTTGGAATTTTGGCCTTTGATATTTGGCTATAAAATGGAACATAATGGTGGGAAATGAGCTATTCAGGGGAAAAAGGCGTGTTAAAATTGGATGCTAGCTTTGCAGCACTTGTTTGATAAATGATTTATACAAAATAAAGAGTAGTATACATGTGAAGCCCAGCTGTTGGGTTTAATGTGAACACTATCCTATACAAAGCACTGCACGTTTTCCAGAACCAATGTAATATGCCCTGGAAATAAAAAGTTTGCTTAACAAAAACACTCCATTTGCTGTTAAGCACTAAGACAAGATTTAAAAGATGCTAGGGTGACAATTTAAAAGGTAGCATAACACAGACAAAGGAAAGAACCCACGTACACAATGCTCCAGAGAATTAATCAATCAGTTTTTATGGGGATACTAGTGACTCTGTAGACCTCAGACACTGTCTGGGATCCACAGAAGACCTGTGGTCACAGTAGAATGGGCTATTTTTGTTGGACCCACACTCAGAGTGGGATTTGACTATATACGCTCATTGACACAGAGACTGGCTTAAACCCACTGCTGTAAAGAGGAGAAAATACAATGAAAATTGCAATAAAAGGTTCTTTCAAATTAAGGCACAAGCACCTGATTTTCATCCCAGTAACTCTGGTTCTAGTGAGGAGTCACTGCTAGAGCCGGCCGGGAATTGTTCAATGAGATAGTTTTCAATCAGCAGATGCTTATTTGCTGAAACTGAAACTGTTCAAAGGAAGGGTAGATTCTGACACAGTTCCATTACGAAAGTGAGATATTTTCAAACAAACAAACAAAAAGTAAAAAGTTCACATTCAAAACAAAATGTCTCAAAATGTCCAAAGTAAAATGTTTGGAAATCGTTTCCCCCTGCCCCCCCCGCAATTGTTGGTTCACAGAAATTGTCAACGTTCCAACCTGTCCCAATTCCAGATGGGAAAAACATGTCACCACGCAGTGAATTCTCGCCAGGCAGGGAAACCATTCCCCATCCAGCTAGAGCAACTCCACTGAGCGACTGGAGTTCCACTAGTGTACATCCAAAGCAGCTGAGAATCCAGAGCTGTCTTTGATTTTTAACAGGGAAGTGAATGATTTTCCAGCCTGCTCCAAAGCCTCTCCAGAAGAACAAAATGGATAAATGGTTACACTGATTTCCCTGAACTAGGCCTGTAAGCTTACTACTGCCCCAGAGGATGAAGGGATTCTGGTGCCCTCCAAGACCAGGTTAATTATATGTTCCATAAACAGTGTGTGTCCAATGCAACTTGGTTCCCCAGCAGGGACCAAGACCTCACAGGGACAGTGCTCTGGTTTGTGTCTAGGTGACTGACATTCAATCTGCTGCTGTACCACCTGCTGGGTAGGGTTTGCTGTGAATTAGGCAAGCAAAGTTCTGCTATCACAGGCATCAGCTGAACTATGCACATGCTCCAAGCGAGCATGAGAAAGCCTTTGTGGCCGTGAGGCCTACAGGCACATCAGGCTCATTACAGCACGTCTGGCCTGCTGATTCCTCTGCTGCCAGTTCCATGTCTCCTGCTCTTCTGTCATGGGAAGTGCTGGTACAGTGCCAATAAGCTGGTGCAGAAAGTATAGCCAGTGGCATTTTGTAGCAGTTAATATCTCCATGGCAGCGTGGATCATTAAATCGGGTGTTTGGGCCCATTCACTAGCAATAACCCATATACCTTCCCGGTGGGTGTTTTCAAAGGAGAGTTTTTGTAATTAAACCAAGCAAAGGGGAGACACTTCTGAGAAAGCATATAAGTCCAGGAAGGAAATAGTATGTTCTCAGCGAGCAGGGGAAATATTTTCTTTCCATTAAGCTGCCTGAGACAATGTAATTCCCAGTTTACTCTCCCCGTTTATAACTGTAATAAATTGACTGCAAAATTATTCTTTTATTTCCCCTTTACTTACAGGCCAGTCCATCCACAGCTTCCTTCAGGTCTGTCTAGGGATGTAATATGATATTACTCTGTCTAGGGATGTAATATGATATCACCACGACAGTCTGCAGTGGGAATTCGCAATCACCCAGCCCCATCATAATTCATGGCAAAAGAGAATCTCTCACTGTCTCTGGTCTCCATGCTTTCAGGGAGCCCCACAACCTGGTATTTCTACATCAGACTTCATTATCCAAGTCATCATTTCCATTTAGCGGTACCCAGCCTTTGGTGTTCTCAGAGTGGTGTCACTTCTATCAATCACAGGGGTGTCTCTAGGTTCTCCACCTGCCTTTGTCTCCTGCAGCCTTCAAATAAAACATTTCGGTTTGGCGGATAGTGCAGGCAGAGCAGCTGCAGTCTCGTTTGTCCTCTCATCAATGTCTGCAGAGTCCTAATTGCAGAAACCAACCTGTATTAATTGGGTGCACAATCAGAGACTTCTAGAATCCTCCTTCAACTTCATAGAATCATAAGGTTGGAAGTGACTTCAGGAGGTCATCGAGTCCTGCTGAAAACAGGACTCATCCTGATTAAATCATCCCAGCCAGGGCTTTGTTAGGCTGGGACTTAAAATATTTCCTGCATACTACTATGATGTATATTACAAGAGTGCCTCTTGAGAATCAGTGTCCTATTGTGCTAGTTGTCTAAAGGGCCTCCAATCAAAATCAAAGTGGAAAACAGGGTGTGTCACAAAGAGATGGAGTGCACTGAGGGAGGGACGAAGAGGGTGAAAGGAAAACGGTCAGCTGGATACAGTGAAGCACTGGAGTAAATTGCCTAGGGAGGTTTTGGAATTTCCCTCCTTGGAGGTTCTATGAGCACATTAGACAAATGTCTGTCAGGGATCGTCCAGCTAGTATTTAGTCTTGCCATGAGAGCAGGGGGCTGGACTAGATGAGCAGATGAAGTTCCTTCCAGTCTCTACTTCCTCACCCTCCACTTCTATTATATATAGGTTAGCCATCGCTAAACTGATGGGTCAAAATCATTCATTTAATTAAAACATTTAAAAGCCCCAGATCTCTGTGACTATTGAACTAAATAGACTTCATTTCTTGGCTGATTTCCTGTTGAATCTCAGAAAATATAGGTCCAGAGAAAGGGTCTGAAGGAGGAAAAGGCAGTGGCTTTTTACCGAGGGGCAGAATTAGGAAGTGCCTTGAAGGCAAGGACAAGAAACTTGAATTTGATGTAGTGGAAAATAAGGAGGCAGCAGAGGGCTTCAAAATGAGGGGTGACAAGATATGGAACGTCCAACCAAAGCAGCCGGTGCTTGGAGACATAGCCCTTTTATGAGGCAGTGTATTCCTAACTTTAAACAGATCAAAACACCACAAACCCAAATGTTTAAAAATGGAAGGACAGTTATGAGCTAAAAACTGCTACTGCTATCCTAAGGCTATTGGATTTGCAATACCAATTACTTAGCAGCAGTATAACATATTCTACATCAAAGCATCATCAGCGTGTTTCTAAAAGCAATACATGAGGCTACTGTACTTTGTCACACCATGTTTTGCACATCTTAGAAGTTTTCAAAAGGAAGTGTGTTATGAGCAAGACAAACAGACCACTTTCTGGTTTCACAGTGCAGCTTTGCATTTCAAAATCCATTTGTTTGTCTTACTTGTTTTTCACACGGCATTTTAGATTTGTGCAAAAACAAGAGCAATGTTTTGCCTTTTGCATTTTTCTTCTGAGTCATCTTTGTGCAGCTCTCTGTTTAGGAAGCAAAAGATGTCTTTCAGGGTTTGGTTAAAGAAGGATTCACCTTTGCCAATCTGCAGAGAAACAACGTTGCTGTATCGAAGCATTGTGGTTAGTAATTTTAATCCTTCCAGTGAAATCAATTTGTGTTGAGATGGGATTCATTTGAATGATAAACCCTGAGTCCAGTACATTGCCTCAAATGGCACAAGATGATCAGATCAGAACATTTGCAGTGGGTTTAAATAAACTCTGCACTCTTCACTTCGGTTTAGGATTCCAGAATAATGCAACCAAGGTGGATTAATATACTGCACATTAAAGAAGCATCTGTGAAAGAAAAACATGCCCATAAAAATAAGGGAGAAGCAATCTTCTCGATGTAAAATAATTAGTGGAATACGTGACACAAAAAATAAATTTCTGCATGCGTGCACACGCACACACACTCCCAGCATCAGCCTGGCTTTCTGATTTCTATATGTGAACCTGAAACTGGCAAGCTAGTAGGCAGTTGTGAACACTGTCAGAGGTGGTGAGAAGACTGAGATTTTGACACTGTGGCAGAGCAAAACGTGTTAATAGGTGTTTCTGCAACTGACACTTCCTGTGCAATATTCTCTTGTCTGTACAGACCAATTAGCTGCAGCATACCCTGCTAGCTTGATTTGTGTAGCCTTTACAGAGTACAGAATGCACAGGGTTTCTTAGAGGGTTACAATTTCACACCAAAGGCCAGGCTTGGGGATCATTCCCTAGTAAGCTTTATGCCCACAAAGGCAGGGTACACAAGTATTGACTTGATCTTACAAAGAAGGCTGTAATTTACACAAGAGTAGATTATCAACTACTGCTCAGCTGACAAATTTAAAAGCCACTGGGCTGATTTTTCTGCTCCAGTGTAAGGGTTTGGATGGTCTGGGTGCCCACAGACTAAACCATCACAAAGCTTGCCGTGTTTCCTTCCAAATGCAGTGACAATTCATAAACCTTGCCTTCACAGGAGAAACACGAGCACAGGATGCAGAAGTAAAAACTCTTTAAACGAAGTGCTACAAGCATCTTTCCCCCTGCAGAGAGGAAAAGACTAGCAAGGGAAGAACTGCATGCAAGTCGTGTACATGAACGCACAACAGGAAGGTAACCGCACAACACAATGAGGGAGAAACACAGCAGAAAAGGTCCAACAGAATAAACCAGAAAGATACAAATGTGTGTGCACAATTTTGAACTGCAGCCTTTGCTTCTTTCAAACAAGAGTGGGGAGTGAGCAGAATTCAGGGACACACCTCAGCAACACTCACCTCCTGGGTGCACAACCAAAATCCTTGCCCCAGACCAGTCAGTAGACTGTACCTCCTACATGCAGATCTCCCAATCCCTGCTTCAAAGTGGGAGAGGGAAGGGTCAGGCATTCCTACAGAATTGCCCCTCCATTTCCAGCCCTTCACGAAGTCCAGGTCTGGGGTAGAAGAGGCAATATCTAAAAGGATGTGAATAATCCCCAGGCCTCGCAAAGAATCTGTGCCAGAGGTTCTACACCACCACACTTGTAACTTTTACTGTGAGCCCAGGAGCTCTGCAGGATTTCCTGACAAAGCAGATGTACTGTGTCCTACTGCCTGATAGCCAGGGTGGGGAGTGGGCAGGAGACCTATGAAAAAGTACAGATCATTCATGGTATCTGGTATGGAAACACTGCTCCTTCCATGCAAAGAACACCCATGCGCGCCGATGGGAGGATTTAGAAGCACCATGAAGCTGCCCATACAGCTTGCACCTTTATGCTCTGTATAAGGGAGTGGGTGAACTCGCCCTGTCTGAGCCACCTCGATTCTGCTCACTTTAAGTGATAGATATGCAAGAAATGCAGAATTAAATTGAACAGAACATAACAGGAATGACTCAAATCACCTACATCAGCTGCTGAAGTACCTTGAGGTGGATTTATTTGAACACGTTGGCTTTTCTCTGCAACAAGACACCATTAAAGTAGCTCAGTGGAGAAGAGAAATTCAGAACCAGTGTCAGAAGGGCAGGATAAAGCACAACGCAGATGTTAATTCGGTATCATGACACTGGCTGCCCAGCACTAGGCTCTGGATCGGCACTACAAAAAATTATAGCATATCTGAGTGCGGTCTAAACTCCTCCTGGAGACGCAGCAAGTCCCCAGATACCATGCAACCACCGTCTCCAATTTCTGGTAATAGGCTGCTATAGAGAAAGACACAAAAATCAAAAGAATAAACTCATTGATAAACAACATATCTATTGCATATACAACGTAATGCACATGCATAGAGCATATTTAGAATTAGACAGAGTTCTACAGTGAAGGACAAGCTGCAATTTATACTTAAAATTGGATATAACTTCTTCCTTCCGTATGATGAAGACAGCCTATCTTCTCCAAAATTATGGCACAACCTCTTGCATCATGAGAAAGAAGTTAAGTAGTTTGATTTATTAGTTTATGAGTTGTAGGACTACTTGAACAGCACCCCCCCCCCCCATGTAAAAAGATCACTGCTGGTTCTTAACTTCTTTTGCAGAACCCAATAGCAAACAAATTGCTCATTTTTCAGACTGATGCACTCATGCATTGGCACCAATTGTGTCACATGAGCTACTGTTTAATTTTATTGAACTGCAACTTTCAGTCTTCTCAAGTGTTCATTGAGGGTGACACTATCATCAAAATGGTAGTCAGTACAGGTAATCTAAGGTAGGTAATGGGCCCCTTTCTGGCAAAAACTTATGCAGGTGCTTAATTTTAGGCCTGTGAGTAGTTCGAGTGTTTGCTGGATCGGAGCCTTATTGTGATGGTGAAGCTGAGCATCATGGTGATATTGTGTAATAGGCAGTATGGAAAGGTTGATGTAGGACTTCTGGGTATCTGCTTTTTTTGTGTGTGGACATGCTCTTTCAAAAGAAGTTCTTAAGAAGAGATCTTCTGAAAGGACTTCTCTCGAAAGTTCACTGTGGTGTGGACATAGCATTAAGGTATGCATGCCTTCACTGAAGAGTTAGCCCTAGCCCTTACCAGGGTGTTACTCTAATAAAAGCCACCAGCCCAAGTTTGGTGGGGTTTTCAGCAGGTTGGCTGGCCAGCCCAGGGTACAGGAAGATGCCCTAGTGCTACTTTCACACTAGCTGACAACTCCCTCCTCTCCCTTTGCGCTGGAGATGCCGGAGAAACCACATGAGAGCAGACAGTTCTCCAAGGCTTTCCCACAATTCTCCCCCATGTGCAAAGAAGGACAGACAAGTTCTCCCTCACTTAACGGCGAAAAGTATCGGAGGGGTAGCCACGTTAGTCTGGATCTGTAACAGCAACGAAGGGTCCTGTGGCACCTTATAGACTAACAGAAAAGTTTTGAGCATGAGCTTTCGTGAGCACAGACTCACTTCATCAGATGCTCACGAAAGCTCATGCTCAAAACTTTTCTGTTAGCCTATAAGGTGCCACAGGACCCTTCGTTGCTGTTAATGGGGAAAGAATCAGAGGGCAGAGTGCTAAGAGCCAAGGGAGAGGCCCATGCATCCTAGACACACATGGAGGAGCGCAGCAGTAAACATGTTCAGTGAGGTTCCACTGTGGAAGCAGCGTGGCTCATCTAGCTGCTGAGACCCAAGCTGACTCTGCAGCACAGACACAGCCTTGCGGATCTCAGTGGGAGATGTGCTGTAGTGGGAGGATAACACTGAATATATGCTGTGGTCCACAGGCCCTAATTAAAAGTGAAATGCAGTCGCTTCCACAGAACGAACGTGATGCCCTCGAGGTGAGTTAATAACATTTCCTGTTTGGGAATATACAACGGCGCCTTTCTCATATATAAATAACCAACATGCTACATATCTGATTTCAGATGCGTACATTATTTATGTATCAAGTAAGTGGCTTCAGACTTCATGAACCCCAGCCACCTGGGAGGAACGCGGCTATTAAATTAGCCATTCCCCACTTCACTGTTTCCCTTGAAGAAGATTCAGATCACAGTAATCTGAGGCAGGCTCTGAAAGCACCTAATTCTCTGAACACAATCATTGTTTTGCATTTTCTGGTGAGACACATCATCAAAACAATGACAATATACTATAGCTTTGTCCAATGATGCAGAAAAGTAGAAAAATCCAACCTGCTACCTTCCTATTTCTGAAAACACATGCTCTTTCTGAGTCCAGAAGCTTAGCAGTGTGCCATTACCATCTGATCAAACTTGATAGATATGTGAGACAGGGGCATATCATGTGCCTTCATGTCTTCACAGTTCGTTGGCTAAACACATGCACAGTATGCTTTGTACAAAGAGAAAATTAGGATTTTTGCTTGCATCTTAAAAGCCTACACATACATTAGTCATTCACCTCAATCAAGGAAAGTATGAATATTTCTCACCTCTAATTTTGATCATTAGCACTTATGTTTTTCTCACTTTTGAAAATAATAGTTTCCTGGGAACCTTTCCTTGAAAACTTAATATGTTCTTGGCAACAGAGAAAAATATTGTGCCTTGCTTCCAAATTCATGTTGGATTTTAATGTCAAAACCTTCATTTTTTAAAGAAAACTAGATTGAACATTATCATTTTCACCCATCAACATCCTGTTCCCAGGGCAAGCCAGAAGCCTAGCAGAGGAGCTACAAAATCTGTTATGCTGCCGAATGGCAGTAAATTGTGTTGCAGTGCTACGCATCCCATAAGCTTCTCAGCAGTCTGGGGATTTTCTGATTTCCCACCCCCACACACATCTCTACTCTGTTTGATAGTCACAGAAAGCAATAAAAGCAATAACAATGGTAAGGTCAACACAGAAAATTTGAATTGTTTCTGTTTGCCATAATTTGGTTGTTGGAGCCATCTTAACCTGAACAGCTTCTTTGAGATGTCTAATCTGATTTTACAATGTGCTAAACTATAACCATATTTTGACTTTCCATTGATTGCAAGTATAAAAAATAGCCTTTATCTCCTGCTCAGGCATATAATCTAACTACATCTGTGTTTGCATTTGCATGATGGGGGGAGTCAAACAGTCCAGAGAGCCATCTTGGATTTTATCTCCTTTATTACTCAAATGGAGACTATAATAGTTTTTTTTCATTTGCACTAGCATGGCTAAAAAATGGCTTTTAAGCTTCACTGGCTCCTTTAGATGTGAACTTTGCTAACAAGAAAGTGATGAGAACGTTGAGCGAGAAAGGTGGATAAAAAGAAGTACGTTTTACTAATGTAGTTCAGTTTTCTGTTCCTTTTGCCAGCCACAACTCAGAAATAAATAGGAAAGGCAAAGAACTTATGGAGAAAAAGGCAATATTTTCACTGCATAAACAACACCCAAAATTGCTTTCCCTCTGTTAGCTTTCCATGAATGTGAAATAAACAAGGTAGAGCTAATTATCATCTCAGAGCCTGTCTATAAGAAGTATTTTCACAGCTGAAAACTTCTGCCTAGAAAAAAAGTGAAATGTAAACATAGTTCCATGCAAATTCCATCAGAGTATTGACAAGCATAATAGCCCCAGAATTTCTCTAACCTCAAGGATAACAGAATGATACAGCAATGTTCTGCAGATGACTAGCTTTGATCTTTTATTAGTTCTCATAATTGTCTCTTGTTAATTAGCATCCTGTGTAATGAGCATACGCACTCACCTTCACAGTTTGCCCAGCTTCAGGACCATCCTGTAAGCAAAAAAATAGAAGACTCAGATAAGTGGCACTAACAAGGCTCTCCTGGGGATTCAGAAATATTATCTATTAATAATTCAAATCCAATTTCATTGTGTGTTAATTTATAGGATTCTCCTGGGCCCCATTCAGCACAACGCCTGTGGGACTAGATGCTTCTACGTTTCAGGGTGTGATTAAGAGGGAAATAATACGGGAAAAAGAAATTTATACAGTAGAGTTGTCATTTTTCATGATCTCAAATCCCAGTTTTTAATTGCTAGCAATAGCATTTCTGCTACTCATGGATGTAAAATACAAAACTGTAAGCACCACTTTAATTGGCAGCCTGTTTATTTAAATCCTTGGTGCCAAAAATGGCTTTAACCTCCAGATTTGGTTTACACAAAAGGATTTGTTATTTTGTATAAGGCCACTGAGTCAACTTAGCTCAGTATGTTGCCTCAGAGAGTACTTCAGGTAACGAACCTACATAACACACCTAGCTGACTCCTGGGCAAGGCACCAGTGGGGAGAAATTCTGGCATTTACTCCTTGAATCCTGGGCTGTGAATATCTTTGTTAAGAGTTGTGCTCTGCAATCACCTTCTATTGGGAGAAAACAGCGGAACTTCTCACTATAGTAAGCACTACACCCGATGGAGTTTGCTGGGAAGACACCATTTTAGCAATCGTTAATTAGCCAGACTCTTTGTTGAACCTAGACACAGTATTTGGCTGTTAACCTCCTTCAGCTGAGAATGCCAGAGGTTATGATATGCCAAGTAAAGCAAAATTGCACTTCCTTATATTTGGTGAATATTCATTGCTCCTGTGGTTTGAGCATCTTCCTGTCAGCAGGTGGTGGAATAGGGTAAAAAGGTTGCTGAAAAATACAGAAAGGAAACAAAGATGCTGGATCCAATTAATTTACCAACCTGAATGGAAATGGTGAGTGAAGTGCCACAGAAATGTTTCTCCACCACATTTCCAACCATTTGTGTTGTTTGAAATAAATCAGCCACTTCCTCAGGACGCAGATCGCGGAAACGCTCCACAGGCCGGAGTGGGCAAACGAGGACATCTGAGATGGAAGTAGTTAAGGCAAAAGTGCAAATCCAGCTAGTCCAGACCCCGACCACAACGAGAGGTTCCACTATTTCTCCTGCTCCACCCTTGAAGATTTCACCTGTATTGGTAAACTCACCTTGATTTGAGGATCACTCCTAAAAAAGAAAGGAAAGGAAAGGGTTTTATGGCAAAAACATAGCAATCATATTGAATCATATTGTGGCTGCTTCAGAATTCACCCCTAATTTCCTCACACATTTTATTAGGTGCCCAGGTGTGAAAATGCTGGTGCAAAAATCTAGACCCCTAAATGGATATTTCAATGGCTTCAGAAAAGGGCACTCAGAGTCACGTGCTGTAGTAGGTATCCTTTATTGGAGGGGCCTGTGATCTGAACTGGATGTGTTCCATTTGGGAAGATCCTGGATACAACTCCCATGATGCCTTTGGAAAAGGAGAGAGAGAAAGATACTTCCTCTTCAAGGGAATGCAGGGAGAACATGTGCTGGGCTCCTTTTCTGGAGAGGCACAGAGATTGCTAGATGGAATTTTGGTCTGACCCAGTAGGGCCATTTTTATGTAGCACTCCAGTGTCTTTGCACCCCTAGATATACCAGAAAAATCTTTAGTCTCTAGTCAGAAACAGAACAATGAGAGATGGGAATATACTTGGCCTAGATTGAATAGGCCCCTATTCCCAGAGTAAACTAGGAAGGGCTAATCCAGAAACAGCAGGAAGCTGCTAGAATGAATCAGGCCAATTGAAACACCTGGAGCCAGTTAGGAAAGCTTGCAGACTCAAGGGAGCCTCATGCTCATCAGAACATCTGGAGTCAAAGAAGTATCAGCTGACACTGGTTGTAAAAAGGCTCCTCTTCTGTTGGCTCAGGGTATGTGAGGAGAAGAGCTGTGGAGGAGCACAAGCGGGTGCCAGAGGGAAGAACCTGTGATAAGAAGGGAGCTGGGAACAGCTGTAGGAAAGTGGCTGAGGGAATCATTGCTGTCAAACAGCTGAGACTTAAGATATTGCAGGTAGCTGCTCTCACAGTGTCCCTAGGATGGAGCCTAGAGTAGAGGGGTAGGCCTGGACTCTTCCCCATTCTCCCATCCCCTATCCAGTACAGGAGAAGGACTGATACTGATGGAGGGGGTTGTCTTGCCCAAATCACTTAAAAAGGCAGTAGAGACTATTGAATTTGGTCTCCTCTCTTTTCCCTGTGTCACCGAACAGTTAGATGGTGTCTAAACTGAGGGCTGCTGCTGAGCCTGAGGCAAATATTCAGCCAAAAAGTGTGGGACCCACCAAGCTACCGGAGGAGCTTTGTCACTAGTATTATTTCCTGGTTTGCTCTATTGCAGATTTCACACACTTTTATTCACACCTGACCCTGTATGTAATAGGCACATATTGCGAGGCATACAAATATGTGGTACAAAAATGCCCTGATTCGGATTCAGGCATTTGTTTCCAACTGTGTGAAAGGGGCAGTTCCAGTGTATGCCACCTTCTTGTGAACTGCCAGAACAATAAGATCTTAAGAACACAATTTTCAGTGTGGCCACAACTCCTTAAATATGACCTGTGCATGCATTTTGGTATGATTATCAAGACCACAGAGCTACTGGTTCTCAGCAGAGACCTCACATGCCACCCTTTGGTGAGCCATCATGCAGATATCTGACCTACGGGATCTCTATAAGTCACCATGAACTCCCTGTGCCTTCTGCCAGATGGTACCAAGAGGTCCCTTGGTTACAGCTGGCTCATAGCACTTCTGAAAATCAGGCTGCATTTCTTTAAGTGCCCACAAAATGGAGGGAATGTGATTAGTGGTCTGGGGCATCCAACCCAAGACAGCTTAAAGGAGCCTGATTTTCAGAAAGTGGGTGTTCAAGCAAAATGGCCTTTCAAACAGGGCACCTAAACTGCTGGCCACATTTCAAACTCTTGGGTGTAAAGCCCCCATTATTAGGCACCCCAGTTTAAAAATCTGGAACTATGTACATAATACTATGATAATTACTTCAGCAATATTGCCATTGCAAAGCACAAGAAATGCTCGTCTATTGTTAACATTAGGTATTTGTGTGAGTATAGTTAGTTGATTAGAGCTGTTGCAGTTTAAACCTCAGGTCCAGAATGCTACAAACATATTTTTAGTTATTCTACCTCCTCTCAAAACACTTTGTAAGCAAGTGAAATGCGCCATCAAGTAAATAATGGAAGAATACTGAGACAATTCACATATGTCTTGCTCAGAACAGAATTACTCAGTCTATCCTACACTAAATATAGTCTAAACAGTATGATAATTCCTAATATGGGGTGCTGCAACCATTTACTTCAAAGGCATAACCGTTTGTTAGTGTGAATACAATCAGGCTGGTCAATGTAGTGAACACTTAAGGCTTGAAACTCAGCTAGTTCTACACCAGTTTCTCTCTGTGGATTTCCTGGGAGTTGTTCCTGATTCAAACTAGTATAACTACAGCAACTATAACTCCATACAAACTCTGATGAACATATGGTATGGGAAGTTAACAAATTATCTGTTTAGCACTGTAAGAATGGTTTTGAGAAAATTAGGCTACATGAGACTGTAATACAGTAGTATTGCTTACTGCAATTTTAGTCCTGCAAATGTAATGGGTTTCAGAAAAGGAACATACTAACATCAAGATAGTAGCTGTTCCCCCTTTCTATGCTTCAAGCAAAGAAAGAGTTTAGGCTTTTCAGGACTTAGGTTTCCTATATTACACACACACCATCACCTTCAGGAGGAGCCCCACAAGTTGTAGAACTTATCAACTCCAATTTAAACGCAAGTAAAAGTATGTGCGACAAACGTACAAACATTGCAGGGAAGGATTATCGTTTTCAAGTATGTGGAACAGTGACTAGACCCGCTGGAGACCATGCAAACTCCTTGAAGTCTAGGAAACAAGCCATTGTCCAACAGTCTCCATCAAATCCCTTTTGAGTCTCTGAAATGTCAGGCTGACATTTGCACAGCCTGCAGCAATGCTGTTCCTCTCCTTCTCCAGCGGAGTGCAGGAGCCTCTAGTCTAGATTCAACAACTTGGCAAAATCCCAGGCACACAGACTTTATAACTAACCCTCCTTGTGCTGCTGTGCAGCTGAGTCCTCCAGTCTGGCTCCCTCTCCTTCTATTTATAAACTCCTCTCCCTTCCTTTGAGCTCCCATTGGCTGCACTCTCAGGAAATGACACCAGGCTGCTTGCTCACAATGGAAATCACCGGATAAGTAGCTTCAAAGGGCTGATGAGCACACTGAGGGCTCACCACCCAATTTCTGGATGATTCTGGCCTATCAGCAGAATGATGTCATCCACCCCTAGCCAGTCTGTAGACTCACGGAGTCCTGAAGCAACTGTGTATCCATCCCATTGCTTTTTCCATTATTTAACCCCCAGATCTATGGGTTACACGGGTAATCGCTGAATCAAAATGTACTGTGTTGCTCCAGCCGTAACCAGCAGATAGGCTGAAGTTAAGAAGCTCAGACAAAGCTTAAGCCAGGCTGAGTTTCTAAAGGACCAGGCAATATTAGTGATTTCTCATTTCAGATAAGAGCAAAGGGCTGTTTGCTTAGGTAAACAAGGACATGAATCATTCACAGAGCTTATCAAAGGGACAAACATTTGCAAGTCTGCTTTGAGAAAGCGGAAGTTTCCTGGCAGTTCTGTTTTGATCACTTGCAGAATCAGAATGATGATGGAGCAGATCTTTGACTAACTGGAACTGGCTTTTTCAAAAGAACTCCACTCCTAGAGACTCCCATTGTTCTCAAGAGCACAAGAGAAATCTGGTGTCAGCTGTGGGTGCTAAGCGCTGTTGAAAACCTGTTGTGTGACAGAACAGCAGAAGCATTGACTAATTTTGTTGCTGTAACACATTACATTAGCATATTTTGAAAAAGAAGAAATACTTATTGATGTACATTCAGCTAGCTGAAATTAGAAAACAAAATATTGGAATATTGTCTGGTTTTGAGGCTTTTGGTTCTCAGATGCTATATCACCAGCTCAAGCTAACATAGCTAAAGGCTGTAATAAACCTCCAATAATTTGTCTGCTAGTCATCCAAGCATACCGTACAAGGCACGTTCAGACAGGATGCCATTGGTTGAACTTAGAGCTCAAGGGGAAAGTTGGAAACTTGCTGTGCAGACCTGATTTCCATACCAGGAATAAAAGAACAGAAAAACTAATTAATTTTACTCACAAAAAGGAAATTCATGTCAACAGTAAAACAGGAGAAAGGATATTTGTTTAATCAGAATTCATTTTTCAAAAGGAAAGTAGGAAAGCCTTTGCCCTTGGGACAGCTGATACTTAAACAGATAATTATCCTGCCTGGGCAGCATGCTTTGTTATCACAGGTCAATGAACCATTCTTCAGTGAAGAATTTCCCTTCACATACCTCTAGCAAAACTTCTGCTTATATTAAACAGTTTGCTTTATTTTGCGTTAGAGTGTTTGCCAGTTTCTCTCTCGCACACCAGCTTGCTTCCCAGATCAGCTGTTTGATCTCCAGCTAGCTTTTGACAAGGAATAAATTGCTGCATTAACCACAGTTTCTACAATGAGGAAATAACATGGTATCCCTCATGGGCAGTGGGTGAAGCTGCCACACCCATGTTCCACCCCTGCTCTGCCCAGAGCCTGCCCACAACCCACTGTCTCCCTCTTCTCTCTGCTCACCCATTCCAGCCAAATCCCTGAACCTAAAAGTAGCAAATGACATTCGGGGAGAGTAAGGAGGGGGAAGTCTTCCTGCCTCCTCTTCATTGCCTTACTCCCTGGGCCACTTCCTCTGTGACTTCTTGCACCTTCTGGGCCTCTCGACTGGGGCCAGCAGCCTGGCAGGTGTCAGGCTGGAGCCTCTCTCTAGCCTCTCCTAGCTCTCAGTACTGCTCTACTAAGGTACTCGGTCTTACTGGAAACTGTTCCTCAACCTTCCCTGGCCAGAGTCTAACTGACCCAGCTGTGCTGGAGCAGGTCCTTATATGTAGGGCTGCTCCAGCATACTGCCCTCTGATTGGCTGCCCCCCACCAGGAGCTCTTCTCTCATTGGCTGGGAGTTTTGCACAGGCTCCCTCCAGCCTGCCTTAACCCCTTCCTTGCAGCAGTGGGGCACCCTGCCCACTAAAGGCTCTTGTTATGCCAATAAGTCTGACAAGCTGGAAGCCTTTTCACTTTTAAGTTAACAGATCCACTTTCGGGAGGAAGAGTCACAAGTCTGCAAACTGCAAAAGCTGCTGTGGGAGCCTTCAGGAACAGCCAGAATAGGGAATGGTGCAGCATTAAGACCTGGGGAAGGCATTGTCTGCTGTTGCTTCTTATACCCACCTACCATGGCGTTCCTGGCCCCACTGCTGCACTGTGCTCACTCAGGCCAGTTTGTGTTTTGATAACATGAAGCACAAGCAGAGCTGGATGTAATGGATGGTCACCCTGGACTGAGATGGAAGAGACCTGTATTCCGTTCTCTGCTCTGCCACTGACTGGCTCTTCTTTTAGGCAAGACATTTCATTGCTCCGTATCTCCCCTTCCCCACCCATTTGTTACCAGTTGTGCCTACTTAGATTGGTATTACCTGCTTGCAGCAGAGACTGGCTCTCGTTATTAAAGCTGACTGGGATGTTTTCGTTGAACTGCTTTTTCGCTAAAAAAAATACTGACTTGCCAAAAGCAAAACTGTTTAGAAAACAGGCTCGGTTTCAGGGAACCTCCTGGCTCAAGGCTTCTTCCTGAACAAGGTTTGAAACTGATAGTAACGCTTGGAGGGTTTAAATATAAAACTCTTGGGCTATGCCTACACTAGCCCCCACCTTTCGAAAGGGGGATGCTAATGAGACATTTCAGAAGATGCTAATGAGGTGCTTCCATGAATATACAGCACCTCATTAGCATAATACTGGCCGCAGTAATTCAAAAGTGCCGCTTTCGAATTGTGCACCGCCCATGTAGATGAGGGCCTTTCGGAAGGACCCCCCTGACTTTGAAAGCCCCCTCTTCAAATTTGGTTTTAGGAATAAGGGGCTTTTGAAGTCTGGGGGGGGTCCTTTCAAAGGGCCCCCATCTACAAAGGTAGCACGTGATTCGAAAGCAGCACTTTCGAATTGCCGCGGTCAGCATTATGCTAATGAGGCACTGCATATTCATGGTAGTCCCTCATTAGCATATTCCAAAGTGTCTCATTATCATCCCCCTTTCGAAAGCAGGGGGACGCTAGTGTAGACATAGCCTTGGGGTTTTGAATCAAAAGAACTATTTATTTTTAAATTTTAGTAAATATAGGGTCAAAAAGTTAAATTAAAAAGCAAAACTTTCAGTAATGATTGAAAAAAAACCACTAGTTTGATTGATTTTTTCCTTGGTTTGAAGATTCATGGAATTACTTGAGATTTACATTTTTTGTCCTCCTTAATGACAGAACAACTTCTGAAAACTCACAGATTCCAACAGTCCTATTTATGTATTTGTTCAATGAGGCCCTGAACACAGCTGTGACACCTAGGTGCTACTAGAATAAAAATTAATATAATAATATAAAGCACAATATTCCATTAAGGAACACTGTATGCACTTCCACTTCCCACCTTAAATTGCTAAGACTGATTTACAAGTTAAACTATATTTTAACCCCAGTTTGGGGAATATATGTGATAAATAATTAATGGACCATCATTTAAAAGATAATTCTGTGCTAACTACCAAGACAAATGACAGACGTTGTGAATTGGAGTTAAACAAACGTGGGACTGTAGTTAGGACAAAACTGCAGTATGCATATATAAAAAAGCAAATGCCAAAATGAATTCATTAGTATATTTTGCTATTAAATAAATCACACAACTTTACATCAGAGTAAGACCATTAAAGATAATCTCTTGGTCAAACTCTTATCTGTGCAAATAATCCATTTACCTCAAATTTCCCTCCGGTTTACAGTTAGATAACGAATTCCTCACTTCCTGTCATAACCCATTGCACAGAATTGTCATCTGCT
This sequence comes from Carettochelys insculpta, assembly GCF_033958435.1. Lineage (NCBI taxonomy): Eukaryota > Metazoa > Chordata > Testudines > Carettochelyidae > Carettochelys > Carettochelys insculpta. Next base: position 47,463,142 of record NC_134147.1, on the reverse strand, counting down.
ATGGAAGAGCTGACGTGACTTCACCCAGAGTCATTCAATGATGGGTGAAGTAATTATTTCCCAGATATAGTGGGACTATAAAGTGCACTTGATCATTTTGGATCATGTAAGCCAAAAGCAGCCTTCAGCTATCATAATTTCTAAGCATATTCATCGGGTATATTTTAAATCTGGAAAATTCATTCATGCTTCCCTCTATGAAAGAATGTGGATTATTTTAAATTCACTAGACACGGCAACTTCACAGAAAGGGAGAAAGGTGTGTTACACCTCACAGAAATGTAACAAGACACCATTTACATCTTTGTAGTCATCAGTCTGCTGTAGAACACGTCTGAGCTTTCAAATTTCCTTTTTCTAAGCACTGTACGCGGTAATTTCATGATTTCCTTATTCATTGTAAATTGCCACTGAATAAGGAATTTTGTACTTATAAGCTTTGATGTGTGCAGCTACATATTTCCTTCACATTCTTAGGAGTCAGGCCATGCCGCTAAAGTAGAATACATGCAATTTAATAAGCTAAGTTCTTTGTTCTAAGGAGTAAGACAGCTTGTTATTCTTTATTATAGCTTACAACTATATGGTGTATAAATCCAGTAGAGGTCTCTAAAAGGCCATTTCTTATTTCTGCACATGTGCACCTATATTAGATGTACTTGTACTGATTTATTAAATCAAACGGGAATGGCTAAACTTTCCAGAAATATAAACACATACCTTTTATTACTCTACAGATTGCCATGGAGAGCTGGAGTACAGCAGTGGTGAGGCAGCTCTGGTATTCACAAACTAATGTCACAGAGAAACATTTCCTTCCAAGCGAGCTCTTGCCAGACAATGTCCAATACTCACATAACTTTCTTTTACAGGCTTTTGAATGCCACATGTTGATCAATTGACTCTAAGCTAGGAAAGCCATACAAAGCACAGCTAAGAGCCTGGACTGGAACTCGCGAGCTCTGGATGCAGTGCCCAGCTCTGCTAGATGGATTCCCTGCATGATTCTAAGATGCCAAACGCTGGCACTTATTAATTACATTGTTTGTATTTAAAACCCCACCTAAGACAGCAGCAGCCTTCTGTGTAAGCCAGCTATTGTCCGTTCTGCCCTTGACAGGGCAGAACCCTGCCTTCCAACAACAAGGGTAACCAGGCCCACAGACAGGGGAGAGAGGGATAGGTCTGCCGATGGGGGAGAGAGAGAGAGAGAGAAAGGGGGAAGTTGCCCCCAGGCCTGGTGTTTGTAGGGGCAGCAGCCAGAGCTCTGGGCCCCTTTGAAATGTCCCAGGTTCACTGCTCTGCCTGCATGTGGCTGTGGGGGTGGGCAGCAGTGTTGTGGTCTGGGCGGAGCTGAGAGCTGCCTGCTCTTGGCCCTGCCCATTCTATGCTTGGCCCTACCTGTTCCATCCCCCTCACCCCCTTGCCCAGGCCCTGCAGTGGCATGCTTAGGGTGGCGCTGATGAGTGGCTGACCCAGCCCAGCCCTTGCACCTGACCCCTTGCCCTTTCTGGGAGAGTCACACTACCCCCCCCCCGCAACTTGCCCAAGGGCCTGGCAACTCAGTCAGCTCCCCCAAGGGCAACCTTTGGTCTCTGCAATGCTATTCTCATCCTTAGACAAGGCCAGCTTAGCCCCCTCCCCCCACCCTGAATGCTCCTGGGCAAATCACATAACCCATCAGTGCCTCATATTCAGACTGGGAACTAGGGTTACTAATCCTCCCTTTCTCCCACTGTCGGTCTGCTTAACTTCTGCGGTGCAGGGCAGGGGAAACTAATCTCAGCTACCACCGTTCTGTTACTGTTGATACATTTACATGATGACAATTACAGATGGAAATTTTCACCCTACAAACATGCACGCAGTTTGCACTCAAAATCAGAGCAAGGCACACTTTTAATTCTTTTTTTTTTTCACATTAGAATTTACAGCCCAAAGTCATAGAACTACACATCCGAGGCTTATGCAAACGTTAGTGAAGTCATGGGCCACGAGTTTTGGATCAGGCCCTCCGTTGGCTGAGTACTCAGTGAAAATTCACCCACAGATGATTCGCTTGACATACAAACTGTCCATTAAGCAAGCAGAAGTGCAGGCATTTCTGTGTGCACTGCTCTAAAGATCTTGGTGAGCTATAATTTTAAGGTGCAAAGGTTAGACTATTTCTCTGATGAACAACAACAGGGTAAAAAGCCCAGGATCTGACAAACTCTCAGCTTGGAATTGGCTTTTTTCTATTTCAACCTATTGATTTGTGGTATACAGCACACTTTGCGTGTTGGTATGTGTTTTGGTTTTCCAACCCAAGCTGTATAAAGTCAAACATTTAATATTTTACAGGTAGTGACATCCAGACAGTAAGAAACATGTATCTCTAATGAGGAAGCCATGGACTACTAAGCAATTTGTAGAATTAAACTCTTAGTCTGTGGCCACACTCAGCCAAAACTTTGAAATGGCCATGCTAATGGCCAAATTGGAGAATACTAATGAGGTGCTGAAATGAATATTCAGTGCCTCATTAGCATGCTGCCGACCAGGGCACTTCAAAAGTGCCGCATTTGTCTCTCGTGCGGCTCGTCTACAAGGGGGTCCTTCTCGAAAGGACCCCCCAGACTTTGAAATCCCCTTATTCCTATCAGCTTTCGAAACTGACCCCCCATGTACATGAGCAGCGTGAGAGAAGCGCGGCACTTTCAAAGTGCTGCTGCCACCATCATGCAAATGAGGCGCTGAATATTCATTCCAGTGCCTCATTAGTATTCTCTGATTTGGGCATTAGCATGGCCATTTCGAAGTTTTGACCAAGTATGGCCACAGACTGCGAGTTTAATTCTACAAATTACTTGATGTTTAAAAGGAACAAGAGATCCCATGTTTTTGGTCTTTTAGAAATGAAACTGAAACAGTACTTGCCTTTTACAATATCTGTAGCTGTGTTTGATTGATACCATCTCTATTAATATTGCCTTAAGAGCTTGCTTTCAAAAGCTTCATTCTGAAGGAGTAGAAAGACCAGTATCTACACAGACGGAACATACTGATAGTTCTTCATGTGTTTCATAAGCCTTTGTTAACATCTTACAAGTGAGTGTTTGTTAATTTACACTCCTGTCTCTGATTATCCCTGGCGGCTGAATGTATATCACCCATTTACAAAACGACTTCTCTGCAAGAAATCTCTTGTCTTCGAGATTAAGGCCTTGCTCATCATCCGTCTCATAGCTCCTTATTGTTGTATGAATAGCAGGATTAAGACTTCATTTCATACATGCAGATTGCATGACCTGTTCCAATACTAGCTGCAGGTATTGCTACAAAATCTTTCTAATGGAAGGAAATAGATGATAGATGTGCAAGGATGAGCTCTGGTGAGCATGAGGCTTTCAACTTCCCACTCGTCATCTCAGCCCCAGCTGGGGAGAAAATGAGGTCTATTAATATGGCTAGCTGGAGGCAGAATGACTAATTTTGTGGTGATGTAGGACGCCAGTTGGTTTTAAAAGTCACTAACTTGTTGGTACAAGTGCTGAAGGAACTGACCAGGGACCATGCATAACTTGACCTGCTGCTGTCAAACAGGGAAGAACTAGCAGGAGAAATAGAAGTGGGCAGCCACCTAGTAGTGACCATGAGATGGTAGATTTCATGACCCTGACAAAAGGAAGAAAGGTGAGCAGTAAAATACAGACCCTTGGTTTCAAAAGAGCAGACTTTGACTCCCTGAGAGAACTGATGGGCAGGATCCCCTGGGAAACAAAGATGAAGGGGAAAAGAATTCAAGAGAACTGGCAGTATTTTAAAGAAGTCTTACTGAAGGCACAGGAACAAACAATCCTGGTGTATAGTAAAAATGCAAAATATGGTAGGCAACTAGCTTGGATTAACAGGGAAATCCTTGGTCAGCTTAAACTCAGGAAGGGCGCATATATGAAGTGGAAATGTGGACAGTTGACTAGAGGAGTATAAATATATAGCTGGAGAATGCCGGGCAGTAATCAAGAAAGCGAATGCACAATTGCAACTGCAGCTGTCAAGGGATATGGAGGGTAACAAGAAGGGTTTCTTCAGGCATGTTAACAATAAGAGGGCTATCAGGGAAGGTGTGAGGCTATTACTGGATGAGGGAGGTAACCTACTGACCGATGGATGTAAGAAAAGCTAAAGTACTCAATGCTTTTTTTTTTTGCCTCAATTTTCACAGACAAGGACAGCTCCCACACTGTGGTGCTAGACAGTACAGTATGGGAACATGGAGGGCTGCCATCGGTGGTGAAGGAATGAGTTAAGAGCTACCTAGAAAAACTAGATATACACAAATCCATGGGTCTGGATTTAATGCACCCAAGGGTACTCAGGGAATTGGCAGATGTCATTGCTGAGACTTTGGCTATTATCTTTCAAGACTTTTGGAGATTGGGAGAGATCCTGGATGATTGGAAAAAGGCAAATGTTGTGCCCATCTTTAAAAAAGAAAAGACAATCCAGGGAACTGTAGACCGGTCAGCCTTACCTCAATTCTTGGGAAAATAATGGAGGGGATCTTCAAGGAATCCATTTTGGAGCACTTGAAAGAGGGGAAGTGATCAAGAGTAGTCAACGTGGATTCACCAAGAGCAAGTTGTGCCTGACACATCTGATTAGTTTCTATGATGAGGTAACTGGCTCTGTGGATATGGGGAAATCAGTGGATGTGATATACCTTGACTTCAGCAAAGCTTTTGATATGGTCTCCCACAACATTCTTGCCCATAAGTCGAGGAAGCATGGATTGGATCCCTGGATTATAAGATGGATAGAAAGCTGTATTGACAGTTGGGCCCAACCGGTAGTAGTCAATGGTCCAATATCCAGATGGCGGTCAATTTCAAGTGGAATGCCCCAAGCCTTGGTTCTGGGGCCAGTGTTGTTCAACATCTTTATTAATGACCTAGATGAGGGACTGAATTGTACCCTCAGCAAGTTTGCAGATGACACTAAGCTAGGGGGAGAGGTAGATAAATTGGAGAGTAGAGATAGGATCCAGAGTGACCTGGATAAATTGGAGGATTTAGCGAAAAGAAATCTGATGCAGTTCAACAAGGACAAGTGTAGAGTCCTGCACTTGGGACAGGAGAATCTCAAGCATTGTAATAGGCTGGGGACCGACTGGCTAAGCAGCAGTACAGCAGAAAGGGACCTATGGGGTTATGGTGGATGAAATGCTGGATATGAGTAAACAGTGTGCCCTTGTAGCCAAGTAGGCTAATGGCATATTAGGGTACATTAGGAAGAGCATTTTCAGAAGATCTAGAGAAGTGGTTGTTCCCCTCTATTTGGCACTGGTGAGGGCACATCTGGAATATTTTGTCCAGTTTTGCCCCCCACGCCGGTATTAAAAGGATGTGGATGTGCTGGAATAGGTTCAGCAGAGGGCAATGAATATGCTTAAGGAGTGAAGCACATGACCTATGAAGAGAGGCTGAGGGATTTGGGCTTGTTTAGTTTGCAGAAGAGAAGACTGAGAGGTGATTTAATGGCAGTCTTCAACTTCCTGAAGGGGACCTCTAAAGAGGATGGAGAGAAACTGTTCTCAGTGGTGACAGATGGTGGAACAAGTAGCAATGGTCTGAAGTTACAGAAGGAGAGGAGTAGGTTGGATATTAGGAAAAACTTGTTTACCAGGAGGGTGGTGAAGTACTGAAATGCGTTGCCTAGAGAGGCGGGGAATTCTCCATCCCTCGAGGTTTTTAAGTCCTGGCTTTACATAGTCATGGCTGGGATGACTTAGCTGAGGTTGATCCTGCTTGAAGCAGGGAGCTGGACGAGATGACCTGCTGAGGTCCCTTCCAGCCCTATGATTCTATGAAATAAAAGTAGCTCTCAGTACACATGACCTCGGAGAATAAACACAGAGTGGGGATAAGACCCTACTCTTTTCCTCAAGTGCTATCTTGAATCATCTTGGGTCATGTGGTTTAGAGTGCATGAAATCTAGTGAGCTTCCTAGAGTTAGAGGTATACAACCTCTTAAGCCTGGGATTCAGTGGGAGTACTGTGGCTGAGGGCCCAGTGCTTCTAAACATTACTTCTTCTAAAATTAATGTCCCAAAAAATAGGAAACCCACATCTCAAAGAATCTGGGAGAATGTAGAGCTAACAAAACAATACATTCAGAAACAAGTGAGAGTCACTTATGCTTTCTTCACACCCACATAGGTCCCCACCTTTGCTGGGATGCTGTCTGGGGGGTGGATTGCATTCCATATGGACAGAGGCAGAGTTGCAAAGGCTGCTAGACAAAAGAGAGTGATCTAGACAGGACTATAGTGTGCTCTGGTTAAGGGGAGATGGATTGTGTACCTGGAGTTTCAATGCATGTAAGAAAAACTGAATTTAGGTTATTTAGAAACAATATTTTTAAAGCTTATTAATTTGGAGGAAAATAGACCTGAGAACCTTGCAAAAGATACCATGGCCTGCCAACCGAAATGACTCCTAGAAACTGAAAAATAGCTTCAGATTATTCAGTTGCACACAATGTCTGTTTCTGTTTCTAAGCTGCTCTGCCACTTGTTGGTGTTCATAAAAAATCATTAAGATAAATCAAATTATCTGAACATCGTCCATCTTGATAAGGTGGCTTTGTACGTGTTTACATGAATACAGAGGGCCAGATTTAAGCAGTAGAATGGAGAATTAGCAGTTGCAGTGGAACAAAAGGAAATCAATATAAATCTGACAGATCTGTGTGCACAGTGATGATAAGAACAAAGCTTTAAACCTCCATGGCTGTTTTTTTACCACTCTTGTTCAATCTATTATTTACTATAGCCAATCTTCTAACCCCATACAGTTGCTTAAAATACTTCTCAATGCCACTGAAAAATACAACACCTCCAAAACATCAACGAGAACTTTTTTTTTTTCAGAAAACACCATGTTTTTGAGTTAAATACAGAAGCTGTATGATCTGAATCATACGAGGTGGCATCAAAGTCACCTTACTCACAATGTCGTGATTCCAGCAAATGAAAATGGAAATATAAGTCAGGACATTTTAAAAAAGTTATACCATCATCATCTTCTCATTTCCAACAACGCCCTCCTTCCTCTCATATGATAGATAAATGAGTTCAGGATTCATGGACCATATCACAGAAAGCCTGTCACACACACCCTTGCTCACACTGAACAATTCTGTTAGGGTACGTACTCACGTCAGGTGCAGTCCTATCAGTGGTGGGGGCATAATTTAAGATGCACTGTGCCTCAGAAAGACATCACTGTCCCGTGATACTTTCCCTGCTCCATGGGGTGGCAATTTGCTGCAGGCTTGTCCCAGGACGGCTAAAACTGTTATCTCGATGATGTTCCCTCTCATTTTTTCCATTGGTGTGCAGGATGAATTTTGTTCGGTTCGCTGAGATAGCATGTGGATGTGTGCCACCAGTAGAAAAAAAAACACTTGGAAAGAATAACATTACAAGACTACATGTGCACTAGAGGAAGTAACAAGAAACAACAACAACACAAGCACGTGCTGGGAGGTGAGCGTGAAAGAGAAGACGACACAGATAAAATGCATGGGCAAGTGCAAGAGAGAGCATACCAGAACATGCTGGCCGCTGGGGACTTGGAGACCATGCGCTGGCTCTTTAAAGCACTCACCAGCAAACTCAGACCTCAGCAGCTGCCACTACCTCTCCCGATCCTGGGCCCTGACTCCCCTCCCCACTGCTACAGTGATAGGTGGTATTTGCAGAGGGGAGGCGGGGGAGGGGATGCCCTGCTTTTGGTGACTCCCACACTGCACAGTGGGCTGGAGCATTCTAGGAGCAGCAGGTCAGGACCCACAAAGCAGAGGGCAGCAACAAGGCTACCGCAGGGCAGCTGGGAGAGAGTCACCTGAACACAGGTCACTGCGGGCGGCATTTGATTCACTCCTAGTGACTGCCGCTTCAACAGACAGAGTAGTAGCAGTAGGCATCCTTCAGTCTGCATAGACTATGGATCGCGCCCTTTAAAGTTTCAATTGAGGACTTCATTTACAGCGTCTACTGTGACTATGAAGACCCACACGAGAATGACAGTCCTTGCTGCATCTCTTGCAGATATGGTGGGTGTCTGGCAAGTCCTTATTGTGCTTTCTGTGCGCTCGCTTCTCCTCTGCTAGCTGTCTGATCCTCATCTCGCCCTTCTGAAGGCCCTTGTGTAACCCCTGCCTCCATCTGCTGCGGTCGCCTGCTAGTTCTTCCCAGTTGTCCCGCTCGATGTCTACCTCTCTGAGGTGTCTCTTGCAGATATCTTTGTAGCGCAACTGGGGGCAGCCGGGAGGTCTTTTGCCAGAGGCTAGCTCACCATACAGGATGTCTTTTGGAATCCTTCCATCATTCATCCTGTGGACATGGCCAAGCCAGCGGGAGCCGCTGCTGCCTGAGGAGGGTGTGCATGGTTGGCATTCCAGCTTGCTCATGGACGGCAGTGTTGGTCACTCTGTCCTTCCATGATATTCCAAGGATGCGCCTGAGGCAGCGCAAGTGGAAGACATTCAGCCTCTTTTCCTGGCAGGCATACAGGGTCCAAGTCTTGCTGCCATAAAGGAGGGTGCTGAGGATGCAGGCTCTGTAGACTCGCATTTTGGTGTGAGTGTACAGCTTGTTGTTATTCCACACTTTCTTGCTGAGTCTGGACAGAGTTGTGGCCGCTTTTCCGACCCTTCTATTTAGCTCAGCGTCCAACGACAGGGTGTCAGTGATGGTGGACCCAAGGTAAATGAACTCGTGGACGACCTCTACTCGTGGACGACCTCTAACCTATAGTTGTCAATGTTGATTGACGGGAATTCAGCAACATCCTGACGGAGTTCGTTTGTCTTCTTTAGGCTGATGGTAAGCCCAAAGTCCTTGCACGCTTTGGAGAACTGATCCAGCAGTTTTTGAAGCTGGTCTTCTGTGTGAGACACTACAGCAGCATCGTCTGCGAACAGCATGTTTCTGATGAGGACTTCCCGCACCTTAGACTTAGCTTTCAGCCTTGCAAATTAAACAGTTTCCCATCAGCTCTTGTGTGCAGCAAGATGCCCTCTGTTGAAGATCCAAAGGCATGCTTCAGGAGGAGTGCAAAGAAGATCCCGAACAATGTCAGAGCAAGCACGCATCCTTGTGTGACGCCGCTCCTGATTCTAAAAGCATCCGATAAAGCGCCGTCATATTGGATGGTTCCTCTCATGTCTTTGTGGAATGACTGGATCATCTTGAGTAACCGTGGAGGACAGCCTATCTTGTGGAGCAGTTTGGACAGACCATCCCTGCTGACCAAGTCAAAGGCCCTGGTCAGGTCAATGAAGGCTATGTAGAGTGGCTTCCTCTGCTCCCTGCACTTCTCCTGCAGCTGCCTTAGAGAGAAGACCATGTCAACGGTAGACCTCTGTGTGCAGAATCCACACTGCGATTCGGGGTACACCCTCTCAGCAATCTTCTGGAGTCTGCCAAGGATGACGCGAGCGAACAGTTTACCAGTGACACTTAGGAGGGAGATTCCACGGTAGTTGTTGCAGTTGCTTCTGTCTCCTTTGTTCTTATACACCGTTACAATGTTAGCGTCGCGCATATCCTGTGGAACCTCACCCTCTTTCCAGCACAGGCACAGTAGCTCATGTAGGGGTTCCAGGAGCGTGTCTGCGGCACACTTGATTACCTCTGGTGGTATACCATCTTGGCCAGGGGCCTTTCCTGCTGCAATGCTGTCGATGGCTCTCTTCAGTTCATCCACAGTCGGTTCCTGATCCAGTTCGTCCATTAGTGGTAGGAGCTCGATGGCACTGAGGGCTGCGTCAACCACAACGTTCTCACGTGAGTACAGCTTGGAGTAGTGCTCAACCCAGCTCTCCATCTGTTTGGCTTTCTCAGCGATGACTTCACCAGATTTGGATTTCAGAGGTGCCATCTTATTCTGGGTGGGTGCTAATGCCTTCTTCATACCCTCATACATTCCTCTGAGATTACCAAAGTCAACACAGGTCTGGATGCTGCTGCATAGCTGGAGCCAGTGGTTGTTGGCACAGCAGCTGGCTGTCTGCTGTACTGTTCTTCTGGACACTCTAAGTGCTTGCTGGGTACTCTGGCTCGGTGAGCGTTTATACTCCAGGAGCGCAGCATGCTTCTTTTCCATGACTGGAATCATCTCATCGGAGTTAGCTTCAAACCAGTCGTTTGTGTTTCTAGCTCTTCTTCCAAACACCGGCAAGGCCATGTTGTAAACTGTATCCCTCAGATGTTGCCATTTGGATGTTGCATCGGCGCCCCCAAGGCCACTGCGCAGATTTTCCTGGAGGGTCTCTCTGAACTTTTCAGCTTTCTCCGAGTTTGCCGTCTTTCTGGCGTCAATGCGGGGCCTTCCAGCAGGTTTAGAGCAGTACAGCTTATTGGGTCTCAGCTTGAGCTTGGAGCAAACTAGCAAGTGATCTGTATCACAGTCAGCACTATGATAGCTGCATGTCAGAAGGACGCTTATGAGGTTATTACGCCTTGTGATGACCATGTCTAGTTGATGCCAGTGCTTCGAGCGTGGGTGCCTCCACAACACTCTGTGCTGGGGCTTCGTTTGGAAGAATGTGTTTGTGATGCACGGATTGTGGTACGTGCACGGTTCAAGGAGACGCTGCCCGTTGTCATTCATTTTTCCCACACCGAAGTGTCCTAAGCAGGAAGGCCATGAGGCCCAATCAGCTCCAACTCTTGCATTGAAGTCACCCAAGATGTACAGTTGTTCACGAGCAGGTATTTGCGCTACAGCAGTACTAAGCACGTCATAGACAGAACACAGCTGACAACTAGCTTGTGCCCTGTACCCTGGTGGGGCCCCCTGTTCTCTCTCTCTGTACATACACCTGCTGACATTGAAATGCAGCCACCTCTCAGGTAAAAGGTAGAAACCAACCACTCCTCAGGAACCAAGAGTGGGAGGGGTATTTTGGCTAGGCCGCTTGACCACAAAGAGTACCACTGGGTACAACACAGCTGTGCACAGCAGGTCTCTCAGTGTCTGGACCAAATGACCTGCACCCTGGGAAACGGCACTTAATTGAGGTTCTCAGCCATGCCCTGGCTGCATAGCTCATGGAACCCCAGAGACTCATTTCAAGCCTGGTGTTTAGGCTCACTATCCAGCTCCTCCAGCTGGAAACACCAATCACGGGGAGCAAGGGGTTCAGAATACAGGTTTCACTCCTTGGGAGTGGGGAAGGATGAGGGGGAAAAATCACTATACAAAGAAAACTGGTTTATTCCATTCTATGTTTGTATTGGCTCTCAAGTTTCAGAAAGTGTAGCAATTAATTATCCAATATTAGGGCTCTAATAATTCTATTTTCTTCAGCTTTACTGAATATCAGATTTCAGGCATTAAACTTAATTGGATGGCAGCTTCAGCTTGGTGGTGAGGCATTACTGTATTTGAGAGAAAGCTCCACAAACCAGTATATATACACAACATACGTTGTCTATCAAGCATGTGGCATTTGATCTCTCACCCCACTGTGCTGACCCTATGATGGAAGAACTTATGAAGAGATCAGATTGTGTAGCTCAGCTAAGCCTGGACAACTTCCTGGAATTCTGCACAAGTAGATGGCTTTGAAAAGAGAGAGTTTAATTGCTTCACTTTTAAAGGATGTACTTCATTAGACAATTCAGTTATTCCCTCCTGCTTTGTCTTTGCAGGAGTTGAGGTTTCAGAGGGGGGGGCTCTGCTTGATCTGCAATTGGGTCAGTTGGTGCTGGTCACCTAGCTCTCCCGGTTGAAGGGAACTAGTGGTAACTATCAAGAAGCGGCAATTAAGGCTCTGACGGGTGGCATGTGAACCACCATGATGAGTAGCTATCCTTCTGATGTCCAGTTTGTAACCTAAAACACTGAACAGTTAGTAAGTGTGGGGACACTTTTTGTGGCACGTATCTAAGCAGCTGTGTTTTCCTTTGGTGTCAGACCATTGGAACAGCAGTCTGAGGCATATCATGTAAGCTCAATTATCAGAGTATCATGAGGGACATGCAGTAAGGTTGGATAATCACAGTTTCAGATGAAGAAAGTAATTTTGAAGGTAATGGATAGCTAATGAGAGATGATCCTGTTTAGAATAACAGGGGAATAGAAAGCAGAGACAGGATTCCATTGAACTCTTAGGGAATGACCCAACTGCTATTAAAGATTGTTAAGTAAAATGAGTGCCTGGTGAACCCACAGTAAGTAAAATGTCTGCTGATGCCATTCCACTGATTCCACAGAACTTCTGCGACCGCAAAGTCCAATGACTCACAATTTTGCGCAGCATTTACTAGACAGGCTAATGGACTATTCTAACAAGCACAGCTTGAAACCAGTGACACATTGCTGAAACAAATGACCCACCAGAAAAGATGCAAACAAAGATGCCCAGTGTCATTTCTCTAGCCATTATTTCTTCCTTTTGCATTATAAGAATCTTTTAAAAACAAGATGCATACCTTTTATTTCAGGTTCAAAACGGCACAGGACCCAGAATGCCACTGTCCATGGTGCTGAAAGACTAAAGAAAGCACACCAAGATGCACAAGACGATCCTTACCCAATTAATAGTGGTAGGGTGCTTTAATGGAAAATAAATGAAATCTAATGAAGTACTTGAGGATCACAAGGAAATGAGCAATACACTATTCTGAAGATTAAGGTAATTACTTCCACACTATAGTGAATCAGATTTCACTTCACTGCCGAGTAGGGAGATGGAAAGTGCTGAAGAATCCACATGGTTTTCAAGTGAAGTTTCAGAAACATGCTACCATGCCAATCAAATAAATTATTTAAGCCACTTAACTGTGCCTTTATTATTTTGACAATATATTTCACACCTAATTTAACATAAAATTTAAGGAACTAACTCCACATGTGTCATGGTGCTGGGCTCCCAAAAATACATTTTCATTCACCTGCCAGAGGCAATCATGACAGTGCTAAACAGAAGTTTCATTTAAGAATCAGGGAAACACATGATCAGTGAGAAGCACATTTCTAATGCTTTGCAGTCTGCATCTAAACACAGTCCTCATAGTAATATAAAACCCCCAAACACAGATGTTAAAATAATATTGACTATTTATCCAAGTTGCTGAAAAGTGTGGTGAAGGGGAAAATTGGAATTCAGAGATCACTTTTTCTTTTACACAGAACATAAGCCACCCAGGGACTGACACTGGGGCCAGGATCCCTGTTTGAGCTAGTCAGACACCAACCTAATTGTTAATTCTGAGTTCTTCTTGTGCCGAGGCATTGCAGGGCGCATAGTACATAAACTCATATGCTTTTCTTAGACTCCTCAGATACTCTGGCACAAGAAGATGTAACAAAGACAAACTGCAGTTACCTCTGAGTAAATTTATTTGCATGCATGTCACCTGAAAACATTCTTTTAGCATGACTATCCATTTTATTTATTCCCAAGCTGCAGAACGGAAATAAGACAGGATCACAACTTTCTCAGACACAGTCACTGAAATGATAATGCCCCTTCTACTGAAATCAACACAGATCTAGTCTGTTAATCAAGTGAGACTACAAGGACTCCAGCGGACCCAGTGCTCTTTGTTATGTCATTACATATGCCTGCCTGCCAGTTCTTACGGGTTATTGAGAGAACAGGCTGTGCGAGTTTCTTCATATAATATGGGAGTTTCTAATGCACAGATTACTGCTTTAATGGGGTTTTATCATATCACTGTGTGCCGGGGGATCCCTTAAGCCAGGCTTTTCTGACATGATGTATTTTGATGGCTCTTTTTTATTATCACACTGTCATTTTAATGGGGATTTGCACAGTAACAGCCAGATTACACCCAGCCCCTATAGGGAGGTACAAATGGAAGGGGAGGGTGGAAGACTCCTTCCTTCATCCCTGGTTCACCACCTCGCAGACACCAAGCACAAGGAGAGTCCTTGCTCCCCAGGAATTCAATCCCATCCTGTGCAAATCAGTAGCATCACTATGCCACTCTTAATTCTAATTTCAGATCCCCTGGGTTTTATTTCAAAGCATGAGGTGGCATTAAGGGGTGTGTTGCTGGTTCCCTGCAAAAGGAGCAATTTTATCCAGGACGCATAAGAACCTACGGATCTTGTATCACTACTAATCTCTGTGAAGGGGGTAAAACTATGGTCCTGTCCCACTACCCTCTGTAGAGACTAGTCCAGCCAGCTGGGGTAGACAGGGGTTGCAGCTGCTTCTCCTCTTCAGGGTCAGGACAACAGCCATAATTAAGTGCTCTCTGAAGCTCCCACTGGAGCAGGGTACCTCTGCCCTACCTTATGTTAGGGCCATGGCTATGTACCACAGTCAAACCCCAGAATCACTACAGCAGTAGACAGGGCCTTCAGAAAGATGTACATTAGGAGTATTTTGTCCAATCTCATTACAGCCTTCTGCTTTGTGGCTTCTATTAACATGCACCAAAGAAGACCCTTGCCTTGCACAGAGTCAGCTTTGAAATCAAAATTGGCTCCACAATATAAAAAGAGAAGAAAACTGGAAGACCCTTATGTAGCTTCAAGTAGCAAAATCAATTCAAAATCAGTTGATTGCCAAAGTGTACCAGGCATCTTTGCTTCTCCCTCTCATTTGAGTCACTCATCTGTTACACTTTGTTATGATCCAAGCTCTAAAATGAGGTTCTTGCTAGTCGCAAACCTGTGCCCACCTGGCATGACACTGCAGTAAACTAATGGGGCAGGGAGTCTGAATGCAGTCCAGTGGAACTGTTTCAGAGACTGATCCTGCACAGGAAGTATCTCTAACTGTGAACTTAGAGGAGATGCATTATTCTGACGTCAAAGCACTTCTTCCATGTGCAAAGCTCATGAAATGAGGCCAAGTCTACAAGCTCACTCTCCTTCCCAACATTTCTGTTCAGCTTTGCATCATATAGGCCGTGTCTACACTAGCCCCAAACTTCAAAATGGCCACGCAAATGGCCATTTCGAAGTTTACTAATGAAGCTCTGAAATGCATATTCAGCGCTTCATTAGTAAGCTTTGAAATGGCCATTTGAATGGCCATTTGGAAGTTTGGGGCTAGTGTAGACATAGCCATAATGTGAGACCACGTCTTCCTTTCGGACTTCCCACCACTTGTCTTGTTTCAACCTCTCAGTTCTTTTTCCTTCAGACTTGACCTGTTGGAGCCTCTTACCCAAGCAGTTGTCAGCTCATCACAGCTTTACATGACCAAACCATCTGAGCCTGATTTCCCTCATTTTTAAATTGGTAGTCATTACTTTGAGCACTCCTTACTTAGTCTTTCTTGCTTACACAGTAACATATATTTCTCTGTGTACCTGTGAACTTATATGAGCCTTACCAATGCAATATCCAAATACCTTGTGCTAATGGATTTTATCCTCCTGATATCTCTGAGCGCCACCAACTAGTGTCCCCATTGTCCAGGTGGAGGAATCTGAGCTATGGGGAAGAAGAAGCAACTTCACACGGGATGTATCTGGCTCAGCTTAAGAACTTAACCCATAACTCTGCCTACAAGGTCACAATTGAAGTTCTGGGATTGTTCACATCCTTTCAGTTAAATCCATCTTTCTGTCTTGTTGAAGAAGGCACTGACAAACGTATCAGAACAGCCCATGATTTGGATCTCTAAGTGCTATTAATAACAGCATGCTCCTGTGGTCATTACGAGACCTTCACATAGAAACACTTCAATAGAATAGCTTGTTACCAGCATTAAAAAAAACTTCAATGACTGTCATCCAACAAATTTCTGTGAGTGGCACTGGACTAACCTCATCCCATTGTGATTTCAACAATGTTAACACCAGTGATGGATTCTGACCAGCAAGCATCTTTCTAAAAACAAATTGCTACAGCTCTTTGCTTCTTCCTTAAATTATGACTACACAGCACTTCAGTAGCATCCATGGTCACCCTCAGAGCATTCTTGCTGAGAAAGGTGGATGTGCTGCCCCTTGTAAAGGTGATAAACTGTGTAATCCCATGATGGCTTCAGGAGCTGAGCCATCTGGTGTCCCTCCAAATGAATGCATCGTCACTGTCATTTGTTCTGCTTCCTCTGGATTCAATTACTGGATTTCAGTCATCCAACTGACCTGGCCCTATGCCAATGAGTAGCTAAGCATGTTGCTACAAAAGACAGCCTTGTATAAGTGACCAAAACCATGGCTGCCCCTGAAATTAAGTGCATTCTCTCCACGGGGTCTCTTTGAACCCACTGGTCTGCATTTCAGAGCGAATTTTGTGAGAAAATTGTTTCCTCTGCTAGGAAAGCCATTTGTGAATAATTTTTCCTGGGCTCAGTGTGGCTAAGAAACTGTCTCAGACTCCTTCTTGGGCCATTCAGAAATTAGCGGTGCAGTCATGCTGGCTCAGTGTCACAGATACACAACAGGAATCACAAGACATACATAAACTGAGGAAACAAACTAACTGCAGAATTAACTAGAAAAGCCAGAAAACATCTTCTTTTACTCATTTTAATCGCAACATCAGCATTATTCTCAGTTATTGCTCATTTAGAGCCTCCAGGCTGCCAAGAATGGCTGCACAGATGAAGGAGAAAAGAGGAAGATTAGACCTTAGTTGGATAAAAAGAATGTTGGTTCAATTACAGACTGAAGATTTCTATGACGATAAAATAGGAACTGGAAGTATCTTTCAAAATCTAACTAATCACGCCCTCACAAATCCCCACATGATCCTCTTCCGATTGGAATCAATTGCATATCTCTGAGGTCATGTCAGCATTAGAAAGTTTCTTACCTCACCTAAATGCTGTTGCAGCTTTGCCCTGGCATTTTCACCATGCCGCTAGAAACTTCAAAGGAAATGCATAAGTGCAAGATGTTGCTTTTTCAGAAAACAAAACAGTGTACTGAAAAGCTTGGGATACGCCACAAGACTACAAACAGCACAAAAAGGACCTTTAGTTAATAAATCTGCAAACAAAATTCATTTAAAACAGACAATAATGAATTTTTAAAAAGTGGCAACCAATCTGCTAATTACATACTGCTTGTCACATCCTTTTGTAACTGCAGGACAGGCTAAATTACTACAAGTGGGGAGAACTCTGGGAATTACAAAAAGAAAGTTCTGGAACAAATTATGCTTAATATATTCCCAAAGAGGAACCAAAGGAAATTTAATGTCACTCCAATCTTTTCAGAAGTAGAATAACCTAATCAGGCTGAGGCTGTCAATGAAAACAAAAGAACTGATTCATAAAAGTTGCAAAAACAAACTACATTTTGAAAGTGTCAAAAAAATAGCCTTTTCTAGGAAGAAAGTGATTTGTATGCAAATAAAGCTCAATATTTGTCACAAAACTTAGAAGATTTTGAAGTGGAAAAAGCCACTGCTCTGATAAAATTAAATGTTCTCTGCTGGGCTGTCACTGGGTCTTTCAATGCAAATGCAACGAGAAGGAAAACACAACACAGGCCAACACCATAAACAAAAAACTGAGAACCAGTGGATTGGCAAGATATGGGCACCTACTCAGCCTATGTCAGCAGCACTGACAACCAGCCGAGAGGCTGAACCGTTCTAATCCTGCACTCTCTCATCTGGCGACATCTCTAATCCACCTTGACTTTAGCTAGCAGGATGACCACTTATCGTGGGTGGAACCAAGTTTCCTGTGGTCCCATAAAGTTTGTTTACAGCCATCAGTCCTGGCCCTCAGTGTTCTCTGCTGTTATTTAGCTCTAATATATCCCTAAATGACCACTAAGAGCCCAGTAAGAAATGGTTGCACTAGTAATACTGCTGGACAATATTTACTCTATGTGGTTTGATGAATTCTCTCATTGGGCACCGGTCAGATCCTGAGGGTTCTGGACTGGCGATGTTCAACCTGTAGAAGACTAAGATGATCTTGGCTTTATGGTTGAGGCGCTTTCCAGTTTTGTTTCCAGACACTAGGGGAGAGAGTAAAGTGAAATGATGGAGTCTGAAGCATTTTGAAGGGCATGAGTTATTAAATGCATTGTTTATAGCAGGTCACTTGTTTACCATTAATGAGGCGGAACCCAGTGTTTGGATGAAGAACAAGCTCATAGCTTTGCTGAGAACTCAAACCAAGTCCAAAACTTCTAATGTATTCTAAGCTTATTTCGGTTTTGTACAAAAGAAATATGGGACCCTTGGGAAATATTTAGCTCTAGCAAGTTCACCTAACCACATACATATAGGAAATCTACCAGTTCTCAAAACCTTTCCCTTCTCCCAAGACTCTGGAGGACAGAAGAGATTTACAACATGCTTTAACAATTAACTGATGTGAGCTAGGTCTCACCGAAGCCACACGGAACTGATTACAATTAAAATAGCTATCGGTGTCCATTGAATCTTGAGGCCTGTTCAATGGTTTAGAGCCATGATATCGTAACATCCTTAATCTCATAAAATGGTTATAGGACATCCTACAGGACACAAGCAGCTTCAGAAGTTCCACACAGCTGGCCCGCATATGGATACTCTTTCCTGAGGGGCTTGCCAAATGGTGTTTTCTGCTCCATACCCCTTTAACTCAATTCCTACATGGGGTCATTTATCCACAGAACAATTGTACCTGAAAACATCAACCCCAACAGAAATGTCTGACTGGCTACCCTTTCAAGCTGGCCTGTCCCAGTACTCCTCAACACAACAGTAGAAGAACTCTCAATTCTGAAGCCGCCCCCCACCCCTCATGCACAAACACGCCATGTCCAAACGGATCAAGCCACAAGCCTCCTACTCTAACCAGCAGACAACAACTAGCAGGAGAAGGCCACAAGGAAAGAGTACATGCTACATGGCTAGTACAGGTGGAGCAGGTAGCACTGCTAAACATACTCCCTTCAGCATGCCAGGAAACATTGTTTCTTGCTTCCACATAGCGCTGCCTTCTGCTTTCAGGTGGTATGGCTTTTTCCTGATACATCCTGTAAGGCCCTGGGAAAAAAACACATTACTAACCAATTACCTTTAACGATTTACATAGATGTGTATACCTATATACACTCCATTATGGGTTGTCACTGGTGGATGAACTCTGGAACCCTCACCACCATAGGACAAATCTCTTCCAATTTGTTAGCTACAAGACAAACTCCTGTGAGCTGGGAGCAGTAGTAGGCTGGTGTCCACAGGCAGAACAGCCCTTGTGTTACCCTTTAGAACATTTCACCTCGTGCTGAAATGTACCTTAGGTGACACTCTCACCATACAGAAATTCCAATCCATGAGATAAATGGGGACTGAGCAAAGGGTTATAACAGAAAATATACCAGCTATTCTTAGCCAATAGGATGTAAAAAAGAGGGATTGCCCATCCTGCTTCCATTCTTTATAATCCCCAATAGGCTTTGTGCAATAAAGAAGAGATTACTATTTAATATTTTTGCCTTACATAATTTATTACAGCCCCAAATCTTTTAACCCCTTCATTTTTCCTGACTGCTTATACACAGAAAACTTGTCAATGCATTTTCTCTCCAAGGATGTAGAGCTTACAAAAGAACAAGTTAGTTTTCATTTCCTCTTCCCATACAAAAAGCTTGAGAAGAATTCTTAAAATTAAAAGATGTAAAAAATGAAGAATCTAAAACTGAAGAAAAAATCAACAGCTAGATTTTCAACAAAGATGGATTTATCCAAAATAGATCTCTCTCCTCTCCACAAATTGTACCTGTTTCACATTTTTTGTCGCACCTTTTGTAAATTTTACAATGAACGCTATAGAAAAGCATTGTGATTGCAAGCCATGCAGTGCAAAGCATGAATACAGCTGTCTGTGTGCAGAATGCATGCACAAACATTTCTCTAGATACAACTGATGTACTGATCTTTGAAATTTAGCCCATACGGTAACTGTCATCAATACACTTAAACATAAATATGCAGATGCCAGATTGCTTCCATTGTGGTGTGTCGTGTACAGCTATGACTTTCAGAGGAAATAAGCTACCTATAGGGCTGCAGAAACCTTTTAATTTAAACCAACAAAATGCAAATTCCAAAAGATCCATTTCTTTGTAACAAATTCCAAAAGGTTCATTTCTTTGTAAACCCTCAATGAGTTTAGAAGTAAAACACATCCTCATCGCTGGATTTACAAGCAAAAAAAGGGTTCATGGTATATCTTTGTCAACACATTTCATACTATCTATCCAAATTAAAGAACATGAGGTTGGTGTGAAGTATGTCTTCCCACATATCATTTTGAAAGAAATATTGGTGACCTTATCCAGTTTGACTGTTACACTAGCAATAAAATTGGATCTTGGAAGATTACACTCCTGGTCAAAGTAGTAAAATGTGACCTATTCTATTTGACACTGACATTTATTATAATAAATCAGACACAAATACTGCATCCCAATGATGTTGAGGGTCTGACCCAAAACCACAACACTCTAGAAGTTCACAGCTAGAGGGGAGACTTCTTTCTCCACACTTTGCATCTACCAACTGTGGCAAGTATGACGTGCAATCCTGTTCACAGATCCGCTTAGTGAATCTTATCTTTCATATTCTGTTTTATGTGCTTTTACTGCTGTTCTTAGTTCAGCCAGATGAGTCAGTGTGGAGCAGCCTGAGGTGCTGCATCCATAACATTAATAAACCTTAAGAGAGGAAGCCATGTTAGTCTGTACTCCAGCAAAACAAAACAGCAGAAATGTAGCACGTTAAAGACAAACAAAATTATTTATTCGGTGATGAGCTTTCATGGGACAGACCCACTTCATTAGATCTGATCTTCATCTGATTAAGTGGGTCTGTCCCACGAAAGCTCATCACTGAACAAATCATTTTGTAAATTAATAACCCTCGCTTGCTTCAGGGGTGAAGGGGTAACACCCTGGAAATGAGCCTGCTTTCTCAAGTGCCAGGACAGAGCATTAACTCACAATCCCTGGAGTAAGTAGAAAGCATGTAATTTTTCATGTTAATTTGTATCATCGCCCCAGAGGCTAGTCCACTGCATGGACTAATGGCATATTTTCATTTTCATACAAAGGACAAAATTCTGCTCTCAGACCAACGAACAGAGATCTTGACTGACAAGAAGTCCTGTGGCACCTTATAGGCTAACAGATAATTTGGAGCAACACACCGCTACCTCTCTGTTACAGATCTTGACCGTCATTCTGTTTCCCCACCTACTCCTGCTGACTTCATCAAGACTACAATGCTTGTAGAGAGAGACAAATATCAAAGCAGGAGTTCACCATGTGCAATTCAAAGCAGAATTAAGTCCAAAGTTCTTTTGAGAGATAGCAAAGTGAAAAGAGCCTAAGATCATCTCATGTATCGAACTCTCATTTAAAAGAATGGAACTCCATTCCAGTGCTGCCAGGTGGAGAACATCAATGCCGTGTTTTGACCAGAAAGCTAAGTTGTAGCAACGCAAAACAACAAAAGCATAGAAATGATAAAATCAGATGTGGTCATTGTGAACAGAATGGGGTTTACAGAAACAAAGCGCTGGGGTGTGGAAGTAATTCTTGTCTACTTGAGCATGATGTTCTAGGAGATGATGTTTCACTGTGTTTACAATCATGGGGCTAAGCTGTGACTCTGATAGGGAGTCCCATCTTTTTTTTGATAATACACACACACACATACACACACACACACACCCTCCTAGAACAGGAAGGCACCTTGGGAGGTCAGCTCTCCAAGAGGAAGTGCTGGAAACACTGTGAGCTTGGCATCAGCATCATCCCTGCTCCTCTGTTTGAAAGTGGTAATGAGCATCCTCCCCCCTATCCCAACAATACAGATCTGCTGGTCTCAGCTTTGCTGCTTCCCGCCTAGATGAGGCTAGTGCCCTGGGTAGCAAGGGGAGGAATGACAAAGAGCAGCAAGGGAGCTAGCCTGGGACTCGGGTGATCCAAGTTCAATTTCCTTTCCCTGCCATGGGCTCCCTGCATGGGTTGGGGCAAGTCACCTGTGCACTCTGTGCCTCAGTTTCTCCATCTTGACATGGGAAACAATAGCATTTCCCTAACTCACAGAAGCATTATGAGGATAAAGGCTGCGAGCAGCTCAGTTACTGCAATATTAGGGACCATATAACTACCTAAGATCTCAGTAAAAAATGTCATTGTGCGCTCATAGCACTCAAGGTCTTCTACTGTGATTAGCTTCTTTTCAGTCTTCCCTTTTTGTAAGGGCCAGTTATAATCCACTCCACGGCAGTGTGCGTTTCACCCTCCCAAACTGGATCATGCCCACTTGGTAAAGATGCTGCCTGCTTTTCACTCTGGCAGCAAAAGCCAAGATCTCCACACGTTTCTCTTTTTCAAGCTCATTGTTTGCATCCAGTTACGTAAGCAACAGATATTGATCTTGGAATGCAAAACCCACCCTGTCTTTCCTGCTCAAAGGAAAAGAACATGGCTGTTCAGGCATGTTAACGGTGGTTGTAGTTAATTCACAGAGAATCTGCCCACCCTGCCTAATCTGGACTAATGACAACTCTATTTTGATTGATCCAATCCTGCCAACCTCAGGAATCGAAACTTTTGACAGTGGACCAAGGGGTGAGTGAAAAAACTGTTTCTATGGAGAAATATTCTTAGAGCACCGAAGCTCAAGAACTGGCAGTTTATGTAGCCAGTGACTGGTACATGCATTTGCAATCTGAATGCCTGCTCAATATTCATGAAATGTACCAGAGTTCAATAGTTGTTTTCATGAGTTGTGCCTTCATTAGGTGAACAACATTAAACACCTGGGATATTGTGCAAACTAGTCCTCAGGGGCAAATTTTGGTGACAAATGAGCCAAGATGAATTTTAAACCTTGGAAAAAAAATCTCCCATTTCCAATGGCAAATTTACTACCTGTTCTAAAGAAATAGCATAAAGCAACACAGACCGAAAGTGAATATGAATGTATCACTGTTACAAAATCCCTGCAGAAAAGGCTGCACAAACAAAAGCAAAACCAAAACCCCAAGGGACAGGAACTATTTATGCTTTAGATTCTCCATGTATGCTTTACTCCCAATGAGGTGAGTGAGGCTAATTCCCTAACTTACACCCATGGTAACATCCCCATGATGTATCATCATTAAGTCTAATGCCACAGTCGCTGTAGGTCTCTTCTTGATTCCATTCAAACCCTATTTGCCTGAGGTTTGTGATGTGCCTGTTTTAACCCACCTTTCAGGAAATGTGGCACTATACATAGTTACAGAAAGATTATTTTTATCCCTTTGCACCTAACAAAAAGTCC
This sequence comes from Carettochelys insculpta, assembly GCF_033958435.1. Lineage (NCBI taxonomy): Eukaryota > Metazoa > Chordata > Testudines > Carettochelyidae > Carettochelys > Carettochelys insculpta. The sequence continues at coordinate 47,439,871 of NC_134147.1, read as the reverse complement.
AAAATCTTAGTTTAAATGAAAGAAGCCACTTGCTGCCAGTTTCTTTCTTCCTTACCATTAAGTCTGAGTAGTGGCATGTTGCACGTTACAAAATTAAACACAGGAAGAAATGTTCCATCTATCCCCAATTCCCCAGATGGTGCATTTCACAATGGCAGGAGTTTGGTAGTTTCTTCACTTTTCAGACAACATACATTGGCTGCAAAATGTGCTGACAAATTGAAATGTGGCACTAACTCTTTGTGCCGACTGGTGCCTTTTGGTAAGCAAAACAAACAGGACAAATAGAACAACATGTGCTTGTTCTACAAGGTGAAAAAGATGCCATTGTCTCCATGCAGTTACATGCCGCGATGTCTTTATCTGTACTGACAATGTCAATGAGACCACACTGCACTGATCAGGCAACAGACCCATGGGAGCAATGTGCACCTGTCACCTCTCAGCCATTCACAGAAGGTGGATAATTCCTGCAAAGGAAATGCTTTATCCAGGAATACTATAAGACTCAGTATGGCTCCAGAGGAAGTGAAGATGCTACCCCACTGATAAAACCAATTTTGCCACTTTTCTTTACACATAGGGCAGGTCTACACTACACTGGAAACTCAAGCCTTGATACACAATTTCAGTTATGACAATTGCATAGCTGGAATCAGCTTACCTAGGATTGACTCAGAAGGCCATCCTCACTAAGGGAGGTTGACGAGAGAAATTCTCTTGTTGACCTCCCTTATTCCTTGCAGTACAAGGGTGGACTGACAAGCCCAGATAATTCAACTTTGCATGTCCCCACTAGGTGCATAAAATCAAACCCCAGAAGATCGACCCTGACTGGGTCAATGTCCTGGTAAGTGTAGGTGTATGCTTAGTAGTGTCTTTAACTGTGACTAGTTTAATTTCTATCATCTAGTACCTGACTGTAACTCAATTTTTCCACCTGTAAAATGGGGACAGTAATACCTACCTTAAGATGGGACAAAAGGTACTATGGGCACCCAGGTCTTCCTGGATCTCTTATTCACTAGTGAATTAATTTTTAGTTCAAAAACATAAGCTGTCACCTACTCGGTGGTCATAGCAGCCATTCCATGCATCAACACTCACCATAGGCTATATTATGTGATCAAACTTCAGAACGTCAATGCTAGATTCACAGCACCTCATAATAACCCTTACATTCCACAGCCCCTTCCCATACCCACCATGGGGAAAGGCCAGGGCTGGGTAAACAATTTCAGCCTTCAATGGAATAAGGCAGTGTGTGAGCTGCAATGTGGAGAGTCATTCCCACAGAATATCCCACCGCTTGCATCCACCTGTTTGTAGCAAAGAGATTCCTGCCTGAGCATCTCCATTCTGCACTAGTGGCAATGTGACCTGGAGAGGGATAAATCCCTTGGTAACAGGTCCCAAATCATCTTAGGCTTGATACTGAAAATTACTCCTTGAATCGTTAAAGGAATCCCCTGTGTCCTCCCTGTGAGCTATCTCCCTCCTCAGCCAGCTGCTGCTCAAAACCCAGGCCGTAGTGTCAGAAGCCCCCTTAACCCTCTGCTTCCTGATTTCAGGTAGTCTGCACATAAAGGTCCTCAGATGACAGGCATTGGCTACGCTTCCATTTTCTTGGTCCAGGGAGTTTGTCATGTTCTACACACTTGGCTCCATCAAAACCAGTAGCAGATGTTCTTGTCTCTCCCCGAAAGCTTCAGGGATAGGGAATTCTCTGCTGCCGCAAGTGTTACATGTAGTGGCGAGGACACAGTGCAAAGCGAGGTTCCCTAGCAACCATGCATTCACTGGGATATGGCAGAATCTCATAGCAGAACCCCAGGGATTCCTTTGCTCCAGAGCTCACATTTATTTACTCCCTTTTACTTCATTAGGATCAATATTTGGTCACTTAGGAACTGTTACCTTTCTCTGACTGTCATATTTAAGAGAGGGGAAGTAATTTCCCTTTCCTCACACAAAAGAGACTTCTGGATTTAGGGGCTGGAGAAATTGCCGTGTACTTTTGAGCCACTTCAGAACTTTTACCAGCAGGGAGTTGTTTGATTTGCTTAAGTATTTTTTGTTTGACAGCACAGCTGGTTAGAAATACATCTCTTAAAATGCATGTCTGTGCCTTTCTGGCGTTACTAGACCAAGCCAGACTCATTTACAATAGCACTTGATTATCTCATATCAGAGAGGTAGCCGTGTTAGTCTTTATCTTCAAGAACAACACTTTTTCCACCCCGACTGAATAGACCTTGTCAGCTCTGGCCCTCCCTCTTACTGGGACCCCATTCTTTAAATATCCCTCTGAAACCCCCTCCCCACTCATGCATCTGATTAAGTGGGTCTTTGCCCACGAAAGCTTATGCTCCAAAATATCTGTTAGTCTATAAGGTGCCACAGGACTTCTTGTTGATCTTGATTACTAACTGTGGCATTATCAGAAGAGGAATCTAGTTTCCCTGAATTCACAGATGCCAATAGCAATTCCTAAAGGAAATTACCCAACAGAGAGTTATAAACAAAGCATAAAGGATATTTTTGCCCTAGATTCCTAAAGTTACATTGTTTTTTCATTGTGTCTAGGATTCACTGTTAGATAATGCAGTTCAGGGTTAGCTATCGGGTCTCTGAAGAGTTGGCTGAGCAGTTATTTTATTCGTATAATAATTAGGCTTGGATCCTTCACATAGCCAACTCCATGTTCAACTTCAGTCTAACTGAAATATTCCTATGACTAAACTTACGCATGCTCTCAACAGTTTGCAGAATCAGAGCTATAGCTAATAAAAAGCTTAGCAGTATGTCAAATGAAATGAGCAAAGAACCCTGCAACAAGTCACTCCCTTGCCATGGTGAGGGGTGTTGTCTCTGAGCAGTGGTGCATTTTGGTCACTCCTGTTCTCTGCCTGTGGCATGTAATAGTCTAGTAGTCTCCTGCGATCTTCAATACTCTGGTCCAATTTCAATTGTTTGGTTTAGTGTGCAGCTGCAGGGGCGGGGGAGAGTCATGATATATAGGTCAGACTAGATGATCTGAAGTTACCTTCTGGCTTTACTCTCTCTGACGGAACTGCACTTACAAGTTATCATTTTTTCTGTGTTCTGATCCCAGTGCAATTTGCTACGAAGTCACAGCATACAAATGCTTCAGGTCTTCTGCACTGGAACACTCCCTGTGAGAAGAGCTCATTAGAATGATGAAAGAACTCATTCCACCAGAGGGATTTACTCTACCACCCATGGAGAGTGGGTCAGGCATACACTAGACAGGCTCAGGCCTTGCAAAACTTTCAAACAGCTCCTTTGAAGTTTTGGAAAATCTTTTACAAAATGCAGATACAACTGACAAAGTGTCTTGTATATCATGGGATGCTGAACTCTGGGAAGGAGAAACTGAGAATGATAACACTAGCAGAGAACGACCAGTCATGTCACATTTCAACCCAACTTTAGGGAGCTCTGGACTGGCAAGCCACCTCTATCACTCAAGGTATTTTGGCCACCAGCTGCTAGCCTTTTGTAGCAAGCCTTCACAGCCTGGCCAAGTGGAGCTTCTTGCAGCTTATGGGAAAGCTGAAGTGATTTCATAGTCTTCTCTCTGTGTGTGATGGTTAAAGTGAGGAAACCAATGTCAACTGCAGTGGTGGTGAAGCCTTTTCTCTGTCCAGTGTGAAAAAGACACCCCAAAGATACACCAGAGGCTCTTAAAGGCATAGAAAACCAGTCACAGGACAGGCTGGATTCTCTGCCTGTGGAAATGCCCTAGACTAGGATGAAGGTCCATGTTAGCTCAGATTGAGCATTCAGAATCCATGAGCAGCAGGACTTGACGACCTGCTGTGTCAAACAGAAAATTCACAAGGCTCTTTTTAGGAATGCATCTAGTCAGTTATAAAGTATTGTCTGTGCACAAAAGTGTAAGCTTAAAAATAGGCATGTTTGGTTTGGGGATGGGGTTAGAGATCCAAGTCACGGCAAGATGCAGTTATGCTTCCCTCAAGCCATGCAAGCTTCTGTGAAAATGTTCTACTTATGCAAATGGCTCATAAACAGGGCAGAGTCTCGCCCCAGGCACATTTCATAGTGTTCTCAGACTTCACCAGACAAGTGTTGCCTCCTGCTTCTGATAGCTGGAAACTTACCGGTAATGCATTTTTAACTCCTGAAGATTATAGTGAAATTGTCACTCCCTGGAATGCGGGGTAACTAGAGAATGAGGGGCAGCTGCAAGGAGATGGATCTACTCGTAGCATTCCTCTTTATGAACTGTTCTCTTAAGCCTCTGACCTTTGTGTTATGAAATACTTCATGGTCCCCACCCTCAGCTGTTCCCTAGCTTTGCTTTGTGCAGATGAGAGAAGAGGGGACAAAGTTTACATTCTCCTGACGGCCAGAAGCCACTTGCATTTAGCTCATCCCAGAGCTGCTCTTAATTACACTCACTGGCAATGGCCCTCAAAGGGCCACTGAGCAATCAGGGATCACCAGACAGCCTCACACTCTGGTCCTGGATCCATCAGGCCCCTTTTACTGTGAGGACTACACCATTTCTATACCAGCCACGAATTCCCTGTTCTAAAGCATTCTGTACCTATACCAGTGATGCACCTGAGAGCTGATGGAGAGGCACAGAGGAGGAAGGATCAATCAGTTTCCACACATTCAGAATGAGAAGTGACTGTCTAGGAAGGAGAACTGCAAAAAGGGATCTAGGGGTCGTAGTGTACCACAAGCTAAATATCAGTCAGTGTCAAACTGTTAAAAAAATAGCAAACTTCATTCTGGGATACACTAACAGGATTGTCATAAGCAAAGCATGAAAAGTAATTATTCCACTCTACTCTGCACTGATTAGGCCCAACTGGAATCCTGCGACTAGTTCTGGGTGCCCCATTTCAGAAAAGATGTAGATATATTGGAGACGGTCCAGAGAAGAGCAACTAAAGTGATTAAATGTCTAAAAAATCTGAGGGAAAATTGAAAGAACTGGGTTTGTTTAATCAGGAGAAGTGAAGACTGAGACAGCTTTCAAGTACCTAAAAGGATGTTACAAGGAGGAAGAACAAAAACTGTTCTTCTTAATCTCTGATAAGACAAGAAGCAGCTGGCTTAAATTGCAGCATGGGAGGTTTAGATTGGATATTAGGAAAAACTTCCTGTCAAGGTGGTTAAACACCAGGTTGTGGAATCTCCATCACTGGTGATTTTTAAGAGCAGGTTAGACAGAAACCAGTCAGAAATGGTCTATGGTACTTGGTCCTGCTGTGAGGGCGAGTGACCAGCCTCGATGACCTGTGAAGTTCTAGCGTGCTATAAAAGTAGTCTTATCAGAAGCTAGGGTCTGTTCCCACAGGTATATCTTGACCTTAAAAATCCTACCACAGTAACTGGTAAGATGATTAGCAATATGTAAAACAGCTGCCCCCTACAGTAAAGCTCTGCCAGAGACCTGTCATGCCATGGAGAAGCTGTTTGAAAAACATTCACACAAGTGAGAAAAGGTCTAAAAAACATAACCTATGAGAAGAGTCACTGAGAGGTAGCTGTGTTAATCTGTATCTTCATAAAACAAAAAAGTACTTCAGTAGCACTAACAACATGATTTATTAGGTGATGAGCTTTCATGGGGCAGACCCACTTCTTCAGATGTGGAAATTATTATTATTTTGTTAATCTTTACGTGCTGCATGACGGCTTTTTTGTTTTAGAAGATAACCTACAAGGACAGGTTGCAACATGTTTCACCGAGAGAAAAGAAAGGTGCAGGGATATGATAACAGTTTTCTCATATGTTCACGATTGCTTTCAAGAGGATGGGTATCAGAGGGGTACCCGAGTTAGTCTGCATCTTCAAAAACAAGAAGCCGCCTTGTGGTACCTTATAGAGGATGGTGATTCTCACGCTCACTGGACTGAGTGAGTGCCAGCCCTCAGGGTAGACTGTCCAAAGCCGGGCAGATACCCCAAGCTGCAGCATGTTCGATAATGATATTTCAGCAAATCACTAACAAATACAAATGTGAACTCCTGGATCACTGCAACAGCTACAAGTGCAGACATAGCTATAGTTATGACTTGAAGCGTGGGCAGAGGGAGATTAGGCCGCTTACATTACTGGTGTAACTCTATTCACTTTAATGGTGTTACTCCAGGAGTTAATTCACTTTGGAAGTTACACAAGGGGCAAACTTAGTTTAGGTGCCAATACAGGACACCAAGATCTTACACCTGAGATTCCAAATAGACATATAGGTGCTTACCGTAGGCACTTCTAGATCTCTGGGCTGAACTGCGAATGGAGATGCTATTCAGGAAAGTATTTCAGCATAGGGTTAAAGTTAAGCATGTGCCTATACTCAGGCAAGGTCTACACTAGGAGATAAAATCAATTTTAGATACCCAAATCCAGCTACGAGAATTGTATAGCTAGAGTCGACGTAGCTAAAATTGACTTTTGCCACCAGCTACACAGCAGGTCGCCTATGGAAGAAACTCTCCCGTTGACTTCCCTTACTGCTTGCAACTGCAAGGAGTCCCAGGGTTGACAGCGGCGCCATGACACTTCAATTTGATGAGTCCACACCAGACGTGCTAAATCAAAGCCTGAAAGATCGACTGCCAGCCTGTCAATCTTCCCATTAGTGTTGATGTGCCTTCATGCGAAGACAATGGGAATGAAACTGAAGCGTTTTTTTCTCATTGTCTGAGAAATGTGGTTGTAAAGAATAACAGGGAGCCAAAATTTGGGTCAGAAATCAACCCAGGAGTGAACACTGTAAAATAAATACATTTTAAAAGAGCTTGATTTTTTGTATAAATTCGGAATAAATATGGCAGTAGCCATTTTCAGATGTCTTTGTTTAGCTTGTTTGGATCAAAGAGCTCTCTGCTAGTAATACAAAATGTTGCTGGCAGTGTCAGGCAATGTAAAAGGCTCATTCCTACTATTTTCCAGCTCCTAAATGTGCAGAGTTATTTTACTGTTTGAATGGGCAGGCACAGCCAGAGTTTTTTCAGATAGAAAGGTTAACGGGTGACTTAATTAAGTCCGTAAGTACCTACACAAGGAACAAAAATATGATAATGGGCTCTTCAATCTAGCAAAGATATAACGAGAGCACTGGCTGGAAGTTGAATCGAGAGAAATTCAGAGAGGAAATAAGGTACTAATTTTTAAATTGAGGGTAATTAACCATTGGAACAATTTACTGCGGACTGCAGTGGATTTTCCATTACTGGTAATTCTTAAATCAAGTCTGGCTTTGTCTCAAAGAGCTCTTGCTCTAGTGCAAAGGGGAATTAATTCAGGGAAGATCTAGTTGTGTTATGCAGGATGTCAGGCTAAAATGATAACTGTGGTCCTTTCTGGCCGTATCTATGAATTGCTCACACCATCAGGAATTTCAGCACATTGATTACTGGTTAGTTGTCTAAAGCCTATTTTGCTCAGCTTAAAATATGACAAGTTTGTTTTTATTCCAGCTCAGAGGCAGAGAGAAAGTTATATGTTTACTCTTCTATAATATAGTCTCTGCTATTAAAAGAATAGCATGTGTCAAGAGCCTGTTATGAAATAGGTATAGGAAGGTCACACATAATATTAAACCAAACACTCAGACTGCATTAGTGTTTTGGGTGCAAGCATCTGTTTCTGTTAATCAGAATGTGGCTTTAAATCATTATCATCTTCCTTAATTGCACAGAAAAGACGGTATGAAATGAAACAAAAAAGCACTCCTGTAGCACCTTAAACACTAACTATTGTGCATTAGGTGATTATTATTATAATTATTCTCCAGATCTGAAGAAGTGGGTTTGTCCCACAAGAGCTCATCATCTTATAAACAATATTGTTAGCCTTTAAGGTGCTACTTGAAGGCTGGTTTTGTTTTGTGGCGATACAGACTAACATGGTTACCTCTTTGAGACTATTCATCACGTATGAAATGAGTATTATACAAGTAAGTAATTAATTGGCTATGGCAAGAAAATGCAGGTTTTAAAGGATAGTTATGGTTCTGTTACAGAGAGCTCTAGGAGCTTGTGTGTTTCACCAATACGGTGAAGCTATTTGTATTGACATCAGTTCTCAAGGAATTTAGTGCAACTACAGTACAGAATAGACATGGCCTAGCGACCACCTACATGTGCATGGGTAAAGTACTGGAGCAGGAATCAGGAGTCCTGGGTTCTGTCCCCAGCTCTGGCACTGAGAGTCTATGTGAGCTAAGGCAAATCTCTTAACCTCTCTGTGGCTACTTCCTATCCCACCCTTTGTTTTTCCTCTTCAGATTGCCAGTTCTCTAAGCACGGACTGCCTCTTGGTGTGTGCGCGCGTTTGGCACCTCACACTTTGGGGAGGGATACCAACTTTCAGGTTGCGGAAAACAGAACACCCTTGTCCTGCCCCACTCACTCTGCCTCCCCTCCCTTGCCCCCACCCAGCCTCCAGCACTCAATGACTCGTTTCCACCAGGCTGGGGCAGGCATGTGGTAGGTGAAGGCTGGGGCAGAATAGTGGGATGTGAGAGGGAGTGGGAAAGAGTTTGGGTGCATGAGAGGGCTCACAGCTGGGGCTGGAGATTGGGCATAGGGGGATATGCAGGATCTGGGATGGGACTCAGGGCTAGGGCAGGGGGTTGCGGTGTGAGCTCTGGCCAGAGCTTACCTCAAACAGTTCCCAGATGTGGCCTATATGCCCCTGCAGCTTCTGTTGGCCAGACCAGTTGGAGTTGTGGAGCCAGCACTGAAAGCAGGGGGCAGCACACTGAGCATCCCTGGCCACAGGGACATGCTGCCACTTCCAGGAGCCATGTGGAGCCAGGGCAGGCAGTGGGCCTGCCTTGCCCCACTCTAGCTCTGACTGGACTTTTAATGGCCTGGTCAGCAGTGCTGCTCAGAGTCGCCTGGGTCCCTTTTCAGCTGGGAGTGTCAGTCAAAAACCAGATGCCTGGTAACCCTAACTTTGGCCCCAGTCTTGGCAAGGACCTCAAGGAGCTAGGGTAATACAATGTCAGTATTAGCAAGGAAATAATAATGAGCCATTTCTTCTTCCTGTGGAATTTTGGAGCTCAGAGCCAAATCCTGATTCATACTTGACAGCTCAGGTCCAGTTCTAGAAATGAAGCAGGAACCTGTGCGCTTCCAGATCCTACATCCCTCTCCCACAACCCTCTCCTCTCTCTCTGCTGGCAGATGAAAATTGTTCTTTTTCTGTTTTTAAACAAAGGCTGTTACACTCCTCACTCACCACAAGAGAGGCACTTGTTTTAGTAATATTTCAGTGGGAACCTGTGAGGCCTGCCAGTTGTCAACAACTTGCAAGAGGTCTGGAGTATCATGTGTTGTATTTATCAAGAGGGTTGTATGACAGACAAGAGAAATAATTCTTCTGCTGTACTGCACGTTTATTATGTCTGAAACTGGAGCACTGTGTCCAATTTTGGATGCCACATTTCAGGAAAGATGTGGAGATAGTGGACAAGCTCCAGAGAAGAGCAACCACAGTGATGAAAGAGCTAAATATTGAAAGGACTGGGTTTGTTTAGTCTGGAAAAGACAAGACAGAGGAAACATAACAGCTTTCATGCACCTAAAAGGTAGTTACAAGGAGGAAGAAGAAATATTGTTCTCTTTAATCTCTGATGATAGGACAAGAAGCTATGGGCTTAAATTGCAGCAATGATGGTTTAGTGAACATTAAAGGAAAACTTCCTAACAGTCAGAGTGCCCAAGCATTGGAATAAATTGTCCATCCTTGGTAATTTTTAAGAGCAGGTTAGATAAATACTTGTTAGAGCCAGACGAGTACCCAGAAGTCACCTGCTTCATGAGATACACAACAAGGAAAATAATCATACACCACTTGTCATGACCTATCATTCCCAGCCTAAGCCCCTCCAGTGCATCGACAACCTACAATCTATATTGAACCATGATCCCTTGCTTTCACAGTCCTCGGATGACAGAGTAGTCCTCTCATACAACATCGACACAACCTCAAGACAATACTCACCAGCAGCCACATACCATACCATATAAACATTAACTCAGGAACCTGTCCCTGCAACAAACCTTGTTACCTACTCTGTCTGGTTTGTGCAACATATGCCGCAGGCATTTCTGGCACTTGATGGTATATATCACATTAGTTATATGAGCCCCTGGAGGTGTGGCTGATCTGGTTGGGTCTTGTGATGCTGTCACTTGTATAGATGTGAGAACAATCTCTGCACTAAAGGATGACTGCATATAAATTCAATATTAAGTATTGGAACACACATAAACCTGCAGGGAAAACTGGACTTTCAATAACGGATTTAAAAGTAGACATTCTTCTACAAAAAGATTTTACCACAAGACCACAGAGGAAGATGTCAGAATTGCAATTCATTTGCAAATGCGACACATTTAACCTTGGCCTGAACAGAAATCTCAAACCTATCTTACGCATTACAAGGGTAATTTCCCCACCTTTGATATTTGCAGGAATGGGATATGTCCTACTTAATTTGCTTCATATACTGGTCCTACCTCTGACAGGTAACCCCCGCCTTTTTCCTCCTCTCCCCACTCCCTTTCTGCTACATAGTCCCTTTTTGTCCTATTCTAATCATCTGAGGAAGAGGGTTTTACCCACAAAACCTCAAGACCTAATAAATTTGTTAGTGTCTAAGGTGCTAGAGGACTGCTCACCTCCTGTCAGAGATGGCCTAGATGGTGTCTGGTCCTGCCACGAGTGAAGGGGACGGTACTAGGTGGTCTGGCTGTGCCTGAGAACAGCAAGGTCAAGTAAGACTGGGGCAAGTCAGGGAGAGTCAGGGCAGCAGGAGATGCAGCATATGTGCTGTCAGGAATGGGACCTCGCGGCAGAGCGACTCTGGGATACCTCATGAGTGCAGCTGGCCTGGAGCAGACAGCATGGACACCAAAGTAAAAGACTTCACCCTGCCATTCCCTGAGCCGTCTAGCTGCCTATTTTCAAATTCAAGGCTCAGGAAAAGTTAACATCTTGTTCAGCAGGGTCAGAGAGAGAAACGTGTACAAACAGACTTCTTCCGCAGATTGCCCCTACAGACTCCAGAGCAGGGACAGTCATGGCCAAAGCTGGCAGCCGGGGTGACAATGGCCAAGGGTGCTGGAACCAGAAGGGTGTGCATGTTTTTCATTACATACAGGATTACAGTTTGATTCAATGGCTCCCAGCACCCCACCCCCATAAAAATTGTTCCTTCATCCCTGAGAACAACAGAATCAGTGCAGCACAATAGAAAGCTCCCAGAAGAGGTTATCTGCCTGCAGTAAGTAACTAGCCACTCAACTCCTCCACAGAACCATCCTATAGGAGGAGTCATGTGGCTAGTCCATAATCAAATAAGCGTCCGATAGAGACAGTCAGAACTTTTTATTTGGGAGCTTACCAGGCCCAGCTTTTACAACTCAGTGCTTTCATGTTGTAAGTACAGAGAACTACAGCAATGTCTTAGATCACACGCAGGTAATGAAGGTAAATGTTGCTTATAATAGTGACCCCGGTATGGCAATGTTGGTTACAGTCCCATGTCATTCATCTTTCTCTCAAGCTGAATAGCCTCCTATTCTGCACCAAGTGTCACAGAAATTAATGGTAACCAACGCAGACATAATTAAAATATAATTAATGCTGATGATGGGCTCTGCTCAGTAACGATCCCTTTCCAGGCCATTTATACTGTAGTGTCCAGGAAATGTCTCTCTCACGTGGAGTGGTCAAGACATAAGTTCGTGGTGGGGTGCAGATTATTAAAGCCTCTGTGGAATTCTTCTAGAGTCTCTAGAAGACCCCACCATCAATTTATGCCTTGACCACTCCACATGAGACACACATTTCCTGGACACTGCAGAAGAAATCACTCATGGCCTGATCAATACCACTCTCTACTGAGAACCCACTGACCACTACACTTACCTACATGCTCTTAGCTTCCATCCTCCACACACAACACAATCCATTGTTTACAGTCAAGCCCTGAGAGACAATCGCATCTGCTCTGATCCTACTGACAGAGACCAAAAACTGCAAGACCTCTACCAAACATTCATAAACCTGAATTACCCACCAAGAGAAGTGAAAAAAAATCAGCAGGACCAGACGAATACCTATAAACCAATTACTCCAAGATAGGCCTAAAGATGTCAATAACAGAACACCACTTGTCATTACGTACAGCCCCCCAACTCAAACCACTACAACACATCATTAAAGACCTACAACCTATCTTAAATCAGGATGCCATACTCCAGAAGGCCCTATGTGACAGGCCTGTTCTTTCCTCTACACAACCTCCTAACCTTATGAGGCTTCTCACTAGCAACCACAGGCTCTACCACAATAATACATATCCTGGAACTTTTCCTTGCAACAAGCTCCCTTGCCAACTTTGTCCACATATCTATTCTGGAGATAACATCACTGGACCTAACCACATCAATTACACAATCACGGGCACAGTCTCCTGTTCCTCAGCTAACGTATATGGCATCATGCGCCAACAGTGCCCACCCACCATGTATATAAGACAAACTGCAAACACTCTTCAACAAAGAATGAATGGACATCAAACAACTCCAAACACACAAACCTGTCAGCCAGCACTTTGATGGAGTGGGCCATTCTGTTAATGACCTGAAAATCTGTGTTTTACTGGAAAGGGACTTTGACAACCATTTACAGAGGGAATGCTCAGAACTAACATTCATATTCAAATTCGGTACATTAACACATGGTTTGAAGAGGGACAAAAATTACCTGACCCATTATAAGGACTCTTTTACATACGTTGTTTTATCTAACTCTTAACTTCCCCAGCCCACACCTCCCTCCTGCTGCCTCTCTGCTCTTCAAGATTTGCCAAACTTGATAACAATTTTTGGACCTCTGTGCTTTATATATGGAGTCTGTTCTGGTATGGCTATGATCTGAAGAAGTGGGTCTGTCCCACAAAATCTCATCACCTAATAAATTATTTTGTTAGTCTTTAAAGTGCTACATGACTGCTTTTTTGATTTGATAGAATACAGACTGACATGGCTATCTCTCTGTCACCATTCATCATGTGCCTTTCTGGTGAACTTACTGGTTAACCAATTAACCAGCCCTTGCTGGTACACTCTGGTAGCAGCCAGCCATGCCGGGCTGAAGCAGCCTGGCTGTGCAGGGGCTGGTGGTCCAGGTAAGGGGACACAACAGCCACGGTATAACCTCACAGATGTGAATGCAGTGGGGCTGGGCTGGGTGGCAGGCCCTGAATTAAAACTGTTAACCAGTTGACCATTTCAATATCCCTAGTGGCAGAATGTGGGTAAAATAGAGCAAGAGGCAGACAATTCTCCCACCCAGGAATTCAGTCACAAGTTTAATTAACACATGATTTTAATGTGTCATCAGCGTGGATGTATGTCCTCTGGAATGGCATCCAAGCAATGAAGCTTCATATAAATGTTTAGCCTGTCTGGCACATAAATATCTTGCAACACCAGCTATGAACATGTCATGTAAATGCCTTTCAGGTGAGACTGAAAAGTAGGCAACATTATCTACTGTAAATATAAACAAAGTAGTTTGTCTGAGTGATTGGCTGAACAAGAGGTAGGCCTGAGTGGACTTGTAGCTTCTGAAATGTTACGCTGTTGGGGTTTTGAGTGCAGTTATATTTTTAAAAAAAAAAAAAAAAAAAAAAAGCTACATTTGTAAATTGTGCGGCAATACTTGTATGAGGGTAAATGAAAAATATGATCACTTTTATTTTAAAATGCTCTGCATTGGGGTGGACTGCACCCAAGAAGAATTATTACTCATTTCCCATTGCCAGTACTAGGTTTCCAAAGCAGTTCAGTTCTCTCTCTAGCTCCAAATAATAACAGAGAAAAAGCTGTGCTAGTCTATACACTATCAAAACAAAAAGCAGTCAAGTAGCACTTTAAAGACTAGCAAAATAGTTTATTAGGTGAGCTTTCATAGGACAGACCCACTTCTTCAGACCACAGCCAGACCAGAACAGACTATTAATATTGATTATATATTATTAATATTAATATAATTAATATGGAGTCTGTTCTGGTCTGGCTATGGTCTGAAGAAGTGGGCCTGTCCCACGAAAGCTCACCTAATAAACCATTTTGCTAGTCTTTAAAGTGCTACTTGACTGCTTTTTGTTTTGATAGTGTATAGACTAGCACGGCTTCCTCTCTGTTACTATTCTGCCATGATGCAGTTGTACAGAGGTAACGTCTGTTTCATTTGGTACAGAAACCCTTGCTTTTGAATGTCATCATGCAAGTCTCTCTATTTATCATAGAACTGAGCTAAGAAACATATTAACAATTGTTACAGATGAGTGTTATCTCCTAGAGAGACCATGTAGGAAGATATAGAAAGGATTATTCCTGCATTGCTTATTGCTCCAAGTGAAGTGTGGGAAATATTTATTATTACTCCCTAAAATGTCACAGTTAACAAGTGGCAGGCTGTAATGCCTAATAGAAACAGTATTATAACTATGTAGCCCCATCAGCATTTAGGAGGTATATGACACTATTAATCTATTGCTACAATTACATATATAGAATCAAAGCAAAAAAGCAGTCCAGTAGCACTTCAAAGACTAACAGAATAATTTATTAGGTGATGAGATTTCAGAAAGCTCATCACCTAATAAATTATTCTGTTAGTCTTTAAAGTGCTACTGGACTGCTTTTTTGTTTCGAAAGTATATAGACTAGCACAGCTTTCTTCTGTTAATATATAGAATCAGATTTTCGATTGCCCAGCAGTCAATCACACTGTTTACTGGATGCCAATTCTATCACAGTGATAAAGAACTTTTCTCTGTAATAAAGAAGACACAAAGCACAGGGGTCTATATCCCACTGCTGCACCCTCAAAATATCCATTACTCCTAAATTAGAGGTGTGTGTGCACAGCCAGGGGCAGAACAGACCCCCTAAATGTGGAACAGCTGCATGGCACAGCAGTAAAAAAGCAATAAGATCTGAATGTCATGTCATAATAGGATTCTCTGCAGAAACAAAATACTTTATGAATAATAGAATATTCCCATTCAGAATTATAGTCTCCTTCTCCTCTGTTTTTTTAGCCTCTTTTCTTATGAGATAAGGAAGTTACCCTTGACTGATTTGCATTTGTATCCCCTTGAAGCTGAAATGCACTGGCACATCATCTATGTGACACAGAAGAGACTTCATTAGCAATTCCAGGTTCAGGATGCTATGAACTGACATCTCTAGCATGCATCTCCTTGTCATTTTACCCTTCCTTGGCACAAAAAAAAAAAAAAAAGCCTGTCAAATACTATTCTAGACACACATGTCTCTGAGTCAAAAGGATTGCTTTAATACCAAGTCCTCCAACTAGAAAATGCATAGAGATATGTGGTTGTAAATATAGAGTGGTAATATTCCTTCTTCATTAGCAACTATCAGACCCATTATTATGGGCCTTCTCTGTTCTAGAAGATTTCAGACTTGCAGCTTCACTTCTCGGAGGGCTAACTAGTTCACGATTGTAAGTGTATCAACGGTATCTACAAACACCAGAAAATGTATTATAATTTCCTGTCTGAGTGGGGCACACTGAAATTTAACAGCTGTCTGCTCTCTGAACTGTTCACTGTACGTTCACCCTAATGCAGGGAGGGCTTCTGTGAACCAAGTTATTTTTAGCTTTACCTCCACCTAACAGCAACAGAAAGGAGAACGTGTCCTAGCTGCCTGGGGCAGCTCTTTGGTCTGAGTAGTATCAGAGGAGTCTGCAGTGCTGTGTGAGGAGTGACAATTTGAACTCTCCAGCACCCGCAACCCCACACACTTATATAACAGGAGCTGTGCCACACAGTACCCATGACAAAGAGACCGGACCTTTGGGTGCTACCATGATAGACTATTGAAGTAATAGTCAGAGCAGGTCACAGAATGGAATGCCCCTCTTGTGGAAATTCTGATCTTTCTTGGTTTGTTGTCATCATCATCATCATCATCATCATCATCATCAACCACCATGGACTCAGTGCTTGTTGGTTTCTGATGCCTCCTTTGGTGTTTCCTTCCATCTTTCCCTGTTCAGTGCACAGTGGTTTAATTTCTGTAGACTAGCTCCACACCAATCTACTGTATCTACCCATTCTCTATGGGTCTGCCTCTCCTGTTCAAACCGTCCATTATTACGAAGAACAGAGTATTGCTTTTCCGTTTGTCATTCATTCTACAAATATGTCCAAATAGCTGTAACGTCTGTTGCATAACCTTCCACAGTAGGTTCTCTTCCAGCTGTATCTTCTTATAGAATTTCTCATTGTTGACCTTCTGCAGCCATACTATTCTCAGGGTTTTTCTGTAACCCCTCTCAAATGCCAATATTTTGCTCTTCAGATCTTCTGTTATCACCCAAGTCTCATATCCATACAATATGCTGCTGAACACACACATTTTCAGGACGCTCAGGTTTGGTCCTAAGCTAATCGCTTTGCTTTTCCAGATTTTATCCATTGCCTTCAAACTCGCTCTTGCTTTTGCTATTCTAGTCAATATTTCCTTCTTACAGTCTAGATCATACATTATGTTGCTCCCCAGGTACGTGAAATTCTCTATGTTCTCTAGTTCAATCCCGTCTACACTGATCTTGTCTCATGGACCTTATTTATCCAGGCAATGTCTGAGCCGGCATCTTATATCATTTATGTTGTCATGCTGAGATGAACGCAAAGTCAAGATACTAAACCCTCATACACAGGTGTCCAAACAAATTTATTCAAAACTTCAGGATAAAAATTCTTTTTATTTTGATATCGCCTTTCTGAACACATTCAGTTCTGACATTCCTGGTGGGAAAAAATGAAAAGGAAAAAAATAGCCTTGGTATTATCTAGCAGGAATATTTTTTAATAAACCACCTCATTTTTCAATATGAAAACATTTGGGTTGAAACATTTCAAACAGAAATAACAAAAACATCAGCAATAACAATATGTTTGTAAGATGCAATCACTTCAGTCACACTATATTTTCCATCTTCGGTTATTACCTCAAAAAACCTTAAATCTTTCTAATGTTATGCAGTGAGAACGCTCTGCCTCTTCTCCGCCCTGAGAGCAGAAGTTCGTCCACAGCCATCTCTTATTTCTATAAGCAAGATTAGCAGGTACAAATCTTAATAGTTGGGATTCATCTGCTAGGTGATGTATGACCATTAATCTCTGAATGACCAGTGCTCACTAGGAAGTAAGTATTAGCAAACCCACTCGGCTGACAGGCAAACTGAGACACAAGGCAGCCAGGTGAGTTGTGTACAGAAATTAAATTTGAACTCAACATTTCCTGAATTCCACCTCAGCCTCCACCAAGTCTATCCACGCAATTAAACTGCCTCAGCTGCAGGTTGAAATCTTTGGAGGGCTCCCTCCCAGAAAGGTGGAGAGTATCCAAAATGTAGTGTTGTCCCTTTTCTGGGCACTTTTGTTTCATCCCAGGAGGGAAGGTTTGAATCTTGAAACAGGCCCAAACAAGTCTCTTCTTGTTCAATGTTGTGCACATGGAGGGCACAGAATCCCTCCTCCTCCCCACCCACTCTCTTATTGCAAGGACAGAGACTGCAGTAGGCTGCCAAAGCAAGCTGGTATCCCATTCCAGGAGGGAGAGATCCCAGATCAGACAGCTGGGTGGGGAGATGTTTTTCCAGGCAAGCCTCTTGCCAGCTGCTGAAATTATGCAACCGCCTGTGTCCCTGGCATGGAGGTTTTACAGTTAGACAAGGGAGGCAGAGCAAGCTTTCCAAAACTTTTCACTGGCACAGCACGACAATGCTGTCATCTTTACTGCTCTTTACTGGACTAAGATGACGCAAAAAGAAATTTGCAAAGAATTTCAGGAGTGATTCTCGCCTGACCCCATCAACGATGTTCTCAGGCCATCAAGCCTGGGCAGCCCCACTGAAAAGCTTTTGGCCTTGGGCTAACTCCTCCCCTGCTGACCTCCATGGGAATTTTGCCATTGGTTCACTGGGAGCACAGCTAGGCCAGCACTGAGGGGCTTTGGAGAATCAGCCTTTGAGTTTAACTTTCTTTTTCAGCACACCTAGAGTGCAGTGACTGCCATGCATGGGCAGTGGCATGTTAGGCTGAGTGATGCTCTGGTCTCCTAGGAGTTACTGAAGCATTCAGTCTTCATCTCCACCTGTGCATTATCCAAGAAAGGCCTTGGAGGGTTTCCCATCACCACCACATAAGTGATACTGGCTTTCCACCACCGCAGCATCTCTCCCACGACCTCCTGAGCTACAGAAGCATTTCTCCAGCTCGAGCAGTAGTGGGCAATAAGCATCCCATGGGCCAGATGCCATTTGGCTACTGATGCTTTATTTACCTGTAGATCTACAGATATGGCCACTGGCAGCTCCTGTTGGCCGTGATTGGTTCACCACTCCTGGCCAATGGGAGCTCTGGGAAGTGGTGTTCCATTCCATGCTGCTTCCTGCAGCTCCCACTGGCTGGGGACAGTGCATTCCAGCCAACAGGCACTGCAAGTAGCCATACTGAAATAAACCTAGTAAACCGCATCTGGCCTGAGGGCCACTTATTGCCCACTCCTGAGCTAGAAGCAGATGGCTGGGCTGGGAGCCCATCTCACTGGTGCTCTCTCACAGCCCATCCACATAGCACCAGCAATCCTGCCTCAAAGACAGAAGCCAGGACAGGGCTGTAAAATTCAGACCTAATCCCAAATTATATCAGTTGTGTGGACATTTAAACAATGAGGGGCTAAGAGGTCTGAGCTTTCGCCCAGGGGAAGATGACTAGTAGAAATGATTGAAAAATTAACTAACCCAGCACTCACACCTGGCTCCAGCAACACTCTGGATTCACAGCCTGGCTGGTTTTGTGACAAGTAGACTGTCAGCCATCAGAACACATCCCCTCATCAGAACACGGTAACGTTCATATGGACAGGCAGATGTCCATGACCTGGCCTTGTTCCCTGTTAACTCAGCACACTACAGCCTCGGGTGCGAACGCCACACTTGGCTCAGCCCTCTATAACTCCAGCTAGTTAAGGCACGTGTTCAGCTTAGTGCCGCAAAGGGGAGAAGAAGGGCACTGGACATCATCAGGTTCAGACAAGAAAACACACACCCCTGTTCTGCTGTTCAGCTACAGGAAACATAAATGGCACCACCAAAAACAATGTCGTCATCCCTAAAAGATGATTAATACTCCCACCCAGCAGTGTTGGAAGTGACACATCTCTTTCCTAGCCTAAGTACGGTGACTGAGGACTGACAATTAGCAGCACGGAACCCACTGGTGAATGGCATCAGTTTACACTGGTTGCTGCAACTCCCAACAGCGCTCAGAAAGCTCTGACCAGTATTTGGACTGCAGCAAGTCCAACCTGCTTGGGTATGGCCATGTGAGGTTGGAGAAGTCAGTTAATTGCAGGCATCCTCCACAGCAGCATTTTAAACCATTGTCTATTTGTTTATTGCTGTCTTAGGCCAATCCTCTTTGTTGTTAAGCTATGATGTTAGATCAGCAAGCTATCCTTCCGTACGGCCAGGGTGGTTAAGCAGTGGAATGAATAGCCTAGGGAGATCGTCGAATCTCATTGTCTAAACTGCTCTTAAAATCTTCAAACACCTGTCAGTGATGGTTTCAAGTTGGGGGAGCCTGTTTTGCACTGGGGACTGCTGACCTGTAGACAAATAGTCAGGGGGCCACAAAAGTGAGAAGAAAAAAAGCTTCACTGATGTGGTCCCCCAGTGAAAAACAAACAAAGAGGAGACACTGTCCTCATTCCCCTCACACATCAGACTCAGAGTCTGGGGTGGGGGGACATGCCTGGTACATTTTGTGGGAGGCTCTTGGGTGGGAGGGGGGCTGCCAGAAAAGTCAGCTTGGGGATGGGGTTTGGACAGAAGTGGGGTGCAGCGGAGTTTGGAGTATAGAAGGAAGGGGGTCAGGGTGGGGGGAGGGGCCTAGGAGGGGAGGGGGCAGGAACAGGGTGGGGTAGGAGGAAGGGTGCAGGAAGCGAGTGGGAGTGGAAGTCTAGGAAGGAGGGAGGAGGAAGGAGGGGGTGGGATGGGGTCAGGTTGGGAGGGGGCACACGAATGTTCAAAGGGTACAGGGGAGGTCAAGGAGCATGGGGTCTGGGCAACTGGGGTGCAGATTACCTGTGCAACATTCCCAGATACGGGCTCTGGACCTGCCCCACACTGCTCCCAGGCACTGCCTTCCTCTGCTCTGGGCAGTGGGATGAAGCCTCCAGGCAGCGCTGCCACTGCCAATCCCCCTTCCCTTCCCCCAGCTGGGGGAATGGCAGTGGAGCCACAAAGAGCTGCTTCCTGCCCTGCCCTGCCCTCTGGCAGAGCCCATGGGCCAGATCAGACCCTGGCCTACCTGATCTGGCTTCACCACACACCCACCCACCCACCATGGGCTGTATCCTGGCGAGTGGAGTCCTGAGCCTCCGGGTCCAGATTCAGGCAAGCCATGGTCTGGATGTGGACAGGGGGCTGGGGGTTCTCCACCCCAGTCTAGGTGGAGCTTGGCCCTTCCATGAGAACACAGAAGTGGACTTGATGACCTCTCAAGGTTCCTTCCAGTTCTACTATTCTTTTATTCTATCCTAAAAGGCAACTGATGTCATCAAGATAACTTGAAACTGCACCTTCCAGGATAGCTTCACCCTTGAGGTTTTCAAAGTCTGAGAACAAATACCTATTTGTTTTTGCCTTATTCCCTTCCAGGAAACCCTCTGTGAGGCTATATTTCAAGATGACCAAGAGCGGTAATGCTATTTATTAACATATGGCAAGTTTTGAATTCTAAAGGTGCTAAATTTCCAGAAATCTGCTCCAGACATCCAAGTACTATTCTGCTCTGTGCTTTCGGGACAACGCATATACAGATGGCCATGTACATGCTTGTTAAAGAGCACTACAGGATACAGAAGACTTAGTGGCAACAAAAGATGACAATGGAGAAAGAGCACTCTGGTGTGCTAAACCACCCCTTTCTTCTGTCATTTAGACATGTTTACATACATATAGAGGCACAGATATATTTTTATCTTGAAGAACTGTACAATCAATGCACCGAGCTATAAGATTAGGGGTGCAGTGGACAATGAGCACATTACACATCACATCTGGAGTGGATGTGTTTTGTTGTGAGCTTCCACCTTGGCTGCTCTTGTTTTGCTGTTGTTGACTGCTGCTTTCCTGTTCTTTCATTTCCAAACATTCCACATACCAAAATGGGTGGTTGTCCTGGGTGAGAGAAGAGTCATCTGCAGGGCAGCTTCCTCTAGGCTTTCCCTGCCATGCTCCATACTCATTCCGAGTGGATTGTCATCTTGTAGGTTTCAAAGCAGATGTAACCTTCAGAGACTTTGTAAAAGCCTTTGACAGCGTTGATAGAGAGACTTTGTGGAAACTACTGCAATACCATGGCATCCCATACAAAATTAACTTGATTCATTCAACATATAAACCCTCAACATGACAAGTTGCTCACAATGCGTCTTGACCAAATCCTTCAGCTTACTGTCGGGAGTGCAACGAGGATGCCTTTTGTCACTTTTCCTGTTCTTGATCGCAGTGGACTGGATTATGAATAGGACAACAGATGGCCACCAATAAGGCATTCAGTGGGCACTTTTCAAACAGCTAAAAGACATTGATTTTGTGGATGATGTCGCCCTGCTTTCACACCAACATGAAAGTACAAAGAAAAGGTCATAACATTAGTTAAAACCACATTAGTGGCTGAACTGAGCATTAACAAGGGAAAGGCCAAGACAATGAGGATCAACCAGTCCAACCACCATCACACAGGGAAGGGATGACCTAGAAGATATGGAGCAATTTACTTATCTGGAGAGTATTATGGGCATATAGAGAGGAACAGATAAGGATATCAATGCCAGGATAGCGAAAGCAACAGCTGCATTCAAGACTCTCTGTGCCATATGGAGGTCACAAATAATATCTGTGAAGACGAAACTGCAGATCTTCAACATAAAATGTGAAGAGTGTGCTCTTGTATGGATGCAAGACCTGGTGTAATAAAAAGTCTTCAGATCACAAGCTACAGACAGATGCCTGAGGTACATCCTTCACATCAAATAGCAAGACTTCATCACAAATGGGGAGCTTTGGAACAAAGGAGAACAAGAACCAACTGACATTGAAATCAAGAGAAGAAAGTGGGGATGGCTAGGCTACACTCTCAAAAAACCATCATCCAGAATAGTCCATAGGCTCTCACATGGAACCCACAAGGAAAATACAAAAGAGGAAAACCATTAACAATGTGGAGAAGGTAACTGAGATTGAAGGACAACAACTGGGGCACACCTGGAGCCAGCTAGAAGGTTCGTCTCAAGACAGAGTGAAGTGAAGGAGACTTGCAGAGGACCTATGCTCCATGTGGAGTACAAGTAGTAGTAGTTATCCTGAGATTCTGTCTTTATTTTAGTGTCCTGGTTTATGGACTATTGCAATGCAGCTTGTTTGTTTTATTAATAAAAAAAAAATCTATAAGAAGCTAGTCACCTTCCTAAGAGCTGGATTCAAAGTCCACCGAAGTCAGAAAAAAGACTCTCACTGATTCCCACGGCCTCTGCATCAGGCCTAATGCTTTTCAACTGAAGAAAGCTGTAGTACATTGAAAATTGAGGCTCCAAGCAGCAGATCAGCAACAGACAGTGACACGCTTATTATAATAAACTATTTGTTGTATCTCGTGGCTCCTAGACACAGAACAACATCTTATATTGTTCACATTGTTACTGTACAGGATGAGTGTGTATAACATGGTGTAAAATAGGCTTGAACAGAAGTAACTATCTGTACCCGCAGCAATAGTTTGTTCTGAATTATTCTTGGGTAACTGGTAAAAATACAACTAAGGCAAAATATTTCCTCGGCAGACTAATTAAAAACATATGTTGGCCCCTTTCCTCACATGCTATTGTCAACAGCAACATAATGCAGAACTACAGAAATGAGGAATAACTGGCTCCTGGTACATCAGTCATGAATGTTTTAGTTTCAGATAACAAAATTTCAAATGTTTTGTGAGAGAGTTGTTGACCATCTCCATCAAGGAAATAAATTAAGTAAATTAAATGTTAGGTAGGGCCAAACATATTATGACTTCAAATCAACTTGTAAATCCCAGAAACCTGGGTTTGGAAGGGATCTTGAAAGGTTTTGATGAGTCAGGACCAAACATACCTAGATCAACCCAAAAGGAGTTTCTCTAACATGATCTTAAAATTTTCCAATGCTTGGGAGTCTACAACTTCTTTGAAAGTCTATTCCAGTGTTAAACAACCTCATAAAGAGGAAGTTTTCCTAATATCTCACTTATTATCCCTTGTTATGGATTATGCCTCTTATTTCTTGCCCTACCTTTAATGGACAGGAAGAACCTTCGACCACTGTCCCCTTATAGCAGTTCTTAAGGCATTTAAGATTTATCAGGGCCTCCCTCACTCTTCTTTCCCCAAGACTAATCAATTTCTGGCTTTTGTTTGTTCAATCTTTCCTTATGGGTCAGGTTTTCTAAATATCTGACCACTTTTGAGGATCTTCTCTGGCCTCTCTCCAACTTGTCCACATTCTTATTAAAGTACTGAAGACAGCACCCCAGGTGAGCCATTACCAGGGCTGAGTAGTATTTTACATACAACTCTCCTGTTAATATACTCCAGAATTATATAGGCCTTTTTTCCTTTAACTGCATCACATTGTTGGCTCATATTCAATTTGTGATCAACTAAAATCCCCCACATCCTGTTCAGCAGTAGTACCAGGAGCCAGTTATTCCTCATTTTTGTAGTTCTGCATTTGACTGTCTCCTTCCAAGGTGAAGAACTCTGCCCTTGTCTTTACTGATTTTCATCTTTTTGATTTCAGACCAATTCTACAATATGTCATGGTGGTTTTGTATTCCAATCCTGTCCTCCAAAATCTTTGCAACCCCTCCCAGCTCAGTGTCATCCTCAAATTTGATAAGCATGCTCCTAACTACAGCATCAAAGCCACTAATGAAAAATTGAAGAATATGATCCCCAAGATTGACCCCTTCAGGAATATCAATAGATATGCCCTTCCTATCTGACAGCAAAGCATTTCAATGTGTGGGAAGCCTAACTACAATCAAGATGTGGCAACAACTTTATTCTATCCTCTAGGACAGTGGACTGGTCAAAGAAGGAAATTAGGTAGGTTTGACATGATTTGTTCTTGACAAACTCATGTTGGCTATTCCTGATAATCCCATTATACTTTACATTCTTACAAACTGATTGCTTAATAATTTGTGCCAGGTTTGCAGGCATCAAAGTTAGGGGCTGTTAGATCTATAATTCTTCTTTGTTCCCCCTTTTAAAGGTAGGTACTATGTTTGCCCTTCTCCAGGCCTCTTTGACCTCATCTGTCCTCAGATAATTGCTAATGGCTGTTCAATTGCTTTAGCTACTTCCTTAAGTAACCCAGGATAAACTTCATCAAGCCCTGACAACTTGAATGTGTATCTGATGTTCTTTAACCTATTCAATGAACATGCCCAAAAAGTGAGTGCCTGAAGGCATGCTGGCCTTGTCCTACTGCCCAGGATAGATATAAGAGATGCAGTCCAACGTGAAAGGTTGGATTCTTTCATATATATATTGTTGACCAAACTCAGTGGGCTTTGTTAATAAATAAAAAATTCTCAGTTGTGGCATACAATGTGCCCCTGCAGAAATCAGTATTGGATCAGGACCTACCTGTTTAAATTTTATTGCTGTAACTGTGAACCACATCCTTCCCATCTCATCCACAACTTATTTTTCTTACCACTTTTATTCCACTATTGCCTGAAATTAGAATCAAACCTCACTGGGAACCTAAAACTATTTCTGCTTCATGAGGCACCTGGTATGCTACCAGGCACTATAAAAATAATGAACTCTAATTACATTAAAACTTAAACACATGTAAAGTGAAAACCACGCATTCAGCTTTGATTGGCTTTCCTAAGGGCTTACGAAGTCTGGGTAATTCCTTTCCCTGTATTCAGTTTGTCAGAGTACACTAGTTCTTTTTTCAGGATGGAAGTTACATTTCAGAGGTCTCACTCTTCTGCAATAGTGAAACACAAGATTATGACGGCCAACATGTTCTAAAAAGCCCTAGAGATTTTGGGTGCCTAACTTGCCCATGTTTTCGTAAACTCAAGTGTTTAAAACCGCCAGTCCCCTTCAAAACATCTCAATTTGGGTACAAAAGGTCATGCTGTCCAATCACTAGTCATTTTTTAAAATCTTGGCCAAGATTTTTCCATACTGTAGAACTTTCTAATTTCCCCAAACCTTGTGGTCTTACACTTATATGAAAATAATGTGATATCTTCCAGCCTAGATTACAAAAGACTCCATTCAGCACCCAACATTTGCCATTGTTCTTTGTGAGGTGCTGTTGAGTGCTGGACACTTTCAAAAGTGTGGTCTCAATTGTGGGCACAAAATGGGTTTTAAACCTGATCAATCATCTTTCTTTTCTTTTTTGGAAAAAAAAATCTCTATTTTCTACACTGGAAAGGAAAAAAAAAAACCTATCCACCTCCCCATGCCCAGCAGAAATTGGATTTTAAGAAATAGACATCCTTAGATGAGACTTTTTAAACTTTGCTTTTCATTGGTGTCCAGTAAATTATAGTTCATAGCCAAAGATGTTCTTCACAATAGTGTCCCTACCCAGTGTTAAATTGGTCATCTCTGCTCCAGTGGGCAACCCATCTAGATGTGGAAAGAAAGATCAGGACACTCAGTTGCTTATGGTTGACAGACAACCTGGCAATAAGAAACAGTGACAAAACCCTGGGAACATCTATATCTCACTGGACTCAGTAGAAGAACAGAGCATTCAGAAGTAAATACGCTATTATGATTTTTTTAAAAAAGCCCTCAGCCATAACAGGAAAGTGCCACCATACTCTTTCATTCACTTGATGTATCTTAACTGCAAACGTTATTAATATAACAAAGAGAGAGAGACCCCTTCAAAGAACTGCACTCCCGCATAACCTCAGAAAAATCAACTTAGAATGAATGTAGATCACAGAATCAATACCGGGGGATTAACTAAGGATCACTAAATCCTACATTATTGATTGACTGAACCACTGTCTTTTTAATATGCCTCACACAAGTCTCACTCATTTTTATGAACTTAAAAAAAGAATCACACTGGTTGTGTACTGATTAACACTCACTGTTAAATGTGAGACATGAGGCATGAATGTTATCTAGCACAATGGTTTTCAAATTACTCGATCTTGGCAGTTACAGAATTCACCAGCTTCTGTGAAATGCAGCTCAGCTAATCAAAATGCATATTTCTGCCACTGAATCCTCATTTCTCTCTCCCTCTTGTTGATCTTCTCTGGACTCTGGTGCTATCTACCCTTTTGGGGGGCAGATTAAAAGTACCCTGCTCACCCAATGTATCCAGCACTTCACTGGTACAAAGAAATATATTTAAGAAACATAAATTGGTCAGGGAAAGTCTATGCAAACCTTCATTATAGTGTTATTACTTCCAGAGCAGATTTTAAGCATGTTTTGTTTTGCTTTTTAAAAATGCAAATAAAGACTATATTCTATTTGTGAATTTCCATCTCCTTTTTAGGAGTGTCTATTGGGGGCTACATGAAAAAAACCCAGCAATTGTTAGGTGATTCAGTCACACTAGAATATTTTTCCTCTCGTATTTGGCACTATAACATGTTAAATATTAAAATGTGTACATGTAGAAAACAGCAAAGTTTCCTTGCACCAAGCAATGAATTTATTATTAGCTAAATCTCACACAACAAAAAAACAGGTCTGTTCCATGATCCCTTTTGTGCAATGAGATCTGTTAGGTTCAAGTCAAAGAGTGTGTGTGTGGGTACATTACACACACAGGAGGCAGGAGCCAAGTCTGTGCCTTAAGTGAAGCACAGCCTAAGAACTTTCACAAATTGGGACTGTACTAAGCAAAAGATTCACAGTCGAGTTAGGCTACTGATGTCACTAATCATTGTTAGGGAGGGAACAAGTAGGGCTTTCTAGGAGCCCTGTGAGACTGATGTAAAGGTATACATTATACTTGCATGCTTGGAATCTCCCTATTACCACAATGTAACTGCTGGAAACCATCTACTCTAAGGAACTGAAAAGTCTCCCTGACTTGGCTGGAACAATGAAAACATAGGCCAGATCTTCAGCTGGAGTAAAACTGCCATAGCTTTGTGGTATGTCCCCGATGTACACAAAGATAAAGAAACCCAAACCGCCCTGTGGTTGGGCCGAGGACAAAAGGGGCAGTATCTCCTGGGCCTGCTGTTTAAAAGTTCCCCCAAACCAAGTGGTGGTGTGCTGTGAGGAACAGCACCACTCAGGTCTGGCCTTGCAGCCTCTCCGCCATGGTAGAGGGCTGTGCCAAGCCCACAGCCCAGACTGCAGCACACTTTCCTGAGAGCCAGGCCCAGCTCTGTCAGGCAGAAGCCAGGCTGCTGCTGCACATGAGCATAATGTGGTTTTGCTCTTCATTGCCCTGTTTCCCACACCCAAGGCCTCCCTTCCCTCAAGGGCAATTTTCTGTAGTGGTGGCAGGTGACAAGATTCAGAGTTCAGCTGCTGGCTCCGAACAACCTCTGCACTGCCGTAGTGACATAACTTCCCCACTCTCACTTAGTATTCCCCAAGGTCTGTGGACGCATTGCAGAGGGTCCAGCAGAGGGCAACAAAAATGATTAGGGGTCTGGAGCACATGAGATATGAGGACAGGTTGAGGGATTTGGGCTTATTTAGTTTGCAGAAGAGAAGACCGAGAGGCAGTTTGATAGCAGCCTTCAACTTCCAGAAGGGGGGCTCTAAAGAGGATGGAGAGAAGCTGTTTCCAGTAGTGATTAATGGCAGAACAAGGGGAAATGGTCTGAAGTTACAGTGAGGGAGGTGTAGGTTGGAAATTAGGAAAAACTACTTCACCAGGAGGGTGGTGAAGCACTGGGATGTGTTGCCTAGAGAGGTGGTGGAATCTCCGTCCCTAGAGGTTTTGAAGTCCCGACTTGACAAAGTCCTGGCTGGGGTGATTTAGTTGGGCTTGACCCTTCTTTGGGCAGGGGACTTAACACGATGACTTCCTGAGGTTTCTTCCAGCCCTTGGTTTTTATGATAATACTGGGAGCGCATGTTCAGATGGTTGTCTTCAGTAACTCCTAGGTCCTACAGTGTCATGGGTAAAATGTTCCAAAACACCTACATGACTTAAGAACCTAAATCCCAAAGAGTTTTCATTTTCCTAAATATAATTATTATTTCCTCAGCCCGGAATGCAGGAGAAATTGTGTGCATTTCCATTTTTGAATATGAAATACTTCACATGCTTAAATACACAGCAGTGCACACAAACTGTATTTGCAAGCAAAAATTAGACATACGTTAACTGCCAGGTTCGAACAAGCAAGCGCATTTTAGACATGCAAGAACCTGTATTAAAAACTGAGCATACAATACTTAAATGAGCAAAGGTGGCTCCTGCATTACCAAGAAATAGTCTTAGCACTGCTGTAAAGATTATAGCTAATGTGAAATGTTGACAGCCACCTAGTAAAATCAGACACCAGGAAAGAGTGTCAGAAAGAACACCTCCTGAAGAATTTGCAGGTGATGGTTTTTAACAATTATTGTGGGAAAGGAAGGAATTGGGAAATGTGCAAAATAACAACAATTCACTGTGCAGGAATCACAGAATGAAAGAGGTTTAGCGTTAATTAAAAAAAAACCTGGCAAATCAATTTCATTGCATTCAAAAAAGCAGATCCTCCCACTGTCCTGTTGAATTCCTTAACTTAGATCCAGAAATCAGTCTCTAACACTTATGAAATGCACCTTGTGAGGCACAATCCCTCATGGGTTCCTCTAAATACAGCCCCCTCAACAAGCACACCACTCAAATAAAAAAAGCTGGGGCATTCTAAGCAAATTTGATTTCTCCAATTTTATTTGAAAACACCATCCTTCCATCTTTGCAACTCTGGAAACAAAACAAAGGAAAAATAAATCATTATGTGGAAGCAATAAAACACCATGGCCTACAATTTTCCTTTTTCTGACCTTTGAATGTGTGCAGTTATATTTGAACTGACTTCAGTGAGCTGTGCAATGGCTGGCATTTTTCAATTTGAAGCAGTAATGAAGGAATGTAACTATGACTAATGTGCCACAGTTGCTTTGCTCTGGTCTGTCATTTCCTTCCTCTCTAAACGGTAATGTCTCCCATGCATTTTTAAAAGTACACAATGCAGCCTTTCAACTTGCTCTATATGCCGCTGCACTGCTGATTTCAATCTTGCTTCAAACAACCATTACTTCCTGTGCTACCTTCAGATGATGTTTACGTGGGAAATAGATGAGTGCAGTCCCGTGTCATGTGATCTGGTGGTTTGCACATGACTCAGGCTTCATGGTCAGTGCAGGAGACGGTAGCTGGTGACTGGAGCTCAAGTTCACAGGCAAGGTGCCAGAACTTACAGTCAGAACTGAAATCACAAGTCTGACCTGAGGCCCAGAACTAGGATATTGGAATGAGGCAAGGCTGAGCCAAGGCTGGGGACGAGGCAGGAGAAGGACTAGAACTAGGTGGAAACATGGCTAGGAACAAGCAGGTGTGGGAACTATCACAGTGGTAGGCAAATGCTTAGAGCTGCCACTGAACTGCTGAAGGTGGACTCAACAGCTAGTCTGCAGACTCTTCCAGCCAACAAGGTGACCTACTACAAGCTTGATGCACTCTCTGGGTTATCTGGAGCCTCGCTCTGCTCCAGGTGCTGATTCCTGCAGTCTATACTCCAAGGGAAGGAACTGCTGACCCACAGGAGCTGCAGTGACTTCTCAAGTATGAGAGGTAGCCGTGTTAGTCTGTATCTACAAAAACAATAAGAAGTCCTGTGGCACCTTATAGACTAACATATTTTGGAGCATAAGCTTTCGTGGGCAAAGACCCACTTCATCAGATGCATCTGACGAATCGGGTCTTTGCCCACAAAAGCTTATGCTCCAAAATATCTGTTAGTCTATCAGGTACCACAGTGACTTCTCAGTGACTGAAGATGAAGCCAGTTAACAAAAAGAGCTAATGAACTACAGCTGGTGGCGATCTGTGTTTGTGCGTGGGACGATGGCGAAGATGCTATTGCCCATGTCAGTTTTCTCTGGGGGACATCAGCAGGATCCCCAGCTAGTCTCAGCCAAAGGAGTTCCACTAAAGCCAGGAGAACTGTGCCAATTCATAGCAGCAAAGGAGCTAGCCCAACAAAAACTTCAACCTTTTGTTTGTATTTAACTAAATACATCATGTAAACTGGTTCTTCTGGATTCCTAGCTGAGGTTCCTCTCTCCAGGGGTCAGCAGAGTGAGCTGGGGAAGCTGTGACCTTAGCCCAGGTGGAAATACCCAAGAGTACATCTCCCTCTGAGTTATGGCACTGGCAGGCCTTCTAATGGAGCTTCATGTACCTTCCTCATCAGGAAAGACCAGAGGAGCCACAGCACAGGCTGCTCATGATGAAGGGCGGATGTCTGTCAAAGTTCCCCCTAAAAGCATTGCATTGTTCTTCACCCTGCTGGAAAGGCAATTCCTAACTCAGGAGTACTGCATTCTAGCTCTCAATTTCACTGCAAGCAATTGAATCACATCTTATTAAACAAGTGTGCCTTAGACCTGAAGAAAGGGTGTACTGCATTTCAAACCAGACCAGTGTCTGTCTCACAGGGAAGATTCATGCATTGAAATTCCCATTTGCAACATCTGCAAAGCCAGTTTATGTTTGGAAGTATTGTCCTTGACTATTTCTTAAGCTGCAGTATAATTATATCTTATCTATTTTCTGTTGAATTAGAGCTGTAACTTCCTTTCGTATTACAACATTTCACAGTAACAACCCAGCACAGTCACATTAATATCAATTCCATGTTCCTCAAACATTATGAATGCCTTTTCACAATGTTTTCTAAAAGGAAAGCAGCCACCATCTCTTCCCTTTTAGAGCCGTGTGAAAAATTAGCACCAGTGGAAACTATCAGACTTTGCTTTTCTGGACTTGTCACAAAAATACTAAACACACTGTACCACACACCCAGATGCTCCCCAAGACACTAGGAAGAGACCTGTTTGTTTCCAAATGGTAGTTTGTATCCCCTGGTTTGTTTAAATGCCAATGTTTGGGTGTGGTGTTTAGACCCAGAGCTGTTAGTTGAGTCTGAATGGGAGCAAGTGACTAGCCACAAACATCACTGAATAAGATAATACTGACCAACTGGAGAAAGACAGCTGTAGAAAAGTCAGCAGAGCAACCATGGAATAAATATGGTCTTCTAGATAGAGAAAGGGGAGATTCAAACTGCAACTCCATCACACGCTTCCTAGATCAGTGGTTCCCCCCAATTTTTACTTCATGCCTGTAAAGCTGACATCTTCAGTAGTCTCATCTGGCTGAAAAAAATGAGGAAAAGGTGTCATTCCAATGTTGGATAAAGATTCAAGAAGGGTATCATTTGAGCCAGACCAGGAGACCCATTGCTAACAGACATTTGCAGTGCAATAATTCTTTAACAGTCATGGCAGACGTATGACTTTCATCTAAAGTAATACAGAGCAGCAGGAAATCTTAACTCTATTCTCATCCTATGACTGCATATGTGTTGACTAACCATTGCATCATGAATGGTCTCTTGTAATACATACCTACATAAGGAGGGAGAAGTAATATATTTTATTGGACCAACCTGGAAAACGGAACAAGCTTTCAAGCTCTACAGATCTCGTCTTCACATCACACTATGCATTAAGTATTTATTCAAAAAAATCTATCCCAACTTATATTTAGCAGTGACACTCTAAGAACATTTCACAGACCTGAAGATAAGCTCTGCGTAAGTTTGACAATTTGTCTTTCCCCAACATATGTTGAGCCAATCAATGTTATTACCTGTCTCACTTTGTCTTTTTAAAATCCTGGTACCATTCCCACTACAACAATTGCTAACCCATGGGTATTTTTAAAAAAAAAAATGATATGTCTCAAACTCTTGGGCACTGCCAAGAGAATCAAACCTGGGAAAATTGCTTGAAACCAGGCCACTTACAGCCCAGACTGGAGTTCCTCCTCATAAGGCACCAAACTGGTCCCAAAATACCTCTGTTGACTCTCTTACCAGCCAGAAGTCACACAAGGAAATCACACAGGCTCTCTAGCTTCCCTGGTGCCCCACAGCAGTACCCTCCTTGCTCAGATGAGAGGTTATGAAAACCAATCTCTCCAAATCCATAGAGGTCTTCCCAGCCCCCAAAGGGTCCAGCCACACTCCCAGGTCAATACATACTTTATGTCTTACCCCAAACAGCATGCTGTGCCAATCCTTTAGAATCTAAAATCTAAAGGTTTATGAATAAAGAAAGAAAGAATAGGGCGAGAGAAAAAATGTTAAAATGGTTAAGTTACATACATCTCTGGATGCAAGCTGAACAGGTGGTAAAGGCTGCTATCCTAAAAGTCTCTGCAAATATATCATTTATTGGATGGGTCCACAGTCCATTCAGGCAGAAATTTTCATGTCACAGTCTGTACACACAATCAAACCAACCAAACTCCAGCTGTATAGATGGGCATCACAATGTGTCATCAGAATTGCCATTTTTCATATCATTTACCACACCAACTAACTAGGAACATTTTCACAGCTATAGCCATGTTCAAATCACTGTGCAATATAATGATTGCTCAAAAAAGCAGGTGATTTTGCTGAACAGTTTTCATTAGCAGCACTCTCCTCTGCTTAGGTTAGCATGCTCTCTCTCTTTCATTTTCAACAGCACTGACTTAACTTTCAAGTTACCTTTTGAAAAACAATTGAAACACACCATAAATATTTAAATATTCTGAAACCTAATTCTATAATTAAAACCACAAATTAAATAACTTCTAAATAGTTTAAAAAACCTTTAACCAGGATGTTTGCTGACATCTTCAACGATTTAAAAAAAGTGACCCACAAAAAACAGAGATATCAGGCAATAAGATCATACAGTGATCACTGTGCTCCTGGACAGCACAACAGCCATGCCAATTTCCAACAGCAACATAATTATTTTTCCAATTAGTTTTCTGTCATGTGAAAGAGAAAATAAAAAGATGCCGTCGATGTGATCAAAGTATGGGAAGAGATATGAGTAACACATTTGGTCTCTCTTCTCATCTGTTATTGTACATGAAAAATGAGGTCATACAGATTCAATTCATTGCTAAAAGGTTCAGAGCACCTTGTTAGGAGTAACTAATTTTACCTTTAACCTAGGTGGTTGCATGGATTTGAATATAAATACTTATTAATTTATGCCAGGTACTTTTATCCTCACTGGTCTATCAAGCCACAAAAATAGCATCAACTAAACTACAAATGTTCAGATTGAAGGAAGTAGGCCAGTCACTCCGTGAAAGATAGAACAGTGGGAAAAGGGTCACCCTGTCCAGTGGGTATTTGAAGGTTCTGTACATAGGCAAAGGAAAGACCTGATATCTCTTGCTGGGGAACAAGGTTAGGCCCAGCATACCACTTCCATATTTTATATAGCATACCAGGACCAGCCAGTTTTCATGCATCTTCTATAGGTCCTCCTGTACCACCACGAAAATCCAAAGATACAAAAGGTAGCTGGAGGTGTCTTGCAATAAGATCAGTCACTTCTAGAGACAAGGGGAAGAATCTCCTGGGATTAGTTCCTCCTATGGACTCATTCACAGACATCGAGACTGGAACTGGGGCTCAGGAGGGGTTTGCCTGACATTTTGGCTGAATCAGTAACTGCGAAGCCCCCTGTCCACATACGTCCGAAAAGAGAACACAGCTGTGTGGAGATGTTTGAAATGATAGGACCTTGAAGTGTGCAATCTTTGTTTAGGAGGCAGTGGCACACCTCTCATGGATATACACCGGTGGTCAGCAACCCCCAGCATGGGTGCCAGGAGTGGCACGTGAGCCAGTTTTAATCAGCACACGAGGTGGGAGCTCCGTCCTGCCCCGTCTCCCCCATGCAGCTGGGAGCTTGCTCACCGCCACGCTGCCTGTGGATTAATAAAAAAGACATGCTAATGCTACCAACCACCACCTAAATGGCAAAGCTCTAATTCTGAATTTGCTTACTAATGAAGCTGTTGTAAGTAGGACTATCAGTGATTTTGAAATGTGTCAATGGCACTAGGACTGTACTTAGAGGTCAAAAGGTCAAATTTTATCACTCCATCTGGGAAAGGTTGCTGACCCTGCTATATGCAGTAGTCAACTCCAGTTGCTTTTCGCAGGACACTTTCATGCAATTTGTTTATTTTGACTAATAAAAACAGCGTGAGAGAACTCCTTTTAAGTAATAAACCTTGAATTCATTTATTTTGTAGAAGCCTTGATTATTTTTCAAAGACTTTCCTTCACTCTTCAACCTGCTAATACATGTTTCTGAATCAGGGAGAAAGCCCTTCAGTGACTATGCTTGGAAACCCTAGAAACCATGTACAAAGGTCCAGGTTCAGCTAGATACAGTTATGCCAGAGGTTAATTGAAGCTGGGTGGGTATGATAGCTGTCCTTCATTCAGAACAACCACAAGGACCCAACTAAACTCCTTTAGGAGGAAGACAGTTGGAACAACAGGAGCTGCTTTCCAAAACCCAGGCCGCAAGCAAGGCCAGCCAGAAATTGAGCTAGGTGGGTAGAGAGGTTTGGGTGTGTACCATTTTGGTACAGATAGGTGTATCTGTGAGCAGAAGCAGGTGGAGAATGGGCAGGGAAAAGGCTAAGCAGACAGCTAAAAAACCCTGGAAATGTGGATCTGCAGGAAAGCCAAGAGACAGGGCAGAGAACTGGTTGGACAGCAGCTTCAAACTGTAAGCAATGTAGGTGTTTGAGTCAAAGGACTTTGTACATTCTTTACCAATAAACTGGATTGCAAAGAAACCACTGACTCCATCATCAATTTCTTCTCCCATTGGAAAGATTGTGAGCATAGGCTAAGTGCTCATGCCAAATGGGCTACTAGCCCTGAAGCATGCACACCACTCCAAGCACACCACTTTAAGCTTAAAATCAAGTGCGTGTTTATCTGCCTTGCTCAACCGATTCAAAAATGCACAAAGCAAACAAACTGAGAGGAACAGACTTTCTTCTGCTGATTGTCTTTGGTTTCCGTTAACAAGCTGTTACTTGCAGCAACAGCAGAAATGTCATTTTCAGGCACAAATGCAGGTTCCATGCTGGCAGCATCTCGGATTTTAACTTCTTTAAAAATTGGAGGTAAACCCTGGTCCCACTGAAGTCACCGGCAAACGTGCCGGCAGTTTCAGCAGGAGCAGGCTTTGACTCACAGCTGTAAATGGTGTCACCACACAGCAGCTTTTTCAACTACAGTGCAAAGCTGGCAGTACAGGCGCAGCCTCGTGCTGAAGGGTTTCATTTCGGTTCTTAAACTTGTGAATAATATCCTGTCCTTTTCCTTTCTCTTCCTTCCCCTGCTCTCTTTTAATCCCACCTCTGCCCATTCAAGCCACTTCCCTCCACCCCATATCTATTCCCCTCTCTTCTACATCTATCCATTTTCCCACCTTGGCGCCCTGCTATTGCTTACTTTAAATAA
This sequence comes from Carettochelys insculpta, assembly GCF_033958435.1. Taxonomy (NCBI): domain Eukaryota; kingdom Metazoa; phylum Chordata; order Testudines; family Carettochelyidae; genus Carettochelys; species Carettochelys insculpta. Next base: position 47,404,103 of record NC_134147.1, on the reverse strand, counting down.
GTCCTAGTCCAAGAACAAAAAGAAAGGTAAAGGGAGGTGGAGGAAAGAAGAAGCCAAATACTGCAGATTATGCCTCATTTCTGGGGCTCCCCTTGAATTCCGCAGCATTTTGTAGCCATGGAGGAATTGTAGGAAATTACAGCCCCTGATTCTGAGGGTGGAGAACGCAAGCCACGTGGAGAAACAGATAATTCTCCTCTAACAAGAGTAAGACTGCTGTGACATACTCTGCGATTTAGGATCCCGGCTAGAGTGTGGGATGATGTTACACTGACTAATAAAGAGTGACGGGAGGGATGTGCTGATTATATTTTTCCACTTCAGTGTGTTTTGAACATGGTAAACTATCATTTACTGCCATTATTTTAATGATATATTATGTTGATAATACAATCTGGGTTAATTCCCAAATGTGTAATCTAGGAACCACAAAGCAACCAACCAAAGATATTCCTGTGTATTTAAATGGCATTTTGCATCAACCCTGCAATAATAATTAGCACGGTGCAACAGAATTACAGGAAAAAGAGTCATCTATCAACACAGGCAGCAACTAACCTCATTTTGGACACAATCAATCCCATCTGACTTGCGTCTCTGTGATTTCAAAAAAAATATATCAAAGGAAGAGATAAAGCCAGTACTTTGTATACAGACACCCATGATTAAGAGTTCTCTCTTTAAGGTCTCTCTCATGTTCTTCTCAGGAAGGGCACACCGTCAGCAGTGGATTCAGTTTTTCATTGGCATGGAGAGAGACCCACAGAAAATAGATGCAATTTTCATGCTCATCTCAAAGGTGCAAGGATCTCAAAGCCCAGAACAGTGAATGCAAACTACACCATTCCAGCCAAGTCTGTTCCCTTTTACTTTCAACAGCCTCGGACACTTAATACTCTAGATGTGATGTGGCGGGGTGGGAGCGAGGCAGCCTGGTGAGGTTTGGCCAGACTGTGAGCCTGTAAGAGCTCAGAAACTGATTGTTATCTCAGATATTGGACCTGCACCCAAAGTGGGTATTTTCCTATACATTTAAAAGGACATTAGTGCCCGTTACCATTATAGTTCTGGACAAACAGATCCTCCCTGCAGAACCGTGTATTACATACGTGCATACAAACAGGCTTCATAGGTGACACAGGACTCCTGTTTGTCTCACCCACAACCCAGGTCCACGGAAGTGTCTCTTTGCCTTCTCCCACCTCTTTCCTTCCACCCACAAGCCATCTAACCACTCACTGCTCACGCACTTCTGCCCTTCCCAGTAGACCCCCATGTGGGCTGAGTGGCTATGGGAAAAGGTGGAGATGGGGGGGTGGGGCTTTGGAGGAAGAAGTGAATGGGAGCAGGGCCTTGAAGTGAGCATGGGCAGGGCCAGAGGCAGCAGGCTGGCTGTTTGAGGAGGCTAGTCTCCCCTGGACTTTATACCTGTTGCCTATGGCTGGGGTTAATGCCTGCCCCATGGTCCCTCCAAAATAAAAGAGGTGCCAAACTCCCATTTGGGGAAAGGAAAGGATACCCAATTTGCATACTTCTCACAATGCATTGCACTCACGAGTGGTATCTTGGGGTAAAAGCATTCTGGCTGCACAGGGCTCAGTTCTCACCTCATCTATCTCAATGCAAATCAGGAATAATTCAGTCAAGTCAATGAAATTCAACTGCTGTAAAGAATGAAGAACTTCAACAGCCCCCAGGATGATCTGCTCATAGGGCTTGCCTTATTGCATGCCAACAGACGGCTCAGGCTCAGAACAAGTCTCTGTTGCCAAAGAGTATTTCTCCTGGAATACATTAATCTGTGTGTTTTAGGTACTTCTTAGGCATCCAACACTGTGTTAGTCAAGTGTCGTTTACACCAGTTTATTCTGCATTCACTAAATCCTCCAGATCTTATTGTTCCTTTGCCCCTCAGTTCCAGGACAATGTCTCTCTTCTCTTGCTCCCCCTACTTCCCCCACTATCAGGCAAAGCAACACAGGACTGCACTTCAACAGGGGGAATGACCAGCCAACATCCCCTTGTCTTACATTTGTGCCCTTGTCTCTTTTCCAGAGCACAGCATGCTACTCCCACAGTCCAGCCCACTACGGGGAAGAAGTGAGAACAATCAGGGTAGTTTCACAGTGGAGCAGCACAAATGTTATTTAGAACTGGTGTTGCCAGAATTGTGATACACTGAGAAAATTCACAGTATTCAGCAGAGCTCAAACTCACATGTCTGCCCAACTGGGGTGACGAGTTAGTGTTACAACAGCTCACTGTGCTGTAATCAAAAGCTGTCAAGAACGCTGGGTCAAAACATTCTTGCACACACTGCAGTTCTTTGTTAAGCTTTCATACCTGGTGGCTCAAACAGAAGTGTGGAAGTCCAGATTCTTCTCACAACTCTTCACTTCTTTATTAAGACACTGGGCAAACCGTTTAACCTCTGCTTCTTCTTGCTTATTGTCTAATAGGTGTCCCAATATCTACCTCGCAAGCAGCTGAAGGCCTGGGACTTTGCAAAGGAAGGAGCGGATGGGTGGCACTACTCTGCATATGACTATCCTATGCAAATCAGATGCATCTCCATGAAAGATTATGAATTCCATGCTAGCTAATAAAACTTTGAGAGCCTGGTCATTCTGTAAAGCAGTCTGCTGTATTCTCCATCATGCCTTGAGGCAAGAATAAACACTAATATGCCAATGGTTGTCAGACGGCAGGATTCACTGATGTTTTTTTCGGGTAAATGAGAGCAGCAAAAATGTTCCCTAATAGCTGTAGACCCATGCAGCGCAGCAAATATTCTTTGCAACGTGTGCTGCTGGCAGCGTTCAGGCCCTGAGGCTGGGGAGAGGGATGCAGGGAGAGACTGAGGAATCAAGGACACCAGAATTTTCTCAGAGAATCTTGTTTTTTGTTTTCTTTGCTCCTTTTCACTCACCAATGACTCTTGTTGTTTGCCTGTGGGGTAGATTATTTGAAGACTTCTGATTTGTCTGTTCTCTTCTGGGTCTGTTTGCCTGCTTGGGATGCTGCTGCTTAGTCAGGTGAAGTCAAGCCTCAGGGGGAATCAAATGGACATTCCTCAACTCATTATTGGGCTCTGCAATCCCCTGGGAGTCCTCCTCACGTATCTCTGGAGAGTTGTACAACAGATCAGACACAGGCTGTAAAATACCGGACAGTGAAGGGAGTAAAGGCTGATATTCACAATGGGAGTACTACTGCAGATACACCCCTTTGCAAATCATGTGCACACGCTGCTCAGTTTTGCTGGTCACTGAGCTTGCTGATTTGGCCATTTGCTAGTCCTCAGGCTTTTCCGTTTGGTGCCACATGTATCCTGAATGAACCGTCCACAGGCTGCTGAGCAACTCAGATTTCTTTCTGTAATACACTTGAACCTCTTTACTCTGCCAAGCTTGGGAAACTGGCTATGCTCACATATGGTATTTTCTGGACTGGGGTGTTCCCCACAATAGAAGGGTAAACAAAGTCTATCACTAAAGCTTTTGCACGTACAAACCACATGTACTGCACATATGTACAAAGCTCTGGCCAAGCTCTGTGGGTATTGCAGCTGCTAGGCTATTATTGTGCACCTCAGAGGCTTGCTGTGACCCTCCACACTGCCTCTTATCTTTTTTCTAGATGCTAGTGTCACAGCTTACTGAGCCATCCCCTTCACTGGCACAGTCAAAGGACTGGGCTGTAACCCCTCTGTAATCGTGGGCCCTCTCTCCAAGAGCAGACTCTTTGTACTGTGGGGAGGGTTGGAGGAAAACCCAGGTCTGCCCACTACTCCAGGTTTCCAGCCCATGGTCCCCAGGTAGCAGCAACTGACAGTGATTTTCCCCTAGCGCCAAAATGGGAGCCTTTTGCCTGGGCCACTTGCCCAAATGCCCCCCAGTACCTTCTCCCTGGTACCTGAGTGAATCTTCCCCTCTTCAGCATAAGTTCTCATTCCTCAGCTCTCCAGCAACGCATCTCCTCCAGTCAGTCAGTCAGTCCTTCCCACACCCATCCACCCACCCCTTACTTGAGGGGAAACCTTTTAAAGTAGCCCAGCACGCCTTAATTGGCTGCAGGTGCCTGTTGAGCCTGCTGCCTTAGGCTAGCACTTAATTCGCCTCAGGTGCCTGCCTGCCTTGTGTGGCAGCAGCCAACGGTAGTTTATTCAGGAAACAGAAAACCATTCACTCAGCTCCCCCAGTATGTCTGCCCTCCACTGAACTATTGTAGCCAGCTGCCCTGGGTCTGCTGCACCTCATAAGGTAAATCCTTAATACAGTGTATTGAAACCGTCACTTTGTTTTTACTATCATACGTAGTTAATTAAGCAGGAAACCCTTCATTGTAAAGTGCAGTCTTCTGCCACTTCTCATGTTGAGAGGTTGAATTTGGGCTGAACAATACAGTATAGATATGTATGGTTACTATTTGTTTTGTTACAACTGCATTTGTTCTTATTTTATTTTTATCGTCATTATGGTATCCTAGCCATGTGGTGGTCGAAAGGCATCCAGATTAAAGAGGTTCAAGGGCACGTACATTTTGCAAATATTGCTGTATCTTATTGGAGAAAGCTGATGAAAAATTGTTTATCTTTAGTAAGGGCCAAATGTTACTCTGTATTACACCTGACAATACTACCATTTCAAAATAAACCAAAAATCTTACCAGTCAACTGCTATAAGGTGGATCTTGTATTTCATCTGAGTACTTGCATTTCCTGGCTCAGCCCTACAAAAAGGCATCGTTGTAGCAGGAAAGAAAGATTGCTCACATTTTGTAGCAAATGTTTCACTGAATAAAAAGGTATGCTAACGATATGTTATCTAGTATGTATTGCAACTCCATTATTTTTATATACCAATTTAACCCTCACCAAGCACACAACTAGACAACTGTGAATCATTTACATACAATCTATCAGCTTCCAAAAATAAGTCTGAGGAGTCAATCTGCAATTTGTTTAGTAAAAAAATGTTATCCATTTTCATGGCAACACTGAAGAAATTGCTTTTCAAATCAACTACATCTCAAGCATACTAAATATACTCTAATGATTTCAAAAAATTTTAATGACAGTTAATTCTATGGCTAGCTTGGAATCAAGTCTGTCTCTTTTCTTCAAAGGAAAATAGCATTATCAAGTGCACTAAGAGAATTTCTTTACATGATTGATGGGAAGGAAGAGTAATCACTTTTGAAGTGCCACTACATATATCTCTCAAGTGCTCTTTTTTTCTCCTGACATCCATGAGTAACTGAAAGTAAAGAAGCTCCTTAGTATGATCAATGAAGCCTAGATGACAGCCTCTCCTACAACATCTACAAACTACTGTAGGATAACAACACCACCACCTTTGATGCTCTAGAGCTGACACAATACAACACACCTCCGAAGGGCTAGATCTGATGGTCTGGCAGATGCCCCATTTGAGGGGGATGCTATCATCTCAGAAAGAATGTTGCTTCTTAGACACAGAGGGATATGTGGTATGTGGGAAGAAAAGCTGAGAGCAGATGGAAGAATGTACTGATTTGTGTCACTATTTGGGCAAGCTACTTGTTAGAGATAGTCTTGCCATCTCAAACTTCAGGGTATCTGCTCTTTATGGTGGAACTTCATGGTATGATTTCCAGAAGTAACCACGCCCCTGCAGCTCCCACTGAGGATGAATTCAAAAGGGAGAAATTCAAGGTACTCCACATGGGAAGGAACAATCAGCTGCACAAATACAAATGGGAATGAATTCCTAGGAAGGTGTACTGTAGAAAGAGATCTGGGAGTAAGATTGGACCAAAAGCTCAGTATGATTCTACAACTTAACAGTGATGAGGAAAAAAAAGAAGAAGAAAAGAAAACCTCATTCTGGGATTTATTAGCTGCAATATTGTCAGCAAGAGATAATTCTTCCCTTCTACTCTGCACTGATTAGGCCTCACTGGGAAGGACTGTGTCAAATTCGGGGCATCACATTTCAGGCAACATGTAGACCAATAGTGAAAGTCTAGAGAAGAGCAAGAAAAATCATGAAACGTCTAGAAAACATGACCTATGGGGGCAGATTGAAAAAAAATGGTTTTGTTTAGTCTGGAGAAGAGAAGACTGAATGTGGACATGACAACAGCTTTCAAGTACACAAATGGAAGTGACAGGGAGAAGAGAGAAAAACTATTCTCGTTAACCTCTACAGACAGGACAAAAAGCAAAGGTTTTACTTGCAGCTAGGGTTGCTAATGTTGCACATTTGGGAAATCTTCCTGGATGCAGGGTGGTTAAGCACTGGACTAAACTGCCTAGGAAGTTTGTGGAATCTCCATCATTTGAGATTTTTTTAGAGCAGGTTACACAAACACCTGTCAGGGATGGTCCAGATACTACTCAGTTCTGCTGTGAGTGCAGAGGCATGGACTCGACAGCCTCTCAAAGTCCCTTCCAGTCCTATGATTCGAGCTATAGGTGGGAAGAACCAGCACTACCAACTTCCCCAAAGTGTGTGTTATAAATGGATGAGGACAAATATACCTTCTATTGCATTGCAAACACTGGAAACCAGGCACTGCAATCCAGGGCCCAAACATTCATGAGTTTGCTCACCTCAGATGCCTGAGGAGACCATGCTTGCAAAGCAATAATCCCATCAAAGCCTTTGTATGGTAGCTTTCCACGTATCTGCACAATGATCTCTAGCAGCTTTATCATTCTTAGAAGCCTGGATTTTATGATGAATTAAAAACACTATTAAGTGAGAAGGTAGCAAAACAAAATTAACTCAGGTTTTTGTTGACTTAATTTTCAGATGACAGGCTTGTCTTAGCTGACTTCTCTGAAAAGCACTTCTCCCTGAGTCTGACTTACAAATGCAGCAATTGTGAACAAGTTATCTCCAGATTCTCTACATCTTGAAAAAAAAAGCCCTGCCGCACCGTACATCTACTATGAAAATGAAATTAAATAAAACTCTGTCGAGGTTCCAAGCCCTCAGATCAGATTCGTTGTTTAGCAGTCGTACGCACTGAAATTGAAGGTGGCACTCCAAGGTTAAATCCCAGTACTGACAGCATCTTGTGTCAGACACCTGTCAAAATGTAATAAGACACCTGTGAAAAGAAATAAGCTGCCAGAAGCACCTCACAATGGAGATTTTCATTTTCATACATCATAATTCATAAGTTGCAGAGCCTGTATATCCATGTAAACAAAGTGGCAGCTGCATGTTAGCATCTTCTGCTTACAGAAACTATGATAGGCCAAATCCTGAAGTCTTTTCTGAGAACATGCTGGAGGGCTAAGAATGCTGTGTACAAGTAACCTGCACCAGATCGTGGAAAAGTAAAGACACTCTTTTGAATTCCTCTGCTTTGCCCCACAGGGTTGATGGGAAAGCAGGGGGATGAAGCAAATTCTGCAGCCCTACCTGTCCATCACACCTGCTTTCTCACTTCCCATTTGCCCTTCTCAACCTGCAATGAAAGAACCTCGGGGAGAGAGAAATGGAGAATGTGGCACACAACTGGCACTTCTACCTTTCATTCCTCCCAGTGGTGAGTAGAAACCACAGGCTCCCCTCGGCTTGCAGACCTAGAACCACCACATCTGATATGCAGCTTCCTCTCATCATAACATAAATCAAGGTCCAGGTATGGTTGTGCCAGGCCAATGGGATGTGCCTGGAATGGGACTGTTTTTTATAACACAGAATGGGAGGGGGCTGCTAGCAAGGACAGTTGTACTGCGTAATGACCACAAAAGGGCGGCAAGGAGCCAGAGACAGGGATGGGAAAGGCATAATCCCAATGGGCCAGCATGCAGGGGGTGGAGGTTAGCTTCCCACTCAGCTCCCAACCAGCACAGCCCCTGCCATGCCCAGCGCCAGGGTGCTGCTGCCTGGCCATTGCTGTGACCAGCCCTAAGGATCTGCCAGCAGGCCAATGAGGCTCCCACTGACTCCAGCAACATCCCACAACCCTAGCCCCAATCCTGATCCCCTCACACCCTCCAGTCCTGAGTCCTGCACCCCAACTCTCATGGGCAGCAGGTGAAGGCCCAGCTGGGGAAGGGAACCTCCAGTCTCAGCCCTTCTTCCCTGAGACCATGTCCCTTCAAACAACCTGGCCCCCCAAGACATGCTGTGCCAAGGCCCCAGCCCGCCCATGCTGTGGTCAGGGAGTCAGGCCATCATGCCACAGCCCTCCATAGTGGCACTGAAGCGTAGGCAGTTTTGCCTTCCCCTTCCCTGCATTACTCGCTGCCCATACTCACCCTCCTGCCCAGAGCTGCTCCTCAACCCCCAACCCTGACTCCTGTCCCCCACATCCCCAGGCCATTATCCCTAAACTCCTTAACCTCCAACATGCCCCAAGCCCTCTTCCAACAAACCCTTTCTCACGCCCAGCTCTGACTTCTGCACCTCTCACAGCCCCCTGCTCTGAGCCTCCTGCACCTTCAAACACTGACTGCTGCATCCACCACACTCCCCAGCGCCGAACCTGAAGGACCCACGCAATGCCAGGTAAGCCTTCTAGTATCTAATAAGGAGAGCAATTTCTGCTGCTGAAATGCAATAAAAACCCAAGCACAATAAGTGAACTAGTTCTGGAGAAGAAGTTTTCCTGTAGATGCAGCCAAGTAAGACCTCGAATGTTTAGAACCCAAGGGGGTGTTTCCATTTTTTGTTTGTTTATTTACTGTTCCCTCCTCTTTGCTACACTGCCATGAGTGGACAGAGCTGCTCCTCGGTTTGCAAGAAAGACTGCTTATTGAAGTTCATTTGTTTGCAGCTGTGAATGATATTTATGGGTCAGCTCTCGATGCTGTGTTAGTGACGCAGCTCCCACTGGGGTTCATGGGAGCTGCACGGCTAAAGCTTTTTACCAGAAACAGAAATTATATTGTGTAACAATCACGGATTGCAGCCTATTTTTAGGGGCCACCTGTCATGAAAGGTGACTTACAAAAAAGCCCTCTTTTGGAGGGAAGTATCTGTAGTAGATCTGTTTTGCTACTAATTAATCTGCTTGGAATGCAGACCTGAAAAATAGCAGCCTGAAATTATGTCTGTACTGTGGTAAAATCAGAGCTAGACTGTGATAATTTAGACTGATTAAAATAGAGAAAGTAAGAGCGGATTACCCTTTCTTCCTCAATGCACTCCACTGCAAGCAACTAGTACAGCAAATATATCGTTTAACCCTGACCACTGCAAGTCTTAACATGGAGGTTACACATAGCCAATCAGCCATAAATCTGAATTTTCGGATCACCCCTTTGTTTAGGCAAAGCTCCCACCAAAGTGAAAAACTGGCTTCTTGGGACTTGGTACAAAATCTGAATCTTATTCTTCTCCAACAGCACTGAAAGGCAACTCTCATCCCATGGGTCTGCTGTATGCACCTTCCTATATCTTGTAAAACTGAGGGCTCTTTATCACAGCACCAAGCACAATGGGGCCCCGACTGCCACCGGTACTTACGGGCACTACCACCATACACTTAGAACCCTTATTGCTTTTATGGGAACAAGAATCTTCCTGCTGTATCACTATGCAGCATTCACTATCATGGACTGCAGCACAGTTCAACACTGGTGCCACTTTGATCTGTATATCTCTCACCTAAATAACTGAAATTATTTAGTAATCAATGCTGATTATTTAGTAATCAGTGTTGAAACTTTAGGAAGGGCGTGACAGTGGGGTGGCTACCCCGCTCCAACAGGGAAGCTGTTAAAGCAGGCTGGAGGGAACCTGCCCAGAGCCCCAGCCAATTAGAAAAGAGCTCCGAGGGGAGCCAATCAAGGGTGGCTTGCTAGGGCATCCCTGGTGATAAGGAGCTGCTCAGCAGAGCAGTGGGGAGTTGGGTCCTGAGTCAGGAGGGTCCAAGACCAGTTCTTTCAGAAGAGAAGCACCTGGTCAGAGCAGTGCTGGACAGGCTCAGGAAAGCAGGAGAGAGGCTCCAGCCTGACACCATGCCTCAACACAAGGGCCGGAAGGATGACAAGGGTCACAGGGGACATGGCCCAGAACACAGGAAGCAGTTGAGGGAGAGTGAAGAGGGCAGGTCAAGGCTACCACCAGCTGGTCCCCTTCAAACATACCTTGCCACCAGAGATAGTAGCCTGGGCAAGGGGCTAGGCCTTGGAGTTGACCACAGTGGCAGCAGTGGGACTGAGGACTGCTGCTGCTACCTCGGGAATGGGGAGACAGACCCAGAGTAGTGGGCACCGTGGTCCAGAGAAAGATGCTGGCCCAGAGCCAAATGATGGAGGCGAGTGACAATGGGCAAGCCACTGGCCAGAAGAGTGCGACCTGCGGCGAGTCAGAGCTAATTCCCAGTGTGACCAGGAGGAGGCACCGACGCCTGTCAAGATAAGGGGTTGGGACTTATAAAATATCCTCTCTTTTGCTGCCCTATGTGTATTTTATTCATACCATGTTTTAATAAAGGAGTAAATAAATAAGAATCAAACGAATGCAGTGAAGATTCCACATCTCAGATACAGCATGCTCATAAATCTACTGCACCATTAGTAGCTTTTTGTCAAGATAACCACTAACGAAACAGACAGCCAGTACTTAGCCTTTAGGGGTGTGCTGGGGAGAGCCTTTTCCGGACTATTAGTCATGAATTATGGCACTAGCAACTTTGGAGTGACTCTGTCAGTGCAATGCACATGCTGGAAAGCAATTCCCTGCCTCTGCTATCGACAGCATTTTAAAGGCTCAACAGCAACATTATTATTATTATTATTTATTATTTTATTGTTAAGGTGACCATCTGTCCTGTATTGGCCGGGACAGCTCTGTATTTCAGGCACCGGGAAGGCGTCCTGATTTATTTTTAAAAAGAGGTAATTGCCCCGTATTTGCTGGCTCCTGGGTTCCCGAGCTGTGGGGAGCTGGAGCCCGACCCGCATGGCTTCTGCCAGGATCCTGCTCCCTGTGGCTTGGGGAAGCTGGAGCTGCATCGGCTCAGCTGCCGCCTGGCTCCCTGCTGCGCTGGGGAGTTGGAGCACACGCAGCGCAGCTGCTGCCTGGCTCCCCATGGCTTGGGGAAGCCAGAGCTGGACTAGCGCAGCTGCCGCCTGCTTCCCAACTCCCCGATGCTGGGAGGGGGGGGCTGGTGGGATCCCAAGTGGTGCAACTGCCACCTGACTCCCAGCTCCCCACAGTTTGGGGAAGCCAGGAGCTGCCACAGCCAGGGCGCACCCCTCCCTGGTAATGTTGCAGCCCCCAAAGGGAAGCCACTGCCTGACTGGCAAGGTGACTATTTGTCCCATTTTGGTCAGGACACAAGCTCATCCCCGTCCTGTAGTTTAGCTGAGGAGGTCTGGTCACCCTATATTAATAATTGCTTCACATGTGTTTTATGGGAGCACATGGAGGCCCCATTCAAGTATGTGGCCAAGGACTTTTTTTTTTTTTTTTTTTCACTGAAATTCTGCTATTCATACGATTCATGTAGCACACTGGTTGGGGTTTTAAAGAAACTCTACGAGTTCTCTCAACAAGTAGCTAGCTGGTAGTGCCTGTTGACATAAGCAAACACTTCTGCTCTTCAAGAAGGCCGATAACACAATTTCCATTGCATCGCACCCTACTGCAGCTCTCCTGGAGCACCAAGTTGTTGTCTGTGGTTTCATTTGGAGAAGCAGGAGTAACTGGCCATTCAATTCTTAGTAATAAAGCATTTCCCTGAATGTTCTCAACTTGGCAGCTGTGCTTTCAGCCAATTCTTGCATTTCATATTGTGGTGTGTGTTTTGCCTCTTAAGTGAACTGTGAGCCTTCTGCCTGCTGTGTGTGTGTGTGTCGAGATGCTGCACACTCACTCTGGGAGCATTTATGCTTTGTTCTCTCAGCCTTGTGAGAGAGCCCAGCTGACTCTCTGGGCTGGTACTGCTGAGGCTGATTGCTTGACAGCTGAAGGTTGCTGAAGGTTCCACCACCTCTCCACGCAACACTGTCCAGTGCTTCACCACCCGCCTGGTGAAGTAGTTTTTCCTGGTCTCCAACCTATGCCTCTCCTTCTGTAACTTCAGACCATTGCTCCTTGTTCTGCCATCTTTCACCACTGAGAACAGTTTCTCTCCATGCACTTTAGAGCTCCCCTTCAGGAAGCTGGAGGTTGCTATTAAAGCACCCCTCAGTCCTCTCTTCTGCAAACTAAATAAGCCCAAGTCTCTCAGCCTCTCCTCATAGGTCACATACTCCAGCCCCTTAATCATTTTTGTTGCCCTCCACTGAACCTGCTCCAACACTTTCACTTCCTTTATATACTGGGGTGTCCAAAACTGGACACAGTAGTCCAGATGTGGCCTCACCAGTGCTACAAGGGCACACTGTTTACTCATATCTAGCTTTTCCTCCACTCTAATTCCTAGGTCCCTTTCTGCTGCTTAGCCAGTCGGTCCCCAGACTATAACAATGTTTGGGATTCTTCTGTCCCAAGTGCACGACTCTACACTACTCCTTGTTGAACTGCATCAGATTTATTTTGGCCCAATCCTCCAATTTATTCAGGTCACTCTGGATCTTATCTCTACTCTCCAATGCATCTACCTCTCCCCCAGCTTGGTGTCATTCACAGACTTGCTGAGGTGCAATCCAGTTCCTCATCCAGGTCATTAATAAAGATGTTGAATAATACCGGCCCCAGAACTGAGCCTTGGGACACTCCACTGGAAACTGACTGCCATCCAGATATTGAGCCTTTGACCACTATGCATTGGGCCTGTCTGTTAAGCCAGCTTTCTATCCATCTTATAGTCCAATCCATACTTCCGTAACTTATGGGCAAGAATGCTGTGGGAGACTGTATCAAAAGCTTTGCTGAATCAATCATAGAATCATAGAATGCTAGGACAGGAAGGGACCTCGAGAGGCCATCAAGTCCAGCCCCTGCCCCAACAGCAGGACCAAGTACTGTCTAAGCCATCCTTGATAGACATCTATCTAACCCGTTATTAAATATCTCCAGCGATGGAGATTCCACAACCTCCCTTGGCAATTTATTCCACTGTTTGCCCACCCTGACTGTTAGGAACTTTTTCCTAATTTCCAACCGAAACCTCCCTTGCTGCAGTTTAAGTCCATTGCCTCTTGTTCTATCCTCCGAGGCCAAAAAGAACAAGTTTTCTCCCTCCTCCTTATGACACCCTTTTAGATACCTGAAAACCGCCATCATGTTGCCCCTCAATCTTCTCTTTTCCAAACTAAACAAGCCCAATTCTTTCAGCCTTTCTTCATAAGTCACATTCTCTATACCTTTAATCATTCTCGTTGCTCTTTTCTGGACCCTCTCTAATTTCTCCACATCTTTCTTGAAGGTATATCCCATCCACTGACTTCCCCATGTCCACAGAGCCTGTTAGCTCATCTTAAAACCTAATGAGATTGGTCAGGCCTGGCTTGCCCTTGGTGAATCCATGTTGACTACTTTTGATCACTTTCCCCTCTTCCAAGTGCTCCAAAATGGATTCCTTAAGGAGCCACTCAATTATTTTACCAGGGAGTGAGGTAAGGCTGACCAGTCTATAGTTCCCTGGATTGTCCTTCTTTCCTTTTTTAAAGATGAGCACAATATTTGCCTTTTTCCAATCACCCAGGATCTCTCCTCATCTGCAAGAGTCTTCAAAGATAATGGCCAAAGGCTCAGCAATGACATCTTCCAATTCCCTCAGTACCCTTATGTGCATTAAATCCAGACCCATGGATCTGTGTACTTCTAGATTTCCTAAGTAGCTCTTAACTCATTCCTTCCCTACTGAGGGCCACCCTCCGCCTTCCTATACTTCATTGTCTAGCACTGTATTGTGGGAGCTGTCCTTGTCCATGAAGTCTGAGGCAAAACATGCAATGAGTATTTCAGCTTCTCTTACATCATCTGTCACTAGGTTAACCCTCTCATCTACTAATGGCCTCACACCTTCCCTGAATACCCTTATCGTTAACATACCTGTAGAAACCCTTCACATCCCTTGTCAGTTGCACTTCCAATTGTGCTTCCACTTTCCTGACTACTGCCCGGCATTTTCCAGTCATATATTTATACTCCTCCTTAATCAACCATCCACATTTCTATTTCTTATAAGCATCTTTTTTGAGTTAAAGCTGACCAAAAATTTCCTTTTTAAGGCAGCTGGTTGCCTACCATGTTTCCATTTCTTACTATGCAGCGGGATGGTTTGTTCCTGTGCCTTCAGAAAGACTCCTTTAAAATACTGCCAGTTCTCCAGAACACTCTTCCCCTTCATCTTCGTTTCCCAGTGGATCAAAGTCTGCTCTTTTGAAATCAAGGGTCTGTATATTACTACTCACCTTTCTTCCTTTTGTCAGGATCCTCAAATCTACCACCTCACGTTTGCTGCAGCCCAGGTTTTCACCCACTTCTATTTCTCCTACTAGTTCTTCCCTCTTTGTGAGCAACAGGTCAAGCTGCACACATCCCCTGGTCAGTTCCATCAGCACTTGTACCAAGAAGTTATCCCCAAAATTCCCCAAAAACTTCCTGGACTGTCTGTGTGCTGCTGTATTGGTCTCCCAACAAACGGCTGGATGATTCAAGTCTCCCATGAGAACCAGGGCCTGTGATTTGGACGCTTCTCTGAGCTATCTGAAGACATCCTTCTCTGCCTCATCTCCCTGATCTGGCGGTCTGTAGCAGACACCAACTACAACATCACCTCTGTTGCTTCTGCCTCTGAGCCTAACCTAAAGACACTCAACTGGCTTTTCTCCCTCCTTCTACTGGAGCTCTGAGAAATCACACTGCTCCCTCACATAGAGTGCAACTCCTCCTACTTTTCTCCCCTGCCAGTCCTTGCTAAAGTTTATACCATTCCATGACGGTGCTCTAGTTATGCAAATCATCCCACCAAGTCTCTGTTATTCCAACCGCCTCGTACTTTTTGACTGTGCCAGTGCCTCTAATTCTTCCTGTTTGTTTCCCAGGCTTCTTGCATTTGTGTGCAAGCACCTTTAGAGAAAGAAAAGAGAGCCTTTTCTTTCATGGGCTCTCAGCCACCACAAGGGAGGTGGATGAGGGTTGGGGAGTGGGAATTTGATGAACAGAAGAGAGATGCTGTGGTTGGGGGGGAGGATGAAGAAAGGAGATACAAAAACTCAGGTTCATATAGTTAGAAAAATTTTGGACCAGGAGCATCAGATATTTAGCAGGTGTATCTGAACCGAACCTCTGAACTCACAGTTAACTAGGAGTGAAATTAACAGGAACCCTAAACACTAACCATTGCTTGCAGGAAGAGTACTAGAATGAGGCAGGGATGCCAGGGCTAGGTTGTTGCAAGTGGAACGGAGTAGGGCAAACCTAGCAATATCCTCTCACATCCTGCATTTTCTGAACTATGTACCTGAATTAATATAGGCTAAGGAAAGGCTGGAAAGGCACAGCTGACTGCTCCCCATCATCGAGCAAGGAGTCCCACGAGAGTCTACCAAGACCACCACCAATACTTTTCCATATCTCCCTATGGTCCTGAGTTTCACAGGACTCTCCCAAATTGACCATTACAATTCCCTGCCCTAATTGAAGGAGAACATCTCCCACATTCAGTGGTGCCCACAGCTGTCTGCACATTACATGAGGCAACTACCACGGGCGGCAGCATGGCACATACTCATTGACCTAGGGATGTGGAGTGACACCTCCCCTGCGTGGGCCATGCTGGAGGATGGGGACTTGGCATAGTGCAGACTCAGCAGGCAAGGCACTGGGATGAGTGGCTGTAGGGACAGTGTCCCATCGCGCCTTGATTAGCTACTTGAAATGCTGGGAGGTGTCTCTGTCTCTACACATTCTCTGCACATTCCAGAGCTGTTTTCCAATCACTCCATTTTTTACAAGCTGAGGCTGAATTTACTCTCCCTCGTGGGGTCTGAAGCTGTTTGGAAGTGGCCCATTACAGGCCTCTCGATGTTTGCTCATCATCCCAGCTCAGCCTCTCTTACTCTCAGTTTAGCTGGAAGAAGTTGGTAGCCCAGAGGGGAGGTTTAAAGAACAACAACAGAGAATAAAAGGCATGCTGCTGACAGTGATGGTCTCCAAAACAGACAAGGACAAAACTGCTCAAGTTGGTTCACTTTTATGTGATACATAAATACACAAGTACTGGGTTGAACACAAGGGACTTTAGCCTTGTTCTGCCAGTGTAAGTGCCCTGCTACATCAACATAACTTCACGTACAGAGAGGCATAGGGCAGCTTAGTCTCTGTGTAGACATTGCATTATTTCCACTTGCTGTTGGCTCTCTTGTCAGTTTCAGTACTCTGGAGTCAAGAAACTGACAAAGCCAGGCAGATGAAGCCTGACTGCCTCTGACTCCCACTCTCGGCTGGATTTCACTTGTCCCTGCCTGCCCAGTTCCCTGAACTGGGAGCTGAGATGCACAGGAAGCTGTGCTCCCAGCAAGGAGCCAGGTAGAACTGAGACCCTCTCTTGTTTTGGTCAGTGCAAAGACTCCTGGTGAGGACATGCAACACTGACAGAAGGAGGGTAGCACGGACATTACTGCTGAGGCTATACGTCAACCTGACATAAATCCACTTACATCTGTAATGTAGGCATGCTCTATAATGCCCCTGGAGCTTCAAGACTTAAATCCCTAGGCACTAATGCTGTTAATGTCACCTTCCACCCTCGTGCTCTCTAGTAGTTCCACTTTCCACCCTGGTTCTTAAGAACTTGACAGTACTCAGCTGTACAAGGCAGCAGATACTGCCAATCATTCTGCTAGAGCCTTCCAATTCCAACAAGGGAGATGTCATTTACAGAGCACAGTCAGAAAATGTACATCAACACCAGCCTGTGTAAAAGGAGCACAGGCCTTTACAAAGGAATGCTACATTCAGGTCGCTTGGGTTACACTCACAATTGTGAAACCTGTCCACTCTGCTAATTAGACAAAGACATTGTTTTAATCATGTCACATATATTCTACTTACTGTCTCCAAATTAAGATGAGAAAAACAGACTGCACATATCCAAAATCGCAAAACAGATATAGTCTGCAAGACAGTTATTTACAGGCATATCATGCTTCCAGAAACACTGAAAGAAAACTATGTCGTTGCTGCATGTAAAGCAGGCCACAAAAAATGAGATAATTAAAATCCACAGCAGACAGAGAAAATCCAGCTGCTCAAAGGTGACGTTCCAGATGGAAAACATTCCTTGAGTCATTCAAACAAGCCAGTTTTCTCCCTCATGTTCAGTGGGAGACTCCACCATTGAAATCCATCCTCATTTCTATCCTGACAAGGTTTATTTTATTGGCACCCATCTCAGTTCTTGGGTTACAGCTCTGAGTTCCAGAACCCACCCACTCATGCAGACAGCTGAGTCCCCTCCACTCCCATTGGTTCTGCTGGCAGTTAAGGTTGCTAAGAATCAAGGCACAGGTCCATATCCCAGCTAAATCCCAGGGACCTTAATCATCCAAAAACCAACCCAAAACAGCTGTGCACTCCATCTTCCTGACATGCGCTACTACTTTCTTGCCATCTTGGTTTTCCTTCCAGACCCAGTGGTTTTAGACAAGAGACAGCAGGAAAATCTCTTTTTTTTGTTTAAAACCAAACTGAATCAACATGTTTCCAGCCCTCAGGGTTGCAGAGAGAAGCCTGGAAATGTGGGGAGTTTACCCAAAGGAGCAGAAGCCAGGAAACAAGCCAAAATGTTTGTTTTTTTTAAATCTCATGATGTTTTTAAGCCTTTCTAGTAATTTTGGGACCTGACTCAGGATAGTTGAAGGCTTGAGCCTGGCAGGTCCACCTCGTGGGTTGTGTAGAAGATAGTCTGATGGAGCTCCATGTTTGCAAAGTGACGATAGTTCCTTGGTAACAAGCCTAGGGGATGGTTATTCCCAACGTGACTGGTGATTATCAGTATATGGGACCAATGGCCCCTCTAAGCTTTTCCATCAGTGTATGGACTTTTTCCATCGATATGTGAAACACATTTGTACCTGCACCTAGGCAAGTGAATTTGCACCACCAGTAGAAACAACCAACCTAGCGCCTGGTGCTCTGCTAATCAGCTGGGCAGCATGTGAATCTCTCCTGCGCAAGCATCAAGCTCACAGGCAACACTGGGCAGGACCACACTTTCATTTTCTGCACTCTGCTTGGTTCCTATAAAGCAAAGCAGCTACTACTGGCAGCATGGATGGTGCATCCCCGCCACACCGGTGAATGCCAAGGGGCAGGCAGCAGGAGAGGTTACTCATCCTGCGCAGTAACTGGAGTTCGCTGAGATTTTGCCCCCGTGGGTGCCTCCCCCTCTGCCCCCCGGTTGCCCACATGCGCAGGGCATAGGCAACAGACACCTGTGCCACCCTGCACATAGGCAGGAGTGTGGGAGGCCTGGGCAGGAGGGAGGATAAAGGGTCTGGGAGAGATGGAGGGCGTGGGAGGAGGCAGGGGATTTGTGCACTTGCCTTGTGCAGCTCCCACTGGGGCAGCAGGTGTCTCTGCATGGCCCTGCGTTGCAGGTACTGCCCCTTGCCATTCCCATTGGGCATGATTCTAGCCAATAGGATCAGTGGAAGTGGAGCTTGCAGGCAAGCACCACTAGCAGTGATACAGGTGGTTCCACTGGGGTGGTTGGAGGAGGGATTGGAAACGTGCAGAGCTGCCAGTCAGAGCTACAGCAGGCAGGAGCTTTAGTGGCTGCAGCCCAGGGCCCCTAAATCCCCTTCCATAATCTGGCCCTGGCCAACGGAAATGTTCTGTAAAGGAAGACTATATGCTGGCCACTCCCCATCCCACCTTCCACACACACCATACGCTCACACTGAGCCACACCAGACCAGCACCAACTCCTCTAAGGGCCAGCTGCTGCCATTCCAGCAACAGCTATTCCAGCAATGCCCTTGCCTCTTATGTGTAGAGCACTTGGCCCAAAGGGGCCTTGGCTCTGACTGGGCTCTCAAGGCACTGACCGCCACATGACAATCCATAACAAACCACCTAGCCATGGCCTCTGGCTTGTGTGCAGGTGTCACAAGAAAAGACCACGCAGCCAATGCTGCCTCCATTCAGGCTCCACATGCACGTTCCTATTGCCCACAGCTGCCGGGAGAGGAGCCTGACAATAGACCCATAGACTCGTAGGGCTGGAAGAGGCTTCAGAAGGTCATCAAGTCCAACCCCCCTGCTCAAAACAAGGCCAAACCCAGCTAATCAAATCTGACGAAGTGGGTCTTTGCCCACATAAGCTTATGCTCCAAAGTATCTGTTAGTCTATAAGGTGCCACATGACTTGTTGTTTTCAATCCCAACCAAGTCATCCCAGTCAGGACTTTGTCAAACTGGGACTTAAAAAACTCTAGGGATGGAGATTCCACCACCTCTCGAGGCAACGCATTCCAGTGCTTCACCTCCCTCGTGGTGAAATAGTTTTTCCCAATATCCAAACTAGACTTCCCTCAATGCACCTGAAAACCACTGCCCCTTGTTGTCATTTGTTACCACTGAGAACAGTCTCTCCACATCCCCTATTTATTTGTCTTTTACCTCTTCCAGATGTACTTCATCTTAACAAAAATCAAGCACACAGACCACTACAGACATGCTCCTGTGAATCAATGCACTGCAAAGAGAGGCCCTTCCCTAGCAGCTCTCCTGAACTCCGAGCTGAACACACATGCCAAATAGCACAGCTGTAATGAGGTCTGACTGACAAATGCCTTTTTACATATTCTGACGAGCTTCTCATTGAACTCGGGGACACTGAAGACAAGAGAGAAAGGCTATTGAAACATACAAGCCTGCCAGTTTTCACCCTCACATTTGGTTAGCTTCAAGTTCATCCTGAATGCTAACCCTGCAGAACACAGCCAATCCATGTCCAAGAGAATGTAACAACCATGGAGCTCAGAAAGAACCGCTGTGGAAACAAACAAGCAAAAAATTATCACACTGTACTGCAGCATCCACCTATTCAATGTAATAGCCTGTGCCTATCAGCAAACCACAGCACAGAGCCAACAATTTGTCTCCCAAAAGAACAATGGAGCCTATTATTTAAAGGACTGTTCAGAAGTAAGACTAGTAGTTAGGTAAGGAAAACAGGCGCATAGACATGACTGTGCAACTGGCCACTGGCAGGAGCGTACTGGAGAATTTGACAGGCGTTCCAGAGCAGTCCAACACGACTTTGGCCCCAAATACAGCCCTGCAGCCCTCCATGAGGTTCTGATTCAGAAAACAAGTGAAGCATGTGCCTACACCTCTTTATCTTCGATGTACCAGAGAAGGAGTTAGCCCTCTGAAAGTGCCAAGACCAGCAGAGATCCTGCGCCACGCTCTGACTGGGGGAAGCACTTCCCATTGAAACAGGCGTGCAGGCAGGACATAGTGGAGACGACTGGAAGCTGATTGCCAGGTGAGGAAGGTACAGCTGGAATTTCATTAGTAAGTAGAAAGGAAGATTATGGTTGGAACAGAAGTTCATTCGTTTCACTCTGAAGAAGTGGACACTTTTAATTATGGTGCAGACTACTTACTGAAGTCAGGAGCTGTTACTTTTTAACTCTCTCTCTCCTCCCTGCGCCAAAACCAGGCTGTCTGTGCATGGGCAGGGTGAGAATGTGACCTTGCACAGCTGCTGTCCCTGCTGTGCTTGTTCTATGGGCTGTATGGAATAATCCACATACTTAATGGTTTCATCCAGTCCTCCACGCAGTTTTGCACAGAACATTTTAATTTTATCCAAAGGTAAAACAAAAGAAACAATAAGAGGTGCATTATTTATCATCACACGCAGGGAATTAAACTCCCAGTTGGGATAGGAGTGTCTCTTTCTCCTATAGCCAACATGCATGCACGTATCTGAGGACTGTTGGTGGAAAATTCACTGAAAAAACACTGAAGATAGAACTAAACACCATGGCTCGTTATGAAATAAAGCATTTGCTTGCTTAGTGATCATTTTTGCAATTGTGGAACAGTGCAGATTTCAAAGCACACATAAATACCTATTAATTAAGTCTGACATGCCCAGGAGGTATTATTACGGTGGTTTCACAAAGGGTTAAAATGTGGCATGTGGCTAAGATCAGACACAGCAGGTCAATAAAGCAGAAGAGAACAGAATCCAGATGTGCCAGTTCTCCGTGCCCTCATCTAAGCCACATCATGAAGGGTCAGTGACACGCTAAAATTACAAGCGACCTTGTGACTGCTGACAACTAAGATCATGATCAAGATCCAATGAACAGGACAGTAGGTTCCAAGATGGGTAACAGAATAAGAATTAGAAATAAATGTTGGATTTTAGTTAGCTTAACTCTGGCTGTGGGGATCTCCTATGCCCCAGTCCTTAAATTAAAAAGTCAGCAAAAACCTGTGCTGAATCCCAGATGTTAATTGCATAGGCTCACTGCTTTAGAACCAGGTAATTAATTGCTAAATTTTAATGTGGGTTGAGCGAAAGGGATGATAAGATTTCCAGTAGTTAGTTTGGAGGTGCAGAAGGGGAAGATTATTTCTGAATAGTTGTGAGAACCCCAGAGGCCAAAGTTATTTAAAATATCTTATTTTAGCAATGGAAAGAAGTGTGGGTGAATAGAGAAAGGGGCTAGGTGAAGAGCATTCATGCTTCGGTTTAGAGTGTGGAAGCTCAAGGGAGCTCTTATGTCACAAAGCAGTTTTGGTGAGAAAGAGGAAGCTTTTACTGTACCGTTAGAAATCAGCTTTCAGTTTCTGTTGGGTGTAAAATCAACTACAAAGAGCTCCATTAGATCTTGCTTTCAAAAATTATAGCCCAGACCAGCATGGTATCATAACCTCATTTTCTCAGTCCTTCACAATGCAATTTGCCAGCTATCTCAAAGAGCTAAAACAATGAGAATGACAGCAAACTTTTCAATTTTCTCCCTTAATTTGAAGAGGAGAAAAATACGAAAACTATTTATTCTTTTTATTTGGACAGCAAAAAGGGTGGCACATTCTCAGATGGGAAAAATTATTTTTACCGTTAGTATTAGAGTAGACCTGGAGGGCCAGCTATCATCAGGTCACCTTGTAGTTGGTTCTTTCCATGTGCATAATAAGACAGGGTCTCTGAACCAAAAGTTTAATTCTGAATAGAAAAAACAAAGGATGGAAAGCTGAGGCATGGAGTATTTATGTCACACAGGAAACATGTAGGCATGCTTCACAGTGCCTTAATTATGAAGTGCCTTCCTCCTTTGGTGTTTAAATGTCTGGGTATATTGTGTTTGGAATTAAAAGATAAATGTGTACTATCCAAATTCTTTACCACAGCGTCTGCAACAGCTGAATTAGTTCCTGCTTTCTAATACCTCAACATGTTACAGGATTGCCCTATTCATTACAGCACCCTAGCTGTTTCACTGACAGACTTAAGCTACGTCTACACGTGAAGCCTACATCGAAGTGGCTTATTTCGATGTAGCGACATCGAAATAGGCTATTTCGATGAATAACGTCTACATGTCCTCCAGGGCTGGCAACATCTACGTTCAACATTGACGTTGCGCAGCACCACATCGAAATAGGCGCTGCGAGGGAACGTCTACACGCCAAAGTAGCACACATCGAAATAAGGGTGCCAGGCACAGCTGCAGACAGGGTCACAGGGCGGACTCAACAGCAAGCCGCTCCCTTAAAGGGCCCCTCCCAGACACAGTTGCACTAAACAACACAAGATCCACAGAGCCGACAACTGGTTGCAGACCCTGTGCATGGAGCATGGATCCCCAGCTGCAGCAGCAGCAGCCAGAAGCCCTGGGCTAAGGGCTGCTGCATATGGTGACCACAGAGCCCCACAGGGGCTGGAGAGAGAGCGTCTCTCAACCCCTCAGCTGATGGCCACCACGGCGGACCCCACTATTTCGATGTTGTGGGACGCGGATCGTCTACACGGTCCCTACTTCAACGTTCAACTTCGAAGTTGGGCGCTATTCCCATCCCCTCATGGGGTTAGCGGCTTTGACGTCTTGCTGCCTAACGTCGATGTTAACATCGAAATAGCGCCCAACACGAGTAGCCGTGATGGGCGCTATTTCGAAGTTAGTGCCGCTACTTCGAAGTAGCGTGCACGTGTAGACACGGCTTTAGGGGCAGGCATGTGTTGGTTTTTTAATTCTGGTTGAGATATGCTATGGTGCCTCGCACAGCTAAATTCGCTGCTCCAAGCTGTCTCTGCACATGTTATTCAGCATCATGACTGAGAGGTGTAATTTTTGATACCATTGTTATGCTGATGGCACCACAGCTTATTTTTCCCATCACAGCTGACCATAGAGAAATAATTTCCAGTTTGATTAGGTGTTTACATGGCATTTGGTCTCATGCTTGAGAAAAACTTCCTGCCATAAAAAGCAGGGAATGTTGAGCTGATTTTGGTTTGCCCCCATCACCTCCAGAAAGATGTTTTATCCTTTAAGGGAAGTTTGGGTGGAAATAGCAACCAGCCTGCTTCTAAGGTTCATAACCTTAAGGGCAGCTTTGAGTTCAGCCCATCTTTTGATTACCAGTTTGGTTCCTTCACAGAAACTTTTACATCTACTGTGCATAGTAAAGCCATGGGCAATGTTGTCTTATGAGGGTGCTACATCTTTAATTCTTGCTTCGTTATGCCTCAGCTGGATTATTGAAACTCACTGGTCATAGCCTTCCGGACCAGTCTCTTCAGAAATTACTATATAGGCTGCAGTTTGCAGCTGGAGAGCTGACTGTCAGGCCCCCTGACAGATGGGGCCAAAGAGGGGCAGTTGCCTTGGGGCCTAGTAATTCAAAGGGCGTCAGGGTTCCCAGCTGAAGCCACAGATACTATCACAGCTGTGGCAACTGGCATGGGACCACACAGCAGTCCGAGTGGCTGGCTGCCCTCAACCTTGCGCCTCCCATCTGAGGCCTTGCCCCTTCTGAGCATGCAGAGCTGTCCGCTCACTCTCCCCCCAACCCCCACACCCCTTGCTTAGGACCCGTGCAGGCTCCCCTGCTGACTGCCCATGCGTACAGCTCATAATGTCGGTGCTGAGATCTTTATGCTCACTTCCCACAAGGTTTGAATTGATTTTTTTAATCCCTGCCCCTATTTCCACCCCAGTCACAAAGCTATGTACGGCTGTACCCTCGCAGCATTACACAACGGTGGACTAGCATATTGATTTTTTTTCTGCCCCTCAGATTATTTTCTAGGGAGTTCTAGGGCAGACAGACAGATCATTAGGGCTTTTCTTCCCTACACAGCACAGCCAGAAAGGCCTCTGGAATGGATCAATAGTCTTCTCTGTGTCAAACTGTTCACATACTGTTCAAGAGCCCAGTTCTTCTCTGCCTGAATCCAGCGGGAAGCCTACCACTGATTTCAGCAAAAGCAAGATAGTCCTCCCTTTCCAGTAGCAGTTTAATCAGTGAAGAACAAAGCAGTCTTAATCCTGATATAATAAATTCCACTTCCCTGGATGGTTATTTCCCTCTTTCTCCTCTCTCCACCCTGATTTTTGTAGTACTCCACTGTACAGATGTATGGAGTCTGGTGACCTGTACTGATCTGACAGGGTCCTCAAGGGACAAGCGACCCATCTGTTTCCTAGTACTAGAGCACAGAAACAGAGCTGTTCATGTAATATCCCTATATTACAAACAGGAGTAACCCTAAAGCACTTACACCTCTATATTTAGTCAATAGGGTCCAACTAATGGATATGCTACATACAGAGGCATGTACAATTGGGAGAAGAATGTCCAGGTGCAAATTTTGCTGTTAGACAAGACCTGTAGCGTTTACTTTTTGTTCCTTCTCGCCAACCACATCTCTTAGCACGTTCCTTACCTGCTCCCCATGCTCCCTACTTTGATGGGATGACTTGGACCCCTTTTACAAGATATGACACCACTTTGTCAGTGTTGCATAACCTGAATAAGTGCAGAATAACAAGAGAATTATTTTGCATACATTCTGCAAACCAAAAAATGAGATTGCCTGAATATGGTGCCAATGAAATGGGCATTTCTAGGCTAACAAGATTACGAATGCTGAAATATCTAGAAGTACATTTTTAACTGAGAGATTTATGTTAAAGGGAATTCCACCACTAAATCCTTAAGCTTTGCACAAAAATTTTATCCCCAGGAAGTTTAAAATCTAAACTAAATATACTTATTCAGCTGTTTATCCTCAGTGGCAGCTCAACTGTTCTGCCCTTTAATCATTACCTTAGTTTTCTGTAGTCCTTCATCTTTGGGATTCTTGTCTATATGAAGGGCACAAAGAAATTTACTGGATGTTGTAATGTATTGGTATAATTACGAAATCTCATTAAGGAGGACTTGCCTATTGATTTACTGGTTTTTCTATTCATTAAATTTCATTATAAAAAGGATTATTACTTTTAAAGTCAGCATGCTTAAACACAAAGGGAAATTATAGTAAGAGAAACAACATAAAATGGAGCAATTAATATTAAAACAGTTATAGTTTGAAGCTTATTCATTTAATAAATCTTTGTGATATTAGCATGATTGATGAGAAGAAGTACAAATGAGGGGAACATGAGCAAAATGATCATTTATTATCATTACAGCGATATAAAGTATGATTCAGTGTTTCATAATGGATGTTAAATTTGATTTAACATATGGCTGACTCATTTGCTGAAAACTATCCTTAAAGACATAAACTCATTGAAAAGTCAAGTCCATTGTCTTAATAACAGGCTTCAAATTATCTTTTGATAAGAAAATAACTACTGGGTCCTAAGAAAAATCAGACATAGCCTGTGGCACAGCTATTGTACTGCATGTCAAATGTATAGGAGATAGGAATACAGGGCAAAACCATGCCTGAGCTTACAGTACAGTAGAAAAGGAGAACAGCCTCTGCCCATGAAGCAGGCCTATGCAGGCAACAAATCCAATCTGGCTGAAACACAGGGACCATGAGGGACACGTGCGAGAAAGCGAATAGGTCCATATAAGCTGTCTTGATAAGGACATATCTGAGTGTTGGCAAACTCATGGCCTACCCCACAAACATCCACCTTCCAGGAGGAAGCAGGGTCCCAAGAAAAAATTTAGTGGCCTCAGAGTTGAGCCACCAACTCTTGCTAGTGGCTCCTCTGACAATTTTCCTAAAATACTTCATTAACTTTAGGAAGAAGAAACATTTATGTACAGGCGGGTCCATATTGTTGTAATTCATGTTGGATTTAATTGCAGACTCCACAATAAAAATCATGTGCACATATCTATTCTTTACTGGATCGAAAGAGAAGAAAAACAAAATATGCCGTGTATGCTCTTGTCTTTTTGCTCCTGTTTTTCTTGTTGTTGTTGCTTTTTAGCCCAAGAGTTGCTGGCTAGTAAGTCTGTTTCTATGAAAGGTGATATTTGTATGTTTGTTAACTCTGCTTTGCTCCTCCTCTGGAAAAGCCTCTGGTGACTACAAACCTACAGCATTCTTTATGCACTCAGGATGTGATCCAAAGCTCATTGACCTTAGGCAGAGGCTGTCCATTGATTTCAATGGGCTTTTAATTAAGCCATCACTCAGGAGACCCAATACCTTTTTCAATAGCTCAACAACTTCACCGGCATCCAGCATCACCAGAGTTGTATACCAGCAGTATGCAATCTCTACACTATGGCAACAAAGCTGGCCATAGGAGGAGTAGGGAGACAAAGGCACACAGGCGAGGTGTTGCTGCAAAAAAGCTGTAAAATCAACAACTAGTTCTTACAGCTAGAATGGAAGAATTTTCAAACTGCATTCCAACTGCTGGCCACTATCAATACCAGAACTCAGCTGTCATACTTGGCAGTGGATAAAAACAGCGCTCTGTGAGTTTACTAACTGTAGTCAGATAGGACAGTTA
This sequence comes from Carettochelys insculpta, assembly GCF_033958435.1. Classification (NCBI taxonomy): domain Eukaryota; kingdom Metazoa; phylum Chordata; order Testudines; family Carettochelyidae; genus Carettochelys; species Carettochelys insculpta. The sequence goes on along the minus strand of NC_134147.1, from coordinate 47,377,240 downwards.
AAATGTTTTAATATCTTACAGCATTCAGCTAAGGGTTTTCCGCCTCAAGTAGCCTGAAGATATCAGAAATGATTACATGTATTTACATCTTCAGGGCCTCACTCAATCATCTGAACCAAACCATCTAGGAGATACTGCTGTTACAACTATTCCAGTAGATAAAAACACCAGGTTAAAATTACACAGATGAAGTAGGGGAGTGGCATTTCCAGGTGATGGACAGAACCACTGTAGCAGACACTGGGCCATTGTAAAAATTCTACCATCAAAATTAAGGGAGGGCTTTGCAATGAATTCTCTCTTTTGATGGGGGTTGTGCTGTACAAGAAGCTCCGACACAGATCTCCAAGGCTCACAAAGAACTTTAATTTGTAGTCTTCAGATGAGAAAGACCAAAACAAATATGCATTTTCCCCAGCCCTTTCCACACACCCCTTCTGCATTTACATTGCTTCAAACTACCCCCCTGAATGCAATGTGCTCAGTAGCTATGTCAGGAACAAAGTGAAAACACTCTTAGCACAAGAGCACTTAACAGAGGTCTCTTTGACCAGTGATCCTTGCGCCCCTGCATGGGTAAGGATTTTTGTTTAAAGATGAAAACTAACTGCATTAATATCCTGCTCCCTCCTGGCTCTACCACACCCATAGCACTCCAGAACACAGTGCTAAGTCCTGCTCTGCAGTGTGGAGTTAGGCCATGTGAGCAAAACTTTGGTTGGTCAGGGCTGTGAAGCAAGCACACCCCAGTCTGACATTAGTTTCACTGACGGGAGTGCCAGTGTGGGCAGTGCTCACTGGAGTGGTTTAATTATACTACTGACAGAGCTCTCTCCCATCGACATACAGCAGTCACACGGGAGCCCTAGCAGTGGCACAGCTGCAGTGGTACGGCTATATGGTCTGTGGTGTAGATTAGATGTAGCTTCAGGTCAATGCAAGGCAGATTACATTGGCCTCATTTAGCGAGGTCCATGTCCACAATGTCAAATCCACCCCGCCAAAGTAACTGCCTCCTTACACTGCCTCAGTAAGTCTGCCTTCAGGAGCAGAGTAGAGTTAGGGTTGATGTAGTTTGGTTAACACAGACACTGTTGCTTACATGCACTGTTACAAGCCTTCCAAAGCTGTCCCACAATGCCCCAGACTGTGCCACAGGGAGGGGACAGGGAGAGTGTGGGGAAGCCCTGGCCTGGGAACAGGAATAAGTCAGGTGGGAGGGTCACAAGGGGCAGTCTCATGGGGAGGAGTTATGTTCCCTTCCTCCAGTTGGTGCCCCCTTGATGTCACTCCCACTTGTTGCCCCTGCAAGGAACAAAGCATGGACGTGCCCAGGCAATGTAACAGCTGTGTGCGATCCTAAATGAGGTCAATTGAATTTTGTGGACATGCCCTAAGGGTCACACCTTGATTATACCTTGTTAAAATATCAACAGCACAAATCCCTGTGGTGTTTTTATGCTGGAATATTTACTATTTTGGCCTGCCAGTTGTCTGCTTTGAAATCATCCTCACAGGCTCACTCCTGTTGAGGTCTGATGTTTTAATTCCTCTCTGTGCCATGTTTTACACATGTCTGCCCTTTGTTATATGCAATAAGTAATCCACACCTGTACTTACCGGGAAAGGATTTCTGTGCTGCCCTGTTATCCCTTCTTAGAAAGTGATTTACATTTACAAGAGACCAAGCTTTATATCACTCTACAAATTAAAGGTCCAGCCCTACCAGATGATTAGCACTTTGCCAGATTGGGCCTGTAAATAACAGGCTTATGCGTGCATCTTCTTGAAGAAGAACGTCAGTTCATTAAAGTTGGAGGTGCCAGATTTACACAAGTGAGAGAGACAACTCATACCAGCTTCCCCCCTGCATCATTATAAATCATGATTTTCTCTAGTCAATTTTCAGGTATGTGTTCATTTATTTAAAGAGTAGGTAATATTAGAGTGCAGATTACACTAATATTACCTACTATCACAGTCTGTTCGTGCACTGTTTGTTTCACTTTTCCAAGCTTTTTCCTGAGACAACTCACTTTGCTGGCTGCCACACTATTGCACCAGACTTCCCCATTGTTAAATGCACTGAACAAAGCACGAGAAGGGAATTGTGGCTGGATGAAAGGACTTCAGGGCACCTGGCAATGGATGGATCTGCAGATAGACTAGTGAGGTAGAGATGATGTGTAATAAGAAAAGGCACACGTCTACGCACTTGCTTTTAATTTTACAGACTGACGAATTTGAAAGCTCCCAGGAGAAGGCCAGTGTGGTTGAAATGCGGGTTGTCTAGTAGGTACAAAGATGGAGAATGCTTGTTAAGTGAAATCTTTTGAAAACGTATTCCCTTTTAGGTTGGCTGCAGCTCTTTTCTCTATTAACAGTAATTCACTCCCGCTAGGATACAATTAAGGGATAACGCTCATGGCAGAGGAGCGTACAAGACAAGAAATGGCTTTCATAAGCGATTAAATATGAAAGCAAAGGTGAGGTGTCAGCTAACAGCAAAAACGAGCACACTTCAACATCAACAACTTCATTTCTGTTCTACAAGATAGTTTTCCTTTCTCCCCATCAAAACACTCCAGAAAAAGGATGTTTGTAGCATCACATGGAAGTTAGGACACGCTCGGTTTTTGTCTTTGCTGGTCTTTCCACTAATTTCACATTAGATCACAACTTGCTAGAGAGGAATAATTAACACGGGGAGGTGTCTCTGGGCAAAAGTAAAAGCAAGCCATTTTTCCACAGAGACTTACATGAGAAGAGGATGATCTACTAGGACTAGTATAAAGAGTATACAGCATGGTGCTGAAAAGATAGCATTTGATTGTTTTCTAGGGTGTACGTCTCCTCCCAAAATCCCACCTAGCATCAGCAGTGACTACAGCAAGTGACAGCAGGAATGAATTCTCTTGAGTATACTGAAAAACTGAAAACATATACAACATCAGCACTAAACGATGATTGTAATGACTGTATGTAGCAGTGTTGTAGCCATGCTGGTCCCAGGATAGGAAAGAGACAAGATGGGAGAAGTAATATCCTTTATTGTGTAAATTTTTATTGGTGAAAGAGAAGCTTTCAAGTTTACACAGAGCTCCTTCTCTAGGTGGGGGAGAAGTGCTCAGAGCATCGCACCTAAATACAAGGCAGACTAATTATTTTCCATAAATAGTTACCATATATTTCAAGGGAAGAATCAAGGTGAAGTGGCCAATTAACACGGCTCCAGTCATAGGGGAAAGAATGGGGAGGGAGGGGAAATTTAGTGGATGATAGGTAGCCATAATAAGCCATAAATTCAGTGTCTTTGTTCAATCTGTAGTTTTTAGTATCTGGGAAAGTTGTGAATTTAAGCTCCTAAGCTCATCATCTGAAGTTGTTGCACAGGTTTCCTCTGAAGATAAGGATGGAAAGATAAGATAGAGAGGTCATTTGTGGCACGTGTTTGTGCAACTGTTATCTTACAAACCCTGGCCATGTCCACACTTACAAGAAACTTCAAAATGGCCATGCTAATGGCCAAATCGAAGAATATTAATGAGGCGCTGAAATGAATATTCAACACCTCATTAGCACGCCACTAGCTGCGGCACTTCAAAAGTGCCGCAGCTCGCTTGCCCACAGCTGGTCTACACGGGCGGTCCTTTTCTAAAGGATCCTGCCAACATCAAAATTCCCTTATTCCTATCAGCTGATTTCGATGTTGGCGGGGTCCTTTTCTAAAGGACCCCCATGTAGACAAGCTGTGGGCAAGCGAACCGCGGCACTTTTGAAGTGCCGTGGCCGGTGTCATGCTAAAGAGGCGCTGAATATTGATTTCAGTGCCTCACTAGTATTCTTTGATTTGGCCATTAGCATGGCCATTTAGAAGCTTTTTAAGTGTAGACGTAAGCCCTATGACATAATTTCTTCCAGACTTTACCACGCTGGAATGATCTATTTTGCTACACACGTGATGTATTTTCTGTCATTTTTAGTTTAGCTTCTTCAGTTTTCATGGGCTCCTTTACACTGGTAGGTTTACTCTCTTCCATTGTTTGTGCTTCTGACTATATCACAACAACAAGAATATTCTTTTCTGCTGGTTTGTCTTCCAACTTCAGAACTTTTATTTCATCTTCCTGAGTGTTTGCACTCTGAACAGCCTGGCAGGTGTCACATGGGGTTTTAAAGCGAAAATGAAGACTGTGCTATACGATACCAACTTCAGAAATCCTAACAGTTATAATTTGCCTTTGGTCCTTCATATGACCAAACTGACATACCTTCAATTGGTTTTCAGTTGAATCACATCCACTGTACTCTCTTCTTTCTTACATGACTAGGTTAAACATGACTTGGGAGTTCTTCATCTGCATTCAAGCTCCACCTTCCTGGCTCTTCACTTTCAGCTATCTACACACACACTGTCTGGTTAGAACTGTCAGTGGGTTCAGGCGTCCTCTGAAAATGCCTGGTGTCTCAAATGTGCCCAAAGCCAGGGAGACTCACTTGCTAATCCTGACTAGCGATGCCTCCCTCGGTGTGCGCAAGGTACAACAACTTAAACATTCTGTGGGCTCAGTCTTGTAGGGCAGGAGGAACTCAGAATATGGGATCCCACCCAAGTCTGGAGCTCACGCTGCATGGCATGGGTTAGTCTTAGGCTCTCCTTTGCTCTGCAGACATTGCCATAGAGATTAAAGATACCAAAAGGTAAAGGATAGCAGACGGCCTGTGACTCACTTTTCCTGAAGTTTGAGCACTAAGGGTTGTGAGAACTAGCAGAGCGCTCTGGAGAGGACTGTGAATGCTAAGCATTACAATTATAAATTTTGCCCTTTATTTCTCCCCCTCTTATATTCCAAAGAGCCTTTCCAAGTAGAAAGTATGGATTTAACTGAAATAAACCCCTTTTTATGACATTCAGTTTTATACCTTGATGTTTTCACTTTCTCCTAGCCAAACTTTAATTCCATGCTGCTGGTTTTTCAGGGTATATAGCTTTTCTATTCCTTCTCTTCTAGTGTTTCCAACATTGCTTCTATTGTCATGCATTCAAAGGCTTTATTGCAGGCCAAAATAGCTGCACCAAAGAGTTTGCGATGTTCAGTACTTCAGAACACAATTCATAGTCTGTGGACCATCAATGAATCTTTAAACCCTGCATGCTTTCATAGGTGATGGAAGTTCAAAAGTCCCTGGTGTCTGGTTAATAAATACTTTGGGCAGCTCTCGTATAACGCTCATTAAAATCTACTCCACATCTATTTGTGTAAGTGCTACAGAGGCTGTATTTAGCACTGCCCTGCCATGGGGCTTCACAAAAGTAACAGTTTCTTGCCTGCACACCAACTGTTTTTCTTTGAGATGTGGTGTGCACATTGCTGTACTCAGTGCATTGGAATCTGAGACTTTACCACTAACTCCATTAGGTAACACATGCGCTGCCACTCTCCTCTTGCCCTCAGACAAGGGCGTAAAGGGGTTTATGTCTGCCACCTCTGTCTCCATTCCTTCACATCACTGTATATACCATCCAAAGTGGTGGTGGAATGTACATACATGCAATATCTACCACAGAACAGCCGCCGCTGTACAGATAAGTAGCCCATTTTGGACAGACTGTGCTCTATGTTCACTGCAGGGGACTCATCAGCAGTCTCCTTCCAGGTAGAAGCTTCTGGCCATCTGACCAGAGACTGTAACACCAGTGGTTGAAGTGGGCCTGACCATGAGAGGTTTGAACGACAGCATAATATCTGACTAAGTGATGTACAGATGGCTACACTGCTGTTTTGCACACATGACATGCTCTGAGGTTATGCCGATTGTCTTCTGATTCTCTCAGCACAGGCTACAAAAGCCTGGGAGAGGGTCCCAAAATTCTAGCTTGGTCCATGTAGAACAAAGCTCTATAAACCCCTGGGGTGTGGAGCTTTTCATCAACATTGGAAGATGGGATTTGGGGGAGAAGACTGGAAGATGAGCAGGCTGGTTCAGAGGGAAAGCTGATTCCACTTTAAGTATAACCCTAGCAGGTCATGTAAAGGAAAACTTGTTCTTTATGGAAGATTGTGAAATGGGTCAGCCAGGAGAGCCTGAATTTCTGCAACACTCCTGGGCAGGAGAAGACTAGGTGAGATCGCATACCAGTATGACATACGAGGGTAAGTGAAGCTTGCAAAGGTCAGGAAGCCAAAGGGAAAGAAAAAACCCATTAAGCTGGTAGATCTGGCACAGGTGTGGAAAACAGGTCAATAGCTGAGCAGGGGGACAAGTCACTGCTGGCAAGTCTCACACCAGTGCACTGGTAACACACACGGCCTGCAATGGAACATATGCAGGCACAGTCTCTAGAAGGCAGGGGCACTGGAACAATTGTTACAGTGGTGAGGCTGACGGCTGTTGTACCAAACTGGAAACCCTGTAGAGAATGGAAGCCACCTCAAGGCAAGGGGATGCAGCAATCCCCACACCCTGAATTCCCACACCTATACCTGGCTTTAGGCATCTGGGTGAGTTGCTTTCCAGGCCAGATTTTGATGATGAAGTTTAATGTCTCCAGTAAATCCTCTGCCCGGACCCCATCCCCCAGTTCCCACAGATGACCTTACAACCAGGGAAAGGTATTGCAAGTGTTATACTTCCTAGACCTGCTGCCACATGTCCTTCTCTGGAGAGAAGGATTTGCAGCCAGGAGAGGCTGCAGAAAGCATGGTGCAGAAACTCTCCCAGACAGACATCCCAATGCCCGTCAGAGAATAGGATAGGATGTCTACAAAGACAGTCAGCTCTGCTGTCTGCTCTTGGGCTTTGGCCAGGCATCAGGTACCAATGGCTGCCTCTCATTAGCCCTATCCTGTTTGGAAAGGGAGTTCATGCCAACCTGAAGAGCATTAATGTCACTCAAGCATAAACCAGATGCAAAGCAGGGAAGCACCTCCTCTGGGCAGAGGGCGGGGAGAAGGTCCATACGCTAAGAAAATATCCTTTGTGGAGGACTTAAGGAGGGCATAGGTGCTGCCAGGCAATCCGACCGCTTCCCACGCACCCCTACCGAGTCCTTCAATCCAAACTGGAGGCTCTTAAAGGTTTGTGAGGGGATGCAGCATGTCATGCAGCAACCCCTTCCACTTCACTTCATTTTTGAGCCCTTTGTGGTGTGCTTCATTCCCAGGCCTCTAACCAGCAGGGAGTGCTGGTCCCTGCCTGCTATTGAGCGTAATAAGAAACAATGCAGCGAACATGAAATCGCCACTCCTGGATAGAGACTAAAACCATCTTCCTTTCCAATACATTTGAGTGGCATCCAGCACAGCTCTCTGCCTAGATCTGTTCCCAAGTGAGAGTATCACAGAGCAAAGGAGAAATTTTAAAAATGAACTAAGCAAGCCCTGCAGCTGATAAACAAACCCCAAATCATTCCTGAAAATAAGACAATTGAGTCTATTGCTGATGGGGAGAAAAAGGAGAATTAAAATCAGTGAATCTGGGACTACTAGCTATTTATAGAAGCGGAGCAGAGATCTTCTGGTCTTTAACACAGGGAGGGGACACGCTGTTCAAAACAGCAAGATGTTATCCTGCATTTGTGCTTAGTTTTTCACCTGGCAGCTAAAATATCCCATGTGACCTACAACTAAAAATACTACACCTATTGTTATAGCTGGACTGTTAAAAATAACAACTCTTAGTATGAAAGGTAAACATTCACACTTTTTCCCTATTGTAGCTAGAACACCCTGCCGCACAATTGCTAATGAGTCCAAAGTCAGGCCTCATGACAGAAGCAAATCAGTGTTGCTACTACCCCACTCAGCTTTACACAGCAACTATTTTTTAAAACCTCATTACACAGACATTGATTAGCAGGCTGCCCAAAACAAGGAGGAGAGCTGGAAGCATGTTACCTCCAGGAGCAGAAAACCAGTTCAGGTCTCTCCAATTCCCGTGCAGTTAAGTAAACGCTTTCAGCCTCTCTCCACAGGTGACACAGCAGAGATAACTGGGGCTGATACCTCACAGGGATTGTACCTGAAAGAGTCCCCACGGTTTCTAAGGCATGGGATGTGCAGTCCTAGGGATGGGAATTTTATGACCACCACCCCGAAGAGAAAAAGACTGGTGGTGGTGGTCGGGGACTCCCTCCTAGGAGGGACGGAGTCATCCATCTGCCGCCCAGACCTACAATCCTGGCAAGTTTGCAGCTTGCCTGGAGCTAGAATCCGGGATATTACAGAGTCCCTCTCAAAAATTGTTAAACCTGTAGACTATTACCCCTTCCTACTTCTCCATGTAGGAACCAATGATACAGCTAAGAGCAACTTTGATGAGATCATGGCAGATTACGTAACCCTAGGAAGGAAGATCTAGGAATAGGGTGCACAAGTGGTGTTCTTGTATGTCCTTCCTGTGGAAGGAAGGGGTCCACGTAGGGACTGTCGAATCACAGAGGTAAACGCGCGGTTGCGTAGGTGGTGCAGCAGGGAAGGATTTGGTTTCTTTGATCATGGGATTCTTTTTCGTGAAAAGGGATTGCTGGGAGAGATGGGATCCACCTCACAAAGAGAGGAAAAAACATCTTTGTGGGCAGGCTTGCAAACCTAGTGAGGAGGGCTTTAAACTAGGTTCGTCAGGAGAAGGTGACACAAGCCCTGAGGTAAGTGGGGAAGGAGGAGGGAACAATCAAGTGGATTTCCTGCATGAAAAGGAGAAAGTGGGCCAATCGGCCCCTTCTCTAAGATGCTTGTACACAAATACCAGAAGCCTGGGGAACAAACAAGAAGAATTAGAAGCCCTGGCACAGTCAAAGTAGTATGAGGTGGTTGGAATAATGGAGACTTGGTGGGATGATTCGCATAACTAGAACACGGTCATGGAAGGTTATAAAATGTTTAGGAAGGACAGGCGGGAGAAAAGGAGGAATTGCGCTCTATGTGAGAGAGCAGTATGATTGCTCAGAGCTCCAGTATGAGGAAGGAGAAAATCCAGTTGAGTGTCTTTGGGTTAAACTTAGAGGCAGAAGTAACCAAGGTGATGTTGTAGTTGGTGTCTGTGATAGACTGCCAGATCAGGGAGATGAGGTAGATGAGGAGTTCTTCAGACAAGTGAGTGAAGCTTCAAAATCACAGGCCCTGGTTCTCGTGGGAGACTATAATCATCTGGAGATTTGCTGGGAGACCAATACATCAGCACACAGACAACCCAGGAAGTTTTTGGAGAATGTTGGGGATAACGTCTTGGAACAAGTGCTGAAGGAACCAAGCAGGGGCCATGCGCAACTTGACCTGCTGTTCACAAACAGGGAAGAACTAGTAAAAGAAATAGAAGTGGGAGGAAACCTGGGCTGCAGCGACCATGAGATCGTAGATTTCAGGATCAGGACAAAAGGAAGAAAGGTGAGCAGTAACATACAGACTCTTGATTTCAGGAGAACAGACTTCAACTCCCTGAGAGAACTGATAAGCAGGATCCCTTGGGAAAGGAAAATGAAGGGGAAAAAGAGTTCAAGAGAACTGGAAGTATTTTAAAGAAGTTTTACTGAAGGCACAGGAACAAACCATCCCGCTGCATAGTAAGAAATGCAAACATGGTAGGCAAACAGCTTGGCTTAATGGGGAAATCCTTAGTCAGCTTAAATTCAAAAAGGATGCATACAAGAAATGGAAACGTGGACAGTTGACTAAGGAGGAGTATAAACATACGGCTGGAGAATGCCGGGCAGTAATCAAGAAAGTGGAAGCACAATTGGAACTGTTGCTGGCAAGGGATGTGAAGAGTAGTAAGAAGGGTTTCTACAGGCATGTTAACAATAAATGGGTTATCAGAGAAGGAGTGGGGCCATTACTGGATGAGGGAGGTAACCTAGTGACAGATGATGTAGGAAAAGCTGAAGTACTCAATGCTTTTTTTGCCTCAGTCTTCACGGTCAAAGTCAACTTCCACATGACGGTCCTAAACAATGCAGTAGGGGAAGGTGGAGGGCAGCCATATGTGGGGACGGAACAAGTTCTGAGCTATCTAGAAAAACTGGATGTGCACAAGTCCATGGGTCTGGATTTAATGCACCCGAGGGTACTAAGGGAATTGGCAGAGGTCATTGCTGAACCTTTGGCCATTATCCTTAAAGACTCTTGGAGCGTGGGGGAGATACTGGATGACTGAAAGAAGGCAAACGTAGTGCCAATCTTTAAAAAAGGAAAGGAGGACAATCCAGTGAACTATAGACCGGTCAGCCTTACCTCAATCCCTGGGAAAATAATGGAGGGAATCCTCAAGGAATCATTTTGGAGCACTTGGAAGAGGGGAAAGTGATCAAAAGTAGCCATCATGGATTCACCAGGGGCAAATCCTTTCTGACCCATCTGATTATCTTCTATGACAAGGTAACAAGCTCTGTGGACATGGGGAAGTCAGTGGATGTGATATACCTTGACTTCAGCAAGGCTTTAGACATGGTCTCCCACAACATTCTTGTCCATAAGTTCAGGAAATATGGATTGGCTCCTTGGACTATAAAATGGATAGAAAGCTGGCTTGGTGGTCAGGCCCAATGGGTTGTGGTCAATGGCTCAATATCTGGATGGTGGTCGGTTTCAAGCGGAGTGTCGCAAGGATCAGTTCTGGGGCAGGTGTCATTCAAAATCTTTATTAATCATGAGGGACTGGATTGCACCCTCAGCAAGTTTGCAGATGATACAAAACTAGGGGGAGAGGTAGATACATTGGAGGGTAGAGAGAAAATCCAGACTGACCTGGATAAATTGGAGGCCTGGGCCAAAAGAAATCTGATGCAGTTCAACAAGGACAAGTGTAGAGTCCTGCACCTGGGGCGGAAGAATCCCAAGCATTGTTACAGGCTGGGGACCAACTGGCTCAGTAGCAGTACGATGGAAAGGGACCTAGGGGTTATGGTGGATGAAAGGCTGGATATGAGTAAACAGTTTGCCCTTGTAGCCAAGAAGGTTAACGGCATACTGGGGTGCATTAGGAGGAGTATTTTGAGCAGATCTAGAGAAGTAGTTATTCCCCTCTATTTGGCACTGGTCAGGCCACATCTTGAATACTGTGTCCAGTTTTGGGCCCCCCAGTATAAAAAGGATGTGGATTTGCTGGAGCAGCTTCAGCAGAGGGCAACAAAAATGATTAGGGGTCTGGAGCACAAGACTTATGAGGATAGGCTGAGAGATTTGGGCTTGTTTAGTTTACAGAAGAGAAGACTTAGACGTGATTTAATAGCAGCCTTCAACTTAGTGAAGGGGAACTCCAAAGAGGAGGGTGAGAAACTGTTCTCGGTGGTGTCGGACAGCAGAACAAGGAGTAATGGTCTGAAGTTAAAGAGGGAGAGGTGTAGGTTAGATATTAGGAAAAACTACTTCACCAGGAGGGTGGTGACGCATTGGACTGCGTTGCCTGGAGAGGTGGTGGATTCTCCATCCCTTGAGGTTTTTAAGTCCTGCTGGATAAGGTCCTGGCTGGGATGACTTTGTGGGGGTTGATCCTGCTTGAAGCAGGGGGCTGGACTAAATGACCTCCTGAGGTCCCTTCCAGCCCTATGATTCTGTGGTTCTGTGAATATATACAACAGGTAAAGATTTTACAGCCTAGTCAGGATGCTGTTGGCTATGGAAAGACATGTAATTATAAAATAGGTATAAAACTACTGTTCAGAAACAGATGAAATTGTTTTTTAGACAAAGTTAAATTCAAGTATTATCCTCAGTGTTTGCCAGCTACAGACAGATTCTGGCACTGTCTTACACTAGAAGGAGGTTCCTGATTTTGTTTGGAAAATGAATTACACCCAGAAATTCCTTTAAAGCATCACTATGATTTCCCTTTACTATTTGGAAGTATTTAAATACTTTTCTTCCAGGAATTTGACTTTCAAATGAGTAGATGAGAGAAACTTAAGCAAACCACTATTACCTTGTGTTGAAGGTACTTTAATGTTCAGATATGCACTTCGGTATGCCCACACCTTATCTCATCCCAATTCTAATGCAGCCAGGTCTTCACCCACTGTAAGGATAAATCCAGACAGAAAAATCTACTACTTCTGACCATTAATCATAATCACACCGTGATAGTGCAGGGTCAGCTCTAGACACGCCTTCCCAATGAGAATTAGCACTGCGGAGGCACCAGCCTTTGGGACGAAGGCTGAGATGGAGTTGGTTGATACGTTCACAACTGTCCAGCTTGCTAAGTTAGTCTCCATACACAACAGCAGTTTAAATCTTCAGAGCTCCCCAACTGGGTGCTTGTTCAGTTTTCTAACTGCTAACCCTGCAGACTCAACCTGCTCTATTCTGTGAAGATTAGGCCTCAGTTGGAGTAATGTGTCCATTTCTGGGTGACACATTTCAGGAAAGATGAGGACAAATTGGAAAAGGTCCAGAGAAGAGCAGTAAATATGACTAGATCTCTAGAAAACATGGCCTATGGGGGAGGATTGAAATAATTGGGTTTGTGTAGTCTAGAAAAGAGACAACTCAGAAGAACATGATTGCAGCTTTCAAGTATCTAAATGGTTGTTACAAGGAGGAGGAAGAAAGAGAAGTTATTCACCGTAGTAACGATGGTTCTTCGAGTTGTGTCCCCGTGGGTGTCGGGCTCGCCCCGGCGCCGCAGATCAGATCTTTCCAGCAGTTTCTGCCGGACCGCACATGCGCCAGCGCGCGCCGCTCCCTTGCGCGCTCCCGGCCACGTGCGCAATCCGGTCCCCGCCAGTTCCTTGACCAACTGCCTCGGATGCTCCTGAAAAACACCAAACAGAGATCCGAAGCGGGGAGGATTGGCGGGTGGTGGAGCACCCATGGGGACACATCTCGAAGAACCATCGTTACTACGGTGAGTAACTTCTCTTTCTTCCTTGAGTGTCCCCGTGGGTGCTCCATGATAGGTGACTACCCAGCAGTAACCCAAGAAAGGAGGTGGGTAATCGGGTTATGTGCAGCTTGCCCCCGAAAGGACCACTGTCGAGAGACAGGTATCCTCTTGGAATACCCTGTGTAGGGCATAATGCTTGGCGAAGGTGTCATAGGATGACCATGTCGCTGCTCTGCAGATGTCTTTTAGCGCAATGCCCTTGAAAAAGGCTCTTGATGCCGCCACCGCCCTGGTGGAGTGAGCCCTAGGCGGGGCCAGTAAAGGAGTCTTCCTAAGTTCGTAGCACATTTTTATACAGGATATGATGTGCTTCGAGATTCTCTGCGAAGAGAGACCTTCTCCTTTTGATCTGGGAGCGAGAGAGACAAGGAGTCTATACGTTTTTCGGGAGGACTTAGTCCTGTCTATATAAAAAGACAGCGCCCTCCTCACGTCCAGGAGGTGTAGGTGCGCCTCTTTGTTGGAGTTATGAGGCTTTGGATAAAACGAGGGTAAGACTATAGGTTCGTTAATATGAAACTCTGAAGAAACTTTCGGAACAAAGGCTGGATGCAGCCGTAAGGTTACCTCCTCCTTCGAAAATACTGTGCAGGGTGGCGTTGCCATAACTGCCCTGAGCTCGCTCACCCTGTGAGCTGACATAATTGCAAGAAGGAAGGTCATCTTTATCGTAAGAAGACGGAGGGAAACTGTGGCTAAGGGTTCAAATGGTGGTCCCGTTAGCGCGTTAAGCACCAGGTCCAAGCTCCACGAAGGTGGAAGCAGTTTCAGCCCCTTCAGGAACCTGGTAACCATGGGATGGGCAAACACCGTGGGCCCTTCCTCTTCATGTCGGAAAGCCGACATAGCAGCAAGGTGGACCTTCAACGAGGATAGGGAGAGTCCGCCTCTCAAGGTCCAGTAAGTATTCTAATATTACAGGTATAGGCACAGCAAGGGGAGCTAATTGCTTGGTAGAACACCATGCAGTGAAGCGAGTCCATTTCTGCTTGTAGGTCTTCCTGGTGGAAGTCCTTCTGCTACTTTCTAGGACTTGTTGCACTCCCTCCGTACGTGTGCTCTCTAGGGAGCTGAGCCATGGATTAACCATGCTTGCAGTCGCAGGCCTCGGGGGTGTGGGTGCACTATAGACCCTTGGGCTTGCGTGAGCAGGTCCGGCGCCACCGGAAGGGGCATCAGTGGGCGGTCCGACATGCGCAGGAGTAAGGGGAACCATTGCTGTCAATCCCAAGTTGGGACTACTAGGATCACGGGGGCTCTCTCTCTCCTGGCTTTCTGCAAGACCTTGTGGATGAGCACTGTGGGAGGAAATGCGTAGAGCAGGGGGCCCTTCCACGAGATCGCGAATGCATCCCCAGGGACCCCCATCCCAGTCCTGCCCTGGAGCAGTATTGTGGGCACTTCTTGTTGCGATGAGTGGCAAACAGGTCTAACTGGGGAAACCCCCATGCATGAAAAATTGGTCGTAGCAGATCAGAATGGATCTGCCACTCGTGTGTGAGTGCGAAGTGCCTGCTCAACTGGTCTGCCTGCACGTTGTGAGCGCCTGGTAAATATGAGGCTTTCAAAGTTATATTGTTGGCGATGCACCAGTTCCACAGGCGGACTGCTTCCGCACATAAGGCACGGGACCGAGCTCCTCCTTGTCGATTTATATAAAACATGGTGGAGGTATTGTCTGTATTGATCCCGACTACTTTGCCTTGTATATGGTCTCGAAAGTGTTTGCAGGCATTGAACACTGCTCTGAGCTCCAGTATATTTATGTGCAGCGACTGTTCCATAGGGGACCACAGTCCCTGCGTCACCTTTTCGCCCATGTGTGCTCCCCACCCTATGTGGGAGGCGTCGGTGGTGAGAAAGATAGATATTTGTGGTTGATGAAAGGGTACCCCTGTTAGCATGTTCTTGGGGTTCACCCACCATTGGAGGGATCTGCGCACCTCTGTCGTGGGCGACACCACCCTGCGGACGGTGTGTGCTGCCGGTTTGTAGACGCTCGCCAGCCAGTGCTGCATGCTGCGCATATGCAATCTGGCGTTCTGTACTACGAACGTTGCTGCTGCCATATGGCCTAGCAGCTGTAAGCACGTTTGAACCGGCACCGTGGGGCTGAAGGTGATGACTTGTATGAGGGAACCAATGGCGCGAAAGCGGGCATCTGGTAGATAAACCCTTGCTGTGATGGAGTTTATGTGTGCCCCTATGAACTCTATGTCCTGTGTGGGGTCAATCTTTGACTTCGCCAGGTTGATGACCAGGCCCAGCGAAGAGAACGTGCCTGCTGTAATGCGTATCATGCGTAGTACCTCTTCCTTTGAGGCCCCTTTCAGTAGGCAGTCGTCCAGATATGGGAATATAAACACCCCCTGTCTGTGCAGGTAGGCTGACACCACTGCCAGGGTCATGGTAAATACTCTGGGGGCCGAGGAGAGGCCGAACGGCAGAACCTTGTATTGGAAATGTTCTTTGCCGACCATAAACCGGAGAAAACGTCTGTGAGCCGGGTGGATTGTTATATGGAAATACGCGTCTTGTAAGTCAAGGGCTGCGAACCAATCTCCATCATCCAGTGCCGTAAGTATAGAGGCGACTGTGATCACCCAAAAGCGTTGTTTGTGCAAGTACCGATTGAGGCCTCGAAGATCTAGGATGGGCCTCCAGCCTCCTGCTTTTTTTTTCTCTGTAAGGAAGTATCTTGAATAGAACCCTTTCCCTTGGAGTTGCTCCAGCACTCTTTCCACTGCCCCTATAAGCATAAGATGGTCCAACTCCTGCTTGAGTCTCGCTTCGTGGGAGGCGTCCTTTAGATGGGGCCTGGATGGGGGTTGTGGCGGTGGGAGCGACTGGAAGGGGATCGCATAACCCGTGGCTATGATCTCCAGTACCCATTTGTCTGTGGTGATCTTTTGCCACTGGGCGTAGAATGGTCGGAGGCGATGATGGAACATTAGCTTTGGATGACATTGCGCGATGGTAGTGATAGTGCAGCCCTTGATCTGTCCGTCAAACTTGTTGCCTTTGGCCCTGCCCCGAGGATGCACGGCTCTGTTGGGCACGTCGCCTGGGAGTTATGTACTGTTGGTGCTGTTGATGCCACCCTTGCTCGTAGCCCCTTTGGTAGTGAGCACGCTGGGGTTGATACGGGTATCATCTTTGCTGAGGGTAATACTTTTTCTTCTGGTATGGAGGGGTATAAATCCCCAAGGTTCTGAGAGTAGCCCTTGAGTCCTTACTGGAATGAAGGACCGAATCAGTTGATTCAGCAAACAACTTCTGTGTGTCAAAGGGGAGATCAACGATCTTCGCCTGCAGATCCCTCGGGATACCCGATGTCTGAAGCCAGGATTCCCTGCGCATGACCACTGCTGTAGCCGCTGAGCGTGCCACCATATCTGCTACGTCCAGGGCGATCTGAACTCCTGTCCTCGAGGCTGCGTAGCCTTCCTGCACAATGGCCTTCAGCATCAGCTTCTTATCCTCTGGAAGCGAGTCCATGAGGGAAGTCAGCCTGGAGTAATTGTCAAAGTTATGGTTTGCTAGGTGTGCTGCATAATTTGCCATTCTCAACAGTAGGGTAGAGGAGGAGTAGACCTTTCCGCCGAATAACTCTAGCTTCTTGGCATCTTTGTCCATCCCCCCTGTCTTGTACTGAGAAGTTTTTGACCTCTGTTGAGATGATTCCACCACCAGAGAATTTGGTTGTGGGTGACAACAGGAACTCCATGCCCTTCGCCGGGACGAAGTATTTCTTATCCGCTCTCTTGTTTATAGGCGGAGTGGATGCAGGGGTCTGCCATATCGTGGTAGCAGACTCCATAATTGCTTCATCAAGCGGAATAGCTATTTTGGAAGAGGCTGGAGGTCTCAGGTTTTTGAGGAGCTTATGGTGCTTCTCCTGCACCTCTGCTGTTTGGATGCCTTGCATAAAGGCCACCCTTTTAAACAGCTCTTGGAACTGTTTGAGATCGTCTGGGGGGTGGACGTCCCCTGGGGCCATAGCCTCGTCAGGGGAGGATAGAGAGGAACCACTAGGGTAAGCCTCTCTGGATCCCTCTGGGTCCTGTTGACGGTGAGACATCTTCTCGCTGGAGGCTTGCCAGGGGAAATCTCGGGGTTCCAGAATCAACTCCCCCTGAGATATTTGTGTTTCCGTCCCCGTCCACGATTGCCCTCGGGGATAGTGAACCGTCTGAGGGGACCTGTCCCTGGGGGTATGCCTATGGTGTCTATGCCCTGCATGATAGGAGCGACCATGGCAACACGGGCACGGTTCCTGGGATGGAGACCTGGACCACTCTCGAGGCGCATACCCCCAGCGTCTGGGGCAGCGAGATCATCTGGGTGATTGAGACAATGGTGAGACTGATTTGTGATAGTACTCCAGGGGGTCAAATCCCAGAAAAGGCGAGGGTGGCCCGAGCCATGGTGACTCTGGCTGGAGCAACGGGGAGGGAGGCTCAGGGTAGACTGGGGGAGACCCCTGCCTCCTTGTTGGAGTTCTCAGCATAAGGGGAGGGCTTAGAGAGAGCAGCTCTGCAGCCCTGTCTGGAGAAGGGCTGCGGTGCTGGGTTTTCTCTGCTGCCTTTCCCCTCCCCTGTGGGGCTGACTCCGCCCCTTTCTGCGCCGGGGATCTCGGCCCCGCTGTCGGCGCCACGCTCGGCACACTTCGCTGCGGTGCTGCGCGGGTGGTCTCCCCCGGCGCCTGCAGGCTGCGTGCCTGCGAGCTCTGCACCATCGGCGCCCCGGGGGTCTGTGCTGCTAGCTGCGGTGCCGCCAGTTCCGGCGCTTGCCTGGCCGCCGCTCTGCCCGCGGTGCGGGCCAGCTGTTTGATTATCAGAGGCTCAGCCTCTGCCATGTGTGCTTCCGCGCCGCCGCCGCTCGTCTGTGATTGCGGCTGGGGGCTATGTGCTGCACCCGTCCCGCTCGCTATGGCTGCCGGCAGGGATCGGGTTGGCGAGAGATTCCTCCGTTTTCGCACTGATGGGGTGAGGGAAGCCGCCTTCCTTGTATGGGCCCCTGTGGGTCCCTCTTGTTGGGGCCGCTCCGGCACGTCTGGCTGGAGGGCCTTGTCAAAGAGCAGCATTTTTAGCCGCATTTCTCTGTCCTTCCTTGCTCTAGCCATGAGCTTTGCGCAGAAGGAGCATTTTTGGGTGACGTGAGATTCCCCCAGGCACCTAATACACTGACTGTGCCCATCGGAGGCCGGCATAGTTTCGCGGCATGACTCACGCTTCTTGAATCCTGAAGAGGACATTGCGGTGAGTCTTTGAGTTGTTAATAGGGTACTTAGCACCTTCTCTGTGCTTGTTCCCCTCTCAGACCCAGCCTGCCGCGGCAGGAGGCCTAATGGCCTTACATCCCTGGGCCTCTGCTGCTCCTCTTGTTACTAAGGCTTTTCTATACTTTTTTTTTTTTTTTTGCAATAAGAAAAATAACAAGCTACCTTAAAGACTGAAAGACTGAAAAGAAACTCTAAAAACACTTAAAACATTAAATACGCTGACTCTGGCCGCAGCCTGAGCGGATTCTGTCTGCAGCCGATGGCGGTTAAGAAGGAACTGGCGGGGACCAGATCGCGCACGTGGCCGGGAGCGTGCAAGGGAGTGGCGCGCGCCGGTGCATGCGCAGTCCGGCAGAAACTGCTGGAAAGATCCGATCTGCGGCGCCGGGGCGAGCCCGACACCTATCGTGGAGCACCCACGGGGACACTCGAGGAAGAAAAAAGTATTCTCTTTAACCTCTGATGATATGTCGAGAAGAAATAGGCTTAAATTGTGGCAAGGGAGGTTTAGGCTGGATGTTTAGAAAAACTTCCAAGCTGTCAGGGTGTTCAAGCACCAGAATAAACTGCCTAGGAAGGTCGTGAAATCTCCATCACTGGTAATTTTTAAGAGCATGTTAGACAAACACCTGTCAGGGATGATCTAGATGGTACTTGGTCCTCAAGGGGATTGGGCTTGATGACCTCTTGAGGTTCTTTCCAGTTCTAGCATTCTATGATGTATGAAAGTCAAGGTTCTTTCTGGTTTGTACAGGAATAGATGCTGGGGGCCAAATTTTGGCCTCAGTTATACCTGTGGTTCCTGGCTTCACCATGCTAACTGGAATAAAAAAGTTGTAAAATATGCTTTTGAAACTGAAGTCAGCACATAAGACTCCGAAAACACAGATTGGACAGGCCTGTTAAGAATACTGTAAAAACGGTACTGTCATTTTTCTGATATAACCAGACTTTAAGGCAAAGCCTCTAGAGAGTAGTGTGGCAGAGAGGACAAAGGGTTAGGAATATATAAGAAAAAATAAAGATAGAAAGAAATAGATATTAAGACAGTAAATATCATAATGGTATTATATAAAGCCATGAAATGTGCACACCTACCATGCTGTTTGCAGTTCTGATTTCCCCATCTCAACAAGATATATTAAAATTGGAAATGACTAGGGGTACAGAACAGCTTCCATATGAGCAGAGATTAAAAAGACTGATACTGTTCAGCTTGTTTTTTTTTTTAAAAAGATGCAAGGTGGGATATGATAGAGGTTGGTAATATTTCGACTTGTGCAGAGAACGTAAATAAGGAAGTGTGATATGTTCCTTCCCATAACAAAAGAACTAGGAGTCACTCAATGAAATTAACAGGCAGCAGGTTTAAAACAACAAAAGAAAATACTTAGAATCATAGAATACTAGAACTGGAAGGGACAGCAAGAGATCATCAAATCCCGTCCCCTCACCTCACAGCAGAACCAAGCACTATCTATATTATCTCTGTTAGATATTTATCCAACCTGTTCTTAAATATTTCCAATGATGGAGATTATATAACCATCCTTGGCAATTTGAGTACTTAACCACCCTCACCATTAGGAAATTTTTCCTAATGTCCAGCCTACACCTCCCTTGCTGCAACTCAAGCCCATTGCTTCTTGTCCTATCAGAGGCTAAAGAGAATAAGTTTTCTCCCTCCTCCTTATAATGCCCTTTTAGATATGTGAAAGCTGCTATCATGTCCCCTCCAAGTCTTCTCTTTTCTAAACAGCCCAATTCTTTTAATCTTCTCTCATAAGTCATATTTTCTCGACCTTTAATCATTTTAGTTGCTCTTCGCTGGACCTTCTCCAATTTCTCCACATCTTTCCTAACATGCGGGGCCCAGAACTGGACACAATACTCCACTTCAGGCCTAATCAATACAGAGCAGAGCAAAAGAATATCTTCTCATGCTTGCCTTTTTTGTATTTCCCCAGTAGTGTCGCACTCTTGACTCATACTCAGATTGTGGTCCACTATAACCCCTAAACCACTTTCTGCAGTACTCCATCTTAGTGGGGGGGGGAGGGACACTTTCCATTTTGTATGTGTTCCTCCCTAAGAGGAGTACTTTGCATATATAGTGCATTATTATACTATATATACCGCTGCTACAGTTGCCATCTTACAGTCTCTCATGCAGTCTTGGAATACCTAATGGTAGTATGTAGCCCCTATAACCTCTCCTGATGAGATCTAGTGAGTCTTATATTATGCCACATTTAGTTTATAATAGAAATGCTGATCATATCTAATATAGGCCATCTGAGAGAACACCTATAAACTGTACTGTTGTTCACTAAACCAGAAAAACTTCTCTTTTGGGAGGCAACCAACAGCTACCATCCGCATATCATCTACAGAGCAATAACACTAGTAATTACATTGCTTACTAAGTGACAAGTGGATGCCTCATCTTTTAATTTCCTTTCAATTTTGAGATTTCATTTCTGAATCTCTTTTTCACAGTCATCCAGAGCTCATGGAAGTTTCAGAACATTCTCTGGAATGTGTTTTATCATTAACATATTGCTCAATCATCCCATTTATTAGCCAGAAAGATGACCAGACTTGGTTCTTTAGTCTGGAACCTCTGCAGCTAGTTCCAGACTGTGAATGGTTACAACTTGCATGGCTAATACTCAAGAGTACAATCCTGAGAACTGACTCCCTGTTGTTCTCTTAGGCTATGGCTACAATTCCAGGATGATTGACCCAGTCAGGGTCAATCTTCCGGAGTTCAATTTTGCATGCCTGGTCGAGATGCAGGAAATTGAACTATCTGGGGTTGGCAGTTGACCTCCCTCTATGTGGACAGTGAGTAAGTCAATTGCAGATAAGTTGACTCTAGCTATGGAATTGCCATAGCTAGAACTGCGTATCTGTGATCAAGTTACCTGCCTAGTTTAGATCAAGCTATATTATATTGCAAAAAACCCTAACACTTAAATTCCTGACTGGAAAATAATTCTGATTGATTGTTTAGGCTATAAAGCTCTTAAATAACAGGATGACTGAGCAAACTTCTGCTGTCATACTGGTGTGAGTCCAAAGGAACTCTATTGACTTGAATGGAATTCTCTCTGAATTTTCACCTGTGTAACCTCACAAAATGTGACCCCTTGATTTCATACCTGTCCATGAGGAACCTAGCTAGCTGTTGGTACTAGACAAATTATAAATAATAATAAATACTAATCACATTGAGTAGTTTCACCAAAACTTTTTCTGGACGACATAGTTAATGACTTTCCCAAGTATTATCAAATGTAACGCAATTGCGAAAATACACCCAAATAATTATACATTAAACTCTCTCAACACTAGAGACTGGCTATGTTGACATGAGCCTCTCTGGAATCAGATTTAAGGTTTGGCCATCTCTGATACACCACCAACACAGCTCCAAAGTGCACAAACACTGTTCCAGCAACTAAATGAAAAGCTCTATTGGACTTTACAAATTTAAGTATGCTAATTTCCAGCCACAGACCCAGTATATTCTTCTAACCCTTTTCCAAACCAGGTGGAATAATCTTATGTACTCTCTTCCGTAGGACCAGATCCATAACCACTGGCTTATTACTATAATTCCACGCTTTTCCCCCATTTCTTTCCATGTCTCTTCAAGACAAGACTAAGAAACATCAACCAACCCAATTGCTCCAAACTATCATATTCAATGCTTCTGCAGTCTTGCAGAAATGGGAAATATGAACACAATTATTATTATTGGAGAAAAAGAAAGTTTACAATATCTCCCCCAAAACAAAGTGTGTTTGTGTGGGGCGGATGTTAGAGGAAAAAAAAAAGTTACATAACAACTTTGATAAAAGTGTTACATTTTAATGTTTTCACAGTTTCACCAAAGCACCAACTCTATTAGGTGCTGAGAAGTACGCATAGAGAACAGCAATGGGTGCTGGGCACCCACTGGTAGCTTCCCATGTACTCTCTCCTTTCCCCAGCATTCCCTGCCAACCAGCAGGCCCCACCAATCAGCAACGGCCCTCCCACCTGCTGAAATCTGCTGATTTGTAGAGCACCGGAAGTGCTGCAGGATACAGAGGAGAGCCAGGGGCATCATGTGATTGAAGGAGAGGGCGGACTGGGATGGAAGAGGTAGAGCTGGGGTGGAGTCAGGGTGGAATGGGGGTTGGGCCTGGGGCAGAGCTGGGGATCAGAGACACACACACACACACACACACACACCCCTGGCACATTGGAGAGTCAGCACCTGTGAGTTTCACTCAGAAATATTAATACCAAGCGGGGGAGAATGGTGAGGGAGAAAGGCATCAGTGTGTCTTTCTGTAAGCATCCCCCAGAGATCTCTATTACTTTAACAATTTCCTATTTTAAAGTACACAGGTACTAACAACCAAGAAATTATTACATTTCCTGTAAATGCACTGAAACAACAAAGATAATTAACAGAGAACAGAAGTCTGCTTTCCATATGGTAACACTCATCCCAAGGGCAAAATACTTTCTTTTAAGGAATTCCCCACAGACTTCTTATCCACCTTGTAAAGGTAATTAGCAACAGTGAAATACCAGTGAACTTGCTTAACATTACAATATTCTGCAATGTATTACTTTTTAAAGGAATTTAACTGTGATCAGTGAAAAAGAAGAGCACAGAACCTTGGAAGAACAAGGCCACATGCTCAGAACTGAGGTTTAGTAATACAGAGTATGTGAGCTTTGTACTTTGTGAACATTTAAAACATCTAAAAGGACTGTTATGTCCAAAGGGAAGGTTAAAATTGGAATCATAATTCCAGACTTGACCAGTAGGTGGAGTTCATTGTGTGGTGTTTAGAAAACTGTATTAAGAAGGTGATCACTTTAAATTCGCTGGATTTTCCTGATCCAGCTGGCAGGCAAGGGACTCTGTAGGAACACCTGCAATCTGAGTCAGCTCTGTAGATAACCAGTCTAAAGTAAGGATGGGCTGAGTTATGCCTCTCTGGTTTAGGGGGCAGCCTGCTTTGTCTCTCTCTGAGTTCTTCTGTGTTATAATTCCAAATTCTGAGGACTAAAGCTTTGTACAATATAACCTTCCAGCCAGAGCACTTATTGTTTCTATCTAACCGCACTTCTCAACTGGGCTTCGTGTACACTAGGCAAAAAGTTTACTTTTAACACGTTAAAACCATAGTGTTGCCAATGTGAGCTGTAGATTTAATACCTATGCTAGTGACTGAAGTAGATGCTATTAGTGGGGAGCCCACGGTATAGCTCGACAAGTTAACGCATGTGAAAACTACAAATTGCCTTGTTTACCAGGATTTTACCGAGCTTGAACTGACCTGCCATTATTCCTAGTGAGGACAAGGTCTAGCAGTCCAGCAGCTCCATTCTAGAAAAGAAAGCAACTGGACACAAGAGGGATAGAAGGGGCTAGTGAGTAGGCCCATCAACGTAGATTGAAGGCCCTTTAACATGCCTTCACCCTTTACTGGGTATGCTAGTTTATGCTGCACAAAAGACCAGACTAGATAGTTGGAGTGGTCCTTCTAACTTTAAAACCTATGAGTGAAATACTGGTTCCATTGAAGTCAATGGAAATTTTGCCACTAATTTCAATAGGACCCTACAAATCTATGAAGGCCTCCCTTCTGCTGAGAGTGAAACAAAGGCAGCCATACAAGGTGATAATGCCTTTTCCTAGGAGTACCCTTAGTACCTGTTAGTTCCTGGAAAGCAATTCTTGCAAGTAAAAAAGCAAAGCCACATTGTTAAGCCTGTTGGTGTTACTATTTTACTGCCCTCTCTTTAGCAAGAGTTTTGATTCGCTACCTTTCACACAGCACATGCACAACACACTTTGTTGACCTAAAGCCTTCATTTAATAGACTTTGCTTGTATTTGTCAAGTGTGCTCATGGGCTTTAGTGATGTCACAAACACTTTCATTTCAACTGTGTGTGTCCAAAGAAGCTAAGTATATTCAATCACCACAGGGTGATCAGATAGCTGATTCACCAGATGGTATCTTTGTTATTCAGAAGCAGCAGGAAAAGCCATATAGAATTTATTTCTGCAGGGTCCCACTGACAATTTCCAGATAATGTGGTGGCCTCGGTTTTTCTTTAAGGATTTCAGCTGGATGCTCACTATAAAGATTCCAGAATGCATTCTGGTGAATTAATCATTTTACAAAAAAGTGAGTGTTTGCAGAAACATATGAAACAGATCTACCTTTAAGGATGCCAACACCAAGGACAAGACTATATCCAGTAAGTGCAGAAAGAAGAGTTCTTGCCATTCGAGATGTTATTTCTCTTGCATCTCAATCTCTCATACAATTCCAAAAATCTGTCAATGTTCTATTTTTTAAGTGATATGTCAAAAATACAGTCACTCAAAATACTTACAGTGCCTAGAGCCAATGTTTTAGCAAAACAACTGAAAAGTCAGCTGTTCAGTAAATAAAATAGGCTGGTACCGTTTTTATGTTTCAGCTAGCTGAGACCTGCAATAGCAGAAGGCTGAAATAGTGCTTTAGCTTTCATTTATCTTTTGCCTGAAACACAGTGAAAAACTGCAAATCCATAGACACATTACCAAAAGACTCACAACCAACACTAATACATTATTCTAATGATTTTCGACAAAGGAGCATACTGTACATGATAATAAACGGCAACAGATCATTATAAATTTAATTCACAAATAGCGGAGACAGGAAATAAACATTTATAATGCAAGCAAACAGCACTTTACCTCAAATGTTGCTTAGACTACAAAGCATAAGACTGCCAGAGTTTCTAAAGAGTCTGAACAAATGAAGCACCATAGAAGTCTAAGTTTGTGCTATGATAGCACAGAATGCTCATTATCACTTAATAGCCAAGTGAAAATAGCATAATGCTTTTATCCACCTCAAGGCATTGATCCATGGCAACTGCTATTAGGGATTTTCCTAATTTTTTTTTTTTTTGCAAATACAGTCCACATCTTTAGTCATTTCTATCACCTCTTAATAGTTTCTTAGGACAAGACTAATACCCTTTATCACATTTTAAAGTAGTTTGGAAACTCTCATGGAGTAAGGTTCTACTTAACAAGTGTCAGAAATTGGCCCTTTCAATAACGTTTATTTTTAAACATAAGCAGGAAAAGCAAGTGAAAAGAGAGGTTACTCACCGTAGTAACGGTGGTTCTTCGAGATGTGTCCCCGTGGGTGCTCCACATTAGGTGTCGGGCTCGCCCGGCGCCGCAGATCGGATCTTCCAAGCAGTTTCTGCCGGACCGCGCATGCGCCGGTGCGTGCCACTCCCCCGCGCGCTCCCGGCCACGTGCGCGATCCGGTCCCCACCAGTTCCTTGACCAACCGCCTCGGATGCTCCTGCAAAACACTAAACAGAGATCCGAAGCGGGGAGGATGGGCGGGTAGTGGAGCACCCACGGGGACACATCTCGAAGAACCACCGTTACTACGGTGAGTAACCTCTCTTTCTTCTTCGAGTGTCCCCGTGGGTGCTCCACATTAGGTGACTACCCAGCAGTAACCCAAGATAGGAGGTGGGTAATCGGAGTATGTGCAGCTTGTCCCCGAGAGGACCGCTGTCGAGAGACGGGTATCCTCTTGGAATACCCTGTGAAGGGCGTAATGTTTGGCGAAGGTGTCACAGGATGACCAGGTCGCCACTCTGCAAATGTCTTTTAGCGCAACGCCCTTGAAAAAGGCTGTTGATGCTGCCACCGCCCTAGTGGAATGAGTTCTGGGCATGGCCAGGAAGAGGAGTCTTTTTGAGTTTGTAGCACTTTTTAATGCAAGATACGATGTGCTTCGAGATTCTCTGTGAAGAGAGACATTCTCCTTTTGATTTGGGAGCGATAGAGACTAGGAGTCTATCCATTCTCTGGAAGGACTTGGCCCTGTCTATATAGAAAGCTAGCGCCTCCTCACGTCCAGGAGGCGTAGGCGCGCCTCTTTGTCAGAGTTATGAGGCTTTGGATAAAACGAGGGTAAACAATAGGTTCGTTAGTATGAAGCTCAGAAGAAACTTTAGGAACAAAGGCTGGATGTAGCCGTATGGTTACCGTCTCCTTGGAAAAAACAGCGCAGGGTGGTGTTGCCATAACTGCCGCAAGCTCGCTCACCCTGCGAGCTGACGTGATTGCGAGAAGAGAGGTCGTCTTTATCATAAGGAGGCAGAGGGAAACCGTGGCCAAAGGCTCGAACGGTGGTCCCCTTTTCGCATTAAGCACCAGGTACAAGTTCCACGAAGGTGGAAGCGGTTTCCGAGGGGGGGGGTATAGGTTTACCAGCCCCTTAAGAAACCTGGTAACCATGGGATGGGCGAACACCGTGTGCCCTGTCTCTCCGTGTGTGAATGCCAAAAAGGCGGCAAGGTGGACCTTAAACGAGGATAGCGAGAGTCCTCCTCTCTTGAGGTCCAGTAAATACTCTAATATCACAGCCATAGGCACCGAAAGGGGGGCTAGCTGTTTGGTAGAACACCATGCCGTAAAGCGAGTCCATTTCTGCTTGTAGGTCTTCCTGGTGGAAGTCCTCCTGCTACTTTCTAGGACTTGCTGCACTTCCTCCGTACATGTGCTCTCTAGGGAGCTGAGCCATGGATTAACCACGTTTGTAGTTGCAGGCCTTGGGGGTGCGGATGCACTATGGACCCCTGGGCTTGCGTGAGCAGATCCGGCGCCACCGGAAGGGGCATCGGTGGCCGGTCCGACATGCGCAGGAGTAGGGGGAACCATTGCTGTCGATCCCACGTTGGGACTATCGGGATCATTCAGGCTCCTTCCCTCCTGACTTTCTGCAACACCTTGTGGATGAGCACTGTGGGAGGGAAAGCGTAAAGCAGGGGGCCCCTCCAAGAGATCGCGAAGGCGTCCCTCAGGGACCCCCGTCCCAGTCCTGCCCTGGAGCAGAATCGTGGGCACTTCTTGTCGTGCTGAGTAGCAAACAGGTCCATCTGGGGAAAAACCCCATGCGTGAAAAATCGGTTGCAGCAGATCGGGACGGATCTGCCACTCGTGCGTGAGTGCGAAACGCCTGCTCAGCTGGTCTGCCTGCACATTGTGAGCGCCTGGGAAGTACGAGGCTTCCAGGGTTATATTGTTGGCGACGCAGCAGTTTCACGACCGGACTGCTTCTGCACATAAGGCACGGGACCGAGCTCCTCCTTGCCGATTCATATAAAACATGGTGGAGGTATTGTCTATACTGATCCCGACTACTTTGCCTTCTATATGGTCTCGAAAGTGTCTGCAGGCGTTGAACACTGCTCTGAGCTCCAGTATATTTGTGTGCAGTGACTGCTCCGTGGAGGACCATAGCCCTTGCGTCACCTCTTCGCCCATGTGTGCTCCCCACCCTATGAGGGAGGCGTCTGTAGTAAGAAAAACCAATATGTGTGGTTGGTGGAAGGGTACCCCTGTTAGCAGGTTCTCGGGGTTTACCCACCATTGCAGGGATTTGCGCACCTCTGTTGTGGGCGACGCCACCCTGTGAACAGTGTGTGCTGCCGGGTTGTATACGCTCGCAAGCCAGTGCTGCATGCTGCGCATGTGTAACCTGGCGTTCTGTTGTACGAACGCCGCTACTGCCATGTGGCCCAGCAGCTGTAAGCACGTCAGAACCAGCACCGTAGGGCTGAAGGTGAAGACTTGCACGAGGGAGCCAACGGCCCGAAAGGGAGTCTCTGGTAGATACGCCCTCGCTGTAATAGAATTTATGCATGCCCCTACGAACTCTATGTCCTGCGTGGGGTCTATCTTTGATTTTGTCAGATTGATAACCAGGCCGAGCGAGAGAACGTGCCTGTTGTGACGCATATTATGCGTAGTACCTCCTCCTTCGAGGCCCCTTTGAGTAGGCAGTCATCCGGATACTGGAATATAAATACCCCCTGTCTGTGCAGGTAGGCTGACACCACTGCCAAGGGCTTGGTGAAGACTCTGGGGGCCGAGGAGAGGCCAAACGGTAGGACCCTGTATTGAAAATGTTCTTTGCCTACCATGAGAAACCAGAGGAATCGTAGGTGAGCCGGATGAATAGTTATGTGAAAATACGCGTCTTATAAGTCGAGGGCTGCGAACCAATCTCCATCGTATAGTGCCGTAAGGATGGAGGCGATTGTGATCATCCGAAAGCGTTGCTTGCGCAGGTACCGGTTGAGGCCTCGAAAATCTAAGATGGACCTCCCGCCTCCTGTCTTTTTCCCCGTGAGGAAGTACCTGGAGTAGAACCCTCTCCCTTGCAGTTGCTCCGGCACTCTTTCCACTGCCCCTATGAGCATGAGATGGTCTACCTCCTGCTTGAGCCTCGCCACGTGGGAGGCCTCCTGGAGGTGGGGCCTGGGTGGAGGTCATGGCGGTGGGAGCGACTGGAAGGGGATGGCGTACCCCGTGGCTATGATCTCCAGCACCCATTTGTCTGTGGTGATCCTTCGTCACTGGTTATAGAATGGTCGGAGGCGATGGTGGAATAACCGCTTCGGATGACCTTGCGACGGTAGTGATGGCGCAGCCCTGGATCTGTGTGTCAAACTTGTGGCCTTTGGCCCTGCCCCGAGGACGCACGGCTGTGTTGGGAACGACGCCTGGGAGTTCTGTACTGCTGGTGCTGTTGATGTCGCCCTTGCTCGTAACCCCTGTGGTACTGGGGACGCTGTTGCTGAGTCCGCAACATCCAGGGCGATCTGAACTCCCGTCCTCGAGGCCGCGTAGCCTTCTTGCATGATGGCCTTGAGCACTGGTTTCTTGCCCTCTGGAAGCGAGTCCATGAGGGAGGTTAACCTAATGTGGTTATCGAAATTATGGTTCGCTAGATGAGCTGCGTAATTTGCCATTCGCAACAGTAGAGTGGAGGAGGAGTAGACCTTTCTGCCCAACAGCTCTAGCTTTTTGGCATGTTTGTCTGTTCCCCCACATTGCGACGACTCCACCACCAAGGAATTTGGTTGTGGGTGGCTGAACAGGAACTCCGTGCCCTTTGTCGGCATGAAGTTTTTTTTGTTTTTTTTTTCCGCTCTCTTGTGGACAGGCGGAATAGTCGCAGGAGTCTGCCATATCATAGTGGCAGACTCCAAGATTGCGTCATTAAGCGGTATTGCTATTTTGGAGGAGGCCGGAGGTCTCAGATTTTTGAGGAGCTTATGGTGTTTCTCTTGCACCTTAGCTGTCTGGATGCCTTGCGTGAAGGCCACCCTCGTAAAACAGCTCTTGGAACTGTTTGAGATCGTCCGGAGGATGGACGTCCCCCGGGGCCGTAGCCTCATCCGGGGAGGAGAGCGAGGAACCACTGGGATACGTCTCTGTGGACCCTTCCGGTTCCTGCTGGTGATGGTACACCCTCTCACTAGAGGTTTGCGAGGGAAAATCTCAGGGTTCCATAACCAGTCCCCCCTGAGATGCTTGAGTCTCTGTCCCCGGTCGCAATTGCCCTCGGGGGTACGAGATCGTTTGTGGGGATCTTTCCCTGGTAGATAGCCGATGGTGTGTATGCCCTGCGTGGTAGGGGCGACCATGGCAGTATAGGCACTGTTCTTGGGAAGGTGACCTAGACCACTCCCTTGGTGCGTACCCTCTGCATCTGGGGGAGGGCTGGAGACAGCGATTTTGCATAATAGTCCAGCGGTTCAAACCCCAGGAAGGGTGAAGGTGGTCCCAGCCAGGGTGAGGCTGGTTGCAAAAAAATGGAGAAGGGGGCTCCGGGTAGGCTAGGGGGGACCCCTGCCTTCTGGTTGGAGTCTGTAACATAAGCGGAGGGCTGTGAGAAAGCAACTCCACAGCCCTGTGCGGAGAGGGGCTGCAATGCCTCCTCTTGTGTGCAGCCTTCCCCCTCCCTTGAGGAGGTAACTCTGCCCCCTGACGTACAGGGGATTCCGGCCCCGTGCGCACCGAGCTCGGCACACTGGAGGGCGGTGCCGCAGGTGCGGTGTGCTCCGGTGCCTGCAGGCTGTGTGCCTGCGCGCTCTGCACCGCCGGTTCCCCGGGGGTCGGTGCCGCTGCCTGCGGTGCCGCCGGTACCGGCGCTTGTTTAGCCGCCGCCCTGCCTGCGATGCGGTGCGGGGCGGCTGGCTGATTATCGGAGGCTGAGCCGCTTTCACGTGGCTCTCCGTGCCGCCGCCGATCAGCTGTTGCTGCGGCTGGGGGCTGCTCGCTCCTCCCGTCCCGCTCGCTATTGTTGCCGGCAGGGATCGGGCTGGGGAGGCTTTCCTCCGTTTTTGGCAGCTTTCCTTTTATGGGCCCCGCAGGGTCCCTCCTGCTGCGGCTGCTCCGGCACGTCTGGCTGGAGGGCCTTATGAAAAGCAGTTTTAAGCCGCTGCCCTGCCTGCGGTGCGGGGCGGCTGGCTGATCATCGGAGGCTGAGCCGCTTCCACGTGGCTCTCCCTGCCGCCGCCGATCAGCTGTTGCTGCGGCTGGGGGCTGTGCGCTCCTCCCGTCCCGCTCGCTGTTGCTGCCGGCAGGGATCGGGCTGGGGAGACTTTCCTCCGTTTCTGCGCTGATGGAGTGAGGGAGGCAGCTTTCCTTTTATGGGCCCCGGAGGGTCTCTCCTGCTGCGGCCGCTCCGGCACGTCTGGCTGGAGGGCCTTATCCAAAGCA
Source organism: Carettochelys insculpta (assembly GCF_033958435.1). NCBI lineage: Eukaryota > Metazoa > Chordata > Testudines > Carettochelyidae > Carettochelys > Carettochelys insculpta. Next base: position 47,346,466 of record NC_134147.1, on the reverse strand, counting down.
GCATTTTAAGCCGCATCTCCCTGTCTCTCCTTAATCGCCTCTCGGCAGGACTCACATTTTTTAAAGCCTGAAGAGGACATTGTTGGTGAGTCTTTGAGTTTTATTAAGTGGGTACTTAGCACCTTCCCTGTGCTGTTTTCCCCGTCCGATGGCCTGCCTCAGCAGGAGGGCTGATGGCCGTAGCTCCTGGCCTCCGGCGCTTGTTACTGGGACTGGCTGAAGCTGTCCCGCTCGTAGTTTGTTTGTTGTTGTTCGTTCTCTTTTTTTTTTTTTTTTTTTTGCAAAATAACAACCGGCTAACTCATAGTAGCCTAAGTATCTGAAAAAAACTTTGAAAGAAAAACAGATAAAGTCGTTGAATACGCTATTTGGCCTTAGCCTAGTCGGATTCCGTCTGCAGCCGACGGCGGTTAAGAGGAATTGGCGGGGACCGGATCGCGCGTGTGGCCGGGAGCGCGCGGGGGAGTGGCGCGCACCGGCGCATGCGCGGTCCGGCAGAAACTGCTTGGAAGATCCAATCTGCGGCGCCGGGCGAGCCCGACACCTAATGTGGAGCACCCACGGGGACACTCGAAGAAGAACAGAGAAAATACCCTCTCTCATTTCACAGCTTTGTAGCTTTCTGACACAGTCTCCATTTGGGATTCCCTAAGGGCAAGTCATGCCTAACCAACCTGATTAGCTTCTGTGATGAGGTAACTGGCTATTGGACATGGGGAAGTCAATGGATGTGATAGAGTTTCCCACAACATTCTTGCCCATAGGTTAAGGACATATGGATTGGCTACATGGACTGTAAGATGGATAGAGAGCTGGCTTGACAGACAGGCCCAACACGTAGTGGTCAATGGCTCAATGTCTGGTTGGTGGTCAGTTTCAAGTGGAGTGCCCCAAAAATCAGTTCTAGGGCCAGGACTGTTCAACATCTTTATTAATGACCTGGACGAGGGGATGGATTGCACCCTCAGAAGATTTGCAGATGACACTACGCGAGGGGCTCAGGTAGATACATTGAGAAGTAGGGTTAGGTCCAGAGTGACCTAGAAAAATTGGAAGATTGGGACAAAAGAAGTTTGATGAGGTTCAACAAGGAGAAGTGCAGAGTTCCGCACTTGGGATGGAAGAATCCTAAGCACTGTTACAGCTTGGGGATTGACAAGCTAAGTAGAAAAGGACCTGGAGATTACAGTGTCTGAGAGGCTGGATAAGAGTCAAAAGTGTGCCTTTGTACCCAAGAAGGCTAACGACATATTGGGGTGCATTAGGAGAAGCATTTCCAGCAAATCTTGAGAAGTTAGTATTCCCTTCTACTCAGTATTGGTGAGGCCACATCTGGAGTATTGCATCCTGTTCTGGACCCCCCCACCTCCCACAGTATAGAAAGGATTTGGACACATTGGAGCAGGGTCAGTGGAGGTTAATAAAAATGATTAAGGGGCTAGAGCACATGACCTGTGAGGAGAAGCTCAGAGGTTTGGGCTTAGTTAGTTTGCAGAAGAGAAGACCGAAGGGCGATTTGATAGCAGTCTTCAACTTTTTGAAAGGGGGCTCTAAATAGGATGGAGAGAGACTGTTCTCATCAGAGACAGATGGCAGAACAAGGAACAATGGTTTCAAGTTACAGAGTAGGAGGTATAGGTTGGATATTAGGAAAAACTATCTCACCAGGTGGGTGATGAAGCACTGGAATATGTTACCCAGACAGGTGGTGGAATCTCCATCCTGAGAGGTTTTAAATTCCCGTCTTGACAGAGTCATGGCTGGGATGATTTAGTTGGGGGCGATCCTGCTTTAGGCAGGGGGCTAGGCTAGGTGACCTCCTAAGGTCCCTTCCAGCCCTAGAATTGTACGATTCTTGAAGCTTCCCATTCATGTTCTCATCCTTCACGTGAATTTATTTGCAAAGTTGATGCATGGTAAAGTACATATGGTCAAGCTAGCAGAGCTTGTGATATTCGTAAGACAAACAGCTGAGATACAAGGAACTTAAAAAGCTGCCTGGGTTTGCTGAGCTTCTTATAAAATGTAGAAACAAACTACTGCAAACCACTTTAGGGTGGATGTAATATTATCCTCAAACATTAGGGAATTCTAAAAAGTTCAGATTAGTCTAACAACTTTAGCTGAGCCACACTGCAATTCAGTACGATTTTCAATTAATCTCTCTCTTATTACAGACAATCTTATCAAGTTCAGTGATTAACTTTAACTACTTTGCTACCTTTCATACTACAAAATATGCAAGATGTCTATCATGGCCAAGTTCATGCTTTCAGAACACGGTAACTTTGTTTGACTTCTGTTCTTCTCGCTATCTCAACAAAGCATTAATGCTACTTTGAAGCATTTGATGCAGTATTAACCAATGCCTATTTCTGAGGAATAGAGCTGTACAACATTGCCTGGAGGAAAGAAAAAATACCTTGAAACTGAAATATGTTCTAGTTTAAAGAATATCGAAAGCTTTTTGCTACGGACATTATTTTACAACCAAGGTTGTTTCTCCTAAGGGTATGAATTTATAGAGCAGTTGTTTGAAGCAAAGGCACATATTCTGTTTCCAAATTTTCCTCTCTCACTAAACAAATCTTATATTGGTGAAGGTTCATGGACTGGCATGCAGGAGCCATTAAGAGATCTACAGTAGCCTACACAAGAGCAGCATGTGCAGTGGCAGCGTAAGCCTTCCAACACAACCTCACCTCAGGCCCAGCCTTAGGGCAAGGCAAGCAAAGTGGTTGCCTTGAGCCTTGCGCCTTCAGGACCCCATGCTCCAGTTAAATATGGCACCCGCCACCCTCTGGCTGGGCTCCACTGTCAGCATGCAGCCATACGGGGCCAGCTCTGCTCCTTCAAGTGTATATTAGCTATCACCTAATAGTAAACTGGAGGTGCTGGGCCCAATCCGCAAACCGTGCAATTGGTGTGGTGCCATTAAAATCAGTGGAGCTAGAGTGATTTATGCCAACTGAGGCTCTTACCCACTCTCTCTGAGTGACAGAGTTGTGCAGTCCCCAGATCCAGTCTGTCCGGGGAATCTCAGTGTTCTCATGCCAATTAGCGGCCTGGTCTTTGTCAGCCTGACACTTCGAGTGAGGTGATCAAAACTTGGTTTGCATGTTTTATACTATTATCCCATGGCAATTACTTCTGTTTCTGAGCCACTGCAGGCTGAACCTCTCAAGTCCAGCAGCCTTGGGACTGGACTGGTACCGAATGAGAGAATTTGCTGGATCACAGGAGGTCAATATAGTCTAGAGGCATTACCAACACTTCCACTGCTCACTGGGCTCTGGAAAGACATTTAGGGGTCCGTTAGAGCTAAACAACAGCACAGAACACTGAGAGTCAGGACTGGTGGCTGAAAACAAACTTTATGGGATCATAGGAAACTTGGCCAAACCCATGATAAGTGGACTTCCAGGCAAGTTCATGCCAGACCATGGATGTTGCTGGCCCGGAGAGTGCTGGAATAGAGAGATTCAATCTGCGCCAATTTTTAACTCTTGCTGAATCTCAAATTGATTAGCATTGGGGATACAGTGGAAACTTCCTTAACACATTACCATTCCCTTTAGCACCATGCAGTTTGTTGGAAGCTCAGCATGGCTGAATATACACAATCATCTGTGTACGTACAAGACACATTTTATGTCTAAAAGGGAGCCAATCTGGGAATTAAAATTCAAGCCAATAAATGCATAATACATTTCTGGACAGACATTTTATTTATTTATTTATTTATTTTAGATTCCCTTGCCCAGAAGCAGAAATTCATTGTATCCCATGAAGTTCCGAAAGGTCCCTTGAAGAAATATGCCTTTTAAGAGCATTAAAGACTGGAATAAACTACTCTATGCATCATAAATAAACCTCAGCCTAGAAAAAAGCTGCCTTCACAGCCCTACATGCAGAAATACACAAACATATAATTGATGCATAAATTTATTAATGCAAACTCAGAAGCTTTAAACACTGTAGTCAGTTTGACATATGATCTTTTTATTTTATTTTCCAGTGAGAGAAGAAAAAAGTAGTGCAGAACTGATAAAGCTGTTTGAGATTAAATTGGATTTCCCACTACAGAAGGCTGTTTGGAGACAGGTATTCCAACAGAGAGACCGCACTATAAGTCCCTTGAAGCCTTAATGAGAGGGGCAAAAGGGGAGTAGACAGTGTCTCTGTTTTTCCAGATTATTACTCCAAATACTATTTTTTGTCAGAAAATACTTCTCTGCCTATGCAAAAACTATTTTCTTGTTGTCACTATTGCACAGGATTTAGTTGAAAGACTGGAACAAGAAAACAGCATTATGTAAAATATTTTTTATATGTTATCAAGCAAAAATGTGACACCAGTTTTGGATGTCTAGGTAATAAGCTTATTACACACTCAAATTCTGAAGCTTGAATGCAGCATAATGAACATGGTACATTTGGATTCAACTGACACCACTGAGGGAGTTGGCACTCTTATTATCGAGATGTATTATTATAGGGCAGAGTCAGCGAAGGATGCTATGCCAAGAAAGAACTGCTAGAATGCTTAACTCTTCATTTCCCAATATTTCCATTTTTGTCTTAAAAAGTGAAGAACTTTTCTAAAGTTGCACAACACTATTTTAGACTATTAAACACTATTAAAACACTTTCAACAATTTTTTTTTTTTTTGTAAAATCAGGTTGGCAGAGTAGGTCTTCAGTAAGGAAGCCCAGCTCAATCAGGGTTTAGGAGTCTCTCCAAAGCAAATTCTCCCTCCTTCTCTCCCCCTCAGTTCCACACATTCTGGGTCTGCATGGGTGAGATATCATAGGTGGGAAAGAGAATATTTGGAAAATAACTCTTTAAAGATGAACAAGAGCAAACAAGCCCACTTTTTGCCACCGTGCATTATGCTTCTCCTTAGTTACTGTACATAAATTTCACTTCCTCTACCCCATGCCCTCTATCCCTTAATGCCACTCAATATGCCTCCCTAATGAGTCACACCAAAATTACAACCACAGTAACTTTTTAACTCTCCGCTTACTGGGAGAAGGGCTGGGGAAGCTACCCCTGGACTGAACGTCGCTTGTGACTTTTCAGGGAGAGTGGTTTGAGACAGGGTGTTGAAATTAGGCCACACGTCAAGGAAGGAATTAAAGTACATGCTGAACTCTATCACTGTTCAAAACAGTACTGAACTCTGTGCCTACAGCACACGCTTCAAAGAGCAGGGGTGTGATGCAGAGTCAGGGCATCCAAAAGGGAGTTTGCTTCAGCCTCAGATGTGCAGCAGTTACAGACGAGCAGGCAGTCCATAATATTTGTAAAAAGTGAGAAGGGCCAAGAAAGTCTCAAGTGGTTCTTAAGTGGCATTTACAGCTGTGGCATTGATGTCTCTTCTGCTCAATCCTTTCTGTAAGCTGTTAAAAACCTATCTGCCGAAAGTAACCACAAAACATCAAAGGGCTGAGAAGTGGATTGGTACAGACCAAAGCACAGAGTGTTTGACCTCGAAAACCTTTCTGCATTTTCATTTGATTGTCAGTAACTCCAGCAAGGGATGTGGTGATTGTCACAGATGCCTCTAAGTATGCTGCAGCAGATCTGTCTTTCCAGTGAAGTGTCTCTAGTGCAGAGGTACCACAGAAAATCTTTGAAAAGGCCTTGATTAGAGTACTGCAGCTCTGGAGAGCAAGTGCACGGGAGGTTTGCAGCCTGGTTAAGAAGTTCTGTTTGTAGGGTCATTCCGCAAAAAAGTTCCCCAGTAACGTACATATGCATCAGCTTTTCCCAAGGTCATAAACAGAGCTGAAAGAACAGAGATTAATTGTGTCTGCTGTACGGTTAATGATTAGGGAGGGCGACCGCATAGCAGCTCTGGGTTCTGATTGTCTGGGTGGCTCCATCAGTAACATAATAAAGATTAACTAAGGTTGCTAGTAAAACCTCTGTCTCAGCTCTGTGGCTGCCCTCAGAATGCACATTCATTCCATAGCTGTTCAGAAAATCTTTTAAGTTTGACCTTGTCACCTACCAAAGAATATTTGCAATACAAGGATTTTGGTAAACAGCTCTCATTCAGACATTTATCTTCCTCCATAGCCCTCCGCACCATTATTGAAGTAAATGGAATGTCACAGGTGACAAAAGATATGGCCCATGTCATCAAAATATCCACTTCAGTCTGGCCTCATACACAATCAAGGAAGGAATTAAAGGAATTTCCACCTCACTGCTACCCAGTGAAAACGTTTGCCACCTTTAGTAAAGACCTTTCCAGTCCAACTCTTTCCAAGGTCCGATTTGAACAGCATCAGAAAGAACCATCCCATATTGCTACCAACATTTGAAAATCTTCTGTGTGGACTGCAATATGAACATATACTTTGAAAACTGCTTATGCAGGTTGAGAACCTTCCAGAAAGCAGGGCCAGCTGGGACCACGCAAGCAGCATCTCATCTCTTCCAGTTCTCAGAGACTAGGCTATAAATGGGACATGCAATTTCAGCCTCTTTTGCTCCAGTCTTCCCAGTTTGCTGTGAGCACCAAGACCACTGTTCCATGCCCATAGCCAGGCTAGGGTTTCCTGACTTTTTTTTTCCTCCTACCCTTGTCATCTAGTTAGTTAATAACATGCAGATTTGCACCTGTTTCTCTCAAGGTAGCAATTTACACTGATTTCACTGAATTGGGACAAAACTGTGTGGACACACTTACTTTAGTTTAACCAAGCTTGTTTTGATTTAGTTCAGTAGATTAGGAATAGGTTTAAGCTAAACCAAAATAGGCCCCTCTTGAACAGAAAGCTTAGTGCCCACACAGAGGTTTGCATTAACACAACTAAAGCAGGGAATGTCGCTGTGTGCACAGGGCCGTGGTGTCTAAAGGACGGTGTCAGACTATTTCAAAAATGGGGATGAAGAAAGCCCATTGTTGTGACCATGTTAAATTATGGTAACCTATGCCTAGCACCCCCATGCTCTGGAGAAGAGATCTGAACTTCACCGGTAGTCTTTGTTCAGACATGCTCAGCAGAGACTTGCTAGAGCTTTGCTGCAGAACTCCCCACCAATTCCATCTGTACTGAGTGTGCTTCAGAACAGGACTACAGGGGGCAGTGTAGGATTTTCCATGCAACTACAGTTACCCTCTGCTCTGGGTCGTGCTTGGTCTGACTGTCTGCAACCGAGAGCCAAAATCCCATCTCTCCTGCCCTCCCGAACCTCTCCCTGCTGCTGCCCATGCAGTGACCAGTAAACCACTTGAATTAAATGTATGGGCAGCTTACATTCTGGCTTTCCCTAGGTTTATCATATGGACCTGGGATCAGTCCTTTTGGGAGCAGAGTTGTTTCTGTACAAAAATCCACAATAAAGCAATTATACTCTAACACACATGTATTTACACAATACACACGGCTGGCATTTTACAGGTGGGGAACCTTGCACTATTATCAGAATAGGGAACTGGAAACCTTCGCTGGAAAGTGTTAATTGCTGCCGTCAAATGTGTCTTTAGTCATTAGACAGTCACTGAGGAAGCAGCTTTCATTCAGGCTACTAGCAAGTTAAGCACTTTTATGCAGTGATGGCTGGACATGATACAAGACACTACCCACGGTAAAGGCCCCCTTGCCAAGAGGTGAGCAAAACCTGACTCGGAGAGAATAGGAAAGGTTTCCCTGGAACTGCCTAAAAATGCAGAGTGTAAGGGGCTGTTGACACCCTATGTGCATGCCCACGTGAATCAAAACGTGAGGCGACAATGAAAGCAGCAATTGTGAGAGTGGTCCTGAGAGGAAGAGAGACAGAGTTCTTTGGGCTGAAGCAACAGCCTTGGAAATTACTGAACAAGGAAACTGCCTAGTCCCGCCTCCCTTCCTGGAAACAGGACTCTGGAGACAGTCTTTGTAAATAAACAGGATTACAACAGAGATTACACTGGATACATATGATCAATTTCTCTTCCAGAGAGGAGCAAAGCAGCAAGGCTCTGAACACCGGCTAAATGCTTTGGACAAAGAAGCAATAGGTGAAGAACTGGACAATTAAGGGTGAAACACATTACTGAGAGCAGAGGGGGAAGAAAAAAACAAGAACAATGATAATTACAAACCTAAAGAGCTTAGGAAGGAGAGAAGATCTTCCCACAGCAAAAAATCAACCTATTGAAAAAATAGATCCACCATTGTTTGCGGGAACATCTTCACGGTCTCTTCAATTTGAGAGCGAGCGAGCAAGCACTTTCTTAGTGCAACTCATGTTAACGCACACAAAACACATCATAAATAGTATTAAACACAGAAAAGAGTGTTTTGGAATCCTGTGAATAACTTCTAAACAAAGCAGTTAAATGGTAAATCTACAGGAGTGGCTCATGCAATTTCCCTGCCCCTGTAACAGAGGGTGGATGGAGTGCCTCCTGCCCGCTGGGCTGCCAACAATGAAAACAGACCCCCAAATAACTCCTGCACACGCCAGGGTAAGTGCCATAACCTGTTCTGGAAGTAGTAGATCCTCCCAGCTCAGTGGCCCTGCCCTGTTGCCTCTGTGCATGCACCAACACAGAATATGCAACTAAGACTACGTCTACGCTACCAGATAAATTCGATTTTACAATGTTGGGTATTATGAATTCGATTTTGAGTATCCTCACCCCCACCCCCCACAAAGTGCACACAAAGTCAAGTAAGCGCTGTCACACTGAATGGCCAAACATCCTGTTGCAGCAGTGCATTGTGGGAAACTATCCCACAGTTCCCTCAGCCTTGCATTCTGCACCCACTCCCCAGGCCCTGCTGCACCCCCACCGCCAGCAGCGTTCACGCTGCTGCCTGTTTCCTGGGTCCCCGCAGCTTGGGGGAGCCAGGAAACTGACCAGTGCTGCTGCACCTGGCTGGGGGGAGCCATGAGCCAGGCACAGCAGGGAGCCAGGTTCAGCAGTGCTAGTGACTTTCCTGGCTCCTGTGAGTGGCAGGGAGACGGAAGAGAGGTGTAGCAACACTGCCCGGCCTCTGGAGGCTAATGAATTCGATTCAAAAACATGGCACTGCCACACCAGCCCTCATTTGAGCTTTTAAATTCAAACTTGATGCTACACCCAGCCGGTTTCAACGATGTTGTGATATCGATACTAGTGCTCCCTAAATCGAGCTAACGGGATTTACAGTGAAGACAGTCACTTGGTGCAATTGAGCTAGCTGCCTTAAATTCTAATTTACCTGGTAGTGTGGACGTAGCCTAAGATATAACTTACTGCTTCTTTCTGCACCTCCACCGCACTGCAGGAAAACAAAGCCAAGTGCTGCACTATAAAGCAAGGAGGTTACAGTAGTTCTAATGCATTTGCCTACTGATTCTTTGATTTTGCCCATTACTAGAGGGGTATCTGCAAATATGACAGAGATCCACCAAAATACAAGCTGCAGCCAGGCAAGCATGCGTGCGTGCGTGCGTGCAAAGAGGGCAGTTGCCCTGGGCCCCTTTGAAACACTTTGGCAGTGCTGTGCTGTGCTACCACGCCAAGTGCACCTCTATGGGAGCATGGAGGGTCCCAGGGCCGGCTGCCCTAAGCCCTGCCCCTTCTGCCCTTGGCCCTGACCTGCAAAGGGCAGAGAGTTGGGCCCCCCTCCCGTCTTTCACCTGGGCCCATGATGACTGTCAGCCCTGCTGGCTGTAGCAAAAAGAACCTTGTTTTTAATAGAGAGACCTATTGGCTGGTGTTTCAACAGGCTTTCACAATAAACTCTGATTTCTTATCTGTTTGCTTTTATATAGCTGATTCTCAGAAAAATATTATAGAACAAAACTAATCCTGAATGTCACTGTCAAAACCTGCAGCTTAGTGGAAATCTCAAATATACCAATATGGAAATGGAATTTGAAATATATTGAAATGTAACACAGCTTCTTAAAATTAAACTTCTTCCCTTCCCAAGCTGTTACAATTGGACTTCCCAGTACATCAACTGTGGTCTCAGGACAAACATTAAGTGGAACTGGAGTTTTGCCTAAATACTGAAAAATCAAATTCTGATCTCATTAAACACACATTTTAAAAATATGAGCTCAGATTTTTAAAAATTTGCCTCCATAACTTGTGAGCATACAAACATGTACTCACATAAAGTAGGATGACATTCTGGCCCTGCTGAAGTGAATGTTGCAGAACGTTTCACAGCAGTTATGGATTGTAAAGGGCTTAATACAAGAGCTTAATGCAGCAAAAGGTTGCACCTTTCAGTGCCCCGCATCTCACAATGATCATTCTTAACTATCTATGTCAATAAACCCATTCAGCAAAGTTTAATTTTCCATCCTTGATATAACCAGTTACTTGTATTATCAATGATAATAAGGAACATTTTAATATCTCACTTACACTTTGTGAACTAGATGTCCTTTCATTAGGGAGTAAATTTGCTTTTTGTTATTTTGCTGGTTTCAGGGAAAAATATATTTTTTTCAAAAAAACAATAAAGATTAATATCGTACCAGCTGAATAATTTTCTGTGCAGTAAACAGTAGCTTTAAAAAAGTTAGAAATTTCATTTTAATTGTTGCCTAGTAACAGTTGCAAGTGTTGTCCTCTAAATCAAATATGAAAACAATATTTTTTTAAAAAAAGCTAGTGATGCATTATTTATACACCAAGAATACAAAGTGTTTTAAAACTGCCTCAAGTTGCCATCTGGAAGGACTCATTTTAACATACTCCTATTTGAGGGGCCATACTTTTTAAATAATTATCTCCCCGTTAATTCATTTTTCCATTCCAAGCTAAGCTGTTATGAAGTGTTACTGAAACAGGACAGAGAATGATTTTGTCACCTTGTCAGCAAAAGTCAAATTGAAGCCTCATAGAAGTGAGCTTCATGTGTCTGGAAAACTGCAAACAGCAGGACTAATCAACGCTTAGGGAAACAATACATGTTTATTTTCTGTTTTCACATCAAATTCAAAATGTGGCTTCAGATTCTGCATCCATAAAAATGCACATGCAACCATTCTGGGCATTCCAGGCTGCTCATTTTCTTGCGAACACACATTTATCATGTGTAAATCAGATGAAAGAAGCTCTTTTGTGTGTACAGAACATACCTTACCCATTTTTGTGAGCACAAGAACTTGCACATGCATTTTGATAGTGAAAAATTGGGGTCCACGATAAGCATGAATACAAATGCAAACCTGCTTGTGAAATTCTTTACTTTAAAAGGATAATGCACACAGTACATGACAGATGGGTATCAACTGAAAGGTTGAAATGTTGTGAAGACAGCACAGTATTACATCTCAAACAGTCTGAACCTCTGTAGTCCGGCACCTTCTTGTCCAGCAAGATCTGTAATCCGGCATGATTTTAGTCAGCCAGACAACCACTTATCATGGGTATGGCCAAGTTTCCTGTGGTCCCATAAATTTTGTTAACAGCCACCAGTTCCAGTTCTCAGTGTTTTGTGCTGTTATTTAATTGTAATTTACCCCTAAACATCTTCTAAGAGACCAACGAGCAGTGAAAGTGTTGGTAATGCTGCTTGACATTATTGACTTCCTATGGTCTGACAAATTCTCTAGTTCAGCACCAGTGAGGTCCCGAGGGTGCTGAACTGGAGCAGTTCAACCTATAGTGAAAAAGAGACCACCTTTCCTCTGGTTAGGAAGCTCCACTTTAACTGAAGCAGGGAGTTAGCTGATTTTACACATTTGGATGGAAGAGGAAAATGGCTTTTGTGATGAGCATCTGCTGTTTTGTTAAAAATGTGGTTAAAGACATTAACAAAAGTGACACCGCCAGCTGCTGTAATGTCAAACAGCTTAGTAAAACTGTTTTTTGTCAAATGACAACATATGACACCAAAATAAATTCCAAACCAATAACACACAGTTAGTTACAAAACAGACTGCAGTGTGTTGGGGGGGAGGGGATGTTAATTAAAGTACAAATTATACTTTTTTGCTACAAAAACAGAACACTAGATTTCTTAACAAACACTCAACCTCTTTCAGTTAATAAAGTGAAAACGTCATTGTCCCTGTTCTCTGACAAATAAATATCCCCTTTACTCCTATAACATAATAGCAACAGGACATGACAGGCTGTGCATTTCAGGGCAATTAAAGTATCCCTCAGGTGCCTAGAGTGACTTGGCCTTTGGCTTCCAGCCTTATAAGCCCCAAAGGCATCCTGTAATCTTCAAGCAATGCAATGCCTGTTGTATGTTATTGCCTCACTACCCTTTCCTTGTATTCCCATATTTATAATTGTCAAATGATTCGGACATGACGCATCGTCATCATTGACAATGCTGCTACTCTTATGGAAAAGAGATTACGGTTACAGTTAACAGGAATGCCACTGTATTAGTTAACACGTTTACAAAATGTGCTTCAAAAAAGCTATCAACAATAAATGAAATGGAAAAATACATTATTGACTTTCCAGTGACATCACTATGATTTTGGACAGGAGTAGCGAGTTTGTTCAAGTTGAATATGGACACTTTCAGTATCTGAACTGATCTGAAAAACACAAATATATTGCATATGGTATGAAAATCTAAGTAGCTGTGATCTTGCAGGACTTATTTAGAGGTACATTCTAACTTCTGGAATTAAAACACAGGTAGCAAAAGTAGGAAAGGTTGGGAACAATACATTTGCCTTTGTCTTTCAGAAGCATAAAATAAAGTACATGAGCTGTGAGCTTTGAAGTGAGGTTAGTCAGAAGAGAAACCTTAATACAGAAAAAGAACTTCAGGGGAAGTAAGCAAATAGATGCGCTTCCTTGCTTACTAAATAAAGGATGTAAGACTTAAGTCAGCAGCAATATATGAAAATCCAGAAGTTGGATCCCATGAAAAGCCCGTGAATGTAAATGTCTGAAGGAGAGATTTTTCAAAAGTATTTAAATGAGTTAAAATCATGCGTCTCATCGATCGCGAACCCTCGATCCCAAATGAAGTACTTTTGAAAATCTAGCTTCAGCATATGGCGGTATTGCAAATTTCCATTTTTTGACAGAATCCTGGAACGAAAAGGGATTGTTTCCATGAAAATTTCCATTTAAAAGCATTTTACACTGAAAAGAATGCTATCTCAATGGAAAAAAAATTGGCCAGCTCTAACACAGAAGGGACTATTACAGCAGCAGCATTTCTTTTTGACCCATTGCCCTTATCACATACAATCAGGGAGTTGCACATACTTACCTTGCTGCTGCTGCTCTTCAAAAACCAGCTGTTGCAGGAGAACCTGCGGCATATGCTATTTTCAAGCTGTAAAGTACCCGCTTCTGTAAGCAGACAGATGCCCATAATCCCCATGTCTTGAGAACTGGTTAAGCCATTTTTAGTAATTGATTAGCTCTGCCCCAGCAAGTTTTAAACATGACAAAGGGGTTGGGGAAACCTGCATGCTGTACTCATGAAAGCAGTTACATCTAGGGAAAGTCCAGTGTAATCTGGTGCTGGTTGCACTTTTCCTTGTGGAAGCTCACCAAGCAGTTGGGTGTATGTGCTCCTCAGCTCCCAGGGGTCTGCTCAGACTCCAGCCACAATCTTCAGTTCTGGCCTCTTGCACATGCTTCCCAGACACAGAGTGCTTGGAATCATGTTTTAGAAAATTAGTAACCTGTGGTCCAGCTTCCCTGGGCCTCCAGAATAAGCATGACCCCTCCTAACACATTCCAATCACTCAAGCACTCTTGAGTAGTCGAGTTTACTGTTCATCCCTTATGGGACATGCCACAGAAGAAGCAAGTACCATATTGAGGTTTAATAAATGAATTTCTAGACCAATTGCTCTTTACTCATAGACTAAGCACAGGAGACCTGACTCCCTCTGCTTTGCTTGCCCTTCAAATCTCACTCCCTTCAGCTTCATCTCTCAGAAAGATCTTCATCTAACACTGTCTCAGAGCGGCCTCCATAAGAAAGGGCAGATGGATTCTCTTGAACTCTTCACCCTGGTTCTGACCATGATGGGAGTGTTGGGATTCTCTCCCATTCTGGCCACCAACCCCCTTCTCCTTCCCATTCCCACTCCATCAAGCAGCACTGCATATGACCCTTCCCTACTCTCCTTTTCTAAGCCATGTTGCTGTCATCTAAAATCTCACCAACTCCTTCCCCATCTCCTTTCCACTCTGATCAGAACTGCTTGCTCTCTGCTCTTCACAGGATCTCCCACACTCCCCACCCCGTGACTTCAATGTCCATAGCAATGAGCCATCTCACACCTTAACAGCAGTTTTTGTCCCTCACCTCTTCCTTTGACCTGCTGCCCAGGTTCACTTCTCCCATGCACTTGACTTGATCTCTCACAAGCACTGCTTTCTCTAATCTTTCTGTTCCTGGTTCTCCTGGTCCAACCATACCCTGGGCACTTTCTGTATTGTCCCTGGCCCCAGCCTCTTCCTTGCCCTGTCCTGTTCTTTCCATGACTTCCAGTCTGTCTGTGCTGACCGCTCCTCCTCTGCTCTCAGCCATCTTCTCCCTACCCTCTCCCCACAGACTTGGTTGCTGATTCTGTCCATGCTTCACCCTCCTATACCCTTGACACTTTTGTCCCTCTCTCCAATAGCTATATAACAGCTGTTAGCATTAGTTGCCACTGTGTGATGGGGGTATCAGGGATATTTATACTACGCCATGCTAAAATGGTAAAGCTGACACATGAGGAAAAAGGGGAGGGGGAGAATGGGATGATCTGATCAAGTCAAAGACATGCTAAATCAAGACACCAATAATAATTCATGGGACACAGGAAGATTAGGATTAACATGAGGGTTCAGTAAGTTTGTTTCTTTATTGCTGTCATATTGTTTGAATGAAACCCATCCTTAACAACAACATATTCAAGATACTGAGCATGTTATTAAAAGGTTATTTTTCTCCAATAGTCTACAATTTTTTGTTTAAATAACCTGTCTTCCATATTCTACTTCATGTGCCTGTTAAGACACATCTATCTGTGAACAAGAGATTCTTCCCTGTGCACGTGTGACTGGCTCATGCTAGACACACATTTCACACTGAGTGTGAATTCAACATTTGTAAAACATGGTAGACTGCTCCAACTGGCAACTACTATTCACAAAACAGGTAGAAGACTCCCTTTTCCAATATGAGCCAACAATAACCAGGAGGAACCATCAATTGTATAAACAGTGCTCCACCAACAGAGACTCAGAAGGATCACTCTAGTGGAGGGTTGTGCTCAGTTAATTCTTGGTGTTACTGATGAGGTAGCAAACCAGGGAGCTCGTCAGTGGCAACAGTGGGGCCAATTTTTATAAAATAGTTGTCAGACCTCTGAAATTGAGATGAAAAAAACCAACTGTCCAGCCAGACATTGAGATTTTTATAGCGCATTCCTCATCCTAAAAGCACCAACCACCAGAGGACTTATGGTCCTTACCTACCAGGTTCCCGACAGAGCAAAGCCTCTATATCCCTCTCATATATCATGTAGTTTCTCCCTCCATGAACAAAAATGCAATTGGAGTTTGTGTTTTAAATCAAAGATGGTCACAGATAACACAGAAAACAACTGGGCTGTGTTTTAGCAATGCTTTTAGTAGAGTTGTTGTGGGGGTACGGGGGGGAAGCTGAACATGAACCAGCTGCAAAACAAAAAATAGTCAAAAACAAGTCTGTGAAAAGATCTTCAGGAATGGTTCACATTTAAAGAATAGCACCTGCTTTCACTTTAAAACTCTGCCATGAGGTACATTACGGTCAGGACATAATTTTGTAATAATGCACAAATATATACACCAGCAACCTGTGTATGCAACCTTTGTGGCATCTTTCCCAGCTGCACAGTGGAATGTTCCACCACAAAAAGGAGAAAATAATGTCATCTCTACTGGCAAGTTTATCAAGACAGAAAACATCACAAAGGATCTCTTGACATTACAATGGCTAGCTTGGTCAAGAACCTACTTGTCATCATTATTGAAAGCTGCTGGCAAAAAAATGTGCACAATCCTGTAAAAACCAGTCAAGTTAATTATTTGGGATACAGGTATTTTTAGTACTGTATTCTGGGTTTCAGACTTTACACTGATGCAGCCCACCTGTACTTTTTGTAACTTTCAGCAATCAAAACTAAAGAGCCAATAAAAAAAGAGTCTACCTATATCCGGCTTCATTAGTTTAGCTAATTTTATTTGTTACAGGAGCACAGCTCATGCCAACATGTTGTAGGTAAGGTCATGTTACTATTGTAAACCTCAATTTTCAAGGATTTATAACTCAACTATAAAAATGTGCTCGAGCCTGGAACTTGGCACAGAAGGTCCCAACACAAGGGCCATTTTTTTAAACGAAATTGGATATTAATGGACTAGTCTGATTTTATGGTAAAAATGTGTCAGAGAAGAAGAGACGTTTAATGGTTTCAGATTACTTCCTGGGCTCAGATAACTCAAAATGTAGGTTAGTGTCTATGTGGGAGACTAAATGCATGAGGAATTTGGAAATAAGATCCCAAGCCTTCCCTTTCCAGTTACCAGTTCAGACTGAGTGCAGACCAGAAGCCACTGAAAGTCATTGCCACCTGACTGCTTTTGGAAGCTGATCTCACAGGCCCATCCCCAGCAAACAGCTGTTCACATCACAATTGGTGCCAACTGTCATTTTTGCTAGTCAGCTAGTGAAGAAACTTCATTTTATGTATCAGAGAGGTAGCCATGTTAGTATGTAGCTTCGAGAACAACAAGAAGTCTTGTGGCACCATATAGACTAACAAATAGCTTGGAGCATAAGCTTTCGTGGGCAAAGACCCGCTTCATCAGATGCATCTGATGAAGCAGGTCTTTGCCCACGAAAGCTTATGCTCCAAAATATCTGTTAGTCTATAAGGTGCCACAAGAATTCTTGTTGTTCTCTGTTCATTTTATGGACATGGAGACTGGACACCTCTCTCAACCCTAATGATAGACCCTCAGATCAGATACTGCAGGGATATTGTGAGGAAAGTTTTCACTGTCAGTGCTGTTCTCTTTGTTTTGTACTTAAACGGAGGAAATTTTTCCTTCACCCACTATAACTCTTACTTTAAATAGATCCAAAGTTCTGTAACAGTTGATAACAAAACTAACAGTCAGGTTTTCAGGACTGCGGAAGCATCCAGCAGCCCCCACTGACTCACTTGTGGTCATATATGGAGTGGAAGAGCACTTTCAAAAGGAGAGCCACACTCTTTCAATTTAATTTTGAAAGAATGCTTTGTGGGTGTAGATTCTTTGATGGATATTTCAAAAGAGCCCCCTTGCTAATATACACATGGCCAGAGAGAATATAGACACAGTGTAGAAATTCCAAACTTCCTCTTTCCCTTGGGTCTGGCTTTCCAAGTGACAAACCAACACTGACATGAAAATGTTGTTCCAGAGATTGACTCTTTCTCGGGTTTTCCTGCAGAATCTCTCTTCCTTCAAGCCTATCTCCAATTATTCCTGAAAGAAGATGGTTAGAGCCACTGGAAACTGGTGGCTAGAATGACTCATAACAGGGACTTCTTTAATGCGTATTTATATGAGCCAAAATAAGAGCTTAGTTCAGCAACCATCCTCCCTGATGATAGTAAGATGAGGGCCTCAAACATATGTCCATTTATCACAGGCCTGCTATGAGGCCTACAGGCTAAGCCACAATGGGCAAGACTGAGCTAATGCTAAGCTGTGAGCAAGGGGCAGGCTTTGGTAACAGACTCCGAGACAGTTAATGGTAGATATAAAACACTAACGCTGTGTCTACACTTGCATTCCTCTTTTGAAAGAGGAATACAAATGAGGGAAAATGCAAATGCAAATGAGGCACAGATTTACATATCTTGCACTTCATTTGCATTATCTCCTTTTGAGATTCTTTCAAAAGAGAAAAGCAGTGTAGATGTGACTCTTTCAAAAATAAACCCCGTTTTCAAAAGAACCCTTAATCCTAAGTAAGTGTTCTTTCAAAAACGGGGTTTATTCTCAAAAGGTCCCCATCTACACTGCTTTTTTCTTTCGAAAGAATCATTTTCAAAAAGAGATTACGCAAATGAGGTGTAAGATATGTAAATCTGTGCCTCATTTGCATTTACATTTTCCCTCATTTGCATTCCTCTTTCAAAAGAGGAATATAAGTGTAGACATAGCCTAAGAAGTATTAAGCACAGGCTGTAAACGCATTCCAGAGAGATCCTAATCGAAGAATTTGTCAACAAACTGGTCTGTACCAACACCTTCCCCAACACTTTCCCCGCCACTCTCCCCAACACACAGATAACAGGAACATCCTGAGCCAGGTTCAGGACAGGGTCTAAACTGACAGAATGATAGACTGTGACCAAACCCACATGGGCAAGGCAATGGGTGGTAATTAGGTAACGGCAGAGGATGGCAACCAGATATGTCAGGAGTGATGTGTAACTTGTTTGTATCTGTGCATAGAAGTGTATCCCAAAGAGTTCTCTGTCTGACCTAGGGGGCAGTGACAGATTCCACGTCACTGAGTCGAGTCCATATGTAGAGTCTGCTACCAACTATTACTGTACCTATCTTAACAATAAACATTACTTGGGTGCCTTCGATCCTTCTTGGTTTTGGGGGGCTCTCTTGGAGTCTATAACATTAGCCATCTGTGCAGGAGTATATCCATGTAGCCAAAAGATTATCATCACTGATAGAGCGGGAAACTGGAGAGGACACCATGCCAGTGACTTCAGACTACTCCACCCTTCTTCTCCAAGAGGTAAAGCTGCAGCAGACAACTGATCACAATGGCCCGAGTACACTGAAGCCAAGAGGTAGTTATAAATTCTCAAAGAGAGAATCCTCGTGAAATAGCAAAGGCCTGACTTAGCCAATGCTGAATCTCACAGTTTCCTCTTGGTTATGTTGCAAGTACTCATTTGTCCATTTAATAAAAAGGAACATCTAAAAGTCAGGAGTCCGTATCCAGTTATGCAGTCTCCACAATTACTAAATGCTCGATCTGCTTCCAACACACTTCTAAACATACAGGAATGTATGAATCAGACAACTTTACTCCAGGTGAAGAAGAGACCTCAGACTCCTGTTTTACACAGATTATAGCACACACCAATAGTTTTGCCACCCGGGTATCCAACAAATGCATCGGCAAGCACTGATATAGGGGAATTGTTTTTATTTACTTATTTTGCTTGTAGGAGACTTAATTTGAAAAGTTCTGTGAAGACATTTCCTTGGAGGTCAGATTGCTCAGATTTGTGCCCCACTTACTGCCAGTACGCAGGTACCTCCCAGTGACTCGGACAACAGAGAATAAGCATTTTTAATGAAGTTGTCTCCTGACCTTAGGTCTACAGTATCACTTGTAAAAACTGAAATAAATCAAGCTTTCCCCCACAGGATGAATGCCTTTCATTCTAATTTCCATAGGTTGAAAAATGGGGTCTGGGTTACTTTCTTCTCTTTTCTACAAGCAGAACTGCCAACTTAAAGGATAATCAAAGCAGAAGAGAGGGAAAAGGATTAATTAAACCATTTCTGACTTTATCATAGAGTTATAAAAAACTAATATTTATAGCCAATTATATTTATTGGAAAAATCATCTCATCATTTTTCATTTTAAAAACTTGGAAATATATCTCCTGAGCTCTAGACATCACCCAAAAAGAATAAATGTTTCCCTGTTCAATATCTGCACTTAAAAAGTCCAAGAATTGAATTAGTTGAGTGACTGATGTGCCCTCGCCATCCCTAGAGAGTTACTGCCCAGCCACTGTACAGCAGTTCTATTAATTAAATCACTAACACTGTGAAGGTTTTGCCATGCAGTTCCAAGCACATCATCTATTAATGGCTGCCCTGAACACACAGATTTTGTAAGGTATTTTCTGAAACAGATCCATGCCAATGTCAACCACAGAGCCAATGATCTGTTTGCCATTTTCAAAGTGAAGGGTCATCCCCTCATTTGTCTTTTTAGAACTCATAGGACTTAAAGCTGATTCTCATCTAATAACCACATTGCTGAAAGAATTACAACAGCCTCTTTCTCCCAGTGCATTGATCTCCTGAAATTGCAGTCTGTTCATTAATATTGTTTGTAATTATTGACCTAACTACCAATAAATATCTGAATAACAAGGACCAAAGAAACAAAATACATTGTGCATATTATTTTGTTCCTACCAAAGGAAGCTTTGTGCGTTCAATGTCTGCGTATCTCTGCTTGTCAATGGAATGGTACATAAAGCTATTTGAAGCTTAATGGGCAAAGGTCATTTCTGTAACAATTGATACTGTCTCCAAGAAAACACTTGAGCCTTCACAGTCCTTTTTTGCTTTTGTGAATGCTGTCTTAAAGCTCCCAAGGAACAGCCGTGAAAGCCCAGCCAAAATCAAACTAGAAGGATCAACTTGACATACTGAGATTCATGACGCAAGCTCTCTCAATGTCTTCAAGCACTTGCAGGCTAAATTCAAGACTATTTGTAACACAAGGGGAAAGTACGTATCTCTGACCCAAAACAGCAAATGTTCCTAGCAGCTGCTTATGAACACAAGTTTTGTCCGCTGGTAGATGTTAGACATTTTTAAGAAAGGGTGAGAAATAATAGAGAAAATGTAGATTGTGTAAGGAATCAATATCATTTTCTCAGTACGATGTATGTGGTCAGAATCGCTATGCACAGTGGAAATCTTTGAAACATTGTTAAGTGAACCCTCGGGACACCTACACATGTACTGTACTGTCTAAGACTGCAAAATGTGATCCACAGCTCCCACAAAACAAACTTACCCCACAAGAAGGGAGAGCATTTATGTCCCTAAATGCAGCATAGAGGTGCTCTTTACGGCAGTTTCTTGGGGAGGAGGAGTTGGACATGTGAGCTTTATGAAAGGAAACTCAATCAATCAAATTTTAAAATTCACATCCCTGTGGTGGAACAGTAGGTGAGAGGTTTAGAAATGTCACATACCATGAGCTACAGAAATAATTCACCATCTGTGTCGTATGTTCCATGAGGCTGGCTACTCAGGTCAGTGGAAAACAGTACAGGCTAGGAATGGATGACAGGAAGTATAATCTATTGTTAGCAAAGCTAACCAAAGAAGGGACAATCATGTTAAATAATCTCCCAAACAAAGCATTAAATAAGAAAAAAAGGTAGCCATAAAATTGAGAAACTGTATTAATTTTTATAACTCCATTTAGATTAGTGTTTATTAGAATATTGTCTTACTGCTCCAGAATGCCTTTCACTACAAACATTCTACAAGTTATCTATTCAGAGACATATATCCACAATTGACATGCAGCTAACTTTGGGGCTGAAAACAGCAACTCTGTAGGAGCACAATTTGGTCAACAGGAGCTGAATGTGCTCCAGGTGCCAAGGACAGGACAAGAAGCAATGGGCTTAAACTTCAGCAAGGTGGGATTAGATTGTACATTAGGAAAAACTTCTTAACTGTCAGGGTGGTTAAACACTGGCATAAATTGCCAAGGGCGGTTGAGAGATATTTAAGAGCAGGTTAGACAGACACCTATCAGGGATGGTCTAGAGACTCTAGATGGTGCCTTGGTACCGCCGTGAGGGCAGAGGACTGACCTGATGAGCTCTCGAGGTCCCTTCCACTTCTAATGTTCTATAATTCTATGAAGACCTCACAGGACTAGGCACAGATATTAACTCTGCAATGGTTTGATCCAGGGAGCGAAGAAATACACTCTTCCTGACTCAAACTACAGGAGGAACATCAGGTTTATTTCACTAAGCTTTGGAAAAGGTGCATAACATAGAAGATTGGTGGAAGGTTCATACAAATATTGATACCTTTAAATCCACAGTAACCCTAATGCCATGCAGGGTCACTAGCTCACAGAAAAGAGCATCTGAACCACACAGCATGAGGCTCTGAATCTTGAGTCTGGAGGGGCATCAAATTTGGAGCAACAGTGTGCTCCAAAAGTCAGCCAATTGTGATGGGGGAACATCTCACATTGACTTTCGGCAGTCAAGGAGGTTGCAATTCTAGGTAGATAGACAATGACATTTGGGGGATTTACAGTCCTGTTTACTGATGGTTAGAGCTCTCCTACCAGGAGGCAGGCATGCATCAACATCAGTGATGAGAAGTTTAAGATATAGCAAAGGTTTGCAGGGTAAAGAGGAAGCATGCATTAGGGACAGAGCAAAAGGTATGGGATAAAATGTTGCCTGGGAGATGCTGATGTTGTTGGGAGCTGCAGGCCTCATGGCTCCTTCTGAATCCACCCAGGAAACAGAAGCACATTACAATAAAACACAGTAAAAAAAAAAGTTATCCTAAACATCTTTAGACCTTAAAGCAAAATCAAATTAATTCTGAGTTTATAGATGCAAAGCAGAGTCTGGTTCTCTCCTAGCAACTTCACATGTACTCTAGATCTAAATCTAGTTCTCATAAGCATATTACATTGTAAATGTACCTTTTTATGCATAGTTATCAAGGTTTCATTTTAAAAAATACATGCACTGTCTCAGTGATGTCTGTGACAGCTAACACATGGCTCAGCAGAGCTTCTAAAAGAAACCTTCTATACAGAGAAGGTATGATGTTGCCTTTAGTGAAACTTTAGATTTCAGTTTTCTACTGAAGTCTCACTGCAAAAATTTCAATTTTCTAATCTCTTGTTCTGTGCTGTCTTCCTGAGTACTGCTGCTTTTTCTATTTCCTACCTTTCTTTACTTTGAAAACTTGTGCCTTTTAGATGCACGCTTGGCCAGGCAGCTGACTTTATTTGTTCAGCAGAATAATTACTTCTCCCTCGGCTTCAAAGAGGGAAAGGACAACGGTGTGGCAAAAGAGAGTTTATTGTAGATTCTGTACTCATATGGTACAGATGATATTGAATATTGAAAGACCACTTCTACTGTGCTAAACTGTCCCTTGTTGCATCTATACTACAGTGATCTTTTGAAAGACCATCTTCCAGAAGATCTCTTCTGGAAGATTTTCTTTTGAAAGAGCACATCCACACACAAAAAAGTGGATCTAAAGATTGATCCTTTCTACTGATAGAGATCATCCACATAGTCCCCACTCTTTCGAAAGAATGGGCCAGGGATTAAAACATCTGGTGCCACGAGGACTGCTGCTACAAAAAAGGGCCTGTGGAGCATCTACACGCGCTTCGTTTTGAAAGAAGCTTTCAAAAAGAGGCACTCTTACTGATATGGGAGCAGAAGAGGACTTCTGGAAGAAGAACTGGATTATTTCATTTTCGGATCTACAGAGCACATTGTGTGTGTGGATGCTCCATGTGTTCTTTCAAAAAAGGGCCTGATTTTCCAAAAGACCTTGCTAGTGTAGACATGGCCCCCCATGTTTACTAGCACAAGCCACACTACCAGCAAGAAGACACCTCCCTGGCTTCTTATGCCCACCACCCAGGATCAATATTTTGAAACAAAATCCCAAACCAGAGCCCCTTTGGCTTCACTCATGCCTCACAACATTGTTCTTGCAATTGGTGGGAGAGGCTGTTACTGAGTTATATAAGGTGACAGATTTCTCTCACCACTTCAAGAGAAGGAGCAACCTGCTGCCTTGTCTCCTTGAGGCTCTGTGGTTTCCCAGTCCTAAGGAATTTAGGAAGAGACCTTTCCTTCAAAATCAAACTGCACTGTGATTCCAGTTTCAAATGTTATCTTCTATAGCCAAAAAGAATCTATGCTTATCTGCGAACCTCAGTGAAGTGCTGTCCATTCATAAAGCAAAAAGTTAATACCCACAATGCCAGATATACATTATTATGCAGTTTTCAAAAATGGAAACTCTGAATGCTGAATATCACCTTTTTAAAACTGAATGACGCACTAAAGCTAGACATGCTGCCATATTCAATACAAAACTAATGTTGCATTTGTGTTAAAAGACAGTGATATTGTAGGGGAAATAATGACACAATAGTGAGTATGTTAATTTGAGAATGCAACGAAGGTGATGGAACCATGACATGCTTTCAGGATGTCCCTGGTTTTAATTCTGCAGCATGGGCAGAGACACACACAAAAAAAAAAAAGAAAAGGAAATAGAAAAATAAAGACTAAACTGTTTCTATCACCTGAAAGGTACATTGGACAGGCTGTCAGCAACCGTAGTGAAATTCTCCACTGCAGCTCAGAACAGGGATGCTGGATTTAATATACCAAAACACTCATAAATTGTACCAAAGATAATATGACAAGGACTATTTTGATGGAAATTTGCAGGGCGAGAAATCCTTACTGTACAGTCTCATTAAAAGTTTGGTAGTGACTCATATCCTTGGAAACAAATCTTGCAACACACTGTAGTGACAAATCACAAACTACCACACACAGTGGTGGCTAGTGATCGCACAGCATTTTAAACATAACAGACACTAATGCCTGGCCAAGGATGTTGATTGCTGCATTTGCAGCAGACTCATGCAGAAACCTATGGATCAGAAGACATGATACAAGGCAAGTTAGTCTATGACATTAATAATCAGAGAGTTCTGAGATGATCTTTGGCAAGTCCGCCCTAGATGATACAAAAGTATTGGAAATAGCTCAAAGCACAATGGCTGAACGAAAAATAATTCAGACTTGCAGAGCAGTCTCAAGGCACACACAGCCGCTTGACAATCAGCAGTATGCAAACACTTTCAAACGCATGGCTGAAATTAAGCAACATCTGGGCAGTCGGAGACGGCTCCCAAAGCTATATAATAGCCTGCGTGAGTTTGTGTCAAAGTCAGAGGGGAAGAGCAAGTGAGCAAGCAAGTGGATGCGTACATGTGTGCACCAGAGACACATGCTATAACTCATGCTCACTCAGGGATGTGGAATGCTGCAGCTGCCAGAAAACATAGCCATCTTGCTAAGATGTGCTCTGCTGCAATTCAGCTGCAAAACCAAAAGGCTCCCCATGGAAATTTCATCTCAGCAGGAGCACAACGAAATAGAACCATACTTGGAGATATCACCCCAACCAGGGCAAAATTAATAGATCGTGTCTGTCTTGGTGAGTCCTGGACACTTGTCATCTCATCTCTCCAAGCTTTGCCTCTCTCTTATGGTATCTGTAAGGAAGGTTACAATCAATACCAAAGAGAGAACAGGATTTTGTCACTGGGCAAGAAAGGAGAGAGATACAGGTGAGAGGAAGCATAACTCAAGGTTAGTAGGAGAAGAGATGTATGAGATGAGCGACAGACAGTGAGATACAAACCTGGGAAGAGGTGGAAATAGAGGGAAGAAGAAGATTTGGAGGGAGCAGTGCTCAGTCAAGTCAGAGGCTTTCACAGAAGGAAATGGAGGACAGACACACACAAAGACATGCAGGGGAGAGGCAGATAAACCCATCAAAAGCACGGGTGGGCAAAATGACATGTAAACACGTAGAGTTATGGAGAGAGATTTGGGTAGAGGAAGAGAAAGAAATGTTTGCAAACTCACAGAAGATGGTGAATAAAATTCATAAACACAAAGATGCATGTGCACACATACCCATGCACTCTACAGGAAGGAAATAAAGGCATTAATTCACTCCTTCCTTGGTCTTCATCAGTCGACACTCAGGATATGCTACATGGCTGATCTATTGGTAGGGCCATATGTGAGGCCTAAGGGTTACCAGGCTGGGGGACCCGATTGTTTAGCTGGTTCAGTATGTTGCACCTAGTCAGAGGCTGTTGGTTTGGAGGTGTGCTCTGTGTAGGGTTGTATTTATAATAGCACCAGGAGTTTGAAGAGGTATAAACCCAAGCAAACAAAAGCATTTGGTTGTACTGGCACCAGATTTCATTTGTACTGTTGTTTGACGGTCAGCGCATTGACACACACCTGATCAACCCTCCTCCTTCATCCAGGCTTGGGACTGGCATGGAGCTCAATGACACAAACATATAGAAAGTCATGGAGATGCTATCTGGGAAAATGCTACTCTTGCCTTTATCAGGAGCATTAAAGAACAATGCATCCCACAGCTCCAGTGTGATTAAGGCAGCTGAAGCTAAACTGGGACAAGATTAAGACTGACACACTGTCTATTTAAGCACTCTCCTAGAAGCGCTGTACTTCATTCACAGAAGACAGTGCCAATAAGTCAGTCACTTCCCACAGACAGCCAGATTGAAGGCAGATATTTCTAAAATTTATCTCAGCAACCTGCCTCTGAGTCTTACTGTTGGCCTGGACTTCGGCGCATCCAGCCCACAGATAAATATGGCTTTACTTCAGCTGTAAATCCAGCCATAAGCTTCACTCTGCTGGTGTTCTCCAGGAGCCAAGAGGAAAATCCACTGGTTTTGAAAACATAGGTGAGCCAGAAGTCACAGAAGAACGTTAGCTAGGTCACACCAGCAGCTCTTTAAAGAAGCATGGCTAAGCAGTAGGGGATGTACAGGTTGGCTACTGTGAGTATTCTGAAGCGGATGAAAGCTGTCCTTGCATATGACAAAGAGCTAAAGATTCAGAGAGCTCTTCAGAGGGATATTTGTACCTCTCTTTCTGCCAGTATGGTTAGAAAGATCTGTATTCCTGAGGTGCGCAGGTTTCCACTGCTCCCTGTGTCATTAACTCTACAGCAGCTAATGCAAAATGGCAGAGCATTTCAGCTAAACATGGAAACAGGGAAAGGAATGGTCTCTGCCTAAGACCAGAACTATCTTTCCACACAGTCTGAGGTCACCACACCCACAGTCGTCAGATGCAGTCTTATACAGAAATAGAATGCCACCAGCAGCCGAGTCTGGGTGTGACACAA
The DNA here is from genome assembly GCF_033958435.1 of Carettochelys insculpta. Classification (NCBI taxonomy): domain Eukaryota; kingdom Metazoa; phylum Chordata; order Testudines; family Carettochelyidae; genus Carettochelys; species Carettochelys insculpta. Next base: position 47,319,718 of record NC_134147.1, on the reverse strand, counting down.
AACGTGCAGAGAGCATCACAAGACAGCTTCTTAGAAAGTAACAGCTTCCGCAGATAATGCAACAATTTAACCAGGTGTTGTCAGATCCAATCAGACACACTCCTGCTACGCATCATAGCGTTAATGTAGGTCAAGCCACTTCATTCCCCTCTTCTATTAAATCTCCCACACTTGTTATGTAGATAAATGCAAAACAAACAGCAATCTAAAAATAGGCTAAGAAGCCAGAAAGATTACTTGGATTATTCCTTAAACAGTCAGGACAGCGCGAGAGAAACAGCACTGAAGCCACAGTTCTTAAGCTCTGGAACTCATGGAAGTCTAAAAATATTTGAGACATTTGGCCTATGTTTAGGGTGCTATTAATTTTTCTTAGTTGGGTCGTCGGAAGGCAAAGCTGCAGTGCATACTGCATATGCAATGAATGTTAGGAACATGACTGACGGCTAAGGTATCTCAACAGAACTTAAAGAGGAAATATAACAAATCATGCCAGAAATGCGGAACAAAGTGTTGCAAGTAAAATAAAATAAATCTCTTCAATTAATTACCTGTTGTCCTTACTGACTGTCTCAGTGGCTTTCACATATGCTATATATTTAATGGGGGAGGGTTAAATCTCACAAACTTTTACTAAAAAAACAAGTTTAAAAAAAGCAAAACCACCTTTCAGACAGTCTCTTGTTTAAAAAATGGCTAAGTAAGTGTAACAGGAATGTTTGGGGAGAGGGAAGAGGAAATCTTACCTGGTATGTACTCCAAACCTGCTTAAACTGAGACCCTCCACAGGGAACACCCACAAACCACTTTGGAGTAGCACCACCACAAGCACTGTAATGCAGTAGCCCGGCTGCAGCTATCAGTGTAAAGATTACTCAGAAAGATTAAAAGCAGTAATTTGAATTTTCATTAAAGGTAGAGAAAACTGTTGGGCAACTTGGGGGGGACGATCAGCTGAGTACTGCCAAGGTGAAAAATTTTTCAAAAATCTACCCCTGCCATGATACCATTAAAAAAGTGGTATCATTAAAAAAGCTATTTTTTGGCTTGTCCGAGTTACAGAGCTGCCTTTTGCTCTATATCTCATGCCTCTTGTAACTTCTTACTTGAGAAAATGAGCACTAAGGAGAAAGAACAGTGGCTGCTTTACCACAGAGCAGTGAGCGATTTCTCTTATAACAACCTTTCTTAGTCTGTAAACTACTGTGCCAGGCACCAAATTTCACTGTTTAGTTTTCTATTCATCTAGCTTTTTAAAAACAACTATACCATTGTATAATATCTGGGGATTTTTGTACCACTTTTGCTGTACAGCTAATTCATTCTCTCTAGGTTCTTATACCACCTTCCTCGCCATAGTATCTGTGAACTTTTGAGGGATGCATGAAGTAATAAGACAGACATCCCTCCTGCGAATTTTGCTCCTCCTGTCCTCAGAGAAGGGATGTTCAGTGTTTCCTATTACTAAAGCAAGGATAAAATCACATGGTTAGTCTTCAAGGTGACCTCAATGTGACCTTCCATATTGAAGCATTCATACTAGGCGCGATTCTTATACCATTTCTTAGGCTAACATCTCACTCCACAACAAGCCCCTTTGGTTTCAATGGTTCTTTATGTTTCTGGTAATTTTACTAACATATCACATGACCTGAATGAACAAGCAAACACAAATTCTTCTCTATAGACACTGAAGTACTGATGAATGGCAAATGCCGATCAAGCCCGAGGTAATAGTAGTAAGAGCATTTGAATGGACAAGAAGAGAGACAAAGTAATAAAAGGTTATAGATAACATGAAATCTGTCAAGACTTTAAAGAAAAACTAACACAATAATCACTGAGTTGACTTCCGTGAAATAGAAAATATTAGTGTTAGCTTACATAGTGTGAAATGAAATTTAAATGCATTTGGGGCAGACGAGAGAGGAGAAAAATAAAGCGTTCATAATGCAATGTCAGGTGTCTGGTTTTGAACTGCTTTGTAAACAGCTGGAACATCCCAAGGCTATATCATTGAGGTATTACAGAACAAAGCTATTACCTGTCTTGAACCTACGTCTTATTTTTTTTTCAGTTAAAACAATCGTAAACAAATCAATTTTGATGGAAAACATGCTCTATAAAGGAATATGAAAACAACATTGCAAAGTTAAAAAAGCCCAACTCATAGTCCATAATTTTGTCTTGTGTTTCAAAGTAATAAGAATTACTAAACACTAGCTAAAAAACTTCTAGTGATCAAAGTCACCTTGAAAGATCAGTGCCAATATGTGAAAAGGGGTCAGTGTCCTGTGCAGATGCACACAGATTATTAAAATCTGGGATAACTTTGCAAGGCTAGGGCACTAAACCAAACACAGCTTCACTGGGCCCTGTTCTGCATACATTTAATTTCATTCTCAGAGCTTCCAGGACTGCTGCCAATCAGGTCTGTTGTGTAGGATTTCCCATAGTGCATGTCTGATACATGTCAGGGGGAGCAACCAAGTTGTTGTTGCTTTTGGGTGACATTGTGGTGCGGTCTGTTGCCTGGTGGAGCTAGTGATCTAATTTAAGGTCCTACTGAAAATGGATGTAAAGTTCAATCAAATTTTCCATCCTCAGCATCAAGCAAATGCCATTTTAAATAAAACACTATGAAAAACATACACATTACTTGGAACATTTATTATTAAGCACACAAAAATAGAGCTTGATCTTGCGAAAACTCAGGTACGTGCATTAATTTATTAACCCATGGAACTTCTTCTTGTGTGAGAGAAGGTCTTCATATGCCAAAGGTCAGGTCCTCAGCTGTGGCACTATGACGTTCTTCTAATATGAACAGTGGGGGCAAACGATCTAACTCATTTGAAGATGAAGCTCAGTATGTTTTGAAGAGAGGTATGGAAAAGGGTTGTGAGCAAAAGCAGGGGACTGCGCTCGATGAAACAAGTAGTCCCTTATAATTGTATGCTCCTGGCTATGTCTACACTAGCCCCAAACTTTGAAATGGCCATGTAAATGGCCATTTCGAAGTTTACTAATGAAGCGCTGAAATACATATTCAGTGCCTCATTAGCATGCGGGCGGCCGTGGCACTTCGAAATTGACGCGGCTCGCCGCCACACGGCTCCTTTTCGAAAGGACCCCACCTACTTCAAAGTCCCCTTATTCCCATCTGCTCATAGGAATAAGGGGACTTTGAAGTAGGCGGGGTCCTTTCGAAAAGGCACCCAGTCTGGACGAGCCGCGCGGTGGCGAGCCGCGTCAATTTCGAAGTGCCGCGGCCGCCCACATGCTAATGAGGAGCTGAATATGTATTTCAGTGCTTCATTAGTAAACTTCAAAATGGCCATTTGCATGGCCATTTTGAAGTTTGGGGCTAGTGTAGACACGTCCCCTATGTCTCCAGGACACAGCCAGTAGAGATCAGTTCATAACACAGCTATTATTTAATGTTGAAATTTCAAGAGCACTCAGAGATGTCAACCGCAATCAGAACTCTGTGGCACTAGGCGCTATTCAAACATACACACAGACAGTCCCTGCCCCAGAAAACTTAAAGTCAAGTTGTTTCTTCACTCCGAGATGGAAAGAAACCAAATAGCACTCTTGTTAAAATTCACATGGAATAGGTCATGCAGAAGAGGGCCATAAATTACACTGGGGAACTGGAAGAAACCAAGTCTTGCCAGCTTTAAAGTGAAATAGGAGACCCATCTGCCCCAGTAATGACAGCTGCAGAATACTCAAGTTACACTCCCCAAGCAAACTCAAAATACTCGTGAAGAAAACAAAATGGATTAAACTAAGTATCTCTTAGGTCAGACATTATGCATTTTCAATTATTTGTGTAATATAACCTAGATATAATATAAAATATAATATAATATAATATAATATATTGAAGGAGATGAGTAGGACACAGAGGACAAACATAGAGCTAAGACCAAGGTAACAAGGTAACATATCCCCTCCTAATAATGTGCCATAGAACACAATGTTTTGAAAAGTGGCTCGCTCCAGATACCTCCCACAATGGTATCAGTCGTCAATGATGCCGTAACACCTCATTTCATCTCAGCTCTCTTTCCCCCCAATCCTTCAGTGTTTCACATGCTCTAACTGTTGCCAGAGGAGGTTGTGAAGACAGAGACTTAAACAGGGTTCAAAAAAAAACTAGATAAGGTCATGGAGGTTAGGTCCATCAATGGCTATTAGCCAAGATAAGTAGGAATGGTGTCCCTGGCCTCGGTTTATTGTAGGGTGGACATGGATGTCCGGAGAGGGATCACTTTTGTGATTCTCTGGTTCCTCTTCACCCTTGAAATGGGTTTTCTGGCCATTCTTGTAGCCTTTCTATGACCATAGGAACTCTCCCCTTCCCTGCTATTCTAACTGGGTGTGTCTGCATGAGCCACTTCTTTCGGAAGGGGCATGTTAATGAGGGCATTTGGAAGATGGTAATGAGGTGCTTCCATGAGTACGCAGCGCCTCATTAGCATAACGGCAGCCACGGCGATTCAAAAGTGCTGTTTTTGAATCACACACCACCCCTATAGCCGGGGGCCTTTCAAAACAACCTCTCAGTCTTCAAAAGCCCCTTCTTCCCATTTGTTTTGGGAAGAAGGGTCTTTCAAAGACTGGGGGGTTGTTTTGAAAGGCCCCCAGCTACACGGGCGGTACACAATTCAAAAGTGGTACTTTCGAATCGCCGCAGCTGCTATTATGCTAATGAGGTGCTGCATATTCATGGTAGTGCCTCATTAGCATCTTTTGAACTCTCTCATTAACATGCCCCTTCTGAAAGGAGGGGGCTCATGTAGACACAGCCACTGGGATTTGCAACGTTTCCCAATATAATATCAGTGGAGTCATGTGGATTGCTGACTGCAGAAAAAGGGCCATGACAAATAGCAATGTATCTAAGTTGGTGGTACCTGCTGGCATATCAGAGAAGTCAGTGGTAGGTTCTGTCTTATTAAAAACCTTCATGAGGGAGCCTGGGAATGGGTCAAGAGACTTACAGGCCAGATCCTTCTCCCCTCAGGCACAGCTGTAGTATGAAATCATTTTGCCAAATAGCTTCTTTTACAAATTCCTAAGGAATGGTGCGAGATAAGGCAATTCTGGTCATGAATCCAGTTCCATGCCTCATGAGGCGTTAGAAACAACAGTGAGGAGAAAATATTTTAATGGTTATTGTGATTACTGATCATTTTGATGTTTGGCAATCTAATTTGGAGAAGCAATTGAACTAGCAATCTTTTTTTATAACACATTATACGATTTATTTCTTTTGGTATCTTCCATTTCACATGCTTCTAAAGGATCTTATCATCAATCAGTATATTTTGAATTGTTGAAATTTATTCTGCTGCATTGGCAGCCAGTGCTGATAACTACAAATGTGAATCACTGAATTGTAAATTATAATATAGCGCATCACTGGATTTCTTTAGGCAGAGACTTTGTCACAGTGTCGCAGGAGTGACGCTATATTACTCTGAGTTCACTTTCAGTTTAACATGTAAAGTCAATTGAGTGGCAATGGAACTTGAGCAAATTTCCACCCTGAAATTCACGACTGAGGAAACCTTCTCCCCAGTTAGCTAACTGAATATCAGGGCAGGGTTTAAAGGACACCTTTATCCAGAATACCCTGCCAAGAACGGCAGCACTAGGAGAACTGGTTAGTGCAAGAGAGCGGGTCATTGCTAACAAAACTGTTTGATTAGAAAGAGCAGGTAAGGAAGAAGAAAAGGATAATCAAACCAAACACAGATCAGTGCATGTCCATGAGCATGAAGATCTTTAGGAAGATCTGCAAAGTTTTTTTTACCTCCTTTCATGGTAGAACCATAAAGATGATGGATGAAGAGAGAAAACTCTGGCGTGTAGCACCACCACTAAATATGCTCATAACAAGTAAGGTGGGCGAAGGTAAAATGTCAGTAAAAAACTCCAGGGGAGGTCTCAGCACATCACAGAGCTGTCTCTGTCTGCAGATGATTCTTATGGGTCACACAGCAAACCTGAACTTCAAGATATGGCATTCCCAGAGCAGTTCTGCTCCCACCATGCCACAAGAGTTAAGTCTGTGTGCAGTCATTACAAAGACCAGTTCACCCAGGCCATCAAAAGAACAGGGAGTTGTGGGGTGTTTCTTACACATTTCTAAAACAAGAGCTAGCGTCTTCCTCTTTATAACCCTACTTCCCTAGAGTGAGCTCATCCAGAAGGACTTGCCCCTCTCATTTCTACTGCTTCTAAAACTTCCTCCTCTGCGTATGGAGTTGCCTGCAATTTGTGGAGTGCAGCGTAGTGGAATTTGACCCATTTTTTCCACTGGCTTAAAAAAAAACAAGACTATTGGTTCTACCATCACAAGCAGCTTTCCCTCAGCAAATCACAGCAGTGCACTTGCTGAAATTAGTCTATTTCAAATTTACTAGCCATTATTTTCAAAAATCTAAACTAAACAAAAGCTAAAAGGGTCAAATGCTGTCCAAATACTGCATAAACTGCTAGTACTACACCAAGTGTGTTGTAATAGGTCAGTTACGTACCTTTTAATGAAGTCCTAAGATATTTTGGCTATGGCAAGAGCTGTTTCTCAGGCCACAGCCCACCTTCCCAAGACATTATTCATGCCTTCCCCTTCAGCAACAAAGAAATAACATTAGAGCTGGGGGAAATTTTCATGACTAGAAAATTGTGTGTACAAAACTTTTTTCTCCCCAGAGCAGGAAAAGTAGAAATATTTCATGAATTCATACCCGTTTTTCAGAACAGTTTTAGCACTATTATATGAAATGTTTCAAAGTTTTGGTGCAATATGACTTCTTCGTTTCAAATTTTCCTTTAATTTTATTTTAAAATAATCAAAGCTTATTGACACTGAAACAAAATGTTTTGTCTGAGTTTATGCCCAAATGTTTTTTTCTTTAAATTTGATTTGCCCAACAATTTTTTTTGGGGGGGAATCACTTTTGTTTTCCTCACAAATGATTTTTCCACATTTTTGTTATAAGAATTGCCACAGAACTGCCCAAACGATGATTCATATAATTATCCTTACAGTTCATCAGTGTTTGGAGAAGAGGCAGCAAGATTTTTGTGATAGATCAATTCTTTTGCTTTATAGCATATGGAAATTCATGAACAAATACAAAAATATAGTGCAGTAGTAGCAGCATTTCATGCTGAAGGATCCGCTTGTAAAAGTTTTATTCTGGAAAGGAAAAAGAAAGCAAAAAGCCTCAAAGACTTGCAAAGATTTTCATGCAAAGACTTTCCCATGTGCTAAACCTTACACAAAATGAGGTTACAGCTACACTGAAGAGCTTACAGCTTAATTATTCCAGTCTCTGCAAATGGCAGTAGCTGTGTCAGCAGGAGAAGCTTTCTGGCCATTATACTGCTTTCCACACTGTCATTTAAGTTGGCACCAGTCATGTTACATGGGCTGGCTAATTCACAGCCCTGAGTGACATATGTCAATATAAACTATCTTGGAGCCATAGCCTGAGCATTCTCACTGATGTCATGGATTCCAAAAGTGTTAATCTAAGCACACACCAAAGTCACTGAAAAACTGGGTCTTTAACTATTGTACAGCCATTTCAACTGAATGAAGGTTCATGGGTTCACAGCTGTTCACGGACATCTCAAGCAACAGTGATAATATGGCTCTGGTGATTTTGGTAATCTGTTTGGAAATGCTGTGTTTGGTAATGCTGGAGAAGGAAGGAGTATTTGGGTTTCACAGCACTCATGTGGTACCCGACTGAAAAACAACCAGATTTAAAAAAAAAAAAAAAGGACACACTCCAATCTTTCCTCTCACACTCCAGCCCCAAAGCATAAGGGACTGGATCTGTACCATGGTTAACAGAGATGACCTCTTCCTATTTGTCTGTTGTTCTAGAAGACACAGCTACAGGCATTGCATATAATATAAATAAAATTAGTTCAAAATGAAATCTTATAAAGGCAACATTGATTTATATTACAACTATAATCACCCTTTCAAATTCTCTTCTACAAATTAAAATAGCCTACTTATTAAAGCCGTGTGATCATTTTGCATTTCACTGTTCTGCAGCTACATTAGACTTCCAGCTTTTTTATGAAAAATGAAAGCTCATAATTGGAGTCAGCTGGAAGCAAATAAATCCAATGCAAGGTCAAAGAAGTATTTTACCATTCTAAGGGCACCATGGGAATAAAGTGGTGAGGATTCTGAACTGACTGCCCTTCTGTGTGCCTGTTTATTGACGATAAAAGGAAGAATTCAGACCTAAAAAAAAAATCACACTGGAATCAGACCCTTATTGATAAAGCCCTTGATGATTCGTACTGTCACACTGGAATCAACATATCATAAGTCTTCTGCTACCCATGCTTTGTAAAAGAAAGAAAGGTAGATGGATGGAATCGGAGGATAACTCACAAAGTTGATTCTGAAGTTCTGATGAAAGACTGTCCCTCTGAGAACAAAGTCAGTGTGTAACTCTGTAATTAGACTTCGGATGCAAGGTCTACCATGTATTAGCCTAGTGTTGTTATCAGTGGTCTCTGGAGATAGTGGGCAAACATACACTAATGATTGCTGAATTTGATTATGTTTCCAAATTAATTGCTCTTTGGCCTGTTGGGAATATGCAATCAGATACTGGGGCTGCTACTGGATAACCCGATCTGATTATTGTATTCAGCCTGGATACGTATTTAAACACACTCAATTTACATAGCCAAGTTGACAAATAAGATTTTCCTTCGGCAGCACAAACACTCTCTACTTCAACAGTTCACTGTCTGCTCATAGTCAGAGGTGCTGGAACTAGTGGGTTAGGAGGCAGCTTGAAAGGGTTTCCATTGTATCCAGGGCTTACACTTTCTTTCAATGGCTCTCAGCGCCCCCAATATAAAAATTGGTCAAACACTCCTGCTCTTTGTATCCCACATTGTCTAAATTCTGACAGTCGGGTACTGTACTTGATTTATTTTGGTGGACGCTGTGAAGATGGGGTAATGGCTGCCAGCAGAATGTTTTCATATTTGGTTTCTCTTTCCTCGTTTCGCTCTGCACATTGCAAGAGCTGACAACATTCTCTTCTGCACACAAGGTGAAAGAAAGAAGGTCCTTACAAATTCAACAGGATGTTCACCTCACACTGAGCTCATATTACCAATATGAAGAAATCTCTGGGTTCCAGGGAAGTGACCTCTTATGAAATTCGTGGACACAGAACTGAACATCAATTGACTTTGGACAAAAATTTAAAAAAAAATGCATAGTCTATAGAAAGGGAAATAAAGGGCAGTTTTATAAACTGACATCAAATGTTTCTGTGAACTGTTCTACAGAACTCTAGTTAAAAGGTAAATGTTATTATTTGCAACATAGCACATAGAGGTAATCTTGTAGCAGACTATTCTTTTCTACCAGTAACGACTACAGAGTATATTTTAATCCAAAATTCATTTTAAACACAGAAGTGAGCAGCTCAGCAAAAAATCATTGTATGCTTTTAAGAATGCACAATTATTAACCATGACATTTCTGGGTTACCTTTCATTTTAGCTACCAGGCACTCTCAATGTTAAAAATAGATTACACTTCAAGTACTCAATAGGAGGAACACAGAGTTCTTAAATGTGAGTGCTGCCTCTTTGCAGTGTTTCAGTGAAAAATCAGAAACAATCTGCAGCCCAGTGAATGAGAACTGATTCACTTATGGAGTTTCTAACATTTCTATTCTGACACTGCCTCTAAAAGCCAGTTTAAAACAACCCTTGCCTATCAAATTGAAGAGGAATTATTCTCAATTACAGCCCTCTGTCTTTTAAAAAGCATAGTCGATGATCACTGATGACCTTTTCTATGACAGGTCAAACAGATGAAAAATTCTGACAGGCATTCAATTTTGAAGCTCCAGAGAAAGAGAATGGGGGGAAAAGGTTACTTTGCCCAACTATGTCTCATTCCCTGCGTACTATTAGTAAACCCACATTGCTTTTTCTCCACTAAATAAATTGCACGTGGCAATGTAATTTTGTGTTAAGTCATTAGCTTAATGTTTTAATTTTGGTATCATTTGCTGAAATCGCCTCACAATCAATCATTTCAGCTTTTCATTTTGCACCTCTGGACAGTTTTGCTAAGCAGCATAATTTTGCTCATCTCTCCCTCAGCAACTGTATAGCCAAGTTGCAGAGGAACCTAGTGGAATGTCCCCTCCTAAACCACAGCAACAGAACCCTTTTTATTCAGGTGGCCCTGCTGTAAACACCTTGCCTAGGAATTGAGTGGCTTTATTTCAAAGTTTAAATGAATTGAAATTACATGAATAGATTTATTCAGCTATCTGCCATTATCAAAAACTCTTCATTTAAAAGACTAGATACTTTATTGAGAAGTAAAAAGGAGGGTTGATCTGTCATAGAATCATAGAATCCTAGGGGCTTGTCTACACTTGCCCCCCAGCTTTGAAGGGGGCATGGTAATCAGGGCGACGGGAGATTACTAATGAAGTGCTGCAGTCAATATGCAGCACTTCATCAGGCTAATTCTCCCCTGCAGCAACTTTGAAGTGTCAAACTTCAAAATGCCAGCATGCGTGTAGCTGTGGGCACTTTGAAGTGCCCATGCAACTTGGACGTTGCCTTTACTCCTCAAAATTTTGAGGAGTACTTCAAAGTAGAGTGGGCACTTTGAAGTGCCCACAGCTACAAGCACGCCGGCATTTCAAAGTTTGACACTTCAAAGTTGCCACAGGGGACAATTAGGCTAATGAGGTGCTGCATATTCACCACAGCACTTCATTAGTAATCTCCCATCACCCTGATTACCATGCCCCCTTCAAAGCTGAGGGCAAGTGTAGACCCAGCCTATGGCTGGAAGGGACCAAGGTCACCTAGTCCACTCCCCTGCCTAAAGCAGGATCAACTCCAACTAAATCATCACAGCCATGACTGTGTCAAGACGAGACTTAAAAACCCCTAGGGATGGAGATTCCACCACCTCTCTTGGTAACGGATTCCAGTTTTTCACTGCCTTCCTGGTGAAACAGTTTTTCCTAATAACCAACCTACACCTTTCCCTCTGTGACTTCAGACCACTACTCCTTGTTCTGTCATTTGTCACCATTGAGAACAGCCTCTCTCTTTCCTCTTTAGAGCCCCCTTTCAGAAAGTTGAAGACTGCTATCAAATCGCCCCTCAGTCTTCTCTTCTGCAAACTAAGCAAGCCCAGATCTCTCAGCCTCTCCATGTAGGTCATGATGTGCTCCATGACGTACCCCTAATCATTTTCGTTGTCCTCTGCTGAACCCTCTCCAATTCGTCCACACCCTTTCTATACTGGGGACCCCAGAACTGGATGCAATACTCCAAATGAGGCCTCAGCAGAGCCGAGTAAAGGGGAATAATAACTTCTCTAGATCTGCTGGGAATGCTTCTAATATACCACAATGTGCCATTAACCTTCTTGGCTACAAGGGCACACTGATGACCCATAATCAGCCTCTCATCCACTGTAATCCCCAAGTCCTTTTCTGCTGCACTGCTACTTAGCCAGTTCTTCCCCAGCCTGTAACAGTGCTTGGGATACTTCCATCCCAAGTGCAGGACTCTACACTTGTCCTTATTGAACCTCATCAAATTTCTTTTGGCCCAATCCTCCAGTTTGTCTAGGCCACTCTGGACCCTATCCCTACCCTCCAATGTACCTACCTGACCACCTAGCTTAGTGTCATCTGCAAATTTTCTGAGGGTGCAATCCATCCCCTCATCCAAGTCATCAATAAAGATGTTGAACAGTACTGGCCCTAGAACTGATCCTTGGGGCACTCCACTTGAAACCAACCATCAACCAGACACTGAGCCATTGATCACTACCTTTTGGGCCCATCTGTCAAGCCAGTTTTCTATCCATCTTACAGTCCATGTATCCAGTCCATACTTCCTTAGCTTATGGGCAACAATGTTATCAAAAGCTTTACTAAAGTCAAAGTATACCGCATCCATTGACTTCCCCATCTCCACAGAGTTGGTTACCTCATGATAGAAGCTAATCAGATTGGTCAGGCACGACTTGCCCTTGTTGAATCCATGTGGACTACTCTTGATCACTTTTCCTTCTTCTAAGTGCTCCAAAATGGATTCCTTGAGGATCCCCTCCATTATTTTCCCAGGGACTTAGGTAAGGCTGACTGGTCTATTGCTCCCTGGATTGTCCTCCTTTCCTTTTTTAAAGATGGGTACTATATTTGTCTTTTTCCAGTCATCTGGTTCCTCTCTCCATCTCAATGAGTTTTCAAAGACAATAGCCAAAGGATCTGCAATGACATCTGTCAATTCCCTCAGCACCCTTGGATGCATTAAATCAGGACCGTGTATTTATGTGTGTCTCAATTTTCTAAATAGCTGTTAATCCATTCTTTTCACACCGAGGGCTGCCCACCTCCTTCCCATACTGCATTGCCTAGTACTGTAGTTGGGGAGCTGATCTCATCTGTGAAGACTGAGGCAAAAAACGCATTGAGTACTTCAGCCTTTCCCACATCATCCATCACCAGGTTACCTCCCTCATCCAGTGATAGCCCCACACCCTCCCTGATAATCCTCCTTTTTTAAACATACCTGTTAACATAGCCCTTCTTGTTTCCCTTCACATTCCTTGTTAGCTGCAGTTCCAATCTTGCTTTCACTTTCCTGATTACCAGTTCCCCCATTCTCCAGCCATATATTTATACTCCTCCTTACTCATCTGTCCAAATTTCTACTTCTTATACACATCCTTTTTGAAAATGCACCTAATGAAAACGGAACTCCAGAAATATATACTTTCTCTAATCCCACAGCTTGTTTGTTAACCAAAGACTATGCAGCTAATGGATAATCATCTCCGTCAAGTATTTCTACAGTGATAGGCAGGGCTGCTGATGGGAGAGATGGGGGAGGGCAAAGAGGACGCTGGGCCTGCAGCAGTGGCAGATCCTTTATATAACCCCTGGAGTACCTCTTCACACAGCTCTCAGGCTGGGAGGCCCCAGCACTGTGATCTAGGTGACACTGAGGGCCTTCCATCACAGGCCGTTTACCTTCTAGGGGTGCAGAGCCTGCTCCTGGCCCGCACCTTACCCGGGGGCCCCACAGAAACACTGACTACAATGAGCAGACCTCAGGCAGCAGCTCCCACAGACTGCTCCATCCATAGATAGGATTCCAAGGGGGTTGGGGGGTGGGGGGGCAGTGCATCTGGAAGAATCACTCACTACAAAAAATCAGAAACATCTTGTATTGGTTTGGAAGTTCCTGGACTCCTCACCTTGTAACAACAGCAACCCAAATGTACCTGCCTAGACTTGCCACAGATAATTGCACCTCTGGTTTATCAGCACTCCAGCCCCTCTGCTGGGTTGCCTGGGAAACCAGGGTATCCATGGAATCCAATATGCATGGCCATGTTTCATCGTGGAAATGACTGGCTTTTGATAGTGCCTATACTCATTCCTATACAACATTGGATCAAATCTTGCATTCCTATTTAATACCCGCACACTTTCATGTGAGCTTGGCCTGGGGAACTAACACAGAAACCGACCCCTGATTAATCCAAACATTCAGTTAAGATTCTAAAGCACAGTAGAATCTTTTAAAATGAAAGTCTTCACTATATACAAACCACTGACATTACCATTAGCATTCTAATTAGATAACTAGGAGCATATCACAGAAAACATGTAGGAGCTTTGTAGCAACTGAATCTAGCTCTGAGGTTATTACTGTAACTTACACAAGGCCTAAACATCGTTTTTCTAGGTTTGCTGTCCTGGGTGGTATTAAATATCCTCTTATTGCTGGCCAGATGTTACTATACAAAGCCTTTTCCATTGTTTCTGCTCCACAAAAGCACAGGAGGAACTGGGCACAGGGCAAGAATATAGGAAACATGATTTCAAATATTTTATCATATTTTAAAAGTAATTTAGCAATAGAAACCTTTGTGTCCTTATTTATGAAGATTACCTGCTTTTGAAACAGAATATTTGCCCTTTTACTAAAGTTTTACAGGGCAAAAGCCCTTCATGCATTAACATAGTATTGAGTCCTGTGAACAATCAACAATGACCACGTATGAAGATGGGTGTGATTTAAATTGACAATTTACGTTTTGAAGGAGACACTTGTCAAGACTGTTTGGGCAAGAAGTTGACCTTCACGGTCCTCCCCTGTTACTCCCTTCAGTAATCCAAACCAAGATATGCAGCCATGTCTGGGCAGCAACTATCTGTTTAGAATGGCACACGAGTAATCATCATTTTGTTTATAGGCACCAGCAACATTATTTCACAGACACAACTGATGCTTGCACGTTAGACATTTGTCCCGCTAAGCTTTTTCAGCAGTTTTGTCCCAGCCCCTCCAGTCACGGGAGGACAAAACCGGAGTGAGCCCAGAGATGACAGCTGATGACTAACCAGCTACCTGATGCTGGCAAGGTTCCAGGAAAAAGAAGATACCACCGAAGCCTGTGGTGCTCCACCTTGCCGTGGGACCTGACAGAGGATGAGGTATTCTGGCAGCTGCTGAAGCTGATGTGAGTGGTTCTGAGTTGGACAGAAAGCAAACAGAGTATAAGTCATCCAGGGGAACGGATAATGTCTGGAGAAGAGCAAAGATTTTGGTAGATCCAGACCCATGCTCTCTAAACCTGCTGAGATTCATAGTGGAACTCTGACCCATAAGCACTGTGAATGTCTGGCAGCCTTGCTGCCAATGGGGGTGTGCGGCATGTGGCCTCAGCAGTCCTTTTATAAATCTGGGGCTTGAGGGGTGGAATCTCTGCCCTGTTCCAAGACGAGGGAGGGGTAAGAGAAAATTAGTTAGAAACTTCATTATTTTAAACTCATGGACCGTCCTGGCCTCTGCGTGGGAATAACCACTGCAGGGGACCCAGGGGCACACACACATCAGAAAGAAGCACACACATTTATGTAGGTATATAAATACTGTCTTCTTTAACACATACAGACAGAATGAGCTTGAGCTGGTATATCTATTCATCACAGCCAAGGGCTTTATGAGAGGAAACACTGCAGGCTTTAAATATTAACACATAACTCAAACACACAACCCCTTTTGCTCCCAAGCCTGACCCTTTGGATTTCAGAAGGGAAAAACAGGACTGGTCCCATTTTTGTTAAGTGTCTTCAGAGCCCTGACACAGACTCCATCACAGTATGTTATCTGGTTCTTTCCCTGTTCCTTAGTATCAGAACAGCCATCCTCACCTTTGCTCCAGGCCAGGCATATCCCACATCCAGGAATGAAGGAACCACTAATGATCTGAGCCGTGCAGATCATCAGGTGTCCCATGTGAGCTCTCCACTCCTAATCCACTTACAAAGGAGGTCCACATCAAGTTCATGGTATGTGGGGCTCCTTGAAGTAGAGAGCCAAATAGACATCAACAATCTTGAGTATTTATACAAGTTCCTCTTCAATTCCAAGCCAAATCAGGGTGCATGCATTTTTTGTTTGCTTGCTTGTTTGTTTGTTTTTTTAATTCACCTTCCTCACCTTCTGTGGAGTAGCAATGCTTGGCCCATGTGACATGATGTTTCATTTGGAAGATTATGACCTGTTCTGGCTACCTTAGGTTAAAAATAATACTATGGAAAGGAAAATAAAAGAACAGAGCGTAGAAAAGCAAGAGAGTTACAAGATCACATCAAGGATCTTAGATATTCTAAAAGATACCTGCTCCTGCCACCCACTGAAGTCATATGGAGTTTTATCACTAATACACCAGGAACACTTAGTCCCAAGGTTAACAGAATTCTAGAGGAAACAGAAGATTACTAAGTGTCCTCATTTCTAAACTGAATTCTGCTATGAAATCATGTCTGCATTTCCGGATGATGAATAAAACAAATGTATACTCCACCTCAGAGCACACCAGAAATTAAAAATGTATTAATTCATGCAAGCTCAGACCTGGGATAGATCCATTTTGTTGTGCTATATTATTTAAAAAAATATTTAGACAAGATGGAAATTTAGCTTGAAATATAATTCTGAAACTCCTGGGGTCCAGGACAGTGCTTGGACGAAAATCAAATGCTTTTCATCCAAGGTAGGGCACGAGCTTCATAAAAAAATTATCGTATGTTCAGTCACAAATGGTTATTGTAAAATCTTTATTAACCTAAGTGCATATAAAATTGTGAATTCTTAATATAAAGCAGTATTTGACTTTTAAATTTCATTTTAAGCTTGCCCCGTTCACTTGGAATGTGATTACAGAGTAAATTAAAAAGTAATCACATGTGAATTACATTTCCTCATGAATATAATGACTTCAGGAGACTGATTACCGTTAAGCAGTGCCTGTCCTACCTCATGCATACCTTCCCAGGTGAGATGTGCAAGATAGCTGTCGTGAGTTGATTTAATTTCCTTTCACTGGTAGTCCAGGGAGACAGGCTAAACAGATACAGACTCAGTATGTTCATTAGATCTGTATGTGTTCATCTCTTTTGTCCATCCAAGCACCATCTGCAAAATGCTATCGGTGCTGGCTTATGGTGGTGAGCAAGGCTTATGGGACTTGGCTTATCCTGTAGGCAATTTCCTAACCAGGAAAACTCTTTACATTTGGATTATTGGTGTATGTACCTGTAGATCTAGTCTGATTCTTATTCATGTCAGGTTACCGAAAAAAGTGCTCACAAGGAAGGAGTTTATGTTCTAACTGGGGAATAGAATACACATTTTTAAATCATTTTGCTTTTTTAATTGTTTTGTTGTTAAATTTAATCCAAGAGCTTTACATCCAGCAGGGACAATCTCATTATCTGTATATAAAAAAGCAGAATTCCCATCCTGCTCCTAACACTTACAATGGATCCAATCCAAACTTTCTGGAGTGTGCCGACATTGTGAAGTTAAATAGCCAGACGAAATATTAATTTCAGCAGATGTTCCCTCTTCGGTTTGGCTTTTCCTGTTACTTTCACCCAAGTGCTGGTATGCCCCTGCTCTTAATTCTCTCTTCCTCAAAGAGGAACACTCAAAATGTTTTTCTCCTGGCTTAGAGCTAAATAGGACCCCCTCAAATGATCTGGCCGCTAGAGTGAATCAGAAGCAATAACTCTGCACCTCCATGCATGGGCCTAGAACTGCCAATCTGTTTACACTTCTGTATTGGGTTTGGCCTGAAAAATAATCACCTGTTAGGTACATAACACATTCCTATTCTCCCCAACGCACACAGTGTTACAAGTGAATTTAACATTCATGACTATGGTACTCTAATGCAGCACTGATGTGAGATATCTGATGCAGCAAGAAGCTGCTACAAAAGTATCCAACCATAACTTTGCCTTAGCTCTGCATTCTGAAGTTGAAATATTGTATGGTGCTACAGTCACCTGCCCCCAGACCTCAAAGAGACTACTAGCAATTCATAATTAGTGACATGCACATGTAGGGGCTTATATAACCCAATCAAACTCATTCAACCATAATCATATTTAGTACTAATAATTTATTTGGGCTAGTATGTGTAAGAATTAAAGACAAGGTTGCCAAATTCATTGTACTATGCACAAAGCCCTATGCGTACTAACAATAGAAGTATGATGTAATTGCTCTATAACTACATTGCATCCCAGTTAGTATAACTGCTATTCTCAATTCTAAATATACTTTCTGCTGCCAGTATAACATTCTGTGGATAAGTGTTTTAAAATCTTTAAATAGGCACTACAGATTACACAGATGCACTTTTTAATTTCATTCATGGTGGTACTTTCCATGTGCTTAACATCCTCAATGAAGTTTGCAAACATTTCTTTATCAATTTTGTCTCTTTTCATTATTGAGCAAACATGTTTCTTATGTAGCACAAACCAGGGTGGCTCAGTACCTTTTACCATCCTCTTTGTGTACCAGTTATATTCATGATGTTGACACAGCCTCATTTGTTGATTGGCTCTGGGTTAGAAAAGGTCAGATTTTGGACTTCACATATTAGACTGCCCCTATTTAACATCACATCTCAATGTTCAATGAACAAGAAATCCTGTTCAGAAAAGTTGCTCTCTCTCCACAGAAGGACTGACTGGAAGCTCTGCAAACAGGGCTGCCCAGCGAACCAGAAGCCCCCTCTGTTGACAGAATTCTCTACGAGGGCAGTCCGTCGCCAAAATACTGTCAGCAGGGGCGCTATGCCTGATCGGGGAGAAGTATAACTCTGCTAGCTGATCAGCTGGGTTTTATCATAAAACTCCTGACAGAACACTTTGTCCGCGTATATGCTCCGTGGGTTTTCCACACTCACTTTTGACCTGTTTCTATCTAAGGTCATGTCTACACAGGCAGCTTCTCCCAACAAAAGTGGGGTTTTGTCAAGAAAACCCACGGAGCATATACACGGACAAAGTGTTCCGTCAGGAGTTTTATGATAAAACCCAGCTGATCTGCTAGCAGAGTTATACCTCTCCCCGATCAGGTATAGCGCCCCTGCTGACAGTATTTTGGCGACGGACTGCCCTCGTAGAGAATTCTATCAACAGAGAGGGCTTCGGTTCACTGGGCAGCCCTGCTTGCAGAGCTTGCAGTCAGCCGTTCTGTGGAGAGAGAGAGAGACGGGCAGTCTGGCTGCTCTCTGTCGACAGAGCGGATTGATCTTTCGATCAGCTTTTATGTGCGGACACTGTCTGTTGACAGAAGTTCTGCCAGGAAATCCCTTTTGATGGTCACGTCTGTCAACAGAGGCTTCTCATGTAGATGTAGCTTAAGAGTTCTAAATGCTTTCAGAATCATATCTTAAACCTAGGATGTCTTTAAAAAAAAAAACCAAACCAGACACACTGTCAATGTCGTGACTATTCATAGTGCAGTTTTGATAAAGGACGACCATTTCAAATATTGTGCAGCCTCATGGTCCCTTTATATCCAAAAAGGATTATTCATTTAAGTCCTTCTCAGGTAGATCAGATCCTCCCACATTCAAATGCCACAGTTTGCCTCCCTGGGAAAAGCACGCGGTACATTTTTTCAGACTGCACATTACGGAGCCACGGTACTGTCTCTGCTTCCTTTTGATTTCCTAGGATGTTAAGGATCTCACAAGAGACTATTCATAAACTGAGTGAGGGCTACTGCTGTCTGGGCTAGCATTCTCCACCTTAAATAACACAACCAGAAATTAATTGGCACTAATTCACTTGTTCACAGTTGTACAGGAGATGTTGCTCGTAAACAACAGCCACGGTTCCGTGATTACAGATATGTAATTAATTCTGAAAAAGGCTATTATAAAATAATAATCCAATACAATCTCAGCAGGTGTCACTGTAGTCAGAAGAACACTTCACAGTACGAATACAGTGACTCCTTAGACTGCCTGACTTCTCTTGTCCTGTATACAAGGTAGTAAAGCATATGATCGTATCTATTTACCTGGCCTCTGCTGTTTGTAAACATCCCTGTAATTCTGCATACTAACCTCATTGTTTGACCTGAATTGATTGTTTATTCGGATAACAACAACAATTTTAAGCATGGCATTTCTCTGCCCAGTATGCAAAAGGTAAAGCGCAGACTGCCTGTACTATGTGCCCCCCTCTCACCACCATATTTCCTAAAAATGTATTTCTTGAATTAAAAATTAAGTTTCAATGAAATACCCAGCTGCAAACAGCTGATCAGTGCCTACCCCCTCTGCAAAATGCTGGAGTATCGATCATATACTCTACCACAAGGAAGGACACTGGAAGAACAGCCAGGACACCTCGATTGTCCTCCCAGCTTGGTCATTCATGTGCAGTGAGAATTTATCCAAGTCATTTTGCCTCTCTGGGTCTGCTGCCCTTCCTGATTATTTTTCTGTCTTAGCTAGGCTGCTTGTTACCCACTCAGGGCACGGATTGTCTCTCGCTCTGTGGCTGTGTATTACCTACCTCAAAGGAACTCCAGAACTGACTAGGTCCCCTCCAGCTTCCATCTCCTAGATCAGTAATGGCAATGGCACGGTGTGGTATGTTCATACGGTCCCGGTCAGAACTATGTACTTCCCTTTTCCTACAAAGTACATGACAGACACAAAAAAGTCTGTCTGCACTCAAAAAGGCCAATGTTTCTTTTCTGTCTGTACTTTCTGTGAGAGTTTAATATACATGCAGCACAGCTTTCAGAGAGATGTAGCAGGCTGGTGCTGTGTCCAAAAGAATTTTATCCGTCTTAAAATACAGTTTCACTCTCCAAATTATCATAATACAAAGCAGAGAGGTTGATTTGCCACTGAACTGTGCAGTTAGGAAATGAAAATGCAGACGAGGAAAGCCATCTGTGGTAGACAGCCTAACATTCGATCGAGCGCTTACTGACTGCTTGCCATTTGTGTGAAAGGCACCAAACCAGAGATCTGATTTTTAAATGCATAATTATCAGAGATTCATTTCCTGAGCTATTTCAGTCACACAATGCAACAGGATAAAGGGGGAGGAACCCTCGCCATTTGCACTTCGATGTAGCTGCATTTTTGAGTTCGAATGTGACATGCATATTTTTCAGGAATAGCCAACGGCTAGCTGATTTTTACTTGGTTTACTGAAAACTCTAAATAGCTGTGTCTACACGTGCACACTACTTCGAAGTAGCGGCACTAACTTCGAAATAGCGCCCGTTGCGGCTACACGCGTTGGGTGCTATTTCGAAGTTAACTTCGACGTTAGGCGGCGAGACATCGAAGTCGCTAACCCCATGAGGAGATAGGAATAGCGCCCTACTTCGACGTTCAACGTCGAAGTAGGGACAGTGTAGATGATCCGCGTCCCGCAACGTCGAAATTGCCGGGTCCTCCATGGCGGCCATCAGCTGGGGGGTTGAGAGACGCTCTCTCCAGCCTCTCAGCTCACTGGTGGCCGCGTGGAGCGGCCCCTTAAAGGTCCCCTCCCCCTCCCTGGCTTTGCAGGAAGCTGAGGCAAGGTGCAGGCTGCAGCCTGCACACGCGGCTAGTCTGCACAACCCTCAGCCACACACCCAGCGGCGATGGCGAGCCAGCAGCCCCCCCAGCGCCCCCAGGGGACCCCCGCCAAGGGGAGCCAGGGCAGCCAGCCCAGCCAGAGGGCCAGCCAGTCTGGAAAGCGGCAGCGGGGCCCCTCCTGGACGGAGGCCGAGCTGCGGGACCTGCTGGGGCTCTGGAGCGAGGAGGAGGTGCTCCACGTAATGGGGAGCAAGAGGCGGAACGCGGATGCGTTCGCTCGGCTGGCCGATGGCCTGGCTGCCCGGGGTCACCCTGCCCGCACTCCTGATCATGTGAGGAGTAAGGTGAAGGAGCTGCGGCAGGGTTATGCCCGGGCCCGGGATGCGGCCAGCCGATCTGGGGCCGCCCCTGTCACTTGCCCCTTTTACAGGGAGCTCAGGGACATCCTGGGCTCCCGGCACACCTCCTCCCCTCCGGCCACCCTTGACACCTCGGCTGACGAGCCCCAGCAGGCCCTGCAGCCGGAGTCCGCCCCGGAGGCAAGCCCCACACCCCGGGGGCCCCCCCCGGAGGCCATCCCCGGGACATCGCGGCAGGAGGAGGAGGAGGAGGAGGAGGGGGGCTCCTCCTCCGCAGAATCCAGCCTGCAGATCCTCCTCCTGCCATCCCGGAGCAGCAGCAGGGCCTCCGACCCCCGGGGATCTCCGGACCATGGGAGCGGACCCACAGGTAGGTACCCCTCTCTGGTGGACCCCTGGGTTTGAGGGGCGGGGGTAACAGAGATGTGTCCAGGGCCCCCCACACGCTCACATGGCCATGGCCCCAAGGACACCAGGGCCATGGCCCTCACAGCACTGCAGCCATCAGCCCCTGCCCCCCCCCACCCTGCATGACAGTGCCATGCCCCATCCCCGGGCCAGGGGGGAGCGGAACCTCGAGGGGCCCCCGGGCGGAGGGGGTGGGACACCCCGCAGCAGCAGCATGTGATGGAGTGGGGGGAGTGCCAAAGGGAGACTCAGGCTACATATGAGCCACAAGAGCCAAAGAGCTCCCAGGGCCAAAGGAGGATCCTGGCGCTACAGCTGGCAGGTAACACCTCTGCCCTGAACAAACAGGAGGGAGGAGCCGAGCTGGCTTGGAATTGGGGGGCGAGGGCGGGGGCCACAGGTAGAGGCTAGGGGAAGGGAGAGCTGGTAGGCAGCCAGCCTGAGGAGGGGGAAAGCTGCATCCCAGAGGGGCCCCCCTTGGGGTCTTCTCCCCACGACGGGATGGAAGGACTGTCTCTTCCGACAGCTGGTGCTGTCACTCCTGGCAGAAACTGGCCATCTGTGGCCTAAGAAACCTCTCCTGCTGTCAGACCCTGCGGGGTGAAGTGAGAGTCGCTCCCACCAGGGGACGGGCTGCAGGGCAGGGGGACCCCTGAACCCCATCCATCACAGCAGCATCTCCCGGGAACGGGGAACCTGCAGCACAGGGTGGTGGGGACAGAGGCCACGGCTCGGGGCCCACACTAACGCCTGTCTCCATTCTTCTTTCCCCCCTCCTCTCCTGTGTCCTGCACCTGCACCTGCACCATCAGAAGGACCGGAAGAGAGCGCCGGCGAGGCCTCGGTTGTCCCGGAGAGCCCTCCAGGACCATCGCTCCAGGGCAGCCCCTCGGCCGAGGAACGACCGGCCCCGCAGAGGGCTAGACGGCGGACCCCCAGCTGCTGGCCATCCTCCGCCGGCAGCTGGAGGTCTCGGAGCAGCACCTCCAGCTGCAGGAGCGGGCGCTGGCCTGGCGCCAGGAGGCATGGGGGGCCTATATGCAGACATTTAACCGGCTCGTCGACTACCTGGCCCCCCATGCCGCGCCGGCCGACCCATCGCCCACCCTACCCGCTCCTGCAGCCCCACCACCAGCTGCTCCAGCCGTCGCCGGCCCGTCCGCCGTCGCCCCACCACCCACCCGCGAGGGCCAGAGCGCCGAGGGACCCCTGGAGCCACCTGAGACTCGCCGGCACTGATACCTTCCGGTCCAGCCCGCTCCCACCCAGCCGCGGACCAGACTGCAGGCGCGGCGGGGCTCCCGGCCGGGCACGCCCAGTGCCGGGCTATAGGGGCGAGGGGCCTGGGACGTGGCCCCCCCCGTATATAGTTGGACCCTGTTTTTTTGGTGCCCCCATTTGCCCCATCCCCCCCATGTAAATAGTTCTCCCCGTTCTCCTCCCTGGTTTTCTTTTTATTATGTATGCCACACAGTTGTTTCTTTGGATTGTTTTATTTGTGTACATATTGCTTTGGTTGAACGTTTGTACTTAGTTTTCTGTTTGTGCTTCACATATTTATTTACACCCCAAAAAAAAGGTTCGGCCACAAAAAAAAAAATTTACGTTCAGCCACAAGTTCGTGCTGTCATTTGTCCAGGACAAGTGGGGGGGGGTGTTGGGGTGCTCCATGGTGTGGGCGTTGGGGCAGGAGTGTGGGGGAGGAAGGGGCGGGCAGTAGGGGGCCTGGGCAGAGTTCACCCCGCGGCCTCTTGGTCGAAGTAGGCCCGCAGGGCCTCCCGGACCCGGGTCCCCTCGGGGTCCACCTGCCGACTGGGGGCAGCAGGTGGCTGCACGTGTGCCCTGCCGGCCTCCGCGGCCCAGCCCTGCAGAAAGGTCTCCCCCTTGCTCTCCACGAGGTTGTGCAAGGCGCAGCAGGCACCCACAATCTGGGGGATGTTGTTGGGGCCCGCATCCAGGTGGGTCAGGAGACATCTCCAGCGTCCCTTCAGGCGGCCAAATGAGCGCTCCACCACCTGGCGCGCACGGTTCAGGCGCTCGTTGAAGCACTCCTGGCTAGCGGAGAGATGGCCCGTGTAGGGGTGCATGAGCCACGGCCGGAGGGGGTAGGCCGCATCTGCGATGACGCAGAAGGGCATGGTGGTGTCCCCCAGAGGGATCTCCCGCTGGGGGATGTAGGTCCCCGCCTCCAGCCGGCGGCACAGGCCCGAGTTCCGAAAAACCCGGGCATTGTGGGTGCTGCCAGGCCAGCCCACGTAAACGTCCTGGAAACATCCCCGGCTGTCCACCAAGGCCTGCAGGACGACAGAATGGTAGCCCTTCCGATTGAGGTATCGTCCTCCACTGTGATGCGGGGCGCGGATGGGGATGTGAGTCCCATCCAGAGCCCCGAAGCAGTTGGGGAAGCCCAGGGTGGCAAAGGCGGCGACAGTGGCATGTGGGTCCCCCAGCCTCACGAGCCTGTGCAGGAGCATGGCGTTGATGGCACGCACGACCTGCAGAGAAAGCACATGGGACAGCCCCAATGAGGGGTGAGCAGGGTGTGCGTGGCCCTGCCTTGGCCTGGCCCCCCTGCCCTGGCCTGCCCTGCCCTGCTCTGCCCTGCTCTGGCCCCCCTGCTCTGCCCTGGCCCCCCTGCCCTGCCCTGCTCTGCTCTGCTCTGGCCCCCCTGCTCTGCCCTGGCCCCCCTGCCCTGGCCTGCCCTGCCCTGCTCTGGCCCCCCTGCTCTGCCCTGCCCCCCCTGCCCTGGCCTGCCCTGCCCTGCTCTGGCCCCCCTGCTCTGCCCTGGCCCCCCTGCCCTGCCCTGGCCTGCCCTGCCCTGCTCTGCCCTGGCCTCCCCCTGTGGGTTCTCTTACCTCCATGAAGACAGCCCTGACGGTGGCCTTTCCGACACCAAACTGCTGCCCCACGGATCGGTAGCTGTCCGGAGTGGCCAGCTTCCAGACAGCAATGCCGACCCGTTTCTCCACAGGGAGGGCACGCCGCATGGCAGTGTCCCGGTGCCTGAGTGCGGGGGTGAGCCACTGGCACAGCTCCAGGAATGTCTGCCGGCTCATCCTGAAGTTCCTGAGCCAGTGGTCGTCGTCTCACTCCCCAAGCACCAGCCGCTCCCACCAGTCGGTGCTGGTGGGGTAGCTCCACAGCCGCCGGCTTGTGAGGCGGGGGGTGAAGCGGGGTGCTGCAGGGGTAGGGGCTGAGCCCTGCTGCCCTGGGGGCATCTCCTCCCCTGGGGCAAGGAGGTACTCAGCTGCCTCCCACATGGCATGGGCCAGGGCAAGCCCTGCTCCTGCCGGGAGGGCTGGGTGGACCTCTAGCTGCTGCTGCTGCTGCTGCTGCTGGGGGTCCATGACTGCGGCGCCCAGGGTCTGTGTGCCTATGACTCCTCAGACCGCGTGCTGTGCAGGCTGAGTGTATGTGGGAGGGGCCCTTTAAGGGAGTGGCTAGCTGTTGCCCCGGAAGCGCTAGTCCGCCCGTTGACCCTGTCTGCAGCTGTGCCTGGCATCCCTATGTCGATGTGTGCTACTTTGACGTGTAGACGTTCCCTCGCTGCGCCTATTTCGATGTTGGGCTGAGCAACGTCGAAGTTGAACATCGACGTTGCCGGCCCTGGAGGACGTGTAGACGCTATTCATCGAAATAGGCTATTTCGATGTCGCAACATCGAAATAAGCTACTTCGATGTAGGCTTCACGTGTAGACGTAGCCAATGTGTCCCGATTTCTGGATTTAATACAGAAAGGGAGCACTAGGATTAAAGTTGTTCTTCTGGGTTCCAGGGAATTGACTTACTTAGTACCCCTTTGAGGCCAGAGGTCCTTCTGCAGCATCCTCTGTTTTCCCTCTTCGGGGTAACTTACAACCTTTCCACAGCCTCTCTCATGACTACCACCACACTCCAGGTGGGCCTAGTTTAACAACCTCACACCATTCCATACAGTCTTCAACATACAAGAAATAAAATCCATTACTGCAAACAGGCCTGCTGATGGAGACATGGGGACAGAGGAAATACCACTGTTGTCCCAGGGCCTAACGATTCAGAAGGGCACTGGGCTTCTGGTCCTTTAAATTACTGTCAGAGTGCCGGGACATGTGCTCTGGACAGCACTGAAGGGCTGCTGGGGAGGACTAGGCCCCACCTTGCCCCATCCAGGAGCACAGTGCCCCCCACCCACCTCACTCTGGGGCACAACATTGACTGCAAAACAAACAAACATTCTCATTTATCTCTAGGCCTTCTCTCCCCATTCCCTTCTGGGAGCAATTCTTCACTGGGCAGCCACTTCTAGTTGGCTCAAGCTGGTGCACACTCTTCCAGCTTTGGCTTCCTCCTCCTCCCAGTACCTCCCCTGTGTATCTGCTGTTCTCTTTGGCTATGTCTACATAGCAATGTTACTTCAGAATAACAGCCAGCATTTTGCAATAACTTTGTGAGAATCCACCCTATGCATGCACTATTTCAGAACAAATTCAAACTAGCGGGAGCATTAGTTCAAGTTTTGTAGTCCACATTGCAGGAGGAATGGTGCCTATTTCAAAATAAGTGATTTCAAAACAGGTTGAAATGGGCACTGTTAAGGCACAGAAGAGCGCTACCTTGAAATAAGCCGTAATGGCACCCAAAGGCACTATTTCGAAATAGGTAGTGTGTCTGGACAAGTTTTTTTCAACATAGCTGGGTACTATTTAAAAAGACTCCCTGGGAATACTTTCTTGCTTCCATTACAAGGCAACTTCCTGAGCTTTTGTTTGTTCCAGCTCCCTGAAACAGGGTGTAAAAGCCTTCTCTCCCCTGACAAGGCCGGTATACTCCACTGCACTGTGTTTACAGAGGGATGATTCAGGCTCGTGTACCTCTTTATAACAATTCCTGAGGCCTGTTCCCAGAGCAGTGATGGAAAGTTCTAAAAGGATTTTGATCTCATCCTATTCTTCTCCACCGCGGTTTCAAAACTAAAAGTACAAGGCCAGATTCTCTATTTGACGAACACGGAGCAGCGCCCACTGACATCAGTAAATAATTTGGCCCACTGAGGTCATCGAGGAGATGGGAAGGAACCAAGAAAGCTGAGCTAAATCACTTACAGACACTGAGCTGACCCTTTTTAGCTTTGTAACATATTTCTTTCGCATTTCTTTAATGTCAAATATAATACGTGTTTTGCACAATAATAACCAGAATCTTCAAAACCAACCATGTTCAACATAAAAAAATACACGACAGATGGGCTCGCCAGAACCCAAACCCAAACGCACTTGAACTTAGGAAAAGTTTTGTTCAAGCCCATTGTTAAGAGCATGAAAACAGCACATCCTTCCCTGCCTGTGGTTAGCACACCTCATATAACAGTTCAGTGTAGACAAAGACTACAGCTATAAGTATGTAGGATCAGTGGTGTGGGAAAAAAATCTTCAGTGTGAGTGTAGCTTTGTTGACAGAAGAGGGCTTTCACTGACATAGCCATCATCATTTGGGAAGTGGAGTGCCCACACTGACGGAGTAACACCTTCTGTCAATGTTGGCTGCATCTATACTGCAGGGCTATGCCAGAGCTCAAATAGGTACACGCTGGTGAGGTATCCATAGTGTAGATATACTGCTAGTCTCATTCAAAGACATGTGAAGATCCTTCTGGGAGACATTGGGAAAATTAATCCAAAATATCTGATGTGCTTTGATTAAAATAAGGTGCTCTTCAGACATTTCCACAACAGTTCCTCATAACTTCTCTTTTGTCTGAAGCTGAAATTAATTTTGAACTTTAGGATTATCAACAAAAACTAAAAATACAGTCAGTCTAATTGGCTGGGAGTTCCAGATTCTTCTAAATGAATTATATTTTTGGTTCTCTGTTGCTAAAAAAAGAAACCCAGGACTAATAGCTGAGAAAATATGCGCATCTCTTCCTATCTTATAGAGCAAGGCACCTGTTGTTGCCTTTTAGTAAAAGACAGTGTAGAAACTGTAGTTGTCTCAAGCAGGAACACAATCTTTTGGTACAAGTAAAACTTCTGATATGTGCATATACTTTTCATCAATGTGTCTGGTATTTTATCACTGACACCGACAGAAGAGATTATGTCGTTAAACTTTGTTGCCCTTTTCACTCCTGTAATGACACATTGACACTTGCTTACATAATTTTATGAATGAAAGCAAGCGTGTAAGTTTTTCCCCAATCAGAAACCCAATACAAGACATCTGCCACACTTAGGTCCCACTTCAGCAGTATTGTAAGGGCTGAGTGGCATGGGATGCTACTTCGACAATCCATTTTACATGGAAGTTCAGATTACCCACAGCGATAGGTAAACATAAGTAACTCCTAAATCAGACAGAGAGATGGAAAGAAGCCCTCCACAGATTAAATGCTGGGCTGCTGCTATAAGAGTATGTCTATACTTCCAGGAAGATTGACCTGGTCAGGGTTGATCTTCCTGATTTCGATTTTGTGTGTCTGGTAAAGACATGTAAAAATTGATCTCTCTGGGATTAGTGTTCAACCCCTGTACTCCACATGATAGCATGAAGTAAGTAGGTCAGCAGGAGAGTACAGAGGCTAGGTCTATACTAGGGAAATACATTGATTCCAGCTACACAAATGCTGTAGCTAGAATTGTGTATCTGAAATCAATTCATTTCCCTAGTAATAATAATAATAATAATCTGACAAAGTGGGTATTTGCACACAAAATCTTATGCTCAAAAGAAATCTGTTAATCTATAAAGTGCCATGGGACTTCTAATTGTTTTTGCGGATACAGACTAACACGGCTACCCCCTCTGATACTGATTTCCCTAGTACTTACTTAGCCTGAGTTGAATTTTACCAACAGTGCTGAGTGTTCCCTCCATTTACAGTTTTCAATAGCAGCATACCATGAGAGATGACCAATCCAAGCCAACTCAGACTCTAGTTTTATGATTTAAAATGGTATACACTGAACAATACATGGCTTTAAAAAGATTGCCAGGAAAATTGTGCAGACTCTTAGGAAAATTTGCCATACCACAGACTTTAGCAAGCTTTGTCTGTGTTTCATTTTATAAAATTGCTATGGCAATGCATTAAGAAATGGCAATCATTTAAAAAGAAAGGACTTCAGGTGTGCTTAGAAGATATGACCAAAAAGGAGTATCGGGGCCACCAAGGTACAGCAAATAGAAAGTGTAATGTTCATAACAACTAACTTAGATTACAGCCACAGAGCTGTCTTTAAAAGTGATTTAACTAAAATGTCAATGTTCTGGAAAATAATATCTATATTGATGGGTATTGGTATGGGTTTTATATATATGCTAATTTAGAATATGTCTAATGTTAAACAGCCAATGAAAAAGTAGAAAATATTTAATGCAGAGATGGTAGTAGTAGTAGTAGTAGCAGCATCCTTCACTCTACGTAGACTATGGATTGCGCCCTTCGTAGTTCCATTTGGCATCCTCATTTGCAGCATCGGCTGTGACTGTGAAGACCCACACGAGAGTGACAGTCCTTGCTGCATCTGTTGCATATGTAATGGGTATCTGGCAGGTCCTTGCTGTGCTTTCTGTGGGCTCGCTTCTCCTTTGCTAGCTGTGTGATCCTCAACTCACCCTTCTGAAGGCCCTTGTATACTTCCTGCCTCCATCTGCTGCGATCGTCTGCCAGCTCCTCCCAGCTGTCTGGCTCAATGTCTACCTCCCTGAGGTCTCTCTTGAAGACATCTTTGTAGCACAGCTGGGGGCGTACGAGGTCTTTTGCCAGAGGCTAGCTCGCCATACAGGATGTCTTTTGGTATCCTTCCATCATTCATCCTGTGGACGTGGCCAAGCCAGCGGAGCCGACGCTGCCTGAGGAGGGTGTGCATAGTTGGGATTCCAGCTTGCTCAAGGACGGTAGTGTTGGACACTCTGTCCTTCCACGATATTCCAAGGATGCGCCTGAGGCAGCGTAAGTGGAAGACGTTCAGCCTCTTTTCCTGGAGGGCGTACAGGGTCCAAGTCTCGCTGTCGTAAAGGAGGGTGCTGAGGATGCAGGCTCTGTAGACTTGCATTTTGGTGTGAGTGTACAGCTTGTTGTTATTCCACACTCTCTCGCTGAGTCTGGACAGAGTTGTGGCTGTTTTACCAATCCTCCTATTTAGCTCAGTCTCCAAGGACAGGGTGTCAGTGATGGTGGACCCGAGGTAAACGAACTCGTGGATGACCTCTAACATATAGTTGTCAATGCTGATTGATGGAGAAACAGCAACGTCCTGAGCAAGTACATTTGTCTTCTTGAGGCTGATGGAGAGCCCAAAGTCCTTGCATGCTTTGGAGAACCGATCCAGCAGCTTCTGAAGCTGGTCTTCTGTGTGTGACACGACAGCAGCGTCATCTGCAAACAGCACCTCTCTGATGAGGACTTCCTGCACCTCAGATTTAGCTTTCAGCCTTGCAAGATTAAACAGTTTCCCGTCAGATCTTGTGTGCGAAAAGATGCCCTCTGTTGAAGATCCAAAGGCGTGTTTAAGGAGGAGCGCGAATAAGATCCCGAACAGTGTCGGAGCAAGGACGCATCCTTGTTTGACGCTGCTCCTGATACTGAAAGCATCCGAAAATGTGCCATTGTATTGGACGGTTCCTCTTGTGTCTTCGTGGAAAGACTGGATCATCTTGAGTAACCGTGGCAGACATCCTACCTTGTGGAGCAGTTTGAACAGTCCATCCCTGCTGACCAAGTCGAAGGCCTTGGTTAGGTCGATGAAGGCAATATAGAGTGGATTCCTCTGCTCCCTGCATTTCTCCTGCAGCTGCCTCAGAGAGAAGACCATGTCGACGGTAGATCTCTCTGCGTGGAATCCTCACTGTGATTCAGGATACACGCTCTCAGCAATCTTCTGGAGTCTGCCGAGGATGACACGAGCGAACAGTTTACCAGTGATGCTTAGGAGGGAGATTCCACAGTAATTGTTGCAGTCGCTTCTGTCTCCTTTGTTCTTATACAAGGTTATGATGTTAGTGTCGCGCATGTCCTGTGGAACCTCTCTCTCTCTCCAGCACAGGCACAGTAGCTCTTGTAGGGGTTCCAGGAGAGTGTCTGTGGCACACTTGATTACCTCTGGTGGTATACCATCCTGGCCAGGGGCCTTTTCTACTGCAATGTTGTCGATGGCTTTCTTCAGTTCATCCACAGTTGGTTCCTGGTCCAGTTCGTCCATTACTGGTAGGAGTTCGACAGCATCGAGGGCTGCATCAACCACAATGTTCTCACGTGAGTACAGCTCGGAGTAGTGCTCAACCCAGCGTTCCATCTGTTTGGCTTTGTCAGTGATGACTTCACCAGATTTGGATTTCAGAAGTGCCATCTTGTTCTGGGTGAGTCCTAACGCCTTCTTGATGCTCTCGTACATTCCCCTGATGTTACCAAAGTCAGCACTGGTTTGGATGCTGCTGCATAGCCCAAGCCAGTAGTTGTTGGCACAGCTCCTGGCTGTTTCCTGTACTGTTTTTCTGGCTGCTCTGAGCTCTTGCAGGGTATTCTGGCTTGGTGAACATTTGTCCTCCAGGAGTGCGGCGCGCTTTTTTTCGATGGCTGGAATCATCTCATCGGAGTTAGCTTTGAACCAGTCATTTGTGTTTCTAGCTCTTCTTCCAAACACCGACAAGGCCATGTTGTACATTGTATCCTTCAGATGCTGCCATCTGGATGTCACATCGGCACCCCCAGGGTTGCTGCGCAGATTCTCCTCCAGGGTCGCTCTGAACTTTTCATCTCTCTCTGAGTTAGCTGTCTTTCTGGCATCGATGCAGGGCCTTCCAGTTGGTTTAGAGCGGTGCAGCTTCTTGAGAATCACCTTGAGTTTGGAGCAAACTAATGAGTGATCTGTATCGCAGTCAGCACTATGATAGCTGCATGTCAGAAGGATGTTTTTGAGGTTATCACATCTAGCGATGACCACGTCTAGTTGATGCCAGTGTTTAGAGCATGGGTGTCTCCATGACACTCTGTGCTGTAGCTTGGTTTGGAAAAATGTGTTTCTGATGCACAGATTGTGGTATGTGCAAAGTTCAAGAAGATGCAGACCATCTTCATTCATTTTTCCCACACCAAAGTGGCCTAAGCAGGAAGGCCACGAGTCATGATTGGCTCCAACTCTCGCATTGAAGTCATCCAGAATGTACAGTCGTTCGTGAGCAGGTATTTGCGCTATGGCAGCACTAAGCACGTCATAACACTTGTCTTTTACTTCCAGTGCGGCATACAGGGTTGGGGCGTAAGTACTGATCAGGTGGACAGGACGGGCGCGAGTTTGAAGTATGACCTGAAGGAGTCTTTCTGATCCACCCATGATTAATTCCACCATTTGTACAAGGGTGTTTCTGATGGCGAAGCCAACACCATGCTCCGTGGGTTCTTCTCGGGCTTTACCCTGCCAGAAAAAGGTGTAGTCCTTTTCCTTTAGAGATCCCGAATCTGCGAGACGTGTCTCTTGCAGAGCAGCAATGTCAAATTGGAGCCTCTTCAGTTCCTCATTGATGACAGCGGTCTTTCGGGTGTCGCTGATGTCCTGAAGATCTTCAGTCAGACCTGTCAGCATGGTCCGCACATTCCAGCAAGCAAGCTTAAAACTTTGATGCTTTCCTTTTCTTGTTGATTTTCTTATTGGTTTGCCTGGTGCTCAGCTTTCAGGTCACTTGTCAGGTTTGGGAACCTTAAGCCTCACACACCCAGTGAGGCAGGTGAACTGTGGCAGGACAGTACCCTATTGGCTGGGGGCTGCCCAGCTTGAGGCGGGCGGTGACTGTCCAGTGAGATGCGACGATCTCTCCCACCATCGGAGGCAATCCCTGGCACTCGTTCTCTACGCCAGTCGAGCAAGAGCTTATAACCGGTATCTGTTACCTCCTGTGTTGGTTCAACGCTGTTAGCGATGCTGGAGTACCTCTCCAGGTGCAAGTCTGGGCAATTATTGGGACCCTGGGCCACCCAGACACCAGTGTTCCCCTCTCGGCTTTACTGATATAGTCCAAAGGAGAGGATAACCTCTACGTCTGGTACCAGCTCAGCTGCAGGAGTTGCCGGGTCAATGCCAGAAGTTGGCACAGAACCGACTTAGGACTCCCCTCCGGATTTTCTGTCAGGGTTTACTCCCTTAGCCTTACTCCTTTCCAGGATAACCCACAAGGCAGTGGGGTATGGAGAACGTGGGTACGGTCCCACTACCTCTTGCACCTCCTTGGCGCCACATGTCCCCAAAGCTCCCCGTGACGACCACCTCGCCTCCCCAGGACCCTCCTCCCCACCCCTCTGCCTCTCATCGGCTACCATCACCTCCCAGATCCTTCCTCTCTGTCCCCTTTTCCCCCATCCACTCCCATGTCTCCTGACTGCACCACGCTGCCCGCTATCAGTTCTCGTTGCCCCCACGTCCCCCTTCCCCTGGCCTCTCCACACCTGGCCACATGCTGCTGCAGCCCCACATCCTCCAGGAAGGCGCCAATCTCACAGCCCAGCCGCACCCTGGGTCCCAGCCAAAGCTACCAACTCTTCATCTGGCTACGGCTGTCCCTGGAGCCGCACAGATCTGGTGCGGCGCGTGCATGCAGGGAGCGCAGGACTGGGCCTGGAAGCCATGCAGTCTGAGCCAGCATGGCACAAGCAGCCTCCATGGGTGCTGCCACCCTCACAGCCATACCAGATGCCCCCAAACTACTTGCCCACCACTGACATCCCTCGATCTCGCCAGACAGCATAGCACTCCAAACACCAAACAGACAAACCCAGGCCCAGAACCCCCAAACTCAGGCACCCACACGCTCCAGAGAGCCACTTACCCAAAGGTGCTGTAGTTTGCCCCCTCCTTCCCCAGAAGAGCCCCTCTCAAAACTCCCTCCTGTTAGCAACCACCCCGTTCGCATGCACCCGGTCGCATGCTCCCTGGTCGCTTGCTAGCAGGGCTTTAGAGCTCTGGCCTACTTGAGAGAACCCTTCCCTCTGACTACCACTCAGCCAATCGGCACGCAGCCTGAGCACATGGCCTTTCAAACAAACAAGCAGAGATTGTAAAAAGGTGGATTTAGTGTTAACTGATGAAGAGTGACTATAACTGATTATAAAAATGGGCAACATGTCCATTTTAGATTCTGAGCACCCATTAACCATCAAGGTCAGGCCCATACATAGCAGGGGTGCAAAGGCACCATCTCATGCCTGATTTCTCTCCCTTCCCCCGCCCCCGCTGTGCTGTGCAGGGGGACCCTGCAGGGTATCATGGGGGAACCCAAGGCACCCTGGAAGTTGTAGATCCTTGGCCAGCTCCCTGCCTAGAGACCTGACCCTGGAGCAGGGAAGGAACTACATTTCCCAGGTTGTCATTGGCCGCTACCTACAGGAAAGAGAGGGGGGTGATAGTATTTCGCTTATGATATTACAGCGAGATCCCAAAAGCATAATTTCTATAAAGCTTTTATTACTGTTTAATTTTTTCGTATGCTATAATAAAATCATTTTACCAATCACTGTATTCACTCAAATTTTTCATCAGCTTCTCTTATATATACTCTTTGCACAACTATTTTGAACTCTTGTATATTTTAAGAAATGGCAGTCCTCATTTACAAAAAGAGCACACATGGAAATTCCTGCCTACAAGCCCAAAGATACCATTAGAAACAGGATTATGCCTGTTCTTCCCATCCAAAGACTGTACATCCCAGATGCATCATTTAATCTTAGAACGTATCAATGATGTGTATGGTTATGGTGCAACTCTTTTATATTAAATTTTGTCACTTATTGTGCCATTCAGAGTCCTGCACTAAATCAAATTATCTGAAACCACTGTGGAGTTTGGTTTTATTTCTTATTGTAAGCAACTAATTGGGTACACTTGAATGAAGGTCATATATGGGGAAGGCTTTTGTAAGTACAAGTTTGGGATGGCTGAATTTTTCAGTTAGACCTAGACTTACAAAAGTTGGTAGTACTAACAATTATGCAGGTATAGTTAAAGAGCTATATAACCTCTCATGTACAGATGTAATTATAATGTTTTGAAAATGCTTATGCTGGTTGTGCTGTTAAAATATGTAGATGAAATGTCATACCCTACATTGTTTATTTGATTCTGCATTAATAGCCTTCTGCCTAGGAAGCCAGATGCCATAGTAACCATGGGAGCAATCTATGCCCCCCCACTAGTCATCAGTTTTAGCTTTCAGGGGGTCAGGATTTTACTTGCTTCCCTCCCTCCCCAACTGTTCAGATCCCAGAGCAATAGGAAAATGAAAACCAGAAAATTCGGAATGTCTCCATGAAGGATTATGAGCGCATGTTAAAGACTCTGGTACCCTCTACACCTCACCACAGCCCACCACATTAGCATATATAAGAGAATGTCTGCATATTATTATTACTGTTGTTTTGTTTGACAATAATCATATCATTCCATGAAGCTTTAGAATGCATTTAGCTACTCTTCCAGAATCCTTCGTAAAAACTTTGATCGCATCCAAAAAACTTCATCTTCCTTACACCTTCCATTCAAAATCATGGGCAGATGTTAAAGCCTGTTCCAATCACAACTTGCAGAGCAGATACATCTTCATCCCATCCCCACTGATTTTCATTCCTGCATTGTGTCCCATCTGCAACCTCACAAGCACAGATGTTTTCCAAAATGCTCTGATATCAGTCAGAAGATTTTTTTTTATTTTTCAGCAATATATTGCAGCTAATATTTTCCTTGACATGGTGTCAATAACTTCAGCCATTGTCATTCCACCCTAAGTTTCTGATCTTCCAGTTTTGCCTAGGTCATCAGCTACCTCATTCCCATACACAACGGGCTCATCTGCACTAGCCCCCTCCTTTGAAGGGGGCATGAAAATGAGCCCGAGTGGTGAATAGCAATGAGGTGATACACTGCATATGCAGCACCTCATTAGCATAATTCTCGCTTCATGAATTTCAAACTCATGCACAAGTCATGCACAA
This sequence comes from Carettochelys insculpta, assembly GCF_033958435.1. NCBI lineage: Eukaryota > Metazoa > Chordata > Testudines > Carettochelyidae > Carettochelys > Carettochelys insculpta. The sequence goes on along the minus strand of NC_134147.1, from coordinate 47,284,001 downwards.
TTTGTGTGCTCAAACCTGACTGCCCAATGAAGTTGTTGTCTCTTGTTCCATACCTGGTCCTGCAACATGGACCTGGATTGATGTCTGTAAATGGAGGTATTATCCCTCTGAACCATCCAGACAGAGTGCCACACTGGGAAGCTGGGAATCTCCCAAGTTTAAGGATAAAAATATTTTGGGAGTAAGAGAACTTTGAAGTTTCATGAGCACTTTGAAGTGCCTGCGGCTATACTGCTTGCTGGTGCTTCAAAGTTAGCAATTTGGAAGTTCATGCGGAGAGAGATATGCTCATGAGGTGCTACATATACAAAGGAGCACCTCATTGCTATTCACTGCTTGGGCTAATTTACCTGCCCCCTTTGAAGGAGGGGGCTAGTGTAGATCACCCCAGCAAGTTGTAGTGAAATCCACTGAAATTGCCTCATTTGATATCTCTCAAAGCTTCCTTTGAACTGAATTGTTGGCAGAAATCTGGTTTCTTCTTAAGGAAACAAGGATCACTGCATGTGAGTCAGCAAACATTACAATACCCGACTTTACTTCTTGCAGTTCACAGAGACTGGCTTTCAGGTTAGCCATGTAGTTTAAGATAATACAAGAGGCCGCCAGCCAATGATTAGTCATCAGGGTTCAGAGGCAATTCAAGTAGACACCAATAGTTGGCAGCTCATCTAATGCAGAGGACCCTGTCTGGGCTAAATAGCCTAACAGGAAGGGCACAGACTTCTGGAAAGCAGAAAAACTATAACATCTGGTTTGCATTATTTTTTTCTGTATTTCTGCGTTAAGAAAGGAACACAGCTAGGAAATTTATCCAAACTAATGTCAACATGGGTTAGTCCAGAGGAACTGCTGTAAACTTGTGCATAAGAAGGCCAATTTGTGTGCTCAAACCTGAACTTCCAATGGAATTGTCCTCTCTTGTTCCATACCTGGTCCTGCAACAAGTGCCTAGATTGATGTCTATGGATGTGTCACAGTACGATCTTTCTGAACCATCCAGGTAGAGTGTCATACCGGGAAGTTGGGAATCTCCTAACTTTAAGGGCAAAAACTCCCATGTACAGCACTGCAAGACTGAAAAACACCAGTCTTTGAACTAGCCATTGATTTAAGACTGAATATTGCCTCAGATGAGTAAAATTTAAAGGAAACACTGATTTAAAAATAACAACTTGAAGTTTCTCAAAGGTTTGACATAGCTATGACAACACATATAAGGGATGTATGTGATACTCATAATATACAGGGTATGTCACTCAGAAAGAACTATATAAATTACACTTAACACAAAGTTCTTATGACTAATCATCAAAGATGTGTTTAAGTTTATTGTTCATAAAAGACATGCTGAGGAAGCCAAGTAAGACCTGTCATCCTGAAGATGTGTTAAGCCAAAGAAATTCAAAATGCGTCAAAATGCTTTGGGCAAAACCCTAACCGGTTAAGTATTTTAATCACATGTTTAATAGCGGCAGACTTATTAATGGAAGCAGTCTTTGAGAAACTTACAAATTTTCTTGATGCCTTGCCAAGTGTAAGGTGAGCCAAGAGTGCCCTGGAATAACCTAGCTCTAATTGTAAACTCATTTTTAAAAATTAGAGGTTAACTTAGAGTGAAAGTCAAAATCTGCAAGGACAGTACAGAAGCTTTAACTTCAGGATGAGAGCATCTGATGGTATATTAAGCACTCATCTGCAAAGTGTGTAAAGCTATTTTAAAAGACACCTATATATAAATATTGAAAAAGAGCAACAGTACTTTTCACATAGGTAACAGTTTTCATTATAAATTAGGGCAATGTCTTTACCTCCTGGCCCCCTTTAAGCTGCATATAAGGACCAGAGGAGTATAAAGGGGTCCTAAAAGTCCCATGTCTAGGGCTCTACTAAACATGCACTTCATTTTTGTCAACTACCTGGTTGTAAGATTTTTAAAGATGGTATATTTCATTATTTCATATATTTAAAATTGAAATTTCACAATGTTGTAATTGTAGGGTCCTGGCCCAGAAAGGAGTTGTGTGTGGATCTCAAGGTCATTGTGTGGGGGTTGTGGTACTGCTACCCTTATTTCTCTGCAGCTGCTGGCACCAGCACTGCCTGTAGTGCTGGGCAGTTGAAGATCGGTGGCTGCTGACCAGCAATCAGGCTCTGAAGGCAGAGGTACCGCCAGCAGCAGTGAACAAGCACGCATGGCCTGATACGTTATTGCCACCCTTACTTCTGCAACGCTGTCTGAAGAGCTGGGCCCTTAGTCAGCAGCCACCACTCTCTGGCCACCAGTTCTGAAAGCAGCAATACAGAAGTAAGGGTGACATGGGTATGGTATTGCCACCCTTACATCAACAGTGCTGCTGCAGTGGGAAACTGCCTTTAGACCTGGCACCTGGCCAACACTACAACCATTGCTCTCCAGTTGCCCAGCTCTGAAGGCAGCGTAGAAGTAAGGGTGGCAATACTGTGACCCTCCTAAAATAACCTTGTGATGTTCCTGCTATAGATTACAAAGAAACCAGACTGGGTGACAAGTGATCTCGACTCCATTAATGGGCTTCCAGGATACAGCTTAGATGACAGTCAGCTATCTAGCAGAGGAGTTAGTGTAATGAACGTATAGTTGCAAGGAAATGAACACAAGTTACCAAATGAACTGTACACATGGAATAACACCATTGTCTTTGGAACTCAAAGACAAGAAACTCCATCAGCAAACAATATTACCAGGGATATTGAAGTTGATTTATTATTGTTCTACACCTTGGTGTAGTCACTCAAACCCATGCAACATGGGTTTAAATATTTCTGATTTGGTACCATTTTTAGTACTTGTTTGTAGAGCCCTACAAATCAGTGGATATCCTCTTTATATCTGACAGTATCCTGTGGAGATCCACAGCTCCTTTTTGCAGATAAGATATAGATACAAATTTGTATCTGTGCACGGCTCTACCGGTTTGGTACTCACTGAATGATATCTTCTGTAAAACAGTCATTACAGAGCAGTGATACAAACACACACACAAGTTCACATGTCACATATTCAATGACAGAGACTGTTACTCAAAAAGTGACAAAGAGGAAAACAGTGGGTGAGCCGTGTTCATGCACGTTAGACTGGACCAACAAACATAGTGCCACACATTGCAGCTAAAAGTTATATTACTTACACTGTATTTCAGCAAAACTAATGATGAAGAAAACTCGGAGGTGCCTAATCTAAATTTGTAATGGAAATACATATTTTCTAGGTTTATTTCATTATTTCATGAACAGCCTCTTTGTTTATGAATTCATTAAAGTATATGTAAGCAATCAACCATAATAGTGGTATAATTATTGCAAACCCATCGCAGCTCAGGACTTTATGAGAAATCCAAGTGTGGTTCATGTCGCTACCTCCAAAGGTACGTCAGTCATGAGCTTGTTTCCTTGCTAGCTCTCACTGCAAAACCAGACAACAGCAAGCTATTTACAGCCATCATGCAACTACGGAGAATAGCGTCATCTGGACAGGGAAGGCAGCACAATCCTATAGTGTGTGTCCACATCCTTCACTGTTCCAATCCACAGCCCTGAACAGAGCTCATACAAGATAGCACTGAACCCAATGACTGCCCCCCCAACGTGATCATACATTCCTGAACCTGGCAACTATGCCTGGTTCTGACTATTAATACAGTTGCCACCGTTAGGGAAAATAAGTGGATGGGTAATCAAAATGATTGAAAAAGAGACTTTGTACTTAATGTTGCTGCCATGGTGATCCCTTCACATTCTGCTGCTCACTGAGTCAAAAGTGTTTGCTTGTTCCTCTTTGCATTTGATGTAAGCTCCTTCTTAGATGCAGAGGTGGTAGTGCAGACTTGGCAGCTTTCAAAACAGCAAAGCAGCACAGAACTAGACACTCTGTTGGGCCACAGGAGAGGGGACAAAATGAACAGCTAGAATTTGCAGGGAGTTTTGTTGAAAGAGAGAACTAGAGGCCATTATTTTGTGGATTTCTTCCAGTCCAGACACAAAACAAGAACAGAAGGAATACTTCAATGTCAGCTATCATTTGAAGGTATGCATTTCTCCTCCATCAGTTAATATCCCCATTTTGATTATACAAAAAATAGACAAAAACACACCCCATCCCACCCTCCAAAGCCCTGTAGGATGAGGGACAAGACAATGAAATTAATCTGTAAGCAAATGAAAGCTATTTACAACTAAAGGGCATTGTTATCAGGATAGCAACAATTAAAAGATGGGCAAACACACCTCCCCTTGTTTCAACCCACGCCTACAATCCAAGTTTGAAACTAGGAGGTTTTAATGCTGTCATAGTAAGAAAAATGTATGGAAATTTACATGCAAATCTAATGATTCAGACTTTTGAAATAGGCTCGTTACAAACGTACCATCAAATGCGTAGTAAAAACAGGCACCATTTCTTGATTTAAGGAAATTTATTTTGTATATTTTAGCATTTGATCTTGACAAGTTGTGTCTGAATGGTTTTTGACCTCAACGTAATTTCCCACAACGTGGAAAATTTATGTCAGTGAAAAAATTTAAAAAAGACTTTAAAACCATAATTTTGGGAAACTGTGAAAATGAAAATGGATAAAAACATCAAAAATGCTTATACATAATCAATATTGTCGCCTGAAATGATAAAAAAGGGAACTGAATTCTGCCACGTCCAGCTGAACCCAAGTAACCTGACGCGTTCCTATCGAGCACAACCAAAATGGATGAAAATGTCAGGAAATATCTCCTACTACATAAGTAACTCTCACTTTGAACTTCTGGATGACAAATTATCAAAGTTTTCATAAATTACATAGGGTGCAACAGAAGCTCCAGGGAAACATGTGGCAGGACAGATTGGAAGTCAACTATCAACATCACCTTATTTCTAAATTATGATGCACCTTTTGATCTTTCTGTGGTACAGGCAAGACAAAGGGGAGCAAACAGCCAAGTAGTAATGACTGTAAAATGAATGCATTGAATGGACTTTCAGAAGGGCTATACACCACTTCTTATTGAAAGGGCAGCCTTTTTAGGATTGGAACTTCACGCTTCCAAGAACTGTATGACTTCTAGGAAGTCAGTCAGAAATTCTGAGCTGATATGACATCAGGACACAGAATCATTCATGAGGATTAGGAGGTTTCCTTCACACTGCTACAGTAAAAAGATTAGTGCCTTGAGGTTAGGGTTTACAATGTTAAAATGCCCAAAAGAAATTGTAAATAACAATTTTAACTGTATGAGCTAAGAAAATCCGACAATATTTTTGTAAGATATGAACTTCTTACATCTTCTAAAGCACTCTTGACTTTGTCTCTGTGCCTTTATTCCATCAGTCTAATTGACCAACTCATGTCTAGTGTAATACTTCATTTTATCTCACCTTTTGCTTTATTTATTGTGTCATTTTTAGCCCCAGTTTTGCTTTCCACCTGATATTTGATTAATTTTTGATCATAACTTCAATACATTAGCTTTTTAAGCTACTCTATTGTGTTTGGGATTACACCAGGAAAATAGAATCCTTTTTATTTGTGCTGTTTATTAACCTTCTGCATTGTTCATTGCTCGTTTTTCCTTTGGTAAAACAGATACAGTATCTGACCTCAGGCCAGCCACCAAGTTTTGGTCTCCAGTAATTGAAAAATTCTTTAACCAAGGGTTACTGTGTTTATTGAGGTCAAAGATTCTGGACATTTCATATCCTTGAAATGCATTAAGTTATTTCGTCTAGCTGGCATCCAGCTGTTAAAAAGGAACATACTTAGGTACTCATTTTTAAAATAAGTGAAGAAGCTGCAAAGTAGTTAACGACCTCATACTTCCAGGAAACTTTACCTCACCAATTGTAATAACGATACAGACACTAATTTGACCTACTCCATTTTAAAATAATTTGTATTACAAAATACAACGCAGCAGAATTTCATATATACTTTTTGTATAGCACATAAATTAGCTATAATTTGGGATTATGATTTCTTTGATGATTGCAAAAAATAAAAAGATGATAATGGGTACCATTAACACAGTAGAATCATGGGCATACTATTTTGGATCTAGCATTACTGTACATCAAAGGACCCATTAGGATTTAAGCAACGGTTGTGCATTGTTTTAATATGCCTTCACAGCATGCACCACGATTCCTTCGTAACTATTATGGTGTATGCTGGCTACATGAATTAACAACAATGCATACTGTATATTAGTGCTCCATAAGACCTAATGCATTTAACCATAATCTATTTATAAGTCTTAATGCACATTCACCTAACATACCATTCTAGCTCTTAAGAGGAATATGTATTTGTGCACTTAAACCCAATAAGCTCCACAGGAATAAAGAATGTTATGAGATGTACTTGTTAGTGGCCGCTGTTTAAACCTGAATTAATTTTTTTCCCTTTACCACATGAACTCAGCATTCAGTACAGTTTAATTTTAAAACTCTATGTGACTTTTTTTTTAAACATTTGCTGAATTCACACTATATTTACAAACCAAAGACCTGCCGGGTCAGAGATCTGCCCCTGTGCTCCACTGCCAAGCAATAAGGAGGAAAAACTATTGTAAATTTAAATAATGTTACCACTGTGAAATGTGCAAAATCTAAGTTAAAATAAGCATTCAATGTCCATGTAATGTGCAATGTCACACTACAACTATGATTATGCAACACCCAAGTGCAATCAATTAAATTAGGAAGATGCGTCAACCAGGACTCAAATTTCCTTGCAGTTGGTGTTTTTAAATCAGTATCTTAACTTTAGTTACACTTCTAACATATCAAAACAAAAAGCAGTCAGGTAGCACTTTAAAGACTAGCAAAATGGTTTATTAGGTGAGCTTTCGTGGGACAGACCCACTTCTTCAGACCATAGCCAGACCAGAACAGACTCAATATTTAAGGCACAGAGAACCAAAAACAGTAAGCAAGGAGGACAAATCAGAAAAAGAAAAAAGATAAAAAGAAGTGGGTCTGTCCCACGAAAGCTCACCTAATAAACTATTTTGCTAGTCTTTAAAGTGCTACTTGACTGTTTTTGTTTTGATAGTGTATAGACTTGCACGGCTTCCTCTCTGTTACTTCTAAAATATATGTTTCTGAAGGAACGATTCCCTAAAAATGAGCAAAATATACCCTTTAAAGATGTGTTTGAGAGCTGAAAAATTTGCAAACCTACTATCCTGCTAGCAACTATTGAAACACTTCTAAAAATGAAAGTTATGTAATTAAGAACATGGAACTCTCCCTTTGTTTCTGCAAAGCTGACAAAATGCAATGGTTCATCAGTAGTGGGTCAGTGCTGCTAAGGAAGTCACTAATCAGTGACTTGTAATGTTACCTCCATGTCTGAGATAAAGCATGTGCAGGCACAGTTGTAACTTTTCCAAAAACAAAACAAGTTTGTAGGGGGATCTGCATAGCACTGCTGGTTGGTAATTGAACATGGAGCCTTACACCGGAAATAGCATATTGCTAATCCAATCTACCATGGTTGTGAGGGAAGCTACCACCATCAGATGAAGTCTAACCATAATGAGCTGGCATCACAGTTCAATTCCTAGTGGACAAGCATTCATGCCTCCAAACTTTTACCACACCTGGAACCTCCACTGGAATTTTCGCTGAGCATGGAGACTTCATTGATTTCTCAGGGTTGTGGCACGTATGTAACACAGTCTGTGGTGCTTCTGGTGTTCCTGCCCATCGTGCATCTACTCCATGGATTTAAAAAAAAAAAAAAAAAAAAAGCTTGTCTCCTCCTGGTTATGCAAGGATTTCCAGGACACCTATGACTGTGCAGTCTGAATGCCAATTTCAGTCATCAGGGTTGTCAATCCAGAACTTTTAATTAACACTAAGATACAATTTATATTTAAAACAAACCCAACAACACAACAACAACAAACTGTTTTCTGGTGACCTTATTGCAAAGCAATGATAATCGTATGCATCCGCATTCTCACATTTTTTAAAAAACTATAATGGTCTTTGTACCAAGTATATCTTGTGAGATATTATTTGAAAACTCACAATTTACTGATCTATTGCCCTGTTAAATAGGTGTGTCAATACTGTATGTAAATGCAATGGAACAGACTAACATGGCTACTACTCTAAAACTTGCATGCAAAGTTAACTGTATTTTATGATACTAATAACACATATTCTAAATATGAGCAAAGACACACAATTTAGTTACCGGGAGACAAAACGCACACTGAGGCCCCAGCCAGGTGTCAACTAAATCAAATGGACCATCACCTGGTTAAGTGGCTACTCTCTGGCAGGAAAAGGGATGACAGCAAGAAATTTGCATTTCAGCAACAGACAGCTGGAGGCTCCCATCTCCAGAGACTGGCTGTCACCTAAATCTCAGCAGGAGGTTATTTTTAAGAAAAAGCTATAAAAAAAGACAACATAGGCCCCATAATCTCTCTCCTTTCATCAATGGGACTGTACACAGAAATTAACACTGAAAGCCAGGAAATCTGCTAAAGCATTCAATCAGAGAAACCTCTGCACTGAATCAGCAAAATAACTTAAAAGAAGTCATGTAGCACTTTAAAGACTAACAAAATAATTTATTAGGTGATGAGCTTTTTTGAAACAGACCCACTTCTTCAGATCATAGCCATACCAGAACAGACTCAATATATAAAGAACGGAGGTCCAAAAATTGTTAACAAGGCTGATAAATCAGAAAACTTATCATAAAGGTTGCCAAATCAGAAGAGCAGAGGGGTGGCAGAGGGTGAGCATGGAGCAGGGAAGTTAAAGAGTTAGGTAAAACAGAGTATGTAAAAGAGTCCTTATAATAGGCCAGGTAGTTGCTGGTTTGAATGTGTGGTTTGAACCAGGACAGCAATTACCTGGCCCATTATAAGGACTCTTTTACATACTTTGTTTTATCTAACTCTTAACTTTCCCACCCCACTCCCCTCTCCTGATGCCCCTCTGCTCTTCTGATTTGTCAACCTTGATGATAATTTTTGGACATCTGTGCTGAACATATTGAGTCTGTTCTGGTATGGCTATGATCTGAAGAAGTGGGTCTGTCTCATGAAAGTTCATCACCTAATAAATTATTTTGTTAGTCTTTAAAGTGCTACATGACTTTTTTTGTTTTGATAGATTACAGACTAACACAGCTATCTTTCTGGTACTAAGTTCAAGAAGGTTAAGGTAATCAGTGGTTATTAGCCAGGATGGGAAGGGCTGGTGTCCCTAGTCCCTGTTTGCCAGAAGCTGGGAATGAGCATCAGGATCACTTGATGATTGAATCTTCTATTAATTTCTTCCAAAGCATTTAGTACTGGCCACCACTGGAAGATGGGATACTGAACTACAGGGATTACTGGTCTCACTCAGTATGGCCAGTGTGACATTCTTATATAAAACCCAGAGGTACTGGCCCCCTGCTGTAACCCACCAGATCCCACACCTCTCCCAGAGCTAAGATAGAACCCATGGGTCCTGACTGTGTGTCTCACTCTCTCTCTCTCTCTCTCTCTCCAGAATTAGGCTATGTCTACACTAGCCTGGAAGATCGACCTGCTCGGGGTTGATCTTCCAGGGTTCAATTTTGCCTGTGTGGTAGGGATGCACAAAATTGACCTCTGTGGAGTCTCAGTTGACCCCTGTACTCCTCAGGAGATGCGAGGAGTAAGGGAGGTCAACTGCAGCAACTCACCTGTTGACCTTGTTCAGTAGAGAAAGCCAAGTATGTCGAGTGCAGATAGGACAATTCTAGCTAGGCAATTGCCATAGCTACAATTAGGGATCTACAGTTGACTTACTTTGCCTATGTAGACATAATCTTAGTAACAAGGTGAGAATATATATTAAAATTTTAAGCCTAACCAGTTTCCCTTAAGTGACTTGCCACAAGATGTCAGACCACGTTAGTGTCAAAGCTGAGTAGAACAACTATCTATTTTTCTATCAGAGATTAGACACAATGCTCCTGTCACCTAATTGCTAAGTTATCTGTCAAAAAAAAAAGTCTGAGTGCCTTAGTAGCCACTGGAAAGAGGGGATGTGTGTGCGTTGTGGGGGAGGAGGTAGACAGTCGTTCCCCTGCCCCAATTTGCTGCTTGGCTTGTACCAAACATGCTCAGTAACACTGAAGAAGCTGATACCCTCTCTCCGCCCTCCCATTAATACAGTGTGCACAGGTCGGCACTCCATCAAAATCTGAAATGGTGCCCCTGAAGTATGTGTTTAGATTGAAGTGCTTGGGAACATTCAGATTGAAATAACTAGGTTTGCTTCTATCGTTTTCTACCAATGGACTTTGTATGAGCTCATATTGCCCAGGGGCACACTAGGTATTACAAGATGCACATTTTGGGAGAAAGATGCACATGGGAGAAAGTCTCAGACTGAGAATTTGCTGGTATTCTCTGCAGTGTAATTCAAGAGAGGCCGGTTCTATCACTCATACGGTACAGCTGGGAGTAATTCACATGCTGGAGACAGTGGGAGCAGGTCAGGAGTGCTTGATGTCATAGCAAAGTGGTGTAAAAGACACCCCAGGTGGGAGAAGTGATGGGACACAGCTGTTCAGGAATCCAGTTTGTACCCTGGGGAATGTCACACTGATGTAGCACCAAATGGCAGAGAAGAGCTTGTCTAAGTACCTTTCGTTAAATGCCAGAGCAACTGAGAAAAATCGTGTCTTATTGTTTCCTCATCCCTCTGGCTCCACTTTTTATCACTTGACTTTTTGTTTGATTGTTAAACCTTCAGGGCTGGGTTTTCTTTGTGTTATGTCTTTCGACCGTGTGTAGCATGGTGGCATCCCTGCAGTGGGGCCAACAGCCTTGCTGGCCCCCAGGGCAAGGTGGAAGGGGTGTGGTTCTGCTCCCCCAGAAGAGGTGGGGATGTCATGTAGACGGGTCAGGGGACTAGCCTACTCCAAGCAGCCTCAGTGCTGGCTGGAGCGTGCCTTGTAGCACTCCAGAAGTGATTTAAAGGCCCCAGGGCTCCAGCTGCTATAAAAGCAGCAGGGGGAGCATCAGGCCCTTTTGAATTTCTGGGCCTGGAGCAGTTATCCCCTTTGCCCCCTCCCCTTCAGGGGGCCAGCATCCCCATCCACGATGGAGGCTCCTACATGCTCCACTAATACAGTGAGCTCATAATACAAAGGTAGCAGGCTCAGCACCAAGAAGGTGAAAGTGACCAACACCATCCAACAGCAAATATGACAGCAGATATAGGAACAGCGCTGATAAACTGGAAGGAGTCCAGGTCAACTTCTCTTCCCTACCAAATGGGGCTGTAAGTCAGGGCATGAGGATGATACCCTTATTCCCAATCAATAGGACCCTTCACCACCACTGAACTCAACAATTTTCTTGTGGCATAGAGAATAGTGACAGAGAGCTAGCCATGTTAGTCCGTACTCCAACAAAACAAAGCGGCAGAACTGTAGCACTTTAAAGATGAATAAAATGATTTATTTGGTGATGAGCTTTCGTGGGACATACAGATTGGATATGAAGAAGTGGGTCTGTCCCACGAAAGGTCATCACCAAATAAAGCATTTTGTTAGTCTTTGAAGTGCTACATCTCTGCTGCTTTGTTTTGTGGCGTAGAGTATTAGTCAGTGTGAATGAAGACATCACACTGGCACTAAGCTCTTAAGGACAGAAGTTAAAAGTGCTGAAAAACTATCAGCGCTTCCATGGGGACACAGAGGCTGTTGGTGAGCTGAATGATCCAACTGGGGCTTGTTCTCCATGCAGTGCTGGGAAAGGTACACACCCTGCCAGAGGGCGGGGGAGAGATGTGGAGGACGACCAGGGTCGGGGGGGGGGCGGGAATGGGCACAGTGAGGAGAGGAGAGTGAGAGTGGGAGCGTGCAAAGGAACAACGGTGGGCAGCAGAGACTCTCCAGCCACCACAGCAAGCAGCCAGCGCTGGCTGGAAATGGGCGGTGGGTGAGGTGAGAGCCTGCTGGCCAGGAGCCAGCACACAGCAGGGACTGCACTGACAGACCAGAAAGGGGAGAGGCCAACCCCACATGCTGCAGCTTTGCCCAGACACCAGCCTTGCCCACCCACCCCAGCATCAGCCATGGGCCCCCCTCTGTTCACTACCCTGTGGGCGGCTAGCAAGCAAGGGTCTGGCCAAAAATAGGACCCACCAGTATTGATGGGAGGGGAGAGACAGAAAATATGGGAAAATTGACCCCTTTTTTTTTAAAGTAGGAACACCTGCAGGAGGTCTTAAATAAAGGACTGTCCCTTTAAAAACAGGATACCCAGTCACCCTAAATATTCAGCAACTAAAGACTAGGGAGCTCAGGAATCTGCTACTGTAATAAAAGATCAGAAATAAGGCTCTGGGAAACTTGCAGCACCTTGTAGCCACGGACCAGGGCCCTGCCACCAAACCCCTCAACATCCCTCTTCAGGGTGAGATGTTCTGTTCAGGTCCCTTCTGCTCATTGTTGATGGCTTCTTCTGAGGCAATGAGAGGAGTCTCCATACCCCACATACACTACACATGGGGTTCCCTGTCTTGTCAGGGGGAATACACCATAGGCCTGGTAGAAGAAATCCAGCAAAGTTTTAAGTGGGGATGCAGAGAAGAAAAATAATGGGCTCCTAGCACAGAAACAAATCCTTTCTTCCCCACTCTGATTCCGCTCTTTTCATCTCCCTTTTCATGTTCCTTTTTCTCCTCCATGCCAGAGCAGCGGCGCTGAATACTAACAAAGCAATACTTGCTCTGACCCACTCACTCACTCCTGGGTAATTTATTTGAGTAACAATCACATGACTCACCCTTTGTGTGCACCGAGCAGATATCATGAGGCTAAATTCTTACGTGCAGGTAATTTTGTTCGTACCCAATTTTCAAAACTCATCTCTCTACTTGATAACAATCTTGTGATTCCATGTCTGACAGAGCTTTGCTTCCCATTCAGGGAGCCTTCTTCCATTTTCCTTTCACAAAAGTGCTTCAATCTATCTTACATTTTAATTGAATCAAATTTAATTTAAACCAAACCAAAAGGTCCTTTCAATACATCTACATAAGAAAGCAGTTAATCTTAATAAACTACCATTTAAGATGGAGACGGAATCTACAGTAACTCTGAAAGAGATAACAAATCAAAATTCTCTCTGTTTCTGTGAAGGAATGAAGCCAAAATAAGCTTGCTCTACTTTTAAAGTGTACTGCAGATAACATATGAGGAAGAGAAATGTGCTGGATTGCGAACTATTCGCTGGAATCTGAAAAGAATCCCATTTCCCAAAGCAGCTTAGCACCTGAAAATGATATTTGCTGGGACTCTGTGTTAATGAAATGAAGATCCTTACCCGCTTTCGTATCTTATTACATGTCGGCAGACGGTTCAGAAAACTCAAATCGTTTCCTTTGCTTAGTAAGGGAGGGGTTATCCCCTCGGGGATTCTCGACTTCCTCACTTCCATGACTGTCCAGGACATGAATTTTAGTCTGACTTTTATTTTAATGTGTAGATATCCAACACTTGCTGCTTTTTCTGCACCAGACAGCAGGACAGCTTTGCACAACCCGGCATTGCATAGCCGCACTTTAACTAGCAGCCAATACTCCGAAAAGACTCATGAGATATGTTGCTACCAGTGCATAAGGGACACTAGAATGAGGGAGACCACTCCATCAACCACATTCTGCATCAAGATGGTCACAAAAGCATTAGTGAAGGATATCTGCTGAGCAAAACACAGGTTAGGTACTGTTCTTATGTTGATCGTATTTTCAAAACCTAGTTTTTTTCCTGGCAACTTTTTGTAAAGGTTACTGGGAAAATCATCACTTCAGTGTAAGCAGCTGTACAAATTCCTGAGTTTTACTAAGCCCCAGTGGAGGAGCAGCCCTTGGATAGGTCCTTGAGTGAAAACTGTGCACTGGAATTAGCTTCGCACTGTGGAAAAATTCATAATCTCAAAGTTTTAGGGAGGTGTGGGAAGGAATCTCTGACAACAGGGGACAACACACTGGTAACATTAACGTAGCCATGTGCCAAAGAGGTCCTGGAGGGTGTATTCACTTTGTTAGGAAAAGGGCTTCAGTCTTGGCGTGACCATCTCTCCCTATTCTAAATACAGGGCAGGGAGCTATGTGGGGGGGCAGCTGCCAAGGGCTGCCTCCCCAGCTGACCTCCCTGGCTGCCCCATGCCTCAGGGAGCCGGGAAGAATGCAGCAGCAGTGCCTGTGCTCCTCCCAGCTCCTCAAAGGTGCGGGGAGCCGGGAAGTGGGTGGCAGCCGCGTGGGTGGGCTCCCTGCTCCCTGCGCCTCGTGGAGCCGGGAAGGAGGCAGCAGCAGTGCCTGTGCTCTTCCCTGCTGTTTCTGAACAACACTGCCTCGGAGCCTCCTCCTCCTGCCTCCCTCTCCTCATTGACACTGCTCTACCACTCGAGCTGGCGCACTAAAGCTCGTGCAGCTCGGTTCTATCGCCCGTTTCTCACCAACTTGCCCTCCTCTTGATCTCCCTTAAAACTAAGTTTTCTGAGGCATGACTTGCACCATTATTTCGGAGGATTTTGTTTAATCTGACAGCTGCAGTTGATTGTTTTTCTGGTATTTTTGATTGCTAGGATTAAATGCAAGTATAAGGAAACCATCTCTCTTCTTTCTTCCGCCACATTTTTGCTAAAAGGCCAACATACTATCTTGCTTTTACTTAATTTGTTGTTGCTTTCTGTTTCTCAGTGATACGGGGCTGAGGTATGACCAGCCACTACACGCAAGGCTCCGAGAACAAATTTAAATAATCATTGCTTGTTCAGCAATCCCAAGAGTTACATCCTCATGAATGTCTCGATAACCATCATAGCTCACTTAGGACTGAAGGGGGGCTAGGTAGACAAGCGGAGAATTTAAGCCTCAACCATCACGCTGAAGGCACTGACCCTAGCTAGCAGTGGCCAAATTGTGGTCAGTCATTCAAGGAAGATGAACGCTTCTTGTTGGTGGCTCAGTACCCAAAAGAATCCAAAGAACATACTTCAAGAGACAGGAGGCCAGCATGATGATGCCAGCTGCACAGCGTCAAGAGATAGCACTCAGATTGGCTAGGCTTCTGAAGCTGATGGGCAAGGATCCAGCAGTGTTGGTTCATGTGATTTCAGGTGGGTCAGTTTCAGTTTCAGTGGCAGCTGGGACTGTTCCCTTGATTGGCCTTCCCCTGCATGACTCACAGGGGGAGGGTCTGACCCAGGCCAGGAGGCTTTAAAAGCCAGAGGCAAGGGCAACCAGGGGAGCGAAGTGGACCGGGAGCTGCAGACAGGGGAGTTTAAGAGGGAGAGCAAGTGATCCTGATGCTGCAGAAGCTACCAGGTGAGAGCACTGGCTTTTGGGGTGAATGAGTGTGCTTAACTGTTTGACTCTGTTTGAATTTGAATTGCCATTTTGATTTCAGGTGGAAAGACAATATGATTTAATTGCCAATATACCCATGCAAGGAGCCTGGGTAACAAGTAAGAGTAACTGGAATTGCTCATTTATTAGCATAAATTTAATCTACTCAGTATTATTGAAATCTTGTAGGATGGTATGTACCATTGGAATATTAAAATACATAGTTGGTAAAGCCTGAGTGGGCAAAAGGGGAGAAAATGCTCCATCAAAAAAGCGTTCTGTCAATTTTAACTCAGAACAAAATTCTGTTGAGTGTTATGGATCAACACTCTAACAGTGAGGCTTAACATGGGGCATCAGTTACAAACCACCTACTCATTCCAGGAAACAGGACCACTGTCTCCTTATGCACCTATCTACCAGGTCTAGGAAAACAAACTTAGCGATCAGGGAAATGTCAATCTGAGTGACATGCTGGCTATTTCAGGCTGCCAGTGCATTCTTGGAATGTCTAAAAGTTATTGATAACAATTTCTTTAATTCAACAAAATGTGTTGCATCCAAAATGGGGGAATTCTATATGAACATTGGTCTTTACAGACTAAAAGGAACTGATCACAAAAATAAACATGAATAGGAGCTTAGGTACAAATAAGACTGATAACATTTATAATGTGCAAACTGAAATAAGTCCAAATCCGTAATTTCCCTATGTATGTGCGCGCGCGTGCGCACGCACGCACGCACGCACACACGCACACACACACGCGTGTGCTTTAAAAAGGACAATTTCAAAAAACTGAAAACAATTTGAGCCAAATCAGATGGGAGGAAGAATTTAATCAAGAACACTTAGGTACATGCTAAACAAACAATTCCACAGTTGAGAGAAGGCTGTAGTGTAAAACAACTGACTTTGCTTAGACAGAAAGGGAAAGTAACCTGTAGCCAATTATTTGAATTTCTCGTTCATTTACTGTGTGATGTTACGTTACATATAGCCATTGGAAGCACAATAGATTTACACTGTAGGATTACAGAAGCATAAGGGTGATAAGTATTTAGAAGAGGTAATTATGCATTAGGTACGTAAGCAAGCAGCGCTGTAATGCAAAGTCTACAGGCTGTCAGATTTTAGCTTAGCCATAGTAGGCCATAGACGTAAGAAATGCTTGACAAAAGTGACCACAGAATGATCCTATTTCACAAGATTATGGGATAAAGATGTGCAAATGTGGTATTATTAAAAAAAAAAAAAAAAAAAAAAAAAAGACAGCAAAGGTAATTTTTCATATAAAATACCATTATGTACTCACATTTTGCTAAACACTGCGTGCAAAATGGACATAAATGCTAATGATGTATAATCAAAATCACATGATAAATGGAGGGTGCACAGATTAGGAAAACTGAGCTCCCTGTGGGAATCTGCAGCAGGAACCATCCGTCTCCTGACGACCAGTGCATGAAACACCCATCAGACCCTTTCCCTGTGCAGGGTGATGTGAGTAGAACTATATTTGTAACTTGCTCTTAGCTCTTTTTAGAATTTCTATATGCTTAGGCAATTGTAACTGTAATGAAACTTCGAAACAGATTAGATCATGTACTTGTCAGTGGCCGTGTCTACACGTGCCCCAAACTTCGAAATGGCCACGCAAATGGCCATTTCGAAGTTTACTAATGAAGCGCTGAAATGCATATTCAGCGCTTCATTAGCATGCGGGCGGCAGCGGCACTTCGAAATTGACGCGGCTTGCCGCCGCGCGTCTCTTCCGGACAGGGCTCCTTTTCGAAAGGACCCCGCCCCTACTTCGAAGTCCCCTTATTCCCATGAGCTGATGGGAATAAGGGGACTTCGAAGTAGGCGGGGTCCTTTCGAAAAGGAGCCCCGTCCGGACGAGACGCGCGGCGGCAAGCCGCGTCAATTTCGAAGTGCCGCTGCCGCCCGCATGCTAATGAAGCGCTGAATATGCATTTCAGCGCTTCATTAGTAAACTTCGAAATGGCCATTTGCGTGGCCATTTCGAAGTTTGGGGCACGTGTAGACGTAGCCAATATGTGTGTGTGGTCACTACCCTTGCTTTGTATGTGTTTCAAGAGACCCTAAATCTGAAGCAAGTAACAGAGTTTGTTGTCACTGTTGAATCTGAAACTGTAGCTACACTGTAGACAAACCGAAGGCTGTGTAACACCACATTATTAAATTCATTTTAAATAAAATACAAAGCTCTAAGCTATAAAAAAAGCATTGCACACATACAAACACACCCCAATGGAAGAAAGAGTAAGTTGATAGTAATGGATATAAATCAGAAGCTGTGAATTGTAGAAAATTAATAAATGGAGCAAAGGGAACAAGGAGGAATCTCTGGCTAGCAGAGCTGAAGTCAGTAAGGAGTTTTAAAAATATATTAGGAATAAAAAGAATTTTAACAGTATTTATCCATTACTCAATGTTAATGGCAGAATTATCAGTACAAATAATGCAGAAAAAGCAGAAATGTTTTCTGTTCTGTCTTTGGAGTAAATACAGGTTATGTAGTTTTACCATGAAATATCACTTTCTGTTCAACTACTATCTCACAAGAATATTAAAAGGCAGCTACTAAAGTCAGACACTTTCAAAATCAACAGGTCTGGATAACTTGCATCCAAGATTCTAATACACTTTGACTTCTGTAAGGTGCTTGATTTAGAATTTCCTGACATGAAGATTAAGAAATTAGAATGTAATCCTATTAACATGGCATGTACTAAATGGATTATAAGGCGGTTAAATGTAACTGTAAATGAGAAATCATCCAACAGGCGCGTTTCTAGTGGGATCCCACAGAAATCAATTCTTGACCCTACAACATTTCACAGTTTTGTTAATGGCTTGGATGCAAACAAATGCATAACTTATAAAGTTTGCAAGTGACACAAAAACAGGGGAAGTGGTAAATAATGAAGAGGACTACAGCTGTGCTAGCCCTAAATCCTCATGCGCCACAGGTTATGCACCCCCCCACAGGTTAAACCAATCTCTGATTTCTAGGAAATGAAACAACGCCTTCAGGGGGAGCAGATTATCCAATATCTGACTACTGTAGGTTTCCTGCACCTCCCTCTGAAGCATCTAGTGCTTTGTAGACCTGAATTTATGGGCTTGCAGTTTTGGCTCACCACTGGCTGCATCTAACTAGAAGATGATTAGGTTCTTGCCCCAGTAAAAGTTGTAGAGAGAGAACCCACAGAGCTCTATCTCGGAAAGAGAGTTTTGGGGCATGTGGCAAGGGCACTCAAACTGACAATACTGATTTACTGAAACCTTTATTTAAAAAAAGTGAAAAAGTAACACATTAGAAAGCATAATGTTATCAGCTCACAATACAATTCTAGGACTCCTGGTAACATATTTAAGTGATATATATGGGATGGAATAATCAAATCATATAAATCAACTCATGAAAAGCATGCTCTCTCGTATGGCACAGAGGCAAGTTAACCTTATGGGCTAGGAAGAGCACCAGAAATTCCAATAATTTGGGGGAAGATCAGAATTAGCACTGGGCTGACTTCAAGGAAATGAGGTGAGGGCTACAAAACCACGTGATATATCCCCCTGTCTGATCTGACTTGCCTTTCCTCTTTTGATACCTACTATCGATAATGGGCCATTTATTTCCACCTTGCTGAATAGACCTTGTCAGCTCTGGCCCTCCCTTTTTCTGGGACCCCACTCTTTAATACCACTCTGAAACCTCCCCCCCACCCACTCATGCATCTGATGAAGTGGGTCTTAGCCCACAAAAGCTTATGCTCCAAAATATCTGTTAGTCTATAAGGCGCCACAAGACTTCTTGTTGTTCTCAAAACCATGTGAAATACTTCTCGGCTAGTCTCCAAATACTTCTGATTCCTTCTGTTCCAGCTGGAATCCAGATACACACATGCAACAACTGATGAGGAAAATACTTCTGCCAAACTTCTTCTGTTTCAGAAAAGTTTAATTAGTGTTGAGCTAGAGGCAAAAAATACCGGGAGATTTTATATCACTTTCCTCTTCCCTAAGAATAAATGTATGCAATCTTTTTTTAAAAGGTGGATAATATGAGAAGATTGTACTTTGATTTGCAGTTTGATAGCCTTCTGACTGACTGGTGGTGATTTGTATTCTGCCAGTCAGGACTGAGAAAAAGCCTTCTGAAATGCCTGGTAAGGTGCTAACCTGGGAAATCTTATTCCCAGTAGTGCATCTCTACAATACCTATTAAAGCTTCTTGCTACAGCCAACATATTCATGCGCTACTGTTCTGTTTCCTACTCCTATTATTCACAACAACATGAATTACAGTTTTGGTGATAACAACAACCAGCTTTACGTTTCTTTGGTGATTTTGATCAAAGTCAGGGTCTATGAAGGAACATCTGATTATCTGACATTTAGTAGTTAAGAAGACATTTCTAACAGATATATAATATCCTGTAAACTGGGTCATCTCTTCTTTGGGTTATGTGGTTTTCTAGTACGTATAACCCACCTCAAAATAAAACAAAACTTTTCTAGTCTTCCTTACTGTAATCTAGATGCAGATCAGTAGGAGTCAGCGAAGATTTCAAGCACAGAAAGACTATTTTTAAGCACATTCATTTGCAGACAGTTGTTATGACTGTGTCTGCCTTTCACTTTAATCAAAAAGATGAAGAAGACTTCACAGGCTGACTTTTTCAGTTCTAAGGACATGTGGCAGCTGTTTGTTCATATGCTGAATGTACAACTTTGTCTTGATTATTAAATACCTATTAGCAGGTTTACAGAAATATTCTTCTGCCTGACTTCAGCTTCCTTCAAATTCTTCTGCAAGACCTTTATCTGGTGTTAAGCAACCTCAGCATATTAAGCAAACTTTGATTTTCTTTCAGTTGTTCCCTGTTGCGCAACAAATTGATTTTTAAGATTTTTATCAATGACCTTTGAGGGTCTCCTTGGGATGAGCCTCCACTATACTAAGATTTTATATCCCTGGTTGCAGTCCACATCTCATTTGCAAAGCTCACCTCTTTAATGTTTCTCAAATGGTACTGACCGTAATCTACTGGTGTTAAATTAACTGCTGGTAGATTCACGCTCCACTGGAAATGGTACAGTAACCGTTCAAGGTACGTGAGGGTTGCATTCCACACAACCCTCATGCACCTTGAATTTCACGTAAGTCAGGGAGTGCTTGGGGGTGGGCTGGGCCCCTGGGAGGGGGGCAGGAGGTGCCTGCAGCGGCTACTTCCCTATGGCTCCAGATGGGGAGCACCTGTGGCAGGGAGCTGAAGCCCCACACGCTGGGGGCTGAGCTAGGGCCGCAGAGGGGTTGAGCTGAGCAGAGGAGAGTTTGAATTAGGGCATGCGGGGGGATGTGCTGGCGCCAGGTGGGGCTGGGGCTCGGGCATGCAGGGGCTTGGAGCATGGAGGTTGGAGGGGAGCCCCAGTCGTGCAGTCGGAGCCCCGCACTGGAGGAAGTGAGCTGGGGCCATGGGGGCGGAGGAGTTGGGGGAGTTGACCCAGCGGGTGGTTTAGCCGATCTGCTCTGGGAAGGCAGAGGAAGGGGCCTGACTGGCTGCCTGCAGCTGCGGGAAGCTAGGTAAGCCAACAGCCCAGCAGCTTCCTTTTGTGCAAAACTCACATTAATGTGAGTGCCGCGCACTGTGAAGCCATGTAAAATGAGGATTTAATGTATTCTGATATGGCATCCTGAGGTGTGCCGCCTCCTCCTTAATGACCACGATGTAGTCATTAAACAAACAATTCTTCTGATTGCTATTCCCTAGTGAAGTTTTCTCCTTTAGTTTTATTTTACTTACTGTTTTAAAAAAAAAAAAAAAGATGCCCAGCACATAGGTCTCGGGAAGCATGCATGACTTCTAGCAAGCCTCATGAATTTCAGTATAAAACTAAAATTTCTCTGATGTCTTGTTGGTTTTTTTGTTTTGTTTTGTTTTCACCGAGATGTCAAACTCATGGGTTATGTCTTTCGAAAGAGGAATGCAAATGAAGTGCTGATTTACATAATCAGAAGAAGGGTACTTTTGAAGAGGGGTTTATATTTGAAAGATCCCTGTCTACACTGCTTTTTTTTTTCTTTTGAAAGAATCTCTTTTGAAAAGATATTATGCAAATGAAAAATGAGATATGTAAATCAGCACTTCATTTGCACTTCTGATTTCCCTCATTTGGATTCCTCTTTCGGAAGTGGAATGCAAGTGTAGATGTAGCCTTGCTGAACAATTCCTGAGTGAAGAAAGCACCTCTGACAATGCTAAGCCCCAGACATTTATTTAATTGACCTCCATTAATGCAGAAGGTGACCATGATGTTCCCTTCTGCCCTCAAGATTTATGTCTTCTGGATTCTAGGGAATATAATCTTGAGAGTCTTGTGGCCACATTTGTACATGAAAGTGTCGCATGGAAGCACCAATATTGCATAGAACTTTGAATTTTTCTGGCTTTTAGATGTCACCAAAATTTAGAATTTTTTTTTGTTTTACCTTAAAACTTTTTTGTTGATGTTTCAGAACTGCTGGCAAACCAGTGTGTGTGTGTGTGTGTGCGCGTGTGCGTGCGTGCACACATGCTTCAGTCCCATGGGAGATTTGGTAGTAGTAACACAAAAGAACTCCTGGGCAGGAGCACACCTATACCTTATTGCTCTCTGCTTTATCAAGTAAAATGTTTCCTTCAATTACTGTGTATCATATTCATGAGCATTTTGGTTAATGCAGAGGAGGGCCTCATATGAGCCCTACTTGCAAAATAATAGAGCCAAAAATGAATACAAATACTGACTGTGAAATGCATTCTGTGTACAGCTTGAGTTTTACAAGATGTTTTAAAAATTGAATTAAATGTATTTTCCTCTTAATGATGTTTTAAGAATAACTGCGAAAATTTTACTTTATAGATCTTCAAACTAAAGGAAAAGAGAAAAATGCAAATGCCTTCTTAGTTTTACATTTTTCCAAGCATTCATAGAACCAGAAGAGGAAAGCAAAGTTGGAATGACACGTATTTATTCACAGTTAAATAAAATAAAATCAAATGAATGAAATGAAAATACGTAAGCATGACAACTACAATCAAATGATTCGAATGGCAGCAGCACTCCACCCAGAAGCTGCTCTCACATATTGAATGCTGAAAAAATGAGACTCTGGGAAGCCATCATTCTCTGTTTGACTCCAATGGCTGAAATTATTTAACTAACATGAATGCAATGTAAAGCTCCAATAAGCAGAAGAGTATTAAAAATCCAATGACTGCAGGGGTTGAAGAAATTACAGTTTTTCCCCAAAGGCCAACAATATTTGGTCATATTTCTTTTTCTTTTCTGTATTCTCTTTCAAGACACGGTGTGGTGTAATATATTCAGTGAATCCTAACGTTGGTCTGAAAATCTGATAAGATTGGAACAATACCACATTCTACTCTACCCTTGTTACAGAGGGGAAAACAGCCATCACTCTCATTGTAGTGTACCTTCCAGTAAAACAAACAATACAAATGATAAAGAGGACCAGAAAGTCCTCTAAACGTATATTCAATGAGTAATTTCAGCGTGAATTACTAGCTCAAATAGTCCATGCTAAAAATGTTATCTGAAAATAATCACTACATTAAAGTAAACCCTGAAATTCCGAAGCCAAAATATCCACATTTTCTGCTGTAAATCAATTTCACACTGGACTAAACAGTCAACCTCCCTGCCTGCCAACCCCGAAACACATCTGAAAATTATACAGGCAGCTAGTATCTCACAAGATCTTTGCACCAGATAGCTGTTCATTCTGAAGACAGATTTGCAAGAGGATAAAGGTTTTAATTTTTTTTTTTTTTTTTTTTTTTTTTTTGCCTATTGACATATGTCTACACTCTTTTTTTAAAAACTATGTCAGGCAAAGAGGTCTTCCCAACACAGCATGCAAACATAAAAGGCCAGTTCCTCAGCTGGTCTACATCAGCATGCTCCTTGCAATCAATGAACCTGTGACAATTTCCTACAGTACAGGATCTGCCTAAAGCTGGATTTAACCAGTAAGTAGAAACATGATGCAAGTCTCTTAAACCAAGGATGGAGCAGTTCACCTTCAAAATTACTTCCATGACTACAGCTATGGATGGAGTAATAGTTTCTGCACTGCCATGAAATCAAACCCACGGGCTGGAATAACCCCCTTCCACACTGGCTCAATCAGGCTCATGATCAATCCAGCCCATGCAGGGTCTTCAGTCAAAGGAACCAAGCTGGCCTTTACTCCCATGGAAAAGCATTTCAGAATATGGCCCATGATGACTAAGAAATACTTGCCTTTGCAAATGAGGCTTGAACATTAGTGCACACAATATGTATTTAGAGTAATATGATAAATAATAAAATAAAAGGCAGGAAAACTTGCAAAGGAAAGGTTATACAGTTAACCTTATCAACACTCAGTCACCACCTGAAACGGCTCCTCTCTCAATCTCGGTTGCAGGTCAGAGGATGATGCTGGTTGGCAATCGCCCAAAGGGCACAAAGTGAGTGGAGAAATTGGTGAGAAATATGCAATTTTTACTGTGCTGCTCAACAATCACCCTTTTGGGGTTGAAAAAAAAAGTTCATACATGCTGGGTTGAAAGTCCCTCTCTTCCCTTTTCCTTCCTAAAAAAACTGAAGTACTCTATTCTGTTCTTCTCAGTTCCTGATAATATTCTCTGAAAACTGGCTTGTGTGGGAAGAACAAAGAATAAGAAGCCAAGTGTCCTGGTTTTTGCATTTTCAAAAACAATTTTTTTTTTAGACACAAGCCCAAACTAGACTCTACAATCTAAACTACATCCTTCTGGAATAGGCCAATCCACAGCAAAAAATCCCAGCAGTCAGTTCGAAATTCAGACCCAAATCTGGATTTACCCTAGTTTCCAGATGTTCAGATTCATTCCATTCTACAGAGGAAGTTGAGTGTGCATACTTGGCTATAGCACTGGGATCCAGGGGTTTGGTTTGAGCCCTTCTCTAATCTTCTGAAATATGTCATGTATGGTATATAATGTTTACAAGCCTGCTAGGATTTTCCCAAAAGGCCTACTGGCTGCCCAGGCCCGCAGGCTCCTCAAATCCAACTAAAAGCAAATCTTCAATTAAAATTCTTATTAATTCCCTTCATTATTCCTTTTTCTGTTATTAACTGAGACAAATGTCAACAAAATTAACTTCTGTATTGACCTAAGAAAGTTCTGCGCTAAATTTTATCTTGCTATTTCTTTTTTAGATTATATATTCATCAACCATCTTAATGCCTATGGGTATTTGTAGCCTAATCCATTACCTTCCTTCTATTTGTAAATAAAGGAATGGTCCCATGTTAGATGCCACAAGGTTCTCCCAGAAAACTTGTGCTTCCCTTTGCCCCACAGTATAAACTGATTAGTATTTTTTTTTTACTAAAATTATCCAAGCACTAATGAAAATGGTGAAGGAAACATGAGCATATGAACTGTGGCTCAAACAGAGAAGAAATAAAAGCAAAAACGTGAGTATAAACCATGATATGCAGTCACAACATGACAGCAAATTTTAATGTGATGGTACACTAAGGTCCCTGCTCTCCATCCTCAAGGAAGAAAATAAGAAGCATACATATTTATGAAAATATACACAGCTACAAGTCTGTCTATGATAAATCTGCGCTGGATGATGACCGCACCTAGGAAGTTTGATCACTGAATAGCCCTTACTTATGCAAGCAGTTCTGAAAATTCCAACTGTACACAGCTGGTACACCACCTTTGAGTAGATTTTCCAGGACCATCGTTAGATTCAAGCCATTTCCATCGTAAGCATCTAATGGAAGATATATAACCTGACTGAGAACAATTGCAGCAAGTTGAAACTTGGAAAACATCTCAGCCAGAGAGCCAAAGATATTTGTGTGTGTTTTGTTGATGAAGACAGTAAAAATAAAGATAGCAGGGGGGGGGAAAAAACTAGCAACAATCCATACAGCAATTAGGAACTTCCAGTTGCTATTTTGTACAAACATTAAAAAAAACAAAAAAACAAAAACAAAACAGAAGTTAGGATTTTTTTTCATTTGGTATTTTGAGCATAACAGATTTATTTCTTAAAACTCTATTTCCAGGAAGTTAGCCCATACCTTCAATCAGTCACGTGCACATTTTTAATTTTTTGGAGAGACACACCTGCCAGATCAGTGGATGAATTTTTCAAATGTTTTTTCCAAATAGTTTTAAGGCAATAATAAAGCATTGTAAGATTTACTTCATGGTATCTTCTTAGTAGAATAAGTTTCAGAGACAGCTGTGTTAGTCTGTTTCAGCGCAAACAACAAGCAGTCCAGTGGCATCTTAAAGACTAACAATTTTCAGCTTTTGTAAGTTGCAACTCGCTTCATCAGATGGAGGCCACGAAAGAAAAAGAAACATATAGTAGGAATATGGAGATGGGCTTGTTACACCAGAGCTAATTCAATCATGGTGGTTATGGACAAAAAAGTGAGAATACCTGAAGTGGAAAATTACTTACTGTACTGAGAGAACCACTTCCCATTCCTATTCTGCCCCATTCTGATGGTACATATGAATTCCAGTTTAGCAGTTTCCCACGTCATCCTATTTTAGAAGGGTTATTTTGACTTGAGGATGGCAACTTTCACGTCTCAGAGAGCTAGCCATGTTGGTCTGTATCTTCAAGAACAACAAGAAGTCCAGTGGCACCTTATAGACTAACAGATTTTTGGAGCATAAGCTTTCATGGGCAAAGACCCACTTCTTCAGATGCATGAGTGGGGGGGGGCAGGGTTTCAAAGCGGTATTTAAAGAGTGGGGTTCCAGTAAAAGGGAGGGCCAGAGCTGACAAGGTCTATTCAGTCAAGGTGGAAACTTCCAAGTCTGTAACCATGTGTCCTGGGAGCTTAACATGTTCTCCCATTGTCTTCTGTATAATACCATTCTTGATGTTGGATTTGTGCCCATTTATTCTGTTGCATAGACACAGTCCAGTTTCTCCAATATACATGGAATATGTTTTTCTCTCAGAAGCTTCTCGCTCCAATTCAGCCATCATTTATTTAATTTCTATATCAGCTATTTTTGGCTTGTTCTGCACATGAATCTCTGCAAGTTTCAGTTCATGATCAAGTTGAAGTTTCTTCAGTGCCTCCTGAACTCCAATTGCTCCTTTAGCATCTCTGGCCAATTGCAATGATTTCCGTTCTCAATTAGAAGTGTGCTTTCTAAAGGCGATTCCTTTTTCGGAACACCAATCTTCCAGGGTTTCTTTTTTTTTACCAAAACCCTCATATCATTGCTCACTTATTGCAACTGCTCTTTTACCAAACTCTCACAGTCCCACAATTCAAATTCTGAATAGCCTGGGGTTCTGATCCGAAAATACACTTTATCCATGGTAACGTGCACCCTAGCCAGACTAGACTACTGTGATAAAGCAAGGTTCCGGGGAGTCAGCTGAGATGATTCAATTAGGGTGCAGATTTCCCCATAAGCACGCAAGCAGATATGACACAAAAAAAGATCCTGCCCAAAGGGTATCTCATACCTTTGCAGCAAGAGAGAAAATTTTCTCCATCTTTATCAATGTCAGCCTTTTAAATATTTGAAGGCTACTGCCCTGTCTGAACACAGTTTCCTCTTTGCTAAACGAAACATACCCAGTTGCTTCAGCTTTTCCTAAATGGCTTCCATTCCATTCCCTGTGATCATCTGTGTAGTTGCCTCTAGATCCTTACCAGGTTCTCCACATGCTTTTTATACATTTGTGACCAAAATGGAACACAGTACTCCAGCAGAGGCCTAACCAGCAAAACCAGAATGGTAAAGTCACTCCTTGTGATTTGTACATTATGTGTCTGTCAATAGAACCTAAAATTATTGTACATTTGAAATTCCAGATTGCTTGGAACAACATTACACTGTGGATTCGTGTTGAGATACTGACTCACCACAACCCTCATATCCTTCTCAGCAGTGCTGCTGCCAGGCCCATTATCTATCCACCATTCTATATTTGTGCATTTGCTTTTCTTCTCTAAGTGTAGCACTTTACATTTGTATTTGCCAATTTTTCATTTCATTGTCTGTTGCCCAGGTCTTTGGTTCAATGTCTAGTTCAGTGATGGGAAACCAGGCTAGTGAGAGGGCCACACAAGTGGCCCTCCCTCATCTTAGTGGGCCATAAGACTGAAATTGGACATAAGCACTAGCCAGGACACCAAGAATAAGATTAAATATATTAATACACGGCACTCCGAATACTTCAAAACAAGTAGAAATGTTTTCATTCAGTGGTGGGCAACCTGCGGCCCACTGGGGTTCCACATGAGATATGCACACCCCGCCTCTGTTCCCTTTCCCCATTCCTCTTGCATACTGGGTCCCCCCACTTACCTACTCCTTCCCCTCCCTCCCTCCCAGCATTTTTGGAGTGCCGTGAATTGACTGATGTGCATTCCACCACCACTCCTCCTGCTCCCTTGTTGGACCTCCATGAACTGGTTGATTTGCTCTCTATCACTGCACCTCCCCCTCTCTCCCAGAGCTTGAATGCCACAGAATCATAGACTAGTAGGACTGGGAGGGGCCTTGAGAGGTCATCAAGTCCAGCCCCCTGCCCTCATGTCAGGGCCAAGTACTGTCTAGACCATCCCTGATAGACACTTATCTAACCTGTTCTTAAATATCTCCAGAAATGGAGATTCCACAACCTCCCCAGGCAATTTATTCCAGTGTTTGACCACCCTGGCAGTCAGCAACTTTTTCCTAATGTCCAACCTAAACCTCCCTTGCTGCAGTTTAAGCCCATTGCCTCTTGTTCTATCCTCAGAGGCCAAGAAGAACAAGTTTTCTCCCTCCTCATGACACCCTTTTAGATACCTGAAAACTGCTGTTATGTCCCCCTCTATCTTCTCTTTTCCAAACTGAACAAGCCCAATTCTTTCAGCCTTTCTTCACAGGTCATGTACTCTAGACCTTTGATCATTCTTGTTGCTCTTTTCTGGACCCTTTCCACTTTCTCCACATCCGTCTTGAGCTGTGGCGTCCAAAACTGGACACAATACTCCAACTGAGGCCTAACCAGCGCAAAGTAGAGCGGAAGAAAACTTCTCGTGTCTTGTTCACAACACACCTTTTAATGCATCCCAGAATTGTGTTTGTTTTTGAAACAGCATCACACTGTTGACTCATATTTAACTTGTAGTCCACTGTAACCCCTAGATCCCTTTCTGCCATACTCCTTCCTAGACAGTCGCTTCCCATTCTTTACGTGTGAAACTCATTGTTCCTTCCTAAGTGGAGCATTTTGCATTTGTCTTTATTAAACTTCATCCTGTTTACTTCAGACCATTTCTCCAACTCGTCCAGATCATTTTGAATTTTGACCCTATCCTCCAAAGCAGTTGCAACTGCTTTGGATGCCATGAATCAGCTGATTTATGGCACTCAAGCTCAGGGAAAGATCAGAGGTGGGGGGCAGGAGGGAGTGGCAACAGAGTGCAGATTAGCCAATTCATGGTGCTCCAAAAGTGCTGGAGGGAGGAGGAGGTAAGTGCAGGGGGGCATGCAGGAAGGGAGCAGAGAGGGGGTGCCTGGGTCACATGTGGAACCCCAATGGGCAGCACGTGGACACAGGTTGCCTCTCTTTGAGGATCGGCACTAACTTAGCCTTTCTCCCATCATCCATACGTTGGCCAGTATTATTGCTAGTGGCTCGGAGCTTTATTTAGCTAATTCCTTCAGGACTACCAGGTGAAGCCGTTGGGCCCCTCTGATCCTAATTCATTCAAATTGGTCACAAGATCTCTGATGTGTTCTTTACTTATCCCAATCTGCATCCCTCCCTCACACCTGTTACCTCAGTGGTCACTTTACTAATCATCTGGTCACATTCTGTTTCTGGAGAGAAAATTGAAGCAAAAGAGGCATTGAGCAGTTCTGCCTTCCTAGCCTCTTCTCACCACCTCCACTGAACAGCATATCCACACCATCTTTAATCAGTGTTCTTTGTCAGCTGTCACTCATTCTTTGCCTTGGCTGTCTTGATTTTCCTTATACACTTACGATCTTCCCACATATATTTTCTTTTCAGTTGCATCCCTTTGGAACAAACTATATCCCTTAATGCTGGTACTCCAGGCCATTGATGTCAGCAGGTTTCAATGGGCACAACATCAGCGTAATAGAGAAGAGAAGAAGGACCTGCATATGAGAGTTGATATATGTGGAAATACATACTAAATTTCACATTATTATGTTGATAACAGGACTATTAGGAAAAAGAAATCAGAGAATCCTTCTAAGTGTGAATATAAATCTAACGGTGGATGTTTCAAGTTAGGCTGTACTTAGGAGATTAATGGTTGACTTGCCTCACTGACATAGTAGAAGAAAGATACGAAGAAAGATCAAGATAAGGAGAAGGAAGAATTCTTAGCAGCCACAGGAGTAATATTTAGTGTTCCTAAAAGATTAAGAATAGACAAAGGATGTCTAGGCCTTATATATGGCATGCCAGAGGACTCCTGGAATGAGTCTGATACTTGTGTGATTTGGGGCTTTGGCCCATAAAGTACCTTCGTTTCTAATAATTACTCTTTTATTGAGAGTCTAAGATTTATTTATAGATTCCAAGGCCAGCATGGACCTTAGAATCTATTAATAAATGTGTTTATGTTGTTTGAACTTCTCTATAACACAGACCATAGAACTTCCCCACAATAATTCTTATTGCATATCTCATAGACAAACAGCCAGTCATGATTTCAAAATTGCCAGTGGTGAAGCCTCCCATGACCCTAGATAAGCTGTTCAAATGGTTTATTACTCTTACTGCTCAAAACATTTGCCTTATTTCCATGGTCACAATTTGTCTCGCTTCAACCCATCCAATCATATTATACTTTTCTCTGCTAGATTACAAAGCCAATGTTTAATTCTTCGCTCCCCAGGGACATATTTAGAGGCTCTAATCAAGTCATCTGTTACCTTTCTATTGGTTAAAGTAAACAGGTTGAACTTCTTGAGTTTCTCTGAATCAGTGATCTGTCCTCTTTGCTATTTACCACTCCTTCAATTATTGTGTCAACTACAAACTTAATCACGAATGTCTTTTGTTTTCTGTCAGGCCATTAACAAAAATGTTACTTGGCACAGAGTCAAGAACTGATTTCTCAAGTGGGCCTCATGAGAAACTTAAACTGGTAATGATTGTCCATTTACAATTACAACTACATTTTGAGACCTATCAATTAGCCAGCTTTTAAACCATTTAATGTGTCATGTCAGTTTTATATCATTCCAATTTTTAAACAAAATGTCATATGGTACCAAATCAAACTCCTTAAAGAAGTCTGCAATGCTATTACCCTTATCAACCTTGCAATCTTATCAAGAAAGATATCAAGTTAGCTTGACAGGCTCTGTCTTCAACAGACACATTTTGATTGGCATTAATTATATTACCCTCCTTTAATTCTTTATTAATAGAGTCCCATATCAGCCACTCGATTATCTTACAGGATTATGCCAGAGTGACAGGCCAATAAACTAGGATCACTCCATTTGCCCTTTTATAATATGGATACAAGATCTTGAACACCAAGATGGCGTTCTAAGACTCTATGTGAATCAGCATTAACAGTCTGGGAAGCTTCTCAGACAGCCTTTTAAAACACATAGGTGCAAGTTAGCCAGATTTTAAAATGGATGATTTTATTTGCTTCCGCTTAGCATTCTTTTAAGATACTAGTGATATGGAAAAACTATTGTGCATCCCTTCTGCGGGGACTGGATTCGAGTAATTGGGTACGAATTGTAACCTGTCTGTCAGGGGGAGCCAGCGGCAGCCAGGGCCAGGGCCATTACCTATGGGTTCTTTTTCATCAGTCCAACAGAAGTGGCTTGAGCCCCATCAGTGATGTGGGCTATTTACACACCACCCTGGGGCACCTCCGATATGCAACACTTACCCTCCCACAAGTACAGCATATAGAAAAGAAATAATCTTTTATTAAAAGGAGGGAAGTAAATTGACATTAATTTGGCAAATACGGCAAACAGGGTTCATAAAAATAAAGCATGAGTAAAAGACCCACCCCAAGTAGGTTGGGCAATGTTCTTTTCTCCTCAGTCCAGCAACCCAGAAGTCCCCTTCATGTGCCCAACACCCCTGTCATCATTGCTACCCTTGGACAGTACAGATCAATAATTGAGAGGTGCAGCTGTAGATTTCACCTCCCACCCTGGATGAATGGAGGGTCAAGAGGCATTTTCTATGCCCTGCTGGCAGCACATAGCACCTCTCCACCACCACCCTGCTGGCACTCATGGCGCCTCTCCATCACTGCTCTGCTGGCTGTCAGTTGCCATCTGCCGCTCTGATGTGCAGAGATTACAGCAGACTCTATAATTTTCCTCTTTTGTGGACTGGAGAGAAACACTCACCCACCTCCAGTGAGATTAGTTCTGAGCAGGCAGGGCAGAAACACAGTTCTGCCACAATTAGAACAACAAAGCAGCTCCTAATGGAGCCTATTTATCTCTATTCTTTGAACAGAGAGGAGAACAATCCAGTGAAACTTGAACTATGGGGAGAACAGGTCCTATCAGTCCAGAGAGTACCTCTGGGGAGGATGTTCCGCCTCCTGACCGGAATACCCATCCCAACCCTTCTTGCTCATACCGGACGGTGGTAGTCAAGCCACTGATTAATAAAGTCCTTTCTGCCAACTATGAACCCCTTATTTTGGAACAATTTAAGCACAATTCTGCTTTTCTGTATTTCCATGATGACTACACCTCGGTGACCATATTTTACTGTCCCTGCATTCAGAACTAACATAATCTGTGACCCAATACCACCTACATTGATTAGAATGAGCCTAACATCAACAAATCTAAGCAAAGCAGAAGCAAATCTTATTTACATAAACACAACTGGGGTCCCTTCCTCCTCCCAGGTAGCTGTCAGGGAAGCATTCATTCAGACTCTGCTGACATAAATTACTTCCGTTTCATTGTCACTTGATACCCTCCAGCCCAGGCGACCAGTGCAGTCAAAAGTTATCTCAGGCTTGACACTGGGTTCTCTGAGTACAAAATACGCTGATGAGATATCTGTTAACCACAACCAGTTGCTCTGACTGGCTTTAGCAATAAACCCATAACTAAAAAACAAAAGCATGATAGGAAAATAGCATCTCACAACCCCTCAGCAAGCTGGGGGCCCCGGTCAGCTGCGGATGAGTGGGATTTCTCTAGTCTTCGAGGCACTGGTGCCATGGCCTGTTTGAGAGGTTCAAATTCTGTTGGTTTCTGTGTTGGTTATATTCAGTTTTTCTGCCTCATAATATAGTTCTGTTAGGTCTCTCATTGCCATTTATTGTATTTCCTTAGCTGTCAGTTATCGATCTGTTATTGGTTCTGTTACTTCTTGTTCTTTAACCCTGCTTACATGTTTACCACATCTCATCATACAAGATTGTTGCATGTTTGTGCTTATCACTATCTGCAAATTGTTCTGCTACAGTGCCACCACTCATCTTGTTTGGTAGTTTTTTCCCGGAGGCTTGTTCCCGGTTCATTAGATGTGGGTGTGGGGGAGGGGATATATGCCTCATCGCCTCTAAGTTTTCACATGCAAAGTTCTTCTGCAATTGACCACTACAGGGCCCATATTAGAGTCTATTACTATAGGCCTATTGAAGTCCCTTCCACTCCTACCTGTCTATGACTCTACATCAAAGTATGTAAAAAGTATGTGAAGGAGGAAGAGCCAAATTACTTGCTTCCAATTGCAATTGTGGTGCTTCTGATTTGTTCCCCTACTTCCCATAGTTCACCACATTATTCCCACTACCAGTGCCCTATGAGAGAGATTTCTACTCATGATTCTTGTCTCGTGTTACAGGAGCTCTCTGAGTTACACACCTCATATCACAGAAGTGGTTGTCTGGCCACATACAACCAAGGTGTCAACAATGCATTTGCTGTTATATTCATTAACTGTGCTCATAAACAGGGAAAATTATTTTCAGAGGTAATTTGTGCTTTCCAAATGAATTTCAACATGTCCAACTTTTCGTGTACTGGATTTCCAAGTAGACACTGTATTTTCACCTAAAATGATCAGCAGTAAAGCATGTCTGCTTTTAAGCTGATTTGTTGCTTTAGCATTTTTCAAATTAACAACAAAAACCCAATATTTCACATACTCCTTCACATAAGAATGCAAAATGAGGATTTCTTGATACTATTACTTTGAAATATATATCTTTTCAGGATTTATACTCTCCATGCACTTACGGAATTATTCAGCTCTGCTTACTTAAAAATGATAGCATGGGCCTGTCTACAAATCTAAGCCATCTGTAAAGGAATTATCTCAGTCACACAAACTAATTCATGTTGATAACAGAAACTTGACTGACTGATTCATTTGTGATTGTTAGTGATAACAGAACATTTCTTGTTTCTACTGTACTGGATCTTACAAGAGGAAACTCCGAAATGCATATTCATTTCAACACTTAAATTAAATCTTCAGTATCATGATGCTTTGATAAGGGTTGATGCTCATTAATCTTGTACAATTACTGCATTTTGAATTGTTCACTGAAATGTTTATAGTGGTTTGTTGATTAGATGTAAGGAAACAGACATTGTTAATTGGACAACATGCTACACTAACAGGGTACTTAAAAAAAAAAAACACAAAACTTCTATAAAGCCACAAAGCAAAATTTAGACAGCACAGATCTCTTCTTAGATAGTCTTGGTTTTTAATTTGGTTTTAATTATTTGAAGCTTTAGACTTTGAGAAAAGACATTATTAGCGCCTGTTGATTGATCTTAGGAAAGCCTTCATCATAAAAAATGTATGGCTTCATATAATTAAAAAACTCAAGCAGTGTGGGTTGACTAAAGTACTGTGGACTATTAAATAATTCAAAATTGTGTTTAGTTACAGCAGCTGTTTAATTAAAAGGTAAAAACTGCAACTAATCCACTATGGTTGAGTGAAATATAATCTCTCTCAGAGTTTAATCCTCCTAAGACAGAGAACAGTGATAGGGATTCTAGGAGTCAGGGGCTCCGTTTAATGAATTTCACAAAAGGGATCACATTACATCTGCACCAGCACATCTTTGTTTCTCTGATTATCCAATAATGAATCATTTCCCCATTTGTTGCTGAAAATATAATTTTGTACTTTAGTTTAAAAAACAAAACAAAAAACAAGGCCTTTTGCATGCACCATGTAAGCTCTTCCATTTGAAATTATAGTCAAAGCTTCACCAGACTGAGAAATTAGAAGCACAAGAGCAGAAGAGATTCATTTATTGATTCTTTGCTAACTTCTTAATTGCTCGTAATTAAAACTTTCTGTAATAAAACTTGCATGAACAGGAAGAAGCAGCTTTTGCAAACTTGCAAGTCAGAGGACAGCATCTGAGGACAGTTCTTTGCATATGTCTTGTGGTTTTGTGTGCCTCAGCTCAGCAAAATGGATTTCCTGAACTACACTTCCACTCACGAGGAGAACAAAATGTTTGTCTTTTCCACTGCTATATTTTTAATTAACAAAACTGAACAAATTCAGCTAAAATTCACCAGACTTATCTTTCCAGATCCTAGAAGAATCATTAATGAGAGATGTTTGTAATCACACAAATTCCTGTGAATTTTGTTTATACCAAGGTTAAGGGACCATCAAAGCAGAAAATGGCAGTCCCTAATTAGGCAGGCCACGTAGCACGTGAAGTCACAGAACAAGCTTCTCCACATATCCCGGCCAGTGATCACAGACCTGACCTAGAGAACCATTCTTGAGGTGTGAAGGATAATATAATCACCAGGTGGCCATCTCTTCAGCATAGACAGCCATCTGTACTGAAATGTGCTAAATTATGTTTAGTTCTTTTTAATGTGAACTATTATCCATTAGAGACACAGCAGGAAAGCATAAACTCACGTTAATTGAAACTTCAGCTGTGATTTAACCCCCCCACCCTGCCCTGATACCGGCCTAGCACTACCTTCTGAGCCATCTAGTCTAGCAAAAATGTATTTGTATGTGTCTAGTATTTTACTCTTCTCTGAATATCTAATCACATGTAAAATTACAAAGGATCCAATCTTCTAAAGTACCCAGAGGGATCCACAAAGGGGACTAAGCACTGCAACACTGACCATCACAATGCCTACCCTTTAGGCAGCTAGAAAACCAGAGAAACAATACTGCAATCTATAAAGCTGAAACTAGCTAGGCACCTGGACCCCACACACAATGGATGGGAAGAGACAAGCACGATTCACAAGAGTCAGCACGCTAGGCGTGGAGATGTCCAAGCTAACCAGTGGGAGCTGCCAATGAGAGAGATATGCATTAAACTCCTCCTCTCTCTGAGACAGGCATTTAGATTGGGGGTTCAAGGAGGTTCTAGATATGCTTTGCTACCCATGAATGGGAACCTGATGCCTGGAACCAAATTACATAGATGTCTACACTGATTCTGGTCAGAAAGAGCTGAGTGCCTACACACAAAATGCAGGGTGAGGGTGAAGGGATCCAGATGCCATCTCAGAGCACCCCAACCACACTGGGCCCTGCTCATGGCTTATGCAAATAGAGACCTATCTTCTGCTGGTTCATCAATATCTCTGGGGCTCAGGTGCAGGAAGCCTAGAGGGAGGCAGCAGTGCACACACAAAGGAGTTAAAACTTCAGTTCCAAAGGAACACTTACACTGGAGGAGCTGAGTGAAATTCAGCACCTCCAGTGGTAGGCAGCAGCCAAGCAGGAGTTTTGTGGACTGCAGGGTGCTGTTCATGGAGACACAAGTCTAAAACGTGGAGTTTAGGCATTGTGGTTCACACACACAATAACTTTAGGCAGGGACTCCTCATTCTCAAATCCCACCAAGGATGGCTCACAGGAGTTTGTGGGATGTGCTCAGGACACCACACAATCTGACCCCAAAAGCTTGGTCTTAGCCAGACTGCTTTCTAACAATCCTGAGCTAGAACGGAAGTGTTTGCGCATAACATTTGATAACACAGCCAACCTCTTATAAAGAATGCCTTGAAAGTGTAAGCTGATTGCAAGCCTATTGCAAATCCTAAAATGGATGGGCTCTATTTCTGCAGCAGATGACTGTGAGAACTTAAAGATCTCTACCCAACCTTTACCTTTGATATTAAATGGGTGTGAGTCACAGAATCAGCTGCTCACCCTTCCCCATAATAGGTGGACCAGCCTGATGCATAGGCAGGGGATAACAGAAACTGACCACATTTGGAAGAAAAGGACTTGGTAAAAAAGGCAGTCTGAGGACAGTTCACATTCCCACCATAAACAGAGGTAGCCGTAACACCTTATTTAAATGCCCAGTTCTCTTGGAATGCGTTGACCATTGCTATGAGCATGGCAGCAGCTGCCAGGAGACCCATTGTTAGCCCCTCACAGTGTCTCTAGGTAAGGATGGGGAATGTACATTCTTTGCAACCGTCCTCCTTTCCTGCCATTCACTCAGCTGCACAAAAGCACACACAAATAAGATGGGCTAAGATGCTGCTTCAGTTCATGGAAGCATTTTGCACCTAGAGTGCTATCACCTCCATCCTGCATTCTGAAGGATTTGCCCTAGGATGCTCGTGGAAGGTACCAGGTACAAAGCCCCAACCAACAGCTGAGAGATCATCTTCACATCCAACAGCCTGGTGAGATCTGCTTCCTCACACCCCACACCAGCAAAAACCCACTACGTCACTACATCAAGCACCCAAGGAGACTCAATTCTCAGATGATCATGGAGGCCCACCA
Source organism: Carettochelys insculpta (assembly GCF_033958435.1). NCBI lineage: Eukaryota > Metazoa > Chordata > Testudines > Carettochelyidae > Carettochelys > Carettochelys insculpta. The sequence goes on along the minus strand of NC_134147.1, from coordinate 47,246,739 downwards.
CACCTCACTTGACTGACCAGGGCACAGCCAAATACCACAAGACAACTGTCTGCTACCACTGCTACCCTCAGAGGCTGCCATGAGGAACAGCAGCCAGGTAGAAAAGACAGTTAAAGGAACTTCATGGAGGTGCTGGGGAGAGAAAAGCTTGTGGAATGTCTGATGCACTTGCAGAAGATCATGGAACTCATCTATTGTGCTCTCACATGCATGGTGGGGTATGCATGCATAGTTACAACTGGACCATTTTGGGGAGAGCCTCTAGTTAAAATTGCATCAGAATATCACAGGTTTGGAAGATGTGTGTGGGGCCTCCATGAAATGTTTGGTGATCACATCTATTCAGAACATCATGCCAAGAGCTTTTACACAGCACTACCTCCTCAGACAAACAGCTACGTGTAACTAACATAATCCTTGTCAACACTCAGCTGGTGAGTAACACAAGCAATCAATCATTATTGTGAAATTCAAAGAAGGTAAAGTTTTCATATAAAATGAGCAAAATGGTAAAGGACAAAGAATGGTACACGAGAAAACCTCCACTAACAGAACTGTGGCTCATCAAATTTTAAATCCATATTTAATGCTTCCTCCTAAAAGTAGCTACCATACTACCTAAGAGAACAGCATCTGCTCTTTCATTCCATGATTATAGATAACCTTCATAAGCAGATTTGCTGATGACAATAAATTTATTTTCAGAAATTATATTCCTGATCTAATATGAAACGATAAATAATTCAGAAGTTTCACATTATTACAGAGAATTATATTTAGTAGATCAACCAGGGATCTCTGTAATGAGAAACATTCACCTTGCTAGAGGAATGCTATTCTGCATTTAATCTTATATTATTCCCTTCAGGGTGTACAAGACAGCTTGCTGGAAAATATAATGACTCCTAGACTGTTTTCTGAAGGGGAAAAAAAAGAGTAAAGAAAACAGTGATATGGAAATGAGTTCTAGATTCTATTTGAAATTCCATATGCAGGATTTTTAAAGCATCATTGTTTCAATATGGAGACATCAAAAGTAATTCTGATGCTCAGCAATGATAGGTCTGATAATGTTTTACTGCATTTGAGATGTAGAAGGAGAGAGGAGTTCTTGTGTTTTGTTTTTTTTAAATGCAGCCCACATGATCTGCGAATCAATAGAAAGCCACTTTCCATTTCTTAAACAGCAAAGATCTGCTCCAATTATTTTTACTTTATTATATGCTACTGGCGAGCCGGCTTTCCTCTTCCCAAGTTCCCACTGGCCAAAAAGTAAAAACATCTGTTGAAGTCATGAGTGACTTGTTAACTAAGTTCAGCAGCAATGAAGCTTACAGTAAAACAGCTCAGTTCTCACCAGTAGGTTTATACATAATTAGCGTCAATTACAGTTGACAATTTCAGGGGCACTGGGCGAAATCGTACTGATGTTACAGAAAGCTGATGCCTTTGTATATTCATCTTGCAGATTTCCAAAGTGACTATACTGCAAATTTCTTTTTTTTTTTTTAATTTTCCTTGCTGAATGTCAACTTCCTTTGTTCAGAAAAGGGAAGAAATGTGCTTCTGAGACCAATGCTAATGTTACTTCTACTGCATGCTGGGTAACAAATATTGATGTATGCAGTCATCCTCCAAATGAGTTAACTCAACAGCATGCATGGTTTCCATGGGTCTTGACTCTTCAAGAAAATCATTACTGTCAGTATGTATGATCAAACTCAGAATGAAAAATAAATATTATTGATGGTGACAGCATGCTATTGTTTCTGCACATCATTATGCCTAAGGTGTACAATTTCAAAATGTCCCATGAGAAATGTGCAGAGAACACCATTAACTGTCTACAGGATTCTTGCATGCACTGCAGTCACAACAGTTCGACCAAGACATTTCTAAATCTTTTTAAATGTATTTCATTCTCATGTTTAAACAATGGAAACTGTGTCAATGTCCATTACCTTTCATCATACAATTTAATTAAAAGTTCCCCTCATGATTACATTAGTTTACAGGAAAGAAGCCAATGTGACCTGGAAGCCTTAAAATAAAAATACCCTCCTCCCAATAAATAAATAAATAGACAAAACATAAAATGGTCTTCTATGTCATTTTGTCAAGTGCATGAAGAGACAGACTACAATGTAAATGTGTTCCTAGGACAGCATTGACTTAGAAATCACATTTCTACCTCTGTTACTGTTTTTAGTGATGCACTTGCACAATAATTTTATGATTTGTAATATGTTTTGCTTTGTAATTATCTTGTTACTGATTAGATCTGGAAGAGAGCTGTCACAGAATGAGAGATGTGTCTGCCATTGATTTCTGCTCAGGACATAAACCAGTTACTAACTTTCCTGAGTGGCCAGTGATTTTGGGGCCCAATCAAAGTACTTAGACTGAATTTTACAGAGGTGCTCTATACCTACTGTTCCAATGGTCCCTCATATGAATACCACATATGGCAGGATTTCACTAATGGGCTTTGAATTTATCCTTATTTTCCTGAGAAAAACACAGAATTTGAGAACTGTATTGCAACGAAAGCATAAAACATCTGAAGTAAACTTCCTATCAGGAAAATTCTCCTTCTCTTTCTTTGGATGCTCGATTTCACTGTACTCCAAACATGAAAGAGGGAATTATGCTGGATATTAATTAAGCATAAATTAAAAGGTCAGCCTCAGGTTATTCAGGAATTACTTCAGGACTCTGAATATATGCTGCACTTCAAAGACATTTAATTTGACAAAAATTAACTAAATGCACTGAAAGACAACGTGTATCCACAACACGATTAAAAATGCATCCTTTAGTGGTTTCTCATAAATAGTTCCACTGAAACTTCTCCAATCTAACTTACCCTGCATTACTAATGTGTAGTAACTCAGTTGCATAGAAGACACTAATTATAGTGTACATTAATTCTACACTCATGTGCATACAGGCTTAATTAAGAGAGTTTGGTCTAGAAGAAAGAAGTGGAGTAGGATTTGGGTGTGCAAGATGTGATTGTAACTGGTTACTCTCTTTCCGTATAGTGTACAAAAAACGGTAAGGGTGAAATTCTACCACTACTCATGGCAGTGAGTGTTTTGCAGTTGATTTGAAGGGGAACAGGATTTCCCCCTTAACCTTTCAGTTTCCCCATATTTAAAAGGGTGATGATAACCCGGCCCTGCCTAACACAGATGCTGTATGAAAACAAAAAGGCAGTCCAGTAGCACTTTAAAAACTAACAAAATAATGTATTAGGTGAGCTTTCGTGGGACAGACCCACTTCTTCAGACCATAGCCATATCAGAACAGACTCAATATTTAAGGCACAGAGAACCAAAAATAGTAATCAAGGTTGACAAATCAGAAAAAAATTATCAAGGTGAGCAAATCAGAGACTAGAGGGGCAGAAAGGGGAAGGGGGGAGTCAAGAATTAGATTAAGCCAAATATGCAAAAGAGCCCCTAAAATTACCTAGAAAATTCCCATCGCGGTTCAAACCACATTAATATGTCGAGTTCGCATATAAAAGAGAGTTCAGCAGCCTCTCTTTCTAAAGTGTTGTGAAAATTCCTCTTCAGTAAAGATGCAAACTTTCAGGTCATTAACAGAATGGCTCACTCCATTAAAGTGGCGACTGACCGGTTTGTGGATCAGGAGTGTTTTTCTGTCTGTTTTGTGCCCATTAACTCTGTCTAAGAGAGTTTGAAGTCTGTCCAATATACAAAGCATCTGGGCATTGTTGGCACATGATGGCATATATGATGTTAGTTGAGGAACACGAGAATGTGCCCATGATTCTGTGAATAACCTGGTTAGGTCCAGTGATGGTATCTGCAGAATAGATATGTGGACAAAGTTGGCAATGGGCTTTGTTCCAAGGAAAAGTTCCAGGACTGATGATGTATGCTTTGACTATTTAGTGCATGTGCAGTGCTTTGAAATGGAAGAGTATTACTTAAAGGGCAATGTATTTACTGTTATTAGTCCAATTCCTGGGCACCATCCATAGTTTGTAGTCAATCCTCATGTAACCCCAGAGGCAGTCAGACCACTGAGAAGAAAGAGTGAAGTCTTGGCTGAGAGCCAGCTGGCTTTTAGTTAATGGGCTACTGAGCTACCAAACACAGGGCTCTAGTCCTTGAGGTTGCAGGTTCATTTCCTCCTGCTGACAACCCGGGTTCCACCTGCATCCTCTCTCCCTGCAGGCTAGCACCACCACACCATCCCCAAAGCCATTCATCCTGGAGAAGTCCCCACTTGTAAGGCCAATGAACAGGGAATGAACCTGTGGCCTCAAGGGCTAAAGCCCAGCGTTCTACCACAAGAGCTAAAAGCCAGCTGGCTCTCAGCCAAGGCTGTAGAGCAGAGACTTGGCTCTCCCTCACCAGTGGTCTGACTGCCTCTTGGGTTACACTCATTTAGGCAAACTTGCATTCAAGTCAATAAATGTTTGACGACTAAGGACTATGATGACAGCTCTGCCTCATCTAAATGATCAAAAAATAATAATAAAATGTAATGCTTTAAAATGAAGTAACTTCTATATGAAAACATTTCCCTACCACACATTTGGGATCAAGTTATGATTTCTTTGAAGTCAATGGAAAGAACTCTCCTTCACCTTGCCAGAGCCAAGGTTTGGTCTTTGTTGAAGTTTTGTGGATCACTACCACCTTAGCAGCTGATTCCAAGTCCCCACATGTAGCAGCATCTTACTCTGGATTTTAAATAGAATGGGACAGGTGTGGAATAATGTGTTACTCAAAGTGAGGGAGGTTCTCAAACTGTTTATCCTTTGGCAGGAAAGACAACTGGGGTCGTATGTTTGTGCTGGTGACTAATCTGAATAGCCAATGCACTTCACATTACAGAAGTACCTTGGTATTTTCATTCTATCTACCACAGCTCTCGAAACCAATTCCCCGCAATATATTTCCAGTGGGAGACAGGGTGCATGGCGAGTTGACCACTATTGATACAGCTTTTCTTCTATACAATTTTTCACTGCATCTCTGATTTTTTTCTTTCAAAACTGGTCATCTCAAATTTACTCACAGAATTACACCTATCTTGTTGTTTTCACTGTAGCTAAGTGGAGAAAGCATTTACCTTAAGCGAACATTTAATAAATGAGCTAGCAAAGATTACTGTGAGGTAACACAGAATGGGAATTAGTCTATGTATGTAATATAACAATATAACCCAGGCTTCATTGGCCCCAACCAGAAAACTCAAAATACATGGGAAACCCTAGGTCCATATGAGATACAATACTGTCAAGGCCCTAAGCTAACAATTTCCATGTGTGTAGGAAATGCATCTAAAGGGTTCATTACACCCAGTGGTTAACAACATTTGATATAAATATGTTAAAATTGCACAGATTCCAATTAATTAGATTTCCTGAGAGAGAACGTGGTATTTGGTCTTTGACATGAAATCAATTGTAGCTTTACAGACACTCTTGACTTTCCCTTAAAAAAAAAAATCAATAGAAAAACCTTGTATCTCTTGGAAAGGACAATGATATCCAAGTGAAAATAGGAATTGTCTGTGCTTAGTGGCTTTGGAAGTATCCTACATTTAACATGACTTTTCTTAAACTTATATCCCCAAGCACAAGGCTGAGGTTCTTTAAAGATTTAATTAACTCTCGGGAATATTTTCTTCATGAAATGATGTACTTGACATATTTTTTTCCATTAGCAGAGGAGAATTAAAGAGATTTTGGGTTAATTACTGCTAAGACATGTACTTTACATTAGCATTAGATTTACCAAAGAGACCATACAAACTATTACCTCTTGTTGAGTTATAACTTTTCTTTAGAATTTGGGAGAGTAATGAAAGCATCAATCTTACTAGCTTTATGGAAATCTTGGTTGGTTGGTTGGTTGGTTGGTATTAATTATGTTTTCACCCCTAATGAGAAACAGTTCCCTCAGCATAAAATAACAGAGAGATAGCCGTGCTAGTCCATATACTATCAAAACAAAAAAGCAGTCCAGTAGCACTTTAAAGACTAACAAAATTATTTATTAGGTGATGAGCTTTTGTGGGACAGACCCACTTCTTCAGATCATAGCCAAACCAGAACAGACTCAATATTTAAAGCACAGAGAACCAAAAATAGTATTCAAGGTTGACAAATCAGAAAATTGTTATCAAGGTGAGCAAATCAGAGAGCAGAGGGGCAGAAGGGAGGGGGACAGAGGGGGGAAATCAAGACTTAGATAAAACCAAGTGTGCATAAGAGCCCCTATAATGACCTAGAAAATTCCCATCCTGATTCAAACCATGTGTTAATGTGTCAAATTTGAATATAAAAGAGTTCAGTAGCCTCTCCTTCCAAACTGCCGTGAAAATTCCTCTTCAGTAAAATGCAAACTTTCAGGTCATTACAAAGGAGTATGAGAAGCCTATTTTTGCAGTGTTTGGTTTCAGAATGCTTAGTGCAGGTACACAGCCAATTTTAGTATTAGCGGGCATCACATTTACCATAAGAAACCAAAAAAGAAGCTATATTAAAGGGTTTACATTTGTCAAATAATCACAAAGTTACAGCTATTGCTGTAGTGAAAATGCATGATATCCCAGATAGTGAAGGGGTTGTACTACTGTCAGGGTTTGAACAGAACACTCCTTTCAGTTCAAGGTGGATTTGAGCTTAAAGTCTATTGCTGCAATAGGACCCCCTGTTGACAATTACTGCACAAAGCAAATAGAAGTTGTGTTGGTAATGAGTGTGTGGATACAGGCTATTCTATTTCCAACTGTTACCTACTAAGAGCTCCTTGGAACAGAGGGGAAAATCATTTCTTGCCGCAGGAGTAGACTTCTTTCCCTGTTGTACAATTGGAAGTTCTTTGCTGTTTTCACTACCAGGCCTCAGTATCCATACTATGCTTAACAAGTAGAGCAAGGGCCTTGTGGTCATCTCCACAAGGACAGACTTCCTCCACAAAGGACACCCTCAGTGGTAGGCCAGATAGGAGGGTCTGGCACTCACCAGAGGAACTGCTGGGAAACATATCCATAGTCACTGAAAACATTCAATGCTTGAAAAGGGAACAAAAGAAAAAGGTATGATGGACACAGCTACCGTGAAACAGTTCTGAGTCTTTAACAGCACACAGGCGGAACGTAAATATTCATCCTGATCAATGGAGAGGAGAGGGACCGAATACTTACTGCATCTGAGAGATGCTACAGTATTTGCTTAAGTCACCTAACAGTGGAGTTTGCAAATTATATAGGAGGTGTGTGATCAGTGAACACCACACACAGTGACGTGTGATACTGAATCACTGCAGTATTCTCACTGAGAGGTTTTTTTTTCTATCCTGCATGAGAGTGAAATATGATAGACAAGTCGCTGCAGGCGTAATAGAAGATTATTTTATGTTGTTTTTCTGTAGCCAAGACAGCTAAATGCTCAACAAATATCCCATATATTTACCCTTATTGTAAACCCTGCAAATTGCAACTAATTAACAGACCTTAATCAACAGCTGTGTCCTTGGATTTGGCTTTACCTGAATTTCTCCTCATTACAGGAACATTTTAGATCTGACTTAAACAGTGAAACTTATAAAAGAGCAAATTGTCCCACATTCTTCCACCAAGACAAAGTATCTGAAAGCTGTTCCCCAGCTGCAGGGGTCAGTACCTTCTCTGTGGATGTATTGTGTGTCCAATACAACAGCAACAGCAGCAGCGCAGGAAAGCACTGAATGATTCATTCCAGGTGGGTAAAAGGGTAGGTGGTTACCTGGTGAAGGGTAGCTCCTAACAAGATCAAGCCAGCCAGCCACTTGCAACAGTGAGGGCAGCAGGGCAGTTCCCATTGCAAGGCAAGGCTGATTTGAAGGTTCCAGTACTGGATGGCATGTGGGTATTGCTATGTAAACAGAAAGCTTCTGAATTCCCAGAAGGTATCAGACCCCTGGAAAACCTGAGATTTTACGACTTTAAAGAAGTAAAACATGGCTCCTGTGTCAATATTTTGCAGTGATTTTCAATTGATAAAAGCAACCCTGAAAACTGGGTACCTTCATACGTGCACTGGCTTCTACATGAAGATCACTGGGGGAGGATGTCTTTTTGCCCCCACTGGGAGCACCAGGCCTGCACAAGACTCATTGCAAAGACATGTGGGGGCTAAGGCTGACTGGAAGCCTCCAGTGTTCTAGATCTCGAAGGTGAGCAGCCAGCATATCACTGGAATGACAGGTACAAGGTCCAGCCTTTGAGTAAAGCCCATTAGTTACCAACACCCTCTCCAGATTCCCTCCCTTTCAGTTACAGCTGCCTTGCTAGGGAGCGTAGCTAGTCCAATTCTTGATGTCTTTTCCCCACACACCACTTCTTTCTCCTGCCTCCCAAACTCCACCCCCAGTGGCTCCCTCTCAAAGTCTCACACCCTTCTTCCTGGCTCCCACCTGTCAGCAGCAACACTGCCCAGGACATACTTTCTCCTCTGTTCTGCCAATATCCCTGTCCACTCCACCCCACCGTACGGCTCAGTCCTCTGCTTGGCGTTCACCCCCTTCCTCCTTTACTTACACTTGGCCTTCATTCCTACACTTTGGCATGCAGCTACCTTCCCCTGGCGGCAGGTCAGCGTCCTCCTCTCACCCGCCACCTCCGCTCTGTTGCAAGTTCCCAGCACTTCTCCCCGAAGCAAGCAAGGACTGAACTCGTGCAATTAGCCGTGCTAGTGGAGGAAGCAAACGGGAGGGACCAGCATTGCTCTGGGCACCTGACAGGAACATTCATATTTTCTTCTTTTGCTTCTCACCCCAGTAGGAAAAACCCAAAGAGGAATGTGTTGCAGGACCTCAGGGCTCCACTCTGTTGCATGCCTATGCACACATTTATCTTCTATTTCTCTGGACTGGTGCACACATAAGAAGGGGCACTCACACAGCTCGGCATGTGTCCCTGGTAGGTTAGAAGAATGAAATTAATTAGCATCTTATTCCCTCCTCTCCCAAGCAAACAGCCCTGCCCCCAAGTCATTAGACCTGCTCTCATCTCCTGCCCCCTCCACTGCAACAGCTCTCACAAATCCACTAATCCTCGGTGTTAAAAACTCAGCTGTCAGCCATACACCTCACTTGGAACTAAGGGTTTGCACATGGGCAGCAGCAGAGAGAAAAAAGAGGAAATACAGTGCAGTACAGTGTTAAAGGAAAAACTACTACAAATATAGGGAAGCATTTTTCTTCCATCTAATGAAGTTTCAAAGCTGTGTTAAGTCGATGTTCAAATGTGAACTTTCAAAAGAACAACCCTAACATATGTCAGAGTGACAAACCCCATCCATTCCTGATCTGTTCAGAACACTGAAGTTCAACAGCAGATCAGCCTTGCCATTTACCTCAACTCTCCAGACCAAAGCTGTTCAACCTGAGTTGGAGGAGCTTGCCCCAGAAAGTAGAGTGTTCTTGGCGAATGCTCAACCACCAGCCACCTGTTTTTTTTAATGCTGGGGGGATCCAGGCTGAGAATCTCATATGGTCACAGATCTGACAGCTCAGAGAGAGCTGGTCTCTAAGTTGGGCTGTGTCTACACTACCCTGGAAAAATCGACCTAATCAGATCTTCCAGGGTTTGATTTCCCACATCTAGTATGGACATGTGAAATTGACCTCTCAGGGGCTGCACTCAAAACTCTCCTGTCAGCCTTCCCCAGTAGGTATGGCCAAGTTAGCCAAACATGGACATGTCAGTTTTAGCTACACAATTGCTATAGCTAGAACTGCATATCTCTGGTTGACTTACTTTGCTTAGCGTAGACATAGCCACCACAGCAGAAAGGTCATAAGCCAATTAAAACTTTATAGGTCAAACACAACACCTTAACTTCAGTCTGGGAGCTGACGTACAGCCAGGACAGATCATGGAAAGCCAGCATCACATGCTATCCTTGGGAAGCATCACTCACTAGGTGGGCTATTCTAGTCTACACCATGAGAAGTTTCTGGATTGATGCCAGAGTATGTTGCTGCAAAGTTACCATATTGCTACGCTATGCGGTGGGAATGGAGCTTTAGAGAGAGAAATGAAAAGTTTGCGGTCTATCCTAAGCATATGTGCAGTGCTTTCAAACTGTCCTATACAAGTCTCAGTTCCTGATAACAGATGGTGGGACTCACCAGCCCCTAACAGCTTCTGTAGAACAGTGTCATAGTAACAGAATAAACAAGAAATTTATTTTTAAAATACCTGGCATCACATAAAAGTCTTGAACATACCAAAGAAATGAATGATTCTCTCTATGACACAGCAGTCCTCAATGGAAACAAATGAACTCAATTAACAATACCTAAGCTACCTTCTTTTCTTGTGTTAGCATGCTGCAAAACTGGCTTGTTAAGGAGGGGTTAATTAGCAAAAGCTCTTCAGAGTGCACAAAGTTGATTTTAGCTAGCATGCTTCAAGCCAGCCCTATGTAGCCTATATAGGACACTTAGGCTTGGTCTACACCAGACTTTACAGTCAACTGTAGATATGCAATTCTATCTATGGCAGTTGTGTAGCTAAAATTGACATATCTACAGTCAGCTGTAAGGTCTGTCATGACTGAGGGCGGCGGATAGAAGCACTTCTCCCATTGACCTCCCTTACTCCTCACGAGGGTAGGAGTACAGGGGTCGACTGGACCCCAGAGAGATTGATTTTGTGCACCTTTACCAGACACGCAAAATTGAACTCAGGGAGATTAACCCTGAATGGGTCGATCTCCTGTTAAGTGTACGCATGCCTTAAGAGTACTAATCAACATACTAACTCTATGATACATACTCTGATCTCCGCTCCTCTCCACAAATTGGATCTGAGTTCACACTGACTTCTCATTTCCATCTGCTGGCATTCAGCAGTCATCAGCCTTGATCCCTTTCATGGTGTGTCCATGGCAACTTGAGAGCGTGACAGGGTGTGGCTGGGAGTCTGTAGGCACCATCAGGGCACAGTCCTGCCTTTCCAGCCCTGTCAATCATGCATGGAAGGGAGAAAAGCTGCAGCAGGAAAGTGGAGAAGCCCTGAGAAGAATGTGACTAGAGAAGCTCCTGGAACTTCAAGGAGTACAGCAAACTCCAAACTCCAGGAGAAAGCCTGATAGGGAGGGGCTGCTCGGCTATTCAACCATAAACACCCCCCAAAAGCTGGTCATCTGGCACCCCAGAAGTAAGGCAGCACCTCATACTTATTTTTACATTGTTACTGATCCATGCAGAGCTTGCTTTATGTTGACATGAACTTTTGCTTCTCCCCAAAAAGTAAAGTAAGCAGGACCATGGGGGACGGGGCAGAGGGCCACACCAGGAGTAAGAGGCTGTTGTCAGGAGGCCAACTCTGCTGAAAACAGGGCAGGGTGAGGGCCCCCATTGCAGCCAGCCAAGGCACAAGATTTTTTTTTTTTTTTTTTTTTTTTTTTTTTAACAGAGAGGTCTTTCTTTCTTTCTTTTTTTAAAAAAAATACAGAGATTGAAGATTTGTGAAACATCAAAGATTTCTGGAATAAAGCAAAGGCACAGTGAATTCTAATTCCTTAGTCTGTATACCCACCAGGTACATGAAGTGGCAATGAACCGGTTAACCCCAATTATTTTATACTTTGTTTAAAAATAAATCTGTCACATGATCTCATCTGTACTTTTGAAAGCACAGTTTTGGATTCTGAATTCGTACACATTAGTGGGAGTCAGACGCATGGAGTGAGCTATGCACTAGACTATTTTCAGATGCTTGTTTCTGATCCATACACCTTATGATGGGTAGTACAATAGAACTGAGCAATTTAATATTGGTCAATTACCATAAGAACTGTCAAAACAAAAAGCAGTCAAGTAGCACTTTAAAGACTAGCAAAATAGTTTATTAGGTGAGCTTTCGTGGGACAGACCCACTTCTTCAGACCATAGCCAGACCAAAACAGACTCAATATTTAAGGCACAGAGAACCAAAAACAGTAAGCAAGGAGGACAAATCAGAAAAAGATAATCAAGGTGAGCAAATCAGAGAGTGGAGGGGTGCGGGGGAAGGTCAAGAATTGGACTGAGCCAAGTATGCAGACGAGCCCCTATAGTGACTCAGAAAGTTCCCATCACAATTTAAACCATGTGTTAATGTGTGGAATTTGAATATAAAAGCCAGCTCGGCTGCTTCCCTTTCCAGAATGGTGCGAAAATTCTTCTTCAGTAACACACATACCTTTAGGTCATTGACAGAATGCCCCATTCCATTAAAATGTTGACTAACTGGTTTGTGGATCTGGAGTGTTTTGATGCCTGTTCTCTCCTACAGACAACCTCCCAACCTCATGAGGATCTTCACTAACAGCCACAGTCTATACCCCAGGAACACCAGTCCTGGAACCTTTCCCTGCAACAAAGCCCGCTGCCAGCTTTGTCCGCATCTCTTCTCTGGAAATACCATCACTGGACCTAACCAGATTACTCACAGAATCACGGGCACTTTCTCATGCTCCTCTACTAACATCATATATGCCATCATGTGCCAACAATGCCCAGATGCTTTGGATATTGGACAGACTTCTAACTCCCTTAGACAAAGGGTCAATGGGCACAAAACAGACATCAAAACACTCCAGATCCACAAACCAGTTAGTCAAAATTTTAATGGAATGGGGCATTCTATCAATGACCTAAAGGTATGTGTGTTACTGAAGAAGAATTATTGCACCGTTCTGGAAAGGGAAGCAGCCGAGCTGGCTTTTATATTCATATTCCGCACATTAACACATGGTTTAAATCGTGATGGGAACTTTCTGAGTCACTACAGGGGCTCGTCTGCATACTTGGCTCAGTCTAATTCTTGACCTTCCCCCGCACCCCTCCACTCTCTGATTTGCTCACCTTGATTATCTTTTTCTGATTTGTCCTCCTTGCTTACTGTTTTTGGTTCTCTGTGCCTTAAATATTGAGTCTGTTCTGGTCTGGCTATGGTCTGAAGAAGTGGGTCTGTCCCACGAAAGCTCATCTAATAAACTATTTTGCTAGTCTTTAAAGTGCTGCTTGACTGCTTTTTGTTTTGATAGTGTATAGACTAGCACGGCTTCCTCTCTGTTACTATTCAACATAAGAACTGTGTTAGTGCAAAAATGATACAGATGCAACTAGAAATATAAATCCAACAAACAAGGCTTAGTTCTATACCAATTTACAATCTTGTTGTCAATATTAACCTGGAAAGAAAAGGAAGAACAAAACATGGAAAGGGTAATCACAGATCTTTTTTTAACAAAGGAAAGGACAGTCGCCCCAAGGTCAGTATGGAAAAGTGATGAAAGGAGATGTTAATGATCACACATTATGTGAGTAAATGTCACTGCTGAAACAAATCAGACCAGATTTAAAGCACCATGTGAGACTATCAGCAGCAATTAAGGTGGTAGAAGATGTACTAAAGGGCTTGGACAAATCATTATTATTGCACTGGCTTTACTGATTTGCAAAAGGTCTTTTGATTGAATGACAGATAGTAAAAAGTAATTAGGTTGATTCTTGGGTTACAATGACAAAAAATCCAAAACAAAACACTGATGCAGGTTATATTTAATCCTTTATGGTACTTTAGTGATAGCAAAGTGCTTAAATAAGAAGTAGTATAAGTTTCTGTTGGAAAGCCAGTGCTACACAACACTGCAGAGACACAGACATCTGGCTTAGACATAGATGCTGGTAACACATATAAATAGGGTTAAACATCCACTAAAGGTGAATGAAGTGAGATTCATCATTTCATCATTAGGAGTCCCCCAAACTAAATTGCCTTGTCTGGGATCTCTGATGCAGACAACTGATGCATGTAACAGAATATGTAAATATACGGCAGCTTTAGACTTTTGGGAAGTGGCTAAATATGTACATGAACCAAAAGTCAACTCATGCAGCAAATGACTGAAGAAATCTTCTAAGCAGAAGCTGCAGGAGCTAGACATGAAGGAGATGCCTTTTAAAACCCAGAATAGTGGGTTTTTCCTACCATCAGCAAATATGATTTAAGAGAAGTACAATTTTTTTTAGTAGTATGCATTATCCCACTAATTTAAACAAGATTTCTGACGTTTAATGAACTAGCTAGTTAACAATGCATCTCTAATCCCAAATCCCAGCAGCAGCTTTATTTTTCCTGTAGGGTTAATTCAGCTTAGTGTGGGAAGCCAATATAAAAACCCTTTTCAACAACTGAACCCCACGCACTGACAATGTAGAGAAAGGTAGGGCCACAGCTATAATGTAGCTTTGTCGGTCCCACTCTGGCCAATCAATCAAAGAACAGTAACTGGAACAGGCCCACAGAAGCTCGATGCTTTGGGCAAACTATGAAGGTGCTACAGTCACCACTCCCATTGGCGTAACAGCTGCAAGGGTCTGACCTGCAAACTGCACATCTGGCCTTGCTTCCGCCTTCACCCACATGCAACCAGATCGCTTAGCCTGCACATCGCTCATGCATCTCAAAGTTAAGCCACAGTTTTGAAGCAGCAATTGCTGACCCTTTTCTCTGAATGGCCCTGACACAGCCAGCCTGAGCCCCGGCCTTGAGCACAGGAGCAGGCTCATTGATTCCACAAGATACTGCTGCATGGGTCCCATGGGTATTGATGTGGGTACCTGTCTGCTACCCAATCAAAATGCAGCCACAGAAGACATTACCCTTCCCACACTGTTCAAATCAAGCCATTCCCCTCTTCATACACAGGCCTCTCCTTATGCTAAGCCTCTTCTTCCATTGCCTCACTCAGGTCTTCATGTTACGAACATAAAAATGGCCATTACCAGGTCAGACCAAAGGACCATCTAGCCCACCATCTCATCTGCCAACAGTGACCAGTGCCAGGTGCTCTAGAGGGGGTGGACCAAAGACAATGATCAAGCGACTTATCTCCTGGCATCCATCTCCAGCCTCTGACAAACAGAAGCCAGGGACACTATTCCTACCCCCTAGCTAATAGCTTTTTATGGCTCTAACCTCCTTGAATTTATCTAGCTCTTCTTTGAACTCTCTTATAGTCTAGCCTTCACAGCCTCCTCTGGCAAGGAGTTCCACAGGCTGACTGTGCGCTGTGTGAAAAAGAACTTTCTTTTATTAGTTTTAAACCTGCTGTCCATTAATTTCATTTGGTGTCCTCTAGTTCTTATATTATGGCAACAACTAAATAACTTTTCTTTATTCACCCTCTCCACACCGCTCATGATTTTATATACCTCTATCATATCCCCCCTCAGTCTCCTCTTTCCTAAACTGAAAAGTCCCAGTCCCTTTAACCTCTCCTCAAATGGGAGCTGTTCCAAACCCCTAATCATTTTAGTTGCCCTTTTCTGAACCTTTTCTAATGCCAAAATATATTTTCTGAGGCGAGGAGACCACATCTGTAAACCGTATTCAAGATATCGGTGTGCCATAGTTTTATAAAGAGGCAGTAGAATATTCTTTGTCTTATTTTCTACCCCTTTGTAAAATAATTCCTAACATCCTACTTGCTTTTTTGACTTCTGCTGCACACTGCATGGATGTTTTCAGAGAACTATCCACGGTAACCCCAAGATCTCACTCCTGATTTGTTGTAGCTAAATTAGCCACCATCATATTGTATGCATACTTGGGGTTATTTTTTTCAATGTGCATTACTTTACACTTATCCACATGAAATTTCATTTGCCATTTTCTTGCCCAATCACTGAGTTTGGTGAGATCTTTTTGAAGTTCTTCACAGTCTGCTTTTTGTCTTGACTATTTTAAACAGTTTAGTAACATCCACAAACTTTACCACCTCACAACTTACCCCCTTCTCCAGATCATTTATGAATAAGTTGAACAGGATTGGTCCAAGGACTGACCCTTGGGGAACACCACTCGTTACCCTTCTCCATTCAGAAAATTTCTCATTTATTCCTACCCTTTGCTTCACGTCTTTTAACCAGTTCTCAATCCATGAAAAGACCTTGTCTCTTACCTCTTGACAACCTAATTCCACCAAAGCCCTCAACTGTCCCCCACTGTTACCTTTCTCCCACTCGTAGCGCCAACCCCGTTACATGACTCCCTGCCTGCCATCCTCTACCCTTTGCCTCTCCTCTCTCCTCCAAGTCACTCCTCTAAAAAACACTTCACCTGCAGGTCTCTGAACCTTTGCCTTCCCCTTCTTAATGTGCTAATGCAACTGGTAACAAAAATCATCATCATCATCTGGAACTAACAAGCCATATGTTAAACATCACTGCTCGTTTGCTTGTTTCTTGCTTCACTTCCTCCTCCTTCTGTATGGCAGCTATTCAGATGGTAACTACTCCTGGCACAAAGCTCTTCAGTGAACTTCTCTGTAAAGCACTTAGCATGCCCATAGTGCTACACAAACAATCAGTGATACTCACAGCAGCGGCATCTGAATAATGCTGTGGACTTTGGCTTTTGAGCTGATCTAGAAACACAGCACAGGGCAGCACAGATACATCTGCAAGGGCAGCAGTACACTCAGCTGTACACCACTGGGCAGACTATTGATTTTCAGGTTTCAAGAACAGTTACAAACATTTAGGTACTTTTATGCGGCTAAAAGTTAAAAATGAAGGTACTTCAGATTGACTAGGCACTAGCTAATACCTGGGATTCTTTTGATGTCAGCTGCTGCTTGGGGAAGGAGGGACACCTTGGGTTTTTTTCTTTGCATTTAGTCCTTTGTGGGGACAGAGTTTTCATGCTGAATCGCATTCATGTTGGTATTGGTTTGTACTCTTCCTATTGGGATGAATCTCTGGCTGTTTTTCTGTGATACATTTAATTTCTGTGTGTGGATATGTATGTGTATGCACTAGGGTTTCAACTCTTAGCAAGAGAGGGTCCCCCCTGCTCCTCCAAAACCTCAGCATGCCTTTCTCCTGGTTATACATTTCCTTGCTCTGGATCTTCCTGGCTTTGCTTGCCTTGGGAAGATTGAAACTGAGCAGTAGCTTCAGAGCAGAGATAAATGTCTGTACTTGTTCTAAAAATTCCAGCTTATCTGATCAAATAGTACCACAACCTCTACTTAAAAAAAAAGTCACATTTTTAAATTAAATCATTTTAGTTTCCAGTAATGTGAGTTAATCTGTGCCCATAGACATTTATGCTCAATCGTGATGACAGGGTTGCTCCGCCTTGGCCCGGGGATTTGCCCACACAAAAAAGCTGGAGGATCAGGTCCTATGTTTGAGTTTAACACGCTGAAGACCTGGCTCTTGCTCTTCCTGGAGTCAGGGTAAGACTGGCTGTTGGCTTCAACAAGAACAGCGTGGGCAGAAATTTTGAAAGGAGCCCCTAATTGTATGTGCACAGTTTAGTGTGATTGATGAATTTTCACACATGGGCAGCATTTGTGAATGCAAACTGTGCATACAGAATTAGAAGCCAGGTTTGAAACACTTCGCCCCATGTGTTCTTATTTTCAAGAAACTTTTCACTTTTAAAGCACTAACTTACATAACAACACAACAATGCTCTTTGAAAAGGTGGCCTTAGGGGGCACTTTTGAAAGAGCTTTAGGAAAACAGCTCTAAGTAGGCTGTTCCTTGCAGCAAGATTATGCAAATGACACCAGAAACTAGTGCTACCTGGGACTACAGTACTGGAGAGCCGGGAAAGGAGGAGGAGGAGACAGAAGCTGCAAAGAAAAGAATGAGCACATGCAGCTGGGGACTAAGCTGGAAATGACTTGTACCTCCAGTAAAATCATTGCTCTGGGTTTTGAATCTTGTCAAATTGCAGATATGCCTAATTATGATTTTTAAGATGATAAAAAAAGGAATCAGGGGAGGCAGTTAAAAGAAGGTGAAAAAAAATGGATAAAGTGTTCAGCCCACGGTAACTGTGCAGAGTAGGGTATTGGCTTCCCTGTTCTTTGGAGTTTTTTTCTGCCTCCCCCACCCATTTACAATCCACTCAGCAGCTTGGGACTCTTTAGTTGGCAGAAAATGAGGCAAAGCAACAATAGATACCAGTCTTCTTACCACTGACTATACACCCTTTGTTTTCCCATGGGACAACAGTCCCTGTTTCCTTAACACTTTAATCAAATTCAAAATGGGTCAGAAGATAAAAATAATGAAGGAGAATGGTCCATCTTATGCTGAAAATTAAGCTGAATCACAGAATCATAGGGCTGGAAGAGACCTCAGGAGGTCATCTAGTCCAGCCCCCTGCTTCAAGCAGGATCAACCCCTACTAAGTAATCCCAGCCAGGACCTTGCCCAGCCGGGACTTAAAAACCTCAAGGAATGGAGAATCCACCACCTCTGTAGGCAACGCATTCCAATGCTTCACCACCCTCCTCGTGAAGTTTTTCCTAATATCTAACCTACACCTTTCCCTCTTCAACTTCTGACCATTACTCCTTGTTCTGCCATCTGACACCACTGAACAGTTTCTCACCCTCCTCTTTAGAGCTCCCTTCAGGAAGTTGAAGGCTGCTATTAAATCACCTCTAAGTCTTCTCTTCTGTAAACTAAACAAGCCCAAATCCCTCAGCCTATCCTCATAGGTCTTGTGCACCAGACCCTTAATCATTTTTGTTGCCCTTCGCTGAACCTGCTCGAGCAAATCCACATCCTTTTTATACTGGGGGGCCCAAAACTGGACACAATATTCCAGATGTGGCCTCACCAGTGCTGAATAAAGAGGAATAACTACTTCTCTAGATCTGAATCGACTTCCTTTGGAGTAGAGGCATTTGGAAGGGGATAATGTATATTCTGTACACATTTATTCTGACACAGAAGAGTTAGATCTCATGGCATATATGCAAATCAAGGGATTCTCCCAGGCAGTCTCTGAGCCAACATATGCAGCTGGACATATGTTGGATCCCATCTTCAGCTTAGGACAGGACATTGGCGTCGTCACCAATATACGACTCTCCTTGTCTAACCACCACCTCCTCCAGGCAGAGACCAGAATAGGGAGAAGCCTGACCCCGTTTATTGCCAAACTCTTGGACTCCCCAGGTTTCAATTCCCTCTAGAAGCGAAAAACCAACAAATACAGGACAAAAGCACTGATGAGTTAGTATAACAGTGTTTCCCAAATGGTGCTCCCCGGGGTTCCATGAAGTGCAAAATAAGGGTTCCATGAGAAAATTCCATTACAACAGCTGACTCCTCTGAGGCTCTCTGCCCTGCCACCACTGAAACAGGAGAACTAAATTTAATTGGTTTAACAGCCGGCAGCACGGCAGGAGGGATCCGGCCATTAAACCAACTGAATTTAATTCCATTATTTCATTGTGGCAGGACAGGGAGCGTTAGAGAGAACATAAGAACATAAGAATGGCCATACTGGGTCAGACCAAAGGTCCATCCAGCCCAGCATCCCATCTGCCGACGGTGGCCAATGCCAGGTGCCCCAGAAAAGGAGAACAGAAGACAATGATCAAGTGATTTATCTCCTGCCATCCATCTCCTGCCCTTGTTCTGAAGGCTAGGGCACCATACTTTATCCCTGGCTAATAGCCATTTATGGACCTAACCTGCAAAAATTTATCGAGCTCTTTTTTAAACCCTAATAGAGTCCTGGCCTTCACAGCCTCCTCGGGCAAGGAGTTCCACAGGTTGACTGTGCGCTGTGTGAAGAAAAATTTCCTTTTATTAGTTTTGAACCTACTACCCATCAATTTCATTTGGTGTCCCCTAGTTCTTGTATTATGGGAAAAGGTAAATAATTTTTCTATATTCACTTTCTCCACACCATTCATGATTTTATATACCTCTATCATATCGCCCCTCAATCGCCTCTTTTCCAAACTGAAAAGTCCCAGTCTCTCTAGCCTCTCCCCATATGGGACCTGTTCCAAGCCCCTAATCATCTTAGTCGCCCTTTTCTGAACCTTTTCTAATGCCAATATATCTTTTTTGAGGTGAGGAGACCACATCTGCACGCAGTACTCAAGATGTGGGCGTACCATAGTTTTATATAGGGGAAGTATGACATCTTTTGTCTTATTATCGATCCCTTTTTTAATAATTCCTAACATCCTATTTGCCTTACTAACTGCCGCTGCACACTGCGTGGATGTCTTCAGAGAACTATCCACTATAACTCCAAGATCCCTTTCCTGATCTGTCGTAGCTAAATTTGACCCCATCATGTAGTACGTGTAATTTCGGTTATTTTTTCCAACATGCATTACCTTACACTTACCCACATTAAATTTCATTTGCCATTTTGCTGCCCAATCACTCAGTTTGCTGAGATCTTTTTGTAGTTCTTCACAATCTGTTTTGGTTTTGACTGTCCTGAACAACTTGGTGTCATCTGCAAACTTTGCCACCTCACTGCTTACCTCATTTTCTAGATCATTGATGAACAAGTTGAACAGGATCGGTCCCTGGACTGACCCCTGGGGAACACCACTAGTTACCCTCCTCCATTGTGAAAATTTACCATTTATTCCCACCCTTTGTTTTCTGTCTTTTAACCAATTCCTGATCCATGAAAGGATCTTTCCTCCTATCCCATGACCACCTAATTTACATAAAAGCCTTTGGTGTGGGACCGTGTCAAAGGCTTTCTGGAAATCTAGGTATATTATGTCCACTGGGTGCCCCTTGTCCACATGTTTATTAACCCCTTCAAAGAATTCTAATAGATTACTTAGACACGACTTCCCTCTGCAGAGGCCTTGTCTTGCCCTACTACCTTCCAGTGGGTGTGGCTTGTCTCACCCCCACCAGCAGAACACCTCCACACCAGCTTTCCTTCCACTGGGTGCACATGGCCGCCCGGCAGAGGCTCCCCAGCCAGCACCTCTTTTGGTTAGTCTCAGTGGCCAGTTAGGGGCTGAGAGGTGTTAAGCCTGGGAATGGGGGGAGGGGTTTGTGGGAAGGGGGAATAAAGCTTAGGGATAGTGCGGTTGAGCGCTGACGTGGACAGAGTCTGGAGATGTGGCGGGTGGGATTTGGGGAACAAGGAGTAGAGTTTAAAAGGGCTCCTGGCCAAATAAAATGAAGAAAAACTGCTGTAACAGACTGAATCACTTGATGGTCACTACCATCAATGCCTTGTCTCTGAGCCATCCACTCTGCCTGCAATAACTAAGAAGATCACCACAGCTCACATGTGTTATAGCAAGTGAAGGGCACTGGGAGAAAGTTGGGAAGTCAGCAACACAAAAAACACTCTGAATCCCTCCATCAGCAGCACAACCACCACCTATAGGATCCTAATGCAAATGGAAGAGGCAAAGTAAGCATTCTTTTCCTACCTGATCATAGGCTGAAGAGCCATTCTTCATATTGAGCGTGCTATTTAAGCCAGACTGTACAGCCCAGATGCCAGACCCAAGTGCTGACTGCTCTTAAGTCTCATCTAAAGTCTTAAATCTCATCTAAAATAAACAATAGTTGTGGCACTAACTTGGAAAGAAAATTTCATCCCAGGCAGCTCATAGTATCTGTCCCATCACTGCTCCTTGAGCTTGACTCCAACACTCAAAGAAACTCAAGAAGGCCTCAGAAATATTAGAACCACAGCTGTGAAATGGATCCATGCTTCTCCTGGCTGGTGAGATGGTGAAGATCAGTGGTACCCAGACTAGTGTTCACAGGCAATGCCTACCTCAGAAAAGCACACCAGTCAAATGCAATAATTCATCCAGTCTTCAAATAGCCACCTTTCCACTCTGAAGAGCTTCTGGACAAAATTACTGGGAAATCAGTAACTACCAAGCTCCAACAAAATGGGACACCAGCCAGCATGATCAGGATTTAGACCAGACTAAGGCACAGCGACAGCCCGAACAGCCATGAAAACAACCTCTTCTTGGTCATGGACACAAGTAAGATCGCTGTGCTCACACTGCTGCACCCTCTGCAGATTTTGACAAAGAGGACCACAAGGTACTGCCAAACCACCAACATGCCACAACAAGGACAGATGGTCTCATCATTCCTCTCTAACAGAGCACGCAGTTGTGATGAGTAATGTTCTTCCTCTCTGAGACCAGGGCCTGCCAGGTCCACTGGGATTGGGCCTATTTCACTTCAACATCTACATAAGACCACTCGCAGAGAAAGAGAGCCCCACATTCACCTGCCAACTGGAGTATGCCCAACCTACCTCAAAAGCCACCTTTTGATCTGAATATCCACAACAGGTGTGCTCCTCTAGGACAATTCAGATCACAAAGCCGAGGACTCACCATGAGACAGCTGTGACATAATATTCCTTGTCAAGAGATCTGAATCTGGAGTAATCTTCAAGAGGTGATCAGGCCAGTGCAGAGTCTGACTATCTTTAAGAAATGCTGCAAAACCATTCTGAGAAAGATTTCATAGAAACTTAGGGTAGAAAGAGACCTCGGGATGTCATCAAGTTCAACCCTCTGTGCAAAGCAGGACCAATCTCAACCAGAGCTTTGTCAAGCTGGGACTTAAAAACTTCTAAGAATGGAAATTCCATTACCGTTCTAAGTAACTTATTCCAGTGCTTCACCACCTTCCTAGTGAAATAGTTTTCCCTAATACCCATTCTCTATGACCCCCTCTCCAACTTGATACCATTGGTCCTCATTCTGTTACCTGCCACCATTGAAAACAGCCTCTCTCAATCCTCTTATAACCCTCCTTCAGGTAGTTGGAGACTGATATCAAATCCCTACCACACTTTTCTTTTTTATAGACTAAATAAGCCTAAGTCCCTCATACTATCCTCATAAGTCATGTGCTCCAGGCCCCTAATATTTTTTTTACCCTCCACTGGACTCACTCCAATGCATCTACATCCTTTTTGTAATAAGGGACCCAGAACTGGACACAATATTCCAGATGTGGCCTCACCAGTGCTGAATAAAGGGGAACAATCAGTTCCCTAGATCTGCTGGCAGTGCTCCTACTAATTCATCCCAACGTGGCATTATCCTTGACGACAAGGACACACCATTAGCTTATGTCCAGCTGCTCAGCCACTGTAATGGCAATGTCCATTTCACCTCTTACCATCAGATCTTTGGCCAGGGCTCTAAGACTGAGGGAAGTATTCTTTCTCTGAAAAAGTCCTTTGCAGACCAGAGTATAGACATACCACCTTTATAGCCAGTCAGCTTCAAGTCTGTCATAATGGTAAGACATGTATCTTTTGGGCCATGGAAAAGCAGTAAAACTTCACTGGGCAAAATGGAAAAAGGAAAGAAGGGAAGGTCTCTCAATGGCAGAACTTCAGTGAGAAAAAAATAGTTTAGCTGTGCTCTAGTTGCTTGCTTTATCTGCTTAGTGGATGTAATAATCTATCAGCGAATGTTTTCTATTATCTGCATTTGCATTCCATAGGGTACTTGTTTTTGCTTATGCTAAAGCCTCTATAAAACAACCTAAGTGAAACTGAAGATTTATGACTCTGTTCTAACTTCTGTGGCTCTGAAGCCAGAAACATCTATGAGAGAACATCCTTGCCAAAGCTTTCCATCATCTCACCTGAAAATGGTAGCTTCATGAGGATGAAGACCTGGAAGAGAAACAGTGGACTACAGATAGAGCAATACAGCTTAAATACTAATGAGATGGGAGAGTAGAGCTACAGAGAGAGCTCTGTGACCTGAAAAAAGTATATTTATTTATTCTGGAGCAACTGTGAGCTAAGACCTATATTCTTCATATCTTTATAAATTCTAGAATACAAAATGTAATAAAATATTAAATTAAACCATCAGGAGCAGTTTGTAAATCACACACATTCTGTATATATAAATATAAAGCAGACCCCCAAACCAGAACTCAGCTTCTTATACCCTTTTAATATAACTGCCATGAAAAGGGTGTTTTGCAATGTATCATCTGTTTGTATTTTAAATGAAATGTGAATATTTGATGACATCTTTATCTTGATCAGAGATGATCACTGGCTTCACTAAAATTAACACATTTTGAAGCAGATAAAAATCAGGAAAACACTGCTCTAGTTACTTAGTTACTACTTAAACAAGCATTTTATCTTATTAAAACTGAAAGTCTTTTTGTTTAAGAAAGAACAAACCCATTAAGTCAAACAGTAACATGAATCTAGTCAATGTGAACTATCAAAATGATTATAAGCTGATCTTTCAGGGTAGCAGTTAACATCGTGTTATCTCCTGAGTTTTGGACAGTTGTTAGGTGAATGATGCTTTAGTCCTTATGGAAAAAATAGCCCATGGAAATACCTTTCACAAATATTTAAATTATAGACTGGTGTTTTTGAAAAATCCACTGATCAAAAAAGGGGTTGTAAGATTTTCTTGTACATATGAAGATTAAGAAAAGATGCACACATTGACCAGGGTAGGTTACTTCTGGAATGATGGCAGCAAAGTCTGAAAATATCATTACCTCAGTTCAGTACATCCAGAGAAAAGCAGGTTTTGGTTGACGGTATTTCTATTGGTTTGCATTACAGACCTAGCCTCCACTACAGCCAGGTTGTACATGGTACAACTTTTGGGAGGATTTATGCATCAGTGGCTTTAAGAAGAATGAGGCCTTCTGGTGTTTGCTGTCAGGATGTGTAAAGGCAACAGTTTGAAGGATACCCTGCTGGTTGTGATGGGAAGATGGAATACTCTCATTCCTACTAGGGAAATGAGCAAGGCATGTACAGTGGCATTTGAGAGCCATAAAAGGAAGAGGGAGGGGCTGGACTGGGCACTGCAGGCTTGAGTGACAGAAGAAATACTTGGGGGCTGCTGCCTCTGGGCTGTATACGAAGGATAAAATTTGAAAACATGCAGCCTCCGGGAGTTAGTAGCAAAGGGGATTACAACAGTGTGTTACCGGCTCATCAGTGGCAAGTCAGTTCACCTACTGGTTCAAGAAGCATGGGCCGGAATTCAGAATGATCCACTATCCATACAGAAAATGGAGCGGGAGCACACAGTAAGAAGGCTGGGCTTATGGCAAGTTTTCGAATTTTATTACTGGATTAGAGGGTTGTTAAATTTTACCACTTCAAAAATTCTAAAGATCTGATTACAGTCAAAAGGGTGAGAGATTTTCCTTGCTGACTGTCACAACGTAGCATGGCGTTTGGGGAAAGGACATTTCACTAGAAATGAAAACGCTACAACTTTAAAGAATGAGCCAAGGAAGCGTTGATCAGGATTATTTTATTTTTCACTTTATTTTTGACTTAGCAAATGCCAGTTCTTGAGAAACAGAAAATGAAGACTCAGAGTCAGTCAGTATGTAGCCTGGACCTTTTAGAACTTCTTCACATATCCCTACGAATTAACTGTAATTTGGTCTTGACCTGCAAGGAACTCAGAGTAAGATGTGCAGACTTGACTAAACAATGGAAATGTGGCTGAGATACTGCGTATTGTGGGAGAAGGAGAGAGACAGAGTGAGACTGGAACCGTGATTGTGCAATAAAGAATATTAAAATTTTTCTGCAGTAGGACAATGCATTCTGATATTATCAGATTTATTAGATACTCTTTGATAAAGATCCAGTTCATTAAAAAATTAAATGGTATAGAAGTGCCATTCACACATTATTCATAATCATAAAGCAAATGTGGACAACGATACATTAAGTCTGTTTGAAATAATTGCAAAGTGAAGCAAGAACAGTGTGTCATAAAATAAAGGGAACTGTAGTAATAAAGGAGTATGAGAAAATGGGAAGAAGAGGTGAGAGCACTGCCCGAGACTGAGACCCTAAAAGGGAAATCAGAAAAACTACAATCAAGCAGAAGGACTTTTCTCCCTGAAATAGAAAATCTATTCCTAGAAAGTGAACTGCAAATAGAAGAGCGTTATTAAAGTGTGACATTGTAAAATGGTGAATACGATGACAAATTGCAAAGAGAGCTTTGATTGCAACACAGCAGAGGTGTTCATGAAAACAAAACAATTTTATTGAGTCTTTTGATGAGAACTCCACAATGCAGGGCATTAATATCCCAGACAGAGTCAGTAATAGGTTCCAAAATAGGCAGATAAACTTTCTTTTCCAATCACAAGATGAAAGTTCCTTCTATATATTTTCATACTTAATAAACTTCATTTTAGATGGATTTTAAGAACATTTTAGGGCACACATTTGTTATTTAATTTTTTGAAAAAAACATAACCAGAAAGTGAAAATGTGTGACAAATTAAGTGGGCTTGGTTCCCAGATGCTAGTCAGACTGTTAATGTTGGCTAGCAATTTGTTTTCCATGGCTATGTGGACAGCCTTAGGTTGGACTTCAACTGTCAGAAACCAAAAACAAATCATTTCGTGAACATGGGAGAAAAAGGCATGCCCGGAAGACCATCATTTTAACAATGGGGTAATGTTTCTATACCACAGATATTTCTAAAATAACTCTGATGTTAGATTATTCCTCTGTGGTGCTTAGAGGACTAAAATTACTCATTCCCTGGTGAATAGTTTGAGACAGAACGTCAAAGAATGAGCAGTTTCATTTTGAACCAATAGAGATACACTTTTCAGAAATGGCTTCATAAGCCCCACTGCTGCTAAGACATTCACAGTGCATGTTCATTAGCCACCTATCTGACTGAGGTCTAATTCTGTACATTCAAATTTTGCATCAGGCAAAGCATATGCTTGCCTATGCAAACCTGTTGGTAACTAACCAGTTTGGGAGCAGGCAGAGTACACGACAAGGCAAATTCAGAGCATATTTAATGAGTGGAATGAAGCCACTTTAAAAATACAACCTTGTGGCAGCTTGGCTTTGGGAACCCAATTGTACATCAAAACAAAAAGCAGTCAAGTAGCACTTTAAAGACTAGCAAAATAGTTTATTAGGTGAGCTTTCGTGGGACAGACCTCCCACGAAAGCTCACCTAATAAACTATTTTGCTAGTCTTTAAAGTGCTACTTGACTGCTTTTTGTTTTGATAGTGTATAGACTAGCACGGCTTATTCTCTGTTACCAATTGTACATGTTAATCATATTAAGAACACATATATAAGCCACTTGTAAATGAGTTGGGGCCACAGAAACTTTGCCTATATTAAACAGCAATTTTGAAATAGTTGATTGTACTTCTGCAACAGGTCCTCCCTACCCATGAGCAGTGGGCTGTTCGTTCTCTCTCTCTCAAGCAAGCAAGATGGAGCCTCCTATCAGATGGATTTTCAGCTTCAAAACCACCAGTCAACACAGATAGGTGATCATGAAAAAAGCACACACCGCATTGTACAAAGAGAAAGTGCAGTTTCTGCAAGCTCCAAGAGCCCTAGGAGGCATTGTGTCCTGTGTTTCCAGAGAACAAGCTGGCCCTCAAAGAATATTTTTACACATCAACATGTTATCACATTAGTGATTGCGACAGCAACTCACCTCTTTTGTATCTGTAAGTTTCAAGGTCAGTAATATCTGATAACGCCCCTCCCCATTGCATCTATAACAAATAGGTCCAAATTCAGAGGTGACGCACAAGGAACAGTACATTACATATGGGCGATCTGAATTACCCTGTCATGGAGTTTAAGAGGTTTACATGCTGGAGGAGGGTGTACAGAACAATCCCTTAATTCTCCCTCTGATCCTGACTCCAAGCATTTCCTCTCTGCACATATATCCCTTTGGCTTTTCCCTGGCAC
The DNA here is from genome assembly GCF_033958435.1 of Carettochelys insculpta. Lineage (NCBI taxonomy): Eukaryota > Metazoa > Chordata > Testudines > Carettochelyidae > Carettochelys > Carettochelys insculpta. The sequence goes on along the minus strand of NC_134147.1, from coordinate 47,219,145 downwards.
TCTGGGAAAGATCATGCTCTCTGTTGCCCCTTCTGTGAGCAAAGCCTGGCCCAAACTTGCCAGACCTGCCATGTCTGCTCACAACATCTACACGGAGATACGTGCTACTTGCAGAGATGAGATGGGTGGAAAGCTGGCATCTCCGTCTGTGGCACTCACTTGCTTTTCAAGCCTGTATCTGCAATAAGGGTCCTGCCCCCAGAGAACCATTATGCTCTTGGTAGGTTTCTTAGTGTCATGACTGATGTTGCACATGGGGGTTTATGCTGCAAATATGCTGTTTTTATGGAATGTGCTCATTGCAAACATTCTTTCCAAACATGATGTACATCTACAGCGTCTTTTCAAATCAATGTATTTTAATAACAGCTCTTCAGATCAGAGAAGACAGACAGACAAAGAAACAGATATACTTACAAAAGTGACAACTTGTAAAGGAAGTCGGGTGTTTTGAGTAGAAAGGCCCATAAATACATACTTCTGGAAAATATCCATCTCATGGCTCAAAGATCCTTGTGGATTATAACCAAGAAGGAATTATTCACCACATTATTAAACATGACAAAAAGCTTCCAAACTGAAGCTTATAACAGGCTATTTAAGATTCCAGCAATCCCTGGGACTTTGGCAACGAAAACGTTCAAAAGCCTTTTATAGTTGCTGTCAGATTTATGTAAAGCATTTGAGATTCCTGTGAACTTATTTATATAACAACCTAAAACCTGCAGCCAACTTGAAAGCCTCTCTTTCTAATTATTCAGAGCTGGAGATGCCATACAAAAGATATGCAATGTTCTTCCCAGAACCTCTTCTAAACTGGTGGCTTGGAAATCACAGGGTTTGGGCAAACATATTATAGAATGGCTGTTCCTACCGATTGTGAGCTGTATCTATTTAGCATTATGAATTTTATTTTAGAGCTATTTTTCTGTTTTCCATTCAGAGTTGACAGGGAAGGAATCACCTTATGCCTACATTCCACTCTGACTGTGCACATTGTCCCCCAGTTGTCTAGCACACTAATTTCTTTTTAGAAATATTCTACGGTATGCAAGAAAGAAGCTCTCATATCTCTCTAGTGATAGGATATCATAATGCCTCCCTTCAGACGAGGAGTTGGATAAAAGAATGTTAGCTGGAACTAAGCATCAGACCAGCTAAATGCAATAGTTTTGTAGTCTGAAGGGAAAGTATTTTGGTTCAGGACTTTTGGTTTGATACTTCACATGAGAGATGCACAGGGCCCTTTCACCCTGATGCTGGCTCATTCTTTCAATACAGAGTTGAGGTGGCGTGCTGCTCATCAACTCCCAAGACTATTTCCTGCAGCATTTACATTTTTCAAGATGGTCTCCAATCTAGGTGTTGGCAGGAATTGGCCTTGCTCATTTAACAAGCTCTGGTAAGAAGACATTCATTCTTTTGGCTGATATCCATGTTCTTTACAGGTAAGTAGAACAATCCAGCCTCAGCCCAGAATCTCTCGTGTTGTGGTTTTTCCCCTGTTCTTTTGCTTTCTTCTTCCTTCGTTCTCTTGTTTTCTTTGCCCCTGCCAATCTCCTCTTCTAGTCCCTTTCCTTCACAACTCCAGTCCCCTCAGCTTTATCCTTTCACTTTTTTAATCAACCTTCTCCGTCCTCCCCTCTTTCACCACTTAACCTTACTCTCCAACCTTAACATTTCCTGACTTCTGAGTGCCTAAACCTGAAATTTTTACATTCTTTCAATGAAAATGTTCTAAAAATGGAGTTACGTTTAGCTCAATTATCTTTGTGTTACTGGATGCTGCATTGTGTTTTAATGATCATTCCTCAGATCAAACTAGACAAAAACAGACTCACAAATGTGACAACTCATATGGAAATTGACTCTGTTGGACATGTTTTTGAAACACAAATTAATAACCACTAGTTGGCATACATTATAAGCATAATTTCAGAGAGAACATTCCCAAGAGAACTGGAGAGCTAGAAAAACTCCATGTTGCTTTCTAAAAGTATTTTGAAAACTGCATACAAAATTCTAACACATTGTGTTCGGTGGAAAAAAAAAATCACTGTTGCTTACATTACATTTTGAAAACTACCCAAATGATGCATTCTGCACAGACATACAAAAGTTACTATTTCCACTTATTTCTCATGTTTCCGTCATCAGACTACATCTGCAATAACTTATTTTATAAATGGTTCTCCAGGCACAGTAGAAAGCTTTTCATTATCCTCATATTGCAAACAGTGGTATATAGAGCATAGTTGTATTTACCTATTTGTCTTTTGGCATGCCAATAAAGAAACTGGAACAAAATCTCACTACAGAAAAAGATGTCCATACATTCCACTGTAAGTGCTACGGATAATACTGAATGCAACCCTTAAACTGATTTTTCTACTGATGAATATCACTTAAAACACATATTTTGATGTGGGCCTGCGATGAAGTAGACCAGGCCCTGAGCCCTACTCTCTCCCTGAAACCCACCTTCCGGGAGGTCACACCCTCCCCAGAGAGACTATAGATATGCCCTCCAGGCAGGCTAGAGCGGCTGCAGGAACAACCAGCCAATCAGGTGCCACAAAGCCCTATAAAGGGAGCTGAAAAAACAGACAACAGTCAGTGCTACTGGAGAGTTCAAGGACTGAAGATTGCGTGACTGGCTAGCAGAGGGATCAGCAACACCACACACTGCCATTCAGGACTATGCTGAGACTTGGAGATAAGACCCTAAGGCTGTCTCCAAAAGGGTAAGCCCTTGGAGGCACCACTCTATCAGAGTGGGAAATGTGCACAATGAACAAAGTGATGGATGCTAGCAGAGGGCACTGAGATGCGCTCCTGTTAGATGTGTACCCCGGAAGAGGTTTGTGCATCACACAGGGTGTGACTCGGAGGACTGAGTTGCTAAAGAGTCTTCAGACTGAGAAAGTGTGCAGGCACATGTACTCTGCCAGAGGGGAAGATGCGTGGGAAGTGAGTATCACCCCATAACAAAGCCATAATGCGTATTCTCTCTCTTCGTATGTATCTTTTATATAGGGCTGTTCTTTATATATCCCCACTGTACAGTAGCTTTTATTGTGACTTTTGGCATTCAAACTCCACTTTGATTGCATTCCTTTTTTGCTTAATTTCATTTCAACCGGACAGCCTCCACAATTAACTCACCTGGGTCCTCCTTTTCCATTTTCCCCTTAGAGCCAGGGTACCAAGACCAAGGAGAAGGTAATTTGAGACCTAGCTCAGCAAGGCCGGGGGAACATTGTTGTGATCCCATGCTGATTTCTCAATGAATCACAGATAGCAGGCTTATGGTGCACACAGCATTTTAGATGTTAAAATATTCTACATGAGTACACTACTTGCTGAAAAAAATATACTAATGCTACTCCGATCACTGGTCTCAATGAGTCATGTTCAGTGCATGACAAATTTTGGGTCAAATTCAACGGACATGCAGGGAAGGCAGTCCAGAGTTGGAACTGTAGGAACAACAGACGCACATCATTTTTTCAGCCAGCCTGACCAAGGAGGGAGCCCATGTCAGGGTAGAATGAGAGGCACTGGTTCAACCAGTAGCAGGTAGAGCTGCCTAAGCAGAAACCTGGCGGAGGGGAAGATAAGAACTCAGTCCTTCCTGACTGTTGAAATCTTGCATTGACCACTAGGCTTCACCATCTCTTAGCAGCTAGAGACAATGCCCATGCTGCCATACACCTAAAAGGATCAATGTCCATTTAAAATTACTCGCACACTCTGTTTTATCATTAAACTTTACTCATGACATTTGTAGCTCTGGGAAAGCCTTGGAAACCAGTCCAGAAAGGGAGGAACATGTGCATATTGTTCCCTAATGCAAGAGACACGTTTAAGGCTGTCGGAGCAATCTATAGCAAAAGTCAGTGTCCAGGACAGGGATGATCCTACTGCTCGGTAAGCTTGCCAGACCACCCCCCAGGTAGAAATACTGCTACTAGTTCTGCATTTCCAGTCAGGAATTATTTCCTTTGGGGCACTATGCAACAAGGGAGATTGGCAATAGGACACAGAACCTTTCACCTGATGGTCACTGGCCTGAATCTAGGGCAGACTCATAAAACTAAATATGGTAAGTGGCTGCACACCCCTGCAAGAGGGAGTCCCCTTAGCTCCCATGGAGTAGGTAGGTGTTTGAAACACTCAGCATCGGATGAGAGCCAATGCAATATGCAGGGAGGCCTACGTAAAATGTTATGGAGCTAAAAAAACAAACCCACTAGAGGCTGAACCACTCTAATCCAGAACCCTCAGGACCTGATCGGTGCCAGACAAGAAAATTTGCGGGACCATGGCAAGTCAATATTTTCTAGCAGTATTACCAACTCTTCCCTGCTGAATGGGAACTAAGAGAACTAAATTAGAACTAAATAACAGCACATAACATTGAAAGCCAGGACTGAGGGCTGGAAACAAACTTTATGGAACTGCGTGAATCTTGGCCACACCTATGATAAGTGGTCATCCAGCAATCATGCCAGATTAAGGATGTTGCCAGACAAAAGTTCCAGATTAGAGAGGTTCAGCCTGTACTAGTGATCCTTTTATCAATTGGTTCAGTACACAGGCTGGAGAAGGAATGGATTACTTTGGTACTCCAGAGGATGGTTCCTTCAGGATACAGATTGCTCTGTAATTGTCCATGGCATATCTGTATTGTGAACTAACAGAAAAGTTTGGTCCCCGATGCTCTCAATATAGCACTGTTTGCACCCACTCTTTTTATTTTAAAGGCCGTGTCTACACCTGGCCAAAATTTCAAAAGGGCTATGCTAATGGCCAAATCGGAGAATCAGCTAATAGAAATAAGGGGATTTCAAAACATGTGGGGTCCTTTCAAAAAGGGCTCCATATAGACGAGCCACGCTTGGTCAAAAGGTGGCACTTTCAAAGGGCCATGGCCAACAGCATGCTAATGAGATGCTGAATATTCATTTCAGCACCTCATTAGTATTATCCAATTTGGCTGTTAGCATGGCCCTTTTGAAATTTGGGCAAGTGTAGACATGGCCAGAATGAATGTTGATGACTGAATTAATAACTGTGCAAAGTCACAGTACCAGTTGGCCAGGAAGGGGTGCTCCTCAGAGGTATTATCATCCTTACCTATATATTAATAACATGCACCTAGGATTTTACAAAACACATTGTTTAGACAGATCCTACCCTTCGAGTTTATGATCTAAAGCAGATTAATCCAAACAAAGGATGAGGGGAAATCATGGGAGGGTTCTGGCATTTTGCATTCAATTTTTGTTTTATTAGCATAACAGTCATGAAAGCTTGCATTATTAGGTATAAACTAGAAATCCCCTGCAATAATTATGCCAGAATAAAAAAAAACAAACTATATAGCCCAAGTAAAATAGTCCAGTTATTATCGACATGGTTTAGATGTGAAATAGCTGGAGATACATACCCACATTTTGTCCTTTGAAAAAATATCACATGACAAAGTCCAGTTTTCCCTTAGGACTATTTGAACCAATATATCTAAAAAAAGTGAACATTTTTGTATGTTTTTTATTTAAAATGTCATGTCAAAATGAAATGACGTGGCATCTAAACTTGAGTCAAAATGACAGTTTTCATTTTGTTTAACATTTACTTTCCTTTTCCAAAGCTGAGAAGTTCAAATGTGGTAGCCAATATTATTTAGTCCGGTACTCCTGCTAAGTTTTGTTGGGGAAATCTATTAGTTAACACTCTTGTAATGTCTGTTCTGGGTGTACATGGAAGTTGTCAGAAACAAGATGTATGTTTTCGTCAGGTTTGCCAAACATTAAGTATGCACTAGGTACAGTTTGTGCAGATGTCTCTATGATCTACTGCCTTTTGGAATGTTATGCACAAAACCTAAATAAGAAAAAGTTGTATAATTTTCTATTTGTCATTAACAAGGAAAATATAAGTTCATAAATTTGGAACAGAACAACAACAGAACTTCTATGACACTGTGCTTGAGATTTGTAATGTATTAACCCTTCCGTATTGTGCTGATTCATCTTACAGACTGAATAAGCCTGGTTGTCAGATGTCTTGTCAATAAAGGAATAGAGGATCAATAAAAGAAACAACACACAGTTGGCTTTCTTTTTTTCCTTTGTTTGCTTTTGGTTTTGTTTTTTTTTAAAGTTTGTTTCAACATTTCCCGTAAGGAAATAAAAAATTTTTAAATCAGAACTGACATTTTTCCATTAAAAAATCAATTTTGAAGACGACTTTCATTGTCAGATCATTTCCTACATGAAAACATTAGACAATCTTCTTTTGGCTTCACACATTTGAAAGAGAGTTGCTTTTCAGAATCTTTCCATTTTTCATTAGTTTCCCATTTAAAAAATAGGGAAAAATTAAGGCCAAGGCTTATAATCAAATTTAATGCAGCCTTGGTGTTAATAACTCCGTAAGTAAACTATCAAAACTTATTACAAATTCCATAACCTAAGGTGCAAATGCTGCAAAGGCAATGCACACGCATTTAGTTTACCATTCGTAAGTCTTTGCAGTATGGGGGCCCAATGCAATACCAGAATACCAGAAAACACTGATGAAGAAAATTTTATTTCAATTTTTTTTTTTTAAAAAGAAACAGGTCCTAAAACCACGACCACCACTACCTAAAACAAAACAAATTAAAAAAAAAAAAAAAGAACAACAAACCCTTTCCTGGCAGTTCTAGGACAGTGACTATGATATTTAGGTTCTCTTTTGATGTATATTCTTCTAGCTGTCATGCTGTATTTTTAAATTATTGAAATTTTTTTCCTGTTTCTAAGGCATTGCTATTTCCGGGCTTTACAAAAACAAGAGCATGTTTGCTTGATATTTCCGTTACAATAGGAAGGCTGTTAAACCAGCATCATGAATTTCTAGTTAAGACAGATATAAAGAGACGTAATATCCAGGAAACATTTCATTCTTAATGTATTCATGAAGAAGTTCTTGTCAGTCGTGGCTAGTGAATTGAATCAAAAATAATACCTAAAGTCTTAGGAGGATACACTGAATTTTACATGCTGAGATAAAAGGACTGAAGTGGGACTGAGTTCTGCTACGAAGATTCCAAGCCTGAAATGTCTTCCTGAAATTATTCATCACCCTGCAATAATGACATTTCAAACTATAGCGATCCCCTGCTTGGTTCTGCACCATGTGGGTCCATGTATTATTGCCACACAACTAATAGGTTCTCTCATCTGGTGCTTTAAAAGAATGGTGTCATTAATCATCCATTTATCATAGAGTTTCAAAACAATGTGTTTTATCTCCCTGCTTGTTGTGAATATTAATACATTTACATCTCAAAATAGTATAGGACATGTAAATTGTCAAATGCCGTCAGCAGAGAATGACGTTACCTAAGTGACATTAATACTTAAATAGTTTTTAAAGTGTAAAACCAGCATTATTTACTATTGAAGCCACTACAACTGACTGTACAGCATTGAACCAGTTGACAAAGATAATAAACGTCAGTACTAAAATGCTTTGTTGTATTTACAATGCTTCCACCAGATAAGCAATTACATATTTAAAAGATACTGCTTTTTAAACAAAATCTTCAATTTGTATTAAAAAAATTGCCACAAGTTTGCATATGATGAACACTAATTTAAAATGTGGCTAATGCATGCTTTAGATATGCTATTTCCTAAATCAAATTTACAGATAGCACTAAGACACGATTTATCATAATGACACTAACAGTCAATTGAAAAGAGTCTGCTTCCATTTTTTTAAGCTGCAACTTTTGCGCCTACTTCAGTCATAGACACGAAAATAATGTTGCATCTCTAAGGACCACATGTTAAAGCCATATGTATGCTGATGAAATTCAAGCTCCTGAAAATTGTATTTAGGTTCCTAAATTAGTGAGGTGCTGCAAAGCTGAATATGGCAACACCTAAAGATACTGAGAAATTGGGCTAAGTGCTTTAGAACACAAACATGCAAGTGCATGGGATGGCCTTGTTATATTAAATAAGTGAAATTAAAATAAGTCTTGCTTTCAAGGGATTGCATCTCAGTTTTATTGCTAGCTGTTATTTCCAAAGACAATAAAAGCCATTACTCTGGCACCCACAGAGTTCTTAGACTCCAACCTAAGTTTCTACCACACTGAAGAATATCATAACCATTTGTCTATAAAACACAAGCTATTTCCTCTTGCGGTTGTTTGTACTGGTGCCCTGGAGCAGGGGGTGGGAGGGAGAAAGGGGGCAGTTGCCCCAGAACCTGGCATCTCAAAGGGGCCCAGGTCTCCAACCACTGCCACTGTCTTAAGTAGCTGTGACAGCGTCTAGAGCTCTGGACCCCTCTGAAACACCACGAAGTGCTGTGCCGCCTCTCTGAAGCAAGCACTTTCTGAAATGTCTGTTCTCCTGTGTCACAGCCCACATTTCTTCTTTCATAATCACCGCGTTACCAAGCACTTCAAGAACTCCGCCTTTCTAGTTGCAGCTAACTGATGTCCTGTCTCTTTCTTTTATCTATCTTTTATGCTGCTGTTTAACTTTCCCTGTCCTACTTTCCTATGCCTTTCACTCTGTATCTCCAACCCTTCCCCTTTGCCTATTTGTGTCCTCCCCAGAGTCCTTCCTCTCCATCCCTCCAGAGCACATCTACCATCCCAGCTCTGCCATCTGTTCCACACCTTCCATGCAGACAATGAAAAAATAAAGATTAAAAACCTGCATAAAATTTTAAATATTCTTACTTCCTCCACCACCGTGCTCTTTTCAACCAGGCAACTGCAAATAATTTTGGGAAAATACCACTGACCATAGCAACATAATTTGAAATGTAGACTTCTGAAACCTTGGTAAAATATATTCAATTGCCAAGGGCAAGATTTGCTGACATGTATGTCCTCTGAAATGCACGTGTATTTAATTTGCTTTTGTGAGCGCAAAGAACTCTGAAGTCCTATTTGCCTATTGATGCCCTGAGTGACTCCTTAGCCCAGGCAAATGCAAGTACAAAAAACAACATGGTCCAGCGGGTTAGACAATGTGGCCAGACTCAGAACTCCATTTCTAGTTCTGCCACTAACTGTGGGATTTTGACAAATAACAAGAAGTCCTGTGTCACCTTAGAGACTAACACATTTATTAGGGGATACTGCTCTTTGGGGCATAAGCCCTTTGGGACAAAGACTCTCTTGCTATGTGTTTGTACAACGCATAACACCTAGTTGCAACCAAAATACAACATTTAAGTCTGAATCACTTTTCTGGAGGTGCTGTACCTATGTGTCACCAGCACTTCAAAAGACAATATAGGATTTATCCCGCCTGATCCTTAAATCAGTTACACAGGTGAGTCACCCCATTGTCCACAAAAGGGACTATTTGCAGGAGTAGACTTACTTCTGTATTTGCAGGACCAAGTTTGATGGCAGTCTCAGATGCTTCTCATGTTATAACTAAATTAACAAAGACAGGCTTTCTTAGCCACAAAGGTAAGATTTAATACCTAAAACCCAGGTAAGTATTGTAATACCATGTGCCAGTCAGGAGCCACCTCTGAAAGGAAAACTAAACAGAGCTGCAACTTTAAAGGATGCCTTAGCTTTGCCATACTTTTCAGCTAGGAACCTTTGCTTTTTCACTTTTGATAAACTTGATTCATTAGTGTATTAATTGACAGTTGTTTCCTGTCCTAAGTGGTTATTTTGTAGTTCTATTACATTCTGTCAGGCAACAGCACACAATTAATTACAAGCAAACAAAGAATTAACTTTGCTAACAATGAGATGTTTCAAAGCCTTTTAGCTCCAGGAAAGGAAGTCTCCTACCCATACATCTGTGTTGTTTTCCAGAAATTCCTAGGAAATGTTTCTCCGGCTATATGTACCTCTAAAGTGAATCTGTCTCATGGGAGATGTTAAAATAATGTGTGGGGTTTTTTTAATATTGTACTGCAGGAACTGTCCATTTCAATACAATAGGCCATATGCTGCCATCAATTAGCACATGAAAACCTTACTGATCTCAAGGGATTGGTAACAGAGAGAAAGCCGTGCTACTCTATATACTAGCAAAACAAAAAAGCAGTAAAGGAGCACTACTTTAAAGTGCTAATTTACTGCTTTTTTGTTTTGATATCAAGTGAGTTCAACATGATCATGGAGGGCAGTCAAAGGCCGGGCACCTCTATGAAAAGACTGACCTGAAGAAGGGCTCTGCGCAAGGTCAAATGACTAGAATTTGTTCCCACAAAAAGATATTACCTCAACCACCTTGCCTCTTTAAAAAAAAAAACATATACATATTACCACAGTAAGCCAAATTCAACAGATTGGATTTCAGTTCTACTCTCTGTTTTAAAAAAGAACTCTGATTAACGGCCTATTAGAAAAGCCAAGACATTTGATTTTTCTGTCAGAGTAATTACTGTGATCTCTGTTTGAATGGACGGAGGAGTCTGCCCTCGCTCACACATTGCTGGCACCACGGTGAATCAGGAAACTTGACATATTGCAGCACCTCAGAGGAAAAGCAAAGAGGCTGGATTGAGAGTTCTGGCTCACCAGGCTCACTGATGGGGGAGGGCAGGAGAAGAGAAGGGCAGGGAGAGCAGTTGCACCAGGGCCTGGCAATTCAAAGGGAGCCAGGCATCCAGCTGATGCATTAGTAGCATTGTTGGCTGGAGCCCCTGCCCTTTAAATCAGAGCCGGAGCACTGCGCCACATCTGGGGGAGAAGGAGAGCGCGATACACTCCGAACAGTGCTGAGGGTTGCCTGGGGGCTGGCATGGTGCTGACGGCTGGCTGCCTTCGGCTCTGCTCCTTCCAGGAGCGTGGAGCCACCCCCCACGTGCCTTGCCCGGGGCCAACAGAGGCTGTTGGTCCCACTGCAGCACGGTATTACTAATGGCAGAAGTTCATGCTAGTTAGGAAGATGCCTTACAGGAAGGACCGTCTGCACATGGACCCGGGGTGTGATCCCAGTTCATGTAAATATCTTTGTGCTATCGAGCTCGTGTGCCACAAATTGTTGTGTAGCTATGATAGCAGAGGCAGCTAGCCTGGGTCACTGCTTCCTGCTGCTGTGGCTAAGCTACCCTTTCTTGCACAGTAGCTTGATGGGAGCTAACGCAAGTACAACAGCGTGAGCTGGGAATCACACCCCTAGCTCAGCCTTGGACTTGAAATCTACAGCACTTAGTCTTTCGTTGCAGATCGACTGTATGGTAGATTTCCACTATTTCCATGTGACCCGCTCCATGTTTCAGATCCTGGTTTACGTGAATATCAATTCACATACAAATATTTCACTCTATAATCAGGAAATGAACCCTGAGGTACTTCGAATAATCAGATAACTCAAGGAGCAGAATGATTGTCTGGATTGCTGTGTATGAGTGGCCAGGAACTGCAAACTCATTCTCTTTCACCCAGCCTTAAATCTGCCCTCACTCATACATACCCTTTCAAGTCCAGCCAGAGATAAGTATTTAACATGGACAGTTCTGACATCACAGCAAATAATAGTTTCTCCAGTTGCCCCACAGAGCCCACATATGATCGGACTCCAGTGATTAGAAAAGCTGATCAGACAGTTTGAAGATATTGTTCACATCTATATTGTTGAGGTAAAAAGGTTCTTCTTAATTTGGCAAGCTGCAAACAGGGCTTCATCCCAAACCACTGAAGCAATAGAATGCTCTCATTGACTTCTATGGGCTTTGGATCAAGTCACTGGAAAACAGTTATAACCTTTGTACAATGGAGTCAGAAATCAGCAAAAAAATGGCACAGTAGGGAACAAATTTGGAGACAAATACCAAATCCATATTTTAGAAACAGGGAATATGAAGGAGTGAAATTAATTTCTTTGAAAGCATGGTTGATAATCTTGATATGTCCACCGCTGACACTTGCTGGCGAAGTGTGACATGCCCATTTTTAGGAACCGCTAGAATTTAAAGTAGCTGATCTCTTCCAGGAAACACATGCGGTAAGTAGATATGAAATAACAAAAGACAGCTAATTGATGCACATTTCTTTTTAAGCAGTTCCAATATATGCTCCACAAACATGCTTGAGAGTTGGTGAAAACAGGCTATTTGAAATGAGTACTTTATCTTTTATGTAGAAGTTTCTTAATGAGAAACTATCACACTCGAACAAAAAGCTACTGGAGGGAAAAAAGACACTGCCAAGACCCTCACATTTCACACTGTAGATAATGACGATTTATAAAGCTCTCTCTTACTTTAAGGATAGAAGATATTTTTAAAGAAAATGTCATGAAAATAAGTCCAGTGTGCCACTGTCAATGATTCAAAAACGTGTGGCAGGTTTGGGTGGGGGCAAAGAGTAAATCTTTATAGCACACACGGACACAGGTACAGCTCTCCCACAGTAGCAGGGAGGACGATGAGCCATTCCGCTTGTTGTCTTCTCCTGCACAGGTATGCTCTGTTTCCATTGACAGATTAAGGATTTGCAAAACCAGAAAAAGAAATTCAACATAAGAGTTTTTCAGTCTCAGTCTTCCCAGGATCCAGCTCAAATTCTAAATTAAATGCTGGTAATAGACTTTCTAGCGATCCTAGGGCATGTTTTCTCGCCCTAAAGGAAGTCAAATTAGTCAAATTAGTGGACAGCCCACATTTTATAAGAATACCATCTCTTCAAATCAGGACCATTCCTCCAAAAAAGTTCTATTATTAACATTTCAGGCATGTAAGCTTAAAAAGTAAACTTAACAAAGCTAATGTTGAATCTCTAGCATCTGCTTTCCCAACTTCTTGGTTATAATAATCTGAAGACTATCTGAAGGGATAGATAATAAGACAAAATATATCATACTTCCCCTATATAAAACTATGGTACGCCCACATCTTGAGTACTGTGTGCAGATGTGGTCTCCTCACCTCAAAAAAGATATATTGGCATTAGAAAAGGTTCAGAAAAGGGTGACTAAGATGATTTGGGGTTTGGAACGGGTCCCATATGGGGAGAGGCTAGAGAGACTGGGACTTTTCAGTCTGGAAAAGAGGTGATTGAGGGGCGATATGATAGAGGTATATAAAATCATGAATGGTGTGGAGAAAGTGAATATAGAAAAATTATTTACCTTTTCCCATAATACAAGAACTAGGGGACACCAAATGAAATTGATGGGTAGTAGGTTCAAAACTAATAAAAGGAAATTTTTCTTCACACAGCGCACAGTCAACCTGTGGAACTCCTTGCCCGAGGAGGCTGTGAAGGCCAGGACTCTATTAGGGTTTAAAAAAGAGCTCGATAAATTTTTGCAGGTTAGGTCCATAAATGGCTATTAGCCAGGGGTAAAGTATGGTGCCCTAGCCTTCAGAACAAGGGCAGGAGATGGATGGCAGGAGATAAATCACTTGATCATTGTCTTCTGTTCTCCTTCTCTGGGGCACCTGGTATTGGCCACTGTCGGCAGACGGGATACTGGGCTGGATGGACCTTTGGTCTGACCCAGTATGGCCGTTCTTATATTCTTATATTAAGACTAAGATCATCTTGTTTATGAGCCTAGTCACAAGCAGGTATAGCAAGCCTATTATGTTGAGACTGACCTCGTGGGCTTTGGCTAGAGAAAAGTCTAAAGAGTAACAAAGACCTTTACACAGTTTTGATTTCTAGAATTATTTTGATGCCAGAAAGAATGAATTCTTTCTATACCTGCAGTGCATCCCTTCTCTGCTACCAAATCATCTGCCTCAAATCTGGCAGATATTGGGGTTCACCTGTCTTCACACTGTACACACTTGTTATGATCTCAGTACAAAATGTGCCTTGTGAGGTAACATTTGAAAACCAGTAGCTCTCTGGTCAACATCATCATTGCGAAAAACATGCATCAACATTACCTGTAAATGTATGAACTCCCTGCAGGATGTTACTAGCACATCTTCAAAACCAGACAAAGAAAAGGAATGTGTCATTACCTCCATTTACATCTGAAGTCAAGAACCAGGAACTGGAGAGAGCTGGAGGACACAACAGTTCAGACTTCAGCCAGCACCTGGGTGAGAAGGACAGGCAAGCACCGCCTTCACCCCTAGATGATTCCAAATAGTAATCAAGGTTGGAAGCCAGAGCATTACTGGCATGTTGCTGGGGACAGAGATGCTGGATCAGTGCTGCAGCTACAGTCAGGCACTCAAAGTATAACCAAAACCCAGCAGCTGGCTCATGACAGCTCAGTCAGGCTAGCAGGCTGTGTAGATGTTTTGGTTCTGACTAGAATCCAAGCTCTCTGACCCTGCTGGAGCTGCAGCCTGAACCCGAGTATCTACACCAGAATTACAAGGCCTCATAACCAGAGCACCTGTGACAGAATCAGCTGACATGGGCGAGCCACAGGTGTTTAACAGCAGTGCAGACATATACTCAGGGTGTGACCTACATGCCCACAGGCTGTGGATAGCCAAGGCTAGGAGCTACAATGACAAACTCCACGTCGTGGGGCAGGTGGTGACACAGCCTTGCACTGGTCTGAATTGCAACCCAGAATGTGACAGCCCCCTACAAAGCATGGAGACCTCATCAGTAATTAAAAGGGAATCCTCACATATGCGTTTGACATTAGGTGTAAATGATGTGTCTGGTGGTTTAGAATATTAAAAGGGATATATCCAGCTTTTGTTATTTAATCTGTACTCTTAAATTTTTCATAAAGTATCTGTTTTTATGTATGTGCACGTTTTTGGAGAAGGTATGGCTAAATAAATAAATAACATTAAATTAGAAAATGCTCCTAACTTGCAGTATAGCCGAGAAATCTCAACTGTAGTTAAAAGCCTCTTAAAGAAAAGAGCAACAAGGAATCATTATGAGAGCAGATAATAGCCCATCACATGTCTGAGCAGGTTTCTCACAATTCCATTTCCCAGCTCAACTACAGAGCTTCACTTTGTGCTTTCACGGGAACTGTCGAGGGCAAAGGAGTTCAACAGACAACAGAGGAAAATTATTAAATGATCTGAGAAGAACAAAACAATCTGTTCTAGCATGAGAACAGCCATACTGGCTCAGACCAAAGGTCCATCTAGCTCAGCATCCTGTCTTCGGACAGTGGCCAATGACAGATTCCCCAGAGGGAATGAACAGAACAAGTGATCCATCTCATTACCTATTCCCAGCTTCTGACAAGCTTCTGACAGGATCAGGAAGCATTGCTTGTGTAGTATATGCAGCCTGCAAAGGAGAGAGTGACTTACCTATATGGACCAAACCAAACACTCAATGTAATAGCGTCCCTCCCCCCCCCCCGCCCTTGGGGTTTAGAGAGGTGAGCATTAGATTCCTATTGGGATGGAAATTGGATTGCTCTTGCCAATTTTCGCACCCCAGAGACCTTTCCAGTGGGCATATCTTCACTACCCATCAGAAGGGGGTCAACATGAGAATTAATTTTTCTGTCTAGTCTGCACTGATTAGTCCTCAATTGGAATATTGTGTCCATTTCTGGGCACCACATTTCAGGAAATATGTAGGTAAATGGCAGAAGATCCAAAGAACAGCAACAGAAATTATTAAAGATCTAGAAAACATTACTTATAAGGGAAGACTATAAGAACTGGTTTTGTTTAGTATGGAAAAGAGAAAACTGAGAGGGGACATGATCACAGCTTTCAAGTTACCAGAAGGATGCTACAAGGCAGAGAAATTATTCCTCTCAGCCTCTGATGATAGGACAAGAAGCAATTGGCTTAAATTGCAGCAAGGGAGGTTTAGGTTGGACATTACGAGAAACTTTTTGTCAGGGTTGTTAAGCACCAGAATAAATTGCCTAGAGAGGTTGTAAAATCTCCATCACTGGAGATTTTCAAGAGTAGGTTACACAAATATCTGTCAGGGATGATGCTTTGTCCTGCAGGGGGCTGGATCTGATGATCTCTCAAGGTTCCTTCCACAGTTCTATGATTCTGTGATTTATTGCATCTTGTATAGATGCAATAAATTGACCACCAAGCACTCTCCCGTTAACTCCAATACGCCCTCAAAATGAGAAGAATAGGCAGAGTCAACAGGAGAGTATCAGTTGTCAGGTTATTGCTGTGAAGAATCTGCAGTAAGCAGACCTAAGTATGTCAACCTCAGCTATGATATTCATGTAGCTGCAGTTGCATAATTTTAAGTAAACATCCATGTAGTATAGACAAGGCCTCTAGGCAGGGTAACAGGAGTAGCATAAAATAAGATGGGGAAACAGAGTCCTCAGGCCCAATGGACACACAGAACTACACTGTACCTCACAAAAAACGAAATGTTTGTGTCTAGGAAGACACTTCCTAGAATACTCAAGAAGCTGATAGAGGTGTCTGAGCCTTTAGCTATCATTTTTGAAAAGTCCTGGTAGTCAGGAGAGATGCCAGAAGACTGGAAAAGGGCAATACAGTGCCCACCTATAAAAAGGGAACTAAGAACAACCCAAGAAACTACAGACCAGTCAGTTTAACTTCTGTGCTGGGAAAGATAATGGAGCAAGCAATAAAGGCATTCATCTGGAAGCAACTGGAAGAAAGTAAAGTGATAGGTAATAGCCAGCATGGATCTGTAAAAAAAACAATTCATGCCAGACCAATCTGATAACTTTCTTTGATAGGATAAGAAGTCTTGTGGATAAGGGAGAAGTGGTGGATGTGATATACCTAAACTTTAGTAAGACATCTGATACAGTCTCGCATGATCTTCTTATCAATCAAATAGCCAAATATAAATTAGATGGGGCTACTATAAGGTGTGGGGAAAACTGGCTGGATAACTATTCTCAGAGAGTGGTTATTAATGTTTGGCCGTCATGCTGGAAAGACGTAACAAGTGGGGCTCTGCAGGGGTCTATTTGTGACCAGTTCTATTCCATGTCCTCATCAATGATTTAGATATTGGCATACAGAGTATGCATATTAAGTTTGCAGATGATACCAAGCTAGGAGGAGTTGCAACTGCTTTGGAGGGTAGGATCAGAATTCAAAATCATCTGGACAAACTGGAGGGATGGTCTGACGTAAATAAGATGAAGTTTAATGAGGACAAACACAAAGTACTCCACTTAGGAAGGAGCAATCAGCTTCATACATGCAGAATGGGAAGCGACTGTCTAGGAAGTAGAACTCCAAAAAGGGATCTATGGGTCATAGTGGACCACAAGCTAAATATTAGTCAAGAATGCGATGCTGTTGCAAAAAAAGCAAACATGATTCTGGGACGCATTAACAGGAGTGTTGTGAACAAGACACAAGAAGTTATTCTTCCGCTCTACTCATTAGAGTTATTCTTCCGCTCTACTACTGATTAGGCCTCAGTTGGAGTATTGCATCCACATTTGGGCAAAACACTGCAAGAAAGATGTGGAGAAATTAGGGAAGGGCCAGAGAAGAGCAACATGAATGATTAAGGGTCTCAAGAACATATGGGGGAAGACTGAATGAATCAGGCTTGTTTAGTTCAGAAAAGAGAAGACTTAGAGGGGGCATGATAGTGGTTTTCAAGTACAAGGAAGAAAGAGGAACATTGTTCTCCTTGGCCTGTGCCAATAGAACAAGGAACAATAGGCTTAAACTGCCACAAGGGAAGTTTAGATTAGACATTAGCAAAAACTTCGTAACTCTCAGGGTGGTTAAACACTGGAATAAATTGCCTAAGGAGGCTGTGGAATCTTCATCACTGGAGATATTTAAGAGCAGGTTAGACAGACATGTATCAGGGATGGTATAGATGGTGCTTGGTCCTGGACTGAACTTGATGACCTCTCAAGGTCTCTTCCAGTTCTAATGTTCTATGATTCTATGATTTCTGACTGCACTGAGTACATTTTACTGAAGAGCAGGTTTGTAATGAATTAACATATTTACCATGCTGCAGAACAGTTGATTTGGCACTAGTATATTTTAATATTAAACAGCAGATGCAGACAGAGGTACACAATACAGGAACCCATAAACCTGTAAGCCCATTATATGCTTGGTGCTGCTGTAATTTAGTTTCACTCTTTTTCATTAATATTACATTATTTTAGCTTTTTAAAAATGTGTTAGAAGTAAACAAACAGAGTGCATTTGAACAACTCTGCCCCTTTGGAATCATGCATAAAGAATGTGACATTTTGCACAAAGAATTTTTATCATACTGTGACTTATCTTTTGTTTTCAAAGAAACAACAAGCAACAGAACGGGGTAGAGGTAGAAAATTCTGTATGTGCTAGAGAAAAATAGGCCAGTGCTGCTCAAATGCTACTATCAATTATATGCATAGTTATTTTCACTAGTGGAAAGCATGTTTAGAAGACATTTTTGTCCTGAAACAGATGTATAAATGCAGAATTTTACAGAAATATTTCTAAACCATGTCCAATCACCTAGAAACTACACTATAAGGAGCCTTTTAGGTGGCATACTAAAGCACCCAATTGAAGTTTAAGAGGTTTAACATTTTAATATTTTGGACTTTCTGCCCAAAGAGCTCCAGAAAGCATAACTGTTATTAAAATATAATTTTAAATATTGACAACATGCTTGTGGACATCCAACCATTTTGTAACTCATCCCCAAACCACATAATAAACGTCAAACACAAAGATGAACCATACAAAATGAGAATGGCAACAAAAAACACTCACTCCTTGCAATACTGACGTTCCCCTATATACTGAAATGTATTATTGTGGGCCGATAGCAGAAAAGCCATTCACTGTCACCTAACACACGGTTTTTTGTTATTCAGAGGATGAAATTACACATGTGCCAAAACAAAATCACTATAGTAACAAAGAATGCGCTACAACGATCAAGACATCAACAAGCTAATAACTTAAGTAAAATAGATTGTTTAATATAGAATCACAGAATCATAGGGCTGGAAGGGACCTCAGGAGGTCATCTAGTCCAGCCCCATGCTTCAAGCAGGATCAACCCCTACTAAGTCATCTCAGCCAGGACCTTGTCCAGCCAGGACTTAAAAGCCTCAAGGGATGGAGAATCCACCGCCTCTCTAAGCAACGCATTCCAATGCTTCACCACCCGCCTGGTAAAGAAGTTTGTCCTAATACCTAACTTACACCTTTCCCTCTTCAACTTCTGATCGTTACTCCTTGTTCTGCCATCAGACACCACTGAGAACAATATCTCACCCTCCTCTTTAGAGCTCCCCTTCAGGAAGTTGAAGGCTGCTATTAAATCACCTCTAAGTCTTCTCTTCTGTAAACTAAACAAGCCCAAACCCCTCAGCCTATCCTCATAGGTCTTGTGCTCCAGACCCTTAATCATTAATCACTAATATAGAGTTAAACAATTTTGACTCGATCAAGAGCATCATGGTAGTGAGACCTGCACTGGTTAAAATGGATAGGTCGGGTGTATTTTATTTATTGTTACGCCTCACTTCAAGAAAGAGCACAATTTTTAGCAGATGATATCTTTATTTGTTGTGATCTAAAACTGTGACAGCTCTTCTGGAGAAACAATGAATGTGAAAAAATACTAAGACCTGTTATTGTAGTAAAATAAGTTCAATTCTGGATGCATTTCCAAGACACTGCCTAACTATTTTATAAAACAATCCCTTGCTATCTCTTCACTTTGTGGCACTGCACTAAGTCTATAAACCAAGATTTTGTTTTCTGGCTTCTTTCTTTCATTAGCTAAAACCATGAATTCTTCCTATCCTGTGACCTGAATACTTGGCTTCCAATTTAGCTGATTTCCCGTTAATTTGGTCAGCTTCAACTATACTGATAAGTCAACTGTGATGCCTCCATCCTAAAATCCAAAACAAAGGCTAAGTCTACCCTTCAGGGTTTTGTCGACAAAACTGGTGTGCTGCAAACTTCGCCTTGCTGGCTCGTGCAGGACCTTGCTCTGCACTCCTGGGCACCGGTGCCACCCTACTGTCAGCCTCACAGGGAACCAGATGAGCTCCAGGGTTGGGGGAGGGGAGCGGGGCTTGCCAGCACCCGCAATGGCAGTAAGCACACAAGGGTGACAGCCTGAGCCCAAGCACACCAGCTCCTGGTATGCGGGCATGCCAGCAGGCAAGAGGCAGCACCTGTTCCCACAGACAGTGCCACGAGCTGCAGCTGTGCCTTGGGCCCCAGGGACAACCAGGCTGATCCTGGCTCATGCACCACCCTTGACCCCTAGCCCATTCCCCTGGGATGGGGGAAGGACACAGCAGTCAACATGGTCCTGGAGCACCGTAGCAACCCTATGCAGCAGGGCTCATTGTGCAGGCCACCCATGGCTTTGCTCCCAGGAGATTTCCGTCCCTTGGCCTGGGGGTGTTCATTGTGGCGCACGGTGGGTGGCAGGGCCTTAGGGGCCGCGTTGCATGAAAGACTCACTGTACCTCCTCTTTGTCTTCCTTACAGCTGGATGCACACTGAGAGAGAGACAGGCAAGCCCACCCCAGCACCAGAGAGAACTAGTTCCACCTAACCTCCAGGGTAAGCAAGCTCCAACCCAGCACCAGCACCGGCCCACAGCCAGAGGGGCCATCAATGCATCCAGGAGGACTTCCAGAGGAACCACAATGCCGCCCTCTGGAGGATGACAGACCTCCTGGAGCAGCGGCTGCAGGACAACAGGGAGTAGCCGTCACAGGCCTGGGAACAGCTAATGTCCTGCTTTGATGGCACCACTGGCATCTGGTGGACATGATGGCCTAGAGCATCCCAGCTTCTGCCCTCCTCACCACCCCACTGCAGGGTGTCCTGAACTTCCTCAAAGGGCTGAGGGCCATGGCTGCCCCCCTGCTCCCCAGTCCCCCACCCCGCTCCTCATGCCCACCCAGACCCCAGTGCAGAGACTGCCTCTGTACCTCCCCTTGCTCCCACAACCCATCCCCAATGGGGACCATGAACCCATGGCGGGAGGGAATCCCAAGGACAATGCCACTCGAGGTCCTGCTCACCCTTGGGTTTGCAGCTCCCCCTTCTTCATGGACTGAACCCCCACCATCCCCTGTCCCAAGCCCCCTCCCATCCAAGTTCTCCCTCAGTGCTTGCCAGATCTGCACCCTGACCCGATGGGAGCTGCACCTGGTTGGTCGTACCCGTGAATGGCAATCAACCTCCACCCCAGGAGGAAGGCTTTCCCCTTCCCCTCCACTATGTTGCACACAGCTGCAACTTAGGGGACATTGTGCTCCCCCAAATCCAGGGGGAGAACAGACACCAAAAGCAAGCCTTGACACATCCAAAGGCACACAGCACCTGCAACCATTAAAGAGTTCCTGGCTTGAGCCCAGCTGACCAGTGTAAAGCCTCATAAACTGAGGCATAAGGAGTAGGCCACATCCCCCATGATGCACAGTGGCATGTGCATGTCCTCAACTGACAGCTCATGGTGGGGGACAAATGTGCCCACCTCCATCCTCCAGCACAGGCCAGATTTGTGGAACACCTGGGTGTCATGTGTCCAGCCCAACCACCCGACTTCAATGTCAGTGAACTCTCCACAATGGTCAACCATGCAGCACCATGGAGAAGTAGCCCTTTTGGTTTAAATACTTGGCTCCGCTATGGTCTAGGGCACGATTTGGGATGTGGGTCCCATCAATGGCCCCAATACAGTTTGGGAACCTCAAGGCAGCAAATCCAGCCAGAACTGCGTCCATGGCTCCCAGACAGATGACCCTCCACAACAGGATGGCATTGATGGCCATTGCAGCCTGCACAGGGAAAGAACCGAATGCACATCAGGGACTGAGGGAGTCACCTGTCCTCTCCTATTCCCTCCCCACAAGCTTTCAGGGGCACCCCTGTGAGACTGTGCCCCCCAGCAGCACGGCTGCGAGTGTGGGACAGCATGGTCCCCTGGGGACATGGCTCTCTCTGCTTGAACTCCCAGCCCTGCTTTCCAAGGGTCCCTTTGGTGGGAGACCCTCCCCACTGCACCATGCAGGGACTGCACCCCCAAGAGTGCCTTACCTCCATGAGGAGGGCCCTGACGGTGGACTTATCCACACCAAACTGGTTTCCCACTGAACACTAGCTGTCAGGGGTGGCGAGATTCCACTGGGTGACTGTGACTCACTTCTCCACAGGAATGGTGGGCCACAGCCAGGTGTCCTGTCTCCAGAGGGTGGGGACAAGCCAGCCACAGAGCTCCAGAAAAGTGTCCTCCTTTATGCGGAAGTTTTGGAGCCACTGCTGGTCATCCCACTGCCCCATGACCAGCTGGTTCCACCAGTGAGAATTGGTGCAGTGCCTCTAGATCCACCTGTGCACCCAAGGGGGCGGGCACAGGTGTGACTATCTGGCAGCCATAACAAGTTCCTCAAAAGTGTTGCCAGGCTCACCCTCAGTAAGGAAGAGGAGGACTGCAGCAGGTGCTGAAGCATCTTTGCATGAGAATAGTGCAAGCCTGGGGACTGCTCTGGCACTTTGGTTCACAGGAAAGAGCTGTGTCTCCCAGGAAGTGTTGAAGCCCTGCTCCAGCAGCTGTGCTGTCCCTCATGCATGGGCAGGGAATGGGTGTCGGGGGTGTGGGCTTTAAGAGAGTGTTTCACCTGGAAGGGATTGCCAACAATAATACTCTGCATTCTCACTGACAGTCTTTCCAGGCCATGCCAGGCTTTGCCACTGTCTTCCCACCTCAACGAGCGCTGAAAACATCACCTAGACTACAACCTAGGCCTATGTAATACCTTTCATGGCAGAACACAGAAGTGACCCCACTTACACTGGCATATTTAGGTAGCTTAGAGCTACCCTTGCGGTGATCCTTCCTCACAAATTTAAAGATTTTTCCATACCATTTCCTTAACATCTGGTGACCGATGGCAGAACAAGGGGCAATAGTCTGGTTACAGAAGGAGAGGAGTAGGTTGGATATTAGAAAAAAACTACTTCCCCAGGAGTATGGTGAAGACTGAAATGAGTTGCCTAGAGAGGTGACGGATTCTCCATCCCTAGCGGGTTTTTAAGTCCTGGTTTAACAAGGTCCTGGCTGAGATGACTTAGTTGGGGTTGGTCCTCTGTTAGGCAGGGGCCTGGACTAGATGACCTCCTGAGGTCCCTTCCAGCCCTAGGATTCTATGAACATCAAATTCCCAGAGTAAACGTTTGCTTTAAGTTTTTAGTTACTTCACCACAGTTTCTGTGGAGCTCATCCTCAGAGTAAAGAAGGGGTGCCCAACATGCAAAACAAAGACAAACACTGTATTTTACTTGTGAAAGCAGTAAGTGTAGGAAAAGCATGGGGACAGCCCTAATGGGCCTCATGTGGATCACTGTGATTTGTGTGTGTGTGTATATGTGTTTTATCCCACATAAAGCAGCCCTACACTGCACAAATCAAAGGATGGCACTCCGACGTCCAGATATAAAATGGTACCCATGGCTGCCCACTGGTGTGAGAAGGAGGAGGTGAGTGTGGGGGGGAAAGGTTAGGAGCTACAAATGCAGCTATAGAGAGAGTGATGCTTTTAGACTATGAGCATAAAGTTTTACTTGGAGTAATTTTGCTAGTATGGATTTTTCCACCACACCACTTTCATTTTTCATAGAATCATAGAATGCTAGGACTGGAAGGGACCTTGAGAGGTCATCGAGTCCAGCCCTGCCCTCATGGCAGGACCAAGTACTGTCTAGACCATCCCTGATAGACATTTATCTAACCTGTTCTTAAATATCTCCAGAGATGGAGATTCCACAACCTCCCTAGGCAATTTATTCCAGTGTTTGATGACCCTGGCAGTTAGGAACTTTTTCCTAATGTCCAACCTAAACCTCCCTTGCTGCAGCTTAAGTCCATTGCTTCTTGTTCTATCCTCAGAGGCCAAGAAGAACAAGTTTTCTCCCTCCTCCTCATGACAACCTTTTAGATACTTGCAAACTGCTATCATGTCCCCCTTTAATCTTTTTTCCCCCAAACTAAACAAGTCCAAGTCTTTCATCCTTTCTTCACAGGTCATGTTCTCTAGACCTTTGATCATTCTTGTTGCTCTTTTCTGGACCCTTTCCAATTACTCCACATCTTTCTTGAAATGCAGCACCCAGAACTGGACGCAATACTCCAAGTGAGGCCTAACCAGCTCAGAGTAGAGCAGAAGAATGACTTTTCATGTCTTGTTCACAACATACCTGTTAATGCATCCCAGAATCCTGTCTGCTTTTTTTGCAACAGCATCACACTGTTGACTCATATTTAACTTGTGGTCCACTATAACCCCTAGATCTCATTCTGCCATACTCCTTCCTAGACAGTCACTTTCCATTCGGTATGTGTGAAAATGATTGTTCCTTCCTAGGTGGAGCACTTTGCATTTGTCTTTATTAAACTTCATCCTGGTTACTTCTGACCATGTCTCCAATTTGTCCAGATAATTTTGAATTTTGAAAATACTTAAGCAACAGTCTATGTATTCCTACTTCATCCTAATACCTGCTATATCCTGCCTTTCTCCCCCACCCACCACATCCCATCCACTGCTCTAGATCTTACCATGTGGTTCATCAGACAGTGGAATCATCATCCTCTCTCTAACAGAGGGAAAGCAGAAGATGTGGTTGCTCAACTTTGAGAATGTTTCATCCACCAGCCATTCTTCTGTTCCCCAGCACCCTCATACATAATGGTAAAGCCAACTAATCACTCAGGTATGTCAGTCCAGCAATTCAGCCCATCTTCTTCCACCAGCACCTCCAAATTCCCACAACTGTCCATCTGGACCACAGAACAGAGCAGTAACTGCTTGTTGTTGGCCTCATTTCATCATCCACACCCACAATATTAAGCTTGACAGACTATTTTTAAATGTTTAACCCCATAGAAGAGGAGGAAAGGAGACACCACAGAGCATTCTCTGAGAAGTGAGGGAAATTTTCTGTGGTCCATGGTCACAAAAGCTGTGTCTACACGTGCATGCTACTTCGAAGTAGCGGCACTAACTTCGAAATAGCGCCCGTCGTGGCTACACGCATCGGGCACTATTTCGAAGTTAACTTCGACGTTAGGCGGCGAGACGTCGAAGTCGCTAACCTCATGAGGGGATCGGAATAGCGCCCTACTTCGACGTTCAACGTCGAAGTAGGGACCGTGTAGACGATCCGCGTCCCGCAACGTCGAAATTGTGGGGTCCTCCATGGCAGCCATCAGCTGGGGGGTTGAGAGACGCTGTCTCTCCAGCCTGTGCGGGGCTCTATGGTCACCGTGTGCAGCAGCCCTTAGGCCAGGGCTTCTGGCTGCTGCTGCTGCAGCGGGGGATTCATGCTGCATGCACAGGGTCTGCAACTCGTTGTCGGCTCTGTGTATCTTGTGCTGTTTAGTGCAAGTGTGTCTGGGAGGGGCCCTTTAAGGGAGCGGCTGGCTGTTGAGTCCACCCTGTGACCCTGTCTGCAGCTGTGCCTGGCACCCTTATTTCGATGTGTGCTACTGTGGCGTGTAGACGTTCCCTTGCTGCGCCTATTTCGATGTGGTGCTGCGCAATGTCGATGTTGAACATCGACGTTGCCAGCCCTGGAGGACGTGTAGACGTTATTCATCGAAATAGCCTATTTCGACGTTGCCACATTGAAATAGGCTACTTCGATGTAGGCTTCACGTGTAGACGTAGCCAAAAGGTGCAAGCAAATAAAAGCTCTTCTTTAAGGACTCCGACAAGTCACTGAAGGGATCTGGAATGTTTTTTTCCATATGTAAAAAGGCTTCTAGGACAAGAGGAAGTATTTTGCCTTGGTCACCAGCATCAGGCTGCTGACAGGGCTCAGTATCCTCAATTTGATGGACCATTGTTCTATCAGGTCTGGCAATTCTTATGTTCTTAATGTCGCTGAGATTTATAACATTTCAGAGAGGGCAGGGTACTGCTCTGGTATAATTTCTAGGGTAAGCATGTTATAAGAGTTTGAACTGGGTGTTGCATACTGCAGCTGAGAGTGAAATACATCCCTTTATTATACAGTAAAACCATTGTGTGCTTGGGAGATATTTACAGCATAATCCAGTGCATTCTTCCAGTCCTCTCTGGAAACATATAATTTAATATGTATTATATATTTTGTTTGTGTTTGTGTTTAAATTCAAAGTAGTGCAAACTTTTATACTCTAAAAATCATAGCAGTATATCTGGATGGGTTATTATATGGCACACTTGTAAATATTACCAGAAGATGTACGCACTTCAAAAGGGCCACGAACTACTAGTGACTTGTTCTACCTAGTGAATATTTTATACTTTTCTTCCTAAGCTTGTACAATTTTCCCAAATGCTTAATGAACAGGCTGGAAGGCTTTAATTTTCTGCCAATCCTAACTTTATTACCAAAGTTTACCAAGCTATAAACATATTATTGCGCTGTGCTGTCATGTTTTTACAAAGTAGTTTATAAGAAGTGACATCTGGCAAAGAGGCAGATCTATAAAAATCATGCTGGTGGATGTAGTGTCATTTTTTCTGCCATCCTCCCAGAAAGAGTAATATTATTTTGACACGCACATTCATCCCTACTGTCAAGCTTCTATTTTTATAGTTAGCTCACTGCACATATCCTTAAGCAATACAAAACCTTTGGGCTAATGTAAAGAATGACATTTCTGCATATTTATTGTAACACTTATTTTAGGGGTTGACTTTGCCTGATGGGAGTTTTCCAAGTACAATGTCATTTTCATGACAATATACATAGCTGGACAATAAATAAAGATGCACAATAAGTCATGAAGGGCCAGATATATAAGGGCAAGTTTAGAACAGCTTGATTTGGTGAATCCTACATTCGTCCTCCTGTAATATTTTGCAGATGCATGAAGGTACTGAGGAGTTCAGTGTAAACTTAGATGTACAAAGCCTAATAAAATCTCCGTAGGACATTATGCACTAACACAAAACAATTGTGATGCTGTAAGCTTTTTGCTTTTTTTCCTGTTCAGATTTTTTCATTTGAAGCTTTTTATGTACTTATGGGCCAAATATAGCTGCGCAACTCAACTGAAGTCAATGGACAGAGAACAAAAACAGGAAATTACTGATTAATCATTCCAGTATCTGAGGGTAATCTGATAATTAGTGAAGTACACATTATGTATTTCTACATGCTGTACAAAGGTGAGGGGTTTTTTTTAATTGTTTCATTTGTACATATGCATTTATCCTTCTAGCCCTTACCAAATACAATTATTTTATTTTTTAATCTGAGATCCAGCATTAAATTGCCTATGATGAAAGCTCTGATTCTAAGATGCCCTTTTGTCCAGTTCTATTGCAAATCCTCCACATATGGAGAGATCCCTTGAATACCCATTCCTTATTTAAAGACTGGGTGAGGAAGAAAATGTGTTTTCAACCTACGAAATCAGGCATCAATAAAAAGACCTCCTAAACAATCAGTTGTATTTCAAAATGGCCCTGATGAAGGCAAAGCCAAGAGAAAGGCTAGGAGTTTATAAACAATAGTGTTATCCAGAAAAAAAGGCTTCATTACCAGTATATTCTGAAGTGGAATGAATTACAGCATGCTCACAAAAAGCACAATTTGAATTATAAGCATCTCCTAATCCTGATCTTTACACCGGAACATTGCATGTAAGTAATTTTATGAAAAACCTTCACCAGATTTTTTAAATGATAAATTAAAGCCAAATGCATCTAGCAGAGCAGAAAAAAAAACCCATCTCATCCCCTGAACTTTTCATTATTTGAAATGTCTAGTCTTATCGTAGGTTAAAAGAACCTCTTAGGATTATACAAAAGTTTTTTGCAGTACTATTGCTGTTTTTGAAGCTATTTCCTGAATTAACTTACCTTTGTAGGCCTCAGTTCTGTAACTGCACAGGCATGCTCGCACCTTTGCAGCTGTGGGGAGCCCTACTGATTGCAGGGCAAGATCAAAGTCTACATCTGGTGATCAAGATAAAATAACTTCTGTCAGAAGGGTGAAATTTAGGAAGCGACAGAGGGATTTGGTCTGAGGCATCAAACCTACAAATGCTGAGGATCACTAGGAAATCAGGCCTCGGCTATGGGCATTCCAGAGCTCCAGCGATGTCCCTCTGCCCTCCCTCCTCAAATGCAACACAGAAGCTGGGCATGTATGTCTCTGTGAATATTCAGAATGCAAGAACATCCATATTGGGTCAGACCAATAGGTCCTTCTAGCCCAGTAGCCTGGTCTTCCACCATGACCTATGCCAGGTGCCACAGAGGAAATGATCAGAGCCAGTAAGCATCAAGTGATTCATCCCCAATCACCTAGCCTGGCAAACAGAGGCAAGGAACATCCTCCCAGATCAGCCTTTGATGGACCTGTCCTCAATGAATTTTGGCAAGCTCTTTTCTGAATCCTATTATAGTCTTGGCTTTTAAAACATCCTCTGGTAGAGTTGACGGCGTTGTGTTAAGAAATACTGGGGTTTTTTTTGTTAAAACCTGCTGCATGTTAATTTCATTTGGTGACCACTAATTCTTGTGTTATGAGAAAAAGGTGTCCCTTTCTCTATCCCAGGCATGATTTTATAGGCCTTTATGACATCTCCTCCCCAGTAATCCTTTTCCATGCTGAAAAGTGTCACTCTTATTAATCTCTCCGCATGGAAGGTGTTATAAAGAAGATATCTGCCAATCATCAGGCAATGTAGGGTGGCTACCCTGGAGAGACCAGAAGGATAAGGGAGGAGCTAGGAACAGCATGTTTTACATATAGCACAAAAGACAGCAGATTATTGTCACACAGTAATGAAGACATAGTACATATATGTCTGTGTGTGTGTGATATATGTGTACAGTGAATAATGTTATAAATATAGAGCATATGTATATGTAATGTGTGTATATACACACACACAAACTTAACATGTTAGAGAGAGCACCCTTACAATATCAACCATTTTGAATTATTCTAAAATATCCAATGAAACCTCTTCCATTTAAAGAAAGACTCTGGAACTGGTCATGGCTTTCAAAACAGTGGAGTGCAATCTTTTTGTTTCTGTAAAAATTCGTGTGTGCTGAGTTAGAGGACATGTATGTGAGCACACACATGGCATGGGCTATATAAATACAATATGAACAGAACGTATGCATCATACGCTGGCAAATTCTGAAAGGACTCTGTACTGAAACGTACTTTGTTGAAGTGTAAACAGAACACAATGAAAATTATCTTTATTAATCCAATCCGTTTCTGATTAGTTTTGTCGTATTTTGCAAGACAGTTGGTATACCATGGTGTCATGGTAATCAAGGGTTGGAAGTATTACCTAGAGTCAGCACTAAATGAGAATAAAACCTTTAATTTCAAATTAGGAGATAACACATTGATTAATAACCACGGGATGATTAGTCAATTCAAGGCCTTAATGCACAATGGAGGAATTCATTCATTATCAGTTCAATGTTATTCTTCTTTCATCTTGGTGACTTTAAAAACAACCAAGGAAAATTACTGTCCCTCAGTAAAGGCTTTAGAATTTCATATGCATTTAATTAGATAACTGCCAGCTGAAGGACAGACACCATGACAAATAGTTGTTCTTTTCAAATTAAAACAATAGACTATTCAATGAGCAATATCGATGTTCTCTTGTACGTAGTTATACAAGAGTTCTGCTAGTTCTTCCTTTAATTTATCTAACCTTTTTAACATTTCATGAGCTTTTAAAAAATATGGTTTTTAGTTATGTATGCTAGTCAGTTGTTTAAATAAAAAAGTAGCTACAGCAATGATATCTGCATACAAAAACATACACTCCATCAGAATTTTCTTATCATAAAATGTGGAATCAAAACCAAAACCATTCCAAATTAAGAAACTGTCTTTACACAATCAGTATTAACTCTTGTTTTTCTGTTCTCTTTTCAACTGCTCAACAGCAATAATAGTAAAGGTTAGCTGAAGTATTTATAACTAAAGGGCAAGAGAATGATGTATTCTTTTAGGGGGGTAATTTTTAAAAGTTTGGAGACACTTACAGTTGGCATTACACTGTAGCCCTCTGTGGATAAAAACTAATCTGACTTCAAAGAGCATACAAATGACAGTTTACCATGTGTGCATATTTTCAATGGCCCGTCTCTTTGCTCATTCCCTTTAGGAAATCCAGTAATGCACAGGACACTAGCAAACTGGCATCCCCGAACTTAGTGCAACAAAAGTCTGAGATTGCGACTGTCCCTGTGGCAGAGATGAGAGGGTGAAAGGAGCTTGGTAATAGTTGGCAACACTGACAGCCACCAGGGGTCCCGCAGCAAGGTTGAAGTGTTGCCCAACTCAGCACCCCAGAAGGGGTGGGACCAACGGTAGAAGGGGTAGCACCCAGGGGACACAGCCTCCAGCGCTTCCTGGACCACAACACAGCTCTCCACCCCATGCCCTAATAACTGTGCACATCAGTGCAGCACCCTGCTGTGGCACTTCAAAAGGAGCTGCAGCTCTGGGCCCCTTTGAAATGCCAGGCCCATGGGACAGCCATTTTAGATTTGATTCTGACAAAAAGGAACAATTTGTAGCAAATCTGAAGGTGAAAGGCAATTTGGATGACACGGCTCATGAAATAAGGATTTCCTCCTTCTGAGGAAAGGCAGGACTGAAAGCAGCTGACTAAGGATAATGGACATCCAAAAAGAGCAAACTAACTAACTTGAACAGCTAATAGGCAAGGCCCCAGGGGAAGAAAATCTAAAGAGTTCAGGAGAGCTGGCAGTTCCTCGAGGAGACAATATTAAAAACACAACTGCAAACTATTGTGATACAAAGGAAAGATAGTAAGAATAATAAATAGGTCAATATGGCTCCATCTGGAGCTCTTTAACGACCTGAAAATCAAAAGGGAATCCTACAAACAGCGGAAACATAGTCAAATTGATAATGAGGAATATGAAATAATGCAAGTATGCAGAGACAAAAGTCAGAAAGACTAAGGCACCAAATGAGTTATATCTGGCAAGGGGCATCAGAGGCAATAAGAAGTGGTCCTCTATATACATTAAGACAAGAGAAGGATGAAGAAAAGTCTAAGTCCTCTACTTCATTGAGAAGGAGAGCTAACGATATCAAGAAAGCTGAGACACTTTTGTTTCAGTCCAACTAAGAAGGTTAATGATGAACAGATAGTTCACATGGTATACTTTCAACAGATGTCATATATCTTGGTGTTAGTAAGGCTTTTGACACATTTTGCAGGGCATTCTCAAATCAAACTAAGGAAAAGTGGATGCACAACTGGTTGAAAGACTGTACTGACAGAGCAGTTCACAATGATTTTCTATCCAACTGGGAGGGGTCAGGTATTATTCAAAATGTGATGACTTGGAAAATGCAGTAGAGAGAGTATGCTTATTGAAATCTGAAAATGACACCAAGATTGTAAACACCTTGGAGGACAGGCTTAAGATTCAAATTGACCTTGACAAATTGGAAAAAGTGGTCTGAATGCAACAAAATCACATTCAATAAGCACAAATCAAAGTACTTCACATAAGGAGGAAAAATTAAATGCACAACTGTAAAAAGAGAAACAACTATCCAGGTGGTAGCATTCTTGAAAAGAATCTGGGGATATAGTGGATCCCAAACTGAATGAGTTATCAGCATGATGCATCTACAAAAAATGATACTATTTTTCTGGGATGCATTAACAGAAGGGTTATAAGTCACGTGAGTCTGATTATGAATGTTGATAAAACAAAAACAATGGTATTTGGAGGTAAGGAAACAGGAAGGAAGATCAGTGTAGATGGGATTGAACTAGGGAATGTAGAAACGTTCACGTAAGTGAGGAGAAACAATGTATGATCTAGACTGTAAGAAAGAAATAGTGATTAGAATAGCAAAAGCAAGAGCGAGTTTGACTGTGATGGATAAGATCTGGAAAAACACAGAGATTAGCTTAGGAATGAAGCTGAGCCTCTTAAAAATGTGTGTATTCAGCAGCATGTTGTACTGACGTGAGACATGAGTGATAATGAAAGATTCAAAGAGAAGGATATTGGCATTCGAGAGGAGTTGTTATAGAAAGATTCTGAGAATAGGACGGCTGCAGAAGGTCACCAATGAGGAATACTGTAAGAAGATACAGCTGAAAGAGAACCTACTGCAGGTTATGCAACAGAAGTTACAGCTATTTGAGCATATCTGCAGAATGAACGACAAACGAAAAATCAAGACCTTGCTATCCAGCATAATGGACAGTTCTAATAGGAGAGGCAGACCCCACAGAGAATGGGTAGATGATATAGTAGAGTGGTGCGGAGCTGGTCTACAGAAACTAAGCCATTCTGAACTGGACAGGGAAAGATGGAAGGAAATAGCGAGGGAGACATCGCACACCAACAGGCACTGACCCCACGATTGTTGAGAATGATGATGATTATAAGTCACAGGAGGTAAATGTTACAATCTACTTGGTACAGTGGAGTATCGTGCTCACTTTAAGGATGTGGACAATTAGCATGAGCCCAGAGGAGAGCAATAAAAATGGAAAAAGGTTTAGAATACTTGATCTATTAGGAACTGTGGGGAAAAAAAGGCATGTTTAGACTTCAGAAAAGATGACTAAGGGGTAATGTGATAAGACTCCAAATCTGTAAAGGGCTGTTATAAAGAGGATAGAGATGAATTGTTCTCCATGTCCAGTGAAGGTAGAAGTATTAGTAACGGACTACATGTGCAGCAAGGGAGACTTAAGTTAGATGTGAGGAAAATCTTTGAGAGTAGTTAATATCTGGAACAGGCCTCCAAGGGATGGAGCCCCCACAATTGGAAGCTTTTAAAAGCCATCTGGACAAATAGCTGTCAGGGATGGTCTAGGGTGCCATCGCACAGGGGTTTGGATTTGATGACTTCTTGAGGTCTCTTTCTGCCTTATGCACCTTCCTTCTTCACTGCCCTGCTTTGCACACTCACCCAAAGCAAAGACCAGTCAAAATATAGCATTGAGGATGAGAAAACAGCTACACAGCCATCATGAGTAACTACCAGGGATGGATAAACCAGTTCAGATAAAAGGAGAGCACTCCCAACCTCCTCAGCCACTGCACTAAACTCAGTTTCATGAGTTCACAGGCTCTGGAAAGTTCAGATGAGCTTTGGCCAAATAGCCACGCTCCTGGGTGCACCTTTACAATACACTTCATAACATGTAGTCATCATTGGTAATCATTGATGTACTTTGTGTATTTGGGCAGCCATCCAGGAGAGATTCAAATGCTGCCAAGCAGATTAGCAGGGCATCCAAAGCCACCGGCACGTGTCTCCAATGCTAGTGCACATCCACCCATGCCTCTATGCACATAAGAAAATTAATTCTGCATGTGGATGGAAAAATTAGAGCAAAGTCTGGTAGTAAACACCATTAAAAAGTCTGCATTAATGTGCAAGCTGTATTTTTTTTTTTTTTAACAGAAGAGAATAGTATCTCCTCTACGAGGCAAAATTATGGGTCAGAGTACTGCAAACCACTCTCTGAAACCCTGACTTAGGCTAGGTCTACACTGGTTGTGGAAGATTGAAAGCTTAGGTTCGATCTTCCGGGGTGCCATTTTGTGCATACATGAAACAGCACATTCCAGGGTCAACGCTGACCCTGGAACTCCTTGAGACCAGCAAGGATTAAGGAATGTTGGTGGGAGGAGTGCTCTCATTGGCATTCTGCAACAAGGACAGGGAACAATGTTGATGGTGGCAAAATCAGTAAGTCTCCAAACTTTATTACTGTCTGGTGTTTGGCTACATTACAACCTCAAAAAACAAAAGCACAACATAATTCTTAGCTTATGCTTCCTTCCTGAGCCTACCTATTTCTAAGGGTCCTCGTTCACTAACATCAGCTCTCCTAGTCCTTACTCATCCCTTTAATCTTGGGCAGAGTTAATGAGCCACTCCTGTCCATAAAACAGCTTTAAAGAAGTGCGACCTACTGCTAAGGGGCTGGGTCAACAGAAGCACCCTGTCACTCTGTTACATGCTCTGGTTCTATTGCACTCAACAGTCCAAATTCACCACTTGCAAAACAGAAAGAACTCCCTGGGGACCTCTGGCACTGCATCTACTCATCCATGGCTCCCAGATTTCTGGATAGACCAGGCAGCCTGCAGAGGGGAAAGCTTAATTGCATTCAGTATTCACTCATCAGGCATGTCTGCTTTAAAGGAAACATATCAGATGTTAAATGTCAGACCTGAACTGATTTATTCCAGAAAGGGTTAACCTGACTCTGAGTATATTTTTCTTGACAGCTAAAACAGTATGCTTCCTAAACATGACACACCGATATCCAGTGATAAAATATTTCCCCACC
Source organism: Carettochelys insculpta (assembly GCF_033958435.1). Classification (NCBI taxonomy): domain Eukaryota; kingdom Metazoa; phylum Chordata; order Testudines; family Carettochelyidae; genus Carettochelys; species Carettochelys insculpta. The sequence continues at coordinate 47,184,890 of NC_134147.1, read as the reverse complement.
TTTACACCATTTTGATAATTCACTGTGTATTATACATCATCAAGCCTTACAGGTTTCCAAGGGATTCTAAGCACATCGTTTAGACTGACAGAGCAAGTATTCCAGACAATTGGCTCCCTGAGGGTCAAGACAGCAATGCTCGATCAGGATTCAAACGGGTCATAAACCCTTCATGGATCTCGCTCAAGTGGGTGGTGATGTCTCCCTGGGGCAGCTCATCATTTTCTGCTATAGTCGAGCACCTGTCATTACAGACAAACTTCCCGTCAGTCTTAGACACTCCTTTAATCGAGTCTTCGTGAGAAGAGCAAATATTATCCATGACATAAGGACTCCGAAGAGCCAGCTCTTTACATTGTAGCTGTATTGGGATGGCAGTTTAAGACTCCTCAAAAGTCTTGCCATTTATTCTGCAACTCTTCTTTTTAACATAGGCCCCAATTTTCAAATTAAATTATTATTGAGGTTCCTACAGAAATGTTGGTTAATTTGCAGGGGGCTGAGCATTCCTTCTGTCCACTTATGGGAATGGGAATTGCAGGCAATGGAATGAGGGGTGCTGCCACACCCCCAGCCATGAAGGAACAACCATCCAAATACATAATATCTGCTTTCAGCTCCCCCACTATAGAAACTGTCCCAGGATCCTCAAGTGCCTGGGTGAAGAGCACCTCAAGTTAGATTTAGGAACTTTAGGCACCCATGTTTGAAAATTTGAAGCTCTAGTTTTCAAACAGCCCATATGTACTTCAAGTCTTGCTTTTCAAATAATCACGAAAAACCTGACACACAATAAAGTCACTGACAATACACTTGTAACATGAAAATAAAGCCGACTCCAGTCTATCTATCCTGTGCTGCACTTGGTTTTCTCGTATTCGTATCTATTTATACCCCTGTGGGAAATGGAGAATTGCACAGTATGAAAAAAATCTTGATTAGCAGGCGCTGGGCTTGATTGCCCTTGCAAAACCTTCCAGAGTTCAGCTCAACGGGACACTTGAGCTCCGGCTGCGTCACTTGCCAAAAGAGGGAAGGGTTTCAGGCAAGGCAATTTCATGGTGGAACATGTTTCCTGACCCACCCTGTCCCAGTAAAAATCAGCAAGTTCCCCTTTCTGGATTTGAAGACAGAGTGAATTTAAAGTGCATTGGCGGTAGAGGTTTGCCTGGCTTGGGGACACTGGAGGATTCTTATTATTAATGGTGGGATATGCTTGTGACACAGGGAAGTTTATTGTATCAAAGAGACTGCAACTGCATTGGCAAGTAATAGTTTCCCTAACACCCACCCATGTGCCAGATCTAATCAAGCTCCAAACCTTTGTACCACTGTGATCGTACAGGTAGCTGTGTCTTACCACATCATAGAGAGACGTTTTATACACCTATTTCTAAAGCAGCTTCATGCTGTACATTCATGCATACATGCGTTACGTTTCTTATTTGCTAATTTGGGATGTTAGCCAATATTTTGGGCCTTGCTGGGTTGTTTCAGTCAGAAGGCAAAACAGGTTATGTAAGTCAGGTATGTTCTGCGCTGCTATCCTCTTTATTCACAAAGCATGCAGTACGTCAGGGAGGTTTCCCTCAACAGAGTAGGAACACAAAACAGCAGGCAGTGTCCTTGCCCACAATATCCCAAGCTGTTCTGTGCCTCAAAAGATGCCATATCTGCTTTTCCTCAGAAGCAAATTCAGGACTGTTTCTCTCACTGTCTGCTGGCTTTCAGCTCTGGCATCTACAGACCCATACAGAGCTATCCCTAGGGAGGTGCAGCACCTCTGGTGACCCCCTCCACTACCCCAGAGAGAGTCTAGGGCAACACCTGACCACCCCACCTCTGCTCCACCCTGACCCCCGCCACTCCTTACCCCAATCCCCACTCCTGCTCCACTCTCATCCCACCACTTCCTGTCCCTGCTCCATCCCCATGGTCAGAAGTCCCCTGCCCCATCATTCCCCTATGCACTGCGGTGGAGAGCAGTGAGCTAGGAGAGGGTAGCTGGGTGGAGTGGATCGGGCTGCTCATTCCTCTACTCTTCAGCCAACCTCATTTAATACCATGAATCCAACTAGAATTTGGGTATAAAAAGGATTTTAAAATCCAGCTGGTTTGGAGGCAAAAGCTGTAACCAGCTATGAAACCAGCAGTTATAAAATCAAAGCAATCATTGAGCTGTTAATACTTCCACTACAGTCAGTAAGATCGACCAGTCTCACTCTCCGTACAATTCTGTAGTACTGAATGTCATTTCCTCAGTTGTAGGATACTGAACTTCAGACACATGTAAGAACCTAGCATTAAAGTAAGATATTGTTCTTGACTGAAATTTTTGTGACTATATTCCAGTATGACAAAACATAAATGAATAATAGTAGATTGTAGACTAAACCAAATCATTATGCTTGAAGACTCTTGGAAATTGGGGGAGATACCAGATGACTGGAAGAAGGCAAACGTAGTGCCCATCTTTAAAAAAGGAAAGAAGGACAATCCAATCCAGGGAACTATAGACCCGTCAGCCTTACCTCAATCCCTGGGAAAATAACAGAGGGAATCCTCAAGGAATCCATTTTGAAGCACTTGGAAGAGGGGAAAGTGATCAAAAGTAGCCAACATGGATTCACCAGGGGCAAGTCCTGCCTCACAAATCTGATCAGCTTCTATGATGATGTAACAAGCTCTGTGGACATGAGGAAGTCAGTGGATGTGATATACCTTGACTTCAGCAAGGCTTTTGATATGGTCTCCCACAACATTCTTGTCCATAAGTTAAGGAAATATGGGTTGGATCCTTAGACTATAAGATGGATAGAAAGCTGGCTTGATGGTCGGGCCCAACGGGTAGGGGTCAATGGCTCAATATCTGGATGGCAGTCTGTTTCAAGCGGAGTGTCACAACACTTGGTTCTGGGGCCGGTGTTATTCAACATCTTTATCAATGACCTGGATGACGGACAGGGTTGCACCCTCAGCAAGTTTGCAGATGACACAAAACTAGGGGGAGAGGTAGATACGTTGGAGGGGAGAGAGAGAATCCAGAGGGACCTGGATAAATTGGAGGACCGGGCCTAAAGGAATCTGATGCGGTTCAATAAGGAGAAGTGTAGAGTCCTGCACCTGGGGCAGAAGAACCCCAAACATTGTTATAGGCTGGGGACCGACTGGCTCAGCAGCAGTACGATGGAAAGGGAGCGAGGGGTTATGGTGGATGAAAGGCTGGATATGAGTAAACAGTGTGTGCTTGTAGCCAAGAAAGCTAACGGCATACTGGGGTGCATTAGGAGGAGCATTTCGAGCAGATCTAGGGAAGTAGTTATTCCTCTTTACTCGGCACTGGTGACGTCACATCTGGAATATTGTGTCCAGTTTTGGGCCCCCCAGTATAAAAAGGATGTGGATTTGCTAGAGCAGGTTCAGTGCAGGGCAACAAAAATGATTAAGGGTCTGGAGCACAAGACCTATGAGGATAGGCTGAGGGGTTTGGGCTTGTTTAGTTTACAGAAGAGAAGACTTAGAGGTGATTTAATAGCAGCCTTCAACTTCCTGAAGGGGAGCTCTAAAGAGGAGGGTGAGAAATTGTTCTCAGTGGCGTCTGCTGGCAGAACAAGGAGTAATGGTCAGAAGTTGAAGAGGGAAAGGTGTAGGTTAGATATTAGGAAAAACTTCTTCACCAGGCAGGTAGTGAAGCATTGGAATGTGTTGCCTAGAGAGGTGGTGGATTCTCCATCCCTCGAGGTTTTTAAGTCCTGGCTGGACAAGGTCCTGACTGGGATGACTTAGTAGGGGTTGATCCTGCTTGAAGCAGGAGGCTGGACTAGATGACATCCTGAGGTCCCTTCCAGCCCTGTGATTCAGTGAAATCAAAGGCTGTTTCTGAATAGTAAGGTTTGGGAGCCATGTATAAGGCACATGAGCTTAGTTTTTATAGCTTATATCAGGAGCACAGCATAAGAGAAAAAGACTCATGTTGCCAGTTGCTGTTTTTGTATTCATATATGTCTTGAACCTGAACTTCCTGATATTTTGCCTCTAAGTGCTCTAATCTGATCAATGTATAATGCTAAACAGGATTGAAAATCAATCCATGTGTGTTTCCAATCTCCAGTGTTTTGTGAAAACAAATATGAATTTGGAAACAAAGCAGACCAGCTAATCCCAAAGCAATCTATAACTCTTTTACAAAATCAAGATATATTACCCTAAATAGCTTAGGGGACCGTATTTAATAATAGGTAATAATGTGTTATTTATATGGCACTCATGCCATGGGCCCCCAAGAATCTAGTAAAATATAACTAAAAACGTAACAATTACAGAAAAAGGCAATTCTGTTTAATATGACTTCAATCCAGCCAAGCACCTAATCTTGTGATTGATGTGAAACATGCAAACAGTCCAACCTTCTTCATTTAGACTAATCGTAAGCCTAAATTTAAGCACACGCTTGTTTTCTTCACTGGATCAGAAGCTGAACTTCTGAAAAGGTGAGTAATGACAGTAAGAAAAACAACAGGGACAAAGCGAGAGAATGAAACACACTCCACCACGGACTTCCTGTGTGATACTGGACAAAGTCATTTAGTCCTTTTGTTCTTCAATTCCCCCTCTGTACAATGAGGGTGACAGACACTTCCTCACAAGCGTGCTATGAGGGTTAATGAAGTAAAGATTCCAAGACATTCCAGTGGTAGTGTGTACAACAGATTTGATCTGAAAGATAAACATTTGTTCAATGGATGGGCAAAATCTCAGGTCCTCAGCAGAAGTCAGCAACCATATCCCCACAAAAGTCAAGGATTGGAACATAGACATGGCTACACCAAGTCAAGCCAATGGTCCATCGAGACCAGTACCCTGTCTCTGACTGTGGCTTACACCAGAGCTTCAGGGCGAGCATAAAGAACAGGGCATTTTAGAGAGACTGCCATCTTCCCTCCCAACGTCTGGCAGCCAGAGATTTAGGGTCTCCCTCAAAATAATGATGCGTCATTGATTTAACAGCTGCTGATGGATGTTGTCACCATTAGCTTATTTATTTCTTCTCTAAACCCATTATACTTTTGTCCATCACAACACTACATGAAAATGAGTTCCACAGATTAATTGTGTTACGTGAAAAAAGTACTTATTTGCATTAAAGCTCCAACCTATTTGTTTCATTTGGTTACCTGTTTTTGCATTTCATGAAAGAGTAAACAACACTTCCGCTATTCCCATTTTGCACAACATCCATGTTGTATAGACCTCAATCATATCCTCCTTTAGTTGTCTCCTTTCTAAGTGAGAAGCCATAATCTTTTAAGTCTCTCCTCAAATGGAAGCCATCCCAAACTATAGATGATTATTCTTGCCCTTCTCTGAAGGAGCATAAATTCTGCCAAATTAAGTGTAAAAATATAATTAGGAAGGCCAAAAAAGAATTTGAAAAACAGATAGCCAAAAACTCTACAAGTAATTGCAAAAATATTAAGTACATCAGACTCAGGACATTGGCTCAACAACCAATGGGGCCACTGGATGGTCAGGATGCTAAAGGGGCACTAAAGGTCAATAAGGCTATTGTGGATAAACTAAATGAATTCTTTGCATCAGTCTCTACAGCTGACGATGTGAGGGAGATCTCCAAATTGAACCATTGTTTTTAGATCAAAACTGAGGAACTGTCTCAGACTGAGGTGTCATTAAAGGTGGTTTTGGAAGAAACTGATAAACTAAACAATAAAGTCAGTATTGGGGTTACTGGATGTAACTATTCTCCAGAGACCACAAGCCTCTCCCTCGGAGCCCAGCAGTGATAACCAAGATGCTGCAGCTACATAGGATCTGCAGAAGTTCTCAGAATTTCAGTCAAATTTTTAGCAGGAGCTCTACACCTATAGATCACTAGAATCTAGGAAGCCACTGTAGTTGATATATTTCTGCACTGGCCCATCCCTGCTCAGACACAATCTCTGCCAATTTGGTTTTCAGAACATTGTGTCCAAAAGCAAAAAATGTAAATAAACAACATTCTGGTGGGACATGATTATGTTTAATCACACTTTTCCTGCTCCTATAGTTCATTATTTTTTCTTTAGATTGTAGCAGACCACTAGCAGAATGTTACAAGAGCCTAGTGGAAGACAAACACACTGGAAGCTGGGTCATTGCCTTTTTGTTCCTCACCTAGGCTCATAGAGTGTCGCCCAGAAACCAAGGCAGACAGCTGGGGCTCATTAAGAATCTGTCTGCAGCAAAAGGCTAATCAGATAACTGCTCCCTTCTAGCTCACTATTAAAGGTTTTCCCCCAGCAGGGGTGGGAGAAGGGGTTGAAGAGCAGACCAGGAAGATAGGCTGGAGGACTGAGGTTTGGGGAGAGAGAAGCAGCTCAAGTACAAGGAGGAAGGTGCTAGAGGGAACTAGTGGGAAAAGTGGCCTAGGGAAAGGCTGCTGTGTTTGGGATAATGAAAAAGTCCCATTAGCTGCCTTCCATCTAAGGTCCCTGGGCTGGAGCCCAGAGTAGTGGGTGGGCCTGGGCTCCCCCAGCATTTCCCCTGGACAGTCACCCTAAAGGAAGGATGGGGCAACAAAACCTCTTGAAGGGGTCTTGCCATTCCTCCTTCCCCGCACGCACTTTCAGTTGCTTATGGTGAAAATGGCTTGGTAAGTGGAGAGCATTGCCTCTGTAAAGACCCAAGGCAATAGAAGGGCCACCATGAGTCTCTGAGGCACACACTAAAATCTGCCAAGAAGAGCTGAGCACCAGGGTGGGTGACAAGGGACTTGTCATATGATGTAGAGATTTAAAAACAGGTGAGGGAAAATGCACAGTTGAAGCTGATTCACAAACAGAGGCTCCAAGGTGGCATAAGTAGGTGAATGACGGAACGAAAATGAACAACTGAAGGGAGCATTCCAGGCATGTGCTCTGCATAACCAGACCAGAACCCATTTGTTTGAACTCACACTCTCTTATTCATTCCAACTGTCACTGAAACACATGGAAGCCCCTTTACTATCATTTCCTCAGGACTGTTGAGGACCATTAGACCCAGGACCACACATCTGATGCAAAATTCTCAGCAGCTTGTGAGTCAGACTTCCAAGCAGATGGGGGAGGGAAGGCAGGGCAGTGAAAGAGCAAGGGAGAGTTATATTAGCAAATAGCAGACCTTTTATGAGCCACACTCCTAAATTAAAACCACCATCCTGGCAGGATGTTGAACATATTAATTCAGGAGTCCTGAAATTTTATTTACTCTGATAAAGAACCCTTGCTAAAATAAAGAACAATTCCGTGCATTGCCAGTTGCTTCAATGGGCATATTTCACAATGTCCTTCCTTTTGCCTCACAAAAGCTCCCTTCCCTTTCCAGTCACAGTAGGGAGTTACAAATGGTACTCAGTAACGAGGGTTGTGAAATATTTTTCTGCCACAGGCTCTCATTTTATAGCACTTCTGAAAGCATAGCCATAGGTACTACTGCTACTTTATCGAAGATCTCTGACTGAGCTCTACCTAGGACTGCCTGCAAAGTTCTGCTAGTGTCAGAAAAGGAAATTTTCTACTGGATTTCTACAAAGAAAGCCAGTTAACCCACACACATGGCCATATGCTGGAGCACATCCATATAAATCCTGAAATTTTCTGTTTGAATTAAGCTTACTCTATTCTTTTTGACTTAGGTATGAAATATCTGTGACAAAATTACACCAACAATCTTTTTAGTATTTGATTAAGACCCTAACTGATGGAAAGAAGGACCTCAAAATGTCATGGCAGTAGGAGAGGTTGCAACTCAAACAGCAGTGGGTGCTGCAAATCTTGGGATTAAGGAATGTTAATGGGAAATGTCCAACCACACTTGTATTGTAATGGCTGTGCTTTCCTCTTTCCTTCTTCAAGCAGACCCACTGGGTATTAGTAAGCGCACTATGAGGGAGTCCCAATCCATTCCATTGTTCCATCTTTCCCTCAAAGGTTCTTCACATTCCACACAAGAACTACACATTGGGAAGGCATGAAAATCATCAAGCAGAACTTGGATATTATGTATCAATGAACCCAGCTGGCAGCCCCAGCCATGGGAATGCTGGTGAGGTGGTGCAGGTGTGCAGTACCAGCATGTCCCGACAGAAAAATAAAGCCCTGCTCTTTCCTATAACCATTATAAGTGATTCTACTTTAGAATAGTAGGTAGAAATTGATTGCCTACTATGTCTATCTGGTTAATTAGAAAATACACACTATCCACATATGCCAGCCAGATAAAGTTCATCTGCCCAAGATATGTTAGCAACACAAGCATCTAATTTTTGTACAATACAACTCTGCTGAGTATCTGACCAAACTATCAAAAAAACTATTTAAAAAGTTCATTCCCTCCAGCAACAGAAAGAGGATGAAAAACAGAGGAAAAAATGCCTTCCCAATGAGTGAAAGCAGTTTTCTGTGTGGTATAAAACTAAACTGAAACTTGGTTAGATGTCAGACTTTACAGCTCAAGATACAAAAGAGCTCTCCAAGGAGCAGACATGAAGAACTGGAACCATCATGACATCTGCCAAACATCATTCTGCTTCTGTTACAGAATGTCTCTTTTGCATAATTAGAGTGCCAGCTCTTCTGATCAAGGACAATCTCTTACTCCTGGTCAACACAGCATCCAGCCCAACTGGCCCTTGATTTCAGTTGGAGACACACACACACACACACACACACACACACACACACCCTGCTGTTACTAGAATAAAAAATAAATTTAACTAAGAGTTTGAGGGTCTTGCACTGAAACTGACTTCATGGCTCTATGCTACTCTACCCAATATGCCATTGATCCAATGTCTTTTGGGCCCCCAGCCAAGTATCTCTGAAGGGACGCTGTCCAGACTCATGCTTGGACACTGGTGAAGGACGCACCTGTGGAAATTGAACTGATGATCTAACTATACACAGGGAAACTGTGTGTTCAAGCTCCACCCTCTGTCAGAGCCACTGGCCAATCAGGGGCAGCAACAGCAGCAGGGGAAGCTGCCATCACCTCAAGAAGCCTTTCCTGCTGTGTTCAGGAGAGGCAGATCCAAGAACAGATTTCTAGGGGAGCAAAGTGCTGTTTGGTGGCCTCTGAGGCCAGCAGGAGGAGTTGGTACCATCCAGATGGAGAAAAGGACACCTCACTGAGAGAGCAGAGTGGCATCAGGTGAGCAGACTCAGTCCCCACTCCACCCACCTAAGGGATTGTTAGCTGTATGCTGGCCCAATCCCTGCATGGTAACCATCCCAAGAGTCTGAGTACAGAAGTCAGTCCCTGCCTTGAAGGGCTGGAGGGGAGGAGATAAGCACTAATTCTTCCCCAGCTGTCAGCTGACCAGGATGAGGGTGGTCTAGCCTGGTGGCTAGAGTCAGAGCCAGGGTTTATAGTGAGGAGCCATAGCTAAGGGCAGGAGCGGGAAAGCAAAGGGTGGGTGGGTTTCCAGGCTGGGGCAGGATCAAAGGCTGAATTCAAGACAAACACAACAGGAAGCAGGTACAGGAGCCAGCATAGTGATGGCCAGGAGCCTTGAGAGCCAGCAAGGTGCTGAAGGATGAACAGCCTAGATGCTGGCCTCAGAGGCCAACTGGGTGGTGTGGATAACCAGGCTGCCTCTTTCAGGCTAGCTGCGTGGATGAGGCCACCTGGAGAGCAGCTCAAGCCTTGATTCCTGCCAACAGCCATCTTATCCCACTCCTCAAGGGATTCCCAAATCTGTTCCTAAGGCAGCTCCTTGAGATACAGCTGCTGAAGAGTTTCCTCCTGACAGTTCCCTTCTGCCTAAGCTGGCATCTTTTCTTCAAGCTGTTGCTCGGTGGGAGAAAGTAGCTAGCCTGTCCTTTAAAACCCATGTGCCTGTGACAGTGTAAGGGTTATATCCTATCACAGAACACCTTTGGAGTTTTATTCTGCCTAAATCTTCCCATTAGGATTGGAGTTTAGCACCAGGTAAAATTTCTGAGAGTACCACTGCCCATTTTTCCACCCCACCTGATGTCTGCCTCGGTTAGCAGCTAGCAGATGAATTCACCACATCCCATACTGGAAAGAAGAGCAACTGAAGTAGGACAAGTGCTTTTACTTTCCTATGTAAGGTTACAATGCCACTTTAGAACTTAGCAGTCTGTCTCTGTGTGCCAGCCAGGAGAGTCAAACCCCAGGAGTTTTGCGTTAGAGGAGTGAAGAGCAAAAGAGTTTGCAAATTAATGTTTTAAAACTTCAAATAAATAGTTCCCATTCCATTTGGAAAGATTCAGGTTGGCACATATTAAACCAAAATTGGCTTTATTTTTCATTGCGGTACTACTTTTAATTTATCACTTGTCCTCTAGATGACAATAGTATTTCCAAACACAGTAACTTTGACTTCGTGAACCCCTTCAAATTATCTTGTTTTACACCATTTTACTGTGTTATCCCATGTTCAATTACAATTACGCTTTATAACTCTGACACTCCTAGAAGTATTGTATTCTAGCATGCTATTTTCAGCAAGTGTGCAGACTTAGCACCGAACATATTCTGATAGATATGATAGAAAACATGAAAAATGTGTTCTTTCTATCATAATGATTATTTTTCAGATAACACCAGCTGGGCTCCTGTTAAACCAAGTGACTGCTTTTCCACATGACACCAAGCACCAGCATTCAGTCATGAAGGAAATATAAATCTCCATGGGCCTTTTCCACATGGTTTAAATCAGCAGAAATCTGTGTGCTTGTATCCACACTGAAAACAGGAATAAAATCTGGTAATCATTTTCCAGCTGGAAGCTGTTTAGTATATATATTGACAGACTACAAGTGGAGTACATAGAAGAATGCTTATGCAGGTTGAACCTCTCTAATCCGGCACCCTTGGGCCTGATGGGAGCCAAACGAGAATTTGCTGGATCATGGGAGGCCATTACTCTCTGGCAAATAAAACCAACACTTTCACAGCTTACTGGGCTGTGAGAAGACATTTAGGAGTAAATTAGAGCTAAATAACAGCCCAGAACATTGAGAGCCAGAACTGGTGGCTGTAAACAAACTTTATGGGACCACAGGAAACTTGGTCACACTGATGAAAAGTGGGCATTCAGCTAACTAAAATCATGCAGTGTTATGGATTTTGCAGGACAAGAGAGTGCTGGAGTAGAGAGGTTCAAACTGTAGTGTGTGGCAGACTGCTGCCTGGGGGCTACAGAATTCTGCAAGAAGGCAGGCATGCTGGCTGGTGGGGGAATGTTTTCCTGTTTCCCAATTAAGGCAGACAGCTGGGGGCCTCATTAACCCTTAGCCACAGATGAGTCTAATCAGCAGTCACTGGCCAGCTGAGGCCCTGCACTCCCTATAAAAGGTTTCCCCTAGCTGGTTGCAGGGGGGAAGGTTTTGGAAGGTGCACCGGAGAGCGAGACACTACCACAGAGAAGAGGTGGGTGAAGTGGCCCAGGGTGAGGTTGCTACATTGGGACAGGGGTGTAGGCCCTGCCAGCAGCCTTTTGACCTTGTAGGGACCCTGGGCCAGAGTCCAGGGTAGAGGGCAGGTCTGGACTTCCCCCTCCCTTCCCCAGAGGGTTACTCCACTGGAGTAGGTGAGGGTCTGCAAGGGGACTGGCTTTATCCTCCCCATTTGGGACTTGCCTATGATGAGGATGGCTTGCTAAGTGGAGACTCCTGCCTCTGGAAAGGCCTGGGCAGATAAGGGGTCTCCGTGAGTCTCTGAGGCACAACACAGAAACTTCCAGGAAGCACAGGGACCCACAGGGGCTGACAAGGGACTTTGTCACACGTGGTATATTTGAATTAATCTCTCGCTTCAAAATTAAGTCTTGCACTCACAAACTGATTTTGATGGAACTGCAGGTCCTCAGCACCTCAAAGCATAGCATTGTGCGCATTACCCATCTGCCAGGGAGCCTTTGATAAATACATTCTCAACTATGCATATTTGTTTTAAACATGTGCTAGTTATCATTCCCTTTATTTTACTCATTGGTTTTAAGAGAGCCTTAGTAAGCCTCAGGTATTACAAGATTTGGTCTACAATACCATTTGCTCAAGAATAGCCTTGCTTCACAGATAACGAATTAAATAATACCATGCTATCAATCAGTAACACCAGAAGTTAGAGCAAAACCCAAGTGGCACGGCTATTTTACCATGGTGTCCACATACACCCATTCAGTCCCTTTCATCCTCTTTTACATTCATGCCATCCTAGGAGATTTGCCATTTTTTTTATCTCAAATCCAAACTAGCTGTGAAGAGAGGGAACCCATTTGTCTGAGTGCATTATTTGATGTACAGTAGAAATTCAAATTTACCAACACCTCAGGAAAGGATGTTGTTTGCAACTCAGCAATGTTTTAACGCTGAACAAAACACCTTGGGCGTTTTTTTCCAGAAGTTTACAACTGAAGACTAACTTTGAACGGCTTTGAAACTTTACGATGCAAAATCAAAATACTGCTTTTAACCAACTTAATTCTGAACCAAGCACAGAAATGCCTTCCCTTTATTTTTAGTAGTTTTTATTTAACACAGTACTGTACTGTATTTTTTCTTTGTCTCTGCTGCTGCCTGATTGGACACTTCCCAGTCTAAATGAGGTGAGTACTGACCACTTAGTTTGTAACTCTGATGTCTCTTAACTGACTGAGGCTCTTGTACATGGAGACACACGCTTTCTCTGGTGGTGGTGAACACAGCTGAGTGAGACCTCATTTGAATTATAAGTAAACAAAATGTCCATGTACAGTAAAAGCTTTGTTACCCAGCATGTTGGGGTAATGGATGATGCCAGTATGTCAAAAATTCCAGTCAACTAAGAGGGCATGAGCATGGGTGAGGAAGAGGGCTGAAAACTGGGGTTTGGGATATGTGAGGTCATGAGGCTTGGTTGCAGCAGGGGGGGATCAGGGCAGGACTTTGGGGCATGGGAGGGATTTTGGGTTGCCAGACCCAGCTACCACTCACCTCAGGCAACTCCCCAGAAGCAGTAATGCATCCACGCTGTTCATACATAGAGGTATGGCCAGGCAGCTCTATGTGCTGCCTCTGCCAACGGACAGCTCCCTACAGCCTCCCTTGGCAGAGGTTCCCAGTCAATGGGAACTGCGGGGGCAGCAACTGGAGCCCCTGTGGCAATTCCTTTGCCTAGGAGCAGCAGTGACATCTCTCTGCTTCTGGGGACCTACACAGATCCAGGCAAGGAGCGTGCCAGCCTCGCACCAAGCAGACCCTACTGAGGATCAGAAATGCTGGCTTATAGAGCTTCCAGGTTGGGGAAGTACCAGATAACACTGCTTTTACCGTGGTACTAATCTAGACGTCTCTGCTGCAGATCCTGGCATCACAACTGGTCTCAAAATTCTCTCTTTTGTAGAGGTATGGAGTCAACATCACAGTTTAACAAGTGAACTGATGTTTTATGTCTTAACTTATAGCACACAGCACCTGATTGAGGCTTGGGAGTAACGTTGCTCAGAAAAGGCAGACTCGGAGCCTGAGTTACAAATGGTTGCTGAGGGGCAGTGTGGAGTAACCAAAAAGGAAAAATAATGTCAATGGGAAGCAAGAGTAACCTTGTACAGTGAAATGAAGTAACAGGAAAACCCTCCCATGGGGCACCCCTTGCCTCCCTCCTAAACAAGCTGCCCATCACCACAACTTTGAAATGGAAGAACAGGATCTTTATAAAAAAAACAACTGCTGCTGCTATTGGCATTGGTCTGTTGTGCTAGGTGCTGAATTGGCTGGCTCCCACAGACAGGGCTTTCTTTTAGAAATTCTTAGAAATGCTGATATAGCAGAAGGGCAAGAACAACCCATTACCTACACAGCCAGTTTAAGACAGCCTTCTCCCAAGCCAGAGGGAAGCAGAGGTAACTACTTATCATACGAGAGGAGTGGGGCCATAGATAGCTCTGATGTTCACCTGTACCTTGGGTGAAAAGAGCTCATTATCAATGATGTATGATGGCAAAATGGATGTTTCTCTCCGCTCAGCCTATGTGGACAAAGATTCAACATAACGTGCTGCGTATCACTTTGGACCCATTCAGTAGAAATACGGAACAAAAAAAGAGAGACCTACCTAGCATGTTCAATAACCCGGACACTCACTCAGAGACAGGAGACCCCAGCTCAAAATGGCTGGAGGTGGGCAGGATTGAATCCAGTTCAAAACAGGAAGTTGAATGCAGGGTAGGGAAGGGCGTCTGCATCTCAGACAGGTGGCCCAGTGGGATACAGCCATTCTGGCCTCTCTCTGGCCTCTCACGGCTCTTGTGGAACCAGCACAAATATAGAATTATCATTTCTCGCTAAACACAATTGTAGCTTTCTGGCCAGCTCTAACTGGAGGCTTGTAATGGCACTTGCTGCTCCCTTGATAGCCCTCTCCACACAGCAGTGATAGCATGTAAGGGCTCCCAATGAACTGCACTGCACATCTCTAATCCATTCACAATATTCTTTTCCCTTTTTATTGTCCTTAATAAGAGAAGTCCCACCAGCATGAAGAAAATATCTGCAGCCAACGTGACAAAGGCGGAATCTATATTTCCTAACAGCTGTGAATCAAAACATGAATAACTGAAATTAACCGCACTGTGCTACAGAGCAGATGTGTGCACAAAGTCCCTTCACTCTTTGCTGTATGATATTCCCAAGAAGGTCAGAGGGCTACATCCTCTCATCTCTTTGTCATTCATTATTGCTCTTCACTTTAGTAAAGTGTTATAATCCTTGGAATTTCTAACAAGTATCTTTTTACCGTGTGTCTACTTTTTTCTCCTCACAGAGAGATGACTTTAGCAAGCTGCCAATCATTTGCTGCAAGTGCTGTGTAAACAGATGGGCTTGTGTCCTTTGGGAAGATTCTACATGCAAATAGCTCAGTTGATGCTCAAACATGGGTTCTCTTCTTTCAAAATCTTTTCATTTTTAATTTTAATTTACTGAACCTAAGCATTTTCCACTTCAATGATTATGGTAACAGAAATGATATACTATACTGAATGTTTTACTTCTTCCTCAGAGTAACTATTTAAATGTACCCATGAATAATGGTTTGGAAGTGGCACACGTATACATGTGAGTGCACAGCAGCAGGAATTCTGGATATTCTACTTAGTTTCAGTTGTCGAAGAACAATAGTGAGACAAGAAAAACACTTACTGGACAATAACTTGGTTTGCTTTATTGTTGCCTTTTCCAGTGTTTGTGTGTTGCAATAGCTTGACCAATCTTATCATAAGCTCTTTGGGGAAAGAACTGGTTTTTAATGTGTACAGCCCTCAGTACACTGAGACCTCGAAACTACTATGTAACCTGAAGTAACTGATCCTACTGTGCCCCCACGTTCCCTCCCACCCGTGGCCTATCTTCTCTATTTAGATTGTAAGTCCTTCAGGGCAGGGACTCTCTTATGCTGTGTGTGTTTCCAGCCACTAGCACACTTAAATAATAAATATATGGAGATACACATCTCATACAGCGGGAAGGGACCTTAGGAGGTCATTGAGTCCAGTCCCCTGCCCTCTTGGCAGGACCAAATACCATCCCTTTTTTAATCTGTTTGCCCAGATCCCTAAAAGGGCCTCTTCAAGGACTGAGCTCACAGACCTGGGTTTAGCAAGCCAATGCTCAAACCACTGAGCTATCCCTGCCCTCCATTTGTGGTTTCTAGGTGCCACTGTTACACAAACAATGTTAACAGCAACTGAGTTTGAATGGCTATTTCTGTGACAACTTTTTTTATTTAATAAAAGCAAATGCTATAGACTAGAGGCTATAAAACAGAGGTCAAATGAGAAAAAAAAACATGCTGTTTATCATGCAATTCTGCAACCTAAATGCTTCTTATGACTATTGTAACCACATGCAGACAGTGCCAGTGCTACACATACAGTCACACCCCTATTTGTCTTTAAATGGTGCAAGTAATATTGATTTGAAGGCGTGGAATTGCTTTTGGCATATTATACGCAGTCCTTACAGAGAAAGACTTTACTGAATGTTAGCAAAATGGTTGGTGTCACCAAGTAAACATAAGCAGCCATTACATACTCAACAATCTAACCTACAACTCTGAAAATCAGCATTACCAGTTTATCATGATAAGCGTTAAACGACACAGTGGATGTTAGCCAGAACTTCTTTATCTGCTCTTCTCCTGAATCCTGTCAGGGGATCTTTAGTATTTATCTAAGCCACCAAGAAAACAAGCAGACAGGCTCTCAGTTTTCAACTGAGCTTTAAACGGCATAATCCAAAGTGCTATCCTGACCATCACTGGACAGGAGAGCAAGAATATTTGAGAAGGGGTCATCCACAATCACATAAGACAGGAGAAGAGCACACAGGTACAATCCTTTATTCATTTCAATTCCCTGTGACACTTGGTAAGTGTAATATGATCTAGATTTCAAATACTCTGGCTAAAATTCACCCCAGTGCACAGATCCAGCACCAGACAAATGCAGCGCTGGGCTTCCCCAGGGCTCTTTAGTGAATTGTGAATTTTAACCTTGTGTGGCTTGAATTTACAGCTTAGATGCAATTTTCTAGCTAAGTGAGCCCAAAGTATGTTTTAACCACCAGCTAAATAATGAGCAGGAAATGCCGCACTATAAAATCTTGTAAAAATATGCACTATGATTTAGATAGATAATATCAAGTCTATTTTTATCTTAGATTCTTACTATCAGATTTTGCAGAGTTGGGGAGGGTCATTGGGTTGGTTCTTTTGATGTTGTAAGATCAACTGCATGAGAAGCAAAATAAGCAATTGGTTATTTTTCCATATATCTGTCCACACTCGACATAAAGAGCTATTTACCATAAAGAGCTGAAGGAACCAAAATTGCTATGCTACATGCATTTCCTGATTTCCAGCCTAATAGACTGGTAGTGTAATGTTTTATATTGTGGGGAGAGCACAGAAGTTTTCTTCTTAAATATCCTTTGCTAAGATTACCAGAAACAAGTCGACTTTCCTTTTAAAAGGATTGATTGCTGGAATACCCCTGTCAACCCTGTTTCAGTAATAACCCCACCTGAAAGGTTTCTGATGTTTCAAAATTGATTTTTTCCAATAACTCTACAGCAAAACAATAAACAACTTCAATGTGTAACCGTGCCCTCTGCATATCTTAGCCAGGTTTGGAAAAACTGGTGCTGTTGACTGTAACATATTTTTCAATGGATTGGTCAAATGATATACGATTTACAACATTGAAGGAATCTGGCAATCTCTGCTCTTCATCTTTTTAGAGGGAAGAATGAATCCCGTGAAGATTTATGTGGTAAAAACCACTTTCTTACTGAAACTGTTGGTGGATAATTGGAAATAAAATGTCCATGCTTTTAGCAGCCCATGTTTATGACATACTGCATCATTTTGTATTATGGCATGTCATAAATTGTGACATAATTTGACGTGACAGCTCAAATCTAAAGGACAACATTTCCTACTCCTTTTTCAAACGGGATAACTACAACGATCCAGCAAAAGCTGGCCACGGGGAGTAGAGCAGACGGGAAAATGTTCGTGGTTTGCCAGCTTTAAATTACTGTTGAACAGTTTAGCATATCTCTAGAATAAGCTTGTAAAAGAGCAATTAATCATTATTTAGGGAAAAAACTGCAGTGAAGTGTGTTTATCTTTTATTCATGCATCATGGTTGATTAGAAAAGACCACCATCTTTACATTCCTGTACCTGTATAATATCTTGGCTCTTCTAAACTAGTAGTTTCAATTAGATTGAATCAGAAAGCAACAAAGTATATTTCATCTAGCCTTTAAATTTTTAGCAATATCGGCTTGATCTTTCAAAGTGCTCAGAACTTCCTTCAGATCCAAATGCTCTTTTCATCGTATGAAATAAGAGCTGTTCAGCAGTTACAAGGGAAATGAAATACCATTGCTGAATCTGGCCTAACAGCAAAATATGGGATAGATCAGGTAGTCCTTTACAGTGATTTCTATACTGCAAAGTACACAACACAGAAGACAAGGATACCCTGAATTTGCGATCCCATTGAAAATAATGTTGGTCTTGAAAACAAACTGCAATCTTTATTTTTCCTTCCTATGCAAATGCATGGGTATTTGTAAAAATCTGATAAAGTTAATGGATGTTTCAAAGAAATTATTTATATTTTATGGCAAGCCAAAGCTCTGACCCATACAAACTGCAGTCTGCAGAGCATCCCAATCTTAACTCTTGCTGACATTAAGAGTTCAAAACACAGATTCAGACCCTTAAAATAAAAGGCAATTCAATCAAAGCAAATCCTAATCTTTCATGCATTTCATGATGGTGGGGCATTTAGAAAATCAGATAATTTCCCTGAGTTATCCTAAATCTTGAAATTCGTATAAGGATCTCCATTTTTCCTCAGCCCCACATTCTACTTTCTCTGAATGAACTGCTCAGGCAATCATGTTAAAATGATAGTGAAAAACCCTGGCTGGAGTACCCCAAGCTTAATCACTGCCAACATCTGCCTTTGTCTGCTTCAAAATTAGGAGTGATTTGTGGGAGAATCTTATGAAATGCTAGTAAATTAATCTTTTCATCCCTAGTTCCACATGCTCTCAGAACCCCGTGGAAGTGAACTCTTGCTAGCTCAGCTAAGGTCACAGCCTACAAGAAATAGGATTGCAAATCACCATCTTCTCAAAGAGACTGATATAAAATCATTTTTACAGCAACCTTCATTTCTTCCACAAATTAACAACCTTTTAGGGAAGACTGCTGACCTATCATGACAATATAAATTATACAGATCTAATCACCCTGTAAAATTTTATAGCATTTCCCCATATATGGTTAAACTTGGCCATCATATGCTTATGTCTGGCTATACCCCATGTTTACGCATTACATATTTTCCAGATCCTTGGAAAAACAACAATGATTTTTCTAAGATATGCTGAAAAAAGTGAATCTCACTAGGGACTCTTTCATAACAGATCAAGCAAATGTCTCATGTACATGTTACAACAACCATAACTCTTTTATGCCATTGGGACCAATTTCTGTAGTTCCATGCCAGGAAATTTCTTATACAAGTCTAGACAAACAAAGCCCTTGTTAAGATGTTTGCCTGGGTAAGCATTGGAAATGTCTGGGACTTTAATCACCCATCTCCACTTATTCTTAATTGTTGTCTTCTCAGAAATATTGAAATGCAACAATGAAAAGCTAAAATAATTTTGTCTCTGAATTATTTTTTTTTCTCTATAGAAAACAGACATGTTGCTAAACAAAGTAGGTCAACACCAAAAATGTCTTAATTTATCAAAACAAAAAAGCAGTCAAGTAGCACTTCAAAAAGACTAACAAAATAATTGATTAGGTGAGCTTTCATGGGACAGACCCACTTCTTCAGACCATAGCCATACCAGAACAGACTCAATATTTAAGGCACAGAGAACCAAAAATAGTAATCAAGGTTGACAAATCAGAAAAAAAATTATCAAAGTGAGTAAATCAGAGCGTGGGGCGGGGGGTCAAGAATTAGATTAAGCCAAGTATGCAAAAGAGCCTCTATAATGACCCAGAAGATTTGCATCCCAGTTCAAACCATGTGTTAATGTGTCAAATTTGAATGTAAGAGAGAGTTCAGCAGCCTCTCTTTCAAGAGCGTTGTGAAAATTCCTCTTCAGTAAGATGAAAACTTTTAAGTCACAACAGAATGGCCTACTCCATTAAATGCTGGCTGACTGGTTTGTGGATAAGGAGTGTTTTTCTGTCTGTTTTGTGCCTATTAACTCTTTGTCTAAGACAGTTTGAAGTCTGTTCAATATACAAAGCATCTGGGCATTGTTGGCACATGATGGCATATATGATGTTCGTGGAGGAACATGAGAATGTGCCTGTGATTCTGTGAATAACCTGGTTAGGTCCAGTGATGGTATCTCCAGAATACATATGTGGACAAAGCTGGCCGCGGGCTTTGTTGCAAGGAAAAGTTCCAGGACTGGTGTTCCTGGCTGTTGGTGAGAATCCTCATACGGTTGGGAGGTTGTCTATAGGAGACAACAGGCCTGTCACCTAGGGCCTTCTGGAGTGTGGCATCCTGATTAAGGATAGGTTGTAGGTCTTTAATAATGCATTGCAGTGGTTTGAGTTGGGAGCTGTAGGTAATGACAATGGTGTTCTGTTCTTGGCTTTTTTGGGCATATCTTGGAGTAGCTGGTCTCTGGGTATTCATCTGGCTTTAATGTAGTGGGGCATTCCGTTAATGTCTTATAAGTCTGTGTTTTACTGAAGAGGAATTTTCACAACATTCTTGAAAGAGAGGCTGCTGAACTCTCTTTTATATTCAAATTCGACACATTAACACATGGTTTGAACTGGGATGCTAATTTGCTGGGTCATTATAGGGGCTCTTTTGCATACTTGGCTTAATCTAATTCTTGACTCCCCCACCCCTCTACTCTCTGATTTGCTCACTTTGATAATTTTTTTTCTGATTTGTCAACCTTGATTACTATTTTTGGTTCTCTGTGCCTTAAATATTGAGTCCGTTCTGGTCTGGCTATGGTCTGAAGAAGTGGGTCTGTCCCACGAAAGCTCACCTAATAAATTATTTTGTTAGTCTTTAAAGTGCTACTTGACTGGTTTTTTGTTCTGATAGTGTATAGACTAGCACAGCTTTCTCTCTCTACTAATTTATGTGTATATGGTGTAAGTACTGGTACATAGTATCTCAGAGGAAGATAATTTCAAGACTGCACTAGAACCTGTGGGTCCAGGTAGTGCTGTATCCTGACTCTGGCAGTGTTTGCTGGTGTTCCCTCTAACTTTTCTATACAAGGGCAGAATACATTTTATTATGTACACACTACCAGCTGCGAGCACTCTGCTAATCAGCCGGCCAGCACCTGAATCTCTCCTGGGCAGCCGCACAATTGCTCACCTTACAGGGAACACTGGTGTTCACCACCAGATTCTTCAGAGGAAGGTAAAAGAAACCCCACAGTATTCCAAAGTAGAATAATTTGCTGAATCATAGAATACGAGGTGCAGAAGGGACCTCAGGAGATTACCTAGTCTAGTCCCCTGACCAAAGTAGGGTCAACCCCAATTAAATCATCCCAGACAGGACTTTGTCAAGCCGGGACTTAAAAACCTCTAGGGATGGAGAGTCCACTACCTCTCTTGGTAACATATTCCAGTGCTTCACCACCCTCCTGAGGAAAAAACTTTTCCCAATACCCAACCTACACCTCCCCCACTGTAACTTGAGACTACTGAATGTCTCATCTCACCCCTACTACACAATAGACAGACAGTAGCTTGACTCTCTCTTTTTTGTTAGCATTAACTCTCACAAATCTCGATATTCCAATTATCCATTTAAACTCTAACTCTTGTTAAATTTTTAGCCTCAATATCTTCTAGAAGCAATGAGTTCTACAATTAGCACCTCACAGATATTAATGAATTAAGCCTCACCTTGAACTACATTCTACTAAACACCACGAAACATAAGCATGGTGATATTAAGTGACTTGCCCTAGGTTACACAGGAACGCTGTGTGAAATCCGGCAACAGCATCTAGATTTACAGTCCCAGTCCTCTGCCCCAGTTGCAAAAACATCCTTCCTCTCCAAGGCAGACTTCCCCACTGGTCGGTAGCCCAAGATGCTACTTTCAGGAGTGGACTGGAACTGGCCCAGTATTCAAGGGGGATCAAAGCCAGTATAACCCTCAGGGATCCAGTGTTAGATAAAATAATATCTGAAACTGTCACCATCTTAAAAGAGAAGACAAACACAGATGTACATTATACATCATTGCTAGACTGAGATATGAAATTCAAATAAATAAATAAAACAGAGTGAATATAAATGATAGCTTATGATGGTCTTTCAAGCTCTTTAGCTGAGTCTAAATGCAAAGATTCCCAGTTTGCCTCCAAGCTGAACTATTTTGGTCATGAAACATTACCTTCCCTGCATGCGGTATGCCCATCAGCAAAAGAGTGGTAAAAAACTGACTAACTTTATTTATTACATTTGTATTGCTTACAAAACCATTTACTTAATGGATGAGTATCATTAGCAGTCCAACCACAAGATAAAGAATACAATGATGTGTTTCATAGGTTCATTAAAATAATATTTCAAAGGAATCATTAGAAACAAGAAGCTAAAGATCCAGGAGACAGTAAGTTATCTGCAGCTAAATGAGGCAGAACAAACATGTTTTGAAATAAGTTAAAAGACACGTTTACAAATATATTATGCCCGTAAAAAAAGTGAGGCATCAGGCTTGGAGATTGCAAGGAAGAACATTGCTCATACAATTTACTAACACAAAAATGTAACAGCCTCTTTGAACAGAGGCTCTGGGCTGGCTTTGTGCATGCAGTGCTACAGGGGACGTGACTGAAACCCCGGCACACAGAAGTTGATAAAACATCAGAAGAAAATACCTGTGAGGCCATGAATAGGAATTGTCTCTGCTGAAAGCAGAAAGATGAGGCTTCATCATGCTACTGAGTGGAAAGATAGCAAGAGTGTCAAAGTTAGGCAGAACCACCCTTTGGCTCTCAGGCTGTGGAGATTTCCACAATAATGCATGGTGTAAGGATTTGCCTCCCACGCATTAGCTGAGGGCACCAGACCACATCCCTCCAAGTGTCTGGGAATTCGCATGCAGCCTGAGTGCCTCTTCATCACCAACCAGGCCAAATGTTTCAATGGGCCATGGGTTCCCCAACTGGCACAAAAAAAAAAAAAAAGTGTGACAGAATGACAAACAAATAGCATCAGAAGGGTAGCGCTGTTAGTCTGTATCCACAAAAACAAAGTCCTGTGGCACCTGAGAGACTAACAGATTTTTTGGAGCATAAGCTTTCATAGGAAAAGATGCACTTTGTCAGATGCATGTCATCACATGCATCTTATGAAGCTGGTCTTTGCCCATGAAAGTTTATGTTCCAAACAAACTTGACTGAAAAATGCACAAAGGTAGACAAGATACCCCTGTACAATTCAGGTTTCAGTCTGTTTTCTTTTAGGATTCCTGTGACTAGCGCTGACTTTGAAAATTTGTCCAGCCTCAACATTGCCAGAACAAGTCATCCTGTGGCACCTTATAGGCTAACATATTTTGAAGCATAGGCTTTCATGGGCAAAGACCCATAAACCTGACGAAGCGGGTCTTTGCCCACGAAATCTTATGCTCCAAAATGTTTGCTATCCTCTAAGGTGCCACAGGACTTCTTGTTGTTTTTGCAGATACAGACTAACATGGCTACCCCCTGACACTTGAACACTGCCAGATTTACTCTCAAGAAAAAAGGAAATGTGATTCAAAATCAGTATCCATTGTGAAAATATTACTCAGCTCTGTACTTGGCTGACACTGCATCCTTAGAGTCCTTGCATCTCACGCTCAGATTCGCCACTGTCTCTTCTCCTCACTGCTCCAATTTTTCCATGCAGAGCCACGCTGCTTGAAAAGACCTGCATTAGCTGTGTTTGGGGTAACAGTCTCTAATTGACCTAAAGTGCCTGATATATTTTGTTGTGGGCGTTTAGCAGTTTAACCTGTGCTCAATGGGAGGTTTTTTTGCCACAGAAAAGGAGATAGAGATGTATCTGTTCACACATACACACCTTTTCCCTCACCGATTAACTGCAGAGACAGAACAAAAGGATCTTTTCATAATTGACATAGATCTTCCTTTAGCTCAAGCAGTAGAGGCCTGTGTGGGGCAGAGGCAGGATAATGATTGTAGTGCCGAAGTTCTTGCCCCAGTGCTGCCAATATAAGTAGTTTCACATGGAGAAGTCATACTCTCTCTTGTTAGGGGTATGATGACAATCTGATTCCAAAACCGATTCACTTGGAATTCAAAAAAAACAACTCACATTTTCAAACTGTTAGTTTGTAGGCCTGATGCAAAGACCACTGACATGCATGGAAGTCTTCCCACTGATTTCAAACAGGGTCCTCTGTCCATTGAACAACTGGCACATATTCCAAGCACTTGGAAGAATTTGCATAAGAACAGTTTGAAATTAAGAATTTCAAAATGGCACCATTTTGAAATGTTTACCCAGGGGCTAATGTTTCTCTGCATCCCTCTGGCAGCCCAAGGCAGTCTCGTTACCCCACAACATTTGACATACAGGTAGAGGTTGAGACTGGTTATGAAACGGGTAGTTTCCAAGGCTGGTAATAGCACAATAATCAAGAAATAAGATGCATGCAGGTTATTTGAAATGTAGACAGAATTCTGTTGATGAACAGACTAAAAATACATCCCATGATAACTTTCCACAGTTTCAAAACTAATCTAGGTTATATTTCTAAGATGAAAGAACGCTCCATAGTTTGGTAAAATGATTTCTCCTTCTGCACGCTACATCAAAATGTTAATTTAACCCAGGGGGAAGTGCAGAAGAGCGTTTTCCAGGTGCAAGAATAAAGTAACAGCAGTACTTACTAATGTTTGCATAGGACAACTTACAGAGGAAGAAAAAGAGCAACAATTTCCAAGCTGACAGATCCAGGTTTTAAGTCTTACCCAACAAACTAACAGATTACCAAGTGACAAGAATATTTGTCTCTACCACATATTTTTTCAAAACACACTGACTTTAAAGCAAAGGAAATGAACTCTTAAGGCCATTATCAATCTTAACCTGCCCATACAACAAACATTCGCATCCCCTAGAAATGAATACTCATTTCATCACACAGCCAGGGTAATTTGTTTGCAGAACTGCACGCTTTAACTGTCTGAAGTCTGTGACAAGGCACAGTGTACATAAAATAATGCTGAGCTACATAAACGGTTTACAAATTATGGCAGAATTAATTATGTCCATTCCAATGCTTTTAGGAAGGATGGAACTGATGACCAACAACAGGTTAAAGAAAATAAAGGCAGTCCAATAACACTTTAAAGACTGACAAAGCAATTTATTAGATGAATAGCTTTTGTGGGACAGACCCACTTCTTCAGATATGAAAAATCAGTTTACATTTATCAGATTTTTCCATACCTGAAGAAGTGGGTCTGTCCCATGAAAGCTCATCACTTAATAAATGATTTTGTTAAAGTGCTACTGGACTGCTTTTTTGTTTTGCAAAGATACAGACTAGCATGGCTACCTCTCTGTGACCATAACAGGTTAAAGGCATTTCTAAATACTGGTTTTCTTAGGTTTGAGAAATATAGACTTGTGAAGGATGCAGGAACTTATCTGAGCTGTAGGAGTGTCCAGCAACTCCAGTCAGATAAGGTGGCCTGCAGCAGGCTAGATTGTGCATACAAGTCCACATTTGTAGGTACAGTCACACATACATGCACAGAGTCCCTGCCTCAAAGGAGCGTACTACTAAAGTGTATCAGAGAAGTGTAAGTATCTTTGGGATCTGCCTTAATTCAATACGTTTTCAAGGGCATTTGGGGCTGGTACAAACTCGTAACCTCAGAAGAACCCCTTGATTGGGTTTGAAGCACTGACTCAGGCAGAGCCCATATCAAGGTTTGAGTAGGTCGACCATGTCTTCCCATCCCAAATATGGGACAGGGAGATATGGTGGGGGAGAGGAGCAGCTCCTCCTGGCTCCACCAAGCCCCAGGTAGTTGGGAAGGAGGGGTAGCCACGAGCACTCCCTCCCCCACCCCACCGGGAGCCCCAGGGAAACAACAGCTCCTGGGGCTCCCCCCGCCCCCCCGAGTACACCCAGGGAAGTGGCACAGACTTGGCAGCCAAGTGATCTCCGGCCAGCAGCTGCTGGCGGAAAAGGTCAGTGAGTAGCGGGGTCCCATATACGGAACAATTAGCCCCTTTTCAAAAATAAGTAGGAATGTCTTTTTGGTGCCCCAAATATGGGACCGTCCCACCAAATATGGGACAGATGGTCACCTTCAGGCTGAGGGGTGCTCTCTGATAAGGTTATTAGCATGCATGTAGATTCTTCTCTTACGTTAGTGTGTTTTCACAGTTAAACTTTCACTTTAAGACTAAATGTGCTGGCTATGAAAGAGCTGCGTGGTAACACGTACCTGCTCACAAGTGCTTTGTTCATAGCCTGCAGAGAGTCAGCAACATGCAGATGCTGGTCCAGTTAGGCAGTGTGGTCCGATGAGACTACCACTGCTGGCAGGAACAAAGCAGCCAAAAAAATTCCAGGTCAAGTGGGAGAGACATGCAAGTGAGTCTCTGTCCAAGAAAGACAACAGCTGACAAGTCTAGAGTGGGCCACCTGAGGAACCATGGAGGGGGAAGAGTGCTGCCATAGTCCTCAACAGTGACAGTAAGTCTAAAGGTGAAAGAGAACTGATCCTTAGCCTAGACTGTACCTCCTGCTAAGGGGCATGTGTTCCTCAAGGGAAGCTGATGTTTGGTGTACCTCCCTAAAAAAAAGGAATCATGAACCTTCTGTGAGGCTTATAAAGACTGTGCAGATGAGCCTTTGGAATTATACAACCACTAAAGCAAAGGCAAACTCCTGAGGTGGCCACACCACCGGCATATGCAGAACTGTTTGCCCAGTTGGGACTGAGCACTGTAAGTGCTTGAGGGCAGGGAAATTGTGCTATTGATTGCAGTGGGAGTACTTGTGTGGGGGGCGCTAGCAGAACTGAGCCCGTAGCATTTTGTCTGCAAAGCACCACGAATACTTAGATAAACAAATAGCAATCTAGGAAAGTTGCTAAATGTTTGACTAAACATGTGCGCTCACAGCAGGAGAAAAGATAGTAATTCTACATTAAATTACTGACTACCAAAATTATTCATTAAAATATAATGAGCTTCATATTGCAAATATTCTTTAGCTGATAATGACTTAATGGAGTACACCTAATATTTATAACTGTTTTATTTTTAGTAAAATATGTTGGCAGATTGTTCATTGTTAGAAAAATCTCACATTTTTACTCCTGCATTCTCAAGGTCTACTATATTACACTGTGATTTTGTTGACTAGCAAATATTTAGGAAACAACTAATGTGACTCACACATTGGGTTA
Organism: Carettochelys insculpta; assembly: GCF_033958435.1. Taxonomy (NCBI): domain Eukaryota; kingdom Metazoa; phylum Chordata; order Testudines; family Carettochelyidae; genus Carettochelys; species Carettochelys insculpta. The sequence continues at coordinate 47,157,865 of NC_134147.1, read as the reverse complement.
AGTGTTATAACAACATATAAAAAGTAACTTGATGATGCAGGTGAAATTCTGTCCACAGATATGCACACGAAGCTCCGTCTACAGCCAATTGTAGCCCCGTATGACTTGACAAGGTCCTGGCTGGGATGACTTAGTGGGGGTTGATCCTGCTTGAAGCAGGGGGCTGGACTAGATGACCTCCTGAGGGCCCTTCCAGCCCTGCGATTCTATGTGAATATTCTACAGCAGGTTTTGCCAAGTATTATTCAAAACAGGAAGCGCTGGCTGTACGGACAAAGCAAAAAGTGAATAGAGAACGAATTCAGCTACTTATAAACTAGACAGAAAATCTTATTCCCTGCTCTAGTAACTGTTATGGATGTTCCTAAAGATTATTAAAGACAAACAGAAGCCAAAGCCCCAAGAAAGTAATTACTTATATGAAATGGTATAACCAGCTTCCCTGGGAATGTTACCCTGCTACCTGCAGAGGTCTGACAGTTAAACAGCAACATCTAGGAGAGTAGGAAAAAGCATGTCCAGGAATATACTGAAATTAATGTAAAAAACATGATTAGGAAATGTATAATTCTAACTGCAGGAGTGAAAATAATCTCCAAATTCAGTGTCGCTCATTGTATATCCAAAAGCAGCGATCACTGCTGAGGGTTTTATAACAGTTTTAAGGAACCCATGAAATTATTTTATTCGCTTTATCGATCATTACATGAGCATTTAATTCAGGCCAAAATGCTGAGATACATACCAGCTGAGTGGCGTGCAGATACTCAAGGAAAAAGGCATTAAATACACTGGAATTGCTGTCTCAATTTAGTTGCAAGAGAATTTCACGAAGTGGTAGTAGCTTTCTCTTTGTGGGGACAGGGGTATAAGTGGACTTGATTTTTGAAATATTACACATCATTTTGAAAGGTCATTTCTATAACAATTATTTATGAGAAAACCACGAAATGGGAGCCTGGCACCCAAAATTATGAGAACATCCCATAAACGTACTGAAAGTGATTTCCATTCTGAGGAGACAGTTGTCTCAAACAACATAACAATGGAGCCACTTCCATGGCGGCTGTCAGAGCTCCTCCAACTCTTTCAACTTCTTGATGAGCAATTAATATCAAGAGGCATCCCTTCTGCAGATGGAAAACTCTTTCAGTCAGTGTTTCCTGTAAGTTGAGAGCCTGGGCAGCTGCCCAGGAGAGATTCAGGTGTTGTGCACCTGGTTAGGACAGCACCCACAGCCACCCACTGTGGGCAGCAGATGTTTCTGTGGGTGCTGCACATTCACATATGCCTTGGTGCACATAAAATTTATTTATTCTGCCCCTGGATGGAAAAAAACAGGGGGAACACTCATCAACTCATCATGGGAATGAGGGAATGAAATCCACCTCACTTGCTGCAAGCACTTTTCTAACCAAACATATCCAGTGAATCTTACAATGTCAATCTTAGTATTAATAAAGTTGAAGTACGACACTAAAGAGCTCATAATTTACTGGTTCGCTCAGCCAGTGAGCCTTTAAAAAATCCAATCCCCAAATTCATTAACAGTCAAATACTACACTCTATGCTAAAGTTTACTTCCACTGTGAAGCACAATTCAGGAAGGTTAAATTAGCGTATTTGTACTTTGGGGCAACTAAAAATTGCTGCATACTGAGGGGACAAGAAAAGCAAGAATGGACTGCTGTGCAATGGCCCTAATAACCAGTTCACACGAGTATATATGGCCAAGACTTGTTTTAAATATAGAAGCTTAAATCCTTCTTAGACATCCATACATGAGCCAGATTTTCAGAAGTACTGATCCCATCAGCTCCCACTGAGCTCAGGGGGCTCAACAATATTTGCAAATCAGGCTGGTGGATCAATATGGTTAGAGGATAAACTTATTATGGCTCCCGTCTTCTGAAAATCTTGTCTCCAGCAATGTATTTACTTTCTGGGGTTTGTTGGGGCAAATTTCAAGCAGCAAAGGGAAGGATGCTTGGGTGGCACACGCCAGGTGGATGGAGATTGACTGGTTACAAGGCAGTGGGATGCAGAAGTAGGTCTCCTCACTATTTGCACACATTCTAGTATTTGTTTATGATGTACGTGTCAAAAGCTGTTCAAACAGAAGGTCGCTTGGAGTGCCAAAATTTAATTTATTTTAGGGTAATAACATGCTGACTGAGAATAAATCCTACCTATTAGGTAGAAAAGGACCATGGTTTGCAAGACAAGCAAGTCCAATTATTTTGTTAAATGCTGGACACTTGGCTGGCAATATATCAGCTTGAACTAGTGAGAAGCTATATTTCAGCTTTCAGATAAACACACCTTTGGCTGAAACGAATCATGCTCAGTGCTGAGGACCACCAATATTTTGCCCTTCTTAATCAAGCAAAAAGTCACATGGGATGGAGAAACTCAGGAGTACAATGTCTACACTTTCCGTATTTTGATGGGAGGCAACCACAAAACTCCTCTGTGCTGCTCCAGTTTTTGCTGACTAACTCAGCCCTACATAGGCTAGCCTACGTATTTTGCTGCCATGGAAGGAAACAGATCTTTCTTTTTTCTGAAAGAAACTTCTAAAAAGATGTAAAATAAAAGTATTTTTAAGATGATTTTAGGGATCTAGTGCATGTTTTGAATAGCATGACACCAAGCAGTTCTTCCTTTGCCATTAATTTTTAAAATAGTTGTTCTGATCACTCTTTGGAAAAATCATAAACAAATAAGTTACTTTAAAAAAAAAAATCATGGAACAAGATTCTCAACTGTTGTAAATCAACATAGATTCACTTGCTTCCACCAAGCTATAATGATTTAAATCAGCTGAAGAGATGGCCCATGGATTCAACAAAACAATACTGCTTTGTTTCCACCATAATCAGCCAAACTCTGTGATACTATATATTGCAATATATATGTAAACCATTTTTCCTCACAGGTGACAGAATGACATCATCACACAAATGTGTTTGTCTGCTGCCTGGGGGATGGGAGAAGATGGGCCGGGGTGGGTAGGGGGTGAGGAGAGGCCCTAGGAAGGGCGGAGCTGGCTGCACGGCTCCCCCCCCGCCCCGGGAAGGTGGCAAGTGTAAGCGAGCAGGGGGTGAGGCCCCCTAGGGTTATATAATAGATATTTCCTTTTTTTTCTGAAATATAAGCATGGGTTTCACTATTTGACATTTTAAAATGATCCAACAAGCTTAGAGTTTTAGACCCTCAGACAAGAATCAGGATAACCATGCAAAAAGCACCACAATATCCACATATCACTAAGCCCTAATCCCTCAACTGGGTTTTCTTGAATTTTTCTGCAAAAATATATATTTTAATTGACACAGGTAACCACAGTTAAATGACAGAATGGCTGAGGTGACGGACAGCCACACGAGTGTTTTAGACAATGGGGACCAGGTAAAGTGCTGATTGTGCATATATTTTATACACAGATTGAACTGTGTAAGTAGAAGTGGACCCATTCATTTCAATGGGAATATTCACATGCTGAAAGAGGAGGAGAATGGGTATGAGTCTTTGAAGGACTAGGACCTCAGAGGAACGTTTTAAGTTTCTTTAATAACTTAAATATAAGAGGAAAAAAAGGTTTGTTACTATTTTGACACTCCTATATGGGCCCAAAGTGGGGGTGGGGCGGAGTGAAGAAACAAAAACAAAGAGAAAAAGCACCACTCGCTTTCATACTACATGTGGATATTTTCCACCTGGAGACTATACAATAGAACAATTGTTAAGGGCAGCCAGTTTCATCACCCCTACAAAGCGGAGATCAGCTAGGATTACACGTTCAATAGAGTTTGCCATACATGCTCTTAAATGCCTCTCGAAATGTTAGATACAAGCGAAACAGCATTGCCAACTCTAGAGGACCACGACCCTTCTGCAGCAAAAGGTTCCGTTTCAGTGTGTTTTATGGGGCTGCACATTTAACAGAACATATATAAAGATCAGTGCAGGCAGACAAAGGAAACGGAAAAATCCTGTGGGATCTTCCTTCTGCCCCAGTGGAACTGACCAGGAGCCAGGTTTCATGCCTTCTAGGAATGCAGTGATTAACAATTTATTTTGAGACTGCTTCTTTCATTTTGTTCAAACAGGGACCTGATGTCAGATTTACAAAGGACATTGGTCATTGGCTTCAAAGGAGTTACTGACATGTTTACAAACACAATGTGTGCTTTGGATTTCAGACCATGAATCATTCCAATGGAGAGCCCTATAGCCAATACTACACACAGGCTACATCTACACCACAGTGATCTCTCAAAAGAAGCCCTTCCGGGAGACTTTCTGAAAGATCTTCTTTCAGAAGAGTACGTCCGCAAGCTCATACAAGGTGGATTGAAAAGGTGATCTGCTCTTTTGAAAGAGAGCGTACACACAGCCCCTGCTCTTTCGAAAGAGGGATTGAAAAATCAGGCCCCATGAGGCCTTCTCTTTCAAAAAAAGGTGAGGCCTGTGGAGTGTCTACACACATTTTCTTTCAAAAGAAGCTTTGGAAAGGGGATGCTCATCTTGAAGTGGGAGAGGAAGAGTGATTTTGAAAGGAGTGCCACATTCTTTCGATTTACTTTCCAAAGAACACTTTGTGTGTGTAGACACGCCATGGGATTTTGCAAAGAGCCCCCTTCTTTCGAAAAATCTTTCAAAAGAACTTGCTAGTGTAGACACAGCCACACATCTCAGCGTAGGTCTACACAGCACAGTTATTTTAAAACAACAGCTGTTATTTCAAAAGAACTAACCTAGAATCTACATAATACACCTGCTGTTCCAAAACGAATTTGAAATAATGGCCATCTTATTTCAAAATTGGGAACAGCGCTGACTTTGAAATTAGCCGTAGTGCAATGACTATTTTGAAATAGACTATGGTTGGTCTACACTAGCAAGCTCTTTTGAAAGATTTTTCAAAAGAAGGGGCTCTTTTGACAGATTCTGCAGAGCACGTACACACAAAAAGCAGTCCTTCGAAAGCAAATCGAAAGAATGCAGCACTCCTTTCAAAAGTGCTCTTCCACTTCCATTTGAGGAAGAGCACCTTCTTTCTAAAGAAAATGTGTGTAGACACTCAGCAGGGCCCCTCTTGCAAAAGAGCAGTCCTCTTGGCACCTGATTTTTTGATCCTTGGCCCGCTCTTTTGAAAGAGCAGCGGTTGCATGGACTCTCTCTTTCAAAAGAGCAGATCACCCTTTTGATCCATTTTTTGTACCTGCATCTACACTGGCCCCTCCCTTTTGAAAGGGGCATGCAAACGCACTGGGTTGAAAATGCAAGTGAGGTGTGGATTTGCATATGCAATACCTCATTTGCATTATTGTGGCCACTCGTGTTCCAAAGGTGCTGCTTTCGAAATGCAAAACAGCCATGTAGATGGGGTTCCTTCGAAAGAAAGCACTGCTTTCAGAAGCGCCCTTCTCTGCATTTTTTTCAGGAAAAAAACGGGTGGGCTGCAGGCTGGATTGAAAAGGTTGGCAAGCTGGATTCAGCCCGTGGACCATATCTTGCACACCCCTGCTGCAGAACGTGGTTAACAATCCAAACCTCAGTGCAAGAGCACAAGGCCACCCTGTGGGTATTCTCAACAAAATGCTTATCATTTATTAAACACAGAAGGAAAGAGATGAAAAAACTAGTCCCACTAGTTTCCAGGCATCTTTCTACTTAAAATAGCTTTCAAACGTATCTTTATGCATTACTTTGTCTCTTAACTAAACCTGGGGTATACAATTAGAATGTTAGTTGAAACAATGTATCAGTTTCAGAAAGTTCCCAGGCATCTGAAGCTAAGTGATATACAGTAGTTCTATGATGTTCTAATTAAATCATGTTCTATACTTCAAAAACTACCATCTGAAATGGCTGGATTATATTGTTATGCAAAGCTTTTAGGAGACAGCTACCATACAGGGGCATTGCGATGATTAATTAGTTACTATCTGTAAAGCAATTTGCAAATTAAACACTTTAAATATGTGCCTAAGCGGAACAAGAAAGAGTAAAAATAAATTTCTTTTGCATTCATTCCTATACAGTAAATAAATGAGAAAGGTTGGCCTTAATTGTTAAGCCAACACAAAAAAGTTTTACTCATACAAAGAATTAAATCAACTCTAGACTGCATGAATCTGCTGAGAAGTAAAGAACTCTGGTGAGATGAAAACTGACAAGAGAGAGACTAGGTATCCTGTTCCATAAGGGCTGCAAACATCGGACAGTACTTTCAGAGGTATTCCAATCTTGCCAGAGGGGAAACCCAGAACATCACTGTGACATGTCCTATAAAAGAGCTATCAGCCACAACATTTTGAATTTATGTACCTGGGAGTAAATGCAAGAAAACCTCCCTCTTTGAGGGTCATCTAATGTCCATTATCAAATCAGAGAATTCTAACTGATCTCACTTGCAGTTGTATTGACCATGGAGGGCTCTGTTAGGTTGCAAACTTTCAGCTGAAGGTGTGCATTTGACGATTGGTAAACCGAGTGTTGTTGAGACTTTAAAAGTGATAAGGGGTTTAGATAACTTCCAGAAAGATTCTCCCTTCCCGTTGACTGAGATTATCACAGCAACCCATCCAAAACCAAAGCTGCCAAAAACACAGTATATTCTGACAGTTTTACAAGAGCTTTTTGGGGACTCTGAAAATCATGTGTACAAAAGAGTGCTTAGAAAATTAATATATTTTTTAGAAGTTCTACTCACCCACCTCTCACCCCCCCAAAGAAAAAAAAAAAAGAAAATGGACCATTTCACTAATTACCAGAACTAAATCCAAATTATTAAATTCACATGATTAACATTTATACTGTAAATCCAGAGCTGTCACTCACTGAGAAAGTTATTACTGTCATCAGTAGGAAGATTATTCTAATAGTACAGATGGTTGTCCTTTTATAGGCCATCTTAATGACTCGTTCTTATCTCATCTGTCGTATGTTCTTGGGTTGTCATTATGAACTTTCTAAGTTTCATATCAATCAATTTCCAATGTTTTCTAAACAGATGGTGTTACAAAAGAAAAAAAAGGAAAAGCATAAAATGATAGTTCTCAAAAATACTCAAATAGTTACACATTTATTGTGTCAAATATAAAAAAGAGTCACTTGCTTTAACAAATGTACTTTGGAAACAAAAAAAAAATATTAAAACGAGTAAGAAGCAGAGGCACTTGAATCTTTTTTCTGAGAGAAGGCTATTCAACTTCAAAACATGGCTGTTAATTAAACTGCATTAGGAATTATTTACTGTTCTTTTTTTTTATACAAAGCACTATTCACAGATTCATAAAGCAACTGCAAAGAGATGTAAACAATCAGTTTATTTCTATCCATTTTTAACATCTACATATCTCCTTTGGTCTCTTATTTGTAATCTATTTTAGAGTTTGGGTAAAAACCCCTATTTACTGAAAATTATTCTTTACCACTGTTTGTCCACCTTAAATTTCTTTTCTGTAATCAGGACATTATCATCAAATAACTATAAATTTAAGAAAATTAGCAGGGCATTAAAATTGCTTAAATGAGTTCAGAAGAGGACCAGCATTTTCTCCGACAACAGCCTGAGAGAAACAGTGCGCTAGGTATTACCTTTGTACAGTTGAAATAGTGATGCCTCCTCCTACAAAGCCAGGGTGGGGAACCTTTGGAAAACTGGCTACAGGCAGTCAGCTGCTGGTAGCCCACCAGACACTTTGCTCACCTGATGGTTCACAAGCACAGATCCCCCCAGTAGCCGCCATTCCTGACCAATGGAAGTTGCAGGAAACAGCAGCCAGCTGAAGTTGCAACCTGGGAATATTGAATTGCAGCCACAGGGAGCTGCCAGGTTCTATGTCTGCAGACACTCAAGCAAGCAAAGTGTTGGCTGCCTACCAGTGGCTATCTCTGATGGACCACATGTGGTCCACCAGCTCCAGAGCATGTCAGCACATCTTGGAGAAACATTCCATACAAAAACTATGTCAAAACATGAAGGTGGCAAAGTGAAACACTCAAAAATCAGAAAATTCCAGAGTTAAGGTTTACACTGGGACATGACCTCTGCCTCAGTGTGAGAATTTTGTTCCTGTGCATCAAGACAAGCAGAAGGCCCTGAAAAAATTCTGACGAACTTAATATGCTTTTGAAGTCAATACTAAATGGCCGGTAAGGTCTTTCTAACGTAGGGGTGCTTTAGAGTCTGGGAGACTGAATGGGCAAATTAAACAGATCAAAAAAATTAAGGATAAGAATATTCATTGAAAGGGTGGAGGGGTTTCATACTTCCTGTTGAATACATTTGGTACAATGCAGCGATCACTCTAAGATGTGGCTACCGGTGACAAGGGAAAAAGAACTCATGCAGTTAATATGGTTTTGCTTCACAAAAGAAAGCTTTTGTATGTTTTATCAAATGCAAGTCTGGGATCTGCTACCTGATATTAGACTGAAAATCATGTTCCCCCCTCATTTCTTTCAGAGGTATGAATTAAAGGAAGGGGCTACCGCTAGTTATTGATGGTTCAATAGCTTGTAGCAAGAAATCTGGTGCAGAACCTATTCAAAACTAACTCACTAAGAAGTATGCAAAATAAAATAGTTAACATGGTGGCATTTTGCGAACAAAGCTGTTAGAAGATCCAGTATTAAAGAGAACAACCTCATCTTCCTGAAACCTCACATAGAGCCACATAGGACAATTGCAGGGGCTTTCATTCCATCCTCACTTTCCCACAATGCTTTCATATTTCAGCACTGCCTGGCAAGTGATTTCAGTCATAAATCCCAGTGAGGGGTGTAAGGAGACTAGCTGAGATCATTTTAATGAGTCCCAACATCACCAATGATCATTTACTGACAACTTTTAAGGCAGCTATTAAAGAGATCAGCTTTAGCGAATAGCTAGTCGGTAACAAAAATATTTCCCTCTGCATACAGTTCTTCATGGAGTTCATCTGTATGCAAGCGACATGTTTCCTACAGTTTATTTGTAGAAAACGTTGTAAGACTGAAGGACTTGTCCACATGGGAAAGTGGGGAAACCAGCTAAAGATGTAAATTGAAAATGCTATATTTTTACTGGTATAAATTCTCATGTGAACACACTTGTTCTAGAATAAATGTGTGCCTTCTTTTATTTTAACTTGCAGTGCCCTGAAGAGAGTTTACACTTAATTGAAAAAAGCCACTCTCCTGGTGTGTATATGGAGAGTTAAACTAAAATAACTGTGATGCAGGAAGATCAGGTGCCATCTTACTCCAGGGCCTCTAGGACTCAATATACACCAGCGAAAACTGAGCTAGAAACCAGTCTGGCTTGCCAGCATGCTAATATTGTTGCAGGCTAAAAAGGAGCTCCCAAAAGGAGAAGCTACCTTCGTCCATCCTCCTCGTAATCCCTGATCCCCATCTGAGGATTAATGAAAGCGGTAAGAGATGTGACGTGCTATAAAAGAGCTGAGTATTGACATTATTCTAGGACAATCACTGTGTGCCACATCTGCGTCCCTCATGGAAGGGGTGAGTGTGAGTAAATACCACTATTTTACAACTGGGAAAACCACGGCAAAGAAGCTAATTCTTTCATTCAATGCCTTGCAGCAAGTTAAGGCTTCAGAGACAGGAATTTGTGCTTCCTTCACTGTGTTCCCAAGGAATTTTATCGCAAAGCTCTGCATAATTTTATTTTATATTTTGCAATATGAGTAAAAAGTATCTAATTACAGACATAATCCTGTTTCCAGTTTAGAGTTTAAAACCATAAACAGGTATTACTGTGAGCAGAGAAATAGGCTTCCCTCTTTAGTCAACAGCTGCCCCACTGCATGTGTTCCTTTCAACAGAATACGTCCAAACTGATAATGATGCTTGCAGAAAGCAATCTACTCCCTGCACAGGCAATTAATGGGAAAGGAGGCAAAAGAGCACTATATAGATGCATCCTTTTGCCCTTGGAAAATTATTCAAGCTTGACAACTTGGGCAATTGTTTCAGGGAAGGAGGAACAAACATTTACACAATTCCCATTGGCCTAACAAGAATAAACATTTGTTGATGCAGTAAGTGGCTTACCGGACATGACAGAGGGCTAAGTGTCTGTATTCCTTTTAAATACACAGGGCCAAATATACTCTGGTGGAGCTGCATTCAAGTCACTGGAGTTCCATCAAGTGTGAATTTGGCCCAGGATCATTGCTAATGATAAGCTAAAGGAACAGCCATTAGCAAGGCTGATGTCACTGCCTTCTCTTCAGTTACCAGATATATGGAAGAATTAAAAATGTATTTGGCTACGATTCAACATGACTTCAGTTTTCTAAGATGCAATTGGCTTGATACCATATAGCCTTCTGTTAAATCACATCCATTAGGCAATCTTAGATTTTGAAAGGGTAAGTTTTAAAATCACAGAAGTCTAACTTGCCATTACCCTGCCTGAACTTGAAATATGCAACACTGCCAACCCTGCACATTAGACCTGAATGAAAGGCACAGTAGTTGTGACTGCAAGCTTATACTAAGCAAGGGGCATTTGGTTTCTTAAAGTAAACAAAAGCAGGTTCTTTTAACTGATCATTTGCGCCTGGTTTTATCTCTGCAGTCTTGCCAACAGTCTTGCTAGGTGTGCCAACTCTTATTCTTTAAATCAACACAATGAGCAGTTTTCTAGAAGAGAGCATGCACTGAGCTAGAGGGAAAAAGATGAAAGGGTGGCAGAAGAGACATCTCAGAGGCAAGCTTTACGCTGTACCAATGATGAGTTTCCCTCCAATAAGAGCAGCTGTAAACATATTTGTTTCAAAATGCCCTCGCTACTCCTGTGCTTTATCTGAGCTGCACACGCTGGCACAGATGCAATCCATTGTATTTTGAGCCATCATGGGAGACTAAAACAAGACTTATATTCCCACGTCAATGACTATGGCATATTCAGCCTCTGCCAATCATCAGGAAATAACAAATGTTGTTTATGGGAATAGCGGCATCTCTGGGCTGCCACATGCAATAGTATCTCTTGCAGGCTAGCCAAGAGAAGACAAAAACATATTCTTTAATAAAATCCATGTTAGAATGGATATTTGCAAAAAAAAAAAACAAAAAAAAAAAACAGAAGCTTGTTGTGTATTAAAAATCTACAGCTTCTCTCGAAGTTCCAATGCCACAGAGATGCAGGGTTTGTTTACACTGGACTAAAACATTCACAGTTGGCCCAGATCAACAAACTAAGGTTGGACTATTGTGCTATAAAACTGCAGTGTAGATAGTGAGGCTTGGTCTGGAGTCTGGGGTCCCCTTGAGCAGGTGGGTCCCAAAGTCTGGTCTACAGCCTGAGCCAGGGGACCTGCACTGCAATTTTATTGCCCCTCAATCAAAGTCCTGGGAGCCCACATCAGGCGAAGTCCCCTGGTCCCAGAGCTCCCCAGTCCAGGTCTGCGGGGCTCAAAGATCCTGTAAGCATGTTAGTTGTGTGCCTATGCGATTTAGGGTCTGGCCACCCCATTTATGCTCATCACTGATGGACTCTGATCCCAGTTTGCCTTTCCCTGTTTCCTTCCAGTGTGGAGCAGCAGGAGGTGAAGCATCAGTCTGGTCTATCTTCCCCACAGCACATGTTTACAAGTTTCCCCAATGTCTCTTTTCACTGAACTAGCAGCTGCAGCACTGCAGTTCCAATTCAAGCCTCACAAAAAACTTGACAAGGTTCACCAGCACAAAGAGGGACATCAGTACATTGTAGTCCTACAGGTTCTCTTGTCCCCACCTTTTATTTGAAATTAAAACTTCCTTTTCTCAGTTCTTCCTCACTTTGCAATGAGAATTTCTCCAGCTCACCCTGCTTGGCAAGATGCTCTTTGGGTGATATCTTATTCATGGCCTCACCCTAGCACACAGAGAGGATAAGTGGCTCGTGCACTCCCAGAAGGAGCAGTGCATTTGTTCTTTAATTTCCTCAAACTTGTCAATCATCTGTTTAAAGAATAATACTTCTAGTGTGTCATATGTATCAAACTTCACCATTAACTGTTAGAGTTGAGTAATAAAAATCAGGGCTAGAGAGCTGCTGATCATGTCTGAAGCAATTCAGTACAATTTTGTGGAAAGGTTAAATAAATTCTACCGGATGCTTGATTTAATTCTGTAGCAGTGGTAATGAGGCCGCCTTGCTGTCTGTAATTCTACATTATTATTTAATGAATGCACTGGCAAATCTGTCTATAAATATTCCTGTTTTCCATAATTTTGTGACTTTCACAGCTGAACCCATTAAACAGCTTGATTTTTTTTTCAAATGACTCCACAGAAGTATTAAGGGTCTGGCATTTGTTTTTGTGAGGTGAAGTAGATGACATACAAACTCTTGAGTGCTATGGGGGCGTGGTGGGGACCTAGAATTGAGTGACGCTCCTCCATCCTGGCAGTTCGTATCATAAACCACTCCATCCACCACACAAACCGCAGCACCTTCGGCTAACAGAATAACTAACAGTAGTCGTAGGTTGCCATCCTGTATGTGGACCAGCACGTGAGGGAAACAGAGAACTTTCAGTAGGTTTCACTGATGTTTGCTGGCAGCAGAGGAATGGTGAGAAACCAAAATCCTGGATTCTATTCCATTTCCGACTTCTCCTCCAGCACGAACAGACTCTTCTGCCTGTTCCTTCTGCCCTGTCCTCTCAATACAGTTCTTTTCCTGCCTCTTCTCCACCCTGATCTTCATTCTAGTCTCATTCACCTCACCTAGCCTGTCCCAATGCCCAATCCTCAAGGCTTTTAGTAACAATTCTCATCCTTTTTCTCAGCATCTCCTAATGTCACCCCTCGCAACTCCCTGTCCCAATGTCCACCCGTCTGCTGGTCCCAGGTGCCCCGCATGTGTCCTATCGTGTGTCCTGTTTTGCTTCTCTATGCTGTCCTACAGTTGCCACCTCACTTCTTTGGCTCTTTTTCCCTCTAGTATCACTGACTTCTTGTGCCAGTCTCTCTCCATCTCAATCTCTCACTTGTTCTCCTGCTCCACTTACCAGCATCAGTCTCCTCAGTGTCATTCTCCTCCTACTCCTTCTGTTCATTTGCTTCTAGCCTTTATTGCCAGCCTCCACTCCCAGTCTCCCTCCGGATGTTTACACCAATCTACTGCCCTGCATACTAGATCCAGCTCTAGTCTCCTCACATAGCTTCTCCTGGGCACTTCCTCGGCCTCCTCCCTGATCCAGTTCCCAGCTCAGCCTGGAGCTGAAGCTTCAAGAAGATTTCTGCTCACCCCTAGGCTGGAGTATGTCCACCATGGACTAAACAATCAGACTTCCTGGAACTTTGCAGCTGTATTTTCTACTGAGTTTGTGCAAACTATGTTTTTTGCAAGGTTTTAAATGTGGCTAAATTTGGCCCTATTTTTACAGGGTCAGGAAAAAGCCCATAGCAAACAGATGATTCTCTCCCACACACACATACCCGTTAAATTTCACTGTCTTGTCAGAAACATGGGGGTGAGAGAGCTTTTTCCCTAAAGCTGGGCAAAACTTACTTTTCATTAATTTTGTTTTTGGAAACTACTTAGGTTTGGGTTTGTTTGGCTTGGCTGAAATTAGTGAACAATATGAAACCATCTGGAGGCAGAGGCCCAGAATAGACAACTTCAACCCAAGCCACTACAGTTTGGTGAAGTTGTAAGCAAATGAAAACATGATTTTATAATGGATTGTACTAGATAACCTTAACATTAGCTCACACCAGCAACGCTGCCTGTAATAATGGTGGCTTACCGTCATGGAGCTGAAAGACTGTACCTCCAACACATTTCAGGCCATGATGAAATTGGGACCGTATAAAATAAAGTTAGCCTCAGGTTTGCAGTTCCCTCCTTTCTTCCCCCCACCCCATTTAATCAAATGCTCCTGTACTATGATTGTGTAGGTTTTGTTTCTTCCTGAAGCAATTTCAAAAGCTTTCAAATCATATTCTTGTAAAGTACACAGATGCAACCATAACAAATGGAGAGAACATCACTTCAGATGCCATTTCTAAATGGACTGAGTTGGATGGGGGTTTATTGTTATCGGTCAATGTGCTAAAAGTGCATTTATTCAACTTTGGTGCATGTTTTGAAACTAGGAAGGAATTATCACGGGCAGCAACTGGCTCGCCCTCACTACTGTATGTAAATTAAATGTTAAGTGGCAGGCATGTTTTGTGCCTTCAAGGCACAGAATACGACAGGCCATAAACTGCCCTTACTTCATAACCAGAACTCCCACTGCTGTCAGTGGGGTTCTGAACACAGAATGAGCTCAGTAAATGCCCTGAGAGCCTTTACTTGAGAAAGAAATTTAAATGATTAGACGACCCATGGGGAAAAATAATCTTACCTTCAAAACTGGTAAATGAAATCATAGTTTTGCCTATTCTAGAAACATTTTTCTCCCCCCCCCCCCCACCACCTTCCCCCTCATCCTAAAAATCAAAGGACAGCAGCTTCCAGTTCTTTTGCTGCCCAACACTGTGTTTTGGCAATGGAAATGATGAAAACCTCGCTGAAAACAACATTTCGATTTGGAGCAAATGATTTTTGCATGAGATGTAATTCTACTGTTGACTTGCAGATTTAACTCTTGTTCACCCTGGATCAAAATATGCTAATTTTTATAGTCCTTAAATTCATTCATTTGTCCCCCAGTAAAGGAATTTTCTATTTGGGTAATTCTGAAGCTTCATCTAAAGATTAACTGTAATCAGGACAATTTTCCTTTTCAGACCAAAGGAAAGAGACATAAGCTGCCAGCCAGTACTATAAACTAGAAGAGTAAATGATTTCCAATAAGATAAACCCTTCTACAGCAAAGACTTCAGGACTAGGAGCCAATCAATTAAACCATGGTGGGGAGTTACTGAAGTGCTACGAAAGATTTGTTTTCTGAAAGGAAAGAACAGATGTGTCCACAGCAGAGTTCTTTATGAAAGTATAGCACAAGCCAACAGTAAGATGTATAAGTAAAATGTGTAAATCAAGAAGCCAGCATGTATTTTAGAAACCCATGCCAAGTCCATGTTGCTTGTACATAACTACTTGATTTTTCAAAAGCAAATCAAGGAATAATTGTATATTCAAAATTCTTCTGTAGATAAATATTTTGAAGTGTTATGAGCAGGGCAGAATCCAAGGCAACCAGCTGCATGCAGAGTATAGCCCAGTAGGAAATATAGGCTTAACCATCCAAAGCAATTTTTAAATATTAGACAGGATATTTGTCAATTCCTAGTAGGGGTGAGCTGTCTGATCTATATTAGCATGAATAACTCAAATCTGTAGCACTGTGAGGGCTGAAATTTGGCTCCTATGTCTATACTAATATAGCCTAGAGAATTTAAATCCATCATATGGAGGTGAAAAAAAACCCCACAAGATTTCTACCAAGGGACATTATCATTTGCCAGTATTTTAGGTGAGAAAATTGTGTGTCAAAAATACAGAATAACCCACAGACTTTACAAATCAGGCCAATACAGAGAAATTGTTCAACTGTTAAAAATTATTTCTAAAAATAGGTTCAATATGTTTGTTACCTTTTGGTCACTGTTAGGTACATAAATAGCATAGACTGCTAGAAATGACTGACCACTAAGCTAAAGACAGTGATAGACCAGCGTAAAGAGATAAGAGAACATTCATGAGTTCTGAAGTGATCAGACCCCCAATTGATCAACCCACAGCAGGACTCAGCTTTTATGGCTGAAGACAGAGGAACTTACTTCCTGCACTGTCCCCTTTACCATGATCTTCAGAGAACTGTAGGCTAGTCCCATCCCTAGTTCTCTAATCCTTTTCCTTACGCTTTTTATACTACCCCTCCAAAAAAACAAACACACTGTATTCCATCCTAGGGAAAATAACCCTAAGCTCACTTTTCAACACTGGGCTTTCAACTCAGGAGCTAAGGGATACCCCAGGAAACAGAAATTACTGTCCTATGCAGCTGCTGTCAATAGCAGGATAGGAAATAGGCAAATGAGTATCTATATGAGAACAAATATTCGCTAAAAGCATCTGGCGATATTTGGTTTACCTCATGCAATCAATCAGTATTCATGCTACTCTGGTAACAGATCACTTTACTCCACCATAGTTATTCACTTCTTTACCATGTTGGTAAAAATCCTGGGGAAAACACAGCATGCTGTGATGGGAGTTTCATTTGCATTAAGATGCTACGTCTGCAAATAATATCTAATAACATGAAGCAGAAGCAGTTGACAATGTATTTGGAAATATTTACATTTCTACAATGCTTCTGGAAATATCCCACACAAAAGCTTAAGGAAAACAAGCAGTTAAGGGGTGAGAGGTAAGCATAATCATTGATTAGAAACTTGCTAAAAACCAAAACTGTTCCCAAGGGAGGTGCAGAAGGAGAGACATGACAGAGGTACATAAAACACAGTATCATAGACAAGGTGGGTCAGACATGCCCTGTTTACATACTCCCTCTTAATACAAGAGCACTGAACACTGAAAGCAAAAAGGTACCACATTTAAAAATGGATGAAAAACAACACTCTCACACAATGCATAAGCAACCTGTAAAACCCACTGCCACTGGATACTGAATCTGCCCAACTCTTGCCACAAAGTCAGGATTAGATGGTTTTGTGGCCAATGACCCAGCAACTGTTATGTTGCTCAGGCTACCTTATTTTGTTTTTAAGACAAGTGTAAGTCCTCACACTTCCAAGGCACAAGCCAGTCACAGAGGCTACATCTACACTATGAGATAAATTTTAGTTTCAGGCAGTTAGCTTGATATTAAAATGTCACTGTCTTCATTGTAATACCATCAGTTCAAATTAGGGAGCACTCATATAGACATCATAATATCGTTGGTACTGGCTGGGTGTTGCATTAAGTTCAAATTTAAAATTTTGAATAAAGTCCAGTGTGGAAGCGCCATATCTCAAAATTGAATTTATTAACCTCCAGAAGTGTCCCATATGTATACCACAAAACTACGTGGTTACCTGCCAGTTATGGCCGCTGCTCTCTAGCTGCACAGGAAAGAGGTCACAGGAAGCCTGTGAATTTGAATGCATGAGCACCCGATCCTTGAAATATAAAGTGTGCCCATAATGAGAAATTTCTTTTACCCATCGCATCACACCACATTGGTAGCCATCGCCTGCAATCGTGAGCACTCAGGGTAGCGATTTGCCCAGTAGCTTTCAGGCTTGCAAGAGAGCTTCAGCATGGACCCATCAGAAGATTCTGGATATTCTTGCAGTTTGGGGAGAGGAATCAGTGGTGAGCAGACTTTGGGTGTCCAGGAAAAATGTGAACATATCTGATAGGTTTTCAGATTTGATGAAGACCAGAAGCTGCAATGCTGAGTGAAGGTGAAAGAACTCTGGCAGACCTATCAGAGAGTCCAAGAAGCCAACCAACATTCCAGGTCATCTCCACAGACCTGCCACTATGCTGCTTTTGCAGGGTGGGGGTGGGGGCACTATGTTGCCCAGCATTAATTATGACAGTTGTGGAGACCATAGTCTGGAGTCCAGGGTGACCCGAGAGGATCTGGAAGGCCAGGAGGAAGAGGCCAATGGAGAAGAGAATGGGGGCAACCAGCAGGGGGCCTGAGGAAGTTCTTCCTGACAGCCTGCATCTCTTCACCCGAGAGCTGGAACTGGTCCCCCTTATGCCAGTCCCAAGTTGTTCTGGTGAGTATGTTTTTCTGAATGCTCAAAGCAGGTTGCAGGTGGATATAGCTATAGGTATGGAAATGGGCACAGGTTTTCTATGCATCTGTACCCCTCAGAACAGCATGTTAATATTTCTGAGGATGACACGCTTATTCTCTTTGGAGAGCTCCTTGAATGCCCCATCCAGGCACTCTTGTATTTTTTGCACTAAGTTTTTGGGCATGCCTGACTTATTGCAGTTTCCATGGTAGCACACCTTGCCATTCCAGGCAACCAGATAGGAATCTGGTGTCATGGTGCTACTCAGCAGTTTCGCAAATTTTCCAGGGTTGGGGTCACACAGGATGAGACGCTCTTCTTTGTCAATATCTGTTAGTTTTAGAAAGGTGATGTCTTCTTTAGCAACCTGAAGAAGCACGGGAATTTGGACTGGATTTTTTTTCAGCACTCCATTCCCTTTTACATTTTGCTCGAGCACATTGCTGTACTACGTGGCTGGCGCATGTTCTGTCTCCACCCCTCCACATGGGTGGAAGGCTGTCTGGGCCTTCTCCCCTCTCACTTCCCTTCCCTTCCCCCCCGCCACATTTTTTTTCTTTCAATTTACAGGGATCCCTCCACTCCCAGTCATCCATGAGGCTGGAAGCGAACCCTTCCCCTCCCTTTCCTCTCACCATGTGGCTGCTGGGCTCTGCAGATCCTGCTACAACAACCTGCAGAACAGGCGGGTTTGCCCTCCTGTACGTGGCCTTTTTTCCCTGATGAGGGCTGTACTAATGACTGCTGAGCAACATTTTTACCCTGACCCAGCAGACAACTGGATTCCACCCCTTGCTGCACACAGCTGCTCTGGAGAACATTTTTACCCCAACCCTGCAGAAAGCTGGAAGCACCCCACTCCTTGCATTTTTTTTCATTTTACGGGAATCCCGCTGCACCCAGCCATCCGTGTAGCTGGAAGCGAATCTTTCCCCCACTGCCACGCGGCTGCTGGGCTCTGCAGACCTTGCTGCCACAAACTGGCATGTGCAGCACAGATGGGTTTGCCCTCCTGTACATGGTCTTTTTTCCCTGATGAGGGCTGCTCCAGTGACTGCCAAGAAGCATTTTTATCCTGACCCAGCAGATGGCTGGAACCCCCACCCTGGTATTCTCTTTTTTCAATTTACAGGGATCCCTCCACACCCAGCCATCCATGTGGCTGGAATCGAACCCTTCTTCACTCTTCCCCCTGACCATGTGGCTGCTGGGCCCTGCGGTCCTTGCTACTTGTGGAGGATTGCTCCAGGAATGGGCAAAAATTTTTCCCCTTTATCCAGGACAATGGATGATTTACCATTCTCTGTAGCCCCTGCCTCCCACCATAAGGCAGACAACAGCCCTTACCATGTCCACAACTAAATGTTCTGGATAAATGGTGGTAACTGATGGCTTGTGCAAGGTATTCCATCATTAATAAGCCTTAAGCAGTCTTGCAAAAAGAAACTTTCCCTGATAGTAGAGACAGAGACCCATTCATTCCATGGGTAAGGGCTTAGTGTGAATTGTATCTCAATTGTGACCTTCACTTTCCAGCTGTCATACCCAGTGTGGGAGACAGGCCAAGGGAGTGCAAAAGGTACAAGCAGGATCTGCTGCTGCAGCACATGGAGTGATCTGAAGCAGAAACCAGTGACATGAAAAGGGAGCCAGCATGGTAGCATGACAGTACAGTAGAGTGGTGTCAGAGTATGCTTAACCTCCAAAGAGAGCAAGTGGCAAAGCAGACGGAAAATGCGGCAAAGCTCATATCAGCAGTGAGTAACCAAATGGAAGTCCTGTGCTCCATGCCAGAGCTGCAGAGGGGCTCCCAATGCAGCAGTTGGGATTCCCCTGAAGACAGGTCACCCCCCCGCACCCCACCCATCATCACAATCCCTGAATGCAAGGAGGGAGGGAAAGGACAGCCCACTGCTAGAGCCCCAAGGGTCGCTGCAAAAGGTTGTTTACCAACCTTGATGACACTTCTTCTCCCTACTGCTTACACCTGTCTTCCACCCAAAATAAACTTATCCTTTTGAACTTGGAGTGATTTTTTGGCATGCACAAGTGGTAGGGTGCACAAATCATTGCTGGGAACAGGGAGGGGGTAGGGTGGGCTGATAGCACAGCTGCCTGCCGCTCCGCTGAGCTCCACAGAGGACTCCTGGCAGAGTCACCAGGTTGGAGGTGGCAAGGGCCGATAGCACAGGTGCCCTCTACCACACCAAGCTCCACAGAGGGCTCACAGCGGAGGCACCCAGGCAGGGTTGGGACACAAATTCAAATTCATAATTTCAAGGTTAAGAAATCAAATTTATTTCATAGTGTAGATGTAGCCTGAGGTGGAATCTTCTTTCCTAACCACAATGAAATGACTTGTTGTGCCATAATTCTCCACTAAGAAGATTCTTTCACTTTAATTACCTGATTCTGACCACTGAGAAAGCAAGGATAATGGGCTAGATGGGCCACTAGTCTGATTCAGTAAGGAAACTCCAATGTTCTTAGAGTGTATAAAAGAGAATCCATCAGTTCTTCACTGAAGCAGTGAATGAGCAATGTACTCATTAGACTTTGCAGTACTGTGAGTGATTAACAACATACTCAAGAGAAATGAAACACCATATCTGGAAAGGAAATGGCTATGGTCTGAAGAAGTGGGTCTGTCCCACGAAAGCTCACCTAATAAACTATTTTGCCAGTTTTTAAAGTGCTACTTGACTGCTTTTTGTTTTGATAGTGTATAGACTAGCACGGCTTCCTCTTTGTTACTATGGAAAGGAAAGATGTTTGTGGTTCCAAGATGGCATCTCAGGATCTTTAATTTCCTAGATGATGTGAGGAATGTGATATTAAATCATTCTATACACAGTTGGCATTATCTTAGCACCAGATTCTCTTTTTAAAGATATACTTTCATTTAAATGACATAACTGAGGTTTTATTGGGGCTTCCCCTCCATAGGAATAACTTTGCCAGTCATGATTTATCATTGAGATGACAACTTACAGTTCCACTGGCACATCCATCACATTTTATTCAAATATTATGATGTGACACTAACTGTACAAAATCCTGAGGTCACATCATTGCACCCTAGAAGAAATGGAGCAAAGTGCACTTCCTTCTCCTGCATTACTCTCTTAAAACATACAGCATTGTTCTTCCCCTAACAGTAAATCTAACAGCACTGAACCCACTTCTTCTGGTCACTGTCTTCCCACTATTCTCTCTTAATGCTTTGCATTAGCACCCAAGACTATAATAACCGAACCCAACCTGCTCTCACAGCCAGCTACATTTCTGATGAAGACTAGCTGCAGTTTTATCCCTGAATGTCTGTTAAAAGAGAACACTGGTTTTGTTACAACTGCTAGTTTCACATGTGACCTAACAGCCACCCCGACTAGGGACCCTATCAACTCCCACTGAAATCAGTGGGGTAGGTCTTTCTTTTTACTTAATATCACCACTGCTTCACTTTGGTTTGATACCAGGTTAATGCAGCTACACCAAAACAAGCTGACATATAAGCTGCATGACGATAAAACCCCTTATACTTGAGTCCAAACGTGAGTCACCCCTTTTCTCCACAAACACACAAAACCTATTGAGTGCTTTAAATCACTTGCTCAGCTACTTTTCCTCCTGCAAAAAAATCAAAATCAAATTGAATCGTTCCATGCAATTCTAATCTCAAATAGTTTATTTTTTCATTACAATACAATGTTCTAGTTCATCCTTACCCACCAGAACATGTGCCTTTACAGGAATAAACATGAGCAACAAAATAACTAACACGGTTGCATATTCTGCCACCCACCCTTTAAAGTTACAGATTCACTGATGTGCTCACACTTGATGTTTGAAGTGGAATAAAACCAACATTTCATACCATGTTATGCCGTAACAAGAAAAGTTGAAAGTGCCATTAATCATGTAAAAGTACAGTATGCGGCTTGAGAATATACAGGAAATAAACTGCACTGGAGTACCTCTGCTTGCACTTATGCTAATGGACAAATTGATCATTCTGAATGGAAACTCGCACTCTCAAAAGCCTAATATTGCACTTCAGTTTCACCACTAACAAAATAAGACATTATATATATTTTAAAGAAATATCTTACTTTAATTGTGCAGTAATACATTTGGCCTTCACAGTTTCTGAATTGAATTCTGGTAAAAAGAACAAGCAGCAGAACTTGAAACTAAAAGCATCTAGAATTCTGAGTACATCAGCATCATTATTGGGATCATCAAATGTAAACAAGGAAGACAGAACCACAAGTGACCCATCAGCTCACCTACGAGCACAAATTAATTACCCCTTGACATAAGTATAATTTTTATGTAGAGAGTCTGGTTCATAATGAGGTCTTTACTATGCTAACATATTTCAAGCAATTGTCATCTTAAGTAAACACATTTTAATTACTGTCACTTCTTTTCCATTATTCATTTTCAAACCTACAATACCTGTCACAGGAAATGTCTCATGATTAAATGATTGTCACCTGCTGCCATTTTCTCATGGCAACAGATTACATCCTCCTGCCACCACCCTTTATTCCACTGGCAAATTAAATAAAATTAGTAAAATGTATACATTCACAGGGACTTTAACAACATTTGTGATGGTGGTAAAGTTGCCCATCCTAATAGGCTTTCAAGCTTTATATCTGTTCCTAAAGAGAATTTTCACATGGCATAGTAACTGTACTGCTGTCGACTGCAATTAGGGTGTGGTAAGGCTGTTGTTGATAAAGTGACATTTGCTACAAGCACTGTCATTTTGAAGGATATCCAAGAAGCAAAATAGAAATCAATGTAATTGCAAGTTATCAGCCTTAAATTTTCATTCAATTATATGATCCAGAATAGCAAATTGAGAATAATTTCAGTTTACATAGCACAGAGGGTAATAAATGGGTATTGAAATTACAATATAGCACTCTTCAATTTTAGGTCTATGCTTTTAACAACCTTAAAGATGAAATAACAGAAACTATGTAAGTAATTTACTTACGGAGGCTAAGAACTTTTGAACTTTCTCTTTCCTGAAAAAAATATTTTTGTGAAAAAGATAGCTCTCTTTAAAGCAACCCCCCTAGCATTATGCAATGTTAATATTAAGATATCAAGGTCATAATGATGGAACATTTCAAAAGTTGAAAATTCACCCACCATTCTTCTAATTCAGTCACAAAACAGATGCCAGCCTTCTCATCATTTGCCAAATGGACATATGCACATCCTACAATTGCTGTGACAGACAAAATTGCAACAGTCCTCTCCACTTGAATCCATGCCCCAAGAAACTATCCTAAGAGCATGGTAAGAGGACATACCAAACTCAGTGTTTGTCATCCTTCTTCAGCTCTGGGTGTCTTGAACGCAGCAGATTTTATAGTAAGAGAGAGTAGCAGTGCGGAACCGTGGTTCTCATAACTTGGTCCCCTGCAGAGGCTACAGATTTCCATGAAGAAATGTAATCAGACCAACAAAGCATAAAACAATGCTGCTTTCTGGCAAGCATCTCTAGCGGTAGGCACTTCTACACACCAAATGAGGTGTGAACAGAGTGTGGTACACACATCCATGCTAACTTTAACGTAGCTAGGCTAGGTAACAATAGTAGTAAAAGACACTGTAGCATGGACTTCAGCTCAGGATGGCAATCCAAACACAGATCCAGAATCCCTGGAAGATTTCTACTTGGACAGCTAGCTCTTGATGAAGTCTGCCATGATGTCCTCAGTAACACTGTTACTCCAGCTAGCTAGACTAGAAGGTGGGGAGAGGGGAAGGGGGACAGAATTATTTTGGGGGAAAACATCTTTTATTTTGTTACTTAAGTTATAATTCATTTTTCTTTTTAAAATATACCCTTGTTTAAATTAACATCTGAATTTAACAGAAAATACCTTAAGGCACAACTGTTTTACAGCTGAGCTGTAAAGTGAAGCATGTTTTGATCATCCAAGAAAGTTCAGATTGTTTAGCTTAATAAAAATCAAGTTAATATGCTGGTGTGTGTTTTATTAAACTCCATTTACCACCCTAATCAGCCTGACATCCATCAGGAGGAAAAAGTTAATTACCGAGCAATAAATGTATCATTCACTATACTAAAATATGCAATTAATAAGCATATGAAAATATTAAGCTATGTAAGTGCTTAAGTAAATGTACACTTTTAAAGTGTACCTCCTACGTAGCAAATTATGTGCCAAATCTGGTGTAAAGGCTCTATTTCAACATATTTTATGGTCATATCAGCCAATGACAACTCACCTTTCTTACTAACAAGTAAAAGGAAGAAGTTGACTTAAATCAAGACTTTCTTCTTAATGATTTAAAACGCCTTGATTTAAATCAATCCAGCCTGGATTACAGCAAATTTGGATAAGCATTCCTATGCTTCTTACATCATATCCACATACTCCCTGGCTGCTGCTACAGAGCCATGGGAAGACCCAACCATGTAATGTGGACGAGGATGGCCAGAGGAGCACTGCAGAGAGAAAGCCACTTTCTAAGACTGGACACTATCTAAGACACAGGGTGTGAGGAAACTGACTTTCTCCCCCATGAGACTTCCAATGGAACTGTGATGGAAACATCACAAGGTGACACTCACGGAGTTTTCTGGGTTCCTTTCTCAACCTTACCGGCATTTCTTCATGATAATATATTTTGACCCATAAACAATATGAAAGAGTTTTTACTGAACAAGAGAAAAATATAGAAAACTGACCTGACCCCAAAGCCAGCTGAAGTCAATGGAAGGATTTCTATAGGTTTCAACGGGCATTTAGAGCCATAGACTTTGACAGGCAGGCCCTGAACATGTGTAAAGCTGTAACCATATTGTTGTTCTGGGACTGTCATTCATCTCTAGGACATTCTCTCTCTTCAGTGATTGATTTTGGAATTTGAGCTTAAACTTGTATTAATGCTAACTTTCTGATCTCATTTCCTAACTTTCAGAAAGACAGACAAAACCAGATCTCTGTACCTGTTCAGATGGTCGAGCCTGCTGGCTTTACTAGTAGAGCAAGGAGACCAAGACAGATTTGTCCTTTAAAAGCAGTCTCAAGATAAAGTGCTAAGAGAATGCACTAAACTGTTAATTTTAAATTCAAACCTTCAAAAATCAATGAACCAATTTTCTTTAGAATTGGCTAAGAGTAAAACAATCCCACGTGAGCAGTATTCAATACATAGTGCACTTCAGCTTTTGAACAATGAAATTCAGCTAAAGTTTTTATTTATGGCCCAATCTGACAGATGCCAATGAAAGAACTAATATGAGGACAAGAACTTTTTCTCTCAGAGGGGGACAGCATTTAAATCATGCTCCTGACAGCCTGTTTCAGGGTTCATCTCTTTTCCCCCATTGGATTTGCCTATCTTTTTAATCAACCCCCTTAAAATGAATTCCCTTGCTTGGCCTTTTTTGGAAAGCAGTGGTTTGTCACATTTTATCTTGTACATTTTGATCACTGGATTGGTAGGACATCAATGTCTCATCTAACCTTACACAGGTATGTGACAGCAGACAGAAATGTGCTTACTATGGGAAAGGCTGTTACATTTTCTGCTCCAGGACATCATCTTCCTGCTATTAAATGTGCTGTATTCTCCATACATTTAAAACCCACGCTGGGACAGGGAGTGCATACCTCGCACTGGGCCAGGAGAAGTTAATACGCTGTGGGCTGAGAAGAAGCCCCACATCCCAGCCATAATGGGCATGCTCCAAGTGCTCAGCTCTTATAAAAAGGGAATAACTCAGCTCAATCTAGGCAGGATGCCTAGATCAAAAGATCCAAACAGTTGGAGATGGAGCCCCAGGGAGTGTAACAAACCTCCGCAGCTGATGGGGCCCCAGGGAGTGACTTGTGCTGTAGAGCCTGAGGATTCACAGGTCATCCCACCACCAGGAATGGTAGGAAGTGACCCAGGGAGGGTGTGCACCCACTCGAATGAGCTCAGCGTGTTTCAGTAGATCACTCCTCCACTGCCAGGACCCTGGATCAGGGCCTGGTGGAGTTGGGTGGGCCTGGTCCCCCTACCAGGGCTGCCACACACACACACACACACACCTTTAATAGACAGTCCCCTCCGTACAGGCTACTAAGCCATGCTGCCCTGCAAATAAGGACTGTCCTATGGATCCCAGCCATTAGACTGTGCTGCCCTGGAATGACATAGGCCACAGGAAGATGGGAAGCGGCAGGAGCAGTTTCTGCATGCCTCAGTGCCCCTCCGCCCCCCAGCTCAGGATGGGGTGTGCATACACAGTGACACCTCGCTGTGGCTGCATACGCTGAGCCTGTCTGTTGGAGGAGAGAAGGAAGAGCCAATACCCTCTAGAATTATGAAAAAAACAACTCTCCGTTCTCTCCAGCATGGGCCAGGCCTGCCAACTAGTGCGGGGCAAAGGAGTCAGTTGTCAAGGGGGTTACTTTGGCAGTGCTCTGGGCCACTTTGAAGTGCTGGTAGCACTGCTCTGCTGCCCTGCGTGGCTGTAGGGGGCTCAGAGTCATGGTCCCAGCAGCAAAGAAGGCAACTGCCCTTGGCCCTGTCCCTTCTGACTTTGGCCCTGCCCCTTTGATGAGCAAAGAGCTGGGCCCCCATGGCTGTGAGCCCCACTGGCAGCGAAGCATGCCTCATTTGGGCTACAGGATGAAGAAAGAAGGAGCAAAAAACACAGAGGCCCCAGTTGTTCCTAGTGTAACTGCACTGACTGAAAGGGCACTACACTAGCGACAAGGCAGCATCAGTAGGCCACATCTTAGATTTTCTTGTGCACTGTCAACCGTGGGGGACACACAGGTTTAACTGAAGGTGCTATTTTACCTCTTAGCTGCAATAGTTCTCATCTGAAGGACGAGAATGAAGGATTCCAAGCTGTGCTGGACACAGCAGATAAATATGTGGTTTTAGTAGTAAAACTTCTGACCAGAAATATGAAGCGAAAGATTAATCTATATAAATTATTTAAAAATTCAACATTAACTCTGTAAGCCGCATAGAATTCTCACATTTCTGTACAATAACATGCATATAGAAGTGTCTGTTTGAAAGCCAGGTTTTCAAATTAGCCTGTATCTGTTTTTTTGCCCATCAAATACAATCAAACTGCGAATGGTTGAAACTTTTCCCACTTGCCCGACAGACATCTGGAGCCAGCACTGTCACTACTCCTTTTTGTAAGTGAGGAGAAAGTGAACGAGACAGAGAGTACGTCAAGTAAATGTTTAACGAAGAGCAGACTGAACCCTTTTACAGAGACATCATCTCTTGCAACTCAAAAAGGTTCTTTTTGCTTTGACTTTCCGGTATCTGTCCTACATACATAGCACTGTCCCTGTCCTGATCTCAAGTAACTCTTCATTATCACAAACACACAGTGTGGGAGGCTCCCATGAGCACTAAAGCCAGTGTGTGACTCCAGCCCCACACCGTCATGGCGCGGTGAGGAAAGACCGCAGCAAACAGGAGCTGTGCGCGGATGCCAGCGGGCGCAGCCCAGCAATGCTCCTGGGGTACTGCACACAGGAACGACAGCTTTGACACACCAACAAGGTGCAGAGGATGCCCCCCAGGCACCACTTCAGTTTCTCACAGGATGGAGAGATGAATGATCCTCATCCCACCTTTCTACTTCTGCCGTATGACTAGAATGACTGTGGTTGAGCCCTGTGCCAAGGAGAGATTCATCAGCTGGGGAGTTCAAGTGCCAGTTCTGGCACCTTGACTGTTCTGAAGACAGCACATGATTTGACTTCAGAAGATCATTTGGGAACTACAAGGACACGCTGTACGATTCAGTGGAGACTCTACCACATCAGGTGCTGGGTGGACAGGAAGAGCTGATGCCAGAGGTGCAATGCATCATGGCAAAGAAGAGACCCTCTGGCAGATCCAGGGCACTGACTTGCCAGTATCATGTCAGAGCAGCAACACAGTGAGCAGTCATCAACATAGCCAGAACCCCAGCCAATGGCAGAGGGGGAGACAATTCAGCCTAATTACTGTGGATTACTTCTCCAAGTAGCCAGGGGCATCTCCCTTGTGTGCTCACAAAGTGACCCTTTTGCTGGAGCCCTGATGCGTAGCTTCTTTGGCACCTGTGAAGAGGTGTCTACCAACTGAAGGAGGCATTCAAAGTACCAAAAACCCTGCAACAGTCCACGGAAGCCTCTCTTGCTTTCAAAAGGAAACCAAAGAGCAATGACATGTCCATCCTCTCTTCTTGATATCTCCTACAACTCAAGCCACATTCTCACAGAGATGCTTCCCTCTCGCTGTTAGCGCCATTCTAACACTGAATCAGACTACCCCTTAGATAGCTCCTTGAGGCAGTCATGTGATTTCTGGGCTATTGGTCTCATTGGGAACTATATTTCACAGAATGCCTACTCTTAAAGGACTCAACGACCACAAGGGACCCAGTGCTCCTCCATATGACCATTCATGTAAAAGTTTTACACTAATTCCAGATACAATTAAGAGGCAAAACATGGTGCAGGCTGGAAAATACAAAAGAAAGGAGAGGAAATTGAAACTGGTTGTATGTCATATATTAATTTAACATAGTGGGGAGATTCAAATCTGTTATCAGTCTGAGCAAATCTTCAGAAGTCTGCGTGTGAACTTCAGGGGAAATCTAAACAGCCATGCAAGTTAAACATTACTGGCTGCATCAAAATAGTATCACTGCATCCACTTGGCATTTGACGGGCATGTAGAATCGCTGCAACTAACATGATGAAGAAAAAAGGCAGAATAATAGGAAAAGCAACTAGAAGGCACAATCCCTCAGACAAAGCCCCTAAATCATCTTGGTATTAAGGGAAGTGAGAAACTGCTTTGTTTTTAAGCTAATTGCAGCACTCCCATTGATTTGTCTAGGAACAGGATTAGGCCTACTACCTATACTAACTCTAAAAACACTATTTACGGAATAGCAAGGAAAGGCAGTGTGAAATGAAACAAATTAAGCAGACTGTAGAACAAAAGCTTGTAAACTGATGGAGATTGTTACCATGAGTGCACTTAGAGCTCCATCCATTTCCATAGATGCTAGTGGTTTGAAAGACATTGCTGATTACGTATGCCTAGAAGATACTGTGGAAACAGTAGATACAGAAGACAGATTTAGGATATCTTCTAAGACAGGAGGAAGAACTTTCGGGAAGAGTGAAGGCAAAACAGTCTACCACAGCCAGTTCTGATGGATATAGTGCACTTGGCCTTTCAGAAAGTCTCTTCACAAGGTCCCACACCAAAGCTCATAAGTAAATTAAGCAGTCTTGGGACAGAAGGGAAGGTCCTAGAATATATCAGTAACTGGTTAAAAGACAGGAAATAGAGGGCGAATTAATGGCTAGTTTTCACAATGGGAAGAGGTAAAAAGAAGGGTTCTCCAATGACCTGCACTAAGACTTGTGCTGTTCCATGTATTATTTGATGAGATGAAAAAAGCATTAACAGTAAGATGGCAACATTTACAGAGGATACAAAAACACTTCAGATTTAAGTCAAAACCTGAGTGCAAAAAAAAAACATTGACTGAGTGACTGGGTGGCAAAATGGCAGATTAAATTCTATTTTTACTACTTCTATTTTGTACTATTTTTACTGTCCAAGTAATACACAGTGAAAAACAATCCTAACTCATCAAACAAAATGGGTCTAAATTAACTGTTGTCATGCTAGAGAGAGATCTTGGAGCCATTGCAGGTAACTTTTCGAAGACATCTGCTAAATGTGCAGCAGCAGTCCAAAAATGTTAGCAACCATTAGGAAAGAGACAGATGATAAAACAAAAAATATCTTGCCACTGTATAAATCCATGGTACACACAAGCCTTCAATACTGCATGCAGTTCTGGTCAGCCCATCTCAAAAAACAATATGCCGAAATTGGAAGATATGTAGAGAAGAGGAATGGAACAGCTTCCATCTTAGGAGAGATTAAAACGATCGAGGCTATTTTGGTGTGGAAAGGAGAGGAGTAAGTATGGGGGGATATGATAGAGAGCTATCAAATCATGAATCAGATGGAGAAAGTGCTTTACCCCCTCACACAACACAAGAACCAGGGATCATGCAAAGGGTAGACAGCAGGTTTAAAACAAACATGAGGAAGTACTTCAGATGTAGCTGACCTGTGGAACTTACTGGAAAAGGATATTTTGAAAGCTGAAACTATAACTGGGGTTCATAAAAAATTTAGATAACTTCATGGAATATTGGCTAGTAGCCAAAAGGAGGAATCAATCTCTGGGGTCCCTAAATCCCCAACTGTTAGTAGCATCTGGCACTAACCATGATCAGAGACAGGATACTAGAATAGGTGGACTATTCAGCTCTCTAATTAGGGTCATTATTGAAGTAACATGTTCCAAGTCCAATACTTTTGGCCCTTGCAATCACTTCATGGTGAGTATTTACAAGTTAATTTCTCCTACTTAGATGCATAGAAAGATGGGAGCTCTGTGCAGTCACTTTTTCCTTCTTCCCTGTTCAGATGAAAACTGAACTGTGTTGGCTTCAGAAGAATCAGTTCAGCCTTCAAGAATAATGCTTTTTCGACTTTCACTCCAGAGAGATGGGCGTTAACAAATTTTACATTGCAGTTTTCCAGCAGTCTCTCTAAAGATATATCTCCAATTGTCCCTCTCCTTCACAACAGACCCAGAAAGTCCTTCCAAAGTTTTAGGACACATGCAGTCGCATTAGCAACTTTTGGCTTTGTTTACTGGCATCTGACATGCCATATTGGATTAATTTCTAAACAGAACTTCTTAAACACTAAGTTTAAAATGAGCCAACTTCAGCAAAATGCAGTTGTTCCTCTTAGAGCCAAGCCCTTTGCCAGTCCACTGCTTTTTCTCCCCCCCAGCATACAATAAAATAGCCTATATCCAATGACAAGTGGCTCTTCCTTGGACTCGATTCCAATAATTGCTAAAAAACGTGCCCTATGTGCCAGAAACAAAGGATTAGTTGACATATTTGATGAACATGAGTAAACTGCACTTTCCCTCTCTCTTTTTGGCTCTTCAGTTCATATCTACCTGTTTGCAATGTTGCATTTTCTTGCAAGATACGTTCTGCTGTTGAATCTTGGTCTCTCAGTGTTAAGGTGACTATGTTTTCCAATGTGAAATATGGGACACCTGCTAAAATGCTTGGAGTTAAGCGAGTTCAATGCCAATCCATGAGAACTATGCAGTACAAACATTCAAAATGACAGTAAGTTGGTTGAGCACCCATTTAAACGACATACTGCGTTTATTATAACAAATAGGTAAAAATTAAAAATACATCCCTATAATTGAGGGGTTATTGGTCCATAAAAGTGCCTGCCTTGTCCTAATCTTGCTGTTCTTCAGAGTGTGGGATGGTAGCATGAGAGAGGTTCAGGAGGCTGGGGATACATGGGGAGGGCTGGGGTATGTGACTGAGCTACCGGAAATCAGGGCTGGTTGTGTGTGTGCAGGAGGGCAGGAGTCAGGACAGGAGGCTGGAAGTGGGAAGAGACCCTGGAGCTGGGTACTGGAACAGTGCAAGCTATTTGATATGTTTCCATTTAATTTCACTTGAGTCAGTGGATTTACAACAGATAACTCCTTAGCTTTCAAAGCAAAACATATTATTCCATATTTCATACCTTTCAATACCTCAGTGTATTCAGTACAGCACAGCAGACCTTCTAATATCCATACACACTGTGTCAAGCCCATTGCTAACCTTCCAACCTGCCACCAGTCCGTACTATCTGAGACACTGCTCACACTGCTAAAGAAAACAGATTGATTCATTCGATGATAGGCTTTCATGGGACAGACCCACTTCTTCAGATCGGTTTCATTTCCATGGGACAGACCCACTGATCGATCTGATGAAGTGGGTCTGTCCCACAAAAGCTCATCACCAAATAAATCATTCTGTTAGTCTTTAAAGCGCTACACGTCTGCTGCTTTGTTTTGTTGGAGTGCAGACTAACATGGCTACCTCTCTATTACTGCGTAAGTTCTTCAGCTGACATTCCTGTGTGTGGAAGCTCACAAGCACACAGAGGAGACCCTTGCCATTTGCATGGGGACACATTCCTGAGATCACCATGAATGGCAAACTCTGCAAATACCGGGGGGGGCGGGGGGGTGAGGGGACATTCCCAACACATAACCACCACATTTCTCATATGAAATGATGTAACGATGCAACAGATTACTGTTTACATGCATCTGACGAAGAGGGGTCTTTGCCCACGAAAGCTTACACTCCAAAATATGTCAGTCTCTAAGGTGTCACAGGACTTCGTGTTGTTTTTGAAGATCCAGACTAACTCGGCTACCCCTCTGATATGTCATAGCTCAAATAAGATGATAATGAACATCGTTAGGACGATGGAGTAGTGGAAGTAAAAACTGGCTGGAGAAAGCTAACTAATGTTTTATTCCCTGCTCTTTCACAATCTATGCTTCAAATTAGTAGATTTCCAACCAAACTCAAACACAAACATAACACCCACAGCTGAATGCTAATCTCCCAAAACAGGTCCTTGAGCTCACTCCCTGCATATCTCACTGCTGTCTGATCAGCCAAAATGGTGGCCATAGTACTTGGGACTTTTTCTTTAACTCCTTAACATTTTCCAGTACAGCATAATCGCAGCTTCAATTTCCTTTTTCCACTTCAGACTCCGTTCCATCACTCCCACGCATTTCAACCTCTTGCCCACTCTCTGCATGCCTCACTTTTGAGTTCCATGATTAACAGAGTGTGTTAATACTGGAATACTACTGTCACTTAGTGACCATAACATTCTCACTAGAACACATGTGAAAAGTGTCCTCATGCGCCCGGACTAGTGTGGTGCAGCACATCAGGAATATTTGAATCTGCAAATAGTGAAGGCTGCCTGCCATGTACAGAGTAACCTTCTCCTCAGTGACTTACAGGCCTCAGGTTCATTCTGGAGGATTCTCCTTCAGTGGTGAGAACAATGGATGGCCAATGAACATGCTTAACTTTGTGATATGGACACCTTTCCATTCATCATTGATCAGACTCCACCATTTCACAATGCTCTGACATTTAATTATCACCAACTTGGAGGGGCTTCTAAAAACTAGCCATGAGCTAAAGTGTTCCCTTTTCCATTATGGTTCCCAAGTTATCCAGTCGTCTCCTGGCTCATAGGGTGCAGAAAGAAGGGACTGAGGTCTGGCCTGTTACTGACTACTACAGTGAGACATCCAAAAGAAAGTGGAGCTAACAAAGAGCCAGCTATTCCTCAAACAGCGCACACAGACAAGTAATCAAGTACCATCATCCCAGGAGCAAGCATCCCCTCTCGCCTGGTCCAATCACATCATATCTCCTATGCCGGAGCTGGAAGGTGCAGTGTTCAGCTTGAGTAGACCTACCTCAGTCATAGCTAACTGGGATGATCAGATGTCTCAGTTTTACAGGGACAGTTCTGTTATCCAAGGTTTTTTTCTTACATAGGCACCTATTGTGCCACACCCCCACCGTGATTTTTCACACCTGCTGTGTGGTCACCCTAGAGCTAGTGCAAGTCAGCTGTCTATGCACACCCCACCCCAAAGGTTTCAGACAGTTTCAGACTTGGAGCAGCCAGCCTGTCCCAGCACTTGCACTGCTATATCTAGCCCAGTAGCTCGTTCAGAGTTAGCATGGGTAGATCTGCATAAATTGACAATCACACCTTCCACTCCAGCACAGATGTACCCTCAAATTCTGCCTCAAATACGCTTGCATATTGAGAGCTATTGCACACCAGTTAATACCTGAAACAGAGGTAACACTCCTGAAAACGCTATTTAATGGCCAAGCATGAGTAAAGAAGGGAAACAGAAACGGAGCAAACATGAGCTAATGCTGTGTTCTCATGAAATTGAGACGCCAGTGATATCTGCAAGATAGAAAGGGGTTGTTTCCCTGTGATCCTAGGAGCATTTGTAACTATAAAGATAGGTGAGCTCATTTTATAAATTACATCTGCTCAAAGCACTTCTGCCAGGAGGCACTTCTCAGCTAGTATTTAATCTGGAATGGCAGCATCTTCAAGCCACGATTGTGGAATGGCTGCTTGTCTCCTATTACTCCCCTGCCCCTCACTGCTCCCCATTTGCAATAAAAGGGTGCTACTAACAGTAGGTAAATCAGCAGGCACCAAGAACCAACAAGGCTGCAGCTTGCATTCAGTGCAAATATTCTGAGCAGAGTGAAAACGGAGAGGTTTGTTAATCCTATTCTAAAATGTCCTCCTTCCCAGTGAGGTTGCTTTCAGGAGCTACACTTTACTGTAGTGAAGACCTAAGCTTATCCCATTTTCCCCCAGACAAATGCAATCAAACAGGGCATGGTAGAAACTTATTATAGCTTTTCTCTCAGACATCTGGAGCCAGGGCTGCCACAATCTCTTTGTTATCCAAAGGAAAGTGCAAAAGACAGGCAGCCCTTCAGACAAATCAATTCTACTGATTAGTGTCCTTTGTTCATATTTTGAGAAAGGGAAGGGAAGGGAGCTATTTGTTAACTGTTATTGTCTAAGCTCTTTACACTCATTTCAGATTTATATGGCATCATTGGCTTTGTGCATTTTTGACTCACAATGAAGAGCCCATACGAGAGAAAACTGGAACAGAAAAGGATTTTGTGGAGTATTCTGCTCCCTTTCTTAGAGAACTGAATAAAGCAGGATAGAAATGGACAAATATGAGCCTAACAAAACTAAATATTATTATTTCCATTCCCCCTTACGGAAGCCTAAGCAAGTTTGGTACCCTCACTTGCCTTGTAAAAGCTCAAAAATCAAAGATTCACTTGCCCAGGTTGAAGGGCATTTTTTGCAAAAGGTCACCAAAGACAAAGATATGAAATGCTGCCACCTTAGGAGTGTGGTTGACATTCAAGCTGCCATGAGATCCTGCACTGTAGCAGCTGCAACAAATTGGAATTGATATCATATTTTTCCAATGAAAAACAAAGCCTTAGCATCTAAAAAAGCCCAAGGATTCCCAAGGACTCAATCCTCAGACACAGTGAATCCAAAATGGTAACCGCAATCAAGTCCTCCAGCCATTTTTAAAAACCTGTGTTGGATTAGGAAGGCAGTTGTCAGGGCATGCCAGGCTGAAATACCACATGTGCCTTTCCAATCCAATATGAATTTTTCTAATCCCCTTCTCTGCAAGCCAAATAATAATACAAATAGGAGTTTGCAGCAAAATATTCAATTGCGCTGGGTCTCATTTCTTTTAAAGGAACAGTTCTGTACGCCCACAAAACTAGACCTACTTAAAATGTCAAAGTAGCAGTTTAAGGAAAATTAATGGGGCAGATTCTGATCTTGGTTTCCGTCATATAAATTCAGAGAAATGCAACTCAGGTCAGTGGAGTTGATTCCAAGTTTGCACTGGTGAAGACAAGAACCTGGCCTGGTGGTTGTCAGCTGCTGAAATACACGAAACCACAGTTCCAAGGCGTAAAAATCATGCCATCCTTCTCCCCACAGAAAGCACTCACGAAAGCAGACATCTTTGATATAATGATTTTCAATGTTTTGCTACCTTAGGCTTTTTAAGGGAATAAAATGGTACATAACTTCCCATGGGAAAATATTATATATTTTATGTTGCTTTAAAAACAAAGAACCCCCTCACTTGTTGAGGCTATTTCTAAGAGCAGTCACTAGCAAAGGCACCTGTGATTCAGATTTCACCATCTTCCTCAATCTGTAAGCAGCATGTATATACAATGGCAAGCAATGCGTTACAATGGTAGACAGACACATAAGTGGGTTCGGTCAGAACAGGAAGCCGTCAGGGTACAGGGTTGCCTACCCAGTGGGTGGCAGGATCTTGCTTGGTGGTCATGTGTTGGCAGTGCAGATAATGGCCAGAGTAGATCCAGGAATCAAGTATCAGTCCAAGGGTGAAGCCAAAGCCAGGGTCAAGGAGACAAGATGAAGGTCAGAGCTGGAGTTAGAAGTCTAAGACAAAGGGTAAGCCTGAGTAGTGATCATAGCCCGAGCCAAGAATCAAAGCCAGGGAGTAAGAAACCAGCACAGAACAAGTAGGCTGGGGATAGAGCAGGGGAGGGAACTCTCTTGGGGAGAAAGGGCTTGGAGAACTGAGTAGGAGCAGGAAGCGGAAGTGAAGAGTGAGGTAAACACAGCTGTGGGGAGGGTAAACACTGCACAGCTTTTGGACTGCTACTGCTGCAAGGCTCAAGGAGCAAACCCCTGCCAATCAGGAAGAACAGCTATTTGCAGGGGGTTTTTTGGGTCCAGCTGAGCTTGGTGGGTTGCCTAGCAACCAGGCCCTGAGTCATCTATGCCTCTGAGGAAATTCTGCATATGCATTTGCTCAAAGCTTGCCAAAACGTTTTCTATTTGAGCTGGCTTCAGCCAATAAGTGACACAGAAGTGGCATGGGAAACCTGAGCAAATTCCATTTACCCATTTTGAGCAAGAACTGGCTAAAGATATTTATATTACAGTAATCCCCATTCAAAAATGTTCTAGGCCCCAGGGTGTTAGGCACCATACAACCGAACTATACAGATACATAAGCTATTTCTAGCTACCCAACACAAAGCAACTAGTAAATGAAATATTAACTGGGTGGGAACAAGCAATAAAAAAAGACATGTGGAAGAGTTGGGACTTTTTGTTGGAAATAGTGTGGGACTGGCCTGAAAAGTGTTCCGGTTCAAAATGGAGTTGAATCGAGGTGACGGAAGAAATCCCAAACTGTTCTCATACGATTTGGCATGTCAGATTTCTCAAGATGTAAAGTAAAAAAACACCCAATAATAATTTAGCCCCTCTCCAAAGCAGGCCTGTAGTAACGTGGCTGTCAAGTCAGTTCAAAGAACTGCCATAGTGCAAATTCTTAAGTTACTTAACATAAATGTGTTCAAAAACAAGAAAGATAAGTAGTAAGGCATCTTTGCCACGTCCACAAACACAAAGCAGTGTCCCTTAAAGCACCCACAAGTAGCAGAAAACCCACTAGGTACAGCTACTCTGAGTGGGAGGTGTTAGTCCTACCTCGAGGAGATACATTTGCACTAGCAGAGAAGCGTGGGTGTGTCTTCTTGAGCTGGAATCACATCCTCACATGAAGTGTAGACATTCAGAGAAGATGCCCAGGAGGTCTTGCTAAGCTGCCTCTAGCATCGTTCTCCCAGTTCTATGCATTGCTGGTCCTGGAACTGGTATTCTCTGGCAAGAAACTTCAAGATCTCCTGGCCACAGCACTCTCCAAACCAGGCTCTTATAGATTTCACTTGGTTTTGAGGCTGATCTATGGCAACTCACAGACTGAGCCTCCTGTCTGCATGGGGAGAAGGGGCAGGGCTGAGCTCCTGCCTTGTGTGCCGATAAAAATTGACTTGCATGCCATTCTTGGTGTGCGTGCTGGAGGTTGCAGACCCCTTTTCTAGTCTGTTGGCATATTCTTCAGTTCCACACATTGCACGTGTGATGCTACATATCAGAGACAACATGACTTCCAGAAGCAGAAATGTCCAGTTACATTTAACATTACAGAAACCAGCAGCTCCAGCTAACATTTTCTTGTATGGAAAGAGTTTAAGTTACTAGGCTGACTTTTCACCTGCAGAAGAAGATTGTATATGTATTCTGAGGAACATTAGTTCTTGAACGTTATTACTGCTCCATTGTGCCATAAACTAGGCAAGAACTAGGGGACACCAAACAAGAACTAGGGGACACCAAATGAAATTGATGGGTAGTAGGTTCAAAACTAATAAAAGGAAATTCTTCTTCACACAGCGCACAGTCAACCTGTGGAACTCCCTGCCCGAGGAGGCTGTGAAGGCCAGGACTCTATTAGGGTTTAAAAAAGAGCTTGATAAATTTTTGCAGGTTAGGTCCATAAATGGCTATTAGCCAGGGATAAAGTATGGTGCCCTAGCCTTCAGTACAAGGGCAGGAGATGGATGGCAGGACATAAATCACTTGATCATTGTCTTCTGTTCTCCTTCTCTGGGGCACCTGGCATTGGCCACCTTCGGCAGATGGGATGCTGGGCTGGATGGACCTTTGGTCTGACCCAGTATGGCCGTTCTTATGTAAACCTCCTAAGAGAGCAGCAGGAATTTTAAGAGCAGTACATTACAAATAAAAAACAAACAAAATGCCATCCATCCATCCTTACCTATTTAAGAATGGGGGTGGGGGGAAATCACAGCCGCCTGCACTGCCCACACTTAGTTTGCTGAACAGAAACATTCATATAAAAGTTTTCACGACTAAAAGTCAGACACATTATAAACACCTGCCAGGAAGTAATTTATTTACTGGGGCACAAGTTGAGGGCATAGAAGAGTAGACAGGTCAATTCTGAATGCTGGAAAGATATGTGCAGTGCCTGAATGTATATGGAGGTAAAAATAATATCAGGGAATAGAAATCTGAAGTTTTGACATTGATGCGCAAGCATTTTATCAGGAGAGCTAAGGGAAAAAAAATGTAAGTTGTTTTCAGGCTTCCTGCCAATGATAGGTGGGGCTGTGAGTTACTCAGAAGCATAGCAGGAATACATGAATAGTTATCCAGATGGTGCAAGATGGCAGGTAATCTGTGCATAATTGTAACTCTCTCCGGGGTTAAACAGAGGAGTGTAGATGAGATAGGTTACATCAGAAGAGGAAGAAAGAAAAAAGACCAGCTAGCAACATTAAAAACTGTTATTTACAATCAAGACACAGGTTAATTTCATACTCATCATGAGATTACATTCAATTTCCCACAAGGTCTTGCAGCAGATCACAGCTCTGCAAACTATGATTTAAAAAAAAATGAAATTTGGCAAGCGTTACATCCGTAACAAGCGCTAATCACTTTCTGTATTTAAAAAAAAAGGAACACCCAGATATTAATCTTTGAGTTATGGCTACTTCCTATGCATACTAAGAGCTTTCCCCAGGATCTTTACCATGCATTTTAATATGCATAATAGACAGGAATGACTCCCTCTAGGAAAAATAATATGTCCTTAATAAAAACATATGGAGATGCTGTTTTATGAAGGAAATACCTAAGTAACACCTAGCACTGAAAACTCTCAAAAGAGGAAAAATATCCTCATTAGCTGTTATATTCAAACAGTACCGAAAAGAAAGCAAAGAAACTGCACATGAGCTGGTTTCTTGTGCTACACGGCAGTGCTGAGGTCCCACCTCCATTCCGAATGACAACGCCCTCTCTTTCAGGTGCCCAAACTATTGCATCTTGCCTCCTCGGAAATGGGCTGAGGTTCCATTCATCTTAACCTGACCCACTTTGTGATCCCTCTTCTGCCCTTTTTGTGGAATTCCAGAGCTCTTGTAACTCCTTTGCCAGTCCCGGTCTCACTGATTACCCCGGCTCCCACTGCGTTCTTCACTCTGTACTCAGGAACACGCACAGTAGACGAAATTTGGATCTCACTTCCTGCAATATTACACACATGTAACTCTACTGACCTCAAGAGAGCTGCACCTAATTAACTCTGGTGCCAAAAGAAAACCAGATTTAGGAAATACCTGCACCTTGAGCTGGTGGTATAATTTCCAGCTGAAGACAACAAACCTGGGCTAGTCCCCAATGAACTAGCATGTCAAAAACAAAAACTAGCTGTTGCGCGAGCAGCAAGGAGGGGCTAGCTGCTCTGGTCCATATCAATCTGAGATGATAGGTACGTAGTTGGCGTGACTAGCACCTCCAACCACTCAAACTGCCACAGCTACCTTTTACATTTAGCACACGAGTTCAGTTCAACTTGGCACGGGTACGTCTCCTCAAGTTGAGATCACACCTTTCCACTCTAGCATAGACACACCCCTACTGGGTGTCATCCTGGACAAACTGTAGTCAAAGGGAGTTGAGCTAATACCTGCACTTCAAGAGCTCGTAATCCCTTCCTCTCCGCTTATTCTGAGGGTGGGCCTTTACTTAAGATCTCAGGTGATCAGAACCACATTTTCAAATCCTACCCACAAGAAAGCACATCCAATAGCACTGAAACCTTAAACACTGGACACTGGTTCAAGAGGAACACTTAGCGGGATCATTGCCAAAGCAGTATAAATGTGTTATGTATATGTACATGGTAATTAATATACCTGAGAGAAAGAAATAATCTGCTTCTATAAGCCATTTCAGATGAACTGTGCTTATTCCTGCATAATGCTAAGGACTGTTCACTGTACTTATCCATGTCAGGGATTTTTATCATCCCTTGGGCATAATCGTCCCCGTGGGCTAGGGAAAATAAGCTTTTGGCTGTAAAACATCAATGCAAGCACATGAAAAATCTAAAGTCTCATAGGCTGCCATTTAGCAGCCTCCCCCAACGGTCACTCTGAGTCAGTTGGTTTCCCTGGTAACCTGAACTCATGAATTATTCATGATTGCAGGTTTAAATTCCAAGCCTCTGATTGGCCCAAGGTAAGCTTTTCCAGCACCTTCGGCGACACAGAGGACCTGGTTGAAAGCAGGTACACAGAATCTTTGTATGATAATGACAATGAATTACGCATGAACTCACACCATAAAAGCAGGGCTCGCCAGCAGTCCTGCGGCCCTTGGGGACTCGGACTAGCTTCTGTTACTCACTACAGGGCAGCGTGGCAGCTCTGCTGCGTCCGCTGAACCCTGAGGTCAGGCTTAAGCCGAAGAAAGAGCTGAAACCACAGCAGCACTCTCCGCACCTGGCAGCGCTTGACAGAGCTGACTAAAATCACTGCAGCATCTGACCTACCTGCACGGCCCCAGCGGCCCAGAAGCGGCGCTCTCCAGCATCAGCGCCTCAGCTCCCACAAGCAGCGCATTTGCATCTAGGAGCGACAAGCAGACCCTTTGGCCAAACCGCCAGGTGGCAAACTGGCCCTCCACTTCGGTGGGGGGTACTGCATACCTGGCGGCGTAACCTGGGGTCTGCCATCATCATCAGCGTTCCTGCCACACCATTGCCCGCGCTGCCTTTGCGGACAATGACTCACTTTTGAAAGGCTTCTTCTACTGGACTCGACAAGCACCGGATTGACAAGACACGTAAAATTCCCACCAGGCCCATGGCATAGCCCAGAGCCACATCACTAATATTGACATTCAACACATATTTAAAGGGAAATACATCACCTAGGGTACCGGGACCCCTTACAGGGGGGCAGGGGTCATTCCCCTGCCGTGCCCTCTTCTGGGCCAAGGGGAGGGCAGTGCCCGGGGGGCCTGACCCCCAGGGCTGGGCCTGAATACCTATATACAAACAATCCAATTTGTACGCTTAATTAATAACCCGTAATTATTAGCTCAAATTAGTTACCTCAAATAATTAGTATCAGTAGTTTTAAGTAGTTAAGTATTCAAAG
Source organism: Carettochelys insculpta (assembly GCF_033958435.1). NCBI lineage: Eukaryota > Metazoa > Chordata > Testudines > Carettochelyidae > Carettochelys > Carettochelys insculpta. The sequence goes on along the minus strand of NC_134147.1, from coordinate 47,116,721 downwards.
TTTAAACCTGTACTTTTAATTCATTGTTATACAACGATTATATTACTACGGTGGAGGCATCTTCTCCCTTACCCATACTTACCTGTACCTTTTTCTTTGTGACCAGACTTGTCTGGCATTAGCCATTTATTGGCCTCCCTGCTTCCAGCACAGCCTGAAGAGAGGGCAATATCCTCCCAGGCTATAGGTTGGGCCTTAGGAGTGACCCCAGTGGCCTCCAAGGTACCTTCCATTTTGGGCTGGCGTAGTGACCCAGCTCCAGGATGTGAGCAAGGAGTAGCGCCCTTGCCCCACCTTTAAGGAAGCCTATAGGGATTTGAAATACCTTTACCCTCTTTCCTTTTCCTAATAAATTGGGCCGGCGTAGCGACCCAGCCCCAGGTGGTGGACGAGGATTAGCACCCTCACCCCACTTTTTCAAAAGGAAAACTATTATCTTTTCTTATTAACTTACTACTTCGCCTTCTGGACAAATAAAGATATCAATACAGGACAGCTCCATGGATTTGTTAATATTTGTACGTGTTTAGGCATAGTGGTTAACATAAGTCTAGATATAGTTGTGTATAGTTTAGGCTATAATTTTATTGTTCCAATTGATGACCTTTAATAAATTGTTGATTTGCTTCACTTTAACTCGGTGCATTAGTTTCGCCCTTCCATGCTGGCTTCTGCCTTCCAGGGGAATTGGGTGGAGCCCACGTGCAAAGCCCGAACTTTCCCTCCACCTTGGGGGATGGGGTGGGGCTTGCCAAACTCTTGTTATAGGTTCTCTGGGACTCGATACGCAGGAGGTCTTAACCTCCCCAGGTAGCTTTCCGGGCAAGTTGGCTACCCAGGGCCAGCTGAGTCATAAGGGGAAGCTCGACAATCCATACTATCTCTATTGAAGGAATAGCTGGGAACACCATTCTGGCTCAGTCAATCAGAACACCACATATGGTAACCACAAAAATAAAATCTTTAATTACAGACTCATATATGAATATATTACTGAATATATTCCCCAATAACATAGATCTACAAACCCCACGCACTCCACAGCTGACATACCACCACAGAACTGCTTCTGAGTTCAATGCCACATTTTGTCACAGACTTCCTCTGTGACTTGGATCAAGTTACTTTGGTCAAGAGTTTCAAAAATTACTAGTGATTTTGGATTCCCACCATTGAGGGGCTTTGTCAAGCAGCAGCACTCACCTCTTATGATCACCCCCTCTGGCCAAGTATGTGTGCCAGCACACGCTCTTGTTCAAAGGCTCTTTGACAGCTCAGCTTTCTAGCTGAGTCACACACACCCCACCTCATGTGCAGATCAAACAAACCTCTCCTGGTACACACATCTAACAGAGGCCCATCTCTGCGCCCCCTGTAGTGTCCCTCTGATTCTGATCCCCCCTCCTGGAGGTAACAACCTTGCTCTTACCTCAGAATTTTATTGCAGAGTCCACCAGTCTCCAACAAGCTCTTTGCATCAACCTGTCTGCTCTCTCAGCCAGACAGTTTGCACATCTTGAGCTCTCCAGAGGAACTGACTGCTGCTCTGTTCCCCAGCTCATTTTATAGGCCTTGCTGCCCCCTGATTGGCTGCTTCTTCAGCAGCTCCTCTAGCCCACCTGGAGGACCTCTCTATTGCCTTTTCTGGGGAGGGGTGTGGCAAGACCAGAAGGACTCCCAGGGTCTAATCAACCCCTCACAGCCGACTAAATAAAAAGTAAACGCACCTCCCTCCTGAATATCAGAAACTTTCCAAGGTGTTCTAAACTGGGTAACAAAAATTAGAGCCCGGAGTTGCCAATCTGAAAAATGTTGACTTAAATCTCTCCCTCTCTCTTCTCTCCATCTGTGAAGCAGATACGGCAATACTTCCTTGTCCCTCATTCGCTGTCTGTCTTCAGTGTGTAGGATGTCAGCCCTTTGTGTCAGGCAACACCCATTACAACACTGGGTGTCTGTGTAATGCCTAACACAGTGAATACAAATAATAAAATATTCCAAGAATCTGGAAGAAATTCCACTCTTCCAGTCTAAAGGCATGGTAACATTTTTATCAGAAGCTCATTTTTTCCTACACCCAGAGTATGGTCCCAAAGACGATTAAAAAAATGGAAAAAAGATACTGTTGGTGACTGGTAGAAAAGGGGAGGGGACCACAGCTCCCAATCTGAAAACAGAACCAAAGCGAGGAACCCTGGAGTTCTAAGCTAATCTTACAGCTCTTTAATCTACCTTGCAGAAAATACAGTTAACCTCTGTGCTACAGTTTTCCTACCCACTCAATGAGATATTATTATTCACTTGCCCCATGGGGGTGTTTTGAGAGTAAATTTGTTGATTTTTGAAGGACCTTGAAAGTAAAAAGCACATAAAAAGCATGCAACTGAAAAAACTATTATCATTAGTACCAAGATGTCATACTGGCTATATAATTGAGATGGTGTCGATAAATGCACTTAGAACAATTATTAAGGTCCTTTGTTTTGTGTAAACAATACAGTGTGCCCTTCTAAATCATATGGCAATTATTCCTGAAGTTACATTCTCAGAAAACATAACCATCATAAAATGACTTATAATAATTAGAAATCTGGTCATGTCTCCACTCCCAAAGCAACGGAGTTCCTGACTTGGAGGTTTGAAAATTGAGAGTGTACTGTTGTTCAGCTAAAGGTGAGTGCTAGAGCATTTCATCATGTTCAACACCATGATGTCAGCAGCCTAATCCTTAATGATTGATGTTAATGAAGCTTTAACTTTGGATTTCCATAAGCTTTAGTGTTGGCAATACCATGAGCAAATACACTTGTGTTATTAAGTGACTAAAGAAAATTCCCCAGAGGAAAAAAAAGTTTGTTTGCTCCTGTTTTTGCACAAAAGGTTTAGACTCAGAATCACAACACTTAAGTTCAGGTGTTTTGTCACTCAGTGGAATCTGCAATTTTAGAGCCTAAGGTCCCTATTACAATGCAGAGGGCTAGTTGGTTGCTGAAGCATGGGATCCCCAAAAGCCAGCAAATTGCCAAAACTAGCCAACAGAAAGTGCCAAGAAAAAGGGTGTGGCCTAAGCTTGACCATTAAAGGGAGTTAGGTACCTAAACCCAAGATGGATGGAGGTGCACATCACTGCTTGGGATATACAGCTCTAAAACCCCTTTAGGTGTTGGTTGCCTTAACCCTTTCTTGCAAAACCAGTGATGTGTTGCTAGAGAAAGGGAGCTCTTATGATCTTTAGCACAGACATTAAAGCACTATTCAGGGACGTGGGACAGACAGGTTCAAATTTCCCCTTACATCGGGGAGCAGGGATTTGAGGCCACATCTCCTATCTTTCAAGAGAGTACCCTAAACACTTGGCTATAGTGCTTTTAGAACTAGGCTCTCAATCTCTCTGGCTGACGCCGGTGTACCTTATACAAATAATTAAACGGTCTTGCAGCCAGACAGTGAGAATGACTTGTCAGCCCAGCAGCATGGGCACTCACACAAGATGCAGGAGACCAAGTTTATACACCGCCGTCCAGTCATATACATTATCATATCCAATGAACAAGTGAAAACCAAGCAAAGTGTGGAGCTGCAAGGCATGCACACGTTGTAAATGATGAAAAATAAATAGAATATGACTCCCCTTTTGGGGTGTAAGGAAGGGAAGGTGGAAGCCATTTTCTTAAAAAACACATTTTGACATTAATAAAGAGCTGCCACTAAAGTGGCCTGGTGTAGCAACTAGCAGCTGCTCTTCATTCACACTATAGGGGAAGGCAAGAGCTTCAGTATAAATCAGAGCTCTGACATCTCCAAACCTTCCTCCACCTGTGCGTGGGCAGGGCAGGCACACCTCCTGAAGGTTACTAACTCTCCCACATCTACACCTATGGACTGAGTTGTTCAAGGAGCATTGGATGAACCTTGTACAGTGAGATATTTACTATCTCTCATGAGTAGATATGAAAGTCCCCACCCCCACCCAAGGAAAAAAAAAAGCCACAACTCCAACATCAGAAATAACTTCATTTAACCCTTGAATAGCCTGGCCATAGATCATCAGCTCTCCTGTTTCACAACACACTTCCTCTAGGACCATGCAACTCAGGTTGTTTTTGAGAGAAAAAACACACTTCCTGCACTGGTTTGACAACATGGCTCCAACGCAGTGCTTGGTCTAGTGGCTGCCAGCTACCTGAGGCAGCTGCCTTCACTGCTCCCCTCCAATAATATTCATCCTCCTTTCTGTGGATCTTCTGTTAAAATACAGAACCTACAAGAACACACAGAGCATCAGGAGCCAAAGAACACCAGGCAATGTAAGAGAGATGTAAATTAAAAAGCAATATGCTGCCATGAAAGAGCCCTAAGTTCAAATGCAAATTTGTTCTAACAAGCTAAGAAGGCCTGAGTGCACTGCAAAGATGAAAGGTTTTTTTTGTCTTCAATGCTGAACATGAAGGTCCTCGGGGACCATTTCTGCCATCTAATTTATGTAATAATATTGATATCAAGTGTCTGTGGCTTTTTCTTCACTGTCATACGCTGTACTTGATGTCATGGACCTAGCTCTGAAGACAAAGGTAGAAACAAAGGCAAGAATACAGGGAAAATAAGCGGCCAAAAGATAAATCTCTAACTAATTGAACTCTGCCTCAATAGATTTTGGTTGGGAGCCAAATCTAAACAATGCTTACTAGGTTTAGTAACTGAGTAAAAATATGTAGGAGGAATCTTCATTTACACGCATTAATACGATTACAAATGGGCTGTAACATCTCACTCCACCTACCGGATTCCTAGTTGTGTCTGTCACTCCTCCCCACCACACTGGCAATATAATTTCTCATGGATTCTGGTTCAGAAATCTTTACTTTATGGAAGGGGAAGTATTTTGAATTTGTAACGTGTACACTTTTTTGTGGCATTCTTGACATATGCCTACACCAACTGCAGCACATATGGTAGTAAAGTTGCATATGATGCATTGCTCAGAGAGATGTTTTGCACTGTAATTTCTAAATTAAGTAGCATGGTACATGTCTGTCTCCAGCAGTTTAAGTTCCCCAAAGTGCTTTCAGGGCAGGCACAGGTCTATATCCAAAGACGTGAGCAGATCATATGGGAGTTGCTAAAATCCCCAGTAGATTTTGGTGAGGTTTAACTGAGACCTTATGAAAGGAGACAAACATGTAAATGAAGTCAACTTTTCAGAGCTCTGGGATCCGTTACAGCATGAGATACTCTTAACAGATAATTAGCTGGGGCTGTTAATCAAGTTTAACAGGTGTTGAGTAATGAACCGAGACAGGGCATCTGCTGTGACCGGCCTCTCACTCTAATTTGGTTAGGCAACCTAATGCCAAATGGAGCCCACGATGCTTTGAAATGAGATCCAACATTGTACTTTCCCGATGCATCTATCAGTCTTGTAATCATTGAAGAACGGTGACATTCACAATAGGAATACATAAGGAATCTGACCAAAATCCCCAAAATGCAAAGTACTAATGAATACATATTCCTCATGTCTTAAATGTCATCTTGAGACTTTGCTTTACTTGAATGTGCAAGTGAACTTATTTACTGAAAAATATTCCCCTGAAATATTGTGTTAATAAGCAAGGTAGCTGAAGTCTGGCATATGTATGAATATGGCTGTCTAATGGTATGTTTGTGAGAGACAAAGAGAAAGGGAGAAACATGGAGGTAAGGATTTATTGTGAAATTTTGGGACTATCTATGAAGCTACAGATCAAATGTTCCATATTAGATTAATTTAGCTGATCTGGATTTCACTATCAGATGGCACTAGGCAATCATGCTGTACTTTTATCATATATAAACTTGTTAACCTCCAGATATTAACATAAAAAGAAGCTCCATCTTGTAAACAGTGTTTACAAAGTAGAAATTAAGTCCTAAACCACATGCTGTTTCTCAAATCCCTCCCCAAAAACACAAATAAAACCTCATACCTTTGCCTGAACAGTGTTCAGCTAAGATCTGAACCCTTCAAACACTTTCCAACATGATTAACTTTATTCACACATGTAGTCTTAAACAAAACCTGCCCTATGCCTGTCCAACAGCTACCAACACCTGTCTCTTCTATAATAAGTAAGACCTGTGGCTCCAGAATCAGGCTGGTCAGCCATTAATGGACTCACAAAGAGGGTGACATGATAATGTCACAAAAGGGTGACATGACGATGTCCTATTCATTATCGGGTGACCACCGGGAGAGAGAGAGAGTGGCAGAATGCTGCACCGCTTTTGAAAAGTAAGTGAACCTTGGGTGGGGGGTGGTTGGAAAACATTAAAGGCTGGGGGCAGTTTGGGGCCATGAGCGGGAGGGAGGGTTAAAACCTGGTGGCAGCTCCAGTGGAGGAGGAGGTGACTTGTTCCTCTGGGCTGCAGCAGCGGTACCTGTGCACACCACACATCTCGCAAACTCCCAGCACCCACCCAGGCCCAGCCCACTGCACCCCTCCACAGGTACCGCTGCTGCAGCCTGGAGGGACAAGTCACCACCTCCTCCAATAAATCCACTAGTCTATAAGGTGTCCTAGGAATTCTCATTATTTTTGTGGATACAGACTAACACAGCTACCCCTCTGATACTCATAAACCCAAGGAAGCACAGTCCTCACTGCTACTGGAATCAGCACGGTTACATTCACTACTTCTTCCTGTCGCAACTACTTCAGACCATCTTGGGAAAGTTTTGCAAAGGACAAAATGTAAGGATGTGCTTTAACGCTATGTGCTATGCAACCAAACCCAGCTCCCTCGAGAACAACGCAACTCCCCCAGTTTCCTCCATACTTTCTCCCTTGCCTCTTCCAAGATGGCAGAAATCCTCTGGTATCTGGTTTGGGACTTTCCACTGCCCGCCCCCAGGCTACCCTCCTCGGTACAAACCTTTGCTTTTTTGCCTTCCCATCCTGACTTACAGTACTAATTAAGTGTATATGATTGTTATTTATAAATTACCATTTTCATCTAATTCCACATGGCCTACCACTGCGTCTATTGTTTTTTTTCTCATTTTGTAAAAGCCTCAGCCTTTCTTCATTACCCTGCTACTTTTCCTGGTGTTGTGTAACACCTATTTTAAAGGCTTTAACCTAGTGACTTAGCATTTCAGTTCTAGCCTTATGAAATATTCATCTCATCTCTCTTCTCTATCCCATAACCCCTTTCGAGGGTCGTTGGGGCACCGCAGATGACTTCCTGATCAACTCACTCCACGTCATCCTGTCCTGTGCAGCTCTCTGTAACTCACTCACATTCAGGTTGTCCACTCTTTGATGTTATCTTCCCATCTCTTCTTTTGCCTGCCTTTCCTTCTACCACCAGGTACTGTGCCTTGCAAGATCTTTGAAAGGCCTGATGATCTGATGACGTGGCCATACCATCTGAGCTTGCGCTTCTGCACCACAGTGAGCAGGTCGTCATGTGGGCCTATGACATGCCTGATCCTATGTCGTACTTCTTCGTTCATGACATGCTCAATATAAGAGATGCCCAAAAGCCTCCTATAGCATCTCATCTTCATGCTTTGGATCTTTTTGTGTAATTCTGCTGCAAGGGTCCACGTTTTGCAACCATACAAGAACACTGAGATGACCAGTGAGCACATCAATCTTACTTTTGATCTCAGACTGATGTTCTTGTCCCTCCAGATGGGTCTAAATTTTGTAAGCACTGCTGTTGTTTGCACTATTCTGGAGAGGACTTCTGGTCTGGACCCCTCATCTGACACGACTGCACCTGGAAAAAAAAAAGCAGTCAAGTAGCACTTTAAAGACAAGCAAAATGGTTTATTAGGTGAGCTTTCGTGGGACAGACCCACTTCTTCAGACCAGAACAGACTCAATATTTAAGGCACAGAGAACCAAAACTGTTCTGGTCTGGCTATGGTCTGAAGAAGTGGGTCTGTCCCACGAAAGCTCACCTAATAAACCATTTTGCTAGTCTTTAAAGTGCTATTTGACTGCTTTTTGTTTTGATAGTGTATAGACTAGCACAGCTTCCTCTTTGTTATGATTGCACCTGAGTACTTGAAGCTAGACACACATTGAAGAGCTTGTCCATTCACCGTTATATCCCTACTGATGCCATTGGTGTTATTGGTCATCAGTTTTGTCTTTTCTGCATTTATCTCCATTCCATAGGCTTTCAAGGTGGTAACCAGCCATTCTACCAAGCTGGCAAGTTCCTCTTCTCCTCCAGCTAATCCATCTGTATCATCAGCGAAGCGAAGGTTGGTGATTATTCTGCCCCCTATGCTGACAGTTCCTTCATGGTCTTCCAAGGCATCAATCATGATATGCTCCAGAAAGATGTTGAAAAGCGTGGGGGAGAGCAGACAACCCTGACGGACTCCCACTGTCGTTCTGAACCAGCTTCCAATGGTACCGTTGTGAAAAACTGCACTGGTGGCATATTCATACAGGTGTTCAACAACTCGGACAAGGTTGGGGCTGATGTTGTACTTTCTCATGGTGGCCCATAATGCTGCCTGCCAAACTCTGTCAAAGGCCTTTTTGAAGTCCACAAAAACATGGTACAGGTGCTGTTGGTGCTGCAGATATTTCTCGCAGAGAATTCTGAGGTTGAATATTTGTTCGGTGGTACTCCGCCCTGCCCTAAAGCCAGCTTGCTCCTCAGAAATAATCATCTCAGCTTGGGGCTTCAACCTGTTCAATATTACTTTCAGTAAGACTTTACTTGGGTGGCTAATGAGGCTTTACTTGGGTGGCTAATGAGGCTTATCGTACGATAGTTTCGGCATTGTTAGAGGTTGCCCTTTTTGGGAAGTGCGATCACTAGCGACTGGGTCCATGACGTAGGCCATTTTCCCATCTGCCAGAGCTTATTGTTTATGTTGGTAAGGGCACTGATCATGGCTTCTCCCCCTGCTTGTATCAATTCTGCTGGGATATTGTCCACTCCAGCTGACTTTCCTTTCTTCAGTGATTGCACTGCTGCCTCTACTTCTTCCCGAAGGATTGGGAGGCTGTCCTCTTCAGTAGCATATGGACATTTCAGTATTTCTGGGTCTCCATTGACCTTATCATTGCCCAGCTCAGAACAGTATTCTGTCCACCTGCCGAGGATCTCTTTCTCTTCAGTGAGGAAGTTCCCTGCCTTGTTCCGGACTATGGAAACTCTAGATTGTCTAACGTTTGTCAGCTCTCTTACTGTCTGGTATGCCTTCTTGCTGTTATTTTTGTTAAGGCTGTCTTCTATTTCCTTGCACTGGTCTTCTACCCAATTCTGTTTTGCCACCTTCATGCCTTTCCTGATGGTCTTGTTGATTTCTCTGTATTTCTCAGTCCCACCAGCTTCACCTTTCTTCTTTTTCAGTTCTCGCCATTTGTCACAGAGGTCAAGCAGATCAGCAGTTACCCAAGGCTTCTTCTTTGGGCGGTGTTTGCCAAGAATCTCAGTAGCTGTTTCTACTACTGCTGTATTAAAGATGTAGGCCATTATGCCCTCATCTGCTTCTTCAGCACCAAGGATGAGCAGTGGTGCGAGTCTCCCTCCTATTTTCACTGGGAAGGCTTCTGCCACCTCAGGATTTTTGAGCTTTTCAAGGTCAAACTTAATTCTTGTGTGCCTTGATTTTAAGATCTTTTGCAAGCGTAGGCAGAATGACATCATCACTTGATCATGATCACTTCCAACATCCGCTCCCGGAAAACTGCGTGTCTTTGCAATGTTAACGCTTGTTCAGAAGTGCTTCTTGACCAAGATGTAATCAATCTGACTGTGATGGTCTCCACTGGGGCTGTGCCAAGTCCATTGTCTGGATGCCTTGTGAGGGCCAAATGTATTAGCCACCATGAAGTCATTATATCTGGCAAACTCCAGAAGTCTAAGGCCTCTGTCATTGGTTTCAGTGTTGCAGTGTGGCCCACACGTTCCCTTCCAGTTACTATATGCATCCGCTCCAACTTTTGCATTCCAGTCTCCTTGTACAATAAGTATGTCCTTTTTTTGGTGTTTTTGGTGAATTTTAATTCATCTGAGGCACATGTCTTTTAAGTTTGCTTTGGCCAGTGGAAGATAATCACTGCAAACTTCTAGGCTGGTGCTTTAAGGTTGTGTCACCTATTCATATACCTCCTTTAGCTATCAAGGGAAGAGTTGCCTTGTGGTAAATGGGGAGTCAGGAGCAATGTGAGCCAGGGTTTTGTTTCATAAATCTGAAACCCATTACTTGTCTTGCCTGAAAGCCCAACTCCTTGCTGACCACTCCTTGGCACCAGAAGAAACTGTTAGAAATGTAGTCCATTTAACCCAGTGTTTCTCAACCTGTTTGCCATTGTGGGCCACATGTGTAGCCCTTTGTGTGTTATGTGGGGTGCACCCACACAATGCATATACTGCCTGTGTGGGACTGAGGATGTTACCTGGGCCACAGCTGTGTATTGATTGGGCCACTGATATAACCTCCTTGGCTTTCATTTTGCTCAGCATCATCACCTCCAGGGTAAACTCCTCATCTAGCACAGTGTGCGAAATGAAGATGTGCAATACTTAGCGGGCTCAGATTGCTGCCTGAAAAATGAAATGTTATTTGAACTGTGATTGGTTGTGGAATGAGGTCATATGCTGCTATTTACCATCTCTCCCTCCCACGGAAAAGATTTCAGTCTCCACCAAATCTGCAAGTATCTCATGCCAAAAGCATGGATTTTCTATCCAACAGGTCATACAAGCATTAGGAGGGTGGGATCAGCAGGAGAGAAGCCAGAAACTGAGTAATACCAAATAAGGGGATTTCATCTGAACAGGAGTCAGGTAAACTGAGCAAATAATTAGCAGAGGTGGGAACTTGACTTCACTTAAACACTTTTACTCAGGGTGGAGCATAGGCTATCAATAAGTCTCCTCCAATTCACTCTGTCTCAGGACAAAGCTTTTAGATGGCACCAGAAGTACCTCAGTTGTTATCCTTCAACCTCAGTACATCTTCTCCACATTGTCCAAGGTCTTCCTCTTTTGTGTTTTCCTTGTGAGTTCCATTTGAGAGCTTGACAGACTATGCTGGATGATGGTTTTCTGAGTGTGTGGTCTAGCCACCCCTGTTCGTCATCCCACTAGCTGGGAACTACTTTCAGAATATGCAAAAGGGCAGTGAATAGCAAGGGCGAACAAGGGATTTAGTCATGTAAAGATATGTTGACACTGAAAGGTTCCAGCAAGAGAAGAGACTTTTTTGAAGCAAAAGTAACGTCTGGAACCAGAGCAATACACTGTGGAATTTAGAGGATGTTCCATTTACCCAAAGCAAAAAAAAAAACAAACAAAACAGATTGTCTAATGGCTCATATTCTGCAGCGATGGGGCAAGAAGATGAGGATAACGTTAGATGTGTATTACATGGAACAAAAGGGAATTCCCTACTGGAGAAGCTGACAGAGGAAGCCAAGTGGAACAGAGTACAGAAAAGCCAAAGCTAAAGGAAGAGATTGAAACTGAAGATGGAAGTGACCAGAGGAGGAGGAAGGAGAAGGAAAACTATGCCACCAAAGGCATGCAATGCAGAACAGAAACGTAAGGAGCCATGTAACCTACAGAAGTCTCTTACAATAGGGGTTCAGTTTGAAATCATCTGCTTTCTTACTGAACTAGATTCCTCCTATGTCTTACCTTCCTTTGCATCACTTTTAATAGAAGTATCCACTTTTCTAGACAGCATCCAAGTTTCTGACTGCAGTTTATATTAGACAGTTGCTAAAGGGTAATCAAGTTGAAAAATACAAAATGTTCTTTTTGCCTACAGGCACCCAAAGGACATGAAAGAAGTAATTTACTTTGCACATAAACCAAATGTAATGTCTAGTCTTAATCAGTGGAACTTTTACAAAAAGGTGACCATTAGAAATATCACCACTTTTCACTTTTATCCTTATGCTGGATAAAAGACTGGCACAGGCAGCAGAAATCTCTGTTTTAACCATATTCCTTTATCACTCATGTCGAAGTTCAGGATTTCCAGTGAATCCACAAAACTACACTGATTTATATTAGATAGGGATGCAGAGGAGAATTCCTTATAACAATTTTACTAAAAATTCTCACTTTTAAAAATCTACAAAAAAGTTACGTTATTTTATTGTCACTGTAGATTGCAGAGTCCTAGTATTTTTGTAATATACATGTATTTAACATACATTGTAGAATACCTATCTTGGAGGATACATTTGTTGCTTTGTTTCAGAGTTGCATTTTTACTCAGAATTTTCTGCAATTATGACGTTTTATTTTTAGTTTAAAAATATCTTTACTTATAAATTTGTCGCTTGAATTTTTATGAAGACTAATGTACATGCACACTTAAAACACCAAATTAAACAAACATTTTAATTTCCATGGGTAAGCATGCATGAAGGGAAATGCTTTCCATGACTTGAAAAGGTAAATTCTGTCTTTTGGTAGCACTTTATAATGATGATAAATGAAGATCTAGATAATGTTATTGAAATAATTGGGGGACTCTGTTCACTCATGCAATGAGAAAAATCATGCTTTTATTTCTTTTGTATGTCAACAGATTTCTGTCTCTTTTTTTTTTTAAATCAGCATATTCATACTACTTTTTCCCCGTTTCCTAGAGTCTTTGAGACTGTACTTCAGGTAGCTTTGGAAACCATTTTCAGGCACCGATTTTGAAGTACTCTTTGTGTGTGTTGCATTAATCTCTCAACACCTTAGGAAACCTTATTCTTAGATATATTATGAATTGCACTCCAAAACTAATAGTCTGCAATAGAGTGAAGCATGGGAGAAGAAAGGGATGGGTGGAATTACAGCCACACTCCTGCAAACTTGCAAATGTGTGCTTGTCTGATTTCAGACTGATGAGTCCCATGCTTAAAAGCAAGCATCTGCATAAGTGTTTTCAGAACCAGAGTTTAATGTTTCTACCTTCTGATTAATACTGCAACTGTGAGACTGCAGTAAAATTTCTGCTTCCCACAAAGTATGTCCCAATAGCCTGATAAAGTAAAATTAGTTTAAGTCTTCTTTAAATACTTCTCTTCTTTGCACTTCAAAGAAAATTGAGAGGCAAAAATAGCATGAACATGCATCTTAAAATCCAACAGTTTCAGCAGCCATATAACTCAATCAATAGGTGGCTTTGGCAGAACTTTACAGTGCAAAAGCTTGTAGCATTTACAAGCTTTGAAACCATCAAGGTTTACTGTAAAAACAAGAAGACGTCCTGTAGCACCTTAGAGACTAACAGATTTATTAGGACATCAGCTTTCACAGGTAAAACCCGCTTCACCAGATGAACTGGAGTGTGAATACAAAGGCAGGTACATGTGCAAGAATATTACTGCAAAAGAAAGAAGTTACTGTCCACTGTAAATTAGGATGATCCACGCCAGTCAATGTAGCTGATGGAGAGAAGTAAAAATAGCCAGCATTCTGCCAAAAAATACCTTAAAAACTGGATGACAAAAGGGGAACAGCTGAATTGGAGCTCATCTGCAAATTCAAAACTATGCAATTAGGCCTTAGGATCTAAATTGGTTAACATGCTACAGAGGCAGCCTCCCCTTGATGGATATTCACATCTGCCCCTCAGCTACACTGAAAGGCCACAATCACCCTGACTGATCTCCCTAATTTAGTCTTTCTTTTGCAGTAATTTTCTTACATATATACCTGCCTTTGTATTTCCACTCCAGTTCATCTGATGAACTAAGTTTTATCCACAAAAACTTACACCCCAATAAATCTGTTAGTCTGTAAAGTCCTACAGGACTCCTTGTTTTTACAGGTACAGACCAACATGGCTATCCCTCTAAGATTTAGGGCTGTGGACACTGATGTAGTAAAGATAACTATTAGACTATAAGGAATGTAAGTAAATAACTATCACCTCTGGGATCTGGAAATGACACATATCCTGACTAGAACACAGAGTGCAGGAATGTGGTGGCGTGTGCTGCTGCACACTATGTAATAGTTTTCTTCAGATATGGCTGGATTGTAACTGCATGCTGTGCCGTCCCTGCAATGGGACAGTCACACCCTCCCTCCTGATTTTCCTGCTCTTGTAGGGAAAGAACAACCAGGGCCTATGCCTGGGGCAGTGTATGTGCACTGGCAAGCTGGAACAGCTATGCTGGCAAACGCAATGGGAAGCAGAATCATGTTTCCATGCATTCCTCAGCCCTTTAATGCCCATCTGCACCAGGGGATGGAATGTGGCAGCTCTGCAGAGCCTGCTTCTCTCTCACTATTAACTGTGGGTAGGTTGCCTGCCCAAAGGAGCAATGGACACCTGACACCCATTAATTGGTTGTACGACTATGCAAGCTGAGCCAAGAATCAGTCCATAATTTAGTTATAAAGTAAAAGAAAATAATTTCCTGGAAAATATCTGAAGCCTTTGAACAATCTGAGCTTCTTCTATAGATAATAAACAGTACTCTTCTCTATTTAGATCAATGGCAAGGGCTTTTGCTGTTTTATTGAAAAAGAACAATTCAAAGACGGACACTAAATCCAGTTTTGTAACTTCAAGAGTGACTTATTCTTCATTAATGCAGGCTTCAAACACTTTTACTATTTGTCAGAGAAGAAAAAACAATCAATTAAGATCTGAGACTAAGGAAAAAAAATTAGTGTGTATGCCACAAAAGTACTCAAAGTATAAGAATCTTTATTTTGACTTCAGTTGAAATTGTAGAGCAAAGACTTTTTTTGTATTTGATTCACATGTTGACTTGAGCTACTGAAGTTAAATTTGATCAACTGACATTTCTAAAGCATTATTTATATGCACAACACTTTAGAGAATTTTCTGCCACTTCAAATAAAGGACCATTAAAATATCCTGTGAAAATTGCACAAATACACTCCAAACTATTTTGTCTCTTAACATTACTCTTGACAACTAGGATTTTATTTACTTTCCCCTGTTTAAGCCTTAAAAGGACATATTACAGTACAGTATCAGATGTTACTACATTTTTTCCCCAAGACACACCATCTTGGTTTATCAGCAAAATGGTAGCACCAACTAAAATATGTGACCAACAATTTTGAAGAAATAAATGTAGATGCTCTTCTAAAAGACAATCTCAGTTAAAGAAAAAACAACAACAATTTTATCTCCTTTAAAAATGAAGGAACATGGAAAAACTTAAAAATTGGGCTGGTCGACACAGGACAATCTTTTAAATAATTTATCATTTTAAGTTGCTCCCAGAGCCTGCCGTTTCTTCTGCATTCTCTCCCTGGACACCAGCCAATAGCACAAATATTTGATTAATGTTCAAACTCACACCATATACATAAATACAACAGAGGCAACAATACTTTTGTTACCATCTAATGAAACAGTGACTAATGCACTAGCAGGTTTCCTTTAAAACTAGAGCACAATAGTGAAAAATTAAGATCACAGGTTTAACAACTTCACTCCAGTATTGCTTTCTCAACTATGTACATTTTTACTTACTTTGTCATTGAACTTCAGTTATTTTAAATATTATATAATATTCCCTTTTGTTGTTCCCTTATTATTCTATTCCCTATTGAAAATAAATTTAACCTTCCTAATAAGATAATTACTACCCTCACCTAAATTAGTTGCCTTTTCTTCAGTATTTATATAATCTGAAATTACAAGGTTAGCGTTCTCAACACAGCACACAAAGAATTGAGTATTCATTACTATTATTAATAGTAGTATTAATAATAATTCCTTATAGTGATAACAGTAATGCAGGGGTCAGCAACCCCTAGCACAGGTGCCAAAAGTGACATGTGAGCTGATTTTTATTGGCATGCGAGGTGGGAACTCAGCCCCACCCCTCCTCCCCCACACAGCTGGGCACTTGTTCAAAACTACAGACTAACAAAAGACCAGCTAATGCTTCCAACCACCATCTAAATGGTAAAGTTCTGCGTTTTAACTTATTTATTAATGAAGCTGTTGTAAACAGGTTTGTAAGTGACTTTAAAAAGTATCAAAGGCACCCAGACCTTACATAAGAGGTCAAAAGGTCAAATTTCCGTGCTCTGCCTTGGAAAGGTTGCTGACCACTACACTAGTGTCCAGGGTCCCCAACCTACATGCTGAAGTTTAATCTGTACCAGGAAAAGCCCTGTCTTTTAAACACATTTATGTTTATGATGCATTCATGTACCTTAAATTATACTTATTAGGCTTCTGATTTATATCAAAATGAAATATCTAACCCTGAAGACCTAAAAATCATTGCTTTTTTTAATTCAAGAGGGAATCCACATACACACACGTATGTATGTAAAACAGCGACCTGAAATTGAAGATAAAGGACTGTTTGTCCACAGAACAGCTCACAAAAAAAGGACTTCTGGGGCATCAAATTCTAGATCATGTTTGTGAATATTTCCTTCTTATTCCGTCTTTGCTTTGTCTCAGTTCCAGCAATACCCACAGGAACTGGTTTCAAAAGGTCCCAAACACCACTGTGCGTCTGGTTCCAGTGGTAGTGTCTCTCTTCTCCAAAAAGGAATGGCCCCAAAAAGCCATTGCACCCCACCTGGCACATTGCGAGCCACAAGCTCGCTGCCACAGTTCAACATTTCCTTGATGGGTGACAGTTTCAGAGTCATGAGCAGAACATGTCAAAAATGCATGACACATACGCACAAAGCTTCCCCCACAGAGCTTGCTGCAATCTTGTTTTAGCATGCCTGAGCTTGTTCTCCCACTTGTTTTCCTTTTTTGCTTTGATTATTTCTCCTTCACATAAAATTTAACAAAAAGTTCATTGTTCCCAGAAATCATAGGCACTCAGAGTCTTTTCTTTAAATACGATAATCCTAACCAGTAGTCCTCTTCTTGGGAAAAGTATGCTTTGAATCCCCATCACTACTGTTTTGACTTAGAAAGCTTTAGTTATAACCTCAACAATAATATTTAAACTTTTGCAGACACAGTTAATAATAATGTGGTTCCACATCAGCCCAATATGGCGGGGAGTGCTTTTGGGGGAAAAACAATATTCTTGGAAAAAATAATATACTTCTTGCTAGATTTAGCTATACAGAGAATGAAATTCAGCTGCAAGCTACAATCATGCAAGTAAACAAAAGCATCCATAACAACAACTAATGAAGCACATAAACAGATGAGACCAAAAGACTTCTGCTCTGACAAACAAACAGTGAGATGTTTTGCTTTCCTTTGCTACTTTGTAATACGTACTCATCACAGAATTTTAGAAGAACAGTACAATACGGGCCACAAGAGATTCTGCTACTTAGGAGCATTAGATGAATAATTTAACCTTGTCTAAGCCACTCTAGATCAGTCCAGACTGAAAAAAAGACAACAGCTGGACAACCACTTATCATGGGTGTGGCCAAGTTTTCTGTGGTCTGATAAAGTGTGTTTACAGCCATGAGTCCTGGCTCTCAGTGTTCTGTGCTGTTTAGCTGTAATTTACCCCTAAATGTCTACTTAGAGCCCAGTAAGCAGTTGAAGCATTGATAATGTGCTGAACAATAATGACCTTCCATGGCCCAGCAAATTCTCTCTTCCAGCAGGAGTAAGGTCCCAAGAGTGCCAAGTGAGAGAGGTTCAACCTGTACCACTTTACTAGAAACTATTTACTTGTCTCATATCAATTTTGTCTAGCGAGAACACTTAGCCTTCGTTCTTGATAGGAATCCTTCATTCTTGCCCCAGACTGTTATCGTCTTCAAGGGATACCTGCTCTCTTGGTTTAGCTAGTTTCATCTTACATGTTAAAAAGTTAAAGATATTCAGAAAAAAATGCTATTATTATAGGGGAACTTTACATGTGAGTGTGTGTAAGATTAACTTTTCTTTATCCTAAAAGCAATTTGCTATGTTTTTATAATTGTATACAGGCAAATGAACATGCTCAATATTGGCATGAGTGAAGTCTACATGAAATTACTATGAGGTGGCTGCATAACCAATTTGAAGACCGTATTCAACGAGAATTAAACAGTGGTTCACTGTCAAACCAGGAGGATGTGTCTAGTGGGTCCTGCAGCGGTCATTTCTGTGTATACCTCTACTCAATACTTAATTAATTACTTGGATAATGGAGAGGATAATATGCTTATAAAATTATGGATGACACCGTACACTCTGGACAACTGAATTAGAATTCAAAATGATCCTGGCAAATTGAAGAATTGGTCTCAAATCAAAAAAGATGAAATTCTATACAGATAAGTGTGAAGTTCTACACTTGAGAAGGAAAAAAATATCAAATGCACAAATGCAAATACTGGCTAGGCAGCAGTACTGCTGAAAAGAATCTGAGACTTATATTGTATCACAAATTGAATATGTCAGCAATGTGATATAATTAAAAACAGCTAATATTTTCGGGTGTATTAAAAATGAGAGTTGTATGGAAGACACAGGAGGTAAATGTCCCACTCTGCTCAACATTGGTGAGGCCTCAGCTGGAGTACTGTGTCCAATTCAAGGCCACATACTTTAGTGAACATGTGGACAAATTAGAACTTCCTGAGGAAACCAAAACACAAATGATCCAAGGTTTAGGGAAACCTGACCTAGGAGGAAAGATAAAAACAAGTGCCCACGTTTAGATGTGAGAAAAGACAACAGACAACAGCCCCAAATAAGGCTTCTGTAAACAGGATGGCAGTCAACTGGTCACAGCGTTGACTGAAAGTAGGACAAGAAGTAATGGGGATAATCTGCAGGCACACAATTAGGTTACCTATTAGGAAAAGCTTGTTAACCATGTGGTTTGTTAAGCACTGACAGGGGCTTCTAAGGGAGGCTATGGAATCCCTCTCACTAGAGCTTTTAAATAGCTAGTCAAACACTGGTTAGGGTGATCAAGGTATATCGTTGGTTCTGCCACATTGCAGAGGACTAGACTAGGTTACCTATCAAGGCCTTTTCCAGCTTACGTTTTTATTAATACTATAAAATCTTTCATTCCAAATTCTATAAGCCAATCTTTGTGGAGAAACTTAGAAGCTGCATGGATTAGATGCAATCTTGCAAATACAAAAGTGTGTGCTTAATTTCACATGTGAGTTACCCCATCGGCTCTGAAGAAACCACTGTTATAAGCAAATTTACACAAGCTGCACAACGTGGGCTTCTGAAAAAAAAAAAAGCAGTCTTGTAGCACTTCCAAGACTAACAAAATCATTTATTAGGTGATGAGCTTGTGTGGAACAGACCCACTTCAGTTAGAAAAGAACACTGGACAGCTGAGTTTTCTTCTCAGATCTGTTATTGTCTTCTGTGAATGGGGAAGTTATTAATCACTTGGTGCCTCAGTTTCCCTCTTTGGTAAAATGGAGGTGATACTTACCCTTATTTTGTAAAGTGACCAGAGATGTTTGGACCAAAGATACAGAATAAGTGCAAGATTGAAGATGATGAAGAAGGTGGTTGTAAAAGTGTTCTTAACTTGTATAATGTTTTATACAAATACAATGAATTCATTTTAATACATTTTCAGATCCAGAGAAGCATTGGAAAAATTAAATTACTTTAGTTTTATACTTAAGCAGCTAACCAGTTCCTCTTCTGCCCAGTCATGCAACTGAAACAAGATGCTGACAAAACAAATATCAGTACATGTGGCATATCATGACTATATCAGCTGTGAGGCCAAAGTGAAATAGGTATGGAATGTTACTTCTCACCAAACAAAGCCTCTGATGGTAGGGTTGAGGTGTGTTGGTCAGTATGTTGCACCTGTTCTTAAAATGCATAAAGGTTGATAAAGTGATGTCCACATTTCACTGAATACAATTTAAGACAAGGAAAAATGAAGTTGATGGCCATTACTCCTCTCTCTCATTGGCACTCTATAGTTTCCAGGTAAGAACACAGCAAATGGGATTTCCTTTTAAAGAGTGTTCCTATTTTAATAGAGTTCATTCTTGAAGTAACATCATGAAGATGTAGCGTGCTCAATGTCTAAACCAAAATTTCCTTCTCTCTCTCTCTCTCTCTCTCTCTCTCACACACACTATCTTCACCCTGAATAATTATTTTCTTCAAATATGTAATTCCTTATAAATAGAACCTTAATGTACACATTTATGTAAGAACTCTACTACCAGCAAGATACAGCATTCTGCTTGTTCTGAATGGAGCACCCCATATTGCCACTATACAAGCTGCTGCTTAAGATAAGCTTACCATAATTTCAGTATACAGTTGTGCATTGCCTGCCCCACAATAACCTGACTTTAGAAAACCTAGATTTACGCCATTTTCTAATTGTTTGTCTTTAAACTGCTGTCTTTCTTCTAACTATTCTCATCCTGGGATCCTTGGCTCTTCTTGAGCTTATTTCGTGCACAGCATTCCTTATAGAGGCTTTATAAAGCTGACTGGCTTTTTTGTCCAACTAGTACTTTCACTATAAAAATAAAGTCTTTGATTATTCTAAGACAGGCAGCTGAAACCTTTCCAAGTTTAAAAGCCCATGCTATCTCATTTTCCTTCCTTCCACCCCAGAGGCATTTTAGTAACTTTTTGGCATTTGAAACCTGGATCCCTCTTTCCTTTAAAAAGTTGTGGGGAGTTTGTGGAAAGGCCTGTTTTCCCCACAGTATTTCTCTTTCACTTTGACGCTGCTCTCCAGTAAATGAAAAACTTTTTTGCTGGAGCTCAGATGGTAAATTATCTTTCAGTAACAAGTGGTCAGTCTTCAGTGCTTTCAGAGGACACTGCTGCTCTCTTTCCAACTACTTCACGAATTCCATATGCACACTTACTTTGCAGGCACACTACCAATGGAGTGTCTAGTGCATCCACTTAACCATGTATATATCAATGCCTGTGCACATATTTGTGATGTAAGCCTTCTGAGACAAAGACTTTTTTGAAGAGGGTCACGCACACGTTTGCACATGTGCGTACACACAGTGTCTTGTGCAAGGGGGCTCTGATCTGGGCATCCAGAAACAACAACATAATAAATACAGTACTGTATTTATTAATAAATTAGTGCGGCATTATGCATCCACATTGTGTTCTAAGCCTTTCTTTTTAGTCACTATTAGTGTGTATTTATTTGTTGCATTACTCACTAATTTGGGATCACCTTTGCCTTATCTATTAGTTAAACACCAAAATGAGGGCTCTCAAGAGTTCAATGACAAATATGGACAGCAGTATGGCTGGAAATCAACTCCTAAATCCTTTGAAATTCTCTCTCATATTTTAATGTAGTTAGGTCACTGCCTAAAGAAAAAAGGAGAGCCAATTTTCCTCTTAGCAAGATAACTGTAACTAACACTTTCTGTATTATTTTCAAATAACTGTCTAAAATAAGGTTTAAACCTGTACTTGTGACCACCAGAATGCATATAATTTTTACCTGGTTTTAAAACCCAAATTAATTATTTGCTTATATTATTGTGACATCCAGAGCACTCAACTGAGTTCCAGCTCAACTGTGCTAGGTGCAGGACGAACACATACTAAGAAAGACTCTGTCAAAGACCTAACACTGGAAACAAGCAAGTAAGGATTCAAGAAAATGATCCTCTTCCATAGCTTATATATTGGGAAATAGAAAATTCCCCACCTGCAAAACCTTCTGCCTAGCTATAAAAGCCTCCTAATTTCTGTCAGACCTTTCCCTTCTGTAAAATGGGGAAACTGAGATAAACAGAAGAAAACATACTTTCCAAAGGTCCAATAAATGTTGCAGAAGATGAAGAATTTGAATTCAGCTCTTCTGAGCTGTAGTACAGGAGTTTAACTAGAGGGCCATTACAGCCCAAGAGCCTAATCTAAAGCCCAGTGAAGTTAATAAAAATATTCCTATTAACTTCAACCGACTTTGGATAAGGCCATCAGCAAAAATTATTTCATACCAAGTATGATGCTAAGAAAATTCTTGTTCCATACCAACTATGGTGCTAAGAGAAACAACATGTTCAGTATAAATACATTGGAATGATTTAAACAGCCTTAAAAATAAGAAGTCTAGAGTGAGAAAAAATAAGATCATACAACTAAGTATAGAACACAATTTCTATATTTTAGCAGAAAAAAGATTCCAGAAATGTTCACTCAAATACATACAAGTGCAAGGAGGACAATAGGCATCAGTTCCTAAAATCATACAACAGGATTATTGTAGACTTAAAATAGCAAGACTACGCAAACAGCATTTATCATGGCATTTATCTAAAGACTCTACTGCCAGCAAGACATTCATAATGCCTTTGTATTCATAATCACTTTGAAATATATGAAAATTCTTTATATTAAAAACAAATTAAAATTAAAGAAAGAATACGTTAACACAATTAAATGACGAAGAGGATGATTTAGCACTTATACAAATACTTAGAGAATATAGTATCATTCTTTCCTATTCTGTCACAAGCAGACACTCAAAATAATCAAAATTTGTGACAAGCTAATCCTTATATTTCTTAACTGACTTAGGCAAAGTAGCTATACATACGCGGCTCTCAGAATGTGAAGAGCTTTTTAAAGTTTCGTAGTTTGAAAATGAACTCAAAGCAATCCCTTTAGAAAACATTAAAACGGAATTAAACATCATTACAGAGACTCTGACACTTTGCCCTCCAATGGTCCAAATTACAGAAACAGGGTTGTGTACATAATGATGTAATTACATGCAGTCATGAACAGTTTAATTACTATATGCCTGAGCAAGCTAATTTTTTTAATTTCTGGGGGCTCTGTTTAAATTTTCTTACTTCTCCACCTGATCGCTTTTAAGTTACTGATATTATAGTTCTGGATTGCAATGCACTGTATAGATACATTCTCCTGGTAAAAAGCACAGCACAAATTAAATAAATACAAATAAAAACCAAAAAAATCCAAGTACTCTTCCATGGATCTGGGGCACACTGATATTTTTTAAACGGTACATGACATATTGTTCTTGTCCCCAAACCTATCAGTGCTGGCAGTCAGACGGATAGGCTGTGGATCACTATTTTAAAAACCAATGGGTTTAGGCACTTAAGTATCATTACAAATCTGTCCCTTGACTCTTATACCATCCTCCATATCTTCGCCTCAGTAACAAGCAAGTTGATGATGCTTTCCCTCGTTCTGTAACACCATGGACAAAGAAGCGTAAAGTACTTTGGAACAGTACAAGGTATTCTGCTCCATAAGCCAGTCATCATGAAGAATTTGCAAAGAAGAAAACATTAACATTTGTTGTAAAGCCAATGCATATTATCTAGTGACATTCATGGTCCTGGGAAGGAACCAGCCTAAACTACTGATTTCCAAGAATGAGTGTTTGGTACTTGGCTACCTCTTGAGTAAGTTAGACAATGGAACAGTCATCCTTTACTCCACATGAAATTAAGCACAGTACAATGAACATAAGGATTATCAAAAGGGCTCAGCTGTTGATGAAAAATCTGAATTCTGAATCCAACTAATACCCATACTGGCAGAGGTCAGAGCACTGAGAGGCAGCAAATTTAACTCCTAGCCATTACCTCCATCTCTAGCGATCACACTTGGACTATGGGCTACTTGAGCAAAATTTACAAAACACTAGCCACCAGAGCTGCCATCAAGCACAGATGAGAACAATGAATCTCCTCCAATGTGAAAGCCAACTTGTTTTGTGAACCTGAGGGAAGAGGGAGTAAATGGCAGATCCCCGACTTCCATGGATGATTGACAGAACTGTCAGGGATAAAATGATGTTTCAAAAGTAGAAAGGTGAAATGCAATCACATTAAGAGTTTCTGAAATGGGTACATGCCAAAACTTGGCATTTACAGTTTCCTTGCGAGTTGTGATCTCTTTTAAGTACTTACAGGAGAACCCCATTTATCGGACCCAAATGGGATCAAAGGATGGTCACATAATGTGGTTTCTATTGTAGTTCCTAAAGCCACTCAGATGTATTGCTACAAAGGAGAGCAATTTGTTTACTGGAACCTGCAGCAGCAGCAGCACTAGCTGCTGAGGGGCTGGTTGCCATGACAGACCCAGCTGCCCTGGCAGGACCGGTTGCCCAGGACTGGCAGAGAGGGACTGACTGCTGCGGGGCATCTGCCCAGGCTGGCTGGAGAGGGGCTGCCTGCAGCAGAGGGGCTGCCTGGGCTGGCTGCCATAGGGCCGGCTGCTCAGGACTGGCAGAGAGGGACCGCCTGCAGTGGGGCAGCTGCCCAGGCTGGCTGATGTGGGGCCAGCTGCCCAGGGCGGCCAGAGAGGGACCACCTGCAGTGGGATGGTTGCCTGAGCCAGCTGCCATGGGCTGGTAGAGCGGGCTGGCTGCCGTAGGGCTGTCTAATCAGGGCCAGCGCATCAGATAATATAGAGGACTGGTTAAGAGAAAGTTGGATAACCGGGGTTCTCCTGTACTTGCACTGCAGAACACAATGTAGCATTTAAATTCTCACTATATGTCTGTAAAAGGAAGTTGCATTAATATATGAAACACACATTTACATCTTATTCAATCCTATTAAATACCTCAAATACTTCAGAAACCCAGAAGTACTCCCACAACTCCCAGGGTATTGTGTTCTGAAGTTTATTTTTTCAGCAGTAAAATGGGTCATAGGGCAGTTGGAGATTTTAATCCAGGCACAGGCTTCAACCCCTACAAGCATGATTGCGACAGCCAGCCTGAGGGGGCTGCCAGTCAGGCTTCCAAGGGTGCCTTTTCACTACCAGGAAGATCGCCACTGCTGCAATCTTCCCAAATTCGTTTTAGCGAGCCTGGTAGGGTTGCACTAAATCAAACTCACAGGACGCTCTCATCAGCACTGACACTCCAGCCCATCATAAGGCGTAAAGGAAGTTGATGGGAGCATTCAACCTCCTGCAGTGGAGACAGAGCAGATGCTCAAATTAAGGTACATTGACTCCAGCTATGTAAGTAATGTGGCTGGAATTACGTCTCTTAATTGGAACTTCCTGTTTAGTTAGACCTGGACTAAGACTGCAAGCTGGATGTCAGCTAGGATAAGAGGCATGGTGGGGTTGAGATGGGAAGGAGGGAGAGAGCAATGTAAACTCTAACTTAATGAAAGGGATTTTGTTTATCGTCTATTTGGCTGAGGCTCGCACTACTTCGCTTTTACTAAATGAAACAGTTCATCAACCCCCATACCTTGTTCAAGGTGCTAGTTCCCAATCCTGCTGAAAAAAAGCTCTCAGCTTTTTAAAGGGAACATTTTTGCTTTAAATGATTATTTCTCCTCTTCTTGATTAAAAAAAAAATTCTCACGTCTGTAGCCAAAGCCATAATTTTTTTTTAATATTAATCATGCAAATAAAAAAGTCTCTGAGGCTGCATTTTTGTAGTCACACCTTGGTATCCTGAAAGCTAACACTCATTTTTTATTATTATCCCTTCAGTCTCACTGACATTGGAAGAAAGCAACTGTAAAGCACTTTTTATTGCTTTGAGAAGCACCACAAAAAACATTAAAATTCAGAAATGTTCTCCAAGCTGAAATCAGTTCATACCCTTAAGGTTAAGGGCATTTTCCATTATATAAGCAGTCCTTTTTCTCTTGCTTCATCAGTCCTTTATGCCCATCTAGTACTTTAGCACCATCCCACCGTAGTAATTAGTTTTAAACATGATTAGAATGCCAGCAACCCACCTTGAGAATATATCCTTAGTGAAGAAGCCTTGCTCAAAATACAACCTTAAAAGGGAGGCGGATGGAAGCAGCAAGGCAGATGATGAAACTGTCATAATTACTCCCACGTGTGCTAGTGACACAAGTTATCTTTCAGGGTTCTGCTAACTCCCATCCCACTCATCGGAGCTACTGCAGGACATGTCAAAATAACTAGCGGCACATCACATGGAACGGCAGACGATAACTCAAGTCAGGTCCAAGGGAACTGTTTTAAGAACACATTGCAAGACGAGACTAATTGCTGAGAAAACCCTGTTTGCTTTGGGATTTTTTTCCTGGATTTTCAGCTGTTTATCTCCCTGCAGATCCAAACATTTACTGTACTCCCTGATAGTTCACTGTACTTTAGCAATTAAATTAATGGCAACGGCAACAGCAAGAAATCCTTTAAACCCCTCTGGGCTTGTTCTTTTGATTAGACTAAATCAGTGAAGCTACAGCTATTTGCAGGCAGATTAGACAGGGTAGGTTTTTATCACCATTTGCACTAGAGATTGAAAGGTCAGGTCTGTTGACATCATACCAAAACCCATCTGTGAAAGTTTGCTTTAAAAGTTCCTCTTCAGAAATATTTCTAATATTTGAAGAATACCATATGAATGTGAAAATAAGTGTTGATCCTTATTACATTGGGGCATAGAAGAGCACTGTACTTTTTCAATGAACTCGAGAAAGCGTTCTGACATGCACAAACAAAAACAACAGCACTACATATTTTCCTGTCTCTGGAAACCAGAAACTGACATTTTTCATGTACGGCTTTGAGGGGAACTTATAAAACAATACAATGGCTGTACTTCCAGTTGGGTTTCCTTTGTGCAAAAGGAAGTTTTGTACTTATTCTAACCACACAGACACACACATCAAATTTCCATTGGGGGAAGAGGTAACCTTTGCAACGTGGGTGTTGTAGTGCAGATGTAAAGCATTATTACCAACATACTATCTGAAGAGCTCAATGCATTTTACAAGCAATAACTAATGTTTCAATGCTGTTTAAGTCGTCCTATCACACTTATCATGGTGATAGGTAAGTGAAATCATCATCATCTGTATTTAGTGAAGCACAACAGGTAAGAAACTGGTAATTGCAACCAGATTTCCTCACTCCTTCTCTTGCATATTAAAACCTTCATTCCTTCTGAGGTTTCATTTCCTTGTAAGGAATCAACAATTGTGCTTTGAATGGTGATAAATAAACCCAAATTGCAGTGCAAATATGTCAACAAGCTGATAGTTCCTTATAGGGTTGTCAAACACTTGGAAAAATAGTCATGATTAATCATTATTTTAATTGCACTGTTAAACAATAACAGAATATGAATTTAACTTTATTCTACATGTTTTGGATGCTTTTCTACATTTTCAAATACATTGATTCCAGCTACAATACAGAATACAAAGTGCACAGTGGTTGCTTTATATTCTTTTTATTACAAATATTTGCCTGGTATAAAGCAGAACTTGTAACTGTCAGTTTACCTCATACAAGTACTATAGCACAATCTTTTTATTGTAAAAAATGCAGCTTACAAATATAGCTTTTTTAAACAAAACTACACTCTAAGGCCTAAAGTCAAAGTATGAAGGGGCATATGCATGTTCAGCATTTCTATGTAACCAGATTCCCAAATATGTGGCTAGGAAACCATACAACAAACAGAGCTTCCATAAAGTTGTGTTACATTACAGATAGACATCAAGAATAACACCTATCCTAGCACATATTCAACTCATATGTGTTTCCATTTACAGAGCCCCTAAAGTACTAAACTATTAATCTGTTTTGTTTTAATCTGGTCCTATAGCCATCAGGGTCTCCCAAAATGCACATAAGCTGAAAGAAAAATGTTCTGTATTTTGACACGTCTGGTTTATATCACCTAATGTTGTTCTTTCCTTCTTTCTAGCAAACTTTTATTCAAAAGCAATTACTGAATTAACACAGATTTTGTAAGATTTGAGACTTCCAACCATCAGCTTCATAAGTAACTGGCTCAGTCTTAAGAAACACTGTACATTTAAATACACTCTGGCTGGATCTACACTTGCCCCCAACTTCAAAGGGGGCATGTTGATCAGGGAGATAGGAGATTACTAATGAATTACTGTGGTGAATACGCAGCACTTCGAAGTTGCCGCAGGGGAGAATCAGCCTAATGAAGTGCTGACATGCATGTAGCCACACGCACTTTGAAGTGCCCGTGCTACTTCAAAGTGCCTTTACTCCTCTTTCTCTTCTCAGTCCAGCCCCAAGGAACTACTGGGACATTTTCATTTGCAGAAGAGTGCAGAAAAAATTAGGAGTCACCTCGTAGTTGTACCAGATGTTAGGAACCCCAACCCCCTTTCTGCAGCTTCTTTAAAGGATGCTTCTCCTTAAATCCATTTCCCACTCCCATTTATCTGTACTGAGTACCCGCATCGCACATCTCCCATACCTTCTACCCACTAAAGAGTGTCATCCTGACCTAACCTCCTCACCTCCCTGAACAGGGCCCTGACCCATTTAAGGGGGAGGCAAAACGCACCCCATCTCAGATGGGCCGCTGTGGGGGAAAAAATCCTTCCCAGCACCAAAAGAAAAAAGTGACTTGCTCAATACCAAAGGCAGATCATAAAAACCCAGTCTTAGTCCTACCTTATGGGTGGGACAATGGGTGCTGCTGTTCTTTGATGGATATGAAAGTGAGAATGAGATCCTTCCAGAAGATATAGAGTATAAATTACTCCACTTCCCTAAGCATACAGGGAGGGTCAATATCCTACATGGGCCAGCCAGTTCCTTTCCCCGGGCTTGGCTCTGGTAATCTCATTTCACCTTCCTTATATCCAGGTCCAGTAGGGACCCTTGAAGAAGTCCTGATTTCTTTGTTTTCGTAGCCAAAGACCAACCACATCTTGTGTAGTTTCTAGTGTCTTTACAATTCATACCTCTTAAGATCACCACGTTGTTAAGCTAGAACCCTAGCATTGCTGATCAAGTCCGGTACGCAAGCTCCTACAGACTGAAGGAAATAACTGGAGCTCTGCTAACAATCAACACACTACACCCTCTGCTGCATCTGCTCCTGGGGTTATTCCCCAAAAGACTGAAGTCTAATTAAAGTGGCCATGTATGGCTTTCCAAGCCTGTGGCTCCTCCAGCAACCTTCAGATGGAAAACTACCTTGGAACTTTTCCAAAATCTGCAAGGCGTGTTTCATTTCCATGCAGCTCAACTATTTCAAAGCAAACCCCAGTAACTTTCCCAACCTGTAACTGGCACTAGACCATACTGATGGACATGTATTCATAACAGTATAATTCCCAAAGGAATGAACAGAATCCAAATACACAAACCTCAATATCAAACAATGTTGGTTTAGAATGTCTCTGTATCTCAGTGCTCTGAGAGTAGTGCCTTTGGCATCAACTTATTTTCTCTCTCAGAAAAAGAAGACAGAAAATGGTGAACTAATATCTTTTACTGGATCAACTTCTGTGAAGCAAAGTCATTTAAATAAGTACTACATATGTAGAACTTATAAAGTGTTTTTAAATAAAATGGGTGGAAAAAAATTAACAAATACTCCTTGCTTAAATTTCACCTCTCTCTTTCTGAATGCAGCTGGAGATGCTGCAATAAAGCTATGTCCCTGTGTGTTCAATATGTGGGAAGAAAACTACAGAGTTAAGAGAAAATGAGAAAACCATAAAAAAGGCAGAAAATTTGGTTATGACTTATTGTACATTTTAACGCTTGGACCACAGTCATTTCTTTCACACCCATCAGATATATGGCCAGTGCCACATCTGATCACAAGTTTATTTCACAATTTATGAAACAACATCTATATGAAGATGCTAACAATTAAAGTGACTCATTTATTTTTACAATTCTGAGCATTGTACTATAGGTGTTAAAAGAACCTACTTGTTCGAAATCTACCAGATTAAGTTCCTGGCCTCTGATGTTTGCTCAATAATTAAGAATGAGAAAGTCACCAAAGTGATTTTCTCTAGAAGAGATTTCTGTTACCAACTAAGATAAATCTTTGCAGCTATGATTTACTACTTGTGCCTATGATTTCAAAACCATATAAGGAGAGCCTTTAAAGGCAATTATACTTGACTTTGGGGGGTTAAATATATTTCTACAGACAACTACTCTCTGGTAGACGAATTTACTTAAGTGTAAATGGGGAAGATCAGATCAACACTGTCATCTTTGAGGTAATCCTCTGGTCATCCATGACATTATGCTCATGAAATTATGGAAGGTATAACAGGATTTTTCCCTAAAACCAGACATAATCCATTGCATTCACACAGGTATCGTTGGTAATACCCATTTATTAGTTATATTGTCCAGACAGTAGGGAATGAAAAATATTCTCAAGCACAACAAATGCACAAATGAGATGAAACAAAATGTGATTTGAACCTAACAGAGGACAAAATCAACATGACACTTCATTTTTAGAAACAACAAAGTTTGAGAAAGCAACTTTTGAACGAAAGCACAAGCCAACCATATGAAATCCAACCTCACACCACTTTGGGAGTCTGCCTGCCAAGGAAACACAAACCAACAAACATATTTATTATTACAGTTCCTGAATATGAAAGCACTTCACGGAGCACAGAATAAAGACGAGCCTATGATTTTTAAGCCATTGCATGTGTTCGGGGGGAGGAAGAGCTATATATCAGCACCAGCTACCAGAGGCAGTCTGCCTGCCTAAGGAAGAAAGGAGGAGAGGAGAATCTATTCATGCCCCAGAATTTCTTCATTAACCAAGCCTTAAGGCCAGGAGCCGCCACCCCTTATCCTAAAGGGAGAGTGCAAGACACTCCTGCCAAACCAGCAAAGGAAGACCCTCCCATTCAGAAACCCCATTCACCATTGTTACCCTTTTATCCAACTTCCTAGGAAAAGCCATCAAGTCAGCACAGCCACCTGACACCTACAAGATCTCTCTTTTTCTATAGTCACCCTCTGCCATTGCCTGAGAGGAGAAAGAGCAGTTGTCAGATGGAGAGAGTGGACACTTGCCCTGAGTATGGCGTGCAACATGGTTAAAGATCCCACTATAGCCACCATCACAACACTGTCACTCAAACTGGCATAGCTCATGGAAGAGATGCACTCTGTCTTGCCTTTGTGCAGAGAAACCTTCCTGGTTCCAAAAATAATACTAATACATTAAAACCTATCTGCTACACAGTGCGTTTTCTAACATACTCAGAGCAATGTGAGAGTCACATCTATTTTGTTCCTGTTTTCCAACTTCCACTCATCTTCCTTCCATGCAGGTCCCCACTTTTTTGGTTTCCCATGCTCTGTGCTGCAGTGTCAACTCTTTGTCATACCAGTGCTGGCTGTAGATGCATTTAAAATGGGTTCAATTCTCTCCTTGTGGCTACACTCTCCACAAGCAATGGCTGCACACTGAGAACCTGCATTTTCCACATACCTTTCAAACACTACATAGATTATTTTTTAAAAGCCCCTTGTAAGCTTCAGCTTAGTAGACTGCCAAAAAAGGAGACATTCGTGTTCAAATGAATAGGAATAGCTTTTTAATCTTAAATTGCAGCAATTATCATATCTTATAAATTGCAGGAAAATCAAGTGCTTTGAACACCCATTATTCACTTTATATTCATTTTTGGCATCTTGCATCTGCATCATTTAATCTTATAGTGTAGTAAAGAATAGTCTGCCTGCTTCTTTTTTAATGTCATCTTATGTAGATCAAGCATTGTTAGTAATCATGAGACACATATATGCTAAAAACAAGCTGGCCTATTTGATTTAAGGAAGAAGAAAAACAATATATTGAAGTTATTGAGTTAACTATGTAACTGCGAATAAACCACATGAAAGAAATATTGTGGCTCCTTATTTTAACAAATTGTTCTACAGAAGAGGTCCATTCACCCCAAAGCATTCACATTTTATGGACTCTTAGATGACAACTGGTATGTTCAACTTCGTAATCATGCTATCAGTGCAGAATTACCTTTACTTTACATTTATAAGTGTTTTCAGCAGTCAAGTTTGAAATGTACCATGCACGATGCAGTTTAAAAATTATTCTACAGGCTAATACATCTCATTGTCAGAAAACTGTTCTTGATACATAACTTACAATTTTCTTCTCAATGCTTTTTATCCTCTTAGTTCTATTTATACCTCCTCAATGTTTTTGTCTTCAAGTATCTGTCGAATTAACCATTGCCTCCTTAGGTTGCTTCCTTATAGCTTGTTTTATTATGAACTACTGCCTCAGAACTCTATTTCTGAAAATTAGTTGTCTAGTACAGAACCCCATGCTTCCCTGGAGTAATTGCTGAAATCTAGAAAGCTTCCCATCAGAGAAAAAGATGGCCCAGTATTCCAGGTATGAGCACAACAGTACTTTATGCACCAGTGCAGAGTCCTCTGTCACCTGATAAGCATGCAATATGCTACTGAGAATATCGACCCTTGTATTTTCCGTATAACAGGACAAATTAATTAAAAAAAATAATCTACCGCTACTCCTGGTGACAGTTTCAGCGTTATTTCTACACAGGCGTTTCTCCCCGTAAGAGAGGCTCTCTGTGTTTTGGATTTTTCCCCCCCTAGATAGACAGGCATGATTTCTTCCCAAGATGAATGTGACCACATGTTAAACCTAATAACATTTTGTGACCATATGCACAGAACGCCTTTGCACAATTTGTCCACAAGGTCCTTGCCTTTAAGTCTGTCAGGGAGCAACAGCTGGTAGAGAAAACATAATGCTAATGACTGGCTAGAAAGTTTCAGAGTTGTATGCCTTAATGCACTTCAGAGACCAACAAGAACTTACCAAGATTTTTATTTGCTAAATACTGCTGCTCTATGAGGACAGAATTCAAACAGTTCCTCTGAAATATTGGCAATACACCCTTTTCTGCCTCAAACTTGAAGCAAAGTCTGATAGAATATATGACTACAATGTGGAAAGGAGTGATCTCTTTGGCACAAAAACCGCATACACCCCACCAAGGCAAGAGAATAGGAATACTTTGTCTTCAGGAAAGAGGAGGCTTGCCAGCACAGCAAAATGACCAGAGTTCTCACACCTATTGGAGAAAGAGGAAATTATGGCCAAAACCTCACAAAACAGTCATAAAAAGTAAAGAAGTCCATGAAGAGCCAGAAGCGATGGGACTCAAATGAAGACCTAAATCCAGTTGGTTAGAGAAATCGGGAGGTGAGGGAGGACCCACAATATTTGCCTTTCGTATACAACCTCTTGGCACAAAGTAGCAGTAAACGACCACCTCAGGAAGTCCTCTAATGCCGTTTTATGTGTTTGCTTTTCTTTTTAACCTGTGGAGGATGATTTTGGGCTGAGGTAATGTTCCCCCTATTTATTTATTTCTATATGAGTATTTTTCCATCCCAGTCTGGAATAATTTTTATGTGCACCAAAGCCTATATGAATGTGCACCCAGGGCCGGACCTAATCAGTTGGTGGCCCCAGGTAAATGGGAGGAACCTGGTGGGAGTGGGCAGCAGGTGCACCCTAATGGCTGCTGCACCGTCCCACAGGGAGAGCGGGGGGTGCACTCTCCCGCCGGGCCCTGCTGCACCCCGGCCACCAGGCTGCTCAGCTGTGGCCCTGCCCCTCCCGGCAAGCACCTGCAAGCATGGCCTGGTCCATTTTGGTGGCTCCTTGAAACTGGTAGGCCCAGGCACTTGGCCCAGCTCACCCGCCCATAGGACCTGCTCTGTGTGTACCACCAATAGAAACACGTTTCTAAATGTGGGCTTTCTGTTGGTCATCTGAGCAGTATTTGAATCTCTCCTGAGTGGCCATACAAGTGCATAGCTTAGAGGGAACACTGGCCTGACCTGAGGGGGTCCCCTCAAGAAAAATGCACTACAGCAGTGGTTCCCAACCCTGCGATCTGCAAACCTCTGGGGGGTCCATGAGGGTGTTGCAGGAGGTCCATGAAAAAAATTAAAGATAAATAACCATACAGAATAAGTTTTAAATAAATTGCTAAGTTACAATCCAACATTTTTAAATTAAATATCTTCCAATAATGTTATTAATTGCTGTCCAAGAAACTATGCTGTGGTTTCCTTTTTCATTTAATGGCACAGAATTTGAGTCTGTTCAGGTATGGCTATGGTCTGAAGAAGTGGGTCTGTCCCATGAAAGCTCACCTAATAAATTATTTTGTTAGTCTTTAAAGTGCTACTTTACTGCTTTTTAGTTTTGACAGTATACAGACTAGCACAGCTTTCTCTCTGTTACTATTTACTGAGTAGTGCCACCTCAGATTCATCCAGGTTTTTTCCTTCCCGAATCATCTTGAGGAAGACACACTAAAGGGGAAGATGATTTGTGTCCCTGGTATTCCTTGAAATTGGCCTTGTATGGGGTCAAGGGCAACTTGGAAAGTCAAGATGCAAAGACAGCCTGTCTGTGGATGTGGATCTTCTGGGAGGCAGGGAGGCATGCAGAGAGTGTGGAGATTGAAAGTAAGGGAAAAGCATAAATATCAAATATCACAATTTTAGATACCATGCTTCCATTGCTATGTTTCTGCTACTGTTGGACTTTGATACAAGTATCCAGTCCAAATTCTGATACCAGATTATCAGTAAACAAACTCAAATAACCCAAATGCTTTGAAACATAGTAATCAGTTTGCTTTCGTTAAAGAAAAACTTTTTTTTCCCTAAAGCAAAGCCTACCGTATGAATGAGAAAAACGTGTAATTTGTGTTTAGATAGTTAGCTGTGTTTTCTTTGCTATGATATAAAAAGGCAATTTAAATTAAAATTCTGCGTTACTGCTTGCAAAGTTCAATATAAATGAAAGGATTAGTTATAAGACTTTCCTTAATATCAGTTGAATCTATCAAAGGTAATTCAGGCAGTGCAGAAAGCATTCTGACAGATGAAAGTATAATGAAAAATTAGAAATAGTTTTTGTAAATTTTATTAATCTTTTCATCTAATTCATTCCTCAGTATATGTGTACTTTCTGCACTATATGATAAATTTCATAAAACACATTTGTTTTGTCTCATGGCCTGATGAGTCTGCAATATGGGTAGAAAAGAAAACAAGATATTTAGCATTTCAAAGTCAGAGAGGTTCTAGATAACCTGCCCTTCCTTAAACATGCTTTACTCTCTGCAGCATGTGCCTTGAAATTTCCAATTTTAATGCACTACTATTAGTGAATTAGAGGAGAACAATCTGACTGTCTTTACACTGTTGTCTGAGCCAGCTCTGGGACTTGCATCTTCTGTCAGCCACAGTTAAATGAGAATCATTTAAAAGTTCTTATTAAACCTCATTCTGTAAACAACAGTCCTAATTTTTCAGATATATCTGCACAAAAGTAAATCAGGCACTCTGGAGGTTCAATCAGACATTTCACACTTGTGATATTTCTCAACTGTACAAGTGGTTGAACTATAGAAACCAAAAGTACTCACAAAAAATATTCACTAAAGGAATTTACAGTAGAAATACACCAGAGAAAAACTGGGAGTACAGGGTGTAAAAAGACCCTCAGATAAGGGTTAGTCTGAGGTAAATATTCCATACTTTCAAGTAAACTGATAGTGTTTACAAAAATATTATTTTCTTCTGTGTTTTAGTCACATCACTACTAATCTACAGAATATTACAGAGACATTGGCAATGGCTCAGAAATTAAGGCTGCATCAAGCCTGTGTCTCCGTTGGGACCTCCCCCGCCCCCCCCCCCCCAAAAAAAAAGGAAGCAGGAAACTCTTAGAAATTTTGAGGGCATAAAAAACTATTCTGAGAATAAAGTCTCAACACACAAATCTCCTTCATCGAAATTCAGACCAGTATCTCATCACATTTTAAAACCTGTACCTGAACACCACAGCACCTAGGAATTCTAAAGTGCTCACAAACACGAATGTCACTCCCAGATCCCATATGGGATATGTCATTCCCATATCACTGATATTCAAAATCTTACATTTTAAATGTTATCTCACTATCCTGCCTTAAATGCAGAGAGCCGCATAGAAAGATAGCCAGTATGGACCACAGCAGCACCCGCACTAGAATACACTTTTCCACCAACACATAAGGGAGCACAGGCTCTGCCAGTGCATCCATGAAAACAAACAGTCTCACTGAGGCTGATGTTTAGGTTCTGTTTTAGACACACACTTTCTGGGGAGAACGTTCCTTTACCTGTTGGATTTGAATCTAGTTCTTCGTAGAGTTGCAGTGTGTGACTCTTCAGGCACAGTGAAGGAGACTCCCTCCACTTATCTTCCGTTTGTGTGGAGTGTGTGTGGAAAGGTTTTGCCTTTGAACAACTTAACTCTTCAGTTTTTGGAATATGAATTCAAAGGGCCTAGCTTATCTCACAGATCCAGTTCATGCAGTAACTGAAATTTAAAGTACTTTCAACTTCCAAGTGGAAACGCAGGACATAAAGCAGAGACCTGTAGCATCTTGTAGGATCACTGTGCGTGGCACATATATTATCTGTAAACATATGGCCAGAAAGCAGTTGTCCTAACTTGTCAATTTACTGGGGATACTCCTGTAAATAAACTGGACAGGAAAGCAGCATAAAGTCATTCTGGAGGTGACATCAAAGTTGCCATGGTGACTTTACAGGAAGCTTTCGTCTGTATATATTCGGGTGTTTGGAAATTCTAGACAGGGGAATTTGAGCACAGAAGAAAAACATGGTGACAAAGAGCTGGATCTATCTTAGGCAAAAAGAAATTTGGAGAAAGTGCTGGTGACCCAGAGCTAGGCTCTGCAAAAGGACATCATGTAATGGTCTTGAATTTCAGCAACTGTCCTATCCCTATGAATAGCAAAGCAAAAAGCCAGGGCCAATTACTAAAGCCCCTTCATAGCCAAAAATCTTCAAGGAAGCTTAGAGCCATTTGTTGGGATCAGTTTTCCAGGTAATCACTACTTTGTTCAAATGTCAAAAAGAGGTTTTTCCTTGTGTTACATATACACTTCTCTTTCCATCATACAATAAATCTTGCATGTGTTCTCAGCATCCACCCTTGCTCCCACTAGAAATAGTGGGCCACACAGCCACACATTAGTTGCATGAATCTGAATAAATAAATGCATATATTGCATCTCTAGAATATTTTCTCTATGAGCAGATTGAGAGATATGTTGGTCATTGGAGGAGATTGGAACATGAAGGTCAGAACAGATAATGAAGGTTGGAAGAAAGTCACGGGAAGGTTTGGATACAGAGAAAGAAATGAACAAGGCAAGAAACTACTAGAGTTTGCTATGCAACATGAGATGATCTGCAACACAAGATTGGAAGGACTGTAGGAAGTGGACATGGCGATCGAATGAAGGGAAGTCCAAGAACATGCTAGACATGATCTTGATAAGAAGATGGGTAACATCAGTACAGCAGTGCTGAACTTTCCAAGGAGCGGGTATAGACTCAGACCAACCTCTAGTATTGTGAGCATCAAGATGAAACTCAAGAGAAAGCATAAAACACAGTTTAAGAAAAGAAGAGATGTGGTAAGGCATAAATAGGGAATGTGTACAGAGCAGCACTCTGTTACTATTAGGAATGAGGGAACAGAGAAAGATCTAGATAAGAGAGTCAAAGGGATAGCCACGGCGATAGAAGAGGCAATTGAGCAGACTGTTCCAGAAGAAAAGATGATCAATAAGAAGTGGATTATGTAGGAGACACTGAAATTGGTCCAAGAAAAGAGACCATTGAAGATCAGAAGGGATGTTTCCGAGAGGGTGGAACAGCTGCATAGAGTGAAATGCAACAAGGTAATGAGTGGCCAGAAAGGATAAAGCGAATTATTAGAGGAGTAGTGTGAAGATATAGAGAGGTATTACAGTGAGTGTAAGATCAGAGAGGTGTATAAGATGATTAGGAATAGTAATAGGAAGTGGCAGCCAAAGCAGATAGTGATCAAAAATGAGAATGATGAAGCACTCATGAACAAGGAGAAGCTTGTGCAGTGATGGACGAGATATTGTACCATCTGTAGAAAGCACAGTCTCAGAGGGACTGATTGAAGACCGGAAAGAGAGATCTCCACCAAGCATTGAGAGCAAAACCAATATTTCAAAGGAGGAAGCAGAAAGACCAATGAAACAACTAAGCAACAACAAGAGCCCTCGAAATGATAAGATCATGGCAGAAATGATCAAATATGGCAGAGAAAGTATGATTCAGGAAATACAATGTCAATGTAATACAGCTTGGAAAGAAGGGAAGGCACCTAAGGGATGGACAAGATCCATGCAAGTAATAACATACAAGAAAGGAAGCACACTGGTGTGCAAGAACTACAGAATGATTGCCCTAATAAGTCATCTAGGCAAGGTGCTGATTATGATACTGATGACGAGACTGAGATGGCAGATGGAACATCTAGCAGACAAGCAAGTGGTATTCAGGAAAGAAAGAAGTACCATATAGCAGATATTGACACTAAGATTGACAGTGGAGGAAACTCGATGAAAGAACAAGAACATCTACAGTTGCTTCATCCACTTTCAGAAGGCATTTGACAGTATAGATGAGAAAGTGACCTGAGTGGTGTTGGAGTGGATAGACTGACATGGTTGAAGGATATCAATGACAATGTGGAGGCAGCAATGAAAATGAATTGGGAAGTTGGTTTAGAACAAATAAAGGTATAAACCAAGGAGATCTGATATCACTGAGTATCTTCATCATACTCCTAGAGAGTGCGATACACAAGATCAAGGAAGAGGAAGAAGGGATATCTGTGCATTGGATGAGAATCAACAACTCAAGGTTCATGGATGATATAGTTATCACTGAAGAAGATGAAGAGAAACTAGCAAGAACAGTGCAGGTTCTAGACAAGGAAGGGAAGCAGCATGGACTGATTATGAACATTGATAAAACAAAAACAATTATATTTGGAGATAAGGAAATAGAAAGGAAGATCACTGTTGATGGGATTGAACGAGAGACGAAAAGTTCAGGTATTGAAGGAGCAACATAATGTATGATCTAGACTGTAAGAAGAAAATAACTAGAATAGCAAAAGCAAGAGTGAGTTTGAAGGCAATGGATAAGATCTGGAAAAGTAAAGTGATTAGCCTAGGAATGAAGCTGAGCATTTTGAAAATGTGTGTATTCAGCAGCATGTTGTACGGATGTGAGACATGGGTGATAATGAAGGATTCAAAAAGAAGGATATTGACATTCAAGATGATTTGTTATAGAAAGATCCTGAGAATAGGATGGATGCAGAAGGTCACCAACAAAGAATGACAAAGGAAAAGACAGCCAAAAAAGAACTTACTGAAGAAGGTTATACAATGGACATTACAGCTCTCTGAGCATACCTGCAGAATGAACGATGAATGAAAAATCAAGACCCTGCTATTCAGCATAATGGACAGTTGAAATAGGAGAGAAAGACCCCACAGAGAATGGGT
Organism: Carettochelys insculpta; assembly: GCF_033958435.1. Lineage (NCBI taxonomy): Eukaryota > Metazoa > Chordata > Testudines > Carettochelyidae > Carettochelys > Carettochelys insculpta. The sequence continues at coordinate 47,077,586 of NC_134147.1, read as the reverse complement.
AGATGATACAGTAGATTGGTGTGGAACTAACCTATAGAAACGAAGCTTCTGCGCACTGGACAGGGGAAGATGGAAGGCAATAGCGAGTGAGACATCAGACACCAACGAGCGCTGAGCCCATGGTTGTTGATAACTTCCTCCACATCCCCCAGCCCAATGGCAGATGCTGGCACAAAAGCCGCTTCTTTCAGTATGGCCTTGATGTTTTTCCCCCCACAATTGTGGGCTATCTTTAATTCCAGTCATCAATAGGTTATTTTCTTTTATGATCAAATAATAAGGAATTTGCTTGAACTTATCTTTCAACAGTGGAAAGTGTGCCTAGGAACCCAGATTTCTAAGTTGAGGGAGCTGTAAATATACAAGTACATATACCTATGTTTCAGGCACCAGTTAAGGTTGCTAAATGACAACAACACCCTTACCAAATCACTTTATTTACAAAAATTAAACATGTAAAAGGCAGAAAATTAAGAAACAAGGACATAAGACATTTAGCATGTTTAGCAGCTGGAGTGCCTATCCTGAGCAGTGAGCACTAAGGAGTCTCAATATTCTGACAGTGATAGTGAATTCTGCTGTAGTGTAGCTGCCTCTTCTAAATGTTTCCTTTTCCTCCACCTTCCATGGGTTTAGCTTCAACCAGCAGCAATTCATGCATATATTACGCTGAAATAAACCAGGCAGTTTACATTAGATGGTCAGGAGATATAGAACTGGGTGCCATCTATACCCTGCTGGTATTTGAGTCCATGCCATCTTGTAATTCCTAGATTTAAGGCCAGAAGAGACCATTATGCTTATCTACTATGATTTATTGCATAACAAGCCATATCATTGTATCCAGGGATTTCTATATCAAGCCCATAACTTTTGCTGGTAGTAGTAGTAGTAGTAGTAGGCGGCATCCTTCAGTCTGCATAGACTATGGATTGCGCCCTTTATAGTTTCAATTGAGGACTTCATTTACAGCGTCTATTGTGACTATGAAGACCCACACAAGAGTGACAGTCCTTGCTGCATCTCTTGCAGATGTAGTGGGTGTCTGGCAAGTCCTTATTGTGCTTTCTGTGCGCTCGCTTCTCCTCTGCTAGCTGTCTGATCTTCATCTCGCCCTTCTGAAGGCCCTTGTGTAACCCCTGCCTCCATCTGCCGCGGTCGTCTGCTAGTTCTTCCCAGTTGTCCAGCTCGATGTCTACCTCTCTGAGGTCTCTCTTGCAGACATCTTTGTAGCGCAACCGGGGGCGTCCGGGAGGTCTTTTGCCAGAGGCTAGCTCACCATACAGGATGTCTTCTGGAATCCTTCCATCACTCATCCTGTGGACGTGGCCAAGCCAGCAGAGTCGACGCTGCCTGAGGAGGGTGTGCATAGTTGGGATTCCAGCTTGCTCGAGGACGGCGGTGTTGGTCACTCTGTCCTTCCATGATATTCCAAGGATGCGCCTGAGGCAGCGCAAGTGGAAGACATTCAGCCTCTTTTCCTGGCGGGCATACAGGGTCCAAGTCTCGCTGCCATAAAGGAGGGTGCTGAGGATGCAGGCTCTGTAGACTTGCATTTTGGTGTGAGTGGACAGCTTGTTGTTATTCCACACTCTCTTGCTGAGTCTGGACAAAGTTGTGGCCACTTTTCCGATCCTCCTATTTAGCTCAGTGTCCAATGACAGGGTGTCAGTGATGGTGGACCCGAGGTAAACGAACTCGTGGATGACCTCTAACGTATAGTTGTCAATGCTGATTGATGGGGATTCAGCAACATCCTGACCGAGTACGTTTGTCTTCTTGAGGCTGATGGTAAGCCCAAAGTCCTTGCATGCTTTGGAGAACTGATCCAGCAGTTTTTGAAGCTGGTCTTCTGTGTGAGACACTACAGCAGCATCGTCTGCGAACAGCATGAACGAAGCACGCTGCACTCCTGCAGTACAAACGCTCACCGAGCCAGAGTACCCAGCAAGCACTTAGAGAGGCCAGAAGAACTGTACAGCAGACAGCCAGGCGCTGTGCCAACAACCACTGGCTCCAGCTATGCAGCAGCATCCAGACCTGTGCCGACTTTGATAATCTCAGAGGAATGTACGAGGGTATGGGGAAAGCATTAGGACCCACCCAGAACAAGATGGCACCTCTGAAATCCAAATCTGGTGAAGTCATTGCTGACAAAGCCAAACAGATGGAGTGCTGGGTTGAGCAGTACTCCGAGCTGTACTCATGCGAGAACGTTGTGGTTGACGCAGCCCTCGATGCCGTTGAGCTCCTACCAGTAATGGACGAACTGGATCAAGAACTGACTGTGGATGAACTGAAGAGAGCCATCAACAGCATTGCAGCAGGAAAGGCCCCTGGTCAGAATGGTATACCACCAGAGGTAATCAAATGTGCCACGGACACACTCCTGGAACCCCTACATGAGCTACTGTGCCTGTGCTGGAAAGAGGGTGAGGTTCCACAGGATATGCGCGACGCTAACATTGTAACATTGTATAAGAACAAAGGAGACAGAAGCGACTGCAACAACTACTGTGGAATCTCCCTCCTAAGTGTCACTGGTAAACTGTTCGCTCACGTCATCCTTGGCAGACTCCAGAAGATTGCTGAGAGGGTGTACCCCGAAAAGCAGTGCGGATTCCGCACAGAGAGGTCTACCGTTGACATGGTCTTCTCTCTAAGGCAGCTGCAGGAGAAGTGCAGGGAGCAGAGAAAGCCACTCTACATAAGCCTTCATTGACCTGACCGAGGCCTTTGACTTGGTCAGCAGGGATGGTCTGTTCAAACTGCTCCACAAGATAGGCTGTCCTCTACGGTTACTCAAGATGATCCAGTCGTTCCACAAAGACATGAGAGGAACCATCCAATATGACGGCGCATTATCGGATGCTTTCAGAATCAGGAGCGGCGTCAAACAAGGATGCGTGCTTGCTCCGACACTGTTCGGGATCTTCTTCGCACTCCTCCTGAAGCATGCCTTTGGATCTTCAACAGAGGGCATCTTGCTGCACACAAGATCTGATGGGAAACTGTTTAACCTTGCAAGGCTGAAAGCTAAGTCTAAGTCTAAGGTGCGAGAACTGTTGCTGGAGCTAAAGCATATCTTTTAGAAAATGGTCCCATCTTTCTCAGAGACTTTAGTGAACAAACAGGATTCCAGAAAGAGAGAGAAAAACCAAACCTCCTAACTCCAGGGGTCGATTCACAGAGTCCATAGAGGAGTTGCCTAAGAGGACACTTTGGCTATGTCTACACTACAGTGATCTGTCAACAGAAGTCACTGCCAGAAGAGATCTTCCAACAAAACTTCTGTTGACAGAGAGAGTCCACACACTAAAGCAAATCGAAAAAGTGATCCGCTCTGTTGACAGAGAGTGGCCATACTGCCAGGCCCTCTCTCAACAAAATAGCTGACCGGAAGCACAGCAGACAGGGCTGCCCAGTGACCTGGAAGTCGTGTCTTTCAACAGAGGGTCCCCCAGAGCAGCCACACAGCTTTTTCATTGATGGATTCTGTTGAGAAAGGCATTCTGCCTTGTGGGGGAGAAGCAGGAGGCTGTCAATAAAAGTAGCAAGTTCTGTTGACAGTATGTTGACAGAATGCATTTTTAGTGTGGATGCTCCACAAATTTTGTCAACAAAATGCCTATTTTGTTGAAAAAAACCTGTAGTGTAGATGTAGACTTTGAGGCTTGGCTTGTCAGGAAATATTACAGCTTCCCTGGAGGACTATAAGTGTGTGTCTCTCTAAGTAGGGCTGGTAAAACATTCTTAGATGGAACTGTTTTCTTTGCAAAAAAGCAACTTTATCTAAATCTAAACATTTTGTAGGAATGTGTCATTTCCACTAACATTTTCCAAAGCCAAAAATGTAAATGATTCATTTATTTTCTCATTACATTTAGATAAGAGTCAAACATTTTCATTTTGAGATGGTAAAAATTTTTCTGACGAGCATTTCAATTCATCACAATTATATATAAAATATTGAAATATATTACATGTAATAAAATATGTATAACTATATGATAAAAGTTAAAATGACTGAAAAGCTAAATAAAAAGTTAAAAGTTTACTGAAATATTTAAGTAGAAATGATGTTGTAGCCATGTTGGTTGCGGAAGAAGAATTCAGTGTAAGCTTAAAAGCTTGCTTCCTTCACCCTCAGAAGTTGCTTATGTTGGTCCATTTTGCCTTCTGAATATTACATGTATAAAAAAATGAAAGATCATCATCCAAAGAAATTTTTCTACATGTTTGTTTAGCAGTGAAAAAAAGTAACTTTTTGGCTAGATTTTGGAACCAATTTTTTTAAAGTGTTAGAATTTGATCTAGAATGGAAATTCTGTTTCCCAATTGTTTTCTCTCTAAGCAGTGAAAGTTATGGTCCCTCAGTGATTGAACCAGAGGCCAAAGAGAGATTGTGTAGTACAAGTCTGGATGACTTCGTTCATGCAAAAGCAGCACAGAATGAATTGTGCCCTTTCTACATATTTCCTAGCTTGTATCCTAGTAAGAAGATTCCAATGACATTAATTATTGGCAGATGTAACTGGGTTGAGAAAAAAAAGTCAGTCGTATTTAATTAACAGCCTGAGAAATTGAGACTTAAAGATCAGAGGGGTTGGGAAGTATTTTCCTAGCAATGCTCGATGAATGAAGCATACAACTCCCATTATCAACAATGCTGCCGAAAATATAGTGTCTTACATAGCCTTGAAAAAAATAGCAATGCTCAGGAGAGCAGAGGCAGGATCAGAAATGACTCTGCTGTGAAATCTTTGCCTTTCTGCACATCAGATGGGGCATCTAGAGTGAAGACCTAGAGATGGCTGAAACAATCACTGGTTTTAATGTAGTTCACTATCCATCCAGAAATTCTTTGCTTGTGCAGTAGCAGGAGTGGCAGCCTATTCCTTGGCTGTCCTAAAATATTACACACTCTCGTGGAGGCAGCATTTGAACAAAAGTGTTACAACGTGTCCTTTGCAGATCTATGCTTTTGAGAACGTTTCCAGTCTAATTATAAAACTCACAGGAAAACCTGATACTACCTTGGGCACTAATGTCCTAACTAATAGAAATGGCTTCGCTATTTATTTTTCAGAGTGAGAGAGTCAATAGTTAAAGCCTGGAGCTCACCACTCTCAGTAGACCTACTAACCAGAGGAAAGCTCATTTTGATGGAAGCTGCATGGCATGATGGACATTTTTAACAAGCGAGAGAAACAAGAAGTAAGGATAGTACTCCCATTTTCAGCTTTTATTTTGTATTTCTCGAGCGTAAAGGTCAAGCGCAGGCAACAGCATGCAACTGTTTAATGAACGAGGCCCACAGAGTTTTCTGGGCTTTTTTTCTCGTGTGTGAAATATGTTCTTACTTTTAACCGTCCGATAAGTATAAAATATATAAACTCAGTTCTAAAAGTAACTTTGATTTTCCTCCTACGCCAGTGATTGGTAACTTAGGCTAGCGAGTGAGCTGCAAGAGTGATCCTCCTTCAACTCAGTGGGCCACAAGGTTGTTGTAACCAACATGAACTCCCAGTTTTGCTAACTGCACTTGCATTGCTCATTGCAAGGTGTGCCGACTGAATCATAGCAGCACTTTGAGTGCAGAAGTAGCACAGAGTTCTTGCAGTCCATGTTGTGGGCAATCAACACACACATCACTTCACGAGCCCTTGCTTTACACTTGTGTCACTTCAGTAATGTTGGTAGAAAAACTATACCTACGCAGCTGGAAACTGATGAAATCTGGCCATTCTGTGCATAGACAATGATAAACAAAACGTCTCACAGGCCACACAGAGAAACCTGATAAGCTAAATGTGGCCCAAAGGGCGCACATTGCCCACCAGTAATACTAACTTCCTGATACTAATTTGTGGTGGCCTATTTTCTAAGGATTGCCAATACAACTTATTCAACCTTTATTCAACAGGCCATTTTTTTTCAAAACAATTAGTCAGTGAACACAATTTGCACCTTTAAAATCTGAGCCTGTATTTTGAACCTAGAATTGGCTTGCAGGTATATTGGCAAATACAGCTCAGCTGCAGATATACATCTGTGTACTACTGCTCCTAAACACATGATTGCTGGTGCAAACCAGACAGAGATTCAGGGACTCCTTCTGCCACCTGCAATTCATATTTGCAGGCACAATTGAGGGGCGGGGGGAAGAGAAAGGCAGGAAACTGGAAGAGAAGCTCAGCTTCTGCTCTTTTGAAAATATGTCTAAGATCTTAAAATGTAAGAATGACTTGATGCAAAATGAAGCCTTGATGAAAGAGAAGCCTGCATAGAAAGACTTTCACTGCAATGGTTTCACTGAAAATATAATTGGTTGGTAAGTTAAAAAAAATAATTTCTAGATCTGGCCCATTATGACTTAGAGCATTAAAGACATTCCATAAATTGGAAGCAGGGGTGGGGAACTATTACAGGAGTGTTGCAATCCTGATATATCCATAGCCTCACACGTTTTTAGAAAATTTCGCAGGTCTAATACTTTAATCCATTCAGGAAAAAAAACAATAAAGCAAACAAAATATTTACAGTGTCAAAGTTCTGTTCCTTCAGCAGCTCAAGTAACGGAGCAACAAGCTATGTTTCTAATAGAGACTCATACATGAGCTTTATTTCATATAATATCAATGTGGAAAATCAACCGGGATACTCAGTGTGCATAGAGTTATACACATATTTCTAAAATCAAGGACTTACTTTTTTTTTCTTTTTTTTAAGCCGGTTCCTTCTCTGCACTTATTCATCCTCAGTCAAACTCAGCAGAAGTTGTTACTTCTTTTAGCTGTCACGGCTGTTTTCATATCAGCAGATGATACCAATTCTTGTGACACTAATTAATTTCAGTAAGGCTAGTCTATACTAGAACTGCTATATCGGGGTCCCCCGAACACAGGTGCCAAGGGTGACATGTCAGCTGATTTTCATCAGCACAAGAGGCAGGAGCTCAGCCCTGTCCTCCTCCACCATGCAGCCATGAGCTTGCTCAAAGCCATGCTATCAATGGATTAACAAAAGACCAGCTAATGAGACCAACCACCACCTAAATAGTAAAGCTCTGCATCTTAATTTATTTATTAATGAAGCTAATGTAAGTAGGACTATCAGTGACCTTTAAAAGTGTCACCAAGAGGTGTGGACCATACATAGAGATTAAAAGGTCAAATGTCAGCACTCTGCCTCAGAAAGGTTGCTGACCCCTGTACTACATCATAGCATGTCTGATGAAGATGCTATAATGCAGGTGCAAGAGAGTCCTCTCAGTGGCATAATAAATTCACCTTCACAATAGGCAATAGCTACACCAGCAGAAGAAGCTGGCCACAGCAGTTGGTGTAACTTATGTTGCTCAAGGGAACCGGGTGGGAGAGCAGTTGCTTATTCATGGCCAAGTGATGTATACTTCATTGAAGTAAGTGGTCAGGCAGACCTGGCTTAATTAATAATCTGTCAAATTTTGACTCTGTTATTCTCACCACAAACATACTGATTATTGTAGTTTACATATGAGGAGAAGAGCTCTAAAATAATTTTAGATATCCCTGATTAAGCCACTTGTGAGCTAATTCAATAATTCGAAAAACAAATCCATAGATTCACATCGCATCTGCCATGGAAAAAGTTAAATAAGAGAAATTTGTTGCCATGTTAAAAACCTTCTACCAGAAATGTCAGGCCTCAGCATGTTTTATATCCAAGTTATAAACCCTAGAAAATGGGGATTTGTAATGGAAATGCTGATGCAACATTATAGCATTCCAAACAATGCTATAATTACATTTCCCGATTGCAGACTGATTGAAAGAATTGCCGTACAGGACAAAAACATCATAACTCATCAGAAAGAGTCAATCAGAATTCTTGGATTATAGAAAACTCATGAGACACTTATCTATACAGCCACAGCCAGAAGATGTCAGGGAATCAATTCATATAACGTTCCCGCTTAATGAAATCTGCATACAAAATTTATGAACACACTAATGTTCCTTTTCATCACAAGTTATTAATGGTCAATTTAATTAATACCTATATCTGGAGTGCTTGGGTTCTGTATGATATTTTAATCATCTTTAGCCATGTATTTAAATGTATTTCATTTTATATCCATCAGCTCTTTAGAGATAAGAAAGCCTTTATATTAGCATGGAGATATTCAAGGTAGTAACTAATTTTGTCTTTACGCTGTTATTGATGTCTTTAAAATTTACTACCACCAGAACAGAACTACATGTTCCAGTATAATAGCATTTGTTTTAATGCCCGAAAAATAAGATAAGTTTGATTTTTCAAGAGAGAGATTTTACACTGTCATTCCAAAGCATCTTTATGGTTTACCTTTCTAACTTGAAGTTCCCCATTTTAATCCAAAATCTACTACCCTTCAAAGAACCCATAGCTGGAAAACCTGACATTTATACAAGTAAAAAATAATAAAAAAAACCTTTATGATACAAACATCAATATATTTAAAGTGAAATGAAATTTCCAATTTTCCCATATTTACCTTGTAGCTTGGAACAAGCCTTTAAAGTAATTCAGAAGATATTCTTACAAAAGAAAGAAGAGAAGAGATCATGAAAGGAAGATAAATAGTGGTAGCAGCAGTGCTGACAGCTGTTGTGGGCCCAAGGGCAAGGTAGGAGGGGTCCAAGTGCCCCACCTTGGTGGAAAGGGTGGGGCTTAAGGTAGTCAGCCCTGGCTGACCCCCTCCCCACTCCCTGAGTGGCCGCAATTTTGTTTTAATTTAAAAAGTTTTAACACATTATATTAAGTTTAGGCCTTAACATTTCAAATTTATTTTCATAGAATCATAGAAGATTATGGTTGGTAGAGAACTCAGGAGGTCATCGAGTCCATCCCAAAGCAGGATCAACCCTAACTAAACTATCCCAGCCAGGGCTTTGTCAAGCCAGGACTTAAAGACCTCCATGGATGGCAAATTTTACCATTTCCAGAAGGGATGGATAGCTCAGTGGTTTGAGCATTAGCCTGCTACACCTGGGGTTGTGAGTTCAGTCCTTGAGGAGGCCATTTAAGGACTGGGCAAGCATGTGTCAGAGATAGTGCTTGGCCCTCCCAAGAGGGTAGGGGGCTGGACAAGATGACCTCCTGAGGTCCCTTCCAGTTCTAGTAGATGCATAGCTCCAATTTACATATGTATAAAACCCATTCCAGAGCTTCCACACCCTCCTAATGAAATAAATTTTTCACCTAATATCCAACCCAGATCTCCCCTCACTGCAATTTGAGACTCCCTGTTCTGCCATCTGTCACTATTGAGAACAGCCTCTTTGAAAACTCCAGTTGGGTAGTTTAACACTGTTATCAAATCCCCCCTCCCTCTCTTCTTCTGCAGACTAAACAAACCCAAATCCCTCAGCCTCTCCTCATAGGTCACATGCTCCAGCCCCCTAATCATTTCCTCCTTTTCCTTGAACTCTCTCCAATTAATCAACATCTGTCTTGAATTATGGGCACCAGAACTGGACACTGCTCCAACAGTAGTTGCACTAATGCCAAATACAAAGGTAAAACAACCTCTCTCTCCACCAATGTTCCCTTTAATTTCTCCATCCATGTCCAGAATAAATTTTATTACATGCAGCAAGACAACAGAGATGTACAGCATCAGTAGAAGCATATGCTGCCAGATGCGGGCAGCTGTGCTGCTAAAAATCAGCAGGGGCAGCCCAAGCACTCAGCTTACAGGGAACACTGCTCTCTACTCCTACTCAATATTCCCCATTTATACATGCCAGGATTGCATTAGCTGTTTTGAGCACAGCATTACACTGGTAGCTCATGAGAAGTTGATGCACAGAGTAAGTGGTTTGGCTGTGATGGCCAACATTATGGTAATCAAAAACATGCTCCTCTTCTTATATGGTAAAGACCAAGCCTAACCCTTTATTCACTGCATCAATTTAATTTACGTAAAATCTAGAGGAGAACGAGCAAGACTGAGTTAGAAAAAGTACAGTAGCAGACACTCAGCAGGATCTCTGGGCATGCCTAGCTTCCTTTGGCATGGATGCTTCAGGAAATGCATGGGCATGCCCATGTGGAAAAACTGAGTCCCCCAAAGGATGCAAATACAAATCTAAGCAGCATGTGTATTTTTCTGTCTTACCACTCTATTTTAATTAGGTATAAATCTTTACTCCTCTGGAGTCTGCAAAACTGCTCTTATAACTATAATGTCTCTCAAAGCTGTTTCTATTCCAGTTCATGTTATGAATAAGGGCAATCAAAATTCATTAAAATTCATTGTAAGGCAGTTCAATCTGCCTCGATTTTCCCCTTTTCACCAAGCAGGATAACATATGCGCAAACTATTGGGCTAAGGCAGCAAACTAACCTGAGAATGGCACCAGCCAAATCAAATTACAGGAGAGCATTTGTATTAATGCTGCTGAATTTTAAAAATGCAATGTACAAACCACATTGGTATTATTTGAATATCTCATATTACATTCTAAACCAGAGATCTTTTAAGCCACATGTTACGATGGCAGTGGATGATCATATAAGTGGGCTACATTTGGCAGAAAAAAAGTTAATCCTAAAAGAGGAGAGACCTTTTTGCATGTAAATATCAGTAAAGATTACAGAGAAACACATGAAACAAAGTTTGTACACCTGAAACACGTAGCATTAATAAATAATTATACCCACTGTGATATGCACATCCTGGCTAACAATTTGCAGACCTTCACAAAAAAACATCTCCTCTTCTATTTCATACTTTAAAGTTAGATTTAAATGGTAATGTTCATGAAGAAAACAATGCAAAATCTTTGTGGGAGTCTAGTGTGCCATGGATGAGTGCACACCACTTCTCTAATGTCAGCAAGCTATGTGTTCATGATCAGAAATGGAAACATGCTCTTCAGCCTGAGTTTTCCATTTTAATGTTTATAGTGCAACCTAACATTGAATGGCATGTATTTACTCAACGTATGAGTTGGACCTGGAAAGCCTTACTTAGGAAAGTAGTCTTTACTCATGCAAGCTGTTTCACTAAATCACTAGGGCACTTGCATTAATAAGGACTGTTCATGGAAGGAAGAATGGGCCAGATGAACCATTAGATTTCCTCCATTTACTCTTTCCTTTGTGAGTTTTTACAAGACTAGAAAGATTAAATTACAGGATCAGAGGAACCGCCAGCCACTCCTCATGTACAATTCCCAACAATATCAATGAGAGTTATGAGAGCGCAGCATCTGCAGCTTTAGTCCCACGGACTGCACAATATTAACAGCAGACCTGGCAGGTTAATCCTCTATAGATAAAGTGTTATTATGGAAGCACATTCTAATTGCTAGGCAAAACTCATTTTCAAAAATCACGCTCAGTTTTGAGATATAAAATTTAACCCCCTCCAAACTGCTTTACCTACATAGTCATGTTTTGCTGGATGGGAGCCTGTAAAAACGTGCCTAACATTGAGCACATGAGCAGACTCACTGACTTCAAGCTTAGCTGCCTTACTGGACCTTGGCCATAGTCAAGGGTCAGCAACCAAAACAAGAAGAGACATCTTCATTTGTGAATATGTCCTTAATAAAAACTATCCAACTATATTTTTGTAACCCTATTTTAAGAAGAGCATACAAATAGGTTGTGTCCACACTGGCATTCCTCTTTAGAGAGAGGAATGCAAATGAGGGAAATCTAAAATGCAAAGCAGGCACTGATTTACATATCATGCTTCAGTTGCATAATCTCTTCTGAAAAGAGTCTTTCGAAAGAAAAAAGCAGTGTAGACAGGGCTCTTACAAAAGTAAACCGCATCTTCCAAAGAAGCCTTCTTCCTGAAACAAAATAAAGAGAACTGTTCTTTCGAAGATGGGGTTTATTTTCGAAACAGACCCATCTACGCTGCTTTTTTTCTTTCAAAAGAATCTCTTCCGGAAAGAGGTTATGCAAATGATGCATAATATGTAAATCAGTGCCTCACTTGCATTTTTAATTACCCTCATTTGCATTCCTCTTTCAAAAGAGAAATGCAGGCGTAGACACAGCCACAACGATTTGTAACGTGATACGTGTTTACTGCAGGATGTTCACTATTTATTCTATTTTCTCACACTTTACATGTTTGTTTGTACCACTGTCTTTTTGACTTTCACTCCCAAACCTTCTGTCTCTCTCTGGGTGACACTGGGGGAGTTATCCAACGCTTCATTGTCACATATCGTTTGCTATATAGATATGAGTTATTCACTTTTGGGCTTTTAGATGTTCACTATTTATAGAAAATAATCTGGAGAGCTCTCTCTTTTTTTTTTTTTTTTTTTTTTTAAACTTTGAATTATAGTGTTGGAAGCCACAAAGTCGTCCTTAAAGAGTTGCATGGAGCTCTGGAGCTGCAGGTTGCAGACCCCTGGCCATAGACATTCTACTGTTTTTCTTTTTTATGATTTAAGATTTTTAGATTTCTTTCCAGACTTTGACCTTCTGGAGCAAGCACTTTTCTTTCAGATCTTAGGCTTCAGAGTAGGAAATCCCAGCTTCACTGATGTCATTCTGTACTTTAACAGGGACTTCAGTGGAGACAGGATTTCATCCAGAGAATACAGTGATTTCTTATTATTCTAGATATAACCCTTTGATACACCCAGTGTCATCTGTTGGACTTCTGTGATTAATGGGAGAAAGTAGGATTTGAACACATTATTATAATGTAATGCAGTATTATTCGTAGGTCCTCAGATGCTATGGTGTGGGGCACTGTTACAAGCAGATAAGTACACACAGACATTGATATAGGAACAATGCTGAACCCTGCTTCATTACGTGATCTGACCTCCTGAAATAATTTTTTTTCAGTTATGGCTGTCATTAATTTAAATTACGCTGTTAATTGTTCTTTGTAATACACTAAATATGTGTATCTCACCCCCGTATCATCAAGGAACTGGCATTGTCAAGGAAAGTCAAACTGCAGCCCCCACACATGTAATAGCTTTCCATTAGTTTTCCCATTTCACCTGAATAATTCCTGATAATCATGAATAATGATGTTATTTGACATTCTAATGATATTACGCTGTGCAACTTCAATCCATCAGTCACTGTCAGAAAGGTCAAATATTTGTATTCCATTACATTATCCAGAGTTCATTAAACAGTTAAATGACTTTATACAGTTTAATTATACTTCCAAATGAAACTAGCACATATCATTTAGATGCTAGGATCTAAGCGCGCGTCACCATTTTAAAGAAAGATTGTAATTTTGGATATGCTGTGGCAAAGATATACTTCAAATAATAGCTTTTTATCTGGATGAAATCCTGAGTTTACTGGGTACAGGTACAATTAAACAATACGGCTATGTCTACACTAGAAGCGTCTGTCAACAGAGGTTACTGTCGACAGAGAAATCTCATCGGAACCTCTGTCAACAGATTGCATCTACACCTAACTTGCTCTGTCGACAGAGCTGCCAGACTGTACTGCTCTCTGGTGCCAGAAAGCAGAATGGCAGCTCTGCAAAGGGCTGGCAGGAGAGTCTAAATTGACTTAGGTTGACAGTACTCTGTTGAGAGATTGCTATGCCTCAAATTTTTGAGGAATAATACTGTCAAGGCAAATGCAGAGTTCTGCCAAGAATCTGTAGACAGAATGCTCTAAGCGTGTAGGTGCTCCCTGAGTTATGTCGACAGAAGGGCCCTTCTGTTGACGAAACTCTCTCGTGTAGACCCAGCCTATGTGTTCTTCAGTTTCCCAGAAAGTTTTTCATGTTTTTCAGCAAAAATGACTAATAGGGATTCAAACATACAACCAGCTTTCAGAGAGGAGACCATCAATTCCTGTATCACTAAATTTTCTTTTGGGAGAAATTGCTTATTGACTAACAGTATTTGTAGGCAAGACATTGTCTCTGCAGTTTGCATTCGAGTTAGTGGCATGCCATAGAAAAAGAAGCAAATAAGAAAAAGCTTGCTCCCAGTGATATTTTGTCCTACATTAAGTAGGAATGCAAGCAATTTAGAGCACATTTTGACACAAACAATTCAGTCAGTTACCTGCTGTGCTGACCAAAACCATCATAAAATACAAGCATGAAGCATGTTCTCAGAATGTAAAGAGCACCACTTTATTAATGCTATATATTCAAAAACAGACTGATGCCAAGTTATCTCAGTAAATATTTAGTAACAAACTACTATGGTAAGTAAACGGTACTTCTTGCTTAGCATAAATCCAGCACTTTCATATCAAAGCCATTTTCTTCTAGAAGAAAAAATTGGAAGATATGACACAGTCATTAAGTAGCCATCAAAAGTAACATACTGATTTAAGGAGCCTTGCAAAGAAATCACAGCATCAGTGATTGCACTGAATGTCTCCACTCAGTCACAATCTTCTGAATGAGAAGGTGCATTAGGGAGAGAAACAAGGGGAATTAATATAAAGAAAGAGGGTTAGTGGCTGCAGGAGGGTAAATGAGAACCAAAAAAAAAACCCTAACAAGCAACCCATTTCAGCTTCCTACAAATGGTTATTAAAATTATGGGTTTTTTTCCCGTTTAGTTGCAAATTGGCCACTTGCCCTGCCTGTCTCAATCTCAAGTCATATCAAATACTCCCAACCCCTCTTTCTGGATCAGATATGCTTTAGTCACTGGATGATTTCATGTCAGTGGAGAAAGTGAGCTCCTCCACTTAAATGCAGAGAACAAGGAGAGTTCTAAATATAACCTGTGATTCTAAATATAACCTGATCAACATTTTCAGCAAGTTGCCTTCTCCTGCTGTACAGCACAACTTCGAGCCCCAAGTTAGGCATCTGGGCTCCTCATGCATTAGTAGGGGAGAGATAGGCCCCTACAGAAAGGATCATCAGAAGTCAGCAAGCTAAGCAGGGAGCTGTCTCGACTCGCCCAGGGTGAAATGCAGAAGAAAATCAAAAGGAGGATGATCAAACTCCACAAAGGTACTTTGTTACCTGCTGTTGATCTGCACCAGCTATTGATCTGGGAGGCGTCTATCTCCAGTCAGGATTCCTAGCTGTGGCTGCTCTTTTAGAGCTGGTGCCTAAGACAGGGCAGACCTTTTCCACCACCCCTCTACCCCCAATATACCAACACCCATTTATGCCCCAAAACCCTGAGATGTGAGAGATCCATTCTCCAATCCCTGCTCTGCCCGAGTTCCTGCACCCACATTCCAAGTAAGGGCACTAACCACTAGGCTACGGGAATTCTGAGCTCAGGCTGTCGGAAGCTGTTTCACTGCATAAAAATGAATATTCACTGGGTCAGAAAATGGGGAGCAAGTGAGTGTGACTCTTTAGCCAATTGATTCATACATTCACTGGGATGGGGGAGAACTAAATTCAAACTCTGTTCCAATGGCTACTCAAGGAGAATAGTAAATCACACCTGGGTTTATAGTAATAGACTCAAAGGGTATGCCTAGACCTCAATTAAGCTCCCGTGGCTAGCCCAAGGGGTGCAAGCTGTAGGGCTGCAAAATTGACATATGGGCATCTGAGATTGGGCTGCAGCATGGGGTCCCAGGACTCTGGCTCAAGCCCAAGCCTAAGTGCCTACACTGCAATATTATTGGCCTCCAAGTAGAGCCCCACAGCCTGAGTCAGCAGACACAAGCCAGCCGCAGGTTTTAATGGAAGGTACTTATCCAAGAAGCTCAATCTACTTAGCTAAACATAGAGAAGGGATGGCTTGGCTACAGTTGGGAAGTATCTACCTGGGGAACAAATATTTAATCATGGACTCTTCAATGTAGCAGACAAAGTAGTATCACAATCCAATAGCTGGAAGTGCAACTTAGACAATATTAGTTTGGAAATATGGTGCAACTTTTTAATAGTGACTATAGTTAATCGTTAGAACAAAAAAGATTTGTGGTGGATTCTCCATCAACGATGCTGCTAAAATCACAAAGGGATCTGCTCTAGAGATTGTTGTGGGGATGTTCTCCGGACCGTATTAAACAGAAGGTCAGACTAGCTGATCTCAATCATCACTTCTGGCCATATGTTTTATGCATGCCCCAGACAAGACCACTACACCCTGAGCTGTTAGGTACAATGGTAGAATGTGAGGTTTAGGCTCAGTTAAGCATCTAATCCCTTTGTGAATCTAGCTCTTAGACGCCTAACTTCCACTGATTTTCAATGCAATTTAGCGTATCTCTGCATTGCATCTGGGAACATGCTTCCCAGCATGGGCAGACAAAACACACTTGTTAGGCTCACACTAGCATGCTAAGTACACTAGTGTTGTAGGAGCAGCACAGGTAGCTAGCTGACTGAATACAAACCTGAGAGGACACACTGGTCAAACCATGGTCTATGCTACCTCAAGCAATAGTTCTGGGTTTAACACGCTAGCTCAAGCACAGCTGGAACAGGTCTGTCCACTCTCAGAGGAAAGAACGCTCCCAGCTGCAAGGCAGATGAACACTTAGGCCTCTAGGTCACTGCAACTCTGCTCAGGCCAATGCCAAAATACATTTTCAAATCTGAGAGACAGGGTGTGAGAAGTAGCATCTTTTATTGTACCAGCCTCTGTCAGTGAGACTTGCTGATGTAGCTCCCACCTCTCAGAGAGGTGGAGTAATTATGCTATCAGGAAAGTTCCCCTCTGGAGGCACAGCATATCTTTACCAGAGACATTACAGCAGAGTAGCTGCATCAATGTAGCTATGCCAATGTCAAGCTCTACAGTAGATTTGCCCAGAGATGTTAATAGGACATTTAGTGCATTAGATGAGGTATATCATATGTTCGGAAAGGCACATGCAGGATCCCTCAATCTTGAAAGATGCGTTGTGGGGGCGTTGATCATTGTAATTGTGAAGCTGTGTCTACAGATTTTGCTGTTATTGTGGAAGGGTCTGGTGCAGCTTTGAATTGTCTGTGGGGAACTAGCTTTCAGTGATTAGCTTGGAGAAGCTGGGCGTTTGTTTGAAAGTCAGAAGCGACAGTTGAGGAAAGATTTCTTTCAAAATGGGGTCCCTATTAAGGACTAGTTGTAGTTGTTTGAGGACACGCCATATGGGTTTCTGCGAAGGGTGCAGGTAACAACGGGGGGTACGGGATAGGAAGGGTCATTATTTATGCACTGAAGCAGATTATCCTGGGATGTTTGGGGACCCATTCATGGTGTAATCTACTTTTCAGGTGAAGCTTCCTTGTTTGGTGAAGTCAGGTGTAGGTGCGTTAAGATGAGCATCTTGTGCTTTCTCCTTAAATTATATTCTCTGGCATAGGTGACTTGAGGTGGCACTTGGGATGTGCACTGGCTGCCATGAAACTACCAAATTTTAATTGCTAAATGGGGTTCCCCCACATGCCGCCTCCCTGTCCCTCTGGGTGGCCATCCTTGCAGGCACAGGTCTCTCCTCTTCTATGGTATCTGAGTATCTGCCTGTAAATAACATATTTTTTCTTGCATTTGAGATAGATACTGGATCTATGAAGCGAAGTATGATGATCCATGGATTTCTTATATATAGTTGTCTATGGGGATACCTTTGCACTAAAGCTGATTGTGATGTCCAGGAATTTTATGATAATATGAGACAATTTCACAGAGTTTAACAGATGGATGTGGTTGCTGAAGTCATGGCGGAAAAAAATCAGTGAGAGAGTTTAAGCCATCCATCAAGAAGACAAAATCATCATTGATGTACTTCAGGTAAGATCATTGGTACTGTGGTGCATTGGTCCAGAAAAAATTCTTCAAGGTGGCCTGTGAAGAAGTTGGTATTTTAGGGAGTCCTCCGAGATCCCCCGTTGTTCCGCTGGTTTGTGCGGCGTGTTATTGAACGTAAACTTGTTATGCATGAGGCTGACATGGATAAATTGAAAGAAGTATTTTGGTTGGATATCCAAGGGCTGTCTAATCCGTTCTTTTTTTTAGCTGTGATACACAGAGTAACTTTCCCAGATCCAAAGAAGAGCTCTCAGATACAAACAGAATGGCTCAGAAGCTCATCTCTCTGGCCAGCAGAAGATGAGCCAATAAGAACATAAGAACATAAGAATGGCCATACTGGGTCAGACCAAAGGTCCATCCAGCCCAGCATCCCATCTGCCGACGGTGGCCAATGCCAGGTGCCCCAGAGAAGGAGAACAGAAGACAATGATCAAGTGATTTATCTCCTGCCATCCATCTCCTGCCCTTGTTCTGATGTCTAGGGCACCATACTTTATCCCTGGCTAATAGCCATTTATGGACCTAACCTGCAAAAATTTATCAAGCTCTTTTTTAAACCCTAATAGAGTCCTGGCCTTCACAGCCTCCTCGGGCAAGGAGTTCCACAGGCTGACTGTGCGCTGTGTGAAGAAAAATTTCCTTTTATTGGTTTTGAACCTACTACCCATCAATTTCATTTGGTGTCCCCTAGTTCTTGTATTATGGGAAAAGGTAAATAATTTTTCTATATTCACTTTCTCCACACCATTCATGATTTTATATACCTCTATCATATCGCCCCTCAATCGCCTCTTTTCCAAACTGAAAAGTCCCAGTCTCTCT
Organism: Carettochelys insculpta; assembly: GCF_033958435.1. Lineage (NCBI taxonomy): Eukaryota > Metazoa > Chordata > Testudines > Carettochelyidae > Carettochelys > Carettochelys insculpta. Next base: position 47,059,050 of record NC_134147.1, on the reverse strand, counting down.
AGCCTCTCCCCATATGGGACCCGTTCCAAGCCCCTAATCATCTTAGTCGCCCTTTTCTGAACCTTTTCTAATGCCAATATATCTTTTTTGAGGTGAGGAGACCACATCTGCACGCAGTACTCAAGATGTGGCCGTACCATAGTTTTATATAGGGGAAGTATGATATCTTTTGTCTTATTATCGATCCCTTTTTTAATAATTCCTAACATCCTATTTGCCTTACTAACTGCCGCTGCACACTGCGTGGATGTCTTCAGAGAACTATCCACTATAACTCCAAGATCCCTTTCCTGATCTGTCGTAGCTAAATTTGACCCCATCATGTAGTACGTGTAATTTGGGTTATTTTTTCCAACATGCATTACCTTACACTTACCCACATTAAATTTCATTTGCCATTTTGCTGCCCAATCACTCAGTTTGCTGAGATCTTTTTGTAGTTCTTCACAATCCCTTTTGCTTTTGACTGTCCTGAACAACTTGGTGCCATCTGCAAACTTGGCCACCTCACTGCTTACCTCATTTTCTAGATCATTGATGAACAAGTTGAACAGGATCGGTCCCAGGACTGACCCCTAGGGAACACCACTAGTTACCCTCCTCCATTGTGAAAATTTACCATTTATTCCCACCCTTTGTTTTCTGTCTTTTAACCAATTCCCGATCCATGAAAGGATCTTTCCTCCTATCCCATGACCACCTAATTTACATAAAAGCCTTTGGTGTGGGACCATGTCAAAGGCTTTCTGGAAATCTAGGTATATTATGTCCACTGGGTGCCCCTTGTCCGCATGTTTATTAACCCCTTCAAAGAATTCTAATAGATTAGTTAGACACGACTTCCCTCTGCAGAAACCATGCTGACTTTTGCCCAACAATTCGTGCTCTTCTACGTGCCTTGCAATTTTATTCTTTACTAGTGTTTCTACTAATTTGCCTGGTACTGATGTTAAACTTATCAGTCTATAATTGCCAGGGTCTCCTCTAGAGCCTTTTTTAAATATTGGTGTTATATTGGCCGTCTTCCAGTCATTTGGTACCAAAGTGGATTTAAAGGATAGGTTACAAACCACTGTTAATAACTCTGCAATTTCACATTTGAGTTCTTTCAGAACCTTTGGGTGAATGCCGTCCGGTCCTGGAGATTTGTTACTATTCAGCTTATCAATTAACTCCAAAACCTCCTCTAATGTCACTTCAATCTGAGTGAGTTCCTCAGATTTGTCACCTAAAAAGGCTGGCTCAGATTTAGGAACCTCTGTAACATCCTCAGCCGTGAAGACTGAAGCAAAGAAATCATTTAATCGCTCCGCAATGGCACTGTCTTCCTTGATCGCTCCTTTAATAAAAGATATTACCTCACCCAGTTTGTGTCTCTAATATCTTGGGACTAGCATGACTACAACAATACTCTATTTTAAAATCTGAGCCTTTTGGCTGCCAAGTAGATATACAACATTTTAAAGATAATTGCCATTCTGTTTAAGTCATCTTTCCTTGTTTGTTTTATGAAGTATGGAAAAGACATTATTTTCATTTAGATTCTGTTCAAAACTCATCTTCCAACATCATTAAATTTCTCAAGGCTGCCACAATGTATTGTTCAATTTCCAACCCCTTGTAACAACTCCCATTTTAGATTTTTAAGCCTATGAGATGGCATTTGAATGTTCAGTTAAAAGACATTATCCAATTTACTTCAACTAATTTTTTTATTCTTCCAAATTTAATAAGCTCTCATTTATTGGCATTGATAGTAAAACCAAAAACTCTATTTCTGAACTATCATTTTTGAAGTTTCTAAACAAAATCATGGAGTAATATCACAGGCAAAGGAAAAGTCAGTTAATTTTACTTTATTCCTCTCAAATCAATGCCAAAATTGTTAGCACCTGAATAGTTATATGATTCACAATGGTTAAAAACAGGGGACTAGGAATCAGAACTCCTGAAGGTTATTCCCTGAATCAGTTTTACTTCCTTCATTTATAAAATTCTCAGTAAGCGGCCAAATCATAACATCTGGATGCCCATTACAGAAGATGACATGATTTATAATTTATAAACTGCTCATCCCACCTCAAAAAGTAAATTAACATCTCCAAAAATAACCATCCCCACTCTATAGTAAACATCATACTAAACCTGTTTGTGATTTTGGGTACGTCTATGCCTCAGCTTACATATTTCTCAATTGAGTGATAATCATATTTACCTAACGCCCACCCCTATGTGCTGGACGGCTTAATGCTACTTAGAGGGAAGTTTTCCTGACCTGACTCCACCGGAACTAGTTGTTAGCTGAGGAATGGCAAGTAAAAGCTCTGGGTAATCTTGAAACTTTGTGTCTCTCATCAAAAGAATTTGGTCCAGTGAAAGCTGTTATCTCAGCCACCTGGCCTCTTGATGAGTGATGTCAGAAAGATGCTCATAATCTAGATTTTATTTCTTTTTGCCAAGACAGACACACTGGGGCATGGGCAGAGATACAGTGCTCCATTCATTCTGGCTCCGTGCAGACAGTAGTGTCAGGGTCACAGCTGACTCTCAGTCTGGTCACTAGCAACCTAGCAAGCTCAGCTGGGCACAGTTAGCCTCCTCCAATGGTTCTTGATTGGGCAAAGAGGCCAGGGCCAACTACTTCAGCTCTGCATCAGCATCACAGCAGCTGCTCAGCACATATCATGCCTACCTCTGCATTTACCCTGCCCTTGCCTCCATTTCCTCCTTCCACTTCCAGTCCTCCTGCCTTGCTCTGAGCCTTGCTCTATTCATGGATTTTATTACTGGTTCTCTCTGGTAAACTCCCTGACAATGTTGGCTTACCCTTTGACTTCTGATTCCTGACTCTGACCCTTACCCATCTCCAACAACTACTCTCATGTACCCTTGGGCTTCTATCTGGTACAGTAAAATCCCTATGTACATGATTTCAACTTGGGCATTGCTTGGATTAAAGCAAGTTGAAAGTGCAAGTCGTGGGGAGCCAGGCACTAGGCAGCCCCCAGCTCCCCTCTACTTGTGTGACCCAAGAAACTGATCAGCACAGCAGCACACTTGCAGTTTCCAGATCCTGCAAGGAAGGGAGCTGGGAGCCAGGCTGCTGCCTGGTTTGCAGCTCCCCGCCAGTCCCAGGACCCAGTCAGTTTCCTGGCTCCCCTGAGGTGCACAACATTCAACTTACATGTAGCTGCCCGGAACACTCTTGCACCGGTGCCCAGTCTCTGGATCTTCAATGACCACCATGCAAACTATTATTAAAACCACCAGCCAATATCCTACTCCACTCATTAGATCGGCTGCCCTTGCCTTGACAGCTTACAAATTGGAGAAATCAAGTTTCTATCTCTCTGTCACACACACACACACACACACACAATTGCTAACTAACTCCAAACACAAGGAGCAAGGATGAACGTTATGCAGAGGACCCTATTTGTGATTCAGTTGTTCTAAATCATACGTCCGTCCCATAAGCTCATATGTAAAGTCAGCAAGAAGATAAACTACAGTGTTTGGAGAGAAACTAGAAACGTTGCTTAAGCAAGATAATTTTTTAAGGAACACAAGAGAGAAAGGTGCCCAAGCTCCCTTTGGTGCTGGTGAAAACATCCCCCTAAACTTGGTGCATATTAAGTGCTTTAATAAAGGCTTGTTTGTATGTGGGTTTGAAACATATCATCTTACTGATGCTCTACATTTTTTAGAGTTTCTACTGCAGCTAACAGAACTATGCCTTTTAAAGTTATGGAGACCTTCTAAATTGGTGAACATTCAAAGTGCATCTGCTGTACAGAGGCGTGGTTCCTCTGTGAAGGTGCTACCAGCACAATGTAAAGTTTAGGGTGTTAATGCAATAGCCATGGTTGTGAATCTGTCAATCTTTCTGCTTAATGTAGCCACACGCAGCGCTACAATCAACAGTATTGATGTGGTCTGATATTCATAATTACAGGGTTTGTGTTTTTTTTTAATGGGGACTGCACAAAATTAAATCATGACCTGAATTTACAAGAGGAATTCCAGAATTAAGTTAAGCCTCCGTACTTATGCGTGCAGAAGCGTGTTTGCACACACACATTTAAAAAAATAAAATCAAGCCAACATTTTCAAATGGAAGCCAAATACAGATGTCAATTCAACAGGCCACACTTCTAAAGGACAAAAAGAGCAACCTGGAAAACCTTGTTAAACTGACTTCAGATATTTACAGCATTTACAGCACTTCTAGCAGTTAGTCAAAAGGTATAGTCAGTCAGTCAAGTAGCAATTTTTAAGAGTTACTACTACTATGACTCATTTTTATTGTATTCTTTAATTACAATTAATTCCTAAAGGCCCTTTTTTTTCCCAAGAGGAAAACAGGTCTGTCATGAAATGTAATTAGCAAGTCGTGGAAGTCTTTACTACACAGCAATTGCGAATTCCGTATTCTTGACAGTAGTGCATTCATAGAGTAAGCAGCTCGTGTCAAGGAACAATAATTTGATTGTGGAATTAATGCTACTATGCATCTCGTACATGAAGATGGCACTGCTGCCTTTTGTTGTTCTCCCACGTATCATGAAACACGAAGCTTTATGCAGCAGGGAGAAGACATTACTTTCATTCAGATTCATTCAATTGGCTCTACTGATCAACATTGCAATTTAGAGCACTTCAAGTGAGGTCAAGATTCTAGCCTGGAATTCATCCTATGCTGCAGTATTGAAGCGGGACTATGATGATTTTATGTTAAGGAAAACTGTTAGTGAAAAGACTTTGCAAAGCTGGGCAGGCAACCTCCAAAGCACAGGGGTAACATATTTGTTGCGGACTAGAAAACAAACTGGCTTGACGTTTCAATCACATTTTTCCTCTCAAAAAGAAGAGGAAGCGTCATCCATGTGCTTACAGTATCTCAGAAGTTATGGTTTATGGGTGTAAGCTCTCATCATGAACACATGAGTACACAGTCTTGTAATATTTGTGCCCCATATGAAAAACTGAGCAGTGGCCAGGGAACTAGCTTATGTTGTACATAACAGGCAAATAGATTGAACTTCCCAGGACAAATGTGCAACCTCTGCTTTACATGCTGTGGGTGAAATTCATCTCAGTTACATGAGCGCAACTCCATTCACCATCATCAAGTACATAAGATATACAGGAAAAGCTTTGCGGGTAAAAAGTATTATCTATCCATGCCATTTCTAAGGCACCCACATGAACTTATTCTGTCCACAAAGATGCTGCTGTCCCATGTGTCAGTACTTTCATTTTGGACTCCTCCCCGCCCTGCCTGGCTTGTTTTTCAGAACTGGGGAGCACAGACAAGCTATTACAAACAAGCATTTTGCATCATGTCAGGAAAAGGGTTGGGACTGGATTCCTGTCTCATCTATTCCACAGATGGGTCCCACATTAGACATCAATTAAACCTTGCTCAGAAGAGTGTAAACCTGGGCTCTGAGAAGTCATGCTGCAGTAGGATGGAGATGCATTAATTTGGACAGTGTAGGGGAAGAGAAACAAGAGCAGCACAGAAAGGTGATTTCCAAATTAACTAAGACGTGAACTTTTTAGAGCTTTAAACTCTCATCTTCACTAATCTTAAAAAAAAACCTCCTAATCTCCAGCCCTTGATTTCCCAAACTGCAGGCATTCCCCCTGGGGGTGTGTGAAGAAATTCCTGGGGGGCATGAGTTAACCCAGCCCCTCCTGTCATTCCCCCCAACCCAAAGAAAAAGCCGGCTTTTACTTCTGGCTCTCAGCCCCTGTCATTTTATGTGGGCGACCCAGCAGAGCCGCTACAAAAAGCGGGCAGCCGACGAAGACCCACATGAAGCTAGCTGCCACCTGCAAAGGTGAGTGAGTGTGGGTTGGGGAGGGTGAGGGGGCAGGGGAGGGGAAAGAGGAGGAGCTAGATATGGGAGCTGGGGGTGCCTGTCTTGAGGGAGCGTGGATGGAGTAACAGTGCAGGGCTGGTGGTGCCTGGCTTTGCGGGAGGGAAGGGGCTTGGATGGCCAGCTATCAGGGCTTGGGCTAGCAGCTTGCCCCAGCACCATGGGGTTTGGGCACCTTGGGCTGGCAGGTGGGCAGCTGGCCCTGGCAGCATGGGGCTCAGGTGGGTGGCTGGCCCGTGGCTTGGGTGGGCAGCTAGGGTGGCTGGCCCCAGAAGCATGGGACTCAGGTGGGCACCTGGCCTGTGGCTTGTGCGGCTCGAGTGTCTGGCAGGCAGGCAGCTGACCATGGATGCATGAGGCCCTGGTGTCTGGCGGGCAGGCAGGTGGCTGGCCCTTGGCTTGGGTGGGCAGCTGAGGTGGCTGGCCCCAGCAGCGTAGAACTTGGGCGGGCATCTGGCCTGCAGCTTGCAGGGCTTGGGCATCTGGCAGGCATGCAGCTAGCCCCGGAGGCATGGGGCCCTGGCAGATGGTGGGCGGGTGGTGGGCTCCTGCAGCACAGGCTTGGTCTGCTTGGGTGGGCAGTTCTGGCAGTGCAGGGCTCAGGTGGGTGGCTGGCATGGGCAGTGCTGGCAGCTGGCATGTGGCTCAGGCAGCTCACACTGCACCAGGCACCTGCAAAGGGCCAAGCAAAACTATTTGTGCTATCTTTAATTTTAAATAACATTTTTATATTAAGTTTTATATCAACTTTATTTTAAATTATGAGTTGAAATTTTTGTTTAAAGTGGGGTTGGATGATGGTAAAGAAGAAGTGGTGGGGACATGATGCCGAAGAGATTGGGAACCACAGCTCTAGCCAAAGATATCAGATGCTGCTTATCTGACCGCAATGTTTCTACTCAAATGAAGAAAGGGTTGTGCCATCATTCCCAAAACTGTGTTGGATTTATTTCAAAAATCAAAACATAGTTTACAAAGCTATAGAATTAGCTATTGGCTCTGGTGCCTTAGAATAGCATGGCACAGATGGCAAAGAGATGTGTAGTGTAATAATTAGATCTTTCCATGAATAGTTTGCACGGAATGAGGCAAAAATAGTGTATTTGCCTTTCGTCACTTTACTATTTATTAAATAAAAGAAGAACTTTCAAATCATCTATTTTCCTATAGGGCTATAAATGAATAATTTTCTAAATATGCTATGTTAAAAAAACATGTAAAAATGTTTGTCTTCTTGGGAGTCTACTTCTCCTATTTCATGTAAAGAGTCCAGTTCTAATGCAGTTCCTAGCAAATGTTCTATGAGATAAATTTTTAAAACAAGTTTGCGCTACTTTATACTTCTACATGTTTTCCATTAATGCATGGTATCACCTGAACAGAAATAAAATCGTTAATAGATATGCATTTGATGCTGCCATTTGGAAATATGTACATGATTTCTTCAGAGACAGTACTTATAAATAAATGTATTTGCAAATCTTCAGTACAGAACCTAATAATTCAACAAGGTTATTAAGGACAATTGAGTCTGTTCTAGCAAATCTCTCATCACCACCTTTGAAGATGTTAAATATTTGTGTCACAATATAGAGCTGCTTTCCTTCTTCAAAGTACATCATAACATCACATATCCTCTCAGCCTGCTGCTGGTTCATATTCTATTTTGTGTAAGATATAGAACTGAATTAACAATTTAAGAATATTAAAATCCATATCCTGCCTTTCCCAAGGAAAGTATTTCTTTACTTCTACATGGCTCCATCAGAGGGTTCTCATCTCTCCCCACTCCATAGTTATACTTGTATTTACCTCTCTCCATGGAAAATTCAAAATGAAATTTAAAACAAGAGAGTTACCCATTGCTTGCTAAATATCTGATTCTCAAATAGAAAACAGATTCAAATCAAAACATGCTTATGGATCTAATATCTCACTATCAACTTTCCATCCCAGCATAACAGTGTATATATTACTTCACACAACACCAGCCACACTGCCTGATGGAGCAAAGGAAAAGATCCTAGGTAATACAGATTACTTTTTCCTTACATGAGGCCCAATGTTGCTCCTATGGAAGTGAATGTAAATATTCACACCAAACATCAGAAGAACAATTACAAGCATGTAATCATTTTTCTTTAGTAGATGCATCCAGGCAGTCTCACAAGCAGTACTTGTAGAAGGTGGGGCTTAATTTCTTTAAAGGAGGACTGCAGGATTGTCCTCCCAAAGTTTGCACCTGGATGCAGCAATAATGGCAAAATGGGTTGTAAAACCATGCACAGAAGACCCAGTGGGAGCTCTGCAAATATCCAATAGAGGAATGTTGCTGTTGTCCCCCAAGCTTTGTGAAATGAGTTGGTGCCCACTGAGGAGGTACAACATATACTGTTGTGATACTAGACATTATCCATCTACAGACCATCTGTGATGAGACTGCCCAGTAAATGAACAGCAATGGAAAGGACTGGTCCATTTCAGATATGAAGATAAATGCTACTCAATATCCAATGAAGATGCTGTTCCTCTGGGACTGAAAGAGGCTTACGGAGAAACATTGGCAAACACACAGCTTGGTTCGAGTGAATCCCAGGAAAGCACAGTGTATAAAAACTCATGATGTGACTGCAGTGTTACTTTGTCTTTAGAAAACTGAATGGAAAGGGCTCTGCCATTCAACCCTGCAACTCACCTGCTCTCCTTGCAGACTACCATTGACAAAAGGAAGGCAGTTCTCTGGAAGAGAAGAGAAGAAAGTCACTGAGAGGGGCTTGTTCTGAGGGGCCCATAAGAGCCACGAAGACAGCACTTTCAGCAGCAGGTGGTAACGAGTGACACCTTTCAAAAACATTACTGCCACAGAGTTTGAAAACACCTTTTCCCCACAGATGGTTAGAAGAAATGCTGAAGTTGAGATTCCCATCTTGAAGCAATGAACTGAGTGCACAACTAGAAGACTGAAGATGCAACATATTCCAAAGTGTTCTTGATGCAAGTTTTCAATTAACCTCACAAGACCAACAACCATACCAAGACCCACTTCCAGTTGGTTGAACAGGCCACACTGATGGAGGGCTTCCTACTATTGAACAAGACTTGCTGGATCACCTTCAAACATAAATCCTCTTCCTCACCTAACTACTTGCCATCATGAAATGCAGGGAGTTAAACATTGGATGCAAAACCTGTCTGTGCTGGGTCAGGAGTTCTGAATGAAGAGGAAGAGTGATGGGGTGTCGAACATATAATGCAAGGTGATCAGATGACCAACACTGCCCCAGCTGTTCTAGAGCAAAGAGAATGAGCTTAAGGACAACCTGTGGGATGGCCAGGATTGTAGGAAAAGGATGCAGGAGCAGCAATTTGCAGCGCATGTGAAAAGTATCAGCAAAGGAGGGTAGACTGAGACATATTCAAGAGTCAGAGACATAGCATTTCTTGTCTCTTCTGGCAAACAAAGATCACTGGAATGGCCAAAACTGGGAAGAAGATTAAAAAAAAAGAATGGCAAGTTATTAATTTCTGCTGTGATGATCCACCAGGTGATTCTGGGGGCAGCATCAGCACTGAAGAGGAATGGGAGAGTGGTGCCAATGGCACTAAATTGGAAACACTTCCAGTCAATAGCAGAAAGGGCAAGAGCAGAGTGTGTAAAGGTGGTACCAAACTTGACAATGGGTTCTCCCAATAAGACAATGGTATCCAAGGACCCCCCAATACTGAGGGGTGCCTTTGTGTCCAGTCCTGTACTGGCCCCAGCTTTACAGTCTGTGGTGCAGGCAATGCAAGCTCTTATGTCGATGAACTCAGCATCTCTATGCACCACCAATTGCCAAGGGACTAATGCAGGATGAGGTGGTAGAAGCACAAGTGGGAAATCCAGGACTGAGAAACAAAGCAGGTCTGACGACACCAATATGATTGCAGCATGACGTCAGTGCTGGTCTCAACGTCACCACTGCAAGGCATATCAGACGTATCATGACTGCAACCCGAGTAAATGGGTTGGGCTCCTGGCAGTCTCAGGGCCATATCAGGGAGCATCTAGACAGATCAACTCCATCCTAGATTTCCAGAAAGCCTTTGACACGGTCCCACACCAAAGGCTTTTATGTAAATTAGGTGGTCATGGGATAGGAGGAAAGGTCCTTTCATGGATCGGGAATTGGTTAAAAGACAGAAAACAAAGGGTTGGAATAAATGGTAAATTTTCACAATGGAGGGGGGTAACTAGTGGTGTTCCCCAGGGCTCAGTCCTGGGACCGATCCTGTTCAACTTGTTCATCAATGATCTAGAAAATGAGGTAAGCAGTGAGGTGGCAAAGTTTGCAGACGACACCAAGTTGTTCAGGACAGTCAAAAGCAAAAGGGATTGTGAAGAACTACAAAAAGATCTCAGCAAACTGAGTGATTGGGCAGCAAAATGGCAAATGAAATTTAATGTGGGTAAGTGTAAGGTAATGCATGTTGGAAAAAATAACCCAAATTACACGTACTACATGATGGGGTCAAATTTAGCTACGACAGATCAGGAAAGGGATCTTGGAGTTATAGTGGATAGTTCTCTGAAGACATCCACGCAGTGTGCAGCGGCAGTTAGTAAGGCAAATAGGATGTTAGGAATTATTAAAAAAGGGATCGATAATAAGACAAAAGATATCATACTTCCCCTATATAAAACTATGGTACGCCCACATCTCGAGTACTGCGTGCAGATGTGGTCTCCTCACCTCAAAAAAGATATATTGGCATTAGAAAAGGTTCAGAAAAGGGCGACTAAGATGATTAGGGGCTTGGAAAGGGTCCCATATGGGGAGAGGCTAGAGAGACTGGGACTTTTCAGTTTGGAAAAAAGGCGATTGAGGGGCGATATGATAGAGGTATATAAAATCATGAATGGTGTGGAGAAAGTGAATATAGAAAAACTATTTACCTTTTCCCATAATACAAGAACTAGGGGACACCAAATGAAATTGATGGGTAGTAGGTTCAAAACTAATAAAAGGAAATTTTTCTTCACACAGCGCACAGTCAACCTGTGGAACTCCTTGCCCGAGGAGGCTGTGAAGGCCAGGACTCTATTAGGGTTTAAAAAAGAGCTTGATAAATTTTTGCAGGTTAGGTCCATAAATGGCTATTAGCCAGGGATAAAGTATGGTGCCCTAGCCTTCAGAACAAGAGCAGGAGATGGAGGGCAGGAGATAAATCACTTGATCATTGTCTTCTGTTCTCCTTCTCTGGGGCACCTGGCATTGGCCACCGTCGGCAGATGGGATGCTGGGCTTGATGGACCTTTGGTCTGACCCAGTATGGCCATTCTTATGTTCTTATGTTCTTATCCTGCAGGTGGGAGGGAGTACGGCACCAGCAAGTACAAGATGAGGAGTGATGTCTCTGATCACAAGAATGGTCCTGATTCATTTCATGGGGCCTCTTCCTTACTGTACAGGAGGGCAAGTAAACAACCCCTCTTCCTCTTAGGGAAACACCAGACCCTGAGTGGGGAACAGCATTCCTTGCCAAATCCAAAGGTGACTGCCAATCATACAAGTGCAAAAGTGGACTCTGTGGCCTGCTCAAAGAGATGCTGCTTCAGCCTCAAGCAGGTAACTTGTCCTTCACTGAGACGATGCTCATCACATCTAGGGACCGTTGTTGGAGATGCCCTCCCCCCACCTTTCACAATGGATAAGAGTTAAACCTGGTGAGGGTATCATACAGGGCAGCCAAGTACTGTAATACTATCCAAACACTAAATTTAACCTAAGTTACTACTAACTACTACACACAAAAAACAGTTCTCAGAAAACTGAGTCCAAAAGAATATGGTGAAAAAACTACACAGAGTTCCAACTCTAGACCTGGGAAGTGAAAAGGAATGGCGGGGGGCGCGGTCAGGGAGATACTGCTTTAAAATGACCAGAGAAGACTTGGGCCATCAGGTCATGAGGCCCATTCCCTGGGCACTGCTAAGTAAAGTTCTTTGGCAATGGTGAGCCATGTGAGCATGCATCTTAACAGAATACATAGCTGCATTTACTCAAATAAGAATCTGTATCATCAATATATGGCTTTATATTGTGCTATTCCACAAACATGTTTAACTAAGGAGGACCCAAACGCATATTAGATGCAGTAAGTCAAACATTCAAAACAAATACCACATGCAAATCTCTCACTTCTGAATGCAGAAGGGCTTTTATGTAGCCAGGCCTTACTTATGTAGCCTACGTCTATGCTGCAGTGAACCGGCAGTGGCTGGCCCAGGTCAGCTGACTCAGGCTTCTGCCCAAGTTCAGGGAGAGTGACAGCGGGGAATGTCCCAGGGCTAAGGCTGCAGCCTAAACTCAAACATCTATACTGCAGTGTCACAGCTCTACAGCTCAAGTCAGCTGACACAAGCTAACCGCAAGTGTTTAATTGCAATGTAGATAAACCCATAAGTGTCCATTTGGTACATTCAGGAAATAAAAATGTAATTTAGGTGGTTAGTTTGGGAATCCCCACCCCCACCTCCAATACTGAATCAAATAAAAGCAAAGTGAATGTACCTCAAAGGTACCAAACTATATTGGAAAAAAATACACAGTTATCAAGTGGGGTAGAGGAGCCCAGACATATTTCAGGATGAGTAGGAAACAAACTATATTGACATCATTGACCTAAACAGAAATGAAAAAGATTTCACTTGTTTCAAGGGTGAATAAACCCTGACCTGCCTTCTCACTAGTAAGCTCAGGTACATCATTAACTTCTATAGAAAAGATTTCAATTGTGCCCTCAACCTAAAATCAGGTTGAGAGAGTTTAAGTTCTTACACAATAATTTTTCCTCTAATTTTCTAAAAACAGAGGTAATCACGCACCCCACTACATATGACTCCATATGTCTATTCCAGTCTCTCTCAGGGCTTGTGCTCCAAACACTGAGTCTACGGCAAGTTGGTGATAAATTAACCTTGAACTTGTCTGCCACACACTGATCATCTGCATGGACTCTGCTGTCACACAGTAGATGTTCTTCATTGAGCTGTGATGGATACTGCTTTGAACAGGAGCAGATTAAAGCCCACTGGTGAACTGTGTACATCAGCTGGGTCTACACAGACATTTTGTGCAGCAAGGAAGATTTACACCGTGCTTGCATGAAACAATCATTCACATAGAGAAGCCCATTGAAGCCAATCTAAGCTTAGGAAAGCAGAGAACCGACCTGAAGTCTACTCAACTCTCGTTTTATAGCCAATCTAGTCTAATATCTAGAATTTGTGTTATTTGCATTCAAGGCAGTATTTCTCACACTCTTGCTGATATTTCCCCACACATACCCATACCTTTACCCCACCTGACATGCTTCAAATCATCCAGTTGCTTAAGAGAACTCTCCTCTCTCTTGATCTGCTTTCCCCTTCTTTCATTTCCTCTTGACTTACCTATCATACATTCCCATTCAGGCCTTTGCCCCGAGTCCTCCATATTATGACCATGGCCCTCCTTTCAAACATGCTGAACAGAGGTAGTTTGCTACCTAAGATTCTAACCTTCCCCTTCTTGTTTAAGCTCTCCAGAGATTTGGCTGCTACCTACCTTGTGCCCTTTTCTGTTTCACATACTTCCTTGCTCCCTTTCCTCCACTAGCATCACTCCTTTTCTCCCCCATAATAGACTACACTTCTCCAGCACAGCTCAGGCTATTTAGAGCAACTTTCCTATATCTCCTTGCTTCCCACAAACCATCTCTTTTCAAATTTTAACTTGAAATGTCAACTGGCTTATGGCTTCAATTTCTCTCCATTATTGAATTTGCCTTTATTGTTTGGTGGTTACTTTACTCATCCTGCAATACATTTCCACTAATATTTTCTGCAGCTTATTGCCCTTGATTCTCTACTCTCGTCTATTAACTCTCTTAGCATTTCAGCATTATGTTTCTATGGAAGACACCATTCCAAAAAGTTGTCTTGCACTGCATTCTGTCCTAAACTAGTGTTTTCCACAGCTTCCAGAATCTCAGGGGAACATTTTCATGGCCAAGAAAAAACAGATACTAATTTCAAGAACATATGAATGGCCATTCTGGATCAAACCCACAATCCATCTAGCTCAGTGTCCTGTTTTCCTACAGTGGCCAATGCGAGAGAGAATGAACAGGAAACTATCAAGAGAGCCATCCCATTAAACACTCCCAGTTTCCGACAAACAGACACTAGACACAGCCACCATTCCTGCTCACCCTAGTTAACAGATATTGATGGTGCTGCCCTTCATGAATTTGCTAGCTTTTTTTTTTTTTTTTAAATCCTGTCATAGCCTTGGACTTCACAATATCATCTGACAAGGAGTTTCACCAGTAAGGTGATCATCCATCCCCTTTTTCCCAGGACAGTCCCTTATTTAAGCTGTCTCACACATGTCCCAACTTTTTAAAGAAAATAGGTGAATTGACACATATTTTGCGGGGATCCTGTTCCCTGGCACCCTGTATCTTGAGGTGGCAGCCCCACTGCCAGGGAGCTCCTCCACGGGGTGGCTGCCCCATTCCCTGGCACCCCACAGATGCAACCTCCACTTCCGATGAGCTCTGCCACAGGACGGCCTCTTCATTCCTTTGTGCCCCCTGCTGGGAGCCCCCATCCTGCACTCCCCCTCATCAGGAGGCTATGGAGCCCCCATTGCTATGGAGCCCTGACATAGCACAGTAGCCCCCCCGCCAGCCCTGGCGGCCCGTGTTATATATTTGCCACAGGGCAATGTGGTCACCCTATTCATAGACAGGTTGACTCTGCATTTTTTTAAACCTACTACCTATTAATTTCCTTTGGTGCCCCCTAGTTCTTGTGTTACAAGGAAACAACAACAAGTGTTCTTTATATACTTTTTCCACACCAGTCATGACTTTATATACCTCTATGATATCCACCTTTACTTTTTTCCAAGCTGATACGTCCCAGTCTTATTAATCTCTCCTCAATTGGCAGCCGTTCCATGCACCCAATCATTTTTGTTGCCCTTTTCTGAATTTTTTTTCCAATGCCACATCATCTTCTTTGACATGAAGTGACCCCATCTGCACACACTATTCAAGATATGGGTGTGCCCAGTGCTTTTTTTCCTAGAAAAAAGGGTGGCAGAACTCAAGCCCCAACCTGCACCCCCCGCCCCCGCCGCACTAACCTGAGAACCAATGCTCACGCCCCTGGCCCAAATTACCCCTCCAACAGGCCAAATTGCCCCCCCAAACCACCCCCTGGTGGCTTACCTGCTCCCTGGTAGGAGCCTAACTGGTCCTCCAGAGCCTTAAGTTCCTCCCAGGGGAGCCCAAGCCATCCCTCGGCAGGTAACCTACCCCTCCATGTAGGGTCCAAACCACCTCCCTGGCGGCTTACCTGTCCCCTGTGTGGAGCTCAAGCTGCCCCCCGGCAAGGCCCAAATTGCCCTGTGCGGCCCCAACCCCCCCCATAAGCTTGTCCCTCCTGCTCAGTCCCCAAGCTGCCTCCACACAGCTCGCCCCTCTTGCATGGACCCAACTCCCTCCCCCCATGACTTAACTCCTTTGCCGTTGCAGACACAACCCGCCCCCCTGACTTATATCCCACTCCCACCGTCCCTCACCCGCTACCTTGCCACTGCCTCCTCCAGGTGGCCCCTGGCATTCCAGAGCAGGGAGGGAGTGGAGGAGGGGTCAGCCAGAGGTGGCTGCACCTGAGCTGCAATGGCTCTAATAGGGCCAGACGTGGCTTGGACACAGCCACCCAGCCAGCTTTTGAAAAGAAGTGCCAGAACTCTGTGCCGGGGTGTTCCGTCAGAAAAAAAGCCCTGAGCGTACTAGGGACTTATATCGATGCAAGGAGATAGTCTCTGTGTGATTCGCTATCCCTTTCATAATGATACCCAGCATTGTTCGCTTTTTTTGACTCCTGCTGCACACTGAAGGGATGTTTTCAGAGAACTGTCCATAACGACTCCAGGATCTCTGTCGTGTGGCAACAGCTAATTTAGTCCCCATCATGTATATGGATAGTTGGGATTAAAATGTGATATGTTCAGTAAGAAAATATTACAGTGTCATTTTTAGTGCTGATATGGGGGTCTGAGCCAAGTACAGTAACTCCCATTATTGTTAATGAGGGTTAAGCCTCTAGTTCAGGAACAATGCTGAAAAGGTTCCCCCCAAGGGATTAATTAAAAAACTTCTAAAGCAATGAAAATTCTAAGCAAGGAATGAAGCTAGCCTTGGTATTAAACAGAGATATATGTTGCAATACCAATATGCCCTTAAGGAAAGAGGTTCAGCTTAGTTTTAAAATCTCTTGAATGTATTTGGGAATTCAATTTAAAACTCCCAATGTTATTTTGAGTTTGTTTTTTAACCGAATAATTTTCTGTGTGTCCTTTTTCCCCATTTATCACGTTTCCCTCATATAAGAAACAGGCACCTTTACAGATAAAAACAAATCTCTTCCTACATCAACACATCCATCTTAAAACAAGTACACCACAAGCACTGCCAAAACAACTGCCCTACTAAATATCAATTTAAGAAACAGCAGTGGAATAAAGGGACTACTTTGAGTTTTCAGAGTTAAATTAGGTACCAGGATGAAGTAAAGTATTATGCTAAATCAGTGGTTTTCTTTCACATTGCTATCTCGGGAGCAAAGTTTAAAAAATATAGCTCTACTGTGAGGCATTTTCATGAACTTTTGTCCATATCAAACTCAGATTTCTTTTCTAAGGGTAAGCATGTATGAATTCTTTTATTAATATTAATGGGGTCATACCAGGGAAACATTAATTGAGCAGAAATTTGTCATTAGATTCCTTCCACATGACTAAATACTAATTAGATGGTTATTTTTTGTTAAAATATTCTTCCTACTTCAGTAAGGTTACGAAGTCCATTTTAGCACGTGCACTTTATTCCTTAGAGCAAAACAGTAATTAATATCACTAACAAAAACAGCACAAAGTATGTACTATGTTCTGAGGTACTATGAGAGGAAACAAAGCAGGCTCAGTATTGAAGCATATGCCTCTGAATTATTTCAAGAAAATAATTTGAAAAATGCATTGATCTTACTTCAAGATGTACTTACGCAGTTTTCAGTCCTGAAGTAATTTTGCTAAACCACAATGGAGCTCAAAAAAGATCTTATTTGTCTTAGATTTACACTACCTGAAGCTAACTGTACTTTGGGGCAGGGAATATGTAATTTCATTTTGCAAGCACTGTAGCAGGACTTCCCTCCAAAAGAAGTTCCATCAAACTCGTATGGTGGTTTTAATGGATCTAGGAAATGCACTGCAGCCATTCAGAAAAATGCCTGGGGCCTTGCCTGAGCACGCATCTGATAGGGAGCATGCTGAGGAGGAGCTCAATTAAATGTTTGTGAATATATTATTCCAAAACTGACCTTTCAAGCACAGCTGAAAGTAACTCACTTTGGCGATATGCTGAAAGCATATTATGCATGTTAAGCTTGAAAAGTGTCTGATCAATAGGACCCCTGGCAAGTGTAACCGTAACTAATTTTAAACAAACTTTTGATAGATGAATAGCAATGGGGTGTCTCCTTCAAGCTCATGGCAAGACTACAAAAGGTCAGGTCAGCAAACGGCTTCATCTACACTCCAGCATTATCAATAAAATTAAATGATGCACCTGGAAAATGACACAACCGTTCATTTTTAATATTTAAGAATGACCAATAATTTTACCTCTCTCTCCCTCGCTCTTAATTCGCCCCTGGCTTTCCTCATTCTCCCACTCTCCAGCCATCTCAACCAGGGCCATAATTCCTTTTCCAATAAAATATGGTGTTTCCTTTTGCAGACTGATAAACAGGCACTCAGCAAATTACCATTATTTACCCTCTACCCTGTCACCTCATCTCCCCTTTCTCTCTTCTACTGGTCCTTTCAGGTTTCTCTAATCCAGGGCCATAAAAGACAATCTCAGTGGTCCTCTCTGACCTTCTGCATAATGCAGGCCACAGACTTCACCATGGGGTTCCTGTACCAAACTACAGTAAACCCTCAATTTTATGGACCTCGATTTAGCAGACTTTAGGAACAATGGACATCTGCTGGTCCCACTTCCCCCATTGTTCCCAAACCCCCCTTATGTGGGGTCTGTAGACCCTAAAGCCTGCCCTCCACCTCCCCCTCTCCAAAAAAGTAAGGGACTTAGTAGGCCCACCATAGCTGAACCCTCCACGGTGGCCTGGACCACTGCCAGAGCTGCCATGCACTCCTCCCACCAGGGGTGGGGCTCATACACAGGTAGACAGCACTCGCACATGCACCCCACCCCTGGCGGGATGAGTGCATGGTGGCTCTAGTGGCAGCGACAGTGGCTTTTTCAGCCGTGCAGTGGGGTCCCCCCAGCCCCAGTGACTCCTCCAGTGGTGGCAGCTCCTTTGGTGAGTCATGTGGTCTGGAAAACCTGCATTCCAGTGAGAGGGCCAAAAATGCTCTCTCTAATTTCCCCAGAAAGCAAGCTAAGAGAACTTGATCATGATTTGTAATAACCTAAAATCAACTTTTCAGCTGTCGACTTTGGTAGGTGTCTTCATGGCAGAAGGTCGATGGGAGTGCTCCTCCTGTTGACCTTTCATAATTCTTGTGGCTCGTGAGGAGTTCTGGGGCCAGTGTTGACCCTGGAACATACTGTTCCACACATGCATGAAATGGCGCACTGGACGATCGAACCTGAGTCGTCGATCTTCCACAGTTAAGTGTAGTTGTAAGGTAAGTCTAGCCACAGACTTGCAGAAAAGTCTGAAAAATAGGACCCAAAGGCACTCTAATGGCTCAGAAACCAGAAAGCAAATTTCAAGAACCCAATATTTTAATAAAAACCATGACACTTCAGTGCTTGCTATAGGAAAAACTGTTGGTAGCACTTGCCAGAGCAGACTCCATTTGGCTACTGGTGATGAAAAGTGATTTATTAAGCAAAATTCATATTAGTTATTTTATTGCTTTTGTCATGGGATCTAGATTCTACTCTAAACTAATGCACTGATCCTGCAATTTCACTATATTCACATAGACTATATGAAGAAGGTAAATCCTGGGCACCACTGAAGTTTGTGGCAAAATTCCCACTTAGAATCATATAGAATCCTCGGGCTGGAAGGGGCCTCAGGAGGTTATCGAGTCCATCCCCTGCCTAAAGCAGCATCAACCCTAACTAAATCATCCCAGCCAGAATTTTGTCAAGCTGGGACTTAAGACCCTGTAGGGATGGCTATTCTACCACCCCTCCAGATAAAGCATTCCAGTGCTTCTCTACCCACCTAGTGATATAGTTCTTCCTAATATCCAACCTACACCTACTCTGTAACTTGAGACCATTGCTCCTTGTTCTGCCATCAGTCATTACAGAAAACGGCCTCTCTCCATCCTCTTCAGAGCCCTTCTTCAGGAAGTTGAAGGCTGCGATCAAATCACCACTCACTTTTCTCTTCTGCAAACTAAATAAGCCCAAATCCGTCAGCCTCGTCTCGTAGATCATGTGTTCCAGCCACCTAATCATTTTTGTTGCCCTCCACTGAACCCTCTCCAATGAATCCACATCCCTTCTTTCCTGGGTGGGCCAGAACTCCAGATGTGGCCTCACCAATGCCAAATAGAGGGAAATAATAACTTCTCTAGATGTGCTGGAAATGCTCCTCCGAATGCATCCCAATATGCCAGTAGTCTTCTTGTCTACAAGGTCACACTGTTAATTCATATACAGCTTCTCATCCACTGTAATCCCCAGATCCTTTTCTGCTGTACTGCTACTTAGCCAGTCGGTCCCCAGCCTGTAACAATGCTTACGATTCTTCCATTCCAGGTGCAGGACTCTGCACTTGTCTTTGTTGAACCTTATCAGATTTCATTTGGCCCAATCCTCCAATTTGTCCAGGTCACTCTGGGCCCTATCCCTACCCTCCAACTTACCACTTGCCCCCCCACCAGGTTAGTGTTATCTGCAGATTTGCTGAGGGTGCAATCCATTCCCTCATCTAGATCATTAATAAAGATTTTGAACAATACCAGCCCTCGAACTGATGCTTGGGGCAATCCACTTGAAACCAACTGCCAACCAGACCTTGAGCCATTGATCACTACCCGTTGGGCCTGATCATCTATCCAGCTTTCTATCTACCTTACAGTCCATTTATCCAAACCATACTTCCTTAACTTGCAGCCAAGCATATTGTGAGAGACTGTATCATAAGCTTTGCTAACACCAAGATATATCACACCCACTGCCTTCCCCATATCCAGTTACTTCACCATAGAAGCTAACCAGATTGGTCATACATGATCCATGTTGACTACTCCTGATCACTTTCCTCTCTTCCAAGTGCTTCACAATGGATCTTTGAGGATCCTCTCCATTATTTCTCTTCGGTAAGCACCGAGGTAAGGCTGATCAGTCTACAGTTCCCCGGATTGTTCCCCTTTTGTTTTTCAAAAATGGGTACTATATTTGACTTTTTCCAGTCATCCAGGACCTCTCCCAATCTCCATGAATTTTCAGAGATACCGGCCACGGGCTCTGCAATGACATTTGCCAGTTCCCTCAGTACCCCTGCGTGTACTAAATCCAGATGCGTAAATTTGTGTATGTCTAGCTTTTTAAAATAGCTCTTAACTTGTTCTTTCTCCACTGAGGGCTGTCCACCTCCTTCCCATACTGCATTGCCTAGTGTAGTAGACTGGGAGCTGACCTTGTTCATGAAGACAGAGGCAAAAAAAGAATGGAGAACTTAACCTTGTGACAGATGATGTGGGAAAAGGTATCGGAGGGGTAGCCGTGTTAGTCTGGATCTGTAACGGCAATGAAGGGTCCTGTGGCACCTTATAGACTAACAGAAAAGTTTTGAGCATGAACTTGTGTGAGCACATCTCATGTGCATCTGATGAAGTGAGTCTGTGCTCACAAAAGCTCATGCTCAAAACTTTTCTGTTAGTCTATAAGGTGCCACAGGACCCTTCGTTGCTGGGAAAAGGTAATCTCCCTCATCCAGTAAGGTGCCCATACTCTCCCTGATAACCCTCTTATTGTTAACACACCTGCAGAAACCTTTCCTGCTACCCCTCACATTCCTTCCTAGCTGCAGTTCCAGTTGTGTTTTTGCCTTTCTGATTACTCCCCTGTATTCTTGAGTAATATATCTATACTCCTTCTGAGCCATCTGTCCAAATTTCCACTTTTTATATGCATCCCTTTTGCATTTAGGCTCGACAAGCTGGTTGTCTAACATATTTGCTTTTCATACTGCGCTTCAGGATGGTTTTTTTTCCTGTGCCTTCAATAAGGCTTCTTTCAAATACTGCATGTTCTCCTGGGCTCCTTTTCCCTTCATATTAAGCAGCACAGGGGATCCTGCCCATCATTTCTCTGAGGCAGTCAAACTGTGCTCTTCTGAAATCTAGGGTCTATATTTTACTGCTCACTTTCTTACCTTTTGTCAGAATCCTGGAATCCACCATTTCATGATTACTGCAGCCCAGGTTGCCACCCACTTCTTTTTCTCCTACTATTTCCTACTTGTTTATGAGCAGCAGGTCAAGCTACACATGGCCCCTGGCTGGTTCCTCAAGCATTTGTACCAGGAAGTTATGCCCAACATTCTCCCAAAGTTTCCTGGCTTACCTTATCACTTACCACCACTGGATCAGTGCTTACATTTGGATAGCAAAATTCAGCCTGAGTGTGGCAATGGCACTGAAAAGAAACATCTTTGTAACTAGGCAAACTGTATCTGTAAGCCAATGAAAGAGAAACCTGAGGCTCCATGACTATTCCATTTTTGCACAATTACTTTCCTCAACAGAGCAACATTTTAACACACACATTAAAAATACCCTTATGTTATTGCCAAACTTCCTAATATTTCAAACACATCAGGCCAGATTGTAATCTAAGAATCCTGGAAAAAAATTAGTGTTATATTTCCTGCTTGAGTGACTTATCTTATGCAATAGCCATTACACTCAAATTGCCATTTTTATCAAAGTGCTGAGGTTATCATGATCCAGTTCCACATTATTAACAGAGAAAGAGAATATTTAGTCCAAACAGACTTGCAGAACTAAAAATAAATCTATAAGATGAAGAGATCTCCTGATAACCACAGCCATCCCAAAATCTATTAGAAAAGAGAAAAATTAGATGTGGAGGGAAAATTAAGCCCTCTCAGACACAGTCTCCCTTAATCGTTTTCACATGATTAGTTGGGACAGAGTACAATGCTGAATGCAGGACCAGTGACAGGAAAATTCCCACTTTTCACACATCGGTGTAAGGAGCTCGCATAAGTTCTTGTTTTAATAGTTTATAAAAAATCTGTATTGCGATTAGAAAGCTCTTAAAACATGAGGCCTCCTGGAGCTGCAAAATTTCTGGCCAATAGCAGCTTCATAAATGGTCAGTCATATTTGCTGATTATGCATGTTTGCAAACTTTCAAAAATTATGCTGTGTGATGTGTAACAGTAGGGTATACATATATCAAATGCTGTATTGGGAACTCTACTTTGCATTGTAACCTCCAGGTTTTATTCAGATCTCTGTTGTGCAATATATGCTGAACTCATGTCTAACCTTGTCAAGGGCCAAGTTATTGCGCTGTGCACCAGCTACCTGCCCAGGGTAGGTACTTGACAACTCACTGAAGGACTACTTCTGAAAAAGACATCAGCACTGACAGTCTCCGCTGTCACTACTTCATGGAAAAAGGGTTTTCCTACACAAGTGCATCAGTATAACTGGTAAACCTGCATTTACTCACCCTTGACACAGGGCAAAAGCAAAGAGACTATTTTAAAGAGAACTGCTGCTCTGAGCATGGGGGACAGGGAGGGCACAAGGTGAAGAAAGAGGAGTTCTACATAAAAATTGGATAATGTAGGAGGGAGAGAGGGCAACAGTGATTTTGCTCAGCCTGATGCTGACAGACCTCAGACTCACTCACAGAAGAGGTCACATGATTGGAGATTTGTGCATCCCAGGACTTTTGCTGTTTGGAAAGGATCTGTAACCTGCTAGTGGGTTTAAGAGTAAAGTGACCAAGTGACCATGGTTAAGAAATTCCTTTGCTAAGCCTCTGTTCCTTACTTCCCATAATTCCAGCAGGAGTTAAATTAGAAGCAAGTGTGGCACAACTAGGCAGAAAACTATGGAAGCCTGTGTAAGCAATTGAGGGACATTGTAGGCCTGAGCTAATGATTTCAGGGTGGTTGGCCTTTTGGATCTCATATCCCAACTAAGAGTTCAGACTAATGTTCTGAGACAAGTGAGTGAGCCCAAACCTATCAACACTGGCAAAACTCTTCCAATATTCGGTGGCACATGTGACCCAGAAGCAGGCTCCAATCATAATAGACTGATGTATGCAGGGAGGTACCAGGCCAGATTGTACCACTCATCAATCTTCATTAGTGCTATTGTTATAAACTACTCTCAATCTTCTTTTTAAAGGCACATCATGAAGTGCTGATCTCATCTCTGCCTCCTTTCCCATGTTTGGAGTCTTTTCTGCCTCATTTTTACCTATATACCAAGTCTCCCTTGTCTGGCTCTCTTAAATACAAAAAGGAAATTAGGAGGTTATTATTTGTGACTTCATCAAATGCTCACTTTATATATAAATTACAGCAAGCCAAGTTTCAGCATTTATTTGTGATTCTCTTAGCAAAGAATCATATATTAGCCCAAATTTGTGCATTCAGTGCAAAGAAGCAAAACCAAGCGAACACTGTATCATTATATACCTACTTCAGAGCTGAAAGAGGAAACATGTCAGATTACCCTTACTTGGGGAAAGCATTGTGTGCTGCAGTACACTGAATGGCACCAAACGTTCCAATAGGTTAGCAATGATATGGAATAAATGAATTTCCAAGTGACGTTCCAGCAAATCTATTTTCATTACAAATGGAAATTTTGAATGTGTATTGCATTATTTATGGTAATTGTGTGACATTTGTTATAAATAACCATATATTCCAATCATCTCAATTATATTCTGCCACCAGTGCAAACCATGCAATACACTGCTCAGATTGGGTTAATCAGGTATATGCTGAAGATCACGTTTTGATGTCTACATAGAGGGTGGGAGGAGAGATCCTAAAACATTCACAAAATATAATGGGAAGAGAGAAACAGTACATTCAACACTGAAAATGCTAAACCACAAAGACAGATAATATGAAAAAGTTTTCCCATATTCCTTTTCATTTTATTTTACAACATTTTAATAATTAATATCTAAGAGTAACCAACCAGGACAGCAGTATCTATTTGCAACATGGGGACTAAAGAGTTTTCTGTGATCACTGGCTAGCAATACAGCAACACACTTCTTCTATTTCCTACCTCTTGTCAATAACATTTACGGTCATAGGGTTTGAATGGTTTTAAAATGGTTAAACTGCAATATTGCAGGGTTGGTTCCGCAACCACTCTGATAACTAACACGCTCTCTACTAGACTAGAAAGCAACTTCTGGACTAAAGCTCTTAATTATGTATAGGATTTTCATTTTTGAAAAATATAAATTTCAGTTACTTTTTAAACTCAAAGGAAAAAAAAAATCACTCATTTCCCCTTATATGAATCCACCCCAGATTACCCAGCTGCCTCTTAACTCTTCTTCTTTCTGTGTTGACATCTAAACTTGGAGCTAAGGGGGTCATTCCCCTCTTGTACAGACATACTCACAGAAGCTCTCATTGAGCCAGCATGCTAATAGTAGTAGAGCCATGGTGGCACAACAGCAGTGACATGGGCTAGGCGCCTTGAGCGCATACCCCTGGAGAAGCCCATGTTGCTACTGTTGTTGCCTATGCTACTGAGGCTACACTACAATTTTTAGGATGCTAGCTAATCCAAGCATTTCTACAGGGAATCACACCCCTCACTTGTAGCGTAGGCCTAGCTTCTGTTTATATTGTGTGGACTTTGCTTCTCTCTCTTCCTTTCATAGAATCATAGGCTACGTCTACACGTGAAGCCAACATCGAAATAGGCTATTTCGATGAATAACGTCTACACGTCCTCCAGGGCTGGCAATGTCGATGTTCAACTTCGACGTTGCACAGCACCACATCGAAATAGGCGCTGCGAGGGTACGTCTACACGCCAAAGTAGCACACATCGAAATAAGGGTGCCAGGCACAGCTGCAGACAAGGTCACAGGGCGGACTCAACAGCAAGCTACTCCCTTAAAGGGCCCCTCCCAGACACAGTTGCACTAAACAACACAAGATACACAGAGCTGACAACTGGTTGCAGACCCTGTGCCTGCAGCATGGATCCCCAGCTGCCGCAGCAGCAGCCAGAAGCCCTGGGCTAAGGGCTGCTGCCCACGGTGACCACAGAGCCCCGCAGGGGCTGGAGAGAGAGCGTCTCTCAACCCCTCAGCTGATGGCCACCATGGAGGACCCGGCAATTTCGACGTTGCGGGACGCGGATCGTCTACACAGTCCCTACTTCGACGTTGAACGTCGAAGTAGGGCGCTATTCCGATCCCCTCATGAGGTTAGCGACTTCGACGTCTCGCCGCCTAACGTCGAAGTTAACTTCGAAATAGCGCCCGACGCGTGTAGCCGCGACGGGCGCTATTTCAAAGTTGGTGCCGCTACTTCGAAGTAGCGTGCACGTGTAGACACAGCTATAGAATCCTAGGGCTGAAAGGGACGTCATGAGGTCATTGAGTCCAGTCCCCTGCCTAAAGCAACTCGTGCGGATGTTCTTCTCTTAAGTAAGCTTTGACCTCATTGGATATTTAACCAAGCTTCTTACTATGCTAAAAGACTAGGGAGTAGAACCCCTTACCACTTTCTCCAGATCATTTATAAATAGGCTGAATGAGATTGATCCAAGCACGGACCCCAGGAGAAAACACCAGTTGCCACTCTCCATTCTGAAAATTGATCATTTATTTCTACCCATTGTTTCCTGTCTTTTAATTAGTTATCAGTTCACGAGAGGACCTTCTCTCTTTTCCCATGACAGCTTACTTAAGAGTGTGTTGTGATGGACCTTGTCAAAGGCTTTCTGAAATCTAAGTACACTATATCCACTGGATCCTCCTTGTCCACATGCTTATTGACCACCTCAAAGAACTCTATAGATTAATACAGAATGATTGCCCATTACAGAAACCACGTGTCCTCTTGTGTTTCACTTTGATGCTATTGCAAAGATTAAACAACACTTCAGTTTAAGAAGGCTGTTCTCTGATCACTCAGTCCAGGGTGTGTCATGGGAAGCACAGTTCATCTGAAGGGGACAATGATGGCGTGTACCCCAGAAAAGGCAATGGGTGGGGTGTACACTCATGAGACTAGGCTAAGAGCATATATCTGCACAGGCATATCCGACAGCTGCTTTGACTCCAGGCTGAAAATTTGATGTGTAGACATTGGTTTAGGTAATACCCAAATGCTGGGACCCTGAGGAAGGCTCCCAGAACTTAGACTATCACCTGAACAATTTTTAGCCCTGTAGCTCAAGGCCCATGAACCAGTCAGCTGACCCAGGGAAGCCACAGCTGTCTTTTATGCATGCATAAACATAACTAAAGAAGGCCTGGAAGGGGTCTAAAGTTCAGTCAGGTCTGTAACTCTGTCGGCTAACTGCAATTAGAGATCCTCTGTGTTGCGAACCCTCCTGATTTTGTCATGAGTGTTATAATTATTGTTTTCCATAAAGCCCCAGCTCATGCAGTCACGTGGATATATGATGAATTCAGCCTCAATTTTTAAAGAAAAAGTACGTTTCTAGACTTCACAGCTGCATAGAAAGCTTGAAAATGTGACACCAATGTACTCTAAAGCCTCAAAAAGCAGCAGAGAAATACAAAGAGCCTCAAATCTATATTTTTACATAATTTCAGGATTTTAAAGCACACTTCACATGTTTTGGTGAGCCTGACTCATGGTTACTGAACATCTGGGGTTGGCAATGCTGATCCTGAACATCCATGCAGCTTTTGTCATTTACCTCCATGGGAGCAGCACTCCATCAGTGGTGAGTTCAATGACAATGACATGCACTAGTGACAGTACACACTCCCTTTTTATCCTTATTTCGCAGCCTGTGTTCCTCAGGTGAATGATGTAGGTCTTGAACACAAAGTCTTGTTTTGTGCCCAAAGTTTGTGGCAGGGGGAAAAGGCATCTTAAAAACACATAGCAAGATTACCATCAAAATGGAAGTCTAACATTAAGTGTGAAACTGAAGTCTGTAGGACTACTTGTGAGTACATAGTCCCACATGAGAATAACGGAGTTGCCATGTGACCCAAAGAATACAAGTTATTTACCATTTAGAGATCATGGCACACACGTATTTAATATGCCAGGTGTAATCATTAGGCAAAGGATGGGCAAAAACCCAGACTGACATATGCTTCTGAATGAACCTTGAAATCTTATTTATTTTTATCATCATCGTCTCTGAATTCTGGACGTTGACTATACCTTGATCAAGAAATGTGGACTTCGACAAAAATAATTGACTCGCCCTGTAAAATCTAACTTTATATTCCATGGCAAAATCCACAATAATTATGGGAGTACTTAGTAATTATATATGCACATTACAAGATATTTCCTTTTGTATTACATAGCCCTCTTGAAAATAAGAATTCAGACATCAAGGACAGCATTTGTGAGCAGTTTCATTCCATTATCTAGACACAAAGTAAAATAACCTACTGTCAGAAAATACTTCTCTTTTTACTTGGCTATATGTGTATTTTTAATAAAATGAATCATAAAATCATGGGACTGTAAGGTATTTTTAAAGGTCATTCAGTCCAGTCCCCTGCACACATTCTCAATATTTATATCTACATTTGAGCCCTACATAAAACTGACTACAACTATGAACAAGTAACTATCTAAAATACTGAGGAACAAAAAAAACTGAATGGAACAGCAGTGGGTATCCGACCGTGCCAAGGGCAGCACAGAAGGAACCGTGGGGCTGTTGGGCTGTGCACGTGTAGTAGCCACGGCCGTGTCTGGCACATGCCAGCTGCTCCAAGTCCACAGCCCGCCAAGGGAAATGCTACTGCAATTCCCCGGCCAGGGCCACAGCAGTACCATAATTCCCATGTGGAACACCCACTGGGACACTGCTTGAAGAATTATTATGACCCTTTAAAAAAAATAGAATAACATGAGCTAGGGGCCACTGGAAACACATTCAACTGATTATCCATTATTGCTAATACAGCATTATTCTGTCTTAGTGCTAAATTTGGAGCTTCACTTCAAGGATAACTTTGTATTTTTCCCCTTTTGCTGTTTCACTGTATTGCGAGTTAGTTGTTGTCAGTTTAGAACTCCTCCTAATATACAAGTTGTTTAGTAAAACACATGGATATTTTCAAAGGCTTACATTGATTCATTTAATATTACAGGTTGAACCTCTCTAGTCCAGCACCCTAAGGACCTGACCGGTGCCAAACAAGAGAATTTGCTGAACCTGGAAAGTCAATATTGTCGAGCAGTATTACCAATACTTCCACTGCTGAGTGGGATCTCAGAAGAGGTTTAGGGATAAATTAGAAATAAACATCAACACAGAGCCAGAACTAGTGCCGTAAACAAACTTTGTGTGACCATGGGACCATGGTAAGTGGACATGTGGCTCACTAGAATCATGCCAGACTAGGGATGTTGCTGGACAAATTTGGTTCAGCTTGTAATAGAATACGATTTCACCTCACACAGAGCAGTGACGCAAAACTCACTGCTCATAAAATTAGTCCATTCCCCTTCACATTTTGGAAACTGGAATTTTTAACCATTAATATGTACACTCCTTGTGGAGATTTTTCCTTTGGAAGGAGCACACTACAGAACTTCCAGGACATGGACAATCAGTGCACAGTAAATATACTACTCTTAAGAAATATGCTAAGTGTTAAGTACTGATATACAAATTAGCAATCCTGCAGTGTGCTTAATGCTTCCTCATTAAGAAGAATAAGAATAAAACTTCTTACAAAAGCAAGGTGACTGAATGGACCCTAGAACAGCTTTATGTGGGGCCTGATCCAATTCCTGTTGAAAGAGGAGCGAGAAAACTTGTTCTTCTTGGCCTCTGAGGATGGAACAAGAAGCAATGGGCTTAAACTGCGGCAAGGGAGGTTTAGGTAGGACATTAGGAAAAAGTTCCTAACTGTCAGGGTGGTCAAACACTGCAATAAACTGCCTAGAGAGGTTGTGGAATCTCCATCTCTGGAGATATTTAAGAATAGGTTAGGTAAATGTCTATCAGCGATGGTCTAGACAGGACTTGGTCCTGCCATGAGGGCAGGGGGCTGGACATGATGACCTGTCAAGGTCCCTTCCTGTCCTAGCATTCTATGATTCTTACACT
Organism: Carettochelys insculpta; assembly: GCF_033958435.1. Classification (NCBI taxonomy): domain Eukaryota; kingdom Metazoa; phylum Chordata; order Testudines; family Carettochelyidae; genus Carettochelys; species Carettochelys insculpta. The sequence goes on along the minus strand of NC_134147.1, from coordinate 47,029,760 downwards.
GATTCCAAGGGCTTTAGCTGAGGCACTTAGAACAAAATTAACTGCACATTTACAATACAGACAGACTCATTTTTCTCTCATTCCTTTCTGCCGGAGGAACTCTTAAATACCATATTCATGGACACAGATGTGAAGCAGCTGCACAAAACAGTAACAATATTTTCATCTAAGATATTAACAATCCAGTCTACATTATTGCATTATGTAAGTGCAAATATGCATATGCTGCAAAATAACTGCATTTGATTTACTGTACCTCAGAACTTTACAGTGATTTTTAAAGCTAATTTTATTTAGACAGAATTTAACATCAATAGGTTATAACATTGTCATAAATTATTTTAAATTAATCCAGACATAACCCCATTTTTGTGTTTTATTTCAGAATTCTGATGTCTATGCACAAAGCATAAGTGAACAAATTCATATAATCAGTAGCACTGGCTTTTGGAAGACCAGCTTATAACATGCACTGAAAATGCCTCTGTTTCCATGAAGACTTGGAGCCTAATCTTATTTTTACTGAACCAACACATAATACTCAAGGGGAGTTTTACCTGAACATTGACTGTAGGATCAGACCAGGAAGGCTTGGATCCTGTGAGTTGATAGTCCTGGTGTTACATAATACTAAATAGCACAGCTGGTCAACATTTTTAGCTGGACACTTTTCCTTTGATAAAAGCCGTTTTGCCAAAATTAACATGTTTTAGGAGAACATCTTTTCAAATAAAATTTTCAAAGGGAAAAGATTATTATTTCGTTTGACTTCCTTGTTTCATTTTAGTACATTTTCTTTTGACTTATGTGAAAATATAATAATTTGTTGTAGTTAATTGGTAAGCCAGATTAATTAATTTAAACAAAGGCAAAATGACACATTATACCATATCAATATAAAATGATGTGAAAGAGCACAGTGACATAATGAGGCCTGAATGTAAATGTATCAGTTTTTTGCTTTGCCAGAAATTTCAAAACTCAATTTTTGTTCAGATTTAGAAAAAAATGGAAAGTTGTAACTTCCTGTGAAGCATACAATCTTGTGTCCAACCAGATGTGTGGCGGGTGGGGTGGAGAAAACATTTGAAATAAAAAAGAAATGGAAGAAAGTTGTTGATGGACAGTGTAAGACATTCATTCAGAGGGCAAACAAATCATTTTATTACCCTTAAGCCTTCTCAAAATCTTTACCTAAAACTAGTACCAAATCCAGACAATCTTTTACTTGGCTCAGAAAAATGTGGAATTTTTTTCTTTATGATTTCAAGTTTGGTATTTATTTGGTATTTATTTCTAAGCTAACAAGCAGATACAGAGTGTAATAACAACATGATTAAGGATTGTTTTGCTCATTTTCTAACAGCCATGAAAAGAAACACCAGAAAGCTCATGAAGAAGCCTGCTCATGATAGTTTTCAATTTCTGCAGACCAGATTAAGTTCTTTTTATTAGTTTGCATAGGTGTCCAGGTTTCTGGATGCTCATGTGCACTTTTTATCCCTTACAGATCCAGCCGATGTTAATCAACTCACCAGAAATTCCCAGTACCACAGAGGCATCACCATTAATCTTAATAATTTCTGCATGAAGGGGAAAGCTTATCCACATACAGTAAATCCAGGTTGCTGAACTTGACTGAGGAGGTCCCTGCAGAGCGAGTGTAAAATCCTCCTGCAGCTACATTGGGAGTAACAGCAAAGAACCACATTTGCTATTTCAACCTCAAGACAGCAAAAGTGCCGACCGCATTTGCACCTCTCACCTAGCTCTCCAAAAAGTCCAATAACGGACGGACCCACATGGCTCCAACTTCAAAACTGACTTACGTGCTGCATCATACAAGTGCAATGGGACGCCTGGGAGGAGTTAATCCCACATGACTGATCTCAAAGCCGTACCTGACAGCTGATGGAACCACAATGATTCCCTTGATAACACCCTGTAGGAGCACCTGCTTCCACAAACTTTGCTGTCACAATAGCTGTTTCAGCAGAGGACATCCCCTGAGCTGTGAATGACTAGGCCTTTAACTCTACCTGGTAAGGAAATCTCTAGAAAATTCCATAGGTTTTGGGTTTCTATTTCTCAATTTCCAACAAGCGGGAATACTTCCGTGATCTTTGTAGAAAGCAACAGCATGGTACAGACACAAAAACTTCAGTACCACACGTGGAACACCCAAATTGTGATGTATCTCTCAATGCAGAAAACTTTTCTTTATAATCAAAGTTGGCAGAAAATTCATTTAAAAACAGCTAGCCTCGTTTTTATTTATATAAGTATTGCATGCATGTGTGCATATTTATTTATTAGGGGTCAGCATGTCCTCAATGAATCATTGTTCCAGGCTGGAAAACTTGATCTCTCTAATAACCAATTCATTGAACTGTTGAAAAATGCTTTGTGTAATATAGTATTGCCATAGAATAGATGTTTGTCTTTGTCATTACTTTTTGCATTCAATTTACAAACATTGCTGTGTTCCTCTTACGCTAGCACTCTTTATGGTATCCCAAACAGACATCCAAAAATCAATACCTTGTCTGCTGAAAACAATAAGACATAACAAATTAATAATTTGATTTATAACAAAATCTTAGTCCCCATATGGATTCTACCCATGTTCAAATTCATTTTTCATGTTTAACACAAGAGGAAAGCAAGAACATAGTAAAAGGCAATTAAAGGCTCAGCAATAAAAACACAGTTTAAATGTCCTAAAGATGACAGCAGAAGATATGCAAAGCTGTTTTATCGCCAGTGTAAACACTCCTATGAACAGGGAGTATCGTCTCAAAATACTTCTAGCAGCACAGGTGTGCGACAGGAAGCACCTTCCCATGCTAGCAATTTAATTAAAGAAAAAATTGGCTGTGCTCCACCAATGATCGCATTAACAGGAGTCAGCAGCTTAGTAGTTTCAGTTTTCATATAAAGTCAGAATTTGGAGTGGACAGATTGTAAACCTACAATACAGGCCACAGCTGGGCAGCACACTACCATGGCTACAAGGGAAAGTAGGCTCGTGTGTAAAGCCTCCACTCGGACCAAAACAATGCAGCTGTAAGTTCTGTAACTTTAAGCCATTGCTGGTTTTAAGTCCTGTAATTGTCTGTAAGCTTTGTTTTGTAGCAGCTGCTAGGTTTATGTTAAGTAGTATAAGTTTGTAAGAAACTGTTTAAAGATACCATAAGTTTGTAAGAAAGCCAACCTACTCCTTTGTAAATGAAACCGATTCCTCTGATGGGAGCTGTCCTTTGTATGAATGTGGTTGCTTGCGCAATGGAATCAGTCCCCGAAGTCAGCCTATCTGGACAACCAGCTGCCAGCAGCACCTTGATGGGCAGAGAATAGTAGCAGCTGAGCCCTGCAGAAGAACCTACCCAAGAAAGAGAAAGCAGGTGGGACTTTGATCTTCTCTGTCAGCCGATGGCTCATGGTCATACAGTATCCTGAGGCAGTGGGACAAGACAAGAGCTATGGACTGAAACATGAAAAAGATGTGTGCAAAGCTATAGGGAGTTCTTCTTGCTATCACCCCTCTGCACAATTCAGCATCAACTGGCTGGGGAGGCAGCCCAAGACCCTGGCCCTGGGTCCCTCCCTACTGACTACTCCTGACAAGAGAGCAAGCTGACAAGGGGGTCATAAGATCAGCTCACTGCCCCAGACTCATGACTGCAGGCAGACACAGTAGGCCTACTATGCCTTTGCTTTCTCCACTGTTCCTGTGAAACTCTTCATCTGTGTGCGTGTGCCTGTGGTATGAGTATGTGTGGGCATGTGCTTGAAAGCTAGTTCCCCTTTTTTCCTTTAATCCCAACAGTGGCATTTAACAAAATACATACGAGTGTAACCCTGGAGTGGTCTTTAGTGGAAATAAGATAAACAGCTAAAAGCAACACAAGAAAGCCCTGCTCAGAGGTTCACTTGAACTGTCCTAGTTGCTTCCTTTCTTCTGTGCTCTAGTTCAGTCTTTCAGTCAATGCATAGTTTTCCTTGTCTGATGAAAATAACACAAATCCCCATGAGTGCAACACATCTCATACCAGCAGCATTAATACATTGCCAGGTTAGAGCTTTCTAGGCCCTGCTCACTTTGCTCTCTATGTGTGGTTTATTCCCCTGATTTTAAGAACATTCCCATTCTAGTCTTGAGGCTGCAACTCCACTGACACTCAAAGTGGTTTGTATCTCCAGAGAAGCAAAACCCTGGCCCAACATACACGTCACCTCTCTTCGCACCACACTATAGGCCACACCCCTTTCTGCAGGCTTGTGAGAGTGGGGAGTGCCATCCTAGCTCAGGAAACAGAGAACATGTCTGGTCCCATGTGCAGGCCTCAGGTGGATAGCATGCATATGTAATAATGCTACGTCCAGCCCTCCGCATCACAAGCTAAGCCTTCAAAGGTCAACTGTGTGCACGGTTTCCACATACACATCGAGCCATATAAAACTTCCCAAGCTACTACTGCAGCAAAAAGTTGTATATATGGAAAACAATTAAGTCTCCCAAAGCAAGAACACCAAAAGGACAACTGTTGCTGTCCTTCTCTCCCCTTGGTTTCCGGTTCTTCTGCATTTGCGACACTGATGTAGGAATGCTCCCGAGACCCAGGAATGCCCAATACTGACATGCAATTCAATCGTACAATGTCACAAAAAGTCCTACTAATAGTGAACCTAGTCGGTGTCAGCTCAAAGTGGATGAGGGAGATTGTGATGGGAGTTCCTGCACTAAAGCAGGAATAGGACATATCAAGTCCCGCCAGCACTCTATCTCCTTGTGCATTAGTTGGTAGAGGGGTACATTGCTGGTCTGACCCAAATCTGCACTGTCCAGTGGAGCTGGCTAAGTGTTTGGGGGAGAATATACAGCACCCTCTGAAACACAACAGGGGCAGTAGTACACCATCCATGAAACTTGCTGCTCTTTCTGTCTCTGCTGGCTGGGACACACAGAGGTTTATGAGACTGCTAATGACTTCAAACAAATCTTTTAGTTCAGGCAGTCAAGGGTCATCTTTTTAGATTCAGACAGACATTTCAGATTTTTGACAATGACTGAATCCCGCCCCACCCCCAGGCAATCACATTACAAATACATTTCATCCCCAAAGCAACTGGAACCTAATCTTAATCTATGATGGGAAGACCAGTGAGGCAGAATCCTTCAGCAGATGAAGGACAGCCCCACACCACCCACTATATATATAAATGTACTGCTCTTTGTTCCTGTTAGCCCTCCTAAGGCCGCACAACTGTGTGTGCTTTACCTCCCTTACAGGCTGGCTCACACTTCATCAACTGAATTGTTAACTAAATTCCAGGGGCCTTGTTTCCAGGAGCCAGAAAGAACAGGTTGAGTTTTCAGGGCTGGCAATTAGTGAAAAGCAGCATTTTCAGTTGTAAACTGAGCAAATGCATGATACAGTCACTGCGACCAAAACACTGAATGCCATGATGCCATTTTTACAGAAGCACTTTTCAGGGTATAACTGCACTTTCAGAACGATTACAGCAGATTCAAGACTCCCACCCTACATTTCTTTTAAAGATGGAATTTCAACTTACAAGTTAATTAAAGCCACCACCTGGAGTGATCCGGCTTTCCTACTGATTTCCTTTGTCTCACTAATTCACAAGCATTAATATTTTATTTTCTACTGAAAAAACAAAAATGAAAAGGAATGTCTCAGTGTGCCAAAGACACGGCAGATAAAATTATTGTAATAAAGCACAAGAAACACACTTGTTCTGCCAGGTCTTTAAATGACTGCTGCATTATACAGGCATTTCACAGGCATACAACTGCAAATTGCTCTATTTTACATACTGTATTCTCTCCTTAGCACCGTGATCTTTTCCATTTTTTTCTTATTATACTGAGGGAGAGAAAGGGCTGGGTTTTTGTTTTTATTATCTGAACATTTGTTCAAAAGAAAACAAAGACTACTTTATAGATTACACCATACGAGCTATTAAAACAATGTGCCATTAGAAAAGGTGCTGCAAAACTCATTATGTGACAACAAAACTAAACCTGAGCAAATAATCACATCTACCAAGCAGAGAGCAGTAACTATACAGCTAAAGTTTATAGACCTTTAATTATTTAAGAAGGAAAGGAGCTTGTAATAATTAAATTTTATAGGCTCCTTAAACCTTTACTCCTAGCTCCCCACAAAACTAAAAACAAACATTTCCATCTGAAGCACCTTTTTATATTTAGCTATCAAATTTATCAGTTCAATGTACTAATTGACAAAGACATTAATTATTGTTTTAAAAGTTCCATGTAAAATAACTATAAATTTTAATTACAATCAGAGCTGGATATTCCATACATGTATAGTCTGGACACTTGCAAAAGACAACTCTCTGAGACTGACTGTGTCAATATTTATTTGCTTTGAAGATATGACCGAAAGTGTGATTATTTACTGCATCAGATACAAGGTGTGTAGCATGCTATTGACCTGACAATAGATCATTTAAAAAACTTAACTACTCAGTCAATGCTTTAAAATAGTTTATACACTGGTCAGGGAAGCTATGTCTACATGACAGCCCTCCTTTGAAATAAAATATTTGGAAATGGAAATTTGAAAATATCTTAGTTTGAAATACCACAACCAAACCCAAAATGTATTTCAAAATAGCATTTCCAGACCACAACAGTATTTCAGAATAGTACTACTGGAGCCACTTATGGCCTATTTCAAAATAGATGTTATTCCTAACAGAATGAGGCTTCCTACAATTAAATTAATGCACCTGTTATTTTGAATTTATTTCAAAATAGCATGTGCATCATTTAAACAATGCCAAAGTTATTTTTAAAGAACTGCTGTTATTTCAAGATTACTTGGCTGCTTGGACATAGTTTATAGAAATTTTACCTCCCGAAGGCTAAGTGTATGTCTACCAAGAAATACTGCAGCTGCACTGCTGTAGTGTTTATACTTACTACACTGACGGAAGGGGTTCTTCTATCACTTTAATAAATCTACTTTTCCTTCAACATAGTCCTCTCTACACCAGGGCTTCGGTCAATACATAAGCTGTGAAAAAATTGCAGTGTAGCCCACCCTTACTCCATAATATTTTTGGCATAAAATCTTCACATCTTTTGTCCTTAACATCTCAATTTGCCAACAGATTCTGGCACTTAAAGTAGTTAGAAGTAACAAAACACATAGGCAGGAGCTATTGATGAAAGTCAGTAACTGTAAACATGCCAAGCCCTCTAGATGTGCTTGGAATAGTTTTGACAATTCAAAAAGTCAGGTTGTGTGTCTATTATCCACACAGATGGGATTTTCAAAAACACAAAGTATTGCCCTGATTACTGAATTCCATGAAAGCAGGCCAGACCACACCATACTCTTATGAAAATGCTACCCTGGATATCCACTGAAATTAGTGGGAGTTATACACAAACACAGGGCCAGACACAAAATGGCCATGACTGACTCCTATAGGGGCCCCAGAGCAGTGGAACTTACCAGGAGCAGGCTTGAAAAACCTTTCTGAGTCACTGATAAAGCACCACAACCTAGAATGTGTGTTTGTGCATAGATACATGGCTCTTGTTTTCAACTATGAGACTAATTTTTTCTCAGTAAAAGTCTGATTAAACAGGTGGTTTCCTTAGTCTATTTCTGTATAAAGTCACAGGAGCAAGTAAATATTACTATAAAGTGACCTGTCTTTAAAAGAGTCACCTGAACACCTTTTACCATCAATTGACAAATACCATACACTTAATTCCAAGAAAACACATTGAAAATGCTCTGTAAAGCATTTACTTGCATCTCATCGTATATGACAGCATTAACAAGGAAAGAGCTTGTGTTTTTCAGCATAATATGAAATTTAAACAGAAGTACCTTGCAGACTTAAAAATCCTTTCAGAAGCACCTGTTTATTTATATATCTTCAGTGGTGAAAAGGTCAGTAGAAAATTCACCTCTAAGGTCACAGTTGCTAAGCAACCATTTTCAGAAGTTCTGCAACACTGATCAAGCATATTACATCCCACTGACTGGTTTCAGAATAAATATGAGTAACATCTTACCTGGTGTTCAGAGTGAGCACACTTCTTCTCCTTGGGAGACTGAGTATCTAGAGCCAATGAATGTCCATTTGAAAAGCTTTTATGAAAAGGATACGCCCAGGGACCACTGGTTTCCTGTTGACAAGAGCGAAGGAAAGATCGGTCTTGAGAAACACCATGGAAGGCTTGATGAGATGTTGTCCAAATCGGAATGACATGATGAATCCGAATACTCAGGCTCTGCCAGAGACAAGAATGAAGGTGATCAGGACATCTGCATACTTTTCACAGGGATCAAATGAAGAAGATACCAACAATCTGGGAGAAGTGGGGGTGGGAAACAAATGAGGTCCATTTGGTACACCAAAGCTCATTGCACATTTAGCACTTCACTTTTCCCCACCTACTTGAAACTCACTTCCATTTACTCTACTATGCCATTGTGATAAATTCTTAGAGCTTCTTTTCACGGTATTGTAGTCTGCACCAGCTAAGCTGTAAATTCCACCAGGTAAAGCTGTTGTCACACACAAACAGGACTGTGCAGATTAAGAGATCCCTAGTGCATGTTAGTGTAATACTGTTTGAAACAGGAAGGCATGCTAGAGAACTTTTAGCACACATTAGCAGGGCCAGTTAGTATGTGACATGCTGGTGCTCATTACAACTTATGCCCCAGCTGAGACATCAGGTCAAGAAGCCTTTAAACAACTCAAGCACAACCCTGGAAGTCTTCTGTCTATGACTCCAAGTTGCATGAGATTACTAGGTATATAACCCAATCAGAGCTAACAGTGTAGGTACCTGACAAAAGAGAAAGTAATAAAGGGCAGGGACAAGGAACATATTACGTGAGCCATACCCTGTCAAGCAATATTTAAATGAATCTCAATCACACTAACGACATCACAGCAATAACCGTAATGATTTCATGTAAGAAATCATAAGAGGTGATGATATTTTCAGGTAATACACATACAATAGAGTATTCTAGTAGGTCTCTAACAATTGTTTTAGTCCTATTTTCAAATCCACATGATATAGAAAATAGGAGAGGTGACTACAGGATCCTCAAAGTAAAAGTTTTAACATTGGGTGCCCTGTCCCTCTAGCCTTGTGGCAAATTCAGTTTCCTGGTACTCCTATTAAATCCAAAACTTGGCTAGATATAACATTAAGGCTCATTTAACAGATGGAATGACTTTTGTGTTGTGTTGCTGGGCCCATGTGTGGGAACATAAGTATTGTTATAGCTTTCATGCAGTAAAACACACCCTTTATTCCTAGCTGCCAGCAGCAACTGTCTGTTTATCATCCTTATTAACACACACACACACACACACACACACACACACACACACTCTCACTCACTTGTAGGTACAACAATCAGAGAAATAGTGTGCTCTATTTATTGGAGGAAACAGCTCACAAAGAGGCAAAACCTGCCTGAGAGAAGTACAGAATAAGCAAAACCATTGTCTGGTGATGGAACTGCAGTCTTTAACTAGTTAAAAAAAAATCAAATGCACCACACAGTCTCTCTTTGCACCTAGCAACAGTAAGTACAGAAGTCAATGTACCATGAAGAGTGTTTTTTCTGCTTTCCAGGGTAGTGATAGCTGGACGCAGAGCCCAGAAAACACAAACTTCCATTTTAGATAGGGCCAGATCCCTCAGTCAACATCAGTGAAGTTACACCAGTTTACATCAGTTGACAGAATCTGGTCCATATTGTGTATCTTAGCATATGGACGGGTGAACAGAAAGCACCACAGTGCGCCTACTCTTTTGTGTTGCAGAATCACAGATCTCTCTCAGACTGGCTTAGACCAGAGTGGCCAACCTTTTCACACTGGGGGCCACGTGGCAATTTTTTACATGTTCTGTGGGCTGAGCGCAAAATAGCATAATCATTCAAAACAGAAAAATACAGCATAAATTGATATTTTATTACACTAAGGTCATTTACCATCCTCAGCATTTCATAAATCTGCCTCAATGACACATCTGGCATTGTTTTTGTTTGCACTAGTAGTCTACATCTGCTCCACCAGTAGATGTAGCAAAGTGAAGTAATCCCAATAAACGTTCATTCTTAAGGACAGATCTCGCTTTTAACACTGTTCATCCTTGAAAACAGTTGTTCACAGCAATATGTGCTGCCAAACAATGAAATAAACCTATGAGCATGTTGAGCTAGATTCACATAAGTCTCCAAGGAAAAATATTGCATATAAAAAAGTAAGGACATCATGATCAGTGAACACTGTCTTCAAGTCACTGTCATTCTGAATAATGACGAGTTCCAGTTGGAATGCATCAGGAGCATGAGAACGATCGGTTGCAAATGGATTACCAATGTAATCCATTTCATTCATGTCTTTGAGCTGTTCTCTGAAATCCTGAAACCTCTCTTCAAATTCATCAGTGAGACTGGCAACTCAAATAGAGTACTTTATATGGTTTGGAGTTTCAGCAGATCTTGTTGGGAGGGTTGTGAAATATACAACATTCTTCACACAGAACTGTTTCTAGAAAAGTTTCAACTTCTGAATAAACAAATAACTCCAGAATAATTTCTGAACTCATACATTTTGTGGGCAAACTGATCCTTCCCTTGAAGTTTGACTTTCAAATCTTCCAGATATTTGGTGATGTCTCCCAAAAATGACGAGTCATCCAACTACGGATTATTTTCCAATAAGGTCACGTCTTTTTTCTCATCCATCACGAATGATTGTATTTCATCACATAGTGACCAAAATCTGGCTACGGTAGCTGCCCTACTTAGCCAGCAAATTTTGCTGAAGTAAATATCATGATGAGTCGATCCCACCTCCTCAAGGAGGGCTTGAAACTGACTGACTGCATTTGAGACCCCTGGATCTTACGAAACTGACAGCTGAAATTACATTTTCCATTATACCCATCATCGCCAGGGTCTTTGCACACAGCTTCTTGGTGGATGATGCAGTGATAACTTTGTGATGCAGAGATTTGACCATTAAAGTTACAAATCCATTGTGCTTCCCTGTCGTGGCAAGGGCTCTATCTGTGGTTAAAACAGGAAGTTTGGTTTCAGAAAGATTGAATTTCACCAGGACCTGTTAACTTGATCAAAAAATGTCCTTACCCATTGTTGTGCCTTTCACTGAAGGCAGATGCCTCCATTTTCTCTGTTTACTTTAGAATATTTAAATGCATCCAACAGTCTATCTAAAAAGCTAAAAACAGAACAGTCATGTGGCCTCCGCACAGTTGGAAGCAAATGTGGGACCCCAGAATAAGGCCAGGAGCAGTGCTCCACACCAGCAGTGGGACCTTGAATATCAGTGGAGCCTCCAGGGTGGTGGACTGGACCCCAGGGATGTCAGAGACCAAGAGGCCAGGACGTCAATGGGGCCATAGGATGCAATGGGCATATGCAAGCCCTAGTATATAAGCTGCACTACGTTCTTCTCCATATGTACTGCCTCTTGGTGAGGTAATGTACAAAGTGACCAGAAAGCCCCTTCTGTCACAGCTGTGCTGCTGCAGCTTTACTAGCATAGACCAATCTCTCTGGAGTACAAGCATGCTATAGGCCTGAATGCCACTTCTAACCAGGCAGAACCTTTGAAAAATAAAACCTCTTAATTTTAACAGTTTTTAGTTTTTCAAAATGTTGGGTTTAAAAACCACGGTATTAAGCTAGGTGCACAAGGTCTGGTAGAAATGAAAGTGCACTAAGGTTAACCACATTCACCAAATTCCATCTGGAACCCACCAGCACTGGAGGAGGAATAGCTCAGTGGTCAGCACAGTGGTCTTGTTAGCCAGGTATTGTAAGTACTGTTGTAAATTCCTCTTTAAGAGAACATTCCCCTGGCCATGGGCTGTGAGGCTTGTGTGTGCCTTCCGCTACCCTTTACCAGATTGCCTCGAGAAATTGAGCATTTTAAATTAAAAAGTTTCACTTTCAGTTTCTTAACAGTGTTCCCTATCAACCCGCTTAAGGATAAAATTAAAATAGGAAAAGATTTATTTTAAAATATAATGTAAAAGTGGTTAGGTAACACAAGTTCAATATAAGGTATAGGGAGTAACCGTTAGGGTTACCGGTTGGTAATGAATATTAATGAGCTAACTGACTATTCATGAGCGTAGGTTTGAAATCCAATGCTCTGATAGGGTGAAATAGGATGCTTATGAATATGTATGAGGAATGTGCATCCTGGTTGCCGGGGCAACACAGGTGCGGACCTGACACCTGCGAGTGTTCAACCAGGTCCGCCCTGGCTCTATAAATTCTGGAGCGCAGCCCCGGCTACCTCAGTCCACCGGAGGATGAGAAGAGGAGCGGACGGGACATCAAAAAAGGACTGCGTTCAGAGCTGGACTGCGCTAGTAGCCGAAGACTCGGAGCGGAGAGCTGAAGCAGACCCGCGAGTCAATCATCGCTCCACAGCCGCCGCGGGACGCAGAAGCCTTTTTGAAGAGCTCCGGCTACGAAGCCTTTTTGAAGAGCTCCAGTCAAGAGGATCCAGAGACTGAACTGAATCACTATCAAAGCCCTCAGAACTTTGCCTGAGGCAGGCTCACTGGGCAGACCGCTCCGGCAGGTGCCCTGCCTGGTGAGCCGCGCAAGCGGCCTTGCCGCTTTTTTCCGCCAGGGGGTTTTTGTTTACCACGTTGGCCTTTTCCCCCTGGCCACCTCTTCTTTCCTTTCTTTTCTGTCTGCCTGTCCGCGGCTGCCGTACAAGTGCACCGTGAGGGCTTCCTTTCCTAGCACTGGGTGAGGAGACTTGCGGGCCCGGCGCCCGGACGGACAGAGCAGGAGGGTTAGGTATTTAACATCACACCTCCACGTATTTATAGGTTTTAGGTTAGTTAATTTTTAATAGATTATGGAACTAGGTTTAATATTCTTTGTATTATCTATTACACTGTTACTAGTAACGTTATTTGTAATTATTCCTTGCTGCTGCTACTGTTATGGCAGATCTAGGAATTTTAACATTGTTTAAATAGGGCGCGTCTTAGACTTTGTAACCCCACTTCCTAAGCCGTGGTTGTAAAGCACAGGAGGCGGTCTTATTAGACCTAGCCTTTATATTAAACATACAAACAGAAGACTAGTGTAGAGTTAATTTAGACTATAGCCATTGTTGATATATCTTCAGAACTGTTAGCTCCCTCTCTTAAGTTGAGCTCACTTGAGTTGAGGTTAGAGCAATTAGGGGATAACCCGTTAAAGGGAAAACCCCAACTAAACTGGAAGCCCGTTACCAGTATAAACATCCTGGCACTTAATTTAAATCCCTGCAGGGTATTAAAGTCTGAGGAGACAGTACCTATATTAAAGTCTGAGGAGACAGTACCTATTTTAGACTGAGCCTGGGACAGTGCAGTAAAGGGCCTTTCGGGGTTGACATAGGCAGTTCCAGGTGGCAGTAATTTTGGACTCAACTTGGGACAGTGCAGTAAAGGGCCTTTCGGGGTTGACATAGGCAGTTCCAGGTGGCAGTAATTTTGGACTCAACTTGGGACAGTGCAGTAAAGGGCCTTTTGGGGTCGACATAGGCAGTTCCTTGTGGCAGTCTAACAGAGGTAGTAGCCCGTTAAAAGGGATAAAACCCACGTGCTACTTTTGGAGGCCCCCTGTCTGGCCAACAGGGCAATCTCACTCAACACATTTAAATCCATCTTTTCCCCAAGGTAGCTGGGCCTAGGGTAGAACGACTGCTGGTCATTCACAAAAAGTGGAAAGTACTGGGAAGAGCGTAAGGACGCTAAGGTAAAGGGAATACAATATAGTATATTTCATTGTATTGTAGTCCTTTTAGATATAATATCCTTTTAGAATATAATATAATATAATATATACAGGAAAAACACCTATATACAGTTCTGTTATAATCTTCCTTTACAGCAGTCAACGAAGAAGCATTTATTATGCATCTCTCCAGACCCCAAGTGAGTAGGAGGGTGTAGAGTAGAGTTAACTATTTTAATAACATAACATATTAAAGGCTATTAGTCTGCTAATAACAAATCCTGTGCTAGGCTTAGGGAGTAGGGGATAATAAATAGGTGTATTAATAGTATAAAGACATAAAGCAAATACAAGTAGTTTATTTAAATACATATATAAAAAAAGAAAGTACTATATTCTAAAAAGAATCCTGGTCTCTAGAAATAAAATCTTTTTGTGGGAAAGTAGATCCTTGTCTGTCGTCCTTTCTGGGGAACAGCACAGCTCGTTCACGCACCCTGAAAACCCCATTGGACCAGGTCCCGTGACAATCGACACAGGTTGCGGGGTAAAACCTGGGGCAGTGTCTGGCCGCTGGTGGAACGCCTTAGGTGACCTTACAGGCCTTTTGGTTACCTCTGAGCTGTCCACACAGTCTGCATCGTTAAGTACGACCCTTGTTGGGGCCTCAAATGTATTTCATGGTAACAGCTCTCAAGTGCTCAGAGGCAGGTTGGATAAACTTCTGTCAGGGATGGTGCTAGCTCCTGATATGAGTGCAAGGGCCTGGACTTGAGGACCTCTCAAGGTCCCTTCCAATTGTATGATTCTATTTGATTAGATCACTGACAGGGAGAGTAGAGTCTTCTTTACAACAACAATAGATAAAAAGATGCTCCAGGCTCTGGACACCAACTCCATCCCATTCCTTCTACTCCCCATCCCATTCTTCATGCTACTTCCAGCAAGGGTGTATCCTCCCATTTCTCTGACCATGCTGCCCTCCCTATAGTATGGTTAAGTCTGCACACAAAGCAGGGGGTGTGATTTCCAGACTGTGTAAGTACGCTCACGTTGGCATGCCAAAAAAGTGCTGCAAAGCTGCAGTAGTGTGGGCAGCACGTCACCCAGAGGGCTAAGCTTCCAGGCTTGTGATCATGCACTGGGAGTGGTTGCTGGCCCATATACTTAACACACTAGCTTGATGACAACAAGTGTGTGTTTGCCTACGTGTGTGGGCTCCAAGTGTAAGTGCCCTCCTTCCCTCTCCTGGCATGCCACAGGACCTTACACTTATTTTAATCACTCTAAATCCAGGCACCTTCTTCGTGGCCCTGCAACAGTAGCCAAGCACAAATGAAATGCCTGCCCACCTCCAGCCTTCCAAAAGCACTTCATTTTTTTTTATCTGTCATTTATCTTTCAGAAGCATAGAAAGGCTTCAATGAGCCTGAAGCCCACTTGGCCAGAAGCTGTGCAGCAAATACCAGCTCTCAGCCCCAAGGAGCTCACAATTAGAAAGACATGACATAGGAGGTGAGCAAACAAGCAAGCCAAGCAAGGAGAAAAGGAAGGACAGAGGAAATAGGACGATTTTGTGTCTGTCAAAGAACCATTTAGAAAGACATGTGGCACAGAAGGTGAAGGTGGCAAATTGTGTTCTGCAACACCTGCTTCTCATGCTAGCAGGATGGAATCAAAAGAGCAATAACGAAACCAGAATGCTCAGGTTTTTGACAATCTGCAAGAACCACTTCCTGACACTGATTTAAAAAATGAGCTGAAGCCTCTAAAATACAATTAAAGAAGCGCAGAGCCTGAGATTCAGGCAACACACCAGGAGAACAGAAGGCGATGTTTGCTGCCATAGTCAGAAATAATAAATGGTTTCAGTGTAAGGAGGGTGACCTTGGAAATAAAATCCAGATCACATTTTCAAATAACAAACACCAGGGAAGCTAGAAACTGATAACCTGGTGCTTTTTATTCTAACCACCTCACTGAATTATTAGGGGTCTTAGTGCTTGTGGGCCTTGCCTATGTAACAGTGGCTTTGAGACTCACTGTGAAAAATAATCGAATCCCACTCCACAGCGTATGGTAACAGCGTGCTGTGAAATTCTTCAAGGAAACGAATATTAAGTGCAGCAACAACCAAGGTTGACCTCATTTTTAAGGACTTTGCGATTTGTATGGTGTACATCAATTGTAGGCACTGGCCTCTGCCACGATGGGCAGGAGTTGGGTTTGGGACGGACAAGATTAAATCCTGAAAGAGAGGAAAGCTAAACCGTGTATACTTAGTCAAAAACCTTCTAACAAAGCATCTGGCACAATGCTCTCTAAAGGTCCAAAGGGTGTATCAGATGGACTTAGACATTCATAACGACACAGGTGGGAAGGACGCTGCTTGGTGGTTTTGAAGCCTGTCTTGACTAAATTCTGGACAAGGTGCCCCTTTTGAGCCTTGAACTTGCAAAGTGCTGATTGCAGTGGGAACTGAAGGGGCTCAGCCCCTTGCTGGTTAGAATCTATCAGCAGCGTGGCATGCTGCCCCTGCTCTTCCCTCTGTGCATTAGCAGATCTCCCTGCTGCTGGAGAGTGGGCTGTAGCACCAGCCACCTCTGTCCTACTGCAGGCAGCACACATCCACGGGGTTAGCAGGAGTAAGCAGCATCTGAGCCCCCAGCTACGTTGCACAAGGCAAGGAAGGGGTATGCCTGAAGGCTGGGAGCTCTTCAAGTTCCTTGCCACTACACACACCCAGTCAGATGCTAGCCTAGCTAACTCTCTGTCCTTTAGGGCAACTTCATACTGGAACTTTGAGCTCTGCTGAGGAGACATCCCCCCACCCCTCCCACACACACAAACAAACTCAGAGTTATTGAAATAAACAGTCTTGTCACCTAAAGAGGCTGGATCCTCAGTTTCCTTCTAGCATCTGGCACAGATCTTTAAGGTGTCTTTTCTTATATAAGCAATGGTACCAGAAAGCAATTTGTGCAATTAATTGGCCAGCCTTTGCCATGCCCTCCCCATCTATGCCCCCACCTCTAGAAGCATTTTTTCTGCTGTGGGTTTTAAAGAACTAGAGTGTCCCATGCACTCCCGCGCATACTTAAGATATTACCAAGAGCAAGCAGATGTCCAGATTTTTCAGACAACAAACATTTCATGTTACTTGTCATGTCCTTTGCCAACTCCAGATAATTAAATTTTTCCTGGAATAGTGACCTGCAGCTGCCTATGTGAGCTCTGATAAAGTACATCTCAAATATACATAAAATATTGGGTCCACAGCTGAGACATCACATTTAGGTTTGCTGTCCAGAACAGCTTCAAGTCTTTTGGCTTCATGCTTCAAGTGTATTGCATTCAGTTTCATATTATTATTATGAATTCATTCTTGTCTTGATTCCTTCTGATGCAACAGCTTTATAGAGTGTATTGCTCTGAGTAACAGTGAATCTGTCTTGCTCCTGTCTCTTGTTTAAGTGATTAGGGAGGACAAGAGGTCATTAGATTTTTTTAAACAAAGAATACTAAATATTTCACCATTATGCATCATTTAAGCTGTTTTTTTTAAAAAAAACTTTCATGGGAAACAGGATTGTGCTTTTTTGGTCTGTTTTAGCTTTTCTTTTCAGTATGTTAGTGCAATGCATAGTCTTCTATGCCCATAATATACTGTAAAGCTCAAAAAAGTACATTAAGGAAATGTGGCATGGGCAGAATTTAAAATGTCACGATAGCTGCTCAATAGTACAATGTCGCATGGCTAGAACAATCCTGAGTGCACCGAAGCAGGTAACTGCTGCCAGAATGGTAGGCTGTCACTCATCAGAATTCTACCTACTAAGTGCTTAAAGGAGATCTAAACTAGAAGAGATCCATGCCCTACATGTGTAAGCATCCAGATAGATGATAGGCAGCTCTCATGTGCAGTAGGCTTCCCCACTCATTGAAATCTGCTCGCTCAGTCTGTCTGCTCCCCTTGGAGATTTTCAAGTTGTCATGTAAATGAGCTCACCTGCCCATTACAAAAGTGACTAACTTGATTAGGTGCAAAATGCTGCATCTTTTTAAACAGTATTCCTTTAGTACTATGGAGAAAACCTGCACAATAAAATCAGACGGCTGTTGATTTCTTTTTTTTTTTTTTATTTTCTCCTGGTGGGTGATTCAGGTTTATGAATATTTGGTAAAGATCCTGTAGTTTTTGGTCTCTGTCAGTAGGATCAGAGCAAATGTGATTGTACCTAAGGGCTTGACTGTAAACAATGGATCTAGTTGTGTGTGCAGGATGAAGCTAGAAGCGTGTAGGTAAGTCTAGCGATCAGTGGGTTTCTGGTAGAGTGTGGTACTGATCAGGCCATCCTTGATTTGTACTGTAGTATCCACGAAATGTATCTCTCGTGTGGAGTAGTCGAGGCACAAGTTGATGGTGGGGTGTAGATTGTTAAAATCTCTGTGGAATTCTTCTAGAGTCTCTATACCGTGGGTCCAAATCATAAAGATGTCATCAATGTATCATAGGTAGAAGAGGGGTAATAGGGGACAAGAGCTTGGGAATCATTTTTCCAGGTCAGCCATAAATATATTAACATACTTTGGGGCCATGTGGGTACCCATAGCAGCCCTGCCTCGCTTTCCCCCCCACCCAGAATAGACAAGGCCAAGTAGGTCTTTTAGTACTCAGGAGTGCACCCCACCACCTCCCCTCCTTGGAGGGAAAAAAAAGTCCAATACATGGCATAAACAGACTTTCACCACAGCCTTGCTGGGTGCCGGCCTTCCACAGCTCTCTCTTACTCTGGTGGGATCTTCAGAAGGTTCCCCATTGTCAGGAATCTCCATCATCCCTGCTCCAGTGAACTCTCCTGATCAGCTGTGTTAGCACCACCTCTTCTCAGAAGCTTTATGTGACTTTGGACATACATTCCCTAAAGAAGCTTAGCTTACCTTTTTCATATGTTCAGGTTGTCCCTTTGTCCATTATAGTTTAAGTAGCACCTGGGTTAAGAAGCCCTGTAGATTATCCTGTCAAAACCTGGCTGCCCCAGAAGATCTGTTAACCTCATACACCTGTTCCACGATGACACGACTGGCTTTGTTCTTCCAAATGGCGAGTCCTCAGATCCATTTGAGATATCCAATGGTGTGAAGCAAGGGTGCATGCTGGCCCCAGTGTTATTCAACCTCTTTCTCACGTGCATCCTCAGCCACGCAGTTAGGGACCTGGATCATGGAGTCTACATAAAATACAGACTTGATGGGTCACTTTTCCACCTTTGTCATCTGAATGCTAAAACCAAGACACTTGAGAGGCTCTTCCTTGAAGCCCTTTTTGCTGACAACTGGGCACTTATGGCACACAAGGAATCTGATCTCCAGCTCATCATCAACAATTTTGCTGATGCCACTCGCCTCTTTGGTTTGACTATCAGCCTAGGAAACACCGAGGTACTGTTTCAACCTGCTCCAGGGTCTGCTGCTTTCCCCACTTCAATCTTTATTGAAGGAACAGAGTTAAAAACAGTAGAAGAGTTCAAGTACCTTGGCAGTGTGATAGCCAATGATGGCTCCCTTGACAAAGAAATCAATGCCAGAATCTGCCAGGCCAGCCGGGCACTAGGATGTCTGAGAGTGTGAGTGTTGAATCAGCACAATATCTGACAGTCCACTAAACTGGAAGTGTATAAGTCTGTAGTCCTGACCAGTCTCCTGTATGGCTGTGAAACCTGGAGCTTGTACAGAAAACATATAAAACTGATGGAGAACTTCCACACACGCAGCCTGAGGTCAATACTGCACATTCGATGGCAGGACAGAGTCACGAACCTGGAAGTCCTGGACAGAGCAGGAACCACGAGCATTGAAACCATGATTCTGAAAGCCCAGCTTCACTGGACAGGGCACATCATACAAGTGGAGGAGTCAAAAATCCCTAAGCAACTCCTCTACAGTGAACTCTTCCAGGGCAAAAGGAATCAAGGTAGGCCTCACAAGAGGTATAAAGACTGCGTGAAGGCCAACATCATTCATGCTGGTTTAAAACCAGATCAGCTAGAGCAGCATGCAAAAGACCGAACAGACTGGCGTGCTCTCGTATGACACACGTATGACAACTTTGAAGAGCAGGGATGTGTACACCTCATTGATGCTTATAAGAGGAAGAAAGCAACAGCAGCAGCCACACCAACAGAGCCAGGACAATTCCCTCGCCCCCACTGTCAATGCCCATGCGGTTCAAAGCTTGGACTCCTCAGCCACATGGCAGTCCACAACCAATGAGCCTGTGCAAGCTCAAGATGTCATCGTCGGACACAACGGACTACCTACTAGCCACTTGGGGTATCCATTACCTTTAAATTAACTTTCAGAGGGCAATCATGGACAGATCAGTCCCTGATTCTTCTTAAAGATGCCATGACTGATCCCAAAATCCTTGTCTAGGTTGCTGCTTCTGATCCACGTGTGGATCCCATTTACAAGACGGTCAAGGCGTGCATGCATGGACATGTGCTTGTTTGTTAATGGAAGTCTTGTTGGGGGGCTGCCCCTTGAGATCTTAAAAACGTGCAACTTCAGTTCACAGTACTAAATATTTTCAAGTCCTCATGAGACACTACACTCACAATACTTTCAAGTACAAGCAAGCTCAAAGATATAAGATGCTGTAAAACAGACCACTAAGCACATATGTGCAAAAAAACTACAAATGATTCTGTAATTCTGCAGTGCTAACATGGTTCTATACTGAGGAAATAATTCTCCTTTCAAGACAGAATTATTAAATTGGTTACCTTTTATCAGTTTAGATACCCGTTTGTTTCGTGCAGAATGCGGGGAACCACTACCAATATTAATTATAAAAATGACCATTTTACGTGGAAAAATAAAGATAAACAATTAACATTATTCTCAGAACTTTCACTTAAAAACAAGCTACCCCACTATGCCCCACAGCTTTACAATGGTAAATATAAACATGTTTCTTAACACACTAAAAATGTAGACAATTTCTCTCTCTCTCTCTCTCTCTCACACACACACACACACACACACACTATAGCTAAGGAAAGAAAAATCAGTATTCAAGTATTTTTATGGATAAATTCAGATTTTTTTAATGATTTCTTTACATTGCAAAATTTTGCCTTTAATCCGCAAAACTGTTCTCTTCAAATCTATTTTTGGCATTTCTCCACTCCACCACTCTCAAAAAAGGGTTTGATTATGTAGAAAGTGACATTTCTACTCAAAATAACTCTGCATTCTCTGCCATTTCCCAGTAATAATGCATAATGAACGAAAGCGACCGAGCAGTCTCCTGCTCTCTGTGCCACTCCATGATGTTTTAACATGTTTCTCTCTTTTTCCTATGGACCTATTATAAGAATGAATTCTGTACAATTCAGCATACAGCTGTTTAACCTGAACACACTAGTGTAGGCTTCTGCAGCTATGGCAGGAACAATTTTGTTATTTTTGATTAAAGTATCTCTAAACATGCAAGGGAGGAAAAAGTGGTCTGTACTTAGCAATGCCCTCTGGCTCTAATTGTTTCCCTTCATTTTTCCTACCTCAGAACAAAGTCACTTTAGCACTACAGTTGCTCAGTGCCTCATGGCCAGGACTACCTCTGCAGCATCCCCCTCCTCTTTTCTCCTTCACACAATTCCTTAAGCTCCATATAGTCCAAAAGAAAGGTAAATTACTTCCCACCCAAGTCCAAATCAGTCAGTGTCCAGGTACACTTTCTTCGTCACTTCTTCAAGTGTTCTCCTGATACTCAGGTTTCCTACCTCTAGCAGCTACTCCTGCTTTCAGCCACACGACTGTTGGTAGCTCCTTCCTCCCTTTTGTATTTGGGAATCAGCTGCTTGTTCTCAGGTGGGGCTCATGTTGTAACCAGAGCTGGTTTAGTGCCAAGCTTTTCAGCCCAAAGGAAATCCTCCCTATTACAGTCCCCAGATAAAGACTCTCCCATACAACAAACCAAAGGGTAGAATTCTACTGCAATTTGTGATCCCCACCAGAAAAGCAGCAACAAGGTTATAGTAGCATATAGCTCTGCTTTCCTGCGTGGTCAAAGGAAGTCTGGTGCCCAAATCTATTTAGAAAACCTGGCCTACACACTGCAAGGGCACCTCTGCATGGGGATGGCTAGTAAAACTTACACAAACTGACAGAGTGAAACTGAAGAGGATAAACTAAAGCATATGAAATCCCTGGGTTAACACACAGTTTCAGAACTGAAGGTATTTCTACAAAGCAACTAAACACCAGTGGCTTACATGGCTTGGGCTGCGTGGCTGGTTCACTGCTGTGTAGACTTGCAGGCTCCCACCTACAAAGGTCCTAAAGCCAGGTGGAAAGCCCAAAAGTTTACACAGCAATGGAACAGCCTCGCAGCCCAAGCCTGAGCTAGCTGGCACAGGCCAGCCAGAGGTATCTAACTGCTGTGCAGACATACCCAAAGTGGCTTTAATTCAGTTTAACTTAACTCACTTCCACAGTTCTGAATAACACAATCCACATAGGGATTTAATGAATCCACCTCAAAGTCAGACCTTATGTTACTTTGGATTGGTTTTCCCGGATGTCCTCGAGTACACAAACCCTAAGGATGGTATTTAATGCACCTCATGGGTATCCTAGAGACAAATATATGGGACAACTCAATTTGCATCATCTTTTGATGCAACTGAACAAGAATCTCATAGGAAGTAGACAAGCTTCTGTGCCAGCCAGTCCATCCCTCAAGGTATGAAAACTTGGGGAAGCGGCTAGTTAAGCTAGCATGTATGCAACAGTCTGTAGCACATAACAATCAGGGATGTATTTCAAAAGAATAGCACTGTATCCCCATTCTGGTAAGAGAGGACATGTGCTATATCCTATATACGACCAACTCTGCTTCAGTCCCCTACTCCTATCTGTAAGGGCGGGGTTTGACCCGAGGCCATTTTTAAAACTTTGCACAGGCTTTATGTTTTAAAAAGTAACTATTCAGTATTAGCAGAAAAGAAAATAGCAGGACAATGACTCCTTAAATTGTAAAGTGATTGTTTTATCATGAAAGCCAAGCTAATTACATTTAAAACTGAAACAAGCTGACCTTTGATTTCTAAGGCATAGCCAAAAATATACCTTAACTAGACAGAGGTAATATGCCAACACACACATCATATTTTCACCTGATAAACCTTTTATAAAAACCAATAGCTAGACACAGTACCAACATACAGTAGTTGTACTTACATTTAGTTACATTCTCTAAGTGGCTGAACACACCAGATTGTTCAGAGTTTAGGATCCTGTTAATGTGAAGTTATATACAACCTACCAAGCTGAACAGAAGATTCAAGGTTGGACACTAGACAACTGCAGAGCACAAAAACCGAAAGATGGGGATGGTGGGGGCGAGGGAGAATCTTAAGCACACATTAACCTGCTCTAGGAACTTCAACTTGCACAACATGTTCATATTCAGAAAAGAACTCAGGCAATGCTTAACCATGATAAAACTGCAAGCCGAGGTGTTCAACTAACAATGTGTAGTCTTGGTGCTCTGATTCATCGTGTCTGCCTGTGTGGATCTGGTTACAATATAAAGTCCACAGTCATTTCATAAGAATCACCAGATTCCATATAATACATAAGGTACAAACATACCTCACTTCAAACGTTGGACACACGATAGCTACTCCTCCATTCTGCTTTTGTAGAACAGATAATGTGACCAACGTGAAACAAAAGTCCAACCATGCATTACAGTGGACTTATTTCATGTCCATTTCACACCAGAATACACTAGCATTGTCAGAGCACAAGGTAATGTTCCACACAATATCTTTTAAATAGAATCCCATTTCTAAAGTCCAAAGCTCCAACTGTTGATTTAGTTTTACAACCATCTCAGCCTGCCTTTCTATATCTGTTTTTGTCTTACATTAGTAGATGTAGACAGAAATGAATTCTCATCTTCCAGGTGGTAGACCTGACACCAAAAGAAATAACTTTTCCAAATCAGAAACAAAAACATCAGGATGAAGACCTGACCACTACACTTGTCTGATGATGAAAGGAGCAAAATATGTACCATGTATGTAAACTACCTACATTAATGCCCTAAATGATAAAAATATTGGTGTTCTCAAATCTCTTCTAGATGTTAACTTACTAGCAAAACACCTGTATTTTAAATTTTCTGGTTAGCATCAATCATCCAACGCAGCTGTCCTGATGAATGGCAAAATTAGTCAGATATTAAACTTTGCCTATTAAACTTTGCCTGTGCAAGTCAAATACTGATGAATGAGGCCTTGGGTGTTGGAATAACGATAGTGAATAATGCAAGAACCAAAGGTTGTTAAGAAAGAACACTGAATAATGTATTTCCAAGACTGAGATCAAGGCAAATATGTTTATCAAAGAAATAAAAAGATTAATATTAATAGTATTTTAAAAGTTGAAAAATGAAGTACCAGAAGAGAAGAATTGCTGGTATTGCTACAGTATGCTATGACTGGCTGAAATTATACAATGGAAATCCATTTTTCCAGAGGGACACCCGTGGGCTCCATTACATGCTAGAGGAAGAATAAAAGATTGTGGCATTTCTCAGAATACAAACGTATAAGGAACATTCTATTCTATTTGGGAGAGGTGGGTAAGGTGGTGAGAGGAAGGGCTATAGAGAATAGTGTTCCCTGAAACAGCTGAGTTAAAGCTTACTCCCTTCAAGGCTACAAAATACAGGCAAGTGAGTGTGACAGAACAAGGACTGTTCTTCGGCTATGCACTTGAGTGAGAAAATAAGCCTTTGAAAACAAAGAAAAAGAAGCCAGTTTGTTTTAACATTCCTATTTATTACTTACATAGCTCTGTAGGGATGCACTTTGTGGCACTCCACAAACACACAGTAAGACCGGAGCCTTATCTTCAGTGGCTTGCAATCTAATTTGGATTAAAATAATTCATATACAGGGTGAGGAGAGGAGCTGGGGCAGGCTGACTGCTAAGGGAAATGGGGTTTTAAGAAGAGGTGCACAGGAAAAAAGGCAACTCTTCCAAAAATCAGGGGCTCGTGTGAAAGAGAACCCCAGTGTGAGAGGAAGATTATATCAAAAGGGAACATTATGGTATCAGGATTGTACAGAGTAGGGGGTCAGGATGAGGTGTAATAGGATTTTGTGAATTCATCCAAAACACAGTAGTTTTCAATGGGTGAGACACTTTGCTACACCTCTAAGAGAAAGAGAATGGACTAGTGGCACTGGAACATTTTTTGCAGTGGGGTGCTGAAAGCCAGCCACCTTACCACTATCCACTCCACCCAGCCCCCCAAACGGGGGCTGGAAGCAGGGCTGTGTCTCCAGAAAGGGGCGACTTGGACAGAGTTAAGAGAACCACCGCTTGGAAAAGGCATGGGGCCAGGATCAGAGCCCCAGGCACAGACCTCAGCACCCAAGAGAAGTAGGGGGAGCTATCTAGCTTATGGCAGCCTCTCAGGACTGTCAGAGCAAACCCCACATCCAAACTCCCCTCCTTTGGCCCCCACACCATGCCCCTTGTATACGGTCTTGCAAGGGAGTCTTCAAGATGCAGACTTATGGCTGTCTTCCATCATGCCTGAATCAGGATTATCCTCCCCTGGCCAGCTCTGAGGCCTTTAAGAATGTTGTATGCTCCTCCAACCACTTTTATGGATATAAAGGAGTCAGATAAGGGACGAGAATTCATATTCAACGTGTTTCCATCATTAACACACTTTAAAGGTTTGACCTCTTCCCTGAAACTGGACAAAACTACAGCGATATTTCAAGAATGGGGCACAAGCTTCCTCAGAAATGGGACACTCAAAGGGCTCAAAGAAAAGATATTACAATAGACATTCACCGTTATGAACACTAAGTCTGAACTTGCCAGTCAACTACACATCTCATCTGGAACCAGAACCAGGCTACAGCGAAGACAATGTTAAACATGAACTGCAGGTTGAACTTCTCTTACCCGGCATCCTTGGGGCCTGACCCAAGCTGGATAAGAGAATCTTCTGAAGGAAGAAAATCATCTTCCCTCAGCAGGGTCCTCACTGATGGCAGGTCCTGGCAGCAGGGTCCCAGCTTCTGGATGCCTCTGGGTCCTAGCAGCCAGCATCTGCCATGGCTTCCCCACTGCCCACAGATCCTGGCAGCCTGAAACTGTTCATAGTTGCCGGCCCTGGCTCCACATGGCTCCCCACTGCCTGCCAGCCTCCCACAGCCCCCGCCGCACATTGGTCCCAGCAGCTGACAGCAGGCTGCTGGGGCCTGCGGATTGCCAGATGAGGGATGTTGCTGGATAACAGAATTCTGGTTAACAGAGGTGGAACCCATACTAAAAAAAGAAGGAAAAGGTAAAAAAAAAAAAATCACAAAGTATAAGGGAGCTGTTTATATGCTATTTTCATTTCAAATAAGATACAGCTTTGAAACTTCACTATGCAGAAAAAAATGCTGCATGAAGTCACTGTTCAGTTGTAGCTTTTGAAAGAAATGCCATGGCTATGTCTACACTATCCCCTTCCTTTTGGAAAGGGCATGGTAATGAGCGAGTTGGGAGGATGCAAATGAGACACTTCCATGAATATGCAGTGCCTCATTAGCATAATGGCAGCCAAGTGCGATTCAAAAGCGCTGCTATCAAATCGCCCACTACCCATGTAGATGGGGGCTTTTCAAAAGGACCCCTGGACTCCAAAAGACCCTTCCTCCTAAAACCAAATAGGAAGAAGCAGCTCTCGAAGTCTGGGGGGGGTCCTATTGAAAGGGCCCCAGGCCACATGGACGGCTCACGATCCAAAAACAGTGCTTTTGAATTGTGCGCGGCTGCCATCATGCTAATGATGCGCAGCATATTCATGAAAGTGCCTCATTTGCATCTTCCCAACTTGCTCATTACCATGCCCCTTCCAAAAGTAGGAGGCTAGTGTAGAGGCTGCCCTAACATTTTGTTCAGGGTTATGAACGATCTCTATTGCGGAGGTGTTTGTAACTCAGAGATTCCTCTGCAATTTTATTGCGCCCCACAACATTCGAGAAAAGCACTATATGTTACTATGTGGGGCAGGATGGGCGATAAATAGGATACCAGCTAGTGTGATGCAGTGCACTGATTTACCTATCAGTTTGTTGCTATGGCATGAAAGAGATGGCAATTATATTGCTACCCTAAGAAACATGCTGTACTCCACAGAGATACATAAAGAGAAGGATCAAATGTTGAGCATTCAGGCCCCAAAAGCAGCTATACAGAATCAGTTAACCCAGTAATGAAAAAAGAGAGTTACCTTCTATTCAAGAATTCTTAGAATAATATATTTTGTCATTTTTAATAAAACATAATTAATTTATTAAGCATTGCTAATACCATCTCTTTAGTACAGAACACCAGCAACAGACAGAAGGCTCCTAAGATTCTCATCTTCAAAGGAAAGTACTTTAAAATACAGATGAAACAGTGTAAGGATGAAGTAAAGTCTAACCTTATAAACAGAATTGCAGCCAGAGGCAATGATGACGTGGTTGGAATGCCCAACGAATCCACAAACAAAATCATAAAACCAGATGCACAGGAATATTTGAACACCAAATAAAATAAATCAAAGCCACCATGCACAGGAAAATCAGCGGATAGCAAGTTTTGAAATAAAATTTATCATATGTAATCTCATTCTTAATGCAACATGTTGAAATCACCAGATGTTAGTGCTACCCCTGTGTGTAGTACTATGCATTTGTCATATTCTTAGCAGTTCCTATAATACCTGAATGTCCTCAAGAGCATTTTTATCTCACTGTGTTAATAAAAATGCATAATACAGATATTTGGAGAATAAAGCAGCAAATGCACTCCAGCCAGCAATACTACAGCTATACAAATTGAAGAGAGCAAGTACTGAAATTTTACTATCCAATTTACTTCTATAGCTAGGCAGTATTGCTAGATATTGATATTTCTTTATCTATACAATAATCTATTTTTGACTTTGCTCCCTATTAGCTGTTATAAAAATAATACTTCTAAATTTCTATGTTGAGGGAGGAAAGTAACTCCCCTGTCTGATCATCTGAACAAATGATATTATATACTAAAAAACTGTACTCACTGCATCTCTAATTACATAACCCACAATCTTGGTACACGTAAACAACAAAATTATTTACAAAATGATTATATAATCTCACTCTGTACACATACAGGATAGATCTCATGACTAGAGCAGTTGCATAAGAGGGATATAGCTTGTTCAAGGCATCCAGGCAGGGAAAAATAGAAGGAGGTGTTGCATTACACATCAACTTGGCTATGTCTACACTTACTAAAAACTTCAAAATGGCCATGCTAATGGCCAAATCAAAGAATATGAATGAGGCACTGAAATGCATATTCAGCGCCTCAGTTGCATGCTGCCGGCCACGGCACTTCAAAAATGCCACAGTTTGCTTGCTCATGGCTCGTCTACACAGGGATTCTTTGCGAAAGGATCCTGCAAACATTTAAATCCCCTTATCAGCTGATAGGAATTAGGGGATTTTGATGTTGGGGGTCCTTTTCAAAAGGACCCTGCCACGTACACGAGCCACAGGCAAGCGAACCGTGGCACCTGGTGGCATATTAATGAGGCACTGAATATGCATTTCAGCACCTCATTAATATTCTTCGATTTGGCCATTAGCATAGCCATTTCAAAGTTTTTAGTAAGTGTAAACACAGCCCTTGCTTGGAGGCCATGGAAATTCTCAGGTCTTGTTGTGGCATTGGCCTGCTGTAGACCATCAAAACAGGAAGAGGAGGTGGACAAGGAAATTCTAGACCAAACACACACACCACCTGGCGGTGTAGGAGGATTTCAATCATACATCCATTTGACACAAGACAAAAGAATTTCCAGTAAATTCTTGGAATGCTTTGGGGATAACATTTGTTTCAGCCTGGGGAAGTAGTAAGCAGGGGAATAACCATTCGAGATTTAATTCTGACCAACAGGAATGAATTTATTATGAAACTTATGGTTTAAAGCAATTTGGGTGAAATTTTTAAATTACACATTTTGTGATTCTAAAGAAAGAGAGGAGTCAGTGCAGCAGAACAAGGAAAACAACCTTAAACAAGAATCTCAGAGATCTGGTGGTTTATGTCCTGTGGGAAGAAAATCTTAGCAAAAGAGGAGTGCAGGCAAACTTGCAAAAAGGCAATATTGAAGACACAATAGAAAGCTATCCAGTGCAAAGGAAAGACAGGGGAATTGTAAGATTCTGATATGCTGCCACCAGGAGCATTTTGTCTGAAAATCAAAGAGGAATTGTACAAGTGGAAACATAGACAAATTGCTAAGGAGTGCAAAAGAATAGCACAAGCACAGAAAGGCGAAAGCAAAAAATGGGTTGAATCCAGCAAGGAACATAAAAGACACAAAGAGTAGGTTCTTAAAATACACTAGGAGCAAGAGAAAAGTGACAAAGTAGCTCCTCTACTTAGTGTCAAATGAGAACTAACAACTGTTGACATCAAGGAGGCTGATGTGTTTAATCCCTGCTTTGAGGTTAATAGTGATCACATACTAACACAATCAATATTAACAAGAAAGGGGGAGAAGCATAAACCCAAATACAGAAAGATATTAAAGAATATTTCAATAAAATTAGATTAATCATGTTGGCAAGGCCTGGTTAAGTTCATCTTAGAGTACTTGACAAACCAGCTGAAGCAGACTCTGAGTGGTTAGCAATTATCTTTGGGAACTCATGATGAACAGGCAAGATCCCAGAAGACCAAACATAATACCTATATTTAAAAAGAGGGAACAAAGAGGATTCAGGGAATTAGAGACCAGTCTGTCTGACTTTGGCACCTGAAAGATGCTGCAATAAATTATTTAAAACAAAATCAATTTGGAGGTGCAAGCAAGATAACAGCATTATAAGGAATAGCCACCATGGGTTGTCAAGAATAAATCTTGCCAAATCAAATTAACTTCCTCCTCTGCTGGCGTTACTGGGCAAAGGGATAGGGAAAAGCAGCAGACATGATATATCTTGATTTTAGTTAGGCTTCTGACTCTGTTCAATGTGATATTCTCATAAGAAACCTAGGGAAATATAATCTAGATGAACTCATGACTGGGTGAGTGCAAAACTGGTTGAAATTCTGAATTCAAAGGGTTAGCAGTGCTTTGGTATCAAACAGGTGATGTATCTAGTGGGTGACTCAGGAATTAGCCCTGGATCAGGTCATATTCAATATTTTCATCAATGACGTGGATGAAATGAACTAACAGTATCCTTAAAAATTTATAGATGACATCAATGTGGAAGTGCAAGCACTTGAGAGGACAGGATTAAAATTCAAAACAACCTTGAAAATTTATATAATTGCTCTGAAATCAACAAAGATGAACTTCAGTGAAAGCAAAACACAAATGGATGCCTACCATTTTAGTGCATTAGTCTGGACTCCTGCCATCCCTCTCAGGGGAGAGAGCAATATCTCATAGCACCAAGAAGTCCAGAAACATGATAATGGATTTTGATCTTTCTGTCAACACAAGTAAAGCAGTTTCAGTTCCAAGTATTGGCCTCAATCCAGACTCTGCTGGATCTACAATGTTCGTTTCAATTCACTTCTACATGGCATATGGCTATCGTAGTTCTCTGGAATGTGAGGTTTAACATGGGGTGTTAATTGGGTAGAACCAACACATCAAGAGTTGGTTTCTTCAGTTTTGGTTGGATATTAGCCACAGGCTTCGCATTGATGTTTTCAAGAAAAAGTCAGCTGCCTTTTGACAAAACAAAAAAGCAGTCAGGTAGCACTTTAAAGACTAAGAAAGTAATTTATGAGGTGAGCTTTCGTCGGATGCACCCACTTCTTCAGACCATAGCCATATCAGAACAGAATGAATATTTAAGGCACAGAGAACCAAAAACAGTAATCAAAGAGGACAAATCAGAAAAAAATGATCAAGGTGAGGAAATCAGAGAGTAGCGGGGTGGGGGGGGAGGTTAAGAATTAGATTAAGCCAAGTATGCAAATGAGCCCCTATACTGACTCAGAAAATTCCCATCCCAGTTCAAACCATGTGTTAATGTGCCAAATTGGAATATAAAAGACAGCTCAGCTGTCTCCCTTTGAATAGCGGTGCAAAAATTTCTCTTCAGTAAAGTGCAAACTCTTAAGTCATTAAGAGAATGGCCCACTCAATTAAAATGTTGACTAACTGGTTTGTGGATCTGGACTGTTTTTATGTCTGTGTTGTGCCCATTAACTCTTTGTCTAAGGGAGTTAGAAGTCTGTCCAATATACAAACCATCTAGGCATTGTTGGCACATGATGGCATATATGATGTTATTTGAGGAACATGAGAATGTGCCTGTGATTCTGTGAATAACCTGGTTAAGTCCAGTGATGGTATCTCCAGAACAGATATGTGGACAAAGTTGGCAATGGGCCTTGTTGCAAGGAAAAGTTCCAGGACTGGTGTTCCTGTGGTATAGACTGTGGTTGTTGGTGAGACTCCTCATAAGGTTGGAAGGTTGTCTGTAGGAGAGAACAGGTCTGTCACCTAGGGCCTTCTGGAATGTGGCATCCTGATTAAGGATAGGTTGTAGGTCTTTAATAATGCGTTGCAGTGGTTTGAGTTGGGGGCTGTTTGAGTTGGGGGCTGTAGGTAATGACCGGTGGTGTTCTGTTCTTGGTTTTTTGGGCCTATCTTGGAGTAGCTGGTCTCTGGGTATTCGTCTGGCCCTGTCCATTTGTTTTTTTTTTTACTTCTCCTGGTGGGTAATTCAGGTTTACGAATATTTGGTAGTTTTTGGTCTCTGTCAGTTGGATCAGAGCAAATGCGATTGTATCTAAGGGCTTGACTGTAAACAATGGATCTAGTTGTGTGTGCAGGATGAAGCTAGAAGCGTGTAGGTAAGTCTAGCGATCAGTGGGTTTCTGGTAGAGTGTGGTACTGATCAGGCCATCCTTGATTTGTACTGTAGTGTCCACGAAATGTCTCTCTCACGTGGAGTAATCGAGGCCTAAGTTGATGGTGGGGTGCAGATTGTTAAAGTCCCTGTGGAATTCTTCTAGAGTCTCTGTACCATGGGTCCAAATCATAAAGACGTAATCAATGTATCTTAAGCAGAGGAGAGGTAATAGGGAACAAAAGCTGACGAATTGCTGGTCAGCCATAAAAACATTTGCATATTGTGGGGCCATGTGGGTGCCCATAGCAGTTCCACTAATCTGGAGGTATAAATTGTCCCCAAATTGGAAAGAATTGTGGGTGAGAACAAAGTTACAGAGCTCAGACAACAGATTGGCTGTGGTGACATCAGGGATGGTATTCCTGATTGCTTGTAATCAGTCTTTATGGAGAATATTAGTGTACAGGGCCTCTACATCCATTGTGGCAAGGATGGTGTTATCAGGAACTTTTCTGATGTTTTGTAATTTCCTCAGGAAGTTGGTGGTATCTCGGAAATAGCTGGGAGTGTTGGTGGCATAGGGTTTGAGGAGGGAGTCCACGTAAAGCTTTCTGTCCCAAGAAAGCTCACCTAATAAATTACTCTGTTAGTCTTTGAAGTGCTACTTGACTGCTTTTTTGTTTTGATAGTACATAGATTAGCACGGCTCCCTCTCTGCCTTTTGACAAGGTGTTGAAAATGAAAATGTACTGCTTCCAAACAAAGCTAATATTTCTTTTTTCTCTCACTGACCTTGAACGGGGATTTACTCTGTAAATGAAGTTGTGTAAATTTAGTGATGATGATGATGATAGTGATGGGATCAAAAGTGTGTCACCTGCAGTGATATCAAATCCATCCGTGTTCTGTTTCAAAGTTTGATTCAATAGTACGTTCAAGCTCAAAGAAGCAGCAGAAAGATAGTCTGTACTTTTTCAGAAATGCATAAGGCTCTGTCCTCTTGCTTATTAATCATTGCTCATGCAGTTTACATTTCACTTCAGAAGAATCATCTAACTTCACTACTTATCACAGCATCATCCTCGGGCTGGAAGGGACCTCAGGCAACCATCAAGTCCAGACCTTTGCCCAAAGCAGGTTCAACCCTAAATAAATCATCGCTGCCAGGACTTTGTCAAGCTGGGACTTAAAAACCTGTAGGGATGGAGATTCCACCACCTCTTTAGGTAACCCATTCCAGTGCTTCACCACCCTCCTAGTGAAATAGTTTTTCAGAACATACAATGCAGACCTCCCTCACTGCAACCCAAGACCATTGCTCCCTCTTCTGCCATCCATTACTACTGAGTAGCTGATTGCTCAGACCAGTTAACAACCCTCTTCTCTTTTTTCTTGTCTCCTCTTTTTCTTTTCTAATAGACCATCAGTTTTATATGCTTGAGGATCAGATGGTAAAGACCGTGTGTGTCTGTAAAAGCTCAGAACTAGTATTGCTCTGGGAATGTGGCTGGTCCTTTGGGGATTAGAAGAACATTTTAAATAGTGACTAGAGTTTTAAAAGTCTTCTTGCTGCACTTCAATCTGTTCAATTTCTTGTGCGCTACTCGAGCTGACCAGGGAAATAAATTTTAGTTCTCTGAATATCTGAGCTTTCAGATGTTTTGACAGTAAACCAAAAATTCAAATTTTCATGGAACTAATTCTGAAACACCAAAAAGGGGTGTCAGGTGGCTTGTTGCCTGTGGATTGGCCAGCCCTGCAAGCCAGCAGTCCCAGGAGTCTGGAAGCATTTGGGTCCCTATGTCCGATGAAGGATGCACTGCCGAATACCTTGGACCCATCGAACCTGGAAACCTAGTATGCCAGAAAGCGAGGTCGGTGAGCTGGAAGGAAACTATGCAGAGCAAAACTGGAAGCTCATCAAAATGAAAACATCTCTGCTTGGCATCTGAATTTCAACAACTCAGCAAATTCTAACCCCGCAAAATATTTTGTTGTTTGTCCCACAGCACTGTTGTCTAACACTTCCTTCAGTTTTAGCAATGTTGCATTAGATACATTCATGAAGTTGCAAAGGGTAATCACTTAATCACCTAATTAGTCTGATGATCAGCAGTTTTCGCACTTATTACAACTATAACTAGAAACAACCAATTAATTGAAACTGTGAGAACTCTTTTTGGCACATTCAACGACAGCTAATTCCATCCAGTAGTCCCTAACCTTTCTCTATTCTCTACTGACAGCATCTACTCTCCTTTCCTACGAGGAATTAAATCTATATCTGTAAATTTCTTATATTTCTTTAGAAGACAAAAAGGCATACAAAATTCTCGATGTTCAATCATCTCTCACAATAGTTACAAGCTTTCATTGGCCGTGTCTACACTAGTCCCAAACTTCGAAATGGCCATGCAAATGACCATTTCGATGTTTACTAATGAAGCGCTGAAATACATATTCAGCGCTTCATTAGCACGCGGACGGCTGCGGCACTTCAAAGTTGATGCGCCTCACCGCTGCGCGGCTCATCCAGACGGGGCTCCTTTTCGAAAGGACCCCACCTACTTCGAAGTCCCCTTATTCCTCTGAGCAGATGGGAATAAGGGGACTTCGAAGTAGGCGGGGTCCTTTCAAAAAGGAGCCCCCTCGGGACGAGCCGCGCGGCAGCGAGGCGCATCAATTTCAAAATGCCGCAGCCGCCCGCATGCTAATGAAGCGCTAAATATGTATTTCGGCACTTCATTAGTAAACTTCGAAATGGCCATTTGCATGGCCATTTCAAAGTTTGGGGCTAGTGTAGACACGGCCATTCAGTCTCAAATTAGAGGCTATTGTGTCTACTACCAAAAGTTTTTTTTTTTTTAAAAAAAATCCTGGCTTGACAAAGTTCTAGCTTGATGGTTTAGTTGTCATTGATCCTGCTTAGAGCAGGGGGTTGGATTCGAAGACCCCCTGAGGTCTCTTCCAACCCTATGAGTCTATGATAAAATATAGTCAGTTCTCATATAAAGTATTTCATCATGGGCCATTCAAAATGTGAAAAACACAGTACAACCCACACACTTATTTTTCCCTTGTCATTAGTTGTGAACATGTTTAACTCTGTCTTCAGTTCTTCTAGATTATTAGCCCAACTTCTCCACCCTCAAAAATGTAGGAATTTCCCCCAGGATGACACTTCTGTGTTCCAACCAGCTTTGATTATGAAATACAAGGATTTATGTTGTGAGTTTAAGACTGTCTACTTTCCTCAAAAGAGGTTTTTAATTTCCTTTGTTTGCTGCAGTGTTCTAGAAGTTCATATGGCCCAAATCATAAATATCTCGTGCTGTACGTATAGCATATCATGTTTAATGATCATCCATTTATTTAAAATAATCTTGTTTCAGGGTACCATTTGAACAAAAATAATATTTGTGATGTTAAGCCAGTATTGGAGTCCAAATCCACTTTCTTTATATTTTTATGTTGCTTTAAATTTTCTGCTGAAAATTAGACAAAATGTTTAGCACTTGAAGAACAACATTCTCACTAGCAAAACAACATCAAAACAGAATCAAAGCCCATTTACATTTTTCTGCTGCTGGTTAGCTCATTTTGAATATAATGATATAACTCAACTTTGGCAAAGATAGACCAGCCTTATGTGATTAGTATCCATGAGATGTGGCGTATCTGATAACAGAAATTGACCATACCAGGATTATAGCAAAATAAATCCATTTACTGAAGATGAACCCTTTCAGCAGAGAAAATACACCTTGCAGCTCTCATTGCTGTTATCTAATTCCCTGTGCACCATATTGAACAATTTACATCATTTCAACCAGCCCTTGTAGGATAAATATATGGTATTGAAACTCTTCAGTTACATTACAAGAGGAAGTTCAAAATGGTGGTTAAAAAACCCATTTGAGAGAAAACTATAAGTAATGTGTTTTAGCAAAATGAATCTGAAATCTGATTCATGCAAATGGATGATGATGTTCTGTTCCTCTTACAATATCTTATACAAAGCTGCAGTGTGGGTCAGAAACACAATCAAAGTCTGTAGCTCACTCAAGCTTGAGACATCATGAAAGAGATGGAGTCTGAGAGCTCATGATAGCTGCTCAGAACTTCTTCCAGGAGGTAGCTGATTATTCCTAATATGGAGTATGCAGATTCCATCTATTCTGTTATCATTATTGAGTGACAAACATAAACAAGGGAAAATTCTCCTCAATGTCTGATGTGTGCATTGTGATCAAGAAATGTCAATCTCACCTTGGATATGCAAGCAGTTGTCTAAGTATCAAAATAATTTTATATCAGTGGGGAAAAGTTACCAGCAGAAAAAGTGGGAAATAAATATTAGAAGCTATGGGGAAAACATGACCCATTTACATCACTCCAGGCAAGACCAATCTGTACACTAGGACCAGGCAAGCTAGGACAATATCAGATGACTTTCAGGTGTCAGCCATAACTTTTGCTGAATGCTGAACAGGTACCCTGACTCTCACTCTTTGAAGTCAATGCGAGTTTTACCACTCACTTCAGCATGCAGCAGGACAGGGTCCCATAACTGAATTGACATGTGTCTATGAAAATACCTATGCAGTTGTTTCATGCTCTAGAGATTGCAGCAAGAGCGGAAGGAAGAGAGAGGTGAGGTATGTTTCCTTCTGGCTTGCTCCAGGAACAGGATGAACTTTAGCATAGAACTCATTTGGATGAATGTGTCTCCAGAAGTACAGCTGTGTGGGAGTCTGAAGAACAGCTCTTCCAGAACTGCCTCTTCCTATCCTCTTGTCAGGATGCTATCACCATCATGCTAGGACCTAGGCTAGGAGCACTGCTTCTCAATATCAATTTTCCTTACGTGGAGCTGTTCTGTGACTCCTTTAATAGATTCTCAGCCTCCTAGATACTTCACTAGTTCTGACAATTCCCTCACTGTATCTTCTAACTAGATTTTGTATTTAAAGAAATCCTCACTTCCTTGTTTATTTTCCACACTAGTGTCCTACAGCACTCAATCATGCTGCTAGTGTGGTGAGATTGCTGCTTATCATGGTGACCAATACTGTCGCATAGAATCAGAGGGCTAGAAGCGACCTCAGGAGGTCATCTAGTCCAGCCCGCTGCTTCAATCAGGATCAGCCCCCACTAAGTCATCCCAGCCAGGACCTTGTCAAGCCAGGACTTAGAAACCTTGAGGGATGGAGAATCCACCACTTCTCTAGGCAACGCATTCCAGTGCTTCACCACCCTTCTGGTGAAGTAGTTTTTGCCTAATATCCAGCCTATAACCTCTCCCTCTAACTTCAGACCTTTACTCCGTGTTCTGCTATTTGACACCACTGAGAACAGTTTCTCACCATCCTCTTTAGAGCTCCCCTTTAGGAAGTTGAAGGCTGCTATGAAATCACTCCTCAGTCTTCTCTTCTGTAAACTAAACATTGGTTCCTTCTTCTACACCATTTGTCCATATCCATCGGTTGCCACCTGTCTTATACTTTGATTGGTAACTCTGTGGAACACAGACTGTTGGATCAGTGTTGTACAGCACCTAGCAGAATGAAATAGATCCTGGTCCACGATGCAGCCCCTAAGTCAGGGGTCAGCAACCTTTCTGAGGCAGCATGCCGAACTTTGACCTTTTGACTTCTATGCACAGTTTGAGTGCCAGTGATACTTTTAAAAGCCACTAATAGTCCTACTTACACCAGCTTCACAAATAAATTAAGATGCAGAGCTTTACCACTTAGGTGGTGGTTGGTAGCATTAGCTGGTCCTTTTTGAATCCAAAGGCAGCATAGCTTTGAGCAAGCTCCCAGCTGCATGGGGGAGGATGGATGGGGCTGAGCTCCCACCTTGCGTGCCAATGAAAACTGGCTTGTGCACCACTCTTGGCACCCATGCTATGGTTGCTGAACCCTGCCCTAGGTGCTAAACCACATACAACAACTAAATAGACACAAAAACTGCCTCAAAAATCAGCCTGGCTCCTATGAAATTAATGCCCGTATTCTTAACTGGGCATACAGCCCTATACATCACGACTAGAAAAGAGAAGATAAGCAAAATACCCAAAACCAAACTTGGGTAGTAATAAATACGGATGCTCCTCTAGTCCCTTTCATCTGTAGCTCTCAAAATATTAACATCACAAAAATAAGCAGACCTGTAGCACGTTAAAGGCTAACCAATTTATTAGGTAATGAGCTTTTGTGGGTAAGACACAAAGAACTGGGTCTTATCCACAAAAACTCATTACTTAATAAATACACGTGTTAGTCTTTAAGATTCAGGACCTGCTTATTTTTTGTGAAGCAACAGACTAATATGGCTACCTCTCTGAAAGTATTAACTGAGCATCTCAAGAACTACACAAGATAGGTATCATTCTACCCATTTTACAGGAAGGCAAACGGAAGAACAGTGTGTAAGTGACATACATGGAGTCAGTAGGAGAGCCAGAAAAAGATGTCATGTATCTTTGATCCAGCTAGTCCAATTTAGGATATAGGGCCTTATCTAAATTCCAGGGAAGTCGATGAAAAAAAAAAACTTCTAACTGACTTTAGTGGGCTTTGGATCAAGTGCATAAATGTCAACATTAAAGAATGATGAAGAACTACAGTATTTTCTTGTGCTATCTTTACTATTGTTTTGACAGCCAGAAAGCCTAAAACAAGAAATAGTATAAAGTAAACTCCCAACAGAGACTACACAAACAAAAACAAGTACTGAACCATGTAAATCTACTTGCTCCAAAACGTGTTCACATAAGCAGCACATCAAATAGAATCTTTAAAGGAAAACATCCTAAACCCAGGCTGGATTCTGTGCAATAGAAAAGACACCGGCATGTGTAAATATGTTAACATAAGTGAATATAAATGCCAATATCTATAGTAAGAAGCACAGAACACATCATTTGTTTTTTCACAAATAGACTACTCCATGTTTGCTTTTGCTATAGTAGTTTTGACAAAGAGATGGTTAGCCGGGGAAGTAGAATGATTTTATGAAAAGTTAAATAAATGATGGCAACAACATTCAGATATCTGTAAAGTACATTCTGCTTCTGTATGATTTCCAAATTTAAATAAATCGGCAATTAAGATACATCCTGAAACCTTCTCTGCAGTAATCTTACCTGAGGAATGCCCAGGAAAAGTAGTGACACATTGTACAGCCCTTACAGGGTTAATCAGGCCACCATAACTTTTATTAAACAATCCTTCCACTGCTCAGCAAGTCAGAAAACACCTTCTCCAAAGATCCCAGGCCTCAACTGTCTCTAAAGTAAATTAAGGGAAAAAGCATGCAAGAATATATATCTTGATTGCCTCAGAGATGGAGGTTTTTCAGCATCCCAGAGAGAACTTTAATCCACAACAATCCTCTTATTCCGTAAGGCTTGCTAAGGCATAGCTAGAATCAACATATCAGAATCAACTTTCTTACCTAGTGCAGATCTGGGCTCTTCAGGCTCAAACTGACATCTCTTATTCATACCAGGGTTGAGGGGAAAGCCCAGAGAGGTCGATTTTGCTGCATCTTAACACTCGCAGCAAAATCAAACTCCAGAAGATTGACCGCAGTGCGGCCGATCATCAGGTAAGGATAGGCCACTGTGCTGGACATTTATCTTCAATAAAATGTAAGTAGTTTAAATCTGAAGTATTCTAAAGTTACTGCTAAGCATATTAGAAAAAAAACCAATATAGTTTTGTAAGTAGTCCTGTAGATCTTTGATTAATTCTGAAATGACAGCCACGCAACCCAATTGTAACAACTGCTAAACATGACTCAGCTTTTCTAATACCCAACTGTATTATCAAAACACTAGAGCAATTCAGTCCTGTATTGTTCTTTAATATAAGAGATCTAATTGGCCTGTCTGCAGTAATGATCTGAAGACCAGTGCAATTAATCAGTGTTGCCTTTACCCTACAGATAAGATGGCCCTTTGCTCAACATCAGCAACAATACTACTAGTTGGCAAAGAGTGCAAAGCCCAGTACATGGGAGACAGACCTGAGAAAAAGACAGGTGCACCAAAAACAACAGTATCACCAGGGGAAAGGGGGAAGCACCAGAGGTTAGCAACCTCCGAAGAGTGGCTGCAACATTATACGATCCTCTTTCATTTGCTTATAACCTCAACAAACTTTAACCATTTGGGCTGAAATTATCTATGCCAGTTGGTTGCCTCAGGGTGAATATTTCTAGAAAATTCCAGACAAAGTAGTTCAGCCCTTTCTGAGGAAAATGATGGAAGAAAATACAATTAGCCAATGTTAAACAATGCCGATGAGCTTAAAAACTAGTGCTCCCTTGCTTAGGAGCAAGGATCTGAAATTTGGCAGTGGGTTACCATCTCCATGAAAATCAAACCAAATTTGGGCAAATTGTACATGGGGGTGCGGGGAATCACTGTTTGTACATGCCCAATAGAGACTTTGTAGCTAAAAATCTCTGAAGTTGTCCTCATTAAGGATATCCTGTTTCACTCCTAGCACTGACCAAACTGATCCTTCACCTATGTAAATGGAGAACCACACTTGAGATCTCCTTCCAAGCTGACATCTCATGAATAGTTACCTTTTGTTCGTGGCTGATGAATCAACTATGCATTCACTTCATGATAGTTCTGTTATGCCTACATTTTCCAGCTTTCTAACAAGTATGTCACGTGGAGATGTTTCAAAAGCCTTGCTGAAGTCAAGGTAGATCGTGCCCACAACATTCCCCCCTGTCAACAAACCAGTTACCTTATCAAATAAAGGAAATCAAGCATGATTTTTTCTTAGTGAATTCATGTTGGCTGATAGTGATCACCCATTTATCTCCAGGTATTTTCAAATTAAACTAAACAGTTTCAAAATACATATATGTTGTGGGAGGTGATTAAGTGAACTGATTAAGGCTGAAGGGCAGCTTAATTCTGGTATTTCCTAACTTTTGAGTGTTGGATTTGCAACCTTAATAATGTCATTTTAAACACAGTCTTTTTTGTGTATGATATAATGAAAAAAATTATGCTCAAATTGCAAACATCTTTTTGATAATTTCCATCCAAAACTGGTAACAAATAAGCCTAGGTGAAAAACTCCATCAGGATAGAAAATACCAAGCGTGCCTAGACATGCTGAATTTAGCAGATCTGCTTTTCGGTTCCATTGCCAAGGCACCTGAAACATACCAAGCGCTATTTCTATTAACACTTCTTATTTACTAAAGTCTTCAGATAAGTGAATTTGGAGAAAATGCATTGGCAGGCTTTCCTTAATGTTTTTATCTAGGCTATTCCATTTTCTGAATGCTCATGAATATCTCACATGCTTCCCTCTGTTATCTTGAAGAAACAAGAACTGGCAGAAACTAGACAAGAATGCAGATGGGCTGGGGAGAGGAACCCACATATCCCTCACTTAGTGGAACTGGGGCTTTGTAAGTCACACAAATACTGCCCTATTCTTAATTCATGGGAAACAAGCAGTCCCGTAGCACCTTAAAGACTCACACATTTCTTTATTAGGTAATGAGCTTTCATAGGTAAGACCCACTTCATCAGATTTTACCCAGGAAAGCTCATTACCTTAGTAAATTTTTTAGTCTTTAAGGTGCTACAAGACTTGTTTTTCTGCACCTACAGACTAACACCACTATCATTCTGAGACTATTAATTCCTGGGGAAATTTTACAAAGAATGTAACGGTGACCTTGTTAGCTCCACATTCCACCTCCCTTGGAAAGCAAAGTTTTGATGCAGTGGCCTATTAATAGCCATGCTAAAGGAAAAGTGATGTACATAAAAGGTCCTGTCCTCTCTCATGTCCTACCACTTCGGAGCAGCATTACTCAGTACTTGGCAAGACTGATTCTGATCTCATTTTGTGTACATCAGGAGGAATTCTATTAAATCCAGTGGAGTTACTAAAGTCATTAAAGCCACTATTGTAAATCACGTGCAAGAAATCAGAATCAGACCCTGAAGAGTCTTCTGCAGCCTACAAGTTCTCTTACTCAGTTGATAACATGGCCACATGTATGTCAACTGGATGTGCAAATATATTATCTGAAGGACAAAAAGGATCAAAAGATTACTGACCACTTGAAAAAAAAAACGGAGAAGAGGTAAGGTATGTATTTCCCAGTCTTAGGGCTTACTCCTGCAAAACCTTAAACATGTAACTTTACTCACATAACAAACCACAATAATTTCATTTGGGCTACTTGCATGAGTAAAATTATTCATGGCCTTGAGATTTGTACGAGCTGAGGTAATCTCTCAAGATGTATAATGCCTAAAAAGTTTCAGATAAAGTATATTTACATATTGGTAAATAAATTTGCTTGTGCCATAAAAAACATTGTACACAGATGTTATATTTTACAACTATTTTTCCACTTGTCATGTGGCATGTTGTATATGCAAAGTGTTCCATCTTGTCAAAAGAGCAGTAGAAAACCAACTACTTCTTTAATGTTTAATTACAAATAAAAGCAAATTTATGTAGTGATATCTCACACTCTTGGCTAGTAATCAAGACAAACATCCCTGCACGGTATCAACGCTTACAAAGATAATCATTTCAGTTACACTTGACTTACAAAATGCCTAAAGGAAATTTTGCACTATTGTACATCATCTTTTCGTTAAGTAGTTTATTGTAGGTATCATTTGGGACATTGTGGTTTCCACAGTAACATTTTTGGTACTTGAACAAAGTTTGTGATATGCCCTAAAGTAATTTTATTTTTCTTTAGCAAACATGTTATTGAGTTTTGAATGAAACTGCTGATAAAGGCTGTCAAAAATTATAGCACCACAAAATATGACAGATGTGCTATATGCCAAGGGATTTCCCTAGAAAAATTCCAATTTTCATTTAGCAGTGTAGAGAAGGTTCATTTAAAATCTGTTAAAATGTACTAATGTGCAGGATTGTATTATACCTAGTTCAAGATGTATGGCGAAAATATTGGAAAATCTAAGTTCTATCACTTGACTCTAAAATTGCTATACAATCTATCCAAAATCTGAAACTTTTTAAATGAACATTTAACTATTTTGTATGAAGCCCATTAAATCTGCACTTTAGTATCAGAAATTACAAAAATATGCACAGTAGCATCTCTCATTGCAAGAGTTTTTTTAAAAACAAATCATGGGAAGAATTTTAAAGAATTCCTTTTCTACTGTTGATATCTGAAACAAGGATTAAGTCTGATTTCAATAAACTATCCCAAACAGCAGCAGAAATAAATTCAAGCCCTCTCTGTATGTCAAAGCAGTATGAAGTCTTGTGGTTTCACCTGATTTTATCTGCATTCATGAAAACCAAGTAGCAATATGGCAGAAATTCCTTCATTCATCTTCAGGTTGTCAGTAAACCCCTTCCTTTTTAGCCAAAGATCTAGCCACAACAGTCGGTGCATATTTTCACACCCGATTACATTATTATTTATTCTGTTGGGGCTGAGGATCAAAGCAA
This sequence comes from Carettochelys insculpta, assembly GCF_033958435.1. Lineage (NCBI taxonomy): Eukaryota > Metazoa > Chordata > Testudines > Carettochelyidae > Carettochelys > Carettochelys insculpta. The sequence goes on along the minus strand of NC_134147.1, from coordinate 46,986,497 downwards.
CATAACTCCAACTCAGACACAATGCAGTAACCCACCTGCACAGCTGGAATAAACACAGAATCTCATGAATGTGCCACTCCATCACCTTCCTGTTCTCTCCTAAATCCAGTGGTTTGGTCTACCTGAATCACCTCTTCTCCATTAATGATTGATTGATGAGCATTTGATGCAATGAATAAACCCAGAATAGAACTATTGCAGAAGTTTTCCAGAGCACATTTCAAAGCCCAACTTTTTTTCAAAGATTCCCCCACAAGACCAAATGACAAGAAGTCAGGATATTTTTTTATGATTAAGTTTAATGCAGCAAAACCTTGGAAATATGAAGAGCAGAACCACATTTTGGGCAGACCAATGTGCACCTTCCTGGCACTGTCAACAAAACTCAGGGAGCATCCACATTACAAATGCGTTCTGTTAACAGTAAAGTGAGAGAACAAGGCACTTCTGTCAGCAGTGTTCTGCTGTTCTGCTAGGCAGCAGAACACCTTTCTTGACAGAATCTATCAACGGAAAGCCAGTGTGGACGCTCTGGAGGGCCCTCCATTGACAAACAGGGCTTCTGGGACACTGGGCAGCCCTGTCCAATGTGCTTCCAGTTGGCCATTCCGCTGAGAGCCCAGCCAGGCAGTCCGGCTGCTCTCTGCCAACAGAGCAGATTGACCGCCACTTTCATCTGTTGACAGAAGTTTTGTTGGAAGATCTCTTCTGACAGTAACGTCTGTTGCGATCTCACGGTAGTGTGGACATAGCCAAAGACAGCTGTTCAGGATGGGTAGAAATGAGTTGTGTCTGGTCGCTGTTGCTAGGCAGATTTAGCACTCCACACCCAGAAATTTCTGGAATATACTCTGGGTGTGGTAGTTTTGGATCTGCTCCACTAGGTTCTCTGTTTTTGAAATCAGACTCTACGAGGACCAGCAGTCAGGGCAATTGCTTTGCAAAAGGCCGCATGCCTTTGGTGGGCTGGGAGAAGCTGAGCCCAGAAGCAGAAAGCAGGCTGGTCTCCCAAACTCAGAAGCATTTTGCAATCAGCATTTTAGTGATGTTGTTAACTTTCCACCAGGGAAACCTAAGCAATGTTAATGAAACAGAGGAGAAATTGTGAGGAAAACTAATTTAACTGTATATTTAGAAAGTTTTTTTATTTCAGCCAAACTGTATTCGTTTAAATTGTCTCAACTCGTGATTCACCAGCTTCTCTTTTCATGCTGAGTCATTTGCATTTTGCTAGTCTCTGTTCTTGCATTTTATCCTTTCTTTTTTTTAAATCAGTACACTTAACTGAGTGGTTGATTAATCAATGAGCTGACAGGCTGAGTGATTTCAGCAAAGGAAGAAGAATCTGCACCGATTAAATGAAGATTCCTACAAGAAAATGCAGGAAAGATGTTGTCTTGGACTCAGTACATGGCATAGACCTGGTGATCTGAGACTAACGCAGGATTAGGAGAACACAACCTAAACCTTTGGGAACTCAGTTTCATCTCAGTGTGTTTCTGCACGGAGTGACCTGTTTAGGTTCATTTTCTTTTCCTTATGTTTAATGGTCATGGTCATGTTTCATGGTCATGAAAAACATGCCAAGGACTGTGGAACAGTTAGAACATATGAATGGTTTGCACCTATGAAATCTGCTCTTTTATGTGCTTTTACCCTATTCTATAGAGATATGATGCAGGAGACCAGTGTTTCTCCAATTGGGGATCCTAGCCCAAAGGGATTTGCCAAGGGAGTCACAAGGCTATTTTAGGGAGGCTGCAGTTTTGCTGCACTTACTTCTGCATGGCCTTCAAAGCTTGGCAGCAAGACAGCAGATGTTTTTGGCTCATGCCCAGCTTTGAAAGAAGTGCCCCACCAGTAGCTGTGGAGTAGTGAGGGTGGCAAAACCCTACCATGCCATCCATACTTCTGCTCTGCTGCTGGTGGCAGCTCTACCTTGAAAGCCGATGCTCCCTGGTTGCCCCGCTTGGCAGAAGGAAGGATGGTAGTATCACAATCCCCTCTACGATAACCTTGAAATCCCAACAACTCCCTCGTGGGTCAGGACCCTTCAATGACACCACCATGAAATTTCAGGTTTAAATGTCTAAAATAATGAAATTTACAATTTATAAAATTCTAGGATTGTGAAATTGACTAAAAGGGACCATGAATTTAGTAGGGCCCTATGCAGTACTGTGAAATTAATGTATAGGAATTATAAACTAGCCACGTTAATATGTACAAATTATATTATTAGTGATTTTTTTCATCATCAGATTTATAAAGTTGGTTGGCACTCTATTAAATTCATTCCTTTGGTTTTTGACTGCAGGGAGGCCGACTCTCCGCAGCCCTTGCTTGAAAAACATATAGAGCTGGAATTCTGGGCCTCCGGCTGCTTTTTCTAAGGGAGATAGGATTTTTAGGCACTGGAGAAGGTAAATGAAATGAACTTTAGCCCACCCAAAGGTTACAAAACAAAACTAATACAAGTACACATTATGAAGCCCATCAGGAACTGGCTGCCAAATTGCCTTCAGGCTCAGTCTGATGAGGTATTTCAGTGTGGTGTACATGACAAACAGAAAACTTTGCCCAAAACAAAAACAACAACAAAAAAAGGCCCTAAGAAAATGCAATGAAGAGGTTAAAAGAAATTCCATTACATATCGACATTCCCCCTTACTATGCATGAAGGAAAAATAACCATGACTTAAGAGGGGAGGGGGGGGAGAGAAAAGCTGTTTAATTAATTAGACATAGAACAATTTTCACATGTGCGCATTTTTTCTGTCCAGTGGTACTTCTCTTTATCTTTAAAACTCTATTTAAATATAACCTATTTTAATATAACTGTTTAAGCCTCCAGCTTCTGTCCAGCACACACCACACGGTCCATCGCTTATAGTCAAGCCCTTAGGTACAATCACATCAGCTCTGATCCTACTGACAGAGACCAAAAACTTCAAGACCTCTACCAAGCATTTATAAAACTTAATTATTCATCAGGAGAAGTTTAAAAAAAAACAACAAAAAACAAACAAACAAACAAAAAACCAGATTGACAAGGCCAGACAAATTCCCAGAAACCAGCTCCTTCAAGATAGGCCCAAGAAGATCAACAACAGAACACCACTTATCACGTATAGCTTCCAACTCAAACCCCTGCAACACATAATTTAAAACCTGCAACCTATTCTGGATCATGATGCTACACTCTAGAAGGCCTTATGTGACAGGCTTGTTGTCTCCTATGGACAATCTCCTAACCTAAGAAAGATTCTCACTAGCAATCAGAGGCTATACCACAGTAACACTAATACTGGAACTTTTCCTTGCAACAAACCCCACTGACAACTTTGTCCACATATTTATTCTGAGGGTACCATCACTGGACTTTAACCATGTTAGTTAGAAGATCAAGGGCACATTCTCATACACTTCCAGCAACATTATATATGCCATTATGTGCCAACAATGCCCTGCCACTATGTACTTTGGACAGACTGGGCAAAACCTTCAGCAAAGAATAAACGGACACAGAGCAGACGTCAGGAATCTCAATACACATATGCCGATCAGTGAACACTTCAATGGAGTAGGCCATTCTGTTAAAGACCTGAGAATTTGTGTCCTAGAACAAAAAATTTAAAAACAGATTACAGGGAGAAATTTGTGAATTGGAATTCATATTCAAATTCAACACATTAACACATGGTATGAACAGAGACATCAATTACCTCATACATTACAAGGACTGTGTCCCTTCCTTTGATGCTCATAGTTATCTCAGGCAGGACACTTAACATCCCCACTCCCCTCACCCTCCTCCTTCAGTCCTATGTACTTGATTTGTCAGTTTTTATTGCAGTCTTTTTTTTGGTTCTCTGTACTTATAAATGTCAGTCTGTATTGGAAATGAGATTGATCTGATGAAGTGGGTCTGTCCCACAAAAGCTCATCACCGAATACAACATTTTGTTAGGCTTTACAGTGCTACATTTCTGCTGTTTTGCTTTGTTGAAACAAGTTGGGTTGAAAGACAATATGTCAGGGGAAACATCTAATAATACCCATGGGAACTGAGAAACCACAGTGAGATGAGAATAGACCCCACAAGATGTGCTTGTGGCAAATACAAGTGACAATTTTGCAAGCACCCTTGAAGTATACTGAATGAGCTTTGCAAGGGTCTCTCTGTATGTTCCCCACGTCCCTACATGCGCTCACATATTTACGTACACAAACGTGTATAACAGAATACTAACACTTCTCTCTTTTGGAGCCACAGTGGTAAGTGTGGCACGAAAGAAGCAGAGAGATTGTACAGGAGACCAGACAGAGCTGGGAGGGGTCCAACTACACATAATCCTCAGAGTAAGACAAGCATGACGTGCTGTTCTATGTGCCAGAGCAATTTGCAATATAAAGCCTGGGCCCTCCATGTGATCTCCGTACTTCTGTGACATGCCATTTGGGATGGGACCCTCTTTTTGTGCCTGCAACCAGGAATGTGAGTTCATGTCACACTCTGCTACCTCTCCTCCACCTCCTCAGAGGTCAAACGATGTCTCCCCTCCACCCAGAGACAGCTGCAGCAAGAACTCCAAGTCAGTAATTCCAACTTTATGTACAGAAAACAGCTTGTCCAGCATGGAAAGAAAGACGATCAAGGAGCAACAGAGGAAATCACAGTGCACGGTTGTAGGCAGACAGAATCCCCCTGCTCTGCTCCATCTTGCCCCTTTTAGGTGCCTCTGAGCACAAAGAAACAGCACAGTCTTAGAATGTTTGAAAGCACAAATGCACTTATCTCAAGCCCAGTCTTTTGATGCTTCAAAACACAGATGTGCTGTGTCAGCATGACCCTATACTGAAGAATACAGACAAGGGAGCGAACAGGCTAGCTGTTGACCACAGGGCCTCAAACCACCCTTGGCTGGTACTGATAATTGATCGCCCACACTTCATCCCAGAAGAGGAACCTACCGCCCATACGAAAATAATGCCCTGTTTTAATGATTTAGTTAACTCTATCTTATAAGTGTAAATTAAATTGCAACTGCCTTGTAAGAACTGGCGTCACAAAGATGAACCAGCACAATTGGTACCTTTAGATAAGGAAGAATGTGCGTGACCCAAGGGGTATAAAGAAGGGCCCAGCAGACCACTCTAACTGAGCTCCAATTACCTACACCTGCAGGTCGGGTAAGGTCTTTGCCTCCCGAGGACCCAGGGGACGGCCTCCTCGCATTGTTCTTCCCGTGGGATTCAGTGAACAATGTTGGCTACGCCAGGAGTCGAAGGACACAGAGGTGAGAATTATATCTGCAATGTACTTTTGTGCACATTTAATAGTAAGAGCTCTTTAGGCTGAGGTGTCTGGTCCTCAAATGGGTAACTTGTAATCTAATTGGTATGCCATATGTATCATCCTACTAGTAGTTAAGAAGATAGAACAATAACCTTGTAACCATTGACATTTCTTATTTCTGCTTCTAATAAATAGTAACCATTTAAGCTTTCAGCCTGACTCCTTCCAGTTACTGTACCTCGGCCGAACACAAAACAAAGAACCTCAGCCGTTCGGCTATATCAGCCTGGTCAGTGGTAAGGTGCAGTAAAAGCTGAGCGCTGAGTCGTGTCACCTCCACAGGGCAGACTTTTGGGGCACCCGACAGCCATCCTGGCTGCCTGCTGCGAAGGGACAGCCTGTCCTAGCAGTTAAAGACTCGGGTGGATCTCTGGGGCATCTGTCAGCCATTCTGGCTGCCCGCTGTGAAGGCACAGTCTGTCCTAGCAGTTAAAGACTCAGATGTGATAAGGCACACAGACCACTCACTACCCAGCCATCGGCTAACAACGGGTAACACAAGTTTATTCGATATGTCATTAGAGTCCCCTGAACTGCAAGTGAATGCCTTCCTCAGCTCACCACTACACAGTCATTTAGCTAGAGCAGTCTTCTCCAATGCCCGGAGACATGGCCTCACTTCTGGGGAAAGATTTTCCTTGACAATTAATTTCAACAGCTAACTCTCATCCCAGTTGCTCTCCAAATCAATGCCACTAAAAATCTAGTTTGAGTTAATCCAGGTTCCCCAGTAATCTTGAATAATTGATTCTTACGTTTACACAGTAGATTAACATGACTTTGCATTGCAGAAGCTGAGTAAAGCAACTACCCTCTGGCTATCCAGCAAGCCACCTACACAGAGACATGTCTAAAAGGATCAGACATTATAAAAAGGCAACCAGCCCTTGAACAGCAGAAATAACATGGGAATTCATTTCCACTAGTCTACAGCTATAAGTTCGAAACATAAAATTCACATTTATGGACCTGAAGGTTTCCTGAATATAAAGGAAATATTTTTGTCAAGGTGCCATGAGATTTCATGTTCTGTAATTTGCAGTCTATGAAATGTTCTTTTAAATGCCCATTTGGCCAAAAGAACAGCTTAAAAGGGTGAGGAGAAACACTCAGCTGTTATATGGCTGATACTTCAAAACATGTTGTATTTAACATGGATGCCAAGGGCATATATTTAAGGCCCATTTGTTCGGTGAAACTTGTGATTGGTCACAATATTGGCACACTTTAGAATTTTTAACTGAGCAGGCCAATATTTTCAATTGATTCTGTTAATGGAAAGGTGCCCAGGTTGCCATAGCAATGGCTTTATATATGTTCCTAAATAGGAACATATATAGCACTAACAAAATGGTACATGCTTTTACAACCATGGGCAGTTTGCATCTATTCAGTGTAAGCATGTGGCGCCTGACACACTACGCAGATTCAGCAACCCGCACAGCGAGGTGTGTGCCTATTTCCCAGCTTGTGCCTATGGAATGGGTGCTGTGCACACACAAATTACCCAGACGTGCACTTTGGAAACACGGATAATTTGCTTGCAAATGCTATACAGTAAAGTCCAAATTGCAGGCATTGCAATTTGGGATGAGCCAGGTGGGATGTGGAGTCCCATCATCCCAGGACAGCCACCTGAGGAGCGGGGGATTATACTCCAGGAAACCAAACTTCTTTGCATATCTCTTGGCTGCAAGGGAGGGAACGAAGCATCACTCAGTAAGACAGCACAGCCACATTTCCCCATGGTGAGCTCCAACCACTCTGTGCAGCGGGTGTTGTGGCGCTAGCCCCTGTAAGGCAGTTTACGCTGTAGGAAGTACATTGAGGGAAGAGTGCCTACATCCCCACAAGCATGGGGGCAGGGTAGATTCTTCAGCCTGCCTTACACATCTGTATGCAAGAGGCAGGAACAATCTGGCCTGACACATGTAAAAGCAGGGATTGATTTCATGCTTTCTGTTTGTTTGCTTTCGGGGAAAAAGGCATCTATAAAACTTATTTGGAGGGCACTTCACTAGAGAGTTCTTGAGATAGGAATCGTATTCTATCTATATTTATATTTTAACTGAAGTGGAAATGAACAGATTTTAAAATTAAGTCTAGTACAACCATGCATTTGAGAATGTCTGGAATACTTTAAAATGCCCCTTTACATTTCTAAATGTTGCTGAGTGTAGCAGATACCAGGGTTATGCATTACACTTACAAATAATGGATATTTTGTGTTTGATTCTCCAGTGTAAAACTGAGTCACTGCTTTAAAAAAACCAGCTGCTACTGAAATACCAAATTCAACATGTTCTGTCAAAAAGGAAGAGGAATTCAAAAACCACTAGATAGTTGGCTCAGAAGAATCATTCAACAAAGCAACCCAGCAGACCAATGGCTAATGCAACTGTCAAACAAAAAAAAAACAACTAGTCTCCATTTCCAAGTTCCATCTCTCAGGCAGCAGGGACATGTGACTGAAGAGAGCTGAATGAATTGGAAGAGGGATGGTGGACTCTTGCCTATAGGAACATCAACAACCTCAGTGCACTCAGGGACAACGTCTCATAGAGTCATTTACATGGGAAGCAGCAAGATCAGCACAGCCCATAGGAGAGCTTACTAGAGTAATACTTATTCATTGCTTCCAAGGTCGGAGAGAGGGAATCTCTGCCTTTCTATAGTCCAGGAAATACGTTTCTATAGGAAAGGGGAAGTAGACTGTTTCCACCAAAACTATAGCCACCAAAAGAAAACATCCCAGAAGAGAATCCCAGGAGGGGAGGAGTACAGGATAATGGTGCCCTGAGAAAGCTTCAGACACATCCCCAGGCAGATGTGTGTAATGGGAAAAGAGGGATTTAGAATAAATTTTAAAAACTGCAGTTCAATGGACAGTGGGAAGTTTGGATAGCAGCCGAACTGGCTAGTCTGTTCCTACTGCCGGTCTCATTGCATCAAACAGCTGGAATGCCCCAGCAGAAGTTATCCACTGGGCCTGTGCTATGCTCAGAGGAAGCAGAGGGAGTGGTTGCAAAGTGCCAATTGCTCCCTGTTCTTGCTTAGGCAGCTCACACTGCTGGCCTAAGGGCCCTTATACCAGCAAAGGCATACAAGGTGCCTGCCACCTCCACCAGCTCTGCCAGTCGTGATTCCAGTGGGAGGAGTTCTCCACTGGAAATCAGCAGCACAAAATGGCCTTAGAAGTATGAGAAATGGAGCCCCAACATATTATAGGATTCCTCCAATTTTAGCACAAAGCATGTGTCTCTCTCGGTTCTAGGCTGTGTCCTGCTTCGAGTATGAAGACAAGTATCTCTATTATTGTTCCTCGGCTCTGAAGCTATTTTCTCCCTTTGGCTCACAGGCCTTGGATAAGTAATTACACAGTTACCATCTCCCATCAAGAGGCTTCTGTGAAACACATGACTCCCTGAGTTCAGGTTTAACCCTTGATTTTTCTAATTTCACATGAGATGTTTTTTAACTCACTGAAGAAATATATTAATGCACAAAGACAAAAGTTTTTCTGTCACACAGTACATCTTTATTTCTAAATATTGGAATAATGTCAGTAAAAATGTTTCCCTAAGCTGCTCCCAGTGCTCTTTATCTTCCCTAAAAACTGCCACTTGAGATCTCAACTGAATACGCACAACTGCTTCCAGAGCACAGAGGACTAAAACTTAGGTACCAGGAGTCAAGGTAAGAAAGCAGAATTTATTCCCTCCTTACATGATGTTCAGAAACAAGGAACAGAAGACTGAAATGATAGATGAATCTAGATGGATCAGTTCTTTATTCCACAAAGGGATCTTGCCAATATAGTAGCATACAAATGATCTGCTTTTCCCCAGAGCTAGCCCTATCTCCCACCATCTGAAAGTATGCAATCTGACATGACGAGTATTGATCCCCCTGCAGAAATTTGTTTGGCCATCCACAAGTGAGGTATTATCTCATGTCAGCATTCAGTCTGCAATAACATTATATTATCTGTCTAAAAATACACTGTATTGGCAATGGACTACGTATGTAAATATCCATAAGTGTATACATGTCCTTGGTATGTCTCTGTGCAAAATGCGCAGTGATATGGTTTTACTCATTGATTAATCCATCAGACTATTTTCTAAAAATCAAAACCGCCACGTCAATTTTACTGTTAAGTACCTTATTCAATACCAATTAAACTTAACAGAAAAACTCCCATTGGACTTGGGCGTGTGTGGGATTAGGATAGAGTACATTATTTTTATTACACTTTTATTGTGGACCTTACCTATCTTCATGGCGATAAAGATTTATGTAAGGACAATTACTATAGGAGAGCTTCAATTTGTCCAGAATTTATGTCACCCCAGGAAGGACCATATATGGCCTAACTCTGGTCCCACTTAATTCGATGGCTCCCACTGACTGCTTGTCATTGGTCTTCACTGTACAGAATGTGAAAAAGATTCTGACACCTGCACCATTCTTTTTAAATGGCAAATCTGAGGCACTATCCCAGATTTAGGTTTAGGGAGAGAACGTTTCAGAAGAAATGGATATATTAAACGATAGTATGCCATCAGGACCACATGCTAGTCACTCAAAAGTTCTACAGGAACTCAGATATGAAACTGCAGTACTCAAAATTGAGAGATGTAAAAATAACGAGGAGTCCCACAGAACCTTAAAGACTCACAGATTTATTTGGGCATAACCTTTCATGGGTAAATCCTACCTCGTCAGATGGTATGGAACAAAATGGTTGAAACTGTAGCAAAGAACAGATTTTTCAGACACACCACTAAAACAAGATATGTTGGGGAAAAGTCAATATGACTTTGGCAAAGACTTGTCATCCATTAGGCTTCTTTAAGTGACATCAAGCATGTGGGCAAAGGTAATGCAGTGGGTGTAGTGCACCTGAACTTTCAGAAAACCTTTGATAAGATCTCACACCAAAAGGTCTTAAGCAAAGTAAGTAGCCATGGGATAAGGAAAGATGGTCCTCTCAAGGATCAGTGGCTGCTTAAATAAAGGATAGGAGATAAAGGGTAAGAATAAATGGTCACTTATCACAATGGAAAGAGGTAAATACGAGGAGCCCCTAAGAGTCTGCACTGTTCAGTCTATTCATAAATGACTTAAAAGAAGGGAATACACATGCTGCAAAGTTTGCAGATGATGTTAAAATACTCAAGATGATTCAATCCAAAGCTGAGAGCAAAGAGTTACAAAGAAGTCTCTCAAAACTGGATGACCAGTGACAAAATGGCAGGTAGCATTCATTGTTGAGAAGTGCAAAGTGGTCCATATTCAAAAACAATCTCAAATAAATATACAAAATAGCAGTACCAAAGTATCCAAAGAGTAGCTTGTATCCACAAAAACAATGACAATTCCTGTGGCACCTTCTAGACTGACAGATACATTGGAGCATAAGCTTCGTCTGCAGTTCTGAGTCTTTGCCCACAAAAGCTTATGCTCCAATGTATCTGTTAGTCTATGAGGTGCCACAGGACTTCTCGTTGTTTTGGCAGGGTCTAAATTAGCTGTTACCATTGTGCAACGGGTTATGCTCATCACTATGGTGCCTCCATCTTGTTACTCCAGGAATTCTCTCTACCCATCAGTAGGAGGCCTTCTTGTGATGTCTCATGCTCTACCCATGCTCCTTCACCATCTTTGCTCCCTGTGGAGACCCAAGTCACTCCTGGATTGTGGTGTCCTCTTCAACTCTGTTGTCTTCCCCAATCCCAAGAGAACTGGCAGTTCTTCACCTAGCCTCTAGCTACAGTGGCAGACTGTAGCCCCTAGTCCAGCTTGCTCAGAGGCAAACTGCAGTTATTTGGCTGGTCATTTCCTTCAGTGGCCATTGGGCAAAGAGAAATGGTGCTCAGGCCCAGCTGCCACTCTGGTCTCTGACCCAGAGACCCTATAGCTGGCAGCCACTCACTACCTCTTCGTCCCCTCTGCCATTTCCTGCTTCTTCTGGGCCACTATCCAGTAGCTTTCACACCTACTTCACCTCTGTATCAAGGTCTTATTCAGTCTGGGAATCAAACAGCCTAGAGCTCTGCTTTCTCCAGGATTATGCTCAGCACTGCTCTGTAGCAGGTACTTATATTTAAGGCAACCAGACCTTCTCCTTCAATCTCCAGGGAGAGACTCAGCTCCTCTCTGTTCTGCAGCCCTTCTTACAGGTCCCAGCCTAGCTCCGGTCGGTGTCTTCTAAGCCTTACTCTGCTTGATTGGGTCCTGGGCAGATGCTCCAATGAGAGGCAAAGGGTTAATGGTCAGTGAGGAACAGGTGCCCTGTCACACTTCTCCAAGATCTTTCTTAAGGGATCATCGATCTTTGAATGGACGTTTCCAGACAACATACAGCAAGGGTCAAAAGTGCTAACAATATTATAAATCATTAGGAAAGAGCTGGATAATAAAACAAGAACAGTCATAATGTCAGCATATAAATCTACATTACATCCCCCACTTGAATACTATGCGAAGTCCATCTAAAAAGATATATTAAGTTAGACAAAGTATAGAAAAGGACAATAAAAACTATTAGGAATAGAGAACTGCTATATGAGGACACATTGGCACTTTTCATCTTAGAAAACTGAGGAGAGTGGTGTGGAGGAAGTGACTATGAGAGTGGCATTTACCCCTTCACACAAATACAAGAGCTAGCAGTCGGCCAATAAAATTAATAGATAGCAGGTTAAAACAAACGAAGTACTCCTTCGCACAACATACACAATCTGTGGAACTCCTTGCCAGGGGATCTTGTGAAGGCCAAAAAATATTAACTGGGTTAAAAAAAAAAAAAAACTCTCATAGGTTCACAGAAGACAGTTATATTAATGGGTAACTGCCAACATAAACATAGTTCCATACTCCAGGTGTTCCTAAACCTCTAAGTACCATAAACTGAGACTGGACCACAGATGGACATCTCATTAACTGCCCCATTCTGTTTATTCCCTCTGAAGCATCCAGCAGTGACCACTGTCAGAAGACAGGATACAGGGCTAGGTGGACCACTGGTCTGACCTACTATTGCCATTCTTGTGACTTCAATGACACCAGGATTTGGCCCATAACGCATAGTTCTCCTGAAAATGAGGGCCATAGGCATATGTCTATACAACAAAGTGATTTCAAAATAATTATGCAAACATCTACACAACACAACTACTATTTTGAAATAATTTAGAACTAGTGGGTGCCTTATTTTGAAATTGGTACACCTCATTATAGGAGGAATACTTCCATTTTGAAATAGGGTCTGTTTAGACAGGGCATAGAACCTATTTCAAAATAAGCCATAGCGCGACCAACAGCTCTATTTCAAAATAGGCTCGACTATGTGTAGGTACGCTATTTCAAAATTTATTTTGTGTGCATTTTGCACTATTTTGGAATAAACTATTCTGGAACACCTCTCTTCTGGAACAACCATACTGCTGTTTAGACATAGCCTAGGACAGCTTTTCCTATGCAGAGAATGAAGTGTGTCATAAATGGCTTTATCACTCAACTACATTTGCCTAAGGACAATGTATTTTTAGAATCCTTACACATTACTATATGAAAGGACAATCTTAAGTACATAGAAACTGCAAAATTTAATTCCTCTTCTTTATGCCCAGCTCTATCATGGTCCACTTAAACCAAACTACATCCACTGCTAGCTAATCCCCTTGTAATTTATTCCAATTAACTCATTGTCTATTACTTACATAGTCAAGTCAGTTGAACTGCCTATGTAGTGCAAAGTGTAATTTCTGCAGTCAAAAGTAATGCTAAAACTATACCAGTTAATTTCTCATATAACTGACTTCCAGCTCATATAAACGGACTACATTTACACTGTTTCTACACAATATAACTGCAATAGATGTACATGCAGACAGCTGATGTAAGGAGAACAAGGCCAAACCAATGGAGACTTTTAGATGTCAATTACTACCTGAAATAGCATTCTCTGCCTGAAACTTAGTAATATCATTAGAAGTCCCTGTGCAAGTATTAAGAGTACTAGCCCCCAATAAAGTTTCTTCAGCAGAAATGAGTCAACTTGACAGTCTGAGAAGAATTCTCTGAAGATTATGTGCATGAAGTGCAAAAAGTGAGCCAATGCCAGTGGACAATCTTAGAAGTACAAATACAGAAAACATACAATATGCTAAAACCTATTATTTCAGTGCAGGTATGGTACATCAGTGAACTTCTATTTGAAAATTCTTGATCTAGGTTATCTACAGTCCCTAAACATTTCTTTTAAATGTAATCATTGAGCTCCACCTTTCCCTAAGTATTCAGCACAAGTTGAAAGTTTCAGCCCTGTTAAGTGTCTCCTTGCAGTTACAAGCAAGTTTCTACTGTTATTCAAGATGCCAAAAATACTTGGGACAAGTGATCAATCTTTTTGACAAACAATGCATTTTTAACAAGAACCTACTCATATATCAAAAATAATTTACTTTAAAGCAGAGATGAATTGAACTACCTCAAACTAATTTCATTAACTAAAACCTGCCTTTTGTACAGTACACATCCTATTAGAAGGCCAGTAGTTCCACAGGACATTCACAAGGACAAAACTTTCGAAGTTTTTTTTTTTTTTTATGACTTTCGTATCTAAGCCACGACTGGGGAAGAGAGACTTTCAAGCAAACACTCCAGCTCCCATCAGGATTTAGGTACCACAGAGAGGTTTACACATGATTTTCTTTTCCCCTAGCTCCCTTCAGAGTCAGAGACAAACCAGCTCAGGAAATCAGCTTTCACTTTGACACATCCCCACGTGCTTTCATTCTCGGAAGGGATCAGGTCATAGAAGTTCCCTGAAAGAAACCTGCCCAGCTGCAGACATAGAAACGAACCAGAATTAGCATAGCATGTCTGTTTCAGGTGCATGCCTGACATTTGCCGTGATGATGATGACAAGGATGAATTCTTTGGGCTGCTAGTGGAGCACAGGGCCTCCACAGTCATTCTGTTATAGGCAAGGATATCACTTCTGAGGAACTTACAGGATACAACTTAACTGTGCTGATTAAACATAAAATGTTTCTTCTTAACAGGAGAGCTGTGGTTTTCCCATATCTTATCACATGCTGCCAATGCCTCCACATAATCTGCACGCAACCTCACTTTGAGTAAGGCACTTTATCACTTTCAAGTAACTGCACAAGGAGAAAGGACATAGCTACTGTATAGCATTATGGCTATGAAGGATGACCACGTTGAAAGCTGCATCCCCTCAATTATCAGGCTAGATTCTGTTCTTTGCTGTGAAAAAGACATCTCCAGAGGTGGAAAAAGTATCCAAAAAGTTACTTAAGTAAAAGTGCCGCTACATTTTGGGGTGGGGCTGGGTTTGTACTTAAGTAGCGGCACTTTTACTCAAGTAACTTTTGGGGTACTTTTTGCATCTCTGGACATCTTTCATCCATGAAAACAGACTAGATAAATGTTCAGTTGGGTTTAGGACTCGTTCTCTCCATACCTCCCTGTGGGCAGGGAAATTTCCCACTAGCTGTGGAGCGTGGAATGCCCTGTCTTCTCTGCTGTGACATGACAGCTGAACCCCAATAAGTAAGTAGTCACGAAGCTTCATTCTGAGCAAGGTGATTCACAGGCTCCCACCCAGAGGAGGACATCCTCAGGTCTCTAACATATCAGGAGTCCTACTGTGCACTGTGTTGTCATGTTACTGCATCACCAGGACATACATTATCCTCTTTTAATAGCTAAATGAAAACAAAAGAGCAAAAGAGGATGGGATCTATGTTGCCAATCCATTTACGTGTCATTTTATTTTTACAGTCAATACAATTAGAACGAAAGAGTAACGAACGGATGTATTTCACAGGTACCTAATATTGACTAATAAAATGGATCTGATTAATCATTCTCTGGGCAGCTGAGAGCAACAGCTAGTAATATAAAACACCAGGAGAAAAGGGCACAGAGCTATGCAGAAAGCGTTTGGCCCTCCACTGACAGGATCCAGCGTCAAGAACAAAATGGACCACAACAGACATGGGACATCCCACTGGGAAAAACAAAAAGATGTAATGCAACATGTTGCAAAGCTACTCAGCTCAGCAGTTCAGTGGAGCAGACACCTCAACAGTGACTCTAACAAGGAAAGCTGCAAAACCCAGCAGTACAGCACAGAGGAGAAGCCATATAAAATACCTCTGACAACAGCCACAGTGCAATCTGAAATCTACATACAGGCAATGTCTAGATTCCAGAGTTTTATTGGTAGATATTTGTATCGGAAGATATCTTGCAACAGAACTTCTGTCAATTCACGTCCAGACACCAAGGTGCATTGAGAGAACGATCCACTCTTCCAACAGAGAGCAGACAGGCAGTCTGGCCACTCTATCCACAGAACAGCCACGCGGAACCCCGTCAGCCAGGGATGCAGGTCGTCATTTCCTCCAGGTAGCCCCGCACAGGAAGGGGACCCCCCTGCAAATACCGCTTTTCTGCCTTTGCTGAGCCCATGCCCACAGCCTCAAGGGACAGCACAGCTAGCACAGGGCGTCATGTGTTTGTGGGCAACACAGCTGGTCCCTGGGAGTCATGCTGCCGGAGTGGCCCCTGCACTGGCTATACATGAACTTTCTAAGAGTCATCCTCTTCCTCACTGAGGGCGAGCATGAGACCACCTTCAGGGTTCATGCCCTGGCTATAGAACTCTCACACCTGCACACACCTCACCCCCTACTCCCCAAGTCCACAGGCAGCTCTAGAGGCAGTGCACTAGTTCAGACTGGTGGGACTGGCTGGTCATGGAAAAATGAGACAACCAGCAGTGGCTCCAGAACTTCCAAATGCAGAAGGTCACCTTCCTGGAGCTCTGTGGCTGGTTTGACCCTGCCCTCTGGTGCGGTGGGCGTGACCTTGATCAGCCAGGGCACTGGCCATTCTGTTATAAACCTCCACATTTCTGCAGTGGGTCCTGGGGTCCTGCAGGCATTCCTCCCCTGCCCAGAAGTCCAAGAGAGCCTGGATTTCTGCCCCACTCCAGGCAGGGGTGGAGTGTTTGGACCCCTACGGTGGGTCCTGGGACACCTCAATCAGTTCTCCTGAAGACCTGAGGAGGATTTCGGGGGGCCTCTGACGTCGTGTCTGGCTGCTGGGTGTGGCTGTGAGGGTGTTGCAGTGAGCTGCTTATAGCTCTGCCATTTGCATGCTCTCAGCTTCCTGCCACAGGGTTCCCGAGGCCACCTGTGGCTTAAGAAGGGCAGAGGCAGAAACGATAGAGCACTGATTGCTGTGGGCAGGGTATCTCCCCAGGGTGCACAGTCAGCAACCTGGAGGCCTTTCCTGTTGACAGAAGCCCCTCCTCACCCCTCACCCCAACCCTGAATGTCCAGACTGGTGTTTTGTCAACAGATCTCTCTTGACAGCGGCATTCTTCCTCGTGGCAAGCGGGGTACAGATGTCGACAGAATGTACTTTGCAATCTGGATGCTCCACAGGATTTGTCGATAAAACGGCTCTTCTGTTGACAAAACCCTGCAATCTATTTGTAGCCAGAGCAGCTGCAAAGCCTAGCTATGTAGAACATCACAAAGCAGTCAGCAGCAATGCAAGGAAATGGGGAAAAGCTGTGAATATCAGTACAGAAAACCCTCAAAATGCACAATTTTGAGTTGCGCTCAACTTGCATTAATGTGAGTTAAGTGCAACTCAAAATCTCACTCCCCCTGGCCCTGGCTTAACCCCCACCCCAGCCCTGTGCAGCCCCAGCTTAGAGAGAGAGACGCCCACGCCATCCCCACTCACAACCCGCACACGACTCCAGCTCACCCTCAACCTGGCTCTGCCTCTGACTCACCACCCCTCAAGCAGAGCTCCAGCTTAAGGCCCCCCACCCTGGTTCAGCCTCCTCCCCTGCTTCAAACCCCCTGCATGTGGCTCTGGCTCAACTCCATCCGCCACCACCCTGCAGCCCTAATCCACCCCAGGCTTAGCCCCCCTACCCCCATCCCACAGCCACAACCCACCACCAGGTTTAACCCTCCCCAGCCACCCCCCAACCCCAGCACTTAACTTTCTGCTGCTTCCCCAGCTGCAGAACATGGGCTCTGGCAGGAAAAATCCACCCCCCAATTTATGTGAAATTCAGGTTATGTGAAGGTGCATGGGAATGGAACCCTTCGCATAAATCAAGAATCTATTGTACAAATTATGTAGATAGTAACATGAAAGTCAAAAGCAGCATTAACTGAAGCAGCCAGTAAGCACAGTAAGTAATTGAGATCAGAAACAAACATTGAGTAGTACAGCAAAGAGAAGGAATGCAAGAAGCATTAGTTCTTATCTTCAGTGTGTAAGACTTTTAGTGTATGGTATGTTGAAACCAATACAGCAGTCACCAATTTTGTTAATTAACCTTACCCTGATGTTTGTGGTATTCTTCAAAGTACAGAGAATACTACAGACATCAAGACGGCTACACTCGACGCTGGCCAGGTTTTTAAGATGAACGCTGTAAATCAAACACCTGTAGCTAGAACAATGGGAAGTCCTATGGCACCTTTTAAACTCACAGATTTTTTTGAAGAATAAATTTTCATAGGCAAAGATGCACTTTGTCAGAGGCAGCGCTTTCCCCCTCCCCCCTAGGAAAAAGGGGCTGGAAGGCAAGCCCTGCTGGCAGCCTCAGCCTCAGGATCGGGGTTGGGGGGCAGAGATGGGAGAACCTGCATTCCTGCAGCTGGGAGCCAGCTGGGAGGCAGAGCACTGGCTGGCAGTCTCAGCCGTGGGATCCCTGGTCAGAGGCTGGGGGGTCAGAGGCTGCGGGGGGACGGAGCCCCATGGCTGGGAGATGGCTGAGGTGCAGAGCCCTACTGACAGCCTCAGCTGCAGGACCCTGGCCGGGGAAGGAAGACCCCACATTCCCGTGGCTGGGAGTCAGCTGGGGCACGGAGCCCTGGCTGGCAGTCTGAGCCGCGGGAACCCCAGCTGGGTTGCTTGATTTGTGTATTTGTTGTTGTTGTTTTTTTAAAACTTTGCTCGTTGGTCAGCTAAACTTCATCATTTTGTTCCCTCTTCTGGGGTCTCTCCAATATGCCCACATCTTCCCTAAAATGTATGGTGCTCAGAAACTATTTCAGCTGAGACCTCACCAATGCCAAGAATAATGGGACAATTAGCTCCCACGTCTTACACAGAACACTGCCATTAACACACTTCGGAACATTAGCCTTTTTTGCCATTGCATCACATTGTTGACTCATATTCAATTTGCTGTCTACTATAACTCCCAGATCCTTTTCAGCAGCACGGCTATATAGCCATTTATTCCCTGTTGATTTCTCTTTCCCAGTTGAAGAGATTTGTAATTGTTTTTATCATCACCTTGATTTCAGACCAGTTCAGTTTGTCGTGGTTGTCTGAATTCTAACCCAGCTCTCAAGTGCTTGCAATCCCTTCCAGCTTGGGGTCATCTGCCAACTTTATAAGCATGATCTCTGTACATGACTCTCTGAAGTCAGTACCAAAAATATTGACCGACCCCGGGGAACTCCATTAGATGCTCCCTTCCCAGCTGGACAGTAAGCAATGGAAAATTGCTGCTTGTGTATGGCATTTCACGTACCCATCTTAGACTAATTTCATCTAAACTGAATTTCCCTCATTTGGTGATGAGAAGTATCAGAGGGGTAGCTGTATCAGTCTGGATTGGTAACAGCAACAAAGGGCCCTGTGGCACCTTATAGACTAACAGACAAGTTTTGGGCATGAGCTTTCGTGAGCACAGACTCACTTCATCAGATGCATTGCCATAGAGGCCACGTCTACACTAGCAATGTCTTTTTAAATAAATTTTGAAAGAAGGGGCCCTTCCAGAATATCTCGCTGAGCATCTACATACAAAATGCATGCTTTGGAAAGTATTTTCGAAAGAACATGGCACTCCTTTTGGAAGCACTCTTTTCCCCTCCTGTTTCAGGAAGAGTGCCCTCTTTCAAAAGGCTCTTTTGAAATAAAACGCATGTAGATGCTCTGCAGGTTGCTCTCTCGAAAGAGCAGTCCTCCACGTCACTGGCCAGCTGGAGCACAGAATGCTCCTACCAGCACAAGCGGAGCTCTATGGTCTCTGCATCCAGCTGCATTTAAAGCTGCATGGACCCAGAAAACCCGTGACAGGAAGCTAAGAGCATGCTGGGTGCAAGAAACCCATGAGCCTCCAGCAGCGTGCCCTCACAGCGCCGCCAGCCTGGCAGCAGCCACCCCACCAGCAGCATGAGCGGTGGCCAAGACCCCCAGGGGCTCCCACCCCAGCCAGGCAAAGGCTCCCGGGAGCCCATGGGCCAAAGAAAAGGGCTCCCTCCTGGAGCGAGGCCGAGGTCAAGGACCTGTTAGGACTCTGGGGGGGGGGATCAGGAGCTCCTGCTCAACACCACTGGCTGCTACCTGAATACTGCTGTATTCTCTCAGCTGTCAACCAGCCTGACCTCCTGGGGTCACAGCCAACCAGGTCTGCAGCAGTGAAGGAGCTGTGGCAGGTATTCTTCTGGGCTTGGCTTGCAGCCAGCAGCTTGAGGGCAGCAGCCACCACCTGCCCCCACTCATGTGTCAGGCACTCCAGCAGCCCACCCCCCGCCCACCAGAGCTCCTGCCTTCACTGCATTTCAGATGCATTGGCACATGGGGAGGGACCGCTTGCTTCTGCCACAGCCAGCAATGAGCTGCTCGCACAGCTGCCAGCCCTAGTCCAGGCACACTTTGGACAGCCATGTTCCCCAGGCCAAGGGGGCCGCACAAAGCAGTCATCACCTGCCCCTACAGACAGCATATAGGTTGCACAGCCAGCGAGGGAAGGGAGGGCAGGACCAAAGCCTCTGCATGCTCCACCCATGCCGGGACCCCCAGCACCTGGGACCCCCCAGGCCATCAGACAGGGGGTAGGGATTGGGCCACTGGGGCATGGAACTGATGGGTCATCCCTCTGTCCCCTTCTGTCTCCAAATCACCACCATCTGGGGGCTGGCTGAATCCCAGAGCAGCTGGCGAGGGGGCTGGGGCACCCGCGGCTGCTGTGCCCATGAGAGGCTGCAGCAGGGCATGTGGTGGGACCACCATGAAGAGGAGGCCACCACCCACATGGCCACCTTGTGGAAGCAGAACAGCATCCTTCGGGAGCAGCTAGCATTGGAGCAGACAGCCTGGGTGTGTGTGGCGGGTGGCCTGGACAACATCACCCAGGCCATGACCACCTGCCTGCCCCAGCCTCCCACTCCCATGCCAGGCACTTCTGCAGCCCCACCTCCTTAACTCCCACCCGTGCTGCCCTGCTCCCACCTGACCTGCCCCCAGCCGGCATCTGGCCAGTGGCTCATGGCCACTGTGGACCAGGGCAAGCCACCCCCTTACTGTCCCCAACCCCCCTCCCCCCCCATCTGTGCCTCCCATTGAACCCACAGCTGCAGCATCCCTGCCGTGTCCCTACCTCCCCATCCCAGCCCTGACAGGGACCCCAGACTGGGGATGGTAGGGGATCCCACACCCAGCACAGCTCAGAGCCCTCCACCCCCAAGGAAGACTAATGCTCCCTGCCCCAAGACCTCCTGCCAAATTTAGTTGCCCCCAACCCCACCCACCACACTGTACATTGTCCTCCCCACATTCTTCCTTGTACTGTGGTCAAGGACCTGGATGGCGATGTGGGTCCCACCCAGTGCCCCGAAGCAGTTGGAAAAGCCCAGCTCCGCAAATTCTGCGTGGGCAACATCGAGCTCCCGAACACAGATGACCCAGCAGAGAAGGATGGTGTTTATTGCTCTGATGACCGGCATGAAGTGGAGGGCAAACACACCAGTGAGTGTGTAGCTGGGTGCTCCATGCATCCCCCATCCCTGTCCCCCTCACCCAGTCCTCTCCAGGGCCCCTGCCCCCAGTCCCCCCTTGCCTGGAAGCCTCCTCCCACCCCCCGGTGGTGGGTATATGACCCAAACATGGCTGACCTGCATCAGGAAAGCCCCAACGGTGGCCTTACCCACCCCAAACCGGTGGCCGACTAATCGATGGCTGTTCGGTGTGGTCAGCTTCCAGATGGCAATGACTACCCTCTTCTGAAGAGGGAGCACCAGCCATGTCCAGAGGTCCTCGTGCTGAAGTGAGCCAGTGACACAGCTCCAGGAACGTCATGTGGAAGTTCTGGAGCCAGGGGTCACTGTCCCAGTCCCCCAGCACGAGGCGATCCCACCACTCAGTGCTGGTGGGATAGCCCCACAGGGACCAGATCAACCTGGGGGAGGCATGGACATTGCCCTGTGGGGGTGGCCTGCAGGAAGTTGGCTATGCACATGCCCCCCCCAGAGTCTCTGGAGGGCAACCACGAGCACCATGGCCAACAGGCTGACCGTGGCCTCGAAGAATTCCTGCTGGGGATTCATAGTGTTCTCTGCAGTGGCTCCTCTGTGTGTTGAAATACTGCAGTGCTCTGTGTTGCAAAGCAGCCTTCAGTCTGTGCAGGGCAAGACTGCTTGGGGGGTACCCTTTAAGGGAGCAGCTGGCTGTGGCTCCCGGAAGGGCTTGTTTGCTGTGTGACCCCATCCATGATGTTTCCTTGCCTGGACTTTTGAAAGAGCACCCTGGGCTGCGTGGACACTTTCTTTCGAAAGGCCAGACCGGTCTTTCAAAAGAGCAGATCACAGCCTCAATCTGCTTTTGGCATGTATACACCTTCTCCTGAAAGTCGATCCTCCAGAAGATATCTTCTGAAAGATCGCCTTTCAAAACAGCACTGTAGCATAGATGTAGCCAGAGTCCATGAACAAAACAGGTCATCATATGATCCACGCCTTTTTACCCATTCCCGGCATCTGGAAAACGGGCTAGACACACTGTCCCTACCAACAGCCAGCGATGGCTCTATCCTATGTGAATTTATCTAGCTCTTCTTTCAAATCCTGATGTAGTCTTGTCCTTGACAGCATCCTCTGGCAAGAAGTTCCACAAACTGACTGTGTCGTGTGAAGAAATACTTCCTTTGTTTGTTTTAATCTGCTCCCTATTAATTTCATTTGGTGATCACTAATTATTGTGTTACAGGAAGGAGCAAATAACTCTTTATTCACTTTTGCCACACCAGTTGTGATTTTATAGACTTTATCATACACCCTCAATCATCTCTTTTCCAAGCAGAAAAGTCCCAGTATATTAATCTTTTCTCATATGGCCATCATTCAATATCCCTAATAATTTCTGCTGCCCTTTTCTGAACTTTTTCCAATGCCAAGATATCTTTTTTGAGATGAGGTGACCACATCTCCATACAATATTCAAGAGGTGGGCATACCATGGATTTACATAGAGGCAATAAGATATTCTCTGTCTTATTCTCTATCGCTTTCTTAATGATTCCCAACATTGTTTGCTTTTTTGCCACAGCAAAACACTAACACCAAATAAAAAGAAATGTTTCATTTTTAGTGTATAGAAAAAATGTTTTGTTCCACCCAATCTTCCTTTACTCATTTCGAAATGGACAGAGTCTCCAAGTTAAAATAAACAAGGCAGATGGTATAATGTCTGTTTGTTCTGAACTTCCTGTAGCTTTTCATCTACCCTCATCACGATTAAGTACTATGGCTCATCCCCAGTAACAAAAATTAATTACTCCTTTGAGAGGTATGTGAGCAAGTACACAAAGCAGTGGCCTTTCATCTCAAGTTGCCTTGATCAGGACTGCATTCTCAGTGAAATCTATCCAACAACTTCGCGCTGGGCTTCAGTCCATCCACCACCACGTCAGTCTCTCTTTCTCTGTCAAAACAAAGTAGCAGAAATGTAGCACTTTAAAGACTAACAAAATGATTTATTCCATGATGAGCTTTCCTGGGACAGACCCACTTCATCAGATCAATTGCATGCCCCTGACTGGGAATGAAATTGATGGGATGCAGTGGGTCTGTCCCATGAAAGCTCCTCACCAAATAAACCTATTTTTTAGTCTTTAAAGTGCTACATTCTGCTGCTTTGTTTTGTTGGAGTACAGACTAACACGGCTATCTCTCTGTCTCTTTCTCTGCGCATGACACACAAGAGCCACATCTACACGTGCACGCTACTTCGAAGTAGCAGCACCAACTTCGAAATAGCGCCCATCACAGCTACACATGTTGGGCGCTATTTCGAAATTAACATCGACATTAGGCGGCGACACGTCGAAGCCGCTAACCCCATGAGGGGATGGGAATAGTGCCCTACTTCGACGTTGAACGTCGAAGTAGGGAACGTGTAGTCGTTGCGCGTCCCACAACACCGAAATTGCAGGGTCCTCCATGGCGGCCATCAGCTGAGGGGTTGAGAGACGCTCTCTCCAGCCCCTCAGCTCAATGGTGGCCGCATGGAGCGGCCCCTTAAAGCTCTCCGCCCCCTCCCTTCCTGTGCAGAAAGCTGAGAGCGCGTGCAGGCAGTAGCAGTAACACACGGCTAGCCTGCACGCTCCTCCGCAGACACCCCCACCCCCACCCAATGCGATGGCCGCCCGGCAGCCCCCCCAGTGCCCCCAGGGGACCCCCCCAAAGGGGAGCCAGGGTTCCCAGCCCAGGAGCCAGGCAGCGAAGCGGCAGCGGGGCCCCTGCTAGACAGACGCCGAGTTTCGGGACCTGCTGGGGCTCTGGAGCGAGGAGGAGGTGCTCCAGGTAATGGGGAGCAAGAGGCGGAACGCAGATGCGTTCGCTCGGCTGGCCGAGGGCCTGGCCACCCGGGGTCACCCTGCCTGCACTCCGGATCATGTCCGGAGGAAAGTGAAGGAGCTGCGGCAGGGTTACGCCCGGGCCCGGGATGCGGCCGGCCGATCTGGGGCCGCCCCCATCACTTGCCCCTTTTACAGGGAGCTCAGGGACATCCTGGGCCCCCAGCACACCTCCTCCCCTCCAGCCACTCTTGACACCTCGGCTGAGGAGCCCCAGCAGGCCCTGGAGGTGGAGTCCGCCCCGGAGGTAAGCCCCGCACCCCGGGGGCCCCCCCAGGAGCCCACCCCCGGGGCACCGGAGCAGGAGGAGGAGGGGGACTCCTCCTCCAGTGACATTGGGCTCCAAATAATGATGCCGTCCCGGAGCTCCAGCCGGGCGTCTGCCCCCCGAGTGTCCCCCAAGCATGGGAGTGGACCGTCAGGTATGTACCCCCCCCCCGGTGCAGAGGGGCGGGGGTAATAGATATGACCAGGGCCCTCCACATGCCCAGATGACCATGGCCCCAAGGACAGCAGTGGCATGTCCCTCAGAAGAGTCCATCAACCCCTGCCCCCCCGCACAGCACAACAGTGCCATGCCCCATCCCCGGGGCTGGAGGGAGCGGAACCTCGAGGGTCCCCCGGGGGGAGGGGGTGGGACACCCAGCAGCAGCAGCAGCAGCAGCATGTGATGGAGTGGGGGGAGTGCAAATGCGAGACTCAGGCTAGATATGGGCAACAATCTGAATAGCTCCCAGTGGCTAAGGATGATCCTGGGGCTACAACTGGCAGGTTACACCTCTGCCCTGAGCAAAGAGGAGGGAGGAGCTGAGCTGGGTTTCAATCGGGGGCGGCAGTTAGAGGCTAGGGGAAGGAGAGCTAGAAGGCAGCAAGCCTGAGGAGGGGGAAAGCTACACCCCAGAGGGGGACCCCTCGGGGTCTTCTCCCCAGGATGGGTTGGAAGGACGGTCTCTGACTGCTGTACTGTCGCTTCTGGGAGAAACTGGGCATCTGTTGCCTAAGAAACCTCTCCTGTCAGACCTGCTGAGTGAGAGTCACTCCTGCCAGCAGACGGGGTGCACTGCAGGGGGACCCCTGAACCCCATCACAGCAGCATCTCCCAGGGGACGGGGACGGGGAACCTGCAGCAGTGGGGTAGGGGGACAAGGGCCACGGCTCGGGGCCCACACTAAACGGCAGTCTCCACTCTTCTTCCCCGCCTCCTGTGTTCCGCAGCTGCACCATCGGAAGGACCGGAGAGCGCCGGTGAGGTGTCAGTGGTCCCGGAAAGACCTCCGGGGCCATCACTCCAGGCCAGCCCCTCGGCGGAGGACTGACCGGCCCCATGGAGGATAAGACGGCGGACCCAGCGCCAGCAGCCGCCGGCGACGGACCCCCAGCTGCTGGCCCTCCGCCGCCGGCAGGTGGAGGTCGCCGAGCAGCGGCTGCGGGTGGAGCAACGCCGCCTCCACCTGCAGGAGCGGGCACTGGCCTGGCGCCAGAAGGCATGGGGGGCCTACATGCAGACTTTCAACCGCATTGTGGACTACCTGGCCCCCCATGCCGCGCCGTCCGCCGTCGCACCGCCACCCGCCACCGAGGGCCATTCCGCCGAGGGGGACCTGGGGCCAGCTGACACTCGCCGGCCGTATCTCCCGGTCCGGCCGGCCCCCAGCCAGCCCCGGCCACGGCTGCGGCCGAGGCGGGGATCACGGCTGCCCACCCCCAGAGCTGGACTTTAGGGGCGTGGGGCCCAGGACGTGGCCCCCACCCCTTTGTATTTATTCCCCCCACTTTTAAGTTATTTTTTTGCTGTAAATAGTTTGTATTTGTGACCCCCGTTTTCCAATGCTGATCCTTACCCCTCATGTAAATAGTTCTCCCCTTCCTTGTCTTCCCCTTTCATATTATCCCTGTTTTTATAATATATACATATATAAGTTAGAATTCCCGTTATAATAAGAGTTCAAAAGATGTTTGATTTGACAAACAACTGTCTGCTTTTATTTGTACAAGAAAAGTGGGGGGTGGTGCTCTTGGGTGCTCTGTGGTGTGGGCATAGGGGCAGGGAGTGTTGTGAAGGATGGGGAGGGCAATGGGGGGCCTGCCAGCGTTCACCCCGCGGCCTCGTCAAACTGGGCCCGCAGGGCCTCCCATACCCGGGTCCCTTCAGGGTCCACCTGGCGACTGGGGGCAGCGGGTGGCTGCACAAAGGCCCTGCCGGCCTCCACAGCCCAGCCCTGAAAGAAGGCCTCCCCCTTCCTCTCCACCAGGTTGTGTAGGGCGCTGCACGCACCCACAACCTGGGGGATGTTGGTGGGGCCTGGATCCAGGTGGGTGAGGAGACACCTCCAGCGCCCTCTGAGGCGGCTAAATGAGCACTCCACCACCTGGCACGCATGGTTCAGGGGCTGGATGAAGCGCTCCTGGCTGGCAGAGAGATGGCCCGTGTACGGGTGCATGAGCCAGGGCCGGAGGGGGTATGCCGCATCTGCGATGACGCAGAGGGGCATGGTGGTGTCCCCCACAGGGATCTCCCGCTGGGGGATGTAGGTCCCCGCCTCCAGCCGGCGGCACAGGCCCGAGTTCCGGAATACCCGGGCGTCGTGGGTGCTGCCAGGCCAGCCCACATAAATGTCCTGGAAACGGCCCCGGCTGTCCACCAAGGCCTGGAGGACCACTGAGTGGTAGCCCCTCCTGTTTAGGTAGCGTCCTCCACTGTGCTCCGGGGCGTGGATGGGGATGTGAGTCCCATCCAGAGCCCCGAAGCAACTGGGGAAGCCCAGGGTGGCAAAGCCCACGATGGCGGCATCCGGGTCCCCAAGCCTCACGAGCCTGTGGAGGAGCATGGTGTTGATGGAGCGGACGACCTGCAGGGGAAGCACATGGGAGAGCACCAATGAGGGGTGAGCAGGGCCCTCCCCTGCCAGGGCCCCCCTCCCCTCCCCTCCCCTCCCCTGCCCTGCCAGAGCTGCCTCCCCCTCCCCCCGTGGGTCCTCTTACCTCCATGAGGACAGCCCCGACGGTGGCCTTGCCGACGCCAAACTGCTGGCCCACGGATCGGTAGCTGTCTGGAGTGGCCAGCTTCCAGACAGCGATGCCGACCCATTTCTCCAGACTGAGGGCACGCCACATGGTGGTGTCCTGGTGCCTGAGTGCGGGGGTGAGCCACTGGCACAGCTCCAGAAATGTCTGCCGGCTCATGCAAAAGTTCCTGAGCCAGCGGTCGTTGTCCCACACTCCGAGCACCAGCCGCTCCCACCAGTCGGTGCTCGTGGGGTAGCTCCACAGCTGGTGGCGCATGAGGCGGGGGGGGCAGGGTGCTGCAGGGTTGGGGGTTGCGTCCTCCTCCCCTGCAGGCAGCTCCTCCTCTGTGGCAAGGAGGTGCTCAGCTGCCTCCTGCATGGCATGGAGCAGGGCGAGCACTGCTTCTGCAGGGGCGGCTGGGTGGACCTCTGGCTGCTGCTGCTGCTCCTGGGGGTCCATCATGACTGCGTCGCTCGAGGTGTGCGTGCCTATGGCTCTGCAGACCGCGTGCTGTGCAGGCTGTGTGTGTCTGGGAGGGGCCCTTTAAGGGAGCAGCTAGCTGTCACCCCGGAAGCGCTAGTCTGCCCTGTGACCCTGTCTGCAGCTGTGCCTGGCACCCTTATTTCGATGTGTGCTACTTTGGCATGTAGACATTCCCTCGCAGCGCCTATTTCGATGTGGTGCTGCGCAACGTCGAAGTTGAACGTCGACGTTGCCAGCCCTGGAGGACGTGTAGACGTTACTCGCGCTACGTCGAAATAAGCTATTTTGATGCAGCGTGCACGTGTAGATGTAGCTAAGAAAGAGCAGTGCACGACACACAAAAAGCAGCAGTTGCAAAAGCTCACCTTCAGTTCCATCTACCCTGAAAACACTCCTTTAAATCAGTGACTGGGTGGCAAGTCACAATTTATGTCTTCGTTTCCACTACTCTTGAATACAGATATTACTATTTACCTACTTACAGGGCTCTTGGGAGGCTCATTTAATTAAAGTTTGTAAAGGACTTCAGAGGAAAGGCACTGTACAAACACAAAGCGTTGTTAGGTATGCGAGCAAACACCTACTAGATGTGTCCTTCAATGAGGAGGGGAGGAACCGGGCGGAAAAACACATTTTTTCCAGAACTTCTGACACCAGCTCTGAGCCCCTCTGAGCTAAGCCACTGCATTCTGGGCAGGAAATCAAGTTTCCTCTAAGAGACTTAGGTGATCAGCTTCAGAGATGGCTCAGTTACTTCTTTCTGGATAGAAGGCCAAGCAGCACAATAATGACAGCCTCTGTACATGGCATGCTCCATCCAGAGAGATCCCCAAATTCTCTCCAAACTTTAAAATGTTATTTACAAGCTATTTACATTGGAATAATTTCACCCAACATGAAAAACACAGCCACCTTTTCGATGAAATGCAGTAAGCGTAACAGATTTAACTGTACACCAGCAACTCAGGAAATTGTCAGCATTTTCTGCTTGCTAAAAGTAATTTAAAATAGAAAATGATATATAAACCAGGGAATTCAGAATCCCTTGGAGTGAAACTAGCGCTACTGTTAGGTACTAAATCCCTTTGTGGAGACACCAACAGTAAGCACGCTAGTGCAGTTTTTTATCATGGTTTACATATTTCTATTGCCACTTTCCCACTTGTTTACAGCTTTTCAAGTCGTCCAGGGAAAATTAAATATTCTCCTTCTAGGCCAAAGAGCTGAAGGTACGCAGAAGTCAAGCATCAAGAAGGCAAAATTGTTTTAAACGTGAAAAGTTGTTCCCTCCTAGAGACAATGGCCTGGAATCTGTGGGTCACCTCACCATTACATAGTACAATAGTCTTTCCTTATTATTTGCATTAGATGCAGGCCTTCAGTAGGGTTGCCTCCCATCAGGTTTTCACGTGGACAGTCATAAGTTTTGGCTTGTGCATTCAGATGTCATTTGACAAGTCCTGATGTCCTTTTTTTTCTGCCCCTAACTTGGTGCAGAAAACAGGTGAGAAGGAAGCAGGACTTTGGGGGGGATGTGGAATGGGGGGCAGTGGGAGAAGCACAACGGACCACAAAGTTTTGAGATCTAAATAGATAAGACAGAGAAAAAGTTGGACTTGAAATACAGGCACCAGGAAATGAAGTGACAGGACTGAAATTGGATCTTAGTAGCTTGTCTTAAAAAATTTAAGAACAAATCGCATTCATCTTCTATTCTGTTTTACTAAAATCAGGAAGGTAAATTACATTCAACAAAAAGAGAGACCAGCAAAATTTAGATCTGGATCTGAAAATTCAGAGTTTTCAGATCTGAGATGGGGGTACAGACCTTTCTTACAAGGAAACAACAAAAAAAAGAGAGGACGGGGCATGCAACACCCGTCTCTATCCAGGACATCACTTAAGCATTTCAATGGAAGCCAAAGATTGCTACCTCTTTTGTCACCTCCTCTCCCCGACCACCTAAGAGAGGGTCTCCAATCCAAAACCTGAGATCTGATGCACTTGACTAAACATGATTTTATGTGTTGTGATTGTGCTTTTTATTTAAAGGGACACAGAATTAAGGCCTTGATTCATGAATGCGCACAAGCAAACTTACTGAAACACACAACATAAATGTCAATATCCTTCTGTGCTATCCCACTACAGCTCTCATTGGTGGTTGCTCCTGACCAATGGGCGTTGCAGCAGGGCAGGCAGGAACCTGTCTTAGCTTTGCTGCATTGCCAACTGGACTTCTAGCAACCTATTAAAATCTCCCATAATGCTTTCAGTAATCACCAGATCAGTGCCCTTCTAGTAGATCCACAGCCAGTCTGGGAGGGGTGAGTGAGCAATGGAGGGAGCAAGTGAGCAGGCGTCAGGGCCTGGGGAAAGAGGCAGGGAACATGTTTTGTGCTATTAGAAAGTTGCCAGTCCTTCTCCATGTCCAGCCCTATTGTGAAGAGAAAGCCATAGACACTAGTGCTGGGTGTATTCTTCCCAGTATGTGGGGAATGTTGAGCAAGTGTTACAAACCTTCTGTGTACTAGTGTGCAATGTTTGAACTTAGGTAGGGAAGGGAAATGCTGCTGCCAGATCTACACCCTTCCTGGCATTCTTATGTGCAATTTAACCACAAATCACAGCAAATGCTCTCTGGAGACAAACAACAGCTGCTAGGAAAAGGTTTATATCTGCAGTGGTGTTCATACTATTTACTGTTCACTACAAAGCTGAGAAATGTAGTGGCCTTCTGCAAATCATCTCCTTGAATTTAAATGGTTTCAAGCTTTAGCAGGTTTACTTTCACTGTACTGCATTCTCTGTTACACAGGATTATTACTGGGGGTTTATTTTTTAATTACTACCAGTTTTCTGTTATGGGTGTAATATAAATAGCCACTAAATTACAGAAGACCAAAAGAGAAGGAATTTGACAATGCACACAGAAAGCTAGCGGAAACTAAAAACCCCCTTGAAAAGAGGAATTCACCAGAACCTAAACCAGCTCAGGGCAAAATGACAAACCGAGCTGGTGGGGCTATTTGGCTCCCACAATTTATTCTTTAATAACTTCGACTGTAATATTTCTGGGCACATCAAAGGACAATAAGAGGCTGATGTTGGTAATCCTTCTCACATATAAAAACTTTCATTACAGAGTGTTAAAGGCATCATTCTGTCTGAGAAATGGGAATTGATAGGGGTCGGCTTTCTTCTATCCTGGGGAAACATCTAAGGCTTTTTCTCATGGTGATGCTGAGTACTCTTGCCAGAATTTGTTCTGAAAGCAGCAGATGTGCAATATGATGAAAAATCTCTTTGATAAATGGGAAAAGGGGAAGAAAAAGTTCAGCAGGCCACTTCTCTGTGTCAGACCTAGAAAATGCTTTCCATTCTAATTAGTTTAAAATGTTTCTTGTAAAACACTTTTCTTTTCTTCTTACACAGTTGTCAGTACTAATTCTGACTAAGACATCTAGATTCAAACATCCTCCCTCATAAGAACGGGGGAAGTAAGTTCTGGAGCCTTTTATTTAAAATATATACCATATATAACATTGCCTGCCATTATTCAATCTAAACTGTTAATTTGATTAGCTAATTTTTTATTTCAAAGTACATTATTGATTATTTACCGAGCTCAACTGTTGTACGTTATAGCTGTTTTTTCAAAGTAGCTCTACCCCACAAAGGACTGCATTTTATTCTCAAGGATGCTATGTCTATGAAGGGAGCTGTTAATGTCCACACAAGTTGGTAATTTCTCATTCTCAAATATATTTTAAAAATACATGTATCTGAATCCCTAAGCAAAACCATAATGTTAGGGTAAAGTTTTTTACTCTGTTTTCTTCGGATTTGATTCTATAAGGTACAGAGAATGATAACTCTAATCAAGCATAATCCTTAAGAAAATAAAATCAGCCACAGTAGGTGTAACCAACAGTCCACCTAGCCCAAAATCCTGTTTTCTGACAGTGGCCAAAGCCAGATGCTTCAAAAAGAATGAGCAGAACCCAGCAGTTATCAAGATCACTCTCCTGTCAGGTAGTCCTAGCTTCTTACAGTCAAGAACATGCTTATCTTTAAACATGGGAGTGGTTCCACAGACATGTATAGGGACAACTCAATTCTTAACAGGAGCCACATGGCTCAATGCTGTGCTGGAAGGGACCAACACATACAGCACAGGGGAGGTTTCAGCCTTTAACTTGTTTTTAATGTAACAGAGAAATTTTGGATGACAATATCAACTAAATCTGAGGAATTAAATTATCCCTGTGGTTGTACCCAGGTAAATCATCAGATGAGCACCTATGAAGCCAATGAAGATCCTTCTTCCTACTTTATGTGGGAAAACTACTGACCTACAGGTGGCCCATAGGTTTACTAACAGTGGAATGGGTTGCTAAGGGCTACAAAAGGAGAATACCAACTACAGATTACTTTTTTTAACCCAGGAATGAACAGTTGTTTACTATACCTGGACAACCTTAGCACCAGGGTCCATTTCTTCTCTTATGACTGAGGCACACATAACTGGCAGCTCCATTGAAATCAATGGAGGTACATAAATGCAAAACTGTGTGGAAGGAGAAACAAACCCTGGTTTATTAAAAAAAATTATACAAAAAGGAGCACTCCAGTAATGAGAGTCAACCTCTTTGATTAGCGTAAGTGAATTCTCTCATTCAGTTTCTCTCTCATATCCAATCCAAATTTCACTTAGAATTTATTTTTTACTCATGAACATTGTGTCTGTTTTGTGCTTTTTTAAGCTGTTGGTAAGAATAATTTAACTTTCTCCCTAATCTGTTTTGTTACTTACACAGGAAAGTTTCAGCCTCGTAGAGTGTTGGCAGTGAAGTAAACATGATAAATAGAGTTGTGTGAATTATAAATTGGAGTTGGGTGGCGGAACAAAAAAAGTAAAAACACAATTAGTTTGACTCAAAACTTTTGTAATTGGTTTGGTAGAGCATTTTTTTTTAAATAAGCCCCTCCTTAAATCTTGAAATTGAACTTCATGTAAAAAAATATGCTGGGGGAAAAAAAAAACAATTTTGAAAAAAAAACATTTTTTCAGCCGAAACCATCTGCCCAAACTTGACCAGAATTTGCACAAAGTTTTGGTTGACACAAAACTGCATTTTTGGTTAATAAAGGTTTTGAAAGATTTCTGCCAACTCAGGTCGTATATAATGAACCACATGTCTTTCATGATATTGCTCATTATGAACATGTTTCTTCGAAAAAGAAGAAGGTGAACACATAAGTGGAAGGCATGTTTATTTTTAAACATAAGTCTAATAAGTGTTACATATCAGCCAAGAGGAACTAAATTAAATCCTTTGGCGCAATCATGCTTACCTACTTTTCATCTACTATAGGACTAAAAATTGGCAAGTAGACAGAAAATATATCCCAAAAAATTTCAAAAGATGTGAGGGAAGGTAAATGCCTCCCATATGGGAAAGCACTCTCTCAACTAGATTACTTCACATCATTAAGATCACACTCTCTTTTTAACTACAACATTAATTAAGCAGTTGCAGCAAGGATGTTGGGATGATGTATGAAACCAGTCAAGACTCTGGGGTAGTGTGCCTCATTCCCCTGAGCACACTGATGCCAGGGCAAGATGCTCACGCAGCTTCAAACCTGTCTGCCCCAGGTGGGGCTCCTGGGGAAGCCGGAAGGTCCTGCACCCCAACTCTGCAGTCCAGAGTGACTTTCAGCCAGTGTTGTGAAATGGAAGGTTTATTGGTCTACAGGGACACAGTGCAGAACAGAGCTTGCCAGCTCAAAAAATAAGAAACCTTCAGCCAAGTCCATCTTGTTCTAACTCACATGACTGCATCTCAGACAATTATATTGTTCAGCAATCCAAAGTTCTAAGAATACAACAGGGAGTACATAATTTCCACTGCAGAGTTAGATTGCAAAAGCCACCAAGGAGAGTAGCTAAATTCATAATAGATGACAGCAGCAAAACTAGGTGTGGGGGGTGGGAGTTGCTTAAGTGCTGTACCTAAAATATTTGCTCCCCGCCCTCAGTTAACCAATCTGATCACTGGACAGTCTGAATGCAAAAAGGCACTCCCTCCTGTGAACACTTACGCATGTGAGTATCTTCTTCCATATGACAACTTGAAAAACAATATTAAACATCGGCATCCAAGTTTCTCATCTGCTCTGGGGCTTCTGGCAAGATGGAATGAATCCAATCTGTCCCATTGGACAAGGACCTTAGAGGGCAGGGGCTCAAAAGATGTTCCTGGGTTTGTCTTCTCAGTGTTCGCATATCAGGCTGTCCTTTACTTCTCATTTATGTAATAGGCAACTGCAATACCCTTGGGATGTGGTTTGCCACATTCCATATCTCACAAGGCATTAAGATGCCTTGGTAGTCAAATCTTGACCCTGCTGTTTTCTCAGAACTCCACCACTTCTCTTTTGGTGACAGTCCCAAAGTTTTAAAATGTTTGGCCCAGCCCCGAAGAGATTCCCGCTCATAATATGGCATCTGGTGTTTTGGAGATCTTCATCGACTGGCAAGTCTGGGTTCACTACTTTCACATTGTCACTGATTCTCTTTGGCAGGACAATGGTAAAATGTGCGAGAAGACAGACAGTCAGTGTTCACTTGAGCTATACTGTGACCATTCTCACAGCATGTAAGTAAAATCGTATTGATCTGCTGTTACAAATATAAATAGTCACCTCAATTGCAATGGGACTATTCACAAGCTAAAGTTAAGCATTACATGACTCTGATCCTGCAGACAGATAATGTTTGTACAGTGCTTAGCTGAAAGGTCACGCAATCCTCCCTGAACTGTCTACCATGAGCAACCTCATGCTCTTCTTTTCTTGGGGCTTTCACACCACAATGCTGGAGTGAAACTTTGTTTTTTTAAATTGGAAAATATTGTCAAACCACAAACAAAGGTGCAAATTCTGAGAGGCACGTAGACACCCTAACCCTCTTTCTAGCTCTTTTTTTTAAAACTGACTTCTAAATTGGCATCCTTATAATTTCTGCTACTGGCATTTATGCAGCTGTTAACTGATGGACCATCAAAAAAAATTCAGACACTTATCAATAACTGCCACTATAAAATACTCCAGATCCGCTGCCCATATACCATCAACAACCAAGACCTGCAGCAAATGACTCACCAACTTCCTGTTGAAGAAGAAATCATAGAATCATAGGGCTGGAAGGGACCTCAGGAGGTCGTCTAGTCCAGCCCCCTGCTTCAAGCAGGATCAACCTCAGCTAAGTCATCCCAGCCAGGATCTTGTCAAACCGGGACTTAAAAACCTTGAGGGATGGAGAATCCACCACCTCTCTAGGCAACACATTCCAGTGCTTCACCACCCTCCTGGTGAAGTAGTTTTTCCTAATATCCAATCTACTCCTCTCCTTCTGTTACTTCAGACCATTGTTCCTTGTTCTGCCATCTGTCACCACTGAGAATAATTTATTTCCATCATATTTAGAGCACCCCTTCAGGAAGTTGAAGGCCACTATTAAATCACCCCTCAGACTTCTCTTCTGTAAACTAAATAACCAAACCAGCTTTCTATCCATCTTATAGTCCCTGGATTCAATCCATACTTCCTCAACTTATGGGAAAGAATGTTGTGGGACACTGTATCAAAAGCTTTGCTGAAGTCAAGGTATATCACAACCACTGACTTCCCCATGTCCACAGAGCCTGTTACCTTGTCATAGAAGTTGATCACATTGGTCAGGCACGACTTGCCCTTGGTGAATCTATGTTGACTACTCTTGATCACTTTCCCCTCTTCCAAGTGCTCCAAAATGGATTCCTTCCATTATTTTCCCCACGGATTGAGGTAAGATCAAGAAGAGAGGATGGTAATGGATTGGACATACACTTAGAAAACCAACCACCACCACCACAAGGCAAGACTTAAGTTGGAACCCACAAGGAAAAAAAGAAAAGAGGGCATCCAAGAAACACCTGGCATAGAAGCCTGAAGGCAGACACTAAAAAGACAGGATACACCTGACCAGAATTGGAAAAGATCACCTAGAACAGGGGATGCTGGCAAATGGTCATCAATGGCCTATGCTCCAAGATTCAGGAGTGGAAGAGGCTTACTACTGTTACTAGTAACTGATGGTGCACCTGCCATTGGCAGGGTCACAGTGGCAGTAATTTTTTTTTTTTTTTTAAAAGGATGAACTGCTCTTTAACAGTTTTCCAGTGTTTTGAGGACATATTTGTCTGATTCTTGCGTCTTCTTTTCTTTTGAAGAAACAAGAGTCTCACTGGTAACAAAGCAAATCCTAGTATCCAGCAGACTGTCATGCTCACTTTCATCCAGAGGCAGGGAAACTTGGACTGATTCCTACAGACTTCGCTGGGGACTAATGGGTTACTCATACTTCTGAATATTAAAAGTTAGTTTTAAACTTGGGAGACTTCCTTATTCATTTAAAAAGCATAACCCAACATGCAATATTTCAGATTCCTATGACCCAGTGAAAGTTCTTTCAAGAGCTGAATGAAGCATGGCATGTCTGGTCCAAATATGTTCTTTTCACCTGCAACCTTCAGGCAATAGACACCTGTTCACTCAATCAGCTCTCTGAAAACTGCACCAGAAGCAGATTCTCAAGGCATAGGTCTCATCCTCTGTTCATAGAGAAGAGAGATGCCCCCTAACACTGCTCCACATCCATTCTGCCCCTTCCTTAAGTGCACACTGCCTTTCACTCTTCTTTATGCTATTTAGGAAAACAAACACACACAAAACCACCATGTACTTCTTCAGTCTCTCTTCGTAGGGCCTGATAGGATTGTGCATACTTCCCCATTCTAATGTAATCATATCACAGTGCAATGTTTCTGATCTATTAACCCATTTGTTATAAGGTTCTACATCAAGGAGCTTGCTAAATCCCAGATATATTGCGTGCACTGAATTTGCCTTCCCCACCCAATCTGTCACTGTACTGGAAAAAGGCTTTCAGGCTATTTTGACATGATCTGTGTTTTGTAAATCTGTGTTGACTGCAACTCAATAAGCTCCTCCACTACATATTTCTACAAATCAATTCTCTGATTACGTTGTCTACTATTTTATCTCCAGTACAAGGCAGGCCCATCCACCTATCATTATCCCAGCTGTCCAGCCAGTCCAATGCGATGGGTAGAATGGCACTAGCATTTCTATGTATCTGGAGCATCACTGCTGTTTCTCAAGATTTATCGAAAATCACTGATATCTTTGAGACGCCCTCATTCAGTGCAACTCAGGACCAAGTATATCATACTGAAGGTTTCTATTCTGGGCCAAGTGTATCTATAATACAAGTCCACTGAAATCCTTTCTCCGGTGATATCAATGGTATTTCACCAGAGAAGAGTTTGGACCTCTTATTTATTCGTTCTTTCTTTCTTTCTACTGATTGCTTCGCTGCCTCATAGGCCACCCTCCTGTTGTTAAAATGAGAAGTCAGAGATGACTGAATTCATTACTGTCTTTCAAGAAGGGATTCTGCCTTCCCGCTAGCTGTGTGTGTAGAAACATCTCCTATTTTGCTTCTCTTCTTCACCTTATACAGTTTGATCTCTGGGGATCTCTTACATCTCTCCCATAACTTCTCCTATGTAGGCTGCTAGAACACTGTATATAAGCCTTTTTAAAATTCTATTGAGGGGCTGCCTTTCAGTCCCATCGGACTTACAGAGAGAAAAGTTTTCAGCGGGGGACTACTGATATTGGGTGCTTCCATTTCTAGGTTATCTAAGATGAAATATTAACGGAGTATGATTTTCAGAGAGCAGATACTCTCCACTTTTTTGTTTGCACTAATTTATTACCACTTGTACAAGTTTTGTACACTCATAAAAGTCACTCTCCCACAAAATCACTAGTGCTCACACAGGTGTGTATATATAGATGAGCATGTCATAGAAATTTATCCCCCAATTTGAATTAGCTGTCTTGCCTAATCTGTACAGGGACCCTTCTTTTCTGAGGCACTACAGAAACTTTCTACATCTGACAAGCTTAATAAATGCAGACCATAATGATCTGACCTGCCAAATATTTTCATCTAGGGCTCTGTTTTCCACTCCGTGTAATGCAGGAGGGTCTTAAATAGTAAGTAGAAGAGAGCAGGCATTCTCTCTGCTCTCACTGGTCCCCTCTTTTGGTGTGCATCCTGTTTTCATTACAACCAAGCCATTTATAGCTATTTTAAAGACTAGAGTGGTTAAGTTTTTTCAACAATAGCTTTGGAGAGTCAGTGATATAAATACAACTTTTATTCTGATTCATAAATAAAAATCACTCCTTTAGTTGTGACAAGACTGTGGGAAGTAAGAAGCTGGGAGATGGGGAGAGATGGACAGATTACTGACTATTATATGCTAAAATGCATGAGCTTTGAGAGAAAGAAAGAAGCAATAAAAAGCCTCCATGTTTTCCAGTCGGGTTTTTCTACTCTCACGCAAGTGAGTATTTCATTAATTCTGTCTCCATCTATTTCCCAGTAGATTAACTGATTGGATGACGATAATGTGTTTAACCTGAGCCCTGAGGACTGGCTTGAACTTTCTCCCTATTGCCTGCTACTTAGCGTGGTTTCTCCCCTCTCACCTCAGAGGGAAGAGTTCTGAGTTCTGTATCCCGTATCCCAGCACATAATGCCTCCACCCAAGGAGGCCTCCTCAATGCCAATAACATAAGCGATGCCATCTCTTGTGAAAATGCTGACTACCAAACAACATACTAGGAGCGTAGTCCAAATGCACAAGAAATAAAATAAGCATCCCAATCACCAAAGTAGCAAAATAGCAGTGGGGAACCTCATTAGATCCAAAAAACATAGGATAAGGAATAAGAATGAAGAGGAATAACTGGAACAGAAAGCAACACTGCCCTAAACCCTCCACCTGCCAGCACTTGAAAGGATCCAACTCTGCCAGCTCCCTCTTAGTATTGACCTACACCAACCATGAATGGGGGAAAAAAACCAAACACACACTTATTTACTGGGGAATGCAGCACTGTCATCACTGGCCAAGGTAGAACCCACAAGCAAAATAAACAGATATGGGGTTTCTTAGTATCTTGATGCCTACAAGGATAGGATTACCCTTGGGCTCCCTGAACTAAAGGGCAATAAAAAAATCCAATTGACTTCAAATTGCTCTTCTGCCTCCTGGTTTGCTGGACCATCCCTCTTCTATAGCCCAGTAACCTCCCCCAGAATTATAAAAATTCCCTTTGTGTAGGAATGGGAAGTTCTGAATTCTGGTTATAGTTTCATACCCAGAAAACCAGAGGTTAAGTGTAGGTACTACAATGTATTGCTTTTAATATCTGGTGCAATTAACATTACTGAAACATTAAAAGGGAAATGTTTTTTCCCATAAGCAAATATGCGTAGCTACAAAATGGGAGGAGACTGGTCTCTCATCTGTTTACAGTAATTACTTTTTCCACACTACATATGAAGAAGGCTTGGTACATTTTCCTTCCATCTTCTTTTCTCTTTGGGTCAGCTTTGCTTTCTCTGTTTTGGTTCCATTTAGCTGCTATGTTCTCACAGCTCATCTTTCAGAAGGGATTAACAAAACTGTAGATTGAAATTAATAATTTTTAAAACCTCTCCTTAAAAGGTAGGTTATCACTTCACTGAGATTTCAACACCTCGCTCTGAAGCATCTGGTACACACTATGTTCAGAGACAAGACAATGAACAAGAAGATGCACTGGTGCGATCCTATATTCTGACGAAAATCCACATAGTTCTGTTGCCCTTGAAATAACATGGTGGATCATACAAAAAAAAAGCACAAAGCTGCTTTTTGACATGTCCTTGGGACCTAGCAGATCCTGTACTTTGCCATTAATATAATACATGTCAGACAATGTTCACATATATTCATTATTTCATTAAAATTTTTCTATCTAAAGCTATCCAGCTACCTGTGCAGATAATTTTAGCGTGCATATACATTTTAATGTCTTAAGGAAGGAACCGATCTTGCAGCAACAGTGTCTATTAGGCTATTATTAAATAATCAGTATGTTTCTTTGACCTGATTGTCTGTGCTTGGTTTTAACTACCACTGAACGCATTTGCAGCAGATCAATTGAAGGTATACTTCAATTTTTCTCACTGAATTGTGGCATTTAATGTCACCTGTCAATAGAGATCTCACATGCAAGGAAAACTGAAGAGAGTGTGGAAAAGCAACCAGCTCATCTCCCAGCCAACAGCTGTAACTGAACAGACTTCCTGGCACCGTTTTAAAGGGTAACTAGTATTCAACCTCTCCCTGCTGAAGAAAATGCTAAATAGAGGTGGGAGAAAGTTATCAACTTCCAGCAAAAATGAAGAACAAAACAGCCAGCTCATTCTAAACAAATCCATTAATTTACTTTGGTATTTTAACAGAAATTTTTCTAAGCACTGAAATAGGTTGAGCTGTCAAGTGCAAGCTATGTATGGAGATTAAATGGCATTTTGGGGACTGAACAGATTTATTTTACAGAATAACATGCAGCATTCAGAGTTCTCTTGAGTAAGATGTGTTATGCATTGACTGCTAATTTAGTTAAAAAGTGTAATATTCCCTTGACAAGCTGAGTGCCAGGACCTTGTGCACCTTTTAAAAGAGTTGACGATTATTAGTTTTCCTACATTCAGATAGATTTCATCCTGATTTGTTGTCAAATTGTACTTAACATTAAGAGGTATGGGCATGTCTGGTTCCCTAGGCTTTTTAAACTAGTATCAGATCAATTTGGAGTATCCAAAAACACAGTAGACCTGCTAGGGCAGGGGTCAGCAATCTTTCCAAGGCAGAGCACTGAAATGTGACCTTTTGACTTTTTAAAGTCACTAAGGCTACGTCTACACGTGAAGCCTACATCGAAATAGGCTATTTCGATGAATAACGTCTACACGTCCTCCAGGGCTGGCAACGTCGATGTTCAACTTCGACATTGCGCAGCACCACATCGAAATAGGCGCTGCGAGGGAACGTCTACACGCCAAAGTAGCACACATCGAAATAAGGGTGCCAGGCACAGCTGCAGACAGGGTCACAGGGCAGACTCAACAGCAAGCCGCTCCCTTAAAGGGCCCCTCCCAGACACAGTTGCACTAAACAACACAAGATCCACAGAGCTGACAACTGGTTGCAGACCCTGTGCCTGCAGCATGGATCCCCAGCTGCCGCAGCAGCAGCCAGAAGCCCTGGGCTAAGGGCTGCTGCCCACGGTGACCATAGAGCCCCGCAGGGGCTGGAGAGAGAGCGTCTCTCAACCCCTCAGCTGATGGCCACCATGGCGGACCCCGCTATTTCGAAGTTGCGGGACGCGCAATGACTACACGGTCCCTACTTCGATGTTGAACGTCGAAGTAGGGCGCTATCCCCATCTCCTGATGAGGATAGCGACTTCGACGTCTCGCCGCCTAACGTCGAAGTTAACTTCGAAATAGCGCCCGACACATATAGCCGTGACGGGTGCTATTTCGAAGTTAGTGCCGCTACTTCGAAGTAGCGTGCACGTGTAGACACGGCTTAATAGTCCTAGTTACAACAGCTTTATTAATAATAAATTAAGATGCCAAGTTTATCCATTTGGACACTGAGGAACCTTACTCTTTAACAGGTAAAAATGGAGTATGGAGAAATCAAATACAAATTCACTGTTAAGACATTCATAAGTTTTGAGTAATTGGCAGGGACTCTGATATTAAATTTGTATAATATCACCACATAAAGCCTTAAAGTAAATGCTGTCTTTGTTGATAAGAGATGTACAATGGGCCAAATTGGGTAATAATTCCAAAAAACAAATAGTGTTTGTTAAAGGAACAGTTGAACATCTTGTGAAATGACAAAGTAAATGGCCAGCCTTGTTACTATGAGGTGCAGGTGTTCATTGATTACAGAGCTGCAGCAGACAGGCACTCTCCCAGCTTCACAAAGCACTGGGCAAACCGATGCACAGAAAGCATAAGTGACTTACAAAGGCAGGCCCTGAGCTCAGGTGGAGGTCCTCCCCCCCACATGCCACAGAAGGGTGAGTGGTGGCTCTGGCCCCAGCTCTTGCTCCATGGATGCAGGTCAAGCACAAGCACAACCTCCCAGCCACATGTGGGGGCGAAGCTGAGCTGCTGCTTCATGTGCCTTTGAAAACTGGCTCACGTGCCACTCTTGGCAAGTTTGCCTGGGGTTGCTGACCCCTGTGCTAGAATTTGTAATTCATCCAATGGCTAGAACAGTTGATGCTAGGCCCAGCTCTGAGCAAGGCCTGGTATCTAAGATGCACCACCCAAGAAGCAGCCACAAGATGCATTCTTAATCACGTAGCCTGTGATCCTCAGTTCCACCCCTGTATCCACCTTGCAAGGGAAGGAATGTGGGGTTAGGCTGTAGGGGTGCTGATGGCATACGATATTGACCAATGAGGATGAGAGGTGATAGGGTGGGATGGGGCCATAGCACAAATCTGAACTGCCCACTCACTCTTGGAAAGCAAGGGAAGACATCATGCATATAGCACCTGCTTACTTCTGTGTGCCCAATCTCAGAGTTGAGGTAGGAAATGCAGGGACAGAGTTGTTACCCCCTGCTATTCCCTCATACCCACTTGCAGCCCAAGTCACCAGGTTCTACCTGCAGTAACAAAAAGCTTATGCATTAAGTTTTGTGATACATTTATTAAAACAGCTTATCTTCTGTTGCCTTTTGGTATTTCAGGACATCTAACCATAAAAATAAAATAAAATGAAGCAGGGGCAATTCTGTTTTTAAAAGCCAGAAGCAGTACCGGTTGAACCTTGCTAATCTGGCACCCTTCAGACCTGACTGGCGCCGAATGAGAGAATTTGCTGGACCACAGGAGGTCAATATTGTCTAGCACATTGCAAACACTTCCACTGATTACTGGGCTCTTAGAAGACATTTAGGGGTAATTTACAGCTAAATAACAGCACAGAACGTGGAGAGCCAGGACTGGTGGCTGGAAACAAATTTTATGGGACAACGGAATAGTTGGTCACCCATGGTAAGTGGGCATCCAGCTAATTAAAATAATGGTGGATTATGAATGTTACCAGACGAGAGTGTGCTGGACTAGAGAGGTTAAACTTCTATTAGCCTTTTCCTGCTAACTACTTGGTTAACATTCCTTGGAGCAGGAGCATAGATAAAAGTCCAGGTCCACTGGAAGATAAGCAAAAAAAAAAAAAAAAGGGAACAGAAACAGAATGACATGTGTTTGTCTGTCCTATGAAGATTAAAATAAAACGTTCGAGCTATTTTGGCTTACTACACAAGCTACTACAGATGTATGTGCACTAAATACAATATTAGACATTTGTGTGCAGCTTATCACTCAATAGACATGTACAGCCTTGGAACATGTTGCCTATGAAGTAGCTTAACTATTCCATACAAGGGCTGCTTCTGAGGCTTCCCAAGAAAGGGAAAAGACAGATTTAAAATAAAACTGATCTTTCATTGCAATCAGTGCTTTATTTGTATTCTGTTTATTATTTTCAGTTGAAGTTTTCCATTTGAAAATTCAAGACATTAGCAGAGGAAAGAAGTATCTTACTAATAGATCTCATTTACAACAGGGACCCAAAGGTTGTGAAGAAACAACAAATTACTCTTCCAAAAGAAAGAAAGAAACACCTTGCGTGATATAATGGAAGCAGAGCTCGCCTGAGCTGTGCGAGTGCCACCCCTTCCTCTGTCTAGTAACAACCACCAGAAACAGCAGACCACTGACTTCAGTGGAGCAACATCAATTCACAACGTCTGAGGAGCAGGCCCAGGGTGTCCAATTATTTGCAAAGACACATGGTACCTTCCCACAAAGTGAATTATGCACTGAACTCTAATTCAGGGACAGACCTGGCTATGGTCTGAAGAAGTGGGTCTGCCCCACAAAAGCTCACCTAATAAACTATTTTGCTAGTCTTTAAAGTGCTACTTGACTGCTTTTTGTTTTGATAGTGTATAGACTAGCACGGCTTCCTCTCTGAACTCTAACTGTATTTCTCTGGTTTCCTCCCAATTGCTTCCTCCTACTGCAGTTATTGTTAGAATCCAACCCCAAAGGCAAAACTTGCAGCTAACACATATGTATTTTGCCCAATTTAACTTTGAGCAAACTAGGTAGGTCCCCAGTACAGAAGCTGTACAGTAAGTTGGCGTCAACTCCCATTTCTATC
Source organism: Carettochelys insculpta (assembly GCF_033958435.1). NCBI lineage: Eukaryota > Metazoa > Chordata > Testudines > Carettochelyidae > Carettochelys > Carettochelys insculpta. Next base: position 46,942,688 of record NC_134147.1, on the reverse strand, counting down.
TTAAAGGTTTGGCACAACTGTTTACTCAGAACAAGGTTGGATAAACTTATAACTGCACTCAGAGTTCAGGGAGAGGTTGGTTCTGAGTTCAATTACAATCCCTAGCTGTTTAAATGATAGTTGCTGTGCCATAATCGAAAATAAATTGCTTTTCACAAGCCTCCACGTAAGCTTTCGCACTGCAACGCTAAGGAGGCTGCTGCCTTTCTCTCATATAAAATTCAAACTGTGCAATAGCTCTGCCTTTGAACTTGTATCCTAACCTCAAAACGGAATTAGTTCACTCTGCAAGTATTGTTTGTTCTCCTTGAACCTGGCATTTGTGCTACAAAAGCCACACTAGGTAGAGGGGTAGGTTTCATTTTTAATGACAGTTTTACTCCCCAAACCACATCCATTATTTGGAAAGCATTCATTATTTTGTATAAATCTTCACTTGCTATCCCCACACAGTGATGTCTGGTTTCACCAGGCAGGTAGAGCCAACTTCTCCCTCCCGTCGCCCACCCCACAAAATGGTAGCAACTTCTCATCTCCAAGTGCACACTGTAGTCTGACACTGCACAGTGCATCCTCAAAGAGTAACAGCCTTTCCAGCCTGCATTGCACCATACCCATCACATCACCTCTTGCTCAGGAAATGAAAGTTGTTGTTGCAGTACTTAGGTGAGTTTGAAAACACACAAGAGACCACAGGGCCAAACATTCTAAAGGATTCTAAAGGGCAGTGGTGATATTGTGCATGTTCAATTCAGTCCCTCCTTAATAAAGGTGATTGCAGACCTGGCTGCCGTCGCTCTGGTTTTGGCAGGGAAGGTGACAAGGCATCTCAATTAACTCTCAGGAAAGAAACTAAGAGAAGGCAGGATTAGGCAGATTAGTGGGTTTCTTTTCAACACTCTATTTAACGATTTTATCTTAAAAGACAAAATACAATACTACCTGTAGGGATTCGAGACGAACCAAGCACAGGCACTGAATTCTAAACTGTGATTCTTCACCAAACACAATGTTACCAAACTTAAGATGGCATAATTGATCAGGAAGAGAAAACACTTGAGTTTTCCATCCCTCTTCCCAGGGAAGAAAGAAGGTTACCAAACAGGTCAAGGTAACAATCAATAAGAAACAAAACTCTTGCAAAGCCATAGTGAATGGTATATATTATAGCAAATGATGCATCCTAATTAGCATAGGTTCTGCGTTATCATGATCAAGCTTCTGCTCTCAAATCAACAAACTAACCTACTAGTATTCACTCTTCTTTTGCAGGGCTCAAGTTTTCAAATGCTGTATCTGAGTCAATAATTAAGAATACAAACTAAATTACATTTTGGTTAAGTTGCTTCATCTATACTATATTACTGCATTCATAGTTTCAAATGAGTTCACCTTTAATAGCCAAACCCTGAATTCTCAGAGTCCCTTCCAGTAATTTCCAGCAGACTGTTCACCCAAATAATGGATCCCCATCAAAGATCCATTCCTTTTTACATAATCTTAACAGGCAAAGTTCAGTCACATAAAAGTTATCTTATTTTAGTACTATTATTTTTAAGCATAACACTGATCTATATATCCGAGTATTTACCATTTAATACATGAGTTCTTATCACCAGGGGTTCTGTGTACCTTGGACATTCTAAGTTATATGCAGAAGGATCTCCTTTCTCCTCCTTTCCCCACAGCCTCTATCAGTGGGAAGTTTGATGTAAATACTATCTCTGGGGGAAAAGATAGAGCAAAGCAAATCTTTTACATTATATTCTGCACATGGTGAGGGTCTTGGTTATTCTCCTCATTCAGATCCACAGCTACGGATCAGATGCCTAGAGATTCTGCCTTTGACCAATGGACAGTTCATTGCTCCAAGGAGAAATAGTTGCAATGGGTAATGCAGAGCATGAAGCAGCCCGGGAAGTTATAAGGTAGCCTGGGATAGTCTAATGAAGGCTTTGAACAACAGCTCTTTAGTTTGACTCACTATTCAGTGAGTAGCCAGAGCTTCAGGTTAATATCATCTGTACCATATGCTGTGGAAGGGCCATGCTTGTATGCACATCCATTTTCTTTCCAGGTACAGTAATGCTGAAGTAGGCAGTCCTGGAGGCCATACAAGAATGGCTCACTGTAGCCTGGATTTCATCTGTCCGGGCAGTGTGCAGATTTCTGGCTGACTGTCAGGTGAAGAAAGCTCCTAGCAGTTAATGCTCCTTAGATATTTCCTCAGAACTATTTGCCATCTTGATGACTACAGGGTAGACTGACTGAGGTGATGCCTGAATGCATTCTTGTTCTTCAAAATGCTTCCCACATGTAACGCTGACAGACCCAGGTTGTTAGCACCAGGGACAGAACCTGCAAGCACAGGGTCTAAAGCCCTGCACTCTACCAAATGAGCTAAAGGCCCACTGGCTCTCAACTGAGGCTGTAGAGCAGAGACTTCACTCACCCCAGATGAGGTCTCAGTGCCTCTGGATATTGTACACAGATACCAAAACTAGCTCTCCCTCACCCAGGCTTAGCTGCAGCTAGCTGCTCTTTATAATGCTTAGCGTTACAAATATACTGCATTTTAAAAACCTAAACAAATAAAATAAACAAAATGTAGGTGCTATCTGGCTTAGGCACTGGGACAGCTTGGAGATGTGTTATTTGCTTTGATGTCCATCACCCAATCATTCAATTAGCAAAAAATCCCATGTTCCTACACAAGTTGGGTAAAACACCACAGCTGTTAAACATTTCAGAGACACACACAACAGATGCTAGTCCCCAAAGAAACACTTTAGAAGAGGCACACCAGTGTCTCTGGTTCTTCTTTGTATTATTCTGTGTCCAGGATGTATCCCCACAGACATGCAAGTATCCTTGAAGTACAGAGCATACAGCCATTCTTCTTGATTTAGCAAGAGCATGCTCAAGCACACCTGTTCAAATGTTTCCATCAAAGGGGGACTCCCATCTGCACCAAAGCTCTCTTCCCGTTAGTTTTAGTAATAGAAAATGCTTTGAGCAAAGCTGTCACTGGTATGTTCTTATTAGTGGAACCCATCTGTAAGAGAGCAGTTCCTTAGCTGGTTTCTGTGACAACGTAGCCTGCCACCATTCACCTTTTCTGAATGTGTTCATGGAGGAATTAAAATCCTCTCCTCCCTTTTTGCAGGGGTCAGACTACACGAGCTGGTGGTTCCTTCTGGCTTAAATTTTATGACTCTGTATTTAACCACCACAGCAACATCTACATTGCCACTCCCTTTTGGAAGGCACATGCAGAAGAGGCCGATCAAAAATGCAAATGAGGTGCGGATTTACATATCACACCCCACATTTGAATACTCCCAAAGGATCCTGCTTCCAAAAGAACTGTTTTCAAACGCCAAGGTCTTTTTCCTAATTTTTTTCAGGAAGAAGGCTGCTTTCAAAAGCGGTGTTTCCTTTTGAATGAACCCAGTCTACATGGCTATTTTGGCTTTCAAAAACAGCTCTTTCAGAAGGGAGCTCCTGTAAGAGTATGAAAATTAGGTATCAGATATTTAAATCCACACCTCATTTGCATTTTCAATCAGCTTCATTTGAATGCCCCTTCTGAAAGGGAGGGGCAGTGTAGGCGTAGCTCACATTATTTGAAGAGTGGTCAGACACAGGCTATTTATGCCCTTTTCACTAAATATAGCAATGCCCATGGGTAGGGGGAATGTGTTTGTATGCAATCCACTAACAGCACAGACTGAGGAATGAGAGGAAAGGTGTTGGAGGAAAACCTGACATACCAGCCCACCAGAAAAATATAAAGTTACAGTAAATACACAAAGATACAAACTGTTCTTAACGCTATCTGAATATGTAACAAATCTATTTACATCATAGTTGGGTTTTTTTCCACTCATCACCCTTTGCAACCTTCCTTATTCAGGAGTAATTCTGCTCAGGTTTCCGCCCCACCCCCCCTTTGAAGTCTGAAGTCAGAATCTTTTCCTGAGAACGAATTTTCTCAAACCTTAACCTTGTTCAATGCCCCTCAGCTGTAGTCATTTGTGGTCTACAACTTACTCCTCTCAGGTTTCACCCCAAAAGAATCCCAGGACAGTATCTTGCTGCATTACTTTGACAACCTTAGGTTGTCTTTGTTAGGAATGTTGTATGGCTGTAACATCACATCCAACCTACTTGGCATGCATTGTGCCAGTGATCTCACAGATGACACACAATTCCCCTCACGGATCTAAAAAACAGCGGTCAGGTATATGTAATTATATGTGCAAACGTACGGTTCTTTGTAATATCAATAAGTATGGGTATATTTGAACACATTTAATATTAAATTACACATCATCCCACTTAGCTATATGCACTTTTTCATTTATATACCTTAAAGCACCTTATAGCCAGCAAACCATCTGTTCTCAGATGGGAAAGTGTATGTGCCCATGAACATGTAAGATATAACTATATGCAGGGCTTTGCTAAGCTTTTTAAGGTATATTTTATAACCTAACATATAAACTCCAGTGGTCATCACTAAAGTCATCATTTACCAACACTTGATCAGAAGTAGTTTCTGAGATCACATCATTCTGTTCTTAATGACGACTATTTTCCTACATACAAAATAAGCAGCAAACACAGTACATCAAATACTACTCTAAGCAGGTACTTACATGGTAACCATTGTAACAAACCACAATCCATGGCCAAACTGCACTAACTGAAATACCCAGGTGCTGATCCTTCAAAAAAGATTCATAAAAGGTATTAACTGTGTATCACTGCAATACTAGTTTAAGTTTTGTTTTTTTTAAATGTGATTGTATCATTGATAATAAGCAAAGTTCTTTCAAGCATTCAGAAGTTAGTTACCAATATGAGTAACAAATCAAGCATCTGTATATTTACTGTTCAACCTTATGAGATCATTCATGTTTGACACGCACTTTATTCTCACAGCATGCAAGTATAAACGGACAATGAAAAAACATCACTGAATTTGCCTTTGCAGTTCTCAAAAAAAAAAAATCAAATGCAGAGGAGCAAACAGTGCTCAGAAAGGAGCACTATCAAGTGCAAATGATGAAACAGCAAATTAACTAAATTGCCTTGCCTTGAAATGTTTACTCTTACATATCGCAACTAGAGAGGGTGTGGGTGCCAGAAATAGTAGATGAGCTTCACCCACAATTGTCTCTAATAAAACTAATTCCTCCAGGGAGTGCTGCAGTAGTTTTCTAAACCACTGAAGAAGGCACTATGCACTGAGCCCGTCGGCTAATCACAAAGAAATTTTGAAATCAGTTATTGGAAAATACTGCAGAGTATGTATTCCACAACACACCCGAGGGGCCACTGAAAGCTTTAGGATGCACAGCACGGAAACAAAACAAAAATCTTTCTCCTCCATCCAAAAAGTCTCATTTGCCTCTATTTGTTTGCATTTTGCTGAATCTGGATTTGGTTATTGCTGGTGGAGGGGCAGGGAGAGAGGTGCCTGTTCTTAGTGTTCCCTTTTAAAAAAAAAAAAATCAGTCAAAAAAGAAAACAAAATCTCAACAGATGCTTCCAGATTGAACGTGCAAAGAAAATAAGAATATAAATCAGTGAAGCAAGCTAGGAGATTGCACCAGTGTGGCATTCACAAATCTTCTCATCGTGCACAAGAGTTAATTACATTGCTGAAATCAAACATTGAGAACAGGCTACAAACAGATGCCTCCTGCCTAGAAGAAAGTTCTTTGATCATTCTCACTGGCCTTCTTTAATTCCAATGGTGGCATCTTTCCTCTAATATGCTGTAACAGAATTTTAGAAAAATTCATTTGACAAAACCATTTCGGGAATAACATGAATGATAAAGAACGTTGTTCTCCTGATATGGAATAGCTGATGTTAGGATTGAGTTTTTATACAAATGTAAGGCCCCAAACCGAACCCCTCCAAGAGATTTGTACAGCTCCCTAATTCCCTGGGCTGATCTATACTTGCCCCATTGTAGGTTAGAGGCCCCTGGAGAACAGCAATTTCTATTTCAGTGGTGTGCAAAGTGGGGGATATGACATTTTGAAAGGGGGGGTGCAACACAATCGGCCTCCCCCCATTTGGCTTCCGCTGCCTCACCAGCTCTCTCCTTTCTTCTGTGCAGCCTCCTCCGCGTCTATCACCAAGGGAACAACCCCTGCAGCTGGGCCAATCAGAATGTGAACAGACCCTGAGTCAAGCAGTGGGGGCAGCCTGCGAGTTCCCGGCTTGATAAGGTACCTTCCCAGGGTTCCTCCTTGGTACCATCCTGGAATGGTCCCCCGACCACCCCTCTCCCTTTAGGGCAACACCTGGAGCCTCCCAGCGCCCCCTTCCTGAGCATATCACACCCTTCCTGAGTGCAACTGCATTCCTTCCTGTGGTCTTCCCACAGGATGGGGGGTGGGGCACAGCTAATTGCAGGACCTAAAAAGTTTGTTCACCCTGTTTGATACCACACCACATGCCACCAGTCTCTTCTTTCCTGTTCTTGTCAAGTCAGCCTTACTGAACTCATAACTAAGGCTACCACTTAGTCACTCAGATCATGGGAATCACAAATTCATGACTTCTGGAGACCTCCATGACCTCAGCCTACAACAGCCATGAGTTGCACAGCTCCCTGCCACCCACTGGGGCAGGCAGCTGCACCTCTGGGTGTGGGCAAACCCCTGCAGCTCCTGGCTGCCCGTGCAGTGGGAGACCTCAAGAGAGGTAGACAGAGGGGAAACCCCACAGCTCCCAGCTGCCACAGGCAGCAGCTGTACTCCACAACAGCTCCCTGCCATCATGGACAGCAGGAAGTTCCCACTGCTCCCAGCTGCTCCTCTTAGCAGGGCTCCCACAGCTTCAAGCCATGGGCAGCAGCAGACTCTGGAGCTCTGACACCCATCTCATGGTAGGGGCCCCTAAACTCCCAGATACCACACCACTGTCAGTGTGGGGACCTACAGATCCCCAGGTCATCGCTTTCATGAATTTCTCTTTATTGCATGTGACTTCTCTGTGCCTTAAAAAAATCTGTTACAAAATCTTCTGCTTAGTCGCAACAGAAGAAAATGAAGAGAAGACACAGCACAAGAGGCTATTTAGGAGGATGGGGTGGGGGTGCAATGTAAAAGATGCTCTGCAGAGCACAGAGATGAGAGAGGAAAGTTGGAGATGAAAAAGAATGGAGTCAGCTTAGGTGAAGACTTTACCTGTGCAGAGGGAGGGCGAGATACTCCTTTGCTGATCACCACTCTACATTTCTAGCTGCATGAAGCAGTAATGGTTTCGTACCCCAGACTCACTGCACCTCATTAACAATGGGAAAGTATCTGTCTTGCCATTTATTTTCCTGCTTCTGTTCCTGGAGGCTACGAAGTGTGAATTTCATGAAAGCCACTACTTTTATGGATCCAACCCTTCTGTCTGATACACTTTCACACTGGGTTAGACGTCAGATTGGAACCACATATTATTCTATTATCACCTTGAAAAGGAATTCATTGAAAATGAATTTTCTGGCTTCAAATGAACTTCATCCTTTTCATAATGTGAGCCTGCCAAAAAAGACCAGCTCTTCATTTTAACTTGGTCCCTTTAAGCCAGTTGATATAGTTGGTTCAAATTAGCCATACGAAATTTTATTTTAAAGCAGTTAATACGTCCATGCTATTAACATGCAGAATGACCCAATGTAAAAAACGCAGCATATAGTACAGTAAATCCATTCCCCAGGCCTTTTATATTGAGAATAGAATGAAAATGTAAACTTTGGAGAGATTACAACACAGAAAACAAATCCACAAGTGGCTGCTGCTTGTAAATCCACGTTCTTTCCTTAAGCCCTACCTCCTCATGTTCCTTCTTGCTCTTTATAGCTGAATGCAGAAATCACCACTGGCAGGGCTCTTTACTGTTAGGCTCTAACAAAGGAGACAGATGCTCCAATCACATTAGCCAGTTAAATGGTTCAGCATGGATACAAAAAATCTGTCTTTAAAGCATAAGGTAAAGGCAAGATACTACAATGCACAGTATCTGAAGGATAGAATAGAAAACAGATGATCAGTACTGCTATTGAACTTTTTTAGACCCCATCTGGAATTACCTGTGTGTTTCTGATCACTGTGCCACAATCAGGATACTATTGTCTTGAGTAACTGTAGCAGAGAAAACGCAAAAAAGAAATTAAGTTTCGAGAATCAGCCATGTTTTGTCATAAAACAGGAGACATTTGGTGACTGAAGTTCCCCAAATTACTGCAGGCACTGATGAGGTTGAGAGAGACATTTAACACACTGGTAAAATACTTTTTAAGAAGGAAATTACTACTCATACATATCTGTTTCATACTAACAGCACTAAACATATAGAATTAGGTAATTGAGCTGAAACAGATGTGGTTCAGAGAAAAAGTAGATTGTATACTGATGATGGAGGGGCAGCCAGTTGGGATAAAGATGATACCTTAAAGAAAACGGCACAAAGGAATGATGTTTCTCTGTTATACAAGTGTCATATGTTCTCATATTTTTCTTTCTTGAATCACAATAGGACTCCTTTGGGCTCATTAGAACACAGATACAAATTGTACCACTGTACAAAGAAGTTAAACTGAACATCATAAAACAAGCAGCCTACTTTGCAGAGGCCAGCCTTGGGATGAGCAGGACAGAACCCATGTTGGTTATTGAGAATCAGCAATCATGGGCATACACTGGCAATGAAAGAAGCTAAATCACTGTTTGTTTTCAACACAATATGAAATAATGAGCAAAAACCTGTATTTGTGTTTTGCAGAGGCGAAGGGAAAGTCAGACTTTAAATTCCTTTCCCCTACAGTCCTGCTGTCGTGGTGGAGGAAAGTCGGCTAGAGATGCTGATGCTGTATGGATGCTCAGTTCTCAAAACTCCTGTGTCATCAGAAGAGGTTTCTCAACTTATTGTCCTCAACATTCATAATTTAGATTTATTTCTGGATCCTCAAGCCACAGCAGTAGCTAAAAGTACTATCACCATCTCTCTATATTGCGCCTCTATTATCTGTGAGGCTGGACAACTACAGGTTGCACGACCAGGAAAATCCACTTCTTATATGCATCCTTTCTGAGTTTATGCTCGCCAAGGATTTCCCCAGTAAGCCAAGCTGTTTGCTCACCATATTTGCTTTTTTTCTTTTTAACTGCACATTGGAATGATTTGTTCCTCTGCCTTCACAAAGACTTCTTTAAAATTCTGCCAGTTCTCCTGGACTCCTTTCCCCTTCATATTAGCATCCCAGGGGATCCTGCCATTCAGTTCTCTGAGGGAGTCAAAGTCTGATTTTCTGAAATCAAGGGTCTGTACTTTACTGCTCACCTTTCTTCCTTTTGTCAGGATCCCACAATCCACCATCTCATGATCATTGCAGCCCAGGTTGCCACCTACTTCTATTTCTCCTGAAAGTTCCCTCCCGGTTTGTTAGCAGCAGGTCAAGCTGTGCACGGCCCCTGTTTAGTTCCTTCACCACTTGTACCAGGATGTTATCCCCAACATTCTCCAAAAACTTCCTGGATTGTCTGTATGCTGCTGTATTGGTCTATCAATAGATGTCATGGTGATTAAAGTCTACATGTGAACTAGAGTCTGTGATCTGGAAGCGTCTTTTAATTGTCGATAGAAAGCCTCGTCTATCTTATCCACCTGATGAGGTGGTCTGTAGCAGACACCAACCAAATCATCACCTCTGTTGCTCCTCCTCTAAGTTTGACCCAAAGACTCTCAACAGGCTTTTCTCCCTCTGTATGCTGGAGCTTTGAGCAATCATACTGCTCTCTTACATAAAGCAGAGCTCCACCTTCTTTCTCCTCTGCCTGTCCTTCCTCAACCGTTAATACCCTTCCTTAACTGTGCTCCAGTTATGAGCGTCATCCCACCAAGTCTCCAATATTCGAATCACCTCAGACTTCATCAACTGTGCCAGGGCTGCTAATTCTTCCTGTTTCCCAGGGTTCTTGCATTTGTGTAAAAACACCTTGGAAAATTTGTTCATTGGACTACTTTCTCCTTTTGAATCACGGGTCTTCCTTTGCTGTTCTCCCCCTCGTGTGCTTCTTCCCAACACTTAGTCACTTGGCCTTAGTGCCTCACTTCCCCACATGTCAAATGGGGATCATAGGACTTCCCTATTTCAGGAAGATGTTATGAGAACAACAACATTAAAGCTTGTGAAGCACACCGAAATCTACTTCTGCATAGGAAATGGGAAGCAATAATCATACTGCCTGGCCTTAAATCGGTTTTGTTACTTCAATTTCTTCATCTTCAGGTTTAATGACAAAGAAGGAATCATCACTTAGGAAGATTCTGCCAAGCTTCACTAGATTTGGCACACAGGAATGGATGAGGAAACGTTAAAAATCTAGGAACAAGTGGACTGAGTGGCGTACATTGCAAGGCAATATGATCAGCAGCAAGTTTTCTAGCATAAATACGTATCTAACAAATATTCAGTAGCCCACAAAAACTCTTTTCAATAACACCTCATTTGGACAGTTGTTTTTAATTGTAGCAGGGTATTTACATTCATTTGGAAGCAGACTTCCAACATCAGTCAGACTTCATACCAGCAAAATTATTACTATGCTCTGAAAAAGTTAGTGTTCATTATCTCGAGACTTATGCCTTAGTGGAGTAAGAACCTACTTTTTTCTGTTGCTTTTAAGAGACCAAAAAAAAAAAAAAAAAAAAAAAAAGCAGATCCCACTCAACGTCCTGGTACATTTTTCCTCAAAAAGTAACAATTTTTTATGTATTGACAATTTTAAAATAAGAGGTGGCTTATGCATTCACTTTATTAAACACTCATAGAAGCTTTAAACTGTATTAGCAGTAAAACAGATATCCTCATTTTTTAAATTGTCTGGCTCAAATTCCATCAATAACTACAACAGAATATCTTCTGGCATCTTCATTGAATTAAGTCACTAACTTTGTTGATAAAGATACTTTAAATTGCTTACCTTTGACATTTTCACTAAGTATCTATTTTTGTGTCCCCTATCTCTTGAGTGTAATCATATCATATGACAAAATCCAAAATACCTATAATTATATACATTTATAGATAGATCTTTAATACTAATGAATGCAAGAAAGTTTTCAAGAACAAAAATAGTAATTTGCTTAAGAAATTGCCACTTTTCATACATTGGCCACAATGCTTACTGTAATTAATTATTTGCAAGTGTAATTTGCTGTTAGGAAGGTATTTTTATATATTTTAAGCTGCCTTTAAGCAAAATTAGCAACTGACAATTAAGTAGGATCAAGTAAACTTTAGCTCTGAGCAGACCAAAAGCACGTGCTTTCTTGACCAGGGACCATATTTAGACATGGCAGGTCTACAGTATATAGTTGCAATTAAGGTTATTAGTATAAAAGGGGACAAATGGGAAAAACAAACAAGGACTGAAATGTTTTCCAGCCTGACAGTTCCTCAAAATGTGCACAATCTAACTGACTGACTACAATTCTAGAAGAACCAAATTCCTGAAGACGTTTTAAGGCCATCCCTAGTCTTCCATCGTTTTAGAGTCCCAGCCCAAAAGGACAAACACCTGAAGTCTTTAACCAGGTACAGACACACAGAACTGGAGTTATCAGAGCTTAACCTCTTTCAATGGCATTTACCTCACATGTGCAATAACTTTTACTAAGAAAACAGTCTCATACAAAAGCTAAGGAGCTGTTGTTCCAAATACCAGGATGCTTACTAACCTTGACAGTAAAACATTATCAAAGCTTACTGCCAAGAGGCTTAAAAGTATTTACCAAATTTAATAAACATTGACCAAACGTGCTGAATCCAAAATTGTAGGCCCTTCAGTAACATGAAGCTCTTGAACTTTATGCATTATACTTAAGCATTCAAATACCATGACAATGTTATCACAAACACGGAAAAAGTGTCTTTGTCATAGAAGTGCAAGGTTTTAAGTTTGATTCTCAGTACAGCATTTCGGAGATTTCGTTTGCATAATCATTTTATTAAATGGATTTCTGTTAACTGTCTGGGGAAATCTCAGTACAAATTACCGGTAACAGCTCAAATCTCTCCCATTAGCCTCAACTCTTATTAAATGTATTTAAAGTGCAGGGCCAAATCTGGAAGCTACATTTATTTAAACCATGACAATTTGGCCCACCAACTTAAGCAGAAAAATTAGAACTTCATGGATATTCATCGAGAGCACTTCCTTACTGTAATCGGTCACCAGTGTCCTTAAGTTAAAATTATCTAAAATTATTTAATATTGTGACCCTATTGCAGTTATTTATAATTGGTCCCCCATAGATGTACTCCTACAATCCTTTCCTTCTGCTTCCCCTTCGCTTAAAAGGAGACATGCAGGAGCAGCACCCAGGGGATCTTCTGCTGTTTGAGGAAAACCCCTTGCAAATGTCTGGGAACGTTTACTCACGTACAAACCCAAAGACATGGAATGGGATCAAGTTTGGGTAGCGGCAAGCCATCATTACTACGGAATTCACGGGCCCTATGTAGCTAGTACCCATAGATGGGGTACCTACTGCTCTAAATAGATAGTTATAAATAGATTTTGTTAATACTTCAGAAGTTTAATTGGTTACATGACATAATTAAGTGAATTAGAACAGGATCAAGACTCAAAAATCAGTAACCACAGATATCAATTATACTGGTCAGTTAGCTACACCAGCTGCTTGTGTTTCTATAGCAACATTTATCCTCAGCACTATCTAGAACAAATACTTTTCTGGAGTCAGTCAGCCCAGGACCAGGATTTGAGTTCTACATTTTGGGAGTGTCCCACCTAATTAACTATGTGTGAGCACACTAGGCATTACACACACAAATTTCCAATCCCAAAAGTAAATGTTTATGAAGGCTATAAGCTAATGAAAGCCAAAATGCTCAAGAACTTTTTATCTTAGTGTATACTGCCAACTGCATTACTATAGCCAAACCATGCCCCAGAGCCCAAGTCAAGTATCAACCCCAGGAGCCTAAATGTCACTAAAATTAAAAACCAAGCCAAGGCTGGCAAAAAATGCAGTTAGCGGAGTTAATAGTGATGACTGCTTAAACTCAGCAGTTTCTGGCACATGCATTTTAACTTTTCAATTTCAATAAATTTAAAGATCACACGTGTTAGTGTTGTCCCAATGAAGGGTACAGAAATGGAAGAGATTTAAATGTTAGGATGATTATTTCCATTTTGAGGCCAAATCCTCCAGTAATAAAGTTGGCAAGGCTCCCTTTGAAGTCTATTGTAGCAAGTAATCATTACATTACCAAGAACAAGACCCACCAGAAGCTGCAGTGCTCAAAAGTAAGTGAAGCCCTTAAACTCTGCAGAAGCCAGACCTGCTAGACCAGAAGCCTGTGCTCAGGAAATATGAAGCTTGCTGTTTAATCAAATACAGAACCACCTCCCCACATTAATGTAATACTACAACTTAAATGCTGAGCATTGAGACTCAGCTAATCCCAAAATTAACCTTGCTTCTTAAATGTCAAACCTGCCAAATTGTTTCCAGGAAGAATTTCTGATGGTTTCCTTTTTTAGTGTCTTAGTGTGGAATCCAGCTAAATTCATATTGTTCAAACTACCTTAACCTGGGAACTCCCTTGACTTGAGTGATACTTAAACCTAACCATTGCCTTAACACATAATATTCTGGTTTTAAATTATGTAAAAGGCTGAAACATTTGTTCCCCTCTCTCACCAGCTTCCTTCAAACAAGGCACAGAACCAACAGCTGGAATGCTATTCACATTATTTTATCACTCTGACATGGAAGCCTCTACAAGCCATGCAGGAAACAATTTTGCCTTTTAATCTGTATTTGGAAGCCTGAAGACTCTGAGCATTAGAAAGGAACATGCAATCCCAGAAATTTAGAAACCTCACTAACTCGCTTTGGGAAAGCTACAATTTTCCAATGTTATCTGGGAATTACCCCTCAAAAGAAACCTGTACACAAAAATATTAATGTTGTTTATATTTTTATTAAAAAAAAACACAAGGGAAGAAAGATAGAAAGCCAGAGCAACAAAGATCAAGGAATAATTTGATAAACTCAATCCTACCTGAAGGCAAGAGAAACTTAACTCGTTAGAACGGTCTGTCAGTTTTCTTCCCCCAAAATTCTCTGAATGGCCAAAAATATTTTCTTATGGGCAGTTTGACCCAAGAGGTGGATTGCCGTTATACACAAGTGGAGATAATGCACTGCATGGTTGTGCTGAGAGGAAAACTCATGTAATAGCAAAGTCATCTGTCTCCATTTCATAAAGCGATCCTAGGGAATTGTAGGAACTGAAAGCTGGACAATTTCTTAACACGCAAATGGCTTGGACATATTGAGTCCAGCGTCATGGCCAGTAAAGATGCTGAGTGGACTGCTTCAGCTTTCTCCAGAACAGTTATTAACTGCCTCAAGCTCCACCAAGAGCTGACTTAGAAAATATCAGCCAAAGATTCACTAGTTGGCATGGTTAATAAAGGGGACGATCACCCGGAGGACTTTTCTATATACTGAAGTAGAAAAGACTAAGGGAAAAACAGAACTAAAAGTGTATTGTCTCTGCTCCTCAACAGACATGTAAAACCCCTCAAGATTGGCAGTAGGCTCTGTCCATTTCTCTTGAATGATGACCTAGCAACTGTGACCCAAGCATTTATCAACTCCACTCATGCCTGGAGCTGACAGCTGACAGCTGAGACTATCCAAAGCTCAGCTTTTGTTATCACAAACTCCCCAGTGGAGCAGAAATGTCTGTGAAAACACATTACCACTGACCTGCACCTTCCACTCCCCTATCCAGCTTCCACAGCCAATTCAGGTCCTGTAGGGTCTTGATGGGATCAGACACACTCTCTCTCATTCTGTGACCGCTGGAGCAAACTGATCTCAATGGGGACACTGAAGTTCCCAGAGTGAAGTTCCCATGAGACAGAGGTCTTTGTGGCAGAACATCCTGCTAAAGGAGATCGGAATATGGCTTGACTCAGTCTTTTCAGAGCTCTCTGCAAAGCCCTCTCCTGAACAGTCTTCTTTCAGCAACAGATGTAAAAATTAAAAGAACAAGCAATGAAAAGGAGAATCCCTGAGTACCAAACCTAGGACAGCAAACAGCATGCCGGGATAAATGTAATACTACTAGCAATACTGCAGCAAGTGGGTCAGTGCTACAGCAAACCTTAAAAGGCCAACATAAACTGACTTTGTTCAGACTACTGGGATGCTGGTGGTCCAACCTCCCTTATGGTAGCTTCAGTGGGAGAGATGGCTGCTGCCCCCAACACAACTCTACAAAAGTCGGTTCACTTATAGCTCTTGCTCAGCCAACAGTCTCAAGCTCCTTCCAAAACCCTCAGAATTCACACAGCCTAATTGATAATGACAGTGAGAAATTTTTGTCACTTCACTGAGGTTGTAATTTGTACCTTGATAGGGAAGAGACAGTTCCTAACTCACAAGCCCAGAAGCTCTAGTAAAATGAAAGAAGAAGAATTTTGACCTTCCAGTCTCTGTCCTGCACTAATGTGTGTCAACCTCACTCTCCTGCAGTAGGCAGCTGAGAGAACCAGTCACTAAAGAAACAAGGTTGGGGAGAGAGTAGCTTTTATTCAATCAACTTCTGTTGATGAGCAAGACCACCTCTCAAGAACTAGTCATGTCCCTTCTGTCTGAATTCCTGTTCCTCCCACATCTCTTATGGAGTACAGCCAATGACACAGCATCCCATGCAGCACTCCAGAACAAAATCACTATGCAGTCTTTAAAATAAAGGGCACAAGGAACTGAGTCATAACTGAACAGAAATTGCTACTTGTTTTTAACTAACCAAATAGATATGCACCAAGGGCATTTGTTCTAACATGGTGCCCCTCAAAGCGAGGAACAAAGAAACAAAATAATTAATTTCTTCCAAGTTAGAAACCAGTTCACAAAGGATGGAATCGGCCTAGAAAAACCTTGAAAGGGAACATAGAGAAACTCCTCTCCCAAGGAGAAAGAAACAGACTAGATAAAAAAATAAACATACACGGTAAGAACTCTCAGGGTGAAGGGTTCAGAAGGGCCTGGATGACTTCAGAGCTTACAGCTGTTCACTCTCCCATGAGACTGTCACCTTGGGAAAAAAATAAAACAAAACTCATCTTCAATGTGAAGCCAAGGGAGTGGCCAGCTTCCACTGAGGAGAGAAAAGATATAGGGCACATGAGGAATAAAGAGTTTACTGGCTTCCCCTTTCCATTCACAGAAGGAAACTGATGGGCAGGTGGATGAGGAAAGCGGACTCAGAAATCACTGCAAGCAAGAGTTTTTTTGCCTTCCTGCAGGAGCCAGAATCCTTCTGAACTGCAGAACAGCCTGTCATATCTGATGTGTGACACTTGGTAGCTGCATTCATGCTATCTTTTCCCTTCTTCTGGCTCTGTAAACAGCGGAAGATTTAGATAGCTCTTCTGAGTCCTCCATTCCAGCGTCCAGACACCGTGACCCCGGAAACACCCTGGGGTCATCTCAGTTTTAACATTTAATAAGGAACTGATGTTTCTTGGTTAAAGTCTGTTGTTTTCTACCTTGCGCCTCTCACATGCACACCTAGAGAAAGGTGTTGCAACAGTCAAAAAGGCAGAGCCATGGTTTGGGCACAGCCTTCCCCACGCCCTCATTCAAACACACTTCTGTCTTAAAAAGGTGACAATCTCCAACGAGCTGCAGCTTGCCTTCAAGAGAGGCAAGGAGAAAGTGAACAGGAAGCCAGATATAAGGAACCAAAAATGTATGGTTCTGCTGCCTGTTATCTGAAGGACAGGGAGTATCCACCCATGACAAACTGCTGACCACAGTTGGAGACAGATCAACTCCATCCCATGCCACTGCAGGACAGGCCCCCTGACAAGAGTGAGGGAGCTGCCTGCTGCATTTTATGACTATTTTCTGGTCTGATCTATCCATATAATGGGTTAATTCCAGCAGGAGTTAACTGCACAGACAGAGTAAAGTGGACATCTCTTTACATACCCAATGGTTCTAAGACTCAGTGGCAGGATTCAGGTTACAGACTCCCCATATGAGGCTAAACCTCTTGGAGTTTGCCCCCTCCACCATCTGGGGCAGCTGAGCTTGGGTGGGCCTCAGGCTCTGGTCCTCCCATTCCTGGAGTTGTGTAGTAATTTGTATTGTCAGATGGGGCTCATGGTACAATGAAATCTGAGAATTCCTGAAACAGCCCCATTATCTGACGCAGAAAGGACAGTGTGTGTTTTGAAATTTTCCATCAGACTATGGGGAGACTGGACCTACCAGCTTAGTGTAAGAGCAGGGAAGGAAGGACTCTAGAACAAAGAGCTTTGGGTGAAATACAAAGAGCCCCTGAAGCAGACAGAGTGCCTGAGCTGAGGGTGTCTGAGATAAAATAGTCCTGCTTACATTTAGAAGAGTAGGTTGTAAAGCACATTTGAGCTAACAGTTTACAAAGTGTCAACACAATGAATTTTTAAAAAGTGTTCACCTACTAGACTACCAAAATCAAAAACTTACAATGAAAAGCAAACATTTAGCCACACCAGCCTTACAAGGGGTTAAAGTGAGACCACCAATTTAAAATCCCATCAAGATTTTTAAACAGGAGTTTTATACCAGCTTCTGAAACCCCAGGTCGATTTTTCTTGTTTTACAATTGTATTTTCCTATCTTGAGGGGCTTTCTTTCTATATTAATGAAAGAAAGAGAGGAAAAAAACCAAGTAGTAACAGGAGAAAGTGACAAACTCATTATGCAGTGAAGCTGCCTAGGCACTAAGAGTCAGATGCAGAAAGTAAACAAACATGGAGAAAATGGCATTTGCTTAACCCTTTTGGTTACAGAGACACGCTCATATTCTGGGTCAATGACAGATGACATTTGATACAATACTAGGTCATGTAATTTGAGTTAATAAAGCTCCTTAAAAGCAAGATCTGCGCAAATATTAGGGACATCACCTTAAAATGGGTTAACTGATCATTAATTTTCAGCCAATGAACAACATTCGCTGAGCACAAGACTTCCAACTTCAAAGTTCTCTCTATGGCTAGTAGGGTTCAGAAAGCACTTTTTTTCTCCGTTTGTGTAATGCTCTCCCCCTAATATAACATCTGGCAACACAATTCTATTGATCATTTGATTTCAATTATGCTTGTGAAATGCAGCTTTAGGTATCAGTAAACAATTTCTTACCACCTCATCATGCTTTATTGAGCACTAAGATAGCAATCACACAGAGGGAGTCTCTCAGTTCAGACTGGTGCAATATTTAAAAACACCATCTAGCTTCTTTTTAACAAACATGCAGTGATTGTATAATTTAAGTCTCTTGCTACATTGGCCCACTGCTGCTGCTCAGATCTCCCCATCTTCAACAAATGTAAAAAACTACGTGAGCAAACTACTGAATGGCTGTACTGTCATACATGCCAGGCGTTTATGACTGCAAAATTCTGAAGGAGATAGGAGAAATGAGCTCTGCTCAATTACAGTATTTCAGTTCCTGCCCATTGTGGAAGAAGGCACCACATGGTACAACATTCTCTAGGTCTGAGAAAGTGCAACTGTAAAGACGGCAACCATGCACATACCTGCCAACACAAAGAGAGAACAACTAAAACAAATCCCCTGAAATGTTAACTGAGGTCTTGGAGAAAACTCATTCCTGAGCAAAAACTCTAAATAGACACTACACTAGACATTCCATTTTCAAGCATCTCACACAGATGAAATTCACCACAACTAATCAAAAGCTGTAATACCATCGAGGTGTGGCAGCTATATCGAGACGTTATTTGCATGCATCTTTAATTAACCACACTGAATGTCTTTTAGTGTACTCACTCCAAAAGTATTATCTTATTGTGTAGTTTTATAAATAGCACATTAAAAAAGCAGGTTATTTCTATTAACAATTGGCATTCAGGGCTAAAAGCAAGGTGCAGCTAAACAGCACAGTCAGAAATATTACACTGCTATACAAAGATACAGACTGTAATTAGCATCCCACTTTGCATATACAATTGCTGCCATATTATTACAGAGACCTAATTGATAAACAAGAATTCAGACATGACCAGTTGCTCTCATCTCTATTGTTGTACGCTAATGAAAGGGCACTGTTCAATTCAGTTTCCGAATATCTAAAACACGACACTGAATTTGAAGACAATCTAGAAAGAAGGCCACAGAATTGTGTGCTGACAATGGCATTGTATCCACACAACAAGAGCAAACAGTAAATGGGATACAAAGGATCCCCACAAAATAATAACAACGTTACTATCCAGCTGTATTATGCTGAGCAATCCCTCCCTTTGTCTCACATGTTTTCACTTCCAATCAATGGAGAAATGGTGGTGGAGTGGGATGTTGCTGAGGGTTGGTTGGTTTGTTTTGTGGCGAGAGGGAAGGGCTACACTTCTTGTGTAAAGTCAGACTCTGGTAAGACCACAAACCCAAGGTGCCCAAAATGGCATGTATTAGGGCTAAGTTCCTGCTTTGCGGTTTTTAGTTGAGTGATTCTAAGAACATTAGCCCTTTTCTGCCAAATGAAAGTGTAACCAACAGCAACATCTGTGCATGACGAAGCTCCTTCAATTGCCAGAGAGTTCCATTCTCACCTTTGGAAAGAGCACAAGGAAGCACAGGTCTGGTGCTGCGATGCTAGACCCTTTGCCAGCTCCAAAATAAGGTTACAGTACTGCAGCCTGAAGCACAAAAGTATAAAATAGAAGAGAATATTAAGGCAGTTGCATCAGGAATGGCACTTCCTGGACACTGGTATTTCACAAGTGCACTAAAACAATAAGGTTTCTTGGAAACATCTCAAGTACTATTTCCACCTTGATATTCGTGTCATCAACAATAAGATTGTGCAGACAAAGACTTGCTAACTTTTACAGTCCTGGCTCATTGTAAACTCTGGTGATAGACCAAATAAATAGTCAAACACAAGCAGGCATCTGCTAGTTCCTTTTGACAATGTGACGAGCTCTTCAGAACACCTATACAGCGTACCTCATCTTGAAATGCATTAGACAAGGCCAGATGAAAGGAGAGCTTTAACAGTTTGTGACTCTCTCTCTCATTTATTATTTTATCTGTCCCAAAATCAAAGTCCTAAACATGATTCCACAGACACTGTTTTTTGATTCTCAGTAAGGCACACAATAAACACACACTCTCTTATGGTTCTTCATGGCCCCCACCTCATCATTATACTGGATCACGAAGGGTATGACAATTGCATAGCTAAAATTGATGTATCTGTGCTTGGCTAACTTGCCTGTCTTTACAGAGGAATGTCGACGGGAGAGTTTATCCTGTCGAGCTCCCTTGGATTGACTGTGACTCTGGAGAGCTCTATTTGTGTGTCCGAACTAGACACGTGAAATCAAACCCCAGAAGATCAACCCTGGGCAAGTCAATCTTCATTGGTAGTGTAGATGTAGTCCAAGTCTACTAGAGTTAAAATTTGCACCTTTAATCATATTGCCTTGCAATTCAGTGTGCCTCATGTGGGTGTAAAGTATGATTAGTGACTCAAGTCGTCTGGGTCATTGGACCAAGGATTCCCCAAAATTTATCCCCCTCAACCTGGAAAATAATAGCATTTCACGAAGTTCCAGGGAGCTTTGCCTGTATCCAAGTTCCTCCCCTTGCTGCACCCCTCCTATCGCATGAGCCAACCTCTTTTGAGGGTGGTGCTGAAAGTGGATTTAATGCATCTGAAATCCTAGAAATGAATAAATAAAGGTTCCTATCACCCATGGAGAGGGGCAAAGGGGGGTGGCCAGAGTTTGCATGTGCACAGGGGTCGGTCCTGAGCCCTGCAGGGACAGTCTGCATGAAACTGTGGTGGGAGACGTTCCTGGGGTACGTAATGGAGGGCAATGCCCAGCCAAGGGCCTAGCTCAGGTGACAGAACCCAAGAAGCATCCAACATTCTAATAAGTTAGGGCTTGCGACATGTGTCTGCAGGAGCAGGTGAACACAAGGAGCAACTTCTGTGTTAAAAGCTTATGCAGGGTTAACGCATGGCTGGAGGGGACGGAAAGGGAATGGGGCACTAGATGTGCTGAGAAGAGTGGGGGCCCTACATGTTGCAGGGTGCAGTGGGGAGGGAGGTGCAGAAGCAGACAGACTCTTCAGTCCTACTTACACCTGCAAAGTTACTGTAGCCAACAGGGAGTGAAAAGGCCTAAATTCTGTGTTAGAGACCACGCCTGGGATTTCTGACACCAGCCCTGTTAGTGATTTACACACTCCAAATATTTCAAAAACCCCTGGCCCTAATCTCCATTTCCCTAACAAAATGAACAAAGGAACCAGAGCAACCACACAGCAACCACTCGGAAAAAACAGAAGAGTGATCTGGGACTACTCCCAGCTCCACCACTGGCCTGCTCGGAGTCCTAGGGCACGTCACTTCTTGCTGTGTCTCAGTTCCTCATCTATAAAATGAGGGTAATGACATGAAGTTCTCTGTGATACCCCCATGGAAACACTGTATAAAATCTAGCGCTTCATGTTATTACCTGGCCACAGTGGCATGTCAACTACTAATATTAGTAGGAACTACACGTGCCCAAATGACCATGAACTCCAGCAACAAAAATCTCTCTTCCTATTAAAAACAATAAAGATGGAAAACACCTAGGAAATGCGCTGCCAAAACATTTAATTAATGCAGAGTTCAAGTTGCCTGGTGGAAGTCTGCGCCCTTCTAGACCACTGTGTTCTGCAAAGCTTGAACTTCTACACCCACTCTGCCTCTGCAGTAGTGCCTATCGGTCAGGGAATAGGACACGGCTGTGCAAAGTGAAATGCCTTCAGCAAGCTGTGTTCCTACACAGGAACTACTTTCACTAGTGCTACACTCTGACCCTGAGATTATGCCCCAAAACACTACCACACTTGTTAAACTTTGCAACCCCTCAACTCTTACCTGCAGGATTGTATTCTCACTTACCTCGGCGCAGAACACAGCCTGCTCACTACTGACAAGCCCCATGGCAAGAAGACCTCTGTGCACTGCTGCTCAAAGAGTGTATACAAATCAGTGTTGAAATGACACATACTGGGTCTCTTTAAGACCTCTTTCCTTTGGTCTCTCACAGATGAGATGCTCAAGCCCAGACCTCCTACTATGAATGCACTGCCCTGTAGCAATCCTTAGACCAGTGTTTCTCAAACTATATTCTGCAGAACACTGGTGTTCCTTGAACAACTTGCAGGTGTACCGCAAGCGTCTGACACTTTTTTGATATCATACACTGATGGTATTGTACATGTTTTCTGTTATTAAACCAAGAAGCAATAATGCTTCTTATTGCTACGATACCTGATTAAATTACTTTATTTGTCATTGCTGCATATGTTGCTGTTTGACAATAATTTTTGAAGAAAATTTTATTAGGAGTTCTGCATAAATATATATATTATTATTTGGTGTTCTGTGGTCTCAAAAAGGTTAAGAAACATTGCCTTTGACTAATCCCCAGATCTCCTTACATAGTAACACCATTCTATACACCAACTAATGCCCTCACAGCGCTGCTGAAATGCAGGCAGGTAATGCCCAGGGCTACTGCAAGCTCATTCCAGGGGTCAGAGTTAAGGTTATGCATTTGTTGGTATTCAGAAGTTTGAGTTTTGCTGAACCTGACATTTCAGAAAGACAAAAGATATAGCCAGACAATCTTAACTCTTCACTCATGATTTGTGTGTGTGTGTGTGTGTGTGTGTGTGTGTGTGTGTGTGTGAATAGTATTTAAGTCCACCAATTCATACACCGCCACGAAACACAACTGTGAGCTGCTGTCAATCACTGGTACTGAGTCACTCCTTTCATTACATGCACTGACAATACAGTACAACCCACTGATTACAACAAAGGACACACTGTCCCTGCATGCACCCTTTTCATTTCCATCCCAGCAGATCTTTCTTCATGCTGTACACTCTTCACACAAATTAGGGCAGCAGCAGGACTACATCTTCTCATTTTTTCCTTTTTCATTCTCATGTCCCTCTTTTTATTTCCCCTCACTGATTAATTATCAGACTTTCCTATTTCTGGCACCATTAAGAAGCTACTTATGAGTTCACCAGATGATTTATAAGGAGAACACCACAATTGGTAAATGTATGTTTTGTTCCTTTACAGATGAATGTTCTAACAGGTGAAATTCTAGACTCTATTAATTTGCCCCACAAGCAAAATGCTCCCATAACTGCACAGGACAGGATATATATAACAGTGGTTTTGTGAGAGCAGAGTTAAATATAGCTAAATACCAAACCATTGTATTTACTCCTACAGCAGATGGATTCGACCGCTTGAACACAAAAGTGAGAGTTTATCCTTGAAAGTGTTTAAACAGAAAAGAATCAGTCTTGTGGCCGTTTATCTTGTAAATATTTAATTAAATAAATCTATCACCATGATCTAATCAAGCTTATCAAAACAACTCAAAGGAACAGATTAAGTCTCATGATAAATGTATGAGTTAAACAGAACATTTGACTGATAGAGAAACTGACAGGAAATTTCAGCAACTTGCTCATAAGCACTTGGTCGGTAACATTTCATGGCATGCATGTGTAATATTCTCTCAGCTATCCATTCGTAAATCAATATGTAACAGTAGTGAAATTTAATGGACTGATGGATGTTTCGCACCTTTCCAAGTCTAACCAGATATTGTGCCAAGAAACCATCACAGCATCTGCTCCAGGAGTATCTTTCAGTCACTTTCTACCCACCTTCACCCCGCCCTTAACCTTCCCCAGTGCCAAGCTAGCCTTTTGTGAAGACCTTTCCCTGCATGCCTTCCAACAGACTTTATATTTAGTAGAACCACAAAAGAACCCAAAAGAAATTACACCATCTACTTAAGGAACTCCCAGCCTCTACTCGAGACTAAATTCACTCAGACACACCATCTGAGACCCAACCTGGATTATTCTACTTACTGCCTAAAATCCACAAACCCTGGAAACCCTGGACACACTATCATTTCGGGTATTGACACCCTTACTACTGGACTATCTAGCTACATCAACTCCCTCATCAAACCCTATCCTGCCACCACTCCTAGCAATCTCTGAGATACCACTGACTTCCTGAGGAAATTACAAAACATTGGAAACCTTCCAGACAGTTCCATCCTTGCCACCACGGATGTAGAGGCTTTCCACACCAATACTCCACATGAAGATGGAATACCATCCATGATGTTACCACAGCAAATCTGCCGACTGACCTATGTAACTCTGTTATCACCATAATTATTCCCAATTTAGGGACAATGTATAACTCCAGATTAGCAGCATTGCTATGGGCACTCACATGGCCCCATAGCATAGTAAAATTTTTATGGCCAACTTAGAATGATTCCTTAGCTCTCGTCCTGTTACCCCTGCTTTACTTACACTACATCAATGACATCTTTATCATTTGGACCCACAGTAGAGTGACTCTGAAGGAATTCTTCAGAGGTTTTAATAACCTGCACCCTACCATTAATCTCAGCCTTGATTATTACACACAAGAAATACATTCCCTACACACCACAGTACAAATCACTGATGGCCACATCGACACCACTCTCTGCCAGAAACCCACTGACTGCTACACTTACCTACATGCCTTCAACTTCCATCCAGCTCACGCCATATGATCCATCATTTATAGGCAAGTCCTTAGATACAATCACATCGGCTCTGATCCTACTGACAGATGGAAAACTTCAAGACCTCTACCAAGCATTCATAAAAGTTAATTACCCACTGGGAGAAGTTAAAAAAAAATCAGATTGACAGGGCCACACGAATACTCAAAAACCAGCTCCTTCAAGATAGACCCAAGAAGATCAAGAACAGAACACTACTTGTCATCACGTATAACTCCCAGCTCAAGCACCTGCAATGCATCATTAAAAAGCTACAACCTGTTCTAGATCACGGTGCTACACTCCCAAAGGCTCTAGGTGACAGGCTTGTCCTCTCCTATAGACAACCTCCTAACCTAAGAAAGATTCTCACTAGCAATTACAGGTTACTCCACAGTAATACTAAACCTGGAACTTTTCCTTGCAACAAACCCTGTTGCCAACTTTGTCCACATATTTTTTCTGGGGATACCATCACTGGACCTAACCATGTTAGTTACAAGATCAAGGGCAGTGTCTCATGTACTTTGACCAACATTATATAAGCCATTGCGTGCCAGCTATGCCCATCTACAACGTATATTGGACAGACTGGGAAAAGTCTTCGCCAAAGAATAAATGGACACAGAGCAGCATCAGGAGAATCTCAATACACATAAGTTGGTCAGTGAACACTTCAGTGGAGTGGGCCATTCTGTTAAAGACCTGAGAAATCTGTGTCTTAGAACAAAGAGACTTTAAAAACAGATTACACAGAGAAAGTTGTGAATTGGAAGTCATATTCGAATTTGACGTATTAACACTTGGTATGAACAATTACCTCATGCATTACAAGAACTGCCTCCCTTCCTTTGACCTTTGTAATTATCTTAGGCAAGACACTTAACATCCCCCTCCCCTCATACCCCTAGTTCAGTCTTATGTATGTGATTTGTCAGCTTTTGCTGCAATTTTTTTTTGTTTGGACTTCTGTACTTATAAATATCAGTCTGTATTGGAAATGTGATTGATCTGGTGAAGTGGGTCTGTCCGACGAAAGCTCATCACTGAATAAATCATTTTGTTAGTCTTTAAAGTGCTACATTTCTGCTGTTTTGTTTTGTTAGAACCACATAGGAAATTTTAGTCCAACTCAATACATGCTGCATCAGTGGGCAAGATTGCTGCAGGACAGGTTCAACCTCCTAAATCCAAAATTCTCTCATCCAGAAACATCTGTCATCTGGCACAACTACAGATGCTGCAGGACCAGACAGTCCCGGAGCAGGGGCTGAGGCCATAGCAGTGACTGGCAGCCTGACCCAGGCCAGAGCTGGCTCCCGCCGCCAACCCTGCTGCAGCATGGAGAGGCTGGGGGTAGAGCCCCTGCTGAAGCACGGGGCTGGGGTAAGAATCCCCCCCATTATCCCCCAGCTGGAGGAGAAAGAGGGGCACTGGGGAGCATAAACCAGCGGGTCCCCAGTGACTGGAGAGCCAGTGGAGAGCACTGGGACCCTGGCAGCTGGGACACCACTGGTCAAGGTGCAGTGAGGCTGTGAAGCAGGGGAGCTGGACAGGGAACTGCAGGTCAGGAGCCAGCCAGTGGGCTGCAAGGCTAGGAAGTCACAGGCCAGGGAGCCACTGGAGAGCTGTGGGGGTGGGAGCAGCCAGGGAACCAGCAGGAAGTCTTTAAGATGGCTGTGGGACAGGAGGAGAGCCTCAAGGACACTGACCACCTCTTGTCTATGACTGCTCAAGTCCCAAATTGAGGGAGGTGCAACCTGCATCTGGAATCCAGATTTGCTGGCATCAGTAAAATAAAAGATCCAATTTGCTGCCAAAATTTTCCAAGAATTCCAGGCATTAATAAAACAGCACCATGTTGCACAGACTTTTTAGCTGGAATGTGCTCTAGAAAGGTCAATGAAGTAATTATTCCCATTTTACAGAATGAACAACTGAGGCAGAGGATACTGCTGCACCAAGGTCATGCAGCAGACCAACAGCAAAACAGGGCAGAAAACTCAGAGCTGATTCCCCATCGGAAACCCTGTCCTTCAAACCACCTATCCTCTCTCTTGTCCAGTTACTCATAGGACAAGAAAAAACTGTACATAGTACCCTGGAAAATAAAATATTCTGATGATATAAACTACAGCTAATCAAAAAACTCTCACAGCACTGGCCCCTGTGTAGTCCCAGTAGGCCTGGCTCAAGACGATCTGCAAAACTAATTCCTGGCCTTTTTGACATCCATCCATTTGAAATCAGAGCTGGCTTTAACACATTTTAAAAGGAGACTCTGAATGACCTATTTTACATTTCATCTCACACAGTCTGTACACCAGATGACTCTTGAATATTCACTAGTTCCCAGTGTGGAAGCCTGTGATGTCTAACTTTAACAGCCTCTTAAGAACTGCAGAAAGGGAGCAGCAGCTTAGAGTTTCCCAATGAAATGGTATAACACTGATTTCCTTTGCATTTCAGTAACATTGCAACGCAGGTTAAGCCCCAATGTAATTTCACTTACTGCAGTGGCCCAAAGTGGGGCCATTGATGGGGTTTTATGTACACCATAACAGCATTAACTCTGAATCCAGTGCTTCATGTCCTGTTAATTAAATACACAAACCCACCAAATTAGTCAGGAAAAAAAAAAGAAATAATCCTTGGAAAGGTTGGGCCCTATGCTGTTAATTGTTACATGCCTGAAGCCAGCTCCTTCTCAGTACACAGGAGAGTAAAGTATATGATAGAAATGTTTCTCTTATGCAATCGGAGCAAGGAGTAATAAAATTGCAACAATTATTCACAGTGCTTCCCAGCAGCTTCGGGGGGAAAAAGCCTGATAAATAGGTTCAACTGAGGCATAAGTACGACTTAGTGAAATGCAAGCAACCCTGAAGGACTAGTGATGGATATGTTGGTACTAAGTTAGAACCATGATCTCTCCTACCCCCAGCAGTCTCACTAATGCAAACCCCTTGCCAAAGCACAGGTTTCAGTTCTGACAATAACATTAGTCACCACTGAATAGTTACACTCTGAGTCATCCTTCTACGAAGCACTGGGAATGCTGTAGAAACCACGACTGGCCCCTTGCCTCTCTAGTATGAAGAGTAGTTTCCACACTGGTGGCTGTGTACTTGAGCCAGAGCTGATTCTACAAGCACCATGCCTTCTCACTATTTAAATACATTTTAAAAGGACCTAATCATGCATCTTGCATTTCTTATCTCTAATTAAATGGATGCCTTAAAGATTGAAGAAATAAATCTTGCTTACTTGTACCGTATCCTATTAAACTGAAAACATCTTTATTGTTCCTATCTTATTTTTTAGCCTAGAAAAAAGGTAATGAAGAAATATGGCAGATGAAGAGACAAATGGATTTCAAAATGTTTATTGAGACCCATGAGAGAGTAAACGTCTTCTGACCAATGATGTAAACCTTTTACAAGAACATAGCTTATGAGGTTTATTCTGAAGGATGAATCTAATCCTTGACATGCACAAAAATAAAATGCAGATCAGATATTAAATGAGTTTCTTTCATGCTGTTTCTTATGTTAGGTCGCCCACCAAGCATGTATCTTAGGGACAGTCCTCCAAGATCCAGGAAAGCAGCACTCATTTAGCTCTGTGAACATGTGGTGAACAGTCTTTCACTGAACCGTGCCATGAAATATAGCAGCCTAAAATTAGGGCAAGGAGGAAGAAAAAAACGTAAAGAGCTAAAACAATTGTTCACATAAGTCTTTATCTGTATCCAAGTAAACATGCACTGCATTTGAATAATTCACTGTTATACTCATTTTTTAAAGTTGCCCGCACAGTATTATCAAAAGTAAATCTCAACAGTCCTTCTCAAGGAGAAGCTCTACCAGGTCTTCAGGCTCAGAAACTTCTGACTTGCATACTAGTAGTTAGGAAAGTGTACCCAACAATCAGACTGCCAGAGCTGTTCCAAAGCTTGGCTACTATGCGAATACCTTTCAAGGGAGAAGAGCCCTTCACCACAAAAGAAAAGCTCCAAAATTTGGGTTCAACTTGCTCTCAGAGACTACTGAATTCCATAATGATGGCCTCCCGGGGGGGGGGGGGGCATTTTGCTACATCATAACCAAGTTGTTACTGGAGTTAAGCAACACTAACCAGCAACAGCCAAGTACAGCACATGCATAGCTTAAGCAAGCCAAATTCCCTGAAACAAGAACAGAGCCAAGTTTGAATAACTTCTTTCCCTCCATTATTTCCTTCTGGTTGTTAGGTGCAGGCGTCATGTACAGATTGGCACTGGCTCGTAAAACTGATATAGGAGATACTGCAGTGAGGCAGAATGGCCTCCCTCCAACCTTGACGAGGTATCACTCTCCATGCCCTGGTGGGTGGAGCCAGGCCAGATCCATCCCTTGTGCCAGAAGGTTAGAGGCAGGACAGGGAGTATAGAAAGCAGAGCCTCCAACTCAGTTGGAAGAAACCCAGAGAAGGATTTGGATGCCTCCTCCTTGCTCCTGGCCCCTGGAGCTGGGACCAAGCCACATCAAGACTGGCCCCAGGGTAGGAACCTGAGGAGCTGCCGAGACAGCTACCTGATGAGCACCCTGAGGAAATTCCTCTGTCACCTAAGATGTATTTCATCAGACCCTGATGACTCAAAGACATTAACTTGTCTATGTAATTTTTAATGTCTTCTTTCCCTTTTTAGCCTCTGATCTTACTTGATGTTCCCTGGCATTCATAAAGTTAGATGTCCAATCACCGCTAATCTTTTTAGTGAAAACTGTAGTGCTAAACTGCATCTACGAAACAGTCCAAAAGATGGAAGAACTGCCTACAGAGTTTGATCTTCAAGAAGCCCACAAGACGTGTGCATGCAGGCATGCACACATACACACGCACACACACAAAATAATCTTTGGTTTATAGAATTCTGTAAGTTAGGAAAACAACTCCAGGTCATTTTAAAGACTTCAAAATACACAGTTGGTCTATATTCCATTCAGGCAGCTCTCGCCATGAGGTAAGATTATTTATGACAGTACCATGATATTCAAAGACCCAAAAGACTTTTTGGCTTTCAGAAGGCAAAAAAACAAATCCATTTGGGGACACACACACACACCCCTCTACTCCCTGTCAGTTATATAGACACTGACACAAAATAATCTGCTTGCCAAAGACCATAAATACTTGAAGTACCATATTTTTATTAAGTTCAATTAGGGGAAATGGATATCACAGCATTATGAATTTTTAAGCAAAACCAAAGAGTTACAGACAATGTTCCAAGCCATGAACACAAGGAATCAGCCCTTTGCAGCGTGACATCTATTTTCAGAAATGAATGCAACAAGACCTTTGGCATCAATGAGTTAATACTGAGAACTACAGTGCTCTTCTGAAAGAAATATTATTTGCTGTACTTCAGACTTCAAATCTCTATGTTTAGAAGCTAATTTACACTGGAATTTAATCATCTCTCCTCATGAATTTTGAGAGTATCTGAAGTACAGGCTCCCTCCTAAATTAACTTTGAAACTTTGCTGTGCAAAGTAACGTAATAGCTAGTCAGATATGCTGATCTTACCTTGAAGGAAATTAATTGCTTGATTCTTCCTGTTAACTTTATCCTGCTACTGATAAAATTTCCCTAGGCAGTACAGGATTGTGTGATGTCTAAAGCAGTTCTGACAAGCTTGGACGTAGATAAAAACTATAAGAATCACCAGTAAGGAAAAAAATGACTTTTTCATTTTCATTCACTTTCAAGTATTTGTCAAGAGGTTATTTTTTATTCCTTTAAGAACAGATTTCAGTGGGCTCAGGATCTGGCTTTTATGCTATAAGTGTGCAAGGTTGGATTTTTCAAGCTGCTTAAAATGATTTAGGAGCAAGTATCTTAAGTCAAACTCAGTGCTTTAGAAAAGTCAGTTTCCAAAATTGATTTCAAAACTCATTTTAAACGAGAGAGTCAGGGAAAGCTGCACACTTAGGAGAAATAAAGAGAGGGGGACACACGCATCTTATTCATGTATCCTTTAAGATGGTAATTCTGCAAGTCGATTACTAGAAAAAGAAAAAAAATATAGTCAGAGAGAGTCCCTTAAGAGGAAAAATCACATATTATCCATCAATCCCCACAACAGCACATCAACCTTCCAATAAGAGCTTTCCACAAACAGGAAGAACAGAAGTTCACTAAAATGATGTATTGGGATTATTCTTGCTGAACATTACTTGAACAGAAAGGAAGGTTATGTACATTTATAGTAACTGGAATTAATAGTAACAGAGAGGAAGCCGTGCTAGTCTATACACTATCAAAACAAAAAGCAGTCAAGTAGCACTTTAAAGACTAGCAAAATAGTTTATTAGGTGAGCTTTCGTGGGACAGACCCACTTCTTCAGACCATAGCCAGACCAGAACAGTCTGTTCTGGTCTGGCTATGGCTTGAAGAAGTGGGTCTGTCCCACGAAAGCTCACCTAATAAACTATTTTGCTAGTCTTTAAAGTGCTACTTGACTGCTTTTTGTTTTGGAATTAATAGAAGCGCATGGTCCCTATGACTACTCAGTATGTATCTACTGAAGAATGATGAGAAATCCTGTGGCAGCTTATAGACTTACAGACATATTGGAGCATAAGATTTCATGGGCAAAGACCCCTGCATGAGATGCATCTTATGCGCCACTATATTTGTTAGTCTATAAGGTGATGCAGGACTTTTCGTTGTTTTTGCAGATACAGACTAACGCGTCTACCGCTCTGATATTTGAAGGATGATGGTGAACCAAAACTTTCTCAGTTACCAAGGCACTACTGGAATTACTTTTGATGTTTAGTTTCATCTAGGGGAAGACCCAAAATAATGCATGGGGAGCAAACATGTATTAATGGCTCCAATGACTGCATGAGGAATTGGTTCACTTTGGAATGCCCTTTGACTGCACAGAAGCAGTAAGCAGACCACTACTATTTCATATATGGTGCCAAGAGTTCTCATGACGGGAAGCTCACCGCCAAAAAGGTGTGCTGGTGCAAGATGCACTAATCCTAGTTTGTCTTCATGTAAACAGTGGTGGGCCTCGCTCCCCCCTGCTTTTTACGAAGTATTCAGGAGTCTTATTGTTTGATGTGCTCTAAACATGAATGCTGCAGAGGAAAGATAGAAACATCTTGCAAGCTTCCTGTACTCTTCCAAAGTTCAAAGAGGTTGAAATGTACTCTGGATTCCTGAAGGATCACCATGCCCTGCGTCACTTGGTTCTTCAGGTATGTTCCTTAGTCCAGAAGGAAGGGAGGCTGTAATTAGCCTCTTTGTGGGTTGGGAGCTTCCCTGTTTCTACAAGTAGAGTCACTGCTACTATTCAGTGGTGACAGAACCGGTAGGCAGGACCAATGAGTAACACATCACTAGAGTAGGTAACTTAGCACAATGGCTGGTGGACATATCAGAAAGTAATGCAATAACAGGTGTGAACCTCTCCAACCAATAGCCTGAGGCATATCAGCAACTCTGGGTCAGCATAAGCTGCTAGGTTTTCAGGGACAGTATAAAAGGTATAGAGGAAGGGGGCTTACTTCCTCAGGAGAGCAGATAGTGCAGGTCTGGGTTGGATAAGAATCAGTAATGAGTCCTGCAGCAGAGTGACAAAGTATAGTCAGTGATCACCCCTTCATCTCACTTATAGGTGTTGGTGTCAGACTTGGCCTTCTTGAAGCAATAGTTTTGATGTGTATTAGACATCTTCTTAGCTCTTGATGCCAAGAGTGCAGACCCCAGCTCCCCCAACATGCCATGTTTGGCATACTGAGGAGTATTTTTAATTTCTTAGGGCTACAGGCCCAGTTTCAGGAGAAAGCTGGCAAGAGCCTTGAGAAAGCGTATTTCAGGCTCACTAGAGTATCCCAAAAAAATAAAAGGTGGTGGGGATAGAAGGACCCCTGCAGAATTGTCTTTGGCCATAAGGGGACAACTAGCAAATAGAAACTCAGCTATGCTACCTGATAGGTTACTGTAACACATGCTGAAGCAGAATATTTGTTCAACACCATTAGAAGCTATCAGGGTTTCTGATTATAAAGAAAGAAATACCGTAGGCTAAATACAAAGAACCCCTGGTTTGTTTACCAAGTATTCATATGAACCTTTTCTGAAAAAAATCATGTAAGAAGTGTTGTAAATGGGGAGATGTGTGTGCTCGTGGCTACTTAATGGACATTTCAGAAGTCTGGTTTATGATTTCCTATGTTATCCCCTTATAGCAATAGCCAGCTCTCTATGCAGAGAAACTTTTGCATTTTCCACTCTTTAGAGACCAAAAGCTTATGAGAGAAAAACTAAGTTTCAATATTTACTTCCAGTTTCTCATTCCTCTCAATGCTAAATTGGCCAGTAAATCAATGCAACTAGATGTATCAAGTTCTTGTTTGCTAAAAGAAATATTAGTAGCATCTAAGTATAGAGAGAAAATGCCTGATTTTGTACTACATATGCCAGAAATTAACAGGTTTTCAGCTGCACAAAGATACTGCTTGTTTCTTGAATTAAATATTGTGTGAGAGAGCATAAACTCTATATGATAATAAAAATCCTGTCTAACTGCCCACCTGTACAAAAAGGGATCTTTTGGCATTTGTACTGATAGCAATCCTGTAATCCATACTATTCAGGATTACAGATATGACTTGGAAAGAGTTCATTGAAAATTTTCCTTCATAATTAAGATTACTGAATGCTTTATATATTGCTTTTCCATTGCCTAACAAAATTATAGTAATATATCTTATTACTACAATGAAGTTTCCCACATATTGACAGCAAAGTTTAAAATTCCTCTCCCTGTGACCTTTAAAACAAAACCTTTTGGGTTTTCATTTCATCTAGAATGAAAGGAGCTGTTATACCTTGGGAATCGTTCACCTACTTGGATCATTTTACAAAGAGCATGCTAGTTACCACCGTCTTCAGTTCCAGAAGAAACTTTCAACTGCTCTGAGAGAGAAAACACTCTGCCTCAGCAAGGAATAGCCTGATACATATTGTCCTGCCTTTGTTTAAGGAAGGCTGAGATGCAAGAGAAAAAAAACGAAAGTTCAAAACTTGGCACAAACACCTTAATTTAAATTGAGGATCAGGATATTCTGCTGAAACCTGTTCTCTGGTCATAACGCTGTGGTGCATCAGAGGAACACAGAGTTCAAGAAGAAACTGTCATTCACCCACTTAAGAAGCTGAGCCATCAACAGTTTAACTTAGAAGACAAGTACGTGGAATAGAAGACAGGATAACCTTTAACAGCAGTGTGTGGGAGGACCCTACAGTATCTGGTTGGAACGTGCAGTGATGGAATTTAAGGTCACCCCGTTTCTTTCCTGAGAAAAATAGGAGCATGTATTTAATTAGCTTTAAATAAACTCAAACCATCAGAATCCATTCCCATTTATGTCAGTGGCAAATTAGTCCCTGTGACTGTGGTGGTTTTAGTAATAATAGTAAATAATAATACTTTGCACTTACACAGCTGTTTTCATCCATTAACTAATTAACATCTAATTTAGTTTGAGAACAAATATATTGCTGTCTTGAGAGGGGGAAAATAACCAGAGGTCTAACGTAAAGAAACATTTGCACATTTAGCTAGGAATTACAATGTTTTTTATGGATTTCTCCTAAGGAAACACAAAAACAGAGAAAAGTTTGAAGGAACACAAACTGTAAAAATTAAAGGAATTCAAATCATAGGAAATATTAATGATATCAGTTATCAAAACAAACACCACTATGGATCACGGCTGTCGAAAACTCAAATGTTTGTAAATTATTGTAATAATTCTTTTGAATTTGTATTCTTGCAACTCAAAGAAGGTGAAACAATTAATCGGCAATAGTATTTCAAAATGGATCCCTCTCCAGCAATCTCTCCTCCATGTCAAAATTGTGCTTCATAGGTATAACAACAAAAATGATTAATGACCCCTGACATTAGAATTTAAAATGCCCTTCATGCATATGCACTGGTTCCTAGATTATTTTGTAATACAATAGCAAGCAGGAATTAGAATTGCAAAAAAGAGCTACCTGGAAACTACACAATGAAGTAGTTTCATTGTGGCACTGAAAGGAGAATATGAAATGAACACAAGATAACTCTGAGACGAGAGTCTAGCCAGCCTTCTCTCCTAAAACTATCCATTCAGTCATATCACTCTTCATTGCAAAAACAAACAAAAAAAAAAAAAAGTATGATTTGATCTGCTCAGCAAGAGCTTTCTACAAGCAGAAAACAGTGATTAATTTTAACAAGAAAAGGAAAGATTTATTCTTGAAGGGACATGAGCCACTCAAATTTGACTCAAATTTATATCCAAAATAGCTTTTACAAAAGCTGTGAACTATAGAAATACTTACACGTTTAAAAAAAAAATCCAATGACCCATGAGGGCCTGTATTGCTTCACTGTGGTAGTTCATGAGAACCTGAAAGTGTTTGTCATTTGAATGTCTCATTTGCTAAACTACAATAGGACTGTAGGAAAAATACAACTTTATTTCAGAATCATCAGTTACATTAAGACAATTCGAGATAATATTGATAGGAACAATCGTACTTAGAGACCCCATCGGAGATTAAGCACCTTCGGGATGGGATGGGCATTGCAGAAACAGCAAGAGAGGTAGCTTTTGTGCCAAGCAGCACACACTAAAATCCCAGTGGGAAAACAGTCAATATTTTAAAGTGATAAAGTGTTTGTGGTATCAGACCCTAGAGTAAAAATATGGGGATTCTGACCCATTCTTGTTAAATTTTTTGTATGAAAGTTTGACCTTTAAAAAGGAAAAAGCCCTATTTGAAAACACAGGATG
Organism: Carettochelys insculpta; assembly: GCF_033958435.1. Lineage (NCBI taxonomy): Eukaryota > Metazoa > Chordata > Testudines > Carettochelyidae > Carettochelys > Carettochelys insculpta. The sequence continues at coordinate 46,907,093 of NC_134147.1, read as the reverse complement.
CTAAATCTGCTCCTCAAATTTGCGTGTCTGAAGTTGGCTGACATAACATCCTGCAGTACAGCATAATAATACACACAATACAGCTAAAAGGTTTATTTTCTGAAAAATATCAAGTGGTGGAAGCTGAAGGGAGACTCAGGTACATTTTTGTAGTTTTAATTTATTTTGTTTACTGTCTAGTGCTCACAATATCCTCTTAGATACTTGACTTGAGCACAAAATGCCTTTCCTACCAATTTGCTCCTTTTCCATTTATCAGACATTGATTTCTTTTACCTCCTTTATGTCTGATGGTGCACAAACCAGCATGGTTCTTGTCTAGTTAATTGTTTGTATCCGCAGCATTATCAATGACATGAGCACAGCTTAGAGTCGCCCTGTAAACTTGCGCTTTCTGTGCTGTAGCAGACGCAAACACCATCCTACGGAGCCTCCATCTACAGTGCCAACAGCACCACTTAAACTTCAAGGAAACAAGGTGGAAAGATTTTGAGTGTTTTAAATCAAGATTGTCTGTGCAGGGTACAGCAGAACTATGAGGAGAAGGTGGGGGAAGCAGTCAGTTTGCTGAACTATAGCTGCCTGATTCTCTGCATCAGTTCTGGTCTAAGCGCAGCCTAAAGCAGTGGTTCCCACACGACACTTCAATGAGACACGCAGTTACAGAGCATGCCCACTTTTTTCAGCAGAACTGATTGCTCATAAAAGTCACATTTACTTACATTTACTATGGTTATGGTCTTACAAGAGAGGCTTGCAACATGGTACTGCATACAAGCTAAACAAGGATCAAGTGCCCTAATGTTTCCAATCCACCACAGAATACACTGTCTTTGACAGTGAGCACAGACACATATTCAAAAATCTGCTCAACACCATGTTAGGGATGTCGAGTAATCGCTGATTCATCAGCTACTCATGGGTGGGGAAGCAGGGAGGGGGCTCCAGAAAGCAGACTCTGATCCCTGCCAGTCTCTTGGAGCCAGGATGCAGTATTTAAACTGCGTCCCAGCTCCGACATGCTCCTCCTCTCTTTCCCTCCTCCGGCCACAGCAGGAAGTGGGGGCCGGCTCCCAGATAGCTCATTTGGGCTGGGGAGCAGCATTTCAGGTGCCTCCCAGCACAAACAGGGTCCTGTCTGGTCAGCATTTCCTCTTATGATGACTCTGCAAAGAGCTGCAGCAAGGGGAATTTGATGAAATTTCATGGCAAACTTGGACAGTTCTCATAGCATTCTGACTGAAACGCAGTTATGTAAGGACTGCTCTGACTTGTGCCAATTGGCCCACTAAGAACTATCTCCTGGCTGGTCATAACCAGACTGTGCTGTGTCCAGCGATAGTGTCTCCTACCCTGACTTGCAGCATGCACCTGCAGGGAGGGTCAGCATGTAAACTAGGTCTGCTAGCACCGGGACCATCAGAGGTTACCTTGTCTGTAGGAGTAACCCAAGCAACAAACTCCAGGCTCGGTTTGGTTCCCATTGTGCTGTAGGCACAGTGCCAGGCAAACAGAACAGGAAACTGTAGTGTCCCCTTCACAGCACAGTGAGAAGGGAATTTATTCCTTGTCCAATCACCACCCTCTGATGGCACAGAAGCACGCCCTTGAGTTCAGCTGTCTCCCACAATTCAAGAACTCCATCACTAATGGCCAGCCCTGTCTGAACCCAGTAATGTAAAAGCTGCTGACCTCCTGCTCTGCCTTTTCTCCCTATCATGGGAGTATACCGTGTATAATACAGCAAACTAATGATGTAGCCATTAACATTAAACACTATGGATAAAGGTGGAAAGTGAATCAAAACTGCATGCTACAAAAGCAACCAAGCCAACAAGTGAAGTTGCTTTGAGAACCTTTCCTTTCAATTCACCCCAGGAGGTACAAGCAGAGTGAAGCTTTGTACCATTCTGGCAGTCTGCAGAGCCTTAAAGCAAGAGTAATGGAACTGAAGCCCAGCTTAAATCCCCTGTGCAAGGCAAAAGGGGAGATGACGGGCCTTTGGGAAATAACAATCATGCCCAGGATGTTTAATTAAAGGAATATTTTTGGAATTAGAAATATTTGTTATGCTTTGTTCCAACACCAACAAAGAGAAAAACTGCTCTGAAGCAATGGGGAGGGTAAGAAAGATGTGCACCAGGCTAAGATTGCATAGTACTGTACCAAGTTTTAGCCCAAAGCAAACTAAAACCACCTTTAAACTTGAGCATCAGACATGGAACTATATATTAAGACATCTTTAAGCAAGCTACACAATTAGTTTAGCATTTGCCTCTGTGGATTCTGCCTGTTGCAGGGGCAAAGATATATTCTCCCCCTTACATAGCAGGATGAAGTTCAGAGACAGACCAGAGGTGTGGGACGGAACTTCCCAGAAAACTCTAAAGGGGCTCCATGGTAAACCTTGTCAAAGAAGCAGTGAGTGAGCGCCAGTAAGATATAACTGTGAGAGGAAAACATTTAAGCATACTAAGTCTGTGTGAATGCAACTTGTAAATGGGAGAAAATAGAGGAACTGTTTAAATGGCTCTTTGTCAAATACTTCTGTAAGGCAAGATAAGAAGTTACAGAACACTGCTCACCTGCTAATCAAAAGGTATTTAAAAAGTGTCGTGACCTTCTGATCATGGTCTAGGGTAGTGTGAAGGGAAAGGGTTATACCAAAATGTGTTTGAAAAATAGGGTTAGATGAAAGCAGAGTCAGTATTGAAGACTATGTAAGCAATAAGATAGGGAAAAAGAGAATATGAAATGGGAAGCACAGATCCCATAATTTTACTTTACAAAGGGAAAGAATGGCAGAGAGGCCTTTCACGTATAGCCTGCAGCCAATTACTGGATAAAATAACACAGCCCCACTATGGCAAAAATCACATGACATTCTTCCCTAGTCTATGCATGACTCAGTATCGCCATCATATAGCAGACCAGCTCTTCATGCATTCAACCCCTCCTGTTATGGTACTAGTCTTTTTTTCCCCTGTTTAACCTCTTCTCTTTATTTTTGCACCAAATTAAAATGACTCCTGATCCTTTCAAAAACTTGTATTTCTTTCTGTGACCACTAATATGGCTAGCAAGTTCTCTACTTGATGCATTAATTCACTGGTTATCTAACAAGGTGTATCTACTGAATCACTGAACCCCAATTACATCTTTTTCTACTAATAGTTTTGTTCTTTTACTCAATACCCATATTTCTTTTGGCCAATCAAAATAGTTTGTTGTTTTATTTTTGCTGTCACTCATTCGGCTAGTATCTTGCTGAGTCAAGATCTTAATTTTTCCATGATATTCCAGGTGCATTCCTCAGAGCAGGTCCTCTCTGACTGCATCATAATTAATCTTCCTCTAGAGCCTCCCAGTTTTGCAACTATAAATCTGTCTCTCACCTGATAACTTACAAAAAGAAATACATCCTGCTTCATTTAATGCTACCTGCTGGGGTGGCAGCACTACTCACAAACTTCTTTCTGCTGCTTGCTCTATGGAACCACATGCCTTCCACTGCAGGCATGCTGTGGGGGCAATAAATCCAAATCCCTTGCTGGGACTTTCCTAGGTTCAATGTAGTATTTAATGCAACATCACACACTGGCTCACATCATCCTTTTGGTTTCCTGATGGGGAAAAGATCACTGTGTATACAGTGCGTGTCAGCTGAAAGTTAGCTGCAGCATCTGATGAGCACTTAATATTGTAATCTAAGTATGAGATGCTAACATCCTCAGAGCATGAAGGATTCACTGTCACATTCAGTCTTCCAGAACCTTCTTCCAGGGTGCCTTTGTCCTAATTCATCAAAACTAATGATCAGTTCCTACTGTCCGCACCTAGACGCATTTTACTCTGCTCCCCTTAGTTTATCCCAGAGCTAATCACAGGATCCAACCACCTTCATTGGAGTCCCCTGTGCCTTTTTAGTTATCACCAGATTCGTTGCCAGCTGGATCTGATAAATGAGCAGGGCTTGCTCACTCCAGCCTGCTGGCCCTTAGAGGGCCAGTCCACCGTGTCAGGGTGTATTTACAGTCAGTCATTGTTAATGATCTAAAGCAGAGCAGATGTTCCATATTCTAGGAATGTGCACTGTGCCTACTCTATGGTTCTATTTCATAGTACTATATTAAAAGACAACTATTTAGTAACAGAGAAAAAACAGCAGTTTCATCACTGACTGTATAAGGTCTCTTTTTTAAAAGAATTACAATATTTGATTACAACTCTAAGTTACTGGAAACTACATATATATAATGGTGTAAGCACAGAAGCTTTTGGAGTTGATATAGAATGACAAAATAAATGCATGAATTGACTAGCTCGTGCACGCAATTAAATTAAACAGCAAACACTCTGTAAACATGTATATATGCGCACACATACTTTTCTTTTAACTGTTATGTTTGTTGATTAATATCCATGGTTTTTGCATTGGTAATCCTCTCCATGGTGTCTCAGGTCAATTAACAGGGCACTGATCTGTGGCAATTTGGCTTCAATGGAGCTAAGACAATTTACACCAACTCTGGATTGCCCCTTCTGCTCTCCTCTGGTTATGGCACTGGAACATCTTTATTTTAGGTCTATGTGGGATCTTCATTTTCCCCCACTCACACCCCACATTCATTTTGTTTTTTATTATTTTCCATAATAAAAAAGTATGCACTACAAAATAAGTATGCAAAGTATGAATAGCTTTGAGGTAAAATTTGAATACAACTAGATAATATTGATATTTAAATATTTAGCATCAATGTTCTTATGTTTGTCTTCTCCTTCCTTCTCTTCCCTCCCCCGCCCGAAAAAAAAGCAGCAAAATTACTCATCTCTCTTTCCAAGCATCTTTTCATTTGTCATTGAAGTGACCTTCATAGCACACTGGCCCAAGACTGTTCACATTTAAAATCTGTGCTATTTCTCTGAATATATTACAAGGAAACACCTGAAGGCCAGACCCAAAGTGGATGCTGATTGAGATAGCTCCACTATACTCAACCATGCTACACTGACTGATAACAGCTGAGGGATTTGATCTTGAGCATGTGTCTTGTTTTTGTCTTCCTTCCTAATCTGATTAGTGTCACAATGACAAGCATCTCTGGGAATACCATGTGACATGAAAAAGAGAATCCTTTTATTTTTTCCATTTGAAAATAGTTTTCCTGTGTAGATGCTACCTTTCTAATATTTAAATACCGAAATCTTGACCCTTTCACCATCTTCAAACATTGAGTGTTCAGGAAATTCGTCTGTCTCCTACAATGATGTTCTTGGCTCAAATACAAACATTATATGTATTAGCACACCAAACTGATTTTTGGCTGTTTGTTTGCACATCTACTCATTTAAATTAACTAGTTCTCTCTTATTTTGGGCAAAAGATCATCACCATAGCAAATAATAATTGTGATAAATGTCCAACCTTGTCTGGTTCCCTTATGAACATAAAAATAAATTAAGATAAAGACACCAAGTCTAACTCTCATAGAAAGCCTCTTCTCAGGATCCACCGCCATTTATCCTCCTCTTCAACCTTCAAAATATCTCACCTCTGTACTCCTTTTTAACCCGATGGAATACCTTTTTCCAAGTTTGCCAAAAGCAGGATTTTATTCTTTTCAGATACACTACTTGCAACATTTCTTCAGCATCTGCTAATGCTCCATCCTTAACAAACCTGTTTAGTCTGGAGTTATTTAAAACTTTAAATAATATTACTTGCTTTCTTAACAACAATCTCAAAAGAAACATTGGCCTGCAGAAGTTACATTAAGCCATATACTTAACCAATAATGATGCTAGAAAATCTTCACCATCAAAAAATATATTGAAAGCATCAATTAAAGGTTTAGAGAGGATATTTAAATGCCTTGAACATTCAGTGTCAATTGCAAGAGTTTTTCCTGCGATTGCAGCTAGAATTTGTTTTAATAATGCTCTCTCATTTTCAAGTTAACGTTTGGAGCTTTATTTCTGTTTATTCCCATAGTCCTGCACAACTGTGATGTCTGAGAACCTCCAAACTCTGCAGCTGTCTGTGGTACCTTGCAAGAGTGTCAGACTGCTCTTTAGAATTTCTAAAATTGATTAACAAGTTTGGAGGAATTTGACTATCGAACACATTCTCGATTCAATGGATTAATTGGGGGGAGTGCCTGTTAAATGAGGGTTTACTGCCCACCCACCCCTGCCAGGCTCCCCAAGCTCCAGGCCCTCCTGCCACACCCCCCCACCAAAAAAAAAAAAAAGGCAGAGTCACTATCACTGTAGCTGGAACTGCCAGAGGCTGCTGCACAGCTGGAGCTGCTGGACCGTGGCAGGAGGCATCCCACCGCATGTGGCTGGAGGAGCCGCCACCAGAACTGACATGTGTTCCTCCCACTGGGGCAAGGAACATACGCGAGTGCTGCCTGCCCATGTATGCACTCCACGCCTGGTGAAAGGAGCACATGGCGGTTCTGGTAGAGGAGGTGGCAGCTCTTCCAGGCCATGGCAGCAGTAAGCCCCTTAACCGTTTTTTTTGTTTTGTTTTGTTTTGTTTTGGGGTGGGGGAGGGGCAGGAGGATTTTACAGACCCCACAGGGCTTTGAGAACAATGGGGTTGTCCATTGTTCCCAAAGTCCACTAAATTGGGGTCCGTAAAATTGAGGGCTTACTGTATTCCATTTGCAACTTCACCTTTTTTTTGCCACTATTTACCATTTCTTATTATGTTTGATTGGTATAATCAAAGCATCTTCTATTTCTTTCCATTTTAGAAAATATTTAATTTACCTCTGTGCCAATAAACTGCTTAAAATTATTCACCAAACTTATTGGTTCATGCCTTTCATCTAAAATAGCTGTTTCACTGCTACTCTGAATAAAAGCAATTCAACTGACCAGAAACTTATTAGCTGTACTGGTTTTGGTGTCAACTATAACCATGCACTAAAAATTGCTTTTTCAATAGTATCTGGAGCGCAAGTTGGGCTTTTTTAAAAAAGGCCTCAATACATTTTGATATTCATCACTAGATAAATTAGTCTCTGCTTATTGTGGGCTTTGGATCAGGCCCAATACCTCAAAACATGCACATTTATACATTTGTTCCTGTTATTGTACTTCTTTTCCCCACTTTCTTTTTGTTATTATATGCAACTCTGCAAAGCATTAGTCCTTTATTATCCCCTCGGTGTAAACTGTTCTACAAATTTCATAGTGTATTGCACACAAATTCTATTTATTGTACAATCAGCCAGGGACACACTGCATGGTATATGTTGTCGTCTTGGTGGATGTTTATGCGGATATTTAAAGGCAATGTTTACATCCCATTTGGTCTCAATTAATACTGCTTTACACAAAACAAATCTGTGTCACAGATAAAATATATTTCGAGTAAACTATGTCAACTTCTTGCCTAAGAGAGGCTGTCTATAACACCAACTCATTTAAAGTCCTAATCCTTACTGGGGGGGAGTGGGAAGATGTCTTTCATGCATGTTCAATTTGGTTTAAAACATAAAATATAGTTGAAAGTAAATAAAGAAGCACAGTTAGTGATTGTTATTTTTATCTGTTTTATCATTAGCAATTTTCAGCCTAATGTTACACAATAACAATTTCCAAGCTAATTATTCCACCTCCCACTAATAACCTGCCAGAGTCAAAACACAGCAAACATCCATCAGGCCAGGTCATTCTTTGGTGTTTGCTGAGATCTACACTTCAGCCAGTACAGCTCAGGAGAAAGTTTCGATACAAAAAAAAATGGAAGGAAATATAAACCCATAGCATGTAATACATTTTACTTCTGCAATCCCTTGTTCTTCGTACAGGGAAAATGCTACCCTTTCATGAGAAAAAGTTATTACAGTGTACCTTATCACATTTGCTTTAATAGGTCTGCTGCTGCTGCTACGAGATTCCTGGCAATAAAAAAATATTTTAAGGATTTTTTTAAACCGATTCTTGGGAGAAAACATATATTAAAATTAGATGATGTCCTTTGAATAATAAATTGTAATCACCTATAAGACCTTTAATTAGATTTGTTTTTTTTTTTTTAAGAGCTAAGAATGTGGAGAGGAAATGCAGACTTTAAAAAAAAAAGTCCATGGGAGCTGCCTTAACAATAACACAAGCCAAGACCGTTATGGTTTTAACAATTCAATGTTGTTAGAAAACTGTTGTGTTATGACTGATTTATACAGACTGAAGTATGCATATGTTATGCTACAGGTAGGCGTGAGGTCACAAGAAACCACTTCATAGTTTTCCCAGAAGTACCAAGTCAAAAAGGTCATCTGTGGTAAAGGATCATCTGGATTAGTCTTTTAAATCAATGCATGAATTAAAGGCAATTTACATATAAATGGGCTAATACTCTGGCTTTGAAATTAAATGAATTTTTAAAAGACTTAAGAAACAGCAGAAAAGGTCAGTGAGGTATTAAGTGTATATAATGTGATTTTTCAGAAAGTGCTTGCCTTGGAAAATATATGTTTCTGGTTAATGTTGGTTTATTAATATTTTGTGTTCACAGCCAGACCTGTCCAAAAATATACTACTAGTTATAAATAAGCAGATACAGAAAAGCAATCCCACTGTAGGAGTATCATATCTGAGGCAAAAGGGAAGAGATAGTCTGACTAAATATTTTTAAAAATGGACCTCTGTTTACACTTGAGATGGTAAAGATCATGTAGTCAAACATGGTATCTTAGATCTGCTCTGGCACTTATTTTTGCTTCGGAAAGGACAAAGGAAAAAATATATCATTGCTGGCCTCTAATGGGGACTGATTGTCTCCTTATTCACCACATTATAAATTAAAAAACTGTCCCCATTAACTTCTACACCCCAAATCCTGAGTACTGTGATTTGTGAGTGCAACAGTCTGGTTATAACAGCCCATGTGGGTCGCAACAGAGGACAACTATGGAGAAGGAACAACATTACAGCAACGTGAGGGATGATTCATACCCACTGCCTATGGAAAGCACCACTATAAAAGCAAGGGGATGGGAACAGGGGAATCACAACAATATAGAAAGTGTACTGTGCATGTTTGTTCTGGGACTTCTTTTCTTTGAAAATGTTTTTCTATTCCCAAAATAAAATAATAATATTCAAAATGGACATTTTTTCCTCAGCTATTTCTTTGGCAACACAGTAAATGCCTTGATGCTATTTACTCTTTCCATTGGCAGGTGGTCCTGATACCCAGACAGCTACTTTCTCATCACAGAATGCTCTACGATGGGTCCTTCACTTGACAGAGGTGAGAACAATGGAGATAAGGTGTCCAATATGGTGCACTAAAGCTTTTGTTCCACCCTTTTATTACTGACCCCACTTTAAAGACTATGCCCATGGTTATACACTCGGTCCTGGTATTCCCTAGGAATATAATGAGGAACTTAATAAAGTGAAGAACAACTGTAGGAACTCATTTCTATACTGAGGGGCACGTGTGTCCACTCTGCTCACATGACAGCCATCTCCCTATGGTTTTATGTAACTGATGAACCATTACACAATAGCTCCAAATGTGATAGTTGGACTTCCAAACCACCGGCACAGCCCAGGTCCACACAATCAACCTGAGGTTCTCGCAATGCTGGGGTGCCCAACTTAATTCCACTGTTGGCTTTCCAAAGCAGTGGGTGATCATTCCAAAATTAGATGAATTTGTGTCCGTTCTCCAAAAGTAAACTTAGTTTTCACTAAGTAGGGCACAGGCATTTTGTAAGCCACATGACAGGCTTCGATAGCCTCTTCAACGTGTATTAATTCACTGAATACAACATAAGAATTCAACTGTTTAACCAAAGGCTCCATTAGCAAAAAAAATCAACATTGAAGAGCCAGTGACAAGAAGGAGAAAAACCTCAAAACAATTCTAGGATGCCTAAACAGGAATATAAAACATGCAGTAAATCACAGGAGCAACGTGAGAGCTTCGTAAGTAGCCCATTTAGAGTAATGGGCACATTCCTGCCCACCGCGTTATAAGGACGGCATAGAAATGGAGAAGAGGTCAGTCAGAATCATGCAAGTAACTGGAGGATTAGGGATATGCAAAAAGATGAGAGAAATTAGGCTGTTCTTTGGAAAAGAAATTAACAAGGGATCAAACCAAGGTGTACAAAAATCTAAAAGGAAAAAATAGTCATATTCTGGAAGGGTTATATGAGCTTATGCCAAATATAAGAACAAAGGACACAAACCTAAGCTAAGAAAAGGTCAGGCACTAAAAGAATTTACGAAGAAATGTCTTACGTAGAGAATAGCTACAATAGAAAATAAACCACCTAGAGCAACCTTTGGAACAGCTGATATAAGCTTTAGAAAGGCAATGGGGGGCCGAAGGACAGAATCATTTTACAAAGAGATGACTGGTGGCCTTTTCGAAAATGGGTTTTGTGCAGGGGGTTAAGACACCTACATTATTTTCCTGTGTACTGTCTGCTACATCTGGCCATATGTGGCTAGCATAATACAGTCAAAGAGACATCTGACACCAAACTAACATGAAGGCTTTAATAGTAAGACCCCAACATTTCAAGCAAAGGCTTTAGAAATTACACACCCTCGTGTCCCCGCTTCTTGTTATTTTTGATATTTACTGGTTTCAGTGGGTCATAGAACCCTTTACCAAGCTTTTTTTTTCTTATTAAATTTTTTTTTCAAGTTCAGACTAAGCTTTGTTTAGTAGGCTGAGGTTTTTTTTAATGGGTATTATCCAAATGAGTGCCAAATGCAAAAATATATTTAATTTTTAGGCACACTTATTTACGGATCCTTATCAAGGGTGATCAGGAAGGTCTGAACAAGGAACTTTCAGCTCTAGAGCATAGACATCTACCACTTGAGCTAAATGAACATTTCCATTAGCTGAAAACACTAGTTGGATATGTATTGCGATTAGTCACTGCAGGGCCAAAGTGTGGCCTCACTAGCTGTCAGATGCAGAAATGTATGGTGGAATACAGAATGGGATGGGAAACATGCTCCAGAGAGTCACCATATACCTCTGCACTGCTGCCCTCCCCGCTACTGCCCAGTCACAGATGTGGGTGGAGAGGTGGAAGACGCTGGGAACAGACCCAGTGTACCATCCAGCACAATGCCAGAGGTATGACAGACTGCAGCAGTGGGGACAGAGCCAGCACTTTTATCTCCTCTCTCTCTGTCTCTGAGTCACAAGTACAGCAGGTTGGGAGATTTAGGGGCATTTTGTGCCAGGATTCTTTTTTTAAGGAACTTCGGAGTGGGGAGGGAAGTGGAGAGGGTTAGCTGAATAATAAGCAGTTGTTCTCGTAATATATCCAGGTCTCTGCTACCTACTCACAGTGAACTACCTCATGTTCATCATGGAGGACGTTAATGACCTATGCTGGAGCAGGAAGGGGTCTTTCTGAAGTTCAATAATTCCTTTATCATTCTGCATTTCAAAGTTTTCCAATGTACTTTGTATCCTCATAAGAATAAATTTCTTTTAAGCTTTCCTAGCTATCTCAGAACAGAAATAAAACAGAAAAGCTTGAGTCGGAAGAATATTTGACACATACAGCAATCCGTTTACACAACAGGAGCCGGGGGTGCAATGGCGATATATGTCCAGCCGACACGCTTTGAGCCATCTCCCTAGAACACAGCATTATCTGCTAAGCAATATGATGGGAGTTTTCTTGAAGAAAATAGTTGAGTATGTTGTTAAATGTGTTTAGCACTAAGAAGAAAACTGAAAAGCCCAAAGACAAGCACTAAAATTGTTACCTAAAAATATGCATGTGTGGGATCAGAGAGATTTACCATACATCTTTATATTTATACAAGGAATGTCACCTCTGACCTCAGGGAAGACTCTGTCTTTTATTCAGGTCCCTTGCGTAGCCCCACCTCTTCCAAGATACCTGTAAGAATTCACCCAACCATTTGGTTTTGGATCAGGGACAGCTGAGGATAGTTGATACTTTGTAACAATTTTTGAAAATGCAAGTGTACAAAACGGTGAATCGTTTCTGTTTGCATTTTCCTGCTCACACCCTCTCCTTGGCAGTTACCGCCTTATGGCCCATTTCTGCCTCTCTTGCTCACAGATAGATTCTTGTTCTCACACCAGTTTCTGCATTCTGTGTAGAAGCGTAAGAGTAGAGTAAGGGGACTCTAAAGCCCTGGAGGCAGGCATAGGAGAATTCCATCAGTGCAGGTATTGTGGAAGACAGCCACAGGTGGGCTTGTGAGGACTAACTGCTCTGATTTAAAGGGCATAGTGGTGTGGGGTGGAGCTACAGTGCACAAACCGGCTAGAGAAGATCTTATCAATATCATTCTAGAGGATGCGGTGGCCTCTAGAGCAGCACAGAATCAGGAGGGCATAAGGATCACACACACTGTTAGTCTCCCCACTTCTAAGGTATGTCTCAGCTGCAAACAGAAAGGTGTGTGCTTACCTCACTTGAGCCGGCTCAGGTTACCATGGCACTGAAGGCACTGCAATTCAGTTGCTAACTCTGGTTAGCAACTCAGATTCATCCCAGGCTCCCCTGAAGGCTTTAATTCAAGCCACTAACCAGCACTAAATCTATAGATGCATTGTCTTCAATGCTACTTGAAGCCCAGGTAGGTAATGTGCACTTTTTTAGGGAGTTGGGGGGAGGGGAATATTGTAGACATACCCTAAGAGGAACAGCAAAGACCCTCACCCCGTAAGAGGTCTCTTATTCCACAAGAAACCCCTTGAAATCAATGGAGTGAGCAGAATGGCCTTTAGAGTGTAAGCTCTTTGGGGCAGGGACCCTCTTTTGTATGCGTTTGTATAGTATCTAGGAGTATGGGACCCTGGTCTAATTGGATGTTTATATATGCAATATCAGAATTAAATAAGTTCCATTACTACCACCAACTTTGATTAAGAGGAACAAACAAATACCAAATGAATAGTTCACTATTGTCTTACACAAAGAATTTCTGCTAATAAGTTACTCTTGGGTCACTATCATTCAGTCATGTTGTTAATAGGAACGCTTCCGCAGTAATTGGTGCATTTTACACAGCACAAGATGCTGAATGGTTTTGGAATCATTAATGATTTGTGGTGACTTTCACTGTAAGGATGACAATGTATTAGTTTACCAGATGCCAGATCAGGCCATGGGCCATTAACGAGAGGGTGTTCTCTGAACACTTTGTGAACAAATAACAGCTGGTTTATTTTCAGTATGCAGACATAATCTGAAGCATCTCATATCTGATTCACTACAATGCTGTCAGATACATCATAAATTAAAGGCTGCAAATGCTCATTACCATTTCTTAGTCTTAAAAGCAGAACATTCTCTCATAGATCCAAAATATTAAGTTTACATTTCAAAGTCACTTGATAAAAATCACACAAATTTTGTGAAATATAGATTCTCTAAACAATTCTTTTAATTACACTAGTATTCCATATATATCTTATTATACAATTTGGAGCAGCAACTATATTCTCTGTTAAAAATTCTTTGAAGGCCATGGGAGTTAATAGTAAATTTGGACTATTGTATTCAAATCACCACACCCACCAAAGACAAAACAAACACATTGCTGATTGCAAGGAGCTATCTGTACATGGTGCTGGAAAATAGGGCTACACATTAGATTATGGCAAATCGATTCATTCGTAAGAGAAATCTGTACTAGCCATGTACAATGTTCCCTTTAATTTTCGCATCACATGTGGAATCGATTATGTGCACTGAGGCATGTGTGAATGTGCACCACCAATAGAGAAAACAAAATCTATCTGCGGACCCTCTGCTAATCAGCTGGGCAGCATTCGACTTTCTTCTGAGTGGCTGGACGAGCACACAGCTTTACAAGGAACACTGCTCATGTATCCTCTAAATAAATGTTAGCCAACTGAAATACTCTCTATAGGTCTACTGCATGGACAGATGTCATAATCTAGGCCATTTCTATTAGAAATGATGGAATATAAAACTGAACCAAAGGCAGGGGGTGGAGAGAGAGAGAGAATGAACTATTCTTCTACAAACGTGGTCTTTTCTGTTTTAACTTATTTTGTCATTCCACTTGCCGGATTAACCTTTCAATAGATTTAACAAACTAACTCCTCCAAAAAGCTGAAACCTGAGAAACTCTGGCTGTCTGAAGATTGCAAAGTGTGATGAATATTCTCAGTAGCATTTATGAAAGAACACAAGTTAATTCAGAGAAAGCACAAGGTCTGCATTTAAAGCGAGTTTCATTAACAATATGATTCTGAGATGAGCTCAATACACTATCACTCTCTGAATTCTCTTCTATTTACCAAATGATTAGCAGCCCAGGTTTACAAGGAGCCTGCGAACAAATTTTCAAAAGAAACAACTGTACCTCTTTGGTTCTTTATCGTGTATTAAAGCCTGAACGATTTGGGCATTGGTTTTCACTTCTTTTTACTGGACATAGAATCTTCCAACAAGCCAGTGTGCTCAAGAGGGGTTCCTTATATGTTAAATTGAAGCTATAAGATTGGTAATATATAACAAAGAGATAACTTCCTTCAGTGACTAACTCTAGTGACTAACCTTCTGAAGAAAGGATAAGTCAAAAGTTGTAAGCAATTCCTTCTCAGTTTCTAATATGAACTCCTCTCTCATTTCAATAGTTCTCTAATCTCCAGTTTCTTCCAAGCTAGACGAGATTGGCAAAATTGAAGGAAATCTTGCAAATCTAACCTTAGACATCATAAAGAAGCAAAAAGAATCACTAATCCAAGTTTTGTTTTCTTTGTTAGGTCACTTTTAACAGAGAAGCAGGAAGCTGTATCATTTTTAATAGAACAGATGATCCTTCAGTTAAAAATAGTGGCCCTGCCCATAAATTTTTAGATTAACAAAACCAATTTTATTGACAGCTTGTTGCAGAAAAAAGTGGGTAGCAATTTTATATTAACATTTATTACAGTGAATACTATACAGCCACTACTACACTAGTGCATGCATGCCCACTAATTACCAATACACCTATTGCTCTGCTCATAATTATGATTTAATTTATCCATATTGTTGATTATTTTCTTCATAAAGAATCTTCATTTACACTTATGCAGCCAGCTGCCTGATTTTTTTTAACTGAAAGAGAATCACATGGTTAAAATACAACTGGAAGACTGTGTAACACCTGTGCAGAGGGCCTTCACAAAATGGTCTTTTTGCCCTTGCTTACAGGAAAGGAATGGATAGAAATGAGTTTTCCCTGGGGAATCTAGGGGAGTATATTAACATGGTAGTTCATTCATCACCTGTTTTTTTAATGGACCCTCTACGTACTCAGTCCACTCCAAACCTTTATTACAATTTTTTGTCTCAAGAAAGGTCTTTGGATCATAAGTAACCCAGCTTTACAATAAGTGAGCTATGCTAGCTCAGACAGCTAGAAAAATTAACATTTACAAAAACTATGTCCTATGTTATTTATTCATGACTTACATGAAACTACAAAATTGGCACGGATGTCCTAGCCACCAACAATTCTGTGCAGTGAATGCTATAGCCTTCAAGGATTATGTACCATTCACATGCTCCAGTGATACACCCCAAGGGCTGTCCACAGCTTTATCTGTGGAAAATAATCAGTTCAGAAAAATCATTCAGGTTCCAACAGTGCTGGACCAGGACTGAGGCCAAACGACTAACTCAATGATCAATGGTTTATTTTACATTTCACTTCCTGGTTGCAGAGGACAGTTTCTTAGCCCTAGGCAAGAAGTGCAGGAAGTTTTATGGCAGCATTTCCTTTTCCTTTGAAGTCTGCAAGCTGTTCATCGCTCCACTGAGCGAAAACAGTAAGTTATGCAAAAGTCTTGGTTTCATTACGCCATGTCTTCAGGCAATACCAGGAAGCCACTAGTTCACTGACTTGAGCACTTTGGGTGCCACTATCTCCAAATGCATTTGAATGAAAGCAACTAAGTTTGAGCTGCCTGTGGACATTTTGAATGGGTCTAAATTTCAAGTTTACAATTTATACTGTCACCTGAACTACGTAAGGCAATCACTCTTTTTTAAAAAGGAAACATTACCTTCTAGCAACATTGATGAGAAACAGCACAATATTTAAGGGAAATCTACACTACTGGGATACACTGATATAGCTTCAGAAAGGCAGCTGTGCTGCTGTCACGTGCCTGGTGAAGATGCACTAGGAAAATAGGAGAGTGCTCTTCTTTCAGCATAAATTATTCTTGCAGAAATTTATACTATATTGGGAGGACAGCATCTCCTGCCAAGAGACATACAGCCAGCACTTAAGTTGAAATAACTGATGTCATGAGGATGGGTGTCTTTCACATCCCTAATGACTTTGGTAGCATGTACTTAAGCGGTTGTGTAAAAAAAGTCCTTAGCTTACCTAGTCTGCTCTTGAAAGCCTTCCTGTATCCTACAAAAATGAAAACATATTTTCTTCTGCCAAACAATATGATCAACAAAAAACGGCTTTTGTACCTGATGTAAGAATATACCATATATGGATCAATCTTCAAGACAACTGTGAAAATGTTTCATATATATATATATTATATATATATATATATATACACAAAACTATCCCACGATGGTCATTTAATTGACCTAACCTGGCCTCACTCACATTCACTCCTCAGCTCATGACTTAGAAAAACATCAGTTACAACGAAAGTCAGACGTTTATAAGATTTTTAAATTACAACTGAGGTTACATGCAGGTTTCAACTCCTATTAAATCTCAATCAACTGTTTGTCAGCTGCATGAATTTCTATTAAGTCACTGTGGTCTAGCTTCAGAGCACAGCATTAGAACATACACAGGGTAAATAAGTTAGCTATTGAATATTAAAGTTACAACAGAGAGCTTAATGAGGATAATGCGTATACACATTTAAAAAAAAAAGCAACTTCAGTCTGATGGTTTTCTTCAAATGAACATACTGGTTTTGGTACAGTTGCTGTTCATCAGCATTGGGTGGTTACTTGACTACTTTAAAAAAATAGAAAGTACTTTGTTCCAGAACTTGGAATCAGAACACATTTTCATCAAAAATACCCAGGTTTCAAATAGTTTCAGACACAAGTTGGTGTTTACTAATTAAATAATTCTGGACACTACGTTTCTACATGGAAGTTAAATAGTCAAAGCTAGAGAAGCAGGTCCCATGCCTTTTTCCAAAACATGTCCTCTCTGGCTAGTTACTGAGACCTCAGGTGCAAAGCGGGAGAGCTGACTGCCTTGCCAGACCCATGGGCAAGGTGCAGGAGTGTAGAGGACCACAGGTCAGAGGGAGGTTATGCGCCTGACCACAAGCACTCAGAATTGATTATTAGTTCAGCCCAGGCCCTGCTCCAGGGTGGGACAGCAGCAAGTTCAGGGGCTCAGGCCTACGCTCAGGCCAAGGAAACGATCAGTACACCCTGGCTGTATCTCTGAGTGGGGCAGCAACCAGCCCAGGCTGAACAACAGTCACTATGCCCAGGCCTTATTCAGGGAAGGGTAATAACAGTTTGGATACTCAGGCCTCTTCTCGGGCCAAGCCAGCAGTCCGTATGCTCAGGCCCTTGTTCAGGGTAGCACAGCAAGCTGTTAAGGTGTTCAGGCCTGTGCTCAAGTCAAACAAACTCTCAGCATTCCCTGGACTGCGATGTGCCCCACTCTCTTAATCCTCAGTGCTGCCCTTTGGCTGGCCTGGTGCAGAGACCATCTCCATTCTACAAAGACATAAGCAATGAGGGTCGATCCATCAGTGGCTTTCCGACAAGACTGCCAAGGATACAATCCCATGCTCTGGCTGTCCCTCAGTCTCTCACTGACACAGGCTGAGACTGGACGACAAGAGATGGGTCACTCAATTTCCCTGTTCTTTGGGTGATCAGACAGCAAGTGTGGAAAATCAGAACAGGACTGGAAGGATAGCAGGCACTAAGACAAAGCCTCAAGTATCAGGATGGTCCGTACAAAACTGGGACATTTGATGATCCTACCTGTTCTGCTCATTCCCACTGAAGCATTTGGCACTGGCCACTGTGAGAAAACAAAAGCATGGGCTAGAAGAACTATCTGGTCCAAGTCACTATGGCCATTCTTACCTTACGTTTAGCTTTACAGATTGCAACTACTGACTGTGCAAAACTACTACTTAGCCCAACTTTCTTAGATTAGGAACAATAAGAAGTCCTGTGGCACGTTATAGACTAGCAGACATATTGGGGCATAAGCTTTTGTTGGCAAAGACCCACTTCATCAGGTGCATTTGAAGTACGTCTTTGCCCACAAAAGCGTATGTCCCAATATGTGTGTGAGTGTCTATAAGGTGCCATAGGACTTCTCATTGTTTTTGAGGATACAATTAACACTGCTACCCCTCTGATACTTAGATTAGGAATGTAATCCCAGTGGGCCATCTTTCAGAGGTTCTGTACTCTAATATTCCATTGATTTCAATGGAGTTACACCAGGGATGATTATGGTTCCTCAGTATTGAAAGAGGAGGCGTAAGTATCTGAGCCAGGGTGGCTAATGAGCCCTCAATTCACTAATGGGAAATTTTACTGCAAGTGCTTTGGAAATCTGTAACAGTGACTGCCACTGATGTAGCATTTCATGCTACTGTTATGAAGTCTCTCGAAATACACTCCACAATCTTGTGGGTCTGTCAGCAATTTAATGCTACATTTTGCAGCAGGAATCTGAACAGAAATATTGGCAATGACCATGCAAACAGTCTTTTCATAGCAATGCACTTTATGAAAGATGTAAAACAGACTAACAATACAGCATGCTCTATCAAGCTAGTAACTGAGAACCATACAAGGGCCAAGTTTAAGAATGGGATGAATTTGTGACATCCTTGACTTCTGCAGCTAAGATCAAACACAACACCTTCATAAACCCTCAAGACAAGCACAATAGCATCTAACTGCCTCAACATGGCAAATCAGATCATTTAAGGTGAACATGCCAAATGGCTTTATGGAAGTTATGAGGTGCCTCTGAAATCCACAGTGTGACAGGCAGGTGAAGGGCTGCGAATATTTCAAAATTAGAGTTTCCACATAGATGTACCTCTTCCCTTATACAAGGGCATAAATGGGTTTGCACAGAACCATCTATTCATTTGAAGGCTGAGGTAAGGGAGTCCTTCCAGTTGCCTTGATGGGATCAGATCAGGTCCTTGGCTTCCTATTTAAACAAATATGCTCTGTCTTAACCATAAACCAGGAGGCAAGCAGCAGCACTAGACAAAGAAACTTGGTTTAAGCTATACAGTCTACCTAAAAAAAAAACAAAAAACATAAAGTCCTGTGGCACTTTAAAGACTAACAGGTCTGTTAGTCTCTAAAGTGCCACAGGACTTGTTGTTTTTGAAGGTACCAAATAACTTGGCTACCTCTCTGATACAGTCTACCAAGAGCAGTGTTCAATTTGTGTTGTTTGAAACAGGGAGAGGAGCTAAAGAATTGTGTAATGAGGGACAATCTGATTTCCATAGTTCTATAACCAGTCAATTTTGGTGCAATCTGATCCAGTCCTATGTGTAACTCCTTTTGCATATTAGAAGGTTACATTTATCAAAGGGATATTTTGGTGATTTGCTCATGGGGAAAAGGCAGCCCTGCTCCACTGGAGAAAAAGGCAATTTTAAAAATCGTGTCTATAAAAGCAATCTTGCTTGTACACTTCAATTTTGTTGATCTGCATGGATAGGAAAAAAAATCTGAATAGTCAGATTAAACTTCTTAACAACAAAGACTTGGTTAATGGACTGATTTGGATTTGGAATTTCTCTCAAGTTACTTTTAATTAGTAACCTAAAATGTTGCTGGACTAGCCCCTATCTTTAGTCAGCAAAATTAAAGGCTAGTTGTGAACAAGTCAAATCACTAAGATTCTGTATTAGTTAAGACACATTATGAAGGATTTAACCTTCATTTCGTTTCAGATGATCTCCACAAGCCATTAAGAAGAGACTCATCTGTCAAGTACCCAAGCAATACAGTGCCATTCAGGAATAAGAGCTGTTAAATAGCATGAAAAATCTTTTCACTTTCTTCCAAGTTGATTTCATTTAGCTAATTTTTTTTTTTTTTTTTTTACAAAGTCAAGCAATATAGGAGAACTTGGTCTGTCATAGCTTTCAGTTATGTCTACCTATCAAAAATATTTAAGTCATTAAAATATTTGTAGCACTTATGCTTGGAGATGTGGGGGGAGAGAGAGATAACTGATTCTATCAAATTAAAATGCAATAATTTTTTTCTAAAAAAAAGTTCTCTTTTTTGTTTTCATGTGTGTTAAGATGACATATTTATGCGTAAGTCTTGAAATCAGCAGCCTGTATGAGAAGACAATGGAGAATGGATTTGGCAGGGGGTGGAATTTAGCATGGATATTTTATTTAACAGTTATTGGCATGGTTTGATTACATCTGTTAACAACTGAGTGTAAAGATTACGAACATCATGCCATCTAAATAAAGCCCCAACGCCTCTTGACCACCTAAGGGCTCTAGTTGTCTCCACTACCACTTTTTTGGTTAACACTTGTCAGTCAGAAGTGTGAAAAAACCCACACACACCAATGGACATAAGTTTAACTGAAAAAAGCGCTGGCACAGACGGTGCAATGTCAGCAGAAAAGGCTCTCCCACCGCCATAACTAATGCTGCTCATTAGGGATGGTTTAATTATACCAGCAGGGGAGTTCTCTCCATGCAGCTAAATGTAAGACCTTACTGAGGCACAGCAGTAGTGGTACAGCTGCTGTGCTGTGAGGTCTGTTGTGCAGACAAAGCTGCAGCATTAACAGAGCATCTAAGGGCTGTAACGGCCTGCATTAGCAGCAGCACTTGTTTAAGCAATCTCTGGTGCACTGAAGTCTGTCCCAGCAGCTGGTAGAGGTTCTACAATATCCACTCCTGGATAACTGTGGAGTTGGCCAGACCAAGGGAGGAGAAATATCCCTGGGAAACAATGGCTCAAATGCAAATTTATTTATTTTGTAAGACTTGAGTCTGCTTGGTCACAGGAAATGAGGAAGCGTTCAGGGGACTTCTGGATGAAATCTGAGAGGAATAAGAGACACAAATTATTATTTGGAAGGTGTTATTTTAAATGTTTTTGTAAATGGCTCACTTTATGAAGATATACTCTCAGGCCTGCCCCTAGGTCTGAGCCTCTTGACTTGGTAGGGCTGAATAGAATTACAGTCTACATACAAACTGAGCCTTGTAAATCTTTTCCAAACAACTTATGTGCAGAACACTTGATTGTGACCTTGCTCACATTTCACCTTAACATACCAGAGCCTTTTGGATTCCATCTTTGTGGTCAGCTGCAAAGACTTGGTTTCTTTGAAACAGTTCAGAAATCCCAGCTTCCATTCTGAAAATTACCCAACAACTCCTTGGAAAACAAAGCTTCATGAACAACTGAGGGGACTCATTCAAGACGTCCACTAGCACCTTACAGACAAATAATTTTTTTGTAGCATAAGCATTCATGGGCAAAGACCCACTTCATCAGATGCATTGGCATGGAGGTTCCAAAGCAGGTCTAGTTCCCTGGACACTCAGTAGCCGATTTAAAAGTAGCCATCCTGTAACAAAAAACTTCAAAAACAGATTCCAAAGAGAAACTGCAGCACTATAATTTATTTGCAAATTTGAGACCATCAATAAAAGGATTGAACAGAGACTGGGAGGGGCTGGCCAACTTCAAAAGCAGTTTCTCCTCTCTTGGTTTTCAGACTTCCACATCAGCTACTGGAAGAGGGCCACATCCTCCCTGGCTGAACTGAATGCATCAGCTCTGGCCTTCCTCTTGATTAGTACTCCCTTCTTTTCATGAGCTTGTATAATTAGACCTGCCCTGGAACCTCCATTCCAACGCATCTGGCAAAGTGGTCTTTGTCCACAAAAGCTTATACTCAACAAAAAAAAAAAAAGCTATTGGTCTACAAGATGCCAGAAGACTTCTCCTTGGTTTTACGGATACAGACTACTGAAGCTACCCATCAGATACTTGTCCCCAAGAGGAGTGTACCAGGGCCCTCTATTCTGTATTTTATTCCACGTAGGTGAAACCCGGCACTTTACAAGACCACAGCTCATTGTGGCAGCTGGGATTTGCTGCTTCCATAAAACACCACATATTCCTACTCTTAACCCACCTACATGAGCAAAGGTAGGCATAACAACATTATATGAATTCTACAATTGGCAAGAAGGTTAACATACTGCCCTTTAGTAGAGAACACCACCGCAGCTAGCTGACCCCTAGAAGCTTGGGGTTACTGGACAGTATGGATGAGCTCAAGAGGAGTGAAATACTGAATCTCAGAAACTATTAAATAAGGATGATGTAGAGCAGGGATCAGCAACCCTGAAACAGGTGCCAAGAGTGACACGAGCCAATTTTCATCAACAAGTGAAGTGGGAGAGCAGCCCACCTCTCCCTCCCCATGCTGCCTGTGGATTAAGACCAGATAATCCTACCAACCGCCAACACTTTGCATCATGCTTTATTAATGAATCTGTTGTTTATAGGACTTGTAGTGACTTTATAAAGTATCACTGGCTCTCAGATCATACATAGGTGGTCAAAAAAGGTCAAATTTCAGCACTCCACCTTGGAAAGATTGTTGGCCCCAGATGTAGCGAATTACTCAACTTGGACTATTTCAAGAATGCGACTATTCTTGTGGACAAACAGAAATCATGGATGGAGGAAACCTTTACAGCTATTGTTGAACACTGACTGCAAAAAAATTTGTCATCATAATTTAGAAATCCTATCTGTAAATCAATCGTTCTTCCCATTATTACATTTAGTATCATACTGTGGAAAGCCCAGTTACACTAATTATTTTAAATTTCAATCCTCAATAAGCTCATGTGACATGTCCCAGAACAGGAAGTTGACCACAGAAGTAGTATTGACCAGTTGTGTTAGGGCTTTGGAAAACTTTGAACCTAAACTATGCAGTCATTAAACTACTGGGATTATTACTCTTAACACCTGTTTCACATCTCAGTGGCAGTAAGATACCTATATTCAGATTATAATTAATGTACACATCTAACAACTGACACATTGATGGGAAATCCATCAACCAGAATTGCTTTATCAGCTATTTTTATCTATGCACTCACTAAGTTTGCATGTCTGTTTCCATTATCTATTGAATGATCATATAACCCAAGTAGCACATCACCAATCTCTTTTGCACGACAAAAAATGTAGTAGAAATTACAGGATATATATTTTCATCCAAGAACAGGAGCTCGGCTCTAAAAAAAAAGATTACCCTCTTCTTCCTTTCATGTACAACATGACCTATAAACTTTATTTTAAAGGAATAGTTTGAAGGCTGATGAACCCAAAACTACACCCACCAGAGCTATCTTGGTTTATAAGAATATACTTATCATGCTGGTCTATGCTGTGCCTACCTGTTCTGTTCCAGGAGCAGGCAGGATAATAAATTAAACAGAAATCCTGTCTCTAGTACAGTCTGGTTCAGTCCAGTGCGAGCAGGGATGTTAAACTTCACCCTGCCAATTGTAAATATCGGGTAGGCGGGTTTCGCATTATAGATAACAAACACATGCACTTGGACTGAGGTTGAGATAGACATAGGAGACAGGTTTTTTGAGAGCCTCTAGGAAAGGATGAAAAAGACAAGGGTGAAGTCTTGGTAGGGGTTCATTATAGACCACCTAACAAAATCATCCAAAGCACACGATATGATGGTCACGAGGGAGTTTTACTACCAAGACATACGTAGGGAAAACACCACAAAAAGAGCACAGATTATCCAACAAATTCTTAGAACATATTGGAGATAATATTTATTTAAGAGGGTGGAGAAAGCTGTTACAGAGGAGGTTGTTCTAGATTTGATTTTGACAAATAGTGAGGAAGTAGTTGAGAAATCGAAAGTGGAAGGTTGTGTGAAAGTGACCATGAGTGAGTTTGTGATATTGTGGAATGGTAGGAGGGAGAAATGCAAACTAAAGAAAATGGATTTCAAGAAGGGCACACACTTTAGCAAACTCAGAGAGCTGGTAAATAAGATCCCATGAGAAGAAAGCCTAAGAGGAAAAACAATTGAATACAGTTGGCAATTTTTCAAACATATATTATGGAGGGTGCAAGAGCAACTATATCATTATGCAAGAAAGATAGGAACTATGGCAAGAGACGGCCTTGGCTTTACCAGAAGAGCTTGAATGGTCTAAAAATCAAAAAAGGGAGTCCTATAAAACACTGAAACCAGGTCAAGTTACAAACAAACAATAAAATTAGGTGGGGGCAAAATCAAAAAGGCCAAGGCACAAAACAAGCTCAAAATTAACTAGAGATATAAAGGAAACAGCAGAAATGTAGCACTTTAAAGACTAACAAAATGATTTAGTTGGTGGAGAGCTTTTGTCGGACAGATCCACTTCATCAAATCAACCTCATTTCCAGTATAGACTGACATTCATAAGTACAGAGGACCAAAAAAAAAAAAAAAAAAAAAAAATTGCAGTAAAAACTGACAAATCAAGTACATAGTACTGAAGGAGGGAGCTGATGGGAGCAGAGATGTTAAGTGTCCTGCTTGAGATAATTACAAGCATCAAAGGAAGGGAAGCAGTCCTTGTAATGTGTGAGGTAATTGATATCTCTGTTCATACCCCATGTTAATATGTTAAATTTGAATATTAATTCCCATTCACTAAATTTCTCCCTGTAATCTGTTTTTAACTTCTCTATGCTGTAGGACACAGATTCTCAGGTCTTTAACAGAATGGCCCACTCCACTGAAGTGTTCACTGACTGGCTTATGTGTATTGAGTTTCTTCATGTCTGCTCTGTGTCCATTTATTCTCAAGAGCTTCACCCTGTTCAGATGACAACTTTCCTGAGAATTTGTAGTTAAATACTCTCACCTCTAACCTCTATCTACAGGTTATTGCATTGCTAAGCATAGACCCTGCAAAACACTTGTGCACATAATTAACTTTAAACCATTGAACTGAAGCAGACTATGCAGTTATACAGAGTTATTCATATGCAGAAGTGTGTTAAAGACTGAAGCGTACATTGGTAAGTACAATTTGTTTACCAGGTTTTTGGATCTTCATTTGAGTACGATTGATTAAATTGGTGACAGACACACATAGCCAGGAAAAGAAAATTACATATTTTTAAAAGCAAAATTAGCCTTGGGTTTATATAGCTTGCACAGCAACATGAGAGCTTGAAGAAATCTCAGCAACATATACTGAACACCCAAAGGCACTTTTCTAATCTATCAGGTCTATCATCTGGATTTCTCAATATCTTAAATGTATATTTATGTGAAAGACACTAATGGCTCCAAAAGGAGCAGTTACAGGCAATCACATAAAATCTGAGGTTTCAAAATTACATAAATACAAACCCTGCTGACTCCAAAGGAGCCCAAACAGTAATCTATATGCCAAAGAGAAGCTAATTTTGTATTTTTTTCCTTCAGCATTAAAGCTAACATTATTTAAACATTTGAGAGACAGCATAAAACCTGCTCTGGGCTTTGGATTGGCTGCTGACAATAAAACAAACCGAGTGAAACGTAAATGTTTTGAATAAGTTATCCAAGTGCATTTACATTTTTGTGTCTGTGTGCATGATTATAAAAATGATTCCACTTATTGAAATCAGACTTCTCAAAGCAACTACATTGAATCATTTAATTTTTTAAATAAGTACCTCTAACAGTTGCACACTGCAGTAAAAATTTGAATTTTAGATTGAATAAATGAAGTGTGAGATATTTCCACAAAAATAGAGCTACTGTCTGAAGACAGACTGCAACTTAATGCGGTTCCATAAAACCATCGGCTGTAGCAATGCATCTTTTATAAATGTTATCTTTATTTACACTGTTAACTTTTTATGCCCTTGACATATGGCAGTGGACTTCACTTTACAGTGAAAAATAAGACCACTAGACAGTACTTTCCATCTTCCTTTTCATTCCTACAAGTCAGCTGGTAACACAACCTAATGTTATCAGCTTGATAGTGCATGTTGAATATACTGCAGATGGATTTCTTAAAATATTTCAGTGTTCCTACTTGTGCAGTTCAAGTGATTAATCTTGAATTTGGGAGTTTGTGCTCCTGATGCAAGTTTATGCAAATTACAATGAATGTTATAGAACTGCATGAATAACTGGAGGAAGAGAGAGAGACTGGATCAAGAACTGTTAATTGGTAACCGGTCAGTAGTCATGGATATTAGTTGAGGTTTGGAAAGAGATTATTTACTGATCTGAGCCCATGAGGGATGATCATTATCTCGTCTGACCTTCTACATAAACAGACCATAGGACCTCATGTAGTAATCTTTGGCATGAAACCCATAATTTCTGTTTGAGCACTAGCATATGTATTTTCCTGTGTTCCCCGTACTGGTTTAAAGACTTTATCCGGCAATGCACTGAGAGCCCTCAAAATACAAAATAAAGTCAATAGCATTTGAGAGTGTTCAGAATAGTATACTGTGAGCATTAAGAAGCCATTAGGTCCTAGAGAAAAAAAAGAGATCTCAGTACTAAGGCTAAACAGATTAAAAAGTTACTTCTCCACAATGCTCCATAAAAGGTACACCCACAAGGGCACATCTCGAACAATCATTTCTGCACAAGGTAATTCTTCTCCAAGTGGTCCCTTGAGGTGAATGTAGAGCAGTGCCCTCTTGGAGGAGGGAGAGGTTTGGAGCCATTAGTGTATAGTACGGTGGACAGCTTGTCCCATGACTGAAGCAGGTATAGATCCATAATCTATAATGCAATGTTATGCAAATGTGTGTTCTAAGGACCATGTAAGCGCCCTACAAACTTCTCTGAGTGGGACGTTATGCAGGAAGGCAGCTGAGGCATCCATCACCCATGTGGATCGTGTTAACGGCAGGCTCTTACTATGAGTTGCATACCAAAGATGAATGCAGGATGAGATCCATTTGGACAGTCACCAATACATGCATGCCCCCGGATTGTGCCATTATGGAGACAAAGCGTCTTTCATGAAAGATTTCATTCAAATCAAGGTAGAATGCAATATCCCTACAGAAATCTAGCATCTGCAGTGCCACTTCCCTCAGAGAGAGGGAAACACAGTTAGTGATATGAAAGGCTAAAGCAACTTTAGGAAGAAACTGAGGGTACAGTCAAAGCCCAATGTGGTCTTTGGAAAACAGCATATTTGGAGGTGACCACATGAGTGATGCTATCTCCCCATCACTCCTGGTGGATATGATTGCCACAAGGAAAGACCTTCATTGATAAATACAAAAGAGAATATATCACAAGAGCTACAACAGGGAGGTGCCATGAAGGTACAGGATGATGGGCATTTGGATAAAGTTTAGATACTCCAGAGAGGAATTGTTTAGTAGTTGGATGGGCAAAGACTGATTTATTGTCGATCGGCTCATGAAAAATGGAAATAGCCAATAGATGTATGCATGAGGGGATGGTGAGCCCTGGATCTGAGGTATAAAATATATTCCAGTTTAGCTGGGAGAGGTGCCATGACAGGGCATAATCGTCTCTGATGGCACTAAATGGTGAATCAAGTCCATTTAATTTGGTAGGCATTATGAGTTGAGGTTGATGTCTGTCAAGGAGGATGTGCCTCACTGTTTCAGAGCAGGGAAGGAGAGGAAAAACAGCTAAAGAAAAGGGGGGGGGGAAGTAAAGTCTTTGAACATTTGGTCCGACAGGAGCAGAAAATCATGAGGGTCCATCTGCCACTGAGGATGGAGAAGGAACTGGCAGGATCTGTGCTGCATATGCGAAGTGGGCAGCCAACAAACTCAGACATCTGCTGTGCACGCACAGGCCAGTGAGGTGCTCCTCTAAAACATTTCATACTCCCAGCACAAGGGAGCGCCAATACTTGGACTGGAGCACTCACAGGGACCATCCAAAGAAGGAAGAACTGCTCCTCAATTACATTTATTTCAAGCTCACATTTCTAATAAATCTGCAAATTTGTAGTTTATTTTCACAAGTGACGGCACAAATAAGAGTACAACAGGTATGCCTGATTTCTTCTGCCACTGAATTAATGGGTGAAGGGGAAGGTCTATTGGCATTTCAGTAGCATTCTTGCTAGGATTAAAAATACAGCAATGCAGTGCCTCTTTAAATATAACCTTTATTGTCAAATGGTGCCAGTTACCAAATATGTTACGTGTAAGAGTGATATTGAGATGTCTCACTCTTAGTTCAACACTATGGCTTTTTGAATTAACTTGCAATCCAAACTGTTTATATAACTTGTTGAGGTAAGGTCTGTATGTGTTGTTTTGAAGTATTGCTAACAAAATTGTCAGTACTGATTCAAGCATTCTGAAACCTCTTGACAAGGAAAGCCTACTTTAAAAGTAATAGGTTTCTTTGTATTTCAAGGACTTCCTGCGGTTACAGGAAGTCCTGAAACAACCTGACATTTTCATGTCTAGATGCAAACTTCAATATTTCAGAATTCCTCCTAGCAATATCCAGTTAAAAACAGATAAACAAGGAAAGCTAATCCAACCATGCCCTAAAACACATCATTGTTATGCAGTGACAGGGTGCACACTACCCCAACAAACAACTGAGGATTCCCCTTCTCCTACACAGATAATGGGGGGCATATCTTTAAGGTGGCTTTGTTAGAAAGACAAAGGCAAGAATGCCTGACAGAAAGTAAGTATCTTTACCCAGGCTTTGGTTGAAGCTCAAGATTGGGAATCATTTATCACATCTGCTTGTCACATGGAGACTCCCTTCTGAAGCATGTCACTCAAGATTTTCTTCTTTTGACCAATCTTTGCTGATTGCTGCTGTGTCAACCCATGAAGCTTATATCTGCATTATCACAATGTGCATAACTGTGGCCAAAAGCTAAGAGAGTAAACGAAGCAAATATTTCTTGGTCTGTTTGAACTGTTCCAAGCAGACAGATTCCCTGTTTTAGTTTTTCAAATCTATTCTCTTAATAGCTATGCCAAGGATTTGCACAGGCATTTCCCTTAACTTCAAGCGGCAGTCATAACTTGAATGGGGTAGAGAGATTCACAAGTAACAAACCCCTTTGAATCAGATATATCCCCTCCCTCTAAGGGGAAGTTTTATGAAAGGTCTTGAGAAGCCATTATCAAAAATATCCTAAAAACGAAACTTTTAAACTTCCTAAAACACAAGCCTATGTTATTTTATATTAACTACATCCATCACAATGTCTTTGGACATTTCCAATAGAAGATATGAAAATTACTTGATGTCATTCAACAAAATCTAAAAATATTCAGCTCTACACAAAGCTGTAACTACCATTATCCAAAGAGCCAAATATTTTGTTTCAAAATTGTGGGGTTTTTTTTAAATCGATTTATGAATTCTTACTAAGGGGTGGAGGCTGAACTTCTGCTTTTAAATCTAAGGAAAAACTTTAAAAATATCTGAAAGGATGCAATTACTAGGGAACATACCACAACATGACAACATTTATACCTTATATGTGTGTTACTGAAAAGTAATTATCGCACCGTTTTGGAAAGAGAAACATCTGAGCTGGCTTTTATATTCAAATTTGGCACATTAACACATGGTTTAAATCGTGATGGGAACTTTCTGAGTCACTATAGGGGCTTCTCTGCATACTTGGCTTAATCTAATTCTTGACCTTCCCCCCCACCCCTCCACTCTCTGATTTGCTCACCTTGATTATCTTTTTCTGATTTGTCCTCCTTGCTTACTGTTTTTGGTTCTCTGTGCCTTAAATATTGAGTCTGTTCTGGTCTGGCTATGGTCTAAAGAAGTGGGTCTGTTCCACGAAAGCTCACCTAATAAACCGTTTTGCTAGTCTTTAAAGTGCTACTTGACTGCTTTTTGTTTTGATAGTGTATAGACTAGCACGGCTTCCTCTTTGTTATTGTTCTTATTTAGAAGTCAGACTCAATCCATTCAATGAACAGTGGAAGCAAATATCAATTCAGGTTCCCCTTCCAAAAACAGGAAAAAAATGGAACCCTGAGGAACACCACATTGGCTGGTCTCAGCTATTGGAATAGAGAATTTGGAGCAAGGTAGTATCCCAAGCTGACAAGAGACAAAATACATGAGACTTTAAAGTCTCAGAGGAGTAGCTGTGCTGGTCTGTAGCCTCACAACCAACAAGCGGTCCTGTGGCACCTTAGAGACTAACAAGTTTATTAGGGTCATGAGCTTTCATGGGTAAGACCCACTTCTTCAGACGACTGAAGTATAAGTGGAGCGGGTTGATGCGATTTATATAGGAGGGAGGTTATCACAGGTCTCTTGCCATTAGATAAATACCAAGATGTAGTTAAGACATTTATTTTTAAAGCTGAAAACAGTTATCCTCTGATGGTGCATTTGTACTAATCTATTTCTATTACATAGAAGTAACTGTCACTGTGACAGTCAAGCAGAATACCCAGGTCAATAGCTGAGCTAAGCTACTTGCCTGGTGTCAGCAACCATACACAGCTGTTTCATCAATACTGAGAAGAGACCAGAAGACGACATGAGACACATAATTCTTCCCTGTATAACAGGAGGGACAGAAAGGCTTGTCAGATTGAAACTGAACACGCACAGACAGTGACAAAAAGATAGAGCCTATAAGCCATGTCTACACTAGCTGGCTATTTCAAAGTTGAAATCGACGTTAGGCAGTGAACCATCAAAATCACTATCCCCATCAGAAGACGGGAATAGTGCCCTACCTCAACGTTCAACATCCAAGTAGGGCATATGTAGACAATCCACATCCTGCTACATTGAAATAGCACGGTCCTCCATGGTGGCTATCAGCTGAGGGGTGAGCCACTCTGTCCAGCCCCTATAGGGCTCTATGGTCCCAACGTGCAGCAGCCCATTAAGCACCATGCCTCTGGATTTCCTGTGGGAGGAAGCTGAGAGCATGCAGGCAGCAGCACAGACACAGGCACCCCCTGCACCCCCTCCAAGGGCCCCAATCCACAACCCAGCACCCATGGCAGCCAGCCAGCCTACTGAGCGCCCCCAGGAGGACTCAGGGCTCCCAACTGTCCAGCCAGGAGGGGAAGAGGCACCAGGACCCCTCCTGGATGGGCTCAGCAGGGTTTCGTAGCCCCCTTATTTCAATCAGGGCAGCTTTTGTGTGTAGAAGCTCTCCTGCGGGGCCCATTTCGATGTAGTGCATTCCTACCAGCCCTGGAGGATGTGTGGACGCTACATATCGAAGTAGCTTATTTCAACTTCATTACTTCAAAATAAGCTATTTCAATGTAGCGTCCCAGTGTAGATGAAGCTATAGAGATGTAAGCCAGGGAGATCTGGAATAAGCTGTACCCACCTAAGTTATGGATACAAAGATTGAGCTGAAATAAAACAAGAGGCACTCTGTTGTTTTAACCCCATTTCCTAACTTCCATATTATATTTGGTAAAGAAATATTACATTGTTTTTACAGAAGCTGCACCGTTGCTCAGACCAAAAGGGCTTACAGCTGCCGAACCCACTGGGGCCTCTGGGATAACAAACAAGGGGCTGCAGTACAGAGATCCAGGATAGAGTCACATGGTTCCATCCAGAGTGAGGTGCAGGAAGTCAGACCTGTCATGCGAGAGTTGCCTTCAGGGCAGATTGTTAGGTCTAACGCACTGTTTGCCCTATAATTGTAACTAGGCCCTAACCTGAAAGTCCTGCTGTGAGTTTGGACCAGGCCCTACAGACGCTTTCTTAAAGGAAAGAGATCACTGGTTCCAGTTACCACACTCCTGAAAATAAGATACTCGGCAGGAGCTATTATTCCAGGGAGAGATGAAGGAGTAAGTAAACAGTTTCAATCTGCTTCTAGGAGCAAGAACTGCATTAACATGGTTGAGCCAGAAACTTTGAGCAGTATCCCTTCCTGATCAATTTCCTAAGCGTCTTATAATCCTTACATTTTGACATTCAACAAATTAACATCAACCTCTGAAAACTAACAGCAGCATGTGACCCACAATGTACACAAATTAACCTCACAAAGCAGCCAATAGAGAGTCTGTGCCAGACAATACAGCTGCTGGTTGGTGAACCCTAGTTTGGTGACAGCAATTATTCAAAATACCCTCCAACAAACATTTATAGATATTAAATATCCTCTTAAAATTGCATATTCATATGAAAATCTTCTCTCATCAGCTGTAGTGAACTAATTAGAAGTGAGACAGGAACAACAATATACTGCCTTAAGACCTATCAGACAAAGTGATAACTACATAAATCACTCAGTCTAACAGAAATGAAATAGTACAAGCCCACCATCAGAGGATAAATGCTTCTAGCTTTGAAAATAAATGTCTCTGCTATGTCTCAGTATTCACCTAACAACAAGAGACCTGTGATAACATTCTATTCCATTGGTGATATGAAAAATGGATTAAGATACCATGTCCTCAAGGAGCTGTTAAAACTTTTTACTAAATTTATCGTATTCATGTAAAAATACCCTTGATTTTACAGTACATTTATACAATCAAATTTTTTGAAATCCTGAATTATAGATTTAAACAAAGTCAATTAAAAAGCCCACATAAGCACCTGGCACCCTGTAAACAATAATGCTCAGTAATGTATTTCATAAACAATATTGCAATTATTTAACAGCACCTTTTAAAATTAATATGTTAATAAGTTACTTAAGGCAAAATAAAAGCTTGGTATATAAATGTGGGAGAGGTGCTGAGGGTCACAAAAAACAAGGCAATTTCAAGGATCACCTTCAATATAGAAACCTATACTTCAGTCTAAAAATATTACCTCCTCTTCTTACAAAATTACCGTAACTGAAAAAAATCTGAAAAAGAAACTGAAAAGAAAGTTAATTTGTAAGTTGACAGCAAATGGTTATATTCTATTCTCTGTAGGTACTAACTGTGATCAACAAGCGTCACAATGATTGTGTGCGCACAACTGCGAGGCACAAGAGTGCAGTGGGCTGGCAGGGTTTTCTGTTTGGGGATATGGAAAGGGCTTTCTTAGTTGTTTTCTCTGTACTTACGCTGAGCAAGCAGGCTGAAGAAACAATTGAGTAGTTGAAGCAGAGGGCAGGGATGGTCCTTAGCTCTTGTTGGAGTTCAGGCAAAGAGAAATGGTAGAAAGTGCCATGGAGTCTGAGCAGCTCAGCGGGCTGCAGGATGGGAAAACCCATTGACTTCCTATTGGATGTCCTGGATTACTATTTGGTCTTTCTGTTGAACTGTGCCCCTGACTGGGCCTGCTTAATAAATGCTTTAACTCTACATTTGGGGGGGAAAAATGTACCGCCCCTATGGCTTCCTCTTCCCTTTGTGAAACACACAGCAAGAGGAGTCAGAAAATCATTATAAACACAGATAATGTGGTTCTGGTGGTTGAACTGGATCCACACAAGTAGACCTTTATAGTCCCCTTGAAGTCAGTGGTGACAAGGGTCTGCTTGCAGGGATCCCAGGGTCAGGGTCCATATATGGCAGTGGGATTCACAAGCACTTGAGACACCTGTAAATGCATTTACAGGTGTCTCAACTGCCAATTTTAAGTGGATGGTGTCCCATCAAGACTGGCTCTAACTTCAGGGTTTGCCATTGATCCATGAGAGACTGTGATGTCCCCTGCATAAGGCATTTGACTGGGAGTCAGGCAGCCTGTATTTACCTGTGTCTGACAAGCTGCATGAACTTTAGCAACTGATTTCACCTCTGTGCTCATGTTTCCCTTCAGACCCTTTGCATTCTTGTCTATCCAATCTGCAAACTCTGTCCAAAATTGTACAATAATACTGCACTGAATCAGAGATCAATATTGGAGGCAGCACGGCACTAGCTTAGTGTCAGATAGCCATGAGTTAAGAAAATTTAAAAACTCCTTAGCTTTTGACAGCTTGTCAAAGTACTTAAAAGACCAGTTTACTGGCTGCTGAACAATGACAATTTTATGTCATTTGGGAGTCTTCAATCCATGGGCTTTGCAAAATATTTAGAGAAGAATCTATGTTGCCCAAAAGAAACATCACTAAATCCCTCCCACACCGTACAAGCGCTCTCACAAACAGGAATCCAAAACTTTATACTGATGGACCCGTACAGCAGGCTAAGTGAGATGTACTTGATTATTCACTGAAGCATAAGCAGCTTAAGTTCTGAGGAAATGCCACTACTTGGTACCATGCAGTTCATGAAAAACTAAAAGGCCAGTAAGTAATGAAGTCTAGGGAAGAGGTTCCTAAATTATAATGTAAAACATTATTAATGCTCAGAGTTCTGGTTACCCTTTGTTGCCAACAATTAAAAGTAAAATAGAGCCTATTAATGCAACTAACGATACGTCTTTCAGACACTTGTCTCTGCCCTGGAGACATAATGATAGCACACAAAAGTGATGCTGCATTCAGTATTTCATCTAATTTGGAATGAATGCTGAGGACAGTTAGTTCAGTAAGCTCCTTAGCCACTCCATCTCCTTCTGGAAAAGAAATGAGTCTGGTGGATCTGATTGGCCTTTTGCCAGTGAAGTTCATCTTTAAAAGAAAAAGGGAGAAAGCACATAATAGAAAGGGAAAGCTAATGTGAAGGTGTTCTTGGACCAGTGGACTGTTGGCACGTAAGCAAAGGCACTTTTGATTCTGAGTTTACTTTATACATTACTAGTGTGACTGACCCCTCGACCATCCCTAAAGGGTCCTGCGCTTCCAGGTGGCTCCTTGTGGGTGACTCAGGGAGGCCCCCCTCGTTGCCCTGGGATTTCCCAAAGGCAGGGGCCTCCCTTTACTAAGCCATGTTCATCATAGGCCAGTCTGAATTTGGGGTGGAGGAGGTTCCCTTCTCCTTCTGCCTTGAGCTGCTCCAGCCCCACTCCAGATGGTCAGTCCTACCAGGCAGAGTGCTGGGGGCAGCTCAGTCGCACCCACTGCCCTGGACTCCAGCCCAGGGACCCTAGGCAAAGAGGAAGCCAGTGGAGCTTTTTGCCCCTGCCCCACAACAGTTCTCTTTCCCTGAGCCTCTTCACCCACCACTACGTACCCTGATCTTTCCCCCGTACCATGCTGCTGGCTGTGGTCTGGTCCACTCTCCACACCTCCAGCCTTGTTCCCTCTGGGCACCATGCCCCACTGTTGCCAGGGCAAAGTCTTTTATGGACAAGCCTGAAGGCCTATGCAGCCTGCAGCACTGCGCTCTCTGGGAACTTACAAGGGGGAACAAAATGTTCCCCCTTCCCCAGGCACCTGCTGGCTGCAGACTGTGATCTGCCACACTAGATAGATTCTTTTCATGCTTTTCTTTCAACTCTTCTGTTTTACACAACTTTCGGCCTATGTGGTCAGATCTTCAGCTGGTGAAAGTGAGCACAATCACACCAACTTCGGTCAAGAAGCTAGCAACTTCCATCTATTCCATACAGCCCGCCAACCGTAGATATCTGGCAGTGTTCAAAGAGCAATGCCTTATGCTTTCAACGGCATGATCCTGTGTTCATGCTCCTCAACAAAATATACTGTTCCCAAAATTCAAAGTTTGTGAAGTGGGAAAGTGCATTTTTAAAAAGGTGTTTATGGCGACTTTCAAGCTCATTTTGTAAATCCACACTAGAAGTAGGAAACTACTAAGTAAGCTAAGCTTTTTACCACAACATTCCCAGAATCCAGACCCAGCCAATGGATGATTTCATTGCTGTGTCTGCTACCTGTTTCCTTAATCAGATGAAAATAAGTCACTTTGCTGGCAGTAAAAGACAAGCATTCACTCTATTAGATGATTTCTTCCAAAAACCTATCTGCAAGCATCAAGCATTAACATAATTTATTACAACAATTAGAATGCATCCTTGTTGTCTTCTAATTAGATTATTCCTTGTACTGGTAATTATATTAGACAAGAGAGAATAATAGTTTCAGATTTCTAAAATCATCTGTAGAGTATATGAGGAGAGAATGATCAATAATGCTAATCTACTGGAACACAAATTCCCAGAAAGAGATATTTTATCATGAGCGATCCTTTATATAATCAGCATTATTTCTCAAAGTGCATATTAATCTCATCCGCAGCTAAAAAAGCATAAACACAGAGGAATAAACACTGAGCAACTGTCAAAAATGCAAGATGAAAAATCCACATCCACATCTTTGTAGAGGTCATATGAGAATTGTTTCTCCTTGATTGCGAACGTGGGAATTAGCATTAAGTTTATTTTATATCAGTACAGGAAATAGGAAACGGGGCTGCAAAATATTCCCTTAGCTTCTACACCAGTGCTGATGACATTTTTAAACATTCAAAAAATTAATTGGGTCTCCTTTAAAGACTTTCATAACAGTGAAAGCCATCAATGTATATGTTGTCCTTGTCTTCCCTCCCCCGCAATTATTGCCACATAATTAATGATCAAAGCTGGGCTTTCAGATGAATGGGTTCAGAAACTATCCCGACCAACACCAGACACAAATGTTTTGATTTAGTAAAAAAATAATAAAATAAAATAAAATAAAATAAAATAAAAATAAGAGCCTGTGAAAAATACTGTGCTGTTAACCTGGAGGATCAGAGTACAAACTACAGATACATCACAGAGAGCAGCAGGCAGCCTCACATTACCCCTATCTGCATAATTGAACCCTACCCTGAAAAACACCATCTTTGGAAAGTCAGAGCTGTCTCTATGCTCATCCAGTTCTTGGTCCCTCTGCTGAATGCAAACAGATGGCAATTTATGCACACTGTGGTGGGGATTTTTAATCATATAGATACCTGTGCCCTGGATAATGGACTGAGACCAAAACACCTCCTAGAGCTGGCAGACAGTCTACTGTTACTACCAGTGTGAGCTGGATTTCACCTGGCAATGGACATGATGTGGGACTCAAAAGGTTCTATACTTCCAATGTCATTTAAGGTCTTAATTCTAAACAAAGGAGAGGAAAAAAAAAACAAACCTCATAACTTATTACCACAAAACTCCATTTATCTTCTGCACCAAAATTCCCCCATTTTTCTCAGGTATTTTGCAGAAGTTGTGGGAAAATTTTTTTCCTATTAGACTCTCTGGGACAAGATACACTCAAATATAATATTCAGCATCAACCCAAGGGACTCTCCAAGTGCTTGTGAAATTTTGAGGCAGCTGTCAGCCCAACAACCATCACAATAACTGAGGACATTCCAGCATGGAAGTTAAAGCCAGAACTTTTAGCCACTGTGCCTTCCCAGTTGAAATCACAACCACTACATACAGAGACTCATGGAGTGCGGGGAACACAAAATGATTGTGCATAATTACCTGGAGTGGGTAATTTGCAGACCCCCAAATTACAACACTTTTCAATCCTGACCAGCACCCAAATCAACCTGACTGCTCTGGAACAGAAATGCAATACCCCTCCGGATAGTAAACTGCCCCCTTTCTCATTATGCAAGCAACAAGAGCCAGGATTTGATCCATTGTGTGTAAAACTTAGGGGAAGGCTATTGTACAGAAGGAGCAGGAAAGAGAAACTCAGCTTAGACACAAAATCCTGGCAGTGACTGGTTACCTGAAAGGCCATCACCACCATGTGCCCCTAAACAAACTTTACAAAAGCTTTGCTAGTCTTGACTGCTTTTTGTTTTTACAAAAGCTTGACATTTTTGCTGGCAGATACACCTTAACAGCAACATGTAGCAGTTCTTTCAATGCCCATTGTGGAACAGATGCAGTGGCTGAATTCAAGCTGAAAATGCATGTTCCTTACCTCCAAAGACTAGTAAAATTCACCATTTATTTTTAATGGAGTAAAAAGACAACTGTGATTTCTTCTCCCACCACAGTAGTTCCAGTTGCAAGCATATGACAATAGACAAAGAGATGATGTAAATATCACTGAGTATGTTGCTCAGTATCTGTTTTGCTTAAAAAAAAAGTCTCAGAACTTGTCTATTCCAAGGTTCAAGTGCCACAGGCAGAATCTGACAGCTGAAGACCTTGTTTTTAAGCACAATTGTGAACCATCAGAGTTTGCCCATGACACTTTTACCTTGAGTAGACAACTTTTGAGATATACACAAAACTGTAGAATCCAAATTAAGAAATAAGACATGGAGTGTGTGGAAAGAGTCTCAGAAATATTAACAGCTGAAAAATATAATTAGTTGCCATGTAGTACTTGTAATTTATGTCTGGTCTGTGGCAAGCTACCCCCACAGAAACAAGTAGAATCATCTTATTATGAGGCTTGGGAGTATGATGAAAATCAAACTAACTTTGTACAAAGGGACAGCCTGGTAAATCTCTGAAGAGGTGTTCAGCCTTTATTACTTTGATGGATTTGTAATTGGAATACATAGTATCATTGCAAACAACCATTTATCTCTGTGAGGCAAGAAATCTGCAATACGCTGTTCAAATATACATAGATACCTAAATCTTACCCTAGCCAAGCGGCAGAACAACAAAACTCAGACACCACAGTGTAAATATGCTGAAGAGAGAGTCACAGAGGGTCACTACATACAGAGTTTATACAAGAAGCAAGAAGCTTCCAAGAAATGAAGTAAAAGCCAGTTACCATTTGTGTAACACCTACCACACTCCGTTAACAAAATACATTGTTATTGCAGGAGCAGATTAACAGTGGATTCTCAGAGGCATCATTAAAGACAATGAAGCTGTCTGGGTGGGTGGAAGGTTAGAGTCTCACTTGACTGAGTGCACCTGTCCATAGTTTGTAGAGAAGACAGCAATGCTTGCATGGATCTGGGTCCCATCTCATTTGAGTCCACTCATGGCTACATGAGAGATGTTAATATTCTATACTTTGGCCTAAAATTATTGCATTATCTGGTGACAAAGTCTTGCACACAATCCAGCTTGCTTTCAAGTAAAAAACACTCAGAAAACAAAAATATACAGTACAGGTGCTCATCTCTACCTGAGCCGACCTCCGAAATACAACTGCCAAAGTATCACATTCAGCAGCTGAGGATGATAAACCTTCTGGTTTTTTCAGAAACAGTCCCTCCATTCCCTCTCTATGGAGCACAGAGAGATTCACACTGAATACACATAGGTCAAAGAAATCCACTATGCAAGGAGGAGGAGATTTTAACAATAGAGAAGCACTGCAGCGTCAACAAAGTGGGTAGTAGTAGTGAGCACTTAGGCCCTAGGTTCTTAGCGTATTATGGATGCTTCATGCTCCTGTCATTTCAAACACACCTCTTCCGCCACCAAAGACTTAGTAGCTATAGCAGAAGTGTTGCTATGGCATCTAGAAAAGCTAGCCATGGACCGGAAACAATTGTACTATGCACTATGTAAGGATATCTCCAGAATAACCCAGATTAATGAAAACTAAAGAACTTCAAGCAATAACAAAAATAAATAAAAATAAAAAGACCCAATTTTGTTTTGTTAAGTTTTTACACTGAACACATTTCCTTTAGGATGTTCTATGATTAAATCACTAACTGAGATTCATGCCATCTGGGTTTTATTACCTGGCTCTGCAGATTTTTTAGGTTCAGGCAAGTTTTTAATCACTCCGTTTTAATTATCCATCCATAAAATTTGAAAATAAATTCACTCAATATTTGCAAGGCACTTGATGTCATGCTGACAAGGGATTATATCAGCACACTTGTGTAAAAAGTCTTGAAGTTCCAATTTCACTCATATTTGGGGACACTTTAGCAGCTTGCATGTTCATGACATTGATTATTTGATTCAAATCAACCAACTACTTTTCTTTCTAGAACGAACATGCTTGTGGGACAACCTTATTATTACCATACAAAGAAAAAGTTTATGTACCACTATATGTAATAAAGAAAAGGAATGTTTATACAATACATGCCGTGAGAACTTTCTCTGGGCTTTGAAAGTTAAGGAATAAACAATGAGTACAAATTCTAACAGAAAATATTTAAAAATGGACACGAGATGTGTGCAGATTGTTATTGAATCACCCCACATAAACATAAAAATACAAAATGCTTGAATAACTTCATACCAAAAAAAAATTTTACTATTTTAAAATAACATTTAACCAGTTTTAATGATTCAGTGAAGTAATCTGAAACTACAATGTACAAAAGAGGACAGGAAAATAACCCTGCAGTTTACATTATCTGATTTACGTGTAAATCCATAAAGAAAGTGACAGACATCTTATGTTTTTATTGCTTTGTTGTATAGATCATCAACAAAGCAGAAGGGGGGGAGACAATTACATATGATTTTGGACAGATTTTCTTTATGCACTTTACAGACAAGCCCAGAGAGACTACCTGTGAGTGTCTTCCAGGGACAGGGCAGAGCCATCAGGCCTGACATGGAGCAGCTAAATTGGCAGGCTTAGGCTATGTCTACACTATATGATAAAGTAAAATCAGTTATCTGGATTTCACAATGTCACTGATTTTAGGAAGCACTAAGATCAATATGATATCATCAGAAGTGGGTGGGTACAGCATCAAAATCAAATTTAAAAGTTTGAATGCAGGCTAGTGTGGAAGCGCCACACAAACTCCATTTATTGTTGCCACAGTCAATCGCCAAATACTGACTATTGCAGCAGTGCATTCTGGGAATCCATCCCACAGTTCCCTCATCCCCATAGCATTCTGGGTATTTTTGCTAAAGCAGCATGGGAAAAAATGCCCCTCCAGTGGCTCTGGTTATGTGATTTCATTGCTCTCATTCCCCTCCTGTGGAAAGCAAATGACCATTTTTCCAGAAGTAAAGAAGGGAAAAGTAGGGCATCAAAGAGTGCCAAATTAACTGAAATCTCTTGCTTCTATAACTGAGTTGCTTTTTATAACTGAATTGTCAAAGATTTTACAAAAAGCAGCAGGTGTGTGTCTTCTCAACTGGCCCTCCTCCCTTGATTACAGAAACATTATACCTGAAAATAATACAGGAACAATGCAAAGCTTGAAGGAGTAGGATAGTAAAACTTTGGAAAAAAATTTTGTAAGGCAAGGTTTTGGCTTCCCAGCTCATGGCACAGACGTCCCCAACATGGGGAATAGGGCTCGCCAAATTTACGCACACATGAATACTTCTGTGTCCTTCTTGTGTGATCAACCAGGAGTCTGTCTTTCCCAACTGGCCCTCCAGCCACTTTCCCTTTGTTAAGGGGACCAGAGTTTGAGGAAGGCGAAAGAGATAGGATAACTGAAATATCAAAGATTTTACAAAAGGCAGCAGGTGTCTGTAATGGGCCTCAACTACAGCAAGGTGTCTGTGTATCTGTCTTCTCAATTGGCCCCCCAGCCACTTTTCCCTGTGTTAAGGGGACCAAAGCTTGAAGAAAGAGAAGGATGGAAAAGCTTTGGAAAAAGATTTTTAGCTTCTGACTTCACTACACAGAGTTGTCCAATGCAGGGGATGGGGCTCGCCCAATTTCAACAAGCAGTGTTGCTCAGGCAGGGGTGAGGGCAGCCCCAGCTGACTGTTAGGAGGCAGGACCACTCATCTCATGGGGGTGGGTTGGGTCAATCAGAAGACTGACTGTGCAGGGGACACCCTCCTCATCATCATAGGAGTGTGTGGCATCCATAGCCACAGAAGCAGTTGATGTGGCATTCTGCCCCCCG
Source organism: Carettochelys insculpta (assembly GCF_033958435.1). Lineage (NCBI taxonomy): Eukaryota > Metazoa > Chordata > Testudines > Carettochelyidae > Carettochelys > Carettochelys insculpta. The sequence continues at coordinate 46,865,457 of NC_134147.1, read as the reverse complement.
AGAAAGCCCCGTAAGTCTTAGCCACTGGAGGGAGACTTCCCCCCATGCAGCAGCAAGCCTCTGAAAATATTTTTGGGCAGGAGGTGTGGGGTCCATATCTTGAGTGCCAGTTGAGACGGTCCCCCTGGCAGTTGCAAGCCCCCAAAAATCTTTCCCGCCCTGGGCGCCCTGACTGTGCACAAGCCAGGACATGGTGCTGCCTGGCAGCATAGTCCATGCTAAACAGCAGGTATGTCATTTTACTAGGTTGGGAGCTAGCCCCATGAAGTGACTGGGTGTGGAAAAGACCCCAACTGCATGGCACCGAGGGGGAGGAAGAGAAGGCCCCTGCACAAATGTAAACCCCTGAAAACATGTTTCTCGGCCTCTCATACAAGAACGACCCTCCCTCACCCCCACCCCAAAAAAGCCTACCTGACATGGGATGCAGTGGGGCAGGGGCTGGCACCAGTGCAGAAAACTAAAATCCAACTGCACAGCTTGCAGAGGTAGAGAGAGAACCATGAACTCCAGGTTGGGGCTACTTGTAATGGGTAGATGCACTCTCAGTGCTGATAGCAGAGAAAAATTTCTCAGCCTCTCATACAAGCATGACCACACAACCACAGGCTTCCTGCTCCTAAATTCAAATCCCCAGACTCCATGGTAGCTAATTCCTGCACACCTGGAGAGCAGCAGAGATGGAAGTGGCCAGAACATAGGACTCTGGGGCCTTGTGGGACACATATAGGACACCTCTGGAGACTATGGAATTTGATTCAAATACATGGCATACTCCAGATCTCTTAGCTTGCCAGCCTGGGTAAGCTGTGCTGGGGTCCATGATCATTCCTTTCCCCCCGCCCCCCCCACCCCACAGCCATGCTGCTCACTTCTAGAAGGCTGCTGGCTTCTTCTGCAGAAAGACCATGGACTCTTCGGAAGACAGCATAATGGGCAAACAAAAGCTGCAAAGGGAAAACAGGCTTCCCCTAAGGCAACATCTTACAGTTATGCAACCATGATTAAATATTCTTCCAATGCAAGGAAACATGCATTCTTAACAGGTTCTTCTATGCCTTCTTTTCCTTCAGCAGCACTCTCCTTTTGAGGAACAGTTTCATTTATCCACTTTGACTCATTTCTATCTTTCCTTGAGTTGTTCTTTGTAGAACTAAAACATGGAGAGGAACAAATTTTTTTTTTTTTTTTTTTTTTTTTTATTACTTTCAGTGGAAGTACAGAAGTTGCTATTTAAAGACTCTCTCATAGTCCAACAGGCCTTGAATTAATTGCTAGTTTAATGTCCTATACCCCAGGTTGTCTGTGCGCCAAGCTAGTGTGGCAGAAGCAAGGCTTGATGAGTATTTTTTTGTCTTTGTAGGCAAAAATTTTAGACTTTGGTTAATGATCAGTTCTTGGTTGGTTACCATCTGTGTAAGAGGCGGCAAGAGGCAAACATCCTGTTCTTGGGTCCTGCTGTGATTCTCAAAAATCTTTCATTGATCAGCCATTTGAAGCCCTCATATTCAGAATTCCACCTACATAAATTCTCTCCTTCTTGCCATAACAAACAAAGTGATCTGGAGCCCCAGTCTGTAGTGACAGATACATTGTTGAAAGAGAATTTAGAAAGGCAGGACTTCTGAGAGTAGTTTTATTTCTACTACCTTAAAAAAATGTACAGTTCCCTATGTATTTCAAAATGAGAGACTCTTCTCTCAGTGAGACTCGGATGAATTACCTCATTTGGGGAGGAAAGAAACCTAAGTGGTACTTGAAAAAGGATGGAAAGTGTTAAAATTTTGGTAACACGCTTTCAATTTGGTACCAGCAAACTGAATTAAGTATGCACATTTCTCAGCAGGCTTTTGAGAGCAAGCTAGTCATTTGAATTAGGCTAAGAAACTTTCAAGACGATAAAATATTTCTATTCAGTTTTGGTATATTCTGCAAGAAACTAAGCATGAAAGGGTTTACATTTATTTTTTGTGGCTGCTCCTTGGGCTTCCTAAAAGAAAGCAAATACTTACAAAGGCTGTTTCTTCTATAAACTTTTGTTCTCTGCCTCTGTGATGGTTAAGATACCACTCCCTTTTAGTCTAAGAATCTAGGACCCTGTTACTTAATTTCTTCATGAAGCAGGATCTGACTTTAAGAAGGATGATGGGAGTGAGGGAAAGCTCCAGTAAGATGATGCAGTGGTCTTTTTTCTAAAGCTTCCCATTTTAAGACTGAACAGCATGAGTACAATAATTATTCAAAGCAGGGGAAAACAGGGTACTCAAAAGGACTTAGATACTCTTGAATTTGAATGCACTGGGTTCATGCATCTCATACAACTATTGGCTGAGAATTTTGCCTGCTGTATAATATCAGAAATAATTTTGAATGTCCTTTTGACTACAGGTACCTTGAAATCCTGCTTTGCCAATTGATTCTGATTCTTTGGGAGAAAGGAGGATGAGGGACACTGTATGTTAAGCTGTCTGGCACTGCAGTTCAGCCAAATGTGAGTTAAGTATCATTATGATCCTTTTAAGAAATTACAGCTACCTTCCTCAAGAAACTAAACAGTAAAACCAGCACAGCCATGATTTTATTTAAAGAAAGCTCATCTGTCCTTCAAGAAGGGAAACTGCAGCAGTCAGCAATAGGTTCTCTATGAGAATTGGCCAGCCATGCAATGCTTTTGTTTGTGAACCAGAATTCCCCTTCCCCACCCTGCCTTTCTAGAAGATGAAGAAAATACACAATGTAACAAGCATGCTATGTGAGTACCATATGAAGTCATAATAGCATAAATAATAGAAGTTCAAGCAACAGTAAAATATACTTGATATTGACAAGGTTGAGATTTGCTCTTGAGGTAAGAATTTTATAGATGGTCTGAGTGGAATGTTTAATAGTAATAGTAGGTTACGCTTGTGTTAAGCTATTAATCTGACAAATGAAGCACTTCTTCCATTGTAAAGATGAGGAAGCTGCAAGCTTAGCTACATTTGGAAGTTTTGCCTCTTCAGCTATGTCAGCATAGCTGGAGTGTTAATCCCCTTCTAGTGTGGGCAAGGGGGTGCCAGTATAAAGGAGACCAACAGAAGCGTAGCTTACTCCAGTATTAGGTGCCTTTTCACTGGCATATTTGTCTACTCTAGAGCTTTTACTGGCATAACTAAGTCAATAAAAAAAATAAATCATACCTTTAATCAATGTTGATGCCAGTAACATTTTTATGTGTAGGACAACGTAAGGCTAAAACAGACTTGGTGACTTGTTGAAGCTTACAGAGTGAGTCCCAGACAGACTTTATAGTAAAGCCCTTTTCCTCCTATCATGAGTCCCTCATTAATAATTAGTGTTTATAGCAAGGTTGTTGATTTTCATTGATTAGAAAAATCTAAAAACCAAATTCTGTAGTATGGTAAAATTTCCATGGAAGTCAAGCCAATCACCCATATGCACATAACTAAGAACAAGACCTAAAGTCCAACAAATGTGCAGAAATGCTAGGCAAAGGGCCCAGCTGCCCTACATTTTAAAAATAACTTTATAGTGTTTGCTTGTGAGTATTCGTTGGCTGTTGAGGAAATATTCAGTGATCTATTAAGGTTCAGACCCTTGATTATCTGTTAATCTCTCTCAGTTTTGCTCTGGCATTTCTCAAAATTCTTTAGGTCATACCAGCACTGGAATGACATAGCATTAAGAGTTATTTGGCACCAGTTCATAAATCATGGAACGGACCTTGCACAGACTGAGCATCAGGTAAGCTCAGATCATTTGAGCATCTGAAATTCATAACTATTCAGACACAACTCACATGATTTGCTACATTTTTACCTTAACATTCAATGGTTGAAGCTTTTGATGAATATATCTAGAAAGTCACGCTTCATACAAACTCTTATGCAATTGGAAATACAAGTTAACCCTAAAGTGAATAAAGAATGCTTTACTGTAATGAGACAGAAATACCTATTTACTTACAAAATTAACACTTCATGCAAGTGTTGTGCCATTCACAGTTTGTCATCATTATCCATGGAAGTCCTCCCTTTGCTATCAGTTGTGCTAGACTACTCAAGGCTTATTTGAGCCACATACAAAATTAATGTATTGCAATAAGATACAATAAATGATGTAAAGGCACCATAGTAGCCTTCATTCACAATGTCCCTGTTTTTAATTCATGTGTGTCAGTTTTAACATTGCATAATTTTCACATTGCTTTTTTCATGAATAGTATTACACCAGCTCTGTAACTATAATGTTTACAAATTGAAAGGTTTATGATTTAAATGCCTGCGACACCACCACCTAATCCAGGTGGTTATTCACAGCTCAATTACCCCAAGAGGCATTTTCTCCATGAGCAGAAGACTGAATTAACCAGTTTAGGTGACCTTTGATTGCTAATAAAGTCAGTCTTAGCACCCCAAGAACATGCAGTGAATGTAAACCTCTCTTTCTAGATAGGGACTTCAGTAGAAGAGAAAAATGTATTGGATCACAATTCCTCGGGAATGAAGATAATTTTAGGAGTACACTCACAATTAGAGGAACAATAGGGCTGAGATAAGACTACAAATAGACAGCTGGCTTTTCTGAGCAGCGCGTGGTGATGGAGCAGACAGGGAACCTAAGAAAGGATCCAGTAGCTTGGCGGGCCAGATGTGGCCCTTGGGCTGCGTTTTGTCGGGCCCTGACAAATGGGCTGAATTTTTCAAATAAATAAGCAAGCCGTGCAAACATATGGAAACTGCACTTATGTATACTGGGGTGAAGTCTATCATGTGTCATTTCTGCATGAGATACTAGGAGATAAGAGTTTAGAGTCTGCATTTCAGTCTGACATACAGGATTAGATGTGGGAATTTGCCAGGGCTTTTCTTCTTCCAATATAAATTTCCAGTTAAGACAGAAATGTCCAGCAAATCTGAAAGTGCTATAGTCAGGGCCTATGAACCTACATCTTTAACTATTACGGTAACATGAGGAAAGGGAGTGGGGGAAGAGAAGGCTATAGGGAATAAGATTTCAACTGAAGGCATTTTTACATGATTTCTCCCTAAGTTATTGTAGACTTGCTGGCACTATTGTACATTTTTTTGCCATGTTCCACTCTAGAAGTGGCTGCAATTCAATGGTGCATGAAGTGCTCCATATATAAGATGTAGGTAGTTGAGTCCTGTGAAAAAAAGATAAATTTTTCTCTATCAATCAGTAATACTGAACCTTTGAGATACTGCTTGCTGGGCTGTGGAAGGAGAAAACTTTTCTGTCTTATTCTTCTGCTTTTTTAAAATTAATCTCTCTGCAGTTCCCACAGAAGTTCCATACAGTTAGGCTCTGATCTCTCAGGTAAAGAGAAAGCCCACAAGTCCTTTTCACAGCACTTTGAAAAAAGCAAAAGATGCACAAGCATTGCAAATATTTGTTTCGTGTCAAAACTGTAATTCTGTGTTTGGTATCATTATCCAGTGCTCTAGAATGCAGTATCACACACGGGAGAATAAAGAGACTGTAAGAGACTAATTCCATATCAGGGTAAATTGTAAAAGGAATAGCTTTTTTTCAGATTGATCTGGCTGGCATTTGATCTCCAGGAACGTAAAACAATTTGGTCAAGACATTCAGTCTGATCGTGCCACAGAAGATTTTGATGATCACATGATTCCTGACCAAATAGCAGCATATTTCATTGAACATATTATCAGGATGGAGAAGCAACAAATAACCATGTCTGTACCAAAAAAGCTGCAAAAGCATACCAATGCTGATGGAGGCTGTTGCTAAATTTGGATAGAAATCTCTCATTCCTCATCTTGACCTGACACTTCGTATGTCTTCAATTACAGTTAGTCAAATAAAATAGAGTAAATTGTTAAAAATCCTGAAAGACAAATAGACGTACATGTTCAATAAGATATCTGAATGATTCCCCCCCATACAAAATTCCCCTTTTAAAAAGGTAAAACGTTTAAAGAAAAACCCCATGAATTCCACATACTCTATGATTAAAAGGAAGACTTCACCCACTTCCCAAAGCAATTTTTAGTAGAATATTTAGAGAAATAATTTACCTTAATGCACAATTCTTTGTAAGAAGGATTGCACCTGTTCACATAATGAGCATATAAACAAGCCTGTATATGTTGTCCCGCCAAACGAATCTTATAGTTCATCAGCTTCTGTGATTAAGTTAACTGGTAGCTTTTGCACAGGTTTGTGTGCTTATTGCATCTTACTTCATGTGATAAGGATCCCCTTAGAGAACTTTACTAGGCTGTGCAGAAAATCTGACTGAAGGTACAATAAGAATTGAAGCACAAAATAAGCCATCTGCAAGTGGTTTGAAAAGTTTCTTTGAATGATGATCATAAGTACAAAACCTTGAGTTCACAAACAAACTTGGGCAAAACTATTTCTAGACAATCTGGCTGAATTAAGAAACTACATTCTGATCCTAGTTAGTGGACTGATTGAAGTTATAATTTCAAAGGGCACATCTGTCCACTAAGAGGAAAAATTGGCCCTGTGTTCTAAAGGGAGTCACAATGGCACTTTCTAAAAATTTCTTTTTATTTAAAAAAATATCATACGCAAGATTTCCTAACATCAGGATTTCAAAGTATATGACATGCATACTGTTGACACACAAATAAGGTTGAAAGTGTTAATATATTAGCGGTTAACCTCTCCACAGCAACATTGCACGCACATGTGCACTTCAGAACTGCTTACAGAAACATCAAAACAAAAAGCAGGCAAGTAGCACTTTAAAGACGAGCAAAATAGTTTATTAGGTGAGCTTTCGTGGGACAGACCCACTTCTTCAGACCATAGCCAACCAGAACACCAGCGTTCTGGTCTGGCTATGGTCTGAAGAAGTGGGTCTGTCCCACGAAAGCTCACCTAATAAACTATTTTGCTCACCTAATAAACTATTTTGCTCGTCTTTAAAGTGCTACTTGCCTGCTTTTTGTTTTTATAGTGTATAGACTAGCACGGTTCCCTCTCTGTTACTTACAGAAACCTGTTTATGTTAATGGGAAAAAAAAGCCTGGATGAATATTTGTTTTACATGATTTTCACGCTCCTGCTGTGCTGTGTAGCTGTATCTCTTGCCCAGCAACTGGAAATCACTGTGAGTTTTAGCAGATTTTTTTTTCAAATTTACAAATAAAGTGAAAATAAACTTACAGCAAATGCTGCCAATCTGAAAAAATCTTTTCCTTGCCTGCTTTTTGTAGTTAAAGGCCCAGTCCTGCAAACGTCATTCCCCCAACCAATTTCCACTCGTGACAAAATTTATGGGGTAGATTAAGAACTATTTCTCTGTTAATATTGCAGAATTGGACCTGAAATGTAGCTTATATTAGATTGTTTACTATTTTATGGCATAAATGCAACAAATATGCAAAGCAGAAGAATGGACATTGTAAAATATGAGGTTCCTACACTTTTCCTGACTATCTTCTTTTAATCCTTGTACACGTAACATTGCAACAACAACTTTTCATTTCAAATTCCTTCACTCTTCCACCCCCCAGATGACAAAATTGCAATTCAATGTTTGAAACCTTCACATTTGTGGAAGGAGGGAGAAGTCATATCTCAGATGCTGAATAAGGTGGACTGGATTCATCTCTTTGCTGATGCTACTGGTCCCACTTCTTTCAGTCTGTGAGACGTGCCTGGACACTAGAAAATGATGTGGTTGAAAACTATGTTGGTAAGAGGCATGAAAAATCTACACCCTTGAGGAGAGTTGTTAAGCCAGTTTAAGTCCCCGCGTAAACAGTACCAGATTTATGGAAGAATTCTTCTGCAGAGCCATCTTAGCTTCTTGTGGAACTGGATTGTCTATGCCAATAGAAGCACTCCTCCCAGCAGCATATTTACATCCACAATGAAGTGCTAATGCTGGGCTGTTGTCGTGTTTAAGTGCAGACATATCCTTATTCATGCAAGTGACCCCACTCAAGTAGAGAAGATCACTCATGGGAAAGGCAAAACAGAGTTTGGTATTGTATTGGGGGACACAACAGGGGATGTGTGTAACCATGAAGTATATCTTTTATATTAACATTATAGCATGAAGGTTTATATTCACCACAGTACTCTCTCTCAAATTAAAAATAAAAACAATTACATAAGCCTGGCTGCTCTTATTATCCAGAAGTCTATTTAACATCCTGCTCAACTCTTGCTGTAAATCACTAACTTCATTGGTGTTAGGATAGTTTCCACAAGCTGAGCATCTAACCCTCCCTGCCAATGGTACAGTAAACTCTTTGGTATCCGGTAACCCTGGGAGCAGAAGGTTGCTGAATATTCAAATATTCCAATTAATAGAGAGCTGCTTGGGGGAGGCACAGGCAGTAGCCGATCCAGTAAGAAAATTCAGCTCCTCCCACACTACCAGTGCCAGCTCCTGCTCAACTGCTGCTCTGTTTAGTGCGTTTGATGGAGACAGCAGAAGCTGCTGGCAGGGCAGCAGGCACCACGGCGGACACCACCCCACCCCGTGAGGAATCTCTTGCAGGGGTACACTGCTACACAGATGAGCCTGGGAGGCTCCCACAGCATCCCAGGACTCTCAAAAAAGGAAGCTGCATTTGCAGGCATTATGCTGGTTATCCGAGCCTTCCAGCTGATCAAATAGCGAATAAATAAGAGTTTAATGTATCTTACGCCAATAAGAGCTACAGGTTATTTACGTGTCATACCAATATTATTCATTATTTTCTATCCTGTTATATTCCTAAGCTATTTAGAGTCCAGTATTCACAGAATAAAAGTGACACTTAGAGAACGTCACCTCCTTGATATTTTTTTTAGCTGCTGGTTTCCCATGTAATTATTGACCATGAATCTAGTTTAAAGCCTGAGGCAATCAGAGAACAAGGAGGCAGGGCAAAAGCTAAGAGCTGAAACTAGCAACAAAGAGGTCAGTTGCATTTTGGACTGAGGCTGGATGTTCTCAACAATCAAATTTGCTACAAAAATCAGTAGGTCATTGAAGAGGCCCTGCAAGAATGAAGCCCTAGATCAGCTTCTTTGTATTTCTTTATTTTAACATTACAGTAAGGCACTGCCCATAACGGACAAGTCACTCCTGTTTGGCAGGCAAACTAATACCTTGCAGGAGAGCAAATCTTGTGTGGACATCTGCAGGGGAAAACACACACACACACACACACACACACACACCCCCCCATGGAGAGAGCTAGTAGGGCTAGCTTTCCAAAAAGCGCTCAGCTCCGCATTCAGAGCTCTTCTGAAAAACTGGCCCATTCCCAGTTAGGCACTCACATGGCCATTTTTCCAACAAATCTTTGTTCCCAACAGCCCATGTTAAGAATAAGAGATTTAAACAGACTCTCTTCCAGTCCTTCAAAGTTTATGCAAGCCCCAGGCTAGCGTTTCATTTGGCACCAAAAAGGTCATAGATATGAGAACAATATTTGCCTCTAGCCACCCCTATCCCCACCAACACAGGATAGAGCTTCAGTCTGACCTTTGGGAGCCTGATTCAATTGCCTGCTGAAGTCAATGGGAGTCTTTTCCTCAGTATACTGTGATTTGAAAATCACAGAATATGGGGGCTAGTTAGTTGGTTTCCGTTTGGTAGAGACAAAAAATCAAAAGAAGCTCCCTAAAAGCATTAACAGGTACACTTTCCTTCTTTCAGTCTTTGTTTAAAGAGAAGATACTGCATTCCCCAATTTTGCTCTGTGACTATATGAAACTTGACCACACAGTGGCCACCACTGAAAATTTCCTAGTCACAAGAATTAAATCTATCACACATGCATAGCGTTACTGGGGTATTTGCCATTCTTAGTACAGTAAATACTACTTACACATTGTGTGTCCATTTCAAAATGGTCTAGTACAGGAGCGGTGTAACTAACTGCAAGAGCCAGAATCATTAAGTTGGACCACATATCTGTGTGCAGAACTATAGGAAATGTATGTTTTGTGCTCTTCCAAAATGGTAATGCTGTATAAACCCAGGTAGATAGCTATATGGCAACAGAGAAGTGGGAGGTAGAACAGATTAGTAGTAAGAGGTCATAGTAGAGCAATTCAAAATAACAAACATCTCTGAAAAGTTTGTTGTAGAATCAAGGAGGGAAACAGTTTCTTCACTTGTTCTCCCTCCTGCATGGATTCAGGGTTTCCCTCCACTTTAATATATTATAAAATATGATGAAAATTAAGATAGTGGATTTTTCTTCTACAAAAGGCATCTTAAAAAAGCATATGCTTAAGTTGTCATGTAGATTTATTCTTCCCCAAGTAGATCCATATGAAAATCTTTTAATCAGCAATTTTTGCTCTTCATACATTCTTGCTCACCATTCAGTAAACATAAATAAATATTCATCACCTATATGTTCCCACAAGTTTTTTTTTTTAAACTTAGAAATAAGATTTTAAATTGAAAACAAGTTAATAGAAATGCTACAACTCAAGGACCATTAAATTTTCATGAAAATTTCTTCCTTGACTCTGAAATGTGTGGCTTGATGTAAGACAACTTAATGCTTAAAACCAAATGACAGATGTCTAGTTGCAGTAGGAATAGTGAAGCAATTCTGTATGTTTTAAACATAGAATAAATAACCAGGCAGTCTATTGTTTTCCAATACACTGCAATACTGAAATCATCTCTTAGCTCTGAATTTCCTAGTTGCCAATGAGAGTTCACATTCTTAACACACATTTCCTCTGCTTGCCTGGCATGGAATATATGAGGAGGACAAAAAAAGCCAGTGGGTCTAGTGACTAGAACATGGAACTGCAATGGGAGACAGATGACCCTAAACTTCGTTAATAACTCAGTGTACCTTCCTTGGTTAAGCATGGAGATCTAGAGACAAGCTATGAGTGTAGACATTCTCCAAAACTCTCAGAGTCCATCTCTGGGAGGTGCTGCCAGTACCAGCTGGAGGAAGAGGAAAAAGAAATCTTGACCCCTCTTCTCAGTGGAAGTGGTGCCACTGTGGCCTCTCTGGCTGGTGCTGGGTAAGAACTTCCTAGCTTTCAGGATCACAGAGAATGGAGGGATTAAATGACAGCAAAATGACCTGACACTAATGATGTTAAAGTTAACCACTTAACACAGGGCCTGCTCCTCAGTCTGCCCATTGGCCCCTCACACCTGTAGGATCCCACCACGCAGCCAGGGATGCTCCAGCCCAGTGCAGTTGGCTGTCACCAGTGCTCACCAGCATAGAACAGTTAACCAGTAAGTCTCTTGCTTGCCAGTTAACTATTTAATATCCTTACCTGCAGCTGCTGAGGAGCTCTGGGTGTGTTTCCCAGTATCTCAGCAGAGTTTCACTTCATCTGAGTGCCCGACTAACGCTGCCTCCAGAAGTGCTCTTTTTAAAGCTCAGAGTGGCATATTTCTTTGAGCCAGGGCCCAGATAACACAAGACATAGTGAACTTCTCAGCTTCTTCAAGGCACTCACTCCATTTGTGTCACAGAGACCAAAAGAGGCAGGTGAAGAACACAGCAATGGGAAAGGAACCCTGAAAGCTGCTGAGAAAGCATGTCTCTGAACACTGGGAGAAAGGCAAGGAGCAATATCAATGCAGATTACCACACAGCCAGAAGATAGGGCAGCCAGGCAGACTAAAGGGGGAGAGTTAAAAACAACCTCATCTATGTGCAAGATTTGCTAAACACAAACTCGCTACCAGTTAAAGCTCTCTAGTCCAGCACCCTTACGACTTGACCAGTGCTGAACAACAGAATTTGCTGGACCAGGGGAGTTCAGTATAGTAAACCCTCGAAACACAGGATTTCGAGTTGTGCTTAACTCACATTAATGAGAGTGAGGCAAAAGTCAAAATCTGGCTCTTCTTTCTTTCCTCTCCAGCTCAAACCCTCCACCACCTGAGCGGCTCTGGCTCAATGCCACCCCCCTGTAGCCCTAACCCACCATGATTAAAGAACATAAGAACATAAGAACATAAGAATGGCCATACTGGGTCAGACCAAGGTCCATCAAGCCCAGCATCCCATCTGCCGACGGTGGCCAATGCCAGGCGCCCCAGAGAAGGAGAACAGAAGACAAGTGATTTATCTCCTGCCATCCATCTCCTGCCCTTGTTATGAAGGCTAGGGCACCATACTTTATCCCTGGCTAATAGCCATTTATGGACCTGACCTGCAAAAATTTATCAAGCTCTTTTTTAAACCCTAATAGAGTCCTGGCCTTCACTCGAAGAAGAAAGAAAGGTTACTCACCGTAGTAACGGTGGTTCTTCGAGATGTGTCCCCGTGGGTGCTCCACATTAGGTGTCGGGCTCGCCCGGCGCCGCAGATCGGATCTTCCAAGCAGTTTCTGCCGGACCGCGCATGCGCCGGTGCGCGCCGCTCCCCCGCGCGCTCCCGGCCATGTGCGCGATCCGGTCCCCGCCAGTTCCTTGACCAACCGCCTCGGATGCTCCTGCAAAACACTAAACAGAGATCCGGAGCGGGGAGGATGGGCGGGTAGTGGAGCACCCACGGGGACACATCTCGAAGAACCACCGTTACTACGGTGAGTAACCTTTCTTTCTTCTTCGAGTGTCCCCGTGGGTGCTCCACATTAGGTGACTACCCAGCAGTAACCCAAGATAGGAGGTGGGTAATCGGATTATGTGCAGCTTGTCCCCGAGAGGACCGCTGCCAAGAGACGGGTATCCTCTTGGAATACCCTGTGAAGGGCGTAATGTTTGGCGAAGGTGTCACAGGATGACCAGGTCGCCACTCTGCAAATGTCTTTTAGCGCAACGCCCTTGAAAAAAGACTGTTGATGCTGCCACCGCCCTAGTGGAATGAGCCCTGGGCGTGGCCAGTAAAGGAGTCTTTTTGAGTTTGTAGCACATTTTTATGCAAGATACGATATGCTTAGAGATTCTCTGCGAAGAGAGACATTCTCCTTTTGATTTGGGAGCGATAGAGACTAGGAGCCTATCCGTTCTCCGGAAGGACTTGGTCCTGTCCATATAGAAAGCTAGCGCCTGCTCACGTCCAGGAGGTGTAGGCGCACCTCTTTGTTAGAGTTATGAGGCTTTGGATAAACAAGGGTAAACAATAGGTTCGTTAGTATGAAACTCAGAAAGAAACTTTAGGAACAAAGGCTGGATGCAGCCGTATGGTTACCGCCTCCTTGGAAAAACAGCGCAGGGCGGCGTTGCCATAACTGCCTCAAGCTCGCTCACCCTGCGAGCTGACGTGATTGCGAGAAGAAAGGTCGTCTTCATCATAAGGAGGCGGAGGGAAACCGTGGCCAAAGGCTCAAACGGTGGTCCCCTTTTCGCATTAAGCACCAGGTCCGAGTTCCACAGAGGTGGAAGCGGTTTCTGAGGGGGGTATAGGCTTACCAGCCCTTTGAAGAACCTGGTAACCATGGGATGGGCGAACACCATGTGCCCTTCCTCTTCGTGTCTGAACACCAAAATGGCGGCCAGGTGGACCTGAAACGAGGATAGCGAGAGTCCTCCTCTCTTGAGGTCCAGTAAATACTCTAATATCACAGCCATAGGCACCGAAAGGGGGCTAGCTGTTTGGTAGAACACCATGCCGTAAAGCGAGTCCATTTCTGCTTGAAGGTCTTCCTGGTGGAAGTCCTCCTGCTACTTTCTAGGACTTGCTGCACTTCCTCCGTACATGTGCTCTCTAGGGAGCTGAGCCATGGATTAACCACGTTTGTAGTCGCAGGCTTTGGGGGTGCGGATGCACTATGGACCCCTGGGCTTGCGTGAGCAGATCCCGCGCCACCGGAGGGGACCTCGGTGGCCGGTCCGACATGCGCAGGAATAGGGGGAACCATTGCTGTCGATCCCACGTTGGGACTATCGGGATCATTCAGGTTCCTTCCCTCCTGGCTTTCTGCAACACTTTGTGGATGAGCACTGTGGGAGGGAAAGCATAAAGCAGGGGACCCCTCCATGAGATCGCGAAGGTGTCCCTCAGGGACCCCCGTCCCAGTCCTGCCCTGGAGCAGAATCGTGGGCACTTCTTGTTGTGCTGAGTAGCAAACAGGGTCTATCTGGGGAAAAACCCCATGCGTGGAAAAATCGGTTGCAGCAGATCGGGACGGATCTGCCACTCGTGCGTGAGTGCGAAACGCCTGCTCAGCTGGTCTGCCTTCACATTGCGAGCGCCTGGTAAGTACGAGGCTTTCAAGGTTACATTGTTGGCGATGCAGCAGTTCCACAACCGGACTGCTTCTACACATAAGGCACGGGACCGAGCTCCTCCTTGCCGATTTATATAAAACATGGTGGAGGTATCGTCTGTACTGATCCCGACTACCTTGCCTTTCAGTTGGTCTCGAAAGTGTCTGCAGGCGTTGAACACTGCTTTGAGCTCCAGTATATTTGTGCGCAGTGACTGCTCCATAGAGGACCACAGCCCTTGCGTCACCTCTTCGCCCATGTGTGCTCCCCACCCTATGAGGGGGGCATCTGTAGTAAGAAAAACCAATACGTGTGGTTGGTGGAAGGGTACCCTTGTTAGCAGGTTCTCTGGGTTTACCCACCATTGCAGGGATTTGCGCACCTCCGTTGTGGGCGACGCCATCCTGTGAACAGTGTGTGCTGCCGGTTTGTATACGCTCGCCAGCCAATGCTGCATGCTGCGCATGTGTAACCTGGCGTTCTGTTCTACGAAACGTTGCTGCTGCCATGTGGCCCAGCGGCTGTAAGCACGTCAGAACCGGCACCATAGGGCTGAAGGTGAAGCCTTGCGCGAGGGAGCCAATGGCCCGAAAGCGAGTCTCTGGTAGATACGCCCTCGCTGTAATAGAATTTATGCGTGCCCCTACGAACTCTATGTCCTGTGTGGGGTCTGTCTTTGATTTTGTCAGATTGATAAGCAGGCCGAGCGAAGAGAACGTGCCTGCTGTGACACATATTATGCGTAGTACCTCCTCCTTTGAGGCCCCTTTGAGTAGGCAGTCATTCAGATACTGGAATATAAATACCCCCTGTCTGTGCAGGTAGGCTGACACCACTGCCAAGGTCTTGGTGAAGACTCTGGGGGCTGAGGAGAGCCCAAACGGTAGGACCTTGTAAGTCGAGGGCTGCGAACCAATCTCCATCGTCTAGTGCCGTAAGGATGGAGGCGTTTGTGATCATCCGAAAACGTTGCTTGCGCAGGTACCGGTGAGGCCTCGAAAATCTAAGATGGACCTCCCCGTGAGGAAGTACCTCGAGTAGAACCCTCTCCCTTGCAGTTGCTCCGGCACTCTTTCCACTGCCCCTACGAGCATGAGATGGTCTACCTCCTGCTTGAGCCTCGCTACATGGGAGGTCTCCTGGAGGTGGGGCCCCGGGTGGAGGTCATGGCGGTGGGAGCAACTGGGAGGGGATGGCGTACCCCGTGGCTATGATCTCCAGCACCCATGTGTCTGTGGTGATCCTTTGCCACTGGTTATAAAATGGTCGGATGATGGCCTTGAGCACTGGTTTCGTGCCCTCTGGAAGCGAGTCCATGAGGGAGGTCAACCTAATGTGGTTGTTGAAATTATGGTTCGCTAGATGCGCTGCGTAATTTGCCATTGGCAACAGTAGCGTGGAGGAGGAGTAGACCTTTCTGCCCAACAGCTCTAGCTTTTTGGCATGTTTGTTTATTCCCCCACGTTGCGACGACTCCGCCACCAAAGAATTTGGTTGTGGGTGGCTGAACAGGAACTCCATGCCCTTCGTGGGCACGAAGTATTTTTTTTTTTTTTTTTTTCGCTCTTTTGTGGACAGGCGGAATAGTCGCAGGAGTCTGCCATATCATAGTGGCAGGCTCCAAGATTGCGTCATCAGCGGTATTGCTATTTTGGAGGAGGCCGGAGGTCTCAGATTTTTGAGGAGCTTATGGTGTTGCTCTTGCACCTTTGCTGTCTGGAAGCCTTGCGTGAAGGCCACCCTCGTAAAACAGCTCTTGGAACTGTTTGAGATCGTCCGGAGGATGGACGCCCCCCGGGGCCGTAGCTTCATCCGGGGAGGAAAGCGAGGAACCGCTGGGGTACGTCTTTCTGGACCCTTCCGGTTCCTGCTGATGATGGTACACCCTCTCACTAGAGGTGTGCGAGGAAAAATCTCGGGGTTCCATAACCAGTCCCCCCTGAGATGCTTAAGTCTCTGTCCCCGGTCACAATTGCCCTCGGGGGTACGAGATCGTTCGTAGGGATCTTTCCCTAGTAGATTGCCGATGATGTCTATGCCCTGCGTGGTAGGGGCGACCACGGCAGTATAAGCACTGGTCTTGGGAAGGTGACCTAGACCACTCCCTTGGTGCATACCCTTTGCGTCTGGGGGAGGGAGACCGTCGAGACCCTGGAGAGAGCGACTTTGCCTAATAGTCTAGCGGTTCAAATCCCAGGAAGGGTGGAGGTGGTCCCAGCCAGGGTGAGGCTGGTTGCAGAAATGGAGAAGGGGGCTCCGGGTAGGCCAAGGGGGGGGGGACCCCTGCCTTCTAGTTGGAGTCTGCAACATAGCGGAGGGCTGTGAGAAAGCAACTACACAGCCCTGTGCGGAGAGGGGCTGCAATGCCTCCTCTTGTGTGCAGTCTTCCCCCTCCCTTGAGGAGGTAACTCCGCCCCTGACATACAGGGGATCCCGGCCCCGTCCGCACTGAGCTCGGCATACTCGAAGTCGGTGCCGCATGTGCGGTGTCCTTCGGTGCCGGCAGGCTGCGTGCCTGCGCGCTCTGCACCGCCGGTTTTCCGGGGGTCGGTGGTACCGGCGTTTGTTTAGCCGCCGCCCTGCCTGCGGTGCGGGGCGGCTGGCTGATTATCGAAGGGTGAGCCGCTTGCACGTGGCTCTCCGTGCCGCCGCCGATCAGCTGTTGCTGCGGCTGGGGGCTGCTCGCTCCTCCCGTCCCGCTCGTTGTTGCTGCCGGCAGGGATCGGGCTGGGGGGCATACAGGGCATTCCGGCGTCCGCACCGAGCTCGGCACGCTCAAGGGCGGTGCCGCACGTGCGGTGTCCTCCAGTGCCGGCAGGCTACGTGCCTGCGCGCTCTGCACCGCCGGTTCCCCGGGGGTCGGTGCCGCTGCCTGCGGTGCCGCTGGTACCAGCGCTTGTTTAGCCGCCGCCCTGCCTGCGGTGCGGGGCGGCTGGCTGATTATCGGAGGCTGAGCTGCTTTCACGTGGCTCTCCGTGCCGCCGCCGATCAGCTGTTGCTGCGGCTGGGGGCTGCTCGCTCCTCCCGTCCCGCTCGCTGTTGCTGCCGGCAGGGATCGGGCTGGGGAGCATACAGGGGATTCCGGCCCCGTCCGCACCGAGCTCGGCACGCTCGAGGGCGATGCCGCATGTGCGGTGTCCTCCGGTGCCGGCAGGCTGCGTGCCTGCGCGCTCTGCACCGCCGGTTCCCCGGGGGTCGGTGCCGCTGCCTGCGGTGCCGCCAGTACCGGCGTTTGCTTAGCCGCCGCCCTGCCTGCGGTGCGGGGCGGCTGGCTGAGTATTGGAGGCTGAGCCGCTTCCACGTGGCTCTCCGTGCCGCCGCCGATCAGCTGTTGCTGCGGCTGGGGGCTGCTTGCTCCTCCCGTCCCGCTCGCTGTTGCTGCCGGCAGGGATCGGGCTGGAGATACTTTCCTCCGTTTCTGCGCTGATGGAGTGAGGGAGGCAGCTTTCCTTTTAAGGGCCCCGGAGGGTCCCTCCTGCTGCGGCCGCTCCGGCGCTTCTGGCTGGAGGGCCTTGTCAAGAAGCAGCATTCTTTTTTTTTTTTTTTTTTTTTTTTTTTTTAAAGCCTGAAGAGGACATTGTTGGTGAGTCTTTGTGTTTTTAAGTGGGTACTTAGCACCTTCTTTGTGCCGTTTTCCCCGTCCGATGGCCTGCCTTAGCAGGAGGGCTGATAGCCCTAGCTCCTGGCCTCCGGCGCTTGTTACTGGGACTGGCTGAGCTGTCCCTCTCCTAGCTTGTTCGTTGTTGTTTTTTTTTTTTTTTTTTTTTTTTTTTTTTTAACAAAATAACAACCGGCTAGCTTATAGTAGCCTAAGTGCCTGAAAAAACTTTAAGAAAAAAAACAGATAAAGCCGTTGAATACACTACTTGGCCTTAGCCTAGTTGGATTCCGTCTGCAGCCGACGGCGGTTAAGAGGAACTGGCGGGGACCGGATCGCGCACATGGCCGGGAGCGCGCGGGGGAGCGGCGCGCACCGGCGCATGCGCGGTCCGGCAGAAACTGCTTGGAAGATCCGATCTGCGGCGCCGGGCGAGCCCGACACCTAATGTGGAGCACCCACGGGGACACTCGAAGAAGAACCCCCCTGACCCCAACCCACCACCAGACTTAATCCTCCCCAGCCCCAGGACTTGTCTTTCAAAAGGAGCTCCAGGTGCTCCTGCTCCTTCCCCAGCTGCAGAATGTACATTCCCCTGGGGAAAAAAGCCACCCCACAACTCAAGTGAAATTTGAGTTGTGGGAGGGTGTGTGAGAACACAACCCTCCCACAACTTGAGGGACTACTGTATTGTTTAGCAGCATTACCAATATTTGCACTGCTTACCAGGCTCTTAGAAGATATTTACAAGCAAATTACACCTAAATAACAAGCACAGAACACTGAGAGCCAGGACTGATGGCTGTAAACAAACTTTATGGGACCACAGAAACTTGGCCACACCCATGATAAGTGGTCATCCAGCTAACTAAAAATTTTGCCCCACCCAGGCAGCACCATGATATGGCAATTCTAAGCCTACCAGAGCAGCACCTTTCTATTTTACGGACAGAATCATTGCTATGTATTTAAATAAAATGAAACCATGACACAGTCTAACATTCAAAAAGGCTCATTTTTAACCCCAGAACATAAGGGCCTCATGCATCCCAAAGTCACAGAAGTTTGCTTATCTTGACACCATGGGAAATCAACCTATAGAAGAGAAGTCAAAAAACTGTATTTTGTGTGTACAAATGTAGGACACATTGACCTGAACAGAAGCAAACACATGAATTAAGATCAGTATTGCAAGGACATAGCTACCCTTTCAAAGTTCACTGTGGTTAGAGAAAAGTGCTACAGCTACATGGCGGGTGCAGAGTGTCCCGCTACTCTGAAGCAATGTGAATAGGATTATATGGAGGCAATAGACAAACAGCCTGTTAGAAAAAGGAAAGTGAAAAATATGACCTTTAAGTAAGTAAATGTTTCAAGCAACTAAAGGAACAAGGGAGAAAAATCAAAACAAAAAGCAGTCAAGTAGCACTTTAAAGACTAGCAAAATAGTTTATTAGGTGAGCTTTCATGAGACAGACCCACTTCTTCAGACCACATCCAGACCAGAACAGACTCAATATTTAAGGCACAGAGAACCAAACACAGTAAGCAAGGAGGACAAATCAGACAAAGATAATCAAGGTGAGCAAGTCAGAGAGTGGAGGGGTGGGGGGGGAAGATCAAGAATTAGATTGAGTCAAGTATGCAGACAAGCCCCTATAGTGACTCAAAGTTCCCATCACGATTTAAACCATGTGTTAATGTTCCAAATTTGAATATAAATGTCAGTTTGTCCACTTCTCTTTCTAAAACGGAGCGATAATTTCTCTTCAGTAACACACATACCTTGAGGTCATTGACAGAATGCCCCATTCCATTAAAATGTTGACTAACTGGTTTGTGGATCTGGAGTGTTTTGATGTCTGTTTTGTGCCCCTTGACCCTTTGTCTAAGGGAGTTAGAAGTCTGGCCAATATACAACGTTTTACAACATTTTAATGGAATGGGGCATTCTGTCAATGACCTCAAGGTCATTGGCTTAATCTAATTCTTGACCTTCCCCCCCACCCCTCCACTCTCTGATTTGCTCACCTTGATTATCTTTTTCTGATTTGTCCTCCTTGCTTACTGTTTTTGGTTCTCTGTGCCTTAAATATTGAGTCTGTTCTGGTCTGGCTATGGTCTGAAGAAGTGAGTCTGTCCCACAAAAAACACACATAATAAACCATTTTGCTAGTCTTTAAAGTGCTACTTGACTGCTTTTTGTTTTGATAGTGTATAGACTAGCACGGCTTCCTCTCTGTTACTAAAGGTATGTGTGTTACTGAAAAAGAATTTTCGCACCATTCTTGAAAGGGAAGCAGCCAAGCTGGCTTTTATATTCAAATTTGGCATATTAACACATGGTTTAAACCAGGATGGGAACTTTCTGAGTCACTATAGGGGCTCGTCTGCATACTTGGCTTAATCTAATTCTTGACCTCCCCCCCGCCCCGATTTGCTCACCTTGATTATGTTTTTCTGATTTGTCCTCCTTGCTTCCTGTTCTTGGTTCTCTGTGCCTTAAATATTGAGTCTGTTCTGGTCTGAAGAGGTGGGTCTGTCCCACGAAAGCTCACCTAATAAACTATTTTGCTAGTCTTTAAACTGCTACTTGACTGCTTTTTGTTTTGATAGTGTATAGACTAGCACGGCTTCCTCTCTGTTACTATATATAACAAGGTTGCCTTAAAAAACAGCATGAAATTAATCATTATAAACTCATTAACTCAACCCTCATTGCTGAAGTCTATATGAAGCTTTAGCAGGCACTGAGGACAATAGGCTAGTTTACACAAGAAAAAACAATTTTGCTATAAATATTTCTCTTCTGGAATAACTGCAGCTTCAGGAGAAAAGAACACTAATTTAATTGTATCTGATTCTAAATCACTACAATTAAATCAGTATCAAAATTGTCCATGAAGTATCCCCTGACCCCATTGGAAAAGGAAATTAAACAACATTCATGAACATTTCCAGATTCCATAATTTATCCCTGAAATCATCCTGAAGAACTACCTTCCAAATAACTCTTCCCTGTGCACCCAAGGAGAGGATTTTACATAATCGTACTATGAAAATCTAAGACAAGAGGCTCACTTCTCTCTATAAGGGAGACTATCAATTTGTTGTTCAAAGTGTATTCTACTTAAAGCAATAACTGCAGAAAGTCCATATCTTCCTACTTTACAAAGCTGCATGTTTATTCACAATCATTATTTTACCTTGAGTTTTTACTGCTTTTCCCCCAATTGGCATTGCAGAGCCTGCACAACAAACAGAGACCTTGCCTTCATTCTTGGGCACCAACAAACTAAAGCATTAAGTTTCAATCATTTGCACATGTGTAATCCCAAAGACTACGGTGGTGGTGTACAGGTGTAACTAATGCCCTAATTTGGCTTGTGAAGACTTCATTCCATGTGACAGTGGCCAAGGAAGGAAATCCTGCAGAGCTTCAGGAATGAGTTTCCAGGGCTAGAGCTGAGGAAAAAATAGTAAATTTTAAACTTTTAGACTTGAACAAATATTTGATTTGAAAATTGGTATCTAGGATGGAACATCTTGGTGCGTTTTTACAATCAGTTTTCAGCACAAGAGTCCTCTATAAATATTCAAACTCTCAAAAAGCCTTAAGGACACTGAGATATCAGAGCATAATTTGGTATCAGTGTCCTTTTCATCCTCTGCCTGTGTGCTAAAATTGCAACACAGCTCACCAATGGCAGGGACTTTGATTGTTTTTCCAACCCCATGTTTACAAAAGCTCCCTTCTGTCTGAAATACCTGTCTGCTTCCTGGCCCCGGGAAACATTTTAATCTAAAACAGCATTTTAGCAATAAAGAGCACATTAGCACCTTTGATCACCTAGTTCTGTTAGTCTAGAAAACAATTAGCACTGCTGTATTATCACCTAATCATATGTTATTTAACCAATCTTTTAACAACCTTAAAGTGCAGATTTTTTCAGGGGAGCCATTTAAAAATGTACTTATATGTAGTTTTTTATAAATATGTATCACAGAAGACCCAAAATTTCTGAAGATGGAAGCTCTTGGAAGACATGTGTTTGACTATTACATTTCTTGGTTTAAATAAAAGCATGTACTATATATTTGAGAGAATTTATCTGTTTGTTCAAGAATTTCTAAAGGGTAAAAGCTCGGACCACCAAACTGGGGACACAGTTTCCTCTTATCATAACTTGCAGGGGGAAGGATAACTCAGTGGTTTGAGCATTGGCCTGCTAAACCCAAGGCTGTGAGCTCCATTTCTGAGGCGGCGATCTAGGGAAAATAGATTTAAAAAAAAAAGAAGTGATGGTGTTTGGTCCTACCAAGAGAGCAGGGGATGGAACTAGATGATCTCCCAAGGTTCCTTCAAGTTCTATGAGATGTGTATCTCCATGTTATTGTTATCATTTTTTAACTGAAAGCAAGTAAAGGGTTTGGTTGTGCCAGGAAAATAGGATGCACCTGGAATGGGATTGTTTCTCATAAAACCATGCAGAAAACAGAATCACCAGGCAGGTGAAAGGAGCAGACTAGGGACATGTCCTCCTCAATCCTGGACTGCCCCAGCCCGCAGCCTCTTTAGGGAACACTGCTTTGGCAAGGAGTTGGGGGAAAATGCAGTTTGCTGCATTTCTCACTCTGGCTAGGGAGCATAGGGGACATTTGAACCTGGCCCTGGCCCAACTGGTGCACACGCATACCTCCCCTGCTTGTGCCTACTGGAGTGGCTGTGGAGAATTACTTCTTACCTGGTCCCAAGCTGCTGCCATGAGAGATGGCTCCAAGTAGGCCTCCCTCTATGAGGCAAGTTGCAAAGTGAACCCCTCATCCCCACCCCACAGCAATGATTTAAATGAAGCATGGACATTTTCATTTTATTTTCCAAAAACCAAAAAATGAGGTAAGGACCCAAACAAGTCTTCTAGTATGTAATATTGTACAATATTGACTACTGTTGTGTGTGTGACCCTTGCTAGTTTTGCTATTTATATGGTCTTGCACTTTTATTTAATTTTCATTTTTCTTAAAGTTTCAGCTGCAGATGAACCCTTCAAATAATTGCAAATGTATTGTAAGTGCCATGCAAAATTATCCTAGGCAGGCACTTCCTCCCACACCCTCACTCATCCTTACACTTTGCGGCAACACAAAAGATATCCTCAGAAGGAGCACCTGATACCTACCTGAGGTGTTCTTTATGACCCATCCCCTACTGCTGTTATGCCGTCAATGACTGCCATAAAGAAGATCTTTGGTCTTTAAACAGCAAATGATCTGCTTAAAGCTGATGGGTGTGCTACAGCACACCTTCATATGGGCTGAATGAAATGAACAATCAAATGTCCCTTTATGTAGCAACAGAAGCCAATGCCTAGGGCACCGTGCCCCATGAAAAGGCCTATGCAATAACTGTCTCAGGGGCTGAAAGACTTCCCCTGGACCGAGTGCAAATATGGGGCAGGAGTCCTTAGTGGTTGTGTTAATCATATAGAAAGCCGGTGGGCAGCAAGAAAATGCAATCCTGAGTGTTGGCTTAAGACATGGGAGGTGCAGCACAAGTGCTGAACACATCCTAGAAGTGGGGGGCCCTGCCCTTCCCCAAAGCCCCCATCCTTTTTCTGGCCCAAACCCTGCTCATGCTTACCCCCTTGCCCAAGGCGCTCCCACATCTGCTCACACCTCTTTGTACCCTCCCCCAGTTACCACAACTTACACGCTCCCATCCGACCCGTGGAACACATCCCATCTCTGGGACACAGAGACATGAGCAGCAGGTGGTGGTCCTAGGAAGAAAGGAAGAAGCTGGATGGGAAGAGTGACAGTGAGGGCAAGGCCTCATGGAAGAGCATGGGCAGGACCATGGTCCAAATGCAGAGGGAGGTGCATTGTCCTGTTTGGGGAGGCTTAGCTTCCCCAGGCATCTTATATCCAGCTGCCCATGCCTTAAAATAGAGCAGACAGTGCTCCTGTGGTCACAAGGCCTTCTAGAAACACAAATTGGATTTTGTAGTAAGGAAACTGCCTGCTTCTATTTGTTCCCACTGTGCTTGGAGAA
The DNA here is from genome assembly GCF_033958435.1 of Carettochelys insculpta. Taxonomy (NCBI): domain Eukaryota; kingdom Metazoa; phylum Chordata; order Testudines; family Carettochelyidae; genus Carettochelys; species Carettochelys insculpta. The sequence continues at coordinate 46,841,640 of NC_134147.1, read as the reverse complement.
ACAGAATGTTGGGTGTGGTCATTACAGACATACAGAACAGCTCCAAACTGTGTGTCTGATTCATCTCATCAAATCCTCCTGTTAGTGGAAACACCTGGAAAGATCCCAAACACTGGCTAATCACTTGGCCAAGGAGCAAAAGTACTGAGGCATTGCTTTTACAAAGCAATTTTTTGAAAGTTATTAACTTTTTGTTTCAAAAACATCACATCACACTATGGCTATGTCTACACTAGCATTCCCCTTTTGAAAGAGGCATGCAAATGAGGGAAATCAAAAATGCAAATGAGGCACAGATTTACATACCTGGCACATCTTTTGCATTTTCTTCTTTCAGAAGAAGAAAAGCAGTGTAGACACACCTCTTTCAAAATTAATCTCCATCTTCAAAAGAACCCTTCTTCCTATTTTTTTTTTTTTAGGAAGAAGCGTTCTTTTGAAGATGGGGTTTACATTTAAAAGACCCACATCAACACTGCTTTTCTTCTTTTGAAAGAAGCTCTTTTGAAAGAATATGCAAATATGGTGCCAGATATGTAAATCTGCACCTCATTTGCATTTTCAATTTCCCTAATTTGCATGCCTCTTTTGAAAGAGGAATGAAAGTGTAGACATAGCCTATGTGTGTTATGATCCTTCATAATTGTCACATCTCACAATATGAGTGTTCTTCTTACATTCCCAGCTTCCAAAATCCTCTGATGAGATGGAATCTCTTATTTTAATTTTTATAGAAGTGTTTCTAGCTCTTGCACTTGTGAAGAAAAGTTTAAAAACATGACCTAAGAGAAACCCAAGGGGCCCAAAACACACAAAAGAAAAAAGAAAAAAAGGAACAGCCATTAGATGAGCCCTCCCTATTGTGTGTATATAAGATTTCATCATGCCTAAGCCAATCTCATTATCTTTGGGGGGCTTAACTCATGATTTTTGGACAGGGGGCAGGCAGCCCTGCACAATAAAATGTTAAATCATCTTGAGGTGTCTACTGAAAAAAAGGCTTCAAAATGTATGTTCCTAAGATCCAAACCAATTCCTTCAACAGTCAGCCGTGTGATTGGGAATATGAAGTCTTTCACGAAAAACACTAAACACAGTTTAACAACAAAAGCTTTGATTTAAAAAACAAAGACATTTCATAGGTTGCTTCATACCAAGTCTTTATTAAATTCCATAATTTCAAAGTCTGAATATTGTATTGTTCTATTTTCCCTGGAGTTGTTCATATATGCATATTTTTACACATTCTGTGAAATTAATATAGCCTTTTGTGTCTTGTATTTAGGTAATAAAACTTGCCAGTTTTTACCTTTCAAAGGTCTGAGTAATATAGATCGAACACCCACAGGGACTTTACAATGCATACTGGAGCTTTATTCTTTGTATGTTAATTTTTTCACACTAACACGTTAAATAAAGATTAATAAACCTTGCAGGGCACAGCAGTCTTTCAAATGACAAACTCATGTTGATGAAGCCATGCCCCACACAAATGACCTAAGTTCTGTAATATATAAAGAAAATTCTACTTTTTATTGCCTTTCTAATTCAACCGTACCCTGAAGCATTTTACATTTAGAAAAAGTTTTCGTTTAATTTTATCAAAGGATTTTAAAACAAGTCCTAAAAGTGACATTTAAAAAGAGTCACAGGGTTTTTATTTTAAATGTTTATTTGTTTTAAGAATTGTCACAAACTTGGCATTTTTTAAATGTAATACACTGTTGGGGGAGCCCGTGGAATCAATGCCAGTGAGGTCATATCAGTGTTATCTCAGCACTGCCCAGACACTGGAGCAGGGACCCAAATGCCTTTTGAAGCATCTTCAGGGTTTCCAGCAGCCACTATACAACCGTTCCTACATTTCAGGCACTTTGCTCCTTTGATAGGGTGACCACATTGCCCTATGATAAATACAGGACACTGGCCTCCAGGGGTTGGGGGACTACTATTCCATGTCAGGGCTCCTCAGAAATGGGGGCGGCTGCCCCACAGGGAGGCACCAGGGTTGGCAGCTCCGCAGCCTCCTGAAGAGGGGGAGTGGAGGATGAGAGCTCCACAACCTCCCAGCAGGGGAGTGCCAAGGAATGAAGAGGTGGTCCTGTGGCAGAGCTCACCAGCAGTGGGAGCTGGCTCCGTGGGGTGCCAAGGAATGGGGCAGCTGCCCAGCAGAGGAGCTCCCTGGCAGTGAGGGCTGCCACCCTGAGACACTGGGTGCCAGGGACCAGGATATTCACAAAATATAGGACATTTAGTTAAAGTCAGGATGCCTGTGAGACAGCTTAAATAAGGGACTGAGAGTCACCCTCTCCTCTAAGGCCTCATGCATTACCTCATCCTCAGTAGAGGAAATTTAGGCTTTATTAAAAAACAAAGAAAAGCTTGTGGCTTCTTCTGGATTTCTTTTAAAAGGCTTGATGTCGTGGGAAATGTTTTAAAAGGCAGGTTGCTAAGCACTGTCCTCCATATGAGTATGGCCAGATAGTAACACAACACATGGGGCTTGTCTACACCTCCCCCAACTTCGAAGGGGGCATGTTAACCAGGGTGATGGGAGATAACTAATGAAGTTCTGCGGTGAATAGGCAGCACTTCATTAGGCTAATTCTCCCCAGTGGCAACTTTGAAGTGTCAAACTTCTAAGTGCCAGCATGTATGTAGCCGCTGGTACTTCAAATTGCCCACGCTACTTCGAAGTGCCTTTACTCCTCAGAATTGTTCCTTTGGATGTACTTAGTCTCCCTTTGCAGGCCAAGCCTGTTTGTGTGCTTGCTCATAGTCAGTCAGGGTCGCTGCTTGCTTTCCCCACCGCTTTTTATTTGACTACCTCTGGCAATAAAAGACAGTTACCTGTTCTGTAACTGGTGTTCTTCGAGATGTGTTGCTTACATCCATTCCAAGTTGGGAGTGCGTGGGTGGACACCCAGTCACCAGAAGCTTTTTTGCCCTAGACGCTAGCCATAGCGTCAGTGCAGCGCCCCCTGGAGTGATGCCGATATGGCCCAACCCCAGCTACTACAACAATGGGAAAGGCAGGAGGGTTTTGGAATGGACATGAGCAACACATCTCAAAGAACACCAGTTACAGAACAGGTAACTGTCTTTTCTTCTTCGAGTGATTGCTCATGTCTATTCCAAATTGGGTAAATACAAGCCAATGCCTAGGAGGTGGGGTCGGAGCACCGAACGGACTTCAGGACAGCCTTGCCCACCACAGCATCTTCCCGTATGTGCTGCTCAAAGTGTAATGTGCTGTAAACGTATGAATTGAGCACAAAGTGGCCACCCTATAGATGTCCTGGATAGGCACCTGCACCAAATATGCCACAGACGATGCCTGTGGAGTGTGCCCTAACTGGAGGGGGAGGAAACCCCACAAGCTTGTAATGCTCCTTGATGTCCTGGATACGCCACAGACGATGCCTGCGCTCTCGTGGAGTGTGCCCTAACCACGGGGGAGGAACCCCTGCAAGGTTGTACCACTCCTTGATGCATGTCACTATCCAGGAGGAAATCCGCTGGGAGGAGACCAGAAGGCCTTTCATCATACCAGCAACTGCCGCAAAAAGTTGCTGCGTTCTTCTAAAGGGCCTAGTCCTATCCATATAGAAGGCCAGCACCCTTCTAACATCCAAAGTATGTAAAAATTGCTCCCTTGGAGAAGCACGGGGCTTTGGGTAAAATACCAGTGGGAAAATGTCTTGGTTAACATGAACCGCAGAGACCACCTTAGGTAAAAACGTGGGGTGAGGTCTCAGCCTAATCTTATCCTTGTGAAAAACTGTGTACAAGGGGTCCACTGAAAATGCCCTCAACTCAGATACCCTCCTGGCTGAGGTTATTGCTGTTTTGTAACTCAGAAACAGGAGGGAGCAGGTAGCCAGGGGTTCAAAGAGGGCCCACATACGCTTGGCTAACACCAAACTGAGATCCCACAGGGGCAGTGGTGCTTGAGGCTTGATTCTTTCTAAACCTTTCAGAAACCTTTTGACTACAGGGACTGAGAACACGGAAAACATTCCATGACCCGGGTGAAAGGCTGAGATAGCAGCTAAGGGCACCCTTACCAAGGAGGGGGACAAGCCTTCCTGTACCAGACCCCATAGGTAATCTAAAATCAACGGGATGGGGGCTTGCGAGGGAGATATCCCTCTGTGAGACACCCACATCGAAAACCTTTTCCACTTAGCCAAATAAGTCACCCTCGTGGAGGGTTTTCTACTATTCAATAATGCTTCCTTTATGAGACCTGAGCAGGCCAGCTCCCGGTCCCCCAGCCACGGAGCATCCATGCTGTGAGGTGCAGTGACTGGAGACTGGAATGTTGCAGTCTCCCCTCTTGCTGCATCAGCAGGTCCAGCTGGACCAAGATGACCAATGCCCCTCCTGAGCTAATCTTGAGGAGGCCCTGTGAACTAGTGGAATCGGAGGAAATGCCTACGTCCGCCTGCCGGACCAAGGGACACTGAAGGCTTCTGCCCAGGACTCCGGGCTCTGACTGCAGGAGGATCAAAACATCCCACATTTCTCATTGAGGTGGGAGGCAAACACGTCCACCTGGGGATACCCCCACTTCCGAAAAATAGAATGAACGACTTCCAGGTGGAGAGAACCACCCGTCATCCATAAAGGACCTGCTGAGTTGGTTCACCAGTGAATTGTGCACACCTGGCAAATAAATGGCCTGAAGCATGATGTTGGGATGTATGCAGAAGTCCCACAGCATCGTGGCCTCATGACACAGGGAAGGGAAATGTCCACCCCCATTTGTTGAAAAAGTACATTGCTGTTGTGTTGTCTGTACTGACTGACAGATTGGCCTTGAAAGTCACACATGCTGGTCTGATGGCCCTGCGCTCCCTCACATTTATGTGGAGCTGAAGGTCCGACACACTCCAAAGAACCTGGGTTTGTAGCTGACCCAGGTGTACTCCCCACCCCCGGTCTGAAGCGTTCATTACTAGGGAAAGTGAGGTCTGCTGAAGGGCAAAAGGGACTCCTGTGAGGATGACCCTCTCTTTCAGCCACCAGTGCAAGGATGACAAAGTCCCTATTGGCACCATTACCACCAAGTCTAAACTGTCTCATAGGGCAATACACCAATGACAGCCAAAGCTGTAGAGGGCACATCCTTAACTTGGTGCGCTGTACCACGAAGGTGCATGCTGTCATGTGACCCAGCAAACACAGGCAGCACCTGGTCGTCATGGTGGAAACTGCCAGGATGTTTCGGACGATGGCCCCCATGAACCTGAACCTGTCGTCTGGCAGGAATGCCCTGGCACAACTGGTGTCCAGTTGTGCCCCTACAAACTCTGTTGACTGAGATGGGACCAACACTGACTTTGCCTCACTGATTAAGAGACCAAGGCTTACAAAGGTTTGAACCTTTATGTAACTGTAATCAACTGTACATGCTGAATCACCTGCTCCCTGGAACAATCCTTGACTAGTCAGTTGTCCAAATACAAGAACAGCTGTACCCCTTGCCTGTGTAGGTGCACTGCTACTACCGCCATGTATTTGGTGAAGACCCTTGGGGCCACAGACAAACTGAAAGGCGAGACTGTGAACTGATAATGGTTCCCATCTGCCATAAACATGAGAAACCTCCTGTGAGAAAGGTAGATTGAAACATGGAAATATGCATCTCATAAGTCGAGAGCTGCGAACCAATCCCCCAGTTCCAGCATCAGGAGTATGAGACCCATGGATATCATATCTTTTTCATGAACACCTTGAGACCCCTTAGATCCAGGATAGGTCTCAAGTCCCCCTTTTGTTTTGGAATTAGGAAACACTAGGAATAAACCCCTCTACCCTGAACCTGGGAGTAACTCCTTCTATGGCCCCAGAACCCAGGAGGGATTGCAATTCCTGCTGTAACAAGATCTTGTGAGAGGGGTCCCTGAAGAGGGACAGAGAAGAGGGTTGGGAAGAGGGGGTACGAAGAAAACTGAATAGTGTATCCCTCTCTACTGTACGCCAAACCCATTCGTCTGTGGTGATTCTGCACCACGTATGATAAAAGGGGGATGGGTGAAATGAAAAAAGTGGGGATGGTGGAGTGGGTGAGATGGACTCAACACTCCCAACCATGCCTTCAAAACTGAGGCTTGGGTCTCTGTGGGCCCTTTTGGTGGCCTTGACGTTGATGGCCTGAACAACACCTGCCCATCCTCTTCTGTCTTCTACTGCCATCCCTTTGTGGCTGTGGAATCTGTCTTTGCTGAGGACAGCGTTTGAAATACCTGCATTGGTTGGCAGGTATATGCAGGCCCAAGGAATGGAGGATGGCCCTAGAGTCTTCCAGACTATGCAATCTTTATCTGTCTTATCTGAAAATAGAGTAGGGCCGTCAAAGGGAAGGTCCTGGATCATCTGCTGGACCTCATGAGGCAGGCCAGAAACCTGCCGCCAACACCCCTGGTGCATGAGGCCATAACCCATAGCTCATGAGGCCATAACCCTTGTGGCAGCCTCCACAGCACTCAGTGCTGCTTGAAGGGCCGCCCTTGAAATCAGTTTGCTCTCCTCCACCATGGCTGTGCATCCTGCTTGGTTTCGGGTGACACCATCTCAGAGAATCTAGACAGGGTGCTGACTGTATAAGCATACCTGCAAACCGGAACCTGCTCGTTAGCAATTCCTAATTACAATCTTCCTGTTGAATAAACTTTCCTCCCATAGAGGTCCAAGTGTTTAGCTTCTCTATTTTTCGGGGAGGGACCCTGAAACCCTTGGCACTCTCTATGGTTACCAACATCCACCACCAGGGAGTCAGGTGGGGGCTGCATGAACAAATGTTCATTGCCCTGGGACGGGACAAAGTACTGTCTCTCATTCCTACAGGCCGTAGGAAGGGAGGAAGCAGGGATCTGCCAGATGGTTTTGGCCACAGTGGCAACTGTTTTGATTATGGGCAGAGGCACCATGGTGGGGCCTGCAGAGGACAAAATGTCCGTGACAGGGTTCATTGCATCCCAGACCTCCTACGTTTGCACCCCCAAGTTTTGGGCCACTCTCCTAATGAGTAGTAACAGAGAGGAAGCCGTGCTAGTCTATACACTATCAAAACAAAAAGCAGTCAAGTAGCACTTTAAAGACTAGCAAAATAGTTTAATAGGTGAGCTTTCGTGGAACAGATTCACTTCTTCAGACCATAGCCAGACCAGAACAGACTCAATATTTAAGGCACAGAGAACCAAAAACAGTAAGCAAGGAGGACAAATCAGAAAAAGATAATCAAGATGAGCAAATCAGAGAGTGGAGGGGTGCGGGGAAAGTCAAGAATTAGATTGAGCCAAGCCCTGCCATCCTCCAACACCATGTCATCCAGGGAGGAAGAAGATGAAAGCCCTTGCGCCTCCATTTGGAGGGAAACGGCAGTAGTAACTTGTTCAGGCACTTGCCCCCCCCCATGGAAATCATGGGCAAACCAGGGGGCACCGTAGGTGAAGCTGGTATAGGCACTGGCTGGCCAGAAAACCCCTACAGGTGGCACAAATGGCACCGTTACTGCTCCCTGCACCTGAGTCGGTGCCAGTGCCCGGGCTGGTGCCTGCCCCATTGGCGCCATAGGTACAATTACAGATGGCACCAGCACTGAAGGGGTCCTGTCCCTCTGCGACAGCACCAATGACGGTGCCAAGGTTGACGCCAACAAAGTAGACACAGGTGGCTCCACAATGACCACCACTTCCTGTCTTTGTTCTGGTGGTGGGGTGCCCAGTGATGCCGATGGTGGTAAGCATGGGATCAGAGCGGCCCCCAGCACTGTTAAAGGCACTCCAATGGCCTGGCCCTGCGCCTTGTGAAATGCCCTCAGGGTCCAGAAGGGCGACTAATGAATCACCTCCAAAGTCGGTGGTCAACCCGTACCATCCGAGTGATGACTACGGTGCCTGCAACAGCTTTGGTGCGACCTCCTCAAGCTCCTGCTCCATCTGGAGCTCGAGTAAAAGGAGTTCAGTTGTGACGCTGATTCCGAAGCAGATGACTACGGCAGAGCCATTGGAGTCGGCGCTGATGTCATGCGCGCTGAGGACGGTGCTGGTACTGGAATATAGGGCACCTGAAACTGGCCCACACTCTGCTGGGTTGGCACTGGAGTGCTCAGCACCAAATATGGTGTCAGTGCCAGCATCAACATGAGTGCAGGGGTTGGCACCCATGTCACGTCCATGAGCCCCAATCGCTCTGTTTTAGTGCTACAGTGCCTGTCCTCCATAGATGGAGAAGGACTCGGCACCTCCATCTGAAGAAGTCCTTGTGCTGCTTAAAATGCCTCCAGCATTGAGGGCAAGTCCAGTGCCCCAGGCTCTCACTCCGCACCAGCTTCAATGGATGTACCTCCTGCCCTTCAGCAGTGCACACTGGCACCTTGGACTTGAGGCTGCCCCAATTTGACTTCAGTGAGCAATGCCTCTTGTGCCTCCTCCTCTTCATCTGCACGGGAGATTGACTCCTATGGCGCTGAGAAAGTGATGGTGCCTGCACCTGCTCTCAGTGCTGGAAGTCCTTAGGCGGCATCATGGTTGATGGCGCTGGTGCACTTTGCATCAAGGAGGCTCCACTCTCCACTCCAGCTGGAGACGCTTGAGGCTTAAGAGCTGCCTCCATTAAGAGGACTTTAAGGCATTGGGCCCTATCTTTCAAAGTTCTGGTCTTAAAGGCCTGTGATCATGCAAGTGTCCTTCCCCCAGGCAAATCAAGCAGGCTGAATGGGGGTCACTTTTGGGCATACGTTTGCCGCATTTTGAACAAGTCTTAAAGCCTGAGAAGCCAGGCATTCCCCAGCACCAAGGCGCAGAGGGGGACAGAAAGCCCCACCTCGGCTATTAGTTAAAACACTAACGATCAAGTACTAAAACTATTTACCTTCTTCAAGAACTATTTACACTACAATAGGCTACTAGCTAAAGAATTGAACAGAGAAAGCAAGAACTCAAATGACCAGCAGCATGGTGAGAAGAAACTGGATAGGGCGGGGGCAGGGGGGGGAGGTGTACATATTGGTCGCCATATCAGCACCACTCCAGGGGGCGCTGCACCAACCCTTTGGCTACTAGCTAGGGCAAAAAGCTTCCGGTGACTGGGCATGTGCCCGCACACACCCAACTTGAAATGGACATAAGCAATCGCTCAAAGAACTTCAGTATCTTTATCCTTCGTTATACCTGTGTTTGCCTACTGCCCACTCTCTGCCAAGCTGGCTCACAGTATCCAAGCAGTGAAAAGCAGCACTCTGTCACCTTGTGCCTCTAGGTGAACTTTTTCTTCTTTTTCTAATTATTTGCTTATGTTTTCTTTTTTTCTAATTAGTTGTGGATGCTTTCCAATGGAGGTACTCATAGGATAGAAATCCTGTACTGGCAAACCTTACATTTGGAGCAAGCCGAGGAAGAGACAGACAGAGCCGGGGGGGCTGACAAACAGAACTATCTGCTGTAATGGCTTTATTTTTCAGGCAGCAAAACTGAAACTAACATGAAAGTTAGGCTGTGCGTTGGGAGAGGGAGTGCACTTACCCTTGTAGTGCACAGGTACGCCAGCCGCTCAGGAAGGGTAAATAACCAATACAGCTGTTGTGTAAGAGCTGTGCTCACAGCTACCCACAGGCTACTGGCCTATGCCTTCAGCCCAGGAAGGAATAACACAGGTCTAGACAGGTTGATTTAGGCTCCCCCCTTCAGGGTTTCACCTTTATTTCTTTCATATTAACCTAGCCTATCTTTTCAGTTGATCCCTACCCACTCCCTATAGGTTCCACTCAATAGTGCAGGCCGCTTGCCTGAGAACCAGCCCTGAAGTGTCCTACCAGATCATCCTGGCAGTTCTCTACCGAAAGTAAGCCACTTGGTGGTTTTTATAATTGCTGGGTCCCTAAGGGTATGTCTACACAGCAAAGATATTTCAAAATAACAGCCATTATTTTGAAATAACAATCCTAGCATCTACACAATGCAACCACTATTTTGAAATAATTTTGAAATCGTGGTTGGCTTATTTTGAAATAGGTAAACCTCACTGCATGAGGAACAGCACTTATTTCAAAATAGCAAATTGCATATCTTATTTCAAGGCATCTTATTTTGAAGCCACTCCGGCTATATCTCTTCCAAAATAGCTTATTTTGGAATAACGCTGCTGTGTAGACATACCCTAATGGACCAGGTTCAGCTGGGAGACAGCTGTCTCTTTGCTCACCTATCCTGCAGCACATGATCAAGAAGAATGCAGCTGAAAAATACAGGTCCCTGTTCTGTCTGAGAAGGGTGGAAAGAAGTACTAACAAACCCTGTTATGATTAATTTCCTCTACCTGCATGTTAAAAGCTGATGCTTTAATCACTAAGCAAATATAGATATCAAGCCTAATCTCACCTCAATTTAATCAAGTGCAAGAGTAGAATAATATACAACTGTGTGTGTGGCATATTACCCTGAAAGAGTCTATTTTTAACTGGTTTGTTATCTCAGCAGGTATCACATGCAAAAGTGGTCACTGGCAGAGATTGCATCAGTACAGAAATAATCAACTTTCCACATTGGTGGCTCTGCCAGGGATGAATGCTCCTGAAATCAATGAAATGTACAGACTACCAGCAGTGTTGAGGGTAGGAAGGAAGAGAATCAGAAAGGAGAGGGACATAGTAATTAAAGAAAAGGAGACTAAAACAGACAAAACAGAGCAAAACCCTCACCCCGGAGCCCTGACAAGGAGGAAGTGGAAATGCCATAGGAAAGAGTCCTATAAGAAACAGGAGACAAACAAAAGTGTGCAGATCTCTCATAAGCGCAATAGGCCACAGAAAGATAAAAATAAGGCCAATGTGAAACTAAAATAAAGCTTCTGGCAGCAAACCAAGATGAATTAACGAAGACAAAAGAAATAAGAAAATACATCAAATGGGGAGGTGTTGTGTCTCTTTATTACTGTAATGGCTTAAAAAGCAAATCTATTCATGCCAGGATAAATCAGTGCATGCCTGACTCCACTGATTTGCGTAGTTTAATCATATAATGCCAAACTTGAAAAATATTAGCAAGAATTCATCATTCTGATTTCAAAAACAACAAGCATCAGAGATAAAACATTGACTATAAGCACAACAGATATCAACTCTCTGAAAAACAGGAAGTTATAGCCACTAGGTTTATACATACTTGTTTTATATTTATGTAATACATACTACTTGCACCTCCAAAAAACAGCACTCTCTTGTCAGCAAAATCCTTCATCCAACAAGACTGTTGACAAAATCCATTTTGTGTGTAGCCACTCCACGAGTTTTGTCGACAAAACCCTGATTTGCCAACAAAACTTTCTAGTGTAGACATAGCCTTATGTAAGAAGTCAGAAGATGTTAAGACCCAGCTAGGAAGGTCTCACTGAAAATGTTTTACGTCAGACGTGTGGCTGTAGTCCCAGGACACTAAAGAAACAAGGTGGGTGCGGTAAAATCTTTTATTAGACTCTCTTCTGAATTAGTGGCCTGAAAGCTTGTCTCTCACACCACCAGAAGTTGGTCCCATAAGAGACATTACCTCACCCATCCTGCCTCCTTGACTTCAGCAAAACAGCCTGTAGGTATGACTACCTGGGTTTTGTAAACAAGAGGATAATTCATCCCCTTTAACAAATAGGAAAGGGAAGTTCATGTTTCTCTAATTAAGACTTTTTAAAACAAATTAAAGACTCTGAGATTTCTTTCTTACTGTTAAGATCAGTCAATTAAAATAAAAGGGGAGACTGAAGGACCACTCCACTTGGCTTTGCATATATCTAACACAATAATCTAGTATTACACTTGTCTTGAGCTAAATACATTATAAGGTTGGACTATTTCAGAGCATCCTAGTGCACATATAGTATGTACACTGATAACTAGGGTCTGCTGTATTTAAATGTAGAATCCTAAGAGTATTTCAGTAGCAGTGTAACCAGAGAAACTAGTTTACAGTCTCTTTCCATATCTTGTATTTGTAACAACGCCAAACTCCTCTCTCTGTCTCTCTCTCCCTCTCCCCCTTGTCTATCTCAGTATGAAGCAATGGTCAGTTCTATTTTTAAATGACATCAAACAGTGGGAAAAGAATCGCATTATTTATATCATGAAGTCAGTGCAGGTTCTTTACAGCTAAAGCCCTGTACTGTGACCTTTTGTATTTCTGCAGCCATACAACCAACCAGGTCTGATAAAACCAACGTTTGGAATTAGGATTTTGTCCATCAGAGAACTGAACAATTCTGAACTTGCACCTCTAGTCTTACTGTTTGAATTCATCCCAAAGCCCAAAGTTCAAGGACCTCTAGCAGTTGTCTGCTATCCAACACCATTAGAGTTTCAATCATTGAAAATGGATACTGGATTTATCAAAATAAGTGCATCTGAACCAACTCTCACAGATACTGGTCATGGTGCCACCTGTCAGGTATGACTCGCAAATGGGAGAAAACAATACCTCATATCAAGGCTTTCCACCAAGCAGCTGGGATTATGGCTAAAAGAGAACTATAGACCTGTCACTGGCTGTGTCTGCACTACAAGACAAATTTGAATTTATTTATCTATTTTGTAATGCTGGATTTTGTAAATTCAAATTTGATTATCTTCACATCCCCAAGTGCTCCTCACAAAGTTGACTTATTGTTGCCACACTCAATTGTCAAACATCAACTGTTGCAGCAGTGCATTGTGGGAACGTATCCCACAGTTCCCTCATCCCCATAGCATTCTGAATATTTTCACTGGTGCAGCATGGGGAAAAAATGCCCTACAAGTGGCTGTTGCTATTTGACATCATCTTCCCACATTGCATTCCCCTCCTTCCCCTCCCATGGTGAGCAAATGTGCATTTTCCCAGGCAAAAGGAAGGAAAACTAGTGCATCAACAAAGATCTCAAAGTTAACAGAAATCTCTTTCTTCTATAACTGAATTGCTTTTTAAAACTGTAGCTCTAACTGAGTTATCAAAGATTTTATAAAAAGCAGCAGGTGTGTGTCTTCTCAGCTGGCCCTCCACTGACTGTCCCCCAGCCCCCGATCCCTGAAAATAATACAGGGACAATACAAAGCAAGAAGAAAGAGAAATTAGTAAAGGTTTTGAAAAGACAGAATTGCTGAGGGAGGGGGTTTGGCTTCCCAGTTCTGTGCACAAACTGTTCTCAACTTGCCCTCCACCCACTTTTCCTGCATGAAGGGGTCCAAAGTTAGAAGAAAGACGATAGAAAAAGCTAGGAAAAAAGATTTTTGGGCTTCCCTCTTCAATACCCAGACATTGCCAACAGGGGGATGGGGAATGGGGCTCATCAAAATTCATTGGCATTATGCAGGGATTGGTATTTGAGAGACTGAATGGCCAGTTGACAAGGTCCCTAAATATCTTTTTTTTGGGGGGGAGGAGATCTGTAGCTCAAGGGCCACTTGAACTGTCCCTCCTGGGCAGCAGCCAGCCCCCACAATTCGTAGCCACCAGGAAAGACTTCTCCCCAGTGAAGGCTAGCCCCCAGTGCCCTTGTTGTGGTGGCAGGCATGGGAGGGGTTGAGTGAGGGGCCAGTTGAAGCAGTCCCCTTGGTGACTGCAAGGCCCAAAATTCTTGGCTGCCAGGGGAGATCCCCCCCCCCCCCCCAGCAGCAGCAAGGCCTCCAAAATATCTGGGGGGGGGCAGTTGAAACAGTTTCCCCTCTCCCCCACAGCAGCAATCCCCTGAAAATCTTTCCCCCACCTGGAGCCCTCACTGCGCGCAAGCTAGGACATGGTGCTGCCTGGCAGCATAGTCAGCACTGAATGGCAGGCATGTCCTTTTATTGGGTTGGGGGCTAGCCACATGATGTGGTTGAGTGTGGGAAGGGCCCTGACTGCGTGGCACCTGTAAAGGAGTGGGAGGCCTGCACTGATGTAAAATGCGGAGAAGAAGTTTCTCGGCCTCTCTTACAACCACGACCTCCCCAAGAGCCTAGCTTCCACGTGGTGCAGCGGGGCAGAGGCTGGCATCAGGCAGCACAGAAAAAAATACCAAGTGCTCCGCTAGCAGAGATAGAGACAGAACCACAAACTCTGTGTTGGAGCTATTTGTAATGGGCAGATGCACTCACAGCACTAATAGCAAAAAAAGAAAGACATTTCTCAGACTCTAATAAAAACATGAGCCAACAGCCACAGGCTTCCTGCTCCTGAATTGACATTCACAATCTCTCTGTTACCTAATTCCTGTGCACCTGGCGAACTGCAGAGATGGAGTCTGCCAGAACAGAGCACTGTGGGGCATAGTGGGATACAGACAGGATACCTCTGGACACTAATAAATTCAATTTTAAGACACGGCGCTTCCACGCTGGCCTTTAATGGAACTTTTAAATTTGAACTTGACGCTACACCCAGCCAGTTTCAATGATGTTATGATATTGATATTAGTGCTCCCTAAAATCGAGTTAATGGTATTTACAGTGAAGATAGTCACATTATAATATCGAGCTAACTGCTTTAAATTTGAATTTATCTCGTAGTGTAGATGCAGCTCCTCATTTTCTCTGACTACAGAAAAAGCTGAGGTAATGGCCCTAAAAGCATGTCGTTAAGCAGTTAAATGCTTTATTTGCTTCAGTGCTAGATACACTGCACACATTTAAGAACACAGAATTTAAAATAAAATAAAAATAAGTCTTGCACGCAGAGAAAAAGATCCCCAGCTCCAGCATAGCTTTCATTATACCCTCAATTCCTCTCTCCATGGAAAGTATCTAGTAGAGTATTCCAAACATTGTCAAGCTGGAAAGATTCAAGGTTGTGCTGTTTAAAGATGGAAAGTGGTGCACAGAGGATACACTATAAACTTTTAAGAGATCTGACTGGAAAAGCATGCAGTTCTACAAGACCAACAAATAATCACCTTAGATTTCCACAATAAAACTGGGGGAAAATTACCTGTCTTGAGAGCAGTGAGGGAGCATGGCCTAGCATTGAAAATGGAACTGTGGGAAAGCTAGTAATGTTACTGTGACATCAGGAAAACTCCATCAAGCCCCCTCCAACAACCCAATCTTCACGCCTGGCCTGATCCCACTCCTACAACTCCAGTTGCAGCTCCAGCTCTGTGACTCTAGACCAGTGGTAGGCACTCCAAGATTCTGTTATGTGTTCAAGGGCCACATTTTTCTGTGGAGGGAATGCAGGCTCTGGGACAGAGGTTGGGTACAGAAAGAAGCTTGGAGCAGGGAACTGGGGTGAAGAATAGAGCTGTGGGGTCTGAGAAGTAGTTTGACTGAAGAGGGTTGTGATTTGAAGCAAGGGCTTGAGAGACAGGGGCCTTGTATTTTGAGTTACTTGTACTTTGAGTTAACTAAGTCAACTTTTCCCTCAACCAACATGCTTTTACAGTTTCATATTGAGTTTTATACAATGTCATTCATTCCCCTGGCGTCAATTTCACCACCTCTTTAAACTATAGCCCATTTTTATCTACAGTCCTCCTAAATAATTACAGTGTGCCTTTCTAATTAACATTACTGATCCACTTTGTTTAATATGACTCTCATTTTCTTAAGTCACATTGGGAATTTCAGAGTTTAATTCATGAATTTGTATCCAACATCATTCTAATGGTTGTCATGCAGAATCCCAGTAAATGGTAATCGTTATTTCCCAAACGATTCATAATAGTTGCTTAATTTACTAATTTCTCTTTATTTGACCAGATTGGATCTAAAGTGTTAGTTTAACATATACTGATAGGGAAACTGATCTCTTATAAAGTGAACAAAATGCACTCCTTTTTTCTATCACTTGGGCCGTGTCTACACTAGCCCAAAACTTCGAAATGGCCATGCAAATGGCCATATCGAAGTTTACTAATGAAGCGCTGAAATACATATTCAGCGCCTCATTAGCATGCAGGCGGCCGTGGCACTTCGAAATTGACATGGCTCGCCGCTGCGCAGCTCATCCAGATGGGGCTCCTTTTCAAAAGGACCCCAGCTACTTCGATGTCCCCTTATTTCTATGAGCAGATGGGAATAAGGGAAATTCGAAGTAGGCGGGGTCCTTTCAAAAAGGAGCCCCCTTGGGACGACCCGCGCGGCGGCGAGCCGCATCAATTTCGAAGTGCCGCGGCCGCCCGCATGCTAATGAGGCGCTGAATATGTATTTCAGCGCTTCATTAGTAAATTTCAAAATGGCCATTTGCATGGCCATTTCGAAGTTTTGGGCTAGTGTAGATGTAGCCTTGATGTTTTGCTAACCCCATGGACCCCTGGCTAACAGTAGGCTGTATCTTGACCGGTAAATTCAAATCCCCAGCATGCCTAATGTAAATAGAATGAGAGGGCTCTTTGGTGAAAGTTCCATATGCAGGTCTCCTTATTTCTGGTATGTTTGTGGCATGCGCTAAAGTTAGATAAAAACATAAAATATTTTTGCTGCACCATAACACTACTTTATTCCTTAAAATCCAAAACTTTACCAACTCAAAAACCAAAAACAAAGATAAAGCAGGCTGCTCCCTAAAGCTCAAAGTAGAACTTGCCGCACTTTTCTGAAAGCTGTTTGTCTGCAGACTATCTGCAGCTCCCAGCATCACAAGGAGACTTCCACTTACCCCATAAGGATAGCTTGTAAGTCCAACATTCTAAAATATCTCAGACATGCGCGATCTTGGAATATTATAGCAGAGATAGGTTTTAGAGAGTAATTGGGAAGATGATAAGTTGTTGGAGCTTGCTGGAATTTTTACAGGCTCTTTCTGCAGGTTAGAAGCACCATGGAAGAAAGTACAGAAATGCTGAAGGAAGAAATACACAGGAGGTCAATTAAAGAATAACATCATAGACAGGGTAAAGAGGGAGTGGATATCTTGATAAATTATTCAATGTGACTGAGAAGGGCTTACTGGTAAAAAGGTCTCAAATGAAAAGAAAGGGAAAGTTTGTATTTGATATAACAGAGAGGGGAACTATGAGAAGGACAAAGAAAAGGGGGCATAGTCAGAATGAAGAAGACAACCTTAGCAGCATACTATGAACAGACTTGATCAGCAGCAATGTAATAGTGAAGACTAGTGCAATGGTCAAGGTGTGAGAAGGTAAGGGCCTATGGAAAAGCATTTGTATTATCACCAACATCCAGAGTTTACTGGAAGTATCCTAACAATCATATCACAAAGTCATGTTACTCTTAGAACACCTGGGTTTTAAAGTATTTTCTGCTGCTCTGACAAAAAGCTCCAGGAATCATCCTTTGTACAACTCCATTAAAAATTGCATTGGAAAGAAAACAGTAAGTCTGTGGAAAAGTATGTGCTTGCAATTATTGTACTGTAATGGTCAAGGTAAAGTGCAAGTAACAGAACTGAAATTTTGAAACAAAGAATAATCTATATTTGTCTAGCTGATGTTTCCTTTGTATCAGCACTTTAAGTATTACAGCCAACTGCTGACAATAATTATGTTAATGTTGTTATGAAAATAGAACCCCAAAGTAATTGGATTTTTCAGGACCTTTATTTTTATTTACTTTAAACTTTGGGGGAAGGAACTTGCGCCAAAACATGAGTTTCTGCCACATTTCCACCAAGACAGGACACAGATAATGTAATTTAGATTCATTAAACAAAAAGCAAGTCAAATGGACAGATGTGATAGTCATTCTTGATGTAGGAAAATGCAACGGTTCTAGAACCTGCCTGGTTCCTCATCCAAAATTGCACCTCATTAATAATGAATGGTCTGACTATTGAGTACAGGTGGTTCTAATAATATGCACTTATTACCTTCATATACTCTGAATTTCTTTTAACTCTTTAAGGTGCAGTCTGTAGTATCTTTCTGCACATACTAATACAAAAACCTAGCTACTGGTAATAGCAACAAAAAGAGAAAATCCCAGTGGACGCATTGATGGAACTCAGAATTATTATGGAAGCTATTTATGCTCATATCTGAGAAAACAAATAATAGATTTAGCAGAACACTGTCAGCTTAAAAAGTATGTATTTATTTGGGCAAGGAAGAAGTCAATTAACTTTCATAGCCTCTTGTGCAGGACCTCTGTAAAGGAAAAGCACCATGGATATAAAATCCTCAGGCATTCCCCAGCAGTCAGTTTATATAAAACTGCAAGTGAAGTCCAGAGATGTTGCCAATTTCCATAGCATCTACCCTGACTTTTCCCCTTGGGGCATTTGGAACATATAGTTCAGAATTACAGTCAGCAGTGCTGGACTTCACCCACAAAACAATTTTGCTCACTTTATAAACTATACTGTCCCTTATGGAAAAATGACAAGTGTGGCCATTGTAAATTTCACTATTCCTTAGGACTACACCCGCCTTCAGATATTGCTCAGCACAACTTGCAAATTTCACTCTATCTTAGAAAGTAAGACAGCAGAGAGAAATACTGCTTAGTGGCAACTTGCAAATTTCATCCAGCTCTGCAAACAGATCAGCTCTGATTACAATAGATGCCCGAATGCTGATATGGCAGCCTTTTTTGGGGGTGAGGAAGTATCAGGAGTAGAAACCTCTAACTCTGAACTTGTCTGGTACTAGTTCTACTGCCTCTATGGCGAGGAGGTAATACGCCTCTTATTGAAGCACAGCCTCGTGAGAGGGGTCCTAGAAGAGGGATGGGGTGGTGGGTGGGACAGTCCAGAGAGGGATGACATAACTCAAAGACATTATTTCCAACACCCATCTATGTGTTATTTGAGACCATTGATCAAAATATGGTCACAGGAGGTGAAGAAACAATTTTGGGGAAGGAGGCAAGATGGTGACCTTGGTGGGAGTGCGGCTCTTGATGACACCATCAAACTTGCTGTCTGGTTTGTTGTTGTTGTTGTTGGTTACGAGGCTGGTTGTTCCTACAGCTCGGTGGTGTCTGAGGGGGCCTAGACTGGTCGTATTTTCTCTGTTGGAATTCTCTTTGAAACGGTTGGGTATATCTTCTCTGATATGGACCAAACTGTCTGCACATGAACGGCAGGGTGTACACACCCAAAGTTCTCAGGGTGCTACAAGAGTCCTTGCTTGAGTGTAGTATCCGTAGATCTGGCAAAAGCTTTTGTTTGTCAAAGAGCCAATCCTCCACTTTGCTTAGGAGCTCTTTGGGGACACCCGAAGTCTGGATCCAAGCTGCCCTTCTCATAACTTCTGCCATGGCCGTAGATTGAGCTGCCATATCAGCCACATCAAAGGCAATCCGGACACTGGTTCTGGAAGCAGCATAGCCGTCTTGGATGATGGCTTTAAGCAAGGGCTTTTTCGAGTCAGATAAGTACTCCGTTAAGGATGTAAGCTTTGATTAGTTGTCAAAGTTGTGAATGAAAAGATGCACCACACAACTGGCCATTCAGAGAAGCAGAGTGGAGAAAGACTAAATTTTTGACCAAAAAGGTCAAGACGCTTAGAGCCCTTGTCAGTAGACTTATAGGCCGCGTCTACACGTGCACGCTACTTCGAAGTAGCGGCGCCAACGTCGAAATAGCGCCCGTGACGGCTACACGTGTTGGGCGCTATTTTGAAGTTGAAATCGACGTTAGGCGGCAAGACTTCGAAGTTGCTAACCCCATGAGGGGATGGGAATAGTGCCCTACTTCGAAGTTGAACGTTGAAGTAGGGCACGTGTAGACGATCCGCGTCCCGCAACATCGAAACAGCGGCGTCCACCATGGCGGCCATCAGCTGAGGGGTTGAGAGACGCTCTCTCTCCAGCCCTTGCGGGGCTCTATGGTCACCGTGTGCAGCAGCCCTTAGCCCAGGGCTTCTGGCTGCTGCTGCCGCAGCTGGGGATCCATGCTGCATGCACAGGGTCTGCAACCAGTTGTCGGCTCTGTGGATCTTGTGTTGTTTAGTGCAACTGTGTCTGGGAGGGGCCCCTTAAGGGAGCGGCTTGCTGTTGAGTCCACCCTGTGACCCTGTCTGCAGCTGTTCCTGGCACCCTTATTTCGATGTGTGCTACTTTGGCATGTAGACGTTCCCTCGCAGCGCCTATTTCGATGTGGTGCTGCCCAACATCAAAGTTGAACGTCGATGTTGCCAGCCCTGGAGGACGTGTAGACGTTACTCATCGAAATAGACTATTTCGATGTCGTGTGCACATGTAGACGTAGCCATAGTGTGGCATTGTGGCTCTCTGCTGAGAATATTCCACCATCAGAGAGTTTGGTTGTGGGTGGGTGAACAACTACTCCATGCCAGTGGAAGCGACAAAATATTTCTTATCCATCCTTTTGTTGTTAGTAGGTGCAGAGGCTGGTGTCTGCCATATATTATCGGCAGTTTCCATGATAGCCTCTCCAACAGGGATGACAATCTTTGAGGAAATGGAGGGTCTCAGTTCTTTAAAAGTCCTTGCTTCTTTTCCTGAATCTCTGCCAGTTTAACACCCTGGGTACTGGCCACTCTCCAGAACCGATCTTGAAATTCCCTGAGATCATCAGGGGGAGATATATCAGCAGGAATGACCACTTCATCTGGTAAAGATGAAGAAGCGTTGGTTGAAGAAGGTGCTCTAAGCAGGCGCGTTTGTGTACGACAAATGAGCCTCCTCTTTCCCTGACTAAGAGGGAGGGGATGAAGGTTGAGGCTGAGTATCAGCTCCTCCGTTTTTTACAAAAAAGGGCACTGGTATAGTACATGATTTTGTATTATCCAAAGAGGACCTACTTTTTCCTTCCATACCTTATTGTGTGGTTTTCTTTACTTTGGACATACGATTTGACAATTTATGCTTTTTGTTGATAAAATAGAGTCTGGGACCCAGAAGCTCTGGTATTCTCTGTCAGTGTAATCAATCAATCAAAATTCAGAGCAAAGGAACTTGGCAATCAAGCAATATTTAAAATGTAATAAAGTTACTGTTACCAAATTACTAACTTTAGAGAATAAAGACAAAAGCTGTTGGGTAAAACTGGCACAGCAGCCTACTGGACAGAATTGCTCTGAGTGATGAGTAGCATATGTCACCTTCTTAAATTTCAAAATATCACTGTCATACTTTCAATAAAATATGACTTGTTAGAAACATGAAACCACCATGCACAAGTCTCTTTCACTATCAAAAAATGATGGAGCACTGCACAAATCAGAAGAGTAAGAACAGTTAAAGGGCATTTGTACCTTACAATGGGGAACCCAAAACCCAAAAGAAAGCAGGTTCCAGGTGTTTGTTTCCTTTGAAACTATTCCACAATGTAACAGTCAGACATCTGACGAATGGGCAAATAAATGATGAACTAAAGCCACCAAACTATTTTCACTTGTCCTTATACACTTTATAATGCACATGCCAGAGATTAAAGGACATTTAATGACTTCACAGGGCCACTCTGTCCTTAAAATGCTTTAATTCTAACTTTTGAATACTAACAGAGAGATAGGAGGCTTAGGCTGTATCTTAACAAAAAAAAGCAGCCGTATAGCACTTTAAAGACTAACAAAATGACTGCTTTTTAATTCTACCTCTTCATAATACTGCTTATGTGCATTCTGCATATATCTGCAAAAAGCAGTGCACAAACACATATTCACAGCTGCGTATTTTTACAAAAAATTGGTTGGGTTCCTCATATTAGCACTTAACCTATGGCCTGGCTCTGGGTCCCCCCTCACAGCCGTGCACCACTCCTCCATTGCTGACTGCCCTAGGCCCTGCCCCTCACAGGAGGCACAGAGCTGCCCCCACTTTCCTCCAGGGTCCACTGTGACTGTTGGCCCCACTGGCAATCACAGAGGTTCGAGGCCCTGTGGAAGTTCATAACATGAAACACCGATAAGGCTGGTACAGAAGACTGAGCATGGAGTACAAGCGTCACAAACAGATGCAAAACCCACCCTGTTTGATGGCAATATTACAGTCTTTTTTCTGAGGGAGGGAGAGTATGCAGGAATGTGAAAAAAAGCAATTACATTTGAAATAATGCATAAATGGATGCACTGTGGGAGCAAAGCCTCCTTTTCATCTGGGCACTGATATTTATTTTAAAAAAATATGAGCTGTTAAAATCACTCCATACAAAATGTAAATCATTTTTGAGGTAGACAAGGTAATAAAGTCATATTATTCACACACAGAGTGTGCAGAGGGAGGCAGAAATAGAAAAGACAGATAAATACATGGATAATTTCTGTATAAAGTGACAGATGAATAGAAAGGAAAATGATATTAACAAGTGATCTCAGCCTATTTAATCAGACAGAGACATTTACACCCTTTCATGACTTCAGTATAACAGGTTGCAAAGTTTGGCTCAAAGGCTATGGCACAATTTTACCAACGTCTCAGGACACTGATGATCTCCAAACTCAGGATTAAATAAGGATCTTTCCCAATTATAGAGATTGGGACTGGCTGTCTGAATTTGGTTGCTTCAGTTGGCTTTCAGGAGTTAGCTAGTAGTTTCTCTGCTTCTCTGCAGTTCTTCTCTTGCTGAGCTTAAAAGTTCTGCAGGAGCAGTTTCTTCAATGTAACTTCAAAGGAGATGAAGCGGGTCTCTGCCCACAAAAGCTTATACTCCAAAAAATGTTAGTCTATAAGGTGCCACAGGACTTCTTGTTGTTCTATAGATAAACGCATCTTATACTGTAGAAATCAGCACATGAGATGAAACAAGTTGTCCAAAGGACACGTCCCAGCATGTTTTGGATTTCTTGCACAAGACACACAAAAGTAGTTAAATACTCTAGGGAAAAACTGCCAAAAATATGATTTTTACTTCCCACTGTTCTTTCTGTGTTGATTCATTTTTATCAAATGGTCGTGAAAAATTCAAAGAAGACTCACAATGCATAGTGCATGTTTTTGTTTTGCCACTTCATTTAGTTTTTTTTTTTTACAAATTAAAGATGTTAGGTTCCTGTTAATACTGAGCTCTGTAACAGAAGCTTAACCATGATGCAAAATAATGCATGACATCCACATTTATGGAAATTGCCTATAAAGAAATCTCTATCTCTGCCTTTAAGTTAATGTCATGCTGTGGAATAAAATCAAACATTTACCATTAAAATTGCACCATTCCAGAGAAATACCAGTATCCTAATTGTTAGAAATTGTGTTCTATCAAATTATGTTAAAGAGACAGTGTTTTTAATAAGTTATTTCTTCTTTCATTGAGTTAGTTATTCGTCATTCTGAAGTCCTGTTTGACAAAGATTTGGTAGATTCTGTTAAATAGTTCCATTTACTGTATATATATTAAGTTAGTCATCTAAATAGTTTTTGCTGCCTCCTATCTAAAAGTCTTCAAGAAAATCAGCATTTTCCCCATTGAAATTTGATTTACAGAAAAATCTTGACAGATAACACAATGCCAAATTTTATCACTGTTGAAACTAGCAATGAAATGTCATTGGAAACAGTTCATTAAAATTGTGAAATGTGCTTTGCATCTTCTTAGTTAGAGTCAATAACTGTACTTTGAAAGACACTTTTGAAGGTGGCAAGAACCAATTTACGTCACGTCTTTCAATAAAATTCAGGTGTTAAAGATTCTTTAAAAAAACAGACTGCAATGTTCACTAAAATTGAAAGCATAGTAAGTATCTTCTTTGACTGTGCAGAACAGAGCTTAGCCGGTTAATTCATTAATTAGATTCAACCTACACTTCAGCAGAGAAAATATTTTAAGCAATAGCCACTTCTCCACATATAGTATTGACCTGTGTTCTGAAAAAATGTGCTCAGCACACAACATTAGGGTGTCAGTTCTGCAGCCATTACTCATGTGAGTAGATGATAGATTCTAGAAGGACTACTCATGGGAGAAAGGGTTGCAAGGTAAGGTCCTTATATCATAGTGCATCCTTCCTAAAAACATCTCAGAATACTTTAGAAAGCCAAACATCAGAATTAAATAGAAAGGAAATAGAGAGTTCAGTCTTTATTATGTATATTCCAGTGGAACAAAGGATCCCCAAGGATATGCAGTCTCTGTCCCAAAGAGTATCATGAACAGGAGTAATAAGAACAACAGTCTGGTACTCAGGCAGAATCCAAGGATGGGTGGCTTTTAGCGCCTTTCTTCATTTCTACTCAGAGGTGGAAATAACTGAGACCTTTGTATGTATGAGAAATATATACTTACTGAAGCAAAAACACAATAATGATCAATAGCTTCATAACAAGGCTGGCTGCAAGCCTCTTATAGATGAAGATTCCCCAGAAGCCCTTCAGGTATGTTACGGGAATTTCTAAAATCAATCTCCTGCATTCTCTCAGATGGTCTAACGAAGGTAAAGTGCAACTCAAGGCTCCAACCTTCATTAGACTCTCAGTACAACATACATCCCAACCCTCAAACCTTTGTCAATCTGAGCAATCAGACCCCTTCCTGGTGTGGCTTTCACTTCTGAAATGAACACAGCTAGTCCATAGATATATACTACAATGGTTAAGTGTATCCATGTACACAACACACATATCTGAAAATTCCACAGTACCCATCTGGAAACATTTTCCAACACATCCTCCACTTCTGAGTTAAAGAAGGTCAAGATCTTTCTTTGTAAAAGAAAAACTTGGCACAAGTTCTAATCTGAAATTCAGTGAAGATCCCATGTCAGTGTAAACTTTACCAGAAAGGTAGTAGGGGCTACTCAATATATTCTTATACAACATTCTCTCTCTCTTTTTTTAGGAGCATGGCACATCAACAGAGGGAGTTCTCATGATTCTGTTGTCAGTTTGCCTAATAAAAGCTTACTCAGAACTAACGTCATCACAAAAGCACCTGGACCATCCATTTTCCCTACTAAAATCAATCTGCATTATGTTTCATTATCTTGGTTTTGCTAATGTAAAATACTGATGTAGTTAAGACTGTTACTGATGGTTGTGATAATGATTTTTCACAGAATTTGTCTCAAGGGACCTTGCCAAAGTGCACATTGCCAAGAGCAAACAATTATGGTATTACACTAACAATCTCAACTGCATCATTTAAAGACACACACAGAAACCGACCAGGACATGACTATCTCAGTTTCCCAACAAAATGCCAAATTATACCAACAAACAGATTAATGTTTGCAAGATGAACTAGTAGCATGAGGTCTTGGATACACAGCTATTTTCAGCTTTTGCACAGACACTCACAAGAGCACTAGGATTTGATCTGCACAGTTGAGAAGCAAATTGGCATTCTAAGTCATAACTACAGAGCATGCAAAGTCTAGCTCTGGAGTCAGAATGAATAAGGTGTCATGTTCTGCCCCTTCTGAGACCTTTTCCCAAGCCTCAAGTGTTCCCCTTCCAAATAACAGGCCTGTGTCTCCACTCTTCTTTGGGGTTGGAGCCTACAATCTGGCCACTGTCTGTCTCCAGGTTACACCACCCTTATTGTCCGCCAAAATACCTAGTGTGCCCAACAGGCTTTGCATCTGCAAGAATTTCGCTTTGGGAAGCTGCGAACAACAGCAACAACATGCAGTGACAAAGCTACTATTTCCACAAAAGAAAGTATGATTTATTTGCAAAAAGGACATAGCACTCAAGAGAAATGGATTTAAAACTATAACCTGACCTATAGGAATCTGGTATTAGTTAAGCTCATCATTCCTCTTAAGCCCCTAGGCAGTCATGACTTAGTATTGGTGCCCCAGTTCTTTTGGGAGCAAAGGTCCAGGCTATTTGATGCCAACTCTGATGCTCAGCCAGCCTATGGCAACCAGCAACAGTGGACAACTTCCATGCCTTCCTTTCTGCAGGATAGACCTTTTAACTCATTGCAGTCTTTTGCTCTTCAGGTTCTCAGCATGGACAAAATATGAGGAACCAGGGTTAGACCATGGAGTTACCTCTTCACAGGTATCACTCTAGCTGTTATGTTGGAGTGTTTGTTGGGATGTTCCTTATTTAGACCACCATTTTGCATGCTGTTTGGTTCCACTAACAATCACATTTGATCTAAATCTAGAGCAATCAGCCCCCTCTCTCATACACACACACACACACACACACGCACTACTTATAAAAATAGGACGATATGAAGATAGTTCCAAGCTCCCCATATGAGGTTCAGCTACTCTCTTCCTCTGCCTGTTATTCACCATACAGTTAGCTATCACATTTAAAAGATATAATTCAACACAGTGCAGTAGCACCTGGGCCAAATTCAACTATGGAGTAACTCCACTGAGTTCAAACTTCCTCAGCCAGTTAGGTGCTTGCTACAGTCTATATGCTCAAAAATGGAGTTGTGAAATGCAGTGGGGAGGAATGGAAAGAACCCTCGGGGTCCTACACAAACATAATGGAGCCACCCTACATAGAGAAAGGAACATTCCATGAGCAGAATGGTCAGACACACCAGTCTGAAGCTTGCTTCAATGGGTTTTCACAAGTAACAACTGGAATAAGGCTCCCAGCTTCTGAAAATGATAAATAGAGCAAAAAGTTATACATCAGTGGGATTACAGCAATGATTAATTTGGTCCTTTAAACCTACTTACAAGCGTCTTGAAGGTGAAAGCTATGCCTTCAGAAGCTGATAACTTTACAATTATTCATAAAAGCCCATAGAGACGTATGCAAAGATGTAGTACTGATGCATCTGATAATTTTACTCATGGAATGTTCCTTCCCCTATAGAGAGGGAAAGTGTTTTTGTCTACTCTCTGGGAGTAGTGCATGCACCTACTGGACCCCTGAGGGTCCTTTCCATTAACCAGGATGCACCAGTGCTGTTCTTTAATCATCCAAAATGTCAGTATGGAGTCTACATATCAATCTTAGGGTTTTATACCTATCACCATAGACCCCAAGAGCCTTCCATGTCAAATCAATAGCAACAGCCAAATCCTGAGCACAATACGAGGTATTGGGGTATTTTTTGTCCTTCCTTTGAAAGGCCTGAAACTCATACTTCCCCAGCAGTCTCAGCACCTGCAGGATTCTTACCAACAGCCACAGTCTGTACCGCAGGAGCACCAGTCCTGGAACTTTTCCTTGCAACAAAGCCCGCTGCCAGCTTTGTCCACGTATCTTTTCTGAAGATACCATCACTGGACCCAACCAGGTTATTCACAGAATCACGGGCACATTCTCATGTTCCTCAACTAACATCATATATGCCATCATGTGCTTGGACAGACTTCAAACTCTCTTAGACAAAGAGTTAATGGGCACAAAACAGACATAAAAACACTCCTCATCCACAAACCTGTTAGCCAGCATTTCAATGGAGTCGGCCATTCTGTTAATGACGTAAGAGTCTGCATGTTACTGAAGAGGAATTTTCACAACACCCTTGAAAGAGCACTTTAAAGACTAGCAAAATAATTTATAAATTATAATTTTATAAATTATTTTGCTTGTCTTTAAAGTGCTACTTGACTGCTTTTTGTTTTGATAGTATATAGACTAGCATGGCTCCCTCTCTGTTACTCTTGAAAGAGAGGCTGCTGAACTTTCTTTTATAGTCAAATTTGACGCATTAATACGTGGTTTGAACCAGGATGAGAATTTTCTGGGTCACTATAGGGGCTCGTTTGCATACTTGGCTTAATCTAATTCTTGACTCTCCCCCCTACCCCTCTACTCTCTTATTTGCTCACCTTGATAATTTTTTTTTCTCATTTGTCCACCTTGATTACTGTTTTTTGTTCTCTGTGCCTTAAACATTGAGTCTGTTCTGGTATAGTGATGGTCTGAAGAAGAGGGCCTGTCCCACGAAAGCTCACCTAATAAATTATTTTGTGAGTCTTCAAAGTGCTACTTGACTGCTTTTTTGTTTTGATAGCACCTGCAACAGTAATTCTTATCACTGATAGAAAGTTTTTCATCATCAACTGCATTAACTAATTAATTTGACATTAACTAATTAATCTGCTGACCAGAAAGGGAGAGCCTGGCACTGGGAAATGATTAGTTTGGAGGTTAAATTAATTAAAAATACTACAGTGGTGACAGGGTTTAATTTTGTACTTCTCATGAGACCATGGAATTGTGCACAGCTGCAGCAATTTGTGATAAATCCATCGAGAGATTGCCTAACAGGACTGGAATTAATTTGTGTCACCCTAAAGAGGTGCTCACTTAATGGCACCTACAATAAACAATGTTAAAAAAGTAAGAATTTAAACAATAGGGAATATATAATTTCATCTAGTCCATGGCAAATGTCCAAACTCCAGACACAATGATTTGCACCAGTAAAGTGTCCAGGCATCTGCAGCTGTGTTTACCTTTAGCAAGACAGTTATTACATTATATGTTAAACTGTGAATTTACTTACTAGCATTGTTTTAGTTCACTTTTCTTTCATAAAATGATATTTTTACCAGTAGGGCTTTTGGTACATGATCCAAAGTGCAACTGGAGTAAGTGGGAGAAGTGAACAGCCCTCAGTGAGGAAAGAACAGCTTAAGAACTGGTTAGAAAAGCTGGACATATATTAATATTTGGGGCTAGATCAAAAGCATCTGAGGGCGCAGAGTTGGCTCATGTGATTGCAGAGCCATTGGACATTATTTTTTAAAACTCCTGGGAACTGGGGGAAGTCCCAGATGATTGGAAAAAGGCAAATATAGTGTCCATCTTCAAAAAAGGGAAGAAGGAGAATCCAGTGAACTATAGACCTGTCAGCCTCACCTCAGTTCTTGGAAAAATCATGGAGGGGATTCTCCAGGAATCCATTTGGAAGCAACTGGAAGAGAGGAAAGTGACTCGGAATAATCAGCATAGATTCACCAAAGGCAAATCATGCCTGATCACCCTGATTGCCTTCTATGATGAGGTTACTGGCTCTGTGGATATGGAGAAGGCAGTGGATGTGCTTGTACTTTTGCAAAACTTTTGATACAGTCTCTCGCAGTATTCTTGCCAGCAAGTTAAAGAAGTGTGGATTGGACAGATTGACTGTAATGTGGATAGAAAGTTGGTTAGATTGTTGGGCTCAATGGGTTGTGATCAATGGCTCAATATCTGGGTGGTTGGTTTGTATCAAGCCAAGTCCACCAAACGTCAGTCCTGGGGCCAGTTTTGCTTAACATCTTCATTAATAACCTGGATATGAGGATGGATTGCACTCTCAGCAAGTTCACGGATGACACTAAGCTAGGGGGAGAGGTAGACAAACTGGAGGGTAGGGTAGAGGGTAGGGTGGCCTAGACAAATTGGAATATTGAGCCAAGAGAAATCTGATGAGGTTTAACAAAAAGTGCAGAATCCTGCACTTAGGACATAAGAATCTCAAACACTGCTACAGGTTGGGGTCCAACTGGCACATCAGCACACACAAAAGACAGCTTTGAGTGGAGGATAAAAAAATTGAGCACCTTGTCAGAGTCTTTCCTGTAATACAAAGCTGACTTAAAATAATTAGTAAGGCTTTCAGGCATGTCATGGTAGACGCCAAATAAAGAGTATGGAAGCAAAGCTGGACATGTTGAAGATGCTGTGTCAGTTTCGGTTCTGATGCAGATTTTTTGTGTGGCTTTTGGTAAGTCACTTTGTCTCTCTATCAGCCTTAGTTCCCCAAATTTAAAATGGACACAATAGCATTTCATATTACTGTCAGGTACTCAAGGCAACGGCTGTCTGGAACTGTGTGAATGTACAGCACGGAGCACAATGAAGACCAACATCTGCTGAGCCATGAACAAGATCAATAATAATGTTGTAAGATAAATCAAGATCTGTGGAAGAAATGAAGTAAATGTAAAACATTAAGGTCTGTTCACTGAAAAACTATGAACCACAGCGTATGGGTAGACCAAGGGCACAGCTAAATTAAATTATCGATTTACATCAAGATCTTTTCCTCCATTTGCCAATATTTTTAGATTTTTATATAACTATGTATTATGGCTTACAGTGAAGATGAGCTTTGTTATAAATTCTGCATGTCAGCTGACCTATACCATTTTTAAATGAACTATCTTGAAACTTACATTTGCAGCAGGTGAAAGGCATTTAAATCAGCAATATTGTCCCCTGTTAAATAAACACCTAGTTTTAAGCTGCGGTTTATGAGCTTCCTCATCTTATGCATCAAAAAATATAATACAAAACCCCTTATCACTGGGGTCAAGATAGATAACAGTTGT
This sequence comes from Carettochelys insculpta, assembly GCF_033958435.1. Lineage (NCBI taxonomy): Eukaryota > Metazoa > Chordata > Testudines > Carettochelyidae > Carettochelys > Carettochelys insculpta. The sequence continues at coordinate 46,811,591 of NC_134147.1, read as the reverse complement.
TCAGAAGGTCTGCTCAGAGTACATTCAATTGAGAAGCAAGACAGTTATTCACATCTGAATAAATCAATGAGTTAATTCAGTCACTACATAAAGTGTGATATAATCAAAATGTTTGGAGTTAAACTAATGAATTTTCAATTATGAAGTCTAAAATCTTTAATTACAAGTAGCATCGCCTACTTTTCACAAGTCAATTAAAGGTGTCTTGCCAACCATTTTTGCATTTCTGTAAATTTGTGAGCTAATTTGCTGAAGGGTTGAGCACCCACAACTCCAGCTGAAATCAATGAATGTTGTGAGTGGTCAGCATCCCAAGAAATTAGACCCAGAACACGTTTTGGTCACACACACCTGCACACAGACATGCAGACACACAAAATGATGGTGACTACTGAGGACTGGTCTTCACTGAAAATTTAGCCTGTCATATTTACCTCTGAGCACTAAAAGTACAATAAATGAGCTTCTGTCACCTGGGGAGGTGGCACTGCCACAGTGAAGGAAATATTCACTCGCTCTCTTTCTGTGTAGTTTGCTTCTACACTATGGGGGCATAGCCGAATAATTAGGTGACATAGCTGTGCCTGAAGTGTGGATAAGACCTACCACACCAAATATATATTTTCTGCTATTTATACATTGCAAAACTGCTTACCATTTGACTAAGAAACTGTGAATATTTCTAGTAACTTGCTCTACAGAAACAAAGTTTATCATATTATAGAATCAGACTGACAAGGTGGGTGAGGTATTATCTTTTTATTGGACCAACTTGAATGGGTAAGAGAGATAAGCTTTCAAGCCATGCAGAGTCGTTCTCTTTCAGGTCCCATCCCAGGCTCATGTTTTGAAAGTGCTGTGCAGGTTTCCTTTGAGGATGAGGATTGATATATCACATACAGTGGGATCACTCTGTGAAAAGTGTTCACTCACAGGCCATAGGGTGATTTTGTCTTTTACCATTTGACTGTGTTAGTTCATTCAAGAGCACAGTGCTTGTCTGGTTAAACCCACATAGTTGTTTGGGGCATGGCTGTCTGTAGGGTTCCCTTGATGAAGTTGATTGTAGAGTTCAGGAAGTTGGTACTAGTGTAGAAGTGTTCTATGGAGAGTTTAATGGGGGTCGGTGATAAGCTGTCTGTCCAGAGGATGAAAACATCACTGATGTATCTCAAGGATATCACCGGTTTCATGAGGTGCTTGTCCAGAAATAATATTTTTAGGCGACAACTTCAGCACCACTGGATACTAAACATCATGTAGTAAACAGAAACCCTGGATTTATGGTTTATTGCAACAATTTGCAACACACTAACTCTCTATTTCTGTCTTATGTTTGCAGGCGTGTTAAGGAGCCACTCTGCCTTGAACAATCCTTTCTCTACTTTGAATGGTATCAGTAACAGAAGTTAGTCCAGTAAAAGACGTTACCTGACCTGCCTTATCTCTCTAATATCTTGGAACAAAAATGCTACAACTACACTGCCTACATGTTATTAAATTGGCATGCGCCCCCGATCCTGCAAAACTCTAAGAACAGTGAACATCCATTGGTATCAGTAAGGGAACTCAGTACCTCATTGAGTGGACCAGTGACAAGATGGTCTTCATACCAGAACCATGCCATCATAGAGTTAGAAAGGACTGCATAGGACAACTAGCCTGATCCCTTCCCAGAATGCAGGATTTCTTGGGTCTAAACCATCCAAGACTGACAGTTCTCCAGCCTCCTTTTGAGAACTGTCAGCAGTGGAACATCACAACCTCCAAAGGCAGTCTGTTCCACTGTCCTTTTGTTCTTACAGTTAGAACGCTTTTCCTGAAATTTAAACTAAATCTGATATGTGTTTATACCCATTACCACTTGTTCTGCCCCGCTAGCAGGGAAGAATCACTTTTCTCCATTTTTCTTTTTCTTTTTCTTTTTCTGTGGCAGCCGCTAAAGTATCTGAAGAACACTATTTTATCCCTCCCCATAATCTGTTTTCCAAACTAAACATACTTGATTCCTTCAGTCTTTGCTCATATGTCTTGTATTCAGAGCTGTCCCACCCATAGGATGGTTCAGAGAAGCCATCCCACCCTAGGCCTCATTCTTTGGGGGTGGGGGAGGGCACAGTAGCTGCCTTAATCACACCATGCATGGGTCCCAGGGCAGTCCTGGATTTCATTAGAAGGAGGGGCCTGGCACGGGATGGCAACAGGGGGTCACAATTCCCCCCTCCCTCCCCTGCAGCAGTGGTAGTCAGCGCCTCAGTCACCCTGGTCCCAGGGCACCCTGCTTCCCCACACCAAAGCTCATGGGAGAGGGTGGTAGGGTGGAGCAGAGCAGACTGCTGAGACACTTCATTTCCTGCTACCATGGTGAAAGGAGGAGAAGAGTCAACCCCTGCTGGCACCCTACATGCTCGTAATTCCCCAGTTTGTATTGCTCAGGGGAAATGGCTTTGGCAAATGGGTGGAGCAGAGTGGGGCCTGTGGTGGGGGGGATGTTGCCCTGACCCTCTGTCTAAGGCTCTTGGGAGAGAGTTGTCCCAGGTACCCCTAGGGATGGCCATGCTTGCATATTATCCCCTTGATCACCTTTTTCACTTGCCTCTGGATCCTTTCCAATTTCTCTACATCCTTTCTATACAGGGATGACCAAAACTGAAAACAGTACTCCAGCTGAAGCTGAACCAGCACCATAAAGAGCAGTACTGTTACCTCCTGAGTTACATGTTATGCCTCTGTTAATGAAAACTAAAATTACATTTGCTTTTTTTGCAACGGCATTGCATAGCTGGCTCATGTTGTGGTTGTGACCCCCCACAGCTCCCAAATCCTTCTCAGCAGCTGCCAAACTAGTTTTTCCCCAGTCTGTAATTGTGCACTTGTTTTTTCTTTCCTGTGTGTAGCACCTTATATTTGTCTTTGTTGGATTTCATCTAGTTGTGTATGGCCCAGTTCGCCAATTTATCAGGACCCCTCTGAATTTTAATTCTATCCTCCAAAGTATTGGCAATTCTCTCTCGCTGTAAACCATCTGCAAACCTGATGAGTATTTTTTCCACACCGACATCCAGGTCATTAATAACAAATAAATAATAAGCAAGTTCTTTGCCACAAGTGTACTTTCTCGCCTACTGCACACTGAACTGCACAAACCTCATGATAGATAATAAAGAGTTTCACTTTTAACCTTTGAAATGAGAACATTTGGCAAAGCTGACAACTGAGTAAACAATATTTCTTATGTGCCAGATGCAGATTTACATCAATGGTCATTACAAAATTTGTTTTCAGTGCATTCATTTTTTTACAGATCATGGAATAGCTATCTGCTAACTGTCCTCCTATCAGAAGGACATTTGTTGTTCATTCAAATGATTTTCTCGTTATTTTTTGTTCTTTGTAAAATAAGGTATCTAAAAAACTCTTTTAAAACAACTTTTGAGCATTATGTGCAGCAATTTTTCGGTAGGAAACCCTCCTGCTCCTGAACCAGCATGTATGTCAATATATTCCAAACCCAAAAGTGCTCCATGGCCAAACTAGTTTGAGAAACACTGCTCCAGGGCATTCAGCCCTCAGTGCCACCTAGACCATGGCGCTGCCCACCCTCCCCTCTCCTTGTCTCCCCCCAGCATAGTTGCATGCAGCAGCACCTTTGAAACACCAGACCCAGAGACAATTGCCCCTTCTCCCCACCATCAATGGGCCCGATTCCCACTGTAACTCACATGTGCATTGCAAAATGGCAGCAGCAAACTGTGAGCAGAATCATGCCATCCATAGGATGGTTCAGAGCAACTGCCCCAAGCCCTGCACTTTGGAGGACCCCTTGGTAGCAGCCTCAACCATCTCATGGATGGGTCCCAGAGCAGCCCAGAGGACTGCCTGGGGGAGGAATCTGATGTGAGCCTGGTGCCCACCCACCATGACAGCAAGAGCCAAAACTACCCAGCAGCCTGCTCCTCTCCAACCCTGCTCCACCACTCTCTCCCAACTCACCATGCCAACCCCTGCTTCTGCCCCATGCTACCCCCCTGGGTAATCCGCTGGTGTTGCTCATGAGAGGTGGCTTTGGCAAAAGGGTAAGGTAGAGGCCATGTGGAAGTGGGGCTTTGGGGAAGAGGTGGAATGGGGGTGGAGCAGAAGCAAAGTGGTGAATGAGCCTGTGGCAGGGGAGTTGCCCTGGACCTGGTGCTCTTGGGGTAAGGGGTCAGAATTGTCCCAGACACCACATTCTCCTAAACATGGCCCTGGCCATGAGACATTCAGGGGACAGCATATACAACCAGTATAGAACAGAATGATAAATTATGCACAATATGGGCTTTGATGAACACATCCAAAAATTTATTTTCCTTAAAGCACAATATTTTGATCCAAAATGAGTTATGCTTGTTTTCTGAACCCTTTCCCAGTATTGATGATCCTACTTCTAAATAAAGGTGGGGCAGATAGTCTCTCTACTATTACCGAGCTTTCTGAGTTTACATATGTAAGTAACAAAAAAAAATGTCATAAAGGTTTTACTATATTTGACTTCATATTTCAGTGTTCAAGAGGAAATCATGTGCGAAGCTGCACTGACGTGTTATGCAGGAGATGCTCCTAAATTAAGATTCATTGTACAAATTAGAAAGTTTGACATTTAACAGGGTAATAAATGAAGGAAATTTCATAGCTGCTTACAAGACGGGCAACTCTGACCTACTGAAAGCTTACATTGGATGTGAGTCATCATTAAACACTCATGATGCAGCATATTAACAGTGACACCTATTACTGGCATTAAGTTTTTAAACTCAAAAATAAAGGCATCAGTACCTGGTTAACCATATTTTTTGCACTGTTTTGTTATAGATTTCTACAACATACATTTGACAGCATTGTCACCTCTCATAAATACTCTGGATACTTCATGTTTTTAAAGCCCCCATTCCCAAAAACAAATGATTATGTGAGAATCTTAGCTTTATTTTTTTAAAAAAACAGTATTTGTTTTTATCTTTCCTCATTGAAAACCGGAACTGCCCAGAAACCAGAGGGTCAATAAGAAGAGCCCTGAATTTATTATTTATTTAAATCTCATGATCTGTTGTAGTCCAGCTCTTGGTTTTTGAGCATTTGGGGTAGGTGATATGGTTATATAAAATCTGTTAAATGAAACTTGCAGGAAGTACTGCTTCCCAACACGGCAACGTTTTACAATTGTCACGAGACATATACCAAACAAATCTGGGCATGAAGAATTATTTCCAACTTGGAGAAACTTAAAGAATGTAACAGCTCATAAGTTTCCAAATCTTCTCAATATCTGCTCTTTGAAACGGTCTATAACTCGGACATGTAACAATAATTTTTTCATGTCCTTCCTGGGTTAACACTAATAGTCAGGTTTATAAAAAATGCATTTGAGCACAAGCACTGGGATCAAGTGGAAGAGCCCAAAGCAGCTGAAACAGTATCATGAACCTTATAAGGTTATGTTCGGTTTCATAGGCTATTGGCTAAGACTAGTAATGAAACTGACAAAGACTTGTAAATTTCATGGTTCTGCTGCTTCAATGGGTCTTGCTTTGAAAGCAGGGGATATCCTTAGATTTCTCAAGATCAGCAGCTCTGAAATTTCACTATGACTCCCTTCTGAGAACAAAATGTCTTACCTATTCCTAGGAGGGGGTACTAAACCCTGACCCTGCTCAAGCCCCAGTCCTCCAGGCATGATGGAGCAAAGCTGAAGTCCAAAGGTTTCAGCTTTGGTCAGAGGGCCTGTAACCCGATATGTGTTGCCCAGCTCACTGTGTCCTTGGGCTTCTGCTGTGAGCCCCATGCAGTGTTACAAAGCTTTGTCCTCTGGCAAGTCTTATGCCATTCCTGGTGACCCCATTAAAACAGGGTCCCAACCCTCACAGAGCTGAAAGGCACTGCAGGTCATCAAATCCAGTCCACTGCACTCAGCAGGACCTATCACCATCCCTGGCTGTTTTTTTATCCCCAAACCTAACCCAGACCCTTGAAAGGCCCCCTCAAGGGCTGAGCTCACAACTCCGGCTTTACAAGGCCAATGCTCTAACCAGTGAGCTATCTTTTCCCATCCCACCTGTGGTGAAGGGTGTCTTAATTACTGTGACTTATAAATTAACTTTGTACTCTTTAGGGTGACAGTATGGGACTCTATGACCTCTCGAACTCCCTTCCAGTTCTATGAGATATGATATGAACTTACTCCTCCAGGCACCATGTCCTGATTCTTTCACAACAAGTTTTTATTCAGAGACAGAGGAGTAAACAAACAAAAGGAAGTATTTCTTCACACAAAACACAGTAAGTCTGTGGAGCTCCTTGCCAGTGGATGTTATGAAGGCCAAGACTATAAAAGGGCTCAAAAGAGAACTAGATGAATTCATGGAGGATATGTCCATCAATGGCAATTAGCCAGAATGGACAGGAAGGGTGTACTTAGCCCTTGTTTGCCAGTAGCTGGGAATGGGTGACAAGGGAGAGATCACTTGATTATTGCCCTGTTCTGTTCATTCCCTCTGGGGCACCTCGCATTTGTCACTCTTGGCAGACAGGATATTGGGTTAGATGAACCTTTGGTTTCACCCAGTATGGCCATTCTCATGAAGAAAATAAGTTATCCCACTTTTTCAATGCCCAGTTTCTTAACCGTGAGTTAGTCATTGAACTGAACTAGTCAAATAAACTGAAATAAAGAAAATTGAAACAATAAAAGTTATGAGTTTCTGTAGGAGTACAACTTGATTATATGGCACTTAGATCAATTTTATTTTATTTTTTAAGAATTATTTCTTCCATTTGCCTCACCTTTCCTTTCAAGTGTTCATCTAATAAAGGCAGTGAATCATTCATTTTCCTTTATGTTTTTATTCAGGGCAGCCACATTTCTACAGTTGAAATTTGTGTTTGCAATCAGTCATGAAAAACATTTCTATGCTTCAGTCACTAGAATTCTAAACAAGTACCTTTCTTTGTTTTATGTCATCAAATCCCAATATTTTCCTTAACATTATGGCAGCAGAATATGGGATTGCATACATTTTGCAACTTGAATATCTATTCTTTCAAATAAATAACCCACCTTCTGTTGCATGGAAAACTAACTTTTTCTCAGCACTAAACTGGGATTCCCCTAATTGAAGAGAGCTGCATGAGACAAAGCTCTTAGTAACATCTGACTGCTTTTGTATGCTGATTAGCTGCTAAGAACATAGTCATTTAGGATCTCTAATCTCATTTTAACACATGGAAAGTAGCAAAGTACAGAAAGGGCTAGGAAAATGCTGGTGGTAAACAAGCCTTACTAAAAGTTTTATTGGTTTTTGTTTTTTGAATACTTCTTTTTCAACAATTACAGAAAGGCTGTGGCCACACTAGCCCCTCCTTTCAGAGGGGCTATGGTAATGAGGCACTTTGGCAGATGCTAATGAGGTATTACCATGAATATGCTGTGCCTCATTAGCCTAATTGCAGGTGCACGTGCTTTGAAAGTGCCGCTTTCAAAATGCATGCCACACCTGTAGCCCGGGGCCTTTCAAAACCACCTCCTGATTTCAAAGGCCCCTTCTTCCCATTTGGTTTTGGCTAATAGGGCAATAGGGGAGAGACTGCCTCTTAAACAACCAAGATCCAGACTATTTAGCACACAACAAACCAACACCTTGAGTTGCACCCAGAAGTGAGTTGGAAGTTAGAGATTTTAGCACAGTTATTGTACATTCCCATTACACCATGCTACTCTAGAATCATGATTCAGATTTCAGTATGAGCAGGACCACAAAGTACTCCTAAACCAATCTCACTGCAGTGGTCAAGATTTGGGGTAAGTCAGTCATATAGTAATGGTTGTGAGGAATGTATGAGAAAGGTATAACTACAGTCACCTTGAAATTGTAAATGGCAGTATGGGCCACCAGTACTATTTGGGGATACAGAATTATTGATGGGTGCAACAGAGTCTCTTGGATCTGAAGCTGTCTGACAGAAGCTGGGTTTAGAACCTCACTAGATGGTACAGGCATAATTTTCATCATCATCCAGATGTTTTCGCATTGCTAACTGCTATTACTTTCCTGTTATACAGATTGAATCAAAATCTGTATTTTCATCAAGGTCGTTCTCTCAGACTCAGAGAGAGTAATGGGACTGTAGACTCTAGCTCTGATAAGGAGGAGACAGTGGTATCAACCTCATACTAGGGGCAACATGGTCCAAAAGCTCTCTCAATCTCTGTTAGTAGTTTCATATACAACATGAGTGGAAGATAGAGTGGGAACAATCACAGTACTAAAATAAATCCTGTAGGAACACATATGTGAATGTCCTTGGGAATAAACTGGAAAAGAATTGGAATCAATGGTCACTCTTCACAGTAGAGAGAAGCAAAAAGTAGAGTCCCCAGGAATCTATACTGGTATCAATGCCATTCAATGTATTCATAAATAATCTGGAAGAAGAGGTAAATAGTGAGGTGGTAAAGTTTAAAATGATAAAAAATTACTCAAGATACCAAAGTCTAAAGCTGACTGTAAAAACTTACCAAGGGATTTCACAAAAGTGAGTGACTGGGCAACAAAACAGCAGATGAAATTCATAGTTGATAAAAGCAAAATAATATATGTGGGAAAACATAATACCAACTATGCATATGAAATGATGAGGTCTAAACTGGCTGCTAAAACAAAGATAACTCTTGTGGCACTTTATAGACTATCAGATATATATATTGGAGCATAAGCTTTCATGGGCAAAGATCCACTTTGTCAGATGCATAAATTAGCTGTTAACACTCAAGAGTGAAAATCTGGAATCATCCTGGTCAGTTATTTGAAAACATCTGTTCAATTTGCAGCAAGAATAAAAAATTAACAAAATATTAGGAACCCTTAGAAAAAATAATAAGACAAAGTATTATAATGCCCCTACACATACTACGTATTGAACACTGCATGTAGTTCAGGTCACTCCATTTCAGAAAATATGTTAGAACTGGAAAAAGTACAGAGAAGATCAACCAAAATGAAAAGAATATGGAGCAGTTTCCATATGAAGAGAGATTAAAAACACACTCTTCAATTTGGAAAAGAAACAACAAAGGAAGAGCATAATAGAAGTCTATAAAATCACAAATGGTGTGGAGAAAGTTAATAAGGAAAAGCTATTTAGCCTTTCATATCTCATGAGAACCAGATGTCACTCAATAAAATTAACAAGCAGCATGCTTAAAACAGAGTGAAGGCCTTCTTCACACAACACAGTCAACTTCTAGACCTCATTGTCAGGGGATGTTGTGAAGGCCAAAAGTATAAGTGGATTGAAAGTAGAGTTAGGTATATTCATGAAGAATAGGACCACAAATGGCAATTAGCCAAGATGGTCAGGGATCCAAACCAATGCTATGCATGTCCCTGAACATCTGATTGCCAAAAGCTAGAACTGGATAACAGGAGATGGATCACTCGTTAATTTGCCCTGTTCTATTCATTCACTCTGAACCATCAGATACTGGCCACTATTGAAATACAGGATACTGAGCTGGATGGACCTTTGGTCTAATCCATTATGATCACTCTTACGTCCAGACCTGAATGCAGGCTGATATGCACCACATTTCCACACAAAGGATTGCATTCAAACCCTTTTTACCTTAGACATTCCTGTTTTGTGCATAACCTACACTTTTTTTTTAATATGTGTTTGAGAGTTAGAAAGCAGATACAAAATAGGCTTGAGACTTACTACTACTCAGTGTTGAGCACTCTACCTACATGAACCCCATTCACTAACCCACAACAAACCTCAATTTCCAGTGATTTGTAGGAACAAGGCCTTAATATCAGGTAACACATTGGTAATAATAAAGTCTATCATATTGTGAAACAGACTCTTGGGAGAAGTGCAGGAAGTAGCACTGGCAGAGTCATTCACAGCGATATTATATAGACCCTCGATACTTGAAAAATTAGCAATCAATAGTTCCTATTAAGTCATCTCTTTTATCCTCCAGGGGCTCACTTTAGGATTGTTCTCTTTCAATCAAATACAGTATAAAATGAATATCTGATAAAACCTTGACTGACATATGCTATCCTGTCAATGCCGGAAGAGGATGAATATGGTGCAGCCTGCTAACTTATAGAGTATATCAATTTAATTAAAGTTTATGCCTTTAGATTCTTATTAATCCCATAAATCTTATTCATAAATTGCAGTCTAGTCAATATAGGCAAAACATAGGCCTATTATTTTTTTATCTGTCCACTTTAGCAGTAACCGTAAGTGACCTGCAGAGAAGTCTGCAAGAAGGAGTTTTTGCAAAAGTATTTTTCTTATTTTTAATTTTCGTCTCCCCTATTTCCCTGTTAATGGAAAACATAAGGCGAAATTAGTATGCATTGATGAATATCTATATGTTTGTATCAAATTCCCATTTTATTCTGTTCTCAAACCCCCACACGTGGTTACTGCCAGGAAGGTCTCATGGTCATCACCCCAGTGATTCAAAAGGTATGGCCAAACGCCATATAATGTCATTTTGTGGTGCTTTCTGACCTCCACTCAGAATCTGCCAGGGGGGACTAGCATCATACCTCGTGCATAGGTGTGTGGTCAAAAAGACAGACCCTATATTAATTTCACCAATCAGACCTGAGTACTCCAGAAATTCCAAAGGAAGGGGTGCCTAATTTGGTATCATGGATGTTTAAGCACTGTGATGCAAAATGGCTTGTCATCTAGAGCCTTCTGGAGTGTAGCATCTTGAGCCACAATAGGCTGTAGGTTTTTAATGATGTATTTTAGGAGCTTGAGTTGGGGGCTATAGGTGATGACAAGTGATATTCTGTTATTGATCTTTTTGGGCTTATCTTGAACTAGCTGGTTTCTGGGTATTCATCTGGCTCTCCCAATCTGATTTTTTACTTCTCCCAGTGGGTAATTAACTTTTATAAATGCTTGGTAGAGGTCTTGAAGTTTTCCATCTGACAGTAGGAGCAGAGCAGAGCAGAGCAGGACTTGACTATAAATGATGCATCATGTGGTATGAGCTGTATGGAAGCTGGAGGTATGTAGGTAAGCGTAGCAGACAGTGGGTTTCCGGTAGAGAGTGGTGTCGATGTAGTCATCAGTGGTTTGTACTGTGGTATCCAGAAAATGTATTTCTCATGTGGAACAGTCAAGGTTGAGATTGATGGTAGAATGAAGGCTGTTAAAATAGCTGTAGAATTCTTTCAGAGTCTCTTTACCATGGGTCCAAATGATAAAGATGTCATTGATGTAGCGTAAGTAAAGGAGGGGCAACAGGGGATGAGAGATAAGGAATCATTATTCTAAGTTGGTCATAAAAATGTTGGCATACTTTGGAGCCGCACAGGTGCCCATAGCACTGCCTCTAATCTGGAGGTATAAATTGTACCCAAATTGGAAATAATTGTGGGTGAGAAAAAAATTATATAGGTCAGCCACCAGATTTGCTGTGGTAACATCAGGAATGGTATTCCTGTATACCTTCTGTATTTTCTCCATTCACATAAGTATAAATTATAAGTGCAGTTGATTCAGTGGGCTTTATTAGCATAAATTCATTAGGCTGACTTTGTAATCAGAAACTTGCTCTGTAACTCAACACCATTCAGTTTGTATCTGTTGTATCTGAGTGTTTATTTGTTCAACACCATCATGTTGCAAAAAAGAAACAAGACATTAGTGCTGCTAAACGGTGTTGCTTGGCTGATCACTGGGGCTCTTGAGAACCACCTCAAGCTCAGCGTGTAGCTCACTCTGGACTACAGTTGACCAAGGGAAAGGTGCAAACCTTTAATCTTTAAGTCAGATTGGCAAATCAACCCAATTTAAGAATCCCATCATCAATCCCTCTGGTTAACAATGGTTACCTACCTTTTTCCCCTCTGTAACTTATGAATCATTTTAAATCTCATGTGCTTTGTCTGTGAACTTTATTCTCAAGTCCTTCATGGCTATATCTTAGGACTCAAAACTGAAATCCCTCTCTCCTTTGTTCTTCGTTTCTCTTATCTCATGCACTCACATATTTTGCCATTCTTTTTATTAGCATACATTTGTATTGTGTACACAGTGTCATCAATTTTTCTCTTTCTTTTACTTGCACATATGGTTTACATTCCAATTTTAGGAATAATTCCAGGTTCTCACTACCATTTATTTAGTCCACTTCTGTCTGACTTTTCTTATATGACACATATTTTACATTTCAAGCACAGAGCAGTAATGCTTCATTTATTAATAATTCACTTTCAGAAATTCAGATCATTCGTACATAGATTACTTAAAAGTTGCATTCCTGTCTTTCTTCTCACTATATATATATAACACATTACTACAACATGATTTGGTAGATATCGATACAGGTATACTCCCTCTCAGGGTGTCCTCTTTTTTTTTTTGGAAAATTCAAATATGATTACCCTCGTTTGCCCTTTTATATTTTTATTCACTTTGAAGCTAAATAAAAATTCTAATTTGCTTAATATTCAGGAGGAATGCAGCACAATTCCAAATCAAACAATTTCTCTTGGAACTTTTTTGCCAGTTGGAGCCCTGATGTTCTGTCCCATGATCCATTATTGGTTACTGCAGAATATGTTTATCACTTGACATTCAGATTGTTCCACTTCAGGATAAATTGTCAACACCGTGTGTGAGAGATAAGTGCACAGACCTTACGATTTTTTAATGCTGCTGTTATATGTGCCTCCGGGGCAGTTCTTGAAAAGGTACCCCTGCCCTTTTGATCATCAGTTGATGAAGACGTAGCAATAGTGCTGCAGAGATTTTTGCATGTTTATTCCTGCTTAAATTAAGAATGCCAAGATGGCCTTTACATTATGTAGGAAAAGGACATAGTGGCAGTGGAAGGAATTTTTCAGCTAAAAACAATTTTTGCCTGCACCCAATGTGAAATAGTGAGAAGAAAGACAAGTGTGCAATTATTAAGTAATATGTGTACTAATGGTCTGAATTTCTGTTGTGCTATTGGGTAAAGTGAAATCAGGGTTTCACTCTTAATAATCTGGGTAGAAGATTTTATTCTTTTATTCGATCTGTGTACTGTACTTGCCGTATAAGAAACTGCTGCCATTCAAACAATGAAGAAATGCTAGCCATGGCATGAAAGCATTTTTATTCATCTCCTGAAAGACTTCAAAAGGTCAAAGGCATTATTAACCCTCTGTGGTCTGGCTTTTAGAAAGGACAGTAAATGACTATGGAACATTCCAAAAATGGCAAATTTCAAATATGAAATCATTTCTGGATATCCTGGTTACACCAAAAATGCAAATATAACTTCAAATAAACATTGTACAGTGTAAGTTTAGTCAAATTAAATATCACAGAGGCTGAATATAAGCAGATGTTAGCTTTCAATAAAGTTCTGCAGGATAAAAATGAGAAAAACTAGTGTTAAATCATTGGATGGTGAATTGTCAGGAAAATGAAAGATTTGTCATTAAGCTCTTTTTAAAATCTCTTTCTTATGACTGTTTAGTATGGCAGCATTGACAGTAGTCATAGCTTTTTGCTATAGTTTGACTTTTAACATGGAACCGCCAATGTGAGAAGCAGATACGCAATTCATAAGATTCCCCAAAAATGATTAAACAATCTCATCTGGGACAATGGCTCTTTGGATGCTGACAGCATGCTGCTTACGTGGGGGAATGTAAAATATTTCTAGGCAGGGTGTATGAGATATGGGGAACAAGCATTGTTGCATTGTTGCATGATGCTGATGGCAAAATCCAGTGAATCAGGATGAAAGATACCAGATTAGTAGCAGTTACAGATTCAGATTCTTCAGATTCTGATCAGTCAATGTTTAATTCACACACAATGGCTGTGTCTGCACTACATGCCTGTAGTGAGTCAGTATGGCCTCCTGCTGACTCAGAGGCAGAGGAGGCTGCGCAGAGGCCCTGGTGGGTGGGCCCGGAGCCAGAACACCAGTGGCCCGCCCCTCAGAGGGCAGGGCCTATGGCTAGAAGGGCCAAGGGCAGGGCTCGGGACCCATTAAAGCCTGAGCCTCCGGGCAGGGAGGAGGCGCCTGCGCGAGCTCCCCGGCGCCAGGGGCAGAGAGTTTGTCACCGCCCAGCCGGGCCGGAGGAACAAGCTCCCAGCGGCCCCAAGCAACCATGGATCCAGATGCCCCAGGGGGACTACTCGGACTTCCCAGACCTGCCAGGACCCTCACGCCGGTGAAGACCCCCCGCCTTGGAGGAGACCCCGGACGTGGCCAGACCAGCAAGGGTGAGCGACCGCGAGGCCCCAGGAGCGGTCTGTCCCAGAGTCCCGGCGGACCCCTGCAGCCCCCAGGCCCAGGATCGCCTCGGGCCCACCATGCTACCGCCACCAGATTATCCCAATGACATCGACATGAGCGACTGGCCGGAGCCCCCGAAGGTGGACGATTTGGAGGAGACCGACCCCCCGGGACCCCCTGACCAGATGAACTGGGACCTTCCCCCGGTGGAGGTAGAGGTAGGAAGTGGCCCGGGGAACGACGCTCCCGAACCCATGGCAGTGTGTTGCGGCCTGGATCCCCACTGCCGTGGTCGTGTGTGAGCGACCCCCAGGGCCCCGGGCCAGGTCGCAGTGGAGTGGGAGGGCCTGCGACCCCCTACCCCTCCTTGACGGGGCCAGCCCGTGCTGGGCCTGTGCTTAAACCTTTGTGCTGTTGTCCCGCCCCAAACTGAGGGCTGGGCCTGCGCTTAAACCCTTGTGCTGCTGCCCCGCCCTAGACTGAGGGCTGGGCCGGGATTGTGTTACAACTGTGAACTGCTGCCCGCCCTGAACTGAGGGCTAGGCCCGTACTGTGTTACTATTGTGAACTACTGCCCCGCCCTAGACTGAGGGCCAGGCCTGGATTGTGTTACAACTGTGAACTGCTGCCCCGCCCTGAACTGAGGGCTGGGCCAGTGTTATAACCCTTTTTGGTTGCCGCCCCGCCCTAGGCCAAGGGCTGGGCATCCCAGGACTCCTACAATGCCTCTTTCAGAGGAGGAAAGCAAATGAGGAAGATCAAAATGCAAATGAAGTGCTGATTTACAAATCTCAGCCTTCATTTGCATAATCTCATGTGATCGAATTTCTGGAAGACTTTTCTGAAAGCAAAAACAGCCATGTAGATAGGATTCCTTTGGGAAAGAAAACCCCATTTTCGAAAGAACCCTTCTTCCTGAAAAAATATAGAAAGGGTTCTTTCAAAAATGGTTCTTTCCCCAAAGGAACCCCATCTACATGGCTGTTTTTGTTACTGGAAAAGTCTCTTCCAGAAACATGATCATGCAAGATTATGCAAATGAAGTATGAGGCTCGTAAAACAGCACTTCATTTGCATTTTTATTTCTCTCATTTGCATTCCTCCTCTGAATGGAGAACATAGTATAGATGCAGCCAATGTGTTTTTCTTAAAATGAAACAGGAGAGAGACTCTGTACAACTACAGCACAATAATTCCCAATGCTTTCTTATTTCTAGCAGAAGCAAAGTGAACTTTGTCTGTTCCAGGGACAGCCTGTGCTTGGCTTCCCAGTGGAAACTGAGGACCACAATATGCTTTAGCTGCCTTAGTCCCTAAGAAAGATCTGAGGGCAATCAGAGAGGGGATGTCCAATAAGCATCAGCTCTGCATATCCCCGCGGCTCAAACACATCTCCACCTTTCAGCAAGGCACAATATATTTTCTGACAACTTGAAAGAGGAGCACAAGGGCTGCTGTGCCCTTTTATATAAGGTACTTTGCCTCCATACCATCTAAAAATGGGTCTGTCTCCTTTCTCAGTCTGGCATCATATGGGTTTCCATATATAGGGTTCCATTAAGAGAACACAAAGCAAAAAACTTGGCTGAAATCAGATGGTGTGTGATTATCAATAAATCTACTCTCCTGTTTTAGGAGACAAAGGAAGGGAGAGTTTCCCAGAAACCTGGAGCTGTGGGAGAGACTATAACATCATCTTGCCTCCACTCAGACAAGACTGGGTCCTTCTCTAGTTTCCCCCTCCCTCCTCTACTTTTTAGTTGGGCCCACTCATCCCACCCAAGGCCCTCTGTAAAGCTATCCAGGGAAACAGCTGGTCTGTCTTTTGCCTTTTTTTTTTCTGTCCCAGGAACTGGAAATCCTAATGTGCCTACTTCTGTCCTGCCCATTTACATCTAGAAGTGAAAGGTGCCAACTCTTAAAATACTGCATGTATTTATTAATCTTCTCGTGATCCAAAAACCACCAGCCCTCAAACACTTCCTGTTATTCCAAATGGCCACCATCTCCCCTTTTACCTCTCATTTTAAAGTGACAAAAAAGGAACAGCAGACTGTGGGTAGACAAATGAGTTGGTAATCAGGGGAATGTTATGGGATGAGGAAGGGAAATATGAGGAGCAAAGAGGGAGCTCAAATCTGCTAACTCTACTGGGCTCTGGAACTCTGGGTTCAATCCCTGTGTTAGCACAACTGCAGTGCAGGTCCAAAGGGGCAGTAGCGTTGAGCTTGATTCAAGCTCAGGCTTACACTGCAATACAGATACACCCTTAGAAACCTGAGTGAATGTCTGGATTGAAACGGCTCAGAGACTGAGCTGAAGAACATAGTGAGACCACACAGCTTGGTGAACACTGTGTATAGATGTGGTTGTTTCATCTCAAAAAGATATACTGGAATTGGAAAAGGCTCACAAAAAGGTGCCAAAATGGTTAAAGGTATGAGGAGAGGTTAAATTAAAGATTTGCACATCTCAGCTTGGATGGCTAAGGGAGGATAAGATAGAGGGCTATAAAATCCTGACTGCTTTGTAGGCAGTAAATTAGGAGTGTTATTTACTCCTCACAGCAGAAGAAATAGGGGTCACCAGTGAAATCAATAGGCAGCAGGTCACAACAAGCACTTTTTCATACAATACACAAACTGGGGAGCTCCTTGCCAGAGGATGTTTTGAAGGCTAAGCTTATAAAAGAGTTCCAGAATAACTAGGTAAGTTCCTGGAGGCTAAGTCCATGAATGGCTGTTAGGCAAGATGATCAGGGACATGCCCCTAGCCTCTGTTTGAATGGGCAACAAGAGAAAGATTGCTTGATGATTACCGGTTCTGCTCATTCCCTCTGAGGCACCTGGCATTGGCCACTGTTGGAAGACAGGTTACTGGGTTAGACGGACTTAAGGTCTGACCAAACACAGCCATTCCTTTTTTTAACTCTTTGTGAACTTGCAAGGAGTCCATTTTCCTACTGTGTGACTTGGTGAGAGGGCTGAACCACTGGAGACCTGCCTAGTAAAGTCGCCAGCTAACAGGAGATACCAGCAGTGGGAAAAAGATTGCACTACCAGCTGCTACGAGGCACTCAAAAGGTGACTGCTGCCCTGTTGCAACAATAATGTTAAAATCAAAGATGAAAACAACAAAAACAGGATCAGAATATTAGAGATCTTATATTTAAGTTATCAGTACTTAAATGTTACAAGATAGTCTGGTTTCTCACAAGAAAGAAGAAATAAGCATTATTTATTCTGGACAATGCCCAGCACAATTTTACACCTCTTTGGGGATTCTAAAGCTGTTAAATAAGCTATTATTACTTGGAATTTTTCCAGTAAGCACCACGTATTAAATATAGCACCTGTACTCTAACTTGAATCACCTGTTTATTGCCCAAGGAAGCTAAAATCATTTAATAAAATATTACAGAATGTTGATTAAAAGAGACGTCTTACACTTTTACAATGTATTAATTTATCACAACATTTAGCAGGGGGACAAGAAAACAAGATGAAAGTAGCTTTATGAATTATGACAAGGAAGTTTTCATCTGTTTTTTTTAAACACACCTATTTTGCATTGAGAGAATCAATCCTGAATGGCAAACCTATTTAGTGCTTTGTAAGTGTCAGCAAGCAAGGGGATACTAATACTGGTGTTTTACTGATTATTACCTGCTAATTGAAACAACCTGTCCTCCCAGGAACCACACGCTCTAAATCATCGCTGCTCTGCAGATGACAGTATCTCTCCACCTATAAAAAGTATGCAACTAAACATACTCTACTCTGCGCTGGTTAGGCCTCAGCTGGAATATTGTGTCCAGTTCTGGGCACCCCAATTCAAGAAAGATGTGGAGAAATTAGAGAAGGTCCAGAGAAGAGCAACTAGAATGATAAAAGGTCTGGAGAACATGACTTATGAAGAAAGGCTGAAAGAATTGGGCTTGTTTAGCTTGGAAAAGAGAAGATTGAGGGGTGACATGATAGCGGTTTTCAGATATCTTAACGGGTGTCATAAGGAGGAGGGAGCAAACTTGTTCTTCTTGGCCTCTGAGGAGAGAACAAGAGGCAACGGACTTAAGCTGCAGCAAGGGAAGTTTAGGTTGGACATTAGGAAAAAGTTCCTAACTGTCAGGGTGGTCAAGTACTGGAATAAGTTGCCAAGGGAGGTTGTGGAATCTCCCTCACTGGAGATATTTAAAAACAGATTAGATAGATGTCTATCAGGGATGGTGTAGATAGTGGTCAGTCCTGCCGTCGGGGCAGGGGACTGGACTTGATGGCCTCTCGAGGCCCCTTCCCGTCCTAGTGTTCTATGATTCTATGATACTCAATTTAATTGATTAAAAATTAACTGTTTCTCCAGCTACATGGTTTGTTAAGCACTAGAAATAAAAAAAACTATGTTTTGTCTAAAGTAAGACAAGTTTTTTCACACAGTTCTTTCACTTTTTGTAATTTGACAGGCAAAGGGTTATTGGGAAAGCAAATAATCTATTCCACTTGTAATTTATATTAATATTTAAATTAGTTCTATTATATCCTGCAGTGTGGCAGATTATAGGCTAATCAACATTGACGTTGTGAAGGTTCATTGCCCAATCCTACAAGCTTTACTCAGTTAACTCTTTCACATCTATTCCCAGACTACTTGTGTGAATCAGATTTACTCGCCTAAGTAAGGGAGGTAAAATCAGGCCCCACATTTTATAGAAAGTGCTCACTTTGCTTTGTATTTTTAAAGGACCATTTTCAGAGCATTTTCCTTCCTTCTTTTGAGAAACAGCATTTCAGATTCAAAAGCAGGAGGAATGACTACTGGGAATAAAATCAGAATTTCTTGTAGATGGTTCACCCTCTGATAAAGGTGTATTCAGCATGTGTGTATTCTAAAATTTCCACATCTCTGTTCCTGGCATTTAATTAGGGGTACAGTAAAATGTGCAGGACTAGAATTTTAAATGTTGGTTTAATAACCTTTATCCAGCTCGTTTCTGAATGATTTTCTTCCTCTCTGGAGAGGCTTCTAATGTCAAACAGTGGTATTAAGGTGAGTCATGGTTCCTGAAGAGGCCCAAGGCACATGACAAAATTATTAATTTCAAGGAGAAAAAAGTTGAGGTATTCCTTTCATTTCATAAATGTTCTTCTAAAAGAAGCATGCAGTGTTAAATTCAACTCATTTTTAACAGCCAGTCATAATCTCAGAGGTGTCAAAAACTGGAGACTTCAGTGTGAGTATTTTTGCAAGGAGCTCTAAATTAGACAGTTATAGATATCTATGCTGCAGCTGGGAGCTGTGATTCCAAGCACAGGTACAGAGACTCATGCTAGCTCAGCTCAGAACAGCATGCTGAAAAT
Organism: Carettochelys insculpta; assembly: GCF_033958435.1. Classification (NCBI taxonomy): domain Eukaryota; kingdom Metazoa; phylum Chordata; order Testudines; family Carettochelyidae; genus Carettochelys; species Carettochelys insculpta. The sequence goes on along the minus strand of NC_134147.1, from coordinate 46,791,929 downwards.
AACAGGGGGACCATTGCAGGACTGACATTAGCTTGAACTAGCAGTCCAAATCCAAGCCTGCCCAGCCCCCACCTCCACCCAGTCTACCCAAGAGTGGCTAGCTGGAGTCTCCTCCAGCGCTGCAACATCTGCTGTCTTGCTTGTAGTCTGCTATTTCAAGCTGACCTATTGTAAGCCAGTCTACCTCGGAGTTTCTTAAACTATGTTCCAAGGAGCACTGGTGTTCCGTGAACAACTTGCAGGTATGTCACAAGCATTTGGAAAAATACACTGCTGGTATATATTTTCCATTATTAAAAACAGATTCATTGTTATTTCTTCATTGCTATGATACCTCATTTAATCACTTCATTTTGTTTTTGCTGTATATGTCGCTGTTTGTTTGGTTTTTTGGTCTTACAACAATGTTTTAGAGAAAATTTTCATAGGTGTTCCACATTAAAAATACTATTGTTCATTGTTCTGTGGTCTCAAAAAGTTTAAGAAACATTGGTCTACCTCATCTCAGATCCCATTTTAGGCATGCCCTTATACAAAATATTTGAGCCTCTACTTACTCTAAAGAAAAAATGAGACAGCCATTCCACAACGGAGGCATAGCAGGGTTGATATATTACATAAGTCCAATATGATCACTTTAAATAGTCACATCTATCTGCTGCTTGATTTTGGGTTTTTGTTTTATAGGACTCTTTACTTTCACACTACTCAGAATTCATCTGGAGACCAAGAATAAAAGTGGCAAGCTCTGATTTTTATATTAAATCAAATCTCGTTCCAGAACTATGTGAGTCAGTGTTTATCACAAGGATTAGTAGAGAGTTGGCCAACGCTGAACATGCACACCTCTTTTCTCTTTGCAGTGTGGGGACAGGACAGAGAGTAGGGATTGGGGGTTGGGGGGGGTAACAATTCCTGGATCTAAACCCAAACATACAGTTTTGGTTTCATATCAGATTGCAAACCAGACGGAATTAGTTTTCAGATGCAGCCTAAATCTTGGTAACAGTTTGCAACGTTTGGGCACTGTCAAACCCAAATTTAAGTGAGAGATGTGATTTATCCTGGAAATCTAACTATAGCCTAATCCTGATCTGGATCAAAACACTGCTTTTTCTCAGCCCACTGATGATTTAGAACATGACATTATTTATACCAAAACAAAAGAAGAATCTGTCTAGTCACATATCCTCTCAAATACTGGGCTATAATGAATGCTTTGATGGAAGAGGGAAAAAACACATGTACACATCACCAAGTAAACCTGTTACTCTGGGAAAAATGACTTGACGCCAGCTGGCCCAAGAATGAGCACTCATAGACTGTATAACTGTCCTGGCTAAGGGAGTAACAGATTCTATTCATGTGTGTTCATTTGATGTTTTTTCTCCCCCCCGCCCCGCCCCCGTATCTTACAAGACTAGTAACCTCCATAATATCCTATGGCAGTGAATTCCACAGATTAATTATATGCAAAGGGTATTTAGTATTTCCTTTGATCATTTCTATTTTCAACTACAGTTTTACTTTGCTTGAGGCACAATCCTTTCCCCACCAAAGTCAGTGGCAAAAATGGGAGCAGGAAACAGCTCTTTTTAAGAATTAACCTTGTCTTCTGAATGCTAGTGATATTGATTTGATAATGTGATAAAGACATTAAGATACTGCTCACTCTTCATTAGAATGCATAGCAGCATATATATAGCCTAGATTTGCTTTTGCTATATGTATTCCCTCTCCATTTTTATTTTTCCCAAGAGGGAACCGCTGTAACAAACCCCTTGCCAGATATGTTGTGACCTAGAAATCTACTTTTGGAGCTGATTATTTGGATTCTGAACCCAGGCTGCAGTCTGAACCTCAATGACTTGTAGTTAAAGACTTGCATGTTAGCATGTTATATATAGCCACTGTTTGGAATACTAAAAAAGTCTATTTTTTTTCAGTGTGGAAGTATAGCTAGCTTTCCTCTGACTTGTGTCACTTATACTAAATTATACTCAGGATGGTTGGGTTAATTCAATTTATGAAGATTCTCTTGGATGCTAGCTGCTGGATATATCAGTCACAGTCACACACACACAACAAAAAGTGCCTTCTAAATCCATTCTAGCTCATGATGTAAGCACAAACCAAATCACCTAAATCTCAAAGCCAGGAACTAACCCATACGGCTAAGAGCAGTGAATATTACTGTGCTGCATTAGTAACACTACAGTTATGGTTGAGATGGTCATGGCAATCTAAACCTATATTTTCAGCTGCTTAAAGTGTTCCTTAAAATGTGTCTTTTCTCTGTGCGTAGAGGCAGATCAAATGTATTGTGTTAATTTTAAATCCCAGACCAAATTTTTGGAAGGTTTGTTAAAAATCCATTCAGTTGTTTTGGAATTATGAGTGCACAAAAACATTTCATGGATTTTTTTAATGTAGACGTTTCATGTCTGAGTAACTCCAACTCAGGGCCACATTCTGATATCAGTTACACCTGAGTACGGTACAACTGAAGTCACATGATAATAACTTAAGATCAGAATTCATCAAGCAAAACAAGTTTGAGACATTTTTAAAGAAATAAACAAAAAAAAGAATTAGAATAGCATAATGTACATGCATTGTGTCTTGCTCTACCTTTCCCATTCTAAATACATAGATATGAAATGTAGCATTCCAGGTCCATGATAAACACAACCGCAATTATCAAAGATTAGACATTTTGTCTGATTATGTACATGTAAAGACACTTGTGATTATTCATATAAATGAACAAGCATTTATTTCTTTTTAAAGAGATGTTCCAAATCTATGTATAAACTCTGTAGGCAGTGGAGTACTGAGCCCAGAATCTACTTGAAAAGAGTGTGGAACTGGGTTATATTTGAAAACCTTAACCTGGGTTTGGGAAATGTTTCGTGCCTGGACTGATTCTGTTTGCCCAGCCCTCCTCATCCCTCTAATTGGGATTTCATGTATCTTTTTCTTGGATACAATGTTCTTAGATTAATTTTAATCAGACTGCAGTTTCGTTTAGTGCCTACTTTGGTAAAATAGTTCATAGATTTTAAAACCAGATAGATATACAGTCATCTAAGTCTGACCACCAGCATAAAGCCACAGAACTTCGTCAAAGAATTCCTGCATAAAATCCCTAACTTCTGGTCGAGGTACAGACTTTCTTATAAAAAAAAGATCCAAGATTGATTTAAAGTGACAGAATCAACAATATTCCTTGACAAATTATTCTAATAATTAATTGTGTTCATTGCTAAAAGAAATCACCTTATATCCAGTACCACTTTGGCTAGTTTTAACTACCAGCCTAAATGTGTGAGTATTTATAGTGCCAGATATTTGGGGTCCAACACAGAATCCAATTTAAAATGTGTTAACTAGTGGAAACTGTCCTCCCACCTGCAATAGTATGTATGTGAAAATCAGATACTGAGTAATTTAAAAAATGCTCTTACTGAAGGACTCTAAATTATTTTGTCCATTTGGAATGGTGATAATAGACTAGCCAGCAGAAGGAGCATATAACAACTATGGTGATCTTCAAAGACCATAAAAAGCGTGTTGCCTTTAGGAATTGGACCCATTTCAGTTTCCTGACCATCACATAGCAACAGAAGAAAGAAAAAAAAAGATTACTCACCTTCTCATAAGTACTGTTTTTCAAGATGTGCTCCTCGTGTGCCTTCCAATTAGGAGAGCACACCACATGCTTAGTCATCGGAAGGTTTTCCTCCTAATAGCACTTGTCAAGTCAGCTGTGGAGCACCTTGGAGTACAGCCTCCATGATAGAGAATATAAATCCCTGCTGACTTAGCATCTCCTCAGTTCCTCCTTGCCAGCTATGCCAACAGAGGGGAAGATAGGTGGGTTTGGAATGGACACGAGCAACACATCTCAAAGCACAACAGTTATGAGAAGCTGGGTAACTGTTTTTCCTTCTTCAAATGCTTGGTCATGACTATTTTAATTAGGTGACTCTCACACTATAATCAGGCGGTGGGGTTGGACTTCTTGGAATCACTGATTGAAGCCCCACTCTGCCAAATCATGCATTGTCTCTTTTGTGCAGGGTAATACCATAATGGCTACATCTATACTAGCACAAATCTTTGAAATGGCCATGCAAATGGCCATTTCGAAGATTACTAATGAGGTGCTGAAATGCATATTCAGCGCCTCATTAACATGCCACCAGCTGCAACTCTTTCAAATTGCCACATTTCACTCCCACTCAGCTCATCCATATGGGGGTCCTTTTCGAAAGGACCCTGCAAACTTTAAAGTCCCCTTATTCCTATCTGCTGAGAATGTAAGTAATAAGTATATATCTGCTGGTAGGAATATGGGGATTTCGAAGTCGGCAGGGTCCTTTTGAAAAGAACCCATCTGGACGAGCCACGTGGGAGTGAAATGTGGTAATTTCGAAGAGCCACGGCTGGCAGCATGCTAAGGGGGTGCTGAATATGCATTTGCCTGGCCATTTCTAAGATTTGTGCTAGTGTAGACAAGGCCAATGAGAGGTGAAAGTGTGAATCAACGACCACATCACCACCTGCAGATCTCCTGGACTGGGAAGTGGAACAGTTCTGAGGAGGTCTATGCCCTTGATAAATGTGCCATTAGTGCAGCTGCTGGAACTTTTGGCAGATCGTCAGAATACCAGACATGATGAAACCAAAAGGCTTTCATCTGGTCCACAAATGCCATGAACACCCTGTTCAACTTGCAGAATGGCTTTATGCATTCAATATAAAAGACCACCACTCATCAAATTTCCAATGAGCATAGCCTTTGTTCTTGACAAGCTGAATGAGGCTTAGGGTAAAAGACTGGTATGAAATGTCCTCACTGGCAGGGCATTGGGACACATCTTTCAGGAGACAGGCTGGGTGAGACCTAAACTGACATTTGTCCATGCAGAAATGGTGTAAGGAGGGTCAGAGGTTAGGGCTTTAAGCTCTGATGTTCTTCTTGTTGATGTAATGGTGACTAAGAACACAGCCTACTATAAAAGATAAAACAGTGGACAAGCCACCAGGGGTCAAACAGGAATCACATTAGTCTGCAAAGGACTAGGCTGAGATCCAATACTGGGATTGGTTGCTTAACCTGTGGACATAGCCTGTACAGACCTTTCATCAAATGATGGATCATTGGGTTGTCAAAGACAAAATGAGAGCCCCTGATGTTTTAAGAGCAGAAGGTTATCTGGGATAAGCAGTACAGGTGCCTGTATTGAGGGAGTTTTACATTAAGATCCCAGATTAGAACTTTCCCATTTAGCCAGGTAGGTAATTCTGATTTCCTGCTACACATTTGGACCTCCCTGACAGGCTCAGAGCACATGCGCGCCATTGAGTTTAGCCATAAAGTTTCCGAACAGCAAGGTGCAGAGACTCAAGGTTGGGATGAGGAAGACTATAGGCTTGGGTGATCAGATCCAGAAAGGGGCACTGAGACTAGAGCTGCCATTGTCAGCTCCAGGCATGTGATATATAAGTGTTGTAAAAGCCAAGCTGATGCTATCAATATGAGCATCACCTTGTACCTGCAGATCAGACAATCTGTCCAAGGAAGGAGAAGTGTGTCCACGACAGCGTCCACGCTGTGGTTCTGAACTGAAGAAATGGTGGATTAGCACAGACATATATACACTTTCATGGAAGCACCACTCCAGGACACGCACAGCCCACCCAACAGGGCCTGCTAGATGAAAAAACCTTCTGACAATTGTGCAGAGCGTACACACCTAACTGAAATCTATGTGAGTAAACACTCAAAGAGAAGCCCTCCTGCTTTTGGATTTCCTGAGGCTACACCAACTCCTCTTGAATGACCTACCATATACTCAGTGCCTCAGGATTTTACTGTACCTGCTTTTAAATAAAGCTATGCAACCAAGGCCATTCCACATAATTAACTCATGCAGCACTCACATCAGCTTAATTCCTGAACATGACTGGTTACTGAGCATTAATGCTACAATTCTTTTATGAGGTTTATAGAAATTATGGGTTCTGTTACTTTCACTACCCCTATGATATCAGCTTCTGGCAGCAGGGAGCTGCAGATTCCTCCTGCCACTCACAGCAACTGGGAGGTGTGTGGTATCTTCATTATAGCTCCAAGTGGAACCTTTCAGCTGCCTAGGCAGGGGAGAGGTGGCAGTCCTGGCATCTGAGTTCCCCTTTTTGTCATGGATATTTTTAGTACAAGTCACAGACATTCCCTGAATTTTTTTTTATTGCTGATGACCTGCCTGTTACTTTCATTAAAAATATCTGTGACAAAATCTTAGCCTTCCTATGAGTACATCACATCATTTCTTCCACAGCCTTTTTTGGCTCCCTATGCATTTCCAACTCCAATTCAAATGCTTTGATATAAGTATTAAGACCCTCAGTGGTCTACAGATATTTTAAAGACATTTTTCTATCTACAGCTCCCAGACAAGCGTGCTCATATAGGTAACAAACTATGGTGAATCTTTGAGAATGCCTCACTTGCTCCCGGGTATCCACTGAAAGACATCACACCTTAATAAAAAGATCAAAATATACTTGGGTCTCCTTTACTGTTGGTTTAAAAAAAAAGGCTCAACTTTGGTATGAAAGGCAAGAGAGTGACAGTTACTTTACAAATTTAACTGATCAAACCTATGGACACAGAAGAAGATTCCCCTTCCGATATTTCTGATGTTTACACTAATATTATGCCTGACACCTGTATACTGAGATAATTAGAGCCATATAGAAGCCATCACTGGAGTGGGTTGCATTCTCTAAGAAAAAGAGAGATTAAAGTTAAGTGTGACAAATTGAAGCTTTAGTGAGCAAAGAAATGTTATTTTTCATCTGACAGGAAACTAACCAATATTAAAACTGAACTTTTAAAAACTAAATTAAAACATAAAATTTGTAAAGGCCTATCATTAATATATTAATAGTTTTTAATAAAAATCTACCATTTTAGCAGCTGAATTGGACAAGATTAAACTTTGCAGAAAAATAGAAACACTTATTGGAATCCCAGGATGCCAAATTATCTGTATTTGCTTTATTTTCATCTTAATTTAGTATTATTTCCCTGAGAGGGGTAAAAAAAACCCAGTACATCTAGTTGGAACCACGTGTACATTAGATGTCATTTTTCTTTCATTATGCTGTTCAGCTCTTACATTCAGTTTTTAAAAGTGCATGAACACAGACAAATAAAACTGAAACTGACTTTGTGGCCTGCTTTTTTTGTTCCACTTTAAAACAGTGTCAATTATTTTATCTGTATATTTCGTGTGTTGTACTGGCAAAGTGGAATACTCTATTAACAATTGTTTTACCCATCAAATTCACGAATTTGCCTCCAATATAGATGTTGGCTGTTTTAAGTTATTTACAGGGAAAGCAACAGCTGCATTCAAGATTCTTTGTCCCATATGGATTTCTCAAATAATATCTGTGAAGACGAAACTGCAGATCTTCAACACAAATGTGAAGAGTATGCTCTTGTAGGGACTTGAGACTTGGCGTACCAAAAAGTCTTCAAATCTCAGATGACAAAGGTACATCCTTCACATCAAATGGAAAGACTCTGTCATAAATGAGGAGCTTTGGAACAGAGCAGGACAAGAACCAATTGACACTGAAATCAAGAGAAGAAAGTGGGGACGGCTAAAGCCACACTCTCAGAACACCACCATCCAGCATAATCCATCAAACTCCCACATGGAACCCATAAGGAAAACGCAAAAGACCCTGAAAAATGTGGAGAAGATCTACTGAGACTGAAGGACAACAACTGGGGTACTCCTGAAGCCAGCTAGAAGTTTTGTCCTAAAACAGAGTGAAGTAGAGACTTGTAGATGACCTATGCTTCACGTGGACTACAATGGTTAAGTAGTAGTAGATATCTAATGGGTATGTGGTGCCATATATGTTATAATGGTCACATGACAGTTGCCAAGAGAATCTACATGTTACAGTTTTTAGTTTTACATAACCAGTCATGGAGATGGGGGGCAGAACATTGAGAAGAGGGAATCACAGTCAAGCAAAAGTTCTCCGGATGAAATTTAGCAGTTCTCTGGATGAAGTTTAGCTAGCTATGCAACCAAATTTCCACATTTATCTGATGAGTGGTCTGAGGAGCTTAGTATTTACCTTGAATGCTCAGTTGTATGTTCCAGTGAGAAAAAGGAGGAAGAAGTCCCATTGTATTCAAAGGACTGTGAATCAACCTCTAACTAATTATGAAATCATACTATGACAGAACTACTGATGCTATTGAAAAATATTTTCTCTGATACTTAAAGCTGAGAATAGAGGTGAAATTTATTGTACTGCTTCAACGAGAAGCATGGTTAACTCCCATAACTCACTAATTTCAGTAATACTCCTATGTCTCATGCTGTGTTGACCTTTTTTGTTCTTATTCTTTCAAACTCAGGTTCATTTTTTTCTTATTTTTTGGTATTATTCAAAAGCGGTTCTTTATTAATGTTCTAGATTAATTAAACTGTACAGGTTTCTCTGTTCTCCTGCCTGGAGAAGACTGATTCACAGCAGTACTACTGCACTAGAGGGGCAGCAGAGCTTAATGTGACCGCCTGCAAAGCACAACTGCCCTATATGTCCAACTAATCACACAGAGTTCAGAGATCATCATAAATATTATCAAATGTGTGATATGTAAAGAACTTTGTTGAGAACGCTGTGGCTAGTTTCCATACAGACCTACCAAAATTAACAGAGAACACATTCTGTGGCACAGAGGTTTCTTTCCACAAAACAGGATTTTTCTTCTTTATCTGCATTTAACTAAATAAATTGGTAATAAAATTAAATGGATGAATACACTAGGGAGCTATTTTTCCCAGACAATGCTCCTCTTTAACAGTATATGCAATTAGCATACTATGCCCCTTGTCAACAACCCAAAAATCTGTTGAGTTTTATGATAAAATACAATGTCATTACAAATCTGGTGCCAGGTACCAGCATTTTAACTCTTCTGAAACAAAGGTGAAGAAAAAGCCTGGCCACTGAATTTTCTTATGGCCTCTTCTCATAGATTTTAAGACCAGATGGAACCATTGTTTTCATCTAGTCTGATCTTCTGCATGGCACAGAATTTCACCAAGTCCCTGAACTCTGGTTATGTTACAGAATATGATTCAGAAAATACATCCAATCTTGATTTAAAGACTCTAAAATGAAGAATCTACCAAATCCCCAAGTAAGTTGTTCTGGTGGTTAGTTATCCTCACTATTAAAAATGTTCACCTTCTTTCTAGTCTGAATTCAGCTTTTTATCTTCACCTGTTGGGGCTCTTTTTGCCTTTGTATGATATATTAAAGATACACAGCAATCTCCTTTCCATATAGCTCTTTATAGACTGAGATCGAGTCACCTCTTAACCTTCTCTTTGTAAACTACGTAGACTGAACTTCTTTAGACTCTAGATGCTGACTTCACATCATTCTTGTAACTCTATTCTGAAACCTTGCCAATTTTTCATATTTTTTTCCAGTGGAAACACCCTAACTGGAAATCCTTTTCCACAAATGGTAATGGGATCTCCCACCTTCTTTTTCTCTATATTTCCCTAGCCCTACTTCCAAAGAATTCATTTGCTCTTAACCACAACAATGCACTGGGAGTCTACGTTTGGTTGCCTATCCACTACAACACTTAAGGTCCTTTCAGTCCCTGCTTTGAAAAATACAGTCTTCTATCATACACAAGTGATCTATAGTCTTTGTTTCTAGAAGTATGGCTCAGCATTTAGCAGCATTAAAAGACCCAGGCTATGTCCATATTAGAGTGTTTTGTTGACAAAACCCGTGGAGCATCCCCACTAAAAAGTTGACAGAACTCAACACTTTTGTCAACAGACTTCAAATGCCATGAGACAGAATGCCTTTCTTAGAAGAACCTGTTGACAAAAAAGCCATGTGGATGCTTGGGGGTGGGGGCACTGTCAACAGACAGGGCTTCCAGGTCACTGTGCAGCCCGGTCTGATGTGCTTCCAGTTGGCCAATCTGTCAAAAGAGCAGTTGGGCAGTCTGGCCATTCTCAGTTAACAGAGTGGATCTACAAATCAATCCACTTTCATGTGTGGACATGATCCATTGTCAGAAGTTTTGTTGGAAGAGATCTGTTGACGGATCAGTGTAGACATAGCCATATTATTTAACTGAGCTTGGTTTACTATGATGTCCATAATGATCTTTATAATTTATCTGTCCTTATCACTATTTACCACACTACCCATTTTATCACCTACATCCTTTACCTGCAATAGTTCTCTATTTGCTATCAAATCATTGACAAAGATATGGAACATCATCTTTCCAAGACTGCCTCTGGAATTCCAGTAGAAACAGCTCCACTGATTACCCTGTGAGATTTTGTAACAATTCTGTCACTTCTATATCTAATGGAACTGCAAAGCCACTTGTTCTACTTTTAAAAGATGTAAAGGCTGCAGTGTAAATATGTTACTACAACTGTATTCTTGATGATGCAATATACTGTCAGTACAATGATGAAATTCAACCCAGAAATACTTTTATAGAAAGAATGAAAAAAAGGCGAGGGATTAGCATGCAAGTAATCATCTAAGTCATCCATGTCATTATCATATTTGTATTTATGGATCTCTTTTCTGGCCACCTGAAGTGTCACACACATTTTATCCTCCCTCCCACCTTTTTTTTTTTTTTTAACTGGGATGAGGACACCATGGCTTAGTCGTATCTACCAAACCACCAACAAACAGGTATCATCAGATAGAAAAACAGAAGGCAAAAGATGTGTGACTTTGCATGGATTTAAAATATGGGCATGGGCATTTATTTTTAAAACATCTAAGAGAGAAGTGCCTATCTTTCTACCAGTTGTGCACACGTTCCTGACAAAGATCTATCCATCACAATCAACAGGAACTGGTTAGCACTATATTACTGGCTCAGTGGCTAAGCCCCTGGCTCATGATGCTGCTGCCAGGTTTAATCCCAAAATACGTTCCCAGCAATGCCTACAAAATGGTAGGATACATTTATTATTTATCACCACATACACTGGACTGGCCATCACAGCATTTAGCTGCAGCACACACCCAGAAATATTATCAACTTAAAGTGTTCATACTGGACAGCAATACTGAAAAAGGAAGTCTTAGTACAGAAGCTGAGCCTGGAAACATGGTATGCCAGCTAAATAACTCAAACTCTACTGTGAGGCCTAGAGGACCAAGTTCAAGTTTTCAGGACCTTCCACCAAGCACATATTACCTCTAGTCTAGAAAAACAATCACCTGCAAAAGTGTCTCAGCCAATCTCAACCACTGCAATGGGGCACAAGGAGAGAAGCAGCTTACAAACTTGCATTTGTAACCCTTCTGCTGGAAAAAGTCAGTAGCAACCAGGGCCTGATGCTTTCCCTCAGTGAGCCTGAGGCAATGCCATCTTTGTGCTGGTCCAGCATTCTGCTTGCACTATTTTGTACTATTTCAATGGCCTCAGGGCACTGCATTAAACTTGAGTAGCAAATGAGACATGAAAGATTCTTTACCAATCTTTATATTTTCATAAATATTACCTTGTACTCATCTAATATTTGATTAGTTATTGTGCTAAAGGAAGTTTTAGTATACACACCTGAATTTCTGCAAATGCTGTAATTATTTTGTTTGTTAAAGAGAATAAGTATAATTCAATCTTTTAAGCATACTCTACCTAATTTCACATATGTAAGTGCACGTGTACAATACAGAGAAAATATGATAGGTGTAATCAAAACAAATGATGTTAAGCATAGGAACAAAACACAAAATTATAAATTCACATACAGTAGCTCAAAATGATGATAGTGATGATCAAAGGGAAGAAGAATGAGTTTAAAATGAAGGCCAAAGTTACTAAGAAAAAGACATCATACATAATATCCCCTCTCTCTGTGGGGGCTTTCTATTCTATTTTTGTGATATCAACAGTACTGGGCCTTCAGCAGCAGCAGATAGAATGGCTAAAATGAGACCCTTTACAGAAAAGCTAACATTGTTTACATTCCAACACAATAAATACAATCATGCATGGTATATATTTGAAGCCACTTCAACAGATTTAGAATTTCAAGTTGAAAAATTCCTAATTCAAATTTCAGAGACATTTTATGTAAAGTGGGTCTGTCTTATGCAAAAGTATTTCATCAGTGTATCATCATTACAGATAAATGACAACTCTAAAATGGTACTGTTGTGTTGGAACATCATGCTACAGCATAGCCAAGAGTGGCAGTGACTGGCACAGTTAAGGCTGTACAACGGTTTCTATTCTAATCCCATGGTAGCTCCTCATCACATTTCATGAATTTTTCCAGGCTTCTACAGTGATTAATTAAAAAGAAAGTTAGAAGAAAGAAAAAAAAAGTTAAGTCATTTTTAATTAAGGAGACGAAAAACCACACAAATTGCCTATTATGCATTTGTTTGTTTGTTTTTTGCAAAAGTTGTGACTTTATTTGAATATCTCTACAGCAATAAACAGAAGGAATCTGAAATTAAAGTGGATGTTGACAGCAACCCTTTTTAAGGAAGATGCCTTTGAGAGTTTTGATGAACATTTATTTGGGCCCTTTGAAAATCACATACATGAACAATTTGTTTTTGCAGGGTTTCATTGAAGCTTTTGTGTTAAGAAAATATCACAGAGACACAGTTAGAATTCAAAGTCTGGAAATAATTCAGTTAAGTCTTCAAACACAACCATAGTTCTGTCATCAGTAAAACTCCAGCCACCTATAAAGAGCAGTACTTCCATTGTGTTTCCTTCTCACCTTAGCCTCAGTTTCAGAATAGCCTCCAACACATACTCAGTGGTTTACTTTCTCCCCAAAAAATCTCACTGAAAGCCAAAGCCAGGAACAGAAGGAATCTACTCAATACAGGATCAGCTCACCTATCATAAAATTAACAAGTTCAGCCTTATGTGCCCTGTTGTGATGAATTAGAGATAATGCTGTAGAGAAAACCTAACCTCATCTATGCCAGTTCTGCAACACTTAATCTTTGTGCAGTACCAAGGAGAACTGAAAACAAATGAGTATCTTCGTTGGCTGTACTCTTTTAGAAAAAAAACTATGCATGCGGCTAAACTAGCAACTAACTCTGAAGTTAATTTCGAAGTTAAGCACGGCTTCGAAGTAGCCAGCAGAAAGCCTACGCATATTTTCCCCTACTTCGAAGTTAAGTAAGGAGCCCAACTTCCAAGTCCTTACTCCATTCCCGGGAATGGAATAGCACTCTACTTCAAAATTTAACTTCGAAGTAGGATTGTGTAGATGCTCAGCTTCAAAGTTGCTTACTTCAAAGTTGTACTTCGAAGTAAGCAACTTCATAGTTATTTTTGTAGTGTAGACATAGCCTATATGTATGTGTATATTTGTACAGCAGACTTATCTATGTGGCAATTCAAAATGCACATTCAGCAAGTTAAAATCTCAGTCCCTAACTCAATGAGCTTGCCATCCTGAAGTGACTAGACACACATATAAAAATTAACTCAAAGTTAATGGGGGAGTAGGATGTGGACTCAGAGTCACAAAATCTCCCAAATACAGATAAAAGATGCAGAACCACAAAGATACTCAAAGAGCTGACTTTTTAACGTAAGTTCATTTAAAATGATTGCTCTCTTTCATAGTTGCTTTGCATTTCCTTTATTTTTGTTTAATTTCATTTTTCTTTTCATTCAGTCTTGAATAATGTTCACATTTAACTGTTAATGTAACACTGCTCAAAAGTAATAATTTTCATTTCTTAGAACAGGAGTGAGCAAACTGTTTATACCAGGCCCTCCTTTTTGGCCCTGCAATTAGCCAGGGCCCCCCAACCTGCCTAATAAAATCCAAACCAATGGAAATTTCACTTACATTCATATTTTGAACAAAAATATCTTAGAGCAACTAAAAGAAAATAAGTATCTAGAATGTAAACATTTTTATCAAATCAGTGTACAAATGCAAATATACATACATAAAAACAATAACATTACAATTTTTTTAATGAGACAGAGAGTGCTTTATATACATACACACATATATAAACTCTTTTCAGTGAGATGGAGAGTGCTTTATATATATCTACACACACACACACACACACACACACACACACACACACACACACACACACACACATAAATAATAAGTAATAACTTGATGTTTCAAAAGCCCTCTCACCCACTCTAGAGCTTGGGTGGGGAGGGGAAACAAAAAAAAAAGCAACAGCATCCTGCTGTTTAAAGAAGCTGCTTCCCCCTCGCCCCCCCTTCTCCACGCCTCCCAAGCAAAGTTAAACAAAAGAACAAAACAAAAGATCAACATAATTACACTTAAAGCAATTAAGAAAAGAAAAGCCTGAACTCTGTCTGGGAAACTGAATGAAGGGACTATCCCAGTAAAAGTTTACTCCCTCTCAGCTTGCTCAGACTCAGAGACCCCAAATGCATCCAGCACTCCCAGGGAATGGTGGTCCACAGAGACTGCAGCGAGGCTGGAGAGGCCCCCACGCGGGGGAAGGGAGAGGCCCACACATGAAGTCGGCAGGTGGAGGCAGGCAGCACTGCTGAGCTGACAGAGGCTGCAGAGAGGCAGCAGCAGGCCCCCTCGGGGCACTGGGAGCCAATTGTGCTGCACTCCTTTAATGAAATTTCTTGCCTCACATTTTGTGAGCTCCTGCCTTAAAACATTTGGCCATTTTTGACATTATTTGACAACATTAATTGATCAATTATTTTTGGACTAAGCACCCAACCCAAGTCTGTCATAGTTGAGAGTTAACATAAAAGTGATGGTCACAGATTTGTTCAAAAGTAGTAAAAAGAGGAAGGAGGCAGAAGCCCTTGGTACATATATATAAAAATACAATACTTCCCATTTAAATTGTATAAATAATAAAGTACCCTGATTCCCATAGTTCAAGCACTGAAATTAAGTGACATTTTTTCCCTGAAAACAGCCTTTTTAAAAACACCCAGCTCCACAGTGTTAGAAAGTGACAGTCTGTCGGTTTAGTCAATTTTTGGCAGAAGAGAGATAAAAAACTCTTTGTCCTAACTAGACATGACAAATGAAAATTAGAACAAAAACAGCTAGTATTGGCCTATTCCCCTTCTCTTATCTCCTGGGGGGCGTCTGGGTAGGAATATATATATATTAACAGTCCTCTTACTTTTTTTCATTCCTGGCTGGAACAGAATCCTGTCTCGACTCCACCCAGGCTCACTGGGTCCCTTGATCTCAGATTCTCCAGGGGACACTGCTGGCTCTCAGTTGCTGGTGCTGGATCAGTTCTCTCGCTGCTCAATGCGAGTCACAGTAAGGACGGAGCTGCCCGGTCCTCAGAATACAGCCACGCTGTACTTTGCTTTCAGCCGCACAAAAAGTACATTCACTGCACAGACAATCCTAGGACTGCTATAAATAACATTGTCATTGTATATAATGACAAGGCAATGCATAGGCCAGTAAAGACACCTGGAACCCTCGGGATATATCCTTGGTTATGATCCTTACAGGGCTCGCTACTCACTCTAGCACCGCATTCTCACATACTTTGCTGTTAGCAGTGTAGCGTCCTGCTGTCACGCCAATGCTGGAGACTTCCTGCCACACAGAGCTGGCCAAGCTTCTCCCCACATCCTCCTGATTGCTACTGTCTTCTGTTGACATTGTGAACAACACACTACATTCTAGACACAATCTGCTTTTTACCACAGCATGTAGCTACATGCACTCTACGCACCTCCACAAGAGGTGTGCAATGTAGACTTAGTCTCAGAGCGGTGCACATACTCCCTGAGCCATGCTGTCCTCTCTCCCAGCTTCCAAACTGAAACTGAACTTAAACTCTCTTAATACAGTCAGGCTGTCTCCTTGCTAGCAGATGAGCAGCCAGGTGTCACTGCTCCACTGGACTACTCATCCAGAATATGCAAGGCAGAAACCCCCTTACTGGCTTCAACAGACATTTCAAGTTCTTTTTGCACGCATCCCTGACTCCAAGCATACCGGGCTTGAGGATCTGGCAGCCATCTTGGTTGCTGGTTTAGAGCAGTGTTTCTCAACCTTATTTTTTCCCCCAACCTTTCAAAAATATATATGTGTGTGTGTCCCCAGACTTCTCTTGCATACCCCTAAGGACCAAAGGGGTAGCTGTGTTAGTATGTATCAGCAAAAACAACAAGAAGTCCTGTGGCACCTCATAGACTAACACATTTTTCTGGAGCATAAGCTTTTGTGGGCAAATACCCACTTTGTCAGATGCATATACCTAAGGGTATGTGTACTACCGGTTGAGAAACAAGGTCCTACGGTAGTCAGAGATCTTAAAACAAGTGCCACCTACCCATTCTGTACCCATTGTGAGGAGTCAGGTTTGTTTTGCATACCACCAAAATACATCTCACACATACTCTTACAAAAAGACACAAAAATATAACAGAGGACTACTAGTAAAAACTTACTGACTTTCAAATCAATGAACTGGAGTAAAAATATGGAACTTACATTTCAGCATAAAGCATATGAAGCAGTAGAAACAAGTCACTTTTTGAATGAACTTTTAGATTGTACTGACTTTACTAGGGTTTTCATGTAGCCTGTTGTAAACACAGGCAAATATCTAGATGTGCTGATGTCACCGCAAGGGTACACGTACCCCTGGTTGAGAAACACTGTTCTAGACATTCAAGCTAAAGCCCGAGAAATAGCCAAGTCCAAGCAGGATTACAGCTCTGAGAGCCATAAATCATGTTTTATTTTAGGACTATCTCTGTTGTTTTTTCTCTAAATATTAAAATTGACCAAATTAGTTCATAATTTATTTCCTTAACAAAGCCTCTACTTCTCTAAAGCTTCCTAGGGAAAAGTGACTGAGACAATAAAAATTACATAGCTTTTTATTTCTTCTGCAAAAACATTACAAACCATTTTTGTAAGCAAGTTCCTATTTAGGGAGAGATCTTGTCAAACAAATTTCTGACCAAATGTACTATGAGAGAGCTGAGATATTAATCCCCGCAAATCAGGCTTTTAAATGGTAACTCTAGCTCAGTGTGACTTACTGCAGTCCGATCAATAACATTCTAACACTATCATTCAATTAACCGTAATTTCATGAAACTATAATGTTGCCATAGTTAAGAGTGAGAGCTGTGATCAGAATATAACAGCATTGTTAAAACATGAAAAAAAACAAAATGTATTGGCTTTAGACAGGGGCTTGTATGCCACAATTGATCAGCACTCTATTAATAGGTACCATGGATTATAAATTCAAATCCTACATTAAGGACGTATGTCATGACAAATGTGGCCGTAGTGCGTAAACTGTAATTCCATATAGAAAGGCTGATTAACAAATAGTGCAGGTGAAAGACCAAGTAATTTAAGAGATATAATCTATATTATGCTACTGCAGGGCATCCTCATATCATTGGAAGTTGTATGTTACCATATATTTTGCCTTTTAATTACATTGGAAGTGCTGAGATCAATGGATGGGTGTTTTTTCCTACAACACCTAAGACAAAAGGTCACCACTCAAATAGTAATAGATATTAGTTATTGTTAGCCCACTCTCCCATATAAATATAAATTAAATAATTTGTAATGAAAGCTTATACAATAAGATTTAATTACAAAAATTTAAGTATTTGCTGTTTATTTATTACAAACAAAATTTGCAGTAACATTTCTGTTAAAAGAAACAAGGTCTAATTCTCAGATGTACCATGCTTGTTATCAAGAGAAAGTCCATTAAAGTAAAAAAGGCAAATATTATTGAGATTGCTAAGTATTTAAAGCATTTATAAGCATTACTGGGAACAAGTCATAGCAGACCCTTTGTATATAATAAAGCATCATAAAATCATAGAATTCTAGGGCTGGAAATGACCTCAGGAGGTCATCTAGTCTAGCCCCCTGCCTAAAACAGGATCAACCTCATTTAAATCATCCCAGCCATGACTGTGTCAAGACTGGACTTAAAAACCTCTGGGGATGGAGAGTCCACCACATCTCTTGATAACAAAATTCCAGTTCTTCAGCATTCTCCTGGTGAAATAGTTTCTTCCTAATATCCAACCTACACCTCTCCTTCTGTAACTTCAGAACATTCCTCCTTATTCTGTCATCTGTCACCACTGAAAACACTCTTTCTCCATCCTCTTTAGAGCCCCCTTTCAGAAAGTCAAAGACTGCTATCAAATCGCCCCTCAGTTCCCTCTTTTGCAAACTAAATAAGCCCAAATCTCTCAGCCTCTCCTCATAGGTCATGTGCTCCAGCCCCTAATCATTTTCATTGCCCTCTGCTGAAACCCCTCCAATGCATCCACATCCTTTCTATATGGTGGGGTCCAGAACTAGACACAATACTCCAGATGAAGCCTCACCAGAGCCAAGTAGAGAGGAATAATAACTTCTCTAGATCTGCTGGAAATGCTTCTCCTAATGCACCTCAGTATGCCATTAGCCTTCTTGGCTACAAGAGCACACTGTTGACTCATACCCAGCCTCTCACCCACTGTAATCCCCAGGTCCTTTTCTGCTGCATGGCTACTTAGCCAGTCCGTTCCCAGTCTGTAACTGTGCTTGGGATTCTTCTGTCCCAAGTGCAGGACTCTGCACTTCTCCTTGCTGAACCTCATCAAATTTCTTTTGACCCAATCCTCCAATTTGTCTGGGTCACTCTGGACCCTGTACCTTCCCCCCAGTGTATCTACCGGACCCCCTATGTTAGCATCACCTGCAAATTTGCTGACAGTTCAATCCATCCCCTCCTCCAGGTCATTAAGAAAGATGTTGAACACTACTGGCCCTAGAACTGATCCTAGGGGCACTCCACTTGAAACCGGCCACCAACCAGACACTGAGCCATTGACCACTACCCGTTGGGCCTGTCTGTCAAGCCAGTGTTTTATCAATCTTACAGTCCATGTATCCAATCTATACTTCCTTAACTTATGGGCAAGAATATTGTGGGAGACTGTATCAAAAGCTTTGCTAAAGTCAAGTTATATCACATATATTGACTTCCCAATGTCCACAGAGCTAGTTACCTCATCATAGAAGCTAATCAGATTGGTCAGGCACAACTTGCCCTTGGTGAATCCATGTTGACTACTCTTGATCATTTTCCCTCTTCCAAGCACTCCAAAATGGATTCCTTGAGGATTCCCTCAGTGATTTTTCCAGGGACTAAGGTGAGGCTGACGGGTCTATAGTTCCCTGGACGGTCCTTCTTTCCTTTTTTAAAGATCGGCACTATATTTGCCTTTTTCCAGTCATCCAGAACCTCTCCCAATCTCCACGAGTTTTCAAAGACAACAGCCAAAGTCTCTGCAATGATATCTGCCAATTCCCTCAGTACCCTTGGATCCATTAAATCCGGACCCATGGATTTATGTGTGTCTCACTTTTCTAAATAGCTCTTAACCTGTTCTTTCCCCCACCTAGAGCTGCCCACCTCCTTGCCATACTGCATTGCCTACTGCCATAGTCAGGAGCTGACCTTGCCCATGAAGATCAAGGCAAGAAAAGCATTGAGTACTTCAGCTTTTCCCACATCATCTGTCACTATGTTACCTCCCTCATGAAGTAATGGCCCCAAACCCCCCGATAACCCTCTTATTGTTAGCATACCTGGACAAGCCTTTCTTGTTGCCCTTCACATTCCTTGCTAGCTGCAGTTCCAGTTCTGCTTTAGCTTTCCTAATTACCCCCTGGCATTCTCCAGCCATATATTCATACTCCTCCTTACTCATCTGTCCAAGTTTTCACTTCTTACACACATCCTTTTTGAGTTTAACCTCACCAAGGATTTCCCTTGTAAGCCAAGTTGGTTGCTGACCATATTTGCTTTTCTTACTGGGAGCAGGACTGACATGAAGCAAAATACAGTGTGGTAGTTGTGTTTATTTTGTTTTCTTGACAAAATACCATAAAAAGGAACTATAAACCACAAAACTCATAATGCCAGGGAAAGGTGTGTTTAAAACTTTGTTTACAGGATAACAATGAGCATACTTACACCAAGCAAGTATTAGCACCTTGGACAACAGTTGTTTCAATGACAGCACGTAAGGACTAACTTACATCAACACAGAGTTCAACCTAAGATGCACCATGTGCATAAGAGCAGTCATGACTGTTTGCAAATTACCACTGAACTGCAGCATACATTTGTAACCTATTCCTCTGGAATACATTCTAGTAATATGACCAAACAATTCAATAGGAATTTTCAAGAAGTGGTAATAGCCCCTACATAATTAATTTGCTTTAGTCTGCAAGTACATATCTCTGTGTAATACTGCATGAAGAATAGCAGTTATTGCAGCTTGCACCAAACAAACTCACATTTCATTCTTCTGTATCAGAGCCAAGAAGTTCTATTTTAGCTCTCCAACTATTGTGCTCTGAAGGCTTCATTGTCAATGTCTTTTAACTGAGAACTAAACCCCTATAATCACAATCTAAGCAAGAAGCACACAAAATTACATAAAATAGCATTGCAAAGTAATGTTAACATTATAAATGGAGTTAGGCTTCCCAAACTAAGCATTTCTATTAAAAAAACCCTAATGAATAATTTGTCCAAAATATTGTTCTTGCTTCTCACCATTCATTGCCCACAACAAGTATATTTGGATGGGATCCTCTTACTCCTTATGCACACCCTAAAATTGAACTTTGTCAGTGAAATATATTGGCTAAAAGCACAAGCTGTACACTCTGCAAACCACGTGTCATACAGAGGAAAAACAACAAAAGGTTTAGAAATTGCCTGTCATCCTTTTAACAGAAGACCATTTTGACTTTTACTGTCAATGGTTTTCCTGTAGTCATTCATTGTGGCAACAGAAATCATACTGGGAAAATTTAACACATACTCAGGGGTAAAAGAACTGCTCTGGTCTTTTTTGTGCATGGAAATGCCTTCTCACAGACTTTAGGTCTTGTTGTTATTGCAATGTTTTAAGATAGTTTTTGTTTTTTGAAAGTAGTGTCATGTAACATGCCAACAGACCTATCTGCAGGCCTAGAGGCCTTAAAACTTCCATTCCTGTGGTACAACCAAGTAAGCAGGGTGATGAGAGATTACTAATGAAGTGCTTCAATGTATATGCAGTACTTCATTAGGCTAATTCTCACCTGGGGCAACTTCGAAGTGTCAAACTTCGAAACTTTGAAATGCCAGCATGCCGTGTAGCTGCGGGCACTATGAAGTGCCCACGCTACTTCAACGTGCCTTTACTCCTCAAAATTTTGGGTTGTAAAGGCACTTCTAAATAGCGTGGGAACTTCAAAGGGCCTGTGGCTACACAGCATGCTGGCAGTTAGACGTCTGACACGTTGAAGTTGCCGCAGGGCAGAATTAGCCTAATGAACTGCTGCATATTCATCACAGCACTTCATTAGTAATCTCTCATCACCCTGATGACCATGACCCCTTCAAAGAAGGGGACAAGCGTAGATGTAGACTTAGATTGTGCATACAATGTGAATAGTTAACAACTGTCATTTCCTTTCTAATCTTTTATTTGAAAGCAGAAAGACTAGTTTACCAAACTACACATAATCAAGGTTAGAGAACATACAGTAACTGAGAACATTTCTGAACATATTTTAAAGCAGCATAGGATGCAGAAATTAAGCAAAATATTCTACTTTGTGACAAATGATTGAGACAATACTGTGGACTACAGAAAAGCCTCTGGTCCCCATGCTTTCAAGGCATCTGTCCAATTTCACTACTACACCAGATGCCAAATAAAAGAGATACCTTCAAGTAATTCCATCCTTGCAATGTCTGGATATGCTTTGGGAATTACATATGAACTGTTTAATAGTCACTTGATGCCATAAAAATTATCTATCTAAATCAAATCCCATTACACAATTTCACCTTCTTCCTTTGTTGTTTCTTCTTTTTGTTACCAGGTCTTCAAGGGAGCTAAGCTAGCTCATTCACTCTAGATAGAGAAGCAGCTGATGAGGTGTGGGGGCTTTAAGATTCTCAGCGGAAATCTTCATCTCCCAGCAGATGCAGAAGAGTAGAAAGCTCCCATCCCCACTCTTCTTCCAACTGGCTGGATTGCCATAAGTGAACCAAACAGAACTACTCTTTCCAATCTTTTAAAAAGAAAGTGAGGTTATAAAAATTTGTCTCCTAGTCAGAGTTGTTTTGTTGTTTTTTCTTGTAAAGCCATTCTCCATTTAAAATAACAAAACACCAGTAACAAAAAATAATTAATACAAATCCATGAAAGCAAAAATTAAGTAAATGACATTAAAAAGAAAAAGGTAGTGCTAGTCTTGCCTTTTAAGAATTTGAAACCTAACATCTTAAATCGCTTGAGTCTGTTTATCTAAATAAGCATTTGATTTTATAAAACAGAGTTAGCAAATGATTAATTCAGAGTGGTTTTTAATTGGTATTATGTTAATTAGTTCACTTGTGGTACGGGCTTTCCAAATGCCAAGAGAGAGACAGTCTTCCTTACCCAAAAAAAAAAGAAAAAAAAGACTGTCCAATTTTTCAGTCTTTAAAAATCAGTGACAGTCCAGCTGTAGTGAAAGGAATAAGGATTTTAATTATGTGAACACAAAGCAATAATATTCCTTTTGGTTCTAAGTATCAGATCTGATCCAGCATTGTGCTCTCCCTCTGTGCGCAGAACTGCAAGGTCAATAGGCAAGCCATATGTGTAGGGACAGAAAGATAATAAAAATCAACAGTAGCAGGCTGAGAGCCTCAGAAACCATTTAAGGGCAAGCAGATTTACTAGCCACTTGTGACAAAAGCTGAGAGCAACACACTAACTAATCATCATTCCTTTTCCTGAAAAACACAGGTATGACTAAGGGGCAAACTGTAAGAGTCTCTGCAGGTATGCATTATAACAGCATGCCCACTCCTATCCTATGTGCCATGAGCACACAGCATACTAAAGCCGTGTCTACACGTGCACGCTACTTCGAAGTAGCGGCACTAACTTCGAAATAGCGCCCGTCACGGCTACACGTTTCAGGTGCTATTTCGAAGTTAACATCGACGTTAGGCGGCGAGACGTCGAAGCCGATAACCCCATGAGGGGATGGGAATAGCGCCCTACTTCAACATTCAACATCGAAGTAGGGACCGTGTAGTCGTTGCGCGTCCTGCAACATCTAAATTGCAGGGTCCGCCATGGCGGCCATCAGCTGAGGGGTTGAGAGACGCTCTCTCTCCAGCCCCTGAGGGGCTCTATGGTCATCGTGTGCAGCAGCCCTTAGCCCAGGGCTTCTGGCTGCTGCTGCGGCAGCTGGGGATCCATACTGCATGCACAGGGTCTGCAACCAGTTGTCAGCTCTGTGGATCTTGTGTTGTTTAGTGCAACTGTGTCTGGGAGGGGCCCTTTAAGGGAGCGGTTTGCTGTTGAGTCCGCCCTGTGACCCTTTCTGCAGCTGTGCCTGGCACCCTTATTTCGATGTGTGCTACTTTGGCGTGTAGACGTTCCCTCGCAGCGCCTATTTCGATGTGGTGCTGCGCAACATCGAAGTTGAACATCGACGTTGCCAGTCCTGGAGGACGTGTAGACGTTATTCATCGAAATAGGCTATTTCGATGTCGCTACATCGAAATAAGCTACTTCGAAGTAGGCTTCACGTGTAGACGTAGCATAAGGCAGCTGCCAGCACTGAACGCCAAAGAGGGGCACAGCCTTGGTCCTGCCCCTCTCCCCATGGTATTGGCTGCTCTTAGGAAACACAATCTGCACTTCAGTGTATGGTAAGGAAAGACCCACTGATAGTACAGGTTGCACCTCTCTGGTTGGGCAACCTCAGGACACTAAAGCTACGTCTACACGTGAAGCCTACATCGAAGTAGCCTATTTCGACGTGGAGACATTGAAATAGGCTATTTCGATGAATAACGTCTACACGTCCTACAGGGCTGGCAACGTCGATGTTCAACTTCGACGTTGAGCAGCACCACATCGAAATAGGCGCAGTGAGGGAATGTCTAAACGCTAAAGTAGCACACATCGAAATAAGGATGCCAGGAACAGCTGCAGACAGGGTCACAGGGCGGACTAGCGCTTCCAGGGCAACAGCTAGCCGCTCCCTTAAAGGGCCCCTCCCAGACACACACAGCCTGCACAGCATGCGGTTTGCAGAGCCATAGGCACGCACACCTCGGGCGACGCAGTCATGGACCCCCAGCAGCAGCAGCAGCAGCAGCCAGAGGTCCACCCAGCCGCCCCTGCAGGAGCAGTGCTCGCCCTGCTCCATGCCATGCAGGAGGCAGCTGAGCACCTCTTTGCCACAGAGGAGGAGATGCCCGCAGGGGAGGACGACGCAACCCCCAACCCTGCAGCACCCCGACCCCCCCCGCCGCCTCATACGCCAGCACCGACTGGTGGGAGTGGCTGGTGCTTGGGGAGTGGGACGACGACTGCTGGCTCAGGAACTTTCGGATGAGCCGGCAGACATTTATGGAGCTATGCCAGTGGCTCACCCCCGCACTCAGGCACCAGGACACCGCCATGCGGCTTGCCCTCCCTGTGGAGAAACGGGTTGGCATCGCTGTCTGGAGGCTGGCCACTCCAGACAGCTACTGATCCATGGGACAGCAGTTTGGCGTTGGCAAGGCCACCGTCGGGGCTGTCCTCATGGAGATAAGAGGACCCACGGGGGAAGGTGGGGGAGGCAGCCCTGGCAGGGCAGGGCAGGGGAGGGGAGGGCAGGGGGGCCCTGGCAGGGGAGGGCCACACACACCTTGCTCACCCCTCATTGGTGCTCTCCCATGTGCTTCCCCTGCAGGTTGTCCATGCCATCAACACCATGCTCCTCCACAGGCTCGTGAGGCTGGGGGACCCAGATGCCACCATCGCGGGCTTTGCCACCCTGGGCTTCCCCAATTGCTTCGGGGCTC
The DNA here is from genome assembly GCF_033958435.1 of Carettochelys insculpta. Lineage (NCBI taxonomy): Eukaryota > Metazoa > Chordata > Testudines > Carettochelyidae > Carettochelys > Carettochelys insculpta. The sequence goes on along the minus strand of NC_134147.1, from coordinate 46,766,936 downwards.
TGGATGGGACTCACATCCCCATCCGCGCCCCGGAGCACAGTGGAGGACGGTACATCAACTGGAAGGGCTACCATTCAGTGGTCCTCCAGGCCTTGGTGGACAGCCGGGGCCGTTTCCAGGACATTTATGTGGGCTGGCCTGGCAGCACCCACAACACCCGGGTATTCCAGAACTCAGGCCTGTGCTGCCGGCTGGAGGTGGGGACCTACATCCCACAGCGGGAGATCCCTGTGGGGGACACCACCATGCCCCTCTGTGTCATCGCAGATGCGGCATACCCCCTCCGGCCCTGGCTCATGCACCCGTACACGGGCCATCTGTCTGCCAGCCAGGAGCGCTTCAACCAGCGCCTGAACCACACGCGCCAGGTGGTGGAGCGCTCATTTGGCCGCCTCAAAGGGCGCTGGAGATGTCTCCTCACCCGGCTGGATGCGGGCCCCACCAACATCCCCCAGATTGTGGGTGCGTGCAGCGGTCTACACAATCTGGTGGAGAGCAAGGGGGAGACCTTCTTTCAGGGCTGGGCTGTGGAGGCCGGCAGGGCCGATGTGCAGCCACCCGCTGCCCCCAGTCGCCAGGTGGACCCCGAAGGGACCCGGGTCCAGGAGGCCCGGCAGGCCCACTTCGATGAGGCCGCGGGGTGAATGCTGCCAGGCCCCCCACTGCCCCCCCATCCTCCACAACACTCCCTGCCCCTACGCCCACACCACGGAGCACCCAACAGCACACCCCCCACACACTTTTCCTGGACAAATAAAAGCAGACACTTGTTTGTGAAATCAAACTTTTTTACTTGGAACTCTGTTCTAACTAATACTAACTATATACAGGAACTTCTAACTAACTTAATATTAAATATGTATGTATATATTAACAAAAAAAACAGGGATAACAAGGAAGGGGAGAATTATTTACATGGGGGGGAAGGATCAGACTGTGCAAACGGGGGTCACAAATAAATAAATACAAACTATATACAAGCCCGGAAAACAAAACAGTGGGGGGAATATATACGGGGGAGGGGCGGGCCACGTCCTGGGCCCCACGCCCCTATAGTCCAGCACTGGGGGTGGGCGGCCGGGATCCCTGCCTCAGCCACAGCCCTGTCCGGGGCTGGCTGGGGGCCGGGCGGACCGGTAGATATGGCTGGCGAGTGTCAGCTGGCCCCAGGTCTCCCTCGGCGGAACGGCCCTCAGTGGCGGGTGGCAGGGCGACAGCGGACGGCGCAGCGACAGGAGCAGCGGGTGGTGTGGCGGGTGGAGCATGCAGGGCGGGCGCAGCAGCGGCGCCAGGTAATCCGCTATGCGGTTGAAGGTCTCCATGTAGGCCCCCCATGCCTCTTGGCACCAGGCCAGCACCCGCTCCTGCAGGTGGAGCCGGCGTTGCTCCACCCGCAGCCACTGCTCCGCGACCTCCACCTGCCGGCGGTGGAGGGCCAGCAGCTGGGGGTCCGTCGCCGGTGGCTGCTGGTGCTGGGTCCGCCGTCTTGCCTGCCGTGGGGCCGGTCAGTCCTCCGCCAAGGGGCTGGCCTGGAGCGATGGCCCTGGAGGGGATTCCAGGACCACTGACGCCTCGCCAGCGCTCTCCGGTCCTTCCGATGGTGCAGCTGCGGAACACAGGAGGGGGGGAAGAAGAGTGGAGACAGGCGTTAGTGTGGGCCCCGAGCCGTGGCCCTTGTCCCCCCACCCCTGTGCTGGAGGTTCCCCATCCCCGTCCCCGGGAGATGATGCTGTGATGGGGTTCAAGGGTCCCCCTGCACTGCACTCCGTCCTCTGGCGGGAGTGACTCTCACTTCACTCAGCAGGTCTGACAGGAGAGGTTTCTTAGGCAACAGATGCCCAGTTTCTCCCAGAAGCGACAGTACAGCAGTCAGAGACAGTCCTTCCAACCCATCCTGGGGAGAAGACCCCGAGGGGTGCCCCTCTGGGGTGTAGCTTTCCCCCTCCTCAGGCTGGCTGCCTTCCAGCTCTCCCTTCCCCTAGCCTCTAACTGCGGCCCCCGATTCAAAGCCAGCTCAGCTTCTCCCTCCTCTTTGTTCAGGGCAGAGGTGTAACCTTCCAGTTCTAGCCCCAGGATCATCCTTAGCCCCTGGGAGCTATTCAGCTTGTTGCTCATATCTAGCCTGAGTCTCGCATTTGCACTCCCCCCACTCCATCACATGCTGCTGCTGCTGCTGCTGGGTGTCCCACCCCGTCCTCCCGGGGGACCCTAGAGGTTCCACTCCCCCCTGCCCCAGGGATGGGGCATGGCACTATCGTGCTGGGGGGGGAGGGGCTGACGCACTCCTGTGAGGGACATGCCACTGCTGTCCTTAGGCCATGGTCATCTGGGCATGTGGAGGGCCCTGGCCACATATCTATTACCCCCACCCCTCAGCCCTGGGGGTGTACACCGGGGGGGGTACATACCTGTAGGTCCACTCCCACGGTCGGGAGAAACCCAGGGGGCGGACGCCCGGCTGCTGCTCCTCGATGGCAGGAGGAGGATCTGGAGCCCCGTCTCAGTGGAGGAGGAGTCCCCCTCCTCCTCCTCCGGTGCCCCGGGGTTGGGCTCCGGGGGGGCCCCCGGGGTGCAGGGCTTGCCTCCGGGGCAGACTCCGGCTCCGGGGCCTGCTGGGGCTCCTCAGCCGAGGTGTGAAGAGTGGCCGGAGGGGAGCAGGTGTGCCAGGGGCCCAGGATGTCCCTGAGCTCCCTGTAAAAGGGGCAAGTGACGGGAGCGGCCCCAGATCGGCCGGCCGCATCCCGGGCCTGGGCGTAACCCTGCCGCAGCTCCTTCACTTTACTCCGGACATGGTCCGTAGTGCGAGCAGGGTGACCCCGGGTGGCCACGCCCTTGGCCAGCCGAGGGAACGCATCCGCGTTCCGCCTCTTGCTCCCCATTACCTGGAGCACTTCCTCGTCGCTCCAGAGCCCCAGCAAGTCACGAAGCTCGGCCTCCATCCAGGAGGGGCCCCGCTACCGCTTCCCGGCCTGGCTCCTGCCCTGGCTGCCCTTCGGGGAGCTTCCCTCAGGGCGCTGGGGGGGCTGCCGGGTGGCCATGAGGTCCTTTGGGGGTCTGGGTGGCTGAAGATGAGCGTGTTATTGCTGCTGCCTGCATGCTCTCTCAGCTTCCTGCACAGAAAGGGAGGGGGTGGGGACCTTTAAGGGGCCGCTCCACGCGGCCACCATTGAGCCGAGGGGCTGGAGAGAGAGTCTCTCAACCCCTCAGCTGATGGCCGCCATGGCGGACCCCACAATTTCGAAGTTGCGGGACGCGCAACGACTACACGTTCCCTACTTCGACGTTGAACGTTGAAGTAGGGCGCTATTCCCATCCCCTCATGGGATTAGCGGCTTCGACGTCTCGCCGCCTAACGTCGATGTTAACATCGAAATAGCGCCCAACACGTGTAGCCGTGATGGGCGCTATTTCGAAGTTAGTGCCGCTACTTCAAAGTAGAGTGTACATGTAGACATGGCTTAAAGGTCCCAAAGCAGAGATTTTACTGGCACAGGTGAGGTTAATGTCCTGCGACTCCCACTCCCCAGCCACTGCTGGCCCTTCAGCCACGGCTCCCTGCCTCCTCCTCCCTGGCCCTCCGGCCACAGCTCCCCACCGTCACTGCCTCACACACCTTCCAGCTCTGGCTCACCACCACTGGCTCTCTGGCCCTGGGGGATCCCAACCCGAGCCCGATGAGGCTGCCAGAGGACTTGGGCACAGGCACCAGCCCCATGCAGCTGCTAGTGGGGCACCATCTCTGGTCCTAGCCCCATAGGACTGCTGGCACCACATTGTCCTCCCACCCAGGCTCTCTGGTCCAGGAGCACTGCTGGTCTTGCTGGACCAGAGAGTGCCAGTTTTAGAAGGTGCAACTTGTCTAATAAAGAAAGTGGAGTTAAAGCTATTGTATGCACGTACAATGCTTCCTTCTACCACTAAAGCAGCGTAGTTTCACGCTGTTCCCCTCACAGATCACATCCCTGACTAGCAGCCTTAATTTCACTTTTTTCTAAAAGAATTGTATGATTTAGATGAATGAAATTAAAGCAACCCCATGATTTTTAAAGTAAGCCTTTTAATGCAAATATATTAGTCAAATACCTTGAGTATGCTATGGTACTTTATGGCCTTACCAGTCCAGCCACCCCTTTGTATAAAGACTCATTACTTTATCATGTTAAAAATCCACATTTTACAAAGTGCCGACATTTGATTTGCCACAAAAAACATCAATGGTGGTATGGGAAGTAATATATCATATTATTAGACGAACAATAAACACATTTTAAAAAATTATCTTAAATGAAAATATAGGAACATTTTTGAAGAATATATACAAGACTTTCTTCAGAATGGACATGTCTCTTGCTACCTGTAAACGGTAAGCAGGCCCTTCTGTTTCTGTATGCCATCAGTAGAAGCGATTTACATATAACAAGACAAAAGTTTTCCTTGACAAGGGAGATTATTTCTATCAATTATAATGAAGTAAAACATGTAGCCACACTGGGAAACAAACAAATCTGGGGCAAAAATCACCCCAAATTTCATGCAGCGCCAGGAAGTCATGTGCTGTATACGGGCTCTGGCCACTCCCAGCCCCTAGCCACCCACCCTGGCTCAAAACTGATACAGCTGCCCCCAACCCCATCCCCTGGCTGCCTGTCCCCCGGCTCAATGCCAGTCTGGCAGCCCCCCATCTGATCTCCCAGCTCAGTGCCAACCCTCACTCACCAGGAGGTAGCAAGGAGCCCTGATGCTACTCCAGAGACGTCAGGCCTGTGCCTCCTTTCCAGCCTTTCCTGCTCAGCTTCAGCTCCTGCCCCAGGAGAAACAGACATTCCCAGCATGGGTGTTTATGCCAGTGCTGGGCTGTGTAGGGCTCCAGCACCGGTAGGGACAAACCTGATTCTTAGTATCCAAAATATAACACCTGAGGTCGAGAATGTTTTTTTTAACTTTTGTTTTCTAATCTAACTGGATCCTCATTCTAAACTCCACAAGCTACTCTTTAACAGGTTTAACTAATTTACTAATTGCTTCAATTCTGAATTTTATCTTAACACAATATTTAATTTTATCTTTTAAGAATACAAAATACTTCAGCATCCATGCTAAGCATTTAATATATTAATATCAGAAGCCTTTTTCCCATGCCTTCTTTTTAAAAACTCACCTGTCATATTAAATGTGAGTTCTTGTGTGAAATGACACAGCAAAAGTGATAACGTGTTTGAATTATAACAAAACCAATGAAAGATTGTTGTTCTATGTTTTATTGCTTTTGATATTTCTTTAGCAATCATCATTGCAGTCTGTCTCAACAACTCCCTGTGCACTGACACACACAATAATGTGTTTTCATCACAAAGTTAGGCACTGTCATTAGATTTAGCAAAAGGCTATATTTTGTAGTTCCCAACCATTTTTCACACCTCACAGCTTCACTGGGATGGGAAAGCAACAGTTTTTACAACTGTCATCTTTAGTTACATTTTCTTGAATACAAGCATTAACAACAGATTACTGGAAATCTACAGAGAGATGATTAAGTAGATATGTTCTTGTTATCCAACATTGGTATAGGGTTAAGGAAGGAGAACATGTCAGTCTACTGTAGGGACAGAGTATATTTATCAAACACAACTCAATATTCTGTAATGCTTACTGCAGAGGGGAGGCCTGGTCTCCCTCAGAGATTGGCAGTGACAGCCCATGTCATGTATCGGAGGGGTAGCCGTGTTAGTCTGGATCTGTAACAGCAATGAAGGGTCCTGTGGCACCTTACAGCCTAACAGACTTATGGACTGTCAGCCCATGTCATGGGGCACATCTCACTCACACAGCACCTCCTGATGATTACGCAGGGAATTAGCTCAATTCAGCCCTGGAGCACCCCACCCCCTTGGGCCAGTGTCTCGCCTGCTTTACCCATCTGTCTGCTGTCCACCAATTTATATCAGGACCCGCATCCCTTTCTGACCACAGTACCCTTACCGCAGGGTACGGCCCCACATAGGGGCTGCTCATAGGGGCCCCCAAGTCCCTGTACTCAGCTTGCCTCAGCGATCCCACTGACACACCTGTGACCCCAATCTCAGGTGCAAACTGCAGTCTGAAATAGCCACTCATCATTGGCAAGGGGATGGACTTGCTGCCTCCCTGGAGCCCTAGTACTGTCACACCTTGAGAGCAAGACTTCAGCTTGGGAGATTTCCTGGACAGAGCTCTCCAGTTCTGCTCAGTGTCAGGAAGCCTCTATAGCTTCCTTTGCAGCCATGGCCCTCCTGCTCCACAGCTGCAGCAAGAGTGTCTTATCCTGGCCAGCTATCTCTTTTATACAGCCCCTGGACTCTGAATGGCTGCCACAAACTTCACCCCTGATTGGCTGCTGGGACAGCCTGCTCACAGGGCAGTTTTTAACCCTTCCTATACAAGTGTGGAGCAACTACCCCATTACAGACCACAACCCACCCCCCATGGTTTGCAGAGCTAGGAAAACCATGCCCATCCTGCCAGAAGACACGGGGCAGGACAAGAAGCGGAAGTATAAAAGGTAAGCCCTGCAATTCAACTGATCTGGAGTCACTGAGGGAGACAGATGCACCCTGCTTGCTGCTGGAGCCCAAAGAAGACCCCAGCCAGACCTAGGTCTTTCCAGGGCTGCCAACTAATTGAGACACAGAGGGACTGCTGGGACTACCACCAGCTACCTGACCTGGGAAATGGAGGACACCTATAAAACAGTGATACCACACAAAGTGAATGCAGAAGTCGCCCAGAGAGACTAGACTTCAGTCTTGTTGGATCTTGGACTTATTATAAGTCAGTGCATTGTGGGAACATCCTCACTGACCCAGTGGAAGAACATTCCACAACTGCTAGGGCCTTGGAATGGGACCCAATGGAGTCGGGGGGAAGGTCCCATTATGCCCTGACACCCTAACTCTAGGCCAAGAGGCCTGCGTTTGTCAGCCATTCACCAAAACCAGGATGTCTGACACTTTCTATCTCTCACCCAACTGCACGCCAGAGCCGGTGCCCTGCCTTACCTGAGGTCCTTATCTCATAGGCTGCTTCTACAGATGCCACCTCCCATTGGAGGTGGCATGGTAATGAGGCAATTCGAAGCGGCCTAATGAGGTGCTAATGTGTATATTCAGCACCTCATTAGCATAATGGCAGCCACGCAAATTTCAAAGTGCAGACTTCAAATTGAAGATTGACGGCGTAGATGGGGGTAGCTTTGAAATAAGCCCCCAACTTTGACATTCCCTTACTCCGCACGACCGCCATTATGCTAATGAGGCACTAAATATGCACGTTAGCGCCTCATTAGCCTGCTTCAAATTGCCTCATTACCATGTTACCTCTGAGGGGAGGTGGCATGTGTAGAAGCAGCCCTAGACTCTTTCTTGCCCTGCCTTGATCACAGCCAGAACAACATGTCTGGTCCTTCACCCTACTTGACAGCCTGGGCCCATAGAGTCTTTACTGCTCAGTTCAGCTTGAGTGGTCTCAGCTTCAAAGACAGCTAATTCCCACCTGATTGAGTGCTGTGCCAAGGGCATGAGAAATTGACAAGGAATGACAGACTTTCATGTTTACACTTTAAAAATGCATATTTATTCAGCTTTCATTATTTCCTAGCTACCTAATTAATTAATGCTTCCTTTTGATTTCTTATGGTCACTCAGCATGAAATGCATTGGTTATCTCTGGTTCAGATGCTTAGTGTAATAAGCAGCATTAGAACTTTATATAGGCTTGGCCTACAACTTTTCAAAATCATCAAGTGTAATGACATGCTATTTTTTTAAATTCTACATAGAAAGAACAAACTCTTCTCTCTTACCAAACTTTTGTGCTAAAAAAACATCATATGTGAAGCCACCAAACCACACTTTCACTGCAGTTTAATTCTCTCAAGAAAATTAATAAAGCAGCTTGGAGAACAAAATGGTATGTAGGTCACTGAGCAGTGGGCAGCTTCAGGACAGAGTAAACTCAAATCAGATTTCAATGAAAGAATGCCATGCAAAAGAGCAGATCTGACTCTCCCTCCTCCTCTGAATGTACTTCTTTGTCACCACCTTAACATGCCATTAAGAAAGATACTGAAAAATCAAACCAGAATATGATAACATGGAAGGACATTCATATTAAAGAACAAATGACTCAAGTAAAACAAAACAAATCATATTAAAAAAATTAAAGATTTATAAAGTTTATTTCCCACATAAAATTTTGTAGACATGGACTAGAATCACCTGCTTTGGCTTTGGCACAGAAAAACCTAACAGTTCTCTAGCAGGCATAGAGCTAAAGACTACCTTGACAGACAAGTCTGTACCTTGGCTATAAAACCATATCAATGGGGAAATCTATTACAAAGAGTAGCTGTTGCAACTGAGATAGGGAATGGCATTTTAATTTTAGAATTCATATTAAGTGAAAGACTAAACTCAACCTTTAGAAAAATCTCACTAATCTCACATTTTTAAACAAAGCCATGCTTGTTTTTGCTATACTTGATCAGAAGAATGAATACATCAAAAGATTTCTGCTGCCATAGCTAAAGTTCTTCCAAGAAAATGGGGAAAAAGTCACAGAAGACACATGAATCATAATTTGTTCAAATGTTGTTTTAAGATGTTTAAATCTCAACCAACTACATACCGATTGGTAGAGCGAAATCTATTTGTGACGTTCTCGCAGATTTGAAACACCTGATCATCTGCAAGCATCACTGTAAAGTGATACTTTGAGGAAGGCTGCAGTTGGTATCACAGCCCTCATCAGCAGGTGTTATAGCTATCTACTCTAATTCCAAAATGTTCACAAGAACAAAAGAAGATTTTGACCGGCTGAGTGAAAAGGCGTGGCAAACTGAACATCAAACTATATCTACCGGACAGCTGTAGTTCTGTTTGCTCTGCAGTGGCAATCCAGCCTCATAATGAAATAATGGATCACCATTTAGTTTACATAGCCAGCAATAAGGCCATTAAAGCAAGCTAGAACAGACTTGACTGAATAGGGTTAAGCAGCATGAATCTAAGACATCTAAAAGATCAATATAATTGTATTATATTGTCCATACACCAGAAGAGGCTCATGAGCCATGACAGCTTCTTTTTTAAACTTGTCCTTCAGTTCCACCTTATGTAAGAATAAATGTAGCAGTGGAGTGGGTGGCAAAAAGACTCACTTCTCCCAATGCGTCCTCTGCTGAGGTGGTGGAGGCTTTCCTCCACCAGGATCAGATGCCAGTCCTCAAAGGGATGGGGATCAGTGAGCTGAGGAGGAAAGGCTAAGTAGGCCTACTGACCAGAAGTGCTATGCGCCAATGTCTGCTTCTCTAGCAGTAGGTTCCCACTAGGCCCACCCACTCAACAAAGGTGAACTGTGGAAGGGGTGGTGGGAGGTCTTATTATCTCAGTAAGAGCCTTGTTGTGCAGTAAGTGCTAAGGTGGACAACACAGAGCTTCCTGATTCAGTAGATGATGGTGCCCATCCTTGGTGCCAAAAAACAGCAATAGCCAACCCCCTCCACCTCTCCCATTTCTTTGTTGGACACTTCACTAACAGTACCTCACTCCCAGCCATGCTGAAACATTATACACCTCGTCAGTCTGGCGCCTGCCTGAATATGCAGGGGCCATGGGAATGGCTTGCAATTGCAGCTCACAGCCAGCAGAAGCCATCAGCTCTCTCTGGCACCGAGCCAGCAGCCAAACAGCTGAGGTCTCCTCTGGTTCACCGTGTGGGAGCTCAGAGAAGCAAGCAAGTTTGCTGTGCCTAGTGGTTACTCTCATCCTGACATCTGGAAACGCAAAGAGACAGTTCATTGGTGGTGGTGAAAGCTGATCTCAGTTAGTGCGCAGTGAGGGCCCTTCAGTAATTTAACATACTTCTCCTTCCTACACCCTGGAAAAATGGAATTGCTACTATCTTCATTTTACAGAAGTGGCACTAAGGCACAGAGAAATTAAGAGTATACCGAGACAGCAATGTAAGACCAGCAGTATTAGAACTTGAGTTAGAAGAACTCTTGGACCCTCGTTCCCTCCCCTCCTTCCCCCACAAAATACCCAGCATTACCCAACCCCCTCCAACTCTCCCTTCTCTTACCTGGACACCTCAATAGCAGCAGTGGCATTCTCACTCCCTGACATGCAGACATTTTAAACACTTCTTGCAGCTGGCAGCTCTGTCTGCATGCTCAGGAGCTAAGTAAAGAATAAGGGGATATTACTTCTACATAGTATCAGACAAGTTAAGTCTCCAAGTTGGACCCTGGTACCCCAGGTTTGTGGCATTCTCTGCTGGGCCCCAAAGTGGCTGCTTTCTTCCATCTACTGGAGGAGCTGCAGAACTCCTGGAGAGGCATAGTATCAACAGTGGATCTCCTTTAGAGTAAGATACTTATGGCCCTGGATGGAAATAACAACAGCCTCTGCGCACACACTGTAACTATGGAGACTCTACCTAGAAACTGTGGAGGCCAGAAAAATATGGCTAGAGCCACACTGAATGGAGTGTTGTACAGTGTCACTCTGGTTGTGTCTTGAAGACTGCGTGCACGTTGGCGGGGAAACTTGGTGGAGGAGTGATAACAAGAGAAGCTAAAAAGGATGCTAGATTGTAGAGAATGGAGAGAGGATGAGCTTGACAGGAAAAATGTATTGATGTTAGATGGAGAAGGAGCCAGGAATTGAAAGTTGTGGTGACAAAGGACTGCAAACACAGTGATACATGTTCATATAATATTCGACTCAGAATGCTGCATAATTATCCAGCTATCCAAAATCCTGAATGTTAGAGGGCTTTCCTCTCATCCTCTCTCCTGGTTCTTGTCACGCAGACAGAGAGTGCAGGCAACATGATGTTTATGGGGCTTAGTTTCCAATAAGCATGGGTACCCGAACTCCGACACTGCAGAGCCCTACTTCCCAGTGTCCTTACCCCTTCCTCAGCAGACATAATTATACCTAAAATGCCTAACCACAGTTCCATCCCTTACAAATTGTAGTTATAAGAACTTAAGAATGGCCATACTGGGTCAGACCAAAGGTCCATCTAGCCCAGTGTCCTGTCTTCCGACAGTGGCCAATGCCAGATGCCCCAGAGGGAGTGAACAGAACAGATAATAATCAAGTGAATCCTCCCCCGTCATCCACTTCCAGCTGCTGACAAATGGAGGCTGGGAACACCATTCCTACTCATCATAGCTAATAAGTATCGATGGACTTATCCTCCATGAATTTATCTTGTTATTTTTGGACGCTGTTAAAGTCCTAGCCTTCATAACCTCCTCTGGCAAGGAATACCATACGTTGACCAAGCTCTGTGTGAAGAAATACTTCCTTTAGTTTGTTTTAAATCTGTTACCTATTAATTTCATTTGGTGAGCCCTAGTGCTCTCATGTTCCAGAGGCCTGAGATCTTCATCCCATCTCCATTGTACTCCATGGGAGGGGTGAGGAGTGCAATTGTGCTGCTGTCAGGAATAGGCATTTCTTTGGCCTTTTAGTGTTTTAATTTCCTCCCCTCCTATTCCCCTTTTTCTCTCTTTACTGGTTGCTTGATCTTGCCTTGAGATAGAAGTTGACAATCTTAAAATGTGCTTTCATATATTATACTCCCATCATGACTGGCAACACTTTGGCTGTGGCCACACTTGGCCAAAAGTTCGAAATGGCCATGCAAATAGCTATTTCGAAGATTACTAATGAGGCATTGAATTGAATATTCAGTGCCCAATTAGCATTAGGATGCTTCCAGCCACGGTGCTTCGAAAGCTCTACTTTCGAATGCTTGAGGCTCTGCGCAGCTACACAGGGCTTATTTTTGAAAGGGGGATAAGGGGATTTCGAAAAGGACCCCCATGTAGCCATACCGAGCCGCGAGCATTCAAAAGCAGCACTTTCGAAGCGCCGCGGCTGGAAGCATCCTATTGCTAATGAGGCACTGAATATTCAATTCAGCGCCTCATTAGTAATCTTCGAAATGGTCATTTGCATAGCTATTTCAAAGTTTTGGCCAAGTGTGGCCACAGCCTTTAACTGATCTTATACGTTCCCTGTATACTGACAAGCCCATCTAGGTAGGCAGAAGCAACATACACAGTGTCTTTGTCCTTAGTTTACACACATTAGTAAGGGTCCCTTTGTTCACACATATTAGGAAAAATGTATGTGTATCAAAAAATCAATAGGCAAACAAAACTCAAATACAGGCCTGAATCCTACATTGGCACTAGCACTCCTGACATTGCAGCACATCATCACATGATCCATTTATAAATATTTGAGTCCCCTGTCTTTTGCATTTTTTCCTCTTAAATAATTATACAATTTGTATTGACAGGAATCAGAGCCTTATCCCACTCCCATTAAGGTCAACAGAAACAGTTCAACAGGCCTCACTGGCAGTTCTACTGGTCTCTAACACTGTCCCTACTCCAAATCTGACATCCTTATTCTGAGTTTTTGGTCAGGTACTCTCACTTCAGGAAACAAGCATTTAATCACTTTCAATATTGATAACACTTGACGTTTGCTGCAGTCACCTCCTAACTATATCTTAAACCAATCCATTTTAGTTCTGCAGAAAAATATATTAACCCATTCAAAGGGAATAACTGAAGAATGAATAGTGCAGAGACAAAAGGATTTAAAAGACAATTCAAGCTATATCTCAGATATATAAATGGCATCTTTATAATTTAAGAAAGAAAACACAAGCTAATAAAATGTATTGGCAAATTGAATTCAGTACACTGTACCATTCTATTCTCAGTCACACTTACTAGACACACCAGTATCAGCACAACAGTAACCACATCTGTTCAATAACAGCACAACAGTTATATAATATCAAACACTCTGAATTAAATCTTCAGTAACAGATAAGAATTATTTTAATTAATAATTCACTAAATGGGATTATCAAATAGATTTCTAAGTATCCTACATTTCTCTGCTACTGCAGGAACACCAAATCATAGTCTCTGTAGATAGGGGGAGAAAGATAAACCGAGGGACTTGAGATACAGAACGATGAATGGGGAATATAATACCATCATAATTACAGGAGCGTTTTATTTCATCGTATTCTCTCATTGCCTTATTATATACAATAAGGGGTCCACCATTTCTTACACACATAAGGGTATGGTACCTTTTCATTGATGAATTTATTGTCTCGTTTAGAATTTAAGCATCAGAACTTAATTTTTCTTAATACCTTTTACTAACTATTTATGGCATTGCTCTGCTCAGATAAGAGGTGCCTTATACCACAGATATATATTTATTTTAAAATTACTCATCTATTTACAAGGAAAACTCCAGTGACATGAGTGTGTGTGTTCGTTGTGCATTCTTTTTAAAATATAGGAATAAAACGTGCTCCCCTTTCTATTTTTAAGCTTTTTTTTCCAGCAAGTACATACATGTTTACTCCTTTATATCTTTGGGGAAAAATGAAATATCTTCAGGGACATGCTGCCAAGAAGTTGAGAATCTCAAATGCTACATTAATCAGGTAAGAGCTGTGCTTTCAACACTTCACAATTTTCACACTACAAAAAAATGTCAAGAGAGAATAAAAAAATACACTCTTCTGAGGAATCTTGAAGCCTGTTAAGGGATATTAGTAAGAAAGATCTACAAAAGATGATGTTCATAGATAAAACACATCCTCCATGTCACAATGGCTCAGAGAACAAAATGCTCCCTGGCAGTCTGATGTGGTGGTCAGCTGTCAAAGTGAAATTTAATTTAGCAGTAACAATAGACAAAGTATGTCACTATAAGTATTTGAAAAAAATCTGAAGAACTCGCTAAATGAAATGGCCTTAATGTAAGTTTCACCCACAATAAAATCCAAATCTGACAAACCAAATTATAGAAAGACTGCATTGAAGACAAATTATGAAAACTGATCATACAGTTTTCCTTTTTAAAAAAATCTTTCTTTCCTCTCTTATCATTGTCAAAGGTACTGTTCCCTTAAAAATACCCAAGTGTCTAGCCACTGTTAACCATTTCATAACCTCCCACAGCCAAGAGCAGCCTTGTCACTGGTCAGCCCAGCACAGAAAATTACTAGATAAGCCTTCAATTAAAGAGTCTCCATAATTTGCTGGATCCTACTTAATATTTTTCCTATTCAGTTACAGTTTGGTAACTAAAAGCTAAACGCACTTCAGGATTGGTAGACCAGCTGTCTCTCCAGCCTTAGGGAGAATTTCAATTACATTTTTAGGAAAACAATTGTTTTGGCATTGACTGCAGATTAGCAATTCATGCCTTGTTTTCTCAAGAATAGGCTCTTCAATATCTCTCACCTTTCCTATGTGCCTCACTGGTCCCTCTTCCCCAGGCTACATGAGCACTGGCAAAGCACACATGGCCCTGGCATGCTTAAAAGCAATACATGAAAAAGTCTCAGCTCTAAGCATGTGTGTCACAAGGACTCTGTACACATCTCAACAGCCTAAGACCTCCAAAGCCATTACATCTCAGAGAGAGAAATGGATCTCCTGTCTGCCACCAAAGATGTTTCTGGAGGTATTAAAGTAACTCTAGTGAAGTGATGGATGAGTGACTGATATTATCAAACCATTAGAGAGTCCAATGGAAAAAACAGTGCATGACAGGTAATATTACAGACAGCACGGCAAGATATATCATTTTACATTGGCATTTCTTAAGGAAATAAAAAATCCACTGTTGCAAGCTGGTAGACTGGAGAGAACCCAATTAATTTTATACGTTGTTATGCTGAAAGGTGTTAATGGCTGACAGCAAGCATGTCTTTGATCTGAAGGCAATAACAAACCTCATTAAAGTTGATGGGCATGATAGCCGTCCTTTATTCATGCTAAACTGAAGAACCAATTACGCTGATCTGTGGAATAAAAGAGCTAAAACAATAGAATCCACCACCTAAGGCATTGGGCTACCTAGGAAAGCCTGAGCAGAAATTAACTCAGGGAGAATAATAGGACTTCACTTCAGGGCTGATTGCATATGCTGATTGGCTGCAGCTATGTTTGGCACTCAGGTTTAGAGGTAAAAAACAACCCAAAAGCAATCAGCCAGCAAAGCACTTATGAGCATAGTCCTAAGAGGATGCCTAGACATAGCCCTGTGGAGCACAGGACTGCCTGGAAGGCAAGCTTGGAAACCGGGAGCAAGAAAACTGCCTGCTATTGTTTGTTCCTATGCTGTTCAAGGAACCAGACCATTGCACACATCGGCCACGTCTACACGTGCACGCTACTTCGAAGTACCGGCGCCAACTTCGAAATAGCGCCTGTCACGGCTACATGTGTTGGGCGCTATTTCGAAGTTGAAATCGACGTTAGGCGGCGAGACGTCGAAGTCGCTAACCCCATGAGGGGATGGGAATAGCGCCCTACTTCGAAGTTGAACATCGAAGTAGGGCATGTGTAGACGATCCGTGTTCCACAACATCGAAATAGCGAGGTCCGCCATGGTGGCCATCAGCTGAGGGGTTGAGAGACGCTCTCTCTCCAGCCCCTGAGGGGCTCTATGGTCACCGTGTGCCGCAGACCTTAGCCCAGGGCTTCTGGCTGCTGCTGCTGCAGCTGGGGATCCATACTGCATGCACAGGGTCTGCAACCAGTTGTCGGCTCTGTGGATCTTGTGTTGTTTAGTGCAACTGTGTCTGGGAGGGGCCCCTTAAGGGAGCGGCTTGCTGTTGAGTCCGCCCTGTGACCCTGTCTGCAGCTGTTCCTGGCACCCTTATTTCGATGTGTGCTACTTTGGCGTGTAGACGTTCCCTCGCAGCCCCTATTTCGATGTGGTGCTGCCCAGCGTCGAAGTTGAACGTCAACGTTGCCAGCCCTGGAGGACGTGTAGACGTTATTCATCGAAATAGACTATTTCGATGTCGCTACATCGAAATAAGCTATTTCGATGTAGCGTGCACGTGTAGACGTAGCCATCGTTTGCAAATACAAAGAATATCCAGTAAGTCCAAGGAAATAGATATACAAAACATACGTTGGGGTGGAAGCTTGCCCTAATCTGTAAGCAAATTAAACTCACCCACAAAGAGCTATCCAAGACTGTGTCTACACATCCCTGCTCCTTTTGTACGGGGCATGTTAATGAGGCAGTTTGGAAGATGCTAATGAGGCACTGACATGAATATGCAGCGCTTCATTAGCATAATGGTGGTTGTGTGCGATTCAAAAGTGCCGCTTTCAGAATGCACGCCACCCATGTAGACAGGGGCCTTTTGAAAGGACCCCTTCCTATTTTGTCTCAGGAATAAGGGGCTTTTGAAGTCAGGGGGTCCTTTCAAAAGCCCCCGTCTACATGGGTGGTATGCATTCCAAAAGCGGTACTTTCAAATCACTCACATCCACCATTATGCTCATGATGCATTGCATATTCATGTCAGTGCCTCATTAGCACCTTCCAAACTGCCTCATTAACATACCATATGTAGACATAGCCCAATTGTCCACAGAAGACAGATGATCTCTACTGGGAGTTTTAATATTCAGAAGACTTGAAGAAATTCTGTAAAGAACAGAAGAAAATAGAGAGTGTGCTGCCATCACATAGCCAAAACATAAGATGGATAGACTTCTGATGCTGAGAGGCAAAGATCCACTGGTGATGGTTCATACCAACACAAATGATACTATGTCATGAGCAACGAAGGGTCCTGTGGCACCTTATAGACTAACAGAAAAGTTTTGAGCATGAGCTTTCGTGAGCAGACTCACTTCATCAGATGGTGAGTCTGTGCTCACGAAAGCTCATGCTCAAAACTTTTCTGTTAGTCTATAAGGTGCCACAGGACCCTTCGTTGCTGTTACAGATCCAAACTAACACGGCTACCCCTCCGATACTTGACACCATGTCATGAGATAGCTCAGAGATGGAAGATGACTTCAGAGAACTCAGAACTCAGAAGTGTGCTAAAGAAGAGATTCCACACAATCTTCTCTGAGATTCTTCCACTCCCACAAGTGAGGAAAGTGTTCTGAGGAACATTGGTCCACCTCCTGTGGTGAGGGTGTGGGGCCTTTGGGTTTTGATACCTGCCTCGCTACAAACCTCAGCAAAAAGGGGACCAATCTCTCAGGGACAGGCTGGCAACAGTAGTTAGGAAGGGGTTAAACTAAGCAAAAGGTTAAGTAAAAAGAAGGAATATATGAACATTCATTTAACACAAAATCCATATGTTGAGAACAAATTAATCAAGGAACCAAAGAACATGCACAGAAGAAATTCTTTAATTATCTATGCACCATACTAGGAGTCTGGGTAACGAGGGGAATTGAAATCGCTCATTTATGAGCATAAATTCGATCTAACTGCTTTTACTAAAACCTGATAGGATGATTTGCATGATTAGAATGTTAAAAATCAGTGGTGATAATCTATTTAAGAATGAGCAAATGAGCAAAACAGGGTGTGGCACTCTGTCAAAATGGTATTACCTATTTGCATGCCACTGATCAATGGGAACAAAATTACCGTAAACCTTCATATCCAGCTGCCAAAGGACAAGGAGGTTGCCAGATATTCAAATATTCTGGATGATAGAGAGGTATACTTAGCTATGCATAACACTAAAGAAAAACAAGATTAGCTATTAAGAAACAAACAAAGGTGTATGCAGAGTACTTTATTTACCAACAACACTATTGTACCTATCAAATTCACAGAGCTGGAAAAGACCTTGAGAGGTCATTGAATCCAGTCCCTTGTCCTGACTGTAAGGCCTATCACCATCCCTGGTATTTTTTTTTAAATCTATTTGCCCCAGATTCTGAAATAGCCCCCTCAAGAACTGAGCTTACAACCCTGGGTTTAACAGGCCAGTACTCAAACCACTGAGCTATCTCCCACAGCTACCAATTAAGTTAACCTGCTCCAGACTCTTGAAAGGCCCCCACAAGGATTGAGCTCATAACCTTGAGTTTACAAGGCCAATGCTCTAACCAATAAGCTATGCCTCCACCCTGCAAACTGCAAACTTATACTGTATTTGCTGCATTTATTCATGTTTACTTTGACTATAATGTACTTATGGAAAACGTAACTAAAATTTACTTATGGGTTAAATGCCAGTTATCTGAGAGTTCTGGATGATAGAATGCCACATATGAAAGAGTTTATTGTATCTTGAATGTTTATGGACCAGTGTCCTAAGAGATAAAGAACAAAGTTCTTTACTAGTTGGTGTCTGAAAACGACTGCAAAAAACACACTAAGAATCAGGATGACCATCTTCTTAAAAACCTACCTACAATCTACAATAGAGAAATTATTTCCCACACTTCTCAGAAACAGTGCAAAGACCTAAGGAGTCAGGTTAATGGATGTGCTGAGCCAGTGGGAAGTAATTGGTTTAAAAAAGGAAAGAAGGACAATCCAGGAAACTACAGACTAGCCAGCCTTAGCTCAATACCTGAGAAAATAATGGAGGGGATCCTCAAGGAATCCATTTTGGAGCACCTGGAAGAGGGGAATGCAATCAAGAGTAGTCAACATGGATTCACTAAGGGTAAGTTATGCCTGACCAATCTAACTTCTATGATGAGGTAACAGGCTCTGTGGACATGGGGAAGTCAGCAGATGTGATCTACCTTGACTTCAGCAAAGCTTCTCATATTGTCTCCCAGAACATTCTTGCCCATAAGCTGAGGAAGTATGGATTGGATCCATAGACTATAAGATGGATAGAAAGCTGGCTTGGTGGTTGGGCCCAACAGGTGGTGGTCAATGGCTCAATAACTGGAAGGCGGTTGGTTTCAAGGGGAGTACCCCAGGGCTTGGTTCTGGGGCCAGTGTTGTTCAACATCTTTATTAATGACCTGGATGAGGGACTGGATTGCACCCTCAGCAAGTTTGCAGACCTAGGAGTTATGGTGGATGAAAGGCTGGATATGAGTAAACAGTATGCCCTTGTACCAAGAAGGCTAACGGCATGAGTCCATTAAAGAGCATTGTGAGCAAATCTAGAGAAGTGGTTGTTTCCCTCTGTTCAGCACTAGTGAGGCCACATCTGGAATATTTTGTCTGGTTTTGCACACACACACACCCCCCCGTCAAAACAAAAAACAGTCAAGTAGCACTTTAAAGACTAGCGAAATGGTTTATTAGGTGAGCTTTCGTGGGACAGACCCCCCCAGTATTAAAAAGGATGTGGATTTGCTGGAACAGGCTCAGCAGAGGGCAATGAAAATGCTTAAGGTGCTGGAGC
The DNA here is from genome assembly GCF_033958435.1 of Carettochelys insculpta. Lineage (NCBI taxonomy): Eukaryota > Metazoa > Chordata > Testudines > Carettochelyidae > Carettochelys > Carettochelys insculpta. The sequence goes on along the minus strand of NC_134147.1, from coordinate 46,747,691 downwards.
ATATGACCTATGAAGAGAGGCTGAGGGATCTGGGCTCATATAGTTTACAGAAGAGAAGACTGAGGGGTGATTTAATAACAGCCTTCAACTTCCTGAAGGAGACCTCTAGAGAGGATGGAGAGAAACTGTTCGCATTGTGACAGATGTCAGAACAAGGAGCAATTGTCTGAAATTCCAGAAGGAGAGGAATAAGTTGGATATTAGGAAAAACTACTTCACCAGGAGGGTAGTGAAGCACTGGAATGTGTTGTCTAGAGCGCTGGTGGATTCTCCATCCCGAGGTTATTAAGTCCCAGTCCTGGCTAGGATGACCTAGTTGAGGTTGATCCTTCTTGAAGCAGGAGGTTGGACTAGATGACCTACTGAGGTCCCTTCCAGCCCTATGATTCTAAGATGCCAGGGAGTAAGGGAGGATTGTTGGGTGGATGGGAGAAGTATGGAACAGATTTGTGGGGTGGGGAGTTTTCAAAGAATCTTCCCCATGAAGATCCGGGCTGAGCCCTACCTTCATCTGCCTTGTCTCTATGTGGTCCTACGCACCCAGTCTCCTTTCAGTCAGGTGTATCTGCATGCCCTCATATGGCACTGTGCCCATGTACACCTGCACCCTCACTCAGCTCAGCATAGCTCCCCCTATTTCCATGTGTCTCTGCACTTCAATCCCCTTTTCATCCCATTCAGTCAGGCACAGCTGCACCTGTACCCATATCCCCTCTCTTTTGGCACCATATCAGCTCCTGTAGGATGAAAGGTGTAATTGCAGCTTCCCTTCACCACCCTGTCAGAAGAAATTATTCTGCAGGAAAGAAAATCCATGGAGGATATTAATTCTGCTGTTGAATGGAATTCCCCCAAAGAGAGATATCTCATGCTTCCAATACTAAAACATCCTTGGAATTTCTAAACATTATAGATGGCAATTCTATAACTCAAAAAGGGTTTCACAGGCAAGACATGGAAATTCTTTATTAGTTCCCCCCCTAGCAGACAAACAGGAAACAATCTTTTAACATCAGAGAGGCACCCGTGTTAGTCTGTATTTTTGAGAACAATAAGATGTCCTGTGGCACCTTACAAACTAACAGATATTTTGGAGCATAAGTTTTCATGGACAAAGACCCGCTTCAACAGATGCACAATCTTTGAGCATAATATTAATGGTAACTTAGGTATAAATAATCAAGATGTAATCACTTATAATGTGCAAGCAAAATAAAGTCTGGATCGCTTATATATATGCTTCTGGTTTAAAATGTGCAACACCACAAATGTGAAAATGATTATGAGCCAAATGAGCTGAAAGAATCTAATCACAAAAATGTGAATGATAATTGGAAATCATTTAAGAATACTTTAGTAGCTCTCCAAAATGCCACTATCCCACAGGAAACTGCAGGTTGAAAAAAAAACCACCTTGGTTTACAGGGTGAGTGAAGGCAACAATAAAAATTTGTATTATATACAGGATGGGAAAAAGGGAAGTGATAATAATGACTATAAATCAGAAGCTAGAAATTCCAGAAGATTGACAAGAGAAGCAAAAGACACAAGAAGACATCTCTGTACTGCAGATTTAAGGACAATCAGAAGGAAGTTTTTAAAAATACTACAAACAAAAATAATCCTGACAAATAGTACTCACACAATAGTAGACAGAAATGGTAGAATAAAAAACACATAGAGAAAAGACAAATGTATTCAATAAATATTTGGAGAAAACAAATGATATAGTTTCACCTTATGGTGATGACAGCACTCTTTCCATTCTATTTGTATATGTGGAAAATATTAAACAGAAGCTCTGAAAGTCAAATATTTTAAAATCAACATGCCCAAATAACTGTTATCCAAGAGTTTTTCAAGAGCTGGCTAAAGAGTTAACTGAACCATTACATTGGTTCATAAGCATCATACTGATGATGTAACAGAATTCTGCAAGGTATTTAATATGATACCGAACAAAATTTTGATTAAAAAGCTTCAACAATATAAAATTACCATGACACATTCTAAATTCTTATCCCTATACTAACATTTTATCAGTAATCCAGAAAAAAACCATAACTTCATCACTAATAAAGTTTGCAGGAGAGGTAAATAATGAATAGAATAGGTCACTGATTCAAAGCAATCTGCATCACTTGGTAAGATGGCAACAAGCAAACAATATGCATTCTAATATTAGGGTGACCATCCATCCCGCTTTTTGGTTGGACGGTTCCATATATGGGACGTGATGTCCCTTCTTATTTTGGAAAAGGAACCAATTGTCCCATATTTTCTGCCAGCAGCTATGGCTGCCCTGTCCCTGCCACTGAGGCTCGGGGAAAGTGGCGCAAAGCGCCACGGCTGTCCCGTCCCTGAAGCTTCCTTGGGGTTCCCTGGAGCACTGGGGGCTGCTGTTGGCCTGGGGTATGGGAGTCAGGGCAGCTGCCGCCTCCTTCTCAGCTCGCTGAAGCTTGGAGGAGCTGTCCCTCACCCCCTATGTCCCTGTCACATATTTGGGACAGGGAGATATGGTGGCCCTATCTAATATGGCCAAATATACACACACACACACACACACACACTGAGCAAATGTTGTCCTCTGTACAGGGAAGTAGTGACTTTTAAAAAGATTCAAAAATCGTGGCAGATCATGGACTGAGCATGAACTCCCAATGTCAAGCTGTGGCCAAAAGAGCTAATGTGATCCTGGAATGCACAAACAGGGGAATCTCAAAGTTATTTTACCTCTAAATTTACAAGTGTTATAACCACTGCCGGAATACTGTGTCCAGTTCTGCTATTAAAGAAGGATGTTGATAAATTGCAAATGGTTCAGAGAATAGCCACAAGAATGATTAAAAGACTGGTAAGTATGCTTTATAGTGATAGACTCAAAGAGCCCCATCTATTTAGCGTAAGAAACAGAAGGTTAAGGGGTTTCTTGATTACAGTTTATAAGTATTTATATGGCAAACAAGTATTTAATAATGGGTTCTCTAGTCAAGCAGAGAAAGCTGTAACATGATCCAACTGGCTGGAAGTTGAAGCTAGACAAATTCAAACCGGAAGTAAAGTATAAATTTTTAACAAAGAGGGCAATTAGTCATTGGAACAATGTACCACAGGTCATGGTAGATTCTCCTTCACTGACAATTTTTAAATAAAGCCTATTTTTTTTCCCTAATAGATAATGCTCCAGGAATTATTTGGGGAAATTTTATGACCTGTGTTATTCAAGAGGTCAGACCAGATGATCACAATTACCCCTCCTGGCCTTGGAATCTATGAATAACACATATTCTGCTAATTTAATGCAAAAAAGGACGTCAAGTAACATTCTTCAGCCAGTTCCTATGAACCTGTTTTCTTCCTACTTTTAAGTAGTCAAGAAAAGCTGTAATTTCATGCTCCTTTTAAGTCAGTGTGCCTACATGATATTCCCCAGCAGATATGGAATGTCTATATTAAAGATCATTCATATAATCACCTTATTTCCATAATGGACAGCAAAAATAATAAATGTAAGATTGACAAAACTTCTCCATCAAAAGCTATGAAAACAATTAAATAACTTCTACACATTTAGGAAATAAATATTCTGAGAACAATAAGCTGAAGAACATTATGGGCAATGGCTATACACATGTGAAACTTACATCAGATTTGTAAATATGCCTAAAGCAAGCATCAGCTTTTATATCTTGTTATATTGTTTCTTCAAAGGAAGGAAATGAGACTCGATGTATGTAAGAGGGAAAAAGAATGACATAACACTTCTGAAAAGCAAAGATATTTTAAACAGGAAAAAGATGCAACTTGATAAAAGACTTCCTTGTCCACAACATTCAATCTAGCATCTCTTAGGAACACATCCACTAAATGTTAGAAAAATAAATTAAAAATTGCAGTATTAATTTAAGAGTACTTTTTGAAGAGTACTGTGACAGTGTCAGGCCAGAGGGCTACCTTACAAGAAGAGAGAGGCAGTTCCAAAAAGTAGAAATGACCCTCACTAATCAGGAGGTATCACAGGCAGAGTGGGAGCAGCAGGCAAAGGGCTGCAGTAAATCAATTAGGGCCAGCTGATCCCACTTGCTGCAGCCACAGGCCTTTTAAAAAGCCTTACCTTCCCCCTTCCTTCAACCCCCTCCCCCATAGGAAGTTGTGGAGAGAGAAGAGGAGGAGGTTGGAGAGAAGTGTAGAGATTAGAACTGATAAGGGGAGAGTCAAAGAGTAGCTAAGGAGAACGCCAGCCTTACCAGAAACAAAAGAGGAGTGTTTGGGCTCCCTTCCCCCTGTAACTTCAGAGCCCAGACCACAGCTGGGAAGGACTGATTATTCAGCCTAGACAAACCAGGAGGCTCCTACCCAATGCCCTTCTAGCTAAGGGACAGAAACCCGAACCCCAGCAAGGACAAGTGGAACCCCTATGGTGGAACTCAAGTCTCTGGTGTGACTGTGGGCTGAAGAGACGTCTGGGGCTGAGGAATGGTACAGACCATGCCACAGTATGTACATTTAAAGAAAAGATAAATCAATTTAAAAAACTGAACTTAGATGGAAAAATGACTTCCTAATCAATAGAAAAATGACTTGCTAGCCAATAGCATTCTCAAGCAGCATAAGGTATGAACAGTCAATCCTGGATCTTCCCACTGCCACAGAGCACTAAGGATCAGGATATGACTGCGGATTCCATTGCAGCACTTTTGTTTTATTGTGTTAAGGTCATAAATGTGTGGAGTTCCAGGGTTCAGTCTTTCACGGTGCTGAGCACTCAGTCGTCAGTCCAGCCTGAAGCATGCCCATAGGTCATGAGAATGTTCACAGGACGCAGCTGGCTTTGTTACACTGTCATTTATGGGGGGGGAAAAATCTCTTTATTTTTATGCTTTCAAAGATGCTCTAATAGCATGCTGTTGGGTGTGCTATCAGAACTTATAAAAAAACAGTTTAAAAATACACAAAACATTTGCCCACAAAGAATGTTTTTCTTTTACTGACGGTGTCAATAGAAATGCTACTAAAAGTCCTGTCTAGTCTAGCAGTGGTTTAAACATTCCAATGCATACATCTTCCTCCATACGTTATCCACACTCTATGCTGTCATTTTCAAAGACAATATTCTACATCAACAAAAGCTTGACAGCACTTCCCTTGTCACTTCCCTCTATTAAGGAGCAAAGCATGAAACCCTCCTTCCAGTTAGACTCTTGTAGTTTTGGAATTGCTATTGAACTCTGATTGTATGGTATACAACTGCTTCTGTGGAAATGCTAAACACTTAACTTATTTCCTGGTTTACAATAGTCAAGGTTGGTGCTATTTTGGTTATATATTTGAAGAGCCAAGAAGATTATATTGATTTATTACAACTAATCACACAGAACTTATGTATCACTGTCAACAGAAAAGAACCTATTAAATGATTTAAATGATCACATTACTGAATGTAAAAGGTGACACACTTCAGTGATTATGATCAAGTATAATTGTTGAGGTAGTACATTAAAGGCTCTTGTACAACACTCTCAGTTAGGTTAGTTGCAAAATCTGAGTCAATATATTTTCTTGTTTCATAAAGAAGGCATTCAAAGTTTTAATGTCACAATTTAAGAAATCCAATGCACACAAACTTTCCTTTGAAAATTTCTGACCCATTACCCACGTGAATGTTACCTTCTTACCTCAGGAGTACAGCACAGCATAAACCCTGGCATGTGGGGCAAAAATTTCATAATCCACAAAACAAATAAATAATTACATATTTTTAATGGGAATTTCTTTTCAACACCACAAGTTTCTTAGGTTGGATTCCTCACTACCAGGATCCATAACTCACAACCAGTAATAGATGTCTCACCACAGCAATTGATGCAAGTGCTTTTCACCATCCAAAACTCTACAGTTACTGCGCCTTGTGCTTTCACCACAATGAAAGAAAGAGACTTAGCAGGAAACAAAACTCAGATGGAAGGTGCTAGCAAAGCCGTGTTTTTAAAGAGTAAAACTGACAAAACCTGGTCACTGTCCTTAATGCCCATTCAGAGTGATTTGTTTGATGGAGAGAGAAATGCTACATAACTTAGTATACACTGGGTAATAATTTCTCTTGGGGAATTTCTGTAGCACTGGAACAGGGATATTTCTATAGGAAATGGCTGTATCCACTGCTCCATCAACAGCTTTCACTTAGGTCACAACACCAGACTTTGTATTCCTCTGCAACCACCACTCCAGCTTACATCCATCTCTTCCTAGATACAGAGGGGAGGGCTAGACTCTATTCGCAACTTCTCTATGCTTTTCAGAAACATTAAATTTTTCATTTGAACTTGTACCTATAATACTTCTTCCCTTATAAATACTGTACCCGTGGAAGGGGGAAATACTTGCAAAATCAGATTTATTCTTTAGCATCAGCTAATGGTATGTTGTTGTCCAGAACACTCTGAATCAGACAATACTCCTCATGTATCTGTTGCTGTTTTAACTGCTGTTAAATATTAAGAACTTTTTAACTGAGTTACACGAAGACTATCAGTAGTGACAAAACTAACAGGGAAAGAGCATGGAATAATTTAAAACTTTCACTAGAAGTCTACAGCAAAACAAGAAACAAAGAGCTTGAGCTGTGCCAAGACATATACTTCTGACCCAGTTCCTGCTTTTGGAAGGAGAGATTGTGGCTGAGTGACCTGGGGAAGGTTGCTGAACCACCCATTCTGTTTCGAGCTGGTCTGGAAAGAGAAGTTACTCACCTGTGGTAACGATGGTTCTTTGAAATGTGTCCCCGTGGGTGCTCCACAATAGGTGTCGGGCTCGCCCGGTGCTACAGATCGGAAATCTTCCAGCAGTTTCTCCAGGATCGCGCATGCGCCGGCGCGCGCCGCCCCCCTGCGCGCCCCCAGCCGCGTGCACGATCCGGTCCCCGCCAGTTCCTTGACCAACCGCCTCGGATGCTCCTGAAAAACACTAGACAGAGATCTGAAGCGGGGAGGATGGGCGGGTGGTGGAGCACGCACGGGGACACATCTCGAAGAACCATCGTTACCACAGATGAGTAACTTCTCTTTCTTCTTCGAGTGGTCCCCGTGGGTGCTCCACAATAGGTGACTACCCAGCAGTAACCCAAGTAAGGAGGTGGGTAATCGGTTTATGTGCAGCTTGCCCCCGAGAGGACTGCTGTTGACAGACAGGTATCCTCTTCGAATACCCGAGGCAGGGCATAACACTCGGCGAAGGTGTCGTAGGATGACCAGGTCGCCGCTCTACAGATGTCTTTTAACATGATGCCCTTGAAGAAGGCTGTTGACGCCGCCACCGCCCTGATGGAGTGAGCCCTGGGCGGGGCCAGCAAAGGAGCATTTTGAAGCTCGTAACACATTTTTATACAGGACACAATGTGCTTTGAGATTCTCTGTGAAGAGAGACCTTTTCCTTTTGACCTGGGAGCGAGAGAGACTAGAAGCCTGTCCGTTTTCCGGAAGGACTTCGTTCTGTCTATGTAGAAGGCCAACGCCCTCCTCACATCCAGGAGATGCACGTGTGCCTCCTTGCCGGAGCTGTGAGGCTTCGGGTAAAACGAGGGTAAAACTACTGGCTCGTTAAGATTGGACTCCGAAGAGACTTTTGGAACAAAGGCTGGGTGCAGCCTTAAGCTTACCACCTCTTTTGAGAAGACTGTGCAGTGCGGTGTTGCCATCACTGCCGCGAGCTCACTCACCCTGCGGGCTGATGTAGTTGCAAGGAGGAAGGTTGTTTTTATCGTAAGGAGACGTATGGGAACTGTGGCTAATGGTTCAAAAGGTGGACCCGATAGCGTGCTGAGCACCAAGTCCAAATTCCACGATGGTGGAAGCGGTTTCTGAGGGGGGTACAGGTTTACCAGCCCCTTCAAGAACCTGGTAACGATAGGATGGGCGAATACCATGGGCCCTTCCTCTGTATGCTGAAAGGCTGATATAGCGGTGAGGTGGACCTTTAGCGAGGATAGAGAAAGCCCGCCTCTCTTGAGGTCCAATAAGTAGTCTAGTATTACAGGTATAGGAAGGTCAAGGGGAGCTAACTGCTTGGCGGAACACCAGGCTGTGAATCGAGTCCATTTCTGTTTGTAAGTCCTCCTGGTGGAGGTCCTTCAGCTACGTTCCAGGACTTGTTGTACTCCCTCCATACACGTGCTCTTTAAGGAGCTGAGCCATGGATTAGCCATGCTTGTAGGTGCAGACCCTGAGGGTGCGGGTGCACTATGGACCCCTGAGCCTGCGTGAGTAAGTCCGGCGCCACCGGTAGAGGGAGTGGTGGGCGGTCCGACATGCGCAGAAGCAAGGGAAACCATTGCTGCTGATCCCAAGCGGGATTATGAGTATCATGCAAGCTCTCTCCCTTCTGGCTTTGTGCAAGACCTTGTGGATAAGCGCTGCGGGGGAAACGCGTAAAGTAGGGAGCCCCTCCATGAAAACATGAACGCGTCCCCCAGGGACCCCCCGCCTCACTCCTGCCCTGGAGCAGTACTGGGGACACTTTTTGTTGTACTGGGTGGCAAACAGATCGATCTGGGGAAACCCCCATGTACGAAAAATGTGCCATAGCAGATCAGAGCGGATCTGCCGTTTGTGCGTGATTGCAAAGCGCCTGCTCAGCTGATCTGCTTTCACGGTGTGAGCGCCCGGCAAGTACGAGGCTTTCAACGTTATGTTGTTGGCAATGCACCAATTCTACAATCGGACTGCTTCCGCACATTGGGCACGGGATCGTGCTCCACCTTGTCGATTGATGTAAAACATAGTGGAGGTATTGTCGGTATTGAATCCCGACTACTTTGCCATGTAGGTAATCTCGAAAATGTTTGCAGGCGTTGAACACTGCTCTGAGCTCCAGTATGGTTATGTGCAGTGTCTGTTCCTCAGGGGACCACAGCCCTTGCGTTACCTTGTCGCTGATGTGCGCTCCCCATCCTATGTGGGAGGCGTCGGTAGTAAGAAAAATAGAAATTTGTGGTTGGTGAAAAGGCACCCTCACTAGCAGATTCTCGGGGTTTCCCACCACGCCAGGGATCTGCGCACCTCTGTTGTGGGCGACACTACCCTGTGGACAGTGTGGGATGCTGGTTTGTAAACGCTCGCTAGCCAATGCTGCAGGCTTCACATGTGCAACCTGGCATTCTGTACCACAAATGTCGCTGCCGCCATGTGGCCCAGCAGCTGTAAGCACGTTAAGACCGGCACCGTGGGGCTGTATGTGATGACTTGCACCAGCGAACTGATGGTGTGGAAGCGGGCGTCGGCTAGGTACACCCTTGCTGTGATAGAGTTTATGCGTGCCCCTATGAACTCTATATGTTGTGTGGGTTCGGACTTTGACTTTGCAAGGTTGATGACTAGGCCCAGCGAAGAAAAAATGTGTCCGCTGTGACGCGTATCATGCGTGAGACCTCTGCCTTCGAGGCCCCTTTTAGCAGGCAGTCGCCCAGATATGGGAAAAATAAACACCCCCTGTCTGTGCAGGTAGGCTGACACCACTGCCAGGGTTTTGGTAAAGACTCTGGGGGCCGAGGAGAGGCCGAATGGAAGAACCCTGTGCTGGAAGCGCTCCTGGCCGACCGTGAAGCGGAGGAAGCGTCTGTGTGCCGGGTGGATTGTTATATGAAAGTAAGCATCTTGTAAGTCGAGTGCTGCAACCTAGTCTCCATCGTCCAGTGCCGTGAGTATCAAGGCAACTGTGATCATCCGAAAACGTTGCTTGTGCAAGTAATGGTTGAGGCCCTGAAGATCTAAGATGGGCCTCCAGTCTCCTGTTTTCTTCTCTGGTAGGAAGTAGCGTGAATAAAAACCTACCCCTGGAATTATTCCGGCACTCTTTCCACTGCCCCTATGAACATAAGGTGATTCACCTTCTGCTTGAGCCTCGCCTCGTGGCAGCATCCCTGAGGTGAGGCCTGGTGGGAGGCTTCGTCGGTGGAAGCGACTGGAAGGGGATCGCGTAACCCGTGGCTATGATCTCCAGCACCCATTTGTCTGTGGTGATCTTTTGCCATTGGAAGTGGAACGGTCTGAGGCGATGATGGAACATGAGATGAGAGTGGCATTGAGCGAGGGTATTGATAGTGTAGCCCCCGACATATCCGTCAAACTTGTTGCCTTTGGGCCTGACCCGAGGGCGTACGGCTTTGCATTGATATTGAGCACACTGTGGTTGTAAGCGTAGCGTCTTTGCTGAGGATAAAATTTTTCCCTCCCGTATGGGGGAGTATAAATGCCCAAGGCTCTAAGTGTAGCTCTCAAGTCCTTACTGGAGTGAGGGACCGAGTCAGTTGAGTCTGCAAACACCTTTTGTGTATCAAAGGGAAGGTCCACGATCTTCGCCTGTAGGTCCCTCGGGATACCCGACGTCTTGGGCCAGGATTCTCTATGCATGAGCACTGCTGTAGCCGTTGAACGTGCCGCCGTGTCCGCCACATCCAGGGCAATCTGGACTCCCGTCCGCGACGCTGCGTAGCCCTCTTGAACAATCACTTTTAACACCGGCTTTTTTGTCTTCTGGAAGTGAATCCATGAGGGGAGTAAGCCTGGAGTAATTATCAAAATTATGGTTTGCTAGGTGTGCCCATAATTTGCCATTCTCAATAGCAGGGTATCATAGGAATATACCTTCCTGCCAAACAGCTCTAGCTTCTTAGCATCTTTGTCCGATCCCCCTGATTTGTACTGAGAAGCCTTTGACCTCTGCTGGGACAACTCGACCACCAAAGAATTTGGATGTGGGTGACTGAAGAGGAACTCCATGCCCTTTGCCGGGACGAAGTACTTCTTATCTGCTCTCTTGTTCGTAGGCGGAACAGAGGCCGGAGTCTGCCATATAGTAGTGGCTGACTCCAGAATGGCTTCGTCCAGCGGAATAGCAATTTTGGATGAAGCCGGGGGTCTCAAATTTTCCAGGAGTTTGTGATGTTTCTCCTGCACCTCTGCCGTTTGAACGTCTTGCGTGAAGTCACCCTTTTAAACAGCTCCTGAAACTGTTTAAGGTCATCCGGGGGAGAGACATCCCTGGGGGCCCTGGCCTCATCTGGGGAGGATGAGGAGGAACCACTAGGGTAAACCTCCCTTGAAACCCTCGGGCTCCTGCGGTCGATGATACACTTGCTCGCTGGAGGACTGTGAAGGAAAGTCTCGGGGTTCTAAAATTAACTCCCCTTGAGACAACTGTGTTTCCGTCCCCGATCAGGAGTGCCCACGGGGGTATTGAGCGGCCGGGGGGGACCTGCCCCTGGGTGTAGGGCTGTGGTGTCTGTGTCCAGCATGATAAGGACGACCATGGCAGCATGGGCAATGGTCCGGGGATGGAGACCTAGACCACTCACAGGGTGTGTACCCCCGATGTCTGGGAGAGCGAGACCTCCGCGACGACACAGATAGAGGTGAAACTGGCTTGTGATAGTACTCCAGGGGATCCAATCCCAGAAATGGTGAAGGTGGCCCAAGCCATGGTGACATTGGTTGGAGGAACGGAGAAGGAGGTTCCGGATGGGCCGGTGGAGACACAGGCCTTTGGTGCGGCGTGTGTATCACAGGGGGAGGGCTTGGTGCTAACAGCAGCGCAGCCCTGTCCGGAGATGGACTGCGGTGCCGGGCTTTTGCTTTTGCCTTGCCCCTCCCCTGCGGGGCTGGCACCGCACCCTCCCGTGCCGGGGATCTCAGCCCCGCTGTCAGCGCCGCGCTCAGCACCGTCAGCTGCGGTGCCGCGTGGGTATTCTCCTCCGGTGCCTGCAGGCTCCGTGCCTGGCGCCCCTGCACCGTTGGTGCCGCGGGGGCCGGTGCCGCCTGTGGCGGTGCTGCCGGGTCCAGTGCTTGCCTCGCTGACGCTCTAGGCGCCGCGCGTGCCAGCTGTTGTATAACCGGAGGCTCAGCCTCTGCCACATGCGCTGCCGCTTGCCTGAGTATGCGGCTGGGGGCTGTGTGCTCTGCTCATCCTGCTTGTGCAAACGCCAGCAAGGATCGAGCCAGGGAGAGTTTCCTCCGTTTCTGCACCAAGGGGGTCAGAGAAAACTGCCCTCCCCTTATGCAACCCAGAGGGCCCTTCTAGGTGAGGCTTCTCCGGCAAGTCCAGCTGGAGAGCCTTACCAACAAGAGCATTTTACGTCTCATCGCTCTGTCCTTCCTGGCCCTGGCTGTGAGCTTAGCACAGTGAGAACACTTCTGGGTAGCCTGTCATTCCCCCAGGCATCGGATGCATTCGCTATGCCCCACAGAGGCCGGCATAGCTTCACGGCATGACTCACGCTTTTTAAAACCTGAAGAGGCCATTGCGGTGAGTCCTTTACTGTTAATAGGGTACTTAGCACTTAATCTGTGCCTTTCCACCCCAAATAGTGATCACCAGCCTGCAGGGCAGCAGGCGGCCTAAATGGCCTTCACATCCTCTCTTCTCTTCTCCACTCCTCTCTTTTTTTTGCTGATATTCTCTTTGTCTTTGCTTTCTCTCTTTTTTTTTTTTGTTTAATAACCAAAAACAACAAATGACACGTAGAAAAAACCCACTATTTAATCTGACTCTGGCCTTAGCCTGAGTGGATTCCATCTGCAGCCAATGGCGGTTGAGGAGGAGTGGTCCACGGGGACCACTCGAAGAAGAAGCTAAATTCTATCTCCCACATTGCCACCTCAAGCTCTTACACTTCCAGGCCTGCTCCAGGAGAGGTGAGAGCTCAGTAAGCTGGACTTCCATCTCTCCTTCCAAAAAAAAGAGAGTGGAAGGGCTCCTTGGATTCAGAATAAGTTACTGCGCTGTCCTGTCTCCCTTTGGAACAGGGAGCCAGGTCCAGGGAGTTCTGTCACTATTTTTTTAGAACCTGAGCACTGAATGTGAAGAGCTTACTTACCTTGTGCAGTAACTGAGGTTCTCTAAATGCTGTCCCTGTAGGTGCTCCACTCCAAGTGAATGTACAGCAGTACCCTCTATGATTGGTGGGACTTAGGAGTTGTGTATTGTGCCAGAGGTCAGAGCACTAAGGCCTACTCTGGCATGCACCCTGGTGTCCTGTGTGTTCGCCTAATGCTTGGCAAAAGTAAGGTTTGATACCCATCCGGCAGCTTTGCATATGTCCAGAAGGGGTATATTGCACAGGAATGTCCCAGGAGTTGACATGGTTTGAGTAGAATGTGGTCTGACTGCTGCAGGTGGTTTTATGTTCTGGGTTTGGTATCATGATTGGATACAATCCGATATCTACTTGGAAAGTTGTTGCTTAGATATAGCATCACCCATGAATCATTTTGTTGTGAACATGAAAAGTCTATGGCAGTGTTTGACCAATAAAATGCTCGGAGCCGTGAGAGTGCTGTGGTCTGCTCTGCACGTGTCCCTCCCTACCGCTTGGAGGGAGAAGTGCATGGCAGCGGCGGCTGCAGTGAGTCACTGGCATTGAATTACAGTGGGGGGTACGGTATGCCAGGCTCTGGAGGAGGAGGGGATTAAGTTAAAGTGGTGGGTGGAGAGGGCTGGACCTGCCTGGCTCTGGAGGAGGGCAGTGGGGACTGGGTTAAAGCAGGGTCTGGGGGCACCTGGCTCTGGAGGCCAGGAAGGAGGATTGGGTTAAAGAGGGGAGCTGGCAATGCCTGGCTCTAGGATATAATGCTTGTCATCTGAAGTAAGTGATAAAATTGCTATTTGTTCAATTTTAGTTTAGTATTTGTAATTACAACTGAAAGGGTTTAAAATAGAGCAATTCCTTGTGAAAACAAAGAATAAAACTGCACATTTGGAAGAAGGTGGTACACAGGAAACCGCAGCAGAAACACTGATTTAATTGAGGCCCTCAGCAGTTTGAAAACTAGGTGTGAACATATGATTTCAACCAAACAAGCTCAAAGGTCACATTAAATTAATTATAATTTTTCTTGTAATTTCATTGATCACTGTTCATTGATGTTCACATAAAAATATATACATCTGTATGAATAAAAAATTTGACTTATTTCATGTTCATCTATTTTTTTTCATTTATCCTCTTTGTACAAGCATACATATGATTGCAAGTTTATTGCCTGTAGGCAATTTCTTCTAATCAACCGGTTACAATTAAGTTGTTTAAACAAATGTGTTGCAATGGTAGAAAAAAATTATATGTCTGAAAACTGTGGGTACATGGTGTACATAATTTTTTTTAAATGGGTACTTTATTAAAAAAAAGGTTGAGAAACTCTGGTCTAGGGGATTTACTAACTAGTTTTGTTCTGTATAAGTAGGAGGTAATTGCCCTTCTAATGTCAAACTGGTGTAATGCAGCTTCCTGTGAGGCTTTAGGTGAGTTAGAGCAGAACACAGAGAGATATTTTGGCTGGTTGATCTGAAAGACAGATGCCACGTTTGGAAAGAATTCAGGATGAAGTTGCATTGGAGTTCACAGGGAAGCCTCATGAGTCCACAGGCAACTAGGTTTCAATCCCACACGGGCAGGGAAGGTGTACGTTGACATAAAGATAATGACCTCACATGGGGACCATTTCTTCTTATGTAGTTCCCTCTGCAGAGAGTTCAAGGTTTGTTCCCTTATCTCCTAAGTAACAGTTCCAACCAGGATTGAGAGCACACGGGAGAAAGTTTGGGTTCTCCTTCTCCAGTTCCAGGTTTGAGAGATCTCCCCATGAGGATCATTTTCAGGCACAGGTCCTGACTGTGCTCTGCTCTTGCCTTTATGTTGTTGCAATGGTCACACTTTGCTGGAATGTGCTTCTCTCTGAGGCAACTCACAAAGAGAGCAATATGCATTGGAACGTAGCATGGCCTCTCTGCAGGAGCTGCATCTTTTGAAGCCTGGCATGTTGAATTAAAGAGAGTTCAGAGCGTACCAAAATGATGTGGCAGGATTTTTGCACCACTGGGAGCGGAAATGTGAATGAACAGAGAAAAAATTTTAGCACACAGATTACACAAGAATAAATGAATATAGACATATATGTTCTAAGGTTTCTTTAGCAAGTCATATTCTAATGCACAATACAGAAACACAGCAGATACTTCATGCATTACAAAAATATAATCCAAACTTACTTCTGCTAGCAAACATGTTTAATACGAGCCAAATATTTCTGTCATCTGAAGATCTAATAAATTGTGTTCATATGGATGCACTTTACATATTTATTTTCTAAAACATTATAATTCAACAATGGAAAGTCATTTAGGTCATACACACAACTATATTTAGGCATAAGAGGGTTGTAAACGTGGGAATGTTTATTTGAGGTCATTTTAAGTAGAAACAGCCAGACTTCGCCCCAGCAAACTGACTTTGTCTACAAATTTTGATAACACCAGATGTTTGCTAATGTTGTACAAACAGAAATCATTAAAATTTATTGCTGTGAAAACCAGACACCTTTTCAGGATTGGCATTAATATGCCAAGACACAAGATCTGACCTGTATGTATCCAGCAACCAGAGTCAAACTTCCACTAGAAAATTCAAATAATTCTAATTAGCTGAGCACTAAATCCCAAATTAGATCTGGACACAAGCCAACATTACTGCACTAAGCCCGTGCCATTTGAAAGGAAGGTGTAGTCAGCATTTAGTGATTAAACGCCCTGAGTTTATGATTTGAAGAGGGTGGTCTTCTGGGGAAACTCACCCCTATAAAACATATTTACCTTACAAAAAATTGCCATACTGGACCAAAACAGTGCAACACCTATTCCAATAGCCTGTCTCTGACAGTTGCGAATACCAGATGGAAGATGCACGAAATCCTGAAATAAGACAGACATGGATAACCTGCTTTGAGAGAAAGTTTCCTGAAGCATGAGATGGGGAAGGGACACAGAGTTTTCCCTGATGCCTTCATTGAACTATATTGAAAGAAAAGCGATGGTCAAACTCCCATTGCTCCACAGAACACAGGGAAAGTTCTGTACATGATTCCCAAGATCACGAATTGCCCTTAAAAGGGAAGAAAGAGGCAAGGCGATGGCCCCACCTTTCTCTACACTAGCCTGCAGAGCTAATCACAAGCACTCTTGGAACCAGAGAGGTAGTTCATCCGCAAACTCCTCTGCATAAATTGATCAGGAATAAACTGTTCCTTCAGGCACTGTTCCTTCATATTCTACATCTAGGATGGTATGGCTCTTCCTTCCATTACTCAGAGCTGTGGCTAAAGTCCTGAGTCTCTGTCCTGTGTTCTGAGGAGTCATTAGACAAAGCTATTTTTCCAAAGCTACGCCTACACTAGCCCCTTCCTTTTGGAAGGGGTATGGTAATGAGCGAGTTAGGAAGATGCTAATGAGGCGCTGCCAAGAATATCCAATACTTCATTGGCATAATGGCATCCACACGTGATTCAAAAGCATGGCTTTCGAATCGTGCGCCGCCTGTGTAGAAAGGGGCCTTTCTAAAGGACCCCACCCCCGGACTTCAAAAGCCCCTTCTTTCTAAAACTATATCGGAAGAAGTGGGTTTTGAAGTCTGGGGGGTGGGGGGATGGTCCTTTCAAAAAGCCCCCATCTACACGGGTGGCATGTGTTCTGAGGGGGGCACTTTCAAATTGCATGTGGCAGCTATTATGCTAATGAGGGGCTGCATATTCATGAAAGCACCTCATTAGCATCTTCCCAACTCACTCATTACCATGCCGCTTCTGAAAGGAGTGGGCTAGTTAGATGTGGCCAAACAGTAGTTTAAGCAGATTATGGCTATAATATGGTCAATTATGGTCACTATCTGACAGTATGTGTTTAAGGTTGGGAAATAACACTAACATCAGCTACAGTTAGCATTCTCAAGTGCAGTCATATAAAATACAGTTGAGCATGATAACATAACATATGACAATTAAAAACTGCAACATAGCCATGGATAAAGAGCCACCTAAGATTTACCTATTGTCTCTGAAGTAAAATATAAAAGTGTCACCTTTAGTGAATGAAATTAAATGGACAATAAATAAAGCAGCAAAACTGTGTATCTATTGTTAATAGCTTAACCGTTGTATGTAACAGAATCCACGGGGGGGGTGGAATTCATACACTTTACTACTCAAGCTGAACGTTGTCCTTTTTGTTTCTCACAAAAAAACCATCACCGCACGCACAACAACTGGACCCTTCTAATTCTGAGTCAAAGTTTTCCTGACATCTCTAAAACTTTAGTCTGAAATTAAATTAGTTACCATGTGAATGCTTCGTAGTAATTCTCTCAAAACAACAGAAGATTTTCTATGGTAATTGTTCCAGGTCATCCTGCATGATCAATTTTTATCATTTCAAATTCTTTTTCAATGTTATCCCTTCAGGCTCATCTGACCAAAGACATTTCTTCAATATCCGGGAATATCATAAAGACTTCAGAAGTTGTGTGGCCCTACTGCGATACTTGCAGTGAGCCATATTCCTCATCCTGACAGATAGCTATCCTAGGATGAAGAGGAGAGAAGCTACTGTGTATTCTCTCATCTTTGTTATCTCCCTTTGTTGAGGCCATTGTCAGTTGTTGGCATTGAGACATCAAAAGCCATTCATCACCTTTTCTCTCTACTCTGCTTCTCCATTCCCTTCTCCAATTCATTTTTATACTGCCTTCCTAATGGATCAAAAAAGTTTACATTCTTAGTCTCTTTACCCTTTATTAAAAAACCAAAATCTCTGATCTAATTTTTAGTGGCTACGTATCTCCAAAAAATAAATTCAAATGACACCACAGTTATCAAGATCAGAAGCACACAAGTATATTTGTGCACAATGTAACAGAGGCAAGAGGATATCTTTATATAGGATTAGCACAGAAGAGATATGATTGGAGGCTAGAGGGCACTCTAGTTGGAAAGTTTAGCTTGAATCACTTTCAAATTCCCTTTCTGTAACCCAGGGTGAAAAAAGTAACAGGATTATTGTTATAGGTCTCCTGTGTTTGTTTCTGTGCAATAAACAGGAAAATGCAGTATTTTTTTCCTAATTTGAAAGCATTACTTTATCTGATTTCAAGAGTTTTTTGAACTCTCTCTTCAAAAAGAGCCTTGGAATATAAACTTGATTTAAGGAGCTACATCTATAAATTCACAGTGCAAAAGAGGCAACTGCAGGCTAGTTGTCTGAGCACATAAAGAAAAGTTACTCACCGTAGTAACGGTGGTTCTTCGAGATGTGTCCCCGTGGGTGCTCCACAATAGGTGTCGGGCTTGCCCGGCGCCGCAGATCAGATCTACCAAGCAGTTTCTGCCGGACCGCGCATGCACTGGCGCACGCCACTCCCTTGCGCGCTCCTGGCCATGTGCGCGATCCGGTCCCCGCCAGTTCCTCGACCAACCGCGTCGGGTGCCCCTGCAAAACACTAACAAGAGATCCGAAGCGGGGAGGATGGGCGGGTAGTGGAGCACCCACGGGGACACATCTCGAAGAACCACCGTTACTACGGTGAGTAACTTTTCTTTCTTCTTCGAGTGTCCCCGTGGGTGCTCCACAATAGGTGACTACCCAGCAGTAACCCAAGAAAGGAGGTGGGTAATCGGATTATGTGCAGCTTGTCCCCGAGAGGACCGCTGCAGAGAGACGGGTATCCTCTTGGAATACCCTGTGAAGGGTGTAATGTTTGGCAAAGGTGTCGTAGGATGACCAGGTCACCACTCTGCAAATGTCTTTTAACGCAACGCCCTTGAAAAAGGCTGTTGATGCCGCCACCGCCCTAGTAGAATGAGCCCTGGGAGTGGCCGATAAAGGAGTCTTTTTGAGCTCGTAGCACATTTTTATGCAGGATACAATGTGCTTTGAGATTCTCTGCGAGGAGAGACCTTCTCCTTTCGATTTGGGAGCGAGGGAGACTAGGAGTCTATCCGTTTTCCGGAAGGACTTGGTCCTGTCTACGTAGAAGGCTAGCACCCTCCTCACGTCCAGAAGGTGTAGGCGCGCCTCTTCGTTAGAGTTATGAGGCTTTGGATAAAACGAGGGTAGAACAATAGGTTCGTTAATGTGAAACGGGGAAGAAACTTTGGGAACAAAGGCTGGATGCAGCCGTATGGTTACCGCCTCCTTGGAAAAAACAGTGCAGGGTGGCGTTGCCATGACTGCCGTGAGCTCGCTCACCCTACGAGCTGACGTAATTGCAAGAAGAAAGGTCGTCTTTATTGTAAGGAGGCGGAGGGGAACCGTGGCCAAGGGCTCGAACGGTGGTCCCATTAGCATGGTAAGCACCAGGTCCAAGTTCCACGAAGGTGGAAGCGGTTTCCAAGGGGGGTATAGGTTTACCAACCCTTTGAGGAACCTGGTAACCATAGGGTGGGCGAACACCGTGTGCCCTTCCTCCTCATGTCTGAACGCCGAGATGGCGGCAAGGTGGACCTTCAACGAGGATAGCGAGAGTCCTCCTCTCTTGAGGTCCAGTAAATACTCTAGTATTGTAGGTATAGGCACCAAAAGGGGGGCCAGCTGTTTGGTAGAACACCAAGCCGTGAAGCGAGTCCATTTTTGCTTGTAGGTCTTCCTGGTGGAAGTCCTCCTGCTACTTTATAGGACTTGCTGTACTTCCACTGTGCATGTGCTCTCTAGGGAGCTGAGCCATGGATTAACCACGCTTGCAGTCGCAGGCTTTGGGGGTGCGGGTGCACTATGGACCCCTGGGCTTGCGTGAGCAGATCCGGCGCCACCAGAAGAGGCATCGGTGGACGGTCCGACATGCGCAGGAGTAGGGGGAACCATTGTTGTTGATCCCATGTTGGGACTATCAGGATCATCCGGGCCCTTTCCCTCCTGGCTTTCTGCAAGACTTTGTGGATCAGCACTGTGGGAGGAAACGCATAAAGCAGGGGGCCCTTCCACGGGATCGCGAACGCATCCCCCAGGGACCCCCATCCCAGTCCTGCCCTGGAGCAGAATCGTGGGCACTTCTTGTTGTGCTGAGTGGCAAACAGGTCTATCTGGGGAAAACCCCATGCGTGGAAAATCAGCTGTAGCAGATCGGGACGGATCTGCCACTCGTGTGTGAGTGCAAAACGCCTGCTCAGCTGGTCTGCCTTCACATTGTGCGCACCCGGCAAGTATGAGGCTTTCAAGATTATATTGTTGGCAATGCACCAGTTCCATAAGCGGATTGCTTCCGCGCATAAGGCACGGGATCGAGCTCCTCCTTGCCTGTTTATATAAAACATGGTGGAGGTATTGTCTGTACTGATCCCGATGACTTTGCCTTGTATGTGGTCTCGAAAGTGTCTGCAGGCGTTGAACACTGCTCTGAGCTCCAGTATATTTATGTGTAGTGACTGTTCTGTGGGTGACCACAGTCCTTGAGTCACCTCTTCGCCCATGTGCGCTCCCCACCCTATGAGGGAGGCATCTGTAGTGAGAAAAACCGATATTTGTGGCTGGTGGAAGGGTACCCCTGTTAGCAGGTTCCTGGGGTTCACCCACCATTGTAGGGATTTGCGCACCCCGGCTGTGGGCGACACCACCCTGTGAACGGTGTGTACTGCCGGTTTGTATACACTCGCCAGCCAGTGCTGCATGCTGCGCATCTGTAACCTGGCGTTCTGTACTACGAACATCGCCGCTGCCATGTGGCCCAGCAGCTGCAACCACGTCAAGACCGGCACTGTAGGGCTGAAGGTGATGACCTGCACGAGGGAACCGATGGCCCGAAAGCGAGCCTCTGGTAGATATACTCTCGCTGTAACCGAGTTTATGCGAGCCCCTATGAACTCTATGTCCTGTGTGGGGTCTATTTTTGATTTTGCCAGATTGATAACCAGGCAAAGTGAAGAGAATGTGTTTGCTGTGACGCGTATCATGCGCAGAATCTCCCCCTTCGAGGCCCCTTTGAGCAGGCAGTCATCCAGATACGGGAAAATAAATACCCCCTGTCTGTGCAAGTAGGCTGACACCACTGCCAAGGTCTTGGTGAAGACTCTGGGGGCCGAGGAGAGGCCAAACGGTAGGACCTTGTATTGGAAGTGTTCGTTGCCTACCATAAACCGGAGGAATCGCCGGTGAGCCGGATGGATAGTTATATGGAAGTACGCGTCTTGTAAATCGAGGGCTGCGAACCAGTCTCCATCGTCCAGTGCTGTAAGGATGGAGGCGATTGTGGTCATCCGAAAACGTTGCTTGCGCAGGTACCTGTTGAGGCCGCGAAGGTCTAAGATGGGCCTCCAGCCTACTGTCTTTTTCTCCGTGAGGAAGTACCTGGAGTAGAACCCCTTCCCTTGCAGTTGCTCCGGCACTCTTTCCACTGCCCCTATGAGCATGAGATGGTCCACTTCCTGCCTGAGCCTCGCTACATGGGAGGCCTCCTGGAGGTGGGGCTTGAGTGGAGGTCGTGACGGTGGGAGCGACTGGAAGGGGATGGCGTACCCCGTGGCTATGATCTCCAGCACCCATTTGTCTGTGGTGATCCTTTGCCACTGGTCGTAGAATGGTCGGAGGCGATGGTGGAATAGTCGCTTCGGATGACCTTGTGCGATGGTAGTGATGGCGCAGCCCTGGATCTGTATGTCAAACTTGTGGCCTTTGGCCCCGCCCCGAGGACGCACGGCTCTGTTGTGAACGTCGCCTGGGAGTTCTGTACTGCTGGTGCTGTTGATGTCGCCCTTGCTCGTAACCCCTGTGGTACTCGGGGCGCTGTTGCTGGTACTGGTACCGTCTTTGTTGAGGGTAGTACCTTTTCTTTGTGTATGGAGGGGTGTAAATCCCCAGGGTCCTGAGTGTGGCTCTTGAATCTTTACTGGAATGAAGGACCGAGTCAGTTGATTCAGCAAACAGCTTCTGCGAGTCGAAGGGAAGGTCAACTATCTTCGCCTGCAGATCCCTCGGTATACCCGAAGTCTGGAGCCAGGACTCCCTTCGCATCACCACTGCCGTTGCTGTGGAACGTGCTGCTGTGTCCGCAACATCCAGGGCGATCTGAACTCCCGTCCTCGAGGCCGCGTAGCCTTCTTGCACGATGGCCTTGAGCACCGGCTTTTTGTCCTCTGGAAGCGAGTCCATAAGGGAGGTTAACCTGGAATAGTTGTCGAAATTATGGTTCGCTAAGTGCGCTGCATAATTTGCCATTCGCAACGTTGAAGTGGAGGAGGAGTAGACCTTTCTGCCGAACAGCTCTAGCTTCTTGGCATCTTTGTCTGTTCCCCCTGTCCTGAATTGAGATGTCTTTGATCTTTGTTGCGACGACTCCACCACCAAGGAATTTGGTTGTGGGTGGCTGAACAGGAACTCCATGCCCTTCGCCGGCACGAAGTATTTCTTATCCGCTCTCTTTTGGACAGGCGGAATAGTCGCAGGGGTCTGCCATATCGTAGTGGCGGACTCTAAGATCGCTTCATCAAGCGGTATTGCTACTCTGGAGGAGGCCGGAGGTCTCAAATTTTTGAGGAGCTTATGGTGTTTCTCTTGCACCTCTGCTGTCTGGATGCCTTGCGTGAAGGCCACCCTCTTAAACAGCTCTTGAAACTGTTTGAGATCGTCCGGAGGATGGACGTCCCCCGGGGCCGTAGCCTCGTCCGGGGAGGAGAGCGAGGAACCGCTGGGGTACGTCTCTCTGGACCCTTCCGGTTCCTGCTGGTGATGGTACACCCTCTCGCTAGAGGTTTGCGAGGGAAAATCTCGGGGTTCCATAACCAGTCCCCCCTGAGATGCTTGAGTCTCTGTCCCCGGTCGCAATTGCCCTCGGGGGTACGAGATCGTCTGTGGGGATCTTTCCCTAGTAGATTGCCGATGGTGTCTATGCCCCGCGTGGTAGGGGCGACCATGGCAGTATAGGCACTGTTCTTGGGAAGGTGACCTAGACCACTCCCTTGGTGCATACCCTCTGCGTCTGGGGGAGGGAGATCATCGAGACACTGGAGAGAGCGATTTTGCATAATAGTCCAGCGGTTCAAACCCCAGGAAGGGTGAAGGTGGTCCCAGCCAGGGTGAGGCTGGTTGCAAAAATGGAGAAGGGAGCTCCGGGTAGGCTAGGGGGGACCCCTGCCTTCTGGTTGGAGTCTGCAACATAAGCGGAGGGCTGTGAGAAAGCAACTCCACAGCCCTGTCCGGAGAGGGGATGCAATGCCTCCTCTTGTGTGCAGCCTTCCCCCTCCCTGGAGGAGGTAACTCCGCCCCCTGACGCACAGGGGATCCCGGCCCCGTCCGCACCGTGCTAGGCACGCTCGAAGGCGGTGCCGCACGTGTGGTGTCCTTCGGTGCCTGCAGGCTGCGTGCCTGCACGCTCTGCACCGCCGGTTCCCCGGGGGTCGGTGCCGCTGCCTGCGGTGCCGCCGGTACCGGCGCTTGTTTAGCCGCCGCCCTGCCTGCGGTGCGGGGCGGCTGGCTGATTATCGGAGGCTGAGCCGCTTCCACGTGGATCTCCATGCCGCCGCTGATCAGCTGTTGCTGCGGCTGGGGGCTGCTCGCTCCTCCCGTCCCGCTCGCTGTTGCTGCCGGCAGGGATCGGGCTGGGGAGGCTTTCCTCCGTTTTTGCGCTGATGGGGTGAGGGAGGCAGCTTTCCTTTTATGGGCCCCGGAGGGTCCCTCCTGCTGCGGCCGCTCCAGCACGTCTGGCTGGAGGGCCTTATCAAAAAGCAGCATTTTAAGCCGCATCTCCCTGTCTCTCCTTGCTCTGGCTGTTAATTTAGCACAGAAGGAGCATTTCTGTGCAACATGGGACTCCCCAAGGCACCTTATGCATAGACTGTGCCCATCGGACGATGGCATCGCCTCTCGGCAGGACTCACATTTTTTAAATCCTGAAGAGGACATTGTTGGTGAGTCTTTCAGTTGTTAAACGGGTACTTAGCACCTTCTCTGTGCTGTTTTCCCCTTCCGATGGCCTGCCGCAGCAGGAGGGCTGATGGCCCTATGTTCCTGGCCTCCGGCGCTTGTTACTGGGACTGGATTGAAGCTGTCCCGCTTGTAGTTTGTTTGTTGCTTTTGGTTTTTTTTTTTTTTTTTTTGCAAAAATAACAACCGGCTAACTTGCAGTAGCCTAAGTACTTGAAAAACTTTAAAGAAAAACAGTTAAAGTCATTGAATACGCTACTTGGCCTTAGCCTAGTTCGGATTCCGTCTGCAGCCGACGGCGGTTAAGAGGAACTGGTGGGGACCGGATCGCGCACATGGCCAGGAGCGCGCAAGGGAGCGGCGCGCGCCGGTGCATGCGCGGTCCGGCAGAAACTGCTTGGAAGATCTGATCTGCGGCGCCAGGCAAGCCCGACACCTATTGTGGAGCACCCACGGGGACACTCGAAGAAGAATTGATATTCTGGCTACCAAGTGATTTTCTATCTTACCTTAAACACATGATTAAAAGGTGTGTCTACACTACAACTAAAAGTCTGCCACTGGTCCATGCCAGCTGACTCAGGCTCACAGGTGTCAGGATAGGGGCTGTTAAATTGTAAGTGCTGATATTCAGGCTGGGGCTAGTCCCTGAGCTCAGGGATTACAGTCTCTGTGATATAACTCAATTCTTAATGGATTCTAACACCAGTCCATTAGGTATGCTTGCAGATATGTCTTTTTTTGTTTTGTTTAATAAAGTACCTTTTATTTGTTAAATGCTCTGCTGTAATCCATGTGTTTTGGGGGTGAGGGGGATGAGAGGTTTCAAGCCTGGGTGCTTAGCTCAGCCAACTCACTATCAGAGATCTTGTTTCCTTTGCTTACACAGTCCTTGTGGAAAGGAGTGTGGGGCACCCTCCTAAAAGAGATACCCAAGTTATTTCTCTTCTGGAAAGGGGTTTTTGCACTTGGGTGGTGGCAGCAGTGGACTGACTCCAGAGAACGGGTAGTGGTCAATGACCCAATATCTGGATGGAGGTTGGTTTCAAGCAGGGTGCCACAAGGTTCGGTTCTGTGGCCAGCGTTGTTCAACATCTTTGTTAACGACCTGGATGAGGGACTGACTTGCACCCTCAGCAAGTTTGCAGATGACACAAAACTAGGGGGAGAGGTAGATACGTTGGAGGGGAGAGAGAATCCAGAGTGACTTGAATAAACTGGAGGATTGGGACAAAATAAATCTGATAAGGTTCAACAAGGAGAAGTGTAGAGTCCTGCACCTGGGGCAAAAGAATCCCAAGCATTGTTATAGGCTGGGGACCAACTGGCTCAGCAGCACTACGACGGAAAGGGACCTAGGGGTTATGGTGGATGAAAGGCTGGATATGAGTAAACAGTGAGCCCTTGTAGCAAAGAAGGCTAACGGCATACTAGGGTACATAAAAAGGAGCATATTGAGCAGATCTAGAGAAGTAGTTATTCCCCTCTATTCAGCACTGGTGAGGCCACATATGGAATATTGTGTCCAGTTCTGGGGCCACCCCGGTATTAAAAGGATGTGGATGTGTTGGAGCAGGTTCAGAGGAGGGCAACAAAAATGATTAAGGGGTTGGAGCACAAGACCTAGGCTGGAGCACAAGACCTATGAGGATAGGCTGAGGGATTTGGGCTTGTTTAGTTTACAGAAGAGAAGACTTAGGGGTGATTTAATAGCAGCCTTCAACTTCCTGAAGTGGAGCTCTAAAGACGAGGGTGATAAACTGTTCTCAGTGGAGTCAGATGGCAGAACAAGGAGTAATGGTCTGAAGTTGAAGAGGGAGAGGTGTAGGTTAGATATTAGGAAAAACTACTTCACCAGAAGGGTGGTGACGCATTGGAATGCGTTGCCTAGAGAGGTGGTGGATTCTCCATCTCTGAGGTTTTTGAGTCCTGGCTTGACAAGGTCCTGGCTGGGATGACTTAGTGGGGGTTGATCCTGCTTGAAGCAGGGGGCTGGACTAGATGATTTCCTGAGGTCTCTTCCAGCCCTATGATTCTGTGAAACTGGAATCAGGGAGAGTTTTCTGTCTCTGTGGGATGTTCAGAAGCAGGGTTTGGCCATTTGATTAGGCTAGCCATCCCCCACATTGCCTGCACTCAGAGTGCCGGGGTGGTGAAGCCACCATGACAACAGCCCATACCATGCATTTTTGCTTACCTGTATGATGGCAAAGTTCAAATATTTGCAAACAAACTTTTTTTCCAGGAAACAAAATTTACTGAGTTAAACTTGGATGGAAAATTAGTTTGGGAGTTCCTCAGCCAGTAAATATATATAAAAAGCTCAAAAGAAGTAATTTCTAACATCAATATGTCCAACTATTTTATTTTAAAGTTATGTAATTGTTATGACTATTCAAGCTAATAGTTAACAAATCTAGGTGAAGAAGTTGGAATAACTAGACTAGGCATCCAGTAAATCATTAAACCAAATAAAAGGTATGACTGGGGTATCAAAAACAAAACCAGAATAGGGTCCTCATAGAAATAAGCACACGTGCTAAGTGAATGCCAGGACCGTAAATTAGAAGCTTTTATATCTTTCTGAAGAATACACCTAATAAATTGGAAGATCCTCCCCAACTGAAGGCAATCAAATTTTCATGACTTTTAACAGTGGGGCAGTCTTAAACAGGCTTTATGTCTAGTCCAAGACACAGTGTCACCATAACCCAGAGAGAAAATATTCATTTTTTTAGCACAAGAATCTCTTAGAAGAAAATGTACAATATCTGCTTCAGAAGGCTGTTGGAAAATGAAAAACTAAAAATAATTGTATTTATCTACTTTTAGCACTAGAAGTGTCAATTGCCTGACCCAAGACTCCAGTGCACTGGAATAGTCCATCTGAATCTGAAGTCAAAAGAATCTTAAATTATTAAATAATCTATTTTTGGAATCCCCAATACTGAACTTAAAATCTGTTTCATCTTTTGGTCAAGGTATATTTACAAGTCCAAGAAGAACATACAATAGACATGCACTTTCTTGTGACATAAGCATTTTCTTGCTGCAATGGACAGGAAGCTTTTGAATCTTCTATGTGCCTATGGGTGGTTGCAACTGCTGATAAATGTAACGGTAGAACTGTAGAAAAATCAAAAACACTATGAATTATAGTGAAGGCAAAGGATGATTTTTTCTCATTAGAAAAATGAACAGAGAGAAGTAGAAAAGGAGAAAAGCATCTTCAAAAGTAAAAAAAAAGGTAACAGCTATCTCCCCTGGGGAAAAGTATCTCAGAAATCCATCCAGGAAAGTGGGGTGGGGTGGGACTTTCAGGAAGCAGAAAAAACAGCACATGAGAAAATCTAGATGTAAAGTGACAGGCAGTGAATGCTCCCCTCCAGCTTTGGTACTGAACAGTTCTAAAGTACATAACAAAAGTGACATCTGCTATGTATCTAAATTGACAAAGATGTACAAAGAAGAAGAAAAAATGGACTTACTAGTAAAAAAAATCCTTATAAAAGTGCTTAAAGTTATAGACAGAAAAATTAGCTGGTTTGGACGCAGATAGACTAGGGCTGATCAGGAATGCAGCTTCTTTCACTATTCAGGAAATGAGCAAAGGAGGGCAGAATATGAAGGATAAGAATTACTAGAAGGAAGTCAGCAATCTGTACAAAAACAATTTGAAAGGCACAATTAGAAACTGGCACATATCCCAAAATCAATAAAGGGGGGTTCCTGTATGACACAGAGTGTAATAGCCATGTAATGAAAACTAAAATGCAGATAACTTACCATTGGGCAGTGGGCACATAGATGGCCCTTTCAGATTTGCCGATTGTCAAAAGGTCACCCACGAAAAACTCCACCAAAGACAAGTCTTTTTAATCTGTTACTGCTGTTCTATAATGCAGCTTTCTGAGTCCAATCCCTCAAGATGCTAAACACCTCTAGAAGACATACAGCATCTTTCAGAATTGGGCCTTATGTGGCAAGAGATTTCAATTTGTTGCTATACTGTTCTATATGGGCCTGATCCAAAGCCTATTTAAGTCAAAAGAAAAATTCCCACAAACTTCAAAAAAGTTTGGGTCAAGGCCTATCGAAAGAGTTCTCTCTTTGCAGAAGGAACCAAAAATCAAGGGACTGACTTTCAGAGGTGCTCAGTACCATCTGTATTTGATACAAACAAGTGGGGCCTTAGTAGCGAATACTCATGTACCACAATGGGTAATGGAACATGCAAATCCCATTAGCATTAATGGAAGCCATGATTGCATTTTAAATACCCCAGACAAGAGCTCACCAACTGCAATTCAGTAATGCATTTATAATTGAGTAATGTCCACTGAATATATAATCTTTAAGAATTAATTTTTCTTAAAAATGAAAGAATCGGTAATTTAATGAGATAGTTTGCCCAGAAGAGTGCCATACAGTGATAATTGATGCATAGTCTAAAAGTATCTGCAGCTGTGAATTAGATGAGGCTATACACATAAACATTTTAAACTTACTGGCATGCTTAAATTCTAAATGGAGAGAAGTCCTGCATCTGAGAATTGATTCTTTTCAACTTGCAAAAGAGAGTGGTGTTCTTATATTAATTCTCAAACACAAAGGTCGCATCTACACTGGCCCCTCCCTTTTGAAAGGGGCGTGTTAATGAGGGAGTTCAGAAGATGCTAATGAGGTGCTGGCATGAATATGGAGCACCTCATTAGCAGAACAGCAGCCAGGCACAATTCAAAAGTGCCGCTTTCAGAACACACGCCATCTGTGTAGACAAGGGCCTTTCGAAAGCACCCCCTGACTTCGAAATCCCCTTCTTCCTAAAACCAAACAGGAAGAAGGGGCTTTTGAAATCAGGGGGTCTTTTTGAAAGGTCCCCATGTACATGGACAGCGTGCATTCCAAAAGCAGCACTTTTGAATCACACGCGGTCATCATTATGCTAATAAGGCGTTGCTTATTGATGTCAGCACCTCATTAGCATCTTCTGAAATCTCTCATTAACATGCCCCTTACAAAAGGAGGGGGCTAGTGTGGTCATAGCCCCACTGATTTCATCGGGGGCAGTATTTCACAGATTTGTTGAAATGTGAGACTAGAAGGGATCCTGAGTGGCCATTTATGCCAATTCACTGTCTGGAAGCAGGACACAGATTTAGACCATCCATGTCAGCTATTAGTCTAACCTGTTCTTAAAAACCTAAAAACCCAGATTCTACAACCTCCCTTGGTAACCTATTCTGGCACTTACTCTGACAGTTAGGAAGTTTTTCCACCTATTTAACCCTTCCTTCAGTTTAAGCCTGTTACTTCTTGTCCCAACTTCATTGGACATGGAAAACAATTGATCACTGGCCTTTTTCTAAACACCTTAATGTATCTAAACATTGTTACCAGGCTCCCCTTCAGGCTTCTCTTCTCAAGGCTAATCATGACATTTCCCAGCCTTTCATCATAGGTCAGGCTTTCTAATCCTTCCATCACTTTTGTTTTTCTCCTCCGGACTCTCCCCAGTTTTTCCACATCTTTCTGGGCACCCAGACCAGGAAAGTATTCCAGCTAAGGGTCACCACTGCTGAATGGGAATGTGGGGTTACAAACTGAAGATCAGAAAACAAGGTGTGATCTGACGTTGCAGCCAGACAGAAGTGGGGATGGTTTCCCAGACAGCTTCCTAAGATACCCTTCACTGTTAAACTGTGAGAATGGGCCAATCAGAGGATTGTGCACCCTTTGTATGGGGTTGTGCTTCCTAGGGTCCCTAACCCCTTTTGGTGGTGAAGTAGGAATATCCATGGGTTCTAAGCCCATTAATCCATATATGCAGACTATGAGCAGGATTGTCATGAAAAACAAGCAATCAACCATAGCACCTAAGATGGGGGAAAGAAAGGTTACTCACCGTAGTAACGGTGGTTCTTCGAGGTGTGTCCCCGTGGGTGCTCCACATTAGGTGTCGGGCTCACCCGGCACCGCAGATCGGATCTTCCAAGCAGTTTCTGCCAGACCGCGCATGCACCAGTGCGCGCCGCTCCCTTGCGCACTCCTGGCCACGTGCGCGATCCGGTCCCCGCCAGTTCCTTGACCAACCGCCTCGGAGGCTCCTGCAAAACACTAAACAGAGATCCGAAGTGGAGAGGATGGGCGGGTAGTGGAGCACCCACGGGGACACACCTCGAAGAACCACCGTTACTACGGTGAGTAACCCTTCTTTCTTCTTCGAGTGTCCCCGTGAGTGCTCCACATTAGGTGACTACCCAGCAGTAACCCAAGATAGGAGGTGGGTAATCGGATCATGTACAGCTTGTCCCCGAGAGGACCACTGTCGAGAGCTGGGTATCCTCTTGGAATACCCTGTGAAGGGCGTAGTGCTTGGCGAAGGTGTCATAGGATGACCAGGTCGCCGCTCTGCAAATGTCCTTTAGCGCAACGCCCTTGAAAAAGGCTGTTGATGCCGCCACCGCCCTAGTGGAGTGAGCCCTGGGCGGGGACAGTAAAGGAGTCTTCTTGAGTTCGTAGCACATTTTTATGCAGGATACGATGTGCTTCCAGATTCTCTGCGAAGAGAGACCTTCTCCTTTCGATTTGGGAGCGAGAGAGACCAGGAGTCTATCCGTTTTCCGGATGGGCTTGGTCCTGTCTATATAGAAGGCCAGCGCCCTCCTCACGTCCAGGAAATGTAGGCGCGCCTCTTCGTTAGAGTTATCAGGCTTTGGGTAAAACGAGGGTAAAACAATAGGTTCGTTAATATGAAACTGTGAAGAAACCTTAGGAACAAAGGCTGGATGCAGCCGTAGAGTCACCGTCTCCTTGGAAAAAACAGTGCAGGGTAGCGTTGCCATAACTGCCGCAAGCTCGCTCACCCTGCGACCTGACGTGATTACAAGAAGGAAGGTCATCTTTATCGTAAGGAGGCGGAGGGAAACTGTGGCTAAAGGCTCGAACGGTGGTCCCATTAGCACATTAAGCACCAGGTCCAAGTTCCACGAAGGTGGAAGCGGTTTCCAAGGGGGGTATAGGTTTACCAACCCTTTGAGGAACCTGGTAACCATGGGATGGGCGAACACCGTGTGCCCTTCCTCTTCGTGTCTGAACGCTGTAATGGTGGCAAGGTGGACCTTTAACGAGGATAGCGAGAGTCCTCCTCTCTTGAGGTCCAGTAAATACTCTAATATTACAGGTATAGGCACAGCAAGGAGGGCTAACTGTTTGGTAGAACACCATGCAGTGAAGTGAGTCCATTTCTGCTTGTAGGTCTTCCTGGTGGAAGTCCTCCTGCTACTTTATAGGACTTATTGCACTTCCTCCGTACATGTGCTCTCTAGGGAGCTGAGCCATGGATTAACCACGCTTGTAGTCGCAGGCCTTGGGGGTGCGGATGCACTATGGACCCCTGGGTTTGCGTGAGCAGATCTGGCGCCACCGGAAGGGGCATCGGTGGACGGTCCGACATGCACAGGAGTAGGGGGAACCATTGCTGTCGATCCCACGTTGGGACTATCAGGATCATTCGGGCTCCTTCCCTCCTGGCTTTCTGCAAGACTTTGTGGATCAGCACTGTGGGAGGAAAAGCGTAAAGCAGGGGGCCCCTCCAGGAAATCGCAAATGCGTCCCCCATGGACCCGCGTCCCAGTCCTGCCCTAGAGCAGTACTGGGGCACTTCTTGTTGTGTTGAGTGGCAAACAGGTCTATCTGGGGAAAGCCCCATGTGTGAAAAATCGGTCGTAGCAGATCGGGACGGATCTGCCACTCGTGCGTGAGTGCGAAACGCCTGCTCAGCTGGTCTGCCTTCACATTGTGAGCACCTGGTAAGTACAAGGCTTTCAAGGTTATATTGTTGGCGATGCACCAGTTCCACAACCGGACTGCTTCCGCACATAAGGCACGGGACCGAGCTCCTCCTTGCTAATTTATATAAAACATGGTGGAGGTATTGTCTGTACTGATCCCGACTACTTTGCCTTGTATATGGTCTCGAAAGCGTCTGCAGGCGTTGAACACTGCTCTGAGCTCCAGTATATTTATGTGCAGTGACTGTTCCGTGGAGGACCACAGTCCTTGCGTAACCTCTTCGCCCATGTGTGCTCCCCACCCTATGTGGGAGGCATCTGTAGTAAGAAAAACCGATATTTGTGGTTGGTGGAAGGGTACCCCTGTTAGCATGTTCTTCGGGTTTACCCACCATTGCAGGGATTTGCGCACCTCTGTTGTGGGCGACACCACTCTGTGAACGGTGTGTGCTGCTGGTTTGTATATGCTCGCCAGCCAGTGCTGCATGCTGTGCATGTGTAATCTGGCGTTCTGTACTACGAACGTCGCTGCTGCCATGTGGCCCAGCAGCTGTAAGCACGTCAGAAACGGCACCGTAGGGCTGAAGGTGATGACTTGCACGAGGGAGCCGATGGCCCAAAAGCGTGTCTCTGGTAGATACACTCTCGCTGTAATAGAATTTATGCGTGCCCCTATGAACTCTATGTCCTGTGTGGGGTCTATCTTTGATTCTGCCAGATTGATAACAAGGCTGAGCGAAGAGAACATGCCTGCTGTGACGCGTATCATGCGTAGTACCTCTTCCTTCAAGGCCCCTTTGAGTAGGCAATCGTCCAGATACGGGAATATAAATACCCCTGTCTGTGCAGGTAGGCTGACACCACTGCCAAGGTCTTGGTGAAGACTCTGGGGGCTGAGGAGAGGCCAAACGGTAGGACCTTGTATTGAAAATGTTCTTTGCCTACCATGAACCGGAGGAATCGTCGGTGAGCCGGATAGATAGTTATGTGAAAATACGCGTCTTGTAAGTCGAGGGCTGCAAACCAATCTCCATCATCCAGTGCCGTAAGGATGGAGGCGATTGTGATCATCTGAAAGCGTTGCTTGCGCAAGTACCGGTTGAGGCCTCGAAGATCTAAGATGGGCCTCCAGCCTCCTGTCTTTTTCTCCGTGAGGAAGTACCTCGAGTAGAACCCTTTCCCTTGAGTTGCTCCGGCACTCTTTCCACTGCCCCTATGAGCATGAGATGGTCTACCTCCTGCTTGAGCCTCGCTACGTGGGAAGCCTCCTGGAGGTGGGGCATGGGTGGAGGTCGTGGCGGTGGGAGCGACTGGAAGGGGATGGCGTACCCCGTGGCTATGATCTCCAGCACCCATTTGTCTGTGGTGATCCTTTGCCACTGGTCGTAGAATGGTCGGAGGCCATGGTGGAATAACAGCTTCGGATGACCTTGTGCGATGGTAGTGATGGCGCAGCCCTGGATCTGTGTGTCAAACTTGTGGCCTTTGGCCCTGCCCCGAGGACGCACAGCTCTGTTGGGAACATCGCCTGGGAGTTCTGTACTGCTGGTGCTGTTGATGTCGCCCTTGCTCGTAACCCCTGTGGTACTGGGGACGCTGTGGCTGGTACCGGTACCGTCTTTGTTGAGGGTAGTACTTTTTCTTTCTGTATGGAGGGGTGTAAATCCCCAGGGTCCTAAGTGTGGCTCTTGAATCTTTACTGGAATGAAGGACCGGGTCAGTTGATTCAGCAAACAGCTTCTGCGTGTCGAAGGGAAGATCGACGATCTTTGCCTGCAGATCCCTCGGTATACCCGAAGTCTGGAGCCAGGACTCCCTTCGCATCACCACTGCCGTAGCTGTGGAACGTGCTGCTGTGTCCGCAACATCCAGGGCGATCTGAACTCCCGTCCTCGAGGCCGCATAGCCTTCTTGCACGATGGCCTTGAGCACCGGTTTCTTGTCCTCTGGAAGCGAGTCCATGAGGGAGGTTAACCTAGTGTAGTTGTCGAAATTGTGGTTCGCTAGATGCGCTGCGTAATTTGCCATTCGCAACAGTAGTGTGGAGGAGGAGTGGACCTTTCTGCCGAACAGCTCTAGCTTCTTGGCATCTTTGTCTGTTCCCCCTGTCTTGAATTGAGATGTCTTTGATCTTTGTTGCGACGACTCTACCACCAAGGAATTTGGTTGTGGGTGGCTGAACAGGAACTCCATGCCCTTCGCCGGCACGAAGTATTTCTTGTCTGCTCTCTTGTGGACAGGCGGAATAGTCGCAGGGGTCTGCCATATCGTAGTGGCGGACTCCAAGATTGCTTCGTCAAGCGGTATTGCTATTTTGGAGGAGGCCGGAGGTCTGAGATTTTTGAGGAGCTTATGGTGTTTCTCTTGCACCTCTGCTGTCTGGATGCCTTGCGTGAAGGCCACCCTCTTAAACAGCTCTTGAAACTGTTTGAGATCGTCCGGAGGATGGACGTCCCCCAGGGCCGTAGCCTCGTCCGGGGAGGAGAGCGAGGAACCACTAGTATACGCCTCTCTGGACCCTTCCGGTTCCTGTTGGTGATGGTACGTCCGCTCGCTGGAAGCTTGCGAGGGAAAATCTCGGGGTTCCATAACCAGTTCCCCCTGAGATACTTGAGTCTCTGTCCCCGTTCGCGATTGCCCTTGGGGATACGGGACCGTCTGTGGGGATCTTTCCCTGGTAGAATGCCGGTGGTGTCTATGCCCTGCGTGATAGGGATGACCATGGCAGCATGGGCACTGTTCTTGGGAAGGTGACCTGGACCACTCCCTTGGTGCGTACCCCCTGCATCTGGGGGAGCAAGATCGTCGAGAGACATGGGACACTGGAGAGAGCGATTTGTGATAGTACTCCAGCGGCTCAAACCCCAAGAAGGGTGAGGGTGGTCCCAGCCAGGGCGAGGCTGGTTGTAAAAATGGAGACGGGGGCTCCGGGTAGGCTGGGGGGGGGGACCCCTGCCTTCTAGTTGGAGTCCGCAGCATGAGCGGAGGGCTGAGAGAAAGCAACTCTGCAGCCCTGTCTGGAGAGGGGCTGCGGTGCCTTGTTTTCTGTGCAGCCTTCCCCCTCCATTGAGGGGGTGGCTCCGCCCCCTGACGTGCAGGTGATCTCAGCCCCGTCCACGCCGCGGGGTCGGTGCCGCTGCCTGCGGTGCCGCCGGTACCGCCGCTTGTTTAGCCGCCGCCCTGCCTGCAGTGCGGGGCGGCTGTTTGATCATCGGAGGCTGAGCCGCCTCCACGTGGATCTCCGTGCCGCCGCCGATCAGCTGTTACTGCGGCTGGGGGCTGTGCGCTCCTCCCGTCCCGCTCGCTGTTGCTGCCGGCAGGGATCGGGTTGGGGAGACTTTCCTCCATTTTTCGCTGATGGGGTGAGGGAGGCAGCTTTCCTTTTATGGGCCCCGGAGGGTCCCTCCTGCTGCGGCCGCTCCGGCACGTCTGGCTGGAGGGCCTTGTCGAATAGCAGCATTTTAAGCCGCATCTCCCTGTCCTTCCTTGCTCTGGCTGTTAATTTTGCACAGAAGGAGCATTTCTGCGTGACATGGGACTCCCCAAGGCACCTTATACAGTGACTGTGCCCATCAGACGCTGGCATTGCCTCTTGGCAAGACACATTTCTTGAATCCTGAAGAGGACATTGTTGGTGAGTCTTTTAGTTGTTAATGGGGTACTTAGCACCTTCTCTGTGCTGTTTTCCCCCTCTCGGATAGCCTGCCGCGGCAGGAGGGCTAATGGCCCTAGGCTCCTGGCCTCCAGTGCTCCGCTTGTTACTAGGACCGGACTGAATTCCGTCCCTCTTGTTGTTTCTTGTTTTTTTTTGTTTTTTTTTTGAAAATAACAACTGGCTAATTTAACAATAGACTAAGAACTTGAAAACTTTAAAGAAAACAGCTAAAAACCATTGAATACGCTAACTTGGCAGTAGCCTAGTCGGATTCCGTCTGCAGCCGATGGCGGTTAAGAGGAACTGGCGGGGACCGGATCACGCACGTGGCCAGGAGCACG
Organism: Carettochelys insculpta; assembly: GCF_033958435.1. Classification (NCBI taxonomy): domain Eukaryota; kingdom Metazoa; phylum Chordata; order Testudines; family Carettochelyidae; genus Carettochelys; species Carettochelys insculpta. Next base: position 46,712,181 of record NC_134147.1, on the reverse strand, counting down.
CAAGGGAGCGGCGCGCACCGGCGCATGCGCGGGCCGGCAGAAACTGCTTGGAAGATCTGATCTGCGGCGCCGGGCGAGCCCGACACCTAATGTGGAGCACGCACGGGGACACTCGAAGAAGAAGTCTGTGCTCTCATCAAGATGGTGATTCCCAGCAGAACAAAAATGGCCAGTGCCACCTCTGGTATCTGTTTAAATGACATCAAATATGTACTTTACGACCCATAGGGACAATTTAGAATCTTCACAGGTTAGTTTGCCATGTCTATAAATTTAAGGTATATTTTGAAAGTTTTAATATTTTGCTTCATCACACTTGGCTCCTCACATACCTATTACTGAATGCAATGCTGGCAGTCCACAAATGATGTAGACTACAGAGAGGAATAGCTCAGTGGTTTGACCATTGACCCTAAACCTAGGGTCGTGAGTTGAATCCTTGAGGGGCCATTTAGGGATCTAGGGCAAACAGATTAAGAAAAAAAAAATCTGTCAGGGATGGTGATAGGTCCTGCTGAGAGAGAAGGGGACTGGACTTGATGACCTCTGAAGGTCCCTTCCAGTTCTATGATAGATAGATGCACTATGTTATTCTGCTCTGTTTTACATTCAAACAATTATATAGTGTTTTATCCATAACTCAATTTAACTCCTATAGTATACAAAAGTGAGACAAAAATGTTATATACACTATTGTATTTAAAAATTAATTGTTTTGATGTTTTTACACTTTTAATTTTTTCAATTTCATACAACTGACAGGTGAATTCAGACTAAAATCTATAACATCCTTATTAAAAGTAACACAACAGTAAGTGCTGTAAATGTGGTTACAGCAGCTCTCTACATGATCAGTGAAGGGAGACTGAAAAAACAAGTGTTCTCAAGTTTCAGAAAATAATTTAATCATATTTATGAAAATACAGTTTAATCTAACTAGTTCAGAGACTATTCAGGAGAAATCTTATGCGGACTTTGAGTGATTCATTTCCAATAAATTTATTTTCACTATAACTAAACATTACTCAAAAGATATCCCATATGTATTCATAAAATATATATTTTCAAACACCTCTTTATTGTTTGATGGAGGCTTGACTTGCTGGTAATTTCAAATATTTCTTCTCTGTGCTCTTTATATTACTTTTTTACCAAATGTATTTTAAAAATTGACACAAAAGTAGGAAAACATATGAAACATGAACAACATAATTAACATATTTTTACGATAAAAATTATAAAAGAAAATAGCCCAACAACATATTGTGAGAACCCACACTGTACCTGAAAACTAATTCAAGATATTTTCAAGGGCATAATTTTAGTCAGACTTTTTGGGTCAGATCGAGTGGCTGACTCCATTTATCAGTCCTTATGTAGAATAACTGAGAATTTAAAAAGGGTTGTGTTTGTCCATATCAAATGATAAGGAAAGAACGTTAAGAGGAAGGGGAAAAACTTCAATGTTACAGATATATTTCACCTTTACCGCACCACTCAAGAAAGAAGGCAGGAGTTTGCTGTACAAAGAAAAGTCTTGCAAAGTGTCACCCTGAAATTTATTTTACTTAACCAGCCAATAATATTTGTGTAAGGTTTTTAAGATATATATCTTCTTGGTAAGAGAAGCAGCATGCTGTGTATTGATGCAAAGGAAGAAAACTGGTAGAGTGACTCTGGGGACGGATTGAATGATTGAGAGTTTATGACACCTTTAAGACAAGAGGACATTGAGCTGTTTCATTCCTTTTTCCCTCTTTTGCTTTGAATTATGTGGGCTGCCAGCTTTTGATGGTTATTTTAAATTTGCTTGGCAATCCGTCTGTGTTAGTGCCAAGATACATACGCATGTATGTGTGTATGTGTGCGTCTTCTCTTTCTTTCAAGTCTGACTCACCAAGTGGCAAGTAAGACACTTTATGTTATATGCAACTTTATCTACTTTTCTCAGTCCAAAAACTTTTGTTTTTGTACTTAGTGGCACAGTGTATATATCTTCTTTCCCTTCACGTCCTGCTAACTGGAGATGGACTATCTGAACCTGTTATACTTTGTATTTGGCTGTGACACTGAGGCGGCCTACACCTGTACTTACTCAACAAAAAACTTTTATCATTCAAGCGTGTTTTAAAAAAACTACCCATAAACAAGGTTTTGTCACATCAAGCGCACATATGAATGCAACTTTGCCAGCAGAAACACTCTCCTGAGAAAGCAAAACCTGATCATTGTGGGGTGGATGTATTTTGTTGGTAAAAGTGCCAAGAAAAAGCATTCACATGTACTGACTTTTATCTCTGTGTCAACACAGCCTTCTCATTAATGGCTGCATATCAGAAACATGTTCTGACAGTATGTTCCTCAGAACTGAAGAAGAGTTCTGTGGGGCTGAACAAGACTACATCACCCACCATGTCTACCTCAAACTTTGACTTTTTCTGTTGATGTTTATTTTCCTCAGTAAATTCATTGTCTTCTCTGGGGAAAGGTACAGTGAGTAAAAGTGTCACTTTTACTTGAATATACATCATAATTTAAGTACTTGTATATATTTTTAAAAGGCTTTCTTATTGAACTATTTAGAACATAGATTTAAACTTTTATGTGCCCTTAATTCCGTATAAACATATTACAAACACCAAAATTTAAACATAAACAGGCAATCTTTAAACACTGAGATGAATAATTGCAAAATATTTCAATAAACTAAATGCATTGTTGAAAAAGGGCAATAAAATTACTCTAAACCATTTGTTTACCTCATTACTATTTAAGATGAAGAGAATTGCTGATAGTACAATTAATTTTCTGATCTAAATATTAATACAGAGATTTTTCTAGAGCTAAATATTCAAAATGGAGTATAAACACGTTACACATAAACACTAATTCAAAGACAGAAAGAGAAGTTACTCACCGTAGTAATGATGGTTCTTCGAGATGAGTCCCCGTGGGTGCTCCACAATAGGTGTCGGGCTTGCCCCGGCGCCGCAGATCGGATCTTTCCAGCAGTTTCTGCCGGACCGCGCATGCGCCGGCACGCACCACTCCCTTGCGCGCTCCCGGCCACATGCGCGATCCGGTCCCCGCCAGTTCCTTGACCAACTGCCTCGGATGCTCCTGAAAAACACTAAACAGAGATCCGAAGTGGGGAGGATGGGCGGGTGGTGGAGCACCCACGGGGACACATCTCAAAGAACCATCATTACTACGGTGAGTAACTTCTCTTTCTTCCTCGAGTGTCCCCGTGGGTGCTCCACGATAGGTGACTAGCCAGCAGTAACCCAAGAAAAGAGGTGGGTAATCGGTTTATGTGCAGCTTGCCCCCGAAAGGACCGCTGTCAAGAGGCGGGTATCCTCTTGGAATATCCGGTGTAGGGCATAATGCTTGGCGAAGGTGTCATAGGATGACCAGGTCGCCGCTCTGCAGATGTCTTTTAGCGCGATGCCCTTGAAAAAGGCTGTTGATGCCGCCACCGCCCTAGTGGAGTGAGCCCTAGGCGGGGCCAGTAAAGGGGTTTTCCGAAGTTCGTAGCACATCTTTATGCAGGATACAATGTGCTTCGAGATTCTCTGTGAAGAGAGACCCTCTCCTTTTGACCTGGGAGCGAGAGAGACTACGAGTCTGTCCATTTTCTGGAAAGACTTAGTCCTGTCTATGTAGAAGGCCAACGCCCGCCTCACATCCAGGAGATGCAGGCATGCCTCCTTGCTGGAGCTGTGAGGCTTCGGGTAAAACGAGGGTAAAACTATTGGTTCATTAAGATGGAACTCCAAAGAAACTTTTGGAACAAAGACTGGGTGCAATCTTAAGGTTACCGCCTCCTTTGAGAATACTGTGCAGGGTGGCGTTGCCATCACTGCTGTGAGCTCACTCACCCTGCGAGCTGACGTGATTGCAAAAAGGAAGGTTGTCTTTATCGTAAGGAGACGGAGGGAAACTGTGGCTAAGGGTTCAAACGGTGGTCCCGTTAGCGTGCTGAGCACCAGGTCCAAGCTCCACGATGGTGGAAGCAGTTTCCGAGGGAGGTACAGGTTTACCAGCCCCTTCAGGAACCTGGTAACAATAGGATGGGCAAACACCGTGGGCCCTTCCTCTTCATGCCGAAAAGCCGATATAGCGGGGAGGTGGACCTTCAACGAGGATAGGGAGAGCCCTCCTCTCTTGAGGTCCAGTAAGTATTCTCGTATTACAGATATAGGCACATCAAGGGCTGCTAATTGCTTGGTAGAACACCATGCAGTGAATCGAGTCCATTTCTGCTTGTAGGTCTTCCTGGTGGAGGTCCTTCGGCTACTCTCCAGGACTTGTTGTACTCCCTCCGTACATGTACTCTCTAGGGAGCTGAGCCATGGATTAACCATGCTTGTAGGCGCAGGCCTCGGGGGTGTGGGTGCACTATGGACCCCTGGGCCTGCGTAAGCAGGTCCGGCACCACCGGAAGGGGAAGCGCTGGGCGGTCCGACATGCGCAGAAGCAAGGGAAACCATTGCTGTCGATTCCATGTTGGGACTACTAGGATCATGCGGGCTCTCTCCCTCTTGGCTTTCTGCAAGACCTTGTGGATGAGCACTGTGGGGGGAAACGCGTAAAGCAGGGGGCCCTTCCACGAAATCACGAATGCGTCCCCCAAGGACCCCCGCCCCAGTCCTGCCCTGGAGCAGTACTGGGGCACTTCTTGTTGTGTTAAGTGGCAAACAGGTCTATCTGGGGAAACCCCCATGCGTGAAAGATCGGTCGTAGCAGATCGGAGCGGATCTGCCACTCATGTGTGAGTGCGAAGCGCCTGCTCAGCTGGTCTGCCTTCACGTTGTGAACACCTGGTAAGTATGAGGCTTTCAACGTTATATTGTTGGCGATGCACCAGTTCCACAGCCGGACTGCTTCCACACATAAGGCACGGGATCGAGCTCCTCCTTGTCGATTTATATAAAACATGGTGGAGGTATTGTCTGTATTGATCCCAACTACTTTGCCTTGTATGTGGTCTCGAAAGTGTTTGCAGGCGTTGAACACTGATCTGAGCTCCAGTATATTTATGTGCAGTGACTGTTCCGTAGGGGACCACAGTCCTTGCGTCACCTTTTCGCTAATGTGTGCTCCCCACCCGATGTGGGAGGCGTTGGTAGTGAGAAAAATAGAGATTTGTGGTTGGTGAAAGGGTACCCCTGTTAGCATGTTCTTGGGGTTTACCCACCATTGTAGGGATCTGCACACCTCTGTCATGGGCGACACCACCCTGTAGACGGTGTGGGATGCCGGCTTGTAGACGCTCGCCGGCCAATGTTGCAGGTTGCGCATATGCAATCTGGTGTTCTGTACCACGAACATTGCCGCTGCCATGTGGCCTAGCAGCTGCAAGCACATTAAAACCAGCACCGTGGGGCTGTATGTAATGACTTGCACGAGGGAGCCGATGGCGAGAAAGCGAGCGTAGGGTAGATAAACCCTTGCTGTGACAGAGTTTATGCATGCCCCTATGAACTCTATGTCTTGTGTGGGGTCGATCTTTGACTTTGCAAGGTTGATGACCAGGCCCAGCGAAGAAAACCTGTTTGCTGTTACGCGTATCATGCGTAGTACCTCTGCCTTCGAGGCCCCTTTCAGTAGGCAGTCATCCAGATATGGGAATATGAATACCCCCTGTCTGTGCAGGTAAGCTGACACCACTGCCAGGGTCTTGGTAAAGACTCTGGGGGCCGAGGAGAGGCCGAACGGAAGAACCTTGTATTGGAAATGTTCTTTGCCGACCATAAACCGGAGAAAACGTCTGTGTGCCGGGTGGATCGTTATATGAAAATACGCATCTTGTAAGTCGAGGGCTGCAAACCAATCTCCATCGTCCAGTGCCGTGAGTATAGAGGCGACTGTGATCATCCGAAAATGTTGTTTGCGCAAGTACCGGTTGAGGCCTCGAAGATCTAAGATGGGCCTCCAGCCTCCTGTTTTCTTCTCTGTGAGGAAGTATCATGAATAAAAACCCTTTCCCCTGGAGTCGCTCCGGCACTCTTTCCACCGCCCCTATAAGCATAAGGTGGTCCACCTCGTGCTTGAGTTTCGCCTCGTGGGAGGCATCCCTGAGATGAGGCCTGGGCGGAGGTCTTGGCATTGGGAGCGACTGAAAGGGGATCACGTAACCCGTGGCTATGATCTCCAGTACCCATTTGTCTGTGGTGATCTTTTGCCATTGTGAGTGGAACGGTCGGAGGCGATGATGGAACATTAATTGTGGATGACATTGCGCGATGGTAGTAATAGTGCAGCCCTCGACCTGTCCGTCAAACTTGTTGCCTTTGGGCCTGCCTTGAGGATGCATGGCCCTGTTGGGAACGTCGCCTAGGAGTTCTATACTGTTGTTGCTGTTGATGCCGCCCTTGGTCGTAGCCCCGTTGGTACTGAGCACGCTGAGGTTGGTACGGGTATCGCCTTTGTTGAGGGTAATACTTTTTCTTTCTGTATGGAGGGGTATAAATACCCAGGGTTCTGAGTGTAGCTCTTGAGTCTTTACTGGAATGAAGGACCGAATCAGTTGACTCTGCAAACAACTTCTGCGTGTCAAAAGGGAGATCGACAATTTTTGCCTGCAGATCTCTCGGGATACCCAATGTCTGAAGCCAGGATTCCCTGCACATGACCACTGCCGTAGCCGTTGAGCGTGCTGCCGTGTCCGCTATGTCCAGGGCGATCTGGACTCCTGTCCTCGAAGCTGCATAGCCCTCTTGCACGATGGCCTTCAGCACCGGCTTCTTATCTTCTGGAAGTGAATCCATGAGAGAAGTAAGCCTGGAGTAATTGTCGAAATTGTGGTTCGCTAGATGCGCTGCATATTTTGCCATTCTCAGCAGCAGGGTGGAGGAGGAGTATACCTTTCTGCCGAATAACTCTAGCGTCTTGGCATCTCTGTCTGTTCCCCCCGCTTTGTACTGGGAAGTCTTCGATCTCTGCTGAGACGATTCTACCACCAGTGAATTTGGTTGTGGGTGACTAAACAGGAACTCCATGCCCTTCACCGGGACGAAGAATTTCTTATCCGCTCTCTTGTTTATAGGTGGAGCGGAAGCCGGGGTCTGCCATATGGTGGTAGCAGACTCCATGATTGCTTCATCGAGCAGGATAGCGATTTTGGACGAGGCCGGAGGCCTCAGGTTTTTGAGGAGCTTGTGGTGCTTCTCCTGCACCTCTGTTGTTTGGATGCCTTGTGTAAAAGCCACCCTTTTAAACAGCTCCTGATACTGTTTGAGGTCGTCCGGGGGGGCAACATCCCTGGGGGCCGTAGCCTCGTCGGGGGAGGACAAGGAGGAACCACTAGGGTAGACCTCCCTTGAACTCTCAGGGTCCTGCTGTCGGTGGTACACCCTCTCACTGGAGGCTTGCGAAGGAAAATCTCGGGGTTCCAAAATCAACTCCCCCGAGACAACTGTGTTTCTGTCCCCGTCCGTGAGTGCCTGCGGGGATACTGGATGGTTGAGGGGGACCTGCCCCTGGGTGTATGCCTGTGGTGTCTATGCCCAGGGTGATAAGGACGACCGTGGCAGCACGGGCATGGCTCCTGGGATGGAGACCTGGACCACTCTTGAGGTGCATACCCCCAACGTCTGGGGGAGCGAGATCATCTGGATGACTGAGACAATGGTGAAACTGGTTTGTGATAGCACTCCAGGGGGCCAAATCCCAGAAAGGGCGAGGGTGGCCCGAGCCATGGTGACGCTGGTTGGAGGAACGGAGAAGGAGGCTCTGGGTAGGCTGGGGGAGACCCATGTCTCCTGGTTGGTGTTCGCAGCATAACGGGAGGGCTTGTTGAGAGCAGCCCTGCAGCCCTGCCCAGAGAAGGGCTGCAGTGCTGGATTTTTGCTGCTGCCTTTCCCCTCCCCTGCAGGGCTGGCTCCGCCCCTTCCTGTGCCAGGGATCTCAGCCCCGCTGTCAGCGCCACGCTCGGCATGCTTATCTGCGGTGCCGCGCGGATGGCCTCCTCCGGTGCCTGCAGGCTGAGTGTCTGTTGGCCCTGCACCATTGGCACCGCGGGGGTCTGTGCCGCTTGCGGCGGTGCCGCTGGTTCCGGTGCTTGCCTGGCCGCCACTCTGAAGGCTGTGCATGCCGGCTGCTTAGTAATCGGAGACTCAGCCTCTGCCACGTGTGCTGCCGTGCTGCCGCTTGTTTGTGAGTGCGGCTGGGGGCTGTGTGCTACGCCCGTCCCGCTCGCTGTGGCCGCCGGCAGGGATCAGATTGGAGAGAGCTTCCTCTGTTTCTGCACCGAGGGGGTGAGGGACGCCGCCTTCCTTTTATGGAGCCCTGTGGGTCCCTCCGATTGAGGCTTCTCCGGCACGTCTGGCTGGAGGGCCTTATCAAACAGCAGCATTTTCAGCCGCATTTCTCTGTCTTTTCTGGCTCTGGCTGTGAGCTTTGCACAAAAGAAGCATTTCTGGGTAACGTGTGATTCCCCCAGGCACCTAATGCATTGACTATGCCCATCAGAGGCTGGCATAGCTTCGCGGCACGACTCACACTTTTTGAATCCTGAAGAGGACATCGCGGTGAGTCTGAGCTGTTAATAGGGTACTTAGCACCTTCTCTATGCCTGTTCCCCTCTCACGGACCCCAGCCTGCCGTGGCAGGAGGCCTACTGGCCTTCACATCCCTGCTTTGCCTCCGCTCCTCCTTCTCTTTTACTAAGAACTTTCTACATATATTTTTATTATTTTTTTTTTGCAATAAAGAAACAAACAATAGAACTAAGAACTCTGAAACTCTAAAAACTCTAAATACGCTGACTCTGGCCGCAGCCTGAGTGGATTCCGTCTGCAGCCGATGGCGGTTAAGAAGGAACCGGTGGGGACCGGATCGCGCACATGGCCAGGAGCGCGCAAGGGAGCGGTGCGCGCTGGCGCATGCGCGGTCTGGCAGAAACTGCTGGAAAGATCCGATCTGTGGCACCGGGGCAAGCCCGACACCTATCGTGGAGCACCCACGGGGACACTCGAGGAAGAAGCAGGGATTATTTAATTAAAATAATTGATAGAATTTGCACACACAAGCCCCATATACCATTTTGAAATTTTAATTATAATGCAGGAGCAGACTGAGAAAATTACATGTAAAAAAATCTGTGGCTTACACATGCATTTAAATTAAGTATGAATTGCACATGCAATTTTTATTTTCACAGCTTCATGCAATGTTTTCTGAGCCAGAGATGACCAGCCAGTTACATATGGGTCTGATCTTGTTCACATACAATAAATGGAAACAGTACCACTGACTTTGGGAAGGAAAGATCAATCTTTATGAAGCATTAGTGACTTTCAAGCTTTCCACTCCAAATATTTTGACTTCTGTTTGTGAACTGAAAAGGGAGGGGAGATGTAGTGGCATTTCAGTCATTAGGAAGAAAAGACAGAGACATGTAAGTTCATTGTATCATCAGTTGGTTACAATTCCACCATATCATAGTTTAGGGTCCCACAAGCAGATCCTAAATGCAGCATATGAAGTCCTCTACAGTGAAACTCTTCTCCCAAAGATACTAGCATTTACCCAGCTAGAAACAGGAGCAGGTAGAATTTCAGATACTGGTTTCAAGCATCAGAGAGGTAGCCCTGCTAGTCTGTATCTTCGAGAACAACAAGAAGTCCTGTGGCACCTTATAGACTAACAGATATTTTGGAGCATAAGCTTTCATGGGCAAAGACCCACTTCGTCAGATGCATGATTGGGGGGTGGGTTTCTGAGGGGGGTCCCAGTACAAGGGAGTGCCAGAGCTGACAAGATCTATTCAGTCAGGGTGGAAATCTTGACACAACTCCTTAATTTTTCAGCTATGGAAAAACTTAATCTGATATTGTGACAAGTCTCAGAGAGGTAGCTGCAGTAGTCTGTTTCAGAAAAAAAAGACAAGGAGTCCTGTGAAACCTTAAAGTTTAACACATTTATTTTGGCATTGGCTTTTGTGGGATGGATCCCTTTTCACCAGATGCATGAAGTGGAAACTTCAGTTTGGCAGGTTTATATGGGTATACCTCATCTGGTGAAGTGGGTTCCAGCCCACGAAAACTTATGCCCAAATAAATCTGTGAGTCTTTAAGGTGCCAAAGGTCTTCTCACTGCTTTTAATCTTCCATAAACATCAAAATATTAGAATGTGGGTGACAATATTTATCTTTGTTGCTATGGCAAATGGGTACGGTTAAACAAAGTCAAAGCACACACACACACACACACACACAAAATATTAAGACTTTTTCTCTTAAATTTGTTATCCAAACATTCACTATCTACAGCTTTATGAACAATGCCATCTAAAACAATATATCAAGGGTAAAACCCTCCATGGCAAGCATACGTGACAGAAGTCCCTAGAGGCAATGGAAGCAGTGCAGTTACCACTGAAATAGCTCTGTAAGCTAGCTCTCTTTGTCCACTCTAGTTAAACAAGACTTAGGAGACAGACCCAGCCAGTTAAAGTGCAAATGTATGAACCCATAACAAAAAATGATTCAGCCACAGAGAATTCCAAAACTAGATTGGAGGATTCCACCCAAGAGTCCCTGAACCTAACTGTTGTATAACAGAAGGAAGCATTGTGATCATCCAGGCTGACCTCCTGTAGAGCACAGGCCATAGAACTTTCCCGAAACAATTCCTGGAGAGTGTATTTAGGAAAAACATCCAATAATGAATCCACCACAGCCCTCAATAAATTGTTCCAATCAGATGCTGCTATGAAAAACCTGTTAAAAGTTTGTGCTGCACAGAAAAGTGATGTTCTGAAGTCTTTGGAGATTTTCTGTATTTCCCGTAATTTATGAAGTAAAGAAACTTATAAAGATATAAACGTGGTGCTACCAAATTAATGGCAATGAAAAATACATCACCAACCATGAAATCTGGCCTCCCCGTGTGAAATCAGGTCTTTTGAGTGTTTGTACCCTATATTATACTAACTTCACAGGGGAAACTAGAGTTTTTTCAAATTAGGCATCCTGACCCAAAAGGCATGTGCTAGGGGTCACAAGGTTATTTTAGGTGGAATTGTAGTATTGCCATCCTCACTTCTGCATTTCCTTCAGAGCTGGGTTGCCAGAGAACAATGGCTATTAGCCAAGCACCCAGCTCTGAAGGCAGTGCCCCACAAGCAGAGCAGAAGTAAGGGTGGCATTGCCATACCATGCCAGCCCTACTTCTGTGATGCTACTGGTGACAGCTCTGTCTTTAAAGCTGGGCTCCTGACCAGCAACTGCCAATTTCTGGACACACAGCACTGAAGGCAGCACTGCTGCCTGCAGCAGCACAGAAATATGGATAGTAGTAACACCGCCCCCTTTACAGAAAACTTATAACACCTTCTCCCAATTCTCTCTTTTATGTCAGTACATCTACCATTGCAATAATAAGACATTTCAAATTTAAATAGTTAAAATCAGGGCATGTACTATTCTTAAAATCCTGTGACTATGAATTTGACCAAAATACACTGTGAAATTGGTCAGGTCCTAGATCCAAAGCTCTCTTTCTTGTAAGAATCTTATTTTTAAATTTGCAAGTTTGGTACTTTTAAAGTAGGACTCGCAGTGTCCTGGCTGGCTTTATTTCTATGTCTCATATTGCTGCATTTCCAGTTAATGGTGTGACTGTAATGAGAAGTAATTTAAATAATGGACACTGAAGCAGAAGAAGCTATAAGGACACAATGCAGAAATTGCCACAGTTTATCAACATCACTGGCATCCAGCTCTTCATTATTGCTTTGAGCAGGGTCAAAGTAGTTAAAGTGATGCTGTAAATACTGACTAAAACAAAGCAGCTGTTTATTCATGATTTGGCACAGGATATTTGCAATGAACAAGATACGTTTTGTATTCATGGGTTATTAGGCACAAGAGCATAATTGATATTAACCAACTTTCAGGTTTGCATAACTTTTTATTACAGCTTATCTACATAATTTTTAAATCACAAGTAATATGTTCAAAACAGCAAGTAAAAGGAAATATATTAATAGTCTGTAACTATTATCACTGTGATGCCAGAGAGTGGAGACCTTCAGTGACGCAATTAGGTAAAAGAACCTTAATAAGACAACAATATACATGTTAGTGTCTTATCCTAAAAGGCTACAGTTACACTACAGTACTCTGTCATCAGAAGTCACTGTCAGAAGAGACTTCCCAACAAAACTTCTGTTGACAGAGTGCAGCCACACACAAAAGTAAATCAGAAGAGTACTCCGCTCTGTCGACAGAGCAGCTGGACTGCCTGCCAGTTCTCTTGACAAAACAGGCACCCAGAAACCCAGCAGACAGGGCTGCCCATTGTTATGGATGCACCGTGTGTGGTATGTGTAGAGAGGCTGCCAGGGGAAGTTTACACAACTCTTTTGTCAACAGAAATCTATCTAGGAAGGCATTATGCCTCATAGTGGAGAGGCAGAACCCTGTCAGGGAAGTGCTGGATTTTGTCCACATGCTGTCAACAAAAGGCACTTTGTGTAAATACACAGTGTATTCTGTCAACAAAACTCTCTAGTGTAACCATAGCCAAAGAGTTCTTTTTGGAAGCAAGAAACCGAGACTATTCATGTTGCAATATGTGCTCAAAACTCCCAGTTTCTGCTACTGTTCTTTACTATTGATGCTATTATGCTTTTAGTAAATGCAGAACCTATTCTTAAACAAAAATTCAGTCTTAATTAGTTATGTGCAGCATGACAAAGTCAGTCCTATTCCTGGGCCTCTGTCCTCTGGTCAGTCCATTAGGACCCCTTAAGGGCCTTGTTACCCTTGCTGGGGTGAGGGGTGGTCTGGGGGGAACCCAGCCCCCACCCACTCATGCTGGCCCAGGGACCCCGTGCAGCTGCTAGTGGGAGGAGCTGACTCCCTTAGCCCTTGGCACAGCAACTCTCCTCCCTGGGCCACTTCCCCAGACGATTCCCCCTGGTACCTTCTCGAGGCCGTAGCAGTCATGGGTCCTCACTCTTGATCTTGTAGAAGTTCCCGCTCTCCCTCTGTGATCTCTGGTGTTCCTGCTGTTCTCCTCTGCTCCTCTCAAACGTATTCCCTCTCTGCTCCTGTCTCCTTGCGTCTCTCTGCTCACCTCTCACCCTCTCCCCCTGCCCTTCCCACTGTGAAGGGTTTTAAAGGCCTCTTATTGGCGCAGTCATTGGGGCCAGCTGGCTATAATCAGGCTGAGCCATCTCCCATCCAGCTGCCTGTGATTGCCCTGCAGGTCCTTCTGCTTGTTTGGGCTCCCTCTGAGGGGCCCTTCAAGCTTGGCCCTGCCATAGCAGCCTAAGTATTTTCTGTAAAAGTACATTATGTTCAGCCTAGGAAAAGGGCAGAATCAATAAACAGATACATATAAACATCCTGAATAATTATTTTAAATGTCTTGGTAGGTTCATGACTGGAAGATGCAGAAAAGTCTTGTGTGATCACTGACTACGTCCTCTGATTGTACAGTTCCCCAACAGCAAAGTTCTGGACCTTCATCCTCATCTTCAAGGCAAAAACATGAATTATGCTACTACGCCAAGCCTCCACATCCTGTATGTTTGGATGTGCATAGGCTCTGTTAATGGTAAAATGAGGCAGATGTGCTATGACTCCACACCTTTGTACGTTGATTGGCTGGCTCTGTCTCCTTATGTCTGAGTTCAGATCAGAGTAAAACATAAAATGTTGCTTCCAATTTAAAACAGTTTTAATTTTATACAAGTCAATTAACATTTGTGTGAGACTTCCTTACATTAGGTTAGTAGTGTCAAAAGAAAAATTAGTTTGTTATTAAAGAAATGGTCGATGAGCTAATAAGGCCTACATATTTCTAAATTTATTGATAGCTTATTTAAATGAGATTAATACATAAAACTGCAAAGTTGTTTCAATAATAAGAATACATAAGTTTGTATATTTGTCTTCTGATTGTACATTTGTCTACCTCAGTCAGATCCCATAATGTCAGACCTTCACTGATAAGATAAAGGCGTTGGCAAAGATGGCCTGCCTGGTCGAACCCAGGTGAAATGCAGAGATAACTGCCCGGTGTAGTACCGTCATGGAAATAAAGTCCCTTGTGGCTTCAAATGTGTTCGGGATGGATGGCAGTTCCACCTACTCAATCATCTGGCTCTGGAAGTCCAACAGAACTGGGCTCAACGGCACCCTCAGTGGGGGTCAGGTCAAGTGCTGGCTCCTAAGACTTTGCTATCAAGTGCTCATCTTCAGGAGGCACCATAGTCCAGTGCTGCAGGTCTCAGTCTGAGATCAATTGCTATGCTGTTCCAGTGCTACTTCTGTAGACCTAGGTAGTGGGATTGGTGCCAGCCAGACTTCACTGGTTTTGGTGCCAGGGTGTCGTGGTGCTGAGTGTATCCACAGTCCTTTCTTGGCCCTGCTTCCCTGACAGAGGCAGGGCACTCCACACCAACAAGCTTGGTGCCAGGTCCTGCTGTCCTGAGGCAGGTTGTGGTCTCAGTTCCACCTCCATAAGGATCTGCTTCAAATCAAAGGACCACTCTTTTTCAGTTCTGGGATGAAACCCATCATAAGTCAGTCTGGTGTGTCTCCCCCAGACACTTGAGACAACTGTCATAGGGATCACCCACTGGCATGGGCTAGTGGCCAGATTTGTCGAGTTTGAAGCCTTGGGATTGAGGCATGCTGCAAACTTGAAGGAGAAAAAAAATCAGGGTGGGGAAGATTGTCACTGCTAAACAATTAACAAAGCCGAACTAACAAATACTAACAACTAACACTACTAACATGTAACTATCACTAGGAAAAGAAAATGAGTACTTGCACAAGCACCCCACTACAATTCCAATGATCAGCATTGGTGGTAAGAAGGAACTAAGGAGGCACAGGGACTACAGGGTCATATATTGAGCACCCTGGAGGCACCACTCCAGGGGCTCCACAGCTGACCTGAGGGTGCTGCTAAGGAAAAACCTGTCCGATGACTGTGCATGCAGTACATGCACGCCTTTCTAGACACAATATGAGAAAATATGAGAGAATAACTACCTTTCATTTACCAACCCTGTAACCCAGTGCAAATGCAGAACTATACACAACATACAAATAAAGCAGAAAGAAATGTAAGGGCTTATCTATATAGTCAGCTAGATCATGGCAAGCCAAGGACCAAACGTAAAGAACACTAGCCTCCCATTCACTCAATGGGCATGAGGATCCTGCAGGTCAACATATGGACTAACCCTGGTTGAGAAAAGGGCAGAGGGGAGTCAGTCAAAAGAAATGGCCAGGTGTAAAGTTCAGACCCAATTTGTGTCTGACAGTCCCACCATTAGTGATGGGAAAGCGGAAGCTAAGGTTTTGGTTCAAATTTCTCTCTAATTCTAACAACACACATGTATATATCTCACAGTGCACCTGGTACTTCTAATTCAGTACTCCATTATGCGCAGTTTTTAAATAGGTTTATGAAGCTGAGTTGAAAAGTATGTCAAAAAGACAACAAAAAAGGAAACATTGTCAGAGAACTAAAGCGTATGGAAAGATGGAAATGTTTACTTTCAGAGATTTATAAATGGAAGGACACCCTTAAAAAGGAAATTAATTTAATTAGTTCACTCTCACCCACTCACCTCCTCGGTGCCCAAGAAATACTGCACCGATCTCAAACACCTGCCTGCCTCTTGCACAGTTAGAGGTACTTAGTCTGTATGACAATTGGTCTGTTTGTGCCATTAGCAATTTGCTTTGCACACATTTTATAATCTGTTTTGAAAAGGTACCATAGAGCAAAATACCATAAAAGAGTTACCATAAAATGTGCCTATTCAAAACAAGTTCATATTCAATTATGTTTATTAATAAATATATCATGAATAGAATTAAAATAACTATTTGAAATGAATGATTTCTTTTTGTTACGCACCAAGTGCACAGATTTACAACCATACTGAGATTTTATTATTATATCAACAAATAAAGATATTGTAAAATGAAAACAGTAAGAGACTCCATGAGCTTTATTGTTAATAAAAGTTAAAGTAACTAGTGACTACAGCCACACTTGAATTGCTATGCTCACTTGCTTCCAACTCTGTAAAAATGCAGCAAAATTTTCAGGATTGGGCCTTTTGCATTCCCAATCACTTGTACCTACCGAAATAAATTACCTTCTATCCACTGGATGTAAGGCTAGGATAATTTTTAAGATCTGATTAAAAACCTCTTTACAAAACTTTAGGGAAGAAAAACATGTTTTCTTTGTTGTGAGTTCTCCAAGTATAATATGGAAAAACAGACTGGGAATTAATATCATCTTTTAAAAAACTGGAAATCCAATTATTGTTTGTAATAAACATTAATGGTCTTTCGTGCTCTGAGAACACAAATTGTCCAAGGGCCAAACCAGGAGTTCAATTTTACTATGCACTAATGAGTATATTTACATACAATTCTCTAAAATTTATGTATAACATTATCCACAGACAAAATCTGATACCAGTAGGATTTAACCAAAAAAAAAAACAACCAACCAACCAACCAATTTTCCTTCAATCAAAGTGAACACTAAATGTAGTTCCTTCATTCCATACACATATAATCCTTCTGCTGGAACTGGCAGCAAAAATGGCCAGGTTAAATATGTACGGGTTCCTTTTCAACAGTACAACATAAACCCATCTTGAGCCCCAAAGCAGTAAACTGGCACAATTACATACCACCCTCAGAGTGCCTCTAAGATGCAATACTTCCCCTCTTTTAAGCACAAAGTCTGAGCACAGAAACAAAACTTTTAATAAAAGAAGGGCCAGAAGCAACAAACCCACCCAAGTAGTCTCCTTTTGCCCAGGGTTCTTATGTCTGGAAACCAAAATATCCTTTCACTTACCCCTCCTTTCTCCACACCTCACTCTTTGGTCAGTGTAGACTCAGAGTTCAGAGATATATCTGCAGTTTGTGCACCCCAAGTGGAGATGAGGCATAAGGCACCACCACGTACTTCTCCTGCCATTTGCCTGCCAGTTTGACAGTTGCTCACCACTCAGCAGGCCACTGTCTTGTCTGCAAGGACATGTTCTGGTCTCACCACTTATCTCTAAGGCTCTCCTAGATTTCAGCTCACAGTGCTATCAGCTGTTTGCCCTTAGCATAGAAGCCTCACTGCTAATGCCTGTCTCTTGCATCAGAGATACTATCCCAAAGCAGGACTAATGCTTGGACTTGTTATACCCCACAGAGCCAAAATCACTGATAACCAAGAGTCTCAACTGAGACTCAACTAGCTTTTTTATTACAAAGTGGAGATAGTGGTGTCTAAGACCCTTTGGCAGAGGCTACACTACCAAATACAAACACCCATCCCCTCTCAATTCACTGAGCTTTGGCACTCCTGTCCCCTGCCTAGCAAGTGTCACTTAGTTGAGGTGAGTCCTTCAATCAGGGCGTGCCAAGCATAGTTCTGCTGCCTTTGATTCACACAAGGATAACAATACTTGAGGGCCCTTCCCAATGACAACAAGATTTGTGATACAACACCAAAGTCATCATTTTGGCAAAGCAGTCCCATCATCCTGAGCGGCTAGGCATGATGGCTGTAGCTATGCAAATTAGGGTGACTCCTTAAGTCCTCTTCCCCTGCTCATCACTAGATGTCAGGAGGGAGCTCATTCAGACAATGCTTACAGACATCAAAGTTACAACTTTTATCACTTTATAGAAAAAAACAACACACTGCTGAAGCTGTATCTAATGATTACGAGAGATCATTTTCCATACATGAAAAGCTTTGCTTCACGGTGTCAAACAGTTGGGGATTACAAAGTTTGGGAAAGTTATGTCTCTTCTTCAGTGTGACAGCTTCAATGATGAGGGAAAAGGTATGCTTCTCTGCACTGCCAGAGGAGAAAGAAACATGCCAGCAGTTGACATCTTGCTGTCTACAGTATTCACAAGGCCAGTTCCTCATTTAAAGTCAACATTAGATGGTGACCTCTCAGGAGATTATCATCCTTTACTGCTGTCAAGTAAAAAAGGGTATGCACCACCATATTTTTAGTAAAACATTTTAGAGCTACAACAAAAATTCTTCCAATTTATTTGTATGCACTTGTCTCCATTTTGATTTCCAAAAGTAATGAAAAAAAAAAACCCTTTTAATCTCTGAATTTATATTTCAGTTTCTGCAGGCTCAGTCCTAAAAACAAATTCAGAAACATTCCCAGCATCACTGGGGAATCTTATAATCTTATTAAACAAAATAGTTTCCTGCAGACTTATGCATCGAGACACGTATGAGTCAGTTTCTGAAGGCTGCCTTTCTCACGCTTATGAAAATTGTAGAACTTTAGTTCAGGATGTGCCACATGCAAGCCTTTCTGCATACACAATGTGTTAAGTCATGCTTCCCTCACAAGGCTATATGGAAATCAGAGCCGTGCTTCAAATCTGAACCCAACCATAAACCTCAACATTTATGCTTACCTTCAATTTCTCTACATAAAAACTGAAATGTTCATTATATACTTGAATGTTTAATCTTTCTTACTCCAAAACAAAAATAATATATATTTAAGAGAGACATTTTATTAGGCTCATGGGCTAACGGGGGAAGGAAAAGGAAAGCCATTATTTTAAAGGCAGAAGGATGTTTGGAATTTGCCCATTTGTTTTCCTCCTAGGTTTTGATTATGCAAAAATGCATTCTACTTGTGTGAGTAAAGTAACACTTCTCATTTTTTATACAGTGATTCCAAAGCATTTTACAAGGATAGGTAAACTTTATTATCCCCACTTTTTAGACAGACAAAGGAGTGTTAAAGAGCTTCACTTTATTACTATTATTGAATGTTGTGGTAGTGTTTAAAGACCAATCAGGATAGAAACATATTGTGCAACGTGCCATGCAAATGGCGTCTCCGGATCATCACCTTATCATAGTAAGTGGGCTTGTGTGTTACAATGATCCCAAGAGTGATGTCGTAGGGAATCTCATACTCCCAGCAGGGTCACCCAGCGTGGCAAGATCAAGGGGGAGGGTCCAGACAAAGAACAATCCTAGAAGTCCTCAATGGCAGAGTAGGTGGATGATAGCAAGGGTAATGCTAGAATGGTTGTGAAAGTGGATGAAGGCTGCAGCAGACAGGAAACTCCCAGTCATCATGGATCTCATGCCATTGGATGTGAGCCTTCTGTCTGCCAAGAACCGTGTGGTAGCTGCAGTGCAACAGTCCCCCCATGTTAAAAGAAATCACACACAGGCATCTTCCTCTGTGTACTACTCGCCTCCTTCCTTCTGCTTCTTCTTGGTGTCGACATTTGGAAGAACCTTGCCTAAGACTGTAGCCGGTGGAGAGCAGTAATCCATGAGGAGGTGGTACATTTTGGGAAGTCCCACTGAAATGCAGACAAGGAGATGCAGAGAAGAAGAAAAGAGTGGCAAAAAACTGTCCCAAGCTGCTTCAAAAGCTACTGACACCTGCCCCTTATGTGATAAGATCTGTGGCTCCAGAATCTGGCTGATTAGCCATCAATGAACTCAAATAGGAGGGTGACATTAAGACATCTTATTTATAATTGAGTGACCACCAAGAATTCAAATAGGTTAAAATGTATAAAACACAGAACAGTTGTTTATCACTTCAAAAACTCAGCCAAGAACTGTTTTTATCATTTGTCTCTAATAGTTCATATGAGTACAGGATGTTCACAGGAGAAATGAACCATGCAATGTTCAAGTTTTTCCATAAGTTTCCCCCAACCAAGGTCATTCCTCAGTTTCTGTTTTAACATATTGTCATCATTCTTTGCTACCCCAGCCATCACTCCATTTACAGTTTACCACTATTTCATTCAGAGTCAATGCCTGAAAGGAGATGATCTGAAAGACCCAGATTCTCCAAAATCATTGGTATTTCCCACCCATTTATTATACTGTTGTCTTCAAGGTTGCTATTTTGAGGTAAGTGATTTTCTCAGGCAGAGCTCTTCTTGGACTTGAGCCTCCTGCGTGATACAAGGTATCCATAAAGTTACACAAAAATACTTAATCTTGGTTGAGGCACCTGTTTTTGTCTTTTCTTTTTATTAAAGTCATCCCATCTCACAGATGGTGATGCAATCTCCAGTGGGCACTGCAGGTTAGCAACAATATAGGAATTGGTTTGAAATGCCTGTGATGGTCCTACATGACTGATTAAGCTCAGTATCAATTTTCTGTGCTTGACTTCAGTATTACCATACTGAAGCACAGTACTCCAAAATTAAGTAACAAAGGGCAAGATGGGCTCAGCTCCCCATTTTGTGTTGGCCAATTTCTGGAATATACAATTCCAGAAGCTGACTTTCTTTTTCAACCTTTTGATCTACTTTTTGAAATGTCAGCGTTCTGTCTAATGTGAACTCAAGTTACATCAGATATTCATAGTGCTCAGGGACTGTACCATCATATGACATCTGGAGTTTTACCATGGCATGGTGATGCTTCCAAGCTTTTATCTGAATAGAGTTGACATTCAGGCTCCACATGCAACAGTATTTTCCAAGTTAGGAGCCAGTTAGAATATCCTCAAATCTTTCTGATTTGGTGGCATTGCATAGGTCATGAGTATACATTAATCTTTACGTGTGAAGGAATTATGGGCGGTCAGTTGTCTTTATATTAAACCACAAGGGTAGTGGACTTTGGGTCTATCCATTCTGCTGAATACACCATCACTTCTCCCTGAACATACTGCTATTTCTAAAACTTTTTCCCAGTTTAAGTAGATGTGAATGATGGTTGACAGTGTCACAAGCAGCCAACAGAACAATGAACACAGCATCTGCAATTTTGCAGGTTTTGAGGACATAATTGATATACAGAATTAAGTTTGCAACTTGATCACAGCATGAACATTCAGGGCAGAAGCCAGCTTGATCAACCATTAGCTGCCAGTCCAATATTGGTACTATTTTATTCATTATCTGTTCATATAGCTTATCTGTTGAGCACAGGAATGAGCTTGGTCAATAAATCATGACACAGGGCCATAAGGGCTGTGTCTACACTACAAAAATAACTTCAAAGTTAAGCGTCTGCACACACCCTACGTTGAAGTTAAACTTTGAAGTAAGGCACTACTGCATTCCCAAGAATGAAGTAAGGACTTTGAAGATGGGCTCCCAACTTCGAAGTTAACTTTGAAGTAACAGAAAATGTGTGTAGACTCTCTGCTGGCTACTTCAAAATAGTGCCCAACTTCAAAGGTAACTTTGAAGTTAGTTCCTAGTGTAGACACACTCTATGGCTATGTCTACACTGGGACGCTACATCGAAATAGCTTATTTCGACGCAGCGAAATCAAAATAAGCTACTTCCACACATAGCGTCCACACATCCTCCAGGGCTGGTGCCATCGACATTCAACGTCGATGTAGGAAAGTGCTACATCGAAATGGGCCCTGCAGGGGAGCGTCTACACACAAAAGCAGCCCCAATCAGAATAAGGGGACTAGGAAAGCCTGTGGACAGGGTCACAGGATGGACTAACCCTTCTGGGGCAACAGCAAGACACTCCCTTAAAGGGCCCCTCCCAGACACACTCGGCCTGCACAGCACGAGGTCCGCAGAGCCGACAACCGGTTGCAGACCCCGTGCACGCAGCATGGACCCCCACCTTCAGCAGCAGCAGCCAGCAGCCCTAGGCTAAGGGCTGCTGCACACGGTGAGCGTAGAGCCCCACAGGGGCTGGACAGAGCATCTCTCAACCCCTCAGCTGATGGCCGCCATGGAGGACCCCGCTATTTCAACATAGTGGGACACGGATCATCTACACATGCCCTACTTCAACGCTGAACATCGAAGTAGGGCACTATTCTCATCTTCGGATAGGAATAGCAATTTCGACATCTTGCCACCTAATGTCGATTTCAACGCTGAAATAGCACACTTCTAGTGTAGACACAACCCATGCTATTTCGACGTTGTGCCAGCTACTTCGAAGTAGCCAGCTAGTGTAGACACACCCTATGTGATTTAAGTAGTGCAACCATTTTAGCTTATCTCTATAGTCTGGGTATCTGCATTGCCTCCATGCAACCGATAAAGTAGCTGCTTCTGTACTCATGTCCCAAACTGCAATAACAGTTCATTAGATAGCCCATCTAGCCAAGCTACTGTTCCACATTTCAGCAGTTTCATTGTTACTGTCAATTCCATAGTGCTGAGCTGCACATTGTAGACCTTTCTGGTACTGAGGAGTGAGCAAAGCTCTTGCTTAAATTTACTATATGGTCTTATTTAAGGATAAGCTGGTGCTAAACTTGATTGGCACAGACTGCAGTGATTAATTTTGGTTGTTGGTTCAAGGCACAGCTTCCAAATGGTGGCCCGTGATTGTTGCCATTATAGCACTGGTTTGTTATTTCAATCCTGTGCTTCCAAAGTTTGTGCTGCTCCTTTCCCATAAGACAAACAATACGGTCAGGCTGGGGAGTCAGGACAAATTCTTAAGAAAAACAATGGGATGCCTACAAATGCATATGATCACACAGCAATTCAATGACAAAGTTGGAAATAAAACCCAGCTTGACCAATTCCCTGTTCTGTGCCATTCCCACTCAATCATTCTGCCTCACAAGCGTTGCAAGAGCAATCCTTAGATTTTCACACAAAACTAAGTCAAACTTCTGAGCTTCATGCTTCTGACTATTCTCAGCCATCAGTTTCTTGGAACAGCATTAATTACAATTAAACTGAAATTAACTAATGAGTCTCTCTTATTAGTTAGTAAAAGACAATGCTGCCACAAAGCTCAGGACTCAGCTTACTCAGCTGCATTCTCTGCTTGATAGAGGCTCAAAAGTAGTGACACATATTAGATGGAGGATAAAAATTTCTTGCCCAGACGTGAAGTTCTTCAATTCTTAATAAAATAAAGGCATAACAAGAGTTACTGTGGAAGTAATTTTTGAAGGGGGCTGCAAGAAGTCCTGACTCTTTTCATCACTATTAACACACTGCATACTATTATGTACTGTATTCTTATTCAAACCTAGGAAATGTCCCAAAATATAGAAAAATAGTAGCAAGTAAGAACATCAGTATGCACGCCCTATAATGTAATGCAATTTATAAAGATGACATCCAAAAGTGTCAACTCAAGACATCCAGTACTTCCAATTACACAGTTATAGAGAAGACACAATGACTGACAGCATTCACGCATCAAGTCAACTGCAGAGTGCTGTAACAGCATATTTTAATTCTGATAAAATTAAATTGCAAGCATTCTGAAGAGTCTTTCAAGACAGGATTCTACCCAGGTCGACTAAGAATTAAAGAGTTAATTAAGATGGCATTATTTAAAAAAACCCTAATTAAAAATGCACTCTCAGTTTAGACTAAACTCTTCTTAAATTACTAGGTGTGAAAAACAGACCCATCTACTCCTGACTCAAACACGTGGGGCTGGATTTGCAACCGCTAAACATACATCAGATCTTAAGTATAGAGAAGTCACATGAGAATCACACCACTTTTAAAAGAAAAAAAGACAGATTTTTTTTTTTTGGCAACATCTCCATTCGTATCCACTTGAAAACTACTCCTATTTCTGTCACTCAGAATCTGACAACCCTTCAGGATATTTCTCAATTTAAGCAAAGAAAGTGCATTTAGCTTTCTAGACGATAAAAAACACTGCACAAGAACATCCTAAGTGAAAATTATTATTTTAATTTACCAAGTAAAGGCAACACCATAACAACCAGCGTTATTATGCTATCTCTTTTGCAATGAGGAAGTTACAGAATTTACACTGGTTTGAATTTGTCATGAAAAAGTTACATCTTTGATATACATTGATATCTGTTTCTCCTATAAAGCAGTCTACAATAGTGCCTTGATTTACGTGACGGTTGCATTCCCATGTGCCCTTGTGTAACTCAAATTTTGTGTAATATAATATATGGAGATACACAGCTCACAGAACTGGAAGTGACCTCAAGAGGCTTTTGAATTCAGTCCCCTGCCCTCTTGGAAGGACCAAGCACAATCCCCTCCCCTCTTTCTTTTTTAATCTATTTGACCCGGAGCCCTCAATGCCCCTCAAGGATTGAGCTCACAACCCTGGGTTTAGCAGGCCAACACACAAACCACTGAGCTATTCTGCCCCAACAGGGTGGGGTGGGGGCAGCCTTCCCCCCCCCCCCGGGTAGAACACATGTTCTGGAGCTGGGGAAACAGCAGAAGCAGGTGGATCTCTTTTTGCAAGGTAAGCCCTGGAGCTGGGGGAAAGAGGACAAGGGTTAAGCCCGGTGGTGGGTTGGGGTTGTGGGCAGGGGGCTTAAGCCCAGGGTGGGTTATGGATGTAGGGGGGCAGGGTGCAGTTGAACCAGAACCATGTACAAAGGGGTGGTTGAACTAGGGCGGGGGGGTTGAGCTACAGCCATGTGCAGGGGTGTTGAGCTGGGCCACAGGGGGTTTGAAGCAGGGCTGCACATGGGGTGGGTGGGGGTTGAACCAGGGCTGGGGGGAATTTGAACTGGGGCAGGGGGTTTGAGCTGGAGCCGTGCACAGAGTGGGGGTTGAACCAGGGCAGGGAAGGTGAGTTGGGCCGTGGGGAGCTTGACCTGGGGTAGGGGGAGTTGAACCAGAGCCACACACAGAGAGGGGGTTCAGCTGGAGCCATGCTTGGGTGGCGAGCCAGCGAGATTTGTGGGCTTTGCCTACCCTTGAACAATATCATCTGCATTTGGAATTTTCCAGTGTTGCAAAAGATATTTACAGCTAGGTGCCCCCACGCCTGAAGGAAGTATTGCAGCACTTTGTAATGGAGTGGTCTAGAGAGAAATGACGACTGAGAAAGTGTCAAGCATATTGTTCATGACTGGCAGATACTGTCCATGAGGACAATGCTGCGTGCAATACACCATTTCTACAATTTTATGGCCTCTGTACAAAGCAATCGTGACCTCTCCCTGACAACTAATATAAACATTGTGGTGTTATTGTCCACAACGTTTCGGATGGTCATCCTGAAGGGCTGTTTGCAAATGTGTTTGTTCTACTGCCATAGATCTAGGATGGGGCTCCAACCCACCCCCACTGCCCCCAGTTTTCTTTTCTGTTTGGAAGTAGTTTTAATAAATTTTTTCCCTTCATGTTGTTTCAGAACTTGTGACCTGAATAAATTGGAGGATTGGGCCAAAAGAAATCTGATGCGTTCAACAAGAAGTGTAGACTCCTGCACCTGGGGCAGAAGAATTCAAAGCATTGTTATAGGCTGGGGAACGACTGGCTAAGCAGCAGTACACAGGAGAGGGACCTAGGGGTTATGGTGGATGAAAGGCTGGATATGAGTAAACAGTGTCCCCTTGTAGCAAAGAAGGCTAATGGCATACTACAGTGCATTAGGAGGAGCATTTCAAGCAGATCTAGAGAATTGGTTGTTCCCCTCTATTCGGCACTGGTGAGGCCACATCTGGAATATTTTGTCCAGTTTTGGCCCCCATCCCCCCATGTTATTAAAAGGATGTGGACGTACCGGAGCAGATTCAGAGGAGGGCAACAAAAATTATTAGGGGCTGAAGCAGAAGACCTATGAGGACAGGCTGATGGATTTCGGCTTGTTTAGTTTACAGAAAAGGAAACTTAGGGGTGGTTTAATAGCAACCTTCAACTTCCTGAAGGGGAGCTCTAAAAAGGAGCATGAGAAACTGTTCTCAGTGGTGTTGGATGGCAGAACAAGGAGTAATGGTCTGAAGTTGAAGAGGGAGAGGTGTAGGTTAGATATTAGGAAAAACTACTTCCCTAGGAGGGTGGTGAAGCATTGGAATGCACTGCCTAGAGAGGTGGTGGACTCTCTATCCCTCGAGGTTTTTAAGCTCCAGCTTGACAGGGTCCTGGCTGGGATGACTTAGTTGGGGTTGATCCTGCCTGAAGCAGGGGGCTGGACTAGATGACTTCCTGAGGTTCCTTCCAGCCCGATGATTCTATGCACCTTACTGTGCCTTCTGTTACTATATTTTATTATTTATATTAGAGTTGCACCGAGAAGCCCTTATGGCACCATTGTGCTAGGCAATATACAAACAGAAACAAAAGAGACAGTCCTGGAAGTGTTATCTTAGTAATTATCTTAGAAACACTATCATTTTGGGATGAAAAACTAAAAACAAAGGTTCTCAGAAAATCAAAATCTGAGTGGTTTACTGCTACCACCCACCTAAGTCAGAAAACAAGGTGTGAGAAGTATGAGACTGGAAGGAGCAAGAAGCACTGAAAAGTTCATTATTGCTGAAAATGGCCTGTCTCTTGAAAATTAGATCAACCCAGATGTTATAGATTTGTGGCATTTGAAGCTGCAGAAACCGGTTTAATTAAATTAGATGAGAATGTCACAAGTGCATGATTTTTCTGTTTTAAAACATTAGTGCTTGGTTATGTGCTTGTTACTTGACCTCAAAAGCAGCAACAATGCTCCAAGAAAAGATCAGATCGTATCACAAGTGTGCACCCTAGCTTGGTACTGTATTATTGGTAATGAGCAATCAGAGAGAAGTTGCATGGCATTTCAAAAAAACCTTTATACTGCCAAACATTATTTTATTTAACTGCAAAAAATATATCAGTTTTCAAATCAGGTGCTTTGGTGGATAAAGTCAAGTGCTGCTAATTAAGAAAATGAGTGATGAATCATAATCCCAGCATCACTCATTACACAAAATTGCACTGAAAGTGACTTTACGGGACTGAGTTCTAGAACTGAAATAAGAATATGAAGTAACTGAATTTCAAAAAGCTTTCAACATTTTTATGATAACATATTATTTTGCATGATACAGAAACTTTCATCCCAAAATTTCAAAGCATTTTACAAACATTATTTCCTTTTTGAAAATGGAGAAACCACAGCACAAAGCAAATAAGTGATTATCTCATGGATGCCCAGTGAGCCACTGACAGGGCAAGGAAGTCTCTTGAGTTCCAAGCCACTGCTCTAACCACTAGGGATGGGAATCAAATCTAAAATTTGACATAAAATTCAGCATGCTAGGCAAAACCCACTAGGCAGCCTTCTTGCTACCTCCTCCTATCCTTTCCAGCTCCAGAAGACCACGTCTTGTAAATCCAAGTAATACAAATACATGTGACACCCAGCATCCACCACTCTGCTGTAGAGTGCCCCAAACATGGGTGGTATTGAGCAAAGATCAGGTTGTCAGTGTACTACAGCCTTATCTGGTGCTTCAGCTAGCTGATGGGGCTCATCTCTTCCCATTAGTATTACTCTATGTCTATTTGTCAGTACAATCCAGTGTAATATCATAGATCTACAACAAATAATAAGGGCCTTATGAACAGGATGAAGGACCATATCATGAGAAGCAATGCCTGAAAAAGACTTAGGGGTCCTGGTAGATAACCAACTGAACATGAGGTCTCAGTACAATGATGTGGCAAAAAGAACTAATGCAATTCTTGGATGTATGAGGAGGACAATATTGAGCATGCAAGCTGAGAAATTATATTATGTCTGCATTTGACACTGGTACCCAAGCTACCAAAATTCTGTGCCCAGTTCTGGCGACTACAATTAAAGAGAAATGTTTAAAAATGGAAAGGATTCAAAGAAGAATAAGGAATATATCTACATGACTGGAAAACCTGTCTTACAGTGAAATTCTTAGGGAATTCAATCCATTTAGCTTACCAGAGAGAAGCTCACGGGTGATTTTAACACAATCTATAAGTAGCCAAATGAAGAGCAGAAATTTAACAGTCCATCAAGCCCAGCATCCTGTTTTCCAACAGTAACCAATGCCAGATACTCCAGAGGGAGTGAACAGAACAGGCAATCATCAAGTGATCCCTCTCCTATCATCCATTTCCAGCCTCTGAGAAATACAGGCCAGGGGCACCATTCCAACCCATCCTGGCAAATAGCCATTCACGCTCCTAACCTCAATGAATGTATCTAGTTCTTTTCTGAACCCTGTTAAAGTTCTGGTCATCACAACATCCTCGGACAAGGAGTTCGACAGGCCAACCGTCTGCTGCATGAAGAAAAACTTCCTTTTGTTAGTTTTAAAATTACTACTCCCACACCAGTCATGATGTTATAGACTTCTGTGATATCTCCCCACCCCTCATAGTCTCCTCTTTTCTAATCTGAAAATTCCCTGTCTTTTTAATCTCTCTTCATATGGCATCAGTTCCAAACCCCTTTTAGCTTTGTTGCCCTTTTCTGAACCTTTACCTGTACCAATATATATTTTTAATATATTCTCTGTCTTATTCTCTATCCTTTTTTTAATGATTCCTAACATTCTGTTTGCTTTTTGACTGCTGCTGCACAATGAGTGGATGTTTTCACAGAAATAGCCACAGACTCCAAGATCACTCTCTTGACTAGTTATAAAGAAACTGGTCCCCATCATTTTGCATGTATAGTTGAGACTAGTTTTAACAATCTGCATTTCTTTAAATTTCACTTGCCATTTTGTTGCCCAGTCACTTAGTTTTGTGACATCTTTTTGAAGGTCTTCACAGTCTGTTTTGTTCTTAACTATCTTGAGCAATTTAGTATCATTGCAAATTTTGCCACCTCATTGTTTATCCATTTCTCCAAATCATTTATAAATAGGTTGAATAGGGTTGATACTAGCATGGACCACTGGGGAACAACACTAGTTATCGCAATCAGTTCTGAAAATTTACCATTTATTCCTACCTTTTGTTTCCTGTCTTTAACCAGTTTTCAATCCACAAGAGGGCCTTCCCTCTTATCCCATGACAACTTACTTTACTTAAGAGCCTTTAGTGAAGGCCTTTGTCAAAGGCTTTTCGTAAATCTAAGTACACTATATCCACTGGATCTCCCTTGTCCACTTGCTAACTGACTGCCTCAAAGAACTCTAGTGGACTAGTAAGGCATAATTTCCCTTTACAGAAACCATGTTGACTTTTCGCCAAACACATTGTGTTTACTTATGTGCCTGACAATTTTATTCTTTACTACAGTTTCAACTACAGTCTTCCCCTGCCTTATGAGGGTAAGTCGCTCCTGAAAAACCCCTATTAGGGTGAATTCTCATAAGTCAAAAATGTAATTACCATTAATTTCATTGGGAAAAAATGTTATGCAATCCTGAGCCCCAAAATTTACACCCATTTATGGTAAAACAACACCAAATCCCATTAAAATGAACACACTTACTTCAATGGTTAACATTAGTTATCATAACACAACCTAACAAGGTATTGTCCCTCCATTAATTACAGTACAAAAAATGGGGAGGAAGATCTGCCAGGAAGCCAACACCACCTTGTTTTGCATCATCACCAGGATGCGGTCGCTAGGCTGCAGTAGGAAGTGGGAATTCAGGAGAGGTGCAGAGCTCACAAAAGTCCTCCCAGTAGTGTGGCCTGGGGAGCAGAGCCTGGGGCTGGGGGGCTGTCCCAGGTACAGGGCTGTAAGGGGAATAGAAATCGAAGAGCACTTGGGAGGGAGGCGCAAAGCCGGGTAGCTGCCCGTGGCTGCAGAAGCGGGGCCAGTTCAAGGGGCCAGGCAGGGCGGAGCAGGGCATGGAGAGGCAGGCCGGCCTAAGCGCAGCTTAGATTAAGCGGGGATGGGGCAGTGCCAGGGGCTGGCTGTGGAGGGAGCTAGGCAGGCGCAGGCACACGGGGCCCTTGGCTGGCGAGGGGCGACACCTCGCTCATGTGGGGCTGCACGGTGGAGAGGCCCCACCAGCGGCGGCTGAGGTGCTAAATGCGACGGAATGCCGCAGGCGGCAAGAGGCACCCGAGGCGCAGCTGCACACGGTGGGCAGCGGCGGCTCCCCAGCCACCCAGGGGGCGAGTGGTAGGGGTGGGGCCAGGATGGGCTGCGTGCCCAGCATCCACGTCTCGCAGGAGCCCCTGGGAGCCTGTGGCCGCCAGCCAGGCCGGGGCATGCTGCTGCTGCAGCACCGAGGCAGAGACCCAGACCAGACACAGCAGTGTATCCTCATAAATTCGAGGAAATGTCTCGTAAGATGAAGTAGTGGTATTAAATGAAACTCCTCGTAAATTCGAATTCTTGTAACCCGAAACGGCGTATCTCAGGGTATGACTGTACAAACAAGTATTTTATTAACTGCTTGGTGTATCTGAAAATAGATGTGACTGACATGTAAAAAGCTCCTTTAAATGGTTCAAAAGCATCATATTACTCCTCTTCATCTTCTTGCATTCCTTCATTTTTTGCACAGGAGTTTATTACATTTTGTGCATTTGTGGAAGATCTTATCAGATACCAAAGTCAGCTGCCAGAGTACACCCTGTAATAAACATGCACTTCCTTTCAGCTATAGGATGTCTCTTAACTGCTCTCTTTTCAACTTGAACATTGCTCCAGTGGCTAGAAGTACACAGAAATCCCTCTGAATTCAAAACCCAACCATGACTGTGAAAGGGCAGAACTCCTCACCATGTGACTGCAGAATATTAAACAGAACATGTCATAGTGTCCTCTTCTCATTAGCAAACTCTGTAATCGTCATTCACCACAACCTACTTCATTTAAAAAAAAAACAAAAGCAAAAAAAAACAGATACTACTTTCCTCAGTCTGTATTACTTCCTGTGTAGCAAGAAACAAAAAGATTGAAGAGACAGAGATTCAGAAAAAGTAGGCCAAAAGTAATTCCAAGGGAAGAATGAGTTTTCAGAAGACACAATAACTCTTGCTATTGAACTGGATTT
This sequence comes from Carettochelys insculpta, assembly GCF_033958435.1. Classification (NCBI taxonomy): domain Eukaryota; kingdom Metazoa; phylum Chordata; order Testudines; family Carettochelyidae; genus Carettochelys; species Carettochelys insculpta. The sequence goes on along the minus strand of NC_134147.1, from coordinate 46,681,491 downwards.
TTCTTTTCTAGATGCCATTTCTGGATAATCTTCAAAAATGTGTCTCTGCAAAATAGCCAGTATCTTATAACTTCAATACCCTGAATGAGTCAGATGGAGTCCCAGCAGATCCAAAAAGAAGCTAAAACTCGCTTTTAGGCAACAGATTCTTTGCAGTGCATGTTTGCTACAATTAGAAGATTGTATAACACTCAGTATCAGCCCTTACTTTCTGTTATTTTCTACTCCCCAGGCCTCCCAGATACTTATGCGCTACACTGTACAACTTCCATGCTGTTGGTGCAGAAAAGATTGCATTTCAACAATTCCAGCATTCCACTGAGCCTCCACAATCTTCAGTGGAGCTGAAGCATGGGGATGGCCTCTATAATTCACTAAATGAACTAAACACATTTTTTCATAGAGAAAGTTGTTTACCTAAATATTATCTGTACCTCATGCAAAACATTTTAAGGCTAAATTGGCCTCAATACTGAAATATTTATGGGAAAATTGTTTTGAATAAAGGAGAGCATATATAGTATGATCCACTATTCCAATGGGAATAGATTTGGTTTAAGGCAGGGAGAAAGACATTTAAGGGGAAACCTATGGGAAAATATCATATTTTAGCGTTTTTTTAATCTGTTCAGGCTGTTTGATTTGATTGAAAACAAGTATAATGAAGTCCATATATTTTAAATACTCTATTATACATACAAATTAATGTGGTTAAACATCAAATTCAACAGCTACTAAAATAAATGTTAAAATAGTTGTATTACATTTAATCATGCTATTGGAACAAACCCAGATAAAATTTGTTAAGATAAATCTCATCTACAAGATTTAAAAAACATAGGTATGATATTTCTAGAAAAATTACAATTATCAAATAACCATTAATTCATATTACCTATTTGATGTAGGCACCATGCAGCTAATATGCTTTGCATATCCATATTTTATCTCACTTTTTACTAATTTTCTTACACTCTACTAGGAGGATTCCAATGATATTTCTATCCAAAATCTAGAATGCAAGCATCCCAGTCTAAGACCTGAGAGTTGCATTTAGTGGCAAGTGCTGCAGATACCAGAATCAATGTGGAAGAAAGGGGATTTTCCCTACTTTTTTCATAAGTTACCCTTTTAAATGCTAATGTGAAAAGCATGCTAAACATATTTTATATTTGATTACACTCCTTTTATCTCTTCTATTTCTCTTTCCATCCCACTGCCTTACCTCTAATCCAACCAACAAACAGATCCTTTGTGTATCTTGCTCCTGTATATTCTATTGTTATTTTGGGGAGGGGAAGCTGGTCTAGTGTTCTTGCGAAGAATACTTCTCCCATGTCTTCAACTGGTCTCCTCTCCAGTACATTAACGAAGACTCCTATTGCAAAATTATGCATAGTATGTGGAACCCTACATGCATTGTTAAACAGAACAGAAGAATGCAGCAGTAACATTACTTACCAGAACCACATGCAGGGGAGTGCAGGTTCTCAAACCACTATTTCTGGTGCTAGCGTAACTGTGCCACTGCTTTTATAGTTCAACTAGTAAAACAAAAATTATCAGAACAGCTGAGTGGGGCCACAAGAACATAATCAACCTCTTTTAATGACCAATTTATATATTTTGGATTACAGGATTTTCAACTGGAATTACAGCTGTGAACCATCAATTGTTTGACCATGTAGAAGGTCTGGAGATAGCATGTACAGAGGCTAGTTTTAGGCCACTGGAAAAGATTACATTAACTGGCAAAGAAAGGAGCCAATACCTTTTTCTACATAAAACACAGTGGCTGCAGCTATACTACATTCTCCTTTTGGAAGGGGAACGCAAATGCAGCCTATCAAAATGCAAATGAGGCACTGATTTACATATTGTGTGGCTCATTTGCATAATGCCAGCCACTCACTGTTCCAGAAGTGCTGTTTTTGGGGAAAAAAAACAAGCAGCATAGATAGGATTCCTTCGAAAATAAACCCTATCTACACTGCTTGGTTTTTTTTTTTTTTCAAAAACAGCACTCCCAGAACAGCGAGTGGCTGGCATTATGGAAATAAGGTGCATGATATATAAATCAGTACCTCATTTACATTTCCAATTGGCCACATTACATTCCCTTTCTGAAAGTGGAATGTAGCATAGCCGCAGCCATTCAGTAGCCCTTAGACATGGACTAGAAGTCCTAAAATCTTCTGAAAACCTTATCACCGCATAGAAGTGTAAAGATCTTCATAGAAAAACACTCTTTCTAAGCACAACAGTGCAAGTAAAATACAATGTAAATATTTTCTTTTGCTACTTTAATTTTGAGCAAATTAAGTACTAATAAAATCTCTAAAATTGTAGTTTGCAAATAAGTAATATTATGGTAAAAATCAGAAATGTACATGGCAACCAATTTATTGTTCTTTAAACAAGATTTTCAATCTTGGACAGAATAATACACTTTCTAAATTAGAAACATCCTGAACTTATACTTTATTATAAAGTATTTCACAAGGTTTACTACTATAACAGCATCAATACTCCAATTGTTTTGTACATGGACAATGATATCTACCTAAAAGAAGCAATGTTTCAATCTGCTGTGAGCTACACAAATTCTATGGTCCTAAAGGAAGAGGTTAGACTACTGTACTATAGCATATGTGTTATTCTATACTACACTAATCTGCAGCTCCTTCAAAGCATCACAACCAGCCAAGACGCTGAATAAATTATCTTCTTAATCTCTCAAAAAACATGACACAGTTAGATAAGAGTATTGATCGTGGAATGCACCTGCCTCCTTTTTAATTTCAAAAAGTCTTGTGCATGCACCTCTACTACGTGATTATCTAAGCATCTCAAAGCTAAAGAAAATTATGCTTCAGAACTAGCATGCATTGATGGAAACACCACTCTTGCAAAAATTACCTGCTTACATTGATGATAGAGCTTTTATGCAGTTTGGAAGCCAGAGGTGGTAAATGATTTCTTGAGCAACGTATGCTCTGCAATTGAATGTTACTTTCTAAAGCACAGTTCAGAGCCTGGCTACATTTTCTGTTCACTGCCACCCAAATATCAGTGCAGTACTTTGACGCTTGGTACCCTAGAAATGTGATTGAAACACCCACTGTGCACTAGAGCTGAATGGCTACTTGGTACAGATAATGGAAAGTATTTTATAACAAGCTTAATTACTCTAAAGACTAAGGAACATTAACACAGAAAAAAGGCTCATTCCTATTTATGCCAAATATTGCAAAATATAAAGGTAAATCATTCACTGATTACTAATAACTACTGTAAAAGCATAAGAAAAAATAACAGCCAGAGGCAACTATGCTCCACAGAAATATCGCTAAGGGGCTGCATCTACACTTGCATTCCTCTTTCAAAAGAGCCATGCAAATAAGGGAAATAAAAAATGCAAATGAGGTGCAGATTTACATATCTGATACCTCATTTGCATATTCTTCTTGTGAAAGAAGAAAAGCAGTGTAGACGCAGCTCTTTCGAAAGTAAACCCCATCTTCAACAGAACCCTTCTTCCCATAAAAAAAGGGAAAAGAAAAATCTTGCCCACATAGTTCCTCAAAAGTGGCATGCAGAACTGGACACAATATTCCAGCTGAGGGCAAATCAGGACATAGAAGAGTGGAAATTTACTTCATCTTGACTTGCTTACGACACTCCTGCTGATACATCCCAGAATGTTTGGGGTTTTTTTACAAAAGTTTCACACTGTTGACTCATAGTTAGTGTGTGATCTACTATGACTCCCTTTCTCCCTTTCTCCCTTTCCTAGGCTTTCCCATTTCTCATAATTGACTTTCTCTGAAAAAGAATGAGAATCCCTGTGCCTTCCTCAAAGATCTTTTGCTGCACAGCAGAGATCTTCAAAAATTGAGTAAATTATGGAAAAAGGGGCTATTCCAATTCCTCCCAAGACACTCCTGAGACACTTCAAAGTTAAATATGGGTGGAAAGGAAAGGAGAAGCAAAAGTATTTGGGAGCACAGAGTCTGAAGCCATTTCACCATCTTCTATCACACTGAGATTACAGGGAACATTAGAGTGCAAATGAAGATATTGCCTGCTCACAAGTTCTACAAAGGACAACCTGGAACATGCCGTGGAAGAAGACAAAAAAAAGAGACTCGCCGTTTTCTGGGGATCATTCTTTTAGTGCCTGATAGGAATACAGATCCTGATGAAATGAGAGGAAAGAAGTTCCATTGCCCCAATAAATCTAAAAGAGTAGCCTTCAAGACAGCAGAGAATCTGGGGACAACCCCTGATGACACATCATCTTTCTCTGAAACAGGGTCCTGACCACAGCTAGAGGCAGTCACCTACTGTTTTGGGAAGACATGAAGTATGGCATAGCTCTCTATTCAGAACAGGCTTCACTGACAGCTTCACAGAAGTGACATACTTTCTTCCCCTTCCTTTCCAGTTTGTCCTACTCAAAGTCAGCCTTCCATGTTGACTCCATGTTTCTCTGAAGACCAGTTGATGCAGGGAACAAAGGCAGCACAGCAAAGACACCAGCTGTCTAACATGGACAGAAACAAATGGAGATATCTGACCAGGAGGAGAGAAGAATGATTTCCTGTCGCAGTTGTTCTTTCCCCACTGATTTGGAATGGAAGTAGCACAAGAAAGTGAAGATACACTGTCTTAATGGGGTAAGACTCATATGTGGATGATAACCAATTTCATGCAAAACTAGGCAGCATTGCAGAGCTCAGTCACCCTGGTAGCTGAGAAAGGTGCGAGTCATTTAAGCATTTGGGGGCAGCTTTGCTTTGCAAAATAACTTCCTCAAGAGGTTGACTTGGAAGACATAGACAAGCATGTCAAACATGTGGCCTGTTAGCCACATGCAGCCTGATCAAATCTTTTTGTGGCCCGCAACTACATGTTGATTAAGTGTGTAAGTGCAGCCCGCAAGCCTGCCCTGGGCCTGCGGCAGGAGAGCCCAGCTGCCCCAACCACTGCCTGCCTGCAAGGGAAGCCATGAGTGACTGGCTGGGGGCAGCAGGAGCAGCACAGGGACCTGCCCCTCTTCAGCCCCACCACCTATGAACTCCTGACACTGCTCATCACCAACATTGTTAACCCGGACTAGTGCCACAACCTACTGGTGCTGGTGCTGTACACCCACTTCCAGAGCTTGTGCACCTCCACCTACCCATTTCTGCTGAACATCAGCCTCAGCCACCTGCTGGTGTCGCTCTGCAGTGGGACCCTCACCTTCATCTCCTGCCTTTGCTGCCGCCGGGCCTGGGGTGCAGCCGGCTGCCTCTAGGACAGCTTCTGCAAAAGCCTCTTCAGTAAGTCAAGGAGTCCCTCTGCCGCTTCCCCACCGTTTCCACCACTACCACCCTCCTGCCTCCATTGCCATGCATTCCTCATCAAAGATGGATTAGCAGGTCATAGGGCCCCAGGCCAGAGCATATACCCTGCCCCTTTTTACTTCTGCCACGGAGATGGGTCAAGGCATGGAGGTACGCCCCACTTTCCGGCAGGAGTGCCAGGCAAGTAGAGCAGGTTGGACACAGGGCTACCTATTTTTATGGGGGCTCCACATTGGCTGGGACCCCTGTTCATAGCAGGTTGGCTCAGTGGCTAATGCACCACTGCCCCATATCGGCACCCAACTCACCATAAACTCACTCCATTTCCCACTAGCCCTTCTCACTTTCTTTTTCCCCAGCTGCATTCTCCCACAGCCCCACTACCCACCTACTGAAGAATCATCTTTTTTCTCATTCCACTTTCGAACTCCAACCTGCATCCACATTTTAGCCTCTGCCTTACACTACTACCGTACCCCAACTCCATCCCCTTGTCCCCGATTCTACAACATTCTCTACCTTATCTTCCCCACACACACTCTACAACCCCTCCAAATGAACAACTGTGTCCCCATACCACAGTATTTGCCCCTTACCCTACTGATCCTATTCCATTTTATCTGTCCACCAACATATTCTGCCAGTTTCATTATCTTATTGATACTATTTCCACCACCTCTTCCTTCCGTTTTTCCTCCAGTGCCTTAAATTTATATTTAAATTAAAAAATTACATAAGAGCAAATAATAGTTTTACACATCACATTTTATGAACTGCTAATAAAATTATAAAACAATAAAATTCATATAAAGTACTGAATTCTCAGTTAAAATTATTGTATTATAGTCAAACGAGACCTGAAAAAATATTATAAAATATACCTAAAGTATAGTCTATAATAATAAATAATTATGACTTTCCAATAGAACTACATTTTCTTTGATGGCCCTGAAAGCTATCAGTTTGTGTGGCCCTCCGTAGGCTTTGAGTTTGACATGCCTGATAGATAGACATCTTCACAAAGCATAGCTGCTTGGTCTGCATTTGCACACTTAAAAAGTTGCAATCATTTTTTCAACATACATCTTCCCTCGACCTCATTTATGGTCTGTGAAATTTGCCATAATAATATAAGCAAGCATTCACTTAATCAAAAAAAAAAAGGAAAATAAATTTTATTCAGTGTGGCCCACTTCTTTTTTCAATCAATGGAAAGTGTTTGGTTATTACTACTCGTCAATATATGCTAAACATAACAAAATAATTTTTCTTGCTCATATTAAAAGCTCCCACATGGAAAAAGAAATGAAAGAAAAGTTAACCAAAGAATCATGGGATGCTGAAACTAAGCCCAGCATTTTAGTTAATTAAAACAAAAATAAACCAGGTACTATTTCATTAAAACACCAGGGAGCAACATTACTTTGAAATGTCACTTTCCCCTTTAATTAGTATACTCTAATGATAAGTGTGTGTTATTCATTACCTAAAGGAAGTTATAAGCACATATTGAATCTGGGTCACAGTCTACCATTGGAATGCATACAGGTAAACACAGAATAAATTAAGGAAAAGAATTAGGAATGAACTCGATCTCAATTGGTTTTCATGACCACTAAGACAACTTCCTACATTTTTCTGCAGAATTTTTACACAAGGAAGGGAAAGGCCCTCAATATGACTGCCATTGCTTTGTATAATAGGGATTTCTTAAGGAAAGCTTCTGAGTTTTAACCAAGACGTGCAGCTTCAGACATATTCTTGAAGCCATTTCTCTTAAATATGATTTCAAACAGGAACACCAGATTCATATTTTTAATAAAGAAATAACTGGACTACCTGGTCACAAGAAGAAATGCTGGGCTATCTTTAATTCCTTCTTAATACTGAAAGGCACAGGGGTCAGCAACCTTTACGGGGTGGGGGGCAAAAATCTAAACTTTTGACCTCTCTGTGTGGTCCAAGTGTTGGTGATACTTTTTAAAGTCACTAATATTCCTACTTACAACATCTTCATTAATAAATAAATTAAGATGCAGAGCTTTACTGTTTTGGGCTTTAAATCTCCATCCAGCCGAGTTTTTGAAATGTCTAAAAATATCCAGGATTCCAAAACAGGTTGAACCTCTCTTATCCCAGATTCTCTTGTCCAACAACATCCACAGTCCAGCAGCCCTGGACAGGGAGTCCCAGCAGCCAGAAGCACAGAGCTGCTACCAGCCCCAGGTGGGGAGCCACAGCAGCCAAGGGCACAGAAATGCCAGTGGCCCCAGGCATGGAGCCAATGTGGGGAGCTGCATGGGAGGAGGGGGGTGGAGCTGAGCTCCCCCCACATGCCCAAAAAATTGGCTCACATGCCACTCCTGGCATGCGTGCTGGGGGTTGCCAACCTCTGTCCTAGACAAATTAAATAACTCTTACAACATTCTGACACATCAATAAAAATTTCTCATTTGTTAAGGAGAAAGAGTCATATCTAAATCCATTTTTATCTGGAATTCAGAGTACTGACGGTGGAGTAATAGATATAAAGGCTTGTTGTGGCAGTACAGGATATAGAAATTCTGAAGCAAAATAGTATGCTTGATATATTTATTTGCATGTCAATACCCAGAAAGTTCTGACACTTCATAGGAGACCTGGTCCTTCTGCATGCTTTTATGTGCAGCCAATTCTTTTCTAATTATTTTGCATACAGGATTTCTGGAAGCCTCTCCCAACTTTTACCCTCCATGCACCTCTGCTGAATGGGGATTATTTATAGTATTCTACATTTGGAAATGTTTGTAGTGACGTGTTTGTACAAATCTTGTTTGAGATGTCAGTAGGGAATTAAAGTAAGCTCAGAGAGACCATTCAAAAAGGAAAACTGAGTGTATATTTTTAAATCTTATGATTGCAACAGAACTACAATAACTAGAATTGGGAGTGAGCAGTATCACCTCCCCCTTTTTAATGGTACTCATAGTAATATCCTGCTCCATTATCCAGGTAAGCCTTTCTTTGCAAAATGGTATTATCATAGCTCCTTATCAATGACATCCAGCTCAGACCCTGTTTGCCACTTGTGCTGTTATATTCTCACCCACATAGCCAATTGCATCCATGTTTTCTCTGCTTCAACTCCACTCCACCAGCCTCTGCTCAGCTTTGAGCTAATTGAAAGGCAACTTTTCTGTACCAATCACAGTACAGCAGCGCCAGTTCACAAGAAAACATTTCTGCCAGAGGCTGCCTTATAACTCACTTCCAGGAAGAATTACAGTACTTGCACAATGTTCAGAGACAAAATGAATTGAAGCAACATGGAGGTGGTTTTTATTTTTGCTGTTGTAACTATTTACTGCTCTTAAGTAAAGAAAATCACAGAAACTACCTTTTTAAATAGTTTTTTCCCCTGACACTACTGTCTTTGCACTACTGACTCAACCACAACTGTAGTGATAAATTTGCTGGCATCAAAAGCACATTTTTGTTCATCATTTGATACCAAGAAATGTGCTCAAAGATAAATTCTAATTCCCCATGGTTAGAACATACCAATAATTACATAGGCTAACAAGGAAATCCTACAGTGAGTGCTAACTATTCTGGAATGAGAAGGCAATAGCTCCTTCATCTCCTCTCAGACAGACACAACTATACTTGCTCCATGCAGCATATTCTACTTGAAATGCCCTACCAAAATCTAGTCATCAAATTGCATGCTCACCCTGTTCAAATAGCTCCTATAAACACTTCTGAAGCACTGTTTTCATAAGAGGAGACATAACACTGAACTAAAATAAAATAAAATAAAAGCTCTGTGATGCACATACACCTTGTGTAAGCTACCATGCAGTTACTAACTCAAGTCCCTTCCCACCCTTTCCCCATTATTGGTGCATGATGTACCCTCATTTGTTTGTCAGATCCATTGTTTAAGATTGCAAGTGCTTAGGTGCAGAGAGATTTCTTGTTTTCTGCGAGATGCTTGTAGGTGCTTTATTAATTAACAAAATAATAAAAATAACAATTAGTATTAAAATAGATGTTAGTATTGACCGACACTATTCATTTAAGTACCACAATTTTTCATGTTGTTATCAATTTATTGGTAGTAATGAGTTACTATTCAAATAGCATAAAATCTAACTCTATTATCTTAATCCTTGTTCTTATTCTGCCTAATACCAAATTTTCTTAAAACTCTCATAATTTTTAATACTAAAATTCTTCTAGAGATCAGTACACTACATTTATTAAATTGCCTCTCATAACTGCAGGCTAATAAGCATAAGTAACATCACTTCTCTTTTACTGTTGGTGTTTGTTTTCTAATTTTTACTTAGCCTACATCTACACTACAGTGATCTCTCAAAAGCAGTTACTGTCGGAAGATATCTTCCGATAAAAAATTTCCGTCAACAGATCGCAGCCACACACAAGAGCAAGTCTCTCCATCAATCCGCTCTGTTGACAGAGAGCAGACAGCCTGTCCAGCTGCTCTCTCAACAGAATGGCCAGCTGGAAGCACAGCAGGAAGGACTGGTCAGTAACCTGAAAGCCCTGTCAACAGAGGACCCCCCCGGAAGGTCTACATGGCTTTTTTATGGACAGAGTCTGTTGAGAAAGGAGTTCTGCCTCATGGGGGAGAGGCAGAAGGCTGTCGACAAAACTGCTGAGTTCTGTTAACAGCATGTCAACAGAAATATTTTTAATGTGGTTGTGCCCACAAAACTCCCTAATGTAAATGTAGCTTTATTGTTTTGACCACATTATAAGACAAAATAGGTATCATTAAGTGGATAACAATGTAAACAATTATTTGTTAATGTCATCATTTTCTCATAGTAAAAACATTCTATCTAGCAAACCAAAACATATGTTTAACTAAAAAAAAAAAAAGTTCAAGATCTACCTTACTAAAATAAGGCAAACAAAAGCATAAAAAAGTAGATTTTGACATTTAATATTTTGTTGAATACTGTTACTGCACTGGCAATCACTGTCTCTTACACACAAATTAATAGTCTACCATCTGTCAAGTGTTCAGATAATCACAGAGTTTAATGCACAATATGGTTATTAGAATGTGACCCGACAAAAAGAAAAAAAAACACAACCTAATTTGGATGACAAAATCTATGATCTCATTTGCAAATGACAGTTTGACAAGCTATTATTCTGCATTTTGGCTTCTACAGTTAAAATGATTTTATGCATACATAATTGTATTAGCCATACAGCCTACTGTTTTTGGTAGATTACTTTAAACTATAAAATTTGCTTGGTCATACAGTATTTTGACTAATTCTTACACAAATATTTGCACCATGAATAATAATTTAATGATCTGTGCAAACGTATCTATAAATAAAGCACAAATCACTAACCAAAAATAATCCCTTGTGATGCTGCCACTAATTATAAGTATGGACTATCAGGCATGAATTTCAAGGAATGAGTGCAAAAAAGTTATTTAAAAAATAACAATTGCCTATAAATCAAAATAAAAATATGACAGTCTATTGAAAAGCATAATGTATATGACACATATATAGAAGCTAATTCAAAGCCAACAATGTTGCTTCCTAATGAGCATTGTTAATAATACCTATTTTTTTACCTATTGTGTCACTTGTATGCTACATTTATGGCATATTTCAGATACAATGCTTTTTGTTTTAACCAAGGAAAAGAGTACTGAGAGTTGTCTCTAATGAAGAGCATTAAAAAACCCTATTATTCTCTAACACTAGAACACAATATCTGACACGCCACATAGACCTTTGGCTCCACATTTTTTCTATCCCTCTCAGACGTACTATAAAGATTCTGAACAAAATATATTTCCAAAACATATACTTATAACCTAAGAGTTACTTGAAAATACACTCACTGTGTAAAAACACATGCTTAAGAGAGCTGAATGAATTAAGTCTGCAGACAAAAAGTTCTCTAAAGCTGACAAAACAAAAGAGATTTTTTAATATAACCAATTATATTACCTGCAGTGCTTTAGTGAGACAGTAACTATATAATAGGTAGAAACAAGTAATGCTGTAAATTATGTTTCTTTGTTTTAGCCTCCACTAAGCTTCTATTATTTTAACTTTCACATTCCTTTTAGTTGTAAAAAATGATATATTTTCCTGTCATGTTGGCTCAATACACTCCTGAGTCAGTGCAGCAAACCTCTACAGTGGAGAATTATGGGATCAGTTTGGTACTGTCATAAATGCTGGGATATGAATTTTAAGAACAATGTGATAGATTTTCAAGCTTTAGTTACACTATACAAGAACTAGCCTCAATAATAAAGGATCATGAAAGTCCCCTGAAAGCAAGAAGTATCAGATTAGAGTTTAGGCAAAGCCAGCAAGCATTTCAAAGTGTAGTACTATTTACAGCTGTGTATAAGAGTAATGAAGGGTCCTGTGGCACCTTATAGACTAACAGAAAAGTTTTGAGCATGAGCTTTCATGAGCACAGACTCACTTCATCAGATGCTGGTCTTGGAAATCTGCAGGGCCAGGTATAAATAAATGTCCCCCAACGATGCTACAAAGACTGTCACTTAATTATGCAAAAGAAATTTTATTTAGGCTCAAGTTTTCCCAAGAACTGACGTGACTTAGAAGTTGGTCACATTTTCAAATATACTTTAGAGGCAGATTTACAAAGGTCTCTAGGGCTATGTCTACACTAGAGCGATCTGTCAACAGATGTAACTGTCAGAAGATATCTTCCATCAAAACTTCCATATCTTCCATCAAAACTTCTGTCAACAGATTGTCAAGCAAAATGGCCAACTGGAAGAACAGCAGTCAGTATTCTGTAGATTTACTGTTGATAGACTGCCTCGGGAATGTAGACATTCCCCAGGTTTTGTCAAAAAAACTCTCTAGTGCAGACATAGCCTAGAAGTTTTAGAAAATCCTCCCCAAGCACCTGCCCAAATCTTTAGAAAAAAATTACTTTTAGTAAATCTGGCCCATCAGCACTAGCTAATCCACTGAAAGTCAATGGAATTTATACCCCTACATCTCTTCTGAAATTGGAAATTAGATGTATAAATCATTGAGACAACTTTACAAATTTGTGCCCTTAATCTAAAAATTGCATAGGAAAATATTTATTTGTTGCTGACTGAAAATTCAATGTCGTGTCCTAACTAGGAAGTTTTACACCACTTGCCAAGTCACACTTGGCCCAGGAGGCTGCATGGCACATCTCTATGGCTATGACAACCTGGCTCAGTGACTATTCCCTATAGATAGGGGCAAATTTGCATTAGGACTAATGATGTAACTGGGATTATATGAAGACTGATAATGGACTTCCTCTCCCTGCTGCCAAGTTTAATATCTAGCAGCCTCCATGACTGCATGATTTGGGAAATAAACCAACCCACTTCATCTTTGCAGCTGTATAGGATATTAGGGCTAAATAGGATCATTCATTAGTTCCACCTCAAATTCAACAATTTGTCACTTAAAAGATTATACAGTATGGGCTAAAGTGTGGCTTTGGGCTACAGCCCTCTGTCAGTGCCAAAGGACAATACCTTTGCATGGCCTTCCAAAAACACTGTAACTATTTCAGGTACCATGCTGTGGAATATAGCCAGTGTTTTAACTTTGAAATAATGCAGAATGTGCTACATTCTACATAATGCTGGCCTCTAGAAGGAAAGCTAACACAACTGTAAGTTCTAACTTGGAGCAGTTCCTGAATTCCCTAATGGCAAGGACTGCCACTCTGCCACAACTGATACAGGGGGCACAAGAACAGAAAGTGCCATGCATCTTCTCACTTAAGATGCAATACTATACTTCCTTGTTTCAAGAAGCATTATGCCAAGCTCTTTTCTTAAAAAAAAAAAAACAAAAAAAAAAAACTTAAAATTACCAAATTCTGATAGATGAAGTCCTCAATTTTTTCTTTTTTCCTTACATTACGCTTAAGACAAAAGTAAAATGGGGAAAAAATAGCTATTAGATTTGAGACTCACAAAATACAGTTTTTGGTCCCTCCACTGGCTCTTCAACTGCATTCAGCAAACAAAAGCTGAGCTACCAGCAATGATCACTACGGTGCATAATTGCTGTAATATGTTAAGATTTACATACTGTTAAGTTGCTGTGGTTTCAGGAAAGCCACCATTACAATTACAGTGCTACTGAAAACACAGAAAATGTATCAGTCTTCACCATATACATTTTATAGGATAACAGTGATGGGGGAAGTATTTTAAATAACTGAATATTAACAAGAATCAAATGTACAAAGGTTCAAAGGTGGGCACAAGGCCAAACCTTAAAATACACGATTCAGTTTTACCTGCCAAATATGTACACATGAGTGAATTTAATTTTGAATCCCAAGATCTTTCCCACTTTTTGTAGAACACAGATGGACATGAAGGATTCAAGGGGAAGAAAAGACTGTAAAAAGGCAAAATCCCGCACAATTCCCATCGTACTATTTTAATTCCCCCTCCCAAAAAAATCCTAATTCCTTGGCAAAGGATACCATAAACGATGAAACATAATATTCTGTAATTAGATCTCCCAGCTTTCCTTCTTTTCCAGCTTACACATCATATATTTCCTTATCAAAAAGCTTTTCAATACAGATAACTGTATGTCATATGTCAGGTTTCTTTTGCTGAGACGAAAAAATAATTTCCAAGTAAAGCTGATCAAGCTTTTTCTTTTTGAGATGCATTTGCAAATTCTTTGGCCTTTACCACCCAACAAGGAACTTATATTACTGTGATTTTCCCATCCAACCCACCTGCCTCACTCCATCAAGGAAACTTAAATTGTGAAACACAATACAGAGGTAGTATCATTTAAAAATCACAAGGACACAGCAAGCTGCTGTATCAAAACATGCCTTAGAAGCTATTCTTCATATAATTTTACTGTATCAAGGGGGAAAAATTCAGAATATGGACGATTATCCCAAAATATTTTAATAGAATAGCAGCTGAACTAAATTTGTATAATATAACTGCCAAAAGCAGTAGTAATAAAAGTCCCTTCTAGGTGATTTAGACGGAGTGAGTGAAAACAGAGGAATAAAAAGAAAAAAAGAACATTTTAAAAGGACACCTTTGGTTATCAGAGAAACTTCTTGCTTTTTTCTCTGCCTACAGTATCCTTCTGGTATTAGTTCCGCCTGTACATTTGCTTCTCTGTAATATTCTCATCCTTAACAAGATCAGAGAAAATGATTTATTCCACCCCCAGACTTCCTACGTTTGAATGTCATCCTATGGGACACTGGCTTTCTGAATTGCTTTTGGCCATCTGATATTACATTACTGCAGCCTTCCCCAGAATGAGCCAGAAAAATCAAAATAATTACATTAATGTTGGGAATCAAAGTTTATTGACTTTCCCTTGAGCTATGATACCAAAAAACTGGTTACAAAAGTTGCCGTCTTATTTAATGATACCACTTCCTCCTCCGTTCCTGCACTTTCAAAATATCTTTTGAAAACATTCTCCAAAAAGTTTTTGATGTGTAGCAATTCAATATCATATCAATTCCCTTTTAAAGGCAGCTAGTTTTCATTGTCTCTTTTAAAATTCTAGTTCATTTGAATATTAAGAGTATATTTTATTTTATTTCCCTTCTCCCATTCCTCCTGGTCAATGCCTTGGGAAGTCCTGGAAAACAATGTCATTTCACTCTTCCTTTCAAGAGTGTTCTACATTGTTGTATATTCCGAGGCAAACTGTTATCCCCATTACATCATTTTAAGCACGGTCTCTTTGTGATGCAACAACGACAAATAAAGTTAATTTGAATGTAGCTACTGCTACCACAAATAACTAGCAACTGCTTTATGCCCTTGTGGTAACTGGTTCTGATAATACAATGTTTGTAATTTGATATTCTACTGCTGGACTGGTTCCAGGTGGTGAGATGTGTGTGGAATCAGGTGCCTCTTTCAACTTTCTCTAGAGTTCATCTGAAGCAATCTCTTATTCCTGATTAATAAAAAGTTATATTTCTAATTGTCTCCAGAATCTCTTTTCCATGTATTGAATAACATGCCTCTCTCATACATCCTTCTTGAGAGAACTGGTCTTATATTCTAGAAGTGTTTTGTCCCAGGTTCCTGGGACTCCCATGACTCAGACAACTGAAAATTAATCATTTAATTTAATCTGAATGTAATTAAATCAACTGCAACAATTCATAAAAGGACTCATCTGATTTCAAAACACAGAATGTTTCTAACAAAAATAATCAATAAATTATTATCATTAACTTAATGATCTTTTGCAGAATAAGCTATGTCACAAAGCACACTCACTCTTGTGATCTCTCTTTTCAGAGAAGAAGAGGTTACTCACCCTGTGCAGTAACTGGAGTTCTTTGAGATGGTCATCCCTGCGGGTGCTCCACTGTATCCACAGGTCACAGATCTTTGTGTAGCAGTGTCCCTCAGCCGCTCACCCACGCACACAGGGCTCAGGCATAACAGCCTGTCACAGCTACTGCACATGCACGGGCAGGCTGTCACCTCTGTTCTTCTCTGATCCAGATGTCGAGGTAGAAATCTGAAGCAGAGGGGAGGACAGGGGGTGGTAGAGCACTCACAGGGACAACCATCTTGAAGAACTCCAGTTACTGCACAGGGTGAGTAACCACTTCCTCTTCTTAGAGGGTTCCCATGGGTCTTCCACCTACACAGCAGTGTCGTGGTTAGAAGGCAGGTCCTTCAGATGACACGTATAGGCTGATAACAGTACAAACTGGCTCAATGTAGTCTGAGAATCAACGTATGATTGTATGGTGTAATGTTGCATGAATGTGTGAGCCGAGGCTCACATGGCTGCCCTGCAGATGTCCTCAGTGGATACGCCTCACAGGTAGACCATAACAGTGGCCATCGCATGTGTGGAATGTGCCCAGATGACTACTGGGGATTCCTTATGTGCATTACTATAGGCAAGTTTTATGCAGCTGGAGATCCATTTGGAGATCCTCTGTTTTGAGATGGGCATGCCTCAGGACTTCACAGTGGTAGAAATGAATAGTTGTGTCATTTTCCAAAAGGACTGAGTTCCCTGTAAGTAAAAGGCCAACACCCTGCAAACATAAAGGGTGAACATGAGTCTATCCTACCAGGCATGTACGGTTTAGGAAAGAAGATAAGTGCGCCAGTTTGTTACAATGGTACGAGGTAAGTACTTTAGGGAGGAATTTGGGGTGGGTTCATAGGACTACTTTGTCTTTATAAAACATTAGGTTTGGTAGTTCAGACATGAGTGTAGTAATCTCTCCTATCCTCCATGCTGAGGTTATTGCTACAAGGAAGGCTACTTTCATGGAGCGATCCAGTAAAGAGCAAATGACCAAGGGCTCGAATGGTTTCCCCATTAGGGATCTGAGAACTCGGCTGAGGTCCCATGCCGGTATGGGTTCCTTTATTGGTGGATACATGTTACAAAGGCTCTTCACGAACCATTTGATGGAAGGATGGATGAAGACTGAGTAGTCTTACACCAGCGGACAGAAACCCAATATAGCAGCTAGGTGGACTCTAATAGTATTTATTGCTATATTTGTCTGTTGGAGGTGGAAGAGGTAGGTAAGTATACATGGAATGCCTGTTTGCACAGGGTAGCATGATTGGGAGCAACGTCAGGCTGTAAAACACTGCCTATTTTGTAAACAAGTTTTTCTCATTGCAGGCCTCCTGATATTTTCAAGAACTGAGCAGACCTCGAGCAGACAACAGAGCTCTAATTCTGTTAGCCAACTAGGAACCATGCATGGAGGTGAAGGCAGTCAATGGCCGTGTGATGGATGGACCTGTTCTCCTGGGTTAGAAACAGTGGTACAGGAGAAAGACAACGTGGGCGATGCCTGGACAGCTGTAACAGTTTGGAGAAACAGGCCTATCTGGGTTATCTGGGTGCTAGAAATATGACCCAAGCTCCATCCCGCTTTATTTTGGCCATGACACTCTGGCTGAGTGGGATCAGTGGGAATGCATACACTAAAGGTACATTCCAGGAGATGTTGAATGCATCCCCCAGTGAGTTGTGGTCTAATCCATATCTGGAGCAAAATTGGGGGCAGTGTGCGTTGGCAGCTGTGGCAAACAGGTCTACAGTCGGGAGCCCCCATTTGTGAAAGACGTAGCAGAGAGTGTACCTCTTGATTTCTCGCTTGTGGTCTAGAGGGAAATTGCGACTGAAGTTGTCCACAAGGATGATGTTCTTTCCCGGTATATAGGGCACCGCAATGTGTCTTATTTGTTGGGGGATACACGACTCCCAAAGTTGCACTGCTTCCTGACAGAGTTTTTTCGAACAAACTCTACCTCGTTTGTTTATGTAGTGTATTGTTGTTGAGTTGTCCATCAGTATGCAGATTGAGTTGTTGGAGATCTGAACATAAGAATGGCCATACTGGGTCAGACCAAAGGTCAACTTAGCCCAGTATACTGTGTGCAGACAGTAGCCAATGCCAGGTGCCCCAGAGGAGGTGAACCGAAGACAATGATCAAGCGATTTGTCTCCTGCCATCCATCTCCCGCCTTCGACAAAAGGCTAGTCACCATACCTTACCCCTTGCTAATAGCCATCTATGGACATAACCTCCAAATATTTATTGAGCTCTTTTTTAAATTCTGTTAGAGTCCTGGCCTTCACAGCGTCTTCTGGTAAGGAGCTCCACAGGTTGACTAGGCGCTATGTGAAGAAAAACTTTCTTTTATTAGTTTTAAACCTGCTATCCATTAATTTCATTTGGTGTCCTCTAGTTCTTATATTATGGGAACAAGTAAATAACTTTTCTGTATTCACCTTCTCCACACCATTCATGATTTTATATACCTCTGTCATATCGCCCCTCAGTCTCTTCTTTTCTAGACTGAAAAGACCCAGTCTCTCCAGCCTCTCCTCATATGGGACTCGTTCCAAATCCTTAATCATTTTAGTTGCCCTTTTCTGAACCTTTTCTAATGCCAGTATATCTTTTTTGAGGTGAGGAGACCACATCTGCACACAGTACTCAAGATGTGGGCGTACCATAGTTTTATATAGGGGAAGTAAGATATTCTTTGTCTTATTTTCTATCCCTTTTTTAATTATTCCTAATATCCTATTTGCTTTACTGACTGCCACTGCACACTGCATGGATGTTTTCAGAGAACTATCCACTATAATTCCAAGATCCCTTTCCTGATCTGCTGTAGCTAAATTTGCCCCCATCATATTGTATGTGTAATTGGTGTATTTTTCCCAATGTGCATTACTTTACACTTACCCACATTAAATTTCATTTGCCATTTTGCTGCCCAATCACTCAGTTTGCTGAGATCTTTTTGAAGTTCTTCACAGTCTGCTTTGGTTTTCACTATCCTGAACAGTTTGGTGTCATCTGCAAACTTTGCCACCGCACTGCTTACCCCTTTCTCTAGATCATTGACAAATAAGCTGAACAAGATTGGTCCCAGGACTGATCCTTGGGGAACGCCATTAGTTACCCCCTTCCATTGTGAAAATTTACCATTTATTCCTACCCTTTGTTTCCTGTCTTTTAACCAGTTCCCAATCCATGAAAGGATCTTTCCTCCTATCCCATGACCACCTAATTTACATAAGAGACTTTGGTGAGGGACTGTGTCAAAGGCTTTCTGGAAATCTAAGTATACTATGTCTACTGGATCCCCCCATCTGCATGCTTGTTAACCCCTTCAAAGAATTCTAATAGATTAGTAAGACACGACTTCCCTTTACAGAAACCATGTTGACTTTTGCTCAACAAATCATGTTCTTCTTCGTGTCTGACAATTTTATTCTTTACTACTGTTTCTACTAATTTGCCCCGTACTGACGTTAGACTTACCAGTCTATAATTGTTAGGGTCTCCTTTAGAGCCCTTTTTAAATATTGGTGTTATATTAGCTGTCTTCCAATCATTGGGTACTGAAGCTGATTTAAAGGATAGGTTACAAACCACCATTAATAGTTCCGCAATTTCACATTTGAGTTCCCGGAGACTTGTGACTGTTTAGCTTATAAATTAGTTCCAAAACCTCCTCTAATGACACTTCAATCTGGGACAGTTCTTCAGATTTGCCACCTATAAAGGACGGCTCAGATTTGGGAATCTCTCTACCATCCTCAGCCGCGAAGACTGAAGCAAAGAAATCATTCAGTTTTTCCACAATGGCATTATCTTCCTTGATTGCTCCTTTTATGTGTCTATCGTCCAGGGGCCCCACTGCTTTTTTAGCAGGCTTCCTGCTTCTAATGTACTTAAAAAACATTTTACTATTGTGTTTTGAATTTATGGCTAACTGTTCCTCAAAATCTTTTTTGGCTTTTCTGATTACATTTTTACATTTAATTTGGCAGTGTTTATGTTCCTTTCTATTTTGATCACTAGGATTTGACTTCCACTTTTTAAAAGATGCCTTTTTATCTCTCACTGCCTCTTTTACATGGTTGTTAAGCCATGGTGGCTCTTTTTTAGGTCTCTTACTGTGTTTTTTAATTTGGGGTATACATTTTAGTTGGGCCTCTAATATGATATCTTTGAAAAGTTTCCATGCAGCTGGCAGGGCTGTTACTCTAGTTATTCTCCCTTTTAATTTATGTTTAACTAACCTCCTCCTGGGTGGAAAAATGCATGCATGCATAGCGGACTGCCCTCAGTTCCAGTAGATTAATGTGTTAGAGTTGCTCATCTGGTGACTATGTGCCCTGGACTACCTGGTCTTTGAGATGAGCATCCCAACCCAACAGGGAGGTGTCCATTGTTATCATGATAGTTAAAGGGGTCCTCTGGAATGGCACCCCTACACATACATTGTGGGATTGGGTCCACCAGGTTAGGGAGCTCCTGACCTTGGCTGGGATGCTCAATGTTTTGTTCCGAGGATATATGTGGGTCCTGAACACTGCCCTGAACCAGGTCTGCATAGGTCTCATCCAGAGGCATGCCTGTGCATGATGGATATTGCTGCTGCCATGTAGCCCAGCAGGCATAGGCACTGGTTTGCAATGAAAGTAGGAGACAGTTGCAGCTTGTTTACAAGATCCTGAATTATCTGCAGCCTGTGTGGAGGAAGAGAGGCTGAAGTGGTCTGACAGTCCAAGAGTACCCCTAAAAACTTGGGTCTGGAAGTTGGTGAGAGGATGCACTTTGGTAGGTTTGTGCATAGATGGAAACTAGAGAAAAGATTTCTGGTGAGCACTGTTGCTTACTTGTTTTGAGTCCAGGACTGGCCCATTATCAGGCAGTCATCCAGGTAGGGGAAGATGGTCACTCTCTTTGTTCTTAAATGTGTGGTGACCACTACCAGGACCTTTGAAAAGACCCTTGGTGCCATACATAAGCCAAAGGAAAGTACTCTGTACTGGTACCCTGTGTCTACACGTGCCCCTTCCTCTCGAAAGGGGCGCATTAGTGAGCGGGTTCGAAAGATGCCAATGAGGCACTGCAATGTATATGCAATGCCTCATTACCATAATGGTGGCTGCGGTGATTCTAAAGTGCGGCTTTTCGAATCGCGCGCCGCCCATGGAGATGGAACCTTCCAAAAGGACACCCCCCAGTTTTCGAAAGCCCTTCTTCCTATCTGGTGATCAGAAGAAGGGCTTTCAAAAACTGGGGGGGTCCTTTTGGAAGGTCCCATCTCCACGGGTGGTGCACAATTCAAAAAGCTGCACTTTCGAATCACCGCGCCCGCCATTATGCTAATGAGGCATTGCGTATTTATTGCAGCACCTCATTAGCATCTTTTGAACCCGCTCATTAACATACCCCTTTCAAAAGGAAGGGGCATGTGTAGACCCAGCCATAGTGTTTATTTACTACGACAAATCTGAGATATCACCTGTGTGATTGGTGGATAACTATATGGAAGTATGCATCCTGGAGTCTGACAGTGGACAGCCAATCCCCTTTTTGTAGAGCAGGGATGATTATGGCTAGGGTCACCATCTTGAATCTTTGACAACGTACATGCTGGTTCAGGTTCCTGAAGTCTAGTATGGATCTCCAACCCCCTGTTTTCTTCTGTGTAAGAAAATATCAGGAGTAGAATCCCCTTCTCCTGTGCTCAACAGGTATCTCTTCTATGGCCCCTAGCCATAGAAGGCATTGTGCTTCTTGCAGTAGCATAGTCTCATGAGAGGGGTCCCTGAAAAGGGAAGGAGATGGGGAATGGTGTTGGGGTTTGGAGATGAATGGAATCACATAACAAGTTTGTATAATGTCTAAGGCCCAGAGATCGGTCATGATGGCAAGCAGGGTAGAATGATTCTAGCCTTGAGCCGAAGATGTTGTGCAGCTCTATTAGGGGCACGTCCAAAACTTCAAAATGACTGGTGGGCTAAAGCCTGTTGGGTCAGAGGCTGTCTTCATGCCTGTCTCCTTCTAGGCTGTTTTTGACATTATCTACTATCATATTGTCTGTTATTAAATGAAGGTGATTTATATTGGTAACTGTATTGGTGGTGGTGGTTATGCTTTGCACTGGCTGTTTAGATATCCAGTGTACACAAGGTGACTCTTGAGTCTTTGAGAGAGTGCAGCCTGTCATGGGTGTTTTCTGCAAAGAGATAAGACATCTCAAAGGGAAGATCCTCAACCATGGCTTGGACCTCCTTAGTGAACCCAGGGCACTTGCCTCAGGACTACTGCAGATGCTAAAGACCTGGCTGTGGCGTTTGCTGCATCTAGGGCAGACTGTAATGCTGTATGTGTAATTAGGGAGCCTTCCACTGTGAGGGCTTTGTATTGATCTGTTCTATGGTTTGGAATGGAGTCAATAAAGGTATGAAGCTGGTCGAATATGTGATGTGCATATTTTGCTAGCAGTGCCATCTAATTGGCAATGCGAAGGCTGGCCGAGGAGTATGACTTCTTTCCCATTGCATCCAGCCTTTTCCAGTCTTAATCAATGGGGTTGACTCTGGCATTATTCTGTCGATCCCATTGGTTCACAGCATCCACAGCATTCACTGTTAAAGAATTTGAGAGTGGATGCAAAAAGAGAAATTCTGCAACTTTTGAATTTACATAGTACTTGTGCTCCTCTTTGACGTCAGTGTGACAGAGGCCGGAGCGTTCCAGAGGGTCTTAGCTGGATCCAGTAGCGCTTTGTTAACTGGTATTGCCAGTCTGTTCTGGGTGGATGTATGGAGAACGTTTACCAGTTTGTGTTTAGTATCTTTTGAAGTTGAGAGGGCTATCTCAAGTCTATCTGACTTACTTAGACTTAGGTCCACCTGTGCATCTGGGCACACTGGGTAACAAGTGCTCGCCAGCGATTTTGGTCGCTTGCAAATAATTCCGCCTCCTCCCATGATATACCAATGTTTAATAAGTCTTCCTTAAATGTGGTGAGCCCGGTCTTGAGTGGCCTGCCTCTCTTCCTTCTTCCCTCTGCTCGTATCCATCTCATTGCAGTCTTTGGGTGCAGTTGATCTGGCAGACGCAGAATGTGTCCAGCAAACCACACTCTGCCCTCTGTCACGATATCCTGCAGTGCCCATGACCCGCATCTTTGTAGTATCTCCTCATTGGTAATGCGATCGCAGTAGGTGACACCCAGGATCTTTCGTAAGCAACGCTGGTGGAATACATTGAGCTTGCATGCTACTCTTGACATTATTTTCCACGTTTCGCTAGCATAAATGACAACTGGCATGACGATGGTGTTATACAGTCGAACTTTTGTTGCATTGTCGATTGTTGGTGCAGACCAAATTGGGCGCAGCCTTTGGAACACTGCAAATGCCTTACCAATTCTGCAGTTAACATCTGCCTCGACACCTCCGTCGTTAGACAGAGTGCTGCCAAGATAGGTGAACCGCTGTACTTTTTCTATGGGTTGGCGTCCGACCACTAGTGGTGTGTTTGTTGAGTGTTCCCAACCCACATCAACTTTGTTTTATCACTATTTATCCTCAGCCCAATTTTGCCGGCTTCTGCTTCCAAATTTGTCGTCATGCCTTGCAAGCATTTGCTCGTTTCTGCCAGCAGTGCAATATCGTCTGCAAAGTCCAGATCCGTGAGTCAACGCTGATCTTTCCATGATATATCTAGATGTGCATCGCTCATCACCTTTCTCATGATGAAGTCCGTTGCCAGAAGGAACAAGAATGGAGACAGGACGCACCCTTGATGCACTCCAGAGTCAATGCTGAAGAAATCTGTCATCCCATTATCGGTCCTCATGCAGCAACTAGAGTTTAGATAAAGATTTCGGAAGATGCTGATGTAGTGTTGTGGGATGCCATATGTTAGCACAATGTTCCATAATGATTCTCTATGAACACTGTCAAACGCCTTTTTAAAGTCAATGTAGTTAATTAACAGCGGCCGTTGGCACTTGATACTCTGTTTGATGATGTTGCGCAACGTGAAGACCTGTTCACTACACGATCGTCCGCAGCGAAATCCAGCTTGCTCTTCATGCAGTGTTTTATCCACTACGCTCTGCAACCTCCTGAGTAGGATGATGCAGAAGACCTTACCTGGGACCGAAAGGAGCGTGATACCTCTCCAATTGTTACAATCAGTGACATTCCTGTTCTTTAGTAACTTAACAATCATTCCCTTCCTCCACTCGCCTGGGACGCACTCTGTTCTCCAACATTCATTCAACAGCCCTGTCAGTTCCTGTACCACGGAGTTTCCACCATACTTCAATAGTTCAGCTGCAATTTGGTCTAGGCCAGCAGCCTTGTTGTTCTTTAGTGCCTTTATCACTCTATGTGCTTCCTCAATCGTGATCATGTCTAGGTCTACTTCCAGCTCGTCAGGGAGATTTGAAGTTACTGAAGTCGTAGGTTGCGGTTGGGTTCGGTTGATTCAGGCTTTCTTTGAAGTGTTCTACCCAGCATGCATCTTGCTCTTCTTTACTGAGTAAAATCTTCCCATTCTTGTCTTTGATGGGAGTGTTGCTATTGCTTCTTGCTCCTGTTAACTCCCGGACAATACAATATAGTGCCTTGGTGTCGCATTTCTATGCTGCCTCTTGTGCTTCAGCACCTTTATGTTCTAAATCTATCTGACACCCTTTAAAAAGGTCTTTGCTGACCAAGGACAGCAATTGTGAGTGAGATGCAGTGAACGGAAAGTGGCATGTTAAGTCAACATTTATCTCTCAGACTTTCACATCGCAAGGTGAGAAACTGATGCAAAGAATACTGCCCAGTGTCCTGGAGTGGGTGTTTGCTTTAGTCATATGATTTCAAATTGCTGTTGTAGTTTTTCTACATTAATGGGTTTTTTCTCCTTTATTATTTTTTTTCTTTTTGTTGTACACAAATTCAGTGTCTGTGAGAGCAGAAACATTGTCTCTAGGGCTACATGTACACTATCCTAGAAGACTGACCTGCTCAGGGTCAGTCTTCCAGTGTTCTTTTTAGTACGTCTTATATGGATGCACAAAATTAACCTCTCAGGAGTCGCAGTCAAACCCTGTACTCCTTGTGAGATGCAAGGACGAAGGGAGGTCGAGGGGAGAGTTTCTCCCATCAACCTTCCCCAGTACAGACAGCAAAGTTAGCCAGACATAGATACATTGATTCTAGCCACACAATTGCTGTTGCTAGAATTGCATATCTTTTGTTGACTGCCTAGTGTAGACATAGCCTTAGAGGTGCCCAGAAATGGGGTTTAATTTTCCCAGCTTACTGGGTGGGATCTTAAACTGGTTCTGTTTTGTACTGATAAAAGAAATCCCTAGATACTGAAATTAACTCGTGTTGCTGCCAGTCCCACCTGGCAGCTGAGTTCCAAAGTAATAGGATACAGAGGGAAAAATTAAGAATTAATGTAACACAACACCTACAGTCTTAGACTTTTAAGATATATTATTTAGCTAATTTTGGACAAGTTCACTATATTATAAAGGTCAGTTAGCATTAGTTAATTATAAACCTGATGAGCTTGTGTCTCTGTGATATGCTTATGTTTGGAAAACAACGTCTACAAGAGATTGGTAGACGCCATAAGATGACCATCAGTAGCCAGGGTGAAGTGTTCCTTAAGGTAAGCGACCTGTCGTTATAGTGACAGAATGCCATAAATGTTAGTGAGTAAAAGGGAAACTAACAAGAAACAGGTAACAGGACACCCCAAAAGCACTGGAAGTTCAAATAAGTAAAAGAATGTTTAAAATAAGAGAAAAATCTTCATATGTATATACGAAGCCAGCATCATCCTAACACATTATATAAGCTGTATCCCACCCTAAATATCTTGGGGCAGGTGTCTGGGACAAAGGGGGTTGCCAGAATGACGACCATGGATGCTGATGATGCTGATGAGAATGATGAGTTTTTCCAAAAGGGATGGTGTGAGTAGTGCACAGGCTGGACATTCTGGATTGTTATCTTTCTCTTTACTAGATTCTGTGCATCAACTGCTCTTTGATTGGCTAAGAAAATTATTACAGAAAAAAAACCATATAGTCTCTGTTTTGCACCATAGGCTGCTCTGTCTACTAGTAATATCGCGACCATAGTCCATTTTGGGACTGAACTCTCACAAAATAAATTAATTGTGAATTCTCTCATTAGGGTTGGTAATTAGTTAAAATAAGCCATTGCTATAGACCAGACTTCGATATTCTAAGGTGTCTCAGCCAAAGCTGAGGCTAAAGCCTCATGGGAACCCACAAGGGTATTTCTGGTCATGTTATTACAAGCATGCATGCATATTGCTTGTAGATCTGGGGAGGGATCAGCTTGTAACAAAGATGCAAGATGAAGGCATGAGAAAAGTCAAGAGACATTACATGATCTACCCAAAAGACACAATGTTTAAAGGGTACCCAAAGCCCATCATAGGAAGTTTGGGTGAAATTTACTAGTTTCATAGTTCAGTTGGTATACTCTGATATATTCATTTGAAAGTTTTCTAGTTTTCAAATTAACTTGAAATGTCAAGGAAACCCAAACCCAGACAAACCTGAAACACAGTTTTGCAGAGCTTTAATTAAAACCAACAACTAAACACAACAAGTACTCTAAAAATACCAGCAGTAGTATTTATTCTCTTTTCTGAACAAGATTTGTTAATCTGTATATTTAGATAATCTGTTGACTCTGCACTATTTTTCCACTGGCAAACAAAAAACCCAGAACAAGATACACAGAAATAAATCTATCGGTTTTCTTTTGCATTCTCTTTCTCATAAATTCAACAATTTTAATAGAACATTCAAATAAATTCATTCTTGCCTACCTCAAGGGAAAGCAAAGCTGTTGCAGGGATTCCTGGCCACCTGTGAGAGACTCAGTTCTTTCCTCACCAGAAGCATGCCAGAGCAGCCCCCAGGCTCACCCTGCATCCACGACCAGCTGCTGCAGGTGCTGTCACTCATCCTGATGGTCATCTTCCACCACTTCTGGGGGGACAAGCCTACCATCTGGCATGCAGAACGCCCTTGCAGTGTCCCAGTGCCCCGCCCACCCTCACCTCCTTGGGTATTCATGCAGGTCTGGATGTACCCTACCAGCTCCAACTGTCATGGGGCAATTGGACAAACAGCAGTGGCTCCAGGATTTCCAACTGTGCAAGAACTTCATGAAGCTCTTGTGATGGGGTGCAGGGGTCCCCAAGCAGTGCACCCTGTCCGCAGGC
This sequence comes from Carettochelys insculpta, assembly GCF_033958435.1. Taxonomy (NCBI): domain Eukaryota; kingdom Metazoa; phylum Chordata; order Testudines; family Carettochelyidae; genus Carettochelys; species Carettochelys insculpta. The sequence continues at coordinate 46,654,516 of NC_134147.1, read as the reverse complement.
GGGAGTGACTCTCACTCAGCAGGTAGAACAGGAAATGTATTTTGCAACAGAGGCACTGTTCAGTACAGAGGTGTCTACAGCAGGCAGAGACAGTCATTCCAACCCATCCTGGGGAGAGGAGCCCGAGGGGTGCCCCTCTGGGGTATAGCTTCCCCCCAGCCAGCCTGGCTGACTGCCAACTCTCTCTCCCCCAGCTTCTAACTGCCGCCTCAGATTCAAACCCAGCTCAGCTCCTCCCTGCTCTTTGTTCAGGACAGAGGTGTTACCTGCCAGCTTAGGTTACAGCCCCAGGGGGCCATCCTTAGCCGTTGTGAGCTACTCTGCACATCCAGCCTGAGTCTCACACACACTCCCCCGACTCCATCACAGTTCTGCACATGGCTCCCCCACTACCCCCGGCTCCAATGACAGAATACTCCCATGTGGCCCACCCTCCCCCTCAAGAAGTAGATCACCATCACTCCCTGAAAGCTGGACACCCACAACAGTTACTGCTCAGTGGGCAACCAATTCAGCATCAGGAGGTCCACCATGCAGGCAAGGTACTCCTGGGCCACACACCCTGCACAGAGGTGGAGGGAGAAGGGAGACAGAAGTGGGGTCCTGCCTAAGATAGAGCCTTAGGAGGTGGTGACAGGGGTGCAAGGGGGGAGGGTTTGGAGGGGAAAGCCCTGTCCCTGGGGGACCATGCTGCCCCACCCTCACACAGCCATGCTGACAGGGAACAGGGTGGCCTCCCAGGGTGGGTTCCCAAAGAGCTCAGGGGGTGGGGAGAGAATGGGAGGGGGCAGCAGAGCCCACAGGTCCCAGGGAAACACTCCTTCCTGTCTCTCACTTGTATATCTGGTCTCCCTTCACAGGTAGTGCAGGTCATTAACAAGCTCCTGCTCCAGAGGCTCACAAGCATCACCAACCTGGACACAATTGTGGCCAGCTTCAAGGCCGTTGGCCTTTGCAGCTGTTTCAGGGCAATAGATGAGACCCACATCACCAGGTGGGCTGAGGCCACAATGCAGCATGGTACATCCGTTGGAAGGGCTATTAGTCCATTGTGCTGTATGCCTTGGTAGACAACTGTGGACAGTTCCTGGACATTTATGTCAGGTGGCTGGGCTGGACCCATGATGCCAGGGTGTTCTGCAACTCCCATCTGTGCTTGAGTGTGGAGGCAGGCACCTATATCCCCTATCAGGAGCTGGCCGTCAGAGACATGGGCATTCCTTTGTGCATGGTGGGCATTGCAGCCTATCCACTCATGCTCTGGCTCATGAAGCCATACACCAGCCTCCCGGACTCCACCCAGGAACAGTTCAACATCCGCCTCACCCAAACACTCAGGCAAGTTGAGTGTATCTTCAGACACCTGAAGGCAAGGTTCCATTGGCCTACTGACATGGATGGACATGGGGGAGCACAATGTCCCTCATATCATGGCCACCTGCTGCGCCCTTGGCAATCTTGTGGAGGGGAGGCCTTCCTCCAGGGGTAGGGGGCAGACAGTGGAGACACCTATGAGTAAGCTGGGTACAACTCTGGCCCAGCAGGTGCACAGGAATGGGGTGCACATCTGGGAGGCCCTACAGGAGAGCTTCACCTGCAGCCCCCAATGACCCTCCCCGGGGCACCTCCTGTGGGGGCCTTGGGTCCACAGCCCTACTCCATCCCCCACACCACCTCCTCTTGTCCCCCTCAACCGCCCCCAGCCCACCCAATAAAGAGGGACATGGGGGTCGTGGAAACAGAACTTTTACACTGGGGCACTCTGGCATTTGGCCATGGGGTCCAAGAGTATGGCCTGCTCACCTTGAGGACCAGGAGGTCCAGTAGCTGCGGCCTGGACCAGGAGGGGGCCTGCTTCTTTGACCCCCCAGGATGGGTCCTGGGACCTCATGGGCATGTCTCATTAGGGACCAGAGGAGTCTCAGGTGGCCTCTGCTATTGTTCTGTGTCCCAGGGAGTAGCTGAGAGGGTGTGGAGCTAGCAGTGTGGTGGGGGTTTCTGGGACTCCCTGCACCTTTAGAAGTGTCCAGAGACAGAGCATAGAGCTGTGTTTGCAGTTGAGAGAGCACCCCACAGGTTCATCTGGCCAGTGCCATAGAGGACCCCTCTGTTGACAAAAGGGCCCCCCAGAGTGTCTATACATCTTCTTTGTCAACAGAAACTGTCGACAAAGGCATTCTTCCTCATCCTGGATAGGCAGAATGCTGTCAGCAGAAATGATGAGTTTTGCCAACAAAACACATTTTGTGTGTAGACATTCTCATGTTTTGTTGACAAAAGGCTGGTTTTGTTGGCAAAACCCTCTCATTTAGATGTAGCCTTAGAATTGAATTCAAAGCTTATTGATTAGCATTTGAAATAAGCTTGAATCCTTACCATTCCAGGTAATGCTCATGCATTTGCCTTGGGTTAATACTGTACTGATTTGCAACTTAACTTTGAAAAGTATAAAATCACCCAAAGTTACAAAGGTATAACCAACCAAGGATACAAATACTGCAGTATGTTGGAAGAATTTATGTAAACATGGGAGCTCTGTGAGATGACAGAAAAATACTGATCTATCTAAGATGATATACTGATTATATAACTTAAGGCAAAATAATAAAACCATAATTTCCTATGTAATGGAAACATGGTACTTTCAAGTATCAGAGGGGTAGCTGTGTTAGTCTGTATCTGCAAAAACAAGAAGTCCTATGGCACTTTACTGACTAACAGATATTTTGGAGCAAGAGCATTTGTGGGCAAAGACCCGATTCATCCACTTATGCTCCAACATATCTATTAGTCTATACAATGCCACAGGACTCCTTATTGTTTTTGTTACTTTCAGAATGCTGAAGGAAAATTAATATGATGTAGTTTTGGTTGCCCAAATACTTGTGCATAATTTAACACACAAAAGAATTTTTATTTATATATTTATAGGCCTCAGTATAAAAATTCATTTAAACCAATGAAATACAGTGAAACCTCTTAATAGCCACCGCTGGGATATTTTAGGTAACATAGCATGCTGGTGGTTAGCACAGGCTTCTCTGATTCACCAGAACTTCAGCTACATTGTGTGTGTACATTAAGGTAAGAATTATCCTCCACAATGTACAGTAGAAAATATTTAGAATATTGATATTTAATACAACTAGAATAAATAGCTACTAAGGCCAGTTGCTGGTTTTCAACATTAATGAGAGAACATTTAGTGGAAGGAAAAAAAAACCCCAAAACATTTACGAAGACAAAGATGAGAAAAAGCTGCATTTACTTGCTCTCTTGCAAAGAATCCAGTATTGGTTCTACACGGACTTCCCTATCATTCACCTTCACGATACGATTCCCACATCAGCCTATCTTACTGTGACTCTTCCAGTAAGTAGAAACTAGCACTAGTAAATAGGGGAATGTAGAAGGAAGACATATCAACCACAGAGTTCCAAAATGGCAGCTGGAGCAATGTCTGTTGGGCATCCCTTCTTGGTCTGGTTCTAATATTAACATTATCATCAGAAAAGTCAAAAGACACAATAATTAAAAAATCTAAAAGCAGGTATCAAATTTAATAAACATTTTGATTTTTCGAAAACATATTTTCAGTAGCTTGAGTGTTTACAACACAGAATTATATTTTCAAAAAGGAAGGCATTATGAATCCCTAGCATGGGTGTGTTAAGCACACAAATGAGGTTTGAAATTTCAGCTAAAAGAATGCTTCACTTGTGCAACTCTAAAGAAACTTTTAACTGTAAAATGGAATTTTCAGTGAATGAGACCAGCTTTTTATGTCAATAGAATACAATATTGAAAGATGGAATTGGAACGGATCTCTTTATTTGATCTGTACTGAGAGTTTAAAACTGTAATTTCAGAAACGTTTGATAAAGAATGTCTTTTTTATTGATTGGCATTATTAACCTCTTGCCAGAGAATCTTTCTGTTTGATTTAATTTAAACACGTCACATCTGCAGTAATGTATGCTGTCCCTGGTCCTGCTCCTGCCAAAAAGCCTCTTGCCAATGGAATAACGCATTTCAGTGGTTAATCCTCTGTAAGTATTTTAAATAAATAGATGTCAAAATATGTAAGTTACCTAATGTGGATTATATTGCCATTTTTTCTAAACTGTAGTTGAATATATCAAAACCTTTTTAAAATAGCAGCTTGACCTCTCATGCCTAATGATTGATACAACCACTGAGAATGTAACAGGGAATTTGGTTTTGAGCCCAGCTTTGGGTGTCCTCCTGTTTAAGTGTTTCCAAGTTGTAAAAGGCAGATGAAGACCCAGGGTTGAGCCTGCTAGGTATTGCACAGGGGGAAAACTGGAGGTGCTATGTATTTTTCTAGTCTGATGATATTCACAAGAAACACAGTGTTTTTCTTTATATAATCATTTACTTTTTACAATCTTAATAAGCAGGTCCAAAAATATTTCTATCTTTCATTTTGAGAAGTGCAACCTCTTTCAGACTTCACTTTCATGACTGGTCTTTAAAAATAAAAACTAGTTAAGAGATTTGAATTAAAAAGAGAAATAAATCTCATTTTTGTATAAATTACTTACAGACTAAAAATCATGTGGGCATTTCTACACAGAAGATATAATTTGCAGACATATGCTACTTCCAGTGTAGAGAGTACTCTGCTGACACATCAGGCATTAGTGGATTTTTCATGTTTAGCACAGTGAATATGAACACCAAACATTTCTCACAAGACTGATAAGTTTGTCTTTAATGAGAAAAACCTAGGCCAAAAATTATTAGAAAAGTATCAGCATCCCCAATGGGCTTTGAAGCAATCTAATTAGGTAGCCCAACACTACATTTTGTCAAAAACCTCTGACAACTTAATAACAAGATTGTCATCAGAAGGACATTGAAAAATGATGTTGTGCTTACTAGCATTAAAATACTACATCTTTCTGTGCCACCTTCAGCCTATAAAAATCTTGCCGGCATTCTATTCGTGTGGAAGGATATTTATTGAAATTATTCTTTTCTGCTTGAAAAATGGGAGGTTGGTGTACTGAGTTTAAGCTAATCTCTAAAACGGGCTCTTAAAAACCAATGCCTATCTTCAGATTTGGAACCTGGTATACTGCGCGATGAGAAAATGTGTTTGACATCAAGACATTATAAATATGTTCTGTCATCCAAAGAAGAATAATTCAATGAATATTTGCTGCAGTATTTCAACATTAAAATCAAGTAACCATACATTTCAACTTCTAAGATAAAGCAGGAGTTGCAGATATTACACAAAAAGAACAGCTACAGAATTTTGAAATAATAATATATTGCCTTGCATTTTAAAACTGTACTTCCAGATTAATTGATGAATTGCAGGCATTCATTATTGCACCACATCTGCTAAAAATAAATGTTAGACAGTATAAAGCTGAAAATTCTTTTCCATCCTGATAGCTGTGCATCTTCCTACTTTATTTTATTTAGCAGGCAAAGTCCACAAAATGATCACATGTATGTTTTGGGCCAACATCTTCACCCCACCCAACAAACACTGCTATACCCACAGAACATTAGTCTTGGCATTAGGACTCACTTGAACATTAGGTTCAATTTCTAGTATCCTCTGACCCTCTTGGATTAGAAATGAGCATTTTATTACAGTTTTAAGAAATAAAGACATCTTATGTTAGATCTGCCTTGAGGATACACTGGACTTTAAAATCATGTAGTTTGATTACTTTCTTCTTTTCTGCTATCCCCTATTTCCATTTAAATTCTGACATGGTTTTGGAAGCTACTGTCCAAATAGTGTGTAAAGCTAAGCTAGAACCAATGTTATATGCAATCTGAAAATTGTAACCTCAGCTTTCAAGCAGTATACCACATTAATCTTGAGCAGTCTGAGAGAGTGAATTCTAAAATCATGACGCAGATATTTTTGCAAGCATGATTAATTAAGACTCAAGTATAGTTATCCATTTGTTCTGTACTAGTGGTCAAAAAGAAAAAATCTCACTCTGTGCCTAGGAGGGACAAGTATCTTAGTTCTCTCAGAAGTGTGTCCATTATTTACATCATTTGACTCCAAAATATGGAGAAGAGTCCAGATGTACATACCCATGAATCTTTCTTTCTTGGGAATTATCTTTCTCCTATTGTAGCTAAATGACAATATGTATTATGTGCCAGCATCTGTGACAAAAGTCACTTCTCCCCATTATCAAGCTCAAAGAAAATGATTCAGCACTCACCAATTTTAATCTATCTATATTGATATATAGATATATATATATTAAAGATGAAAAATCACCATGTGTGACTGCAAAATCAGCCCACTGCACTTGAAGTATTAAATCTAGGAGTATAAAAACAGACCATTATAACTGATAAGCAGAGGGAAGGATTATGTCATTAACTAATCAATTAATTCTAAGTGTGCATGTGTGGTGAGTGCATCATATCAACACATGTACTTTTAGACTTTGACCATTTTTCTTCAGTCTTACATTTTCTTTCATAGACAATCCTTCGTAGTGATACCTAAAGAAATACCCACTAGAAATGGAGAGAACTCTTACAACCATATAATGTTCTAAGTTACTGTACCAAGGAACCTTGCCAAGGCAAGTACAGCTACTATTGTGTAATTTCTTTTTTCCAGTCACCACACTATATGAAAAATCTCTATGCTGGCAGCAAGGCATGAAAAATTGCTGTCTTAATATCTGAAGGAATGTACTTACGGTGAGGGGAATCTGCTGTTTTCCAAGTGCTTTTACATTTGAGCTCTATGTTAGAATTGTTTCCCTGCCCATATTATCGATAGGATTGAAAGCCATATACAATACTGCTCTCAGGCCACAGCACAACTCCTCTACCACCATTACTGCTGCTGGAGTTGGCTAAAGACAGCACAGAGCCTTTTTGTGGTACAGGTCTCCATTTTGTACTCAGAAAATCCGGTAGTCTTTAAATCCTTCATCCCAAAAGCAAGAGTTTTGGAAAAACAACTGCTTTTAAGCAATGCTTTGTCATTGAATATGAAAGATGTGTGTTCCAGAAAAAATAATTTAGAGACAAGCATGCTGTTTTGATTGGGTCTAGGACAGGTAGATTCCCTTACTGGCACACTTCAGAGAACACATTTTGGAAAAAGCAAAACACAAATTTTGACTTAATATTTTCATTGGGAGAGTGAAAGAATTCTTGATCAGGTTTCATACATCTTATCCCCCAATTCTCAAATCAAAAATAAACACTTTTTCTCCCCTTCAGGAAAAGGATTAGGTAGACATGACTTTTTTTTCCCTTCTGTGCAGCATGTGTTTATAAGCTTCCTTTTGGTAGCATTTTTGGATTCATTCAGAGCTAGGGTCAAGATGAAGCAAAGCAACTTGGCTTGCTTGCATTTCCTTTCATCAGGAAAAGCAAAACTGTCCATAAGGGCTGGATTGACCTTTAAAGTGTAACAATTTATTGGAGATGCTAATGGCTTACTGATTGTGTTTAGTAAGAGGGAACCTAAATTTGATCAATACCACAAGATAAATTTGATCTTATCAACAGCACATTACCCTTACTCAAGAATCATTTTTGAATTGTACTGGTGATAAGATAATATGACTGGCATTCCATAAATATAAACAACTAGTTCATTTAGACACATTAATAACATCGGGTTTGACACTGCCATAGTGTATTTGCATATACCTCACTATGCATCATGTTAAGTCAGCTACTACTTAAGAATTTTTAAAAGAATTAAATCCAGTGTATTAATACAATTAGTCTTTGAAAATATATACTTATATATCCATGTCTATCTTATACTACTCATCCTGGGAAGTAAGAAAAATATTTTGCCTCATAAAGGTTGACTTCAAGTAAAGAAAATTATCCTAGAAACTCTGTGTATGCTTTAAAGTGTCTGTTTAAGAAATCTAGTAGAGGCAGCCTGTATTGCAGTTTTCATTACAAGAGCATATTACTTCTAATTCTTCTCTGGAAGTATTTACCTTTTGATATAAACACACCCACAAGTATCGTGATTGGACTCCAAAATAAGCATGTGCTTCTTCTGTTGTGTAATTATAGCAATCACTTTTCTAAAGAAAAGCCTACAAACAGATTAGGAACAATTAATTGGTATGGGGAAATACCATAAGATACCCAACCAGTGACAAGAACACGCAAATGATACAAAAGTAAAAAAGAATCATACAAAGAAAAAGAATAGGCAAGCATTTTTCATTTCTTCACATACAATTGCTCTGCAGTAGATCCACACTCCTGCACTACATCTATACTACTGAGTTTATTTGACAAAACAGCAGTTTTGTTGACAAAGCCCACAGTGTCTCCAAACTGGAAATGCATTCTGTCGACACAACTCAGCACTTTTGTTGACAGCCTTCTGTCTCTCCCCCACAAGGCAGAATGCCTTTCCTGACCGAACCTGTTGACAAAAAACCTGCGTGAACAGTCCGGGCGCCTTCTGTCAACAGACAGGGCTTCTGGGACACCAGGCAGCCCTATCTGCTATGCTTCTGGTCAACCATTCTGTTGAGAGGGCCAAGCTATTCGTCCACATTCTGTTGACAGAGTGGATCGCTTTTTCAATCTGCGTTTGTGTGTAGACGCACTCTGTTGACAGAAGTTTTGTTGGAAGATATCTTCTGACAGTAATTTCTGTCTCCAGATCACTCTAGTGTAGACATAGCCCTGGAGACTCGGTTCTATTGCAAAGAAGACCAGAAGGGATCACTGTGATCCTCTAGTTTGACCTTCCGCATAATATACGCCACAGGACATTTCCGTTTTGAAGTAAAGCACATATTTTAGAAAAACATTTCCAGTGATGGGAAAGACCACAACTCTTGTTAACTAGACTTGTCCCAATAGCAATTTATTTGTGCCTTAATTCCAGTCTGAATTTGTCTCGCTTGAAATTCCAGTCATTAGATCTTACAAAACAAGGCAGCAGTAATGTAGCACTTTCAAGACTAACAAAATGATTTATTCAGTGATGAACTTTTGTGGGACAGACACACTTCATCAGATCAATAGCCATGTCTATCAATAGCCTATTGGGCTGAAGAAGTGGGTCTGTACCATGAAAGCTGATCTCCGAATAAATCATTTTGTTAATCTTTAAAGTGACACATTACTGATGTTTTGTTTTGTTAGAATACAGACTAACACAGCTACCTCTCTTTTACTCTTCATTAGCTCTTGTAATACCTGCTATATGATAACAGAAGACTCTTCAATCTATTTGTTCAATGTGTAGATTCATGTTGACAGCGATCAGTTCATGCCCTAACTGTCTCGCCCTAAGCTACACAGTCTGAGCTCCTTGAATCTTTCATTATCGGGCACATTTCCCAGTCCTTTTAATCATTCTAATGGATCTTTTCTGATCCCCCCTCTAATTTTTCAACAACCATCCAACAACAGTGGACATAGAATTTCAGTAGTAGTCACTTCGGTGTCAAATACAAAGGTAATAAAGAACACATTACCCCTGTTGGCAACAACATGGCACTGGGACTTCATTTTCAACTGGTTATTTACTATGACCTCCATCTTTATAAGTCAATTCCAATGCTGTAACTTGTGTTGTATAACCTTCTACAGTAGGTTCTCTTTTGGCTCTATCTTCTTATATAATTCCTCATTGGTGACCTTCTGTATTCATCCTATTCTCAGGATCTTTCTATAACAACGCCTCTCAAATGCCAATATTCTTCTCTTTGAATTTTTTATCATCACCCATCTCACATCTACACAACGTGCTGCTGAATACACACATTTTCAAGACACTCAGGTTCATTCCTCAGCTAATCGCTTTGTTTTTCTAGATCTTATCCATTGCCTTCAAACGCACTTTTGCTTTTGCTATTCTAATTGCTATTTCCTTCTTACACTCTAGATCACGTTGGCCATGTCTACACTAGCCAAAAACTTCAAAATGGCCATGAAAATGGCCATGTCAATGTTTACTAATGAAGCGCTGAAATACATATTCAGCACCTTATTAGCATGCGGGAGGCCACGGCACATAGAAATTGACGCGGCTCGCCGCTGCACGGCTCATCCAGATGGGGCTCCTTTTCGAAAGGACCCCGGCTACTTCGAAGTCCCCTTATTCCTATCTGCTCACAGATAGGGGACTTCAAAGTAGCCGGGGTCCTTTCGAAAAGGAGCCCCATCTGGATGAGCCACGCGGCAGCGAGCCGCATCAATTTCGAAGTGCCGCAGCCTCCCGCATGCTAATGAGGCGCTGAATATGTATTTGAGCACTTCATTAGTAAACTTCAAAATGGCCATTTGCATGGCCATTTCGAAGTTTTTGGCTAATGTAGACGTAGCCGTTATGTTGCCTCCCAGATATGTGAACTTCTCTACATTCTCTAGTTCAATCCCACTTACGCTGATCTTTCTTCCTATTTCCTTATCTCCAAATACCATTGTTTTTGTTTTATCCATGTTCATAATCAGTTTGTACTGCTTCCCTTCGTTGTTTAGTACCTGCACCATTTTCACTAGCTTGTCCTCATCTCCCTCATTGATAACTCTACCATCCACAAACCTCAAGTTAATTTTTATCCCGTGCACAGGTATCCCTTCTACCTCTTCCTTGATCTTGTCCATCACTTTCTCTAGCTGCGTGATGAAGATACTCAGCAATATCAGATCTCCTTGTCTTGTACCTCTACTCATCCTAAACCAATTTCCCAACTCTGCATGCTCTCACCACTGCCTCTGCATTATCACTGATATCTTCCAACAACCATATCAGTCTGCTATCCACTCCATATACCATCCAAGTCACTTTCTGATCTACACTGTCAAATACTTTTTGAAAATCGATGAAGCAAGTGTAAATCATCTTGTTCTTTCGTTAAGCTACCAATCTTAGTGCCAATATCTGCTGTATGGTATTTCTATCTTTCCTGAACCCTGCTTGCTTGTCAGCTAGATGTTCTTCTATCTGCAATCTTAGTCTCTCCATGGCCATGTCTACACGAGCCCCAAACTTCGAAATGGCCATGAAAATGGCCATTTCGAAGTTTACTAATGAAGCGCTGAAATGCATATTCAGCGCTTCATTAGCATGCGGGCGGCCGCGGCACTTCAAAATTGACACGCCTCGCTGCCGCGCGTCTCGCCCAGACGGGGCTCCTTTTCCAAAGGACCCCGCCTACTTCCAAGTCCCCTTATTCCCATCAGCTCATGGGAATAAGGGGACTTGGAAGTAGGCGGGGTCCTTTCGAAAAGGAGCCCCGTCTGGAAGAGAGGCGTGGCGGCGAGCCGCGTCAATTTCAAAGTGCCGCAGCCGCCGCATGCTAATGAAGCACTGAATATGCATTTCAGCGCTTCATTAGTAAACTTCAAAATGGCCATTTGCATGGCCATTTCGAAGTTTGGAGCTCGTGTAGACGTAGCCCATTAGTATCATCATCAGCACATTGCCTAGATGACTCATTTAGTCATACTGGCATCAGATTTCATTCGTCCTGTTGTTTCACGGTCAGCACATCGGTACTCATCTCACCAACCCTCCTGCTTTGTCCAGGCTTGGGACTGGCATGGAACCCTTAGAGGCTTCAAGATAGAGTTGAATCACATCCACTTGGTAACAATTCTCCTTTTTCAGTTATATTTGGGGATCTATCAGTTAGCCAGTTTTTGAGCCACTGAAAGTGTTCAATTTTTATTATGTACTGTTCTAATTTCTTAATCTAAACAACGTGAGGTACCATATCCAATCCTTTACAGAAGTTTAAATATATATCATATCAACACTATTACATTTATTAACCGAACTTGTCAAAAACGATACTGTTAATCTGCCAGAATCAATTTTCCACATAGAGCCTTATATCAGCCTTTCCATTATTCTTACCAGAAGTGATATCAGACTGACAGGTCTATAATTGATTGAGTCACCTGACTGCCTTTTTAAAAATTGATATAGCATTACTTTTCTTTCAATCCTCTGGAACTTCCCCAGTGTTTCAAGAGTTATTAAACTGTAACATTGTTTGTAACAGAGCTCCTAGGCCACTGTTTTAAAACTCATTTTAAGTCAGCAGGTCTAGACTGAATAATACCTAACTTTAGTAGCTGCTATTTAACACCTCTCTGAACTAATAAAATTATATTAATGCAAAAATACAGAATGGAAATTCTGATTGAACACTTTTGTCTTTTCTGTATTGTTATTGACATTGCCATTAACAATATCATTGCTAGGATTCCTATAGCTGAGAGGTGTGGAACCTTTTTCCTATTGTGGCCACTGAGCCCTGGGGGGGAAAAAAAAAAATCAGTCACAGACTACATACAGCCCCAGGGGGAGGTGCAGAGGCTCAGGCCAAAAATGAGGGGTTCAGGGTGCAGGAAAAGGTTCCAGAAGGAGGAGAAGATTGGGTACAGAGTGGGTGTCCAAGATCTCCTCAACCACTCTGATGGTGAACAGTATCTGTATTTTTATTTCCAGATCTCCAATCTTTTCTTTCAGAATATCCACCAGCATGAACTTCCCACAGATAAAACAGCTTCTAGCATAAAAAAAAATGGCACCACTGTTTTAGGTCACAAACACTTGTTTATTGTTGGTCACAGTTCTGAGTGTAGAATCATACCTACTGAAAAAGAATTTCACTGCTCTTTCTGAAAATGCTTGTTGCTGCTCCTGTTCATCTCAGGAGTTCACCTGGCAACTGACTTATCTACTAAATCCCATTGCTTAGCTCCAAGAATGAATCTACAAGTTACAAAAAAACACATTACAGTGTAGTCTGATAAATAGATAAGGTGATACTCACCTTGGTAAGAAAATAGGGGGAAAACCAATTCTTTAAAGGGACTGAGAAATAAAATAGCTGAAGATAAAATGAGTTTTTAAAATACAAATCCCACAGTAAAACAGAGATCCTGAGAACTAAAGGGTGAAATTAATCTACTGGACCAGAGATAAATTGTACCACTACTCGAAGACAGCCAAAGCAACACAGTATAATGAAAACAACTTACTGTCCTTGAATTCAGAGCTTGATCACCTGTCAAAACTGGTGCGAACAAGAGTTTGAGAATCCGTGTGGGAATGGAGGGAGATAGCATAAACCCTCACTAAATAATTCATATCCTTTTAAGGTATTGAGGGCTTATTAAGCACTTGACAAGGCATAAGCCTAGCCCAGGACAGTATGTTGAGACACGAAAAGTATTTGTGTATCTATGTGCCTTGTTAGCACCAATACTTTTGATTTATCAGAGAGGCATCAAAGTACAGCTTCAGAATCCATCTTTTTAGACATCATCAAAGTAATCCAACACTGATGCAGCCCCAACATCCAGTTTAGACATTTGGTTCACTGGAAGGGTTTGGTGTTATCTTCAAATGTGATTTCCTTCCAGAAATCATGTCACTCAGAGAGCAGATAGTAATTCATCTTTGAACCTGAGAGTCCATGGACACATCTTGCACAGATTCCACAACTCAGACACCCATGACCTATACCAGGTGTGAGGAAGCTTTTTGCACTGGGCCTACTTTTTGTCCCTGCAGTTAGCAGAGTTCCCCCACTCAAACTGTCCAATGTAATCCAAACCAATGGAAATTTTGGTTATGTTCATATGAAAAAAACCCTTCTGGCACATGTAAGAAAATTAGTATGTAGACTGTAAAAACTTTACTAACTGGAATATAAATGTGAATACACATACATAAAAACAGTAATATTTCAACATCTTTAATACGATGGATAAGCCTAAGACCCAGAAGTGGATCGTGCTGCACCCCCCTTATGAAATTCCGCACACACCCCATTTTGTGCACCCCTAACCTACACCATGGTCTAACAAGTCACCTGTTCATAATAGACATCAGTATACTTAGAGAAAGAACTTTCAATATTGTTGAATGAAAGTGCTGTAAAAATGCCAAGTTACTCGAACGCTTCTTTATCAATCAGTATTTATTTATGGCAAACCAAGTGCATGAATGGTTTAAATTAACATACAAAAATTACACAAAATCAAGAAATACAGCATTTGTGATGCAAGTATTTCTTTTGGGGGATATTTCTTATAATACCTGCAGATCTCATACAATTGCTCTGAGGCTTGTTTAATAAGAATGTAACATGCTTTGAGATCCTAAAATGGACAGGATTATACTATCATTACGGCATTATGTCTTTAAAACAATTTACTTTATGTGTCAGTATTAAAAATCCCAAACCAAATTTCATTCTCTATAACTTGCCTGATAAAAGAAAGGTACTGGCAAGATCAAAAAAATGGAATCAATAGATTTAAAACACTGAAAAGTTCCTCTCACCAGTTTTGTTCTGGCTACACTGCATTAGTCATCTGAATAGCATTGTTCTGAAGCAGCAAAATAACTCAGTATAGAGCTGCCCTTTGTCCCAAGGGCATTGGCCAGCCTTAAATATTTTATTTATACCTGGGAAGGTACTGAAACAAATTATTAAACAATCAGTTTGTAAGCACATTGTAGATAACAGGGATATAAGGAATAGCCAGCATGGACTTGTCAAGAAAAATCATGCGAGATCTACTTAATTTTATTTTTTTGACAGGACTACTGGATTAGTGGATAGTAGGGAAGCCATCAACATGATATAGCTTGAATTTTAGCAAGATTTTGCAGTCGCACATAACATCATGATAAGCAAATTAGGGAAATGAAGTCTAGATTAAATTAATATTAGATAGGTGCACAACTAGTTGGCAACCCATACTCAGAGGAAAAGTTATCAGTAAAGCTATGATTCCGTGGTGGGTATTTTTAGTAAACGTCACAGACAGGCCATGGGCAATAAACAGAAATTCACAGAAATTCTTGACCTGACCTGAACTTTACTAAATATATCCTGAGGTGGAGAGGAGGAAGGCTTGCAGCAGCTCCAGACCTGTCACTTGCTCCTGTGGCAGGGGCTGACTGCTGCTGCTGTAATCCAAGGCGAGCTGACCCAATCCAAGACATTGTTCCAGTGGGCCAGGAACCACAGCACCAGTGGCTGACAGCCAGTGTACCCAGGGCCACAGAGCTGGTCACCACTCAGCTGTTCCAGAATTCACAGCTCCAACAGCCTGGGGCTAACAGCTTCTCCAGTACCGCCCTAGAAGAAGTCACAGAGGTGCCAGACAGCCAAGGAATCCACAACTTCTGTGGCAGAACCATAGCCTGAGTTATCAATGGTTCTCAGTAATACCAGGAGGAAGTGTCTTAGTGGGGCCCTGCAGAGATCACCCTGGGCGGTCTTGTACTATTCAACATTTTCACTAAAGATTTGGATAACGGAGAGTTAAGTACACTTATATCTATGGATGACGCAAAGGTGAGAGGTATTGCAAGCAATTTGGAGGACAAGATAAAGATACAAAATTATCTTGACAAATGAGAGAACTGGTGTGGAATCAAGAAGACAGAATTCAATAATGTTAAGAACTCCACTTTTGGAAGGAAGAAATTCAGATACACAAGTACAAAATGGTGAATAATTGATTATGCAGTTGTAATACTGGAAAAAAGGTTCTGGGGGGACAGTAGATCACAGATTCAGTAGAAGCCAAAAATGTGATGTAGTCACAAAAAGTCTAGTATCATCAGAGGATGTGTTAACAGGAGTGTTGCATCATGGGAAATAATAATCCCATGCTGCTCAGCTACAGTAATATGCCAAGCTCTGGGAACCATACATTTGCAAAGTTGTGTAAATATGGTAAAAAGTCCAGAGCACAGCAACAAAAATGACAAAAGATTTAGAAAACTTGATGTTTGAAGAAAAGTTAAAAGAACAGGACATTTTTAGTTTTGAAAAAAGAAGACTATAATAGCCCTTAACGTTTTTGGCAAGAGGATCATAATCAATTGTTTTCAATGTGCACTGAAGGTAAGATTGGAAGTAGTTAGCTTAATCTGCAGCCAGAGATTCTGATTTGAGGGAAAACCTTCTAACTGTAAGAGCAGTTGACCACTGACATAGGTTTCCAGGAAAGGCTGTGGAATCTCTATCAATGGTGGGTTTCAAGAACTAGTAAGACAAACACCTGACAGAAATGGTCTAGGTTTACTTGGTCCTGCCTCACTCAGTACAGGAGCCTGGACTAGATAACCTCTTCAGCCATATGGTTCTATGATTTACATTATCTATAGATAGTTTTCTAGGTTATAGCAGAAGTAACAAGGGGGTGCTTCGTTAATAGGAAGTGCCTAAAAAGGTGTGGAGAAAGATTTGATGGCTCACACTTAGGCTCATCTAGTCACTTTCCTTCTCTTACAAGAAACCTTTCTTCCTACCTGCTCAGCCTCCAAGAAGCAGAAAAGCTTTGGCAGCTCAGAAATATAGTAGTAACAAATGGAATTGTCTGCTTGGCACCTAGGTCAGACCAGCTCTGTGGTGAAGAGTCAGCTGAGGGGTATGATAATAATACAAGGAAGATCAAGAGGCACATAAGCAACTGAGGAAGATAAGTTAACTTGGCTTCCATCTCTCTTACCATATTACCAGTCCTCATCTTATAACCCTAAAGAAAGATATACAAAGGATTAAAGCACAGCTGTTTAGTTCAGAGGTCATTTATCACTTGTGATACAGCAGCTGCCTCCAAGGTACCTATATACAGCATTTGCTTAACAAACAGAAGATTAAGCAGGTGCAAGCAGCTATAAGCCATAAATTGCAGCTGACATATATAAGTAAGAACAGATTTTTTTTCCACCTAAAAAGTTTTCCTTTTACAAAATACTTTTATCATCAGATAAATATTCGTTCCAGTTTTTTGGCTAACTGTAAATAGTGAACTACACAGATAAACATGAAAAAACAATTTACCATATCATAAAATGTTAACGTGCTCAGAAAAGGTACTAAATTTCACTCATACTATATATACCATAATATACGTCCATTTTTCTATATTA
This sequence comes from Carettochelys insculpta, assembly GCF_033958435.1. Taxonomy (NCBI): domain Eukaryota; kingdom Metazoa; phylum Chordata; order Testudines; family Carettochelyidae; genus Carettochelys; species Carettochelys insculpta. The sequence continues at coordinate 46,637,583 of NC_134147.1, read as the reverse complement.
TGAAATGTTATTATTGCACAAATGTTTTAACAATTGACCACAGTAGTTTACAATTGACAATGCTGCAAGACAATAATATTTTAAATCTCACTTTATAATGTGACCATCTTAAATTTCTAAATCTGCCTTTTATGTTGCAGACTGATTTTTTTAATCACAGTTTTTACCATCAGCTCATATGAAACTGACAACAGAAGATCTCAAAATTAAAAGATAACTATTTTTGAAACCAAGTACAAGCTTATAGGCTATTTTAAACTATCCAGCGAAGTCACTTGATGAAAGCAGTTCCTATCACAGACCACAATTTATTGTTCAATTACTTTGCTGCACGAACTATTTCCAGTTCAAGTAAGAATGAAAGAGCAATTGAGATGCATACTTTTAATACACCTATCAATGGGAGAAACATTTTCTTCAAAGAAAGCTACTGAAAAGCTGAAACAAGACTAACATTGTACCATTACTTCAAATTCAGCTTTTTAACTACTTAAAACCAAGTGACAAAGTAAGGACTTTGCACCTAAGCCTGTCAGATAACTTCCTACTTTCTGAAGAGCTGTCTGATGCATACTCTTGCACAACTATCATAATAAATTTAATACTACACGGTTAAACTGCCACTCTACATTCTGTTTTAAATGTTTTTTTATTTTGCCAGTGGGCTTTATTCAGCTGTGGACCTGTAACCATACCACTGTTTTTAAGTCACACCTAATATTAATCAGAGAAACAGAGCTACTACACTAGAATACCTTAATCACTGTGAACAAAGCACACGTCACCTATCATGTGCTAAGATATGGCCATCCTCAGCACATCAACTTGTTTGCTTACATTTCCCTTCTAACTATTGTTCAGCATTTTTTGTGTGATAGGATATCGAAGTGGTTAAAGAAGTTGTCCTGTCAGATACATCTTTAAACACTTAAATCCCTAAATAAAAGAAAAATCAATGTTGTAAGGCAATGTTTGTCAATGCAATGTAATAAATACACTCACCTTTACAGACTATTCTCAATGGATTTCACTTCTTTGCTGTACTTCAAAGCTACAAAAAGATAAAAAACAAAGCATTGACCTGTCTGTCATTGAAGAAAGAATGTTTAGTGCATGGTTTCCCAAATTGGGGGGCATGAAGAACTTCTGGGGGGGATGCAAGGTGACCCAGCCCCCCACTCCCCCCAGCATTCCCCCTATCTAAAGAAAAAGCTGGCCTTTGCTACTGGCTCTCAGCCCCTGCCATTTTACGTGGGTGACTCAGCGCAGCCTCTATAAAAAGCAGGCAGCAGGTGAAGACCAACGTGGGGCTAGCTGTCTCCTGCAAAGGTTGAATGAGTGTGGGTTGGGGAGTAGAGGGGGAGGATGAGGTTAAGATGGGGGGCTGGGGATGCCTGGCTCAGGGGAGAGGGAGAGGATGAGAGTGGGGAGCTGGTGGTGCCTGGCTTTGGGGGAGGGTAGGGACTGGGGGGGGCTCGTGTGGCTTGGGCAGCCAGCTTGCGGGTCTAGTGATGCTTGGGTGGCTGGCCCCAGCATCAGGGGGCTCAGGTAGCTTGGGCTGATGACTGACCCCAGCAGCTCAGGGCTTGGGCAGCTGGTGGGAGGGCGGCTGGCTTGGGCTGCTGGGGTGGCTGGCAGGTGGGCGGCTGGCCCTGGCAGCATGGGGAATAGAGGTGTGGCTGGAGAAGCTGGTGGGTAGGCAGCTGGCCCTGGCACTGGGCAGGTGGGCAGCTGACTGGCCCCAGAGGCTGGTGGCATGGGGCTTGGTTGGCTCAGACAGGTGGCTCTGGCAGTGCAGGGCTCAGGCAGATGGGCAGCTGACGCGGGCCCACAAGGGGCCAAGAAAAATAATTTGTACTTATTTTTAATTTTAAATAACATTTTTATATCAAGTGTTTGTGTTTATTTTACATTAGGAATTGAATATTTTGTTAAAAGGGGGGTTGGATTATGGTAAAAAAGAGGGGCAGGGCATGAGGGTTTCTCAAAAGTCAAAATAGGGATGTAATGCTGAAAAGTTTGGGAACCAATGAAAAACCAAGACCTTGGTATTCAGCATAATGGACGGTTCAAATAGGAGAGGCAGACTCCACAGAGAATGGGTAGATGATATAGTAGATTGGTGCAGAGTTGGTCTACAGAAACTGAGCTACTCCACATTGGACAGGGAAAGATGAAAAGCAATAGTGGGAGAGACTTCAGACACCAACGGGCACTGAGCCCATGGCTGTTGATGGCAATGATAATTAGTAATTACATTTTACTTATGTAGAAACAAGAAACCACTGATAAAACACTTCTCTCACTATTATTTTATGAGCCAAATTCACATAGAGATATAGCAGAAAGCTTGCAGCAGGAAGGAAAGCCCAAGACAAAAGTGTTCTCTCCAATTTTGGTTTCTTATACATTTACAGAAAAGTTGTTCTGCATTACTGGAGGGGAACAACTACACATATCCCAGTGAGCCGCATGTGACGCTCAAAAGTGGAAGTACAATGCCCACTCATTGTGCATGAGGAAAGGGGAGAACTAGCATGTGTTTTTTTTTCAAACTTTTTCAGAAGAACACCATACATATAAGAACCAGAAGTGAGTCAAACTCTACCATTGTAATGTAAGTGGCCATGGAAATTTAACATGCAGTTTCTTTAGCTTTTACCTTGTATGATAAAATATCAGGGAAATGTTATTGTGTCTGATAAATCAATATAAATTTCCAAATGACAGATTAAAACTGAAAAGATTATAATTGAATTTTAAATAGTTTGTTAATTTTACTCCATATATTACCTTCCTGTTCTACTCCCATATCTCTGTTAGGATTTAGGAATGTTTCAAAAAGCTAAAACTCCTCTCTTTCATTAAACAATCCTCTTTCAGAACTTCATTTTTCTAAAGACATCCTCTGATTAACAAAGAAGCTAATCTCCTCAACTAGAAGGAAGCTAATCTCCTCAACTAATCTCAATCCCTCAGAGCTGGGATTCTACAAATGCACAAAGATGCCACCTGATACCGCACGTTGTACAAACCTACGTAGGTATAGATCCTTCTGGATACTACATCTGAGGTTTGAGTAACAGGTGGTGTTCAAAGTCAAACCTGCATCTAGCTAAATACCCTCCATCCTACCTGCTTAGGCAGACAAAAAGACTACCTGCATCCAGAAGAAAAAAATTGACCTAAGTATTTAGAAGACCTGAAATAGCACAGTTATCCATCCTCATTGGCACAGCAGTTTAACCGCAAAACCACTCAAATCTCAACTCAGATATGCAGATGTAATACCCATTGAATAGCATTCAGTGGCAAAATTAAGGCTTTGGTGAGACCAACAGTGGAGTACTATATATAGCTCTGGCGTCCAGATGTTGAAAAACTGGAAAGGTTGCAAAAAAGACAAAAAAATGCTCAAAGTCGACAGAAAATAATGTTGAGTGAAACATCTCAAAGGGGGCCTATCTATTTAGTTTATCAAGAAATCTGAGAAGTTATTTGTTTTCAGCATATAAATATCTCCATTAAAAGAAAATACACTTCCCTGGTCTCACATTCGCCGTAATACCTCTCTATATCTTCACATTGCTCCTCTAACCATTTCTCCTTATCCTTTCTGGCTGCTTTCCTTACCTCACTGCATTTTATCTTATATTGCTGTTCTGCCATCTCAGAAACATCTCTTCTGATCTTCAGAGCTCTCTTCTCTTGAACCAACTCCAGTGTGTCCTGGGTAATCCACTTCTTATTGATCTTCTTCTGGTACAGTCTGTTCAATTGCCTCTTCTATATCAATGGCTATCCCTGCAACTCTCTTATCTAGGTCTTTCTCTGTGGCTATATTTTTAATCTTCTTGTTAAGTGCTGTTCTGTAAGCACTCCCTGTTCCTTCCTCCCATAGCCTCACCATCTCTTCTTTTCTTAAACTGTGTCTTACATTTTTCTTTTGAGTTTTATCTTGACATCTGCAAACATTAGACTATTGTCTGAGTCTATATCCACTCCTTGAAAAGTTCAGCACTGCTGTATTGATGTTATCCATGTTCTTCTTATCATATCTATCATGTTCTTGGACTTCCCATCATTCAATCGCTACATCCACTTCCTACAGTCCTTTTGTTGGGATCTCGTGTTGCACATCACTATCTCATGCTCTGTAGCAAACTCTAGCAGGTTCTCACCTTGTTCGTTTCTTTCTCCATATTCAAACCTTCCCATGACTCTTTCCCAACCTTCATTATCTGTTCCAACCTTCGCGTTCCAATCTCCTCCAATGATCAACACATCTTTCTTCGGTATTTCCTCAAGCGTCTTTGTCAAGTCTTTATAGAACAGCTCAACCTCTTCCTTCGTACTGTCCGACATGGGTGCATATACCTGAATGACAAATGTTGAAGGGTTTTGCTTCGAATCTCACTACCATCATTCTTGCACTCACCAGTTTATATCCTAATAATGCTCTTCTAGCTGTTTTGTTAAGAAGGAATCAAATTCCTGCTTCATGCTTTGTTTAGTTTCCTGACCAAATGACTTCGCAACTTCATATCTCTCCTGATGCCGTCCAACGCATCTCTGCCAGTCCCAGTATATTGCATCAGTATCTCTCCATTTCCTTCTGAAGCAGCTCTAATTTTCCAGTTGCCCACAGTGTTCAGACGTTCCATGTTCCAATGGATAGCATTTGTGTTAGCTGTAATTTTCTTTCGGTAGTCAACTCATCAACCCAACCCAGATCGCTTGATTCCTATGAGCAGAGAGGAATAAGGGGATTTCAAAGGTGGAGGGGTCCTTTCAAAAAGGACCCCTGTTTGGACAGGCTGTGCAGCAGCAAAAACCGGCAATTTTGAAGAGCCACTGGCATGCTAATGAAGCACCGAATATATATTTCAGCACCTCATTCATAATCTTTGAAATGGCCATTTGCATGGCCATTTTGAAGATTTGGGCTAGTGTAGATGTAGCCAAGGTGAGTAACTTCCTCTTCTTCTTTGAGTAGTGTCCCCATGAGTGCTCTACTCTGGGTGACTATAAAGCAGTAGTCACAGAATGGAGGTGGGTTTGGTGCTCAGTCACTACCAAAGTAGACAACACAGCTTGGCCCACTTGAATAAAAGATGCAAAGTTAGACGAGAGAGCCTAATGCCAAGCAAATGTGTTACTGGAAGACCATGTGTACGTCTTACAAACGTCCGTGAGAGGTAGGTTCTTGAGAAAGGTGGTAGTGGAAGACACGGCCCACACTGAATGAGCCTTGACAGTGCCTGGCAGCTCTGTATGGTGAAGTGCGTAACAATTGTGGATGTAGAGGAAACCCACTTCAAAAGTCTTTGGGATGAAAAAGGCAGGCCTTTGGACTTTCTCCAAAGGATGGGAAAAGCCAGGGAGACTTGTGCCACAGCTTTGTACAGCCATTGTAGAAGGCTAATGCCTGATGGATATCCAATGTATGCCATGCCATGTGCACTCGTTCAGAGTGCGGCTTCAGAAAAAATGCAGGTTTGTGAATTGGCTCATTAATGTGAAACGGCAAGGGAACCTTGGGCAGGAATGTGGGATGAGTCCACCAGGTAACTATCTTTGGTAAAGGCAGTGTAGGGAGGCTTCGCCATTAGGGTGGCCAGCTCCCCAACATGTCTGTCCAACATGAACACCACAAGAAATGAGACCTCCACAGACACATGAAGCCAGGAGCACATCACGAAGGGCTCAAAGGGCAGCTTCATTAAGGCAGTGATGCACATGGGAACCAGGGGGCAGACTGACAGGAAAGGTATTCTGAAGGTCCGTTAAAAAAAGTTTGGTCATAGGATGGGCCAGGAGTGACAGCCCCTTTTCAGATTGGTGAAATGTTGCTATGGTCGCAGCATGCACCCGGACTGTGCTGAGGCTAACGCCTGAATCACACAGGTACAGGAGGTAGTCCAAAAGGACAGGGAAGAGTGTGGTATGAGGAGGCATAGAATGGTGGCAGACCATACAGTCAGAAAACCGCTACCATTTATAAAGATAAGATTTGCATGTCGATTCCCGTCTACTGCTGACTGCTTGAATTTCAATTCCAGTTCCTGTGGCAATTAGTGAGGAACAGTAACAGAGATATAGTCGTATTAGTCTGTATTCTATCAAAACAAAAAAGCAGTCATGTAGAACTTTAAAGACTAACAAAATTTATTAGGTGATGAGCTGTTGCGGGACAGACCCACTTCTTCAGATCTACAGCTGTACCAGAAGAGATTCAATATATAAAGCACGGAGGTCCAAAAATTGTTATAATTGTTGGCAAATCAGATAGAAGAGCAGAGAGAGGTGTGTGTGGGGTGGGGAAGTAAGTGTTAGGTCAAACATCAAAGCATGTGAAAGAGTCTTTATAATCAGGCAGGTAATTGCTGTCCCTGTTCAAATCATGTGTTGATATGTTGAATTTGAATATGAATGTTAGTTCCGAACATTCTTTCTGTCCACTGTTGAAAGGGACACAGCCGAGCTGTCTTTTATATTCAAATTCAGCACATTAACACGTGGTTTGAACTGGGATGGGAATTTTCTGAGTCACAATAGGGGCTCGTTTGCACACTTGTGGTGCTATGGAAGCCCCAACAGGAGGGCCCAATATTGGTAGTGGGAGCACCCTATCGTGAAATGGAGGAAACATCTGTGAACCGGATGGATGGTAATACAGAAATACGTATCCTATAGGTCAAGAGCTGAAAGCCAGTTGTTCTTGTCCAGGGCCAGGATAATGATATCAAGAGTCACCATCCCAAAACATTTGGTAAGAACATACTTGTTGAGTCATTTGAGGTCCAAAATAGGTCTCCATACCCCACTCTTCTTCTGAGTGAGGAAGTAGATGGAATAGAACCCCTTGCCCCGGAATTCCTCAGGAACAGGCTTCACCACCCCCAACTGAGGAAATGTTGGACCACCTGGTCAAGGAGATTCTCATGAGAAGAGTGCCTGAAGAGGGACAGGGTAGGGGAGCAGGTAGGGAGTGGAGAGGTGAAGTAGATAGAGTATCCTTTCACCACCAGTTCTAAGACTGACTGACTGTGGTGACGGCCGCCCACTGATGCTAAAAGGGGAGGAAAGAGTGACGGGATGGTTGTGTGGTGCCTTGCTGGCAATGATGGATCAGACCCTTGACCACACCCTCCTAACTCCTGCGTTCAGAGTGGAGGGTGGGACGCTGAGGGCTGTTGGGTCCAATGTTACCTGCTCTAACGACAGTGCTGCATTCTGTGTCTGTTGTTGCTGTTGGAATCAGGGTTGCTGCTGGGACTGTTGATACTGGTCCCAAGGCCATAGGAATGGGGAGTACCAAGCCCATTTGGCCAGGGGTGTATATATCCCTAAGGTGCACAGCATTGTCCTAGAATCTTTCATGTAATGACAGACATCAGTTTTATCAGCAAAAAGATGCTGGCAGTCGAATGGAAGGTCTTCAAACTTGCATTGGAGCTCTTTTGGCACCCCAAAGGAATAAGCCAGGAGGTAAGGTGCATGACTACCACCAAGGTGGTGAAGCGTGGCGCCATGTCAGCTATGTCCAGGGCTGACTACACAGCCGTGTTGGCAATGGTATGGCCCTCTTTAATGACACCAGACAGTGTCTGGCACATGTGTTCCAGTAGCACTGGGATGAGTTCCTGAAGCTTAGAATAGTTTCGAAATTCATAATCTGCCAACATGACCATATAATTGGTGGTCCAGAAGAGAATGGTGCTGGAGGAATACGCTTTCTGGCTCATAATGTCCCATTTCTTGCTATTTTTGTCTTGAGGTGTGGACCTGAAGGACTTTGCTTTGTTGCAAACCACATGCACTGCTAGAGAGTTAAGAGATGGATGAATGAACGGGAACTCAGCATCCTTGGATGCAACAAAATATTTCTTGTCAGCCCATCTGCTGGTGGGGGCAATGGACACTGGAGTTTGCCACAGGGTCATCGCTGGGTCCATGATGGTCTCATCCATAGGCAATGCCACCTTAGAGGATGACGACGGTTGTACCATATGTAGGAGTCAGTACTGCTTCACCAGGACTTGCGGAGTGCCCTTGTTCAGCTGCATACACACCAGAAAGCGCTGGGAGGCATTTCTGTGCATGCATGGCATGGGAAACCATGGCTATGGAAGAATCTCTGAGTGTCAGTGTGACGACACACTGACATCCACAGTGGAGCGCCCACGGGGACACTACTCAAAGAAGAGCAGAACATTTTAACTATAGAAGAGATATTCTCTGTACTGTTGCCTACTGTAATGCACCAGAACATGACAGTACGTTAAGGGGGATTTTGCTACTGATTTTAATATGCAATAAATAAAATAAAATGTTCATTCAAGTACAAGAACAAATTTATTGAATATATACAGTCGCAGCTCTTAGAGCACATTTACTGAGATGTGCTGGCAAATGATAGGCTCATTCTCTCAAATAATAGCAAATTTCCATCTTAGAAAAGATTCTTAAATGCTCTCATGATATGCTTGTGTAAATCTTGCAGAAGAAAAATACAATAATCCTGGGCATATGGATTCCTGTTTCTCCACTGATTGTAAATACATGTTGTGTCACTGGAAAACCAAAACCCAGACACAGAATCACAGAAATGAGATGCTACAAGCAGAGCTGGGTTGGCACACAATGTAAGTAACATACATCTTAGGGTCTCAGATTACGAAGGACCGCTAAATACAAAAAAAATTACTAATTTACATGTTCGGTAATGCTATGCGGCCTCTTAAACTTGACATATTTGAAGACCTCAGCATATCTTAATCCAACCCTGGCTGGAAGTGCCCTTGAAAGATCCTCTAGTCCAGGATCCCTAACTGAAGTGGAAACAAGTATCTAGACAACTCCTGGCATATCTGTCTAATGTGTTTTTTTAAAAAACTCCAGTGACAGGGGTCCACGATCTCCTTTAGAACCTTACTCCACTACTTAATTTCCCTAATAGTTATAATATCATTCCTAATATTTAACCTAAATCTCTCTAAGGCAGAGTAAGATGACTATTTCTTGTCCTACTTTCAAAGGACATAGTGAACAATAGATCACTGACCTACTTATAACAGCCATTAACATTATTTAAATAGTGCTATCATGCCCTTCCTCAGTCTTGTTTGCTCACAATGAATCAGTCCCTTACTTTTAAACCGTTCCTCCTAGGTCAGATTTTCTAAAGCTTTTGTCACTTTTCTCTGGATTCTCTCCAATTAATCCATATTTTGACTGAAATGTGGTGACCAGAATTAGACATAAAACTCCAACTGAGGCCTCACCAGTTTTGAGTGGGTTAACTATATCTCATCTTACATACAACTCTTCTGTCAGTCCGAATAGTGACCTTTTTTGCAGCTGCAACACATGGTTGACTCATATTCAATTTGTGATCCATTTTAATCTTTAGTTTCTTTTATGCAGCACTATTACCTAACCAGTTATTTCTGATTTTGTAGTGGTATATTTGATTTTTCCTTCCTAAGTGCAGTACTTTGCACATCTTTACTGAAGGTCATCTTGCTGAATTCAGTGTCAATTATCCAGTTTGTTAAGTCACTTTAATCTGGTCCTTCTAGCTGCTTGCACCCCTCCTCATATGATGTTTTCTACAAATTTTATAAGCATTGTCTCCATTACATTATCCATGTCATTAATGAAAATACTGAACAGTACAGGACCCAAGGCAAATCCATGTACGATCCCACTAGATACGTCCTTCCACTTTGATTGGAAGCAACTGATAACTACTAAGAGTACAAGAAGTCCTAAGAGTACAGTTTTTCAACCAGTTGTGCCTACAGCCTATATCCTACGGCAAATTTCATCAGGCCCTGCACCACTGAATATATCTAATTTACCTAAAGATTGTAACCTGTTCTTTCCCTATCCTGGCTAGTTCCTCCCCCTTTGTTTCTTAATATTGATTGTGTTACTCATCTGGTCACAAGTGACCTTTTTAGTGAAGCTGAAGCAAAATAGGAATTAAACTCCAGACTTCTTGATGCCATCCATGGTTAGCTCTCCATTCTTGCTAAATAATGGGCCTACACTTTCTTGTGACTTTCTCTTCCTCCTAATGTATTTATAGAACCTCATGGTACTGCCTATCTTCCCAAGCTACTTGTAAAGCTTTGCCTTTCTGATTTTGATCCTGAATGCTTGTGCTACTCTTTGGTATTCATCCTTAGTAATACGCCAATGTTTCTACATTTTGTAGAATTCCTTTTGGACGTTCAGGTCACTAAAGTACTTCTGAAGGGTCCATTTTGGCATTTTACTATTCTTCCTGGACCACGCATGTGCAGGAGCGCCCCGGGCTCTTCGTGCGCTTTTGAATAGCAAACAGTAGTTAACAGTACTTAGCAGCTGTAAATGATCATTAACAGTCAATAAGAACCATTCTTAAGCAACTTGCAGATAAGTTTTAACTTATGAAGAATTCCACCTTTCCCCCTTCTTTATCCCCCTTTTTTTTTAATTTTTTATTTTTTTAAAATTATATACCATAAAGAAACTCTCAAAATGCTGGAAAAAGGTAAGAAACTACAGACGATTTTTAACTTTTGTTTCAGGTGTGCGTGGAGCACAAGCGAAGTCCGTCTGCAGCCTTTGGCAGATGAGAGGAATTGGCTTAGACCGGATTGCACACACAACCAAAAACACACAAAGAGCCCGGCATGCTCCTGCACATGCGTGGTTCAGCTAACTATGACTTGAAAATCTCTGAACTGCAGTGCCAGGGCAGGCCCAACACCTGACATGGAGCACTCACAGGGACCACTCAAAGAAGAACTTTTATTGGATTCTCTAATGTGCTGGATAAGTTTCAGGTAGTAATGCTGTGAGAATACGTACCCCTTTATGTTTACCCCTTTTACAAGACTGATAGTTGTTTTGTACATTTCATATAATGTATACTTTGAGAGGGTATTATTTGAAAACTCATTTTGCAGATTATTTTTGTCTTCACAGGTGCGGCAACACTGTGTTGCAAAATTCTACTGTATAACAGACATATTCCAAGTTTGCAAAAATAGACATAAATCAGTTCCTCACAAATAAAATTAACAAACTAATGCCCAGGGCCATCCCGAAGGGCGTGCAGGGCCTGTGGCAACACTCCCACCCCACCATGCCACAGGTACAGGACCCTGGGCAACTCCCACCACACAGCAGACCCCACACCACAGGCCCCATCCCTTCCCCCATACACCCTCCCCTACCAGCCTGGTGGGGGATTGATTACATGAGACAGATGGCACCAGCAGGGTGTCATCTCCTCTCAGCCTGGAGATTGTTTTCAAAGAAATGAGAACTATAAGGAGGGAGCAGATACTCTCAAATACTATTCTCTTTCTTTCTACTCATGACATCAACACCACCTGAAGATCAAGGAACTTAACAGGTGGATGGGTCCTGCCTGAAAGGAATCCAGCCACCAAGACTGCTGAAGCATGTGGTGAGAGAGACATTAGCTTTGAATTAAATTTGTTCAGTTAGCTAGCTCGTTTGTTATACCTTTTTATTTTCTTGTAAAAAATATGGATTTTTCAGCCCTCAACCAGCACCACAACACAGAGATCTTTCATAGCACTCCTGAGAGGGGCTGTGGTCGTGCCACCCTGGCATGTGCCATTCGCAACACTAGAGTAACACATGCAACCCCGCTATCCTCAGTTGCTTTGTTGACGCCCTAACTATAGCTACTGCACTAGATCAGGGGAGGCAAGCAGGATGTGGAGCTCCCACAGGGACGCACACCTCAAAGAACCATAGTTACAACACAAGGTGAGTAACTTCTTTTTCTTCAAGTACTGTCCCCATGGGTGCTCCACAGTAGGTGAATGGAGAGTAATACCCCTCTAATTGGATGGTGAGCTTTTATTCGACGCATCTACTGTGGACAGTTCTGCCTGACCTACTGCCATGTCCCTGTGTGGGATTGCAGTGCATAGTGAGTCATTAATGTGTGGTTAGAGGACCATATAGCTGCTCGACCAATGTCCTGCAAAGGCACTCCCTTTAAAAAAGCTATAGATGTTGCTATAGATCTTGTAGAGTGTGCTTTTGGAAATGCTAGTAATGGTCTGTTTTGAGTGGAATAACAATGCACGATACATGTAGATATAAGTCTTGAGATGCCTTGGGCTGATAGAGGCAGTCACTTTGATCTCTCTGCTATGGATAGAAATAACTTCTGTGATTCCCTGAATGACTGAGTTCTACCTATGTAAAAGGATAGAATCCTCCTGACGTTCACAGTGTGTAGTTTGGCTTCCATGTGGCAAGCATGCGGTTTACAATAGAAAGTAGGTAATATTATAGGCTCATTAATATGGAATTGTGAGCACACTTTTGGTACAAATGTGGGATGTGGGCATAGTACCACCTTGTTTTTGTGGAAGGCTGTATAAGGTGGAGAATCAGTCAGAGCTGTTAGCTCGCTAACTCTTCGAGCTGATATTATTGCTACTAGAAATAGTGTTTTCGTTGTTAGCATGGCCAAAGAGCACATGGCCACTGGTTCAAAGGGGCTCTGGGTCAGCTAGGAAGGCTCGGTGGGCAGGTGGTTCAAAGGGGGTCCCATGAGTGTGTGAAGGACCAGTTCTAAGTCCCAGGCCAGAGGTGTAGGTCTGCGAGGAGGCATCTTTTTACAGAATCTTTTTACAATCGGATGAGTGAGAACTGAGAAGCCTTCTATAGGAGGGTGAAAGGTTGAGATTGCTGAAAGGTGAATACAAAGTGAGGACAGTGACAGGGAATTCTCTTTTAGGTAGAGTATACAGTCCAGGACCACATGCTGTGGGGCTTCTGTCAGCTGTCTACCTCTTTCAAAGCAATAGGCCGACAATCGCTCCCACTTTGAGAGATAAAGTTTTCAAGTTGATTATCATTTGCTCTGTAGGAACACATCCCTCACTTGCTGGGAGTAGTGTTGTGCATGTTCTGGGATCCACAGAGAAATCAGATGGAGGGTTAGCAGTCTGGGGTGGACTATGGCACCGTTGTTCTGTGAGAGCAGGTCTGGATGGGAGGGAAGCAGGTAAGGATGATGATGAGACAGGTGATAGAATAAGGGAAACCAGATCTGTCTGGGCCATGCTGGAGAAATGAGGATAATGGGTGCTCCATCTGTCTGAATTTTCCTGAGGCCCTTGGCCATCAGGGGAATAGGTGGGAATGCATATGGGAAGTGAGTACTCCAGGAGAGGAAAAAAGCATCACCTAGAGACTTGTGCCCATTGCCTACTCTGGAGCAGTAATGAGTGCACTTGGTGTTCTCTTGCATTACCAATAGGTCTATTGCACGTTGTCTCCACATCTGAAAGAGCTGCTTGGTCAACTCATGGTGGAGCTCCCAGTTGTGCTCCAGAGAGAAGTGGTGACTTAAAGCATCTGCCAGGGTGTTGTTCATACCCAGCAGATCCCCCTCATACAGTGAAGAGATTGTAGTGGATAGCATGGTCATTTTGAAATGCCATTTGAGAATGTACTTGTTCAATCACTATAAGTCTAGCATGGGTCTCCAGTCCCCCATCTTCTTCTGTGTCAGAAAGTAGTTTGAATAGAACCCCCTGCCCTGATGTTGTTTTGGAACCTATTATATGGCCCCAATTTGCAAGAGATGTAGCACTTCGAGCCATACCAAATTCTCATGGGAGGAGTCCCTAGATGGGGATGTTGGGAGACTAGAAAGAAGAGGGATAGTGTACCCCTGGGCAATAATGTCTAGGACCCATTTGTCTGTGGTTATTGATGTCCACTGATGGTAAAAGTGATACAGGTGATGATGGAATATTTATTCATTCTGCACTGGTGAGTGTGGGAGGTTCAATGAGCTCTCGACCATAGCTTCAAACCTGCTGCTTTGAGGCTGGTGGAAGGGCAGAGTGGTTGTTTAGAGCTTTACATTTCTAGTTTCTTGTTTTGTTGGTATTGAAATCTTATTGCCTGTAAGAGTGTCTGGTAAATGGCTGGTATTGTACAGTTGGTATGGGGTGTATCTTTGCTTCCTGAATGGGGAAGAATACATTCCCAAGGTATGTAAGGTGGTTCTTGTATCTTTGCTGGAATGAAGGGTTTCATTCGTGTTTGTTGCAAATAATTTCTGTTCGTCGAATGGCAGATCTTCAACTTTGGCTTGGAGCTCTTTCTACATGCCTGTTGCCATGATGATCTTCACATGGTGATTGCTGTAGCTATGGTTTAGCTGCCGTGTAAGCAGAATCCAATGCCATCTGCAATGATGTCTTCGTTGCAGTGTTGCCTTCTTGGATTGTAGCTTTCAGAGTGGATCATTTGTCTTCACGTAGATAAGGTATCAACTCAGAGGGCTTGGAGTTGTTGTTGAAATCATGAATGTCTAGTAAGGCTGAGTAATTGGTTATACGTAGTTGCAGGGTAGCAGAAGAGTATGTCCTCCTGTCAAATAACTCCAATCTCTTGTGTTCTTTACCAGCAATGGTATTCTTGTATAGTAAGGACCTTGCTCTATGATTGGCAGCGTCTACTATTAAGGAGTTACGCTGCAGATTCTGAAATAAAAAGTCCTTGGTCTTAGCTGGGACAAAGTACTTTCTTACAGCTCACTTGTTGATTGGGGAAGCTGTGGCTGGATTTTTCCAGACATTGTCTGCTCCCTCTGGTATAGCTTCATCCAAGGGAACAACTACTCTTGCTGCAGTAGGAGGGTGTAGATTCTTTAAGTTTATGCTGTTTCTCTGGTCATTCAGTCAGCATGATTTCTTGGCTGACTGCCACTCTTCTGAATAGATTTTGAAATTGTTTAAGATCGTCTGGAGAAGTTTGATGGATGGGTGAAAGGGCATCAGTATGTGAGATAGCAGATTCAGCCAGTAGCGAGGCTGGGCGGGAAGTAGCAACTCCATATCATCCAGTAGTTGTGAATTATATAATTCCTTCTCACTCACTCTGGATACAAAGGCTGGCAAGGGAGAGGATGAATGATATTGTTGTCCAGTGGAACATGGCTGTGAGTAGCTCCTAGAACACCTAATATAACAGGGTGCTGCATGCATTTGCGACCCAGAACCATGTGATTCATATGGGTAGTGACGGTGACGACAGTTATGGTAGTAAAACAGTGCCTGAGAAATATTTGGGGATGAGTGTCTCAAAGAAAGGATGTTTCTGTAATGAAAATATCTGTTGAATCTAGCAGAATATGGAAATGGATGGCTTTCATGAAATTGACTAGCTCTTGCAGGTGACTGGTCTCTGTACAAATCATCTTGCCAGTAGTGAGGTGATCTGTAGCACTGCTAGTGATAGTCCACAATACCTCTGTGAAATGCAAAGCTGAGGGGTGTAGTGGATCTTTCCCTCTGATCAGATTACAGAGCTAGGGCTATCGTTGTCAGCAGGGAGAGCTTGTCTGTTTTAGCCCTACACTTTCTTGGTGCCACGAGTGAGTGCTGCTACTGTTGAGCACTCAGTAACAGTTTCCCTGGTGCCAAGGGGGAACATGGTAACATACGTTGATCAGCCACCAGTGCCAGTAGAATCTCTAGCAGTGCCTCCTGCACAGAGGACAGGGCAGCTCCCAATGAGTCTGCCAGTACTGGTCCCAGCTGCAGCGCTGCTTCAGGATCAGCCGGCACCATGGGGTTTGAAGTGCCGCTCTTTAATTTTCAGGAGGCTAACGTTTCAGGCTTAGGCTTGGACTGAATGCCTGAGGTACCTGGTTTGTCTCTGATTCTGATCCAGGCATGGGGGATTATTTTGAAAGGGACTGAGTCCCTAGCACCGATGGGAGAGAGCCCTTGATGGACGCTTCCCACCGGCAGCAGCTCCATTTGAGGCTGAATGCCTTGTCAAACAGGAGCATTTTAAGTCAAAGCTCCCTTTCCTTTCTTGCTCTGGCTGTTAACTTTTACAGTCAGAGCATCTTTGGGGATGTGTGATTCCCCATGGCAACGGACACATTCTGAGTGTCCATCAGAAGCCAGCATGGGATTCAGGCACTTGAGGCATTTTTTAAAGCCTCCCGGAAGACATCTTATCAACTGTATGTTGATCTTTTATTTCTTCTTTGTTTTAGTTGACAGGCTGATTTTTTTAGGTTGTTTTTTTTGTTTTATTTTTGTTTTTGTGACAAGCTCCATGTCAAGAAGCTCGAACTGAAACAACTGTTTTTTTAAAAAAACTACAGTGGAGTAAACGCATATAAAGAAATAACTATGTACAAAAAAAAACAAAGTAGAAGCTAACTAAACCTAATTCTGTCTACAGGTTCAGCAGTGAGAGGAAAGCCATTATAATGTGTGCAGCAAAGGGCAGTAAAGAAGCAACTGAGAAGAGCAGGGGTGCATTCTTTCAGTTATAATTCTTTGTCATAGTAAGCCCCTTACTTCTTGCTCTGTCTTGAGTGATTAAGGGGAACAATTTATTTCTCTCCACATTATCCTCAGACATATCCCTTGTCACTGAGGTGCCCTCAGCCCCCAGCTGTGCCACCTTGTGAGCACAGCCCAACTCAGGACTGCTATGGAAGATCTCCATGCTGTGGTGCTGGGTGAGCTCAACACCTACCATGGAGTACCCATGGTGACAGCACTTGAAGGAGATCTTCCCTCAGGGCTGGATGGCTGACGCTGGCCCTGAATATGAGCAGCCCACCGTGGCCCCCAACAGCCAGGTCCACCGCGATGGGCTCTGCAATCGGGAAAGTTTTGCCCACTGACCAGAGTGACCCTCAGCTGGGCACCCCTTGAAGGCCACTCCCACCCATCACCCTTTCCCCTCAACAACAGGGGCAAGGGGGGTGCTGCAACCAATAAATTTTCCTAAACAAGAGAAACTTTGGAAAAATAAAAAATGTGAATTTAACTATGTGCATTTATGAAGCACGGTAACTATATACATGGGGGTTTGGAATGGCAGGGCATCTCAACCCGGATGTGGTGGCCAGGGACAGGGGGGCATTATTCCAGTGAAGGGTGGAGGGCTGCAAGCCCTGGTGGCTGTGGAAACCCCTCCTGCTCTGGGTGCAGGGTCTCCATAGTGGCATGGCTGGGACTGGGAGTATGAGGAGGCAGGGGTAGCATGGGCTCTGCCTCTACGGGGTTGGGGGGCTGCCTCAGCAGGTCTCACGCTGGCCAGGATCCAGGCTGCAAGGCCCCAGAGGATGAAGGGGTAAGGTTGGGTGGCAGCTGGGCAGTGAGGGCCTCGGGGTCATGGGGGGTGGGGGCCGGGGCCGGGGGGCGGCTGCAGGGGCAGGTGGCTGGGCCGGGACCTCAACTAGGACTGTGCAGACAGTTTGCAGCATGTCTACCACCTCTGCCCACGTCCTGCTGCCAGACCACATCAGCCTCATCTACCACCAGCTGCTGCTCCACCAGGGTGCTCTGGTGGCAGAGGGCATCTGTGTAGGGGCAGCCTTGTCCTCCCATCCATGGCCATGGGACTGCCCAAATGCCAGTGGTGGGGGTTGTCTTGCGCTCTTGGCCTTCCCTCCTGGATTCTGCAGCCCAGCAGGCTGAACAGGGCTAGCCAGTCCTGGGGCTGCATTAGAGCTCTCCCAGCCCTCAGATAGCTCACCTGTAAGAAATGGAACGGAAGAGAGAGAAGCGGCAGCACATCAGTCCCCCATCCTGGCCCTGGTTTCCATGTCCCCCACCCTCTGTGAGCAGCTGCCCCCGACCCCAAGCCATGGAACAGGCATATCTCAGGGATGTCCCCATAGCGATGACATGCATTCGCTGCACAGTGGCCCATGCCACACGTGGCCTCCACGATGCCTTGTAGATGCTGCTGACAATGGCAGGGCAATGGGATAGCAGGCAAGGAGGGTCATCCAGGCTAACAGGAGTCCCCGTTCGAGTGGCAGGTGATATGGGCACAGCCTGGTGCTTCCTGGGCCCCCCTGTACACACATGCAGCTTGGTAGGTGTTGGGTTTCACCTGCAGCCCTGCCCACATGCCAGGGGCACGCTCCAGGTGGGACAGCTGGGGTTGGGCTGTCGCCTGTGTGCCTGGGCTGCCTCGGGCCATGGCAGAGGTGGGTGACCTTCCCCCTGCCCTGGGGTATGCAATGCACTGCACACTTACTGGAGGGTATCTTGAAGAGGTTGGGGGAAGCCTGGCTCAAGGTGGCGCAGCTGCGGGCTGAGGGCACCTGAATGACAAGGGATACGTCTGAGGATAATGTGGACAGAAATAAATTGTTCCCCTTAATCATTCAAGACACAACAAGAAGTAATGGGCTTACTATGACAAAGAATTATAACTAAAAGAATTACACTGATTTAATTGAAAGCTGTTAATAAAATATTAGTCACATTTGTACAACTAATATGATATAATGCAAATAAAACAGTTTGTGTGTCTCAATGTACAAAAGAAATGCTTCAAACAAAAAACCTACGGGCTCAGATCCTTTCCTCTTAAAGTGCATGGAATTTTTGCTATGAATTTAAGATGGATCCTGGAAACATCATATCATATCATATATGCTTCATCTCAGAACACTTGAACAGCGCTGCTGAAGTCATTAGAACTATATATGCTTAAAATCAATATGTACGTACATAATAATAGGACAAGGCCCTTCTCTGAGTCTATATTATTGTGAAGCAAATAAGACCACTATAATGACAGTTGCATTTCCTTTTCAGTACAATACAACCCCTTAATTTGAGACTTTTATATTCAGCCACAGTGATACTATGCAAGTCTAGAATCATATTTTCCAAATAAAGATTTGAATTATTCATTTGTTTTTACTACTGATGTTTTTGCAATCAAAAACTGCAAAAATATATTTTAAGAAGTTATTTATGTGTTAACAATTTGTAGCCTCAAATTTCAAATGTAAAAACAAGGGCTTTTGTAGGAAGTTGCTTTAGGAACTTTAAGGGAAAAAGATGCCCCTCACTCTAATCCACACCTTCTGTTTAAGCAAGCCATTGCCACAATAAGTGTAAGGACCAATGAGGTAGGCATCTATTGAAACTTCCGTATTTAATACAGGAAAGCAAAGAGTTAACCAGTTTATTGTTGTAATCAAAAGCATTTGGTTAAGTGAAAGTTCCATCAAAGCTTAATAACCAAATTCAAGTGAACAGAAAGGATTATATACTTTCTGTGGTTTCTACAATAGCTAATCTAATGACACTAAATGGAGTGGTTTTGTTGATTCCTTTGCCTCTAATTCATAAATTAGATAAAGGAATTTGACAGTTACAGTACTTGGGAATTTTATTCTACTAAGTGATTTTAAATACATGACTAGAATGACTACTGAATCATATTTCTTTCACTTTTAAGAGAAAAAACATTAAATAAAATAATTGTACACAACACAATGTGTGTCTAAGCAAATCACATTGTAAGAATCAGAAGTCAGAATGAAATGAATCATTGTCATGGCCAGAGAAGCAGTCAAGCCAGTGGGACATGAAATGAAAGTAGCACACAAGGCCATTCCCTGGCCTCATTCTATTCATGGAACTAGCCAGTGCTCTATGCATAAGTTATGGCATGACATGACAGAGAGAGTGCAAAATTTACTGCTGTACAATTTAAGTAGCACATTTCCAAATCTTCATAAAAGTTCACTCTTCATCTGCTAAGAATTTAGTCATCACTCAATGAAGAACATAAAATGCCAGCATCCCTGGCCTCTCCTGGACTATAAGACACATCAACTAAGCTGCCTAAAGACAAAGATATATCACAGAATCATAGAATACTAGGACTGGAAGGGACCTTGAGAGGCCATCGAGTCCAGCACCCTGCCTTCATGGCAGGACCAAGTACTGTCTAAACCATCCTTGACAGACATCTATCTAACCTGTTCTTAAATATCTCCAGCAATGGAGATTCCACAACTGCCCTTGGCAATTTATTCCACTGTTTGAGCACCCTGACAGTTAGGAACTTTTTCCTAATGTCCAACCTAAACCTCCCTTGCTGCTGTTTAAGTCCATTGTCTCTTGTTCTGTCCTCAGAGGCCAAAAGAACAAGTTTTCTCCCTCCTCCTTATGACACTCTTTTAGATACCAGAAAACCACTATCATGTCGCCCCTCAATCTTCTCTTTTCCAAACTAAACAAGCCCAGTTCTTTCAGCCCTTCTTCATAGGTCACATTCTCTAGCCCTTTAATCATTCTTGTCGCTCTTTTCTGGACCCTCTCTAACTTCTCCACATCTTTCTTGAACTGCGGTGCCATGAACTGGACACAATACTCTCGCTGAGGCTTAACCAGCGCAGAGTAGAGCGGGAGAATGACTTCTCGTGTCTTGTTCACAACACACCTGTTAATGCATCCCAAAATCATGTTTGCTTTTTTTTGCAACAGCATCACACTGTTGACTCATATTTAGCTTGTGGTCCACTATAACCGCTACATCTCTTTCTGCTGTACTCATTCCTAGACAGCCCTTTCCCATTCTGTATGTGTGAAACTGATTGTCCCCTCCCAAGTGGAGCACTTTGCATTTGTCCTTATTAAACGTCATCCTGTTTACCTCAGACCATTTCTCCAATTTATCCACATCCTTTTGAATTATGACCCTATCCTCCAGAGCAGTTGCAACCCCTCCCAGCTTGGTATCATCTGCAAACATAATAAGCATACTTTCTATGCAAATATCTAAACCATTGATGAAGATATTGAACAGGACCTGTCCTAAAACAGACCCCTGCGGAACCCCACTTGTTATACTTTTCCAGCAGGAATGAGAACCATTAAGAACTACTCTCTGAGTACGGTTATCCAGCCAGTTATGCACCCACCTTATAGTAGCCTCATCTAAATTGTATTTGCATAGTTTTTTATAAGAATATCACGCAAGACCGTACCAAATGCGTTACTAAAGTCTAGGTATACCACATCTACCGCTTCTCCCCTATCCACAAGGCTCGTTATCCTATCAAAGAAAGCTACCAGATTGGTTGGACATAATTTATTCTTTACAAACCCATGCTGGCTGTTTCCTATTACCTTACCACCTTCCAAGTGCTTGCAGATGATTTCTTTAATTACCTGCTCCATTATCTTTCCTGGCACTGAAGTTAAACTGACTGGCCTGTAGTTTCCTGGGTTATTCTTGTTCCTCTTTTTATAGATGAGCACTATATTTGCCCTTTTCCAGTTTTCTGGGCTCTCTTCTGTCTCCCATGATTTTCCAAAGATGATAGATAGAGGCTCAGATACCTCCTCTATCAGCTCCTTCAGTATTCTAGGATAAATTTCATCAGGCCCTGGTGACTTGCAGACATCTAATTTTTCTAAGTGATTTTTAACTTGTTCTTTTTTATTTCAACTTCCAATCCTACCCCTTTCCCACTAGTACTCACTACGTTAGGCATTCCTTCATCAGACTTCTCAGTGAAGACCGAAACAAAGAAGTCATTAAGCATCTCTGCCATTTCCAAGTTCCCCGTTACTGTTTCTCCCTCCTCACTGAGCAATGGCCCTATCCTGTCCCTGGTCTTCCTCTTGTTTCTAATGTATTTGTAAAAAGCCTTCTTGTTTCCCTTTATGCTTGTAGCTAGTTTGAGCTCATTTTGTGCCTTAGCCTTTCTAATCTTGCTCCTGCATTCTTGTGTTGTTTGCCTATATTCATCCTTTGTAATTTGTCCTTGTTTCCATTTTTTATATGATTCTTTTTTTATTTTGAGATCATGCAAGATCTCCTGGTTAAGCCAAGGTGGTCTTTTGCCATATTTTCTATCTTTCCTAGGCAGCAAGATAGCTTGCTTTTGGGCCCTTAATAATGTCCCTTTAAAAAGCTGCCAACTCTCCTCAGCTGTTTTTCCCCTCAGTTTTGATTCCCATGGGACCTTACCTACCAGCTCTCTGAGTTTACCAAAATCTGCCCTCCTGAAATCTATTATTTCTATTTTGCTGTTTCCCCTTCTATCTCTCCTTAGAATTGTGAACTCTTTGATTTCATGATCACTTTCACCCAAGCTGCCTTCCACTTTCAAGTTCTCTACCAATTTCTCCCTATTTGTTAAAATCTAATCTAGAACAGCTTTTTCAACATTTTGGAATAAAAAATTGTCTCCAACTCAATCGAAGAACTTACTGGATAGTCTCTGACCCACTGTATTAGTTTTCCAATGCATATTCGGATAGTTGAAGTCCCCCATCATCACCAAATCCGGGGCCCTGCATGACTTTGTTAGTTGTTTAAAAAAAGCCTCATCCACCTCTTCCACTTGGGTAGACATCCAGTAGTAGACTCCTAGCAGGACATCACCCTTGTTTTTTACCCCTCTTAGTCTAACCCAGAGACTCTCAACACGTCCATCTCCTACATCCATCTCCACCTCAGTCCAAGTGTGTACATTTTTAATATATAAGGCAACACCTCCCCCTCTTCTTCCCTGTCTATCCTTCCTAAGCAGGCTGTACCCTTCAATACCAACATACCAATCACATGCATTATCCCACCAAGTTTCTGTGATGCCAACGATGTCATAGTTGTATTTATTTATTTGCACTTCCAGTTCTTCCTGCTTATTACCCATACCTCTTGCATTTGTGTATCGGCATCTAAGATATTGATTTGATCTTGCCTTCCTTTTTTGCCTTGACCCTCTTTTTACTCTCACATTGCTGCCCACGCTCCCTCCCATTTCTGACCCATCTCCCAGGTTTCCATGTTCTCCACTTACCTGTGGGCTTTGCTCCCCTGCCCCCATCAAACCTAGTTTAAAGCCTTCCTCACTTGGTTAGCCAGTCTGTGTCCAAATACGGACTTTCCCCTCCTCGAAAGGTGAATGCCATCTCTGCCTAGCAGTCCTTCCTGGAATAGCACCCTGTGGTCGAAGAAGCCAAAGCCTTCCTGACGACATCATCTTCGAAGCCAGGCATTCACCTCTAGGATGCACCTGTCTCTGCCTGGGCCCCTACCTCTGACAGGCAGGATTGAGGAAAATACCACCTGCGCCCCAAACTCCCTCACCCGTGCCCGCAGAGCCCAGAAGTCACTCTTGACCTGCTCAGTGTCACACCTCACAGTATCATTAGTGCCCACTTAGATGAGAAGCATGGGATAGTAGTCAGAGGGCTCGATAATCCTCAACAACGCCTCCATAATGTCTCAGATACAGGCCCCCGGCAGGCAGCACACCTCCCGAGATGAAATGTCAGGGTGACAGATGGGTGCCTCCGTCTCCCTCAGAAGAGAGTCCCTGACCACCACTACTCTACATATATGCCATACGTCATTTAGTTACTATAAAGACGAAGCCCTTCTCTCCAAATGAGCATTTTGTGTAATCCATGGGCTTTTCTCTAGCATTTGCAGTGCTTTCACTAAACTGAGTTTATCAGAATCACAGATTACTGGAACACTAGAATTGTAAAGGACCTTGAGAAGTCATCGAGTCAGTCCCCCTGAAGAAGAGGATTGAGCACCACCTAGATTATCCCTCAAAGGTGTTTAGTTAACCTGCTCTTGAATATTTCCAATTACAGTACACTCTGTCTTAACTGACATTCTATCATCCAGAACTCTCAAATAACCAGCATTTTAACCATAAGTAAATTTCAGGTATGTTTTCCATAAATACAGAACAGTGAAAGTAAATACAGTAATCCCTCAAATCACACAAGGGTTCCGTTCCCACACACCTTCAGGTAACCTGAATTTTGCCTAAGTCTGGGACAACACGTTCTACAGCCAGGGACGCAGCAGGAGCACCTGGAGCTCCTTTTGAAAGGTAAGTCCTGGACTGGGGGGGGCAGTTGGGGAGGGTTACACTTGGTGATGGGCTGGTGCCATGGGACGGGGACAAGGGGGTTAAGACTGGTGTGGGGTAGGGCTGTGAGGGGGTGGGAGATAAGCCAGAGATGCATGCCAGGGGGAGGTGGGGGCACTTGAGCTAGATCCATGCACAGGGTGGTGAGAAGGAGCCATGATCGGGTGCTGAGCCAGTGGGGCGGGGTTGAACTGGGGCCAAGGGAGTTTGAACTGGAGCAGCGCACAAGGGGCAGTGAGCTGGAGCCAGAGCTGGGCATAGAAGTGGGGGCGGAGCCACAGCCCTGCACAGGAGGTGACCGGGACTGGGGGAGCTTGAATTGGGGCCACGTGGCAGTGGGGGGGCGGTTGAGCCAGGACCAGGGGCGCGGGATTCTGAGCGACACTTAACTCACGTTCATGAGAGTTAAGCTCAACTCGAAATCGCTCAGGGTTTACTATACAAAGAAATACAGCAAATACACTAAAATTTTACAGTATACAATACTACTGTTGTTGGTAAGTAAAGTACTCTGCATACATTGTTTGTTTGTTTCTTAATATCTAATCTTGTTTTCCTTCAGTGTTATGTGTTGCTAGGTATACCTCTTTATTATCCAGAATATATGAATATCCGGCAACTTCTTAGTACTGGGGCTGCTGGATATGAAAGAGGTTACTGTATGTAGGTTCTACAACTTCCCTAGGCAATTTATTCCAGAGCTTAACCATGCTAACAGTTAGGAATTCTTTGCTAATATCAACCAAAACCTCCCTTGATGCAATTTAAGCCCATTGCTTCTTGCCCTGTCTTCAGAAGCGAAGGAGAGTAATTTTTCTCCCTTTTCCTTGAAAACCATTTTATGTCCCATTTCAGTCTCCTTTCTTCCAAACTGAATAAACCCATTCTTTCAGTCATCCCCCCGTAAGTCATGTTTTTTTTTGTTTTTTGTTTTTTTTTTTACCTTTAGCCATTTTTGTTGCTCTTCACTTGACCTTATTCAGTTTTTCCACATCTTACCTGAAATGTGATACCCAGAACTGGAAACAATACTCCATTTGTGGCATAATCAGCACTGAGTAAAAAAATTATTTCTTGTCTTGCTTACAACACTCCTGTTAATGCATCCCAGAATGATATTGGAGCCTCTGCCCGATTTCTTTTTTTTGGTAACAGCATCATACTGTTTACTAATCTTTAGCTTGTGGTCCCCTATGATCCCTAGATCCCTTTCTGCAGATTTGGGTTATACTTGCTAGAAATGGGAGGACTTTTCTATCAACTTTTGGAGATGCATTTGCCCTAACAATGATAGTTGATTTTTTTAGTTATGGTGATAGCCAAGGAAGGAAAAAAAACTTTTCCAATTTCATTCACCTAATAAAAATCTGAAAGCTGTTCCATATGACAGCTGAGCAAAGTAAGCTAAATCAACTTGTTCTGCTTGTCAGCATCCAAAAACATACAGCAATGAGATACTTCTGTGATGACACTACTATAGCTGAACAGGGTCAAACATGCAGTCACTTTAAAACAGAATATCAACCATTCTTTCAACTTCAGAAATTTGATTCAGTGGAAATCCAAAAGCCATTAGATACTATTTGGATTGCGACAATATTAGAAGAATTTACTTCTAAGCCCACACATACCATTAAAGATTTGCAGGAGTCTTCAGGTGATTGTCAGAAAAATATAGATTTCCGCCACAGGTATCAAGTTCTTTACGACTAGAACACTTGAATGTGTTCTAGCATCAAATATATTCTTTACTTTTTGAAGTAACACTCTCATTTGGGATGAGGGGGATTAAGTTAAAATAAATAAAGCAACAAAATTCAAACTCATTATAAAAGAAATCATTCCTCTACAGCACATTTTTTCATATGAAAGTAATTCCCTGTTACTCACTTACTTTTTGTTATATTACAATGGAATATAGGCATGACTGGATTTATTACTACACAAAAACATAAGGAAGACTGTATTATAAAATATACAAAAACAGGAGTGATAAAATTTACTTGAAAAAAAAATCAGCTTTATTCCAACTGCACTGGTTAATCTCAGAGGCTTTCTTTCCATTACGACTGAGCGTACATTTCTACCCACATAATAATACTAATGTGCATTTGTTTATAATACAAGTAATTAAGGGCAAGACATTGATAACCGTGACTTTTAAGCTTCCTACTTAATCTATTATGTATTTGTGTGTGTGTGTTTTTGGTGGTACATTTGCTCAAGAACTTTTCTTAAACCATAAGAGCTACAACTACAAAAATTGGTGTACAGCTTCCTCTTACCCTAACGTAAACTAAGGTCAGGGTTTGGTTGTGCCTGGAAAGTGAGTAATGACTGAAATCCCAGGATTTCCCAGAACATGGTAAGGACAGGCACTGACAGGACATATATTAGACTCACCATGAAAGCAGTTAGAGCAGGAAGCAGCAATACAACAGAGTGACCACTGGGGGCAGCCACAACAGCAAAACAGTGGCCACAAGGAGACAGAGCTTTCCACCCTGCTGGGAGAGAGAAGTGCCCCTCTAACCCAACCTCCACCCATTCAGGGGGAGCTCTGCTGCCTCCTTGCAACTCCCCCATCCAGTAAGCCTCCAATTATTTGCATAAACTGTATAATTTTTCCTTTTATTTTCCAAACAGGAAAAAACATTATTTCATTTAACTACCCAAGTAACACCAGGTCACTTTGCTAGTAAGTTACAACTTTAACTTGATGTGTTTCATGCTTTCCGTTTCCCTTTTCCCCTAATTTCATTCCAGTTATTCTTCAATTCCTACAATCGGGCATAGCAGAATTCAATTTTTATTTTTTTATAACTGATTGCTGATATCAATACTTATTTTAAGCATTTTTTCTATTTTTATCAATTGGGTTTTCAACAGCAGCTGCAAAACAGGGATTTCTTTTTGGCACTGCCGCAGAAATATTGGCCTAACCACATATATAGGTGAGCAGCACTACACCACTGAACAATCAGTTGACATTTGGAATATTAGCTCTGCAGACATAAAGGACTAAAAGATTCCATTACCTTTCTTCAATTTTTTATTAAAGGAAAACATGGCTTCTGTGGGGGTTCAAAGCATTTGCCTAGAAAGTGGCCTATTCAATAAGGACAACATCTTGGCCAAGCAAAAGTCACACAGGGAACTTACTGGGAATAAGCATAAGTACTACTCCCTCAGCTAAAAGAGAGGGTTTTTAACATGCCCTGCAGCCACTATTCTACAACCTCTGAAAAATATTTTCTCTTGCATTACATCTTGTTTCTCTGCCTCAAAAACTGAGAATTCACTAACACTCCTTTTAGCAAAAATAGAAATTTGAAATGAAAGTGCCATTTCAACCATGACAAAGCACTGCCAAATCTTTCCTAAACTACTTGCAAGAACAATACCTTTTGATACTATCTACAGGGCTGCTGTCAGACTTGGTAGGCTTATGATACAAATGGTAACTAAACAGAATTCAACACCCCGAGGAGTTAAAAATCTATATTTTAGAAACTTTTTGTGTATGTCTGAGAGTGTTTGTTCGTTTAAGAACTCCTCCTAAATGGTAAGGAGGACCACCAAATTGGTATGCAGCTTCCTCTTATCATAACTTAAAACTGGGTCAGTGTGTGGTTGTGCCAGGATAATGGGATATGCCTGGAATCAGACTGTTTCTCCTTATATGGAAAGGGAGAGGTCTGACAGCAAGGACAGTTATGCTACAGAGGAGCAGCAAGCACAGCTAACAGTTATACTGCAGTGTGACCACAGGCAGGTGGGCAGACCAGCAAAAGAGTGGCTAGCCGCACAACCTCTGCCACTTCCCCAAGAAGCAGCCACTAGCCAGCAGGCACAAGACCTATTACAGTGGCCTGCTCCAGAGAGTACAGTCTCAGATGGCCTCAGGGAGCAGCAGATGGCTGGGCCTGGCCAGCAAGGCCCCCATTGCTGCAGCCACTCCACCCGCTCTCACCGTGAAGCAGCCACTGTCATGGCTGCAGCCACCACCTGGAACTAGACAGCACAGTCCCAGCCACCGACTTTCCCTATCCTCCCACCTCCCCTGACATGGGGAGCAGCTGCCAGTGGGGCAGCACAGCTCCAGCCAGCCTTGTGGCTGCCCTAAGCCCCCTACACACTTAAAAAAAACCCAGCCCTGATTCCTATAGCCCCCAACTGTTACCCTGATTCCTGAGCCCCCTACCCTGAGCTCCCCCACACCTCCTAATCCCCTGCTCTGACTCTTCCACCCCCAATCCCCTGCCCACAAGGACCCAAGCAATGCCAGATAAAACCTCTGGAAAGACTATTAAGTATTTTAAATAGTAAAAAGTACCCACTGAATTTAATATGCTCGAGGATAACACCTGTCCCTTGTTGTTCTGTTGGAAAACCAACATTTTATTTCTCTTGTTAAATTTAAAACAAAAAAGCTGTCAAGTAGCACTTTAAAGTCATGAAGACAGTCACATGGTAGTATTGAGCTAACTGCAAATTTATCTCATAGTGTAGATGTAGACATAGTTTTTAAGATGTGTGAAGAAATTTAGATCAATTTAGAAGAAATTTAGATCAATATACTTTGAATTCCAACATTGTTTCCAACCAGAAAACAAATTTTAAAAGATGTTACAATTTTTACTTTTGTTAACATCATTTTTGTGTTATGAAAACTTTATTAATCTCATATTTGAAACTAAGATTCTACTCAACTGCTACTTGACAAAATGCTACTTGACTGCTTTTTTGTTTTGATAGTATATAGACTAGCACAGCTTTGTCTCTGTTCTTGTTAAATTTGTGTGGAGTCACTCTCCACTGCAACCATCTAAAAAGGAATTGAGTTTTCACTTAAGCATGTATAACTGAATACTTCCAACTACTGAACTATGGCTGTGTCTATACTACCTCTCGACTTCGAAGGGAGCATGGTCAGTAGGGTGTCGGGAGATTACTAATGAAGTGCTGCGGTGCACATGGAGTACTTCATTGAGCTAATTCTCCCCTGTGGCAACTTCAAAGTGGCACACTTCGAAGTGTCGGCTTGCACGTAGCAGCGGCTAACCCACGGGTACTTCGAAGTTTGCCACTTCGAAGTTGCCGCGAGGAAGAATTAGCTTAATGAAGTGCTGCATGTGCACAGCAGCACTTCATTAGTAATCTCCCGACACCCTACTTACCATGCTCCCTTTGAAGTTGGGAGCTAGTGTAGACACAGCCTACACATAATACCTGACTCAAAATACTTAATTTAATACACCTGCTTTTTAAGAAGTGTTTTGTATAATCTACTTAAATTCTCATCTGTCCCAGATAATCACCAAAAATACGCAATTTTAGTAGCAGAATTAATACCTCAGTCTATAAACTTTTAAATATTAAAAATAATTTCTGATTCATTATTAGACTTGTGAATGTATATCCTATACTGTTTTATATATACTAGGTTTTGATATGCTGCATGCATTATAGTACTGTTTTGTTTACATTAGGTAATTATATTTATTTGTAGTTCAGTATAAAAAAATCCATCACAGAAAATATTCAACAGGCCTAAGTGAGTGACGAGAAAGAGACATGTTTTTGTGTAATTAAAATCTTGTCCATTACATAAATCTTAAAAATGTAATTGCTGGTTACTTAGATTTTCAAAATTTTCTCTGATCTCATACATTAATATTCATTAGTCTTCTGATCAGGATTTATATGAATAGAAAGTGTTTGAGAAGCCATTTGAACACTACACTACAAATATTTTTTCTGATTTTTCTGTCTTCAGTATTATTCATAATTGACTGCTTTGTGTGCATTCTTCAGCATTCTCTTTAAATTTCACAAAGTTATATTATACACACTGTAAACAAAGTGAACACTTGAACCTTAACAATCTCTACTCTATCATTCAATTTATAGCACTATCACGTTGTAGTCAGAAGGGAAGCAATATAAATACACAATGCACAAGGACTGAATGAGTAATGCTCATTCTAAAGGTCTCATCTACTTCCTCTGTGTTCAAAAACATGCTCTTATTTGTGGCAGATTGCCTTAAACAGTGAAGAACGTGATCTATACACAACTCTCCTATATTCAAAATTTACATGCTACTTTATAAAAGGAAACGGTGGTGCTCGAACAGGAAATACTACTACTAGAAACCAGGAAATACTACTACTAGAAATACTTTCTCATTTACAAATATTTGCATTTGCTATGTTTATACAATAAATGCAACACACTTTACTTAAAATGCCATTTTTAATAATCTAACATAATGCCAAAAATGAAGTCCTCAAAGGCTGCATGGAAACTTTTTAAAGACACTATGACCACATCTACACAGCCCCCTCCCTTCTGTAAGGAGCATGGTAATGAGCAAAGGGGAATAGTCAAATGAGACAGATTTAAGTATCTTGTGGGACTATGCAAATGAGGTCCAAGAAATTTAAATCTGCACCTCATTTGAATATTCCCCATTGCTCATTACCATGTCCATTCCAGAAGGGAGGGGGCTGTGTAGGCACAGCCTATGTGAGGTTCAACTTAAATGTCTATCCCATATTGGAAAAAAATATAGAAGACCAAAAAAGTGCCATGGTGACTAAACAACAAAGTAAAAGAAGCAGGTAGAGGTAAAAGGACATCTTTTAAAATTAAATTTAAATTGAACTGAAGAAGATAGAAAAAGAGCATGAATTCTGTTAAGTAAAGTGTAAAAATATAATTAGGAAGGACAAAAAAATTGAAGAACAGTACCCAAAGAACCAAAAAAATCATAGCAAAAAAAGGGGTTACATTTAATGAAGAAACAATCAATGGGGCCACTGGACAATCAAGATTCTAAAGGAGCACTAAGGACCATAAGGCCATTGTGGACAACTAGATCAATTCTTTGCATTGGTCTTCATAGCTGAGGTTGTGAGGGAAATTTCCAAACCTGAGCCAATCTTTCTCGGTGACAAATCTGAAGAACTATCCCAGAGTGTGTACCATTATAGCAGGTACTGAAAAAATTCAGAAAACTAAGCAGTAATAAGTCACCAAGACCAGATGTTATTCATCTTAGAATTCTGAAGAAATTCAAATGTGAAATTGCAGGACTACTAACTGTAATCTGTAACTTAGGCAAGGTCTACACTGCCGCAGAAGTGTAGGGGTTTTGTTTCATGAACGTGTGAAACGGCACTTTCCAGGTTGAAAATTGACCCCAGAACTCCTTTCAAGCAGCAAAAATTATGGAAGATCTATAGAACAAATGCTCCCATCGACCTTCTTCCCTTAACACAGCCACAGCAGTCGACCTCTGATAAGTTGATTTTAGCTACGCCAATTGCATAGCTAAATTGTGTATCAGTGGTCAACTGCTATGTCTAGTGTAGACAGCCTTACATTAGCTTCTGTACGAGATGACTGAAGGCTAGCTAATGTGATGCCTTTTTTTAAAAGGGCTCCAGATGCAATTCTTACAACTACAGGTCAGAAATCAAATGAAACTACAGATTGGCAGACACATAGATGAACATGCTTTGTTGGGCGAGACCCAACATGTTTTTTGTAAAAGGGAAACATGCCTTATCAATCTATTAGAATTCTCTGAGGGCTTTAACAAGCCCTGTGGACAAAAGTGAGCCAATATATGTAGAGTACTTAGCATTACAGAAAGCTTTAGACAAAATCACTCATAAAAGTCTCTTAGGCAAAGTAAGCTGTCATGAGATAAGAGGGACAGTCCTCTCATGGATTGGTAACTGGCAAAGAATGGGTAGGAATAAGTAGCAGATTTCAGAATTAAGAGGCATGTATACTGGGACCAGTGCTGTTCAACATCTTCATAGATGATCTGAAAAACAGTAAACTGAGATGGCAAAGTTTGCAGATGACACAAAATTGTCCAAGATAGTTAAGAAAAAAAGCAGACTGAGAAGAGTTGTAAAAAGATCTGAAAAAACTGAGTGACTGGACAACAAAATGGCACATAAAATTTAATGATGATGGATGCAAAATAGTGCACATTTGAAAACATAATCCAACTACATGTATACAATGAATTCTAAATTAGATGGTAGCACTCAGGCAAGGTCTTGGAGTCCTTGTGGATAGTTCTCTGAAAACATCCACTTAGTGTACAGCAGCAGCCAAAAAAGTAAGCAGAATGTTGGGAAGCATCAGGAAAGGGATAAATAATAAGACAAAAAATAATCATATTGCCACTGTATAAATCCATGGTATGCCCATATCCTGAATATAGATGTGGTCACCCCATCTCAAAAAAGGTATCTTGGCATTGGAAAAAGTTCAGAAAAGTGTAACAAATCAACAGAGATATGGAACAGCTTCTCTATGAGGAGAGATTAATAACACTTGGACTTTTACACTTGGAAAGGAGACTAAAGTTGGCTATGACAGAAGTTTATAAAAGCATGACTAGTATAGGGGAAAAGGAATGAGGAATTATTTACTCCTTCTCATAACACAATAACTAGGAGTGATGACATGAAACAGACAGCAGGTTTAAAACAAAGAAAAGGAAGCATTTCTTACAATTCACAGCCAAAACGTGAAACTTTTTGCCTGGGGATGTTATGAACCCAAATAAATGTACACAATGGAATCTCCATCATTGGAGATACTTAACTGCAGGTCAGATAAACATTTGTCTCAGATGGCCTAGATCAGGGGTCGGCAACCTGCAGCTCCAGAGCCACATGCAGCTCTTTAAGGAGGTAGTTGTGGCTCCAGGCACTGCCGCCGCCAACTCATCCTGTGGCTCCCTGCCCTGCCACTACTGAAATAATGGAACTAAATTTAATTGGTTTAACGGTCAGCTCCCTCCTGCCACACTGCTGGCCGTTGAGCCAATTAAATTTAGTCATCTTATTTCAGCAGTGGCAGGGGAGAGAGCCTCCTGCGCTGCAGATGGGAAAGTGCTAGGCCCACAGGAGAGCTAGAGGCAGACAAATCTCCCCCTGCTGGAGCCATGCAGCCCCATAAGAAGGGGATGGTGGCCACAGAAGAGCAGCAGCAGCACATAGAGCTGGAAGAGCTTGTCGGCTGAGGTGGGTAAATCCTGGGGATGTGGGGGGGCTGAGGTGGGTAAAGCCTGGAGATGGAGGACACATTTGTGGGCCCAGGGGGGGTACAGCCTGGGTTGATGCAAACATTGCTCCTTCCTGCCAAAGAGCCTAAGATACAGAGACCTGATGCTCAGTACCTTGGCAGAACCCCTAAAAGAGAAGGTGGCAGAGGGCTGGGCTTCACTGCAGGCTCTCAACAATCCATCCTTTCCACTATCTTTTATATATAGCTCAGGTGAGCAGGTTTAATGCTCCAACTAGGAAAACCTGCATTCTGTAGTTATGCACTTCCTACCACAGAATGAGTTGCAGTTCTATAGCTGAAACTGAATATTCTTTCCTATAAACAGAAGCCAGAATAATTACCTAATTTTGACATTATTGCAAAAAATGTTTAACTTCCTCATAAAAAGCAGATTAAAAATACTGCCTTTGCATAAATTCTTTGTGCATTCAGCTCCTACAGTCTCACATCCAGCTTCATTCAGATTTAATATCCATCAGAAAGCTCAAGGGAAAAGATGTAATGTCAAAATGGTTTTGATCTATGACAGAGAAAATTGGCTGATTAGTTTCAGCAACAGATACCATTTTCAAACTTAATGTAAACTTTATAAAATGAATAATGTTCACCAGAGAACCATTATTGTCATGTTGAGAGTCTCTCTGGCTGCATCTACACGAGCAGGATCTTTCAAAAGATTTTTCAAAAGAAGAGGGCTCTTTTAATAGAGCCCGCGGAGCGTCTATATACAAAAAGCATTCTTTCAAAAGTAAATTGAAAGAATGCAGTACTCTTTTTCGAAAGCTCTCTTCCACTCCCATTTGAGGAAGAGTGCCCCCTTTCAAAAGAAAACATGCGTGGACACTCTGCAGCGC
This sequence comes from Carettochelys insculpta, assembly GCF_033958435.1. Lineage (NCBI taxonomy): Eukaryota > Metazoa > Chordata > Testudines > Carettochelyidae > Carettochelys > Carettochelys insculpta. Next base: position 46,603,884 of record NC_134147.1, on the reverse strand, counting down.
CCTTCTTTCGAAAAAGCAGTCCTCCTGGCACCTGATTTTTCAATCTCTAGCCCATTCTTTCAAAGGAGTGGGGGCTGTGTGGACACACTTTCGAAAGAGCAGATCACTGTTTTGATCTGCCTTTTTGTGTGTGGACACACTCTTCTGAAATAAGTTCTTTCAGAAGAGATCTTCCGGAAAGGCTTCTTTAGAAAGATCTCTGCAGTGTAGATGTAGCCTCTTAGGCTGTGTCTACACTACAAAAATAACTTCAAAATTATTTACTTCTAAGCTGAGCATCTACACATACCCTACTTCGAGGTTAAACTTTGAAGTAGGGCATGACTCCATTCCCAGGAATGGAGTAAGGATTTGAAGTTGGGCTCCCTTACTTCGAAGTTAACCTGCAAAGCGTCTACACGTTTTCCCTTGCTTCAAGTTAATTTCAAAGTTAGCTCCTAGCGCAGAAGCACCCATAGTTTCTATTACTTGTTTTTAGCCCTGGAGAAAAAAAAAAACATACCAATGTGATCTGTACCAGTCTGTAATGCTAAAACAATGACTACATAGCAAAACAAGCCCTATATGACTGTCACTGTTTTCATGACAAAAAAATGCAGTTTTCCAGTGCAGTTTTCTTCCTCCTCTTCCCCAGATCTCCAGAAATCCGTATTGAATAGAGACCCAGTTTCTCACCGTGTTATTAGTTTTGTGACTGAAAACAGTAATTAACCATGATTCACTGACTCATACATGAATCCTTTTGTGATTTTATTATTATTCATCCTGAATGCTGATGAACATGACTGTTACAAATTCTAAAGAATTTTCTTTATCCCTTATTAAATTACACAGAAGCCAGTTAACTATTGTCCAGCTTCCAAATTAAGTAATACAGCTAGAAAAATATAAATCAACAATATGTAAGAAATAAGTCCCCAAAATAAGTGAATCAAACTTTTCTTCTTTTGTGTTTCCAATATAATTTAAAATAAATAAAAATGACAAAATGAAAGCAATTTTAGTATTCATGGGCTCTCACCATTAAGAAAAGTGCATCAGAGAAGTTTCACTAAGAAAAATAAACAAGATTATCAAGGGAAACTAATACAGGTTATCAAAATTTAAAACCTTATTTTTTTAAATTCCAAAAGACTACTCCTGCTCTTCTAGCTTTCTGAAGGTAAATGTGTATGTAGAGCAAATGAACAAAAATAATTTAGAAACAAATTCACTGAATGCATTCAACCTTTGGAATAGATAATTCCAATCAGCTTTGTCCACTGTTAACTTGTTATAGCCAACACCAACCCACTATTTAAACACCATAAAAGGAACTATGAAAAAAATTATGAAAAAATCCACAATACTGTACTTAAAAACATCTTGAAATATTTTAGCATCAATCTAAAGGTCTAAGAGGACTGGGTGCAAGAGCGAATTCTCCATCTCTCCCAGGCATGTGGTAAATGTTATGCAACTGGGCTTCAGAGAGGATGATGATAGATAAGCACACTTCTGCCATTTCAGTAACTTGGAGCAGGAACTGGCCTCGGAGGAAGCTGTTCTCTCTTCCTCACAGCAAGAAGGTTAATATTGCAGATGTTCAAATACACAGTTTTAAAGTGTAGTCAGCAGTCCACTCCACAGTGAAACCACATTGAGATTTTCTGTTGCAGTGCTAGACATTATAGATTGTATTTATCCGTTTGCAAGTTACAAAGCTAAGCAGAATTAACACAATGTCTTAATCCCACTTCCTACAAGTAGTTCTGAATGGTAAAAATGCTGATTTCAAATATCAAAAACTCAAAATCAAGAGACAGCAGTCTTAGCTGTAATCACCTGCCATAAGGGGAAAAGAAGTACCCTCAGGTTTGGGAGGACAGAGGAATATTCCAAAAAAATTAAGTATTTTTGGCAATAGGGTATCAGCATCCAACTTTTCAATCACTGCAATTAAATGCCTAAACAAAATCAGCTAACTAGATAAACATTTGTAGCTGCATAACATATAATCTTAGTGCTTGTTTTTCAAAGTGAAGTGCAAATGGCAATTCCCACACTATCGGCATTACTGATATTCCATGCCACATTGTAAAAATGAAAATAATGTAGAAAATGGCAAGATCTCCATCTGAGAAGCTCGAAGTGTGTGCTCCCTTCATTATCTAAGACCTTTCAGTTGTGTAATGAAGGTCTAATATACTTTGAAAAAGTATAATCAGGATGGGCAGACGGTAAAATACAATTAACTATCCAATGCCATTGTTAAAGCACTGAGAAGACTCAATGGGGTGACTGAGATTCTGGAATGAAAAACAGGAATGTGGCTGGAATAAAGATGCATGAGTATGAATGAATGTGCCGGTACTGGACTAATCTCCAGAGATTTTATGGCTTATTATTGGCTGAAAGTACTTTTTTTTGTCACATAATGCGCTCTAATCTGAGAACATTGGTTCAAATGATTTCTAGATTACATGGTTCTAAACCTATAATTTATTTGCCTCTACAATACATAGGAGATTAATTCTACAGAACCACTTATCCCTTCAGAATAGCCTTGAGGAAAGCATAAAAGTAATGATTTAAACTACAAAGTTAGAGCTATATATTTCTCACAAAATTCAATTTTATACATTGTATGTTTCCTTTGGCTAGCAATTTTCACTAGTGTATGATTTTTATTTTTAGAACTACTGTAGTTTGGCCCAATTTAAATCATGCAGTAGGATGAAATAAAGGCATTTTACAAAACATTCAGCCAATTACAGTACAAAATGAAGATGGATGGAAGCCCTTATTTTCTGTACTGTACCCTTTCCTGTCCTACATTTGTTCTTAAAATACAAACTCATTCTTAATTCAGTTGCCTTTAAGATGGTACCAAAAACACAGAAAAGAGTATTTCTGTAAACAGGAGCAATAAAAGGAATATAAATATATCTGTACTCCATTAGCAACTTCTGTGAATGGGGTGGAAAAAGTGAATAAGGAAGAGTTTATTCATTCACACAAGAACCAGGGGTCATCTAATGAAACTAACAGGAAGCAGGTTTAAAATACACAAAAGGAGGTACTTCATACACAGACCACAATCAAGCTGTGGAACTGGTTGCCAAGGGCTGTTGTGAAGACCAAAAATATAAATGGGGTACCAAAAAAGAATTAATGAGTTTACAGTGAACAGGTCCAAAGATGGTGGTTAGCCAAAATCATCAGTGATGCAACCCCATGTTTTGGGTGTCCCTGCCCTGACTGATCACTTTATAATCACCAACTTCTGAAACAGCTTCCATTGGCCACTGTGTGAAAATATGATACTGGGTTAGACAGACTATTGGATTGACCCATTGTAGTCATTCTTCTGTTTCACTGACAGCAATGGTTGCTGATTGTAAGTATCTGAAGGTAAAATTTAGCCCCCACATCAATACAGGCCTTGTGAAATGATGTAACAGTTTCTTGACATAGGCTTCAAAATGGAATGTAATACAGCAGAATATATTAATTATCTGAAAATGAATATCAATGGCAACTACTGTGCATTACAGCAGAATCACAGAAGAGATAGCATATGCTTAGGAAAAAAAAGGGATGGTAGCATGGCATTCTGACTTACTCAGTCTTTCTGAAAAGCCTCTCTGACAATGTCTGGATGACAATTCCACACAGCTCAAAGGCCAAATGTTTCGTTTTATGCTGTGTTATAACTACAGGCAACATATCTAAACCCACAGTTATGAACACAAATTTGAAACATGGGCCCAAGCAATTTTTTTTTCAAGAGGTTTCCACATTTCTGTGCGTCCCTTCACACATCAACTGCACCTCTACATTTTTCTTTAGTTTGCATCCACATGCTAGCACATACCTTCCTGCCGCCATCCTTAGAAATAAGAGAAACATCAGTCTTCAGGAAATGATAGGTAATACTTTGGTTAATCGGAAAGTTACCGGTGAACAACACAGCACTTCATCTAAGTCTTCTTGCCTCATAGTGTCAGCCTGTAATGGAAGCAAGATCTCCAACACAAAAGTGTATACTATTACCTTTAGTTTATTGGCCTATGCTTTTTGCCTAATGAAGGCACAATTAGTTACAGGAGTACCTATAGTAGGGCCAAGAACGCACAAATGTGTAAATGTCCCGTAGTGATAGTTACCATATTGTCAAATAGTAAAAGAAATGCCCCTAAGTACTTCGTCATCTCCTCAAATCCTGAATGCACTGATGCATGTGCTTTGATGGGTCTCTTAACATTTTAAGAGCCATTTTGGAATCAACTATGTAAAACCTATAAAAAGTTTACTTTTAATAAATAACACAATCTGAGTACCATGATGACCCCTTCACTAATAATGTCTATCTCTACACAAAATATTGAGGGTTTTTGTTTGTTTGTTTTAATAGGAGTGGGTTTTGGTCTCTTGTAACAATAAACCTGAAGAGGAAATCTTCCCACATCAAATCCAAATATGATCATTTCAGGAAGAAAGTACACAAATCTTTTTCGCCTATCCACAACAGCTCAGGTGGGGAGCACACTTATATTCTTTTTACTCCTGCTATGTGGAAATAATCTCCCCTCCCACACATTCTCCTGCTTCCTTCTCTAACCTTGCTGTCCTTCCATTATATATCTTCCCCCCACTACTATGTATTTCTCTCTGTATTAGCCTCTTCAGCCACTATCCCATCGATGTTCTATGGAAGTAGAGGGGCTGCCCATTTCAGAAAGGGCAATCTGGCTAGATTCAATCCAGACCTACTTCTTCCAGCAGGCTTCAGGATAACAATAACATAGCTTGAAAAGATATACGTGGAGCTTTTAAAGGGGCAATGGAAGATTAGCTTTGGTTATCACGAGAACAAATCAAATAAAAATTTAACCAGTTAAATGCCTTGCAGCCCAGGCCCAAATCAAGCTGTTTTCTTCTATTTTTGAAAGATCTCTACTCCCTTTAGTAACTTCGTTGTAGTTGATTGCAAGAAAATTGAGTACCTTGTTTGTTGGTGAAAAATCAGTATGGCCAACAAGCGTATCTTGAGTGAGCTGAGAGATAATCCTGACTTCTTGAACGCAGGTAATCTAAGACTATTGCGAGAGTAGCAAATGTCAGGGTAATTTGTACCAAAACTGAAACCTGGTCCACCTTTGTGGGTAACTTACGATGGCTAGCCAGTTTCCTACTGTGCAGGAAATATTTCCTGTACCTCCTAAGAGCAGTCTCTCTCTCTGGCTGTGTCTACACTAGCCCAAAACTTCGAAATAGCCATGCAAATGGCCATTTCGAAGATTATTAATTAAGCGCTGAAATACATATTCAGCACATCATTAGCATGCAGGTGGCCGCAGCACTTCGAAATTGCTGCAGCTCATCACCGTGCAAGCCACGGCAATTTCAAAGTGCCGTGGCTGCCCGCATGCTAATGAGGTGCTGAACATGTATTTCAGGGATTTCGAAGTTGGTAGGGTCCTTTCATAAAGGACTCCCGTCTGGGCGAGCCGTGGCAATTTTGGAGTGCCGCAGCCGCCTGCACACTAATGAGGCGCTGAATATGTATTTCAGCGCTTCATTAGTAATCTTCGAAATGGCCAGTTGCATGGCCATTTCGAAGTTTTGGGCTAGTGTAGACATAGCCCATATGTTGAAATCATGGAGGAGCCAGGCTTTGAGACAAACCATCCCAAGGTTGGGTTCTTCATTCTGTGACAGGAGGTAAGGAGTGGGTTGCAGAGGGACTGGTAGGCACATCACCAGCTGTGACAATCTATTTGCTCTCAATTTTTAAAAGGACTTTCAGCAATAGAATGAGGAAAAGGCGTGCAGAAGGCCTAGTCCATGAGAGGACAGCACCTCCTATGGTGTGCTGTCCAAGACTTGCTCCAGAGCAGTAGCATGGGCATTTCTTGCTCAGCTAAAGGAAAGACAGGTCTGCTCTCAGTGCTTATGTTGTGGGCTATTACTGAGTTTATCTCCAAAATTTGATTATGTGGGAACTCCAAACAGATTGTCTTCTGTCATGGGCACTCCTGGTAGGTAAGGACTTGTCTACACTTTCGGAAAGATTGACCCAGTCAGGGTTGATCTTCCAGAGTTCGATTTTATCCATTTGGTAAAGATGCGCAAAACCAATTTGTTTAGGGTTGGCAGACGACCGCGGTGCTCCTTGCTATCACAAAGAGTAAGGGAGGTCAAAGACAGAAACACTCCCATCGACCTTCCTTAGCAAAAACAGTCACAAATCGATTTCCAATACATCAATTCAAGCTACATAATTGCCATAGTTAGAACTGCATATCTAAAATCGATTTTGCATCTAGTGTAGACCTGGCCTAAGCCGTTGGTATTGTAACACTGTGGACAACGTATCAGGTCTGCAGCTTTAGTTCTTCTGTGCAATAGGAGAGTGACATACCACCCTTAGTGATTTATGTAGTGCACGCACACTATATTGTAAAGAACGGATTTCTTTCTTCCATTAACAACCTACAGTGTAATCTAGTCTTCCTTTGAACTAATATGTACAAATTAAATCTGGTCACGTAAGCAGCAAACAAAATGCCTCCTAATTTCAGACAGAAAATTCCAGTAATAGAGAATTGTCCACTGACAATTTACACTAATCAAGGATCTGACCACGACCCTTATTTCATGACAAGTGGTACATTTCTGTGCACATATTACATGGCCTGTCAGTAATAAATATTAACAGATAAACAATAAGGATAAAAATATTTATGAAATTCAGTGCATCTTCAATGGTGCCCATGTGGAATGTTGACAATTTACAGCCATTAATTGTAATTTACTCATATTTAAATGTTTTGTTTAACATTACATAAAGATATACCTCAAGTACCTCTCAAGAAATTGATGACTCATGCAATGCTTCAGAAAAATATTTTATTTCCCAAATGACAGTTTGAGTATTGGTTATGCCTTCTACATTCTAAAATGGCTTTTACAAAGATGTTGGTAGCTTTGGACTCTAAAATGGACGCAGAACCAGTGCACAGAAATATGATGAGGTACTCTGGGTAAAAGTCAAAGATTTAATCATCTAGTAGTTGGCCTACTGAAAGCTTAAAATCCCTTCTGCTAGTGCCAGTCAAATTGATTCTTCATCTGCTCAAGTGGCAGAGACCTCCCTAAAACACGCATGTATTTATTCAATTAGTAATTGTGTCAATGAAAAGTTGATGTCACGGTTTCCCCCAAGCATTTATGCTTTACAATGTATGTTTCACACAAAACAAAAAAGCACTATTGTTGAAAACATTGGGAAGAAGCAATTCTACAATACATGGCATCTTCTCAAAAGCACATTACTAGACATGGCTTATGGTCTGACTGATTTTGTTACCCTATTCCACTGGTTGATGTGAAAACTGGCCAAGTGTGCCCTGAAATTTTGTTAATTTCCCTTCATTCTTTGAGAGGCACCAGACAGGGGGGTGGGGAGGAGGGATTAATAACCCCACCCCAGGGGGGGCTCAAGCCACAAAACTGCCTGAGGGAAAATGCTGACCCCCAATCACACTAGAAGGCAGCTGAAATGCTGTTTCCCAGCCCAAACAAGCTGATGGGGAGCCTGTCCCCACTCCCTTCTGTGACAAGGGAGAGACCGTAAGGGCTGCAGCTTGTTGGAACTGGGATGTGTTTTTAATGTCACATCCTGGCTCCAACGGTTTGGCAGAGTGGGAAAGGCAGCCTGCTTTTAGTGGTTACTCCTCTACCCAAGATCCCTAACATGGCCCTGAGCAGATTTTGAAAAAATGTCCGTGCTCTGCTGAAGACAGTGTATGCTGTGGTATATTTGAAACATTAACGCATTTTATCCTTGTTTGGCTTGCTGTACGAACTAACATGTTGCAAACCTCCCTGGTAAGATTGTAGCCATAGTAAATGTAAGCAAATATGATGTATATGAGCAACAGATTCAGCTGAAAAAAGTGGTTGTGCCGTGGAATTGTCTGTCTCATTGAAGTGTGCCATGTTACTGAAAAGGTTGGTAACCACTGTCCTAGTCATACAACCCTAAAACACACTGCAGAATCTCCAACTCTGGACCGCATAACAACTAAGTTCAACTGATATAAAGGGATGCTTCTGTCTATTACGTATCTTATTTAAGGTTGGCTTTATTTTCTGAATAGTCAACTTACACAACAGACTTATGCAAACATATGGTTGTAGAATGTTTCCTTCATGCATTTATGAAAAAATCTAAAAAAAATCTAAGATGTTAAGTTACGAAAAAAATATGAAAACATCAGATATAAATAAAAATATAGCACACAGAGTGAACACTTTCTATTAATTCATTTTTAGAAAGTCTACCCATTTCTCTAACGTAAAAATATTAAAATCTTGTTCAAAATAAACTCCTGACCTATTCATTCATTCCTTGTGAAATGAAAACATTAAAAATTAACATTTTTGTCCAAAGTTAATGGAAGTACCAACCTAACACAGAACTCCATCAGGTTTCAGGTACTATTTTTGTCAGAACACCTAAACATCCAAAATGAAGTAGATTTCATATTTTAAATCTAGTAGTTGGTAACTTACCTATTAAATGCAAAGACAGAATGCTGATTTTCACAATAATGCAATGAATTCAGTTTTAACCCACCATCTCTCAACATAGAGCTTAATTGTTTACAATTGCCAAGAGCATTACACTGATCTAGTTTAGTAATGAGAAAAGAGTACGTAAAGCTCATATATAGGCTGTGTCTACACCAGTCCCTTCCTTTCAGAAGAAGCATGGTAATGAGCGAGTTGGGAATATGCAGCACCTCATTAGCATAATGGCAGCCACAAGCCATTCGAAAGTGCCCCCTTCAAATCATGTGCCACCCATATAGATGGGGGCCTATCAAAAGGACCCACAGACTTCAAAAGCCCCTTCTTCCCAAAACCAAATAGAAAAAAGGGGTTTTCAAAGTCCAGGGGGTTCTTTCAAACGGCCCACGTTTACATGGGCTGCACACAATTCGAAAGTGGCACTTTCAAGTCACCCACAGCTGCCATTATACTAATGAGGCACTGCATATTCACGGAAGCACCTCATCAGCATCTTCTCAACTCACTCATTACCATGCCCCTTCCAAAAGGACAAGGCTAATGTAGACATAGCCATATGTATTTAATGATCACATTACTAGCTATGCAGGACTCTCACTAAGCAAAATACAAATTGTACTGAACCAAAAATACTAGCTGGTGACCTAGATGTAACAGCATTCACTAGATAAATAAAAAGCAATCTGATAGTCAACATAAAATTTCAAATAGGTGAGCATCTTCATGGTGATTTACTACATTGGGGTGTACAACACATGGCCCACAGACCAGAATCCAGCCCACGGAGCCAGCAGCAATGGAAATACACACACACCTCATTGAACTGGAAGGGACTTCGGGAGGTCAACAAGTCCAGTCCTCTGCCCTCTTGGCAGGACCAAGCACCATCTTTTTTTTTCCCCTCTATTTGTCCCAGATCCCTAAATGGCCCACTCAAGGACTGAACTCATAACCCCTGGGTTTAGCAGGCCAAGCCAGCAGCAACACCATTTTTAAATGGCAGCTGGGCAGCTCTATGTGGCTCTTTAAGGAGCCAGTTGCGGCTCCCGACTCTGCTGCTGCTCCACCTCCAACTGATGAACAGCATGGCATGGGCAGCACGCAGCACCTTGCTAAGCTGAAAGAATCACACTCTGGCAGCAGCCCCAGTGCATGGGACTTTATCAGCAAACCCATGCTCTGTGGGGGTGCAGGGCTCTGGCAATGGCCCTGGGGCTCTGGCTGGATGAGGAGCAACACCAGCAGCCCTGGGGTGCAAGGAACTCCTTGGGGAAGCAGAGCTCCACCATCTGCTCCAGGACCAGAGAGCTGAGCTCTGCAGGGGCCAGGGGAATCCTGTCAGCCCCAGCGCTGAGAGCTGGCAGCTACAGCCCCAGGACCCAGATGGTTAACCCCAGCAGCCTGACAGTAGAAGAAGCCTGGGAGCTGATGGCATGACAGCATACAGAGCTCCTGAGTAAATTAATCCTTGGTTGGGGTGGGGGTTTAAGCCGGGGGTGGTTTGAGGCTACAGGGGTTTAAGGCTGGGGACATTTTGGAGCTACCAGGGGGTGGTTAAGCTTGGGGCAGTTTGGGGCTGTGGGAGTTTAAGGCTGGTGGGAGAGGGTGGTGTTGGCAGGTATTTTGTATTTGGGCCCCAAAATATGTAAAAAACTTCCATGTGGCTGCCGATGAAAAAAGGCTGGACACCCCCTTACTAGATTGTGCTTTTGAGCTTTGTTTTGTGTAAGTGCACCTACCACAACTGGTTTCACCACAGCAAAGTCTGACAATCATACAATCATAGAAGAGTAGGACTGGAAGGGACCTCGAGAGGCCATCGAGTCCAGCCCCCTGCCCTCATGGCAGGACCAAGCACTTTCTAGACCATCCCTGAAAGCCATCTATCTAACCTCTTCTTAAATATCTCCAGTGATGGAGATTCTACCACCTCCCTTGGCGATTCGTTCCAGTGTTTGACCACCCTGACAGTTAGGCACTTTTTCCTAAAGTCCAACCTGAACCTCCCCTGCTGCAATTTAAGTCCATTGCCTCTTGTTCTATCCTCAGAGGCAAGGAAGAACAAGTTCCCTCCCTCTGCCTTATGACACCCTGAAGACTGCTATCATGTCCCCCCTCAATCTTCTCTATTCCACACTAAACAAACCCAATTCTTTCAGCCTTTCTTCACAGGTCATGTTCTCTAGACCTTTGATCATTCTCGTTGCTCTCCTCTGGACCCTCTCCAATTTCTCCACATCCTTCCTGAACTGCGGTGCCCAGAACTGGACACAATACTCCAGCTGAGGCACAACCAGCGCAGAGTACAGCTGGAGAATGACTTCTCGTGTCTTGTTCACAACACACCTGTTAATGCATCCTAGAATCATGTTTGCTTTTTTTGCAACAGCATCACACTGTTGACTCATATTTAGCTTGTGGTCCACTATAACCCCTAGATCCCTTTCTGCTGTACTCATTCCTAGGCAGCCCTTTCCCATTCTGTATGTGTGACACTGATTGTTCCTTCCTAAGTGGAGCACTTTGCATTTGTCCTTATTAAACGTCATCCTGTTTACCTCAGCCCATTTCTCCAGTTTATCCAGATCCTTTTGAATTATGACCCTATCCTCCAAAGAAGTTGCAGCCCCTCCCAGCTTGGTATCATCTGCAAACTTAATAAGTGTACTTTCTATGTCAATATCTACATCGTTAATGAAGATGTTGAACAGAACCGGTCCTAAAACAGACCCCTGCGGAACCCCACTAGTTATACTTTTCCAGCAGGATTGAAAACGATTAAGAACTACTCTCTGGGTATAGTTATCCAGCCAGTTGTTCACTCACCTTATAGTAGCCCCATCTAAGTTCTATTTGCATAGTTTATTGATAAATATATTATGTGAGACCGTGACAAATGGTTTACTGAAGTCTAGGTATACCACATCCACCACTTCTCCCTTATCCACAAGGCTCGTTATTCTATCAAAGAAAGCTATTAGATTGGTTTGACATGATCTGTTTTTAACAAAACCATGCTGGCTGTTCCCTATCACCTTACCACCTTCCAAATGCTTGCAGATGATTTCTTTAATTACCTGCTCCATTATCTTTCCTGGCACAGAAGTTAAGCTGACTGGCCTGTAGTTTCCCGGGTTATTCTTGTTCCCCTTTTTATAAATGGGTACTATATTTGCTCTTTTCCAGTCTTCTGGAATCTCTCCCGTCTCCCACGATTTTCCAAAAATGATTGCTAAAGGCTCAGATACCTCTACTATCAGCTCGAGGATTCTAGGATGCATTTCATCAGGCCCTGGTGATTTGCAGACATCTAATTTTTCTAAGTAAATTTTAATTTGTTCTTTTCTTATTTCAACTTCTAAACCTACCCCTTTTTCACTAGCATTCTCTATGTCAGGCATTCCTTCAGATTTCTCAGTGAAGACCGAAACAAAGAAAGCATTAAACATCTCTGCCATTTCCAAATTCCCTGTCACTGTTTCTCCCTCCTCACTGATCAACGGCCCTACCCTCTCCTTGGTCTTCCTCTTGTTGGCAATGTATTTGTAAAGAGCGTTCTTGTTTCCCTTTATGCTTGTAGCTAGTTTGAGCTCATTTTGTGCCTTAGCCTTTCTAATCTTGCTCCTGCATGCTCGTGTTGTTTGCCTATATTCGTCCTTTGTAATTTGTCCTAGTTTCCATTTCTTACACGATTCCTTTTTTATTTTGAGATCATGCAAGATCTCCTGGTTAAGCCAAGGCAGTCTTTTGCCATATTTTCTACCTTTCCTACGCAGAGGGATAGCTTGCTTTTGGGCCCTTAATAATGTCCCTTTGAAAAACTGCCAACTCTCCTCAGCCGTTTTTCCCCTCAGTTTAGCTTCCGATGGGACCTTACCTACCAGCTGTCTGAGTTTACCAAAATCTGCCTTCCTGAAATCCATTATATCTATTGTATTGTTTCCCCTTCTACCCTTCCTTAGAATTGTGAACTCTATGATTTCATGATCACTTTCACCCAAGCAACCTTCCACTTTCAAATTCTCAATAATTTCCTCCCTATTTGTTAAAATTAAATCTGGAACAGCTTCCCCCGGTAGCTTTTTCAACCTTTTGGAATAAAAAGTTGTCTGCAATGCAATCCAAGAATTTATTGGACAGTCTGTCCCCTGCTGTATTAGTTTCCCAACATATACCTGGATAGGTGAAGTCCCCCATCACCACCAAATAGTGATTATGCTGCTTGCTAGCTCATTGAATAGAGATGTTCTCAAACAACAACCCTCTGACTTGAGTTTTCACTGCCTCTTCCACTGAGTAATCGGAAAATGTGTATATAATGAAAAAAATTGTTTTCCTTAAATAGTATTTTTACAGACATGCAAGTCAAACATTTAATAACAAAACATGCACTAAAAGCAAACATAAAGCTTGAAATCATTACGTCCCAGAAGAAGAAAAAAAGAAACATACAATTCTCTGTGATTTCAAACCTCCCTCACACAGAAAGTTAGCTGGTCTGCTACTGTATATAAATTAGATATATGATTGATCCACTATATAATAATGTGGATTAAGTATTTTTAAAAGGGGCATTTGAATTCCCAGATAGGAGAAGGGAATGACAGACTGGGCAGTAGCAACAAGCGGTTCACAGTATAAGCAACAAGAGAAAAATCTAGCCACACTTAAACTTAACTTTTTTTTTAAATAAATTATTCCAATCATGTCTCCAGATCAGTCCCAGTACAGGGAATCATCATTAGACCCTCCAAATTTACAGATATCCACTTACACATCTGTGAATGTGGATATCAGTGGATCATTTTTACAGATGTGGATACTAATTTTTCTATCTGCTCAGGACTGTAATCATCATATGATTCATAGTAACAGAACACTGATGTCTAATACACTAAAAGCCCAAATTTTTTGCTTGCTGGTAATTTAACATTTTCTAAAGTGCCTTTATTGTTCTTCAATCAGTTATCATCATAAGCAAAAATAAGCTGAATACCATCATTTACATTATTTAGATCTCAATCCAGCAAAAGAGTTAAGCCTGTACTTAACTTTCAGCACTTGTATAGTACCACTGAAGAGAACAGGACAATTGGTGTGCATACAATTAAGCACAACTTTAAGTCTGTTGCCAGTTTGGGACCTCAGATAACCTATGTTGTTATATATTGCTCATTGTAGTTGTATATGCCAAAATGCTGTTGCCAAAGAGCATGTTTACCAACTGTATGTCACAATGGTAGAGGAGGCCAGCTGGAACAGAAGAATAAGGGCTAATAAAGCATGTGTTACTGTTTATTCAGGTGTATTTATGCCCATTTTTACATTTTTTTTGTTGAGTGGTTACACTTCTCTCTTTTAATTTTTGTAATAAAGATATCTAGCCTACAGCCTTTAACTCTGCTCTGGAGATGATACTGAGACTTGAAACAGGATAAGTGGCAAAAGGAAGGAAAAAATCATTTGGCAAGAGGTTTGGAACAGAAGGGGAGAGCCACAGTACGTAGCTTTCTTGTACTATACTGTAGAAAGAGCCTGACCTTCCCCCATTGAAATCAAAGATGAAACTCTCAATGCTGTGAAAACAAGCCCAAAATCATGTCAGACATTGTATGTATTCGTGATGCAAGTCAGCTTTTTGTACTATATTTGGCCAAATACCATTAAATCATTTTATAGTTAATTGTTTTCCCACTTTTCACAACACTACTTTTCTATAAACAGGATTCCATTGAAAAAAGGAAGAGTCTCCTTGACAAAATATCTCATCCTAGAAACAACAGCAGAACCTCTCTTCATCCTCATGTAGTTTCTAGAAACTTCTAACAGGCTATACCTTCACAGCAAAAAGAAAAAAAAAAGTTGACTTGGTTCTTCTACAGATCACCAAGAGCAGCTATAAACTAGACCAAGAAACCAGGGGTGACTCCTTTCATGGGATCACAGCAACTTCTCTTCTTTGGCTGAAAAAGAATTCTAATTAAATCTTATGTCAAAAGTTACCTGATACTTGCTTTTTCCTAGAATTTTAGAGCACTGATATCCACCTTTAATGGAGTGGAACATCACTATAAGTGAAGTTTATGCTCACGTGAAGAATACTGAATACACATTGAAAGAAAGTCAATTGGCATGGAACTGTTCGGCTACCTCACTGTAAACAGTGTAAACCATCGAATTAATTCAACAGCCTGGGCACCAAAGAACGCTTTCTAGCCACGGTATTCCAGACCACTTATCTTCAAGGCTTCTATTTCTTCAATAAAAGAAGCTGTCCTTTTACACTTGGCCCAGGGGCTCCTGCAAAAGACCATCTACTCACATCATGATTATGCTCTGCAAGCCTTTTGCCTGGGGCTGCTGGGGAGGGATTCTGATCTCTTTGGCTATGTCTAGATTGCAGGCTTCCATCAAAAAAAAAACTTCTGTCAACGTCTGTCAAGAAGTTTTGTTGACAGATCATGCGTCCAGACTACAGATCTCCTGGAAGAGACCGGCCGTATGGGAGCATTCTGTCAACATTCCTTTATACCTCGTTCCACGAGGAAGAAGGGATGTCTCAATGGGGGGTGGGGGGTTTCTGACATTTGGCCTTGTGTGGATGGGCCAAATGTCAAATGTTGGAAAAGCTTCTCCCAACAGAACTGTCAGCAAAAGATACACAAAGTGTGCACTGCAATTGCATATCTTTCACCAACAGTTCCCTGCAGTGTAGACACAGCCTTTCAATTGCAGCCAGCTCCCTACAGCATTAATCCACACACACCATTCACCAGAAACTCCTGAAGGATTTCCCTCCAAGTCCACCTCAGCTAATAATATAATATTATAAAAATGGCCCAGTATTCTGTCTTCTCACCATGGCCAATGCCACTGCTGAACATAATAGCCCAGTCATGTAGTATATTCGCATATATGTTGTTTGTGGAATTATGTACCACTAAAAATAATGTACTGTGTACCTTCAGGGAAAACTCGAAAATAGTAAATTCTCCAGTGAACACTTAAAATACATCAGGTTTCGATGTGTAAAATCAGTAGGAAGTGGTGCAAAAACATGCATAAGTTGTGACCTCATTAAAATATAAGCTAAACTCACACCTAGTTTATGTGGTGTGGGTTTTTTAAAGAAAGCTCACTTTACATAATTTAATGTTCACACTCAGGAGAGTGCATGTTGACCAACAAACGAAGAATCTACGAAGAACAATTCATGAAACGCAAACTTGCTCATCTTCTTTGATAGTTATCAGTAGGGTTGACAGACAAGATGAACATAATTTCGACAGTAATGCAGCTTTTGATACAGTTCCTCTTCAACTTTGCAAACTAGAAGTTAAATAAATATGCACTCCTTTTACAAATGTTGTAAAATCAACTACAGAAATTCTGGAACTATGCCAACTGTCTGTATGATATCCCACATAACACATTTAGATACTTTTTTCAGTTAACGGTGTGCTATGTGTAATGAACATCAGATCTGACAAAATATTCTGACACAGATCAGTGAACCACCAATGAACCAAACCACGAAGCCAAAAAGATATTAGGAGGATCTCCTCTTTCTTTCTTCTACCCCTCACACCCATGCACTTTCACATGGAGTAAGATGACCTCCATGGATACTTGCTGGAGCTGGTCCTGTGCACACAATTTAGACAGCTAAATTATTTTGTGAATCACACTGGGACATAGGCAGGAGATACGCACTGCCATTTCACTTGGCACCTATGCTCAGAGGCACAGCATTGAGAACTCTTACTGCAAAAGCTAAGGTGGCCAAGCAACTAGCTGCACGTACAGAGTTAGACTGACGACAAGGAGTTTTGTGGCTCACAATGGTGCTGAAAAAGAAACTGGGCACTTTAACTACCTTTGTGAATCCCTCTGTAAACAGAGCCAAAACAACGGGGCAAGTACCTTTTGTGGGTTCCTCCCTATGTGGGGAACCTGGCGTGACTACATATATATATATATATGTAGAGAGAGAGAGAGAGCGCGCGCGCGTGCGCACCAGGGGTTCCTGCAAGCCTAACCACAACTAAAGGCTCCTCTTTCAGTCTAAGAGGAGGAGCTACTGACCCCAGCGCTCAAAGTCATTATACTCTTATACAGTGGGGTCTCAACATTCATGAGGGTTCCATGTTGAGAACCCACACAAATGCTGAATTTCACGAATATGGCAGCCACTCATGCCTCGAGACTGGCCACCAACACTCCCCGCCCGGGGGCCCCAGGGGAAGCGGCAGCCGCCGGCACTCCATGCCACAGAGCCCTGGGGGGAAGAGGCTGCTCATAGCCGCTCACGAATAATTGAATTCAGAAACCTTAAGTTTGCAAATGCTGAGACCCTACTGTACAAGAATTGAGGGAGCAAAATGGCTACAAAACTGAGTTTTTCAAGAAATAAGCAAATTTAAGTGTAACTTGTGTACAACTCTAAACCTCATAAAAAATCTATTTAAGGCATGTACAGAAAAGAATTTGGGTTTCAGATGACAAAATGAACATTAATTTTCTACGCAATACAGCTTTAAAAGAAGCAAATCCTATCATGTGCGTACAAAATTATCACTTACAAGATAGGATATTCCTGCTCTATGCAAAAGGTTATACAGGTTGCACCTCCCTCATCCAGCATGCTTGGGCCCTGACACATCCTGAACAAGTGAATTTGCTGGATAAGGGAAGGTACAAGGCTGTGCTCAGGGACTGCTGAAGCACCGACCTCCCAGGGGCTTCCACAGAGCTCAAGACAGCCCTTGCTTCCACACCACAGGGCAGGTGGGGGCTCCAATTCCCATCCCATGGCAGCCTCACACCCCCTGCTGCTACAGGGCAGGTGGTGGCTTTAACTCGCTGCCCTATGGCAGCTTCTTGGCCTCACACTGCTGCAAGGTAAGCGGGGATTCACACTTCAGCCCCGCACCGCCACAGGACAGGAGAGGGCTCCATTTCATGCCCCACAATAGTCTCCCACCAAGCAGTGAAGGGGCTCTGGCTCCCAGCCCTGCTGGGGCTCCTGCAACTACCAGCTACTCAGTCATCAAACATCTATGGTCATGCCGGATGAGAGAATACCAAATTTCAGAGGTACAACCTGTACTAGCTGACTCAAGTGATATTTTCCAGTCCTACCATCTATATTTCTGATTGTCACTTACCAAAATGCACCACAATTCCAACTAAGGGCTCCCGAGTTAAAGTGAATAAATGGAAAACATATGGATGGAACATATTCAAACAAAAGTGACAATGTAATTACTGATTACTTAAATTGCTTACAAAGTATGCTCGTCACTTCCTCAGAAACATAAATGAAACAGTAAGTATGCAAAAATATTACCTGTAGCATTAATAAAGTCAGTGGAAATTGGAAGAATGTTTTCCAGGGATACCAAAAACAAGTCATTTATCTTTTACCACATTTAAATTACTTTGCTCAATGCACTGAGAGCTATGCATATAAATTCTTATACAGACATGAGGAAAAACTTCTTGCCTTTTTATTTACACAGTAAGCTGAAACATCTGAAGAACAGACTCTGCCTACAACTCAATCATCCAATTAATAACTGCATTATGAAAGATGCTTTAAGTAAGGTTTATTAAGGGATTGAATTAGATTTCATGTCAACATACACTAAAAACAATAACAGGTAATATCGGCTGACAAGAACAACATTTCAAGGATATACCTGTTAACTGTGATCGCCCAAAGGGGGGAAAAATATTCACATTGAAAGAAGCAATAAATAAAGCTTTGTCATTAAGTGGCAGAATTGACAAGTGAGCTAAATTCAGCATTTACGCATGCTCCAGACTCACCATTCAGATGAAAAAATCCTAATGTCTACGTGGAATTTATTTTCTGCACTAAGAATATAACTTTTAAAGATCAGAATACTGCTCAGCTGTCATTCAAGTAAATTTTAAACCACTTCTGCATATCATTGGAGAATATGAAAATTGGGCATGAAAATCAAAAGAACTACTATGTGCTGGACAGAGACATCTTGCCCTGTGTAAAAAGGTGAGCTCATTCATGTTTTCTATTAAGCATTTTGATGATTCTATTTTAAATTAAGTGGTCAAGATCCTACCACAGAGAAACAATATTCTGGAATGTCTTATTTAAATCACTGACAACAGCTATTTGAAAATAAATTACCAAAAAAATCTGCCTAAAGGCAGAGCACATTGTGCGCAATTATTCCTTCAGGCAAACTTTGTAGACGCAGTTTCACAATATAAGATTTTTAACTGTTACACCCTATATGTAATTGTCCCAAGAGTTATATATTAAAGATTCCCTTTCTCCATCTAATAATAATAACTTTAAAACACACCTTAACTGTTTTATTTAAACTAATCCCATCACAGAACCAAGATCAAAATGACCAAAGTGATTTGACTGACTGATTCCTCCATCTAAGTTCTTTAGAGTTTCCTATTAATGTCCTACTAGAGTTAATAATTTACAAATGACAGAAATTAAATTTGTACTCGTTAAATGCTTGCCTTATAAAAAAGTACACACTATTGCTACCCATGTTTTGAGCTGTCAGTTCATCTTCCATGATTGACTTTTTCCATTTAAATTGACATGCAAGGAGCTGTGACAAATCTGACAGATGAACTAAGGTTTATAAAGCATTCTGAGGATGTAAGGAGCCTCCCACACTATAAGTGAGTACACCATGAAGAAGAGACTGTACAGGACTCCATACATTGCACCTGGCTTGGGGCTTGGAGTGCGTAATTTATTCCCCCCAGATGCCTTGACCCCGCAGTACCTGAGGGAACAAACCGTTGAAAAACGGCCGCTCCCGTTTCAAACACGCCGCCCGGTACCTGCCAAGGGGCGGGGGAGGGGCGCTAAAGGCGGGAAATGGCTATTCGCTTCCAGAAGCTCTTCAGAGCGAGTTCCAGGCCGGCAGACGCCCACCTGCCAGCGCCTCCTCCGGCCAGCCCGCAGTGGGAGCCAGGGCAGACCGCACCACAGACTGCCCCGTAACTGGGCTGCGCGGATCCAGAGGAAGCCTGCGGCGCGCAACGCGCAGCCCCAGCGGCCCACACTGCAGACTAGGGGCAAGCCCGGCGTTACACGGACCCGGCCGGCAGCGCGGGGGTGGTGCGCACCCCCCCCATCCCCTAGTGGCGCTCTGCCCGCACCACCCCCGAGCGCCAACCAACGCGCGCTCCCCACTGCCCGCTTCGGGAATGTCCCCGCCACCTCCCTCCTTCTCAGTCCCGTCGCCCTCCCGCATCCCGCGATCCCTCCCCCACACTACGCGGCTCCGCCGCTGAAAAGCACAAGCGGGGAGGAGGGGGAAAAACAAAATGGGGACTTACACTCCGAGTGCTATTGCGCGTGCGCCAAACTAGGATGCGCCGAGACGCGTCGGCGCCCTGACGTCAGATACGCGGCACTGGCTCGCGGAAAGCCTTGAAAAATCTGAGGGTTCGCGCCACCACTGAAGCGAGATTAGGGCGCATGCGCCAGGTGGCCTTTTCTGTGGGGGCCGGGCATGAGAAAAGGGCAGCGACGGTGGGCGGTGACGACCTATGTCAACATATCTCTAGTCTATTTTGTGGAGAAAACAAAGGAGGGAGTGTTGTTCACTCCTCGCGTCAGCACAAAAACCAGGGGTCACCCGAGGAAATTAATGTGCATCAGCAGTGCCTTTTTTCGAGAAAAAAGGTTGTTGAACTCAAGTTGGATGATTCTTTGTAGCGGTTATGGTGTTCGGCTTTAATGCTGCAGTCCCTGTGCTGCCGCAGCACCGGTGTGGGTTCCTGCAGGGCAGCGGGGGCTCCTGCCCAGTCCTCCTGCCCGAACCGGCAGTGACAATTTTTCTGGTGTTCTAATGGGAAAAAAAGGTGACAGCTCCGGTGTGTTCCCCCAGGCAAAACCAAGAACCAAAGAAAAAAAACCAGCCCCGTGCACCAGGTTTAAGACAGACAGAGGTTTTAAAACAGACAGAAGTAGTCACACCTGTGAAACTCTCTGCCAAAGGATGTTGTGATGGCAAGGACTATAACAAGGTTTTTAAAAAGAAAGAAAGAAATTCACAAAGCATAGGTCCATCAATGGCTATTATGAAGGATGGGCAGGGACGGTGTCTGTATCTTCTGTTTGCCAGAAGCTGGGAATGGGTGGCAGCAGATGGAACAATGTGACTAACATTTCTCATATACAGAAACAAATCAGAAAAAGTAATATATTTTATTGGACCATCTTTACATTAATGAGAGAGACAAACTTTTGAACCACAAAGAGCTCTTCTTCAGGTCTGGGAAAGGTACTCCAAGTATCACAGCCATGTGGAATGAGGGGCAGACTGCTTACCACAATAATTAGAAAATATTCTAAGAACCATTCAAAGGGCAGCAGCCTGTTAGCATCACAGCTATCATAGGTAGAATAGCTGCAAGCCATTACTACTTGCACTGTTCTTCTGATATCATGACCTTTAGTCTCCTTATCCACTTGCAATAAGTTCCACAGGTTGAATGTGTTTTGTGTGAAGAAGTACTTATGTTTATTTTAAACTTTTTGCCTATTAATTTCATCTTGTGGCCCTGGCTCATATAGTTTGAGAAGGAATAAACAACAATTCTCTATCCACTTTTTTAACACCTTTTATGATTTTACAGATCTTTATCATAACCCCCCAGTCATCTCTTGCCTAAGTTCCAGTCTTTTTAATCTCTCCTCATATGAATGGTCCATACCTCTAATCATTATTTTTGCCCTTCTCTGCAGCTTTTCTAATAGATCTTTGGGACGAGACAACCAGAACTGCATGCAATATTCAAAGTGTAGCCATACCAGGGATTTCGGTACTCACATTATGAAAACTTTCTGTTTGATTATCTATTTATTTTCCTAATCATTCCTAAAATAGTTAGGTTTTCGTCTGCTGCTGCAAAGTGTGTGTTTTCAGAAAACCATTCTCAGTGACTCAACGATATAACATCTAATTTAGAGCTCATCATTTTGTATATATAACTGGAATTGTGTTTTCTAATTATGTTGCTTTGCATTTGTCAAGATTGAATTTCACCTGCCATTTTGTCACTCAGTTTTGTGAGAGCCCTTTGTAACTCCTCAGTCTGCTTTGGGCTTTAATATTTTAAATAATTCTGGATTATCTGCAACCTTTCCCACCTCACTGTTTATCCTATTTTCTACATCATTTGGGAAACAGCACAGGTTCTAGTACTGATGTTGGGAGTGGACCCAGCTATTTTTCTCCTTTCCCTTGAAAACCGACTACTTCTCCTTTTGTTTCCCATCTTTTAACCAATTACCAATGTATCAGAGGACCATCCTTCTCATCCCATGATTCCTTATTTTGCTTAAAAGCCTTTGGTATGAGACCTTGTCAACAGTTTTCTGAAAGCCTAAGAACACAATATTCAGTGGATCACCCTTTGACTCTATTTGATTGAAGTATGACCATGAATATCGCTAGTGCCACTGTCAGGCAATTGCAACAAATGTTGCACAAAGTATCTTATGTAAGGTGTCATGGAAAAGTTATGATTTCCTAAATAAGATTATCTTGTTTAAATCCAGATATCATTTTTGCATCTGAAGTTATGAATATTGTTATATACCTGAGTATGACCTCTGGCTGCCCTCCCCCGCCATGAGTCAGGAAGCCATATAAGGACATGTGATATGCTGTGACCCTGGACATCATCTTGTGTAGGTAATTTCCACAGACAGGCGCTGTAAGCTTTGATTGGGACAGTAAAATTCTAAGCACATGACCATGTATGTAAAAGACCCAAAAATATCTCCAGGTTGCTTCTTCCCTGATCTGATTCTCTAGAGTGCAGACTTACAACTAAATGGAGCATATTGGACCAGAGGTGATTGACAAAGGGGCATGAGGAGGCCACCAACCTAGGGAAGAGTCGCTACTTGGCCCCAGACCCTGCCTCTCCCAGGTCCTTGCTCTGCCCTCTCCCCACCCTAGTTCTGTTCTGCCCTGTGTCTTTCCCTGCCCAAAAGCAATGTGGCCTGGGAACTGCTTTGCTCCACTGGCTACATTGCTCTTCTTCCTGTTAGTAAGTGCGGAGTGGTCCCAAGCAACACATCTGGACTAGCACAGTGAACTGGGGCTGTTGCTCTGCTTGTCCCAACACTGCTGGTGAGTTCAGCAGAGACTAGACTCCTGCTGCAGGCACTGCCCATCTAGTTCCCCCCACCAGCTGCTGGCCAGTTCCTTGCCCCTCTCACCTACAGCATTTGGAGGTGGGTGCTTGCCCACCTACACATTGTCTATGTATTGAACTATGGACTGAGACCCTTCCAATATTCTGGAAGTTACTAGAAACTGTACAAGCCAGATATCTATAACATTACTTCTATATATATAAGTATATATATACAAGAACCCTGTCATTATTATGCATGTATAATCTACTGACAATTTTGACTTTCTTCTTCTCTTTTAATAATAAACCTTTAGTTTTTAGTTATTAAAGGATCAGCAACAGTGTGGTTATTGGATAAGACCTGAGTTATAAATTGTCCTGGATATGTAGCTGATCTCTTGGGATTAGAGGGACCTGATATTTGATTAAATTGTTTCAGTAATCACTCATCATGAAATCTAGTGTCTAGGAGGTGAAATAAGGGCAGAACGCCTCAGGAAACTGCATGTTTTACTTATTGTTAACCAGTCTAGTAAGATGGAAATTCACTTTCCTTACTGTCCTGGTATAATCTAATACTATGTCATCTGTGTGGGGTAAATCTGCCCTGTTTCTCAGCAGTATGTCTTTAATCTGGCATTCTCAGCTGTGACTCCACAAGGCACACCCTTGTCCACATGCTTCTTGATTCCCTGAAAGAATCTAATACATTGGTGAGTCATGGATTTCTTTTACACGAGCTGCATTGACTCTTTCATTCCTCATGCCAAAGTGTGTCAGGTACGTCATTAATGTGGAAGGAAACAACATGGTTACAGGCTTTGCTGATAAACCCACTGTCAATCACACGATGGCTACGTCTACACGTGAAGCCTACTTCGAAGTAGCCTATTTCGATGTCTCCACATCGAAATAGGCTATTTCGATGAATAACGTCTACACATCCTCCAGGGCTGGCAACGTCAATGTTGAACATCGACGTTGCACAGCACCACATCAAAATAGGCGCAGCGAGGGAACGTCTACACGCCACAGTAGCACACATCGAAATAAGGGTGCCAGGCACAGCTGCAGACAGGGTCACAGGGCGGACTCAACAGCAAGCCGCTCCCTTAAAGGGCCCCTCCCAGACACACTTGCACTAAACAGCACAAGATACACAGAGCCGACAACGAGTTGCAGACCCTGTGCCTGCAGCATGAATCCCCCGCTGCAGCAGCAGCAGCCAGAAGCCCTGGGCTAAGGGCTGCTGCACACGGTGACCATAGAGCCCTGCATGGGCTGGAGAGACAGCGTCTCTCAACCCCCCAGCTGATGGCCGCCATGGAGGACCCCACAATTTCGATGTTGCGGGACGCGCAACGACTACACGGTCCCTACTTCGACGTTGAACGTCGAAGTAGGGCGCTATTCCCATCCCCTCATGGGGTTAGTGGCTTCGACGTCTCGCCGCCTAACGTCGATGTTAACATCGAAATAGCGCCCAACACGTGTAGCCGTGACGGGCGCTATTTCGAAGTTCATGCCGCTACTTCGAAGTAGCGTGCACGTGTAGACACAGCTAATGTGTGATGTAACTGGCACAGAGCTACTTCCCATTCTGAAAAAGCAACTCATCTTAGCATATCATGCACACGATGGTATTGGATGTTGCTCCCAGCTCTCCTTCCTCTTGCCACATATCAGGCCTTCTTAAGGGGGGCATGGTCAGGAGTGGGAGGGAGTGGGAGAGGAGAAAGAGGGCAGTTGCCCCAGAACCCAGCAATTTAAAGGGGCTCAGGGCTCCTGGACACCTCTGCTGCTACTGTGGCAATGGCAATGGCTGGAGCCCCAGGCTCCTTTGAATTGCCACTGGAGCATCGCACCTGGTGCTCCCTGTGGTTCTCAGGTGGTGGGTGGGGCACACTGTGGCTCAGATGGTGCTGAATGCTTGCAGCCACTAGTCCCACCTCTAGCCCCCAAGGTCTTGCATCTTCCATGAAAACAGAGGCGGGGACCCCCACACCTTGCCCTGGGGCCTGCAGTGACTGTTGGCCATGCATACACACACAGAGAAGTCCACCTTCTATCTATGTCCACTGTCCTGCTTTCCATTTGACCTACCAAACCACCTGACCTCCCAACCCGGGTACAATTTTCATCAGATTTGTCTGTGAAGGAAGTTATATCAATGTTGTGCACCAACATGAATGCTGATTTTGTGCATCTCAATTTTTGGATGCCCAATTTGAGACACCGTAAAGAGGCCTCGTTTTCAGAAAGTGCTGACTACCTATCCCCTTTGCATCAGGCCTTCAATGTAAGGTTACCAGGAACTGTGAGGGTAGTGCCTGCTGGCGGAGGCAGCATGAAAAGCCACCTGGCTGAGCCTCTGCCTAGGAGCCAAGGGACATATCACAGCTTCTGGGGAGCCCCCCAAGGCAAATGCCACCTGGAGCCTGCACCTCTCACCCACTTCTACTCTGCAGCCTACTTCCCTGACCTCCCACCCACACCCAAACTCCCTCCTGGAGCCTGCTCCACCCACTTCTGCACCCCATACTCCTCATCTTTGGCCCCACACCAGAGCCCACCCCCAACTACCTGCCCCAGCCTGCTGAACATGAGCAAGGGACTGGAGGTAGGGGAGGGTGAGTGACAGAGGGAGCGGGGATGAAGTGAGTGGGGGTGGGGTCTTGGAGAAGGGAGAGGTCAGGGAGGGGCCTAGGGCAGGGGATGGTGCAGAGGTGGTCGGTTTTGTGTGGTTAGAAAGTCGGCAACTTTATTTCAAGGTGTCTCAAGTTGGGTACACGAATATCCCTAGTCACATTTGAAAATCTTAACCGGGGTTTTAAATTAAATCAGAGAAAAGATTAAAATGCTTACCTCTTATGCAAGCTCTTTCTCTGGCATCATATACCATCCTCAGGGAGAGTGAGATATTCACTTTTCAAGTACAGTCCTTTAACCTTTCATCTGTCTTCTCCCTCTTTTTGTACTGGCATTTTAAATGTACTTCCTTCTCTTTTCAGATAGTGAGCATTCAGAGGTGGATGAAGATGCAGTCATGTTGAAAATAAGCATGTCTTTTGTCTCCGTCAGACTTTAATGTATACAGTCACGCGAGTGTAGAACACAGACATACTGAAAAAATCCTGAGTTCAGTAAAATGGAATACACTAGAATTTGGTTAAACATGTCATAAAGTTCTAAAATGGATGAAGGAGGGAAACATGACTATTACTGAGCAATATCAAAACAAACAGTAAAACCTGAGTTTTTCCGATAGCTTTTCTCATAATTCTCCATTTCTAATGCTATAATCTCTCTCTGTAATCAAACACTATTCATTATGTAAAGAATTATAACTTCTAAATTTACACAAAAACAGATGAAGAGGTAGGTTACTGCTGGAGGTGGCTTTAATAGTCTGCTATTAAGGGAGGAAAGAAATGCAAGCTCATGAAGCAGAAAGTGATGTACATTTCTAAATAATTTGTTCCTAAAATCCAAGTAAGCATGAAATCTCTGAAAAATGAGCTGAGCAGGGATTCTGGGGGGAACACAGCCTTTTAGCCCAACAGGGACCGTCCACTTTTCCCCATTTATACTCAGCTATTTACTATTTAAGATGCAAAAATATAAAACTTTGTCTCCCTATTCCTTAGTAATACTACAAGTCCTTAATATCTTGTCCTTGAAACCTCAATACTTCAGTGTGCCAGGTCATTCTAAAAGTAGTTTTCCCTGACAAGTATAATTTGAAGCTGTCTCACACCGTGCTAATGGGAAACGTAGGTTATTTTTAATGAATTGCAGTGATTCCAATATAAAACTGCTTTTTGTTTAAAATCTACAAAGCCTAGAACTTATGGTGCTGCGTAATATATATTTTCTTTTATAAGAAATGCAAACAAACTCTTCTGTCTCTTGCCATCACATTGTCTCAGTGGCTAAGAGTGGGAGCGTAGAAGAAATAATAGTAGTATTAGGAATAGCCTTGCTTACTCTTAAAAATAAAAATAATTTCCTTACCAATTCTATTCTCTTTATACGGCAAACTCTGATTCTTTTCCTCATCACCATGTTTCTAGAGGGTTTTGAGACTGACAGTATTTCGATTTAATGCTGTTTTATCAGCTAACATTATTTATGATCTCCAAACAGCTCTGAGACTAGGGCTTGGTGCTTGGATTCATTTTGCCAGTTATGCAGCAGAAAAAATAGTATAGGCTCTGCTTAGACAGTAGCTATTTTTTTTAGTTCAATTATAATGAAATCTTTTCTTGTTTTTGTTCTCATAGGTAGGCATATAGAATCCAAAGAATATTCTCTACTGGATTATGACTATTTTAAGCAACTTTTGGGCCTGAAAGATTTATAATATCCCTTTAGGGGTGACTGTTTTTAATATTGTTTAGAATGTGATACAGTTCTTGTCTTCCCTCTAAACCTTTTCCTCATGCTACTTCATGGTCTGCAGTGGTCAATTCAACAGCTTCTTCTTTAAGAACAGTCCATCGCTTCTCCTGACTTATCCCTCATCATTTATCTTTTCCTCCAAAAGTTCAATAGTATTCATGATTTTAGGCATAGTAACAACAGCCCAGCATCCAGTCAAAACAGCCTCTCTGTGAGACCAGTCGTTCATTCCTCTGTTCTAAACTGTCACCTTCAGATGCCTGCTGAGTTACACCCTGTGGATTTCCCATGACTATGCCCGCAATGCATTCACATTGTGACTGTATTTTCAGTAACAGCACCACATCCTTTCATGAGCCTTCTTCAAAAGTTTGACAGCTGCAGCTGCTGACCACAGAACTGCCACTTCTTGGAGGTGTGCCCTTTGCTTCTCCCATGACTGAAACAGTATACAAACGGCAAAAAAGTCAAATATAGATTTTTACTGAAAGCATAGTGTTTTTAAAATCAAGATTTCAACAATGTTTTGCATTAAGTCAAATGTTTTGCACAGAGCTTCCTGAGTCCAACATAAAAGAATACCTCTAAACTACAGAGTATTATGTCTTCTTTATTTTAAGAAATATTGGTAATGAAACCTGAGCCTCCGAACATTAACACATCTGTAGGAGGACTCACAGCTATCTCTAAGAATGAGAAGTGTAAACATATTTCCCTCCAGAAATTGGCAATCACTGAACATGACCACCAGCAGTGGATCCAGTTAGCTAGGTCCAATTTATACTTAGGCTACAGCTACACACTACAGAGCTCTGTTGGCAGAAGTCACTGTCAGAAGAGGTTTCCTGACAAAACTTCTGTTGACAGTGCAGCCACACACAAAAGACAATTGGAAGAGCGCTACACTCTGTCAACAGAGTGGCCGGCCACTCTCTCAACAAAATGGGCGCCCAGAAGCAGAGCAGACAGAGCTGCCCATTGTTCTGGATGCCCTGTCTGTCTAGAGATGGGCCTCCAGAGCATCAAGACAGCTTTTTTGTCAACAAAATTTATCGACAGTACCCTCATGCATCATGGCTGAAAGATGGAATGCTGCTGGCAAAAGAGTTGAGTTTTGTTAACAAACTGCTGACAAAACACATTTTTTGTGTGGCCATTCCACCAGTTTTGTCGACAAAACCAGGGTTTTATCAGCAAAACTCACTAGTATAATCATGGCCTTAAAGTTCAACAGAGCAGGTTTTCATAGTTTTCTTACTACAGTGAAAAGTGGCTGATTTTATGAATGCCATGATAATGGCACAATTTCTCAATACTCTGGGGAACTTGCAAAAATACATATGCAAGGTATAAGTATAGAATGATACAAGTGAAATTTATAAAGCATAAATGAAACACCTATATCTTAAAAAAGAAAGTAAAGAAACTGTAGGATTTTTGCTTAGCTAAAGGAGAGCACACAACATTTAGGAATGCCATTTTAATACAAAATGAATTGCATCTTATCCTAGCTAAGAAAGAAGTTCCTAAGTGTTATTGAAAGCACTTATTTGAGTTACAAAATCTGTTGAGGCAAAATACGAGCCCAGCTGTATGAAAACAAAGGAAAAAAATCACGGACAGCAATGAAATATGAAAACAAGAGTTGGACAACAAACCAACATGGTATATATGCAGTCTTCAAAGATTAAACAATGAATGAAAGTATCCAAGTGGAGAATGCTCACATTATTTTGCACTCAAGGGTTAATGCCAAATAGATGATCTTGCAAAATATAAGGAAAACTTCTTTTCCATTGTCACATGACATGACTTTGAACTCAGAAGATTTTATAAGTCATTTTCATTCAGAATTAGCAAATTTTATTATTTAAGATTTTCTCTAGCACTTGCACAGTGTAACAAGGGACAAAGGTGCATAAGTGATGCAGAAGATGTGCCAGTACATTGAAGGGAGAGTTACTTTGACACATGCTCTTCCTATCCCCTGAATCAGCAGCAGCTCCTCCTTGCAAACAATGCGTTTCAAGCTCCATGTAAAAGCAAAGCTTATGTGAAATACAAACCTTATGCAAAATTTAAAACTTAATATTTAAAAAGGATTTAATCATGATAGATTTTAAAGTAGCTTTCCTCTAGACAGATGACGATTCCGAAAGATAATTTGTTTGGCTTACAGCTCAACTCCAAAACCAAAAGATTACACTAAAACCCTTGTTTCGGAGAAAGAATTGAAGTTGTTCAAACTGATCATAAATTGATCATAAATTAAATATTTTTTTTCAGTTTTGCCAATAGATGTATGTTGAATGACTAGTTGTGCTAGGGTTCTTTTTAAAAACAAAGTGTGGGATTTTTATATTGAACTTTCAGAAAACTGGTAACATGATGTCATTTCAAGATCTTTTCAGCCAGCTAAGAATGTGCCAGTTTCCCCAGAAGGGTCTCTTGTAGCCTATTTATGAGGGGGAAAGTTGTCACAGACTTACAGTCTCCACAACATGTAAAATTATGAATATTTTAAACTCTGAATTTAAGTGGGACCTTTTTCAAATTGATGTTTGCTAAAAGATGTCCTAATTTGAACCTGATTGGAACAAGTTGCATGAATCCACGATAGGCTTCACATCTGATATATCAGAAGACCTTTGGATGAAGGCATTGAAGACTGCGCAGGTGAAGTTCATAACCTATAAGAATCAACAGTATGGTCTAGAAATATTGTCCTTTAAGGTCAACAAGCTTCCTGGAATAAGACTCACATTCCATAACTGGAGGACCCAGCCAGCCTGCATAAGCAAGACACAACATCAACAAAAAGTCTTTGCATCTGTTCACTATTGTCCCTGAAACCAAAGATCTGCCACCAAGAAGCAATGTGCCAACAGGACATCACCATTGGTTTCCTTAGTTCCTGCTTTTACTCTACGGAAGTGCAAAAGACTGCAAGAGCTGAAGAGTATGCAAATCCCTGTTATCTTTTTTTTCCTTTCTTTTTTGTGAGCTCCTGGGTGGCATGCCAGCCTTTCTATAATGTGCAAAAGTGTGGCTGTGTGCTTGCATATGTATGTGAAATCCCATGAAGTACATACAGGGAAGGAGCAAAAAAAAAAAAGTGTCCTGGGTTTAAACAGCCCTAAGCATTGTCTCATAAAAGTATTCATTAGAGCATATTTTGTGGCCAGTGTTAAAAAGTCCTGAGAAATTTGAAATTGTCATCTGTAATTTCTGATCAGCAAAAATTGTCAAACTTTTGATTATCAAAAGAGTGTTATGTTAAAGTGTATATTTTAATATCTCTGAGGTGGGGAAGGAAAGGGTTTCCATATAAGAATTGAATTCTAAGGAGGAAGCTTTAGAATTGGTTCTAAAACTGTGATTGAGACATTAGATACTTTTTTAAAAGTTCTTAACATGCTTTAAATCATATACAGGTTGAACCTCTCTAGTCAGACACCCTTGGGCCCTGACTACTGCTGAATGAGAGAATTTGCCAAATCACCGGAGATCAATATTGTCCAGCAGCATTACCAGCACTCCCACTGTTTACTACGCTATTAGAAAACATTTAGGGGTAAATTAGAGCTAGATAGCAATACAGAACACTGAGAGCCAGGACTGATGGCTGAAAACAAACTTTATGGGACCACAGGAAGCTTGGCCACACCCACAAAAAGTGATCATCCAGCTAACTAAATTTATGGAAGAGCATAGCTGTTGCCAGATGAGAGAGTGTCAGACTAGAGTGGTTTGACCTGTATTTGATAAAGTGTAGTAAATTTTTAACTGGGATTCAAAACCTAATGAGCTTTCTTAGAGTCC
This sequence comes from Carettochelys insculpta, assembly GCF_033958435.1. Lineage (NCBI taxonomy): Eukaryota > Metazoa > Chordata > Testudines > Carettochelyidae > Carettochelys > Carettochelys insculpta. The sequence goes on along the minus strand of NC_134147.1, from coordinate 46,572,906 downwards.
TCTTTAGAATTTAAGAATATTATTTTTACTAACAATTATTATAATATAATTTAATTAATTTGATGATTTAACCCTGAACTAGTGCTGAAAATAATATATTGATTTTTTTGTTCATTTGTATGATGTAATACTTCATTTCTACCTTAGCTCAATATTACTATTATTAGCTTTGGTGATATATTTACATTATTTTTAGGCAGTTTAATAGAGTTTGTAAGACGATACCCACAGTTCTATTGAAGACGTTGTGTGCAAAGAGGCATGATCTAGCACTGGCAAAAAGCAGGAGGAAAGAGGATTTTAGGCTAAAGATGTGTTGTTGGGTATCCATGAGGTTTAGCTTCCAGTCTTTTACATGCCTTGTCCACTGTCTCTTCTAAATTGTTACTAGCCTTCTTCAGCTAGAGCTCATGAATTAGAAAAAATACCAAAACTCTTCTGGATTTTTAAAGTACATTCCTTGGCTTTAATTTTTCTGCCAATTGTGCAGTTCAGAGTACAAGGCCAATTCATAGAACAACCATATGAAACTTCTGAGCAAACCAAGATTAATATGAGATCCTAGACAGGAATTACAGAAAAATGTTGGAACTCTACAAACTAATAGTACTATCAAAGCCTTCTAAGGTGACAAGGAAACAAGTCCCGGCAGAATGCCAACAAAGACATCCAATAAACTTTACTCCCGTAAACATTCAGGCTGAGGAGATCTCCAAGCTTTGGCCTGCCCCAAGGCCACTTTGCTAGGGCTGGAGTGTGAGGAGAACTCTAGTGCCATGAGTTGAATGAGAGAAGTTTGAAAGCCATATTTTCATAAATATTTAGGAACCTCCACTTTTATATTTCGTTGGATCCCAACTAGTCTATTTGCTTCTTTAATTGCTCGTGGTAGAAAAAGAGCTTTATTTACTGGAGGAAGAAGGCAGACAAATTGGACACTCCACTGCTGGCCAACTTATATTTGGAAAGAATACAGTCAGTATATTGTTAGACATTTAAACTTACTTCTATGTTGCAAAAATAAATAAAATATTTTTTGCATGCAAACATTGTACAGGGATCGATAGAAACCAAATGAAACCGTGTGAACAGCTCCAGCACATTGTTATGCTCATTACTCATGCAATGGCCTTTTTTTGTTATTGAATTGCTTATTTTCTTGCTTTGCAAGTAGCAGCTGTTTTTTTCTGAAGAAGCTTAGTATTGATGAGTAAGTGAAAGAGGAAATTTTTATACTGTGATGATATAATCTGTTTTAAAAAATCATGATTTTTTCAAGCTATGTCTTTATTCCGAGCCATATTTTCATGACATTGCATCTTGGTTCATCATCCTTCACAGCATGCCAGTTTTCACACTCACTCTTATGGCACTGCAGTTTCCAGCAATCTAGCTTCTGAGACAGGTATCTGTCCAACCATGTGTATTTTCTAGAACACATAACAATACCAAATGAAAATGGAATTAACAAAAGTACAGTAATTATAATACATAATAATAATCTCAAGGAGTAAAATAAATATTTGCAATGTAATTTACATTTAGTCCTTTTAGGAAGTATTTAATGGTTCTGTTTTATTTATCACTCTTGACTCTGAATAAAATAAATTAAGAACAGTATATTTTTGGTATACTATAACTGCACATTGGTTACTAACAGCAGAGACTTTGTCTTTCCTGTAATTAATATTATGTCTGGTTTTCCATTTTAAGACCCATTTTTACAATTTTATAACTCCTTTACACATTAATTCTGGAGTAAGACACAGCACAAAGAACCTCCGTTAATGAGTGATTTATGTGTTATCAAATATACAAAGATAGTTGTAGTTACACAACATTTTGTAGGAAAACATTTTGTAGTAGAGCTATACAGGAATGAGATATGCACAAAGAGCTATGCCAACCAAAAATACTCATTAAACAAGCTGAGAACAGAGAGGTGGTGTAATCTTGGACCAGTCTACTTAAATGACAAGTCTGTAGACAGATGTCACATATTCTGACACCTGAGCTTTCAACCATACTTGTAAATATCAATATCAATTGCATGACCTTCTTCAAAAATGCCTTACAATCTGCAAAGCTTTCTGGAGCTACATTGAGATACCTCTCTTACAGTCCACAGAGGTAAGATTTTTCAGGGTGCAACTGCTTTTTTTTAAATGGAATTTTTATTTTGATTTTTGTTACACTTTCCTTCAAAACCAGACACTACAACCACCAAAAGGGAGACTAATAAAATTGTCAGTACCTTCATAGACACCGTAAACATAGCTTATATTTGTGTGATCCTTTAAATGTTACCAGCTGTTTCATATTGGTATTTCAATCCTTTAAAAAATTGTGTTAGTATTACAAATATATCCATGAATTATAGAGTATATTAAACCTAAAATGAATATTTACAAGGAAGAGGTATCTTTGCTTGCTTCATGTATCAAACTTCCCAGACTTCTATATGACAAATATTTAACTCAAATTGATCAAAAAGGGAATTGGAAGTCTGAGCACTGCTGGCAAAAGTGCTGCATTCAAGCACTACAGTCTTTACTCGGCATTTTTACTGACGTCAAGAGGAGTTACACCTGTATGAAAGTGGCAGGATTTGGCTCAGAGTCTACAATGGCCTCTAGATAACTTAGGCAGAACACTTTGTCAAACAATGCTGGTACAAATGAGAATGTATATAGTTCAGGTATTAGCCAATTATAATTATAAGATATATTTTTTACTAGATACACACAAAGGATTCTTTCATTTTGTTCAATGAACACTTAGATATGTCCTTCAAAGCTTTGAAACATGGCATCTCAATTTTACATTAATTAGCTCTCTGTCTAAAATAAATATATCCATGTTGAAACCTTGGTCATGGTCCAACACTTATGCATAGATATAACTTGAGTACATAAGTAGTTCTAGTGAAGACGATGGGACTGCTCATACACTTAGGCTACGTCTATACTAGGGGAAAACTTCAAAATGGCCATGATAATGGCCAAATCGGAGAATACTAATGAGGCACTGAAATAAATATTCAGCTCCTCATTAGCATGCTGCCAGCCATGGCACTTTCAAAGTGCCACTTTCTGCTTGCACATGACTTATCTACATGGGGGTCCAAGGACCTTGCAAACGTTGAAATCCCCTGATAGGAATCAGCTGATAGGAATAAGGGGACTTCGACATTTGCAGGGTCCTTTTGAAAAGGAGCCCCGTGTAGATGAGCTGCTCACGAGCGAAACAGGGCATTTTCGAAGTGCTGTGGTCAGCAGCATGCTAATGAGGTGCTGAGTATTCATTTCAGTGCCTCATTAGTATTCTCCAATTTGGCCATTAGCATAGCTATTTCAAAGTTTTCCCCTAGTGTTGACATAGCCTTAATATTAAGAACATGCATACATCTTAGCTGATTATGGGTGAAATTTTGGCCCTGTTGAAGTTAATATGGCTTGACTTCAATGGGGCCAGGATTTCACTTGCAGGGTCTTAATATCCAAACCTATTCTTTTAAGAACTTAACAGAAATTATTTTCTTAAGATTGTATTACTTTCAGTTAGCAGAAATTGACTTCCATTATTCTTCTTATATCCCTGTACTTATGAATAATATATGAAATAGATACTCTCATACTTGTAGGAGGCCACAAGATATACTTTAATAAACAAGCTCTACATCAAAACATCCTCCATCTACAAACATGGGAACCCAGCCTATTGTAAGGAGCAGGAGAGGAGAGCAAAGAAGTCGTCAGTGGAAGAGAAGGCATCTACAAGGTATTACAATTGCAGTATTAAACCAGGGATATCAAAAAGGGCAGCCACAAAGCAAAAGAGAATTTTAGACAAGGGGATAAGCAGGAAAGAGCATTTTACAAATACATTTTTGGTAAAAGAAAAACAAAGGTCAGTGCTGAATCAGTAGAAAGTTCAAATCATACTGGCCACAAAGTGCTGAATATCTCAGTTTTTTCAGTATTTAATATAAAGGGTGAAGGAAGCATGAAACTCAGTAAAGCAAATATTAATGAGGGTCTGGGACTATCTAGCTACAGAATTAATAAAAGCCACGTAAAAGAATATTTAGGTAATTTAAATAGTTATAATTCAGAAGGGATCCATCATATGCATGTGAAAGTTTCTTAAGGAACTGGCTGAGAAGAAACATTGCTGGACATCTTTCTGACCTCATGAAGAACAAGTAACGTACAAGAGGATGGAAGGAGAATGAATAATATTACAAATCTTAAGCAACACCAAAGGGGAAAAACAGAGTTGTAGGCCAGTTACTCCTCCAAAATGCCAAGAAAAATATATGAAAGATAGGAATGCTACCAATTTACACTTCTTGGACTGACCAAGGAAAACACCCAACGGTTGAGGAAGTATGTGTGTGCATTTGCTCTAGGGTTGTGGTTTGGCTTGTTATGATAAGGAGTGAGCCATGACATCTGGCTAGGATTACATGTTATGCAGTTTGGATGCAAAGCTCATAAATCTAAATAAAACTTTAGCAATATCATTAGTGGAAGAATGTTTTTTGCATTCTTTGTCTACCCATCCTAAACATAAAAGGACTTACACCCTGCTGGCTAGCTGAGTTAGTCACATTGTAGAAGAAACTAGCATCTGTGCATCTAATCTAGGTTTTCAAAAATGATATAGATATTTACAATAGGTCATTAACTGTTTCTTGACTGGAGACAAGGTTTTCCCTGTTATCAGTGGGGGAAAGACATGTTAGATTGCAATGAGTGGCAGTTATGTTAGACATAAATCTCAAAAAGAGTTAAACAGCAATAGAGACAACTATGAAAGCACAATCTCACATAATGAATAATAAGTACATTGTTCTATTTTGTCTTCAAATAAAATAATAAGAAATATGCATAAGGAGAGACTAGTTGACAGAGGTGTAAAAATATGAAGCTAAAACTTGTATCATTGAATTCTACATTCACACATTATCTTCACATGAATTTACTATGTTCAAAAATTCATTTCATGGTGATAATGAATCTGTATGTATTTAACATTTTATCAGTCAGTACATTATATTGTTAGAATAATCTTCCAAGGTACTGAGCTATCATGCATCAAACTCTTCGAGTAACTGGCTGTTCAAAGTAGGTCTCTCGGTTCTGACACTATTAATCTTTCTGCCTGGGGGCAAGACTAAAAGATGTGGGCTCCAGAAAGAAAAGGAAATGCTTAAAGTTTAAAAAAGAAGAAGAAGAGAATAAGAAGAAGAACAAAGGACAGAAAAAATAAGGTAAAACAGCTGGGGAAGACTCTGTATAAACCTACACAAACAAAAAGCTTTAAAGTAGAAACTTAAATTCCTCTTAAATTCATGCACTATTCTTATTGTTGCACTTGAGCAAATATGGACCAAAGTAAGCCCTGGGATAAATGGGCACAATTCTGGAAGTCAGTTGAAGATGCATCCATTTGCGTCATGGCTCATCATGACCTGGCAGCTTACTAGCTGTAGTATACTAACCAAAGGCTGCATGCATTTCTAAGCAGGTCTGTGAAATTGTTCCTTGCTGACATTCTTATACTCACCTACACAAATACAGCTGATTCCTGTTCATAATTGCAGTAGCATTGTGCACAGAACCAGCCTCAGGATTCAGGGAAGAGTGAGTCAGATTTGATAGTTCTTTAGGATATACTCTTGGCCACCAACATGAAGTGGCATTGCATTTCAAGTATCAGAGAGGCAGCCATGTTAGTCTGTTGCTTCAAGAACAACAAGAAGTCTTGAGGCACCTTATAGACTAACAGATATTTTGGAGCATAAGCTTTCGTGGGCAAAGACCGGGTTCATCAGATGCATGGGGGGGTGGTTTCAGAGGGGTATTTAAAGATTGGGGTCCCTCTCTCTTACTGGGACTCCACTCTTTAAATACCCTTCTGAACCCCACTCCCACTCATGCATCTGATGAAGCAGATCTTTGCCCACAAAAGCTTATGCTCCAAAATATCTGTTAGTCTATAAGGTGCCACAAGACTTCATGTTGCTTTTCATGGAATTCCTTACCTTACTTAGAACATTCCCCAGCAACTCTTTGCTCAGAATTTTAGTGATGACTCTGCTCCAGATAGGGTGGTTCGGAAGCCTTGTAGTCCATATAAAGGCATATGGGGGCTCCAAGCAGATGAGTCTTGCATCATACTGACTTAGGAAGATGTGCAGATTCTCTGCAAAGATAGACAATGCTAACTCTTTAAATGGTGGCTGAGGTCAGGTGGTAGGGGCAAAGTTGTACACTCCCCCAAAATAGCATGAAACCCATCAGGTTCCTCTTCCTGAGTATTCCACATACTTATACTCAGAGTCCCTTCCTGTGAATAATAATAAATAGTAATAGAAAGCCAGGAAGGATGTGTGAACTTTCTGCTAAACAATTTGAACTAGTCGAGGAAGTAGACCTCTTTCAAAGACATCAAGGTGCTCGTGATTATGTCCCATTTTTGTTACAATTTCTGAAATGTTACTAATGTAATGGAGCCTGTGGGATACTTTAGGATCTGAGGAAATATAAAAGGAATATCTTACAAATTGGTGACAGGCCTAGAATTTGGGCAAGACGTCTTTTTTTTATTCTCTATAGAAATATAGTTCCTTTCCTAAATTTGCCCATTTTCTTCAACTTTAGCATTGCTTCTTGTAGAGTAGAGTGAAATTGCCTCGCTATGATCAGAACTTTGAAAATGGATAGGGAACATAAAAATCAGCACTAATAAATGAAAATATAATATAAAGTCCAAAACATGCTATGAATGACATTGCAATGGTTGTTTTTTTCATTATGCTACAATGTCTTTGTAGCTGTAATTAGTGTAGACATAATTGACTGGAGCTCTCTGCTACCAAGGTAACTCTCCCACCAAGGGTAACTCATGCATCAGCTTTTGATGTCTATTTATAACAGTAAATTTTTGTATGCTAGTGGAAGAGAAGTAGTAAGAACAAAAAAGAAAGGCAACGAAGGGTCCTGTGGCACCTTATAAACTAACAGAAAAGTTTTGAGCATGAGCTTTCGTGAGCACAGACTCACTTCATCAGATGCCCTATAAAAAAGAAAGGAGATCACTCAGCAGTCTCAAATGTATTTGTATTTTAGTGTATCTCAATCTTTATTTTTGCCCACTCTTCATTAAAGAAATGAAAAATTCCAATTTATGACACCCTTTAATTACAACCATCATCATAACACTTCAGCTTTATTTCAGCTTGTCATAACTAGTAGTTTCTGTAGTGAGAGTGTGGGCTCACAATAAAATTGAATGTCCATTCTTCCCCTGCCCACTCCCTGTGGCTGGAGCCGGGCAAACCACACCCACCTCCCACACCAGAAAGAGAAGAGTGGTACAGGGTGTTTAAAAGGTTGGGCCTGCAGCTCAGTTGAACAAGAGCCAGAGAAAGAAGCAGACTTCTCTTGCCTGCTGCAGAGGCCTGCACCCGAGATGGTGCTCTGCCATGCCTGGGACCTAGAGGACATGGTAGGATGCCAATGGACCAGTACCCAGAGAAGCTGGTTCTGTGCTCTGAGGTGATAGGGGACTCCCAGGTGACAGAGCCAGACTCAGAAGGGAAAGAAGGAAGTCGACCATGGACACCTCTGTTACTAGCAATAGTCTGGTTGTGTTCCCAGAGTTCTGGTCAGCAGGTTTCAGTGGTATCCCCACTACTCATTAAGGCTCTTGGCTGGGACCCAGTGGAGTAGGTAGTCCTGGGTTCCCTACCTTCTGCTGCTGATCCCAGTTCTAGGATGGCCACCCACCCACCTTAAGGCAAGAAGCCTCTATTTATCTGCTGTCTGCATGAGCCCAGAAGCCAGGCAAAAGACTGTCTGTTGCTTTCCCCTGCCCAGAGCACCAGAGCTTCTTAAATGAATATTGCTTTGCCTTGCTCAGAGGGCCAGAGCCCTGCGACTGTTAATTCCCCATTGACTGCATTAATAACCACCTCGTTACATTTTTCAAATACCTAAAAGCTTGTTATGTCCCCTTTCAGATCTTCTCTTTTCCAGACTAAACAAACCCAGGTCTGTCAATTTTCCCTCAGAATTTTTAGACATTTAATCATTTTAGTTTGCGATGTACCACACACAAAAAATTTGTCATAGAAAATGTAGGATTTTCCCATCTGAAAGTTAGTGGGTGTCATAATTAGACTGTAATAAATAGCATGAGATATCGTAGAGAAGAGAAAGGTGTAAATACCTGAATGAAACAGAATCCTCAATTATAAAGTCATTACTCTATAATTAAAACTGGAACCCAAAAGGCATTAAACAATAGAGAACTGTTATCATGGTGAAATCTTCTCATCTTTTTAATGAATCAGACAAAAATATTTTATTGAAAACAAATTAGTTTTTCCTGGCATGATGTTTAGTGTTTTTCTTGTTGCCTGATATAAGCTGTATCTGCAGTTTATTTTATGTTTGGTAAGATACAATATGGACCTGAAAGAGATGCTTTGTACCAATTAGCCTGCCTGGGACACCTTCTACCCAAGCGGCCACAGCCCTCCAGTGAACATGGCTTGGCTCACCCCCACCAGCGGAACACCTTCATGTCAGCCTTCCTTCTCCTGGGCACATGTGGCCATCCAGTGTAGCACCCCCAGCCAGCGCCACAGACAGGTTAGTCCTGGAGCTAGTTAGGGGCTGAGGCAGGTTAATCCTGGGGATGGAGGGGGCAGGTTTGGGGCTGAGAGGGGTTAAACATGGGGAGAGGAGGCAGGTTTGTTGGATGGGGGGCAAAGCTTGGGCATTGTAGGGCATATTTGGGGGCTAAGGGAGATAAAGCCTGGAGATAGAGGGTGGGTTTGAGGGGCTGAGGGAGGTAGCACCTGGGAATGGGATTCCACAAAATTATTTTGAGTTTAAAAGGGTTACATGGCCAAATAAAATTGGGAAACACTGGGTTATATTATGACCCCTAGATATTTCTGCTGTACTCCTTCCTAGACAGTCATTTCCCATTTTATATGTGTGAAACTGATTTTCTTTCCTAAGTGGAGAACTTCACATTTGTCCTTAATGAATTTCACCATGTTTACCTCTGACCATTTCTTCACTTTGTCCAGATCATTTTTAATTATGACCCTGTCATCCAAAGCACTTGCAACCTCTCCTGGCTTGGTATCACCCACAAACTTTAGAAGCATACTCTCTCCACAGTGACCTAAATCATCGATGAAGGTATTGAATAGAATCAGTCCCAAAACTGATCCCTGCAGAACCTCACTCACTATACTCTTCCAGCATGACTGTGAACAAGTGATAACTACTCTCTGGGAAAAGTCGTCAAACCAGTTATGCACCCATTCAGGAGTAATGTGTGAAAGCAAGTTATGTACCCCTCTCTCCATCTGTGCCACTTCTAGTGAATGCAGGGTTGGTCACACCCCTCCTATGGAGCAGTGAGGCCCAAGAGCAGCATGCTCAAGAGCTGCCTTCCTCTAGCTCTCACTGGTCTTGGGCTGTCTGACTACGGGGAAGGAGTTGGGACTGCTCCCACTCCATCTCTTCCTTTAGCAGTGCCATGCTATGTCCAGTGCGTCTGCGTGAAGGGCAGGACCATCCCCACACTCGCCGGAAGCAGCGTGGCTGAAGGACAAGATGGGCAGGGAAGAGAAGGGTGGGGACAGGGCAGAGCAGGGATGGGGTGGGGCTTGGGGCGGGGGGGGGGGGTTGTTCCAGCATGTCTCTGGGCTAGGGGGCACATGGCCAGTGCCCCCCTGAGGGCTTCCCTCACCAGTTGCCTCTGCACCCACCTTACAGTATCTCCATCTAGGTTGTATTTCCCTAGTTTATTTATAAGAAACTGATGCAAAACTGTATCAAATGTTTAACTGAAATCTAGGTATACTATAGCTACCACTTCTCCCCTTATGCACAAGGCTTGTTATCCTATCAAAGAAAGTTATCAGGTTGGTTTGAAGTGATTTGTCCTTTACAAATCTATGCTTCCACTTATTACCTTTTTATCTTTTAGATGTTTGCAGATAGATTCCTTAAATATTTGTTCCTTTATCTTTCTGGCGCAAAAGTTAAGCTGACTGGCCTGTAGGTTCCTAGGTTGTCCTTATTTCCCATTTTTAGATAGGCACTGTATTTGCCCTTTTCCAGTCTTCTCGAATCTCTCTGTCCTCCATGGCTTTTCAAAGATGACAGCTCATGGCTCAGATACCTCTTCTATCTCATTGTATATTCTAGTATGCATTTTATCAGGCCCTGATGACTTGACGACATCCTACTTTTTAAAGTAATTTTTAACTCATTCTTTTCCTATTCTAACTTCTGAACCTACCTCATTCCCTCCGGTAGTCACTATGCTAAGACTCCAATCACCACCAATCTTCTTGGTGAAAACTGAAAAGAAGAAGTCATTAAGCATAGGTTACTATATAAAAAAGGACAACCTTTAAAGGATGTGTATGTGTATCAGTATCTATCAAGTCACATCATATTAATGTGTTGGAACAAATATAGTACCCTATTACAGCATGAGTTGGTAGATACTGATACAGATACACGCTCTGAGGGGAGTCCTTTATTTTGAAAGATCAACTATGGTAACACTAATTAAGCACCTCTGCTATTTCCACATTTTGTATTATCGTTTCCACTTTTTATTGAGTAATGGTTGGACCTTGTCTTTAGTCTTCTCCTTGCTTCTAATATATTTGTAGAATAGTCTCACATAAAAAGGAGCTGCAGAGCAAAACAGGGTCAGCTGCTTTAGAGAGCCAAAAGAGAGAGGAATGTGCTCCTAGCAGTCTGCAGGAAGGTAGCTCTTGCTGTCAAGGACTGGAGGTTATAAGCTTCAGGGTCCTTGGGTTGGGACCTAAAGTAGGAGATGGGCCCATCTTCCCCCACTCACCCCTGTGGAAGTGGTTGTACTATGGCACTGAGAAATAGTTCACACACATCGCAGGAGGCAAGAAACAGATATTAGCATGGTCAGTGGGCTAAGTCATGAAGAAGATACTGGGGTTCTTAGACTGAGGTAGGTCTGCAGGTCGAAGAAGGAGTTGGAGAAGCATGACCAGGAGAAGGTGTACTGAGTAGGGAGATTACTGAAGAACCCAGGAAGATGAACAGCACACACTGTCTCCTCAGACACCCTTGAACCCACATGGGACATAATAAAAAGGAAAAATTTTGCCCACCAAAGCCTGCACCTGGGGTCCAGCAGCAGCGGCTGCTCTAGGGGAGGATGTGATGATCCTCCCCTGGGCTATGATATCTACTGTCCACAGAAAGTTGCTGTGTAATCTGTGGTCCTGAAGATCTTTAATCTCTGTCTTTCCCACAAGAATATGCTGGTTTTAGCAGTCCATCATCATCGTCTCTTTTTTGAGAACAAAAGTACTTCTTCCAAACAATTAGTTCATTTTCATGTTTTAGACTAACCTCTTCAGTATTTTAGACTGAATTTACCATCATTGTTCCTTATTTCAATAATGTAGTGTTCAGGTTTGCATGAGGATTTTTAGTATGCAGAGTCTGCAGCCCTGCTCATCAGCACATTAACACAATGGCTCTTTTGGAGCCATTACAGTTGATCGTGCCAATGATCCATGGATTACGTACAATTATGTACTTTCTCAGAGGCTGATGCACTTACAAACAAAGTGTTTTCCCTCTTTCATTTCTTGTTTTTTATGAAATATTTTTCCTTTCTCATCCCACACTCTGTAACAATAAGGCAAAAAAAGCAAACAGTGAAAATTAAACCACAAATGCTTATACTAAAGTATCCTTATGGGTTTGATTTAACCCTAGCAAGGCCAAATAATTTACACATATTATTTATGGCCAATATTGTCCTGTTTCCCTGTTCTCCAGTCTGTGTCTGTCTGCTGTCTCTTGTCCTATACTGAGCTTGTAAACTCTTTGGGAAGGACTATTTTATCTGTATTTGGACAGGGCCCAGCACAGTGGTATTCAAGACTGTGGTCCCCATAATAATACCTGAACATTCATTTATATGTACACTGCCTATCTTTTGTAGAATTTCTCTCCGGATTCTCCCAGGTGATGTTTTTCATAGCAGTACTCAGGCCTTCCCAGGGAGGACGGGGCCAATTCCAGCTTTTGAGGTCCTTAGCCATAATAAAAAAAAAAAACAAAAAACATGACAACACATGAAGACAAAATAAGGTGCCAAAAGAGACATAATCTGAATATTTTTACTTAACAAATATTTTTCTAGGCAAACACAATAATTATTGTGGGAAAAATCACATCTCTGATTTGCTTCAATTTGCAGCTGTAAGCTGGGAGACTGTGCCACATGGCTACGTCTACACGTGAAGCCTACATCGAAATAGCTTATTTCGATGTAGCAACATCGAAATAGGCTATTTCGATGAATAACGTCTACACGTCCTCCAGGGCTGGCAATGTCGATGTTCAACTTCGACGATGCACGGCACCACATCGAAATAGGCGCTGCAAGGGAACGTCTACACGCCAAAGTAGCACACATCGAAATAAGGGTGCCAGGCACAGCCGCAGACAGGGTCACAGGGCGGACTCAACAGCAAGTCGCTCCCTTAAAGGGCCCCTCCCAGACACAGTTGCACTATACAACACAAGATACACAGAGCCTACAACTGGTTGCAGACCCTGTGCCTGCAGCATGGATCCCCAGCTGCAGCAGCAGCAGCCAGAAGCCCTGGGCTAAGGGCTGCTGCCCACGGTGACCATAGAGCCCTCCAGGGGCTGGAGAGAGAGCATCTCTCAACCCCCCAGCTGATGGCCGCCATGGAGGACCCGGCAATTTCGACGTTGCGGGACGCGGATCGTCTACACGGTCCCTACTTCGACATTGAACGTTGAAGTAGGGCGCTATTCCGATCCCCTCGTGAGGTTAGCAACTTCGACGTCTCGCCGCCTAACGTCGAAGTTAACTTCGAAATAGCGCCCGACGCGTGTAGCCGCGACGGGCGCTATTTCGAAGTTAGTGCCGCTACTTCGAAGTAGCGTGCACGTGTAGACACAGCTATTGTGTTCAATAGGGATGTACATCAAAACAAGTTGCGGAACATATTTAAATGTCTAAATTTGTGGCCCCCTTTGTACTTGAGGCCAAGGCCAAATGGCCCCTCCTGGACCCACCTCTGATAGCCCTGGCAGTTTATCCAGAACTGTACAGGCATAGTGGGATGAGGATGGGGTTTGCAGCCACTGAACTCTACAGGTGACCCTGACTGACTGGACTTGTCATTTCTTTATTGTTTTGTGTGTCTCCATTCGAGTATTTTCCTGCAAGACCAGAGGGGCTCATGCAGCTACAGTCCCACTTACAACAATGACTCCAGGACTTCTTCTGACTGGAGCATTCATTTTGCTCTGCTGCAGCTATAGAGGAAAACATGGAAGCTAGGAAGACAAACTACTAGACTTTTTAAATCCAAACCTGGGGTGAAGAAGCACTGAAGTTTGGGAGAGTCGCGTGGGGTGCTATGTAGGAACTGATGTCTCAGCCAGCCCTCCCAATTCATCATGCAGAAGCTATAGTTCCTGTTGCTGATGTAAAGGACCTGAAATAATGTTTGTGAGGACTCAGTGGACAGAAAAATGCCATGCCAGAGCTCAGCTCTTGTTAGGGTAAAAAGATGCCCCAAGCCTGTCCTGCTAGTAGGTGGGAAATTAAGTTTAATGTAGGCAAAAATAAAGTAAAATAAAATAAAATGTGGGAAGGGGAAAATAAATTAGGATCTCAGTAGCCAAAGAAAACCTCTCCAACCTCTAGTTATCTTTCTGTGATGACTGTTTCAGGAGTGAAGGTCAGCTTATCATAGAAGAGCCAGACAAACTGGAGAGAGTGGGATGTAAGAAGAATTCTTGTCCCTCCAGATTCCTAAGTGCTTTCTTTCTCCTTACCAGTTCTGCCAAGTGTTTCCTGTGTGACCTGGGAGGGCGGGGGCGGGAATCACTTCACCTCTCTTTTGCCTCCGTTTCTTGTCTGGGAAACTGGTACCATAATCCTTCCTCTCTCTCTTTCCCATAGCTGGCTTGTCTATTTTATACTGTGAGCTCCTCGTGGTAACGAACTGCTCCTTGAGGATACCCACGGTGCCAGCTACAATAGGACCCCAGCCCTGGATGGGTCCAGTGGGTACTATAATCATAATGATACCCTGGGGATTTATAACAGCCTTGCTGTCAATCATTCAGTCACCCAGAGAAGGTTGCCTTCTTCCCTGTCTCATTGTTCAGCTGAGCCATTTGGGGTTACACTTGCATGTCACTGGAAAGTAGCATACTTGGGTAACTGCTGGGGTTCCAATAGCTTCCAGCAGAGGACATCCATTGCTTTAGAATTTGGAACAGCCTTCGGCTGCTGACCTCCAGGAACTCCAGCAGCACACGTAATTTTGGTTTGCGTAAGCCCCAGAAGTACGCAGCACAGTATTTATTAAATAGGACAGTCATGCAGGGTACTGACTAGACAAGATTTAAGGGCTACTGTCATGGAAGATGTTGAAGATGTCAGCCCCGGGTCCTGGGAAAGAAGGTAGCTGAAATGTATCGGTGGAAGGGGGAAGAAGCAGAGATCGAATTTATACTCATAAAAAGAGAAGTGTCCAACAGTCCATCCGTCTGTCCCACCGGTGTCAGTGCGAACATTCCCTGCCTTCCAAACTGCAGCCCCTGCAGTCCTCCTCCTCCTGCTACACCTCTGTGTCCCCTGCCGCTGTCCCCAGCCCCTCACACTGCCCTCTCCCCCAGCTGCATTCCCCCCCAGCATATCTCCTCACACGTCTCACTCTAGCCAGTGTGAACATTCCCCAGGGTACACCTCTGTTCCCGGTCCCCCCCCCCGACCCCAGCCCCTCCCAATGCCCCTCTGACTGCAGCTTCCCCCTCCCTGGTTCACCAGCAGCCCATGTCCTTGTGCATCCCACTGTAGTCAGTGTGACCATTCCCCAGAGCCCCCAGTGCCTGCAGCAGGAGGAATGCAGGGAGGGCCACCCAGGGAGAAGGGGATTCAGGGTGCACCACCCAGCGAGCAGGTGGGAGTACCCTATTGAGCAGTGCTGGTGGGAACGTGGGAGGGAGAGAAGTGCATACCCCCTAGGGCTCCTCCCAGTCTCCTGGGGTGGGGGTCTGGTGTGCAGCACCCAGAGAAGCCCCATTCCCTGCTTTGCCACAGGCTTTTCCCCAATCGCATTGGCTGCCAGGCGTCTTGTCTCAGCCAGGCTCACCCATCCCATCAGCCAGAAGCAGGGACCACAAGTTCCAGCCTCCGTGGGCTACTGGCAGAGCAGGAGGCTAGCAGCATCCAGTCCACAGCCAGGGCAGGGTCCAGCCAGGGTGCAGCCGCTTGGAGCCTCCACACAGGCACCAGTCACCCGTGTCCCCCCTCCTGCCACAGACACCAGTTGCCCCTGCTCCCTGCTAGTACTAATAAAAAATGTGCTATTGTTAATATATAATCTGGTCCCATTTGCAACACTGATCTCCTTGACTCTGCGTAGAGAGGCTGCTACCAGCTCATGAAGGGTGCATCACTGGGAGCCAGGATGATTCCGGGTTGTACGAGTCTTTGATATGTGAAGTTAAAAAGTTAGGCTTGCTTACTTTGTGGGTTTTCAAGGTGCTTTAGTAGAACACATTTCTAGGTGACACTTGAATATTTAATGTTATGCAAATATTTTATAAGAATAAACCAGATCCACACTCCTGAGAATGTCAGTATTAGTGGTCGCTAACTACAGGAAATCCACAAAGTAAACCAGATCCACGTGGCTGAGATGCTGAAAAGCTAGTGACCATAATCTAAAAATAGGAAATCCCTGAAGAACACTTAGGCTGAGATCACCTGCTGCAGATCCATGGCCAAGATCACCCTTCTCATGATTAAGGCCATAGACAGGCCCCTCTGGAGCCCCTTCATGCCACTTTGGTGAAGATGAAGGGCACTAGGGAACAGTGAAGGCCCACTGTAGAATTCCCTCAGTGCAGGACCACCCCAGTGTCATGGGCAGTCACAGTAAGAGTTTGGGTTGCTCTAATTTACTCTGGGGTTGTGAACTTGCCCAGCACCTTTGGAGCACCATAAGACCTGAGAGTTGTGAAGGTAGCAGAATGGGACTGACTTCCATGCCGCACCTTTCAGGTACGTGGCCCTCACACTCTCCATCAGTGTGCAGTAGCTTAGTATCAGGCTGCAGAGTAAAATGAATATGAGTACTGTGCTTGCCTGGACTTTGCATGGTGCAGAACTGAACCTGAGCCTTGCCTGCATTTTGAGTTGGTACACGCTGCAATAAATACTGCTCAACCCTTTCATACGGGATGAGGTTTTATTCCATTTCTCCCCTCCCCCTTCTATAAATAGCAGCTTTTAGAGCCTAGTGATAATGATGCAAAAAGGAGATCCTCACAGGAACTTTGAACATTTTATTTTTCTGATACATGGATTCACTCTTCTTGCAGCTAAACAAAACGTGCTGTCAGGGCAAACCTGCAGGTTAAATGTTAAAAAGAGCAGGTTTGTCAGAAGGCTCTCTTTTCAGAATGCCTCAACTCAGGAGATTATTTTTGAAGTCATTTCTCCTTTTTCTCAAATCCCTCATTCACTGCTGACTGCACTGTTCTTTCCCTCGGTGGTCATTTGCACACTACTTTTATACAGATCACGAGTCTACCCCCCAATTCCCTAATTAAGAGTCATCGAGTTATATAATGAGACCAATCTCTTCCATCTAGACATCAGCTTTTCCATTATCTGTCCTTAAAATAACAGTAGATTGCCCCCTCTAAGGTACCTCTGCATTTTAAGTGCAAGTTTTAGAAAAGTGAATTTAAAAGGTTTAATGCCCATTACCTTGGGACACATACATAATTCCCACAGGAATAATTGCAGCTGGGCGCTTGCAGGTAGAAAACAGATCACTCTAACTACAAATACAGTGTGTATCTTTCATAGAAAATTTGACACATGGGAAAACTATTTCCTTCAGGAAGTCTCCTATCAGAGAAGATATTTGTGTAATCTTTTAGGGTTTCTTGGTGGGTTTTTTTTTCCTCCATTTTTCAGGCTTTTCTTTGCATTGCACAAATGTGTCTTAAAGCTTAACTCTTCCTTGCTCAGCTACCCCAGCAGGCATAAAATATTCTGGAGAAGCCAAGAAAATCTATTGCTGTTTTCAAATGGAATCAGCCACAGTGCCAAAAAGGGAGTTTAATGTTGTCTCTTTACAGTGGCCACACAAAGGAGAATGACCATTTACACAGTGGACTTTCTGTAGCTGGTTTGGCATTTAAAAAAACAAACAAACAAAAAAAAAAAAGACAGAAGGAAATCCTGGCTTTTTACAGCCAAATGGACAACATGAAGCCTGTCTTGTCATAGAGCAAAATAAGCATATAAACAAAGCCTTCCTTCAGCACTCATGGACCTAATGAGATCAAGGAAGGTAGACCCCCGATGACCACCCAAGCTCCTTTACACACCTTGGGTCTTTTGCCACTGATTACAACAGATCCAGGATTTCACCCCAGTCTCTCTCTTCTGTATGTATGATCTCTTATAAATAAGACTGACTCCTGCTGGAAATAGCGGCTATCCACACATCCCAGCAAGTATAATACAGCAACAGGCAACTGCAGGAAGGACAGGATTTAACCTGCCAGAACTTGCATAGGATCTCTCCAACCCAAGACAGTTAAAAATCAACATTCTCTCTCATTTCTAGCTAAGTCTCCATTTGTCGTGTTGAATGGGGCTTCCCTGATTTTCTTCACCTCACTATTTATCCCCTTCCCTACTTTAAAGAGTTGTTATTTTATTTAAAAAGGAAGAAAGGTAAAAGAGAGGGATCAATCTAGTTAAGCACATTAATTTCTCTACTCTGGGACTTCCAAAACTTTGTATAGGTGTGACCCAGTCTTTTCAGTATCCTTTTTTGCAGCCCAAAAATATAAACACATATAAAAAAGAAGAATGAAAATGAATAAATTTTCACTGTTTATTATTTACTCACAATAATAGTACATAGCAATAATTTGTATATTTTCTAAGGACCAGCATTGGGTCACGGACCACACTTTTAGGAAACGCTGCTCTACTCCAAATATGGAGACAAAGACTCTGCCATGTTACATTATGATGCATGAATTCTTATAAATCTGTACATTGTAATCATTTCACATATCTGGGATAGTGAATGATGGATACGGGAGCAGAGTCCAGAAGTTTCTTTGGCTTCTTTCTATGCATTTAGAAGCTATAGGAGTCCTAGAACTGATTTGGCTGGCAATCTGGAAGGAGGTTAGGTATGTCTACACTAGGGAAAGTAAGTCAATTGTGGATGTGCGGTTCTAGCTACGGCAATTGTATAGCTAGAATCGATGTATCAGCAATCAACTTACCCAGTCATCCTCGCTGAGAAAGGTTGACTGGAAAGTTTCTCCCATCAACATCCCTTACTCCTCACATCAGGGTCAACACTGACCCCCATGAGGTCAATTTCGCACATCTCTACCAGTTGCATGAAATCAAATCCAGAAAGATCAACTCTGAGCTGATCAATTTTCCAGGCTAGCATAGACATATCCTTAGTGATCTACAGCCTTTCAAACAAGGCTTCTGTAAGGCTGACAGACCTGGGTTGCCAGCTCCAGGGATCAGAACCTACGAGCATAGGGGCTAAAGTCCTGCACTCTACCACGTGAGCTAAAGGCCAGCTGGCTCTCAGCCAAGGCTGTGGAGCAGAGACTTCACTCATCCCAAATGAGGTCTCAGTGCTTCTGGGTACTACACTTCCATACAGCCATCCCTGAGCATCCAATACCTGCCCTATGCTCACATGCCAGCTAGAATTTCTAATTCATTGCAAGCTGCTTTGGAGAAATAGTACATCTTAACGAGCCTTTCCTAAGTGACTATTATGGAGTGTACTAGACACTGACTCTTTATAGAATGAAAAAAGTTTAAAATAATTAAAATATTAAAGGGCCAGATCTTGGAGAGCATCTAACAATGCCAGTGGTACCATTGATTTCAATGATACTGTTTGCCTAGGAAGGTACTGCTTAGTGTGCGTGAGTGAGGAATGTGGACTTTTGTTTTTAAAGTGAGTAGAATTGTGCTTCACTTTACCTTACTGATAAAAATAAGGGAAAAAAAAGCAAGCATTTATATATAGAACCTGGAGACCTAACATTATCTAAACTGCCTTTTTGGTAGTCTGGAGCTAATCACATGATTGACGCTATTAACATATAGGGGTTTAGGGTGCATAAGAGTGCACTTCTAACAGCCCTGATTATCCTGACCAATAAGCTCCCAGTTCACTAAATCCTTTGTGAGTAAGAATAGGTGACTCCCACTTCCATTTGTTTTTAATAAATGACTGTTCGAATAATTGAAAAATGCACATTGCTGTGGTAGATTTAGGATCTGCTGTTTATATGACAAACTGACAGCTGAATGATTACATTCCCTTGGGCATGGCCAGGAACAACGCAACCTTTTCTCGATGAAACTCTTACTTTACAATTGCCAAAACCACCCAGTGTGTATCTGAACAACTAACAAAAAAAAAATGCTCCAAAGGTTTGCTGGGAGAAGGAATTCTATACTAATAATAAATTCTATGAAGACAAAAGAAGTTTTCTTCCTACTGCCATATGGAAAAAATAAACTTTTACTGTAGGAACATAAGTCCTCACAAAGCTCACTATTTGAAAATCTCCTTTCCTAAATGAAATCTGTTTTGTCACTTTTTAAATTATTCTTAAAATTGTTGTTCTGTAACTCTAAAGAAATTCTCACATTTTCTGTTTTCCTGTGTAGCTAAAAAAGTCTTTAAACAGATGTCTGATCACTTGCCATGTTTCTAGTGCTGATTCAAAAACATTAACCACTTTTTCCAAGCTATCTCAACCAATTTCTCCACCATTCCCTCACACAGCTCTGTGTTTTAAAAGAAATCCTACAAATTCCTCAAGTTTCTTCCCCAAAACCTCAATTTAAACACAATTTAAGTGTCCAGTAAAATGCTAGAATTAGCTAGAAAACTTTCACTTCCACCTATTTGCTGCTGCTGAGGCAAAGCTGCTGAGTCTGGGTGATTTTTTCTGTTCCCTTATTCAGGGATGGGGCAGGATGTAGAGGGGAGAGCTGAGAGGCTGACCAAGAAGATATGATAAGATAACATATTTTGCTGCCAGGGGCTACAACATTTCTGGACTTGCACATCCTTACCATTTTTTTGTTTAAGTCATTCATGCAACATACACAGAATCCAGCTAAAATGCTGCAGCGCCAATACCCAGGACGAAGCCCCTTAGAGAATGGGCCAGTGCTAAAAATCAGCAGGCCTCAGCTTACCAACTAAATGTCGCTAAAAGCTTCCTAAGTTGGCATGTGAGCATCCAGAGGCCAGCATCCAGAGTTCAAAACAGAAACATAACACTGAACAAGTTGCAAATAAATGCACTCGAGTTTTGGTTATCTTACTCTGCTGGCTCCCCACTTTGTACACCATTTCATGCCTTTGATTTTACACATCAGTATGGGGGCCTCTCTAAGGAGATACTCTAGCAGGAACCCCTATGCACTCCCTGCTAGCTGCACTAGTCCATGGTCTTTCTTTATTGTGCACTGGATTCAGCATATGTGTTCCTTTAGGGCAACTGGGAAACCTGCCAGTTAGCACTCTCATTTCCAAGCCACAAAGTGGAAGTCCAGGAACTGAGTGAATTCCTGCTGCACATTTGAAGCCAAGCAGGTTCTTGGATTTGTAACACAGTGCACTGAGCAGCAGTTTTGATCTTGTAGAGGAATTTAGGAAGCCAAAGCCCTCTACAATCAGTGGAAAGACTCTCACTGACTTCTGTAACCATTGGCTCAGACTGAGAGTAAATATTATTTGCTACTTCACCTCCCCATTGTCTTTCTCTGAGAATCTCCACCCCTTCCACACAGGAGACATGGGTGGTCTGACTTCATCCCTAGTGCAGCTTCACTGACAGTCATAATGATATATGAGAGCTGACTTCAAACCAAAAATCTATGAAAATTGTGGCAAAGCTCTAGCCATGCCCCATTGGTCTGGTACTTCTAGATTGTTATTGTGTGACCCTGTGACCCTTCATACTGACTCTTACCTTTTGCAAAGGATTGAGGTGAAACCCCTCCATAACCCTACCCCCCCCAGACTTACCAGGAGCAGACATTTTATGGTCTGGGGAGGGTTGGGAAGAAACCTGGGCCCATGCACCACTGTGCATTTTCCAGCCAATGGTCCCTAGGTAGTAGCAACTGGCAAGGGGTTTCCCCTAGGCCCAGTACAGGACCCTTCTCCATGGGCCACTTCCCCAATTGCCCGCCTGTACCTTCTCCCTAGTACCTGAGTGACTCTTTCCTTCTTTAGCACAAGCTCTCTTTCCTCAACTCTCCACCCAGTCCTTAACTCCTCTCCTTCACCACTCCTTACCTGAGAGGAAACCTTTTAAAGTATGCCAAGAGGTCTTAATTGGCTGCAGGTGTCTGATTAGCCTGCTACATCAGGAAAGCTCTTATTTTACCTCAGGTACCTGCCTGCCTTGATTACGTGGCAGCAGTCTATGGCAGTTTATTCAGGAAATAGAAGAACATTCACCCAGCTCCCTGTATGTCCACCAAACTGTTGTAGCCAGCTGTCCTGGCTCTATCACAAATGGTACTAAAAACTGTGGTTAGTACATTTCTCTCAACTGCAGTAATAGTCCACATTAAGACTTTCACTGATTCCTATGAACATATTTCCTGTATATGTATAGGGATGCATTCCCCTCTTGTTTCCATCTCTCCATCTGCAGAGATGACTCCCATCACCTGATAGCTAAACAGCTGCTAGTAAAAAACAGGGACCAGAGCTGTCAGCAGCAGAAAGTCTGTTTGCAAGGGTGTGGTAGGTGCAATACTTTTCTCCCCTTCTATTGAAGGACCTACAGGGGGGCAGCATGAAAAGGTAAACTGGATGTCTGTCAGTCTGACATTGATCCTGTCCCTGATAAAGGAACAGCTGATAAGAGACTCAATAAAGAATGAAAGTAGGGGAATATAGTTAATGTTAAGCACCATGAATTTATGGGGGAATGGATTCTGTCAAAGTAATGTTATACATTTAAAGAAATTAGAAGTTTAATTGATAAAGGAAACAAGACTTCTGTAAAGTGTTTGACTTGGCATCACATGACATTTTTGTTCAAAATATTAGAATGATATAAAATTCACATGGCACACATTAAATGGATTAAAAACTGGCTAAGTGATAGGCCTCAAAATACAGCTGTAAATGAGGAATCATCAAGTGTGTGTTTTTAGTGGAGTATTGCAGGAATCTGTTCTCCTCTATGTATTATTTAACATATTTATCAATCCTTTGGAAGGAAATGCAAAATCATCACCAAGAGTTTGCAGATGACCCCAAAACTGGGGACGTGGTAAGTAATGAAAGGGACAGGCCACTGACTTGAAGCAATGTGGATCACTTTTAAACTGAGCAGATGATGTATTTTAATACAGCTCAGTGTCAATATAGGCCTCTCGGGAAGAAGAATGTAGGCTTTACTTACAGGATGGTGGACACTATTATGCGATATAATGTGTCTGAAAAAGATTTGGAGTCATGATGGAAAAAAATCAACTGAATGTGATCTTGCAGTGTGATGTTTTGGCCAAAAGGGCTGGTATGATCCTGGGATGCGTGAATTCTGGGGAATTTCAACTAGGACTAAAGGTTATTTTACATCTGTGATTAGCATTGGTGCTCTCGCTGATGGAATACTATGTTCAGTTCTGGTGTTCACTATTCACAAAGAATGTTGAAAAATTAGACTGTGTAGAGAAGAGCCACAAGGACGTTTGAAGGATTAGAAAACTTGACATATGGTGAAAGTCTCAAGGATCTTATTCTCTTCAGGTTAACAGAAGGAATACTAAGGAGTGACTGGGTTACAGTTTATAAATACCCAGAGCTGTACAGTCCATAGGATGAATTGGGACAGCTTCCCCAGCCTCCGTGCTTTTGGGGCCCTGTGGCACCCATCCAGACCTTCCTATGGATGGGTGGGACCTGGGTAATATGAGGGCCTGGTCACCTCTTTCCCTCCCCTACTCACCACATGGGTGGCAGGAACCGGAACGGTCTGGCAGCCTGCTCCACCCCACCCGACTGCCCTCTCCCAGCCTGCTCACCTTCTCAGCAATGGCGGGAAGCAGAGTGCCCCATTGCAGGGCACTCCAGTTCCCTCCACTGTGGAAAAGCTGGGCTCAGTGGGCCAAGAGAGTGGCAAGCAGAGTGGAGTAGGTGCTGGGCCACTCTGGCTCCACCATCCTCCTGGCGAGTGTGGGGAGGTGAAGCCTGCTGCTGCCGCATGCCCATAATCCCCTGGGCTGTATTGCTTGAAGGGCAGGTAAGGAAGCAGGGTGGGAGTGGAGCGGGGGTAGGGCCTGCAGCAGGGGATTTGTCTTGGGTCCCAATCCTGGAGCACTGGAGGACTGGTTGCCCCAGGCCCCCACGCCCCTCAGGACTGCCCTATAATATCTATCAGGGGACAAATATTTTATAAAGAATTTTTCTATGTAGTGGAGAAAAGAACAACATGATCCAAGAGTAGTTGAAACCAGACCAAATTAGCACTGGAAATACGGCATAAATTTTTAACAGAGAGTAATTAACAATTTGAACAGTACAGCAAAGGCTGTGGTAGATTCTCAATCACTGGAATTTTTTAAAATCAAGTTAGGATTTTCTAAAAAATATGCCCTAAGAATTATTTTGGGGGACATCTCTGGCCTGTGTTCCACAGGAGTTCAGACTAGACAATCACAATGGTCCCTTCTGGCCTTAGGATCCCATAGAGTGGGTGTCATGGCCAAGGAGAATGACCAAGACAGTTAAGGGGAGGCACTGATCCAACACTCATTTCTGCAGCTTCAACTAATGAAATTCCTTCGAAGCCCAGAATAGAAACTAAAACTGCCCCATGTAACGCATGGTTCAACCAGAGTAAAAAGCCACCAGCCCTTCCTTACAGCTGAATCTCCCCAAAGCCACTTGTTGCATGGAGATGTAGCTGGCATTATTTTTACCAAATAAGGTGGACCCAGTCCATTTACTAAAGATAGATTAGATGCTGAGTTAACTATAGTATCTTCTATTTATACAGTGCAATTATTCCCAAAGAATTTTGCAGGAATTATGCAGTACAGGCCCTACCAAGAAGATGCAGCCCACTGTAAAATGTTGGAAGCCAGGTGGACAACATCTATCTAGCCAGCAGCCTTGCAGTGTGGAGACAGGGAATGTTGACCAAAGGCACAACAGAGCTAAACCCCAGATATGTAAAAGACAGTTGTGGGATCTTATGGTGGATTATTTGAAAGCACACATGACAGACACCTGATTCCTACAGCCATGAGCTCTAGAAACCTAAGTGCCATAGATATTCTCACTGTAAACTGTTCCAGCAGTGCACAAAATCTGTTAAAAAGAATTCATTACCATGTTATTTAAGCATCTGAATCCTTAGTTCAGCACTTTGGCTTTTTGACAATCCCACCACCAGTGACTTGCTCTGTTTCGCAGGAATTTGTGCAAGGTGAGAAAATCCAGATCTCCCAAGTCCCTGGTTAGAGCTCTAGCCACTGGAACATTCTTCATCTCACTAGAAACCCCTCAGCTGTATCAAGAAAGCATGACAAAGCAAAAGCAAATCTCAGGCTCTGGGGAAAATCCTCAGCTGGCGAAGTCAGCGTAGCTCCATTGAAGTTAATGAGCCAGGCTGATTGACATCAGTAGAGGACCTGAGCTCTAGTACTTATTAGATTTCAGTATCTCACCAATTAGAAAGGATGCCCTTTCTGACTGGGATTTGTTCACAGTACAGGTGCTAAAGGTCAGAAGTGATTCCTCTTACAGTACCAAGTCCTAGTTTCCAGCCCTTACAAATTCAAACATCCCTGCTGGATTCAGCCCCAAGATGTACCTATCCATACACCCCTCCGTCCCAAGAGGACAGCTCACTAAAAGTGACTGTCAGCCTGTGGTTACACACACAGTGATTCACTCTAGTGATGCCATGTTACCAAAGCTGCAACAACAAAAACAACAAAGTAACAGCTGTATGTAAATCTAGACCCTGGACATTTGCACCAGCTTTCATAGTACAGAACCATGGCTAGGGAGATACTGACGATGTCACATTTGAGGAAAGACAAAAAAACAAAACAAAATACAAAAAAACCCCAGACTTAATGGGGCTCCAGGATTAATTGGGCTCCAGGGTGTTAATCAGCAGAAGTCCCACCTGCACTGAATACAACATGAGTAAGGGGCCCTCTGAATTATTGTCTTCTACTGTGGTCACTATCTTGTGGGAGGTACAGAAAAATATCAACAGTTGGCTACTGAAAAGGCTCTGACACTGCGGCATCAGAGGTGACAAAAAGCAGAATAATGCTATGTCTATACTACAGCTTAAGACAGCATAATTTATGTTGTTGAGGGGTGTGAATAAACCACCTGCCTGGGTGACATAAGTTGCACCAACTGAAGCCAGAGTGAACAAGCACCAAGTCACTGGGTGAGCTTATCCTGCTGACCTAGCTACCACTACTCACAGAAATGCTTTGTTATGCAGGAGACCTTTCTAATAGGGAGATACATCTATTTCATAGAGCTGGATGGGGACATTGAGAAGTCATTGACTCTAGGCCCCTGCACTCGCAGCAGGACTTATCACCACCCCCAACAGAATTTTTTTTACTCTAAAACTATAAATGGGCTCCTCAAGTATTGAGCTCAGCACCCCATGATTAACAAGCCAACACTCAAACCACTGAGTCATTCCTCCTGCTAGCAGGAGAGGGTGTCTTCTCCAAATGTGTTACAGCAGCACAGCTGGACTGTGCAAACAATCCCCAAGATTCAGAAAACTGCCTCTGCCACAAAGTCTCTCTCTGACCCTGGGCAAAGTATGTAATTGCACTGGGCTTCCAGGTGCCTATCTGAAAATACAAATAATCCTTTGTCAGTCTTGTCTATTTAGATAGTAAACTGAGGCAGGGACTGTGTCTTACACCATGTTTGTGCATTATCTCATACAACTGAGCCTCAGTCTAGTTGGACCTGACGGAAGGTGCTAGCATTAATCATGAAGCTGTGCCATGTAGCAGCCTGCATCCCAGGGCAACGGGTATTTGTCATTAATTGATTACCCCTTATTTTTACCATAATCTCATTATCCTGTTTTGCTTCCAGATACTGAAATGAATTAGTCAAATGAAAATAGTCCAACCTTGTGGGACCATAACAAGTGCTTCATAGCTCTTGGACATGTTTGATTGACAATCTTAACTGCACAATGAGCAGCAGCCTCTTGTTGAGCATTTTACCCCAGTAGAGAAGGAGCCCCTACTGAATGCTCTCTAGCCAGCTTCAGAGGAAAGCTAGAAACCGGCAGAAAAAGGGAAGATTGATTGGCTTATATGTGGACAGAGTGAACTTAATTTTCCTCTCATGCACACTAATGCAAGTCAGTAATAATCCATTGCTGCCAATCAGGTTACAAAGCAGGCCACATGAAGGAAAAATAAAGCTGTGTCAGTTGCTACTGACCATATCAAAGCACAACTATATACAGCAAAAGTGCTTTCTCCAATTATCTGTCAACAACACTAGGATACTTGCCTTAATACTCCTAGACTAGCCATCAGTGATATGGTTCTTAAACTGTGCCACATGCTGATATCTTCACGGCAGCCACTTAATTTTCTCATTTATTATTGCAATTTCAGAACAGGTCACAAAGTCATGTCATAAAATTTGAGGGAACTTTTATTTTTATTTGCAATCATAGCTATCCAGGCCTGGGAGTAGGGAAATGATGGTAAATAATAAAGAAAGGGAAATAAAAACAGATTTAAAAGAACATAACATTTTGGTAGGAGAGAAATATTTAATTGCTTGGGCTTTGAAGAAAATTACTTTTATGGCCAGGTTTCCCACAGTGTGTGCAGGTGTATCCATTTGTATGCAAGGCACGACACTTTGAAGAAAAAGCTGTCTCTGAGATGAGGGGCCTTTTCCTCACTTCCTTCTTGCTTTTATAACACAAGCCTTGCTAGATAAGAAGTAGCAAAGATTCTTAATCTTTGTGGCTGGATTTGTCAGCAGGCCTCAGCAGACTGGGTGTTAAATTGTTCTGGCAACCTGGCCACAAGTATTACCCTGAAAGCAGCTGGGTATGGGGCTGTTTTAGAACCCAGCCTCCTAATGTGGGTGCTGAGCCCTTCAAAATCTGGCCCTGAGCTTTTAGAAATTTAATCCCATTTTGCCTTGAGGTTATATTCACTATACCCTTAGTACTTTGAAACTCACAAGTGCCTTGCACCTGAGAGTGACCCACATATACACAATGTATTTACTGTAGTGCAACTGATCAAGCTGATTGCCCGAATGTATGTCTGTCCTGTAATCATTGGATATGATTGCCACTCACTATCTGAGCTTGCTTTAATCTAGTAAGTTTGGGTACAAGAGTGCAGCGGTTGTGTCAGCATGTACTTCAATATGGTCTGTGCAAACCCACCCAAAATACTGGCTGAGCTAACGTGCACTGCCATGGTTTCACTGCTGAACTAGCTAGGTTAAAACTAGCTTGTGTATGTCTTCCTGAGCTCCAGGCATGCCCGTGTTTGCAGTACAAAAAAGAAAAAGCTGATGATAACTGAGAGCCAAGTAGAAATCCTGAAATCTGCTTACTGAAGTTGGGAGATCATATTTATAGGCAATTAATGACATATTTGCAAATTTTTTCTCTCTTATACAACTTGTCTGTGATAGAGGTCTCTCTGATGTACTTCATCCACCAGCTACATGCTCAAAGAGGAAGGAGAAGATGAAAGAGGAATGTCTCAGTAGCTCAAAGCATAGTTATTTTCCACCTACACAAAACCCTTCTCTTCTCCCTTCTGCTGTAGTTTTCCCCTTATGCTTTTGATGGGAAAAAAGAGCACATAAGAAAAAAATTGCAAACGTTTAAAAATTGGTCATGAAATGCTACTGTTTTTCTGCTGC
The DNA here is from genome assembly GCF_033958435.1 of Carettochelys insculpta. Classification (NCBI taxonomy): domain Eukaryota; kingdom Metazoa; phylum Chordata; order Testudines; family Carettochelyidae; genus Carettochelys; species Carettochelys insculpta. The sequence continues at coordinate 46,544,789 of NC_134147.1, read as the reverse complement.
ACTGCGCCCCATTCACTGAATACAAATGCATGTTCAGGATAGTGTCAAGGCTCTGGGACATCTGACTGGAAGTGGAAAAAAGCAGGGAGCAAGCAGGTACATGAGAAACAATAAGTCCAGTGGCACTTTAAAGAATAATAATCCTATTATGGCATAAGCTTTTGAGAGTTGTGATTCACTTCATCAGATGCCCAGTAGTCAACACCAAACCTTCTTCCTCACCAGCAGTCAGGCCAGATTGAACTGTTTTACTGCCTTTTATAGCACTTCTCCAACTGGCGCATGCCCAGCAGAGCCGAGGGGGTGTGGCTATGTAGGGCTGATACACCCCATCACAGCTTATAAAACCACATTCTAGGAAAAGAGGGAATTTTGATGTCATCAGGAGTGAACTAGATTAGAATAGGTTGGGAAAGGTTCCTATTTCTATAGGTACCCAGCCCTCAGGATGCATGTGCTGTAGGAGAATTAGGAATTCTATAAAGAGAGAGAGGGAGAAACCTTTTGCATAAACTTTGGAGAGTTTAATAAATAATGTTTATGAGAATTGAACACCCAATTTTTCAGTTTTTTTTAAATTAAACTTTCTCCTTGTCCTAACTGTTTTTTGTTTGTTTGTTGTTTGTTTAGGGCAATTGACATTCACGTCCATGCTGCAACACAGTATACTCTGCTCTTTTCTGACATAGTCCCTAAAGTTTAAGGGCTTCATCTCTTATCCATCCAGTTTAACTCTACAGTTCGAAAGGCTTGGGGCATCAGGCTACCCTGCTGACTAACTTATCTTTAGCAAGAACACTAATTGTAACTGGTCCCTGAAGAATCTGGTAAACTGTGAAGAAAGTAAATCCCAACATGCACATCACTAATTAATAAGTAATCAAGGTATTGGGAAGATGTTTGCTAGAGAGGAATTTCATTTGCTTTTTTTTAAAAAAGAGTCACAGTGAGACTTTTTTCTTTCTATCTCTGCTGCTTACTGGAATAATCAAATCAGAAAGTTGAGAAGATTATATCACTTACATGAAGACATATTTCAAATTTTAAAGGACTGATGGGTTGCAGGATTTGATACAATGTCCCAATCCCGTTTTACAAGGGAAAATGTTGACAAACGATATTCCTTTTTTCTCTCTCTTGCATTTCACAATTTACTTTTTATAGCTTGCGACCATGAAAAATTCATAGGGATGGTGGAGGTAGAGTTCCTTCATTTCATCTTACCTTCTCTGTCCTCTCCTGAGGCTCCTGCTCTATGAACAACTTATTACTGAGCGGTGGTGTTGTGACAGCATAGATAAGTCACCTCTTGCCCGTTCTTTCTTTTGTTGTCCTTGTTGCCTTTGCATGCTGTAGTCCTGTGACTGTGTATAACACTATGTGCACCCCTTTTTCTTGACTATAATAAACTCTGTGCAGAGTATGCCTTGGAAGGTATCAACTAAAAATGCATAATATGCTGCTCAGTATTGTTCTAGTAACATATATGTAGCACTTGAATATAAAGCTGTATGTATTGTTTGTAAAGTTTAGGGCTGTCAGTTAACTGCAGTTAACTTACATGATTAACTGATATTAACCAGGATTAAAAATTAATCATGATTAATCACAGTTTTAATTGTATTGCTAAACAATAAAGTATCATTTAAAATGTATTAAATATTTTGAATGTTTTTTCTACATTTTCATTTACCAGACAGAATGCAAAGTGTACAGTACTCATGATATTTTATTACAAGTATTTGAGTTGTAAAAATGAAAAGTAAAAATAATAAAAAATTATATTTTTCAATTTACCACATACAAGTACTTTTGTGTGATCTCTGTATTGCAAAAGTGCAACATACAGATTTAGATTGTTACGTAACTGCACTCAAAACCAAAACAATATAAAACTGTAGAGCCTCCAAGCCCACTTCTTCTTCAGCTGGTTGCTAAGGATATGTCTATATTTACAGGGGGAGTTCACCATGCCACAAATCGATCCTCCAGAGTTTGATTTTGCCATGTCCATGAAGACATGGCAAAATCGACCTCTCTGGGCTCAGCTGTTGACCCTTGTACTCCATGCTATTGCGTGGAGTAAGGGATGTTGGTGTGAGCGCAAAGATCCCCGATCTACACAAGTGCAGGAAGTAGATCCTGATACATCGATTCTAGCAATGCTAATGGCATGACCAGAATTGTGGATCTGGGATTGACTTTCTGCCCTGGTGCAGGCTAGGCCTCCCAGAAACCAGTTTGTTTACATTTGCAAGAGGTAATGCTGCCTACTTCTTATTTACATTGTCACCTGAAAGTGAGAGCAGGTGTTCACATCGCACTTTTTTTAGCAGGCATTACAAAATATTTGCATGCCAGATAAGGTAAACATTGACATTCCCCTGGGTGCTTTGGCCACCATTCCAGACAACCTACTTCCTTGGTAATGATGCTTGGCAAAAAGAATGTATTAATTAAATTTATGACTGAACTCCTTGGGAGTGAATTGTATTTCTCCTTCTCTGTGTTTTACCCACAGTCTGCCAGACAGTCCATGTTACAGCAGCGTCAGACGATGACCCGCTACATGTTCATTTTAGGAACACTTACTCTGCAGCTTTGACAAAACACAAAGAAGGCACCAATGTGAGATTTATACAGAGAGCTACAACACTTAATCTAAGATTTAAGAATCTGGACTGCCTTCTAAAATCTGAGGGCCCACGTGTGGAACATGCTTTCAGAAGTCTTAAAAGAGCAACACTGCTTAAAAAAGGAAATCAACCTGTTGGTGGCATCTGACAAAGATGAATAAAATGAACATGCGTTGGTCCTCACTGCTTTGAATCATTATTGAGCAGAGCCCATTAAAAACATGGATGTAAGTTCTCTAGAATAGTGATTGAAGCATGAAGGGACCTACAGTCTTTAGTGCATCTGACAGGTAAATATTTTGGGATAAGAACATAAGAATGGCCATTACTAGGTCAGACCAAAGGTCCATATAGCCCAGCATCCCATCTGCTGACAGTGGCCAGTGCCAGGTGCCCAGAGAGGGTGGACCAAAGACAATGATCAAGCCATTTGCCTCCTGCCATCCCTCTCCAGCCTCTGACAGAGGCCAGGGACACCATTCTTACCCCCTGGCTAATAGCCTTTTATGGACCTAACCTCCATGAATTTATCTAGCTCTCCTTTGAACTAGAATGGGTTGCTGGAAAAAATAATCCCACATGACTGCCTGTCTTCACTTTCAGATGACATAAACAAAAAGCAGGCAAAGTTATTTCCTGCAACTGTACAGAAACTTGTTGTCTGAGAAGGCATGAAGTAGGACTGAGTTGACTTGTACAATTTTACATTGTTTTAATTTTGAATGCAGTTTTTTCTACATATGTAAATTCAACTTTCATGATAAAGAGATTGCATTGCAGTACTTGTATTAGTTAAATTGAAATTGTATTAGTTAAATTGTTGCTCTTGTTTTACAGTGCAAATATTTGTAATCAAAAATAAAGTGAGCAACTGTGTACTTTGTATTCTGTGTTGTAATTGACGTCAATTATCACCGAAATATTTTGAAATAGTACTTACTGTTTTACAGTGAAATTAATCACAATTGTTTTTAAATGCTTGACAGCCTTAGTAACATCAGTACATCTTATAATGCATATTCCAAATCTAGGGAAGCAGCCACAGATCTACGGCAGTACATGACATGCCTATTTTGGCAGGAAGTCTGGGATTAGGAATTTGCTGGTGTTGCCCCGCAGTGTAAATCAAGAGTGACTGATTGTAACACTTGTACAGTACAGCTGGGAGCTATTTGCATGGTGGAAGATGTGTGAGCAGAACAGGTGTGATTGCTTCCACAAAGGAGCAGTGTAAGAAACACCCCAGGCTGCAGAGCTGTGGGGCATGTAGCTGTTGACCAGTGCAGCTTATACCCAGGGGAATGTCACATGTCTTGTTGGCTGAAATTAAATGACTCTGAAAATTGAAGGTGTACCTATACAGACAAGCAGAAAAACTATGGCTGTTGTGGAAATATTGGGAAGCTGTTCACTGTCAGATGCTATAGACTCTTTCTCCCCTTGAGAAACTGGGCAAAGAATTCCCCCTAGTACTACCACTACCACTACTGCAGCAACAGAAATGCATCTTCTAGTGTCAAAAACTCACTATGGTAGGAAAGGCCTGAGAGTGACCTGATGGTGTGGGGGGACTGTAGATGGGCTTGAAGAGAAATCCAAGAAGGAGTGTGAAGGGACATGAGGTCCATGAGGCATTGAAAAAACTTCTTGACGAGGAAAATTGAAAGGAGTCTGCCTGTGGAGTAGCCACAAGTCAAGAGGGGTTTTGTAACAGGCTTCACTACTCTGCACTGGTGCACCTCCTCATTGTTCATCTGAGGATTAGCTCACCACTGGCTAGCTGCCCATTCCAGCAGGCACTCAGCCCATTGTTCCAATCTAACTCTTCAGGGCTCAGGATAGTTTTCTTGAGATTGGGTAGACTAGGCCCAGAGGCCCTTCTGGAAGCATAAGAGTCCTGCCACACTCATCCCAGGAAAGAAGCAGTGAGGAGGTCCATCTTGGGGGAGTAGAGTGGCTTTGAGGAAGCAAAAAAAAATCAGTGGCTGCAGGAAGCAGCCAATCATGGTCCAGAAGGGACCTATAAAAATGAGCTTCTGAGCCAGGTAATTCCTTGCTGGAGCTAGAGGAATGCGTAGGATACTCCTGGATAGCTGAAGGGAACTGCAGCACAATGGACTGCTCAGTGATAGCAGGGACTGAAGACAACCTTATGGCTGGCTACTGGGCCTGACCATGTAAGGAAGTGGCCCAGAGAACAGCAGAACAGTTTGGCGAAAGGGACACGGTAGTGCATGACTATTATTTTTAAGATCCCTCGGCTAGGGCTTCCGGTAGTGGACGGGCCTTAGTCCCTCCCATAAACCACAGGGGAAGCCACAGTTGGACAGCAGTAAATCAAACTAAAAGGGGGACTGAACTGTTAGGAGACTCAGGAGGGGCCAGAATGGACTAAGAGGGCAAAACCGTTGTCGCAGGAGAGGAAGCTCTGGGGAAGCAGTTCAATAGCAGGGCTGAGGCTGGTTTTAATAAACTGCAGGCATATCTGCTCCAAAGGGGCTACTCGCAAGATGTGGGGCCCATGCTGTTACACTTCTGCATGATTTGTCCCTCTGGCCGGCTCACTTTAGCTTTCACCTGCCAGGAGTCTATCAGTGTTCTTCTGTACCATCTCAAACACTCTGCCATGCTACATCCAAGGCTGTGTTATTTGACCACCTGCTGGCAGACGGCTCCAGGCTCAGGGACTATTCTGCAGCTCTTGGTCTGCTTGCACCCAGACCTGGTGGCTATTTCCCTGGGCTCTGTCCTATTTTCTTCTTCTAGCCTCTGACAGCTCTGGGTTTACAGCCTGCCTGAACTTCTCCCTCTCCCCATTGCCACTTCTCCTGTTGGCGTCTTGCCAGACACAATAATCTCTATCAAACTTCCCACCTGTCAGGGAATGACTGCACCCTGTGCTCCCCTGGAGCCATCTTCAGTGGAACCCTACCTGTACCTGCTCAGCTGAGCTTCATCCTTAATTAAGCATTATTGATCCCTGGCTTCCCACCAGATACAGCCTATGCAGATAAATGGCCCATTTAGCTTATTTTAACCCCTTCAAGAAAAGTGTTGTGTGAACCCCTTCTCAGGTTGCTTTGGAGGTGTTTTGCCTCATGATAGGAACCACAAGTGTTGAGTATTTACTAAGAACTGCAAATAATAAAGGTAAAATTAATGGCATATTTCAGCCAAAATATCCATGAATATCAAAACACTCTAACCCTGGAATCACCAACATGCTAAATACAACCTTAACTTTATAAGGAATTGAAAAAGTAATTGTTAAACACTGTAAGTATGTCTAGGCTCATAATTTCTGTTCTTCTTTGCCAAATACAGTAAACTAAGGAAACTGGCCATCATATCTGAAGCTTAGAGTGGAGAATTGTTAGCCACTGGATCCTGAAACTTTCTCTTATCTCTGAGAGCAAACAGGAAACCAGCCAAAGCGAGACAAGCAGTTCATGCACTGGAATCTGTCATGGTCAGAAAGATAGAAATTATACACCTCAAACTCCCATTTTGTCTCATCATACATGTTAGAAGACCAGAGTTAAAGATTGAGTGGTATGTTTAATTCTCATGTCACTTCTTCTTGACATTTGGCTAATCTTAAACTCTTTGACTGAAGTTTCTTACCAGATAACAAAATTGTTGCTGTAATGATATGTTGCTGCACTGCCAACTAGAGATGAGGATGAATATGAAGGAGGTGCAACATAGTAACTAATAATATGTCTGTGCTTGTGCCATAAAGACACACTTTTTCTTAGCATACGCTCAATGTCTCTCAGTTGGCACTCACCAGGCTTCCTCAAATTTGGTCTGCTGGTTGGATCATTAGCTTTCCCACTTTGGCAGGGAGTTCAAGGTGAACATTCATCCCTACCCCAACTATAACAGTTAAAAGCTGTTCTATTATGTGAAACAGTTACAAAAGTTCACTCCTTGCATTTGTTGTCGTAAAGATGACTGTTTTAAGAGCTGGGGTAAAGAGCTGCAATCAGCAGCTCTGGAGACACATGTGGGTCTTTAAGGACTTTTGTGGCTCTCAATGCTGTAATTGCAAAGTTAAAAAACCTCCTGATTATTTTCAATATTTTGGTGAATATCTAAGAGCCCAACAATGAACAATGCATATCTACATAGTAAATGATATGTGATCTCAAAACGTGGGATAACTCCCCCTTTCGTATGTGCAGTGCATTGTTGGATATGTGGATGTGCTGTTCTTAAAATAGGGGTTATAAAAAGTGTGGTTTTATGCTATTTATTGAGGACCATCTCATATTCACATGCATTGAGGCTCTTGAATTATTCAGTTTTTTACTGAATTTGAAAAAAGATGCCTCTTTTTGCACTTTTAGGTTGCTGACCCGTGTACCAAATCAAGGAACTATGCTATGTATTCTTGAGTGCCATCTACTGGCACTTTATCTAGTAACTATTTACAGACAAATATTATGGCTCGTGATTAACAATGTTTGATAATATTATAACTCAGATGTATAGCACTCTAAACTAATGTGTAATTTAATCTGTAATAACCAGTGATAGACAAGGATTCTCTCTCTCTCCAAGCACAGCTCTCCTGTACTCAGTGCAGGGTCCTTTTGCTGGTGCTGATCTTCACCTGATACCTAGAGGTGATGCTGTATGTGGAGGGAAAAATACCTTCCAAAACAATCTAATCTGATGTTCATAGAAGTCAAGAGACTGATCTCTATTGATTATGGACCTGGTCTAAAATCCACAATCAGCATATGCTACAAGGCATGATGCTTGGTTTTAGCGTGCATTGCTGCTGACATTATTAATGGGCACACAAACACAGAGCCCTTCAGAAAAAAGTCACAATATTTGACTTGATAACATCTTGAATCTGTTATTTTTGTCAATTTGTGGAGTTACGTGCAAAGTGCAACAGAAGAGGTGAAAACACTCCTAATAAACCTACCTTGGTAACTTGGGACATTAGCTACTGACAGGCCGGTTACTGCATTGGTGGACCAACGATGGGATAAGCTCCTCATATTCTTTGTTCCTGTTAATGCTGTTATTCTGTTGACAGGCAGACAACCTTCTGGGGGTTAATACATCTGTGAAAGGAATTTCCCATTAAATGTTGAATGCTAATAGTCCAGACCAAAATGGGCTTTTTATATCATCCAATTCTGAAAAGGTCTTCAGCATATGAATGGAATCTTACTGAAATGTGCCAGAATTGGACACGAAGTTTGAAAATACATATGAATGTTTTACTTGTAAGAGAACTTGTAAGGTGCATCTTTTATATCTCCCAAGCTCCCTGGTTGCTCCTATAGGCACTAGAAATAGTGTTCGGACCTGTCCATATTTTAATAGTGTTTAGGCCCCAATTCAGCAAAGCCTAAGTCCCAGGGAAGCTGGTGCTGAAGCAAAGCATAGACATAGCAAAGCAAAGCAAAGACATTTATTTAATAGGGTAAACTTGAGCATATGCTTAAATACCTTGCTATACTTCCACTTCAAATAAGCTCTCAAGTAAAAAAACTGATGCTCTACATTTATAATCTCTGTTCTGTCCAAGCCTGATACCTTTATCACTATAGTAATAAAATCTTAATTTAAGAACATTTTATTTTCCGAATTAGTATAATTAGTCAGAGGCAGTGAATTGATGGCCTTTCAGTCTGAAACATATGAAGTTCAGTTTTGTCTTTAAATTTATTCTGCAAGAGATTTAAGTTTTTAGCTGAGAATTTTATCTTCTTTAAAAGCCCTATATAAACAAAATGTCATCTTTTTAATTAAGGAATTGAAAAACAAGATATAATAGAGTCAATCTGGTTAAAATGACTTAATCCTCTATGTAATCAAATAGTTCTTATTTTGTCTTCATAATCAAGAGGGTTAAATTTAAATGAATGGTAAATAAAGCTAGAACATGCTTAGATTTAGTATAATAAAATTTCTTATGTCAGAGAGAGTATCAGAGGTGTAGTCTTGTTAGTCTGTATCTGCAAAAAATGGCAAGAACTCCTGTGGCACCTTATAGACTAAGACTTTTTGGAGCTTAGGCTTTCGTGGATAAAGATCCACTTTGTCAGACGCATCTGATGAAGCGGGTCTTTGTCCACGAAAGCCTATGCTCCAAAAAATCTGTTAATCTATAAGGTGCCGCAGGACTTCTTGTTCTTTAGAGAAATAAAGGTAAGTTTAAATACAAAAAAAAAAAGAGGAAAAATACAAAAGCAACACATCTTTAAATGCAACAGTTAAAAGTTATTATAATAAATACACACCAGAAAAGGAATATGGGTAAAATTTTCAGAAATGTTTGTCACATTTTCAGATATGATTTAGGACCTACGGAGCTTAATTCAAGACTACAGTTAAAAACAAATGCCTAGAAAAAAGCCAAGGGTTACAACTTTCACATAAAACAATGGCAAATATTAAGCAGTTGTTATGATCATGTTACATCTATATTTTATCCCTACCCCCATTTCCTTTCATATGCTCTTTGTTTTTTGGGGATTGGCACCATCTTTTTCAATGTATATTTTTACTATGAGGCTTGGATCCTGATTAGGTGCTCCCATAATATAAAAAGCATTCGTGGATTACAAGTTTGTAAATTACCACCCAGAAACAAAAGTAAAGTAAAAGACAAGTGAAGAGACAAAGAAGCAGAGTTTTTTTGGGATTGAATGGTTCCTGCTTCCACATGTGGTTATGCGTGGAGGGAACAAAAATCTTTCCTTTTCTATACTAATCTTCTTTCTTCTGCCTAGAGGTGAATATAATCCTCTTTATCTAGGCACAGAAGGAGGCCCATAAAATTCTATCCCTGTTGATTCTTTTGTATGAAGAATCTGTTTTCTGTTGTGCAGGGTTTTTTTAAGGTACTCTTAAAATATGGTCACAGCTGGTTTATGAGGCAGGCTTTTTAATCTTACTTGTGTCTCCTCTCTTGGCCAACACAAACATAAAGATATTTGTCCAATAATAATTTTATATGTAACTGTGCAAAGAACATTCTGATGTTTTTCTGCTTCATTCACAAATTCAGCTTTGGTTGAACTAGACTTTTTTGTTACATAAAGATATTAGCACAAGATCTGTATTTAATTTGCACAGTTTGCAGCTTCTAATGGCTCCCATATGAAGAATTTGTGGCAAAGATTGGATGGCATTCTACATTATTCTTTGTATCTGGAAAGATCGGAAAGAATCTGTTTTGGAATATCACCCCTGCATACACACACACTGGTTGTGTCTACCCTAGCATAGAAATTACATGAACTGGGGAATATCAGTGAGGCATTGCCATGCATACGCAGCACCTCATTAGCATAATGGCAGCTGCACGAATTTTGAAGCTGTTAACTTCGAAGTGTTAACAGGCAGTCTAGACACAGGGGCTCCGAAATACGTGCCCAACTTCGAAATACCCTTACTCCCAAAACAAATTGGGAGACACGAACACTGATAAATTAATTTGTTCAGAGCTTGGTAAACTGGATTATACACAATATTTCTTTTGTCTCTTCAGTGTGCTATGACATTTTTTCACGTTTATGAAACAAATATAAACATGAAACAAATATAAATGCTCACCTAGCTTCCTTTGACACTATTCTTTGAGTTTGTCCTTAAATCAAACACTTCCACACTGTGATTTTTTTTTAGATTCTGGACCCCATCTTGCATTCATCTCAATTTTGAAGGTATGAGGATTACAAAAATGAGGCAAATTTTCACACTTTGTAAATACATTTGCATACAATTTTGTCTGTTTCCTGAGGTCTGCCTTTTAAGAGCCCTCTCATCAGTTGAAATGTAAGGCCCTGATTCAGCAGTCGATGAATGATGAAGGCTAGATTTAGTGAAGGTAGGCATGCCCATCATTTTGAGTCTAAAACATCAATTGGGTGAAAGTAAATCTTGGCTTGGCTATTGGCTATTTACTGAACTCTATCGTTAGACAGAGAGTAGCATCAACGCATGAATTAGAAATTACCGTTCTTTTGTTTGAGCAGGCAACTGCAAATGATACATCCCCCGCTATTTTTTTTTAAATATGAGACCAGATCATTAGCGTATGAGTGGAACAAAGGTCTCTGGTCATGAACAGAGATCTCAAAATAGTTTGCACACCTTAATAGACGTGAAAATTAGATATAATCCTTTTTTTTTTTTGGTTCCCATATTGGCACCTGGCATTCCCAGCCATTGAATTGACTAGGCGGGTGGGAAGCCAGCTGAGTACTGGCTCCTTTTTTTTTTTTTTTTAAAACAAAAGACCACTGGATAGAAAGATACTATTTGTTTTGTCTCACTGCTGAATCATTCTCCTCTAAAATGACACTATATACACGTTGTATATGGACCATGACTTTTAGCTATGGCAATTGATTGAACTTCATAAGGAGTTGTTCTGGACACATTAAGGGCCATATAAATTAGGAAGCCTGATTAAGACTTGGAAAATCAGAGCATCCCTTCAGTTGGTGTTTGTCAGTGTTACAGTATTGACTTCAGTGGAGCTATGCTGAATTCCACCAGATGAAGAAATGGCCCAAGATTTATCATCACACACGTTAAAGGTGTCCAGACTAACTTTTTAAAACTAGTGTCAATGATTCACAATATCTAAGAATCTGGACACTTATTTAAAAAAAAAAAAACTGTAATAGCAGCTTTCAGACACACAGGGCTTGTCTACACTAGGTCCCTACTTCGAAGGGAGGATGGTAAGTCGGGTATTGGGAGTCTATTATGAAGTGCTTCGGTGCATATGCAGCACTTCATTAAGCAAATTCCCTCCCATGGCAACTTTGAAGTGTTAGACTTGGAAGTGCTGGCTTGTGTCTAGCCACAGCTCACCCACCGGTATTTCAAAGTGCCCAGGGTACTTCGAAGTCCCTTTACTGCTCAAAATTTTGCACCTCAGCACTTCATGAGTAAACTCCCAACACCCTACGTACCATGTTCCCTTCAGAGTAGGGAGCTAGTGTCGACAAGCCCACAGTGTGCTGAACAGTTCAGATAGGGAGAGCAGGATATAAATTTAGAGAACCACTCTTCTGTTATTTACATTATAGATTCTATATGGTCATATGGAAGTTAATATGATAAACTTAATCAAGTACTGAGAATTCCTACTCTCCTATCAGTTAGGGCAGGGGGGTGCAAAGTTGGGGGCTTTCCCCCTCAGGGGTGAGGGGTGTAGAATTCCTTAATGGGGCACAGCATGATTGGCTTCTAGGTCTCAGGCTCCTCCATCTTGTTAAGAATGTTTTTATGCATGACTAGTCACATTTATATACTGATGAAGAAACTTTTTACATTCTACATACTTATTTTCTTATACTTGCTAAAAGGTTTGGGTTTTTTCCCCTCTATGAACATAACTGAAATTTCCATCAATTTGGATTACATTAAACAGGTTGGGAGGGTCCTGATAATTGCAGGGATGAAAAGTGGGGCCCAACATAAAAGTTTGCTCACCCCTGAGTTAGAACGTTCTGCCTGTTCAGAAAAGACCTGCTTGATACAAAAAACAACCAGAAAGTCGACTTTTGATTTGTCAGTGGTAAAACTCTGATTCAGGAGTGCTCTGTACTTCAGTGAGAATTAAGCATGTGCTTAAAGTTAAACACGTGCTTTTGTCTTCTTGGATTGGGAGAATTAGAACTACAGTCATTGTTATTGTTTCTTAGAATTAGCATATTCCGTTTTTATATTAACAAAAAATGACTTGCCAGATTAAACACTTGGCTCCTCTGCCTCTAGCTAGTCATTGTCTATCAATATTCAACCTTTCATTTCTGAGACTATTACACAAGCGCACTTCTCTCCGGATTTGTTTGTTTAGGAAAATCACTTTTCAGTAATTTAGCCCCCAGGAACCAGGACTGTAAATGATCTAGTCCACTGGAGACTAGACAATCCAACTTTAACGCTGTTTCTGAAAGCCTGCCTGAGACATGTTCCATTGGAGGGGTCACTACGATGGGAGGGACACTCAGCAAAAAATCCACAAATGAAGGAGTTTGGTCTTTACTTCAGCGTGGTTCCAGGTGGGAAGAGGAGAGGTGCAGACAGTATGCTGCTGGTGGGAAAGCCGAAAGGTACATAGTTACTTTCCATTCATGCCCACTGCAAAAACCGCAGAGAAATGCTGGTGGAAAAGTACTCTAAAAATTCGATCACCAGGGTGTGCATGTGAGGGGGGGAGGGCGGGTTTACCAGGCCTTTGTGGCTCTCTTGTGGCAGCTGTGCTGCATCCTGCCCTAGAAAATTGTTATCAGTGGAGGCGTGAGAGGCAAATCTACGGGCCATCTACAGGCATCCAGGCCCTGAAGGCTGAAACTAAGAGCTGCCCACTGTCAGGAAGTCGATTCCCAGCTGGAGCCAGAGTAATGCATGGGCATTACCCTTAGGCAGGTTCCGGATGGGTGGAGCCAGGCCTAGGCCTACACCTAAATCAGTGAAAGAGGCTAAGAAGGAATTTAATTTGGAAAGGGTAAAAATTTGTTTTTTCTTTATTTGTTGCCCTGAAGGGCAAGAAATTCTTTCTACCTCTTGAGTCTGTCATATCCTGAAAGGTGTTTTGAGCTATGTGACATGGCTGGAGGGCTGAGTCAGAGGCAGCCTGAGAGCCATCGGGGACTGCTGGCAGCCAAAGGGAACTGCAGTACCGCGACTGGATCACAAGGGGGTGCTCAAGACGTGAGTGCAGATGTCAGCATGACACAGAAAACTAAAGCATATAAAGTTCTGTCACTTTGGACTTGAAAGTGTTGCTGTGTATATGTATGCCCCCAAACTGATTAATCTTTGGGTCATCTAATAAAACATTTACATAAAGATTAACTTCAAAAATATATTGAAAAACATGTGGGCATTTCCACTTGGCAAATCAATGCGTCACATACCCAAATACTGCAATCACTAGAACAAGCCACTGGGAATACAGACATTAGAATGCTACTCTTTTGTCACTCCACTGAAGTACTGAATTACTATCAAGATTTGACTTTTCCCACTCTGCCATAGACAACCACTTAGTAGATATGTGCCGCTGAGTATCTGGCTAATGTGAACTTTCCATATTAATTTAATGGGGATGTAATTATACAAGAGTATGGGGCAAAATAAAAAGTCTCAGTTAACCTATTATGACACCTACATTTGTTTACCAGACCAGCAACTTTTGCACTTTTACCTGTACCTTTCATGTTGCACCTTTGACGTGCATGGTACATTATTTCAAACAAAAATCTTCATCAGGATAGACCTATTGTGCTAAATAGCTATCCAATACTGTTATTTATTGAATTGCTGTGGTTAACTTTTTTTAATAAAAAGCTCGACTGTGAAGGAATATGTAAATAAAGTCACACAAATAACTTAATATGGAATTCAGCGTATGTGTCACAGCTACCAGAGAGAATGCTAGGGCACACAATGTGAATTAAATTAAGGTTGTTGTTTCCTCCAGGCAGCAAGTGCTGTACCAGTCTGCAAGATTTTCTTTTATAGTATTTCTGTGGCTTGTTCCGTGCACTATTTAATAGGGCATTGCAGGAAGCAAAAAAAATCTTCAGCTGCGTGGGGAATGGTCTTCACTGACCTGGAACATGGTTAATAACAGTAAATTGGAAATAAATATTTACTGAACTGCTGTGTAATCACGAGGGTATTCTTTGGAAACCTAAGAACAGCCATACCCAGATTAATGTGCTATTTAGACCAATATCATGTCTTCCAACAATGGCCAGTGCCCGGTGCTTCAGAGGAAAAGAACAAAACAAGGCAACTATCAAGCAGCCCCTCCTGTTATCCAGTTCTGACTTCTAGTGGTCAGGTTTATGGACACAAACACACCCTGCAATCAATATTGGCTAAGCGCCATTGATGGACCTTTCCTTCATGAACCAACTCAGTTCTTTGCTAACCAGGTATACTTTTGGCCATCACAACATCCTCTGGCATCAAGTGCCATGGGCGCACTGTACATTGGAGCGTAGGGGGAGTCGAGGCAGAGGGGTGGGGCTACTACCTTTTTTTTTTTTAAACCTGCTGCCTATTAATTTCAGTGGGTGAGCCCTGGTTCTTGCATTAGGTAGGAAGTAATGCTTTTTCCACATCATTTCCATACCATTAATAGTTTTAGTCTTCTATCATATTACCTGCTCTCTTTTTAAGTTGAGTAATCAGTCTTTTTAAGCTGTCCCCATTACCATATGGAACCTGTTTCATACCTCTAATCACTTTTGTTGCTCTTCTCTGTTGTTCTTTTCTTTTTTTTGTTAAAATTGGGCAATCAGAACTACCGGTAGTACTCAAGGTGAGGGCATAGCATGCATTTATAAAGTGTTGTGGTAATATTTTCTGTTGTATTAGCTAACCCTTTTTAATGGTTCTTAATTTTCTGTTAGTTTTTCTGACTGCAGCTGCACTCTGTGTGTGTTTTCATTTGCTTGAGCCATATAGTTCATATCAAATATTTAAAATCAGCCATCAGAGATTAAATCATTTACCATGCTTGTTTAAAAAGTAAATTCATATGCTTCACTTAATATTGTTCAGAAGTAGCATCTAAACAGACTAGAGTCAAACCATTTACTTTAATTATATGATTATTCCCCAGCTGAATACATTGAACTTAGACACCACTTCTACCTTTGAAATTCCAAATATATTTCTAATCACAACTACGAAGATTATAAATGTGGAAATAGGTTGATGAAAATTCTACAGTTACATATTTAATACACACACACACACACACACACACACACACACACACACACACACACACACACACACAACTGAAGTGCAAGAAACTTCCTCCTTAACTCTGTATCTTTGTCAGTGAGGGTTGTTCCAGGGCTTGCATGAGGAACTTGCTAAGGTATTATATTTCCGTTACTTACACAGGATGAACCTAACAGTCCAGGTATTACTGAACTGAATCATGTGCTAGCATGCTGTAAAAACTGAAATCCAGTCTCTGAAGAAATTACCCTGTTTGCAATTAAAGAGCATGCTCTAGAAAGTAAATCATGCTAGTGTTACTGACCAGAAATTCATAATGACATTATTCTAGACTTCATGCTCTGTGATTCAGTATAATACTCTCTCTAGCAAAATGGCAACATTTCCATATACTGATTTGCTAAATTGCCTAAAGTATTTAACAATGTACAGCCCAGTTTTGCCACCCTGACTCTCACTGAGCAATAGCCCAGTTGAACAGTAAAATTGGCCCTATATCCAATCCTCACCCACCATAAAATTCCCAGTCAATATGTTAATATTACTGAATTTTATTGTATCAATAGTACTAATAAAGGCTGTTTGCACCTTTAACTAGAAATGGGTGTTGCTCTAATGCCACCACCCTGCCTTATGGAACGTCTTTCCTTCTTGTCTCTTTTTCAATATGGCCAGGTAGATATCATGGGTGTCAGCCACTGTCATTAGCTAAAGCTAGCTGGCGGGAGCGGATAAATGTGTATTGACTGAGTGTTTGGAACACTGTAGTTGCATCAAGTTCATGAAGAGCTCTTTAGAGATGGCAGGTTCTTCATCATGCCAGGAAAAGCAGGTCTCAGTGCAGATTAGCTCATGAACACAGTTGGAGCCACAACTCTAGTCAGAGGAAGACTTCTGCTGCTGCAAATTTTGGACCAAAAGGCCTTTCTGGGTGCTCTGTGGACCATCTGTGTGAGGCTGGCCATGGCTGCCATTTCCTCAGGCAAGGTCAGTAAGTCTCGTTGAGGGACCAGAAACAGGTGAAGTAGTGGCAGCTGGAGCTGAGTGGAAGGGGCAGGTGGTACAAGAAGAGCAGCAAACAAGACCAACCAACTCCAGATCAGTGCTCCAAAATTCTGTAGCGAACCGTGGGCAATACGCATTCCAGCTTTGAAAATAGAATATTGATTGCATACAACATGACTCACTTTAATTGGCAGTCGAATGGCAGAGTGTGTTTGGCATCCTCCTCAGACTGGTCATCTGACTGATAGGTGCCTGCCATTGCTACCAGCAAATCTGGATTATTCCTTTAGGTCAAGAGGTAGAGTTGTGCAGTGCACGACAGTCACTGAAAGTCTGGAGTTCAGACTGAGGATTTACCCAAGGCAAGAAAATATGAATGCTTGTTGCCCAGGAGCTATTGCCTGTTCTAGTTATCAGGGTAACACAAACAAAGAAATTACAATGAGAAGTAAGGCTTAGCAATGCTGTATGTTGGTGTCCAACAGTAAGGGTGATCTCAAAGGTGGTTTAGAACTTTGGCTATGCAGCTTCATAGCCAATCAAACCAAACTCAATTAAGGGAATTCAAACATCTTGGAAAATGTTGGGCCATTAAGACGGAGTCAAATTCCCTTCTGGCATCTGTTGTGTCAGCTTCCTCAGAATGGTATTCCTCATGTATAAAACATATGACCTGGAGGAGTCTTGGCAGATTATGGTGGGTAGATGCTGTTGACAGAAAGCTGCCTCAATAGTTCTAGACTAGCTTTCCAATCGCTGCCTTTAGGCATGCAACCACAACACTCTGTTTCTCATCTCACACAGGCTTTCAGGAGCCCCAGAGCCTGCAACTGAACTATAAAGCTATGACAGGATAGCTCCACAGAATTCCACGCACATTGTCCAAACCAGCCCAGCAGCAATGTGAACTTTGCTTTTCGCTGCTAGTTTTTTTCCCCCTTCTCGCCCTTTTTGCTGTCCAAATAAGATTTGCAAGGAGTTGTAGCTCAGTGTCTATCAAATGTTATTGCTGCCTCTTTACGTCCTAAAGTAAATTGAATGGCAAGATTCACCTAATTAACAAAATGTATTATATAGTAAACTGACCTAAGAATAGAGGTGCCCTAGTTTAGGTGGAGAACTTTGGAAGGACTCAGTGATGCCTTTTTTTAAGCCTTTTTTGTCTTATAGGTATGTACCTAGAAGAGGTCTTTAGAAACCTAAAATTAAATAACTTTTAATATCTACATAACAGTTCTTGAGGTATTTATAAGTTGGCTAGTAGGAGCCCAAAAACAAAAGAAGGTGTCAACACATTTTCTAAATGATGTGATTAGGAAAATGCTAGCGTGACAGCTTAAGGAGGCTGTCTTTCAAAAGTTAACTGACACTAGTTCTCCAGCCAAAACTGTTCCATCGATGCATTTGGATGGGTGTATTTAATCTCTGTGTTTCCTTTATCTCCTCTTTCCCTATTCTGACTGTCAGAAGGTGAGATTGAGAAAAAATGCTGATGTAAGAGCATCTTAACAGCGTTTCTGGGTTGCAAGGGCTGACTGCACAACTTGAGGGAAAATTCATGTGCTACATGGCTAACTATTACTTTATGTCAATGCTGAATCACTTTGCCCAGCTACAATTGCCCAGTTCTAAAATTGGAGCAAATAAACTTTTTAGACTACCCTTTGCTGCAGAGGTTTAGTTGTTCTTGGATTACTGTTCTCTGAATGCCAGGGCAGCCCATGCACTGAGAACCTCTACCTCAAAGTGGCAAGCATGCTTACCAGCTGTGGCCATCTTTGCTCACTAGTGAAAGTCCTTATAAACATCAAAGTATTAAACCTGCTGAGTAATAGGTAGTAGTCACCATATGCCCTTTACTAATAGGAAAAAGAAAGCTACAGAGATCTGGATTTACCAAGCCTGGATGTAAGGGTGAAGTGTTGAGTGGTGTTTCACCTAGAATGAATTTGGCCTACAGAGGTTAAGTGCCTTATCCAAGGTTGCACAGTAAACCAGGAATAGAACCATGAGGCCTGACTTGTAGTACACTGCAGTTTCTGCCTCTAGGCATGTGTGTGGCTGGCTCAAGTGGGTGTCCTGATACATATCCGAATCCTAGGCCCTAGCACAATCCTCACACCAAGAAAAGATAGACCTTATCTTGCCTGTGGGGGCCAATTAGCAGTTAGGGTATTTGTCTGGAATGTAGGAGTTGCTTGTTTAGTTCCTCCTTCTGCCCGATGAGGTGAGAGGGGATTGGAACAGGGGTTTCCTAAGTCTCAGGCCGAGAGAAAGGAAGCAATCTACCCCAGGCCACACAGCAAAATCAGGAGTAGGTCTGCTGAGTCATGCTCCAGTGCAGCAGTCACTAGGCCATACTGCCATTCCTTTGCATTAACCAAGTGCTCTCCGTCCCTCAATCAGCACTTCCACCAGTCAAGTGGCTTAAAATCACCATGTGACCTTGCAGAGCAGTTGCTTTTAATGTTTACTGAGCTTGACTAGGACAATGATCAACTGTCAAAATAATGATGAGTAAAGTTAAGATATGGGTGGAGGTCAGATTTACCTGTATGCGCTAAAGCTTAATTCCCCAAATTCCCCATAACTCGAGGCAGTTTATGAAGCATCAGCTCTGTCCTGAACTAGGTCAACTTAGAAGCCAAAAGCTGGGAGGTTTACAAACCCCAGAGAACAGATCTGAGGGAATTAAAGGGAAACACCATCAAGCTATGCTAATGTTTGGCAGCTAAACATTTTGGAGATCATTAAAAAGAATTCAAGTGTGGGTCCCCCCCCACCCAACATCTACACAAAGAAGAGTTTGACACTTGCAGGGAGTGTCATGGAGGCAGTACTACATCATGATGCATGTACAGTTCTGAAAGTGGTCTGTGAAAGGGTGGAAGGTTGCTAGCTCTTCATTGGTGAGCAAATAATTACATCAGTTCAGCTCCCACCAGCTGTCAGAAAGGACTACTGCATCTCCATGCTGGTGCAAAGCTCAGGACAGGAACTCACAGGAGGCAGCTTGTACATCCCCTATACAACAGGTACAGAGAATTAATATGGCCCATATCACAGACCATAGCAGCTCAGAAATCAGACACTGCCCATGTCTTCTCAGACTGCCCCAGATATGACACGCGGATCAGGGGCTCTGTATGGGGTGAGAGAAACCAGATGCTCCCCGCAGGAGGAAGGTGATTTCAGCTGCTTTGCAGTCGATTAGCATTAGTGTCACTGACTAAATATTCACATGGTATGAATGAATCAGGCCCATTAGATTAGGCAGCTATGGAAAAGCCTTTGGGGAGGTCACGTTCTGCACATTAGACTGTGGAAGCTGGGTGGATCCCAGGAGATAAATTTGCATTCCACTTTTTCCCACTTTGTTTTCTGGTTATAAACACCCCTTGAGAAGAAACCTCTTGCTGACTGTAGCCTGCACCTGTGTTCTAGTTCTGCTGAGTCCCTCCACCAGTTTCACATTAGCACACTGAAGAAAAGCTAACGTTTGAGTCTAAAATTGACAGAGTCCGTTTATTTCCCCCTAACAAGAATGGATACAAACTCAGTAGCCCATGTTTTGATGGTGTTAATAGTTAATAAATATATGATTGTTACATCTGAAAATTTTGGTTAGATTTTTAGTCAAGAGCATATGGTTTTAACTTATAAGGGACTGTACATGTACGTGTACTTAGTATGTTTACATGCATGGAACACAGTTCATACATAGTACAGCGTTGTGTTCTTGAGGAGTGGGCACCGGAAGACATGATGCATGGAGCTCGGTTAGGATATAGGTTTTCATGATGCTCACCTCTCAGAATGGGAATGCTGCTAAGTTTTATGCATGTCCTGTATTTCTGCCAAGAATGGTTGTCAGAACTCACCTGTCCAGCTCACTCATGCTTGAGCTTGAATGAATCCGTGAGGCTTGTGATAATTGAACAAACTAAACTGCAACTGGCAAAACTGGATACTTTAGGTGAAACGGACAGTTTCCAGAAGCTGACATCTTAGAAGATGGAAAGACAAAGGGATGTGGCGTGACATTCAGTTGTTAACTTTTATTTTCATGCTGAAACATACAAACTCCAGGTTTGTGTCTAAGATACAGAGGCTAATGCCACACTTTTGGAAGGCGTGCTAGAGAAGCTTTATAGAACAAGAGATCAAGACCCTTGATTTCTCTTTCGTGAATCAGTTTTTCTTCATTTTCTTCACCTGTATCTCCATTCCAATATAAATAAAGGTAATTTTCCATCCCTTCTGCCTCTGACCTGGTCAGTTTATTGCTGGATTACCTTGCTTACAGTTTTGAATATTCTTTCCACCTTGATGTTATTTAAACATTTTTCTTCAGACAGAAGATGTAGGATTTTTGCTACCTGTAGCAACTTCGTGGGGAAAAAACATCCAGCAATCAAGATCACTGGGACACTGCATGTATTAAGCAGTGTGCATGAGCACTTGGATAAGATGAAATGGAAAATCAAAAGACCTTTTTTCACTTGTGTGACACTAGATTACAAACATCACTCTTCTGCTGAGAAGGATTTCCTGACTGTGAACCAGAGAAGTTACAGTTTGAACAGTGGGAAGTCGGCAGCTAGTTTGTGGATTAAATTTAAAAAAAAAATCAAAACTAACAACTCAGCAAAGCATACAAAAACCATGTTATCTGTGTCATAAACAGAGTGTCAGTAGGAGAATCTGTTGTAAATAGATATATTGTCAATGAGGTGGGGGGGGAGGAAGAGATGCTCATTTTGCTACTTCGTGACATAAGAGGACAAATTGAAGGCAAGGCAGAATTTCTCCCCACAAGAACTGCCTGAAGCCCCCTACTTGCAGGAAAAGAGGGCCCAGTACAGAGGCAGGAAGAGGAGAAAGCATTCCCTTCTCCCTTTCATATGGGCTCTGGATTTTCCTAATTCCCCTTTATTTGGTTTGACTACTTGAGCAAGGGAAAGCTCTAGATGTGGCCCAGAAAGGTGGCCTGTGCAGAAGGAGGCAGATGCTACCTGAGGGAGAAAAAGCTACCATGCTACATGTTTCACTCGACCACCAGAAGGCACCTTATAGTGTGTGGCCATCCTTCAGGCTCCCTTAGTCCCACAGCTGCAAACTGGTGTCAAGTATCAGAGGGGTAGCCGTGTTAGTCTGGCTCTGCAAAATCAATGAGGGGTCCTGTGGCACCTTATAGACTAACAGAAATGTATCAGCACGTCAGACCGGCATCTGACAAAGTGAGTCTTTGCCCACGAAAGCTTATGCTCATACATTTCTGTTAGTCTATAAGGTGCCACAGGACCCCTAGATGCAAACTGGGTCATCATTGGAGGGTGGGGGATGATAAGTGGTCCACAGAGGGACCGAGAGGGCAGGGGACTGGGCTGTATTACCCCTTGAGGTCCCTTCCAGTTCTAGTGTTCCAGGATTCTGTCAGATTACTGATGGTCCTTAAAGGGCCCTGACTGAGTGCCTGGTGAAATGGAAGGGACCCCCTGCTAACCTAAACACTGATGACTAGACAAGATTACCCTACCAACTAACCCCTCAGTGAGGACTGTCACATCTACCATCCTCTTAGCTCATCCACCTGACTTTTTAAGATGTTACTATTGATTGTTTTTCTTTATGCACAAACCAAACACACAATCATACCATACGCATCTGTCATGAAACATTGCCAATATCCTAACACCAGGTGATTCGATTGTTGAAATAGCCTAAGATTAGGCCTAAGCCACAGGATAAGCTTCATTGATCTAAACCCAGCAAGATATCCATTCAATAAGATGTGTATTAGCAAAGGTTTTTTCCATTTGTAAAAACTTCCTGAAAAATTAAGGCTCTTCCGATGTATCCTATAATTATGGTTTGGTCAAACCTTACAGCAGTGTGCAGTGCTTCTTTATCTTTCTGAGGAAAGTGGTCTAACAGGGTGAGTTGTGTGAGCAAAGATACAACAGTCATAGCTAAAGAGCTGTATCTGTAGAAATGTGAGCCTGTTGCTAGCTAATATATGTTGAATAGTAACAGAGAAGTAGCCGTGTTGATCTGTAGTCTAACAAAACAAAACAGCAGTCATGTGGCACTTAAGACTAACAAAATAATTTATTAGGTGATGAGCTTTGGAGGGGGAAGCTCATCACCTAATAAATTATTTTGTTAGTCTTTAAAGTGCCACATGACTGCTGTTTTGTTTTGCTAATATATGTTGTCACCCTTGAGCCCTGTTAAGAGAAAAAAACTGATAGAGCCATTATGGCATCCTGTTTTAGTTACACAACATGCACTAAATCCAGTTTCCCTGAATGCCGCAGGAGACAGTTTCTTTACTCAGAGACCGAGCCTCTTTCTAGCCAGTACTTAGCCTAAAATTAACTTTGTGTTTACTCGCTGTTACTGCATATGTGGCTGACTGGTGCTTCCTTGCTATTTTTCACTCCTTCTCTGAAGACATGCTTATGTTCACAAAATCATACACAACAAAACCTTCTCTCCATATGCCTTCCCTGAGCCATTGTTCTGGGCAGGGAAGTATGCTTGTGCTTCTGCTGCTATTGCTTCTGCTGTCTGGTTTCATAGAAGAGCTTAATGACTTCTTGCCACTAGATAAATGAAAGGTGATGGTTATGCCCCGCTCATAATGTAAAGATCACTCTGCTGGTGTATAAGAAAAGGGTATGTGGCTACATTTATTAACGTGCAGGTTCAGTAAAGCCATTGTTACACTGCAAAAGTCTTCCTTGACTGGATTTTCCTGAGCACATCTTAACATCATGCTCTGGGCCTGATATCAAGGAGCTTAGTGGCCTCTGGTACGGGAAGGTGTAAGTGACAAATGGGTGCATCCTATAGAAAAGAAGATCATCTCTGTGTTGATACCAAAGAGATAATCTGACACTGTTTTAATTTAGGGTAGCTATCCATCCCATAATAAGATAGAGCACAGCAGTCAGAAATACAATGCAGAACACCCAGCCTGCACAAAAGGAAAAACCCAAAGTGAGCCAGTGTAGTCCAAGCACCATGGCAGCTACTCCGTGGCCACAGGCAGAGACCTGACCCACCACAGGACATGCCTGGTTTGACAACAAGGAAGAGTGGAGGAGGAGATAGGGGACTTCAGCAAGGAAGACACTGAGGGGCATGTACAATGCTGCACAGAGACAACTTCCACCTGTGGGATACTGATTTTTGTAATGCTTGAACACAGTTTCTGTTACAGGCACCCATCCGCCCCTGTTCTCACTGGGTTCCATGATGGATGCCCTGGTACACAATCTGTTCCTTCTTTCACATTAGAATCCTGGATGCACAGCATGTGAGTTATGGCATCAAAGAGGACTAACATTTGGCAAGTGCTGATGACATAATGTTACGCGAGTTGTTTGTTTAACTTCAGCGTGGCTGATAATGTGAGTAGAACTAAACAAGCATAAACGTATGCAGGATCACATCCCAAACTGATTCAAATATCTTATCTTCCAGAGGGTTGAGAACTGAATGGAAAAAATGTACTTTAAAAGTTTGTTTTGCTGTTGGGATCTAACAGTTAATGTGCATATAATTTTGAGCCACTGCAAGAATGAATCCTCCTTATTTCCACTGATAATTCACAAACATGCTTTATTCCTACCACAGGAGCTGTGTTAATTTTGCTTAAGTTTATCAAGATTTGCAGGCAATAGGTTTTTGGCTTAATGAAGCCAAGTGAAGTCCTAGCATCCCTATAAAGAGAGGAAACCAACCCATGCTCTGAAAGGAATCACCTGTAATATTCTGAGAGGTTGACAAGTTAGAGATAGGATTGGACAATATTTGGGCCACACGGGGAATACTAATAAAACAGGACAGCTTATCTTGACGTGTTAATTTAGGGACAGAATCTGCTGATGATGATGTTCACCCTTGTTTTACCCTCTCAGCCCTAGAAACAGTTGGGCATGTGTTTAAATTCTACTACCATGAGTAGACTATTCCTGGTAGTAAAGTTGAGTTCATGAATGCGTGTGCACGGCCAGCGCCTCAGAGGCTGGATGCTGCTCATAAAACACCACTTAAATGATGATTTCCATTTGTCCTTCTGACATCTTTTGCTCAGCAAGCACAATTTCTGTAACATGCCACAATTTCACCATTGCTGCACAGTCTGCTGTTGGCATTTGAGGGGAAGAGGCTAATGCTGGCAAATGCTTTGTGTATGCAGTGAGCAGGTTTTCTGCTTGCTTGGGACCTGGTAGACATGCTATTATTAACTGCAGGTTAAAGAATGCTCATGAAAAGTCTCTTCGTGCAGTGACCACAGCCCTAGGACGTTTCCTTTAACCATAAAACAGGACTTGGATCGAGTCAAAATGGTAAAGCATAGCCAGTTTCTGCTGATAACCTTTGGGGGCATACAGGTAGACATGGTGCTCAGCTCAGAGAGAGCTAGGCTCCTTTCCACTCCCCAGAGCACCAGCAGCCTGTGTCCTGAATGAACATTAGTCATCCCACCTCTCTACTGGTGAAATAACGTCTATTACTAGAGCTTAATGGGGTCTTACATGAAGCAGAGAACTCTTGAACAGGGTTAAATTTCACCCTATGGTTATAATGAACCCCCATGCTGAGCACTTTGCAAGATTGGGACCTAGGAGCAAGACTGGGATGTAATGCAGCATTTTAGTTTCCTGTTCACTTAAAACTCCAGCTGTTTTGGGATGGAATTTGTATGGGAAGGATTGGACCGTGACTGAAAGTCCCCTACAGAGGGGACATACAAAGTTTTGTTGGCATAGCAACAGTTTTCACTGAATATCAGAGGATACTTCACAATCTGAGAGAGATGACTAAAAGCTGAGTAGCTTCCTAAATAATAGTGGAGCTTCCAAAACATGCCAGCAATTCAGAGCTCTTCCACTTTTGGTGAAGCATTTTTAATAGCACCCCCCCTACACACTCCATAATTTTCCTTTTTCCGTCACTATGTTCCCATTGTCTGACTTCATTGCTTCTCATATTAAAATGAGCCAGTCACTACACTGGCTGATAGAAAAGTGAACATACAGTATTTTCCAGTGAGACTGACTGGCAATGGCTTATTTCAAATTTAAACCATTGTCGGCTTATTGAAAGAAAATGACCTGGCTGAGCTACTTTAAAAATAAAAAAATCTTCTAGGAGAAGCATAAAATCTCCCTAACCAGATGTCAACAAGGACACTAGTTTCGCAGCTAAAGAAAGTGCCTTATACTTTAGATGAGGAGGATCATGAGGTGTTGTTCAGAGGCAGGGCATTGGTCCTCTGAGGCCCCTCATTGGGTGCTTTACCCAGCATGCAGGCCTGTTTCAGTCTGGCCTAAAAGCCCTGATCAGTAAGAACCTGCCCTTTCTTCAGGGCTGTGAGGCCTATTGGCTGGAGTCCATAACGATGTGTCCTTTCCTCAGGGAGGCAAGGCCTAGTGGTCAGAGTCTGTAACAATGCACCCTTCCCTCAGTACTGTGAGGCCTAACACTAGAGCTGGGGTCAGCAGCCTTTCTGAGGTGGAGAGCCGACACTTGACCTTTTGACGTCTATGTATGGTCCGAGTGCTGGTGATACTTTTTAAAGTCACTAATAGTCCTACCTACAGCAGCTTCATTAATAAACCAATTAGGATGCAGAGCTTTCCCGTTTAGGTGGCAGTTGGTCACATGAGCTGGTCTTTTGTTGATCCACAGGCAGCTTGGCTTTGAGCAAGCGCCTGGCTGCGTAGGGAGGGGCGGGCAGGGCTGAATCCCTCCTCACGTGCCACTCGTGACGTGTGCTGGGGGCTGCTGTCCCTTGGGCTCGCGCTGGTAACAATGCACCCTTCCCTCAGGTCAGTGACGCCTAGTGGCTAGCATCCATAACCTGTTGCCCTTCTCTCAGGGCAGCAAGGGCTAACAGTCAAAATCAGTAGCACCATGACCATCCCTCAGGACAGTGAGGCCTAGCAGCCAGAGTCAAAAGTCACCTTCCTTCATGCATGGTAGCATGACCTGCATCAATGGCAGCAGATATAACAGCCCCCCTTGGGATGAGAAGAGGGTGGTAATCCCACTGGGTCCCAGCCCGGGGCTTGCCAGTAGCAGCTCTTGGGGAAGGTAACTGGCCACCTTGGGCTATTTCCTACCAGAGTCATGGCAGCAACCTACTGCACCATGTTCCTCTGAACAGTGGTCATCTCCATCCTCCTTGTTGGCTGGTCTCCATGGATCAGACTGTCTGCAACCCTTGCGTAGGCACTCTTCCAGCACTCCTTCCCCAGTGGCAGTCAGCCCAGACTGAGCTGCTCCACAGGCCTGTATCTGCAGCTGGAGCATGCCCAGCAGGGTTTTGAGGTGGGGCCTCCTCCTCCAGGTAACTAGAATTAACCCCTGCAGACCCAGTGCGAGGTTGGTACACCCTGTCATACACACTCCTGCTTAAGAGCAGCTCCTGGGGAGACACCATTCCTCATCAACTGCCCTGATGCGAGAGAAAAAAATCAGCACTAGCCTGGGCTCTCCCCAGCCAATGCGCCACCTGAAATGAGAAGGGCTGAAGGAATAAGTACAAGCACGTTTTTGGGCATTTGTATCTTTCATGCTATGTAGCCATTTCAAGGGTGCATGGTCCATCGCTAAAGTAAATGGGCTCCCAAGGAGCTAATTCACAGAGTACAATTCCAAATGCCAGTGAACAGCAGAGCAGACTCTTTTATACTAAGGCATCAGGGTTCTGATGTGGGGACTAGATGCTCCCTCAGGGTTATGCCTTGCGAACACACGCATTTCTACAAGTGAGATGCCTTGCTTTATGCTCCTGAGGAAACTGGCTTGTTCCAAGGTGCGCCTCTTCCTAGGGGACTGTTGATTATGTGAGAGTGTCAGCAAAGCCATCAGCAGGTGCTGTGCCAGAAAGAAGCATGCGCTTCTGACTCCCAGGGTGCGTAACTAGGTGGTGTGTTCTGTAAGGAGCAAGTACCTCTGGGCCTGAACTGCCTCCTTCCAATCCACCTCCCTGTTCTGCTGTTTTGCACCTCTTCCTGGGTCACGCAAAGAGATGGTGGCAGGGGAGAGCAGAGGGGCAGGGCTTGTAATAAAGGTGGGGGAAACATTGGAGTGCTGTCGAGCCTGGTTGCTCTTTAGGGGTCACTTGATGTAAGTCAGAGTAAAGAGGTTAATAATAACCAGCTGGCAGGATTCACCTTGCACTGACTGCTCTTTTAGGGCTGACAACTGAGAGGAGGTGGGCAGAGGTCCCAGGTGCCCTAGGCTAGATTGGAGTTTTGTTCTGGATCTCAGGATAAGGGTCTGGGGTCTGCATCCCAGCTGGGGAAAAGGAGCAAAGTGGAGAGAAGGGAATTGGGAGAGGATGTGGGGTTTGTTTGTTTTTAATCTGCCTTGCCTCTCTCAGCTGAGAGCTTATAGCTCTTTGTACTGCCAGGGTTAAACATCTTGGGACAGGCAGGGTGCAGTTTGCCACCAAAGAGACTCCACGCACAGCAGAGATGTCATGCTTGCATGGCCCTCTCAGCAAGGTGCCTGCAAAATGCTGATTGTAACTGAGCAGGAAAATGGGAATTTTTGGTAGGCTCCATCTCCGGAAGCTCGTGGGACTGTACCTGCAGGAGCACAAAGGCCAGGATCTAAAAATAAACAGCAGCAGCTTGATTTTGAAAATATCTGGCTTCAGCACATAAAAGAGCCGCCTGTTTTTTGACAACCTCGTTAGAGGTACGAGATGCTGCTCTTCCTGCTGGAATCTGAATGCCTTAGAAAGGCTGTGGGTGGCTAGAAGTTGAAAAACTGATGCTTAACACCACCACCATGATCCCAGAAGCTTCATGGGACACACTCTCTCTGTAGACATATAATCCTGTGCAACAAGTCATTGCCAGAAACCAGGGGGATGGGCACTCCATGGCTGCGTCTACACGTGCACGCTACTTCGAAGTAGCGGCAGTAACTTCGAAATAGCGCCCGTCACGTCTACACGTGTTGGGCGCTATTTCGAAGTTGAAATCGACGTTAGGCGGCGAGACGTCGAAGTCGCTAACCCCATGAGCGGATGGGAATAGCGCCCTACTTCGACGTTCAACATCGAAGTAGGGACGTGTAGACGATCCGCGTCCCGCAACATCGAAATAGCGGGGTCCTCCATGGCGGCCATCAGCTGGGGGGTTGAGAGATACTCTCTCTCCAGCCCTTGCGGGGCTCTGTGGTCACCGTGGGCAGCAGCCCTTAGCCCAGGGCTTCTGGCTGCTGCTGCTGCAGCTGGGGGTCCGTGCTACATATACAGGGTCTGCAACTAGTTGTTGGCTCTGTGTATCTTGCACTGTTTAATGAAAGTGTGTCTGGGAGGGGCCCTTTAAGGGAGCGACTTGCTGTTGAGTCCGCCCCGTGACCCTGTCTGCAGCTGTGCCTGGCTCCCTTATTTCGATGTGTGCTACTTTGCCGTGTAGACGTTCCCTCGCTGTGCCTATTTCGATGTTGGGCTGAGCAACGTCGAAGTTGAACATCGACGTTGCCAGCCCTGGAGGACGTGTAGACGTTATTCATCGAAATAGCCTATTTCGATTTCGCAACATCGAAATAAGCTATTTCAAAGTTGGGTGCACGTGTAGACGTAGCCCATGAGAAACTGAGAAAGATGCTGTCTGGAGAGACAGAATCTACGGAGACAGGGACAAATATGAAGCTTCTTGAAGAAGGGACATGTTGCCTGGCCATAGGCAGCGCACGCCTCCCTCGTTTAATGAATACTTTACTTATGAGTACTCGCTAAAATGAGGGACACACATACTTACCGTTTTTCACTATGTGAGTGAACTTCCCCCACTTGTATGAGCCAGCCCCAGGGTCTGTGGCCAGGGGGTGGGGACATATGCAGACCCACAGCTTGAGTGGAACCAGCTGTGGGATCCCTGGCTGGGGGCAGGAAGATACACATCCCCAGCGACCCTGCTCCCAACACTCCCCCTATGGCAACTCCCCACACACACACCTGCTCACCCCCCTGGTCCCAACATTCACCCAACCCACATCTCCCCAAGCACCCCTGGCCTGGCCCAGCCCAGCCTGCTCCCAACACCCACCCCAGCCCATCCCTGAACCCCCCAGCCCACTGCATCCCCCAGGTATTGCTGTTGCAGCCCAGAGGAACAAGCCGCCACCTCCTCCATCGGAGCCACCAGCAAGTTTTAACCCTGCCTCCCGCTCATGGCCCCAAACTGCCCCCAGCCTTTAATCCTGTGCAACCCCCCTCCCCCAACCCAAGGGACACTTACCTTTCCAAAGCAGCACCACATGCTGCCTCGCCTTTCCCGAGTTAGGAGCACTAGGAACCAACCAGAGACTATTACCTGTATTTCAATGGTAATTTAGTGTCCCTCTTACGAGTTTTTGCCTACAAGCAGGAAGTTGGGAACCAATTGTGCTCATATAGCGGGGGATGAGTGTACACGTTATTTGCAAGAGGGCAGAGGGCTATGGATTATAAACTAAGTGTTTCTGGTGGTCAGGACTCTGCAAAGCAGGTAATGGCAATTTGCTCACAAGAACATGCCAAGGGAGGAGAGATAGTTCAGTGGTTTGAGCATTGATGTGCTAAACACCAGCATTGTGAGCTTAATCCTTGAGGGAGCTATTTCGGGATCTGGGGAAAGCAGAAAAAAAACCAACAAAAAGGATGGTGCTTAGTTCTACCAAGAGGGCAGGGGAATGGACTCGATGAACTCCCAGGCTCCCTCCTGGCTCTATGAGATGTGACCAACATGATTCTCACTTGCTTTCGGAAATGGATTCCTTAAATTTAGCAGCTTAACAACCATCAGAGAGGTAGCCGAGTTAGTCTCTATCTTCAAAATATGACAAGAGGTCCTGTGGCACTTTATAGACTAACAGACATTCTGGAGCATAAGCTTTCGTGGGCAAAGACCCGCTTCATCAGCTCAACAGTCTCACTCCTCGGTATGCAAAGGGAAGGGAGAGACATGATTTCAAACGTCACTAAGGCCACAGCATAACTGAGTTAGGTCCACTCCTTTTTGAATCAACCAGTTGCATCCTGCCCCCCCATCACTTGCCTCTGGCAGGGGTGCAGGAGCCCTTGCCACTTCATGGCAAGCTGCAGTGTGTGCCTTACATGAATTTCTCTGCAAAGAAAACCATCCTGCATCCAGGAAATGAAGCAAGAGCTCTGCCACCAGCAATGCTAGACAGCCAGGAGTGCCCAGGGTGCAGAAAAGGGCTACTCAATAGTGCGTCTTCCAGATTGTCTCTGCCCTGGCTAGTCCCTTATCCTTAAGGGCAGCTGTGGACTCTGGCCTCAGATCTGGGCCTCAGGAAGTGCATGCGTGTGTCCTGAAATGTTTCTCTGTTTTTTTATTACAAGAACATTCAGATCTCTACTGGGAAGCCAAAAACTGAGGGGCAGGAAAACCAAGTCCATTTGCCATTGACACTCATGGGTCCCCTGCTCACCAGGAGCTGCTGGGGGTGGTGGAGGAAGTAATGGCATCATGGCCTGGCTTGCAGGGAAGGGATGTCAACAGAGACATAAGAGGAAATAGTTGCATTGTGCGAGGGAAGTAGGGATTCCGTGTCCCTCCAGCCATTCTTCCTCAGAGCTCCTACCTCCCTGGAGGAACTCTCCAGGTTCCTTTTGGGTAGGTCTTCCCACAGTGGCATAAGCCCTGTGCACCAGCTCTTCCCTCCCCTGGAGGGTGTCCCAGTAAAGGCTTTTGCAGTATTGGAGACCTAAAGCCCTAGTATTTTGTCAGTTGCTGATCCAGCTGGCTATTGCATCACAAACATAGGAAGGCCTATGACTGTTTGCTTTAATTAAATGTGTGCCCTGATGGTAAAGAGCCAGAGAGTCACTGCTCCAAGGTATGCTGTGTGGCTGTGCTTTTCTTCTCGCTAGTGAGGAGTTCTATTACGTTTAACCTGCACACCTCCTGGTCACGTGGGCCTCTGTCCCTGCTCTGATGGCACCAAGTCCACTTAGAAATGAGTCCACCACAGCCTGAAGGAGCAGGTGGCTTTTAGCTTATGCAGTAGCCGCTCCTTAGGTCCCAGACTCAATTCCACCTCCTAACAATGGTGGTCTGTCACGTTACATATGCACGTACTTTAACGGTATTGCTATCTCCAAAAAAATCAAGCATCAGACACACCCCACCCCCAATAAACAAACAAACAAACAAACAAATAAATAAAGTGTTGACAGCCTCATGATGAGGAAGCTAATATTGCATTCTGATTTTCCTGCATTTGCCTTCTGGCATTTGACCTTACAAGGTTCACATTCGTCAAGCGTCTCTCCAGAACTATGTGGGGTGGGAACTACTTTTGTGTTGTGTTTTGTTTTACATGAAAGCCAAGATTCCCAATGCTGAGACTGTTCAAGCAGGATCTGAAGGAAAGCATGCGAGATGGCAAGAGCTGAGATGAACTCATGAGAGTGAGCAACAGTGTTACAATATATTCAAAACTGAGATCAGAAGAAGTAACAAAGAGCAGAATGAGCAGGAGCAATAGAAGTAAAGGCTTTGCTTAGTCTTTTATATGAGTTGCCTATTTAGATTTCTCGCTTTGTTCTAATTAATTAACACACTACTGATAGGCATTCATTTCTCAAAATGTATTTATTTTGCTGCACTACATTTATTTGCACAGTATGACTGCTGTGCACATAGATTACTCTTTAATGAAGTTCCAAACCCCCTCTCACAGCATGCACTGCTCTTCCAAACAAAGAAATATAATGTGCTGTATATGAGCTTCTGACTTAAACTAATCTAATTTGGTCCTACTCTGCTTGATTACTCTTTGTGTGTATTGGCATATTATTTTTACTCATTATTTTGACTACTTTTAATTACTTGTTTTCATAACATATTTACAGTAATATTCACAACTCTGTTTAACGGAGTTTGGATAATCTTATTAAAATGTATTAGTTTGTTTTTTGCAATTCCATTTTACAAAATGTAATTTTTATTGAATGTATACCTATAGCAAAGATGGGTCCAGCACAGTACTGCCAAATCTAAAATGGTTCCAAATTTGGGGTGCTTGAGTAAAGGTAGGGGTGAAGGGTAGTATTTGAACACCTGGATCTGAACCCATGCCTCTGACATTGGGTTGGAGCAGTAACTGGAATTAGATCTATTTTCTAGTTCAGAGGTGGTTAGAATCTTGAAAGTCATGGCAGAAATCACAGCTCAAGAAACTTCCTCATAACAATTGATCGTGTGAATATTCTCATCCTTTGGGCTATGAGATTCTGATGCTGTTGATTTGAAAACTAACCTTCATTTGACCTTTTACCCTATCCTACAGGAGCGATATAAGGACATGTTGAAGGCACACATGCGAAAGTGCAGCATCGGAGTCAACACTTGGAAGAACCTTGCCCAGGACTGTCCCTAGTGGAGAGCGGTAAACCGTGAGGGGGTGGTACAATTTGAGAGGTCCCACCACAGTGCAGACGAGGAGAGGCAGAGATGAAGAGCATCAAAAACTGCCCAGCGCCTCTTCAACAGCTTCCAACAGCTGCCTCTTCTGTGATAAGATCTGCAGGTCCAGAATCAGGCTGATCAGCCACCAACAGACTCACAAATAGGAGGGTGACATGAAGATGTCCTACTCATTGTCAAGTGACCTCCGAGAGAGAGAGATCAATAGCAATCAGCCCGAATAGTCCCCATTTTCAGAATAAAAGGGTTTAAGATGCTTTCTTTATTTAAGTTGAAAAATGGAATGAGATTGATATGTGGGGATCAAGTCATGCGCCCCATAACACAACACAGCAAAGGTCCTGTCACCTGCCTCCATCCTGAAATAAACTCCATGTATGCCGACAACTGCAACTACCCTATACAGAGTTGTCAACCTCAGCATGCTACATAGGGATGCAGGGTATCCGTATTGGTCCATACTTATGACAGATGCTCAAACCCTGCAGAAAAAGGCAGGGTAGTGATTTCTGAGTTCCAATAGCAAATGCCCCTTGTAAACTCCAAAGCAGATTGAATATTGTTCCAAATCAAGGTGAGCAAGGAGAGCGCCAGCAGAGGAGCAGTCAAATATGGGGAGAAAGATCAGGGCTGGGATTATATCTTTGGGCATCACCACTACAGTCAAAGGCCAGGGAGGAGATAAGCTGGCTACGTACAGCATGGGCCAGGAGCGGAGTACCATGTTCTGACAGATCACATTCAGCCAGAGATGCACCAGGCAGCTAGATCGGGACAGCTGCCCTGTGGGAGACTGGCAATAATAGCATCCGCTCCCCAGTTAAGTGTGGAGGTGGCTGCTGCCAGACACTTTAACAGCAGAAATAAAGCCAAGTTATTTATCTCATTTTATTTACAGTAATAAGGTGCCTGCTGGACGTCATTTAAGTGCAGTCTGATAAAATCAATACTGAGCATTAGACTCTGAAATAAAGCTCAACCAAGCCAAACAGACCGCCAACTGGAACTGAAGGATCTGGTACCAGAGCCAACAGAATAGCTCTCAAACAACCCAACTCACCAGAACAATACGGGCAGAATTCCCAGGTTATGCAGGACGCAATCCTGTCTTTAGTTTATATTCCGTTCTTACTGAACCAAACTGCCCTTTGACGTCGTGATTGAACAGAACTCTTCAAGAGGGTGGGATTTGTTTCTGTCACAACTGAGCTGGGACCTCAGCATCTGCCCCATCAAACTAGGGAATGTCCCCCAGGTGGTGGGCACCTTCTGTGTCCTCCACAATATTGTGGAGGGCAAGGGTGAGGCATTCTCCCCTGGGCAGGTGGCCGAGTCCAGCCCTGGTTACGAGGAGCTAGTCCTGGCTACAAGCAGCTAGCCCCTACCTCAAGCTGCCAAGCTCACAAGATGGGATCTACATTCAGGAGACACTCCAGAAGAGTTTCATACAGGGGCCCCAGTGATCCCCACCCACAGGCACCCCACATAGCCACCCCCCCTGCACATACATCCCTCACCATCCCACCGCCACAACCCCCCAGTGCTCAGCCCCCCCACCAACTCTCCACGAAGATCATGTGACACAGGGGTGGTGCAAAAATAAAACTTTCATGAATACTATGAATAGTGTCATGTGTCCAACCAGCGAACAAACACTATGTACAGTGGGGAATAGGGGAAACTATATACACTGGGGCTTGCATTATGGGGGGCCTCAACCTGGAGGGGGGACCCTACTCTGGGGGGGGATGGATGACTACTAGCCCCATCGGCCATGGGATTCCCCTCCCACCTCTGGTACAGGGTCTGTGGTGGGGCTAGGAAGGGGTGGGCTTCACAGGGAGGTAGGGCCTTGGAGGGGAGCAGGCTATAGGACCACTGTGATGTCACCCGGGTGGCCATCAATGTGTCCCAAGCAGCCCTCAACCACGTGTGGTCCGCCTTGTCCGTGCAGCAGTGCCGCTTCGCAACCTCCACTTGGCGATGGGAGGTGTCATCCTCTGCTGGCCCCTTGTGGTGCTGCTGGGGGTGGTGACTGGTCCCCCTACTCTGCCTGGCTGTCTGGGAAAATGGAGGGGTTGGGGCTCTCCCAGCCCTCATGTGGTGCAACTGTGGGAAAGAGAATGAAGAGATGGTCAGTCTCTTGTTACTGGCAGGGCGACGAGCCCCCCCCCATTCCCCCCAGGGACCCTATGGTGGGCATCCTTGAGGCACTGTGCATTCTACTGGGGTCCCCGCCCACGTGGGGTGGTTCCCGGGTGCAGTCCAGCCCTGCCCAGCCACTCACTGCATATGTGGCTTGAGGAGCTGTCCACAGGAGTGGGTGCTGAGCATCACCAGTGGCTGTTGCGGTGTGCTGGAAGCCACAGCCAGCTGGGCCATGCATGACCCAGGTCCACCTGGTGTGTGGCTGGCCCACTGGCAGCTGTGTCGCCCTGACCCCACGATCTGGGGTGTGCGCTGTGCTGGATACTTACCAGAGGGTCCCTCCCCAAGGTTCAGTGACATCCGGCTGCCTGTAGCCTGGCTCAAAGACTGGGACATCAAGTCTATCATGGGGTCCCCCTCCTCACTGGAGGCCTCAGTGGCCTGCTCCAGCTCCAGCTCTGGATGTGTGGGGCCGTCCTTGGCTCCTGGCTCCTGATCCGCCCCGGGGTGCAGCTAGTCCACCAAGGTTTCCAGGACAACAGGCAGCAGGGAGCTGTCCCTGGGCCTCAGGAGGCTTTGGATCTCCTGGTATTAGGGCTAGGGTGCGGGTCCTGCCCCAGAGCAGCCCGCAGTGTCTCAGGCCTGGGCATAGCCCTGCCACAGTGCCTTCACCTTGCTCCACACCTGGTCAGGTTGTGGGCAGGGTGTCCAGTGATGAGCTGGGTGAAGGCAGCCACATTGAGGTGCTTGGTGCCTGTCTCCCCTAGGACCTCCTCCTCCTGCCACAGTCCAAGGAGGTTGCGCAAATCAGAGTCCATCCAGGGGGAGGCCTGTCATTTTGGGGGGCTGCCTGGCTGCCTATGAGCCCTGTGAGGCCTCTGAGAAGGGTTCTGGGGCTCTCAGGGGGGCTGGCAGCTGGCTATGTGTGGCGTCTGGCCTGCGGTGATGGCTGGGAAGGTTTGCTGTGCCTAGCTTGTTGTGTCCCTGCTGCCAGCACTCCCTCAGCTTCCTGCCACCGGGTTTCCGGGTCCCTGAGGCTTTAAACATGGCTGGATGCCGGCAGCGTGGAGCTCTGCCGCCACTGGATGGGGCATCTCTGTGCACCAGATGGCCGGTGCCATGGTAGACGCCACTTTTGACAGAGTGGCCTGTGGCATGTCTACACACATTTGGGTTTTTGAGAGAGTCTTTTGAAAGGGGCCTTTCTCCCTGATCTGGCCTCAGAGGAGTGCTTTTGAAAGGGGCGCTGCGCTCTTCTGATTTCCTTCGAAGGGGCACGCTTTGTGTGTTGACGCTCGGCGCTCTTTCAAAAATGCCCACTGTTTTTGGTTTTCCTTTTGAAAGACCATGCTAGTGTAGATGCAGCTAAGGTGTTTTAAGCATACACGACTGGAAATGTCGTCTGCCATACAGATTCTGAGACAACGGTTAATGGGCAAAGCTTAAGTGTGGCTAGAAATAATGTTATCTGAATCACTGGTCCAGGTTAGTCCAGCTTATGAGCAATGATTTATATGATAATGTACCAAGAAATCTCTTTAAAATTAAAAACAAACAAACAAAAAAAAGACAAAACTTAGTTTCCTGCGGGGCTGATTTTCATCTTGTTTAACTGAACTGTATAAATGGATGATCAAAGCTAGCTCCCCATTAGTGGGATTTACTGCAATAGGCTACCCCCATACTTCATGGGATATCTTCTTGACTATCGACTGCTCTCTACAAATTGTTGGTAAGTGCTGCATTAAGCCAGCGATCACCAGTCTTGGCTCTTACTACAGTAACTCAAACAGATGTCATTGCAGCCATGGGAAGAAGATATTAAGCTTTAGTTTTAACAGAAGACTGGACCAAAGCATGTCAATAATATAAAAGTGAAAACATATTGACTAGAATTGATTGTCATTTTTAAAATGGCCTTTTATCTAAAATGAAGGGCTTCACAAAACAGTTCTGGTTGTTATTATAGAAAAACTTTTCTTTAATCAAACCAGAAATCTTGAATGATCTTTGATTTCCTCCATTTTTCCATTTGTTTCATCTTTCTTTCATTCTTTTCTGTCATTAAATGCAACAGAGTTAATTATGCTTATGGTGATCTGCCTTTTTGCATTTTCATTTCTTCTTGTTGCTACTCAGTAATTTTTCAAAACTTCCCTCAACTCTGAACAAGGTACAAGTTGGCAAAAAGCAGAATGACACTCAACAACAGTATTAAAGTTAAAAATAAAAAAGCAGGCCAGTCGCACTTTAAAGACTAACAAAATAATTTATTAGGTGATGAGCTTTCATGGGACAGACCCACTTCTTCAGATCATAACCATACCGTAGCAGACTCAATATTTAAGGAACAGAGAACCAAAAATAGTAATCAAGGTTGACAAATCAGAAAGATTATTATCAAGGTGAGCAAATCAGAGAGCAGAAGGGCAGAAGGG
Source organism: Carettochelys insculpta (assembly GCF_033958435.1). Lineage (NCBI taxonomy): Eukaryota > Metazoa > Chordata > Testudines > Carettochelyidae > Carettochelys > Carettochelys insculpta. Next base: position 46,507,334 of record NC_134147.1, on the reverse strand, counting down.
GAGGGGGGAAGTGAGTGTATCCTGCGACACAGCAAAGACATGGAAAATGACTTCCCAAGCACATGAACACAGATGTTGGCCATTCTGAGCAGATGTAAACCAAACTGAGGCATGTGAGAGGAACATAGCTCCTCCCTACTGTACAGAAGAGCTCCCCATCGGCGAGGCAGAGGCCACAGAGAGAGGAACTCTCGCCTGGCTGAAGTTGGTGGTGTCACTGTCTCTGTTGCAATGCAGCCTAACTGCTAGTTCCAACTCACTACCACTCCCAGAAAAAACAAGCAGTCCTGTAGCACCTTAAAGATGAACACATGAGCAAGACCCACTTCGTCAGAAGCTACAGAGTAACAGAGTTACCCCTATGATCCTATTTACCAATGCCTCCAGAGGCTGCCCAGGCTTAGGGGACCTATGTTCCCCGGGCTGAAGGAGAAATGAGACTAGATGGCAATACAATGACAGGGAGTCTCAGTCTGTTGTGCTGTCATAGTGCAGGCTAGTGATGTGCCTACCAACCCCCAGAGGGTTTCTGAGGCAGATGCTGCACCTTAATTCTGCTGCAGTCCACGCTTGCCTGACCCTTCCTCAAGGAGCTGTCCAGGAAGCCAGCCAGTTCAGCAGGAAGAACCTGGTCTGCTACAGAAATCTCCCCTCCTCCCGTGAAAGCCTAGCTCCTTCCCTTACTGTTAAGGGGAGCCATTCACAAAGAACAGCGTTGTTTGCAAGGCTGGCTCTTCCCCACACTGGGTGTCCTAAGAGCTGCATGAACAGCAAGAGCCGCCCCTTTCACAGCAATCACGTTCCAAAGTGAAGGATTTATGAAATAGAAAAGCTCCTTCATTCAAGCAGAGAGACTCCCCCTTGTGGCAAATACGCTGTGGCAAGTTCAAGATACTAGTGGTCTCAATATCTAAAATAGGAAGCCTGGCTAAGTTGGGCCCAGGACAGACCCAGGTTCAGAGGCAGAGCACATTTTAAAATTAGCTTAGCCCACACGAGAACAATGGCTTTGCATTGTATTTCATTCAGTAAAAGCACAAAAGCGTAATTGTTTCCTCTTTGTGTCTCTGCGAAGAATTACGGGGCCTCACATTGTGTTTTGAAAGAATTAGTCTTATGTTTTTAACATTCAACTTTCCTTTTCCAAAGCCCCTGCTTCTCCAGGTGGCATCTTTAACAAATGACCAGGAAATTCTGCATTCATGGTTTTCACTTGCTGCTTTAAAGCCTGGATTTGCAAAAGTCACTTGGAATGGCAGGACAGTAAGAGGCTCTACCTGCATTTATGTCATTTCTATTTTCAGCTTATTTGTGCTAAATATTTCTCCTTGGAAACTAGTTCCCAGGCCTGATTAAGATGTGTCTTCATTAAAATCAACTCAGTGTCTCTTAAGCATTTCTTTAGCTATCTTACGCTGCCAAATATGACCTATACCCAACTTGGGGTAAGTCTTTTTTGTTTTAAAGTCAAAGGCAATATTCTGTAGTCAGTAACACTAGTATGAATTTAATTTAGGTGAAGCTATTTCAGATTTACACCTCTGCCTTTAGCCTCCAAAATGTTGTTGGGTTTTTTTTGTGATGTAAACCTCCCATCAGCCTGCACCCATGAAAGTAAAACTGCTGTTGATGTTTTAAAGCTGGTTGGGATCCAAGGTGTTCATTACATTTTCATGATATTGGGTCCCATCCCTGTCTAATTCAGTGACATTCAAGATCGAATTCAGACCAAGTGTAAGTGATGTAACTTCATTGAACTGAGTGTGGAGTCATTTAGGTCAGTGGAGCTGGGATCAGGTACAGTAGGGTGGTATTTGGCCTTTCATTACAAAGGCAAATGAAAGGCTGACGGAAAATCAATGTGGCTGCATTAGGGACGAATGTTGGCAGGAATTGGGCGTACTGCCTGCATACAGTCTGGGGCAGCATCTCGTCACTCTCCAGAAACCTTTATACCAGGCATGGAGTGACACTGATTGGACTCCAGCCAAAGCAGAACACCGTCCTTTCCAGTAAACTGGGGGACAGGGAACATAAAAGTATGAAGTTAGGGCGTCCAGAAAACTCTCTGTGCTGGACTGTTACATCCTAGTGCCCCAAATCTGTATTTGTTACCTTTCTAAAGCTACATTTGTTACGTTTCTATTGTTGCCTATGGGGATGTACCAGCTATGGAACTGCACTGATGCTGGTGTGCATACCGCGAGTATCCAGTTTTGTTCCTTTCCTTGGAGGATTTGTTAGCTATTGACTCACTTCCACTTAATGGGGTACTAGTGGTAGAATCCCTTTCCTTTCTAACGGGGGCTTGTTAGCTAAAGAGCAGTGTGTCATGTGGATCAGTTTCAAGAGACATTTCTCAACACACAAACCTGGAGAAATTCACATAAAACTACATCTAAGCAAGGGGTAAAGTTTTCAGAGTAATCCCAAGTGTAGGGAAATTCACAGTGAAGGCAAGGAAGTGTAAGTCACAGTTGGGCTGAACTCTGTGGCCTACTTTTCTCTACAGCAGCACTGAGAGCTAAATCCCCCAACCAGGTCCAAGGGCCAAATGCCAGATGAGTGCTTTTCATGCCTGCTGTACAGAAATGTTGTTCCTCCCAGTGCTTCCATGCGCTAATGAAGGACTTACAGCAGCTGCCCAGCCTGCACCTCTTTCACTTTTGCTGTGCAATCATTTGTGCAGTGAAAAATGGTGCAAGATTACCACTGACCCAGAAAAGAAATATTTTGCAGAGAGTCTGCATGGGTGTAATGTGCCCCCAAGAGGTCAGGCGAGCAAGAATCACATCTTGTTGGGCCAAGTGTGTCTAAAAGAGCGAGAGGTTTGGGGCAATGCACCTCTTTAACATGCCTTTCTCTCCATACGCAGGCTGAAATAAGAACATTTGCAGTGCCAGAGTTATTCCACCCTTTAAAATGGACTAGAGACTGACCCTGGCATTTGTAACACACAAATCTTCTTAATTTACAGTACGTGGGAGAGCTATGAGAAAGTTTTCTGGAGTCTGACTGATCTCCCCTGTGGAATCACTGGAGAGTGAGTGTGAAGTGGAGCCCAGGTGTTGCTTCTCATGGATTTATGGTAGCGCAGGCCTCAGTTATGGCCTCGGCAGCATTTTGCTATGTTGAAAATATAGCAGAAATGGATGTTTCATGTGCATGATGCTTGTCTTGATGACATCCTGGTCTCATGCTGCAATAAACTGTGCTCACAGCTCGAGCAGCATGCAGCAAGAGGACATTGACTGGGCGTGGGCAGCAGAGATCTTGTCCACCTGGTATGTCCCTTTCGCTGGATGCTTGTGTGAGCACAGACTGACTGCAAGGCTTTGGCAGTAATGTTTTAAGCACTTAGAAGCTGGGACGTCTCCCCATTTTTCCTTGTTTCTTATCTGTCATCCCAGTCTCAGGCAGGACCGAAACGCTGGAGAGTGGGATTTGTTCAGACATGAGGGCTGTTCATATCTTTGCCTCAAGAGACTCTGTTCTGTGCAGTGCCCTTCCTTTCAACCTTAAAATTACTTCCAGGAGAGCACTTCTAACGAGTTTTAAACCCTTCTGATTTCAGGGGGTCTTCAGCATAGCACACCGATTTGTTTCTGTGTTTTCATTCTTTTATGTTTTGTTGTATCTGGTGTTTCGGGCATCACTCGATGGATAGGTGCCTAATAAACATGATTATTTTACATTATGATTATCTTAGCTGTACTAACTCCCTTTGATCTTCTCCGAAATTCACAACCCAGTGCTTTGGAATGAGCACTTTTGCATTAGGAGGTTACTTCCTCATGCCTATTGTAACGTGTAAGTCTTCAGTCTTCCTTGGCACTTGAGAACAATTTGCTGAATTAATATTTTCCATTATGTCCAAAAATGTTGCCATTCTGATTTGATACTATTTGGCACCAACTTTGCATCCATTCATCTTGCCCTGGTGCAAATGACTATACACCAGGTGCAGGTCATCTGTGAGTCAGGCCCTCCATTCCTTGGGCTCATTTCTTCTCATCAAGGGCTAGTCTCTGCTGGAAGCACCACAGCCAATGCAGCTATTTCTCTATAGTGTGTCTGGTGAAGGATGTAAGCCGACTGGACAGAGCAATCTCCCATCAACTTAATTGCTTGACCTCCATGAGTAGCTATCTCGGTGTGTTGAGATCAATGCAATTTATGTGGCTCAGGGATGTGTTTTACTCACCCCCCTGAGCAATGCATGTTATGCCAAAGTAAGTAGTAATGGAGTCAAGCCCTAGCATTCTTGCTCTGCTCACCATTGCATTGAGCATAACTATTCTTTTATAACAAGAGGGAATTTGTGCTCCTCGTCCCCAATCTTACTGAGTTCCTTGTCTGTGGGTTACCACAGTACGCTATACCATGAGTCCTTTTGAATAACTAAACTTGCAGACTTCTCTGGCCCACCTCTGTGCCAGTTGCCAACAGACTTTTACAGAACAAAGCTATTTTGAGGACTCTTAAAAAAATGCTCTACGTGACTTCAAGACCATCACGAGGTTTTCATGAGGATGTCTCAGGGTACGAACAGCTGTCTGCTCTGGAGAAGTTACCCTAAGGGCAGCCAGTGGAGGGGGGTTATCTCTTTATAGACCATGAGGAAGGAAGCTTATTACTCTCTCGACAGAGTCCTTGCAAACATTAGGGGAGATTGGCCAATCAAGATACTTTTGGGTATCACACAAGTAAATGTTCTGAAGTCATTACGCATCTACCGCTGGTAGGTGGCAGATGTGCTGCCTAACGCACAATATTTGCAGTAATCCATGACCTCCAGTACAATAAGTCTTTACTTCGAGTCCACATGACCCATCAACACTCTTCATTCCATTTTGCTTCACGCATCTTTCTGGATTAATCTGTTTTTTATGTCTCCATAAATCAAACAACACAGCATGTTGCTATGATTACATTGAAACAAAGGCCCTTTTCCCTTCCAGCTACTTTGCTTGCCCTCCACGTCTGTTTCTCAGCAGGTTCTCAGATGCCATGTAAGACTTTTAATGCCTCACAACACACTTAAAGAGGAATGAATCTGTCCTGAGGCAATGGGAAAGTAGCTCTTCTGATAAAATAATCCATGGAACGCCAAATTCAGCACTCCTCCATTTCTTCCTTTGCAATGTCAGATGGAAATAAAGGCTGCTGAATTCATCTGGAATCTTATAACACACATGACTTCTTGTAATCTGAATTGCCGCCTCCAAGGTACTTCATGACAATGGTCTCTCTCTCTATCTGTAGCTGGGCGAAATAGTGTAAATATGTGTTGCCTCATTGAAGTCAATGATTCTAAAGGAGGCTATCGTGCTTTACACTAGCTGGCAAAGCAGCTTTTTGTTGTGAAATGTTACAAAATATAAGCTGCTACATGAAGATTTCCTTTGTCTCCTTCCCCCTCCCCCCAGCTTTTATCCTCCCTCCCTCAGTTCCTTATATAGTTATTATACATATTAACAAGCCGGTTTGGAAATGATGAATGTTATTAATATGCTTCTAATTCAATAAACCTTCTCCTGTTTGAACTACATGCCATGGTTTTTTTGCTTTCTTCAGCATTTCCCTAATTCAAATATATGACAAATGTGAGTCTTGGTTTCAGTTTTCTATTATTTCCCTTGTCTGATCAAATAAATTAGGAGATTGTCATTCCTTTCCCAGGAGTGATGCCCATATGTCGAGGAAGGCAGGATAAAAATATTACCTGTTCAAACAGAAGAAGATAAAAGTTATCATACATAATTCACTCTCTTATTCAAACCAGTCAGATATCCTGATCCTCCTGCTTTCACCTTGACCAGGGCCCACTATATTTAATGGTAAATATTGCAAGATTTGCAGAATCCATATCAGCCTGGTCTTCCCTGCATTAATTATCCTTTCCCCTTCCAGTCCACTCTCATCTCTTCTCTCAGTAGCAGTTACTATAATCACACACAACGGCAGTAGTTACTTTGAACAATGGGAAAGAATCGACTGTCCTAATGCACCCACCCTGCAGCAACACAGCATCAGTGTAAATTCAGGGTGTCATGCAGTGGAAGCAGTTTTCTCTATTTGGACAATCAAGGGAAATCTTCAGAATGATTCCTTCCTAGATGTTGTTGTTAGACAATGTGCCATTGGCAAAAAGATGCTGCAGGAAAGGGATTCTTGTTTAACCATGATGCATCCCATACTCTAGACCTTTTTCACACAGCTCTACTGTTCTCCGACTCATCCAAATTGCTAATGTAAAAAGAAAGCTGCTTCCCTCACTCCAGGTCTTTATTTGATTAATGATGATGTAATGATTGATCTGCAGCTGTAGGAAAACTGGGTAATACACACTAGACCTTTGGCTCATGGAACCAAGAGTTCTGCTGCCCTGCTTTTCTCTCTCTCTTTCTCTCAATAGTTCATAGAGGTTAAGACTCTGAAGGAACTATTCAGAATCTGTAGTCTGACCTCTTCCATTTCTTTTAATGGAGCACAGCTGTTTACAAAATATGCTTTTCTGAAGCTATATGGGGCAATTTGCTGTCTGAATGCTGGCGCCAATGCCAAACACGTACATACCTGTATCGCAGTTGTGTGTGTTTGTTCTAAGGATGGAAATGTATCAATCAAAATTCCAGATTCAAGATATGGAGCTAATTTCAAAATTTTAACTTCTTAGTCTAGAAAGACATAGGCTAATGTAAAATGATTGCCATTTTTAAGTAAAACACTGTGGTCCCAGTGTTTTCTTTTTTCCTCTTACGTATACCCTGGAGTCTGTTATTTCCACCCATCTGATAAAGTGGGTTTGGCCCAGGAAAGCTCCTGACCTAATACATTTGTTAGTCTCTAAGTTGCCACAGGAGTGCTTATTGTGGTCTCAGTAACTTTCATTCATGATTTTGCATCAGTTAGAATAATTAATGCAAATTGCATTTCAAAAAAACAGTTACTTTGCTCTGCCCTTATGAGAATGCAATTGCTTTTTAATTGCTATTTCAAATAGTGTCACCTGTTAAACTTGTTTACAGTCTGTAGGGTGAAAATTCCTCAGGCAGGCCATGGTTTGTGCTAAAGACCCCCTATTCAATTCTTAAAGTCTGGAGTAGGTCTGTAATATAGAAACCCAGCTAGCATGAGTGGAAAGATACCTCACTGGGCCCCCTTCTCGCTTATCTTTCTCACAAGACCCAGAGAAGACCATCCCAGCTCAGGCAGAAAGGGCCTTGAAGTCTGAAGGAAGGGATAGTTGCCTCAGCAACTACGTTCCAAGAAGAGGCCCTGCATGTGAAAACCGATTGTTAGTGCTGTATGCTGTTAATGTCTTTTGTTTTAAATCTTCTAGATAACACCCCCTCCCCCCACACACACCAATGTGGAGGTGTCACCACATTCTCTATCCTATCTTGACATGAACAGGTCATTGTACATCTGTTTTGTTTACCGTGTAGAAGAAACCACCTGTACCAGAAATAAAATGTTCTATAAGCTATGGGTGGGGATACTCTGTAACCTTTTTAGATTATTGGGTTATTGTGCTCATTTCGCCTTGCTGCTGGAACCGATCCAGGTGTGGGTGACACCCATGTCATAGTTTCCCCTTGCCCATCAATAATCTATATAATCAGTCATAACCCATTGTCTGGCAGTGCTTCACCGAGTCCTGATGGGTGAAGTGGCACTCCACCAGCGCTGTGTGTAATAAACCCTCCTGCTTGCTTCATACACGGTGTCCAGACTTTGTTCCAACACAGTCTCAGTTTTGCGCACCAGCCTGCTGTAATTTTCCAGAGATAACAGTTGTTAAAGTAAGAGTTCCTGGTTGCCCATGGCTGTGGCTAGTCACAGCTGTCAGACTTGGACTGCTGAAAAGAAACTTTGTTTGGATTTTCTGGAGCAAACCAATAGGAGCAGACTAGCTGAACATTTCTGTCATTGCGTAATCCTTAAGGTCAAAACAGGTGTCATCTCGTGCACCGTGTTTGCATAGGAAGAGAAAATGGACGCACTTTTTCCAGTTTTACCTTCACGCTATCTGAAACTAAAATCAGACAAAAACCACCTGCTTTGAGAGCTGATTTAGTGACTATGGTATTTATCCACCTCTTCAGGCCTCTGGGTCTTTTGTTTTGGTTATAGATTAGTCTTTGTCCATGGGCCTTAAATCTTCATTCCTTGTGCACCCAAAACACACATGACCTCGGTGGCTGTTTTGAGTGTGCCAGGAAAGCAGTATCAGCCCCTAATTCTGAGCTGTGCCTCCTACCAGGCAGAACCTAGAATGAGAGGGTGGGGTGGGGCAAAGGCAGACCTAAGTTACCTTTGCGTATCAGGTGGGAGTTGCACCTCCATCATGCTCCCACAAGTCACTTCAATTTGGAGCCCTCAGGGTTGCAGTGCATCCCATTCTCCATCCTATCTGCTGGTGACTCTGGGTTCCTATTCCTGCTCCCTGGAGTGTAGGGTTCTTTCATGATGTTCAGTGGAAGGAAAGGGAGAGAGGATTGCATTGCAGGCCCGATAATGGCAATGGGGCCAAGTTCAGGACTTCCCTGGCAGTGAACTGGGCTGCAGAGTCCCCAGCTTGTAGATACTGAACTGTGGCAGACTGCAAGCCAGCTTTCTGGTTATTGTGATGCTTGGTAATGTCATAGTGGCAGTAGCGTTTTTTGTGTGTGTGCGCGCGCGTGTGCACGCGCGTGCTCGCACCCCAAGGGACAGACATAGCCATTCCAACTGCTTGGGTAAATAATATTCTGATGACTTCCTTGGATTTGTTTCTTCTTCCCCTCCATCCTACCCTTTAGCCTATGGCTTGGAAAGAACTCAGAGATGAAAAGCACTGCGTGTAAATGGAGGTAAGACAAAGCCAGCAAATAACAAAACCAGTAGTGAGCATTCCAGTCCCAATAAATCATGTGATCTGTAGCACTTCCTGGACTGGACAAATTAATTAACCCCGTAATTATCTATCTCTATCTCAGACAAAAATTCTAGCTGAATAAAGTTCAAGTCCTGATAGAGGGCAACAAAGCCAGAGGTGCTCCAGTGAATACCACAGAGAATTCATTCTCAGTTCAGACCACTGTTCAGCCTGAGTTGTACTGACAGGTATAGGTGCTGAGGATCCTGCCAGGCCTGAAGTAGTAACAAGCACCCCAATAATATGCCTTCCATATTTAGCACCCCCACTATACAATTTTTTCGGCACCCCTGCATTGTTTGTTTGTCAAGTCACTGTTCAGAGGACTCCCCCGTCTCCCGCGGGGGCGGTACCCACCCTAACTGGAGAGTAGCTTTTTAAAGAAACTTTTCGCCTGATTTTAAAAATAACCCCCGCTAGTAGTTTCTTTTGTGGGCTCGCTGGCCCTCACCAGCAGAAGGATGGCGATTACTCAACAAGCTGGTCGCCGGCTACAGTGCATGCGGAGGGTGGTGTAATGGCATAAATAACTTCAAACAGATCCGATTAGGATAAGAGTGACAATTTTTTAAATTACAAATGATCCTGCCTCAGTTACACGTTTAATCAGCACCGACCCCGCGGAAGCGAGACGCAGTCGGAAGGCAAAGCAGGGCGCTGGGCGTGACACAATCGTGCAGTCCAAAGGAAGTGGCCAAACTCAGGCCAGATTAGCGGCGCTCCGGTCTCCCGCGGCAAAGGGCGGGGCTGAAAGGGGACTCGCTCCCGAGCATCGGCCAGCAATCAGCCTCGCCTCCGGGCGCTGGTCGCGGCGCCGGGCTGCGCTTAACCTCGGCGCTGCTCCGGGGACCCGGCTCCTCCCCGGTGAACCAGCAGCGGCAGCGGCGTCGTCCTCGCAGGATGACTGTGTATCGGATGGCAGCCGCGGTCCGTCCGGCCCGGCGCCTGCTGTTGTAGCCCGGTCGCTAGCCAGGCTCCTGCCGAGCAGATCACGGCTGTGAACCCCCCCTGCTGTCAGGAAATTGGAAAAATATGCAGCGGCGGCGGCGGCGGCCCCGGCTTGCCAGAGGCTCGGGGGAGCGCGCTGGTCTCGCCCCCGCCTTTGGAGAGCGAGCGAGCGAGCGAGCGTGTGTGTGTGTGTGTTTATCCTGCCGGGTTTGCAGGAGCGTGTGTGTGTGAGTGAGTGTGTATGCGTCCAGCCGGGCTTGCCGGCGTGTGTCCGTCTGTGTGTGTGTGTGTGTGTGCGCGCGCGTCCAGCCGGGCTTGCAGGCGTGTCTGTGTGTGTGTGTGTGTGTGTGTGTGTGCGCGCGCGCGCGCGCGTCCAGCCGGGCTTGCAGGCGTTGTGTCTGGGTGTGTGTTTATCCTGCCGGGTTTGCAGGAGCGCGTGTGTGAGTGAGTGAGTGTGTGTGTGCGTGTGTGCGCGCGTCCAGCCGGGTTTGCAGGCTTGTGTGTGTGTGTATATGTGTGTGTATCTAGCCGGCTTTGCGGGCGTGTGTTTGCGTGTGTGTGCGGCGTGAGAACCCCCCTGCCCTCCGTGTCTGCTGGTACACACACGCAGAGGCACCTCAGTGTGAGATCACACGCCCCGAGCAGCTCCTCCCACGCACACACATATTTTCACACGCGGGCTTTGCCGCGGAGTGGCAGAGCCGGCTGCGGGGAAGCCGGGGGGGGAGGGATGTGTGCACGGCCCCTTTAAGAGCCCCGGGTGCGCGCACACACCCGACTCCCCTTTTCCCCGCGCGCCCCCGCCTCCTCTCTCCCTCTCTCCGCTTTAAAGTCTGAGCCAGGCTCCGGCTCACATGGTACTTCCTGTATGGCAGAATGGAGCGCGCCCAGCTGCTGCCTGAGCGCCGCTGCCCAGCCCGCGGCCGAGCCCCAACTTCCCGGGCCATGGAGTGAGAGCCCGCGCCAGCCCGCAGCCCTCCGCCGCCGCAGCCATGGCCCGGCCCTGCCCGGCGCTGCCCGCCTGAGCGGCGAGGGAGAGCCCGAGCCCCAGCCCCAGCCCAGCCCCGGCGCGTCTCCTCCGCCTCCGCCTCCGCCTCCTGCCGCCGCTTCGCGGGGACCCAACTCGTGAGCCGCCCGCGCTGAGCTCCCGCGGCCTGGCGCTCGGGGGCCCCCTGCTGCGGCGGCGGCGGCGGCGGCGGCTTCCCCGGGGCGCGGCGCCCCGCGCGGCCGGGCTTGGAGCGGGGCGGCCGGGCGCGGCGAGGGGCGGGCGCGCAACTTCTCCTGCCCAACTTCCCGCCCCGCGCCCCTTTCGATGTGCGCCGCTGGACATGCGGAGGCTACTGCAACCGTGTTGGTGGATCTTCTTCCTGAAAGTCTCCAGCTCCGTGCTGCACTACGTGGTGTGCTTCCCCGGTGAGTGGCGCCCGCCCGGCCGCCCTGGGGGCGCGCTGCTGGGGGGAGCCAAGCGCGGCGCGCGGGGCTTTGTCTGGCCGGCCGGGCGGCTGCCGGCCCCACTTTGCCCAACTTGTGCCCCCCCGTCCCCGGGCGCGGAGCGGCACCGGCCGCGCGGGAGGCCCCCGCTCGCTCTGCCTGGGGCTGCCCCCGCCGCCGCCGCCTTCCCTCGCTCCGGCTGGGCTTTGCCCGCGCTGCAGCCGCCTGCCCCGGGGCGGCGCGGCGCGGCCCCCGGCGAGGGGACACTGCAGCCCCTTCCCGCCCTGGCCTTTGCCCCGGGGCGCCCGGCCCCCTCTCCAGCGGGCTCGGCTTTGGCGCAGTGGTTCCCGAGGCGGAGCCCCGCGCCGCGCTGAGCCGAGCCGAGCCGGGCCGCCCGGGGCAGCAGCCGGCGGCTGGGCGAGCCTGGGGCGCCGCGCTGCGGGGAGTCCACGGCTCCATCCCGCCCGGCCGTGCCCGCGCTCTGCTCCGCCTGTGGGGGGCGCCCTGGGAAGGCTCCGTCCTGGCCCGCACCCCGCTCCTCAGTCCCCGCACCGGGCAGCGTCCTGCCGCTCCCGGGGCCTCCCAGCTGCACCTCGCGGCTGCCCCCAGCCCCTGGCTCGGCTGCCTTCCGCCGCCGTCGCCTTGACCTTGGCGGCCGGCTGGGGATGTGGCCCCGGCGCCGGAGCCAGAGGGACAAAGGTCGGAGCTTGCCCGTGCTTCAGTGGGGCGCCCTGAGAGCACAGCCCCTGGCGGCTGCTTTGCGCCTCGCCCGGGCAAGGAGGAGGGCGGCGGAGCCCGATGGAGAAGCTTCTTTCCTCGGCGGGTGAGGGCCGGGCCCCGACCCCAGCCCTCGGGGGCCCCTGTGCCCCACATCCGTGTGCTTGGCTCGGCGGTGGATTTCCCCAGATGGTCCCTTAATACGCGTGGCGGACGCAAGGGAGGGCAGGAGGCCGAGCTGCGGAGAGCAGCGTGTGTGTGTGTGTGTGTGTCTGTCTGTCTCATGGGGCCCGGAGCTCAGGAAAGTTAAAATGTCAGAGAGCCTTTGGAGGAGCCGGCTGCCCCATTGCCCGGGGCTGCAGTGGCGCGGACGCATCCCCGGAGGCGCTGCTGAGCTGGGCTGCCTCCCTCGCGTCCCCAGAAAGCCCCCGCGCACGCTCGGGAACGGAGGTGGCTCGGTGCTGAGCGGGAGTTCGGAGGGGTATCGGCCAGCGTGGGGGACGTTCTCTTGCCTGCACCGCTGCCGGCTGTCAGTAGCCACGCGGTGTGGGCTAACGACGATCGGGGTCTCCAGCTGACCAGTTTCCAACCCCTCTACACCCCAACAAAATCCACTTCCGCCAGAATTCTTCTTCCCCTCCTTGTGTTAAGGGGCAATGTTCACTGCCTCTGTGTGACTCCGCTTTCTTGGAGCGGTATCCCTTTCAGATCCTTCCTGTGAAAATATCCAAGGGTTTTCCAGTTCTCCCCATTCCTGTCTCAGGACAGGCTTCATTGCAGGAAATGGACTAGTGGAAACAAGAAACTTGTGCACAAAGCGCTGTCAGATGCCCGCGTTTGTCTATGGGAAGAAGGGGATCTTGAGCAGAGCTATTTTTTTTTTAAAATAATTATTTTGCTTCACGTTTTACTGACTTCAGTTGTTACAATATTTGCAGCCAGCTGTGATTAGTTTTTATTAAAATAGGAGCTTTTTGGACTTGGTTGACTTTCAAAGGTCTGGACATTACATTAAAAACTTACTTTAGTATATTGCTCCAGAAAAAGTGAGCAGATTTTAAATATTTTGTAGTCCCTTGGTGCCTGCTTTTTCTGTTTGTTTTTATTAGGCTTTTGTAAATTAAGCCTACCTCCTCATAGCTATTAAAGATGGAAAGCAGTGACACAGACCTTCTGATACAATCTGTATTGTGGGCAATTTACAGGATATGCAAGAAGAGTAAAATTTATTTTCTAGGAGCTTTCTGGTAACTTCCAATTCTCTCTTAAAATACACACAAGGATAGGACCAAATGGTCTGTATACGCTAATCACCTCTAGTAACTTATCAGATAATAACATGACTTCAAGCAAAAATAAAATAAGCCAGAGTGAGCATTAAGACCTCCATCTGTTTGAAATTCTGCAGCTCTTCAGGAAAAAAACATTTGCCTTATTGATTTCCTCTCTCTTTCAGCCCTAAGAAAGAGGCCTTCCTCTCTGGGTCTGATATGTATTACACAGTAATGACATCTAGAAAGCAGGCCAGAAGAACAATTCAGGAAAATAAGCTCTGATGTAGGTTTAATATGACAAGATTGTAAGGAGATCTGATTTCTTTTTTTTTTAAATCTGTGGAGTTTGAGCTAGATAATATTTGCATAATAGGTTGATGTGGCTATATGCACTGTTTGCATACCTAAGTTCATGTACCATGTATAGCACAACGGTTTAATAATATAAACAGCTGTGAAATAGCTATATAATATTTACAATTCCTTAGAAAGCAAACTAGTTTCTTATTAAGCCCTTTGTTGGTGGAGTATGTGGGTGCTGTGACCATGTTATAGGCCTCAGTTGTGAGCTCTTTCATGGGTTGGGCAGGTTAGAACGTTAAGACAGGTAAGGCCAGGGTAGGCGTCTCATGTACCAGTTTGTGGTAGAGAAATACCAGAGCCTGAAAGGCTGGAGTGATCACCTCAGAGGCCTAGAACAGGATATCATTGTTGATAACACCAAATGGGAAACTGGAAAAATTGGCACTGGTGGAGAATTCCTGCCAAAAATTTAACCAGTAGCATCTTGGACAAAATTTACTTCATTTTTTTAAAAATCTGAATTAAGAAATTCAGGGAATACAGGTGGTTTTTGTTTGTTTTTTTTTTCATTTAGGTAAACTTTATTTCCAGTTGCATTTAAACCAGAGATATGAATCGCTGCTTGGTTTCTTCCACCCTCTCCTTCACCAGTTGCTTTCATTAGTGAACGACAATTTAGTATTTGTAAAATAAAGGATGAGGTCATAAAGAAAATAACCCTTTTAGTCTTTAGCAGGCCTCTAACAGAACGTGTGTTTACCTTTATATAAGTGTCTTGTTGGTAACAATAGTAACAATGAGGAAAATACATTGGAAGCTTTTGCTCTTGCTCCAGTGCTAGTGCAGTATATTTAACTGTGAACTTGTCCCTGGTAATTGAGTGGTTAATAAATCAAACTAAGATAAAATGAAAACACTTGTTGCTATAGGACCTGCTCACTTATGCTAATACCTTCATTGAGTCAGTGGATAAGAAAAGCCCTAAATGTGAACAATACAACAGTATCCTTAGTCATCTGTTTGTCGGTGCTTCATTGAGGATGAGAACATTTGTATTCTGTTACTCAGTTCACAACTAGCACAGTATTAAACCTGGGGTCTGTGACATTCTAAGCTTGTTTCTGTTTTCTCAGGAGAAATGTGTTAAAGAAGGTGTCTTTAAAAGACCTAATTTTTTTTAACCCATTTAGTGTTTTTCTTAGGAGTTATGCCTTTCTGCTAATCAAATGCCCCCTTGAAATCCTTTAAAAATGCCAAATAAGATTGGCCTTGGTCAGCCAAGACTAGTCTAGAGAGAGGGGAGGTGGTGCTCATGCACTTCTCTGTCATAGCAAGTGTACAGGAGAGGGCTCTCCAAGACTTTCTTTAGTCCTATGGCTCTTAAGAAGATGATGCATCTTGCATTTTAATTATTCTTATTTTCTATGCATTTTTAAATATGGTCTATGTTCTTGGAAGTGGCAGTGGAATCCTTGTTTATAAAGAATGTCAAATACTCCTCTTTTCCCATTCACTAGGAGATGAGCTTGCTGGTATGCTTCTGAAGAGAAAATGAAGCAGTAGCTTTGATATCCTTAGCAGACTTACAGAAGCTGATTCACAGCTAACTGTGCTAGGACAGAGCTTTGTTAAATCTTCAGGTGGTGCTGAAAGTGGAGTATATGCAAGGGCTACAGCAACTGTGATGTGATGCACTGGGGTGAGGACAGAGCAATTAAATCTGCAGAGGGTTGGCGAGAGTAATCCATTTCCAGAGGATAGAATAGAATCTTTATATGCGAGAAACTGGTGGTGTGACAACTTTGTTGTTTTACCGGATGAGATTTAGAAGCTCTGTAAGGGCATTGTTCCCAGCTAGTGGGATCATGCCTCATTTTAGGTCTTCTGTTTGTATTTTATAGAAGGTGAAGTGAGTATGTGTATGAGTATTGTATGTGTGTGCTCTGCCTCTCCCACATCTTCATGTCTCTTCAAATTATGATACAAGAAGCTGGTGCACATATCTTTCTGTCATACTCAGGGTGGGGTGGGGGACAAAAAAGGATCCTTTATACAGAGCTATTGAAGGATCTATATAATCTAGTATTTGCATAATGTTTGTCAGCTAATCTGTAGGGTAGTTTTGAATTATTTTACTGAGAGCTGCTTTTGGACAAGTAGGTCCTGGCTGAGTTGTGAAGTTCTGCTGTCCCTTTCATCCTCCCTGGGAAGGTTGAGGAGCATTGCAGCTCAATGTCTCCGAAGGGATCTCACCGTCAGTATGATGTAGCTTCTGCTGGAAGTGTCAACTTTCTACGAGCAGAATAGGGATGTGGGTTAGGGATGGGGTGCAATTCTGTCTTGATTTTCTCTTGATGGGCTGGTATTTCACCCAGGGGTATATTTCTTTCCTTAATTAAAGCATTACTTTTTTTGTAACATGAGTAGATTTTTGTTCTTTGTCCAGTTATGGAAAATACTGTGCCGATCTTACCTATGTTCTGATCAGCATTTAAAGGCTTAACACACTGATAGTTTTTGGAAAGAAAAGAATGGTTAAAGTTGACTCTAACATAAATGCTTGATTTTTTTATGGTTAAACTTTAAAAAACAACAAAAAAAAACCCAAAAAATTTTCAAACTACCTTTTGGAAGAAATGCTATTCTCTTGGCAGCCTCTTCTTAGCAGCCAGCTAAACACGTGGTATGATGTGCTCAGAAGCCTAAAGGTATAGTAAGAAAGTTGCACTTTATCTAATATATAACCTTAATATGACAAATTATGAGAGAATGAGACTAATTTCTGTTTGCTTCTAAGTTACTGTAGTTTAATTTTATTACAAAACATACATCATAGTTGCTGTTACATTCTGACTGAATTGTGATTCTTTACACTCTCAAACGGCAGCAAGCAGTCATTCTTAAGGCTTAATTATACAGTGCATTTAAACGTATCAGTGAACTTGTTCTGTTGTCTGGGCCAAATCCTGAACCCTGAGGGCCAGGTTTCTAAGACTGTTTAGGTTGCTAGTGGGATTTTTTTCAGTAGTGCCAAAAATCTCAGTAGGTTTTGTCTCCATAACGTCAGGTTCTTACTGTTTAACCCAAGCAAGGGCCATACTTTCAACTCAAGCAAACTGCCATCCATTTTATTTGGCTGACTAAATCTGCAGGCTTCTGCCTCCCCCCTCCAGCTTTACATAATACAGCCATGGGTTTAACTCTGACTTAAGCAGAGTGATTCTTCGTTAACATTGGACGTCTGCCTCTCTGAGAGGTTAGTAAGTTTGTGAGGCCAAGTATTGGAGGAAAATATAAACTAGTCGAACTGAATTTTGATACTGTTGAAAGAAGCCTGTTGTGTTTCCTGTATGGTAAAGTTAAGTGGAGACTAGCTTACCCATAAAATCTCATTACCTGATAGCAAAAATTGTTAGCCTTTGAGGTGTTACAGGACCACTTGGTTTTTTGTGACACTACAGACTACAACAGCTACCCCTCTGAGACTGGAGACTAGCTGTTTTGGTTGGAAGCTCTAGGTTCTCCATTAGTTTTCCTTTCTTTTATTGAAGGAATATTATCATGAAGGTGGCTGATAGGGGTTTTTGTAATGTCAGATTGGGAGGCCCTATTACTGCTGCAGAAACACGTGCAGACATAGATGTGCCCTTATGAGTTTGCACTCTAAATAAGGACCCTCCAGCTTCCTTCCCCCCAAAAGCTAGCAAAGAGGGAGACGGAGCATTGAAACAAAGCAGTCAAGGTGGAGAGGGCTGAGATGGCTGCCGCTATGCATTTGTCGCTTTTCTTCAATGTCCTCTAACTTTGTTCGTTATGGGAATGAGGGGAATGGCATAAAGGGAGTAAATAGGAATGTGTGTGGGGAAAGGGAGAGGAGATGTAAGTGAGGCACTATTTATGCATTCCAATCTGCATATGGTGTAGCTTTTTATTTTTACTGAGCAACTTCATCTTAAAGCATTTAAATTAGCTTCTTACCGTATGGGTAAGGGTAAAATCAGGTGGGGCGTGGCACGACTGTGCATATTTAGATATGCTTGGGAGCTGGCATATGCAATTTTAACTCAAGTACTTTGGATGGTGCTGGGCCATTCTATAGGACTCGGGGCTGCAACATACCTGCCAGCAACAGTGACGTGAAATCTCACTTAGATATGGGGAGCTGCAGTTCTGCATTGCATAAATGTTGCAGTAATACCCAAGTGTGTGTCTTCAATGCCAGTGGCTGCTTTGAGGGATTTTGCATTTGTAGCTTGGAAACCTAATGTTAAGAAAATCTAGATTTTGAGACTTGGATGCTTATCTCAGCAAAGCTGCTTTGAATATCCTTTTTCTATGGTGCAGATACGTGGTGAATGAAACCTGGAGCCAGGAAGAACTGTGCTGGTATTTGGGAGCAAAATATTGGCCATTATTTGGTCATGTGGCAGCTGTTGCTGCTTTTTTTTCTGATAAAAAGCATGCCTGTCTCTTTGACAGAATGCTTTTAAAGCTCCTCTTCTGACAGCCAGCTTATTCTAGTGAAAGAGGAAAGCTATCTGATCTCCTTTGCTCACAAAAATGGACAGTAATACAGGATTTTTTTTTCCCCTTCGGAGGGGAAGAGAGACTGTTACAATGCCACTGCACTTTAATCAAACCAGTGCTTCAGAGTGTGCCCACATAAAAGCGCTTAAGTATTGGATTATTGTCCTTCATCATTCTCAAGCCTTCAAAGTGTCATTTCTGCTCCATGGCTGTGCCACCTGTTTTAAAAAGAAAGTCATTAGTTTCTGTTTTTTGAAGAGATGAGGTTGAAAAGGAACACAGAAGGACTCAAGCTGAAGAAGGCACAATTTGTGGAAGCTGCTCCCCCCCCCACCCCAAAAAAAAAAAAAAAGTCAGATTCACATTGTGTAGTCCTCAGCACCACTGCAGAAAACTCTTCTGATTTTTGCCGTATTACCAATTTGGCACTGGAGCCAGTGATTGTGCATAGTACAAGGCACAGGGGAGCTGGGCCCATTGTGTTCCTCAGCAAGGATGCCCAATCAGTGCCATCACAACTGCTGCTTGTTGAAAATCCTTGTGGGTGCCATATTCCACAGAACTCTCTATACACAACCCTGTGTAACTGGAGAGGCACTGTGACTAGTGCCCCTTTTTTTTTCTTGGTCCGTTTTTGGCAGCCCAATGGTGAGACACCAGAATGGGGCTTAACTTTTTTCCCCTAGCAAATGCTGAGTTCTGACATAACAGTAATCAGGTGCCTTTCAGTGTTTGCCAACTGAAAACTTGAGACTCCCAGAATTTCTTGTGCCTTTTGAAAACTCATGTAGACTCAAAACAACCTAGGGGTAGAAATGTCAGAAGTTCTGAGTCCCACTGAAAGGTTTCTAAGTCTTTCTAGGTGCTTTTGAACACTTTCACCTGGGTCTGCTAGGGAGGCAAACAGAAAGGATATCTGTAAAACCTGTTGTCTGGGGATTCATAGTTCAGGAATACCTTTCAAGTACTGCATCCATTTAACCAGTGAGGTGATAGCCAGAGCACTGGTTTGATAGGTTTGTCTGTATTGCTCACCTATTAATTTTTAATAATGCTTTTACAGTAAAATTTACACCTAAATATTCTAAACACTCATTCAAAGTACGCTTAAAATTTGCCTGTTGACAGCGGTTGCATCATATTCTAATTGGCGAGAATCACTAATGAGAGTACTCAAGATCTAAAATTAGTTGTTTATTTTTCCTTTCTTCAGTGCCCTAGGGTTTTGCATCAGATTATGTGACTTCTGGATAACTGTTTGTATTTCAAAGCAACACCTTCCTGATTTTTTTTTTCTTTAGCTATTTAAGTAAGTGTTAACTGTGTGGGCTTAGTGACAGCAGTTTCAGAAACTGTGACTTTTTTAATTGTTTCTTACTACATTGTTGATGCATAGTAAAGTGTTCCTTTCTTGTTTACTCTGAATAAATGCATTGTTGCTTTTTGTAAAGCGTGGGTCCAAGTGTGTGGCCATATAGTGTTTCTTCTTAATGTGACACACATCCTCAGAATGACATAAATTGCCATCCTTACACTTGTTCAATGGAGCAATGACAAAAGGTCACCAGAAATTGGAATATACACCAACCTGTAGGGAAACACTTTAACCTCCCCGGGCATTCAATAAAGGATTTCTTTGTAGCCATTCTTGTACAAAAGGAGTTTACCACAAGATTAGAGGAAGACATCTAAATTGGAATTCATTTGCAAGTTTGACGCATTTAACTGTGGGTTTAACAGAGATCTCAGTTACCTTATGCATTACAAGGGCAATTTCCCCAGCTTTGGTATTGGCAGGAATGGGATACATCCTGCTTAACTTAGGACTTTCACTGGCCACTTACTGGCAGGTGACTTCCCTCCACCCACTTTCTCCTTCTCCGCCTTCCTTCTTCCCCCTCCCTGCTATATAAGCTGTGTCTTTTTATTTTCCTCAAATCTGAAGAAGTGAGTCTTACCCATGAAAGCTCATTACCTAATAAATTTGTTAGCCTTTAAGGTGCTACAGGATTTCTTGTTTTACATTAAAACTGTGAATTTTGTTAATTTCAGCATGTTGCCGAATGAAATTCTCACAAAGAACCCCAATGTAGTCAGAACATAACAGCTATGATGCATGTCTTTAATAAAATTAAAAAAACCCTTAAAATACAGTATTTTTGTCTTGATTTGTTTTGTTTTTAAAAGTCTCAAGTCTGCCTTCTTTGAGTTTCCCGGTATTTAGGGCCCTTGTAAAAAGCTAGGGTCTTTCAGCAGGGCCTCTCCGCACTGCTTGGCCTTGTTGCATCAGAAGTGCAACTTTTTTTTTTCTTCCCACTACTCTAGAATATGATATGCAGAGCAGCCTCTTGGCGTGGCCTCTTTCCATTGTCAATCTACCTCTGCATACAGTGCTGTCCTAACATCTCTGAAATTGGTTTAAGGTTGCATAACAATTGTCAACATTAGACTTCTTTCTTTTAAAAACTGTGTAAATAAGGTGCTAAGTAACAGCATGGATCTGTCAAGGACAAATCATATCAAGCTAACCTAATAGCTTTCTTTGTCAGAAAAATAAGCTATGCGAATGGGGGAAGGAAGGAGAGAGAATGGTGAATGTGGTATATCTGGACTTCAGTAAGGCTTTGGTGCAGTCTTACGTGGCCTTCTCATAAGTTGACTAAGGAAATGTAACCTAGATGGAGCCACTCTGTGGTGGGTGCATAACTGTTTGGAAAACTGCTTTCTGGGAACCATCAGTGGTTCACAGTCAAGTTGGAAGAGCATCACAAATGGGATCCTGGAGGGATCATGTCTGGTCAGTATCTTCAGTGGTGTGAAAAGTGGGGGGTGCATCTTCTTGGGCAGAGCATGACATTTTGTAAGGGGGTGCCATGTGATCAGCCTCTGCTGTTGTGGAGCATGGTGCATCACTTCCTGGAGACCATTGCTCACTTCTGGACAGGCTGGGGAGCCCTGCTCATGGCAGGGAGGGAAAGTGGGGCCTGCTGGAAAAGGTTTGATCTCCCCTTCTCCCCGCCCCAGTTTAGGTATCGGCATAAAGAGTACACTTAAAAAGTTTGCACATGAGACCAAGCTTGCAAGTGCTTTGGCAGATGGGACTAAAATTCAGAATGACTTGGACAAACTGGAGAATTGGTGTGAAATAAAAAGAATTAAATTCAAGGACACTGAGGAAGGAACAATGAGCTGCCCACATACCAAATGGGAAATGACTGCCTAGGAAGGAGTACAGCAAAAATGGTTCAGGTGTGTGTGGGGTTAACGGGTTGGAAGAAAACCTGAGCCAACACTGTACATCTGTTTCCTTCCCCCTTTGTGCCCCCCACCCCTGTTGGGTCCAGTTCTGGTTGCCATATTTCAGGAGGGATGTGCACCAACTGGAGGAAGTCTGGAGGAGAGCAACAAAAATGATGAAAGGTCTGGAAAACATGATGAGTGAGGGAAGGTAGAAAACACTGAGGTTAGTGTGGCGAAGAAGAAATGTTGTGGGAAGACAGGGCATAAAAAGTTGTTACAAGGCCAGTTCACGGGAGAAAAACTTGTTCATCTTAACCTCTGGAGGTAAGATAAGGAAGCAGTGGACTTAAACTGCAGCAAGGGCAGTGACAGTTAAGAGGTTGTTCATAACATCCAGGGGAGTTAATGCTGGACTAGATGTAAGTGTAGAGTGAATGTCCTAGGGAGATTGCAGAATTTGTCTTTGTAGACACAGACCTGTCAGGAGTGGTCTAGATACTAGTTAGCCCTGCCATGAGTGCCAGGCAGTGAACTAGAAGATCTCTCAAGGTCTCTTCCAACCCTACAATTCTCTGACGTAACTTCAATGAGGTGTCCATACTGCCTTACAGATTGAAGAGGGGGAGGGGAAATGCTCTGCAAAGAATGTTAAGACTTTTTTTCTTCCCAAAAGGCACAGAATGCATTTTTTCAAGTGTTGTGTGTTCGAATATGTAACTCGGGGTGAGCACTAAGCGGTCTCCAAGCCAGACACAGTTTGCCAGGCATCTTGTGGCCCAACAGCAGCTTTATTTACCTGTGCGTCCACAGGTCTGGCCACTGTTGGCTCCCATGGGCCACGGTTCTGTTTCCTGCATTCCCATTGGATGTGAATGGCAAACCCGAACCAATGGGAGCTGTGAGCAACCTGACCTATGGACTCCCAGGTAAGTAAAGCATCTAGTGACCTGCCAGGAGCTGGCCCTGGCAAGTCACGTTTGGCTCATGGGCTGCTTGTTGCTCACTGTGTGTGTTACTAGTTAATTCACTTAATGGCTTCAGTTGGGTTTGTAGAAAGCTTGGGGTAAGAGAGGATGGAATGTGCTTCCTTTGGAAACGGGCTATGTTTTTTGTTTACCTTTTCAGGAGCTCTGGAATACCCATTTGTCAGGCCACTAACAGAAGACTGAGGAAACTCTGGGTGGGATTTCCTCCTAGTGGGGTGTGGTTCTTCAGCTATGTTGGTCTCATGCCTGAATGATGTGTGGGAGGGTGTGCAGAAGTACTGCTGCTTTTGTTGTTTTGTTCAAAGACTCAGTATGCAATGCCCTCTTCTTTTAATTGCGGGTATGGGTGTGCACCCTGTGGTGTGCAGTTGATCTAAAAGTGAAATCTAAACACTCAGTAATGGTCTTTTACAAGAAGTACAAACCAAAAAACCCTGTGGCCAAGACTAGAACTACACCCTCAGTGCCGAGCCTCTGCCTTGGGAAGATGACATGGCTAAACTGTTTCAGGAGTGCCTTAATGGACATTTGGGAATGTCTAGGGCTCACCAAAAAAGTCCACCTGGGACCGATAGATCTACAGCATAACTGTGGTCTAGAAATCGCAGCCAGTAGTCTGCATTGCTACTCCAATAGACAAGCGCTCTCAATGAGTTTTTCTGAAGTTAATAACCTGAAACAATGCAGTTCTGCTACTGTAGCTGTCAAGGTTTCAATGGGAGCTGTCTCCAGGGAGCCCTGGCCAGAAAGCCCATCCCTCTGCAGACAGCCAACAGTGCGCACACGCACACACACTCTCTCATTTTCATCAGGTGCCTCCCTGGAATGACAGCAACAGGGATCACATTAAGGCTTGCACTTAGTGTGCTATACCTTCCAGGATATTCATGTAATAGAGAACAGGCTACCTCTTGTACTTGCTTACTAACCTGCCCTGCTCAGCACCAGTACATGTGATGTGTTGGACAGTTGAACTCCAGGTGAAATTCCAAGAGCCGGGTACTTTCTGGATGTAAGCCTTAACAGGCTTTGGATCTTCTAGGAAGAAACTACCTCCCCGCCCAAGGTGCATATTGTTTTCCTTGGGGTTCTTGGAGCAGGCTTTCAAATATCTGACGCTAGTCACAGCTGAGGAGAGGTTTGATGTTACAGAGAGGTCATTACTTTGACTCACTGTGGCAGTTCTCATACTCTTCTCTAAAGCAAGGGTGCAGTTTCCAGACTTTATCTTCTGCCTTCTCACAGTAGGCCTGCCCATTCCACAGATGATGCTAATTTGGTGTCTGAGGAAGGGTGTCATCAGTGGTGAGCTTTTCCTCTGAGGATGCATTATTTTTACTAGGTCTGTGTCTGAGCAGAGTTGGCATCTTCTGAAGTGCTTTGGAAGCATGCTTTCTCTCTGCTCTGACTTCAGAGACCGTTCCTATGGAAACTTGTACTCTATTCAGACTTGCTCAGGTACTAGTGAGGGCAGGCTTGTCCTGCAGTGGTGCACGTCTAGATCTGGTGCTCTATTGAAGCGTGAGTCTAGTTTCTGCTGGCACTGACTGATGGTTTTTTATCCCTTTTTATTGATGATTCAGAAATGTTCCTGAGCATTTCTGTTTTCATTGAAACACTATTTCGTTTTTGTTGGGTGATCACTTTCCCTCCAGAGAGCTGAACTTTCCCTGGCTTAATAAACTCTTTTCAAATACACTTGAACCTCTTTAATCCAGCAGCCCTGGGAAACAGTGTGTGCTGGATTGGAGAACTTTCAGGCTGGGGAAGGTACTGCATGGAATGGGCATTTCTGGGTTGCAGGTGGGATGCTTACCTGGCACCCAGTTTTGGGGGAACATGTGGCTCTGTGCTCTCTACTGCTCACGGGTACCTCCCCACCCAGCACTATGGTAGCAGTGTGGGGGAAGCCTCATTGGCAGAATAGTGCTGCATTGCTGTTTCACCACCATTTTGTTTTTGTTTAAACTTTCTTCACACACACGCGCACACACACATGCCAGCTATCCATGGTGTCTGTCCAATGGCCAAAATCAAAAGGTTGACATGGAAGTGACCTACTTGTGACATTTTGGTACCGCTCACTTAAGAGAACTTACTGCATTACTTCTTCCTGAGGCTAGTTGAAGGGCACTGCTGATCAGGAGAGAATGTGTTAGCATTACTGAAATTAATACCAGGTCCTAAATATGTGCTAAGCACTTACAGCACCCATTAACTTCAGAGGCACTGAGAATGCACTATGGTCTGAAAAAGTGGGTCTGTCCCATGAAAGCTCACCTAATAAACTATCTTGCTAGTCTTTAAAGTGCTACTTGACTGCTTTTTGTTTAGAATGCACTGTACCCCACCCAGCTCAGGCTACTAGAATGCAGTCAACATAGCTTCCTGTGGCATTATCTTGTTAATTACTGCAGCTGCAATGCTGGCTCAGTCTTTCGGGTCCAATGACTGTTGTGTGTTGTACCGTTTCTCACATTTACTGATCTTGGTTCAAAGTGTTCATTGGACAGAAGAAACCCCACGTTGAAAGGAGGTGCTAGTGAGCACAAAAGTAGCTGATGCCCATGTGACGTGGCATTTCTTTGTCAGACTGTTATTCTGGTGGTGCAGTTTATCTTATCAGATGTGTTAATGGTCCTTCTAAAAGCCCTGCTGCAAATACTTTCGAAGGGCTCCGTGGCTGCATTTCATTCAGAGCCATGAAGTGCTTCATTCCCTCCCCGTAAAGTCTCTAGAAATACTGGCCTTGCCATCTAGCTCTGCCATCCATTCCCTACTTGGCTGTGTGCTGAAGAGCCTAAGCAAACCCATGTGTGCGGGGATGGTGATAAGAGTGACCAATATCTCTTCTGTTCAGTGGGCTGTGGAGCTTCTCTGCAAGTGAGGAGGAGGATTGTCTAGACATGCAAGACATATCGCTTTCAAGTGCTTAAGGACAAGCTAAAGGCAAATTTATATACCGACCCATACATAGTCTCATATTTTAGCTACTGTCTAGAGATGGAAGCCATCTGTGCTCTTGATTGCTTAAGAGTCCATCTATCTTATCACATTTTGTACTCATTTATAGTTGGTTCCATTTCTGGTATTGTTAGAGAGATGGCAGTGAGTGTTTCAGTGTAAATTAAAATCAATAAGAAGCAATTTCATTGGTTTTTAACTACTAGGAAGGCCTTTTTCAGTAAAACTCTGTACATTCAATTAAGTCACTTGCTTCATTCCAGCAAGCTAATTGCCAAACCCCATTAATTCTTAACTTGTATGCGTATAAGAATATTTTCCGGTGCTTCTAATAAAATATCTAATGATTGACAGCTTTAAATGTTTGTTTTACAATAGGAAGTGAATGCAATAAAGACTTTTTTTTTTTTTTTGGCACTTCCATATGATTTTAAAGGCAAAAGTTTAATAAAGGAAATTGTGTTCACAGAAGGGTGCCGGGTGAATACTTCTTGCCATGCGAATGATAGCATGAGTGGAAGTTTCCCACACCAATGTGCTTGGACAAAGTTCTGCAGGGATAACAGCCAGCAGCAAATGGACAGTCTGGGGTCCTGTATACCTTCGGTCCTTGGTTGGTCTGCCCAGATGCTCAGTCCAGTTCTTGGATTACAGTAAACTCTTTCATACATGATGTTCTGTCATCCAGAACTCTCAAATAACTGGCATTTTAATCATGTCAACTTTAGTTATGTTTTCCATAAGTACCTTTTAGCAAAAGCAAATACAGTGTACATTTACAGTGCACGGTATGACTGTTGTTGGTAAATAAAGTACTCTGCAGACTTCTTAATTTGTTTTTAATAGCTAATCTTGATTTTTCTGTAGTGTTATGCATTGTTAGGTAGACATCTCTATCATCCAGAATATTTGAATATCCAGCAATCTCCTGGTCCCAGAGCTGCTGGATATGAAAGAAGGTCTCTTCTACCAGCCATTGACTTTAGCCCCTAAATGCTTCTTGAGGGTCTGGCTGCATATGTCCACATCACAAAACCCCATGTAAGAAGCTGTCATCCCCTTGTGGATCAACTGAAGGCCACTGAATTGTCTGTCAGTGAGACCCAACAGGCTTGGGTCAAATTCAGATTGGTGTTTATTGTGAGGCAGACAAAGACGATGTTGCCTTGTTTAGAGTCTGGCTAATATTAAGGGTAAATAGCTAAAGTTGTACTCTTACAAAGCTTTCGTAACTTGTGTTCAATCAAATGTGTGCATGGCTTGATGTCTCAGGGATTTGCTAAGAGGGTTCAGAAACTGTCCTCTCTGTGTCTGGTACAAACTCTACCCACGAGTGTAGTGAGGAAATTGTTACTATCTGGATGATTGTCTCATGTATGAACTCAGTAGTCCTGGTTCATCTTCCAGTGAACAAAGGTCCTCCCTGAGTCTTGGGCTCTATGCAATTCCCAGTGAGGTGCCAAGAGCTGCCTGGATATGGAGACTTTAATTACAAGTTGAACCTCTCTCGTCCGGCAACATCCATAGTCCAGGATGGTTCTAGTTAACAGGATGACCACCTATCATGGGTATGGGCAAGTTTCCTATGGCCCCATAAAGTTTTACAGCCACCAGTCATGCCTCTCACTGTTCTGTGCTGTTATTTTGCTGTAATTTACCCCTAAATGTCTAATAGTCCAGTAAGTAGTGGCAGGGTTGGCAATGTGCTAGACAATACTGACCTCCCGTGGTTTGGCAAATTCTCTTATAGCTAGCACTATGTTACTGATTCAGGAAGGCTAATGAATTTGGGGAGCAGGGCAGAAATTGGCAGCAGTGGTTAGCGTGTCAATCAAAGTAAGCTTCTTTTTCCCCTAAACTGCAAGCAATATTTGATTGCTAGAAATCCTAATTAATAACTATTGATGAAGAGTTTATTCCATTCACCTTTTTAAAGGAGATTTGAGTACCAAACAACCTTCTTGGCTCTGAGATCAAAAACTCAAACCATTTCTTTTCAGCTAATCGCTTAGAACTATAAAGGTATTTATGCGTAGGTTTGAGATGACCATTTGTACTTAAAATACATAAGTAGTCCCAACGTATGCTGTACCCAGGAATATAAAGGCATAGGTGCTTGACAATACTTCAGTCATAACTTGTCTTGTGCAAATCCAAGATAGTAGCAGAGCAAGAGCAGTACTATTTTTCAGCTGAAGCACGTCATCTGGGTGCTAAGTGAGTGAATGCCCTGTTGTGCATGCTCTCTGCCTCCGTAGAGGTTATATTACAAGATGTGACTCTCTTTCTCTATTTAGATTAGCTAGTTTTAAGTGTTAGCTGGAGATGACCTATTCATTTTAATTTGTATCTGAATCATGGGGTCTTGTATGTGATTTCCCAGTCGTCCTGGTCTCCTCCTCAGACTTCAGAATTCTGGGTTGAGATCCTTGCAGATAGACGTGTCTAACGATAAGAGTTAGGCAGTGACATCCCTTTTGAAGAGCTAGGCCTTGGTGACTCTCTTGGTCTGCCTCCTTCTCATTTCTGTGATTATGCATTGAATTAGCCTGCATTAAATTTTCAGTACCCCTATTCACTATAATTTGTCCCACAGCCATAATTCCAAAAGGTGTAAATGCCCTCTTGTTCCACCTTCTCATAGATATAGTGACTCTGTAGAGCTAGATAAGGACTTGCAAAATGTACATTATGAATGGAGGACTACAGCAGCTTATCTTATTTGCACTCTATTAGTGCCAAGTTAATTTACCAAATAAGTCCATAGTCCTTATCTTCAATTTTTAATTTGCCTCTCCAGTTGTGCTTTCTGCTGAATTGATAACCTCTTGAGAGTGCCCAGCAGAATAATTCAGTCCTGACTTTTTCTCTTCATAATGAATTGTATGAATTAAGATTCCCAAAGGAGAGATGGGCTATATTTTGGGGAGATCATGGGGGTCTTTATATACAATGACCATATTAAATTTTGCCACAGAGCCTACTGATCCAGTAAAGAAGATGAAACTTGTGCTCTTTGAGAGTTGCCACACATTCCTACGAAGCTAAAAGTGAAGTAGGCCATTTTGCCAATCGTGTTTCCACTTCTGTTCGTTGTATGCACCACCTCATCCCATGTAGCAAATGATGTCAAGCAAAACAATCAATGAAGCCATTAGCCAGCTTGCTGCCTGTATAGGAACATTGACGAATTTGTTCGTATTTACCCTTGGGTAACAGAGAACACCAGAACTGGAAGGGATCCCAAGAGGTCATCACGTCCAGTCCGCTGCCCTCATGGCAGGACCAAGTAACAACTAGACCCTCTGATGCATGTCTAACTAACCTGCTCTTAAATATCTCCCAGTGACGGAGATTCCACCACCTTCCTAGGCAATTTATTCCAATGTTTTAATCAACCTGACAGTTTGGAAGTTTTTTCCTAATGTCCAGCCTAGACCTCCCTTGCTGTAGTTTAAGCCCATTACTTCTTGTCTTATCCTCAGAGGCTGAGAAGAATGATTTTTCTCCCTCCTCCTTGTAACACTCTTTTAGGTACTTGTAAACCACAATCATTTCCCCTCTCAGGCTATGTCTACACTAGAGGATTTTGTTGACAAAACCTGGGGAGCGTCCAGATTCCCAAGGGGTTCTAGCAACAGAAGGCAGTGTTTTTGTTGACAGTCTTACCCTGATGCCCAAGAGGCAGAATTTCTCTGACTGAGATCTTTTGATAGAAAGCTGTTCTGGATATTCTGGGGGACCCTTTGACGGACAAGGTTCTCAGGACACCAGGCAGCCCTCTCTGCTGTGCTTCTGGTTCGCAGTCTTGTCAAGAGAGCAGCCGGGCAGTCTAGCCACTCTCCATTGATGGAACGGATCGCTCTTGTGATCTGCTTGGCAGTTTGGCCATGATCTGTTGACCGAAGTCTTGTCAGAAATACCTTCTGACAAAAACTTCTGTCAACAAATCGGTGTAATCTAGACGTAGCCTCAGTCTTCCCTTTTTCCAAATTAAACAAGCCCAATTCTTTGTCTTCTGTTATAGTTCATGTTGCTCTTCTCTGGACCTTCCCCAAATCTTTCTTGATATGTGGTGCCCAAAAGTGGACACAATACTCCAACTGAGGCTTAATCAGTGCAGAGTAGATCAGAAGAATGACGTTTTGTGTCTTCCTCAGAACACTCTTGTTAATGCATCCCAGAATCTTTTTTTTTTTTGCTGATTTCGTATTTAGCTTGTGGTTCAGTATGACCCCCCAGATCCCTTTCTGCAGTACTCTGTTCTGTCCATTCTGAGCAGTCACTCCCCCTTCTGTATGTGTGAAACTGATTATTCATTCCTAATTGGACTTTGCATTTGTCCTTATCACACTTGGTCCTATTTACCTCGGACCATTTCTCCATTTTGTCCAGATCGTTTTGAATTATGACTATATTTTATTGAGTGACTTGTGTGAGAAGATGAATGTAGTGCAGTAGGGTCTGAACATTTCATGAGGGCTCTGTGTTGGGAACCCTTGCAAATGCTGAATTTCACGAATATGGCAGCCTGGGCTGTCTGTACTCCCTGCCTGGAGCCCCGGGGGAAGTGTCAGCTGCTGGCATACCCTTGCTAGGGCCCCGGAGAAAGCAGCAGCTGCCGACAGCTTGCGAATAATTGAATTCGGTTGAATATTGAGACTCTCCTGTAGTACAAACAGAAGTCACATCCTTGTCGCTCTCATCATAGGAATTAAACAGAGACAACAGTGTGTGGGAGTTTTTTGCTTTTCAAAATCTTGTCTTCCCAATCTGTATTTATAGAGAGTGGCATGAAGGATCTCCTTAGCTCTTTCATGCTTTCCTTGTTTTAACTCCAGACATGGCTTTGTAGGAGTGGTGGATTTATAAATTAGTAAAGTAGTAATATACAGAAATTAGTCGGAGCGCTTCAGTGGAACTGTGTAAGGACACTACATAGTAATAAATTTTTAAATGTTGCTTTAAGAGTCTTTACAGAATCTTTCTCTTTTACTGCGGTTTCAGTATATGTACCTTGACTGAAAGTCACTTCTGTCTAGCTGCAGGTTCAGAAGCCTGCTTTTTTGTGCCATTTTGTCATGTAGCAGGGTGGCCTAGTCCAGTGGTTAGGATGTGGGAGACCTGAGTTCAGTTCCCTGCTCCAGTGTAACATTGGGCAATGAGCTCTATGCTTCTGTTTCCCCATCTGTAAAGGGGGAGAATAGCCTTTCCCTACCTTTACAGGGGTTCTGTAAGTTGTAAACAACATCAAAAGATTGGGGAGCACTTTGAGACCCGTTGAGACAATAGGCATTATTATAATTATTTGTCCAGAGCTGTCCTTTGTTAGAGTTGGTTTCTCGGTAATGCAGAAGTTTTGTAGCTATGCTGACCTTCAATATAGGTTCTTGTATTGTGTGCCATTATTGGGGTAGGATGAGACTGCCTTCCAGGTGTGCATTAAGTAACATGCTTAAAGACATGTAGCTTGTTCTCTGTCTGCTTCAATGGGGAGAACTGGATGTGCACTGAAGGAGAGCGTGTGCCCGGCTTTGCTGGATGTTTTATTTATTTATGCAAGGGCCTTTTTCAGTGCAACTGCTCAGGGTAGTGAAACGTGATATATATATATATATATATATATATATATATATATATATATATATATATACACACAGTATTTGTGGAATGGAGGGCCCAGACCTGATGTGCTCACTCACTCCATTGACTTCAATGGGAGCCTTGCCTGCATCATGTCTAGAGCAGTGACTGAGATCTGTAGGGCTGAGCTATTAAGAGTAAAAATGTTCATGTGTTCCCTTCAATACTCGGGTAGCAGATACAGCTGCATGTTTGTCACTAGCACATGTATAATTGTTTGTTTTGAAAGCAGCTTTCCATTACAGGAAGGAGGTTTCCAAAGAGGATGGAGAGAGGCTGTTTTCAGTGGTGCCAGATGGCAGAACAAGGAGTAATGGACACAAGTTATGGTGGGGAAGGTCTAGATCGGATATTGGGGGAAAAAACTGTTTCACTAGGAAGGTGGTGAAGCTTTGGAATGTGTTACCTAGAGAGGGGTGGAATCTCCTTCCCTAGAGGTCTCTCCGTCCTTGCTTGAGAAAGCCCTGTCTGGGTCGATTTAGTTGGAATTGGCTCTGCTTTGCGTAGGGGGTTAGATTTGATGACCTCCTGAGGTCTCTTCTAGCCCTAGGATTTTGTGACATGTTGCCTTATTCTTTACCTTAATGCTACATTTTATTTATGTTTGGTCTCATTAAAATGCTTAAGTGAATGTGGGGATGAAGAGAAATATTAATGCCTCAATCCAGCAAAGTACTTATGCATGTGCTTATAGCTGACTTCAGTGGGGCTTTAACATTAAGACTCAATTCAGTGAAGTCCATGTACATGCTTAAGTCTGTTTATAAATCTATTGTGTTCATGGTAAAATAACATCTCCATTCAAAGAGCTGTTGCTAAATGTTTATATATGAAGTGCTGCACCTTTACAATACAATAAGCAAACTAAGTGGCAGGATTGAAGAGGTTTCTTTTGTGCACTATTGGTATGCAAAGTAGATAATTTTTAGTAAATGTTGGGTTGATAAATCAAATACT
The DNA here is from genome assembly GCF_033958435.1 of Carettochelys insculpta. Taxonomy (NCBI): domain Eukaryota; kingdom Metazoa; phylum Chordata; order Testudines; family Carettochelyidae; genus Carettochelys; species Carettochelys insculpta. The sequence goes on along the minus strand of NC_134147.1, from coordinate 46,475,421 downwards.
GGCTTAGTGTACTGGTATTGTACTCTCTGCTATGCTGATAGATGACGATGCAGCCTGTGGCTTGTGGAAGAGCACAACATACAGTTATGCCAATGAAATAGTTAAGACATGTTTCCTAAGTAGAAAATTTAGCTGTAGACCAGTGATTCCAAAACTTTTCAGCATCATGCCCCTTTTTGATTTTTGAGGTACCTGCCTACATCTTGTTTATCAACATCCAACCCCCCCTTAACAAAAAATTCAATTCGTACCCCTACACGAAAAGCAAAAAAAATCACATTTTTATGGTTTGAAATTTAAAAATAAAATTGACTGACTACAGTGGTCTCTAATCTTTTTATGCCCAAGATCACTTTTTAAATGTCAGGGCAAGCTCCAAGACCCCACCCCTTTCTTGAGGCCCCACCCTCTCTGTTCCCCTCCTCTTCATCATTTGCTGCTGCCAGGTGTTACTCACTCCTGCTGGGTTGAGACAGGAGGCACAGGCTCTGGGGTGGGAATGAGGGATTTGGATGCAGGAAAGGTGCAAGCTCTGGCAGGGAATTTGGGTGCATAAAGACATGGAGAAGGGACTGCTGCCTCAGGGTGGGGACTCCAGGCTGGAGAATGTTGGGATCGGGTGGAGTGTTGGGGTGCTGAGCAAACCATAGGCTGGTGGATGTGAGGGTACAGGTTGGAGGGGTATGGGGGCTCAGGACACAGATTTGCAGTGTATGGATTGTGCTGCAGTATTGTAGCAGAAGACTGGGAAAGTCAGAAGCTCAGCACAGGGGGTTCTGATGTATGATAGGCTCAGGATTGAGGGGCGTGTGGCGGGGGGTGTGCGCACAGGGGTGTTTACGAGGCTGTGACCAGGAGGGAGCTTGGCTGCACTCAGGGGCTTGTTGGCCAGGCTTCACTTTTAAATAAAAGCTGTCCAACACAAACGTTTCAGCATTGTCTTATTTAGGGGAGGGGCAAGGAACCTGTCTTGGGTTGGGGGGAAGACACTGACCCACAGAGAAATGTCGGGGACTGCACAAGTGAAATACCAAAAAAAAAAAAAGCCCCCTCCCAAGCCCCACTTGAGACACCTCCCTCCCCTGGCACCTCAGCCTCACGGGGAGAGGATAGGTAGGACTGCGATTCAAGGCCTCAGTCCAGATTAATTCATCTGGGGTTCCAGGGTTAGTGGAATTTGTGGGCCTCTCTACACCCAAAATGAGGGCTCCAGTGAGTGCATACCAGCTTCAACTGCTCAGGCAGCGTGCAGCCACCGGGGGAAGCGAGGAGTAGTTGGTGCAGACCTGGTCTCCTCCCACCGCTGCCCCCGATGCAGGAGGGCAGCAGGTGGAAGGAAGTCTCTGGTGGACAACAGACCCGGCTTTTCAGGAAACACACAGGCTGTTATGGGGAGGGGAAGCAATGCACACTTCCTGAGACACCAGCTCTGGCATTCAGTTGTGCAATTTTTCCCGCGGGCCCCCCACCCACAGGAAGCCAGCGCTACCCCCATTTTTCTTGGAGTAGGTGGGAGTGATGAGGGTTGGCTGGGTCGCCTCATGCCCCCATTGGAACTTCTTCATGTCCCCTGGGGACCACCCTCCCCCCCAATTTGGGAACCTATGCTGTAGACCAAGGGAGGTCACATGGCCTACCTGTGCCCTCTGTTGGATGGTGGTGAAATGCTGACTCAGGAGTGTATGGGTTTTCCAAAATTTGTGTGTGCAAGAGCCAGTTATTACTGAGACAGTGAGGCTGAAGTTGTCAATAGCACCTGACAAGTAACACCTGAAAGCTGGTATGGGAACAGTGTTGGGAAAGGCTATCCTGAACAGTTTTCTCTATATGTGACAGGATTATTGTGCAAACCCAAATGGTACCTCTTTGTTTGGCAGAACTTCTTCCTGAAGTCAATAGGGACTTCTGCTTAAAATCTGGTATATAATAGGAAGCAAAATTTTCATGAGAGAGTCACTTTCTGTAGTGTTGCCAGAGAAAATATTACCAGCTACAGGATATCTTGGTAAAGAACAATGTTGCTTTATGGTTGCTTCCTGGAAAGCTAATATGGTGTATGTTTCTTGATGTTTGGAAATCTGTGGCATTGCTGAACGAATGTATGCAAATTGTATGTGTTAAAATACTGTGGCTTTAATATACAATGTAAAGATCATACAGGGGATCCTTGTAAGTCCAGGTTATGTTCCTAGATAATGCAACTTACAATGAAACGACTTATGAAGGGGAATTAGTATCCATAAGGAATAATGTAATTAGCTTGAGATGTTCCCAACACATACAGTTCACACACATGTAGTACATATAATGTATCCATAACCCACAAAAATTAATAGGAATAGAATAGAAATAAATAAATTAATAATAAGATAAATGTATACATAAACAGAAAAAGATAAGCTAGCTCCCCGCTGGTCCCTCATGACTTCAGGGCTCACCTCAGTCTCCTGTACTGCAGTGCCTGCTGCCTGGCCACCTCAAAGCTCCTCTGTGTTCCTGGCTTTTGGTCTCTTGGCCCCTAAATGACATAAGTGCGGATCAGTGCCACTTATAATGAATCTACTTTCCTGAATTACTTAAAGATGTATATGCAAAACGGCTTATAACAAAGGGACTGATAAGGAGGACCCTCTGTATTAAAGATTTATTAAAGATTCCATGAGTCGAACCAAATGGAGGAGAGAGAAAATTATTAGCACCATGATATAGGTGGTCACGGGCAGCTCTCTTATCATCTGTGTATTTGCATTTTACCACCTGCACTTTTTTCCAAGAAAACATTTTTAAACGCTGAAAGAGCGCTAAAAATGCCTGATGTCGGCATTTGTAATATATATAGCAGCACTGAAAAATCTATTTAATTCTGGAGTGCATATTAATACATGAAAATAACCTCTAAATACTTTTCTTTACCACTGGTTTCCAATTTCAGCTGTTTGCACTCTGTACAACAGTCGCTGGAGCCTCTGGAGTTCTTGGTGCAACCCTTGAGAATTCCACAAGTTGAGACAATGTAGCAGTTACACGCAACAAGATTCTGGATGTTTGCCCCCTGTTATAAAATCACAGAGGGATTTTGATTATGTTGGTGAGTGTCTGATTTGTCCTGGGCTGAACCCTAGTTGGAAGAGAGAACTTTTGGGCTGCATGTGGTGGGCTGTGTCTCATGTCTGTCCACGAGCCATGACTGTAAGTCTGCCCAGGAGCAGAGGCTAGAAATTGTATTATTAAAAGTAGCATAGCTTTGAGCAGGAGGTGGTGTCACTTAGGGAGCCCCCTTGGCCTTGCTTAGTAACTTGAATTCTGCAGAGTGGCCACCCCTTTGGCCTGGTTTTTGCTCCATGATGCACCAAATAAGTGGAGAGAAGAAGCTGTGGTTACTCGGGACAGGCTCTGCCATCCTGTCAAGTCTGTGACTGACACTGTGTTCAGACTCTTGTGCATTTTGGAGCTGTGGATGGTGCCTACTTGTGTGCGTACAGGCACTGGAGGCTCAAAGCAAGGTCTGAATTTGAAGTCTAGTGTCAAAGAAATTGTGCCATTTAGCTCCATGTGACACTGAATGAGGCATCCATCATGCCTGCCTTTTGCTCCGGTTGGTGATACTTTCTCATAAAAATCAAGTTCTTGTGAACTTTCCAGATTTAATGCAAGGATTGAAGAGCAAACAACCAGACATCCAAATAGTAAAAGATATCTTATTGTCTAATAAACTGTCACCAAAGGCACTTATTTCATGCAAAGCAAACGATTCCAGGATAAAGCTATTTTACTACTCTGTCAGGCAGACTAACAGCTTCTGTAAACCAAGTTTTCATTTAAATAGGCCTCACGATCCGTTAAATATTTAGGTATTAATATTCCCCCATGGCTTGATCAGCTATTTGAAATGAATTCTTTCATGCTGCTGTCACAATTAAAGAGAGACGTGCTGAGGTGAAAGGGATTGTCTGTTTCTTAGATTGGAAGGATGAGTTTGGTAAAAATGAACATCCTCCCAAGGTTAAATTATCTATTTAAAACCCTTCCAATTACAGCATCAGGTAGAGGGTTTTTTATGAGATTTAGTAGAGAACAAATGACTTTAATCAGAGGAAGGAGAGGGACTTGGCACTCTCCTTCATTCAGGTGGGTGCATCATATGCTCCACTATACTCAGTCCATTCTAGATATATGTGTGTGTGTGTGTGTTGGGGGGGCGGGGAGAATGGCATTGCCATCTGTCCATCTCCACTTGTAATTTATTTTGCTGCTGAGTAGGATTAATGCCATGGACTGGGGTGTGGGGGTATGTGTAAAGATGGCTTGTGACCTCCCTTTCTTTGGCATCCCCTCTGGGACTGACTACATTTTCACAGTAGGAAGGAATCTTTTCTCTATGGAGCTCCTACCCGTCCTTCTCCAGGAGACCATAGAATCCAGTAGCCATCTCTCTTCAGAGATGACAAAGGGACCATGAGAGGTTGTCAGTCCAGTCGCTGCCCTCCCAGCAGGATCATCCACCCTCCCTGGCAGATTTTTTTTTTTTTTTAAAACTACTTGCCCCAGATCCCTAGTTTTCTCAAGAACTGGTTTAGAAGACCAATGCTCAAACCATTGAACTATTCCTTGCCCCATGTCCCCTTTTGCAATTTTCTACCAAAATGTTATGCTTAAAAGAAGCACATGGGCTCTTTTTAAGGGGGATAAGGTAACATGCCACATTTATTAAACAATATGGGCAAAGCAGCATATGCTTTCAAACACACACACTCAAACACACCCCCACCCATCCTGATGATATTACAGTTACCAGTCTGTTGTCCAACCTGACCTACTGGCCAGATAGATCAGGAATGTGGGGGTTGAGCCCAGTTCTTTCTGTCAGAACTGGCGCTCCATGATGTAACCCAAAGACTAAGGCAAGACAGCCCATTCTTCATTGGGTTTTTCACTGATGCAAGTCCATGTGTTTCACTTTATCAAGCCGTACTCAATCATTCAGCATTTCAAACAGTCAGACAGTTCCCAGCATTTTCAGCAGTTGTTCGGGGTGCAACCTCATCTAGGTATTGCCTTGCATGCCGATAGCCTGAAGGCGTTGGTTTCTTGGGAAAGTCCTTATCCATTCTTCATCAAAAGGGATGCCTGCCTCCAACTTTGAGGTAGTTCATCTGCCTTGTTTTGGTTTGGCAATAAAAAATGTACATGACCTAGCATGAAGTCTGTAATAGTGTAACAAAAAATCTACAAAACTGTTAAGTCTACATGCTGAACTTGGGCACAGAGGCTTATAGAGAGAGGTATATCTCCCTATGTCATAGAGCTGGAAGGGACCTTGAGAGGTCATTGAATCTAGTTCTGCTACCCTCCTGGCAGGACCTATCACCATCCCTGACAATTTTCTGTTTTTAATCTGTTTGTGCCAGATCCCTAAATGGCCCCCTCAAGGATTGAGCTCACAACCTTGTGTGTAGCAGGCCAGTGCTCAGACTGAGTTACCCCTTCCCTATCCCCAGCCTGCTGCCTTATGAAATATGGAAATGCCCTCTGCTAAAGTCCTAGCTTCAGAAGCATTGGCTGCAGTTGTAGTGTCCTGTGGAGCTGGAGATGCCAGATTGCAATTTGAACACACTCCGTGCTCCCTAGGTGGTCAGGGACTGGGAGGAGAAGGTAGGGACGTGGACCTTGAAGCTCACACTCAAGAACCTTCCTGCAAAGCAGAAATCCTACAGTTCTGGATCAGCTGCCTAGGGAACATCTCTCAGCACGGTGGTGACCCTGATCTCTATGGCTGTTCTTTTCTCAGCTGCCCCTGGAGCCAAGGTTGCTGAGGCTTCTGGCACCATGAATTTCCATTGGTGGCCATCTGCTTGTATCACTTCTTCTGGCAAAAATCCACTTGGTTTGCAGAGAAGTACATACCAGCAAGTGGCTGCTAGCCAGCCCTTTTATCCCATTGTTCCCCAACATCATCATCTTTGCAAAGCTATGCCCTGGGTGGCTGCCAAGGGGAATTTATACAGATTCCCTGTGGAAGAAGAGGAGAAATGTAAGCTGTGACAATCCCCTATGGCTCAGGGAATCCCAGGAGGAGGTATTGCCTTTCATCTCCTTGTCCCAGTGTTGCGAAGTGGAATATATTGGCAGTTGAATGTAAGTCCTGGTAACTGGAATGAAAGTGACACGTGCATCAGGAGAATACTGTCTAAATTAGCTCAGCAGAATGCGGCAGTGAAAGATGATAGCTGAATAAAAAGTTCTTCAAATGCCCAGTGAATACATATCTTTGAATTTGAGGCTGTTAGGATTTAGTTACAAAATACAGCAAGATTTTGAATTTTTAGACTATTTCTGAAGCCCTTTTCCCTTGGAAGATAATAGTCTTTTTGTATCTGAACTTCAGGGTAGGTGCTCATAAGCTGTAGATCTTGTTGGGAGATACTGTCTGCTTTTCTTGTGCCTGTTATTGACACTGTTAACATACTTCAGAAATACATGCTCAGATTGAAGCCTGGGTGCTGCCATCTTGAATTTGAGAAATTCACCTTTAGGTCTGTAATGATGATCACTAGATGAATCTTTTCTGTGGAGCAGATGGCCTTCTTTGCTTGTTTCCTAACTTGGTATACACAGCTAATTGCTCTTCTGAGACACTTCATTTTGCAAGCTTACTTTGGAAGAAGGCTTATTGTCTGCAGACCTATTTTTTCTCTTGTTGCCAGAGGCCTTATTTCAGCAAAGAAACCAGATTATAGCAGATCTGAGGAAGCATCCTTTAGGAGGGAGTTTACTAATAGCAACAAGAAAGAAAAATTCTCTGTTGTTCAAAAAGATATTTTACACTGTATGGTGCAATGCTGTTGCCTTTTGTGGCTCTTATTGTAGGAATGCCCGATCTCTGTTGCTGTGATGAATAGCAGATAAACTAGCCGATATTCAAACAAGTAAAATGTAGTCAGTCTGGACTGTGAGGCAGAGAAACTTGGTACTATTGGGAACTAAATTTGGACCTTCCCTGTCGTAAAAGTTAGACTGAACTACATAAACACACTTGTAAAAAGCTCTTCTCGTGCTGTACTTACCACTTTAATGTTACTCTGGGGAACATCTCCAAAATAAATGGAAAAGTCAAGTAACCCACCACCTAGATAGTTTTGATACTAGAGTGTGTGATGCTCAGACTCCATGCAGAAAGTTGTTGGAAATGGCAAATGAAAATGGCCTTGGCCTGAATCACCTGCCCTCAAGGATGGATTGATGGCCCTTTTAGCTGGGGAAGGAAAAGTCTTGCTGCTTCGCAGACCCCTATGCAGGAGTGTGTGTGTGTGCGCGCGCACCTTTTCTTTTGTAAATACAGGTCATCCCCTACAGTGGGCTCTGCCCTTCTCCCCTGACCTTTGGCCCTCCAGCTGACCCTGGTTCCCATCCATTCTCAATTTAACCCAGTTTGCCCCTCACACCTTGTCCCAAATTCCACGCCCCCCCCCCCCCCCCCCCGGCTCTCAGCCCATGAGAGAGAGGATTACCTGAGACAAGGGTTGGGTGGTGGATGGTGGTGGCAGCAGCAGCTTCAGGGGATCTCCTCCCTGCAGCTTCTCTCCTTCACCTCTTCCCACCCTCCAGTACTTGCCACATGGTGCTCTACCTCAGCTGCCTGGTCTGCTGAGTCCTGCTTCTCAGCAGGTGGCTGGGAGGCCTCCAGCTGCCTGTGGGGCTCAGTGGGGCTCAGTGGGTCTGGAGAGCATGGCTGAGAGCCATGTGTTGATTGTGTGGGGGCGAGAGAGCTGATTCCCTGTGGCCTGCCCGCCCCTGGCCTGGTTATCCTGGTTAGGCTGGCTGGGGAGGGGGTCGGGATGAGGGCGGAGCAGGGAAGTGACAGGGTGGTTCCTGGGAGGGGGGGGTGAACACACCCCTCGGACCCCCCCCCATGCATATGGGCCTGCTCAGAATACGGATACCTGGGTGGGGAGATCCTGAGTGGGGCAAGTGTTAATGGCACAGAGGTTGCAGTGCTAGGAGGGGTAGACCTGGAAGAAGAGTTGAGCTGTGCTTTTGTTACCTTCTTCATTCATAATGTTACTGCTCAGGAAGAGTGATGGTAATACTCCCATTGACTTGAAAGTGAGAAGGGCTGTATCAATGTCGAGCTCTTCTAGAAACTCTACCCTACCTGTTGTGTGGCCTGTGCTTTAAAAAACAAAACAAAACTATCCTTGGTGGGAAAGGGTTGAGCTGTAAATGAATGATACTGTATCTAAGTGAGTGGCTTCTGTTGCATCATTTGTCTGACTTACTTTCCTAGTTCATCTTCAGTTGAAAATATTATTTATAGAAAATGGAGGAAGCGGTGTGAAATTAAATGATACAAGCTTTTTTTTTCTTATACACAGGACTTTTGCACAAAGTGGGGGGCGGGATCAAAGGCTTAACACATTTGCATAGATAGCATTTGAATTGTTAATTCACATTGCAAGAATGTCATTTTTAATTGAGTAAAATGTGGTGGATATTCTAAATTGGAGACGATTATAATTGCAGATGGAAATTGAGCTTATGGGAGCTGGTTTCATTATCTTAAAACTTCACTTTTTTTTGTGGTACTGGTGATAGTGAGTTAATGTTTATAGGATCACAAAGATGAGCATGTGCTGAGGAAGAGCTCATTCCTGCAATATTTCCACAGGTGTAGATAGCTCTTAGGTCTGTGATGTCCTGCTGATGTGAATGGGTCTGCCCACATGGGAAAAGCAACTAATGTAGTAGGTGCATTGGTGTTTCCAGCATTGAGCCAACATTATGGCCTTAATGCTACTGATAAATTGTTTTTTGTTATGCAAGTTACATTTTTAGTGTAGGTTTCAGTGGTGCTAAAATAGAGTTTCTTGGAAGAATGGCTTTTTCCCATAGGATTTTCATCTTTATGGCTTTCTGTTGACAAATAGGGGAAGTACTGTGCTTTTAAACACACATCTCACATTGTTACTTAATTGAAGGTAGTCCTAGGATGACTCATGGGATTATAAATTGGTTCAGAAAAAATAATTTTTAGTGCTTTCTTAGAAATAGTTAGCTGCTCAGTCATGTGAGAGAGCAGCACACCTAATTATCAAGCATACACCTGTGTGTTAAGAAAATAAATATTTTGAAGCGAGCAAAATTAGATGGTGCTGCTTATACTAAGTACAATACACTGAGGGTTCTGTTACCTCTGGGATGCAAAGGGGCTTTAAAGAGAACACCCATTAACACTAATTGGCGCTGTCTGTGTAAATCTGGAAGTGGGTGGGAGAATGGACCCTCTAAATGACTGCCAGGTATTACCTCTGCATCCTAATTCTCTGTGGAAACATGATCAAAGAAATGATTTTGGATTATCTTGTTTGGACTTCCTGGTTGCTGTATGCTGCAACACACTCTGAATAAGCTATAGTGACAGAGAGAACTGTGTTAGTCGGTAGTCTAGCAAAACAAAAAAGCAGTCATGTAGCACTTTAAAGACTAACAAAATAATTTGTTAGGTGATGATGAGCTTTCATGGGACACTGTGGGTCTGTCCCACGAAAGCTCATCATCACCTAACAAATTATTTTGTTAGTCTTTAAAGTGCTACATGACTTTTTTTTGTTTTGTTTTGTTTTGTTTTGAATAAGCTCTTGTTTACCAGCAGTGGCCAGCTAGCATTGTTGTTAGAATAATATGCACGTGGAAATTTTAATCAGGTTTGTATATTATTATGGGTCAAGAGCTACCTCAAAGGCTTTAATAGGGTTTCACTAAGGTTTTCTTCTCAGAAGGTTTGAATTCTTTTTTCCCTGGCAATTGACTTGGTCTGTGACTCTGGTGGAAATCCCTCCATGCATATGGTTCACCCTGTAAAATTCTTTTGTAAAAGGTCTCCTCCCTATTGGTGGCAGCAATATTGAAAAAGCAGTGGTTTTAAAACCAATAAATCCACGTTAGGCTTTTGTCAGTGTTGGCAAGTTTGTGCTAATGAAGTTCAGCTGTATATGGGAAGAAAGATCACAGCTTAATATTAGTGTGTGGTGTGTAAATAGCTCAAAAATTAAGAGTAAAATGAACTAAAATATAGTAGGCTGATAAATGAATTTACTTGAATGACAGCACAGTTGGTTTTTTTTTTTTTCTTTCTAAGTATGTGACTAGAAATGTAAAGCAGGGAAATGGCACTAGGGTAATATACAGCTGATAACAGTGGCTTCATTTGCATTTCTTCCCCTTACCTTGTGGATTTTTCCCCTGAAGCACATGTGTTGGGAATTGAAAATGCAGTTTGCCTATTATGTTGGCAGTAATCTTTCAATTTTTTTAACATAAAATATGAGGCAGCAAACATGAGCAGCCAGTGATGTATGGAGCTATTGATGGGAATTGAATTTGCAAAGGGAAAATGGGATTTGTTTGCAGTCTAAACTGATAATGATGTAGCCCAAATGGATTTGTAATGGTCATTCATTCATTGTTTTTTGCCAACTGTGTGGTTTGACAAAACACATTCATGGAGGTGACTCTGAGAGAAGCATAGGTTAGCTCTGAGAGTAGGAGTTAATAGCTCATAGCAAACAACAGATATGCAAACATTGGACTCCAGCCGGTGCCTTCTGACTTCATTAAGTGCAGGAGAGGACTGAGAGATTTATTTACATGGTAAGAAAAATGGTTGGCATGTGATATTTTTATGAGTAACTAATTCACAGAGAATAAAATATACCTTGGTGTGTACATTCTTAAGAATGTGTGTGGGTTTAGTGTATGGACCTTGAGAATTCTTTACCACTGTTCATTACTAATGCAGTGGTATAAACATTCAAGGTGCTTCACAGCATATCAAAATAGCCAAGGTGCATGCCTGGAGGTTGTTGTTGTCCTAGCACAGATGAATCTGATGGATCCGGTAAAGACATGCATGTTCTTTTGGGTGTTTTTTGTTTTTTTTTAAGTCATCCACTGAACTAGGAGTTAGAGATGTAGCCATATTAGTCTGTATCTGCAAAAACAATGGGGAGTTGTGTGATGCCTTGGAGACTGAGAATTGTCACCTCAGCAGCCCCAGCCTGGGGTTGGCTGGGGGTGGGGGCAGGTAGCCAGCTGAATAGCAGTTCCTTTTTTTTTTTTTTTCTTTTTTAAACAAAAAAGAGGGTGTGTACTTACACCCCCCCCCAAAAAGAAGTACTTGTGATGTGTAGGACAAGTGTTTAATGAGTCTAATCAATTCAACATTGATGTCTCATTCCCAGCATTTGTGGTTGCGATGTGACTGTGACCAGAGATGGGGAAATTACCTTTTTGTAGTGTGTTAACCAGTTAAGATCCTTCTTCAGTACAGTCAGTTTAGGTTTGAACTTGCAAATGAACTCCCAGTTCAGCTTTCGTGCTTTGTAATCCACTTTTAAAGTTGTTCTGTAGGAGGATGTCTACTTTGACCTCCCTGATCATTCAGTACCACTAGATTTAAAAGTGTTCCCCTACAGGTTTATGTGTTACCATTCCTGATGTCTCTTTTGTGTCCTTTATCCCTTGGTACACACAGAGTCTGGTTTGGCCAGTATACAGGTGGATGAGCCACTGATGGTGTGGCACCAGTGCTGGAAGGAGGGGGCTTTAAATAAGGCACTATGGTGTATTGCTGTGTGTCTTGCAGTTCCTGGTGGCAGATGTATGGTTTAGGGTAGGATTTTCACTGTTCAGCTGGAGCTGTGTCTTGCCAGATCTACAGCCCTTCCACAGGTCTCTGACTGGGGTGCTGCCTCAGATTTGGGGGGCTAGGCAACATTTGCCTGTGACTCCAGGGGGCACAAAACTCTAGAGGTTTTTTTTTTTTTTTTTTTGCAGATGACTTAGATATTAGCTGTTGACTTAACCCCACACACAAACCCACAAGCACATATTTCCATCAGTAATGGCTGAGATTTACAGATGGGGAAAGCAAGGAAAATGCTGCTGAGGAATTTGAGAATCCAATTTTTTTTTTTAATTTAACTCAGGCTCCCTTGAGGATTGAGCTCACAACCCTGGGTTTAGCAGGCCAATGCTCAAACCCACTGAGCTATCCCTCCTCCCCACTGCTAGATGTGTTAAATCAGTAAATCATGTCTGGTGTCAGGCTATTTATTTTGTGTATCTTGATGTGTGATATTGATACCGAACGGGTGTTGCTGTACTCATGCTGGTTGCAGGGTTAGAGCCGCAGGGAAGTGAGGTAATACCTTTCATTGGACCAAATATGGGTGGTTGGAAAAAGACAAGCTTTTTGAGCATCACATAGCCCTTCTCCAGCTCTGTGGAGCTCCAGAGTGCTCATCTTTCACTGACCATGGTTGGTCCAAAACAAAAAAAAAAAAAATGATGTCCAGCTTGGTCAAGGCTTTTGCCCCAAGCAATTTCAGTATCCTGTGGAGTACGACTCGTGATGGAAACAGAAACAGTTCTTAAAAAGAGAGAGCCTGAGGATTTGAATCGGGGACTGGATGGAAGGTAAATAGGTTTCAGGAAGGTCACCGTAGACAGGTGGACATCACCATTCCCATCCCTGCCCAAGTGGGGGAAGCATGTTGAGCAGCAGATCTTAGTCATAGTCACTGATCACACTGTGCACCCATCTGCCTCGCTTTGGGAGCCACTGAGTGAAGCTTATCGGCGCAGGTGCTGCTTTTTTTCCCCCTCTCCTGTGCAGGTCCCAGGCTGCACCCAGTAAACAGGGGAAGGACAGGGGAGAGCATGGCAGACTAGCCCTGGCAGAAAACTGAGGGGAAGGGAGTGTAATGTGACCTAGTTCATCCTCTTCCCATCCCTATTTGTCCTCTTTCTGCAGGGAAGGGGTGAGATGGACAGGAGTTTAATTGGTTAACTGGTTAATCGATTAAGGCTCCCCAATTGCTGTCCCGCCGTGGTGGCCCTGTGGGGCTGGAGTAACCTCTTGCCTTCTCCAGCAGCTACTGGTTAATCATAACTTGTAAACCTCCTTGGTTACTAGTTAACTGGTCAAACACTAACGTTCCCAGGTGGGCCGGGAGCAGGAAGTCTCCAGGCAGTGTTCAATGTTCTGAGCTCAACTTGTGCTCCGGTACTGCTGGCGGCCGGGGGAAAGAGCTCCAAATCTCAGCCAGCTGGAGCATGTAGGGAAGCTGCATGTGCACTGTCTCCCCTGTCAGCCTCCACCACCCCTCCTGAAACTCTTCCAGCAGAGCCTGCCCCACTCACTCCCCACATGGCTTCTACAGGGGCCCCATCCTGGGAGAGTGGGGCTCCTGCTGCTACTCCCACCAAAGGAATTACTTGGGAGAGTGAGAGCCTCTAGCAGCAGGTCAGGTGGGATTATCAAATGTGCCCCTAAGAGCACATTGCACTGGGCTATAGCCCTGGTCAGAGGCCAGCAGTGCACAGATAGCCTCTTCTGTATGCCTCTACAAACCTCCAGTCAAGGCAGTGAGGCTCAGAAGGGGACAAATGATTTGTAGGATTAGGGTCTCCCATTACCTCTGAATCAAGTGGAATTGCCTTCTGCTGGGAATTAATTTACCTCTGACTTGAAAAGGAAAAGTTAATGAAGGTTACATAGGTCTCAAATGTATAACAAGGTGTGTGTGTGTGTGTGTGTGTGTGTGTGTGTGTGTGTGTGTGTGTGTGTGTGTGTGTGTGTGTGTGTGTGTGTGTGTTCTCTGTATCATTTCACTTAGCTAAAAGCCACACTTGCTGAAAACAATCTCTGTACAATTAACCTCTTTCAGGGACAGACTTTATAATACAACTGTGTGATGCTGAAGTGATTAGGTTTATGCTGAAGACTCCACATGGATAAAATCTCTGCTTATTGTTGTGGAGATGACTCCCAGATTTCCCTTTAAGTTCCGTGCTACATAGTAACACCCGTGCTCAGTCTATCTCAGCATAATTCACTTGTCATTATCTATCTGTCATGTGCTTAAGGTTCTCCATTCTTGTGCTTGCTATGACCTCCACATCCAGTCTTTAACATGTGGTTGTCTTTTGACTTATGGAAACAGAATTCTGGGATGTATCTGAAGAGTCTCCAGATCCCACGGCCCTTCAGAAGGGATGCCATAGAAACCCATTCCAGTGCTTCACCACCCTTTTAGTGAAATAATTTTTCCTAATGTCCAACCCACACCTCCCTACTGCAGCTTCAGACCACTGCTCCTTGTTTTGCCATCTGTCGCTACTGAGAACAGCCTCTCTCCATCCTCTTTAGAAACCCCCTTCAGGAGTTGAAGGCTGTTATCAAATTGCTTCCCACTCTTCTCTTCTGCAAACTAAATAAGCCCAAATCTCTCGGCCTCTCCTCGTAGGTCATGTGCTCCAGTCCACTAATCATTTTGTTTGTTCTTTGCTGGAACCTCTCCAGTGCATTCACATCCTTTCTATACTGGGGGTGGGGGTGGGGGGGCAGAACTGGACACTGTACTCGAAATGTGGCTTCAGTAGCGCTGAATAACTTCTCTAGATCTGCTGGAAATGCTCCTCCTAATGCACCCGAATATGCCATTAGCCTCCTTGGCTACAAGGGCACGCTGTTGACTCATATCCAGCCTCTCATCAACTGTAATCACCAGGTCGTCTTCTGCTGCACTGCTACTTAGCCAGTCGGTCCCCAGCGTGTAACAGTGCCTGGAATTCTTTCATCCCAAATGTAGGACTCTGCACTTCTCCTTGTTGAACTTCATCAGATTAGCTTTGGCGCAATCCTCCAATGTGTCTAGGTCATTCTGGACCTTATCTCTACCCTCCAACCTGTCTCCCTAGCATAGCATCATCTGCAAATTTGCCGAGGGTGCAATCCATCCTCTCAATATAGATGCCGAGCAATATCGGCCCTAGAACTGATCCTGGGGCACTCCACTTGAAATCAACTGCCAAGCCCTCTAGTGCTCAATAAATCTGCTACAGCTTTAGCTAACACAGCTACGTATTCTACCTCAGGCAGTAGCGACTTGTGCTTTAAGACTAAGGTTGCAGGATGTTTCTTCACCTTTCAGCTGCTCGAATAAAGGGTGTCATGTTGCATTTCTCCAGGTACCTTGTATAATACACTGCTTTAAACTGGCGCCACTTCTGCTCATTGGTTTGAACCAAAACAAACATTAATTTTCCTGGGCCCAGGTCAGGAAAGTGCTACAGCATGTGCTAAAACTTAGGCTTTTGGTTATTCACTTTCCTAATGCTGAGCCAAAGTGGTGGAAAAGCATGTCACTTTCAGTAAGAAATAAATTAATTTCTAGCTGAAATTCATGTGGACTTTTTCTGTAACAAAGTAGGTGATTGTGCTACTTGGCGTCCATCTCCTGTTTTGGCAAAATGTGCATCTCATGCTTTAATAATTTCCCACATGCACACAACATATGTTCTTCCACATACCATGAAGGGAAGATGTGAACGTTCATCTAAACAAACCTGGCTTCTGTAGATCATTGTATGGCTGTTCTTCTTTGTTTCGTTTTCGTTTCCCTCTCCACCGCCTTCAGTTTTGTGTAGCTCCTTGGAAGAGAATATTTCCTCTGTTTGCAGTATTTCAGCTGTATTTTCCTCATGTTGGCTTATACGATTTTTCAAGAGTAAGTCAGTATATGTCATTAATGGAACGTTTCCTTTGCCATATGTGTGACTATGCAGACATTTGTTCTGGATGTTTTTTATTTAACAGTTCAAGGCTCAATTATTTCACTGGAGGAAGTCCATCCTGCCACCTCGGCCCCTTATTTAGTATCTGCATAAAACATTTACTTAATGAAACATTTATGGTGGCAGTCCATTAACAAGAAAACAAAGGATCCCATCTAAAGACAGCTGCCAAAATGTTTTGTTGAAATGAAACCTATTCTCCGTCTGTTTTTGTATTCATTACCACTGCCTCTTCCTGAGAGTTGAAAAGGTCTGTATGATGTAATGCAGTGATACCTTTGTGTGCAAAGCTGCTTGGAAGCAATCTGAGTCAACAGGAAAGCAATATCTTCTGAAAGCTTGTGACTTATATTACTTTTGTGATCTCAGGTATGAAGGAGATAAAAAGGGCAAGGGTTTACTGTCGATTCTCTTGAAGGCATGTAGAGTTCTTGAAGTAGTAATAAATGGCAGATTAAAACTGATCTCGGTGAGACTTCCGATGTTAACCAGTGTTATGAAAGTAAATGATTTTAGCTTTTGGGCTGCCTCATCAAACAGGTCGTGTCGTATCATTCTGTCAAGGAACTTCCTTACCTGAAAAGCCCCAGCTGCTGAGAGGGCTTTGAAAAGCATTTCTGGGGTAGCTCTGGAATGGTGATTTATCAAGTGGTGATGAACAGTTAAATATTAATGTGTTTTTTTTATTAGACAATTTAATGTTCTTGAATACCCACAACAGCAGTTAATGATTCAGTGCTTGAAAAGCATCTATACCTGGGAGTGTCATAAGGCTTACCCACACCTAACCTAGCATGGTGCCAAATGTGCCCTGACTCAGTTTCCCTTCTCTCATGGCTCAGCCCTCTGCCTTGGGGCCTGCGTGTGTCAGTTTTGGCATCGATGGCCTGTAATCTTCCTTGCCATGGCATCCTGTGTTGCGTGAGGTGGCTCACGGCCTCTTCCTTGAAGGCTGTAGCTTCTGAAAGCATCTCTCCTTTAGGAGAGCTTTTCTCTCTGTCGACATCTCTGTTCAACTGATGGCCTTTTATTAGGCCTGGGGGCTCACAAATCAATTCACTGCCTAGATGGGCTCATTCCATTTTAAAAATAATTCCTCTTGATTAGCCTGTGCCCCTAACTGTCTTTAAAGAGGCCAGGAACCTTGGGATGGCGGTTGAAGGAGTAGAATTTGTTAAAATGTGTGTGTCAGGTGTGACCGAAACAATAGGCATTGTTATCAACTTACATGTTTAGAAAACGGTAAAGTCATTACTGCAAAGACACTTGCTTGGGTTTAGGTATAACATGAAAGTAATTTTTTAAATGTGACTAGATGGGAAGCTGGTGTCTTCTAACTGGTGTCCCCCATGGTGCCATTCGCCCTCGTGTACCACAGTACATGTTAATAAATAATATGGAGGGAGAAGGTGTGGGGCAGAGTGCAAGAAGTGAAGTGGGCATGTGCCTGCATTCTTCTTTCATAAGTGAAGAATTAATTTACTCTGCGGCTATTGTAATCACCTGTGGAAATATTGAAACAAGCAACTGTTTGGGTCCCAAATGCAGGTCAAATTCATCATTGGCATCTGTGAGCATATCTCCCCCGAAAGTCAATGTGACCGCCAGTGTAACTGTCAATCTGCTTCCATAACAAAGGCTAAAACATTGCCCCAACATTATTGAATGCCTGGCTACATGGGTACAATTAGGAGTCATGGCTTGTGATAGCTCTATAGATCTGCATGCATAAGTGGGCCTTCTGTCAGAGATTACACTCAAGTTATGTGCTACAGGGGATGTCAGATTAGAATGGAGGGATGTTGACCTGGAATGAGGCTGAGGGTACTGGGTTTTTACAGGTTAGGTGTGTTTTTATACCCAGTTTCATTGACATGTATGCCATCTATTAGCTCTACAGACTGAATCTTTCTACTCCAGCACTCTCAACCTGACTGGTGCTGAGCCAGAGAGTTTGCTGAACTGAGGAGGTCAATGTTGTATAGCAGCATTATTAACACTTCCACTGCTCACTGAACATTAGAAGGCATTTAGGGGTAAATCACCGCTAAATAACAGCACAGAACACTGAGAGCCAGGACTACTGGCTGGAAGCAAACTTTATGGGACCATGGGAAGGTTGGTCACACCCATGATAAGTGGAAATCTGACTGACTAAAGTCATTCTGGACCATGGATGCTGCTTGACGAGAGAGGTTCAACCTGTAGTCATTACATGGGATCATCCGTGTTGGAGTATAATTTCAGAACTCTGACGGTCAGGAAAATAGTTCACCTAAATTTAATACAGTGCATTTCTAAACCAACAGTCAGGGTTCTCTCAGCACTTTACAGGCAAAGGCGCATAAAAATGTCACATAATCTGGCATGTAAATACATTGCAAAGCTGGCTACAAAAGTGCCATGTGAACACCTGTTCTCACCTCTGGTGACATTGTAAATAAGAAGCAGGTAGCATTCTCTCCTGTCAGTGTAAACAGACTTGGTTCTCTTGAACTACATGTACACCGAGGGCTTTTCCAGCAAAAGTGGCATTTTGTCAGAAAAACCCACAGAGGTCCTACATGCAAAATGCACTTTGTCAACAGACAGTTAACAAAACCCAACACATCCACCGGCAGTGTTTGTGCCTCTTCAAGGTCAGCTCTAATGCCTTTGTCGACTGTTTTTTAAGTCAACAAAAAAGCTGTGTAGAAGCTCTGGGGTCCCTTTTGTCAACAGACAGGGCTTCTGGTTCCCTGGGCAGCCCTGTTTACTGAGTTTCTGGTTGGCCCTTCTGTCAAGAGACCAGATTGCTTTTTTTTTTTTTTTGTGTGTGGATGTGATCTGTTGACAGGTTTTGCTGGAAGATTTCTTCCAACAGTAACTGCTGTCAACAGATCACTGTTGTGTAGACATAGCCTTAGTGATGGGCTGAACAAAAAAGTAGGACTGTGTAGACTTTGTTTTTGTATTTGAGTGCTGTTATTAGGTATAACAGTATGCTTTTGTAAGTTGAACTTACATGATGAGATATCTCATACAAGTACTGTAGTGCAAACTGAAAAAATATAATTTCTTTGGTTAATAATTTTTATAGTGCAAATAGTTGTAATAATAATAATATAAAGTGAGTCCAGTACACTTTGTAATTGAAATCAATATATTTGAAAATATAAACCTTCCAAAATTAATACATTTCAATTGGTATTCTGTTGTTTACATTGTAGTTAGGACTGATTTTAATTATTTGCATTAGTCACATGAGTTAACTGTGACTACTGAAGAGTCCTACTTTTAATGTTTTCTTTGATCATGGTATATTGGTACAACAGAGCATTGGTCATGTACACCTCCGGAATGGAGGCCTTTGGTAACTCTCTGAACAACATGTCATGGTTCTTTTCAAAAGTTTACAAGTGAATATCGACATAATGCAACTTTGGATCTTCACTGTGCAGAAGAATGCTGTTTTAACTATCTTAATGTAAGTGAAACAAACACAGGAACAGTTTCCATACCTTGTCATATATATATTTTTTTTTTTTTAACCTTCCCTTTACGTTTACTGGTATATGTTTAATGCAGTACTTTTCTGATTTTCTTTGTTTTGAGGGAAGCAGGGGTGTGTCTGCTGTTTGTCTGATTGCATACCTCCATTTCCAAAGGAGGTATGGGTTGACTGGTCAGTTGGAAATGACATTTTTGGGGCAAATATTGTATTAGTTCTAATTTTTTTCCCCACCTTGGTTAACAAACTAATTGGGAGGACAGCCAGACTGTCTACACAAGGGAGCTTGTAGCATCACGACCATGTTGACATGTCCATGTTGCTAAAAGTTGGGCAGTATAGTTGCTGTTTGGTGCTTTTGCAGACAAAATACTTCTCCTCTTTACAAGCAGGGGTGGGGGTGGGGGCGTGATTTGGGCTCTTTGCAGGAGAGCACTGCTGCAGACAATTAGCCATTTACAGAGACACTTGCCCTGGCAAAATTTTGTTTTCTTTTGCGGGTAGGGGAGGAATGATGGTTTAAACACCTGTGAATGACTCAAAAAAAAAAAGTCATTCAATTGGCAAAAGACAAAGCATTAGACACAAAATCAAATGGATCAGAGAGGTAGCTGTGTTAGTCTGCATCTTTGAGAACAACAAGAAGTCCTGTGGCACCTTAGACTAACAGACATTTTGGAGCATAAGCTTTCGTGGGTAAAGACCCGCTTTGTCATGTGCATGAGGGGGGGTTGGGGGGGGTTCACAGAAGTATTTAAAAAGGGGGGGGTCTCAGTAAGAGGGAGGGCCAGAGCTGACACAGTCTATTCAGTCAGGGTGCAAATGGCCCATTTATCAGTAGTATGTATCGAAAGAGATAAAAACAAGACAAATGAGATGGGGGATATGGCCCACTGTCAGAGTCTAATGTGGAGATGTTAACACCCAGGGCAGAGAAGCTGCTTTTGTAAGGGACCAGCCTCTCCCAGTCTCTGTTTAATCCTTGGTTGATGAAGTCAAATTTGCAAATAAATTACAGCTCAAAGATTTCTCTCTCCATTTGATATTTTGAAATGTCTTTGTTTTAGGACTGCTACTTTTAACTCTGTTACTGAGTGTCCAGGGAGATTGAAGTGCTGTCCCACGCATTTCTGTACATTACCCTTCCTGGTGTCTGATTTTATGTCCATTTAGTCTTTTACATAGAGACTGTCCAGTTTGGCCAATGTCAATTCCACTGGGGCATTGCTGGCACATGATGGCATATAATATATCAGTAGATGTGCAGGTAAAGGAGCCCCTGATGGTATGGTTGATGTTAGGTCCTGGGATGATATCGCTGGTGTAGATATGTGAGCAGAGTTGGCAGCGAGGTTTGTTGCAGGGATTCTAGCAACCGTAGACCACAACACTGGAACGCTAAACTTCAAAAGTGGGTCTGTCCCACTAAAGCTCATCATCTAATAAATTATTTTGTTAGTCTTTAAAGAGCTACTTGACTTTTTTTTGAAGGAATGGTTAAGAGAGACAGCTGATGGAGACTAGTTTATGCCGTTTACATATGTATAGAGTTCGATGTAAGACAAATTAGTCAAAGAAAACATGTCTGTGCCATACTTTCAGTTCTTTCTCCTGTAAGTCTTTATTTTGGAAACTCATTCCTAAAGCTTTCTGGTGGGTCAGCTTGTAGGTAAAACTTCTGCTCTCTGGTAGGAAGCCACATGACCATTGTTTTGTAGCCATGGGTGGGTTACAATTGACTGTTCCAAAGCTCTTCTCTGTGGTGCTGTGTGCGGACAGGTAATTTTTCCTATGGAAAAAGCAATATAAGAAGACTTACCCCCACCTCCCCAAACGAACAGAAGGCACTACTGGAATGGAGTGCCATTTCTGATGCGAATGCCATTGGTGTGTTTGTTTTTGCCAGTGTAATACTGTCAAAGCTTTGTTGAATGAGCTGATTTCAGGCTGTTGATATAGTTCAGACCTTGGCAGCTCTCTAATCTCCTTGAAGCTTTAGTGTTTGATTGCATTCGTTTGCCCTGCAAATAGTCAACTCCGTAAGTTATCTCAAAGTGAGAATATATCTAAAGCCTGTATTTATAACAGACAAGGCTCATCGGAGTGCAGAGACCTTGTAAATACACAGATGGACTTTTTTGAATATCCAGTGAAATCTCAAGTTCTGCTTGCTGACGCCTGTTAAATAGGCCGGCATCATCTTATTTTTGGCTGCTATTAGGTTTTGTTTTTTTCATATCTGGCTGTCCTTTACAGTTCACTCTGGCAGCTTTGTTTAAATTAAAGGGTCTTCCCATCCAGGATAGACTAAAATGTGCAGTTGCAAGTGGTGGATGTTAAAGGAGAGAACTCTGATTGCATTATTGACAGTATATGTTAGAGGACATTCAGTAGCAATTTAATGTCTTGTCAACCCTAACCAATTAATAATGGTAGTTGATGGCAGGAATCTAGGAAATTCAGTGGATGTAGGGTAACGAATGCTTATGCAATCTACCGTTCAACAATGAACTAATTGCTTTGTAGCGTGCATTCATGTTGGTATATAATTCTACTCGACACTCAGTGCAGTGTGACTCCTATAGGGAAGGCAGCATGGGCGGCTTTCATTTTAAAAGGTCACTTTTCAGAACCTTATTTTCTTTCTTTCTTTTTTTCTTTTTGTTACATTTTGGCACATTTTTACTCAGCTCCGCAGAATATTACGGAGAATTTGAACAAAGAGAGAGAATAGTTATTTTTGGTGAGAGGGAAGAAGAACATACAGCAGCAATTACAAACGAGCTTTGTGAGCTGTACGTATGTATAGCTCAGTTGTCTGTGGTGGGGTCTGCAACTCCAAACTCTGTAGGGACGGGTAGACGGTCACAGATGCATTTTGTCTGTTGAAGGCTGTTCTCCTTGGGCTGACCACTGAGCCGGATTATGCTTTTCCGTGCTCACCCCCAGCCCTCCCCATTCTCATTCCTTGTATTCGACATGCTTCCAATACTAGGAACAGACAGATCTAATTTATGTGTGAATTATAACTTTCCTTATTTCGTAACATGCGAAGGGACGAGATGAGACAGTCCAGGCTCTTGTTTTCCGCTAAACCTAAAAAGCATAAACAGGGAAAACATGTCAACTCTCTCTAGGTGCCTCAGAGACCGGGACAGGTTTAGACAGCTGCCCGAGACGCAGCCAGAGTGGCGACCAATGTTCCGTGTAGCTGAGCACTTGGGCAGCCACCCAGGAGAGATCCAAATGCTGCCCAGCTGATTAGCAGAGCGCCCAGAGCCATGAGCGTGCATTTGTATTGGTGGCACACATCCACATGTACTTTGGTGTAAGTAAGAAGATTTATTCTGCAGGCGGATGGGGAGGGGGGGAAAACCCACCCCTGGTGGCAGTCCCTGTACATCAGGCTGTAACGCTGCTCAGATTTGGCCCTACAGTCCCTGTTTCAGTGCTGAACTCGGGGGAGCTGTGAATGCCCAGTGCTGCTGCTCCTCAGGGCTGACTCCCGCACCAGACAACCTTCTGGAGCTTTGGATGGGGAACTGTTGTGAACACCCTTCAGGTGGGGGCCATCTGGGGCCTGGGTGGATACAGATACAAGGGGGTTAATAGGGCAGTGTCCAGCCAGTTACTGATTAACCTGAACAGGGACAGGTGAACTGTAAGCAACCTCTGCGTGTGTTTGCCTGGAGCCCAGTGCTGGGTTCGTCTGGCACCGCACAAGGGGCAGGGATTTTTGGAGGCAGCGTTGATGAGAGAGAGACATGTCTGGAAAAGATGGTAACGGAAATCCTTCCTCGCTGGCTACTGAGGAGCAGAGTGTGCAGAGCTGTGAATTGTTTTTGGTTCCTTGGTGTCCAATTCAGGTGATTATTCTCCCTCCACCCAACCCCATTCAGCTTTAGTCAAGGTGCAAGCTGTTGATCAATGATGCAAAGGAACAGTTAGCATTCAGTGATCCATCCAGAGTGCACATACTTAGCTGATGCCATGTATCGAAAATGGAAGGAGCTGGTAGAAGATGAGAAGAGGTGGAAGGAGCAGTTAGAAAGTGGAAAATAACGTCAAGAGCTAGAAGGGCTTTGTGCTCACATCTAAAACCACAAAATCCCTTTGTTTCTCACAATCAAATATATGCGGTTGCATGAAACTTGGAGTCTTCAAAGAGCAAATGATGCATTATATCTTGCTAGTGAGACATTTTGCTAACAATGCCATCATCAGACCCTGTTAGTAGCAAGAAGTGAACCCCTTGCCTTCAGGTGTCTCTGTAGCTTATTTCAGGAGCAGCCCCTGTCTGTGTCCAGCACCCCCAAAGTGGTAAAAGGTAATCGCCATAAAAACAAAGATTTGAGCTTTATCAAGGTGCAACCATTGTAAATGTCTTAAGTTTAGCACCATATAAGCAAGTTGAAGGCCAGTAGTTTAAGCATGCAGCCCTAGATTTATTTTTTTAGCCTGGTAAACTTGCAGGACAGTCAGTCTGTAGCCATGTCACCTCGATTCCCCACTACCCAAGCTATGCAATGAATGAGTCATCCTTTAGAACAGTGGTGTGCACTTTTTTTTTTTCAGCCATGACTGCCATATTTTATTGCACTTGTGTTGTGACCCCTGATTTAAGCCCCATCAGCCCCGAACCTGTGCCCCCATCTCCATATTGAACCTTCCTCAGAGCATGAGCATAACTGTCCCGCATGGCCACCACCTCTCCCATGCTGCTTCCCCTGCACCTCTTTATCAGTGTGGCTTTGGCTGGCTCAGGTGCCCCTCCCTACAGCTCTCCTGCAGGCTGGGTGCCCCCACCTCCTCACAGCCCTGCTGGCTTTCTCCTCTACGGCCCAATGCCCTGCAGTCTCACTTCTGTTGGGCTCCCTGCTGCAGCTCACCGCTCAGCAGCTCCGGAGCCTGCTGCCGCTTAAACAAAAATCCTAAATTCCACTCAGTGGTGGCAGTGCTCAGAGCTTCAAGGCTCTTTAAAGAGCGACATGGAACTCAGGAGCTGCGACCCCTCCCCCCCCCGGAAGACATCCACAACCTCCAAGGGGATTGCAGCCCATGGGTTGTGCACTGCTGCTTTAGAAGACATACTGCTTGATCATGCAGTTAACCATACTCCTTTATTCAGCTTCCCAGTCTGAAAGGCTTGGGCTATGTCTACCCCACAGTGCTTTTGATGTTACTTATTTCAACGTTCTAAATAAGTAATATTGGAAAATCGTGTTTACACAGCCACAGCATTGTGAAATGGAGCATTGTCATTTACGGCCACAGTTCACAGCCCTGGCATTGGAAAAGAAGCCTGCATGTGAGCTGATAGTAGCTGTGCTTGGTTCAAATGCCTTTTCAACCTTGAAGGAGGAAGGGGTGATGTGCAAAAGTCCTTTGCAAAGGTGGACTAATTTATTTCAAGGGGAAAAGTCCTCTTATCTCACTATATCCTGCTTGGCTGTGTGAATGCTTTGGGGGTTTTTCAGAAGAAATAAAAATACAGTATAGACAAGCCCTTAGTGGAAGATGAGGTTGTTCACTCTACTGTGGTAAAAACGTTATTTTAATGTTTCTTTTCCCAAGCAAATGGAAGTTCAGATTAGCATTAAAAGTTAGAAATGGCAAGTACAAGAAAGCAAAAATCTTAAAGAATCAGGATATACATTCATCTTAGTCCGAACTCCAGTGCTACCCTGGCCTCTAGGGGATGTTTCTGTCAACAGCTTGACAATCACTTGAGCAATCCACTTTAGTGAGAATAGTGTGGTTAAAAACAATAAAGAGGAACCTGTGTAAGACTTACACTTATTGAATCTGGGGCAAAGACCAGTTCGGAACATAGGGATGTGCCTTTACTTAAAAATCAAAAGCGAACCCTGAATTTGGTCTCACAACTTGAAATTTTCTGATTAGCCTTTTTTTTTCCTCCCGAAACACTGAAGGTTTGTTTTTACAGACCACTTTAAATTCCTGTTCCTTTTAATAATCTTTCTTAGTTGCACACACAAGATAACATTTGTCTGTATGGTTTTGCTGAGTTAGTAAATTGACAAAGCATCAGAATAAACAAAAATCTGTGGTGAGTAGCATTAGCTGGTGTGTTAGCTTTATCTATTTATTTTCTAATGTAGCCTGTTTCCAAAATGGTACTAGGCTCCTAAGTGAAAGAGGTCTGATGGCTCATTGCATAGTATTCTGTGCCATTCACAATGACTACACTGAACTAGCAAAACCAGTGGGAAAGAGGCCAGGTAAGTGACTGACTGAGTTTAGAGCCAGAAACAACAAAAAGTCCTGGGGCACCTTTGTAGACGAACAGATATTTTGCAGCATAAGCTTTCATGGGCAAAGACCCACTTGGTCAGATGCATGAATGGCAGGGGGTTCAGAGGAAGATTTAAAGAGGGGATCTCATTAAGGGGAGGACCAGAGCTGACAGAGTTTTTGTGAGGTATTCTGGCTTTTGGCAGACATCCAGATAGAGCCCACTCTGGAGTCTATAAATTTATAATACTTTTAAGGAATTGACTTTGCTACAACAGGCTGGTGTCAAATAATGTGCTGTTGTTCATGGGAGGGTTTTTGTTGCCTCCAAATGAGACTGAAAAAACAAGGTGATGGAAAATCTTGGAGATGAAGGCTTTCTTTCTGCCAGGCCTATCATTTGACACGTACAGTATGGAGAAGTTTGACCTTCAACCTAATGAATGCAGCAGGGGACCTGACCTACTGTGAAACATCTTATTAATGTGAAGGTCCAGAAGAACCTTTCACTTTTGCCACTTACGTTACAGTCTTCGAGCTTCTTGTGAAGGATTCCCTCGTAACCTATCTTGGTATGTTTCTGATAGGAATTTGACTCTCTCTCACCATGATTAGTTGCATCCAAGGGTATGAATTAAAGGAAGGTGCCTTTTTCCACTGGGGAGAGGAAGTTTGTGGAGTTCAAGCTGTTACAAAACTCTTGAACTATATGTGGTCAGGTTTGCAAAACTACATTCTTAAACTGCAAACTTCTCTCTAATTGAATGTCTCCTCCCCCCCAGGGCAAGCCATTAAGAACCAGGTTTTTCTCATAAGAGGAATATGATCTATAACAGAGCCAGGGTAGCATGGGCAAGAGCCCTGTCTGCAGTATTGATATCCTGTTCTGTGGTTTTTATTACCCTTATTTCTCTCTGCCCTTCTGCTCCTTCATTTAATAGCAGGTCTGCACATTGTTAAGCATCTATCAGCCACTGCCTTTCTGAAAGCAGCAGTGTTCCCAAGCCCTAGGATTTACTTCTTGAGTTGAAAGTCATTCTACCTGCCTTCTAGGAATTCTTTCTTTATGTACCTTTTGTTTCCTATGCTCATCTGACCTAGTCCATGCTAGATCAGGTCATTGCAGCAAAGCTGCAAGTTTCTAGCTGTAGCTGGATGAGGAGTCCCCTACTTGAGTCTAAATTCTGATTTTATTTTTGTATGCAGCGATGTGACTAGGGGCTGAGGTTTGGATGTGGCTGAAAGCCACCTGGCAGAAGCAGAGAGTGACCTTGTAACATCTTGATGGCATTTCATGAAGGCTGAAGATTAAAGCCCCAGTTCTCCACTGCCCTGTCTACAAAACTCGTATCCTCTCTCAGATACAGTTGCTGTAGTGTGCCTCTGCTAGGTGGACATCAGGTGGGCATAGAACCTTATGGTTAAGAGCACTACGAGCAGACGTTAAACCTAATATATGTCAATGCTGTGGCTTAAAGCAACCGCCCTCTAACTATGAGGTGGGCCTTCCAAGACAGGTGCAAGCTGTGTGCACTTCTTTCTTTATTTAAAGAGCTCTGGTTGTCAGCCCAAGGTGGTTGGGTCTTGTCAACAAGGACTGTCCCCGCATCTAGGAGATGGGATGAAGGGAACAACCAGAACCCCATGAACTCTGCCTTTCACAGAGGCAGAGAAGTGTCAGCTGCCTTCTCCTAGGGTGGCAACAGCAGTGCAGAAGTAAGGGTGGCAATGGGGCACCCAGTCAGCTGTGAAAAATGGTATTGAAAAATACTGCTGTTTGTCATTGCTACCCTTACTGGTGTGGTGCTGCCTTCAGAGCTAAGTCACCGCATATGTACTTGCATGAGGATGCAGGCAGTCATAAATGACTACAGACATACAGATGAGAGAGCCCTGGTCTAATAACATTGAGAACCACTGGTTTAAAGCAAAATGCTGCAATGAATATCTTCTCTGACAGCACTGTAGTGGGACACATTCTTTACTGTAGTAAAGACCTGTATCTAAAAACTACTTCTTATGCAGATAGGTAGGACAAAAGGTTGAGGGTTTTCCATAAACTTGTCAGCACCTGGACATTAGACATTTCAAAGGGGTGTTGGAGAACAGAGTGCAGCTTTTTCTTGTTCTGTTGAAAGGTTGTTCCTGTATGTTGGAACTTAAATCCAGGGTTGGAGTTCTTAGCCGATGTTTTGATTTAAATCTAATCGTAGGCCCTTTTTTTGCTCTGAAAGAAACTGAGAGGAAAGGAAACTGAATGACCCAAAATGTTGAAACCATCAATTGTGCAGATTAGGCTTGAGGGATGGGTGACACTTTCTCTACAAGAAAGAAGAGGGTTATACAACGGATGATTCTTAGTTGGTTGTATGTCCATATTCAGTGTAGCATCATCTCTCATTCAAACCAGAATTGGCTGATAATTATGGATGAATGGCTTTTGATGACAAATAGCCATTCGTGACTTGAGGAATCTCTGTAAAACATGAATCACTGAAGGGACATGAGACTGTCCTTTTCAAGGTATTTCTGGCTTGGGCGAATGTTAGGGTTAGGGTATGCTTACTTGACTTCAGATGGATTTTTTGCTCTTTAAAATGCAAAGCACAGGTCTTGAATTATTAAATCTTGTCTTCAAACCATCTTTATTATGGGGGGATATGAATAAAAGAGTTGCTTGCCATCAGGCTACTTGGACCCAGTGCTTAGCATGTTTCTCTTGGCCTGTGACTCTTCATTTTTCAATTTGTGTAAATCGAGCTCTGTTCATTCTGTTTCTCTTGTTGTGCAGTGTGTCGGTTCTCTCTCCCTTGCTTCCCTTGCACTGAAGACCTTTCGCAGCTTGCCCCAGAGGTTACCATGTGTGGTTTTAGACAGACACCTTCAGGGAATTGCGTGGCTGATCAAGGCAAGGTTAAAGAATCTCTCTAGCCACGTGTGGGGATTCAGGGACTGTTGTGGAACACCTCAAGTGTTGAGTCCCCATTCAGTGTGGATTTGTCACTCACCCTGGCTGGCAGCTCTCTTATACAGAAGCGGAGAGATGACTGACGGGGTCCTTTGGGTTCTGAGCTGAAAGGGAAACTATTGTGTCAGTCACCATGGCTTTGGTGTCCTTCACGTCTGCTGTGTGATAAAGCACAGACTCTTGAGTGCAATTTCTGACTAATTGTCTGTCTGCTAATTGTTAGGAGTCCTTGAGCTCCATTTTTAATAGGAACACAGCAATGTCATAGTAGATCAGACTAGTGGCTTTTCTTCCTCTGAAGCAGAGATAACTGACCCTTACTTAAAGTTCCCTTCCTACTTGTGTGTTGGTGCATTGTGGTTCCTTTGTTTGCTTTTCATACAGATATTGCTGTAAAAATAGCCATAGATGTCATAACCACCCATACTGGAATGACAGCAGCAAAGTATAAAATTACTTCAACATACTGGAAGTCAGCCAGAATCAGTACATCATTACTACACTCTAATGGGAGAATAACTAGGAGCAACATGGTGTAAGATGTTACAATATTGTTACGCATGCTGCTTTGAGATTGAAAAGAGAATTGGCTTCTAAACTTCCAGAACCCTACAGCGCTAAAAAACTTCCATTTTGAATAACTTCGTTATTAATGTATATCCCACCATTAATCCTCCTTGATACTTTCAGCCTCTGTGGTGCACGCTAGAAATAGATTATTCGCCTAACAGAGCAGACTATCAGATCAGGCAGTTCTGGAAAGATTTGCTGGAACCTCAAATAGGCTTAAATGCTCAATGAAAGAGCAGCCATTTATTGTGGATAACCATTTTAATTGGTTCTACAAATGTTCAGGAGTAGAGTACATGCTAATTGTCATCTGCTGGCCTCTTATCTATTAACCACTTGGGCATATAGAGCATGTATGTAACATTAACTGTTAAATACAGCAAGTAGCTTTAAATACTATTTAAAGCTTGAAATACACCTTAGAAGAAACTAAGCCTAAGACCTTCCATTCCAAGGTCTACCATGTTTACTGTAATTGGTTTGCTTTGGTTGTAGATCAACTGAAATAAAATGCTGCGAGTAAATTGTCGCTCAGGCACAGAGTCAGGTACCTTCTTGTCTGCTTTTAACAGTTCTTTGACCTGTATTTCATTTCCATGTTTTATTAGCACATGACTTCCCACAACCTGTTATGCCATACAGTATCTTCCTTTGTTTGAAAAAAAAATCCTTTGGGCCAGGGACCTGAACTCTTAGTGCAGATTGATGGGGAAGCATTACTAATGCATATGAAGTAAGCACAGGGAGGTGGCATTTTATAGCAACATGTAATACCCAGATAGGCCCACTTGGTCCTAGGACTGGACCTGTCCTCTAAGAGAGGAGTAATGTGTAATGAGACCAGGGGAAAATGACGGAAAACCAAAAGCTGAAAGCCTTGCTGCCTGATGTCAAAATCCTTGAGCTGAAGACCTGAAATCACCACCAGTTCGTCTCATCCTGGGGTGGCAATAAGCGGCACATGGACTGGCTGCAGTTTGCCAGGGTTAGCCCATGATGGGTTGCTTAGTGCTTTGTTCATCTGATTGCCTGCAGGTCCAGCCACGTGTAGCTCCTGTTGACAAACCATGGCCATTTCCGGCCAGTGGGAGTATGGGAAGCAGTGACCCAGCCTGCAGTAATTCCGATAGCTACCGTTGGCTGGGAATCATGAATCATGGCCAGTGGAAGCTGTGAGTGGCCATAGCTGCAGCAGCTCAGGTAAAAAAGGTGCCTGGCGGCCAGCCAGGGGCTAGCACCGGCTAACCGTGTCTGTCCCACAGGCTGCTTATTGCCCACCCTGATCCAGTCTGACCTCCTGGATATTACAAGCCACCAGCACCTGAAGTGTGACAAAAATATGACAGCCCTTGGAAGTAGGAGCCTGTTGCGGAATGAAGGGTCTTTCCAGTGGTCCTCCTAAACCTGATCCCAAGTCAGGCAGCGTCGCGAGTCTGGCAGGTGCACTGCTGTAATGGGATCCACATCTCCAACTGCTTAGACCCTGAAATCGGTGCAAACTCCTCAGACACTTATTTGCATCTTCAGCAGCCCTCCGCTCCAGAACTGCAGCCATGGGGGTGTAAGGTTCAGAGTTCAACAGCAAGAGAATGAGCCTTTTGTTTCCCTCCTCACGTTGAACAAAAGTCAGGGAGGAGGCCACCAACAGCTCACTTTAATGCCCTTCCCTGTACATAAACTTGTCTAGACTGCAGGATGTTAAGTACAATACATATTTTTCTTATCTGCTAACTTGTGAATGACTTTGCAGTCAGAGTGCTGTAGTGAAAACATAATCAGCGTTCCAAAGCTGGTCCCTGGCGTGTAGGCTTCTTAACCCACCCACCGTTCCACTCCCCCAGCAAGCAAGGGGTACGTGCATGGAAATGTTCACTTGTCTTTCTATATGGTGACATTCTGACCCCCTGCTTTACAGAAACCCAGAATTGCCAGCTTTGACTGTTAGATCCCACAACTTCATGATACTTTTTGCAAATGAATTTTACTATTTTAATTTAATTGACATAATTAGAATCCAAGTGAGAGAAGTTCAGAGTAGAAGTCCAATTTTGAAACAGTGAGATAATTAACCATTGGAACACAGTATCAAGGACTGTTGGATTCTCCATCATTGGACACTTTAAAATCAGGATTGGATCCTTGCTATACTTAGCACTAGAACTAAGTCAGGGAAGTTCTAAGCCTGCAGGACACAGCCGGTCAGACTAAATAATTACAGTAGCCGCTTCTGGCCTCATCGTGCACAAATTAGTGCCCAGGATTTTCTCCCTAACGAAGAAAGCTGAGCTGGTCACATAATCCCATGACTGCAGGAGCTGGAACATAAAGGGAAAGGCCAAATGTCAAGAGAGTCTGTAACACTGAGCTCAATGTGTCTCCTTTGTAGAGGAAGAAGGGGAACATGAGCAATCTATGTCCAGGGGTCCTCCTTGGAGAAACCCAAAGAGACATGCACGCAAGGTGGAGTTGGAAGTGGGGAGGCTGCCCTTCCTGCTCTGCAGACCTAGTAAGCCTATCACCCTACACAAGTAGAATGTGGTAGGGAACTAGGGCTCCCACCCCCTCCGTACAGATGTGGGTTATAGTCCCATGCCTTGGCCTTGGCCATAGTGTGGGAGAGAGTGCGTGTGCATGTGATCATATGTGATGTGCTCCCCCCCCACTCCAAGCAGATCATGAATGGATTGATCTGTTCGCTCTTAAAAAAAAGTGCTGCTTCTCCTACACTTCTAACACTTAAAAATACCTAGACTAGCTTAGCTCTGAGGAGGTGCTGCACCTGCTGCAGGTGATAGACGGAGAGAAATTGGGGGCTGGGCATGCTGCATGGCGCTCTGAGGCCTCCATGCAGTGCAGTGAGTATCTGCCCAGTGTGGCTTCCCTCTGTCACATGCAGGGTGTTCCAAGAGCTGATATAAGAGAGTGCTACTTACATATGAAAATTCACCTAGGCACAGAGTGGTATGTGCCAATACGATCCTTCTTCTGGAGCACTTTTGAAAGGGAGTGTACCAAAGCTCAAAAATACTATCCAAAAGGGTCAGTTCTGTCTGTGACCATGGCCTAGTTGGAATCTGGGGGTCAGAAGTATGGAGGGTGCTTTCCATTGTTAAAAGCACTGCAGTGCTTATGTGGCAGGCTATTTTTAGCAGTCTTGGGCCATGTCTACACTAGCCAAAAACTTCGAAATGGCCATTTTAAAGTTTACTAATGAAGCGCTGAAATACATATTCAGCGCCTCATTAGCATGCGGGTGGCCGCGGCACTTCGAAATTGACGCGCTGCGCGGCTGGTCCAGACGGGGCTCCTTTTTGAAAGGACCCCACCTACTTCGAAGTCCCCTTATTCCTATGAGCAGATAGGAATAAGGGGACTTCGAAGTAGGAGGGGTCCTTTAGAAAAGGAGCCCCGTCTGGACGAGCCGCGCGGCTTGTCAATTTCGAAGTGCCGCGGCCACCCGCATGCTAATGAGGCGCTGAATATGTATTTCAGCACTTCATTAGTAAACTTCAAAATGGCCATTTGCATGGCCATTTTGAAGTTTTTGGCTAGTGTAGACGTAGCCTTGGTAGCAGAAACAACTTGTTTCTTTTTGGGTTCTAGCAAAACGGAAGAGTTGTCAAAAACCTTTTTTATGGTCAACAACAAGAAGTCCTGTGGCACCTTAAAGACTAAACAGATATTTTGGAGCATAAGCTTTCGTGGGCAAAGACCCGCTTCTGATGCACCTGATGAAGCGGGTCTTTGCCCACGAAAGCTTATGCTCCAAAATATCTAGTCTCTACGGTGCTACAGGACTTCTTGCTGTTCTTGCAGATACAGACTAACACGGCTACCTCTCTGGTACCTTATATTTAACAAGAGATGTGAAGAGAAGCTTTTAGCCAACTTTGGCTTCTAAAGGACTTACCGGCATAATGAGCTATTAGGTGGCTGAGGGAGGGGGGCTGGAGGTGGAGGACAGACCAGTCCTGATAGGGAAAGTCGTATTTCAGAATGAGAGTTAATAGAAAATGAGTTTGGTTAAAATTTAAAATTCAGTTCTTCTGATTTGGGACTTAGCTTCTTTCACTCTTCCCGTTGTTTTCACTCACAGAAGTATTTGGTTTTCCTCTAATTGGAGTAGTCCTAGGAAATGTACATTAGTATTTACCAATGCTTTCTGAACCAAAGTTAATGTGGCACCCTCATCTAACACAACAGTGGGAGTTTGACTTTTGGCTTCAGTAGGACAAGATT
Organism: Carettochelys insculpta; assembly: GCF_033958435.1. Classification (NCBI taxonomy): domain Eukaryota; kingdom Metazoa; phylum Chordata; order Testudines; family Carettochelyidae; genus Carettochelys; species Carettochelys insculpta. The sequence continues at coordinate 46,442,263 of NC_134147.1, read as the reverse complement.
TTGTTTGCTTTTCCCCTTTTACTGTGCCCAAATGGAAAGCTATTTCTTAGTGTATAATCATGCAGCTCCTGTGCATTCCTGCATATGCTGCCTCAAACAAAGCAAATTACCATTGTTGTAAGACAAAGGCTTCTCACTCAAGGCAAACAGTATAGCTTGCTATATATATGATGGTGTTTAACTGGGTGCTGCATAGACTGACCTCAATCTTAAAGCTGTAGAAACACACCCAAGTGGCAAGCTAGGAAATGCCAGTTTTTCAAGGGTTGGAAAGAGATGTCCTGTTGGGTAAATACGTGCTCATTATTTCTCTCTACTAATAGACCGGCAGTGGCTAAAATCCTGGCTATAGTGAATTCAGTAGCAAAAGTCACATTGACTTCAGCAAAGCCAGGCTGTCACCCCACATACTTTATTCCTTCTCTTCCATGCTTTTTGTCCTTAAGGCAGTACATTGTTCAAGAGAAGGGGAAGAGCCTGAGCCCCATGGGCAAGACTGCTGTGAGAAGCAGCCTCTCAGAGACTGTGCTAAGTACAGCAGTCCTACACTTGATGGTGAACTTGGACCCAGAGAGGCCTCTGAAAGAGCAACTGCTCCTCTAGAGATCTTGTGGCCCAATTGTGCGTGGTTTTTTTTCTTCCATGTTGCTTATACCTGTCTAACCCAGAAATCACATCAGTGAAGTCAGCGTAATTAATTGGTGCAAAATCAGTGTTAAGCAAGAGGAGAATCAGGCCTGTTGTGCTGGGGTTTTTTAAGGTTGCAAGCAGATAAACTCCTTAAATTTTTATGTTCTCCAAATGGTTGTGAGGCTGGTGTAAGTGTAGCTAAAAAGGACAGAATAGTGGGGTGGGAGAGATGGAATGGAACCGCCTGTAGGTTGGAGATTAGAGGCTTTTGTGCACAAATCCAGAGCAGTGAATAGCCTGGCCAACATCTTAAATAGTCCAGGAGAGCTTCAAAGTCGCCTGCACACAAGCACAGAGGGGGTTGGACACCCAAGATACTCATGCTGTGAGTGTTCATTTGCCAAGAGTATAGCCAAGTTTTAGCGCAAAACTGATCGGAAACAGGCCAACAATATAACATATCCTAGAACTGTGTGCACCTGTACCATAGCGGTTAAACATGCTAATGTGCCAGGGTATGAGCTGTTGGGGGTAGCATTGTAGTTCTCCTTGGCAGTCTCCAAGGCTGCTGGGGTCCAGCTTCTGGTCCTGCTGAAACTGAAGATAAAACTCCGAGGCTTCAGTAGAGCAGGATCAATTCCTGGCTGACAGTCTAGACCAGGGGCCGCTCCAAGGTTTTTGTAAGTGGCCAAGGGCCGTGCTTTCCTCAGAAGGGATGTAGGGTCTGGGGCAGAGGTTGGGTGCAGAAGGGTGTAGGAGGGCTAGTGGGGTCTGAGAGGGAGCTTAGGTGAAGGCATGGGGTTGTCACCTGGGACAGACGATTGGGAGGAAGGGGTTTATGGGTGCAGGAGAGGATTGTGGCTTGGGGGAGGGGCATATGAGGGAGGCGCAGGCTCTGGTTGGGGGCAGGGAGGGGGTTCAGAAGCAGGCTGTGTGTGGCCAGGAGGCGCCTACAATAAGCACCTTCTGGCAGCAGCACACTGAGGTGAGCTCCCAGGCTTGCTAGTAACCCTAGCCCACCCCGTGTGACACTGTGCTGTGGAGGGGGTCTTCACCTGCTGCTCTGTCCCCAGCAAAATCCCTTTGCTGGGCGGGGAGGGGTGGTGCAGTGGTAGCCGCTTGCTCTCCGCCGCCGCCGTGCAGAGAACCACATGAAGTGGCTAGCTGCTTTGGGTGACACAGCTCCGTGCACGGGGGGAGTCAGATTAAAAGTCTTGGCAGGCTGGATCTGGTTCACAGGCTGTATCTTGCCTGCTCCTGGTGCAGACCCTTTTTAGAAATTAAGTGAATAATCACCATTGTCTTTATAGATTCAGACCTATCATTTATAGTCGGTCTGGTGTTGAACCAGCCGTTAATTATAAATACCTGTTAGGTTATAAAATAAATCCTACACCTTTGTAGCTTAATTTCCCATTCAAGTCTGTTCATGCACATTTGGCTGGACGCAAGCGATCGATCCGCCATCACCTTATGCTTTGTGGAGTCTCTAAGACCTTGACAAAGTGGGTGTCATGTTCCCAGTGACAGTGGTAATTCTCCAAACTCTCTCTGCACTGTGTAAATAATTACCCAGGGTGAAAGGAGAATCCATCCCAAGATTGTTGCTGGGTTTTACAGCTGTTTGTGTGGTGAAGTGTACAGGTTCCGAAGTAGGAATACTCTGTGCGTTCGGTTGTAAACTTTGTTGCAAGCCATCTAAAAATAACACAAAAGTGTATAAATCTCCATTGTGTTCAAGATTCTAAAGCTGCCTTTTCTGTGAACAATATGGTAGCAATTTATCTGTGATGCCACTGATTCTAATGATGTGGTGAAACTGTGCTCTCCTGTTTGGGGGTATGCATTCCTTTTCCCTTTTGTGCATGGTTTTAGCATCCTATCCATTGATCTCAGTTACTTGAATTCCCCTTGATTTCCTTACGACTTATGTATGCCACCAGATGAGTGTGTTGGCTGTAATAGTAAAATAAACCTTAAAAATATTCCAAAATGCTCAGCCTATCTAAAGTAATAGTTGGGTTTGGTTGACCATAGAATTGTAGAGTCACAAATACCTGCAATGTGTGCTACTCTTTCCTTGTATTCACTACTTGTAATGTGCTTTATTCTGGGAAGAGGTTAGGTGGAGAACTATTGCAGAGTATTTCAGTATAAATTAGAACATTTTTTATGTGGAAACTTTAGAGCTGGAATTTTTTTCAGCCGTGCTCAGAACTAGAGCTTGGCAAACTTTTGTGTTGGAACCTTTTTCTGGCAAAAAAAGCAGCTTCAGCGATGCTGAAGTGCTTAGCTAATTCCTGCTGGTTTCATTGAATTGTTCATTTGAAAAAAGCTAAAACTTTTTGATTTCTTTGAAAAGAAATGTAGTTTAGAAACCAGAGCTTTTTTTTCCTGCAAGAACGCCAAGGAATGGTGTTCCAGCACCCTTTTTTTCCTGGAGCCGTCATTTTTAAAAGGCGGCTGAGCAGCTCCAAGCTGTGTGTGGCTCTTTAAAGAGCCATTGGCAGCAGCTGCTGCTGCTGAGGCTCCCTTCTGGCTGTCAGCATCCTGCTGGCTGAAAGAGGACTCAGTTTCATTGGTTTAAACAAACCAATGAAATTGAGTCCTGTTATCAGCAGAGCAGGAGGCTGACAGCTGTCTCATCCAGGCTGCAGGTGGGAGAGCCAGAGGGAGCCACAGCAGCTGGGGAAGGTAAATGATCCTGGGTTTTAGGGGGTCGGAGGGAGAGGGGTTGAGCCTGGGGATGGGGCAGTGGCTCAGGCCTCGCTGGGGGTGGAGGTGACGCACGGGGTGGCAGTTTGGGCCCTGCATGGGGAGGGCAGTTAAGCCTGTGTGGGGGAGCTCGGGCCCCTCTGCGTGGACAGCTTGGGCCCTGCAGGTGGGATGCAGTTTGGGCCTTCTTGCGGGGGGCGGGGGGGGGCGGCTTTGCCACATGGGAAGGCAGGTCTCAGGGCAGGGGGAAGGGAGTGGTGGTGGTTTGGGGCTTGAGTTCTGCCCCCTTTTTTTTCTAGAAATGAAGCACCGTTAGAAACAAAATGTCGTGAATTTTATTTTTAACAATTTAAAATAATTTTTAAAAGGCCAAATATCAAATGTTGAAATCTTCCTGAACCATCTCATTCTGCAGAAACAAACTTCTTTTGAAATTGCCAACAAACTAAATCTGTTATTTGCACAGCTTTGCTTACAATCTACCCTCTCATCCTACAGTCTGAATATCTCGTGGTTTTCAACTCAGACAATTGGGTTTTTTTGTTTGTTTTTTTTTTTGTCTACCTGGCATCTTCATTTTCCATGTGTGAATGAGAGCCTTTGTGTGTGACAAGATCTGCAAAATCTGTCCTTTTCTCCCTAGGCTGGATCCACACGCAAGAGCCCCTTCAAAAAGGCAAAAATCCATGTGTGGAGGTCGAAACAGTGGCAGTTGAAAGGGAGCGACCGCATGCTAATAGCGGATTGATGGGTTGACCCGCCCTTTCGCAGGGCCGCTGTGGTCTTTCGAAAGGGAGTGTCCCCACCGCTCCGGTCTTTCGAAAGGGAGTGTCCCCACCGCTCCAAGCTCTCCTTCGAAAAAAGGGAGGCAGGAAACCCTGCAGATGGGGTCCCATGGCTGACAAGCCCTTACGGGGCTGCAGCCAGCTGTTCCCTTAAAGGGCCGCTCCCTCCACCTTCCACTCTGCATGGGTTGAGTGCTGCCTAGCTGTCCCCAGCCTGGCAGAGCCAACTCGTGCTCCAGGATGGAGGCACAGCAGCAGCTCCTGCAGGAGGACACCCTCATCCTGGAGACACTGCAGTCAGTGCTCTGCACTGTCACCGCAGCCGCCCTCCATCTATTTGGGTGACTGAGCAGTCCCCCCCAGGCTGTGGGACACCACCGAGTTCATCCTGGTGCCCTGGCACCTCTGGAGCCACCCAAGCAGCACCGGCTGGTGGGAGCATCTGGTGCTGGGGGAGTGGAATGATGAGAGGTGACTGTGGCAGTTCTGCCTGTCGAGATGGACCTTCGAGGAGATCTGCCCCTGGCTCGCCCCCACCCTCTGGCACGAGGACACCTGCATGCAGCCAGCCCTCACCCTGGAGAAGTGGGTCACAATCGCCATCTGGAAGCTGGCCACCCCGGACGCCTACTGCTCTGTGGGACAACAGTTCGGGGTGGGCAAGGCCGCTGTCAGGGCCGTACTTATGGAGGTAAGGCAGGCCCAGGTCACATGCCCCCTGCGGGTGAGTGGGGGGCCAAAGCAAGGGGAATCCCTGGGTGCAGGAGCAGGCCGGGAAGGGGCATGGCTGGGACGGGGGCAGGAGGGGACAGCCTATTACACCCTCATGGAAGCACACATCCCCCTCCCCCTCATGCAGGTCGTCAGAGCCATCAACGTGATGCTGCTGTACAGGGTTATCTGCCTGGGGGATCCAGATGCCGCCGTCGCAGGCTTCCAGGACCCAGATTTCCTGAACTGCTTTGCTGCATTGGATGGTACACTCCTCCTCCTGTGCACTGGCACAGAGCACTTGCCAGTATGTCAACAGAAAGGGCTACTAGTTGGTGGTCCTCCAGGCCCTGGTGGATGCAAGGGGCTGGTTCACAGACATCTACGTGGGCTGGGCTGGGCTGGGCGCACCCACGAAGCCCAGGTCTTCCAGAACTCTGAGCTCTGCTGGCGCATGGGGGCCAGCACATTCGTTCCCCCAGCAGGAGATCACAGTGGGTGGGGGGGACATCACCGTGACGCTCTGCATGGTGGCAGACGTGACCTACCCCCTCCAGCTGTGGTTCCTGTGGCCATGCATGGGACATCTCAGGCCCACCCAGGAGGTGTTCAGACAGTGCTTCAACCACGCCTGCAGCAGCATGGAGCGGGCCTTCGGGTGCCTTAAGCGGCAGTGGAGGTGCCTGCACACGTGGTTGGAGGTCGGGGTCCTCAGCGTGCCTCAGGTGATGTCCACCTGTTGTGTCCTCCACAACATGGTGGAGGGCAAGGGGAATGCCTGTGTTCGGGGGTGGGGAGGGGGGTGGGGGGCAAGGTGGCCGATGCTGGCTGCAACCAGCTAGGCAGCACCCGCATCTGCCAGGCCCACCAGGATGGCCTCCGTATTAGGGAGGCCCTCAGGCAGGCCTTTTGCAGATGGCCGCCTGTCACCCGCACCCCCCACCTGCACTTCCACCCCATGGTGTCCCCGCCATCACTACCCCGACCCCCGCCACAGGCCCCACCAGCACCGCACCCACACATCCACCACCTACCATCTCTCTCTGAGGAGTGCGGCACAAGGGGGTGTATGGTAGATAAACATTTATCAACAAGTGGATGGTATGTGCAACTAGGTACAGGTGGGGGGACATGGTGTGGAGTGGGGCGGGAGGCACCTAACTGGGAGGGGGCAGGGGACTCTGAACCTGGAGCGGGGATGAGGGGGCACCTAACTGGGAGGAGGGTGGGGGCCTCATTCCAGGGCCAGGGTGGTGGGCCATGAGCTCCATTGACCCCTGGATCCCCTGCCTCCCTGGGTGCAGGGTCCCTGGCGGGTTGGGGCAGGGAGGGGTTGGGGAGCAGTGGCAGGTAAGGGTGGGGTGGGGGCAGCGGGAGCAGGCTCGATGGAGGGGCCCACTGGGGGCCAGGAGGTGGGCAACATTGGACACATGCTCCTGGAGCGTCGTGCCAATGCCCTCCAAGGTGTTCAGCAGCCTCTCCCGGGCTGTTCTCCACCACTCCAGCTCAGCCTTCACGAGCCACGGGTGCTGCTCAGCCCCCTTGGCCTGGCTCCAGCTGGCTAGGTTCTCCTCGGCCTGGTGATGGGCCCTCTGGCTGCAGCCCTGATGGTGTGTGGCATGGGGTTGGGGCCTGGCCACCCTCAACATCCACTGAGGGGCTTTTGGGGGCAAGGGATGGTGCTGGGCTCTCCCGGCCCATGGATGGTGCAACTGTATAGAGTGGGGGACAGCATGTCAGTTACGTACTATGGCCTGGGGAGGGTCTGGCCGTGGGCTGCACCCCTCCCCCCCGGGCACCCCTCCCCCACGGGCTAGGCCTCCCATCCAATGGCACAGCAGTTGGGGGGCTTCTCACACAGGTGGCCCTTCCCAGCCTGTGGTGCGTGGTCCCCAGGTGCTGTCCAGCACTGACTGGCTGCCACCCTTCTGTCGTTTGGGGTAAGTGCTGTCTGTCACTGGTGGGCCGCCACAGGGTGCCATGTACCATTGCGGGGTGGCATGTGTGTGGCCTGGTATCACTGGTTCTGTGTGTGGCCGCTGAGTCCTCCCATCCCATGGACTGGGGTGCCCAACCCATATCCCATGGACTGGGGTGTGCAACCCCGCCGTGTATGTACTAACGGGTCTTTTGACAGCATCCAGGGATTCCTGGCTCCCAGTTGTCTGGCTGGATGAGCAGGAGGGGATGTAGATCACGAGGTCCCTCTCCTCGCTTGACCACTTGGCAGTCACATTGGGCTGCTCTTCTGCTTCTGGCTGTGGCTCATCCACTGATGTCTCCAGGACCACTGGAGGTCTGGAACTGTCCTGGCTCCCCAGAATGCTCCCGGAAGTAGGGACATGTAGCTGGGGCTGTTCCGGAGCTGCCGGCCTGGTCCAGGCCTGGGCATAGCCCTGCCGGAATTCCTTAACTTTACTGTGTACCTGTTCTGCACTGCGCTCCGGGTGGCCCCGTGTGAGGAGACCGTAGGCCAGGCGGGCAAATGCTGTGGTGTTTCGCTGCTTGAAACCCTTCTCATGAAGGACATCCTTCTCTTTCCAGAGACCCAGGAGGTCCCGCAGCTCCTGCTCCTTCCAGGAGTGGGTTTTTCACCCCCCTCCACAAACCCTGGGAGCATGCGGTGGCTGTGTGCTGGCCCTCATTTTGTCGCTCGGGGTGCAGCTGGAGCTCGTGCTGGGGCTGCTCCTAGCGCACGCTCAGCTTCTTGCCATGGGGTTCTTGCCTGCGAGCTGCTTTAACGTGGCCGGACGCAGGGATCTTAGAGCCCCATTGCTGCTGGCTGCAGTGGCCCCGCACTCCAGCTGACTGACACCATGGCAGACCCCTCTTCCAAAAAAAAGGGATGTGGAGCATCTACATGTGTACTCATTCAACTGAGTTTTTCAGAAGGGGATGATCTTCCTGATACGGGATCAGAGTTTGCATTTAGTCAACTGCTCCCTGTTCTTTTGATTTTTCTTTTGAAAGAAGGCGTTGCACGTGTATACCCTCCTTGTGCTCTTTCGAGCGAGGGCCACATATTTCAACATTTCGTGTATGCGTAGACACCACTCCTAAGTCTGTCAGTATGCCTTCGTGAACTTGTACAGGCAGTAATATGGAAGTGGTGGGTCACAAAAATAAAGCCATACAGTATCACAGCAAAACTTGTTTCCTGGACCAACTTTGTACTTGATTTAATCGGGAGTTGCTTCAGTAAGTCAGTGGAGGAAAACAAACCCAAATTCCTTCTTACCTAGACCCCAATACAAGGAAATTCTTTCACCCAATTGAAGGACTTTACAACATGTAGTAATAATACTTAAAGCTTTTGATTGACGTACATGAAACTGGACTAGATGACCGCTGAAGGTCCCTTACAGTCCTGTGATTCTGTGATATCACAAAATGCTTCGGCGGTGATTAAGGATTGTTTCTGGTTTATGGGTGGGGAAATGAGAGAACTGAGCAACAGATAAAGGAGGTCATTGGTGAAGCTGAGAATCAAGTCCAGGTCTCTGTCTTTCAGTGAAGCATGTCTTCTGAACAACAAAGATGTATGTGTAGTTTTATTGAACAATAATAGGAATTATTTCATGGTTATGTAGCTTTGTAGGGTAGTTGAAGATACTCTGCTAGACACAATACGCAAAATCTCCATCTCCTTCTTTTCGAACAGCAGGGAAAGGGCCATTACCTCCTTGCTGATATTACTGGGAGCTTGAGTGAAGGAGAGAGGCTGTTAAGGACCCAGTTGAGATGCTGTGAGATTCAGATTCAGGTGAAGAGTAAGACCATACCGTGGAATGGCAGCAGGAATTGTATCTTCCCCTCCATCTCCACCCCTAAAAGTCAAATGACTGAACTGATAAATCTCGTTTTTCTTGTTGTTTGATTCTGGAATTGCCTGTCTGTGTTACCAAGGTGTGTGTAAAAACATCTTAGGTATGTTCTAATTTGTGCAATTGGAATTATCTTTGGCATAGTTCTCATTTTCACACCACCTTTTTTTTCCACTTTCATTTTTTTATTTTGCTCTTTGCTTTGGGGCATTTAGTTCTTTTCTTTTTAAAAGCATTTAAGATATGGTTTCTCCTATAAAGCTTGCTGCTTAATTGTGAAGTTTTTCCAGCTTTCTCTCCCATTATACAATGCTATCTGTGAATACAGATTCTGCGGGCAGGTTACAAAGAACAGATCTATTAGTATGTGTGGAGAATTTTTAAGGGGTAGTTCTTATGCTACCTGAATACCTTATGATGTATACTCACAAAAGAGTCAAAACAAAGTTTATTTATATGCATCGTACAGGGTGTGAAATTGAAATGAATTCATATTGTTTGAGTACTTTTCAAAAAGGAATGCATTTTCAAATCACTAAGAGCAGGAACAAGAAAATTGAGTTTGCATAATTTCTGTGCACACCCCACACTAAAGGTAAAACCCAGATAATCACTGTTCTTTCTCACATAGGATTCTGCGATGTACTTCTGGCTGATGCGTCACAGAAAACTTAGGGTTTTAACACTTTAGGGTGTCTCTGGGTAAATTTTTCTTGGGAGCAGATTATAATTAAGGGGTTTGGGATCTTCGCTGAGAGCGCTCACCCTGACAGCTAGTGCCAATTGTCTGTTTCCGAGCCGGCTAGGGGTTTTTACAGAGACCAGGGAGGTGAGGTAATGTCTTTCACTGGGTTAAATTCCGTTGGCGAGAGATTTTACAGGTGCGCCAGTTTTTGGGTGCTAGGTTTAAAGATTGCTTTATTTTAAGGGTTTCCTTTTCAGAGGTGGTGCTCTTTGTATCTGAAACGTGGGGTCTCTTGTAGTGCCTCCTGGTAGACATCCTAAAGCATTAGCCAGTTGTAACGTAGGCCTTGGTCACTGATGGGCTAGCGTTAAGTGTAGGAGTGGGAATCATCTGTCTTTCAGGGAACTGGCAAATATCCAGGCTGCCAGGGCAACTCCTGGTACAACTGGTTATAGGCTGGTTTTATAGCAAGCAAAGTAATGTTGATGGACAGACCTGAACTCCTGGTTGCCTGTGACTTGGTGCCAAAGGGCACCATCAACTTAGACAGCAGATTAGTATTTTAAAAGTACTGTCTAAAGCTATTCTTGAATGAGATTAGGAAACTTTCCCTATATTTATAGGTTGTGCATGCTATACATTTGACATGCGTGTACAACAAGGTTCACTTATTCACCTATAGTAAGTCTTCATGTGCTGTTAGTCTTTCACAGCAACAGTGTGGAGGGGAACTCTTTTTTAAAACCACAAATTGGCTGGGAGCAGACAGGCAAGAGAAGCACTAAAAAACAACTGATGGGTTTGATTGGGGTTTTAGCTAGCTGTTTGTTTTTAAAACTTTCTTTGAGCAGCCAAAAAATTCTTTAACATAATGTAGTGGGTGTGGTGTGGGGAACTGCTATTTCCCGTCAGAACATTTGTCATCATTTAAGATCAGAAATAGTCTGGAAAATTGATGTTACTATGACTCTTCATTGCTGGTACTTATTCTTCTGTTCAAAATAGTTTGTCTTGCTTTTCCTCATCCTTCCAATGCTGCCCACTGAGTCCTGTCTGATATATAGGTAGTGAACTCTCGTGGGCAGGGTACTGCCTCTTGCTCAGTGGAGATCACGTTCTTGTGCTGAAGTAAAAGAAATTTGTCATGACTGAAGTTGTAATAAGCAAAGTTAACTATCTGAGGTGTTGCTGCTTTGCCTGGCAACCAAATATCATACTAGTGGAAAAAAAAATGTCCTGTCAAATACTCTGTCTCCCCAAGGCAAAACATAATTTAATTGCATACTAAATCATCCCAGCCATGAAACTCGCTAGGAAGGTCCTGGGGTAGTGGTGTCCTGTGACTGTGAGGGAGATCATGATTGAACACTTGGCGTCTTCTCCATCTTCCCTCTTGAAATGGTTTTAAGATGCCTCCTCCAGTAGTCCGCATTGCTGGAATCTAGTCTTGAAGTGACACAGGCACGTGGTGATGTCATCAGTCAGATCTTCACGTGACAAACAACATGCTCGCTGATCTAGCGGAGAGTGGGTAGGTTTTAGGCAGCTGGTTCTTACTGACTTTCAGCAGGAAGGTGATGTCTAACTCCCTTCAGTCTCTCTTTGAAAACCAGAATCTCAAACACTTCCGTAACAGGTACTGTATTTCTTTAGCACTGGGTTTCTGTGTTTCTCATCCTATGCACTACCTGATTTTCTAGACCCTGTGCTGTCTGTGGCAGGTAATGTATTAATCTGTCTTTAAAAAGAGCCCAGCCCATTTTGGGTAATACTCAGAGTCTCGAGTGATGGGACCACATCAGTTTTGACAGTTAAGTGAGGATTTTGGCACTTCCAGTGTAAATGAGTGTGGCATCTCACAAATCTATGCTCAGCTTACTCTACCACTGATGTCTTTAACTAGCTTGTCTGTTAATGCCTAGTGATTGTTGGGGGGTTGTGGGTCTGGGTGGCAAAAACCATTGCCTGCTAGGCAGTCCACAGAAGCAATTTTGGTAGAACCCCCAACTTTGTTTTCTTTTTGTTGCGCCTCCACTGCCACCATACAGACACACATGTAACTTGTCTGTCTTGATTGACCTTTTTTGTTTGCCCTTTTCATTTGCTTTCTGCTCCTGGTAAATTACTCTGAGCCTTCTCTCATGTATCTCTGTATTTGATGTGATTCTTTCCTCTTAAGAGCTTTTAACCGTGTGAGGAAAACCCTCTTATTTGCACACAGTGGCTACTAATAGGGGCTGGAGAAGGTTTAGCCTCTTGTGGAGATGGTCTTTATTCATACATGCCAGGCTAGAGTTCCTTGGGTGTTTTTACGTATATCTGCACTCATTTGTTCAATGTCCTGGAGGCATTTAAAATATGCAGCAGTTTGTCATGTTATATTTTTTTCTGTGCAACTGCTGCTTGTCTTTCTGTGTGTGTGTGTGTGTGTGTGTGTGTGTGTGTGTGTGTGTGTGTGTGTGAGAGAGAGAGGGAGAGAGAGAGAGAAGTCACTTGGTACAAGCTGTAAGAGTCTTTGCATGCTTGATTTGTGGAGGCCTCTGTCTGCTTTTTGTGTCGAGAGTGAGCATGATTCTTTGTATTAGACACCATGTCTGCAAGATTCCTGAACACCTGGGATGCTGGTGACAACTCCATAACATCCATAAAACATGAGCTTGATAAAATTCTCTTGCTTAGAAATGTTCTATGTACTTGGCCTCCTGATTCAAGTCATAAATTCTGTTGGACTTGGTGCAATTGAGAAGGAAAGTCCTCCACAAGGAAAACATCATACTGGATCCAAAGGAAAGGATCTCATAGTTGGGACCCCGCTTCTTGACGATGTCATGGTAGCCTTGCGCTGAGGATACACTTTGGGGGCAGCGGGCCCCGGTTATTAGGAAGAATCATAGAATACTAGGACTGGAAGGGACCTTGAGAGGTCAAAGTCCAGTCCCCTGCCTTCATGGCAGGACCAAGTACTGTCTAGACAATCCCTGATGGACATTTATGTAACCTGTTCTTAAATATCTCCAGAGATAGAGATTCCACAACCTCCCTAGGCAATTTATTCCAGTGTTTGACAACCCTGACAGTTAGGAACTTTTCCTAATGTCCAACCTAAACCTCCCTTGCTGCAGTTTAAGCCCGTTGCTTCTTGTTCTATCCTCAGAGGCCAAGAAGAACAAGTTTTCTCCCTCCTCCTTATGACACCCTTTTAGATACCTGAAAACTGCTATCATGTCTCCCCTCAATCTTCTCTTTTCTAAGCCAAACAAGCCCAATTATTTCAGTCTTTTTTCACAGGTCACATTCTCTAGATCTTTGATTATTCTTTTTGCTCTTTTCTGGACCCTTTCCAATTTCTCCACATCTTTTTTGAACTTCAGTGCCCAGAAATGGACACAGTGCTCCAACTGAGAGTAGAGGGGAAGAATGACTTCTTGTGTCTTGCTCACAACACACCTGTTAATGCATCCCAGAATCATGGGTTTTTTTGTGTTTTTTGCAACAGCATCACACCATTGACTCATATTTAGCTTGTAGTCTACTACGAGCCCTAGATCTCTTTGTGCAATACTCCTTCCTAGACAGTGGCTTCCCATTCTGTAGGTGTGAAAAGTGTAATACAGACTTAACCTCTCAAGTCTGGCACCCTTGGCACCTGATGTGCTGAATGAGAAAATTTGCCAGACTGTGGGAGGTCAGTATTGTCTAGCAGCCTTCCTACACTTCCACTGCTTCGTGGGCTCTTAAAATACATTTAGGGGGGAAGTTACAGCTAAATGATAGAATAGAGAGGTGCCAGGACTTGTAGCTGTAAACAAACTTTATGGGACCCATAGATACTTGGTCATTCAGCTAACTAAAATCATGCCAGATTGCGGATGTTGCCAGATGAGAGTGTGCTGGACTTGAGACATTCAACCCACAGCAAATGCAGATTCAATTATTAGAAATAGCTGGTTTGGAAGAACCACATGGTGAATTGCCTGCTGGGTGGAAATGTTGCCACCTTAAGATATCTAGATTCAGTCATATGTGGTGACGTGCTGGAGGCCAGTGTGGGAGTGCATGTAGATACCAGTGAAATAGTGAAAAGCAGGAAAAAAGTCCTGGAGGCCAAATACAGGCAACTAGGTAAGAGATTCACATCCCGACCCTCAACTGTGGCAGTTTCGAAAATGCTTCTCGTTTTCATGCTGAGAGCTGTTAAGACAGGCAGAAGTGCAGGATCTCAGAGGATGGATGAGACTGCAGGGTTTGGAAGAGGGGTTTCAGTTTGAGAAAATGGGACAATTCTTGATGGAAGGAGTAGGAGTCTATGCAGGAAAGATGGGCTGCACCTAAACCAAAAGGAAAGCAGATGGCTGGTATGTAAAATAAAAAATGTTGGGGAGGAAGGCCAACAGTTGCAGAGGAGCACAGTTTGGACAGATACACCGTTTAGGGCAGGATTTATTAAAGGGGATAGTCTATATCATAATACAGATGAGGATACAGGTAGATAGGAATGGAAGAGAAACAGTCAAAAGAGTCCCATAGAATTCTATCACACAGAGGCAGACAACGAAATACAGTAGACTCCTGTATAACACAGGGGAGTCAGGAAACTGAAGGAGGGCACCAGCCCTGGTCAGTTTCCTGGCTGTAGCAAGTGGAGGGGAGCTGTGGAGCACAAGGTTCCCAGCTCCCTGCCACCGTGGGAGCCAGGCGCAGCTGTCTGCCTGTCCAGCTTCCCCCAGTGGGGGGAAGCCAGGGGACAGACACCTGCAGGGGTGTGGTTTCCCACAGCTGGGAGAAACCACACCACAGCAGCTCTCTACCTGCCTGTCTCCCCCAGCTGGGGGCCAGGGGGGCAGACAGCTGCTGCCATGGGGCTTCTTCCCTTCTTCCCCCAGCTGGTGGAGCCTGGGGCTGGAGTGCTTTCAATTTGCATTTAACTCACATTAAATGTTCATTAAATCAAAATCGTGTGTACCAGGGGATTACTGTACTGGCAAATTTTGTAAGTGCTGGTACCCAAATGCAAGAAGTCTAAATACTAAGACAGATGAACTTGAGTGCCAGGTATTAAATGAGGATATTGATGTAATAGGCATCACTGAACTTGGCAAAGTAACGGTAATCAATGGGACACGTGATACCAAGGAAAGAGGTGTGTAGAAATGGCACGGTAAGTAGTGCTGATGGAGGAATGGCACAATATGTGCAAGAAAGCATAGTCAAAGGATAAAATGCTTAAATGAATTGAACTGTACCATGGAATCACCAAGGATCAATATGCCATTTAATACGTCTCTAGCCCAGCATTCTCTTGTCCAGCAGCGTTCCCTGCCGGAATAAGAGTACAGTGATGCTGATTAGAGAGGCTGCAAAACCAAAGCCCAGTATAATGAGGGATTTCAACTATCCCTTTACTGGCTGGGTATGTTTCACTTCAGGATGGGATGCACAGAAAAATTCTAGACACTACTAACAACTCCTGGAGCACCTAGTCCTGAAACCCACAAGAGGGGGTGCAGGGCAATTCTTGATTTGGACTTTGGCATACAAGGTCTGATCCAAGTGGAGATTGTAGATGAATTGTTTGATATTAATGACAATAATATAATTAAATATAAACATCCCTGTAAAGGAGAAAATGTCAAAAGAAACTCCTTGCAGTTGCATTTAATTTAAAAAGGGGAACTAGACAAAAATGAGGCAGTGAGTTAAAAGGAAGAGTCACGAGTAAAATGCCTTCAAGCTTCATGGAAACACTTCTTAAAAAGCCATAACAGAGGCTCAAACTGTGTGCACCCCCAAATAATTATAAATAAGAGGATCAAAAATGCTCTTATAGTTCAACAACAGAGATAAAAAGATCAGATCAAAGATAAAAAGATAACCTTTGAAAATTGGATGTCATGTCCCCTGGTGGAAAGTAGGAGTATACACTCTGGCAAATCAAATGTAAAAATGGAGTTAGGCAGGCTGAGAGAGAACATTTACTGGTATGTGTGTCTTTTCTGGTTGCTCTTCAGATTTAAGTATATCAGAAGTTGGAAGCCTGCCAAAAAGTCAGTGGAACCTCTGGGAGACGTAGGTGTGAAAGGCACACTGGGGAAGATAATGCCATTGCAGAGAAGCTAAATGAATTATTTACCTCCATCTTCCCTGCAGTGAATGTGAGGGAGACTTCACACCTGAACCATTCTTTTTAGGTGACGAGTTTGAGGAATTGTCCCAGATTGAGGTGTCACTAGAGGAGGTTTTGGAACAAATTGATAAATTAAACAGGAATAAGTCACCAGGCCAGATGGTCTTCACCCAAGAGTTCTGAAGGAATTCAAGAATGAAATTGCAGAGCTAACATCTGTGGTACATGACCTACTGCTTAAATCAGCCTCTGTTCCAGATGACTGGAGGTTGCCTAATGTAGTGCTGATTTGTATAAAAAAGCTTAACTGGCCTCTGAAACCTAACCTGAGTACCTGGCAAATTTTGTTGAAACTCTAGTAAAGAACTGAATTGTCAGACACATAAGATGAAGATAACGTGCAGGTAGGGGGAAGAATCAACACAGCTTTTATAAAGGGCAATCTTGTCTCACCAATCATCTACAACTCTGTGAGGTCAGCAAATATGTGGACAAATGTGATCCTGGGATATGGTGTATTTGGACTTTCAGAAAGCCTTTTGGCCGGGTAAGGATTCAGGGGATAAGAGGTCCTCATATGGTCAGTTACTAGTTAATGGATATGAACAAAAGGTAATAGTGAATGTTGTCTTATCACAATGGAGATAAATGGCATGGTTCTTCAAGGCTCTATACTGGGACTAATGCTGTTCAATGTGTTTATAAATAAGCTGGAGAAAGGGGTTGGCTGGTGATACAACAGTACTCAAGTTTAACTTGAAAGCTGACCGAAGAGTTAAAGAATCTCACAAAAATGGATGACTGGGAAAGGAAATGGCAGACAAGATGCCATGTAAAGTAATGCACTTTGGAAAACATAAGCCCAATTATATGTACAAATAGTGGGACTGAATGAGGCACTTTCACTAAAGATCAAGGAGTCATTGTAGATAGTTCTCTGAAAACATCCGCTCCATATATAGCAGAAATCAGACACACTTAAGGCTATCGGGAACCAATAGGAGAGAGATAAATAAGATAGTAAATATCATACTGCCACCGCATAAATCCATAGTATGCCCACATCTAGAATTTCATGAGCAGTTCTGTTCACTCCATCTGAAAAATGAATTGGAAAAAGTACAGAGACAACAAAACTGATTTATGATATGGAACAGCTTCCATACGAAGAGTTGGATTGTTCAGCTTTAGAACAGCGACTGTGGGGGTGGTGGAGGAATAAAACCCTAAATGGTATGGAGGAAGTGAATAAGGAAATGTTACCCCTTCTTATAACAAAAGAACTACAGGTCACCCAATTAAATTAATACGCAGAAGATTTAAAACAAAATAGAAGGAAGTATTACTTCCTACAACACTCTGTCCACCTGTGGAACTCACTGAGAAGGGATGTTGTGAAGGCCAAAAGAATAACTGCAATTAGAAAAAGAATTAGATAAGGTCCTGATGGTTAGACCCCTCAGTGGTGTTAGCCAAGATGGTCAGCGAGACATCTCAATATTCTGGTTTTCCCTATGCTGATGACTCCTAGAAGTAGAAACTGGATGACGGATGGATTATGCAGCAAATTTCCCCATTCTGCTGATTCCCTCTGAAGCAGCTGGCACAGGACTCTGTCACAGCACAAGATATTGGGCTAAATGGGCCATTGGCGGCATATTAATAAACTGCATACAAGTGTCTGTTCTGGGGGTGATAATCTATTGCTGCGGCGTTACTGTTAGGGACCATGCACACCACAGCTATGCACAGGGAGCTCAGGTGACTCTTCGAGAAATGGTATCTGGATTTTGCTCAAGGTCGGGAGGGAACTGCTACCAGTGTGGTTGGGTTTTTGTAGGTTTGAAGGTCAGAAGGGACTGTTGGCTAATTTAATCTGACTGCTTGCATATCTAGTCATTGAATATTGCTCAATAATTCCCATGTCAGTTGGTAACCTCACTGTTTACCTGTATTGCATGCAGAGGTGCGTGGCCAGTGCCCCCCTTGACATATTAGCTTCATTGGCCTTTTGAGTTACTTCCCTCTCTTGGTTCTCCTCCTATCTGACCTCTTCC
Organism: Carettochelys insculpta; assembly: GCF_033958435.1. NCBI lineage: Eukaryota > Metazoa > Chordata > Testudines > Carettochelyidae > Carettochelys > Carettochelys insculpta. Next base: position 46,424,732 of record NC_134147.1, on the reverse strand, counting down.
CCAACTTCCCCGTGGGTCCTCTCCTCTTCCACAGTCTGGGGTTGGCTTTATAAGTTCTGTCATTAGCCCTTTGCTCCTCTCCATTTACACCTTTTCGTTAAGTAGTTGTATGATCCACATGGCTTGACCAATAGTCTGATCAGTCTCCATGTGGATGACTTGAAAAAAACCTCGCTCCCCCCCCCCCCACGCACTAAATTATCTCCTCATGTCCTATCCTGAATCTCATCTTGTCTGTCTGTCTCCTGTTGGATGTTTTGTCAGCATAAACTGGACATGGGCACAGCCTTTATTTGTGACATCACTTGGGCTACAGTCTGGGGACTATGTAATATTTTTCCCCCTTTCTCTTGTCTCCCCTCCTGTCCAGTCCAAATCTGTCTGTTTCATTCTCCTCTGAATCTTAACCATCATAGTCAACTTTCTTGTTCAGGCTCCTACTTAGATTACCATATCTTCCCCTTTGGCTTCCCAAACAAACCGAATTAGTCCATGCTGCCATTTACCACCTTTTTTTTTTTTCTGTGTAGAATCCCTCTCCTTGAGTCCCTCAGTAGGCTTCTCATCGTGGCTTGTATCAGATTAACCCTTCTAGTCATGACTTTGACAGTGCTATATAATTCTGTCCTTACCTACTTACTGTCCTTCTTCAAACCTCGCGTAGTCCAATATCGGTCTGACTGTGCTTTTCCACTTGCAACTCTTGGTATGGATAGCTGAATCGCCTTAGTTGAAACACGCTGTACTGTGAACGGATGGTAAATAATTTACAAAAAGTGAGGCCGTGTGTAGGTTAAGCTTGAACTTTGTCACACCCTTCTTGTTGAAGCAGACTTTCAGCTCTGAATCACAGCAGACAGGGCTTTGTTTATAAGATGGAATTTGAAACCATTTAAGTGTAAATGAGACAAAGCAAAATTCATTGGATGAAGCTAATAAACCAGTGATCCTGTGGAACAAAGGACTGTAAAGCATTTCCTGAAACTCATCTCCTGTCTCTCATCACAGCTTCTGGTACAAAGCAACGTCAAATCCACCTGTTCTTGCACTTCAGTGGCTAATGTAAAAGTTTCTAAGCCACAAACTGAGATGTTGTATCAGGAAACAGCATTTCATGGTGATGGGAACAAAACTAACTATGAACTTGGAAAGATATTGTAGAAAGAACAGATTCTTATTTCAGATAAGAAACAATACACACGCTTGCAAAGACTATTCAAAATACTGCCTTTGGGAAGCAGATAAGTGATGGTCTCATTTTTAAATATTGGGGTGACTTCAGCCAGAAGGCATCAACTTGCTCAGGATCACAGAGGGAATTTGTCAAAGCCAGGACGAGAAACAAGGAGTCTCTCTCTTACGCTGCTGTGCTTGTCTTTCACCCGCTTAGTGGGCAGTTGTGCACATTGGTCCTCCTGACCCTCTTGCTTGTTAGTTGAAACCTGTGGACGAGCTCTACTTCTCTCTGCAGTGCTAGTTCTGACAGTTGTGCTTCTGTCTGAGCAGTCACTGGAGAAGGAATACTAGGTCTTTTGATATCACATCCCTGCGGATAGCGATCATCTGCATGTTCAGGTGTGTACAATGAAACAGGCACAACAAAAGACTTTTTTTTGTTTCCTCAGCGACGTCCTCAGTAATACTATGACAGTTCCACTGACTGCACTGAACATTAAACCAAGGGCCTCCTGCCCTCCCCCAGCCCCTGCATTGTCCCGAGCTTCCTTCTGTGCACCCTGGCTGGCTCCAAATGCTGCCAGGGAAGGAGGGATGGGATTGGGCAGGCTGCCCAGCATTCCATCTGGCAGAGCTGTCCTACTAGCCTGGCTTCTCTGCATTGGATGCCATGTAGTGGGGTTCAATGGGAGCACTAAGCTGCAGAGCCTTCCCCAGCAGTGGCCCTTGATCTCTGCTCAGGCTAGGTCTGCACTAGCCGCCAAAGATCAAATGCTTAGGTTTGATCTTCCAGGCCACCACTTTGAGCATTCGTGAAGTGGCGTGTTCCAGGATCAGTGTTGAACCCGGAACTCCTTGTGAGCTGCAAGGATTAGGGAATGTTGGTGGGAGGAGCTCTCCTGTGGACATTCTGCAGTGAGGACAGGGACCAATGTCGATGGCTGCAAAATTGATTTTAGGTGCACAGTTGGCATACCTAAAACTGTGTAACAGCCGTTGAGCTTCCTGGTAAGTGTAGACATAGCCTCAGTCTGACTCCCACCCTGGCAGAAAGGGGGAAGGAAGGGCTTGGGGTGGGGGGCAGGGTTGAGGCAGAAGCTGGGGGTGCTGGTGGAGAACTCTTGGGCTACGCATGCTCGTGCTTGTCTTCCCTACCCCTTGTGCACACCCCTGAGTAGAAGGATTGACACTGCTTGATTATTAGCAGGTCAGATACTTATTTCAGACAAACTAACAGCTAAGAACTAAGTAGTGACTCTAATGGAAAGCATCTTCTCTCAGCAACAGGCAACTGTCATGCACATGACACTTCAGGTTGACAATACAGCTTGAGTAAAGATGAGCTCTTTTTTACTCATCGTGGTTTTCCAAAAGGGGAAAAGGTATAATTTTGCCAAACTGGTAATTTGACTTTTTTTCTTAAAGCATTGAGAGGAGCTGTCAAAGGTTTTGTTATGGCTTGTCTTTGGATATTGGTATTTTACTTGAAACTGATCGAGATCTCAAAAGAAAAATCACAAATGATCTTCTGAAATCTTTTTGGATTGGCTCTACCACCCAATCTCTTCATCTGAAGTATAAGCCAGAATATAAAGCTTTGTTCTTGCACACAAAATTGACAGGATATTTATTTGGTGTATACTAAATATAAATTGGCCTAGTTTTGAATGTGTATTTAGGGCTTTGAATATTAGTATTTTCAAGAGAGAAGTTTTAAAACTTTTCTTATTCCTGTGCTGAGGTTTATTAAAAACTTTTCTTTGGTTCTTTTATTAATGACTCCTTCCAAGTCTGGTTATTCAAAGTACACTTGGCAGCAAGGTATTATACATTATGATTTATTAACAGAAAGTTAAGGCTTTGATGCCAATTACATGATGAAACACCAAGATATAAATGAATACTAAATTTTTATTAGACACGTTTAAAGAGTTTACATGGTCCCATAATTGTTCATGGAACTTCACATAAAATATGACACTCTGCTCCTAGATGCGTACAAGATTAAAGGCTCGACACAGTCTTCCACAGTGAGATATGAAGTGAAGACATGCTCCATGTGAAGACATATGGCAGTTTAGCCGGTTGAGTGTGGCTAGTTGGTTTGAACAGTGTGGCTAGTTTTGCTGGAGTGGTAGCACGCCAAGGATTTAACTTTATGCAAAGGTATATTTTGAAATTGTTCATATTCATATTTAACATTAAATTTACTTTGAGATTCATACATGTTCTCAGTGGAATTATTTTTCTCCTTAACATTTAAATATTGGCACGTTGCTAGTTAATAAGGTGGTCAGACACTTTCAGTATTTCTTGACATGAAAAATGGAGTCTCGCTAATTATTTTTACCCTTCATGTGAAAGTACTATTTTATAACAACTATCTTCTCGATCTCTCTGAAGATGAAAACATACCAAAAATTCTTATACCATCTTTTAAATGTACACTTGTATTGACAAATATCAAGTAGTCCTGTAGCACCTTAAAGACCAGTAAATTTATTTATTAGGTCATGAGCTTTCGTAGATAAGATCCACTTCTTCAGATTCAAGTTATATTTAGTTAGTTTAAATTCCCAACCCAACACATTTTTCTTACACACTTAAATAGTTTGAAATACATGAAATCAGTCATTGCTAAGTGTTGCATAACTCGAAAAAGAGCCTTCATCTGCAATAGATACCTGTCACTCAGTTGTGTTTTGTGCCCGGTAAATGTACAGCAACTGTTAGTTTTTGGAGGGGGGAGGGAAGAAAGTACAGGTGTGTAGTTTAAAAAAAAAAAATGGCTTCAGCTTTAATTACATAAAACATCTAATGTCCCTACCCCCAGATTGAGTTTATGAAACCATACCAATTCATCACATGGTCTACATGCCTCATTTCAGCTCCGGTTCCACATTGTTGAAAGTTTGAGGGAGATCACAAAAGGAATTTTATTTCAGAAAGATGAAATTAAAAAAAAAAACCCAAATGCTTGGTTTGACTTGTCACGTCTCTGAAGCTGATTAACCTCTAAACTTCACTTCTCCTGTAATGCTTAACAAGTGGAAGTACTCTTTGCTGGCTGTAAAGGGGATCAGGCATGAATTATTAAATGGGTTATCATGCAATTATCAAAACAGGGATGAAATTCTAATGCTTATATACAGTTATGGTTACACTCTGCAGTAAAATAATGCAACATGGGTAATGCAAGGGGTGAGACGGGCTTTGCAGTGGCTGACGTAAAACCATATTTACATTCACTGTCTCCATCCTATGCATCACAGCTTTTTGAGGCTAGTTCTGCACTGGCAATCCCACAACTGGGCACTGTGGGTTTGCCTGAGTTCGCACAACTGAAAGAACAATTTTGCTCCTAAGTCTCCCCTTGTATGCGGGGTTTTCTTAACTTGACCAAAGCTCTTTTGTACTTGAAACACTAATGAAATACCAACCCTACTCCTCCTCGACAATATTATAGGCCTCGCAAAAGAGTGGAACACTTTTAAACCCCAAAAGTCTTGACTTTATGCTCAGGAGATACTGAACAACCTGTACTGTCGGAGTTCGACTGGTCACTGAAGTATAGTGGAATCAACTAGGTGAGAGCTTTCATTATGAATACAGTCATTCAGAATGTAGTAGGAGACAAACTAGGAAAGCCAATGCAATAGTTGAACATAATAGTAAAAGGTTAAAAAAAAAAAAAAGTATTTTTAAGAATACTGGCAGCAAAGCTTTCCACCACTTGAAGTTTGACAGAAGGTGTTGGTGGAGGGATTTTTTCCTATTGGCTAGTCCTGTGAAACACAAGATATCCTGAAACCTTTCTAAGTATGGATTGCCATCTTGGAGAAGGGTAACAGGATTAATTCGAGATTTCTTCCCCTCAGATGGTAAAAAGAATGTATGACTAGAGGAATAATCTATTGCAGAACTAGATCAAGGCAAACACCTTGCATTACTCACCATATCTTTGAAATCTAAATAGTGAATGTAATGGCTTTCCTGGCAAAACTGATCTCTCACTGCAGATGCAAAAGACTGTCACTTTTTAGACTGTCTGTCACAAAGTCAGTTGGACCTGAATTAAACCTCTGAGTATTATCCGACATCCATTGGTATAGTAGGGGGGCATTAACATGCCTCAGTCATCATTGCAGAGAACGGAATTGAATGGAACCCATATAAGAGTAACAGATCGGCCCATACTGACATACATGAGTCAGGAGTCTTTCTGAATGTCGCTAATTTCAGTCTGGGATGCAGAGTGCACACCAACCACCAGAACAGGGCATGAATATTTCCATTCTAAGTGCTGGGCTGTCATTAGAGCAGAAGGAAGCACAAGAACAGCAGATCCCACAGAAAAACACAGAAGTAATATTTGGCACAAGTCTAACAGAGCCACTTACATTCCTGAGAAATCTAAGATCCTGTCTACATTCAGTTCACTGCCCCCGTGTTTCGGCTGCTGCTTATCCTCAGCCACATCAGTGGTTGTGGCTTGTTGCTCGAAAGGTGTATTTTTAAAGTCAGAAGCTGTCCTCCACTTATGCTAGGGGATCTGCTTATCGTGTGCTTTCTCCCTGTGAAATGTCCTCAACTTATGCTGCATTCGGACTCTGTCTTCATCAATAATGATGCAAGAGTCTTGAACAGTGACCAACCTCTTGTGTTCAGATCCATGGCTTTTAAATGGTGAAGGTTTAAGCCCAGGCCAGAAGTCTGTTTTCAAATCACATTTGTCCTTCCCTTTCTCTCTCCCCTCCCTTCACCCAGTAGGGATTTAAATGAAACTTTCTGTCATGGTTGCAAGTATCAGAGAGGTAGTCGTGTTAGTCCGTGTCTGCAAAAACGAGAAGTCCTTTGGCACTTCATAGACTAACATTTTGGAGCATAATCTTTCGTGAGCAAAGACCTGTTTCATCAGAGGCAGGTATAATTATACAGGCTCGTGAGAAGGAGGGAGTCCCAGTCAAGAGGAAGGCCAGAGTGGATGTGGTCAGTTCAGTCAAGGAGGGTGTGGCCTACTTCCAGCAGCTGATGTGGAGGTATGTTGAGAGCCACCAGATTTTCAAAAGTGTTTAATTCACTTAGGAACACAAGGAAAGTCATTAAGACTTAAGCTTCTAAATTACCTGAGTACTAATTTAAATTTATCCACAATTATTAACATATCACACTGACACTTCTTACATCAGTGTCCCATTATGATGACAACAGCTCTCCTTTGAGCAGTAGCAGATAGCAAGTGCCTCAAAGCTAAGCTTAGCTTGAGGGGAAAAAAATCAGACGTGCAGCCTGAATACACTCTGAATTTTTCTGCACACACACAAGTCCCTGAACAGAGGTGGTCAAAACAGCATGTGGGGCAGTCAGTTACCTCCTTTCAGAATCTCAGCCTGTGCTCAGTTCCCATACAGTCATTTTCTGCCTCAGGAACTGACTCCACTCAGAGCTGGAGGCAGAAAACACTTTGCTGCTGCTTGCTCGGTGCCCTCTTGAAGGATCGTTGCTGTTACAGAAACTTGCAGTAAAAGCCCATTAGTTCACGTGCTAAGAAAAATACTGGAAGATTGTGTGTAGCTTACTAGTGACGCGTGCTATAACTGATTGCAAGGGCTTGGGTGCTTGGTGTTGCCAGGCAGTCTACGGGAGTGTGGACAGTAGACTGCTCTGTAATGTTGTACTTCGCTGGCACACACCTTGCAGGGGGTCTCTTTTTAGGTAGCACAAGCAGGGTCTACCCAGGGCAGTGCAAGTCTTCAGAGAGCTGTACATTTCACAACCCTGTAGTCTCCACCAATGTTCCCTCTAATTTTTTCCACACATAGAAACACACGCTGCTGGCTCTGGGCAGCAATGGGTGCTCTGCTAATCAGCTGGGCAGCACCTGACCCTCTCCTGGACAGCCACCCAAGTGCTCAGCTTCCAGGAACCCTGTAGAGCAGTGTCATCCAGCCCTGCTGCTGAGACGTGGCAGAAGTAACAGCCAGATTTGAAACGCTAAATCACAGTGAGCACTATCTTAATCTGGTGGAGTTCAGCAGAACTAGTGACGTAAGCTACTATATAACACGAACAAGAGATGTCACAGCCTGTCTTTAAATTGGCAATCGAGTGAGAAGATCAAATTAAAATGAAGGTCAAAATTTTGTTCTCCCATACACCCATTAAGGTGCCCTGCAAGTCAATGAGTGTTCTCTGGGTGTGACTGAAGATGCAGTTTGGCCCCAAATTAATTTCATTGGTAAAATTGAAACTGAAACGTGGTGTGAGTGAGATATCTGCTCGTCTGCCAATTCGCGTCTATAGAGAAATGTCATCTGGATTTTTGGAATGCGACACTGCGGGTGTGGCAGGTGTGATGGCACTGTGACTCTGTCTGTTTTTAGATGGGGTCTGAAACAGTAAATATCTTGTGAGATCATCTTTATTTTAAATAGACGTACTTGAAAAAGCAAAGTAATTAAACTATAGAAATAGGCTGACGTTGATACAGGTGATCATGAAGGAAAAACTGACTGACCTGCCCATTTTAGGCTCGACAGGTCAATGACTTTTTCTTGTTTTTTAATCTATGTTAGGTCAGTGATGTTACACTCGCACAGGGTTTCCCAACCTAGGGGTCGGGACCCAAACATGGGTTGCGATTACATTTCAGAAGGGTTGCCAGCTGGGCTGGGCAGCTCCACACATGGCTCTTAAGAAGGCATGCATGCTCCTGAGGTAGTTCTCAACTTCGTAATTGGATTGACAGCTGTCAGGCAGTTAAGCCAGTCAGTTACACTGAGAACCGTTTCAGCTGCAGGGCAGAGAAGTGCATATCTGAGGAGCAGCACCCAGTTCAGATAAGGTTGGGGGCCTGAGCCCGAGGTTGTGAGGCAGGGCAGAGCTGATCAGCTCCCTGGCTTCCAGCCTCAGCAGGAGTTGGGGTCCCCGCAACCCCCAGCAGGGTTCTCACGGTTGGTGCTGCTGGAGGGGCTCTGCCCTAGCCGGCTTCCAGATGCTGGGGTCACCCTGGCCCCAGCTGGGGTCCCTGTGGCTGGCTCTGTTGGTCGGGGCTGTGCCCCAGCTGTCTTCCAGCTTTGAGTGTCAGGGTTCTCGCTGCAGCTGCTCGGCTGGTGCTGCCAGTTGGAGCTCCACACACCCTCTGGCTTCTAGCTGTAGGGCATCCCTGTGCCTCACCTAGCCCCCTCCAGCCTCTGAGTGTGACTCTCTTGGCCCCCCCTAGCCTCCCTTAGCCCCTGAGTGAGACACCCTTAGTCCCCTCCAGCCCCTGAGTGACTCCTAGCCTCTCAGTGTGACTCCCCTAGTCCCTTCTAGCCCCTGAATATGATTCCCTTGACCCCTGATTCGTAGGCTTTAAGCCGGGAGGGAGCAGTTTGGGAATGAGTGTCTTTCCATCACCACCACAACTCTGATTAACCATAGTAAATGCAGTGTTATTGTATCGATATATTTCCCCTTTTCTATTAAATAACTATTATGAATACATAAACAGGAGGGGGCACAATTTTATATTCTTGCCTCAGGTGCAAAATTAGCTATTTACAGTGCTGCCCTGCCTCTCCCCACCTTTTAATTGCTTTGGGTCACCAAGTCTTCCTGAGTTGTCAAAATGGGTCCCCGTCTGGAAAAGGGTTGGGAACCGCTGCGATAGCAGATGAGGATGATGTCAGAAGATCACATGTGAAATTCTAATTTTAAGCTTTTATTGCAACTTTCTTATCTGGCTTCATACCTTGAAGGGCCATTGGTGCATCTTGCAAAGCATAAACCTTCTGCTTAAAGAACACCTGACTTTTTCATGTGATCTTTCCCGTTTACTTATATTGAACACTTTACTTTCAACATCTGTGCTTTTGAGGAATTCTGCTCCCACTGCAGATCCCTCACATAGTCACAAACTTTCACAAGAAATGACACAACCGTGTGTGTTTATATTTGTTTTCTATTAGCTGCTAAAACATCTTGGCATTTCCCTGGGTGGTATGCTCTGCGGTGAATATCACTGGGACGTGGAGAACACCAGACAGACAGAGTAGGCCAAATTCATGTACAGCCCTCAGAGATTTGAGTGGGAATCTTGAGTGTGGAAGGGTGGCAGGGCTGGACTCAGAGGGAAGGGTGTGTTGTCAGGAAGAAATAAGTAACAGAAGGATCTGCATTACAGAGCAATTCAATTCTGTTTCCATTTAGATTCCCCCTGTCCGAAGAAAGAGGCATACCATGTGTGATAAACGGACAGGCTTGTCTCTATGTGAAAGGTATTGTTTTTTTTTCCTCGAAGTGGTCCTGGGCTGTTCAGTACAGCACTGGTTGGATGTCTTAGAGGTGGCCATGTTAGTCTGTATCTTCACAAAACAAAAAAAAGCAGTCCTGTAGAAAAGCAAGTATTGGAAGTCTTAAAGGGACAGACAAATGTGCCTCATGGGAGCTGTTGCGTGTCTTCATTTTCTTTTAAATTTGCAAACAGGTAGAGCAAGTGTCCTTGTGACAAGAAAGTGTTAAAAAGTTCCTCCTAATGCTGTCTTGTGTATTTGATTTTACTCAGTAATTTTATTGTGTAATTTAATATTAACGAGAAAGAAGTATAGCACAGCCGCTTATCTTTATTTGCATATGAAGTGCTCTGTGCTCACCAGCTAGGGTATGGCGGAGTACTCTTATATCTGCAGAGCTGTTTTGTGAGTCTTACACATTATGGTAAAATGGGGAAAAAACCCAAAACCCCTGAAACATGGCCTGAACCACAGAGCGAGGTTGATACCAGGCAGCTCACATTTACCTACCTCTGCATTAAAGTTTCACTCCCTGTAGCAAGTTGTGATTTTGGTGCCATAGTGCCTCCTGCTGTTCACACTGGGAATCAGTTCAGGTTAGCTTCAGAGCACTGTCTCCTGGTGGGGTTTTGTCCACTATCTTTTTGTCCACTTTACATCACTTGTCAGGCCCCGTATCCCTCCTGGCCCACAGTACCCACTGTCGATTTGTCATTTTGCCTCTGCCTCAGGGGCAAACTGAAGTATGAAACGTGTACTCATCATTGGCAAGGGGATGTGAACCTGCTGTCTTCTCCTGCCCTGGCTGCCTTCCTGCAGACCTACTACCCCTCAGGCCTTGGAAGCAAATTGTTTTCCTGGCCAGAGGTCCCCGCTCTGCCTGCCATTCTCCAGCTTTGCTCTCTGTCTCAGGTACCCTCTCTTGCTTCTCCTTTCCTTCCTGATCCACAGGCGTGGCAAGTGTGCTGCTCTCCAGGAGTACTTCATACAGGACCCAGCTAATCCCTGATGGGCTGTCCATAGCTGTCTTCTGATTGGGTTCCACCCCCAGCCTTCAGCCAGGACTGTTTTACTCCCTAAAGACCAGTGTGGGGGCGGCCGCCTCATCACACTCCTGTTATGCCAACTTCTCCTTTCTCGCAGAGTTGGAGCCCAGTTGCCATAGTTCTGTTGATGCAGCAGCACTGAGGCTGTGTTGCTTGTGTTGACTGCTACTGGCTTTCAGAAGCTGTCCCGCAGGCCTCATGCTGGCTGTATGGTTGGTACAAGTGCTTCTGGTGAGGATGCACACCTCCAACAGGCAAAAGTGATTCAATTGTCTTGGCACCCATAAGCTGACATAATATAGGCCTGCATAATTTTGTGGGGTAGATGTGCCCTGCAGGTATGTTAACCAGTTAAATTTTTGGCTCCTAAAGGGGAGAGATTGTGTCATCTGTGTTTGGCTGTGGGTCAGATATCTGTCCAGTTTCTGTTCCCTTCTTGCCCACCCCTGTCTCTTGCACAGAAGAGGAAAAGCGAGAGACGGCCAGGGAGGTAATGTTTTGGATCTGACCGATTTGTGTGGTGGGGAAAGAAACTTTTGAGATTATCTCATCCGCCTTGTCTCCCTTGGGTCCTGGGACCAACACGGCAACAACAGCTCTGAAAATGGCTAAGGAAAGAAAAAAGCCCTTTATGTGAAGATGCCAGATTTTCTCCCTGCTATATGTGTGAGAGAGGTGAGACAGCTTCCCAGGTGAGAAGCTACTGGTAGAGGAAGGAGCTTCATTTCCACCCCCACCACACCCCCCATTTTTAAGTTTGGTGAGGAGGGGAAAATCAAGACACCCCACGGCTACAGCTGACTTTCATATCTCCTTAGAGAGGCTCACCACCTACATCTTCCATCTACTAGAACAGATCATGGGAACCACCTGGTGGGTCTACGTGGAACACCGAGACTCGTAGGTTACAGGGAGTTCATGGAGTGGCAGCAGCAGCTACTCCCCAAGCAGAAATGGAAACTGTTGTGAGTGCAAAGGGCAACTTAGTCTTAATACCACATTCAATACGTCCCCCACCCTGCTTAGGAAACTTGTGGTGCATTACGTAAAACTTGGTTAACCACTCTGTCTAGTTCTATGAGTAATTTAACAGTTCCTTTAGTCCTGCGGTTGCTCTGCTGAGGGAGCAAAGTGTTAAATCCAAGCTCCTTTCATAACTGCATCCTGTCTGAGGAGAGTGGTGAGTTGGTGTGTGTTTGGCTCTTTTGGCGAGGAGGAGGGGTAATTAAAAATTGTCTCTCTTGATTTTTAGTATTGCTCAAACTCGGCTGCCTGATGTATGACAGCAAGAGTGTTATTAGCGCACTGATATCTGTACGAGATGATCAAATACCTCTTTGAAGTTGTCATGTGGAGCCTTTATTTGTGTTGGTTTTGGTATCGAAACCTAAACATTCAAATATTTATTTCAAGGAACTTAAAAATATCACGCCATTCCACCCGCAAGATGGACTTTTTTGGTTATTTCCATGCACTGTCCTGCCAAATCAGGAGCTGAAGTGTTGGCTCAGTTGCAATGAGGAGTGGTGCTGGGAAGGCTACAATGAAAGCACTTCAAGCCCTAGTCTCTGTCTGCCCTTGTCTTCCCTGTGCTGAGTGACTTGGGCCTAGTATGTCTAGATGATCACCTAATGTTGCAGGACAAGGGCCATGGATAACAGCTCTGGTACCATCTGGTGCTTCCTGAGAATGGTGGTGTTTGTCTGTGCCAGAGCTAGAACTTGGTTAGGAGCTGACCTGGGACCAGAGAATGAATTCCCATAGAAAATCAGGACTACCTGAAATCTCAACAAGCACCACCCTGCCTTCTATAACAAACCCACAGAATGGGGCACACCTCATAAAACAAACAAAGCTCTACCAGAAACAAATGCCTCCTTGGCGTCACCATTCTCCCCCTGAAGAAGAGAGTGTGCGAATGAACCACAGCTCACTGAACAGAGTCAAGTTACTTGCTGCAAGGCTCAGATTCTGCAATGACAAAGGCTGAATAACAGCCTCCGTAGAATGGAACAGTATGAATGCCATCTTGAGAGTGAACACAGCCTTTGCCATACCTCCTTTCTTGTTAGGCTGTAAAGAATGACAGCACAGGGGCAGGGAGGGGGAATTAATTCCTCTAATCCAGGCCTAGCTCTTGCTTATTAGTCACTTCTACTGTTTCTAGAATCCAGATGGTTTCCATGTCTGTCTCTTGATGAGCAGCTCTTCTTGGCTACAACTGATGAGTAAATTACAAGATGAAGCGAAAAGGACTTCCAAGAAAAAACACGGGAAATAAGTGATTTTTCTTTGGCTACTAGTGCAGCCTGAAGATGCTTGGTAAATGCTGTGTAATAGGTCAGGGTGCCTCTCTCTCAAGAGACTTAACAGGAAACCTGTTTGCCTTTGTTGCCAGTCTTACTTCTTCTCCATTCCACAAAGAGGTAGAGGGTTGCATGCTGTAGTTTAACTCTTGCCTTTCCAGCAACAAAACCAGTTCTTTTGCTGCATGTTAAAATAAAAATCTGTGCAGCCATTGCTGTATGTGTAGCTCCTATCAAAGGAGGTGGGATGAAGGTGTAATTAGCCCCAGCAAAGTAGCTAAGTGCATGTCTCCATCAATGGAGAAGTTTTGCAGTCTGCTCTCAAACAACCCTCCAGGAAACAGTATCTTTATGTCCAATGAAACTCACTCCTAAGTGTTTTACTCGTTCTGCATACACTTGCACTGAAATCAGTGGCTCGGACCCATTGGTTGTCTGAACGAGATGTTGATAAGTGCGTCTATCTCCCTAGAAAAAGGACCAATTCTTGTCTAGTTTGAGTGGGTGAAATTTCAGGAAGTCAGTAACCTTGCACCAGCATGTATCTTGATTCAACTTTGGAGGAATAATTACTAGAAGCAGCCCCATTGAAATCTGTTGGACAGTTGGATTGAAAAAGTGCCATTTAACAAGACCATGTGTGTGGGGTGAAGCGGGGGAAATCTGGCTCTTAGTCAGTACTGGTGGCACAGATACCCTTTGCAGAGAACACCATATAAAAGAGCCATGGGGTTGGAAACAGTCCCGTTTTCTATGAATACGGCAACAACATCCTAATATGCTGATGAACATGTCCACACCCAGTGACCACAGACTGATCTGCCCTTCTCTGGGGGGTCTGTGTCAACTTGAGGGAAAAGTAGCCATGAGCACCGCAAAGCTTGCCCAAGGCTCTGTCTTGTCTAGGTCACCTTTTAGCTGGTGAAGCAGCCATACCCTGGTGCGGCTTGTTGACTGTTGTATTATCTCTGTGGTCTTCAGTAAGTCATTTTACCTCATGTCTCAGCTTCATTACCTGTAAAAAGGAGGTAAGTATTGACCCACCTGAGTAGAAAAAATTTTGGTGGAATTCCTTAGTGATCTGTTGTAACACTACTTCAGAGACTTAATTTGCATCCCCTTAGCACTCTGTTCCTGATCAATGAGTACATTAGATAAACAGTTTTGAGGTACTATACTAATATTGGCTGGCAAATGGGCACTGCAAGTGAGGCTGCTCAGACTTTTTCTTCTGCTCTGGTAAAGATTTGAAGCTGTCAGCTTCCTGGCGTGGCAGTGTGGATCCGGCACAGTGTGAAGTCCTGGGAGACAGAGTATGGGAACTGGAGATGCTCACATGACAGAGCAGTTTTCATCTCCTTTGTTTTGGAATAGGTGCAGCCAACCACACACTTGAACTCTGCCAGTCTGACTGCCCTCCTGACTTGATATCCAGTTGTGATGACAGGTCTCTCTGGCTGAGGACACCCCTGGGCGCCATTGTCAGTTCCCAGGAGGTTTTTGAAATTGTTAGGTTAAAACCCCAGGAAAAGCGAGCAGCTGAGAAGTACCAGTCTGTGGCCAGCGGGAAATGTGGGTTTTGTTGCACAGGTGTAGGGCTTCCTACTTAGAGCCTTCATTTGCAATGCAGCTTCATCAGGCATAAGCATGATGCGCACCCCCCATTCTCTAGGCTCTTCCCTTTACAGCTTAGGTTTCTAGGTTCTGCGCTAGATACGCTTAAAAGTACACTGGATCTTAGTGATGCTAGCCAGGCAGTTTGGAAATTAGAAGTCTGAGGGTGCTCCCTAAGGTTATTTAAATCAAAGTCAACTAATATTTGCCTGGAGTGATTGCACAATACAGCTCTAGTGAAAGCTGTTCGATGGGCTCACAGCTGTATCTCTTGCTGGCTTGGGGAACAGCATAGGGCAGGGAATATGGTTCCTTATTACTTAGTAGATGCAATTTACAAAGGTGTCTGGGAGAAGGAGGCCATCATTATGACTTATATTGACTTACAACAACTTATATTGCTGTCTGGTCAGTTATTTTTAGATGTGCTGGTATTACTTGTGTGCTTAGAAATGGCTTTTGAGAATGTTCTGTCTTAAATAGAAAACTAAGCTTAAACCAAACAACACGATATTTGGTTTTGCATCAAACCATTTTTCACGGGGTTACTCGTTCCTGGAGGATAGAGTGGCTGGATGAACATGGAAGTTAGAAGGTACAGGGACTGTCAGTAATCTCCACAAGTATCAAGTATGCCATGTCAAGTTAGTTACATAGACATTCTCAAATCTATAACACTACACTGCTAGGTTTAGGCTAGAGAGTACTTTATTTGTGCAATTACTTGTTGTGACCATATAACATATAACGTATAACAAATCAAATACATAGGAGGGGATTGAAGAGTGGGACGATGTTAATTGTTCTGCCTAAGATTATTAGGATCATCAAAGGAAAGGAAGCAATCCTTGTAATGCGTGAGGTAATTGATGTCTCTGTTCAGACCATGTGTTAATGTGTCGAATTTGAATGTGAATTCCAACTCACCAATTTCTTGCTTTAATCTGTTTTTAAATTCTTTTTGCTCCAGGACACACATTCTCAGGCCTTCAACAGAATGGCTCACTGACCGGCTTATGTGTATTGAGTTTCTTGATGTCTGCTCTGTGTCCATTTATTCTTTGGTGAAGGTTTTGCCTAGTCTGTCCAATGTACATAGTGGTAGGGCATTGTTGGCACATAATGGCATATATAATGTTGCTGGAAGTGAATGAGAATGTGCCTTTGATCTTGTAACTTACATGGTTAGGTCCAGTGATGGAGTCCCCATAATAAATATGTGGACATATGTGGACAAAGTTGGCCGGGGGGTTTGTTGCAATGAAAAGTTCCAGAATTAGTATTACTGTGATGTAGCCTGTGATTGCTGGTGAGAATCTTTCTCAGGTAAGGAGGTTGTCTATAGGAAAGGACAGGCCTGTCACCTAGGGCTTTCTGGAGTATAGCATCCTGATCCAGAATAGGGTGTAGTTTTTAATGATGCATTGCAGGGGTTTGAGTTGGGGGCTATACGTGATGACTAGTGCTGTTCTGTTATTGATTTTCTTGGGCCTATGTTGAAGTAGTTGGTTTCTGGGTATTTGTCTGGCCCTGTCAATTTGTTTTTTTACTTCTCCCGGTGGGTAATTCAGTTTTATAAATGCTCGATAGAGGTCTTGCTGTTTTCGGTCTCTGTCAGGAGGATCAGGAGCAGATGTGATTGTATTATATAAGGGTTAGACTATATATGATGGTTTGTGTAGTGTGTGCTGGATGGAAGCTGGAGGCATGTAGGTAAGTGTAGCAGTCAGTAGTCTGAACAGAGACATCAGTTACCTCATGCATTACAAGGACTGCTTCCCTTCCGCTGATGCTTGTAATTCTCTCAGGCAGGACAATTAACATGCCCCCCCCAATACGCCCTCTATGTGTTTGATTTGTCAGTTTTTATTGCAATTTATATATAGATATAGGGTGTGTGTGTGTGTGTGTGTGTACACGTACTTGTAAATGTCAGTCAATTGGAAATGAGATTGATCTGATGAAATGGGTCTGTCTCATCACCGAATACATTATTTTGTTAGTCTACAAAGTGCTACATTTCTGCTGTTCTGTTTTATTGTGACCATGTTCTAGTCAAATTGATTGCCTTCAGTGTTAAACACCCTTCAAAACTCCTGGATCCTCCTGTTTATCTGCTCTGGCATTGCATCACGCTACTGCCAACATTTTGATGTGTCTGCCTCTCCCTCCAGAAAGAGTCTTTACGCTTTCATCCATGTTCCCTCTCCGATTCCTTCCGCGGCTGTAGGAAACTGTCATTGATGATGGGCTAATAGATGCCCTGTGGGGATTGCTGATGCCTATTTACTTATTTTAGTCTTGCATTTTAAATGTCCAGGTGTGTGCATAGCTTCTCTATAACCACATTACCCATGTCCTCCTTTCCTCAGTCCTCACCATTAGGGCCAGTTATTTCTTGCATCTTATGGGCAGGAACTGAGTTTCCCCATATTTTTACAACCTTGAAAACAATGGGTCTCCACTGATGATTGGGGCCCTTGAGTGCTACAATGACAATAATAAAGGGAAATTCTTTGGTACAATTCTACTTACAGTTAGTAAGAAACAGGCTCCCACTGAGCAGCTCAGATGACTGAAGTCTCTCAGTAGGTCCAAGAAGTAGCTAGCCTTATCTCTTCCCTGACCACCTGCTCCTTCTCCTTTGCTCAGGCTATTGTTGTAGAAGTCTGGAGAAAAGAGGAGACAGGAGGGGATGATGATGAGTGTGTGAGCTTGCAAATGTGGGCTCCTGTGATCACAACAGGCACTGGATAATCAGTCTCTGCAGGCTGTCTTTTTTCTCTTTCTATTTCTCTATCCTTCTGTTTCTGCCCTTGGAACCAAAGTGTGGTCAGTTTGTGGACACAGCATCACCTTCAAAGCCCCAGATAAGATTCATGCCCTGACCCAATGAAGTTTCCACGGGCTCATGTAACACAGCTGAGCACACTGGAGTTTAAGTTTCAGGAGCTGGCTGCGAGATTCAGTAACCCAATTATGACTAGATATATTTATCGCATTTTGACATCACTTACAATTTTATTGCACGCCTCATGTTACGTGGTATTTTTCTTAAAGCCCCAGCTCCTGGAGTGATATAATTGTTGGCATCTTGACTTAATTTATTTTTTAAATGAAATTTTCTAGCCCACATGATTGTAGGGGAAAAGCTGAAAATGTGACCCAACAGAGGCTTCAAAGCCAGAAAGGAAATCAACGAGAACTCAACCTTTATTATTTCCAATAAACTTCCAAAACCAAACAAGCCTCCTAATTGTGTAAGCCAAGCTCATGACTTTTAGCCTGACTCTTGAGTTTTGAAAGTTTGGGGTTGGCGGATACTATTACGTACAGATACAACAGATGGGTGTTTTTTAGCTGTGGGGTCCAGAGTGGCTCTTACAGATTCTGTCCTCTGTAATTTCTTTACTTTGTTCTGTTTAAAATAGCTTACTGGGCAAAACAAAACAGCAGTCATGTAGCACTTCAAAAACTAACAAAATGATTTATTAGGTGATGAGCTTTCCTGGGACAAACCCACAAAAGTACTACTGCTGTTCTGTTTTGTTAGAAATACAGACTAATATGGCTACCTCTGTTATTGGGCAAAGTTGGAAATATGTTTTCACCCCTTAGCCTTAAGGTTGAGAAGCCTTATTCTTCAAATACTATGTGCTCATGCCTCTCATTTTCACCAGCTATTTTTAATTATAAGCTAGGTGGTGAGAATTGAATATTTAGTTATGTAGAAAAGGTTCATGACAGCAGTTTCCCTTTCAAAGATGATTGTCACAGTAGCCTAAATTGCTTGCCAAGCATCGTAATAGAGTTTTACTACCAGACAGAAACAAAAGCATAAGATAAGCTTAACTCATTGAAACAAAAAGAGAACAAAGGGAGAGAACAACAGAGCAGCAAAGAGCCTAGCTGATGACATGGGAACATGGAGTAATTTCCATACAAGTAACAACTTGAAAAGCGCTCCCAAAATAAGGTTAACACAGAGAATGGATTTAAGGTCTTTCTCCCCCTCCCATGCTCTTCACACTTCTTGTTTCAACAATAGCTTTAACTTGTGGTAATAGCTACAGCAGTGTGCTGCCTAGGTGATTGTTTCAAACACCTTCAGAGCCAGGTGCGAACGGCACTTCACGCAAAATGCAAGATGAGTGGTGGGAGAGTAAAGCTGATGAAGTCCAGTACTACGCTGCCACCAAGGACTCCACCATGTTCTTCAGTGCTATCAAAGCTATATATGGACCTTCAAAGCCAAGTACTACACCTCTCCTGTCTGCAGATGGCATGACCCTTCTGAGGGAGAAGAGCAACATCAGCAATAGGTGGAGAGAGCACTTCAGCAACCTTCTTAACAGGCCCTCCATTGTCAACCCTGTGGCCCTAGACCAGATCCTCAGAAACCCACAATAGACGGTCTTGACCTGCCCCCTACATTGGATGAGGTCAAAAAGGCAATCAGCCAGACCAGCTCTGGCAAAGCCCCTGGGATGGACGGTATCCTGCTGAAATTTTCAAAGCGGCAGGACTAGTGTCACTTCCAGCCTTTCACAACATACTGATCAGCATCTGGGAAGAAGAAGACATACCCAAAGACTTTAGGGATGCCACAGTCTTCTCGCCCTTCAAGAATAAGGGCAACAAAGCTGACTGTGGAAATTACCGGGGCATCTCCCTTCTCTGTACTTCTAGGAAGATCTTGGCTCGAGTCATCCTCAACCGTCTGATCACCAGCATCTCAGAGGAGAACCTACCAGAGGCACAGTGTGGTTTTCGCCCAGGCCGCCACACCGTTGACATGATCTTTGCTGCTCGTCAGGTCCAGGAAAAATGCATACAGCAGAACTTGGATCTGTATGCTGTCTTTATAGACCTGACCAAGGCGTTTGACACCATCAGCAAAGAAGCCCTGTGGATTATCCTGTCAAAACTTAGCTGCCCGAGAAGATTTGTTAACCTCATACACCTATTCCACGATGACATGACTGGCTTTGTTCTTTCAAATGGCGAGTCCTCAGATCCATTTGAGATATCCAATGGTGTGAAGCAAGGGTGCGTGCTGGCCCCAGTGTTGTTCAACCTTTTTTTCACGTGCATCCTCAGCCATGCAGTTAGGGACCTGGATCATGGAGTCCACATAAAATAGAGACTTGATGGGTCACTTTTCGACCTTCGTCGTCTGAATGATAAAACCAAGATGCTTGAGAGGCTCATCCTTGAAGCCCTTTTTGCTGATGACTGTGCACTTATGGCACACAGGGAATCTGATCTCCAGCTCATCGTCAACAAGATTGCTGATGCCAGTCACCTCTTTGGTTTGACTATCAGCCTAGGAAAGACCGAGGCACTGTTTGAGGCTGCTTCAGGGTCTGCTGCTCTCCCCGCTTCAATCTTTATTGAAGGAACAGAGTTAAAAACAGTAGAGGAGTACAAGTACCTTGGCAGTGTGATAGCCAATGATGGCTCCCTTGACTAAGAAATCAATGCCAGAATCTGCCAGGCACTAGGATGTCTGAGAGTGCGAGTGTTGAATCATCGCAATATCCAACAGTCCACTAAACTGAAAGTGTGCAAGGCTGTAGTCCTGACCAGTCTCCTGTATGGCTGTGAAACCTGGACCTTGTACAGAAAACACACAAAACTGCTGGAGCACTTCCACACACACAGCCTGAGGTCAATACTGCACATTCGATGGCAGGACGGAGTTACAAACCTGGAAGTCCTGGACAGAGTAGGAACCACGAGCATCGAAGCCATGATTCTGAAAGCCCAGCTTCACTGGACAGGGCACGTCATAGGAAATGGAGGAGTCGAGAGTCCCTAAGCAACTCCTCTGCAGTGAACTCTCCCAGAGCAAAAGGAATAAAGGTAGGCCTCACAAGAGGTATAAAGACTGTGTGAAGGCCAACATTGCTCATGCTGGTTTAAAACCAGATCAGCTAGAGCAGCATGCAAAAGACTGAACAGGCTGGCGTGCTCTCATACGATATGCTTCACAACTTTGAAGAGCAGTGACGCGTACGCCTCATTGATGCTGGTGAGAGGAAGAAAGCAACAGCAGCAGCCGCACCAACAGAGCCAGGACATTTCCCTTGCCCCCACTGTGTACGCCTGTGCTGTTCAAAGCTTGGACGACTCAGCCACATGCGAGTCCTCAACCAATGAGCCTATGCAAGCTCAAGACATCATCGTCGGACACGACGGACTACCTACAGTGCTGCCTAGGTGATTTCCTGAGAGCCTGGCAGGGCCTTGCCCCAAGGGAAGAAACTATGAAGGGAGCATACCAAGCACAAGGGCTCAAAGGTTTGATGGGAATTGAGCAGAAATCCTCAGGCGAGATGGAAAATTCTGCTGGGACTTGGCTGTCACCAGAGCCAATTTTCTGGCAGGTTGCAAGTTCTCTGCATTTTTAATTTGAATCTCTGTCCCCACCTCCTTTGTCCTAGTGGGAGAAATTGTTTTCAGCAATTGTCTGCTTTTTCTGTAGGCTAAATTAAATGGCAAAAGTGGAGAACGGGAGCTGGTGCCTGGGCAAGGCTGCATACAAAGACATACACTGGGGGAATAGTATCCGTTCCATATTAGAGTTCGACCTGAGCACTGACAGCAAGTTGAAGGAGAACACCAGATCTTTTACATACAGTGTTGCACCCCTACTTAATATTTATAATCTTAATCTAATAATCTTTTATACAAATGTTAATTATACCTCTGAGATACGTAAGTACTGCCCCTATTTTATAAGGAAACTGAAGCAGAGAATCTACATAAATTGCCCACTTCTACAGAAAGAGCCAAAACCAACACTCCAGAGTTTGACCCTCAAGCCACACCTTTTTTCGGTTTCCAAAAGTAAGCTGTCAGTTCATGAATGCTGAACACATGCATTCTGGGGCTTCTCATGATGCAAATTTACACATTTAAATTTAAATGTGTGCTTAGGTGTGTGTGGAGGGATTAAGACCTAAATATGCAAATCCCAAATATGCAGATTAGTTGCTCTAAACAAGTAATAAGATTTGCTAGTACGACACAGCTGAATACCAAGGAGTTAAGCAAAAATGAGAAATAAGCATGTTGCTTAAACTTTAAAGGGGGACTAGAAATGCTAATTTTCTTCATTACATGCTTTTTTAGCTTTTATGTAAAATATAAAGGAGAGAATAATGAACAAAATTGCTAAAATGTATGAACAAAAGGTTCCTCCTAATCCCACAGCCTTTTCATGCATGTAATTCCCATTGAAGTCAGACGGGGGGGGGGGGGGGGGGTGAGTGGGAGTGGCAGCATTTAGGTTGCAAGCAAGAGGAATGGATGGCTGAGCCTCCTGTTTGGAATTTGTGTTTTTTAATGATTTACCTGGACTATCTTTTGTCTCTCTTCCCCTGTGTTTAGCATAACTGTGTCACAAACTTGGAATCTTGGTTGGATTCAACCTAATTGATAGTATGGGTTTGCTTGTAGTTATTGACCTTCTTATGGCTACTTGTACCATAATCACAGCATATTTCTTGTCTAGGCATCTCGAGAGAAAATGTTGTTCTTTAGGTACAGAGTGTATCAAACACATCATTTGTATTCCCTTGCCTGTGTGAGCACTAAATTACATGCTGCTGTATTCTAGAAGGAGAGTATTTAAACCCATCTACACTTTAATGGAAACAAGATTTCAATTATTCTTGTAATGATAGGGATGAAAGTTTTCTAGTTTAGCCAGAAAAAGTCATGTCCTTTAATGAACCTCAGCAATTAGAAATGCACCAGTCTATGCTTCTAATGAATAATCTATAGCTAAATGAGTTGTACAGCTAGGTAGCTGCTGTCTTCTGTCTTACATCCTTCATGTTCATGTGGGGCTACATATTTCTCATTGTGTTCCAGAGCAGTCCTCCCTTCATGCTGTATGGTTTTCTTCCTCTAATAATTTGAGAAGACCACATGCAAAGTCCCCTGAATCTTTGGGGACTATATATTTGCTTGTGGCTTTGTTGGAATGTGCAGTGCTCCAGCCTGACATTTGGCACGTTTATACCCAACAAATAACACCTTACACAAACAAAGGGCAGCGTAACAGCTAGAGCTGTTGAATGATTAGAAAAATTGCAATTCATCGTAAGACTTAGAAAATGTTGTGATCAATTGCAGTTTTAATTGGATTGTTAATAGTATTTCAGTTCAAATTTATTATAAATAAATCTTCAAATATATGAATTTCCATAACAACAACAAAAGCAAGATGTACACTTAGTGTTGCCAACTCAGACTGAAGCTATTCTGTGAGACTTCTTTTTCCCCAAAAAGACAATGTCATTTTCTTAATAATATCCTATTTGAAATCTCCTGAATTGCTTTCAGTAGTCACTGGGGGATGGGTGCTGATTTTGGAAGACTCCAGGCCAATTCGGGAGGGTTGGCAACCTTATGTGCAGTGCTCACTTGGATTACAAATGTTTACCCTGTAAAAAGGGTAAAATAAATTGTATTTTCCAGTTTACATCATACAAGGACTGTAGTGTACTGTCTCTGTCATGAAAGTACAAGTCTCAAATATAGAAGTAGGCTTTATTTTTGAGTGTAGGTGTGGGAGGGGAGAAAAAAACCTTCAGAGCAAACCAGACAGAGCACGTAGGGGCATACGAATGCTTAGTGTATCTGGCACATAAATATCTTGCAGTACTGGCTACAAATATGCCAATGTCTGTTCTCCCTGTCCATTGTAAGAACTGGGCAGCATTAACTCCTGTAAATGTAAAAGAACCGGTTTTTACAGGTTGAACCTCTCTAGTCTGGCACCCTTAGGACATGACCAGTGTCGAATGAGAGAATTTGCCAGGCCATTGTCTAGCAGCATTACCAGCACTGCCAGTGCTTACTGGGCTCTTAGAATAGATTTACACATAAATTACAGCTAAATAACTGCACAGAACACAGAGTCAGGACTGGTGGCTGGAAACCAACTTCATAGGATCATGGAAAACTTGGCCATGCCCATAAGTGGTTGTCCAGCTAACTGAAATCATGCTGGATTACACATGTTCCTGGACAAGAGAGTTCCGGACTGGAGAAGTTCAACCTGTATTAGCAAATGACTGAACAAGAAGTAGGACTCTGTGGACTTGTATGAGGTGAATCGAAAAATGCTATTTCTTTATCTTTTCAACAGTGCAAATATTTGCAAGGAAATATAAAGTGAGTTCTCTTACCGATTATATTCTCTGTTTGTAATTGAAATAAATGTATTTAAAGAGGCAGAAAAACAAAATAATCGGTACACTATTTAATGGTGTGATTAATCACAACTATTTTTAAAACTAGTTAATTTGTTTTTGCTTTAATTTCATGCATTAAGTATGATTAACCAACAGCCCTAATGATAACCAAATTAAAAGTGGGTTTAAAAGCAGAGCAGTTCTGAGTATTTGTGACTTAACTATTTGGGCCATTTTCTGGAGCTCGTTATGGCTGGATGCATGTTTCATGGGTGAATATAATCAGTTTCTTGGCAAATGTTCTTACAAGCAACTTATGTATAGTCTTTTTCTCCCTGCATTAAAGGTTATGATATGGCACAAAACATGTTAAGAACAGTGACGTTCTGAGTAACTAAAATCAAGTGATTAATGATGTAATGAGAAATGGGTCAGGAGGGAAAGTCCGATGTAAACTGTTCTCATGTGTGCGTGGGGGGAGGGGGCCTAATTGCACAACAGTGCGTGGACGTTGCTAAGCAGTGCATCTTTACCCCATTTTTATAAGCACTGAAGCGTTTAAACAGAGTATTTGCCGTTTATTTCCAGGCAGCTACACTCTTGTAAAAAGAGATGAAAGGGATAGGGGCATCTTTCTGAGCACAAATTTTATCAGAATTCTCTCTCCTCGCTACTGTACTAAAGCCCAGATTTCATGACATTTAGAAGTGGCTATGCATGATTTCATTCTCCTAATTCTTTGCTCCATTTGATACGAGTGGTGGCACAGCTGAAGCCTGGAGACAGGGACTCAGGAGGTTCTTAGCCAGGTGTCACATTCACGATACACTTGTGCACCTAGAGTGTGTGCGTGCATGCATATGCAGGTGGGATTAGTAGGTGCTCATTGCTTGCTGAATGAACCAGGAGGTCAGCTTGGGCTAATGTTGACCTTGACTCAGCATGGAGAGTGTCATGGTCCATGTCTTTTGCACGACATAAGCGGGGGCTCAGGAAGATATGGTTTGAAAAGAAAGATGTTTGAGATGTAGGGGTTGTCTACACATATGACTGCAGTGGCACTGTGTGTGGTGGGGACACAATCTGCCCACAAGAGAGAGCTCTTCTCTCAGCACAATAAAGTCACCTTCATGAGTGGCAGTGGGAGAAACTCTCCTGCTGACCTAGCACTGTCCCTGCTGGAGCTCATGTTGGTGTGACCATGTTGATCAGGATGTGGTTATTAACATCGCCCCCCAGTGTCCTAAATTGTGTTGCCAAATTGTAGTGAAATCATAGCCTGAGGCAGTGAAGCAGAACAGGGAAGAGCTGGGTCTGCCTGCGTGAGTTATGTGATCTGTTTGTGTCCCATTCCCTGTCAAGTGACTGTGATACCCATGTAGGATCTTGGAGGCAGGGCAGGGATGGAGACTGTTGGTTAGTGTATCTGTGTGTAGGGACTAGTACCAGCAAGCCTTGTTGGGGTCAGCATTACAGAATAAAAAGCTTGCTCTTCCAGATGAAGGGGTGTTCCTTATCTCTTAGGCTTCTGCTAGGGTTTAGTGCAGCAGAAAGTGCTCCCTACAAAGCAGGAGAAGGATAGAAGTTCATGGCAGCTTTCACTCATTCTCCCAGAAATACATGAAAATCTTTCAGCTGGGTGTGTGTTGTGTTTTGTTTTTAAGAGAGTTGGTATTTCTGTGAGGTTGAGGGATGTTTTACTTACCAAACATGACAGTAACCCAAGAGGTCTCAACCTCTTGACTTAGTTGCTTAATCAAGTATTTGAAGGGACTGTTCTGTTACTCTTTTGTAAGCACAAATAAGTTCTGAGAAGGGCAGAAGATGACAATAGGAGCTCATCTGGCTATGGTGAAGACAATGAGGATTCTGCAGATTCTGCTTGTTCCCATAGGCCTGGCTGAAAATGTGGCTCAATGTGTAGAATTACAGAATGGCACAGGAGAAATGGTGTGTGTCCGGAGCCCAAACCTACCCATTTCCCAGGAGGGTGAAAGTCACTGGTGATATGGTTAGTGCCTCATTTCCAGTCAAGGAGGCAGCATGGTGATCTAGTGGTTAGAACACCGGACCGGTGCTCAAGAATTCTAGGTTCTATGCTCTGTCACGTGGTGATGCTGGACAAACCACTGCCTCTTTCAGATAACGGTACTGACTTTCTTCATGAAGAGCTGAAGTTGAAATTAACTGATGGGAAGTGCTCAGTGGTGGTGTTACAACACTATGAAGCGTCTTCAGAGCATTTAAAGGAGAATGGTCACCACAAAGGGTAGAACGTCAAAGACCTTTTGAACAGTGACTTGAATTGTACCCACGCTTCTGAAACACAGATATGTTAAAAGGTGATTCAAGAAGGGCCATGTGTGTCCGTTGTGGATGCAACTAGAACGCACATGCACCTGGAAGTGCCACTTCTCCATTCACTTGTGAACCAGGTTTTGTGCTTGCAAGCCCTTATCCTGTCACCTCAAAGGAGCTACCTACACATTGGTGGATGTACTTGTGCTGCAACAGAAAATGTGGCCCAGTGCTTTTTAGATGCAGAGGTTGCTGCTACTGCCGTTGCCTTTAAAGATGCTGATCTGGTCTGGCAGTGAGGATGAGTGGGTAACATCAGCTAAGAAGCTCCAGACCAGGGAAAGGGCACCCTCTAAACAGAACAGTTGCAGCCTCACAGTGTCACTGTGACTGTCCTGATGAGGGAATAGATTAATTTATTGCCAAATCAGTCAAGTAAATTGGAAATAGTGGATCAGTTTCCCGTCCTTTCTCCATTTCACTGCATTTGTTTGGATAGCTGAAAACTAGAGAGAGAGGAAGCGACAACTGAGTGGAAAGCTGTAGCATGCCGAGATGGGCTGATAGCTTTATAATTCCTCCTCGTATCATTGTGTCAAACAGTGAGTGAGCAAATAGGTGCAATACTATTAAATCCTGGGCTTTGCTGCTTGGCTTAGGAGTGGGTGGATAAGGCTTGACCTTCCCTTCCACACCGTTTAATTACATTTCCCACATTACATTCTCTCTCCCTCTTTCCGTGACACATTCCATCATTTGCATCAGTGATGACTGGCACCAAGTCCCTGTAGCTCCTCTTGGGTTTGCTGGAAACTTGTTTGTTTTCTGCATGTTTTTTTCCCTCCTGCTGCCCTAATTTTTCTTGTTACCTCTCGGTATGTACTCACTGAGCCTGTCAGTCTGATTTTAAAAAAAAAGAAAGAAAGAAAAGCTTAGTCTCTAGGTAGCATTTCCCAAGTTGCCGCAGATCTATTGTGTGCCTCTGTTTGAGTATTACCTGTAAGTGGAGGGTATATTTGACATTTTGTGTGTATTTTTCAAATACTATCTGGCTTCTCTGTGTTTAAGTTTTAAAGTTGGTGATGCTTTTACAAATAGGGAAAAGTCAGCTTGCGTAGTGAGATGCACATGCTGTCTGTACATCCATCAACTAATTGCATGTAACCTATAGTAAAAGTGGTACTGACTCCAGATCTCTTCTCCTGAGGACAGAAGCCTTATACCATTCTAAGGGATTGTCCGTATGGGGAAATTAAGTATAAAACTATACTAGTATAATTGTATTGTTAGAGTTACACGAATGTAACTATTGCAGTACTGGCTCACATCTTATATTGGTATAACTTGGGAAGGGACTCCTTTGGATGGAGTATTGCAGAAGGGATCTAGGGGTCGTGGTGGACCACAAGCTGAGTCAACAATGTGACAGAGTTGCAAAAAAAGCAAAGATGGTTCGGCGATGGATTAACAGGAGTGTTGTGAGCAAGATATGAGAAGCCATTTTTCTGTTCTGCTCTGTACTGATTAGGCCTTAACTCTGGAGTACAATGGACGCTTCTGGGCCTCCACATACTAGGAAAGATGTGGAGAAATTGGAGAGAGTCCAGAGAAGAGCAACTAAAACGATTAAAAGTCTAGCAAATAGGACATATGAGAGAAGATTAAAAGTATTGGGTTTGTTTAATTTGGAAAGGCTGAGATGGGACATGATAGCAGGTTTCAAGTACCTAAAAGGTGTTACAAGGAGAAAGAGAAGAATTATTCTCCTTAACCTGTGAAAATAGGATAAGAAACAATGGGCTATACTGCAGCAAGGAAGGTTTAGATTAGACATTAGGAAAAATTTCCTGTCAGGATGATTAGTTATGGAGTAAATTTCCCATGGTGGTTGTAGAATCTCCATCACTGGAAATATTTAAGAATAAGTTAGATAAATGTCTAACAGGGATGATCTAGCTGGTGCTTGGTCCTGCCATGATGGCAGAGGACTGTATGTGATGACTCCTTGAGGTCCCATCCAGTTTTAGTATTCTGTGATTCTAGCTTCTCATATGGACAGTGCATTAGCCTTTAGTCTTCCGCCCTGTTCTGTACAGGTGGGCTCTGCTGTTGGCTTTGGAGTTTGCGTCTGCCTGCATGGAGCAGCTAGCATGATGCAGACCCTTAGCTTGCTTTACAGTTGGGTATAGATGTGCCTAATGGGTAAAGTTGCTCACAGTTAGAGTGCTGCTGAAGAGTTACTGAAAAATGGTCTCCATCTTTTTTTTTTTCTTTTTAACGGAAAATAACTTCTTCCAGTGCTGTCTTCATTAGCAGCTTTTCCTGAACACTTCTGTGACTGTCACAACTACTGGCCAACATATGCCACGTTTCTGCCTTCTCCCTTGCTTCTTGACCCTCTCTCTGTGTTGTGCTGTTGTGGTTTCCCAGACAGCTGATCCACCCAGACTGAAGGACAGTAAGTGTCTTGCCTGTAAATGAGGTGTGCTTGTTTTCACAGCCTTTTCAAATAAGACTGTGCGATAGAAGTGTTGATTTGGCTCTGCTGGAGGGCAAGATGCAGGCAGCTCAGAGCCCTGCAAGCAGGAGCCAGAAAAACAATGCTGACCCTGGCTGTAATATGTAGGGTGACATAGGGGCTAAGGATCGGAGAGGTAGCAGAGTTAATCTGTATCTTCAAAAACAACAAGAAGTCCTGTGGCACTGTAGAGATTAACAGATATTTTGGAGCATAAGCTTTCGTGGGCAAAAATCTGCTTTGGCAGATGCATAGGGGCTAAGGATTTATTTAATGGGGAATATTTTCCTCTTCTCAGCTCCTCAAATGTCATTGAATGCAAAGTCTGACAAGGTGGTTAGCGGCGTAGAAGCTGAATACAGCCTCTAGGTGGGGTCTCTCTCTGGACATGCAGCTTCTACTTTTAATCTGAACTATTTAAGATGATAAAAAGCCCCATGAATTAAACCTTCATGAGCTGAGAGAACTTAAATTAAGACCGAATAATAATTTGGAACTCATTCTGCAAATCTGAAGTAACGCTATAGCCTGCAACAGAGATACTTTGATTGGACAACAGTGTGATTTAGCAAATGCTCTGGGCACCTATTTTATTTTTTTCAAGAATCTTGTTTATCAGGATACTTGAGGGAAGAAATCATGACCTTATGGGAACCAATGACACAACTCCTATTGATCTCAATGGGAAAAAAAACTTTCCCATTTTTTAAAATATGAACAAATTTTTGAACAGAAACAATTAAAAACAAAGGATCTGTGTCCCATGAGAGTGTAGAAAATGGAGATTGTCTTGCGATGGGGTATTTCAAAGACCCATCTGTCGAGGTGCTATGATCATAATGCACTGATTGGTGTGGCATCACAACTTAGATTCCATGTCATTGTCATCATCAGGAGGGAAACTTGTATGGTCATAGACTGATTGCATGTATTTGTTCTCCTCTCTCTCAACCAAAGGCTCTTGGGATGGTCATGGAGAATGGGCTAGAGAAATCTGAATTACTGGAACTGTCAGTTACAAGGGAATTGGTACAGAACTAATACTACAGACATTCTGGTAGGGCACTGGCATTAGAGCTTTCTTGTTAATTTTCTGACCATGTCCAAATGCAGCTCTCGCACTGAAGAAACCTTTTAAAAAGTCTTACCCTTTGGGCTTTCAGATTCTGTATCATTTAGGTTCACACTCTTCTACAGGAATCTTAAGCAGGCGTCTGTTTTGATGCCATTCATGAAGTTGTGGGTGAAAAGGAGAGGATCTAGAAGCCTAACTTCACGATTTCTTGGTGAAATCAGGTGGTTGGGTGATTGAATTTTTCTTGTGCCTATAATTAGTCATGGGTGCAAAAATAGACTGTTTAAAAACTTGGCACTCTCTCAAACCATGCGTCAGCCTTGGCAAATTTGTTATCCAAAGTGATTCATTTAGGAAATTTAGCTTGTGAATTAAGGTGATGAAATTGAAAAGGGGAAGAAAAGTGATTTTTTGGGACATTGGTTAAAAAAACCTTGGACTGTATAAGTTCTATGATTGCCAATTTGGCTTCCTGATATGCTCCCTTCTCCCCCTCCAGTTTTGAAATTCTGTATAATGGGGCAGAGCACTGTGGATGGAAAAGCATCCTAAGGTATGAATTGGTTAGCTGGCAAAAAGAAGATGCATATTGACAGTGGGGGAAGGTAGGTTTGGTTTTAGCTACGTAAAGCTTGCATAAGTGGGGGTGTGGGTGTGACACCTTTGCTAGAGTTTGCTAAGAGAGAGCAGGGATTGGGGCATCCTCTATAGGTGCATGACTGGGCCCATAAAGGTCGTTAAGGTGAATATAGCCAGGTTTTGGATTCACCGTAGTGCATGTTACCGTTCAGTAGTGCAAGAGGAGGAATGACTTTGTAGCACATTTAGGAACACATTTGAGAGCCTGCGGGTGAAAGTGTCATTATCAGTATATCTTCACTGTTAGCAGCTTCTTGTTGGCACAGCCAAAGTGCCAATTTATTCAGCATGGATATGCTGAGCTCTCTTACACCGAGGAGGCTGTTGAGCTAAGGTATTCACTCCCACCCAATTTTTTCTGTGTTTTTCTCCCTTTTGTCTAATAACGTTGAGCTAAATAAGCTGGACAAACTCTTCGTAAAACACTAAACTATGTCCAGAGTGGCAAATTGAAAATAGCAAAATTAGGGTGTTCTGGCATTAGATTGCAATGTCCTAGAGTTGAAACCTTGTGGATCACTTGTTTTTTGCAATAACCAAATCGTAAGTGTAACTGCTCATAGGGGGACTTGAACATAGGCCTTCTGGAGTTTAGTGCAGGCACCGCTACAGTTTGAGCTAAGAGTCAGCTGCTACATAGATCAGCCTGTAGAGGCTACTTATTCTTTTTTCCATGAGCGGTCTAGGTACCACTACATGGGACAGTTAACCAAACACAGGTGTGTGGATTACCCAAGCATCAGACAGGAAGCTACGTTTTCCTTCCTCTGTGTTCCTTTTCTCTCCCATATATTGAAATAGCTTCTTTTAAAAAAAAAAAAAAAAAAAAAAAAAAAAGCGTGGTATGTTGCAGGGAAACTGTCAGGCACTGGGCAGCTGAGTGAGTGTCTGAGTGTATCTGGTTTCTCATCATCTGTTTTTCCTTTTTGCTCAGGAGGGCTATGTTTACACAGCAGAAGAGGTTTTCTGGAATAGCGTATTCTGAAATAGTGCTCAGATGTTTTGAAATAGAGAGTCCAAGACACAATAAAACCTATTCAGTAATAGACCTCTTGGACGCACTTGGCTTATTTCAAAATAGTCCCTATTCTCTGTCTACACAGCCCTTAGTGCAAAATATCTATTGCAGAATAGGAGTTATTCCTCATGAAATGAAGTTTACCAAATTTGAAATAAGTCATCTGCTATTTTGAAATTATTTTGAAATAGCTGTTGTGTAGATGCTGGCAAAGTTAAATTGGAATAGCAACTGTTATTTCACAATTACTTTGCTGTGTAGACAAATATGAGGTGGGAACGGTCTGAAAGAAACAAGCCGAGGGCCAAGGGAAGAATATGGAGAAAATTTTTCCAATTAAGCACAGAGAGGTAGCTGTGTTAGTCTGTATCACTATTTCTAGATCTGAAGAAGTGGGTCTGCCCCACAAAAGTGCATCACCTAATAAATTATTTTGTTAGTCTTTAAAGTGTTATGTGACTGCAGTCTGTCTCCTTCTAGCAGCATCTTTAGGGCTGGTTCAGTGTTGGAAAATCATGCAAGCAATAGACGTTGACTCCCAACTACCAGTGTGTTGGAAGGGGGAGTTGCTGGAAATATAACCGCATCAATTGAAACCCAAAAGGAATCTTTAGAAACTGCATGGCAGCAGCTTGTAATGATGGCTTGCTGTATAGTGTCCCTGCTTCTCTAGGGGCTTGGAACTCAACAAGTGGGGTTCCGCACGGGTCTGTTGTAGGACCGGTTCTGTTCAATATCTTCATCAACAATTTAGATATTGGCATAAAAAGTACGCTTATTATGTTTGCAGATGATATCAAGCTGGGAGGGGTTGCAACTGCTTTGGAGGATAGGACCATAATTCAAAATGATCTGGATAAATTGGAGAAATGGTCTGAGGTAAACAGGATGACGTTTAATAGGGACAAATGCAAAGTGCTCCACTTGGGAAGGAACAATCAGTTTCACACATACAGAACGGGGAGAGACTATCTATGAATGACTACAGCAGAAAGAGATCTAGGGCTCATAGTAGACTACAAGCTAAATATGAGTCAATGGTGTGATGCTGTTGCAAAAAAAAGCAAACATGATTCTGGGATGCATTAACAGGTGTGTTGTGAGCAAGACACAAGAAGTCATTCTTCCTCTCTACTCTCAGTTGGAGCACTATGTCCATTTCTGGGCACTGCAGTTCAAAAAAGATGTGGAGAAATTGGAAAGGGTCCAGAAAAGAGCAACAAGAATAATCAAAGGTCTAGAGAATGTGACCTATGAAAAAAGGCTGAAAGAATTTGGCTTGTTTGGCTTGGAAAAGAGAAGATTGAGGGGGCGACATGATAGTGGTTTTCAGGTATCTAAAAGGGTGTCATAAGGAGGAGGGAGAAAACTTGTTCTTCTTGGCCTCTGAGGCTAGAACAAGAAGCAATGGGCTTAAACTGCAGCAAGGGAGGTTTAGGTTGGACATTAGGAAAAAGTTCCTAACTGTCAGGGTGGTCAAACAGTGGAATAAATTGCCAAGGGAGGTTGTGGAATCTCCGTCGCTGGAGATTTCTAAGAACAGGTTAGATAGATGTCTGTCAAGGATGGTTTAGACAGTACTTGGTCCTGCCGTGAGGGCAGGGAGCTGGACTCGATGGCCTCTCAAGGTCCCTTCCAGTCCTAGTATTCTATGATTCAAGTGTCTCAGTGGATGTGTGTGTGTGTGTGTTTCTAAAGGTGAAGGCCCTTAAGTTTAAACAAAGAAAATGCACAAACATGCTCTTAAAACCTAGAGAACCACTGTAAAAAACTGAAGACATTCTGCATATAGGTTTGGCCTACGCTAGGAAAATAAGTCTATTTGACACACAATTCTAGCTCCAGCAATTGTGTAGCTAGGATCAGCTGTTTTGAAATCAACTTACCCTGCTGTCCTCACTGAGAAGGTCGATGGGAGTTTCTCCCATTGACCTACTTTTCTTTCTGAGATAGCTTGGAGTACAGAGGTTGACTGCTGAACCCAGATATGTTGATTTCATTTGTCTCTAACAGGTGCATTACATTGAACCCCAGAAGATTGACCTTGAGTGGATTGATCTTCTGGGTAGCATAGATATTGACTAAGTCTTCCCTGTCATTGCAAGTATTGGTAATTGGCAGTAAGGACTGGCCTATTCCTTGCAAAACAATGTGCTCTTGAAATCTCAAGATGTTGAAATGAGCTCCAGTGTTCTAGCACAGTTGTGGCCTAATGTTGGCATAACACCGTGATGTAAGTGCTGCCTGTAGCAAGCAATGGATTTTTCCGTTATTGAAGCAATGGTCACTATGTTGATAAGAGGGTTCATCTGATGATCTAGCTGTACCTACATCACGAGTGAGTTTGGCATAGCTGTGGAGCTCTGAGATCCGTGTTTTTCACCAGAAGCTGGTTCTGGGTGACCAGGTGAGGCATCACTTGATGATCACCTGTTCTAATCATTGTTGCTGGGGCACATGGCATTTGGCCACTGGCAGAAGACAGGATACTGGGTACATGGAACTCTGGTCTCACCCAATATAGCTGCTGTTATGTCAAGCTCAACTGTAAGTGTAGATCAGGCCTCTTTGGTGTTCCCCCATTGACATTTAAATGTAGATAAACTGGAGAAGCACTCCTATGCCACTTGAGTGTATTGTAAGTATTTCTGGAATAATTGTTTTGTCAGCAAGTTGAATTCTAACCTTTAGGTATTGTAACTTACCTTAATTAGAAAAGTTACAAAGAGTAAGTTGGTAATTTCCAGTGCTTGCATTTTTTTACACCTATAGGGAAAAAGGCAGAGCTGCATAGTTTTCCTGATCTACAATGATTTGAGTAACAAGTGCAATTAAATGTATATTGATTAGCAGCCTGTAACTAGAGCAGAATAGGCCAGTGACCACAAGGGCTACCTGTTAAGAGGTTGAAACCAGCCGCATAAGAAATAAAGCAAAATTGAAATTATAAATAGCCAAACAGCAAAAAAGCTTAATTAAATCTTGATGAAAGTGGCTAACAGATGGCATGTCATTTAAAAAAAACAATACTTTGATAAACGGCTATGATTCCTAGAGCATAGGTATTCTGGTCTGTTATCCTTACTCAATTGCTATAGAAGCTTGGAGTTCAATACAGATTGACTTGTGACATGTATTGAAGTTTGAATTGCTTGATAGATTCCAAAACTTCAGATGGCAGGTGCAGTATACAAAACTGGCTAGTTTTATTTATTTTTAAAGCACCTTGGCACCATATCAATGAGCTCTTTTGTGCTAGCTTTTTTTTGTAATCTGTGTGTAATTTAAAAACTGAAAGGTCCATATAACTGAACTAGCAGTTAGAAGAGCAGCTGTATAACTTATTACAGACCTTTGACTGCTTTTGGAAAGGCATTGACTCTGCCCATTAATCTCAATAACATACATAGACACAGACATGCACGCGTCGTTAAAATGTTAATGATCTGACTGTGCCAATGAAACTAGTAAACTAAGACTTAACAGGGCAAAATGTAGCACTTCAGACTTCAGCAATGCTATCTGTCCATGCATTGCACTAAACCACAGGCAAAATACCATTTGATCACCCATGCGAGCACTACTTCATTTGTCTGTCTGCATGGCTGTCTGTCCTCATGAATGTGTCTTGGTCCAGTTGTCTCTTTACGTGTTCGTTGTCTCTGTCTCAGTTGTCAGGGTTGCCAGTAAATGAACACATTTGCCATCTGGTAGTCTGTAGGTTAGCAGGTTGCCTGCCTGACCCAACATCATTATTCTGCAGCTCTATTAGGAAATGTTCCTTCCACACCCACTGTGATTGGCCCTTTTGAGGTTCTTGTGCTGAGATACTCCGGGGTACACCAGGTTTGAGTGAATGGGTTCACTTCCTAAGCATTCCTTAGAACACCTTCACTTTCAATGCTTTGATAATGAAAAGCAGCCTTTGAAAAATAGGATGTTTCCTGGGCCAAATTCCATCCTTGATGACATCCACTCAACACTGTGGGACTCTTGAGTGTCTCTGTCGTGTCAACGGAGATGAGAATTTAGGCCATTCTGTTAAAGATTACTGCAAAGTGACTTCAATTAAAAGTGCACATCAGAAACCTACCACACAGCAAATGGATGCAGACAAGGGTGAAATAGATCAATGAAAATCAATAATAAAATAGTTCATGGGAATGCCATTTAAGAAATCTCTTCTGCAGTATGCTCTGTGTTTGCTGGAGGTGGGACGGAGGAAAGGCTTTGGGACATTCAAATCTTGCGGGAAGTACGAAATGAGGAGACCTGTGCTAGAGGGCATCAGCATAAAGATCATCACACACTTTAAAAAAAACTCCCCTCCTAATCAAGCCAAACTAAGCTTGTGTGAGCTTCGTGGGACACTTTCCTGAGAAGAGGAAAAACTGACTAATTTTGAAGGTGATATGTAATAAATCAGAAGCAAAGATCTCACAGTGGGAAAGCATTCCCTACTTTCCCTCAGTTAAGTGTTAGACTCTGTAGCAATTGACTATTACTCCACTATCCAAAGTCATAATCGCAGTTTGAGTACAACCGATACTCCAAAGCAGCAAAGTGCCTATGGTAAAATAATAAACCATTATTTCAGTACTAATCTCAACTTAATTAGACTAGGACAATGCAGCATGTTTTTTTAATACTAGATGAAAATCTATTAGCATGCTATTTAGTAACAATGATAGCCTGTTATCCCAAAAGACAAAACAGGATTAATAGAGCAGTAAAGCACCACAACCAGATGTCAACAGAAGAACCTATGAGAAGATTAATTTTGCTAATGGCCAAATTAAATTCAAATGGGAGAATCTTGTTTCTGCAAGGATCAGGAGGGATGGCATGACCACAGTGTGAGTTGTTTGTTGCCAAAAGTTGGAAGGTGCTACCCTCCCCCATGTTGAATGTGAAGTAAGATGGAGACCAGCTCTACTACATTTTGTTAAGCCTATGTTGACTCCTTTTTTTGGACCTCAGAAGTGACCATTAGATCATGATGTCTGAATGCCTGTACAAAACGGATCATGGAATTTTACCTCCTTAGTATGGAACTGACTCCTGAAGTATCTAAAATACACATCCCTGTTTCAAGTGTCAGAACTATTTTCCTGCAGGGGGTAGTCAGGGTTCTAAGCCTACTAGCTGTTAACAAAGGGCAAAACTCTGCAGTTGCCCTCAAAGGAACAAGAAGACTTTGAGAGCATGTTTAATGTTCTAACAAGCCTAGTCCAGAAGTTGCCTCAAACAAGTTTCCCCCAAACTGAATGTGATCCTATTTCTCTTCGTTTGCAGAGATGAGTCAAGTGCAATATGGTGGATTTTTCTAAAAATTTCTAACATCACTTTCTGTTAGTTTCTAATATGATACAAACTCAGAAAATATTATATCCTCTTGGCTTTGCAGTTTCATTTAAACTGTGGATGCTAACATTGTTACTGACTACCCAGATTTGGATATGGGTCAATATATTCTCCAGTTAATGCTCATCTGAGCCCGGCCTGACCAAACAGCCATGGTCCAAGGTGTCAAAAGCCCTGTGGAAACAGGCCTGCTGCTTTCTTAGGTGACAGGTCTGTGTGCATTCCCAGTTAATGTGTTTTAAGGCTTTAGCACAAACAGAGAGCTATTGAGAGCTGTCAGGTGGGGATGTTTCTATGCTGCAATCAGAGCTGTGACTGCAACCCATGCTAAGCTACACCCACCCCCTGCCCTTTACCCATATTCATTTCACTGCCTCATGTAGGGCTGCCAGCCCCCCTAGACCTGACTGACTGGACACCATTGTCACAAATGGCATCCACTCTGGGAGACATGGCAACCCTAGTCACAGCTGGAGATGGTTGCAGAGCCCTGGGCCGACAGTGTGACCCCAAGTGATGGTGCAGCCTCCAGGGCTGGTGGGCTGGACTCTGGCACTGGTGGGCTGCAGGGACAAGGATCCCATTAAGGGAGGGTGGAGGGCGATGGCTGCAGTCATGCATGCTGGGATGCTGCTTGCTCTTTTTTCTTCTTGTCCAGGATGCGTGGAAAGAGCACACAGCTTGTGTGAATTTTCCTCTACCCCACCAGCAGGGAGGGAGAGGAATGCATGTAAGAGCCCTTTGCAGATTAACATAAAAGACTGGAACAGACAGCAAGATGCAACCACACCTGGGTTGGTGAATTGGAGACAAGCAGACAAAAGCAAACCACCCCGACATGGGTCCAGGGAGAGAAAAGCCTTCCAGGACCCAGGGGAGACAAGCCCATCTCTGGCAAGAAACGCCCCAGGAGCAGGCAGCATGTCGATATTTGCCATTTAGTCAGATGAGTGCGTTACAGGTAAAAGCGATGTTTGTATTCAACAATGTATCATCTGAGCAGACTTTATGAAGCCACCTCTTGGGCAGTAGCTCGTTGACATGTTCAAGAACCCAGAAAAAATGGAAATGAAAAGGGATGTTTTCCAGCTCGGTGCCCTGGGTGGAAATGGTGGAGCCAGATGTGGGTTGGGAGTAGGGTTGGTCCCTGGGTGTGTGGAAGCAGAGTGCAAAACCTGGGGATACTATAGCCCCTCTGGAACCATGCTACCTTTCATCTGGCTAGCCACGGACAGCATGTTGCAAGCCTGCTGGGAAGCACACCTCCAGGGAAGAAGTTCTGCACCGAGTCTGCCCCCAGAGCCAGCGGAGTCAGTGGTAAAACTCCCAGGGGTTTTGTTTGGTGGAAGATTTGCACCCCTGGTATTTGGTTTCTCTCAGACTCCCAGCAAGGGTGCCTTGACATTGCAGTTACCAAACGCGATCACACAGCTCAGTGAGCAGCCAGCTAATAGTAATGGCATTCAGTCTGCTCCGAGCTAGAAGCCTACATGAGAAAAGGCTTGAGGGGGAGTACACGGGAGAAGGGCAGGAGAATATTGAGCATTTTAAATGTGTAATAAAAATCCTGAGCCTAGGAATCCTGTTCAGGGCTAACATGTAAGGGTAAATGTGACTTTATGTACCTGAAAGAACTCTGGCTTGCCTTTTCTAGGAGCTGTCTATAGCATTAAGCAATGCTGATCTACCTTCGCTTTATGTATGAGACTGTTTTACAGGGAAAATGGGCACCACGTAGTGCCTTTTTTGTGAAGAGACAGAAGTCAATACTCAGCTGGCTCCCCATTCCTAGAGAGTCCCATGGCGGGGGCTGCCAAGGTGCTGGTGCTCAATACCAGCAAGTACTGGCACTAAAAAAGCACAGGTCCCATATAATCTGAAATTCGTGCAGGTTTGATCAGGAGCGCTTCAACCCCTCCTGCCCCTTTTGTGCTTCCCAAACCTCATTTGTTCAGAGAAATGAAGTAGTTGTAAATCACTACTGCTGTCTGGGATACGGTATCAGGCTGCAGTAGTATTTTGCTGAGACACATTCAATAAAACTTGAAGCGTGTAATAAGGGCCCTGGTCCTGCCCTGCACTTGGCTTATTCGGAGGCCTGCTGGCTTTGTTGGCTACCAAGACACTTTGCAAAATACTAGCGGCCTGCCCATATGCTCGTGCAATGCCAGTAGACTCCAGTTGTCTGCAGGTGGAACCAAATCTGGGACCTCTGGACCTTAATGTATGAGCCTCTAGTGCCTGAGCGAAGAGCCAGCTGAATATTGGTCAGGTTGTGGAGCAGATTCCTTGTTCTCTGTGTAAGTGGTGTCAGTGCCAATAGATGGGAGACTGCGGCACACCCAGAAGTTGTATGGGCTGCTCTAGCCATACTGGATCAGGGCCTTAGTATTGTGGCCACGTTCTCTTGTCAATTTTTAGTTACTTTTTCGAGAGAGCTAGGAAAATTCCAATGTGTTGCTTAGGCAGTACACCAGGTAACCTGGGCAGCAGTGTGACAGTTCTTTTACAGCACAGCTCTTTTGAAACCAGCAATGTTGGCTTCATGAAAAACCTAGCAGGGTCCTGGAGGGGCAACCATTTCACACACCTTACCTGAGTTCACAGCAATGCCTGATCTGAGCATTTTTATCCCTTTTTATTTTGAGACGAGAGCTTCTCTTCGGTCCATCCCTCTATTGTAGTGCCAGCCTAAGCATTTCTCTTGGGGTCTTTAACAGGGAATGAAAGCTGACGTTTGCTAGAGCAAGGGGAGGGGATGGTGAAGAGCACTGCCTGCAGTAGGTTGGAAAATTTCCACGTTTTCTTATACTACATTCTCCTTTGGGAGGTAAAAGAACCCAGCTAAAAGTGTCCTGTGATTAATTTGTAGTTTTTCACATTAATTATAACCACTGTGTGTGAAATCAGTAGGAGGGCAAAGTATCGGATACGATCGTTCTTCACAAAGGTTTTCAAAGATAAGCTGTTTTGAATAAACTTTTTTTAAAACTGAGACACACTCAGTTTGCTAACACCCAACCCACGACGATAGGCAAAGCTAGGCGGGCACTGAAAATAGAAGATGTGTTGCTTGTCAGGAGACTTTTATAATGCTGTCAACCCTTGTAGACATATGGCTCTGTTTGATGCGTCCTGACAATAATAGTTATCAGCAGCTCAATCCTCCCCATTCGGCGCAGGGCGCAGCTGTTAGACATTTGCTGACCTTCAAGGCCCAGTTAAGAACGAGCTGGAAAACATCCCTTTTCATTTCCATTTTGTCTGGGTTCTTGAACATGTCAACGAGCTACTGCCCAAAAGGTGGCTTCATAAAGTCTGCTCAGATGATACATTGTTGAATACAAACATCGCTTTTACCTGTAACGCACTCATCTGACTAAATGGCAAATATCGACATGCTGCTTGCTCCTGGGGCGTTTCTTGCCAGAGATGGGCTTGTTTCCCCTGGGTCCTGGAAGACTGTTTTTCTCTCCCTGGACCCATGTCGGGGTGGTTTGCTTTTGTCTGCTTGTCTCCAGTTCACCAACCCAGGTGTGGTTGCATCTTGCTGTCTGTTCCAGTCTTTTATGTTAATCTGCAAAGGGCTCTTAGACCCGTTATCTGAAGCGAGGCTCCATAGAAGGAGAAGGTGTTACTACTGCCAGGTCCTGTGTACATCCCCTGCATGTTGAATAGTACTGCATGGTACACGTGCGGACGGAGAAGGAGGTAAGCAGCCCTGCTTTGGGTGAAAGGGCTGTCATAGAATCATAGAGGAGTAGGACTGGAAGGGACCTCGAGAGGCCATCGAGTTCAGCCCCCTCCCCTCATGGCAGGACCAAGGACTTTCTAGACCATCCCTGAAAGCCATCTATCTAACCTCTTCTTAAATATCTCCAGTGGTGGAGATTCTACCACCTCCCTTGGCGATTCGTTCCAGTGTTTGATCACCCTGACAGTTAGGAACTTTTTCCTAATGTCCAACCTGAACCTCCCCTGCTGCAATTTCAGTCCATTGCCTCTTGTTCTATCCTCAGAGGCAAGGAAGAACAAGTTCCCTCCCTCTGCCTTATGACACCCTTTTAGATACCTGAAAACTGCTATCATGTCCCCCCTCAATCTTCTCTTTTCCAAACTAAACAAGTCCAATTCTTTCCGCTTTTCTTCATAGGTCATGTTCTCTAGACCTTTGATAATTCTCGTTGCTCTCCTCTGGACCCTCTCCAATTTCTCCACATCCTTCCTGAACTGCGGTGCCCAGAACTGGACACAATACTCCAGCTGAGGCACAACCAGTGCAGAGTACAGCTGGAGAATGACTTCTCGTGTCTTGTTCACAACACACCTGTTAATGCATCCTAGAATCATGTTTGCCTTTTTTGCAACAGCATCACACTGTTGACTCATATTTAGCTTGTGGTCCACTATAACCCCTAGATCCCTTTCTGCTGTACTCATTCCTAGGCAGTCCTTTCCCATTCTGTATGTGTGACCCTGATTGTTCCTTCCTAAGTGGAGCACTTTGCATTTGTCCTTATTAAACGTCATCCTGTTTACCTCAGCCCATTTCTCCAGTTTATCCAGATCCTTTTGAATTATGACCCTATCCTCCAAAGAAGTTGCAACCCCTCCCAGCTTGGTATCATTTGCAAACTTAATAAGTGTACTTTCTATGTCAATATCTAAATCGTTAATGAAGATATTGAACTGAACCGGTCCTAAAACAGACCCCTGCGGAACCCTACTAGTTATACTTTTCCAGCAGGAGTGAAAACCATTAATAACTACTCTCTGGGTACAGTTATCCAGCCAGTTGTTCACCCACCTTTATAGTAGCCCCATCTAAGTTGTATTTGCGTAGTTTATTGATAAGTATATATTATGTGAGACCGTGTCAAATGCTTTATTGAAGTCTAGGTATACCACATCCACCGCTTCTCCCTTATCCACAAGACTCGTTATTCTATCAAAGAAAGCTATTAGATTGGTTTGACGTGATCTGTTTTTAACAAAACCATGCTGGCTGTTCCCTATCACCTTACCACCTTCCA
This sequence comes from Carettochelys insculpta, assembly GCF_033958435.1. NCBI lineage: Eukaryota > Metazoa > Chordata > Testudines > Carettochelyidae > Carettochelys > Carettochelys insculpta. The sequence goes on along the minus strand of NC_134147.1, from coordinate 46,383,163 downwards.
AATGCTTGCAGATGATTTCTTTAGTTACCTGCTCCATTATCTTTCCTGGCACAGAAGTTAAGATGACTGGCCTGTAGTTTCCCGGGTTATTCTTGTTCCCCTTTTTATAAATGGGTACTATATTTGCCCTTTTCCAGTCTTCTGGAATTTCTCCCGTCTCCCACGATTTTCCAAAAATGATTGCTAAAGGCTCAGATACCTCTACTATCAGCTCCTTGAGGATTCTAGGATGCATTTCATCAGGCCCTGGTGATTTGCAGACATCTAATTTCTCTAAGTAAATTTTAATTTGTTCTTTTCCTATTTCAACTTCTAAACCTACCCCTTTTCCACTAGCATTCTCTGTCAGGCATTCCTTCAGATTTCTCAGTGAAGACCGAAACAAAGAAATCATTAAACATGTCTGCCATTTCCAAATTCTCTGTTACTGTTTCTCCCTCCTCACTGACCAGTGGCCCTACCCTCTCCTTAGTCTTCCTCTTGTTACCAATGTATTTGTAAAAAGCCTTCTTGTTTCCCTTTATGCTTGTAGCTAGTTTGAGCTCATTTTGTGCCTTAGCCTTTCTAATCTTGCTCCTGCATGCTCGTGTTGTTTGCCTATATTCATCCTTTGTAATTTGTCCTAGTTTCCATTTCTTATACGATTCCTTTTTTATTTTGAGATCATGCAAGATCTCCTGGTTAAGCCAAGGCAGTCTTTTGCCATGTTTTCTACCTTTCCTATGCAGTGGGATAGCTTGCTTTTGGGCCCTTAATAATGTCCCTTTGAAAAACTGCCAACTCTCCTCAGCCGTTTTTCCCCTCAGTTTAGCTTCCGATGGGACCTTACCTACCAGCTGTCTGAGTTTACCAAAATCTGCCTTCCTGAAATCCATTATCTCTATCGTACTGTTTTCCCTTCCAGCCTTCCTTAGAATTGTGAACTCTGTCCCAAGCACCCGGGGGAGGGCTACCACCCATTCCCTGTATTAGGTTTAAGAACTGGTAGCACCAGAGGCAAGCTCAAGGTGCACCATCATAAAGGGTGGAGCAGCCAGGGTAGGGCCCTGTACATAGCTGGCTGCTCCCAGACCTCCCTCTGGGGCCATGCAGCTCGATGTGATCCCCACCAGGGATCTGTGACTGAGGCACACTGCTGGGTCAGGGTGACGAGGTGGGGCATGGGGCCATGTGAACATACCCTTGGGGGAAACATGACTTAACAGCTCCGTTACGGCACTGCCCTGCGGAATTCAGTCCAGATGTGAGCTGGCCTTCATCCTATTCCCCTTCCCTCACTCCCTGGTGTTTGGAAGTGATGAGCTTCCCTCTGGCAAAAATGGGATGTGTGGCTGCTCAGTCAAAAACAGTCAGGATGGGCCTTCTTACCTTCCTCCTGCCCAAAGATGGCACAGAACAGTAGGTGGTCCACATCAGGGGTGTGGGGTGGTGGTGGTGTTGCTTTGAATGGAAGGGATTGTGGGAGATGTTGCTTGAGCACAGACAGTCCCGTGAAAGGAAAAGTTCATCACACTGCATAAAAAGTACTTAGATTTAAATGGGGGTAAAACCAAACAAAGGGGGGAATACCCAGACCAAGAGGCATTTATAGCCATTCCATTCCAGAACAGTGGCATTAATTGAAATGAACCAAGTCCCACATTAGTTCAGAAACAATTAATTTAAAAAAAATGAGTTCACTGAGCAATGTGCAATCAATAGCTGTTAATTATCATCCATGTGGGGCTGTAAATGTAAGGGGTGGCATGGAGAGGTGAAGAGCAGCCAGAAACAGGAGTGAAGGCTGTTTAGAGGATCATGCCGTAAAGATTAGGGCTTTGAGAAGCTAATAGTACCCAGATGCCAACATTTCTATGTTAAACCACTTTTAAAAGTGCACCCTTGGTTTATTTGTATTTGGTGAAGTTTCTAGCAGTACCAGTCAATTAAATCACGTCTGATCATTTGTCCCTGCCATTAGTTACAAGTAGCCTCAATAGTTGCAACTACTGAAAGGTAACAAGAAACAAAGACAAAAAAAAATCTACATGCTTATTTTGTATCCCTGCAGGGTTGTATTACAATAAGGTGAATACTCCATTGGGGCACAGACTGTGAGTGCCTTGTCCAGTACTCAGCACACTGGTTAGTTAGCATGCTGTTGCTTTGTGTGTATGTTTAGGGATACAGAGGGATACATTTTCCTGTAGCTTGACAGCTAATCATATTTAGTCGTGGGACCATGTTTTACTGGAGGCTTGTAAGGTTTTTTACAGTTTAAAATCAGATTACCCATCTGGTCACAGCAAATCTGGTAAAGCCCACAGTATAATATGCTGAATGTCAGGCAAATAAAAGCAAAAACTTGCCTAATACTTCGAAGCTTGTTCGAGGAGAAGTAGTGTTTGGGAGTCCGTATGGTGTTCTTGTTTAAAAATTCTGCTTTACTGCAGCAAGGACTATGCCTATAGAAAGTCTAGAGGAATACGAATAGCGCTCTTACAAAACAATCACTGATATGCTGTCACTTTTTAATGCATTAGCGTTTTATTTAAAGAAAATCACTTACTTAAATTATAATGGCTTTTTAAAGTTGGTTGTAGTAAAATTGAATAACTGTGCTGGTATTAAGTTAATGGCTGCTTTTTGGCCAACGAAAATTGTTGGATGTTCCCTACAAGATTCCTTTGTGGTGGGGTATGAAAGGATTAATCTGTTTTTAACACTGACACCAGATATACAAGAGGAAGAAATATTGTAACAGCTTACCCTGAACAGAAGTATGGAATACAAAAACAGCAACTGAGAGTCCCACAAAAGCAAGGAACTTTGCACTTAAAGTTGGCAATGCCCTTCCCTCCCCTTGCTGTGGATACGTAACATAATCCATAGGACAAAGTATGGAGGAGCACGTAGCCAGTAGCATTGGGAGTAGCTAGGTGAGCGTTCGCCGGCTAGGTAAAGCAACACAGATGTTCAGGGAAGGTTGACTTATTTTTTCTTTGAGTAATTAAACTTACTGTGGATACTGAGAACCATTTTGGGGTCTTCAAACTGAAGTGGGGCTGCAGTGCAGAGACTTACTGTACTTAAGTCACTGGTCCAATCTGTTCTTAAGGGGAGAAACCTGGAGTAGTCAATAAACCTGGCTTCTGAAGGTTGACAGAGGTCCTGGTGAAAAGGTTTCCTGTGAGCGAAAAGCTTGCTCTGCCGCTGCATTTGTGGGGTTATGCAACACAGAGGTGTGGCTAGTCACCAGTGAACAGGGGTTTAAGAGCATAACTATGTTCTTCAGCTGGATGTGACTTGCACGTGAAATACAAGATTGCTACAGGGGCCTAATTCTTTTAGCACGCCTCCCTCCCCCCGCCCCCCGGTTAATTAAATAGTCATAGCCCTGGAAACTGAAAACCCTCCACGCATTAGTTAAAGAAGTCTGAGGCATGGTAACTGTGTAGTCTTTAAGGTGCTACAGGACTGCTTGTTTTCAGCTAACGCAGGAATCAGAGCTTCTTCACTGGCAATCTGCCTCAAACGGCTTTTTCTGGAGACACCACTGCTTGGGAAGAGAAAGCAGCAGGGCCTCCATGAGCAGGGTCTCCATGGCCATGCTGCTACTGGCCTCTCTGGGAGCTGGGGTATAAGCCCTGCCTGCAAGCACCTGGAATGCTGCAACTCCCTGCCAAGTGTCATTCTGACAGCGTGTTCTTTAGATACGGGCTGAGAGCTAAGTCAGATAGTGATTGAAATGTGTCCCAGTCCCATGTTGCTGGGTTTGCAAACTTCCTTCTCTCTGGCACAAAGCCCATTTCCATAACAAGTGGTTCTGAGATGCAACACAGCCCCAATGTCAACTGAAAGAGCCATAGTATTCTGTGTGTACCTTAGCAACCTTCCTGCGCCACCACATTCCACCCAACACAGCTGCCAGACACTGAGTTCGAGATGCTAAGGCTAATGTAATAATAGCTAATACCTTCATTTTTTATAAAGAGTCACATGCAGTTGACAAATGATTTCTTCAAAAGATGCTTTCCTACAACCCTGTTTTCAGCTGCTCCCCTGACTTAAAGCTGCACGGTTTCCTGTTTAGAATACAGGACTGAGAGTCAGTAGGATTTACGGCTACAATTTCTGCCTCTGTCCCAATGCCCTGTTACCTTGGGTGGTTCTTTGTGCCCATGTTCTCTAAGTAATGTGGATAATAATACTTAATGTTTTATAATGAATATTTGCCAAGGGCTTTAGGACCCTTGAGTGGGAGCTGGTGTGTGTTCGCTAAGTGCAAACTGTTTTGTCCTAAACGTTTCTAAACTTGTGAAGCTCCCTTTTCAGAGGACAGCATTGAGACAACAGCTTCTCTGAAGTCTGTCTAAAGCAGTATTAGTACTTCCAGTGCCTTGCACACTTACAACAGGACAGCAGTTGGTGGTGTTTTTTGGCAATAACATTGCAGTGTGAATTCTCTTCTAATTAGCTATCTATCCTAACTCCCAGTCCTTTATCTTTTGAAACAGAAGTCTTGGACGTTATAGCGACACAAAGGATTGTCCCCCCAAGCGCATTACGGTACCTTTGTCTACAGGAGGTCGTCTTGCTTATATGGCCCCATATTTCTTAGCTTGCCAGATCACTTAATATTTTTGATGTGTCCGCTGTTGTCATCTATTCCTCCTGTATGGTGTCACCTGCTGGTTTAATGAATGCAGAGTTAACGTTGTTTTCCAGCCTATTACATGCATGGAGAGGAAAGAACAGACAAGGTCCTTTAAATTGCATCGCTGCAGGGACACTGCCTTTCAGTTTCAGATGGCGATGGTGATGGCTCTCCAGCATTCTACTTGGTTACAAAGCAGTTCTTGTAACTAGCATTGTTCTTGTTCTTTTGACTCTCTCAAGTCCCCATCCTCCTCTCTCTGTCCTCTTCTGCCAATGGGCCTCACTCTGGGCAGAAGAATCTCCTAACAGCTCTGGCTCTCTTGGGTTTCTGAAGTGGTCAGGAAAACTGATACAGAACAAGAAACTCCCTACTCCCTTTTTCTGCTCTGGAGTTAGATGTCCATGGAGAACACAAGTGAACTGACCCTTCCTACAAATTCAGCATGAACAGTGAACATCAAAGGGGAAGCTCAGTTGTTTGCCTTTGGCTCAGTTTCCCCCAATTTCTTTTGTCTTTGCACATCATCTTTAAATACAGATAAAACTGGATTTTCCAAGAGAAGGCTAGTTCTGGCAATATCTGTATGGGCTGCATACTGCCAGCATAAAATGGTTAACATGCCATCGCTCACTGAAACATCAACACTATTAATTAAATGTTTAGGCACAGAAATAATAATGCCTACTCGTTGGACTCGAAGAAACTTTTTTTCTTCTTTTAAAGGTTTTCTTTGCCTTTAATTTGTTTCCTTGGATCATTTTGTACCTTGTTGACCTTGAGACCTGACTGCAAATTACAAGAAAAATAACCTACAAAATATATTACTAGAACATTTTTATTCTCTGTTGTTGTAGCCATACCCCTTTGGAATTTGCTGCTCCAATGTTAGTGCCTGGAAACCAGAGTGAACTTAACTAGAAAGAGATTAATGTGGTTTTACTTCATTCCCACAGTTAAATAGACTGCACAATTGGCAAGGAATATAAACCTTACAATCTGACAGGAACCCTGTAAATCCCAGACACAGGCCTGTTGCTGATCTCCTATCAATTTCACACCAAGATGGGTCCATTGACTTCTGTAGAACCACTCATTATGGTGTGAACCAGAAGAGCATCATCCTCTCTATTAATTGCTGAGGGAGTGCTAATCTGCCCACTCGCTGAGTGACCTGGCATCAGTGCCAGAACTGTGCGACTTGATAGGTTAGAGGGAGAAATGTGAGCTTTGATGAAAACTCAGTGTGGGATCAGGTTTACAGTGGTGATCTTCCCTCGTAGGGAAGGAGAACTGTGAGCTGCCTTTGCAAGAGTAGCAATTCACTGGTCTCTTACGTCTCCTGTGATTAACACAACGTGTAATGTTGGGAAAGGAGGAAGGAAGAGGAGAGACTGTATTAGAGGATTCTAGTGTTCCCTGTAAGCAGAGCGCTTGGGAGGCCACCCAGGAGAGATTCAGATACCACCCAGCTGATTAGCGGAGTGCCCCCAGCCGGTAGCATGCTTGTACTGGTGGTGCACATCCACAATGCCTGGGTGCACATAACAAAATTTATTCCGTCCATGGACGGGGAAAAAAATAGATGGAACATTACCAGCAAGATCTACGTGGGGCAGTTCGGGCACTCCCCAGCTTACGCCCCTCTGAAGTGCATTTCCACACACTGTAGATAAATCCCCTTTCAAGGGGTTTCAGGTTAGGCACCCTAAATACCTACTTACATGAGACATGCTTGTCTTACAGATAAAGTGTGTTGGTTACGTGGCGAGAAGGGGCAGGCACAGCACAGCGGGATAGGTGTTTGTTCTGGATCTGGGTAAAAGAAGACTTTCCTTTAGAGGTTTGGCTTTATCTGAAGCTCCTGGTAACAAGGGATGGGCTGAGGTCACGAAGCAAGTCCACTGGAAGAACCCAGGCCCTAGTGAAGAGCTTTTCCAGGAGATGGAGCTCGGGGTGGTGGGAGGGCAGGGGGAGGTGGAGTAGGGGACAAGCTGTGGTCTCTCTGTGTAGATGGTTGAATTATTTGTCACTGGAAACAAGGTGGGAAATGAATTGGTTTTTGGCACCGCTGGGTATCTGGCGAGCGTTGCTTGTGTCTACTGCTAGTTCTGCAGGCGATTACAATTATCCGAAGATTTGGATCCACAGCCCAAAATTACCAATACTGTTGCCTCTCCCGCAGCTCATGCCAAGTGAGTTGTAAACCACTCGATACAAAGCCAAACCCTTTGTCATCATGCAGGAGCCTTCCTGGACAAAACTGGCAGCTTTGCTCTCCCCGGACCTCCCCAGGCTCCTTTTTTTTTAAGTTCCCTTAATGGGGTCATTATGAGGCTGCCTGGCTGACTCGCTAATGAGGCTGTGCTGCCATCCCTCAGACCCAGACAGGCTTGGAGTGGGGTCTGTAAAACCTGGTGATGATCATAGGGATTTGGATTCATTCTTCCCCATTCCTTGGGAGCTCAGCTCATTGTCTTAGCAGTGCCCAGCTGCCCCTACACACGCTGAGGCTCAGCTCGTGGATAAGTGGCAGCTAACCTTTGGCATAAGGTTGGATGTCTCACCGCCCCATGACCCTTGAAGCCTCTTCTTCCTGTTACGATACGCTGGCTTTTGTGCTCTGAAAAGAAGTTTTCACTGGTCTATTTACAGCAGCTCTGAGTAAGGGGGAGTTGTAATTTCCTGATACAGTGGATAACAGATGCATATGAGTGAATTCAGTGGCTCCTACCTCAGCAGGTTGCAGAGGGTTAATGCTCCTGGTAGCTGCAGCTTTCCTCTTGCTTGGAACAAGGAGTTTTAATTCCACCGGTTAATTTATTTCCCCACAATGTGACACTGTGTTCCCTGAACTATTTTTCATCTTCAAATTGCAATCTGCCGGTTAGCTCCTGTTAGGCCTGCTGTGCTCTGCGTTTATGTTCTTGTTCCCCGCCACGGTGCTGCAGCCGCATCATACATCAGGTACACAAGCAGCAGGAATGGAATAGAGCTTAAGGTCCCATGCCATTTATATGAACAGATCTGTCGATGAGATTCACCCAAAGGGAATCTTCAGGGCAACTCTCTTACGGGTGGTAGAGTCTGCATCATTCAGCAGACTAACGGCTCAAAGGTGCCCCTTCTCCCATTGAGTCACAAGAGATTTATGAGCATAACTCCCATCATTCATTAATGGGAGCCATTCATGGATATGACCTGTTCATTCATTGGAGGATAGATTTCAGCTTTTATCTGAGAATCAGAGGAAAGTCACTGTAGTATGATCAAAGGCAGAAGTTTTATTCGCAATATAATTTGTTGGTCTGACCACCATGTGTCATTTGACTTTCATCCTTTGTTGGCAAGATATAAAATCATCTGGACAAAATGCATGCTTCCATGGTGGAGAAATCCTATTTAAAAGCAATACAGTATTAAAATGGACTATCTGCGCCTGGAATGTTTTGTAGATTTATTTGCTGTCAGAGGCTGATAAAATATTTGAGTCAAATGGCCTAGTTCTGTTTAGGCAGCTTCCTGAGAGCAGGACTAAAAAGATGGATTAAATCACTTTTTATTTTAATTGCACAAATACATTGTTAACCATTGTAAATCTGTTTTCTATAAATTGTCCTCTCTCTCCCCTTCTCCACTCCACCCCAGCCTATCATGCCGTGTTCATTTTAAGACATCTTTTACAATACTGCTGTTCTGATGGAACCTGTGAAAACTTATGTCTTGTGATGTCCACATCTTACTTGTTTCTTTTTAGTAGCATTTGATGAAAAATAAAGCCAGTGCACCTAATCCAAGCTGCTCTCTTTTAAATGAGACTTGTTTTGCAGATAGTTAACTGTCATGGCTCACAGCTCTTAGCACTGGCCTGCCCAAGAGTTAGGTCTTGTGCATGCTTTTTCACCTTCTAAAACATGTAAATCTCTCTCTAGCTAAAAAGCAGTGTAGTTTGGAATAAAACACCTTTTTTGTAGTACATTTGTATTTTGTATTGTATGGCGTGCACATACCAAACACCCAAACTCAACTGCAGAACTAAAAAACAGTTCAGTAGCACTTTAAAGACTAACAAAATAATTTGTTAGGTGATGAGCTTTCGTGGGACAGACCCACTTCTTCTCGTCACCTAGTAAATTATTTTGTTAGTCTTTAAAGTGCTAGTGAACTGCTTTTTTTTGTTTTGATAGAATATAGACTAACAGGGCTATCTTTCTGTTACTAACTACAGAACTCTTTCTGTACCCTGAATTTAACACCATACTAATAACTAACAGTCTGGACAATGCAGTCCCTTTATGGCTAAAACACTAACGAGATTGTTTTCACTGAGCTCTTAGATGTTCCATGATTATAGAGGACCAAGGTCTTAACAGTCTACCTTTCACAAATAGTCTTGAGGGGCTTATTACAAAAGTAGCAGCGATTTAGTTAAAACAGAGAAAGTCCCTAATGTAGACATACTTAACCAGTATTACACTTGCTTAAGTCTGCTTGCATAGATAAATTACAAAATTAAGATAAACTGGCTTGTGTGCCTGCATTGGAGATTTGCAGCAGTTTAATCAGAAAAAGATATCTGATTGGTTTAGTCATAGCCGTGCACCCCTTCTAATTCTGGCAAGGCCTCAAATGATCGTTGTTTGTTCTAGAATGGAGTTTGAGTTAATCTAACATAATGTAGGAATGATGAAATAGTTTGGTATTAAATATCTACCTTAAAGGGTTTTTCCCTTTCATGGATGACTATTTGATATCATTTGAACTCTAATACCCGGAGTATAAGCTCTCCAAATATTAGAATAATTTTATATATAAAGTAGATAGCGGATAAAATTCTGTATTTGCATGTGAACTCTGAATATCACTTGAGTATTCAAGAAGAAATTACCTTATTGTGCCTTTGAGGACACTTATCAAATCCATTTTGTTGAAAACTTAATATACTGAGACAGAAGAAATGGAAAGCTGATCAGAATATTAAATAAACAGCACAAAATTTCATTGGTTTTGCAGGCTACAGAAGTGTGACACGGATTGATTCACTTTAGACTGTTGTGCGGGATCTGAAATTTTAGTGCTAGTTAATATTAGTGAGAGAGCTAGGCATGAGAAAGATTTCATCATGACATTTATAAGGATCTTCATCTTCTTACAGAACGTGGTTATTAGGAAGCTGCTGTTGCTGATATGTACCAAGAGCACAGAAGCAGGCAGTAGACTGGGTGTGCATTTAATTTTATATTGATGCACCTGAGAGCCAAATGAGGCCTGATGTATTTTAAATGTGTATTTGCAGTTCTCAGAACACATATGCTGGTATGCATAAAACTGTGCATCACTACCTTCGGTGTTGACCTGGTTTATGCACAATCCTATGAGTATGTGTCAGCATTTGCAGCTGGACGCTTGCCATGTGTCTCCTTGTATCATCCCCTCTAACTACCTGCCCTCCCCCATACATCATCCCCCCGGGTCTCCTTTTTTCCTCTAGTGGCTTCTGACTCAGGGTAACTGGTATGAAGATCTCTCTCTGACCCTCTTATGCATCCTCCGGCAGCCTCACTCCCCAGCTTCCTTGCTTCCCAGGGCTCTTTGTATTGACCTCCTACTCCCAGCTGCATTGTCGGATACCATTCTGACTGAATACAATGGGAGAGGAGTTAGCTGCTCTCTGCTGCTGAACTGATTGGAACCTCAGAGTGCATGAGTTCACCATCTCCCACCTGTGAAGGAATAATGGAGAAACGTAGTAATTATTGGTATTTATTTAGCTCCATTAATATTAATTTAATTTAAATATTAGTTTAGTTTAATTTAAGTTTTCCTGTTCTGGGAAACACAAGAGCTAATCTCCATCCATTTGACCAGCTTTCCTGTCTGTCTCTGTAGGTACTGAAATTGCTCACTCAACCTTGATACACGAGTCCCTTACAAACGTTAATGAACCTCTCTCACACCATCCTTGTGGAGATGGAGCGAGGAGGCTTGCTAACCCTGTTTTATGCTTGGGAAATGGAGGCAGAGTGAGATGAAATGACTTGCCTATCTACCCTGCAAAAAACAGCTGCAGCAGTGAGTCCCAGACCCTGGGTTGCCGCGGTGTATACTATGGAACTAAAAACAGCAGTGCAAATGTTCCCACTGAGGCTTTGAGCCCATCGCTCTCACTGGGGGTAAGAGCCCACACGGGAATGTATTTTTAGTTCATAGCATGAGCCCCAAAAGCCCTAGTCAGTTGACCTGGGCTCTGAGGGTATGTCCACCACACTGCAGTTAAAAACCCACTGCTGGCCTGTGCCAACTGACAATTCAGGGGACTGTCTAACTGTGGCATAGACATTCACACTTGGGTCCTTGTACCTCAGAGGGCCTAGAACCAAACCTCTACCCCACAAGTTAACAGCCTGAGCCCTAGCTAGTTTTTAATTGCAACGTAGACTTGTCCTAAGAGCTGTCATCCCTGTTTGTGCTTCAGGATTGACATATTCACAGGAAAGTTTGTAGCAGACTCCTTGATTGAACTGTAGTTTTCTGAGTTCTACTACAATGCTTTAATCTCAAGACCAACTTTCCAATAACGTAACACAATCTAATTCCATCCTGCAATTCTGTTAATAAATACTTGAGCTACTTTCTTGGCTTATATTGCCAGAACTTTCCAGTGTAAGTCTATAGTTGCATAACATGGTTGCTCACCTATTAAAAATACAGATAGACACTAATTATTAATCTATGTGGAAGACTAAAACTGCATATATTCATAAGGATGTCAAGTTTTTAATTGCATAAATAAGATGCTGACTTAAGCAAATGTTCAATTTCACATTAAAGTAAGAGATTTGCAAAGGCTTAGATTTACATAATTTAATTTTCTGCACAGAAGATACTGAAAATCAATAGCATGATTCATAGCCATACTGCAGAATTGCCTTGCTGCCATTCGTTGAAGGCTTAAGTTAAGAGTACAAAGAGTTGGACAATTGATTTTAAATTTTGTGTGCTGACTCAGTGTTTCCCTTCAGAATCTCTAAATTGTTTAGCCCCAGTCTCTCTTCTGTTTTGCTGGTTGGGCCCCCCAGGGCCTGGCACTGGGGTTTCTATTCTTCACTTGAAGAAATGCAGGTTTTTCTGGAAAATTGGCTGACATCTTGTCTATTGTCATACCCCTTCTCTATGTGCACACTCACTAAAGTTGAGTGTCTCTCTTCTATTTGTGGGGCATTTGATAACAACGAGTTTGAAATTCTCTAGTCTGGTAACATCCGTGGTCCAACATGATTTTAGTTGGCCCGATGTCCACTTGCCATGGGTGTGGCCAAGTTTCTTGTAGTCCCATAAAGCTTGTTTACAGTCACCATTCTTGGCTCTCAGTGTCCTGTGCTGTTAGTAATCTCTAATTTACTCCCAAATGTCTTCTGAGAACCCAATAAGTAGTGGAAATCTAGCTAGATGATGTTGACCTTCCCCGCTCCAGCAAATTCTCCTTGTTCAGCACCATGCCAGGCTAGAGAAATTCAATCTCTCGTTACAGTGCTTGTGTAACTGCCCACAGGGGGCCTCAAACCTGGGATCTCTGGAGCTTAGTCTAGGTGTTGCTACAGCTTCAGCTAACAGCCAGTTGGCACTCGGCTTAAGCTGTAGAGGGCACTTATTTTTTTTCCTGTGGGGTGGTCTGGGTACCAGTAGCTGGGACACACAGGTGTGGGGGTTACACTTGTGTCTCAGGACATGTGGCTCCAAATCAGAACTTCCTGCAGTTGTTCAGAACCATCGTGTTATTTTTCCTGTTATCCTGGTTGCTGCCTTCCCTTGTGCCTAGTCTCTCAAGTGTTTGCCAGCTGCTTTGTCATGGCTCTCCCTATGGGTTTCCACAGCCCTCTTCTGACTCTCACACACATGCTTTCTCCTTCCCATTGATATCCGCTGGCCTCCTGTCAGCAACGAGGAGGAGAGGAAGTAGACCTTCTCCCAGCAGGCAGGAGGAAGGGGGGCGACTTACTGAATCCAAATCCTGCAGTATCACCCCTAGGTTTCTAAGTTAAATTTTCATGATTGCATCCCGCACGTAAACCAGGAATTTGGCAGCTGCTGGAGGTTAAATAACACAGTCAGTCAAGATTATTGTTCATGTGGGGCAGAGGGAACCCTACTATATGTTGTGGGGAAGTTCTTTTTTGGCCCGTCAGCTGCCCCAGAACTTCCAGTTGACTGTAAAATTTAGCGTGGTCAGGTCACTGCTTAGTAGAAGGGGCAGACTACAGGTTAAACCTCTCTAAACCAGAACTCTCATTGGAAAACTCTGTAATCCGTCATGATTTTAGTTAGCTGAATGACTACTTATGGGGTGCAGCCAAGTTTCCTGTGGTCCCATAAAGTTTGTTTACAGCCACCAGTGCTGACTCTCAGTGTTCTGTGCTGCCATTTAGCTCTAATTCACCCCTTAAATGTCGTCTTAGAGTCCAGTAAGTTGTGGAAATGTGGGTTATGTTATAGAAAATATTGACCTCCCATATCTGGCAAATTCTCTCACCTAGCACCGGTCAGATCCTGAGGGTGCCAGATGGGAGAGGTTCAACCTGTAGTATTCTCACTACTGAAAAGCAGCAAGCTCCAAGCTGCCCTAGTACCAAAATGTTGGTGGTCAGGTACTATTCAGTAGGAAGAATTGAACTGCATACAGACAGGCTTGAACCTGGGACCTCCAGAGCTTAGTGCAGGAACCTCCACAGTTTGAGCTAAAAAAACAGGTGGCATTCAGCATGGGGTGGAGAGGACACTAACTCTTTCTCTCTCTAAGTGGGTGAGGTGCTTCTACGTGGAACAGTGAGCCACACCGAGGTGTGTGGGTTACACCCATACTTGGTGTTCCATGAAGGTTTGTTACAAACCCAGCCTTGCTCTGCTTAGCCTCAGAAGTGACGGGCATACAGGACTTGTTGTATGGGTGCTACAAGCAGCAACCTTTGGACTCTTAACCAAAGTTAAGTATTGGAATTATTTAATTAGTACCTTACTGATTAAATAACTGAACTGAGAACAGTCAATTGCTGCTGAGTCACACTATGCTCAGCTTTTGGTTCTCTTTGCCTTTAAAAGCCAGGTTTGTTTTGTTTTGTGTGCATTCATTAGAGGACATCTGTTTGCAGCTGCAGTGGATTGTGCTTGAAAGCTGAATGCCATTTCAGACTAGCTTGCTGACATTCATGAACTCACACAGCTCAGACTCAATTCAGTCAAGTGTACAGAAACAATACACAGCATCTGCATGTATAAAGTTGTCCTCTTGTGAAAACTGAGCATTTCTTGAAAAGAAAAAAGGACATGTTAACTGTAAGTAAGAAGAACAAAGCAGGAAAGTTCCATGGGGCACAATGCAGTGAGTGCTTTTGTGTCACTTGAGGGATCAAATTCTTTATTTTATGAAAGCAAATTGGTTGATGGCTGCTTTTTGATGATGTTTTTGCTGTACGCTGGTCATGGGATTGTATGCAAAGGAAATGCGTGACACTGCCACACTTCCCAATTGGCTGGAGGGCAGTGTCTGGGGTCCCCATGGCAGCTCGAATGCCATGAGCTGCTATAGTGTGAAGTTCTCAGACCTTCAGCCAGTTAGTTCCAGCCCTCACCAAAGCTGTCCAAACAATGATAGAGAGGGCACTTCTGGGCTGTTGGAGGACTGCTTGGTTGGGTATATCAAAATGTAGCTTCTGCTGTAGTGGAAACCAGTGCAATACAGTATCAAAAGCATCAAGCATACAGCACGTGCAGGACTCTGGAATGTATGTTTCTCATGAACCGGCTGACTCACTGACTTTCCTGTAGCGATGACTGTTTTGCACATGCAGAGTAAAGCAAGTCCTCACCTACCCGTAGCATGGCTAGATAGACAGTCTGTTGACAGAGTAAATGTCCTGGGCTAGATGCTCTCTGGTGTGGCTCCATTGCAGCCACAGAAGTTATTCTGATGTGCTGCAGATGAAAATGTGGTTGCAGCTGTTTAGTTCATCTTATTTTTCTTAGGAAACAGCAGGAAATGTGGCTGTTCTCTGGGCACCTAGGTCCATGAGTCACCTTCTTCCCCTGCTTCCCTCCCGTGCTTCTCTGGGGGCGAGTTCTAATACTGCCAGCTTTTCAGATTCCTCTGGGTTATGCCACCCTTGTGTTCACCGTGTGGGTTGCCAGTAGTTGCACCCGGTTTCCCTTTGAATCATGGCCCTGGGGGATCTAGCCCCTGACAGTGGCTACTTACTGAACTCCAGCTCCTGTGCTCCCGAAGGTGCAATGTATACCTCTTCCTTTGTTTTACCTTCTACCTCTCCTCCCACATGGCACACTGCTCTGGTGAGCGCTTAAAATGAAAGTGGGGTTATTTAAGTAAGGGCAAGGATGTAGATAGAAATGAGAGGGAGTGATGGAAACAAACGGTTCCGATACAAACCAGAATCATAAAACATGAATCTGAGTATCCAGATTATCTTTCCTAGATAATAAAATACCCCTCCCACCTCCACCAGTTCAGTCTATTACAGAGCTGAGTGGCTTCCGAGTAATCGGGATGCAGTTTTTCATGAACCCCTCTCCCAAGATGCCTTCTCAGTGCGTGGATCCAGCGTGTGCCTCCCTGAAAGAGGCTCTTGTTTCCATTCATGCACAGGGGCAAGCCCTATGTTTGTTTTCTACCTTCAGGAGCTTCCATTTGTTTGCTGTTGTCTGATCGTTTGCCACTGAAAGTTTTGGGACTGAACAAAGCTAGTTAACGTTGCATCCCCAAATAAGCCAGGGAGGGATGACAGTATTCTCTTGCCTGAATAAGCTGTCACTGGGATGCATTGACTCGGGTGACTAATTGTTATTCCAAGTCCCTAAAGTGTATTTGTGATATGAATACATGGTTCTGCAAATATTACCTTGTACATTTGTCTCATCAAGATTCATGATCATTGTGGTTTAGGAGCTTTCCATGGTACCGTGCAGATAACGCTTTATGGATAAATATTTTATTTGGGGTGTTGGTTGTAGTGAGTTTGTCGGGTCTGAGGTGAGAGTGACTGGCAAAGAATAGGAGATGCTTTGCCCATGAGCCTCTGTGTTACAGTAACTCACTGTTCTCTCTTCAGAGAGAGTAGCTAATTCAAAGGTCTGTGCACACAAGGTCAAGGCTGATGTTGTTGTTTCCCCAAAGCATACCCTCCCCCTTCTTCTCCAATGGCACAGTCAGCCTGAACCTCCCATCATTTCCTTCTCTCCTCTTTGCACCCTCTTCCACCCTGCTCTCCCCACTCTCAGAACAGGTTTTGTTGCTTCTTCTGAACAGACAGTCACTCCCCATTAGGGTCTTCCCAGGATGTCCCCTCTTCTGTGTTGTCTCTTTAGATTGTGAACCCTTAGAGTGAACTTCATTCTTCTAATCATTGCTATTTCTTCTCTTCTCAGCTCTGACTGAAGGGTATGTTGGCTTGCCTCATGAAAACAGACATGGTAGCTCTGTGCAAATTCGGAGGCGTAAGGCCTCGGGAGACCCTTACTGGGCTTACTCAGGTGAGTCGACTTTTACTCTAGTGGAATGAAATGTGACTGGGATGTTGCCCACCCCCAAACTGCCTGCTGGAAGCAATCGTGGCATTCGTTTTCTTGCTAATCTGAAATGTGAAGTGACTTTTTTCCTGCAAGCTTTGCCACTTCCGTTTTTGTATTGCCTCTCCCAGAAATGCAGGTGCTTGATTGACCCAACCTGACCTTACCTTCCATGTTCTAGAGGACGACTGCATAGCTGGCTCATACACTTTTCAGGGAGCCGCTTTACTCTCCTACTTGCAGACTAGCACTAAAGAGCTGTGATTTGCTGGGAAAGCCCAGGTCTGAGAGTTCCCTGGGTACCCCATACTCGAGCAAGAGAGAGACTTGCTAGTACTTAATGGCGTATCAACTCTCTGGAGCCACTTAACATGCCACTTCCAAAAAGAAGGGGCTCATGTAGACCCAGCCTTAGAGGGCCTGAAGAACTATTAAGGTAAGAAAGATGATTTAGAACAAGTTAGAGAAATCTAGGGAGAAGTGAAAAGAAAATAAGCAGTGGTAGGAAGATTTGTGCAGGTACTGGGGAGAAAATAGCCTAGAAAGGCAGTATTTGAGTGAGAAGTGGGTAAAAGATTTTTGACAGGTTGGAAAATGCAGGGGTTGAAAAACCTAGTGGGAGCCCAATATTCAAGAATGTAAAATTGGAATCATGAACATTAAATTATAGAGTACTTGCCTGACCTGAAGAATCCCTCAATGACAAACAACAAAGAGGGTAACAGCAGTACCCTGATCCCAGTATGTATATATTCTAATTCCACAAAGAGTATTGCATATGGTCAAATCAAAGGCAGGCTCCCCTTGGTCATTAATATCATTGTGAAATATAGATACAGATACTATGTAAGATGGTTATATATGTATACTAAAAATATATCCCCATCAAAACAAAATCTGTGTCAAAGCAGAGCTAGCAAATTAGATAAAGGATATTTATTCACCTGTCTGTGCAACATGTAAATTAATCATGATAAGCTAGTACAATTTAAATACAAAGCTAATAGGGAGATGTGAAATCAACAGGATAAATAAGCCACAGGGGTTCTTCTGAGTTGGAGTACAACTAATGAACTTTGGGGATGTAAATAAATGGCAAGGAAGACATCTCTTGATCCTGCACCTTGGGACCAACTGGGCTATGAAATCACACTCATCAAAACAGGATCTCAACTAGGCTTGATTAAAAATGCTGCAAAGGACTTTTGTGTAGAGAGAACTTCAGCTCACCTTTGGTCTGAATAAAAGTAACTTTAGTCTTAATTCTGTTTTATTGCTAACCCTCCTGCTACCATGAGTCTTCCTGACTCACCAATGAATTCTGAGCTTTGACAATTAAATTATGATTATTTTCATTATAAACATAGCTCAGTGCTGTGGCATTTTTTTTTTAAGGCGATGATCCGGAGTTCAACCATTCAAGGGGATGTGTGTATTGGTCTCTTGGTATAACTGCGAGTGCTCATTGGTTGAGGGACTGATCACTGCAATAGAATGCTTCAATAGAGTTCAGAGATGGGGGGCACCTAGAAGGCAAAGAGAGAGCTGGTAGAACCCAGAGGACTTGGCTGGCTGAGATACTGGAGAGCGGTTCCGGAAGATGCTAATGAGGTGCTGCCATGAATATGCAGTGCCTCATTAGCATAACAGTGTCCACGACGATTCGAAAGTGCAGCTTTCGAATTGTGCGCCGCCCGTGGAGATGGGGACCTTTCGAAAGGACCCCCCAAGTTTTCGAAAGCCCCTTCTTCCTATCAGGTGTTAGGAAGAAGGGGCTTTCGAAAACTAGGGGTCTTTTCAAAAGGTCCCCATCTCCACGGGTGGCGCACCATTCGAAAGCCGCACTTTCGAATTGCTGTGGCTGCCATTATGCTAATGAGGCGCTGCATATTCATGGCAGCGCCTCATTAGCATCTTTCGAACCCACTGATTAACATGCCTCTTCCGAAAGGAGGTTGTCTCGTGTAGACCCAGCCTAAGGGAGTCTTCACTCCCACAAACTCTCACTTTTCTATTCCTCTCTCACCACTAATTCCCCAAACTATGGTATGCTGCTCAGTTTCCCATGATCTCTCAAAACAGCATCCAGAAGTCCCAATCCCAACCTTTTTGAAATTTCACAATGCTGCTTTGCACGTATATATTTTACAGGCTTGTATCACAGTAAGACAGGCTGATACAAAAGGTGATGGAGAGAAGGTAGGATTTGGTGGTTACAGTAAACTCTTTCATATCTGGCATTCTATCATCCAGAACTCTCAAATAACTGGCATTTTCAAATTTAGTTATGTTTCCCATAAGTACAGTATAGTGAAAGTAAATACAAATAAATATAGCAACTATGGTATAAGTTTACAGCGTACCATACTTCTGTTGGTAAACACAGTACTCTGCATACGTTTTTGTTTGAGTCTTAATATCTAATTTTTTCTTTAGTGTTACGCATTGCTAGGTATAGCTATGTATTATCCAGAAAATTTCAGTATCTGGCAACCTCCCAGTCCCAGGGCTGCAGGATATGAAAGAGTTTACTGTATTTTGTTGTTTCCTATCATGGCTTGGTAGGAAAGGTCTAAGAAAAACCTGCTATCTCGGAGCAGTTTTGAGACTTTGAAACTTGTATGAACCCACCTTTGTATGCAGCTCTCTGGTTATTGGAGGCTTGCAGACCAGGTCCCTGAGAAAGGGACAAAGGAAGAGCTATGGTTCTGTTTGCAGAAGGTGTTTCCACACACTTTTTTTTTTTCTGAAGGTTCATTGTGTTGTTAGTTTTGCTAGATGTTTTTCAGAAGAACTTGTGATGTATTTAAAACATTTGATGTTAGTCCAAAGGGAGATATTTGTGTAGAACTGGATTTATCTAAAGGATAAAATTGAGGTTTCTAAGAACTTTGAATACTGATGTCAGCCAAATAGGAAAATTATAAACTGCATAATACTGCTAATTCTGCCCTCAATAATAAATTATCACTTTCACTGAAACAGTATGACTAGCTGAGGTTAGAATTCATCCCTTAATATACAAAAACGTCAGGTTTGATGTCATAATCATGGATGCTGTCTTAGTGGCAAAATAGGTCATATCAACAAAATACACTTCAGTTACGCGTGTCAAACTTTTTCTGATTTTAATCTAACATTGAGAATACTAACATATGAGCAGGAAAAGTATGGTCACAAGTTGTGTTTCTGTACTGGGTTTTAAAATAACCTGATACGAGAAACCTCAAATCAAGCAAAAATCTGTGTTTTAGAATGGATGGGTGATGGGGTGTGATCACAGACTTTCCTTTGGGATTGTTCCCCTTTGAGCTGATCATATAACTGACTCCCACCTTCTCACTCTGTGGGGCTGCCCGCTAACCTGTTCTGCTGTTCCTCTGTTCCTCTTACACTACCCTGTTCCTCTTACAGAGCAGCGAAGGCCCTGAACCTCTTCAACTCTGGGAGGACTCAGTCCTAAGGGCTCGGCACCCATGGGACCAACCCTGACCCCAACAAATGCATCTTAACCGTTTGTAAAAGTATACACAGGGAAAGTTCATGAAAGAGAGAGATGCACAGTGGTTGCTTTGCCCAGGTAACAATTATTTACGCTGGGCTTGGTCATAAACAAAAGTATTTTTAAGTACAAAAGTAGGATTTAAGTGGATGCAAGTGAAGATAGAGCAAAGCAAGTTACAGAATTTAAAATGACTAGAAAATGCATAGCTAATTCTAATCTGTTAGCACTTATTACATGCAAATTCTTACCCTAAACAGCTGTTCTCAAATCAGTCAAAATCTTTTATTCTGACTTGGGTCTCCAGGCATCTTCAAAGTTCTTTGTATCCTCTTAGGGTGTGCCAGGTGGCTTCAAAAACCAGCTGAAGACAAAGGCCTGATAGCTCCCCATTGCTTAACTAACAGCAACGAAGGGTCCTGTGGCACCTTATAGACTAACAGAAAAGTTTTGCTTAACTAGACTTTTTTCCAGGGTGTGAATTTGTTGTTTGGCATTTCTCTCTCTCTCCCCCACTTCCCACCCTCCCCCCACCGCATTCCTATGGAAAACCTGCTGGTTCTAGTACCAGGTGGCATGGTCATATGTCTTTCTAGACCCACCACCGTTTGGACTTACAGCTTAAACAAGAACAACAAGAAGTCTTGCGGCACCTTATAGACTAACAGATATTTTGGAGCATAAGCTTTCGTGAGCAAAGACCTGCTTCATCAGATGCATGAGTTGGGGTGGGGGTGTGTGGTTTCAGAGGGGTATTTAATGAATGGGGTCCCAGTAAAAGGGAGGGCCAGAGCTGACAAGGTCTATTCAGCAAGGTGGAAATGGCCCGTTATCAATAGTAGGTATCAAAAGAGGAAAAAACAAGTCAGATCAGACTTGTTTTTTCCTCTTTTGATACCTACTATTGATAACGGGCCATTTCCACCTTGCTGAATAAACCTTGTCATCTCTGGCTCTTCCTTTTACTGGGACCCCATTCTTTAAATACCCCTCTGAAACCACGCCCTCCCCCACTCATGCATCTAATGAAGCGGGTGTTTGCCCATGAAAACTTTATGCTCCAAAATATCTGTTAGTCTATAACAGGCGCGTCCAACCCACGGCCCGCAGGCTGCATGTGGCCCTGGCCAGCTAGTAATGCGGCCCCACAAGATCGTAAACTTTTAACATTATTATGTGATTTATGTACATTAACTATATTATATATTTTATATGCGGCCCAAGACAATTCCTCTTCACTCAGTGCGGCCCAGGCAAGCCAAAAGGTTGGACACCCATGGTCTATAAGGTGCCACAAGACTTCTTGTTGTTCTCGAACCTACTGACTAATATGGCTACCTTTCTGATACTTAGCACAAACAAGGCTGTTTAAAGGTCATTGAGTTGATCACACAGCCATTCATCTTTCAGGGCACCAGTAATGGTTCTCAATAGCACATTTCAAACTATAAACAGATCCACACTTCATATTTCTAACTTCACATACAAGAGTGATACATGCACAAATATATGATATACTGATCCAGCAGATTGTAACTGTAAAATTCATGTTATGTGATATGTTTGCATGACACATATTTGAATAATGCATATCCATATTCCTAAGCCAATTTTCATAAGGCATAGTATGTGTGGGGGAACCTCAAAGGATGGCCTGTTGAGTCTTATCTGTTCTCTACCAAATATACAAAAATTACAGGTTAAATAATATTTGGCATGTTTCCTTGGTTTTAGTTATTTAGTTATCTAAAATGTATTTGGAATATTCATTGCTACCTATAAAAGGACAATGCTTCAAGGAGATAAATAAAACACTATTGGAATTACTCTTCTGTTGTAGATAGCAAAACTCTGTGTCTGAGAGTTACTGGATTTTGTTTTTAATCAGTCCTGCAGTTTATGAAATGTCTCAGTGTGTGACCATTTTCTAAACTCGACTCCATGCCTATCCATTTTTATTTTGACTAATATTGCTTATCCACAATAAAAGCATTTACCACTCATTTTAGATTTGTCAGTGTAAATATACATAGGCCTGATTTTTAATTACACTTTATCTATTGGCTTTTTGTTCTATTTTGTCTGTTGATAAATGTCCTGCTTCTACAGGGAAAATAGCCAATCTGTTTTGTTTTACAGAGAACAGATAGTGACTTCTCAGTCGTCAGTCACATGTGGTTCTAGCTGACTAGTGTTATCTAATTAGAACTCTTTCTTCCCCATTCCTGATCGAAGAACTAAAATAGGGAAATAGAAGCATAAGAACAGATGTACTGGCTCAAGCTATTGATCCATTTAGCCCAGTATCCTGTCTTTGGACAGTGGTCACTGCCAGATGCTTTTGAAGGAATAAAAGAACAGGGCATCTTTATGGAGTCATCCAGTCCCAGTTTCTGGCCCTTGGAGATAGAGGAACTCCCTGGGGCATGAGGTTGCAGTCCAGACTGTCTTGTCTAATGGCCTCTGATGAACCAATTCTCCATGAACTTTTCATTCTTTTTCAAGCCAGTTATACTTTTCGTCTTCACAACTTGCCCTAAGTACCATAGATGGACTGCGCACTGTGTGAAGCACATCCTTAAGCCTGTTTTGAATGTGCTACCTATTAATATAATTGGTTCTTGTTATGTGAAGGAGTAAAATAGCAGTTTTTCTCCACACCATTCATGATTTTATGGGCCTCTGTCAGAGCCCCCCCAAACCCAGTTGCTTCTTTTCGAAACAGCAAGTTGAAATCTTTTAAATCTGATTGTATGGAATTTGTTCAATATCTTTAGTCGTTTTTGTTGTCCATCTCTACTTTTTCCCATTCTAATGTATCTTTTTTTGAGATGGAGTGATGAAAACCCCATGGAGTAGTCAAGGTGTGGACATATAATGGATTTGTGTAGTGGCATTATGGTATTTTCTGTTTTATTATCTATCCCCGTCCCAATAGGTCCTAACATTCTGTTACCTTTGTTTAGCCCCTGCTGCTGCACATTGAGCAGCTGTTTTGAGAGAAATATCCACCATGACTCCAAGATCTTTCTTGGATAGTAACATCTTATGTTAGAACCCATCATTTTATATGGGTAGCAGAGATTATTTTTTCTGATGTGCATTACTTTGCAGTGACCAACATTGAATTCCGTCTGTCATTTTGTTGCTCAGTCATCCAGTTTTGTGAGCTACCTTTGTTAATTTCACAGTCAGCTTTGGGCTTCTTCATGCTGAGGAATTTTGTATCATCAGTAAAACTGCCATCTCTCTTTTTCCAGATTGTTTATGAATATGCGGAACAGCACAGGTCCCAGTACACATCCTTTGGGGGATCCCCTATAACTCTCTCTTCATTACAAAACTGACTATTTATTTATTGTCCCTTCTTTCCCATCTATTAACCAGTTCGTGGTCCATGAGAGGACCTTGTCAAAGGCTATCACAGAGTCCTAGTACGCTATAACCATTGGCTCGCCCTTGTTGACTTATTTGTTGATCCCCTTCAAAGAAGCCTAAAAGATTGAGGCCTGATTTTCTGTTTCAAAAGTTGGGTTGACCAGAGATGTAAATATCAGCCAAAACAGTTAAAATTATATTATTTAACCAGTTAGCTGTTAGTGGCCCGGAGCAGGGTAGCCAGGGTGGTAGTCTCACCAGGATTGCAGTCCATCTGGGTCTGTAAGGCAGCCATAGTGGGTATTGTCCCAGGCCAGCCTGCCCACTGGGGTCACTTTGGCATAGTGTGGTCAGGGTCCTGCCTGCCTGTTCTGGGAACCCGCCTCCCAGCATGGGCTGCTCTGGCATAGTCGTGGTCTCCCCAGGATGCTCCACCGTGGCCACAACTGTATGCTGTGGCTGTTCCAGTGTGGCTGGGTCTGGGGGTCCTGTCTGCCTGCCCTGGTGTGGTTGAGACCTCATCTCCCCACTTGAACAGTTCTGGCGCGGGAGTCCTGCAAAGCTGCCTGCAAAGCTTTAGTTCCGCCAGCCCGCAGGGGCGGCTCCAGTAGGGCTAGGGCTGGGGCTGGGGCTGGCGTTCCGCCTCCACGCTGGGTCTTCCAGTGCTGCCTTGTTCCAGCCTGACCATTGGGGAGGTCCAGTGTAGCAGGAACCAGAGTTCTGCCTCCACAATGGGGCATCTCTGGATTGGTCGGGGTCCTGCCTCCCTGCCCTCTGGCCCTGCCTGCTGCCCTGATTCTCACGGGGTTCTGTCAGCTGTCCCAACTCAGCCCAGGCTACTATGGCCTGGCACAGCTGGCAATCCGGTCAACCAGTTACTCAAAAAGCATTCAGATAAGCCGATGCTTACAGAGAAAGCAGTTAACCGATTAACGTTTTACCGCCTTAGTTCTGACTCTTCTCTAATTAATTGTGTTTGTCTGACAATACTGTTCTTTGCCATAATTTCAACCAGGTCTCTTGGTAGTAAAGATGCCTTAAAAATGGCATTACTTTAGCTGTCCTGCAGACATCTGCTACCAAGGCCGATTTAAACAATATGTTATGTGCCACAGTTAATTGTTCTACAGTTCCATATTGGTGTTCCTTTGGATCTCTGGGGGTGATTACTCTATGCTTTTGGAGACACATCAGCTTTTTTTTTCCAAAGTCCCTTTCGTTGACACCTCAGTCTAGGACCATTCCAATATTTTTAGGTGACAAGTATGAATTAGATATGGGGATCTTCCTCACCTCCTCTGCATTGATCAGTGCAGAGAATTCATTTAATATCTCTGCGTTGCCTGGTCCTCCTGGAGTACTACTTCTATACCTAGTCCTCTGCACTCCCTGCAGAGCCAAACACCATCCAGAGTATTCCTGAGAGATGTTTATCTAACCTGCTCTTAAATATCTCCCATGATGGAGATGCCACAACCTCCCTAGGCAATTTAATCCAGTGCTTAACCACACTGACAGTTAGGAATATTTTCTGAATGTCCAATCTAGGACAGTGGGGGGAGTCGGGACAGAAGCAGCCAGGGAGCTTGGGTCAGGAGCGGCAGCAGGGAGCAGGGCCTGGGCTGGTAAGCTGGCAGCCCAGGCTGGGGAGCAGCAGCTCACAGCAGCTCATTCCTGGGTGAAGCTGCAGCTCTGGGAAGCGAAGCTGCAGCTAGGGAGAGGTGGCTGGGGCAGGGAGCCAGCAGCTGGGGAACCTGTGGAGGTTAAGAGGGCCAGGAAGTTGTGGCAAGGAGCCCAGGAGCGCTGATGACAACTTTCTCTTTTCCAAACTAAACAAACCCCATTTGTTTAATCTTCTGCCATAGGTCAGATTTTCTAGACCTTGAATCATTTTTGTTGCTCTTCTCTGGACCCTCTCCAGTTTCTCCATGTCCTTTCTGAAATGTGGTGCCCAGAACAGGTGCAATACTTCAATTAAGGCCTAATCAGTGCAGAGCAGAGCAGCAGAATTACTTCTCATGTCTTGCTCACAACACTCCTGTTGATGCATCCCAGAATCATGTTTGCTATTTTTTGCATCAGTCTCACACTGCTGACTTATCCTTAGCTCGTGGTCCACTATGACCCCTAGATCCCTTCCTGCAGTACTCCTTCCTAGGGAGTCTTGTCCACACAGTTCCTGCTGGCCTTCAGCATCCATGCAGTACTGATCAGCACTGTAACAGGTGCTCCCTGGAGACCCCACAGACCTGTGTGGCTGTTGCTCATACACCAGACGGAGCCACGGTTGGGTACTGATTTCAGTGGAGCAAGACTGGTTCCTTCCCTGCCAGAGGACATGCAGAGGGCTGGTGGTTTTAGACTGACATTCAATGACCAGTCCTGGGGCAGGATTGGAGAGCTGTGGGCACAGTGGGCCCACTATGGTGCAAGGGCAATAGGGCAGTTACAGGGGCAATGGGGCAGAAGAGTTCAGAAGAGGCTCATCAGCTCCTTAGCAGTTGAGTCCACTCCTCACATTGACTCCTGTTGAACAACACCAGCAGCGCCTGTGGAATAACTGCACTGCTGCTCCATTGCCAGGGGCAGGAAGGGTGCTCAGCAGGTGGCTTGCTGAGCTGGGACTGGGGAGATCTATGTTCCATTCCTGGCCTTATGAAAGACTTGCTAAGTGACCCTGGGCAAGTCTCTGCCTCTGAAAAGGGGATAGATCTTCCCTACTGCATAGGGGTATTCTGAGAATAAATGCCTACTACTGACTGTAAAGCCCTTCCATCTTCCCTGCACCTCAGTGGAACTGCTCTGTGGGTTGTCCACATGCCCTAGGTTTGTGCAGCAACAGAAATCTGATCCACAAGTCATTTTGTCCAGTTGCCCGAGTCAATCTCTTTATGCTTTATGAAATGATGTTGTTCGTAATCTATAAGCACAGCTCTTTTGTTAGTCTTGTGTGCCCTTAGTTGCAGATGGGATAAATCAGAACTAGTGTAAGAGAAGTGGCAACTTGAGAGAAAGAGAGAACAGATAATAATTAAATGAAGTGAGAACTCCAAGTCTTTTTAATGGCTTCTGTCATAATCGCAGAGCAGAAGCTTACAGCGTATCAGAAGAAATGGCATAAAATGCATGCCAGTAGTTCTTTAAACCAGCTTCGGAAACGAATGAAAGCCCACTGAAAAGAAAAGATAGCAATTCCTTTTAAACCCACAAGAGCGGATGCAGCTCAACTTCAGCACAATATCCAAAAGTCTTTTTCTATGGGATATACTTTCTCTGTGTGTTTTGGCAATGTGTTGTGTACATGTGCACATGTCATATCTGGCTAGAGAGATTCAAAAGAGATTGACTCGAATTTTTGGCTAAAATATTACAGGAAGAATGCAGACTTGAGGTTTAGATCAAGAGCTGCTCCACTTGAATGAACGAGGACTCTGTTAATGAGCTTTTCCATTGCAGGGCCTGATACTGCAACCAGTTAAGCACCGGTGTATCTTTATTCATGTGAGTATTCCATTTGAACTCCAAGGGAACTAGCCACACCAATATCGGGCCTTGTGCTTAGTGACTTGCAAGATCAGAGTCTAAATGTTTGCAAGATCAGGTCCTAAAATGTCAGTCAAACACATCCCTATTCCCATATTTAATAAGCTAAATGCAGCGTTCTTCTGGTGTACATGATGGTAACAACTGGAGGTTCATGTGACTTGCAAGTAAAATGGAAAACTTTGCAAGATGGTACTCCTTCCTCTGTTTTTATTCTGTATCTACATTTAAAAAGAAATCTCTCACAAATACCCAACATGGACAAGTGTACCTGGTAAATGTAATTTTTGAACAGCACTCCCTTAAGCTGGATCTACATGTGGCCCCTCCTTGCAGAGGGGCCATGTTTATGAGGCAGTTCAGAAGATGCTAATGAGGCACTGACATGAATATGCAGCACCTCATTAAAATAATAGCAGCTGCAAGCGATTCAGAAGTGCTACTTCTGGAACACACACCGCCCATGTATACGGGGGGCCTTTTGGAAGGACCCCCTGACTTTGGAAGCCCCTTCTTCCTCTTTGGTTTTAGGAGGAAGGGGCTTTTGAAGTCAGAGGGCCCTTTCAAAAGGCTCCCGTCTATATGGGTGGCGTGTGTTCTGCAAGGGGCACTTTCGAATTGTGCGTGGCTGCTATTATGCTAATGAGGTGCTGCATATTCATGTCAGCACTTCATTAGCACCTTCCAAACTGCCTCATTAACATGCCCCCTCTGAAAGGAGGAGGCACATGTAGACCCAGCATTAGGCTATCCACTGTATTTCACAAAGAACAATATTTGGAAAGGTAAATGGTATTTATTTTTATTTCAAACTTGATGTTGGTTTTGTGTTACATCAGTGGGTGCTGAAAGCATTTGGTCCCAACCGGGTCCAATCCTGTTTTTATCACTCAGTAGCCTAGGGTATGTGTTGTAGGATAGGATTTTTGAATCCAAATCTGGAGCTTTACTGTCAGTCTCCGGGGCCTCGAGACTCGTTGATTAATCAATAGTAATTTAAAATGTCTTTGCTGTTACTAGAGCCACATCCATTAGAAAAACCCAGCAGCCCTCTTAATAATCACAGTCCAGAGAAAGGCCTACGACAAATTAGCAAAGCACGAAGAAAGAATGATTTCCTGAATGGTTTAATGAGATCATCTCAGTACATAAAGTAGCAAGTATTAAAAACAAAAACCAGCCACCAAACAAACAAAATCAAACCAAAGCACCTTGCCCAGACCAGGAGACCTGCTTCCATGTAATTAGTGATTTCCCCATACCCACATGGACAGGGTGTGTGCCTGTCCCCCAGTGGTTGTGAGCCTAAATAAGAGCTTTATTAGTGCACTACTGCTTCCCCTGAAGGATTTGGGCTGCCAGCTCAAGTACTAGAGACTCATCCTTTTATATCGGGGAACCTGTGATGTCGATGCAGGCAAGTTGGGTTGTGGTTTCCTCTGGTGTTTCCTTTGCAGAATTAGCCCTTTTGTATGGGCTGAATTACGTTTGCCTTATTCCATGAAATAGCTGCAACCATGGGGAGTTCTTGGGAGCAGCACAGACCGGGATGGGTGCAAGTTGTTCAAAATGAAATTTGGTTGTTGGTATATTTAACTGGCTTTTGTGAAGAGAACCAGTAAAATCCCATGCATGAAATAGGTGTTGGCTTTTCCCCTGTGTTTAATCTTGGTGGTTATTCAAAGCTCCTGTCAGCCTTAGGGCCTCTCAATATCTGCCTCTGAAATGTCACAGGACAATCAGATGTTTGGATGAGATCCCACTCCCCGCACTGCCTGAGAGTGTTTCACTGCTTTTATTTGGTGGCTTTCTAGAGAGAGTTATTGCAGGTGCTGCTCAGAGCCAGCACAAACTGGGGGGCAAGGTGGGAGGAGGGCCTGGCTCCACGCGCAGAAGGGGCAGGGCCAGTGGCAGAAGGGGCGAGGTTAAGGCATTTGGCCTCAGAGCCTCTGGGACTGTGGTGCTGCGTGCGCCACGCCATCTTCCTCTCAGCTCCAGCTGTCCCCTTGGTCCACCCTGTAGGAGGGCCAAGTGCTGCTTCAGCTCCAATTTTGAAGTGATTTCTGTCAGTTGCAGCATTCGCAGTTTGGTCCAGTGGGTCTCAGCTCCCCACTACTATGTCAAGTATTCCAGAACCCTGGGTGCTCTTTTCTGTGCTCCAAACCTTTAGAGTCCGTTCTCCCTTGGTTATATGTGCAGCTTGGTGTTAATATGAACGGAAGTTAACAGAAGAGCAATATAGGCCTTACTGTCGCAAGGTTGGCAATGCAAAAAGTCTGTTAAGAAAAGGAATCTTGCTCATTGCTGTCATTTTAGCACCCCTACTGTATATGAATGCGACTGTCCTGCAGTATTTAAAATATAACCATTGAGATCCACTGTGAATTTGAGACTTCTGCTTCTTTTTCCTAAAAGCAATTCCTGGCATTTAAGCAGGAAAGATCATTAAGGTTATTTCCTGTAAGAACAGCAAATGATTTTAAATATGATTAAATCCCAGTTTTTTTGCTCCTTTTTAAATATGTGAATATCAAGCTTTTTGCTTTGGGATGGACTGGTCTTGTTAGACAAACAACCAATATGAACTACATCAGAAATAACAGTCACATTAGTCTCTTCCCTAGAGGTGAGCACTGACACTTATTGGTAACTAATGACCTGTTTGTCTGAGTCAATATTCCCCTCTCTCTCTCTCTCTCTCTCTAATAACGTATCTTGATGTTGACCAAAGATCTGAAGGCTGTACACTCTGTATTGTAACTTTCTGAATACATCAAAAATATCCAGAAACATCTGCATTACAGACAGGAATTTACAAAATAAGTCTCATCTCCTTTAAAGATAACATTCTGAAGATGAATTCAAGTTAGAAGACCAGAAAAATACATCTGTTAATCTCTGAACCAGTGTTCCGTGTAAGCTGAGATCTTGGGCAACCCCTCCTCCCCTCAGGAGAGATTCAGATACCACCCAGCTGGTTAGCAGAGCACCCACAGCCAGCAGCATGTGTTTCTACTTGTGGTGCACATCCACACAAGCTTCGGTGCACATAACAAAATTTATTCTGCCCATGGATGGAAAAAATTAGTGGGGACGTTGCTCTGAACTGATCAGTGAATGGAAATTTTCATAGCCTGTCTCTACAAGTCAGAGATGAATAGTTGTCTGCCCTAACCCTGTTGAAGCCACTGCTGTGATGCCATCACTTGTACTGGTAATTAAATTAGTTAAAAGTCAAACTAGGTATTACTAAACACCTTTTTTGTGAAATGGAATGAGTCATCATTTTACTATTTATATACAATAGTATAATCATGAGCATGGACTTTTAATTTGTGCATCTCCTACAAGCATTATGGTGCTCCTTGGGTATGAGGAAATGCTAACTGTGTGAGATGCACTGCCTTAATACAAGTGCACTGTCAGCTGGGCAGCACCTGACTCTCTCCTGGGTGTCTGCCCAAGCATTCAGCTTAGAGGGAACAGTGGTTCTGTCACCATCTGCCCTGTAACTTTGGGTGCATGTGAACTTGGCAGCTATGGTTCATTTCCTGACCTGCCCACAAGCCTGAGATCTCACCCTGGCTTTTCCTAGCCTAGTTAGGCTTTGCAAGATGACACCAACAACCGTTCCAGTCCCTTGCCACCCCAAATTCTTAATTACCCAAGGGCTTGGACAGTTCCCCTCTGAAACCAGCTTCTCGTTATCTGTTCACGTGAGCACACACAGAGTTTGCACATG
Organism: Carettochelys insculpta; assembly: GCF_033958435.1. NCBI lineage: Eukaryota > Metazoa > Chordata > Testudines > Carettochelyidae > Carettochelys > Carettochelys insculpta. The sequence continues at coordinate 46,352,788 of NC_134147.1, read as the reverse complement.
AGAGATGGGATGAAAATTAAGAAAAGATCGTTTCATATAAAAATATGTTCAGAGAGGAAAGCAACCCGTACAAGATAAACAGGCGCTAATCCTGAAACTCCCACCTCGAGCTTCACACTTCCAATCTCAATAAACTCCTTTTTCTACTGAGAGTTACTGGTTACCTTCAGGTATGCAGTGTTGTAGGGGTGTTGGTCCCAGGATATTAAAGAGACAAGCGGGGGTGAGCTTAGATCTTTTCATAGATCAACGTCTGTTGCTGATAGAGACAAGCCTGCAAGTACCATAGTGGTCTTCCTGAGGTCGAACTCTGCGGTGCTCGAAAGCTTGTCTTTATTTTACCAGCAAATGTGTCCAGTAAAAGATATTGCCTCTGTTGCCTTCAAACAGTTGCCAAGCATTCCCCTTAGCTATCATGAGGGAGTCTAGCGTTCCCAGATACAGCATCTCTCCTTGAAGCTATCCCTCAAGTTGTGAATAAAAATCCGCAGTTCCAAACCTGAAATTCAAAGGCTTCCCTTGCCCACCTCTCCTTGAGACCCCAGTGGCTCATGGCTAGTGAGGGTGGAGATACTCCCTCCTGACTTGATGTTCCAGAGCCACAAAGTTCTTTCCTGCTTTGAGAGTTCTGAGGGTAGGGATGCCAGCTCTAACTGATGCTATTTCAGGATTCTCTCTCTCCGCCCCCCCCCCCCCCCCCCCCCCCCCCCCCGCCTCTCCTGCCCACCTGATGAAATGTCATTTTCTTAAAATACCCTATTAAAATCTCCTGGATTGCTTTCAGTAGTCACTGGGAGATTGATGCCGATTGCCGGAGACTCCAGGGCAAACCTGAACAGTTGGCAACATTGTCTGATTCCTGGTCTAAAACTAGAAAACTAAATTGACATCACTCAGGCCTGTGAAAAATCCACCCATCCCTGAGCAGTGTGGTGAAGCCAACCTCCTTGCTGTCAGGAGTGCTAGTACATCAGAATTCTTCTACTGACTTGGCTGCTGCCTCGTGGGGTGGTGGGTTACCTATGCTGACAAGAGAACCCCTCCTGATGGCATACGTGGCACTAAATTGAAGTGCTGTGGCTGGGCCACTGCAGAAGTTCAAGAGTAGACAAGCCCTCAGGGTCTTACTATCAGTGTTCATGGACCACCATTGTCTCTTCCTGGGCTGGTCAATGGATTATTGAAGTCGGTTTGATGTAAACAATGGTTTGGGAGGGGCCCTTCCCTTCTTGGCCACTCACTGCTTTGTTGAGAGGTGGACCTGAGGTTGCACTGCAGTTTATAAACACAATTATTTTTATATATATCAATATGCAATCGATAACCATGGCCTGTAGACTCATCTCACAATGATTGCTACGTTTCAACCATGACTGGCTTTCATAGGAGAGCTCACATGATTTTTTTGGTAGTACAAGAATGTAGCATGAAATCAGTTGGTTTAACTGTTTTTTTTTTTTCCTGTTCTCACTTTGGGGTGATTATGATTGTTACAAAGTTCTCTAGCAAAAGCTGCCCTGGTGGCTTTTGAGCCTCAGAAACATCTCTTTCCTGCAATTCTCTGCCTCCAAGACGTCCGTTCTGGAGTCGGAATGACATTCCTTTCTCACTCACCCTTTGGCAAATTCCTACATCGCCTTTCAAGGAGATCTTGACTCTCAGGCTCACAGGCCCTGGGTAGTGGGACTTCAAATTTCAGAATAGACACTCAGGCTCAGACTGGAGATTGAGCTCTGAGATCCAGTGGGGGCGGGGAGGGTCTCAGAGTCCAGGCTCCTACTCCGTTGAAGTTTTTTTAGACCCACAGTCCTAACTCTGAGAATCAGCTGATCCAGGCTCTGAGATCTGTGCTGGGGGTTTTATCTCAGTGTAGACATACCCCCACTTATTGTTCCAGAGACAAAGTGGTTTTTTTTCTTAGTCACCAGTTAACGTTATCTTCTCCTTCTCACCTCTTATCGTTTATGCACTCATGGTTTATTCCGAATGCAACCAGAATGATTTCTGATCTCCTGGTTATGTGCTTGGAATAATATCTGGCTGGAACACCCTATGGGTAAAGTTGCCATTTTTCATCTACCTTCCCCAGTGCTCTTGTTGAAATTGTGGATTGATTGGTTTCGATGCTTCTAAATCTGATTGAAAACTCTGCTTTGTGGCTGGGAGGTAGGTAGGCGGCTGAATAAGTTCACCTGAGAACCCTATCTCCAGCAGAGGTGTGATAATGAGCCAGTGTTTAGCAAAGGACTAAAGCAAGAATCTCAAAGAGATTTTAATGCTTTCATGAGGTTTCTGCCTGACTCAAAATAATAAACAAAGCTGGAGAGTTAAATGGGGATTTCACAGTTTCCGGTGCTGCAGCTCCCATATTATCTTGAAATTCTTACTTGCTACAAAGAGTGTTCCTCAAAGCTGAGTTCTTGGGCGGCTGTCCAGGAGGGATTCAGGTGCCAACCAGCCTTAGCGCCCACAGACACCCACGGAGGGCACAGTGTGTATATGTTGTTGGTGCACATCTATATATGCCTTGGTGCATGTAACAAAATTTATTCCACTCATGGATGGGAAAAAAAATTAAGAGGGAACCCTGGCCACTGAACAATCCTGGGTCTAGTTATTTCTACCAAAATGGGAAACTGCAAAACAGTGCTGATGGCACAGAACCCTTTAACCACAGATTATGTTCTGGCTGTTGAACTCTTTCATTATGACCAGAGCTGGACATTTTGCTGAAAATTGATATGATAGTCATAAATGTAGTGCTTTAAACAATGGAAAATAAGCTCAAATATAACAAAGAGTTAAATGCTAATTTTGAAAAGAATAAACCTCCATTCTAATTTATTTTAAAGGGGGAATTGTTCTGGGGCCTTTTCTATGGGAAAAATTCTACCAGTGTGCAGATAAATATGCAATAGCTCTGTATTTTAAATGTGCAAATGAGAGATGTGATGATCAGAAACCAACTGTGGCAGAAGCTCAACTAATGTGCTGGAGAATACACAAAAGGTAGGAGAGTGCCATTGCCTTGAGGTTCATAAAAGATTGCAGTAATACATTGAACTTCCAATTTTGGTTTAGTATATAACTGAATAAACATACCAGAATAAATAATGGAGTGGACTGTGAGTAGCAAAGAACTGCTGTGGAAAACAAAGCAAGCAGGAAGGCTGTGGAGTGTGGATAAAAGAAGTAGCTAGGTGCCAACCGTATTGCAGTAGCTCAAGTGTGAAATAATCAAGGAATGAATCAGAATTTTAGTGGCAGAACAGGAGTGGAATCCTCATGCTACGTAAGGGGATCAAGTGGGTGCAAATAGTAATGTCTGAAGAAGTGGTAGTGTTGCTTTTATTGCTTTTTGTTTTTGAGGTCTGTGGTGGCTAGTGTTTAACAAGCCTGTGATTGGAAAAGGTGGTTCTAAGATAATCTGAGAATCTGTGCTCCAGGAATACCCTCCAGGTGGAATCTCCATCTTGCAAAATGTGGCAACAAAACATTATGGTTCTTGAAGTGGCCGCCTGTGCCAGGCTAGGGAATGTAGCTGGGAAAGGGGTGTTCATTAACGATTGAAGTTAGTGAGGAGATACAGCAGTGCATGGCTACTGACAGGTAGTTCTTAAGGTTGTCACACATTTCTTTCAGGCTGGAAGCTTGCCTGTATAACCAAGGGTCAGGTGCATATGTGCCTCTTGTCATTATATCATCCGAGTGTCTCACAGTCAATGGATTTTTTATCCACAAAACATCTGAGACAGCAACTTAATCACATTTTACAGATGAGAAGCTCAGGAACATGGCCGGTTAAGTGACTTGGCCAAGGAGTTACAGAAAATCTGTGGCGGAGCTGAGACTAGCATTTGTATCTCCTGAGTCCCATTCCAGTGCCTTCTTTATAGGCCATCCGTCCTCACTTAGCAGATAATAAATACAGAGGTCCTGGTTACCTTGGCACTTAGACCTTGTGGGCTGTCATGGCAGCTCAGATGTTCAGAGGCTCTTAAGAAAACATTGTAATTGTGAAGGGACCAGAGGCAGAAAGCATTCACTGAAGGTGTCCCCGTTATGGGGTGTGCATCCTGCCTTGGCTGGGGAAACCCGGACATTAACCCTGAAGTCATGCTGCAAGGCCCCTACGTGAGGAATCTCCAGGTCTGGATAAGGTGAGAGGTGTGGGAAGGGGCAGAAAACTCAGTGAATTGGCCTTTGTTTCTCAGTTGCTAGGTTTTTATTGAAGCTGGCATAAGCCCACAGAACTGGATGAGCACACTTTAAAACATCCAATTAAATAAATATGAAACCCTGCAGTGGAGCACAAAGCTGTGCATCTAAATTACATCTTTAAACAGCGCTCGAGTGATTTTTCTTGAAATGTTTTGAAACTTTACCCGAACTCTTAAGGGCCGTACATGTGGCCTTCCAAGCTGTGCAAGGCTCAGGGAGGCCACTAACACTGACTTGGCAGCGAGATGATTTATTTAAGAGGCACGTCAATCTGCAGCATAAGGACAACATCAGGCCTCCCCGTGAACTCGTTTATGGAGCTGGGAAGGCATCTGGGTTTAAAGCACATGAAGTTCCTGCCTCCTGCATTCCTACTTCCTAGCAGTCATCTGTCTCCTGCCCACCTTTCCTCGTCGCACAGCCCTGCTGGCTGGGCAGATCGATTGGGGTTTAATTGGTTCCTAATGAGGATGGAGGAATGAATTATCCTAGCTTTTGTTTTCTGTTGATCTCTATGAGGCTGGGGATCCTTGACTCTTGCCAGCATTTGGTTTGTGAGACGTGATGGGAACAATTGACCCACAGGGCCCTTGTTATTCTCTGTGGCTGAACTGTCCCAGAAGGAAAAACCTTCCATCATTGTGCAGCCACTTCAAAAGCCTTCTGTAGTCTGCTCTGACTTGCAAGCAGTCTCCTCTTTGCTGTTTGCCAGGATGGCCACCTGTTTGTGTTTCTGTAATTTATTGGCTTGTCGCTTAGCTTTCTTCATGGAGGACCAGCAGTGTGCTTTTCGTCTGGCCCCTGCCCTTCGGCCTTTCTGGCCTGGGTAGCCCTTCCAGGAGTTAGAATGCCAGCTGGCATGGCTTAAAGGATCACTGGAACACACAGGCCTTCCTACTGTCCTGAAGGTGTTGGAGGTTCTGCCACAGGCTGCTGGAGGAAGGCACAAGTGACAATGGAAAGGGTTGCTCTCTGAGGCCAGGTTTGCCCTGGACCTTCAAGTCAATTGTATATAGTCAGTTCCAGCTACAGCACTTCGCATCGACCTCCCTCATGCCTAGGGAGATTGAGTATCTGGGTCGATCCCTGATAGTTTGATTTTGTGCGTCCCCACTAGGTACATGCAATTGAACCCCAGATGAGTGACCCTGCCTGGGTCTATCTTCTGGGTAGTGAAGACATACCTTCAAACACTGCTCAGCGAGGAACAACTGATGGAAGCCAACACCACGGAGTGTGTGCAAAGAGCAGCCCAGGACAGGCAGGGAGTGTGTGGTCTTCTGTGTGCTTCAAGTGGTGTTTGAGGGCATAGGAAATTGTTAGATTCAGTTTTCCTGTAGACTGGAGTCTTTCCATTGGTGCCACTGGGTCCTGGATCAAGCCTTGAGTTTTTCCTCCATCTCGAGTCCTGGCTTGACAAAGTCCTGACTGGGTTGATTTGTTAGGGCTGATCCTGCTTTAGGCAGGAGGCTGGACTTGATGACCTCTTGCGGCCCCTTCCAGCCCTAAGATTCTGTGATTTCGAGGCATTTTTGGAGTGTCCATCTTCTACACAGTGTTAAGTTCTCCAAGACCCCAGGCCCAATCATTACCGTCTCTGTGACCAGTCTCCGCCAGAATAAAAGCCACTAAGGTTCCATGGAACTGAAATTTTCCAAGAGTGCACTTGCAGTTCTATCATATGCATTTATCTGGCCCACTGTTACTTTAGTATCCAACTCCCTCACATTCTTGTACATATTTATCCTCACGCTCCCTCTGGGAGGCATGGAAATGCTGTTTTACAAGTGGAAAACTGGAGCAAAGAGAGATTGAGTCCAAGGTCAGACAGGTAGTCTGTAGCAGGAGCAGACAATCCAGTTCAGGTCTCCCACACGTGATGAGCACCGGCACATCTTTCTGCCTTGCATATGAGCAGGTTAGTTTGCATGGATAAAGTTCCGCTTGCCTCTGTTCCGGCGTGGCTGTTATCCCACCGCAGTAATGACTCTAATCTCGGCGACGTAACTCCACATGATGTGCACGCACATCTCAGCAGACCAGAAGGAACTGAAGAAACAATAAGGCACTTCCACACTTCTGACTCGATTTTTGAGATACTGTCACCTGCTCCAGCATGTAAACTTCCTCAGAATTCAACAAACGAGAGAACAGTGCTGTAAACAAAAGGCTGAAGGTGACTGATACTGACAGGTAGACTATGCTGATGTAACCGGTCAGAAAAGGTTACCTTGTTTCCTGTTGCCTTCTCTTTCCCCTGATAAAATTATGGCTATGCGTCTCTCTCGAAAGTCTCCAGCCATTGTTGTCTTTGGGCCCAATCCTGACAGGCACGATTGACTTGAATTGCTTTTATTGTTCTCCGTCTTGTCAGAGCAGAGCCGTAACTAGGGTATTAGACATTGCCAAGCCTTTTGGCATTGTGGGCTTAATCTTGTGAGGTGCTGAGCAGCCTCATGCCCTATTAGAAAGAATGTCAAGTGTATATAAGCCTTGCTCTCTGTGTATCTTTATCAAATAGTAAACCAAGGTTATAGCCCTGAGGTAACAGCTACTGTGAAGTCACAGAAAGTTTAAATCACTTCATATTCTGTCTGTTTGTTGTCTCTGTTCTAAAGGTGTACTGGCGTGTCTTAGGTTGTCTAGGCTCACATCACGTGCTGTGTCCTTCTCGCCCTGGGTGTGTGAAAATGCCTTTACATTCCAGATGCTAATCTGCTTCTAACCAAAAAATGACATTATCTTGCTTAGTAGTTTCCTACTTACGCAACTCTTCAGACTTTGTTTTTTTAGGGCTGTTATCAAATACCCTGTAATAAGTCTGGTCTCCCAGGAGCATGAATTTATTTTCATGTAAGCCTGACTTCTCACTTTGTAAATCTGTGACTTTGCGGTTCAGGCTTATTTTAAGGATTTCCAGCACCCATAGTGCAGTTTATTGTTTTGTGTTAGATATGTTCTTAGGAGCCCTAAGCACAGAACAAGACCCTGTTGTGCTGTACAAATGGATCACCTGTTTCTCAAAGAGCTTACAATTGACGAACAAAACCTGGGACAATAGACAGATAGAGCTAACAGATTGGGGAAGCACAAGGTAACAGTGTGACAGTTATGAACAACTGGAAAAACAGTTTTAGCCTTCCCTCCTCCCTTATGATTTTACTGAAGCATTCCCTGTGCATTTACACAGCTATTATGGCCTCTTTTTTTTACTGCAACATCTAAAATTGCAGACTTTTATTAGCTTTGGAAGTGGCCATTTGGGATACACCACAGTTCTGCCCAAACTTCTACCAAGAGTCTCTGCTGTTTGAGCCTCTTGCCAATTTCTTCATGCCGCCAAACACATTAAGAGCACACTTTAGTCAAAAATTTTGTGGCAAATTGTGGAAAAATGCTATTGTGAAACTTGTCATTTTCCCAGGGCAAAAGTTGATTTTGATTAAACCATGTTTTCCAATAGTTGATCTACTCAAAATTTTCCACAGGAAAATGATGTTTTTGGTGACATTATTAAACGAATATCAGAGAGGTAGCCTGTGTTTGTCTGTATCTCCAAAAACAACGAGAAGTCCCGTGGCATCTTATAGACTAACAGATGTTTTGGAGCATAATCTTTCATAGGCAAAGACCTGCTTCATCAGATGCATGCATGCCCATGAAAGCTTATGCTCCAAAATATCTGTTAGTCTCTAAGGTGTCAGAAGACTTCTTGTTAATTTTAAACTAAACATTCCAGTATGAATCATAGAATTCTACAGCTGGAAGGGACCTCAGGAGGTCATCTAGTCCAGCTCCCTGCCCACAGCAGGATCAACCCCAGCTAAATCATCCCAGCCAGGACCATGTCAAGCTGGGACTTAAAAACCTCTATCAGCAATGCATTCCCGTGCTTCACCACCCTCTTGGTGAAGTAGTTTTTCCTAATATCTAACCTATACCTCTCCCTCTATAACTTCAGACCATTACTCCTTGTTCTGCCATCTGTCACTGCTGTGAGCAGTCTTTCTCCATCCTCTGTAGAGCCCCCTTTCAGGAAGTTGAAGGCTGCTATCAAATCACCCCTTAGTCTTCTCTTCTGCAAACTAAATAAGCCCATATCCCTTAGCCTATTCTCATAGGTCATGTGCTCTAGCCCCTTAATCTTTTTTGTTGCCCTCCTCTGAACCCGCTCCAATACATCCACATCCTTTCTATACTGGGGGCCCCAGAACTGGACGCAGTACTCTAGATGTTCCCTCACCAGTGCCGAGTAGAGGGGAATAATAACTTATCTAGATCTCCTGGAAATGCTTCTCCTAATGCACTCCAATATGCCGTTAGCCTTCTTGGCTACAAGGGCACACTGTTGAATCGTATCCAGCCTCTCATCCACTGTAATCCCCAAGTCCTTTTCTGCTGCACTGCTACTTAGCCAGTTGGCACTCAGTGTGTAACAATGCTTGGGATTCTTCCATCCCAAGTGCAGGACTCTGCATTTCTCTTTGTTGAACCTCATCAGATTTCTTTTGGCCCAATCCTCCAATTTGTCTAGGTCACTCTGGACCCTGTCCCTACCCTCCAGTGTATCTACCTGACCCCCTAGCTTAGTGTTATCTGCAGATTTGCTCAGGGTGCCATCCATCCCCTCATCCAGGTCATTAATAAAGTTATTGAACAACACCAGCCCTAGAACTGATCCTTGGGGCGCTCCATTGGAAACCAGTTGCCAACCAGACATTGACTGCTACTTTTTGGGCCCGTCTGTCAAGCCATCTTTCTTTCCATCTTACAGGCCACATATCCAATCCATACTTCCTTAACTTTATGGGCAAGAATGTTGTGGGAGACTGTTTCAAATACTTTGACTTTAGCAGAGCTTATTACATCCATTGACTTACCCATGTCCACAGAGCCACTTACCTCGCCATAGAAGCTCATCAACACCGGGTTTTGAAAGTTCTGTGACAGCCCTTGAAATGTTTCACTTCTCATCGCAATTGCGTACGAAAACAAATTTGGAAAGGATTGTGGAATTTTCTAACAGATGACAACTCAATTTCTTTGCCTATTCTGTTTGAATAGCTACATGTTTAGAAGCACATGGGTGAAACCTAAACGAGATTGATTTGCAGGACTGTGCCTACCAATACACAAGCACGCAGCTGCATAGGGTACCATGAATCTGGGACACCAGTTGCCCATAATGGTATGGTGCCGGAGCAGCTGGGCGCTTCATATTTGCTCCAGTGGTCCCTAGCCTCATCTCTTGGCTGGGCCCCTGCCACCCCCCAGGCTGCACCCAGCCCTCACTCATCAAGCATTGGTGGGGAATGGAGGAGCAGAGGGCGGCTGTGCCCCTGGAGAGCGATGGTGGTTTTCTTTTTTCTGGCCAGCTGCAGGGCTGGCCTCTCTTTCCTTTCCTTGCCTCATGCCTGTTCTCCTTGGCTTTCAGGTGAGCCCTGTACCCTGCTCTGCTCCTGCTGAGGGTTGCCAGTGCTTCTGATCAGATGGACCAGATGCCAATTTTGGCAATGACATTGAGTTGGCCACCCTACTTCTGTCCCCACAGCTTCTCCTCCCCTGCCTCTTGAGTGACCACTCCCCCTGTTTCTGTGTGTGCTGGTGCTGGGCTGCATAGGGTACCAGCATGGGTAGGGGTGGCTCTGTCTGCTTGTCGTAGCTTTTTCTAGACCTGCATTACTAAGGAGGTGAAATTAACCTCTACGTGGTGGACCAGTACAAGAATTACACTGTGCATAAGACCTAGTTTTTGGGTGGGATATAAAGTCTGCAAACAGTTATACGTGGTTCCCCCATGGTGAGCCATTGATTTTCATGGAACAGCACATAGGAACAGCTTGCATTTCTGAGTGCAGCTTTTTGCAAGACTGGGCCCCTCTGAGTCAGTTATAACCAACGAGCTGTCCTCTAGTCTGTTAAGCACCAGTCCTCTCTATAGCACTGTAGCAGTAAAATAGCAACCTGGATAACATTTCATGAATGTAGATTATTTTTCTGTTTGACCTAATGGATCTGTAGTTTTGGTTGTGAAGTCAAAGTACTCAAGAGCTTGTATCCTGATAAAAACAAAGTGACACTTTGGAGTAGTTGCATAGTTGCTAAGGGTGATCATTGATATTTGAATTCTGGTGGCCTCTAGAGAAGTCTACGGAAGATGAGAGGCCAGATTTTTAGAGGCATGCAGATGGGTAAAGAAAATCTCACTGGACATCTTTGTGCATCTACAGTAAACTCTTTCATATTGGGCAGCCCCAGGGCCAGGAACTTACCAGATATGCAAATATTCTGGTTAACAGAGAGCAGCAGGGAAGCGATACCGGCAAGGACCAGTAGCTCTCCAAATAACGAAGTTCAGCACCCACTTCTCCCTGCACTCCAGCGCCGGCTCCTAGTCCACCGCTGCTGGTGGGGACAGCGTGGAGCTGCTTAAATGTGGCGACAGGGGGCTCGCTGTGCAGGGAGCCGCTCTGGGTGGCAGACGCCGGGTGTGAGAGCAGAGGATCACATCGGCTTCACACACACAGGCAGCAGAGAGGGCACAGGGTGGGCACTGAGCGGGCCGTCCCCGAGGAGCATGGCATTGCTCATGCACTTGGTAATTCGCCAACCCCAGCCATGAAGCCACATCTCTTCTCTTTCGCCTGGTGTCTGCTGCCCAGAGCTACTCAGCTGTGAGTTATGCCAGTTATTTTAGTGTTCTGATTACTTGAATATTGTATAAAAGAGTTTACTGTATATACCTTTAAAACATGGTCTGTAGTGTTCAGTGCTGTATGAAAATGGGGAGAAAACAATCCCAGCCCTGTTGAATTTACAAGCTAAGGGGCCAATCCACTTTGGCTGAGGTTGGCAAAGGTCCACTGAAGTCAATCAGGACCTGCGTGGATGCGGCAAATAATGAGTCACTGAAAGATCAGGCCTTGAATTGTGGAAGATACAGCGATGACTTCCTGTCTAATGTCATGATTTCAAAACACTGTTACAAACTGTGTCAATGCACAAAAAAGAGATTTCTGATCCCTCTGGTCAGAGTAGCCTGGCTTTCTGTAGTAAAAATAACTGCTGTATACACAGTGTTTTGCTGAGTTGTACCATTTTAAAAGATCGGTCTTTTGAATGGTACTGGGCATTCTTAACATTCTTTAGTGTAAATTTTATGGTATATGAACATATCTATTTTAATAAATAAGTACTTTCAACTTTAATGTAAATGATGGAGGAAATGGTCTGTTTTACATTCTAGCCCACTTCAGTGGATAATGTTTGAAAATGTGAGTTCATATTAAAGTGTAACATTTTAAGTGTTGGTATTTGAAATTTCATAAAGAATGGTACAGCTCTGGCTATAGCTAAGAATTGAGATACACCGCACCAGGATGGAAAGATGCAGCTGATGATAGCTTTTGTATGAAATGTGTGCTGTAAATACTGCTACTAGAATTTCAGTCTTATTCTCCAAGAGTGCACTTAGTAGGGGGTATTTTGATGTCAGGAGATGTTGACAATAAAAAGCCTGCTTATTCGTTTCATCCACCAGTCTATATCTTGACTCCTTTTGGCTTTTGCATTCTTTGAGGCAAGTGATTGTAAAAACATACAGCAAATGACAGAACTTTGCTTCATGGAGCCTGGAGCTGGTTTAGACCTTTCAATACTACTGCAGTGTAAACAGTTGATTATGAAGGCTACCTGTCAGAAGTGCACTTTGCTGTTCTTCTGCGTGTTGCAGGAGAATAAGAATTCACTGAGGCATGCGTAACAGTCAGTTTAGTTGACTGTGGATAAATACATGAGCCCTGCAGGCAATGGAAATATTCAATACGAATGATGCTATTTAGATATGGGGATATGTAGATGACGGAAGCATTCTCACTCTCTGTGTGTCATGTTCCTCAGGAGGGTGCTTTATAGAAGTGCCAGACTCCATTTCAAGACAAACTGAAAAGAGGAGAGTAAAGTATCAAGGAAAATGAGTGACAAATGCACTCAGCTGAAGCTAAGATGACAGAGTTGCTTGTTGAAGTGAGAGTTCATTACTTAATAAATAAATGCTATTAGTCTTTAAGGTGCCACAGGATTGCTTGTTTTTGTGAAGCTACGGACTAACATGGCTCCCCCCTGAGAGTTCCTTGTGGTTCTTTACATTTTAAATTACTGTTCAGATCTGGTGCTTAACTATACCTAGTCCTGTGCTGATGAATAAAGCGAGGGCAGGACAACAAAGAGGTGAGGTAAAGGAGGCAACTGCCCTGGGGAGGGGCAATTGAAAAAGACCCAAGGCTTCCAGCCGCCACCACTACTGCAGCAGCTGGAACCCCAGATTTGAGGGGCGCGTGTACCCCAGAAGGTGATCAAGCGAATTGCAAGCATATGCTGTGCATTCAGCCATCATGAATTAATAAAACACTGCAGAGTGAAGGGTACATTGAAAGCCGGCTCCTAGATGCAAGGTCAAAACTAACTGGCAGTTTGTGCTAATCAGAATGGGAGGAGGGGAAAGAAAGGTAAACAAGTGAGACTGAAAATCCATGTGGTTGGAAAACCTTGCATCAGATGCTTTACTGAAAGATAGGAGAAGTGATGATCTAATACAGGTCATTGTAACCTGTCTCTTTTGTAGACCTTAGTTATTAAAGGGATTAGCTATCAGGGTGCTACTTTCAGCAGACATCCTGAGAGATGTTCTTTGTTTGATGTTCTTCCTGATGTCTTTTTCTAATGAGCAACTGGCCAAGGCACACTCACTGTTAATTCCTCAATGCCTTCTAGAGTTTCAGCGAATACCCGGGATCTTCTAAACCTGTTTATACTTGTGTATGCTTCAGTCTAATAAACTGCAGTTTTAGATAGAACATGCTTACTTGCATTAATCTCTTATCAGATGGAATTGCTGTGTTCCCACTGATTTTATTCCTGATACTTCCTGGGGTGAATTCAGGTATGACTGCACAGCAGCCTGATTTTGAAATCAGCTGTTTCAGAAGAGCTATTACAGAAGAGCTTATTTCCAAATAACACTGCTACACACAAAAATGCATTTCCAAATAGCACTTAGTTATTTCGAAATACAGAGTCTGCACATGCAGGCTGTGCCTATACTACATTCCCCTTTTGGAGCAGGCATGCAAATGAGGGAGAGCAAAAATGCAGATGAGGTGCTGATTTACAGATCTCATGCTTCATTTGCATAATCTTGTTTGATCATGTTTCCAGAAGAGACTTTTCTGAAAGCAAAAACAGCCGTCTAGATGGGGTTCCTTCAGAAAAAAGCCCAGTTTTAGAAAGAACCTTTCTTCCTCAGGAATAGGAATAGTGCCTGTTTTTAAAATATCTTTTCCTCATAGAATGAGGCTTATCTATTTCAAAAATAATTTTGGTTGCCTTGTGTATATGCTAGGATGGTTATTTATTACTTTGCTGCATAGGCCTACCCTTACTTAAGTTGTCCCTGCCGTGGGTTCTGAAAGCCATTGGGAACAAAGCCATGGGTTAAAAAATGTATAATTTAATAGTTAAATGCAGTTTTTAAAATAAAATACTACAAATGCATTTACAAATTGCATCGAGGCTAGAATTAACAGCAATCTTCTTTTCACAAAACTGTTCCTGTAAAGTGAGTACGGTTCAACTTGATACATTTTTCACTGATTTGCTGTTGATGAGAAGTTTAGTGAGTTGGTAAGACTTCATGTTGTATTTTAAAACCAGTCTTATCTGTTTTAGTATTTAGTGTGCCCTTTGGGAACAAGAACAAAGAGCAAACAAAGTTAATTGTGATGGAGATTTGATACATTATCATAATGAAGCTCTTAGTTAACGTGCCATTGAAAGCACCTGTGCTACATCCAGTGAAATTGGGAAGGGAGATAGTCAGGCTTGGTCTGTCCACTTTGGACCAAAGAAGTTTTGCTGCTGCGTTGGGTAAATGTAAACACCACTTTGTCCAAAGCAAATGCTGCTTGTGGGGGCTACACATATTTTGTCAGCAAAAGCGCTTAGAAACAGCATTCACAGGTGCTGACTTTCAGTGACAGAGCTGTGTCAACATAGCCGCCTGGCTAAAAGCTGTGTAGAGTAGACATAGCCTCAGCTTTTGTCTGGTGTGAAGAGAGAGAGCAAAAAGACATTTGATGCAAAGAGACAGCTTGTATAAGCACCATTTGATCACATGTAAAACTCTTCTGAAACAGCACATATTTATTTGAGGTACTGGAGGAAGGGATCAGAAATAAGGTTGATGTTAAATCAGTTAGAAGTGATAGAACTGACACAAGAATAACATACCAGTGACATGGTGCGAGGAGGTCACTTGGTGGAAAGCTAACCCAAGAAGTTTTAGTTTTGGCTTACTCAATCTCCTATCTAGCTGGATGAGTGGTTGCTGAACAGAGGTTTGTAAAAGTGAAGTGAACTGACTCATGATTAGTACCAATGCTTCAATACAAAAATATGTATTTGTTTTCTTGTATGGAGAAATACATTGTACATAAATGACTTTAACTTAGATTTATAGTATGATGGTCAATTTCCCAGTTCTCCCTATTACTCAATTTCAATTCTTTCTATTTGTTTAAACACAGAATATGGACAATAAGTGTGAAGGACAAGCATTTGCTCAAATAGAGGAATACAAATTTCACAGCCTTAAAAGCAGATTGTCAGTTTCATGTGTTCAAAAACGTAAGGGTCTTTCAAAATCTTATACTTCATATGATTTTCAGAGACCTGAAGATTTTATTTTCTTGCTCACTTATTCGAAAGTAATTCCAGTAACTCTCAGAAGAAATGTTGTTATGGAGGGTGTATCGGACTTCTTGCAAGGAGGTGAGTTTGAATGAATCAGTGCTAGTAGAAATCTTAATAGAAGTCTCCAATTAGATAAATGGTTGGCATATGGGTGGTAAGACATAATACTATTTACTAGACACCGAAAGTTGTACAAATCCTTAAATAAAAAGTTAAAAAAGGTAAAACGTTAATGAAAACAGTGCATTGAGTTATAATAGGAAGACCAGATGTGCAAGGATTTTTGGCTTGGGTGTTTTAGAAGGTGTTGTGGGGTGTTCAATGACTTGGGTTGGGCAAAAATTTGAGTCTGTCACAAAAGATTTGGGCCTCAATTTTAAAAGTAGTTTAAGCACTGCAGGACTGAACAGAACACTTATGTGAATTTTCTGTTTGACTTAGCCATCTAAATGGCAAAATCTCATTTTCATAAATGACTTGGGAATTTAGGTGCCCAAGTCTCATGGGCTTTTAATGAGAATTAAGTCTGTTTTGAAAATGAGACATTTCCAACTAAATTACTCAGGCCTTGCAGTGTGAAACAGAGCAACTCTTAAAGAGATTTAAAAATCAGGACTGCCTGCAGCCCTTCGCCATAGCTGGCGTGCATTAAAAGGAGCATTGTCCTCTTAAACAAGTGATTTTTTTTCCTGCTCTTCTCTTTGTTGATTAGGCCTCAGCGGGAGTATCATGTCCAGTTCTGGGCACCACATTTCAGCAGGGATGTGGAGAAATTGGAAAGGATCCAGGGAAGAGCAATAAAAATGATTTAAAGGTCTAGAAAACATGACCCATCAAGAAAAACTGAAATAACTGAGTTTGTTTAGTTTGGAAAAGAGAAGACTGAGAGAGGACATAACAGCTTTAAAATATCTTAAAAGGATTTTAAAAGGATGAGGGAGAGAACTTCCTAATTGACAGGGTGGTTAGGCACTGGAATAAATTGCGTACATAGGTCGTGGAATCTCCATCATTGAAGATATTTAAGAGCAGGTTAGACAAACACCTGTTACGGGTGATCTAGAATGATGGTGCTTGATCCTGCTGTGAGTTCAGAGAACTGGACTGGATGAGGTTTCTTCCAGTTCTAGTATTTTATAACTCTATAGCTACATCTACACGTGAATGCTACATCGAAATAGCTTATTTTGATGTAGCGACATCGAAATAAGCTATTTCGATGAATAACGTCTACAAGTCCTCCAGGGCTGGTGCCGTCGACGTTCAACGTCGACTTTGGGCAGCACTACATCGAAGTAGGCGCTGCAGGGGAGCATCTACACACCAAAGCGGCCCGCATCGAAATAAGGGTGCCAGGAACAGCTGCAGACAGGGTCACAGGGCGGACTCAACAGCAAGCCGCTCCCTTAAAGGGCCCCTCCCAGACACACTTGCACTAAACAGCACAAGATCCACAGAGCCGACAACTGGTTGCAGACCCTGTGCATGCAGCATGGATCCCCAGCTGCAGCAGCAGCAGCCAGAAGCCCTGGGCTAAGGGCTGCTGCACACAGTGACCATAGAGCCCCGCAGGGGCTGGAGAGAGCATCTCTCAACCTCTCAGCTGATGGCTGCCATGGCGGACCCCGCTATTTCGATGTTGCGGGATGTGGATCGGCTACATGTGCCCTACTTTGACATTCAACGTCTAAGTAGGGCGCTATTCCCATCTCCTCATGAGGATAGCGAGTTCGACGTCTCACCGCCTTATGTCGATTTCAACTTCGAAATAGCGCTCACCATGTGTAGACGTGGTGGGCGCTATTTCGAAGTTGGCGCGGCTACTTCAAAGTAGCCGGCACGTGTAGACGCGGCTTATGATAACTAGCCCTAATTTGGAGAGTAAAAGATGCATGTCTCTCTTTTCATACAATTAACTGTTTCAGAAGAAAACTTTTTAATAAGTGAATACCCTCTCCCTTTTTTGTGCTAAAGTAAAAGAAGTTACCTCCCACAAAAAAAAAACAAAAAAACTATTGATAAACTTCCTTTCAGTGAAGTATATCAATACAACTATGCTGAGCAGATATTTTAAAAAAAAAACAGGGCGGGAAGTAATTTGAAGAAAATTACAAATTCTATTCTTGGTACTAGTGATGACTTAAATCTTGCATGATTAGTGATAGGTGTGGGGATAGGGCAAAGTAATGAGCTTAGCTCATTTGTGACTCCACAGAAAATTTTTAATGTGCAGTGTCTATACATAGCCTAAAGTACCAACGGATGTCTTTGCATTTTATTCATAAGCAGAGTATTTCACATGAAATATTTGATTCCACGAGTTCTCCAGCTGTGGTCCACAGACCTCTTCCAGGTGGTCTGCCAATGTGATGGAAGAACCTTTTTCAAAACATCTGCCAGCCCTCAGGCAGCAAAACTTGCTGCTCACTTTGTCACAATTCAGGATTACTTCAGGGTTTCCGTCATCTCTTCTAAAAGCCAATTGCTCTCAGCACCAAGCACCTGTGTGCATCCTGTACAGCTGCTTCTTACTCATTCTTTGTTTTGGATTTTATATTCTGGGTGGGGTAAGCAGTGGTGATGATTCAAATTTAACCGTAATTATACAGCAGACCTGAACTTCAAATTTACCCAGATGGTATAACAGGGGGCTTTAGGCAAGACGGGGACATTTGGTATTAGTAAACTAGCAGCTGTTTGTCCACAAACAGGAAATAAAACAGTACAGACGCAAAATAAGGTGGCTGCGAGTAAACAGCAGCTGCCCCTCCAACCTATTAAAGTGAGTTTATTTTCATCATTCACTCGTTAATAGTGTGTCAGTATTTTCCCTTCATGTAACAATTGTTTATAATTGTCGCAGGGTGGATCTGGGACCCAGCAGGTGTCCATGGGAGAATTTCTAACACGATGTTGACAAGGCGAAATCCACTACATTAACCTATTGATCCTAAGAGGCAAATTTCCAGTCCCCAAATAAAAGCAGGAAAAAGGAAGGGTATTGACTGTTGTGGCCTTTAAATGATGATCTGCAGTTCCCCCAAACAGTACTGGATTAGAAACCCTCGAGTCCCCTTGATACGTCTGTCATCCTGAGATTTTTCCAGTGTCTGAGAAGAGAAAATGCAGCAGCCGGGCCTGAGTGAATACTTCTACAGATCTGTGCGTGTAAGCGTCTGTCTTGCTTCAAACTCACAGACCATGGCAATAGTTCAGACAGGATTATACAGGACAGGACAAAAGTTGTGTTCAAAGAAATGGAAATCAAAGCAGTTCAGTGTAGCCAAGGTATTCTCAATCTCAAGCCGTTGTGCCAATTACCGTTGGACTGTGACAGCACAGTGTGTCTCTGCTTCGTGAAAAATCTCTTATATTTATTTTATCTAAATGGGTGGATAGATTCATGGGGTTGGGGCTGGAATCTATAAAAAACTTCTTTGCGACCAGCTTTCCCAAACAATACAGTAGATCAAGGAATATGTGGCAGGAGGGGTTTTTACTACGTGAAAGAATTTAGGTTGGTACCAGAGGTCACGTGTCTGAACATGCTGGCACTGTAAACCGTAATGGTGACACCTCTTACTGAGCCAAATATGTTGCTCTGGTCAAGATGATGGTCCTTGCTATGAAGCATCAGTTTTACAGTAGTCAGAGAATTACATCTTAATTTGGAAAAGCTGTTGCTGGGATTTGAACACTATTTGGAACAGCTCATTTGCGCCCCAGTCCTCAACAAGTGAGTGCTCACAGGAGTAGCTCCATTGAGCTAACACGAGTAAAATTATACACAATGCTGTCTGTAGGGTTGGAACTTCTGAACCCATCCAGGACCGGAATCTAGAATAGAATTTGCTATACTGCTCATGTGTGTTACCTGAGAAGTGGTTGATTCAGCCCAGACTCAGGCATCAATTACTGATGCAATAGGTATTTTTACAATGAAAGTTTTCAGACTTAATTGTCCATTTAGCACCACAAGGTGTAATTTAATTTTTGGGCGGTATTTCTTCTGAGGCTATTTTAAAAAGTCTTGTGCGGTTACTTTTAATAATATCTGATAGCCGTTTTCAGTTACATGGGATCTGGTGACCGTAAGAATCCTGCAGCATTTAATAGACTTGCTGTGTAATATACAGAGTAATATTATGCGCAACTGCCATGCAGCCAGTTCTGGAGCGAAATGCAGCCGTGCTGGAACTGCACACAGAATCACTACAGAGGGGTTGAGGGTGTCGAGTGAAGAATATTATAGCCCGCTGGAAATCCTGGACAAGTTTTAATTAAGTAGAATGTCGTTACATAATTTGAAATTGTGTAAGCACTGTGACCTTGTACTTATACAAATTGCCAGAGCATAGATGATCACAGATAGTTGGGAATCTCAGTTCTCTTTGAAGAGCTTTTTAAGATCATCTGTTACTGACCCTAAAAATCCAGTTTTCATCAAGTAAGTTAAAGCCATGAAAGCATAGACAGAAACGGAGAATTGGCCGTGCTGGATTGCACCAGAGGGTCTCCTAATCTAGAGTCCTGCCTCCAGCTGGGATCAATATTTGATGCTTGTGACATATTTTAAGTACAAGTAAAAACCATCCCCTGGCTACGAGATGCCGACTCTCTGTATGATGCTGCTTGTCCAGCATTAAAATTATCACTGATGTCAGAGTTTTTGAAGGGAGCAAACTTTTGCCATGGAAATTCTGAAAGGTCTCCCTGCTTCACTCTTGACTAGTGAGTTGGTGAGAAATGTGACAGATTAGAGCAAGTTCTTCTCTGGGTGTAACTGCAAACACTGCTGCCTCAGTGGGCAAAGCTGGGGGTGTATTTGCTCACTTTCCAGGACGCCCAGAAGATTTGAACACTCCGATAGCTGACCTGGTGGAAGCAAAGGGAAATGCTTTCCATTTGCTCTTTTAGAGCTTGCAAATAACTCTTGGAAGATAGTAACTGTAAAATTTCTGGTTCCCTCCCAGCTCTTTATGTTACTGGAATAGTAGTTTTAGAGGAAAATTTTTAATGTAGATGCCTAACTCCTTTGGAAAGTCTCCAGGACAGTTAGTGTGAGCTATACATTGTGATGACATTTACGCATTTGGAAAATCTCCCCTTGATCGTTTGTGTCGGGAGAATTAAGGCCTTTGGGTTTTGTGTCTGTAACTCCTGTTTGATCACTTCTTTTGACAGTGTTGTAGTGTGGCATGTTTGAACTTTCTAACAAAATTCTTCTTTGGTCTGACACTTTCCTTGCTCATGCTTCATCCAAGGGTGAATAAATACTTTGGGGAAGCTGGCTAAAAGGCGATAGATTCTGTTTTGCTTACAGACCTGACCCAATATCCTTGGGAGTTTTTCCATTGACTCTCAGAGGATTTGAATCAGACCAAAAAGTGCAAAATGTTTTTGGTATGTTTTTAATAAAAATGTGGCCTTGTTTCTTTGGCAGATTTGGAGTGGACTGGATTTAACCCTTCAGCACCTCTTCCCGTACCGAGGGAGTCAAAAATGCCTTTTGTTATCTCTCTCTCTCTGCAAAAGTGATAGTCCACGTTTAGCTAGTTTCTTCCCCTCCCTGCCACCCTTTTCAGCTTGTCCCTATTTTGAACCAGAAACAGGGGAGCCGGATGTCCTTTTCTTCCAGAATTTGAACATTAGCATGTGAAGGGCACCACAATGTGTCCTGTGCAGCAGTAGCATATACTGTAGCTCAGATTACAGGCACCAGAATTTAACACATGCCAATCTATACTCAGTAGGCCCCTTTTCCTACCTCTGTGATGCAAGTGGAGGAGTACAGGGGATTATCCATGGGAGAAGGAGTGTGTGGTGGGCTGCGAAGATGGAGATATGCTTGTGAAAACCTGTACCTGGCTGCCTGTCTAGAGCACAAACTTGCATTGGTAATGTGGTAATTTCACTCATTTACTTCTCTCTTACCTATTGATTTTTACCTTGTGCAAAGCAGGCCTTCCTCACTGAAGGCTATTTTTTAAATAATCAGAGCACAGAATAAAGCAGTTGTCTCTACCCTTTTCTTTCCAGTTGTAAGGATCATTGGTTATGCAGGAGACTGAGCACTTCACCTGTATCGCAAGAAGTCGTGTGAATCTAATGATGCCATTGAACAGACAATGTTTTTCTTGGCATACATTGAAACCCCCCAGAAAAAGAGTATGAAAACTGAGAAACCAAGATGTGGCAGAGGAGGAGTGGATTTGGGAAGACACTTTCGGTGTCAGGACTTCATAAAGTTTCAGATGGGAGGGAGACGTCTGTTAGCGTCTTCTAGAAAATCCAGGATTTCTTTTGTTTTGATGCCGACTGGTTCAACAAAAGCCTCCCTATGTTAGTAGAAGGCCTTAGTAGATGAGTTTGGCTGTACTGAACTTGGGCATCTCCTCATTCTAGTTATTCCAGTGGTGAAGAGCAGTGGCCCTGACTCCGGAGGCAAGGCATTTGAGACCAGGCACTTCGGAGACGTCTCGTTTGTAGGCATTGTGCGATTTAAGAGTACAGTCTTAAAGTAGGGAGGCTTCATGTGTAATGTAGACAAGCAGAAAACACACAAACCAAATTGAGGTAAAATACGATTGCACCTGACAGTTCAAATTCCCAGATTTACCTAAAAGCTGAAGTGACCCCTCCCTCCCTTCACCTCCCTGCTCTTAGTTCTTTTAAAAGGTGCAAGGCAGCTTTCTATAGTAGCTTTTGCCACACTAACGGTTTTTGTTTGCTTTTAGCAGTGGGCGCTCGCTCGAGGCTTTTGTAGGGTCTGACGGTTTCTGGCACTCTCGGCCAGAACAGAACACCAAAATCTTTTGGCCTTGTTAGCAGGAACAAACATAGCTATTTATTTATTTTATAGTTACTAGTACTCCAGCTGCTCCCGGGTTATCTTCCTAATGGCCACCCAGTAGGAGTTGTGGGATGAGCAATTTAATTAGTTTTGAGAGAACTGGACAGATTTATAAGTGCAGTTGCAAGGCTGGTTTGCTTGAGAAGGGGCAGGGCTTAGCAGGCTGTCTTAGTTCCTGAAAGCTCATGCCTCATGGATCAGGATGGGAGTCACCTCACCTTCCCCCTGTGGGGCTCTTAATTCTCTTCCTCTAAAAGCACTGGTTAGGGATGGGACATTGGTCAAGGAGGGTCAGGGCCTTCAGTTAGCACCAGACAGTCTATTTCTCATGTGTGTGGCTGGCTGGTTCTTTCTTGCATGCTCGGGGTCTAATTCAGGGGTTGGCAACCGAAAAGCAAGAAGAACCCCCCCTTTTTTCTTCTAATTTGTTAAAAACTCAATAATTCAAGAGCCACAATGCATGAGAGATGGTCCTTATTTAATAACGTCAAACCATACTTTTTGTAACCCTCATTTTAAGAACAGTGCACACAGTGTAATGTGATATGTATTTACTGGCGGATGTTCACAAACTTTTTACAGAGTCTGTATCCTCACGCTTTACGTGTGTTTGTACTACTGACTTCCTGACTTTCACTCATGAACCCACTTTAATTATGCTAGCTTTGCTTCACATTTAGTTTCAGTTTTCTTTCTTAAAATACACGTTGTCCTTCACAGCAGGAATGCCACAAGCTTCCTTTTCCTTTTCAAAATCAAGACTTTATTAGTAACATGATGAAAACAGAGATACGGTATCACGTCTCACAATGCACTGCACATATCAAAGAGGGAATTATCCAAAGTTTCAAGATCACATATCATTTGTTTTTTAATTATGAGTTGGTCCTTATTGAGCATTTAGATGTTCATCATTTATTGAAAATAATCTGGAGGGGGCTTTTTACTTTGCAATTATAGTGTTGGGAGCCACAAAGAAATCCTAAAAGAGCCACATGTGCACTGCAGATCCCTGATCCCTATTAGCCCTGTGTGTGATCAGAAAGTAATTTTCCCTCTGCCAGATGGGCAGTGACCTTTGGGGTATTTTACCTTCCTTGGCTGCACGTGGCTGTAGGTCACTTGCCAGGATTAACTGAGAATATCTCCCTTATAGTCAACCCTCCTCTGGGCTTTAATGCCTGGGACCAATTTGAGATGGATTTTGCATGTGGCTGCTGGGTGACGTTGATATGAGAAGTGGCAGTGGTATTTTCTTTCACTTTCTTTGTTTTATTCTTAAGTACAGTCTAATCATACTGAGGCTCAAGTTGTGTCTATCATTTGTCTGAAAGTTTGCATGTACATATGCTTATTTGTGACAAATTTTCTGTTGCTGGGTATTTCACTTTCAATAGATACACGTAGTTAACAATGGTACAGCAGCTGGCTGTAGCTAAACAGGGTGAACCCCCAATATATGTGATTTTTGACTTGTGCTTAACGCGAGTCGAAATCCTCAGATTCCCAGGGGCTGGGGGCTGGTGGGAACGCAGCTGCTCTGCCAGCTCACTGCTCCAGCCCCTGGCTCCCAGAGCCGGCAGGGAATGCAGGTGGGAGACAGCCGCCTGGCTTCTCCCTGCTGGGGGCTGACGGGAGTGATTTCCTGTCTCCCCTTTGCTGGCTCTGGGCAGCCTGGCGGGTGGCAGCCTGGCTTGTCGCTCCCTTCTGCTGTTGGGAGTGCTGGTCAGTTTCCCGTCTCCCCGCAAGTTGCACAGAATTTGAGTTATGTGAGGTTGCCCAGGAACGCAACGCTTGTATAACTCAGGAATCTACTGTAATGGAAGATTGCCTGAAGCCATTTGAAGAGTTGCTTTTAAAAAGAGCTCAACTTCCAGCTTTTAACACTGAAGGAGAACAAAACATGAGGTGTGTGAGAAGTTAAATAGTTGGGGACGTGCTAGGGAATCTTTGATGGCATCAAACTAAAGAGAAGTATTTGCTTGAATCTTTGGATTCTCCCTTGAGTTTGCCCTAAACCACACTGTGTGAAGTGAGGGTTTAAAACACCCAGCTTAATTCAGGTCTCACTTCTGCCTTTGAGAGCAGGCTAGAGAACGTATTGCATATGTAGCTGCCCACAGGTGGATTCGAACATGGCAGCTCTGGAGCTTAGTGCATGAGCCTCTACGGCTTGAGCTAAAAGCCAGCTTTCCTCTCAGCTAAGGCTGTAGAGGAGACTCAGTGTTTCTCCATGTGAGTGGTCTAAGAGCTGCATCAGAAGACAGTGAACCACATCCTGAGATGTGTGGGTTACACTCATATGATGGGTCAGCGAAGAATAAACTGCGTACATGGTGTCATATCTAACGGTAGGACAGAAACCATGAACTTGAGTGACGGTAAATGCTTAAACCCCAACTGACCTCTCAGGATCAGACCACTGACTACAAACTCTCCCTGTCTCTCTGCACCATCCTTTTTGTTTTTGTTTTGTTTTGTTTTTTAAGCCCGGGGAAAAATTGAGTTCTGTCATTAGATCCCTGGGTTTGTTTTGATTTAAACATTGTCAGGAAAATTTACCCTTGCCCCGTCAATATCGCTGATGTGAACAACTTAATAGTTTGAAAATGAATGAATTTAAAATTGGATAGTTGAAGGTCAGAACCCTATAGTGATAACTCAGCTAATGTAATATTCATATCTGGCTAGGAAATGGCACCATATATCAATATGTTGTCTCTGTCTGACATCGTTATGTAGGGTAGAAGTGCATTTGTGCTTTGACAGATATCCGAGAAAGAAAGCGATGGGTTATTGCAAACAGAAAATGTAAAGAGAACTTCAGTAGTTGTGCACCAAACGGGGCTTAGAGCCATTGCACCATTAATCTGTTAGAATACAACGACCTGTCTCTTATGCATTAACCTCGTCAATATTTTCCATTATAGAACTGGCCGCACTGGAGATGGAAAGATGCAGTAGGTTCAGGCACAGCCCTTCAGGGTTGTGCTGCACACCCAGATGAGCGTTTTACCTGTGTATATGAGCCAAGGCAGGAGCTGGGGGAGAAAGATGTGCTCCTGCACAGGGTATTTCTTGGGTCCAAAGCGTACTGAGTTATAAAGTGGGCCGCTGATCCTGCTGTGTTGATGAGCCAGGTGTGCTTGGGAATGAAGTGGGCATACGGAGCCTCTTAGGCAGTAAGAGTCTCCTCATGGAAGGAGTTAGGTCCTTGGTACTTGCAGGCTCAGGTCTTTGTGTGAACATCAGCCGGTTACCTATGTGCTCCCTTTAGCACAAACGCCAGCTAGTTGCAAGTCAGGGTTTGCTTTATTCTTGGTTTATGAAGCAAAAAGTCTTTCCCTGTGTCATGTCATGCTGGCTCACAAAGCAGAATGCTGGCCCAGGCTGGCAAGAATTTCTTGGACTGAGGCTGCACCAGTTGGTATCTCTGTCTCCACCCACCTCAGTATGCGATGCTGCCTGTGCCAGGGGATTCTTTATTTCACAATAAGACAAAATTACTGACTATTCTCCCAACCATTTAAAAAAAATGATTGGGTATGTGACCTGTCACCCAGCTGGCTGTTCAACTTTACAATCCCCTCCTTCGGGTGTTGGAAGCAACTGCACATCCTAAATGTGAAGGGAAGGAGTATGCCTGGCTTTACAAACAAGCAGCCAGGAAGAGGGCTGGTATATTTCTGGCAAAAACTCAGATGAGTTTCTTCCCTCTGTGATCAGTTGTAAAGCAACCCTGAACCAGTTATGACTTCTTGATTAGCCCTGAGTAGGACAAAGAATGAAACTGATTTGCTTTAGAGAAAATTCATATATGTACACAAATGTTTGTGTCATCTGCCAAGTTCTCTGAACTGCCTGAGTAATAGAAAAAGTGGCAAGAATAACCTTTCAGGTGTCTTTGTACTACCCCAATGGGAAAAGAAACTGTGTCCTATTTTTACCTCTCTTGATAACTGAGAACCTGCACTGGTAGGTGGCTGTTCCTGAGAAGCAATTTTTTTATGTCTAGTTGAACCGTACTGTTAGTGTCTCCTTCTGGTAATTGTTAGTAAAAAATCAAGACAGAAGTTGATATGTTTCTCTTAACTGTTGCTAGGATTTCAGAAGGGCCAGTGGGAACTGGGGGCAGATTTTTACAGGTACATAGGCACCTTACTCCTAGGAAAATCAGTGGGGGTTGGACAACTAAATTCCTTTACAAATCTGGCCTTAAGAACCCAATGCCCCTTGAAATTCTAAATCCTAGCAGGATATTGGCGTTCAAAAGGAGCTGTTATAGAAAGATCCTGAGAACAGGATGGATGCAGAAGGTCACCAATGAGGAATTCCATAAGATGGTACTGCTAAAAGAGAACCTACTTTAGAAGATTATACAACGGAAATTGCAGCTATTCGGGCATATCTGTGGAATAAATGATGAATGAAAAATCTAGACCCTGGTATTTGGTATAATGGATGGCTCGAATAGGAGGGGCAGACCCCACAGAGAATGGGTAGGCAATATAGTCGATTGGTGCGGAGTTGGTCTAAAGAAACTAAGCCACTCCACACTGGACAGGGAAAGATGGAAGGAAGTA
This sequence comes from Carettochelys insculpta, assembly GCF_033958435.1. Taxonomy (NCBI): domain Eukaryota; kingdom Metazoa; phylum Chordata; order Testudines; family Carettochelyidae; genus Carettochelys; species Carettochelys insculpta. Next base: position 46,326,382 of record NC_134147.1, on the reverse strand, counting down.
GGGAGGGAGGCATCAGACACCAATGGGTGCTGAGCCCATAGTGGTTGTTGTTGATGATGATGATTGATGATGATGAATAGCTTGTCAGACTGAGCATGGTCAGGCTTCTGGCATATCTGTCCATCCTCATGGGCTTAACCAAAGACTCAGAGTTAGGGTAATATAAGCATTACAGCAACACATTGGTGTTCCACTCCCATGCCAGCAATGTAATAACTACTGTTCATACCCGCCTGCCAAAAATGGAAACCTCAATGAGCTGTTCCCTGCCCTGAATAGGAAATGACTTATTTACAATACTTTTCCTTTTGAAGTGCTCACAACCCCTGATTCTGGAGATTCTGGAAGAGTGTCTTTTATAAGAGTAGAGGGGCTAGAATTACTCTAAAATGCGATATGCAAAATCTCCTTGAAGCCTTGTAGGCAAACCAGTTTTTACGTGGGAGAGCTTTCCCCTTTCCTGTTACCAGATGTTGTAAATGTCATGAGAATTAAGCACAAATTGGCTTTCTGAAGAGAAGATCTAAATAGATATTGATTGTGTGTGAGCATTTTCCCCCTTCCCTGCAGTTTTCCAGTGTGCAACCTTTTTAATGAGTGGGATGAGGGAGAGGGGTACTCGCTGCTATTTGACAGGTACTTGGAGTAATCATCAACCACCTGTCATCTGCAATTGTTTAGCAGTCAGGGGAAAAGCAAGTTATTTTATGCTTTCATGCCATTACCATGACTAGTATGGAATTACCTTACTTGTGTGAAGATGTTGTATAAAATACTTCAGTGGTCCTGTACTTTGCATATAATTAGAAGGGGGTGCTTTTCTGAACTAAAAGGTATGCTGTCAGATATTTTAAAGCCAGCATTTGAGTTATCATATCTTGAAGAATAGTCTTTAGATTTTGATGCATAAAGTATACATTTAAAAAAAAAGAAAAGAAAGCTGTTTTCACTAAATAAGGAACAGTGGAGATTCCTGGGATTTTTTAAAAAAGAAGCAAGATGCCGTTGCTAGCAGATGCTCCGCCTGTGTCCTGGTAAAAGTTAGAATACTAGGTGGTAATGGTTTGAGATGGGTAACAAATAACCAACAATAGGTTGTGTCTGAAGTAAATTAATACCAATCCTCAGTGCCGTGACCAGTAGTTGGAAAAGACACGGACCAGTCAAGTTACCCTGCTGGGACCCAAAAGGTCGGTTGCTACCAGGAGGGGGCGTCACAGCCCTCCCTCTAGCCCAAGGACCTTGTTGCAGACCCTGCAACAAACTCAGACGCTTGAGAGCATGCTACCCCAGGGAACACCCTGGAGCTATGGACTCGCTGTGAACCCACCCAGCAGGAAGGAGCCGTCAGAGAAGGCGGAGGCCCAAGCAGGTAACACACTAACAAATTGTTTTATTAGTCATGTAACAAGGTTAAACAAAACAAATAATAACAAAGGTAACAAAGTAATTTATGCAATATGTAGCAGTGTTTACTTTAACTTACTATCGCATCCCTTATGTTCATGCTGACTCTGTTGTGAGTTCTCCGTGAATGAATACTTTATTGTACCGGAAGGCAAGAATCTGATAATTAGTTTAATGTAGATGGGTATGGGGACCAAGGTGATTAGTTTATAGGAAAAAACAGGGTACCCAGTGTCCGTATCCCTTTAACGGTGCTACCGGATGGGAAAATTTCCACCGCCTGTGTTCTCTGCACAAGCTGGAGGATGTCTAAGTAGTGGAGGGAGTAGTTAGGTATAGCAGGAGATAAGGATAAGGGAGGCGTTTGCCTTCACCTTGCTCTGTGTTACAGCTATTTAATATTAACTCTATTATTATTAAATTAAAATACTAATAACTAGTTAAACTGCTAACAGCTAAACAATAATAATTAAATGCGCTGCCAGCCTGGGCAGGAGGCTTACCTGATTGTCAAATCAGGTAAGCAATTAAAATGGCGGCATGAGCGTCGATGCCGCAGGTGTGGAGGTGGCAGGAGCACTGGTGCCGCAAGATGGCGGACCCTGGGTTGCGCAGCCAGGTACGCCGTACCCTGCCAGAAGGCAGGGCCAGTTCGCCACCTGGCTGCTTGGCCACAGGGTCCCCTTGTTGCTCCTAGAAGCAAGTGCGTTGGTGGCGCTGCAGAAGCAGGCACCTCAATTGATCTCTCTGGAGCTCTTTAAAAGGTCTTCACCCAACTGGGCCAGCCTAAGGGTCCAGCGGACGCTGCTGAGGCAGCCATGCTCCCCTATATGGTCGCTGCTGTTATGTCAGCGAGCTTCCAGGGCCACAGAACGCTCTGTGGGCCCTGCTTATATGGAGAAACTTCTTGTATTATTCATGAGGCAGATTAAATATTCATGATTCTATTAGCATGTTTGCACAGTTCTCAATTAGGTCCGACTGGGCATAGAAGTTTCCAGAAGGTCCGAATTTCGCCCAATCAGGAGCCAATATGTAAATACATGATTATGAATAATTCATGGATTCAGGTTACCAGGGGAACCAACTGACCCAAAGCGACTGTTGGTGCTGCGGCCAAATGGCAGCCTATGACACTTTAGATTTCTCATGTGCCTGCACTGGTTTTATGTGGCCAAAGGCTTGTATCCCCTGGCCCACGGGGATGATTATGCCTAGGGGATGGTAAAAATCCGTGACACTCAGGTGTCCCGAGTAGAAAGGGCCCAGACCTCAAGGCTCCATGCCTCCATGAGGTAGAGAAGGGGGACAAATCCATGTTGCCGTAGGAGAGCAAAAGGAAAAGTTGTTTCAGACACAAGGAAGAAAGGCTGGCCCTTAGTTTCCTCTCATTTGGAGCCAGGGAATTGCATTTCAAGCCCTTTTCACTGACTGCAACTCTGGCAGAACGGCCTGAGAAGAGGGTCTGTGTCTCCTATAAGTAGGTCTCTCCAAAGGCCCTTGCAACACAGAAAAGGAATTACAGTCCAGGAACTGGAAAGGATATCTGTTCTGTTTTAAAACGCACACATGGGCCTTCTAGCTTATAAACGCATTGTTGGGCTCTACAGGATAATCACACCGGCTCTGCCTAAATCCGTCTGGCCTGGATCTATGGAATGGATTACTGGCCCCAGTCCCAGAGCTTTTTAGGGCTTTAAATTTTAAAGCCAGCACCCTCAATCTAGCACAGGTATGTAGTGGTGCCAGCTGATGCTGTCATCAGCAAATGAATATTCTGTACCAGCTGCTGTTTCCAAGGGGTCTCAGGAGAGCTCTACGGAGTGTGTATTATAGTGCACTAACGGGAGATAGCTAGGACATTGGTAAGTGTAGCTGGATTTGCATCTGAATTAGTCATATTTGCTGTGCAAAGGACAGGTTGAGACATATTGTTGTCATGTCTATATTTTGTATCCCTCCATCCAGTGACATAATACATCAGTAATGCTACCCAAGGCTCTGAAAGTTACACTTGCTGAAGACTCTTTGTCCTGTTGTGGGCAGTGTCACCAGATGGCACTGCTATGTATAGTCTTGCACATTTTTCCCTAATATGAGAAGCCTGGCATGAACAAAAAATGCTGTGGTTGTGTTTGGTTTCCTTGGCAAATCATTGGCAAGCAGTATGAGAGTTTGTTCCCTTGTTTAATTTATCTTATTAAACTCAGTTCTTGGGGCAGAGTAACTCCTGCCACCAGACACTGGTATTTGGGCTGAAATCCCTGAATGAGGGGATTGCCTGCATGCAGTTTGACCACCTCTGTTCCTGGACTGGTGGGGGGGGATGTGTAAATAAAACAATGCCTACCATGATGAATACATTCAGATTCTGTGTCACATTTCTTCTGTGGCAGAAAGCTGACCTAGAACATCTAACATCTCGGCCGTGTCTACACGAGCCCCAAACTTTGAAATGGCCGACGGGGCTCCATCAGGGAATAAGGGGACTTCGAAGTAGGAGGGGTCCTTTCGAAAAAGAGCCCCATCGGGACGAGACGCTTGGTGGTGAGGCGCGTCAATTTCAAAGTGCCGCGGCCGCCTGCATGCTAATGAAGCACTGAATATGCATTTCAGCGCTTCATTAGCAAACTTCGAAATGGCCATTTGTGTGGCCATTTCGAAGTTTGGGGCTCTTGTAGACGTAGCCCTCATAATATTGCTCTGTTTCCATGGAATTTGATAGTGCGATCCAAACTGGAGTGATTATCCCCAGCAAAACTTTAAAACCCTTGACAGGAAGAAAAAGTTGTTAGGGTAACCAAATGATGTAGTCTGGATTAAGCAGGCTTTTTCCACGCTTGGGCCAATTTCACTATATATATATGACCTTGCTGGCTACATGGAGGAGGCAAAAAAATCCTTTCTCTTGTTTTCTGTAGCACTGCAGGCTAGGATTTGGAAAGCCCTCCATTTCTTTGGGGAGCGGTGCATCACACTTTTCACATGTTTACTGGTGCTGTAGCAGGTTCCTGTTCCTTCTCACGTCATCTGTGAACCACCATAACCCAGAAGAGCAAAATGAGAAGAGGGAAGTGCCTGTGTCGTTTTGGAGAAAGGAATAGTAAGTCTGACCAGAGCTTTGATAGAGCCAGTGTAAGGGCACCATCTGGTTCTCTAGGACTTCTGAAACTGGACACGTTCAGTGATCATAGGTGGTCCAGCACAGAAACACTGTAGCAAGATGAGTGCTCCCCTCTCTAGTTCTGACTCCATATGAATGGAATAAAGTTTCTGTCCTGCTCCAGTCCCTAGATCCACAGTGCTACCAGCTCTCTGGCATGAGACTATCATTACAGTGATGAATTCCTGAGTCAGTCCGGAAGGACCATGATCTGTTTGAGCCTCTGGTCATCAAGCACTGTCTCCAGTGTGCTTTCAGTCCAGGCGCAGTGCGGAACCTGAGAAGCTCTGAGCTCTGCCTGCTGACCTCATAAAGTGAGCACTTCAAAAGAGAGGCCCCGGCAAAGTGCTAGACAATGCCTTATGCTTTTAGTGGGTTTTTAAAAAGGCTTTATTTAATGTAGGCAGAAAAAAATTCACCACTGTAAATCTATTCTGGAGAGCTGTGAGAGATAACAGATAATTTTATTTCACTTAAAGTTGAATGTTTTCTTTTTCCTTAAGTAAATAACACCTTTCAGAGCTGTATTTATGCATGCCAATCTCTCCATGCTAAGGTGGCTGTGAAGGTGTTAATTACAGTGAACAAGCTACTTATTAATGGTATTTTTACATTCTTGACATCTATTGGTGGCTAGGGTTGGGGGAGTTATTTAATATTTTAATATCAGCTACTTTCTACCAAAGTTCTCTCAAATCTTTTACAGCCGTGTCTGGATTTTTCTCCCGCCACGTGTGGAATTAATGTTATGTGCACTGAGGCGTGTGTGAATGTGCACCACCAATAGAAACACAAAATCTATCTGTGGCCCCTTGGCTAATCAGCTGGGCAGCATTTGAATCTCTCACAAGGGGCTGCACAAGCGCCATTATGCTTTCTGTCAGTAGGAATGAGTTTAGAGGAAGTTGGGAAGATTTTACCATTTTACATAGATGGGCTTAAGAAGTTAGTGTCCATGTATAGGCGAGTGGTGATCCAGAAAGGATTACTGTCTCTCATTTAAGTGATCCATGAATAAAGTGTCCCCAAGCAGACTGTGGCACAGTAGTTGGTGAGTTACTTATTAGCCGTGTCTACACGTGCACGCTACTTCGAAGTAGTGGCACTAACTTCGAAATAGCTCCCGTCATGGCTACACGTGGCGCTATTTGGATGTTAACATCGACGTTAGGCGGCGAGACTTCGAAGCCGCTAACCCCATGAGGGGATGGGAATAGCGCCCTACTTCGAAGTTGAACGTCGAAGTAGGGACCGTGTAGTCGTTGCGCGTCCCGCAACATCGAAATTGCAGGGTCCGCCATGGCGGCCATCAGCTGAGAGGTTGAGAGACGGTCTCTCTCCAGCCCCTGCGGGGCTCTATGGTCACCGTGTGCAGCAGCCCTTAGCCCAGGGTTTCTGGCTGCTGCTGCTGCAGCTGGGGATCCATGCTGCATGCACAGGGTCTGCAACCAGTTGTCGGCTCTGTGTATCTTGTGGTGTTTAGTGCAACTGTGTCTGGGAGGGGCCCTTTAAGGGAGCGGCTTGCTGTTGAGTCTGCCCTGTGACCCTGTCTGCAGCTGTGCCTGGCACCCTTATTTCGATGTGTGCTACTTTGGCATGTAGACGTTCCCTCGCAGCGCCTATTTCGATGTGGTGCTGCACAACGTCTATGTTGAACATCGACGTTGGCAGCCCTGGAGGACGTGTAGACGTTATTCATCGAAATAGCCTATTTCGATGTCGCCACATCGAAATAGGCTACTTCGATGTAGGCTTCACGTGTAGACGTAGCCATTAAGTGCTATCATATTAAGGCCTTCATGAGAGCCCTTTAATGTGTGCTCATTGATGCCCTGGACTCTAACAGCTCCTTTAGAGCTCTTTCAGCCATTAATAGTAATACAATTTAGAAATGATTCCATATTTGGTTCACAGGTGCTGTAGGCAGCTCCAGTGCTTTCCTGAGTCGTTAAAATCTGTTTTTTGGACACCCCCTCGGACATAAATTATTGAATGCTTGCACCTTTGTGGCCCAGGATGTCATTGTGCCAGTAATCTTTTTAAGAAGTTGTCAGGTCATCCTTGAGTTGACAGGCCTGAAAGATGCAAGCAGTGCCTCCTGTCCTGTCTGAACCAATCGTAGGCCAGTCCACTCGGTGCCCATTGTTTTTGCTTAATACCACTTTTTAAAGACAGTGACAGAGAATGATGTCAATTGTAACATTGCTCAGCAAACTCAAAAACTTGAAGGTTGGTGATGGGGGTGGTGGTTTGGCAGGCAGGAGAGATCAGTTAGGGTGGAACTCTTGGCTGAATTCTTCGTGTTGACAGTGAATGATCCTAGCTTGCTGTCTCTGAGGCTCAGAGCTGTAGATCATGTTAAACGATGGCAGGGGTGGCCAACCAGTTAGGGACGAAGAACCACGGATAGAGTGCGAAGACCCAAATGGATAGGGTGCAAAGAGACACATTTATCTATTTGTCTATCGAGCTATATCTGTATAGACAGATAGATAGATAAATATAAATATAGAATGCATGGCTCCCGGAGCCAGGCGCCCCTAGCCCGTACCCTCCTCCCAGAGCCAGGCACACCCAGCTCCTCTCTGCTCTAACTCAACGCTGGCGACTCACCAGAGCTGCTGCTGCCACATGCTTCTCCTGCCAAGTTGGCCACCCCGAACTATCACATCAGAAACAACATTTGAATTTCATTATGGGCCCTTGGTCAAAAATCCGAGCACATTGATCTTTTCCATGGCTGTGTCAGCCCCTTCACATTGCTTTCATGGAAGTTATTATTATTATTTTTATTATTATTATTATTATTATCATTATTATTTATTATTTCACAGGTAGGGACTCAGCAATTTACAATATGAAATGTGTCTGAATACATTCTGTATTCAGCCGTGGAATAAAAACAATGATAAAATAACAGTTTATCATTCTGTATAATTCCGTATTTCTTTTCAGAGTTGGTGGATTAAGTTCTGTTCTGATGTACAGTCCATTTAAGTAAATGGTTTCCCACAGGAAGTAAATTACTGTCAAACTTGGCCAGGGAGTAATGATGAGCTGCATCCAGAAATGCCTTGAAAGCTGAATGTTAGGGTACTTTGTTCGTCTTCTGTTTCATTTTTGTGCTGATATAATTATCTGGTCGGCAAATAAATCTAAATAAGGCATTTGTAATTGCCAGGGCTTGGAACACTGATGTCTTTTTTTGAGGACAGATAACTTCAGAGACAATGTATGGAAAATAATTTGTTGAACTCCGTACAGTGATGTACGACATCACCCTGGAAGGAACACATTTTTGTACATAAATTAGTTTTTAAATAATCCCATCATTTCATAGTGACTAGACTTAAATACATCATTGGCTACATTTTCTGTGGGTATTCAGCTTGTATGTCAGCACTGGTAGAGTAGCAGCAGCAGCAGCCTGAAACATTGGAGCACACAGGTTAGAATTTACTTGCACGAAATCAACTTGTGTCAGTCTTTCATGTGTTATTGGGGTTTATGCATATCGGTTCTATCATGGGCACAAGAAGACAAATTGTCCAGAGCATTGTGCATGTCTATGATTGCTGATTCACAAACAGAGGCCCAAAAAGGTGCTAATCATGAAATAATACTTAGGCTAAAATCTTGTATTGCAGCAGCAGTAAATTAAAACTTGATCCTGAAATGGGCTTTGTTAGGACAAATCTCCAGAGGAATGGGTTGTATTGAAGACAATTATATGCCATGGATGTGAGTTATAGTTAGTCTAAATAACTGCATGTACTTCAATATGCAGATAAGTAACAAGCTGAATCTTTAATCACAAATGGTTAAAAACTTAATAAACTGAAGTTTTTTTGTGGTTTAAAACCATAAGTTGTACAGTTTTAAGTCAAGCTGGTGCTTTCCTTAGTTGAGTGCTCTGTTTTGGAACATAATAACAATGCTTGTTGTGCTTCAATATTTGATGAAGGTGTGTTTGTGGCCAGTGTTAGACAACTGCCTCCCCTGTGTCGCTACTGAGTTCTTGTCACTTGTGCTGCTCCTTCAGAATTTAATGAGGTTTTGTCTCTGGGTATTTGCTTTCTTGCGATAAGAGGTTTCCTCTTTTGTGTAGACTCACTCAGTTTTATTTTCTTCAACAAGTTATTATTAATAGTTATTGTTTGGTTTTGGTTAGTTAGAACTTGCTTTGCTTTTAATTCTCCTTTAGAGGCTGTGGGCCAGATAGTCAGTGGGATACATTAGTGGTGGGGTCCAACAGAGCACTGCTGGTGTATACCAGCTTCGGATAAGCCCTTTGCAGCGAGGCTGACAGCCATCACTGGCTCCAGGGTGAGGTGGGAGGGGTCCTAGCTTTGCAGCCCTGGAACAGGTGGGGCCAGGGCAGAAGGGGAGGGGCCTGAGCATTCAGCCCTTAGTGTTGCTCAGGTTGCAACATTGTGTCCCGTTTCCTGACCCCTCCCCCCCCCCCCCGAACCCCATGGTAGATCTGTGCTGGTGCTCCATCTCAAAGGCGCCCAGCCCCCGGCCACTGCCTAAGTAGCTGTGGTGGTGGCTGGAGCACAGGGCCCCTTTGAAACGTCGGTCCCCGGGGCATCTTGCCCCCAAGCCCATTGGGAGGCCTTGCCCTGTGTGTTAGCCCAGTAGGAGCTTGTCTGAATCTGGGATGGGTGAACTTTATGTCTCAGTTTTGCTTCTGGAATCTATTTTATATTCAAAATGCACGTCTCTCCATTTGGCAAACCGCGTGGCTCTTAAAGCGTACAGTGAGAAAAGGTAATTAAACACCGTGCTTCCCCAGGAGGTAGGTTAATTCATAAAATTCAAGGCAGAAGGGACCCCTGTGTCTTACAGATCACAGACCTTCCCCAAAAATAATTCCTTGGGAATGCATTTTAGAAAAACATCCAATCCTGTTAAAATTGTTAAAATGAGGAGGAGTCTTGTGATCCCTTGTAGCTGTTGAAGTGGCTTTTACCCACAAAAGCTTATGCTCAAATAAATCTATTAGGCTTTAAGGTACCACAGGATTCCTTGTTGTTTTCACAGAAACAGACTAACATGGCTACCCCTCTGAGACCTAAAAGTTGTCAGGAATGAATGATTCACCCTGACCGTTGGCAAATGGCTTCAGGGGTCAATTATCTCTCACAGTGAAAAGTTGACTTCTTATTTGTCTGAATTTTGGTAGCTTCAGCTTCCAGCCCATTGGCTCTTGCCTTGCGTGGGTAGGTGCAAGAGCCCACTACAGAGTATTTGTTTTCCATGCCCGCTGACTGGGGACATGAGGGAAGGGGGCAGCTGCACAAGAGCCTGGTGCTCTGGGTCCCTTTGAAGTGCCACAGCAGCACTGTTTTGCTGCTCCGCACAGCTGTGAGGGAAGGAGGGGCTAGCACAATGGTCCACCATCTTGCCCCCCAGCCCATCGGGAGGCCTTGCCCTCTGTGTTGTGTGTTAGCCCAGGTAGAACTGAGGCCTGACTGCCTTGGGCCCTGCCGTCTTGGGGTGTGCAGAGCCAGGCCCTCCTTCACCTCCTCCTCCACTCTGCCCTGGGACCCACTGCCCTTTAGATATTATGGACACTGCAATTGTGGACATGGTGGCCGTGCTAGTGCCAAAGCCAAAGAGAAAATAACATCTGTACACCCAGTTGCGGTTTCCATTTTTCCTTTTGCTCTTGATGTTCATCATCACATAATACTGTGAGCTCTTGGAAAACTGATTATTTACCTTGACCCCCAAATCTTTTACAGCATTGCTGCTCCTAGATAACGGAGACCACTGGGGTCAAATGCTGTTTTACGGGGTACTCAAGAGCCAGTAATTTCCAAAGTGCTACCCAATGACGTGTTAATATTGTCACCAGAAATAAGATCTTAACTCTGACAGAGAGCTCCAATCCTGGGCTCTGACTGGCAGAATGCTTAGGGGGTGGGAGCAAGGAGTGGTTCCTTCTTTCTGTTTAAATCAAACACAGGTACCAGAAGTTGTCCATGCAGCCATGTTCCCTCTGCTCAGCACTGCCTTCCTTATGCTATACCATCTCTGACTGGGTGACACAGATCTACTGATAACCTGACCTTGCCCCACTCCTGACACCTGACTTGCCCTCTTGTCTATCTTGGACTCTACTTCCCAGTTATCTGATCTGGCCTGGCTTCTGACTCCTCTAGACTTGGCCACTAGGCTTGCCCTCCTATGTCCCAAGGGTGACACCAGGCTAGACTCCTCCGTTGTGTATGTCTGGCCTCTATTGTTCCCAGGTGCATACATTGACATTTAGACATATTAAAACATGTGATGTTAGCTTGTGCCCAACCTGCTGTGATATCCTAGTGGATCAGTGTCCTGTTGTTATTTACCATGCCCCTAGTTTTTGTGTTAGGTGCAAACTTTTTTGGTGTCAATGGCGTTTTTTCTTCCAAGCAAATTATAAAAATGTTCAATAGCATAAGGTCAAGAACCAGTCCCTGTGGGACTCTACTAGGAACACACCCCTTCCATAATGATTTACATATTAAGACCTATCAGCCAGCTTTTAATTTGTTTACTGGGTACCATGGTAATTTTATATCATTTTAGTTTTAATAAGTGGTAGCTGCATTTTAATGCATAGGATTGCATGAGTTATACCGTGGGCAACATCTTAATAGATTATCTCACAAGTCATAAAAGCAGCTGTTTATCAGGACAAAAACTTTAGGAAAACATGAAATGCATTTTTTAGCTGTGTTGGGTGTAATGTAACATCCGCCCAGATAAAAGTAGAGTCAGCACAGCTTGATCAGCTAGTTTCCTAGATCACCACCTAACAGCCCAGCTACTACTTGGGGTGGGGGTCTGGACTGAATTTGGGGACCTGCTGGTTTAGAGCAAGGTATCATAAAAACTCAGTGACTGAGCTAGCAGTGGAGCTCCAGAGCTGTGATTCTCAGTTTCATTCCCTAACCTTGCGGCATGCTGCATCAGTGTGTTCAGAGACAGCTATACGTATTCCTAAAATAAACTGGCTCAGTACATGAAGTTACTTACTGATAATCAGTTGACTAGCAACATGAGCAAAGTTTTCAGGAGATATATAAAGTAGCAACATCCTGTACTGTAAGCTTGATCATTTATGTGGGTAGTCAGGACCCTGACAATTAATTTGAGAGGTGTATCTTTTTTTAGTATGCTGTCATCTGTGAGGGAAGCTGCTAGGATGGAAAGAGAGGCTCTGTGAGGATGATTTCTCTAATTATAACATACACTTCATCTTACGTGCAGCAGATACTGCTCATGGTTCATGTACACAGTACACCCAGTGTGTATGCCATTTTGTTGGGCGGGGGGATGGCCCAGAACAGGGAACGTTAAGGTATGGGCTAGTATCCATGAAAACACACACAAAATATCAAAGCAAATAGGAAAGGGTAGAGTCTCTGGTACGATCTGTTCTGAATTGTTGCAAACGTCATGATGAATGTACGGTTTGGAGGCACAGGTTCAGGGAGAAGGGATTTGTAGATCTCTTTTCATGCTAGCAGAAACATTTAGCAGACCAAAGGCAGTTGGAAGTAAAAGGAGCATAGCCCAAAGTTAGAGAGTGTTGAAGAGAAGGGGACAGACCCATTTCTGATATTGGTATGTTGTAATCTGTAGACTACAAGTTTTTACCTGACAGTGTCTGCTGGACTCTTAAAGAAGGAAGAGTGCTACATACTCCCCACATGTCCTCTCAGCAGAATTCCTTTTATCACTCCCATCCCTATTCATACCCCCACCAATAAAAGATGCTGGAACTCTGGCCTGGACAGTAATCTCTTCATGTGCCCTCTCTACGTTTGGGTGGCCTATTGCCATGACACACCGTAGAAACTCTACAGCAGCGTTTCTTGAACTACGTTCCACGGAACGCTGGTGTTCTGTGAGCCGCTCGCGCCACGCATCATGGCTAGTTGTTACACTGCCATGGCACACCTGCAGGTTTATATTTTCTGTTATTAAAACCAAATACACTGTTTCTTCTTCATTGCTCTGGTGCCTGATTAAATTACTTCATTTTTTTTTTTTGCTGTCTGTGTTGCTGGCTGTTTGTTTTTTGAAGAAAATGTTCATGGGTGTTCAGCATTTGAAATATTATTGTTTGGTGTTCCATTGTCTCATGTTTAAGAAACACTGCTGTACAGTGACTTTTAGGTCTTCATACAAAGCAGAACTATCTCAGCGGGTGTGGGGGGAGCGGAGAAATATCCGATTTGTTTTTATAGATTCAGGAGTGAAGGCTTGTATGCAAGCCACACTGGAAGCTCAAGATTTAAGACCTGCAGGAGGAGGGCAATGCAGTAAGATAAAATAATATAACCCACCCATTGTGAAACTCAATTCCAGTGTTTGCTAGATGGTATTGTAATGAATAGATTTTGTCCCTCACAGGATGTTTCCAAGCAAGCAGCACTTTGAGAAGTCACACTGTGGTCCTTTGCCAGTTCCTGACCTTAGTTTCATCACCCTTGCCTTTTGCATTTAGCAGTGGTTTTATGTAATGCCAAGGGTAAAAGCATGTGCTCCATACAAACCATCTCTTTTTTGTTACCTGAATAGCTCCACTCTGATCTTTGGTTATCTATCAGATGTATTGTTGAAGAAACATTTGATTTAATTTGTTAGTGTCTTCAAGGGATAGAAAAGAAACTGTGCCTAGTAAAATAACAGAAATGTCACTACAATGTCATATAGATGATTATAAACGACTGTAAGGCTTGCATATTACTTATCTCAACAATAGGATAGAAAACCATTGGCAAGTTTATGCACATATATGAGGAGGACATTAAGTAGTTTAACACACAATTTCTAGGGTGTGTGGGTGTGTGTGAATAATGAAAGTATACGTTGCTTTTGAAATGCTGTCCCATACTTACTTTCACAGTAACACAGAGGAGACTTGTTTACAAATGTAAAATTTTTTTTAGTCTTCCTTGATGCCTAGGTGTTGTATTACAGAACTCTCAAGGTTCTTCAGGAAGCTGTGAATTGACTTGTTAATTACTTTGTCTTAATCAATAGTTTGCTCACATGCAAAACCATGGAGATTCTGAGAGTCACTTTAAAGGAAGATAAAAAAGCAGTCAAGTAGCACTTTAAAGACTAACAAAATTTATTAGGTGAGCTTTCGAAATTATTTTGTTAGTCTTTAAAGTGCTACTTGACTGCTTTTTTGTTTTGATAGAATGTAGACTAGCAGGGCTCCCTCCCTGTTACTATTTAAAGGAAGATGAATAATTCAATGACTTGGTGGCTGCCTTAGTGTGGACAGAACTTCTGGCAGGCACCCGCCTTGTTTGGGTTCAGAATTCAGAGCCAACCTGCTTTCCAGATGAGGCATTTTAGCTTTTGAAGCCTACAGTCCATTGTCTATTTTAGTTTATTCTACTGAAATATTGTAAAGAAAACTACTCCTGTGCAGTGTATTTAATGTTGTAGAATATGTGGGTGGTGGAAGAAATATTGAATGTCTATATATGTAAATAAAACCACTGAAAATTAATTACTGAACAAATAAGAAGCCCCCATCTGGGGAGTCTGCTGACTTGAAACTTGACCCTGTGCACGCTTGGGTATGTATGCAACTTCACCTGTAAGAATGATTCTTAACCGTGCGGCTCTTTGCAACCAGATGTTCCTCCGGTGTAGGATGGATTGCAGGATCAGGTCTATGGGGCCCAAACCTGTCTCTCCTCCATGCTGTGCCACTGTGGCAGCAAAGAGGAGGCCAAGAGGCACCCTGAAGAATGCCGTGGAGTGGTCTCTGTTGGCTGTTGTCCTGTGTCACCCAGCCCCAGTTATTGGCAGTGCATTAGGGTGTGGGCAACGTACGCCATGCTCTGACTATGCTCCATCACTGGACTGGTTCAGAGATGATGTGGCAAAACGGCCATAGCAGAGCACTCCCCAGCCCTGCTGTGTGTTTCATTGAAAACCAGGCAGAACTGGGAAGGTGAAGCACAGCAATCTTTGCTTTCACCACAGCCCAGGCTGCCCCTCTGGTGGCTATTTCTGGGCAGGTTCTGCACCCCAACAATTCTGTGCACAGTATTTTAAAATTCTGCCTGCTTCTCAGTCGTTCCATGTGGAGCCTCCACATGGAGGCAGTGGAGAGCAGGGGATACTAGCTGCACAGCGGTGGGTAATCACCCGGCAGCCCCCTTACACCTCTCCCCTTGGACACGGGCTGAGGCTGCACTCAACCCTGGCCTGTGCAAGGGCTGGGTCTGCCCTAGAAACATTCTGGGTGTAGCTCCTCTGTGACAGGTTCATTGCGATGAGAGGAACTGAGTCTCCCATGCACACCTAGCTGTGTCCCCCTAGCCAGGTGTGGGCAAACAGATGCCTTCTGTGAGAATTCAGGTGGGAAGTGGGGGAATGTGTGTAGGGGGGTGATCTGGATGGGGAGCCAGGAGCTGGAGCTCAGCAGGGACGGGATTCAGGTGCAGGAAGTTTAGTGGGGTATTTGTGTGAGGGAAGAGGGTTGTTGGGGTGTCCGGCTGCATGAAGATCAGGAGGATGGGGGACCAGTTCCCCCCTACAGTCCCTCTGCCATGACTAAGGAGTGATGGGGGCAGGAAATGGGGGTGTGTACGGCTGGAAGGAATTTCCAGGGGTAGCCTGGCCCCTCCTTGCAGAAGAAGAGGAAATCCTGTCTGCTTCCAGCCCAGCCTAGCAGTTTAGCTTGGCAAAGAGTCGGAGCCACCATCTGGGGCATCCCCTGACCTACCCCTCCCCCCACCTTGAGGTGATTTTCCTCCCTGCCAGTTATTCCAGGCACCCAAACCGACATGCTTGTGCTACTGGAGAAGGATGCATAACGGCTCTTGGGGCTTCCCTTTGCTTTCCCATCAGAAGCTACGTTTCTGTGGAGAAGCAAAGAAATCTGTGGGGGACATGAATTCTGCACATGCTCAATGTCCCAGAAATCTCCTGGGAGAATGTGGGGCATTATTCAGGACAGGCAGCACGGAATCTGTCACAGAAAGTGGAAGTCAGCATTTGAAAGCCTGAAAGAAGCTGCTGATTTTCCTGATTGCAGAAAAGTGCATTTTGTTCTGAAATCTGACTTTGAAAGAAGTTGACATCATGTGCAGATGTTGTCTGGGACTGAATGATTGGCATCTCTTTTATTCCACATACTACTTCTGTAAGTGAATACCAACCCCTCTGAACAGTGTTAATTACCAGGGTGCCCATTAGTTTGGTAAAGGAATGTTTTTTTGTTTAACGTTTGCCATTGTTGCTTGTCATAGTGATGCTTCTTCTCAATGACAACCCTCTGAGGTAAAGCCCATTATGGTATTTGATGCACTATTCAATCCGCAAGCTACCTCATCAACTTTTTGGATGTGCATCATGGCATATGAACTACTGCAAGCATCAGCTGAAATGAATCTTCAGCATCATCAGCTCAGTCTCTCCAGAGATGAGGGGAAGAATCCAATTATAGCGTGCATATTTGATTGAGTGATGTGAAGATGGACTCTCTGATCCGTTGGAAGCTACAACTGTTGGCT
Source organism: Carettochelys insculpta (assembly GCF_033958435.1). NCBI lineage: Eukaryota > Metazoa > Chordata > Testudines > Carettochelyidae > Carettochelys > Carettochelys insculpta. Next base: position 46,310,272 of record NC_134147.1, on the reverse strand, counting down.
CATTGAAAAGACAGGCTGTCTAAGCTAAGGCTCTGATATATTTTGAGGAGTTTTTGTCTTCAGAGCCATCTCAGTTTGACTCCTCCTGCATCCAACCTGTAGTGAATCTTGAAGAAGGAGAGAATACAATTTCGAATTCAGTTACCTCTTTGAGTGGATGAGGTCTATTTGCCCTGCACAATATATTCCAGAGTCTTGATGATGTACAAATCACACTGGTGTGCTGGGGTCAGAATCACATTCTGTACTCCTTAGGTGCCAGTTTATTCTTAATCCTTCTTTTTCCTCTTTCTACATGCCTCCTTACAAGTGTCTATACATAGTGCAAAATCCATATACGGGCTACACTGGCTGCACATTTGAAGCCAGAAGAAAAACTGCTCAGATTCTCCCAAAGAGTTCAGAGTGTAATTGTATAGTTACCTCAAAAGTTACCACAGAGAGAGGGCATGCCATGGTGGTAAACGCCAGAGTAGGAAATGTTATAGTCTGTCAAAGATTCATACAAATGGATGATCCTAATGAAATCCCAGAGGAAGCCCACGTGGTGAGCAAGCTCTTCTTGTGTTCATCAGGATCAGAAATCTAGGGAGAGCTCAATTGCGTAGTTCTTCACGTATTTCCAGTGCATCTTCCTGACAGGAGCAGCACATTTTAAAACAATATGTGACACCCCTCTGCCCCCTAGCCTCACAAAAAGGTTTCCTTTCTGCATCCAACAAATTCTCAGATGCACCATAAGTACTTAAGTACTTGCACTTAAGTAGCCTAAGCCTTGATCAGTCTTGTTCTCAGAGGGTAACAAAAGTGATTCCCACTCTTGTTAGCTGAATATGGCATTGGAGATTAGAGATCTCCAGAGGAGATTACATAAATCCAGAGTGTGTCCGCCTTTAGGAGCTGCTCCAATAACCTTTCTATAGAATCAGGCTTTCCTCCTTCACCCAGAATCAGACTGATATTGACAACATCAGATATTTGCCCTCCTTCACAGCCTGAGGCTTAATATGTGAGAGGCTCTCAGATGTGCAGAGTTGTGAAGACATAAGATAGAGCCTTAGGGCAGGCAAATAGCCATGAGTCTGTTCTGCTTCTGTTTAGCAGAGGATTGTGTGGAGGATGTGGTGCTTTATCTTTATTATGTTAGAGCATTTTACTGCAAACTTAATCCTGCCTGTGTAGAATATGCAGAAATCCAGTTGTTATTTATTAAGAGAAATTCTGCATATGGAAGCTTTCTTTGCTGTACTTGAAGGAAGTCTCACTGGTGCAGTACTTTGGTAGGAAATTTAGCTACCAGAGTAGCCACAGGGCTCCATCTTTGTAGCCAGGTAGTAAATTCACACTTATACTGTTGTCCTAGTACCCACGGTATAGAAGTGGATTATGCTTACATGGTCTAATTCTGTAGTCCACTTTATACCAATGTTTATACAATAGCTGGTCCTTTACTTCTCTATTTAAGTTGATTCTCCTTTTCCAGTGGAAACAAACAGGAAAAAAGTGCAAATTCTGAGGTGTGAGGGAACACATGGTAACGCTGTTAAGTTTTATTCTGGAAATGCCAGCTAATCATATGCCTATAAAATGTCATACTGGATGTCTGTGGGGAGAAGGAAGGGTGTTTGCTCTAGAAAATTAATTTTTAATTCCTGATTCTTACTAGCAGAGGCAGCATACAGTAATAGATTTAATTAAAGGTATAGCAATCTTTGTCAACCAAGTGAGGCAAAATTGTCCTTTGGCTTCCTTCCAAAATTCTAGAAACAAAGCCAAAAATCCCTTCAGAAAGTGTGATAAGGTACTTTTGACTACTATTGCAATTCACATTTGTTTTTTCCTGTTCCAGTATCAAAATATCATTGTATTGAAATTCAGATCTAGCACTTTTACATTACTGCCCGTTGTTACCTCTCAGTTTTAAATGGCCTTTCGGTTAGTTACTGTGTAGCTTAAATGATTTAATTGAGCAGTACGGCAATCTTCTAGAAAAAGGCTTTTATGTAACGTGCTTTGCAGTAGAAAACCATATTATCACTTTGTCTTCAATTTCAGCAGGAGATTTTCTTGACAGGGCGGTAGATATCTAAAAATAATGGCAGCTGTGCAAGAAAATGCGTATTTAGAGATTTAGATGATAACACTTTGCTTACATGACCTTCTAATTAATTAGAAGTGAATTCATGCTTGCTTACATCATGATGACCTGAGTTCAATGTATATGGCTGGTTTAGTTGGTGGCTCAATTAGTTTAAAAAATACATTGGAGATTGGCTTTATTTTCAGGACCTGTAATTCCAAATAAGAGTTTGTCCTGTTTTTTTGTAGGGGTCAGAATAATTGCTACATTCCTGCTTATGACTGGGGTACAGAGAAGCTCTTTAACAACGATCAGAGATGTGGCTGAGAGAGTCTGTATCTTCAAAAACAACAAGAGCCCTGTGGCACCTTATAGACTAACATGTATTTTGGAGGATAAGCATCTGTGGGCAAAGACCTGCTTTGCGTTTTTGCCCACAAAAGCTTATGTTCCAAAATATCTGTTAGTCTGTGAGGTGCCACCGGGCTCTTGTTGTGTTTAACAGCTGCTGTTCTCTCAAATGTGAATTCAAAAAGAAAATCTTGTCTCTGTCTCTCTCTCTCTGCCTGCCCCTCCACAACTGTAAGCCTAAAACTACTAGCAAGCTTTGCGTTGGAATAAACAGAACTTCTGTATCGCTTTTAATCCATCGTCGTTTTTCTGATTGCACTAATTTCAGGAGAAGATGTAACCATCCTACCCAAGGGCCTACCCTAACATACAGCTTTTGCAATTGACAAAGTTGGCTCAATATCTCCTGAATCACCCTGTGGCTATGTCTACACTAGCCAAAAACTTCAAAATGGCCATTTCGAAGTTTACTAATGAAGCGCTGAAATACATATTCAGCACCTCATTAGCATGCGGGCAGCCACAGCACTTTGAAATTGATGCGGCTCGTCCAGACGGGGCTCCTTTTTGAAAGGACCCCGCCTACTTCTAAGTCCCCTTATTCCTATGAGCAGATGGGAATAAGGGGACTTCGAAGTAGGCGGGGTCATTTTGAAGAGGAGCCCCGTCTGGACGAGCCGCACGGGGGCGAGCCGCGTCAATTTCGAAGTGCCGCGGCCGCCCGCATGCTAATGAGGCGCTGAATATGTATTTCAGCGCTTCATTAGTAAACTTCGAAATGGCCATTTGAATGGCCATTTTGAAGTTTTGGGCTAGTGTAGACATGGCCTGTGTGTTTAGTAGAGCAGGGGTGAGCAAAATTTTTATGTCAGGCCCCACTTTTCATCCTTGATTAGCAGGGACCCCCAAACGGTTTAATGTAATCCAAATTGACAGAAATGTCTGTTACATTCACATTAATAAAAAGAAAAGCCTTTTGGAATGTGTAAGAAAATAAGTCTGTAGAATGGAAAAACAATTAATTGGCACATAAATGTGAATATACAGACATGAAAACAGTAATATATTTCAACATTTTAATGAGATGGATGAGCCTAACGCAATCATGCTATGTCCCCCTTTTGAAATTTCACACCCCTCCAAGGGGACCCGCTCCCCACTTTGCTCACCCCATTGTAGAGGACACTAAGGTTCTGTTTTAGTAACCTCAACCAGTTGACAAAGCACGACTGCTATAGAGGTAGATACTTACTGTAAATGATTCCATTGTACTAATTTAGTGAGTCATGAAACATACTCTTTATAATGCCAAAATATAAAATACACTGTTCCTTTGTTCAGTTTTATTAAGGCCAGCTGGCCCTTGAAAGGGATTTCACTTCTGGTGGCTGTTCTGTCCTTGGTAAAATGTGCTAATCCTGCATTAGGTGACACCTGAACCACTGTCTTTGCTATTACAATTTGGCCTGTGCCAATCTTCATTAGCTAACTGTTCTCTTAAGTGGGAATCTGCGGTTTGTGTCCATGTTGCAACTAAGGAAGGATATGCCTAGGCTTGCTAAGGCTGCGGGACCTCAGATGTTCTCTTCCAAAGTACAGTTCTGTATCTCGTAGCCTTCCAGTTGCTGCTCCAGTGTATTGCGTGATAATGGAAAGCTACCAAAAGTGACAGGGAAGAAGGAGTGTCAGCACACAGTGAGTCAGACAGAACATGTAAGCCAACAGCTTGTGCCGTGCAATATACAGATGAATAGGGGTGGTTGCTTGCTTGTCTGGGGCTTTTGTTTTTGTGGGGGAGGGGGTAGACAGAGGAATGAGGAAAGGCGTTTTATGGTGAATGGACATCTCTGTTCTCTTGGGTTCTTATAACAAAATATATTCCCAGAAGGGGTCACCACAGCAGCATTACACATAGGTTTAAAAGATTGCATGCTGACTTCAATTTTAGAAACATCAGAACACATACAGCTAGTTTCGGGGCAAGGAGTAGTAAGTATTGATGTTTATGATACGCACATTCATTCAAGGGCTTCATATTGTGTTAGAAACATTAAGTAACCCTCTCAGTACCCCACTGAGGTTACATAAAATGCCAGGTCATTTTGGTCCTGAACCACTGCTACATTTAACCAAATGGGTAACGTTACTCGCGTGGTGACAGTAATATTAGTGGGTTAAGCACACTTTTGAATTGGGGCCTTAGCGAGTCGTTGGCTGAGCTGAGATTGAGTCTGAGAGTCTTGCTCCCAGTCTTGTGCTTTACCCACTAGACGCAGCTGCCTCTTTGAGTGCTAATTTCACCTCTCCGTGACCCATAGTAGAAAGTAAGCCAATTTGCCATTGTTAAACCTCCTGAGCAGCTGGAGAGGGAAGAACAAACAGCAAATTCTGCCTCAGAGCGGAACCTCATTCTATTAGGCAGCTTTTCTTTCTAAAAAGCCTGAAAATGAAAGACTCTGTTAGTAATGTCCTGGAAGCTCGCTCACCCAAATCGTGCAAGGATGACTCAGAGCAAACTTCTGAAATCTACAGTCCCTCCCCCGCTTTTTTAAATAGGAGTTCTGTGAACAAACTCCTATAGGAGTAACAAGAGAGTTCTAGTGAAAGAAAAGTGTGTTAGCTATTCAGGCCACCTGGTGGCTTGCCATTTCTCCATCAGGCAGTGTTTTTCACATTGTAATTTATTTTACTCTTAAAACAAACCACCCCTACTAATAGCACAGACAAAAAGCCTCCTTCCTTCCAGATTTTATCTGTGAATGAGAGGGGATGTGCGAATAAACAAACCAAAGCCACTTAAATTTCACATCATGCACCTTCTCTGAAGAAAATTGTCTTCAGCTTTAGGTTAGTGAAGGATGGTTCTCTCCTCTTTGGCCCCCTCCTTTCTTCACCCCCACCCTTTGTGTGTATTTTTCTGTTAGCCAGAACAAATTAATAATCTGTAGTCTGACTTGGTATTGTTAACTCAAGTCCACTGTAGGCCTTCTAACTCGCATAGGCTGTGACTTAGCCCAGCACAAGGCTAACGGCAGTTGGGCTACATTAGTAGGAGCAGAGCCAGTAGATCGAGGGAAGCCTTTATTCCCCACTGTTAGGCACTGGCAAGGCCACATTGGGAATAGTGCCTCCAGTTTTGAGCCCCCCCCACTACAGAAAGGATATAGACAAATTAGAGAGAGTCCAGCAGAGAGCAACAGAAATGATTAGGGGGCTTGGGTGCATGAGCTATGAGCAGAGGCTGAGGGAACTGGGCATATTAGTCTGCAGAAGAGAAGAATGAGGGGGAATTTGGTAGCAGTCTTCAACAACATGAAGGTGGTTCCAAAGAGGATGGAGCCAGGCCATTCTGAGTGGTGGCCGATGACAGAACAAGGAGCAATGGTCTCAAGCTGCAGTGAAGGAGGTGTAGGTTGGATATTAGGATACACTGTGTCACTAGGCGGGTGGTGAAGCACTGAATGGGTTGCCTAGGGAGGTGGTGAAATCTCCATCCTTAGAGGTTTTTAAGGCCAGTCTTGACAAAGCCCTGGCTGGGATGATTTAGTTGGGGTTGGTCTTACTTTGAGCAAGGGGTGGACTAAATGACCTGAGTTCTCTTCCAACTCTAATCTGCTATGATTCTACTTAATTTCGGGACTGTGAGTGCATCCCTGCAAAGCAGAACCATTAAGTATATGCCTTAGTCTCACTGGTGTCATGGGGCCAGTCGTGCACTTGAAGTTGTTTAAGCTGGTGCTTAATTTTGATGACGGAGGCACTGGAGGCCAAGCAGTTTCTTTCTTTCTACATTCATAATTGATGCAGACAGTCCAGAGAGATAGGTACTCCACGCTGGCAAGCCCTGGCACATAGTTAGCACTGGGTGAAGTACATAACTGCCCTTCTGAATTGAGCTATGGAGACCATCCCTGGCATGAGCCGCATTTACTCATGTGGAGAGTAGCTGTTGTGTTCTTCAGGGGGGAACCCAAAAATAAAGTTACAGGCATGTCTAATGGTAATTAACAAATTCTTGTCCTTTACAGAAATTTACAAAAAGCTTCATTCTCTTCTCGTATTTTATTCTTTTCTGTACCGTATAGGTTCCTCTACTGCTTTTCTTATTGTAGTATCTGAGCACCTTTCATTGGCAGCAATGTGATGAACTTGCGTGATGTTGTGTTGCCCTCTCCCCCACCCCCAGAGGAAGAAGATTCTGCAGTGGAACATCCTCTTTTAGGAGGCTTTGTTAATTTTTTAACATAAACAAGCTGTTGTCTAGGCAGGTTGGAGGAGGCAGGTCGGGGAAGTGTGCCTTGTACTTTGAGTGAAAGATGGGGTGGTTTGTGGTAGTCCTTAGTTCCTGGGAGTTGTTCCAGCCTTAGGCCAGCTCTGAGAAATTTTGCTGCCACAGAGACCAGCTTTACCCTTAGTGTTTAGAGTAGGGCTGAGCAAAATCCAATCCACATCCAGCCCACCAAGGCTCCAGGTCCAGCCTGCGGACACAGTGGGGATCCTCAGGCAGGTTCCCTGCCTGCCCTGTGTGCTGCAGAGAAAAGCAACAGTGGGGCCCTGCTTGTTTTCTAATAGCTACGAGACAGGGAGAGGCTTCACAATTTAAATTTAAATAATTGGAGGTACACATCTCATAGAGCTGGAAGGGACCTCTGGAGGTCATCTAGTCCAGTCCCCTGCCCTCTTGGCAGGACCAAGCACCATCCCTGACATCTCTTTGCCCTAATTGGCCTCCTCAAGGATTGAGCTCACAACCCTAGGTTTAGCAGGCCAGTGCTCAAACCACTGCTGTCCCTCCCCCCTATCTCATTAGCTGTTTTCTGGCTGATGGGAGATTGCTCTTTGAAGCACTCTCTCCTCCTCTCAGGATCCAAGCTATTCACAGAAGCACATGGTCCCTGCCATAACTGGTCAGGCAGAGAACCTGCCTGTGAAGTCAGCTGGGCTGCTGTCTGGGAATCATCCAGGTAAGTCTGTCAGCCAGAGCCTGCCTCTGGCACCCCAGACCCTTCCTCTCCCCATGCCTACCTAACTCAGCCCCTCTGGCCCTCCTCCCTCATATTGCCTGCCAGACCTCGCACCCCAGTCCCCTGCTCCTCGTCACAACACCCTCCTGCCATAGGTCACAGCCATGTCTCTGGTCACAACCCCCTCCTGCCCTAGGTCACAGCCTAAGCCCCTGCATGCCAATCCCAAATCCCAAAATCCCTTCTTCACTCAACCTCCTTCCCAGACCCCACACCCCTCCATTAATACAATGGAAATGTGCAGACCTTTATCACTTTCCAAATTCATGGTGTGAGCCCCGATCAAAATTATTGCCCATCCAAGGTTTAGAGTGCTCTCTTGTGCCAAAGGAGTGTAGCTGTGAACTGTCATCTCTGTACATTCAAGTCAAGGATTTGCTTCTGACAACTTTTTGCCAGTTCAAATATTCGTGCATTTTTGACTAAAGCACAAATAGCAAAATGTCTTAGATAGAATACGTAGGGACCTGTTTGGAAATTACTTAAACTTTTAGACCCTCTAAAATATGGATGTGTGTGATGTAAATATCACAAGGAAAGCTTTGGAAGATTTGGAGGTCTTAAATGCTTATGACGAAGTGGGTCTTTGCCCACGAAAGCTTATGCTCCACAATAGCTGTGTCTACACGTGCACGCTACTTCGAAGTAGCGGCACTAATTTCGAAATAGCGCCCGTCGCGGCTACATGCGTCGGGCGCTATTTCGAAGTTAACTTCGACGTTAGGCGGCGAGACGTCGAAGTCACTAACCCCATGAGGAGATAGGAATAGCGCCCTACTTCGACGTTGAACGTCGAAGTAGGGACAGCGTAGACGATCCGCGTCCCGCAACGTCGAAATTGCCGGGTCCTCCATGGCGGCCATCAGCTGGGGGGTTGAGAGACGCTCTCTCCAGCCCCTCAGCTCACTGGTGGCTGCGTGGAGCGGCCCCTTAAAGGTCCCCTCCCCCGCCCTGACTCTGCAGGAAGCTGAGGCAACATGCAGGCTGCAGCCTGCACACGCGGGCAGCCTGCACAGCCCTCAGCCCACCACACAGCGGTGATGGCGAGCCAGGAGCCCCCCCAGCTCCCCAGGGGACCCCCCCCCAAGGGGAGCCAGGGCAGCCAGCCCAGCCAGAAGACCTGCCAGTCTGGGAAGCGGCAGCGGGGCCCCTCCTGGACGGAGGCCGAGCTGCGGGACCTGCTGGGGCTCTGGAGCGAGGAGGAGGTGCTCCAGGTAATGGGGAGCAAGAGGCGGAACGCGGATGTGTTCGCTCGGCTGGCCGACGGCCTGGCTGCCCGGGGTCACCCTGCCCGCACTCCGGACCATGTCCGGAGTAAGGTGAAGGAGCTGCGGCAGGGTTATGCCCGGGCCCGGGATGCGGCCAGCCGATCTGGGGCCGCCCCCGTCACTTGCCCCTTTTACAGGGAGCTCAGGGACATCCTGGGCTCCCGGCACACCTCCTCCCCTCCGGCCACCCTTGACACCTCGGCTGACGAGCCCCAGCAGGCCCTGCAGCCGGAGTCCGCCCCGGAGGCGAGCCCCCCCCCCGGAGGCCATCCCCGGGACATCGCGGCAGGAGGAGGAGGAGGGGGGCTCCTCCTCCGCAGAATCCAGCCTGCAGATCCTCCTCCTGCCATCCCGGAGCAGCAGCAGGGCCTCCGACCCCCGGGGATCTCCGGACCATGGGAGCGGACCCACAGGTAGGTACCCCTCTCTGGTGGACACCCCTGGGCTTGAGGGGCGGGGGTAACAGAGATGTGTCCAGGGCCCCCCACACGCTCACATGGCCATGGCCCCAAGGACACCAGGGCCATGGCCCTCACAGCACTGCAGCCGTCAGCCCCTGCCCCCCCCCACCCTGCATGACAGTGCCATGCCCCATCCCCGGGCCAGGGGGGAGCGGAACCTCGAGGGGCCCCCGGGCGGAGGGGGTGGGACACCCCGCAGCAGCAGCATGTGATGGAGTAGGGGGAGTGCCAAAGGGAGACTCAGGCTACATATGAGCCACAAGAGCCGAGGAGCTCCCAGGGCCAAAGGAGGATCCTGGCGCTACAGCTGGCAGGTGACACCTCTGCCCTGAACAAACAGGAGGGAGGAGCCGAGCTGGCTTGGAATTGGGGGGCGAGGGCGGGGGCCACAGGTAGAGGCTAGGGGAAGGGAGAGCTGGTAGGCAGCCAGCCAGAGGAGGGGGAAAGCTGCATCCCAGAGGGGCCCCCCTTGGGGTCTTCTCCCCACGATGGGTTGGAAGGACTGTCTCTTCTGACAGCTGGTGCTGTCACTCCTGCCAGAAACTGGCCATCTGTGGCCTAAGAAAGCTCTCCTGCTCTCAGACCCTGCGGGGTGAAGTGAGAGTCGCTCCCACCAGGGGACGGGGTGCAGGGCAGGGGGACCCCTGAACCCCATCCATCACAGCAGCATCTCCCGGGGACTGGGATGGGGAACCTGCAGCACAGGGCGGGGGAGACAAAGGCCACGGCTTGGGGCCCACACTAACGCCTGTCTCCATTCTTCTTTCCCCCCTCCTCTCCTGTGTCCTGCATCTGCACCCGCACCATCCGAAGGACTGGAAGAGAGCGCCGGCGAGGCCTCAGTCGTCCCGGAGAGCCCTCCGGGACCCTCGCTCCAGGGCAGCCCCTCGGCCGAGGAACGACCGGCCCCGCAGAGGGCAAGACGGTGGACCCCGCGCCTACTACCGCCGGCGGCGACGGACCCCCAGCTGCTGGCCATCCTCCGCCGGCAGCTGGAGGTCTCGGAGCAGCACCTCCAGCTGCAGGAGCGGGCGCTGGCCTGGCGCCAGGAGGCATGGGGGGCCTATATGCAGACATTTAACCGGCTGGTTGATTACCTGGCCCCCCATGCCACGCCGGCCGAGCCATCGCCTGCCCTGCCCGCTCCTGCAGCCCCATCACCAGCTGCTCCAGCCGTCGCCCCACCACCCACCCGCGAGGGCCACAGCGCCGAGGGACCCCTGGAGCCAACTGAGACTCGCCGGCACCAATACCTTCCTGTGCAGCCCGCTCCCACCCAGCCGCGGACCAGACTGCCGGTACGGCGGGGCTCCCGGCCGGGCACGCCCAGTGCTGGGCTCTAGGGGCGAGGGGCCCGGGACGTGGCCCCCCCCCTTGTTGTATATAGTTTGACTGTTTGTTTTTGGTGCCCCCGTTTGCCCCGTCCCCCTCATGTAAATAGTTCTCCCTGTTCTCCTCCCTGCTTTTCTTTTTTGTTGATGGCGCACACTTCTTTGCTTTGTTGTTGTATTGTTTTATTTGTGCACATCTTGCTTTGGTTGAACGTTTGTCCCTCCTTTTTGGTTTGTGTTTCACATATTTATTTATTTACAAAAAAAAAAAAGAGTTTCGTAAAGACGAAAAAAAAGTTTACGTTCACCCACAAGTTCGTGCTGTCATTTGTCCAGGACAAGTGGGAGGGGGGGGCGGTGGGGTGCTCCATGGTGTGGGCGTTGGGGCAGGAGTGTGGGGGAGGAAGGGGCGGGCAGTAGGGGGCCTGGGCAGAGTTCACCCCGCGGCCTGTTGGTTGAAGTGGGCCCGCAGGGCCTCCCGGACCCGGGTCCCCTCTGGGTCCACCTGCCGACTGGGGGCAGCAGGTGGCTGCACGTGTGCCCTGCCGGCCTCCGCGGCCCAGCCCTGCAGAAAGGTCTCCCCCTTGCTCTCCACGAGGTTGTGCAGGGCGCAGCAGGCACCCACAATCTGGGGGATGTTGTTGGGGCCCGCATCCAGGCGGGTCAGGAGACATCTCCAGCGTCCCTTGAGGCGGCCAAATGAGCGCTCCACCACCTGGCGCGCATGGTTCAGGCGCTCGTTGAAGCGCTCCTGGCTAGCGGAGAGATGGCCCGTGTAGGGGTGCATGAGCCATGGCCGGAGGGGGTAGGCCGCATCTGCGATGACGCAGAAGGGCATGGTGGTGTCCCCCAGAGGGATCTCCCGCTGGGGGATGTGGGTCCCCGCCTCCAGCCGGCGGCACAGGCCCGAGTTCCGAAAAACCCGGGCGTCGTGGGTGCTGCCAGGCCAGCCCACGTAAATGTCCTGGAAACGTCCCCGGCTGTCCACCAAGGCCTGCAGGACGACAGAATGGTAGCCCTTCCGATTGAGGTATCGTCCTCCACTGTGATGCGGGGCGCGGATGGGGATGTGAGTCCCGTCCAGAGCCCCGAAGCAGTTGGGGAAGCCCAGGGTGGCAAAGGCGGCGACAGTGGCATGTGGGTCCCCCAGCCTCACGAGCCTGTGCAGGAGCATGGCATTGATGGCACACACGACCTGCAGAGAAAGCACATGGGACAGCCCCAATGAGGGGTGAGCAGGGTGTGCGTGGCCCTGCCCTGCCCTGCCCTGCCCTGGCCCCCCTGCCTTGCCCTGGCCTCCCCCTGTGGGTTCTCTTACCTCCATGAAGACAGCCCCGACGGTGGCCTTTCCGACACCAAACTGCTGCCCCACGGATCGGTAGCTGTCCGGAGTGGCCAGCTTCCAGACAGCGATGCCGACCCGTTTCTCCACAGGGAGGGCACGCCGCATGGCAGTGTCCCGGTGCCTGAGTGCGGGGGTGAGCCACTGGCATAGCTCCAGGAATGTCTGCCGGGTCATCCTGAAGTTCCTGAGCCAGTGGTCGTCGTTCCACTCCCCAAGCACCAGCCGCTCCCACCAGTCGGTGCTGGTGGGGTAGCTCCACAGCCGCCGGCGTGTGAGGCGGGGGGTGGAGTGGGGTGCTGCAGGGGTAGGGGTTGAGCCCTGCTGCCCTGGGGGCATCTCCTCCCCTGGGGCAAGAAGGTAGTCAGCTGCCTCCCACATGGCATGGGCCAGGGCAAGCCCTGCTCCTGCCAGGAGGGCTGGGTGGACCTGTAGTTGCTGCTGCTGCTGCTGCTGCTGCTGCTGGGGGTCCATGACTGCGGCGCCCGGGGTCTGTGTGCCTATGGCTCCTCAGACCGCGTGCTGTGCAGGCCGAGTGTATGTGGGAGGGGCCCTTTAAGGGAGCGGCTAGCTGTTGCCCCGGAAGCGCTAGTCCGCCCGTTGACCCTGTCTGCACCTGTGCCTGGCATCCCTATTTTGATGTGTGCTACTTTGACGTGTAGACGTTCCCTCGCTGCGCCTATTTCGATGTTGGGCTGAGCAACGTCGAAGTTGAACATCGACGTTGCCGGCCCTGGAGGACGTGTAGACGTTATGTCGCAACATCGAAATAAGCTATTTCGATGTTGGCTTCACGTGTAGACGTAGCCAATATCTGTTAGTCTATAAGGTGCCTCAGGACTTCTTGTTGTTTTTAAATGCTTAGTGGAATCTCAATAAATGCCTTACTCTCTTTAGACCATACATCTTCTTAAAAAAGGCTTTATTGTGAGCTTTCCAGTATATAGCTTGGTCAAAAGTACTAGTGAAAGCTGTTCTGGAGATATTTGTTTCCTAATCTAGATATAGTCTAGAACTACAAAGGTATGTGAATACTTCCTTTTTAAAAAGAGGTGCCTCACCAGTGGAATTTCAGGTAAGATTTTGGGTAGTTCATTTCCCATTCTGAAGTAAATTTGGCTCATTTTGTAAATTTTACTAAAAATGTGTTGTTTACACTTCCTTTGAGTTCCCTTTATGCTACCAGAGTGGTGTATCATCATCGTCATCATCATCCTCATGAACAACAACAACCGTGGGCTCAGCACCTGTTTGTGTCTGATGCCTCTCTCACAATTTCCTTCGATCTTTCCCTATCCAGTGCAGAGTGGCTTAGTTTCTGTAGAACAGCTCTGCACCAATCTACTATATCATCTCCCCATTCTCTGTGGGGTCTGCCTTTCCTGTTCAAGCCGTCAAATGCCAGGGTCTTGATTTTTCATTCATCATTCATTCTGCAAATATGCCTGAATAGCTGTAATTTCTGTTGTATAACCTTCTGCAGTAGTTTCTCTTTTGGCTGTATCTTCCTATATAATTCCTCTTTGGTGATCTTCTGCATCCATCCTATTCTCAGGATCTTTCTTTCACAACTCCTCCTGAATGTCAATATTCTTCTCTTCAAATATTTGATCACCCATGTCTCACATCCATACAACATACTGCTGAATACATACGTTTTCAAGACGTTCAGCTTCATTCCTAAACTAATCGCTTTGCTTTTCCAGATCTTATCCGCCATCTTCAAACTCGCTCTTGCTTTTGCTATTCTAGTTCCTATATCCTTCTTACAGTCTAGGTAATACATCATGTTGCTCCCCAGATATGGGAACTTCTCTACGTTCTCTAGTTCAGTCCCATGTATGCTGATCTTCCTTCCTATTTTATCTCCAAATACCATTGTTTTTGTTTTATCCATGTTCATAATCAGTCTGTACTGCTTCCCTTCCTCATTTAACACCGGCAGTGTTTTTGCTAGCTTCTCCTCATCTACCTCAATGATAACTATATCATCCGCAAATCTCAAGTTGTTAATTCTTTTCCCATGCACATATATTTGTTCTGTCTTTTCCTTGATCTTGTCCATCGCTGTCTGTAGATGCATTATGAAGGTACTTGGAGATGTTGGGTCTCCTTGTCTCATATCTCTACTCATTCTAAACCAACCTCCCAACTCCCTGCACATTCTTACCGCTGTCTCTGTATTGTCACGGATATCCTTCAACAACTGTATCAGTCTGCTATCCACTCCATACGACTCCAACACCGGCCAAGTCACTTTCTGATCTATACTGTCAGATGCCTTTTGAAAGTTGATGAAGCAAGTGTAGAAGTTCTTGTTCTTTCGTCGAGCTTTCTCTGCTATCAGTCTTAGTGCTGGTGTCTGCTGTATCGTACTTATTACTTTCTCGAACCCTTCTTGCTTGTCCTCTAGATGTTCTTCTATCTGTGATCTTAGTCTCTCCATCAGTATTGTCAGCAGCACTGGGCCTAGATGACTAAGTAGGGCAGTCATTTTGTAGTTCTTGCATTCCAATGTACTTCATTTCTTGTGTATTGTCACTAGCATAGATCTTGTTCATTCTTTAGGTGCCTTCCTTTCTTTCCATGCTATATTACATAGTTGGTGTATTTCCTGAATTATACTTTCTGTGCCATATTTGATCATCTCTCCCGTGATCTTATTATTTCCAGGGCTCTTGTTGTTATGTAGTCGTTTCATTGCTCTTTCTACTTCCTCCTTCAAAATATTGGTCTTGCTTTCAATGCTTGGTGGAGTTATCTGTTTCATTTCTTTTATCAGTTTCTCTGAGACACTTGGGTCCAACTGTGCTTTGTACAGATTGGTGCAGTATCTCGCCCATCACTGCAGAATCTTCTCCTCATTCATGAGCACCTCTTCATTCTCATCTTTGATTGCTGTCTGCTTTGGCTGCCACTTCCTATTAATATTCCTAATTATCTTATATACCTCCCTGGTCTTACATTCACTGTAATACCTCTCTATATCTTCACACTGCTACTGTAACCATTCTGCCTTATCTTTTCTAGCTGCTTTTACCTCATTGCATTTCACCCTATATTGATGTTCCACCCTCTCTGAAACATCCCTTCTGATCTTCAGCACTCTCTTCTCTTGGACCAGCTTCAGTGTCTCCTGTGTAATCCATTTCTTATTGATCTTCTCTTCTTCCGGAACAGTCTGCTCAATTGCTTCTTCTGTCGCCATGGCTATCCCTTTGACTTTCTTATCTAGGTCATTCTCTGTATCCACTTTCCTAATTTTCAAGTGCTGCTCTGTGTGTGTTACCTATTTCTTCCTTGCCTAGCCTTGCCACATTTCTTCTTTTCTTGAATTGTGTCTTACGCTTTCTTTTGAGTTTTAGCTTGATGTTTGCGATCACTAGACTGTGGTCCAAGTCTATGCTCCTTGGAAAATTCGGCACAGATGTTATCCATCTTCTTATCAAAATTGAATCTATCATTTTCTTGGACTTCCCTTCATTCAATTGCCATGTCCACGTCCTACAGTCCTTTTGTTGGCCTCCCATGTCACAGCTCACCATCTCATGCTCTGTAGCACACTCTGGCTATGGCTACTAATGAGACACTTTGGGATATGCTAATGAGGCACTGCAATGAATATGCACACCCCATGTAGATGAGCTGCACATGATTGAAACCGTCACTTTTGAAGTGCCGCAGCCATCATTATGCTGATGAGGTGCTGCATATTCATTGCAGTGCCTCATTAGCATACCCAGAAGTGTCTCATTAGCATCCCCCTTTTGTAAGCGGGGTGCTAGTGTAGACATAGCCTCTATTAGTTTCTCACCTCATTCATTTCTTTCTCCATATCCAAACCTTTCTGTGACTCTCTCCCAACTGACTCCTGAACTGCAGTTGTAATAGGTCTAATAGTTTTCCAAAGGGAATTCCCAAAACTGTAACTTGGGACTGGTGCATAATAGTGGCATTCTTAAGCCAAGGAAATCTTTTTGTATCCTCCCAAGAATCTTCCCTGTTTTTCTAAAAAACAATGAGACAAGAAATATAAATCAACCGTTTAACGGAATGGAGACAGTACAGGTATAACGTCCTTGAGGGTATTCTGCATTGTACTTCTGCTGTTAGGACTAATGGACCAGATACTTTGGTCTTAATTTAAGCGGAAGAGTATCTTCCAAACCATGGATTTTTTTCTTCTTTTTTTAAAACTTGCCTGTAGCTTTTCAGTGTCAAAAATATTTGATGGCCTTTTGTGTAGCGACCTTTTAATATGCTGGCAAGAAAAACCATGCTTTGGCTGATCTTCCAGCTGAAAAATGGAATAGCTGATGCCCTTGTCATTTTCTTTGGAGTCTTTTATGTCATGGTTTTTAAAAAAGACCTTTTGTGGGAAAGGGCATTATAGTTTCACTATGACAAAATGTTCATGTAAACCCTGGAAGAGGCATAGGTTGTTTAACGTGTCGGTGCATTTAAAACAGCAACTGCCATTCCAGCTTCTGAACTACAGAGAATGGATAGTAATATTTTCAGATATAGCAATATATAAAATGGCAGGGTTTTTTTCGCCAGAGGCAAGCAAACCTGGCTAGAATTTGTTTTGTTGAAGGAATTTCAATTTCAATGGGAGACTCTTAAACATATCCATTTTATTGTCCATGGGGTTAAAAAACAAACAATGGCAGAAGATTTTCTCAGTAGCATTGCCTACCCAAATCTCTGTGGCTGGAGCAATTCTCATAATCTAGTGTCTTATTTGCATTTGTTACTCTGTGAAGAGGAGTGGTTACATTGGTGAACGGTTATGCTGTGGTCTTCTTCCTCTCATCCAGTTTATTAGAATGGATGCTCTGGGAAAGGGGCGACATCTTTATCTGCTTGTGTGTGAAAAGTGAATTGGGGGCAAGGTGTTGCCTTTGGTCTTCAAATTTAGTTACCGAGGTGTTTTATTCCTCTTAATTCTGATTTCGGCATTGGAGATGAACCATAAGAACTTCTGGAAGATCAGCGCTAGCAGAAGCCACAGGCTGAGAACTTGGAAAATGCCCATCTAATACTGTCAGAGTCTGGTCATCTGCCCATGGAATTGAACCTGGCACCTCTGGAACTTAGTACATTAGATTCTACTGCATAAGCAAAAAGTCAGCTGCCTCTTGGCGTATGCTCCAGAGGTCCACGCTTTGATTCTGCCCACAGACAGCCAGAGTCTGTCAGTGTTACAAATGGGGGCTTTGGGGTTACACCAAAACACTCAGTCTTCAAGTGGAAGCTCAAGTTGTACCTGTAGAGTGGGAGCTTTCCTAGAAGCCTAAGGAAGTTGGGATTCAAATACCTCTCTGGAAAATCACCAGATACTGTAAGTGACAGACATTTTGTGAATGTCTTGCCAATACTGCTGCTGAACCGAGTGGATTGCTTTGTGTTGGGAGTGCTTGGGTTCACATTTAGGTAACACACATAGGCCTTAATAATAATAAATATAAGCTGAACATTTTAAAGGTTGATGCTGAAGTGCCTAATTATGAATCACCGCACCCAACTTCAGATACCTGGGTTTTGAAAACAGTGCCCCAAGTTTCTCATTCTGCGAAACTCTGGTTTAACTATAACCAAAAATAAGGAGATCTGTGGAGCTAGGAAGAGATTCCAGAAGTAGGGGGAGGGGAAGAAAGGGGACTTTTGGTAACCAGCGATGGGACGACTGACAGAAAGTACAAAGAAGTGGACACTGAAGAGTTAAAGAAAGGAGCAATCTTTTTCTCAGCTGCAGCTCTTGGGCATAGTGAGAACAGCAGGGGTAAAAAACGCTGCCCCTCAGATAGAAGAGGGTGCCTACAGGAGAGACTCAGTTAAATCGCTCCATAGGGTCAGAGTGAAGGAAGCTGCCCAGATAAATCAGTTCTCTGACGGAAGAGAGAACGTGACCAGGTGGGATGAACCTGCAAGGTCCCAAAGCAGGAAGGAGCCCAGTGAAGCTGTAGGAGATGTGGACAATCCCATCCCTGGTCTGTGACCCAGAGGAGACTGCAGGCCAGACCACCACTGCCTTCCTGGCAGGGATGGGATAGAGAGAGATGAGAACCCTGAGTGGGGTAACAGTGGTAACAGGAACATCACCTTTGCCTTTGTGTTCCAGCTTTCGACTGACTTTATATTTGCTCTGTTGAAGGATGAAGGGAAGAAAGCTGTGAAAGATCAGCACAGAAAGAGGAGCTAGGAGAAGCCCTAAGACAAAGGTCCGAACTCCTGGCACAATTGCATGAAGGTCACTACTGTAGGGGCAAGTGAAGCTCTGGGGGAAGGCCAGGCTCCCTTCAGCCTCGAAAGAGAGAGAGAGGCAAGTAATTCAGGCGGAGGACTGATGTTACACAGCAAGATGGATGTATGTAGGTTTCATTTCTAAACTAAAGGAAATAGAGGTAGGGGCCATTGCTGCCTGGTGGCTGAGTGCGGGGGGGCGGTTTACAGAGCTGAGCCCCCTCAGTTTCAGAAGCCTTTCTTTGAACATGTAGCCAGTGCTACTTTAAAAGCTAGTGTGCATGTGTGTTGCTGTTGCACCTGACTGAAGAATTGCGTAAATGTGTCTGTCGGTTGGGTTTATAATTGGACAACTTGCTGAAGTTTTTAGACCAGTTTTCAAATTATTACAAAAAAAAAAAAAACAACCTGAGAACAGAAGACTTTAAAAAAAATTAAGCTCTGTTTTCCTCAAGTCATTAGGAAGATTTTATTTTTAATAGCACCCACTTTGCCTCTAGCTGTAGAGCTACAAGTCGGTTACACTTAAACTTCTGTGATGTCTGTGGCTGCATGAAATGCTCAGTATCACTTGCTGTGCATACCATTACTCCCAGTAATCGTGGCCCTCATCCTTGCATGTTACATAACATGCTCAACTGAGTATCTCTTACTTTCAGGAGGCTTCGTTGCTGGTCATTGTTTCTAAATCTGTTTGGTAACATACTCTTTTGGACTAACTGGATGGTTTGCACTCCAGTGGCTATGAATTATGACCTGGGTTTGCTTGATATTTACAGGAAATCATTTGCTTCTTTGCTTTCTTATTTTAAGCCTACAGAATGTGTTGAATAGGCAAACTTGGGAAGAATTCAAACTTTCAGGACTTTCCCTTCTTCCCCCATGAAAATGAATTACCACTGCTACGCATCTAGGTAGTGTGGTACAGTTACAATGGAAGAGAATGAGTTTCTGGGCTACTTAAGACTGTGCCATGTGCTGCCTCATCTGGTAATCAGACACATGGGGTGGACCCTTTCTCTCCTGCAGAGACCCGTTAATTTTATTTGTTCCCTCTACAGCCAGAAAGGGTTCACCTGCAGAGGTTTGATTGCAGAAACTGGGCAGTAAAGTGAAAGAACCACAAACTGAATTGTACACCTTTTGTTATCTGGAGTGCTGAAATCTAGCACTGGGGACAGAACTTTAATTGCTGCCGACTTAAACAGTAGCATCAGGCACAGGTCTGAGAGTCGGTTTGGATGCCATGGGTGCAGGAAGTGATCTGATTTCTCTAATAATTATGTCTCATTACAAATCGTCCCTGATTTTAAAATAGTTCAAAAAGAACTGTTGCTTTTTATTGTGAAATATATGTTTAGTAGCCTCCAACACTAAACAAGTGGTCTGAAGTACAACAGGACTGAATGATGGTGGGGTTATTGCAGTCGAATGTCATATATGTGAAGTTAGTGCGATTCATGGTAGTGAAAGGTTTTGCTTTTGAATATATAAAGAGGAGAAAGTGTCAGTGTGTTCTTCAAACACACATTGGTTACTTTTGTGCTGAAATAAGGCTTGTAGCTCTGATCTCAAACCAGCGACAATGTTTTGTATCTGTTGTTGTGAGAAATGAAAGTTTTTTTCTAACTAGGAAAAAGAAACGAGAGAGTTAATTACGGTAGAACCCTGTACAGATATAGAATTGGTATATGCATCTGTGTCTGCAGAACTGGTCTGTGGTGTCCACATCCGCATCCATAGACAAGGCTACCCATGGCATAAAGTGGATATTTTTCAGTTTGCAGAGCTCAAATTACAAGGTTAACGAAGGTAAACATACATATACAAATGAGATACTGTCATACATTCCAAAAGACGATGATAGTAGGGATGCAACATCCCACTTAATTAGTTAACTGGGTTAAATGTTAACCAGCTAACTGATTAAATGGTTGGGGGAGAGCTGAGGAGGCCACTCCTGGATTGGCTCTCCCACCGTGAACAGGGGCTGCTCCAGCTGGGCTGGAATGCCCCCATCTGCCATGCGCCTTGGCTGGGCCCACTGAAGATGGGGGCTACGCTCTGGCCATGTTGGGGCATCCTCCAGCTGCAGCGGGCTACATGGGCCGGAGCAACCCCTTTCCCACTGCGGGCAGCATCGGGATGTGACTTCTCCTTAACTGCGATTTTTATGACCTTCCCCAGTGTTTAAGCTGAGATGGGACAAGGGCTTGTTCATGTAACTTCTTCAGAGGTGTGGGGAAAGCCATCAGCTGTCAGCAGTCTTTTCTGCATTAATGTTCCTCAGCGGCTTGTCTGATGTCTGTAGGCCTTATTTTGTTGGGGACAAGAGCATGACTCTTGTGGTAAATTAGCATTTCACACTTCTCCTGGGGTTTTAGCAAACATTTTTTATAATTACAGCACAAACCCTTTAAACACTACAGGATACCTTGGGATGCTGATATTATAAGTAAGATGAATCTGTGCAGCAACCTACAGGCATTCCATAAAAGATAAATCCTGAACACGTTCCTATAACACAAATGCCTGTGTTAACAGTACTAACACACAGGTAGAGCAGATGGGTTCCCAGCTAGGTATTCATCAGTGTCTTTGGCTGAGCTGGCTCCCAGTCTACCAGACACCCACCACCATTTTGGAGCATTGGCAGTTGGAGAGAACTTTGTGATAGGTCATTTTTGGAAAAGTTAGCTGTTTGGCATCTGCACAAAGCTTGACATTTTAGGAATCTCCTGGCAGAGGTGGATTATTATCAGAGGTGACTGGTGTGGGGATTCCAGGGGGGGCTCAGGCCACATGCCCCTACCCTGCTCTGTCCCCACCTATTCCCCTCCCCTCTTTGCTCCACCCCTGCATGCCTCTTCCTGAGAAAGTGCTACATCACCTCTGGTGAGTGCAGGGGGCTGATGTGGTGGGGGTGTTCATGTGACCTCCTATGCACCGCTCCCTACACATCACTTCTAATTATTATCAATCATCTATATTCCAGCAATGCCCAAAGGTCTCAGTCAGCATCCGAGGCCTTGTGATTGGGTAAGAAGCAAGTGCGCACAAAGGCGAAAGCTGGGTTAATAGCCTCCATTGTCTACTTTTTACATTTTCCAACAAGGACCTTTGTGCTTTCTGCCATGGTGTCCCTGAGACCTGGGAGAAGCTCCCTGTAAACATCTGCAGAACTGACATTGTCCTCTGATTTCTCCTCACAACTCCCTGGCTTTGAGGGTTACAGATAACTTAGTGAGCATTAGGCTGCTGCTGTGCAGAGACGGCTGCACTTCATGGAGACCAGTAGTGTCTTATATTTGACTTGTGCTCCTGTCTGTCTGTGTCCATCTCTTGTCTTAGATTGTGAGCTCTTTGGGGCAGGAGCTGGGTTTGTTTTGTGTTGGTACAGTGGGACACAGTGAGGTCGCAGCCTGCGACTGAGGCTCTGTGCGTAACAGCTATACAGATGATATTAAATCCAGTTTCTTCCACGATTGATGAAATAGAGGGATTTATTCCATGCTTGTCATGACAGTATACATGATAATACAGATATCTAGGCTCTTTATTGTTTACATTCCAAGTAGGTGTCTGTGTACTCTGTTATCCAAGACTAAATAACTAATGTTGAAAGAGCAGTATAGAGTACGTCATGTGCAGTACGTCAATGAAGCAGAAAACTTCGATGTGTGTTGTAGTTTTATAATGACTGTTTATCTCAAAATGTGCCATCTGTTTATTCACACTGAGTAGCGAATGACCTTTCTGTTTCCACAGCTGAACCTGTGTAGCCTTCCCTTGACAGGGGCATAGCACCACACATATTTCTCATGCTTCACTTATTCTGATTGCTGGTTCAAGTTGCACTGCCAGGGAAAGTTCTTGGACTTGTATTAAGATTCAAGGAGATTCCATGGGTTAACAGAGAAGAAAAGCTGCTGTTTTCTGTTCCTGGTTGCTATATTTCAAAGTTGACTTTGCTACTGTTTGAAGCAAATTACTGCCAATATTGCCATAAGTAAAAGTGTATTGACCAAGGGCTTATTTACCATGTCTTAGCAAGGCTGTAAATGAAGTCCTCAATTGAAACTATAAAGGGCGCGATCCATAGTCTATGCAGACTGAAGGATGCCTACTTAGCAAGGCAGGGCCAGGTTTGTTGTCTGTTTTGGTGATTCCTTTGTAAAGCTTCAATTTCTTAAGTTGATAAATGGGATAGAATACATGAATGAAAACAAGGTAGCTGAAAAGGGTTCACGGCTTCAGCAAGCCTTGGAAGAAGAGAAGGGCTATATGAAGCAGAGATCTTGTTAGCTAGTTGCATTATGTATGTGTATATGTATAAACCCCTGTCCTCAATAAAATACAGCAGCAAAAATATTGCTTCAGGGAGGGGTAGGTGAAAATAACAAACTCTTGTTGTGCTCCGCCACAAATCTGTCTTGGTCTAGTAGATTGCCTCAGTTATGTTTTGCTGGTGTAGTCCCTAGGTGGCTGAAGTCAGCTTTTCCCCATAGGTCACGTTAGAAAACAAAGCACATTGTTAATGCTTAAGGTGGGACCTGTGGAGTTGTGGCGTAAAGCATTAAATGACATTAATTTCTGTGATAACGCCTATTGTAGCACTGGTTTACAAGCCAGTAACCTAGTTCTAGCTCATCCTCATAGTCTGTCTCAGTGAGGGAGGTAGATGATGGCCTTGTACAACTGCACTTTGGTATTACTGTCTGTGCTGGTGCAGCAGGGAGGAGGAGTAGCTGGGTAGGAGTGGAGGTGGTAACAAGGGAGGCAGTAGAAGGGAACAGCAATCGCAGTTCAGTGCAACTGTAGCTCACATGCCGAGGGGTATGGGCCACTGTCCTATGTAGTAGAACTTGGCCCACTCTCACAGAGACAGAGTGAGCCCTCTCTACAGCCTTAGCTGAGAGGCAGCTGGTTTTGAGTTCAAACAGTAGCAGCTCATGCAGTAAGTTTCAGGTTCAAGTCCTCCTATGAGTGGTTACACAAAGCAGGTCTGTACTGTGGACCTGGCTCAGTACAACTACGTCAACCAAGGGAGTGAAATCCTACTGCCTGTGTGGACAGTACTATGTTGGTGAAAGAGCATCTGCTATCAACATAGCTACTGTGTCTCAGGGAGGTGGATTAGCTGTGCTGATGGGTAGCTAGCTATAATTCAAAATTGCTTTTGCTACTGGTTGAATCAAATTACTGCCAATGTTGTCATGAGTAAAAACGTATCAGCGAAGAGCTTATTTACCATCTTTTAGCAAAGCAGGGCCTGGTTTGTTGACTGTATTGGTGATTCCTTGGTAAAACTTCAATTTGTTACATTGCTAAATGGGGTAAAATACATGTCTGAAAACAAGGTAGGTGAAAAGGGTACGCAGCTTCAATTAGCTTCTGCATAGTATCATCTTCACTAAAATGGTAGAGCTGCACTGCAGCAGGGTCATATGTGAAGAGAAACTCCACGTTTTGAGAACTAAGGGAGAGCTTTCAGCTGAGCTCTATTGCAAATCTCCACGTAAATGTCTTCTCCATTATGAAGAACACAATCCAGTAAGTATTGACTTTTTTAAAAGAAAAAGACAACAGATTGACTTGAAGACGTTACAAAACCGACTATCCTAAGCTTTCTTTTCTATCCGCTAGTTTCTCTAGTGTTACCGATGCTCATACATGCTGGTTGGGGTCATGCCGAGTTGGAGTACTGATGAGATTTTCTCATGTGTCCACTGGCAAAGCTCACTTAGCTTGCTGTGAGAAATGCTTGTTTTACTTATTTTGTAGAGAGAATATTAATTGTCAGCTGTATTGCAGCTTCTGGGTGGGGTCAATACTAAGGCTGACACCGGGAAGTTCATCTCTCTGGTGATTAAAACAAGATTTGGATCTTAGTTTTCAGAGATACAGCATGTTACTCTATTGGGATACCCTCTGGGAGCATGGTGCAAGCTATTGATGTTGCTTCTACTGCTGAAGTGATGAGCTTTACAATACAGTCTTTAGAGGGAGGATTTCACTGTGTTGGATACAAAGACTTTTCTGTTGTCTGGCAGATAAACACTATGTGGTTTGGCACAAAAGAGCTTGTTGCAGTGCTTTGCTTGTGTCAAATTAATGGTCTCTGAGCTCATTTGATCTTGAATTTCTTTTCAGGGAAAGCTGTTCAATAAGAACCTGTACAGTATTCTGTCAGATAAGTGGTAAAAGACAAACATTCCATTATCCAACCTTCAATTATTCAACCCTCCCAGCTACCAGAAACAGGGTCATGTCCCCTGACATTAGATAATTACATTGAAAATTACCTTGATTCTGCAAAACCTCAGTTGTTTTGTCCAACGATTCTGTGACATTCAGGTAACAAATGCAATGCTGTTGACTTATGCCCATTCTGTTCTCACTTCTACTCATGTAATCGTGCTGACTTGAGTAAATTCGCTTTTGTTTGGTATGTTTAAAAATAATTTACTGGTATCATAATATTTCTTAGAGGCTCTGTTGTGCTAGGTGCAATACAGAGATGTGCTGAAGAGTTTATATAAATTGCAAGATCCAAAAAGAGTGGAAGAAGAGAAATAGTTTATACCCATTTTCCAGATGAAATTCTCAGGCACGGAAGGATTAAGTGACTTGCACAAGGCTACCCCACAAATTTCAACCTAAATTTCTGGAGATAGTCCAGTGACATTTTTTTCGTCTTTGTGGCAAAAAAAAACCCCAAACCACTTGCTAAAGGACACTGATGTTAATGGTCTAAAACATATAGCAGAGCTACCCCACCCCAAAAGAAATCCTTCAACATTTGGTGTTATCAGTACATCTTTTAAAGCATCTCTGAGGAGCTATCACAGAGATTTGGAACAAATTGTTAAATAGTAAGTCACCAGAGCAGATGAGTGACTGGGCAACAAAATGGCATATACTGTTGACTGTTAAGTGCAAGCAGTGAACCTTTGAAAACATACTCCTAACCCTGCATACAAAATGATGGAGTCTAAATTACCTGTTATCTCTCAAGAAAGCAATCTTGAAATCAGCATGGAGTGTTCTCTGAAAACGTCAGCCCAATATGCAGTGACAGTCAAAAAAGCTAACTATGTTAGGAACCATTAGGAGAGGAGTAGATCATAAAACTGAAAATACCATAATGCCACTGTACAAATCCATGGTACAGCCATACTTTGTTCAGTTCTGGTCACCCCATCCCTAGAAAGATATATTGGAATTGGAAAAGATACAGTGCAGGGCAATGAAAATGACTAAGGGTATAGAACAGCTCTCACAAGAGAAGAGATTAAAAAGATTGGTACTGCTGAGCCTGTAAAGAGATGAGTAAGTGACAGAGGTCTATAAAATCATGAATGGTACAGAGAAAGTGAATAAGGCAGTATTATTTACTCTGTCACATAACACAACCACCAGGGGATCACGGTTTAAAAATTAACAGAAGGGACTTCAAACGACACCTGTGGAACTCCTTGCTAGGGTAGGTTGTAATGGCCAAAACTTCAACAAGTTTCAAAAAAAGAACGAGATAGGTTCCTGGAGAATAGCTCTATCATTGGTTATTAGCCAGGAGGGGAGGGATGCTCTGGGTGGGCCTAGACCTCTGACTGTGTGATGTTGAAGCTGGATGGCAGGGGATGGATCACTCGCTGATAGCCCTATTCTGTTCATTCGCTTTGATGTATCTGACATTGGCCACTATGAGAAGACTGGATACTGCGTTAAGTGGACTATTGGTCTGTCCCAATATGTCCATGTTTACGTACTCATTTTTCCTCTTTACTGTAATTTAGAATTTGTTCTTGTCCTGTGCTTTGGTAAATAAAATTGAATGTGATGTGTCTTTGTTTCCTGTGACTTATGAATTTGTATGCAAAAACGTGCTAATGAATAGAAACCCTTTCATTCTGATTGGGATGTTTTGAATTGATTAGTATCGTGAATTGATGTCCAGAAAAAGGGCATAATATGTTCCTCTTCCATTCTCTTTACCCTTGTGTCAAAGTTATTGGGACTTAAGACATTTTATTCTACTATAATGTTGTGCAGGAAGATTTGCTAAGTTAGCAAGCAGGATGTTGCTTCTTATGCATATTTTCTAGGGTTTCTATTTGCAGCTTCCTCATCAGAAAGTAAAATACATGAATTTGCACAGGAAAGTGAAGGATAATGTTAGCACTCCAGCGGGCGTTTAGAATAGGATGAGTTAAATGGGAGACATCAGCTCTCACTATGATTGAATAAATGTGATTTGATTTTGTCCTGCGAACTTAATCTAGAAAACGCTTATGTAGTAGAGTGGTGCTGTCTTCTGTCCATTTCCTGATCTCACCCAAAGCGCTTGGAGCAAGGGGAGGTCTGTTTATGCAGCAGGACACACCCAATATAAGTAATTATGCGTTGAGTAAATGCACCTTGGTGGTGGTTTTTTTTTAAACCTTTGAAACAAATAGTGGCCTGATAATCTAATAAATCAATTGATTTAACTGCAATTAATAAATATTTAATGTGGATAAATTGGTTTGTTTTACAATTGGTGCTTACATATTTAATTCTAGAAGTGTGTTAGCTTTTTTTTTTAACCATTCATATGGACTTACTGTGATGTTGAAGTAAAAGTGTGTATTTCCCTGGGAGGGATTCAGTTTTCACACAAGGTACATGGTGCACAGTCCTGAGATGCCTAGGTGGCAACAAAGTGGGAACAAGACTACGCTTCTGCATTACTTGAACATGTTCACTCAATGGAGTGTAAAATCACAGATGCTTCAGTAAGGGTCCAGCTCTCAATTTAAGCAAGCAAGTGTATATTCCACATTTAAGCCCTGCTAGTGGCGTTGTTTGGCTCCTGGTTATACCAGCTGTATTGGCAAACAGGGACTGGAAAGGCTGTGGAACTCCATTCCAGATAGCATAGTGTCATTCCTTGGTGCCATGTGGTCCTATGCTGTTTACCCCTATTTCTTCTTCAGCCCTTGGTATATGGTTGTGCCAGTGACTCAACAAGTTGTGGCAGGGGTGAGAGGGAGATGTAGTCTGGATTTCCACAGCAGTCCATAGAGGGATACTGCTGCAATGTGTAAATTAGAGCAGCCACTGCTCTGCTCTAATTTGCACTAGTCTTGGCTCTGGTCCCTAGCTGGATTCAGAATTCAAGCTATCAAAAAGTGTTGTAAAGAAGTCTTTTTCCTTTCATCATATCTGAACTATGTTTGGGAGGTATTAATGACCTCATCACTGTGTAAGGGGAGAGGAAAGAGGGTGGTGAATGTCCAAACATGTTGGCTATATCTACACTTGCCCCCAGCATTGAAGGAGACATGGTAATCAGAGTAATGGGAGATTACTAATGAAGTGCTGCAATGAATATGCAGCACCTACTTCATAAGGCAAATTCTCCCCTGCGGCAACTTCCAAGAGTGAAACTTCGAAGCGCTGGTGTGCCATGTAGCCGTGGGCACTTTGAAGGGCCTTTACTCCTCAAAATGAATATTGCATGGATATGCAGCACTTCATTAGTAATCTCTCATCACCCTGATTACCATGCCCACTTCGAAGTTGGGGGCAAGTGTAGACATAGCCATTGTCTTTTCTGAAGTTTGAAATCCTCCCCAGCAGAAGTTGACGTATGAAGAGGCAGGCATAGTGATTGGAATAGAAATCCATTTTATAAAGCACTCTGAATGGATGGAGAAAGAAGAAGGCCCCATGCCACCTTTCTCAGTAAGAACCACTAGGAATTAGCAGTATTGCCTTGAGCTAGTCGTGGCATCCTTTATCATGTGGAAACCACAAATGACTCTCTGACCTGGAAGAGCAAAAAACCAGCATGTACCTTCTTGACTACAAATAGTAGGTCTCCCAAGTGCTGTGAAGATGCTGTGAAATATTGCAAAGAATTAAATGGGATCAGTTATATCTACTCAATAAAACCACCTTCAAAATATTACCGCAATGACCAAGGAAAGTCACGTGTTCTAATTCTTTTCATTTGAACAGCAAGTAAAATATGAGTTATTTAAAAGGGTAAGTTAGGAAAGTATGTTTTGTGACTATCTGGTAAATATTATTGGAAAGTAAAAGGTGCATAGTTCGGAATGGGTTAAATCTAGAGGTGGATAATATTCCTTTAGCTTCCATGCTGCCCTGCACATGAACTCCAGCATACTCGCACTAAAGGTTGCAGGCAAAAAGTCATTACATGGGCTAATGGGGCATTGTGCAAACCTGAGGCAGCGTTTGAAAGGAACTTCTTTCTTAACTTCTTATTAGAACTTTGTCAGGTATCACATCAAGCAAGAGTTATTTAAGGTAAAAATGCAAATAAATGTGGTGTGATCATTTTCATGCTAAAAGCCCAGCTGAAGATAAATATTCACATGCAAGCAGGCAAATCTAGAAAGTGAGAGTTTGATCTTGTTTCAGGGTCTTGGCCTCCTGCTTCTGCACAGATTGAACAGTTAGGCTGTCCAGGGTGGTGGATAATTTAGTGTCAAGGTGAGGGACAACAGTGTTTATTCCCAAAGTATGTTGCATTGGTCCTGTCACAATGGTTGGTGGGGGAAATGGAGACCTCTGGAGATCCTTTGTGAAGTTTGTTCAATGTAGGCCACTAATGCATGGCTTGGTAGAGAGGACTGATTGTTAACCAGTGCTAGCTGGTAATCTGATGGTGGTCTCAGTCAAGGATGTAGTTCAGCTGGCCTTCAACGATGCCTTCCATATCATATCTTAGTAGGGAGACAATGACTGAGCACAGACATTGAAATATTCTTGTGCTGCCCTAGTGGCTAATCTGGATGAGAACTGAGGCGTGTTAGTGGAGCAGCATTAGCTTCCCGTGATGTCAGCTAGTCATCATACACAAGCATTATTCTTCTTTAGCGGGGAAGTCATGGCCCTATTGAAGCCAAGGGGAGTTAACCGTGGACTTCAGTATAACCAGAATTTTTAACCCCCAGCATCTTAATCGTCTCATCAAATCAGTTTTACTGTAGGAGAATTATACTTAGTTTCCGTGCTCTTGGTGCAGTGACTTGACTGTGTGTGCAGTGTGGACCTGATTCCTGACTGCGACATCTAGGGACTGCCACAGTATGAGTGAGCAGTAATGCTAGTTAGTGTCTTACTGTCCCATTACTGAATTGATGCTTTGGTTTATCCAGCTGGTGCCCTGGCAAATTAGAGCTCTGCAGCGTTCTACAAACACATAGGGTTTACAGGCAAATAGGTTGCCTGAGTTTATATTCATGTTTACTTTTATCATTCCATAAGGAGCCATTTGGGAAAATGACTTGCACAGACACACCTTAGCATGGGCTGATTCTGCATGCACTGTGTTCTTGTTGGCTTGAATAAGACTTTAGGACACTAAAGGTCTTACAGGATCGTACCCTATAATTTGTTTTCTTCTCTTATGAGAGCTGTTTTACATGATAATATTTGCAGCATCGAAGAAAGCCTGACCAGTAAAGGGCGGTGCCGCTGTACATGCATCAAACCAGTTTTGCATTTGCACATATATTTTGCACGTCCTTGAGTACCTGTTTTATAATAGTACTTACAGAGAAGTGAAATCTGACTACATTGAGAGCCTAGACATAAGCTGCTGTAAATATATTTAACTTCCTTTAACTTCCGGACTTTCTTGTAAGCTTTTCACATAGCTACAGGCAAAACATCCAAAGCGTTCTGTAGTGAGAGACGCAGTGGGCGCAGTGCCCTACCCCTCTCTATGCACAGTAGACAGGCAACATAGGTGCACAAGAATATGGGCAAAGAACATCAAGGCTTGCCCCAGTGATCTTAGAAACAGATGAAAAACAGGGGGAGCAGGATAAGTACAAGAAAGCAATTAGAAGCACCCTTTGTTAAATTCTCTGCATAGCAAACAGAAAATAGGTACCAAGAGAGGGGAAGGGGAAACCATTGGGACATACTGTCTTTACATACACTTCTGTGCCAGGACCTGCTTTCTCATTTAATTAAATGCATAAATCCTACTGAAAGCTCTTCAAAATGTGAAAATGTGAGGGGACCCATTTTGGCTGACACCAGGGAATGAACCTCCTCAGTTGAAAGCATGAGTCTGTGCAATTTAAAGCGAAGAGCTGAGCATTGTAGGAGGGATATAAAGGTCTCTGTGGATCAGGCCCCAGAGGGATTTTTTTACTGGTGTTAGTGTATAATTTAGAGTACATCTATAGTTATCGGAAGGTTGATCTTCTGGGATTTGATTTTTGTATGCCTAGTGGGGATGCCTGAAACCAAACTATCAGGGTCAGTAGTTGACCCCTGAACTCTCCCATTGACCTCCCTCAGTGAAGACTGCCAGATAAGTCTATCATAGATACGTTCATTCCAGCTATGCATTTGCCATTGCTGGAATTGTGTATCTAGAATCAACTTTAAAGTCTAGTGTAGACCTGGCCTTAGAGTCATAGGAAGTAGTTGCATGTAAAGGGCTTAGCGATGAGTAACTGAGAAAATGTGACTCAAATCTGTCGGCCCGTGGAAGTTCTTAACGCTAGTTTACCGGTGTCCCTTAAAGGCAACCAGCTCTGCTGAAGAGTTTTCAAGTAGTATTTTAAGCCTTACCGTTGCAGTGTGACTGCTCTCTGCCATTCTTCCTAGCTTTGTGAAGTAGCTTCCCTCTTGGTCTGGGCCATCATTCTGCAACTGAACTGTCCTCTTGCTTTCTGGGACCTCATACCCATCAGAAGGCCATGAGAAATTCTTTTAAAGGTAGTTTTGTAAAGTGTGTTTAGAATATTTAGATGTAGGCATCCATTACTCTTGCTTCTCACCGCCTTTCGTACTTAATTATGGAGTTAATTAATTTTCCCTAAGATCTAATGGTACTTTTCAATATACGCTTGGGAACAATCTTGCCATATCAGGGAACACAGAAGATGAAGGAAAATGTCTTTTCAGTCACTAATTTTTACAAAACATTTTAGGGTGTTTTGTCCTTATGAAATAAAATATGTATGGCTGTCCTTGTTTGTGGGACTGTTTTTTAAGTGAAACATTTTGAAACTCCTGTTTGCGATCCACGTTTCATACATCAATGGATTATGATTTCATTACTTCGTTTTTTTTTTTGTAGCTGTTTTGCATGTAGTCTTCATGAATATGGAGTAATCTCTTTGATTTGCAAGATGTGAGTCAAGGCTGGAGTCTAACTCTCTATGTATATATATAGATATATATATTTTTTGCTTGGCTCTTATAAAAGAACAAAGTCACTGGAACAGCTGATGACATATGCTTGGCACCTACAATATTGCTTATTTCCAGGTTGTTTTTCAGCTGTGGTTGGTGCTCTTCTTGGTCTGTTTGGCTTTTCTTTTTAGTCATTTTACACCCTATGGTGGTACAGTATAGCTGCCTTATGTTGATGGTTTCTCTGGAATGCCCTCCTGACTGTGAAAGATGTTGTCCCTGTTACATGTCGATAAATCAATTTTGGACCCTCTTGGGTGAAATTCACCTACTGCCAGAGGATCCACATATGGATAACCCTGCAGTGACTCTTACTGATGAGCGGACTACAGATATTTGAAGTGGGGGTGAGAAGGCAGGAGAGGATATCCTGATTCCGGACTGCAGTGGCCAGGAAACCTCACACATAGTAACTTGGTGTGGCAAACGCTGCTATTCTTGTCCATAAATGGGAGCAGTGACCGCAAATGAAAAGCTCTGCAAATCCATGGCTTACCCTTGAACGAGGGATGAAATCTTACAGTTTCACTGCCTGACCCCAGGACAGCGTGATGAATTTATAGACTTTCCTCTTGTACCTTGGATGTATTCTATACCTCCCATGTTACTTGCCCTCCCCCTTCTGCAGTAAAATAGTAAGTTGCACTATAGCCAGATGTGTACTGTACATTATTCAGCCAGCTCTGGGGCAGCCTCCCTTTCAGTTGTAGGGCATAATTTATTTTTGAAACAAGCAGAAGAGTGATGGACCCCACTACAGCACTTCAACCAAAACAGAATTCCAAAATGTAGCAAGTCTGTCTGGTAATTTAAAATAAAAAATGGTTCCTGTCTAGCAGCATCTTCTGAGTGAGTAGTTACTTCACAGAATATTTTAAGGAAGGCATTTCATATTCTGCTCATGAAAATTCAAATAGCAATTTTATCTTTAAAGATTGAAGTTATTCCAGAAAGTTTCCATTCATTTTTATTTAAAACGGGGCATTCCTTTTCTTCTGACATCTAGCTATGTTATATATTAAATGAATTACTTCAGTCAGACTCTGGGATTGCAGTCTTTCCATAATACTTGTTTGGCTTAAGACTGACTTATGGCAGCAAGGTAAAACTCCAGTCATTTAGTTTTCTGTGCATTTTCTAAAAAAAATAAATACATAAAAAGTAGGGGAACTTCAAGCTTAGTTGTTTATGTTCTTTGAAGAATATGAAGGGTTTGCAGTTCAGACGGGCCCATTTCCTTTCGTAACGGGGAAGTGTTCCAAGTATTTCTCTTCAAACAAAGCTAGAAAGATTATTTTTGCAGACTTCTGTTGAGTAGTTTTTGGACAACACCCTAGAACAGGAAACCTCAGCTTCTCCTAAGTTTATTCGGGATGCAAATATATAACATTCCTGCTTTAAACATACAAGAAGACAAGAAGCAATGGGCTTAAATTACAGCAAGGGAGGTTTAGGTTGGTCATTAGGAAAAAATTCCTAACTTTTAGGTTGCTTACACACTCGAATAAATTGCCTAGGGAGGCTGTGGAATTTCTGTCACTGGAGATTTTTAAGCACAAACATCTGTCAGGGATGGTCTAGCTGGTGCTTGGTCCTGCCATGAGTGTAGGGTGCTGTACTTAGGATCTCTCAAGGTTCCTTCCAGCCTTAGTATTCTATGATTCAATGACACTAGCCACAATTGTAACCTTTCATATTTGTAATATGATTTATAATAATATATTATATTTAATATAATATATAATACTCCTTTTTCACATGAGTGCATCAATTTAACCAACAATCAATTTGAAATTCACTTTTGAAAATGCAGTATTTGAACTTTCTGATTTTAGGTTAGAGACCTGCTGGCAAAACAGGCTAAACACAAAGTTTATAACAGTATTCCTAAGAAACAAGATTGAGAGCACACATGACTTTGCAGAAATGATGGTAGGGATATTTAAATGACACAGAGTGTAGATGCAACCATCTTCTGTTGTAAATAGTATTGTGGGCCCTGTGAGACAGTGAAGTGATACAATTAAAAAGAGAGAATTCTCAACTGTGTTGTGCAATTGAATTTAGAGTTCTGCTTCAGCAGTCGAAATCTGCTAATGAAGTGTATTATAATACTACAAACTAATGGAGAGTTCAAAAATCCAGTGTCTTTAGATGGTGTTGGTATGTATTACCTGGTACTATAGTTGGTTTAGTTATACAATAAATATAAATGTTTGTTTAACTTAAGTTTATATCTAACAAGTCTAAAAGAGTCTTTACATATATATATTGGTAAGTTGGTGGTTTGGTCTCTGAACAGAGGATGCATATTAGTTTCCAATGGGAACTACATACCTATATCTAGGACAGAAAAAGAGCCTTCACACTTTTTACTTAGGGTTTTTGGAGGAATGGTGACGCTTTCTGAGTAGATGGGGCTGTTCTATAAGGACTAAAAATAAAGCTGGAGTCATTAAAACTTCATTGTTAGTCCCATTAGCTGGAAAGTGATTATGCTGGTTTTCCATTTTAGTCTCGCCTCATAAAGTAGAAAGTGTGTAATTCACCAAATGATGCCAGACATACTAATACCTGCCAAA
The DNA here is from genome assembly GCF_033958435.1 of Carettochelys insculpta. Taxonomy (NCBI): domain Eukaryota; kingdom Metazoa; phylum Chordata; order Testudines; family Carettochelyidae; genus Carettochelys; species Carettochelys insculpta. Next base: position 46,276,357 of record NC_134147.1, on the reverse strand, counting down.
TTCTTACTAGATGAGGGTTTGGCTTTGATTTCCAAAATTCATAAGCTTTAGTTTGAGACTGTGGGAACTTTGGTGAACAATTTGAAATTTCTTTACTCTTCTGGAGAACCTTGGAGATTGCAGAGCTGTGAGAAATTGCATTGTTGCTTTTTCTTAGAAAAGAGGTTCTGAGTAAGAAATGTCAGGTTGCAACAGCCTTTGGTTCCTACCCAAAAGAACAAGGATTTCTCCCCCCCCCCACAACAGATCATGAAGAGTCTGCACTTGAATATTTGAACTTTGTTTCCAGTATCATGGTACATCATGTGCTCTGGCTGGTTAATCAGAGTGTCCGCTGAGTACCTAGTAGAATGTGTCACTGCTCTAAAATAAGGAAGATAATGTTAAATCTGGTATCACTCTGTTACTAGCTCTCAGAATTCAAAACCTTATTCTCCCCATGTTAACTGTCTTGTTTTTATGTGAACAGTGTGGACTAAACAGAACGTTTTACAGTTGTTTTTGAGCATTGGAAACAAGCTGACTGTTAAATCAAGAATTACAAATATGGGCTTACTGTATGGTGGTTGGTCCTGCTTTGTTGGCTGAGGTTCATTTGTGACAATCTTGCTTCTCTGGATACTACGGTATTTTGGGATGATGCATTATTTTTCTTTTTAACAGCAGCTCAGTCCGCTTGATGCTAATTTGAATGTTTGTACTGCATACTTCTGGCTGATTGCCACTTGGCTATGAGTAATTTTACCAAGTGTCTCATATTCAGCATAGGGAAATACGGTCACCCTACAAATGGATGGTATCTTAAATGTGAACAGCCCCAGAAGACTGAAATCAGGTCTACACCTCCAGGACTTTTGGGGCAATATGGCTATTCAGAACTTCACATAAGAAATTTTATTACTTTTTTTTTTCTAAATTGACATAGTAACAAGAGTGGTGGTAGTGCTAATAGCACATAGTCCATTTGACATGGAAAAGATTTATTTTATTTACATAGCACTTCCAAATAATCACATGACTGCACTGCTGCTAGTCTTACAATTTAGCTGTCAAAACCATGGCCACGGTGGATTTGCTGCGGCTGCATGGATGGCCTCAGCCAAAATTTTGTTGAAAACCACTGGTCTGAATCTGTAAGAAGATGAGTTTAAAGTGGCATCGTTGCACCACTCCCAACCCTCAGCAGCTAGGAGGCTGTTGGGAAGAATATTACCTAAGGATTTAAGTTTACTTCTGTCAGGGGAGGCACTGCATTTGAAAGATTGATGTAACTGGCGACCTGGGTCCTGACAATGCTCTGCACAGAGGCAGAAAACAAGATACATGGTTGCAGAGTTGGCTGCAGTCGGAGCAGACAGCTGGATCGGGGAAGAATGGGAAGTTCTGTGCCAGATGTCATTTCCTTCAGCATTTCCCAGTCAAATACTCTCCTGTTCCAAGGGAGATAGCACAGTCCAATCTGGGCAGAAGGTGAGAGAGTGGCAAGGAATGATGGGAAGCAAGAAGAAGAAGAAGAAATAAAATGAGGAGGGGTGTGTGTGGTTTTTTTTTTTTTGTTTTTTTTTGTTTTTTTTTGAAACGTTTTCTCCCAGAGACAGTCAGTCCTTTGTATAGTTCTGCTGCCACCACAGTAATGGTTGGATTCCTATAAAGTCATAAGTGGGAGTTTGGGTCTCCATCCAAAGCCAGTTAGGGTTTTTAAAGTAGCATCAGACTGTACTTCTCGCTACTCTTTTTTTCCTCATAAGTTGCTGCTCTGCCAGAGTTTTTTGTCTCTTATTTTGTGCAGAGCAACTAGCATCATAGGGCCCCAATCCTGAATAGGACCACTCGGCACTTTTCCCCTAAAAGAGTCGATATAGAAAGCTAATGACATTTCCTTTCATTATCACGAGCAAGATTTGTTTTCTGTGCTGCAGAGTTATAAACCTCTCTACAAACAGCACAGACGCCTCTGGCTTCTATGCTATATCCTTGGATTTGGTTCTGCAATTGCTTCGTGCTGTGTGGCTTGGGAATCAGCCTATGGAGGGAAGTTTCTGGATGAGATGGAAATAAAATTTGTTGTGGCCCATAGATTCCACTTTTGGTTTTTTGGAAAGCTGAGTTTCTGCTCGCATGCTATTTCAAGTAGGTTGCGTAAGTGAAGAATAACACGTTAGAAAATATGGTCGCAACTTGAGCATCAGCAAACCAAACACATTTTTATTGTGTCCTGCTGTACAACAGATTTTTCTGAGAAACAGCATCATCTTTCTGATGTTACCCCCGAGCTTCCTGCCTCCATTCCCTCCTGCTGTTTGTTCCTCAACTTTCTTGTGTCATGTATGAAATTAGGTCATGATCGTGCAGTTGGGTCCGTGCAGCTGCCGTTATCCCTGCACTAATGCTTCCACTCACCCCCTCCCATCCCTTGAAGATGGCAGATCTTGCGGGGGTACAAGTGCCCACCTCTGTGAATTCAATTGCACAGTCATCCATTGTTTGTAAGCTCTTCTGGATGAGCACTTAGAAGCTGACAACATTATGGGTGCTGCAAAATGATAATTGTTCTCCAATTACCTCAGAGCCTAACCTAGGGCCCATTGTAGTCAAAGCTCTTTGGATCAGGTTCTTTATTCAGTGCTGTTATTTTCTTAGTAAGACAGTTCAGTTATACGCCATTGCAACACTTTTACCATTATATTCATATAAATACATCCTAGTTGTCAGTGCATCTATGCTTTGAACCAATTCATTTTAATACTGGAGTTACCTTCTTCCTCCTCTCTTTGCAAACTGCTCAGTAGGGATAGCACTGAGAGATACTCTATGTTTCATTTTCTATTTGTAGTCAGAAAAGTGGAAGTTGGAAAAACTGCATTTTGTTAACATTTTGGGTTAGCTATTTCAACGTAAAGCCTTCTTCTGAGGTAAATAAACTATAGTTCTTGACAAAGGATGGCATACTAATCCCAAAGGCCTCTATAGCACATTTGGAATAACAGGTCATAAGGGATGGCACTCAGAGATAAAGAAATGTCCTATTTTTTGTAGTGTTCTTGTAGACTTGTGGGTCCCAAGATACTTGGAGAGACAAGGCGATGAGGTGTTATTTTTATTGGACCAAATTCTATTAGTGAAAGAGGTGGGCTTTCAGGCTTACTCAGAGTTTCTTTCTCAGACCTGAAATAAAAGCCCTATGTAGCTCAAAACTTCGTGTCTCAGAGATAAAGTATATGTTCATGGTTTTTTAAAAACTACTCTTTGCCTTTAATTGCCATTTGTGCATAAAATGGCGTTTTTAAAGGTCTTGCCTACCTTTTCAAATTTCATCTCCCCATTAATTTCAGTTGGCTTTCTCTTCATTTACCCAACTCTGCTGACCTCATTAGTCCTTTGTTCCCTGTAGAACAACCACCACCCACTGCCACCACCCAGAGAAAAGGAATTCTGAATCTCATCTTGCAGTGTTTCATCCCCATTCCCTTGTTCAGGCAGATTTTAAGTAAGCAGGAATGCCACAGAAAACCTAATGCTGATGTTGCTGAAGTCCAGCTTGGCTGTCTTCTGTGCCTAGGTGTCTGCTAATGATTCCTGGCTTTGTCTGCAGTTGTCAGTTCATAAATGGGGAGCTTGCACACAGCCTAACAGCGGGCATGTGGCAACTATAAACTTCTTGCTGAATTTTTCAACCCTGTATAGCAGAGGGTGGAATTTGCATCTTGCATGGACTAAACAGAGGTTCATCTCCCTTAGCTCACTGACTTATGTCTTATGTGCATCTTTGAATGTCTACTATTTGGTGCCCTGCAGGAGGAGTTTTTCCAATAGCTGCCCTGAATACAGCCATCTTCCTGAACTCCTGCTGGAAAGGGGTTCTGTAGTGTGGAGAGAGCAGCAGAAGTTGCTAGAGTCACTCATGACATCAGGTTTTCTTTGCTTGTTTGAGAGGCTGGAAAAGGGAAATCTGACAGCCTCCCTTCACTTTCACTCCTAAACCTAGGCAGCCCGAACACCCTGTGAAGTCCGTGTTGGAGAAGCTTTCAGAGCATCAGGGGAGACAGTAAAGCATGTGGCTGAAGTGGAATTCTTTCCATGTCCATGTGTACAGGCTCTGTCTCTACTGGCCAGAGTAGGTGTGTAAGACCTGGCTTTACAGAAGTCTGTAGTTCAAAAGTTGGGAAAAGAAGCAAACTCACTGACATTCTTCCAAATTAACCTTTAACACCTAACATTTTCTGAATGCACTTCGTCAAATGGCAACAGAGACTGGTAAATGGCCTTGTTTACTATCGCTGGGTTTCAGTGAATAATAGAAAAAAACTCCTTATTGTTAAAATAAATATCTGGTTTAGCCCGATAAGAGGTGAGATGGTTCATAAAATGCTGGATGAGTAAACCTAAAGAATCTGTTTAATTGAATCTTCTTACTTAGAATGTCACAGTAGTAGAAAATAGAAGTCTAGGGAATTGTGGCAATATGCTGTCTTGACACCTTCTCATTGGATGAGTAGCTGGTTATATTACTACCTCAGGTCCCATTGAAACCAATTGTAGGCAAGTCGTTTTGAACAGCAAACAAAATGTGTTTTCAAGCTAACCTTAGCTGCATGGAAATATGGATATTGGAAGGGGGGGTACGCTAAGTTATTAGGTCAAATAAGGAAGCAAGAATTGCATAGCAAAGGAAATCCGTATATTTGTCTCTGAGTCCCTTTTGATTGCTGGTGTGACCTTTTAATACAGCTCTCCATGACAGGGCTTTCTCCCCTTGTAAAATGCATCTTAAGTGTTAATTTGCTTTATTACTGATGCAGCCATGCTCCTACACCTGAACAAGGAGTTCTTACTCAAGAAAGTAATCCTACTGCAGCCAACAGACCTATTCAAGTGAAATTTATAGTTGCACAATAGTGTCCCAAGTGTTTATCTGAAGTGAAGTTGGAAAGATCAATAAATGGTGACTTGTAATGTGACTATTACATAAATCAGACCTGTGTTCTAGACTCCTGTAAGGACTTTGGAGGGACGAGAATCTAGTTAGCCAGCATATCATGTACAAAACCTAAGCATTTAAATACAAGGTAATGTGTAGTTTAGGACATCATGGCTACGTCTACACGTGCCCCAAACTTCGAAATGGCCACGCAAATGGCCATTTCGAAGTTTACTAATGAAGCGCTGAAATGCATATTCAGCGCTTCATTAGCATGCGGGCTGCCGAGGTGCTTCAAAATTGATGCGCCTTGCTGCCGCGCAGCGCGTGCAGACGGGGCTCCTTTTCGAAAGGACGCCACCTACTTCGAAGTCCCCTTATTCCCATGAGCTCATGGGAATAAGGGGACTTCGAAGTAGGCGGCATCCTTTCGAAAAGGAGCCCCGTCTGGACGCGCTGCGCGGCGGCAAGGCGCGTCAATTTCGAAGCGCCGCTGCCGCCCGCATGCTAATGAAGCACTGAATATGCATTTCAGCGCTTCATTAGTAAACTTCGAAATGGCCATTTGCATGGCCATTTTGAAGTTTGGAGCACGTGTAGACACGGCCCATGAATCTTAAATACCCACATTATTCGAAGTACAAAGTAATACATAGTTCATCACAACCCAGTAGGATTGCCATCCCTCCAGGACTGGCCTTTCCTGGAATAGGCATTGATCTCCATGTGACTATTGAAAGCAGTCAGGAGACCTTTGTGGAGATCCCAACACCTCTTCTCAGCTGAACAAGTCTTACCCTTGCAGCACTTGGATCATGTATTTCTAGAAATGGAACTCTACCACTGTGACTAAAGGGAGATCCCTCATAGGCCTTGTCTCTACTACATGGTGGCTGAACACCACAGTGATCGATCCACCAGCTCTCAATTTATCCCTTCTATTGTAGACATGACAAATTCATCTTCAAGCTCTCTCCCATTGATACTACTGCTCCACCAAGACAAGAAGAGTAGCCAGTATCAAGTGGAGAGCCTCCCCCATCAACCTTACTGCATGCAAGATGCCACAGTAGGTATGCCATTTTCAGCTACGCTATTTGTGTAGCTGAAATAGATCAATGGTGCAGGTAAGTGAAGACAGTACTGTAGCTGTCAGTTATAGCCATACTCTTCTGTTCTTTATAAGCCAGTAGAGGGCAACGGGCCAATATAAATATTACCCGTTCCTCCTTCCAGTCAATTAATACTCGCATTGAAATCTGTGGAACTGGGATAGGGCCCCAAAGGCCCATAACATTGTTGTTAATTTGCTTATTTTTATCATTCTCTGGGTGGCACATGAGTTTTCAGTGGGACCTTAACTGTATGAAAGGTAAGGGGGACTTGTAGCTGGCTGTTTCTGAGCTAGAGACAAAGTAATTGCAGATAACCTTTAATGACATGTCACTGAAGAACTGTTTCGGATTTTCTTCAAACTTTGAAGAATTGTTCTTCTTGCCTTCAGAGGAATATTCAAGTCGAGTTACTTTTAGCAGCCCTGTAACACGTCTTTGAAAACAGGGCTTTGAGGGTGTGTGTGTTAAAATTAGAGTGAGTGGGGATGGGAAGGGATCTGAGGGTAGCTGCAGCACATGCCCCTCCTCTATACTTTACTGAAAGGAGAAAGGAGATCCCACCCCTTCGTTTTGAGCCATTGTGCTTCCCTCACCGCTGTGCCTTACCTGCCTTACCTCCATCTGTTGGAACCGTGGCTGTCTCCTTTAAACCTCTGGGGTTTACAGTGGAAGCCAGATGTCCTCTCAACTACCTGAAAACTACTGTCTCTTCATAATAATTGGTGGGTTTCCCTGAACAATTAGCAAGGTTAATACTTTCCCCATGAGGCTAGTCATTATTTCAGCAAAGATAACTTCTGCTGGCATAATAAAGACTTTTATTAAGAAGCTGTGATCAGCCCACCCATTAGCTTTAATGGACACTGTCAAGGAGAGTGTGTCCCAAACCTGACATCCTTTTTCTTAAGACTTGAAAATTGATGGTCTGCACTGCCACATCCTACAGGAGTGCCTGTGGGGGAAAAGGCTCATTAAGGATCCTTCCATCAAGTTTCTCTCAGTTGTTTCGGTGAAGTAATGGAGATGGCTCCTCACATGCAAAGAGCAGTGGTTCTGCATCCAAATGGTGCGGGAATCCAATACCGCTGCTTCCAGTGCCTGGTCTTTCCCCTCCACAGTGCATTATGCAGAGAAGTGCCATGTTAAAAGATGCCCCATTCACCAAACTCTGACAAGGGGTGGGGCTTCAGGCTTTGGGAGGGAGTTTGGGTGTGAGGTGTGGAGGCTCTAGGCTGGATTTAGGAGGCAGGGTGTATTAGCAGATCAAGGGTTTGCCGCTTACCTTGCTTGGCTCCCTAAAGCGACTGTCACACCTCTCTGGCAGTGATGCCAGTGAAGGAGGCAGGGAATCGCCATACACTGCTGCCGTTTGCAGCTGTAGGGATGTGCCAGCTGCTTGTGCGTGCAGCATGGAGTGAGGGGAGAGAGAGGAAGGCTCAGATCCCCTCTCCTTTGTTTTTATTCCTCCTCTGAGAGCATGGCTAATAAAATAGAGGAGCCCTCAGTTGGATTAAGTAAAGAGTGCTCCATATACAGAACCTTTCTCACTGGTTTGTTTTGAAACACACAGCTTAAAGAGCTTAGAAAACTTTGTGTAGAACCAGTAAGTGAATTCCAAGTAAGGAACCGTGGTCTGAGAAATCTGAGATGATTACTTTGTCAGAAAGCTGTGTGTGTAAAATAATGGGGATGGAAGCATGCTGTGTACAGTATAAAGCAGAGATGTTCTGCCTCAGGTAGGCTGTGAGTTTAAGTATACATGATGAAAGCAGACCAGACCACTAAGGAAATCCTGCCTGACAACTTGAGCTGTGTCCTGAAATCATCATACTTCATTTTTAGTTCTGACATTTTTGGTTTTGCCCTTTGATGTGTCAGCTCTTAAAAACAATGTGAGAGAAACCATTTCTTACCTCCTAAAAAAGCTGTTGTTGATTCACATGTCCTCGAAATGGCCGCCAGGTGGGGGAAGGTCCAGGAGGAAAAAAAAAGTTTTCTCCCAAGTTTAACTTCCCTCCCAAAACACCCCACACAACAGCTGTGGCAACGGGATGTATTTTGTAGGGTGTCAGAGTGGAGTAGGTAACATTGCATGAGTCTAGCAAACTCATGGACAGCAAGAGTAGACTTTCTACTCATGAGGAAGAAAAAAATGTGATCCTGTCTCCCTGTCAAACTCAAGCCTGAAAAAACATCATGTCTTTGAGCAAAGACAGCATTGCAAAAATAAGCCATAGAGGGTGCAGACATTTTACTGTCTTGCATTTGGCTGCTGTTGGTAAAGTCCTGTCCTTTGCCTTCAGAAGAAATGTGCAACATAAAAGAAATGGTGATAGGGCCACCAAAGAGGCCTGTCTTTGTTGTTGTTTATACCCCCAAAGTATTATGTTATACTATTGGCAAAGTAATTTTCAGCTCCAAGTGAGACAAGATCAGTCACAGTGGTTTTCGCAAGATTGATGTGAAGACCTAGAGTGGTGCTAATTAATCAGAGATGAGGAGAACATGTGCTTGCATACTCAATTAGTGTAACATTTCCTAAACTGGAGAATAATACTGTTGTACAGTAATCTTCTACAAAGACCATCGTTAGAGAAGGCTGAAAGATGTAGCTCTTATTAAACTACCTCAACTCATTGTTTGAAAAAAAATAATACCACAAGGACAGAATTGACTAGACGAGGAATGTGTGTTCTTAGAGAGGACAGCTATACTGTGCACTTTAAACATACCCAAGGGCAGACTCATTTCTGATAATGGTTTTACATCAGCAAAATCAGACAGAAAAATTGATTTATGTTGTCATGTTTTTGATACCAACAATAGTCCAATGAGCTACATATGTGTTTTTTTTTATTGCTCATCTTTGGAAAACAGGCTGTGATAATGCAATTACTTTCAAGGTTACAGAAGTTTCAGCATTGTCACAATACTGCATGCAAAAATTGCCATGACAGCTTCATTCCAAATAAGCGAATGCATGTAGAAAGTCAGTGTTGTGTACATGATCCATACGTTAATTATATTATTCACACAATTGTACGTTCTTATCCTAGGAAAGGTTACTTTTCTTTCCTTCCACATGCTCCAGTCAATTACTTCAAGAAAAATACTAATCTACACACTACAGTCATGTTAAATAGCACAAGACAGCAAGCATTTTTAAGTCTTTAAAAATAAAGCGATCTAGTAGTGTAGTGGCTTTAATTTTATCCAGATTTGGCGTTTACATCAGACACAGCTGTTGAATAAACCTGTGAAGTGAAGTAGAAATAGATTAGTGAAGCTGTAAGACAGAGGCTTTAAAATATTTTAAGTGGTGCTCAGAAAACACATTTTAAATATGAATTTTTTGATACTCTAGCAAAATAAAATAAAACAAAACAATAAGCCCAATTTGTGAACTGACAGCAAATATGTAATTTTTCCACAAGTGTCTGAAATATGCAAACCCATGTAATTATAATTCAGCCTGGTTAATTGGTTCCTATGGTTTGAGAGATATAAACCTGCCCAAATACAGTAAATACGTCTGACAGGTAACCCGTATGGCTCCACCATTTCAACATCTCTGGAAATGGACTTTATGTGCCACTTCTACTATAAGTAATGCTAATGTAAACATGGAGGCCGTTCCACACAGGCTACTTCCTTCGAAAGTGGCATGGTAATACATGTCCTGAAATATGCTAATGAGGTGTGGATGCAGATTCCCCATGCCTCATTAGCATATGGTCATGTGATTTGGAGTCCGGAAGACCATTCTTCTGGACTCCAAAACGCCGTGTAGAAGAGCAGCCCCGGGGGAGCTTCTGGAAGGAAGTCCTTCATCCAAAGACCCCTTCTTCCTGAAAATTTTTGGGAAGAAGGGGCCTCCGGAAGAAGGACTTCCTTCCAGAAGACACCCCCCCCCCGGGGAGACACTCTTCTAAACGGCGTTTTGGAGTCCAGAAGAATGGTCTTCCGGACTCCAAATCACATGACCATATGCTAATGAGGCATGAGGAATTTGCATCCATGCCTTATTAGCATATTTCGGGCCATGTATTACCATGCCACTTTCGAAGAAAGTGGCCTGTGTAGAAACGGCCGGAATAAATCCATTGACATCAGAAAACCAAGTTGCGTTTTCCTTGCCAGTAGGGCCTTTGTCTGCATTATCTTTGTGTCTTCATGTAAGAAGAGTAAACTCAGGTTTGATCATTGAGCAGAAAAATGTTGAGACTAAACCAGCATCAAGGTGGGGTTCTGCTCTTTGACACAAAGAGATCCTTAGGAATGGAGTGTTATAGTCGAGGTTTATTTCTTGCCCCAGTGTAATTTCTCCCTGGGCTCTATTTTTAGAGGTGATTCTTGGCTCAAGTGTTTAAACCAATCTGCATGTACGAACCTGTGAATTGTCGATTCTGTCTCCTTATTGCCTGACGTTGCAGCCATCCTTCACAGATCTATTGTATCTGCATTGCTTTACAAGAGAGGAATCAGTGAGCCCACTAGCCATTTTGTCTACATGGGGAAAATTTACTGGCTTTATGATTCTGATTCAGTTAGATTGATATACAGGTTGAGTGTCTTTAGTCTGGAACCACTGGCACCTGATTGGTTTCAAACCAGAGAATTTGCCCAACCATGGGAAGTTAATATTGTCCAGAAGCATTATCAACACTTGCACTGATTACTGGGCTCTTAGAAGATATTTAGGGGTAAATTAGAGCTGAATAGCATCACAGAACACTGAGAGCCAGGACTGGTGGCTGTAAACAAAGTTTATAGGACCATGGGAAACATGGTCACACCCATAGTAAGTGGATATCCAGCTAACTAAAATCATACTGGACCATGGATGTCGCTAGGCCAGAAAGTGCTGGACTAGAGAGGTTCAACTTGCATAACTGTGTACCAGTTTTGGTATAGCTCCTTTGTGTGAGTAATTTTGTTTGGAATACCAGTGGCCTTTTCCCAGTTTAGTTTCCTGGCATTCTGAATAAAAGTAAATCCACATTGGCAGTTATATGGTTATAATTTCTCCTATTTGAGCAGGTTCTTGCTTAGACCTTCTCTAGCAGTTGCTTTAAACTGAGTGTAGTGAAGATGACTTGAGAGCATACACTTTCTGCCTTCCTATTTTCTTTCATGAATTGTAAGATGGTCTGATCCATTGTTTCACTGAATTGTGGTCTTTGGAGGTTTATTTGTTTGTCTTTAAATGGAAATTATTCCTTTGAGAAGATGTCAGGATGAGATCAGGAAATCTGGTTTGTTTAGAATGTGTTACAGCTGTGAGGATACAAGGGAATCTGAACAGAATGGTATTTGTAAAAGATAATTACTCCTGACTTATGGTCAAGAAATGCAAAATGAAAACCCCCAAAAGGCGTAGGTCAAACTGAGCTTAACCCAGTCTTGTGAGATTTAAAAGACATATGTATGTAGTTAAATGCTTGTACAGTAGTACAAATCCTCCAGTTGGAGTTCTGAGATTGAAGATTGTAATTCTAGGAATAAAATGCAATTTAAAAAGCATTTGCAAATGTTTGTTCAGTATTCATTCACAATTTTTTCCTATGCTTATTGGAGTATCATATGGCCTTCAAGTGCTACATAGAAATGATCTCTTGAGCGTATGACTGGGTCATCTGTGGCCTCTTTTGTGGCTGTTCCCATTGCTGGAAGATGGAAGAGTTGTTTAGTGCTGTTTCATACGCGTTCTCCAAAGGGTGTGTGTTCAGCAACTGTTTTTGAAATTAACAAATTGGGGAATTTTGTAGCAACATTTTTTAAATTGGCAAAATACTCACATTTGCAGTGTTGTGGCCTGATGAGTTATAACCACACAGAACAATGATGACTGTGAAACCCTTGCTCACTACATGATGAGAACAAAAAAGAGGGTTAGGGGAAAGGGTGCACAGTACAGTTTCTATCTGGGTATCATCAAAAAACATTATGTCGTTAAATATTTAAAAAATGCAAAACAACAACACATCTGGAACATCATCTTGACTGAAATGCAAACAGACATGTCAGGCATACCAAAATAAGTTCCTTGCTCTCTCTCTGATGAAAAAAACAGGGTCTCTTTGTCACTGTCATGTGGTGAAGTATTTCTGTGCACCAACATAGATGTGCGCCTTTTACTGACTCATCTTGAATTAAAAGTGGATGTGAGAAGCTGTTCAAGATCTGTTGTAAAAATAAATGACAGTCATTGAAGTATAACCAATATACTGTATAATTACCACTGCCCTCTGTCCAGTTTTGTCTCACCTGACTACAAGTTCCAGTTGGAAAATCATTCTCTTTTCTTTGTACTCCGTACCCAAAAGCATCTGGGTGACCATTTAAGTAACATCTTGCCTAGATAGTTAACATGTAAGCAGCCTTTGCTTGGAATATTTTTGCAAGGATACTCTGAATCTTCATCTGAGCAGGGATACAGATGAGATTTTTCAGTATAAGCAGCTATTCAGTTAACTCTTGTAATAATCTGGATAACACCAACGAGAGCTCTGGTTTTTCACTGAGCTGTTCTCTGATCAAATAATTCGTTTCCAAAGAGAGCCGCCTTCTACTTCTTCTTCCTCTTTTTTATTTTATTTTTGCATTTTAATAAATGGAAAATCTAGCTGGTGTGAAGTGTGCCATCTTAAATCAGAATAGCTGATTTCAAACGTCTTAAAACTTTTGGACTAAAACACATGGTACTGAATAGCTCAAAAATGGATAATAGGTTTTGAGGATTTTTTCACCTTCAGTTCACTTCCAGCATGGGTTGGTTTTGCAGTGTTAGTTTTGCTGTATGTGAAATAAGTAGATATTCTATCCTTCATTCCTAGTAGGGAAGTGGAGAAAATAACCAATATTAAGGGACATTTTAATTTAGCTGAGAAAGGTGCAGCAAGAATCAATGTCTGAAAGTTAATCAGAGAAATTTAAATTAGAACTCAGCCATAAAATCTTGATAGTGAGAACAAACTACCAAGCTTTTCTATTACTGCTGTTTTTGGATCAAGATTGGATGCCTTTTTGGAAAGTATGCTTAGTCAAGCACTGGTTATTGAGCTTAGAATAGGGGTAACTGGGTAAAAATCTAATGGCATATATTATTCAGGAGTTCAGGTGTAAATGGTTTACTGGTCTTAAAATACATGACTCTAGGCCAATGTTATGGCATGTTTCCAACTGTCACAGATATGCAGGCATAAAGGACTGGTGACAGAGGGGATTTTTGCTGGCAGAGGCATGTCTACATGGCCTGTTTACTGCTGGCACTCACACCCTGCCAGTAGCAAGATCTTATATGGATATGCTAATGAGCCACGGGAATATGCAAATGAGCAGCCATTTGCAATTGTGAGACTGCTCATTAGCATGAAGCTGCCGGCAGGAAGTCTCCATGTAGACCCAGCCTAAGTCAGTAGCAAGCAGCAAAACGTTGCGCGCATTCATTCATGAGCATGTGGAGACCCAGGCCTGGCTAAACTGCCTGTGTGCTTTCTATGTAGTTCATGAGCCAGATGGACAGAGGCTCCAGGCAGCCAACTTGGTCTTGCACTTCCATAAACTTACCATCTTGCACTGCTCAAGAATCTCTTGGACAGAGCATGCCCTTTAGTTAGTTCCACCACTTTGACAACAGAGTAGTGAGTGAGCATGCAACATCCTCTGTGAACCTGAGCAGAGATTACCCAAGCACTTGATCCAAAATGACACAGTTGTAGATAAAATATTAAGCAGATTTATTAACTACAGAGAGATGGTTTTTAAGGAATTTTAAGTAGCGGGCACGGAGAGTAAACCTGGTTACAGAAGAAATAAAAATGAATTTGACATCTAAATTCCACATACAGGTTGAACCTCTCTAGTCCAGCAACCTCAGGACCTGACTGGTGCTGTATGAGAGAATTTGCTGTACCATAAGAAGTCAATATTGTCTAGCATAGTAACAACACTGCCACTGCTTACTGGGCTTAGAAGACATTTAGGGGTGCATTAGAGCAAAATAACAGCACAGGACACTGAGAGCCAGGACTGGTGACTGTAAACAACCTTTATGGGACCACAGGGAACTTGGCCACACCCATGATAAGTGGACATCCAGCTAACTAAAATCATTGTGGATTATGGGTGTTTCTAGCCTAGAGAGGTTCAACCTGTACTAAGCAAGATTTGAATCAAGCAGCTTCTCACTCCACTGATGTTTCATGCAGTTTTCAGTTCTTATTACACAGGTGGAATTTCCTTCTTAGCCTGGGATCAGTCTCCTCAGCACAAGGTCTTTGTCTCCAAGGCATTCTCCCAGGCATCGAGAGGAGGGCAGGAGAGGAGGAGGGAGTGTTGACGCCATTTATACTTCCTCTCCAGAACGATCCTTGCTGTCACATGGGGATCAAGCAGCTGTCAGTATGTATGTACTCTCTTTGATGAGGCACCACAGGTTCTGGAACTAGATATATGTGGGGACGGAGGGGGTTCTGCAACAGCCACTACCTTGAAGTGGCTTCCATTATATACAGGGTTTACAGTTTGGTTGAGTGGCTTTCAGCCACCCTACTATACAGACTGTTCCAGCACTGGCTGTGAGTCTGAGTGGATTATTCCGGATGGGCCATCAGTACCCATCAGGGTCATATAACTCGCTTTCATGGAAAAGTCTTCAGAACTGACGGTCTAGGTTTAAATGTGTGAAAAGAAAATGGTCAGGGTTTTAGATAAAATCTCAGCTGGAAAATGTTTCAGCTGATTAGATTTTACTGCATGAGCACTTCTTTGTACTACTTTTGATTAATGGCAGGGTGGGAAGATTTTGCATGTTTTTATACAATATTATATGGGAACAGTCAAAAGCCGGAAAGGGTTCTACACTACTTATGTATTAAATCAATCTGTGAAAGCCTTATCTAATCTCATCAGTAATTAAAAACAAAGCAAACTTGGAACTAGAGGATATGAGAGAGAATTTTGGGTAATTAATGTCTCCGTTTATGGAACAGTCTTTTTGAAGGTTTGGTTTACTTCAGAGTTTTATCACAACTTTTTTATTTTTGATCAAATCACGATTCTAGAAGATCTGCTATCTAATGCCTGACAAGTTAGAAATTAATTAAAAAGACACTTTCCAGTGCAGCTTGAAAATGTTCCTGAGAGACCAGAGTCTTATCTTCCAGTTACTGTCAATAAGTGAAACTAGGTCTGCTCTGTGAAGCCTTGTTGGCATATCTTTATTGATCGGGGTATACAACCACCACACCATTAGTTCAAATAGCTATGCCAATAGAAGTCCCCTGTGGAAGCTACTATGGCAACAGCAGAGTCTGTCTGTCCAGGGTGGTGGGGTTACTGTGTTAAAAGGAAAACCTTTCTTTTATCATTAGCAGGGTCAATACTAGGGAACTCTGCCAGTATACCTGTACCAGCAAAGCCTTACAGTGCAGGTCGGGTTTGGATTGTAACTGGTGCATTGAGAAGATGAGAGCCTGTGGATTGGTTTGTTTACTGTGAGTCGTACCGTGATCTGCATACTGATTTTAAAAACTTCTTCTCTTGCGACAGGAGGATTCAGTTGGAAATACAAGTACGTACAATGGGCTGGGTTGCCAGATGATGTAAGTTAGTGTAGCTCCAGTAAAGTGCATGGAACTAGGTTGTTGTGCTCCAGATGAGGATCTGGTCCCAATTTCAGACTGATTAGATTTTTATCAGTCTACTCTGAGTTCCTGCGTAGCACAGACCAGAGAATTTTATCCAGTGATTCCTACATCACGCCCAGTAACTTCTGGTTAAAGTAAGGGTATGTCTTCACTAGAGGGCATTCATTTAGCGTGCTTAGTGGTGAGATGCTAAATTGAACTTGCAGGGTGCCTGCTTTGGTGCTGGTACTGCTGCCCCCACCTTAGTGGAGGCGGCATGGAAGCCCAAATTAAGGCACGTCGATTCCAGCTATGTAATTAACATAGCTGGAATTGTGTACCTTAATTTGACCTTCTACTGTACTGTAGACCTGTTCTGAGCATGTATTTTCAGACGCACAGACAGCAATTCCAGGTCCTAGGGCAGAACGAGCAATGGACCCATGCTTGGACAGGGGGGCACTCTGCTGTGGCATGGCCATGGCTTTCACATGCCAGCCTGCTAGGATTGCCAGCAGTCTAATTGCACAAACCTAAGGACCTCTTACCTTGATCCATACCCTCTCCTTTCCCTGAGGCCCCATCCTTGTCCTGCCCCTTCTCTGAGGTCCTGCCTCATTTCCTCTCCTCTCCTTCATCACTCACTCTCTCCTGACCTTGCTTGCTTTCACCAGACTTTGGCAGGGTGCACGCACTGGGAGGGAGTTTGAGTGCCTGGTGCAGGATCCAGCTTGGTGCAGGGGGTTGGACTGCAGGAGCAGGTCAGAGAGTTGGCACTCCCCTTGGCTGGCTCGTAAAAACAACTGGTGCAGCTCTCTGGCAGCGATTCCTTGGGGGAAGGTGTGGTCCACTAGGATGCAATGCCAGTCAAATTTGAATCATTTACCCAACCATCTCCATTTATGGGAGGGGTTTGTGGGTGTGTGTGACTCAAAGAAACAGCAGAAAAAATTCTTGGAAAATTAATCTGTACCTAAATAATGCTATCCCCAGTATAGCAGCATTTTTAAGAGGGGAGTACAGCTGCTGATTCTGTGAGAGATGAAGCTCTGTGAAAATATTTTTCTGCAAGTATTTGTTCCCTTTGTCATTTCTGTTTTTCAGTCAAGCACAATTCTTTTCCATGTGCAAATGTGCTCAAAATAATCGATGCTCTTGTGAGTATTGGTTGTGGTCTGCAATTGAAAATTTTAAACTATTATCTACATTGATTAAATTTGTCTGAGTGCTATAGCGAATGAGGAATTCATGCTTTCCACAAGGCAAAAAGAAACATGTGGTGTATTATTGTATAATTATTCCTTATATTTTTATGAATCAAATACCACAGCTTCATATATGACATAGGAAACATGCTGCTACCATCGCTGGGGGAGAAAATATAATATTTGTCCCTAAAACATAAGAGGATATAATAAACGAGTGAAGAAAGAGGCTTCCTGATAGTATGTCTTCACTATGCCAGGGGTCAACTCGGCAGAGAGCGATCCACCAGGCATTGTTTTATCATGTGATTGAAGAGACACAACAAATCCATCCCTGAATGTGCTCCTGTCAATGCTTGTACTCCAGCAAAACGAGAAGAGTAGCCGGCATCAGTGGGAGAGCAACCCCCTCATTGACCTTGGAAGACACTGCAGTAGATATGTCAACGTAGGCTGATGGTAAAAGTTAAGTGTAGACAAGACCTGAATCACTCAAGATAAGTGCCTCCTCCTGCTGGTGCTGGTGAATCCCTGCACCAGCATATGGTCCCACTTACTCCCGTGGTGCTCTGTACAGTTGAAGAGCCTGCCCACCCACCCAGAGTGCTTTGCAGCATTCCAGGCCTTAGTGCATTTTCCTATAGGAAATGCACCTTCATAAAGGCCTTCCTGACAGACTGAAATGATGTGCTCTTTTAGCAGGCGGGTTAGCTAACATTGGAGGAGTGTGTACTGTTGGCAAATTAATTTCCATCCTATTCAAATTAAAAACAAATAAATAATAGCTACAATGTGATGGCTCACCCAAATATAAATAATAAATTCATAGTAGATGGTATTTATACTCAAACAGGGAGGCAGCAATTTATCTTCCATGATTTATTCTCACAGTCTGCCAAGCTGCTAAGCCAATATTTATTTGCCGGAGACTTCAGCCTTGCTCTATGACATCATTTAGATTATTCGTCACTGGCTTTCCAGCATTAAGAAAAAGCTAAAGAAACAATGAAAACATGAATAACACTTAAAGGTGGTAAGCCCTGAAGAAAGGAAAAAGATCACCAAAATGTATGCTACCCATATAAACAACGAGAAGTCCTGTGGCACATTATAGACTAACAGATTTATTGGAGCATAAGCTTTCGTGGGCAAAGACTCACTTCGTCAGATGTATCAACTCCCTGAGATTAGAGTCACAATATGGTGGACTATTGACCTGCTGATTGTCAATCTTCTAGGGTTTCTTTTCGCGCATGCATGAAATGATGCTCCCAGTGGTAGACGTCAACCCCAGAACTACTCGCAAGAGGCAAGGAAATAAGGAAGGCTAAAGGGAGAAACACTCCCGTTGACCTTTCTCTGTGTGGACCAACATGGTAATCGACTGCAGATAAATAGATTTTAGCTACACAATTGGCATAGCTAAAAGTACATATCAGCGGTCAACTTCTATCTCTAGTACACACATAGCCTGATTCTTCCCATGCCCCCATTTCTGATTTTATTCTAATCTACATGGGTTCTTATACTATAGTATCCAGCCCCTTCCATTAGTGCCTTAAGCAGTGTGACTACGTTTAGGCACATGCTTGTCAGATCTTTACTTCCAAAGACAACTATAGAGGGGTAAGGAACAATACTGGATCAATTCATCTCTGCCGTCAATACTCCATTTTAAGCAGAATGGAGAATGAATGAAGGAATAAGTTCTGAGAGAATATGGACTTTTTCATGTGCATCTTTTTTTTTTCCCAAAGACAAAAAAAAAATACACTGCCCACCAATTAGAGGAAAAAACACTGACGAGAGAACACTCATGACTTAAATACTGTTACACAGGATGATAGACAATTGGCCTTGGAAAGGACAGAAAAATATTTAAAATTCTCTAAGGCAAGAGCATATGAATGGGGGTGGTGAGGGGAGGAAATAAAACAGGAAAACTTCTCATTTGCCAATTAAGAAGGATGAAATTCAGATTGTTGTTATTGAGCCAGTGGATGAATCAGTCAAACTAATGACATCCACACAAATAGTAATAAAAGTTTTGATAACTTCAACTCTACATTTCTAATCCAATTTATCCATACTGGAAGTAGAAAAATGCTTGTTTATCTTACAGGTATTACACTTACAAGTGCAAGAGAAAGTGAAACTGGAGAAAAATTATCCAAGCAGCCAAAGATCTCATGTTCATTCAAGCAGTAACCAGATATTAGATGACATCATGTGAAAGTTTTATAAACTCTTCTTGACCAAAATAATTCATAATTACAGGAACATTCAGCTACCTCCTACTGGGGGGAAAAAAACCCCATGAAACCTCTTCTCAAAAGTTCTGTTCAGCTACAGTCTGTCTTAAACCAAACAAAGATGCTATAAGATTGGCCTATAATATTTTTTCTCCTTTTTGAATCAAGATGATATGTTTTGCACAAAGTTTGCAAATTCAGGACTTTCACATTCTGGTCAGAAAGGCTTTGCAGGAAGTAAGAGTATTTTAGGCAATATTCCCAGAATAACAACCATAACTGAGGGCTACAAAATCAGCAAGCTCTGGAGTCTGCATCTGACAAAAGCCCTTGATAAGGTAGAGTGGGTTTTCCATCTAACAATGCTTAACAAATTTGCCTGAAATGTATTGTGTCACAATATTACAGATCTGTAGCAATGAGAGTTAGAAATGACAAGAATTTATAATGCTGGATATTTTTTACTGCTAAGAAAAAAAGAAAAGTTGGCCTGCTTGATCCCTTCCCTAATACTATTTGAAATGCTAGAGCTCACCTTCAAACCAATTGTAGATCTACTGAGTATGTTGACTAGTGGAACACAAAGTAATATTTCACTATTTGTTGATGTTTTTGTACGTTATTGGAATGAGGTGGGATGGAGTGGAACAATCATTCTATCAGAAATTTGGAAACGCAGGAAGAGTATTAGGAAATAAAATTAATGCAGTGCAAAATAAAATGCTAAATGTTAACTTGGGATTTGGATTCCACTGAAGGAAAAACTCTTCTGGGCGGCAGGCATAAAAGAGTTAAAGAACAGAAAAACAGTTACAGCCCTGGTGAAAATGAATATATTACATTTCCCATATCTGTTCCTTTGCATTCCATGTAAAGTGTTGATCTTTTTTCATAAAAACAATTACCTTCCATGCTGTTTTCTCTCACTGAAAGCATTCCTGTTAAACAGCTAATTATGTAGTTGCTTTATACAATGCATTTAAATGTAGTTTGTTGATTGATGTCCTATTAATAATCACACATAACTTTCCTATGTATGATTGATTTTGCTTCACAGTGAGTTCCATTTAGTAATAGTAAATGTTGCTTTGCCCTCAAAACCCTGTGATGTCTCACTTAAGTTAATGACTGCTTGCAAATATTGAGCTAGTTTCTGCACTGACTTACACCCTTGCAGTCCCATTGAGGTCCATGTGTCTTTCAAATGTATGTGTTTCATCTTTTTAAAGAAAGCAACATGATGACGGAGAGCAGTGTGTGTGAGAAAATGTACAGTGGAATTTCTGCACAAGCTGTGCACCCAGGAATGAGAGCTTAGTAACACAACCCTTTCTTGAAGAGAGTGCCTCAAAGTACCCCAAAAATGTAAGGGATATTCTTTTGGTTGAATTTGATAGACTGTCTTCCACAGTTGTTAAACAACCAGTCTTTGGCATCACTTGACTAACTGCTTCAGACAAGTTTCACTGCCCTCATACAAGATTAACCCTCTTAATTTTGTTCTTAACTTCTGTACAAGGGCCCAATCCTAGAAACTTCAGAACTGCCACTGGGCATGAACTGTTCAGGCACCGAGTGTCTCCTACATGGTTTTAAAGAGTGTTGCCTCTAGTGGGAGTAGCAAAAGATCAGTGTCTTGCAAGGGGGTGCATAACAGCATCTTGCAGAATCAGTCCCCCAAATGAGCAATCAGTGGAAAAGTGGAAGGGTGCAATTTTCATCTCACAGCTTTTATGTCCATGACAGCTCAGTGGAGCTACTCCTGGTTTTACGGTATGGAAGCGACAGAAGTGTCAAGCCCCATCTCTCTGGTTGCATTGACTTTGCGGATTATCAGTAGCACCATAAAAATAAAGCTGGTTGGCAGATTTTGAGTGCTAGAAAGGCTTTAGCAAGTGGAATGCTCTACTATTCAACAAAACTAAAAGCAGTCATGTAGCATTTTAAAGACCAACAAAGTGATTTACTAGGTGATGAGCTTTCATGGGACAGACCCACTTCTTCAGATATATAGAATTTCCAGTCCAGACTCATATATAGCACAGAGGTCCAAAAAATTGCAATAAAACTAACAAATCAAATATATGAACTGAAAGAGGGGGTTGAGGGGTGGGGCATGTTAAGTGTCTTGCCTGAGATCATTATGAACATCAAAGCAAAGGAAGCAGTCCTTGTAATGCATGAGATAATTGTTGTCTTTGTTCATACTGGCTACGTCTGTACTAGCCCAAAGCTTCGAAATGGCCATGCAAATGGCCATTTTGAAGTTTGCTAATGAAGCGCTGAAATGCATATTCAGTGCCTCATTCGCACGCGGGCAGCCGCGGCTCGCCACCGTGTGGCTCGTCCAGACGGGGCTCCTTTTTGAAAGGACCCCAGCTACTTCAAAGTCTCTATGAGCAGATGGGAACAAGGGGACTTCGAAGTAGCTGGGGTCCTTTCGAAAAGGAGCCCTGTCTGGACGAACTGCATGGTGGCGAGCCGCATCAATTTCAAAGTGCCACGGCCGTATTTCAGCGCTTCATTAGTAAACTTCGAAATAGCCATTTGCATGGCCATTTGGAAGTTTTTGGCTAGTGTAGATGTAGCCCAGAAGAGATTATTTTACCTTTGGCATAGACTGTATTCACTAGACGTGCTGGAGTGGCACAGCCGTATTGATATACAGAGACATGGCCTTAGACTTGTTTAGGAAAAAGAGATAACTTACCCGGTAATTACTTATCAAAATGTTATGGGGATTGCTATATGTGAACAAGCTGAGTACCCTATGAACATTCTGATATGACAGGACTAGTGCAACATAACACATACTTGGTAATAATTGTTAGTAAAAATGGGACACAAATAGTTGCATAATGCAAAGTAAGTCAGTCTCATGTGGACACATGCTTATTTTACTGGATTATCAGTGACATCTTTCAAAATTATGAAATATAAGCTGTATTCTTCAGTCTTGAGGGCTGTTCTAATTACTAGAAGTACAGTAAATGTCCCCATCAGTCTCTGGGTTTAATCTCAGCATAATTAGCTCCTTGCACAATAGAGTGTTTAATTTGAATGGCTGCCAAGGCTCATTAGGTTAGAGAAGTTGTTCCTGAGATCTCTGTGGTGTTCAAAGTGGGACTTTGGTATGAGACAGTTTTCGCTATCTGTGTCAGAGCTCTTTTTCATATTCTGGGATGAATTGCAATCACCAAACTAAATATTTTAATTTTTAGGAGCTGTCCGTGCAGCCTTCTACTTGCTACTAGAATCTAAAATGCACGACTCATTCAGAAATGCAAGTGTTGCTTAGTAGATTTGCAAAGCTGAATATGACACAAAAAATGTTCAGTTAGAATTGCTTTGAGCCCTTCAAAGGCACATTTTTCTGAAGGGGTTGTATGAGCACACAGAACATTGCTTGTGCCTGCCCTTTTGCTATTGGTGGGGATCACAATGAAATATTGGCAGCTTATAGCCAGGCGAGTAAGAATCCTTCTTAATTACAAATGTAACCGTGATTCCTCTGCCCTGGTGAAATTCTTGCATCACAGAAACAGTAATTCTGACCTCCAGTTTTAAAGGGAATTTAAGAACCTGATTATTTCTTTCTTATTTCCGCCAGTCTTTCCTCTCATAGACAGCTAGTCCCAGAAAATCAGGGATAAGGGGCTGCCGACAAAGGGGGTTTTCGCTGACAGAACCAAGCCTGTATGGCACATTTTCTAACAAAAGCAGCCTCTGTTGGCAGGGTGATCCTGTGGGAGCATGCAAATTAGTCATGTGACTATGCAAATGAGCAGTCATTTGCATTTTTGAGAGCCCTCCTTTGCATCATGCTGCTGGCAGCATGGTCCGTGTAGACATAGCCTTGCAAAAAAACAATATCCATTTTGTTAATCTCTAAATGCTTACATTTCAAAAGAATATACCAAATTATTTCATGTGCATACTTTGTACTTTATTCATACTGATTTGTTTCCTATCTTCTGAGATTTCACGCCGCTGGTTTGAGACTAATGGGGACAGTTTCCATTTAAATAGCCAGAAACATACAGGATCAACAGTGTGGCTTTGTCATACAATTTATAGGTAGATACACACAAAAATGTTTCTGTGGAATCAAATTACTCTCAGGATTCTGGCAAAATCCACATGAGTTTCTTAAATGTTAAGTGTGCTGGGATATCTTTATTAGCTGGTATGTACAGAAAACATTGGATGAGTTGGATATGCTATAATCGTTCTCAGATGCACTAGAGATGCATTATCGGTTGAACCTCTCTTGTTCGGCACTCTCTAATCTGGCACCATCCATAATCCGGCATGATTTTAATTAGATGGATGTACACTTATCCTGAGTGTGGCCAAGTTTCCTGTGGTTCCACGAAGTTTGTTTACAGCCACCAGTTCTGGCTTTCAATGTTCTGTGGTGTTATTTAGTTCTAATTAGGGATCAAGCAGATAATGGCTACGTCTACACTAGCCCCAAACTTCAAAATGGCCATTCAAATGGCCATTTCGAAGTTTACTAATGAAGTGCTGACATGCATATACAGCGCTTCATTAGCATGCGGGCGGCTGCGGCGCTTCGAAATTGACGCGGCTCATGGCCGCGCGGCTCATCCAGACGGGGCTCCTTTTCGAAAGGACCCCACCTACTTCGAAGTCGCCTTATTCCCATGAGCTGATGGGAATAAGGGGACTTCGAAGTAGCTGGGGTCCTTTCGAAAAGGAGCCCCGTCTGGACGAGCCGCGCGGCCGTGAGCCGCATCAATTTCAAAGCGCCGCGGCCGCCCGCATGCTAATGAAGCGCTGTATATGCATTTCAGCGCTTCATTAGTAAACTTCGAAATGGCCATTTGCATGGCCATTTCGAAGTTTGGGGCTTGTGTAGACATGGCCAATGTAGTGTTGTGTACCCTGCCAATCAAATATGAAAAGAAGTTCTCATTTTCTAATTCCTCCCATGGAATGATGCATCTGGAAGTGAATTCGTTCTTTTCTTTTAATCTTCCACTTTTAAAAAAAAAACCTGAGTTCTAAGTGCTTTAGCTACCAAGGTGTGGAATTGCTCAAGACATTGGACGAACGCAAGTCTGCCCTTGGCTAAATTAGTGGGAGCACAAGTTTAACTATAGTGTGAGCTGAAAGAATGTCTTTGTTGCAGATTTCAGTGGATAATGCGAACTGTCTTGGCCATACACCATTTAACTCCAAAAGGTATTACATATGTTTGAGATTTAGTCAGGAATTGGAGTCTGTACAGAGATTCACAGAAAAGCTACAATACCAATTATACACCTTCGCTCTGCTGTGCATTCTTGGATGCTATTTTATCATTTTATTTTCAACAAGAATTTTGAATCTGAGAGAGAGACTTTATAAAATGTCACTGAGTTCATTCCAGTGTTGCTTAGGATTAAATAACATCTAACAAAACATATTTACTAATCTGTGTTATTGAAATACCATAGATACTAAAACTAAATATTTGTGTGGATTTTTAAGAAATAATTTACTTTTTAATGTCCTCTCACTTAATTTTTGCATTTGCATTCTGGAACAATTGTTGGTAGATTAGTCCATTCTGCTTTGTTCCACAGGCACAGATCCTGCAAAGAGGGTCGTGTAGCCCAACCTTGCCTATACAGGTTGCACTTCCCAAAACTGGAAATCTCTGGTCCAGCAATATCTGTTGTCCAGTGGGACCACAGATGTTACTGGACCAGAGACCATGGTTTGGAGGCTCCTAGGAGGAGAGCCAGTGGCTAGGAGCCCTGCCTGGCAGGAGTCTACTGATGGAGGGAGGTGGGGAGAGGCTAATGGCTCTGTGCGGGGAGGATGGTGGCGCTTCTGTCAGGGACCAGCAGCACAGGTTGGAGCTGGCATCCTGATTAGGGCTGGAAGTTCAGCCAGGGCTGGAACCAGCCTCTGCAGTCTGGTGGCTGGGGCTGTGCTTGGCAACCTAGCTGCATCCAGGTCCTGGCCAGGGGCTGGGTCACAGGTAAGGGAGCCACCAGGGCTGGAAGTAGAGAGCAAGGGGTGCATGGAGCCAATGGCAGGGAGAGGAAGCAGTCTGGGTGGGATGGTGAAAAAGGTAGATGACCTCCCTTCATCCAGCAAATTCTCTCGTTTGGGACTGGTCAGGTCCTGAGGGTGCTGGACAAGAGGAGTGCAACCTGTACATGGAGTCTACTGGAGTCAGCAGGGCTCTGTGTAGCATCTATATAGTTCTCTTTGCCAGCTCAGGGCCTCGGTTTTCAATGAATTTCACTCTCATGTTTTTATGAACTTGGTGTTCTCAGCTCTCATTATTTGATCACAAGTCTCATGATCCTTGTTGTTTTCCTCAAATGGCTGGTTCCAGGATCCACAAGAATACATGGGAAACTTAATTTAATTTAAAATGAGGAATTTCCTAGACGGGGTATTTGTGGAGAAGAATTGGGAAACACGACCCAGGTAGACAGTGTGGGCTTAAGAACCAAAGGCAAAGCGAAAGATCCCGAAGCGTCTTGTTCTTGTTTTTGCAAAACTTTCATGATTTTCAATGCAACCTCATTATTTTCAGAGGTCTGACTCATTCATTTTGAATGGGTTGGATTGGCAAAACAAGAATTTCATAACAGCATTTTTTTTGGGTTTTTGGCATCTTAGGTTTAGGTGAAATGTTTATTTTTATAAAATGGAAATGGTAAGCCAAATCAAAACTAGCACTGTTAATTTAACAAATTGTATTGTGTTTTCATTGGCAGAGATTAATGATTATGTTCTGTAATGGAAAAAGTTAGTATCTGCCACATGAGAGTTTTTAGATGACAAAAGTTATGTCTCCAGCAATTAAGACTTTCCTAGTTGTTCGCACTTTGGTATTTGAAGCTTGTTTGGATGTATTTCAAGATATTTCATGCTTTGGATCACTAGAGGTTTGTCTTCAGTATATGGTGGGTTGATGCTGCAGAGATCAATCCATTGGCAGTCAATTTATTGCATCTGGTCAGATGTGATAAATCAATCTTAGAGCACTTTCCTGTCAGCTCCAGTACGTCACCTAGAAGGGAAGAGTAGTGGGGAGTTAACAGGAGAGCAGTTCTCACCAACGTTACTTACTGTGGTGTCTTCCATGCAGTATATTGACTTCAGCTACACTATCTGCATAGCTGAAATTGTGCACCTTAGTTTGATTAAGGAGGAGGGCAAAGTGTAAACTAGGACTAAGACTGAGTAAGTGAAGTTTCCTTTTGTTGTATTACCCATGGCAGAACTATTACATTTCAATGGGCATTATGGAGCCCTGCAGGGTGGCAGTGTCTTCTTCCAGCATTGTGCAGTTGTACTTGGTAGCCATAAAGTGTTTTTTCTAGTAAATCACCTGGGTTTAGGTTCTTTAACACAGCTTTTTCTCCTTCCCTTTCGGATGAAGCAAAGTAAAGTGAGAGGCTTGGGAACAGTTTTAGCAATCACAGTCTATTCCACACACAATGAGATGCTACCATAGACAGAGTTGCTATTGTCTGTGTGTGAAGAAAAGGCTGCAACTAATGTTCTTGCAAACCCCTTCTTTAAGTGTGAGGCAAGTAAAGGGCATTGTAGGTATTTTTTCTATTCCATTTCAAATGTTGAGCTTGCTGCAGTGGATTTAAACTCAGGAGTTCTAATGCTGTTCAGTGTGTGATGTTGGCCAAGCTAGTGATGGAAAAGCGATCCATGGGTTAGGCCAGAAACCAGGGTCTCTGAAGACGAGGGTTCGGTTCCCACTTCCCTGAGTCCTTATGTGATCCATGCAAATTTTGTAGACTGTGCCTCAGTTCTGCATCCATAAGTGGGGCTAATAGGACTGCCCTGCCTTGCAGGTATTCTGTGAGGGTAAATGCACTGAAGATTGTGAGATGCTCAGGTAGTAGGGCAGCAATGGCCCTGTGGGCATTAAGATGAAGATTTTACCTTGCTGTAGCAGCCTATAGAACAAAGATGTTTGCTTCTTACTGGATTAGTGAGTGCAAGGCGCTTTGGAAATATGAAATGTTAGAGTTGTGTCTTAGTTATTATCAGCATTTTAATATTTCATTGCAGGTGTTTTGCTAAATTCTTTTTGTCCCATAAGCCCATATTGTCCACATTCATGCTTTATGCTGAGTCAGCTGTCTTGTGGCTCTTTGAGTATTGAGAGTTCTTCTTGACGTAGTTGGGCCTTACTGGTATCGGTTTCATAGATACTTCTGAATTGATAAGGCCATAGATTCTGAAAGTAGAGGGTGTGTGGGTGTGGGTGTGGGTGTCCCTTCCCCCTGATTTGAAATGGTTTCTGTTATGTACAGGATTTATAGTTGGCTGAATGGCTCTCAGCACCCTCTGTGTAAAAATTCCTACAGCACCACTCCATATAGCTCATCAGTGAAAAGCATGTAGTTGCACTGATAACCCTTAACGTCCTGATGTATGTGTTCTCAACTTTAATGATGGGGAAGAGGTAAACACAGGATCAATAAAACTGAAGTGGTAGAAGTCAGGTCTTTGGTGAAGTTTTAAAACCAAGTTGAATAGAGCACTGGTAGGAAACGTAGTTTAATGAATGATTCTGCATTGGCAAGAACATGAAGCAAATAACCTGGTAGATGTTTTCAACAGCTGACACCTCCACCTTTTACAGTCTCAAGATTTTTGGAACACCAGCTTGCATTTGTAACTTGAAATTCATTGAAATAGGACACTCTTTTCCCATGGTATTGGTGAATCATCCTTTTGTGAGAGCAGATGAAGAAAGTGAGGGAAATGTTTGGTAGAATAACTCATTGATTCTTTTAAATTGGAATGGGCGTATGGCAGTTACAAATAGAAAGATTAGTCTGGTAAAGAGCATTGGTGATAACTGGATGAAAGTAATTATACAAAGTACAGCTCTTCCTGATAAAGGTACTATTGGTTTATACCTTGTAAGTACGTTGCCAAAAGATATCTTGTTTAATTAAATAATAAAATATAAAAAGTTAACCAACATTGTTTGAATTACTGGACTGTGCTACTATTTAAATTATGGCAATTAAAATTTAGTACACTTAGTCCAGCTATATTTAATACTTTCACCTGAGTTAGTATATATGATTTCTTCCTAATATAAAGCTGCACCAGGACAGTTCATTACAACCCGACTTGAAAATTCTGAAAGAATATTAATTGCCAGTGAAATATGACTTTACATGAAAAATCCTTTTTGTTTCACTCACATGGAGACATTTAACTTACAGGAATGAGTTTTATTGTTCTTAATACTTGAAATGACCTTAAGGGTTAATGCTGGCAAATATCTGAACAGAAGGTGTAATAGGGTAATTAAAAGTCAAATTTGATGTGTTCAGAATCTATGTTCCCAGTTTCCTAACACAGGAATGTAACAGATGTTATTACATCCAGACTGTTATCTTGATAGGTGACACATCATTATCAACAACTGTTGATGAAGTGCATATTAATGCCTTAGAAACATGATGTCGTACAGGTGAAGAAGTCCTAATTGGAATACGCTTCTTTCCGTGTGTGTGTTAAAATTTAAAAGCTGTTATCTGGGTTATTAGAACTAGTGTATTTTGGGAAAAAAAAGAATATTTCTGTAGTTAGAGAAAGCGTTATAGCACTAGAAAATGTTATGTGGTGACAGCTGATCCATGCAAGTTTGGAAAAATCAAACACCATTTACATCCTTGTACCCCATATGAAATCATTTGTTTTTGCAAGGAAGTTTGAACTTGGAAATTTCTCCCTGTGTTGTATACTGAGCACATTCTGCTTGTAGAAGTTAAACACCGAGCATGTCCAGTGGCTTCATCTTGCCTTTATAAACATAGATGTGAATCACCGTCTGCCCCACAAAATTAGCTACGGTGTTGACTGACACTGTACGGTAGCTAATTTTGTAAATTAAGCAGCAACATATGCCCGTCCATTTTGACAAAGGAGAGAGCCCCAAATCTGGAGAATTTAGACTATTTTATTTGAAAAGTTGATTCATTTTATCAGAGGGTTATCAGAAAATTCAATGCAGTTCCTTTTAATGGCAGGTCCATAATGGATGGCAGGGTACATGCAGCAGAAGCACAGAGGCTATCCAAAATAGAGCTTTACTTCAGGAAGTTCATTAGCTAGGCTTTGATTAGTTTTTATCACTTAAAGAATAGAGCTTATTTGCCAAATTTTCCACTGTTTGAAAAGTTCCTTTTTAAAATTTCTGTGTTTATGAGGAGTGGCATATATTGGTAAGTTGAACTTTCCATAGCCCAACTGTTCATTTTGCTTATGTAAGACGTTGAAGAAAGTAATATATGCCTTGGCTGCTGACTATAAATTCAAATAAATCCTCAACTGGGCTATTCAGACTTTTTGGGAAGCAGAGCTTCATTATATTCCTGTACATCCAGATGCTTTCAGACGGTGTTAAAGGTTTTGTTTGAGGTGACAAATGCTAGTAAATCCCAGAGTCAAAGCTGCAATTACAGTGAACAAACTGTACAGCCATAAATGTGAATCCCTTTGTATTCGGATAAATCCAGTTCCGTGACCTCATACACAGACATACAATTATCTGACCCCATGTGCCAGCACTTGGTAATGTTCTGGGGCTGGGTTCAACCGGAGCAAGTTTTCTGCCTTTCTTACAGTAATCCCCACTGTGAGAGAATTGTGCCCAAGTGTTAGGAGCATAAGTAGCTGTAAGGCCAGGTTGCTTGACATCTTTATGTGGAAATACACATATGTGTGTGTGAAAAAAAAAAAAAGAAGAAGATCATTCTTTGCCCTTATATACTCCTTGTCATCCATGGATCTCTGAGTACTTTATGAAAGCAAGCACTGATACGAATGATACACAAGCCACTGAGACGGGAACAGATATGGCCACAACTTTATTAAGCCTGAGCGCTTTTAGTTGGATGCTTTGTGAAAGGCAGTAAGTCCTGCAAGCAGCAGACCGGGAAGAAGGAAAAACACTGGCCCTTTCCCCCTATTTGGATGCTTTACTCCAAAGCAACCAGTGTGTTGTGGGCTTTCCCCACCCACTTGGTCAGGAGCCTGACAAGGCTATCTGAAGCCTGGTTCCAGCTACTGAATTTTTTTACTGGTTTCTTCCTCAATGATTTTCTCTTACGCCATTCCAACACTCCCTGTCACCAATCTCTTCTCTTCGGCCCTACTCCCACTGCTGGATTCTGAGCTGCCTCAACCCCTTCTGTGTTCTCATAGACTCCATCTTTCCCTTCCCTCACCTGACCCCCCCACAGCAGTTATTTACTATGTGTGTACAGACATCTGGTCACTTACTTATTGTGATTGTTACCTGTGAACTAGTCAATCCATAACTGAGTAGCGTAATAAAGAGGGCCAAATATTTAGTTTGTAACTGCTTCTTTTGCCACTGTGGCTGTTGGTTGTTGAGCTGTTTAATACACCATAGGATGGTACTGTTGGCTTCCACCAGTCATAAACCGTGACTCGGGATCCAAAGAACAAGTTTAAAAAAATAACCAACTTGTGATTCTTTTTATTTGCCTCCTGGTTTTTCAGCCGTGTTTGATACATTTGGCAATGTTTTTTAGATTTTATTTTCCAATCACAAGGGCTAAAAATGTATTTACTTAAAAATAAATAACGAAAGCTGAGAGTCTTCCATAATCTTATGATCATAGGAGCCAGGCCTGGAAGAAGACCACCCATTATTGCGAGACTCGCAAGGAAATCCTGAGCGATGGCTACCGTGTGAAAAGACCAGCTTCCCTTGTGTATGAGTTCATACTTTCCCTTGTCTTTGTTGGATGTTGTGTGAGCTGTAACGTTAACGTTTGTGAACACACTTTCAAATAACATCCCCACTTCCTGGTGTCACAGCTGCCTGCCCCTGACAGCAATGGCTGCTTCCTGGCTAGTCATGGACAGGTGAGAGTGCTCTGTTACTGTCCAACAGGTCTTGCTGAGCAGCAGAAAATCCTCCACAGGGCTGCCTGTGTGGCCAAATGTAAGCGTGTCACATGTCGGACCAATTGCGCTGGCCCTGGGAAGACATCACTCTAGGCCATCCTCAGATGTCTGCTTCACTGGAAGGTCCTAGGGCTTGTCACCATCAGTCCCTTTGCACCAAGCAGCCATTTCTCGATTCTACCCTCTGCTTCAGGGTGAGTCTGTCTTCGCTCATCCTATATAGTTTGATTCCTGAAGGGCCTGGAGTAGCTGTGCCTGCGTGTCTGAGACCTGGTTCTCCCAGGGGAACTGAATCTGATTCTCTCCAAACTCATGGGCCTTCTGGTGGAACTCTTATCTTCTTGCTCCTTCCTGTTCCTTTCCTGGAAGAAATCCTTCTTCGTTGCCGTAACTTTGGCATAATGTGTGTTTGAGATCAGGGTACTCCCGTTGGAGCTTCCCTATACAGTCTTCTATGGGGACATGGTCCAGCTGTGCTCGTCTCTGCCTTTTCTACCTAAAGTTGCCTCCCAGTTCCACAGGGGCTCTGTCCCAGTTCCCTCTGTCTGAAGCCCCACACATCAGATGGGGAGCACCATTTCCTGCCCTTCTGTCTTGCCATGACAGCTGTCGACACAGTAGGGGGGCACTACAGCCGGCCCTATGAGGACCACAAGGGCAAAAATCTCTGCCAGCTGCACACATGGCCTCATGTACCCCTAGAATAGAATGGACATGAGCAACACATCTCAGAGAACAAGGGCTATAAAAGGTAACTAACCAGTTTTTCTCTGCTGTGTGACTAGACCCTGCTCTCGTTCTTCAACTAATGCCCTTGTGCCAAGTGCGTCCACCCAGCTGGTGCATGGGTTGCCAAGACTTACCCCTCCAGCTGGCCTGCGAGACCATCACAGTCGCTAATAAAATGAAAGTCTTACTATAAAAAGAGGAGGAGAGAATAAAAAGGCTCTTTGTTTTCTTCCGCTGAGCCAGTGTTACTGGCACGTTCAGGCTACATTGCCTGATTGTTGTTCTGCCATCCACCCAATTTGTCCCAGTGGGAGAAGGCACATTTGTTCCAGCATCATCTCACAGCAAGGAGTTTTTGGAAAACCTCCTTCACCTTCCTTTAATTGCATCTTCAGATCTTCAGTCTGCCCTGGTTATTGGGAAGAGTTAAACGCAGAGCTCTCTGGCCTTATTCATCTCCTTCTGATGTCTGTCTCTTGCAGGGATGATTAGCTCTCTTGGTCAGCTTACATCTCTAAACTCTAAAGCATCTTTTGGCACATATCATTGCTCTTAAATGTTGGTTAACATTTAGTGCATGGTATTTAACTTGGGTAGTTTAAAATTGGTAAACCTGTCAAGGGGATTGCAGGGCAGTGAACTTTTAAGTTACAATGAATTATGTTTTCAGAAACATATTGATTTTTATATATACTGCAGAACATTTCTTCTATATGGTAAAATTGACCCTACATGGTTTAGTTAACAGATACCATGTTAGTTAAAAGCTCATGTGTTGTGAATTTTCCTAAATTCAATTTAAAACATTTTAATTGGCAGATAAGGCAAAAGTAAATAAAATATATGCAGAAAGCAAAAAGAATTCACTATAACTAGCCACTATCTCAATCCATACACTGTCACTTTTAATATGGAGGTATACCTATCTTCTAGAACTGGAAGGGACTTTCAGAGGTCATTGAGTCAAGTCTGTTATACTCAAAACAGGACCTATCACCATCCCTGACTGATTTCTCTCTTTTTTCAAAACTGTTTTCTTCAGATCCCTAAATGGCCCCCTCAAGGTTTGAGCTCACAACCCTGGGTTTTTAGCAGCCCAATGCTCAAACCACTGAAATATCCTCTCAACTCCCCCTGCTTGCTTTTAAAAGTCATTCTGAAATGTTCCTTTCTGTATGTCTTCATTCAGTTCATCTTTCACAATCAGCTGATGGGCAATAAATATATTTTTCATGAATAGTTTGTTTTTCCAGTAATCATAAAGTATGCTTGCACTGCATTTAATTACCATATTATAAAATATTTATTGATTGATTTATTTTTAAAAGAAATGTGGTCATCTGTTTCTGAAGTTATTTTTGATTATTTTGTCATATTCAAGAGTTTGTGACAAAGCCCCAGGCTTGTTCTCGTCAGGTCGTGCACTATGTGGTGGTCTAAATGCAGCCTCGGAGGCCTGTTGTGTCCCCTGCTCTGCATCCTGCTCTCACAGAGGCTTGGGTCGCAGCATCACTGAGCCATTCTCATAATTGGCTAGTCCAAAATACAGTCATTAGTGGAGGAGACATCCCCCCGACCTTAGGGGTTCCCAGTCTCCTCCTGTCCTCTAGGGCCACCCTGGGACATGGGGTGGTCTGGGGGGAACTTGGACCCCTCCCGCATATACCAGGTTCCGGCCCAGGGACCCTAGGCAGCTGCAGCTGGAGGGGTGTCCCTCCCTGAGTCCTCCTGGTGCAGCAAACTGCCTCCCTGGGCCACTTCCACCAGATGCCTCCCCAGTACCTTTCCCAGGTAACTGCAGTCTTCTCTCCTTGGGAGTCCTCCTTCCACACTCCTTGCCCATCCTCTATCTCCTTCCCCCCTGCTTACCTGCAGAAAAACCCTTTTGAAGGGTTCCACAGTCCTTAATTAGCCACAGGTGCTGAATTGGCAGCAGGTGCTAGTTTAGCCTGCTGCTGCTAGATGACCCCAGATGGCCTCCATCTCTGGGAAACGTGAAAGCACATACCCAGCTGCCAACATATCTCCCTTCCAGTAGGCTGCTATAGCCTGCTGTGGGTAGGGGTCTATCACAAGTTGAAGAAACAGGATTAGAGAAAATAGTTTGTTTAATTAAAAATATTATGCATCACAAACTCCTACATTGGTTTCTGAAGTTAGAAAAAGGAAATTAGCTGAATTCTCTTACCCGTTTTAAGGAATTGATTTTAAAGTTTTGTTAATTGTTTTGGAAAGTTTAATTTCCAACAGGCAACCTTAGTGTATAGTACAGATATT
Source organism: Carettochelys insculpta (assembly GCF_033958435.1). Classification (NCBI taxonomy): domain Eukaryota; kingdom Metazoa; phylum Chordata; order Testudines; family Carettochelyidae; genus Carettochelys; species Carettochelys insculpta. The sequence goes on along the minus strand of NC_134147.1, from coordinate 46,242,280 downwards.
GACCTTTTATTTGTCAAGGGTTCAGATGTTTAGAGGTATATAGGCATTATGTAGGACTTTCAGAAGTATCTTGGCACTCAACACCCATTGTGATCAGTCCCCAAGAGCCATATTATTTGAAAGATTCTGGGAATTGAGGATTTAATATATGTTATATCCTGGTGACAAGAACATACAACACTCATGTCGACTTCCGTCAACATGCTGTCCATGTGTTAGTGTCAGGCAGTGGTTCTAAGACTGCAAATAATATCATTGTATGCCACTGAAGTCTAAGTATTCTAAAGAGCTCCTGTGACAGTTTACCCATTCCTCACCTAGACATTTTGGGAATTGTGGGGACTTCCTATAATCTAATAAACTTAAAGAAGAATAAAAATACATTGAAACTTGAGTGAACTGATCTCTGCTGAGCAATAAACCCCATAATTCACACCCAGAGACAGGCCTTCTTCCCACCCCCACCCCCAATCTTCTTCTCAGCACAGAGGTAAATAAAAGTGCTGAGTGTAGTGAGACCTCATTATTATGACTGATGCTTTTACAGCAGAATGTATGCCAGTAATACTGTGAAGTATCATAAATAATTACGATCATTGAACACAGTGTATTTTGTAATGCTTTTAGCATTGGCGATGTTATGTTTGTTCACTCAGGGTTGATCCGGTGCTTATTGTAGGCTGCAGTGTGTGAGGTTATGCTATTGATGAGTTTGCTGTGCTACTTGGACAACTTGATAGGGAGTGTTAACAAGATCAGACTCTTGTTTATAAACAAAATTCCACAGAGTGCAGCTCATCTCCTATTACGAGAGCGAATGAACAAAGCTCTGCGTGTTTTCTGTGGAATAAAGTGTTCACTAACCTCTTGCTGATATCTTCCTTGAAGATGTTGGACTAACAAATAAGACAAGATACCTTTTAAAGAACCGAATGTTCTCCTAATCTACACAACCCTCTCTTTGAAGCATTCCGAGGGGTTGAAAATGGGGGTGCTGGGACAGTGTGTATAGTAGGGCGTGCTGAGCACCATTGATTCAGACTGTAAACCCTGCAGCACCCCTAACACTCCTGGTTCCAGTATGTACAGTTTCACTTGGCCTTTGGAGTTTAACTGAATTTGTTCAATTTACTAATTGGCAGTCAAGAAGTAAAAACCATAATTTCGGAAGGGGATCTGGTCTTGCAGTTTCAAGACGGAGTGGAATTGTATAAACGAGCATCATTTTTTCCAGTCGAGAAGAAATGACCAGGGGTGTCACTAGAAGCAGAAGTTGCAAATACTGGCGCAGGGAATATCTGGAGCACTGCACTTTAATGGTGCATATGCAAACCGTGCGGTGAAGGGTCCCGGCGTTTGGACACACAAAACAAGTTCATTCTCAGTTTCTTTCAGCCTGTGCAGGTATTTGGAGCATAGCCTGAAGATCAAGCTCTGTTTGGATTAAAGGTGATCGTGAGGTTGGCAGAGAAGGGCCGTGTCTACACTAGCCAAAAACTTCGAAATGGCCATGCAAATGGCCATTTCCAAGTTTACTAATGAAGCGCTGAAATACATATTCAGCGCCTCATTAGCATGCGGGCGGCCTCGGCACTTCGAAATTGATGCGGCTCACCACCGTGCGGCTCGTCCAGACGGGGCTCCTTTTTGAAAGGACCCCGCCTACTTCAAAGTCCCCTTATTCCTATAAGCAGATGGGAATAAGGGGACTTCAAAGTAGCCAGGGGCCTTTAGAAAAGGAGCCCCGTCTGGATGAGCCGCGCGGTGGCGAGCCGCATCAATTTCGAAGTGCTGAGGCCGCCCGCATGCTAATGAGGTGCTGAATATGTATTTCAGCGCTTCATTAGTAAACTTCGAAATGGCCATTTGCATGGCCATTTCGAAGTTTTTGGCTAGTGTAGACATAGCCCAGATGTTTGAAAGGGACGGATCCCTTTAAGGAGAAAGCAAAGCCACTGATACTCTCTTTTATAAGGAGTGCAAATTCCAGGCCAAGTGCACATCCCAAATTACAAATTGTAGGCTTCCTGGAAGTGAGTTTTGAGCCAATAAAGCTAAAGTGCACACGCCTGTGGGTTCACTTTCTATACCAAAGCACGTTAGCTTTATTGGCTCAAAACTCACTTCCAGGAAGCCTACAATTTGTGAATGGAGCTGTCTGGCTCGCTCCCAGAGAGACCACCCTTTTCTAGCTAGTCCTTTTTTTCCCAACAGAATCTAGCAAGGAACCCTAGGCATGGATTAAAAAGAGCAAGTAGGAATCAACATATGTTTTACAAAGTTCTATGACTCTTAAGGAGAATCTTGTTAATAAGACATATGTTTATTATCATAAATCTACATAAAATTAATTATTATGTAAAAATGTTAGTGATAGTGATGAGAATGAAGACTGAAGCTTGAGGTTATACGGTTGTATCCCTTCACTTTGGGGGTGTGGAGAAACTCTGAAGATATATAAAGGGTATTTGTAGAGTGTGAGCTGGTCCTGGAATTGTGTGTGTGTGTGTGTGATGGATTGGATCACAGAAATGCCACTGGGATTGTCTTGGTGTGCTAATGAAGCCACTGATACCTGCCTTCCTGGCCTCAGGCATCCTCCACTACCCTGTCCTAATGGGCCAGAAGCTCTGGTCTCCCCCAGCCAATAGACAGAGTTGGAGTTACTGCCCCTCTGCAGAGCTGCGCTGGCGTTGAACCGGTTCCACTCTGGTAGGGCTCAGCTATAAGATCCATTGGCAACACCCAAGAACCCAACCCCCCAAAGGGGACAAACCCCCAAATAAATCCCTCTTTTACTTTGTGTAAAACTCTTTCACAGAAAAGCTCATAAGAGCAGCTCCCTTTGTCAGTGAAAGAGAGATACGCACAGTGGTTGCTGCCCCAGGTAACAATTACTTACACTTGGCTTAATAATGTGTTTTTATTAAGTATAAAAAGTAGGATTTAAGTTTTCGCAACTGAAAACAGATGGATCAAAGTAAGTTAAAATAAACAAAGAAGTTGGTTAATTCTAATATACTAAGAAACTTGTTACCTGCAAATTCTTACCCTAAACCAGGGGTGAGCAGAGTGGGGGGAGACCCTCTTGGAGGGGTGGGGCGGCATGAAGTTTCTTAAATGGGTTTGCAGCAAGGTCAGCTGCTGGGGCTCAGGCTCATCCATTTCATTAAAAATGTTGAAATATGTTACTTTTTATGTATGTGTATTCACATTTATAAACCAGTTAATAAAGATTTTACATTTTACATTCTACACAGTTTTCTTACACATGCCAAAAGGGGCATTATTTTCATATGAACATAACCAAAATTTCCGTCGGTTTGGATTACATTAGACGGCTTGGTGACTGGACGGGGGCTGCTAATTCCAGGAATGAAAAGTGGGTCCTGTCATAAAAAGTTTGCGCACCCCAACCTAAACAGTTGTTCCAGTCTCAGGTAAAATGCTTCACATCAGAGCTGATCTTAACACCAGCCTGGGTCTACAGCCTTTCTCAGGTTTTTTTTCAATAGTTTGTTTTCAGGTTTTTTCCTCTTAGAGTGGGTGAGACAGTTTCAAAGTCCAGCTCAAGACAAAGGCCTGATTGCTTTCCATTCTTTTAATAGACTTTGCTCCAGGAAGTTCTCTTGTTCAGTCTCCCACTCCCCATGAAGAAATACAAGATTCAAGATGGATTCCCGTACCGTGACACATGGTTGCATGTCTTTCTAGAACCAAGCACAGTTTGGGGTTCCAGGACAAACAAGACCATTCGCGGGATATAGGTCTGAGTGCTGCATCATTAAGCTCATAATTTCCATCAAACCAGATTCTCACTTCATATGTCTAACTTTACATACAAGTATGATATAGTCACAATAATAAGGTATACAGATTCAGAGGATTGTAACTTTAAAAATGATATGTAACATAACTGGTTTTGCATAAAGCATCTTTGAGTTATACATATTTATAAGCCACTTTTCATAAAGCATAGAGGCCATGACAGTGCAATATCACATTGCCACACGCTGCAGCTTCTGTGTAGGAATTCTGTGGCAAACATCAGTGAATTTTGTCCACAGAACCAAATGAAAACATCTTGATGGAAAGAAGAAATCTTTTATTCAACCAAGCTTTACAGGGTTTGAGTTACAACATTCTCGTTGCTCCACAGAATATAAAATCTGATCTTTAATGCATTTGTGTTTTGCTCATGTAACATCCTCTAGCAGTTCCAAACTGTTCTGTTTAAGTGCATGTAGCTTGATTTTCAAAGGTGTTGCATACTTCCAACTTACACTGATATCAGTAATATTTGTAGACGATTAGGGTTAGTGAAAATCAAGGAGTGCATTTGCAGAATTACAGGTTCCATGCAACTAAGAGCTTAAGCACATGGGGAAAATATATACAAGGCTTGTTTGTGGTGAAACGTAACCGCTCAGGCCAAGTTTTTGCTTTGTTGATTTCCATGAATCTTACATATGTCATTTTCATTTTTCGTGCCACAAGATATAATAAGGAAGTTGGTTTGGGGGACTTGCTTTTGGGAATAAAAGATTTATATTAGATATTTGGATAACACGAGTAAGTCAAATGGCCCCTGGAAATGGAACTTTCCATGAAAGCATGTTCATTGAACTTCACTGTTTTTCTTCCACCCTTCTGCAATTTATGATGCTAATCATGGATTACTTTTGTGACCATCCGTCCCGTATTTGGTGGGACCATCCTGTATTTGGGACACCAAAAAGGTGCCCCTACTTATTTTCTAAAAGGGACTAATTGTTCCATTTTTGGGCCCTTCCGTCACTGACCTCTTCCACCAGCAGCTGCGTAGACAGGCAAGCACATAGGTCACTTTCCTGAGCCACAGGGGAGCACTGGCGGCTGCCACTTCCCTGGGGTCTGGGGGACGGCCAGTGACTGCTGCTTCCCCAGGGCTTGGGGAGGGCTGGTGGCTGCTGCCTCCTTCCCAGGCCCCCGGGGGCTTGGTGGAGCCAGCAGGAACTGCCTCTTCCCCCCATATTTCCCTGTCCCACAGTATGACATCTGCAGAGTATGAATGTGGTGCTGTGTTCACAAACATAGACTGTAACTTGGCCTCTCAGACAAGATCCTTAGAATGATGTGGAAGTGCTGCACTGCTATTTGGGACAGGGGGATATGGTCGCCCTATGGGTTAAGGCATTCTGCATGACACATGAGTCGTCTACTGTTCATGGAATTTTTGTGTAGTGATGTTCAGGATTACTTCAATGGGGAAATGGCCTGGTTTTTGTCTTAATGAGAGAGGGAAAATACACATTGCAGAATTTCCTGATACTACTGACTACCTCCTAGATAATCGTTACATTTAATGCTGCTGTTCTGCACTACAGAGCAATATAAATATTTAATGTTCCTTGTTTAAAACAATGTGTGTCTGAAAAGTAAATTGACACTGTATAGATAGTATGGCTGTGCTTCTATTTTTTAAATTAAATTTAATTATGAATCTATATTCCACGGTCAATGTAATTTTTAAGAATTAGGTTTTGCTTACTGAGCTGAAACCACAAATTCACTTAAGCACAAAACAATTACCCTTTAATGTCAAATAAAGGATTTTGTCATTATGATTGATTTTTATACATTAAAGACCAGTGAGATTTCAAGAGACTTTGATGTTTTGTGTTTTGATCTTTTGGCTTTTCTTTTTATATGGTACATTTGGTGTGTTGTTCTCATTCTTTTGTTCCTACCCTTAACTTTTCAATCAAGACTACAAATTATAAATGAGAAACAGAACATTCATAATTATGCACTTTTCTAGTTAACAAACCCTCTCTGCACTGCAGAGTTCTGAATCATTGTGAAAGTCTGCAGAGTATGAAGTCTGCAGAGTATGAGTTCAGTGCTGTGTTCACAAACATAGACTGTAACTCAGCCTCTCAAACAAGATCCTCAGAATGATGTGGAAATGCTACATTGCTCTGTTTCCTATTTGAATGGTAGTTATCTAAGTTCTTGCTCTTTTTATCATTTATTCAATAAGTGCCTTTTATTAAAATTGTGTTCTCAATTATTCTGCTGCCTCATTGCAGAGTTTCTTCTCTAATTTAGTACAGGTGGAACTTCTCTCATCCGGCACCTGCGGGACCTGACTGGTACCGAACGAGAGAATTTTCCAGACCACAGAAGGTCAATATTGTCTAGCACATTACCAACACTTTTACTGCTTACTGGCCTCTTAGAAGACATTTTGGGGTAAATTATATCACAGAACACTGAGAGACGGGACTGGTGGCTGTAAACAAACTTTGTGGGATCACTGGAAACTTGGCCACACCCATGATAGATGAGCATCCAACTAACTAAAATCAAGTCAGACTATGAATGTTGTCAGATGAAAGAGTGACGGTTTAGAGAGGTTCAGCTTGTATGTGTGTGGGATGGTTAACAATGGCTTAGTTGTCCAATCAGGTCAGATGGTGTGAAGGCGTCCCTGATGGGGGGGTTTAGTAAAATGGTTTCTTGGGAGTACAGTCAAAGCCTGAGTTGCAAGCTGCTCTCTCATTCAGTCTGTATCCCATTTTCTTGATTCCTTTGCTCCCTAAAAGTAGGTATTTAGTTGTGCCCCAGTCAGTTCGATGCCTCTCTGCAGTTGAGTTGCCCTCCTCACTAAAAGCATCGGCCCTATTTTGCCTACAGGGTTTGTTAGTCCCCATTATTGCTTACCTCCAGATATGCTCATTGTGATAGATATTTCAGCTACATGCCATATCTCTGGATCCATAAATTAATAATGCTTGGCCAGAGGAGAGCATTGTGGTCTTGTCTGCCCACCTGTGAAACACAGGCCATAGAACTCCTCCAGAATGTAGCAGACCTATTAAGAAAAGATGCAGTAATCTTGACATTTAAAAAGGCAGTGACAGAGTCCAGCACAGCCCTTGCTACCTTGTTCCAATTTAACTGCTCTCACTGTTACAAATATATATCTTAATTATACCTCAGCTGGAGACAGACCTTCTCAGTGATGGTTTCCCTTTTACAATTACGTTTTGAATCTTTTGGTTAGTCAGGCTTTCATCTCTTTAAGGGGTGACATGTTAATTATATATTATTCTAGTTTGTAATCTCTATATTGTGTGGTACCAAATGAATTGCTTTACAGAATTGTAAGTATTTGTGTCAACACACTTACCTGTGTCAACCAACCATGTGCTCTTCTAAAAAAATCAAGTTAATTTGATAGGGCAGTTCCCCGCTTTTGCCCCCTGGTTAGCAAGTCTGGGTCGCAGAAACCAATACTCCCATCTTGAGCTTTATCTGTTAGGAGATTGCACCATAAATATTCAAGACCGCGTTTTTCCAAGTTGTTTGCGACTTGGGAACTGGAAATGCTGTTTCTGGCATGGAGTGTCCAAAGCACATCATCTACATTGAATTCCTTTTGTGTGCTGCCCAGGTACCTACCTTTGGTGAATAGCAGCTCATTATTTTCTTTTCTTCGCATCCATGGGTCCCTTGAAGAATTTTTCTTCTTAACATCTTGATTTTGTGCTAATTTGGTAGTCATATTTTCCCTCTTTTTACTCCCTCTGCCCATTTTGTTATGAGTGTGACCCTCTCCTGACTTCTCTAGCCAGCCGGTGCTGAGGAGATGGTCTCTACTGAGACAGAGACCGTCGAAACTAAACAGCAGTCTCTCCCCATAGAAGTTGGACCAATATTCCACAGAACCCGAAAACATTACACCACTTCCCTGGTTAGTGATTCATGTTTGGAGTCTCTTGCTTTCTGCCTTTGCTCACAGGACAGGAACAATCTGTAAGATCACTTGGACTATCTTCTTCGTTAGCATGTTTCTGAGTTCCCTGAAGTCAGCTGCTATCTTCAAGATATCCTGTAGCATGGAGTTATTTGCACCAATCTGAACCATCCCCAATAGTTTCTTGCCTGTCAGCTTCAGAAGCTCAGACAGCCTTGGGGTGACACCTCGTGTCTTAGCTCTTGAAAGGCAGTGAACACTTCTGTTATTGCAGAATGTCGTTTTGATTCTTCTGAGGACTGGCTCTCCAAGGATTGCCCTCCTTCCTTGAACAATTGGAGAAATCTTAATGGGAAAGCTGGATTTATCTCACAAGTTGGGCTGAGTTGCCATCCATGTGCGTGGGGCCCTACGCATTTTGTGGCAGTGAAATACGTGTTCCTAGCCATGAAATAAGCCCTTTTCCAAGAAATCTCAACTCTCCATTGCTGTTGGGAGCACCTCAGTGAGGTGGCTCCTAATGCAAGTTCTGGCCAGGAAGGGAGAGGACTTGTCTTTCCTCTGCATGGTCATTCTCACTTTCAGCGAGAAATCAGACTCACCTTAAATTGCCTCAACCACTCGTGTTCCCTTATGCCAAGTGTCCCACCCACTAATCCTGCAAAGCCGTGTCCCTGGGGGGATGGGGTGCAATGGAAGGGGGGCAGAAGAGGGTCAGTGGCAGGAAGGGGGCCAGGGCTTGGGGCACAGGAATGGACAACAATTCCCCCAGTCCACCCCAGCCTGCATGTACCCTCGGCTGGATTGCGCACTGGCTTTGGCTGGAATGGCCCATGGATCATGAACTTGAGACCCTCTGGCTCTGTTTCCCCCACTTCATTACTTGCCGAGCTGTCAGCACTGCAGGAGGGGTGGAAAGGAGTGATACGTATGTGCGGGGGCATTGTACTTATCCCTGGCCCTCAAGTGGCTCGTGTGCATGAGGTGTGCGGTCCTCCTCCTATTCCCCCCACTGCCAGTCTCCAACTGCCTCTTGGTGCTTGATGTTTTAAAATAAAATTTAAAAAAAGCCCATGAGTTCAAAGCGCCATGGATAGCACTGAAGTTTTATTGAAGGCATTAGCTTGTCCTGCATTACTGCACTAGAAAATAACTACCAGGGAGAGAGAAACAGACAGCTAGGCCATGAGTCTCAATCACACTGTGTGGCTTTTCATCTTCTAGCCAAACAGCTAGATTGGTGCATTAAAATGTAAGCCTTAATTTTACCAACTGGGGGAGTTGCCACTGAAGGTCATTAGTGAAGGGCTAGAAGGGGTAGGATTCATCCCCCGACCCCATCAAGAAGTAGCACACTTCAGGCTGTAAAGCTGGAGTCATTTTCAAGTAATGTAAATAAAATCTTACTCTTTAGGGACCTTTTTCAAGCTAGGATGCTTGATTCATCCCTGTGGAGCTCATTACCTCTGGAGTGTGCTCATCATTATATTGCTTTCTCTTTTACCACGGTGATGTATATCACAGGGATTCACTGGCAACTCAGACTACTCAAGTAACATCAACTCTGCATGAAGTCATGGCATGTTCTTTTCCCACCACCGTTAATCTGATAATCTGTGGTTGTGTGTCATCTCATACAGACAGAGGAGGCGATGAAAACCGAAAATACTCGTGCTGGAAGGTTAGGCTGTAACACTGGAGAGTTCTGAGCATAACACACAAGAGCCCAAGAACAGAAAGAGAAGAGAACAGACTGCTTCATCAGCTAGGGAGGCACAGCTCACCTCACCATAACTGTGAGTGTGCAGATTGGATCTGCCCGTACCCATTGCAAGTACGATCAGGGATCCCACAACAGGCTGGCTTACTCTACGGGCTGGAGAGCTTTTGGCTAAGCCAACCTTGATTACGCCTGTCTGTGGGACAGCAGGAAGATCCCTAAGAAGAACAGAACGTGGAGGAGAGGAAGTCCCAGAAGCAGCAGCTGTGCTGGTGGACATTGCAGGGAGAACAAAGGCTTGTGCAGGACTGTATCACTGTGGTGAGCATATGCCCGTAGGCTAAATATGGGATGCCCTGCGGGGAGAGTGTGTGTGGGACAGATGGTCACCCTGAGTCAGGCAGTGGCTGCCCTGTGGGGTCTGCCTTCCTGCTGGGTGGTGGGGTGCTCCCTAGTTATGGGGGGCAGCTGCGGCTCCTGGCTGCCCCATGTCTTGGGGCGCTGGTAACTGGCTGCAGCCCTGCGGGTGACCTCCCTATGCTGTTGCTTCTCCCAGCTCCTGGAACTCTGGGGAGCTGGAGAGAGGAAACCATGCCAGTCCAGTTCCCACCTCCTGCGAGCAGTTGGGAGCCCGGGAACAGGCACAGCAGCGCTGGTCAGTTTCTCGGCTCCCCCAAGATGCAGAGACACGGGAACCAGGTGGCAGCTGGGCCCTTACACTCCTGGCTCCCAGCAGCCATGCAGATATGGGGCAAGTAGCCCCTTTGTTTTAAAAAACAAAACAAAACAAAACAATAACATAAGGTGCCAGGAAGGTGTCCCACATGCTGAGCTGTCTGGCCTAAAGCGGAAAGGGTGGTCGCCCTACGTATCGCCAGGGGCCTGGCAGGGTAAAGTCCAGTGTGCAAGAAGCTCACAGCGAGTGGGAATTCTGGCTGTGGGTGCGACTGGACATCAGAGCTCCAGTGAGGGAAAAGTGGGAGGACGGGCTGGGAGAGGAGACTGGGATGGAAGACGAGCCCTTGGAGTGAAAGAAAACGCCTGGACTAAGTATGAACATCGCTAGCTGTGTGGATTTAAACATTTTGGGAGTGCAGCAGAAATTAGTAATGGTTGGTTTGAGATTTAGGCTTTGTCTAGATTCCACACTACTTGGCTTTTAGTGTCATGGCCCCCTCTCCAAAAGTCGGTCAGTGTAAACGCCGTCCATTGCTTCCACGCCCCCGCTGCAGGGTTCATGATCTTGAAAGGAGAGGGCGAGTGCAGATGACACACTGTTTATGCTGCTGCTTGGCTTGGCCAAACATTTGTCTTTTGCAGGGAGGGAGAGAGTTCAGTGGCTGCGAATGATAAAAGTTTTGTAGGTTGCTTGGCAGTGTAGATGAAGCTAAAATAAATTGGAGAATTGAGCTCAACCCCCGGTTATTGTTCAAGCTGTGCAAGCCTCTCCAGTGTTCATAACACAAAAGGCATAAAGATTTGGGAGAAGACAAGTCATTATGCAAATCGAACAGTGGAATATCCTCTTTATCTTACTATAATGTGCACAGCCTTCACGATAGAGATGAATGCAGAAGACTTGCTAATCTTAGGTTAGAAGTTATAATATGAACATCAGATGAAAGATGGGCATCTGAGACATTTGCTTCCTGACAATATGCGAAGGGAGGAAGTAGTTTTTAATTTTATTCCTGCTTGATTATTTTTAGGTACTTTAAGTAAAAGAAAACCAATTTTCCTGCAAGACAAAAAACCTTTAGGGAAACCGTTAGAAATTGCACACTATTGTCACTATGTTAACTTAATATTACCCACTTTTACATCTGTATCTAAGGGAACAATAGAGAAAAATCACATGCAATGACATTGAATTCCAGCCAGTTCTGTTTGTGTTCACTGCCTCTAGCTGAATAGCAAAAATAATTGCAACCAATTCCTGAATTAATGTGCCTTTGCTTATATGGATTAGAAAATATGTGGCAAAATAAAGTACAATAAACTACTCATCCATTGATGTTAATTCTAACAAATTGAGGACCCAAGGAATAAAGTCAAGTCAAGCAGGAACATTAGAGGATCTTATTTCCTAAGCCCCCATGGTGTTTGCACTAAAACCCTATGCTACAGAGACATTCTGACAGTCCCCTATGGCTGTCATATAAGGGAACAATATTTGTTTTGAAACCTTATCCGATCCCTCAGTTATTTTACTTTGTCTTTTCAGTCTTGCAGCTCACTGCATTAGTCTTCTTGAAGATCTCAAAACAGGCATAAAATTCTGTGTTGAATTGAACACCTTACAGTAAAACTGTGTGTTAACTGAGTATTGATACATCAACTAAAATAAGTGTTGTCTGTTGAACTGTTCACAGGTTGAACCTCTCTAATCCAGCACTCTCTTGTTCAGCAACATCCATGGTGCGGCATTATTTCGGTTAGCCAGGTGTCCACTTATCATGCATGTGGTCAAGTTTCTTGCAGTGCCGTACAGTTTGTTGACAAAACACCAGTCCTGGCTGTTAGTGTTCTGTGCATTATTTATCTGTAATTTACCTCTAAATGTCTTCTAAGAACCCAGTAAACAGCAAAAATGTTGGTAATGCGGCTAGACAACATTGATGTCTTGTGAATTCTCTGGTTCAGCAATAGTCAGATCCCGAGGGAGCTGGACTTGAGAGGTTCAACCTGTATTGTATAGAAAAATGAGCAATAACAGAGAATTTAATTTAATCTTTAATTTGCACTAGTTATGCAAACTTGCTGGAACTGCACTAAAATAAAACCTTAAAATGATTAAACATCAGTTGCCTATCAATGGTTCAATAAATGTGTTAGTAATAATGCTGATATTCTTACCTTGCCCATAGAAATACAAACCAGCAAATCTAGAGTGCTATTTAAGGCTTTGTATTTAGATCAGATATTTCACAAATCCATATAAATCTACATATGGCATCATAGGCACAGAACATCCTGTAAAACCAATAATTAAAGTGAGGTGAGCCTTAAAGGGGCATTGTTCAGCAAATCATATTTTAATCAGGTGTTTGCTGACAATGGTTGCATTCTAGGTCAGAGCCCTAGCTAATGCCTTGTAGACACATTGCAGCTGTTGAAACAATATGAGTTTGGTTAGTGGAGTCTGGCCAAGTAAGACTTGCGTCTCCTTAGTACGCTTCAGGAGCCGTAGCTTTCAACAAGCTTTCTGCCCTGCAGAGGCTCAGATCATTGCACTGCTATGTCATGCTGAATAATTCGCAGCATTTAGCACTTAAATTGGCTCATTGCAGACAATCCAATTAGAATAAAGTCTATTATCGTTTTGGTACCTTGGAATGAAATGGAGTGCTTAAATGACGAGCGTGCCATGCAGGCAGTTGCGTTTCTTATAACAGCCCTTTAGTCTTGCAGGTTTCTCGTATTGCCTTGAAATGGTGCTTGATGCAAGTGTTCCCATTACACAGGGAGAGTCATTTCTGGCTTACCTTGCAGTGAGAGTTACCTTTTCTATTGGTGAGGTTTGGATAAGCTGCCTGAGCAAGGGAGAACTGAGGTTGGTTGTCTCTTTGCCCATTCATATGCAACATTTCATTATAGTTGCTCCTTTGTGTAAGGTCAGGCACAGTGAAACATCTTGTATTTGAATACAGGTTGAGCCTCTCTAGTCCGGCACCCTAACATCTGGCAACAGCCATAATCCAGCATGATGTTAGTTAAGTAGACAACCACTTATCATGGATGTGGCTGTGTCCCCCGTGGTCCCATAAAGTTTGTTTCCAGTCACCAGTCCTGGCTCTCGGTGTTCTGTCCTGTTGTTTAGCTGTAGTTTACCTCTAGCTATCTTGTACGAGCCCAGTAAGCAGTGGAAGCGTTAATGCTGCTGGACAATATTAATCTCCTGTGGCCTGGCAAATTCCTTCCTCTGGCACGGGTCAGGTCTGGAGGGTGCCGGATTTGAGAGGTTCAACTTGTGTCTTACCTCCACTGGCTTCATTGGGGTTATGCTGATTATTGCACAACCCAAAGAGCAGGCTCAGGGGCCAGAGGCAGAAGCCAAGGGTCCAACTTCTGTCTCTGCGACAGCCTCCTGCGTGATCTTGGGCAGTCCCCCTCGGGCCTTGTCTTTGATTTTCAGAGCTGTGTAGGTGCTGTAGCAGGGTAGCTGGCCCACTAGGTGAAACTGGACTCCGATCTACCCTCCTATTCCAGAACAGCTCTTCCCACGTGGGCCAATTAAGAGGGTGGGGCAGCACCTGGGGCCACAGGTCAATCAGAGGGCAGGTAGGAGAAGAAACAGAAATGGGAGCTGACAGAGGAGGCTGAAGGCGGGAGAGCAGAAAGAGGTTTGCTGGTATATGGTGAGAAGAAAGACTGTACATTGGGGGTACATTTGTTACAGACTGTGTGTGCAGGGTTTGAAGCAAACTGGCCCCAGGAAGTACCATGTAAGTAAGACCCTGGAATGTAGCTCTTTGGGTTATCCAAGGGGGAACCTGGAGTTTGTGGCCACGTGCAAGATTGCCCTGAGGGGCACTGGAGAAGAAGCAACTTGTTTCCAGCCACCTAAAGTGGGGGGTGTCATGGGCTTTTGCATAGTGCCTGAAAGAATTAGACACCTGAACTATTTATAATTTCCGTGGTAATTAGGTGTCAGGCCTGATGAGGTACGTTGCAGTTCCCTTTAAGGGTCCTGAAGTGCATAAATACTTTTGAAAGTCTGACCTTTCACTTCTTCATAGTTCCATTTTTTTGTCTTCCCCGCTGTGTGCGGAGGTATGGATTCACATAACAAACCTTTTAAGTGCCTTGATAGCCTCAGAGATAAAGCGTTTTTAAAATACTAAGAAATGAGAAAAATCCACGCTCCTCTCCGGGGCATGGATGAACTCTGCCAACAGGAGACGCTCTCCCGTCAGGAAGCTCCATCTTCACTTCAGCACTACAGCAGTGCACAATTTTAAGTCTTAGTAACACTATGCACATTGGGGAATGAGAATCTGTCTTTGTAGGATTGGGGCCTTACATTATGCTTGCCACCTAGATAACCCCAGAGGCACCAAGGCCACTTGACAAGGGACAGTGAAGTCTCTTCTCTACAGCTTTAGCCGAGAGCCACTTGCTTTAGTTCATGCTGCAGAACACAAGGCTTTAGCCCCTGAGGTTGCGGTTCATTCCCACCTGCTGATGACCCAGGTGTGTTGGCCTTACACACACATGTGCTCTGTGTGTGTGTAGAGTAGATGTGATAAGGAACAGATTGATTTAAAAAAAAACCCTTTTCTAAAAAGGCCAACAATGAGCTGTGTTTACTCTGTGGCATTCATAATTTGTGGTGTTACAGTTGAGATTTCGCTGAACGTGACATTTTAATGTGCTCGTTAGAACAATGACAGCGCATACAAGAGTAACAGTTGCAGCTCACATTATATACAGTGTCTCAGATGAAATGTTATAACACGCAGCTATTTTAGGAATCTTCACCACAGCCTAAGCGTGCCAGAGAGACTCGGCTGCTCCACCAATCACAGAGATTTGTTGCTTTACGCACAGAGAGACTTTTCAACTTAACAAATGCTTTTACATGAGATGAATTAATTTTTAACTTTTTATTGCCCTATTATTTAGACCACAATGTGGTTGAGCTCCATTGTGCGTGATGCTGTAGAAGCATGCATGAAATGGCAGTCCATGAGGTCTTACAGCTTAAAATCCACTCGCTTGTTTCTTGTTGAAATAAGAAAACCACTGCGTGGAGGGGAATTGTTAAGTCGGAGGAGTTATTGGAATGATTAAAGCATAACTGGCTTTTTCTCTGCCGTTGACCTTGGTAGTGGACAGTGTGGCAAAATGGTGGTTAAAGTTAACACAAAAATCAGCTTAATAAGCCAGGTCTTTTAAAAATATGGTTTTGCTATTCAAGAGTTTGGCAGCCTGGCAGAGATTTCATCTGATAGAATGTTGCGTTACGTGTATTTAGAGTTCCTCAAACTGGCCCTCCAGGTAGGGTTTGGGGTTGGTGGTTTTTTTTTTAAGGTGGTAACTGGCGTGGGAGGCAGGGGGGAGAGGAAATGAGACTGCTTCTGTGTACCCCATACCATAAAATGGAGGAAGGAAATGGCATTTATATGAAATAGAAAGATGATTGCTTGTTTACCAGTGGTTGACATTAGAGCAAATGATTTTTTTCTTTGTGCAGACACTGTGGTGTCTCATATACAAAAACCAATGAAAAGAACACACAGAAAGAACATTTAGTTTAAAAGAGATACCATAAGGGCTCAGAAGGGCAGGGCTTTCTTGATTTTTTTTTTAAAGTACCTTGAAGCATTGCTACTGCATAGCTATAATAATGTGGTAACAGCTAGAGTTGATGCAGCAGGTAATGAATCTTCAGTTGAGTATGAACTTTATTATTGAATGTAGGGTTTCAGCTTGAGCTTCAGCTTGTCACAAGACCAGCATTTGCATAATTAAATAAATGATCTAAAAACTGTCTTCTTCTATGTGGCTGTGAAATACATTTTTTCCTGTCAGTACTCAAGCTCACAGTCATGGATTATTGGAAAATGCATCACAGAAAACTACCATCCAACCTTTGGTCTTTGTGCTATGCGCAGTAAGCAGATGCCTTTCTGAACCAAGATTCTGGGTTCCATTTCTCTTCTTGTCTCACTTAATTGATCTCTTTGGTAATTTTTCATTTGAGAGACAGAAGCACAAAGGATATTTTGAGGACTTTCTCTGGCAGGCTAAAGCAGATGTCAAGCTGTAAGTAAGAGCAGTGCTAACGGATATTAGCAGAAGGTGAGTGAAGATAAAATTAGGTGGTCCTGATTTCTATTTACTTTTAATATTTTCATCCTGCAGATTACGCTCAGACTTATTGCAACACATAAACATTAGAAGATTTTTCAGGGGTGTCACTTCCATTTTTCTTTGTGTTTTTATCACAACTCCATTTTAGCTGATGACTGCTGCTTTTGAGGGAAATACTTATTGTGACCCATGAGTCAGTGTGTCTCATATGACTCCATCTGTTCCTGATTGTAAGAGGATGTTAGTATGTTAGAACTATTATTCAGAATCCCTGGCTCTTTACCTCAGCCTGTATTAACGCCTGTCTTTTAACCCCGGTAGTCAGCAAACAAAAAAGTTCTATGGAGTACACATGAGGAAAACCATTCATGGTTCATTAAAGCTGATTCTCAGTGGCTTTGCTGGAAATAGAATTTGGGTCCTCCAGGAAAAGAATGGAAATTTTGGCGCAAAATTTTGTGCTTTTAAAAATTATTATTCCCGTTTCCATTCACTGTCCTGGAAACTCTTGGTGTGGAACCATGGCAGAATATTTGCTTTGGAGTGCAAAGTACCTCAGCCTCCATGTTGCACAGTTGGTGGGGCCAATTGTGCTTCTTTAGGCTAATGCAGTGCAGGTATAATGAGTCAGAGCTGGAAGTGAGGCCTGCTCTCTTGGAACTTTGAGAGCTGGAAGGCTAATTCAGAGGCTGGCCTTCTTTAGGCATAGCTATGCATTAGACTGAATTTTGTGTTGTACTCTGAGTTCTTCTTCTGAGCAAAGCCAAGCCCAGCTCAGAGAAGAGTTTGGTTCTGACCGACTGCAGCCTGCATGGTTTATGTTGGGTGGGGTTGTGGAAATTGCCTGCTTTGCAGTACCCTGTGTTCTCTTTTCCTCTTGAAGGCTCCGACAGCACATCACACATTTAACATGCATATTTGCAGCCATGTAGACCTGGCTCACTCCAGCAGCCCCCTCAAATATGAAACATGATAACTGTTTTATCCATAGTACCATGCACAGCTGTTCAGGGGAGGAAGCAAAATGTCTGGTGATCTGGGCAAAGCCAAATAAAAAAAGGGGAAAGAACGTAGGCCAACATGAAATGAAATCCCTCCTCGAGGGCCTCATCCAGCACCCATGGAAATCATTGGGAAAAATTCAGTGAGAGATTGATCTGGTCAAGTGTTGGCAAGTCACTGCCTTGGTGCAGGGGCCCTGTCACTGCCCATAGAAGAAGACAAAGAAAAAGAAAATGAAGTGCCATATGTGTTTTCAAGCCTTTTAAGTTTCTGTAAAGGTACCAACTGTGTCATGATATTTTTCCAGAAACAATAAAATGTCAGGTCTACCAAAAACCCCATGATTGATTGTTGCTATAATCAAAGCCAATGTACACTGATGTACACATTTTTAAACTATTTTTGCTTTTATGCTTTTACTTGTTTAACCTGACACTTTCTATTACCTAAATATGTCAACTATTTCTAGTGTATAAAGAGCTCTGTTTCTTGGAAATAACACAAATCAAATGTGAACCTTGTATATAACTCTTTTGGGAGGTTATTCACCATTGTTGGGCATTGTTTGAAAATACTGTTGGAAAAACTTTTTTTTTTCCCTCGAGTGATAGTCCCTGTTGTATTCTACTGAAGATCTTTTGAAAGTAATAGTGTTTGGCAGTTGGCACATGCTCCTTGTGCCACATGGTGACTTCACCTGAGGTGCTAAGGGGCACAGTACGCCCTTGGCATCTCCAGTTCCTGCTTGCTGC
This sequence comes from Carettochelys insculpta, assembly GCF_033958435.1. Taxonomy (NCBI): domain Eukaryota; kingdom Metazoa; phylum Chordata; order Testudines; family Carettochelyidae; genus Carettochelys; species Carettochelys insculpta. Next base: position 46,224,249 of record NC_134147.1, on the reverse strand, counting down.
CCCGTGGAAAAGAAATGTTGTGTAAAATATGTTGACTGTGAAGGAAAGGGGCTGAGTTTTAAGGGAATTTAGTCTTCCTTTAACCCATTGACTAAATTCAGCATTGTTTGAGCCTAAATTGATTTTGCAGAACAGAGAGCAAACATTTATTTGAAAAGTGAGCAGCTTGTTCCATTTCCATATGTTTTTAATTGTTGATTCCTTTGAGAAAAAGCCATTAATTGAGCCAAATTGTCCTTTGGATATGAGTTTTGCCATGTGGATCACTGCCTAAAAGGTGATAAATTAGGTGTTAAACTCACTTTGATAGTAACCTGCAATCTATTTTGAAAACAAAAGTGAAGGCTATTGGTTGACAGTCGGTGCCTATCACTCTGTACAGTAAATTCATTCAGTACCTGTCTGGATTGAAATGATTAACAGTAAGCCAGCAGTTCCAAGTTCTCTGCAACATTAGCCTTCTGACATCGCCATGTTTCTTACGTTAAGCCTCAGCAGCATTAATGTTGTAATCATTAAGATATCAGAGGCAGTCTGTGGACCTATATGTTTTACTGTTTCAATTTTTGGCACCTTTTAGTTCTACGAGAGTGCATAGAAACCAGGCAGGAATGTGTGCGAGGGGCTGGGGCTCAAGTTACAAGTAAAGCAATAATGCAATACAAGGGAATAATTAAACCTGAAATCCTTAGTGAGTCTTTATGCTTGTTTTCTGATTTTATGCATCAGCACAACCGGATCGCAAAAAAAAGCGAGCAGCGCTTTGACTCAACCACTTTCAAGATCACCAGCCAATTAAATGTATACAATTGGAGCGTGATTTGCATCTGTGTGCCCAGTACAGTTTATGTGCCCATGTGCTAGTGGTATTGGCCAAAGCAGGGGAAGAGAGGTGTTCCTGTAAGTCTGTAGATGCTGTCAAAGCACTAGAGAAATGCTAGCCCCTTCTTAGGCTCACTTTTGATAGCTGAAGGTGAACTGCGAGAAGTGTTCCAGTTACCTGGTATTACTGGGCAGCCAATCATAGAGTCATAGAATCCTACAGCTGGAAGAGACCTCAGGAGCTCATCAAGTCTTGCCCCCTGCCTAAAGCAGGACCACCCCCAACTGAATCAGCCCACCCAGGACTCTGTCAAGCTAGGACTTAAAAACTTCTAGGGCTGGAGATTCCACCACCGCTTTAGCTAAAGTGTTCCAGTGCTTCACCACCCTCCTCATGAAATAGTTTTTTCCAAATATCCAACCTGCATCTCCCACTCTGTAACTTGAGACCATTGCTCCTTGTCCAATCAGCGTACTCTGTTGGAAGGTGCCATATTTTACTGCATCACAGTGTGGTCGCAATTCACTTTAGAGTTCATCATTGACTGCAGAGATGTTAGAGGCAGCTGATCTTGGGCTTTTAGTTCTGATGCCACCAACATCATGTGTAAAGTTAAGAAAAGTGTACGATGACCAACATATCTATGTATATCTCCTTTCCCAGGAGGGAGTGTGGGAGCATTTGATTCCTGCTGCACCTCCCTTCTCTTTTTGCTCTACGCTGCTTCCCATCCACCTCTGAAGCACAGTGAAGGTTTTTGAAGAGAAGCTGGAAGCAGGCAAGGCATCAGGGAAGCTGGATGGTCTTTTACAGCTGCCTCAAACAGATGGTAGGAGTGAGGCGAGAGCCTGAGAAGTCTGAACGGAGGATAGTGATGTGGTCAGGCTGAGAAATCATTAAACCCTGCATGAGTGTTTCCTGGGTGGGAATGAATAGGGCGAAGAATTCTGAAGATTACCCAGCCGCAGTTAGCGGCCATGCCAGCTGGCCAAGTTTGTGGAGGTGGCCCAGCTATGAGAAGTGCTCTGATTACTTTTGGTGAAGGCGCTCCTCAGGCTAGCAATAACCAACACTGTTGATGTTTGGTTTTTGTAGATAAGTTAGAACTGGAATGACTGGCTGCAAGGAGAGCTGTGGAACAGGAACCTCTTAGTTTATAGAGGCACAATCGCCTGGATCAATTTATTTTCAGCCCCTTTCATTCAATAACTCAGTCACCCCCCACACTTTCAGTCTGACCTTGACATATCCAAGAGGTCTGTATTCTGGCTTTTCCAGTCACATACTGGAGATGCTAAGTCTTTGGCCTGGTCTACACTAGGGAACAAAATCGATCCCAGATACACAATTTTAGCTACACCATTAGCTGAGCTAGAATCAATGTATCTGAGTCAACTTTCTTCCCTAGTGAAGATCAGGCCTCTTTGGGCTTGTGCCAACATCCCTTGCTCCACATGATAGCAGGAATACGGGGGTCGATGGCTGAGTCTAGAGAGATCGAGTTTGCTACATCTTCACACACGTGGCAAAATCAAATGCCAGAAGGTCATTTGTGATGCATCGAATGCCCGGTAAATATAGACATACCCTTTAAGTTTGGGTTGTGTACAACATGGTGGCTGTCTGAGAAGGACTGAAGAAAGTCAGATAGACGTATCTTGGAGACAGGTCATGGGAATAGCCAGGCACAGCTCTGTTGAACTACAAGAGAAGTGTTTATTGCTCAATGTGGGGCTATTATGATATAAGTTTATTAGTTTTACAACACTCGCCCCATTAGTTCTGTGCCTTTTAGACATGACATATGAGCATCCATTTTTATTGGTTTAGGGTCATAGTTGAGATATGTAACCTCTTTCCCCATTCACGTGCTCTGTAATGGTGCACCAAGAATTAATTTAAAATTCAGTGCCGGCTTGAGTCTCAACGCTTATCAGTTTTGTAGTCTTATGTAGTTGATTGGGGCAAAGTGTTAGTATTTTTATGCAGCTTGTATCTTAGTTTTCTAAGTAAATACATTTCTCCTTGAAGGGAAATGGGTTAACAAAAATGTTGTGTGTGCAGCTGTGTAAAAGGACCACAGAGCTATACCAAGTGTCTAGATTGCTTCTGACTTTGCCAAAACAGTTTTGGGCTGCTGAATTGTAAGATGGACTTTTGCGCAAAAAATCTCTTTGCTACAGTATATCACACAAATACTACCCAACAAATAGGAGAAACTTTTCTTTTCTATAATCATAATCACCAGCGAAGGGTGGGGGAGATGTTACCTCTTCTTCCTCTCGTCCTGTTCAGTATGGCTATGTCTACATGACAGCCCTATTTCAAAATGTCTTATTTCAAAAGAACCCAACCAAACACTAAATGCATTTCAAAATAGGACTTAGCGCTTTGGGCCTAGAAATGTTATTTCAAAATAGCTATTTTGAAAAAATGCCATTGGAGTCCATTATGGTCTATTTTGAAAGAAGCATTATTCTTCAGGAAGTGAGGTTTACCAGAGTGGAAATAACACACCCGCTATTTTGAATTTATTTCAAAATAGCGAGTGTGTAATTTAGATACTGCCAAAGTTATTTTGAAATGATTGCTGTTATTTTGAGATAATTTGGCTATGTAGACATAGCCCATGGTTGCAGGATTCTTGCATTTTTACTCCTCTTTTTATGGGATCATGCATCTGTCCATTGCATTTGTTGCTGTTGTTTGAATGGCATCGCTAATAAAGTCTCCATGAAGAAATATAATTGCATAAAAACATAAAACATATCTTACAATAATAGTGGTCCTAGAAAGTCACCATGTTTAATGCATGCGACTAACTTGAATCACATGACCAGATATCGAAATTGCTCTAGATTTGCTATTTGCCAAGTCTAAGTAAAATGGGGAGCGGTATTTGCAAAAGGCAAGTAGCAGCGTTGTCCACTCCGTTCAAATAAAAAAAAAAAAAGATTCTAGTGAGAGTGGCTCCTGGCCCCTTTGCACTAGCATTGCTCCCTTCAGCTGTGAAAGGTCTTTTGGTGGAGCATTTGAATCTTAAGCAAGCAAAAGAGTCATATTGGACAAATGGTTTTATCCCGCCTCATGAGCCAATTCACAACAGCCAGATGTAGTAATGCAGGCTAATCAAAAGCAGCTAACATCCCTACAAGCAGTGCCGATATTGCTGTTCAGTTTTATTGCAGGGTTCATTCTTGTACTTTTCACAGTTCTAACAACTCATCATATGTGTAGCTGAAACTCATTTTAATACAGAAGGGGCTTCTTTTGGACTGTCTGCATACATTTCCACCTGCAGCTTTGGTGAGAAAATTGTCACATAATTGATACAACTCACGAACATTGTGAATTACAGCTCTCCTTGAGACTACAGCTGAATTTTAGTGCTGAACATCTTTATCAGACTGACTTTTCCCATGGCATTCACCACAATCGTGTTTTTTCTATAATACAGAAATGATCAAATTCATGTGATACTAAATGTTGCAGGAGTAGAATCCATGTTGTAGAAAGTTGTTGTAGGAATAGAATCCATGTCCCCTGATTCCCAGTCCAGTGCCCTATCACTGCTCAACACTTCTGTTCATGGTAATGAGATTCCCCCAGGGTGTTGTCAGGTAATTGCTCATCTGATTTAAAAGTGTTCTCATACAGATGTTATACTCCTTCTAACCAGCAGATATGCTTGCCTTGAGAATTCAATTTGTAAAGTTTCAGCAGATAAAAATTTCCTCTCTAATAGTTGATTGAAGAAAATCAATTCGTATCCGGTGTGCTATCAGACAATAGTTAACTGGATACACTGTTGCTTGTTTGTGGCAGTGGTGGGCTTGAATGAATTTTTCTTTTCCAAACTCCTTGAGCAGTTTCTGAAACCATTGCAGTTATAGTTAGTATCTCCACCCATTTTTTCATTCTACAATTGCTGGTGCTGCTGAGAAACTTTTAGACAATGCACTAGAAGAACAACATCACCTTGGATGTTAATTCCGGAAGAGAAGATACTGGTCTAGATGTGTCACTGATCTGATGCAGTGTGACCATTTGTACGTTATCAGATTTCACTCTATATAAAGTTTTGGAGTTTTTTGGTGTTTTTACTCTAGAGGTTTCCATTTACATGCGCTGTCTCTCAGTGTTGGAGATTCACTCTTGAGTCTCAAATTGTGCATTGCTTGGGCTTTACGGTGAGGTGGCACAGAGCAGGTTTGGTTCAGCACAGCCTTAACTCTTATGGGGCAGAAGCTATTAGCGCAAACATTGGTTTAATATAAGACCAAAGTGTCCTTTGGGGGGGAAAAAAAACTTAACTACCTCACAGAACTTAGCGTGCCTCTGAGGAACCTGTGTACAAATATTTCAGGTTACTTGTTACTTAATAGTTCGTTCTTTTTGAATTTGGGCTTATGTGTGCAAATACACTTTTCCCCCATTGGTTGATTATCTCTGAGCACTGTCCATAATAATTCTTTTAGCTCTTTCAGCCGTCTCTGATATTGTTGACTTGGGGGGCGGGTTAATGACAGATGTAAGATCTTTAAAAAATATGTAGGCATCTGCTCCTGTTGACTTGCCTGAAACCACTGGACGCTGAGTGCCTAGTACCTTCTGAGAATCCAGTAAAGCCACATGGCCCCACATTATTGTTGTTTGTATTGTGATGGTTCAGCTGTTCACTTGCTGAAATAAGAACCCCATTATCCTGTGCACATATAAAAGAGACAGTCCCCTGTACTGAGCTGGAGGCAATCTATATCAATAAACAGTAGGAAGGTAGAGACGTTCCAAAGGTCACACAGTAGGTGAGTAGTAGGGTTAGGAATAGAGTCCATGTCTCCTGATTCCCAGTCCAATGTCCTGTCACTGCTCAACACTTGCTCTTCAGAATAACTGAATTAAAAGCAACAAGAAGTCTTGTGGCATCTTATAAACTAACAGGTATTTTGGAGCATAAAGCTTATGCTCCAAAATATCTGTTAGTCTATAAGGTGCCGCATGACTTCTTGTTGTTCTCGAAGCTACAGACTAACATGGCTATCTCTCTGATACTTGAATTAAAAGCAAAACTGGAAACCACACAGTCCCAAAATAAGGAAAAATATGACCACCACCTTTTCCACACCTTGCTCTCAACCCAGGGAACCTCACATATTGCGCTGAGTTGCTAAATCCCAGATGGGTAAGAATTGGCCGTTAAGGTTAGGGATTCACTCAGCATTGTTCCAGGTGGGGTATCCTTGATGATCAGTTTCCACTGCTGGACTAAATCCCTACAGCTGCCCACTTAATAGCTGTTTGGTGAACGCAAAGGGATGCAACTGCTATGCCAAATGCAACAGGTGAGCTGGAGGCTTGTTGCATAACAGAGGAAGAGAAAGAGATCTCTGAGGCTGGGGATTCATTCAGGGTGTGGACAGAATGGCAACATCTTCCTCTTCCCATGGGACCATTTAATGATGTGAAGGACAGGGAGTTCTGTTCCACAGAAATGTTTCCAATTACAGTAAACTCTTTCATATTTGGCATTCAGTTATCCAGAACTCTCAAATAACTGGCCTGTTAACCATAAATAAATATTAGTTACATTTTCCATAAGTACAGTATAGAGAAAGTAAATATAAATAAATACAGCAAATAGGGCATACATTTACAGTGTACAATATTACTGTTGTTGGTAAGTGAAGTACTCGGCACACATTTTTGTTTGTTTCTTGATATTGAATCTTGTTTTTCTTTAATGTTATTCACTGCGAGGTATACCTCTGTATTATCCAGAATATTTGAATATTCAGCAACCTCCTGGTCCTGAGACTGCCACCTATGCAAGAGTATACTGTGCAAAAAGGAAGTTGTTTGGAAACCAACATCAGGTAGTTTGTATGGGCCCAAATCTCATGCAAGGGACCCGGAAAGTCCATTGGTGGCATGTTCTTCCAGCAGCCAACTGGCCATTTCCAAAGTGCTGGCATCCCTGTAAAACCACATTTTCTCTTGAGAGAAAACTGCATTGGCATACGTCTGATCAGCAGTATGTGACAACTGAAAAAGGGAAATAAGTCAGTTAGTATGAATCACAAATGGGGCACTTATTAAATCTGATGAATTAATCGTGCCCATAGGCACACACATCTATGTATTTGTTGTGCATGTCTTTAAGGGACCGGTCTACTATATAATGAAGTTTTATATTTCTGAACCTTTATGATTGAGCTCCCTGGTGACATGCTTTGTGGATTGTTGAAAAATGGTGATTTCACTTTAAGCTCTTAGGCTTTTCCTAATCTTGCTTGCAGGCTTGTGGACTCTGTAGGGAAGCATGCAGTCTAGACCTAGCAGCAGTCAACTTGCAGCCAGCCAGGCTAGACTAAGGTGGGATGAGTTGTACCTCTCTGGGTTAGGCAGTAGCCTGCTTTGTTTCTCTTTATATTGGGATTTCTGTGTGTTAGCATTTTGCATTCCTGAAAATCAGGTAGTGTTACGTTGCCACATTCCTGCAAGGGTACTTTGTGACCTAACCTCTCTGCCTGAACACTGTGAAACATAACATGCCTTCTCTTTTGATCGTAAAGTAAGAGAGAAACAAAAGTGGTCTTCCAGTGAGAAAAGAAGAGCTCTTAAAATGACATCTGATGTGAATTTGTGAATGAAAATTGTGCAACCTGCTGAGCTCCATATTGAGATTTTTTTTCTGGCTATATGGCTACCCCTTGGACTTTGGAAATAATAATTGTTCATACAAAATAGAGGTATTATTTGCACAAACAATTATGACTTCCAGTCAGAAGCCTGAAAGTAAATAAAGTTCCATCAACATGAAGGTTTGTTTGTTTTGTTCTCCCCCTCCCACCAATTTGTGCAAGAAACAGCACTTCTGACAGGTTTATCATCTTTTTCTGGGTCATCAAGTGAAGTCAGCTTTCCAAAAGCCCTGAGAAATGCAGTTCCTAGCATCTGCACAGTGGAAACAAATAACTAATCCCACCTCACTGAAGCCCAACTCAAAAGGCAATGCCTTTCTGCTTGGTAAAAGAGATCAAAATGTAGGCACCAGGATGAAAATCCTGGGGGACAAAAGGGCTGGAAAGTTTGTCTGAAATATGGCTAATAAATGAAAGTAAAACTCAAAGAAGCAAAATGGAATCTGTTGAAAGCTAATGAAGAGTTGAAACTAAATGCAGAGTTTATAAGGATGAGAAATCTGAACCTGAGAGCTCAGAAATGTTTTGCTTGAAGTAACCTCCAGAAGCATTACAAGCTCAGAAGTCTCCTTCTCTATTGCTGGGCAGCTTAGGGGCCTTCCTCAAAAGCAGTGAGACAAACTTTCAGTGGTTTAAATGTTGGATGAGTAATGCGAGCAGGCAAGAAAAATTAGTAATCACTAGGAACGCTAGAACCTAGCTTAGGTGCATGATCGTTTACCACGGTGTAAAAATATGAAAACATTACAAGTGTAGGCTGAAAGCACATTCTTATTTTTCCCAGCAAAGTTTTACAGTGTTCTTCTGTTTAGTAGTTCTCTAACAATTTCTGCATGGGAATGGAATTGGGTGAAGCTGTTACATTGCTCATTAGCAAAGAAGGACGGGCCTCTCTGACCTTGAGATATCGTTTACTGATTTTTCAACAGTTGTGACTGTGATGTTATTGGGTTCTCCATGAAACTGATGTGTGTGGAACTTTGCTAGTGGCGGTGTGATCTGTAACAAACATGCATTTTTGGGTGGATTAGGTGGCTACTTGGCCACATGTTCATTTACATTGTCATATGAGAAAGGTGGAAGTATCTGTTTGCTTGTACTTCTTTATTGGGATGGAGGAAAGACCATGGACCCTATGTAGCCAAAAGTAAAAAGAGAGCTTCTTGAGTCATTCCTGGACATCTTCTCCCTGCCTCCTTTGCAGTCAATTGTAAAAGAATTTAAAGTGAATGAACTCTAATATTTAAGTATAAGGCAGATTTTGGATGACAAGACATGGTTCTTAATGGAATAAAATACACACCGCTGGGGTGACTCAGCAGATGGCTGAAGGCTTTAGGAGGACTGTAGCCTGGCTGTCCTGTGCAGCTTTTGAAGGTGATCTCTCAGGATCTCCAGGAACAACAGGATTTTCATCTAATTATTTGGCGGTTGGGTGGGGGTTGTGGAGAGGCTGGAGTAAGAGCATTAGAGTTTCAACAGAACTGGACAGAGGAATGTCCCCTGTGATCAGGGGAAGAGGTGTTCTGGCTCCCCCCCGACACAACTGCTCCTACAGGTGAGACAAGCAGATGTGGAATATTTCCAGTTCGTGGTGACTGAGGACTCTTTGGGTGGTATGAGGGACTGAGGTAACACTGTGCACAGGGCAAGTGTAGATTAAAAATGAGAGGTGACCGTGGTTTTGTATTTTTGTTCTGTTACATCAGAATTCTTCATCTCAGTTTCTTTTGCATTACTTGTCCTTCATTCACTGACATGGGCAGCATTTTAATCATGTGAGTAAACAGAAGCATGCTGGACCAGACCAGGGAAAAATTAGTGGCCACATCCACAGCCAGAATTATCAAGTCTAGAGGAAAGATTTTGTATTTCCTTCTACCGGGAGGGAAAGGGGGGGAAAAAAAAAACCAAAAAACCAAAGCGCAATCTGCAGGGGAGGAGGTATCTTAACTCTGAAAGGATGGAGTGAACAGTCCTAATCTAGGGACCCTGATGGAGACAGCTGGGGTTGGATTTAATCTTACTGGTCATTAGTGTTACGAGTGGCCTGACCCCGAAGGAAGGTGTCTGGAGTGTATGTGGGGAAGCGGAACTGGCGCCGACGCAGCCAGCAGGTGGAGCAAAATAAGGCAGCTGCAGATATGTTCGTATACCTTCTCTACTGTCCTGGGTTTCCCTGCCAGGGTGCATATTTAGCCTGAGGCTTCTGGATTTCTTTTAAACCAAAACACTTATAATCCATGTAACAAAGCTGGGCTGGTATCTCAGCATGCTCCTAAGCTTGGCCGTTGTATTTCATGTCCTGACCCTTTGTCTGTCTTTGGAGTATAAACTCTTCAGGGCCAAGATTGTCTCCCTTCTGCATTTGTACAACAATGCAACACGGCTGAGTCCTCCTCACAGTATGTCTGTCGGGGCGCTTTGGGCACTACTTTAATATGAAAAATGACTGCTAGTGCTGGCTTTCTGTGCATGATTAAAGCAACAGAAAGCTCAGAATGGAGGCAAGTGACCTACTGTGACTGCCGCAGTCCATCAAAGAGGGATATGACAACCCCAGCCTTTGAATGTGGTTGAAATAGAAGCAAATTCAGTTAGCGCATAAAATGGTCAATGTGTAGTTAAAGGAAGACACAGTTCCCTTGTTGCAGTCAGGTTCTTGGGTCTATAGGGGATTCCTGAGGCAGGGCATCACTCAGTTTCTGCCTGAGGAAATGTGTGTCTTTCCACGGCTGAAGCTGAGCACTTGATGTAGTGAGAACTAGCTCCAGGGAGGGAACCTCACTGCCTGTCAGAATGTCACCTTGTTATTCAGGAGAATCTTCCTCCTGTCCAGGGCAAGGAACCAACACCCCACCATGTGGGAAAAGTGAGTATGTGACAGGAGGTTATTCCCCTTACTTGTCTAAAACTGAGTTTTTAACGAGTGATATGGCCATGACGTAGGAACCCAAGTGCAGATCTGTGATCGTGGATTTTACCTTGGAGAGATGTAGCCATGAAGAGAAGCCAAGAACAGTTAAATTTTTGGAGGGAGTTGTGGGGGTTGGAGGAGGGTCGGGAATGGGGTTATGTGACACATGCTGTAAATACAGGGTGAGCTTCCTAACCCTGACTGACACAACCTGCCTCCAAACACTGAAGAGTCTCTATTTGGGCAGTAATAATTGTGCCATGACGTGGTTAAGATTACAATAACAGCAAGGTTATGATAGGCAAGAGAATCAATGGATGCAGGAACGTGACTGAATATTTTGCTTGTTGCATGTGAATTATGCTTGCCACAATCTGCATCAGATTGTTGGTGAGGAGAGCATTTGCTTGTCTGTTCCTCTCAAATCTCTTGAGCTACTGAAACTCAAGGCTGGAACAAAAAATCTAAACTGAGAGGCATAAGAACAGTAATACTGCAAATGTTTCCAATGATACAGGATGCATTTTTGCTCCACTGGAACGGCAGGGACCCAGGCAAATTCCAATCTCCTGTTTAAAATGCATTTTGTGTGTGGATGCTCCACAAGTTTTATTGACAAACCCAGGGTTTTGTTGGCAAAACTCACTAGTGTAACTGGAGCCTTGGATTCTTTGCCATGAAACTAACAAACAGAGGTAACACAATTCAACTTCGTTTAAAGTGTATAAGGTTGGATAGTTTCCAAATCATGTTAATACATCTGACTTTTTGGGACCATTTATTCCATCTTATTTAAAACAACAGGACGCCAACCCTAATTTTTAATAATTGAAAAGGCTGCTAAGTAAGGAGGCCCATGCTTTGAATTTGGGAATATCCTTCCATAGTTAATTAGTGGAAGCCCTATAAAGGTCCCATTCCTGCAACAACTTCACTTGATGCAAATGGAATTTAGTCCTTTAGAATTTAATAGAGCTGCTTGTGGTACATAAAGATATGCCCATATGTAAGTCACTGAAGGATTAAAGGCTAATTGAATCCTTTAGGGCTGGATTAGACAAAACACTGGATGGCACAATCCAACTGCTGTAATATTTTAACAGGTGAAGTAGGAAGAAAACTCTAATATTATTTCCCTGAGCATTTTTAAATGAAAAAAAAAGCTCAAAGAGGTTTACACACAATTGATTTTTGTGAAAAAAGGCAACAAAGTTTAAATTTCATGTTGAACAAAACACATTTTTGTTTTGAACTTTTCTCAAAAAATCATTTTGCCAATTGTTTTTACAATTGTTTATCTTGATTTTTATTTGATGAGGCTGAACTACAACATTTGTAAAATTTCAAACATGTCTCCAGACTAGGATGTTTCTATCTGATTTTAATGAAGCGACAATTTTACAGACATCTTTGCAGTGTCAGTATTTGATCAGGACCTTTTATTCTGCCTCAGCTTGCTGGTGGATAGTAAACAATTGAATTTGGCGAGGAAGGCACAAGCTGCTCATTGCAGAGATCTCTTGCTAAAAGTTAGATTGATTTCAAAAGTGCGATTATTTCTGTTCATTCACAATATCAGAATTTGCCCTATGTTTCTATAAATGATTGAGAGGAAGTTTTGATCCAGTTGCTGTGTATTGCTTTACATTGTGGCATCAGAGTAGGTATTTTGTCTTTAGATCTTTGGTCTTGTAGGTGTATTATGGAAATGAATAGCTATCAGAAAGATATTTAGTATATCTAACATCTCATACCATTCAGACTTAGCTGGTTTTGTCTTTTAATTCAGATCTGCAAAATCTAATACATGTCAGAAAAGATTTTAGGGAAATAGCGATCATTCCAGTTGTACTAAAAGGTAATAATTGTGATATAGATGAGAGCCCCCAGTGTAAAATTTAACAGTTTTCTGTATATCATCTCTTCTGCCATTTTGTACCTCCTTGCTTTGGCTGTTGAAAGAGAATCCTCTTCGTCTTCATATTATTTTATTCCCCACAAGGTCATTTGAATTAGACAAACAATAAAACCTCTCAGAGTGTGCATGGGGGAAGGTTCTGTGAATCTCATTATAAATTCTTGAAGGAAACTTGTTAGCAGAGACAGGGATAGTTATGGATAATTCTGACTTTACCCATATCCATGTAAAACAAGCAAAAGGAAGTTGTTCTTCACACAGCACACAGTCAACCTGTGGAACTCCTTGCCAGAGAAGGCTGTGAAGACTGGGACTATAATAGGGTTTAAAAAAGAGCTGAATAAGTTCATGGAGGTTATTCCATCACTGGCAGTTAGAGAGGATGGGTATGAATAGTATCTCAAGCCTCTTGTTTTCTAGAAGCTGGGAGTGGTTGACAGGGGATGGATCACTTAATGATTATCTATTCTGTTCACTCCCTCTGGGGCATCTGGCATTGGCCACTGTTGGAAAACCGGATACTGGGCCAGATGGACCTTTGGTCTGACCCAGTATGGCCGTTCTTATGTCCTTATCCCCAGGTTTCGTACAATTCAAAAGTTGAACGTAACTCCTCTCTTAATACTAGAAATTAGGGGGAAAAACCAGAATAAATGTGAATAGTCCAATGATCAAAGAGGCTTTTTATAAGCCTTGGCTATAAGAGAATGAGAACATCCTGGAGTGAAAACAAAATGAGGAAGGATGTTCAAAGCATATTAGAAAATGTTGCTACCTCGATGCAGCTGGGAGAGATTGGTGTGCTGTTTTCATATATATCACACACTCGCACATGCTGTTTATTAAATTTCAGATTTGTTCAGCTAGAAGCAGGGTATGGATTTTTAAAACATGCTTTTCACAGTGATATTTCTCCATTTGTCAGATTAAATAGCCACCGTAAAAGTATACTCCACTGGAATAATTAAAAGCAATTCGTTCGATACATTTATAAATACTAAACTGAAATCTAGCAATTGTCCACTGAAAAATAATCTGCAGCGAAATCTGATAGCCCTGCAGCGGAACGTGTAGTGAGGCTGAATGCACAAGGGAACTGTAGTCAGCATTGTGGTGTCGGCAGGTATTTAACAAATCAGGAGGCAAAAGGAGCTTTGAAAAGAAATCAATTTAAGTGAAAAGAACACATTTATCAGAGGTTTGATTAAACAATACAAAGGTGTCAGAGAAAGACTGGAGACTTCAGTAATAACAGAGTGGCTCACCCTGTTAGGTACAGGGATCACTACAGAATGATTTGTATCTAATGGAATCTACATTATGGTTGGACAGACAATGAAGAAACATCAACCCCACCTTCTCTGCTCTGGCTGCGTAAAATAGAATTCCTGCCAATTGCAATAGTAATGCTGCTGTCTATCTCTGTATCTTGTAAAGGTATATGTCCTGCAGCCCTTGCTTAGGTGAATTACCCAACCAAATTTAAGGTGATTGAGGAATTGACATGTGTAAGTGTTGCAAAATTGGGCCCATATGGCATATAAGCACTTTGGGTATGTTTACACTTAACGGGAGATTGACTGTTCAGGGTCGATCTCCTGGAGTTCGATTTCATGTGTCTGAAATCGATCTTGCTGGGGTCCACAGTCAACCCCCTATATTCCTGCTCTTGCAAGGAGTAAGGGAGGTCAATGGGAGAAACGCTCTCGTCAACCTCCCTCAGTGAAGACAGAGCTTACAGTTGACTGCAGATATAGCGATTCTAGCTACACAATTGCCGTAGCTAGAATTGCATATCTGCAGTTGACTGTAAGGTCTTTGTGTCAGTCTGTTGAGTATGTATAGATGGAGATGTTCACGCACACACGTTGTTAGCCTTCAAAAGAGAATATGTTAGACCTAATTCTCATCTGTTTTGTGACCTCAAGAGTGCTTTATTGTTGCCAAGAAATTCTCCTCTTCCCCATGTTATGAGAAGTAAATGTTAAATAAATTGAATTTTAATGTTTATCATTGTCCCAAAGGAAGATAGAACCATTAGCTAATGACTACAGTGATGAACAAATTGTATTTAAATTTGGAATAATATTTGATATGCTATGTTATTAATGGCAGTTTGGGTTTTAAAAAACTTTACAAATACAAAAATTGTAGTGTGAGTTATTCATGCAGTATGATATTTTAAGTAGAATAAATACTGAATCTGTTTTCCTCTAGAACTTTCAGGCGTTAAATATAACACATTTAGCGAGACTACCATACCGTTCAATTGCAATGGAATGTTAAATTACACTCGAGTTACCCATTTCCTTAGAATAGCCTCCTCTTAAGTTTACTATAACAGTAGAATGGGACTAGTAATTATGACGGAATGTTATCCCAGAGATTAAAATTCCTATTCTATGCATCAGAGCATTATTTTTTATTGTGGGAGTTGCAAGTATATTTTATAAATGTTAATGATGTGTTTATACTGTTTAATATTTATCCATTCCCGCAAAATAAAACTTTAAAGCTCCGCGCTTTAAAAATAATTTAATTTGATTTTTGATTGATTAAAATATGTCCACAGTGTCTTGTTTTTTAAAGCCTCTGGGGTGTATGCAAGTATCAGTTACCAACCCAAGATTTGGACAACTGTCATTTGAAATCACTGCCCTTCCCTCAGGTTACTCCAGAAGCTGTCCCATTCAGCACCAAAGTGTGCATAAAATGTTGAGCAATGTCTTTAAGGGCAGCAAGCTTGGGTTTTGTTATAGAGACAGAACTGGATCTAGATTGTGCGTCTCTCGGTGCACAAAGCCTACCAGAAGCTTAGCATTAAGAGGTATTCTTAATGTGACCTGTTTGCATGAAGGTAAATGTCATTCCATATGAAGTGCTCATGAAAGGCCCTCTGTGCTGCTGAAATCTCATTTGAGACCTTGCTGTGTGATGACATTAATGCTTGGGGCTTGATGCTGCCTTTTGCATTGGGGCAGATTCGCTTGGGGTGCCTGTACAGAGGAGAACTAGGATCAGAGCCACATGGGGGCTTCCAGGCTCAACAGCCAGAAATGCAACTGAAAACAAAAGATGTGCCACTGTACGCTCTGGTGAATGGGTGGAATGTGTGTTGCGTAAAGGGGCATCGTCCGCTTGAAATCCAGTCAATTTAAATAAAAACTGATCTAAAGTCCTTTCATTTTCTGCATTTGACTGCTTTCCAATGTGTTTGATAGGTCTGTGAAGTTAATGCTTTTCTCTCCTGGGTTTGGCTAGATTCCAATCATTGTCTTGGGTTCATGCTGTTGATTGCAAGGTGTCAGGTTAATATTCACATATCAACAAAACCTTGTTGTGGGTTACAGCAAGACCTTGTTTCAGCCTCCTTGATTTCAGCCAGATGTTGGCCATAGACCTCAGGAGGACTGGTAAGGAGCAGTGGTACGCAAGAGGAAATAATTGCATCTCTTCTAGCTATAGTAAACTTGGGTGTTACTTGTACAATGAGTGGAAAGATATGTAATTTCTTTTTAAGTTGCTGATGTCTCTTTAACACCACTAACAAGTAAGGAGGTCAGCGTCCAAGAGGACATAAATAGCAACCCAGTGTAGAGAACTCTACATTTTATTGTCGCCTTTGTGACCTCTGAATTGGACCAGCTGTGTTCAGAGCAGGATCTACAAAGGAAAGTAGGTTACCATCTTTCGTGTCAAATGCTGGCAGCACAAGGCCATCTTCGCCGCTGCCTCAACTTGAGATTCCAGGAGCATTAAGTTACCTGCTTGCAAACCTGATTGATCAAAGCATGGGATGGCACATGCATTCACAGTGGACTGAGTGGGTGCTACCCCAGCACATATTCCAAATAGTACAGGTTGAACCTCTCTTGTCAGGCACCCTCAGGATTGGACCAGTGCCAGGGGAGAGAATTTGCCAGACCATGGGAGGTCAATATTGTCTAGCAGCATTAATGACATTTACATTGCTCACTGGGTTCTTAGAAGTCATTTAGAGGTAACTTAGAGCTAACTAACAGCACAGAACACTTGAGAGCCAGGACTGGTGGATGTAAATAAACTTTATTGGACCATGGGAAACTTGGCCACATCCATGATAAGTGGTTGTCCAGCTAACTAATATCATGCTGGATTATGGATGTTGCTGGATGAGAGGGTGCCAGACTAGAGAGGCTCGGTCTGCATCCATATGACCCACTTGCATTACCTCTGCCTGGTTAACACAGCAGCAGAGTGAGCTTGTTTACACCTGTTGCTGTCTTTGCTGGATTTTTTCAGATGGATGGACAGAATGCTATGAAGCAGAATCTTTCTAGAATGATGATGGCCAACTGATTTTCTGTGTCCTAAGGGCTTCCGTGGAACTTCTCATGGAAACAAACACCCACCATCAGACAAGTAGTAAAATGAAGCCCTTAGTGTCTCAACATTTGATTAAAGATTTTATTATCAGATCCGTTCGAAAAGCCATCTGTTAAGTAAAACATTAATGTGTATATGTTCTCGTAGCGAATTAATCAAGATTTTGTAGGGGTTCACATTCAAAATGTTGATATGATTGTTATTACCTGTTCTAATATCACAGAAATAAGCTAAGCATTACCTGTCTTCTACTAGTTGATGAACCAACTAGATTGTACTCAAGTACCCAGAAATGAAAGCAGCTGTACTTTTACTCAAGTTAACTTTTTGGGTACCTTTGTCACCTCTGCATCTGAGCCATGTAAGATAAACAAGCACATACACAGAGATATTTTTTTCCGGCAAATGTCTGCAAAGGACGTCCCGGATGTTCAACTATACGGAGTTCAGTGCTAAAGTTAAATTTAAATTATTGTCAGACAGGTAAGAATGGGAAAAGATACAGTCAGGGCTCTAATGTCTTCTCTTTACTTTGAATGTTATCATCATATTATAATTATTATATAATATATGGTAAATATTTATAAACAGAAAACAAACAATGAAACCATAGTGAATAGATTACTGTAAATGTATTGAAGTCTAGTTTCAGAAACGTCTGAAGTTTAATTGCTCATTGTGATCAATATTGCTTCCTTCTACCCCAACCTTTGCCCTTTTATACGTTTACTTCCAGGGGAATGATATCTTATACGTGAGACTACATTTTTATTTGATATTATGTATTATTTTTGTGCAGTGCACAAAAACATATAATCTCTAAATATAGATCCTTTTGGTGTAGTAATTACTGCTTTTTTGCCAACTGCAAGAGCAATTAAGCATCAGCTAATGAACAGGTTCTACATTATAGTTTATTCTTGTTCTCTTAATAGGTCTTATCTCACTAAATAGCTTTCTTCCAACAGAAAAAAAATGTCTAAATTCATTACACACTTTACAACAAATGACCAAGAAAGCTTAATCCTTTTCTCTTTAAGGCAATTTCAGGATTTTTTTCAGGTACATCTTTTTGTGGAAATAAAAATTCCATTTACATTTTATACCCATTTTACTTTAACTTCGGCAGCCAGCTTTAGAGTACTGAATTGCTTTACCTGAAGGCCCGTGAGATAGGCTTTCAGTTGAAACAATGGGACTTATACTACATCACCAAGGCTTTCTACTCCAAAAGCAAATGTGCATTTCATCCTTTGCATTGTTAGCCAACAAATGAAGAGAGACAGCTTCTCTGAAAGTTATGTTTAGCAGCCTTGTTTGTTGCCCTTTTGCCTCATAAATTAAAGCACTGTTTATTGAAACTTTTAAAGACTGGCTAATATAAAATTGATGCGGGGCATGATATTATGTCGTGCACTATATAATGCACAAGGGAGCCAATGAAAATGGAAAAGGCCAAGAGGGCCGCAGGCAGTGCCCTGAATTCTTGCTATTTTATTGCAAATCTCACTGTATTTTGTGTTTTTCCTTAAGCCCCAAGTGCTGGAACCTTGTGGTCAAATAAAAACTCATCGGATTTCATGGGAAAAACAAAGTTTTGTGGCTGAAGTAAGCGCATGAAAATGTGATTAATGGCTACCTTCAAGTCTTGTGAACCAAAAGTCTTAATAAAAGGACCCAAAATGATGT
Source organism: Carettochelys insculpta (assembly GCF_033958435.1). NCBI lineage: Eukaryota > Metazoa > Chordata > Testudines > Carettochelyidae > Carettochelys > Carettochelys insculpta. The sequence goes on along the minus strand of NC_134147.1, from coordinate 46,205,836 downwards.
GGCCTTTTGCCAGGGCTGATCCCCACTCTGAGTGTGGAAAGTGGGGGCCCACAAAAACCTTATGAATACCTTGCCTCTATAGGGTCCACTTAAAAAAGGCTCCCGAGGGTCACATATTCCCTGACCCTGGGGGGTAGTGCATCCATCACCCCCCCCACACACACACCTGGTTCAGATGGACTTGGAAACAAAGATAAGAAATAAGATGTAATCTGATAGGTGACCCTTTTGGCCTAGACAGGCATTCACCCAGACAGTCCTTTAGGACACAAAAATGAAATCCTTGCCTTTAAAAGTACTTTTGTCACAAAACAAAAGATGAAAAAATACCAAAAAAGTAAAAAACATACTTGGTTGCTGTGTGTCACCAAAGCAACTAAAATGATCAAGATTAGAGCACAGAGAATTACTTTCCTGGGATTCCTCTTACAAGTTACAGTGTACAGAGGGAAACAAAAAGCATTCAGGTAGCACTTTAAAGACTGGCACAATAATTTATTAGGTGAGCTTTTGTGGGACAGACCCACTTCTTCAGACCATAGCCACTGAAGAACAGACTCAATATTTAAGGCATAGAGAACCAAAAACAGTAATCAGTAATCAGAAAGCTCACCTAATAAATTATTTTGTTAGACTTTAAATTGGTACTTGACTGCTTTTTTGACTGGAATCATCTCATCGGAGTTAGCTTCGAACCAGTCGTTCGTGTTTCTAGCTCTTCTTCCAAACACCGACAAGGCCGTGCTGTAAACTGTATCCCTCAGATGTTGCCATTTGGATGTCACATCGGCGCCCCCGGCACTGCTGCGCAGATTTTCCTGGAGGATCTCTCTGAACTTTTCAGCTTTCTCCGAGTTTGCCGTCTTTGTGGCGTCAATGCGGGGCCTTCCAGCAGGTTTAGAGCGGTACAGCTTCTTGGGTCTCAGCTTGAGTTTGGAGCAAACTAGCGAATGATCTGTATCACAGTCAGCACTGTGATAGCTGCGTGTCAGAAGGACGTTTTTGAGGTTATTACGCCTAGTGATGACCACGTCTAGTTGATGCCAGTGCTTTGAGCGTGGGTGTCTCCACGACACTCTGTGCTGTGGCTTCGTTCGGAAGAATGTGTTTGTGATGCACAGATTGTGGTATGTGCACAGTTCAAGGAGACGCTGTCCATTGTCTTTCATTTTTCCCACACTGAAGTGCCCGAAGCAGGAAGGCTATGAGGCCCAATCAGCTCCAGCTCTTGCATTGAAGTCACCCAAGATGTACAGTTGTTCATGAGCAGGTATTTGCGCTACAGCAGCACTAAGCACATCATAGAACTTGTCTTTTACTTCTGGTGTGGCGTACAGGGTTGGAGCATAAGTACTGATCAGGTGGACGGGACCGGCGCAAGTTTGAAGCGTGATCTGAAGAAGTCTTTCTGATCCACCCATGACTAATTCCACCATTTGTAGAAGGGTGTTTGACAGCAAAGCCAACACCATGCTCTCTGGGTTCTTCTTGGGCTTTACCCTGCCAGAAAAAGGTGTAGTCCTTTTCCTTTAGAGATCCCGAATCTGCGAGTCACGTCTCTTGCAGTCCAGCGATATCAACTCGGAGCTTCTTCAGTTCCTCGTTGACGACAGCAGTCTTTCGGGTGTCACTGATGGCCTGAAGATCTTCAGTCAAGCCTGTCAGCATGGTCTGCACATTCCAGCAAGCAAGCTTAAATTGTTGGTGTTTCTCATTTCTTGTTGATTTTCTTATTGGTTTGCCTGGTGCCCAAATTTCAGTCACTTGTCAGGTTCAGGAACCTTAAGCCTCACGCACCCAGCGAGGCAGGTGAACTGTGGCGGGACAGTACCCTATTGGCTGGGGGCTGCCCAGCTTGAGGCGGGCGGTGACTGTCCAGTGAGATGCGAGGATCTCTCCCACCGTCAAAGGCAACCCCTGGCGCTCGTTCTCTATGCCAATCGAGCAAGAGCTTATAACCGGTATCTGTTGCCTCCCGTGTTGACACAACGCTGTTCAGCAATGCCGGAGTACCTCTCCAGGCGCGAGCCTGGGCACTTATTATGGAGTCTCTGGGCTGCCCAGACACCAATGTCCCCCTCTTGGCTTTACTGATATAGTCCAAAGGAGAGGATAACCTCCACGTCTGGTACCAGCTCAGCTGCAGGAGTTGCCTGGACAGTGCCAGAAGTTGACACCGAACCGCCTTCGGACTCCACTCCTGATCTTCTGTCAGGGTTTACTCCCTTAGCCTTGCTCCTTCCCAGGATAACCCACAAGGCAGTGGGGTGTGGAGAATGTGGTTATGGATCCCTCTACTTCATACCTCCCTGTCACCACGAGTCACCATAGCTTACTGTGGAGCAATGACCTCATATCCCCGGGACCCTCCTCCCCACCTTTTGCTCCCCAGCCACCATCACCATAGGACCCTCCCTGACCTACTACCCCCATCTGCTCCCATGTCCCCCCTCCTCACTGCACTGACCCCTCTCCCCCCAGCTGCTCTCAGTGCCCCCAGGTCCACCTTCCCCCATCGCTCTTCAGGCTCGTCTCTTCAGAGACTCCTTTTGCTGATAGTGCTGCCTTGCAGGGCACAGGTGGAACACCATACCTGAAAAGGACAACAAACGCGGGGCTCCTCCCTTGGTGAACTCCCAGAGGCAAACTCCCTTCCCTGTTAGCTGCTGCCCCTGTTCACTGCTCACAAGAGAGTGTGGAATAACAACAAGCTGTACACTCACACCAACATGCAAGTCTACAGAGCCTGCATCCTCAGCACCCGCCTTTATGGCAGCGACACTTGGACCCTGTATGCCCGCCAGGAAAAGAGGCTGAACGTCTTCCACTTGCGCTGCCTCAGGTGCATCCTTGGAATATCATGGAAGGACAGAGTGACCAACACCACCGTCCTCGAGCAAGCTGGAATCCCAACCATGCACACCCTCCTCAGGCAGCGTTGGCTCTGCTGGCTTGGCCACGTCGACAGGATGAATGATGAAAGGATTCCAAAAGACATCCTGTATGGTGAGCTAGCCTCTGGCAAAAGACCTCCCGGATGCCCCCAGTTGTGCTACAAAGATGTCTGCAAGAGAGACCTCAGAGAGGTAGACATTGAGCTGGACAATTGGGAAGAACTAGCAAACGACCGCAGCAGATGGAGGCAGGGGTTACACAAGGGCCTTCAGAAGGGTGAGATGAGGATCAGACAGCTAGCAGAGGAGAAGCGAGTTCACAGAAGCCACACTAAGGACTTGCCAGACACCCACCATGTCTGCAAGACATGCAGCAAGGACTGTCACTCTCGTGTGGGTCTTCATAGTCACAGTAGATGCTGTAAATGAAGTCCTCAATTGAAACTATAAAGGGCGCGATCCATAGTCTATGCAGACTGAAGGATGCCTACTACTACTACTGCTTTTTTGTTTTAATTTTAGGAAAGTAATGGGTAGTAAAACAGAAACCATCAAAATGCCACTAAATAAAGTCATGGTTCCCCTACACCTTGAACACAGTGCGCAGTTTGGTTACTTCATCTCAGGGGCTTGTTTGCATACTTGGCTTAATCTAATTCTTGACCTTTCCCCCCCCCACACCTCTCTACTCTCTGATTTGCTCATCTTGATAATTTTTTTCTGATTTTGTCCTCCTTGCTCACTGTTTTTGGTTCCCTGTGCATTAAATATTGAGTCTGTTCTCATCTGGCTATGGTCTGAAGAAGTGGGTCTGTCCCCCGAAAGCTCACCTAATAAATTATTGTGCTAGTCTTTAAAGTGCTACTTGACTGCTTTTTGTTTTGATAGTGTATAGACTAGCACGGCTCCCTCTCTGTTACTGTACAGAGGGAAAATACATCAACCTGTCTAGAAAGTCCCCCGCCAAATCCAAAATAAAAATAACCTGATTGCATCTGTCTAAACATTTCCTTTCTCCTTACATATCTATATGCTGATTATGATGTGGCCAGGATATTATCTTGGTCTGTGTCCTTCTGCTTCAGCCTAGAAAAAAGACCATTCAGCTTGCAATTGTTTTCATTCAAAAATAGATCCCTCTCTCCCCATTGGCTTACCAGGCTGCTTCTATAGAGATTCTGCCCCCCCACACCACCACCCTGGATTAACCCTTTACAGGCATGCATTCATGACACTCTTTTCTAAAAAATACCTTTGCTTGAAGATCATGTTTTGGGACACATCATTCTTTACTTCTGAGCACTCGGGATTGACGGTATTGTAACTGGATGAGCAAGTCTGCATAGAAGCATCTGCCAATCTCCTTCACTGCTTCTAGCCACAGTGGGGAAGCTGAGCTCCACTGGCTCTTCTCATCTGATGGGAAAAACCTATAATGGGGTTTTCTGAAGTTCCCTGTTTAGCTGTTTACTAAAAGGCCTATGAGTCCTGCTCAGAGAGAACTTAGTCGCCGGCCCTCTTCTTTTAACCCCTTCCTGGAAGAATTCCATGGTAGATGTAGATCACCATGTTGTGTTCACGGTCAGTGGGAAATCAAGGTGTCAGGCATGTAAGAAATTAGAATGGAGTCTGTTGGCATTTTTATTTTCCCCCTGTTAAAATGTCAGCATTTTAGAGCTGAATTTGTATGTGCTGCACTAAATTCCACACTTGGCTTTATGGTCCCGATTGAGCAAAGCTCTTAAATACACTTAACTGGAAGCATCTGAATAAACCCGCCAATTCAACAGGTTACCAAAGTCAACTTCAGGCATGTGAGTATCCCAGTTTAAAGTTTGGTGAGCGCTTAAATGCTGAATCAGGACCTAGGAAAAGAAAGGTTCATTATAACGTGATCTCTGAACAAGAAAACAATCCTACACTGACCTGACATTCTCACAACCTTAACAAAAGTAAAGCCACATACATGACTGTGCTGTGATGTGGAAGTGTGGGGTGTTTCTAGGCAAAACCTTGTCATGCTAGTTTGTTTTTCGAATATTTGTGGAGGCTCCCTGGCGCAAGGGAAAGGGAAATCTATGCTAGCCTCATGCATCGCTCCATTTTCAAGCCATCAGACTATGAGCATTACACTGCATGATTTGCATAAGACAATAGAGGGTTGTGGGGTTTTTCATACACCACTTAATCTAGGAATAAACTGAAACTGTGAAGTAAACTCTAGTGGCCTGGTGAAGTAAAGCAGATCAATAAGGTCTGTCTCAATAACTACTAGTTTAATGAACTTACGCTTCCTACTTTAGCAGATTTTTTGGCTTTAGTATATTCTCAGTATAAACAGTTGCATCCAAATTTACTTTAGAATGGACACTATACTTTTTTCCCACTACCATGAAAAACTGATGGGACTGGGGAGACTGACTGGCCTTTATAAGAGTTCATTTTCCAATGTCTATCATACACTTGTTGAAAATGTGTTTACAACACAGGTGGTTTTTTTTTTCTTTTTTTAATAGCATAATGAAATACAGGGCAAACAGTGAAACTCACCAGTTTCAAAAAACAAAAACATCTTAACGCATCCTAACAGCAGACCCTGACTTCAGAGTGAGTACCGAGCGTCAGGTGTGACCATGCATTTTTTTCAGAAGAAAACCTGCATGTGCGAGGCATGTGTGTGATACAAGTATCTCTACAAAACGGCTTGAATAAGATCAAAATGCCTCCAATTTTATAAAATGTCCCTCTCCTGGTTTAGACTGTGTAATGTATGAGGAGTGCGGGTTGGGATAAACACAGCTTGGAAATCAATCTACTGTAGTATCTTTCTTGGTTACTAGCAGAATAAAGGCTGATCCAATAGAAAATTGCTGTAGCTCTTCTGAGCAGCAGATGGTGGGAGGCCTGCAGGGCTGGTATGAGCTCCTTCTGCTTTCTCAGGTCTTTGGTTCTGTGAAAAGTCTTGAAGATTTTTTGTTTGTTCCTGGTACTGGCATCTTTTCAACTTTGGCAAATGGTAATGGACCTTGTTGTATTGCCATTCTCAGCTATTCAAAAGTCAGGAGACAGATGCCTTCCTCTCCCAAATTCAAGAGATTAGTTTAATCCATTCCCCATTCATATTTTTCAAGCTTGCCTGTGCAACCATGGGTACTGGAAACTCACCTTAAAAATGTGATTCAATCTCATGAATGAATTGCCCGCTAGCATACATGAAATGCTTGTCCTACGGTCTCTGGATCCCTGTCACTGCAGCTTTAATAAAGACTTCAACTATTGGAAGAGTAGCAATATACTCACAACCACTGATCGCATTGATATGGCTCTCCATTAAGGTCTCTTGGTATTTATGCCCATTTTTCAGCTTTCTCCTAGCACTGCACATAAGTCTGTCTAGATTTCTCAAAATGTCACAACCTTAGCACCCAAAGGGCCGTTCCCTATGTGGTGGATTGTAGCTTCACAGAGAGAACATTCTGGGTATTGAAGGGCTCTTTTTAATGTAGCCAAGAAAAGCTCAGTGCCTGCAAGTTGAAGCATGACAAATTCCAATTAAGTAGAGAGGACAACATTTTAACAGCATGGCTGATTGATTATTAAAACTACCAAGGGAAGTGATGGGTTCTAGTATTTTCAGATGCAAACAGGATGTTTTTCTGGAAGTTATTGCCCTCCATTCTGGGGTAACTGGGTGAAATATGATGGCCTGTGTGATATCAGAAATCAGACTTGATATAATGCTCCCATCTGGCCTTAAAATCTATTATCCTATTTCCACATTATCCCATTTCCACATATGTTGTTACATATATGCAGATGGTGGAAAAATTGAACAACACCTGTGGCCCTTCCCCCATCAAGGAGGCAGATGCAGAAGCCATACAGAGCTGCAGTACGAATACTTCCTGGGAACAAGGAGTAGTCTGTGTAGCTGGATAGCAATAAGACTCAAGGACCCACAGGGCCTTAGGAGCCAGTGTTCCTTTCTGATTAACAAACATCTCAAAACAAAGCAAAGAAGTGGTTCTAATTCTAGAAATCTTTATGTGGGCAACAGGCTTCTTTAGTCAGGTGGAGTTTTGCCTGAGTTACGGTTGAGTTACCAGTCTCACCAAGGCTACGTCTACATGGCAATTACTAGCACAGCTCCCTCTCTGTTACTATTTCTCGATATATTTGCATCCCGAAATAGCAATGCACTGCTTTTCCCATTGCTTGAAATAGTGCTGGCTTTTCAAGTGTGGTATTCCAGTTCCAGTGCCCCCTAGTCACACGAGGGGCAGTGGAACTTTTGGAATAGCCACATATTTCAAACTTTAGTGCTGTTTGGATGGCACCAAGTTCGGAATAAATTATTCTGAAATAATTTGTGCAATTAGCATAGTGCAAATTGGGTAAATTAGTTCAAAACCCACTTGCCTTGTAGACATAGTGAGGTTTCAGAATTTGGCTCTGAGTGGATTAGAACACTTTCATGGCCTAACTAACTGTGCAAATAGACTCATTGTAAATGATCATTTGTTCAGAGTGTGTGCTGAAATGGAGGGGATGTGCTGATTACCTGCAGTTGTGCTTACCAAGTGGCACCTGGCTGTTATCCCATAGACCGACCACATTACTGGTATTTATCATTTGTATTGTGATAGTGCCAAGAGGCAAGAACTGAGATTAAGGTCCTGAGTGCTGTATAAAAACACAGTGGTAGACCCTCCCACTCCCCAGTGGTTTACACCCAACATGATTGGCTTTTCTAAACAATATGTTGGTAGAATCTTCTCCCCACTGTGGCCCCGTACAAGGTCAGCTTTATGAGTCCTCCTCCATTCCACTATTCCTTGAAGAGTGTCTTCAGAAACTCTGCAGCTAATCAAATCTTTTTCTATGTCATCTTCTCTTACTACCGCTTCTGACTTTGAAAGATTGTTTTCTTTTATCTCATTCCCAAACACCTAAGCCTATATTCTCTCCACTTTTTCATAATTGGTGCCACCTTCACATTTTTCACTAATTTGTTCACTCAGAACATAATCCATCTTCATAATTCCAACCATCCATTTTAATAGGCTGGCAAAATACTGTATTTCAATAAGAAGGAAGGCTAGCTTTGTGCAGAAGGGCATATAGAGTCCCTCAAGACAGGGGAACTGAAAGTGATGGATTTGACAGAGGAATGATATTCAGAGGAGACTATTTAAAGGGTAAAAGCAAAATACTGAAATATGCCTGGGAACAGGTGAAAATAGCTCATAGAAGTTCCAGAGAATTCTGTCCATCTGAGATCTAATGTCTTTCTCCTAAGCAAAGAGGAAAGCCCTTGTACCCATGAGAGATCCCCTACTGTAAGACTGTCAGTGAGCCTGCAGTCTTTTAAATCCAGCTAAGCATTGTCACAGAATGAAAAGTCAAAGGTATGTTGAGACAATGAATGAAAGTGCAGAAGGTTTTCTGCGCAGACTTGAGCAACCCCTGAGCTAGATGCACAGACCCTGGCAGAGAGGGGGAATGAACCAAAAGTCTAGATTTCTTTTAATTCAAAGGAATTTTTTTTTTTTTTGTTTAGGAAGGAACAGTTTCTTCCTAGAGATGTCTGCGTTCATTATTTTAGGCCACCCCCAATGTCTCCTTTTGAGCTAGACTTCAGCAAGAGTTTTGCCACCCAAAGTGAACTTACTGCTAGTAATAATGTTGTAAATGGGCCTTACCGTTATTGACCAAATTTCTGCTTTCAGTCTAATATTCTGATATACCAAACAAAAAAAAGGGGGATTTAGACAATAATGGGAAGGGTGATATAAAGTAAATAACTTGATCATTGTTTTCTATGTAAAGTCCAAACTGCTAGACATGTATCTTATGCCAGGTTCATAGATTCAAAGGCGAGAAGGGAGTATTGATCTTCTAGTCTGGGGTGGGGAATAATTTTCGCGGCGGGGAGGAGGAGGCACTGCAAGGATTTTGGTAAGTAGTCACACCACACCACTCAAAGCATCCGGCTATTGCTGGAAAACATGTCTCTGCATGTCTCTTGGCAGGCAGATGCAGTCTGCTGTACTTGCCAGTGATTAAAAAGATGAATGTGCCAATTTAGTACACATCCTGACCAGAATGGCAATTTGTGTATCTTCCCATAATCTTTGTATCCTCAGGGTGACGTTTTGGCCTCCTAGAAGCCCTGTTTTTTTTTTTTTTTCATTGACTTTAATGGGGTCAGAATGTCATCTTTGGGTCTTGCCAAACTGCAGTAGAGAGCATTCTAGGACTGTAGTGTCCCAATACGCTTTCCATTCTCCACATGTGGTGAGCTGGACAGGCGGTGTGATGAAGTGCGGCTCATTAGAGCTGCACCCATGGAGCACCCTCCTGCTCCATGCATGCACCCCACCACAGGTGGAACAAGCAAATGGCAGCGGGGGTGCGTCATGCAAGTCACCAGCAGTTTATGACTGGGTGGGTCGAGGGAGCTGCCTGGCTTGGGGTGTGGGGCTGTGGCAATCTTAAATTTGTATTGAACACCACTGTTTTGGAGATCCCAGTGCCCAGGAAGCAGTGGGTGAAGTGGATGAATCCAGCATTCATTCATTTGCAGCACAGGGTATATGATCCTACAAAGAGGTAAGCACATAGTGTCACTTTGCTCAAGTGATTAGTCCCCTTGACTTCAGTAGCATTATGCACATACTTCAGGTATCTTAGTGCTCATGGGATCTCGGTCTTGTAAGCATTTCTTTTTTTTTAAGGAAGTCTTGGTGTCAATGAAAAGACATTGTCCCACACTCTTGAGTTGAAAATATCGGATTGACCGTCACTTAAATACAAACTGATGTTTACCCTTTTTTGTCTCTCTAGACGCTGGTAAAATCAATGATTCTGCATTCAAGTGCAGCCCTTTCTTGTCTGCTTTGCTTTTAGTTCTTTTTAATTTTCTATTCTGGGAGTCTTTTTATGTCTGCCCTTGTTATGTCACATCTTTGTATGTGCACCTCAGGTTTGATTTCTGTATTTTCATCCTTTCAGTGGTGTATTTTTCACACTCTGCCCATTTCCCCTCCAGAACTAGCATATTGCATGTTAAGAAAAATTAATTATAAAGGTGACTTCTTTCCTCCAATCCTTTTGCTGTAGGCACGATCGGTGTGGTATGTACTAACAAATCCCTCCATATTATATCAGAAAGAGCTGCACTTTTCCTAAGTAGTATTCTGTTATGAAGTTCGTTTGACTAAAAATGTGTTGCATGCTTAACTACCTGCTGGTGAATTTTTCTATGCCAAGTAATGTGTCAGAAGCTAGTGGAGCATAGTAAGTTAATTACTTGTGTGCACACTGTGAAGCAAAAGCAAACAGCAAGGCACCAGTGATACGAAGAATGAGACTTCATTTCAGTCTCCGGAGATTGTGGTATTAATGAATCCACTCTATCAGCAGGGAATTGGTAATGTAGATAAGACCAGGTATGGCTGTGTACTGGTATGAAGATTACTCCCTCCACCAAAGCATTGTTTTTTAGTGAGGCTTTGCTAATAGTAAGTAGATTTTCAGAAGCACTGGTGAGATGAAATGACAGCCTGAATTAATTGTGACTGTCTTGGAAAGACAGGATGATGATGGTCTTTTTAATGTGCTCTGCAAACACTATGTAAAACCAATATCTTGCAGATTGAACGCAAACTCACCAATGTGCTATCGATTTTCATTGATTCACTCTGGACTGCCTTGATTGTGTCATGAGTACACGGCATAAGAGAGGCATATTCCAGACCAGTTCTCTCCCCTCCTGGCTTTCACACTTGAGGCAAGTTGGGGCAGAGAATGCACTACGTGGCACGTGCCTGTGCTCAGTGGCCCACACAAAGACCTTGCAGTAGCAGAGGCCATTGCCAGTCCTTCAGACTGCAAGACTAGTGGTGCCTTATGAGCTGGCTGAAGCTCTCAGCTCATACCTCTGTAAAGGCAGAGCAGCGGCACCAGCCTGTGGCCCAGAGACCTGCTGTGGCCTTCACAGACAATGGTCTTAAACTGAAAATGTCTATTTGATTATCCATCAGAAGTGCACACCCTTGCCAATGTTTGACTTTTCTGTCATGGGGCATGGTCTCCCCAGTTGCCTTCCACTCCTTCCCCTGCAATCTACAGGGGAGCTGGGAGTCCTCTGTGCAGATGTTGGCCCTTCCTTGAAGTAGGAAGCAAGCAGCTCCCTCTACTTCCCCAGCCACTTGCACCAGTGGAGGTGAAGGAGGAGAGAGTCACGCTGGTAACCCTATTACCTGCTTCCCTGCTGAACTGATGGATCCCAGAGAGACCAGGATCAGAGGGTGACTGACCTGGTTCTGCTTAAACACTTGGGGAGCTCCTAGTGTCGCATGGCTCTGCTCAGTCACCAGGGCAGACAAGGGGAAAGGAAAAAAAGATGCTGAGGAGCAACAATTAATTTGGCTGCCTGATTCTGTGCTGCAGCCCAGGTTAGAGCAGCTTCCATGTCGCTTGAACTTGCGCACGCAGGCAGAGGTCCTCCTTGACCATGCTCCAGAACAGCAAGCAGAGGCGTTGTGTATGGTTTCTGCTGGGATTGTATTGTGTGCATGGGGCAGGAAGGGAGAAGAACGGGGCAGGGGCTCTGCCAGTGAGTATTGATTGTGGCTGCTCAGTTGCTTTTAAGTGCTATATTGAGCCCACTACTCTAGAGAGAGTCATGGCTGCTGTCAAAGACGGATTGCTCAGTTGAATAATGTTGTGGGGACAACATTAAATGGACAGTGTGGGCAAAGCTGTCCCTTTGCTTCAAAAATAAAACCAGTCAAGTCTGTCTTTGTCCAGTAGCGATTGTTCAGGATGCAGGAGGGTGGCTTGAGATACAGTTAAGCATTAAGGGCCAAATGTAGAGTGCAGCTCTTTATTAGTCAGATTAGGACCAGCAAGGGATCGTTAGGAGTGCAAGATAAGGACAACGTTCAACAAGCAGCTGATTTTTATTTCCTTGTTTCGTTTATTTTTTGTTCATCTGCTACGTGGATTTTTCTGGTTTTGCCAATTTTAAAGTTCAGAAGCCGAAGCACCAACAAGAGAAAAATCCTTCTTTTTAGAGCAGATTCCCTTAGAAGTCATGAGAGTTTCCTTCCCACTGCTGCCTTCAGAGAGGCTGTATTGATGTAACTCCTCCCTGCCTCTGTTTATTCCCTTTCTAGATTGGTCTGTGCTCTCAGTCAATGTTTTATTAATCTGTATCCTGCAAAAATTCAATAAAAATAGAAAGTTCTTGGAATGAAGTTTTTTTTGTGCAGTTCCCAGACCCGGGGCTCCAGGGAAGGACAGGGCTTGAACTGGCTACTCATCAGTTGGCCAGGAGCCAAGTTCAGCACTTTCTCTTTCCCACAGCCCAGCCTGTATTGAGAATAATTAATTTACAGCGAGGTATCGTTTACATTAGCACTTTTCATCATTGCGAGCAAGATGCTAAGTGCACTCCTTGGAGAAAATAGGTTTTCAAAGCTATTGTTCCAACACTTGAAAAAATAATTACAGTATTTGGTTTTCCTTATGTATGCGTATCTAGAGATTGCAATCCAGTCCAGGAGGGAATGATGGTTTTGCACTTGTACAGCATTTTTCTTCTCTATAGTGCTTACAGACAAGCCAAGCCTCACCCAGGCCTTCCATTTTATAGCTGGAGAGAGATGCTGAAGTCAAGTGACTTGCCCATAATGCTAGGAAGATGTTCTAGACAAAGGCAGGGTTAGAAGGCCAGAGTTCCAGGCTCCTGTCGCTGTGTTAAATCACTTTCCTTGCTCTCATCTGCACATTTACTCAGCACAGCCAGGCAATGAGGTAACTCCCCAGGCCAGCAAGGATCAATGCCACACCAGAATCCATCTTGGCTCTTGCCTTAGGGAGCAGTATCTTGGTTAAACAGAAACTTGGGGTAAGTCTGTACTAGGAAAATAAGCCAATTTTCAGATATGCAATTCTAGCTTCAGTATTTGCATAGCTAGAATCGATGTATCAGAATCAGCTTACTTCCCTAGTGGAAATCTGAGTCTCCGTAGTCTCATGTCAACAGCCAGGGTCGACGGCTGAGCCCAAAAAGGACGATTTTGCTGCATCATCATCTGGCTGTGAAAATCGAACTCCAGAAGATTGCCCACCAGTGCATCAGTCCTCTGGTACGTATAGTGCCAAGTACCTTGGTACTTGGGCAAAATAAAGTAGTTTCTGTGCCCAGTACGGCTACAATTCCCAGAGGCTTATTCGTCTGCTCTCCCAGTAGGGGTCCTGACCCAGGCTTCCCACAGGAGGGTTTCTACACTTTGTAGTTTGTTCCTCAGGCAATTTGAGTCACGCAAGAGCAGTGTGCTTCCCCCTGCCCCATGGACCCCACCATAAAAGATGCCCGTGGTTCCATACCTCAGCTGCACTCTTTCTGGCCTATATAAGGACCAGTGCTTTTCAGGCTGACACCTGACCTCGAGTCCCACAGCCTCAGCTGTTTAGAGGGAACTGAGACCCGATCTTATTAGATGGTCCAGTGGCCCAGTGATAATCCCATTGCAATGTTATAAACATTATGTCAGAATTTCTGAAACTTGACACCTCTTCTAAGTCTCTGAAATCACTCCTGTGGCACTGGTTAGGAAGAGTCTCTGCAAGTATCACCAGCCACAATTTAACTTCCTTCTTCCTCCTCTTTTTAGCACCCTCCCTCAAAGTTGTGCAGGCCCCAGTCTGTCTTCCAACCACCCTTTGCTCCCCACCTCTCTTCTCTCTAGTGTTTCCTTTGGGTCCTTCCTCCCATGGCCTTTTTTCAGGCTACAGGTCCTGCATAGGAAACCCTGTGGAAAAGATTGATGTGCTCTTCACTCAGAAGTGTGAAGTGCTCTTGTGAGCCTTGCTCCTTGGTTGTCATTTTACATCCATAACACACTGTCCGAATTTCCTTCTTTTCCTTGGGCTGAGGAATCTGAGTGTTTCCTTGGCCCTGGTCTCTTTTCCTGTGGAGGTGGACTGGGAGGAGGGTGAATAGGGCCGAGTGGGAGGCAGGGTGGTGGCAGTTATACACCAGGAATAGTGGGAGGGTTAGTTGAAGATATATGTATTGGGACTGTAGAAGGTCGAAGCTTTGGATCAAATGATTATTTGTTTTTTTTATAAGTGTTTTGTGTTCTTCTACCGTATGCTCTTTCTGCCAAGAACTCTTTGCTTTGTTTAGAACCTAGCACCAGGAGGGCTTCTGACCAGGGCTGCTAGGCCACCATACAGACACAGCTACTAGTATATTTGCTTTAAAGGCCCAATAATGCAGCTCTTGTCCTTCTGGAGAAAGGTGACAAGATGGCCGCCTCCATCGGGAGACTGGTGGGGTTGGGTGCTAGGGAGGCAATATGCGAGGTGCTAGCACAATAAAAGTACAGTGTTTCATCTCCTCAGCACTTCCCTGCTTTACCTGCTGAAGGAATACATGTCCAAAGCCGTCAATTAAACCTACAGCTTCCCTGCAGCGAAGCACAGCACCATCACCAAGCCACTGCTCTGATTCACAGTGCGCCTGTATGTAGTAATTTTCTTTAGGGTTTATACTGAATCATATTTTAAAAAAATGTGTATCTATTATATTGTTTAACAAGCATATAGGCCTTTTTTCCCTGTAGGCTTAATGGCTTTGTAGTCGACTTACATAGAAGTAAATTTATATTTTCACCATATAAATTAATCTTGTACTTTCTCCTTGTACTGTAACTTATCACCTTATTCATGAAATGGAGCTCAATGGTGAGTAGTTTTTAAAAGGCCACAGAGACTGACAGTAAATGAATTGTGTGAGATGTCAATGAGATGTGAGATGTGTTAAAAATGCAGCCAATTATGAAAAATAGAGGATGTAAATTTATGTATTCTGCATCACTGTGCAATAACTTATTTTCCTACTCGATAATTCTACATGTTAATTTTTTATACTGTTGTGCTCCATGTTACATACTATGCAAGCAGTGCTCAAATAAATGCATAGAGGTAAGAAACTCACAAAGACATTGGTCATATCTTTCAGCAGTTCAATGCAAGTGACTCTCCTTATTTTTAAAAAAACAATTTATTTGCCTCATGTTAATGCCATTTTCCTTTTTATACTGGTAAATTATTTAAATCAAATGCTGGATCTTAGAATGTTTATGTAAAAAGCTTATTTTGCCAAAGATGTTCATTCCACTTTAATATAAGCTTCCTACAAGATTTTTTCTTAGGTGCTCGATGTTTTCTTACATTGGGTATTTATAATTTAATTGTGTCCTTCACAGATGATCCGTACCTTGGGAGCTTCATGTGAGATTCGTGAGGGTTTCGTACAATGTTCGAGAACAAAATTAGAATTTTTCATTATATATGCTTACATATGCATACATGTGTGTAAAATATGTAGTATATAATATAGTATATTTGCATTGGGAATACAGGGAAAGAAGAAAGACAACAGCGTAATCTTTAACTATAAGTGGGAAAATACGAAGTTTAGATTTCTGTGATGAATAACGCTGACTTCAGGTTTAAAAGTTGCAAATAGCACAGGACAAACATGCGTCGAGCTACGTGGCTTGAGGCTCCTAGGTTTGCAGATCTCTGCCTGTGGAATTAAACATGAAGGAGCTGTGTCACCAATTCAAGATGCTTTGCTCTTAAAAAAAAATATATATATATATATAGACATTCCTCTTGGTAGGCTAGTTATGATTATTAACATTGTGACCGGCTAGCAATTGTTAAGCAGATTAATGCTTCTAGTCTGTCTATTCACCAGGCCAAATCTTTCTTACTCTGTTACCCAGCAACCTTTTGATTGTGAAGGATCCTGCTAGAGCTCATATGCCAAGGACTGCAATTTCAAATACCTGTCATCAGATCTTGTCCTTGGTAGATGTTTCCTTCAGCTGTGTTGTGCTCAAAGAACTGCCATTCACTGTTGTTGTTCTGGTTTCTCATGCACCTGTTTCTGTACTGAGCTTGCAGACCCAAAAAATGCCACTTATAAACTTGTTTGGGCCTCTGAGTGCAATTCTCCAGCATCTTGCTCTTGGGCTTACGTCTTTCACTTTTCAAGCAGTAATTGGAATTTTCTGCAAGTGCGAGCCTCTCATATTAAACAGAGTGATGACAGAAAATAATAAAATGAAAGGCCCTTTTCCCTGCAGGGTAGGAAATTGTGGGATCTTTGTTCAGACTAGCATTGTGATCGCTTAACTACTTTGCTCTGTTTCTCCATCTCTTGGAGTTAGATAGTTCTTTTTAGAACCATGCAAGACATATGGCGGGGAGGGGGAATTGCTGAAATTAATGATCCAAACAACTCAGCTGCTTCTTCTGGGAGGGAAAGGCCTCTGAAAAACTTAACTGCTTGTATCAAGGCTTCCAGGAATTTTTATACATTTTTGTTACCCCTGCAGCTTCATGGCATATGATTTAGCAAAAGATAAGTCAGTCACTTGAAGTGTTCATTCTTGCCTCATCTCTAAATGCAGTCTTCTGAATTCATCCTGTCTGCTTTACTCTGTTCCTTCTTCAGTGGAGAGACTTAGCATGCTATGTTATCTGGTCTGGTTCTGAGATGCACATGACATGTGGCCTTGTCTCATGGTTTAAGCCTGTCAATTTGAGCTCCTCCTTCTTTAGCTGCCCTCTCAACCTTAGCATCACAAGAGCTTTAAATTGCTGCATTTCTGGGGAAGTCTTGAGCAGTGTTCCCCGAGTGCCTAGGCAGCTGCCCAGGAGAGATTCATGTGCCAGACACCTGATTAAAAGTCAGCAGCTCCCATTGATTTCAGTGGTGTTTGGGCACTTACCTCACTTATGCCCTTCTGAAAATCCCAGCCTTTACGTACAAAGTGCAACTGTGGAATGTAGAATTGCAGCCAACTTCTTCATTATTCTTCAATGTCACAGGGGGTGCAAAGTTTACTTGAAGGTTGGTAGGACTCTGAATCATATTTCCTACGGAGACCTGGTTCTTGCTGGGCAGGAGAATTATGACAAGGCCCCTGATGTGGAGTTTCGGAGGGTGAAGCCAGCAGCCTTGTTTAACAGAACAATAGTGCAGTGTTTCCTATGCGGTGTATGTGGAACCCTGGAGTTCCACAAAGTGAAACTAAGGGTTCTGCGGGAAAATTCCATTACAGTAACTGACTCCTCTCCAGCTCCCTGCCCTGCCACCACTCGCCCCTCTACCTGAGCGGCCACACCCCTCTGGTGGGCGTGTCTGAGCTCACCCGGGCCAGTGGAACACACTAGCCTTCTTTCTGCTTGGTGCACGTGGCTGCCCAGTGTAGGCTCCCCAGCCAGTGCCACGGATGGGTTAGTCCTGGGGGTTGGTTAGGGCTGAAGTGGGTTAATCCTGGGGATGGAGGGGCAGTTTCGGCCCTCAGAGGGGTTAAGCCTGGGGATGTCAGGGGACAGGTTTGCGTTTGAGAGGGGTTAAGCCTGAGGATGAGGGGGTAGGTTTGGGGCTGAGAGGTGTGAAGTCTGGGGATGGGAGGGCGGGTATGCAGGATGGGAGGGGTAAAGCTTGGGGTTAGGGGGGCGTATATGGGCGTATATGAAGGCTGAGGAGTGTAAAGCCTGGAGATGGGGGGCAGGTTTGGGGATCAAGGGGGAAGAGCCCAGGAACAGGGTTCCACAAAATTCTTCTGAGTTTAAAAGGGTTCTGTGGCCGAATACAATTGGGAAACACTCCATTCATGAGTTTGGGCAGACTATAGCTGCAAGTTTATGGGAAGTAAAAAAGACATACATTAGCAATCTTTCTGTCAAAAGTAATTATGGAACAAATTTAAGATCATCATTAAAGAATGCATCAACCATGGTTCTTGCAACTATAACTGAGCAAATATGACTTTTAGATGAATTTGTCTGAGGTGGATCACTGGCTTCAGATTTAAAAGTTACAAACACCACAGAAAAATGTGCATCTAGCAGTGTGGCTTGGGGCGCTGATGTTTGCAGATCTTTGCACGTAGCAGAGGCAATATCACTGACAGAATAAATCTTTTTTCTGAGGTCCCTCTTTATTCTGTACCTACCAGAGTCATTACTAACTTCTGTCCCTGAGACAGAGCTTTCAGTGAGTATGCTGCAGACACAGAATCATGAGCTGGCGAACAGCTTTTGTAGTGAAACTAATTCTTCCCACCAGTCCCTAATAGATGGCTTGGTATGGAAAGAAGCATTGGCTTTTTCCCTCCCCACCTCACTTAGACTGGGAGCTGATGTGTGCTCACACATTCACGGTTCTATTTTTAAAAGTACCCAAATCAGGTGGAAACCTAGATTCTGTTGATTTAGGTTCTTAATAATAGCCTTAATCACCAAAGTACTCTTGAAACATTTAAGCTTATAATGGGTTTTAGCAGGAGTAAACCTCAGGAGAACTTCCCAGCACCAGATGCAACTAGCAGCGTAGTGCGAACAGGAATCTGAGTGTTTGCGACATGCTAATTCTTGTGGACTGTGTACTTGTATGAAGACAGTACGGGTTTGAAGAACCAGACAAACTAGTTGACCAATAAGAGTGTGGGTCAAAGAGGAAGAGGGCATGTTGGAAAGAATGTCTATTCCCACCACCAATTTTTGATGGTTTTGTTGATACCTGCCTTACATAGCTATGTATCACCCACACTGTCACTTCTGGTCGGTGCTGTTAGTTACTGCTGATTGGTCTCGTTTCAGGGATGGGTAGGTGCACCCACCATGTGCCCAAAATAACTGAGCTGGAGATGAAGCCTAATTGCAGAAATGTTAGGTCACTGTGCAAGTGTCACTCCCATTTGCTACTGGAAATGAAGGGTATGCGAGGAGATTGTTGTGTGAGTGGGATTGTTGTGTGGTACTCAGTGTGAGATGACATGTCTAAGTGCAAGCAAAGTGAGAGTAGAAAAATAAATGTTATATCCTAGTTTTTGTTTTCACCAGTAAAAGAATTATCAGCATAACATAACTCGTGAATGGTGAAAATCCACAAATCACATGTTACATCAAGAAATATGTGACCATCACAAATGTAAATAACTCAGCCGGTAATTGGAAAGTTAATGGAAATGGGGAAAATTTCAGAGTTGGAATACAAATAGAGCTAAAAAAATTGTATTTTAAAACAATAATTTCACTAAGGAAAAATAAATACATTTCACTGAGTTAAAAAAGTCTATGAAAGTTTATATCAGCTTTAATTAGATTTTGGCTGAATTCATTATTTTTAATAGTTTTTCATTAGTGAAGCATAGTCATTATTTGGGATGTACAGTAGCAGGAAGAAAAACAAGGTAATTTTGGATTCTATTTAAAGAACAGCTTATATATTAAAAGGCTATTAATAAAAGTCCTCCAGTAGCTGGCAGAAAATTTTAGCATAAGAAAAGGTTTTAGAGCTGCAGGTTGAACAAAGAATATTACCTCATCTGGGGGAAAACTTGATTTTTGTTATGGAACCTGCGTAGGGAGTGACAACTTATTTCTGATGAGCATAGCTGAAAGAAGCTGTTACATGTTGCTTAAGATGTCTGAACTGATATGATAAGAGATGGTTGTATTCCTGAGTTTACTGACCTAAGCTCTGAGCCCATACCACTAAAGTCAACAGGAGTTCTGCCATTAGCTTCAATAGGAGTGTGGTCAAGTCACTAGAGACCAATCATGCAAAATTGGATTCAGAGGCTGCTGGCCCATGGAAAATCTGTAAACCCCTACAGCCCAGCAAACTCCTGAGCTGTCACAGTACTAAGTACCACAGGATCCCAAATAGGGCTGTTCAGCTGCAGGGGGCAGAAAACTGCTCTGCATGGGAGGAATTTCAAGTCCTGGAGTTCCTGGGCCTGCTGCGCTAGCTGCTGTTTTGAAGGTCAGCCAAGGAGAGAAGACCAAGGCCAGGAGGTGTGACAATGCTGAATAAGGGAGGCCTCGGTGGGAAATTCCCAGTATGATGGCTGGAAAGAGAGAGGAGACTTCCCAATGATGACAAAATAAGTGGTGTTAGGACATCCATGTCTGTGTTCTTGATTCCTGTCCCCCTACCTCACCCAGAGGTCACCCATCTGCCCCGTATGTGAACAGTTACCCAGTCCATATCCTTTTATTCCTATTCTCTTTCACACCCTATTTCATTAGCATGGGAATTAATGCTGCTCTTGTGGCATAGCACGTGCCATTAGCCTGTTGTTATTTCAGTAAGTTCCTTGTTGAACGTGGTACAATAGAGTGTAAAGGCTTATTCAGGTTAGATGGAGAGCTCCCCAGAGCAAGGGCATTCTCCCTGAGTGCTCAGAAAGTGCCTCCCAGAGAATGGGTGTTAACATTAATAACTCATGATGCTAAAGTCACTGCCATGCAGGTCTACAGTATTTCTCTGCAGATATTCTTTCTGGTACTAGAACTCAAGGATGGGGTGGTTCACATTTTATTATAATTCGCACATCATCCTGGAGTTCCTGTGGAAGCTTGTATTATTCAGGAATAGAGGAGGGCTTCCAGTGTGTCAGCTTTCGTCAGCCATTAAAAGCACAATTCAAAGTCAACCCAAATTTTACTTGATTTAATTTGTGATGCTTATTGCTGATCCAACGAACTGTACACAGTTTTGCATTACTCTGTTTCAGACCTGCAAATGTCACATGTGAGATGCAGTTTTTTTTAACTAGATTTAAGTTAAATGTAGTCTTTATTTAGTGTCATGTTTTTATTTAAAAGCATTTATTTAAAGTTCTAAAAAACAAAGAATTCAATACAGCAGGACAGGTGCAACTGTGAATGATTAATGGTATAATTCTCAGTACTTTATAACGTGTCCAACACTGAAGAGATTTATACAGTGCAGAATGGCAATTGTGCTTTGATGTAGGGAATAGGTAATCAATACCTGCAAGCTTAGAAAGTGTTCTGTTTCCTCCACTAATGATGTAGGGTTTTTTTGCAAGGCAAGGGGGTCTGGAGCATGAGACAGTCAGAAGAAGAATTAATTTGAAAATTGTAGTGGAAGATCTGTTTCAATTAAAACTCCACTTGAATGTACATGAAAAAAGCGAGCGGTTAGATGTAAACCTTCTGACGGTCGTGAGTGAATAAATAAATCTTTTGGGTCTAACTTCTTGATTACATTTTTACAGGTTGCTTTAAGCTAATTTTTCCTTAGTGTGAAGTATTGTTTTTTTACCCCAATTTTCAATATCTAAAAACAAAACTAACCCCTTTTCTCGTCTTTTCAAACTGTCTGGTGAGAATGATACAGGACAGAGCCTCAGCTGCTAAAAATCATCGTGAAATCAATGAGACTGTGCTGCTTTTCACCCGCAAGGGGTCTGGCCTTACCTTTTCTTGTTGTTGACAATTGCTGGCATTATAGTGCAGGTCATACTGTGTGTGGCAATTCGTGTGCCACATTAGAATGCAGTTAGTAGAACTAGAGCATTTCAAACAGTTCTGAAAGAAAATTAATGGGAAATCTGAAGTTTTAAAAATCCCATGGTGGTTCTAAATAGCAGGTCTCGAAGTTAGCTTTGTGACAGTGATATACCATGGCAGGACTTGGAGCCCAGCTGTAATAAGTTGTGGATTTGAATTGTTCAGAGCATTACTGCATTACTTTTTTAAATAATTCAGCACCTATGTGGCAGTATTTTAGGCACATTACAATAACACTATCAAATGCAGCTGCACTACCATTAGTCAATCCTAGATGTGGATCCAAAGGGAACTGGTAATTGTCTAGAAGGAGGTTATCAATTATTAAAGCAATACCGAGAGGTTCAAAAGCATGTTTTAAGTGATTTAGGAGCCTGGATCTTGTTTTCAGTAGTGATCTAATTC
This sequence comes from Carettochelys insculpta, assembly GCF_033958435.1. NCBI lineage: Eukaryota > Metazoa > Chordata > Testudines > Carettochelyidae > Carettochelys > Carettochelys insculpta. The sequence continues at coordinate 46,184,114 of NC_134147.1, read as the reverse complement.
TCATAGGTGATAGGGACCTAAATATCTGTGAGCTTTTGGAACATCGTTCTCATTGAAAGTCAATCAGCCAAAGTGCCGCATCCATTTTTAAAAATGGGATTTACATTTGCCAAGCCACTTAAGCATTTTGAAAAACATTACCCTTATGTCAGATAAAATTAACAAGCCCTTTACAGGGCAGATTGATTGATGCTGTCCGTAGTCCTGATTTTTGAAAGGGTATGCACCTTGAAAATGTTCATGAAGGAATAGCGCTGCTGTCCTTATTCAGACAAAACTCCCATTAATTGCAACATCCACCAAATCATTGTAGGTAGGCAACATGTGGTCTATCAGGCCTTTGTTCCCAGCTGGTGGCCTTGGCAATTTGACACGCACCTGCTCAGGAGCAATCTACTCAGACCAAGCCACCAAGGAGATGTGAGCCTTCAGAGGCCAGGAAGGGCCAGGAGGCGCCACTGACCAGTTGGGATGCAACGGTACAGTTCAGAAGGCTTGCATTCTTCTTCTCAAGAGCACGGGAGAGACTGACAGAGGAAAGGGCGGGGGGGCCTCAGAAGTACCCCAGAATCTCAGACCGAAGTATCAGGTGCTTGCCTTGGCTGTATGCCTGCTTGTTTGCAGGAGCAGCCAGCTAAATTCTGAGTTTCGTACTGTTTGGCTGTTCAAAGACTGATACTGAGCGTACAGTATGGGCTGCCTCAACTGGTGAAGCAGTGAGTTCCTGCCGTGCCAAGCTTGGCCCAGCAGGGGGCACTGCTTAGCAGCCTGACCGGTGACTCCGGGGTTTTCAAAAGCCACTTATTCCTATTTGAGTGGTGTAATTCCCATTGTTTTCAGTGGAAGGCCCCTCAGTCCAGGGCTAGCCACTCTTTATCGCTAGGGGCAAAATTTGAGTTCTACATAAGGCTAATGGATTTTTCTCTCTTCATGCTGGAAAGTGTCAGCATAGCCAGCTTGGGAGCTAGAAAGCTCGCTGCCCTGACAAGCTAGAAAGCTTGCTGCCCTGACATAGGAATAGCTTTTTAAACTGTTGTCCATCAGAATAATAAAGTTGTTGGTCTTTTCTTTTAACAGGCACATATGGTCCTGAGCACTGGGTTACTTCAAGTGTGGCTTGTGGAGGCACTCACCAATCTCCAATAGACATTGTAGACCATCAGGCCCGCGTAGGAGATGAATATCAAGAATTACAGCTTGATGGCTTCGACAGTGAATCCTCGAACAAGACATGGATGAAAAACACTGGGAAAACTGGTATGTTCTTTCCTGTTTGTCTCCGTAACCTTTCTTCAATTCAATATTCAAGCCATAAATTTAAAAAAAAAAACCACAAAACATATATATTCTGTTCAATCCTAAAACGAGAACTTCCCAGTGTCAAATGCCAGTTTTCTACCTCTGCATTCTGTAAAGAGTTAGGTCTGTAGATCAGTTTTTAACAGGTTTTGGAAGTTCATCCCTAGTGTAAACTGTTTTCTTGGCAGCCCAATGAGCATCACAGGGAAGGCCTGTGTGAGAGTTGGAAAGTGTAACCTTGAATTGCCAGCTAAGGGAGGCTACCGACTCCGGTAGTGAAGGGCGCCAAAATTCAAGAACCAAAGCTATTCTTGTGACTGAAGGAAAACACTTGACATCAGGAGATACTCACACTGAGAGGGCAATAGATGTGCAAAGTGGTGTAGTGGTGATTAATATATTGTAGACATATTACAATGCTGAGGCCTGCCCTGTAATTGCACCTTTTTTCCGGTCCATTTTTGTTTTTATAAAAGGAGAGTCTGCAGACATTACTTATTTCTACCAAAAATTCAGCAGTTCACCAAAAGGTCAAGATTAATTTGTCTACAGAGTTGTTTGCATTTGCTTGCACTCAAACACTGAAACTGTAAAAAAGGAGAAATCGTAAGGTCTGTCTCTTCAGTTGTCAAGGTCAATAGTTGTTATATAATTGGATTAAATCTATAATTAATTCAGTTTATGTATTAAATCTATCTTTATGTCCTTGTTAATATTCTGCCTGGGTCTCTGCAGTACTTTCTGTCAGGTTTCTCTAGTAAAAGCTCTGCTCGCATATACGGCATATGTAGCACTGCTGCAGGTGCACTGTGTAATATAGACTGGACATACTTCCACTGAATTCAGTGGGCTTTGGATGAGAGCCGTAGGTAATAGAGATCTGTTTTGCCCCATTTCTTGAATTCAGAATCCTTTGGATTATATGGATATTTTGAGACCTCTTCTGGTTAATGGAGTGGGATCAGTGCCAGATGAAGTTGTAGGAGAGCAGGGTTAATTTCTCTCCTTTGCCGCTGATTTCCTGTGTGACCCTGGGCAAGTCACATAGCTCCCACCCCCCACCCCCCATGCCTCAGTTCCCCATCTGTAAAACAGGGATAATGGCCATGACCTGCTTCAGTGGGCTGTTGTGAAGATAAGTACATTAAAGATTGTAAGTCATTCAGATCCATACAAGTACCCGAGGTAGGAAAAAATAGGCCTGTATCTAATAAACCAGCTTCTTTGTAAAAATATTACTGTGATATGTGGAAGAAACAAGCAAAAACACAGGACACACAAACTGTTCTAGAAAGCATAAGGCAGACCATGATATGGTGGTGCTGTGTTCACAAATGAAACATAATTGTCCAGAGGTGAGAGGTGTTTCAGACACACCTGCCTCTGGGCCCAGCCCCAAGAGGTGAAGTTGATAGAAGGCACAGGATAAGGCCCTTGGAACAAGGTAGGATCTCAAACCGGTGGTCAGAGCAATCCGAGGTAGGAAACTGTATACAGTCCCTGACAAGGACTAAAATTTATCTCACGTGGGTGGGAGGAGAAAATAGCTTCTTCTTCAATTTTTCTTCTCATCCAAAAGACTCAAAAATGCAAATGATAAGTGTAAATGTTACTGTTAAAGTTATTGCAAATACCAATCAGTTATGCTTATTATTAGCATTTTGAGATTGATAAGTACAGTAAGGTCTCAGAGTACATGAACCAGAGTGCATGACCCCGCTCTTATGAGGCTGACCCCGATTGCTACGGTAAACCCTCCGGTAAGCCCGCACACGGCTCTGGCTCCACCTTACCAACCCTTGCATGGGCCTGGGTCCATCCTCCTGCCCCGGTTCACCCCCCTGCACGTGACTCTGGTTCAACACCCCTGTCCCGGTTCAAACCCCACGCGCAGCTCCTGTTCAGAACCCCCTGGCCCTGGTTCAAACCCCCCATGGCTCAGCTCACCACCTGAGCAGGGGTCCGGCTCACCACCCCCGTGCACGGCTCTGTCTTAACTCCACCCCTTGTCCCCCCGCAGCCCTAACCCACTCCAGGCTTAATCCCCACAGCCCACCTCCCACAGCCCCACTCTACTGTCAGACTTAACCCTCCCCAACTGCCCCCACCCCAGGACTTACCTTTCTGCTGCTTCCCCGGCTGCAGAATGTGTTCCACCAGGGAAAAGGCCAGATCCCCACTTACACAAAATCCGGGTTACACGAGGGTGCGCAAAATGGTACTGTCAAGTAACTCGAGGGTCTGCTGTAGCTGCATTCCACTCCACTGAGACTGAGTGGTTAAATGACTTGCCCAATGGCATATAGAAAGTCTGTGGCATCTTCCAATTCCCAATCCTCTGATTTATTCTCTACCCACTGCCTCCTGAATTACTGCTGGTCCATAATGGAAAAGAGAAAGGAACAGACTATAGATCTCTTAAAATGGAAGTGTGCTTTGTCCTCTGGGTACATGTAAAAATATCAATACAAGTGAAGTTATTTACGTTTCTGCTGCAGTCAGAAGTGTATGTACCTTCAATGTTCTGAGCTGTGTGTCGTCCTCCCTGCAAAAAAGGTTCTGAAAAGGCTGAGGACTAGAAAAGCGTGCCACTTAAATGCACCTTGTAAGTTACATTCCCATTACATTTGCAGAGAAAAAATGTTTGTAGGACGGAGCAGTAGAAGTACCACGATAAAATAAACACTGCATAGTGTGTGAAGGAAGATGCTGACAAGGCCTAGGTGCATGTTGTGGCTGCATGGGGATCAGCAGTAGGAATTTGCAGGGAGCTTTTCCAAAGTTCTTACTGTCCAAAATGAACACTAAGCCTGTCCTCATGTCTACCCCAGCTTTTCTGCCCGTGTTTTCTCATATTGTAAAGCACCATAGACTCATATGACGGTGAAAAGTAAACACAGCCCATGAGCATCATTGGCCAGGAATTCGAGAACAACAAGAAGTCCTGCGGCACCTTATACACTACCAGATATTTTGGAGCAACTTGGCCAGGGATTGTTCTCCATGTTTCATGGTCCGTAGTGTAGGTAGAGGTCATCGTCTCTCCCGCAGCTGCAAATGTTATCATCCAGAGATGATTATCTTCTCTGAGGGCCAGGGTTCCATCTCCTTGGCAGGCCGCCCAGTTGCACTGAAGAGCCCTGCCTGTCTTGAGCAGACTAGTTTCTTTTAAAGGCACCAGACTTGACGCTATTACTATGTTTGATTGGTTCACACCGAGATCTGGAGTTTTGCTGACAACTAACCTTCTCAGAGCACCGGGTAGCAGCTGTCCTGTTTCTGTAGTACCCTGTGTCCTTTTCTTGCAGTGGCGCACACGGTTTTTTTAGCTTTGCTGTCTGTTGTCAGGTGTTGAACTGAGACTGGCAACACATTACCTGAGCACCTGTAGCCCCTCCCATGCTTTTTCTGGCCCCATCCCATTTCTGGGGTTCACAGGGTGTTCTTGCTGGGATGAATTTTGAATTTGAAGCTTGGTCCAGTATTAAACTAAGTAGGGTGGTAGAAGGTAGTAGCAGATTTTCTAGTAAGTTGCTGTGCTTTTTGGCAGAAGATTCATGGGACCTTTATATTACACACTGACACAATCAATCAATTAAATGTCTATTTAAGCAATGGTGAGGCATGGGAAGGGCATTTCTTAGCAACTAATGACTGGTTGGGCAATGCGAAGGCCCAAGGCAAAGCCAAAAATTCTTAGCCTAGAGTGACACTCATTAGCTACCAGGAAATATCTGACTCAGATACTGGTTTGGCTGTTAAAATTCCTAAAATGTTTGCTTTAAAAAGGAATTAAATTACTTTTTTATGTATAATGAAGAGTTCCATTTTAATTGGAAGTGGCTACGGGCACTCTGTTGCCTTGGCAGCAATGGGTTTTCCCTATAAGGAACAGTCTGGTAACCCCATAAAATAGCAGAGCTTCAGTGTGACTATTCAAACAAATTCAGTTAAGGCCTTGTCTACCTTAGGAAGATTAACTTACTGAGGTATAGCTTTACTGGAAAAACTCTGAAGTATATATGCAGTTTAATACAGGTTGAACCTCTCTAATCCAGCATTCTGTCATCTGGCAACATCTGTGATCCAACATGATTTTAGTTAGCCAATGTCCACTTACCATGAGAGTGGCCAAGTTTCCCGCAGTCCCATAAAGTTTGTTTACAGCTGCCAGTCCTGGCTCTCAGTATTCTGTGCTGTTATTTAGCTGTAATTTACACTTAAATATCTTCTGAGAGCCCAGTAAGCAGTGCAAGTGTTAGTGAAGCTGCTAGACAATTTTTACCTTCCATGATCCGGCCAATTCTCTTGTTCAGCACCTGTCAGTTTTCAAGGATGCTGGATTAGGGAAATTGAACCCATCAGTCTTATCTTGGTATAACTGGAGGCCGGTTTCTCTGAGTGCCATAAGCTATATGGGTATTGGCACAATTATACCAATGTAACTGTTTTACACTGTATCAGAGAGATAGCCGTGTTAGTCTGTAGCTTCAAGAACAACAAGAAGTCTCGTGACACCTTATAGACTAACAGATATTTTGGAACATACGCTTTCATGGGCAAAGACACGCTTCCTCAAATGCATGAGTGGGGTGGGGGGCGGTGGTTTCAGAGGGGTATTTAAAGAATGGGGTCCCAGAAAAAGGGAGGGCCAGAGCTGACAGGGTCTATTCATCAAGGTGGAAATGGCCCATTATCAATAGTAGATATCACGAAAGCTCTTGCTCCAAAATATCTGTTAGTCTATAAGGTGCCACAAGACTTCTTGTTCTCTGTTTTACACTGTGGTTTTCATTGAGTGTAAGGCTGAATAGTCTTAGGATGTGCCCTGTTATTTCTGAGCTTTCCAGTGGGAGCTGCACTTCCTGTTCTAGCTTATAAACATTGCTGTTCTGACCTCTAGTCACTTAACACATGACAAATGTCTTCTCTTTTGGAATGGAATTTACCCTTTTAGCCGTACTATTTGGTGTTTTCATTAACTACTTTTAAAATGCGAGGGTCGCCTTTTTGGCTGACACCGTGGGGAATGAATCAGTAATTTCTGGCACTGAAAGAAGGAGCCTCTACAGCTTCAGCTGACTTTGGCAGCTGGATGTTGTAACAGCCCCCTGTGAGCAAGGGAAGCTAGACAATGCATCTGGAGTCCTGGTGAGTCCTACAAGAAATTGACAGGTTCCAGAATCTCAGAAAAATAGAAAACATATATTTTTTCCCTTCATGTAAAAGTTCTGTTGTTGACTATTCTGGTCATAAACTATTTTGAAGAAGAATTGAAAATTGATAGGGAAATAGCCTAATTGTGGAGAAGTGCCCTTCAGTGTTCCCGTGAATACTAGTCAAATTAAAGTGAGTAATAACCCATGGAAAACCGTGCCTTGTGCATGCCCTTACAGACCCACATAGCAGCGTTCAGAGATGCCCCAAGCATTCAGAGTGCAGCTTACTTTGCTTCAGAGAGTAAATGAATTCACAGCTCACCTTGCAAGGCAAAAACACACATCTCCTAAGGCTTGTAGGAGGAGGCAGCCATTCTGAGAAGTGAATTTTGGAGTCGTGTTCACCTGATAATGCCAAATTGTGGAATTCTGGTTTTTTCTGTTATCTTCTTTGAACACCAAAAAAGCCTTGGGAATTCCATTTGAATGTTAGCGTTTCCTAATTTTTGTCTCCTTTAGGCTTGTAACCTTAATGGTCTCTTAATGTGGCAATTTTGATATAATATGTATACAGTGTTCAGAGATCTCTTCAATCTTCAGAAGGAAAAACAACCAGAAGTCCTGTAGCACTTTATAGACTAACAGATTTTTTAAAGCGTAAGCTTTCATGGGCAAAGACCCACTTCGTCAGATGCATTGCATCTTTGCCCATGAAAGCTTATGCTCCAAAAAATCTGTTAGTTTATAAGGTACCACAGGAAATCTTGTTGTTTTTGCGCATACAGACTAACACGACTACCCCTTTCACACTTTATAAGAAAGGGTATGTTACTTACCGGTGTCGATCCAAATGTCTGCAGCCTTAGCTCTGCAATCTCTAATATATTTATATGTAAATCTGGACATTAACAATGCTGTACTTTGAGATAGGATGGCCACTCACGCATTTTCAAAATACTGGACATTCTGGTACTTCCAGGAACGGTGTGGGCCCACCCGGTCTGTGTGACCCTGCCTTCTGTCTGTCTTAGAACCAGATGAATGGCCTGCCTACTTTGAAATGGGTGGATTTTTCTTCTGCGTTCCATGACTAAATCCTTCTATAAAGAAAAAGCGTCAAGCCTTGTACGGTGGTACTTGGATATTACAGTTCTGGGTAATGCTAGAAATAATTTACATAAAGAAAAGTCTATTGGCCATAACAAAGTGCTGCTGAGGCAAAAGGATGGTGGGTGCACATATCATGCCACACAGGGTAGTGTAAAATCCTGTAAAATGAACAATTAGATGAACATTTCAGATTGTACGTCCTCCTAATTATCCTTTTAATTATTCATCTAAAACAAGTAAAATGACCCCTGACAGAGCCATAAATGATTTAGATGCTATGAAATATTTATCAGATGCAACTGAAATCCCCACTGTGCATTGTAACAGATGCACATGAATCTGCTTTCATGGATTCCTCATCATATGCAATTTTATGTATGGGATTTCTAACCAATTGAATGCAATCTACAGTATTTTAAAAGCTGTTCAGATATTTAGGGGAGGAAGAAAGACATGGCGTTTGCAGTCCCCTTTGGTTTTTTTTTTTGGTTTTTTAATTAATGGGCCTAATTTAGATGGAAGGCTGGATTTGGTGCAAATAGGCTGTAGGTGGTAAAGCAGCAAATTCAACATGTTGGAGGTGAAGTACCTGCTGATGCCAGTGGAAACTTGCTCTGGGCCCTGCCCCTCTGCTTTTCCAGCCACTTGGAATACTCAGAAGGGTATGTCAGGAAATTACGGAACCAGAGGTTCACTGTATCAGTGGCACAACTTTAGAGCTGCTGCTGAGCTGCTCTAATTACACCAGAGCTTTAGATCTGACACTGGAAATCAGAGAAGAGTAACTAGCTCCTTCGCATGCTGGCACTCCGTCAGCACAGGAGAGATTCCAATTGGCATGATTTTCATTCCACGTTATTTCACAACTCTCCTGTTTGTCAGCGCTGAGTAAACATTTCCCACTGGTACAGAATAAAAATGGATTTATGTGATCTGAGTTCATCTGTTTCCATTGTGATGATGCAGTTTGGCTAACAATGCCTGAAACTACTCATTGACCACATTTTTTCACTAAAACCTTTCACTGTGAGGGTCCAAGCACAGGAGGTGGTACTCACTAGCTACTTTAGGAGGAATACTTTGGGATAAAAACTATTACACAGATAAATTTTAAAAATCCACTTTATCATGAAGCAGAGGTTTGGTAAGGGGGACTTTTGTCAGAAACTGTCATTTGGTCACCTGTGCCTTCTAAAAGGTGGCAGAGGGAGTTGCTGGAGTTAAAACAACTCACTGAGACTTGTGAGATCTGGATTAAATTCTCAGTTCTCCCAAATTCTTCTGGGCCCTGGGGCCATTCACATAATTTCTCTCTGAGTCTGTTCCCCAGCTATAAAAGGGACATGACAATACTCCTTATTTCCAAGCTTCCCTTATAAGTTCACCAGGGTATGGTCTGAGTCTCCCTCCAGTTGCTTGCACAGTGGGACCTGGCTCTCTCTCTTATGCCCCCTGGCTGCCATGGCCATGTAACATACAAATGAATTTGGAAATTAAATATTTAGCTCTTACTTTAATTTAAACTGTACATTAATGGTGAGGATACATGTAACAGATGGCCATCACATTGCTTAAGGCGCTACTGGAGGTGCCCAGATTCTACAGTGCGGATCAAAGCATAAGACCCACTAAAGAATTAAACAGGAGAAGTGTTAAGGAAAGGGACTGTAAAGAGAGGAAGGGAAGGAACAAGTGGATGGGCTGTCTACACAGCAGAAGCTCTCTGGAATCCAGATGGTGCGGGCAATGCTAGCACTGAAGCCGGCACTGCAGGCTCACAAGCTGAGCATGTACCCAGATTCTGCTGTGCTGTCTTCACTGCTGCTGTGCAAAGCTTCTGTCTGCTGTGAGCTGCTTCGTGTGTGTAAAGTGATGCCCGTGCTGACGCTGTGTGTTTATAGAGCCCATAGATGGAAAATATGGGGCTGAAGCCTGTCCCTGATGCCTCTGTATGGTGAAGGCCATACTGCAGTGGGGCTCCCCCTCAGAATGGTGCGCTCTCTTCCGGCTGCCCTAGGGCAGAGGTGCGTGTTTAGGCGGGTCTGCTGGGGTGCAGGTGCCGCTGCCCAGGACAGATGGGAGGAAAGTGCCAGTTGCAAATATACCCTACCTAGAAATTATGCTTCAAATAAAAGAAGCCAAAAACCTCCTCTGTCCATGGGTCCCATTTCTCCCTCTGGGAACTCTGCAGGAGTTCTGCTGTTGCCACACTACATTTATCTCCCTAGGCCCAACACGGGGAGCGAGGGGGGTTGGGTTACTTACGGGTGGCAAGACAGGAAGATCCTCCTTCACATGGCAGCCTTGCTTCTCCATCAGACTGTTTCTGTAAGTCTCGTGGGTGGAGCAGTGGCAAAGCGCCTCCTCCTTCACCAGGAATGGTCCAGTGGCACAGGGCTACCTAACACGGGGCTGGCTGAGGCTTGAGCAGTCTGACAGCTGGTGGACGGGAGATGTGGTCAGTGTTTGCCACCTGAGACAAGAAGGTTCCTCTTTGGCTCTTGTTTTGGATGGCATCATAGACCCATAGATGTTAGAAGGGCCTGCAGGGGTCACGTAGTCCAGTGGTGTCTAAAACAAAATGTAACGGTTACCACAGCCCCTCCACCCCCGGCCACCAGGCACCCACCTCCCTGCGCAAACTGCCGATGACTCACTGGAGATGCGCCACACGAGCCGTCCCATGGCTCTGAGTGAGCCTCAGGAGGAGCCACTTCTTCTGCAGCCATCATGCACGTGCCCCACCAAGTGGTGGGGCGCATGCATGGAGGGGCAGAGGGCGCTCCACTTGTGCGGCTCTAACGAGCCGCTTCGCCACACTGCGGTGTCCAGCTTACCACATGTGGCAAACAGACGATATGCTGGACTCCGCGGATCTAGTCTAACCCATGCCCAGATGCCATGCAAGGCTGATGGGTCTCCAGCCTCCACTGTTCTGAGAGTTAGGGAGTTTTTCCTGAGATTGTAGAGAACCTGTGGTGATCGCCCATTGTTTCCATGGGATCTTTCAATGCCCAATTCACATGTATCGCTCATATTAGTGCTGTTTTTTCCTCATTGATATGGTTAGAAAAAGAATGTGGCTGTAATCAGCAACTGTGTTTATCATCAGTAATCATTAACACTGTAGCCGAAAAACACTCAGAATCTTTGTCTCTCTCTTTGTCTTGTGTCTGCAGTTGCTGTCCTTCTGAAGGACGATTATTTCATCAGTGGTGCCGGGCTGCCAGGTAGATTCAAAGCAGAAAAAGTGGAATTTCACTGGGGTCAGAGCAATGGATCAGCGGGCTCTGAGCACAGCATCAACGGCAGGAGATTCCCTGTTGAGGTGAGTGGAGAGAAAGCATGCTGATGTCCTCGCAAAAGAATGGATTGCAGTAGTGTGAGATGCATGAGGCTGACATACCAGGTCCTTCATGGCCGACTGCTGCTTTCCCTGTCATCTCTGTAGGTTGAGTGGCGGTTAGTGTCAGCCTCCTCCTTTGCTTTGCTAATGGTGCCAGCCATCATCACCCACCCGTTACATGGTTTTCTCAGGCTGCTTTTTACATGAGCAGAACCCCTCGTGAACATCTGCAAAGCCACCTCCTGGTACTCCTCCAGCTCTGCTTTACAGGGTTGGCTACACAGTTGTTTTCTTGTGTTCCTGTGTCTCTGTATCTACTTATCTCCTGTCTCATATGTAGTTGTTTGAGCTCTTTGGGGCAGACTCTGCCTTATTGTTTTGTGTTTGTATAGCACCTATGATGGTTATGAAGCACTAGTCTGTGACTTGGATGCCTGCACATTATGGTAATGCACACAGTTAATAATAAATGTCATTTATTTTCCTTGTCACTAAACTTTGCTGATGGTTTGCAATATGGACTGTAGGTTTTCCATGCCAGACTATAACTAATGACCCCTGATGGAGGCTCCATATACAGGCCATTGTATTGCATACACTTTCTTGCTGTATAGATTAAAGATGTGTAACGTGTCTGTGAATCTCGTCTGCAAACCATGGATTGATGCTGAAGGCTTGTGTGTAGAAAAGCAAGATGGCCTTGCAGATGAGGTTTTGGGCTAAAATTTTGGAGACTGGCTTCCATTCCCAGGCTGATCCTCTGTGATTTGGGGGAGAGTTTTGGAAATGCAAAAGTTTGTGCCTCTGAGAAACTCCTCTTAAATCTTTCTGCCTCAGTTTCCCATCTGGAGAATTTGGATAGAAACTCTTTTTTTTCTCCCGCTGTCTTTGTCTGTCTTGCCCAGTGGTGCTGGAACACTTAATAGTCAGAGTGTTGAAAGGCAGCCCTCTTATCTCAGTCCATTCTGTCCACTACCAATCTGGGGCCCAAGTAAGGGCATATCTCTGGGAAGTGGGCGGGGCTCAGACAAGGGAAAGGGGACTGAGGTCACAGCTGAACATGAGTGTGGAACCAGGAGCAGAGCCCTAGACACAGGGCCAGCAGTCAGAATCATAGGCTTGGGGGCTGGCCGCTGAGACCATGAGCGTGGGACCAGGAAAATATGTGTGGGACCAGGAGCAGAGATGCCATTGGGGCTCCCTCATGGGGTTCCTGAAGTGGAGCCCTGGTGTGGAGTTAGGCTCCTGAGTGTGGGGCCAGGAACAGACTGGGTGTTTGGCCAGCAGCCGGGACCCTATGTGTGGGCCCAAACCCCATGGAAACATTGAGGGTGCTGCACACCCGTTGTTTCCCTAGTTCCCTCGCCCTGGTCTTGCCTTTAGAGGCTATATGTTCTTTGCGAAAGGGGTTGTCTTTTGCCCTGTGTGTGGACGGTGTCTGGCATGATAGGGCCTCAATCTCTATTGTGCCTGAAAGGTGCTCCTGAGATGATGATGATGATAACTGACAACAGGTGTATTGTGGTGGTGCCATCTCTTGCTGTGTCTAGACTTACCTTGAAAGTCAACGACTGTTGCTCAATTTTTGGCACGCCAACTGTGTACCAAAAATCGACTTTGCAGCTGTCAGTGTCTGTGCCTGTCTTCACACAGAAGGTCGACGTGAGAGCTTCTCCCATTGACCTTCCTTACAACCATGCGGCTTAGGAGGAGTTCCGGGTTCAACATTGACCCTGGAACATGCCAATTCATAGGACAGCATTCAAACACTCGTGTATGTTCTTATTCCTTTTCCCTCGCTCCCCATGGTATTCCATGCTCATGTGAAGAATGAGACATTATTGTGCTTTGGAAGAAACAGTATGTATAAAATAATTTGCTCTTGTTTTAAGTAGAAAAGTATATTCCTGGTTCCTTTTTTGCATCAGTTGGAATGCTCATTCATTCTGCTTTAAAAACAAAACACCCTCCGTACTTCTTTCAGGTGTCTGGCCACACATCAGGAGTATGCAGGGTGGAACCTCCCAGCCCAAACCTGAGAGCTTCTGCGTTTAGTTGTGCTTTTTTCTGAATGTTTGCCAGAAAGTAGTTTGCCTTTTTCCAGAAAGGCTGTTTTGAAAGTAGGTGGCTTACTGCCATTAAAATCCAATTTTAAAACGTTAGTCATTGTTGCAACATGGACTTCCAAAGTCCTGCACAGCACGAGCACAGAGTTCACATGTCTGTCTGCATCTCTTGAAACGAAACACATTTTAAAAAGTTGGAGCCTGCTCCATTGGTGTGGTGCTTTGCACAGGTTGGCTGCAAAGCTCCTTCATTAAAACATCCTCCAAGGAGGCCCCGTTGATTTTAATGGGAGCTCAAAGTGCTTGGGAGTGTTCAGGTTTGGCCTTGAAGGCTCAACCCTGCAGGCTCATTCTCATGCAAATACTCCTAGTGCTTGTGAGTGGACCCTCTGAAGAAGTAGCTAGGTAAGTTTTTACAGAATGGAAGTTGGAACCATTTTTGTGTAGTGCTAATTGCAGTTCAGCTTGCAAGTGCCTGCTACAATTCTAACTGCCTTATGCTTGGAGTATTTCCTGTGCTGTGTTGCAAGTATTTCTAGGATAGCTATTAGAAGAAATAAAGTGGTGGTGGTGGTTGGGGGCGGATTATATAGTGAAGACCCCACTGATCTTAGCCCATAGACACAGGTCAGTTACCTGCGGAATACTCAGGGACGCTTTGTATTCTAAGTCTGGCACAGTCCTAATGCCAAAGCCACTGAAAGCAAGTGATCTCTGAATCTAACCTACAAGCCATGTGTGGACAGTACAAAGTCCATTAGTTCCAGAGCACATCCCAGGGGAATGCTGATGAATCTGATTCAGCCATAGACTTTGCTCCCTAAACATGAAGTTCAAGTGAGGATTCCTCTAGAAAACAAAATACTTGCTGTTAAGTCTTTTTGTTGAGGAGCATGCACTGATTGCAGAAACTAATTAGAAATGTCAGATATAATGCAGAGCCTTATTGTTTGACCATGTTGTTTGTTTTTTTTATTATTACAACTAATGTGTCAGATGGTGAGGCTGTCTCTGTTAATTGGTTGCCTTCACTGAAGCCCATCTGGATCATAATTTTCTGTGATTTATATGTTAAATTACTTGGGTGGATAGAGGAGAATGTCCTTTTATTTCATATTTTAAAAAGGCAAATCAAATCAAAGGTGTCATATCTTTCAGCATTTGTATTTATACAGAGTGTAACAGTTATCTCTTGTCAAAACATAACATATAAAGCATTTTAAATGGTTGATTTCATGATGTTGACTTCATCTTATGTAGTCCTTAGATTTTCTTTTGCAGACATTAGAGCTTTCCTTGCTTATCTGGCCTTTGTTAACTTTGCTGTAACTGAAATCACCGGAGTGATGTTTTTGACAGGCCTGCTGATGGGGTTAGGGGGGCTACAGGGGCAGTTGCTCTGGGGCCTGGCATTCTCCCTGTGAGGGCGGCCCCAGAGCTGTGATCTGAGCAGCGCTAAGGGCTGACTGACCTTAACCCCTCCCCTTTCACCCTTCCTCCACCCCTTCTGGAACAAGGTCCCTCCCACCGAGCCCCAGGGCCCACAGTGTCTGTCAGCCCTGCTAGCTCTTGAGCGCTAGACATTAGTATTCCAGTAGGTGTTCAGTGTACTCAAGCCTCTGTCTTTGACCACATGCTTAGACCATGGTACCAATGCAGGTAGGCATTATGTATTGTACTGATTACTTCCTTCCGACTCCGTGTTAGAGCCGGTGTCCGAGCAAGGCCACAAGCTCTTGCTGTGATGCTCAGGGTTACAGCAGTGCTCCTCATAGTGTCAGTCATTCTAAGATGATAGATGTGGGTTTGAGACCTGCTTGGAGAAAGTCTTTCTTTCCTAGAAAGTTTCTATTGTGTTCTCTTCATTTTAATGAGTTCCTGAAGTGTGCGCGCGCACCTCTTCTGTACTAATTACTTCATTTTTCCCTGTGAGTCAAAGCCGAGCAAATCTGTGTACAAATGCCGGGAGCCATTAAATTGTGAAGTGACAAAATCAAAATGGACCAACAGAAAATAAAATGGAAGACCAGGGTAGAATGCAGGCCCTCCGCATTAGAGCCAATAGTAGTAACAGCAGAACTTTACTCCTCTTTGCCACTGCGCTAGTTAATAGTTTGGCCTGTCTGGACGTTTTGACGCGGAGGTCAGCCAGTCTTTTGTACCAGCTAATATACTGGAAGCAAAGCTGTGTAGCATCTCAGCCTTGCTAACGGTAGAGGAGGTAGTGCTGTGCTGGCAGCATCCAACACCTCTGTCTTAGCATGACAGGGCTGTTTTCAGTTGCTTCCTATTCATTTTTATGCAAAATGCTGATGATTTCTGTGAAGAGCAGAAATCAGAAGAGTGATTTTAATCATGACTGTGTTAATTTGATATGAGCTTCGGCTGTTTATGAGCTTTCTTTTTAATGTCTCTAATTGTCAGTTGTAATGTGAATGCCATTATACAGTAATATACAGTAATTTATTTAGTAAATGAGAATCTTATTCCAAGGACCATACTGCAATATGCCAGAGACCTAATCCCGTTAATCTTACATGAGCAAACTTGCACTGTCTTGCACCCCAAGCTGTCTTCTAGAAGTACAGCTGCAGCTTGGCGCATGCAAGCTTCTGCACTGTGCATTTTTGGAGATTTTTCTCATTTTTAATTTAATTAGACAAAGCTCAAGAGAGGGGTTAAGGAAGTTGTGCCCTTTACCATGGAAGGATTCTACATTATGGTGACTGACCCATTTCTGTAAATTATCATCATAAACAATCATTTGCATGAGCAGCTCTTATTCTTCATTAAATACGTGTTCATTTTCCAGAATTGAATATTAGCCTTTGTGTCAGTCTTCTAAATCCCTGTTTCTCCTCTCCTTCGGGGAATTCCCTTTGCCCTAGATCAGGCGTGTCCAACCCGCGGCCCACGGGCCACATGCAGCCCTGGACAGCTAGTAATGCGGCCCCACAAGATCATAAACTTTTAACATTATTATGTGATTTATATACATTAACTATGTTATATATTTTATATGCGGCCCAAGACAATTCCTCTTCACTCAATGCGGCCCAGGCAAGCCAACAGTTTGGACACCCATGCCCTAGATTATGTTAGTAAAACTAACTCCATTGTTACCCAAATCTATAGATGGTTGCTCCAGTATGAATACCCATAGTCTCTCCCATAAATACATCACACTGAGAGACAGATATCATGGGACCTATTTGCATCATATGACCCTATTGTTTCAGATTGCTATGTGTGTCCCCCTGATGTAGGAGAAGTGTGTGTGACAGAATACAATGAAACTCTTTCTAGAGGAAATACATTGAGATCTAGAATCTTTATCTGCCTTTGCCTTCAATACCACTAGCCACCCCTATGGCCAGATGATATAGATAGATAGAAGGCTTTGAAAAGGCCTGGGAATGAGCTTAATGCATGTCTTTTCAATGTTGAATGTGGGAATCTATTTTCTCATTTTTAGGCTAATTTTGCATTTGCAGCTTTTCACTAGTGTTTTGGGCAAATCTTTGAAAATTTTGTACTTTGGTGGGCAGGGGGTTATGCAAAGAAAAGCATAACACTAAATATTTTCTTGAAGTCCTCTGTTAGAACTACCATGCAGCTTTATCATACAATAGTTGTTTTTGTTATTGCAGGCACACTGCATCTTTCAGAATAATGTTGCTAAGATATTGCAGTTGGCTTTAAACAGCAGTAAAGTGTTCTAGAGACATAGGTGGACAGGAGTGGTTTTGTTTTCATTTTATTTCTTTTGGTGGTTGCTCTTGAAATTTCCTTGTCTCCTTCTGGTAGAGCATCAAAGGCTACACATCAGTAAGTGATGGTGGGGATTTAAAGAGACCATTGGGAATATTGCCCAGAGGGAGGCTTTGAGCAGATGAAGAATTTTTGCTGTAAGGTTCTCGCTGAAGGCTCAATCTTGTATTCATAGAGAGATACTTAGAGCTCCCATTGACTCCTGAGGGTGAGCTACAAAGTTCACTCTGAGTGTGAGGATTTGGCCCCAAGTTCAGTATTGTCTTGTGGTGTTTTGTATGTGTGAAGGTGTTTGTGTGCTCAGCATCTGCTCTTTTCTCCATGACTTACTTGTTCAAACAAGGAAGGGATGGCTCAAGAGGGATTACTCTTTTTATCAAACTTCCGATTTGTAGGCAGCTTTTTAAAAAATGTTGCAAGCCTCAGTTGCTGCTTCTCCCACAATTCCCCAATACCCTAGATGACAGAGGCCATCCTAGAAGGAGGGAGAAGCCAGAAGATGCCCTCTCTCATGTATTGGTCTCCACCTTTTGCACCTCTTACCCCCTCCTCCACTTGATTTTTTTGGAGGGATTGCCATTGGCAGTAGTTCAGCTGGGTTCTAATTTTAAGGAGTAATTTTGTTATATTTGCGGAGTACGTGATTGCCTTGGTTGCCACTGTGTGGAGATGCAAAGCCTCATATAGCTGTCTACTTTGTTTATTCTTCTCCGTGGAATAGCTAGTGAACTTTCCCCTTGTGATTGCTGTTAGTGCTTCCTGTGCAGCGTCAGGGGAATTGGTTGAGTCTTTAATTAATGACTTTATTGCAATAAAGGTTCTATTTTCATGGTGAAAGCTTCATCCTCTCATGGTGAAATATTTAATCTCCATCTGGCTGCTCTTTTCTGTGAATGTCCTGTGATAATTAAGAGGAAACATGAGAGGATGGTCTGAAATTAAAATGTTGTTGGTGGAGGTGTTAATGTATCGTGGAACTGTTCTTACAGAGATCAAGACAAAATTTAAGAAAGAAAGACCAGCCTGTTTTTATGATGTCTTATTGTCTGCCGGACCCAGGTAACTCACATTAGCTCAAAGATGGACAGGGTGCAGGCAGAGTTGTGTTTGAAAGGAGCCATTCAGTGTCTAGACATAGATACAGTTCCCTCAGCCTTGGATGGGAATATCCCTGAAGGATTTTCTGTGGCTTGTTGTGAATCACTTGCAATACACTGCAATTGCAGTATGTTAATGACGGGCTGAGGGTTATACATTCCCTCCTGACATAAATCCCTAATTTTCTACACATTTAATAGGAGTGTGGAAAGATTGACAAGAAGAGGGAGGATCAGGTGGAGGTGAACATACGAGATAAGAGGCTAACAGCCTGCTCCTGTTGTAGAGGAAAGTTATTTTGAATAGGAGAAAAATCAGTAAAAGGGTTAGAGAATATGACAAGAGTTCTGAGAGCTGTTTAAATGAAAGCTCAGGCATTCAATAGATCTGTTATTTGAAATGCTGGATTGTCAGGCACCAGAAAAATGGAATGGCATAATCTCACTCTTACAGTGTGTTGGACAGTTCCCTTATTTGCAAAGGACACCAGTATCTCCATTGTTATATTTTGGTGGTTAAATCCTGGCCCATTTGCAGCTCTTCCCAATGGATATAAAATCGCCCCACAAAGATTTGTTGATGGCATGGGAACTCTGAGGCTTTTTTTTTTTTTTTTGGTCTTGTTCTTCTGAATAGTTGATTACAGAAGAAATGGAGGGTCAGGAAGGAGAGGGAATCGTAGGAATGCTGAACTGGAAGGGATCTCAAGAGGTCATCTGAACCAGTTCCCTGCACTCTTGTTAGAGCATTCCTGACATGCCCATTATACACCCAGTAGTTCCATCTATGCTGTATTTCTCTAGGTTGTTTATGAGAAGGTCATGTGAGTTGCTCAGGGAGGGAGATGTTTTCAAGTCCATGTCTTTGGTGTTCATCTTTGTGAGATTTCGAAAATGTAAGTGATAATGGGGAGACCTTTCCTACTGACTTCACCTTCCAACCACCTAGTGATAAGGGACATGTTGTCTTTGATGTGTTTAATAGAAGATGTAACAAGTCCAAGAACATTGCAACAGGACTCTCTTGTCTTACAATGTGGTGAATGGCTGCTGCAAATGGGTTATTCTGATGCTTCCGTATATGGCAACTTTAAAACCACAGGACTCAGTAATGTGGGCCTAGGCCTCAGCTGGGCTCAGTTTTCTTTTGCTCAAAATGGAGTTCAGA
This sequence comes from Carettochelys insculpta, assembly GCF_033958435.1. Taxonomy (NCBI): domain Eukaryota; kingdom Metazoa; phylum Chordata; order Testudines; family Carettochelyidae; genus Carettochelys; species Carettochelys insculpta. The sequence goes on along the minus strand of NC_134147.1, from coordinate 46,165,098 downwards.
GAGCACTGGCCATTCCTGGAACCATTAGGCAATGCAAAACTGAAGAATTTATGCAGAAGAAGTCTTTTCTCTGTTTTCTTGCTCTCAGCAGAAGGTGTTCAGCCCATTCTACATCTAAAGTGCCGACATGGTCATTCCAGGTGGGGTAGTAGGTAATCTGAAATCTTCCCATTTACAATAAATCCCAGGGGATTTTTGTCAGAAATGGACCTGAACAAAGCCAGCCTGAGTTTTCCTTTAATCCTGAAAAACCAAGACATTCCCAGGCTTTATGTAGAAGTGAGTTACAAACCAGTTACAAACCACTGTCCAGGCTGCATAGTGTACTGAGAATATTTACCATGGTACTATGACCATTGGTTCAAATGCTCAGCACTCTAGGTGCACACTTTTTGTATGTGCTTAAGACATTAAGAGCAACAAGGCTGCCTGGATAGGAGGTCCGGAGTTCATACGTTAAAAAGATTAGGGATTTGTTAACTATTCAACACTGCTCAGTTCCATTAAAGAAAGCTGAGACTCCTGGATTTTCCAGTACTTCACATTTGTGAAACTCTTCCCTCCTGAGTCATCATGGCACTTGGGCACTCTAGAATGCCACAGACTGACAGCCCTGAAATGAGAAAGCGTTGCCCCAATGTGTTAAGAATCAGTGTCGTGTCCGTCTGACACAAAACGTGTTGCGAGGCTCATGGGCTTGTAGGTGGCTCAGTTAAAAATATTTCCAATGGACACGGATCTGTTAGAGCTTCAAAGCACTGGGAGTTGGCAACAAATTCACCAGAACGTTTGGATTTTATGAGCCGGGGCAGAAATGTGCTGCTAAGTAGAGCCTGAGTTCCCTTCTGGCATTCTTGGCTTGGTAATGCTGGCACAGACTCTCCCAAGTTGGAAGAAGCCACAGGCATCCTCGTAAAATTGAATGGCCTTTGGAATGTAGCAAGCTGTACAGACAGACTACCCAAGTGAAAACAAACCAGGGCAAGTCAGAGTCAGCTGAAGAGCAGTGAGTCATCTGCAAGGGAAAGTGAGTTCTCATTTACACACACTGACAAACAACAAGCATCTAATCCTGCCAACCATACAACGTCAATGTGGTTACTGGAAGTACAATCTCTCAGACTAAAATAGTAAATGTCTTACCCAGTGGTATGACCCCTGGGAGGAAATGATGTTAGATACAAGGGATTTTGAGATGTTTTAAAGGTTTTGAGTCTGGTTGATTTCACAGCTCCCCATGGGCTCTCTGCACGGATATGGGGAATGGTGAGAGAGCTGTTAGTGAGGACACACTCAGAAATCCAGATAAAGCTACTATGGCTATCAAAGAGTCAACAAAGAATTAAGAGTTTCAGAGACTTGTTATCCTATGGCTAGGAGGATTGAAGTTTGCAACAAATTGTAGACAAAACAAAGGACTGACAATGGCACTTTGAATGTTAAATCTGACAACAGATTATTTATTAGTCTGTAAAGTTAATAAAAGCAAGGCATTGCTTACAATTAAGGTGTACTGTGCACTTCCACCTTGGCATGCATGTTTGCAGAAAAAAAATCAAGCTAGGGGTAAGCCTACCCAGAAAGGCACTACACTACACGGATGTCAGTGTTCTGGTGAAAGCACCTTGTGGAGACATAGCCAATACTGCTATAAAGATATCCTTTACTTATATGCTAAAACCATTTTCCTGAATAGCAGAGCAGTGTTTCTTAAACTATGTTCCATGGAACACTGATGGGAAAGCAAAAACAGCCATGTAGACTGGGTTCCTTCAAGCAAAAAATCTGTGTTCGAAAGAACCCTTCTTCCTGAAACAAATTAGAAAGGAGGGTTCTTTGGAAAACAGGGCTTTTTTTCCCCCAAAGGAACCCCATCTACACAGCTGTTTTTGATTTTGGACAAGTCTCTTCTGGAAACACGATTGCATGAGATTATGCAAATGAAGCATGAGATTTGTAAATCAGTGTTTCATTTGCACTTTTGATCTCTCTCATTTGCATTCCTCGTCCAAAAGGGGAATGTAGTGTAGCTGTAGCCTGTGTGTTTTGCAGGCATAGCTATGTTGGTCAGATGTGCAGGTTATTTCACTCCTTTGACTGGCATAGCTACACTGCCAGAACTTTGGAGTGCAGACCTGGCCTGGAGGACAGAGGGGGCCATCCATATCTGGTTAGAATACAAAGCCGCACTGATTTCAGTGCATCATCACAATGTATCCGACCTCATTACATTAGATGGGCATCACCAAAAGTAGGTTTTGCTCATACTGTTCGTCCTCTCTTCAAGAACAAGAAACTAAATACAAGATGACATTCTGGAAGAAGGTGAACTGTCTTATGATAATGAGTCATGAAACATGATGATATCAGGCAACAAAATTAGCATTGGCTTTTGATACTTACTTTGGCCTTCAGTGAGACCTAGTTTTTATGGGAGAAGGCGTGCATGTACTATGGCTGGAGAAGAATTCAGATTATTGTTGTGAATTTCTGCTATGTACGACTGATAAAATACTAATCAATTGATCAGGCTCAGAGATTTGTGTGCCATCCTGCCTGAAAACATGAGGCAGAAAGATGTTAAAGAAAAACTAAGGGCAAGAAAATTAATGCTGGAATGTGTCAGTTTTCCTTGTTCTAGGGAATCTTCAAAATTAATAGACTCAGGGGTTAGTTCTCCAGTTAGTAGGAATTTTCAGTAGATAGAATTTTCTGTCATGGGAACCAAGCACCCTCCTTGCTTGGAAAACTGCCGTGCATTTTATTTCCTGGCATTCTCATCGAACAGCCTCCAGAGTGCTTGCTTCCTGAGAGAGAGTAAAGGAAAATCTGTATAATTCCTTTGCTCTTAGTCCTTCCCATGGCTTTTAGGAGCCTTTCTTAGAAATTTTGGATCTCCCTCCACCTTCCATAAACATTGTCTTGGGCCCCAATATAGCAGGGAAACCTTCAAAAAGAAGGGGAAAGCTAAAAACATTGCTGCTGTGTCGTTACCCTCGAGTAGCCTTGCTTCAAGGCAGAACTTTGACTCATATGCTGCAATGGTGGTATATCCCCAGGTAAAATCCTCCACTACCAAGGAGTCTCTAACAGCTTGTTTACCACCCCTCCGGAAGCGCCTTAATTAAGAACTAGAGGAGAAGGCCAGGCTGTAACTCAGGCTCTGGGACCCTCCCACATTGTAAGATCCTTAGCAGCCTCTTAGCTTGTGGCCTGCAAACCCGATTTAATAGAGACAAAGAGGAAGCCGTGCTAGTCCTATACACTATCAACACAAAAAGCAGTGAAGTAGCACTTTAGAGACTAGCAAAATAGTTTATTAGGTGAGCTTTCGTGGTCTGAAGAAGTGGATCAGTCCCATGAAAGCTCACCTAATAAACTATTTTGCTAGTCTTTAAAGTGCTACTTGACTGCTTTTTGTTTCGATTTAATAGAGGTGTGTCACAGGTTGCACATGATGAAATGAGTCCTTTCATTCTGTATATTTTATACGAGCACCATTTGCAGCACGACAGCAGTGTACTACAGACAGACACCTGTCAGGGATGGTGCTTGGTCCTGCCATGAGGGCAGGAGACTGGACTGGATGACTTCTAGAGGTTCCTTCCAGTTCTAAAAGTCTGACTTTCAAGGGATCGTGCAGCACATGGGTTTTCACTGTATCATAAGCTCAAGTAAGCCACCAAATAATGCCTATTTTATTTGAATGCATTTTTGAAATGATCTGTACTACGTATGATCCATGTGCACTAGAGTGGAACTGGAAAATGTGTGTTTCTGTTTTCACTGTCTAGGTCTGCTTCCTCTTGAAGCACATCTTTCTCACTAGGTGATCTGTATTGCAAATATCAAGTGATAGGTTGGGGCCAGTTTGTTATCCCTCCCCACCCACCCACTGCTTTTTTTTTCTCCCCAAGAGCTCAAAAGTAGTATTTTCCTGAGGCTCCCAGTTCAGCTTGTTTTTGGAAAATAGTGTGTTTCAAGAACAATTTAAAAGAAACTGAAATCTTGAGGTTTGTTTTTTTTTTTCCAGAAAGTCTTGTAACTTCAGGGCTTTTTTTTTTCCATTGAAAAGACAAGAAAAAATAAGTTTAAAATGCAAAACAGAAAGAAAACCCATTATGTTCCAATGTATGGGATTTTGAAAAACTGGAATAAATTGAAGGAAATGAAAACTTTCTGCAGAAATATCCATTCCTAAAAAGCAAAGGGCTGTTCTCACTGAAAGAAGTTTTTATCAATCAGTTCTGATCTTCCCTAGACTTGAGAAGAACGTACCTCAATGTGGTTCTGTGACGTAGCATTTCATTGCATTATAAGCACAAATAGTCCAGGAATTTTTCTCAGCATGTTCATTTAAAATAAATGCTACAAAAATTGTTTGTCCAGTGATTATCTGAGTGTGAAAATGTGGCTGCAGCAGATGCAAGTTTAAACCAGTTGATTGTGGGTGGGTGGATGGGAGCATTTCGGGGGAGAGCAGAGAAGAGGCATAATCAGCAAGGATGATTTTCAGATCCCAATAACCTGACATGTCTTTATAGCAATCAGCAGAGCTTCACCTGACACTCAAGAGATAAGCATCAGATAACGGCAGTCAGAAAATCAATATGTTGTTGCCTTATCCTTGAAATGGTATTTAAGGTCTGCTGCGAGGTTGATTTTCTTGCTTGTGTGAAGTCACAGCAATCTGGGAGTGGAGATAATACATTCATTATGATGTTGCATAAATAAAATAATTCCTGCAGAAGTGTAGATATCAGTCTTTCCTCTCTTGTTTTGTATCCATCTTCTAGTGTGACAGAGGGCTCTCACTGAGTTAGATGTAGCTATGATTTAGCTAGGGTTTATAGAAGAAGGTGCTTAAAAGGTTTAAATCAGTGTTATGCAGAGGTTAGAAAAGATGTGACTCGGGTTCACACAGTGGTGCAGAGTGGTGTTGTAGAGATGACTGTGAGAAAAGTGGGAAAGCTAAGGACGCAAGATCTTCTACATGGTGTTGTAAATTGAGTTTGAGCCCAAGCCCCCAGGGTGTTCATAATGCCAAAATATTCCTGCATTGAACATAGCTCGGTTTCTTCCTGCTAACAGATCTCCCTCTTCCCCACCACTTCTCTGATCACATTGAATTATTTACACATTTCCTATGCGCAGCACAGACTATAGTATTGCCGTAGTTGCACTCATAGGCTGGGTCTACACGTGCCCCTTCCTTTCGAAAGGGGCATGTTAATGAGTGGGTTCGAAAGATGCTAATGAGGTGCTGCAATGAATATGCAGCGCCTCATTAGGATAATGGCAGCCGCGGCGATTCGAAAGTGCGGCTTTTCGAATCGCACACCGCCCGTGGAGACGGGACCTTCCGAAAGGAGCTCCCCAGTTTTTGAAAGCCCTTCTTCCTATCTGGTGATCTGTGCGAACGGGGTGCTGAATATGCACGTTAGCGCCTCATTAGCCTGCTTTGAATTGCCCCATTACCGTGCCACCTCTGATGGGAGAGTGAGAGTGTAGAAGCAGTCTTGGATACAAGTGGCAGCAGGAAATGATCATCACAGTCCCCAAAACCTGAGTGTCCAAAATGAATTTAAACCATCGGGGAACTTTTGTGGGTTGGGTGCTGCAGTGAAGCACATGAAACATGAAGCAGGCTAGTACTGTAACTCCTCCCTTAGGGCATGTCTATTCTTACAAGAAGATTGGTCCTTCAGAGGTCGAGATTTCGGGGTTCAATTTAGCATGTCTAGTAAGGATGCACTAAATCAACTGTTGAGGTCATCCACTTCGACCCTCGTACCCTTCGCAGTGGCAAGGAGTAAGGAAGTTGGCAGGAGTTTCTCCCATCGACCTTCCACTGTGGGGCTGGTGGAGAAAGTCGACCAAAGATATGTCAACCCCAGCTGTGCTGTTCTTATAGTCGGAGCTATGTATCTTGGTTCGACTTTCTCCCCAAGCGTAGACCTGCTCTTAGCGTAGTCCTGGTAAACATTTTGTTGTTACATCCCAGCTCTGTTAAGAAAACAGATTCGTTTAAAATTCAGCAGTTTGTTTATAAGATTGTTTGGCCACCTGCTTGCTGGTAGGAGTTGGGAATCAGGTGCACTGGCAACTGCCCATCAGATCCGCTCCACCACCACACATGTGCCTCCTGCTTGGCGGCGGGTCCATGGATCCCTCTCCCTCCTCGTTACTCCCACCTGTAGCAATCGGCTGCTTGGCAGTATTCAGGAGGGAGAGGAGTGCGGATGCACTCACGGGTAAGGGGTGGCATGGGGACAGGCCTGGGGCAGAGCTGGGAGGTTGAGCATGGGAGATGGCCCATTTGCTCTTGATACGGTTGCTTTAGGAGAAGCTCACAAAGCTCATGAGCAGGTCCCCAGACAATCCACTGATTAAAGTTTGTTTAAAACTTACACCATATATGTATATATAGGTATCTGACCAGGGCTCCTTCTCATGGGTGGAATAAATTTTGTTATGCACACCAAGGCATGCGAATATATGCACCACCAATAGAAACACATGCTGCTGGCAGTGAGTGGCAGGGGGCACTCTGCTAATCATCTGGGCTACACCTGAATCTCTTCTGAGCAGGCACCCAAGCACTCAGCTTTGAGGGTACACTGAATCTGGCTCTTCCTATTTCCATAAATTTTTATGTGGAACATGGATTCACTTAATGTTGTTTCGCTTAAGGGTGCATTTTTTTCAAGAACATAATTACAGTGTTAAGTGGGGTGCTACCACTGTATCATCTGGTGATCTATGGGTTTCCATTCCATACTGGGTCAGCTTCTACTATCAGCAAGGGAGAGGCTCTGCTTTACAAAAGGCTCTTTTTCTTGTTAAAACCGTCATTTCCTGAAAAAGGAATGGGAAGATGCTGCTGGCTATTCTGTGAATATGTTAGAAGAATAATCCCCTCCTTCATGCCATGCACAGGATCTTTTCTGAGACCTACTGATTGGCAGGTATGGTCATCATCATCTCCTGATGGCTCACTAGAGGATAGAAAATTTAGTGCTTCTTCCTTGATAGGTTTTGTTCAATTTAAGCAGATTATGGCATGAAAGATGGGATGGAAAATCAGACCTGGCAGAGGACACTATGATTTGAATAGGACCTTCAATTTATTTGACACATGTATGGTTGTTATGAATGCAGCTGGACTCTAGACAGGTGGGGAGTTTGCCATAAATAATGACAGGAACTTGAGAGAATCAGTTAATCAGGTTGCTAAAGGCAGGTATGACACACCTTCCTTAGAGTTTGATTCACCAGCAACAGCTTGTGTTAAACATGCTGAGGGCTGGAATATTTTTTTCTTCTCTTCTCCCCTTTTGTTCTTGTGGAATAAGATTTGTGGGTGTGGGAGAGGGGTGTTACCTGGATTGGGTGTATGTCACAGGCCCTGATGATCCTTGTGTAGATCAGTGTCAAACTAGTGCAGATAGCTCATGCACTGGACCTAGCACAAACAGGCCACCAGCCTTCATTTTTTCTGTGCCTCCAGATGCTCCCACAATACAAATAAAGAACAGTAATGTCTACAAGCCTGCAGTGCTTATTTCCTCTTTAATAGCAGCGTAGATGTTAGAGTAGTTCATCTTTATCATGCTGTTTAGATGGAACATCCTGGTTCTGATGGCAGTCTGCCTCACCAGGCGCTGTTTATAGCTAGCGTCTTCTGTTTCCCTGCCCTTCTCCCACTTTCCTTGGAAGTGAGCTGACTTCCCTTGCAATTCTCAGGCAAAGAGAGGACTCTTGGTCCACTCCCCTCTTGCCTCTCTGTTGGCACAAAGAGATACAGATACTGCCAACTCAGTGGCTTCACAGCTCCCTCTTTGCAGCCTTCATACAGGAATATTGAGCAGTCCTGTAGCACCTTATACTACATTTATCCTGTGTCATTTTTTCAAACTAATCTACAAAATTTTCATTGTATAAATTGTTTAAATGATTTTCAAACATGTTATTCCAAACTTGATGCCATCCAAACAGCACCAAAGTTCGGAATAAAGGGTTATTGTGAAAGTTCCATTACCTCTGTCACGACGAGGGGTAGTAGAACTGGAATAGCGTGCCTGAAATAGCAGCACTATTTTGAGTGTTGTGAAAAGCCGCAGCATTGCTATTTTGGGACACCTTTGTATCCCAAAATAGCATCAGGAGCTTAAACATAGCCCCAGAGACTAATAAATTTATCAGGTCATGAGCTTTCATAGGTAAAATCTACTTCGTGCATCTGAAGAAGTTGGTTTTCCCCACAAAGCTTATGGCCCAGTAAATTTGCTAGTCTTTCAGGTGCTGCAGGACTGCTTGTTATTTATGAAGCTACCGACTAACATGGCTCTACTCCTCTGAGATGTAATGCTGGATACATACCAGGGTAAGAAAGAAACATTGTCAAATATTCTGACAAGCTTTACAGCATCTTTTAGGAAACCTACTCCCAATGGGTTCACATTGAGCAGCTTTCAAGGCTGTTTTAACTTGCTCAGGGGCAGATACGTAGAAGCAGTGAACTATAACCAGCTCCCCAACAACCCTCATCTATCCAGCACCAAGTGAAGGCTGGCAAAGCACAGACCCACCCTTTGCTGTGGCCCCAAACTAACTTTCAAGGTTTGTCCCACCTTCTACCTCTTCTTTGGTTGTGCATCCAGCAACATCAAATATAAACTACAGATTGGTCCGTACTGCAACACTTGGGTCTGGCTTTCAAACATACCAGAATCTGGGACTATTCAGAACTGGGGTGTTGCATCATCTTGTTCAGAAAGGAGGGTGATTTGTCCAACTCTGATCTGAGCTCATTTTCTGAACTCCCACCAATGTTAGGGTTGTTAGTGTATTAGTTTGGAGCAGTCAGTCTTGTTGATTTGAACAACTCCCTCATATCCTTATGCCTTTTAAAATAGAAGCATTTCCTGTTTTCCCTCTTGTGTGCACTGATATATTTGTGACGGTATAGCTTTCCTCTGTTGTTAGTATCCGTAAATTGAAAATGTGCCCTTTCTACTGTGTTGCTCAGTGATTTCCTTTTCAGCCAAGAGCACGTTACAAAGCTTAAAAATAGTCTTTGCACTCCATGTATTTAAGTATACATTACTATCTATTTTAAGGAGGGATAATCAATATAATAAATGATACCTCTGTGTATTTTGAATAGATCACTGTGTAAATATCCATAATGGAATTGATCTTGTGGATTTCGGCAGCTGTTAGCACATAAGGGGATCTGGCAATTAAAGTATTGGGCATTTGCCTTTCATACTTATACATAAAATGATTATATATTGATTATTTCCAGTCGAGGTTAATGATGTTCAGGAGGCTTCTGCATCTCAATTTAAGGTACTGAAAGTACTGACTCAGGAAGTGGTATTGTGTTTCTTTCAATGAGCCCATGCTAATGTTGGGTGAATTGTGCCTTGGTCCTGAGTCTGTTTTACATGAAGATTGACTGGGCACCCAAAAAGCTCCAAGACCTGATTAAGGGTTTAGGCAGCATGCAAGAAAGCCAGGGCTGGTCCTCATGTTTGTATTCTGCATAGGAGTAATCTGTTGCCATTGTAAAATGCTTGGGGTCCAGCCTCTTCTCAAACCACAGATGACTGTCATTAGTGTTGATGAGAATGGTGCATGAGAAGATAATTTTCTTGTTGAGTTTGCCCTCCTCCCACTAGAAGCATTTCCTCACACTGGCTGATGAGTTTAGATACTTCCATCAGAAATAAGCAAAGAATGAGGAAAAGTAATGCCCTAGGCAACATGCTGAGGGAGTGAGAGAACGGACGGTGTCTCTTTTTGAAAATGAAACTATTGTCCCAATCCTATTCTGTTTGGGCAGGTTTATGCATTCATACATGCAGCTCCAGTGACTTCACTGGAGCTCCAGACATAGAATCATAGAAAACGAGAACTGGAAGGAACCTTGAGAGGTCATCCAGTCCAGTCCCCTGCCCTCACAACAGGACCAAGCACCATGGTCATCCCTGTTAGATATTTATCCAACCCGTTCTTAAATATCTCGAAGGATGGAGATTCTACAACCATCCTAGACAATTTATCCCAGTACTTAACTGTCAGGGTAGTTAGGAATATTTTCTTTTCTGGTGTTCAGCCTAAACCTTCCTTGCTGCAATTTAAGCCCCTTGCTTTTCGTCGTATTATGAGACGCTAAGGAGAATAATTTTTCTCCCTCCTCCTTGTGACGCCCTTTTCGGCACTTGAAAGCTGAGAGCATGTCCCCTCCCAGCCTTCTCTTTTCCGAACTAAACAAACCCAGTTCTTTTAATCTTGTCTTGTATGTTGCATTTTCTACATCTTTAATTATTCACTGGGGTGTACCCATTCAGGGCACCTTGCGGGCTGTTTCAGCATCCGTTGGCCTTTTTCTGTGTGGATGGTACCCACATTAACTCTGTCGTGAGCTGCCAGGAGCCTAATGGACAGTAGGCTCCGTATCCTATTCATGGGTCTGTGGGATCTCCTCTTCCATGGAGGGCTGCAATGTGCAGATTCACAGCCTCCTAAGTTTTGCCGTACATAACTGTTGCTGATCTCTGAATCATGCCTGTGAACAGCTTGATGGGTGACGGGCCAGTCCTGCTTGTTAGGCTGGAATGATGTCCTTGACCTATGGGTATTGATAGGTACATAATATTAGTCATGATGAAATACTGACTGAGAGAGTGCATGGTAGTCACATGGTAGTTGTCACCATGGGAAAAGTGTTAGATTTCAGTGTGATTTCAGCTGAAGATGATTCTCTTGTGTCAGGTTGAATCCATTTTCTTTTGTGAGCACACTGCTTGGGTAAGAAAAAAGTAGTGATTATATATTCACTGTTATCTACTGTTTTATCTTTAACAATCTAATTACTGCCTAAAGTTCTTGGATACCGTGAGTATGAAAAATGGTGTGAAAAGCCAAACGGTATTCTAAATCTCAGGCTTAATTAAAATGGAAAAGCACGTTGCAAATATTAATGAATTAAGGGTGATATTTTACAAAGAATTTCTTCTTCTTGGTGGTCACTCGATAATGAGCAGGATATCTTCATGTCACCCTCCTATTTGGGAGTCCACTGATGGCTGATCAGCCCAATTCTGGAAACACAGGTCTTATCACAGAAGGGGAAAGTGTTGGTAGCCGTTGGAGGGGCAAGGGGCAGTTTTTGCTGCTTTTTTCTCCTTCTCCACCTCTCCTCATGTGCACTGCGGTGGAACCTCTCAAATTGTGCCACCTCCTCTGGGATTACCATTCTCCACTGGGGATGGTCCTGGGTAAGGTTCTCCCAAGTATCAACACCGATACTGCACTTTTTCATGTGTGTCTTCAGCATGTCCTTACATTGTGTGTGCTGGCACCCAATGCTCCTCCATCCTTCCTTCAACTCAGAAAACAATCTGTCCTGGGAGGTGCTGATCAGGCACCTGAACCACATGACCAGTGCAATGAAGTTGTTGGTGAATGATAATGCCTTCAGTGCCGGTCATGTTTGACTTTTCCAGGATGCCATTGTTCATGTGCCTAGCCTCCCAAGAGATACCTAGAATTTTCCTGAGACAGTTTTAATGATATTGTTCAAGTGCCTTCAAATGACACTTGTATATTGTCCAATTTTCATGAGTACAGTAGTGTTGGAACAAACACTGTGCAGTATACAAGGAGCTTTGTCGTGACACAGATGTCCCAGTTCACAAAGCCCATTCCTTAGTGAGTTAGGATCCTAAGCCCCATTTTCAAAACACTCAAGGTCAGATTTCAAAGGGCTTCAGGCACCTACAGGTGCAGATAGACATCTGGTGGGATTTTCAGAATAGAAGTTAGGCTCTTAAATCACCTACCCCATTTAGAAAGTGTTGCCCAATCCCCAGGATGGTGGTTCTGTGACGTTTTGAGCTCTGACCCAAAATAAATTATTTATAGGACAGTAGAGCAAAGTGCCCCTCAGATCCACTTGGCTAATCGTATCCCACAATTCTTTGTGGTCGTGAAGGAATGTAGGTTGAGGGTAGTGATAAAAGCAGTGGGATGTTTTGGGGTGCTGAGTGGGTGGAGGATGGTGTTGGCTCTTGTTGAGAAGGTGGAAGCTGGATCACCTGGTGGCACCATACAGGAGGCTAAGTTTGTGGGGTGGGGAAGGGATATTCTGGGTGTTGGAGATGGTTGGAAATATCATGGTGTTGATAGCTGCTTTGGGAGGTTTCTTTCCTCTTCTCCTCATCCCTGCACAACATTCAGCAGTGCATCAGGAGACTGTGCAGCTGGCACACCGTCCCAGGGAGAACTTGGGAGATTTTCTTTGACATCTTCTATGAGGTGCCCCCTGGAAACCCACATCCTCACTGGTGGAGAAGCACTGACCCAGCTGGCTGTTACCTCGTTAAGGTGAGGAACCTGAAGAACAAAGAGGTTAAGGGGCTTGGCTGGAACCCTCAAAGAGTCTGTAGCAGAGCCAAGAAGAGATCCACCCTTTCCCCATCCCCTAGCTGTTTTCAGATATCTATTCTGCTTGCGTTTGAACAGATAAATGCTTCTGGAAACCTTCCATGTCCAGGGAAGAAATTTTCTCTGTTGCTATTTGTGTTGTGGGCATGGTCTACCTGAAGGTAATTGATCAGGGCAGCTTTGGGTGTTGTATGCTAGAGCCTGTGCAGAGTGAGACATTCACAACAGCTCCGGGTTGTGTTTGCCAGGCTGTCACTTCTGTTACGGCCCAAAAGGCTGCTGGAGTGTGATGGGAATGGGGAGCGGGAGGAGCAGAATGAGAGACTGGGGGCTGAATGCTCAGTGGTTAGTGGGTTCCTGCTAGAAAACTCCACAAGCCCAAATATGATTGTACACTCTGATATGTAACCCAGTCCTGACCCAGAGCACCAGTAAGCCTCTTCAGAACGCTCCAGGCAGAATGAGAGAGGCTGGTGGGGCAGAGAGGGTGACTCAGCCTGACATGCCCCTCTCCCCCCCGTTTATCGACATTGCAGTGGCGGAAAATTGAGTCAAGCTTTATGTTAGATAGAGAGGGTGCTTCCTTAAGGGCCAGGTATCAGAGGAGAAACAGATTCCTCTGTAAAAGCCCAACTTCAGTTCAACAAAGCACTTAAGCATGTGTTTAAGTCTGATTGACTGATTAGAATGGGACTGTCAGCACCTGCTGATGAGCTTTGATTAATCGGGACAGCTTGCTGGATTGTGCTTGGTGAGGAGCAAGTCACATTGTTAATTCAGCCGTTCAGCAGGCAGAGGTCCCATGATGGCGTTCCAGCCCAATCAGTGTGACCATTCGGCAGTATTGAGCTTGCAACCTTGGTTAAAGGAAACAGTCCTGACTGGGAACACCTCCTATGGCGGGAATTAACTCTTCACATGCCATTAAACCTCCTTTCTAGGTAAAAGACTCCTGGCATACATTAGTGGTCCCTCACACACATTCACACTGCTGTCTGTGCGTGTTAGAGCTGAATAGTTTGTAGAATTTCTCTGAGACATGAGAGCTGCTTTTAAGCTATAACATTCCCAAGGTTGTGGGATATTTATATGGGGAAGGGGCATGTAGTGGGAGGAAAGACATGAGTTGGAGGCCAATAGGAGGGGAAGAGTTTGTGTGTGGAAGTGTGTGTTTTGGGAGTGGAAATCATAGAATCATAGAAGAGTAGGACTGGAAGGGACCTCGAGAGGCCATCGAGTCCAGCCCCCTGCCCTCATGGCAGGACCAAGCACTTTCTAGACCATCCCTGAAAGCCATCTATCTAACCTCTTCTTAAATATCTCCAGTGATGGAGATTCTACCACCTCCCTTGGCAATTCGTTCCAGTGTTTGATCACCCTGACAGTTAGGAACTTTTTCCTAATGTCCAACCTGAACCTCCCCTGCTGCAATTTCAGTCCATTGCCTCTTGTTCTATCCTCAGAGGCAAGGAAGAACAAGTTCCCTCCCTCTGCCTTATGACACCCTTTTAGATCCCTGAAAACTGCTATCATGTTCCCCCTCAACCTTCTCTTTTCTAAACTAAACAAGCCCAATTCTTTCAGCCTTTCTTCATAGGTCATGTTCTCTAGACCTTTGATCATTCTCATTGCTCTCCTCTGGACCCTCTCCAATTTCTCCACATCCTTCCTGAACTGCGGTGCCCAGAACTGGACACAATACTCCAGCTGAGGCCTAACCAGTGCAGAGTACAGCGGGAGAATGACTTCTCGTGTCTTGTTCACAACACACCTGTTAATGCATCCTAGAATCATGTTTGGCTTTTTCGCAACAGCATCACACTGTTGACTCATATTTAGCTTGTGGTCCACTATAACCCCTAGATCCCTTTCTGCTGTACTCATTCCTAGGCAGTCCTTTCCCATTCTGTATGTGTGACCCTGATTGTTCCTTCCTAAGTGGAGCACTTTGCATTTGTCCTTATTAAACGTCATCCTGTTTACCTCAGCCCATTTCTCCAGTTTATCCAGATCCTTTTGAATTATGACCCTATCCTCCAAAGAAGTTGCAACCCCTCCTAGCTTGGTATCATCTGCAAACTTAATAAGTGTACTTTCTATGTCAATATCTAAATCGTTAATGAAGATATTGAACAGAACTGGTCCTAAAACAGACCCCTGTGGAACCCCACTAGTTATACTTTTCCAGCAGGATTGAAAACCATTAATAACTACTCTTTGGGTACGGTTATCCAGCCAGTTGTTCACCCACCTTATAGTAGCCCCATCTAAGTTGTATTTGCATAGTTTATTGATAAGTATATTATGTGAGACCGTGTCAAATGCTTTACTGAAGTCTAGGTATACCACATCCACCGCTTCTCCCTTATCCACAAGACTCATTATTCTATCAAAGAAAGCTATTAGATTGGTTTGACATGATCTGTTTTTAACAAAACCATGCTGGCTGTTCCCTATCACCTTACCATCTTCCAATTGCTTGCAGATGATTTCTTTAGTTACCTGCTCCATTATCTTTCCTGGCACAGAAGTTAAGCTGACTGGCCTGTAGTTTCCCGGGTTATTCTTGTTCCCCTTTTTATAAATGGGTACTATATTTGCCCTTTTCCAGTCTTTTGGAATCTCTCCCGTCTCCCACGATTTACCAAAAATGATTGCTAAAGGCTCAGATACCTCTTCTATCAGCTCCTTGAGGATTCTAGGATGCATTTCATCAGGCCCTGGTGATTTGCAGACATCTAATTTATCTAAGTAAATTTTAATTTGTTCTATTCTTATTTCAACTTCTAAACCTACCCCTTTTTCACTAGCATTCTCTATGTCAGGCATTCCTTCAGATTTCTCAGTGAAGACCGAAACAAAGAAATCATTAAACATCTCTGCCATTTCCAAATTCCCTGTTACTGTTCCTCCCTCCTCACTGACCAATGGCCCTACCCTCTCCTTAGTCTTCCTCTTGTTACCAATGTATTTGTAAAAAGCCTTCTTGTTTCCCTTTATGCTTGTAGCTAGTTTGAGCTCATTTTGTGCCTTAGCCTTTCTAATCTTGCTCCTGCATGCTCGTGTTGTTTGCCTATATTCATCCTTTGTATTTGTCCTAGTTTCCATTTCTTATACGATTCCGTTTTTAGTTTGAGATCATGCAAGATCTCCTGGTTAAGCCAAGGCAGTCTTTTGCCATGTTTTCTATCTTTCCTACACAGCGGGATAGCTTGCTTTTGGGCCTTTAATAATGTCCCTTTGAAAAACTGCCAACTCTCCTCAGCCGTTTTTCCCCTCAGTTTAGCTTCCGATGGGACCTTACCTACCAGCTGTCTGAGTTTACCAAAATCTGCCTTCCTGAAATCCATTTTCTCTATTGTACTGTTTTCCCTTCTACCCTTCCTTAGAATTGCGAACTCTATGATTTCATGATCACTTTCACCCAAGCATCCTTCCACTTTCAAATTCTCAATAATTTCCTCCCTATTTGTTAAAATTAAATCTAGAACAGCTTCCCCTCTGGTAGCTTTTTCAACCTTTTGGAATAAAAAGTTGTCTGCAATGCAATCCAAAAATTTATTGGACAGTCTGTCCCCTGCTGTATTAGTTTCCCAACATATACCTGGATAGTTGAAGTCCCCCATCACCACCAAATTCTGGGCCCTGGATGATTTTGTTAGCTGTTTAAAGAAAGCCTCATCCGCCTCTTCCATCTGAAACCACTAAACTCGTATTTAAATACCTACTTCTAAAGCAATTTCTTCTTTTAACAGTCATCAACAGTGAAAAATGGGTTTGATAATTTATGGTTTGAAGCCACCTTAACTATTGCAATGCAAACCACGTCGCCATACTGCAGTTTATGTCAAAAATGCCTTAGGCGAAAAAATTGCAGTGCCATAATTAACTAATACCATGATCCTCTTCCTGGCACTTCCATGCAGCTTTTCTGTAGAAGTATGCAGCAAGTGTAAATTCCCAGGGCTTGAAATATGGTGCTTCGGGATATACTGACATCACCATGTCATCTGAAAGTGATTACAGGAGCTTGCTTAGGGCCAGATCAAGTGTGGTGCTGAGCGCCTTCATTTTTTGTTCAGAGCAAAAGGCTGTGAGAGGACTTAGCACTTCAAACACTCTGACCCTGGAAAGGGGAATTCTCATTGTTTATTCTTTAAAAGGTTTTGTTTAAACATTCACATCAAGGAGCATCATTGTACAGCTGCCTTCTAATTGTTCTGCTTTCTGATATTTTGTGAACATTGATCTTTCAAATGGTCTCTTGCTGATGGCATCAACTTTGCGGTGGGAAACATTCTTCTCATTCTGCAATGATAAACTAATTACAGACTATACATTTTTAATGATTTAATCTCCTGTCGTATTCCTAGAGAGGCGTGATCTTGATTCCAAACAAATCTATGTGTGATCAAATGCACATAATGAAATGTATGGCTTTCATTAAAGCCTGTTGTTAATACAGCTTTTAGGCTTGTTTCGTTAAAACAAGGAAGGGGATACGCCTGCTGAAAGATTACTGTAATAATGCTGCACTAAGCATTTCATATCATACAGAGCTCCCAGCAACGTGTGCCTCATAGAACATGGTGCTCTGGACAAGTGATATGAAAAACTATAGCCCCCTAGGTCTAAAGTGCTTGTAGTGGGTGGCACATTAAAATAATGCATTTTATTCTCTCTCTTTTTGCGACTGGAAATCTGGATTCATGTCTGCCTCCCTGTCTGCACTGGTCCTTAAAACAAGACTGTGGATGATGATTAAACAAGGGATAGTCTAAAATTAGAGTGTTGAGTCTTGCCCCCTTCAGTTTTCTTGCAGGCAGTCCCTTGTACCGCTGAGACCAGGACTGGCCCTTTGCCGTTTGTGCACACTCCCGGGTCTCTGTTATAATCCATTCAATGTGCAGCAGCAGGCAAAAAAGTGAATCTTGTTAGGAACCACCCAGAAAGATTCAGATAATAAAAGAGTAAATATAATACCTGTACAGCTCCATACTACGACCACACCTTGTGCAGTTCTCATCTCATCTCAGAAAAGATAGATTAGAATTTGAAAAGATACAGAGAAGAGCAGAAGCTGGGATTATTGGTTTTGACCTTGTCCTCTGAAGCGCCTGACATTGGCCATCAGAGTTCCCTGTAAACTGGGCTCTTGTGCAGCCAACTCAGGAGAGATTCGAATGCTGCCCAGTTGATCAACGGAGTGCCCACAGGCGGGATTTATTTCTGCTGGTGGTGCACATTCACACATACCTCATGCACACACACAATTATTCCACCGCTGGGTGGAAAAAAAATCTGCATGTGGGTTGAGAATACTAGAGGGAACGTTGTTGGCCACTGTTGGGAGACAGAACACTGAACAGTTTGGCTCATTGGTCTAATCCAATATGGTGTTCTTCTGTTCTTATCCTTGTCCTTTTCCAAAATACTAATCACCATTGTGACAGACCCCACGACTGTCCCTAAAGGGTCCTGTGCTTTCAGGTGGCTCCTTGTGGGCCTCAAACTCAGGGAGGCCACCTTCATTGCCCTGGGACTTCCCAAAAGCAGGGGGCTCCCTTTACTGAGCCGTGTTCCTCACAAGCCAGTCTGAATTTGGGGTGGAGCAGATTCCTTCTCCACCAGCCTTGAGCTGCTCCAGCCCTACCCCAGCTGGCCATCCCTTCCAGGGAGAGTGGTGGGGGGAGTATAGTCTTACCCACTGCCCTGGACTCCGGCCCAGGGACCCTAGGGAAGGAGGAGCCAGTGGAGCTTTTTGCCCCTGCCCCATGCCTCCCTTTCCCTGGGCCTCCTCACCTACCACTAACCTCTGGGGTCCTTTCCTGCTGGTCTGGTCTGGTCTGCACATTTCCAACTGCCTTTTCTCTGGGCCTCATGCCCCACCCTGGGTGCCTGGGGAAAGCCATTTATAGAAAAGCCTGAAGGTCTTAATTGGTCCCAGGTACATCAATTACAGCCCGATGCTGGCTGACCCTTGATGAGCCCCAGCTGCCTATGGAGCCTGCAGGACTGTGCTCTCTATGAACTTACAAGGGGAAAAAAAAAAGGGGTTCCTCCCTTGCCCAAAATGTTCCCCCTCCCCCAAGCACCTGTCTGCTGCAGGTGTGATCTGCCACACCATCTAATTTCCAGCTCTGATATAGTATTTTCTCCTCAGCAGATTTCAAAATACTTTACCGGTGAAGTCATTATCATCATCCCACTTTTCATCTTTTTATGTGATACCAAGCTACAGAAAATTACAAGAAGGAGTGGAGTGTAGAGAGCATATTAAACATGGATCTTGGGCTCAGATACAAGAGTACCCTTCCCCCAGAGTGCTGAGGCCCTTGTGGTTATTGCATGTACAAGCCATGTGCGCAGGCATTCATAAAATGAAGTCCCGGGATTTCTTAATGTAAAACAAGTGAATGGAGAGTTGAGGCCTCTCTGAACTTCAGGCTGTTGAAGCCTTCCTAGCCAACCATAGATGAAACTAATATGATGATCTAGAAGTCTAATTTTGTTAATGTTTCAGTGTATGGCAGGAAGGAACAAATCTGATTTAAGTGAAGACATTTTGTCTTGGCACCGTGATTTACTCCAGGACTGTAAATCTGACATGAAGGAGACTAAAATGTACTGCATCTTAAATTTCTCCTATATCTCACTCAAAGTTTAACATGATTTAAATAGCAAGATCTTAGAAATGTCATGTATCCTTGGGTGCAAAGCTGTTCTTGGGCTGAAGATTTTAATTTCATGTCGCAGAAGAATTTATCAGTTTGAGGACTCTGAATGTCACAGCTGTCAATCTAAGCGTAAGGTTTCAGGACAAGGGGCAGTGATTTGGGTTGGCAGAACTTTTTAAAAAATTTTGATGGACAAGATGGGTATTTTTTTGAGAATTTTTTCAGTTTTTGCATTTTCACTGTTGTGTGAAATTATGGGGGTGGTTGTCAGACAATAGAAAGTTTCAGACTGTAATTATTTTACAACAGGAGATGGTGAGATTCATAAAATTAAAGCTTTGTCATTTTTTAACACAAGTTGTCAAAATATACAAAGAAAATATCTTTAAATCAAAATCTAGTAAACCGCTAAGTAGCATTTTCGTTACGTTGCATGCCTGTAAATTTTGATAATTATCAGTGAAAATATTTTTTCTTCAGTTTGAGCATATACGGTGAAATAAATGTTTTATTAACATTTACCAAAACAGTTTCAATCTTGTCAAGTCTAGCAGTAATTTGAGTTGTGCAACTAACTGTATCCATGCATACCATAATTAAAATGTATTCCTTGGAGACCATCTTAAATGGTTAGCTATTATAACATTAGTATAATCAAAGCTAAAATAACATATTGCATCTGTATAAATCCACAGTACAGCCACATCTGCAGATTTGGTTGCCACATCTGAAAAAAGATGGATCAGAATGGGAAAAGATTCAGACAAGGGCAAGAAAATGACAAGGGGTTTGGAACTGTTTCCCCTGGAGGCTAGATTAATAATATTGCGACTTTTCAGCTTATAAAAAGATAACTTAGGGAATATGAGAAAGGTCTGTAATAACGTGACTGTTTTGGAGAAAGCGAATAAGGAAGTGTCATTTAGTTCTCCTCAGAACACAAGAACTAAGGGTTCGCCAAATGAAATGAATAGGCAGCAGGTTTAAAACAAACAAAAGGAAGAACATAACATAACATAAGAATAGCCATACTGGGTCAGACCAAAGGTCCATCCAGCCCAGTATCCTTTCTGCCGACAGTGGCCAGTGCCAGGTGCCCCAGAGGAGGTGAACTGAAGACAAAGATCAAGCGATTTGTCTCCTGCCACCTGTCTCCAGCCTTTGACTAAAGGCTAGGGGCACCATACTTTATGCTTGGCTAATAGCCATTTAAGGACCTAACCTCCAAAAATTTATCAAGCTCTATTTTAAACTCTGTTTGAGTGCTGGCCTTCACAGCCTCCTCCGGCAAGGAGTTCCACAGGTTGACTGTGCGCTGTGTGAAAAAAGTTTTCTTTTATTAGTTTTGAACCTACTACCCATTAATTTCATTTGGTGTCCTCTAGTTCTTATATTATGGGAACAAGTAAATAACTTCTCAATATTCACTTTCTCCACACCATTCATGATTTTATATACCTCTATCATATCGCCCCTCAATCTCCTCTTTTCTAGACTGAAAAGTCCCAGTCTCTCTAGCCTCTCCTCATATGGGACCCATTCCAAACCCTTAATCATTTTAGTTGCCCTTTTCTGAACTTTTTCTAACGCCAGTATATCTTTTTTGAGGTGAGGAGACCACATCTGCACACAGTACTCAAGATGTGGGCGTACCATAGTTTCATATAGGGGAAGTATGATATTCTTTGTCTTATTTTCTATCCCTTTTTTAACTATTCCTAACATCCTATTTGCTTTACTGACTGCCGCTGCACACTGCGTGGATGTTTTCAGAGAACTATCCACTATAATTCCAAGATCCCTTTCCTGATCTGTTGTAGCTAAATTTGCCCCCATCACATTGTATATGTAGTTGGGGTTATTTTTCCCAGTGTGCATTACCTTACACTTACCCACATTAAATTTCATTTGCCATTTTGCTGCCCAATCACTCAGTTCGCTGAGATCTTTTTGAAGTTCTTCACAATCTACTTTGGTTTTGACTGTCCTGAACAGCTTGGTATCATCTGCAAACTTTGCCACCTCACTGCTTACCCCTGTCTCTAGGTCATTGATGAACAAGTTGAACAGGATTGGTCCCAGGACTGACCCTTGGAGAACACCACTAGTTACCCCACTCCATTGTGAAAATTTACCATTTATTCCAACCCTTTGTTTCCTGTCTTTTAACCAGTTTCCAATCCATGAAAGGATCTTTCCTCCTATACCATGACCACCTAATTTACATAAGAGCCTTTGGTGAGGGACCTTGTCAAGGCTTTCTGGAAATCTAAGTATATTATGTCCACTGGATCCCCTGTCTGCGTGTTTGTTAACCCCTTCAAAGAACTCTAGTAAGACACGACTTCCCTCTACAGAAACCATGCTGACTTTTGCCCAACAAATCATGTTCTTCTACGTGTCTGACAATTTTTTTTTTTACTATTGTTTCTACTAATTTGCCCAGTACTGGCGTTAGACTTGCCGGTCTGTAATTGCCAGGGTCTTCTCTAGAGCCCTTTTTAAATATTGGCGTAAGAAGTATTCCTTCTTTCAACACAAAGCCACACCCTGGAACTCCTTCCAGAGGATGTTGTGAAGGCCAAGACTATAACAGGGTTCAGAAAAGAACTAGGTATATTAACAGAGTATAGGTCCATTGGTGTCTATTAGCCAGGATGGGCAGGGATAGTGTTCTTAGCCTCTGTTTGTCAGAAGCCAGGAATGGGCCACAAGGGTGGATTTCTTGATGATTGTCTGTCTGAAGCACCTGTCGTTGGCCATGGTCACAAGACAGGATATTAGGCTAGGTGAACCTTTTGTCTGACCCCAGGTCTCTTCGTCTCTGTGTCTACACGAGCCCCTTCCCTTCGAAAGGGGCATGTTAATGAGTGGGTGCGAAGATGCTAATGAGGCGATGCAATGAATGCAGCACCTCATTAGCATAATGGCTGCTGCAGCGATTCGAAAGTGTGGCTTTTCGAATCGCGTGCTGCCCGTGGAGACGGGACCTTCTGAAAGGACTTCCCCCCAGTTTTTGAAAGCCCTTCTTCCTAACACCAGCCCCTATGTTCTAAAATCTGCTCTGCTAACATGGTTCATGACTCTGCTGCTGTCGACAAGCTGGTAGAAATTCACCAGATTCTTCTCTCATTCTAGCACTCCCCATCTGGTCTTTAACACTGTTAAATATTCAAATAAACCAGTTATTTGAATTTTAGGGAAGGGAGAAGACCTCTAGCTGCTGTCAGTTGCCATAACTTCATTGACTTGAATGGGTCTGATGCTCCCCCCACCCCCACCAACCCGAAATGAGAACACTCTCTTGGAGTATAGCCCCTCCCATGAGCAGTTCTCCCCTTCTTCACTTGGCCCTGACAGACTCCTGTCCACGGTACAAGTACAGTTTGGAGGCAAGGGCTTTGGGGGCAGGGATTTGGTTATTCTTTGTGTGCAGTGCCATACCCCATCCAGTGCTACGTAAATAATAAATCTGGCTGTGGCCAAACAGCTTCTCCGGGCACTGGAACTAGTGAAGGTATGGGGACAGGTGACCCTCTGGGGCACTGATCTTTTGTCCTCCTTCCACCCTGTAAGAGGGACTGATGGGAGATGTAAAGGCTCCCAAATGACATCAGCAGAGTGGCTGCATAGTTTCAGGAGAGGATGCCATGGTGTACTGAGGACTGTGAAAGAATTGCAAGCTATTAAATTAGGCTGCAGGCTAGGGAGCATCATTACAAAGTACATGAGGAGATTCAGGTTAAAGCCAGATGGAGTAAGTTGTGCCCCAGTGTCTTAAGCAGCAGCCTTTTTTCTCTCTCGAGCTACGTCTACACGTGAAGCTTACTTCGAAGTAGCCTATTTCGATGTGGCGACATCGAAATAGGGTATTTTGATGAATAACGTCAACACGTCCTCCAGGGCTGGCAACGCCGATGTTCAACATCAACGTTGCGCAGCACCACATCGAAATAGGTGCAGCGAGGGAATGTCTACACGCCAAAGTGGCACACATTGAAATAGGGATGCCAGGCACAGTTGCAGACAGGGTCACAGGGCGGACTAGCGCTTCTGGGGCAACAGCTAGCCGCTCCCTTAAAGGGCCCCTCCCAGACACACTCAGCCTGCACAGCACGCGGTCTGAGGAGCCATAGGCACACAGACCTCAGGCGACGCAGTCATGGACCCCCAGCAGCAGCAGCAGCCAGAGGTCCACCCAGCCCTCCCTGCAGGAGCAGTACTCGCCCTGATCCATGCCATGCGGGAGGCAGCTGAGCACCTCCTTGCCACACCGGAGGAGGAGCAGCCCCCAGGGGAGCAGGGCTCAACCCCCAACCCAGCAGCACCCCAACCCCCGCCTCACACGCCGCCGCCTGTGGAGCTACCCCACCAGCACTGACTGGTGGGAGCGGCTGGTGCTTGAGGAGTAGGACGACGACCGCTGGCTCAGGAACTTCAGGATGAGCCGGCAGACATTTATGGAGCTGTGCCAGTGGCTCACCCCCGCACTCAGGCACCAGGACACTGCCATGCGGCGTGCCCTCCCTGTGGAGAAACGGGTCGGCATCGCTGTCTGGAAGCTGGCCACTCCAGACAGCTACCGATCCGTGGGACAGCAGTTTGGCGTCAGCAAGGCCACCGTCGGGGCTGTCCTTTTGGAGGTAAGAGGACCCACGGGGGAGGGGCAGGGGGGCCCTGGCAGGGCAGGGGGGTCCTGGCAGGGCAGGGGAGGGCAGGGCAGGGCCATGCATACCCTGCACACCCCTCATTGGTACTCTCCCATGTGCTTTCCCTGCAGGTCGTGCGTGCCATCAACGCCATGCTCCTCCACAGGCTCGTGAGGCTGGGGGACCCAGATGCCACCATCGCAGGCTTTGCCACGCTGGGCTTCCCCAATTGCTTCGGGGCTCTGGATGGGACTCACATCCCCATCCGCACCCCGTAACACAGTAGAGGATGGTACATCAACCGCAAGGGCTACCACTCAGTGGTCCTCCAGGCCTTGGTGGACTGCCGGGGCCGTTTCCAGGACGTTTATGTGGGCTGGGCTGGCAGCACCCACGACGCCCGGGTTTTCCGGAACTCGGGCCTGTGCCACCAGCTGGAGGTGGGGACCTACATCCCCCAGCGGGAGAGCCCTGTGGGGGACACCACCATGCCCCTCTGCGTCGTCACAGATGTGGCGTACCCCCTCCGGCCCTGGCTCATGCACCCGTACACGGGCCATCTCTCTGCCAGCCAGGAGCGCTTCAACCAGTGCCTGAACCACGC
This sequence comes from Carettochelys insculpta, assembly GCF_033958435.1. Classification (NCBI taxonomy): domain Eukaryota; kingdom Metazoa; phylum Chordata; order Testudines; family Carettochelyidae; genus Carettochelys; species Carettochelys insculpta. Next base: position 46,140,712 of record NC_134147.1, on the reverse strand, counting down.
GTGCCAGGTGGTGGAGCGCTCATTTGGCCGCCTCAAAGGGCTCTGGAGATGTCTCCTGACCCGCCTGGATGCGGGCCCCAACAACAACCCCCAGATTGTGGGTGCCTGCTGCGCCCTGCACAATTTGGTGGAGAGCAAGAGGGAGGCCTTTTTTCAGGGCTGGGCTGTGGAAGCCGGCAGGGGTGACGTGCAGCCACCCGCTGCCCCCAGTCGCCAGGTGGACCCCGAAGGGACCTAGGTCCGGGAGGCCCTGCGGGCCCACTTCGAGGAGGCTGCGGGGTGAACTCTGCCAGGCCCCCCACTGCGGCCCCCTCCTTCCTCCACAACACTCCCTGCCCCTACGCCCACACCACGGAGCACCCAACAGCACACACCCCCCCCACTTCTCCTGGACAAATAAAAGCACGCGCTCGTTGGTAAAATGAAACTGGTTTTCTTTTTTCAACTAGTTTTTGAACTAATAATGACAAAACTATGTCCAAGACCTGCTAACTAAAGCATAACATAAGTGAATAATAAAAAAGTTTCCATATATTTACATGTAACAAAAAACAGAAAACCAGGGATTGCAAGGACAGGGAGAACTATTTACATGGTGGGGGGGACTGGGCAAACGGGGGGCACAAAAACATAAGTCCAACTATATACAAGGGAGGGGGCCATGTCCTGGGCCCCACGCCCCTATAGTCCGGCACTGGGGGTGGGCGGCCGGGAGCCCCGCCTCAGCCGCAGCCCTGTCCGGGGCTGGCTGGGGGCCGGGCGGACCGGAAGATACGTCCGGCGAGTCTCAGCTTGGCCCCAGGTGTCCCTCAGCGGTCCGGCCCTGGGTGGCGGGGCGACGGCGGACGGCGCGGTGACGAGCGGAGCAGCGGGTGGCGTGGCAGGTGGAGCAGGCAGGGTGGGCACTGCGGCAGCCGGCGCAGCATGGGGGGGCCAGGTAGTCCACGAGACAGTTGAATGTCTCCATGTGGGCCCCCCATGCCTCTTGGCGCCAGGCCAGCGCCCGCTCCTGGAGGTGGAGGCGGCGTTGCTCCACCCGCAGACGCTGCTCCGCGACCTCCAGCTGCCGACGATGGAGGGCCAGCAGCTGGGGGTCTGTCGCCGCCGTGTGGTGTTGCGGGGTCCGCCGTCTTGCCCGCCGTGGGGCTGGTCGGTCCTCCGCCGAGGGGCTGGCCTGGAGCGATGGCCCCGGAGGGGATTCCGGGACCACTGACGCCTCGCCGGCGCTCTCCGGTCCTTCCGATGGTGCAGCTGCGGAACACAGGAGAGGGGAAGAAGAGTGGAGACAGGCGTTAGTGTGGGCCCCGAGCCGTGGCCCTTGTCCCCCCACCCCTGTGCTGCAGGTTCCCCATCCCCGTCCCCGGGAGATGCTGCTGTGATGGGGTTCATGGGTCCCCCTGCACTGCACCCCGTCCCCTGGCGGGAGTGACTCTCACTTCACTCAGCAGGGTCTGACAGGAGAGGTTTCTTAGGCCACAGATGCCCAGTTTCTCCCAGGAGTGACAGTACAGCAGTCAGAGACCGTCCTTCCAACCCGTCCTGGGGAGAAGACCCTAAGGGGTGCCCCTCTGGGGTGTAGCTTTCCCCCTCCTCAGGCTGGCTGCCTTCCAGCTCTCCCTTCCCCTAGCCTCTACCTGCGGCCCCCCCCGATTCAAAGCCAGCTCGGCTTCTTCCCCCTCTTTGTTCAGGGCAGGGGTGTCACCTGCCAGTTGTAGCCCCAGGATCATCCTTTGCCCCTGGGAACTATTCAGCTTGCTGCTCATATCTAGCCTGAGTCTCGCATTTGCACTCCCCCCACTCCATCACATGCTGCTGCGGCTGCTGCATGGCACTGTCGTGCTGGGCGGGGGGAGGGGGCTGATGCCCTCCTGTGAGGGACATTGCACTGCTGTCCTTGGGGCCATGGCCATCTGGGCATGTGGAGGGCCCTGGCCACATATCTGTTACACCCGCCTCTCAACCCCGGGGGTGTACACCGGGGGGGTACATACCTGTAGGTCCACTCCCACGGTCCGGGGACACCCGGGGGGCGGACGCCCGGCTGCTGCTCCGGGAGAGGAGGATGATGTGCAGCCCCGTCTCAGCAGAGGAGGACTCCCCCTCCTCCTGCTGCTGCGATGCCCTGGGGGTGGGCTCCAGGGGGGGCCCCCGGCGTGCGGGGCTTACCTCCGGGGCGGACTCCGGCTCCGGGGCCTGCTGGGGCTCCCCAGCCGAGGTGTCAAGAGTGGCCGGAGGGGAGGAGGTGTGCCGGGGGCCCAGGATGTCCCTGAGCTCCCTGTAAAAGGGGCAAGTGACGGGGGTGGCCCCAGATCGGCTGGCCACATCCCGGGCCTGGGTGAAACCCTGCCGCAGCTCCTTCACTTTACTCCGGACATGGTTCAGAGTGCGGGCAGGGTGACCCCAGGCAGCCAGGCCCTCGGCCAGCCGAGCGAACGCATCCGCGTTCCACCTCTTGCTCCCCATTACCTGGAGCACCGCCTCCTCACTCCAGAGCCCCAGCAGGTCCCGAAGCTTGGCCTCCGTCCAGGAGGGGCCCCGCTGCCGCTGGCTGCCCTGGCTCCCCTTGGGGGGGTCCCCTGGGGGGGCTGCCGTGCGGCCATGAGGTTGGTTGGGGGTTTTTGGGGCTACTCAAGAGCGTGCAGGCTGGCCGTGTGTCTGGGCTGCCGCCTGCACGCTCTCTCAGCTTCCTGCACAGAAAGGGAGGGGGAGGGGACCTTTAAGGGGTCGCTCCACGCGGCCACCATTGAGCTGAGGGTCTGGAGAGAGCGTCTCTCAACCCCCCAGCTGATGGCCGCCATGGAGGACCCCGCAATTTCAATGTTGTGGGACGCGCAACAACTACACGGTCCCTACTTCTACGTTGAACGTCGAAGTAGGGCGCTATTCCCATCCCCTCATGGGGTTAGCGGCTTCGACGTCTCGCCGCCTAACGTCGATGTTAAGATTGAAATAGCGCCCAACACGTGTAGCCGTGACGGGCGCTATTTCGAAGTTAGTGCCGCTACTTCGAAATAGCGTGCACGTGTAGACACAGCTTCTATGTTCTTGTGTGTTATCATCCTTCCTGAGCTCTAAGACATTAGATAGTGTGAGTGCCAAGAAGAGTATCCATATTTTTCATCTAATTTCTCTGTGTGTATCCTGTGAACATAAGAGACCCTTCCCTCTGGATCTTCCTGGTGTTCAGCTCAGTTATTGAATCGTGTCCTAGTCAGAGGAATTGGTGCACAATTTTGTGGGATGCATTTTTCTGTAACCCCAGTGGAGTCGTACATATTTCTGCTGGCTGTAAATTTAGCCTTTGGGGACTGCTGTAAGTGAGCAGAAGATAAGGTTGATCTGGTTATTCTCACCACTGTTTCGTTAATACAGTGTTTAAAAATTCAAATGTTCCTGACATTAAATGAAAAAAGCTTGGATTTAGTGTATTTTTAAAAATGCGTCCAGCAACTTTTATGGCCTTTCTCTATATGTGATTCCATGAACTGGAATTAATTACTCTGATCGCACTAAGCCTGCACTGTCAGTTCGATAAAAATAATGGGAACAATCTCACTCTATTACTTTTAAATTAACTTCATCCATACAGCTCCTCCTAGTACACTGCCATCTTGTGAAAAACAGGGTGGCGTTGTATTGATTCGTGTGATGGATGAGAATATTAAGTGTTCCCTGGCAAATGAGTACCCCAAACAACTTGAGGCTGTGTGGCTCAGAAGGACTGGGGAACTAATTATGCTGAGACATGGACAAGCTATTTCACTGAGTTGTAAAACAGCCGAGCACTAAAGGATGTTTCTAGCTTTTCAAAAACACAAACCGATACTGTACTGTGCATCACCGTGTCTTAAAATAATCTTTTCCAAATGCAGAATTTGAAAGCTTCATTGGGGACTAGGTAGCAAACAGGTCCAAGAGGAAAGAAGCCCGCCAATGAATGCAAAGAAGGGAGAGGAGGCCCTTGCGGTTTGATACATCTGGTATTTCAAAGCTGAAAGTAGCCCAGCTTTCCACAAAGTGAGAGCCGCCAAAGGTTTTGCACCTTCCGAGATCAAAACTAATCAGAAAGGTTGCTTGTTAAACTTTCATTTTGTGAAAAATGAACTCGGGGAAAAAGCTGGTGTGATGATCTTTCGAGGACATTTTAGAATAATAGTAACAATAATGCATTAAAATGTCACTAGAGGAAATGATTAATTGGGATTGCCTTCATTTTTCTTCTCCATTTACTTGCATTCCTGTCCTTTATACCTCATATAAAAAATAAAAAATAGTAACATTCAGCCCTGCCACTCTATATGAAGTATTTTATTACTACAAAGTGGCATATGTGAAGCCATGCTACTGACATTCATAGACTTATGCCTACTACTAATATTGGTTTATTAATGTTTTGGCTTTCAGCATAAAAGTTAAGCTATTGAAGACCACTGAAAATTTGTGAGTCTGGTAGTAACATTTAGCATTCCATGAGGGAGGATTTCGTAGCTTCACCTCTGAATGTTGGCTTGCTCTTTCAGAGATTCTCATTTCCAATTAATTTTATCAGAACCTTAGCTCTGAGTCAACAAGGAGTAAGTTATCTGTTGGAGACTTTTTTTTTTTTTTTGTTAAGGCTCTTAAAAAATAAATAGAGAAGAGAATACTGATGTGACAAGACAGGCTGCTTCCATTTGCGGACTGAGATGGTGAATGCAGTGCTCTGCACGCATACCATCTGAAAAGTCCTATCCATGAGAGTCAGTGGGCCACAGGGCCAGGATCTATAACTTTGTAGAGCCTATGCACAATAAAAAAGTTGTGGATATGTTTTCTTTAAGGCAATCTCATTAGCATTCAGAATGGAAAATTCACTCTGCATTTTATTTTTTGGTCACCATATTCCATAAAAAGAACTAGAAGAGGGATGGGGGACAAGCCCAAATGTTAAAAATAAGTAAAATAAATAAGTAATAGGTTTGCTGCCTTAGGCATGTTTTTATTCATTTTAGTTTGCTTCCGTTCACTTTGACTAACTGAACTGATTCAGTTTGAATGGTTCACTTATGGTATGCAACTACCTGAAAAAAAAATATATATAAAATGTGCCCCTGAAGCAAGTTTATTGAGATTTTGGTCAAAAAGAGATCATAAATAAGCAGAAGCGAGAATGAAAGCCAAGGCAATATTGCACTTTTCAAATAAAAGGAAATACAATATGGGAACTGAGAAGTTGGAAACAAACATCAGATATGAAATGGAAGTTCAAAACCAGTACCTAAGGTAAAAGCTGTAGCTCGGTGTGTTTATTTTACAATTACACGGGAGAGTGAGTTTCTTTAACCTTTGGATTCGTTATTAGATTAACTTTAAAACCTCTTTGCTAAGAAATGGATCTCTTGTGAAGTACCAGCAATTTTGTAGGGCTCTTGCCAAATGCAGGATAAATTAGCAATGGGTGAAATTGCATACGCTAAGAATACGACATGATGAATATTTTGTCACACAGATACCATCTGTGAGTTGTCCTGATAGACGGAACAGCTTGTCTGCCAAACCTGAGAACATGGCTTTACTTAGTACATATAGCATGGGTAATCTTGAGGATTCCAAATAGACTGTAAGAATTAAAACTTGACCTTGAACTCCTCCTCTGCAAGCTCAAGTCATATGTCACAGGAAAGGAGGTTGTCCAGTGATTGGTTATGGAGTCTTTCACTTTGTCTATGGAACAGCTCAGTTGAACATGAACTCTTCTGGGGAAGCTGAAAGTCATGTCATAAGTTGTTTATGGCCTCATTTTCCAACAGCCATCCCAAGCGAACCCACAAAAGGTGTAGCTGCATTTGCTTGTATGAAAACTCCTGTGTGTGCGCATAGTAGTTAGGCAGCACTAATAAATGCTTGGATGTGACATTTAGAGGGGTAATGGGGCAACCTGAATTCATCAGGTTTTTTCAGCACCTCCCGGGAGGTGCTGAACTCCATTCGCTATTGAACTCATAGTGCGTGTGTATTGTTATATGGATATCTATTATGGTTTTTTTATTCGTCTCACAGTATTTCTTAGCACAAGTTGAATCTCTCTAGTCTGGCACCCTTGGGACCTGACTAGTGCTGTATGAGAGAATTTGCTGAACCATGGAATGTCAATTGTTAGCAGCACTACCAACACTTCTACTGCTTATTGGACTCTCAGAAGACATTTGGGGTAAATTACAGCTAGGTAATAGCACAGAACACTGAGAGCCAGGACTGGTGGCTGGAAACAAACTTTATGGGGCTTCAGGAAACTTGGCCACACCCATGAAAAGTGATCATCCATCTAACTAAAATCATGCTGGATTATAGATTTTGCCAGAACTCAGCTAAGCATGCTACACACTGTGTAAAAACACACTGAGGCTATGTCTATACTAGACATAGAAGATGACTGCTGATACACATTTAGCTCTGCCAATTGCATAGCTGAAATTGTTTTACCAGCAGTCAATTTCAGTGTCTGTCTGTACAGAAGAAAGTCAACAGGAGCATTTCTCCTGTGGACCTTCCTTAGTCCTCATTGCTCACAAGGAGTTCTGGGGTTGACTTTGACCTAGAAAACACAATTTTGCGCATTCATGAAACAAAATCCTAGAATATTGACCCTGGGCAGGTCGATCTTCTGTGGTAGTATAGACCTAGCCTGGTGTTCACAGAACTTTGTAAACTTTTTGCTTGCTATTAATTAGGGTGCTTGCACTAGGATTTCCAAACTTTTCATCTCATGAAGCCTCTCACAATGCTGGATTCTTGCCATTTCAGTTACTGTGACAGGAAATGAATTTTGCAGGTTCCCAGTTAACAAGAGTGTGTTAAACATTAACTTATTTTCAGAAAATAAATGCTGGCTTTGTGTAGTAATATGACCTAGATGTGGTGGCTTCTACACTAACTATATCCTGTAAAGAGGTCACTTCCTGAACTACAGTGCCCATAAACACTAGGTTTATTTTATAAGTAGTTACTTTTTCCACACCATAATAGCTGTACCCATTAAATATATTTAACAAGGAATAGCTTCTCAGCTACTGAGTGCTTCTATGTGTTAAATGTTTTAAAAAATTATTCCACTTCCTGAGCAGCTTTAACATTAAATATAATTATTAAGACGTTTTTAAGATGACTCTGAGCATTAAATATTTTTATAGGTAGTTTAATTTTGAGTTGCTGAGGAACTCATAATGTTAAATATTTTTCCAGTTGCTTTCACTGCTGCAGAATGGATCTCTGTGAAGTACTTTTGGTTTTCTTCTCCCTCAAGGTTTTGGAAGCTCAGGACAATCCGCTTCCTCCTCCTGAGTAGGTTTTATTAATGAAGAGGTACAGTCAGCTGGAATTCTAGTTAGTTTCCATAAGTGAGAGAGAGAAATGCGCAGCAACCTTTATCACCGCGTGGCACACTTCAGCACTCATTAGAATTTCATGGCACACTCAATGTATATAACCCAATCCCCCTCCTCCTGCCCCCAGAGACAGGTACCCCCAACCTTCCTGCTCCAACCCAGTCCCCCTCCCCTCCTCCAGAGCCAGGCACCCTCAAACCCAGTCCCTCCCACCCAGCCCTGACTCGATGCCGGCAACTCACCAGAGCTGTTGCCACCACTGCCACTGCTGCCGCCACGCACTTCTCCCGCCAAGCGTAGGGGCACATGTGCAGAGCGGTGAACGACATTCCTGGCATGTGGCTCTGGAGCACACTAAACATGAGATAAAGGGTAACTGCCCTGAGTCTGTCTGCTCACTGTTGTGGTTTCAGAGTCACTTTTCTTTTAATTGTTTTTTTTTTTCCACATTTTTCCCCACCTGTTTTTTGAAAGGCTCACACAAACGGAAGGCAAAAGAAATTGACTCATGGTTTGTCTACGTTGCTGTTAGACACCCACAGCTGATAGGTGCCAGCTGACTTGGGCTTGCAGAGTCATTTAATTGTGGTTTGGGCTTAGGCTGCAGTTCGAGTTCTGTGACCTTTCCACCTGAGTCCAACTGTCTAAAAAGAGACTGAGCAGCTTCTTAGCCGAAGCCTTAAAAGCCCAAGCCACCTGGCTTGGGCCAGCTACAGGTTTTTAATTGCATTGTATGTTTAACCTCAGTGAATCTACCAAGGGAAAAGGAAATAGAGTCCTATTAGTGTCCACCAGTAATCAGAAGGAAAAAAGAGACTCCCTTCCTACCTGCCTCAAATTTGTGGCATAGTAGGTAAATAGTTTCAGAGACGTTTAAGTTGAGAGTGCCCATTCAATTTACGGAAAGTATCAACATTCATATAGACCTATGTACGTTAAGAGTGTGCATGAGTGAGCAAGCAAGTGAATATTCACATATCCACCCCACCATGTGGGTAGAGATATTGGGTGTGTTTGGGTGTGTTTTGTAAGCACAGTTATTTGAGGCCAGTGGCAATGTGGCTTCTGGATATTGTTGTGTAAAGAGAAAAAAGAGACAACTGTATCCTATATAACAAATCTTTCCCACAGTCACAGTAAAACTTCTTTTTGAAAAGGGTTTTTTCTGCTCTCAGCATTGGCAGTCTGGGTAGAATTCTTTTTTGGAGTGTGTGTAAAAGGGGTCATCAACTAGGAATTTATCACATGATAATGGAAAGGCGCAATGAAACTGCAAAACTCATTTCCATCGTCTGTTTGATTTGGTCCTATAAAAATCATGATGGAGAACACAAGCAAGCATAACACATTCTTCCATTATGCTTCTATATTTACTTTGTATAATAAAAGAGGAAAACAGATAGATCCATCACAATTTCTTTTTTTAAAAAAAGGTTAGTGTTAAATTCATATATATACATACATACACACAGATATATATGTGAATATTTTTGTCTTTGCTGACCGTAATCCACAGACTTATATTTTAAAACAACGCTGTTTCCTTCAAAGGGCTGTGGTCATTCCTGCGTATTACATTTAGATAAAAACTGCTACGTTTAGTTGTTTATGTGAAATTGCCTTGCTTTCCTTTCAGGCACATAAGGAAATTCAATAACTGTCCTGAATAAGAGATGTGATCAGAACAAAATCACTTGTCAAGTAGCTAACAAATCGGATACAAGAGAATAAGGAATCATGATTACCACTGATTTTTTTCAATAGAATCACTGTCAGCCATGTACTTTAATAAAGGCTGGATTCAGTTGTCACTAAAAGCTATGGCAGATCTTCCTTTGGCTTTAATGGAAATCAGTTTGATTTCTATATAGATATCCCCAGGGACTGACTACAAGGCTAGAAGTAGTAAAATCTAACTGAAAGGTTCAGGTTTGGAAGCAATTTGGGACTGTTATGCTTGATCCAGTAGATTTTTTTATTTACATATTTAGATGTAAATGATAATAAAAAAGATACAAAGGCTTTAGGTACCATAAGACCATCACTAATAATATGGCAAAATCCAAGCAGCATTAAAATAATAATTTCAACAGAATTCAGCTCGCCATCTGCAGAAGTTCCTTTCCATACTGTAAAGAGTGTGCAACCCTGTATGCTCCAAAATCCCTATCGCAGGGGTGCTTTTGCACCATGCTGGGAAAGTCACCCAAATGGGGTGATTGTGGACCAAGACAGGAAGCAAAGTTCAGAGTACAGTTAGAAAACACCCTGCCAGCCACCTAGTCTCCTTTTTTAATCAAGGAGATCCAACTTGAACACCTTTGCTGACCACAGCTATGTAATTGGGCCTGGAAATCTGTCGGAGAAGCTGGTCCCAGGCCATTTAGGGTATTTTGGGTCAAGCCAACATCTTAAACTTCACTTGCAGATCACCAGGTGGCCAGAGTAGATCCCAGAGCAAGATAAGGTAAGGACATGCAAGGTATCCTACTTAAAAAGAGATAGAAAGATGCCTGGGCTTTTCGTGCATTATGGGTGGCTGAGTCATGTATTTTGAGCATGGGAGGAGCAGAGAAGGAAAGTGACAGTAGATTTTGGTTTCCCTGTGCTCCTTGCAGTCATTTCATAGGATGATGCTGATTGTAGGAAAATGGGCTCGATGACCAGGTTATGGGTAAAATTGGGAAAATATAAGCATCAGCGTTTAGATGGTAGTGTCTGGAGCAATGTTAAGTTGGAGTCAATTTCAGCAGCCAGAGCTCCTCTCTGGAGGACAGTGGGTAGGCTAGAAAAGCTTTATACCATTTTCTTGTAAAATATTCAGTCAAATCAATCATGCCAGCCACACTGTATCTGAAGTAGAGAGTATCTGCAGAACACTAAACGCATGAAGTGGCTGCTAAAAGAATGTGCATTATGGCTCAGTTTGGAGACTTCCAGTTCAGGAAGAAGTTCCCCAGATGGAAAGCTGTGAATTATTGATGCAGTGTTTATCTCAAAGTTTACTTCCCTTCACAATCAATTACAGCGATTTCATTTCATTAAATCTAGCATTTTCCCATTTGGGAAATAATTTATCTGAGGAAAATTTTAAAATACCTGTTCCTCATCGGCTCCTAAGCTACTGTCAAGACAGATAGCCAGTTCAGGAGCCAAAAAAGCAAAGGGCTTTGTCCTACCTGAGACCTGCCAAGTTTGATTTTGATTAACTGCAGTTTAATGATTCAGTGTTTTCACTGTTGACTTCATGGATTGTAGAACATCTTGGGCTGCAGGGAAAGGTCTAAATGGCTTCAACCGTTGCTGTTTTACTTCAATAACGAGAAGAAAAATTGGGTTCTGTGCGTCCCATCTAGCAAACTTTACTCCCATTGAGTTGGAGTGAGGGCTTCAGTAGCGGGCCCTGTAAGAACAGACTGTTTTGCAAAATAAAACTAGCAATTTATGTTTTCTGTCTTTTGACCTGCCTGGTTTATATAGCAGTTTGTCTGTACTACATGCTGTCTTTAGTTGCTTCTCCGTTGCTAGTGACTGGGTTTTCAAGGTGTGTCCTTTCATCTCTATAAAAGATAAAGAGATTAAAATGACAAGATCGTTATTGTGTGTTATGGAAAGGCTTTCCGATGCAAGGTAATACCATACTTCCTACAAGAATGGGAAAATCTGGATCTGCTGTTCTTCTAGTGCTAACTAAGCAGAATGGGGGATTGGAGCTTTGGAGACAAGGGAAGCTGCCTTGTAGTCACTAGTCTCTTTCAAAGCTTGGCCCGCTTAAGCCCAACATGTAAAAGGCCTAATTTAGGAACTGTAGACATTAGAGCTGGAGAAGTCCTGTTGAATCATTTTCTAATGCAGCATTGTTTATATGCTTGTCTAATCAAGATTTTCAAGTCTGCAGCAATGAAAGTGCCATTCACAGAAGTAGGTTCAGAAGATGTGGTTGAGAATAGCCGGAATAACGGATCCTGCTTGCTCTCTGCCCTCTCAGATTATGGACTGTATCCTGGCTAACTCTATCTATAGCTCTGTTAGGATGCTGGAATGTTGAAAGGTCTATTTGCACCTGATCTTATACCTCTCACACCCTGTTAGGCTTCGTTGTTGCCGTTCATACTGTTGCTGTTCAAGCAGTCTTACTTTTAGACTCCAAACTTGGGTTTGCTTTAAGAAAGGCTCTTAAAAACCATTCTGTAGTAGCTGGCAAACAGCCAAAATCTCTTGTTGTAGACGTTGGATGGAGTGATCTGTGACAGTCTGTTAGAGAGCGTGTTGTGCATCTGAGGAGAGGAACACTACAACATTGCTTCTCTTTGGTTTCATCTACACTTACCGGGAATGTCGACAGCTGCTGCACAATTTTAGGTACATCAGTTGCGTGCCTAAAATCGATTTTGCAGCTGTTGATATTGGTCCCTGTCCTCACTGCAGAATGTCCACGGGAGTGCTCCTCCCACCAACATTCCCTAATTCTTATAGCGTGCAAGGAGTTCCGGGTTCAACATTGATCCCAGAATGCGCCATTTCGTGCATGCGCAAAATGGCGCCCTGGAAGATCAGACCTAAGCGTTCAGTCTTCCATGACTGGGGTAGACCTTGCCTTAGAGTCCTTCTGAAAAGCAATCTGCAACCTTTCTAAGCGGTTTTATTTCTCCCACCCCCACATATTTCACATTTATGTGGCAGCGCCTGAATTTTTTAAGTGTATGTTGACATCATGGCAGTTCCATGGTGGAAACATGGTAGAATTCGAGTTTGATAAAAAGGGGTTTAGGGGATTGAGGTTTTTTGTATATTGTGGCAGGTGAATGTTCGTGCTTTGTACATCTGGCTGTTGTTTGCATGAAAATGAATGAGAGGGCAGTGTATATCAAACTTGAGTGTTTCTGTGACTGCAGTCGGATCATAATGAGGATGCAGGGGATGGGGGTGGGTGAAGCAAATTACGGTTATTGGTTATATATTCGGGCACTTATGAAGCACACCCTCCCTCCTACCAAATGTAACCATTGCCAGTAGTACAAGAGAAAGCATGTGTAGCATGACTGCTTTTTAAACCGTTCTAATCTGAGGATCTCAAAAGCTATGCCTGACAGCAATTAACTTTATTATTTTTACTCTTCTTTATTTTATTTGCAGTTATTGCCTAGGAGACCCAGTCCTGTAGCAAAGCCACATTGTGTTACATGTGCAGGATGTTGGGCAGTAGGCAGGCAGAATTATAGAAGAGATCTTTACTCTGTTCCTAATGGTCTGAGTTCCATGCTGAGATGCCTCTGTTTGTCTGGTATTTCTTAGCTTGAGGAGTCCCACAAAACCAAATCTCTCCTGAAACCTGTCCCTCCTTGTCATACTACACAGATTTCATACATACTCTGGCTTGGTTCGTTTGGAATGGGGTTTCTGTTTACTGCTCCTTCTCTGTTCTTCTGAGTGATACTTAACAGTGGATATCTCTGGACTGGCCGAAATCCACTCTATGAAACTAGGAAAATTTTGTCTTTCCCATTCGTTTGTTTTTCTGTGGAACTTTTGGCCATCCAAAACTTCCATCCATGCATTCTTCCTTACTTTGTCTCCTTTGCTTATCCAGCCATGGGAACAGTCCCTGGGAGTTTGTGTGCCGAGGACTGGGGGCCTGAGGCCTGGAAATAAAATTTTGGGTATTCCTGCTCCTTAAAATAAGTGGGTAGTGTCTCTCATTTGTTTCTTCAGTATCTCTCTTTAGAGGGCTACTCCGTGAGAAGTTCAATTAACGGGTGAGGCACAATTGGCCCTTTCCTTATCCCTTGAAGAAAGGAAACAGAGTAAAGGGGATTTATCATCATCTTTGTTACGTTTGTGAGAGATTTAATAGCCCCCAGAATTGTTCATTTCTTAAGAGCTATGTGCTGTTAGACTGAGGCATTATTCAGCAATTGGTGTCCTCTCAAGAGGGTAATTACTCAGAAGTATCTATTTGAAAATTCATCTACTGCTTGTTGTATAAATGTCTTCAGTGCGTGAGGTACTTAAACATTAACAGGCCTCATGACAAAAGTTCCCATATTACAATATTTAACAATATAGTGCATTTCCATTAATAATATGTGTGTTTAGACCCCAGTTTCTACATTATGTAGTGGCTCCTGGGATTTTGCCACTCAGCACCTATTAATGTCAACTCTGTTGAGTCAAGAGGAATTACTGTGTCATGTGTCCTGGTAAGCCAGAGAAATAATGTGCAGAAATGCAAAAATAACTTGAAAATAACTTTCACATTCCAAAAAAGCCAAAGCTTCCTCATCTCTATTGCGACAGTGGACTAGTGAGGATATCACAGAGACTAATAACGCTGTCAGCCTTCTCCAGCAGACAATGAATGGAGCAGCAGGGAGTGCAATGCGACGGGCAGGGGCGGGAATAGGGAGGGTCGTGGTGCCTGATCCAGTACCCATTTACACGAGTGCAGGCAGTAGAGTGGCAACAGTATAGTACTAGTGTGAGATGATGATGAGGCCCACCGCTCTGTGGGGAAGGGAGCAGAAAATTGAGTGACCCCAGTACAAAATGACAAGGGTCAAATTCTACTTTTCTGACGGCTGGAAAAGCACGAGCAGTTCCACATCCCCTTCACTGGGAATGATAAAGAAGAATAACCAGTTAGTGTGGGTAAGGATTGGTGGAGTGAATGGCTGGTTTGGGGTAAATAAGGGGAATACTCAGAGGGGTACATGTGTTTGTCTCTCTTCTCCCTCCCTACCACTGCTCTCTGTAGACAGTTGCAATTTTACACGTGTCTGGTATTGAAGACTCTCCCAGGCTGGAGTAAAGCAAGCTGGGGCCCGTGATGCATCACGACAAGGGATTTGATCCTTGTTGTGCCCCACACCATGTTGTGGTACCACCTACCACTTGGAGTGTGGTATTTTAACAGTTTGGGTGTATTTACTGGGTTGCAGGCAAATTAACATACAGTCAGTGTCCTCATGCCACATACAGTATTGTGCTGTGCAAGAGCTGGTACTTCTTCCTTCCAGTCCCCTGGGGTCTTGAATTAACACCCCTTTGAGATGAATGGAGCTGTTCACCCTCTCAGCACTATTGTTTCAGGCTCTCTGCCAACTCAGGCAGACATTACTGTTGTTACTCAGGTTCCATTCTCCAACTTTTCTCCACAACCATGAGCTAGAAACTTGTTTTTATTAAATAAAAGCTGAGCTGATGGTGGAATCACATAATTCCAGACAGTGGGGTTCTAAGGCAAGGCCTGTAGTGCCTATATCTTAACCCACTGTGCTGTCTCTTATTAGTAGAGGGCTTGCATTAGCTGTCTGCTGATTATAGCCTGTTGGGGAACACAGTCGGGAAGAGAAAAAGGTGGGATAGAGAAAAGACCAGAGATAACCAGGAAGGAAGGGAGAAGCTGAGTAGAGGCTGAAAATGAACATTGTACCAGAGATAACAGCCCTTGTGACACACAGGAAAGCAATTCTGCTCATAGACAAATCACTTTAGGAACTGAGAAATGAGGCCAAACCACCTGACCTAAAATACAATGGAGTAGGACACTTGCTTTCAAAATTTTTCTCATATGTTTGTCTCATTATTTTGTCATGGTTGGAGGTGGAGAGAGAACACTGGCCCCATCTTGCTGCCTTTCCCATCATTGCCACATGAATCAATAATATCCTAATTGGGTCTTCCACTAGAATAGTCTACAGAAGGAAGGAGTTGTTCAACTAAAACTGGATTGGCCAAAATCCCTCAGAGAATAGTTTTGCACTGTGGGGACAATGGCTAGGCCATTTAATTGTTCTCTTCCATCAGTAATTTCTATGATCTGAAGTGAAACCACCAATCTCCCCCCGCCCCAACCGTTTTTAGTTATTTTCTTGTATAAGGATATTTAACTGAAATATTTTAAACAAGATGGATTGGCTTAGTCTCCTTTCAGTATGTGAACACAGTACGTGTGTCGCTTAGGGCCTTAACTTACACCTACAGCAGGAGGAAAACTATGGCCAAGGCTTTGTCTTTAATTCTGCCTTTAGGCCAAAGTATTTTCTAGACAGTTGTTATGTACGGCACAATGCGTACAGCAATAGCTTTCCACAAAGCAAAGATTATAGTCAGTTTTTCTGGCTCAAAGTCGTAATTTCAGAGTTATGCCAGTAACATTATTTGCCTCACTTTGTGGTATGTTAATACAGTGATATAAAAAGTTAATAAATAAAAAACATGTAGCTTTCATATAAAATATATTATAGCCCATGCTCCAAAGGAATTTGTGATTTGTAAGTTATTATTTGTACTTTGAACTTCAAAGCCGTGATTTTAATATATTTCAGGCATCTTGATGCCCAGCTTACTTTATATTCCGAAGGCATGCGTTTGTTTGCTGTAATCTCAAGAGAAGATAAGCATGACATTTGGTTCACACCTGTGGTTTTAGGGATAAGAGTGTAGCTGCTTTTATGTATTATTCAGAGCGCTCTGTCAACACTGCAGGAAGTTTGACTCTTTGGGTCCTTTATCCTGGGTTTCTTTACTCATCTAAGGTAAACATGAAATGCAGCAGACAGAGACTGTGAGGTGGATGTTCCAAGGGGCACATGCTGCAGGGGTGGAAATTAGTTATGCACGTTGATTTTCATCTATTTGGGAAAGGCTCTAGTTTCACAATTCCCATTTAGAGGTGTTCGGTGGAGGCACGCTGCTTTGTGGCCAGGTTCCTGCCAAGCAAAATATAAGTGCTAAGTGGGTGGAGCTAGCAATGAGTCCTACATCTTACTTGTGTGCGCAATGATTGTTCTGGTTGGGCAGCTCTAGGATTTGGAGAAATCACTTTGGCCTTAAAGATAAAAACAGACCTGACCAGGAAGGTTGTAATTCATGTGGGTAAGTTGCTAACATACCAGGACTGAAGGGATGTTTGCTTTGGGTGGTGTATCCAGCAGGCATGTAAACCCTGAGAACAGTCAGGCTCATGAGGGAGGTTACACTGTGTTCACAGATTGCTGCTGAGGTGAACAACAAAGGGACATGACATGAGGCGGGTAAATTGGCACCATTTCCATTATGAGTGTTGCTTGCTTACAGCTAGGTGGGAATTCTTACTCATGCCCAATTGCTAGCACAGCTGCTCTACCCACTGTGGGCAGGGGCCCTGTGATGGGGTGGACTAAGCCCAAATGCCCTCTAGAGGAGGCCAGAGGCCTTGCCCAGCAGGAGGAGCAGACAAGAGGCCTTTCAGGGAGGATAGAGTAGTTGTCTCTGGGCCAGCCAATCAAGGCCCAGCAGGCAAATATAAAAGAAGCTGGTGGACTAGGGCCAGGCAGTTCCATTCAGGAGCTGGACCCAGGCAGATCTCTATGCTGCCTGGAAGGCCAGCAGCACTTGGACAGCTCTGAGTGATTGCTGAGCTTCTGCCTGGGCAAGACCCAGGCTTGTGGCTGGGGACTGGCCACAAAAATACTAGAGGAACTGACCTCACCCTGGACGGGGTGAGTCAGACCCCACTCTCAGAACCCGGAAGATGACAAAGAAGACCGCACAAGGTATCCCCAGCCACAGAGGGGTGCTCAGGAGCAGGTCAACTCTGTTACAATTCCCTTTAAACAAATGGACCTTTCCCATTATCACATAATAATAGGGAAGAAGAGTCCAGCCTGCTGCATAAGGGACCTCAGCTCCAGCTCTGTGACCAGTTCGACATCAGCATTGGTTTGCAGAGGCACATATCTGGAGTCATCCCCCCAGCACATATCGCAGGCCTGGTCAGAATAGGAACTGCAAGTATGGCTGTGTAAGGAGGAGGGCCCATCCCCACAATGATGGTATTTCCCAAGAGGCAGCATATAGCCTGAGAAGCAGTACTGCAGCCTCAACTGTGCTGCCCTGACACAGCGGGGAGACACCGGGTGCCCTGTCCCCCGTACTGCTGGCTGTTGTCCATGCTGCTGAGGGGATACTTATCCCTGGGCATGATCCCGAAACCCTATCCTGGAAGTGCTTAACCCAGCGGAGACTCCGGGGCATTTCCGGCTGCATAGTTGAGATTTAGCCAAAGGGTTACTCACAGGAGCGCCAATGCATCAAAGCACTGAAGCGTGGGCATCACCCCTCTCGTGCATAGTCTCCCTCTCATTCAACTTCAGCATTAAAGCAGAGTGCAACTGCATGAGGCTCTGCGAATAGCACATGGGATTGTTGGAACGAAGCTTGTGCCTCAGAGCTGAGCTGAACCTGAGCCTGTAGAACGAAATTTGAACCTTACAGCTTACTGAGCAATGCTGTTCTCTTTGCCAGAAGCCCAGTTAAGTCAGTGGATGTTGGGGGTTTTGTTTGTTTTGTTTTGTTTTTGTTTTTTCATTGAAATCAGTGGACATTACATCGAGCCTTGAAACACCAGAAAGTGGTGATAGTGGCGATTTTATTCAAAATTCCACAGTACCAGGAACACAGTACTTGAAAGAAAGAGGTGAAGGGGTGGGAACCTTAAAATACCCAGACTGGAGTAGTGTAGTGAAAGCACTGAAAGGGAGTCTAGATGTGCCTGAGCCTGCCTGGGGATTTGTGCAGAAAGGTTATGGTATAGGAAAGGGGTGGACTGGAGTTAGGTTTGTGTTTTTTTCAAACAGCTGTGGAAGAATAGCTTTGACATTTTGCACCTGGTTTTGCTCCAGACAATCTGGCTGCATCTACACTAGCAACTTTTTTCAAAAGATTTTTTGAAAGAAGGGGGCTCTTTTGAAAATTCCCGTGGAGTGTCTACACACAAAAAGCATTCTTTCGAAAGTAGATCAAAAGAATGTGGTGCTCCTTTTGAAATCACTCTTCCTTTCCTATTTGAGGAAGCTTCTTTTGAAAGAAAATGTGTGTAGATGCTCCGCAGGGCCCTTCTTTTGAAAGAACAGTTTTCATTTTCGATCCCTGGCCCATTCTTTCGAAAGAGGGAGGCCAGTGTGGATGCACTCTTTTGGAAGAAGTTCTTTCTGAAGAGAACTTCCAGAAGAGCTTCTTTTGAAAGATCTCTGTAGTGTAGACGTAGCCTCTGTGTTTGTAAGTTGGTCTACAGAGGTTGTGATGGGCAGGTTTCAACTTCTCTTGAGAGAATAGTGCAGTTTCAAGACACTTTGAATTTTCTCTCCAGTTTAGTATTTACTTGAGTGATGCCTTTCATGACCTCATCCATAGAAGCAAAATGTTAAAAGCGTAGTTCTTTTGATGAGTTAATGCTAATTTGGAAATAGATGACACATGAATTCAGAGGGTGAGATGGAGACAAAACCTCCCCTTCCTGATAGTTTCTTAATAATTTTTCCAGTTGTTGACTGAGTACAGTACAATAATTCTCCTTATTAGAAGGCATGCAGCATAGTGTTGCATACTAATATTGTATGTTACATATGATGCAAAGTCATGTCAGATCATGGCCTGATGCCTTTACAGTGTTGCAAAGAAAACTTTTCTTTTTGAAAGCGTTTGGTCACCAGGACATGTGTTAAGACAGGAGACGTGAAGTTTGTGAGAAAGCTAGGTGCCAAATTCTTTTCTCAGTTAAGGTGTTATAAATCTGGATTAATTCTACTGTGGTTAATAGATTTATTCTGATTTTATAGCAATGTAACTGTGAGCCCAATAAATCAGCCATCATAGTTTGGACAGGAGTCAAATGTGAACTGAACTGTACGCACAGGTTAGGTGTTGCTGAGGGAACCTACCAACTACAAAATTGATTTTAAATTGAAGTGAGACTGCTATCAAGCACAAGGGAGTGAGTCACCAGAGATATCCACCTAGGAGCAATGCTAATATTGTGTTTTACCTTTCACAGAATTCATCAGTGGACTACATATAACTTTACAAACTTCTTAGACAGCTGCAGAACAAATTTACATTCTAAATAGCCAATGGGTGAGAGAATGGAATACGATGTATAAGAATAAAATCACAAACATGGGCACTGGTAGGTTACCTCCAAGATTTTCCAAGGAGACTGGTGATTTGAGGTGCCTTGATTTAGAGAGCCTAACTTAACGGCTGAGTATTATCCTCTGAAAAATCATCCCCCCTTTAAGGAAGCTCTAGTTGAGCACCTAAACTAACTAGTCACTTGTGAAAAGTCTTGTTCTCAGGTCATATGTAGCATCAGTGGCAATGCGCCCAGTTCTCCTGAGTTCTAGTACAGTACCTTGCCTTCTGGTAATGGCCAACACTAGATATAAGCAGACTAAGCAGTTGCTTATGGCCCTGAGCAGATGAAGGGGGCCCCTTATTCACTTTTTATTATGTGTTCTGGGCAGCAGGGCAAATATTCCTCCTTAGGACCTCCAGTCAGATAGCACCACCATGGTTTCAAGTCTGTTCTTCCTCTCTTGTCGTCATGAATCCAAGAAGCCCCACGGGTTCATGCAGAGAATTAAAGTAATTTTAGCTCTGTGGCTCGATTTATTAGAGAAGCTCTGCCTTTTGGATTATTGTCCTGTCTTGGACAGAAATGGTTATTCAGTAAGCTATGGGAGAACACACTTTAAATGGTGTTACAAAGCACTTGTAGTGGGAGTCACTCTCCTGGAATGGTTACCCTGTAATTGCTCATACCATTCACAGCTCAGCAAACAAAAATAATTCTGCTAGTACTGTACACTGTCCAGGTGAGTTTACAAATCCTCTGAGATATGAGTGGCCTTTCTACCCAGTGGAATTGCTAGTGAAAAACATCGTCTTCATCTGCTGCATGGATCAGAGCCCAAAAACGCAACAAAACTCCAAATAGCTCAGATTTTGTTCTATGCTATTTGGAATAGCATTAGATGTAGTGAAAGTGCTCCCATCCTAACGCTCCTAAAATCCCTAAAAAGCTTCATGCTTGGCGCCCTGAAAGCCATAATCTTTCAGAGGAATCCCAGAGCTAGTGCATCTTAAAAAAATTAAAGTGAAAGATCTATGAAATTATATTAATTGGAAGTGCTGAGAAAAATGATTGTTTTAATTTTTTTTTTATTTTTATTACAACACCTCAGGCTTTTGCTGAGAATGGGAAGGCAGTGTGACCAGATGCCTACGTCGACCCAAACATAGAATAACATGCTCAGTGCAGATTGCAAGAAACAGGGCACACATTCCCCCCAAATTGGTGGCTTATTCTATAATTAGATTGACCAAGCTAGTAACAAAAGAGCTTCTGTAGTACCATGTGGTTAACCAGAAGCCCCAAACAGTCCTCTTTAGGTATTCCAGCCTTAGTTTCCATCCAGATAAACTGGTGTAATATAGTGAGAGGTTACTGAAAACCAAAATCACCATATTTGAGGTTCTACTGATCCCAAAGGAACAGACACTTATCCCTAGGTAAATAGGTACCTCGGTTCTTACCCATATATCATGCTGTCAGTCAGTCCTTAGTAAACTAGCAGCAGTGGCCATGAAAGTTTGGCTGGAGGAGTTTGGCCCCTAGCCACTCCCCATTTGTCCAAAGCCCTGCCCCTTCCTGTAGTACAATAAAGCCCTGTTCATGGACCAGTACTCCATTGTGCTCGGTGCTATGCGATCACCTACCTGCCCCTCATTTTGGGCATGTAAATTACCCTACTTCTTCACACTCACTTTGTCAAATTCTATACTTACTACTCATGGGTCTATAAAGGGAACAACTAACAAGATAATGCAACAAATCCACTAATAGTCCTGGACATAAACTAGAAAAGAAGCACAAAAAACCCTCAACCCTGTGTAGGCATATTTAAAATATGTTAAATGTTGTTAAATATGTAGAATTTAGTTTATGTGCATCAGTTCTAAGCATTTCCTGCATTTGGAAGAAATATTTAAGCTGATGAAAGTGTAAGGGGGATGAAGCGAAGAAATGTGAAGCATGGTGAGGCCATAAGCACAGCCCCATAATGCTGGGCTATAGTGTGTTTTGCTATAGAAGATTTATTGCTGATTTCTTGTTGGTTTTGAATGATTTATAACATTTTACTTGTGGCAGAGTGTTGCAATCTATGCTGTCATAGAAATTCTATTGAATTATAGTTCCATTTATCCAAAACGATTTTCCAGACTTCATTTCATGGTGAATCATATGGTTGTTACTTGGAGTACAAAGCAATTTCAAGAAAGTTTTATGTTTGAGAAAGCATAAACACTGAAACTATTACATTCATTTGTATTGCCATAATCCGAAACTTACGCACCTCCGCTTGCCATCAAATTTGTCCGCACTGTGTAGCAACTCCCTTATGAAATGGGAGTACCACTTCCTAGTTGGGACAGGGAGCCAGGTGTGGAAAATATCTGTTGTTCAAAATACAAATCAAGAATCTGGCTTGCCAAACTGCTACTGTTTCCTATTGCAGGACTTCACCCTCGAGGTTCTGACTCTGCAGGCCCTGGTCCAGGAAAGTGTTTAACCTTTGAATAAATCCATTAACTTCTCTTTGGCTCATGAATTGACTACTGGGCTTCAATGGGACTGCTGACGTGCTGAAGTGCTTGCTTGATTGGCATCAGAATTCTGAGTGTGTTGTAAGACTGATGTCCAAAGGGTTCATTACAATCATTTAGTGACTTCTTGCATTCTCTTGGCCAAATCACATTTCTTCAGAGGGAAATGGTCCCCAAACTTTTTATGGTGCACCCTTCCTAACCTGTAACATGACCCATCCGCTTTCCCTTGGGGGCCAGGCCTGGAAGTTGGCTGTGGTTGGGGTCTCAGCTGGGGACAGGGTTGGAAATGAAGCCACAGAGGAACTGTGTGTGTGCTAGCCCCAGCCTCAGCTGCAGTTGGGAACAGGGCTGAGGCTAGAAGGAGCCAAAACTGGGGCCTTGGCAGTGGGGAGGGATGGAAGCCACAGTGGACCTGAGGACAGAATGGAGAGCTATGGCTTCTTTGCCCCCACTAAGCCATCCGCCACCCCTATGAGTTTTAGATGCATCCCCCGGTTTGGGGGCCACTGTCATAGACGATGAATGGCTACTATTAAACATGAATTTAAAAAACATTATACATTTTTCATCCTAATAGGAGAATGCACACATGGCTAAAATGAGCTACGGCGTGCTCTCTTTGTCCTTGTATACCCCCTGACTTCCTACAGTTTGCAACGTTGCATTATGTTCATTAGTTTGGCAAGGCTTCCGACCCAGCCTTTTCCTTTGTTTTGAAGTGGGCCTGGAATACTTCTGAGCTCTGTAAAATGCTGAGTGACAATGATTGTAATAAAGTCCTACGCTTGGTGACCAAAAATTAAAAACTCATTGGTGAATAAGGGGTTATGTAGAAAAAGGTGTCTCTCCCAGTTTCCTTCCTTTCTTCCATTCTGTTTTAATACATTAAGCCCTTGTAATGGGATTTGGGGGAAAAATCTTATGCTACTTCTCCCCTCAACCCAGCAGCTATCGAGTATGCTACAAACAAGAAATCTGGGGTAATTCCACTAACTGCAGTACAGGCTAAATATGGTTTTAGTTAGCTAGATGTTGACATTTCCCATAATCCTATCAAGTTTGTTTACAGCCACTAGTCCTGACTCTCGGTGTTGTGTGGTGTTGTTTAGCTCTAATTTCCCCTAAATGTCTTCTAAGAGCCCAGTAAGTAGTGGAAGTCTGTGGCCACACTTGGCCAAAACTTCGAAATGTCCATACTAATGGCCAAATCGAAGAATACTAATGAGGCGCTGAATTGGATATTCAGCGCCTCATTAGCATTTGCATGCTGCCAGCCACACAGCTGAGAGGAATAAGAGGATTTTGAAATTTGTGGGGTCCTTTTGAAAAGGACCCCCGTGTAGCCATGCTGAGCTGCGTGTGTTTGAAGGGGCACTTTGGAAGTGGCGTGGCCGGCAGCATGCAAATGCTAGTGAGGTGCTGAATACTCAATTTAGCGCCTCATTAGTGTTTTTCGATTTGGCCATTAGCATGGCCATTTTGAAGTTTTGGCCAAGTGTGGTCACAGCCGAAGTGTTGGTAATGTGCTGTACAATATTGACTTCCCGTGGTTCAGCAAATCCTCTCATTCAGCACCAGTAAGATCCTCGGGGTACTGGATTAGAGGGGTTCAACCTGTAGAATTATTCAGGCTTTACACTGCAACAGTCAAGGTTAGAACGTGGTCCTAGATAATTTATATGTTTAATCAAACGGATGAGATCAGACAGTTGCCTAAAAATCTGTGCACATATTTAAAACAGAATAAATTATCTGCATGCCAGCTTTCAATAACAACAACAAAATCATGTATGATTTCAAAGTCTTAGCATACAATTTATTTTTGTGCAAGCCATTTTAAATGCAGCTGTAGAAGTGGTTGAGAATAATTCCCCCTTCTAGTGCAGGCAGCAAAGGGTAATAATTAAGGATTCATATATTCAGTGATTAACTCCACTGGATCAAGCAAATATTTCAGAATTTTTATTTCAATGCTCTGTGTACCAGCGCTGTCCATGCGCTATCCTTTTGAGTTCCATTCTTCTAAAAATATCTGAGTCTCTAACACAGTATGTAATAAAGCCACATAGCTGTTGCCTTTGTACCTAACTGGCTGAGTCACCAGAAAATTGGCTGGCCTACAAAGCCTCTTTAATTTTTTTTTTCACTTTAAATTGCATGTTCGTCCTGTATATCCAGGGAAGGGAATGAGCAGAAAGCTAATTGCGATCATCTCCATCCACATAGTGGCGTTCCTTGGTATCACTGAACATTTTTTTTATTCCACCTCTGTGACAGTGCAATGAGCTGTTGTTGATTTTTAATCTAAGTAATTTGTCCTGGGAGATTGCAAGGGGGCATTAACTTTGGCAGCCTTGTTTAAAGCTCTCAATTATTTTGTAAATATACTTGGCATCTGGCTGTGGAGAAGTCTCCTTGCCTAGGTTTTTTAAATTCTCGTGGACCTTTTGTGTGCCATTTAATGCTCATTTTTATTTTCATACGCACTGCGTGAGGTAACTTGCTGATACCACAGCCCTAATCTGTGGCAGTCTATCTGTAGCTGTCCTGTCTTGAAAGCAGACCACAAAGAAACCCTCCAAACAGAAATTAAAAACAAGTCACTTGTTTGTTATGCCATATTGGAAGTCCAACGGCAAAAGTCTCCTGAGAGCAGCAGGCCTTGTTTTGAGCTGTAAATTGAGGCCTGGTCTTCACTAGGAGGTAAAATCGGTTTCAGATTTACAAATTCAGCTACAAGAATTGTGTAGCTGGGGAGTCGACATATCTGAAATCTGTTTTTGCCACAATCCACACAGTGGGAGGTTGTTGGGAGAAACTCTCCCATTGACATCTCGCTTCTCATGACTGCCAGGAGTACCAGGGTTGACAGCAGCATCACGACACTTTGATTTAGTGCGTCCCCACTAGTAGGCTTGCTAAATTGAACCCTGGGAGATTCAGGACCAGCATGTCAGTCTTCCCAGAAGTGTAGACATCCTCCCTGAGAGATTTTAGAATCAGCAGATGATTTTATTTAATAAGATCAAAACTGATAAATAGTAGACATTATACAATAGGGTCGCAACGTTTGCAAGGGTTTGGTTTAGAGAACCCTTGTGAATGTTGAATTTTGCAAATATCATTTTGCAAATATTATTTTATTCTATTTTACCCCAGCTGAGGGGGTGGAACTTGGTGGGCTCCCAGGCAGCTCTGGGCAGCAGCAGAGGGAGGAGGAGCCTGCCATGGGGAGTCAGTTGGTGACCAGGCCGTGCCCCTGGCTTAAGACAGGGGTAGGTTCCTTGCTCTGTATAGGCCAGACCAGGGCCGGTGGCCACTGCAGTGGTGTGGGGCATGTTGGCACCACGGGAGCTGCCACAGCTGCTGGAGCACAACCCCCACCTGGAGTGATGGCCAGCAGGGGGCTTTGGCAGACCCATGATGGAGGGGGCGGGTGAGATATCATCCTCTGCCAGTCCCACACAGGGGAGTCTGGTGTCCCGGAATAATTGAATTCTCAAATGTTAAACTCACGAATGTCACGACCTTGCTGTATTTCATGTGCATTAAGAACTAATAATGAGTATAAATATGAAACAGGATGACATGTCCTTTGAAAAGCTTGGGCCAGCAGCAGCCCTCTTCTGAGGAGAAACCTGTTAAGATCAAGCTGGAGCTTGGTAGTTTGCAAATGGTTGGGTGATTGGCTAATGTGCCCCTGACTCCTGTCTGAAAGAGCTCACCTGAGGAGAGAAAGATGCAGGAGGCAAGTTAGCTTTTGTGGTAGGCCGTGGAGTAAAGGGATTGAGGAGGAGGTGCTAGAAGGAGGAAGAGTCTGGCACCTAATCCCTGAGTCAAATTGTTTACCGGTTGGATTTATGTTGCACTGAGGAGTTTGGCTGAAGACTGTTGATGCCCCTGATAAATGGTGGACTGAAGAAAAGCCTGAGCAAATCCCAGGTATGGGAAGCTGTTTCTTGGGCCAAGGAAACAGGCTAGGAGCTGCCTACAAAACATGCCACATTTGGTTGCAGTACAGACAACAACCCCTGGAATTAATATTACATAGGAGGTTTCACTCTAACTCAGGGGTCAGCAACCTCTGGCATGGATGCCAAGAGCAGCACATGAGCTGATTTTCATTGGCACATGAGGCAGGAGCTCAGCCCACCCTTCTGCCCTCATGCATCTGGGAGCTTGCTCAAAGCCAGGCCACCTGTTGATTAACAAAAGACCAGCTAATGCTACCAACCGCCCCCTAAATGGCAAAGCTCTGCATCTTAATTTATTTATTAAGGTAACTGTTGTAAGTAGGGCACTTAGTGACTTTAAAAAGTATCACCGGCACTCACACCTTAAATAGAAGTCAAAAGCTCAAATGTTGTCACTCCACCTCGGAAAGGCTGCTGACCCCTGCTCTAACTCCCTGCTTCCTTTCGTTTCTAAATGTGGATATGTCTTCACTGCAAGTTGGATTGACAGGTATGATCAATCCAGTGGCAGTCAATTTAGTACAGTATAAATGTGATAAGTCAACTGTCGAACATTCTCCCATCAATTCTGATACTCCACCAGAATGAGAAAAGTAAACAGAGTCAATGGGACAGTGTCAGCTGTTGATTTACCATGGTGAAGACATCACAGTAAGCAGACCTAAGCCCATTGATTTCAGCAACATTTTTATGTAGTTGAAGTTACATGTCACTGGTCAGCAGACAGTGGTAGTGTAGACTAGATGGCATGAGGCATAATCTCTCCCAGAAAGTGAATCTTCCTCAAGTCTAAGAAAAACAGCTAATTTAGAGCATAAAGGGAATGAAAAATATAAACTTTTCCCATTATAAGAAAACTCCTGCAACCAGTGTTCCTTTATTAAACTTGACATCTGAAGAAGTTTTGGGTAGAATTTGGGCAAGAAGATAACCCTCCTAGGGTAGGCTTCTCTCTGGGTTTTCCAGTGAAGTTGTGCTTTGTTTTGTCTTAGGCTTGATCTACATTATACCTTACAGTGACAGCAGATAAGCAATTCTAGCTACGGCAAATGTTTCTTCTGTCAACCTCCCTTACGCCTCACGAGAGGAGTACAGGGGTTGACTGATGACTCCTGATAGGTTGATTTCACATGTGCCTACCAGACGTGTGAATTCGAACGCGGGAGATTGATCCTGAGCTTGTCGATCTCCCGGGAAGTGTAGGCATACCCCAGTTAGGCACTGTAAATTTCATGCTGGGCATGCCTGGTGCAGTTTGCATGAGAAATGTTTGCAAGACATTTAAAACATGCAGCTAAGGAAACTTGTGTTACATGTGTGAGCCATGGAGTGAAATACTCTGAAGGTCTGATCAGGCCCCTGCTGACCTTGTAAGCAGTTGAGGAGTTATAAAAGTTTGGTGTCAGAATTTGCCTAGTATTTGGGGTGAGAAGCAGCACTGCTATTGTGGCCTGTTGGAACTGGCATTGGGCAAGGCATTTGGCTGGAAAGGCTCAGGAAGGTGACATGGAACACGGCACTCTTAAGATATCTAGCTTGTTCCAAGCTGCAAAGCTTGTCAGCATTGTCAGATTCTTCCACGTGTGAAGAGGTTCAAACTCTGGGACCATAAGTTGCTGCTTTTTATGGTTTTTACCCCCATATTTTTCTTCTCAAAACTTGCATAGAAAAAGCTTCAGCAGGATTACCTGTTCTACTACTCAAAAATCAGGGAGTGCCAGAGTTAAGGTACACAACAACTTAATCTCTGCCCTCTTGTGCATGTTCTAGTTCTCAAATATTCCCTTAAAAGAGGATGCAGTTTTTCTAAAAGCCATGTTTGAAGTATCTTGTAGTCCGGGTTAGTGTGTGCCTGGAGTCCATGAAAGTCATTTATACCTGAAGTACGCAGTACGTTGTATGTATTATGCATATAACCATGGTGGAAGTGTATTGGCATATTTAGGTCACATTGGGTATGCAATGAAGTTACCTTTAGAGCTAATTGTCTTTTCTGGGAATTCTACCTCTGGAAGCTTGTGCTGCTGGGAGAAAATATTGGATTAAAATGTCTAGCAGTGAAGATATGCCAGACGCCAGCTTGCAGGGGCAGGCAAAGTAGGGACCTTCAGACAGTCAGAAAATATCCTGCCTTTTTTGCTGGGCTTCTCTGCCTGGTGCTGATTGTCTGTTTGCTTTAACCCTCCCTGATCCTGTCTCGCTAGTTCAGCTTCACTCCACACTTGTCCCTCTTACCCTCTTTTCTCCAGCCTTGTCTTCTTCAGCCCAGCTCCCTACAATATCCTCTGTCCTTTCCCTTTTCTCTCTATTTAGTTGATCCCCTCGTAGCTGCCCCCTCCTTCCTCCCACTCCCCAAAATGGCATTAACATGCCATTTCCTGGTATCTCTCTGTTCATCCTACTGAGGGGTTCTATCCCGTCCCATGGTCTGTATCTATTTCTTTGGTGGTAAGCTCTTTGGAGCAGAGGGAATCAGCTAATGGGTTTGTACAGGGTCAAGCACAATGAAGCATTGGTTGGTTCCCAGGCACCTCATGTATGAGTTACTTGACTTGCTTGACTTAAGCCCTTGTATTCCAGGTGGAGCATAGGTCGTAGAATCATAGAATCCTATAGCTGGAAGGGACCTCAGGAGTTCCCCATGTCCACAGAGCTAGTTACTTCATCACAGAAGCTAATCAGAGTGGTCAGGCATGACTTGCCCTTGGTAAATCCATATTGACTACTCTTGATCACATGTTCTGCTTCCAAGTGCTTCAAAATGGATTCCTTTAGGATCCCCTCATTGATTTTTCTGGGGACTGAGGTAAGGGTGACAAGTCTACACCTCTCCTTCATTTCACTCTGTCTCAGGAAAAAACTTCTAGCTGACCCCAGGAGTACCCCAGTTGTTGTCCTTCAGTCTTAGTATATTTTCTCCATGTTGTCCAAGGTCTTCCTTGATGGTTTTCTTAGAGTGCGGCCTAGCCATCCCCACTTTCTTCTCTTAATTTGTGGTTTTTGTCCTGCTCTGTTCCAAAGCTCCTTGTTTGTGACCAAGTCTTCCCACCTGATTTGAAAGATATATCTCAGGCATCTGTTTATCAATGTCTTTAGCTTGTGATTTGAAGATTTTTTGGTATGCCACATCTCACATCCATTCAAGAGCACTCTTCACATTCGTTATAAAAACATGTTTGATAATAATATGTGAGACTATTCTGATGGTGAAATGTGTAATGAGTATAAAAATGAAAAGAAGCTACATATGTGTCTCAAATTGTAGAAAAAAATGCATAGTATTAGGGGAGGAAGTCTATGTGATCACGTGACCCACCAGTGTTGTTATACCAATGCAGAAAAAGTTTCACCTGAATTCTTAACTGGAATTATGTTATGTTATTTCCTGTAACAGTCCACACCTCAATTCCTCCCAGCCATGTGATCATGTAGGCATGCTAGTGTGTAAAAAATGAAAATACTTTTTCATACAATACAATTCCCCTTGATTTGAGTGATGCAGTTAAGAGCACCACCCTCTGAGGAGAGACATCAGGGGAGCTCCATGAAAACATTTCAACACATGTGGTAATCAGGGCAGTATATCCTGTTGATTAGACTCTGCAATTGCAGAGCTGAAATGGAGAATCTCAGCTCGACCATTTTACCAAAGCCATTTGCACGATTATCCAAAAGTCTATTATAAAAGTTAATTTCCTTAAAATATTATGAGCAAAGATGGTCTTACTGTATAATGATTTTGGCATATAACTGAACTCACTGAATGATTCTTGCCTTCATAAATTCTGATGAGGACCATATATTAAAATATTTTGTGTGAGGAATACCCAATTGTAATCTGTTCTAAGGGGAAGTAAAAAGTAATTTATGATCGTCGAGCGAGCTCCTCTCTGTATAAGTTCAAATGAACCTTAAGCAGTTCAGCCTAAAATGAATTGCTTTTAATTTCAGCATCAATGAATGGATGTTTCCCAGTCTGTTTGTTCGAGTCAAAAATGGGCCAAACCTGCAGGCACTACATGCATAAGACGCTGCCAGAATCTCTGAGCTCTGTAAATACATTGGTATATGAGGTCGGGGGGGGAGAATCATCTTCCGTCACTACCAGAGGCAGGTATTTTCTGGTGGACTTTTGGAATGATTGTGAACTATTTGAATGGTCCTTTTCTTTCCTTGTGTCCACTCTTAGAGATTAATCCTCATCTGGGCCTGGTTTTTTTTCTCCCTGTGACAGTGTATCATTAGGTGTTCACGTGCTCCCCAAGTTTTACACCTTTGCAAGCAGTGCGTGCTGCCAGAACCCTGGGAATCTCTCCACATGCCAAGTAACCATCCCAGGAAGATCATTAAGATTTATTTTTCACTTTGAGGAGGTTAAATGTTGTCTTTGACTTGGTGGTGTTAGAAACCTGTCGGTTGAGGCAGCGTGGTACCCTGCCACACGCAAAGCTGCAGAAGGCAGGGCGCCAAGCGCTGGTACTGTACAGAAGTGATGGTAGAGTTTGTCCTACTGCATGATCTCAGAAGAGCACAGGCCATCTGTCACCCATCAGAGAGCAGAGAAGGGAAGAAAGAAACATTGTCAGAACTCGGAGTGTAAAATCCTCTTAATGTTAAATTTAACTGGTTAACCAATTTAAACAGGGAGAATGCCCCCCTTGCTGTGGACCAGGGCTGTTCCAACTGGACTGGAGCGCCCCTTCCCACAGCGCACCCAGCCTGGGTCCACTGAGCACCCACCCCCTTGCCAGCAGCAGGCCTCACAGGGCTGGACAAGCCCCCAGCCCACGGTGGGCATGGGCACTGCTCCATCCCCCACTGGTTAAGCATAACTCGTAAACCACATCCATTTACGGTGAGGTTTACCGATTAACCATTAACACCCATCGTCCAAGGCAGCATATACATTCCCTGTGATGCCATAGACTCTTGGGATTAGAAACTGACAAAACCGGGAACTGTACAGATGCCTAGTAAAAATGGTGTCTGCTTTGATGTGCTGATAGTCTAAAGAGCAAAGACGGGCCAAGGAGTAGGCAAAGAGTCTTACCCAAGATCCTCCCCCAACTGGCCAGGAATCAGGATTCAGGAATAGAATCAAAGTCTCTTGATTGCTCATTCAGTACTCTTGTCACTGGAACACACTGTACTGATGAGATGATGATAGTCAGTGCAGGAGTAGGTGTGCAGGTCTTATTCAGTCAGAATTCTTCTATAGACTGGAGCTCTCGAGGGAAAAATTGGTTGATGCTTAACTGAGGACAGGGAGAAGTATGGTACCAACTGACAGGCATGTTTATCAGAGGCTCATAAAAATGTATTAATACCGATCCTCTTTTCTTATCTTATAAATTGCTTTTGATGTAAGGAAAAGTAATGTCCTACATTAAAAATGCATCTCAAAAAAAAAAAGAATTTCAAGATAAACTTGGGTAAAAGCTGTAATCAAACTATAGAAAAACCTGTGATGAATAGAGAAATGTGAAGAAAAGTTGGGATTGCCATCTAAACAGGCCTGCTGTACCGTTTACCCATTGGTTTGTTATTAAAATTCATTGCATTGAATCTGTTCCCTGGTTACTGTCCCAGTAAAGCAGCCGTAACATTAATCAAAATGCTAGTTAGAGGAATTCTGCTGTGTAAGATTGTCTATCTCGGAATTGTAACAATTGATCAAAATGTGTCACCACAGTTAAAAGTTGCATGAATATACAAATTTATTTATTGTATTTTAATTTTTACAGATGCAGATTTACTTCTACAATCCAGATGACTTTGACAGTTTTGGAGCAGCAATTTTAGAAAACCGGATAATAGCAGCCCTGGCTGTATTTTTTCACGTAAGTTAAACAGTGACTAAAGTACTAAAACCAAGAGTTCACCGAGTCTTTTTCATGCATTTTATTCATTGAATTGTTTCTTACTTAATGGATGCATCTGTTTTCTCATTCACACCTGTCTAAATGAAAGATATTTCATATTGTTTAATGTGTGATTTAAAATGTAAATAAGTATGTTTAGAAACATAATGAAAAGTTTTGCATGAATTATTCTGATTTTATAGCAACTTGACTGGTGCACAGATTGGAGAGCACATTTATCACAGAACTTACTTCACTGCTGAAACATGTTGCTCAGGTTCTCAGAATGTTAACAAACTGTTGTAGAAGCATGTCTGTTTGTAGAAAACTTTAACTCAGACATAATTTGCCAGCAGATTAATCAATAACTTCAGTCCGGTTTTCTTCAGTAGTTTCTTATCATACATTGCCATAGTAACAAGTTCTTCAGGAGACTACATTTCCATTTCTTTGAATTTATTCATTCCTATGTTGAAGACCATCAGTGTTCAGTTAGTTCACTTGTTGGTTCAGCACTTGAGATCTACATTCCTTTATAGGGTAGTTGGCAGGTTAACTCAATTTGAAGTGGGGTTCAGCTGCGTGGGCTTTTTTGTCACTTTATATCAGAAGAGAGGTTTTCTTTTTCTGATGGGAAGATAAATTGAGGCAAGTGTGTTGAAG
Source organism: Carettochelys insculpta (assembly GCF_033958435.1). Taxonomy (NCBI): domain Eukaryota; kingdom Metazoa; phylum Chordata; order Testudines; family Carettochelyidae; genus Carettochelys; species Carettochelys insculpta. The sequence continues at coordinate 46,108,420 of NC_134147.1, read as the reverse complement.
CAACTTGAAGAGTACAAGCAGAATGGTATCTAATTAACAATGTGAAACAACCAGAGGTAAGAACATGAGAAGGGCCACACTGGGTCAGACCAAATTCCATTCGGCCCATTATCCTGTCTGCCGGAAGAGGCCAATGCCCGATGCAGTGTGGTTTTCCCAGAACAGCAAACTTGTGATGCTGCCTCCTGTTTCACTAATGGGTTTCAAAGGCATGTCAGACCTTTGGAAAAGTAAAGGCTTTGTCCTGAATTGTAGGTTGAACTTTTAATTTTATTTATTTTTTTTTCTTTTTGTGAAGGTGAAGGAAAACATGTGAATGCAAGAACAATTGAAAGGAAGATGGACACATGGATAAACATGTTTCATCTTCTTTATGTTAAATGAGCAGACATGACTTCTCAGTCCAAAGTAAATATGGCATAGCTCTTCCTTTACTTTGATTCTGCTCAAAGGCCATGAAAAAGAGAAAGGGGCAGAGCCTCAGCTGATGTAAATTGTCATGTTCCTTGACTTCAGTGGAACTATGCAAGCATAATATTGCACAGTTAAGGACTGACAGTTCCACATGATTTCATGTTACCATTGAAGTCGATGGAACTGTGACAGTTTACCCCAGTCTAGCAACTGCCCCACAGTTACATGGACAATAGCAGATTATCTTGTCTCCTGACTTGGGTGTGCTTCCCCCACTCCAACTCCTCCTCCCAAAAAAAAGCCAAATTGGAGTCATTCCTGAATGAATGAGACTTGTATATAGAAACACTACAGTTACTGGGTGTAATACGCTGCATACACATTATAAATCTATAACAGAGAGAAAGCCCTGCTAGTCTATATACTATCAAAACAAAAAAGCAGTCAAGTAACACTTCAAAGACTAACAAAATAATTTATTAGGTGAGCTTTCGTGGGACAGACCCGCTTCTTCAGACCGTAGCCATAACAGAACATACTCAATATTTAAGGCACAGAGAACCAAAAATAGTAATCGAGGTGGACAAATGAGAAAAAAAAATTTTCAAGGTGAGCATATCAGAGAGAAGAGGAGCAGAAGGTGTGTGTAGCTGCGTCTACACGTGCACGCTACTTCGAAGTAGCGGCAGTAACTTCGAAATAGCACCCGTCACGTCTACACGTGTTGGGCGCTATTTCGAAGTTGAAATCGACGTTAGGCGGCGAGACGTCGAAGTCGCTAACCCCATGAGGGGATGGGAATAGCGCCCTACTTCGACGTTCAACATCGAAGTAGGGACGTGTAGACGATCCGCATCCCGCAACATCGAAATAGCAGGGTCCTCCATGGCGGCCATCAGCTGGGGGGTTGAGAGATACTCTCTCTCCAGCCCTTGCGGGGCTCTGTGGTCACCGTGGGCAGCAGCCCTTAGCCCAGGGCTTCTGGCTGCTGCTGCTGCAGCTGGGGGTCCGTGCTGCATATACAGGGTCTGCAACTAGTTGTTGGCTCTGTGTATCTTGCACTGTTTAATGAAAGTGTGTCTGGGAGGGGCCCTTTAAGGGAGCGACTTGCTGTTGAGTCCGCCCCGTGACCCTGTCTGCAGCTGTGCCTGGCTCCCTTATTTCGATGTGTGCTACTTTGGCGTGTAGACGTTCCCTCGCTGTGCCTATTTCGATGTTGGGCTGAGCAACGTCGAAGTTGAACATCGACGTTGCCGGCCCTGGAGGACGTGTAGACGTTATTCATCGAAATAGCCTATTTCGATGTTGCTACTTCGAAATTAGCTATTTCGATGTAGCGTGCACGTGTAGACGTAGCCTGTGTGTGTATGTGTTTGTGTGTGTGTGTGTAAAACATGTACAAGATACTGTGTAGGGAACAGCAATGGAGGGAGCACTCTGGTCATAGCAACTGCTTGTAGTTCCCCTAGAGCAGCCCTGAATAGTAGAGCCCACTTTATATCTGACTTATTTTTGCAGATACACGTATAGATGCAAACACAATTTTTTCATCTAGAAACCTGCAAATTTGCAGATATCCATTTTATTCATGGATATCTGGGTGTGGATGTCCACAGATCATTTTTGCACATGCAGATACAAATATCATGGGTTTCTGGCAAATGAGACCTGTGAGATTGTGCTGGGGGCAGGGGCAGCATGTGATGTCTCCCCCCCGTACCCCCACACAACAATACTCAAGAGGGGCACATGCTTCGCTCCATGCGGGGTGGGGCAGGCAGGGAGCTGCATATGTAAGTGCCTCCCAACCAGAGCCTGCCTCTGACACATACCTTAGCCCAGAGGTTGGGAACCAAAATAGCTAGAAGAGCTATTTTGTTTTTTAATCCCTTAAAAAATTCAGCAATTCAAGAGCCGCAATGCTTGTGAATAAATAACGTCACACCATTGTTTTTGTAACCCCTCTTTTAAGAATAGCGCACACTCACTGATAAGTGTTTAACACAGCATGTTCACAGAATTTTTATATATTCTATTTCCTCACACTTTACACGTGTGTGTTTGTATTGCTGTCTTCCTGACTTTCATTCCTGGACCCACTTTAATTACACCAATTTTACTTCATGTTTAATTTCAGTTTTCTTTCTTAAAACACGTGTTGCCCTTCACAGCAGGAATGCCACAAGCTTCATTTTCCTTTTCAAATTCAAGACTTTACTAGCAACACGATCAAAACACAGATGCAGGATCGCATCCCACAATGCACACAAATCAACTTTCAAGTTGAGTGTCTACACACACCCTTCTTCAAAGTTTAACTTCGAAGTAGGGCACTGTTCCATTCCTGAGAATGGAGTAAGGACTTTGAAGTTGGGCTCCCTACTTCTTCTTCTTCTCTCTTCCTACTTCCTAGTTAACTTCGAAGTAAGGGAAAATGTATGTAGACTCTCTTCTGGCTACTTTGATGTTGTGCCTAACTTGGAAGTTAGTTCCTAGGGTAGATGCAGTCCATGTGTCCTCCTTCACAGAGCTCAGAGAGAGCCATAAAACCCACTAAATATAATATGAGGCAGTGCTTTAATATTGCAAAACATTCAGATTTTAAAATATCTGGAGCCCTTTTTAGATCACAGTTGAGTGTTGTGGCTCTGGGAATCCACATTTTCCCCATTCCCTGTCTGATGGTGCAGCTGGGTTTCTGTGCTGTGGGAGCCATGAAACCTGACTAGTGCTATCCCATATTTCTGATTGCTTCCAAAGAATGGGACTCAGGCCTGTCTACAGCACCCTAAGTTATGCAACTTCAGCTATATGAATATAACGTAGCTGTAGGCCTACCTACAGCAGTGTTTTCACTGTGGTAAGTCAACAGCTGATGCTCTCCCATCAACTCCACTTACTCTTCTCGTGTGGATGGAGTATAAGAATCGGCAGGAGAGCACTTAGCAGTCAATGCATTGCTTCTATACTGCGTGTCTCTATGGGTCAGGCATGGGTGGTGCACACTGACCAATGGGTTACACAGGCACATGTGTAAGTCTTTGCAGGACTGGAACGTTGGAGGAGAAGGGCTGTAGAAATTATGAAATATGCAATTTCTATATTTTTAGTGGTTCTGAATAGAAAGAAGAAGCTTCTGGTGACCTTTGCAATCTGACTTAAGACAAAATAAACAGCTGTAAAATGAAAATAGATATCCCCAAGGAGAGTAAATATTCATTAACTTTTGCAAACCATGATGTGAATCTAAATATGAAACACCCCTGACTCTCTGAAGGCTGTTTCTCTGCTCCAGTGCACTTCCACTGTAGCTCTAATCTAGCTGCATATTGCATACTCGAGTTATCACGGGGTAGAGGTTAGTGAGTCCTGGCTTATAGAGGCAAAAAAGACAAGAAAAGAGTTCCCTTTCTATTACTAATTGCTGAATGCTTCTCTTAACATTACTCCGTGGGACGTTATGCAAGTAATATAACTTATACTGATGTTTTAAGTAACCGAGAGAAAGCTGTGCTAGTCTAGATACTATCAAAACATAAAAGCAGTAAATTAAAGCACTTTAAAGACTAACAAAATAATTTGTTAGGTGAGCTTTTGTGGGACAGACCCACTTCTTCAGACCATAGCCAGACCAGAACAGAACAGACTCAATATTTAAGGCACAGAGAACCAAAAATAGTAATCAAGGTTGAAAAATCAGAAAAAAAATATCAAGGTGAGCAAATCAGAGAGTAGAGGGTCGGAGGGGGAGTCAAGAATTAGGTTAAGCCAAGTACGCAAAAGAGCCCCTATAATGACTCAGACAGACCAAGAGTTAATGGGCACAAAACAGACGTAAAAACACTCCTGATCCACATACCAGTCAGCCAGCATTTTAATGGAGTGGGCCATTCTGTGAATGAATTAAGAGTTTGCGTCTTACTGAATAAGAATTTTTACACTGCTTTGGAAAGAGAGGCTGCTGAACTTTCTTTTATATTCAAATTTGACACATTAACACGTGGTTTGAACTGGGATGTGAATTTTCTGGGTCATTATAGGGGCTTTTTTGCACATTTGGCTTAATCTAATTCTTGACTCCCCCCGCCCCTGCCCTTCTACTCTCTGATTTGCTCACCTTGATCATTTATTTCTGATTTGTCAACCTTGATTACTATTTTTGGTTCTCTATGCCTAAAATATTGAGTCTGTTCTGGTCTGGCTATGGTCTGAAGAAGTGGGTCTGTCCCACGAAAGCTCACCTAATAAATTATTTTGTTAGTCTTTAAAGTGCTACTTTACTGCTTTTTTGTACTGATGTTTTAAATAACTGTAAAATCACCTTAAAGAATGGTTCTTTAATTTTTGCCTAGAAAACTCCAAGAGCTCCCACTCTGATTTATATGTAGTACTACTTGCTCTTTAGATATTAAATGCAGAGTTTCCAATTTTTTAGACTCTTGTTTTTTGTCTGGTAAATAGACCCTGCTCATTCTTGACCACCTAGGAATATGTTTGTAAGCTTTGGATTAATTATGGAACAAAGCTTGTTTTCAAATACAAAAAAAAAATAGTAGTACCTATTTGGTCACATAAATATTGTATCATGTAATTGATTGGCTAGGGTTTGCTATTAATTCAAAGCTTAAATTATTCCTAAGGCTTTAATGCAGTATTACACCGGATTTGTGTGTGTACCATGCTGAATTTATGGTCTGGCAGGTATGTTGTGCTTGACTGATTTTTCACAAATATTGTAAGTGAATATTATACTGAGCTATATAATCACTGGTGGAACATTAAATAATTAAGAATCCGTCTTTTCCTCCTTTTTAATAATTTAGCGTAAACCATATAAGAATTTTCCTTATTGAATTCATTATGTTTCAAGGACACTTTCCAAGTATAGCACATTGGATCTGAACTTGATTAAATTGAAGCAATTACAACTTGGTTGTAATGAGTGCTGATGAAGTCTGTATTTTCTTGTTGCTTTCAGAAACTTATTTCAAGCCATATTACTATTATTTTATTATTTTATTTTAAATGTTATCAGGTTGGTTGACCTCACGAATGAATAAACTTACACACTTAAGTCGAATAAGAAATTTTTGCAGGTGCAAGCAGCATGTATTCTTAGATGTTAATTTGAGTGTTTTTGAATTTGGTTATACTCCTGAAAAAAACGATTTTCTAAAAGGAATACCAGAGGGCGTTCATGTTGATTGCTTCTCAAGGACTCCATATCAGATGTTTTCAGTTTGCAAGTAAAGCAGTATTTTTTCTGACTTCCAGGTGGGGATCTCGCACTGTTATCTGAAAGGCAATATTGTGCCTTTGATTTGAACATCCCCCAGTGCAGAGGACCAGCGTGAGGCCTGTGTGCAATTTTAAGTCTGACCTACGCCCTGACCAGCCTTGATCCAGTTTCACCCTGGCAGCTTGTTGGTGATGCACAAGGCAGGAGAGAATCCAGTTCACTCTCCCATGAATGAGTTGGCTCTGTGCTCCTAAGAGGAGTCAAAACTCATTTTTGTCATTACAGATGAGCAGTTTAATCTCCTTGGATACGCAGGAAGCAGACACAGACATACATATATTCTCTCATAGTGCAGAACACTGGACATGTTAGGTGGTGCACAGCAAAGATAACATTGAGAAGATTTGGTCAGCAACCTCCCTCCACATTTTGCCATTTTCACACTGCATCACAGCCAGCCAATCACATTCATGGCAGGTTCTCCCTTGCCCTTACACCAGACCAGTCTCTGCAACACTTACTTTGGCAATCTTCCTCTTCTCCCGTGTCCCACAAACTCAAGTTTGCCTTGTCTGCTTGTCTCAATGATACCAGGTCTCACTCCAGACATGTACATTTGGGCGCTTACCTCCTCGTTAGTCAGATAGGAGGTAGAGCTAATGTGCATCAATTGCCTGTAGCGTTCCAATTTGAAGGCAGAAAGCCTCTGAGTGTCTTGTTTTTTTTTAGCATCCGTATCTCGCATTTGTAAAAGATGCTGAGGACATTGGGGCAGATACGGTGAGGGGAAAAGGTGCCATTGTACACAGACCATAGCCTCAGAATTCCAGAAGAATACTGTGTACATGAGGGAATGTGGTATGTGCTCATGTACATACAGTAGGTTTGACTCAGCCCTGGGCATGCTGGGAATGTCTTGGATCATGCATCTGGTTTTGTTTTTCCTTGTCACTGAATGCATCCTGCCTCACTGATGCAGATGCAGTGCCTGTGAGGCAGTATAGAAACAGTGTGAGAGATTATTTCGTAGCATCAGAGACTATTAGAGCTGGAAGGGACCTTGAGAGGTCATCAAGTCCGGTCCCCTGCACTCATGGCAGGACCATGAACCATCTGATAGATGTTTGTCCAGCCTGCTATTAAATAACTCCAATGATGGAGATTCCACAGCCTCCCTCGGCAATTTATTAACCACTCAGACACTTAGGAACTTTTTCCTAATGTCTAACCTCCCATTCTGCAATTTGAGCTCATTGCTTCTTATCCTATCCTTAAAGCTTAAGGGGAATAAGTTTTCTTTCTACTCCTTGTAACACACTTTTAGGTACAAAGTTCCTGCGATGAGGATGCAAAATTGATTACATTCACTATCATTTTCATGTTCATAGCTTAAGAACGACAGGGACACAGCACTCTGTGGCTGAATAACACAGGGCAAGACAGGGTGCTTGGAGTGCTTTGGGATCATTGGCCTGTTTTGTGGTGGCCAGTTTGTGGTGTGCACAATTCCTGGCTTTCATTTTTTCTCTCAGCTTCTTGATATGCTCTTTAACTATCAGTGTTTGGCTTAACCTAGAGATTTATGAGTGCTCAGGTATTATAACCATCCCACGCTATCTGGAGATAAACCTGCCCACAGACTTTTGGTCTGCAGGTGTTGTTAGCAGTGCCAAGGTGAAAGGTAGATGACATTTCTGCCAAAGGTTAGTCAGATGTGAGGAGAACTCAGATAACACCATCCTACACTGGACCTTTCTATGTCTTCAGTTACCCCTATTGGGGCCATGAAGTCCATAGTGGTTGGACCCACCAAACGGGGAAGCAGATAGTTTTAGAAACTGGTCATTGTACGTTCTGCTTAGTTTCAAGAGCTCTCCCCACAGAATGAGGTTGGTGGGTGCCAGAGGTTGTGAGATGTAGGTAGATCTGGTCAAATTTTTCAAATGAAATGATGGCATTTTGTTCTCAGTTAAACAGGCTTTTTCATCAACAATGGAAACGTCTGCTGGAAATTTGTATAGGCTAAGTGTCTTTCCAGGTTTTCTTTGGAAAATCAAAACCAATCAACTGAAGTTTTTTGGCTTAAAACAGAGAAAATGTTTTGGGCTTTAGCTGAAAAAAATGTTGGGGACTTTGACCTTTTGGGCGAAAACTCAAAAACTTATGAAGAAAAGTTTAGACAAAGAAGAGGAAAAAATTTTCACTGTGTTTGAAAGTTTCTCACAGGAACAAGAACCACTTCCTGACCAACTGTAATGGTAGACCCCACTGTCCTTAGCTATTGGAATGGATACTCCTTGATCACTTAGGTTTTGTCTACACTAAACCCTTACATAGTTCTAACCCAGTGCTTCCCAACCTTTTTAGCAACACAGCACACTTCAATGACACAAACAATTCCATGGCACACCCACTTTTTTTGGCTGAATCACTTGCTCGTAAATGTCACGTTGACTTATGTTTACTCTGGTTACAGTCTTACTAGATGGGTTTGCAATTTCCCCTCCCCTCCACTCTTTGGAAAGTGAGGGCGGGGGGGTGGGGCAAGGAACTGACCACTCAGCATCAGCTGGAGGCTCAAGCAGCAAGGCTTCCTGAGTCCCAGCTGTCACAGTGTCGTGAATTTCCTCTCTGAGCTTTGAAAAGTCTCTTCAACAGGAAATTGACGAACCCTGCAATAGCTGGGAATCAGGCAGCCATAGAATCATAGAATTCTAGGGCTGGAAGGGATCTCAGGAGGTCATCTAATCCAGCCCCCTGCCCAAAGCAGGATCAACCCCAACTAAATCATCCCTGCCAGCTCCATGTCAAGCTGGGACTTAAAAACCTCTAGGGATGGAGATTCCACCACTTCTCTTGGTAATGCATTCCAGTGCTTTACCACCCTTCCGGTGAAATCATTTTTCCTAATATCCACCTACACTTCTCTCTCTGTAACATTTGTCCTTGTCTTGCCATCTGCCACCACTGTAAACAGTCTCTCTTCTTCCTCTTTAGAGCACCCCTTCAGGAATTTGAAGGCTGCTATCAAATTGTCCCTCCGTCTTCTCTTCTGCAAACTAAATAAGCCCAAATCACTCAGCCTTTCCTCATAGGTCATGTGCTCCAGCACCTTAATTATTTTCATTGTCCTCCCCTGAACTTGTTCCAATACATCCGCATCCTTTCTGTACTGGGGGACCCAGAACTGGACGCAATACTCTAGATGTGGCCTCACCAATGCTGAAGAGGGGAATGACAACTTCTCTAGATCTGATGGAAATGCTTCTCCAATATACTGTTAGCCTTCTTGGCTACAAGGCCATACTGTTGACTCATATCCACCCCCTCATCCACTGTAATCCCCAGGTCCTTTTCTGCAGCACTGCTACTTAGCCAGTTGGTGCCCAGCCTGTAATAATGCTTGGGATTCTTCCATCCCAAGTACAGGACTCTGCATTTCTCTTTGTCAAACCTCATCAGATTTCTTTTGGCCCAATCCTCCAATTTGTCTAAGTCACTCAGTACCCTGTTCCTACCCTCTAATGTACCTACCTGACCGCCTAGTTTAGTGTCACCTGCAAATTTGCTGAGGGTGCAATCCATCCCCTCATCTGGGTCATTAATAAAGATATTGAACAATACTGGCCCTAGAACTAATAGTTGGAGCACTCCACTTGAAACCGGCTGCCAATCAGACATTGAGCCATTGACCACTACCCTTTCAGCCCATCCTTCAAGCCATCTTTCTATGCACCTTCCAGTCCATTTATCCCATCCATACTTCCTTGACTTATGGGCAAGAATGTGGTGGGAGACTGTATCAAAAGCTTTGCTAAAGTCAAGATGTATCACATCCACTGACCTCCCCATGTCCATAGAGCCACTTACATCATCACAGAAGCTAATCAGATTGGTCAGGCACGATTTGCCCTTGGTGAATTCATGCTGACTACTCTTGATCATTTCTCCTTTTCCAAGTGCTTAAAACGAATTCCTTGAGGATCCCCTCGATGATTTTTCCAGGGACTGAGGTGAGGCTGACTGGTCTATGTTTCCCTGGATTGTCCTTATTTCCTTTTTTAAAGCCTTGCTGCTTGAGCCTCCAAGTGGCCCAGGGTTGATTAATTTCCTGTCCCCTGCCACTCTTTGCAAAGTGGGGAATAGGGAGAAATTGACCATACAGCACCAGCTGGGGGCTTCAGCAGGAAAGCTCCGTGAGTCCCGGCTAACACAGGGTCATTAATTTCCCACTTGCAGCCTTGCAAAGCCTCTGTAAGGGGAAATTGACCAACCGTGTAATAGCTAGGAATCAGGCAGCCTTGCTGCTTGAACCCCCAGCTGGTGCAAGGTGGTCTAAGTGTGCCATGGTATTTCATCAATTCCCCACCAACCCCGGTTCTGCAAAGAGCTAAGCGGGAGGGGAAATTGATGAAATTTCCACAGCACATTTAGGCTGTTCTTGTGGCACACCAGTGTGCCACGGCACACAGGCTGAAAACCACTGATCTGAAGTCTGCAACTTTAAAAATAACATAACTGAAGTCAACGTATTTACTGTGGCATCTTCAGTAGGTAGGCGGGGCTCCTGTCCCATTTACTCCAGCTGTTCTTCACATCCTGGTGAAGTACTGGAGTCAGTGAGAGAGTCCTTCGAGATCAGTTTATTGCATCTACAACACCTAAGCACCAATCCACCTCATAGTGAAATCAGGACCTCAGGGTTCTCCTGAGTACAGATTTTTCTCAACCCTGTCGTTTGCACTGGCTCTAACAGCCCATAAAGAGGGGCATATGGGAGGTCTGCTCACATCTGCATTTGAGGGGCCTGTCATGACTGCAGCAGGGCTATTTTGTGCTTCTATTTTAAATCATCTGTTAACGAGCTCATTGTAGGATTATGTGCTGAATTAATCAGACAGCAACAGTAAAGAGAGCATTTGATGATGATTATAAACCTAGAGCTGGTGGGGGAGGGATGGAAAGGTATCTTTTAAAACCATTATAATACTGGGTGTCCCTTTTACTTGCTATTAGGGTTCTTCAGCATATAACACAATAATGATTTCCAAGTGAATTTACTGCTAGTGAAACATGCTTCATTCCATTTATCTACTATTCTTCTAGCCAAAGAAGTGTGTTGGATTTACTGGTGCTGTCACAACAGTCTGTAACCCACTTCTCCCCCCATTTTTTGTCCAGTGACTGGAGGGGTGTTAGCAGGCCGTTCTATCTTGGTTAGTTCCTTCCAATATGCGCTCATGGCTTGTGCTAAATGATTTTTTCTTACCTTATATTTAGTTGTGAAGCTCCCAATGCCTTTACCAGACCTGAAGCTCTGTGTGGCTTGAGAACTTGTGTCTATCTCCAACAGAAAACAAAAAAGTCGCCCTGTAGCACTTTGAAGACAACAAAATAATTTATTAGGTGACAAGCTTTTGTGGGACAGACCCAGTTCTTCAGATCTGGAAATTCTCCAGCAGAAGTTAGACCAATAAAGGATATAATCTCACCCACTTGGTCTCTGTAATCTGACTGAATGGTGATTTGTTTCATGATGTGAGCAAGAGTCTACTACTGTGATTTGGAGTGATACCAGGCTGTTTCACATATGAAATATGCACAAGTGCCAAATAGCATAAGATTTGTATCACAGGGCCTGTCTACACTACAAAATTAAGTTGGTTGTACTCATGTCAATATACAGCTTGCTGCAGTAATGGCATCGCTTGCACATGTCTGAACCTCAGTCCTTGTGTCAGCGCTGCATGTCACCACCCGGAGCACTTGTACTAACTGTAGTATCAACGGGGGCTTTGGTGGATGCCTTCTCAAAGCAAGTACAGGTTGAACCTCTCTTGTCTGGCATTCTCGCCTTCGGCAGCATCTGTAATCTGGCATGATTGCAGTTAGCTGGATGACCACTTACCATCGCTGTAGCCAAGTTTCCCATGGTCCCACAAAGTTTGTTTCCATGCCCAGTCCTGGCTCGCAGTGTTCTGTGCGGTTATTTAGCTGCAATTTATCCCTAAATGGTTTCTAAGAGTGCAGTAAGCAGTGGAAGTGTTGGTAAAGTGCTAGACAGTATTGACCTCCTGTGGTCTGGCAAATTCTCTTGTCCAGCACTGGTTAGGTCCCAAGAGTGCCAGATTAGAGAGGTTCAATCTGTAGCAGTGATGTAAGCAACATAGAGCGTACACTGACATGGCAGTGACCTAACTACACTGAGTTTGACTCCATGCCACTTGTGGATGTGGAGTTACTAAGATGGCCTAATGGGAGTGGAATTTAAATGTAGACACTGACGTAGATAGGTCAACACAAGGCATTTTACATCGACCTAACTTTATAATATCTCCATTCAGCACAGGGATTCAGCACAAGCTGAATTCAAACGCTCAAGTTCAGTGAGACTATTCATGGGTTAATCTAATACATATGTGCTTATGGGATCCTGGACTCACTCACTGTGGTGTAAGCTGGGTGTGATCTGGCAACCAAGGAATGATGAGCCACAAATCCCCTTAGTAGTCTTTGAGTCAGCCATTTGTATTAGTTCATATAAAACATATGTACAAGTCACATTTCAAATGAATAGTTACACGGATTAAATGCATTCAGGCATATTGCGCTGCTCTTTTTTTAAACCGTATCACGATGTAATTCATTGCACACTTCACTACTTGCTTTATTAAAGCCAAACTGAAATGTGTTCAAAACAAACATATTGCTTTTGCATTTGAAATATTCATCTTCCAAACATACAGTAGATTCATTATAATGGAGAGTACTTCAGCCTTTGATTACTGCTGTGAAAAGACACAATACTGAATCCCTAAGCACGCATTAAATATTCGATAGTGCAGAAATTTAGGGAGGATAACAAAATTCTGATTTCCACGAGGAGGATATCTAAATGTGCTTTACCATTTTAAAAGAAAGCATAAATGGTTAGTTATTGCATTGAAGGTAGCTAAACAAGTGGAGCAGATCCAATAAAAACAATTTTCAGAACCATTTTTAGAAATGCTTTTCACTGATAAGTATCACAACAGGTTGAACCTCTAATCTGGAACACTCTCATCCGTCAACATCTGTAATCTGGCATGGTTGTAGTTAGCCAGATGACCACTTAGGATGGGTGCGGCCAAGTTTCTCGTGGTCAAATAAAGTTAGTTTCCAGCCACCAGTCCTGGTTCTCCATGTTCTGTGCTATTATTTAGCTCTAATTTACCCCATATGTACTTTAAGAGCCCAGTAAGCAGTGGAAGTGTTGGTAATGCTGCTGGACAATATCAACCTCCCGTGGTTTGACAAATTCTCTCATCCAGCACCGGTCGGTTCCTGAGGGTGCCAGATTAGAGAGATTCAACCTGTACAAGGATGAGTCATGCTGGTGTCTCAACAAGAGCATCAATCCCAGTGATGTAGGGCCAGATGTGTGGAGGTTCCTGAGGCACCTAGCAATGCCGATGGGTGCAAAGGTAGAACTCCCAAGGGGGACTGGCTGCTGCAGTGCTCAGGGTTGCAGGGCCTGACTTTCTGGCCCTCACCAGCCTGAAATATGCCTTGAGGTGGCCGAAGGGGCATTCAGCCTGCCTCCTGGCGCAGTTCAGGTGCTCGTTGAATTATTCCCGGCTGGAGTCCAGCTGTCCAGTGGATGGCTTCATCAGCCATGGGCATGAGGGAGGTAGGCCACATCCCCCACAAGGCAGAGTGGCATCTGCATGTTCCCAGCCGCCAGCTCATGGCAGGGATGAATGTGCCCACCTCCAGGTTCTGTCACAGGCTGGAATTGCAGAACACATGGGCATCATGCACCCTGCCTGACCACCCGACCTAAATGTGTGACACCATGGAGAAGTAGCTCTTCCTATTGATGAACCTGGCTGTGCGATGCTCCAGGACACAGATCAGGATGCAGTTCCCATTGATGGCTCCGACACAGTTTGGGAACACCAGGGCAGCAAATCCAGGCACAACCTGGTCAAGGTCTCCCAGATGGATGACCCTCCGCAGCAGGCTCAAGTCGATGGCCCTCACAAGCTACAGAGGGAGGTGACCAAACACAAATGACAGGGACTGAGGGAGGGAATACCTGGGCCCTTGGTGGGTCACTGACCCCCTCCCGTCCACTCCCCCATGCTCTTTGGGAGGCCCCACTGTGAGGCTGTGGTCTCCCCCCACCCCATGAGGGCTGTGTGAGCATGGGATGCCGAGACCCTCTGGGGACAAGGCTTCCCCCCAGTCCCCCCAAGATTACCCTTTTATCCGGGACCTCCCCCACACTCTGACCCAGCCAGGGACCACAGCCCAACGGTGTGATACATCCATGAGCAGGTCCCCAACAGTAGACTTCCCCATGCCAAACCGGCAAGAACTTCCAGAGGGCAATTCGACCTGTGCCTCCACAGGAATGGCGGGTCTCCAGAGGGCAGAGTTGAGTCAGGCACAGAGCTCCAAGGAGGTGGCCTTCTACATGCAGAAGTTTTGGAGCCACTGCTGATTATCTCACTGCTCCATGACCAGCTGGTCCCACCAGTCCAAACTGGTGTGGTGCCTCAAGATCCACCTGTGCACTGTGGGGGTGGGGTGGTGTAGGTGCAGGTGTGTAGCTCCTGCAGCCAGGGCAAGAGCCCCAACAATGATCTCAGGGTCTACCTTGCTGAGGAGCAGGAAGCCAGCTTCCAAGTTGCAGCATGTCTGTGTGGGGCCATCGCAATCCCAGGGGCAGCTCCAGTGCGCAGGGACCAGCTGTGTTGCCTGCAAACGCAGCGCAAGCACAGCAGGCCCTGCAAGAGCTTTACTGTCGCTCGCAGGGGTAAGCAAGCTAGCAGCAGGGGCAGGGGTACAGCTGACTAGAAGGGTCCCTTTCAGCCCTTGTCTCCACAGGGCTCCGGCACTGGCTCTTAGAAGGAACTGGTGACCTGCAACCCTGGCTGACATGGTTCTGTGTGGCCATTCTTCTGAGAGAGCAGCTGGGCTGTCTGGCTGTTCTCTGTCAGGAGAATTGCTCTTTTGATGTGACTTGGTGTCTGGATGCACTCTATCCGCAGGACACAAACCTGTCGACAAAAACCTGCAGTCTAGCCATAGCATAAGGGCTGATCTAACATTTTTAAGTGAAAATAAAATTTTCTTGAAAAAATTAGGATTTTAATGAAATGAACATTTTAATGGAGAGTTCCTCAGGAAATTCCAACCAAATCCATGGTTTATTTCAGTTTTGTTACCAAAAAAAAAAAAAAAAAGAAAGGCTGGGGGGGCAGGAGAGATTTTCCAGCCTGCACTGCAAGATAGCTAAATAAATCTGATAGTAACTTTGGTGTTTCTTAACTTCTGCGTGCTTAACATTTGCAACCATATCTTAGTTTAGTGCCTTTGCAATTGCTATAATAAAGGAACGTTTTAGTATTAAAACAAATGTTTAGAGTTGTTGTTTTTTAAGAAAAGCCCTAAATCCTGAAGCTATTTTAGTCATAAAGCTAAGTATTTTAGTTCCTAATTAAGTGGCCTAGTTTTCTAGAATGTTGAGTGAAGAACAGCCATCAAAGCCTTACATTTAGTTGTGAGGCTTGTGAAGTTTGATTTATGGGAAAATAAGGATGCTGCAAATACTGCCAGAGTTACTTTGGCCAGCCACCCGAGAGCTCAGAATCCAAAATTTTGCAAAGCCCTCTGAAAGCTTGATCCCATATACCTCAGAGAAGCAACACTCCCATTCATCCTCAGAGGAGTGCAGGTTTAGGCTCCATTATTTGTGTAGCTGTGCATTCCTAGCCATTATCCATTAGAAGCATTTCACACTGATCAATTTACAAGAACTGATGAGCATGGCTGGAGTGCAGCAGTGTTCACACATACTTATGTCAGGGAGAGAACACTGGTGAAACTGACCATTCTTGGAATCAAAGGTGTTTCTGTGCTTATGTGTTCTGTGTTCTTCCAACAGGCATCTGCAGTCTCTAGATCTGTGGTTCCCAAACTCTCCAGCATCACGTCGCTTTAGATTTTTGAGAAACCTTCGCAGCCCCCCACCTCTTCTTTACCATCAGCTCACCCCCTTATAACAAAAAAAAATACATAATTTAAAATAGACACAAAAACTTGACATAAAAATGTTATTTAAAATTGAAAATAAGCACAAATAGTTTTTCTTGGCCCCTTGTGGGTACCTGGTGCAGCCCCAGCTGGCCAGCTGCCTGAGCCCCATGCCAGCCGCCAGAGCTGCCCATACCAGCCGCCTGCCAGCCTGAGACCTGCACTGCCAGAGCCACCCACCCAAGCTCCATGCCACCAGGGACAGCCACCCACCCGCCAGCCTGAGCCTCCCAAGCTCCAAGCTGCCGAGTCCAGCTGACCACCCACCAGCCCAAAACACCCGAGCCACATGCTGCCAGGGCCAGCTGCCTGAACCCTGCAAGCCCAATCAGCCAGCCGCCGGAGCCCCTCCCCTCTCACAAAGCCAGGCAACACCAACCCTCTGCTCTTACCCCATCCCCATCCCCATCCCCCTCACACAAGCCACGCACCCCCTGTCCCCTATCTAACCCCATCCTCCTCCTCCCCCAACCCACACTCACCCACCTTTGCAGAAGTCAGCTAGCTCCATAGGGGTCTTCACTGGCTGTCTGCTTTTTCTAGTGGCTGTGCCAGATCACCCACGTAAAATGGCAGGGGCTGACAGCTGGAAGCAAAGGCCGGCTCTTTCTTTGGATGGGGGGGCTAGGTCGCCTCGTGCCCCCCCCCACCCGGAATTTCTTCATGCCCCCTCGGGGGCACGTCCCCAGTTTGGCAGAACTGTGCTCTAGATCACAATGGCTGCAACCTGCTGTGTAGAAACTTTCTATCCACAGGCTGACTGCAGTGCAGAAAGATAATCTGCCCTATGTGTACTTATCTTGCACCAGACTCGAGCAATCATTTTGCCCTCCTTTCTCCTGCTTTATAAATTGTTTCATGGTATTTTTCAATGGGGTGCTGCAGTATGAAATGCAAGACCATGAACATATGACCTCCAGAATGTAAAACCTTCAATTAAAGCCTGGTTATAGGATCAGACTTGAACAGAGCATGCTCTTGCAAAGAGTGTCAGAATGTAGTTCTCCCTGCTATGTTTAGCAAAATAGCAGAATGCGTAGGCAGTCTTTGGACTTGTGGTTTTGTTTTGTTTTGCTTTGCTTTGCTTTTGTCTAAATCTCGGGTGCAACTATATAAATGAAACATATATAATCAGAGGAAGGAAGGAATTATGTCCAGTATTCCCTGTAAGCTGAGCGCTGGGGCAGCCACCCAAGAGAGATTCAGGCGCTGCCCATTTGATTAGCAAAAGCACCTATAGTGACTCACTGTGGTCCGTAAGGTATGTGTTTGTGTTAGGGTGCACATCTGCCCATGCCTGAGTGCACATAACAAAATCTACCCTGCCCATGAATAGAAAAAAATAGAGGAAGCATTGATTGTGTGCCCCCTTTACTGCACTGTAAATATTTCTCTGGGTGCAAGTGTTCATTAAGGTGATAACTATCACCTTAGATTTCCATTTCTCTGGAAGTCCTGGTGTGTTAACTAAGGGAGTGGCTTACAACAGTGACTGGTTGTCTAATGACTTTTTGCTACTACAGTACTGCTTTTAGTCAGACAGCATATTCCATCGCTTTGATTTTTTTTTAATGAGAATGCCAACATTACTGATGATAGGAACAAAAAACGTAAGCTGTTTCACTAATGAGAAGATTCCAGGTTTAAATATGAATCCAGCCCTAATACATTGACGGGGTATCTTCTCTTGGCAGTGTTGTGAGCTAACTCTCATTTAAACTGATGGGTTTGTCATGAACACTGTGCAGAGAATAGACTCCTGTGCTCCTGCACAGTAATGTTTCTTTGCATGTCAGAATTGGTGTCTTTTAGTTAAAGGCATGTAAGTGTGTTGGACTTGTCGCTTCTTTGCTTTTCCAAGTGATTATCAGTCAATTAATGTAATACATTAATAATTCCTATTGGGATCACACTAGGTTGTTTTCTTTGACTTGTACCACTTATGTATATCTTAATTTTTTACACTGATTAATTTAATTCTCCCATTATTTTAAAAGATGATTTTTAATTGTTTCCCTTAAAATATATTCAGCATCAATTTGTATATTAATTTTTCTTTAGAGAATCACTACCTCTGTATTGTTTTTTTTTAAATGCTGTAGAGTGGCATTAACACAGGAATATATATAGTGGGTGAAGGGGCGTAAGATACGTTTTACTGGACACACTTCTGACCAAAGAGACAAACTCGCAAGGTACACAAAGCTCTTCTCCAGGTCTTAACATTAAGGTTCCCAGAATGTCACAGCTAAGTACAAGGTGAAACAGATTGTTGAGCGTAAGTAGTTAAAGTGTCTATTATTTTTTGTGTCTATAAATGACAGCCTCCTAAACATAGTAATTTGTTTCTCTGTGAGCTATGAATGTCTTGCCTTTAATAATAGAAATTAATTTTGTGGCCATACAGTAAAAATTTTTAAATGGATAGAATATACTTGATGGGTGTTTCGTTAGCAGACTCCTGCTACCAACACTTAGATGTCTAATATGTAAAAATTACAGTAGTCAATCACAGCAGTCCTATTATCTCACACCCTGTGCTGTTTAGAGAAGATTGATAACCAGGATGCCTGCTGATTATAATTATCAGAATATAAGAACAAATTAGTTGGATATTCCCTAACTACAGCAACCCTTAATGTTTTTTTGCAATTTATGCTTTGTTAACAGATTACAATTTCAGGCTGTTTATGCTTTTGTCTCACTGAAAGAGGTATTTTAATGCACCATTTTACTAACACATTTTCACACACACACACAGAGAGAGAGAGAGAGAGAGAGAGGGAGAAATGTTAATGCTTCATGAACAAATGTATTCTGTAATAGTCTGGCTCTATAGTAAAAGATCAAGGAACTCCCTCACTGAGATCACAGGTGCCTATCAATCCTCTATGGCCTCTGCTAGTGCAAGGTTCAACCCTTGTCATGCTCTTCTTTGTGTCTTTAGCACGGCAGGGTCATTGAAACATGGACATATACGTGTTTCATAGACCTGGAAGGAACCTTGTGAGGTCATCGAGTCCAGTCGTCTATACTCACAGCAGAACCTATCACCATCCCTGACAGTTTTTTTTTGTTTTGTTTTGTTTTGTTTTTTTGTTTTAGTTTTGTTTTGTTTTGTTTTTTACTCTAACCTGCCCCAGACCATTGAAAGGCCTCCTGAAGGACTGAACTCATGGACTCCACCTGTTTACTCTCCCTCCAAAAAGCCTTTCTCTTCTGCAGGAGCAATCAGCAATGACTATCCAATTCCAAGTTACAGTTCTGTTGAACCTGGCCCTGCTTATAGTCAGAGAGACACAACCAATAAAACCTTGAAATAAAGCATCACTTCTCATTTTAACTGTCCTATCTGAGGCAGAGTCTGGATAGAATTGGTCTCTGTTACAGAGATTGAAGGAGGGTAGCTGTTCTTGTAACAGTCTCTGTCTATCCCTTTCACTTTGTTGTCTTGCTGGGTTCATGGCCAACTGCTTTGCAGAGATCAGCTTTGTCCGCTCTTCTGAAGAATGTGCCCTGCTTCCGGGGTGATAGTTGTTTTACGTAGGTTCGGTCCATCTCTCTACACCCCGTCCATTCTGTGCAGTCACCTGATGATGGTGCCCAGTTCACCCCACACAGAGCCCAAGCCATCAGCCTTCATGTAGATGAAGTGCAGAGGATCTTGGAAGGTGAAATGAACTACTCCAGCAAGTAATCACAGACCTCCAGCCCATCCCTGTACTGCCTAGTGGCAGGAGGTGTCTTACAGCAGAGGGGATTTGTGCGGCCTCAATTTCATCCTCTGCCTCTATAATTAAAAACTTGCCAAGTCTGCAGATGTCTTTGACTACCAATTAGTGTAATGGTGCATTTTAAATAAAGGTGTGTTCAGAATCTATTCTTAAATGATTCCCTAGCTATGCTTTGTGCCAGAAAAGAAAGATTGGTTGCAAAGTCTGAATATGTAAGGTCTGTGAGTAAAAGTGGGACTTCCTTTGCCTTTATATCCTTAAAAATGTAATCTCCTCATTCAAATGACAAAGGTATTCTTATTAAATGTAAGATGTTCTGCCTGAGGAAATATTACTGCAGTTCTCAAATCTAAAGATGCCAAGTTTCTGCTGGTGTTGACAATGATAAACAATGTAAGAGTCAAATTATATTTCCTGGGTAGCCTACCAAATGTTAGATAACCTGAGCTTGCACAACATGCTATACATTGTTAATACAAATAAGAGGTCATCACTATTTTGTTCTTTAGTCCTATTTAGTCCCAGTCCCTGTGTCTGAAAGAATATTTAGAAGATGTATTATTTATGTATTTATTTAAAATATTTGACCAAGATACCCTTCTGGCAAAGAACTCTTTTGCCTTTGTATCTTCCTATAATTTGAAGGAAGAGACAATAGGTGAAAGAATTCAAACAGTAGAAATAAATGCAACATATAATTATTTTACGTACGGTGACTTGGTTAGTTTTGCAGCAAAGCAAGAGTATAATGCTGGGTACTGCACTTGAGGAAGGTTGTGGAGAACTTGGAGAAAGTCCAGAGAAAAGCAACAACCGTGATAAACCATCTAGCCCAAGTGACCTATGTGGAAAGACTGAAAAAAAATCCCTGTTTGTTCAGTCCAGAAGATTTAGTCTGAAGATGGGGAGGAGGGTGGATAACGGGCTCCAAATACGTGAAAGGGATTTTTTTATAAAGAGGAGGGTGAGAAACTGTTCTTAACCACTGAAGACAGGGCCAAAAGCAATGGGCTTACGTTGGTACTAGAGAGATTTTGTTTAAACATGAGGTAAAACTTCCTAATTGTCAGGGCAGTGAAGCAGTGTAAGAAATTGCCTTGTGGAGGTTGTGGAATCTCCTCTAAAGAAAAAGTTAGATAATCACCTGTCAGGGATTGTCTAGATAATACCTGGTCCTGCGTCACCACAGGGGGTTGAAGTAGATGGCCTATGGAGGTCCCTTCCAGTTCTTCATTTCTGTGAGGAGAGCATACTACGGGCCTCTGTCTGCTGTGGGAGAAACACTGCGTCCGTTACCAAGAGAGGCTATTAAGCAGACAAGGGAGCACCCAGCAATGAGGAAACTTTTCTCTTTGAATGGAAGTGCATTGTGGGCCTAGACCATTCCAGAGAGCTGAGGCAATCGCAGGATGCTATAAAAGGTCTACATGGGGGCTACTCTGGGTGAGTCACAACAGGCTATTTGGACCATGCCCCAAACTGAAGGGATTCAAGTAGGAAGTAGCCTGGGCAGTGAGTTTGGTCTTTCTGCCAGACAGACCCTACCCACAGCTGGGACGTGGTGAAATGGGAGGTCCTGAGTCCCTCTGGTACATGTCCTTCAGAGCTGAAGCCCAGACATGAGTAGAGGCCAGCAGGTTCCTGCCCCAGAGCCAGGAACCAGGCATCTCTGCTGCCCTGTCAGGGAAGCAAGGGGTCAAACACAGGGTGGCCTAGTGGTTAGCATATCCAGTCTCACACATCCAACAATATCCAGCACATGGATAGCAGTAAAAGAACCTGCATATTTCTGAAATTCTTGTCCTAAGAAATGGAAACCAATTGTACACAAATGGGGGATGGAGTTTGAACTTGAAAGAGCCTTCATGCAACAAGGAATGGTAGCTAAAATTGAGTTAGAATTTCCTTTCCTTTGAAAATAAAAGCATGTGCAAGCAAAGCTGTGTGAAACTTTGTGATTTCAGCTCACAAGGGATTATAGGTTTGATCCTGAACTCTAGCTCTGCTCCAGCAGAGCACTTGAGCATATGTTTATCTTTACATATGTGAGTAGCCTCGTTGTGTCTGGTGATACTACTTACATGCTTAAACACCTGCTTAATTACTTTGCTGGAATGGGGCTGAAGTACCAAGCATCTGGCAAGGTCAAGCCCAATGTGAAATTGCTACCATCTATTCCTGTTTATTTGCCCCTCTCATTCCTAAGTTTAACTCTGAGAGTCAAGTCTTAACTAAGCCCCAGCCACAAGTCAGAACTGAGCTGAGTCTTCTAGATTTCATCTGGATTTGGATCAAACCATCAGAACCTGACAATCTTTCCATACTTTTCACTCATCATAATAGCTGGGTACAGATTCAGATCTTTCCTCAAACATGGCCTCCGCTGAGAGTTTGAAATGGAACCTCAAACTGGGACTGTTAAATCTGTGTCCTATGCCCAAGCATGTGCCACTTTTCAGGTAGTTCTGAGGGTTTGGACACCAGCACAGCTGTGAAACAGTTCTGAGCAGTAATAGGTCTTCTATTATTCTTCTTTACAATGTCAATGCCAGTGTTTCCAGAAATAGTTTCTACATGGGATGGTTTTTAATGTGTTTTAAGAGTGGCTTTGACCATAGACCTAATTTATCTAAACCAGGTGCTTATTTCATTTTGATGAGCTCAAGATGTAACAAGTTTGTTCTGGTTGCACAGCTGGAGTGAAATCCTGGTCCTATTAACGGTGAAGACAAAAGGTCTACTGACTTGAATGGAACCAGGTCTTCGCTGCTGGCCGTGTAAATCTTGCTTCAGTTTTAAAAGCCACAGTCGAATATGGGAATGTTGAAATACCAAGTGTGATTCTTAGGGTTGGCCTTGTCTGCCTTCGTCAAACCTTTCTATAGTACACTGGTGTTCAGGTTCTCTGAACACACCAACCAAGAAGAGTTGGCATACTCCCGTTCGCAGCAAGTTCTACAGGAGATCAGTAATGCACAGGATCACTGACCTTGCCTTGTTCTTCACCCATAATTAAAATCGTGTGTCACATATCTCATTTCTTAAGCAAAGGCTGCAAGAACCTATTCTTCACAACTCTGTAAGAGAAGCTTTCACTGTTTGAAAGGTAGGACAGAAATTTTTCTACCTGCCCATGATTTTTGCTATTGCTGAAAAACAGACTCAGAAATTCAGGAACAACGGAAAAGTGCTGATAGTGTGAGATATGTATATATTTGGCTTCCAGTCATACTAGCTGCCGTTTAGGTTTAGACAAACAATGTATAGCACCACAGTAATTGTCAAAGAGAGAAGAGATGTATAGGGTGTAATTCCTAGATTTACATTACATATGCTACATCAAATTAATTAAGCCTAATTAAATATTTGGCAAACTCCTCTTTATTATGGAAGTAAAAGGACATATTGGTCATGTCTACACAAGCCAAAAACTTCGAAATGGCCATGCAAATGGCCATTTCAAAGTTTACTAATGAAGCGCTGAAATACATATTCAGCGCCTCGTTAGCATGCGGGCGACCGCAGCACTTCGAAATTGACGCGGCTCGCCGCTGCACGGCCCGTCCAGATGGGGCTCCTTTTTGAAAGGACCCCGCCTACTTCAAAGTCCCCTTATTCCCATCTGCTCATAGGAATAAGGGGACTTCGAAGTAGGCGGGGTCCTTTCAAAAAGGAGCCCCGTTGGGATGAGCCGCGTGGCGGTGAGGTGCGTCAATTTCGAAGTGCTGCGGCCACCCGCATGCTAATGAATCGCTGAATATGCATTTCAGCGCTTCATTAGTAAACTTCGAAATGGCCATTTGCATGGCCATTTCGAAGTTTTGGGCACGTGTAGACATGCCCAGGTGATCTCTATACCACTTTGGGGGGATGGGGAGGATCTTAGAAGAAATAGGGCTATGTTGTATTGGAATCTAGATGACTGAATGAAATCACCCCTCAGAATAATGCAAGCAGATGAATATTTTTGAAAATAGCCACTGTGACTATGGCAAAGTGTTGATTAGACAGTGAATCTCTGTCATTATAACAGTCAATATTTCTTTGTGGATTTCATATGTGATCTGTATTAGCCTATATTTATTTCTGAATATTAGTAGCACTCAGTTCAAATTTGTTTTAGTTTCCTCCTCCTGCTTATCTTGCCACCTGGCTAATTTTTTGTCAAGGTTATATCCTATTAAATCATCTAATATCTTTTGAAACATTCCTGTATGGAACATGATCAGACTATATCCATTGTTTTTTTAAAAAAATTCTCTGCACTTTGTATTCCAGTCTGCTAAAACACTTAATTTTTTATCCTAATTTATTTCCATGGTATGAAGAGCAGTCACACAGTTCAACACCTGAGATACATCAGACGTGTTATATATCTTCTCAAAGTATGAACAAATCAAATTAAACTTTAGGTTAACTTTTTGGAGTGTTCTACACTTGCCAGCTCATTACTAGAGACATGGCTAAGCAAACTATTAACTTCTGCTATTTCATATAACTGCAGAGATTTATCGTATGTCAGATAATAAGCTTACCTTCTACAATAATACAGAACCCATCCCACCTTATGGTTAGTCTTGTCTTTTCTCATAACCTTGAGCATACAAAGACATATCAAAATTAAAGATACCTTTAAACATTTCTATGAGAGTCTGTTGGAAGGTCCCTGTGTTGTGAATGAAGACATCCATCATCCTCCAGCCTAAAATAGCTCATTAGCCTGACATATTCACTATACCCCAGAAGGCATTCATTTTACTCTCAGGACAGATGGTGGGCGGAGGGAGAGAGAGATGGTGAAAACCAGCCAGGTGGCACAGGCTTGGTGCATTGCAGTGCCATGTCAGAATGCAGACTTCAGAAAAACTTTTGAGGGTCTGGGCGTGCAGGACAGCTGAATCCTACCCTGCCTGTTTAATAGGTCCTCTGAAGGCCTGTGTAAATTGTTGCTGAGCTATGGAGAGTCTCTCTTGTCCAGTTAGCTGTTCTTATATCACAGGCATTATGTTTTCTCCTGTATTCGTGCAGTAGGTAAGGATCGGCGCAGGGGGTTCTGCAAGATATTTTACTATTTGGACAATTCCATCTTTCTCCTTCCATTATTGTTGGTATCTTGTTTCTCTGTTGCCATTTCACTGTACCTCTGAGCTGAAGTTTTCAGTGGCCCCTCTTTAAATTATCCACACTGCTGCTTAAAAGTTCCAGTGCAGACAAAGCCTAAGGTTAGGGCAAGGTTAAAATGCCCTTGGTAATGCTAGACCTTGAGAAAGGAATTTGGGGAGGTTCCTCCAAAGATGGGTAGCAGCTGGCAAAAACAGGGCCTAGTCACCACAGAGAAGTCAGAGACAGGTTCAGATGATCCAGCACCACACTACAGATTTCTGAAGCATGATCTGGACCAAAATGGCTGACGTGTTCATGAATCCAATTACACCTTTAAACATTCTAAATGGTTACCAACTCCGAAGGCCTGGGAGTGGCGGATGTAGGAGAGTTGCACGCCCGAAAAACATAAAGAGGATAGCGGAAAAGGTAAAGGGGAACTAAAAGAGGAGACACAAGATTTTTCCCTCAGTAAAACTAATCCTGGATAAGCTCACCAGCAGGTGGTTTAGCTCTGGCTGAGAATAAGTGTAGGCATGTTATGCAGGTAGCTTCTTGTTTTACTCAGATTTTCTCACGCTGTTTTTAATGTATCTTGATTTTAATTAGGTCATTTGAGTCTTAGTTGGTTATTTCTTGGCAAGGACAGAAAGGTATTCATGTTAGTCTGTCTCCTAACAAAACAAAAAAAGCAGTCGTGTAGCACTTTTAACAGTAACAAAACAACTTATTAGGTGAGGAGCTCTGGGTTGCTGTGCAAAAGCTCATCACCTAATAAGTTATTTTGTCAGTCTGTAAAGTGCTACATGACCGCTTGCTTGTTTTGCCTGGAAAGGAAGACAGTTTTCTGATCTGTGAGAGCCTGCGAGGGAGAAAATGGGACCTGGATATTGCCCATAGTCGGTGCAGGCACAGGGAAGACCTGTGGATCAGGAGAACGCCAGGAGCAGAGGACTGAAGTTTACAATACCATGAGACTCTGTGGCTATCAGATATTCTCTTCAATTCCCTTCAAATAGCTGTGCCACTTCTGAAATGTAGAACATCTTGAGACAAGCACACGTCAGTTTCCGTATTGCTTTGTGTTTCAAGAGGAAGAAACTGCTGCTGTAAACTGAACATTTTACAAGCTTTTAATGCACTTGAATTTTAAGTGCCCTTTTTTTCTTCCACAATTATTTTCCCATTTCCTTTAAATGTAGAACAAGAGATTTGTTGGAAATTTGTCTTGTGAGTTATAGACTGTGTAGTTAGGTCATTCTAAATGAGTCAAAATAAACAGCGTGAAATGTGATCTTTGCCATGATGTGTGTAATACTGCATCTGATACAGAAAGCATTTTCTAAAGTTGAAATAAGAACTTTTGTTACGGCAAGATGTGAAGATTTTAGGACGCAGCTGTGAGGCAACATCCCTGGGCCTCACTCTGCAGTGCTGAGTTCAACAGGAGCTCAGCAAATCCCCTTCAGTCACCTTACAATGAGTCTACTCTAGGGGCGTGATGCCGCCATAGCTACAGCACTCCAGCTGTGCTCCTGCTGTCTCTATGGTAGTCTGTAGACCAGGGCTGGGCAAAAAAATGGTGATGGGAGCTAGTCCCAGAATTTGGTAAGTGGTCAAGGGCTGCTCTCTTCCATAATGTTAAGGGAAGAGGTGGGGGATCTGGGGTGGAGGTTAGGTGTAGGAGGAAGCTTGGGGTAAGGGATTGGAGTGCAGGAGGGTGGTGTAACCTGGGGCAGCGGTGCAGGAGTTTGGGTTGTGACCTGAGGCAGGGGACTGGGGTGCAAGGTCTGAGAGGGGGTCTGGGTGCAAGATAGGGGGCAGAAGTTTGGGTTGTGACCTGGGACAAGGGATTGTGATGCAGGTCGGGGAGGGGGAATGGGTGCAGGATGGGAGGAAAAGAGGTTTGGGTGAGTGGAAGAGGCTGGAGTGCCAGGGACAGGCTCTGGCTGGGAGATGCTTGTATAGGTGACTCCTGGCCAGCAGCCCAGCAGGCTCCCTGCCTGTCATGCCCTGGCAGCTGGCGCAGAGCAGCTGGCTGTGGAGTCAAATGCATTTGTGAACATCTGCGAGCCCAGGAAGAACCCAGGTGAGCAGATAGTCACAAAAGGGAAAACACTGAGACCTGGCCCCATAGCAGCTCTTGCTCCTCTTCCTTTTCCCACTTCCATCAAGGACACCCCAGTAGGAGGAAGTGATCGAGTTGGAGGCGAACAGGGACTTCCTGAAGGCTCAAGATGAGGGAGAAGTTAATGAGCCGCATCATCTGAGGGAAGATTTGCAAGTGCCTTGGAGAGAAGGATCCAGGCTTGGTGGAACATCTTGGAGAGATGAATGCAGCTCAGAATGGCAATTGAAGGGAGGATCCCAGGCTTGGGGGGATAAGGAAAGTGGGGGACAAAAATCTCAGGGACTTTGGGGTATGGGTAGGTGAGGTTGTGAGACATAGAAGGGTGGGGAGCGCTGGAAAGGGAAGTTGGGGAGACGTTCAGGCTTGTGGGAAGCCTTAGAGTAGGGAGATGAGGTGTATTTTGGAGAAGAGGTAGCGCATTTGCAGGGACTTTGGCTGGAGAGAGGTTGGGGATTGACTGGGAAGGTGTCACTGCAAATCTGGAAAGGAAGAAAGAGACGGAGGTATTTTAAGGCTTATCAGTGGAGGAGTTCGAAGGAATTTGCATTCTGCAGTGTCTTGTGATGCCATGTAGGTCTGTGTCCCATTCCCTTCTCCCTATTTTCCTGCCAAAGTTTAGATAGCTGCACCCACCCATGCCATCTCCATTCAGAGCAAGAAGATCAAGACTCTGTCAGAGGTGTCGTTGGCTACACTCTGCAAAAACCCAAACTAATTTAAAAGTTTACAGTGGAAAAAAGGAGGAGCTTCCTTCAAGAGCAGCACCAAGTCTAGCTAGAATACATTGTAAGTGACAGACTCATTTGTCCTCCCATGGCAGAAAAAAATTAATTAACACTGTGGAGCTAAAACAGGGTTCATGAAGAAGATGTGAAATTCCTGCAGGCATGTGAATCCTTCCACTTACAACTGCCTCAGAAATGGGAAATGTCTCCCTCGAGAATCTTGTGTTGGGGAAGTGAGGCAAACTAGCAAAGGCTCCTCTCATAGATTAGCTTCTCCCTGTCTCCCCTCCTATTCTCTCCCAAATAAGACGTAGCGTGTGGTTTGTTACGGATGACTGTCTGAAGGCAAGAATACTGGGTTAGAGAGAAAAAGGAGAGTGAAGAGTTTGCACGAGCTGGCAAGTGTCAAGGGATGAATGGAGGGGAAATGTGAAATCTGAGTGTGTCACTTGTGTTTCCTTTCTTGCTGCCGGTCCAGTCTGTGTTGGTGACAGTATTAATAAAGATCAACTGTTCTGATGTCATCAGTTGCTGAAGTTCCATCGATCTTTGGTACAGTTGTGCGCCTTTACACCAGCAGAAAAATTGGCGCTATTTTTTTCATACTCCTAATTTGAGTCTTGCCACCCCTCAGTCCTCTCCTCCATGAAGTTATTTTCACTTTATTTGTCAATAGAATTGTGAACTGTGTTGTGTTTTTGGCCAGAAAAATGAGCGTGCCGACATGTAACTTCAGTTAGCACTTCTGCTCCCGGTGTGTGTTCGGAGTCAAAGCTGTCTGCTTGACTTTCTGCACCAGTCCCCTCTGTAGAGCTGTTGTCCCTCAGGGAGTGTCAGCTTCGTTCTGGGCCAGGAGCATGATGGTGGGCAGCAGAAGTGGGTAGTCAGTCTGAGGAAAGCTAGAGACCAGCACCAGTGGCAGGTTTCCATGGGGACAGAAAGGTGACATCAGGAAGCTGTGAAAGCTGTTCTGAGCAACTACTGTGAAAGGCTGATTGCCATGGCCAGTGCCTGCGTCGGCAGGGAGGGGAAAGGGCTGGTGACCCTATTTTCCCATAACAGTCTGAGGACAGGCCTACATTACGGGGTAGGTGGAATTAAGGTACACGATTCCAGATATGTTAATTGTATAGGTGCAGTCAACACACCTTAATTCGGGCTTCTGCTCCTTCTCCACGAAGGCAGGTCAACGGTAGTGTATAATGTGTTATATTGTATATAGTAGATTAATACAATGTGTGTGGGTAGATACTGATACAGAAACACTCCCTCTCAGGGTGTCCTCTTTTTTGAAAGGTCAGATATGGTGACCCTAATCAATGGAGGCCTGCGCTCCTGTCGACTACCCTTACTCCCAATGGCAGGCAGGCGTATCATGGTTGACAGGGACGCCCTGTAAGTTTGATTTAGTGTGTCCCCACTAGATGTGCTAAATCGAACTCCAAAAGATCGACCGCGGCAGGTGTAGTGAAGTTGCACGCTGAGTAGGAGAGGTTTCCGCAGTCTTCTGTGTACAAACTCCTCCCTGCAGCTGGTATTCTGCATGCTCATCTGAATGGGTCTGCTGGACCAGTTGCGTCTCTTCCAGCACAGAATATTTTTTTAAATGCTTTCTCAGTTGCAGAAACAAATCTTTTCTGAGTTGGAGCTATGAACCCGAGAAGATTAAATATCACTTTGGAAGTTCAAATGTGTAAAGGGTCTCTTCAGTGAGACTGGGATCTTTGCTGATAGTCCAGCTGCAACACATTCTCTCTTTTTCAAAGCAACAGTTCCTTTCCTGTCCCATTTTCGGTGCAATAGCTGCACACATTGCAGCGACACTAAAAACAGACCATTCTGAGCTCCTTCCTGGAGTAGTCAGAACACAGTTTATTACTGATGGCAGGTTTTATGAAAATAGACTTTGTCCCGCCAAAATATTACCCACCCTGCCCCCTATGTGCCATTTTTCCAGCTGAACTGCTCGTAGGATTGAAATCTTGTGCACTGCTGCTTAAATAAGTAGCCTACATGCTGTATGAAGAAATCATATTATTTTCTCAAAGGAGAGCAAGTGGGCACAGTGCACCAAAATTGCTTGAAATAAACTTGTCTCTTTTTCCTTTTTGCTCAGCTGCAAATAGCGTATTCTATCAATCAAGCTTTCCTGGGGCTGAGATTCCACCACTGTGGCTGTCTCCTCTTTGTCATAATTAAATTTTATCTTCAGCAGAGCTGTGCGGTATTTTAAATACTGTACTCAGCTGCTCAAATTGCTGTTTATCAATGTGTCCTCTTTGAGCTGAGGTTATCAGATGGATGCTTGTTAGAAAGGTTTTTTCAATAGTTTGTGAATGTAGTCTGATTTTCACTTATTGCAAATTATCCTTCTGTGGTGAAAATACTAGTAGTGGTTTTAAACCAGTAGTGTAAGGAGTCTTAGGAATATATTTTTTTTAAATTAGGGTTTGTGTATTGTTTTGCCAAAGGATGGAATCAACATTTAGGACAGGGAATGGTTTATGTGCGGGGGGAACACTCTTAGAGGACCAGCAGTTGTATAACTTGAGGCACTAGAAGGCATTTATATCAACGTGACACAGAGAAGAATTGCTTGGCACAGAGAGATGATCAGTCAGTTGTCATCATGCATAGAATGTGTGATTAACATTGAAATATGGAAAGTACTCTGAGTCGAGTAATTGAACTGCACTTAACTAGTGACATTTGGGTCCAAACCTCTTGCTTTTTGACCTCTTGCATCGTGCATGAGCATACTGTCCAGGGAAATGCTGGAATTAAATATAAAGCTGTTACATTTTTCTCATTGAAGTTATTCCATTTCTTTCTTCTTAATACATTAAAGTTGCAACAAACTGTGTAAAACTCTTTGCATTAGCACATTCTCAAACATCTCTGCTGGATATAACAACACACAGGGGGGCTGGAGTAGCCAGAATGAAATGGACTGGTTTGGGGAGCTTGTTATGTGGAACATTATCTTTGAACCTTATCAAAATGTTGTGTGCTATTTATAAGTAGCTACATCAGAATAGCTCATTTATACTTTCCTGTCATGGACCACTATGTCATTTCTATGTGGATAACACGCTGGAGATATAAGAATAAACTGCTTGCAGAGGTTTAACTTATCAACCGGGACAGACTGGAATCCTGAAATGAGCCTCATTTTGGGGCAAAGAAGGCCAGCTCAAATGTCATCTGTAGGAGAGCAAAGCTGAGGCTGCCCTAAGCCCCACCACGTCTGGACAATAAGCGAAAGATTAGCTCGGAAAGACCCTACAATGTGTAACTGAAACTGGATGATAAGGAGGGGAGATGGAAACTTCTGCCACAGCAAAGAGGCCTGGTTTCCGTAAAGAGAAAAAGACCCATGCTGGGTAAAATCCCCGGAGATCTCTGAAACCTGGCTGCAATATGTGAACCAGAGCAAACGCGAGAGGGAGAAACTGGGGGCGAGAGCGAGAAACTGGGGGCGAGAGCATGACTGAAAACAAGGCAGCTTTTGAGCTGGACGTTTTCCAAGGTGTCCAGTCTTCCAATTTGCTTGTCTAATATCACTGCAGTTAACTCCAGGGCCTTCCCGGCTGTGGTTGTCACAGTGCCGAGCAAGGCACAGAGAGCACAGGTGGGCAAGGGGGATTTGATGCCATCCCTAATGCTGCTGTAAGAGAAATTGTGCTGCACTCAGGGCTAGTGGGGAGCAGCCCAA
This sequence comes from Carettochelys insculpta, assembly GCF_033958435.1. Lineage (NCBI taxonomy): Eukaryota > Metazoa > Chordata > Testudines > Carettochelyidae > Carettochelys > Carettochelys insculpta. The sequence continues at coordinate 46,077,279 of NC_134147.1, read as the reverse complement.
ATGCCTGCCATAGATGGGGCCTGGTTACATTCTATTCTACTAGTTCAGTAGCTTTTAAAACCATTTTTAACTTAACCTTTAAAAAAGTGTCCTCTTAGCACTCTTCTCTTTGCCATTGCGAGTTAATATCTCATTTTAAATACTTCCCACAAAGCAGCAGTGTATTAAGTTAATACATCACTACAAAGCCCTCACTCGGAGATACATTATTTGAAGTGGAATTAGCTGGAAGGATCGATGCACACCCATTATTCTATTGAAAATAATCATTGGAAGACCCATTAGCTGCCCTTTTTTTCAAACAATGCAGTATATAAAACTTCCAGTCTGTTTGCGTGGGAGTTCCTATATATCAAAACTGAGCCCTCCTTCTCCTTTTCCGCCTCTAAGCCTGGAATATTTTCTTCACCTAAAGAAGGATTATTAACACTCTAAAGCCAAGGGAGCTCAGAAAAACAGGTTTAACTCAATGGAATTTGTCTTCAAGTCACTGAACCTGATACAAACTTCTATACCTGGAGATTAACTCAGATCTAATACAGTTTGTTTGTTTTTTTTTTTTAATCAGAGGTCCTGGCAATATCTGAAATAGCATGGTCAACTGGCTTATGGGTTTAGTGCCACGTTTGGCCTACGTATCTGTTTTTCTTCGTAGGAAACAGCAATTAAATACAAACAAATACAAACAGCAATTAAAAGTCATAAAGGGGCCCTTTTTCATTACAATATGTGCTGTGTCTTAGGATGGTTATTCTAGAGCTGAGTTTGCATTAGGGAAAGTAAGTCGATTGCAGATATGCAGTTCTAGCTACAGCAATCATGAAGCTAGAATTAATGTATCTGTAATCAACTTACCTGGCCATCCTCACTGAAGAAGACCGACAGGAGTGGAGTAAAGGGGTCGACTACCAACCCCAAACTGGTTGATTTTGCGTGTCCCTACCAGACTTCTGGAGTAGTGTAGTCTATTGCCCTTAAACTAAATCCTTTATAACAACCTCTATCTGAAACATTTAATTAACCCTCATATATAACTAGAGTAGGAAATGGAGGCAGAAGCCCAGCAGCAGAGTGGGGGCTATCCTGTTTATTGTGTCGAGTGCAGTATGTATGACTACCTACCCTGTGGGCGGGTGGCGTATGTGTGCGCTCGATGCAAGGAGCTCCTGGCCCTCAGAGACCGAGTGCGTGCTTTGGAGGCCAGGGTGGCTGAACTGGAGGAGCTAAGGAAGGCAGAGGTGTTTGTGGATGAGACTTTCCGGGACATAGTAGGGCTGTCCCACCTCCAATCTGACAGTCCTGATGCTGTTACGGAGGATGAAAGGCTCAGGGAAGGAGAGCAGTCAAGGGGAGCAGAGGGAAACCATCCCATAGTTGGGACCCTCCTTCCAGAGGGTGCTGTTGTATCCTCTCGTGCCGAGGATACTTCTCCGGGGGAGGGAGCGCCAGCTGTTAGGAAGAAGCAGGTTTTAGTAGTGGGGGATTCGATCATTAGAAATATAGATAGTTGGGTTTGTGATGACCGGGAGAACCGTATGGTGACTTGCCTGCCTGGTGCGAAGGTTGCGGATCTCTCGAGGCATCTAGACAGACTTATGGGCAGTGCTGGGGAGGAGCCGGTCGTCGTGGTACATGTTGGTACCAATGACATAGGGAAGGGCAGAAGAGATGTTCTGGAGGCCAAATTTAGGTTACTAGGAAAGAGACTGAAATCCAGAACATCTTTGGTGGCATTCTCTGAAATGCTTCCAGTTCCACGCGCAGGGCCAGATAGACAGGCAGAACTTCAGAGTCTCAATGCGTGGATGAGACGATGGTGTAGGGAAGAGGGGTTTAGATTTATTAGGAACTGGGGACACTTTTGGGGTAGGGGGAGCCTATACAGGAATGATGGGCTCCACCTAAATCAAGGTGGATCCAGACTGCTGGCATTAAACATTAAAAAGGTCGTAGAGCAGTTTTTTAAACTAAGAGGTGGGGGAAAGCCGATTGGTGCGGGGGAGCACCTGGATCGGACGGAGACTTCTCTTACACGAGGCTCCATAGATAGGGATTCCCTAGAAGTTAGTCAGATAGGGAACGTGGGAAATAATATATGGGCAAGATCAGATGTGAAACAATCGTGCATAAAAAAATCCAACGCGTCTGTGAAAGGCGGACATATAAATAGTGGTAGTTTTCTAACATGCTTTTACACTAATGCTAGGAGTCTGTCTAATAAGATGGGTGAACTGGAGTACCTCATATCAAAGGAGGAAGTTGACATAATAGGCATCTCAGAAACATGGTGGAATGAGGACAATCAGTGGGACACTATCATACCGGGATATAAATTATATCGGAAAGACAGAACAGGTCGTGCGGGTGACGGAGTGGTACTATATGTGAAGGATAATATAGAATCAAATGAAGTAAAAATCCTAAAGGAATCAAAATGTTCCATAGAATCATTATGGATAATGATGTAGTCTGTTTGAGGAACAGCTAGCCAAAAATTCAAAAAATGATAGTAAAATGTTTTTTAAATACATTAGAAGCAGGAAGCCCACTAAAAAAGCAGTGGGGCCCTTGGATGATAAAGATATAAAAGGAGCGATCAGGGAAGACAGTGCCATTGCGGAGCGATTAAATGATTTCTTTGCTTCAGTCTTCACGGCTGAGGATGTTACAGAGGTTCCTAAATCTGAGCCAGCCTTTTTAGGTGACAAATCTGAGGAACTCACTCAGATTGAAGTGACATTAGAGGAGGTTTTGGAATTAATTGATAAGCTGAATAGTAACAAGTCTCCAGGACCGGACGGCATTCACCCAAGGGTTCTGAAAGAACTCAAATGTGAAATTGCGGAGTTATTAACAGTGGTTTGTAACCTATCCTTTAAATCCACTTTGGTACCAAATGACTGGAAGACGGCCAATATAACACCAATATTTAAAAAAGGCTCTAGAGGAGATCCTGGCAATTATAGACCGATAAGTTTAACATCAGTACCAGGCAAATTAGTAGAAACACTAGTAAAGAGTAAAATTGCAAGGCACATAGAAGAGCACGAATTGTTGGGCAAAAGTCAGCATGGTTTCTGCAGAGGGAAGTCGTGTCTAACTAATCTACTAGAATTCTTTGAAGGGGTTAATAAACATGCGGACAAGGGGCACCCAGTGGACATAATATACCTAGATTTCCAGAAGGCCTTTGACACGGTCCCACACCAAAGGCTTTTATGTAAATTAGGTGGTCATGGGATAGGAGGAAAGGTCCTTTCATGGATCGGGAATTGGTTAAAAGACAGAAAACAAAGGGTGGGAATAAATGGTAAATTTTCACAATGGAGGAGGGTAACTAGTGGTGTTCCCCAGGGGTCAGTCCTGGGACCGATCCTGTTCAACTTGTTCATCAATGATCTAGAAAATGAGGTAAGCAGTGAGGTGGCAAAGTTTGCAGATGACACCAAGTTGTTCAGGACAGTCAAAAGCAAAAGGGATTGTGAAGAACTACAAAAAGATCTCAGCAAACTGAGTGATTGGGCAGCAAAATGGCAAATGAAATTTAATGTGGGTAAGTGTAAGGTAATGCATGTTGGAAAAAATAACCCAAATTACACGTACTACATGATGGGGTCAAATTTAGCTACGACAGATCAGGAAAGGGATCTTGGAGTTATAGTGGATAGTTCTCTGAAGACATCCACGCAGTGTGCAGCGGCAGTTAGTAAGGCAAATAGGATGTTAGGAATTATTAAAAAAGGGATCGATAATAAGACAAAAGAGATCATACTTCCCCTATATAAAACTATGGTACGCCCACATCTCGAGTACTGCGTGCAGATGTGGTCTCCTCACCTCAAAAAAGATATATTGGCATTAGAAAAGGTTCAGAAAAGGGCGACTAAGATGATTAGGGGCTTAGAAAGGGTCCCATATGGGGAGAGGCTAGAGAGACTGGGACTTTTCAGTTTGGAAAAAAGGCGATTGAGGGGCGATATGATAGAGGTATATAAAATCATGAATGGTGTGGAGAAAGTGAATATAGAAAAATTATTTACCTTTTCCCATAATACAAGAACTAGGGGACACCAAATGAAATTGATGGGTAGTAGGTTCAAAACTAATAAAAGGAAATTTTTCTTCACACAGCGCACAGTCAACCTGTGGAACTCCTTGCCCGAGGAGGCTGTGAAGGCCAGGACTCTATTAGGGTTTAAAAAAGAGCTTGATAAATTTTTGCAGGTTAGGTCCATAAATGGCTATTAGCCAGGGATAAAGTATGGTGCCCTAGCCTTCATAACAAGGGCAGGAGATGGATGGCAGGAGATAAATCACTTGATCATTGTCTTCGGTTCTCCTTCTCTGGGGCACCTGGCATTGGCCACCGTCAGCAGATGGGATGCTGGGCTCGATGGACCTTTGGTCTGACCCAGTATGGCCATTCTTATGTTCTTATGTTCTTAAGAACAGAGCATGTATTCAGGTACAGAAGAGAAACAAGGTCAATTTCCCAGAAGATACAAAGTGTGTGTGTGTGTTTTGTGCAACATAATAGTGTCTGTCTGTCTTCTGGCTTTGCAAAGAGTTGCACCATTTCATATCACAGGAAACCAGAATTAAAGTAGAATCATTCAGTAGTACAGGTTGAATCTCTCTAATCTGGAACTCTCTCCTTTGTCAACATCCATAATCTGGCATGATTTCATTAGCTGGACAACCACTTATCATTGGTGTGGCCAAGTCTCCCATGGTCCCATAAGGTTTGTTTACAGCCATTAATTCTGGCTCTCAGTGTTCTGTGCTATTATTGAGCTGTAATTTTCCTCTACATCCTAGTCATTATCGAATGACCGCCAAGAAGAAGAAAATTTTACCTCTAAATGTCTTCTAAGAGCCCAGTAAGCAGTAGAAGCGTTGGTAATGTGCTAGACAATATTGATGTCTCGTGATCTGGAAAATTCTCTTGTTTGGCACTGGTCAGGTACCGAGGGTGCGAGACTAGAAAGGTTAAACCTGTATGAAGAATTAAAAGCCTATCAGCTCTAACATAATTTGCCCAAAAAAATTGTATCTGAACAATTTCATCAGCAGTGTCAAATACTTTCCCCATCTGCATTTCCTTGGACTACAGTTACCTTCAGATTTTGAAAATGGGTAGTTATAATGTTAAAACACATATTAGTTTATAGATTAGTGTATGCACTAAAGTGCTGCTTTTTATTCTTGAACTAAAATAGTAGAAAAATAGGAGCATTCCTATCTAAGTACAGGACTGACATCAGTCCAGTCACAATTGGCTGATTATGGGAGAATAGATTGTTTAACAATGTTGATTCTTCTGGAATTTTACAGACCGATGTGATTGTTTTAGCATGGCTTATATATAATAGTTTTCTTTCTTTCTTTGTAAACTGGTTGTCCAGATGCTCGGGACTCTGAATATTTATCTTGTGCGCAGTAGACTTCACAAGCAAATTGACACTATAGCTATGCAGTCTGTAGAGTTTTACTCTTGACCTGCACCATTGTAACTGAGAGCAGAATTTGCTCTCTCTGTCTCTTACTTCAGCTGCTACAGTTAACGGTGTAGTCATTCATCTTTGACAGACACTGTCATTTTTCAGTCGTACAGGATGGTCTCTGGATGCTAAGGCTAATGGGAGCAGCTGGCCATATCAAATTCAAGGCATGCGGATTGTCTTGGCCAGTTTACTTAGCAGATGGGTAAGACTTGATAGATTGAAGATTATTGGTTTCCAAGTCAGGGGCCAAATGTTGCACAGGAAGAGAGAACTAAATTATAACCCTCTTCTGAGAGACATTATTGAGTTGTGAATTGCTGATTCCAGGCACTGTAGAAGCTCAGGTAGAGGAGGCTGAGAGGAAGGGCTCAGGTAGAGTATTACAAAATTGTTGCCATTAATTTTCATGTGTCTTTTACAAAATGTGTATCATTTCAGCCTTCAGTATAGCAGACTTTGGTGTAGTATTTGCTTTGGGAAAGCTTTGAAATATTCCGTGAGCCCCTTTAATGAGCTTGAAAGTGATTGCTGCCAATCGATGACCATCTAACAAGCCTCAGTGCCAGATTTTTGGGGTGGCAATGGGAGAGAAGTTTTTGTTTCACACCAGTTGGGTTTGGGCTTTTTCTTCTGTCTTTTTCTAGCCTGAGACTCAGTAGATGGATTAACTGGGCATGTAAAGGAATACATAGTCCTCACGTCTGTTCTGATTGCTTTGTGAACATTCACACACATTTAGGAAGGTGAGTTTATAACGGAAGGTGATCCTCGCTAGTGGCGCTGCCTGCAGACATTGCCATGTGGAGGCTGGTTGCTGGGAGTGCAGCCATAGTTTGGAGGCGTTGCATAAAACAGGAAGCCAGGAAAGGGGGAATGGAAGGCTCTCTTGCTTCACTCCTCATGTGTATGGGGTCGTAATGCAGCTTATCTGTGCAAAGGTATGAAAGACGAGTTCTATCCTGTTCCCTGCCCATGATTGTAGATGCAGCTTTACCTTTGTTGTATTACTTGGTTCATCAATTACATATACGTATAGAAGGGAAACTGGCATGCACCATACTTATGGGGTGGAGGGACTCTATCCTGGGAAGAAGTGACACTGGGAAAGATTTCCAGGGCATTGTAGAAAATGAGCTCCCAGTACAGTACTGTGGGTGGAAGGGCTACCATGATCATGAGATATGAGTATGGGGGAACGTGAAATGTAGAAGTTACTATACCATAGCAGCTGACACTGGTACATCCACAGCCGCATCCAGATCAGGTGTTAACCATTCAAGAAGGATGTTGATAAACTGAGGACGGTTCACAGAACATCCACAAGAATGACTGAAGAATTAGAAAACCTGTCCTACACTGATAGACCCAGGGAGCTCAATCCATTAATTTAACAAAGAGAGGGTGAAGGGGTGACTTGTCCCAGTCTGTAAGTACCTTCTTAGGAAACAAACATTTGATAACAGGCTATTCAAGATAGCAGACAAAGACTTAACACAGTCCAGTGAGCAGAAGTGGAAGCTAGACAAATTTTGACCTGAAATAAAGTATAAATCTCTAACAGTGAAGGTAATTAACCATTGGAACAGTTTACCAAGGGGTGTGTTGAATTCTTTGTCACTGGAAATGCTTACATCAAAACTGGATTGTTAGAAGAATGTATACACTAATTCAAAAGCAATTATTCTGGGGGGTTCTTTAGCCTGTGTTATAGAAACTCAGACTAGGTGATCACAATCTGATCTTGTCATCCATAGATGCTTGCTTGCTTGCTTGCTTGCTTGCTTGTTTTTTCAGAGTTCATTAGAAACTCAAATATAAAAATTGTAAAATAAATGAGGCTGCATCACAGACTTCTGTGCATGTTTCAAATGGTTTGGATCTATTTTTTTTAATTGAACTATGACTTGTAGGATCCCTTTTGGCTGAGAAAGGTCTGAGTTCGATTTCAGGTTTTTAGCCTGAGCTCATATAAATTCAAGATTTTGGGGGATCTGATAATTTGTGTAATTTTGGAGGCTATAAGAGTCATCTTGTTTGTTTCTAAGGGGTTCTTTTTCCCCTTAAAATATCAGGCTAGGAACAAGCTGTAGTTACTCAAAGAATAATGATAAAGAATGGAGATTAATTTTGAAATCATGATGTGTTATGCTTCACAGACCCGTAAAACAGCCTTGTGCCATGTAAGTAACAGATGAATAGTCCGGTAGAGTTTGTTGATTATCATTAGTTGTGATTCAACCCCAGTATTAGAGTAGCATACAATAAAACCCCCGCATCTCTAACTACATTGCAGCTGTGATGCTAGTTGTCAGTCCTGTTAGCAGCCCCACTGCGCATGCTCTTTAGACCTTTTGTCTTTTGAGCACAAGTAGCATGACGGTTAGAGGATGCCTGCTTCCCTCTTTTGCTTCTTTCCTGTTGAGACCAGAGACAGGGGCTGACAGCGTCCACTCATAGGGGGTATGCGTAAGAACACAGGTAGCCACCATTAAAAAGTAATAATGTTTTTGTTATTTATAAAGTAGTTCATTGATCAACCATGGTCATATTGTGGCTATGAGAGACACTGGTAATTTTCTATTCAAAGTGCTGGAAAGTGGAACGGTGAGTAAAAACTACCTGCACAGTGTCACCATGAGTTTTTATTTGCTTCTCAAAATAACCTTCCTCAAAGAATGCATTCATCGTGCATTCGATTTCTGGGTTGTTTTATGTCCCTGGGATGTGGTCACTTGTGCATTACCTGGCTATATAGACCATATTACTTCGTTATATAGACTGCAGTAGATTCAATATGCCCATTTTATATAGTTATTCATCCCGTTAAAACAAAATAGTTCGTACTATCCATAATGGCATGTGCATCGGGGAATAGAAATAGCACAGAGTAAGTGATGTACAAAGAGATGGTATGCATTTAGTTTACCTTCATATCATCTATACCCTGAGGTGAGGAAGTTCTATTAACATAGGAAACAACATAATGATATTCTAAAACTCCAAGGCTGTGTTGTTTTTCCATTGCATTTAGTGTGATGGCTACCTATTTGTTTCAGTCAAAAAGGATTTACAGGCAGTGTTCAGTTATAAATGAAATGTACAAGTATCCTATCCCATTTCCTGAGGATCTTTTGTACATTAGACTTCAGTGGATGCTTCATATTCAGTAAACACAATGTCTTACAGCTGTTCTATGGGTATTTTTAGAAAAATTCCAGGATAGTGTTTTCAGTCTCCATGTCATTAATCCATACTGTGCTGAGAGAACCTTTGAACGACAGCAGTAACAGGTGTTCATTTAAGATCATGCTAGAGAAATCTTCATTTGGCTGGTCTCCTTCAGTGTTAGACTGTGGAGGGAATCACCCATAGCTGCCTTGTCCATGTTTTCTTAAAGCATCCAGTGCTGGCTACTCTCAGAGACAGAATACTGGACCCAGTGGGTCCCTGATCTGATCCAACTTGTCCAGTTTCTGTGCCGGGCAGAACTTGGGCTAGCAGCCAGCATTCTGGGTTTCAAAAGCGCACTTCGCTACCAAAGGGAAGAGAGAAAGGGAACCAAAGGCAATTAACAACAATTTAGTAATTAATTTTTTTGAAGAAAGGAGTTGTGAAAACTTATGGGGTTTTGTTCTGAAGGTTGGAACCATTACAGAGGATGAGACCATGGGCTTCGGAGATGCAAAATAGAGCTTCAGCTCCCTTCAGCTTGGGTCCCATTGTTGGCAAGGAGTAATTGAGCTGTCAATTGCATATTCTATGCACTGCTTCCAAACAGCTGCTCATCTTGCCTTTGATTTTTTGGCCATGAGGCCATCTCTGAAGCAGGCAGAAAAAGGACTTTTCTCCTAATTATATTATGGGTTTTTAAATGCATTTAATCTTCAAAAAGCACCAAACATCCCAATGGGAAATGAGGTGGTTTTTTTTTCTTTGTAAGGCTCCTCACCTGTGGAAAAAGCCAGCTAGTTATTCCATGTCACTTTGTCAAGAAGCATGCAAACCAAAGCAGCAGTAGTGGAGAGATGTGGAGAAAATGGAACGGAACCTTACCGAGAGGAAAGCAAAACTTCTGTACATAAAAACATCTCCCACAGTGCAGTGCACTGACATCTGATCTCCCTAAATGGTATCCTCTTGCACACAATTTTTAAAGAGACATGACACCTCACATTATACAGACGAAAAGAAAATTTGATCACAGATGCACCAATACTACTTTTCCCTGAACAGAGCCCGAGTCCCCATTTCAGGTTACTGAAGAGCATTGCGTGTTTTCAGAAGACGCTTTCAAAATGCTTACTTAGCTGGATCTATAATAGGTGCTGCATCTCAGCAGATTAAAGGGACACTGTCAAGGTTGGCAGGTCTAAAAATTGATCTACTGTGACAGAAAATCCCATCTGGAAGGTATTTTACCTTCAGGATTCTTTTCATCTCTTTCCTGTTTTCAAACCAATTGCAGCTGTCGCCAGAAATAAAACCAAAGCAAACCAAATAAAAGTCCGTACGATTTACAGTCAGCCTACCTAGTTCATAAAACAATGCCCAAGTCTAGTGCTCAGACACCTCCATTGTCGTTCAGTCACAAACTAAATCACTAGTTACTTTTTAAAAAATAAACAGCTGTGATTTTTGTGGCAGCAGTGATGGATTTGGAGAAATCTAGGTAGAGAGAAAAGACTCTACAAAATGTATAAGCCTGTTGAATGCTTGCAAGTTGCAGCACGCTTGTGTTTTACTGCCAACATTTTTTGTTTTTACACTGGTATTTTCCTATTTTTAAAAATTTCTGATTTCTTTTGTTTTTCCCCCCATTATTGTGTCACAGACTCGCACAAGGAGGCAAGACTGTTCAAGAGACTTATCCCTCTAACGTGCCTTCCCCACCCATCCAGTCTGCAAACCACACGATTTTTAAATTCTCCTCACAGCACTCCTTAGGCTGTTTCTACACATGCTGCCTTTTCCGCAAGTGGCATGCTAATAAACGGCCCGAAAAATGCTAATGAGGCATGGATGTATATTTCCAGCGCCTCATTAGCATACTGTCATATGATTCGGCGTCTGGAAGAAGCTCTTCTGGACTCCAAAACAGCGTGTAGACACGCAGCCCAGGGCAGGGGGGTTTCTCCGGGAAGGAAATCCTCCTTCCAGAAGCTCCTTCTTCACTCTGTGTGTGCTTTTCTTAAAATAGGGGTTACAAAAAGTATGGTTTGCCACTGTTTATTAAGGACCGTCTCGTATGCACGTGCATTGCAGCACTTGAGGTATTGATTTTTTTTTAATTTTATTTTTTGCTATTTTGCTGGCTGACCCCTAGTCCAGAGGCTGCCTGAATTGGGAAGCCAGTGGTGAATGTAGCCCGCATAAAGTGGTGATGAGCTCAAACAGGCGCCTCTCTAGTAGTTCTGCCACTGCAGCTGTCCTCTTCCTTCCAAGGCATGAGTGATGTCACCTTCAGCTTGCTTTAGTGTGCAAGGCCATATGTGGCATGTGACAGACTGACAATTTCCTGCAGTATCGCGAATGAACTTAACTGAATTAAATTAAATCTTATTGAATTAGCAGTGATGCCTTTGGGGCTCATTGTATTAAAGTACAATTGTGTACTTGTTATTGTGGAATTGTATGTAACTTCTCGAGGAAACTGGCTAATGCAGCCTCTGGAAAGCATTGGGACCTTCAGAGGGCTTTTTGAAACAATGCATATGAAGTGTATTTCCTAGGAAGTAACTGGGATTCAAGGGAATAGAAATAATCCTCTTTGAATCCACCCTATTGGAAGCTATGCCCCGGGGAAGCAAACTCATTTCATACTAATATCCTGCTTGAAGCCCCCAAACTGCACAAAGTTGTGTTTACAAACCTGTTTGGAGTGTGCTAGTTCCATGCTGAGGCTGTGGTAAACTAGTGAGCGCAAAGGTTCCTGCTTGGGTGGGAGTTGGAAGGACTGTTCCTGCCAGAACCCATGTTTGGGGTGGGGTTAGCACTGGTAAACCTGTGACCATTCACGGAGGTTATTTCAGTGTTTTAAAGAGGTTTTCTCTGTAGTGCTCTGTACCTTTAAAATAGGCTCACATAGAAAGGACGTTGTGGTACTTATAGAAGACACAATTCTATCTCTTAACCCTCTCTGAAGAGGAGGCAATCAGGTGTCCTTGGGCAGCAGTGTGTGCGGGGACTAACACAGGGCAGGCAAGGAACTGGACCTGAAAATGCTGTGGTTAGAAGGGAGAAACACAGAGGGGTAGTGGTTGGGGAGCTAGAAGTTGAAAGTGGTACCCTGGCTGGACCACTGAGGCGAGAAGGCAGGTTGGCTGAGCAAACACCAGACAGCCAGGACTGATGGCCTCCTTTACTCTCTCTGTTGCATGGAGAGGCCAAGTGAGGGCCAGAGTTAAAGTTATAGGTGTTCTGGGAAGTCCTTTCCCTCCCTACCCCAAGTTAAAGCAGATGAAAACCTCCCAACTTCTGTCTCACTCACAGTCTTGGGAGAGCCATGCCTCCTACAGCTTCCTCACTAGCTGGTGAGGTGCAGCCTCATGGGAAGTGGAAGGAAGTGACATCTGGATAGGAGCCACTGGGACTCCACACATTCCTTCAGCAAGTGAAACAACAGCATCAGCACTACATGGGGGAAGAAGAGCTGTCCCTGCTAGGAATCCCCTCAGCTACCTTACTTTTCTCAGCTAAAAGATCTGCTCCTCTTACTCCCGCCAGCCCTACCTGCTGGCTCCTTATCTCCAATGGGAATAGAAGAGGTAACCAAGCATCCTGATAAATAGCACACATTATACAGATATTACCTACCATCACCCTTTGAAAGGCCTCAATCTGTTGAAGTGAAGGAGGACAGAAGTTTAGCTAAAAAACTAAACTGTTCGGAAAACACCTGATTTTTTTTTGAAGTCTAAACATTTCTTTTTGACTTTTCCTTTTCAAAATGGCATCTTTTTTCAAATTGGCCAACTTGTGGGGTGGGGACCACCACCAAGGATGGAAAATATCAATAAACAACTAAAATGAAAGAGGAGAGAAAAGAGATTTTTCACTCAATCAAAACATTTCAGTCAATTCAAAATGAAATTGCTCTGAGGTTTTCAGTTCAACAAAACTTTTCAAAAAGTGTTTTCAATTTTAATCAAGACAGATTCCCTCTCCCCCTGCCCAGCATGCCTCCCTACTTTGTCTCCAGAAAGAAAATATCCAATATATGTTTACTGGGAGCAAGGGATAGCCCAGGAGTTAGAGCATTGGCCTTGTAAACCCAGGGTTGTGAGGGCCTTTCAAGAGTCTGGAGCAGGTTAGATTTAAAAAAAAAAAAGTGTCAGGGGTAGTAATAGGTCCTGTTGTGAGTGCAGGGGAACTGAACTCAATGACCTCTTGAGGTCCCTTCCAGTGTTATGAGCTACGTATATCTCCATGGGGGTTTTTCACCCCCTGGAGAAGAGCACTTAAGCACCCATTCAAAGATAATCAACACCCTCAAATTTTAAATGTCCAGTATTGGCAGAACTGGCACATGACTGATTACATGCCAATATTTATTTCTGAAAATTAAATTGATGAATAATGTTAAATAATAAGTGTTTTAAGTGTAATTTGTAAGTTATTCTACAGACACTCAGGCTACGTTTATGTTAGATAGTTTTGTCGACAAAACCCGCAGAGCATCTACACACAAAAAGCACATTGTCAGCAGTTCACCGACAGTGTTCTGCCTCTCTGTGATGACTAATAATGCCTTTGTCAATCACAAAAACCATGTAGACACTCTGGGGGACCCTTTGTCGACAGACAGGGCTTCTGGATTACCAGGCAGCCCTGTTTGCTGAGCTTCCTGTTGGCCATTCTGTTGAGAGAGTGGCCAGGCAGTCTGGCTGCTCTCTGTTGACGGAGTGGATTGCTCTTTCAATCCACATTTGTGTGTGGATGTGATCTCTTGACAGGAATTTTGCTGGAAGATCTCTTCCAGCAGTAACTTCTGTCAGCAGATCACTGTAGTGTAGACGTAGCATCATGTTATTGGTTGCTAGTTATTTGGTTGGTGATGTTGCGAACGGTTAATTTCAATGAAGCCTGGATTTGGAAGTTGCATTTGAATTGAAGGTGGGAAATGATGGATTTAATATCCCAGGTCCGTTGGCTTTACTTCCCTCTCTGGATTGTGGATAGATTACCTGTGCCAAGGATGTGGTTTATCTGGGTCTCAGAAAATACTATGGAATTATTTGCCCCAGGAGCACAGGATTACATTATTGCATTTTAGAAGATATTTTCTGGACTCCGCATGACATTGTCTTTATCCTTCCCTCTTTCAAAGTGGTTTTAAATAAGTTATTTGAAAAATATAAATACAAAACAAAGCTCTGATTTCTGTGGAGCCATGTTGACTTACAGCACCTGAGCAACTGGTAATCTTCATTGAGTTGCAGACTGTTCAGACTGTTAAATTACTATTTTGCTAAGAAGTTTTCATCTGTAAAAACAAAAGACAAAAGGTGAAGTGAAATTGGTTGTTCATTTTTAGGCTTTGCAAGGGCTTTGACATTTCAAGTGTGGTTGTTATGTCTTCTGAAGACTTTCCCTCTCTTGATTTAGCTTCCCTCACATTTATTTTATTATACCATACAGTCAGCATTTGTGGAGGAACCATTGTAAATGTGAGAACTAAGCAGCTTGCGAGATAACATCTTTTTTTCTCTTTAGATTAAACTGAGACTGTTCTGTCTGATGCCAGAATAGATTTAACCAGTCGTGTATCCTTTATATGTAGGTCAGTCAGAGGGACAATCCAGCACTGGATCCTATTATCCGTGGGTTGAAGGGTGTCGTACATCATGGTAAGTAGCTACTTAAACTTTTTTTTTAACTGGAAGGGTAGAGGGGCTAGAATATTGTCCCTAAGGGCCTGGGTCATCCTTCAAAGGACATATTGAGATGTACATTCTTTATTCATTCATGGTGAAGGACATTAAAGCCATTATTTGATTGGTAAAGATCAGACTCATTTGTTACCTGCAAACAGGTGTGAGCAGTAAACAATTTGTTTCTTTTCGGTCAGTGCTTTAGAATGGATGAGTTATAAATCAAAACTTAGTTCAATACATCATTCATATTAGGACCGCAGATGCAGTGCAGATGTTTCATGCCTGCTATTTGTCTTGCATTTGGTCTAAAAATACTCCTCTGAAGTTTCTATTTGTTTATAAATTATTTGTCTTTCAAATTTAGGGACCTGATAATGAAACAGAAAATTAACTATCTGTGAAAATTAATTAAACTTTGCAGCAGATGAACATCTTTCTAGTGCTGGCATAAATATAATCATTCAGCTGTTCTGTTGCATGCAAACCTATTATCCTTGAACTTACAGCAGGTACTGAAATAAATATTAATATATTTTATATTTTTATAACTAGTTTTACTGAGGAATTATCCTGAAACCTTATCATTAGTAATGTGTCATTAGCAATGACATCAAGATTCTCCACTCCAAAGTCCCCTTGTCAAGTTTTAATATAATGATTTGTAAAGTTTTAATAATCACATTACAATTCAAAAGGCATCTGCAGAAATGCCGCTAGGTACTCTAATAGATCTCCGTTCTGTCTGTAGTGCCACAATAAAACATCTTTGCACCTTTTCAGGGGGGTTTCTGTAGACACTAGCTGGTGCCATAGAGCTTAACAAACATTTTTTTCTCTTGACTCAAAACCTAAAACTAGTTGACAGTGTTAGATTAAAACAAATAGGATTTTAGCTTAATTGCTCTGCTTTCAAAGTCATTTAACATTACAGCAGTACACACCAATAAATCTAGTGAAAGTGAAGAATAGGGGTTAAATGATAACGTACCTCAAAATCCTTCATTTAAAGAATTTTCCATTGGTTTTGCCATTTATAAATTGCTGTGTTCTGCTGTGAAATAAACGCTACACAGTTAGCTGAAAAACTATGTTGTTTCCCACAAAAGTAGCTGGTATTATTCAGTTCCCACTGAGTTGCAACATAGATTGGCACACAAAATCAAAAAATGCCAGGGATGAAAAGGGCAGGTTGGATTTTTTGGGATTGGGTAGTTTGGGTAAAGTCAAGGTGCCATTTAAGCGAACCGAAGTCTTTTTTAGGTTTGCAGCCTACCTGCTCTCTTTTTCAGGACCCTCTCTCCCCCACACTCACTCCCAACCCAACAAAGTTGGAGGGTGTTTATTCCATCCCGTGACTTGCTCACTTTTTTTTTTTCAACATTGTTTCTGAAAAACCTGTTAGTATGTGATCATGCTCATGTTTAGTAAGAGCACCCCATTCCCAAAAAAAGGAAGTCTGGGATCATGTGACGTGTTCCCTAGCTTGTGCTTCTGTGGCAGCATAATGGTATTCTTGGAGCTGCTTAGACACAGCAGAATCTAGGTGGATAAAAGATGTTTATTTTGTTTCACTCTCAATGCCCAGAAGACTGCTAACTACTGTTTCAAGGGGAGGAAATGGATTGATATGTTTTAATAACATGCTTCCTTTTAAAAACATTAAGAAAAAATAGAGGGAAAATTTCATTTTCCTTCCCGTTTCAGCTAGTTTAAGCCTTATTTTTTGGTGGGAAAAAGGCATTTTTGAAGCGGGGGGGAAGAGATGGGTTCTCTTACTAACTTGTTTAAAAATGTTAAATTAGATATCAATATCTTCTTTCTTTCTCTCTGTCTTTCATGCTTTTGGTTCTGCATAGATTAGTGGTACACATAACAGCTTCAGTTTGACTTTGTTTCATTGCTTTACTTGATGTAATTTAACTAGAGCCTTATGTGGACATATTTAATAAAGGGTTGTATCTTAAACCGACCCATTTGTCATTACCTATGTACTCTTTAACTCTGATGCTCACATAATATAGATTCCATAAATAGGGGAATTATATTATATATGTGTTAGGTGGGAACTCTTACAGAGTTTGGGCAGTTACCGCGGGAGGGAGAAGAGAGAAGAGCACATCAGTACGTACAACCAATACACAGTAATACTTGAGGGCATGTGTGCATAGCATTATCATCTTATCATCAACAACTGTGGGCTCAGTGCCCATTGGAGTCTGATGCCTCCCTCAGTATTTCCTTCTGTCTTTCCCTGTCCAGTGTGGCGTGGTTTAGTTTCTGTAGACTAACTCTGCACCAATCTATTATATCATCTACCCATTCTCCGTGGGGTCTGCCTCTCTAATTTGAACCATCCATTATGCCGAATACCAGGGTCTTGACTTTTCGTTCATCGTTCATTCTGCAGATATGCCCAAATAGCAGTAACTTCTGTTGTATAACCTTCTGCAGTAGGTCATCTTTCAGCTGTATCTTACTATGTAATTCCTCACTGGTAATCTTCTGCATCCATCCTATTCTCAGTTTCTATAACAACTCCTCTCGGATGCCAATATCCTTCTCTTGGGCACTTTTGTTATCACCCATGTCTCACATCCATACAGCGTGCTGCTGAATGCACACATTTTCAAGGCACTCCACTTTCCTCCTAAACTAATCAGTTTGCTTTTCCAGATCTTATCCATTGCCTTCAAACTCACTCTTGCTTTTTGAATTCTAGTCACTATTTCTGTTTTGCAGTCTAGATCGTATGTTACGAGAGAAGAGCACATGAGTGCGGACAACCAATACAAACACAAACTGTAAAAAGGCAAAGTGAGGAACGTGAATGTCTTTGCCACCTGTGGATTCTGGCTGTCTAGCTTTTCCTATCACAGTAATATCTGAGGGCATATGTACATATGTATAAAATAATAGAGAGTATATGATCCCTAACTTTGGGGTGGCCATGTTCCCCATGAGTACTGTGGGGTGGCATACAAGTAAGTCTTTACACCATGCCATTGCTTACTCTAAATAAGTCGTGTATTATGAAGAAATCAATAAATAAAAAGTCTATTTTAGAAATTTTGAAAAGTTATTTAAAGTGGTGGGGGTAGTATCTTCCCTGCCTTTCCCCTGCCAGTCAGCCCAGGCTCCCCTTGATAACAGGGCTGGCTTATTCTGCCATACAACTTTAAGAAGGAAGATTAATGAGAAGAAGTCTGCCAAGCCCTCCAGTGGGAATTCCCCATAAGATCCACCCCACAAATTTTGGGGATCCTGAGGGTAGACCAGGGCCATGAGCCTCTACAGCCACTTTGGCTGTTCGTTTTCTTTTCTCTTCCCCACCATTAAAACACCAGTACTTGGCAAATGATGGCATCAACTGGCCAATTATCATGCTGTTGTGACAGAAAAATTCACTTAACAATAGTGGCACTTTTAATGTATTTGTTTGCATTATGGTAGCAGGTAGGAGCGCCAGTTGTGATTGAGGACCCTATTGTGCAAGGAGGAGTACAGAAACATGCCAAAAAGCTTATCCCATTTCAGATGAGATAATGGTACTGTTGTACTTTGAATTGCATGTTGTGTGCATCCAGTCCCTGTGTATTTTTTTTTCCATTTTCTCCTGTAAAGCTCTCTGAGCTGTAAGTGCCCTTCCAGGGGTAAGTGAACATTTTAAATGTCAGAAAATACTTCCTGTGGAAGCAATTTGAGCTTGGGATTTCGTCAGGGATTTGAATTACTCACTAATTTGATGGAACATAAATAATTGTGCCCTTCACAGTGTCACCGGCTTAGTAATGATGATAGAGAAATGTACACATAAAAATCAATACAGGCTTAGTTGCTGCTCAGAATTCACTTTTTTCCCCCTTCATCTCTGGGCTTAATTTCCTAAAATCTTAATGTCATATTAAGATTAGGTTTACAAGAAGAACATATGATGTTCCTTAGCTGGAAGGAAAACTGCGGATGTCAAACATCTTAGCAATGTGGTGGATTGGTAACAATGCTTTCAGGTTTGCTTCATGTCTTCCTGTCTCATGGCACATTCTCCTCACAGTGTATGGTTCCAAATTCCAGGATGCACCTTTGCTAAGCCTTGCATAGGCATGAGAAGGAAGAGGTGGCATTTCTCAGAGCTGTCAGATGCCTCTTGCTGGCTTCAATACTGCTTCTAGGTTTCTGCTTTGCCAAGGGTCCTCACTCCTGCCATTCAGAGAAGTATACAATATTTTTGCACTTTTTACAAAAAATCTGGTACAAAATATACCACGCATACTGTAAATTTGCCTGTTTCTGGTGGTGCTCGTGCTACATGGGCTTGAAAGGGGGGAGCCCTCATGCCACAGATGGGACAAAACCTGAGGCGGCAGCCACACACATGTCCTGATGCTGACCTGCTAATTGGTTTTCAGTCTTGGCCCAGTGAGGCTTTTTTGAGAGCCCTTCAGTTCTCGGTGTCTCTGTGGAGACTGACAGCAAAGCTCCATACCAGTCATTTTTGTAATCTCTGCTAGGCAGCAGTGGAAGTAACATCATATGTAAACACATCAGGGTTATCGCTGTGATGTGGGCAGCATAAGAATGATCAGTGACCCTGCCAACATATCATTCCCAGTCTATAGGCCCATGTCGTCTTCCACCTCCATTCCCACCAGGTGTTCTTTGGAGGATGCGGTCTCCCTTAGCCCCGATGCCTCATACTGTTGTGCGTGATGCAGCAGAGCATAGGCTAGGCCAGAGGTAAACTTTTGACATCGGGCCCCACTTTTCTTCCCTGCAATTAGCAGGCCCTGCCCCCACCCCCACCTCTGTAATATAATCCAAACTGACAGACATTTTGGTTATGTTCATATGAAGGAAAAAAAAACTTCCAGCATGTGTAAGAAAATAAGTCTACAGAATGTAAACACTGTATTCATCGGTATGTAAATGTGAATACACAGACATAAAAATAATAACATATTTTAACGTTTTTAACGAGCTGCACCTGAGATCCAGCCTGAGCTCCAGCAGCTGATTGTGCTGCAGCCCCCTTATGAAATTTCACACCCCCCACTTTGTGCACCCCTGGGTTAGGCATTAGTTAGCGGCTCCCTCCAGAGTGAGCATTGAGCCTCTCTGTTCTCAGGCAGAAAATGTGTACCATTGCAGTGGATGGTCAGACTTCCACTTGCCTCCACAATACTCCAGCTGGAGACCTGAGGAGCACCTAAGAAACATAACTTGGAACTGTTCCACAAAAGAGTTGATTTTCTACTTTGTGTGTTTCTGACTTGCTCCTTCTATTGTGTCCCTTAGAGAGGGTGGCTAAGGTAATGTGTTTTGCTGGATCAACTTCTCTTGGTGAAAGAGACACATTTTCAAGTAAAACAGAGCTCTTCTTCCTCCATCATGTTAGTTGTTGTATTTCTTGAAGGGAATGCCTGATGGCAGTGATGTCTGTGTTGTTCAACACCACTCCAGTCCTACCAAATCATCTGCAAGAAACAGTAGGACACATTCTGCTTTTCTTTCCTGTCCCTGGTTTTGTTTGCTCAGGATTTCCACAGGTCAGCAGAAACTTATCAGTCAAAGTAGAATACTTTACGGCCATGTTTACAGGGGCGGCCTCTGTCGACAGAGGTCATTGTTGACAGAGAAACCTCGCTGGTACCTCTGTCAACAGATAGCGTCAACCAACAAAAGCAGATTAAAAGAGGAAGCCACTCTGCTGACAGAAAGCAACCAGGCTTCCCAGCCCTCTCTTGACAGAATGGTTGACTGGAAGATCTGCAAACAAGGCTGCCTGGGGAACTGGGAGCCCTCTCTGTCGACTGAAGTGTATATGTGGTCACGTCACTCTGTTGACAAAACACTGTTGACAGAGATGTTATACCTGATCAGGGAGTAGTAACAGAGAGGGAGCCATGCTAGTCTGTATACTATCAAAACAAAAAAGCAGTCAAGTAGCGCTTTAAAGACTGACAAAATAATTTATTAGGTGAGCTTTCGTGGGACAGACCCACTTCTTCAGACCATAACCATATCTGATTGGGGAGAGGTGTAACACTGCTGACTGGAACTGAGTTTTGTCAACAAACTCTTGACAGAACACTTTAACCATGCAGACACTCAGCGAGTTTTGTTGACAAAAGCTGCTCATATAGCCACAGTCTACCTGTTTGGAAAAATCCTTCTATGAATTTACCTTCCTTGTCAAACTGAGTACCGAAAATCAAAGTCTCCAGCAAAACCAAAGGCTTGTAAACAAACAGAAAATGAATAACTTGCATGGATTTCTTGTTTGCTCATCCAAATGGTCGGTGTTCTGTGTGTATCTCTGCATCTTTAAGTGGAAGTTGAGACGTGTCTTGCTTTTTTTTTTCCTGACTTTGTATTAATAAGTGTCATAACGTAAGCCAGAGTGGGGAGTAGAGATTAATTTTATGTCCTCACATTCAAGGGAAGGAGGGGAGAGGTGTGGTAGGTGATGGTCACCAAGATTTTACCTGACATAGTGAAGTAGAGAGAGCAACTGGATTGCTTCAAAAAGGCATAAGGAATGAATAAGCCACACATCACTAAAGTTGTCATAGGCAAAAAAGGTGTTGAATAACCTGTTAAAAATAAATCAGCACTAAAAAGGAAGCAATCCAGACAGTGTTAGTTATCCTGTGGATCTATCATACCAGCAGGCATAATAACAAGAAAACACCATTAGCAGCGTGACAGGCTTTTTTCTTTTGTGTTTTACTTGAGCCATAACACCGCCTGACAAGCTGTTTGTTCTCTGCATTAAAGAACGGCTGGCTGCAGAAAGGAAAAGGAGGGTTATCTTGGGACTTCCTCTTTAAAGTGCAACTTTGAAGCAGGCAAATGCCCAGTGGAGTTTGGAGAGGGGAAGGTCATAAAGGTGCGGGATGTGTTAACTGAGAATGAAATGAGCAAGCACAGGTTGCAAGGATGATTAGGCACCATTCTTTGTTTTCTGGGCTGCTTGGCTCTCATTGCCTTCCAAGAGTAGCAGTGTGAGCAAGATCAGGGCATGATCCTTGCATAACTAACAGGAGGAGAAAGGAAGGAGGATGAGAGCAGAGATAATCATTTCACACCTTTTACATTGACCGGTGCCTACATTCTTGTAAATGATTTAGTCACTTTCAGCTATGAAATTCCCACTGGCCTTGTCTCAGGAAGGAACCACCGTTAATGGCCAGATAGCAGCCATTGGGCTTATTATATATAATAATAAAATTACACACGGTAAGAGAACGTTATTAAAGTTTCAGAGTTTGGCATTCAAAAGTTGAGACGAGCCAGAATTAAGGTTGTCTGTGCAACGTTAATTCAGGCCCCGCATGCATACGCATTTTGATACATCCTTTCCCCCCCCCGCACACCATCCCCCAAGCTACTGCCTCATTTGGTGCACAGATTGGACGGGCTGCCTTAATGAGCAACTGTTTGACACTTTTGTTTTACCCTTGTTGCACAGTGTGTGACTCTAGACCTTATTTAAAGCCCACTCTCAGAACCTTGCTCTGAATTGCCTCGTAGGCTTTTCCATCGTGCTCATCTCTGTGGTGTCTGAGCGTTTTGCAGACTTTAATTAATTGATGTTCACAGTGCCCCATTTTAGAGATGTTGGGCAGAGGCGCAGAGGAAGAGGTGGTGGAGCGCAACAGGGGAAAAGCCTCTGCATGCAGCGCTTCTGCACACTGTCGTTCGCCTAGCCAGGGAGCAGGTGGCAGCGGCCATGGCAACAAGCACCCCCCATCACCCAGATCCCGCATCTGTACCCTGTTCCTGCACCCTCCTCCCACCCAGGCCACCCTCATGCTGCTCCTGCACCTCTCCCACTTACACCCACACACCCACCCTGCTCCCGCACCCTCCCTCCTTCCCAGACCCCTCACCTCCAGCCTACTCCTGAACCCCGCTACTGCTTTCCCAGCCTGATTATGTACCCTCCTCCCTCCCACCCAGTCTCCCACTCTCAGCCTGTTCCTGCATCGTTGTTTCTGCCTAGACCCACCCCTGCTCCCCAGCGGTCCCTTCCCACACACTGAACCCTGAACCCCCCATTTTGGTCCCACCCTGGAGCCCCAGAGGAGTGAGTCTGGCTGGGGTTAGCCCTCCCCTTCTTTCCCCCACCCATGGTACTGGAGTGTGAGAGGAGTGTGGTGTCTCAGGATTTTGAGTTGCGGGGGCGGCGGGATCGCTTCTCACATGCCTGTGGCCCCCGACTGATTTTTGGTGGGTCAGTGGCCCCTGACCCAGAAACGGTTCCCCGCCCTGAGTCAGTGACTGCCTGTGAAAAGTCTGACTTAACGGACGTGAGTAGCATCACGCAGGACCTGTGTGGCAGAGGCAGGGTTAGAAAACAATTCTCCACAGCAGCATTCAGGAGGAGTAATCCTGAAACCCTCCTTTTTTCTTCTTCCCCCTGCTGCCACACTCCCCCACACGCACTCCTCCCTGTTTCCCTCTGTCACTCTGTCCCCTCCCAACTCTCTCCATCTCAGTCCTGTCACCTGCTCCTCAGGCTTCTCTCATCTCCCTCCCAGCCTCCTGGCCCAACCGATCCCACACCATCTCCCCCTTCCCAGTTCCTCTCACCTGCCCCAGCCCCACCTGTTCCCCCTCCAGCCCTGCTTTCTCCGCTGGCTCCCAATCTCAGATTCTCTCCTTGGATTCACATCCAATCTCAGTCTCTCAACACCACTCTCAACCCCTTCATGGTACCTTGGCCCAGCCATTCCAGTTCCACACTCCTCATTCAACCTGCTTCTGCTGTCCCTCCTCCCATCCCCGCATTGGTGTCTTGTTCCATATCTTTTTCAGCAAGACCTCATCTCCACATCCCCAGTTCCTTGTATGGTCTCAGTGTCTTCTCCTTTCTCCTCCACTTTCCTCACCCGAGTCCAGTCTCCATCTTCCTTCACGCTCAATCAATTTCTCTCCCCCCTGCATCCAGTCCCAATCTCACCAGGTTCCTTATTCCAATCTGCTGCTTTCCCTCTCCCCTGGCCCAGCTTGTGTCCTCACTGCAGGGGGTTCATGGATAGCAGAGCACAGACTCCAGGCTTGTTTCTGGTGCCCAGTCTCACCCTAGCCCATGACAGCGCTGGGAACAATTACAAGGAAAATCTGGCTTTGCCCCCTTTAACCACCAGCTGAAGCATTCTCATTTGGTTTGTGGGGGTCGCACATTGGCAGTTAGGTCACATGTAGGTCAAGATTGGTCTGTGAGGATTGTATCCTCAGAGATTTTAGCCGCTCAACTGAGACGTCTCTACTAAACATGTACAAACTGAGATTTTTCTGTCTTAAACATAGGCTGAATTTGGGCATATTTTCAGTGGAGCAGCAAAAGGCACTTCCTTAATGTGCAATGTCAGGCTCTCCTCAAGAGCTTCTCAAGGCTGCCTGAATTTTTCCAATTGTTTTGCAGTGTATTTTTCCCTAGCCTTATTCTCAGATCAGTCGTTTCAGTTTTGGCTGAAACTTTCCAAAACATTCAGCATCAGGCAGATGCCCAGCATAGAAACATGCTGCATAATTAAAGTTTGGCAAAAATTATAAGCAACTGAAAATGGAGTGGGAAGCATCAGGCCTAATTGGCAGAGCTATCAGTGCTGCCTGTTTTAAACTGAGTTGGACACCTTATAAAGCAGCGTGTACTATTGTAACCACCTCTTTAACCGCTATAGTATAATGGGCCCCTTCTTCCATAATGTACCGCCTGCTTTGTCTGAGGAGTTCTGATTCTGGGGTGCATGGTGTGGTGTCCTGTTAGGTTTTCTTTTTTGGTTTTAAGAGGTTAGGATCCAGAAACATGAGGATGAATTGGCTCATTGTGACAATGAAATTGGCAGTAATGCCACGTTCTAGGTTTGGGAGGATTTTAGCGCTTTTGGAATTGCTAATTCCATGGTTGCATTCAAAGTATTTTGAGTCCATGGAGTAGGTAGTGTTTCCATCTACCAATTATTCCATGTATGTTAATTCTGAAAATTAGTTAACTTTAGGATATTTTTCTCCAACCTGTGGGAAAATTCTGATAGCTGCCAGAACACAGGACGGGAGACACAAGCATGCTTTATAGACAGTGGCTGTCCTGCGATTTATAATCCACGTCTCCGGTGGGTTTGAAAAGGTTTTAGATTGCAGATAGTTTGGGTGGTGTTTACCTGTGTGTCTCAGGAGTCCATTTATTTTTCAGCGATTGGCTTTAAATTCAATGTTATCTTCCCTGAGCATTTTTCCAACATGTATTTTTATCAAGCCAGTCTTTTGGCCGTAGTAATTTCCAGTGATAGTAGGAGAGAAAATATCTTTGGCTGCTTCTCACAATAGATTGTAGTCTTTGGTAAAGATCACTTATTAGTATCCATTTAATATCTGATGTGTCGTCTCCTGGGGAAACTATCCTGCACTTGAAAATGAATGAATTTGCTAGTACTACTTCTGATACCACAGATGTGTCTAAGCAGATAGCTACTGTGAATATGTCTATCACATCCCTCACAAATCTTTCTGTCTTCATTTTGGCTGCATGGATTGAACCAGGTGGCCTCATGTGACTGTCAGGAAAATTTAACAGCCCCAGCAAGGAATCTGCTCACCTACTCTCCAGCAATATAATTAGTAATCATACACAAGAATGGTATTTTCCTTCCCTTCAAGGTTAGCAGGGAGTTTGAAGAAGAAATGCTAAAGGAGTTTTAGAAATGCTCCTGCGTAGACTGGAACTAGAAGATACAATCTGCCCATCTGCATTTTTTTTAGGTTCCCTATTAATTAAACTATTTCATTGCAGTGCTGGAAGAAAGACCAAGAGGTGGACTGTAATGCCGCTTCCCTTTTTAATGCCACTGCGTCAGAGGTCAAGTGTATATCCAACAGGCCACGTTAGTCCACTTGCCTGTGAATAGAGATGAGTTAAAATAGCATATTGTCCTTTTAGGCTGTAGCAGTCTCAGTAATTGTTGTGTCATTTTCATTTTTTTTTAATTGTTGATGATGAATCTGTGATACTCATTTTTCCTTTGGAAATATTAGTGTGGACACTTTTTTAATGTGCGTTTCCATTCTTTATGCAAAGAGCCACTCTTTTGTGAATCATTAATTAAACTGATTGCATTAGATTTACAGTGACATTTTAGTGGGCTGATGTCAGGTTGCCACTTTTCAGGGCTTGGCCATGTTTACATGGAACTCGTAGCTACAAAACATGCTTAGCCTATCTTCCACGAAAGAAAAATGTGCCTTTAGGTTGAGTTCAGGAAGCTAATATATGAGCCCTACTTGGCGTGGTCCTAGTTCGTTTTCTGAATGCCACATTTTCTGTTTCGTCTTGCGTTTATGTGTTGGTATCAACAGGGGAGTCTGGCAGAGAAGAGTGGGGGAGACTGAAGGAATGCCTGGAGTGGTAGTTTGGTGACCTCACACATGGGACTGTGTGGCATTGAATGAGGCAAACCACGGAGCGCTTTCCGGCAGGGACGTGCGTGTCATCACTAGTGCATGTGATGGCATCGACCCGACTTTTGTTATGGTGCCCTCCACATAAAATAGGTGTGCATCCACAGTCTCTAGTAGCCTTTTGCAATTGTACACACGTAGCTCGTACAACTGGAAGAGACCTTGAAAGGTCATCAAGTCCAGTCCCTGCCCTCCTGACAGGACCAAGCACCATCCCTGACAGATTTCTTTTTTAATCTATTTGCCTCAGACCCCAAAAGGGCCTCCTCAAGGATTGAGCTCACAACCCTGAGTTTGCAAGACCAACGCTCAAATCACTCTTTCATCAGGGCGAGTCAGCTGGTTGGGGAAGAAGTGTGGCAGGTGGGGAGGGGAGATATGTTTCACAAGGCGCAAAGCTGAATTTGGGGAGTCATGGATGTGCTGGTGTTGGAACTGCTGGTGTGTGTTTGGGGTGAATCCATGGGTCCTCAGGATGAACAGACTCCCATGGAGCTCACTAGCTGTGGCTCACTGCCAAGGTCCATCCAGGAGAGTGCAGTCTCTCCTACTGCACAAGGGCTATGCTTTTCTCTTATTGCTTGGCATGTCTGTGCAATCTCCTTGGAGCACCCCAGGACCCCAGAAAGGGCAGCAATGGTGAGCAAGCTCCAATGAAGGCAGCGGTTGAGACCTCGCATTCTGTGGAGCACCACTTTCCTCAGGAGACACCTGATGCTCATTGTAGAGGCTTAGATAGGATCCTCTGTGTGATCTGGCAGGCTTGAGGATGACATCTGACTCATTGTCCAGGGAACAGGCAGGAGCCCATGTGTCACTGATATGCCTGTACCCCGACGAGTAATCAGGGAAAGTTCTGTATACTGAAGGCAAACCATTTCAGTGCTTGCAGAGGGTGTATTGGACTAACCTAATGAGAAGACCTGAGCATTTAACACATGTTGTTGGGACATGCGAGGGCAAGGAAGGAATGCGCATGGGAGGGGAGTTGTGGCTTTCTGTGTTCAGGGGGAATTGGGATTTACTGTGAGTGATTTATGGAGGGTGTTGGTGGTGCAGCTGTTACTAGAAACTAGTGAAAGCATCTGGCGTAACTGAAGTGCAGCCTTTTACTGATGTGTGGATGGTTTGTTAAAGACATGCTAGTGCCTTTTTCAGGCTGCTCGAGTTCTGTGTGCTTTCCCAGGGATGGTTGCTCTGGACAGAGAGGTCAGCTGTGTGGCATTCTGCCAGTGCTCCCCTCCCCGCTAAACCCAGTACTCCTGTTAAGTGACCAGACTTCGTCCCAGAGACTTTCACTCTCTTCCGGCAAGTGGCATGTCTTCATTTCCAGACTCCCGGCTGTGTTGTACTGGGAAAGAAGATGGCAGTTATGGCATTGTCCCTTGTGGCAGGTCTGGAGCAGTGCCAAAAGCTGCTGTCTGTCACGAGGTTGCTTGGTTATCTTAGATAAGCAGTGGCAAGAAGCAAGGGGCTTAAACTGCAGCAAAGGAGGTTGAGTTGGACGTTAGGAAAAACCTCCTAACTGTCAGGGTGGTCAAACACTGAAATAAATGGCTTAGGAAGGTTGTGGAGTCTCCACCACTGGAGATAGGTAAGAGCAGGTTAGATAATCTTGTCAGGGATGCTCTCGATGGTGCTTGGTCCTGCTGTAGGTGCGGGGAGCGGGACTTGATGAGGTCCCTTTCAGTGCTGGAATTTTATGATTTGGTAAGATATCTGTTGTGACATTGCTTGAAACATCTCCAGAGTCAACAGACCATAAATCCCCCAGCTCCATTCAGGCTCCTGGGTCTGACTTTCAGAAACTTCAGAAACATCTCACACCCCTCAAAACATCTGAGAAAGATGCCTGTTCTCACTTCAGGTTGAACTGCTTTGTCCTCATGTGCAAAAGAACCTGGTTCCATCTCCCTTTGCTTTGCAGCATGGAGGATGGAAAGCAGGAGCTGGCCCATATTAGGCAATAGGGCGAGTTAGATAAATTTTTCCAACCCAGTTCACCCCCTCCACCCCGCCATTTTTTTTTTTTTCCTTTCCTAAAGAGCAAGTGGAGTTGTTTAGTGCCTGCAATGGCAGGTTCTGCCTACCTTAACTTACCTTTAAGTTTTGGGCCTATACAAGTTATTTCATGCCTTGTTTTAAACCAGTGGTTCTCAGTCCGTGACCCTCATGGGGCCTGTGTACCATATCACTGTGGCCCAGATCAGTGTGTGCTAAAGGCCAGGGGGCCAGGTCCCAAGCTGCCTTGTCATGTGGTGGGTCCCAGGCTGGGGGCTGTCTCTGGCCCTGCACAGTGGGCTCTGGGCTGCCAGCTGCTGTATGGTCCCACGCAGTGGGGTCACAGTCCAAGCTGCCGCCTGGTTCAGCAGGATCAGGATCTGGGATCCCACCTATCCTGGCAGGTGCCAGGGTGCTGGCAGGGTCCAGAGTCACATTGGGGTCAGGGCTGTGGGTCCCTGGGGTCTGGGGTTCTGCTGCCCACTGTGCAGAGCAGGGTCCCTGGTGCCTGGCCTGGGCCCTGCTCTGCCGTCTCCTGGACTGGTGGCTGTAAACAAACTTTGTTGAACTGTGTGAAACTTGGCTGCAACCATAATAAGTGGATACCCAGCTCAGTAAAGAGATGTCAGGATATATATGTTGCTGGATGAGAGAGTGCAGGATTAGAGAGGTTCAACCCATGTTTATGTTCAGCGCAGTAGTAATGGTAATCTAGGATAAAATGTTCAAAAGCAGTTAACTGATTTAGTCTCAGTTTCCAAAGTGACTTACACTAAGTCATTGAAAGTTTGGCACCTAAGTACTCTCGTGAATACAGGACTTAGGGGTCTGAATCACTTAGGTGCTTTTGAAAATGCTCTTCTTGGTGATTAGACAGCTACTCGCCGTGTCTACATGAGCCAAAAACATCGAAATGGCCATGCAAATGGCCATTTCGAAGTTTACTAATGAAGCGCTGAAATACACATTCAGAGCTTCATTAGCATGCAGGCGGCTGCGGCGCTTCAAAATTGACGTGGCTCGCCGCCGCGCGGCTTGTCCAGACGGGGCTCCTTTTCTAAAGGACCCCAGCTACTTTGAAGTCTCCTTATTCCTATGAGCAGATGGGAATAAGGGGACTTCGAAGTAGGCGGGGTCCTTTGAAAAAGGAGCCCTGTCTGGACAAGCTGCGCGGCGGCGAGGCGCGTCAATTTCGAATGCCGCAGCCACCCGCATGCTAATGAGGCGCTGAATATGTATTTCAGCGCTTCATTAGTAAACTTTGAAATGGCCATTTGCATGGCCATTTCGAAGTTTTTGGCTAATTTAGATGTAGCCACTGAATGTTAGCTGTGTGCCTAACAAAATTATAGGAAAGGACAGAGCGTACTGAAAATAGTATTCATTTATCCAAAACTAAACTGGCCAATTTTCAAGGATGTCTATTCTAAACGCTTCTTTGCATTACTGTGTAGATGATGATTATTGCGTAAGCTATGCATCTTGGTACTAAAAAGAGCAAATAAATATACTATTCTTGTAATGTAATTAAAGCTTTCAAACCGAGAGATGTTTATAATTGCATTGTTCTGGAACCCAGTAAAGTGCATCTGGATATAAAATTAATGGACTTTTATGAAATATGAAGTTATTAAAATAAAGCAGCTGCAATTAATCAGATTACTACTTCTAATATTTTAATTATCATATTTTAAATCAATGTATATGTTTTCTTTGTATTTATCGTCAGCGTCATTACTGAAAAGTTACAACAGAGCTTGTAGCTAAAAATAAATAATAAATAAAAGTTGACAGTGTGTATCATTCCTCACTTAAGCTGTGTGTTAGCAAAGCTACATTTTTCCCCCCAAGAAATTTTCTTTCACAGCTGACTTTGACTTTCCAGACACTTAAAAAAATTTGCCTAATTGATAACCAAAATTTAATCATAGTAGGATACTTTCAGTTTGCATTCAAATAAGGTATTTCTTTGTCTAAATAAGCTTCCCTTGGTTGATTATTCATGTTGTAGTTCAAAATGTTTAAAAATGAAAGACAGGCTTGGATGAAATGTAGACTACTTAATACAGTGTGTATTTAATATAAAGTCATACATTATTCATTTTTGCAATTTGAATAACTTTGAATTTAGCATCCCTGTTCTTTTTCTGTTCCTTTGATGAACAATTAATTATTAAAATATAATATTGTCAGCATATGGCACAAAAATCCTTGAAAGTGGAGTATGGAAGTGCAGCTTCATTCTTCAAGACTCCCTTTCAGAAAGGAATATGCCTTACTTGCATGTTGTTTTTATGGCTACATTTGTCCAGCATTTTACGTGTTTTCATGCATTTTAAAAAGATTAAAGGAGTCAGAAGTCCAGATTGCTCATTACATATGAAGACTTTAAAATGGGTGAATGGAAGCCAGATGATTCTTAAAAAATACATAAACACCAAATGAAATTTCCATGCATTGCTGTTCGCATGTCCAAGTGACCTGTTGTTTTTTATACGTGTCCCTTCGTAACTGCAAATATCACGTTTATTCAGGCAATTGTATGCACTAATGAAAAAAACTAATTCTTGGTTACTTTAAAGATGCACACTGACTGCATTTGAAAATCAGAACCTAAAACCTGACCAAATTTTCAAGTGTAAAAATGAGCCAGTGGGGTATGGGATTACATACATACTCATCTGGACATGGGAAAATAACCCACAGAGGTTTTTATAATTGCATACATGGGTCCCCTTTGAACTTTGGCCAGCAGTATGTTTGACCCATGCTTGTTTTAAAAACATTTTTTTTCCATTCTTAAAGGAATAATGTTTAGTTTAACAGCCAGGAATGTGTCCTACTTTTTGGTGGGGGTGGAGGGGCAGGCAGAGGTTATATCTGTTTGCTTTAAAGGGAAAAAATATCCCATAAGGAAAAGACAACCGTGCTCTTTTAGTATATATGCTTTCAGATGAAGGGAATTATTCGTATTTTGGAGCACTGATGGCTTCAGAGATGTTGCACACCTGTTGTTACTACGTAGCAGAATCTGAAATGCCAACAGTGCATCACATATTTACATCTTTCATCACTGGTGCAGAAAAATATGATTACAGGAATGGTCCTCAGGGTTATAGACATGCCTTCCTTTGATGTGATCAAAGCCACTGGAAAACTGGGGGGTTTAGTAAAAATGAAATCTGCAGCTTTTTAATACTGCCACTCTGGCTATGTCTACACTAGCCAAAAACTTCAAAATGGCCATGCAAATGGCCATTTCGAAGTTTACTAGTGAAGCGCTGAAATACATATTCAGCACCTCATTAGCATGCGGGCAGCTGCAGCACTTCGAAATTGACACGGCTCGCTGCCGTGTGGCTCGTCCAGACGGGGCTCCTTTTCAAAAGGATGCTGGCTACTTCGAAGTCCCCTTATTCCCATCTGCTCATAGGAATAAGGGGACTTCAGAGTAGGCGGGGTCCTTTCGAAAAGGAGCCCTGTCTGGACGAGCCGCGCAGCGGCGAGGCGCATCAATTTCGAAGCACCACGGCCACCCGCATGCTAAAGGAGCGCTGAAAATGTATTTCAGCACTTCATTAGTAAACTTCGAAATGGCCGTTTGCATGGCCATTTCGAAGTTCTTGGCTAATGTAGACAGGGCCTCTGTGTTCTAATTTAGGACCTATTTCAGCCGATCGACCGATCACTTTGCAGCCAATTAAACTGCAAGAAACCCTGCCAGTAGGGTGAATAGGATTGGCTCATTAACTCTGATGAGACTACATAAGCACCATTGTGGGTCAATCCTAATGCAAACTTTTGTTTAAAGTCCAGAGGAGATGAAGCGGTTTAGAGGAAGTGAGGAAGGAAGAGGCTTTCTTTGTAAAGGAGCAGTTCCATTGCTGGATTGCCAACAGGCATAAAGCACTTATTTCACACCTTACTGGTACCTTTTCCATAGACAAAGTGGGAGATTCAGGCCATTCGTCGTACACACTGCAGGTGATAACTGCAATGGAATGGTGGAGATGCCGATTGGTGTACAGCCTTTTCTTTCCTGTATGGTGCATTCTCCCAAACTTTGGTGTTACAAAAGTGCAGCTGTAAATTAATCTAAATGTGTACATTATGTTTGTTTGGATGTGAAGGTGAAGTTATGTGACTTTTATTCCAAGTTGTGCCTGTGAAGTGGGAGAACAAGTGGTCTGGAAACTACTGAATTCCACAAAGATTATGGAGGCCCCTCTTGCGTGTTAGTCTTTTGAATGTTGATGAACCACACAGGTCTGGAGCTCTGCATGTCACTGACTTTGGGTCAGTTTTGACAGTGTGAATGACACGTGATGAAATCTGTTTTATGTGACGATACAATAGACCTGCAAAACCCTGCTGCCTAGCTGTCTACCTGTCTGCCTCTTTAGGCTGACAGAAGTTAGATAGAAAAGACATATTAGCTAATCAATTCTAACCTGTAGTCTGTTCAGAATATAATTTAAATATGTCATTTTAAATGATACATAGAAACGTGATTATAGTAAAAACTTCTTCATTAATTCTTACTCTGAATGTGGAGAGACCAGTTGAATTCAGAGAAGTTTGCAGTTTAGCTAGAGCCTGTGATGGAGATAATGCGTCCATGGTTATAATTTTGGCCTGTGGGGAAACAATGCCTCCTGCTGGTCCCACCTTGATGCTCTAGAAGGGCTGCTCAGACATCTTCCTCAGAAAGGAAGTAGGGATAGGACAGGCTCTCTGTTCAGTGTTGAGGGGCTTGCAACAGGAGTGAGGACTACTGAGACAACTTGGCTTGCTTAGGGCAGGGAAGGGCTTTCAGAAAGGCTGTTCTCACTCCTTTCTGCTAGGCAGCAGGACAGAGAACCACACTTGAGTGTGCTCCTGTGATTCAACTCAGTGCAGTGGAAGTTAGTGAAGCTGGCAAGAGGCCATATATGTGTGGAAGAGAGAAGTCTCCTGCCTCTGCAGTGTCCCTCTCCTGACTGGAAGAAAGGACGGAGGATGAATTGCCATATGTTCCTTAACAACATGGCTGCCCAGCAGCCCTGCTTCCTTCCCTTGTAGTGACTCAGGACACATTGAAATAGGCTCTTTTGAGAGTGGGGCAGTGTATCCAAAGGCTCGCTCCGTGGTGCTGGTGGTGATGATGATGATTCTGCCAAACTATACATGGACTTCCTCTTCATTCCCAGAGCCCCACACAACTCCACAGGGATCGGCAATGTGGCTCCAGTTCCCCATTGTCTGATGCACCAAGAAGGAGATGTGTAATGTAACTAGACTTATTTCAGGGTTGCAGCTGCTGTTTGATGTGGGACAAATATCTTACATAGTACTGTCCAACTGGCCAAGTGAGAGCATGATGTCACATATGCTGGCTCCATCTCACAGTAGAGCTTTCATGCTATATGACACTGAAGAGCAATTGAATGGGGTTCTGCTGTCCTGCCATGCTGAAAACCAGGTTGTATTCTTTCTTGGTTTAAAAAAAGGGAAACCAATTGAAAAAACAAATGTGTTTCATGCCTTTGTTATACCAGCTACATTATATGCTAATGTGTGACCCAAGATTGCTCAGAGTTTCAGGTGTCTTTTTCAAAATCAACAAAGAACTCTTAAAGAAGCTTTCTGATAGGGTTTTATATTTTATAACTATGATAAAACACATCATAATGATTGCATGTTTTAAAGCTGCGATCTGTTTTAAAGCCAAGGTAAAAAGTGTATAATTGTAGTTGTTATTTTTCTTACAGAAAAAGAGACCTTTTTGGATCCCTTTGTGCTGAGAGACCTTCTGCCGACATCACTGGGGAGTTATTATCGTTATACAGGTTCTCTGACAACACCCCCCTGTAGCGAGATTGTGGAATGGATAGTTTTTCGCAGGCCTGTTTCTATTTCTTATCACCAGGTACGCTTATGCCATCAGTAACAGCTCTGTCTTGATTTGCCTTCTAATACCCATAAACAGATATTTTAATTTTGGAGACAAAAACAAAAAAAATCTGTTGACAAGAAAATATTAGAGCTTTTGCAATATATATTTTTACTGAATGGCTACGTCTACACATGCCCCAAACTTCGACATGGCCATGCAAATGGCCATTTTGAAGTTTACTAATGAAGCGCTGAAATGCATATTCAGCGCTTCATTAGCATGTGGGCGGCAGCAGCACTTCGAAATTGACGCTGCTTGCCGCCGTGCAGCTCGTCCAGATGGGGCTCCTTTTCGAAAGGACCCCGCCTACTTCGAAGTCCCCTTATTCCCATGAGCTGATGGGAATAAGGGGACTTCAAAGTAGGCAGGGTCCTTTCAAAAAGGAGCCCAGTTTGGATGAGCCGCGCGGCGGCGAGCCGCGTCAATTTTGAAGTGCTGCTGCCGCCCGCATGCTAATGAAGTGCTGAATATGCATTTCAGCGCTTCATTAGTAAACTTCGAAATGGCCATTTGTGTGGCCATTTCGAAGTTTGGGACACGTGTAGACACGGCCAATGTGTGTTATCAAAATCTTAAGGAAACCTGATTCCTTTTAATTAGAAAGCTGATACTGATATTTTTAAAGATAAAGTTAAGCTACCATCTAAATATTTACGTAGAATCTTTTTTTGTTCCTTGAAATTCAAGGTTTGTTTTGAAAGGAAAATAAGTAACTTCATATAGACACGTGTTTACTATTTTGAAGTAATTACACTAGGAAAGAAATGTTGCCATTAATTTGCCATCTTTAACTGTTGTTACAGCATGGTAAGGCTGCCATTATGTGCTTATACAAATCTTTAACACTAGCACATAGCTAGCATCTCTTATTGTAGATTGAGGCAATGACTGGAACTTGTATTGCGAGGAATCCCACAATAGCAAATGAACATATGCAGTCAAGTGTTTGGCTGTTAAAAACATTCTGGGATTTTAAAACTATTATTTTTAAACAGCCTTCCCGTTAAAGTGAGATTCTTCTTTAATTTTGTTGTTTTGCTTCAGTTGTTGAAAACTGTTGTAAAATAAGCTGTTCGACGGAAAAGTGAAATAGCTAACTAGAAGTTAATGTAAATATGTCAGTATACACACTCCATAGGCAAAGGTTAAACTTATCTAACACACAGGTTAGGGAATGAGTGTCTACATTTAAAAGTACAAATTTTATTTTAAAGTCATAAAATAAATACACTACAGACTTGGCAATATTCCAAGTTAAGGTTAATAAACATAATGATTCGGTTTAGATATTAACAGGCAAATATTTGGTTATGTCAGTCATAAAAGGTTGTAATAAGAGTAGCTTGTGTAAAGCAAATATAGTAATACAAATGATACTTTTATATTCCACCTCCACTAGGGAGATGCACTGCTGGACCTAGAATGGCATAGATAAAATTTTGCAAATGGTACGTGTAGACAAGCTTCCTATGTTTCTTTAACAGGAAATATGGAATAATAGTGTTATTTCTCCCTGCAGCATAAGATGGATACACATGTAGAGATGTAGGTTCCATCCTGCCCAATCCTGTAATTATCATTTGTTCCTTTTATAGAAACACCACAGTGTAATCCATTTCCTTGATTTAACTTTATCACAAACCAGAGGAAACAGTCTGTGATCCCCCATGGAAAAAGTGACACTATTTAAACTCTGCAGAAGTTCTAGTAAAATCCTACCAAAGTATCTTGCTGTAAAACTGACAGTTTTGAAAACAGTCCATTTGTGGAGGCTTGTCTCTCTTTTAGTCTTCACGTTCCATCACTGTCATCTCAGCTTATAATTAGACAACAAAACAGGACAAGGCCTGTCACCCACAAATGCATTGTAAAGCTAAGTGCATTCAGTGACCCAAAGTATAACATTATCTCTCATAAAGCATACCTCAGAGTATCTTCTTGTGATTGTAATGGATTCAGTATTTTAATTGCCATTTATAGATCCATCACTTAGAAAACTCGGCACATCAGGTTTTTAATAGTTCGTAATTACATGACTTTGAGTTTTAGATCACTTTCCTCTTTATCGACAATGTTGCCTTAAGAGCGTTTTTCTTTCACTTTGACTGGAGTGCCCACTCTCCGTGAAGGGCATGAATTTAACTTCCTCTGCTCTTCCAGCAGTGATGGATCAATTAATAGCTAATTTGTGTTAGATAATATTTTTGTAATAAATCATTTCAATTTTGGTTTTATACATCCGTGTGTAAAAAGGCAAGTAAAATGGCATTTGAAACTGCAGCACTTCAAATGCAATTTTATCTCTCCAAGGTAGCTTGGCAGAACAAAATAGTTTTAAAAGATTATTTAAAATGTTTAAAAAGTCAGGTTGATGTCATGGAAGCAGAAACATAGAAGCTACTTGACGTGAGCAGTTAGTATGTAAATTCTTGATTCTCCATAGACCTTGTATGCCAGCTTAACTTTGTACATTGTAAGTAGCCCCACAGACTTCAGTGAGACTGTTCCCAGGGCTTACAATTAAGCAGGTGTGTAAGTCTTTGAAGAATCAAGGCCCAAGAGACATTAGCAGGAGCCATCTGTTTCTCTTCATTCTTCCTCCCTCATAAGAAAAGTGTAGGATAATTGTCTCTTCACACTTTTATCTACCAGCTTTCCCCTTGGTGCTGTTTAGGAGTTCCATGTGTGCGGGACTGGATCTTTTGTAGTGATCTATATTACCCAGATAGTGACCAACAGCCGCTGTTGCCTCAGAGGCCTGGTGGAAGTGGGCCTGTTCCATGGCCTGGGAAGGGGTGGGGCCAAGAGGGAAGCAGCAGGGTCCAGGGTAGTCATCCCATTGCACTATCCAGACTGCAGCGCTGACACCCCTCCCCAAGTCACGCAGCACAGCATTACTGTGGCAATTCAAAGGTGCTCACAGCTCAGGCTGCCATTGCTGCCAAAGTAGCAGCAGTGGTGGAGGCTGTTGCTCTGGGCACCAGTCCGACTGCCCCCAACACCACCCCACCCCCTGCCAGGAGGCCTGGTGTTTCTTACTATGATGTAGTTGTAGTTCTTGATCTGAAATGTAGCAAAGCTAAACACCTTCCTCATCCCAGACGTCACTTGGGCAACAAGTTGTCTGCTTCAGTGGGGGAACACTAATATTTTTATTACTGTCGTTGCTTGACCGGGAAGACTGCGCCCGCCTCTTTAAAGGGCATAGACTGAGCATGGCACACACATTTGAAAAAGGAGCTGCCGTGACATCACTGTGAGTTGACTAATGCAAATGCTTCACATAAAATAAATAATACACGGTCCGTGAGAGCTGTGGTGGCCAACTGTTCGGTGTGTGTTACCTAACTCTCTCTGCCTCAGTCTCCCCATTTGAGCAATGAGGTTAATATTCTTTCGTTCCATTGAGTAGTTGTGTGGATCACTGTTTGCAAAGTGATATGAGCTCCTCTCACATAAAAAGCTGTACAGGTGTGAGACATCATCTGTGTATTCGTCTGAGGGCAGATGAATTCTCCTGGTATTTGGTTCCAAGTTCCCAACCTCATTACAAAATGGCCAAGCTCGGGATTAGAGATGTATCATAAATTCCTTCCATAATCTCATTTCTTATTTGCATTGGGAAGCTCCCAGTGCTAGAATTCTACATTTGTCTTGAATCCCAGGGCTGGAAGTGACCTCAGGAGATCATAGAGTCCAACCCCCTGCTCAGAGCAGAACCAACCCCAACTAAATCATCACAGCCAGGGCTTTGTCCTGAGCAGGCCTGATGCACGATGGCACCCCAGCCCTGCTTCCTGTGGAAATGAAAGGTGTCTGATTTGCTCTGCCCTGCCCAAATGGCCAGAAGTAATTTTGTAGGTTTCAGCCGAAGAGCTCAAAGTCACAGAGCATGGCTGGATGGGCAGCCTGAACAGCAGCCCTGAGTGGGTGCTTCAGAGTTGCTGATCTGTTGGGGGGAGCTGAAGGAGGTTTCTGGGTGCCCATACTCCAGTAGGGAAGCCTTGCCCAGTCTGTTAAGCTTCCCTGTGATGCTTTCAGAGAGGAGCTATCAGCTGAGGCTGTGATGTGGTTGACAGTGTAATAGTTTTTTTTCCCTGGGTCATTAGTTCCTGTCTCAGAACTGTCACTTCCTTCTCTGTAGCTTTTAGCGTAAACATAGTTAATGAAAAGGAGGCAGGTAGAGGCTGGCTTTCAGAGGGTGGCTTGTCATTAAGCTGAAAGAGAAACTCAAGTCCCCTCCCAAGTCTCTGGTGCAGATCCTGCTCGCGCTGAAATTGAGAGCACTGATGTCAAGAAGAGCAGGGTTAGATTCTTTGCACTTCTCTTTACTTAGGGTTGCCAGCTTTCCAGTCACACACAGCTGATGCACACCACCACCCTTAGTCTCACACCTTCCCCAGGGCCTTTCTCCTGCTACTTCTCAAAAGCCCCAGCACCCCACCGCCCGCTGACACTCACTGTCTCCCAACCACACTCCTTTCCCCTGAGCTGGGGGAGGAGTTAACACGGTAAGGAAGGGGCTCTGGACTGTAGTCAGGGTGTTCAGAGGGTGGGAGCAGGCTCAGGGCTAGGGCAGAAGGTCTGGGGGCAGGCTCCAGGAGGGGACTCCAGGCTGGGTAGAGGACTGGGGTGCAGGCTCTGAGAGAGAGTTAGAATGCAGGAGGGGGTTGTGCCCAGGAACTGGGTATGGGGGTTAAGAAGGGGGTTCCAGATGTGGGCTCCAGCCAGGCGGCACTAATCTCAGGTGATGCAGCAGGGCCAAGGCATGCTCCCTGCCTGCCCCAGCTCTGCACGACTCCCAGAAGTGGCCATCATGTCTGGCTCTCATGGAGCAGCCAGGTGGCCCCATGCTCGCCCGCACCTCACCCACAGCAATGCACCCAGCTGATCAGCAAAGCTCTCAATGCTAGATTTGTGTTTCTCCTTATGGTGCATATTTGCACACTCTTCAGTGCACATAACAAAATCTGTTCTGCACATTGATGGAAAAATCCACACCTGGATGGAAACGGTTAGCGAGAACATCGGCCCACAGCTTCCATTGCCTGTGGTTTCTGGCCAATAAGTGCTGTGCAGCTAGTGCCCAGGGCGGAGCCAGTACATCCTGAGCCCTGCATGTAGGGGTGACAGGGACATTCTGGCCACTTCTGGAGTCCACATGCAGCATTCCTTAGCTCTGCTGCCTTGCCAACTGCACTTTTAGCAACCCAGTCTGCGGTGCTGACCAGAGCCACAAGGGGCCTGTTTCTGTTAAAAAACCGGATGCCTGGCAACCCTCAGTTTACTGCTCAGTCTTTCTCACTAGTTCTAGTTCTTGATCTGAAAGATAACAGGCTTTTAATAAATGCCATATTGACCTCAGCAACCAACTGAACAAACAAGTTAACTGAATCTTTTCAATTGAATCTCCCAGTAGTTTTTCCCAAGGAAATATTACAGGGTTCTTTTGTTCGCGGAACGCTCTTTTGAACTATCTTAGGAATTAATATGTTATAGTTAAAAATAGCCCAGATCTGTGTGTGCAACATAGGAAGTAGCAGCCTGCTCCCTGAAGAGAGTCGGAAAGAATTAAATGCACCTAAACGTGTGACACACAAAATAAATGCCAGAAGAATGCTTAGGGTTCCCCTCCCCGCCATTGTAGTGAGGCAGCAGAGGAAGAAGGGGAATACTCAATGTAGCCCAGTGGACAGGCCATTGGATGAGGGATCAGCAAATCTTGTCCTGGCTCCCATGTTAACCTGCTATACAGCCTTAGCCAAGTCATTTGTGCCTCTCTTTCCCCATGTGATGCTGTTGACCTCCCTTTGTAAAATGCTTTGAAATCTATCAACGAAAACTGCTGTCTCACAGCTACACATCAGTGTAAGTTGGTGGAGGGACATAAGAAAGATTTTGTGGTATAATAAATGAATACGCAGCACTTCTCAGTCTAACATTAAGAAACAACATAATACACGCAAAGAGGGCTGGGTGTGGAGGGTTGTCTGTGAACATATTAAATGCTTGAAGACAAGCAAGTCTAAGAACAATGGTTTTCTTTCCTGTGTCAGAATAAAAATCAGTCTCGGAGTTGGCATTTCCTGCCGTTTTACATTCTTATCAGCCAACCGGATTTCACCGCATTGTTTTTCTAATTAATGTTCTTTTTTTCTTTCTTCCCTGCCCTGATGGCTACGTTCAGCTGGAGGCATTTTATTCCATATTTACCACAGAGCAGCAAGATCACGTCAAGTCTGTGGAGTATCTGAGAAACAACTTCCGACCGCAGCAGCGTCTGAATGACAGGGTGGTGTCCAAGTCTGCTGTGAAAGATGCTTGGGGCCATGACGTGATGGATGTCTTAGAAAATCCATTTGGCACAGAGGCTTCCAAAGGTAGACTGGAATTAACAGCATTTGCCAAATGACAGATTTGTCTATTTTATTACACAGGACTTTCAGTTAAGTGCTACTGGACCTGCAGGAGCGTCACCAGAGAAAGATAGCCACACTCAGGGTACATCTTTACTTACTAGGAGATCAAGCCGGTCAGGGTCCCATTCTGGGGTTCAATTTCACGCACACACGGGGATGTACGAAATTGAACTATCAGGGCTCAACAGTTGATCCCTGCGCTCCTCGTTCTCACGAGGAATAAGGAGGCCAACAGGACAGTTTCTCCCATTGATCTCCCTCTGTGAGGACAGCCAGGTAAGTTGATGTTAGATGTGTTGATTCCAGCTATGCAGTTGCCGTAGCCGGAATTACGTATCTAGAATCAACTTTCAGATCTAGTGTAGACCTGGCCTTAGTGATGTGCTCTAGTTATACTGTATTATATTTTAGTTCAGTTATAAATCACTAAATTTTATTTTGCCCACCATGCCCAATTAGCCCGTGGAACTCATTGCTTCAAGGAGGCCAGGAGCTTAACAAGATTGCAGGAGGGATTGGACATTTATATTGATAAATCTTGGTCCTAGAGAAAGGATTTATAGAAATAGGCAAGAGTTTTAGGAGGTCAATGAGACTTTAGATTCAGGGCATAAACCAACCTCTTGTGGAGGCATTGTTCTGTAGCTCATTTCCTCAGCATTTCTTTGTATCTCCTTGCAGAGCAGCTGGTGTTTGCTGCTGTTGGAGCCAGGTGGACCTCAGCTTGGAAAAGAGCATTCACAGCCACACAGCTGCATCGCTCTTCCAGGCAGTCAGGCAGCTTCAGATACACCATCAGATGTCAATAATACATTAGATTAATTTTGTGCGTTTGTTTCGGTTTCTATATGGGATGGTTTTTATCAGACAGTGCTGCAGAGGGATGATCTGCATTGGCCAGTCATCCCCTTGAGAAATGATCGCTGCTTAAACAATCCCAGTCAGGCAACCATGTGCCTCCAAGCTGGGGGAAACTGATAGGGCAGGCGGTGAAAGAGGACAGTCCCAGCAGTTAGGAGACAGGAACTCACTGAGGGCTTAGCTACTCCGCTCAGGAGTCTCTGGCACCCACTGGCTGGCCTGGGAGGAAGGGGTGCTGATTGGCCAACCTTCCCCAAATCTCAGGATTTAATCTGGGGCAGGGACCATAGAGAGACTCTGCGGGGTCTATTTTAGCCGCTCTGGCCTGCCCACTCACACTGGGAACAAGAACCCCACCTAACAGGGTCTGGCCAGTTGCCCATTTGGGAGTCAGGAAGGAATGTTTTCTCCTATGAGCCAGCTGGCAGCAGAGCAGGAAGTTTTTTGCTTCCTTGCAGCACTGTCAAGCCAGAGGAGGATAAGTAGGAAGGTGGTACTGGGACTGAGTTGTTTATTCATTGCAACTTGTGGCCAGTTTCTGGTGTGGCTAAGAGAATGTCTTGGGTGGTTCCTGGGGATAAAAAATTCTGGGGTGATAGGCCTGGGGCTCATGGAGCCAGGATGAGCAGAGCTGGTGTTGGAGGGGAGGCGGAAGGGTAAGTCACTGACCTCCACCTGTGCCTTCCCCTGGCTACTCTCTATTAACCGGAATATTTGAACATCTGGAAGCCTCCTGGTCCCAGGGTTGCTGGATATGAAAGAGTTTAGTGTATTATTCTGTGGCTATGGCTGTTGTTATATAGAAACACATCACAGGCTGCTTCAGGGCAAGGAATTTATATCAGGAACAAGAGGAAGATATTGTCAGTCAGAATCATCCAAGCTGGGCTCTCGTCTGGAAGTTTCAAGTGGTGTTTTATCAGCATCGTATGCCAATATTTATGTGCTGTGCTGTATCCGGGGCGAGTATTACTTACCCAGAGCAATAATGAAAGTTAATAGTTTACATTTATGTTAAAATGACAAAACTGACTGGCTTTTATTGTGAGTACAGCTCAGGTACCTCTGTACCACGTGGTGTAATACTGCGGAAGGCTTTACTGCTTTGGCTGACTGCCTGAATACCACTTGCTTCACTGGACTGTTTTAAATATTGTAAAGGACCATTTCTGGGCTTCCCTCCCTCAGAGTAAATAGCTGAGACCCACAGCTCTGGCTGCATTTAACAATGCTAAGGTACAAAACAATGAATTAATCTTGACATTCAAAGTGTTACGGTTAGAGTCAAAAGAAAGATGCCCATTGGCTTCCCTGTGCTAAATTCAGCCCTGCAGCCCCAGTTCAGCAAGGCACTGTGCCTGACTTTAATGTGAGTGATTCCAGTGAGGGACCCTGGTATTCTCCCTTCTCCTCCTTGGCCCCAGTCTGATGTCCCATTTTATTGGCCTTTATGTGAGGTCGGGTCACTGGGTCCACTAATTGATAGCAGCTGCTCCTATTGGCTGCCCTGGGAATTAGCCCTCCCAGGCTTTTGTTCCCCCTCTGATGGTGTCGTCTCCCACGCTGTCTCACCCTGCAGATCCGCTCCCTTCAGGCACTGCAATCTGTTCTTCATGGCTTGGCCCTCTTGCCAGGTCACAAAGCTCCTCTTCTTCTGCAGAACTCAGAATCTTTCCAGACCTGCTGAGTGGCTGGTATCTTCCACACCCTGGCCACTTCCCGGTGATTGGTAGGGGATCGATCCCATGTCAGCCTTTTCCAGTGGGTTCCAGACCAGTGACCCTATAACAACCAGGTAACATCTCTGTACCATCCTATCTCTGGCTGCAATTTCCATGAGATTCTTCCTGTTTATCTGGCGTCCTCCCTCTCTGAGTTTGCCAGCCTGCCAACTCCCACCATGTAGGGTGTGACTGTAGCCTACTTCCCTGCAATCCCCATCTGCAGCCAGCTACCTGGTTTGTATACAGCCCCCATTGTTTCTGCACAGATGAACCTATTTCTTTAATTGAGGCTGCTTCTCAGCATTTGGCCTATCAGGTTAATTGGCATTTCTGGCCTCCATTAACCCCTTCCTCTTCTGGTGGACATCCCATCACAGGTGGGAAAAGAGCCGTTGATTGGTTTTTCTTGGCCTATGACTTTGGAGGCTGACTGTGGGTCGGAGTCTATTTGCAATGTGTTGCAACTTTTCCAGCTGTGCGTGTACCAGAAGACAATGGTG
This sequence comes from Carettochelys insculpta, assembly GCF_033958435.1. Lineage (NCBI taxonomy): Eukaryota > Metazoa > Chordata > Testudines > Carettochelyidae > Carettochelys > Carettochelys insculpta. The sequence continues at coordinate 46,034,002 of NC_134147.1, read as the reverse complement.
GCAGGTGCATTTTTACAAACTTAAAAATAAAAAAACTTGCCTCTGTGCTACCAACATAAAATGGATCGTTGCACATCCCTCCCAAGGCTATAGGATTGAGTTACATTTGCTCAACAGCGACAGCAATGCAAATGTTCCTGACCCCTGCCTTGGCAAAGGTGAATGGGGGAGTGAAATACCTGGTCCAGTGCACATTCTGCACCACTGACCTAAATAAAATGACTCAAAGTCGCAGTAGTTGAGTGAAAGCTAAACCTATTGTTTATTCAGCTAGTAAATACGATGCATTATTATATAGCGTCATTCATGCACAAGTACTGCAGCACAGAACCTTTCTCAGCCAAAGAGGCTAGCATACAAATGCAAGACTATAAGGTTAACATAATGTCTTAAACTTTCCCATATTTAACACCCTTCTGTATTCAGTAGCTGTCATGAAAATATCAGCATTTTTCAATAGCTAACATATTATAACATCCAAGGTTACTCTCCTGTCTCTTTATACTTAGAAAAGAGATATTTGCAATAACTGTACGATAAAGGTAGGGAAATATAAACTGTTTAATGGCTTGTTTTGTAATATATTGTATACTTGGTCGTAGCTAACTTAAACTTCTGTTTGTGTGAGTTCTTATGTTAAACTCCATGAAATCCCTATGAACTATTAGAAATGTAGAAAACAATATATAGTACTTAAGAAGCCATTTTTATTTTATAGAAAAAGGAACATGTAAATAGAATTTACAGGATGCGTAGGTTAATTTTCACATAATCATAGAATCCTAGGACTGGAAAGGACCTTAGGAGGTCATCTAGACCAGCCCCTGACTAAAGCAGGATCAACCCTAATTCAATCATCCCAGCCAAGACTCTTTCAAGCCTGGACTTAAAAACCTCTAGGGATGGAGATGCTACCACCTCTCTCAGTAACACATTGCAGTGCTTCAGTGCTCACCTGGTGAAGTAGTTTTACCTAATCTCCAACCTCCACCTCTCCCTCTGTAACTTCAGACCGTTGCTTCTTGTTCTGAAATCCATCAATACTTAGAACAGCCTTTCTCCATCCTCTTTACAGCCCCCCTCCTTCAGGAAGTTGAAGGCTGCTATCAAATTGCCCCTCAGTCTTCTCTTCTGCAAACTAAATAAGCCCAAGTCTCTCAGCCTCTTGTCACAGGTCATGTGCTCCAGCCACCTAATAATTTTCATTGCCCTCCGTTGGATCCCCTCCAGTGCATCCCCATCCTTTCTATACCGGCAGGCTCAGAACTGGATACAGTACTCTAGATGTGGCCTCACCAATGCTGAATAGAGGGGAATAATAACTTCTCTAGCTCTGCTGGAAATGCTCCTCCTAATGCATGTCAATATGCCATTAGCCTTCTTGGCTACAAGGGCACACTGTTGACTCAGATCCAGCCTCTCATCCACCATAATCCCCAAGTGCTTTTCTGCTGCACTGCTACTTACCCAGTTGGCACCCAACCTGTAACAATGCTTGGAATTATTCTGTCCCAAGTGCAGGACTCTGCACTTTACCTTGCTGAACCTCATCAGATTTATTTTGGCCCAATCCTCCAATTTGTGTAGAACACTCTGGACCCTATCCCTGCCCTCCAATGTGTCTGCGTGTCCCCCTATCTTAGTGTTATCTGCAAATTTGCTGAGGGTGCAATCCATCTCCTCATCCAGGTCGTTAATAAAGATGTTGAGCAATACTGGCCCTAGAATCAATCCTTGGGGAACCCCACTTGAAAGCGACCACCAACCAGACATTGAGCCATTGATCACTACCCTTTGGGCCTGACCATCTAGCCAGCTTTCTATCCACCTTACAGTCCATGTGTCCAACCCATATTTCCTTAACTTATGGGCAAGAATGTTGTGGGAGACTGCATCAAAAGCTTTGCTAAAGTCAAGGTATATCGCATTCATTGACTTCCCCATGTCCACAGAGCAATTTACCTCATCATAGAAGGTATTCAGATTGGTCAGGCACGACTTGCCCTTGGTGAATCCATGTTGACTATTCTTGATCACTTTCTCCTCTTCCAAATGCTTCAAAATGGATTATTTGAGGACCCCTCCGTGACTGAGGTAAGGTGACTGGTCTATAGTTCCCTGGATTGTCCTTCTTTCCTTTTTTAAAGATGGGCACTACAGTTGCCTTTTTCCAATCACCTGGGACCTCTCCCAATCTCTACAAGTTTTCAGAGATAATAGCCAAAGGCTCTGCAGTGATATGTGCCAGTTCCCTCAGTACCCTTGGAAGCTTTAAATCCGAACCCAGGGATTTGTGTATGTCTCACTTTTCTAAATAGCTCTTGACCTTTTCTTTCCTCACCGAGTGCAGCCCACCTCCTTCCCATACTGCATTGTCTAGTTCTGTAGTCTGGGAGCTGAACTTGTCCATAAAGACTGAAGCAAAAAAAGCACTGAGCAATTCAGCATTTCTCACATCATCTGTCACCAGGTTACATCTCTTACCCAGTAACCACCCCACATCCTCCTGATAACCCTCTTACTGTTAACATGACTGTAGAAACCCTTCTTGTTGTCCTTCACATTACTTGCTAGCTGCAATTCCAATTGTGCTTTCACTTCCTGATAATCCCCCAGCATTCTCCAGCCATATATTTACACTCATCCTTTGTCATCTATCCAAGTTTCCGCTTCTTAAAGGCATCCTTTTTGAATTTAAGCTCATCAGGGATTTTCCTGGTGAGCCAAGCTGGCTGCCTGCCATAGTTGCTTTTCGTACTGCACATTGGGATGGTTTGTTCCTGTGCCTTCAATAAGACTTTTTAAAATACTGCCAGTTCTCCCGAGCTCCTTTCCCCTTCATATTAGCTTCCCAGGGGACCCTGCCCCGTCAGTTCTCTCAGGGAGTCGAAATCAGCTCTTCTGAAATGAAGGGTCAGTATTTTACTGCTCACCTTTCTTCCTTTTGTCAGAATCCTGAAATCTACCATGTCATGATTGCTGCAGGCTAGGTTGCTACCCACTTCTGTTTCGCCCACTAGTTCTTCCCTGTTTGTGAGCAGAAGGTCAAGCTGTACATGGCCCCTGTTTGGTTCCTTCAGCACTTGTACCAGGAAGTTATCCCCTACATTCCCCAAAAAACATCCTGGATTGTCTGTGTGCTGCTGTATTGGTCTCCCAACAAATGTCTGGGTGATTAAAGTCTCCCAAGAGAACCCAGGCTTGTGATTTGGAAGCTTCTCTTAGTTGTCTGAAGAAATCCTAGTCTATCTCATCTACCTGACCTGGTGGCCTATAGCAGACACCAACCAATTTTGAGAATCTCCTACTCAGCATGTGTCTGTCTGTTCATAAACTAACTTCTCCTGAACTGTTCTCTTGGCAATGACCAATAAACTGTGAAGATACGTAAGAGAAAAAAAATCAGTTTGTTCATTCAATTCCCCTGAATGTATGCTTCCCAGACAGGCCAGAAAACGGTACTGGTTAGCAAAAGGATTTTCTTTGATTCCCTCATCCCATTTCTTTCCATTGTCAGAATCTACTGAAAGTTAATTTTCATGGGACTACTCTATCTTAAAAGTTAGGCACATGCAAACCTTCTGTAACAATCTAGCCACTAAAATGTACAGTTCTGACATTTAGAGTAACCTCAGCAGGAATGTGATTTATTGATTAAAGGACATCACCCAGTAAATAAAACATAAAATAACCTGTTAATGATCTCAGATTAGTGATGGATTATGACACTAATCTGTTCAACCCCTGAATTTACTATCACCTGTATAGAGCTATGGAAGTGTACAAAGATTTGCAGGATTCAGGACTGCATGTGTAGACTTAAAAATAAGAGCTGGTCAGAGATACAAGTTTCAATCTGAACACTCAACCATCTCCATTTGCATTAATAACTGAACTTCAGAAACAAAAAAGGTCTCCCCGTAATAACTGGTTTCTCTGTTTTATGACTTGCCCACCCAAGTTCGGATTTTTGTGTTTGCTCCTGGCTCCTCCTTGTACTGTTTTTTTAATGAGCTACTGTAGGATGGTTTGCAATGATTATTAGCATAAGTGAGTGTGACGCTTAAGAGTGAAATCATAAAGAGGGTCCCCTCACTACAGAGCTTACAGCCAACAGGCCCAACCCTCAGAATCCCTTGCTTCCATAAGCAGCCCCGCTGCCATGAAGGACACCAACTAACAGTGGGTGCACCTGCTGCAGAGATAACAGACCCCTCTTAATTCATGTCATGCCATGTAAGTTATGGAGAGGTTGCTGTGTCTCAAATGGTTTGTTTTAGAATGCAACTGATTTGCAATAAACTCTTTGCCTGTATTTCTACTACTGCTTTGGGTTCTTAGACAATTGTTTGTACATATTATACATGGTTTGATTATGAAAGCCTTGCCTGCCAGCTTTCCATCTCCTTAGATGAGCTATAAGGTTCACAACAATTAACCAAAAGTCCCATGGGGAGGTGCTCTTGACATCAGAGTTCTCTTTCACAGGTGCCTGATTACTTCCCTGTGGCTGTCAATCCCCCCGACAGTTCTTCGCCAGAATCCCATATGATGCAGTTTGCCATCAGTGGGAATCTGTCTTACCTTTAATAATGATCCTCAACTTCGTTAACTAATGAGCAGTCATCATTTCACTACAGTAGCACATCCTGGTTTTTGACTCTGAATCATTATCTGGGTTATTTCTCCAGTATTCCACATGTCAATGTTTTTCATAGTCAGTGTGCCAGGTTAAGCCAGCATGATCCATTCAATCTGGAAGTCATTGCAACCTCCAGGTCATTTAAACTATCTAGAAGGTGTGTGAGGGTTGGGGTGTTGTTGTTTTCCTGTATGTTTCCACTGGGGACAATGCTCCAAATACTCATTGGAAATCAAAGGTACAGCACTGTTCCAGCAAAGCAGAGTAATTCAGTCATCATTTCACATCTCCTGACCTCAAAAATGAAAGCAATGCTTTTAACTTAAGTTCTTTTCTAACTGGCATCAGCTATTTTAGAAGGACTGTGTCAGAGCATGGCTTCAATTAGCATAATCCAAAAACAGATGATTTTTTTCTGGATGGTGTGTCAGGTGCAAAGGGTATGTGAAGAGATAGTCTTTGGGGTCAGACCATTTCAGGTATTAACAGTAATTTTTCAGAATGGAAAGTAGCCACATGGCTCATTTATATTGTCCAGAATTTGTGCCCTATGCCTTATTTTCCTTTTGGCATGAAAAGTTTTAGAAGTAAACTGGAGTCTGTGGTCTGTGGATTTGATTATATCTCGTGGGAAGATAATGAAAAGTAAGTCTGGGCGGCCAGCCACTGCCATAGTAGTGCAGGATAAAGATGAACTCGACAGGACAAGAAAGGCACGGATGGAAGGAGCGGTGAGGGGAGGTCCCTGTGACAGGAGAAATTGCCCAGCATGATAAACAGTTTTTTGTGGTTGTGAGTGCTGGATACTGAGGAAGTAACACGTGAGCAGGTCTTGAATACAGTGGAAATGAAAGTGATAAGATACAGTGAAAAGAGCACCAAGTATAGAAAAGTTCAGGGAACCCAGACTTAGAACAGTTCATGCATGTGAAAAAAAGATCAAAACAGTATATAGGAAACAGGATATTAAACTTAAGAAGTCCGAGGCATAAGAAAGGTTGGAAGATACACACGTACACATGCCCCCCACCAGATGAATGGATGTCATACAAATGGATTTCATTAGCTGCAGAGCATTGGAGGAACTGCTTCATGATGGACTGGAAGGGAGTCAGCTCTTTAAGCCCCTCCTCCCTGTGGAAGGGACTCAAGTTGCAAGAAAAATAATCAGTTTTTCCCTTTTAAGTGCCAAGTGTTTTGTGACTGCTACCTCAGGGCTGCCAAGCTGTGTACTTAATTACATTCTACAACTCCAGAGAAATAGCTCATGCAGGAAGGTTCCTTCTCTTTAAGAGATGTATTTAAAAAGTTTGAAGCAAACAAAGCATCTTGTATAGCAACAAATACTAGATGCTCATTTCTTTCCCCCTCTCTGAAAGACCTAATCTTTTATCCAAAGCACAGCCTCTGAGAGGAGTACAGATTTAAAATTATATGTTGAAAACAGCTTAACTTGAAATCAATACCAAAATGGTAAGAGAAGAGAGTAGGGATGACTAGGCCACATTCTCAGAAAACCATCATCCATCATAGTCCGTCAAGCTCCCACATGGAACCCACAAAGAAAATGCAAAAGTGGAAGACCTTGGACAACATGGAGAAGATCTACTGAGACAACAACTGGGGGTACCCCTGGAACCAGCCAGAACTTTTGTCCCAAGCCAGAGTGAAGTGGAGGAGACCTGTAGATGACCTATGCTCCATGCAGAGTACAAGGGTTAAGTAGTAGTCAGACAAGAGGAGTCAAGATGCATTACCTTAATTAAAAGATGGTAAGCTAAGTAAAGTAAATAATAAAATTGTATAGTATAGTAAAGCATAAAATATAAAAGTATAGTAAAGAATAAAATTGTCAGACACGTAGAGGAATATGATTTGTTGAGCAAAAGTCAACATGGTTTCTGTAAAGCGAAGTCGTGTCTTACTAATCTATTAGAGTTCTTTGAAGGGGTTAACAAGCATGCAGACAGGGGGGATCCAGTAGGCATAGTATACTTAGATTTCCAGAAAGCCTTTGACACGGTCCCTCACCAAAGGCTCTTATGTAAATTAGGTGGTCATGGGATAGGAGGAAAGATCCTTCATGGATTGGGAACTGGTTAAAAGACAGGAAACAAAGAGTAGGAATAAACGATAAATTTTCACAATGGAGGGGGATAACTAGTGGAGTTTCCCAAGGGTCAGTCCTGGGACCAATCTTGTTCAACTTATTCGTCAATGATCTAGAGAAAGGGGTAAGCAGTGAGGTGGCAAAGTTTGCAGATGACACCAAACTGTTCAGGATAGTCAAAACCAAAGCAGACTGTGAAGAACTTCAAAAAGATCTCAGCAAACTGAGTGATTGGGCAGCAAAATGGCAAATGAAATTTAATGGGGGTAAGTGTAAGGTAATGCACATTGGGAAAAATAACCCTAATTATACATACAATGTGATGGGGGCAAATTTAGCTACAACAGATCAGGAAAGGGATCTTGGAATTATAGTGGATAGTTCTCTGAAAACATCCACGCAGTGTGCAGCAGCAGTCAGTAAAGCAAATAGGATATTAGGAATAATTAAAAAAGGGATAGAAAATAAGACAAAGAATATCTTACTTCCCCTATATAAAACTATGGTACTGCCACATCTTGAGTACTGCGTGCAGATGTGGTCTCCTCACCTCAAAAAAGATATATTGGCATTAGAAAAGGTTCAGAAAAGGGCAACTAAAATGATTAAGGGTTTGGAACGGGTCCCATATGAGGAGAGGCTAGAGAGACTGGGACTTTTCAGTCTAGAAAAGAGGAGACTGAGGGGCAATATGATAGAGGTATATAAAATCATGAATGGTGTGGAGAAACTGAATATTGAGAAGTTATTTACTTGTTCCCATAATATAAGAACTAGAGGACACCAAATGAAATTAATGGGTAGCACGTTCAAAACTAATAAAAGAAAGTTTTTCTTCACACAGTGCACAGTCAACCTGTGGAACTCCTCGCCGGAGGATGCTGTGAAGGCCGGGACTCTAACAGAGTTTAAAAAAGAGCTCGATAAATATTTGGAGGTTAGGTCCATAGATGGCTATGAGCAAGGGGTGAGGTATGGTGCCCCTAGCCTTTTGTCGAAGGCGGGAGATGGATGGCAGGAGACAAATAGCTTGATCATTGTCTTCGGTTCACCTCCTCTGGGGCACCTGGCGTTGGCCACCATCGGCAGACAGGATACTGGGCTGGATGGACCTTTGGTCCGACCCCGTATGGCCGTTCTTGTGTTCTGAGTGTGTTGCTGACTAGCCATTTGGAAGAGGGCATCCTACATGAGCGTGCAAGTCGTGCAGAGACTCTCACCTCTCTATGCACATGTCCATGAGTTCCAAAGAACTGCCACACACAAGCTGGCTGGACTTTTGCCTCCAATGTAGCTGCCCTGGATCAGGTTTAAACGGGTGATGCTAGTTACTGCTGCAAATATTCCTGTTCCTCAGAAAATCCCTCAGGCCAGCACTGACACTGCATGTGCCTCCGTACTGGATCACATCTGTTGTTATGCTCTATGGTGGGTACGCTGTACAAATATATAGAGCTAAGTAGACACAGATCCACATTTAAAAGTTATGTAGCATACCAAGTAGATGCGATGTGTCTATATGGTGTGTCACATGTAAATGCAAATTGTACTTCAGATTTTCAGATGGCGAAGACTGGCGTACTAGTGTTGAGTTCAGTGGCGTTGTCTGACTGGTATATTGCATTGCGGTTCTTCAGCCCTTTTCTCAACAGTGTGCAAATGTGGGTGGGTGAGAGAGAGAACAAACATTTTGGGGGGAGAAAGCACACCATAGTTTCTACTGTTCCATAAAGTAGGAGCTGTTGCAGTAACGCCATGGAAAATCAAATACTACAAAGAAATCCATACAGAAATGCATCAAATTGCACCCCACATGGTGGCTGAATATTCCCCTCAGGAAATGGGCAATCAGCAGAAGGGGCAAAAACTTCAGTTTCCAAAGACTCTTAAATGGGAAATTTTGTAAGAGCATTTTTCCTTCCCAGTCACCAGTGGGGTGCCTGATGTTGTTTCACATGACACGTCGGACATCACAGGGTTTTGTCCATCCTTCTTCATGTAAAGAATAACCATGTTTGTTTGAAGCATAGTCAAAGGTAAGAACAGGGAAGATAAATAGTTGGTCTCCTAGCTACATTCTTCCTGTAGACTGAAGTGGATCAACACAAATGTTTGTGAGCACTGTGCACCGTGTAGCCTGTAGATGCCTGCTAGCAGTGAACAGGTAAAGAAAAAGGATAAAAGCGTGTCTCTTAAAAAGTGATTATTCTTATGTATTAGTAATGGCACGTACAAGGATCACAGCACTTAACTACATGAACTAAAGCTTGGCTAAGTGTTACAGACGTCTGGTAAAAGAAAAGTGCCAGGGGTGTTGTAATGCTGCCTCTTGGAGCTCTTTCATGTGTTTGACTGAGTTTCTTATGTGTAGGAGCCTTATAACCTGTCTCTTGTTCTTAGTGTAAGCAAGCCGCCATGCCAGGACAGAGGATGAATCAGATAGCAAAAAGCATGGTGGTGTTGTCTATGCATCTCCTTCTGGTCTCACCCCAGTTCTTTACTGCAGTACTTCTAGTGAATTACTTCCCCATGATGACAATGCAAGGAAGCAAAATGAGGCCCTTTATTACTTCCTTTCCTGTGATACGTTTGGTGTGGTAACTGCACAGTGTGTAACTTTTAGCTTGAGGAAAGGGGATGTTAGGTGAGGGACTGTGAGGATTTCGTATGTGCCATTTTCTGGTCAGTCTTTAAAATGACCTTGATTTCTGTATTATTTGCCAACGTGTTTCTCCGGGTCCGAGCGACAGGTTGGAACTGTTGGAACTCTTGGGGCTTATCTACACCACCACCTTCCTTCGAAGCGAGCATGGTAAGTAGGGTGTTGGGAGTTTACTAATGAAGTGCTGCGGTGCATACGCAGCACTTCATTAAGCAAATTCCTCCCCCCACGGCCACTTCAAAGTTTTAAACTTTGAGTTACCAGCACGCGTCTAGCTGCAGCGCACCCACCGGTACTTCAAAGTGCCGGGCAACTTCAAAGTCCCTTTACTCCTCAAAATTTTGAGGAGTAGGGGGACTTCAAAGTTGCCCGGGGACTTCGAAGTACCGGCGGGCACGCCATGGCTAGACATGTGCCGGTACTTCGAAGTTTAAAACTTTGAAGTTGCTGCGGGGGTGGGGGGGATTTACTTAATGAAGTGCTGTGTATTCACCACAGCACTTCATTAGTAAACTCCCAACACCCTACTTACCATGCTCCCTTCGAAGGAAGGTGGTAGCGTAGACAAGCCCTTGGTCAGGTAGCACAAACATCAGCAATATTGCCATTGGACCTGACAAAAACCAGCCAGAAAAAAAACATTGCGACACGTCCTTCTACTCTTCTGCCATCACAACAGCAGTGCTCCATCCGGCCTGCCAACTGGCTGCTCTGACCTCTCCCAGACACCACACAGCAGCTACGTCTACACTGGGATGCTACATCGAAATAGCTTATTTCGATGTAGCGAAATCGAAATAAGCTATTCGATGAATAGCATCTACACATCCTCCAGGGCTGGTGCCGTCGACATTCAACGTCGACGTTGGGCAGCACCACATCGAAATAGTCGCTGCTGGGGAGCGTCTACACACTAAAGCGGCCCACATCAAAATAAGGGTGCCAGGAATAGCTGCAGACAGGGTCACAGGGTGGACTAGCACTTCCTGGGCAACAGCAAGCCACTCCCTTAAAGGGCCCCTCCCAGACACACTCAGCCGGTACAGCATGCAGTCTGCAGAGCCACAAGCCCGCACACCCCGTGGAAGCACCATGGACCCCCAGCAGCAGCCAGAAGCCCTGGGCTAAGGGCTGCTGCACACGGCAACCACAGAGCCCTGCAGGGGCTGGGCAGAGCGTTTCTCAACCCCTCAGCTGATGGCCGCCATGGAGGACCCCACTATTTCGATGTTTCAGGACGCAGATCATCTACACGTGCCCTACTTCGACGTTCAACGTCGAAGTAGGGCACTATTCCCATCTCCTGTTGGGGGTAGTGACTTCAACGTCTCTCTGCCTTACGTCGATTTCAACTTCGAAATAGTGCTCGGCGCGTGTAGACGCGGCAGGCGCTATTTCGAAGTTGGCACGGCTACTTCGAAGTAGCTGGCTCGTGTAGACGCAGCTAGAGAGAAAAGAACTACCCCTTCTGCTCCCAGGTAGCTCAACAGTGCCCCTCTGTTAACCAGAGGGATTGATTATGGGATTATTAGTTTGGGTAGGCTCGCCAATCTGAGTTAAGGATTAAATGTTTGAACTTTTCCCTTGGTCAACCCTAGTCCAAAGCAAGATAGGCACTGGGCTTGAGGTGTTTCTCAAGAACCCCAGTGGCAACACTGTTTAGCAGGACTTATGGTATGTTTATTTTTAGAAGCTTGATGGTATTGAACAAATAAACGCTCAGACGCAACAGTTACGAACTGAATGGCGTTGAGTTACAGAGCAAGTATCTGATCACAAAGTCAGCCCAATTAACTTATGCAAATACAGCCTGCTGAACTAATTGCACTTCTAGTTTATACTTATTCTAAGAGAGAAAATACAATACTCACTACCTTGTCAGAGTTCTAAGTATGAGTAGAGAGTAGAGACTTTAAAGATTGAAGGATTTTGGTACCAAGAAGGAGATAAAGAATGTTCTCAAGAGCACATGAGCCCTTCTGGTGTTGGACCCACACCTTTGCCACATCCGATGAGGTCTTATATAGATCATTTTGCATCATTTCACTTAAACTTCCGTGATACCAAATTAGGCATCCCTTCCTTTGCAATTTCTGGGGTACCCAGATCTGATTGGTGAAATTAATTTATCATCTCTCTTTTTGACCACGCACCTATACATGAGGTATGATGCCAGTCCCCGTGGGCAGATTCTGAGCAGAGGTCAGTAAAGCACCACAAAATGATGTTGTAGGACCTTTGGCCATCCCTTTTGAATCACAGGGGTGATGACCATCACCCCTTCCTGGCAGTAGCCATGCGTGGGGGTTTGAGCACAAAATAAAATGGGAATTTGATGCAAATATATAGCTATTTGTCAGTGCATACGAATTTCACCTTACATTGACCATAAACAGGGAAATAGGGGAGACAAAAAGGAAAATCCCTTTGCAAAAAGCCCCTTTTTGCAGAATCCTCTGTGGGTCACTTGCAGTTACTGCTAAAGTGGACAGATAAAAATAGACCTATCCTTTGTCTTAGAGTGACTAGACTACAACTGATGCATAAGCTTTATGGGATTAATAAGTATATGAAGGCATAAGCTTTGATTAAACTAATTTGGTCTGTAAGACAGCAGGCTACAGCTGTAAGCTAAATGCTTGGGTGGCTGCCCAGGAGAGGTTCAAATCTTGCCCAGCTGATTAGCTCTCCACGGGCAGCGGCATATGTTTCTACTAGAGCTGCACATCCACAAATACCTCAATGCACATAACAAAATTTATTCTGCACATGGATGGAAAAAATTAGAGGAAACATTGCTTGGCAGCCTCCTTTTCCCAGCCTTCTGGAGAGGGAAAAATAGCTGCCCGTGGTGACATAGCTGTTTCTTCTCTACTTCCCTCAGCACACCCACTGCTGCCCAGTTAGCTACCTCTCTCCAGTACGGCACAGGAACATATTTCCTTTTCAGCTCTATGCACACACACACAATTCCCTCCTCAGCAGGGAGGAGAATAAGTGTGAGCTGGGCCATAATTTCTTCCTACAGGGCTGGAACTTCCCCACCCAGGATTATAAATGTACCTTTCTTTCCAGTCTGAATTTGTCTAGCCTCAACTTCCTGCAATGGTGTTGCTTTGTATCTTTCTCCACTAAATCAACGAGTGTGTTACCAAATATTGTTCCCCACCCATGAAGATATTTACAGACTGTGATCAAATAACCCTTTCTCTTTGTTATGCTAAATAGGTTGAACTCTTTGAATCTTGCCTTCTAAGGCAGGTTTTCTAATCCTTTGATCATTCTCATGGCCCTTCTCTGAACCTTCTCCAATTTGTCTACATCCTTCTTGAATTATGGGTGACAGAGCTGGACACACTAGCCCAGCGGTGGTCATATCAATGCCAAATTCAAAGGCAAAGTAATTCTACTTCTACTTAATGTTCCCCTGGTTTTGCTTCCAAAAATTGCATTAGCCCATTTTGGGCAGAGCATCAGAGGAGTAACAGTTCCACTGATTCTCCATCATGAGTCCTAAATCTTTCTCAGAGTCACTGCCTCCCAGAGAAGAGTCCCCCATTCTGTAAGTGGGGCCTTTGTTCTTCCTTCCTAGGTATAGATATTTATATTTAGCCCTATTAAAATGCATATTTGCTTGAGCCCAACTTACCAAGTGTTAGATATTGCGCTGAATCAGTGACCTGTCCTCTTCATTGTTTGCAACTTCCTCAATTTTTGTGTCACCTGGAAACGTCACTCGTGATTTTGCATTTTCTTCCAGGACATAAATAAAAATGTTCTACAGGTTGAAGCTCTCTAGTCCAGCACTCATCCATAATCCGGCAAGACTTCAGTTAGCTGGAGGACCACTTATCATGGGTGTGGCCAAGTTTCCTTTGACCCCACAAAGTTTGTCTCCAGCCACCAGTCTGGGTTCCCAATGTTCTGTGCTGTTTTTAGCTGTACCTTACCTCTAAATGTCTTCTAAGAGCCCAGTAAGTAGTGGAAGTGATGGTAATGCTGTGAGATGATATTGACCTCCTGTGATCCAGCAAATTCTGTTGTTTAGCACCAGTCAGGTCCTGAGGGTGTCGGAATAGAGAAATTCAACATGTAATACAGGGTTAAGAGATGATCCCTGCTGCCCTGAGCCTCGAAACAGACCTGTTCAATAATAATTCCCTGTTTACAATTGCATTTTGAGACCTGGCCATCTTTTAGTCCATTTACTGTCTGATATGTTAATTATATGTCTTTCTTATTTTTAATCAAGCTGCCCTGCAGTACCACATCAAATGTCTAAGGATATTGCATCGACGCTATTGCTTTTATTGTAATCTCATTAAAAAATTCAAGTGAGTTTGATAGGCTCAGTTTTTCATAAAGTCATGCTGACTGGCCTTAATTATATTACTCTCCTTTAAATCTTTGTTAATCAAGTCTCATTTCAGTCACTTCATTATCTTGCCTGGGATCGATATCAGAGTGACAGACTTATAATTGCCCAAGTCATTCTGTTTACCCTTTTAAATATTGGCACAACAGTAACTTTCTTATTGTCTTTAAGAAATTGCCCAGTGTTGCAAGGCTTATTAAACATCAGAATTAAGTTCCTTGGCCAACTCCTTTACAACTTTTGAGTGCAAGTCATTTGAACCAGCTCATTTTAAAATGTGTAAACTTTTGTAGCTGCTATTAGATATTTTCCAGGTACAGTAGTGGGATGGGAAGTGTGTTGTCATATGATGTGACTACATCATCTGTTTTTCCACAAATATAGAACAGAAATATTTATTGAAAACTTCTGCCTTTCTGCATTATTACTGAAAATTCTATCATTTACATCTAGTAATAGAGCAATGCCAATATTGGATTCTTTTTGTTCCTAATATACTTCAAAAAAATTCCTTCTTAATTGTCCTTAGCTCCGCCAGCCACAAATTTCTCCTTGACCCTTTACTTCCCTTATCAGTTTTCTAAAGTTCTTGACTTCTGACCTGTATTCATTGCTGTCAACTTCCCTTTTCTTCCATTTTCTTTTATGTTGTTTTCTAATATTTCACTTCCCCTCTAATCCTGGTTTTTTTCTAATAGTAGGGACTTCTTCCTCACTGGGTTTGGGAGGTATGGTAAAATGTTCCAAAATAATTTCCAGTTATTCACATTTTTCTGATTAAACTCTTCCTCCCCAGACAGTTTGGCTTACAGTTGTTTTCAGGTTTGTGAAAATGGCCTTTTAAAGTGTGTGTGTATGTGTAAAAAGTTGTCTCGGCTTAATTTTGTTTGCATATTTTGAATTTGATCAAGTCCTGATGCTTGTGTTTGAGTTACCAGTGGCTTTTTAACTCTGTGATCCGTTCCTCCTTATCTATCAAGATGGGGCATAATGTAGAATGCTGTCATGTTTGATGCACACTTCTTGGGGTAGGAAAGTATCATGTCGCATGTTTAGAAATTGCAGTGATGTTTAAAACTAGCAGCATGAGACTTCCAGGATATGTCAATCGAGTTGAGGTCACCAGTGACCACACTGTGTTTTTTCCACCGCACTATAGACAGGTCCATAACGTGCCAGATTTTGTGGTCTGTAGCAGACACCAGCTAATGTCCTATCTTTTGCTTTATCTGTCAGGACATTGGTCCACAAGCATTCAAGATTGTTTTCTTCCAAGTTACCAGAGGCTCAGTAACAGACAAGTAGTCGTTTGTATTGATAGTCACATGTGTATAATATGCCACTTAGGATGAGGTAATACAGTGTCTAGGCTGTAAATTGCAGAGCCATGTGATAAATAAATGTATTCATTGCCATACAGCACTACACTTGCTCTCTGCCTACTAATCCCTCTCCCCAGGATTTATTCTAACATACCAAACCTCTAAGCAGCCTCAGTGCACTCAAGATTTTAAAAATCATTTTGATTCCTCCATCCACTTGTGAATTTTCATCAAAAGTCCCCTTGCCAAGGACTCTCCATCCACGTACAGGCAAGATAAAGTTCCTCACCTGTCTCTGCTTTTCTGTGCACAAAAATGCCATGACTTGAGCATGCATTATGTCCCAGTTCTGCAGTGATAGAAACAGCAGTTTATACCTTGGGGAAGAAAGAGATTCCCAGCTTCCCAAAAGAGGACACAGCACATCCAGAAATAATGGTGGTGACATTTTTGTGCATAGAAAAGCTAACTTAGGTTTCTAGGTTTTGATGGATCTCTCTTAACACTGTACTTTTTGGCTGTATACATCAAGTGGGCTTGATAGGATTTGATTTTTATCATTAAAAGTCAGTACCCACCAATTTCATTGTGCGTGCGCATATTGACAAAATAAAAATTCCATCAATAATTATCCAAATTTACAGACAGGCAAAGAAAGAAAAATGAAGGTTGGGAGCTTATTAGAGTTTGAGTTAGGATTATTGCTTTCTATATTTTGACATGTGATGTTGACAACTTGTGTTTTAATTGTCATACAGCTTTAACTTTTTGAATCTCAGCATCTACTGTCATTAAAGTGTCCATCCTCTTCATTGTCTAATACACACCCTATTTTTCCCCAACTGTGAAAAATTAAACTGATAAAAATAGGGGGCGGAGAAGGCTCTGAAAACTTAAATCAGTGAAAACAAATGCTGGAAAATAAGCTTTTATACTACCTGACAAAATTATAACAATCAAAGTCTGCCAAAACAAAAGGATAAGGCAGCTGGCTTTACAAGAGGAAGCGATTCAAAAAAATAAACTCAGTTCACATTTTGAAGCATCGCTGAAATAGTTTTTCAGAAGCATAACAAGCTTAAGCCAAATGCAGGCTGGTGCAGTGTCACTATCTGTGAATAAGGTGAGTATTCCGGTACTTATGTAAATAGTTAATCATAGGTATGTCTTACATCAGTGCCTAATTTCTGCCAAACCAGGGGCATCTCTCTAATCAGAGTTCCAGGTGAGGGCTGTCTTGAGCCACTGGGTTGGGCTTTGTAGGCCTTCAGCAAGGAAAATCCTGTGGCGGTTGTGTAGCCAAATAAAATGTAGAAGTAAATGGAGGGAGAGAAGAGTGTGGAGATGTTACATTAATTGTATTTGTTCCAGCCCATTTGAATGCTTCTAACGTGAAGGAGATAAATCTCTGTGCCATGGCTGACCTGGACGATGCTGTGGGTTAAACATATTACTGCATTGTGCTTTGCCGTGGTGGCATGCAAGGATGGACAGAGGACGTTTTCAGAACTCCCCCTGTGAGTGAAAGGGGAAAGCAGGAGCTCACCATAGCTCAGTGAAAGAGAAGGGGAGGCCCAGCCACAGACCTCAGGTTTTCCCTGTGGGGAACCATAATCTGCAGTATACAGGTGGTATCTGGTCCCAGGCAACCACCACAAATACTGATACCAGGTGAGATTGCACAGTGATTCAGTTCTGCATACCCCAGTGCACTCAGGGCTCCTTCCCTTAGGCTGACCCCATGTCATCCTCCCAACGACAGCCTTTTTGCAAAGGACATGGGAGGCAGCAACGGCTTGTGTTTTCTCCTTTTGCACCAGCCCAAGGAGGAAGGGATGCTCCAGTTAGGGTACTGGCCGAGAACTTGAAAGATGTGACTTTGATTCTCTGCTTCACCACAGACTGCCTGGGTGACCTTGGGCACATCACTTAACCTTCTGTGCCTGAGTTGTTCTGCAAATTGTGGATGCTACCACTGCCGTTCCTCACAGGTATTGCAGTATAGTCTGTCATGTGCTCGGATACTGTGGTACTGGGTGTCATATACAAGAAGTTTGTCCTGAAATGAGGACTGCCTGTGGTGGTTTTGTGTTATAACAATTGCAAGACCTAATACTCTCTTGATCCCTGCCTGTCATGCTGACCATTAAGATATCTGGAATAGGGATCCTCTTTTGTTCTGTGTCTGTACGGCGCTGAGCACAAGGAGGTGCTGGCAGCAGTCCCTGTAAGGTGTAACTTCTCCGGGCACTCAGGAGAGATTCAAACGCCAGGTAGCTGATTAGCAGAGCGCCCCCAGCTAGGCTTGTTTCCTACTGGTGGTGCACATTCACATGTCTCAATGCACATAATTATTTCACATACGAATGGTAAAATTCCATATACAGATGGAAAAGATTGGAGGGAATGTTGGGTCCCTGACCATGGCTGGGGCTGTTCGCTACTACAGTAGCATAAATAGTAATAATAATAGCTGGACTTGAAGGGAAGACATTGTATTGTTTTCTCTAAAAACAGCTGAGACCTATGATTTCAATGTTGAATGGCCTTTTTTAAAGAAATCTTTAATTCACTGGCTTGTTTGCTCATTTAGCCTGAAAAAAAATCTTTTCTGTTCAGACAACAGGAAGTCCTGTGGCACCTTATAGACTAACAGATATTTTGGAGCATAAGCTTTCGTGGGCAAAGACCTGCCTGCCGATGAAAGCTTGTGCTCCAAAATACCTGTTAGTCTATAAGGTGCCAAAGGACTTCTCATTGTGTTTGTGGATACAGACTAACACGGCTACCCCTCTGATACTTGCTTCTGTTCAGTGTATTCTGATCTAGTCCAGAGCAACATGAAAATCTTCTTTTTTTTTTTCGCATCTCTTCTCTGCATTTGGATTTATCCTTCAGCTGTGTACTTTGCAAAATCAATGGGGCTCTTTAGCATGCTAAAATATGATTAAAACGCACCAAAATCTGTGATTTATCTGTTTTTGGAAATTCAGGACACACACAATATGGAAAGGAGCATTGGCTGTCTAGAAAATACATGATTTTATAGACAGTCAAATCGTTACCTAGCTCTTTGCTCCTTTTAGACATTTGCTGCATTTTTATGCACTGTTCTGATTAAATCATCAAATTAAATTATCAGATCAAATGTTTTTGATTCCATTGTGCCCTGAACAGGTTTGGTTAAATTAACAAACCGTATGTTTCATTTTATAAACAAAGGGGTGGGGGAAATCCTGTTTTGTTCATTGATCAATCCAGAAACCCTTAAAATAGACGCTGAATAGAAAACGCTAGTTAGTAGCTAATCATAACACATTCTTCCCTGGTGCCTCAGAATAATTGAAACAAAGTCCTATTAAATCATAACCTTTATGAATATTCTTTGCCATGAAATTGCAGCATTGCGGATTCCTTATCCTTTTAGTGGGTTAGAGTCATGATTTTCCCACTATTCTATGGCTCTGATCCAGCACAGCCTTTTAGCATGTATGGAGCAAACCAGCGGTGGAGTCAGAGAGGTAAAAGATACACACTGTGCTTTACTGAATTGGGGTTCAGTTGCACAACAGTGGAAGCTCCATATACACAGTGGCTGTAGGATCACTGTCAGGCTCTTACTCCCAAATCTCTAAACGATGAGTCAACAGATGCTAAAGGGACAATGCAAGTACTTAGGGCCAGTAGCCCATCATCCTTTTATTTTATGTTGCATGTGAAAGTTACCAGGAAAATTGTTTTTTAAACCAATCCTTGCTGCAGTAAAACAAACTGTAAGGAGGCCTGGATGAGACTTCTTTTGGGAATAGCCTCTAGTTAACTTGACAGCGTGTTTGCAGCTGATTGACACAAACTCCCAAGATCTGAGCCTACTTCCAGTTCCAACAGGCTTTGAACTGAATGGAAGATTAAAGCAGGTATGACATTGTAGAGAATGACCCTTTTCTGACACAGGTGGTAATAAAATACGTGCTACGATCTACTGAAGGAAGTGTTCAATGTGAAAATCTCCATGGGAGGAGGTGAACAAAGGGAGACTTACCATGCAATTGGCTATCACAAGTGCATCCAGACAGTCATTAAGTGTGGGTGAAGTGATCTCTTTTTCTCTGGATGGGAACTAGACCACTCTACTGGACACTAGATGGAGCCAAACCTGCCAATGGTTCTTGTGTTGCAGAAAAACTGGAGAAAGAGAAAATTCAATGTGTAGGCCCCCACCTAAAACCAGGCCATGCTTAATACATGGAGAGTAGGCTTCATGCAACCACTGGACCAACAGCCTCACCAGGCCCCCAGCAAGATGGGGGGCAGCTCCATGCTTTTAGAAGGAGTGAGGCCTCTGGCAGAGGAGTGGGGCCAGGACTGCTCCATGCTTCTGGAAGGGGTGGGGCCTCTGGCAGAAGGGGTGGAGCCAGTACAGCTCCATGATTCTGGAAGGGGTGGGGCCTCCTGCAGAAGGGGCAGGGCCGAGACAGCTCAATGCTTCCGAAAGTGGTGGGGCCTCAGGCAGAAGGAGCTGTTGTCATTGCCTGACCTTGTCCCCATGCCTTCCAGTGCACAGACTCTGGGACAGTTGCCCCCTTCCACAGTCCCCCATCGGCGGGCCTGCTCGCACTGTAAGGCTAAGTGCAGAAAGCCCAGGGCATGAGTAGGAGAGACGAATCGGCAGTTTGTGCCTGCGAGAGAGGCCGAAGGCGAGAGAGAGAGAGAACTGTTTCCTTGTGAGGAGCAGTGACTCAATGGTGTCCTAGCTATGCATTGCCTGTGCAAAATACTCATGTGACTTGTTGGCCCCCTCCAGTCAAAGTCATCAGGACATTGGTGAATTACACTTAATATTGATATTACACTTGAAATTGCAATGAATTTGACTTGCCAGTGTCTTTTGTAAGGGGAAAGCCTATTGCTACACATCCATGTGTGCACAAATTTCTCTGTAAAAGACAGTGAGAGTCTGTTCTTTCCCTTTGTTCTGAAACAAGGGTAACAAATGCACAAGATGCATTTAAAAGAGCATCATGCTGGAACCACAGGAAATGTGTGTGTTTCTGCATGTGCGGGACATTTTTTTTCTAAACCATGGGTGTGGGCTAATGCGACAGCATGCTATGTGGGGTGTATCTATACTTACTGGAAGATTGACCTGGGGATCAGTTTAACACACCTAGTGGGGATGCACCAAATCAAGCCATCAGGGCTTAACAGTCAACCCTGGTACTCCTCATGCTCACAAGGAGTAAAACTTCCTCCATGTGGATGGCCTTATAAATCAATCTTAGACACCTCGATTCCAGTGATGCAATTGTTGTAGCTGCAATTGCGTATCTCAGGTTGACTTTCAGGTCTAGTGTAGACCTGCCCGTGGTCAGGCTGGTAAGCCAGATCAGTAAACAGACTTGTTTTTCCTTCCTGTCTTCAGAGCATTGGGATTCTTCAGGAGTAAAATGTTTGTATGTGCATGCGCAAGGAGCAAAGTGAAGGCAGCTGGGCTTCAACTAGTACTGGACAGTCAGAGTTTTGTGGGGAGTAATACCGGAATCAGTGCACCACCTTAGTGGCCTGGTGAAACCATGAGCCATTCCTGTTGGCCAGGGCCAGATCTGTAGTCCCTGTGAGCGTGCCGAGGTACCATGACCTGCAGTTCTTTGTGGCTCAAGGTTATATTGAGAAAGAGGGTGTGAGAATCTGTCCTGAATTACACATTTTAATCATGACTCCTAAGGCTTGAGAAAATGTACAGCCCTTCTAGTGGCAGGCCAGTGTGTGCTTCATAAATAGCATATTAGTGCCATCTAGTGTTCTCCATCAGTACACCTTTAAATTTCCATCATTAGACAAACACTTTCTGGAGTCATCCTGAAAGGGCTGAGTTCTGAACGCCCGCCGGCTCAGAGCTTATGCTGGGGCGGTGCCCAGAGTTCATCCTCTTCTTTTGCAGGCAGCTAAAGAAATAGCCCTGCAGCTCAAGCAAGGCCATACTTAGGATTTGGTTTACCTCCAGGACCTTTCCCCCTCCAATCCTAGCATGCTGTGGCCTGAGAGGAACTTCCACCTTCTTCATATTCAAGGTGGAGTGAGAAAGCCATGGTGGCCAGAGCATGGCAGCCAGTTCCACCCAGTGTTCCTCTGGGACTCCCGCTGGGAAGCGTCAGTCAGAGAGCCTGCTGGCCAGCTACAGACATGCTGCTGCTTCCTTATCTGACATGGGGGCATGTGCGCATATGCGCAGTGGGGGCAGCTGACCCACAACTCAGTGATTCTAAAGGTCCCGGGTCTCCCCCGACCCCAGCTGTTTCAGCAGCAGTGGCAGCCAGAGCTCCAGGCCCTTTAAATTGCTGCTGTAGCACTGGGGAGGCAGTGAAGAGCTAGTTGGGGGTGGCTAGTGCACTGCCCTGTCTGCCTGTGGCCCCGTCCTTACAGGAACTCGGAGCCCCCACCTTGCCCAGGGGCCCAGCAGTTCTTCTGGGCCCCCTGCATTTGACTGACAAGCAATGCCTGTGTTTCCCTGCAAAGCAGGTGAAGAAGAGTATGAAATACCCTTAGTTTATTACGTGCTAGTGGGCATGAAAAATAAACCATTTAGTGCCCCAGTAATAACATTTACCTCCGATATAGGACATTGCATTTTCAAAGTGCTTTGCAAACATTAGCTAATTCGCCAGCACCAGGAGAGGCAGGGAAGAATTACTGCTCCCATTTTATGCATCAGGCAGTTGTAATACAGTAAAGGAACGCTGCACAGGGAAATTAAGATGCAAAGGTTTAAAGGTACGTGTGAGCACTTCTGGGCGTTGAGAGCTCTCAGCTTACAGCATGTGGAATTGGTATTCACATGTGGGGAGGGGAATTTTGTACATGGATAACTGGGCCTAAACCACTTGCCTAAGACCACAGACATAATGAGTCTGATTGTCTATTATCCCTGTCTGGCATTTAGCACAGGAGAGTATCTGGAAGCGATTTAAATCCCATTGGTATTAATGTTACACAGGGTAAGATACTACCGGGAATGGGTAAGTGGGTCGGAAATCTGGCTCGTTAATGTTAAGTGCAATTATTCTCTTAGCTGGTTTCTCTCTATTCTTCCAGAGAGCTTCATATTTGATCCCTTTTGTTTAGTTTGCAGTACTCCCCCAGTCAACATGAAAGTGCAGCCTGTGAACAGAACAGCCTTGCTAGTAACCTGGAACCAACCGGAGGTCATCTACCATCCTCCCATTATGAATTACATGATCTCCTACAGCTGGACTAAAAATGAAGATGAAAAAGAAAAAACTTTCACCAAGGACAGTGACAAGGACCTGGTAAAACTACAGCATCAGCACTTGACCTTAGTCTTAAGCTAGCCTTACACTGTGCTGTTCTCAGTAGATGGTGGGGTACGAAAGCATTTGTTCTGTTTAAATGAAGGGTTAGGTTTTCTAAATTGCAGGGGTTTGCTTTTCCCATGTTCAATGCTAGTTGAATTCCGCATAGCACATCACCCAGCTTACCAGAGTATAAACTCACTTGGGCACAAACAGTAATGGAGAGGCAGGTATTTTTATATCCTCCTGTTGGAAACTAGGTCCACTCGCTGTGGAAACCTTTTAGTGTATATTAAGATCACTGTTTTCACAATAAGGACTGATCATGCCAAATCTGTGACTAGACTAGCGCTTTCCACTGTGATTAGCCCAATGAAGACTATTGAGGTTGTCCCTGGTAGTAGTTTCAAAATCAAGGTCCAGGACTTGAAGAGTCAGTGTCCCCGGCTGCAATAGAAAAAAGTGTAGGCCCCCACCTAGTGTAGGCCCTAGATTTCTCTGCTGATTAGAAAATAGCAGGAAGGGCAAAACAACTCAGGTGTAGATACCAATCCAATGACCCCCTTTAAGTTTGCATCTGTTTGTAATTCTTGTCCAGGTGGAAGCAAATACTGTACTAGTCTTTAGTATTCTTTGCATAGAAAATCAAAGTTATATATCCAAGTTTGAGAGGTCTCCCTTTATTGTTAATCAAAGGAAGCCCCTGGAATATCAAAATCAGTAATTGTATGTGCACATGAAAATGCAGCAGCACAGAGAGAAATTCCTAATGACTTACTCTTTTTTCCTCAAACACACAGTCCTCTGGGCCCATTCAATCAGTTATAGAATAATACTTATTCCCTCAGATGAAGATTCGTTTACTTCATTTCCATTTATATTTTCAGTTTCCCCACTAGACATTGTTATCTGGGTCACATTAGGGAGTGATGTACTTCATGAAATCAGAGTGGAATCTATTGAGAGACACTCAAGGTTATGATGTATTATAACCTCTCTCTTGTCATAACTTCACACGCTTAAGGGAGATTTTTTTCATCAGTAATGAGGATGGAGTACGTTAATCAGCAGACTCAATTTGGGCACAAATACAGTGTCCTTTTTCATATAAAAATAACTGCATATGTGGGGAATGCAATGAAGTGATAGCTTGATGTGAACTGCAACAAACCCAGCTCTGGAAACTGGGGTGGGAGGTAAAGGAATCAGACATAATTTAGAACTGAGGGAGAGCAGCATGTCAGAGAAACATCCTCTGACAGTGAAATATAATTTACTTCCAAAGCACTGTATTGTGGCAGAGGGAATTGAAAAGTCCGGTGACTTGGGACACTTGAAACTAGAGCCATGCTGATAATCAGGGCCTTTAATGTCCTCTCCTGCAAGGCCCAGTGAGGAGCAATCGCTGGCAAAATCAGACGGAGGAACACACAGAGTGAATGAAAGCTGGGGAGCCAGGCAGTCTCGCTGGAGCATCAATGTGCATGTCCAAATAATCGTGTTGCGATGGTGGGCAGTGAGGTGCTTCCTGGCTCAAGGCAGCCATTCAGTGTGGTACAGCCCTACCAATCCAGCCAATCACCCCAATCATTCCTGCTCTTTCTTGTCCAATACAATTCCTAGCCTAGATCCTGTGGTGGTTGGGAGCCCTGTGTTCATATCGGAGTTGATGGGAAAGACCCTTTGCTCCCACAGCACATCTTGTATTGCCATTTTTTATAGCTCCAGTAACTTGTTAGCAGGTTTTAGAGCAGTGAGGAAGAACAAATGTGGATGTGAGGGGGGTAGCTAATGTGTCCTGAGTGCTGTTCTCCACTCTGCAATGAGCCGGCACAAGGTCTGTCCCATCCCACCAAAGTGCAGCAGTTTATGTAATGCATGTGCCAGCAGCTGGACCTCTGCACAGGAGTTAATGTCTCCTTTGTGACATAGCCTTGTCCCACATATTCTGTGTTAGCCCTGTGTTCTGTAATTGTACAAGTTGATCATGGCGTGCCCTTTGGGAGGGAAAATCTGAATAATATCTATTTCTTTTAAACAGAAAGCCATCATTAGCCATGTCTCACCTGACATCCTTTATCTGTTCAGAGTTCAAGCAGTTTGCCGAAATGACATGCGTAGTGACTTTAGCCAGACAATGCTCTTCCAAGGTAAAAAAGAAAAAAATCTATTTGAAATTATGTGATTTTTTTCTTTAATGCACTTAATGTTCTCTTGTTGACCAAAAAGGTACATATTATGAAGGGGCCTGGGTGCTACAAACGTTGCTAATTTGTAACTCTGATCAGCTGAGGTCAGCAGAACATTCATTCGAAAGAAAGCGCTCACAGGCAGGCGCTCCGCTATGATAGCTTGTGAGCTCCTGCAATTACTTTCCATCTACTGCTCAGCTGTACTTTAGAGCAGAACCTGGATTTAATCATCCCCAGAACATATAGCTAATCCCTTTACTAGCACAGGTTTTCCAGGAGAAGGAGATGGCTGGTGAGTGTGGTCTTGGCTTAGAGGGCTGCGAGAATCTTTTGCTAGTATTTTACCAATTTGTGTTTATTTGGTTTAATTACTTCTAACTGTTGTATATGAATTTGGAATATATTTGTCAGTGCCTTTTAGACAATGAGCTGAATATAAATATATGTAACCTTCTTTGAAATCAGCCTCTAACTACCTAATTTAAAAAACAAATCAAAGGTAGCCTCGCCCACTGATGTGGACTAGAGGAATTACTGTAGGTGTAATTCATATGGAGCAAGGATTAGGTCTGGTTAATATCTGTGTGTGATGTGATGAAGGAAGCCCTAACCAAGACAGCCACATACCCAGATTCTTACTCCTGAACACAGTCTCACTGATTACCAAAGCAATGATATTTTAAATCAGTGATGAAAATTGCTTGTTGAACTCACGTCTCTCATACATTTCCGCTTCAATTAGTCTGAGCAGCGTATTAAGTCTGAGACCATGAATAGAACTTGATTTTTAAAATGTGCCAACATTTTGCTTTTTTTCATTTTAGATGAAAGCCATTGTCACTCACTCCCCCATTGTTATTGATGTCTGTGATTGCATTCTTGTTTGGGGGTGAAATCCCTCTCCCACCCAAAGTAGAGTTCAGGTCCCACTAGTATTCTAAGTGATACAGAGACTGTGGGAAATGGCCTGAATTTTACACTTAGTGCACGTTAGAAAAACAACAGTGAACCATGGTCTTGTAAATCCCTAGTGCTAAGAAAAAACAAGGAGTTAAATTACTTGAGACAGAAGGTAGCCATTAAATTAATGGAGACCTTTTCAAGGGTGACCTCTGGAGAAATGTAGGAGTTTCAAACCTAGTTAATTTCTTCCTCCTTAACTGCTGAAAGTTTCTATGAAAAGTCAGGCAATAGATAGGAGTTGCTTCTGAGATACACAAGGTGAACATTTTGCCTCCGATATTACAGGTTCAGCAGCGTGGAGGGGGAGGTACTATCATATCTAATAAATACCTTGTATGCTGCACTCTTCAGCATGGTATTTAAGCATCTAGATCTTCTCTGTTGACTGACGGGAGAGTTTTGATCCTTGTTCTAGTTGCCCAACAGGATCAGAAACGTGTACTGGGGACCTTACATCTCAGAGCTTTAAACTAAGGGTGAAAGGCACTGATTTTCTGAAACTTCACCATAATACTTATTTGACTATAGGCAAAAGAGCTTTTAGTCAGCTTCCTAGCTACACAAAGAGATCTATAATAGAGGCTATACACATAGGCTACATCTACAACAGACAGTTTTGTAGACAAAACTGGGGTTTGTCAACAAAACTGGTGGAGCAGCTACACACAAAATGTGTTTGTCAACAGAAACTGTGGACAAAAATGCTGTGTAGGCACTCTGGGAGGGGGGCCCTTTTGTCGACAGAATGGATCAAAAGATCGATCCACTTTTATGTGTAGATGTGATCTGTCAACAGAAGTTTTGTCAGAACATCTCTTCTGATAGTAAGTTCTGTGAACAGAAGATTCGAATGTAGACGTGGCCTATAAACAGTGTGACCATGACTGAAGTTAATGTGTTTCCCTCTTCAGCTATTCCATTCCCTCTCCACATAGGGCAGGTTCTTCCAAATTTGCACTGGTATCAAAGACTAAATTTAAAAATAACTCCTTAGAAGGTTTTATCACAATGTATCTATCCATTGGAATTCTTCTTCTGTTGGTTCCAGTGCCAACCTGCATTCTTCTAGACATTTGAATTGGTAAAGATTCATACTAGTGCTGTATGTGTGTGGGAAATTAGGGCTGGGAAATATGTAATTTAATTTGTCTAGCAGATTATGTACCTTGACATTGCCTTCATGCTTTAGGAATTATAAATAAGTAAGAAAACCAGAAGAAACACTTTTGATGATGGCTGGCAGTGTTGTAAAAGATTTTTATTAAAGCTTTATTTTGAAACATTTCTCTCTTACATAAAGTATTCTAAACAAACTATAAACATGTACCTAATCACAAACCATACACAGCATGTTGCCTGACCAATGAACCTGGAATACATCTCTTGTCTACTGTTGCAAATTAACAATTTGGGAAAATATAATTGCTTACAATAATCCCAGTTCCTTAAATTTAGCCATTTTAATCATGATTCTGAATACCCTGGACTATAATCTGACTTCACTGAGATCAGCATAAATTGAGATGATCCCAGATGTAATATATTTTAAAGTCAGTTGCCATTAAAATAATTTAGTCTGACCTTCTGCATAACTGGGCCATAGATTTTCACCTACCTTGTGTTTGAGCAAGAACATGTATTTTATGCCTCAGTAGGCAAAGGCCAACATTTTTAAAGCCGAGTGGCTAACATAAGCCTTGTAAATCCATACTTAGGCACTAATGTGGATTAGATTAATAACTTCAAGCACTTGAGTTTGAAATATCGGCCTGACTCTCAGAATTGGACTTGGTTGTACATATCACATCACTTCATTTTCTTTTTTAATTGTTCATGGTTACCATCTTATATTCCTGTCACTGGTTCCTCTATAGCAGTCCTTAAGCACACCCAGTAATAGGGATGTCGATTAATCGCAGTTAACTCCCATAGTTTACTTTAAAAAAATCACAATTTAAAAATTATTCATGATTAATCACAGTTCAGTTCCACTGATAAACAATAGAGTAGTTCAAACTTATATGTTTTGTATGTTTTTTCAATATTTTCAATTACAATGCAGAATACAAAGTTGTAATGCTCACTTTATATTGTTTTTATTACAAGTATTTGAACTATAAAAATGATAAACAAAAAAATTGTATTTTTCAGTTTTACCTCATAGACGTGCTGTAGACTGATCTTGTCATCATGAAAGTGCACCATACAAAAGTAGACTGTTATGTAACTGCACTCAAAAACAAACACTGTCAAACTTTAGAGCCTACTCAGTCCTACTTCTTGTTCAGTTGCTAGAGAAACAAATTTGTTTACGTTTGCTAGAGATATATGCTGCCCACTTCTCGTTTACAGGCTCACCTGAAAGTGAGAACAAATATTCACATGGCACTTTTTAGCAGGCATTTCTAGGTATTTACATGCCAGAGATGCTGAGCATTCATGTGTCCTTTTGTGCATTGGCCACCGTTGCAGAGGACATGCTTCCAGACTGAAGGTACTTGTTAAAAAAAAAAAAAAAAAGATTAGTTAAATTTGTGACTGAATTCCATGGGGGAGAATTGTGTGTCTCCTGTTCCATGCCGCGCAGCCCTAGCTGCTCTGGGTGGAGCACTGAACGGGAAGCCACCCTTGGGAGCTCGTGCCTGGCTGTGCCGCGTGCGTCTCTGGGCCAGGTGCCGCATCAGACAGTGAGCTACTCTGACCAGCTCACGCGTGGCCATGCTGTAAGCTGTTCTGGGCAGGATGCCACTTGGGGTGCCGCTCTTGGCCTCTTGCACTGGGCTTCACCACGTGCCCCTCTGGGCAGGGTGCCGTGCTGTTCTGGGCAGGAGAGCAGAGGAGCCGCCAGCTGCTCACATATGGAATGGAATGCTGGTTAATTGAGAAATCCGGTAATTTGAATACTGGTTAAAACAGTTTACTGTAGCCCGTGAGATGTCTGAAGATATCTGTGGCATTTGACGTTAGGTTTAAGAATCTGAAGCACCTTCCAAAATTTGAGTGACAAAGTGCAAAACACGGTTTCTGAGGACTTAAAAGAACAACACTGATGCGGAAATTACAGAAGCTCTGCCACCAAAAAAGAAAATCAGTCTTCTGCTGGTGGCATCTGACTCAGATATGAAAATGAACATATGTAAGTCCACATTGCTTTTGATTGTTTCTGAGCAGAACCCATTAGCAGCAGGGAGACATGTCCTCTGAAACAGTGGGTAAAGCATGAAGAGACAGGAAGCATTAGCGCAAATAGTACATACACGTTTTGCAATACTGGCTGCAATGTCATCTGAATGCCTGTTTTCGCTTTGAGGCAACGTTGTAAACAAAAAGCAGGTAGCATCAATATTTCTTGCAAATGTAAACAAACTTGTTTGCCTGAGTGGACAAGAAGTAGGACTGAGTGGACTTGTAGGCACTAACATTTTACATAGTTTTATTTTTGTCTGTACTTTTGTACCTAATTCTACATTTGTAAGTTCTACTTTCATGATAAAGAGGTTGTACTAAAATACTTATGTTAGATGAATTGAAAAATATGGTTTCTCTTGTTTTCTACAGTGCAAGTATTTGTAATAAAAATAAAGTATGCACTGTGCACTTTGCTTTCTGTATTGTAATTTAACTCAAGATATTTGAAAATGAAGAAAACATCCAGAATGTTTACATAAATGGCATTCTTGTGTTATTTAACAATGACAGAGGGGTATCCGTGTTAGTCTGTATCTGCAAAAACAACAGTAAATCCTGTGACACCTTATAGGCTAACAGCTGTATTGGAGCATAAGCTTTCATGGGCAAAGACCCACTTCATCAAATGCACAAAGTGGGTCTTCGCCCATGAAAGCTTATTCTCCAATGTAAGGTGCCATAGGACTTCTCATTTTTATTTAACAGCATGATTAATCATGACTAATTTTTAATCATGATTTTTTTAATCCCTTGACAATCCTGCTGAGTACCAATGGCTTTCAAATTTTAGAAGCTTTTAATTTCTGAAAAAATTGTTTAGCAGAATAATTGCATTTTTCAACTTCCTAATCCACATTAAATTGTTCCTTCTTTGTTTCCCAGCTAACACTACTCGAATATTCGAGGGGACCAGAATTGTTAAAACAGGAGTGGTAAGTAACGACAATAAATCATTATAGCAGATTGAAAAGCAGTTGTAAATTGTGCCATAACACCCACCAGGTGGCAGCATAATGTTGTAAATCTACTGCAGTCATTTATGAGTGTGTTATTTTTATTTAAATCCTGAGCAAAAAGCTTTAATAGCCTGTTTCACACATGGAATAGTTTTATAGCTTCATGATTCTATAAGCTTTCTTTGGAGAGAAAATATATAATCCTAATGATGTCTGAGAATATGTTTAATTTTGTTTAATAACTGAATGAACAGAGGTTCATGGAACGAGGCAATGGTTTGGCATATGGCATCCGCAGTCTTCCAGTGCTGTGGAAGTATCTACTTGTGCGTAAATTAGGCCTTAGCAAATTATTTATTTTAATTCTTTATTTCATTTTACTTGAGGCTGTTAGTATTAACTAAGGGAGAACTTTGAACAGCTCCTCTAATTCCACATACCAAAATCCTGAAAGTGCAGTAAGCAAATGCGTTTTACACCACTGAAGAATGCCTATTTTAGCCATTGAAAGAACATAGTTATATGCAGTTTTGTAATGTTGATCAAATTTATGGATTGAATTCATATTAGGACCTTAGACTAAGTACGTTATTTCTGGTATCACTAAGTCCAGTTTTGAATGGTGATACCCTTGCAACACAGACATCAAAAAAGAGTGTTTGACATTTTTTCAATAACAATGTAAAAATGTACTAGATGGACAATATTTACTGCCAACGTTGAATTCTGCAGCCCAGCTTTGAGACTAAGGGTGAGTGCCAGGGTAAAGCAGATTTCTCAAAACTATCGAGTTTGACTGACAAGCATTCAGAAGTTCAGATGCTTATTTAAAACTTGAGCTCAAGATCTCAGAAGAACTGGCTTTCCCTTGAGATCTCTAGTTCTTTGTGATTGCAGCTGGGTCAGAAATAATATCAGAGCAGCCTTTCTTGTTTGGCTGCAGCGTTTCAGCTTCCTGGCCTTGGCTGAAACCAGGAAGAGCAGGGGGATGTAAAAGGATTACGACTTAATGTTGTGAGGTTTTTAAATCTCCAAAAACATATGGGGTCATAGATATTTTATGGTTTGGACAAAGGGTCGGATCAGTGCCTCTGTCATCCTTGTTAGCTGTCCCTGATAAATACTTTGCAGAAATGTCTCCACTTTAATTTTGTCGATTGAACTCTTAACAGGAAACATCAGTGCAACGTGGTGGAATGGCCTGATTATGGAAGTAAATTCTAACCTCCGGTCTTCCACAGAATTCTTCTGTGTCTTTAGCCCAGTCAGTGAACTTCACTATCTTTAGGATGGTAACTACTACTGGCAGCCCCTGTAACAGCAAAATTCCTCGAAGGGGTTTCTAATGAATCGCCAGATTTTAATATGGGTAGATTGTGTAGGTACAAAGTTGATCATTTTAGGGCCAGACTCTGTCATAGAGCCAAACCTTAGCAGAGTGATAGTGACCTGTGCAGAGTAGATAGCAAACTGGGGAAAGAACACAGCTGAGGCCCCAAACCTACAATCCTATCCATATGGCAGGACTGCAGGGCTCTTTCTGAGAGGAAGGGACGCCCCATGTTTGTATCTGTTTATGGGAACTGGGCCATTATTACAAAATTAGGGGCATTATAGTAGCTGCTGCAGCACAGCTTTTATTTGAAAGTAAAATGTGCTTAAACATTTTAAACTCTTTTAGTGTCTGGTTTTAAGACTTGGCATCATGAAACTCGTTAAACTTGTAAAAGAAATAGGCTGCTTCCCCACCTCCCAACAGGAAATATTCTTCAAAAATGGCTGAGGAAGGACAATGGGGGAGCATAAAACAATGATAAGAGTCATGAAAGTTTGCTATAATTATTGTTTAGAAATGGTAAATGCAGGAATGTCAGAGGAGTGGCAGCAGTTGCCGGAGCCATAACTGGAGCTAGCTGAACCAAAGGGAACTCAAGTAACAATAGCAGGGTAGCTGTGACGTAAGACCTCCAATGGCAATTCCATGACCCAGGACAGAACACTCAGTGGGCCCCCCTACTCATACACAAGCCACAACCATGAAGACAGGGCCCATCTGACATTGGGGTGGTGCTGGGCCAGCATGGGCTGGTACTCAGCAAGCTGCCAGCTGCACTGCTGAGCTCTCTCTTCCAGCATGTCCAGGGTTTCCACATGCTGCCTGGCTGTCTTCACTGCTACCAGTACCACCCTGTGTACACCTGTGGCCCACTCAAACAATTTTAAAGGGGCCAGCACTCCTGGTCACTGCTAGAGTGTCACTGGCAGTAGTCAGGGGCCCCGGGCCCTTTTAAATCACCTCCACCTGCGGGTAATTATACCCCCACCCCACACACACATTGGCTTGTTTGCATGGACTGGCTGCTCAGGTATCTATCCAGAGTCCCTCGTGGGGTTGTACAGCACCTGGTACATCAAAGCTAACCAATATATGAATGTGGTTGGCCATCACGCCCGAATGCATTGCAGGCATATCTGGGTCATTTGCCTTATGACTTGTCAATGTCTATGCTTGTGAAGGTTCTGGGTGGGTTTGACTCCAGTTTGTGTAAATACCCGTGTCTCATTTGAACAGCATAATGGGCAGAATGGAGTGTTTGGAAAGAAAAAGAAAACGAAAGGAGAAAAGAACCGAGGTAGCATATCAGGTACCCCTACTGATGCTCTCTCTGGTGTGTTTTCTTCCCTTGTCCCCTCGGGTGGTCTCTTCAAGCCTACAGCTTCTCCTGCTTCTTCAGCTGACATGGCTCCCATCAGTTCTGGATCTTCCACCTGGACTTCTTCTGGCCTTCCTTTCTCCTTTGTTTCCATGGCAACTGGAATGGGACCTTCCTCCAGTGGCAGCCAAGCTACAGTGGCCTCCGTGGTGACCAGCACATTGCTTGCAGGCCTGGGGTTTAGTGGTGGTGGTATTTCCTCCTTTCCTAGCACTGTGTGGCCAACCCGCCTGCCTAGCGCTGCTTCTACCAGCAAACAGTCTGTCAGGCCGGTGCTTGCTACTCCTGAGGCTTTGTCTTCTCCAGCACCGGATAGTGATTCCGCTCTGACAAAGGACAATGAAGGAGCACAGGAAGGAGAAAAGGATGAGAAGAGTGAAAGTGAGGACGGCGAAAGGGAACAGGATGAAGAGGGAGAAAAGGAGTCTGAAAAGAAAGAGAAGAGTGCAGTGACAGAGGCTGCTGAGGTACAAAATAACACTGAGCCCACGCTAACGACCATTCCCCCTAACCGAACTGTAGAGACGGAAGGAAATAAAACCATACCTGGTCAAGAGCAAAACCAAAACGTTTTCCCAACAGATAGGAGCCCTGAAGAAGAGAGGGTTACTGAAACAGACACTCAGCTCCCACCTGTCCTCTCCACCCAAGTGCCACCAGCCTTCACAAATGAACATTCTGCAGAGAAAATCCCAAAGGGACCAGAGACAACATCAAGAGAAACTTCTCCCAAAGACCGCCGGTTTCCAGGGGAAAGTCCATCTGATAACAGGTTCATCACTGTTAACCCAGGTGAGAGATCTGGGGAGGGAGAGGTGGAAGCTGTGTTGATTGATCAGTGTTTCAGATTCACTTGAAAAAAGGTACAGGGACCAGAGGCCTCACTGACTGACCCCTCACACCATCCCATTAGCAGCACTAGAGTAAATCAGGGCAGGATTCAGCCCACAAATGATGTTAGAACTGGGGTGGGAGGAGCGGAAAAACCCAGCTGAGAGAGGTTATTGTGTTAGGAAATTACCCAGCCTCCAGTAAAAAATGTGTGCTCCTAGCTGCATAACGCAGTTTGGCAAGAAATTAGCCTCCAATATGGTTGGCTGCTTTAGGACTTTTGTTGTTAGAAATTGATATATCTAACTACAACTGTGAAATTATCCTTGAACAATGGCTGCTGTATCTTACGCACACGTGTTTTTCATAAGCGACTTGTGACACAGGTATGAAGTTATTTTATTTATGCATAAGTGTCTTGCTGCTCAGCACCGGCATATCTGGCTGGCTTCTTACTCACCGTACACTCACGGGCCTCAGTCCTGAAGGCTGATCCATATAGCTGATCCTTTGTATTTCACAGAGGCCCTGGAAGTTAAATGGGCTCTGCACAGGTATTGTTCACAGGAATCCAATCATAGGTTTTAATAAGCTCACTCTTTGAGTGACTGTCAGGTGACACATGTATGTTTGTGCACTGGTCTTTTAAAAATCACTGTTTATTTTGCAGAACTGTACCATGTTTTTGTAATTTTGTTTTTCCATCAACGCTTTTGTGGAGTAAGGATACCATGAAAAGGCCTCTTAAGTATTTATTTCTCTTTTACATTTATGAAGATTAAAATTCAGACCTTTTCGGCTAAGTTACAGCTCAGAATCAATTTCCACAGCTAAATTTAAAAAAAAAAAAAAAAACCCTCAAATCCTGCAATCCGTAATGATGTTTGCTAGAGAAATGCTGACCCCGCTCTACTGCTGCCACTGAGAACTGTTCTGCAAGAAAACAGATTAACAGCAGTGGTGTGGTCATGCTCTAACCCCAGTTATGCTGACATTCTTTATGCCGACTCTGCTGATTTTATAGCTTGCTTTCTCCTGCTCCATGGTCTCACTTGATGGTTTTCTTCAAAGTCAGCTCTTCCCACCATACATGCTTTAAAACGCTTGCACAGGCAGCCGGCAGGACCCCCCTTGCCGCCTTCTGGTTTTTTGTTGGGGATGAGAATGTGCACCCCGGCTGCCTTTTGCAGTGCTGACTCAGAGAGTAAGTCCATAAGACTGGTCACTGGGGAAGCTCAGTTTGAGCCCATGTGTCTTGCTCCATGAGGGGAATCTGCCTCTTGAATAGAGGTGTTGGGTTCTTCTCTCCCTCAGCTGAGCAATACCTAATGTCCTGATTTCCTTGAATGTCCAAATTCCATGTCCTTTGTGCAAGCTCTAGCAAAGAGCTTGATGGCTTCCTGCCAGTGTAATGTAAATGAGAGAGGAAATGGACAGATGGCTCCGATGTCCATCGGAAGACATATGGTTTGTTATCACATCAGTTTTTCTGGGGTGTGAGTAAAGGGAGGGGGGTTAAGAAAAGGGACCCGTTGCAGAGTGTGAGGAAGGTGAGAAAACGCTAATGCGCTGCCATATTTTCTTATGGAAGGGACTCACTAGCCTGACATGGCTTGCTCCCACTCTGTCTGACACATGGAGAGCCCATATGCCTGGAGGAATCTCTGGAGGGAGCAGGGGAAGTAGCTCAGGTGCAGTCCCAGGAGTCCGGCATGGCTTGTGCTAGTCAGTTATCAGGTCTGTGGGCACTGTTCACTTGGAAGTTGGCTGTGGGCTGTCTGGAAAGACAGAACGTGGAATGGACCTTACAAGAGACTTGACAGCAGTCAGAGCCGATATGGGTCCAGGCTTTTCACACATGTGAGGCGCATGACATCTTGAGATCAGATGTGTCCTCCTTGTCCTGGCTCAGGATATCTCAAAGGAGGCAAACTCCCTGTGAGCAGAGGTTTGTGCATTAGACCTTAAAGCCAAAGTTTCCAGACCATAGTGTTAGCAAGAGGATGTGATGAGCGACAAAATTTTCTGCCATCTGCAGGAATTGAGTCTGCTGGCATCACATACAAATTTGTTCAAGAGCAAGGGGAGGTCTAGCTTCTTTTTGGCTTCATGGCTGGATGGTACAAAGCTCCTAACATCAAACTTCAGGCAGCGTTTCCTTGGTTATGTCTTCAAACACATAGACAATGCACCCATCCCACCCGAAACACTACTCAAATACCCTAAAGTTACCTCGCTCTTTTCCTCTCATCTTCGCAAGCCCTTTATGCATGCAAAGAGACCCGTCCTTTGCTCATGCATGTATTTATCTTCAGTGAAACTCCTTGCAAGAGCAAACACCACTGTCTCAGCTGATGGTCTGTAAGCCTTAAGTGGCTTTTGGAGCATTGAGATAAACATGTCATTAGATAGAAGTTTGTGAAATTTTGCATCCTGCAGTGGGGCCAATAGCTGCCGTGGGCACTGGGGCAAGTTGGGAGGGGGCCCAGCTCCATGCCCTAGAAGGGACCTAGGACTTTCAACCCTCAATGGCACCGCACCCCCCACCCATCCACGTGCGATGACACAGAAGCATTGCTGTGGCATTTCAAAGGGACTTGGGGACCATCCCCTCCCATCAGCAGGCTTGGCATCCTTAGGTAGCGAGAGGTGGCAGAGGCAGTACCTTTTGGCATTGCTGAGAACTAATGCAGGTGAAGAAATGTGCCAAACGCTCCCAAGATGTGCAAAAAGAAAAGTTGGTGTCATTAATTATAGCTGCTAGAGCACAAACCAGCTTTTTTGGATCCTTCATTTGTCCAGTGAAGCAGAAAAGCAAAATTTTCTCTCAAGTTATTTTGCTGCAGGTTTTTTGAGTGGAAAATTGTATCCTTTTAAAGAGGAGAACCTTGTTTTATAACAATGCACACTTGCAAAATTAATTATAGGGAACCAAATTAGCAGAGTGTATGGAGCTAACTGAAAGGGAAAGCCCGCATGGGCGCAGATGACTAGTGGAACACAGGAACACATGAGAAATTATGGGGAAAGTGTGAGGCCAATTAGTACAGGAAGGCTCATTTTCTTTTAGCACTTATTTCACACGCACATATACATACATCTCCTGAGGCCATGGCATTATTTTCCGAATGACATTGCCCCTGCCCCCCTTCCCACCCTGCCACCCCCGCCTGGTGTTATTTGTCAGTGCTAATGGTTCCTTCTGCTCCTGAGCGCTTGCTCACATGCTCCTGTTTCCGTTTTTTGTTCATCCCGCTCTATTGTATTTTTTGCATCAGCCTAATTATATCTTGATCTGGAATGGTAAAATAAACAGCTGCTCGGAATTATGCAGGAGTTTTTAAATCTGACAAGGAGCTGCGGTTAGAGTGATATTCTGCACATAAAAGCATGACTCACTCCAAACATACAGTAGCTGATATTAATCACCAGAACTTTGATTTGCCATGTTGGAAGCTTAAACAAATACTGTTTGATACAAGATAATGTATTCCCTTTCCACCTTTGTCATCAACAGCTTTAGCATATTTTCAGTTGGTGCTTTAGACTGGGTTGTGAGTGTAGCTTGAAGACAATCTACATCTACATCCTTGCCCTGTGGGATTCCACTTGATAGGAAAGCCTCCCTATCCCTACTGGGTTACAAAACTTCACATACGTTTGCTCACAAGAGGGCTTGATAATGAGATCAGGTTGCGCATTCAAAACCTTATTTAGTCTAAATATAGAACTCCAGTGCTTTGGTTTTCAGAACAATCTTCAGCAGGGCTGAGGTTACAAAAGCCTTTTGGGCATAATCTCATTAGGATAATTAAACATCTGTGTAATTCTGTTTCTCCATATGTGGCAAGAATTATTAAGTTGTATTTCCATGAGCTGTTTTGCATGGCAAATTGTAGAAGCATGCAGTGATAGGGCATGAATGCAGGTAAATAGAAAAAATGGGCTATTGACATCAGTTTATCAAATAGTGAAATGACATAGGAGTCTAAAGCAGCATTCCCTGTAAACTGAGCACTTGGAAAGCCACCCAGGAGAGATTCAATTGCCACCCAGCTGAATAGCAGAGCTCCTTTTGCTGGGAGCATGTGTTTCTATGGTGGTGCACATACTTGGTGCAAATAGCAAAATTTATTCTGCCTCAGGATGGAAAAATTAGAGGGAATCCTGATCTAGAATAATGAACACTGAAAAAATGCCTACATATAAATAATAACAAAGAGGTAGCCGTGTTAGTCTGTACTCCAACAGAATAAAACAGCAGAAATGCAGCACTTTAAAAACTAACAACATGATTTATTCAGTGTTGAGTTTTGTGGGGCAGACCCACTTCATCAGATCGATCTCATTTCCAATACAGACTGACATTTATAAGAACAGAGGACCAAACCACATAAGCCGGTCAGTGAACACTTCAGTGGAGTGACCCATTCTGTTAAAGACCTGAGAATTTGTTTCCTAGAAAAAAAAGAATTTAAAAACAAATTACAGCAAGAAATTTATGAATTGGAATTCTTATTCAAATTTGACACATTAAGACGTGGTATGAACAGGAACATCAACTACCTCACACATTACAAGGACTGCGTCCCTTCGTTTGATGCTCCTAATTATCTCAGGCAGGACACTTAACATCCCCCCTCCCCTCATCCCCTTCCTTCAGTTCTATGTACTTGATTTGTCAGTTTTTATTGCAAGTTTTTGGTCCTCTGTATTCATGTCAGTCTGTACTGGAAATGAGATTGATCTGATGAAGTGGGTCTGCCCCCCGAAAGCTCATCGCTGGATAAATCATTTTGCTAGTCTTTAAAGTGCTACATTTCTGCTGTTTTATTTTTTATATAAACAAATAAGTAAATGAAATTCTGCATGACATTTTTACAACCACTTCTAAAATCTCGCAAGTGCCCATGCTTAGAATGACTGACGTTATCTTTGAGTGCTATTAACTGACCACACTGTAGCAGCGTGTAGTCACATTTACTCAAAGGCATGACCGGCAATTGCCTCTCATTTGAATGACTGGATAGGATGTGACAGCACTGCAGGGACAGTGACATTTGGTTGGATGAAGAATGCATCTATTGTCTTGGTTATCTATATCTAAAATAATATGATAAACAGAACTTTATCTGCGCTGGAGGTTATGCAGTGTCAGGGAATGATAAAGAGAAAGTTTCAGGAAAGTATAGGCAAGGCAGGTAATACATTACAGGCAACCGTAGCTTATTGTGACAAGTAGCATTACTTTTGGAGAATAAACATTTTTATGTTCTCAGTGAGAAAGCTTTAGAGACTAGAATTTTCCGATTGTAGATTTCCTCATTCTCCCATTGACCTTTGTCAGTAAATCCCCCTGCCAAAGCACCCTTTGTTCTCTCTCTCTCCGATTTCCTGTGCCAGGTCCTGAAATAGATGAAAGTGCTGAATAAGTGTTTCTCAGGAAAGTGATTGTTATGGATACCTATGGCCTTTTGCACACTGAGAAGTAGACTGTGAGCTGTGTGAGCGCATATTGTGTAGGACTTCCTCAAGCAGATATGCTATAATAGTTTTTATTCCTTCCTACTGGGATGAATTCCAAGCCAGTAAAAGGCAAACTGAATTAATTCAACAATGACATATGCCACTGGAAACTGTTTACATTTCTTAGCAAAATTAGAGTTTTCTCGTCCATGATTTTTTTAAATGCCGAAGTAAAGCCTATCCTGGGCACAGTTACAAGGATATGTTATTTGCTGTACCGCTGCTTGGTGCTCTCAGTATAGGATGCAAGTTTGAAAGGCTGTTTTTTGTAGGTTTGCAGAGAAGTTGAAGCTGAGCATCTTTATTTTCTGTGTAGCGTTGCTTCGACATTGTTTCACATTACCCAGCATGATGCCTTTTAATCTGCTTCTCTTCCCGACTGACGAAAGACACCTGCTGGCAGTCCAGATGTACTGCTAAAGTCTTCTAGCATCACAAGTCTTCACATAGCAACTTTTGCTGATGTTTTTATTTCAGTTCACTCCAAACATTGTTTAAGCAGTGAAAAACACTTAGAATTTCTCTTCAAAAGCAAGAAACGAAGTTTTTCTCTCTAGTGGCAGATTTCCCCGGGAATCTCAGCCTCAGCCATCAGCGTAAGTGAATTGTGCTTGCTGCGCTCCCTTTTAACACACTGAGTTCTTCTTTTCACATCTGCGGCACAACAGGTAGCAGAGGTTAGATAAGCACGGTTTCCCCTGATGGAAAAGTAAAGGTAACATCATGAATATTACACATGCACTGTACTTAACTGTGGCAGGTCAAAACTCAAGCCAGACTGTGTTTGCTAAGTGATGTAAATTATTTCATGCAAATTGAAGTATAATTTTATACCGAAGCATAAGGAGAGGCTCATGTATGGAACATTCAGCTGGTAGGAAAGAGATGAAATAATGTTTTATATGGCAAAGGGTTGTGGATGGTATTTTGCTTTCCTAGTAAGTTTCAGGGAACCATGTATTTTAATTTGCTCTTCTCTACCGGTCTGATCAATAGTATTCCCCCACCGCCCCGCCCTTGGGTTGTGGTGCTTAATTGTTTTCAAAGCAATTAGAGTTCCATTGATGAAAAGGATTTCCTTGCTCTGAACTATTAAATGAAATCAAATCTGTCTCTTAATAGTAATTCATCGTTGGTCTATTGCAGCGTCTGAGCACGCAATGTGGTATGGATTATAAGCTTTATATATATTGCACTCATGCTAAATAATAACTGTGAATAATGTTTCTGAGACAAAGTTAGCACAAAGCCGGTGCAGTATGCAACCTTTGTTCACTGAAGTTAGAGACTTAGGAAGGAGACTGGTTACTCCTCTCTCTTATGATCAATTCTGCACTCAGTACACGTTCACATTCCCCCCAAACATCCTTCTGATTAGCACCTCATTTAGGCTTTCCTGTGAAAGGGCATTACCTCCATCAACCTCCTTCTTAAAAGTAGAAGGATTTCTTGCTGGGCTTGCAGCAGCCTACCCACTTGCTCTGTTTTCAGCAGCCTGGCAAAAGCATTTACAATTAACCTTTACTTTTATGTTGTTTGAATTTTATTCCTGCCCATGGAGGAGTATAAGCTAAACCCTATTAAAATAGAGTCTGACTTCATATTACGTGACAGCTGGTGGCTTCCAATACAGCTGTGTTTTGCCTACCTATGGCGAAAAGGCAATTATGTTTCTCTAGTAGGACTGGCTGCTGTTTGAGAAGAGATGCTAGTACAATACTGAACAAGGGCCTGAAATTACACTAGTCAGAGAAAACACACAGGGAGGGGCAATAAACAAAAAGTCAAGTGTATATTGGGGTTTTGTTTGTTTGTTTGTTTCGATCTGGAGCTATTTACCTTCTTCCTTATACTGCTGCTTCTAACTGATAGTTGAGGAGCATTCAACAAGATGTTGGCTAAGTAATGCAGAATGGCTGAAATGGCAGCAAGTAATTTGTCTTTTACACCATTGTGTGAAAAGTTTTCATTTTTCGACATTTTTTGAATTTGCACAAATCACAGAATAGTTTTAAATACAAGCTGGTCCTTGTAACATTAGTTATCTTGGGGCAGGGGCAGTCTCTTGCTTACAGTGCCTAGAGCTGGGGTCTGCAAGCTGCAGCTCTTTAAGGACTTTTTTGTGGCTCCCAACACTATAATTGCAAAGTTAAAAACCCTTGTGTTGATTTTTGATAAACAGTGAATGTCTAAAAGCCCAATGAACAACTCCCATCTAAATAGCAAACGATACATGATCTCGAACCATGGGGTAACTCCCCCTTTAATATGTGCAGTGCATTGTGGGATATCATACTGTATCTGTGGTTTGATTGTATTGCTAGTAAAGTCGTGCTTTTGAAAAGGAAAAGGAATCTTGCAGCGTTCCTGCTGTGAAGGGCAACTCACGTTTTAAGAAAGAGAACTGAAATGAAACGTGAAGTAAAATTTCTGTAATTAATGTAGGTTTGGGAGTGAAAGTCAGGAAGACAGTGGTGCAAACACACATACATGTAAAGAGTGAGGAAACAGAATGTGTAAAAGGCTTGTGAATATCCTGCAGTAAACACATATCACCTTATAAATCATTGTGTGTGTGCCCTATTCTTAAAACGGGTTACAAAAGTACAGTTTGATGTTATTTATTAAGGACCATCTTATAGTCACATGCACGGTGGCTCTTGAATTATTGAGTTTTTACCAAATTTGTAAAAAAAATGGCTCTTCCTGCTATTTGGGTTGCCGACCCTGACCTAGAACATTAGGTCCCAATACCTGACTGGGGATCTAACTTCTTGTGTGCAGGGCCCCAGTGTTATTTCTGTTGGCTCATCCTGATCTCCAATGCAGGGCTGGAGCTTGCAAACTTCAATGACCAAGCAGAACTTGTAGTTTATTGGTGTGGGAGAACAACGTATGAGGGTAATGCTTGGATCCTGTTTGCAGGGTCCTGCCCTAAAATTGTGGGAAAGTAAAGTTAAGATTGGAAGTAAGTACACTAGTAGAATCCAACCGTTGTGTTATGTATGTATGACACTTTCATGCTGCAATGCTTTCATAAAAGTGAAGGACTGAGTGACACCCTTTATTGAAGGTCCATTCTCTGATTGTTTGCTCACATCATGTGAACTGGAGTGATGGCAGGTTTAATTTTGAGTATAAATGTATCCATTGTAGCATCATTCTTTTTACTGGTACTGATTATGTCTATTACATGCTTACTGTGCAGCAGACAAGAATAGCTCCAGTATGGCAACCAGACCTTCTCCTGGCAAATTGGAATGGATCATCCCTCTGATTGTGGTGTCAGCCCTGACCTTTGTGTGCCTCATTCTTCTCATTGCCGTGCTGGTTTACTGGAGGTGAGCCCCCTTCCTTTTGCTTGGGAACTGATTGTGATTTAAAATACTTTTTGGACTGTCTTTTTAGTATGTTCCTGTGTTTTTTTTTATTTTACCGGCTGTGACGATGATGGATATATTAGCTATCTCTAGCTGTGTCAGGACAACTGTGTTGGTTAATTGTTTGAAGTATCTCAGGTACTGATTTTTGCATCATGAAGATGAGATTAGTAGCAGCAATGTCAGGCGATTCCTCAGTTAGCTTTCCTTAAATAGCTGTAAAAATGCACGTCATTTGTGACCTCCAGGAATGATATTTTCAAAAAGGCTCTCTGAACTGAGGCTCTGAGTTCTAGGCCTGTCTTGGCCACAGACACACTGTTTGGTTTCAAACAATTCCCTGTGGGACCTTGTGCCTCAGTTTTCACATCTGTAAAGTGAGGACAATACTCCTTCTCTACCTCATAGCAGGGTTTGAGGGACTAGCTCTGCAAGGTTAGTGAGAGGACGAGGCACTACTCTAATGAAATGCATAGCAAAGCCCGTGGGAATGAAATACACCACAAGTGTTTTCAGATTGCCTCTTCTGAAGAGATCTTATTGGTTGTGCCAGTCTGGCTACGTCTACACGTGCACGCTACATCGATGAATAACGTCTACACGTCCTCCAGGGCTGGCAACGTCGACGTTCAACTTCGACGTTGGGCAGCACCACATCGAAATAGGCGCTGCGAGGGAACGTCTACACGCCAAACTAGCACACATCGAAATAAGGGTGCCAGGAACAGCTGCAGACAGGGTCACAGGGCGGACTCAACAGCAAGCTGCTCCC
The DNA here is from genome assembly GCF_033958435.1 of Carettochelys insculpta. Classification (NCBI taxonomy): domain Eukaryota; kingdom Metazoa; phylum Chordata; order Testudines; family Carettochelyidae; genus Carettochelys; species Carettochelys insculpta. The sequence goes on along the minus strand of NC_134147.1, from coordinate 45,991,058 downwards.
TTAAAGGGCCCCTCCCAGACACAGTTGCACTAAACAACACAAGATTCACAGAGCCGACAACTGGTTGCAGACCCTGTGCATGCAGCATGGATCCCCAGCTGCCGCATCAGCAGCAGCCAGAAGCCCTGGGCTAAGGGCTGCTGCACACGATGACCATAGAGCCCCGTAGGGGCTGGAGAGACAGCGTCTCTCGACCCCTCAGCTGATGGCCGCCATGGCGGACCCCACTATTTCGATGTTGCGGGACGCAGATCGTCTACACATGCCCTACTTCGACATTCAACTTCAAAGTAGGGCGCTATTCCCATCCCCTCATGGGGTTAGCGACTTTGACGTCTCGCCACCTAACGTCGATTTCAACTTCGAAATAGCGCCCAACACGTGTAGCCGTGACGGGCGCTATTTCGAAGTTAGTGCCGCTACTTCGAAGTAGCGTGCATGTGTAGACGCGGCGTCTGTGTGTCAGTTTCGTGATGGGCATAATCATTCTGTGAACTAGTTTTAGCGTCAAAGAAATTATCTCACTTTAGACCTAAGACAAATTTGATTGTATATTGTAAGTTCTGTCGCCAAAACTGCTATTTAGCAACCGAATAGTGAGAATGTTCATATTTCAATGTGACTTTTGTCAGAGAAAACCACTCAGTTTTGTCAGCAAAACACTCACCCACCCCTCTCACAAGACACATTTTTCTTTTCCCCCCTCCCATTATTGTCAACAAAGTCATGGTAGGCACTGATGTTTGTTTGGTTGACAGAACTGGCCTCCACCAGTATCCCACAATGCCTGTCCTGACCACTCTTCACAGTGGTTTGATCTCTGCTGCCCTGCAGGCATGCGCCCCTCCCCTTTCAAAGTCCTGGGAGGTATCTAACAGCTGAGTGAGCTGCTCCATTTGGGGAGCAAACAAAGAGAAAATCATTGGACTGCTCCTCTTCTGCCCCACACTAGCAGTACAGCAGCAGGCAGACAGCTGCTGCAGTGGGAAGAGACAGATTGTAGTGCTGCTTTGATATTCCTCAACATGGAGAGCTCACAGAGCTAGTCATGATGCTGCTCCTGGCAGCTGAGGAGGCTGTGGGAGAACTCAGGAGTCCCAAGATGTGCAGAGATCAGCTCTGTCTTCCCACCACAACGTCCTGTAGAATACATACCCACAGTGCATTGTTTACGCTGCCAATGGTGGAGCCCTGAAGGTGGACATAATCTGTCAACAGCGAGAGGAAGTTTGGACACCCTGGTGATTTTTGTTTTGTCTACTTTTGGGTGTTGAGAGAAATTTTGTTGACAAAAGTTGGTAGTGGAGACATACCATGTGGCATCCTTCTGGATGTACCTGAAGCTACTGCATCTTTTGTATTCTGTTAAGATAAAGTTATTCGATAGTTTACCTTAGCACGTACTTCTGTGCAATCAGAGCTGGAGCAGCTGAGGAGAAGGCTGTCCTACATCAGTTAGGGCCAGCTGATCCCACACAGGGCTACCTTTATAAAACCCTTTCCCATGCAGGGCAAAGGGAGAGTGTGAGAGGTGATTAAGGAGAATTTAAGAGGTGAGTGTGGAGAAGGAACGAGACTCGGAGGAACAACAGAGACCGTAGAGGAGGAGAGGCTCAGTAACCCAGGGCTGGGCTGCCCCAGTCCCCCGGACCCTGAGGTTCAACCAGAGACTGTGGAGAACTGGTCAGCTGGTGGAGCCAGTCAAGGAAGGGGACTTGCTGCTGCGGCTGCCACTACCTGAAGGAGGTACCAGTGGGAAGTGATATCTGGGGAAGTGGCCGAGGGAGAAGAGCTGCAGGGGTCAAGGCGAAGGGAGTCAGCCCTCACCGGTAACAGCCATCCAGGTCCCTGGGCCAGAACCCAGAACGAGTGGGTGGTAACGGGTACCAGCAAGGGTAACGGGGTTCCTATGGTGGGGCCAGTGGGCTGAACAGAAGGCCTGGGGCCCAGGAATGAGACTGACCCCACCACACGACCCAGATGTTAAGATGGAGTAACCAAGGCTAGGGTATGGGAAAGAGCTGTTTCCAGGTTTTAGCACAGATCAGTGGTATTGGATTTAGTGCAGCGTTCACCGCTGATGTTGGCAGTACCAATATTCATTTCAGTTTGGGTCTGTATCAAAAGAACTGAAGTTTTCACTGTTAGTCTTTTAAAACATGTTTCTTCAGTTTGTTAAGCACAGATTTGCAAAGATTTAACCTAGTTCAAATGTCAGTATTGGTAAATACAAATAGTTTATTTCAAAAAAATGTTTAAATGGGGCACGGGAATTGTAGTATAATTCAAAATCCATCTATTTTAATAATCTTCCTTGAAGAACCAATTAGGGAACTACCAATATATCTTCTGAAACATCTTCTTTGAGCACCGATTAATTGGCCATCTTGATGGATCTGGAAAGTTCAAAGAGGCAATAATGCTCCCTATTAAAATCTTTTCAATTAATGGATGAAATAATTATCATTACTATGAGGCTTTTGTGAATACATAGTAACCTTAATTAATTAAAAGATTAAATTGCAAAGACTACAGTGACACCCATTGAAGCTGACCTTTTTCACTGTACATCTTTTTCTCTAAAATCTCACATTTTTCCTGCAGATACACAAAAGGGCACATTTCTCATCCATGCAACACCATTGAAGTAGATAGTAGAGTGTGTGTGCGTGCGTGTGCGTGTGTGTGTGTGACATTAGAAGTTAACAGACTTGCGGTCTAAACAGAGTAGGAATTAATTCAATATTTTGTGTATGAAAGCTCTTGAGACTATGAAACTAGTATATAAGTGCAATAAGAAAGGTCGTGGAATGATTTAACAAGGTCTGTAACACCAGCAGTATGCAGTGATATTTCTGACTGTACAGAGCATTGTCAATGAAGTGGTTACACTTTACTTTGAGTGCCCTTTTCAGTTTCTCACTTTCCTTAGGAAAAATAAAATGTTTACATTAGAGGGCATTTAAAATAAGACAAAACCACCCATGAGAGCTAATCTGAAATTAGCAAATTATTTCAAAAAATTAAGATAAAGTGGATATTCAGAACGAAATGCATAAAATGAAATGATCAAGATATGGAATTATGTTTGCAATAAGGTCATCAAAGCAGATAGCATGAAAATCAGACTGAGACAGGTTTTTCAGAGTGGCAAACATGCTATTGAAGTATGCAGCACAAAGAACAGTTGTTGAGGAAAGATGACCCTCCAGGGGACAGGCGTGTTGGTGCAAGTGGTCTTTTCCTGTCCAGCAATTCTTTGTTCTTGTGTGAGAAAAGCATTAGGAAACTCCTTCAATCAGACCAGATGTGGGTCACCCTTTAGCAATGCATTTTGAGGGTAAAGCAACTCGATATTTTCACTTCTGCACTTTTGGGCATTTGAGAGATTACATGATTTGCAAACAGAGGTGACATAAATAGAACATTGAAGCAGAGAAAAGCCTTCTGGTTGTTTGTATTGTATTTGTGCCCTGGTAGCTAGAAGTCTAAACAAGGAGTTAGATCTGTTTTGTTTGTGACTGTAGATAACAAAAGTAATTCTGTTCTGATCCTTTGTGGCTGTCATTTCATGTTGTGTAAAGGAAATGTTTCATATTAACATGTAAATGTAAGGGAACGGTTGGAAAATTAAAAGAGCAAGACAGTCTCAGTTGTTCTAAGCTTTTCCTACCTTCTGAGGTGTTGAACTTAGGTATACTAGTCACTAGGAAACCATTACCACTGGAGATATGAGAGTGGCTTGTTCCCCTTCTGTTTGAGATATGCAGGGGCAAGTTGTGCTTCCTGCTGCCTTTGCCTGTAGGAGACTGGACAGCTGGAGACTGTGACAAGATTGATCTTTGAATGGAGGAGTCATTTTGTTCTCTCCAGCACTTCTACAATCTAAAGTCATGAAAAGACATCCAGCAATTTTGGCCTCTTTTTTACACCCAGTTTCTTAGTCTAAAAATATTTTTAATAAAGCTGCAGCGCAAAGAGGGCTTTATTTCTTTTTTGCATTATTATAGAAGTGAATAAAATGTCCATATAAAGAGGCTGAAAAAATACCGTTTTCTGGTACTCCAGAATAATGAGTTGGTAGCTTCCTCAGCTATCCCTCGGACAACCAGAAACTTGGTGTTGGTTGTGAACCACTGGTTACTTGAACAGGAGGCATAAGAACTTCATTTAACATTTTACTTTTTTATACGTTGTTCAAACAAACCCTTATTCCCATTTGAGAAGGAGTTTGGCAGTCAGATCTTTAATGTGAATGGAGAGCTCTAACTGATAAGTCAGTTCACACAAAGTCTAACACAGAAGCACTGTTTTATGTCTGGAATGAGAGGCATTAGTAGAGTAGCAAAGGAAAATTAGCCCAGTTCTTATCTGTACTGTGCTTGGGTTAGTAGTATCCCTCTCCTGCTAAAAAAAAGTATGTGGTCCAGTGACTGTGCATTCAGGAACACTGAAGAAAAGTGAGAGGCCGGGAATGGGCACTCACACCAGTGTGCAGGAAGGCCATCTAGACAGTTAGTTACTATGCGCAAAAGTACTGATGGGAACAAACTCTGGCTATGTCTATACTAGGGTTTTTGGACAAAAGTGGCATTTTATTGACAAACCTGGGGATCATCCAGATTCCCAAAGCATTCGATTGACAGTAAATTGAAAGAACACGCCACTTTGTGAACAATCTTATCCCGCTCCCCACGAGGCGTAACGCCTCTGTCGACACATATCTGTTGACAGTGCCGGTGTGGATGTTCCAGGGGCCCTCTGTCAACTGGCAGGTCTTCCAGGATACTGGGTAGCCCTGCCTGCTATGCTTCCAGTTGGCTGTTTTGTCGATCCTCTTGGCAATTTGGCAGCAATCAGTTGACAGAAGTTTTGTTGGAAGAGATCTTCCAACAAAAATTTCTGTTGACAAATTGCTAGACATAGACCAAGAGTTTGGATGTGCTTATGTGTCCATAGGTTCCTTTTCTCTGTCCTCTGAGGGCTTGTCTACACTGCCACTTTTCTGCACTGCAGTTTGTTCACACTGGGGTGTGAACACCCTGTCCCCGAAAGTACAGCAAGTTACAGCACTGTAAAGTGCCCATGTAAATTGGCCCCAAGCACTGATTTAATATTTTAAGTGTAGACATAGCCTGAGAATTGCAGGAGGTATTCCATACTCCTAGCCTCCAGATGTGTGTGTGTGTGTGTTTAAAAGAAACTGCACACAACTTTTCATACAGCAAGCTGATTGGCTGTATCATGCTGTGCCCCGATATGACGCAAGTCATATCTATGGTTACACATCTGATTTCAGTAATCTTTTTTGGAGATTAAACCTTAGCATGGTAGTACTGGTATCATTAATCATTAGACCTGTGAAGGCAGGCATGGTAGTTGGTGTGGCCAGTTTGTGTGTTGCTTCCAGCATGCTCATTGTAGTTCTGTTTCACAGAGGTTCAGGGAGATGGTCACATTCTGGGAACACATAAAATATTTACCTAATCAATGAGTTCTTGTCTCTTGGGCTTTGCAGCGTGGGGAGGGACACCTATTGTGTGTGATTGGTGACCTTTCGTTGTCTGTCTGATGTTTTTGTTTGTAGCTTTTATTCTGGACAGTATCATGCCAGAGACCAGTTTAAAGTGGGTAGAATACATAGACACTACTAAGAAGCAATTCACATTTTAGAATTTTAGCCAACAGCATTTTTTAAATAGGAACTAAATTATATCCATTTCTCATTTTCAGCTAAGAGGAGGAAATTAATTCACAAGTATAGCTTGAGAGGTTTCTTTTTCCTTCTTTTCAGCGGATACCATAATTCACCTCTGAATTATTGCAGTTGTCAACATTCTGATCCTGAAGACAAAGCAGGAATATTATATTCCCTATCATATTAAATCAAGCTGTTTACACAGGGCTAATATGTTTACATTGAGGAGGGATTTCTGGAGCAACACAGCTGCTGCCTTTCAGAGAGCAAAGGAAACTTGCATTACTTGGTTGTAATCATGTGGTTGTTGAGCTAGCTTGGGGAAAAAGGATTTCAACTTCCTTAGGCAAAAGTTCTATAGGACCTTTTATTTATATATATTAATAAATTAATTTTAATAGCATCCAAAAGAGATTAATAGTGAGTGAGGAGCTCTCAGTTCTGTGCCCTGTTCTGTCCCTGATTCATTATATGACCTGGACAAGTTGCTGAGAATTTGGCAGTAGTATCGTAAAACTCCAGGGTGTGTCTGTGCTTACTGTGGATTCAATGCACCATGATTGATCTACTGGAGTTTGATTTTGTCATGTTGGTGAAGATGCAGCAAAGTTAATCTCTGTGGGCTCAGCCGTCAAACTTTACTCTGGGACATGAGCGCGAAGCCGCAGAGCCCCAATCTATACCAGGGAACAACCTTGATCCTGATACGTCGAGTCTAGCTATGCTAATGGCATAGCTAGAATTGCATATCTGGGATCAACTTTGATCCTTGTAGACCTGACCTCATTGACTTCAGTTAGGAGCAAGCTTAGTGCCTTAATAGCTCAGTACCTGTTTCCTAACTGGTGTATTAGTGATAAAGCACTTAGCTTTGTTTGGAAATCTGCAAATAAAAAGTGATAGGTAAGAGCCAGATCCTACTGTTTTAATTATCACTACTAATGTATGTTTTCTAGGAAAGCAACCATTCAGTATTAAATTCTGTGTTATAGCCTGTCTTTAAACTTGTTTGAAATGAGGAGAATATCTGTCTGACCACTGCTGGAGCTATTACTTAATCATTCTATGGATTTAGCTTTTTGAGAAATCATGATATTGTATTTTGTCTGCTGTATTTTGCTGAAAAGCGAATATTGCTTGTTATGTTGCAAATTCACAGCATTTCTAAAATTGCTTGTTTAGTTTAATAAGAAAACCAATTTTCAATTTACATAAAAATCTTCCTGTCTCTATTGAAGGTCTGACTTTTGGAAGACACTGGGTAAAATTTTGAAAGGCCCCCCATGTCCCATTTTCAAAAAGGACTTAGATATCTAACGAGAACAACAAGAAGTCCTGTGGCACCTTATAGACTAACAGATCTTTTGGAACATAAGCTTTCATGGGCAAAGACCTGCTTCTGTCTCATGCATCTGATGACATGGGTCTTTGCCCATGAAAGCTTATGCTCCCAACTATCTGTTAGTCTATAAGGTGCCACAGGACTTCTTGTTGTTCTCAAAGATACAGACTAACATGGCTACATCTCTGATACTTAGCTATCTAAGTCTCCTTAAAAGTCAGTTGGACATAGGTGCCAAATAGCCTATATCATTTTTTGAAAATAGGACGTAGGTTCAAAAGTCACTCAGGTGCTTTTGAAAATGTTACCTGCCCTCTTGATGGAACTAAATACTGATATTTTGGGCAGAGAATGGCCAGAGATGAATGGTTTTGGTACAGATCCAATCTTTTCCAAAATGAAGCCGGGGAGGAGGCATACACATCCCTGGACTCCAGTCAGTCTGTGTTTTCACTGGCCCAGGAATTTCAGCAGAAAACTGGCTGAGCTGTTCCCAGTCCTCTGCATAGTGAAGTGAGACTCGGTTGTTTGGTTAGAGCCCAAAAGTGAACCCATTGCTGAGTATCTTCTCTTCTCCCTGCCACTGGGGTCCTTTAGATCTGTGCTTCTTTGGCCTCTTTAGCAGTGGTACCTTCTTTCATAGCTGCTGCCCTTCTTTCAGCAGCAGAACATAGACTCAGCCACCACTACAGTCAGCCAATCCGCTCCTGCTCACCTGACTCCTTATCAGGTGACTCGACTCATTGTCTCCCACCCAGCCAAGTGGCAGAATCTCACACTGAGGTGGTTGCATCGTCAACCCTGTTAAAGGGCCACAGCTCATTATAGAGTTATAGAGGGTATAGCCCTCAGATCTGGAGTTTATCTTTTCTGATGTTAGATGGCCCACATTTAATATTGTGTCTATCCACAGACTGGGTGTTGAATGGCCAATAGTGTTGCAAGCTTCTCCCACACTGCCCTGACACAATTAAGCAAAACACCCTTCTGGAGGGACAGCCACCTCCAGAAAATGAAAAGGTAATTTAGCTCTTGGTGCCTCTGCTGAATCTTCCAGGAAACGAGAAGGTATAATTAGAGCTCGTTTCTGTGATGTAAGTAGTTATCCACAAGAAACTGTTTGATGGTCTCAGTCCAGAAGGTAACAATGCTCAACATTTCCAAAGTGGAGCTGAATCATTGCCCTAGAGCTGATAGTCTCTGTCTAATTGCCAATCACCTGAGAGAGCCATTTATTGTTTCACCAAATATTATTTGCATTGGCACAGCCACTATTAATAATGGCTTTCAATAAAACCTGCCGAATTCTGAAGGCTTCCCTGTTTGCCCGTCTCCTAGATTAGTTTGGCACACAGCTGGTCCTTAACATGGAAGAACCACAATACAGTCTTCTAATTAAAACTTGGTTTTGAAGTTGCTCTGTATTGAACTTTGAAAACAAGCTGTTTGAACACAACTTGTTTTTTTGCTCCGTTTTTTGTGAAACATTGCCATTCTAGAGCCTTGTAATTGCCCAGTCATTCTAACTGTACAGAATAGTTTGCTTCCCGAGATTGGTCTAAAACGTTATTCCCTATAGATTCTCATTAATTCAGAAATTAGTGGCTCGAGCAACCATTAACAATACAGTAAGCTACAGATATGGTTGTACTGCAACACCTCAGGTGCTGATCATTTATGAGGATGTCACGTCAGCATGTGGTCAAGTTCCAGTGATGTCAATGATTTTGAAATACATGCTAAATGTTAAGGACATAAGAATGGCCACTCTGGGTCAGACCAGTGGTCCATCTAATCCAGTGTTCTGTCTTCTGACTAGGGTTGTCAGCCCTCCAGGATTGGCTTGGAGTCTCTAGGAATGAAAAAAATTATCTTTGCCTAAGTATTATGTCATGTGATTACATCTCCAGGAATACATCCAAGCAAAACTGGCAACCCTGCTCCTCAGAGTGACCTACGCCAGGTGCCTCAGAGGGAATGAGCAGAAAAGGCAGTCTCCTTGTGATCCATCCTGCACTGTCCAATCCCAGCTACTGTGAATCAGAAGCTAGGGACACAGAGAGTATGAGGTGGCATCCCTTACACCATTGGCTAATAGTCTCTGAGGCATCTGCCCTCCTTGAACTTACCCAGCTCTTTTTTGAATACAGTTATGGTTTTGGGCTTCACAACACCCACTGGCAATGAATTCCACAGGCTGACTGAGTGCAGTGTGAAGAAATGCTCATGTTATATGAAGGACTAAATTACAGTGTCTTATTCATTTTTTCCACAGCATTCATGATTTTATAGGCCTCTTTCATAATCCCCTTTAATTGTTTCTTTTCCGGATAGAATAGCCCCAGTCTTTTTTAATCTCTCCTCTTGTGGAAACTGTTCCATATCCCAATTCCTTTTTGTTGCCCTTTTCAATTCTAATATATCTTTTTTGAGATGGGATAACCAGACCTGCATGCAGTTTTCAAGGCATGGATTAGCATAGAGCCACTGGGGATACTGTATTTTCTGTTTCTTTATCTATCCCCTACCTAATAGTTTTGAAGATTCTGTCCATTTTTTACTGCTACTGCACACTGAGTGAACTTTTTTTTTTTTTAATGTACTATCCATGATGATGCTAGGATTTCTTCCATGGGCGGTAACAGCTAAAACAGACCCCCATCCTTTTGTATGTATGGTTGGGATTAGGTTTTCTAGTGTGTTTTAGTTTGTATTTATCAACGTGAAATTACATATGCTATTTTGTTTGCCCAGTCACCTAGTTTTGTGAGATCCTTTAGAATCACTTTGCAGTTTGCTTTATACTTAAGTATCTTGAGTAGTTTTGCATCATCTGCAAACTTTGCCATCTCGCTGTTAACCCCTTTCTCCAAATCATGTATGTATAAGGTCTGGGTCCAGTACAGGCCCCTGGGAGGACACCAGTATTTACTTCTCCTCATTCTAAAAACTGACCATTTATTCCTACCCTTTTTTTCCTGTCTTTCAACTAATCCATGTGAAGACCTTCCTGCTTACCCTATGACTGCTTAATTTAAGACTCTTTGGTGAGGGAGCTAGTCAGAGGCTTTTGAAAGTGCAAGCACACTCCATTTACTGGATTGTCCCATGTTGTTTGACCACATCTAAGAATTATATTAGTTGAGACATGATTCCCCTTTGCAAAAATCATGTTGACTCACCCCCAGAAAATCACGTTCACCCGGGTTTCTGATAATTCTGTTCTTTACTATAATTTCAACCAGTTTGCCTGGTACTGAAGAATTATTTCCCTGTAAATTGACAACATCACATGTGGAACCTTTCTTACAAATTGGTGTCACATTAAGTAGTCATCTGGTACAGAAATGGATTAACTGATGGATTACATACCACTGGTAGTAGTTCTGCAATTTCACATCTGAATTCCTTTTGTATGAATACCAGCTGGTCCCCAAGACATTACTGTATAATTTATCAGCTTTTTCGAAAATCAACCCTATTGACTCATCAGTCTGGGTCAATTTCTAAGATTTGCCACTAAAGTGTTATGCTGAATTGGGGTGAACTTAAGCACAGATGTAAATGTTTTCCTGAACCTTGGTGGTTCTTCTTAATGGTTAATGCTGCATTTAATTTTTACATTACATGTGCCTAAAGAACTTAGTTCATTATCTGTTGTATCGTAAAGGTCAATACATTTGTTTTACCATGGATTCTGATAGTATATAATTTTCTTTTTGCCACCTGCTATATTTCTTCACAACAAAACACTGTTATACTGACACATCTTTTTCATGCATGTTATCGAGGGGTCATAGAACAATAAATTTGGTGCCCATGTTGGGCTGTTCATGGGTATCTGACAGACCAGTGGGTATGCATTAACATTGAGTGGTCATGTGGAAACATTCCTTGTATGTGGAAGAAATAACCTACCATACCGTAGCTGGAAAACATAATCCTGCTAAATTCTCCTATCAACAACAACATGATGAGACAAGAACAGCTGCTGCATCTCTCTATCCACCCTCCCATCCAGGGGTCCCTCTAATTTTTTCCATCCATGTGCAGAGTAAATTTTGTTCTGTGCACCAGGGCATGTGCGGATGAGCACCACTAATAGAAACACAGTCGCCAGCTGTGGGTGGCTACAGGTGCTCTGCAAATCAGCTGGGAGGCACCTGAACTACCCTGGGCAGCTGTCTAAGTGCTTAACCAAGAGGGAACATTTCCCCCATCCCCACCCCAGGTTATGTCTGAGACCAGTCTTTCCAAACATGGAATTTTCAAAGGAAAGCTGCACAACTAATCAAAGGGTTTCCAAAGCTGTCCCTAGGTAACTTCCACACACATCCTTTAGACATGGAAGTGCAGGAGTGCAAGAGCATCTGTGCAAGAGCATGGGTTGAGCCCTGGAGAGCTGTCTGTGTTGGCCCAGGAAGAACTAAAATGTGGGTGTGGTTCCGTCGGTGCAGCGCAAAGCCTGCCACAGCCCTGATGCAGTAATCTAGAGAGAGTGGAGGCTGTAGGTCGAAACCACAGTGTGTGACCTCACAGGCTGGAGGTGAAGTTTTCTTGGGAAGAGCTGTGAGCTCAGCTGGATGCCTAAGCAACATCCTGCCAGCATCCAAAGATGCTCCCTCTCACCTTATGCTGTTGTCTGTCCCCCCCACTCTTGTATGCATCAGCCCTGAACCTGCCTTTTGATTTCAAATAGCAACCACTGTGGTTCTACCAGCCTGGCACCAGCAATCCTTTAGTCACCCTCTACACTTCCCCTTTCCCAGCTTCAGCAGCTTCCAGATGCTCTCTCCATCCAGGCACTGGCAGGTAGGGCTGTTAGTACAGCGGCTACCTACATTCTGAGGCTGGAGCCCATCACCTGGGGATCTGAGCACCCTGTGGGCTAGGCATGTTGACAGGTGCAACACGCTGCCTGGCACTCCCAAGACAGCTCTGTCATGCCCACCTCCCTGTGATTCAGGTGGTCCATGTGATCCATCTCCAAAGGAGCCATGGAGATGGGGAGCACCCTGTACCCTTCCACCTCATGACTGCCATCTGAAAGAAGAGACGCTACTATGGGGGAATTGAGGAAACTGATGCATGCCATCGCTCTGCAGGGAATTGGGTAGGGCTACACCATCACTTTCTCCCTCCTCAATTGACACAGTGCAGAGAAGTCCCTGGCAGTTTATTTCCTCCTGGGGTGTACAGTATAAAAGGCAAGAGTTTTATTTGGTTTCAGTGTCATTAGAGGTAAAGATAAAGACATAGTGCGCTTACGTAGACATATCTGGTGCTCTGATCATGCTCACTGAGATGGGGCAGAGTTGTAATCAGTTACCTCTTGTATACTGCAGAGAGCTGAAGTGTCTCCTTGTCCGATGGCAGGTCATTGTTCTGTTGTAAGAGTGACACTCAGGGCATCTCTTGGTTTCTCGATCAGGCTTCGAGCATCACTCTCTGAGCCCTCTTCATGCTTCTGACACAACACCAGAGAATCCACGTTGATACTTTTCTGACTGTATTTCAACTTTTCAGAGTAAAGCGATATGAATTCCAAAGTAAAATCTTGTAAAACCAAAAGTACGATGTGCTGCAGCTAGTTCGGGTCATTTTTAGTTTGTGGTGCTTGAACCGATCCTCTTGTGGGGCACTGAAAAGGATCTTCTTCTGGTGCCCCAGGTGTTCTGTGGTGCCAGTGACATGTTTTTTCTCTGGTTGAATGGCTGACACAGCAAAGTGCAGCTGTGTGGTATAGGGGCCCGGTCACGTGATACCTAATACAGCAAGTCCTTTGCCAATTTTTACTCTGTGACTATTTCCCAAATGGCTATTTTAAGGCCTCTGAGAATTCACAGGAGTTGTCAGTTGTTATAGTAATGGACCTCCTGCTGCGAAATTGGCTTGGAGATGCATGTTCAAGCTTTTGAACAAACTAACTCATGCTCATTAGACCAGAGAGAAAGAGAGAGAGATTCAGAAACTGAGTTGCTTTTTAAACATTCTGGATGAGCTGTTAAGGACTGAAGTGTGTGTGTGTGTGTGTAAGAGAGAGAGAATCTGGAAAATTGTCTCCGTCTGTTGTTACATTTCTGTCATTTCTTCATTTATTTAAGCAGCATTACTTTTCCATGCAAGATATTTAAATAAGAAATACAAGAGCTATTGCTTTCCCCACTAGAAAGTATGGCATTTTTTGCTTCTTTAACAAACAAAATTTGTTGTTAATTAAAAAAAAATTAGTAGGAGAAATGAAGGCAGGATATCAGGAACAGAAAGCTATCAGAAAGAGAAAACTGCTTAGTGGAAATTTCTGCAACTGTAAATAAGTCTAGAAAACTCAGCAATGAGTATCCTTTAGTTAAGTATATAGAGGTTAATAAATAACTTATTTAGGAACTGTAGGTACAGAAATTATTATTCACTCATCTCAAGATATTATTGGACAGATTCATCTCAAATCCTTAGTGTACTGCTGAGTAAGTCTGTTAAAGTCACTAGTGACTCCATGTTTGTGCTTGTGTTAGCATGATCAAACTGGGATCCTGTCTGGGTTTTTACTTTGTTTTAGCACCTGCCCTACATGAATGAAGAATTGTTTAGTTCTAAAAATGTCCTTAATTTATTTAATGTATGTATTTAATGCATTAAATGTATTTAATTGCATTTTTAGTTTATTACCTCCTCTGGAGTCTGAGCCAAACCCTCCTATGTTAAACCCTTCCCATGACATTGAGTTCTGTGAATCAGTCTCCTCCCATTTGCCCGACTACATACGTGCAGTAACTCCACATTTATGCCAAGTAAATGAGATCGAGATGTCCCAGGGTGGGTGGCTGTGTCTTAAGGCTTGTCTACGCAGGGAGAATGCCTGGAGTCGCTCATGAGCCTTAGCCCTGTGTGGAGGCTCACCAGCTGAGTTGCCTAAATGAGGGAAGCTGAGTTCCCTAAGCTGAGTGCTTGGGCAGCCACCCAGGAAAGATTATGGGGCCGCTGAGCTGATTAGCAGAGCACCCAGAGCCGCCAGCATACATTGCTAGTGGTGGTGCACAGCTGCACATACCATGGTGCAAATAACAGGATTTATTCTGCACATGGCTGGAAAAAAAATGAGCAGGAACATTGCTCTGTACTAAGGGCTTGTCTACACTACCGCCTCAGATGATGTAGTTAGCGACATAAGTTACATGGACTTAGAGTCAATGTTGGTAGGAGATACTCTTCTGCCGAGATTGCTTCTGCTTCTCGCTGAGGTGGAACAATTCTGCGGATGGAAGAGCATCTTCATCTGAGGTGCTGCGGCAATGTACAGTAACCCACAAGTGCCTTTCTGCTTGTGCTTGGAGGTGTACTAAGCTAAAGGGCACTAAAGGTATGTCTGCAATAACGGCAACATGCAGAACACAGACCCTGCACACCCCGCTAGTGTGGGTAGCAAGAGCAGTGTAAGCAGTGAGGTGCTGCTTACGCAAATAAAGCACAGGCAGCAGAACCCCAGGCCCTCCAGTGGGGGGAGAACTGCATGAGGCCTGGCACTTCAAAGGGGCCCAGAGCTCCCAGCCAATGCCTCTGCTACTGCAGTAGTGGCCAGAGCCACAGGCCCCTTGGAAATGCTGTGGAAGAGCCGCTCTGCACGGCTCTGAGGGCTGGGGGAGGATCGAACTCTGTGCTCCTTGTGGCGCTCAGAGCTGACTGCCCTCAGCTCCGCCCCTTCCGTCCGAGGCACCACCTCCTTCCAGGGGCATGGAGCAGGGCCCTGCACGTCTTGGCCCCAAGCCCACAGTGGCTGTCAGCCCCGCTCCAGGACCCTAGGAGATATTCCTGACACAGAGTAGGAAAACCTTCTACGGCTGCACTGCTGTTGTTAGCACTGTAATGTCGTGCTGCATCCCTGCTGCTGGAATCTTCCTGCTACACTGGAAAACTCCAGCCCCGGAGAAAGAATCTGGCAACTCCCCCTTGCCACAGGCTCCCTTTCCCTGCTGCCTGCCCCCTGCCAGCGCCTGTCCCTGCAGAGTGAAGTTAGCATGGCCGTGTGAAGTAGCTGGCCTTGCACTGTGCCGTAGCTCCTGAGTTACAAGACCCTTGGGCTGGTAGAAACCAAATCAGTTCTGAGTTTCATTTGATCTGTTCTACAGCAGTTGGCAGCCTGAAAGCATAGGCAGGGCCTGGGTGTTGGGATTATTTGAAGTAGCAAAGAGGTGGAGAACTTGGTACAGCTGCTGCTTATTACAGCCACCAAGTATTGTCTAAAATTCCAGTTCTGGGTGTTTGGGGATCTGGCGTTGTCTCCAGTGAGTGCTGGCGGTGGACATCCTAGAAGGAACAGCAGCACGGTAAGTGAAATTAGCAGCAAACAGAGGGAAATGATGAGAGTGATGGCCATTTCAGAGCAGGGAGGCAGTAGAGGAAGGGTCAGCCAGAGGCGGCTGCGTCCGAGCTGCAATGGCTCTAACAGGGCTTGATGTGGCTTGGACACAGCCGCTCAGCCAGCTTTTTAAAGTGCCGGAACACCATTCCGGGGTGTTCTGCCAGGAAAAATGCCCTGGTAAGAGGCAACATCATAAGTATTAAAAAGACTCCAAACTAAGCCTCAAATATATCAGATTATTGACTAGGAGCAGTCTCTGTGCCTTATTCCTTATGCTTTAAACAGTTTTTAATATTACCCCCAGGAGAGAAATCTTGTTTTTAAGCCGTTCCAACTGGCCAGGTGGTATGTTGGTGAAAGGAAGAAACAGAAAAGACAGAGGTGACCCTGGCAATTACATGAACTAATAGGCAGCAGGTTTTAACCCAACACAAGGAAGTATTTCTTCTCCCTTTGTATGGCCAACCTGCAGAACCTGTTACTAGAGGGTACTATGAAGGTCAGAAGGACAACGGGGTTGGAAAAAAAAGTTAGATGAATTCATGGAGGGTGTAAGGTCTGTCTGTGGGTAGGAGCCAAGAGAGCCAAGGATTCAACCCCATACTCAGGGTGCTCCTAACCCTCTGACTGCTAGAAGCTGGGACTGGATGACAAGGGATGGGCCAAACAGTAATTACCCAGTTCTTTTAATTTCTTTGGAATCACCTGCTGACCCACCAACGGAGGGGCAGGGCCAAGGGGGCAGCAGCAAAGGGACCAGATGTTTCAAAGAGACCTGGAGCTCTGACCCCTTTGAGCTGCCACGGCAGTGCTGCTCTGCTGCTCCGTGCAGCAGCGGGGTGGAGGAGGGCGCCAGCACCACAATCTGAGGGTGCTGAGGGCTGACTGCCCAAGGCCCTCTTCTGCCCTGGCCCCTGCCCCTTCCAGGCCACAGAGCTGGGGCCCGCTAGGGCTGTCGGCCCACTGGTCATCTGGCACCAGCCGGTCAGAAGACAGGCAGCTGGGCTGGATAGCTCGTTGGTCTGACCCAGTCCGGCCAGTCTTATGTTCTTCTGACTTTCAGAACCTTAATTTTGTCCATGCAGACTTTACGGGCAAAGGCCATTGAAGTCAGCGGGAGCTCTTCCATTGACTTGACTAGCTTTGGATTGGCCTTATTCAGAAGATATTGATGCATATTTAATAGTAAAATATTTGACATGACTACAAAGAGAATATTGTAGTAAATACTGCAGAGGCAGAGCAGGATTTAACAACCATGTAGAATTTCTTTTATCTCCACAAAGACTTTGACAATGTAAAATATTGAATTGTCTTCTTTTTAACTTTTGTTGTGTAAGAATGAGTCTGACAAGCACAGAGAAATTCGAGGTATGGTTTAAATTGAGGATGTGTATTTTTTCCTCCACGTAGATCACTCAATTCTTTTCCAGTGGGTTTGAGTTCATACTGATTTTTTGTCAGCCAGTCTGAAAAATCTTGTTTTTACACTTCTTGTCTCTTTTTGTTTAGAGAGTGTAACAAAATAAAGTCCAAGGGCTTACCCCGATGTTTCCATGAAGCACCACCTTCTGGGGAGAGAGCAGAGAAGGGGAGCAGGTGAGGGCGGTACAAGATGGGTGGGGAGTTTTCAAAGCGTGGGGTGACTTACTAACAGACTTACTTATTGTGTGAAATTAACTAACTTTGTTGTTCATTCAGAATTCTTATTCTGAAATCACCTGTTATAAATGCTGGATTCCTTCCTGACTTCAGAGGGGTCTTACCAACACTGAGTTTGATCCATTACGGTAAACCCCAGCTATGCGCAATTTCAACTTGTGCTTAATTTGCGTTAATGTGAGTTAAGCACAAGTAGAAATTCTGTCGCTAGCTCCCTGCTGCAGCTCCCAGCTGGGGGAAGCCAGAGGGAAGCCATTCTTCCGCGTTTTCTCCCCAGCTTCTCCCAACTGCAGCTGTCTGCCTGCCCAGCTCCCCCCAGCTGGCAGAAGTTGGGGAGAAGCTGCATCAGGCTCCCAGAGTGGTGGGGAGCTGGGAACCAGCCGGTAGCTGCCACTGTGGGAGCCAGGAAAGTGACCAGTGCTGATTAGTTTCCTGGCTCCCCCACGACTTGCATGAAATTGGAATTACGTGAGGGTACCCAGAAGCGCAACCCTCACGTAACTCGGGAGTCTGCTGTGTCTTAAAAGAATCACACTTCATATAAAGGTTTTATTTGTAGATAGTTTACAAAGGGTTAACAGCGTGTTACAGACATGCATGACATGTGATTCTGATGCTTAAGCACATCAGTAGATGGTGTCACAATAGGATAGGCGTGGTTATAAGTATATTGGATTCTAACAGCGGATATCAATAGATTATTTATTAACACCTCTTTTACTCATTTATTTACCCTTTGTAAACTCTTTTTAAAAGGAACCTTAATGATAGTGGGACTTTTTTAAAGGATGAAAAGAAAGTGGGCTACTTTTAAAAGATTATTAACGATCATTATGACTCGTGAGATATTTGATAAATTTTTGAAATTAAAATGTTTTACCAATGAAAAAGATACCATAGACTCTTTCTTCTGCCCTTCTCCCAGAGACAATTTATTAGCCCATCCTTGTTTGATCTGTTGCTAGGTTCTATACTTTTTATGTGTTGCTGTGAAGAGTCTCTCTATTTGTGTAATATAGTATGTCATAAATTGATTGGGTTCAGTCGTGTAGGACTTTCCTGGATGAACTGTGAATGAAACATCCACAGTATAAGTAGATGCATCCTGAGAGCCCAGTGTACGTTTCTTATAAAACAGTGAAATACCAGAAGCTTTCAGATAAATCAGGTTTTCATCCTCTCTCCATGTAACAGTGTAATCATCTAAGAGCCATATTCTCAATCCCACAGCAACATTTGGGCTAATGTTAACACTAGTTAGTTTCACAGCATGCGGCACTCAGGGAGTGAAATCATAGGAATAGGAATGTTTAAATCAATCCAACAGTTATACCTGGTTGGCTACATAAAGCAGATCAGATACCTGGATAGAATAATAAATGCTAAAAGCAATCTGAATTTAAAGCTTCTTCTCTTAATACACAGTACCAAACCACATCAGCCTATTTTTTCAAGAGGAAATTTCCAGAACCACACAAAATCCATGACTTTCTGTGAGACTTTACAAATGCCTAAGCACCTTAGATTGCTTTATGGAACAGCAGTTTATTATATGGGTTTTTTGTTTTGTTTTTAAGACTAAACAACATGAAAAAATCCATTTGAATTTTACTTTTAAGGTCAAAATTAGAGCTGGATGAAAACCAACTTTTTTCTTTCCTGTGGCATTTCACAGTTTTGATAATTTCAGGTCTATCTAAAGGTTTCATTTTGAAAACACTGAGATATTTTATCCCAATGTTGACATTTTATTTTATTTTGTTGTGTGCCGTGGTGGGCCCCCAGTCACTTTATTTACCTCCCTTTCCAAGGGTATGGCCTCTCGTGGCTCCCAACGGCCACAGGTCTCCATTCTCAGCCAGTGGGAACTACAGGAAACAGTGTCCCCGCCTGCGCTGTTTCCTGATGCTCACATTGGCTGGGAACACCAACCCACGGCCAACAGGAGCTGTGAGCGGCTGTACCTGTGGACATGTAGGCTAATAGAACATCCAGTGGCCTACCTGGGGCAAACCCTGGTGAACCATGTCCAGCTCGCAGGCCACTTCTTGTCTATCCAGCTCTACAGCACCAGACACAGGTCACTTGCAGGTTCAACTACTGAAAATGTTGGATTCTCTGTAACTTAAGCTTTTAAATGGTGGTTTGAGGACATCAGTAAATCAACCAGAGATAGTTTATTTCATGAGTGGCTGTGTGAGGTTCTGCAGCCTGCAATATACGGTCAGACAAGATAATCATAGTTGTCCTTCCTGACCTTAAAGTGTATGAGTCTGGCAGAGAAATGTTGGGGTTGGAAAATTTCCAACTGTCTTCTACTACAAATGCTGTTGCTCCATAGAGACACAAGTCTAAACTCACCCCTCTGTGAACAGATCCTCAGTTGATCCAGGTTTAAACATAGCCTAGGGAACAAAACTGTCCCCAGCCACAAGAGGTTTGCCAGACTCCTACAGATGGGTTGGGACAGTTGTCAGAGCCCCTCTGTGTCATGAGTGCAGGGAATCTGGTGGTTGTTTGTAATATGGTATTACCCAGCACCCCCCTAGATCTCAGTGCCCTGTTGTTCCAGGTAGTGTGCATGCCTAGACCGAGAGACAATCTCCGTCCCAAAGAGCTTGCAGTCCAAACTGAGAAGTAGAGCCTGCTCGGATACAAAATTGGTATCCACATCTGCCTGTGCAGAAATGATCCACGGATATTCTGCCATTGACATCCATGGGCGTGGCTATCCTTGGCTATAAAGTGCTTATCTGCGGCTTTGTAGGGTTAGGGTGGGAGGGGAAAACACTCTGAGGGGAAAGACACATCCCTCAGTGTCCCACAGCAGCTGAGTGGCTGAGCCCAGGGTGTCACAAATGTCCATCAATCCCAGTAAGTGCCTTAATCACTAAACCACAGTGCTCCACCCTGTATCCCTAGCCCATTTCAAATGGCCCCCAGCACATTTGCTTGTTCTGAGCCAGTGCAGGGCCCTGCTCGGCAGGGCTGTAGATCTCCTTGATGTGGCACTTCTGTCTGTGACCCATTGGCCATGTACTGCGTGCCCACCCCCATCCCCTGTGTCCGAGTGTGGGTCTAGTGCTCAGGAGGGCTTTCCGTGGGGTCAACATTGGGGAGAGTCACTCCTGGGGCATGGAAAATTGAATCCACCTCCGCTCATAAATACAGAACACTAGCAAGGGGGGTTGTGCTTTGAACAGGAGTTTAGCACTTTGCAAGGCAGCAAGAAGGGGATGAAAAACCCTTTTTAAACCCATCTTGCGAAGTTACGGTGTCCATTCTCACCATATTAGCAACAACAGGGCCTGTGGTTTGTTCAGGGTTCGGGTGTCAGGCTGGAGTGGATGTGCAGAGGCTCTAGCAATTTTTTTATATTCAAAACTGCTGTAGCAAGGCAGAGGTGCTGGGGCTATGCACTGCCAAGCCCATAGGTGCTGGGGCTCAGCCGTGTATGAATTAGCCACTGGGCTTGAGGATTTTATGTAGAGCCACAGGACAGTGGCATGCCAGAGGGATAACAAGGAGGGCTGACAGACTTCCTCGGCCTCTGGGTGTGGAGGCGGTTCCATGCTCCCAGGAGGGATGTGGCCTCAGATGAAAGGGGCAGGGCTGTGGGGTGGAAGGGGTGGGGTCTCAGGCTGAAGGGGCGGGGCAGAGCAGCCAGCCATCAGTGCTGCACTTAGCCACCTCCCTGGCCCTCAGAGCTTTGCCAGTCTTGCCTTTTCGAATCACTGGGTCCCAAGATAACTGTTCCCTGTGCTTCCCCCCCTTGGTCCATCGGAGGACCTGAAGATAACTGGCATCTAGACTCTGAGACCGTTTCTGCAGGCCACCTGCAATGACGGTTCATCACTCCTGCTTAGCCCATGTTGGTAGGGGAAGCGTGGAAGCACAGGTGCTCCAGCAGATACCAGAGAGAAAACTGGCAAAGGGGAAACTTCTTCAGATGGCTGGTTGGGTAGTATTTGTGCTGCTGCTGCTGCTGCTGCTGCTGCTGCTGCTGCTGCCAGCCAGTGACGTTACAAATGAATGATGCTGGAGGATGGCTGTGGGAGGACGGTGGTGATACATGCTTCAGTGTTTTACTTCCCTACGTTTTCTAATCAGAATTACTCAGTTCCTCATCATGACAACATTCATAGCAGCTTGGAATCTATACTACAGAGGCAAAGCCAAACCTCTGGAAACACTGTCCAAGTCCTGCTTCAGAGCCTTCATTTTCTGGGATTTGAGTTATTTTAAATAAAGCTTCCTTTCTCCCTCTCTCACTCGTGGCACCCAGGGAGCCCAGCTCAGGGATTAGGAGGACTCTGTTGTACAAATACAGAACCAAATGAAATTCAATGCCTAAAAAGCTTATGCTATAAAAATGACAAGAGACAACAGATTTAAAGACAGACCAAGAGGGGAGTACAAGGAAACGATGAGACATTTTTGGTCCATGTTATAAGAAATACTGTCTGCAACACCAGTGACCTAACTGTTGTCAAGTTGTTTGTAAGAATCCTGGCCAAAGAGAGTTCTAAGGAGGGATGATATATACTGGTCTGATTTAGGTTCCCCGTTAATATGCTTTGTGTGTCTCAGTAGTGCACTGTTTTGGAGCGTCAGAGGGGCTGTTCGTGCATCTTCTTCTCCAAAACCTGAAAGAACTTGGCAAATCAGGGTGTGAAAGTTAAAGCTGACTCTAGGCTTCTTTATCTTGCATGACCAGCATTTGCAGAGCAGCAAAAGAAGAAGCTTCTGACCTTGGCATCACTACAGGCTTCTTCATTCTGATGAACTATTTCTCACTACTCTCTTTACTGTCTTTCACCCTGCAGGGCTTTTCTTTCAATCTGCGTCTTCTTCAACAAGCTCCTTTTGGACTTGGCATAAGAAAAAAATTGTAGTGGTAGTCTCAGCTAATGGTTGTATTCCCCTGTTTCCTAGTGACTGTATGTTTGTCTTGTACTGTGGTCTTTTTTCTTTGTGGAGAGTAGATTTTTATGTGAAGCATAAGTGGCATTTAATTTACATATACCAGGCAGACTTGTTCTGAATGTGTTTTGTAAAATTCAGGGTGACACATGCTCTTCGATAGCAGTTACCCATATTTCATAACAATTCTGGGTTTTTTTTCTTCTTCAAAGAACTTTATTAAGTAACATAATTTGCACGTGGAAATCAGCCATACTTTGACTCTAGTGGTATTTAATTTAATATTATACCTGTTTACCCCGGAAGATTAATTTTGTCTCTGCGATCAATTCCAATGGATATAGAAATTAAAATGTTAAAAGAAATTTAATGGGCAAGGAATAAATGACTCATTTTTCACAGTCATGAAATACAATTTCAATTTTTTGAAGGAAAATACAGTAATTAGGGAAATTTGCAAATGGAAATTAGCCTTACTTGATCTGCCTATTTATTTTGGACATTAAATTGAGTATATAATTAGCATTTATATAATTCATGTTTCAATATAATCTATTTTGTAATTCCAAGTTTAAATATAAAATTGAAATGGGCTTGATGCAATCTATTATTCCCATGCAAATCACCTAATTTGGCAACATTGATAAGAAGATACTGAGAATGTGAATTACAAAAATTTGTATTTCGTAAGGATGCAATCTTTGTTTTCTGAAACTGTGGGTGGAATTATTTTTTAACTTTTCCTAATTTGCATACATATTAGTCCCTGTTTAAATGATGTTAATTCTATTCATTAGACTTCAGTAAACGTGTTTAAGTCTCCAGATAATGAAGCTAAGGTCCCTGGGAAGCAAATTATGGACTTTCATGTTAAAAAACCTATTGTAAATGTGACATTTATCACCAGAGAGCCAACTTATGGGGAGTACTTGGCTACAGTCGGTAGGGTAAATCCAGCCTTTCTTTCTGATGCTTACTGTAAAGATTAGAATAAGTATCTGGTACCAGGCCCTTAGTGTCTCTTCAGAGATGATTGGGTACTTCAGAAACCACTCCACCCATGGCATGTTCAAAGGATATGTTCAAAATGCCAATTTAGCTCCCCTGGAAAAGGGGGGCTTAATTCAAGCTCTAATGCAGAATGCTGCCAGGAGAGAGAATAGCAAATGGGTTTCATTCTTGAGGGCAGCAGTGCTTAACTTGGGGGCTAACTAGAGTTCTTGGAATGGACATGCTTCTGGACAGTCTGTCTTGCTCTAGTACATGGTTGGCTTTTGCTGGGAACCTGAGAATCTTTAGCCCTCACATCAAAATCATAAAATAGCGACAGGAAAGCAGAATTTCAGAGTCCTTGCTTTCAGCTCCCTCCATCCTCCACCAACTGTCGGCAAGGAGGAAACCATGTGTTTATGATAGCATGGTATGGGAAGAAAAGGGACTTCAAAGCGGTCTTATCAAAACAAAAAGCAGTCAAGTAGCACTTTAAAGACTAGCAAAATAGTTTATTAGGTGAGTTTTCGTGGGACAGACCCACTTCTTCAGACCATAGCCATACCAGAACAGACTCAATATTTAAGGCACAGAGAACCAAAAACAGTAAGCAAGGAGGACAAATCAGAAAAAGATAATCAAGGTGAGCAAATCAGAGAGTGGAGGGATGGGGGGAAGGTCAAGAATTAGATTGAGCCAAGTATGCGGACGAGCCCCTATAGTGACTCAGAAAGTTCCCATCACGATTTAAACCATGTGTTAATGTGCCGAATTTGAATATAAAAGCCAGCTTGGCTGTTTCCCTTTCCAGAACGGTGCGATAATTCTTCTTCAATAACACACATACCTTTAGGTCACTGACAGAATGCTCCATTCCATTAAAATGTTGACTAACTGGTTTGTGGATCTGGAGTGTTTTGATGTCTGTTTTCTGCCCATTGACCCTTTGTCTAAGGGAGTTAGAAGTCTGTCCAATATACAAAGCATCTGGGCATTGTTGGCACATGATGGCATATATGATGTTAGTAGAGGAGCATGAGAAAGTGCCTGTGATTCTGTGAGTAACCTGGTTAGGTCCAGTGATGGTATTTCCAGAGAAGATATGTGGACAAAGCTGGCATCGGGCTTTGTTGCAGAGAAAGGTTCCAGGACTAGTATTCCTGGGGTATAGACTGTGGCTGTTAGTGAGGATCCTCATGAGGTTGGGAGGTTGTCTGTAGGAGAGAACAGGCATGTCACCCAGGGCGTTCTGGAATGTGGCATCCTGATTAAGGATAGGTTGTAGGTCTTTAATAATTCGCTGCAATGGTCTGAGTTGGGGGCTGTAGGTGATGACCAGTGGTGTTCCGGTCTTGGCTTTTTTGGGCCGATCTTGGAGTAGCTGGTCTCTGGGTATTCGTCTGGCCCTGACAATTTGTTTTTTTACTTCTCCTGGTGGGTAATTCAGGTTTATGAATATTTGGTAAAGTTCTTGTAGTTTTTGGTCTCTGTCAGTTGGATCAGAGCAAATGCGATTGTACCTAAGGGCTTGACTGTAAACAATGGATCTAGTCATGTGCAGGATGGAAACTAGAAGGGTGTAGATAAGTATAGCAATCAGCAGGTTTTCGGTACAGTGTGGTGCTGATCAGGCCATCCTTGATTAGTACTGTAGTGTCCAGGAAATGTGTCCCTTGCATGTTGTAATCGAGGCATAAGTTGATGGTGGGGTGTAGATTGTTAAAGTCTCTGTGGAATTCTTCTAGAGCCTCTGTACCATGGGTCCAAATCATAAAGATGTCATTAATGTATCTTAAGTAGAGTGGTAATAGGGGACGAGACCTGAGGAATCGTTGTTCCAGGTCAACCATAAATATATTAGCATATTGTGGGGCCATGCAGGTGCCCATAGCAGTTCCACTAATCTGGAGGTATAAATTGTCCCCAAAATGGAAATGATTGTGGGTGAGAACAAAGTTACAGAGGTCAGACACCAGACTGGCTGTGGTGGCATCAGGGATGGTATTCCTGATTGCTTGTAATCTGTCTTTATGTGGAATATTAGTGTACAGAGCTTCTACATCCATTGCCCTCCACTCTCTGATTTGCTCACCTTGATTATCTTTTTCTGATTTGTCCTCCTTGCTCACTGTTTTTGGTTCTCTATGCCTTTAATATTGAGTCTGTTCTGGTCTGGCTATGGTCTGAAGAAGTGAGTCTGTCCCACGAAAGCTCACGTAATAAACTATTTTGCTAGTCTTTAAAGTGCTACTTGACTACTTTTTGTTTTGATAGTGTATAGACTAGCACAGCTTCCTCTCTGTTACTGTTCAAAGTGGTCTCAGTGTTACTTGACTTCAGATGTCTATTGACTTGCCAGGTTTTATGTTGGGATGACCTCTAATGACAGTTATGCTTAAAGGTGACCAGTGTGCTCTGAGTAATGAAAAATGTGACAGCAGAAAATGTTCCTGTGCCAGTAGTGTGAGGTGTGAAAGGCCTATGTGTTAATTTGCATCCGCTCTTGGAGCATATGGGCTTGTGACAAAGTAGAAAGGGGAATTCGTTTGACTGTGAGTGGAAACAAAGGTTTCGAGGTCAGCATCACTGGTTTTGTTAACTACAAAGCTACGTAGAACAAGTTCCCCATTTGTATAGTGTAAAGCACCAGGTGGAGTCTGCCAGAAAGGAAGCCTGTTGTCCCTGCAGTGTAGTTTTATTCCAGATGCACAGAATGTTCTAGCTGAGGACATTGACAGCAGCTATTTAATTTCACATCTGAATACATAATCTTCTTCTCTGTGACATTCTGCGTAAGAAACAGCTGGGCACATTGAGGGTATGAGGAACGCTCAAACTTCGCTATTACCTGTAATCCAAACCTGTAGGCAGGGCCCTTGGAAAATGAAAATTCCATGTTTTATTGTGGGTGGAAGGGACCTGTGGATTTCACTGTTGTCTGCAGAATCTCAGTTTTCACTTGGCTTTGGAATGCTCCATCAGTGTGTGAGTCAATTCGCTTTCCACAGCTCTGGCAGGAACTGCCCGTTTACTTGGCAACCTTCTCAAAAGAGTCTCAAAAGGCCAGCGTTAACATTAACTATTTCACTGCTGATGATTCAACTGAGCCTGCCTACCACTGAGGGGAGGCAGGGAGGGAGTTCTCGAGAAGCAGGGGGCTCGGTTCCTAGTTTATCCATCCTTGTGCTCCATGCAGGAACTAAGAGTGAGGCAAAGTGGCTTTAAATCGCTCCAGTGCCCTGCGTGTGTGTAGCTGCTGACACCTGGAGTAAGGTTGAGCCCTTGCAAGGTTCACCCAATAGTTTTCGAAAACGGGCTAGTGATCGGGACTGGGAGCCCTGCTCACAGAACTCCTCCCTGACCCTGGCAAGCCCCTAAAACCATTCACCTTCTCATGGGCCTAATCCACCCCTCACGCACAAGAGCCCTCCCTAGTGTAACAGGTGAATGCTATGTCATTTCCATACATCAGCATACAGTGACTATTATTCTGTATCTCTCTCTCTCTTTCTCTCTCTCTCTCTCTCTCTCTGTACCTTTTCTCTCGACCCTGGGAGCTTTGCATCTCTTGGGGTCAGTGGAACAAGAAGAAGTGTTTGTTTGCAAACAAAAAGGACAGTAGTTAAACACACCATATTCTGACACAAGTCCTTGTGAAAAAATGATTCATATGTTAGCTGAAATTACCTTGCACTGAACGTCTTGTGCTGATGTGGCAGGGTTTGCTTGCTCCTACAAAAGCCATTCAATTTGCCCTTTTGTAAGCAAGAATGATAATCACTCCCTTTCCAAACTGAAGTGTGTGTTCTTGGTTTTCAAAAAATAAATCGTGATATGTAATTACAGATTTGTGGGCATTTGGCCAAATGCAACCTGGAGTACCTGGGTGCTGTTTTCTTGGATGTGTCTGAGGGTACACCTGACTGGGTAAATCTTCCCGGGATTGATTTTGTGTGGCTAGCAGGGACATGCAGAATCAAACTCTCAGGGGTCAACAGTTGACCCCTGTACTCTTTAATCTCGCAAAGAGTAAGGGCGGTCAGTGCGAGAATTTCTTCTGTCTGCCTCCCTCAGTGAGGACGGCCAGGTAAGTTGATCACAGATAAGTCTATTCAGCTATGCAGTTCAGCTATGGCCTGAGTGAAACACAATGGTGTCTTAAAACAGTGCACCTCAACCGGTGTGTCAGGGCACACAGATGTGCCACAAAGCAGTGCTTAGTGTGCCTCAAAGCCTCATGCCAGGAGTGTCGTCCGCTGCTCTGTGCATGTGCCCCACCGCTTGTTGGAAGAAGCACCTGGTGCTGGTGGCAGCAGCTCTGGGGTGGTGGCAGTGGCTCTGAGTCATCAGCATCAAGTCAGAGCAGGGCGGGGGCTGGGGCTGCCTGGTTCTGGGGAAGGAGAGGGGGATTGGGTTAGAATGGGGGGCTGGGGGTGACTGTCTCTAGAGGAAGAGGAGGACACTGATTTAGAGTGGGGCAGGGGTGGGGGCTGGCTGTGGGGGGGCATTATTGAGTTGTCTATATTGGGTGTGCTGTGAAATTATAACAAATGCCGAAGTGTGCCACGAAGGTCATAAAGGTTGCTAAGCACCTTCTTAAGCCATTGAAAGCTCCACCTTGGCATAAATTGGTCATAAAACAGGTGTAACTGGGTGCAAAGTGCAAATACTCCTGAAATGACTGATGTCTACGATATTTCTCTAGTAGCGAGAATTGCTGGAATTCCTTAGATAAAAGTTCGTTGAAGGATTCCTAGATTCCTAGATCTCTGCAAAGAACTGGCCCAGCAAGTGTGATCCAAAGCCATAGTGTGCAGTACTGTTAGGCTACAAGTGCTTGGTGTCTGGACAGCTTTTTGAGTCCTTTGTGGAAGTATAACGTTGTGCTATAAATAAAGCAGGTGACAAAAATCACCACATTGATTTATCCATCCTGTCAAGCTGTCTGTAATCAGCTAGAAGACAAATCAATGGGTCAACAGGTATTTCATACTTGAGTGATCTAGAGAAGAAATCACAGACCTGAAACCAAAAGTCTGTGACACAGTTATCAGTGAGAATGGCAAAAGGTTTCTCAGTTTAATCTGTGTTGTATATAGGCTTCACCCTGCAAAATTCCTCAAAGCATGTGAATAAAACTAGAGGGAAAATGTAATGGAGTTTCCAAGACCGCAGCAGAGATTAAATTGATGGGATGTATCGGTTAAGAAAATCACCATCAAAAGGGTACTCTGGCCCAGGCCAAATCTACTTATTCATTAGAATGGGTGCAACACCCTTAATGTTACCACTCTGTTGATTGCAGGACTATGTTCTAATCCTTCTACTATAATGGTATTAAAACCGCTATCAGAGATCCCATAAGAATGTGGAAAGCAAATACAGATGAGTGAGGAAGATATCATGAACAAGATTATTAGGTTCTTAGATATTACAGAAGAGAAAAAAGATCAGAACCCAAAATATTGTGGACAAATTTATATCTCCCTTTTGGGTTGGAGATCACTTTATATGGTGTGAATGGAAAAGATTTCTGAAACAAGTGACTGCTCCCAGATGTCTAGTGGAGAGCAATGAAGAGGTAGTTGGCCCCCCAACTCTCTTCTTAACACGCTCACCTGTTCCTTGTTAAAACACAGCCTACAGTGTCTACTTTTTACCTCCTCCGCCACGCTCGAGACAGTGGCACAGTAACCAGTGCTAAAATTAAATGAGCAAAAATTTAAGATATTAGTCAAAATAGGAGAGTAAGCTTTATTTTGTTTGGTTCTGCAAGTGTGAACAGAAAATACTATATCAGTAGCAGAGAGGGAGCCGTGCTAGTCTATATACTATCAAAACAAAAAAGCAGTCAAGTAGCACTTTAAAGACTAACAAAATAATTTATTAGGTGAACTTTCGTGGGACAGACCCACTTCTTCAGACCACAGCCATACCAGAACAGACTAAATATTTAAGGCACAGAGAACCAAAAACAGTAAAGTTGACAAATCAGAAAAAAATTGTCAAGGTGAGCAAATCAGAGAGCAGAAGGGTGGGGGCGGGGAGTCAAGACTTAGATTCAGCCAAGTATGCCGAAGAGCCCCTATAATGTCCCAGAAAATTTGCATTATCAAATTTTCTGGGACATTATAGGGGCTCTTTGGCATACTTGGCTTAATCTAATTCTTGACACCCTCCCCCCCACCCCTCTGCTTTCTGATTTGCTCACCTTGGTAATTTTTTTCTGATTTGTCAACTTTACTGTTTTTGGTTCTCTATGCCTTAAATATTGAGTCTGTTCTGGTCTGGCTATGGTCTGAAGAAGTGGGTCTGTCCCACGAAAGCTCACCTAATAAATTATTTTGTTAGTCTTTAAAGTGCTACTTGACTGCTTTTTTGTTTTGATAAAATACTATATGTATCTGTTGGTAAGGGATCTAAAGACACAGACAGCTCTATTGGCAATTAATGTAAATATCTTGTAGCTAACTTGTCTGAAACTCAGTTGTATCTTTAATCTGGATATTTGGTTCAATGTGTTGATTATTTTATTAGATGCCTCAATACACAGATCTACACTAGACCTGAAAGTCGATCCTAGGTACTCAATTCCAGCTACAATTGCGGAGGTGGAATCGATATATCTACAATAGACTTATCTGGCCGTCCTCACAGAGGAAGGTCCAAAGGAGAAACTCTCCCATCAACCTCCTTTACAGGAGGAGGAAGAGTACAGGGGTCAGCTGTCATGCATGCAAAGGTATAGATGTACCCTGAGACAAAAGGAGGCCAACGTCTGTGCATGTTGTATGGCTACTCAAAACAGAATTGATCCTGGTGTGAAAGTAATTTCCAGCTCTCATTGAATTTTGAGGGTTACAGTGATCTTCCCAAGGCAGACTATCCTCGGCTACTTACCTTGAAAATTCTTGACTTTTCTGTTCAATCAGATTCTAAATACATGATTCGAAATCCCACTGTAACATTAATGATGCTGTTTGATCTTTCAATCCGTTTGCATAACAAACATCTTTTTCCCTTGACAGGAATACTCAAGGCATTTTGAACCAAGGGTTAGCTCTGGAACTTCAATGATGTTCTTGTTTCTTTTTTTCCTTTTTATAAATATTTTGAACATTTTTATTCTCCCCCTCACTCTATGCCCTGTCTCTTCCACAATCATTCTTGATCTTCGATGGAGATAGCACAGTCACCTATGCCCCTTGAGGAATTAAAGTATCAGCAACAACATTTGGTTCTAAAATTTCCAAAAAAAAAAAAATGTATTGGAAAATTATCTGGCCAATGTCTGTTATGTCTGGGAAAGTGGGTAAGTCCAAATATGCATTGTCTTAATTTTCCTGTGCTTATTAATTACATTTAGCTTTAATAATGCTTTTTTATTCCATTGACCTTTCTAGCATGTGAGCCTAAAATTGCTAGGATTCGTTTTAGATGGTAGCCGTTGTTTGTGGGTTTTATTTATTTAGAAAAATCTATATAAGGAGCAGTTGCCCTATTGACTACTGAAGTTACCAGGCAGACCCTTAGCTGTGGTAAATTAGCAGAGGTCTGTTGGCTCCAGTGAAGCAGAGGCCAATTTAAGACAGCTGAGAATATAGCTCAATATTTCCCCACAGTATTTCTTTGAACACTCAGTTGTAGTGATGTGTCTGATATTTGTGTTTCCTCATTAAACTTGTTAACCTTCGAATGCAAGAAATGCCTTAATTAAAAGTGAGTCTCCAGGCATACCTCCGGCTTAGCTAGAATTGTGAAGAGTCGATAATACATCAGCACCCGCACTACTAGGAACAGAGTTTTCAAATGCACTGATCACTAAAGAGATTAATGATTCCCCAGACCTCTGCCTCAGAGACACATATAACATATGAGGTTTGTTATCTGTCCGTGCATAAATCTCAACTTCCGTAGACGTGGGTGTGAAAAGAAGCCTGTCAGGATACCAAAAATTCTGTTTTCTAGTGTGAGGAACAAATTTTATAAATTTTCTTACTGGAGTACAGGCAACAAATATTGTATTTCCCATGTGCCCTGTCAGCTCTGTCTGACAGGTACTAAACATCTGCTGCTCTTTTCTTTGGGCATCTGCTACTCTGGTGTTAAGTTGAACCTGGGGTCTTCTCAATAAATTTAAAACCAATTTATAATAAGAACCTATAAAAGAGTCCACAAAATTCTTGAAATTCCTTTTCCTAATGAAAGATGTAAACAATAAAGACTTCCTACATTATCCACAGCACTCAAAAAGAAAAACCTGTCCTCCATAGTCCGAACATGATATAGGCCAAATTAGTTTTGAGACGATCTTCCCAGTTAGCTCTCCATCTGGACACCCATCAGCAAATGGATCTTTTCAGCTTGGGAAGCAGAGGGGAACTACCTTCCCATTGGATGGTTAATTATACCTCTAGTAATCAAATTCAGGAGTCTGTGAGTTTCAGCTAAACAGGGCCAATAACTAAGAGGAAGATAAAAACTAAACCTAAATTTCAA
This sequence comes from Carettochelys insculpta, assembly GCF_033958435.1. Lineage (NCBI taxonomy): Eukaryota > Metazoa > Chordata > Testudines > Carettochelyidae > Carettochelys > Carettochelys insculpta. The sequence goes on along the minus strand of NC_134147.1, from coordinate 45,959,585 downwards.
GTAGTTGGTCTAGATCCAAAATCTGATTTGGTGATCATCAAAGGAGATGTGAAATAAATATGAAGTAACTCTTCTGTTTTCTTATGGAAATTTAAAGAAAAGAGAATCCTTACATTGGGGAAAAACAGGTCTCTTGCATTTTGGAAGCATTTACTGTGCTCAGATGTATGTTCCAAGCAGAAAAGTAATCTTATGTTCTTATCCACAAGAGCAATGAGAAGTCGTGTGACTGTGACATGCATCTGACAAAGTGGGTCTTTGCCCACGAAAGCTTATGCTCTGGTAAATCTGAAGGTGCCACAGGACTTTTCATTGTTTCTGACAATTACTGTCCAGTTCTTCATTTGGAGAAAAACATAGCTGCCATTTAGAAAAAGTTTTAGGCTTCTTTCTGATAACCTGCTGTATTCAGCATGTTGGGACTGAGCCTTTTAAAGAACTGCTTATGCTGGCATTTGCTTGGATAAATAAATCTCTTGCCATTTTAACCTATGATATACCACATAGAACAGTGGTGGGTGGTCTGCAGCCATGTGTGTCTCATTGGGGTTCCATGTGGCCCGTACATGCCCCCTTCTCCTGTGCCTTTTGCACACTGGGGGCTTTGCTACCTACTAGTCCTCCTCCCTCCCAGCACCCCCAGAGTGCTGTGAATGAGCTGATTCGTGCCCCATCCCTACTCCAGTGTTCTCTGTAAGCTGAGCACTTGGGCAGCCACCCAGGAGAGATTCACATCCTGCCCAGCTGATTAGCAGCGTGTCCACAGTGGGCAGCGTGTGTTTCTCCCACTGGTGCACATCCGCATATGCCTCAGTGCACAAAATAATATTTATTCTGCCTCTGAATGGAAAGAAAGAAAAAGACAGGGAACATTACCCTGCTCCTCCTCTTCTGTCCCACAGCTGGAACACCACAAATCAGCAGACTCGTGGCATTCAAGCTCTGGAAGGGAGGGGGAGGAGCAGGGTCGGGGTATTAATCAGCCAATTCAGGAGGCACTGGAAATGCTGGGAGGGAGGGACAGGGCACGATCGGGGGGTGGAGGCAGGGAAGAGGCTGGGTGGGGTTTTGTGGGAAGGGGTGGAGGGGAGGGTTGAGCAGCCCCTGGCAAAATGAGAAGGGACATATTTAAAGCCAGGGCACGTGTGAGGTGCCTGCCGACTGCACATCACATTGTGAGAACCACGTGCTCCATCCGCTTCTTCATGTTACTTGTTCTGGCAATTTAATTTACCCCTAGTAAGGGGGTGCCTTTGTGTTGGAAAGGTGGGAGAAAGACGGAGAATCGAAGTGTTTAATTTTATTGGGTTCCTGTTTCGCGAACACAGCCAATTTCATTCTTGCGGGCCTGTGAGCTGAAAGAGGGCTACTGACCCAGACCACTCAGTAGCCTGAGTTGCCCATCGATGGTGCAGAAGATGCAGCAACCTAGGTGGTTTGCTAGCTTTACAACATACCACCCTTACCCACTGCACTGAATACATCTCTAGCCAGGCGCAGCAATGGGGGGCATTTCAAAGGGGCCTGGAACTCTGTCCATGATGAAAAACGGGTGTGGGAGGGCAGTGCTGCAGTCCCAACAGCACTGAGAGCTAACCACTCTTGACCCCGCCTCTTCTGGAGCACAGAGTCTGGCCACCTTGCCCTGGGGTCAGGGGTGACTCTCTGTGCTGCTGTCTGTGGCTCAGAGACATGAATGCAGATACCCTTTTTAGTATCTAACCTATGCCTGTTAAAATACTGCCCAGAGATTTTCAAACCCTGCTTTCTCCTCTAAATCATCGGGGTGGCTAGGCATATGTCTGACAGCATTCTCTCTTTGGGTGCAAAATACTGAAAGAAAACCCTCCCAAAACTGCCCAGTGGTATCAGCACACATGTTGCATGACAGTGATTAAAAGAGGGGGGAGGATTCTGACTCTTCAAACTCTGCCAAAGGTCACGAAGATAATGATTGGTGAGCGAGTGTTACAGGAGCAAGTATCATCACAAATAAGATTTCCCATTTGCCCATTAGCGTCTCAGTGGATGCTAGAAAAATGGGAGAAGGAAGCACGGAAAATGCGTCTGTGGGGTTAAATTCAGATTTCTCCATTTAACTGTGTAATTCAAGAGCTTTGTACACGCGTTACGTTAGTGGCCACCTGGGCACCTCTGATTGTACAGCTGATGCTGCGAAGAAGGGGGAGGGTTAGTGAAATCATCTTCAGCGCAAATGTTGTAATTTCTAAAGCTCTTTAACCACGTACATGCCTTGTAACCTTTTCTTGCACACTGGGTTCAGCACTGTCCGAAAGGAGACAACCCTGGACCAAAGGAGTTTACAGTCTCCAGCTACGTCTGCGCTCGAGAGGTTTGTTGACAAAACCCCGACTTGTGGAACGTCCACACTAAAAGCACATTCTGTCAACATACTGTCAGCAGAGCTTGGCACTTTTGTCTACAGCCTTCTGCCTTTCCCCCATAATGCAGCGTGTCTTTCTCAACAGAATCTGTCGACAAAATGCTGTGTGGACGCTCCGGGGGGCCTCGGACGACAGGGCTTCTAGGTCACCAGGCAGCCCTGTCTGCTGTGCTTCCGGCTGGCCTTGGCTAAGAGACACAATACAGGCCTCCACTTAAAATACCAGCAGTGATGCCAACAGCCCACACAAGCCTGGGGACAAGGTGGGAGGGGCACCTGGATCCCCTGCCCCTTGAACCAAAGAGTCTTAGGGTAGTCAGCCTTGCCCCCACCCCCACATGCTCACGGAGCAGCACTCTGGCATTCCCCTTCATCATCCCCACACCCCTGGTGGGCCTGCCACTTGTGGGCAGTGGGAATCAAACCTTGTACCTTTTGGGCTTAAGGCATGAGACTTAATCTCTTAGCTCAAAGGCCTGTTTTGCTTAGCCCAGGCTGTAGCAGGCTTGTCACACTTTTGCTGGTCTAGTCACCCCTGGGGGGGCAGAGTGCCACTCCGAGCTGGCAGGGGGTACACACTACTTCAGCTGCCCTCCTCTACGGAAAGGTCACAACTCCTGATGCAAAGCATTTTTCAGGTGGAACATGTTAACCTTTTGTATTCTCTTTAAAAGGGATCAGCGCTCTCATGGCCACCCACTTCCCTTTATGCCGTTGCTTTATTCCCTCCCTTCTTGCCGCTAGCAACCATTGGCATGTACCATTGGCAGTAAAAATAGTTTTTGCCTGTGATGACACATTTCAGCATTATACACTTCCACTGTTCCTTTGAATTATGACCCGTGTTGGATGAGAGATCTGTGTCAGACAGGAAATGAATGCTGCACCCTGTAAATCCTTCACTTAACCACATGTGTGCAACAGTGGTGCATTTTTCATACTGATTCCTTGCTGTCAGCCGTATGCGCACGCAGTGCTGTTTTAGAAAAAAGAGGAGCTGGTACTTAGCCTGCTCCCTGCCTCTCTCCTGCAGCCAATCCCAGGGCTGGGCTGCCGAGGTGCTGATACTCCGTACTGGCAAGTACCGGCACAAAAAAAAAAGAGCACTATGCATATATTTTGAAAATACAAACCAGGAACCTGTCTGAGGACGATAAAAATGACCTAGGCATCAACAGGTCGTCACTGCTGGCCTCTGGAAATGGCATGATAAACTACTTCTCTGCTGAGAACGTGATCTGGGTGCTTCTTTAAATACTATGAATGTCAGCATTAAAACCCAAAATGTTAAGCCTTTTCAGCAGCTTTATGGGGGGTTTTTGAGTGGCATACGTGATAATTGAACCCCAAAATGTTTTCTTTTAAATTAGTAGGTAAATATAAGTTTTTAACATATACTGAAGAAATTTTTATATAAGCAAAAGGGGTAGCCGGTTCATGTGACTTTAGTCTTATTGCCGAGACTATATATATACGTATATATATATATATATATATATACGTGTATATATATATATTTTTAAGGCTCGTTAGCCGCGTCTACATGTGCACGCTATTTCGAAGTAGCAGCGGCAACTTCGAAATAGCGCCTGTCACGTCTACACATGTTGGGCGCTATTTCGAAGTTGAAATCGACGTTAGGCGGCGAGACGTCGAAGTCACTAACCCCATGAGGGGATGGGAATAGCGCCCCACTTCGACGTTGAACGTCAAAGTAGGGAACGTGTAGATGATCCGCGTCCCGCAACATCAAAATAGCAGGGTCCTCCATGGCGGCCATCAGCTAGGGGGTTGAGAGACGCTCTCTCTCCAGCCCCTGCGGGGCTCTATGGTCACCGTGTGCAGCAGCCCGTAGCCCAGGGCTTCTGGCTGCTGCTGCTGCAGCTGGGGATCCATGCTGCATGCACAGGGTCTGCAACTAGTTGTCGGCTCTGTGTATCTTGTGCTCTTTAGTGCAAGTGTGTCTGGGAGGGGCCCTTTAAGGAAGCGACTTGCTGTTGAGTCCGCCCTGTGACCCTGTCTGCAGCTGTGCCTGGCACCCTTATTTCGATGTGTGCTACTTTGGCATGTAGACGTTCCCTTGCAGCGCCTATTTTGATGTGGTGCTGCCCAAAGTCGATGTTGAACGTCGACGTTGCCAGCCCTGGAGGACGTGTAGACGCTATTCATCGAAATAGCCTATTTCGATGTAGCGTGCACGTGTAGACGTAGCTGTTGTCTTTTCCACAAAGATAATGGGGAAAAAGTGTTGCTTTCCTTTTCATGGAAAGATGATTAGAAAAGCTGGTGTGATTCTGAATGACCAGAGGGTTTGGAAAAAGTAGAGAAACTGGTCTAAATGATCAAGTGTTTTGTAATCTCTCAAGTGTTTGTTATGAAGACTGGTGTAATTTTTTCAGCATGCTGTGAGACAGAGATAGAGCGAAGTTAGCCTTTAGTGAAATAATTATAGAAGAAGCACTTCAAATGCCTGTTGATTCTAGCAGAACAGCCATTGTACAACCATAGGGCCAGAAAAGGAGTCTCTGGTTACTCTGCCAAGGAGTCCCATTCGCTTCAATGTGATTAATTGCATAATAACTTGCTACTGTAAGAAAATACCCATCGGAAGTGAAGTGAAAGGGACAGTCTATTTTTATGCCAATCTAGCTATACAAAATTCCAGAGCCTTGGCACACTGTGAAACTTCTGAAATCTCTTCCGGTACTGTATTGGACTCTTCCGATCAACTCTGAACAAGAAAGAGTGAGTGAGGCAATATCTCTTTCTGGACCAACTTCTGTTGGTGAGAGAGACATACTTCCAAGTTTGCACAGAGCTGTTAAAAAAAGGTGATTTCCCAGACCTCAAGAAGAGCTCTATGTAAGCTCCAAAGCGTCTCTCTCTCTCACCAACAGAAGTCAGCCCAACAAAAGATAGTACCTCACCCAACTTGTCTCCCCTACAACAATGCTGTATTGCACAAGGAAAGAGTAACAGGTATAAATTAGCTTGTGAAGAGAAGGAAAATCATCTTCATGAGAGAGTCAAGGGGAAATGTAGCTTATATAGCTATAATGGGAAATTTTCCTCTTGTTCCAGAAGTACATTCGGTCTTTGCTTTGCACTCTGCCAGGTGGACATAATTCCAAAGATTGTGTGTGTGAGGGAAGCATTTTCTGTGCCTGTCTCCGATACCTTTCTTCTGTCACTTAGCTGTTGAGCTGCAGGGTGTTTTTTCCTGATTTTTGTTTTTAAGCCTGGGAGACATTGGAAACAACATACTGAACTCTCAGAAGAGGACTATTTTAGCTCTGTTGCACTGTGTGTGAAGGAGGGGAGTGCCAATAGTCCTTAGCGTACAGTGAAGGGATATGTGTAATGTTATAGCTCCTCACTAGTCATTTGTTAATATTCAGGATGTCGGATCAGCTTCTACTTTCTCTCTCTATGTCTATTTTCTTTTTATCCTGAAGTCAATCTTATTGCTCATAAAAGTCAGTGACTGATGACCCTGGCTGGAGCTGTGCACACAGCTGGAAGTTGCTGTCCAGCTCCCTTACTCTGGTTCATCAGTGACTCCGACCTGATCTGCAGTATTGCTGCAGTTTCACAGTCTAGGATCTTTTTGGAGAAATTGCTGCCAATTTTGATGGAGACAAATGTCTGATGAGAAGACCTGACCCTGGTTGAAGGGTAGAACAGGACGGTACTTGGATACGCTTGACCTCATACATGCTCTGTTGTCAGTTCCTTCAGAAGCTAATCTGGACTCTGCTGGAAAATGTGCAAAAATTGCACACTGGAAGTGTGAAATAATTTTACTGAATCAGAAGCTGCATGTACAGCAGCATGGAGCTAGCTCTCAGTAGCCATCAGCTTTCTGAGATTTGAATGTATTATTCTTTTATTTTAGCTCTACAATCTACATTCAGCTTCCTATTTTGATTCAGCAGTTTATCTCAAAGGATGACGGCAAATGTCTTCGAGGGAAAATGTGGCATATACTTTCTCCCAAACTTTCTAAAAGCTGGGGAAGCTTGAATGAATAAAAGAGAACAATCGAAAAGCAGCCAATGTGTTTTTTTTTTTTGTTTTGTTTTGTTTTTTACCAACCACGGCTCCTGAAGGGCATTCAGCACAGGAGAAAAGTTTTAATTTCCTTGAATCTTGAACATTGGACATGTAAGCAGTTGACCAAACCCCAGAGACCTTTCTAACCACAGCAGCATTACCCCTGTATTTTTGGAATAAAGAGTTTTCATAGCCATTTCTCCATCTGAAACACAAATAAGCCATTCTTCAGTGTCGTGTACAGTCTATTTTGAATTGGTGTTTTCCATGTATTTGTTCCTTCAGAATAAATGTCAGTTATCTCCACCACGAATCAAATGCAGCTTCCCTCAGTGTTTTGCTTTAGACAGTGCTCTAGACTATAGGAATTGCTGTCAGGATTTGGACAGGCTGACATCCAGTCCAGCATATTATGTTCAAGAGAAGCTAGCAGCAGCCGCTTCAAAGGAAAGAAGAACCCTGTAAGAAGCAAATGAGGATGATGTGCCAGAGAGAGGCAGTAAGCGTTATGTTCAAGTTTCCTGGTTAAATGAATAAACCCAGTAGTAGTCCAGTCCTGTTCCGTTCTCTGCAGCCCGAGTCTCAGCTCACTCAGTGGGTCACAGCAGGTCTGGGAATGTGCCTCAGGTCTCCTAACTACTAGTCCAGTGCTCAGGTTTCTTGACAATACTGCTTCTCAGTGCATGCATTGTAGCTTATATGATCCATCTCCCAGTGGTATCCATATAACCAGTGTCCGAGTGTGAGAGTAGGCTGGGCTGCAGTAACTTACTGGCAGTTTCTTTATGAATGCAAGTAATTTCTATAAATCCTACTTCACTGAAGGGTACTTTTGGGTAAAAATCGCCCCCGGAAGGTTAAGCCCTGCCTATCTACTCATAAGGCCCAGTGTGACTAGACTGTCCAAGCTGCTCACATCCTCCTGCTTGGCAGGGAGAGCACAGTGGAGTTTGGGACCATGGCTAGGGCTCTTAAATGCTGTTGTAGTACAAATACCAGCATGTTATTGAACTGCATGCGGCCCTTCTTTTTAGTCTCATGACCGTCTGCAGCAGAAGCTCAAAAAGCCCGATAATAGCCTAGCTATTAATGCCAGAAGCTGCTTTAAGAATGGTCACAGGGTTCAAATTGTTATTTTAGACTTCTGTTTCAGTAATGCCTAAAGGCCACAATCACTTGAGCCAAGGCACCATGCAAACAAAAATTGACAGTCCCGGGTCTCCCTGGATTTGGAGAAGCTTGATTCCACTTTTAATGTTTGCAGGCACAGCTCTCATGGCTGAGACAAACTGTGGCAAGGCCTGTCTAGACTCTCTCCTTATTCTGATCAGATCAGTTGGTTCTGAGGAATGCAATTCCTTCACCTTCAGCTAGGAGTGGAAGATGCTCAGAGTACAAAGGACTAAGCCACAGAGGCTGCCCTCAGATGTATTTCTTGTGCTCCCATTGCTTCAGTGGGAGCTGGGCATTTGTCATGGCGGGGGATGAACTCAATCTAAGCAGATGACCTGTATCATATACAAGAGCAATTCTTACCTCTGGTCCTTAAGCTGGTTTGAGTGCTCTGTCTCGCTTTTAGACAAGCCTAGAATAGACTTGCAGCTTCTTGGGGTTTACTGATTGATAACCGAGGAAGCATATTTTGCGTTTCAAAATCTTAAAAGGCGTGTGTAAAGTACCAAATCACAGTGTATTTTGCAAAGCAAGGATGGGACAAGCATTTAACACAACTAGCTCTGGCTGATCCCTTGGCAGAATTTTTACATTTGTGATGCAAAAATAAGGCAGCATTACCCTGAACATTTGCGTTCTGTTACTTTGCTTTAATCGTATTTGACTGTGGCTCTCTTCCAAAAGTTTTTTGGAGGCAGAAACTTTCTAAAATGTAATGTTAGAATGGCAAACATTCCCACCATTCCGTTTTGGTGGAGATGTTAATCTCATAAAAATATTTCTGCATTTTTGCCCCATATGTGACAATTATGCGTCTGATCTCTGGTTATTTTGCCCCAGGGAAAAGCAGCCCAAAAAAAGCATATTGAGCTCCCGGGAGGAGTCTGCTTCACTGCACACTGATTTTGTTTCAAAGACAACAGAGTCCTGGGTACTTTGCAGCAAGCATGCAGGCGGGAATTTCATGGAATTAAAACTGAGAACATAATTTTCTTTACTATAAATCACTGCTGCAGAACAGCTTCTGTCGTTCTCAATTAGTATTTCAGTAAGCTTGTCACAATAATTTATGCTACTGCCAAAGCTCAATTGCTAATTCACAAAATGCTACTTCGAGCTGTCAGAAAAGGCGTCTAGCCCAAACCTTTTGTATCAGTCACAGTTTTGACTTCCTGAGCAAATAGACAAGCAGTGCAACAATCAGTTGACATTTATAGGTCCTGATCCTGCATATGGTATGGGTAGAACTCTGGACGGGGACTCAGGAGCCCTGTGTTCTATACATAGCTCTGCCCCTGAGACCTCAGCAAGTCATTTAACCCCCTCTGTCCTGTATATTTCTTTGTACTGTTTGGGGAAGAGACTCTTTGTAATTGGAGAGAGGCCTTTAGGCTACTCTGACTTTCAGTAAGAAATAATGGTCCCCCAAGGGATGTTCCTTTGGCCAGAATCACCATACAAGAGCATGTCCTTCCCCATCCCACCCAGAGATGACCATAGATTGCCCTCTCTAGTAGGGTGGAGGCTGCGGGATAAATGACTGCATTAAGATAGTGATAAGCACCTTGCTGGAGCCCTACAAAGAAGACTGAAGAGAAGCCAAGGAACTGGCCTAGTAACCTAATCCATAAGGAAAGTTCAGATTGTGAGTTTGTAAAGCTCATTCTTTAAAAGTTATTCACTTATTCTGTAAAGGGCTTTATAACAGATCAGTCTGGAGAACAGCCTGCAAAGTCTGGTCACTTTGGAGTTACTAAGTCTTCTTTCAAAGGAAAAGGTGCTTTTGTATTACCTTTAGCTACCTGAAATAGATTGAATGGATGTTCATCAAACTGTTCCCTTCCCTTCTTATAAAGGTAGCAGAAATTAAGGCCCAGTCTATGCTAAAAAAAAAAATTAGGTTGGCCCAGGTATATTGCTCAGGGGTGTGACAAATACATTCTCCTGCGTGATGCAGTTAAGCCATACAAACCCATGATGTAGACCACATAAGTTGACAGAAGAATTCTTCCACAGCTTAGCCAACTGCCTGTCAGGGAAGTGGAGTAGCTGCGTCGATAGGAGAACCCCTCCCATCTGCATAGATAACGTCTACACTGAAGTGCTACAGTGGCACAGCTGTAGCATTTGAAGTGTAGAGAAAAACTCCATTAGAAAAGTGAAAGCTGAAGAGGAGTTTTTTAGAAAGTTATGAGTATGTAAAAAAGGGTTTGACCGTTCTGGACCTTCATTGCTGATGAGTAAGGAGTGTCAAGACTGCGTTGAAACAGCGATTGTGTCTTGGGTATTTCAAGTTTACCTACATCCAGCTGCCGGCATACAGGAGAACGATGATGTTTTAGTGGACAAAAGTGCAAGGAGACGACAATGCATACCACGTAGTGGTCAGACCAGGAGCTAGTGCCTCACATTTCACAGGTCAACCTGATATCAAAATGATCTCTTCGTTTTTTGATGAAGCAGTTAATCATATGCCAGTGTTTAGACTGAGGGTGCCTTCAAGTTGCTTTGTATTTGCTCACCCATTGGAAGAATGTGCTTGCAATAGCAAGCTCATGCTGGGCACAAGTTTGAAGAAGAATCATAGAATCATAGAACCCTGGGACTGGAAGGGACCTCGAGAGGCCATCGAGTCCAGCTCCCTGCCCCAATGGCAGGACCAAGTACTATCTAAACCATCCCTGATAGATGTCTATCTAACCTGTTCTTAAATATCTCCAGCGATGGAAATTCCACAACCTCCCTTGGCAATTTATTCCAGTGTTTGACTGCCCTGACAGTTAGGAACTTTTTCCTAATGTCCAACCTAAACCTCCCTTGCTGCAGTTTAAGCCCGTTGCCCCTTGTTCTATCCTCAGAGGCCAAGAAGAACAAGTTTTCTCCTTCCTCCTTATGACTCCCTTTTAGGTACCTGAAAACTGCTATCATGTCTCCCCTCAATCCTCTCTTTTCCAAACTAAACAAGCCCAATTCTTTCAACCTTTTTTCATAGGTCACATTCTCTAGACCTTTAATCATTCTTGTCGCTCTTTTCTGGACCCTCTCTAGTTTCTCCACATCCTTTTTGAAGTGCGGTGCCCAGAACTGGACACAATACTCCAGCTGAGGCCTAACCAGCGCAGAGTAGAGCGGAAGAATGACTTCTCGTGTCTTGTTCACAACACACCTGTTAATGCATCCCAGAATCATGTTTGCTTTTTTTGCAACAGCATCACACTGTTGACTCATATTTAGCTTGTGGTCCACTATAATCCCTAGATCCCTTTCTGCTGTAGTCATTCCTAGACAGTCTCTCCCCGTTCTGTATGTGTGAAACTGATTGTTCCTTCCTAAGTGGAGCACTCAGCATTTGTCCTTATTAAACTTCATCCTGTTTACCTCAGACCATTTCTCCAATTTATCCAGATCATTTTGAATTATGACCCTATCCTCCAAAGTAGTCGCAACCCCTCCCAACTTGGTATCATCTGCAAACTTAATAAGCGTACTTTCTATGCCAATATCTAAATCATTGATGAAGACATTGAACAGAACCGGTCCTAACACAGACCTGTGGAACCCCACTTTTTATACTTTTCCAGCAGGATTGAGAACCATTAAGAACTACTCTCTGGGTACGGTTATCCAGCCATTTATACACCCACCTTATAGTAGCCTCATCTAAATTGTGCCATTTGAGTTGTCACTTCCAGTACAATGAGGTCCAAGCACCTTTGGCCGTATGGTGTAGTCCTGACCAACTCTAGCATTAAAATCACCTAGTATATATAGCTTAGATTTAAAAGGTACTGAAAAGATCACGGAATTCAGGCTCGCATAGAAAGCCTCCTTTTCATCACCTGCAGCAGTTAAAGAGGGTGCATATGCACTGGCAACAAGTACAAGGCATTGTTCCTGCTTCAGTCTAAGCTTTGAGGTCATAAGGCATGTGGTTCAGATTCCAGCTGGTGAACTAGTGGTGTCCTGATGGAGAAGCTAACTCCTGCTTGCCTTGGGTGACCTTCAGGGTAGCCCACACAGTAATATGAATAGCCTGTTCAAACCTCTCTGAACTAGCTGGTACCAGAAATAAGTCTTTCGCTTAAAGCTGCAACATCAATATCATAATGTTCAAGTTCTCTGCCAATGATTGCTGTCCTTTGTTCATGGAGATCGTCGCGATCAAGAAGTGTGCGTACATTCCAGGATGCCAAGCACAGTTTCTGTGCTCAGTGTAAGTGTTAAAAAGTCATCCTAAAGGCCAATGGGAAGTTATGCAATATATCTCCAAATGATCTGGAAACTCTAGTTCAGGACATATTGTTCTGGCAGCAAACCACTGTACAGACTGTTATTAGTTTTGAGAGTCAGCATGTCCAGACATTACAGGAAAAGCGGAGGATCCGAAAAGAACATACAGCACCTGCGGCTGGCAGGATTTTGTGTAGCATCTGTAATTGGCTCTGCCAATCAAGGTTTGGTTTAGTTGCTCACCAACAGGGTCATAGAAGATCAGATCCATCCATCAACAGCTCAGTCCAAGGTTTAGTATGTTACTACATATGTGCATTCCATATATGACAAAATGTAATTATGCTACAAAATTAAGCAGTTTTGTACTTTTATTAAATTATTATGTTGTGATATTACAAAAACACAGTCCACTGGGGGTTTGTTATTTTGCATATGTGAGACTGGACTAAATAAATGAATAAAAAGAAATCATTTCATATGTACCAGAAGTCCAAATCCTGTCTCCCAAAAACCTCTAGAATCGATAAATAAAAAACTCTATCTTTATTAAACTATGGTGTGTGAAACCATATGCATTCTTAAGGCCTCAATTACCAGGAGACAGCTCCATGGATTTTCTGTAGAATTTACTCAAGGGAATAAAAGTCCTGAATGCAAAAACCATGAACAGTTTGCCTGTTTCATATTCATACTTTCTCCCCTTGTGTGTAACTGATTTATTCTACTCCATGCCCTGAGGGTGCACATTGTCCACAGTAAAAGGCTGCCAAAAAATAAAGGAATTCCCTTTTTGCTTTTAAAAAAAGGGCAGCAGAGGAGGAGAGAAGGAAAATGAACTAATTCCTTTAAATGTCACACAATATGTCATGCAGCTTGGAGTCTCGCGTATGATTTCACCCAATGTTGTTCCCTAGCAAAGTATGCTTATCATATAAATTACTCTCATGCAGTACAAGACACTCACCCTGAAAAGAAAGGCCCGATTTAAGAAAAGCTTGCCGTGCTTGAAATGTGATCTTTTCTGGTTGTATATTTGATGGCATATGTGAGCTTACTTGTCATATACTTCTATTATTTACGGAAGGCCCTAGCTAATATGGCACTGCTGTGCAAACAGAGACCTGTAGGGATTTTAGGGTCTTGTAGAAACCTGTTTTGCCACGAAGCCTCGTTGGAATTTTTTTCAGTGATTTCTTAGCCCTCTGGCTTGTATCTGTGATGAAACAATGGAAGCATAATTTAGTTTGGCAATGTCAGCAAAGCAGGCTATATTGAGTGGGCTTTCTGTGCAGAACACAATGTCCAGAATTAGAGGAAAGCACATGACAAGGCAGAAAGTTACAAGCCATTACATGCAAATATTTTCAGCAGGGGAAACAACTCCCATAAAGGGAGGCAGTAGTTAATCAGGACTGTGTTCTAACTTTATAGAGGTGTTGAGAAGAAGTTGGTTCAAAGCGGCAGTAAGAGGGATCTTTATGGTAAGGCCAGGCTATTGTTAAGAGCCCGGACAGATGAGTGCAGACCCTTCTCTCGTCACAATAGCTGCTCACACTGAGCAAGGCTCATTAAATATTCAGTTCCAGCCTCAAGCAGCTCATTAAGTCAGCAATGAGCAGTGACGCTGATGTTGGAAAACCCTGCCTCAGTTAACATCACCATGCAGAAGCTTCTTGCATCTCTTGATTCTCCTCTGCTCAGTGCCTTCTCTATGATGACCAGCTTGTGTTCTCTGCTTTGCATTAAATACAGGTAAAAGCAGCAAGGTGGGCTCAAGCCCTCCTTGTAGGATTTCTGGCATGATTTCAGCATTTGAGTTGTCCTTGGGCCTTTTTAGAGATGACTTCTGGGGCCCAAGTTATGCATCTATTGGATTTTCTATAGCAGCATCTGTGTTAGCCGGAGGCTGGGAGGAGGATTGTACAGTTTGGTGCTTATAGAAACAAAATTTATGTTGAAACTGTAATTTTCGTGACAGCAGCAAGGTAACATGCAGCCATTGTGTATTCTGTTTTAGACACTCCCCAGTGTTACACAGCATTACATTTTAAATTTTGGTTTAGTTTTGGTGGTGTGTAATCCATAACAACATGTCTGTTTCTTTCTGACGTGTGTGTTTGAAATTGAAAGTATCTCTAATACTAAACTTTTTACACTTACTTTAACATGAACTAATACTTGGCAATGATACACCAGATATTGGCGAATTAACTTCAGGCTGAAAGCACAAATATAATTGCATACAGCTTTCATATGTTTCCACTAACAGGCACTTAAAGCTGTAATATCTGACAGTATATAGCCAGAAATGGAAAGGCGGAACATGTGCAAAAGTTCTTCACTGCATTATTTTATGCTATTTTTCATAGCACTTAATTTGTTTTTTTACTTTAACAGAAAGTGCTTTCAGACAGCTCATTTCTACGTGGAGGACAGCAGCTCACCTCGAGTGGTCCCTAATGAGAGTATTCCCATCATACCTATCCCAGGTAAGGCAGGCCTAGCTGCCTGTAAATTATTGAGTGAATCGACACTTTTCATAGACAGGTCCTAATTTAATTAGGAGGATGTGGTGGAGTTGTGTTTGTGACGAGATTATGATTTTCCTTTTAAATCTTTACAGAGGTTTGCAACGTCCAGGCTGTTTAATGAAAATTAACTTGCTCTGCAGTTTTGATTTTTACCGTGAAAATAATGTGCATTCAACAGACAAGTCACCCACATGGTTTCAACTAAAAGTTCCAGAACTACTTTTTTTTAAAGTCGAAACCAAAAGTGATACCTTTTAAAAACAGACATGCAAGGCATCCAGTCTAGAATTCAATGCAGGTGCAGGGCCAGGTATGGAGTATGGCTTAAGCCACTTTATTGGCTTCATCTAAGGGTAGGAGCATTGCTTTCATGTAAACCAGGTGCAGATTTGGTCTATGGGAAGGACAGGATAATCATGCATATGTAAAGCACCGGGAGTTTTTTAAACAGCTATTTATTACCATTGTAATGTTCAAGATATCCAAGGCCAATTCCTTCTCCAAGTTACACTGAAGTGGCATTGAGAGCAGAAATTGGTTCTGGGTCATTTTCGTGGGGCATTTCCAGGTCTCATTAACCACGCACAATTCTCTACCCCATCTGCAATGACGACAAGGAAACTTTGAAGTTCCGTGATGTCGGAATGGACTTTGTAGAAGCTAATTTGTTTGGTTGTTTGGTGTTATTCCATCTCATTGACAGAACCAAACTATTTAACACAGTATAGTGATGTGAGTTTCAGAAAGGGTTGTGTATTTGTTGTGACGTGATGACATCTTTGTCCTTGGTTTCCTTTTCATTTTCTGTCATTATTAGTTGGTCAGATTGTTATTTTGGCAGTGTTCTGACTGCAGCTATTACATTAATTTTAACCAAAACTTTAACAGATGCCTCTAGCACACTAGGGAAATAAACTCACTTGAAAGGAGAAAGATCTAGTTAAAAATTTCTGTAATTGCACTCAATAGCCATGCATGTCCAACCTTTGCGAGTAAAATATTCAGAAGCATCTGAGGGCCTTAACATGGAATGGTGGCTATCGCCTCTTTATACATCATATGAGGTAGTGTGTATTGCGGTGTTAGCCTGAGTCTTCTACCTCTATAAATAAAAGAACAACATGCCACTCCCATCTCTCTCCACTGGTGGCACGTGCAGCATGAAATGGTCTTGGAGTCATGTACCTTCACTAGCAAGTAGCCGCTCTTCCCTCTCTCTGTAGGAAGAGTGGGAGGGGGTGTTTTCATCCTAGACAGCCCTGTGATGTCATATGTGATGGTGCTGACTTAAGAATCTGAATAGCCTGGGAGATTTTTTGTACCCAGAAACAAACTAATCAGATTTTTAGGTGAAAATTGAGCTATTCCTGCAATTAGGCTGTGGCTCATTACACTGTCTTTTCCAATCTCCATATCAGAGCCTACTTAAAATGGCTGGGAAGCATGGTGGGGGGTGTATCAGGTGGGCTTTCATACAAAGCGGAAGCTAAACCAGGTGGATTAAGAGCATGAGGTGCAGAGATAGGAGAATGCAGCTTTAGGACAAGACTCATCAGCTATTGTAAGTTGGAGTTACAGAGAAGTACTTCAACTCAGCGTTTCTTAAAGTGTGTTCCGCCGTGAACGACTTGAAGGTGTGCTGTGAGAGTTTGGAAAAAATATGCCCTGCTGGTATGTATTTTCTGTTACTGAAACCAGATACAAGGTCACTTCTTCGTTGCTATGATACCTGACAACAGATTTTTTTTGAAGAAAAAAGCTTAAGAAGCACTGCTTCAACTTTTTAAGAGAGGGATGAACCCTGCATGTCGTTCTCTCAAAATCACTAGAAAAAGAAAAGAAATGTCTATCATGTCTACCCTTAGCCATCTCCTTTCTAAGTTGAACAGTCCCAGTCTTTTTAATCTGTCCTCATACAGAAGCTGTTACAAAACAAAAAGCAGTCAAGTAGCACTTTAAAGACTAGCAAAATAGTTTATTAGGTGAGCTTTCATGGGACAGAAGCTGTTACATGTTCCTAATCATTTTTGTTGCCCTTCTCTGTACCTTTGCCAGTTGTAAGTACCTGAGAGAGTGGAATTTTCTGTAATATTTTCTTGGTCAAATATTTAATAACTGTGGCAGAGGACACATTTGATGATCAGACCTTGTTGAAATTCTCTCTGGCAGTCTCATGTTCTCTAGGGATTCCCCCAGCTAAAGAACAAGAATCCTGACTAGCTTCAGACACAAAGACATTTGCATACTGGCTCAGGGATAGCACAGATTCTGAATCCCAGTTTAACAGAAAGAGACACATTCTTCTCATTCAGCTCTTGTTCTCTGCTAGGAAAAGCCCTGGGGCTGTTCACTTCTGCTGGCTAGTTCTGTTGTGCATTGCTCTAACCTGTCTCCTATTTCTCTGGCTTTGCTCAGCATAGAGCCCCTGAGACTGGCTGGACAGCTGGACAGCCGTGAAAGAGAGGGAAATCGGGGGCGCACCAGGGGACAAGTGGAGAAGGGGGAGCTGGATGCAGGTAGGAGAAGGAGAGTTAGCAAAAAGCAGGACAAAATGGACTTGGCATCACTGTCTTGGTTCCTTGATGCACCAAGCAACATCGCTGTGGGGTGGGAGGATCAGTAGGTGTGGGGATTTGCAGAGCTTTTGGGTGATCAGCATAACTTTGGGACAACAATAGGGCCGAGCAGGGATGGGTCAGAACCTGAGCTGACTGAGAGTTGGGTGCAAGGTGCTGAGGAAAGGGGTCTCAGTGTGTGTGCTTAGTTATTACATAGACTTATTACATAGATCCTCACCCAGGCTGAGGTCTTTGGCATGACAATAATAAAAATAGCAATCATAGTCAACGCAACACAACTATCTCTGTCTATGACGGTGTCCTTACTGGGCCGTTCGAGACTGGCTTCTTCATCACTGATCATGATGGAATGGTAATAGCCTGACTCACCAAAAACTAATCCCTTCCTTTACCAGCTGGACCAGCCCATTAAAAACAAAATGCAACTGTTAAAAGGTTCTTGAGCTCCGCTAAAGCCACTGGAGCCTCAAAGAGGACAACTGCCTTGACACTTGATTTGTGATAGGCTTTTCTCTCAATATCTGTCCCAATCTGACAATGCTTTTCTTACTCAAATACATTTATGTAACGAGAACTTGGTACTTTGGAGAATGTTAATTGCTTGCACTTTATGTACTGGTTTCTTAAAGCGGTCTATGCACATGAATTAATGAAGACTGTTGATTAACTCAATAATTATTATTTAAAATAATTCATTATTAATTGCACTGCCAAGCAATAGAACACCAATTGAAATGCATTAAATAGGTTGGATGTCTTTCTACATTTTCAAACATAAATTTCTGTTACAGTACAAAATATAAAATATACAGTGCTCACTTGATATTATTTTTGGGTACAAATATTTGGACAGTAAAAATGACAAACAGAAGAAATAGTAAGTTTTCAGTTCACCTCAATCAAGTACCATAGTGAAATTTCTTCATCATGAAAGTATAACTTACAAACGTAGATTTCTCTCTGTTACATAACTGAACTCTAAAACAAACAGTGTAAAACTTTAGAGCCTTCAAGTCCACTCAGTCCTAGTTCTTATTCTGCCAGTCGCTAAGAGAAGCAAGTTTGTTTACAGTTGTGGGAGACAGTGCTGCCAACTTCTTATTTATAATGTCACCTGAAAGTGAGAACAGGTTTTTGCATGGTACTTTTGTAGCAAGTGTTACAAGTTATTTAGGTGCCAGATATACTAAACATTTGGGCTGGGCCTGCACTTGCCCCCAACTTCGAAGCAGCTATGTTAATCAGGGTGATGGGAGATTACTAATGAAGTGCTGCAATGAATATGCAGCACTTCATTAGGCTAATTCTCCCCTGTGGCAACTTCGAAGCGTCAGACTTCAGAGTGCCAGCAAGCATGTAACCGAGGGCACTTGGAAGTGCCTGCGCTACTTTGAAGTGCCTTTGCTCCTCAAAATTTTTTCTGCGTGCATGCTGGCACTTCGAAGCTTGGTGCTTTGAAGTTGTAGCGGGTGAGAATTAGCCTAATGAAGTGCTGCATATTCACTGCAGCATTTCATTAGTAATCTCCCGTCGCCCTGATTAACAGGCCCCCTTTGAAGTTGGGGGGCAAGTGTAGACAAGCCCTTGTTGTCACTTTGTGCTTCTTCCAAGAGTCCAGAGGATGTACTTCCATGCTGAGGATCCTTATTAAATCAATAAATAAATACATTTGTGACTGAACTCCTTGGGGAAGAATTGTATGTCTATTGTTCTCTTTTACTTACGTTCTGCTATGTAGTTCATGTTATAGCAGTCTCAGATGATGACCCAGCACATGTTCATTTTAAGAACTCTTTCACAGCAGATCTGACAAAATGCAAAGAAGATACCAACGTGAGAGTTCTAAAAATACCAACAGCACTCGACATAAGGTTTAAGAATCTGAAGTGCCATCTGAAATCTGAGAGGGTTAAGGTGTGGAGCTTTCAGCAGTCTTAAAAGAGCAACACTCCAGTACTGAAACTACACAACCCAAACCACCAAAGAAGAGTCAAACCTCCCGCAGGTGGCATCTGGCCCAGATGATGAATATGAACATGCACCAGTCTCCTCTGCTTTGGATCAGGGGTATTGACATTGTGTGTATTGACACATCTTCTGGAATGATGGTTGAGGCAGGAAGGGACTTGTGAGTGTTTAGCACCTTTGGAAGGTAAATATCTTGTGATGCCGGTTACAGAAGTGCCGTGTGAATGCCGGCTCTCGCTTTCAGGTGACATTGTAAACAAGAGGCAGGAAGTATTATCTCCTGCAGATTGTAGGTGCTGGGACTGCTACAGCATCCCCTGGTTTCAAGTGGTTTCCATTATATACAAGGTTTACAGTTTGGTCAAAAGGTGCTTGGCACCCCCACTACAAAAATTTTTCCCACGCCCTTGATAATCAACTTGATTGAGTGTTTGACAGAACAAGAAGTAGGACTAAGAGTACTTTAGGCTCTAAAGTTTTAAACTGTTTTATTGTTGAATTTCATTATTTTTTGTATATACTCCTACACTGGTAAGTTCAGCTTTCACGGTAAAGATTGTACGACAGTATTTGTATTCGGTGCATTGAAAAATACTATTTCTTTTGTTATTTACAGTGCAAATATTTGTAATAAAAATGACTATAAGGTGAGCACTCTGTGTTGTAATTGAAACAAAGATGTTTGAAAATGTAGAAAATATCCAAACATATTTAAATAAATAGTATTCCATTAATAACAACACAATTAATCACAGAGTTTATCATGATTAATTTTGTAATCTCTTGAGAACTCTAGACTTAATTAATCCTTGCCAAAGCTCAGTGAAGAAGTGAAGAGTAAGCCAATTTTACAGATAGGGCAAACTGAGGCACATGGAGGCCAGATTTTAAATGATACTTAGGCACATAAAGATGGAGATAGGCACCTAACTCCCATTAAAATCAATGGGAGTTAAGTATCTCTTTGTTTACACGCTTAAATAATTGAGACTGACCCCAAGTGACCTGTTGGAGGTGACATAGCACTTCAGTGGCTGAGCTGGGACTAGCGCTCAGGAGTGCTAAACCTTCTTTATGGACCACTAGACTCCATTTCCTCCAAGAGAAAAATAGAAATGTAGCATGGGACAGGCCACTTTGGCTTGGTGTGCGCTAGGGAGTTAAATCAATTGCAGATATGCAGTTTTAGCTATGGCAACTGCATAGCTAGAATCAACTTATCTGCAATCGAATTATCTGGCTGTCCGCTCGGAGGGAGGTTGATGGGACAGTTTCTCCCGTTGACCTCACTTACTCCTCACAATATCGAGGAATACAAGGGTTGACTGCCCACCCCAAATGGTTCGTATGTCTCTACTAGGCACGTGAAATTGAACTCCGGAAGATCGACCCTGACCAGATCAATCTTCCCAGTTGTGTAGACACACCCTTTAATCCACTGAGATGGTCTGGACCGCATCAAAATGGTTTTCTCCCATTTTTCTCTTTTCCCGATCTATTTGCTACCAGGGCCATTTCTCTTCTGATATCACTTGCAGCTCCCATGCAGCCATCTCCCTGAAATGCTTTAAGAAGGTTGAACTGCAAAATCATCCTTTGAGTTGCTCATAATTGTGATGAAAAGATGTGGCTTTTGAACTTTTTTCTGCTAGAAGCTGCCAGGGAGCATGAGAAAATCTTACTTGCTGTATTGATCATGGAAGTAAAATATAAGTGGCATTTCCACAAAAGCGAGTTCTTTAAAGTAACTTTATTAGCCTCTGATATCCCAGCTAGTGCCTTCTTCAAATATTTAAAGATGTCCCCGTGGAGTGATGCTTCTATTTCCTTGGATTTAGTGGAATAATTCCTCTCTGTTACAGACACTGAGCCCAAATGAAGGCAATTTAGCTCAGTGTGTCTGAAAAAAGTATAAGAGCTTTACCAATACCCATTCTTCCCTCTGCTTTGAAAGCTCTCAAACCACTGGGAAACTCTTAATATGCCATCCATTGCCCCTTACATAAAATTAGAGTTTTGCAGGTCCACAGGCAGAAAAAGAGAAGTGATTGTATCCATTTTCTGCCTCACTTCACTCTGTTGAATTTACTTAATTATTCAACATGAAACCCCCTATCCCATATGCATGCTGTTATCTATGCAGATTTTGCCCTGAAACATAAAACCCTTATTATAATTTATAACTATCTGTACTGCTTTTTATAGAGAAGCGTAGGACAATGGAGAGATCATTAACTGAGTCGCCTGGCTATTACAAGTGATGTAAGACTCTAAACTCAGCATGAGTCTGATTTAGAATCATGCCCCCAGGGTGTAATACACCTATAATTGAATGGCTGATTTCCTAAACACACCTGCCACCCTGCTAATTTTTTTCTGACTTCTCTGTTATCATCGCCTTAATTAGTGAATATTGGGTCATGTCATATTTCCTTGGATCTCCCTTACAAATTTTGAGTGATGGTATATAAATTTCTTACCCTCCTCCTTCCAGTTAGAGACCCTGCTCCCCTGTGGGATCTCAGTGCCATCATCCTGAAGCTCTTGGAGTTTCCTTTTGAGCTACTGTCAGAATGCTCCATGTACCAGCTTAACTTTAAATAGTCTTTCTGGTGGCCATCACCTTAGCTCACAGTCAGGAACTCTCCATGTCTCCGTACGTGGTCTTATGACTGGACCTTCTTATACAGCCTTTTGTACGGACAGGGTGCTGCCCAGATGGTAGCCCCAGTGCAACCTTGAAAACTGAGAGAGAAGAAACTCAACACCCAGGATATATCCTGACTCTTATGCTGTTAGCATGGTAGAACCAAGCCACTGCTTTCTCTGTGGCCATTTCTGGCTCATCCAAAGGTTAGCCCTCCTGTCACAGAACTTTGAGGTGCATTCTGCATGCATTTCTACCTGCTCTCCTCCAGCTGGTGAGCCTTTTCCTTCAAACCTCAAGGCAAACTCCACCAGAGCACAGGGAGCCTCTGTCACAAGCTTGAAAAGCATGTCTCTCTCTGATTTGTGTCAGGCTGCGATGTGGAGTGACTCACTGACTTGTGTGAAACATTACTTTATGCCTGTAGCGTACCAGCCAGGCCAACTTTAGGAGAGTGGTCCTGCAATCACAGGTCAGTTGACACAGCTGGGATTCTGCAGACCCACCATGCAGGAAAGACACTGCTGGCCAATCACCTACTGGGATTCATTTTGACACAGGCTTGCAGCAGAAAACAGGGTTACTTATCTTCAGTAAATGTGGCTCTTGGAGCTTCTTTAGTCAGTGTCGATCTTACGACCCACCCTACAACCAGTAAAGCATAAACTGATACTTGCAAAGAATTTCTTCCTTCTTCACTTCCATCCCTGGAGAACATGACAGGTAGGGACAAAAATGCAAATTTATTTTAGTAGCAAACAAAGTTTCATATTTGAAAATACTTTGGTAGCATGCTCTGATACCATGACTCATGTGTAAGGCTTAAAGTCTGTCCTGTCCCATGATAAAATGGGAAGGCACTGGGCAGCTGCAGGGTGGCTGGGAGCTCCAAGGCCCTCACCAACTATGGGGGCTCAGCTCTCCAAGGTTCCCCTGCCTCCCCACAGCAGCTGGGGATATGTAGAGACTCCCTGCTGCCACAGTAGTGAAGAGCAGCTGGGGTCTCCCTGTCCTAATATGATGGTGGAAAGCCTGCACCACCATCACAGCTGGGAGGGCTGCAGTATGCCCCCACTCATGGCAGCTTGGAGCTTGGGGTCCCTACTGTCTCAGGTGGCAGGGGTACCCCATAGCTCCCTGTTGCTGTGGAAGGTGGAGGGACTCTGCAGTGTAATGGGAAAGTGTGGTGTGGGCGGTATGCAGCCATTTTGGTTTTGGCAGCCAGCGGAGACCTCACATACACAGCAGCCCCTTGAACTTTTGCACTGTCTCCCCCTTGCAGCCCCTAAGCAGCCAAAACCAGCTTCAGACCGGTTCTTATCTATATTTCTGCAAACACACTGTTTTGCAGAGTCTCCTGTTAACCACCAATCAAGTAACAGCTCAGTGCAGCCACTGTATAAAAGATCCCTGGCTTTGTATCGAGGCAGAGTGTTTGTACCAAGGTACTAGGCTCTCCTTTCTTTCAGCAGAAATAAAGAAAATTTCCTTATCCCTGTCTAGTTGTTATTGGCTCTCAGCTAGGCAGACCGAATTTTTGGCAACAGCAGCTACCAGAGGTGAAGTCACAGAGGTACGTGGAAGTCGTGAATTCCATGACTTCCACAACCTCTGTGACAAAACCACGGCCTTTTTCAAGCCAAGTAACGCCTTGCCTAATAAGTAAGGTCACTCTTGACGTACTGTACCACTCAGTCTAAGTAAGGGGATAAGAATCTTGCCCTTAATACTTTATAGCTGTGTCTACACTAGCCCAAAACTTTGCAAATGGCCATTTCAAAGTTTACTAATGAAGCGTTGAAATACATATTCAGTGCCTCATTAGAATGCCGGCAGCCACGGCACTTCGCAATTGACGCGGCTCGCAGCCACGCAGCTTGACCAGAGGGGGCTCCTTTTCTAAAGGACCCCAGCAACTTTGAAATCCCCTTATTCCTAACAGCAGATAGGAATAAGGGGATTTCGAAGTTGCCGGGGTCCTTTCAAAAAGGAGCCCTGTCTGAACGAGCCACGCAGCTGCAAGCCACGTCAATTTCTAAGTGCCGTGGCTGCTGGCATTCTAATAAGGCGCTGAATATGTATTTCAGCGCTTCATTAGTAAACTTCGAAATGGTCATTTGCATGGCCATTTCAAAGTTTTGGGCTAGTGTAGACACAGCCTATGAAATCTAAATATTAATTCTTCTTTATGCAACTGTACCCACAATGAAAGAAAATTGCCTCACCTAACTGTGATGGGTCTAGAAAGGATAGGCAGTTTGTGGCCTAATTCTGTATTCCTTCCTCACTCAAATGCTCCCAAGAGGCAATGGGGATTCTGGTGATGCAGGAAATGCACTATCAGGTCCTTGGAGAGCACGCATAACTTTTATATTATGTTCAAATAAGAATATACATGTAAAACATAAGTAGTAATGAGCCTAAATGCTTAAACAAATTCAACAAATGACTTTAGGCAGGGAAGAAAAATTCTGTACTTGCTTTCAGACATTAAGTTCCCAATACACCATACACTTATGCACATGCTTAATTTTAAATGCATGAGTAGTCCAATTTCACTGTTTGTGCAGTGCCCATCACAATGGGGTCATAGTCCTGGATGCTACAGTAATGCAAATAATAAATAATAATGAGATCTGTCACAGGCTTATAGTTAATAAAACAGTGTTTAATGTGCAAGCTAATGGAAAGCTTGTATTATTTCATTCTGTTGAGCCGAAGTTAGTAAAGTTGATTTGGTTGCCCCTTTCTGCTTCAGGGAGAAGAGATCAGTTGCATTGCTGTTTTTTTATAATTAATGATGGCCTAATCTAAGACTTATTCATGCAGTTTTGAAATTCAGATTTCATTATGACATCTGTATTTTTTCCCATTAACATTGTCCTTCCAGTTTGTGATTGGCATGTGGTTAATAGCACTAAATTAGTTTAAATCTTTTAATATGTAAGAATAATGTAACTGCAGTACTGCTCACCTTATTTAACATTTTCTGCTTTTCTTTGTTATTATGCATTACTGCCGTATCAGAAATCTGCCTTAGTACTCATTTGAGCAATAGTTTTGCTGAAAGGCATTTTGTGCAGTGTTTCCAGTGTGCTGGAACATTAAGAACCCTGAGTGTGAATATATTCATATTGAATCTTTTTTGCCTTTTTCATTTTAAAAGACATCATTTAAAACTCAGTGATAATTGGTAAACGTGTGCAATTTGAATTGCATAAATGTTAAAAAGGAATTGTGCTCCCTGATATGTGGCTCTTAACAATTAGAATTTATCATAATAATTCTAAGGTCACTGATTTCAGCAGGGTGCCCCCCATGGAAAGAGTTTTCAGCATGTGTTTCAAACTCTGGGGATGATACCAGCTGTGTTGCCCTACTTTATTATTTATGCAGATATGATCTGTCTAGAAGAGATCCTCTGAGAGTTTAGAAATACTAACATGGCTTTTGTGATTTATTTTACCCTAAGCAAGTTGGATAATCTTTCCAGGTTTTTTTTGTATTGCAAGAAAATATGAATGCCAAGGGATACACTAACATTTCTGTTGTATCCTTATTTTAAATCCCGTAACTGGTAAGGCCATTCTAACCCTGAACAAACTCTATCCCCACACATATATGTACACTGCAATTAAAATGAAACATAGAACTGGAGGTTTGCAGAATATTGGGGGACACATTACACAAATACTCAAAATTCAGGCAATGCTCACACAGAGTATGCATGAAATGTCAACTCCCCAGTGTGTAGGGCTTATAGCTCAGTCATCAGTTACATCACTCTGCTGTCTCTTAATATCACTTTTCATAACCTTAGTTGTACATTCTTCCATTGTTATCCTCCTATTTCTAAAACAGTCCAAGATCTCTTGGTATACTTAGACACTTTATAGAAGCTCTTGTTTCTCTAAGGGGTGAAGTCCTGACCTTATGGAAGTCAACGGAGGGGGTCAGGGTATATATTTAACAATGTATCAGAACCACTATTCCTTTCTCTTCTACCAGAAGCATTTCATGTTTTAGATGCTGTTGAGGCAGCGCAGCACTTAACTGTGAAGCTATCTCAACAGCAAACTACACAGCTAGTTCAACTGTAGTCTATATATAAAAGCAGGCTTTCATTATTGCTCTGTGTCATGTACTTAATATGTAACATATTGTAGAAATATAGTTTACCCCCATCCCTGTAGATTGCTTTTAGGAACTCAGAGTTTTCTGACACACACAGTAATACAGGGCTACATGTAAAATACAAGGCTAGGTATATTCTGCACTACATAAGAACGGCCTTACTGGGTCAGACCAAAGGTCCATCTAGCCCAGTATCCGACAGTAGCCAGTGCCAGGTGCCCCAGAGGAGGTGAACCGAAGACAATGGTCAAGCGATTTGTCTCCTGCCGTCCCTCTCCCGCCTTCGACAAAAGGCTAGGCACCATACCTTACCCCTTGCTAATAGCCATCTATGGATCTAACCTCCAAATATTTATTGAGCTCTTTTTTAAACTTTGTTAGAGTCCCGGCCTTCACAGTGTCCTCTGGTAAGGAGTTCCACAGGTTGACTGTGCGCTGTGTGAAGAAAAACTTTCTTTTATTAGTTTTGAACCTGCTACCCATTAATTTCATTTGGTGTCCTCTAGTTCTTATATTACGGGAACAAGTAAATAACTTCTCTATATTCACTTTCTCCACACCTTTCATGATTTTATATACCTCTATCATATCGCCCCTCAGTCTCCTCTTTTCCAGACTGAAATGTCCCGGTCTCTCTAGCCTCTCCTCACATGGGACCCATTCCAAACCCTTAATCATTTGAGTTGCCCTTTTCTGAACCTTTTCTAACGCGAATATATCTTTTTTGAGGTGATGAGACCACATCTGCACGCAGTACTCAAGATGTGGCAGTCCCATAGTTTTATATAGGGGACTAGAACAAGTTATTCTGCCCATTTCTTTTTGAAGTCCCCAGAGTATTTAAATTTAACACCTGGGACTTAGTAAAACTGCTCTGGAATTACACCCAGTGTTAGCATCATGGCCTTAAACAAAAGGCCTAGAAGACCACTATACATCTCAAAGGAGGTAGCATTGGTGACTGACTTTGTGATCGAGCAACACAGCGTAGGTCATATTACAGCAGTGGTTTTTGAGGGGCAGTATGTTATTCTGTAAAGCTTTTTTAACTTTTTTTCCCCCACCAGCACACAACAATATACCATCTTACAGAGATTTCCTGTTGGGAGAAACCTCACAGTGTAGGAGGCATCAGTAAACAGTGGGAAACATTTAAATTTTCTGGTTATTCTGTGGTATTTGTCACACAATAGAAAGTGGAGCAAAGGAGCATCTCGCCATATTGGAGTGTAGCTTCACCTTGTACAATTACCATCTCTCAATCCCTGTGAAATGAGAACGGAGGAGGAAGGAGTATGAGAGGAACATGAAGAAAGCAGTAAAACATGGAAGGAAAAGCCAGAGGCAGGAGAAGGAGGCAGAAGAGGGGACGTCCTGTGCTGCCCCAGCAACATGGGACTTGTTCCCCTGAAAGAAAATGTAATCAGAAAGTGGGTTTTGTGGTATAGAAATCTGACACAGGGCTGGAAGGAGAGTCCAATTATGTGGCTAGATGTCAAATGTCATTCCCACTATCAGACTGGTAGTGGACGTGCCTCTTTACAGTGCCTCAGTATAAAACTCTTGTATAAGATGAGCACTGTGAGGGCACATTTTTGAGATAGAGTCAGCATCACTGAGAGATAAGAGGAGTGTCAGATGTATGAATGGTTGGAATGAATGGTGATATCACCTGAGAGGTATCACCAGGTGAGTCAACACTTAACCATGACGCAAATGAGTGGTTATAGCTCCAGAAGTTTGCAAATGCTGTGACCTTCCTGGCACATGTCAAAACACTGGAAAACTGGAAAGCAAAATGGAATCTGTAATAAACAATATTAATACCATTTGGTGAGCTACAATAAAGAGAATCTGATTTAAAAGCGCACCAAAGAGACAGGAAGCACAGATGACATTGAAGGTTAATTCAAGATTATTGAAGGAAAAACAAGGAAGCACTTGAAAACAGGAATGAGTCTGAAGTGCTCCCTCTCATGAATATTTCCGGGTTTGAGTGCTGGCTTCTGGGTTCTGGTGGAGACCATGAGAAACATCAGAACTCCAGCAAGAACCCAAACTAGGAAGAAGTAGTGGGAGACAGGACTTAGATTTTAACCTTCTGGATTCACTTATGATTCAAAATGTCTATTCCAATCCAGTACCATTAAACCATCTCATGAGCTCTCAGGGTACAAATAAATTAGAGACCATATTCTGTGGAGGTGCTACCTTTGGTACAAGATCCCATCTTTATTTTTAAATTGACCCTGATTATTTTAGAGTAAGTATCGGAGCAACTTTATTAAGCAGGATATAGATAAAAGATTCCTTCCTAATCACATTGCTAATTACACAGCCTTTTAAATATAACCCTGTTTTTAGCATTATAATTTTAAAATACACTGGACATTCTGATTCCCAAATGAATGTACTTCTTGTGTCACGTTGGTTGTCTCTTGCCATTTCATAGGTAACAATGAGCAAATGCAGGTTCTTTTCTGATATGCAGGTGAATGTAGCTCATATCCATGGCATCAGTGATGCAGGCTCCTCTTGTGGGGGAGAGGTGCATTGCACTATGCCCCTCTCAAATTCATTCGCCATCATGGTGCCCCTGCATATGACAGTTTCTCCATAGAGCATCTCACCATTGCTCCAGAGTTGACCATATGGTCGCTCCAGAGCAGCAGCAGCAGTCACACCTGCTACAATTCCAGATCCTGGCAGCCAGAGAGGATGGGTTCCAGTTTGCCTCATATTTGAATATCTCAGGCTGCTTCTACACTCACCTCCTCCTGTTGGAGGCGGCGTGGTAATGAGGCAATTCGAAGCAGGCTAATGAGGCACTAACGTGCATATTCAGCACCGCATTAGCATAATGGCAGCCATGCGAATTTCAAAGTGCAGACTTCGAAATGCAGATTGACAGTGAAGAAGGGGGCAGCTTTGAAATAAGCACCCCACTTCAGCATTCCCTTACTCCCATCTAGTTTTGTGCGAATTAGGAAATGTCAAAGCAGAGTCCTTATTTAGAAGCTGCCCCCACCTTCACTGTCAATCTGTAATTCAAAGCTTGCACTTTGAAATTCGCATGGCTGCCATTATGCTAATGAGGCACTGAATATGCACGCTGGTGCCTCATTAGCCTGCTTCGAATTGCCTCATTACCATGCCGCCTCATTACCATGCCACCTCCATCAGGAGGGGGTGAGTGTAGAAGCAGCCTCAGAGAGCAGTATGTGGCACTGCCATAAAACTACTGGAGCAGTCTCTGATTAGAAATCCTTCTAATCCAGATACCTTCACCCAGGCTCACCTAAATTGTACGCCTCCATGGAAAGCACGAGTTTCCATGTGAAAATTAATATGGTGAGAGACTATGCTCACATTTTATACAGGTATGAAACCAAGCTATTTCTGATTACACTGGTATAACAGAGGTCTGAGTTTGTGTCATAAAGAACTGCCATCTTTGTACTGGTTAGTCATAAAGACACATTTTTAAAACATTCCCTCCTTTGGAATAAGCTATAAGTCTGGTAGACTGTATACACTGTGTTGACATTAACAAATGGCGGTGTGGGTTTAGGCTGGGAAGAAGTGAACTGTGCAAAAGGGAATATGCATTGAGCAACTATTAGGGCACCTAATTAGCTATTATAGGATTCCATTAATCTCCTCCATTGACTAAAAGAATTACGGTCTCTGAGGCTCATTTGTCTTAAGATGGAAGAGAAGCTTAACCATGCCCGAGTAGCTACCTTCAAAAAACAGTATGTTCCACGTATCCAGTTACATTAGCGTGTCTGGTTAGAAAAGGCTGAAGAAAGATTCTTCAGATTAGATAGATTCCTTCAGCCAACAATGTGTTTGAAGGCCTCACCAGACAACTCCATATCATCTTAAATATCTTTAGTATCATTTCTTTCTTGTGTATATCATGGAGAATGAGTGTGTACTCATGGACTGGCAGGAGGGTTCTGGTTTTAGTTTATCTTGTCTATTTCGATTTTCAGAACAAGTGCAGAGATGGGCTACTAGAATGGTCAGAACAATGACTAAATTATTGTTTTCAGTAAATACATCAGAGGGCTAAACACCAGGGAGGGAGAGGAGTTATTTAAGTCGAGTCAATATTGGCACAACAGCAAATGGCTATAAACTATCCATCAACAAGTTCAGGCTTCAGATTAAATGAAGATATCTAATGATGTGCTAGTGGTGTTCTTAAATAGACTTCTGAGTGGAGTAGTTGGGGGCGTAAAAATATATTTTGTTCTAAGACCGAGTTCAGCAAGTTCACAGACAGAATAATACGACAAGGGCTCCTGCAATGGGATACTTCTTTAAAAATATCTCCCACAGCCGGGGAGGACTCGAGTTACTACAGAGAATTCTTTCCCAGGTGTCTGACTAGTGTGTCTTGGGGTTAGACTTGCTCAGGGTCTAACTGACCATCATATTTGGGATCAGGAACGAATTACCCCTCAAGACAGGGACCTTCAGGGGCTTTCACATTCCTCAGCAGTGTAGAGAATAAGTCCCTTGCTGGTTTGAAATTAAATTAAATGTTAGAGTCTCTGTAATTCAATGAGTTTAAGTCAAGATTTGGGGACTTCAGTAACTCAGTCAGAGGTTATGGGTCTGTTACAAGGGTCAGTAGCTGAGGTTCTCCATCTGCAAGGTGCAGGAAGTCAGAGAAGATTATCATGATGGTCCCTTCTGGCCTTTAAGTCTTTGTCTCTTTCACTGTATCTGTACAGCACCTAGCACAGAGGCACTAACTGCTGGGCTGTGCCAGATCCAGACACTCGGGCTACATCTACACTACAGGGCTGTGGTCCCACCTGCCAGCCATGGCCAATCCAGCACAACCAGGACCCTGCCTGCCTGCCGGGTCTGATCAGGTGCAGTTCAGACCAGGGGTCCTGCCTGCCCAATAGGGCTACTCAGGTGTACCTGTGGCTGGGTCATACTTACTTGTCACATGGCCCAGCCAGTCCTCATAGCCAGGGCTGCTCTGGCCTGGAACTGCTGGTTGTCCATAGGGTTTGAGAAGAGTCCAGGTAATTGGTTACCCCATAAGCATTCCATTAAGCATAATGCACTCTGCAAAACTGAACTGGACGCCCTGACCTAATGCACTGGGTTCCTGATCCCGGCTTGGTGTGTAGCCTCCACAGCAGGACAAATAAACAATAATAATCAATTAATAATTAATAGCATTTGACCCTGATTTTTGTATTATGTGAAATTCTTAATACAGCAATGGGTATTTTTAAGGAGACTCAAGGATGTACTTTGCTGTTTGTGGGAGGAAAGATTCTTTTACGTACTGTTGGGATGTCCATCCCAATGACTCATGAATTCATAAATACCTTGGCTGTGAAGACATATATGTATTGGAATTAAATACTATTCTATTCTAATATAGCATTTTTGTTATGTAAATATTGTCAATTGCTTCTGTATTGTAAGGCTGTTTACTAAAATGATCGTACTCTTATCAAATGTTTTAAATATTCAGAATTACCACAGTGAGGTGATTAGATTCCAGACAGGTTCTTACCAATTGCCTCTGTAAACAAACCAAAAAAAGAATATTTTCCTCTAAGGTCGATTCAGGGTTTCTTTATAAAATTCCTGCCGAACTAGAGCCTCATTTACACATTCTGATATAATCACAGCCTTTGCTCAAAAAAAAAAATGTGACAGCTTTATTAGGCTGCCAAAAATCTTTCACTCTGAATACAGTAAATGTTACGTGTCTCTTTGTTTGTCTTTAAATTTTGTTATGTATCTATAGAAATATTTGGATGTTTTTCCATTGTAATATAGATATTTTTGAAAAGCAGGAGAATGCAGACAATAATGCAACTATAATACAGAAGCAAATACATCACAAGTACTTGAAGTAAACATGAGCAACATATAATCTTCATAAGTATGTGAAATCAAATACGTCACTGTCTAAATATTGCCTTGAATGATGTGATCAGCCAGTTGTAACCCTTGAGCAGGAAGATTTTTACACATGCTGAAAATAATCACACTTGCGTTGTAGTGTCTTACCTTTTCAAAATGCCATGCTACAAACATTAACTCGGTACTCCCGGAAAGCACAGTGATTTTACCAATTGGGGTAGTGTATAAAGCAACACTGAGACCCCAGAGGTAAGCAGGCTTGTCTAGATGAACAGAGCAAATGGGATGTAAATCAGGAGCACACGAGACTATCACACACTATGGCTACGTCTACACGTGAAGCCTACATTGAAATAGCTTATTTCGATGTAGCAACATCAAAATAGGCTATTTTGATGAATAACGTCTACACGTCCTCCAGGGCTGACAACGTCGATGTTCGACTTCGACGTTGCGCGGCACCACATCGAAATAGGCACTGCGAGGGAATGTCTACGCGCCAAAGTAGCACACATCGAAATAAGGGTGCCAGGCACAGCTGCAGACAGGGTCACAGGGCGGACTCAACAGCAAGCCGCTCCCTTAAAGGGCCCCTCCCAGACACAGTTGCACTAAACCACACAAGGTACACAGAGCTGACAACTGGTTGCAGACCCTGTGCCTGCAGCATGGATCCCCAGCTGCCGCAGCAGCAGCCAGAAGCCCTGGGCTAAGGGCTGCTGCCCACGGTGACCATAGAGCCCCGCAGGGGCTCGAGAGAGAGCGTCTCTCAACCCCTCAGCTGATGGTCGCCATGGTGGACCCCGCTATTTCGAAGTTGCGGGACGCGCAACGACTACACGGTCCCTACTTCGACGTTGAACGTCGAAGTAGGGCGCTATTCCTATCCCCTCATGGGGTTAGCGACTTCGACGTCTCGCCGCCTAACGTCAAAGTTAACTTCAAAATAGCGCCCGACACGTGTAGCCGTGACGGGCACTATTTCGAAGTTAGTGCCGCTACTTCGAAGTAGCGTGCACGTGTAGACACGGCTTATTTGTCCGTGTGGATCCTGCAGACACACACACCAAGTCCTAGAGCAGACATCAGCAACCCTTCCGAGGCTCCCTGAGGGCAGCTGCAGCACTGAAGGTGCCGGTAAGTTGATGTAGCCTTGGTGTGCTGCAGCTGTGCACCCAGTTTGCTGCATGCTAATTGTTCCTGTAGACGAGCCCAGTCTGAGCAGGGTATCCTGACATCCCAGCTTTACCAGGTCTGCCCTGGTTTTCGTGGTGTCTTGATTTCTGATGAACTTCTTTCAGGAGACAGGAACTGCCTCTTTGGGTATTTATTACATCAGTCACAATGCTTGGGTTCTTCCTTATTCAAAGCATTTTCAATTTATCGCCAAACTGAATAGAAATGCTCTGTCATTAGCCGCCCAATGGAATGAATGTGCCATGTTAGGAACAGCGTTTGGAGTGAAGAGAGAACTCCAATGATGCTACCCAGGCTGTTCTTTTGTTCCAACTGAACGTTAATGATGCCCATCTAGTATTTCATTACAGATTCACTGGGATACTACTGTACTGTACATTAAAAAAGGAGAAATTCCTCCACTCCAGGAAATGCACCCATGTCGCTGCTGAGTCAGCAGCTGTCAGCTGTGATACAAGGCCCATTTTGAAAGCATACATTGTCTTTTCTGTGGCTGTTCTGTGACTCTGAAAAGAACGTGTTGCCACAAAAGTGGGCCAGTTTTTGATCGTCATTGTAAGAACTCACAGCTACTTTCCTTTTTAAGAGACCCTCAGCTGAAATATTTCCCAAAGTATAATGTTATTGTAACTTTGATTGTACTGAAAGATAGCTTTGCAAAAATGCCTTTCAAGTCCAAGAATACTATTCATATGAGTAATGTCTACTACGTAGCATGAACGGTCACACCCAGGTATCTGTCATAGTTATTCTAGGATTTCTTGTGTGTGTATCCAGTACACATCATGCCTCTAGAGAACTCAGATAAATCATGAGTTAAATAGTCTATAATCAGAGGTAGTAAACAGAGTTATGGATATACCAGCCATATTTACAGGAAAAAAAAAAAAAACCCTTTGCTAGTGACTCTGAATATCTTTCTCTTTCTACAGATGACATGGAAGCCATTCCTGTCAAACAGTTCGTTAAACATATCAGTGAGCTCTATTCTAATAACCAACATGGCTTCTCAGAAGACTTTGAGGTAAGTGTCATTATCCTTTAATAAATAGCCATTTCCAAGCCTAACTAAACAGTCGGTGCACGCACAGCTAGGCATAAGCTGTCATTTATTCCAGTGGCAAAGTGTCAGTGTTTGCTGCCTTTGATCACAGGATCACTTTGATCACTTAGTTTTGAGTACCGCCGGAGGAGTAAGGTACTACTCTGGGTGAGATACGACTGTAGAATCTGCTCTTTGGTAACGAATGTTAAATGCGGGCATGGAAGTTGCTGCTCTTCCCTGTATATGTTGGGCCAGATCCCAAAGTCATCATTCAGGTTTATACTTGCTCTCAGGCCCACGGACCTGGGTAGGGGGGCCAAAGGGGCTGTTGCACCAGAGCCCACCATTTCAAAGGGGCCAGGAACTCCAGCTACTGCCACAGCTGTTTTGGCAGTGGTGGTAGCCGGAGCTCTGAGCCCCTTTGAGGTGCCGTGGCTGGCAGTGCTGCTCCGTATGGCTTGGCACATAGGCGGTGCTGCAGTCTAAGCAGCGCAAAGGGCTAATTTCTACAGGCCCCACCCCTCCTGGCCTTGTCTCTGCCCCTTCTGGGGCGCAGAGCCGGGGCCCCCTCCCACTTTGCCTGGGGCCCATGGTGGCTTTTGGCTCTGCTGCTCACGCCTTTCTCAGAAAATCTGCCACTGAAGTTGCTGGCTTGTTTTGTCAGAGTGTAACCTGAGTAAAGGCTTCCAGTGTAGCCCACAGTTATCATATTATGCAAATTTTTAAAAGTGACATCTTACTGCCAATGCCTTAAAATATCTAGGCCAGATTCTGAGCTGAGTTACACCGGTGTAAATCTGGAACACCTCCGTTAAAGTGAAACTGGGGTTAGAATCTAGCCCTTTGTCTCTCTGAGTCCAGGTACATGACACTCCATGTACTCCGCAGCTAGGACCAAACAGGTGTGGGAGCTTAGCGATCAATAAGGGATTGAACCAGCCATCCTTAGACTTTCCAAGTAACATTGGTGACTCCAATGGTGTCTGTGGAGCTAGTTGCAGAAGTAAGCCCTAGACCGTGAGAGTACGTCGGGGAGCCTCAGGCACTGAGGAGTTCAGGAGCTAGCACTAACAGGAGTTCCTTTCATTCAGTTCACAGTTGAGATTTGGAAATACTGGTATGCAAGAGAGATTTTCAGCTGAGAAATCTGGCCTCACTGAGGGCACAAGGAGACCAGACTGGGCGACGCTCATCGATACATGCCTATTTAAAATGTTATGGGTGGATCGTAAAGGCAGCTGTATTTACAAACTCGACAGCAAAACAATATCGCTGTTCTAATATCTAAAACCTCATCGCTGAGTGCAGTAAAAACAAGACTATATGCAGGAATTGTCTTTTATGGGATCATTTAAAACATTTACTGCTGCTGCTTGGTTGCAGTCTGTGCAAATGCCTGCATTGTCTGATACCCAAAAACTATTGTGTAAGTCATAAACATTTTGTATTCATGAGAATGGCAAATGTGTGAGGTGTTAAAGTGATTTAGTTGAATTGACTGCTGGCTGGATGACTGAGCAGGAATACTGAGGCATTTAACAATGTTGATGGTATTCAGGACAAACATTTATCCTCGAGAGAGTACAATTTGATCAGAATGATCAAATGCGGCTCAGTCCGCTCAATTATTTATGAATTGAGACCCCAGTGGTATTCATCACAGCTGGTTTTGACACCATTTAATTATTCAAAATAATCAGCTACACCTCTGTAAACTTGATCTGACTTAATATAGGCTTTGCTTCAGCTGTCTCAAAATCACTGCTATTAACAAATGTTGGACATCTTCCACCTGTGTTTTCGGCAGAGGAAAATACTGCTGTAATAGCCTTTTTCTTCCCTTTATACTGATGCTCCCCTCTGTGACTGCTGCTCATGGTAGCTCATCAGGAGAGAGACCAATTAGTTCTCTTCTTGGGAGTTCACTTTCTCTCCTATGCAGGGAAATATTTATTTTGTGAATTAACTACTCTGCTCTATAGGCCAGACCCTGCTCTCTGCACTAGGGTATAGCTGAAGTATTTCCTTTAAAGTCAGCATAGTTACTCCAAATTTATAGAGACAAGAACCGAATTTGGCGTAGGTTTTCTTAAGATGTAAAAATGAAATCTCATCCCCAAAAAAGAGAGGTGAAATATGAACAGAATGATCATCTTGAATGGTTAATGGATTGATACATTTGAGAGGCAACACAATTATTGTGTAAGGTCTCTTGTTGGCTCAAGAAGAGATTTGATTTTCCTCTTACATCACTTTCACCCTTTTCGTATCATTGTGGAATTGTCTATGATTTATGCTGATGTAAGGGGAGAATGAGGCCTGGGGGGACTGAAAACAGCATGGGATAACCTTTTCAGAAGTACCTCAGTGACTGAGAAGTCTTAAGTCCCATTTTCAAATGTGGCCTTCTGACTTAGGAGCTTAGATCTCCTTGGTAGTCAGTGGGATTCAGCCTCATGCCTGGAAATGGGACTTACATTAAGTCCTTTGGGTGTTTTTGAAAAGTTTACTTTGTCTGTAAACTGAAAGTAGAGAAAACAGGAGTTTGGATGCTGAAATAAGTTTATTCAATACAGCCAAAAAAAAAAAAAAAGTTTTCCAAAGAGAGCCAGCCCTGTTAGTGGATGGGACATCTGGGTGTGAGAGGAGGGCCCAAGATAGGTTCAAAAATTCTGCAGTAGGAAAATTTTCCCCCTTTATGTCTTTGTGAAATAAACTGAAGAGGGAAATGTGCTGCTGGGAACAAGTGGGGTCCGCCATGCATAGAAGGCTCTAGTCCTCTTATGTTTGATTCACCTTTTTGGTATAAATCTTCCCCTGTATTTCTGGGAGCTTGCTATGAGTTGTACTGGGAGCTTTGCATATGAGGAAGATTCCAGTGGAAGCAAATTGTCTATGTACTCAAAATTGCCTCTGTCTTAAAATAAGAGGTAATTACAATTAAATGTTTTGTGAATATGCTTGGGGAACATTTTATGTGAAAGAAGAAAAGGACTTTGAAGTTACATGGCTTCCCCTGGAAAGTAGATCCAAATTCCCAGCAGGAAATCATACTGCAAGTAGGCAGCTTTGTCTCCTTTGAAAATCTTTCTTAGGTATACAGGATGGCCAAGATTAACTTTGAGAAGGCTGTCTGTATTATTTTTGAAGTAACCAGTAATTCAAGTCCAAAACCTGATTGACCAACAAAACAGTCTTGTAAAATAATGCTCCCCAGTGGATGATTGTCCACAGTGCTTTCCGAACTGCTTGACACTTCTACATTAGGTTTTCTGGTCATTCTCCAACTCTGAAGAATATGAACAAATACCAATAAAAGTCCTGTGAAATCCCATTGGTTTGTGACCTAAGGAACAGCTCCAATACCTTTTTTCTGTGGCACAGAGGTCCTCGGTTGCATATGGCTCATTGTGTCTACACTGCATCATTGGCATAGGGTTAGTGCACAGCTGCAATGCTCTGTGATGTGCTGCCAGGGATTTTGGAAGGAGCTTCTGCAGGCATGTGCATCAGCAGATCATTCCTGCCCCCTTAAGAATGCAGAGCCTGAGAGACTTCTTCCACCTCTGCCTGTACAGTCAGATGCTGTGGTACAGCTGGATTTGGGCCTGAGAATTCCCGTGTCTACAGGGCATGAGAGAGCCCTCAGCCTCTTTCTCCCACAAGGGACTCTCTATCCGCAGTTGGACCTATTACTAGAATAAGATGGTGAGTTTTGTGAGCGTAGCTTGTCCTTTGGCTCTAAGAAAGGAATATTAGGCCAGGAAATCTCTGAAGAGCCAGCTATGAATTTTTACAGTATAACACAGTATTTGGATTTCATAGATCAGATCATTTTATTTGCTGCCTACAATTCTTTACTGGGTGGGTCAGCCTGGCTGCTAGAAAGATTAGACTGAGTAAATGTAAACAGCTCAGGCCTATCTGCTGCCTGTGGACACATGAAGGTGGTAATTCACTGCCAGTTTGGAGTCTGAACAGGCCAGCTGAACAGAAAGCAGGCTGTCTGCCTCCCTTGTCATATAAATTGAAAATATCTGTATGGTCCACTGGCACCTTTTTGGAAGGCTGTAACATACCATAAAACAGCATAAATCCATATCTTCTGAGATGTGTCACGGATCTGCTTTGTCCTTGCAGCTGTTGCAGTTTGGGTGTCACTGGATCTTTATTATAAGGTTGTCCACGCTGTTTGCGTTCTGAAGAGTTGTGCTGGAGGTGGCGAAATCACTGTTTACAAGCTTCTCCTGACATCTGTGGGAGTTAGACACCTTTGGACCAAAGAGCTAGTCTACACTCCAAGAGTTGTGCCAGTCACCATAATTGTAACTGCACTGCACCCTGGTAGCAGCCAGCAGGACTGGCTCTTAAGTGGGGGAGGGAAAGGTTCTGCATGCAGCTTTCACCAACGGGCACTGCCCGCTTCTGCTCTGATTGGCTGGTTCCCAGCCAATAGGAGTATGGGGCTAATGCTCAGGGCTGGGGCAGTAAATGGAGCCCCATGGCACTTCCAACCCCTGGCCAGGAGCCAATCCTTCTGGCTGCTTCGGGGTGCAGAGCAGTGCTAGGACAGGTGGGGACTAGCCTGCCTTAGCTCTACAGCACCAGCAATGACTTTGAACAGCCCAGTCGCCAATACTCACCTGGGCTGCCAGGGTCTCTTCTCAGCCAGGTGTCAGGGTCGAAAACCAGACACCTGGTCACCCCAGGAGGGGGCATCCATATTCTATCATAGGCTCTTTCTGAACTCCAGTATTCTGATTCCCTAGTTTGAATGGTAAACCCTAGGCAACTGTTTCTGTAAATTCACAAACAAAATTCAAGAGAGGCAGTACAGCCGCAGTCCTGGGCTTTCTGTTACTAATTGTGTATTCCTGGTAGCACCTGAAGGCCTCGACCCAGAAGAGGACCTCATTGGGTTCGGTGCAGTTCAGGGGGTTGACGTGCTCCTAAGAGCTCATGCACGAATGAAAGAGGAGACGCAAGAAGCAAGTTTAGCAAACAGTGGGAGGAATGGGGGATGGGAGTAACAGGCAGGCAGTCACGTGGCTACGCTGGCTAGCTGGATGCACAGCTGGAGGATTCTGAATGACACTTTTGTTACTTTAAAATTACCTCCCCTCTACCCCATGTCACAGTTCCTATTATCGCTTCTCTATTAGCTTGTGTATTAGTTGTGTATTTGTTTGTTTTGTCCCTGCTGCTGTGCAGACTACCCACAAGTGCCTCTCTGTTGTATGTTACGGAAGGATTTAGACCTGTGCTGGATTCTTAGACGTGTCTGTGCTATACCTCTTGCTGGAGCTACTGGGTATCAGTACAGCCTCTTCGCTTTTGCCAGGCTAAGGCAGGACCAGCTGCAGGAATTACAGAAGTTGGCAGTATGATTTTTGGGCCCATGACAGAAAATTATCTTAGTGGAGCTGGTGCCAGACTTCACCGGGCCCTGGGGAATGTGGAGGAGCAGATCTTGACACCAGGCCACCCAGAAGGGGCGGGCCTCAGACAGAAGGGGCGTGACTAGGGGCAGCCAACCCTCAGCACTGCATGGACCATGCCACACCTCCTGCAGCCAGCCCTCAGTGTGGGGACCTGTGGGGCTCCGGAGGTGATTTGAAAGGGCCCAGAGCTCTGGGCCCTTTTAAATCACTACGCCCCTTAGAAACTGCCATCTTTTCCCTTCCCGCAGCTGTACCTCCCACTCCTTCGGCAGCTCTGGATCTTAGTGATGAACTTAGTGGTGAACATGCCAAAATAATATCCAAACCTGAGTACTAATCTTTTTCTATATGTGTCTGTAATAAAGTTCCCTTCATCCATTCATGTAACCCCAAACCACTGCGTATATGCCAGCAACTCTTCTGCTGATAGGAAGTCAAATGACTTTAAATAATGGGAGATAGGTAATGCCCACAAAATACAAGTCAAAAGAACTGGGTGTGCAATCAGACACTTCAGTGAAACTTCTGAGTCATTAATTCGTATTGCCAGATACATCGCTATTGGATTTTACGCTGAAATGTAGTGCGAATTCTTTGAAGTTTACCAAACTAATCCGTAACTCTTTCAGAAGGGCAATGAAAATGAGTCATTAAACCTGGGTGTATTAATTCCCAGTTAGCATCTACGCATACAGTTAAAAGCTAAATTAACTATTATAGTACTGAATATAACGTGTCTTACAGTAACTGAAGATTGATTGAACCAGGTACTTTGGGTTCTTGAGTTGTCAATGATAAGTTGAAAAGGACAAAACAAAAGCATGCATCCATTGATCTTCAAACACTGCTATGCTGTGAGAAGTTAAACATAAAAGACGCCAGCACACTAGCTAGCCTGAATTCAAATCAATAAAAAAGAGACCAAGGAGAATTAAAAGAAAATTCTGCAAACCCCATAGCCCACCATAATCCAACTCAAATCCTTTTAAAACCTGAGGTTCTTATCCATATGCAGGCCAGCTGATAATGCAGTTTAGCTGAGTCAAAGCACAGAGTAAGAATGTCAGGATTTATTTGTCCCCAAATTAATCATGTTTTACATATAACAGCAGACCCAAGTCTGCATTAGAAGCTGTGGAATGGAAAAGACAGAAGCAATCGTGACATTGTGGGAGGGAAAGTAACTAGAGTTCATCTGTATCTAAGTACATCATCTCCTCTGATGTTGACTACAATCTTCTGCCCCGGCCTCTCCATCACTCATAATGCCCCATGCAAAATGCAGCTGCCAAGATTATCTACTTTACCTATCACTTGAACGGAGTCACACTCCACTTAAGCCAGGTCTACACTAGACATTAAAGTCAACTGTAGATACACAATTCTAGCTATGGCAGTTGCGTAGCTAGAATCACCTTATCTACAATCGACTAACCTGGCCATCCTCACAGAGGGAGGTTGACAGGAAACACTCTCCCATCAACATCTCTTACTCCTCATAATATTGAAGAGTAAAGGGGGGCAACTGTCAACTCCAGAGAGTTTGATTTCATGCATCCCTTTCAGGCATGCAGAGTCGAACCCTAGAAGATTGACCCTAACTGTGCAGTGAAGATGAACCCTAAAAAGATTCTCTCCACTGGATTTTGCACCACGTTTTCGGTTTGTTATAGTTGCCTTCAAAGCCTTTCATATCTGTGCTTCTCCCATGTTTCCCGTCCGCCCAGGGTGAGCTTTGATTTCCCCACCTCTGTGCACTTCTTAGACAACTGCTTTTGTACTTTTTTCCTACACTGTCCCTTCTGCAGGGAACCACCCTCCTTGAACTAGTACATGAGGCAACAGTCTTCCTTAAAACACTTCCTTGAGATCCATCTCTACCGTGAATCCTGTAGGAAGCTAACCATCAAAGCAAGACGTTTAGAGAGAAATGATCATTATGATTTTAGGGTTAGGGTTAGCTGACTGTTTTATCCCTTTGCCATGTGTTTTCTGAGACTGCAAGCTCAGTGCTGTGTGCTGGAAGACACATGAATGCCAGCTTAATGCAAATAATCATTCTCCCACTCTGCTGGCATAATGGAAGAAACTTAGGAAAACTCATGCCTGTTTTAGAGAGAGAACCAGAACTCTTGTAGTCTTTCCTTGACATCAGTGCTGTTTCTTGGGCATATCAGGTCTTTGTTTGGTGACATGCGTGCAACAAGGTGATGTCCTCAGTTCAGTTCCTACAGGAGGATGTCCACATCACCGCACCCCATTTGCAGCCACAGCCCGGAGGGCAAGGACTGAATAAGCCCATGAGACTGCACAGCCCTCTGCCCTTTGAGCTATCCCATCAGAAAAAAAAAGTTGTGGCATATTGGCAGGCGGGTAGCATCAGCAAGCTTTTCCTACAGAGGTCACCTTTCCTCTTCCTGTGCACTGGATAAGCAGAGGACTCCATTCTCCTGCCATTATAACCAAATTCTAAAAGTGAGCGTATTCCTCACCTTGCCTGTGTACTGGGGCTGGCCACCAGAATTAGAGAAAGTGCATACGTAGCTATGAAAAGTATGATTCCATGCTAGAAATGAAATTAGGTCCATTTAGATTCAGCCAGATTTCTTTGTCTTTGCTGAGCTCATCCCTTTGACTGTAGTGTGTTTATCCCTACGGAAGAGAAAGAAAGAGAAAGAGACAACTATTCATCGGGGAGCCCCTTGTGAATATAAAAGCCACAAAATGTACTTGGTTTTAGTCTACTTTGCAGTTTTAAAATGTAAATGCTGTGGAAAATATCAAAATTACTATGCAACCCCTTTGTGAAATGTCTGCAAAATGCTGAACTCTGTTACATCTGCTGTTTGTATAGCATTTCTCTTGATAATTTTCTCTGTCACTTAGCTCCTGATCTTTGCAGCAGCTGTGCACCGCTAATGATTTCCTTTATTAGCCAGGTTCTATACTGTTGTTTTTTAAGCCTCCAGTACAAAATAATGTGGCGCTTCACAACCTTGGGAGAAGTGGGTTTTGAGGAGGGATTTTTTCACAACTATTTAAACAAGCGAGCGCTGAATTCTTTTCAAAAAAGTGTGTAATGCAGGGGTGGGGAAATGTTTTTGGGTCAGGGACCATTGACCCCCAGAAGAATTAGCTGGGGGGGGTGCATAAAAGTGAGATGCACAAAAAACCTCCCCCCACAACCCTCACTGCCATGGCCCCTGACTCAGACACTTCCCTTCCCTTCAACTCCAGCACCATGGGCAGGAGAATGCAGAACGGGGGACTGGGGTTCAGGGCTTTCCCCAGGCCAGATTAACTCTTCTGGGGGTCCAAGGTGGGGCCGAAAATGAAGTGGGGGCTTCAGTGTGCTGGAGAGGGCTGAGGGGGGAGCAGGTGTGGGGCCTGGGTGGGAGGGAAGGGGAAGGAGCGGGCTGAGGATGGGGCGGAGGGTGAATAAGTGGGCTGGGGACAGCAGTGCAGGGGCAGGCTGCAGGTGAGGGGTCTGGGCAGGAGGGTGGGTGCAGGAACAGGCTGAAGGTGGAGGGCTTGGGAGAAGAGGGTGCAGAACCATAGTGGGGGTGGGGGCATGTCAGGAGGAATGGCAGCGCATGGATCCCAGAGCAGCTTCCCCCGTACCCAGCAGAGCCCATGGGCCGGATCCAGCCCCATCTTGCCTGATCCATCCTTCAAGTTTCAGGGCTCCCCACCTCCCATCCTGCTGCAGGCCTGATGCTGGGGCAGGGAGCCTCAGGGTCCAGATCTGGACGACAGCCTGGAGGTTCCCCATCCCGGAAAGAAATGAAACAATAATGTTAATGCCAGGGTACTAAGCTCATAACTTTGTCATTAGGACCTTCTGTTTGTTCCGGTTGTAGAAACCTGTAGATGTAAAAGAGTGGTAACATTTTGAGGTTACGACTAATCACGTGTAAGAAAGCATATCGTGAAAGTGGTTTTGCCTAGGAGTTAATCGATGTACATATCATCCCATATTAGCTCAGGGACCGGTTGGACTGGCAACGTCTGCAAGACCTTCTCTGGAACCTTGTAACTATTTAGTTGAATATGGCAGAAGGTAAATCTCTGCTGTGCTAATGCTCTGAAGAGAAGACGCCCACTCTGCTGTTTCAACAGACCCACATTGTACGTTTTAATTACAGACACTAGAATTGTGCTGAGAATTGCAAGTCAGTAGGAGTCAGGCTTCTAAACTGCTTAGACCTTGTTGTAAACTCCAGTAGGCTCCACTCTGCATCTTGAGGCACATAAATCCCTTTGTACCTCTCCCCCTTGTTCTGTTTTAGAAATGAGATAAATTGCCTAAATAGATGGACCTACAGGTGGATAGCGTTACATGTTTCTTTCAAAAAAATTATTATACTCTTCAGTCATTGCTGTCATTTGTATTCAATGTACTTTCCAGAGCCATTAAGATCAATTTAAAAAAAATCTGTCATTCCCATGCAAAAACGTAGCAAAAGGCCAGTATGTAACTTACGTTCCTTTATTGCCATATTTTGAAGGCCATTCAAATAGCGGCACAGTTGGGTTGGCCAGAAATTTTGTAATGAAATTAGATTTTAGACTACATTTCCCATGATGCAGCATAACCAGTAGCTCCTGTGGCACACCCCTTCTTTTCATCGAGAGGTAGAAATTGGTGCATCCTGGGAGACGTACACTGACTAGACAGCACCGACCGTAGAAGAGCAAAGCACCTAAACTCTGACTTGCCTGAGGACCAGTGGTGCCATTTTGAATTGAGATATTATTTGAAAATGAAATTTGTCAACATTTTCTGCAGGAGAGAGAAGACCCTAATCTGAGCCGCTGCTGTGCATGAGCCTTTCAGCACTGCGGTGAATTCCACCCATTCTGGAGGCCTGATTATGTAATCAGAGACCAGGACTCAGTTAACACAGATGATTTAACCCGAATGTGTCTTGCTGGATTACACTGAAAGATTACAACCAAGAAATCAAACAACTAAAATGTTGATCTTTAAACGTGTTTACAAAGGGCCTATTTTAAAATGAACCAAAGACAATAATTTTGCATTTGTGTTTTTTCATCTGAATAATTTTGTCACTAGGAAGTGCAGCGCTGTACAGCCGACATGAACATCACAGCAGAACATTCCAATCACCCAGATAACAAGCACAAGAACAGATACATCAACATTTTAGCATGTGAGTAAGCACTGACAGTGAATACCGTACGTAGATTGTACAAGGCCCTCTGTTCTAAGAGGACTAGTGCAGGAATGGAGAAGCCAGGTTGCTTAAAAACAATTTTATTCAGAGGGAGACAGCAAGGAAAAATTACAGTTCTAGTCATGTTGAAATCTGTCCACCTTTTGCGATTGACTTCAGGGGGCCATGGTTTCACCAACGCTTCTTACAGAGAAAACACTAACAACTTGGTGTTAAAACAATGAGAAGTCCTGTGGCACCTTATAAACTAACAGATGGGTCTTTGCCCATGAAAGCTTATGCTCCAATAAAACTGTTAGTCTATAAGTTGCCACAGGGCTTGTCATTATTTTTGTGGATATTTAATATTTGGTGTTAGATATTGCAAGTTAATTGACAAAAGTAGAAGTCTGCATAAGACAATGCAACTG
The DNA here is from genome assembly GCF_033958435.1 of Carettochelys insculpta. Lineage (NCBI taxonomy): Eukaryota > Metazoa > Chordata > Testudines > Carettochelyidae > Carettochelys > Carettochelys insculpta. The sequence goes on along the minus strand of NC_134147.1, from coordinate 45,914,665 downwards.
AATAATTAAGATCAAATTACTGCCAGAACGTCATATGCTGACCTCTGAAAGGAGACTTCAGGGAGACATGTGGTGGATCAGTGTTTTATTGATGATCCTTAGGATTCATTTACCTTCCCAAATATGCTGAAGCTGAGGTGGGTATCTCTGTCACATTTCAAAGTGCAGCAAGAGAGAGCGGTGTGGATAAACAGTGGCCCTCTTTCGTCATCCTTTGGAGACCGGCAAAACTGTAGTCTATCTCAGAACTGCAAATTATTCCAGTCTGAGATGGGCGGTGAAATAACTTTCTCAGTTGTCATCTCTCATGTAGAACTGATGGGAGACTGGCAATCAATACACATTTTATAGGAGTCCTGAATTCCTGCTAATGTAATGGTCACAATACAGAGCTTTCTGCTCAAGAACATCAGATGCAATTGGGACAAATCAAGCTTGATTTTAATTGTATATACAACACAACCCTCTGACTTACATCACTGGAGGACAGCCCAGTGATTAAGGTGCTAACTGGGGTCTTGGATGACACAGGTACAATCCACGGCTCCACCACAGGCTTCCTGTGTGAACTTGGTCAGGTCAGTCTTTCGGTGCCTCCATTACCTATCTGCAAAATGAAGTTAACACCACAGCCCCTGTGTGGCAAGAAGTATATATAAAACAAGGACAGAAAGGGGAGTGGAGAGATCTTTTATAGATTGCAGGTGCTCAGATACTACCGTAAGAGGGCAGTCCTTAGATAAGTCACCCAACACCTAGCACACCTGCTCCTCCTATTTTGTATTTTTAAAGGGACACTTTCTCACACTGAAAAGCAGCCATTTCCTGTCTATAGTGTGAGGCCATCGGAGCTGTGAGATCAGACCCTTCCCCTTCCTGTCACCAGAAAGCCAGTTTGCATGGGGTATGTGCGGGCAAAGTGAATGCCACTTATAAATATCCTGGGAATGGGATGGTTTGCCTGCCTTTTTTATGTTCTTTCCAATTAGTGCTTCTCTATTGTTTTTTTTTCCCACAGATGATCACAGTAGGGTGAAACTAAGGCCTTCACCAGGAAAAGATTCTAAGCACAGTGACTACATTAATGCTAACTATGTTGATGTAAGTTGTTTGAATATTTTATCTCCTCTCTTGCTGCAAATTCATTCACAAAGGGGAAGGCTAACCAACCGCTGCTTGGGAAATGTTTGTGTTATCTGACTTCCTTTGGACTCCTGCTACAATCTCCTTAAATATTCAGGACAGGAAAGGCACCTATCTTTGTAACCTGTCAGTTATTAATATGTCTGTCACGCTGCTGCTTTCATCTTACTTTACATTTTGGTTTTCTTTGAAGGGTTACAACAAAGCAAAAGCCTACATCGCCACCCAGGGACCTTTAAAGTCTACCTTTGAAGACTTCTGGAGAATGATTTGGGAACAAAATACTGGAATCATTATCATGATTACAAACCTCGTGGAAAAAGGAAGAGTAAGAGACCCTGCAGCTTATTAATGGTTCCCCATTTCCGTGTAGTAAAGTGAATCAGTCCTGTCTTCTGACTCACAAATGGGCAGAATTTGATCCATTTGCTTTGAATGCATACATAGCATATAGCTACATGTTGTATAAATAACACACCGATTATAGAAGTTACTAGTCGGTATTTTTTACCCTTTCTAATCAACTATTTAAAAAAATAGCCCAACCGATCTAATTCTCCCTTTATTCAGAGAAAATGTGATCAGTACTGGCCAACAGAGAATAGCGAGGAATACGGCAACATTATTGTCACATTGAAGAGCACAAAAATACATGCCTGCTACACCGTCCGCCGTTTCACAATCAGGAACACAAAAATGAAAAAGGTGAGCGCGCTCCTCTGTTTGTGTGCATTTCCGGTAGGCCATCTTGGGTGCCAGCGACATACCAGCAAAGCCCAGGGGCCCTGCCTGATAGGAGTGGTGGGGAATAGAGGCAAGAGGTGGCGTGGTCTTCCCAAAAAGACCAGGTTGACCCCACCTACCATACTCCAGCCTGCTGGAAAGGCTGGGTCTCCAGCTGTGATGTGGCTGCCTGGCTGAGAAGGCCAGGGCTGCAGTGCAGTTGCCCAGCTGCTCCCAGGAGTGGGAACTGGAGCCAGAGCCACATGGCTGCCCAGTTGCTTCTAGGGCCATGTGGCTGTCCAGCTGCTCCCTGGGCCTAGTCTGCCTGGCTGTTCTCAGGGTTGGGGCCAGGGCTGCAGGCAGGGTGGTGAGGTAACTTAGGGCTACAGGTGCTGGGTTGAGAGCTGGGTTGTGACAGGCTGGGAAAGGGGAGCCATTGATCAGGAGGCGGAGTTGGAGGAGCAGGAGCATGTTCACCTCACCCAACACTCCCTTGTTGGAACACGTTGGTGGAGTCGGAAGCAGTTCTGTGCTCCCCTTTCCTAATATCAGTCTCCTTGTTGGGTCTGTTTTACCAGCAGGGTCAGAAGGGAAACCCCAAAGGGCGACAGAACGAGAGAACCGTTATTCAGTATCACTACACGCAGTGGCCTGACATGGGCGTGCCAGAATACGCTCTGCCTGTGCTCACCTTTGTGAGGAGATCTTCAGCAGCCAGGACCCCAGAAATGGGACCCGTGCTTGTACACTGCAGGTAGGGCCACTCTGGCTAATTAAGGCATGTAAAGCACACAGTGGACACAACACAGGTGGGTTCTTAGGTACGTGCAAATACAAGCAATTACTAACACACCAATCAAAGCAGGATGAAACTCGTCCCAGTGCAAAGCCTTTGAACCACTTAACCCCATCATGTGTAAGTGATGCATAGGTCTTATACAAAGTGCCTGGACAGAGTGAATCTCAGGTGCAAACAAGGGTGCTGGCAAACAGCACATCTAACGCCATTTGCGCTAGACATTGCCAAGGTTTTGCTAAGAAATTCCAGCCATCCAAACAGGGAATGGAAACTAATACCATAGGCTGGCCAGTTGGGCTCTGTGAATAAAGATGAAAGAAAATCAAACACCTAGTTAACGAATTAGTTTGCAAATATCCCACGGACTGAGCAACATTAGCACTGAAGGCTTCTTGAACAGTTATTGGCAAATAGTCTGCTCACAGATAACTTTCCTACAGAAAAAAGCATTGTGGCTACATTAGTCACTGTGAACAGAACACCCAGTGCTAGCTATGGGGGCACTCTTGCAAATGTTAAGGTCAGAATAACTATCGAGTGACTGTAATGATCATCTAGTGTGACCTCCTACATAGAATTTCACCTGCGATCAGTGGTGTGAGCAATTGCACTCAGCATGGTGCATCGCCAAAGTTGTCCTCAGAAGGATGATAGGGAGGAAAAAGGAAACAAACCTTTGGACAAACAGCTAAAATAAGCACACATTTTAAGGTAATAAAAGTCCCAGCATACATGTAGCATGTTACTTAAGGACTTCAATCTTCAGGAAGGTCAAGGTATTCTAATAAAATTTGGCAGTAGAAATATAGGGACTCTGTTTTGCCATTGCTAATATTTAATGTAATACAGCTGAAATGTCAGTGTTTCTTCCTTGTCCTTTGTAGTGCTGGTGTGGGCAGAACTGGTACCTACATTGTGATAGACAGCATGCTGCAACAGATAAAAGACAAAAGCACAGTTAACGTCCTGGGTTTCCTGAAACACATCAGGACACAGCGCAACTACCTCGTCCAGACAGAGGTAAAGATTGGCCTGATACGGAATTTAAACCATCATTCATGTTTATGATGTGATCTGTAAGAAACTAGGTTTTTCAGTCCTTCTCTCCGAATGCGGCTTACATTTCAGCGGGTGTTTTGGTGAATTGGAATGCCTTCTTTCAAGACCGGAAACTTTGGATTCTTCCCTTGGCTTCTTAAGTGGTGTCTAGATTATACAAAGGGATGCATATACTGGCCTGAGCAGCACTTACAGACTGAGCTTGTTTTAGGGAGGAAATGTAACCCTTCCCTTTAATGTGCTGTGCGCCTTCATTAATGACTCTGCTCAGGGTAATGTTCTGCTAACTCTGAAACCGCTTGCTCTTGCCTTCCTAGGAGCAGTACATTTTTATTCATGATGCCTTGCTGGAAGCCATCCTGGGGAAGGAGACTGAAGTATCTGCTAACCAACTGCATAGTTACGTTAACAGCATTCTCATACCTGGAATAGGGGGAAAGACACGGCTAGAGAAACAGTTCAAGGTAAAGGTTTATGAGGCACCAGGACTGACTGCATGCACACACCCTCTGCTCCCTATCTTTTGTCACTCGGAGGCTACGTCTACGCTAGCCCCAAACTTCGAAATGGCCACGCAAATGGCCATTTCGAAGTTTACTAATTAAACGCTGAAATGCATATTCAGCGCTTCCTTAGCATGCGGGCGGCCGCGGCACTTCGAAATTGACGCGCCTCACTGCCACGCAGCTCGTCCAGATGGGGCTCCTTTTCAAAAGGACCCCGCCTACTTCGAAGTCCCCTTATTCCCATGAGCTCATGGGAATAAGAGGACTTCGAAGTAGGCGGGGTCCTTTCGAAAGGACCCCCGTTGGGACGAGCCGCGCAGTGGCAAGGTGCGTCAATTTCGAAGTGCCGCAGCCGCCTGCATGCTAAGGAAGCGCTGAATATGCATTTCAGTGCTTCATTAGTAAACTTCGAAATGGCCATTTGCATGGCCATTTCGAAGTTTGGGGCTAGTGTAGACATGGCCAGAGAGTCTTTGCCTCTTTAAGGTGACCATCCGTCCTGTTTTGGGTGGGACAGCCCTGTATTTCAGGCACCATCTCGACATCCTGATTTATTTTTCCAAAGAAGCTAATGTATTCCACATTTTTACAATGCAGGTGGCTGCCCCTGCTTCTGGCTCCCCAGCCCTGGGGAGCCAGGAGCCAGACCCATGCGGCAGCATGGTTGTCGTCCAACTTCCCCCAGCTGTGGGGAGATGGGATCTGGATCCACGCAGTGGCACTGCTGTTGCCCAGATTCCTCCAGCTGGGGGGATCCAGGAGCCAGACCTGCGTGGCAGTGTGACTGCTGCCTGGCTTCCGCCACCTGGCTTGCTGCAGCTGGTAGAAGCCGGGACCTTCACTGGCAGGGCAGCAGCCTCGTTTCCAGTGCCCCAAGTCATGGGGCAGCCAAGAGCCGCAGCTGCCTCCCACAGCTCCCCAGCAGGGTGGCTGCCCCCACAGAGAAGCTGCTGCCTGACTGTCCCCTTTTAGCCAAGATGGCACCATTCCCCCCAGGTCCTATATTTGGCTGGGGGAGATATGGTCACCCTATTGCTATCATATCTAATAGGGAAAACTAGAGGGACTAAAACTAATAGGGAAAGGTGAACCAAATTGCTGGGGAGTCCATGCAACCCTGAATTTTGGGGACTTTTCAGATTGAATGACCTTAGTTACAATGATGTAAACCAGGACTAACACTATTGAAGTCAACAGAGTTATATGAGGACTGGGCATTCATTTGAACTGTGCTGGTGACCCCTTATTCTATAAGGAGCTTGAATCAAAATGCTGAATCCAAACGCTTGTGTGATTTGGCTAATTTTAGATCTAGATCAGGATCAGGATCTCAGACCCATCTCTAGAGAAAACATATGAAAATGGTATTAGCACAATTTAAAACCTCAATATTGTACATATGGGCTAAACTAGTTTTCCTGAGACTCTAGAAACAAACTATGACTCTGCCATTGAATAGAGCTGTTGCTTTTCCAGGAATACATTACAGATAACTTTCCTCATTTTAAAGCAAACTGTTTGCTACTTTCTCAAATTGAAGAATTAAAAGCCTCCAGTCATTTAAGATTTTCTGATTACATTTTAGATACACATTTAAAATTACTTTGCATTACTGTGGATCATTAGCTGAATCTGTGCAGAACCTATTTTCACAGATAAAATCCCTCAGACAAATATGAGGTGCAGACATGAAACCGTTAAACAACTTATACCAGCTGCCAAATGGTTCAAAAATGAATAGGCCATTTTTGGAATTCTCTGGTGTGACTCTCTGGGTTTCTGGAGCTTCATGACATTCCTGGTGCTTAACAGCCAAATATAAAAGCATCGCACACTGGCAGAAAAAAATCAAACATTTTTTAAGGGCTAAATAACAATATAAAAATGTTTTTTAGTGAGCAGTGGCAACAAATTCAAAAATACAGAAGGGTGTGTTTACAAGGGAATAAAACACCCAAAGCTGGCCAAGGACAGCTGACTCAGGATCTTGGGTCTCATTTTTCAGGGCTATAAAATTGCTTTGCAGATATTTTGGCTGGAACTCAGGAGCTGGAACCCTCAGCCCTTGCTGTGTCTCAGAACCACTACATTTTATAGCCCTGCCTTTAAGCCTGAGTCAGCTGACCTGGATGAGCCATGGGTGTTTAATTTTTGTGTAGGCACACCCTAAGGCTACGTCTACACTAGCCCAGAACTTCGAAATGGCCGTGCAAATGGCCATTTCGAAGATTACTAATGAAATGCTGAAATACATATTCAGCGCCTCATTAGCATGCGGGCGGTCACCACGGCACGTCAAAATTGCCATGGCTTGCTGCCATGTGGCTCATCCAGATGGCGGTCCTTTCTGAAAGGACCCCACCAACTTTGAAATCCCCTTATTCAGCAGATAGAAATAAGGGGATTTCAAAGTTCCTGGGCTCCTTTCGAAAAGGACCCCCATCTGGGCGAGCCACAGCAATTTCGAAGTGCTGTGGCCGCCCACATGCTAATGAGGCGCTGAATATGTATTTCAGCGCTTCATTGGTAATCTTCAAAATGGCTATTTGCATGGCCATTTCGAAGTTTTGGGCTAGTATAGACACAGCCTAAGTGTCTTAGCCACCTAATTCCCATTTGCAAGAGTGACTTAGGTGTTTGGGGACTGTGTCCCAATTAAACTCCTAAGGGCCAGATGCATAAAGGGATTAAAGCACCTAAAAATGTACATAGACTCTTAATGGGATTTACTAAACCACTTCAGTACATTAGGTACCTAACTTGCTTAGGAGCTTTTGAAAATGTGATTCCAGATTTCTAAAGGTGTGGCAAAGTTACTTCTAGCATCATAATGTCTCACTACCAGGGGTTTTCCTCACGGTAGTGGAAGGATCTGGCCCCAAGAAAAAGACTCTGCTGGGCGCAGCTCTTTGTGCCAGAGCCTGTTCTGACAGCCTTCTTCCCCTGGAGCCTTTCACTGCTGCATGTAGCTACAGAGTCCAGGGGCAAGTGTGGACACACATGCCTTTCTGTGTGCTGTGCAGTTACAGCTCTCGTATCTGGACGCAGTACACTGTTGTGAGTGTAGATAAGGCATGTGTCACTTTTCTGGATTTGAAAAGTTTGCCCTTGATGAATATTGGCGGCTGTTTGACGTTACGTGGAGGTTTCAGGTATCAGTAGAGAAGGGTTAACGGGGGAACCTTTGATAAGGTGTTCGTTTTGTATTTTGTTTATTTATTTTTTAACAGCGGCAGCTTCAAGTTGTTCGGAGGCTTGGAACAGTCTCAGTGGGGATGAAGTAGTGCAGGACTGGTCACCAAGGATGCTAAATGCTCTGCAGTTTGTCCCAAGGTTCCACCATTTACTGTGTGCCTGGAGCCTCCGCACTTGGTGGATTAGCCTGCAGGCTGAAGGGATCCGTGCACATGAGCCACAGCCGTTGGACCTCCCTGTGCACCATCCTGCACTGCCCTCCCAGCGCTCCTGCCAGGGAGTGGGGAGAGGCCTTCATGTCCCAACCCCTCCCCACAGCAGGAGTGCTGGATGGTGTGAGGCAAGCCCCCGCACCTCAGCACCCACGAAGTGCAGGCAGAAGGGCTGGGGAGGGGCCCATTTGTTCTGGCCCAGGGTCCCCCAAAAGGTTAATCCACCTCTGCCTCCACATATAAGTAGAGAGCCAAACTGATCATTAGGCAGCGTATATCTGTGCCATCCTGTTGAATTCACTATCCAGCTGGATATCTGAGAGGGATATCTTTGAAGAACATGCTAAACTGCTTTTCTTTTCTTGATATTTTAAAGAATACAGCTGGTCCAAAAAAATCATTCAGAATCTTTTTCTGTTGAAAAATGATATTTTAAGAATAAAATCACATGAAAATATTGTTCTTGGCTCTCTTTTTTTTTTTTTTTTTGAAGTTTCAAAACAAAACTTGTCATATCAGTTTGTGAGAATTGGAATTTTAATATTCCCCTTTTTTCCTTTTTTAACACTGAGAGCAATAAAGTTAATAATGTACAGGTTTTAGTCCACTTTCTTCACTCTCTTTTTACCTTTTTTCCCCACTCTGCAACATTTCAAATCTTTGTTATCTTTTGCAAAATTACACATGAGTAAAAGGAAAAAGATAACTCTAGAGTTCGGAAACTGTTCCAAAGTTTGGAGGGGTAGCCGTGTTAGTCTGGATCTGTAACAGCAACGAAGGGTCCTGTGGCACCTTATAGACTAACAAAAAGTTTTGAGCATGAGCTTTCGTGAGCACAGACTCACTTCATCAGATCATCTGATGCAGTGAGTCTGTGCTCACGAAAGCTCATGCTCAAAACTTTTCTGTTAGTCTATAAGGTGCCACAGGACCCTTCATTGCTGTTCCAAAGTTGAGGACGTTTTGAAAAGTTAAGAGTGGAAAAAGGAAAAATGGAGGAAGATATTGAAAGGAAAATCAAGACGTTACCTCTCAACATGATTCAGTCGGCTGTATTCACTGGCAAAATAAACAAAAATGGAGAAAAGGGAGAAAATAAGAGAATGATTTTGAACAAAATAATTGGCTTTCAAAAGCAAATCAAAACATAAATTTTGATTAAAATCTCTGTGAATTAATCATCCAATTTGTTTAGAATTTTCCCACAAAAAATCAAAATGAAAAATTTTCATTTGGCTTTATTTTCATGGTGTGAAAAACAAGGTTTTGGACCAGCTCCAATGTTGACAGCATCCTTTTGCTTCCAATGGTATTGTCCCATTGTAAGTACTCTTGCTATAGTATGTGTAACTTCAGAAGTGCTCCTCTCAGAGGGGGATAACGGCATAAAAGAATCACAAAATAACTGTACACTTTCAGTTGCCTCTGTAGTAAACTTGTACCTCTTTAATCCAGAAACCCTGGGAGACAGGGTATGCCAGATTACAGAACTTTCCAGGCCAAGAAAGGTGCTGCGGGGGGTGGGGCACTTACCTGGAGCCCCACTGCCAGGGATACACATGGCCCCGAGCCCTCTGCCACTCCAAGGCACCAGCCTCCTGCTGCTATGGGAGCAACAGAGAAAAGCCTCCGGTGCAGCACGTCACTGTGCTTCCGTCCCCCAGATGGGCGATAGAGGCAGTGGCAGCACGCAGGGCCACTTTCTTCTTCCCTTGCCACAGTCCGTACCACAGGTGTTCTGGATTAGGGTTACCTGGACTATGGATGTTCGTGTATTTCATCCTGCAGAAGCAGATAGGAGGGGGTTAATTCTCCACTGGGCTAGAGCTGTACCTCAGCGGAGAGTTGGAGCTGACATGCCCTGATTCCGGGATCTGGGTTCCAGCGTAAATTAAAGCAGCTCTGACTTCTTCCTGGGGAGAGTTAGGCACAAACAAGCCACGATCTGCCACTTCCTCTGGCCTCCTGACCACCTCTCTCACCTCTCCTACCTCCCCGCATGCCAGACCTGCCCACGGGGGCAAAGAAGGCAGTGGCATGGAAGCCCAGCATTTCAAAGGGACCTGAAGCTCCAGCCGCTGCTGCTTCTATTTTGGTGGCAGCAGCCAGAGCTCCAGGCTCCTTTGAAATGCCGCGCTGCAACTCTGGGGCTTGGGGGCCAGCACCACGGTCTGAGTGGCTCTAAGGGCTGACAGCCCTAGGCCCCTCCCCTTCTTCCCTTGGCCCTGCCCCTTTCCAGGCATGGAACCAGACCTGCCTTGCCCTGGGGCCCACAGTGGCTGTTGGCACTGGTGCCTCATGCTGAGCAGTGACATTCTGACCCAGGAAACAGCAGAGCCATCCTCAGCAGCTTTGCACCAGCAGTGATTTTTCTCTGACAGGAGGAAACTTGAGGACAAATCTCCTGCCCTCTCCAGTTCAGTCTGAGCTGCAGAAACGGCACCAAATGAGCCTGGCAGACTGGAGAGCGTGCCCCAAGATGGCTGGTCTCAGACGGAAGCATCTTGGGCTCATAATAGGCTGTAGCAGTAAATAAACTTCCTTAGGAACGAATCTGTTTCATTTTAAAGACGGGGGGCGAGGTCCCGCTATCTTTTGTTGCCTTTGCTTTTCCCTGTGACCTGCTACAGGACTAACCATCCCTGTAGGGCTTCAGAATAAATTGTCAAAAGTAACTAAATATAGAGAGTTCTGTGAAAATCAGCTTGGAATGGAATTTTGTTTTGATGTGCCCCAAAGCTGAAATTGGTGGAGACCTAATACCCAATAACCATGCATATATTTATGAAGAGGTTGATTCCTATTAGCATTTTGAGTACTTTTAATCAATCCAGCCATACAGCTTGTTTTTCCAGTGACGTCTTTTTCTAGAAACTGCCAAGAAAAAACTTTCCTTTTCATTTTGAGAACTTTGTCAAACCAGTTCGTGATTATTTTCTTTCAGCTGGTTACACAATGTAATGCAAAATATGTGGAGTGCTTCAGTGCTCAGAAAGACTGCAACAAAGAGAAGAACCGAAATTCATCAGTTGTGCCATGTAAGCTTCCCACTTTGGTTTGATTACTGCTTAGCATAACTTTTTGTGGTGAATTCTGTACTTTATGCAGGAAGAGGCAGAACTGCCTGGAAGGATAAAGGTTATGTTTTGTTCAATCAAAGATGTCCTGTCTCTAGAAATTACTGTGGTGAAACTGAGCCAAAGGACCTGGTGATGGTGTCAGCATAATACATTGTCCAAGCAAAATGTTAATCTGATGAGTTTAAGTTTTTGAATAATTATGAGGTGTTTATTTACAGAAACACAGTAATGTTAGCATCTCTCTCCTTGGATAAAATCTCGCAATACGATTGAAGTCGATAGTTTTGGTGTGTTGCTTCTACAATGAAATTACCTCATTTGAATGGCTCAGTTGACCCTAGTAGCACATTATGCACACGAGAAAAATAAAAAAATTCAGGGGACTGGGGCTATAAACAGTATTTCTTCCCTCTGGAGGAGACGAGACGTGTGGAGGGAGTTACACACGTTCTTGGGTGACTAATCAGCGGGGATTGCCTCAGCTGGGGAGACAGCTGCCTGCTTGCCCTGAGGTCAGCAAAATGGTCATAAAGCAATGCTGGGAAAAGAGCGGAGATGCAAAATAAATCAGCTGGTTATGTGTGCAATTGGAGGCGAGTAGAACACAGTGGTCAAGAATGATCTGAAATCCCCTGCTAGCACTGCATATGCTGTTATTTGATAATTTAGCTTGCTGTGAAAATCTTTGCTATAGTAAAATCTGATTCCTGAAATTACTTTGTCCTTGTAGAAATATTGTACAACATTTCATTTTACCGTCTGCTTTGGCTGGCATTGCTTTATCACGGTTAAAGTGCAGCCCTGCTGCTGGGGGAGATGGGAGTTGTATTAGATCTGATTTGTTAGAGTCAGCTCAAAAATTCCTGCTGTCTGCACCATGCCATGACCAGACTGTGATCGTTTTTGGGTTTTTTTCCCCCCCATCTTTTAGCTGAACGTGCCAGAGTGGGTCTCGCTCCACTGCCTGGAATGAAGGGAACTGATTACATTAATGCCTCTTATATCATGGTGAGAAAATCAGCACTTAATTATAGAGCAAAATCAGCTAAAAGGTGCTAAATACCAGATTCCTATGGTTGTCTTAATTTTGCGTATAAAAATTGAGTATAAAAGCTTAAGTTTTAACACATTTCCACAATGTAAAACTTTTAACTGTCTTTTATTAAAGATCATTGTCAAAATATTTAAATTATGCGAAACATTTTTATGGAATGAATGTTTCCATTACATGCACTCAAATAAATATTGGCCTCAGCAGTAAATGAAAACAGCAGGGCCTCTTGAGAAGTGGAAATGTACTCAGGGTGAAAATGGTTTTGCGTAGAAATATTAATCATAGCACAAGGAAAAATTAGATTTTGTATTGAGTGTTTTCAGCTGGAGCCAAAATAACAATCTCTGTTTCCATAAATAAAGCCTAATACTTTAAAAGGCCTCAGTCAATAAGGGACTTGTATGGTTTTGTCTTGCTTTATAAGGGTTACTACAGGAGCAATGAGTTCATCATAACGCAGCATCCTCTTCCCCACACAACTAAAGACTTTTGGCGAATGATCTGGGATCACAATGCACAGATCATTGTCATGCTGCCAGACAACCAGAGTTTGGTAAGTTAAACACTTAACCGGGTATATACTGTACTTGAGTTACTGAGCACAGAAGGGTAAAGGAACTGAGTCACTCATTTATGTGGTTATGTTCCTGTTGAAAATAGAGCTAATTTTGAGCCGTATACTTCGCTCTGGGTTCACACAGCAAGCTTGTTACAGTCCAACATGTTGCTGCTCTCTGTTAAATCAATGGTATCCTGCTAGTGGTGAAAGGTAACTTCAGCTCGTGTGTTCTCCCAATACGGACTTGCTAACAAACTGAAGGAAATCGTACAACTTAGCAAGAGCAAAAATGATTGTTTACGACTCTGTGCTATGTGTTTGCCTCTCGTGTTCCTGAAAGGGTGTGGACCATGAAGGTGTTAAGTTTGCCAGGAACTGAAGGCATCAAGTGGTAACTGAGACAATAGTGTATTTATGAATGTGCTTGGGGAGCAGGAGTTACAGTTAACGACATCAGAGGGGCTAAGTACATTATTTCTGATTTAAGGAGAGTGCAGTTGTGGATATAAATTAAGATGCTGGAAGTGAGATAGGTGAAGTGTTAATAATGGCTTTCAGGTTAACTGGCATATGTCTAAGATGATTGAGTGCTGAAAGGGATTAAGGCCTGAACAGATGATTTTTTTTCTTGTGTGCCTGACTAAAAGTGAGTGGAGTCTGGCTGAGAATGGTATGGAAACAATGGCCTTTGTTCCAAGAGGAGAGTGGCTGTGAGGGCTGTGAACATGGAGTACTTTATACTGTTCCTCAGCACAGTATGGTTCCAAGAGATTAGCAGGAATCCCAAAGGGCAGAGTTTCCAGCTAAGCACTACCAAATTAAAAGGAGTTGATGAAGAGAGGGTGTGTCCAGTGCAGGTGAAGAGGCAGATCCTGCCTTTAAAAGCACAGAAGGCAGGCGGCTGAAGAGTTCTGACTTGGGAGAGGTGACACCTCGCTCGAGGTGAAAATACGTCACAAATCGTCTTGGGCAAGGACACACAGTGCCAGATTTTGCCTCAGTTGTGTTGAGGGTGGAGGGGTTGCCTGGGACTCAGATGCCAGAGTGTGGCACAAATATTGGCTTGTGATTGATGTCCATGTAGAAGATGCTAAACATACGGTGCTGAGAGAATGATGACGATGCAGACTGACCTCGGTGTCTAATGAGTTCAGTCTGAAGTGGAAGGGTAAAATTATAATGGAAAACTCAACACTACAGTAAACCCTCAAGATACGCGCGATGAAGTTTCCTGCTCCTGCCAGGGGCAGCAGCCACGAGTCAGGCTGCCGTCCCTGACGGAAGCGGGGAAGCTGCGTCACAAGCAGCTGTGTGCCCCCCAGCTGGGAGAAGCCGGGGACTGCGTGGCTGCCCCCCACCACTTCCCCCAGCTGCCCACTCCCCCAAGTCCCCAATTTACACAGCATTCAGTTTATGTGGAGGTTGTCCAGGATGCAACCTCTATGTAAGTCGAGGGTTTACTTTATTAGGGACTGTTGGAATATGGTTCCTTCACTGAACGTGGCATTTCAGACACACCTGTGTGGCTGGCGCCAAAGTCCCATAAGCACCTTGGGAGCTAGCATATCACTGAAAGACTTGTCCTTGACCACAGAGGAAGACAATAGATTCCTAGCTGCAGAGGACAATGGTTCATGTTTCTTCAGAGTGAAAAACGGTTTGCCTGATCTTGTCTTCGGAGACACAGACATGTAGTAACACATTAGCTTCTGTGCTCATGCCAGCATGCACCGCATGTCCTTGAACACAAAAACTGGCACAGATCTTGGATCTACTATTCCTTCTGTTCTTTGGATCTGTGGTTTGGAATGCATGATTGTTTTTGCAAATATATTTTCTTGGTAGTATAATCCACTGCTGATTAATCAGTAAAAATGCCAGAACTCTTAATGCTTTTTCCCCCATCTTTTTATTTAGAATTTACCATTGCTCCTTCAGTAGATGATTTTTGCTGCAGACTAAAGGTTACGGAGAAGTGAACTGACATGCTGTTTTCCTCTGGGTTAGGAATGTTTGGCTTTCTTTTTCTCAGTTCGTAAAATTACAACACCTAGATACGACAACCTTCAGCGTTCTGTCGGGGCAGAACAAAAGCACAATAGAGCAGTCAGAATCTCTGCCCTGACAGGACTGGGCTTGATGAGACTCAGGCAGACAAAAATTGAAGACGACAGCAAACAATTTCTAAAATTCACTCATTGAGTGTTTCTGAAAGGGGACCTGACCTGACTGCAAAGGAAAGAGAGCAATGTACAAGGTAAACAGCAGGTGGTCTAGGATGGGAAAGATTGTGTCTACATAAAGGTTAAGTATAAGTTAACTGAAATAAGTATTTCCCTAGAAAGAAAGAAACAAAGAAAAAGCAGGTGTGAATTATTTGGGAGGCACAAGAAGGGTACCTGAGGCTTGCTTATTGCTATAGTAAATCTCTTTTAGGCACAGAGGCTGTGTCTACACTGAGCTCTAGTGCTGACCGTTTGATGCAAGTACACAGTCTCAAAAAAGCAAAATGGGAGCTCATTTTCATATTTCTGTGGCTAATGTGCATATTCATGAGGCTAATCTGCCTATTTGCATCTGAAATCAAACAGTGTAGATGTCGTTCTGCCAGCAAAAAAAAACGCTTGTCGGCAGCCCCTTATGCGTGATAAAAATCAAGGGCTGCCAACAAAGGGGGGTTTTGCCGGCAGAACCACCTCTACGCCTCTTGAGTTCTGCTGTGAATATGCAAATTGGCCTCGTGAATATGCAAATATTGTATAGCCATTCTGCATTTTTGAGACTGCTTATTTGCATCAAACTGTTGGCACTAGGGCTCGGAGTAGACACAGCCAAACAGTTCTGAAAGATCAGTGTCTGGTTTTGGATCCATTGGATTTTTCCTTCATATGTAAAGTAATCTGTTTGGATGGCTGCAGTGATCTGTTTGTTTTATTCTCGCAGGCAGAGGATGAGTTTGTGTACTGGCCAAGTCGCGAGGAATCCATGAACTGTGAGACCTTTACCGTGACCCTTATCAGCAAAGACAGACTGTGCCTCTCTAATGAAGAGCAAATTATCATCCATGACTTCATCCTTGAAGCTACACAGGTAAATCGAATCCCTCCTCCAACACACCCAATAGGTGCATTTGGACTGTGCCTTTCACACAGTTCATTATTGCCTTCAGTTCAACTCTGCAATGAGACAGACTTTGCAAATGGTTTTCCAAAGGGTTTACTTGTATATATGCGGGGGGGGGTGCAGAGAGGAAAGGATCTTGCTACCATTTTCTTTTCCATCTCACTCCTCAGAAGTTGTCTTTCCAAGTCTTTCATTTCCAAGAATATTGCTTATCAGAACTCTGGCTCTCTAGGTGATTAGGCTAGTGTGGTGTTTCTCAACCTTTTTTTTTAAAATAAAGTACTCCTTTTTCAAAAAAAATAATAATAAGTACCCCCAGACTTCTCTCCTGTACCCCAAGGGTATGCGTACCACCAGTTGAGAAGCATGGTCCTGAAATCATCTGAGATCTTGAAAATAATGCCATTCAACCTTTCCAAATGACTCTACCCTATGCAGGAGTCAAATTTGTTTTGCATACCACCAAGTTACATCTCACTTAAAAACTACTACAAAAACATGCAAAAATATCACAGAAGACTACTACCACAAACATGCTGACTTTCTACCATCTTACTATCAAATAAGTTAATTGGAATAAAAATACTGTTCTTACGCTTCAGCATAAGACACATGAAGCAGTAGAAACGTGTCATTGAACAAACTTTTAGATTGTACTGACTTCATTAGTGTTTTTATGTAGTCTGTTGTAATAGTAGGCAAGTATCTAGATATATTGATGTAAAGACCTCAGTGTACCTCCAGTGGTACACCTACCCCTGGTTGAGAAACACTGGGCTAAGATGTTTCTTCTCTGCTTTTCTGATTCAAAAGTCAGGTGGTTTGTTCTTCATGCAGCGCTCACAGCACTTGATCGACTTATTTTTTAAAAGACTGTGATTCAGTGTCCCATTTCCCTTTTAGAAATTCAGATCTCATAGATTAATTGTTTTGAAGCCAATGTGCTGGCTCTGAATTTGTTAAACCACATTTATTTTGCACAACACCTATTCTTTGACTACTTTCCCAGTGGCAGATACATTTGGCTTCAGAGAAGAGGACCACTTTACATATCCTTGGTAGCGTTTTTAGTTTGGGTATGTTTGGCTGTTCTTTTCTTGTTTAACCAGCTGCCCTTTGTGCAGTAGAGATGTTGAAGAGGCCTGTGTGTTAAGAAAGACCAGTGTGGAGGTCAGCCCTGAACTGAAATGGAGCATAATTCTTTAAATATATTCAAAATTATTTACTGTTGGCCAAAACTTGCTCCCTGAGGCATCAGAGATGCCAGAGCTGCACAGTTTGGTTGAGCTTTGCATTCACCCAGACTTCAATGAATCCTTTGTTGGCACCTAGAGAGCCATTGCATGGGTGGGTAATGTCTATGCAAGCACATTGTCTGCCTCTGCATCAGAGTGCCAGGGAGGGTTCTGTGTAGCTGACTGTCAACTAGTTGCATCCCACAGGGGCTACACAGCCTGCTGGCGCTGAGCTGGAGAGAAGAGCATTGTCCATCCAGCAGGAGGTTCCCCCAACAGCGGTCAGGGAGAGGAGAGGATTGTGTTATTGGCCAGGCAGGAGCAAGGAGTGCACAGGCACTTGCTGTACCATGGTATAGCTTTACTGAAGTTCACCTCGAAGTGCTACCCACCAACACACCTTGGCCCTCTCTAAGAACTGGAGGCTCCAGAGCTCTGTGATCTAACTCAGTGGTTCTTAATATGCACAAAGTCACTGCCGTTGTGCCACTTTACGTCTTCAAGGCTAAGAAGAATAATTTTTCTCTCTCCATCTTCTAACACCCTTTTAGGTACTAGGTGTCCCCTCTAAGCCTGAGCCTCCTTCCATGTACGCATGTGGCGTTAGAAGGGCTAACAGCAGGATGGTTTTTTGTTTCAGGATGACTACGTTCTGGAAGTGCGCCACTTTCAGTGTCCCAAATGGCCAAACCCAGATGCCCCCATAAGCAGTACCTTTGAACTTATCAATGTAATCAAGGAAGAGGCCTTAACGAGGGATGGCCCCACCATTGTTCATGACGAGTATGTTGTCTGTCTTCTTTCATTTTCATATTACAAGTTGTCAAAAGAAATATTACACCGAATAAGGGGGTAGATGGAGGAAAGTGTCCTCACTCAACTGGGGGTGCAGGTGGAGGTTGGGGGGGCGAGTTTCATGGTCTAAGCATCAGGATCAAAGTACCTCAACTTCCTAAACTGCAGCCAGTTACCATGCTTCAAAGGCAACTACATTTCATTTAATGCATTTGATTATGTATGGGGCTTTCTGGGTAGACCATAAAATGTGAGGTCAGGTCTGTTCTGTATGTACGGTTGGGTTGCTCTGCTGGGGAAACGCCACCTCCCAAACTCTCACACCTTTAAAACTCGCTAGAGCCATCCTTTATACCCGACTCCAGAGTTGGGGCTTTTTATGAAACCAGTTTCCAAAGCACCCCAGGGCTCCTGTGTACTAAAGTAGGTCTACTGTGGCACCAAAGACACAGGGCTTCACTTCAGCAGTGTGTACGTAGCACTGAGCAGGTTCAGCTTTGCTGCTTCTCAAGATGCGCAGCAAGGATCATTTGTGCCACAGAAGCTGAGGTTTGTTTATAGCAGGTCTGTTTTGCCCTTCCCTGTAAGCGTTCTGTGTAACCAGCTTGACATCAGCTGGGTGAACAGGAGTCTTCCACCACCTCCTGCAAGAGGTGTTGCTGCTTTCTAACATGTGTAGTCCTGCAAAGCAACTGAACGTTTCTGGGCCCTGTAACGTTTCAACAGCTGACTCGAGATGGTGCCAGTTTTACATTATTCGTTCACTTTCACTGAGGCTTTGCAAACATTCATAGCAGTTGCCAGCACTGGGAAATGCTGCTGCTTGTGAAGCAGAGCCTAGTGCTTGCAGCCCACAACAGCTCTTCTCTACACTGTGGGAGGACCAGCATGAGAACAATGTGCCACTTAAGTCCCAAGGCCGCCTGTGTAGGTTCAGCTCTTAGTCTGGGAACCACAGTGAGGAACAGTTGTGAGAGCCATTAGACTATCCCTGATTTTTTAATTCATGCTGCAGCAAGATATATTGGAGGGTTCACTTACTTTTCGAAAGCATTACTGTACACCGATGTAAAAAGCAGTCCTGTGGTGCCTTAAAGTCCGACACATTCACTAGGTCATGAGCTTATGGGTAAAACCCACTTTCTCAGATGAATGGAGTGGAAAAACAGAATCCAGGATTTATATGGAAGGGAGTGGAGAGGAACATTCCCTGGACATTTACTAATGGATTTGAAAGTAGCTGTTCTTCTACAAAAGAATTTTAATTCAAGATTACAGAGGGAGACATCTGCATTAGACTTGTGTTACAAGTTTGACACAATTAATCTAGGCCTGAACAGAGATCTTAACTATCTTATGCATCACCTTTGATATTTGCAGGAATCGGACACGTCCTACTTAGTTTGCTTCATTAACTGGTCCTATTAATGATAGGTAACTCTTTCCCCTCCCCATTTTCTGCTTTATAATGCTATATAAAGCCTGGATTCTGTTTTCCCCACTCCATTCATCTGAGGAAGTGAGTTTTACTCATAAAAGCTCATGACCAAATGCATGTGTTCATCTCAAAAGTGTCACAGGACTGCTTGTTATTTGCGAAGACACATACTAACATGGCTCTACTCCTCTGAGACTGTGTGCGCTGATACGTCAGTGGTCAGCTGAGCTAACCACTGAGATGGAAAATTGAATGTTAACATTCTGCTGCTGCAAAACAACGTTTCCATTAACATGCCTGTATCGTGACTGCAACAGTTTCCCATGACAAACTTCTACTTGGCTGGGCGAGTGGGTTTTGTCCCTTCCTACCTGTCTAGTGCATCGTGTAAGTGGTTGGGTTTGAGCAGCTTTTATTAATTTGAGTAGAGTAAGTTTTAGTATTAATTATTTGATTAGTCTCTAATGCCATTTTGCTGCTCTTGCAGCATTCCAGATTAGGCTTCACAAAATGAGAATCATTACTGATTTGGGCATTTCAGGCGAGCCTCTTTCTCACTTTCCCTCCCAGAAAAAAACTCCAAACAAATCCTCAAAACTGTGCTCTAAAAGCACTGAGTGACTTTCGTCTGTAAATTGCTTTTTTGGTTTATTTGTTGTAGTCAGTGATTTTTATTTTTATGCCTAGTATCTAATGTGTGTTGCACCTTTGATTTGGAGGGCGAGCAAATGTAGCTGAAAATGAAAATCTCCCTTAAGTATGTGCAACAGCCATATCCAATAATCCACTAATAATTACAGCTGCAGATTAATCCCAATTGCATGGCTTTTCAAATACTACTGCAAGTGGGATGTAGGAGTTGCTTGGTAGACAACTCAATGAAGAAACATCTCTAAAAGTTTCTGGAACTCCACCTAGAAACCACATGTTAAACACCGTGGCTGCGGCTGTGCTACAGCGATCAGTCAACAGAAGGAACTGTCAGAAGATACCTTTCAACAGACCCACTGTCGACAGATTTCTTCTACACATAAAAGCAGCTCGAAAGAGCAATCCGCTCTGTCGACCGAGAGCAGCCAGACTGTCCAGCCCTCTCTTGACTGAATGGCCAATGGGAAACTCTACAAACAGAGCTGCCCGGTGAACTGGAAGCTCTGTCTGTTGACAGAGGGCCCACCAGCGTGTCTTCTACACTATAGTTTTGTCGAGAGATTCTGTTGACAGAGTCGTTCTGCTTTGTTCAGGAGCAACAGAACTCTCCCAAGAAAACTGCTGCATTCTGTCGACACTTTCTCAACAGAACACATTTTAAGTGCAGACACTCCATGAGTTTTGTTGACAAAATCCCAGTTTTGTTGAGAAACCTCTATAGTGTAAACGCAGCTTAACAATTTACATCCAGATTTTCAGACATGGCTGCCTATAGTTAGGCACCGAATTATGTTCTTATGGTCCGACTATCCAAGATGTTGAGTATACCGCAGTTCCCAGTCAGGATACTGAGAGCTGCAGGTAATTGGCGTCTCTAAAAGTCGGGCCATTAGTGCCTCAGACAGGCATTAAAGTGTCTCCTTACAGGCACATATGTTGTCCCTAACCCATAAACGCTGTCAGTTCCCGCAGGAGCCCTGCCTCACTTGGTGTGCAGTTGGTAAGCAAATAAGGCAAGGCCTGTGCTTCACTTTTGCCCAAAATCTGACGGCAGCTGTCTTCAGAGATCACAGTAAAGCAAAGCAGAGTTGTATTTCTGTAACCCGCACACTTACTCGATGTGGGTCACTGTCCCGTGGATTGGCACTTAGACCACATACGGAGAGAGAGAATGAATCTCTGCTACTGTCTGAGCTGAGAGCCAGCTGGCTTTTAGCTCAAACTATAGAGGCTCCTGCAGTAAGCTCCCGAGGTCCCAGCTTTGGTTCCACCTGTTGGTGTTACATTTGATCATATTAAAATGAGACTGATTTCCTGTGGAAATAATAGCCTGCAAGCCTGCTGCTAAAGTCTGAAGTGCAGTGCAAAGATAGAAGGGAGAGCCGTCTCAAGGGTGGCTTGAATCCTTTGCATCCTTCACCGTCTTCTGACCTCAGTTTCTGTATTTCTTTGCCATGGGTTTCTTGCCATGGACTTGGATGGGACTGGAGCTTGTGCTTGACAGTGGTGGTCCCTGGCATGGTCATTTCCAGTGCCTCGCAACCAGATTCTGCATTGCCCTTAAGTCCCAAAGCATTGCTAAAATTCCAGTTGGGTTCCTCCAGTGAATCTGTTACCTATAGCATTTCTTGAGTGCCTTTATATTTGAGCCACACTGCAAAGAGTGACCTTTTTCCTACAGAAGAGACCCAGCTTGATGGAACAGTGTCAATCCTATGTTTGTACCCAGATTAGACGGGCTGGCATAATTGTCAGAGGAAGAGGAAGAGCTTAGGCTCATTTTTGTTGGGTTGGGTTGTGGTTTGCTTGAGTTCCCATGAACTCATTGCAAGCTACACTCCGACTTAATGGAAATGCTTCTATACAAACAGCATGTGAAATGTAAGTCTCCTTTTGTGCCAGCCGAGTGGGGTATTTTTAAAGGGGATCACATTATTTGGGTATGGTCCTTTCCATCGGAAACTGCAGTTCGCTAAAGATAGCCAGCCTGTGGCTAATGCGGCTTTTTTATTAAAACAGCTGCAAAGGACTTTTTTGCCCATAGAGAGTAGAACATTTAATGGTTCTAAAACATAAATAAATCATCTCTGTAGCTCTTGGCTAAGCCCAAAGCCAAGCTCTGGGGCAGTTTGCCAAGGCACCCAGGTTCACCTCTGCCTGTCTGACTTTGCGGTGTCGTGGTTTGCAGGTATGGAGCTGTGGCAGCCGGAACGCTGTGTGCCCTGACCACCCTGTCCCAACAGCTGGAGAATGAAAATGCTGTCGATGTTTTCCAGGTGGCAAAGATGATCAATCTTATGCGGCCTGGAGTATTTACGGACATTGTAAGTCTTTCAGGGAAGGATAAAATGGGTCCTTCGTAAGGGTTGCACTATTTAGTCACACTTGAATTTAGTCACACACAACATGGTGTCCATTTGCCGTGTGGTCCCCACTGCCCGGCGACAGAAGATGCTTATTGGGTGACTTTGTTTTCACACAGCTACAAGGCTCTCTCTCATACAGGCTGCCATCACCTTAAGCCCTTTCAGGAAATCATCCGAACCTGTGTGCTAGCAGAAGCAAAGAGAGGGAGCCCTAGTGAAATAGTGGGCCTGACTCTGGAACCAGCTTTGCACCCTCTGCCCTGAAAACATGTCAGAGTCCCCTGTGGGTTCAGATGCATAGGGGTTAGAGCTGGGACTTGGCTATAACACACTGCACGACAGCTGTCCTTGTCTGGTGGCCTCTAACCGTAGCAAGCTGGTGTCATTCAGAGTAACCTCCAAACTAAGCCCTGCAATCATGGAGCCATAGCTGGCTGGCTTCACCCATTTCTGCTTCCAAGATGCCATCTGAGACTCTAGCCCGACATCTGTAGTTCGTGGGTGTTTATATGCTCAGAGCCAATATGCACAAAGTCCCTGCCATTCTGACTGTCATTTTACATATTCATTGCTCATAAACTCTGCAGTATTGGTAAAGTTACACATAACAGTGAAATGAAGAAAAAGAAGGAAAAAAGAAACTGGTGTAGTTGGAAGGAAGCCCCGATTGCTATAAAGGCTTCTCAAGTTTGCCCTGATGTGTTGTTCAGTTTTTTGCACATTACATAATGAACTTCGCAAGTGCATTTCTGGCCAATCCAATGCCTTTGAAATCAGTGGAAAGCCAGCGGAAACCACTGGATCATTTCCCTCAAGGGTCACCCTGAATATAAGACAGTGTTGCACATGCTTTTTAGCAAATATTATTTCCCTGGGGTTTTTTTAGTGTATTTGTCCAGGAGACCATGTGAGTAAAGAACAGGGCATTGATCAACTGAGACTTTAGTGATGGCCCCAAAGTCATATTTGCTGTTTTTAGCATCCAAATTTGTATGCATGAAACTGACCAAATTACACAATTACTGTAACTTCTTAAAGCTTTTACATACTAACAATAGTTGCTTGTTATGACCTCTGGGAGGAAATGGGAGGATTTTGTCTCTATAGTTTAAATACTGGCCTGGTATGGGAACATTGACTGGGTAGAGAAAACAGTAAGATGACAGTAATCAAATATTTTATAAGAATTTGAAAATATGGCAGCATGTCTCCGAAGTGCCTTAGTCTGGCATGAACTATCACTGCATTCCCAGGCCATATTTAATGGATGGAGCCACTGTGGGGATTTTACTGGCCCCACTCATTGCAGGAGAAAATAATGGGTTTGTTCTGTTCAAGACCAGCTGCACTGGAAGTACAAAGCAGAAATGCATTCTCTGAAGCAGCCTGGGGATTGAAACGAGTTGTCCTTTTCATTCCAGGAACAGTACCAGTTTCTGTATAAGGCAATGCTCAGCTTGGTGAGCACTAAGGAGAATGGAAATGGTCCCCTGACACTGGACAAAAATGGTGCTGTGATGGCCAGTGATGAACCGGATCCTGCAGAAAGCATGGAGTCTCTTGTCTGATTGGAATCTTGAAAAGGCACTTAATTTGTAGAACTTCTGAAGACTGAGTGAACTTTTTTTGAGGCCTTTTTTGCCAGACTCTAGGTTATACAATAACCCAATTACTTTTTTACACTGATAAAAGTTTTGATATTTATTTTTTGCCATTTTATGTCTTAATGGTATCCTACTGAGCATTTGCACCTCTGTTTATTTCACACAGTGAACCGCAATTTTATCTAGTTTGCACTATATGATCAGTGTTACTGCCTATAATACTCTAATACAAAAGCAAGCCCTGATGTGACATTCCATGACAACAAACATGCTACTTTTTAGTTTAAATGCAGTGAAGTTTTGTTAACTACAGTGACCCTCGAATCTTAACTCCTGAATGCTAGACCAGATGGATTCTTTCTACAAGAAATACTGCACCCCCTTCAGACATCTCATATTTATTGCTTTAATTTTAATTGTTGTAGGTCTTCTGTACTCCAGTTCAGTGGATAAGCAATATTCATCCTTTCTTGATAAAATGTGGCAGGTGATTGCTAGCTGTGGTGAAGGTATAATAGCCTCATGGAGCTGAAACAGTTGCTTTCGTATTGTTTCAGATTCCATTTTTGTATATTTTGAGGCCTAAGAATTGCTTCACATGGAACATATGAAATTACATTCAAAAAACGCACAGAAAAACTCAGACCTGGGATATAGCCACATTATAGCTTCAAAATTTCTCCAGTTATTCAGAATAAAAATGTCAGTTTTAGATATTAAAACCACCATATGGGAAAGTATTTTATTTTTCATTTTTATCATAGCCAATTCAAGAAAAACTGTGCTACAATCTAAAATAAGTCTGTTTTCAGACACACGAAGGTATAATTATTTCACATTACTAAGCTATTTGATATTTTAAACACATTAATTTCCTTACTATTTCTTGGACAGGACCTCACACCTAATGGTATGTCACATGGCGAAGACAGGCGTTTCTTAATTTCATAACTGTTAGATGCCATTTTTACAGGTGTGTAATTTTCATATTTTAGTGCTAAAACATAAAGTACTGATCCATATTTACTGGTGAAGCAAACTAATAAAAATAACTACCTATAAAAGTACATTCTTCCTCTTTTATTTTTTGCCAAACTAATTATTTAGTACAAACCTCTTGATTCCATTCTTCCTCCCACATAAATTGTTTTCCCCAAATTAGCTTATTTAAACAGTATTGTTATCGTGAGCATTTAGGTGTAATCTCTCATTGGTTCCCTAATCCTGAGCATTTTGATCCCAGTTCTGCAGAGTACCTAAGTCCATCCTTATCTAGCAAAACCCTTAAGCACCTGCTTAAAGCTTAGCGCGTCAATAACAGCTTTGCTAAACAGGTATGGTTTGCTCTAAAATTGGGTATGTTAATTTGACTGTTTGGATGTTTGGTGTACATTTAAAGGCATCACTCCTTACATGGAGAATTATTTCCATCATTTTGAAATTTCAGCCAAACAAAAAGGGCACTGTAATGTTTCAGGACTTGCTGTCAAAATATTACAGCATATTTTTCACTTACATGCAAAACTATATTGTTGTTCTTTTCCCGGCTTCCAGTATACCCTGGCTAGGATGTAAGCATCCGGCAAGCAAACCCACTTCTTTGGTTGAATTATTCATTTGGGTTTCTGAAGGGTTAGACATAAGCTAGTGATTCTGTGCATTTTTATTCAAAAGGACATTTAAAGTGAACTCGTAAATAGTGGTAAGAGTAGACATTTGAGGCCCGAACCTCAGTTGGTGTGAATCTGTGTAGCTTCACTAATATGAACGGAGCAATGCTATGTCACACAGGCTGAACAGCTGGCCTTCTATTTTTTACTAAGGAAAGATTTCTTCATACAGACAGACCGGGTTAATCCAGACTTCAGAGCCTTTGAAAGATTTCACCAGTGACAGCTATATTGTTACCTTGACTTGATCGGAATTTATTTAACCTTTTGTTACCTGTGGTCCAAAATAACTGCTGATGCTACACAGAGCTGCATAACACTTCCGTGTTTTGGGTCAGAAAATCCCATGTCTGGCAGCAAGGAAGCAATTCAAATAAAAACTGTCATGATGTCTCGGAATAACCCTTCAGTGCTACAGCACCCGTCAATAGCTAGTGTTGGCAGCTGAGCACTCAGGGTCAGCCAGTCGAGTGCATGGAGAATTCAGACTGGCTTTCCAATCACTTCACTTACAGGAATCCTTCAAGCACATTGCAAGTATTGCTGTCTGCATGGCTTAGGCTGGGGCTGAGAAGCTTCCAAAGGAAGTTAATTTGCCAGTCTGTGCTGGTGCCAGACTCTTCAATGCGCCCTTGGCTGGCAAGAGCTGCTGTACCAGGAAATTCTAACTTGGCACAGGCGGGCTAACCTGGATTTGATCAGCTCACATCTGAAAGATCTGAGTTCCTCGGGGGAATATAATTCAGGTCCTGGCAAGAACGTTGTGTCTTGCTAATTAACAGAGAGGTGTTTGGAGACTTGAATTTGTTCAGTCCATTTAGTAGTAACTTTCTCCACCTTTCAGTGGGGTTTGCAGGAGGAAGTAGCACAGTGAAAGTGGGCTGTTTATAGTACTGCCTTTGCTTGGGCTGATTCCTTACACTGGCACCATTTTTGCCCCAAGTCAAAGGAGGTGTGGGAACAGGGTTGTATTGCAGTGGATGTTTGTGAAACCTCTGCAGTTGTATTAGCGTTCTCCCATAGCTGAAATCGCAACACATGCCTTAACCCTGGGGAAATAACTCAGACTTGTGTCAAGAATATTTTTTGTCATGACTCAAGAAAACTGTGCATAGCCAGTAGCATGGCAGTGTCCTGTAGGCCGTAAGGGTCGGTAGGGCTAGAAATGCCATGTGATGCTCAGGAATAAGTGCCTGGGCCAAATTCACCCCACCGTTAGCAGCTGCAATTCTGCTGACTTAACAAGATTTGTTCCCGTTTCCCCGGAGGCTGTGTGTGACTGACCACATGGGAACAGATCCTTCCTTACAGAGGTATGATGAGACACTGGCATCTGTCTGTCACACCACAGGCAAGTCCCTCCTGGGCAGAGCAACCAACTGGCATCACCTTGCTGTCACCACTCTGCCCCTACCTGTATTGTGATGACATTTCAATCGTTATTACAGTAGAGCTGTGATGTCTTTCAAACATGGGCGATTCGTGAAGGGTGTGCAGGTCTGCAAATTAGGAAGAATGTAATCATTACTTGGCTGTAAATTACGGTCCTCGCTACTTGTGCTCGGGGGAAGGGGGATTAAAGGATGGCAAACCAGTGTGTGTCGGGGGTAGGGGGAGGTTTTGTGTGGGTGCATGCACATATGAGAGTAGAAAATGTTATTTCCCCAAGTCTTATAAGTGTATTCCACCGGAAGGCCACATGAGTGAGGGGCTGAGTGTTGAGGAATTGAGCCCCTAGTAATAGCTAAGAACCTTTAAAAAAACCACTATCAACCAAGTCCAAAAATCAGTGGCATTCTCTGCCTAAAGCCCCAGTCCTTCAAACGCTTACCTGTACGTTAAACTTCACATGCAGTAGTAGTTCCATTACAGTTGGTGATGGTTCCCGCATATGTCCCGTGGAGAGCATTGAGGATGTGTTTGCAGGGCCCAGGGCGAAATAGTTTTCATTCTAAGGCAGCATTAATCTGTAGCATTTCAGAATATCTCTTTCTAAATACAAATTATGGAAACAAAAACGGCTAAAGTTTATTTTTATGTTTGATTGTGGTCTTTTATGCCTCTCCTGTGGATCCATTCTGTGTTACAAGGTTTAGTTACTGGATCAGCAAGGTTTCAATTCTTCTTCAAGTATCTGATGGCTTGAATTGCTTCAGCCCCTCATGACTGATTGGAACTCTAGAAAAATGACCTTTTTTAATGACACAGCCCAACTGCCTGGTTGTTAATCCTTTTCTGTTCTTTTTTAAACAGATTCATTTTGTTTAAAAGTTAAAATAAAGATATCAGTTTTACCAAAGATACATATTAATTCTCAGCAAAAAAAAAAAAATTAAGGAAAAAAATAACAAAATGTAGGGATCTAAAATATTTGCCATCATGCTCTCAAATGCAGTCTCTTCTGCCATCAACTCCTGTGTTCTGCAGTTTATGTCCAAATCGTGCCAGTGAATTATGAAGACAAAAAGTAGTAGTTGTTAGTCTACTGCATTGCTTTCATCTCCCGAACATTCTCTTTGTTGCCATTCTAACAATGTAAAACTACATTGGCTTTGCTTGTCCAAGGAGAAGGAACACACAATGGAGTGAGAAAGAGAAGGAACTGTAATGAAGTGATTTGGCCTCTACTTTATCTTTGCTGTTAAGCTGTTTTTAGTATTTTTGTTAAATATTTGCAAAGGGAAACATTTTCTACAAAAGATAAGACATTTTTCTTGAAATTAATTGAGTTTTAAGAAGAAACATGTCTCCAAAAGAGGAGAGAGTCAATTTTATAAAATGTCACAACTCTCCAACATTTGGGGTAGTGACCTTTTCTGTTTGTTTTGTTAGAACATTTGAAATTAGCAAGCAGCCATTGTTTCTAAAGAACTAAGCATTCATGTCTACTCACATTTCCTTTTCCGTCATTTTTAAATAGTAGAAAACATTAAAACTGTAAATATTTTGTTGGTTGGGTAAGCATCTTCTGGGAACTTTGTATCTATGGTATATAATCATAGAATTTTATATTTTCATATAAAGCTAATTTTTTTCTAGTTTCAACTCCTTCATAGTTTTTTTGTGGTGGACATGTGAATACATATTTTCTGTGTATTGAAGTAGTGAAACACAATCATCACATTCCAAAAATACTTCAACACATGTTATTTCTTTGGGGCAGTGAGTGTAAAAGTTAGATTTTCTTTCAATTCCATTGTCAAAGTGTGTGCAATAGGAATTAGACTTAGCCAGCCATTGGAGAGGTTGTTTTCATTGATCCATTTTTGGGTTGGAGGGTGGGGCAGAATTGGTGTTTGGTTTTGGAAAATTATTGTTTGCTTTTAGTTTGGTTTTTGTTTTTAGGATTTTTCCTTCGTTTTGGGTCTGGGGTTTTTGGTAACTTGAAAATCTCCTTTTTGTTATGTTTAAAACTATATCAAATCATTCTATTATAGTGTTATTTAATATGTAAATTGTATTGCTATACATAAAATAAAGTATGGTTTTTGATGTATTTTATAGACTCCTTTATTATTTCTACCGTGTTTGCACACAATACCAAAGTTCAGGTGTATATTTCATTAGAGGAGGACTATTCCTCTGCTTAAGGACCTGATCTGGTAATCCCTACTCAGATGAAATTCCACTGACTTCAGTGAGTAAGAATGAGGGCCCTGATCCAGCAAATCCCTGTTGCACTCAAGTGATTTGTCCTATCAAGTCAGTGAGATTGTACAGGTGAGTGAATTGATGCACATGTTGGCTTGATCAGAGTGCAAGGACTTCAGCCTCTGCCCTGGCAGAACTCTCTTTCCATATGGCTAATGGTCATTTCAGGTGGTGTGGTATTGCTATCACATCTGCACGCTCACCATTGCAGGCAGTGCCTCCCAGTTGTGCGTCGGGGGGTTGTGAATATTTTGCAAATGTCTCTCTACAGTTGAGTATTTCCTCTCCTCTGCGGTTTGTATCTGTTTGGTGCATATGCCACTTTTTAATTGTCATGGTTTGTGCCTCCACTACTGGCAGTAGTCCCATGGAGTACATTAGCACTTGCTGTATAGTACAAGTTGAACCTCTCTCATCCAGCACCCTCGGGACCTGATCGTTGCCGAACAAGAGAATTTGCTGGACCACAGGAGGTCAGTATTGCCTAGCACATTACCAACACTTCCACTGCTTACTGGGCTCTTAGAAGACATATAGGGGTAGATTACAGCTAAATAACAGCACAGAACACTGAGACCCAAGACTGGTGGCTGGGACCAAACTTGATGGGACTGCAAGAAACCTTGCCACACCCATGGTAAGTGGTCATCCGGCTAACTAAAATCATGCCGGATTGCAGATGTTTCCAGACAAGTATTCCAGATTAGAGAGGTTCAACCTGTACTGCAGCTGTTCTGGATTCACAGAGATTAAAAATGATGTGGGCAGCTTATGCTTCTAGTACCAGGCAATTCCTAACATAAACAGCTCTCATACAGAGAAATCACACGCACAAACTGCCCGACAGTTTCAATGCTCAGTTACTTAACAGATTTGGAGACCCTGGGATTTGGAGGAATTGTGTATTGCTGCAATTTTTTCCCCCTCAAATATTTGTATTTCAGTGTCCTAGAGAGGCAGGGTCTGTGAGTTTCTGCCAGGCCTTCTGTGAAGTAGGGGCAGAGTTGCATATAAAGCGCAGATCTCTTGACTTCCTGTAACGTCTGCCCTAAGGTGTGACAGAATGCTGCAGCAGCTATGGGTGAGCCACATGCATCTTGTGACTGTAAGTCTCCATTAAGAGAACTGGTGACACAGTATACAGCTTTCCCTGTAGATAAGAGCTTGGGCACCTTCCCAGGAGGGTGCTGCCCAGCTGCTTAGCAGCGCACCCACAACTGGCAGTATGGGTTTCTGTTGGTGGTGCACATCCACAAATGCCTTGGTGCAGATAACAAAATTTATTCTGCCCATATTAAAAATAGCAGGACCACTGACAGTGTATCCCCTTGTTATGTCAGAGTGGTGTGAAGGAGTCTTCACTGAATAAAAATAAATACTTTAGTAAAGTCTTCAGTAGAAATATTTATTTCTACTGTCTCGCCAGTAAATAGGGCTTCTATTTCAAGTGCTCCACTGTCTTGGCAATGCTGTTCGGAGCCTGGAATTTTAGAAAGAGATGTGGCATTCGTCCCATAATGCTAATCGCAGTTACTACTGTGCTGCATGGTCTTCCTGGCTGGCAAACGGCTAGGAAGTCCAACCTGAATTGAACAGATGGAATAAGGCACATGACAGACAATAAATGCTGAACAGTGACCCATCTGGATAAGTTCTAGTTGGAAAAAATGTGACAGAAGCTGTCGTGGATAGATGTGGATGGAAACCATTGTAGATTGGAGTCGTGGATATTTCTCTGAAAACATCCATACAACGTGCCACAGCAGTCAAAAAAAAATATGGGGACTCATTAAAAAGTAGACAGAGAATATCTTACTGCCACTATATAAATCCATGGTATGCCAACATCTTGAATATGGCATACAGATGTGGTCCCCTCCTCTCAGAAAAGATATCTTGGCATTGGAAAAGGTTCAGAAAACGGCAACAAAAATGACTAGAGGTTTGGAACAGGTGCAATATGAAAAGAGATTAAAAACGCTGGGTCTTTGCAGTTGAGAAACGAGGAGACTAAGGGAGATACGGCAGAGGTCTATAAAATCATGACTGATGTGGAAGAAGCGACTAAGGAAAAGTTATGTATTTCGTCCCATGTGATAAGAACTAGGGGGTCATCAAATGCAATGAACGAGTAGCTGGTTTAAACCTAACAAAAGGAAATTTTCCTTCACATAGCGCATGGTAGGTCTGTGGAACTCCTTGCCAGAGGATGTTGTGAAGACCAGGACTATAACAGCTAAAGCCCCTGTATGGCCGGCTGTGCCCAGCAGGAGGGCATGTGGCAATGTGTGCTGCTTGCTGTTCCCCCTCCTCTACCTCCGGCTGGGGAAGAGTGCAAGGGAGCTCCCCATTGGGTGTAATTCCTGGCCAATGGGCTGAAGCAGGGGCAGTTCCTGCATATGGAGGCAGGGGTATGGAGCCACCTACATCCCCCTGCCAAATGGATCTGCACCAGGTAAATGCCCCAATCCCCTGCCTCCTCCAGACCCTGCACTCTCTTCCCATCCTGCTTCTGCACCCTATCTCTGCACCTCCACTTCCACCCTCCTCCTGCACCCTACTTCCTTCCCATCCCATACCCCCAGCCTACTCCCCAGCAGCCCCACTGCACCTCTCATTTTTGATTCATCCCGGAGCCGAAGAGGCCTATAAAATCTATTAGCAGTGTTAATCCAGGCATGGGGGGAGCCTTGAGCCTCGGCACCCACCCCCCAGTTGCACACATGAGGTGTCATTTTTTTTTCTCCTTTTCATTGGTTCGGGGGAGGGACACAAAGTCAGTGGGGGATTTTTGCAGGGTGGAGGTTTTGTTTTTGATTTTTTCCTCTCATCTGTGTGCCCCCGGACTGATTTTTCTGTGGTCAGTAGCCCCCTAACCCAGAAAAGATTCCCCACACCCTGCTGTAAAACCTCAGCACCTACTAACGACTTTAGGCTATGTTTCAGGAATTGGTTGGCAGACCTTTTTGCCTGGGTGCTGCCTCAAAAGCGAGTGTTCAGGTTTAATAGGTCTTACCTCACCCAGGCATTGCCGGGTGGTCAGATTGAGGATACGCTCAGGGCCAAACTAGCTTTATCATTAGCAGAATGCAGATTCAAACCCAAGTATTACCTGCATGTGGTCAGTTACAGGAACTGGGTATGCAGCTTTGTGCTTTGCTCAACCTCCGCTAAAAATCTAAGTTTATTCTGGTGGCCAGGCCCCTGGTGGCTGGGTAGCCTAGTGGTTAGATCACTGAGTAGGTGTGCAGAAACGGGGAGGTTGCTGCACCCTGCCTCGTGCTCCTGGCCCAGGAACCCTGAGTCACTCTTAGCTAGTTCCCTAGCATGGCCCCAGTGGGCCAGGATTGCCTTAGGTAGGGTCCCCCAGCAGATCCCCCACTTTACCCAGAGGGAGAGGGAGGAAGCTGACTCGCGCCCATGGAGCCTGAGCACCCAGTCTGCAGTTCTTGTCCCAAGATACTGAACCTCCTCCTGCCTCCCAGCTGGTCAGCCCCGAACTGAGTCAGGCTCCTCCTTTTCTCTCCCTCCAGGCCTGGCATTGGTTGCAGGTAAAGTGGGGCGGGGCTAGCTGGGCCCAGAGGCTTCCTTTAACCCCTGGGGAGCCAGGCCCTCCTTTCTTCACTCCCTCACGCTGTGTCGCCTGTACTGTTGTGGTTTGCTTTACTGTGGTGCCTGAGTCAGAGTGTTGACTGCTTCCTTGTACTGCTTCTTACACCAGTGCAGGAGCGACCAGCGTCTCATCATTTCACCTGCCTCTGCTACTGCAAAAATCAGCCCACTGCAGCCAGACTCTTTGGGACCATCCCAGATAGTTGGTGGCCCTATGGGTGGAGCATTGAGAGACTGAGGTCTGTTCCCATCAGTGGGACTGGCCTGCTGGGTGAGCTGAGGTGAAGCAGGCTTAGCCATTAGGCACTGTCTTCTGAGGGTTCCCCCAAAGACGGCTTGTGTCTGGCTGGGGCTATGTGGAAAAAGCCAGCCCTACTGTGCATGCAAGACCACTCTTGGGCCAGGATCCTGCCATCAGCTGCAGTTGCATGAAAGTGTGTGTCCCCACCACCACAACACCTTCTCCGATGCCTGCAGAATCCTGGACTGCAAAGCACTCTGGAGATGGGAGAAGCATGTGACTGCACAGAGCCACAACCACCACCAGGGAGGAGCTCCAGTCTCTTCTGCGAGGCTCGCTGGGCCTTCCCATTTCCGGGAGGAGATTTGCAAGCAGTGGTCCCTGCCAAGCATCACAGCGGTAGTCAAGAACAGCCTGTAGTGTACTTTATCCAGCCAAGCATAGGCGCACAATGCAAGTCCAGCGGGTGATGTTTGGCAAAAAGACAAACACAGCTCCACCTAGCGGCTTTGCGATGCACAGCAGGCAGAACCTGGCTCAGACAAGCTACCGAGGCTGCTGTGACTGTCTTTAAAACCCAGAGGTATTGGATTGCTGGCTTAGGAGAAACAACCCAACTCTCAAGCCAGTGGGAAAGAGATTGTTCGGTAATAGGTTCCCCTGCTGCTCCCAAAGGACAACAGCTGATCTGCTTGAGCTTCTGAATGGCGTTGCCTTGGTGTGGCCATAGTTCAGGGCTCCCCTAAAGCACACAGGTAGGACCATCCTGGCTAACCCTGAGGCCTGCGGGGAGGGGGAATGCATTGCAGTGGTGGAAAGCCAATGCAGCCTGAAGACGAGGATGGTGTCAGTGGCTGGCATAGAGCCCATTCAGACTCCCTAATGCGTGAGGCTGCCTACACCTCCCTGTCTCTGGCTGGGCCTACAGCACTCAGATGAGCGCACACCAAGTCCTTGCCTTTGTGGCCAAGCGCTGGCTGGGCGCCACCCCCCGCCCCCCATTGCTGCAGTACTCTGCTGTGGCATGTCTGTGCCTGTGCCGCTGTATTGACAGGTGGACGGCCTCTTGAGCCTGTCTCCCAGCCCTGAGGCCCAGACCGCTGAGATGACAGCTGGGTTCCCAGGAGAGCCAGTGCCCATGCACACAGACAGCCTGGCAGTGATCAGCCCAGCTCAGGCTGAAGGGCTGACTGTAAGGGTAAGGGTGGGAGGCGTGACCAATACTCTAGGCAATGTGGCTGTGCACAATGGGAGGTGGTGAGTTGCACATCCCTCAGCCCTGCTAGCCTCAGTGGGTTGCAGAGCTTGTGAGCCCACTACAGCATTCTGGACCACTTGCAGCCCGCAGTCGGCAGCGACAAACAGCCTTAACTCTTCTAACCCTAAGAAACAAACTAATAGCACAATAAGACCATGGGCTAACCAGCTTGCGGCCATGCAGACAAGGGCTGTTTGGCTCCCTTCACTGCCAGAGAAGGAACTGAGATGGTCAGGGGCAGGTGCACCCCAGCAAGACAACAACTGTATCTTCTTAGCACAACCCACTCCCTTCCCCCACCCACAGCAGCACAGGGCTGCATGCTACAAAAACCGTAGCAGGACATTGGGGCTACGTCTACACGTGCAGCCAACATCGAAATAGCTTATTTCGATGTTGCGACATCGAAATAGTCTATTTTGATGAATAACGTCTACACGTCCTCCAGGGCCGGCAACGTCGATGTTCAACTTTGACGTTGCTCAGCCCAACATCGAAATAGGCGCAGCAAGGGAACGTCTACACGTCAAAGTAGCACACATCGAAATAGGGATGCCAGGCACAGCTGCAGACAGGGTCACAGGGCGGACTCAACAGCCAGCCGCTCCCTTAAAGGGCCCCTCCCAGACACAGTTGCACTAAACGACACAAGATACACAGAGCTGAGAACTGGTTGCAGACCCTGTGCCTGCAGCATAGATCCCCAGCTGCTGCAGAAGCAGCCAGAAGCCCTGGGCTAAGGGCTGCTGCCCACGGTGACCATAGAGCCCCGCAGGGGCTGGAGAGAGAGCATCTCTCAACCCCCCAGCTGATGGCCGCCATGGAGGACCCAGCAATTTCGACATTGCGGGACGCGGATCGTCTACACGGTCCCTACTTCAACGTTGAACGTCGAAGTAGGGCGCTATTCCTATCTCCTCATGAGGTTAGCGACTTCGACGTCTCGCCTCCTAACGTCGAAGTTAACTTCGAAATAGCGCCCGACACGTGTAGACGCGACGGGCGCTATTTCGAAGTTGGTGCCGCTACTTCGAAGTAGCGTGCACGTGTAGACGCAGCTTGGTGGTGCTGTGTCTCCTAAGTGGGGCTGCACTGAGGCCGCCGCAGAAAGATGTTTCTTTGCCTCAGTTTCCCAAAATGCAAATGGGGATGATTCTCTTTTATCCTCCTTTTTAATAAAATACTGTGAGATCTATCAGTGGAAAGCATTACAGAGCATCTTCCCTAGTTTCTTGGTTTACGCACACAAAAAAAAGAGAGAGTCACCTGTGTGTCCATCACAAGGTAAAAACCAGAGCTCCAGTTCCCATAGGGCCACTGTATTTGACTTTTCTAAAAAGAGGACACCCCTGAGAGGGAGCGCATCTGTATCTATCAATTCATGGGCTACATCTACACGGGCATTCCTCTCTCAAAAGAGGCACGCAAATGAAGGAAATTGAAAATGCAACTAAGGCACAGATTTATATATCGCGCACCTCATATGCATATTCTTTCAAAGCGTGTCTTTCAAAAGAAGAAAAGCAGTGTAGATGCGGCTCTTTCTAAAGGAATCCCCATCTTTGAAAGAACCCTTCTTCTTAAAAAAAATTAGGAAGACGCGTTCTTTCAAGGGGTGGGGGGGGCGGTTACTTTCTAAAGTGCTGCATCCACACTGCTTTTCTTCTTTTGGAAGAATATGCAAATGAAGCACCAGATATGTAAATCTGTGTCTCATTTGCATTTACGATTTCTTTCATTTGCATGCCTCATTTGAAAGAGGAATGCTAGTGTAGACGTAGCCCATGTTGTATTAATGTGTTATAGTAGATATATATCACAGAGGTAGCCGTGTTAGTCTGTATCTTTGAGAACAACAAGAAGTCCTGTGGCACCTTATAGACTAACAGATATTTTGTAGCATAAGCTTTTGGGGGCAAAGACCTGCTTCATCAGATGCAGTGGGTCTTTGCCCATGAAAGCGTATGCTCCAAAATATCCGTTAGTCTATGAGGTGCCACAGGACTTCCTGTTATAGTAGATATAGTACATTAATACAACATTCTTTTGCTACCTTAAATAAATACATTCCCTTACTGCTGACAGTAAAGGTGATCAGAAGGTGTAACAAGTGGAGGGAGTAGCCTCGTGTGTTGTTAATACTAGCTCTTCAGATTGGGGGGGGAAAAAGTATGACTGGGGAAAACATTCACAAATGTCCTTAAAAGTTCAGTCGCTTGGGTTACTGAAAGATCTTCCTGCTGAAGTTGTGTTTCAAATAAGCTTCCTTATTACTTAAATCCAATTTTCTAGATAACCTCTTACACTGAACCGGTTTGACATATGTTGTGCCTTTGCCTGAAAGTCTTTTAGTGAACTGTAAATTCATTGCTGCCTGTGAAATTGGCTAAGGAAACCTTTTTTCAGCAGAAGTGGATGGCAGTTGTTTGGTAGCGAGGTGTAGATTTTGTATACAGCTGGGAAACATTACTAGTCTCCTAATAGTAACACATTGCATTAACTACATAACTGTATGACAGTATTGTATTTCATTATGAATCTCAGATCAGACTGTTCATCATTAATAATAAAACGTAACAAAAATGTTTTTCCAAACTGTTCTTTTCATGAAAGGTGCTAGCATTCTACAAAGCTCAAATTTATCTGCAACAGGAATATTTTTTCCCAGCTGGTCCATGCATGGCGCTTCTGTCTGTCTTGCAACAGCCTCTTTTGTTGTGTATTGTGTCTGGGAGTAATAGCAATATATTAAATTGGTTCCTTGTGGAATACTGGAATAGAAGAGTTTTAGTGCATTCATCTCTACCTTGCTAATCTGCACTATTCAGAATACATATCCAGAAAACAGCCCCCCGCATTGTATTCAAGCCTTAATAAAGGATTGCTATAGCAAAATGCCATATGGCTAAGGCTTCGTAACTCTTACAAAATATACTGAGAGAACCTCTATAGGTGCAATGGGATGGATCTTCGGTAATCCAGTCTCAGCTTGTCAGATGCTACACTTTTTGCAAAGTGGTATGTTTGCTTTGCGCGTGTCCCATTGCTAGCTCACAAATTACTGTTATTCCCAGGAGCTCTATAGGCTGTTAGCATGAATTAGGAAGGCTTCACTGTAGCATTGGTTCTAATGATGCATCAGCGAAAATACACGTTGTTTCTTTGACAATCAGGAAGCTTAAGGATGTTCCAACCAATAAGCCAAATTAAACTAAACAGTCTTTGTCGTACAAAAGGCTTGCCAAATAGGTATTAAGATGCAAATGGGCAAGCCAGTTAAATACAACTGCTGTCAATTTATGCAAATCACACTTGAAATTTCAAGAGAGGAAAACTAGCCAAATTTTGTGTTAGTTGTGCCATACGACCTCAGTTTCCATGCTCCATCCTTTAGCTCCGAGGACCTTATGTGGGACTTCGGTGATGTATAGACTTTGTGCCAGCTCACTATAGCCGTGTCTACACGTGCATGCTATTTCGAAGTAGCGGCACTAACTTCGAAATAGCGCCCATCACGGCTATACGTGTTGGGCACTATTTCGATGTTAACATCGACGTTAGGCAGCGAGACGTCGAAGTCACTAACCCCATGAGGGGATGGGAATAGCGCCCTACTTCGACGTTCAACGTCGAAGTAGGGACCGTGTAGTCATTGCGCGTCCCGCAACATCGAAATAGCGGGGTCCGCCATGGCGGCCATCAGCTGAGGGGCTGAGAGACGCTCTCTCCAGCCCCTGCGGGGCTCTATGGTCACCGTGGGCAGCAGCCCTTAGCCCAGGGCTTCTGGCTGCTGCTGCTGCGGCAGCTGGGGATCCATGCTGCATGCACAGGGTCTGCAACCAGTTGTCGGCTCTGTGTATCTTGTGTTGTTTAGTGCAACTGTTTCTGGGAGGGGCCCTTTAAGGGAGCGGCTTGCTGTTGAGTCCGCCCTGTGACCCTGTCTGCAGCTGTGCCTGGCACCCTTATTTCAATGTGTGCTACTTTGGCGTGTAGACGTTCCCTCGCAGCGCCTATTTCGATGTGGTGCTGCGCAACGTCGATGTTGAACATCGACGTTGCCAGCCCTGGAGGACGTGTAGATGTTATTCATCGAAATAGCCTCTATTTCGATGTCGCCACATCGAAATAGGCTACTTCGATGTAGGCTTCATGTGTAGACGTAGCCTATGAGTGGTGAATGTTAGGCTCCAGTACAATCCTCCCTACCTTCTACGCGAGGCACCTGCTAATCCCTTCTCTTCCTTTGAAAATCAGCGCACCTGTCAGCCTAATAGATTCTCCATGAAGCTCTAGGCTGTTTTTCATGCGCCTACATGGGGCTGAAATGAAACTTGCAGTGCTCCCTTGCCAAGACAGAGTGTAAAGTTCTGTATTTCATTACAAATCTAAGATTAGCATGTTCATTATGTTCTACTACTTACTCAATCCAAAAAGCCCTGTCTAGAAAGGTACTCAGAATTTTTCAGCATTGGCTTAAATGTCGATAGCACTGTTATTCCACAGCTTGCCTGCATTACAGAGGCTACAATCTTAATTGATTTTCCTAAGCCACCTCTCAACCAGCCTTCCTGGTAAGTGTCATGCATTATCTTTCCATGCAAAGAATTTTCCTGTTTAATTTCTTGCTCCAAAAGGCACCCATGTATTAAAGAGGCACAAAAGCATTCAATGTTTTAATGCAGTATTAACATTTTATATTGCCTGCTCTCCATGGCTTTCGTTTCTCATAGGTTGACAATTCAGCAATAGACCTTCTGACATGGAAATCTTGTTTTTAACACAGCCAGACAAGTAATTTATGCCCATTATTAAAAAAAAAAAAAAAATGGTTTAGAATGTGTCCTACAATAAAGCTACTGATCGCCATTCTCCACCTTAAAAGGTGGGGGAAAATAGTCAATGTCGAGCACACTGCTTTCAAGTTACTCTTTTCCAATATGGCACCTTCTCAGCAGTTGCCAGAATCAAACAAGGTTACATCATTGCTGCATCACTCATCTTCATTGCCATGACCCTTCATCTCATTGCTGGCAAACTTCCAGATGGAGTGAAGACTGTCTATAGAATGAGAGGTGCTTTCCGGGATCAAAGTCAACGTCAGAACTCCCTGCGAGCCACAGGGATTACGGAAGGTCAACAGGAGGAGCGCTCCTGTTGACCTTCTGTCATGACGACAGCTACGCAAGTTGACGGCTGCAAAGTCTACTTTTGGTATGCAATTCATGTACCTAAAATTGCATAGCAGCCGTCAACCTTCAAGGTAAGTGTAGACATAGCCTAGGAATTAACTTACATTTTCTACATGATGCCTTTTTGCCTCCCACTGATTCTTTTACTTCATTGTTAAGCCACCCTGACAATTTTTTGGATCTCTTTTTATGTTTTTTTAATTTGGGAATACATTTTTGTTGGGCCTCTATTATGCCATCTTTGAAAAGTTTCTGTGCAGCTTGCAGCGATTTCCCTTTTACCACTGTACCTTTTAATTTTTGTTTAACTAACCTCCTCATTTTTGTGTAGTTCCCCTTTCTGAAATTAAATACCACAGTGTTGGGCTGCTGTGTGTTTTTCCCACTACAGGAATGTTAAATTTAATTATATTATGGTCATTATTACTGAGCTATATTCACCTCTTGGAACAGATTCTGCACTCGACTTAGGCCTAAATCAAGAACTGCCTCTGCTCTTGTGGGCTGCAGAACCAGCTTCTCCAAGAAGCAGTCATTTAAGGTGTCAAAAAGCTTTCTGTCTGTGTCCTGTCCTGAAGTGACATCCATCCAGTCAATATGGAGATAGTTGAAATCCACTCTTTATTATTAAGCATTTTTTAAAATTTTAATAGCTGCTGTAATCTCCTGGAACAGTTCACAGTCACTGTCCCCATCCCAGTCAAAGGGTTATTCATATATATCTGCTACTATACAGTAAAAGCGCTATTATCCGGCACCCCAGATCCTCAGGAGTGCTGGATAATCAAATGTACCCGATAGTGAAGTAAGGTCATTGGCCCCTCTCCACTCCTGCTGCTTCTGCCATGAGCCATACAGCTGGCTCCCAGCCCCACTGCCACCAGCCCCCGCTGTGCTGCCACCAGCCCCAGCATGGCAGCTGACCTTCATTTGCCACCGGCTGAGCAGCAGGCCCCATAGCAGC
Organism: Carettochelys insculpta; assembly: GCF_033958435.1. NCBI lineage: Eukaryota > Metazoa > Chordata > Testudines > Carettochelyidae > Carettochelys > Carettochelys insculpta. Next base: position 45,874,538 of record NC_134147.1, on the reverse strand, counting down.
CAGCCCCACTGCCACCACCAGCCGGGCAGCCGGCTCCAAGCTCCTCTGCCTCTGGCCCTGGCACAACACCCAGATCCTGGCTCTGCTTGCAGCTGACCCACAGCCACCAAGCCCACGATCACATGCTCAGTTAACTGGCACCAGCCACCGGCAGAGCAGGTGCCAGTTAACTGAGCATGCCTGTAACCCAGCTTTGACTGTATTTTAATTATTAGAGCACTGATTTACGAGCCAAACAGAGTCAATGGTACAATTCGGTTCATTTCATAGAATCATAAATACTGGGACTGGAAGGGACCTCGAGAGGCCATCGAGTCCAGCTCCCTGCCCCAATGGCAGGACCAAGTACTGTCTAAACCATCCCTGATACACATCTATCTAACCTGTTCTTAAATATCTCCAGCGATGGAGATTCCACAACCTCCCTTGGCAATTTATTCCACTGTTTGACCACCCTGATGGTTAGGAACTTTTTCCTAACATCCAGCCTAAACCTCCCTTGCCGCAGTTTAAGTCCATTGCCCCTTGTTCTATCCTCAGAGGCCAAGAAGAACAAGTTTTCTCCCTCCTCCTTATGGCACCCTTTTAGATACCTGAAAACCACTATCATGTCGCCCCTCAATCTTCTCTTTTCCAAGCCAAACAAGCCCAATTCTTTCAGCCTTTCTTCATAGGTCACGTTCTCTAGACCATTAATCATTAAGATTTTTAACTTCATTTCATTTTGTGCATTCACATATAGTGCCTCTCCCATACCAGCAGAACCTGTTTTGTCCGTCCGATGTACTTCCTCCTTCCACCTAGTTTCTGTGATGCTTATCAGTATCCTAATTTAATGTGAGGCACTCTAGTTCACCCTAGATGTTGAACATTAATATATGAGCACTTTAAAACCTTGTCACTGTTTAGCTGTTTGCCTTTCAAATGCATCATCTAAAGGCACTCTTTCATTTGACTGGGTCTGATCCTGCCAGTATTTTATCATTTCCCATCCTCTCCTCCTTAGTAGGACATGAAGAATCTGCATGAATTGATCCCCACAATAGGGATGTCCCTCAATGTACAAACCATGTGCGCTTCCACTCCTGTTGGCTTTCTCCCCACTCTTAGGCTAAAGACTGCTCAATAACCTTTGCTATGTTAGGTGCCATTTGGGTTCCAGTTTGGTTTAGATGGAGACCCAGTTCCTAAGAAATCCTAACCCCTGCTTCTTTCACCATTGTCTCGTCCACACAGTGCAACCCTCCAGTGCTGCCTGTCTGCCTGGCTCTGAGGCTGGATTTGGAAGGATTTCAGAGAACACTACCATGGAGGTCCTGGATTTCGATCTCTTATCTAGCAGCCGAAATTTGGCCTCCAGGATCTCGCTCCTATCCTTCCCCATGTCATAGGTACCTACATGTCCCACAACCACTGGCTCCTCCCTGGCACTACACATAAATCCACAGTCTATAGCTGTACAGTTTGCGGAAATAAGGCCTTTAAGTGTGAGTGTTTACTTTCACAATGCAAGTTATCAGTATTTCTCTCCCATGGACTTCCTACATCAAACCTGGCTACAGTTTAAAAGCCAGTGCTGTACATTTTAGTGTCTGTTGCCAGGGTAGCTCACATGGTGTAACTCACTACAATATTCATTCCAGGCCTGGATCATAAACGGGAGCTCCATCTATGCCGAGCTGGCTGCTCTGGGAGGAGACATGGTCAAGGTGATGGCCAGGCAGGGAACGGAGCAGCTTGCTTACTAAAGGGCGCGATACCAGGTTAGTCAAGCATTCACAGTGCTTTTAAGAGGCTAGCATTCTGAACCTGTCCTCTGGGGACCACCGGCTGAGTATCTCTGGGCATACACATAATGTGACAGGTGAGGGCAGACTCTCAGGGTGAAATCCTGACCTCGGTGAAGTCCATGGCCACGCACTCATTAGCCTCAGTGGTGCCAGGACTTTGCTCAGTTTTTACCTTGAAATTTCATGGTCTCTGCTGTTCATGCATTTCCCAAAGGCAGTTAGAGGGGCACCAATTTTATTTCACTGACAAATATATTTATTATTTATGCTAATGATTTACATTCCTATGGACTTCAGCGGTGCATCAGGGCCCCCTGTGCTAGGCACTGCCTGCACCCATGACAAAAGGACAGACCCGGCTGTCAGGCTGTGTGGTGTGGCTCATGCCTGTGAGTGCCCACCGCAGGGCACATACCCCAAACTTCTGGAGCATTCCAGCATTCACGTTCAGCAAGCCAGTCACACGTGAATGCCTGGATCACGGTATCAAGCTTGCCAGGGAATCACAACCAGTCCCCCTAGCAGCAGGACCAACACCTCAATGGCATCCCAGGGGCAAGGAGTGCGGGGGTGGGGGGCTCCACACCTCAGAAGGGGCAGAGCATCAGGCAGAAGGGGTGGGCCTGAGGTCAGCCAGGCCTTTGGGCGCCTAGACTGCCGTGCGCACCGCTCAGAGCCGCACAGAACACCCAGCATGGGACTTCAGCAGCAATTCAAAGAGGCCCAGGGCTCTGCAGCAGTAGCAGTGGTGCTATATGGGAGCCTCAGGCCCCTTCGAATCACCAGGGTCTGGAGCAACTGCCCTCTTTGCACCTCCCCCCAGGTCCTGCTGGTGGTCCTGCCACAGACTCTCCCGTCTAACGTGTCACTCAAGCAAACTAGGCTTTGTAATAAGAGGTCATGTACACCAAATATCACACTGCAGTCAAGCTGCATCCAGTCCCAAAAGACTGTCTCAGATCAATTGTTTCCCTCAATCGTACACCGAAGACACACCATCCTGTAGCCTATCCTGTAAGAAAGTTTTTGAAGATTTATTCACAAGGAGCCAGAAGTGAGACTTGTTTACTGGCTAAAACGCACAATCATCTACACACTAAGGCGTTACCTGCTAAACCCCCAGACTGACAGAGTTGTAGTGTCTTTCGAGGAAGACTCAGGGACAGCCCCGGGGAGTTCTGGTGTTGGTTTAGAGTCTCAGGCCCTGTCAGCTTGCAAACAGTGACGAGAGAAGGAAAATGGTCCTGTGAAATTGTTTAATGTCGTTCCTTCAGCTTCCAAGTCCACAGGATGGTCTTCCATGCACATAACATTTCCTTGGTGGGCAGGGCCATTAACCTGACCTGTGGCCTTGGTGGCCCAGCTGATTGTGATCCTCCTGGGTAAGCAGGGGAGGGCCAATTCCCACACCAAAGTTCAGAGCCAACATTGTCAAATTTCTATAGCAAGACTTACATATTTTGTTCTCACCGGGACAACAGCCATTACAAGGCAGATAACTGCATGTGGCAACTTAATTATTTCACAGAATCTAAATATTAGGAAACCATTACCTACTTTGAGCTAAACAAAAATAAAGGCAAACTGGTCTGGTCTCCAGCTATGAGCTTGTCAGGTCTTAGCTACTGCCTGCCAGCCTAACCAGAGCTGGCACCTGGTCTGCCAGTGTCATACCTGCCTTGAGTAGCTTTACAATCTGGGTAATATAGTTTTGCCCTGGTGTGGGCTCTTGGGACAGCAAGCCTAAGTGTTACAGCAGCATTCCAGGCAGGGCCAGATTAACTTTTCTGGGAGCCTGGGGCTAGTAGATTTTGTGGGGGCCACTAGGCTCTGGGGTGTGGCCAGAAATGAGGAATTCGGTGAGTGGGAGGGGCTGCTGGGGAGCAGGGCGGGGATGTAGGAGCTGAGCTGATGGTAGGGTGCAGGAGCAGGCTGGGGGCTTGGGGAAGCAGGGGTTGGATGGGATTAAAGTGCAGGAGTGAGCAGGGCGGGGTGCAGGGTTTGGTCAGGGGAGGGATGCAGGGGCAGGCTGAGGGTGGGGGTGAGAGTCTGGATTGGTGGTAGGCTGTGGGAGGGGGAAGGGGACTGGGGCACTTACCTGGCACTGCTCCCAGAGAGGATCAGGTGGCCCTGCATGGTTCTGTGCTGGGCTTGCAATCACCCCGCCCCGCTGGCCACGCCTAGTGATCGTGACTCAGGGCCATGGGAGCAGCAGGGTGGAGCCTGTAAATGAGCGCCACTAGCGGGGGGCACACGGCTCCAGCTGGAGGGGAGTGAGGGGGAACAGCCCCATGCAGACCTGCTTCCCCCTCCCCACCCCTGCCAGGCAGAGTCTTTAGTGGGTGCAGCCCAGAGCCTGGGCTCAGGGGACCCCACGTAGCCCAAAGTCATGGGCTGCAGCTCCTAAAGCCCCTCTCATAATCCAGCCCTTGCCCTGGGACTCAGACCTGGGTTCTTATCCAAGGCTGTCACTGAGGGGTCCTTGCTGCCAAGCAAGTTACTCAGCCACTTGGTGCCTCTAAAATGGGAGCTAATACTCACCTTGTAGTGTTTCCAGCCCCTAAAACAGGGATTGGGAACCTACAGCCCTGGGGCTGAATTTGGCCCGAGGCTGAATTTCATCCATCCCAGAGCAAGTAAGGTGCCCACCCCTCCTATTCCCATGGGCAGGAGCCACAAGTGCTGTCTCCCCTTGCCACAGGTGGGAAGCTCCAAGCCTCAGTGAGCCCTGCAGGGCTGGAGTTGTGGGAACCAACTTCCCTGCCATGAGCCTCCACACCCTCCAGCCCCCTGAGGTGAGGCTGGCAAGCACCAGCTCATCCCATCGCAAGTGGAAACCCTGGGCCTCCGCGCCTCGCTCTCTGCCCAGCTGGCGAGCTGAACAGGTTACATTGCTCGCGCTCAGAAAATAATAAGAAACTAAATAGCTTATTGCTTGTGAGTGGGGCCTGCGGTTGATTTTCTTTTTCCTGTGGTTCAATGGTCAGTGACTAAAGAAAAGCTGCTCCGCCCATTCCCTAAAATTAAAATCATTACATATAACGTTAATACAAAAAGCAGTCAAGTAGCACTTTAAAGTTTATAAACTATTTTGCTAGTCTTTAAAGTGCTACTTGACTGCTTTTTGTTTTGATAGTGTATAGACTAGCGCGGCTCCCTCTCTGTTACTATATAATGTTAATATGTATGTTTAGTTTAGTCCGCTAATCACTTAAACATTCTGACCTTGCTGACAGCCAGTAGGCCAATTATTTTTCAGGGTTTTCCCCAAAAGTAAAGTGTTATTTTCCACTGATTACCATACCTTTTAATCTAAACCTCATGACTCCTAGATACTTTTTTAACCAAGTATCACTTACAAAAAAACTAACCAGCTTGAATCCCTAAATGGAAATAATTATGCCACCAAGGAAGCCTGACCCCCAGATTGTTTGAAGACGTGAAGAACAGGCCTATGCTATTATCAATTGCCAGTGATTAGGATGATTTGTATGCTAAGGTATTTCCTCATCCCTTGGCAAACTCACAAAAGCAAATCAAAACAGAGTGCGAAAGAAAGCCGCCTGCTTTACAGAGCTCATTGGACTTAGCATTCACATGGCCCCTTAGTGGGAAAATGTGCCTTCTACAGTGAAAGAATTTCAAGGGTTCTCAGGAAATCATTCAGCCACTGTCTCAAAACATTATAGGGAGTCACCATCATTAAAACCATACAAAGCTGGCTCCCAGAGGTGACTAAACTGGCCACATGGCCTCTCCAGGCTGGGGAAGGATCAGAACAACCTCTTTCCACCCCAAGCCCGGTCTCTTTCCATCCTTCGTCTGTCCCCTCCCCACTGTTGCTCCACCTCTTCCCTAAGCCATGGCAGCCTGGGGGAACTGGCAAGACTGGAGGCCCAGCACCAGCAGCAAGAATCCACCCCTCACCCTGGCACCCTAACCCTGTTATAATTTGGGTCTTTCCACCATCCCCTGGCAAAGAGCTCCACAGGCTGAGCACAAATAACTAATGTCTTTTGTTTTAAACCTGCTGCCGTTGGGTGACCTTCTGGAGTTACACTTGTGAAGGTGCAACTAACATTTGCTTGGTCTATTTCCCCACACCATTCATGGTTTTCTCGGTGGCTAACATATCCTCTGACTTTTAGTTACTTCTTTTCCGAGCAGAAGAGTCCCAGTCTCTTTAATCACTTCTCATGGGCAAGCTGTTCTTTATACTGAATCATTTCTGTTGCCTTTTCTAAACCTTTTCCAAATCCAACATAGTTTTTTTTTCAGATGGGACAATCACAGTTGCATGCAGTATTCAGGATGTGGGTAGACCATGACTTTACAGAGCAGCAATAGGATATTATCTATCTAGATAGTCCTTGCCTAAGAATTCCCAGTATTCTGTTAGCTCTTTACATTGCCACTGCACTTTGAGCAGGTGTTTTCAGGGAGCTCGCCAAAATGCTTCCAAGATCTCTTTCTTGAGTGGTAAGTGCTATTTTACAAACCTTCGTTTTCGTCTGTATAATAGTTGGGATTATGTTTTTCTGTGTGCTTTACCTTGTGTTTACCAACACTGAATTCCGTCTGCCCTTGTGTTGCACAATCACCCCATTTTGTGACCTCCCTTTGTAATTCTTTGACGTCAGCTTTGGACTTAGCTCTTTTGAATAATTTTGTATCAGCTGCACATTTTGCCACCACGCTGTTTCCAGGCTCATTTATGAGTAAATTGGACAGAAGTGGGCCATATGCAGAGCCCTGGAACACACCACCATTTATTCATGATCATCTAATAATCCTTCAATTACTTGAATGACGAACCTTAATCACCCTTTCTCCCTCTGTTTATAAACAAACTCCTGGCCCCAAAGGGCAGAGCTGGGGGCAGCACAAGCAGTTAACAGCTGCCACTGGAGTGAGGGCATGAGCTTTAAGAAGACCTCAAGTGTGAAATCCAGGGGTTCAAATTGGGGGGGAGGCTATAGACCTGTTAGTCCCCTCTAAATGGTGCTCTTGGGACATGCGTCTCAAGCAGTGCTCCGGCCCCTCTTTCTTTCCCAAGCAGCATGACCGGAAGCTGCCTGAGAGGGATGTGATGCGACCCTCTGCCCCTCCTTCCAGCTCCAGTGCGTTGGCCCCATACATCACCCCTCATGTGCCCCCCACACATCGCCTGTGCCAGTTCCTGATCTGTTTGATGGAAGAGGTGACTGAATCAATACTTGTCTTCTGTGCTCCTTCCTGGTAGCATATCCAGGGTACTGCATATTCATCAGGAACAGGGAGGTGGGTACCTCAGACAGCATGTTGGGATTCATGTTACTTCCCTGGTACATTCCCTACTGGTAAGAGAGCCCTCCGTTAACGAGAGCAAGACAGCCCCGCATAGCAAAGCACAAAAGGGAACTCAGAGCAAGATGCACACCTCCGGGCTGCTTTCCCTCTGCCCTGCCATTGCAAGCAGCCCAGACCCAGGCCCTCTGACCGCAGAAGGAGCATTCATTTTCTTCTTCCTCTGGTCTCCATGTCCTTTAGATCCAGAAATCCAGCAGTCCTTGGGACAAGTCATGTTTCTTATACCTCTCCACAGCCCCGCCCAATGCTGGGAACAGAGTGCCACAGCTGTCCCCTGAGGAGTGGGACACTTCCAAATAGTTTTCTTATTGTCTTCCAATCAGTGGTGCCAAGAGCCCCTGAGGGCCAGGGGGTCAAGGGGTCTGGCCTCAAGCACAGCAGGGGCAGGGCCAAGGGCAGTCAGCCCTCAGCACCAGCAGACCACAGTGCTGGGCCCTTCCGCCTGCCTCCCTCAAGCCATGTGCAGACAGCAGCGCTGCTGCAACTTTTCAAAAGGGCCCGGAGCTTTGTCTGCCCCACTGCCAAAGCTGCAAGGACGTTTGTGAAGCTTTGTGGAACTCTACACCTGTCCAGACCGGCCCTGAGCAGGACTTCACAGGGGCTGAGGGCGGCTGCGCTGAGCACACAGCAGGAGCATGACCCAGAGTGGTACGTCGCTTTCACTGGTTAACTCACACAGGGTATGGCTACACTGCAGCTGGGAGCAGTTTCCCACACGTGGGTAGACAGATGTGCTGACTCTGCTAAAGATAATGTGCTTAAAAAATACAATGCAGCTGAGGGGAGGAGACAACATGGGGTGGTTGCCCAAATATATACCAGCAGGTCCAGGCAGGCTTGTCCAGGTGGCTGCACTGCTATTTTTGGTGCTAGCTTGAGTACAACTAACTAACCATGCATCCAGCTGCAGCATAGAGGTATCCACAGAGCCACACCTAAAGGGAGAAAGTGAGGAGCCACCCTGGGGGGGGTGGTGTTGGGTGACTGAGTGAAGCCAAGGGAGTGTCTCTAAAACCCTGCAAGGCAGGTCCCGACTGCTTCACCTCCGTTCTAGAAGGAATGACTCTGTACAGACAGCAACTGGATTTCCCAATTCCAGCTGTGCTAAACCTCTTATTGTAGTTTTCTTTTTCTTCAAATATACAGGCACATACAGACTTTATATGTCCTTTCTGTTCTACCCCCCCCCACCCCTCCTGAATTTAAATGTCTGTAGCTCACAGTTCTTTGCCATAGCTCCAATGGCAGACTTGCCAAGAACTAACCAGATTATTTTTTCAGGACGACAAGACAAATAATTAGGTGACATTTCTAGAGTACATTAAAAATGTCCTTTAGTTGTCAGGATTAGATTTAAATGATAACTTGATCACTTTATTACAACATTACACTTCCATAAATAAGTGAATTAAATTCAGGATTACATTTGGAGGGGGTAGTGTATTACTGCCAGATTGCTGTACTGAATTTTTCCCACATTCTCTGAGGCACCACTTATGAGCCGAAACTGCATCAAAGACCAGGAACTTGATACCCATTTCCTTCACTTGTCTGTGCCTTTTTTTTTTGGCCAGAGATAATTGTCCCTGAAAAGACCCTAAATATTACAAAGTAATTCAATTCAAACTAGATAAAATGTATGAGCTATATATTTTAGTTGAGACTGGATATATAGCATTTTAATTGGGCATATATGACTTAAAATGATCTCACAAATTACTCTGAGAGATTGATCACCCATAGGGAGATGCCATATCTACTGACTGTGAAGTTCGGAGTGTATTATTAACGATTCAGAATTATATTACAATCAGACATTTTAGATCCAGATTGCCTTGTAGCCTGTACAAATGGGTGTCATTTCACTTTCTTCAACTACACTTCATTCTTTAGTTAAAAACTTTTGGGCGCATCTTCAGCTGATGTAAAATGAAGGCTTTCCATGAACTTCTGTGGAACTCTGCCCATTAGCGCTAACTAAGGAGCTGGCCATTTGGGGCTCAGTTGTTTCTCAAATACAGTTTAGTGAACAATAAAAGGCTACTCCTAATCTTTTATCACATTGTTCCCTGAATGAGGTGAGTGATTCATTTTTGCTAGTGGACCCTGTTGGTGTCAGCCCAAGTACTAATCTGCTATCAAACTATGTTAAAGCCTTGGTTCTACAGCACTGTATATATAGCTTAGCACTACTGTACAGGAAGGTCTTATATGTTCAAATGGGCAATTTGAGAATGTTGTTACCCCTTCCTGTTATGGTAATAATTTAAACTGACAGCATTTGAGAAATAACAAATTTACCTATCTTTCTGTGCCTTGGGCCACGGGCAGAGGTTCAGAGAAACAGCCAACCACAAATAATACAATGTAAGATTTTGTAATATAAATCACATCGAGCCATCAGAGCAAACGCTGGTTTACATTATACACCCCGTGCAACCAAAATGAACTTTCACTACCCAGTAAAAACAACAACATCAATCCCATTCTATTCCCTGTGTTTGAATAGAAACTATATATAACAGACCTATATCACATCTGTGCCTGCCACAAGCAGGCTGACTTGGCAGGTAAATCAAAGCCTTGGATAAAAGTTCTATGTTATTGTTGATTGTTTCTCTCAATCTCTTCTCATAGCTTGAGGCACAGAAAGCCAGGTAAATTTGAACTCCAAGTGGTTTCAGAGGCTAAAATAGTCACTGAAGCGATACTACTGTGCATTTAACCAGTGTAACTGGAAGCAGTTTGGCCCATATGGAAGAATATTGCTCATTAGACATCTCTTGAAGATACTGTGTTCAGAGGACAAAACCACTAACAGTCATAAGTGTCTGCCACGTGTGAGGACCGCTAAATAACTCTCCTAATGGATGGTGGGCTGGCCTGACACAAAGGACTGCTTGATGTGCAGAAGAGCTAAAGCAGTCCAGCCATTTCATTTCATTTAAACCCTTGTACTCTGAGTAGAGCCTAGGGCATCTGCAAGTCTCCTCCACTTCACTCTGCCTTGAGTCAAAACATAGCTGACACCAGGCATACCCCAGTTGCTGTCCTTCACTCTCAGTAGAGCTTCTCCATGTTGTCCAAGGTCTTCCTCTTTTGTCTTTGCCTTCAGGGTTCCATGTGAGAGCTTGACGGACTATGCTGGATGATGGTTTTCTGAGGCTGTGGCCTTTCTTCTCTTAATTTGAACAGCAAGTGGTTCTTGTCCTGCTCTGTTCCAAAGCTCCTCATGTGTGACAAATTCTTGTCATTTGATGTGAAGGATATACCTCAGGTATCTATTTATGAATGTCTGTAGCTTGTGATTTGAAGACTTTAGCTCACTTGCCTTTTTCAGCACATGCCCTTCTTTATCCTGTATTAGCTGATCCACTGTACGCTGTGACCCAGGGCTAGCAGGCCAGACAGACTTTGGCTAATCAGTTGCAACCAAGAAAACAGAGCTGCAAACCAATTACTGAAATGGAGCCCAGGAGAAGGAAGGCCTGTAATATAGTGCATGGCCTGGCAATACTGAAGGAAAATCCTCTTTTTTTTTAATTTAGCAGCTTGTTTCAAACACAGAAAAAGAAAGACAAGCAAAACAAAGCCAGTGAGCAGAAAGAGACAACCTCTTTTTGGGCCAGAAAGAAAAGAGAGATGGAAGCCAGGACTAAAGCCACCAAGAAGAAAAAGGCCCAGGCTATAGTCAAGGAGAATAAGTAGAAGAACTGGACTGACGTTGGAGTCAAAAGGCATAAGGAAAAAAAAAAGCCAAGCCTCCAATGAATAACTCAGAAGAAGAATATTGCAGACTAAGAGAAAGCCAAGAGAATAATGCTCACAGCAGGCTGAGAGATTGAGGGAGTCCACTCTATCCGCAGTTAAAATGCATGATTCGACCTCACAGGGTTTTTCAAGTGTTTCTGAAGCTAAAGGAGCCATGATTGTGAGGCACTGAAAGTGTTATCTGTAGGGTTCACTACACCTGGAAGTTGTGCACGTTAGCTTTAATAGAACACTAGAGCCTTACCTGCCTTGCTCTGCTCCCTGCGCCTCTCTAGAACGTGACAGAATTCTTTGTCAGACAACATGCATTTTTGCTGTATTGCTATATGCTTATGTAGTCCTATAAATGGGCATATGAATGTCCAGCCAAATGATAAAGCTACAGACTTTGTCCTGAAGAGCTTACAGTCTACAGCCAAGCTTACAGGGAAGAGAAGAGAACAAATACTGAGGATGAGTCATAAAGATATTTAGGTCCCTGGCTCGGGTAGAAATTAATACTGGGACATACTAGAAATGAAATGTTGTGGGTTTGGGTTTTGTGGTTTTTTTTCTCTTTGTCTTAATCAATGAGAGTGATGCAACTAAATAATTATAAGGCTCTTGAGCAGTGTCTTATGTTGTGTCGAGGCTAAGGGGGATTTGAAGGCAGTGGCCTGAGCAGTTTCAAAAGAAAAGTCTCGAGAGGAATCCTACAAAGCAACCCAAATGGCTTGCCTTGGAAGACCTCAGTATATAACCCCTGGGGAAGTGCAGGCAGAGCATCCGCTCAGTCTCTACCCAAGGTAAGTGAGGTGGTTACAGAGAAATACAAACTTAAAGGTCTTAACTGAAACGAACTATGATGGTTTATTTATGTAGGTTCTCTTTTAAATACAACAACAGCAATAACATAAAAAGAAAATAAAACTTATTATATAGTTACTAATTAACTTACGATTAACTGGTACATTTTGATCACCACGTTGTCAGACGGCAAGATATCCGGCTTAAGTATAACTTTTTAATTAATAAATGGCAGGCTTGATTGCCTTAATTTGGCAGGCTTAATTGCCCTTAGTGTTGTCAGGCTGGATTGCCCTTAATAAATAGGACCGCAAGAGGCTGCAGCTCTCATGCTTAGTCCCGATGGAATTCTGTCTTGCTAGGCCAGAGCCCTTGTGTCAGTCGACAGTGCGCTACTTCCGCCGCTGGAGGATTTGGTGAGGGTGTTCCCTATCACCAGGCAGTTATACTTTAAGCACCTTTTAAGTCTAGACAAACATAGCTAGCTAGCATAACATTAACTAATTAACAATAACTACATTAACATTTTAACTAAATACAACATCTTACATTTAAAAGGATATTAACATCCCCTCTAATTAGCCCAGGAACAGGGCCAATGGCCTTTATTGTTCCGGAAAGTCGTTGTCGTTGTGACCAGCCGCACAGGTGCGAAGCCGCGCCGTGTCAAGCAAGACCGCTTGGTGAAAAGAATGAAGCCTTGGGGGCGTCAGTCAGCGATGTCGGTCGACACCGGCTGGTGGCAGCAGTCAGCATCAGGAAGAGACGTCGCCATGTGGCGGCACTGGAACCACGGGAGCTGGGCTCCTCCTTAAGTGATTTTCAGCTCAAGTGATCAGCTCAATTGTCTTCAGCAAGGTGAGAAGAGAAGGGACAAGCCAAGCCGATCTCCCCCTTTTTGACCAAAGGGCCAAAGGGCGGCCTTTTATAGCCACATCTCATTAATATGCAGAAAAGTCCAGAAAATTGTCCATATATGGTCATTGGGTTAGTCCATTTTTAAAAGTAAGTGTCCTTATAAATGGTATGGTCCGGTGCTGCTCAGGCTGGACTTGATTGAGAACTTTGGAGCACTTTAGAATTTGAATTCTATGTGGCAGTTATAGCCGTTGATAGTGGCTGTCCATTGAGACTAACAGGGCAGTGACTGCACATGATTTAAAACGATTGATGAGGGAAATATTTGTTTAATTTAAATGGTTTCTGTGCTCATGCGATTACATAAAAGATCAGGGACCATCACTGACACCCAGAGTGAACACACATTATGCCATTAAGTGATAAGCGTGGTCAGATTGGAGTAACAGCTCAGCTTAGTTTGACATGTTGGACATGTCCAATTAGGAGAAACTTTTAAAAATGCTGGCACAAATCCTTTGGCCCAGGCTATGCAGCCAGGCGAATAGGTAGGAACAGAACTCAGGTTTTCTAACTCACCTCCTCAAGCTGTTAGACTCTCCCAGAAAGAAGAAACTTGGAAGAATCACCCTGACAGGTTATTTCTACTGAATTGCTGAGTACATGAAATGTGTTTAAAGAATGGGTAAAACTACTTGAAAGGGCTTAGAAATGCTTAGATTTATAATCTGCTGTGGCAGGACCTAGCAGTCCAGAATTCAATGAAGCTAAACTGACAAATTTATTACAGTAATAAGTCTGAAAAATCTATTAGAGGAAATATAATAGAAGGCACATTTTTGTGATGCTTTAATGGGAACTCAAATAATTCAACTAAAGACTAAGTTTGGTAAGGGAAAAAGTCATTTATTAAACTTTTCTAAAAAGATTGACTTACTTGCTTTTAAAAAGAGGCATTTTTGATAAAAATGAAAAACTGAACTCTCATGAGAACAACCTCGTGAAAAGGCTTATTGGAGACTGGTTTTTTTATTGGAAGTTCAGTTACTTTTGTTGTCCATAAATGTGTTATACAATATGAGAAACTGTGTTACCTCTAATTTCTCTTAGTGATTGAAGAAATTCCTACTGAAAATGCTCAAAAATTAAATTGACATCTGAAATAGAGAGCATTCCAGGATAGGTCTGTACAGATAAAAACTAGAGATGGAAGCTGGAATAGATGGGAAGTTCCTGTGAAATTATAATCAAAGGACCACTTCTGGTTGCCTCATTCATGTGGCTACCCTTGCAGGGTGCTATGAAACTAACGACCCGCAGACATAAAGTGTGCAGTATTTAACAACCCAAGCTGGTTAACTGAGCAGTGTTTCCAAGATGCATACTAAATATCACCACCATCCCACATGCTTGGAAATATGAACAGAGAATGGAGGATCTCCAAGTATTTGTTTGTATTATATTTCCTGTGATCAGGTTAGGGGAAACAGACAACAGGAACTGTTTGAAATAAATCTGTAATTTACCATCCTAACATGCTGAGAAGTGATTAAATCCAAGCTAATTGCTGTAAATACTTTCTATAATTGCTTGTAAAAGATTTTACTACCTGTACATCTGTTAAATTTGACTGAGGCCTGTATATTTTTCATTTTCTTTTAAAACACTAGGAGGCCTAATGTTATGACTCAGGGGTCGCTTTGAGTCCTCAACACAGAGCCAGCGCCTTTGCGGAAGGAAAAGAAAGCACTGCTAAGCCACCTAACACAGCCCCTCAACAATACAGAATAGGTCTTACAGTAGATTTTCTCAGGCATTGTTCAGTCTAGTTTAAATTTCCCAGCCACTTGTGCCACCCATTCTTGGGAGATTATTACACAACACAAAAAAAATTCACTATTGAAGCTCTTCCTAACTTTCACCCTGACTTTCACTTTTCTTAATACATTGTTACTTGAAACAAAATGCTAAGTATTCTCAACCTTAAATTGAATGTGATGTGAACCATCCCAGCATCAGATTAAGTGCCAGTTTATGACTCTCAGTGTGTGATGAAAAGCAAGGGGCAAGTGCGGTTGCTAAGAGTCAGTTCTTGCACCTCCAGGGTTTGTGTTCTCATTACTCCACTCTTACACTAGAAGCACACCTGCATTCCTGGTCTTCCCAGTCATCGTAAATTAGCAACACCTCCTGCCTCTTATTGGTCAGAAACTGCAACATCATCCATCTAACCTTGGGCCAGTCCTTGTGCAGGTTGCTGAATTGCTACAGATCTTCATCCATTCTGACAGATGATGGGGAAAAGTGAGTATCAAAGCTGGTGTGATAGAGTCTGTCACTCGTACAAGGTCCAATAGGCCTGATTCATTTTAAAAGTCACAGCACTTTAGAAATGATTATGGATAGCCAGACTTTTGGCAGCAAATAGGATATTAAAAAAAGCTATTATAGTAACAGAAATGAACAATCCCAATGGGGCAAAGAAGGATGGAAAAAGAAAAAATACGAGTAAAACAGATACTTAAGATATTTATTAATATTTAAAACAGATTTTAAACTGCAATTTTTATAAAACACGTTTTATAGTGGTTTTTCCATTGCAGAACTCTTGCTGAAAACCCAACTGTATTAAAAAAAAAAATTGAAAACTGACTTGGTATAAATTGGTACTGGTAAATAAAAGGACATAAAACTGCACTACACTGCACTAAATGTTAGTAAAAATGACAAAATAAAATACTAGCTATATAAACAGATGTAGGCGTATACCACTATTACAAGCTAAAAAAACCGCACATCTTGCAATTATAGTCCTACACTATTTATTTCATTGGTTTGTAATTACATTTTATACATGTTTGTTTAGTAATATCAATCCAAGACATCATTTTGAGACTATAATTAACTGCATGTTACAATGGAATATTTTATTATTTTTGTGTTGCGATTATTTCGAATGGTTGTGCTGTTGTTAGTTGTGTTTAAGTGCCATCTAGTGTTAAACTTAACCAATTTCACTTTTCAGTCTACATTTTTACACTATGAAAAAAGTGTAAGTGGAGATTAAATCTATGGCCAGGCCTGCTGACAGGAATTCCGGGCCCCAGGGTAGCACAGTCAATAGGCTCCCTGACTCCCTCCCTTGAACAGAGCCACAAGCCACCCTCCCCTCACCCAGGGAAACCCTGAGCACCACCCCTCAATCAGAGGACATCCCTGGTTGTCACAGCCTCATTTCCCACCCACCTAGAAGTGCCCCCCATCCTCCTTCCACTTTCTGGCACCCTGTCCCAACTCTGCCCTCCCAGCACTCCTGTGCCGACCTCAGCTCCTTCCCCCTGCAACCCCCAGCAGCCCAGCTCTGCCTCACAGCTCTTCTGTGTCCAGCTCAGCCCCTTCCCCTCTCCTGCCCTGCTCTGCCCCCAGCAGTCCTGTGCCCAGCTTAGCTCCTTCTCCTCTCTGTCCGCAAGCATTTTCCATTCCCAAACCTGCCCCAGTGGTCCTGAGCCCAGCTCCTTCCCCTCCCAGGCCCCCAGCCCACCTCTGCCCCGCAATGGTTCTCTGCGCTCCCCTCCACCCTCACTCAGCTCCTTTCTCCCAACCGTCCTTGTCTATCTCTGCCCCTCTGCCCTCCTTTCCCTTCCCAGCCTGGTCCCTCGACCCTCACCCTCCCACAGTCCTGTGCCTGGCACTTTCCCAGAGCTCAGCTCCCTCCTTCTCTTCCTAGCCTGTCTACCTCCATTCCCAGCCTCTCTCTCCCCACCATGCTCACTCCCAGGGTTACAACCTCCATGCCCCCACAATGCCCTGCAGCTCCAGGGATCCAAGCTCCAGGGCGCCCTGTAGACCTACCACACTGCTACAGCAGCACTGTTTAAAAGGACCTGGGCAGTGCCAGCCCCAGGCCCCAATAAATCCACCAGGCCCCAATGCAATTGCCTCCTTTGCTCCCACTCTGCCGGTGGGCCTGTCCATGGCCAAAATGCTCATGTTGGTGCCTGAAGTTAAGCCCCTTATTCCATAAATAAACATCGAAAGACTTCAGTGGGGACTGGGCCAGAGTGCCTATGGGCTCAGTCCTGCAAACTCGAATGACACTATCAGATCAGTAAACACTATGCACAGGAGTGGCTGCTGACTGGACAGTAAACACTGATGTGACACCACACAAGCCTTACTTGGCTCTAGCATAACTGTAAGTGCCGTACTTTTAGGTACCCAAATTTTATCATATTAGCATATTTTTAACCAAACATCAGGATTTGTTTTATTTATAGCATTCACCTAACCTAAAGGTACGGCTGTCGACTGAGGTTGGGTGTATCCAAAAAAATGAACACACTTTGATACACAGTGAGCTCACTTTTGGATTTCCATCAGATCCATTAAATTAAAGTAAGTATCAAGTTGTAGTAAAGTAATGGCAGCTCGGACTGAAATATAGTTTCTGCATTGTTTGTATGAAACTAAGTGGCTCTGCAGCAAAATCCCCTTCCCACAATGCCAGCAGACAGACCAGTGAGCAACTCACTCTCCCAGCCCAAGTGCTGAGACATACTTGAAAGACAGAGAAGCTGCAGACCTGGCACGGAGGCTTTTGGATTCAGGATTACTAATCTGATACCTCCGATATATATTAAATTCACTTAGGAAAACTGAATAGAGCCAAAAAGAAGACATGCTGCAAAAATTGAACATGATGATATCTTTTAAAACTTTTGATGGCTTATCAGTGTGACTCCATGAAGCATAAGTGAATACTTTGACAAAAGACAACATACAGTAGTCAAAAGAATCTTCTATATTTAGGCATTGACATAGAAAAGACTTATGCAGATGCATCACTTTAAGTAAGCATAGTCACTGGGACACCTCAGGTGCTTCAAGTAAGGTGATTAATGTATTGGCTGAATCAGAGCTTAAAGAATGTGCAGATCTGTGTGTGGGAGCCTTGTTGACTTCAGTGGTGTTTTTTGTAGGTGGAAGGATCTATTCAAAACAGTTTGAGGATTTGGATCTTCTATTTGTTACTAACAATGTTTTCTCTTGTAACTATAACTTGCCTTACGATGTAAAGATTGTCTTCTTGACAAGCTAAGTTAGATATGGGCTAGGTTATTCCTTGATTAACAAAGAGCATTTTAATAATAAAAATCCAATTTACCATAAATAAAAGAGAAAAATTTTAAATGTGAAAGTAAATTCCAATCTGCTTTAAACAGGCAAATATTTTTTCAGCTACAAGGTAATAATGAGGAAATTATTATTTACATCTTGTTTCTGCTGTTGTTATACACAAGCACTGGATAACATAAGAGAACTGCATCCAAAGATTTAATTTAAATTTTTTTTGCATTCTTCCCATAAATGGCCTGTTTATTCTGATTCTATTTGGAAGGCGTTTTGGGCTTATTTAAACCAAAGTGCTAGTGTCAGCATTCTTTCTGAAATTCATTGAACACTACAACAAAGAAGGTCCCTGCCACCTAAAGAAGAGAACTGGTATTGCTCTAAGCAGAAAAAGATGCAGATTTTATAGGGCCTGATCCAGCTCCCTTTACTGAATTCAGTGAGAAGTTAACCATTGACTTAATGAAAACTGATCAGGCCTTTACTCCTCCCTCAAATGTTATAAAAAAGTCTTCATTTAATTCCATATTGCAAGTGACTGCAGTTAAAAACAAAACAGTTAAAACTAAGATCTAACTACTCTTCTTCTGGAATGTTGTAATAGACTTGGACAAGTTAACAACTGTTTTAAAGAACTTCTACTTAATTACTTGAATGAGAAGAACAGAATTGAAATAAACAAAGCAGAAAAGAGACAGAGACCAAAGCAGACATAAGAAAGAAAACTTCTGCATTAGGAAGGCTTGTGATGAGATAACTTAGGCTACGTCTATACTATAAGATAAATTTTAATTTCTTAACATTGATTTTGTACTGCTGGATTTTATAAATTCAAATTTGACTATACTCACCTCCCCACGTGACATCACAAAGTCAACTTATTGCTGCTGTACTCAAGCGGAAAACATCAATTGTTGCAGCAGTGCATTGTGGGAAGCTATCCCACATTTCTCTCATCCCGGTAGCATTCTGGGTATTTTTGCTGGTATTTGACATCATCTTCCCACATTGCATTGCCCTCATTTCCCTCCATGGTAAGCAAACATTCATTTTTCCAGGTGGAAGGTAGGAAACATAGGGCATCAACAAAGATCTCCAAATTAACAGGAATCTCTTTATTCCATAACTGCATTGCTTTTTAAAACTGTAGCTGTAACTGAATTATCAAGGATTTTAGAAAAATCAGCACCTATGTGTCTTCTCAAATGGCCATCCACTGACTATCCCTCCCCCCTTTCCTTAATTGCATCTGATCCTTGAAAATGATATAGGGACAATGAAAAGCATGATGAAACAGGAGATTGGAAAGCTTTGGAAAAAAGAGAGTTGCTGAGGAAACAGTTTTTGGGTACCCAGTTCATTATACAGCTTCTGCGCACCCTCTGTATTCTCAACTGGCCCTCCACCCACTCTTCCCTGTATGAAGGGGTCCAAAGTTAGAAGAAAGATGCCAGAAAAGGCCAAGAAAAAAATTTTTTGTCTTCCCTCTTCAGTACATAAAAATTGCCAACATGGAAGATGGGGCTCGCCAAATTTCATTGGCATGGGGGGAGGTGCTTGGGATTGAAAGGCCAGTTGGCATAGTGCCCGAAAATCTTTTTTGGCTTTGGGGTGTGGGGGTCTGTGGCTTGAAGGGCCACCTGAACTGTTTCCCCCTGGCAGCTGCAAGCTCCTGTAATTCATAGTCACTGGGGGAAACTTCCTCCTGGCAGCAGCTAGCCCCCCAGCTCCTTGTTGGGGTAGGGGCATTTCAGTGGGGGGGGGCAGTTGAAGTATTCCCCCCAGTGGCTGCAAGACCCTGCAATCCGTAGCCGCTGGGGGAGATTTCCCCCTGGTGGTTGAAAGCCCCCCCAAATCTTTCCTGCCCTTGGAGCCCTAACTGCGCAGAAGCCAGGACATGGTGCTGTTTGGCAGCATAGTCAGCACCGAATGGCAGGCACATCCTTTTAGTGGGTCAGGGACTAGCCATATGATGTGGTTGAGCACAGGAAAGACCCCGACGGCATGGTGCCTGTGTGGGAGGAAGGGGAGCGGTCTGCGCACAAATGTAAACCACTGAGAAGAAGTTTCTCAGCCTCTTATGGAAGCATGACCGCCACAACAACCTTGTTGTCATGTGGTGCGGTGGGGTGGTAGCTGGCACCAGGAAGCACAGAAAGAAATACTAAGTGTAGAGACAGAACCACAAACTCCATGCTGGGACTAGTTGTAATGGGTAGATGCACTCACAGTGCCAATAGCAAAGAAAGACATTTCTCATCAGCCTTTCATACAAATATGCCCACATGGCCATGGACCCCCAGGTCCAACTCCAGCTCCAGGAGGGGTTGGGTCCTGGGGTACTCCTGGTCCTCCTCTCCTTGGCTCCAGCAGTGGCCACAGGAGCTGGTGGCGGGGGAGGTGTCATCACCCCCCCCATGAGCTGGTGGAGCTCTTGGTAGTTGGGGCTGGTGGCTGGTCTGGCCCCCAACCTCCACCTGGCACCACAAGCTCAGACTTACCCTTGACACAGTTCCTTTACTTTGGCCCACACCTGCTCCATGGTGCAGGGAGGGTGGCCCCCATGCTGCCAGGGTGGTGGCCAGCTGGGCATATTCAGGGACATTCCTTCATTTTGCCAAGGGGCCCAGGAGGGTGTGTACCTCACCCCACATGGGCAGGAGGTCCTGGATCTTGGGCATGGCACAGGAGGGTGGCCTGATGTTTTGTACCTTGGATGGGCCCCTGGAAGCCTTCCGGCTGCTCCCTGGAAGTGCCAGGAGTCACCAGGGGCCTGGCTGTCTGCCATCTCACCAGGATCTGCTCGAAGGAGTGGCTCTGAGGGCGTTGAGCAGACAGGGTACTGTAGGACTGCTTCCACACACTCAGCTTCCTGCCACAGGGTTTCCGGTGCTCCCTACAGCTTTAATAATGGATGGAGACCAGGATCATAGAGCTCTGCTTGCTGTAGACAGTGCATTCCCCACAGGGCATCTGGCCAGCACATGGAGGACTTTTCTGTTGACAGAAGCCCCCCAAACATCCACACTGGCTTTCTGTCAAGAGAGAGCTGTTGAGAGAATCATTTTACCTCCTGGGGTATGGCAGAATGCTGTTGACTGAAGTGCTGCATTCTGTCTTTGCTGTCGACAGAACGCCTTTGTAATGTGGATGCTCCACGAGTTTTGTTGAGTTTAAAAGAGATGTTTTAACAGCTTGGGACAACTTCTGCCCTCAGAGGTGTGTGGTCCAACTGAGGGAGTTGCAAGTGCATCCTCAGAATCCGGCATATAAGAAACAGTCAGGTACAATAATAGTGTGTTTCACCTGTACTGAAGCACATTCCCATGGCACCACAGCCAGGAGTATAGAGTCTGTGACTCCACCTTGGGGAAGAGGATACATTTGAACATCCAGAGCCAGGGTGAAGGCTTAGGGTGCCCCAAATTTTGTGGTTTCCTATGAAGCTGCATATTTTGTGTATTGGTGGAGATGGCTTTGAGGGATGGGACAGGAGCAAATGAGGAGGAGTGGATCTGACTGATCAGGGTGATAGGACTGACAGGTGATGGGGCGGGGCAGGAACAAATGAGGGCAAGGTGGATCTGACTGTGGGGGCAGGAAGGGTTTGACACTATACAAGACTGAGATGGGGAGAGGCAGGTGTGACTGACTCTGGTACTTGAGTCCAGACAATGAATGAAGTAGCAGAGCCAATGTTGCAGGCCCCGTGGCAGAGGATGGGGCTATAATAGGGTTACCAACTTTCTACTTTCAGAAAACCAACCATTTGTGCCCTGCTCCCCATCCTGTCCTACATCCCAAACCCTGTCTCTTCTCCAAGGTCCTGATCTTGTTCATTCCATCCCTTTGCCCTCTCTCACTCGCTCTCCCCGCTGGATTTTCACCAGGCTGGCTGAGGAGTTGGGGTGAGGGAGGAGGTCAGGGTCATAGCTGGGGAAGGGAGATGCAGGTCAGAAATGAAGAGTCCAATGCGTAGAACAGGCTCTTGGTTGAGGCGGTGGTCATGGATGTGGGAGTGGATGAGATTTCCAGTTGGTGTGAAGGAGGGTTCTGGGGTGGGGGCAGGAAAGGAGGGGTTTGGTGTGCAGAAGGGAGCTTTGGGCAGGAGATTGGAGTCCAGAGGTTCAGGGTATGGGAGAGGGCTCCAGACTGAGTCAGAGGATTGGGATGCAGGAAAGGAGTGAGGGCTCTGGCTGGAGATGCAGGCTCTGGGGTGGGATGGGGGATTTAGGGTGCAGGAAGGTGCTCCAGCTTGAGATCAGAGGGTTTAGCAAGCAGAAGGGAGAGCAGTGACAGGGGGCTGGAGCATGGAGGGGGAGGGCCTACCTGGGAGTGTGTCCCTCACCTCCCCAACCTCCTGCAATAGCATGGAGCCCCCTTCCTGCACCCTGAACCCCACCTTTCCTACACCCAACCCAGATCCTACCCCCCACCACCCTACCGCCTGTACCCTCTCCTGACACCCCGACACCCTCCCTTAGCCTAGAAGCCTCTCCCATACGCCAAACCCCTCAGCTCCACCACCCCCAAGCCTGGAGGCCCCTCCTGCACCTCATACCCTCATCCCTGGACCCAGCCTGGAGCCTGCCCACAGAGCTGAAGCCCTCATCCCCTCAGCTTCCCAACCCCCCTCCTGCACCCTGAACCTCTCACTTCTGGCCCCATCCCGGCCCCGGCACCCCCCGCAGCGAGACCCCTCACTCCCTCCCCTCCCAGCGGCGGGGGCAGCGTGAACGACGAGGGGATGGAGGAGCAGAATGAATGGGGCGTGGCCTCGGGGCGGGGCGTGGCCTCGAGAGAAGGACGCTCTCAACTTTTGGGTGAAAAGAGGGACCTACTACGCTTCACAGCCCGCTCCCCCCCCCCCCCCCCACGTTCCCCTGTGGTCCCACCGCCGGCAGCATGTGACTTGATCCCGAGCCCTCGCTCCTCCAATCAGGGCAGAGGAGGCGGAGCGGTACCTGCCCCAGCCCACGTCCTGAACCCGCCCACCGAAGCAGAGGGACCAATCACCGGGAGTGGCTCATCCCCCGCCCCTTCCCTGCCGTCTCTATGGTGTCGGCGGCGTGGCGGTGAGCGGACAGTTGGCTGGAGTGACCGCACGAGCCGAGGGGAGGGGGCGCTGCGCGCGCGCGCGCGGTCGGGGCTTCCCTCCCCTTCGGCAGCGTTGAGTGGTATGTTCCTCCGGGTAGCCGCACATTCGACCCGGCAAGGAGCGGTATATCCCGTAGCGCCCCCCCTCGCCCCCAGTGGTACAGCCGTAGGGGAAGGGTCTAATCGCTTCCCATGCGCGGCCGTTGGAGCTCCAGCGCCTCGGCCCTTCTGCTGCCCCTCAGCCCGCCGCTGTCCTGGGGGCGGCCGGGCTCGGTGCCGCCCGCCAGTTCCGGGCAGGCCGGGCCCCGGGAGCGAGGAGCCCAGCCAGCCCGTGGCGCTCGCTCCCGGCCCGGCGCTGGCGAGTCCCTCCCCGAGTCCCCTGGCGGCCCTGCCGGTGGCTGCCTTTGGGCGCGGGCAGCGCCAGTCCGTCCGGGGCTGCGGGGTGGGACGGGGATTCCTCCTGCCTGGGGCTTTGCTGTGTGGGAGGGAACAGACGCCCCCCTCAGCTGTCCCCGGTAACGTCACTGGGGGGGGGTCACCCTGCGGGGGTCAGATGCGCCGGCGCGTCCCGCGCCCGCCTGTCCCCGGCCTGGTTGCGGGGGGAAGGACGAGCCGTTGGGGTATCGCTGCTGAACGGCTCTGGCTGCTCGGGGCGGGGGATTGCTCGCCGCCTGGTCTGGCGGGTGGAGACCTCGGCGGCTGTGACTTCCCACGGCTGCTGTGCACAGCGGTGGGCGGCATGCAGGCCTCGTGGCTTTCGTTTTACTGGATTCCCAAAGTAGCACTGACACCTTCGAGGTGGAGTGTGTTCAACAGCTGACCCCAGATTAGGGTAAACCTTTACAGTAGACCCCCCGGGCTATGCGAAGGTTACGGTCC
Organism: Carettochelys insculpta; assembly: GCF_033958435.1. Taxonomy (NCBI): domain Eukaryota; kingdom Metazoa; phylum Chordata; order Testudines; family Carettochelyidae; genus Carettochelys; species Carettochelys insculpta. The sequence goes on along the minus strand of NC_134147.1, from coordinate 45,850,878 downwards.
TGGGTAGCCAGGCTTGGCTTAAATTTCGTGTAAGGCGGGTGGAGCCGTGAACCAGGCAGCAGCCTGGCTCCCGGCTCCTCTCTCCTAGGCGCTGGTCAGTTTCCCAGTGGTGAGGAGCTGGGAGCCAGGCAGGAACCAAGGGAGCTGGGAACCTTGCTGCTGTGCTGGTCAGTTTCGCAGCTCCCACAAGCAGAGGGGAGCCAGGAGTCAGGCTGCTATCTGGCTCTAGGCTCCTTGCCACTCCTGGGAGTCTGAAAACTGACCAGCACAGCAGCGCTAGTCAGTTTCCTGGCCCCTGCAAGCAGAAGTGAGTCAGGAACCAGGCTGCCACCTGGTTCCTGGTTCCCCGCCACTCACAATTTCTACGTGCATTAATGCAAGGAACGTGTAAGTGGAAATCATGTATGTCAGGGGTCTAATGGATTCTGGGAATGTGGGGGGGTAGGGGAATGCTATGGGAGTCTTTAAGCACCATACAGAACAGACAAAGGAACATTGATTGGTTTTAAGATTTAGATTACATTATATGTGTAATTCATCCTTTGATTTACGCAGCAGAAGTACAGGTTAAACCTCTGTAGTCCGGCACCCTTGGGACCTGAACAGTGCTGAACAAGAGAATTTGCCAGACCGGGGGAGGTCAATATAGTCTAGCAGCATTACCAACACTTCCACTGTTTACTGGGCTCTTAGAAGATGTGTAGGGGTAAATTACTGCTAAGTAACCGCACACAACGCTGAAAGCCAAGACTGGTGATTGTAAACAGACTTTATAGTACTAAGGGAGACATGGCTATGTCCATGATAAGTGATCCTCCAGCCAACTAAAATCATGCTGGATTAAGGATGCTCACAGATGAGAAAGTTCTGGACTAGAGAGAGTCAACCTGTACTACTCTATTTTCACTCAATTTTTAGGTAATATGTAAGAATGCTTTCTTGTACATTGTGGATGAATTACTATAATTCATCTCTTTTAAATTATATGTTTAAATGTCATCTTTTTCCCTTTGGTCATGAGACTAATACTAGTTTAGAAGCAATCTAAATGGTCTTTATATATGCACAGTTTTCATGATCATTTTACTCTAGAGAGGCCTGTAAATACACATTCACTTGCATAACTGAAAGCCCTTGAGCTGCCCTTCTCCAGTGTGTAAAATGGGTGTAATAAGATTTGAGCAAAGTTGTGAGCATGAGTCAATAATGTATGTATGCAATGTTTTCAACAAATAAAGTATCCAATATTATTACCTATATAGAGTTTTATTGTACACAACTCCAGTTTCACTTTTTTTTTAAGTTATTTAGCTAGGACGGTGCCCTGCATCTAACTAGGTCTGTCTAACATGCAGCATTTGTAAAGCTTCAAAGATACATATTCATGTGCCTCTTTGGAGGAATAATTGTGATTTTTACCTTGTTTCAATAGAGCAAAGTTGGCAGTCAGTTAAGTAATCAATGATGGCATCCTACTTAGCGCAAGAAGTTCAGCTTGCTAGAAGACATGACAAAATGTAAGTACCTGTTTCAGGAGTGTAGCCTGTTTTGTAGCTACTTGTGCTATGATCTTCCAAAATCTGTCAAGCTACGCAGAATGGCAGGTGAGTATGTTGATGGAAGATCTCCACAAACCATTCAGTTTCTTTAATAAAAGGCTGGTGTTTTAATAAGGGATGCGCTTCCTTTGAAAATTGTTAAATCTATATCCTGGCTTGCTGCAAGGGTAGTCTGTGCTTCCAAGATTGCTGTATTCCAGATAAGATACACAACTGGGGACCTGACATTTAACCTCAGTATGCTGGCCAAATTCCAGCTCAAGTTGCTAGGGTTTTGCCACTCAGAACTCACCTGCTGGTTTCAATTCAATATGGTATTTTCTTCAGAATGATATCTAAAATACCAGTAATCTTCACTGTAAATTCAGCTTTTAAAGTGAGTTATTAAAATGAGTCAGAAACATTAGATTACATTCTGACAACTGGTCAGGAAAAATAATATGCCCTGTTTTTAGATTTGTTTAGAGTTAAATTCTCAGGGCGTGAAAACTAGCAGAAAAATGTTTGGGAAAATATGTTTTTATAGACAGACTACAACGATATATATATGTAATATCCATTTACAAGTTAATTATTAAATTCTGACCTCTACTACCTGCCTTTTTATAAGCCCCTTGTGTAAAAGAATGTGTGGTGTTTGGTTAGCTCCTTTATGTTTATTTTCCGGTTCTTGCTGGATAGTATACAGAGCAAATTAGTTCATTATTAGTATAGCAGGGGACTGTTGCTGCAGACTGCGAAAACTGGCAAAGAATAATTGTTCTGAAAATCATGAGTCGCATTCATATCTAGTGTAAGTAAATGCAGCTACATGAAATGAATCCCATTTTCCTTCTTTGCAGAATGGTGGGATACTCTGTAGGACAAACAAAATTTTATAATCATCTATGTCTGGTACCACATCCCTCATTTACTAACTTACATGACAATAGTGTCTTACTTAGATTAGCACTTGGGGGCAGGGTTGAGTTTAAAATGTTGCTTTAAAACAAGACACCTGAGAATCTAAATCTCATGTAAGGATGGCTCCCAATGACCACCTTAGTGGAGATGGCTGGAGGGAATATGACTGTTCAGAACTAGTGGTACAATTGTCTCTGGAGACACTGCTGAGAGTTCTTTGACTCTTGCTACATTTCTTTCATAAAATGTATTACTCATTCTCCCAGTGTTGGCTGCTGAGCATTAGCACTGTACTACCTTAAACCATCCTGGCACACCTTATCTGAGATATTCAGTGTTTGTGTGCCCCCTTCATATATGAGTACTGCTGATCCCAGCATTATGTCTTTCTCACATAGGAGCACAACGGGAGGGGTCTGCCTGTACTTTCTTCCACCCTCAGTACACCCACACTGAAGCAGACATAATTAGGCCTATAATTTGAGATGAATTGGTTAAGGTAATAGGTTATTCTAGCTGCTGTGTAAAATGTTCTGCCCACTTATTAAAATATTTTCCTTTGTAGACTGTCTCAGAGATCAGTATTGCTACAGCAGATGGAGAATCATCTAGGAGACAAAAAGACTGAACATACATTGCAAATGTTAGCAGCTGATGCAGCTTATAAAAGAAATGCAGCACTTTTAAATGTAAGTTTCTGTGGCTGTTAAGTGACATGCTGAATTCCAGCGTTACATAGATTACAAGATAAAAACATTTGTCTCTTTGTTTTTTCAAATGAATTGTATAATAGGATTCTGATTCTGGACTGTGTGCAAAATGTATTAAATAAGAAGTCTTTATAACCTGGGACATCGCTAGGTATTTCTCACTTCCTTCTCATGAGAGCTTGGTGGGATCTGTCGTAGAGTCTCTGAGTCTGGCTTCAGCCTGAGTCCAAATATCTATACTGCAGTTTTACGGTTCTGGAGTTTGAGCCGTGAGCCCAAGACAGTTGACATGGTGTTATATAGCTGTGTAAACCTACCCAAGTAAACTGTTTCCAAATGTCTGATTGATTACTGAATCTTTCATTACAGACAGACTTACAGTTCTCAGCTCAAGCCAAGACCCATTTGAAACAAGATCAGTCTTCTGCCACCTTTATTTTGTATCCATCCAGGACATTTGACCATTGAATCCACATTTCTCCAAATACTCATTAAACACTTTGCTTAGATTTGGTCTCAAGTCTGGAGTTAAAATTTAATTGATAGACTGATAGGCAGCAACTCTGTGGATGCCTTAGGGAATGAGCACTAATAGGAAAAAAAAATAGTTGGTGCACAGTGCCCACTGGTTGCTTTGCCAGTCAGCTCCTCCCCAGCCTTTCCAGTGTCTCATGCACACTGGCAAGCCCTGCTGACCAGCTCTTTCCTCTCCCCCACTCTCTGCCTCCAACACACCAGTGATCAGGTGTTCAGTGGTATGCAGGAAGTGCTGGGAGGGAGGAGCAGGGGCAGGAAGAGACAGAGTGAGGGTGGCATGCTTAGGGAGGATAGGGTGGAACAGGGCAGGAAGAGGCGGAGTGGAGTGTTGGGAGAAGGGAGGAAGGTGCCCGGGGCAGAGCAGGTAGACCAGAACCTTTTTCCAATTAGCAGCTATTGATCTTTTTAGATGTCTGACTCTTTGGGGTTTGTTCAAAATCTTTTCATTTCCTCCTTTTCTTAATGAGACTATAAAACCTATTAAAACCATCTTTGTCCAGCATACATGTATTTACTTCTGTTGTCTAAGGTATAGTCACCTTGTTTTTCTGCTGAATATTGCAGTATGTTGTTCAGTGACTTTCTGTCTTACATCCATGGAACATATTAGCATCCAATGGTGGGGACTTCTGTCTTTGAGAGAGGGAAAATTACTTCCCTTTAATTGATTTGACTGGAACATGTTATGACAGATCCATTCTGTACTTTTCAGAGTTATGGGTTCTATAACCTTTCTGTATGTGTTTCAGTCCTGCATATATCTTCCTAAAAGAGAACCAGTAATTGGATCAGTGTAGGGCTCTTAGTTGGGTTGCAGGAACTGACATATGCCCGCTGCTGGAATCAGTACCTTACAATTTTGAACCTGAAGAGGTCTAACTTTGACCTGTAATAGAAGAGCTCATTTGGGGGTGGGGCGGGTCTGTGATTAAATTTATCTTCACAGAACAGCACTTAAATGTAGGTTATTTCCTCTGTGCACATGCCTGCTCTCTGTTGCTTAATATTTCATTCTCCTATCTAAGATGACAAAATGTTTTAGACTATCATTTTTATAAAAGATGCTGTACAAAATAAAATTGTATTTTTATTTTATGTACAGCTAGAATGTCTTCCAGTGCCCACTGGGACAAGAACTCAATTTTTTCATTCTAGAAAGTGACAAGATTCATCTTTGTGGAAGAATTTCTAGCCAGGCTGTTTGTGCTGGGGCAAAACTTCACATATCTGCAAATTAAATAAATCTCAGCTGTTGTGCAAGACCCAGAATCATCTGGAGCAGGTGTGGCTGTTATTCCAGCCTTGGTATGAAGCCATTGCTATGCAGATCTTGCTTCCTCAGACCCTCTGTACTCCACTCATCTTAAGCAACATTTTTCAACTCATCAGCTCTTCCCCCTCCTTCCCAGGCAGGTTCCTGACTTGCTATGATTCTATGTGACTTCTGAAAATGGTTGCCATGTCCCACCTTGCAGCCCCTAGGTGCATGGGTGGAGAGAGAGGCTTCATACGCTGCCCCCATCCAAGTGCTGTGGTTTCACAGCTCCCATTGTCTGGGAACCACAACCAATGGAGGAGCTGTAGGGGTGGTGGCTGTGGGCATTAGAGCAGGGCAGGGAGCCTCTGTGTCCATGTATCTGCCTAAGGACCACTGGGTCTTGGCTGCCACTTTGTGGGAGCCATGGTAAGTGCCATCAGGATCCCATGCCTCCTGCCCCAGACGGAGTTCCCTCCTTTACCCAAATTCCCTCCTGGCACCCTCTTCCCCACACCCTCAACACATGCTTGTGCTCCAAACTCCTCATGCCTCGACCACCCCAGAGCCCATGCCCCAGCTGGAGCCTCAGCCTCCCGCCAAGCCTGGTAGTGAATGATGTTAGAAGAGAGCGAGGGATGGAGAGGATGGGGCCTTGGTGAAGGGGCAGTGGGTCCCCAAATTTTTTGTATCAAAATGGGGGTCCTGAGGTTGCTAAAGTTTGAGAATTTCTGATCTAGAGCCTGAATACCCAGACTTTGTGCAGGTGTGGCAAATTTCACCCATTATATTTCTTCCATAACTCTTCTCCATATGTGTTTTTATAAACAAGGTTCAAATTAGCACTTATTTGTTGACAAGCGTAATAAATGCAGATTACATTTTTGCATACTGGAACAAGCTCATTATGATGTAAATGTTATTGATATATTCCTTTAAACCTATAGTAAATATGTAGTCTTGTAGTTATGCAGGATATTTGCCATGTACTATCATATTCCTCAAAATGATTTCTTTCAAGTGTCAAAAACATTAGTGTTCGTAGAAGAAATAAAAACATATGTATGACCATCAAAACAAATAGTCTGGCAGGATAAAGCAGCATAAATAAGTCTAGATATATTAATTTTATACTAGCTTTAACAGACATGCAGTACTGCAGATGCTTTCTGATAACAAAATAAAACAGGAAAGAGATCCATGCAGAATAATATATTAGAGCCTTGAAAAAACGGTTTATATTTATGTGCCAGCTTCAGAATATTGTTCCTGATACCAGGCACTGTACATTTCACAGTTACCATGTGGAGAGTTGTTGATTTGGCCTACTCAAAAATACACGGACATGATGAGGTGTTGATTTTTGCTTAAACTTAGAAAAAACAGAAATGCAAATAAAATTAATTCAGTTTTATGTGAGCTTTAAAAAAAACCCTACACTTCCCTCTCTGCCAATTGAAATATTATGCTCACATAACTCAAAAATGGCTGAAGCTGGAAATTTCAAACTGAGGTTGCTTTATAATCCCCTATTAAGTAAGAAAGAAAAAGTATTTTAAGAAAATGGATTTTAAAGTTATCAAGATTTAATTCTGCATTTTTGTACAAATATGTTAATATATTTTTATCTTAACACATTGAAAAGGAGGTGCCAGGTTAAAAGTCATATTTTAATAACACATTTTCTTTTCTGTGTTGCAAATAAACTCAACACAAAATTTGTACAGTCTAATTTACAATCTGCCTATTTTTTATATTTCACCTATCTTGTACAGTGAAAATAGACTGTAGGCCAATGGGCATTTTCACATTCTGGTTTTCATAGGTTCGTTCTTCAAAGGTTAGAGGAATACTGAATAGACTGGGTTGCAAACATTACTTGAGGAATGCTTGTTCATTTTAAAAATAAACCTTTTTCTACTGAAGGCCATTTAAAATATATGTTGTTAGGCTTTGTAAATGTGTTTAAAAATTAAAACTTGTGGGCCTAAATGACATGACAGTGTGTCTTTAACCTATAAGTATGCAAAACGTACATTCAGGCCTTGGATTAAAGACCACACTTAGGCTGTGGCTACACTATAGTTGCTGTTTTGGGATACAAATAGAGACTGACATAGCAACTCCGCAATTAAACACTGCGGTTGAAATAGCAGCACTAGTGCGGTATTCTGTTTCTGCTATCTGTCATCTTGAGATGTGTAGTGGAAATATTGAAATAGCCATTTGGATGGCACCAAGTTTGAAATAAGTTAATTTGAAATAATTGGAGAATGTTAGAAAAGAGAAATCCCCAACACCAGATTTTAATAACAAAAATGTCAGAAAAGGGACCACCTAGTAACTAGCTATATGCAAAGGTACCATCTAATCTTTTATCAGTGGCCTGTTTTTTCCCAAGGCACACCTTCCAGCAAAAATTTCTTTTGCTATTTCAGACTTGGGCAACCTGCGCTAGTAAGTGGGTAGTATGAGTGGCCTTCCTTCGTCTCCGAGGGCCACAAGACTGTCATAAGCAAGACAGTCTCCTGAGAGCGGGTAGGTTTAATAACTGCACTTGTGTACCTCGAATATGTGGTGTGTGCCAACTGAACTATAGCAGCATTTTGGTTGGATGCAGAGAGAGCACACAGCTCTCTGTCAGTGTTGTTGAATATGCACACACTTAACTTTGTGTGCCCTTGCTTTATGTGCATGTCACTTTAGTAATACCCTTAGGGAAAAAGTGTGCGAATGGAAATCAATGGAATCTGGGAATCTTGTATGTGGGAAATGGTAAACAAAATGTCTCACAAGCCACACACAGAACCCTGATGGGCTGCATGTGGTGCTCAGGCCACAGGTTGCCCACGACTGCTACATGTCACTAAATCAGTATTCCGGATGGCAGTAGGCTGCAAATATACAAACTGGAGTGGAGCAACAAAAAACAACCCCATGTGATATTTAAGCCATGCTAGTGTGACCATCTCTACTAAAATGTGTACAACAGGTGTCTTGCCTTGGTTGAAAATAATTTTTTCTTACTATCATAAACATTTCTGTAGCAAAAATAAGTAGCTTCACAGATCACAGTCTTGGGTCAGTTTTTCTCCCTTCTTTGTAAATACCTGTAGGAAGAAGTCAGAGGGGGAGGAAAATCCTCTGAGAGGAATGTAGTGCATAAAAATCCTGATACTGTAGATAGGACTGAATGAAAACAGATCCACCTTTTTGTTGAGACTGATAATTTCTTCCAGGCCATGGCAAAGTATATTGGTGAAGTGTGGGGGAGCTTGCCTGGTTCTGTTAGTGGTATAGCTGTTCCATGTGCATGCACAGAGAACTTGACTTTGCAGTGTTCTTGAGCTTGTTCAATGTCCCTTTCACAGTCTCTCATTTTGATCCAGTGACTTGTTCCTGTTTGGTTGATTTTCGTCCATTGTACTGTGGCTCCTCCTTCATGCAAAGGGACAATCTTCCATTGCTGTGATGTAATGAATACAGTGCCACCTATCAGTCCCAGGACTTACAGAGGGAAGCATTTTATATCCTTCTGCAGAGATCACTTAGTCATCTCAAGTCAGCATTAGGTTCACTGATAAAGCTATAGGAACACAAATCAAAAATTGCATGGATGATATTTTCAATCGTACTCTTTTTTCTATCTGCATACAGTATAATCACTGATATTTGGACTGTTTTTATACCATATTAATACATTTTAATTAATTTTAAACAAAAAACTGCACCTTCCAGCAAAAATTTCTTTTGCTGTATGTCAGCAAACCTATGCCAGTAAGTGGGTAACGTGAGTGGTAACTGGATTGTAACTTCATGGATTTTAGGTAAAACCTTTTGGCTTAAAACTACGATATTATCTTCTTTCAGTCATCCTCTGCAGTAATTTTAGGTCAGATTCTGTAACCCTTATTCATGTTGAGTAGCACATACACAAGTATTTCAGTTGGCTATTACTCAGCATGAGTAATTGTGTTTGGGTTCTCCTGTAGACCTGCTCCTCCAGAATCTCACTGTTCTGAGCAGCAGTGGCAGTATATCTTTGGAAAGTCCCTTTGGGGAATTTCCTCATTCATTCATTTATTATTTTGTGCTCTTCACACCTGTTTTCTGCTCCCAAATCTGCCATCTGCTATGCTTCCCTCGCCACCCCCCCGTTCTGCTTTCACTCCTTCACACCCATCTCCCACGCCCCTTTCCATCTCTTCATCTGCCCAAAAGCCCTACTCTGTCTCTTCAGTGCTTGGCTGTGGAACTAAGCCCACAAGAAAAGGTTACAATTTAAGAGTCTTTACAAATTGAATCTAGGCCTCCATGAACCCAACACATGTCTGTTGGGCAAGTGGAAGCCCATGTGCAGATTTTATAAGAAAGCTAAGAGGTGTGTTGTCATCTGAGTTTGAATGTCTGGTGAACAGCTTGCTGCATCTCTACATTTTTGTGCACATGTTATGCATGCATATTAGCAAGTCATCTTTGTCTTGGGGGCAGACAAGATCTTGAACATAATTTGCTTAGTTACTTTATAACTACACAAGATAGAATATGTTTCAATTCATGAACACAGCACAGTGAAAACCACTCTCCTTTTTTCCGATGTTGTCAGAAGGAACATAGTCTAACTATAAATTACCTTTGAGTATTGAGAGATTAAATATATAATAGGTGCTATGTATCAGAACACTTCTGGCAAAGACAACCATTCTTACGGCCAGGAAATACAAGTAAATTCAGCAGGCTCCCGCAAAACCTCCAGTATATTACAGTAAGCTCTTTCATGTCTGGCAGCCCTCAGTCTGGGAGGTTGCCGGATATTCTAATATTCTGGATAATAGGGAAGTATACCTTGCAATGCATAACACTAAAGTAAAACAAGATTAGGTATTAAGATAAACAAAAATGTATGCAGAGTACTTTACTGATCAACAACTGTAGTATTTTACACTGTAAACTTATACTGTAGTTGCTGTATTTACTTTTACTGTACTGTATTTATGGAAAACATAACTACAATTTACTTACGGATAAGATGCTGGTTATCTGAGAATTCTGGATGACAGAATACTGGATACTAAAGAGTCTACTGTCGTGTTATTCTCAGAAAGGAGATGCTGAAGGATTGATGGCTAAGTAGATTTCAGTTATCAGGGAAATCAAGCCAGTGCTTTATAGGAGAATTAAGGTCACTTCAGGGGCAAGTAAATATTGCCTGTTTGTTACCTGTAACTTGCCAAACTGTTATTTTAAACAGGATATAGAAGCAACAGAAAAGAGACTGCAAGCAAGAATACACCTACAATCACATCCTGATATTGTTAAAATTGAAGTAAGTCCTGAAATAAATTCCATCATTTCACTTACTGTGTACAAAATAGTTCCGTTTTTTCTAAAGCATATTCATAAAGTAAAAATAATTGATTTTGAAATAGACTGATATAGCCAAGGGCTTGGATACTGTGCAGTACACTGAACCTAAATTCTGGGCTAAGGTCCCTAGATTTTGCAGTAGTCTGAGGGAAATTCTCTAGCAGCTTCCAATATTTTTTGACTGGAGGTTTTATTTAATTAAATATGAAAATTCATAATTGTACAATCACAGCAGCCTTAACAGTGTTTATTTCAATATTAACTTCAACTTATTTTTTATTGTCCTTAAAACTGAAACTATAAATACATCAGAGATTGTCATCTTAAGCTTTGAGCCAACAGCCTATTAAGATGAATGGGGAAGTTCACACCTGTCAGAGTTATTGTGTAAGGATGGTTGGGAACATGTGAACTAACTGTGACTGCACAGTGATATCTTCACATTTTCAAGATTATGTTTCCAACCATAATGGCTAGAAGCATAATTTTTTAAAAATTAAAATTGAGGTTCTGGAGCACAAGTCTGCAGAAAATGGTGATTTCTGCCATGGTAAAATACACATGGACCTGAGTATATTTAGTGCCATCATTCAGTTAATATCAGTCCTGAATCTTTAGCAGAGGGAAAAAAAACCACTTTTTTAAAATTCTAATTGCAGTGATGGATGTGATAGCATGCTATTTTAATGATCAAAGCACTTTAAAATAAAAAGGGATGTGATATGGTCACTTTTTAAAATTTGTTGGATACTAAATATCTATTTTCCCCTGATCCACCAAAATAAAAATCAGACATAAAATGCAAATTTAGTTAGTGTATACTGCACAGTTACTCAGGAAATTAAGCTGTTTAAAGTGAGTTGATTATATTAATAAAATATTAAATAGCATTAAAGTTTTAAAATATATTTTAAGTTGCAACATACAAACAGAGTTAATGCTGCAAGCTGGCAAATTACTTAAAAGTGGAAAAAATGTAACCAAGCTATTTATTTTGAGTTTATAAAACTGAAGGCGGGATCCTGTAAACATTTATGCACATCAGTAGTTCAGTAGGACTACAGAGGTGCTAAAGTTAAGTCTTTTAGGACCAGGCCTAAATTAAGCCCTGAGATATATTTATTATGCCTCCTTGTGTGCTGCAAATACAGCTTGAGCCCTTCATAATTTAAAACAATTGTCACCAAGGCATGAAAAGCATTATCTCTGCTTTGTTTTAGCTGCATCAGTCTGTATTAGGCCTGAAGTCCATACACTAGGTAGAAGTCACAGTTACTGGAATTACGTGCATTTGGGGTGGTGTAGTGCTCCTTGGCTTGAAGTGGTTTCTATTATTTACAGGGTTTACAGTTTTGTTCAATGATTCTCAGGACCTTCCCCTATAGAAATTCTTCCAGCATCCCTGTTCCCAGTATTGGGTCAATCACTATGCAAGATTACATACCATTACATAGTAAATTCTGCAAAATGAATCTGATAAGACTTAACAAAACAGTATAGATTAAAAGGTACCTATGCCATATTTTTTAAAGTGTAGATAAAATTGACAAAAGTCAGATAAAAACAGTGTCTTTTGCCTTCACCCTTCCCACCCAATTGTGTTAGTTGTGGGAGATGGTGTAAGTATATCAAGGAACAAATCCCATATTAAATCTTTTTCTGTTTTTAAGGAGAGAGCACTAAAATAACAGGATGAGAAAAATATCTATCCTATGCAAAATTGATTGTCCCCATTCTTTTCAATAAAACTTTTGAAGGATATTTAAAACATTCCTTTAATACCTATGTATATCAGCTGTGATTTTTACATCTGAGTATAATGACTCTTTAATTTAGCCGTCCAAGTACAAATTCATGTGATTGCACATACAATTTCAAAAAAGGGTCTTTTGAGTAAATACATAGTTTCTAAATCATGTGTAAAAACTGTGCATTTGAGTTAAACGTATAAACCAAAATAGTTACTCGATAGTCCAGCACTTCCAAAGGAGAAATATATGAGGTATCTTGTCTGGGCACTAAAAATGTATTTACCTAGGTCAATCATAATGAATTTTGCTTTTTTAAAAAGCCTGAATATATGTGTATAAAATCTGTACAAATATTTTGCTAGAAAAGCAGTTACCAGCCCATATTGAACAAAGCATTTAAGAGGTACTTAATCTTAAGCGCATTATTTATTAAATCTGGAGTTGTGTCCGACTTTGAACTAAAGTATTTTTCAGCCTGTAGTATGAATTTTATATTTAGCTGCTATAACGATTTCATCCATAAACATTAAAATATGTATGCTCAGGATGCCACTGTGGAGTTGGGGATTTTTTTCCTCTATTCTTCATTTGGAAAAACTGAAACACGGAAGTTACAGCTCTGTCTTACCCAAGACCTTAGAACAAATGTGTGTGAAAGCTGTGGCTAGAAATCAGGAACTTCTGGCTGCTACTCGGTTTCTGAGACCACAAGATAGCTGGTTGTGCATGTATTCTTTCTTGAGTGAAGTACTGGAACCAATTACATTATCATGGATTTATTCATTGCAAAATTTAGCTCACAAATATTTTGAGCCAGTAGTAATGCACTAATTTGTTTATAGCATTAAACAACAAATTAATTTTTATACCAAAACCCGATAAAGATTATAATGTTAATATTTACACCTGAGAAAATGTTTGATTTACAAAAACATGACTATAATTCCATGACTGCGAATACTGTCATTGAGTTTTCTTTCTTATCCACCACAAGAGGGCACATTCATTCACTGCATAGTAACTGTAGAAGGTGAAAGCCTACCAACTTCTGTTACATTGTGTAAGTGAGGGATTGGAAATTTGGTATCCAAATAGTTTGGCCTTTTTTAATTGCTTCACACATAAGGCAAGCTTTAATAACACATTTTATATGCGTATTGTTGTGTAATAAATTGGTAAGTGGGTTAAATTGTGAAGCAAAATTAAACTGCTTATTGTTGCCTCATATTTTTCTTAGACTCTCTATTGGGCATCAGTAGAAGAATCTATTCCTAAGTGGGAGCAGTTTCTTTTAGGAAGAGCACAAACACCTGTTGGTTTTGAGAAAAAGAACCTTATAAAGTATAACGTAAGTCATCCAGAAGAAGCTGCACAGAGATAAAGAGGAAACAAAACAGAGACTACCATTTGACTTCTTTAGGCAAAATAATCATGTAGAGGCAAAAGTATATCAGGCCATTACGTTGTGCTTTCAATTTATGTACATAAAAATGAATCATGTTTGATGGTTTTTTTTCCAGGTGTATCTGTGTGGAAGAGTTCTGCTAAACTATAGTCTGCCAACTCAAGGAAACTCAGAATAACATTTCTAGTGGCAGGAGGAACAATCCTTTTTGAAAATGACTTTATAATATCAGAAGTGAGAGAGACTGGTATCTGGAAACCTATCAGTACAACTACTTCTTTAAGATGAGAAGAGTTTTAGGCTATGTACAGTTCTACACTTTTAAGTATGCTGTATATGAATCTACCTTTTTTTTAACCTCATTGTCCAGGGAGAGTTTACCCTGGACAGGGAAGGCAGTTTACACCAGGCTGAGGGGGAAAGCTTGTGGCTGGGATCCTCTATAGGAGCCCATGGAAGGATGCAGAAGGCACATATTCCGTATGTATGTCTGCTGTTTTCCCTGCTCATGTCATTGACTGCCAGGTGGGGACCTGTGTTGGTCTCCCTCATAAGCAATGGCAATTTCTGTTCCATTAGCCACTGTTGCCTCCTCTTCCCCTGACTGACTTCCCACATGAGGTTCTGGGCGTGGTTTGCAAAAGCAGAAGCCACTGTGAACCTGGGTTGAATCTAGCCATGAAGTTAATTATATGGACCTTGAAGTAACAAACATTAGTATTATATTTTTAACATTATTCCTTTGTAGTTTTAAGCCATTACTTTGTATTATTTTCATTGTGTTAATGTAAGCAACAGACATAACTTATGGAGTAGTCCATGAGAGGTGGCGAAAAACCAGATGGAAAGTCAGCACAGCCAAGAGCCCCAAAGATCACAGATACTGGAATAAGAAGGTGGGGAGGCTGCTTTCCATCTCAGACTGAGGAGTGTTCCTCAGCCTCATGTTGCAAACATGGAAGCCCACTCAGTGGTTTTCTGCTTGCATGTGGTTAATTTGTATTCTATAAGGGTATATCTACGCAGCAGCTTTATTTTGAAATAAGCTAGTCTGGAAGAGCTACTGCAAAATAGTTTATTTTGACATAAAGCTGCTACACACAAATGCGTTTTGAAATATGGTGACTACACTCATAAAGCCCGTTTTGAAAAAGAGCCATTGGATGCACTATGACCTATTTCAAAACGGGCTCTATTCCCTGTCTTAACAGCACCTATTTCAAAATAGGCACTATTCCTTATAGAATTAGGTTTACCAATTTTGAAATAAGGTTGCATTGTGTAGCCCTACTGTAAGTGCCTAGGAATCTTGTGATGGACCAGGACTCTACTATGCTAGGTGTTGTATACATGCAGAACTAAAAAATAGTCCCTGTTTAGATAGCTTACAGTCTGAAGATAACGCCTGGGTAATTTAGTGTATCTGGTAGCCAACTTCCATTGCTTTCTAATGTGTGCATATATGGAAAGGCCCATATCAGAAGTCCTTTTGACTAAGTGGTGCAGAGGTCGCTGTGCTTTTTCACTCTTCTATAGCAAGGAAGCCTGGTGGATTTTTGGGTGGTTTCCCACCATAATTGGGATGTGAGTCAAGAATATCAATAAAAAACAACTTCAGTAAAGGGTGATTACTTTTCCCCTAGGTCAAGAAGAATGCATGTGCATGGTTATATGAAAAGAGGTGTGTGTAAACCAGTCCAGTCAACTATAGGCTAACCAAACGAATTACCAGGGACTGTTAGGAATGATGAGCCTTCACCCGCTTATTTGCTCTTAGGAGATGAGAAAGAGAGACAGGCTCCTATTAAACATTGCGGAAAGGGGCACATTTTGTCCCTATTTTTTGTGTGTGTGTTATGGATGAATGGTCTAACACCACCTTTTTTTCTGCTTCCTGGCTAACTTCTACATAAATGTTACTGCCCAAGCAAGCCTGATCATAGCCCTTTACACTGGTCCATAAGAAAGGTGTGCCTTCCAAATTGTGCATCAAGAGTATTACATTCATTTAGTTGATCAAATAGGAATTAATTATCTAGTGCTGACTGATTACTGGTGAAAAATTCATTGCCCCTCAGAACCGGGGGCAGCCTCTCAAACTGGAGACCACAAGAGGCCTGAACTGTTGGCAAGGGCTAGAAGCTGTTTTCTGCTAGATCGGGCCCTTAGTTTGCTGAATTGAAATCACTGAAAGATTCACCTCCAAAAAATAAAATAAGAAATAAATAAAATAAAAACATCTAGCCAACAGTACTTTAAACGATTTTACATTGTCAAAGGAAATGTTCAAAGTTCATGTGAAACTTTTTCTACTGAAGTGTCCATTAAATTGATAAGTTTTTACAGAAGCTGCCATGTTAGAAATATCCTGTTGAGTGGGTGTTGGTGTTTGTAACAATAACGTTGTTTTCATAATATGTGATGGCAGATTAGCACGCTTCTCTGCAGTGTTGTTAACAGTTGTAATTAAGGAATAAACAGTAAAGGGTGTCAGTCCGATGACAATTCCATCTATAGTGTCACAATACAAAATGTCACAAAATATTAGAACCGTTATATAACTACAAAACTATCAAATTAGGCTTTCATCTTAGAAGCAAGGAGCTTTAAAAAAAACCTGGCATCGACAGTATTGCAGTTTTGTACCTACTTATTGTTTTCAGTCATACAGTTGATTAAACGGTAGTGCACGGAGATTTTGAGTTCTGAAGCTGTGAAATTGTAAATCCAGCCAGATGCAGGAGTGATGGTAGAGAAACCATTTTTATACATCAAAGAGGAGCTTTTTCAAAGGCAGAAAAGAAGTTTCCCAAAGACGAGCGATGTGAGTCAGTGGTTACTTGACTAGGAAGAGACCTGTATTCAGTTCCCTGCCCTGCCACAGATTTTGAAGACAACATCCCCAAAGGCATTTAGATGATGTATTGCATGTGCCCAACTTGAAAACTGAGATCTTTGAAAGTGCTCAGCTGGTATCCTATCTTGTAGATGCCTAAATTCCATGGGTGCAGAAGTTCCTCTTGGTTCACATGCAGAAATCCGCCTTAAGTCTGGATGCTACCACACTGTTCAGAAAGTTCATGCTTAAGGCCCAGCAGGATTCACAAAGTAATTCCCTGTCTGGGTTGCCTAGTCTAGTACGAATTTTCAGAGTATATCCGCCCAGCAGCTAGACAGCCTTTTCCAGCCCATGCCAGCCAACTTGGGCTTGAGGGGCTCTGGCTGCAGGGCTGTTTCACTGCTGCATAGATATCTGGACTCAGGATGGAGCCCAGATCCTGTAAGGGGGGAGGGCTTCCAGAAGTTTGAATAGCAGTGATGTAGCCCTGGGTCTAAGTCACTTTGCACTGGCCAGCGGCAGGGTTTTGTTTGCTGTGTATGCTCTACCTTCAGAGGCATTTTTAGAGGCTCACAATGGAAGAGGAACAGACTTAACTGCCATTTGTGCTTCTGAAAATCTTTCTCTGAAATCTGAAAATAATGTTGTAGAATTCAACCACAGTGAAATTTATTTCTATTTCAGTTATGCTGAAAACGATAACTAAACACAGGGTGAAACTGTAAAAACAAGAGAAGTCCTGTGGCACCTTATAGACTAACAGAGTTATTGGAGCATAAGCTTTTGCGGGCAAAGGCCCACTTTGTCAGATGCCCACAAAAGCTTATGCTCCAATAACTCTATTAGTCTTTAAGGTGCCACAGGACTTCTCAGTGCTTTTGCAGATACAGACTAACATGACCACCCCTCTGATAGTGGTGAAATCGTGAAATCTTGATTCAGGGAAAGAATCATATTCCCAGATAGAGAGTGTTTGACTTATGTAATTAACAGATCCAGATATTTTAACATTCATTTATTTTAGTTACTTTCAATCAGCTAAATCAAACTAGGTCTTTTGGATTGTAATTCAGTAAGATTTTATAGTATATAGAATGCTGAAGCTTAAATTAAAACAATACTGATCGATGCTAAACTCATCCTCCCTTTAGAGACATAGAAGATTAAAATTCCATACTGTTTAGAGGGTATGGCCTTGGAAGCAATAGAAGTACAGCTAGTCTCGGGCATAGAAAATTGTGAGGAAATGTATCTGTTCAATGTAAGACAATCCAAAGAACAAGAGGAAAGCATCCTGAACTGAGAAGGCAAAAAATGGCAAGAACCTGCATGTCACTGCCTGTACCACGATAACCTAGTGTGGTAAGACATTAGCACATAGGAAGATTGTACACGGACCATTTAAAACAATGAATGGGGCAAAAGATGCAAACTGCAGGGCATCTGAAGTGAACAAATGGAGTGATACTCTCTCACTTGCTTGATCACAGAGCTTAAGGCCTATTGTCAGCACTGTGGACAATAGCACTGTCACTTATGCAGCACTTAACAGATCTTGTCAACCACTCTACCTCTATGTTACAGTGATCCTTCGAAAGAAGTGTTCTCTCACTCACTCACACACACACACACACACACACACACACCTCTCTCTCTCTCTCTCTCTCTCACAGACACACACACAGAGATTGAAAAAATCATTCCTGTTTCGATAAAGAGCATCCACACGGCCCCCAGTCTTTCAAAAAATGCAGGCCACGAGGACTGTTCTTTCAGAAAAAGGAGCCTCAAGGCATCTACACGTGTTTTTTCTAAAAGAGTCTTTTGGAAAAAGGTGCTCTTCCTCATCTGGGAGAGGAAGAGGGCCACCAGGAAAAGCGTTGCGTTCTTCCAATTTAATACTGAAAGAATGCATTTTGTGTGTCAGCACTCCAGGGGATTTTTCAAAAGACCCCCATTTCTTTTTCAAAAATACTCACTACTGTAGACATAGCTTTAATTTTTTGCTAGGGTTCCTAATGGTCATGTATGTCTCAAGATAGCACTTTAATTTGTGCTTAACTTTAAATATGTGCTTAAGTCTGACTGATTCAGGTGGGATTTGAGCCTATGCTTAAATGCAGTCCTCAATAGGGATGCTTTCCTAAACCCTGGGTATTATTTGGAGCATACGATTCCAAGTTGTCACCCACATCTCTGACCCCCACCATCTTTTTATTTTTTAATTAGTTTGTGTAATTTTCATTAATGTCTTAAGGGCTTTTTCACTCAGCAAATTTTGTTCTACATCATCTCCCAGGTTCTCCCCGCATGTCCTTTGCTGCTAGTACTACAAGTTAAGCCTATAGTCCATAGTATCTATGGTCGCAAGCTTCCTGCTGGAATATATTGAGAAGTGAGGAAAATAAATGATTTTATAATGTGTGGATTAGTGCTTGTGTGTCTCAGTAGAAGGAACACTGAATCACCTTATTTTTTAAGTTTATGCATTGATAAATATCCATTTTACTAACCCAGGAACACAGCCTGACTCATGCCCATGTCATCACCACCACATTTCCTTAGATGTACACTTTCTTGATCACTGTTTGGAGAAGGCAGTGCAAGTAATTCTTTGAGATGAAAAATTCTTTATTCCTGAATACTTTTTCAAGCCTTTTGCTATTTTCCAATAAGACATAAAATAAGAGATTTTATTAAATGTTAGATGTATTTCGCCCTGTTTATGGTATCAACAGTTTATATTCAATATGATATTTTCATAGAGACTTGTAGCTTGATTCCACATCTGAGGCTGTAGTTTTACAAGCATACAGGCTCAGGTGCTCAACCTGCTTTTGTGCATGTTGTCCAAGTAGTTAGATGTCAGGATGCTAATTCTGAACTTCTGTGTATTAATTTTTTTTTTAAATGTGACTCTGAAATTAAATGTAATCTACGATGTTGCTTTGGAAATGTGGTCCTTAGAAGTTATTTACTAGAGAACAAAAGTTTTAAAAATATTTTTTCTTTTAATAAGCACATATACAACCAATATGCAAGATATTACTTAGCCCTAGGAACCCTCTAAAATTTAAAGCGGTTATGATTTTCTTAAAGGTTATCTGCACGGCACAGCGATTATTTATGTGTATTCTTGTGTTATGTCTGATGTATAGCTTACTATAGAAAAGGGATTAAATTGGCACCAAAAGACTAGTAAGGCAATCCCACTAATTTATCAGGGGTTGTTTGAAGTGCCATGAAGTGTTGAATTTGGGCAAGTGAGCACGCATATAAGAGACTCAGCTCCAACATAAATAAAATAAAATAAAAATAAAAATTTGCTGGTTTAAAATATTTCTTCTCCTGAATTCTCATTTGACGCTGAATTTAAAAAGTTAACATGCTCTATGGAGAATGGATTTTTAGAATTTTATTACTGAGAATTCCCATATTCTGCTAAGTCTAACGTACAGGTGACTTTTCTGGGATTTGCAGTTTTGTTTCACAAGTATGGCACAGTCAAGTGGTTGATCACCTAAGGTATTTTATCAATGAGTGGATGTGGATTTTTAAAGTGCCCCTGTGGAAGAGACAGAACTGAAAATAGATCCTTTTTGGATCCATCTGCAGTGGGAAGGCTTTGTCTTTGCAGTATGTAGGAGCGTTTGAATTGGGAATTTGTTGTTCTTGCTAAAACAATGCTAAAAAAGCTAATGAGAATGCTGTAAACTACACCCATGGCATATGTAATCTGGCTGTCTTTTGTGTGAGCCACACCACAGAAATTTGTCACCGATCCATATTATGTATGTGTTAATGACAAATATTATCCTCCCCTTCAATAATTTTTCACCCAGTACTTATGATAAGTTTAAAATTATTCAGTGTGTTCTTTCTCCTGATTCCTTATCCTCTCATTTTCCAAAAGGCCACTGAATGCATCGTGTTTTTGAAAGAAATACAAGCCCAGTCAGAATTGAAAAGATTGTTTTGTAAACACATTGTGAATTAAAAAAAATTTTTATTCGCCTTTACAAAAGGGACTGTTTTTTGGTCATTTTGTAGCTTACGCCCAAATCGATGAGTACTTGTCAAATATACTCAGTTGTTTTATAAAACAGGTTTTGTTTATAAGTTAGTATTTCTATATCTGCAATGATTTGTGTATATGTTCCCAATAGCATCATTCAAAGCTCTCTGACTGTTTCTCTATGAAAGATTCTGGTGGATAATTTGCTGAAGTGAATTGCATGCCTGAAGCTTTGTTTAAATTGCTGTCCAAACTGCATGCTTCCCCCTGTTTTGGCCACAAAATACATGGGTGATTTTTTGCTTCTGCTCAAAGACTTTTCTTACAAAAGAGGCAACTGGTTATCTGAGATGATGGAATTGCTCTAAGTTAGACACATGAGGCTTAAGAAAGCCCAAAGCCAAGATGCTATAAAAGGAGCATTACTCCTTCATTTTTCTGGTGCTTTGAAATGAAAGAGAGCAGGCTCATTCAGGGTCTGTACTGTGGAACAAATGGGAATGTTTATATTTCAAAGGAGGGTAAAATGTTCTGGGCTAGACAAACTATTTTCTTAAAAAAAAAAAAAAAAGCAAACCAAAGAAATCTTTGTATATTTGTGATCACTTAAAAGCAACAATTCAAAGGAAACCATAGATTAGCTAGGCATTGTGCTTCCCTGCAAATAAATGCCCATCATAACGTGAGAGACCTAATCCATGCAAACTGGTTTGTGCCTGAATGAAGTCTGTCACACTTTTTCTCTGTCGTCTCTGAAGTGCGTTTAGAATGATTTAAAGAGCCACTGCTGCTCTACGTTGTCGTGTTCTTCACATTTTCTTTCCCTTCGTTTCTGATGGTCAAGGTGTTTTCAGTACATTTGTTCTTTTTCCCTTTTAGTGTCAGCTTTCTGATGCTGGATTCATTCAGTGATGCCACAATCCAATCTTGGTGATATCCCAAATCATTAACATAATGAATCAGGGGGAGGAGGAGGCTGATTATAAATTAGAAAGCTTCTATTTATGCAAAGTATCCTGGCAAGGGGCACACGTGGGGAAAGAAATAGAATACATGACAGTTACTGGGATTCTGGAGGAATGATTGTAAAGAATCCCAGGTGCTTTCGTTGAATTTAAACTACCTGCATGCTTTAAAGCCAGATTCTACCCCTGGTTAACCTTTGCAATAGCATTGATAAGCACAATGTTATGGGATGCAAAGGCCCAGATCCTCAAAGGTGGTTGTGCTTTGAACATCCGTTGTTTTCCATTTTTGTTGAGGATCTGGACCTAAGTCTTTAACCCTTTTTTGGACTGTGCTGTTGCAGAGCACCTCCGGCCGCTTGTATGAGTTACAGCAATACCAAATTCTGCTGATACACAAAGATGTCGTACCTTAAATCACTACAGCCCGGAGATGGATATCTGAGCCATCAAAACTAGGATTTTCTTTGCACTGTACTCCTTTCCTAGGTAAACCTCCAATGTTACATTAGTGTGGACATTGTTATGGCTGTATCTACTCCGAGCACATCACTTTTTGGGTTCCACATTCATTCAATCTCATCTCCTGTATCCAGCTACATGCACACAAAGATGGTGCAACCACTGCTTCCTGTATGAAAAATTGCGTCTTTTACAAGAATCTTATTCTGCTCCTGTTTTGTCCCTTTCTGTCCTCTCTCATAATCAGGTTGTTAGCAATTTGGGGCAGGCTCTGTCGTTTTGGTATGTTTGTACAGTGCACTGAGATCTTAATCATGCACTGGATGTTGGGGGCAAAATTTATAGATTATAATAGTAATTTTACAAAAGATGAAATCCAAGCAGATTTTAGAAATACCTGCCATTATTTTGGTATGTTCATTCAAGGGTTGGGAACAGTGCCAATCATTTGCTTTTGTATTTACTCTAAGTGGCACCTGCCATATTAATGAATGCTTTCCAAATAGGGTAGTATCAGAGAACATTAGTTATCTTTAGTACACCCCCTGTTATTGACTAAGGAACAAATCCTGCAAACACGTGCGGATGTGCTTATCTTCAAACCCTGTGACTAATCTCATTGGAGTCAGCCATTCACAGCTCATAAAGTGTTTGAAATTTTTGCAGGACCTGGGCATAATACAGTCAAGCCACATTTCTGAAAATTGGGATTGAGAATGTAGCAGGTACGCCAGCATCCCCAAGAAGAAACTGTCACATGCTGCCTTTCATTTCGGGTTGGAGTGTTCCTGGGAAGTCAAACTAAGAGCTGAACAGAAGTTTTAATGTATAGTGTTTTGAAAATTTGCCTCGAGTTCACTTTTGGAAAATGTTCCAATTTCTTTGGCTCCAAATATTTCCAAGCTGGCTCAGGCTAGAAACTACAGATTTGTTTTATGTTGTTCGCCTTGCTGAGGAGAAGTGGCTTTTAGTTGCTTCAGTTAGAGGCAAAATTACAAAGCTATATGCTAATAATGAACATAATAAAATAGCTTGTGATATACCATACTAAGGCAGGTAGCAAAGGGATTAACTACGAGATCATTCAAGGGTTGTAAAAGCCCAGTATAGTGCTGGGGGAGTAGCTTGGCAGGGGAAAAAGGTTGCCTATTCCAAGGGTTTAGGAAGAGCTGGGAAAATGATCCTGCTTGCACTAGAACAAGTGTGTTCATTTCCTTCTGCCCTGGTTCATTGGCTAAAGAAAGCGCCAGTTATGTGGTTTGCGGGGAGGCTTGGACCAGCCTGAAGAACGCACCAGCTTCCATACTCTGTGCATCAAGCTAGAGGGGAGAAATGCTCTACCACAAAACAAAAAAGCAGTCAGGTAGCACTTTAAAGACTAACAAATTAATGGGTGATGCGTTTTGTGGGGCAGACCCACTTCTTCAGATCTGGAAACGTCGCTGAACGTGAACTGGCAGCTGCCTAATACATTATTTTGTTAGTCTTTAAAGTGCTACCTGGCTGCTTTTGGGTTTTGTGGGGATACAGACCAAGGCAGCTACCTCCCTGTCACCACGGCCCAGCGAGGGCCCGTGGATAGTGTTCAAGAAGCAGTGTTTGTGTTTCTTCACTCCGCCTGAGCTGTTTCCTTGTGTGTGCGGAGGAAGGCTTGAAATATGTCCGGCTCTGCCCGCACCACCCCATGGCCGGGATTAGAACGTCTGGCAGTGAACGGCGGAGGGAGCCAGCCGGTGTGGTCCCCACTGCCCTAGAAAGCACCGTCGGTCACTTACTCTGCGTAAAGGGGCAAAACCACATCTTGGTCAAGATGCTGACGGGGAGCGGGCGGTGAGCGGCGCTGCGCCCCTAGGATTGGAGTTTAATATCTTCTAGCCACGAGGCTCGAGGAGGAGACGTCCTGCACTGAATCGGCACCTTCGCTACGGCCACGGGCGCTGGGGCCGGCGGTGCACGTGTCCCGGCCAGCCACAGTCGCGTGTCACCCCCGAAGAGGCGCTTCTCCCCCGGAAAGGGCGAAGGTCCCAGCTGGCGCCCCAGCCCTTGGAAATACTCCCCCCGTCCCGGCCGGTTCCCTTGTGCCTCTCGGGTTCCCTGCGGGGTACGGGGCAGAGGGAGCCAGGTCGCGCTCGGGGGTGCGGAGAGCAGGTGGCGGGAGCGGGGCTGCAAAGGGCGAAGTCGGCGGCCGGCCTCGGCGTTGGCTCCGGCGCCCCGCCGTGGGAGGGCGCGGGGCGGAGGCCGGCGCGTGGGGCGCGCTGCCTAGTTTGAGCCTCGCCCAAGGCCGACCCTGCCCTGCCGCCGGGGCCGGTGTCCCCGGGAGCGGGGCGCTCAGCGGGAAGCGAACTGGCAACGCTGCGCTGGTTCCGCGCCCCGGGGGAGCTCGGGCGGCCGTGAGGAGCGCAAGGGGAGCCGCAAGTTGAGCGACGCTGGCTGTGCCCTTCTCCACGCGTCACGCCCAGCTGGGCGGCCCCGGAGGAGCCCTGGCTGCGGCCGGCTCCCTTCCGTGCAAGGCGGCGTCAGGAATGGGCTGGGCTGGGCTGGGGCTGACAGGCCGCTGGCTGGGTCTGGTGGCCCCAGTGCTCGGGCGTTGCAAGTGGTTGCAGGGGTGGCGACGTGGGCCGGGCCTCCTGGTCCCCAGCCGCTGCCTCAGGAGGGGCGGGGGGCGGGCGGCGGGCGGGGCGACGCTGGGCCCCACAGGGCGAGGGGCGGCCTCAGTCGCAAGCCCTGGAGCAGCTGCGGGGCGAGTGATTGTGGCACGTGGCTGTGAAGCCTCCGGCTGCCTGCGGTTACTCGGCGTTTAGCGCGCCGGGGCGGCCAGCGGCTCACCCCTGACTTTAAGCGGGGCAGGGCGCGGCTGGAGCAGTCCAAAGTGCAGTTTATTATCGGTATCTGACTTTTCCCACATTAAAAATAACGGTCAGGATATTACAGACAGCGGCCCGGAACGCGGGTTATAATACAGGCGGGGGCGGGGAACAAAAGCACAACCACGAAACACGCCCGCCCGCCCGCGCGCACACGCACACACACCCACGCCCACGCACACGCGCGCACCCACGGCGTTCCGAACCCAAAATGGTTCGCGGACAATTGCCTTTAAGCCATCCACGCCCCGAGCGATGTAACGACCCGGCCGCGAACCGCCCGGGGGGCTGCGGACAAAGGGCCTTATGAAGAGTCTCCTGTTGAGTTAAGCTCACTGGCCAGGCGCTTTCTAAGCCAAAGTCAATACAGCCCTAAGCCGCAATCGATCGGAGCCAGCTCTGCACCGGTGCGCAGATGCCTCGGAAAGCCGCTTCCCTCCCGTTGCAGCGAGCGGGAGGCGAGCCCACGCGCCTGCCAGCGCAGGGACACGCGTGGCGATGCGAGCGCTAGGGGACCGCGGGCGTCGGGTGAGGCGGCCGCTAACGCGTTAAGGTGCCGCTGGGCGTCAGCTGCTCCCAGGTAACTCAGGCCGGGAGGCTGGACTCGCGCGTGCTACAACCGCGCCTCGTTTGCCTTGCCCGGGATTTTACCACGCCCGCGAGCGTGTCCCGCTCCGGAGCGCAAAGCCTGGGGAGGCTCCGGCCTGGTGGCGCTCGGCGAGGGCCCCGGCGCGTTTGGGAGAGGCCGGCCCCCGGGGGGGTGGGGGGGGCTTTCTTTCCTGCCCCCCCAGCTTCGCGCAGCCCTGCTCGGATTGGCCTTTTCATGTTAGGTATAAGAGGCGTCGTTGGCCAATTCCCTCTTCTCAGCGCTGCTCTCCAGGCCCGAATCCAAGCGGCTTGTCAGCTGCTCATTAACTCCCCCTCCGGCTCTCTCCAGCGCGTCTCCTGAGCGCTTTGTGCCAAGACCTAGCGCGTCTTTCTCCTCCCCGGCTCCCTCTCTCCGCTCCGTCGGGGGGACAAATTACTTTCCAAAGGGATCGCGGGGACGGTTTAATGAGAACGTCTCGGGGGCTGGCCGTGGAAATCAATGCAGTTAACAGTCGGGGGACTTAATTGGACTTTTCTCTTCTGCCTCCTTCAAAAGAGCTCGGCGGCTCTCCTGTTAATCTCTCATTTGTAAGCAATTGTGTTGACTAAACAAAAGTCCAGGTCGGCCTTTCTTCCTGTCCCAGACAATCCTTTGTTGCTTCCAGATGCCTCAGTCGTGAGCGCTGCTGGTCTTGTAGATGGGCTCGATTGTTGACAGTTCATTATTGCGCTTTTGTGCCCGTAATCTCCCTCGCTGTGTTTTGCATGTGCAGCCCTTAATGAGCTCCGCTGGCAATTAACATGTTTCTAGCAGCAAACCGGTTGCTCAGACGTTTGGAGAGCGCGGCGCGGAGAAAAGGGCAACGGAGCTGCCTTTGGGTTGTGCGCTTCCCTGGGCGGCTCGGCCTCCCCCCCGCGGCTCTGCACACCTGCCCCCCCCCCCCAGTCTCCGGGGCCGCAGGCTCGGGCTGGAGCGAGCCCCTGGAGGAGCCCCTCCCCCCCCAGCAAGGCGAATGGAGCGCGCGAGAAGGGCCGGGGTGGGGTGGGGGGGCTGGCAATTCAGTGGCACCTTTCTACCCCCCTCCCCCGCCCAGGCCGGCCCGGCCCGGCCCGCGGGCTCGCGCCGCCGTGTGAGCAGTCCCGCGCGGGGAGATAATTGGAGGCGTGTGTGTGTCTGTGTGAGACCCCCCTCCCCCCGGCCTACGTGTGGCCGGCCGGGGCCGGCTGCCTCCGCCGCGCCGCTCGCCCTCGGGCCCGCCCCGAAGCCGGGGCAGGGCGATGGGGGGGAACCCGGCTAGTCGGGAAGGGCTTGGCCAAGGGGCGAGCGCCCGCCGAAAGCAGCCCCAGGCCGGCGCCCCCGCCTGCGTCTGCCCCGCCGCTCTGGGCTCCCGGCCCCTCTCGCGGGGCTGGGCCTGAGCCCCAGCCCGGTGCGCAGCTCCGGCGGGGTGCAGGGCCTGAGCCAGGGGCTGGGGCATAACCTCAGGCTCCTGGGCCCGGGAGGCTCTGGCTGCACAGCAGCTCGCGCGGGCTGCCCCGGGATGCACACCGGCTGCGCCCCGGCTTGGGCAACGTGTTCCGGGGCCACAGCGCCTGGAGCTGGCGCACCGGACCGAGCGGGGCTCTGCCCACCGAAGTGGTGCTCCGGAACAGCCGTTCGGCTCAGCCGCCCCGGGATCCGCCGCCCCTCCATACAAAACTCCTGGAGCATCGACGCACTCAAGGCGTTTTGGCCACAGTGTGGTGACAAAAGCGGCACTTCCGCCGCCAGCCTTCTGCCTCTCCGCAAGGGGGACTAAGGCCAAACTGGCCACGAAAGAGCCGTGTAGACGCTGCGGGAGCCCTCTGTCGACAGACGGGGCTTCCGGTTCACTGGGCAGCCTGTTCGCTGAGCTTCCCCCGGGGCTGGTCTGTCAGCACGGGCCGCACGCTGGTGACGGAGTGGATCACTTTCTCCATCCGTTTTTTTGTGTGGATGTGAGCTGGTCACGGATTGTTTGCTGGAAGATCCCTTCCGATAGTAACCTCTGTCGACAGATGGCTGCAGTGTAGATGTAGCCTTTGAAGGCTCCCATTATTTCAAAATATTTTCCCAAACTATTAGGCGTGCTAGTTTGGCATCCTTGTTGCAACAGGAGTAAGGGATGTTTTGCAATAGCACATTATTTTGACATGTGTTGCTGTTCAGACATCACCAAATGCCGAGACAATCTATTTCGAACTAGTTTGAAATAAGCCACTCAGTGTGGGGAGCACAGATTACACAGTTTAGCTCGAGTTTAGGCTGCCCTGCAGAGGTCGTCCAGGAGGTCCTTGAGTCCAGCCCCCTGCCCAAAGCAGGATCAACCCCCAACGAAATCATCTCAGCCAGGACCCTGTCAAGCCAGGACTTAAAAACCTCCAGGGATGGAGCTTCCACCACCTCTCCGGCTAACACACTCCAGTGCTTCACCACCCGCCTGGGGAAATAGCTTCTCCTAATACCTGACCTAGGCCTCTCCCGCTGTAACTTCAGCCCATGGCTCCTTGTTCCGCTCCCCCTCACCGCTGAGAACAGCCTCTGCACAACATTGAAGGCTGCGCTCAGATGGCCCCTCACTCTTCTCCTCTGCAAAGGAAACAAGCCAAAGGCCTGAGCCTCTCCTCCCAGGGCCGTGCCCTCTCATCACTTCGCCCCGCCGCCCGCCCGCCCTGCGGAGCTCCCTGCAAGGCCCCACAGCCCTGCCGCTGGGGGGGGGGGAGTGAGGACCCGCTCTGCGGGTCAGCGCCTCTTCCAGGACAAGGGCGAGCCGGGCAGGGACATCCGAGCCGCTGCCCTGAGCCGGACTCTTCCTCTGCCCCGCCTTGGGCTCTTGCAGCGGGTCCTAAGCGCGGCCTCCAAACGGGCGCTGGGGCTTCGTTGGCGCGCCCGGGCCGAGCGAGCGGCACGCACCGCCGGGCCGGCTGCACCGAGCCGCGCCGCTCGGCTGGTCCCCAGACGCGGGCACACTCCGCGCGGGCCCACAAGGAGGCCGGGAGCGGAGCGGGGCCTCCTTCGTGCGAGCGCGGGGCTCGATGGTCCCGCGGCGGCCCGGCCGGGCCCGCTGAGAGCGAGGCGATTAAGCTAATGCGGGCGGAAGGGGCCGTGGGGTCCCTCTTCATTTGGGTCATTACTCCGGCCGCAGCGCGCCGCCAAGCGCCTTAATGAAGGGGAAGGCGCAGCCCTCCCGGCTCGGGCCCAGCGCCCGCTTCCAGCGACTGGCGGGAGCTGAGCTGAGCCGGGCCGGGCCGCGCCGGGCGGCCGCAGAGCCGGCGCTTGGGCACGGGGACCCCCTCCCTCCTTGCCCCGCGGGGCTCCTGGAGCGGGGCTCGTCGCGCGACTCGCCGCCCTCAGTCTGAGCTGTCTCCCCCCGCATCGCTCGGCGCCCCAACGCCCC
Source organism: Carettochelys insculpta (assembly GCF_033958435.1). Lineage (NCBI taxonomy): Eukaryota > Metazoa > Chordata > Testudines > Carettochelyidae > Carettochelys > Carettochelys insculpta. The sequence continues at coordinate 45,822,245 of NC_134147.1, read as the reverse complement.
CGGCCAGGCCCCGCAGCCTGCTCGGCCGCACCTGGGGCGAAGGCAGCGGCGCGCTTCCCCGCGGGAGCTGCGCGGAGGGGCCCAGGGCCGGGCACTTAGGCGAACAGGTGACTGGCCGGCGCCGAGGCTCGGGCCTCTTCCTTCTCGCGGCTCCGGCCGTGGTTCATTTCTCGGGCCGGGCCTGCAAACCGGCGGCACCGAGAGCCAGGCGCTCAGCGCCCCGATCCTCTCCGCGGGCGCCCGGGCCAGCCGCGCCGGGAACGGCGGCTTCCAGCCTCGGCACGGCCACGCGGCGGCTCTTCTCCGGCCCCAGGCGCCCCCGCCGCCCGCCCGGGTCCCAGAGACGTGCCGCAGGCGCTCGGGCGGTGACATTTAATTGTACAGACCCGGCCAACGACCGCCCCGGCCAGCAGTTCGGTGCGCGCCGCATCGTCCCGTCCTCTGTCCAAGCGCTGCGCGCCCGCGGCGAGGCCGAGGCCGGGCTCCGCCGGGCGCTCAGCTCTGCAAGCCCCGGGGCAGCTCCTTCGCCGGCGGCGCGCTGTCGTGCAGCTTGCGGACGTGCTTCTTTAAGTCAAAGTTGCGGCAGAAGCCCTTGCCGCAGGTGCCGCAGGTGAAGGGCTTCTTGTCGTTGTGCGTGTGCATGTGGAAGGTCAGGTTGTAGATCTGGTGGAAGGCCTTGCTGCACACGGTGCACTTGTACTGCTTCTCCCCGCTGTGCGTCAGCTTGTGGTTCTTGTAGTTGCCTGCCGGAGAGCGGGAGAGGGGAGAGAGGGACGCGCGGTTACCCAGGCCGGGCCCCGGCAGGAAGGGTCCCGCCGGGGCAGGCGGGGAGTTGTCAGACTCGCTCGGCGTCAAAGCCGCTGCCGGGCTGCGCGGGGAGAGGCCGGGGCAGCGCTCTGACCCGGAGCAAATGGGGGTGGGGTGGGGTGGGGTGGGGGGCCGCGCTCGGGAACCGGCAGGGAAGGGCCCCTCCGCCGCGCCGAGGGAGCCCCAGGACAGCCCCGGGGCAGGGGCCGCCGCGCCCGCGCCCGCGCCGCGCCGCGGTACCTTTCTGGTGGAAGCCCTTGCCGCAGAACTCGCACACGAAGGGCTTGTAGCCCGCGTGGATGCGGATGTGCGTGTTCAGCGTGGAGCTGCGGTTGAAGGCTTTGCCGCACTGGTTGCACTTGTGGGGCTTCTCCTGGGGACAGAGCAGGGTGAGTCGGGCGGGGGCCGGCGGGACGCGCCGGTGGCCCCCCGCGCCGCGCCAGGGCGCCCGGAGCGCGGCCGTACCTGCGTGTGGATGATCTTGTGGCGGCAGAGCGTGCTGGCCTGGCGGAAGCCCTTGCCGCAGACCTTGCAGACGAACGGCCTGGCCCCCGTGTGCACCGGCATGTGCCGCGTCAGGTTGTAATGCGCGTTGAAGACCTGCGGGGCAGAGCGCGGCGGCGGTCAGGCGCGGCCCCGGGGACGGGACGGGACGGGACGGGACGCCCCCCGCGCGCGCCCGCCCGCAGCCCTACCTTGCCGCACACTTCGCAGGTGAAGTTCTTGGGCTTGCCCTCCGCCGCGCCGCCGGCCTTGCCGCCGTGGCTCTTCAGGCCGGGCCGCTCCGCGCCCAGCGCCGCGTTCTCCTTCAGCGCCTGCTCCAGCGGGCCGGGCAGCCGCTCCCGGGGGGGCGCCAGCTTGTCGGCCGCGCTCTCCAGCAGGAAGAGTTTGTGCGGGGCGGCGGCCGGGGGCGGCGCGCCCAGCAGGCCGGCGGGGAAGAGCGGGCCGCGCAGCAGGTCGCCGGGCGGGTAGGCCGAGTCCAGGCAGTTGAAGTAGTAGACGGAGCCCCCGGCGGGCAGCGCGGCCGCCTGGCTGATGGCCTGCGGCTTGATCACCCGGCCGGCGGGCGGCGGCGGGGGGCCCGGGCCCGGGCCCGGCGCCGCCTTGCAGCACACGCCGCAGTTGGCTTTGCACGGCCCGGCCGGGCTCCGCAGGCTGCTCCGCCAGAGCTCGGCGTAGCTCAGCAGCGCCTTGGAGTGCAGCTCGTAGGCCAGCGGCGGGACGGGCAGCACGCAGGGCAGCGCCGGGCACAGGCTCGGGCTCTTCTTGGCCGCCTCGGGCTGCAGCCCGCCCGGCCGGGGCTCGGCGCTCTTGGCCATGATGCGCTCGATGGAGAAGGCCAGCGTCTTGGCGGGGTTGGCGGCGCCGCTGCGGCCCTCGTGGCGCGGGCAGGAGGAGGGCACGACGGTCTCCAGGGCCGCCGAGCTCGCCATGGCGGGCGGGCGCGCGGCGGGGCGCTCCCGGCTCGGCTCGGCTCGGCTCTGCAGCGCACAAAACCCGGGAGACGAATCAGTGCAACAGGCGCCTCGGTTTGTCCCCCTCCCCCCGTCCAATGGCCGGAGCCACAACGAGGGCGGGGCGGGGCGGGACGCGACGGGACGGGGCGGGCGGGGGGCGCCGCCAGCCCACAGCCGGCTCCCGGGCCGCCCGGAGCCCCGCGCCCTGCCCGGCTCTCCCCGGCCCCGCTCCCGCCCAGTTACCTCGGCCCGGCCCCGACGAGGCGCGTCCCAGCAGCGCGGTCACACTCGGAGCGGGGCGGCCGCGCGCGGGGTCACGTCCAGCCGCCCGCCCGAGCCCTCCTGCTGCCCGCCGAAGCGCTCGCTCGCCGCTCCGCCCGCCTGTGCTGGGCTGGGGCTGGGGCTGGGGCTGGGGGCCAGCAAGTTGCCGAGGCGCGGGAGCGTTTGGCATGTGGCGAACGGGGCGGGGAGACGCGGCGGCTGGCGGGGGAGCGGGGGGGAGGGGGCCGGGGGGGTGCTCAAGCACCACGCGCGGCAGCCCCGCTCCCGGCGCGCTCCGGGCCCGGCCGGAGCCTCCCGCGCTCCCCCGCGGCCGCGCGTGGCCGAGTCCCCGCCGCCCCCGGCGCACCTGACCCGCGCGAGGCCCGGCGCTCGCCCGCCTGGGCTCTGGCCAGGGGAGGGCCCGGTTGCCCGCGGGCTCGGGGGGCGGCCGCCCCGCCCCGGCTCTGTGCCGCCCGGCCGCTTCCCCGCTCGCCCCTGCAGCGGCGTCGGCCCGGCTTTCCTCCGCCCCGACGAGGGGTCGCGGGAGCGGAGCGCGACGGCCTGGCCCGAAGAGCCAGCGGACCCGGGCCTTTCCAGCGGGCCGTGGGAACAGGCCGCCCGGGGCCGGGGGGGCTCGGCCAGCTGTCGGGCCGCTCTCCAGGCTCGGGTTGGTGAAGTTCAGCCGGGCCCCTGGGCTGTGCAGGGAGACGGCCGGGCCGGGCCAGGGCGAGCCGAGCTGAGCCGAGTTCCCACCAGCCAGCCAGGGGCCGGCTCCTGGCCCGGCCGGTTGTGTCTGCGGGCTAAGCTCCCGCACCCCGGGCTCCACGCACCATCCGAGAGTGTGACCCCCCCCTGCCCCGCAGCTCTTCCCCTACAGAGCTCGGGGGCCGGGCAGCCCTGGGCTCCGCTTCGGGAGGAGGGGGCCTCCTGCAGCCCCCGGGCCCCTCTCTAGCCCGGCTCCGGCCCCCCGCCTCATTAGCCAGCTCCCCCTGCAGCTCAATGGGCCGAGGGAAGGGGGGCTCCCGTGCCGCGCTCGCCGAGCTTGTCCGCCTCGCCCGCGGACTGGGCACCGCTTTGCCCCTCGCCGCTCACCCGCTAATTAAGCGCCGCCGACCCTAATTGCAGGTGGTTCGAGCGCCGCTCGGCAGCTCCCCCACACAGCAAACACCGAGCAGCCTTCCAGCCCCGCCGCTCGGCGCCCACACGTCGAGTCATTAGCTCCGGTGCAGCTAATAGTGCAAACAAATATTTGCTGTAAACGAGCCGATCTCAGGCACGCGAAGCGGAGCGGAGCGGGGCTGGGCTGGGCCCAGGGCGGCTCTGCGGGGCGCCGTCTCCCGGGGGCCAGAGCGCCCCGCTTCCGCCCCCTCCTCCCCAGTGGGAGCCCCGCACGTGTGCAGAGGGGTCCCCGCGGCGGGTGTTGGGCTGCCAGGCCGGGTGCCCGGGCGGGGTCCCACCTGCCCCCCAACTAACCCCGGGGCCTGAAGGGGGCATCGACGGGACGTTCCCATACGGCCAGGCCCGGAGTGGGGCCCGGCTGGCCGGCAGCTGAGCCCCGCGCTGTCACCGGCCCGGCCGCCCCGTCGCTGCCCAACCAATGCCGCGGGCGGGTTCGCTCTGCGGGAAGCTGGGCCGGCCCCGGGCAGCCGCAAGGCGGGTTAAGAGGCGGCGGGGGACACTCCAGGGCCGCAGGAACAGCCCCGGCCTCCTTGAGGCCCCCGTGATCCCTGCCGGCCGGCGGGGGCCGCGCGCCTTTCCCGGGGGCGCTGCGGCACACGGGGCCGGACAGTAACGGGGGCTGGGAGGCGCGGGCCGCCTGTCCCCCTCGGGCCGGGCGATGCTCCGAGCTGGGGCGCTCCTGGGGGAGCCCGGGGGTCAGAGGTGCCCCTGGCTCGGGGTACAGGCACAGGAGCCGAGCCCGGCCCCGCCCCGGGCCGGCCGAGCGCAGGAGCCAGGTGGCCGCAGGGGCCAAGCTCCACTGGCCCGCGCGTCCCAGGCCCGGCTTTCCCCGAGCACCAGGCCCGCCCCCGGGCAGCTGGAGCCCCGCCCGCTTCGGCCCGGCCTTTCACCGGCCAGGCGCACGGGCCCCGTCCCCCGCTGCGCAGTGACCCGCAGCCGCCAAACTCAGCGCAGCTGGAGGCGCCGCCTCTGCCGCCGGGCCGGGAAGCGGGGCCCCGCCGCCTGCCTTTGGCCCGGCCGGCTCCTTCCCCCCTGGCCCCGAGCGGGCTCTGGGGCTCGTTCCTGTTTATTCGTTTGCGGCGGCTCAGAGCCGACCCCGCGCCTGGCTGCCGAGGCCCGGCCAGGCGAGCGGCCTCTCGCAGGGCCCCGAAGGTTTCAGGGCTCGGGCCCGGCGTAGCAGCGCGGCCTCTATTTTCAGTCGGCTCCTGTGCGCGCAGCGCAGCGCACCGGCTCAAACCACTCGCTCGCTCCCCGCCCCATGCAAGCGGGCCGGTCTCCCTGCGCCTGTCGCGGCCGTTCGTTGCAGAGCCCCGCGGGGCGCTGGCGCCGCACGTGTGACCATTGCTGCGGGCTCGCTCGTCCCCGTTTTGCAGCCCGCGAGGAAAAGGCGCGTTAGTCCCAGAGCCAAGCGCTATGGGGCCGGGGGGGGCATAGAGCTTTCTACGGGACCGAGCGCGTTTCACGGAGCCAGGCCGCTCCCAGACAGCGCCGGGGAGCCCGGGCCCCACTTTGGGGGCGAATCTCTCCCCAGCGGGAGCCTCCTTCGGGCGCTGGGGCTCAGCACCCCTGTCCTTAATGCGGCGGCAGGCCGTAGCTGGCCCGCGGGGCGAGGCGGAGTGTGCACAACCAGCGCGGGGCTCTCGGCGCAACCGCTGCTGCGCGGCGAGGTGATGCCCCTCCCCGGCCCCGCACGTGGCCCGCGTGGGGCCCCCTCGACCGCGGAGCGGGTCGGTGTCCCGACTGCAAACTCCACGCCAGCCCCGGTTCCTCCGTCCGCGGCTCCGGCATCTGCCCGCCGGGGAGGCCAGGGGCCTCGTGCTGACTGGCGACAGAGCCCCCGGGCATTTGGTGCACAGCAGGGAGCCGGGCTGGGGTGTTGCTTGGGCTTTTAGCGGCGCAAAGGTGCTGGGGGGCCTGCAGGAACCCCTCGGGCCCGGGCCTGGGGTTTGCAGCGCTCCCAGCCCCGCCTGTGCAGGTTTATTGCGGCCCGGGGCTCCCACTGCGCCGCGCCGCGCCGCGAACCTGCACCGTGTCTCCGACTGGCGCGCAAGGAAGGCCGGACACCCGCCCGGCCCCGCCGGTCTCTGGGGGGAGGGGGGGGGGGCGACTTCCGTCTGGCGGGCTGTGCCGCGTGTGGCTCGCCGGGAAACGCTCCCTCGACAGCCGGCTGGAGCCGGACGCTGCCGGAGCACGGGCGGGAAGCGCCGCGTGCCCAGATGCCTTTGCACCCGTTCGAGAGAAGCCACGCAAGGAAGCGCCCACGGGCCGAGCCTCGGCCCGCAGGTGCGCTCAGCAGAGCCGCGTCCTCGGCTCCGCGCCGCCCCGCGCCCGGGCAAACACATGGCGCCGCTGAGTCCCCTGCACGTGTGGGCGCAACGCGCTCGGCTGCGGGGGCCCGGTTGGCCGCCCCTCCGAGCGCTCCGGTCTTGCACCGCCGATGGGGGGGGGGCGGGGCGCGCACCGCGCAAATCCCGCGGCTGCGGTAAAGCGGCCGCTCCGCCGAGCGCCCGGGGGCTCGTGGTGTGAATGGAGCGCGCGGCGGGAGGCCGGGCTGCGCCGTGTGGCCGGGGGCGGCTGGCTGGCGGGCGGGGCTCCGCCAATCAGCGGCGGCGCGCGGGGTCCCTGCAGGGGTCGCGCTGCAGCACGTGCGGGAGCCGGGCGGGGGGCGTGTTTCAAGGCAGGGGGCGCAGCGCCTGCAGATCTCCCTCATCTCTGTGTGCGCGTGTGCACCACCCGTGGCCTCACGCACCGAGCTGTGGGCGCTGCTCATCTCCGGGCAGGGGTCGCACCTCCTGAGCAGCCGCACAAGCGCTCAGATGACAGCGAAGGTTGGGCCCAGCTCAGGCGGGAGGGAGGAACAGACGACAATCCTGCAGCCTGAGCACCTCCTGCTGGAGGCAGAGGTGCCCGCAAGGCTGGGCTCTGGTGCCCTGGACAGCCGATGAGACAATGGGCGAGGGCAGGCAGGGCCAAAAATATTTAAAATTGGAGGCTTAAAAGCTCTCATGTCTGGGCCCTAAAGCCAGGCTGTTAACACCACAGCGTAGCTAGAGCGCTGCCAGATACTTATTGCTGAGCAGCTGCTGGGCCCAGAAAGTCTGAAAAGGAGGAAGTGCCTGCCCCCACTTTGCATGGCACATGTAAAACTACACCTGTAGCCTCGACCCCGTACAGGCAATGGAGCAAGCAGGGGAGACAGACTGGAGGGGAGAACTGGTGTGGGCCACTAAGACTAGAGTGACTTTTTTTTTGTGAAGTGTCTTTCATTTTATTTGGTGAAAAATGGTGTTTCTTTGTCAAAATGAACCATCCCGCCAGTGATCGGGAATTGTTTTAATTTCAAAATGAAAAAGTTAACCCCCTTTTAAAATGTTCGCAGTGTTTCCTTTTGAAAGCCTGGGACCTGTGCCTATTTTTTCCAGTTTGTTTTGTTCTTCCTGTCTCACAATTTCCCACTGGGTGTGTGGAGGAATGGGAGGGTGGGGGGAGGAAACAAAGACAGGCGGAAGGGTTAAAAGAGACAATGGGGCACAAAACAAACTCCTTTCTGCCACTAGGCTACTTTTTCCCCTTGCAAAAAGTAATTAAAAAGGCAAACCCCCCACTCCAGCAAGAACATAAGAACATAAGAACATAAGAATGGCCATACTGGGTCAGACCAAAGGTCCATCAAGCCCAGCATCCCATCTGCCGACGGTGGCCAATGCCAGGTGCCCCAGAGAAGGAGAACAGAAGACAATGATCAAGTGATTTATCTCCTGCCATCCATCTCCTGCCCTTGTTATGAAGGCTAGGGCACCATACTTTATCCCTGGCTAATAGCCATTTATGGACCTGACCTGCAAAAATTTATCAAGCTCTTTTTTAAACCCTAATAGAGTCCTGGCCTTCACAGCCTCCTCGGGCAAGGAGTTCCACAGGTTGACTGTGCGCTGTGTGAAGAAAAATTTCCTTTTATTAGTTTTGAACCTACTACCCATCAATTTCATTTGGTGTCCCCTAGTTCTTGTATTATGGGAAAAGGTAAATAATTTTTCTATATTCACTTTCTCCACACCATTCATGATTTTATATACCTCTATCATATCGCCCCTCAATCGCCTTTTTTCCAAACTGAAAAGTCCCAGTCTCTCTAGCCTCTCCCCATATGGGACCCTTTCCAAGCCCCTAATCATCTTAGTCGCCCTTTTCTGAACCTTTTCTAATGCCAATATATCTTTTTTGAGGTGAGGAGACCACATCTGCACGCAGTACTCGAGATGTGGGCGTACCATAGTTTTATATAGGGGAAGTATGATATCTTTTGTCTTATTATCGATCCCTTTTTTAATAATTCCTAACATCCTATTTGCCTTACTAACTGCCGCTGCACACTGCGTGGATGTCTTCAGAGAACTATCCACTATAACTCCAAGATCCCTTTCCTGATCTGTCGTAGCTAAATTTGACCCCATCATGTAGTACGTGTAATTTGGGTTATTTTTTCCAACATGCATTACCTTACACTTACCCACATTAAATTTCATTTGCCATTTTGCTGCCCAATCACTCAGTTTGCTGAGATCTTTTTGTAGTTCTTCACAATCCCTTTTGCTTTTGACTGTCCTGAACAACTTGGTGTCATCTGCAAACTTTGCCACCTCACTGCTTACCTCATTTTCTAGATCATTGATGAACAAGTTGAACAGGATCGGTCCCAGGACTGAGCCCTGGGGAACACCACTAGTTACCCCCCTCCATTGTGAAAATTTACCATTTATTCCAACCCTTTGTTTTCTGTCTTTTAACCAATTCCCGATCCATGAAAGGACCTTTCCTCCTATCCCATGACCACCTAATTTACATAAAAGCCTTTGGTGTGGGACCGTGTCAAAGGCTTTCTGGAAATCTAGGTATATTATGTCCACTGGGTGCCCCTTGTCCGCATGTTTATTAACCCCTTCAAAGAATTCTAATAGATTAGACAGACACGACTTCCCTCTGCAGAAACCATGCTGACTTTTGCCCAACAATTCGTGCTCTTCTATGTGCCTTGCAATTTTACTCTTTACTAGTGTTTCTACTAATTTACCTGGTACTGATGTTAAACTTATCGGTCTATAATTGCCAGGATCTCCTCTAGAGCCTTTTTTAAATATTGGTGTTATATTGGCCGTCTTCCAGTCATTTGGTACCAAAGTGGATTTAAAGGATAGGTTACAAACCACTGTTAGTAACTCCGCAATTTCACATTTGAGTTCTTTCAGAACCCTTGGGTGAATGCCATCTGGTCCTGGAGACTTGTTACTATTCAGCTTATCAATTAATTCCAAAACCTCCTCTAATGTCACTTCAATCTGAGTGAGTTCCTCAGATTTGTCGCCTAAAAAGGCTGGCTCAGATTTAGGAACCTCTGTAACATCTTCAGCCGTGAAGACTGAAGCAAAGAAATCATTTAATCGCTCCGCAATGGCACTGTCTTCCTTGATCGCTCCTTTTATATCTTTATCATCCAAGGGCCCCACTGCTTTTTTAGCAGGCTTCCTGCTTCTAATGTATTTAAAAAACATTTTACTATTGTTTTTTGAATTTTTGGCTAGCTGTTCCTCAAACTCTTTTTTGGCTTTTCTTACTACATTATGACAGTTAATTTGGGAGTGTTTATGTTCCTTTCTATTTTCCTCACTAGGATTTGACTTCCACTTTTTAAAAGCTGCCCTTTTCTCTCTCACTGCCTTTTTAACATGGCTGTTTAGCCATGGTGGTTCTTTGTTAGGTCTCTTACTGTTAGGTCTCTTACTCTTACTCACATTTTTTTTCCACTTTTCCACTTGCTCCCCTTTCCCGGGGGGCAGCAGGGGAGCCATAAAAGCCCCGCTCCATTCTCTAAAGGAAATGAAAACCTGTGTTTCATGTTAGTTTGAATGTTATTGCCAGACAGAAATTGTGACGGAAGGACATGCCCTTAGATGCGTGTATCGCCCAGTGCCAGCCACCTCAGATGCCTAGCCACAAGGAAGGCCGGGTGCTGTAACTTCAAGGCTCTGTGTAACTCCTGTGTAGGCAAACAGTGGGCTTTCTCCTCCCCTTTCACATTGCGTGGTGGTGGTGGTGGGGGCGGGGATATCTACAAAATGCAGTTTAATCCCTAACAATGATTTAGGGTTACAAACTCAACCCTTGCTTGTGCCGGCCTGGATGTACAGGGTTCCTTACTGTGACGGGACCGAAGCGAGAAAGAGGCTGGGGCTGAGCTAGACGGTAGTGACATTGTAGCCTAAGCCTGTTGAACATGGCACCAGGGCACAACTGGAACCCCAGCACAGCACATTCAGGGCCGCTTTTCAGTGACAACCCCACTGGCGTCGCCTCCGACAATTTTATCCTGCGTCTTGATGGTGCTCTTAAAAGCATGTGAGTGGCTCAACTTCACAGCTTCCCCGCCCCCTCCCAACATACCCCTTCAGAGTCACACCATTAGCACCGAGGTTAAAAAGCTTGACAAATGTGACCCCCCCCCCCCCAAAGGGAAACAAAAAGTGCCCCCCCCCCACAACCCCGGCAGGTGTTTTTATCACCCCGGTGATACAGGCGGGCTGTGCGTGTGCTGAGCTGACACACTGCTTTAATGCTCACACTCCTGAATGTCACATTTGAATAAAGTAGGCAAAGGCACACACCTGTGGCAGGGCCTGGCTCACGTACTTGTGCAGGTAGCAGCCTGACTCGATACAGGGCTGCCCAGCACAGCGAGGCCGCCAGAGACATGCAGGTATTGCTACAGCTTTGGTTGGATTCCTGCAGGTTTCTGGCGCACTGCAGTGAATCCGACCCTCAGAGCCGCCTGCCCATCCCAAAAATGACCACTGGGGCTATAAGGAGCAGGGCCGGGCCAAATCTGGGAGCATGGGACTTGGTGCAGAGGAGCATACTGGCACATGGTTTTGCATCAAGCCATGCCATTTGCAATGCCCCCTTTCAGCATAACAGAGGGTTAGAACCTGAGAAGCATTATGACCCTCCATGTGCTAGGCTGCAACATCACGTGGTCAGGGAGGTTCTCAAATGGGGGTGAGGGGCTGCTGAGGTAAACTGCCCCTCCCCGCACCTGGCCCTGCAGTGGGGCCTGCCAAAGTTGTGAGGCACTTGCCTTATGCTGAGCCCAGCTTAGTGATGCCATTGCTAGAGCACCTGGCTCAGTTGCAGCAGGAAGCCCTGGATTAAGGGGCTGGTGCTGCATCTTCTCAGCACCTAGTGCATAGCTATGGGGGCACTGGGGCAGACTGAAGGAGGTAGCCAACCAGCAGTACTGGAATGTGTGTGTGGTTTTTTTTTTTTTTGGGGTGGGGGGAGGGGAGGGGGTTGTTGCTGCACTCCTTGGTGTGAAGCAGTTTTTTTTTTTCCCAGCTTATCCAGCATTTACGTGTTGGTTCGAAAGCGCTTGGGTGCCCCGCTGTGCAGCTTGGTGCTACTGTGTGATTAAGGCGCCCTGGGAACGTTGCAGTGGCCGGGAGCTGGGCCAAGGTGCACAGCGCCAAGCGGGAAGGCCAGCGCCTGAGAGGGGTGGTGAGCAGGCCGGGAGTGGGTGGGTAGGAAGGAGATGCTGGAAGCCAGAGGGATGCAGGCACTGAGGCAAATCAGAAGCTTACAAGCAAGGGGGCCAAAAGCTCCACGGTGCCCCCAGCTGTGAGAGGCAGCCCCTCTCCCAGAGCAGGCAGAGCCATGCTGCCAGGCCAACTGCTCACCAAGCCGTGGGCTGGAGCGCAAGGAGGCAGCTGGGAATGACATGGGGTTGGCCGTGTGCACTGGGCTCCTGCGTCCCCCCACTGAGGCTGTAGCCACAGGAAGGCCCTGATTCTGCAGTATGGTCACATGACTAAGCCCTGCTCAGCAGCGCAGGCCCAACAAAGACTGCGCACGTTGGAAGGGCTCCTGGCTCAGGCCCTGGCTAGCTGGCTCCCACTGCCGAAGCCCTTCCTTGGAGTGTGTGTTGGGCGGGGGTGGCGGGTGCGGCTTCCCATCTGCGGTAGAGACAGGCCAAGCCTGTGCATGTGTTAACTCAGCCACTCTGGGCAAGGCCTGGGACCCAGCACCTCCATGTGCATCTGGTACCGCACTAGCGTTGCATTTTTGGGACGGGGTCGGGCCAGGGGGTGGGCGGCAGGTTCACAGAGCTATGGCAGCGGAGTGGGGATGGGCTCAAGGCCACTTCCCCAAACAGTAGCAACCTTGTGCACGACCTGAGCAGCGAAACCACAGCCGAGCATCTGGTTTTGTGGTCAGGCTCACGTGGCACATGTTGAGGGAAAGGGCTTTGGGATGAGGCAGGGAGCAGTATGTGTTTGTACAGCCCCTAGCGTAGCAGGCCTTCCGGGCTCTAATAGAATACATTTCATACATTATAAAACGGGCTGGCCTGTTTGGGGCTTAGCCCAATGGGCCCAACTAATCTGGGTAGCAAAGCTGAGTGAGCCATGTGGCTAAAGCCATGGCCTAGGGCTTAGCATGGCTGGGTTCTGCCACAGCTTTCCTGTCTGGTCTTGTGCAAATGACTTAATCATGTCCTGTTTCCCACTGGTTAAGGGGTCAGGAGTGCATCATGTACCACATAAGGGCTGGGATTGGGGCATGGAAGCTCACAGGGATTTGTACAGCACCTAGCGCCACGGTGGCCCAGTATCAGCAGTTCTGAGGGTTACTCCACTCTGGCCTATTTTCTGGGGCAAGAGGGCTGCTGGTGCTTTGCTCTTCCCAGATGAGAGAGGCTTTTACTTGGCCACACGTATTAGTACAGGCAGTGAAGAAGGGCCTGCACTGCACAGAGGATGGCGCTCGATGCCTCTGGATACGGAGCACGGTAAAAGGGATGTCCTAGGGAGGGAGCTGGACAAATACCAGTTTTTGTTTCCCCTCAAACAGGTTCGTCCCGTCTGGCGAACTGCCTGGCCCTGCCACAGCCGGTGAATGGCGAGCGAGCCGACACAGGCCCTGCAGGGAGCGGGATCCGCGGCAAGGCCTGACGAGCTAGTGAACGATTGGAATGATGGGTCTGCAGTACAGGACTCAGGAAACTGAGCTGGGTAGTTCTGTGGCCAGTTCCATGGATGTCAGCGTGGTAGGAAAAACCCCGTATGGAATACTGCTTAAAATGGTCTGAGCTCCTCAACCGAATTGTTGACCTGCAGCCCCCCTAAGCAAGCCCCAGGGCAGGTCTTGTGCACAATTGGTAACGCTTTTCAGTCTCCGCCTGAGCATTGTCCAGCTTCTGAGCCATTTAACCCATCTGCCTTCTCACCACCTTTACTTCTCTCCCTGGGAACCATGCCTGGGCAGCTTTTGTCAGCTGCTTTGGGTGCTTGGGCCTTGGTCTCCCCAGCTGTCCCAGCTCCCTGCACGCTCTTCAGCAAGTCTGTGCTTCCAAAAACTCCATCTTGTCAGCCTCTGACCACCTGGTTTGTTTTCACATTGAACATTTGAGTCATAATATGTTTGTTTATTTCAACAACTGTATTCTTCGCATCGGAAGTGAGCCAACATGGCTGTGATGGGCAGAGAGAAATATGCCGTGGTTACAGTTGCTTTTTGCCATCTCACTACCAAATTTTACAATATAATCAGAATCATATTTTGGTATTTCTGGCCCCTGTCAGTGGCTTAATCTTCCTAAGTGTTCCCATTATTCCGGCTCTTTTCTTGTTGCATGTATTAATTTTAATCTTTTGATCTCCATATTAGCTACTGCCTGCGACTAATTTGTTGCAGTGTTTTTCTTTGTTTTGACCTGTAAGGCATTTTTAGCATGGCACAGAACTCTACTGGCAGATTGCATCTAATCTCTGCACTTCCCCCCCCCCCATGCTTTGCATAGTTCAACAAACGCAGATTTACAATTTTAGCTGAAATCCACTTTGCCTATGAAGGAGTGGGGGATGGGGTTAGCTAAAGACACTAAACGAGCTTGACTGAAGGATGTACATTGAAATGCATTGGATTGAGATGCTATCAATTGTTTATTGCTTAAGCACGGCCAGAGCTTTCTTTGATAAACAAAGTAGCATTATACTCATTTTGTACACAGTCTTAGACATCATCTAGTTCCTGGGGCCTCCAGGTCTCCTGCTCTGAAACCCAAAGACTGGCAGCTTGACACTGGCTCTAGTGCTTTACCTCTGCCCATCCCCTTAACCAACAACTACTGAGTCATGGTGCTGTCAGACAGTCTTAGACCTCTGCAGCCTCCAGCTGTGATGCCATCAGGAGGCAGAAAGCATGGACGATGAATGTGAAATGAACGCTCTGGTTGCGGAGGCTGTGCTTTAGAGCGTCACTTTTTGCATGGTCATTTTTTTAATGGCTCTGTTTTTCCTTGGGTAGCTCATCCTTTAATCCAGTGTTAGCTGATTCATGTTTATTTTAAAAAAAAAACCAATCAAGCCAAAAAACAACCCAGCGTGGCTCATGCTAGCCCAGAGAACATCATTTTTACATTTTTTAAAAGTGACATCATAATCTTGCCTTCATCCGTGCATTTTTTTTTAACGCTGCAGGACATATTGTTTTTTCCTAGGAAATCTCTGCTGGTTTGATCCCTGGGGAGGCAGAAAGGAATGGTAGAGCAATATTTAAGACTCCTTTGGGCAGGAGAAAGGCATTATAGCAGCGAGAAAGGAAAGGAAACGGTTAGCTGCTGAAATGAAAAACAAACTGGCTGGCTAGCTGCTGAGACTTGTCAGACAAATTGGTGATTCCATTTCTGGGGTCCATGCCACATGCATTTACTTGGCCAAGCAATGCTGCTCTGTCAAGGTGAGAGAGGTTTTTGGCCTGGTCTACCCTTAAAAGTTTTTCTGGCATACCTGTGTTGGTCAGGGTGTTCTCACCTTTCTGCCCTCTCACCCCAGTCAGACGCAGGGAAAAGTGCTAGACATAGGTATACATGCAAAATGAGTTCCTTTGCTAAAGTAGCTTCTTTTGTTTGGGGAACTGGGTTATGCTATACTCCAAAAATGCTTGTTACAAGCAGAGGAGTTTAAACTCTTTCAAGTGGGCACAACTCCGAACAGAATCCCCCTGAGGCTGGTTGTTTGTCCTTAGCTCAGATGTAGTTTATGCCAAGGAAGCTTTACATTTGGGATCGCTTACAACTAACTCACCATTTCTGACATGACATGTCTCAAAAACCACCCCAAGTCAGCACTTTGTATCTCTATGCCTGGCTGTTTGCTGTGAGCTTTAGGTTATGGTCAACAACTCAGCTAGTTCATGCGCTTGCCCCAGCAACCAGGCTGTGCATAATTAATAGGAATGAGGCAACTCAGGTACAGCTGTCTCTGCTCAGCATAGCCAGTGCAGAGGCTGGGTTGGGAGGGAGAGCTCTGATCAGCCAGCTCTGATCAGTAACAGCAGCTGGCATGGTGCTCAGTTCTTTTTTAGAAACCTGGTTAGATAAGATGGGGGTCAGCTGGGTGGGAGTGGCAGAGCTGGGTTAGGTGCTGGGTTGAAATGCTCTTTCGAGGTCAACCAAGTCTTTGCTAGCTGCTCTCAACAAACGTAAGGTGCTGTGCTCTCATCGCCGGAGGAAAGTCCCTGTCCTCGCTTGAACAAGCCCTGCAGTGACTCAGCCTGGGATCTCTACTCTATGGGACCGCAACCTGCAACCTGTCATGTTCAAGGAGCCTGGCTCTGTGCCATTACAGAACAAAAATCAATGAGCCATTTTTTCCCTGTTTGTCTTGGATTCCTTCGGCAGCCCTGGAGTGCTCGGGTCATACCTAGGGCGTGGCCCCAGCCAGAGGACTGCATGCCTGCACCAGCCTTCCAGTTAAGGCCAGGCAACTGGGGCTTGTGCCTCTTAAACCAGAGCTCCCAGGGTCAGTCCCGACTGCTGACCCCTGGGGTGGCCAATGGTTCCTCCCATTTTTTTCTGTCCTTTTGTTCTGTGCACTGAGACGGGAGTGGATATGGACCACCAGTAGAAACACACGCTGCTGGCTGTGGGCTGTTAATCACATGGGCAGCAGCTGAATCTCTTATGCTCGGCTACCCAAGCACTCAGCTTACAGGCACATGGCTGGTGTCTCATGTTACCCAAGGAATAGGGGTTTGCTGGTGTGAACCTTGGCTGTGCTGGTCCCTCTTTGGTGAGGCCAGATGCAATTTCTCCTCTGTGGCTGGAGCAGTTGCCTGGCAGAGGATCCTCAGAGACAGCGACTGCCCCATCTGCCAAGGAGGGACTCTATGGCAGTGTGGTGGCAAAGGCTCTCGCCTAGGATTCAGGCGATCTGGGCTTTGTGTGCACAGGATGGGTTTCACACAGCGAGCTAAGCACAATGGAACAGCTTTTAGGTGCCATGGGCAAAGCACCGTTCAGTGGTTTCCTGCCACTGTAGGAGGCGGAATTCCTCCTGGCTACAGTCCCCAAACCTTCTGCCAGGGGCCCTGTGCAGTGCCTCCGAGAGACGGTTGCTACAGAGCAGCTCACTGGTGAAACCCCAGCCCTGAGAAACATGCCCATCACCAGCTCCATGGCTAGAGGACAGAGCTGGAATGTGGGGAGGGACAAGCCCTTGCAGAGCGGAGAGCTTCCACCTCCCCGCCCCACCCAAGCCAGCGGCTCTCTTGCCAGGGAGATTTTCCTCATCAGCTCAACAACTGGACGTTTATTGGAGCAGGGACTGGGACGTGTTGCTCTTACATCCCAGCTGACAGGGTCAGTCTCACATGGCCACGGGTCCAAGTACTACTGCGCTATTTTAAAACAAGGCAGAATAGCTTCGATAGAGTGTAAGGCAAAAAAGCCCCACCTGAAAATAGCCAGTGGTTAGGGGGCTCAGTGGAGAGGGAGAACCTGGGTTTAAGACACTTCCACATCACGCAGAGGAAGGTTGAAAACACACCTGAGCCATTGGTTAACCCATGGCACCTCCTCTGTGCTGTGTGGGGGTGTGATATGAGAGGCAGCTAACTTGCTTCTGTGGCTTCCAAGGCAACTGGCAAGTGAACAGCATGAAGGCAAGGCTCAGATGTATTTGTTAGAGGGCATGTCCTTGAGTGCCAGCTCTTTACCTAGCTGATAAGCACGTTTTAATTTCTACCTGTTGATCAGAGCTTGTCAAAACCCTATGTCCCTGGCAGTGCATGGCAAGGCCCATTCAGTTCCGTTTGAGTCTGCAATGAATTTTTTGCATCCGACCTTTCTTTAAGTATTCGGAGAGGCCGAATGCCTGTTTTTAGTGGCTGGGACTAGGGAATTTCTTGGGCAAAGCCAGCCGAGGAGCACTAGTGCTACAACAAGGTATGCAGAGAAATAACAAATGTGTAACAAGCTGGGTGAGGTGGCAGTGCTTATCAGACCAGCTTCCTTCGGAGACAGAGCGAGACAAGCTTTTGTCTTCACGTCTAGAGTTCTGTGAAGCTCGAAAGCCAGACAGTCCCATAAAAGACTTTTTCCATTTCCCTTGTCTTTCTGATATCTTTGCCTGACTCCAGCTAGAATGACAGAATCATAAAATACTACAACTGGAAGGGGCCCCAAGAGGTCATCAAGTCCAGTCCCTGCCCTCACGGCAGGACCAAGCT
The DNA here is from genome assembly GCF_033958435.1 of Carettochelys insculpta. NCBI lineage: Eukaryota > Metazoa > Chordata > Testudines > Carettochelyidae > Carettochelys > Carettochelys insculpta. Next base: position 45,804,984 of record NC_134147.1, on the reverse strand, counting down.
CATCACCTAGAACATCCTTGTTAGATATTTATCCAACCTGTTGTTAAATATCTCCAATGAGGGAGATTCCACAACCTTGGTAGGCAATTTATTCCATTGCTTAACTGCCCTGACAGGAATTTTTTCCTAATGTCCAGCCTAAGCACCATGAAGGAAAGTTAAAGTACAATTATTGGCCATTGGTAAGTGTCAGACAAGGCCAAGTACTGTGTAATACCAGAGCCAAATTGCAGCTGTGTCCAAGAACAAACCACTAGCCAGCCACCAGCCCACCTATAGCTCACAAGGTGTTGTGGGCAGGTAAAAGGAGAAGTAACTGCCAAGGTGATGCTGGAAACTTCTCCTATGAGAGTCACAAAAGTATATAGTCTGCTCAAGCCTGTTGAAATCAGTGGGACCTGGGCACCTAAATAGCTTGGTGAATTTCCTCCCTTGTTACCTGGGGAAAATACATTAAGGTCCTTGTCTGCAACATGTCCTTTTTCAGTGCCTTCCCCACCTCAATCTGTGTGAATGAAGCAGAAAACAATCCAGTTAAATAAATAACCCGTAGAAACACCTACATGGAAACAATGAACCAACCTCCTTTATTCTGGAAGGCAGTGAGGAAGGGACTCTTACATCTTAGCTTGTCACTTTTCTCTAAGGCAGACATAAAACGACTCAATAGTTTATTCTCAGGACATCTGAATAGTCATTTATTGAAAAGCCACAGTTCTGACACTTTTACAACTGTTGGCTTGTGTAAGGCAAAAGCAAAATGGAGCCACTATTTTACACAGCTTCTGGAAGGGGAACTCAGGGACATGCAGTTACTAGTCCAAATGCAATGTACATGACATATATAAAAATATTGTGAAACAAAGGAATTTAAGATATGGTAACAATCTACTGGAGTAATAAATGTTCCTATATTATTATAAACACTTTTTTATAGTCTAAGATTGTAAGTAAAATCGCCTTTTTACATACACATATTTGAAACAGACAAAATGTAACATTTAAGAGGGGCAAATGTTGACGTAAAATAATTGCTTTGGACTGTATCATAGCATGGGTGTATCCATAATGCTAGGATTTACCTGTTGTGGCAATCCAAATACCAATCCATTGGTACATACCCTTGATGGAGTTAAATGTATCTGTAAGGAGAAGCACATGGTTTATTAAAGGGCTGCAGGATGAGTCAAACTGCTGTTTTTTTTAAATGAACAGAGAACAAAAAACTCATTTCTTATAGCCCCACTTTTCTTTTAAAAACACAGCTGTTTTTATTAATTTTAAGCAGTTGGCATCCACAGAAGAGAAACAGAGAAATGAAAGTACTGGATTCACTCATCTTCACAACAGTTTACCATCAGTGTATATACAGTACATTAACGAAGCATTGTTTAAACTTTAATTATAACAGGGACACACCTAGCATGTATGCTATGTAGTTTTTCATTAATGGTATTAAACGATGGTGCTCCATATTGCTTATGAACATATAGACATGAAATTAGGAAACCAATGACTCAAACAGAGGTGCTAATCTTATTACCACACAGCTAAAATGGCAATTGTATTGGTAAACTTCTCATGGGCATTTAGAGCTGACAGAAAAATTCCTAATGTGGCTAACTGAACAATAGACTAGGTACATGCACTGGCTAAGAGTCCACCACCATGTGAGCCTCTAGACCAGAATTAGCTAATCGTCCTCTTCATCTTCTTCGTCACTGTCCTTCATCGTTATTCCCTGAAGACCTCCACCTTCACTCACGGACGCTGTGGCTTCTTCTACAGTCAGCCGGTTTCGCACTGTGTCATAGGTTTTGCTGTTTAGGGTGGAGTCCAGTACTCCTTGCAATCGGAAATCTCGATAGGTTTTCTAGGATGGAAGTGCCGAGTTGGGAAGGAGAGACAAACAGTGCAAAGTCACTCTTTGGTCCCCAAAGGAGATTTCTCATGTTTCGTTTCAAAAATCAGCAAACAAGGGGCCTGGGCCTACACCACGGGGCCATTAATGTAAAGGCACATGTACATCCAGGGGCCTGAGTCTCACAGATACAAAGGGCACGTTTTACATGTCTGCAGCAATGCAGAGGAACCTTATGGTGGGTGTAACCATACCTTATGCCCCCTTTATATTGCCAGCGAGCTGTTAAATGGCCTCGGTGTAAATGAGACTCTGGCTATGTCTACCCAGCAGGGTTATTATGAAATAAGCTATTTAGAGATTTGCCGGAATAGCTTATTTCGAAATAACACTGCTACACACCACATGCATTTCAAAATACCCCTCAGCTATTTCAAAACAGAGCATCTACACACATCAAGCCTATTTCTAAGCAGAGCCATTTAACGCACTCTGGCTTATTTCAAAATAGGCTCTATGCCCTGTCTAAACAGCCCCTATTTCAAAACAGTCCTTTCTAAATAGGTGCTATTCCTCATGAAATGAGGTTTACCTATTTCAAAATAAGCCAACTGCTCTTTTGAAAGTTTTTTGAAATAGTGGCTGCATTGTGTAGATGCTAACGAACTTACTTCAAAATAACAGCTGTTATTTGGAAATAACTTTGCTGTGTAGACATACCCTCTGGCCCAAATGTGTTTTTGGTCCCTCAACTGGAGTTTTGCCTTACTAAGAACTTCAGATTCGGGGCCACCGTATTAATGATGTACAAGCTGATAAGTAAATTGGGTTGTATGCAGTTCACTTTAGCAAGGTGCTGTTGTAATACATAGTTATTTTTCCTCATAAGATGAAAACTCCGCATCACATAAAAAGAGACACGAGTACATGGCACCAAAACTCTTTACTCTGGTGAAATGAAAATATTTCAAACACTCCTACGTAGAAAAGTCAAATCTTGTGGACAAACTAGTCATGCACATTAGAGACACTGAATATATACATCATATACAAAAACCCAGCCTATAGTTCCTCTACAGCCATAGTCTGCAGCTGTTGCTATGTTCTAAAAGTCTCCTGGATAGTTAAGAGTTAAAATTAACCATTGTTTCTGAATTTAGGTTTTGAATCTTGCTGACTGATCACTGTGAGATCAGACTGTAGCAGTAACACCATTAGTTTAATAATGCACTATAAAACAGTAACTGGATTAAGTAGTTACTTGTGGGTCAGAACATTCTCAAATTCATTCTAGCAGCTACCCAAAGCAATAATGGCTTTGCAAGAAAATAAACCCAGAACAATTTTCCTCAGCTAATTAACAAACAGAGACTATCTGCTTGTGCCTATTTTTCCAATCCATGAAAAGCACATTTAGTACATTTCAGTTGTAATTTAGTTACACTTTGATTTGTTCTTGGGGTATAGGAAAATATAAACAGTTCAAAACACTAGGCCAAAAACATCAAATAGAACCTAAAATGATCAAAAAACGTATTTACCCCCTTCTGTGATCTTATTTCACATAAACCACTGTGATTTCACACTGAAATAATTATCATTAGTCCAAGACACACACACGTGCACAGGAAAAAAATGCTACTTTCAGGGTATGTTATCTCACCTTTGTGATCCCTTCGAGTTGATTGTACACACCCATTGTAAAGGAAACAACTTCAATTAAGTACAAGAACAATCATGATTTGCATTCTGACAATAAGCACAAGACATATTTAAATGTTGCTGGGAGTAAATATTTCCCTTCAACCAAGTGTTGTATTTTTTTAATTAAACCCCAGTTAAAATGGATTAATTGGTGTGATCATCATGTGTGTGCATAAAAAATCAATTTTTTGAATGCTTATTACACAATTAGGGTTAAATGTCAATAATTGTTTTTTCCTCTTGCAGTGTAAATAAATACTTTATGATTGCTTGCAGTTTTTTATAATTTATATATGTCTCAAATTCCCTTTGATTAATTTTTGTCCTTGCAGTACCCTCATATGCATCCAGTATAGACTGTTTTAACTAATGACTTAAGTGCTTGGCTGCAGAATACATTTCCTCTAACAAAATCTACTACACATAGTGCTTCCAAAGATAAGATATTTGCAAAATCACAGAAAAATTATTACCTTTACCATCCTAATAAGAGTTTTCAGTTGGTAAATGTGAAGCTGCAGGTCCATGCGGTCTGTCAACCAGGTGCAAATGACATTCATTGAGCTGGTGTACCATTGCTGCAAGAGAGACAAGAGTTCTCCAGCAAACACAGCCTATGAGCATCATGAATAAACACAAGCTGCAAACAGGCACCGAGAATCAGGACGCTCCGTTTCTATTTGCCAACCTGTTACATTGCTTTGACCGGGTTACTAGGTATTTATTTTTTTACAGCAGAATTTCAAAGAATGAGCATTTCTTTATTTATAATTAGACAGATGCTCCCACCCACCCATATAGGGATTATTACATAAACCCTGCTCCCCCCTCCCCACTCCCCCGACTATTGATTTTTAGCATAGCTCCATCCACAGCCTGCTCAACAAAGAACACCTATGGATGGTCACAGATTAACCGCACTGCTGGCTCATCCACAGTAAGTTTAGACAGCATCACATTTGCCAAGGATTTGATTTGCCAAGAAGGCTGTCAGTTTTATCCCAATGCATTTTTTTTTTACAGGTCCTCCACCAAGAGTATGACTGTCACTAACCATATCAAACGCAGAGATTTCTTTGCCACTTACCTTCTTGGAAATTTCAAACCCCATCAGCTGTAGGAAGACTGATTCCCTAAGCGGAGCAGCCTGTATGCACTCGGGGACCCTAATACAACTTGATCATATTAATGCGGCGTATCTGATGAAGTGGGTTATACCCACACAAGCTGATGCCCTAATAAATCCGTTGGTCTCTAAGGTGCTAAAGGACTCCTAGTTGTTTTTACAGATGCAGATTGACATGGCGAAAGTCCTCTTTATTTAGTCTGACAGTCCCATGACTTCACAGAAATCACTACGAGGCACCTCACATTGCTTTCACGCTGCCCATACACATTCCTTCTACTACCCAGCACGCCCTTACACCAGGATCTCCATGGGCTTCAGCTGCTTTCCAGTGAGACATTTTGTGCCTAGGTTGATGAACCTCTTACTAACAAAGGATGGGAGAAGAGCATGGCAGATGTGCTATCAAAAAGGAAGGGGAGTTATTTTTTCAGGTGGTGTCTATACTGCATGCCTCCTGGGGAAGAGACTGCTGACAGCAGAGGGTGCTTTAATCCAGCAGACAGAGAGCTAACAAGACCCAATGTTGGAGCTGAAGCTAGGCCAAGTCTGACTGGAAACAAGACACATTTGTTCAGGGAAGGTAATTAATTACTGGAGCCACTTACTTAGGGGGCGTGGTGGAGTCTCTGTCAACTAGAGTCTTTACGTCAGAGTGGACATCTGCTTCCAGGCCCCGTGCTGCAGTTTGGGCGGAACCGATGGGCTTGGTGGAATCCCTGGGTGAACCCTGTGGTCTGGGCTATGCCGGCAGGCAGACTGGGGCATACCTCAGGCCTTACAAGCCACGGGCGAGCTTCTGCCTCCCAAAGGAGCAAAGCGCAGGTCTGATCGCCCGAGGGAATGGCAGCAACAGAGCTACTGTCCTGGCCTATGCCAAGGGCTGCTTCAAACAGCACTGTGATTTTCCCGTTATGCAATGCCAGTACCAACAGAGCTTTCTGCCCTCACACCCATTCTCGGCATGCTTCTTATGCCAGGCCATGGGGGGGGGCGGGGCTCAGAGGGCAACTTTATGGCTGTCTTCCACAGGGCCTCCGGCACAGATGAGTATTTTTACATCTGCTGTTTGCCACTCCTGCCCTTCTGTGAGGCACACCGTGGCTAGTGAGGTGTGAGGACCTCACGCTACGCATCTATGCTAATATCATTTCCTTGATAGAAGGGGGACAACTGCTCAGGATTCATTGCCACCCCCATGCCTCAAAATAGGAAACCACAAAGGAAACTGAAAGAAGGTTTTGTTTCTTCATGTGTGCTATGGCTGTCACTCCCCCACCCCTGAGCCTGCATGCCACAAAATATCACTCCCCTTCGTAAAGGCTCCTGCCTTCGAGTTAGGCTTCCATCTCTGCCCTCCAAACCCACGCTGCTTGGAAACCATCTCCAAGTTTTACTCAAGCATTAAAAACAACACCCAGCACTTGCAGCTCTGAGAGCATCCTATGAGCTTCCTCCACTGTATCTCATTCTCTCCCTACACAGTCCACCTTCCAATGTTTATTGCCTCTTGCGGTATCAAATCTAAATGAGTGGTGAGTCTCGTGGGGGCATGGCACAGTCTTTCCAGGGGCCAGTAATATGCCAGGGCAGGCTTTGTGTGTAGCTAATGATTCCATAAAACAACTACTGCAGCCTTAAAAGGACAGAATGTCCATGGTATCAACTGCGACAAAGAGTCAGAGATGCCAAGATGGCAGCCGTCAGAAGGCCCAAAATAATTTGTTAGGTTCCCAGGAAGGCACGGAAGCATAAGGGTGCTGAAGGAGAATTCTTGGCTTAGTCAATCCTTCAAAAACAAAGCCACTTAGCAGCTATTTACTCCTGAAACCAATCCTCATTAGTCCATGCAATATAATCACCCCAAAATACCAGTGACAGCAATGCTCTTCCAAGCGGGTTGGCAGTTTTGCTGTTGAGTTTGCCAGCTTACGTCTGATCACTCGCTTTCCATCAGCATCTCATGCGAGTCTTTGGAAGCACAAAACAAATGAATCTAAATTATCTACAAAGCACAATACATCCAATCACCCAGGATATTGGGGGTCGTTCAAATTGGAGCCATGCTGCTCTTCCTATGAGTAGGAAAGCATTTGCTAATAAAACACCAACCATGCAGCTCTTTAAAACATAAACCTAAATATCATGTGTATTTCTTAAATGTATTAAAATGATTTGCTCGCCAAAGTTAAGCGATCAACTTCAGAAGGATTTCAATAGTGCAAGTTATAGATAAGGTACAAGTCAAGGATATTTGTTAATATATTTAACCTGATTTTAAAAAACTCATACCAATAAATTTTTTTAGATTTAATATAGCATTCTTCAACTGCTAGGTCTAAGCTGTGTGCGTGCAATAAAACAAGAGTAAGCCGTAAGAGAAACAGATACTGAAACGATCACTAGAGCTGCTGAATTACTAGAAGGAAGAAGCCTTATGATTTCATGGCTAACACACAGAAGTTAACACTTCGACATGACTATGTATATACTTTAACTAATCTCTCTCTCTCAAACAAATATATGACTTTAGACACAGAGATGAAGGCCTGGTGCGATATGAAATACTTTCTTCTGCCTGTTGAAAAATTATAGCAATCTTTTCTTCGAGCATTTCACATACAATCAAAACAAATTATGTTTATTATTGTGTGTTTATGCTCACAAAGCCCACAGAGTGGGAGATAGCCCAGCGGAACAGGGATAACACTGTTCAAATAATGCTTTGATTTGCTTGCTGAAATGATTTCTATCCAGAACAGTTATGCTCCTAACACCCAGGCATAGTTCTAAATGCATTAAAATGATCTGTTTTACCATGACTAAGCCATCAGTTACGCAACATCTACTTTCTAATGCAAAGCTGCATAACTGCAGCATACCACTGCTGGAGTCTCCCTTTATAGCATATGGCTTTGCTGCAAACAGCCCATTCGAACTTTGCACAAGTTACCGTGGTCCATTTTAGGGCAGGCACAGGGGAGCCAAGCTTTTCTTTGCCCAGTCAGGCCTCAGAATACTACACTCTGATGGGTCTGTTCCCTTTCATGTGGTGCTTGCTCAAGCAGAACCCCCATTGAGTCAGATCCTGGAATCTCAACTTTGTTTCAGCTCAGCCCTTGCCAATTTCTATGTCAGTTTAACCCAGCGAGGCTGGAATTAACAACTCCCAGCAAGAATTTCAGGCCCAGCTCCAGGGGCAGGAAGCGGACTCTGTGCTGGTGTCATTTTCCCCCAGACCCGACTGCTAATCTTGCCAGGGCAGAAGCGGGCAGAGCGAGAATCTCTTGAACAGAGGCAGTAGAGGGTGCTGAGGCATGACCCTTGGTATGCTTTGACCGTTACTATGACAACCGCCCAGCCAGCCCGAGCAATAGGTTTAATTTCTGGAAGTTTTCTGAGCTGGAGCTGCGGCGCAGACTTGTCTGCGAATACATCAATTGCAAAAATGGAGGTGAATAAATCTGCAAGTAACACACAGCCTGTAGCAGGTTTCCTCAAACCCCCGTGCTGGGTTCCTGTGCTTTTGGGGAGGTGGTGTCATTACACATGCACAGAAACATTTGCAGGCTCCCCTTTTCTTGAGTGAGGTCTGAATGGAAGCATGACCTCCTGTTCCTTTGCCGTGAACCTGGAGTTCACACTCATATTTTACATGTTACAGGAAGCCACAGTTCACCCCAGGGGTGCGGCAAACAGAATCTCATAAGCCAGATGCAGCCCTGCTTTTTAATGCACCTGAAGGAGTTGTATTCTTCATTCAAAAGCTCACATACTAGTAGCTTAAGGTCACTTCAGCCTTTGTAAAGGGTAGGACAAAACCAGGAATGCTTCTGGGCCTGAGTTGTCAGCAGGGGAGCAGAGGGATTACACGAAACCTGTGACTCTGCCTCTTTCTGCCTTTGCTGGTAGTTTTTTTTGTGTGTGAACAAGTGCCATACAACAGATTGAGGCTGGTATAAAGGCCTGCGACTGTGCAAGAGCACCCCGCTGAGCCTCAGCTGTGCTTGCAATTAGCAATAGGCATGAAATGATTATTGTTGTGGTGGCTGATGGCAATCCGAAGTGACAAGTTTTATGGGGGAAGTTGCAGCAAGGATGTTCGGCAAGTTTTTGCAAACCATTAATCGCAGGCTGCAGCGCAGCTGAGTCAAAGCTATTTTGTGTCATTCAAAATGTCTCACAAGGATGCCGAGAGAATATTTTCTGTGTTCAGTGCCTCGGAATGGAGTTTTCTAGGTCAGGGATTCTTTACTGCCCTATTTAGTGTCAAAACTACCCATTTGCCTCAAATTAGCAGAAAGCTTGTAGTTAAGGGCTAGAGATTAAGCATACAAAATTACTCAGCAGGTGACTGCTGGGGGAGGAATGGGGGGTTGAGAAGTCTTTAAAACTGACTACAAGACATTATATACTTCTGACAAAAGGACAGAGTAATCCTACCTGCTTGCTTTAACCACTCTTGTTTGTCCATTATTATGTCCTTTAATGCTCATGAGAGCCAACCTACTGGTGATACGACTCAATTACCATAGTAACTCTCACCTCTGACCCTGGATTTCAGCCCTTGGTTTCCAACCAGAACCAAGCCGAGCAATTCAAATCTATTTAAAACTGTGACACACCAGCGTCGGGAAAAGCCGGCCGCCGGCTGCCTCTTCTTTGGGTCTGGCCCAGGAGCTTGTTTTGAAACGCTGAAAGGGGGCTGTCGAGCGAGCCTTTGAATTCAAGGTGTTCCAGAGGTAAGGGATTCTGAGTCAGGAGGCGCCTCTGCTACACAAAACAAGGCAGCCGCACATTCGGGCACAAAAGGGGAACGTGCTCACGTCCGGGCCGTTTCATTGCTAGACTGACGTGAATTTGCTGTGAAACAGAAGCCACCTCCAGCTTAGTTTGCCAATCTTCTCTGACCTGCCAGATACTCGCACCTATGCCCCACTTACTGGGCTGATTCCTCCACTGAAGTCAATGGAGTTAGGCTGATTTTCACCAGCTGAAGGTCCAGCCCAGTCGAAGTATGTAAATTGGATCAGGATCAATAGCAGCCCATGTATGGAGGGGAGGAGAGATGTCCCTTATGATTAACATGACAAACGGAGGTCAAATTCTACCTTTACCCTGTCACCACAGTTCATAGAAATGATGTTTCATTTTTAACTTATGGACAAACATGGCTGCAGCCCTGGGTAACTCCTAGGTCTGGTTTTTAGCAATCAAGACAGACCACAACTGAGAACTTACTGTGCACACACATTATTTTGCTACACAAGTTCACAACGATCCTTATATTGCTCTTTCATCTACCTAGACATGGATCCTATGACTTGGAGCCTTGCACCTGGAGTAAGCCAATTTGGGGTGCACACTTGCACCCAATACAGACACACACACACACACAAATTCTGAAGTCCAAGTCTGTGAAGACCAATAATATAAGAACATTTATAGTGAAGAAGCCTCAGATAGGGGCTGCAAAACGTCATGCTGATCATTAGAGGGTAAGGAAAGATGTTGTGCCCCGCTATCATAGATGCTATCGGCCCAGTGCATTATGGGAGAAGCAGGATGCAGTGTTTGAAGCTCCAAGATGAAATGGCTCATCCTATGCATTCAGCTTATTGCACAAGAGAATATTGGAGAATGGCACAAGAGTAAAGCCATCTCTGGCCCGCTGGAGTCTTTTGAGCTTCAAGGGTTTCCCCTCGAGCTTGCTTTATTACTCCGCCCTCAGGGTTCTGTTCTGTCCTCTAGGCACAGGCCTGATGGAGTCTCTCAGTGCTCCTCCTCAGGGATCTACGAGGGGGTTGGTGAGGAATGACACGACATTCTCCCTGCCTGCTCTGACAGGGCATGCGAGGGCCTTCTTGTGCCTCAGGCCCAGCAGCCCAGATGCAAAGGACTGAGCTGTAATGTCACACTCAGAGTTGTGCACTGCAGCACATTGCGCTATTGCTCTTCAGTGGGACTGGCTTCTCCAACTGAAAAGGAGAATAATCACAACTCAGACCCTGGATTCGAAGAAGAAACAGAGTGTAGTAACTTGGTGAACATTATTGATCCAAACAGGAACTGACCAGTGCATGACTGACGCATGTATCACTTTTCTACAGACAAAGGTGTGAAAGTGGCAAAAATCATGCAACTTCCTGTGGGTGATTTCACCACAGCAAAATTTCCCAGGTAACCTTTAAAACCCCATGTATGCATCTCAGTTGCAGAGAGTCTCCACTGCCGTCCTCTGACATCATTTACACCTGTGCAAACTGGATGTCAAACGCCACTGGTGGCTGAGGTTGGGTTTACACCCATTTTTGCCTAGATGTAGATAATGAAAGGTGAGAGTGGGCAGAAAAATCAGGAACATTCTCTTTCACATATTCTCATTTTAGAAAAGCTTAGCCCTGGGTTACTTCAATGGCTTAGTCAGTATTCAGGGCAGGACCATGTAGATCTGGATCTGACGGCAGCTCCTCGGGTCAGATCTGTGGCCCGTCATGATGCTGCTCCATCTTGCACCAGGCTGCAAATTTGATTGGAGGGGATGGGGGAAGTTGGTCAATGCCATCTCTGGCCTCCCTCACCCCAGGTCCTGCACTGAACATAGCTCAGCCAGTCCAGCAGATGTAGTCCCAAGGTCCTTGATCTACAGCATTAGTTTTATTTTTCCAGGAAGTTGAACTACTCACCACTAGGGCGCCTCCTTGTGGCTCACCAGGGGATTCACTCTTGACCAGTCAGATGCCCCCTCCTTTGGCTGCACACCACATGGTCTGTCTCCCACTCTTTGACTTGATTGCTCCCTCTTTGTGGCTGGGCCTTCCAGCCAAGTCCTTTCAGTTTGCCTCTTCTGGAGAATTAAACTCCTTCGGGACAAAGTGTCTCAGGCAGTTTTATGCTTCACTGCCCAGGTTATGCCACTTTCCCAGTGGATGGTAGGAGAACCCAGGCCCAGAGACCCTATGACTAGCTAGCCCAGACATTGTTGCTCTTTTCCTGGGCTCCTTCCTATTTTTCCTTATCTTTTGGCCTACTTCCGGGTACCACTCGAGCTTCCTCTGCTCCCAGTGGCTGCTGCCTCCTCCTTGGGTTCTTGCCAGAATCTAAAGTCCAAGATATGATCCCAGAGCTTTCTTTTCTCCTTGTCTGTTGTCAACTCCCCCTCTCCTCTAGGGAGTGACAGAATTCCCTCCTGCCACCTCCTCTTACCTTCACCTTCTTCTCTTCCTATCCCAGCTTGTCTCTTAGCTGGGCTTCATCCCACCCTCCTGCCAGTGCAGCCTGCACCAGGGTTAATTAGCTCTGAGGGGGTAGACACCCTGGCACATGAAAATGAAGTACACTTCTTCCTGAAGTCCCCGAGGGGTGAGCTGCAGGCAAAATGCTGTTGGGATGGGGAGAAGGGCCTTGACTTTCTAGGCACCGCAGGGAAGAGCACGTTAAAGTCCCTGGACCAGAGAGATTAAAACTGTGTCTAAGGCCATGTATACATTACCCAGAAGATTGACCCAATGAGGGTTGATCTTGCTGGATTTGATTTTGGACACCTAATAGAGACGCACGAAATTGACATAACGGGGTTGGCGGTCGACCCCTGTACTCCTCACTATCACTATGGACCTTCCTTAGTGAGGGCGGTCAGGTAAGTTGATTGCAGATAAATTGATTCTAGCTCTGCACTTGTCATAGCTAGAACTATGTATCTGCAATCGACTTATCTGCCTAATGCAGACCAAGCTTAAGTTGCAGAGTAGAATGGTGGCACACACCGATGTGGATGAGATAAGCTGTGCTCCACCAGAAAGTCAACCCTCCAGTGTCAATTACGAGATGGGCGAAAAAAACTTCTGCCACAAAAAGAGAAACCTTGCTGCCCTGCTGACCCCTACACACCCATTTGTGCCCTTCACACTTCTTCAAAAATGTTTCTTTCCATATTATTATTATTACTACTGCTACTACTACAGGCTGCCATGCTTGCAAGAATGTTCTCTCTCTGATCTTTTCAATCCAACTGTGTCTACACTTGCATTCCTCTTTTGAAAGAGGCATGCAAATGAGGCAAATCGGAAATGCAAATGAGGTATAAATTTAAATACCTGACACCCCATTTCCATATCCTTATTTTGAAATAGTTTCTTTTGAAAGAAGAAAACCAGTGTAGACACTGCTTTTTTGAAAGCAAACCCCATCTTCGAAAGAATCCTTCTTCCCATAAAAAAAGGGAAGAAGGATTCTTTCAAAGATGGGCTTTACTTTCGAAAGACCAGTGTCTACACTGGTTTTCTTCATTCGAAAGAAGCTATTTCGAAATAATAATATGCAAACGAGGTGCAATATATTCAAATTTATACCTCATTTGCATTTTTGAATCACCTCATTTGCATACCTCTTTCGAAAGAGGAATGCACGTGTAAACACAGCCATTGTGTGTGGCGTTTTTCCATTTATGTGTGGAATATTTTTATGTGCACCAAGACGTGCAAATGTGAACCACCAGCAGAAACAAAACCTGGCAGTGGGTGTTCTGCTGATCAGCTGTGCAGCGCTGGAATCTCTCCTGAGTGGTCGCACATGTGCAAGGCTTGCAGGCCTTCCTCCACTTTATTAGGAAGATGATCTCTGAGAAACTCTTCTGCAGAGCATTTTCCAGCAGCAAGATTACCTTGCTCAGCTAGGAAACCTTTCTATGTAACCAGGCAGGCATAGAGATGACCCCTTTCCAGGCAGTGTAAATTGATGAAGCTTCATGTATTTGTACAGCACCTAGCGTAACAGTCTTGTCCTGGGATGGGAGTTCCTAGGTGCTACAGTAATGCAAATAATAAAGTCAGTGGGCTATGATGATTTACACCAGCTGAGGATCCAGCCTGCAGTTCTTTCTCTCATTGGCAGAGGCTCGGGGTCACAGAGCTGTGTATCTGAATGGTTCTGGATTTTTCTGAAAGCAATCTGAGAAGTCAGTGAGGAGTTACCACATTACAGATATCAAGATTAGTGGCACCAGCCACAGTTAAACAGAAGATTATGGCTGAGTTAATGTTGTAAGCATTGATCAGCTAGTCTTACAATTAATGCTTCCAATAAAAAAGCTCCCCCTTTTATAGGGCAGAATAAGAAATTAAACACTTGTGGGCTCATTCTAAAGAATGAATGAAATTGAATAAGCTCCCTAGTACTTGAGATTCACAGTGAGTGGTTGAATAGCGCCAGCCCCCTCAGTTGAATGGATTGCCTTTTGGGACCAATTTGTCTCTTTTCACTCTTTAGTCTTCCTTTTTTGCTGACAGATGTACAAAGGCGGAACTGCGCTGTGCAGCTTATCTACAGGCACCCACAGCAGCTGTCACTTTTGTCAAGCAAGTTAATCAAGCAAATGCCACCATATCCCACTTTCTATAAGGAACAACATGTTATAGACTGTAGTCTTGGGAGAGAGAGAGGGAGAGAGACTTTATTTTAACTTTGATTAGCTCGAATTTCTCTCTCTCTCTTTCTCTCTCTCTCTGTGTTTTCAACCAACGGCACAAGCCAATGCTTTTATCTGTACCCTGTACAAATATTTAATATTATTTTAAATTTAATTTGCACTATTGGCAAGACTGTCCAGTTGAAATTAAATGCAAAGTACTTAGGGACGTAGTTAAAGAGAAATGGAAGCTTTTGTGTGTGTGTGTGTGTGTGTGTGTGTGTGTGTTAATGCTAGTTAGTAATAACATATTGATTGTCAATCTCTAAGCCAAAAAGATTAGTATAGTAAATACTATTATCTGAATGCCACAAGTGAAGTGTTAGCTTCTTTTCCCCTGCTTTTTCTTTGTAGAGCAGTTTGAATCACTGGTTGTTATTTATACATTTTCTTTGATAAAAACAACTTGTGTGGCTCATTTTTTTAAACCCCGCCTAATTAAGTACATAATAGCATTTACGTGTGGGTCTTTCCACTCATTAGCCTTTCAAGCTTATGATTATATTCCTCTATTACAATCACATTTCAAAACTTCTGATGTTCACGAACAACTGGCTATATACCAATACTGTATTTCTAAAATTCTCCACTACTATCAGCACAGGTTATAAAATCACAGGCACTATCAAGAAAGAATATATAAATAGCTATCTCTATTATACCACCATGGACAATACAATAAAAGTATCTGACCTCTGAATAACTAAATATTCTGCAGAGTATTTATAAAAGGTGTCTGTCTTTCTGTATACCCCCAACCCCCGAATGCACAATAACAAGGAACCACCTAAAGAGTATGCACAGACAGCTGTCTTTCTATTACAAAACAAAGTAGTTTTATCACTCATGCAATTCTTCTATGCATTGTGTCTTTCAAAACATGAAAGTCAATAATTTCTTTTTTGGCAACAATTTGTGGAGTGATAGCTTACCTTCTACTTGGGATTTCCAAGTTGGTTATGTTCAGAAAAAGACTGCACATTTTGGAAATATTTTGGATAAACGCCCTATTTAAGAAACTACAGAACAGCAAATAGTGTCTTGTTCACAAGAAGAGGACTTCAGTAGGCAAAGATTTCACAGAATAGGGTCCTCCGGTAGTGGCAAATTTTCCTTGTGATAAGCAATATGTCTTCAATTTAAAAAAAATAGTTAACATTAGCTTGGTAAGTGCTAAATAGTGGTGCTATGTTTTTATTTGTTACTATTGTATTGTTAAAGCACCATGAGCATCTATGGTAAAGCATAAGCAAGAACAGCAATGAACCCTTGTCTAAATAAGGGACTGAAGTGCTTTACTAAGACTACAGTTTTACATTTCAGCAGAGATTTTCTTTTTAAATATTACAATAAGGACTTCACTGCAGATAACAGTTCAAGTAGTCTCTGCAGCCACTCTGCTCTGTAACTTCTGATTGTTTCCCCCCTGTATTATTCCTTGTCTGTGAAATCTTTTTCACATTGAAAACTTAACTATGTGGGCAGGTTATAAAGTCAAAGGGTCTTGATATTAAAATCATTTGTATTGTTATTTAATAATACCACAGTGTCAGCCTTACATAATAGGGTCAAGCCGCCACCCTGGACTATTAATCATCTGTCTAAGATGTAAATGGCACTGAATTACATCATCTTTTTCAACAGAAACCACAAAAACTTTTTTTGAATTATGTAAATGGTCTGCCTGAGATACAAGGAGGAAGGAAATTCAGAGTGAAAGCTGAAACTCACACACAATGGTATTTAAGTGTGGCAGGCTTTTGCAGTACATATGGTAGATAAGATCACCCACTGTTTGGGAACCTCAGCAATGGGGCGAGCTAAGGATGGAATTTCACCCTTAATTGGGTTTAAGTTTGATTTGAAGGTGTCTCATGCATATCATCCCTGTCAGCGTTAATGGGAGGTCCATGTACAACTTCCCGGTATCGCCATGAAATGGACTTGTTGGATGTAAATGTTTAGTGCTGTGCTTATGCAACACATTATTATTAATTGAAACAGACATCTCTAATTGCGGGGAGGGGGTTGCTTTGAATTTTGTATGCATGTATCTGGTCTCACACTTATGTTACAAATAAATCATAATCACACTAATCATTTCATTTGGAGAGAGCCTCTGCATGTAGGGCTCTGTACCGCATGCAATTAATTAACAATTAGAATACATTTTGTACTGCAACAGCTAAGCACTCTGGGCTGGGTTAAGGATCCTTAGCTCCGAATTATAGTGCCTTTGAAGCTATTCAGCTCCTTAACATCATCCAAGCACAGATCTGTAAAAGAGAGAGAGCTGTAAAAAAAGGCAGCAGGGGGCATTAACTCCTGCACCTTCATAACACTGGGCCCAAGCTATTGCGTGATAGTTGTGCAGATACTCGGAGCTTTACATTTATTCACACAGTTCGCTAAGCAGAGTCTCCTACATTTCTGAACAGCTGCGTAGGATTCAGCCACACAAGTCCCGCCTTGTGAAGACTCACCACCCGAGGCTTTGGTCTCCTCCGAGCCAGGGAAAGCGGCAAACTCCAGTCGCAACAGCACTTGGGTGGGAGACATCAAAGGACACAGCAGCTTACTGCAGGAAGAGTCCTGTGGCCGAGTGTGAGTAGCCTCAGGTGGACTCAGTGCTTGTAAGCGTCCTCACAGGGACCAAACTGAGAGACAACTGGTTAAACACCTGATGATCAAGTGGTTGACAAGGTGAGCCCCAGCTAACAGAGGTACAGACAGAGGAAGGGGCAGAGCAGTCCCTAGGGAGAAGGTCAAAGCCTGTGTCACGGGGGGTGGAAGGTGGGGATACGGGTGGCGGGACAAGGACTTGTACAGCACCTTTGTAAGGCACATGGTGCTGAGCCTATGCAGGAGTGTGAGAAGACGGCTGGCAGTCATGAATCTGGTAGGGGCAGGGAGGAACCCAGCCATATCACATGGCCTGAACGAAAGCCCTCTGAAATCTAGAGATTCCCAGTAACTTCAGTATGCTTTGGGTCTGGCCCATGGGGGATTCAGATACTGCCCCCTGCAACGCTTCTGCATGTGTTTTGCCTTACCCAGACAAACAGCTCCCCTGATGTTGGTGGGCTGAGCCCAGGGAGCAAAGCGAGGCAGGTGTGTGTTTGCAGGGACAGGACTTTAGAAGGTGGCAGTTTCCTGAGTTACCAGGGAACCAATTCCCTTGCCTTGGGCGGCTGGGTTGAAGAAGATGCTGTCTTTCTGATGACCTGTAAAAGTGAAGCCCTGGCCATTGAAGATTCATAATGCTGCTCCTGGCTGAAATCCATTGCCTGTAGGATTCGAATGTAAGAGCACAGTGAGACACATATTTAATTCTTAAAAAAAGAAGCCTTTGCAGAGGTGCAAAAGACACGGGGATCCAATATACCCACTTGTTGCAACCAGATGGCCTCAGACCCCAGGTCCCGCAATTGTGTCCAGACAGAGTGCTGGCAGGTGCAGGAGTCACCCAGGTATGGACAGCTGCAGGATTTGGTTCTTAAAAAAACTGCTTCTGAGTTGCAACCAAGAGAGTCATCATAACATCCACTGAACAGCTGTGTGGGTGTTCTCATGGGGAAGAGATCTTACACTTGCCCTGTGAACCTTGAATGGTGGCTTTTCTGACACAGGAAATTGCACCTGACTGATGAACTCTAACGCCCCTCACCCCCAACATAGAAAACATTTAATTCCAAAAGACACATGCCCTTTTGCCTGGATCTTTCCTGATCCTCTCAATGTTCCTGGGTGACTCTACCCACAATGGTAGTCCCACCAAAGTCAAGGCTGCTTCCCGAACCTGATCAGTAGGACTACTCACATGAGTAAAGTAGTATGTGTTCACTGGTGCGGGCCCTAACCATGGCCTGGTTGCATGGACAGGCTTTATTCCCAGGTACCTGGCCTTTCTCTTCCTCCCAAGCTGATACAGCCGTGCAAACTTCTCAGTGCTTGTATCATGGCCTTTTTCACACAAATTTGGCTTTGCACATCCCAACATTTGGCATAATTTGCAATTTGGATAACAGTTTTTGCACAAAAGGTGAAATATATCTTGCAACACTGTTTTCTGTATTTATGGTGATCACCACTTGTGTTTTTGAATTCTGCTGAAAGAAAAGATGTTGACATTTTAAACCAAGGTTCCCGTCTAAAGAGCCTGGTTAAACATAATAGCTACATAACATTTCTGTAAAGAGCCCAGCCCTTTGTTTGTCAGTGCAATGTAATACAACGACAGTATAATTGGATGTAATGTTGATTAATAAGATGCAATGTATGTTATACAATACTTTAATTGTGCAGGGCTTTTTAGATTTTTAACACTAGAACTGAATCAAAAGACGTCACAGACTGGAGCCGGTAACCTTTCATTGAGTCCCCTTGTATAGCCTGCACATTCCAAAAGGGGTAGTTAAAGGCGGCCTAGGTATTAACTGTGAACTGGCAAAGAGTGAATGGGGAGAAAAGGATCCCCCCCAATATCGTACGTGGGGCTTCGGGCCAGAAAAGAGATATTTCTTTTCCAGCTCCTGGTGAACATTTTTGTATGCTGATCTCATAAGTGCAGGGCGAGGTTTAAAGGATTCTTGGAGAAAGAAAAGAGCTTCATATCAAGAGAAAAGAAGTGACCTCTAACGTCTGTTCTCACGTGTGCCTCTGCCCTAGGAGTAACGTGGGGGAGAGGGGAGGCTGGACTGCAGAGTGAGAAGGGAGCAGGGCATGAAGAAGCTGTTGAGCATCAGACAATCCTTTATAGTCATGCTGAGGACCCAATCCTTGTCCCAGCGCACAGCCAGAGTACAAGGAATCCTGCTCACAGGCCATGGGAGGGAGCTGCAGCCACTCTGGGATGACAGCTGCTGCCTTAGCCCTACAGCAAAGCCTTTTTCTATTGTCCTCACAGATTTGCATGAGCTTCGGTCATCAAGTCTGGGCAGCCAAAGACTCAACCGCTCTGCCTGTACTCTGATGCTTTCCAGACTTGCCTTGGAAAAGACAGAAGGGGACTCCCTGTGGTCACTGACTTTCAAAAGTGCTGGCGGGTGTTTGACTCTAGCTGTACCCCAGGCCCTGCCTCCATTCTATCCCTTCGCTCAAGGTGCCACCCCCTTCAAGGTCTCTTCCTGCCCCTGGTCTGTCTCTTCAAAATGTAAACAGTGAGGTGGCAAAATCTGCAGATGATAATAAACTGCTCAAGATAGTTAAGAACAAAGCGGACTATGAAGAGTTTCAAAAATATCTCACAGAACAACACGATGGGGCAACAAAATGGCAAATGAAATTTAATGTTGATAAATGTAAAGTAGTGCACATTGGAAAAACTAATTCCAAATGTACATACTAAATGATGGGGACTTCTTTGTCTTGGTGGTCCCTAAACAACAAGGAGGACGTCTTCATGTCACCCTCCTATTTGGGAGTCCTTTGATGGCTGATAAGCCTGATTCTGGAGCCGCACATTTTACCACAGAAGGGGCAGGGGTTGGTTCTCTTGGTGGGGCATGGGACAGTTTTTGAAGCTCTTTTCTTCTTCTCCACCTCTCCTTGCCTGCACTGTGGCAGGACCTCTCAAGTTGCACCACCCCCTCATGGATTACTGTTCTTCATTGGGGACTATCTTGGGCAAGGCTCTCCCCAGCGTTGACATGGTTGCTGCACTTTTTCGTTTGTGCTTTCAGTATGTCCTTATGTTGTGAACAAAAACAAGCCTCATACATGAGTTTCATTGACATGACCAAAGCATTTGACTCAGTCAATCATAGCGCCTTCTCAAAGATTGGCGGCCCAAAAATTCATTAGCATCTTAAGGCTGCTTCAAGACAACATGATTGCCACAGTATTGAACAACAACAGATTCCAAAGTGACCCCTTTGAGGTCAAAATGGGAGTCAAACAAGGCTGCATCATTGCCCCATCACTGTTCTGCATCTTTATTGCAATAACCCTCCACCTCATTGATAGCAAACTTCCAGATGGAGTGAAGACTGTCTACAGCATGAATGGGAAGCTTTTCAATCTCAGGAGACTGAAGGCTAAAAGCAAGACCTCCACAACCTTGATCATGGAACTCCAGTATGTGGAAGACAATATGGTTGCTGCTCTTTCTCCTGTGGCCCTTCAGACCATCTTTAGTGCCTTTGCTGAAGCATACGAGAATCTCAGCCTCACACTGAACATCAAAAAGACCAAGGTGCTCCACCAACCCTCGCCGACGGGACAATCTCATATACTTTCTATTGAAGTCAATGGAGAATAGCTGGAAAACATGGAGCACTTCCCATACCTTGGTCATCTTTCCACTAAAGCTGACATTGATGCAAAAATCCAGCATCATCGGAGCCAGACAAGCTCTGCTTTTGCCCTGAGACACAGGGTCTTTGAGAACTGCGACAAAACTCCTAGTATACTGTGCAACGGTTGTTCCAATGCTACTGTATCCATGTGAAACCTGGGCAACGTACAAGCATCACTTGAAGCTGCTTGAATAATATCATCAACACTGCCTCAGAAGAATCCTAAATATCTCTTGGGAGGATGGGCACATGAACACTAGTGCCCTGAAAGAGCTGAACATGGCCAACATTGAAGCCATTGTCATTCATCAACTATTTTGTTGGACTAGTCCATGTCGTTGGGATGTCTGACTGGCACCTCCAAAAATAGATTCTGTTTTCTGAGTTGGAGAAAGGACAGAGGAACATTAGGGGACAGCAGAAGTAATAAAAGGGCATGCTGAAGGAACACATGATGGGGACTAATTTAGCTACAAGTACTTAAGAGAGAGATCTTGGAGTCATTGTGGATGGTTTTCTGAAAACATCCACTCAATGTGCAGTAGTAAAAAAGCAAACAATATCAGGAATCATTAAAAGAAGGATAGAGAATAAGACAGAGAATATGTTACTGCCGCTATATAAATCCATGGTACTCCCATATTTTGAATACTGCCTACAGATGAAGTCACCTCAGCTTAAAAAAGATATACTGGCATTGGAAAAGGTCCAAAAAGGGCAACAAAAATGATTAGGGGTTTGGAATGGGTGCCAAAGGATATTAAAGAGAGATTAAAATGACTAGGACTGTTCACCTGAGAAAAGAGGAGACTAATGGGGGATATCATAGAGGTCTATAAAATCCTGATTGGTGTGGGAAAAGTGAATAAGGAAAAGTTATTTACTTGTTCCCATAACGTAAGAAGTAGGGGTCACCAAATGAAATTATTAGGTAGCAGGTTTAAAAAGGAAAGAAGAAGTTTTGATTCACATGGCGCACGGTAGGCCTGTAGAACTCCTGGCCAGAGGATGCTGGGATCATCAGAACTTTAAGAGAGTTCAAAAATGACTGGATAAATCCATGGAGGATAGTTCCATCAATGACTGTTAGCCAGGATGGGTAAGAATGGTTCCTTAGCTTCTGTTTGTCAGAGGCTGGCAATGGATGACAGGAGAGGGATCACTTGAGGACTACCTATTCTGTTCACACCTTCTGAAGCATTGGCCTCCATCAGAAGAAGGGATACTGGGCTAGGTGGACCTTTGATTGGACCCAGGATGGTTGTTCTTATGCTCATTTTGCCAATGACTTATCTACAAAATATCAAATTCCAACACTAAAATATTTTCCCATCTGACTGACTATTTGGTGTCCATGAGAGCTACTGACTACAAACTTATAGACACAGAGGGTCAGAAGGGAAGTCCTGCCTTCTTCTCTGAGACCATCCAAGACCATCCCTGACAGTGGTTGTCCAACCTTTTCTTAAAAAGATCTCCAGTCATGGGGTGTCCAGAAGCTCCTTATCTCAGAGCTTAACTACTCTTAGAATCAGAAAGTTTTTGCCTAATATCAAACCTAAATCTCCCTTGCTGCAAATTAAGGCCATTAATTCTTGTCCTAGCATAAGCAGACATAGAGAATAATTAATTGCTATTATAACAGCCTTTAACATATTTGAAGGCTTATCAGAGTTCTGTTCATTCTTCTTTTCTCAAGTCTAGACATGTCCAATTGTTTTAACCTGTCCTCATAGGTCAGATTTTCTAAGCCTTTGATCATTTTTATTGCTTTCATCTGGACTGTCTTGAATTTGTCCATGTCTTCACTAAAGTTTGGTGCCCAGAACTGAACACAGCTCTCCAGATGAACTTTACCAGTGCTGAACAGAGCGGGACAATTACCTCCCTTGTCTTACATATAACACCCCTGCTATCTTCACACTCAAGCTTTGGCCTAGTCCGGCTTTTCTCATGCTCTCAGAATTTCAGTGGACCTCAGTGGAGCTGTTGGGGTCCCAAGAAATGTAAGACTGGATCCTTAGTTTCTCACTCCAGAATAACCATCAACTGGGAGCTCAGGTAAGCAGATCAGGCAAGACGACCTCAGTGTGCTAAGGGCCAGATTTTCAAAGGTATTTTGAAGCTGCAGACAGGTGCTCTTGACAATTCAGGTAGGCATCTCAATTGGCCAATCACCTATTCTCATTCAGTTGCCCCTAGCAAGGTACCAAGACACTTTTGAAAGTCTCACTCTCTGTGTAACTTTAATAACCTGGCACTACATAATTTGTATATATAGCACATTGACACATATGTACATATCCAACAACCTACATTGGTTAAGCAGGAACGACTATGCTGTGAAGCTAACTGACCTCTCATTTCAGAATTTAGGACAATTTGTCTTCTGTAATGCAATCTGACAATATTCCTTCCACAAAATGTAGTTTGGTTATTTTTTAATGGCAACATAAAGAATCTGTTGCTTAAAGTCTGCCGTAAGAAGAATATTCAACAACACTAAAAAGCACTATGCAGATCATGTTAGCAAGACTATGCTGACCTTAAAGTAACAGAGCAATCAGTTTGACTTCTTAGAATGATTAATGGAACGATCTCCTCTGGAAGAGAAAACAAATTAACTGCCTTCACCAAATGTCTCCTGAATGAAAAGCTGTTCTGATAAAGACATTTAGAAGTAAAAACTCTTACACGCATGTAAAAGCCAGTGACAGATCTAGGACTTATTTTATTAAGAGTCTCCCTACAATAAATTAAATGAACTCTACTTAAATGAATACTTCATGAATGACTAAATCTTGTTAATGGAATGCATTTGCTAGATAAGTCCCTTTTCCAGAACAAGTCGTCACTACCTGGGGCAGCTTGTGGGCAGGAACAGAAAGAAAATAGGTCCTCTCTTCTCTTTTGCCTTGATTAATATGCCTATTAAATACTTATTTTTTTAAAACATGCTTTGTAAATGAACTCCATGAGATGAAGGGGTCGGCTATGAAATAGCATGCCCTTGCATGTATGTTTGACAACTGCCTTTTCATTTGCTTAACCCCCTCTTGCATTAATAAAGAAGAATATACAATGCTTTCCCTTTGCAAATGTAGCAATAACTGTACATGGACAATATTCTCCAACACAATGGATGTTAAGGTTTTTACTCGAATGTCATGAAGCACAGAACTTGCAATCTGACCCTCCTGTCTTTGAATAAAAAAATCAATTGACATGACTTCAACTGATTCAAACATTATGCCTTAACTGAAAAAAAACCCAAAACAAAAAAAAGCAAGGGCCATTGAGGGTTGCGTTAGAAGTAACTCTTTTTAAATACCTGTTTAAAAATGCTGTATTTCCCAAGGCCAATCTGCTTTATTTTCTTCTCTTTGAGATTAACTCTGTTTTAGACAAAAGCAGCTGAAGTTAAAAAAACAAAACAGCACAGTGAGGCTGTCTCAGAATGGAAGTAGAGAACTGGTGCCCCAGTGAGCAGTCTTGCTGTGTGCGAAGAAAAGTAGCTGTTACCTAAGGTTCAGCCAGCCAGCTGCATTAGCTTCTTCTATAGCTGTCAATATCACCTTTGCTATGTTCCACATATTTGGGAAATATACAAAGTGCTGATGCAGGAGGGTATTTGCGCATGTGCGTAACATTAAACAAGAGTAATCCAACAGAAGCCAGTGCTAACTGCTGAACTGGGGTCCCAGTAACTTGTGCCAAGGGTTCTGTGATTCCAATGAGCATTGACTTGATAACTTTCCATTCACGGATCAATTAATACTGTATTTCAGGGCTCTGGGGCTGGAAGTGCCAGCACCTGCTGCTTCCCTGGGTCTCCGGGGGCAGGAGTGCCAGCAGCCGGCGCTTCCCCGGGGTTCCAGGGTGGAGTGCAGGCAGCCACCACTCTGCTGGAGCTCTGGGGCTGTATAATTGCACCGTGAAAAAAAAAGAGTAAAAGAAATACGGGACCAATTCCTGTCTCGTGCACTCTCAGAGCTCTCCAGAGCTGTGCTCCAGCTGGACTCGTGGGTATGGCAGTCTGTCCTTGTTGCCATATCTAAGAGGGATGCATCACACAAAGCACTTTGCCTGTGGGTAAGCCTGACCCCGTATCAGACATGGCGCAGCTTAGATGCAGGGAGCTGAGCTGACTTGCATAAGGCCACACGAGGACTAAGTGGCAAGGCTGGAAATAGGATCCAGGTTTCTCAATCCTCATTTTTGGCCCCTATCCACTGTAGGGATGTGGGGGAGGCAGTGCCTTTCGTGCTCTTCCAACAGGAAGTGCTGTGGGATCTTCCTGGAAGGGTGAAGGGACCAAGTGCCTGCTCTTGGAGACCTATGTCAGAGCCTCCAAATGCAGGTGCCGGCTACTGGGGGGACTGTCCCATAAAGACTGGACTTCTCTGCTACAATCAGCTGTGGGAGAGAACAGCCCTCAGCACTGCCTTAATTTGCCTTCTCTTGCTGGGCTTCCTCATCTACATTCCTCAAACCCACTGATTTCGATTTGGCTCCATGTGTCAACATAAAAAAAAACACCCTCCTTTTTCTTGCAAATACAAAGAGCTTTCATGACGGTATTTCAAACCATTCTTAACAACCAATAACCAAGGCTGTTACTGTCTGTTCCTACAGTTAGGAAGCAGCTGAATACCTAGTGTGACAGTGAAATGGTAAGTCAAGGCTTCTGCAGACGTATACAGCAGCTAGCACTGTAACTAGTTCAGCAGCACCAGGACTGTATCACTACATGATTAAGTTCTTACCAGACTTTTCAGTAAGGGCAACCTTACTGATCTGATAACTGCCAAGGACAAGCCAAATACACAGAATCAATCTATGAACAGTTAATCCCCAGAAGGCAGATTAAGTGCATAATTGACCCATCTAATCCACGTATCATCTCCAGTCAAATGTTTTCTATGTCCGGTTTAAGCGGACATGAGGCCCATAAGAAAGCTATCAAAGACACAATATTACCATTGCAGTGGATTTCATCAAAGTTAGAGATGGCTTTTTAATCACTGATCTCAGAGACTGTTAGATTTAAGCAGATGAACTAGCACTAAGCACATCTGTTTTAATCCTTATCTTCTGCTCAAGTGTGTGTCTTCAAGAAGTACATGGAGGAAAAAATAAATTAATTTTTGTTTATAGCTAGCAATCTTTGGAGCTTCTCTTGATGATGTGATCTCTCATATCAAAAGCATGTTTTGGGTTTTTTTTTTCCTGTAAGATATTGAATTAATCATCAGACAGAAAAAAAAATGCCATCTGCGCTATTTACGGATTTCAGAGGTTTGCATTACTATCCTGAAATTCACAGGGGCCTTAGTTGCTTTTTCTATATTCATCAGTCTTTTGTATACTAACTACAGTCCCAGACATCAGTTTTTTGCCAGTTAGGAAAAAACAAGGCTAGTGATTATAATATCAACAGGTTCCACCCCACAGCTTTGCGTTCAGCTAGCTTCTGATTGTCTAGAAAATACATATACTACATATATGGATCTAAATCTGTAAACTATCATCATTAAAGGCACTAATTTTTGCAGACAAGTTTCCCCCGCCTCAAAGAAAATTCTGGCTGTTTAGAGGTCTGGTCCTGAAAGTTGCTGAGCACTCTAAATTGAGAGGACTCAGAACCACAGAAATGGCTTCTCTGACTGCAAGATCAGCCCCTTTCCCCCCACATCTATGGCATATCTCTCATTCAAACCAGCCTGCAGAGACAATGCTGCCAGCTACTACAGTAAATGGAGTTTGCGGCCCCTCTTTTTCAAAGCAGCGTACAATTGTTCAAACCATGTGAATACAGACATGCACCTCAAGAAAGCAGGAACGCACACCAAGAAGCTGTTCGTCCAATTCCTTTCCCACTAGTTCTCAGGACCAATGGGCCTGGTTACAATACTGTAGCTTTAAAAATATTGCATGCAGTGTAATTGTAGCCATGCTGGTCCCAGAATACTAGAGAGAGAAGGTAGCTTTTAATATCAAATAACTTTTGGTGGTGAGACAGACAGGCTTTTGCTATAGAAATCCCTTTATGTGGCTCATAAGCTTGCCTCTCTCCCAACAGGAGTTGGTCCAATAAATGATCTTGCTTCAGCCACCTTGTCTCCTTAAAAATATTATCAGTTTAGTGGGCCAGGCGAAAGTAAGAAGTCACATTAATCTACAGCAAATAAGTAGTCTTTAAAAATAAAATGATATTTAAAAATCCTAGTTAGCTCTTGATTACCAGCAGAACTTCACAATCTGTTCTTTTAATGACCCAGAGAATGCAGATATTAAAAATTAAGATGATGACTTTATTGCAGGGGGAAAAAATTGACTAATTTACCGAATAAAGGAGATTATCTTAATCCTGCTGTGAGGTTGACATTTTAATCTTCTGCAAGCACCAATATTCAACAAAGGGTGCAGTTCTGCTATGCAGGTACAGGCAGAATAAGCACCAAGAATATTACCACAAATAGCGTCAGGAGCGCAGTATAAGTAATAGCATCCAGCCATTTCCACTGGTAGAAGGTAAACATGATGAATAAATGGAAATACCAGTGTGTCTAACCCTGCCAGGACCTTCTAAAAACAAATACAACATAGACCAAATTATTGGCTTGATCTTGTACTAGTCAAGTCAATGGGGCTACCTGTACACTAGAGAGTTCTGTAGACACAGAATGCATTTTGTCGACAAAAAAGCTGTGTAGATGCTCTGGGGGCGGGGTTTTTTTCTCAATAGAGCAGATCAAAATATCAATCCGCTTTTATGTATAGACGTGATCTGTTGACAGAAGTTCTGTCAGAACATCTCTTCTGTAACAGTAACTTCTGTAGATGGATGCTTCTAGTGTAGACATAGCCTGGGAGTTTTCCCAATGACTAGCATGGGAAGAGGACCCATACCTATTTCTTTCTTGACAACCCTGCAACCTCAGTCAGATGGATCGGGTTATGCACAGGTGACAGGAAAGATTTTGGCCTGATGACTACATATGGCAAGAGAATTAACATGATGCACTAAAAATTGCAGGGCCAGATTCTCAAGTGGGGTAAATCAGTATGGCTGCATTAAGGTAAATGGAGTGATGCTGAATTGTCCCAACTGAGGCTCTAGCATGCAAAATGTTAATTGATGTCTCTGTCCAGATTTCAAATTCTGATCTGGCTCTGGCTTCACTCACTCCTGTGCACCTCTAGACTGCAAAAGTATCACTCCTAAGATAGACTGATGCCAACGAGAGCAGAATCAGCCAAGATACATATATATTTAAAAAGCTATTTCTATTCTATAAATGTTAGCATTTATTCTTCATTATCTAGCTACTGGAGCCACAAAATTCCCTTGAAAAGTGTGACAGTTTTACACAAATCTGCTACTGGCATTAACAAAAAAGATAAATTAAACTAGTTGGCTACAATGTTTAACAACAGGAAATTAAGGGCTAAATACAGTACTAATAGTCTACTTTGTATATGCAACCGGTATACTTTATTGCTCATAGTTCAGAACAATGCAGTCTGCTTTGGCTGCACGGACATAACTGACAGTAAGATGTATGTATGTAAAAACATAACACATGGGTGTGATGCTGAGCCCATTAAAATCTTTTCCAGGAGCAGGGTTAAGTACATTTAGGAAAACTGACAGAATCACTGCAAAATGTCCAAAACTTGAAGCTGCACTGCTGGAGTGCAGAAAACAAATGTGTAGAATTCTATTACAGATACTGCAACAAGCATTTTCTAGGTGATGGAGATTTCTGTGAATTAATGTTGAAGGGTCCCACCCTGAGAACCTTCGGTATGGGGAACTATGGTAGCTATCACATTGCAGTCACCACTGTGCCCGGTATCAAAGGTGTGCAGGAGTGGGCTGCAATTTAATTGCTCTGCTGCTACCAGTTCAGCCAGCCCCTTCTCCTTTATCTTAAAGCTGAACTTGGGCAAAACACACTTCTGTCGCAAACAACTTTACAATAATGATAGTGGCCTATTCAAAACACTGTTTTAAGTCATTAAGATGGTTATCATTGACGGTCTAGGAATCAGTGCTTTCTAACCCTGTACATCTAAATGAAGGATCCAGTTCTGTGCACCTTACTCATGTGGGGAGATACATTTGAGTGAGACACGGAGGAATGAGGTCAGCAGCTTTTGGTCCCAGAATTGAATTATTAACACATCAGAGCAAAATGTTACTTGCTCTTCCACAACACCATCAATGGTTGTACAGAGTTATATGTAAAAACCTATGTGTAAAAGTAAATATTACAGCAATTATTGCTATTAATAAAATCTTTTCATGTTTATCTGCCTAACAGCTTAGGAAAAGTACAGGTTATGAAAGAAGTGTGCCTGTGCGTGTGTGTGTGAATTCTGTATTTTTGCATTCTATCAGGTTATTCTTATTTTTATTGCTTGTTTAAAAAAAAAGATCTTATGAACCTAAGTATGATTGGATCAAACACACACTCATGTCAATTACAGGCTTTTAGAGTTCGAGCTAATGACACAGAGTTCTAAAAAACACACACAATTGCCAGTCTTAAGAAACTGATCAAAAGAAAAGCAACTAAGGCATTGAAAAGAACAACCCAGGTGAGCTCTTAAAATTAACAGCTGATGGAATAAAATTCAACAGAGATGGGCAATGCACTAGCGGACCTGCTGCAAAATGGAAATGACTGTCTCTGTTTCTCAATGCTCCCTATATGGGTGATTTATATCTGCCATTCTCTGCTTTAAAGTCACTGCCGAGTGTGCATGCATAGAGCATCGAGGAGTCACTAGTGTGCTTTATGCATGAATGAGGCATTCTCAGTGGATATGGGTCATGCTAGTAGATGTACACAGGAAGATTATTTGACTCTAATTCATGCCACTTGATATAATGTGATAAAACATTTGACATGAGAGATAAGTTCCATTTTAATCTGATAGAAGATCAGTGAAAGAAAGAGTGGGAATTATAAAGTAAGAAGAGACTTCTGAGGGAAAGGTAATGTGAAGAAAGAAGGATATCAAGTAAAGAAGGCTTTTGATTTGGGGAGGGGAAAAGCCTTCCCTACACACTGTGGAAGCAAACAAGTAAGTAAACAAAGCATATAAAGTTATTGAAATTCTAGAGCCAGAAGACTGAAAAATGATATTGCTGAAAGGGTGAGAGAAAAGAAAGTATGAATGTAAGCTGGTTCACGCAGGCACAAAAATCAATATATAAACAAAGATCCTGTAAGTGACTGAAACACTAATGTTAAGTGCTTGCCATAAACACAAAACCTTCACCAAACAATAGCTACACGGACGGAAAGTGTGTCACACAGCAAAAGCAAGAGAGAGAGAGAGAGAGAGAGAGAGAGAGAGAGAGTGAGGTACATCAGTTAACATGTATTCGTATTTAAAATAAATGGAGGCTGTTTGGCATCAAGGTCAATGTTCTCTTTTACATGTTAATTAATTAACTGGGGAGGGATGGGGAGAGGGAATAAAACTACTAAAAATCTGTGTCACTGTGACTTGAACAACCATTCCATTTTGCCTTAGGAGACTATATTATAACTTTTACACCCGGTGCTAAACACCACAACATAAGAAAATACTGATTTTATTAACTACCTTCTGGGCATTTCTTAAAATAAATATATATACAGCCCAGGGAGTTCTTTTCCAAGTTTTGAGTGCTGGACAGTCAGAAACATTTATCTAACATACCAAAGAGATGGTCCCTGACTAGGACATCTGCTGCAAAATTGGCCCAGATTTTAATGATAAGAACAATGACCAAGATGTTCCTTGTATAGGAAGATTTCTCACAAACTTAACACAGTAAGTGCTAGCTTAAAAGATGCTGTTATCTTACAAACCACACACAAAAGACCAGGGCACAGTAGATCAGAGTGTAGAGTTAGAGCAGGCAGACAGCAGATAAGAGCCTCAGTCAGAGGGAAAGGAAAGATTTTTTGTTTTGTTTTGTAATCTATAACCAATCAATAGTCTCAAAATGTGACTTATCCTCCTGTCTTATTTTGTCACATTTTGGGAGCGTCTCCTGCTTGGTTTCCAAGGAGGAGAAGGCATTTACTTACATCAAATAACCTTTCTATATACATCTCCTCATTGACCTTATCACGCAAGACATCCTGAGAGTGGCGAACAAATGTCACATAGGCATCAGCAACATCCATTCCCGGCTTCTGTATGGGAGAAAAGAAGAGAGAGAAAGAGAAACATAAACATCTTCATATCAGGCAGCTCCTTTAAGTAGTCCTGTTGCTGTGGCTCTGCTCCTCAAGCTCCCTTTTGTCCTTAAACTCTCCCGGTTGGAACCTACAGTATACATGGGTGTCAGACATTGAGACCACGGCTGGCTGCTTTGTCTGCCGCAAAGCCAACAAGCCACTCTGCCTATGCAGCTTGTGCAGCACAAGATCATGTAAACACACTTTCTCTCTTGCTTTTTTTGCCTAGAGGGAAGCCACTCGGATGAATAAAGCCTGTCCTTGACACACTGATGCCAGGAAGTTCTCGTGCTTGTTTGGTATTGTTGACCTAATTAGTGAAACAACAAATCACACTGTGGTTTTTCAGTGTCACCTTCTATCTATGCAAACCCTCTATTATATGATGTTAGAAAGCTAACACCCAGCGCTAGTCTCTTGTTTCTTTTGCTATGGTGTGAGGATGTGTACAGTAAGCAATGAACTTGGTATTATTCACACCAAAATTGCATTTCTTCTTTGTTTTGAACCTAGACTTTAGCTTGAACATAAACTCATATTTTAAAATACACTAGTTAAAACATAAATCAGTTGGTTTCCCAGGGTTACATTTCTAGGGCACTTATAACTATAGTTATGTCTGTTACACATCTTCATATATATCCATTCGTATTAAACCTTAACCTATACGTCCACTGGATTTGGGAAAGGCAGTGATACTTCTGATATTTTATGTAAAGGAGGGGGTAACTGAAGTAGACGGACAGGGAGAACTATACTGAAAAACCCTTCGAGTTCACACTGCCTGGTATGTTGAAATCAATCTGATCTCAAAGGAAACCCATTAAAATACTGTAACGTGAGTCATTATGAGACCTGCCACGGAACCTTAAATTTCCATGGCACATTGTAAGTTGGTTAATAACGAGTGTCATTAGTTTTCATTACTGTGATTTACCTCAGATCACAAAGTATCGGTTCTCTCTGAGATGTGATTGTCAGCCACTGTAAATTGAAGTTAGTTAACACTTCGGTGTAATTTCCAGGGTGAAAATGAGGACCGTTTGGAAAGCAGTAGGAAGGTAGGTTTTTAATACAAAGCAAACAATTATCAAGCAAAGGGCCAATGCTTGGCCCTTGGGATGCCAGTAAGATTTCTTAACACCTACTGAAACAATGACAAGGTATTAATTTGAAAACCAATGAAGACAACACAAATGCGGCAGTAGTCAAGTGTTTGAAGTAATGTTCCACATGCTGATTGTGCCCGTTTCATGATGGCACTAAAAGAGTTGCAATTTTTTTGCTACAAAACAAGTTTCTGAAATTAGATGGAAGTGATGGCTTATCTGCTCAATTCATCTTCTCTTTGCCTGAGAGAAAGGAGTCATAATCGAATGCAGCTTTCTCTGCATTTCACTTACTGATACTGTGGCTCAGTTATTGTAACTGGACATGGCTTTTGCTTTCACTGGTGAAAAGGAAGGCTACCTCCATCTAAGTGAATGGAGTTACAACAGTATTAAACCTGTGTAGAATCTGGCCCGTATTAACTAACTGATGAACTGCAGGCTTCAGGAAACATTATGATACAGGCTGCACTTCTCTAGTCCAGCAACCTTAGGATCTGACTGGTGCCAGACAAGACAATTTGCCAGACACATGGGAAGTCAATATTGTCTAGCACATTACCAACACTTCCACTGCTTACTGGGCTCTTAGAAGACACTGGCCATGTCTACACGTGCCCCATACTTCGAAATGGCCACGCAAATGGCCATTTCGAAGTTTACTAATGAAGCGCTGAAATGCATATTCAGCACTTCATTAGCATGCGGGCAGCCGCGGCACTTCGAAATTGACGCGCCTCGCCCCTGCGCGGCTCGTCCAGACGGGGCTCCTTTTCGAAAGGACCCCGCCTACTTCCAAGTCCCCTTATTCCCATCAGCTCATGGGACTAAGGGGACTTCGAAGTAGGCGGGGTCCTTTCGAAAAGGAGCCCCGTCTGGATGAGACGCGCGGCGGCGAGGTGCGTCAATTTCGAAGTGCTGCGGCCGCCCACATGCTAATGAAGCGCTGAATATGCATTTCAGCGCTTCATTAGTAAACTTCGAAATGGCCATTTGCGTGGCCATTTCGAAGTTTGGGGCACGTGTAGACGTAGCCATTGAGGGGTAAATTACAGCTAAATAACAGCACATAACACTGAGAACTGAGACTGGTGGCTGCAAACAAACTTTATGGGACCAAGGTAAACTTGGCCACACCCACGATAAGTGGTCACCCGCTAACTAAACCATGCCAGATTACGGATACTGCTGGATGAGAGAGTACCAGAGTAGAGAGATTCAACCTGTATATGTGGCAGGCTATAGTCACTGAGAACTCTTCTCAAAAAAGCAGACTTTCTATCAATTAGATGTTTTTTCTTTGATATTTTCATTCATTTATGGTATTATTTCGTTTCACAAAAAGTACATATCAGCTAAACATGTACAGATAAGGGTTATTTTGCCTCCTGAATAGCTCAGTCCTCTCCAGATGATGCTGGATTTGCTATATAAACACATAAAATGTGCATTAATGAAAATGTTGTAAGAGGTAATGTAGCTCTGATATTGCTTTCCCATTCTCTGCTTCCACCATGTATCTGGGCTGTTTGAACTCTTCAAGGAACATTTTGCCTCTTAATTTTCTGATCCGGAAAGAGAAAGACTCTTCAAAGCTCATCTGGAATCCAGACCCATCTCTCTGTAGACAAATCTTAACTGGACCAGTGGGTGCAGGAATTCAGAATTAGAACTCTGGGGACTGCGTGACCTGATGGACTGGTAACAATTGGTTTGGGTCAAAAAAGGTGTAATATTTAGTGATTGGTTATAAAACAAGCAAAACAGAGGCCAAGTAACTGGGTATAGCCATGGAATATGTGGTCACATGTGTCTGAGCGTACTGGTGAATGAGTGTGTGAGTGGACCAGCTGATGGTGGGGTGTTGAGGTTTTATTAGAACGAGGTTGGAGTGACCTGCTCACATAGGACAAGCCATGAACATTGTACAAGTCACCCCAAGGAATTCATTTATTTTGCACAGGCCCATTTGTTACAGGACAAAAGTACCTGGGGAGTGTTTAAAAGAGGTATGTTCTGTTTGACTGGGACTCTTTCCTTGGAACCTGACACCTTGACATGTTGTAGTCCCTGGCTGTCCGGCTGTGCCAGGCTCCACGGGAAGCTAAGACCCCCCAAACAGCTTTTCTGTATCTGAAGTCATATCAGCTAAAATCACCAAATGTGCCTCAGTGGCTTTGAAGCCTAGACTTTTCTTAAGGTCAGATATCACAAGTTCTTCCACGTGCTAGGGATGTTTAATTGGCTAACCGGTTAAATGCTAGGTTTAACTGGTTGACTGATGGGGGCAGCTGGGGAGGCCGCAGACAGGGACTGCGCTGGCTGGGCTGGAGTGCCCCACTCGGTGTGCTGGGGACTGGGGCTGCTCCAGCAGGAACGTCCCTGCCCACAGCACTGCTGGCAGTGGGGGGTGCTCCCCTGTGGCTGGAGCAGGTCCCGTCCATGGTGGCCTTGGGTGCTCCATGGGCGGAGGCACTCCAGCCTGGCCAGAACAGCCTCTGTCTGTGGTAGGGGGGTTGCTCCAGCCTGACTGGGTTAGAGTAGCCTCCTCACCCATTCTTCCCCAGCCCTGGGGCCACTGTGGACAGGGCTCTTCTGGCCCAGCTGGGACACCCCTGCCTGCAGCAGCCCTGTGGGGCTACAGCAATGCCCTGCCAGAGGCAGACAGGGGGCTACTTTAGCCTGTACCAGTTAAATGGTTAACCTTTAACTTCCCCACTACATACTTGTGACTACGGAGTCCCACTGGAGAGCGAAAAACTGCCCCTTCCCTGCGTTTAAGGGGCCAACTTTTGTCCCTCCAGGGCCATGAGATATCAGACTATAAAGTCATGACATTTTTACTCAGAGAAAAGCTCCTGCTCTGGACTGAATCCTGACCATGCAGGACCCATGGCAGGTGTACTCTGGGAGGAAAAGTCCACATTTGAGGTAAGCAGGTGAAAACACTACCCTGGGGTTATCTTCACGTTGAGCTGGGGATGCTTTACTCAGACTAGCTCTGACTCAGCTAGAGCACTCAAACTAGAAAGCAGCTCCAGCGGTACGAGAGGCGGGGTGGGAGGGGGTGTTAGCCATGCCCACCAGCCTCTAAGTACATCCTTGGGCTCATTTGCCAGAGTGACATTCTGTTTGTAGTGCACTAGCTCAGTCCATGCCAGAGCTGGGATGTCTCCTAGAGCTGGGAACGCTCTGTGGGGACAGACACTCCGCCAGGATGACTTTTTAGAAGTAGCTGTTTGAAGACTGAAGAGGCTGAGGGCTGGGATGGTAGGGTAAATTCCTGGGGCTATCAGTGGCCACGTCAGAAGCCCATAATACATTTATCTCATTGCTGTGCAGTTTGTTGCAGAGATATCACCTAGCATCACACACACTATTGTAACCCTAGCTAGCTCACCAGGCATGTTTTCAAGGCCACAGGTGTATCTGATTGACTTCAGAGGCATTATTCTCCATTTTCATTGGTGTGGCACCTGTGCAGTTAAGTCTACTCATTTTTATTTGTAAATACACAGCACAAAATCTGTCTCTAAATGTAACCTTGTTTATCAGTCATCAAACTCCAACTAGCATTTATGAACTGCACTTACACTCAATTTAAATGTAAATTTCTGGCAACATAAGTGCTTTATCTAGGACCTTGAAGGGCTCTTTTCCTTATGTGTCAAGCTCTAATGAGAGGAGCCACTGTACAATTTTTTTACTCAACTGCAAACATGAGCAAATGGGTTATTTTTTATTTTTAACCAACACTGTTTCCCATACACAAATTGTTAACTTACCACCAGTTCCCTAAGCTTTAAATGAAAAGTATTTTCTGAAAAAGTAAAATATGCCAGCAATTAGAAGAATAAAAATAAAGCAGACAAGCGAGTGCATTGGATATCTTTTGGCTCAATTCTAACATGTTCTGGACTTTTCTCTCTAAAATTACACTCCATTTAAACAGATAGGCAAGTTCTAATGAAAAATATTTTAAGACAAAAATTGCCAAATGTGCCATAACTAATTTTTTGCAGTCACCCAAGTCCCTTGTGTAGATATGGTGCCTATTTGATAACCATGTGAAGTCCACTGGTTACATATCCCTGCCTAGTGGCATGTATCCATAAGATCAATGTTTAGTACTGCCACCAGCTACTGCAGGTACCCCTTTCAGCTCCAGTGTTAGCCTCCTATACTCATCACACTGAAAGTCCTGGCTTCAACAGCAGCTAATAACCCACTCAGAGGCTTTGTTCTCTGTGCAATGTAACCAAAACACAATGCAAATTATTGAGACAGAAGGCAATGTTTAAATTGTGCTTACAGGGACATCCACGTATTTGGAAGCCGCCTTCACCTGGAAAGGAACACAAACAACTTGACTTTAGAGTAATATTGACGTGTAATACATCTGGTGATAGTTGAAGGTAACATTAGTACAACTTGGCGCTGATTGAAAAAAGACATTGACATGATATATTTCCTGTTTCCATGCATAAGAAATGGTGGGTTTTTTACAACCTCAGAGAGGTGGCTTTACTGTCGCTAAGGCACAAATTGCAGCAGATGATGGCGTGGGAGTTCTCCCTGTCCTTTTTCTCCATGAGCAGGGGGAGGTACAGGGATTCTGAAAAAGGCCAACAGAAATATATACATGCTTCACTATTTCTCTGGGGGCTTGCTGCTGCCAGTGCACAAGGCCTCCTTCTTAACTCTCAGGCCACGTGAGTCAGAATGTAATGTATATTGCTCACGTATCTCTTATTCCGGATAACCTCAGCTGTACATTGCCTAGGGAACTGAGCAGCTGGTACCCCTACACACGGAGTGAAGCGGGGGGCTGAGCTGAGGTGCATAAAGGACTCTTGGAGGCTGGCCAGCTAATGTGATGGGAAGGAGGACAGGGGGACGTATTTTTCTGAACAGCCCTTTGGAGCGAACGGGCTTTGCAGTGGAATCAATGCAAACCTAGTACCAAAAGTTTTGACCACAGCACGACAGCTTGGTTCCAGCTCAAAGTGAACAATTATCCACATCCCAAGGAAATCCAGGACCACTGGAGCCCTTGCTGGCAGTTCCTGCACAATCTACCACGGCATCCACATACTCTCAGTCTAATACAGCAAGAAGGCATGTGGCTGAGGAGGCTCAGGCAGCTTGGACTGTTACTGCCCTCTGTGCACAGAGTTCAGGGCTGCCAGGCTGGGACTAAGCTTGCTCAAAAATTTGTTACATTTATACAGAAGTTTAGTGAAAAATGAGTGGCAGAAAATGGCAAACGTGATCCACAAATAACTTCAGTTTGTGCAACTCCCGTTTCAGCAGCTTCTGCCTTTCTCTCCCAGCGGGTCCCGACTTTGAAGAGGACGACGGGGCAAGTCTATGGGTTGCTGAGCTTGTGTAATCTGGAGACAGTCCTAAAAGAAGCTTTGACGATGGGGCATTCAACAGTCCAGTTGACAGTATTTTTATGTTCTTCTTTTCAAAGCTCACATTTAAGGATCGTATTGATGATCTGGAGGCTGGGGTACGTTTACAGACCTTTGGCAATTACAAGATCCAAAAAGCATTTGCAACTTTTCTGCTGCCCGTCATAAAACATCACACATAAGTCTGTATGTCAGCCATAGCAGGCTCACAGGAGCTCCAGGAGTTTCAGCTTTGATTTTTCAAACTAAGCCACTCTGAGCTAGATGGAGAGTGACTCTCTTATAACACTACCATAATGTACCCCTCTGGAAGGCTCACAGCTGAAATCTTCTGCTTTTAATTAGGACAAGCACAGCTCTCCGTCCTTATTTGGGTATAAAAGCTCACCTGCTTTTACATATTTCTAAAGCAACCCTTAAAACAGCTTAAATATAACCTGCACACAGTTGCATCTTGGGATGAATAAATTTAGTGTCCTGAATGAGGGGCTGACTGTATGTGTGAGACAGAATGCGTGAGTGGGTGGATGTATTTGTATGGAGTGTGTGAGGTGTGTGTGAATAATTAAGCAAAATGAGGCGATGCAAGGGACCAGAGGGGTGGTGACTACTGAGGATAACATTTCAGGCAGTTCCAGCTCTGAGACCCACCCCCAAAACTGAGGTCAAAGAACAGGGGAAGCCATCTTCTACTCCTGAATGCTTTAAGAACCTTATCCCTGGATCCAGAACTAGATGGACACTATGCTATGGACACAAAAAGCCAGCCCACTGGGGCTCACAAGGGTCACATTTTAGAGACTGAGAAGGGCAAGTGAAACAGCTTTAGCTGTACCATCAGTCAGGAATTACTGAGCGAGGTCCTCTGGCCTGCAGCACACAGGAGGCTCAGAACAGATGTGCATAATGATTCCTTCTGGCCTTCAGGACTAAAACTCTGAAAAATAAATGCCAGACATGACAAGATGCAGCAAAAATAAATGTTTCGGGCTCTCTGTGGCATTGAGATGGCCCATCCCACTTTGCAGTCTTCAGAGTTTTCCTCCTCACATGCCCGGCAGAGGAAGGCAGTGCAACGCCCCGCACTGGACAGGCAGTCAGTCCAGGAGTTAGCTCTCATTTTGCTGGCGGAACGAAAGATTTCCCACTGATGTGGACGGAGGAAGGATCCGACAGGTGGCGATCAGCCTGAGGTCACACAGGACATGTCTAAACAGCCTATGGACAGTGAGCCTCTAGCCCGGGTGTCATGAATGAATGCAAGAAAAGGGTTAACCCTTACAGTGACAACTCTCTGCAGGAGGCAGCCAGGTAAGCTAGTGGGAGGAAGAGAAACTTTTTTACACTGAGAACAATTGCAGTCTGAGGGGTCTTTGTCTGTGTGGCTGCAGAAGAGACAAAGAGAGATGATTGCTCCTAAGCAGCTGGAATGAATCCAGTAAATCTCTTGGCCATCTCAAAATCAGCCATAGATACGAAAGTAGAAAACAAATTTTTAGTTAGATGTGATCAGGTTATGGTTACTTTATATGGTGACTGTACAGGTGTGGACCTTTTTTCAGTTGTTCTGGTTAATGATTGGATTCTTTCTCCTGTACTCTGTACCGTCTAAACACAGGGAGACATCCTAAGTGTGTCTTCCTGGGTTAAAGGTTTTTTTCTGTTTTTGTTTTTGTCATTTGGGTGGTGGCCGCTATCTTCCAGGGTCAGGGAATCTGTGAACTTGGAAAGTTTTTTAAACAGAGCCTTACAGGCAAAAAGCAACCAGGTAGCACTTTAAAGACTAACAAAATAATGTATTAGGTGATAAGCTTTCGTGGCCCAGACCCAGTTCTTCAGATCTGGAAATATCTGAAGAAGTGGGTCTGCCTCACAAAAACTCATCACCTAACACATTATTTTGTTAGTTGTTACAGTGCTACATGACTGGTTTTTGGTTTTGTGGAGATACAGACTACCATGGCTACCTCTCTGTGACTACTCACTGCAGGTAAGGTATTTTAAAGGTTTCGTGGGACCCCACTTTCTGCACTCAGAGTGGGGAGGCAGCCCAGGTGCCAGGTCATCAGATTTGGGCTTGTGTTACAGCACTACAAATAGCAGGATAGACACTGTGGATTGATCTGGAGCACGGGGTGGGTGGGGGGTGGGACATTGGCTTCACAGCTAGAGTTGCTACATAGCTATTTTTAACACACTAGTGCTAGCCTGAGTTTGACAATGGCTCAGGGTTGCAGCCAGTGTAGACATATCCCAGGTGGTCTCCCATGGACCAGGGAATTAAACCTGGTTCTCTTAAATCCCAGACTTGCACCTAATCATGGGTCTATCCTCCCCACGGAAAGACGCAATGAGAAAAATTCAGCCTTCGTTCCAGAATCTCCCCTCCGCCCACAAAAAACTAAGCCTCCTCCTTTCAAAAGGGAGTGAATAATGACATGTTTTTCTCTGAAGTGAAATTTGGCTACATTTAGTGACGTTTCCAAACAACCAGACGTTGTGTGAGTTCAGCTAGCCTGCAGTTTTTCTCAAATTATGTGACTTTTCCATGAGATGTCTCAGTTTACCATGAAAATTTATGAAGAACAAAGATAAGATTTTTCACACCTCTCCCCTGGGCAATGTCTGCTCTTTGTTTTTAATTAACATCATTGTAATTCTTCGCTGCTAACTGAAAGAGGCCGTCCAGATTTAACAGAACCTCAGCAGCTGCCATTGCTTATGACTCAATGGAACTTCACAGACAGACACCCATCGAATGACTGGAGATCCTGAGGAAGATTTGACTGTTAAAAAACAAAGTCTGGCCAAATTTAGAAGGGTCTTTTCATTCTGAAGTTCCTTACAATGAGGTGGCTAGTGAGAACTTGACAACAGATGCAATAATTTATCATTGAATTTCAAGGCAAGTATTGGAAATGAGGATTTCCTTCCAGGTGATAAAACTATCAGTCGGAAGGCTCACGAGTATACGTCATCTCTGAGACTGGAAAACACGTCATGGAAAGAGCTGGTAGGAGGGGGAGGGAGATTATTATTT
Organism: Carettochelys insculpta; assembly: GCF_033958435.1. Classification (NCBI taxonomy): domain Eukaryota; kingdom Metazoa; phylum Chordata; order Testudines; family Carettochelyidae; genus Carettochelys; species Carettochelys insculpta. The sequence continues at coordinate 45,764,718 of NC_134147.1, read as the reverse complement.
TCTAGAATTAAAATGCTGGGACCATAGCACTTATTTTATTTGTTCACACAGGGGGGAGGGGGAGGACGACCTGGCAGGCAGCACCATGCTGCTGCAGTGAGATACAGCTTCTCTTTATATCACTGCACACGGACAACAATGCTGGAAAGGCAGGAAATTGGGCTGCTCAGCAGAGCATTTGTGGGTGCAGCACTGATGAGACGGGAACCCCCAGCGAGCACTACTTACTATTATCTAGTCCCATTGAAGTCCCTGGGGGGGGCCAGGTGGTTTTCCGACAGCAAACCGGCATCTTACCTGCCCAAGGTGATGCAGCTCAATCCTGCAGCACAGTGAGTGTTGCAATGAGCCCAGGAGGGGTTGAAAAGCTCAGTGCGGTGCAGGACTGGGCCCACAGGCTAGCAAGTATGGAAATGGCTGCGTCAGAATACTTCTGAACTCTCTGAAACCCAAGGTAGGGGGGTCTCTGCACTGGAGCAGGACTTCTGCGACTGTGCTAAGTACGTGCTTTGGTGCTGTGCCAAGTCACAGTCTAATAATTTAATGTCTGTAGGGAGATACCCATCTCACCGAGTTGGAGGGGGCCTTGGGAGGCCATTGAATCCACTCCCCTACCCTTTTGGCAAGGCCAAGTGTGATCCCTGATTTATTTGCCCCAGATTCCTAAATGGCTGCTCAAGGATTGAACTCACAACCCTGGGCTTAGCAGGCCGATGCTCAAACCAACAAAGTACCCCTTCCCCCAGCACAGGGGGCAGAAGGCTCCCTGGGGAGAGATGTACATTGCTGCTGCTCAGCACTCTGCTCAGAGCAGCCAACTCCTCCGACTTCCTTACTGATGTGCAGCCTTTGGGGGTTTCCCCCTGGTTTGCTGCTGCTGCTGCTGCTCCTGGGCCATGGCTGCCGGGGACCCACACTCAATCTGGGGGAATACCCAGGCTCCCCTGACCTCCTAGACAGACCACTCTCCTTTCCTCTTGACATACTGCAACGGGGTACTGCCCAGGCTGCTCATGCTCCTCCGCTTCCCCCCACATAGAGCTCTCCTCTCCCTCTGGCCTTCCGCCCCAGAGCTTGTGTCTGCTCAGTGCCTGGGAGATCTCCCCTGCACCTATATTCTTCCTGCCCATGGCACTGGCACTGCCAGGGCACACCAGAAGCCACCAGCTGCTTGCTGGGTCATCACATCTCAACAGGCTCTCCCTGCTCTGTCCCTCCCCCTGCACCGCCCAACTTGCTCCCCATTCTCCCCCTGCCTCAAATTCAGCCAGCCAGGGTCTGTGTTACTCCCAGGGGGTGCCAAGGAGCCCTGCGCCTCTGGCCAGTTTGCACTGCCACGTGCCATGTTTTATTCACCCGCATGGCTTGAGAACTATCCTGCCAGGGAACTACTCCTCCACATTCATTCTTTGCTGGTGCACACCGAACACGCCCAGCCTTCCCCAGAGGCCCAAGACTGCCATTTCCATTGCCCATGCTGGTATGGTCAGAGCTGCAGCCCAGCACGGTTTCAAGGGCTGTTCACTGGGTTAGGAGATCACCCCCCCAGGTGGCTGAAGCCTGATCCATGGCTACCCGACTCTTTTGTCCCAACAGAGCGCATCTCAGACATCAAGGTGCATGTGTTCCCCGTGGACTCTCGATGTGGGCTGAGAGCTGATTGTATGAGCACAGATAGGGCCCACCAGCCTGGGGCAGCTGTTCACCTTCTCCCCTCTCCCAGCTGCCAGGATAGACTGCCTCCCAGTAGGTATCCTGCGTAGAATTCCCTGGCTTAATCAAGCCGCTAGCAGTTGGTCAACCTCCGGATATCTGTCTGCCCCCACTTGCTCCTCACGATTCAGACATGGAGTGAGGGACTCCATTCACGCAGCAGCGGAAGGGAGCAGCACAAGTCAAACTGCTCAGTGTAAACAGCGTGATGTGGTGTGAGAGAGGCAGCACCCAGCAGGGAACAGCTTGGCTTTGCGGAGAAGGAAGAATTGCACATTACACTGTCTACCCAGGCTGATGCTGGCACTTCCGATGCCTGAAAAGCTGCCACCCCCACAACCTCTGCTGTTGGCACAGGAGCACACTCAGAATCTTCCCTACGATGCTCTAAGATGAAGGAAGACAGCCAGCCTCAGGCCTCTACTCCCCTAAGAAAGAGAGGAACTCCTGGTAATGAACACTACCCCTTGTTTTAACCACACTGGAGTGTTAAATGGGTTACCAATGCAGTGTGGGGCCGGGGCAGGGGGGGCAACAGGACAAGGGAACGTGGGACAAAGAACCACAAAAGACAACGAAAGGGGGATTAATCTCACAGAGTTAAACAAAAGAGACTGCAGAAGGCATGCGTGCCAGAGCATACAGGGATAATCCATCTGTGATGAACCAACTGCAAGATATTGCTGATGATCTCTTCATGTCAGGCACGACTCTACAGTCCCACCTAGGTCAGAGACGCAGAGGGTGCTGTGCTGGAGACAATGAAATGCAAGGGAGCCGTATGTGCTCTTCCTTCTAAAATTCCCAGAATTTTGAGACAGGAGAATACAAAAATCCTGGTCTCGGGGAATGTGATTGAGACGTGAAATTCATACTTCAATGATGTCATAGAGGCCTGCAGAACGAGAGCTCATACTGCTACTATTAGGTCAGGGGATGTGGTCGCCGACATACACGCAAAAGAGGTATGTATGCATCTCTCTGTGAGTAAACAGAGTGACAGAGAAATGGAGAAAAAGGCTGGGAAGGACATCAAGAGGTCATTTACTCAAAAAAATCCAGAACCCAGTTTGCAACCCAGGTGAAAAGTTTTACTGGTGCAATGGGATGCCCTTGTAAAAACTCCAGGGTCTATTTTCAGAAGACCCGTGAAAATTGGTTCTAATGTGTCTTTCCTCCATGCTTGTCCAAATAAATGCACAATAAAGCTTGTCACTGGTACATGCTAGTTGCTAACAAGACAAGATCCGTAAACTGTATTCATACAAGAATATCATTCATGTCCATTCTGAAGCCTGCAAAGCAGTTAGCATCAAAGGCTCAGCATTTAGTTGGGGAAGCAGGACTTTAACTCTGCAACGTTACTTGGAAGTGAATATGGTTTCAGAGGCTCGGGGCACTGTGCTGAAAATCGATATCTGCCATTTGTAACCCATCCTCTCTTTTTTCAGAAGCAATATTGGACTGCGCTAATTCTGAAGCTGTTATGGCTGCTCAGTACTTCTGTCCTTGGAGCTCTGGTGTTATTAGCACCAGCAGAGAGCACAGCCTGATAATTCAGCAGATCTTAACATTGTTCAGAGATAGACCACAGATTTGTTGTCCTCCAGGCACAGTCCTAATGACTCACATGACTTGCACAGGTACATTGACACGAGTGCCCCGCGGCAAGGAGAGGCTCAGTTAACAGCAGAAGTCTGCTGTACAAAATGTTAAATGAGGTGCTCCACATTTACAGACTGAGACACAGGAGTTACATACCATTTTACTTGTTTCACGACACCTGTTTGTTACCTCCCCTTGCACCTTGTTCCTGATATTTTGGACAAAATAGCACTATTTGTTATTAAGGCAAGCCATCTTATTTTGAACTAGATTGGGGTGTATGGTGCCAGCCTTCTAGATGTAAATATCCCGTGCCTAGTCCTTCTGAGGAGTGACTGTGTTTTAGCAACACCAACAACTTTGCTAAGTTCAGGTATCAGAGCGTGAATTTGGAAACACCTGCTCTAAGACGTAGCCTGAGTTTATTTCACAGCCTCTTAGCCAGGTCCCAGTTCTTGAACTCAGCCCAGTGCTCCAGGCTCTTTCTTCCTACTGTAATACAGTGTTTGAATATATTTAAACTTTATTACAGCACAACAAGCCAGTATTATCAGCTATTTACCTTAAGCTCTGTGGGAACATAGCAAAATTTACTTATTAGAAAGGGTTATTTCCCAAACAATCTATTAGAAGACCAGAATGGGTTTACTTTAAAAAATAAGAAAGCAAACAAAACACACCCCAAAGAAACAGATTTTCTCTACTCACGGTAAATGACAAGAAAGAAGAAAACAATGTCCCTTCATCGTATCGGGACAGTTTGGCTAGGACTCCTTCCAGGATGGTGACAAACTATTAAAAAGGAAAATATTTCAATCACTTTTAAACAAGAGGGAGAGATTCTGATCTGATTTATAAAGGGTTATAAATTAATGCCAGGATTAATGCAACCAACTCCATGCATACAATTACACACGTGAGAGCAGGTCCGAGCTCAGATTATCTATAATAACTGATGACTTGCACTCAGAATTCAGAATCATGTCTTGCACAGCATTTACACTGAGAATAAATGCTGCACACTTTTTTTGGCACTACACAGCTTACCTCTAATGCTATAACTCACCCAGATGATATGGGTTACCTAGTCTCCTTTCTGAGTAATGTGCAGGGTGACCCTTCCTCCGCAGGCCAAATACGGGACGGGGATGAACTAGTGTCCCGGGCAAAATGGGAGAGCTGGTCATCCTACCAGTCAGGCGGTGGCTACCCTGTGGGGATTGCCACATTACTGGAGAGGGGTGCTCCCTGGTTGTGGGGGACAGCAGCAGCTCCCGGCTTCCCTAAGCTGTGGGGATCCAGGTGGTAGCCTTGCTCCTCAGGCTCAGTCTCCCCTGAGCAACAGGGAGCCAGGTGGCAGATGTGCCTGGTGGGCTCCGGCTCCCCCAGGCAGTGCGGAGTCAGGAGCCAGGCAGTAGCCATGTTGGTCCAACTCCAGCTTCCCTGAGCCACGGGGAGATGGATCCAGGCCAGCAGTGCCAGTATGCTCCTGGCTCCCTGCAGCTTGAGAGCCACGAGCCAGGCAGCAGCCACACAACTCGGGCTCTGACTCCCCCGAGCAGCAGGGAGCTGGGAGTCAGGTGGCAGCTGCCCCACGCTCAGGCTTCGATTCCCTCAAGCAGCAGGGCGCTGGGAGCCAGGAAGTAGCCGTGCACCCCTCTCAGGCTCTGGCTCCCCCAAGCATCAGGGAGCCAGGCAGCAGCTGTGCTGCTTGGGGTCCAGCTCCCCTGAGCAGTGGGGACCAAGGAGCCAGGGGGCAGCCATGCCTGTCAGGCTCCGGCTCCCCCGAGCCATGGGGAGCAGGATCCAAGCCAGCTGTGCTGGTGATCCTCTCAGCTCCCCGCCAGGCGTGGGGAGCTGAGGACCTGGCAGAAGCCATGCTGGTCGGGCTCTGGCTCCCCACAGCTCAGGGAGCCAGGAGCCAGCAAATATGGGGCAATTCGCCCCTTTTTAGAATTAAATTGGAACACCCTCCTGGTGCCCAAAATAGGGGGCTGTCCCAACCAATATGGGCACCCTCGTAACGTGGCAAAGCTCGTGCTTCCTCTAGAGGGTGCCAATGAACACCAGCTCCCACAAGGGGAAGTCAGGTGGTTCGTGTGCCCAGTGAGAGAGAACAGTGAGGTGCCAATACTCTGTCTTGCAGGGTTCTCAGGCTGGCATATGCTGAGCACTACTTTTATAGATCTTAACAGGGAGCATCTGGGTTGCAATACTGTTCGCGGTTTGGAGACAGAGAGGAAGCCGTTTGAATGCGTACCTGTACCTATGTACCTGTCCTACCACTTACTGCCATGTTATTTCAGAGCTGAGAGATGAACACATCTAACTGCAGGCATCTAAACTATCATCCCACTCCCATGAACATCAGTTACCATTCAGGTGAACAGGGTCTTTTGGCATATGTTTCTTGTTACCATGGATGGCCCCGGCCAAGAGCAGGGCTGGGCTAGAGGCTGTACGTGCACACAGAAGCCACGTCTACACGTGCACGCTACTTCGAAGTAGCGGCGCCAACTTTGAAATAGCGCCCATCACGGCTACACGTGTTGGGGGCTATTTCGAAGTTAACTTCGACGTTAGGCGGCGAGACGTCGAAGTTGCTAACCCCATGAGGGGATGGGAATAGCGCCCTACTTTGACGTTCAACGTTGAAGTAGGGAACGTGTAGATGATCCGCGTCCCGCAACATCGAAATAGCGGGGTCCTCCATGGCAGCCATCAGCTGAGGGGTTGAGAGACGCTCTCTCTCCAGCCCCTGCGGGGCTCTATGGTCACTGTGGGCAGCAGCCCTTAGCCCAGGGCTTCTGGCTGCTGCTGCTGCAGCTGGGGATCCATGCTGCATGCTCAGGGTCTGCAACTAGTTGTTGGCTCTGTGGATCTTGTGCTGTTTAGTGCAAGTGTGTCTGGGAGGGGCCCTTTAAGGGAGCGGCTTGCTGTTGAGTCCGCCCTGTGACCCTGTCTGCAGCTGTTCCTGGCACCCTTATTTCGATGTGTGCTACTTTGGCGTGTAGACGTTCCCTCGCAGCGCCTATTTCGATGTGGTGCTGCCCAACGTCGACGTTGAACGTCGACGGCACCAGGCCTGGAGGACATGTAGACGTTATTCATCGAAATAGCTTATTTCGATGTAGCGTGCACGTGTAGACGTAGCCAGAGTCACAAAGAACCCATGATCAAAATAGACATGTTGGAATGTTTCCTGGTACCACAGTGTCATGGGCCAACTTGTTAAATGAGCCTCAACCTAGCCCCTACAAAGAAGAACACAAGTGGACAAGCACCACTTTTTGCAGGCATTTCATGTTTGGCTGACTGGGTGTCTCCATGGCCTATGCAGAAGGAAATCCTTTGATCTGTTTGTAAGAGCGCCCCCTACAGAGTGCAGCTTGTGTATGTGACTGTGTGTTACCGTGCACAGAAGATGGACATGAATCATAAGACCAGCCACTCTGGGTCACACTAAAAGTCCATCTAGCCCAGCATCCTGTCCTCCTAACAGCAGCTAATGAAGGGGTGCCCCGGAGGTAATGAACAGAGCAGTCAATCACCAAGCAATTCCTCCCCATCACCTATTCCCAGCTTCTGACAAACAGAGGCTAGTCGCACCATTCCTACCCATCCTGGCTAACAGCCATTGATGAACCTATCTGCCACGTATTTATCTAGTTCTTGTCTGAACCCTGTTAATGCCCTGGTCTTCACAGCATCCTCTGGCAAGATGTTTCCTTAGAAGTATTTTTGGCCCCATTTGTTAATCCCACTCAATCGCGTACTGTATCCCAGGCAACTCCGAATCCTCAGCAAGTCATAATGAAAGGGATGAGTGATGCTTGATCTTTCCCCAGGAGAAGCAACAAGCTAATTCAACTTCTTAATGTGTCACATTTTAATGGAAATGCACATTAAAAAAAGTAGCGACTCATTTCACCTGAAGTCGAAGGTTACCTTTGCCACTAAAAGTGTTATCATTTCTTTGACGGTTTCTTCAATTAGTTCATCTATTTTTGAATGGTACTGGTGCTAAGGAAAAAACAAGAGAAAAGGCAGAGGTAAATATTAGCCCTGACCTGAGTGATTGCACTGTGATTATTAGACTCTTCCCTTGCTAAGCAGAATTTGTTATAGTATCAGCTAAGAAACATGCAGCTTATTACCCCGTGCCTCATTGATGCGGGTAGTAATTACTTATATTTACACAGGGTTTTTAATTCAGGAGAATCGGATTGCACTTTCAAGGCTTGACAAACCTCTGAAACCCACAGGGACCAGGGCTCTGGGCTGCCAAACCTAGAGGTGCCGGGGCTCAGCCGTGGCATAAATTAAGCAGATAGGAGCTAAACGTATGTGTCAGGCAGTGGCTGGGTGGGGCAGCGGGGGCTTTGGCTCTCATATCCTGTGCGTAATATTAATATAAAGCTTAGTGCTTCTAGCGCTTTCTAGAGTGTTGTAGCAACGTTAATGAATTAATTTAATAATGGAGTAATTTAACTGCTTATTACAATGCACTGGAATAGAACGCGGCAGTTTTCATAGGGTACTGCCATGCCCTCTGGGAGCATAGGCCAGGTAGTGAACATGGCTTTCTGGGGAAGGAACGGGAAGGGTGACGTTTGAGGGAAAACAGGCGATAAGTGGAATATAGCGAACCGTTTGAGGAACACTGCTGTACGTGCAAAACAGGCAACAGAATGTGGTGGACTCTGTTTCAGCAAAGCCCCTAGGGCAGGGGTGGGCAAGATCTGGCCCACCAAACAACACATGGTCCAGCCATACAACTGCAAGGTGGGGAGAGGTTTGTACTGCCGCACCCCCAGCAAAATCTCTCAGCTCCTATCGGCTAGAAACCGGCCAATGGGAGCTGAGAGATGTTGCTGGGGGCAGGGAGATTGCAGCACTCAGCTCCCATTGGCAAATTTCTGTGCCCCTTGCCCCCAGCAGTTATTATTCTCCCTTGACATATGTCTGCACTGCCCCTGGGAATGAGCTGCTATCCTGGGTCCAAAGACTTATGCTAATGGGGCTTTGAGTTAGTGAGCTAAAAACAGCTGTGTAGAGTGGCATTGTGGCTTGGGCCAGGGCTTGTCTCTGAAACCAGGAGGTGTTCTGGGCTTTCTACACAGCTATTTTCAGCACACAAGTGAGCAGGCTTGGGCTGGGAGGACCATTCCCAGATGCAGCAGCCACAGACCCTTCAGCATATGTTCCAGTTCAGGGGCAGAGAAGCAAGTGCTTAAAGTTAGACACTTGCTAAAACACTTGTTGAATTCATGTCATTGTGATCACACCTGTATGAGCTTGCTAATGTAATGGAGATCTTGTGTTTGCCTCATCCACCTCTGCCATTACAGCCCCCGCTGCTGGGTGTACCATTCTTCGCTCACTGGAAAGAGTACCACCTATTGACTGATCCACACCAGGGCTTGCAGCACCTAGTTTTTTCCACATCACTCCCCCCCACGGTCCAATCTCCAGCTGGACCACACATCTTTTGAGCTCTGATGCAACCACAGTCCACAGTGGTCTGGCTATAAAATATGCTAAAACATTTTTGGCTAATTTAGAACAAAGTCAGTTAGAGGATTTAATTATCAAAACCCTGAAGCATATTCTTATTTTTAAGTGAACTGAAATCTATGTATTTTCCAACACAAAACACTTGATTTTTAAATAAAACAATTCAAAGCACTGTTCTTGCTACTTGTTTGCATTAATGTTATTTTAAAAAGTTAACATGAAATGACATGGAAAGAGACAAAGTCTAGTCATGCTTGGAGAAATAAAGACCATGAAGGCAATTAAAATTTTGGTCCTGGATCCTGGACATTTCCTGGATAGTTTTTTTATCAGTTTGTTCTGCTCCACATTTACATTTGCAGTAAAACAATAACATGATTACAGGAACTTGGAAAAAAAATGTAGGACACACTTACCCATTCTTTAGCAAACTTTCAGATGATTGGGGACAGAAATTAAGAGGAGGGTACAGAAGACAGGAAAAAGAACACATGAAGATAAACAATAAATAAAATAAAATTTTCAAAAAAAGTGGAACTTATTCAATGGGTCCATGAAAACAGCAGTAGCTTGCACAGAAACTATAAGCAATGGGAACCTAACATGAATAAAAACTCGCTTAACTGAAAAATCAGTGATCACTATCGGTAATATTTATAGGTGATAAAGGTGTATATGGGGGGAAGTATAGATCTTACATGGAACTCTTAACTCTATGTCTCCAGTAAGGAGTAAAAGGACTTGTTTTCATTATACTTGGAAGACTGAGGGAAATAATCTGTACAATTTTACAGCCTAGTTTCAATGCAGGTGGACCTGAATGAAGGACTGGATCTGAGATTATCAGTGAACTAGGGCAGGTGTATCAAGTGCTGTAGCCTTCGATCCCCAAAACCTCACACAATTAACAAACAAAGGAGCGAGCATTTAGCTTGAACCTTGGAGGCCTTATAAAGAACAAAGCCCCAAAGATCACGATGGGTCTTGTCCACTTCCACAGGCTGGTGCACTTCAGTGGCAAAAGCCATTTTTATAGAAACAAACATTTGCCTCAAGCAATTTTTGTTTCAAAGTCCTGCCTTGTAGGTCAAAAACCTACATCAAGGCCTTCTAGTAATGACAGTTACATGGCAAGTACTATATTACATTTACTCATCAGAACCTCTTTGGCCATACTTTAAAAATCTGGGAAACTCGCACCAGTCAGGGAAGGCAACTGCAACAGCTGAGCTCCAGAGCGCAGCCAGAGGAGCTGGATTGCATCCAGAGAGTGCATCTCGCACCTTGGGCCAGGCCCTGTATGAAGAGATGGCAAATAGGGATGGAATTCTCCACCTTCTCCTCTTTCCGACTGTATCTTCTGTCTGAGGGGAAGTGCGGGAAACAGAGCCAAAGGCATGTGTGGAATGTGACAACTCCCACACAGGAGGAGGAAGGATCCACCCACATTGGGGCAGCAGATTGAGATTGGTAGAGCCCTGCAAACCCTTGGATACCCACTTTATATTCGCGGGTATCTGCATCTGGAGATAGGGACGCCGATATCCACAGCTCCTTTTTTTCAGATATGGATGTGGACGTGGATACAAATGTTATATCTGTGAAGGGCTCTAGAGACTGGGCAGGTGTCATGTGGAGTGGAGAAGACAGCAAAAGGCTGATGAAGCTGGGAAGAGCAGCAGAGGGTCTGACGGAGCACAGCAGTGGTCTGAGGTGGGAGGGTGCAGCTGGAAAAGGAGGTGGCTGAGAGGAAGTCTGAGTGCTAGTGCTCAGGGTTAGGGAAAGGGAAGGTAGTTGAACTAAAGCCACAGACTGTAGTAATGTCTGCTTGCACCTGCCTGCCACAACTATAGGCTGGTGAGGTGGTGTCTGACCGAGGCCCAGTGGTCTGCTCCAACCATCTCCCAAGTCTGATAGCCATGCTGGAGCCACTGGAGAAACAGAATGCAGCATGGCATCGGCATGAGTGAGGGTGAGCGACAGTCCAGGAGAAGTGCTTCCAGCAGGAAGCAATGGCAGCATGGCCATCGGCTGCATCTGAGAAGTCCTCCTCTTGCTTGTTAGAAGTGGTGGTGCCATCTCCCTTGTTTGTGGTCCTCAGAGTTTCTATTGCTGGTCAGTTGCACTCTGGGGGGGTAGAGGCTGGCCACTCTGCTCAGTCTGATGTGTAAGTCTCTATGTCTTTTTTTCTGCAGGAACACACTCCCTCCTTGCAGCTGCAGCTTCCCCAGGTGGGTTCCCTGTATCTATCTGCAGTGGCCACTGCCATGTCTGCGGCTATATACTCGGGATGGTGGGTGATTAGTGGCACACAGGCAGCACTGCAGAGAGCACATGCCAGTGGATGAAAGACATGTTGCAGGTAGTGTCTTTATAACCTCCTAGTGTAGTGATAGGCAACAAGCCGGAGGCAGTTCCCCAGGGTTCACCCTGGCAGGCTGCTGGTGCTTCATTTACCTGCACTTCTGCAGGTGCAGTGACTCACAGCTTCCACTGGCCACAGTTCAACATTCCTGGCCAATGGGAGCTGTGGGAAACGATGCAGATTGGGACACCACCTCCCATGGCTCCCATTGGCTGGGAATGGCAAGCTGTGGCCAACAGGAGTTGCAAGCAGCTGTACCTGTGGATGCGCAGGTAAATAAAGTCCGGGTCGCCTGCCTGGGGCTAACCCTGGAGAATGGCATCCAACCGGAAGGCAATTTATTGCCCACCCGGCCCTCAGGGAAGCAGTTTGGAGGCTGCAACCCTTGAGTATGTACATTCTACTGAGTCAGCACAGAACAAGGCTGCAAATGCTACAGATGCTTCCAGAGCTCTGGAATTTGGGCCAATTTTGAAAAGCACGAGTGCTGAGCTTGATTATGTGCAAATCTGACAACTCCAGTGTGTGCACGAAGAGTGGGATTACATGGAAAAGTGATCATCTGGTTTCTGGAGTTCACAAACAGAAGTGCATCTGGGCTTCTGAAGACGTGGCCCATCGTAAATGATGATGTATTAAGTTTTAATTGACACATCCATCCATTTGAGGTCTTGCATATTAGCCCAAAAGACAGGCTTCATTGGCCACATTAGCATTTCATTTTAATGAGGTAATTTTGTTCATGGGAAGCTGGGGTGGGGTGAAGTTTGTTGCTGTTCCTTGTTATTGGATAAACCCTGGGGTTTAATGAAAAGAATGGCTAGGTGTGTGTAAAAAACAGTATGAAATGCACTGGCAAATAAGTTTTCAATTAAACACTTGTTTACAAAGCAAACAAGAAGCTCACAAACAGCACAAACAAGGAGCATGAGAAGATGAAAGCCTTTGAAAGAGGGGTCTTACAGGGCATAATAGGCATCACAGCTCTGCTGTCAAGAAGGGCCATGGGCCTCCTGACCTGCTGCCCAGTGATGGAGGCTGCTCCTCATTCTGTTCAGAAGCAACCAAATTTGGAACTGGCAAAAGTAACATTAACACCAGGTCGGTATTTGGCCCATTGGGTTTGGAGGCCAAACTTCTACCGTTTATCAAACACCCGGCCAGCGCAGCCCCAACCCATGCCACGAGCTGGTCTGCATACGCCGACTCAGCTCAGAAGAGGGGAACGCTTTTGGAGATGCCATACATCTGGGCTCGTCTCCCTTGGGGTCACTGGCTGTCTGGCAGCAGGAGACCAGCCAAGTTTTGACCATGTCATCTGTCTCCTGGCCATGCTTCCTAAGCTGGCTGCAGGGAAGTGTACATACAGGGAGGTTCAGAACAGATGATCCCTCCCTGGTGCCTGTTGCAAGACAGACAAGGCCAGATTTAGGACTCCTTTTTGCTGTTAATGAAGAGGGCTGCAGTGCAGAACAGGCCTGGAGTTTCTGAAATACAAAGCATTTCTGAGAAACCTAGCAAAAATGACTGGGAAATGTCACCCGATTAATTGTTCTGCATGCAATATATTGCCCTACCTCCACTGCCAAAGTTCTTGCGTTACTTTTACCTACTTGGGATTCAATCCTGACTCGAAGAGGAAATCCTTTTGACGCTCCTCTTGTAATAATTACTGAACTAGGAGAAGGTTTTGTTGTGAATCTGGTGCAGAAGGATTTCTAAATAAATGCCTATTTTGCACAAATCTGTGTCATGTTCTCATAAGAAAGGTAAGGGATTTGTAAAAATCATACGATTTGAGTCAAAGAATTGATCTTTCTCAATTTAACAAAATCTTTGGAGAGAGTTAATCACAATTTGCTATTAGACAATCTAATAAAATCCACAATCCCTACACTAAAATTACTCAACTTGACTTCATGTGATGCATATTTCTGCCTTGTCATGTAACAGATTGTGTGTATGTTATATTTCTGCTAGGACCATCTGACCTTGGATATTAAATAAAAACATACTAGACCAACTGAGAAACATTTAATACATAAATTTATACCCATTGAGGTATTAAAAATTCAGAGGAAAAATAAATATTTAAGATGGTAAAGGAGGTTTACCAAATGTTTTAACAGCTGCCTTTAGCTATAAAGACATGGGAATGTGTTCAGCAGAGTAATACTTTCAAAATGCAGCAAACAATTCATGTGTGGTAATGTGAAGTGAATACAACTTAACACAGTTTTAAAAGGGCTTGCAGGTGAAAATGCTAAAAGTTGGGTCAAACCATAGATCAAAAGGGACACTCCATACTACCACATGGCTTTCACTGTTATAAAGACTGACGGTGTGCTCCAAAGCAGAGTCTACTTTGATTAGAACTGGGCAAACTGTGACGAGTGAATAATGTGACAATTTTAGGCCATTTTGTTGTTCATGAACTGCTTGCCAGTGCATCTCATTTGTTATGAAATTGTTTCTTGTTTGTTGTTCGGTGAATAGATTTTATATACACATTGGATTCTAAGGTTATTCATGAGCTGTTCATCGCGAGATATTCACCTCTGTGCAGGAGTTCAGCATAAAATGTTTGTGTAGATACATCTTTGTTTTAACTATTTTGTCATTGGAGTTTTTAAGTATTGTCAAGTCATTTTATGTATCCCCCTTGTATTAAGCCCTGTTACATAGAAATAGAGTTAAATTTTGTAGAACAGTTCCTCGAAGTAGGTAAGCTAAAGAAAAACCTCTCTGTACCCTTTATTTTTGGATTGCTTAATTGATTGCCCTGTGGAGTGAATGAGATGTGAATGGAAAGGCATGGAAGACAAGCATCTCCCGGTCCTTGCAAGGGTTGGAGAAGGTAGATCCAAGACCAATGAGAAGAACAATGGAACCTGTGAAGTGGGCCCACTGAAAGAAGACTGGACATAGGGACACCTTGGAAATCACCAGCAAGTGCCTGCCTTTGGAAGCACCACTCAGAAGAAGGTGCTAAATGCATATTCATAAGATTGCTCTCCCAGATTATGCATATGCATGAGATGGCTAACTGGTGTCAACATGCGTGAGAGAGGACACTATAAATGGCAGGCATCTTGCACAGGGACCCCGGTCTTGTCTTGTCAGCACTGGAGCACCGATCCAGATCAGCAGAAGCCCGGCTCTACTCGTCCCCTCTCTAACTCACCTGGCCAGTGCAGGTAGGGGGAGCAACTATTGGTAACAGCAACAAGACAGGAGTGTGCGTGTGTGTGTGCGTGCGTGCGTGCGCGTGCGTGCGTGTAATATATCATATGCATGTGATAAGTATTGATTGCTATATGTGTATTACTAATAAAGGCAGCGTTTTGCCTTTTCCCCTGAAATGATCCCGTGCAGTACTCAGCAATTGGAACCCCCTAAAGTCCTATTTTTCAGGAATTAAGAGAGATGTAAGTGATGAACCAACCTTATATGACCATGTGCATTGGGGTGAACTTCACCCCACGAGACATAAAGAGGTATGAGAAGGCCAAATTGCTACCTGGCTTCTGATCTGCTGGTTACATGTTTTTATTTAGTGACAGTCTCTAATTTTAGCTTAGAATTGGAACAGAATAGCTGGAGTAAAATTTCTGAATACAATAATTATGAACACACACATTCGCTCACTGTTGTATTTGAATCTTTACCAACCCTTTTCATCCTCCAAATAAAAATGTTTTAACTCAGACACTCATGTACATGCAACTTCAAGAGGAGGGGAGAGAGTTAAAAAAATGCTGTGTTGTGAGTAATGAAGGTCAAGATGAGGGCAGGAAAATGTATAAAGGAGCAGCAAAGCAAATGCAGGATCTATGAGTACTGCAGCCTTAAACAGTAACTTATGCACTGATAATTTACATCTGATTTACAGGTCTATTAGTTCAGCTATTTGTTAAAAACATCATACCACAGCAACTGCTGTTTCACACCCGAGTTATGTTATCTCCAAGTTACTATACCAAATAGCTTCTTAAAGAAGCACACAAAGATTTCCTGAGACACATGCTCATTCTTGGTGCAACTGAGAATAGCTGAGTGGCTAAATGGTTTGAATGCTGGGCTGTGATCTCTGAAGATTTTAGACACGTCTCAGGGCAAATGCAAAATAGGCCTGGTGGCCTCCAACCTGCACTTGCAGGTAGAATGGAAGCAGCAGGACTGAAGGTTGTATGGGGAAATATAGTCAACTCCTGCCAGCACTACTGCTGGGTTTAGCCAGTGCTATCAGGTCCTCATGTTACTGGGTAGCAACAGACCCTGACAATTTTTATTAACGGAACTAGCTAGCCTCATGGCACTTCATGTACTAGGGGGAACGTGTTTGGTCTTAAAGCTATCATTCCTTCTGCTAATTTAATTAACGAGGTTTAGTGCTTGATAGGCAGCGTATTGGAGAGTGGATTAAAGCCTTAGCATTGCATCTCTCGCCCTCCTGGATGACAGGAAGGATCCATCTTGGCTGTTGTGGGATTGGCAAACTGAGAGCTAACAGAAGAGATGGAGGACAAGAATGAAGAAACACCAGTGAGTGGACATGTGACTTAACTAACCAGCCCTAACAGCTATGTCTTGGGCTGATGAGAGTCCATTTAGTGCGTGCCCTACATTGGGCAGGCGGCTGAGGACACAAACTCAGGAATCAGAAGCTTGAAACCTGTTTTGTCCTTTCCCCCCGCCCCCAAAATACCATCACAAACAAAACGGTGTAAACCGAAAGCAGAAGACAATAAAGGACAACGGGCCTGAGCCAAAGCCAAACTCCTACCGATGCAATAGAGCTATGGGTCAGATCCTTAAAGAAGCTTAAAGGTTGGAGCAAGATAAATAACTAAAAAGAGCAAATGACTTGCAATGATTTATCATCAGTTCTGAACTTATAAAACTATCGTGGAAGACCTTATCCTGGAGACCCCCACTGGCAACAAGATAGAAGATCTAAACAATACTTCTGAATTGATCTGAGCCTAGTATATGAATATTTAACTTGGCTTAAAGCCACTGGAGCACAGTGATCATGATGCTGCATTTAATCTAGCCCAATTTAGCATGTCTTTCGACTCTGAATATTAAATATGGAAATTTCAAGCGGCAACAATGTCTCCACAAAGAACAAGATGGATCAGCAAGTGATTAAAACAGGGTTGTTTTTGAAACCTTGAGTAATTAAGACCCTGGACAATTGGGATGATAAACTTGCTGAATACAGCCAACATTCAGGGAAGTCAAATTAGGTGGAATTCAAATGTATTTTAGGAAGTTGTCTTTTAAACAAAACAAATAGCTCAGTACTTCTGTTTTCTTCCTGTTTGTCTGCTCCAAAGAATCATATATTATAAATCTGGTGCCTACATGTAAATACCCAGCTTTTTGGCATAGATATGCCTGGCTCCAAGGTGGAGTTAATGACTCAATAAAAATATTCATCATGCATCACCAGTCTTTAAAGGTACCATACACACACCACAGTCCTTGCCAACAATCACTACTAAATGACTGGAATTCTGAATGCCCATATCCATTAGATGCATTTATTTTCTGGAGAGACCTTGAATATTCATCTGCAGACTCTACATGGAAGGATAAAATCCACAATTGTTATAATGTTTCTGAAACTAATAGAATAGGAGAAGGGAAAATTCATTGTATCCAAATTATATAAAAATAATCTGTATTTTTACCTCTTGGCCCATTTCCATACTGCAAAGTTTTGTTGACTGAGCTTTGGCATCAACCATAACATTAAACATGGTGCATATTGACTGAGGGACTCGGAAATCTGTTGATCGACTGGTTTTTTGCAGCTTTACTTCAAATGCAATCCTGGTTCTATTAAAGAAAGTAGGAAAAGACCATTTCAGATATGATAGCTAGTAATATGTGGAACACAAGACTTAGTGAAAGAGAAAACGGATGGCTACTATAAATGGTAAAACACGATTACTTCTAAGCCGCGTCTACACGTGCACGCTACTTCGAAGTAGCGGCGCCAACTTCGAAATAGCGCCCGTTACGGCTACACGTGTTGGGCGCTATTTCGAAGTTGAAATCGACGTTAGGCGGCGAGATGTCGAAGTCGCTAACCCCATGAGGGGATGGGAATAGCGCCCTACTTCGAAGTTGAACGTCCAAGTAGGGCACATGTAGACGATCCGCGTCCCGCAACATCGAAATAGCAGGGGCCGCCATGGCGGCCATCAGCTGAGGGGTTGAGAGATGCTCTCTCTCCAGCCCCTGCGGGGCTCTATGGTCACCGTGGGCAGCAGCCCTTAGCCCAGGGCTTCTGGCTGCTGCTGCTGCAGCTGGGGATCCATGCTGCATGCACAGGGTCTGCAACCAGTGGTCGGCTCTGTGGATCTTGTGTTGTTTAGTGCAAGTGTGTCTGGGAGGGGCCCTTTAAGGGAGCGGCTTGCTGTTGAGTACGCCCTGTGACCCTGTCTGCAGCTGTGCCTGGCACCCTTATTTCGATGTGTGCTACTTTGGCGTGTAGAC
Organism: Carettochelys insculpta; assembly: GCF_033958435.1. NCBI lineage: Eukaryota > Metazoa > Chordata > Testudines > Carettochelyidae > Carettochelys > Carettochelys insculpta. The sequence continues at coordinate 45,747,008 of NC_134147.1, read as the reverse complement.
GTTCCCTCGCAGCACCTATTTCGATGTGGTGCTGCCCAACGTCGAAGTTGAACGTCGACGTTGCCAGCCCTGGAGGACGTGTAGACGTTATTCATCGAAATAGACTATTTCGATGTCGCTACATCGAAATAAGCTATTTCGATGTAGCGTGCACGTGTAGACATAGCCCTAATGTGTTTTATTAAAAAGCACTTACCAATTTAAAAAGAAACGCACTGTATGGAATGTGCTATGGATGAAGTGCATTCTGGTCTCAGAAAAAACACTATTTTCTCATAGTTGGTAAACAGTGTGACGAGATTAAAAATAGAAGTGTTAAAAATGTACACCTGTTATTTGGACTGTTTTGGCTACTTTATACCTACAGTTGAAATGCAATCAAACAGTAAACATGATAAATTAAAGGAAATTCTCTCTGTTGTTACATGGTACCAAAACCAGATGATACAAACCTCAGAATTACTTAACCGGAAGGCCATTACTGGATTCTCAAAATTCTGTCTTTTTTACAGTTATTGCTTGCCTGAATCTTTCTTTAATTCTCATAAATGTTCCTGTAAGTTGTTTCTTATATACAAATACATACCAGGATACCTTTACAAAAAGTCAGTTGTTAAACAGGGCATGTGTATAATTATACATGTTCAAATTCTGCTGTCCTTGCTAAATTTTACTCGATTAAAATCTGCCTGGGAGTTAAATTTTTAATTTCAAAGATGAGTTTTGTCTGACGAAGGACTGTAGGATTGGGTGACTATAATTCTTAAATCCTTGGCTGTAAGTAGTTCCAGTATTTCATACTTTTAGCATAATGAGTAATATCCATCCCGATTTCTAAATTTTCCAAATGCAAAATGTTAGAGGGACTTTAGAGTTAATGGGGTAGTATATTAATTATTAGAAATACAACACAGAACCATTACATTAATGGGTCTATATTAAAATATTCATATAGGACCCCGGAATTTAAAACAGCAAATAATATCAATGACACCTAATACCTTTGACTTTCCAGGATCAGAAAGGGCTCAGCAAATGTAGGCTGATATCTATAAATGAAGCTCATGATGCTGTAATCAGATCTGTATGAGCACATGGACCTGTCAGCTTGACTCTGATAGCAGACAGGGCCTTGTGAAGGGAGCTCATTTCCCCCACACTGAGCTGCAGCGACTTGTGAAATGTGGCAGCTGTTCAACCGTGCACAGTAAGAGTGAGCTGTAGGTTAGAGGAAGAAGTGCAGAAAAATGCCACATTGAACTGGAATTGCTGGGGAAATGCGGGTGGGTAGAATGAGCCAAACCCCCAGGTGGTATAACCAGGGAGCAAAACATCATTGGCTTATGACAACAACGGATTGGGCCTGAAGCAATTATTATTACTGTACTCAGCACCTTTATGTTGGCACAAGGAAATGGGAGGTTTAGATGATCTGGACCATGGTTTCTTGCCTCCCTGGAAAGATGAACATGATCTGTCCTACTTCTAAAGCATCTTCATGAAGTGTTCTCAAATTACTGTTAATATATTTAAAAGGGAAACCAAAGTATGCAATGTAAGTACTCCAAGGTACAGGGTACCCTAAGTTACTCCCCAAGCTATATAAATGTAAGATTTCTTGATTTTAAAAGAAAGAGAAAAGAAAAGTCATGGTCCTGGACGTGGGAGGCACACTGGATGGCCAAAGCCAAGAAGAATCTGTATCATATGTACGCATGCTGGTAGATGAGCCAATTTAAAGCAAAATCATGGAGAATCACAAAAATCCAACACCACTGAAACAGCAGAGAAAGCCAGAAACGAGGGGGTGGGGGTGGTTGCTGCCTTATTGTGAATATGCATTTGCTACCACCTACATTTAAAAGATGTTGCCTTTTTGAGGTCACCAATTCGCAGAGATAAAAAGTAAGCTACCACTATATGCTATTCTGGATGAGAAACAGTTGAGGTTCAAAAAGAATGGTGGCTGAGGTCAAGTCGAAAGGAAAAGTATGACCATCTGATTTTTAATAACACAGGGTAACCCCACTCCAACAATTTCTTGTGAGTTGCGACTAGACCCCCGTCCAGCTCTGTTGCTCAGACGTACCTCTTGACACAAGACTCGATCATGTCACTTGCCATAAGTTTTAGACGCTGTTCTAGGTGCTTTCCAAATTCTTCCTCAGGCCAGTGTAAATCCCGAATGAAGGTCTGTAGAGCATCAAGTTTCCAAAACAGATCTTCAGAGGTTCCTGATCCATTGCTGGCAGAGTAAAATGAAAACAGATGTCACCCCCAGGACCATGCTGTTGGGAACCTGATGTGGAGACCATTCTTGTACAAGTTTAGGGCATACAGCAGCTTCATACACAGAACAACACTGGGTCATCTCCAGCATCAGGCTTGTGAGTTTTACCATACATTTGCCTAATCTACCTTTCTGTTTAAACTCACAAATCTCTCCAGACTAGATGATAAGACAAAATTATGAATTACACACATTAACTGGAAAAAAGTGTGTATGGTAAAAATCAGCCTTAGCTAATAACCACATGGACATATGTGATTATTCAAAATTAAGGCTCAAATTTGCGGCAGAAAACCCTTGACTGACAATAACTACAGTACACGAATGTATGCAGTTATTCAAATTTAGGGTTTCATGCATTTTTTTCTCTTCAAATGGTATATTTTTAATTTTTCCCCCAAGGTTACCAGGTAAAGGACAGTGCTAACAAGTGGTGAGCGAGGACACACCTTATCTCTAGAACAGCTGGAAAAAAATCAGGGTAAGTCAATTGCACTGAGAACACTAGACATCTCATATGAAAGAGTTTTGATTAGGTTGACTACTCCACCTCTCATAAATCAGCCTCTTGCGAAGGCATCTCCAGAACAGCATATTTCTCTCTTTTTTAATTTTGTAATTTTTTTGTTTTTTTACAATGTCTTTGGTCTGTTGCAAAAGTCTGAATTCTTTCCAAAGTGCATAGTCTTACCCACTCCTCTGAACAGATGGGACGCTTCGGGCTTGTTGTGTATAGCTACTTTGGTTCTTTTCAACTATAATTGTGCCTCAAACCTCCACTTACAGAATAAAATCCAGGCCTTGATTGTGTTTTGTTGGTGCAGAAAAATTTATCTATAACCTTTTTCTCCCTCTCTCTTTTTGCATGACAATTACCAAGAGATCTTCAACAGCTTTAACCCCTTCCTCGCATACCACTATTGCTAACACAGTAATTGATAAGATGTTTAACACACCATGCATTACCACTTGTGCTGACATCGTCTATAGAAACAGATGAGGAAGGGTGTTTCTATTGTGACAGATGCCAGCTGCATTGAGTTAATGCTACAGAGGAAAGTAGAGCTGATGCATACATGGCTACTGCCAGGTGAAAACCATACTCCCAACATGCTAGAGGGGTCCTGAGAGGGCTTGCGCTAACAAAGGTAACAATTTGAAGAACAAATCACCTCAGAAGTAGGAACAGACGTATCTGACACTAAGGGAGAGGTAACACTGAAACAAGTCCGTAATAATGAACGGTGAGTGAGTACAAGGGAACTGGGACACTGAAAAGATAGAGAATCAGGCATTTTCTTAAATGGCATCGTTAGTCAAAACGCTATTTTCTGTCACTTCAATAGCATAGCCCTGAGAGTCAACTTATCCAAATTTGTAGTTTCTTCTGTTTGAGACCTATGCTTGGGAATAATTAAACTTTTTCTAATTTAATCCCAGTTTTGGAACTGAATGAATTTATGTTTTAAATAATTAAATACACATGAATGCAATAATTGGTATTTATTACAACAACATTATGACACCCATCTGGTTTCAGAATTTTTAAAAAAAAAAAATACTCTCAGTATTTTTTTCCCTTCTTTTGAACAGCTCATAATTAGGTTTTCCTGGGACGAAAATAATATTCCGTGTTATGTCCAAAATACTGTTAATTGTTAGTGAAAAAACACCAACATTACTTTGATCACACAGAAATTTGCAAAATGCCTGTCACACCTAACCTTTAGTTCTATTAAAGGTAATTGTCAACTTTGCAGTCATGTCTTGATTCTTATCTTTTCAAAAACAAGATCACAGAGCATGCACCGGGAAAAAAGTAATACACTTTCAAGTATTATTTACAGATACTGCCTAATCTAGCCTTTAATACAGTCAACTTAGCATGAATATGAGTTGTATTTCTTTGAAACATAAATTATTCTAATATTTCAATTTTTTTAAATAAAGTCATTTGCTTTGCCTCCAGTTCATTAGTGTTGCTTCCCAAAATGATACCTCTGCATAGAATCCAGGTGTAGATGTAAATTAAGTGGAGTTTCCTGTACCCGGACCATTGCCCCATCTCTGCCACCCTTCCAGCTGAATAAAAAGTCTACATTTATTATTAATATGAGGCTTTTCATTTTGGGGTAAAGTGCCCATTTACTGCTAACAGAAATAGTTAAATAATTCAATAAGCGCGTCAACCTATCAGCAACTCTGGTATAAGAAAAAGATCAATGCATGATGTAGATTTGTCAGACTCCATTTGTTTTCAAATCTAATTTAGATTGAGCAGAGTACTGGTTTACCAGGCTGCGTGTAGCATACTAAGCAGATAAGGGAACCTAGCAGCAATTGTAACACTGCTTCGCTTTCCCTATGAGGGCATGTCTACACAGCACAGTTATTTCGGAATAACGGCCACTGTATATATAATTAATTTCAAAATAGTGGACAGCTTATTTAGATTCTGTAAACCTCACTCTATGAGGAATAGTGCCTGTCCCAAAATAGATACTGTGAAACAGGGGCTGCATAGATAGGGAATGGGGATATTTCAAAATAAACTATTCCAGAGTAGTTTATTCCAATATAATGCTGCAGTCTGGACATAGAACACTGGTTGCAAGTGCCTATCTTTTACATGCCTCCTGGGGATCTAATCCGAAATAGGCTCTCTTGTGTGTGGACACACTATTTTGGAGTAAGTTTTGCTTATATTGGGGCATCCCTGTAACCACATTATTTTGGAATAGCTTATTGTGGAATAACAACTCTGGAATAAAATGTTCTGGAATAACTCAGTCATGTAGACATGCCGTGAGGGAAAGAACAGACAAGGGGAATGGGGACGGATTAGCCAGAGCACTGCTTATGCCACTGTGGACACATTGCTGCACGTAGGTGCTAGCTGCGGTTGAGGTAGTGTGTGTACATCTGAGCTGGGAATTAGGCCTTCCAGCAGCTATGCAGATCAACCCTGAGGTGCTGCTGCTTGTGTCTGATGCATGTGTTTAAGGCCAAGATTTCGGGGAGCAGATAAGCACATGCTTAAATGTTACCCTTCCTGGAGCATGAAGGTGGGCCTTGGTGCTTTACTGGAGAGGCATAACATGGCCTTTTGGAGTACATGAGAGAAGAAAAGCCAGAGAATGGATGGTGGCAGGAGTGAGGAGAGAGTACAAGTATCACCTATTAAAACAAATTGGCTATCTGGAGTGGTAATGGTAACGCTGCCCTTTTCTCAGGAGGGAGAGGTGGTTGGGAGGTGGGATCTCATGGGAAGTGAGGTGGACATGTTAACAGTGGCAGCAAGGAGGGGGGTTTCTGAGTCAAAGCACCAGGGTGTGCATACAGCCTGGCTGTCAAAAAACAAAACAAAAACCTGACAATCAGACCAGATGGCTCAGGAGCCGTCCAGCATCCTGTGCTTTGTCTGGCCGAGGCTCCCCTTCTCCAGCGTGACAAAGTGCTGTCACAGTCCAGCAATTTGAAGTAAGACCGTAAAAGTCTCAATTTTAACGCGAGTAAATGTTTTTAGAACGACTGCCCAAGACTCATCAGCTTTGTCTGTCCCTTTGGGCACCAATCTCTAGTGCTGCCCAAGAGCTGTGACTGTGAAAGGGGCATTCTCACCACAATTACAGAAGTCAAGTTACCTATACTAAACAACTGGCATCTGTAATGCCTCTTCCTTGAGTCCATACCCTATATCACAGGACAGTCACAAGGTTTGTGAGGCAGAGGAACATAATTTCCAATGATTACATATGAGTGTGGTCTCCGTTTGTCTGCAGTTGACTCAAGACAATCAAAAGATTTTTATGTAGAGAGGCTGGGATGATGGTTCTAGAATTCAGTTGCCATTTAGCTCGCGAGATCAGGCAGAAGCACTCTTAAGAGTGCCCCCACCACCACCTTTGTTTGTAATGTTGTACAAGCGTTCCAGGCAATAAGGAACTTGCAGAAAATAAAACTCACTTTTAGATCTACATCTGGTCCATGGAAATTAGTCAACTTGCACTGCAGTTTGTTCTTGCTAGGTTTTGAGACATATCTCATGTTTTATGTACGGTAGTTTATATTCCAACAGGAGTACAGCCCACTGTCAACAATTATTTTGTGGAGTGAGATGCTTGCTCAAGCTTCCAGCGGGTGTAAAACAAAGTCTCAATATTTATAAAAACTTATAATGTACATGCCAGAAATACATACGGGCTGCCTCATTTAGTAAAATATCTAATTATCTATCTCTGTCACTCTTTTAAAGTTATATATAATGCATAGAAACAAACAACACATATCCATGCCAAGATTATTTAAATTTAAATGAGATCTAATGTGAACTCAATACACACTCAGAATCATATATAGCAGCCATCCATGACGGTGCAGAAAAGCTAGGCATTTGTGGGATGCCTAGTGGGATGTTAACTGGTAGATTTGGTACTTTAGGGAGATTCACATTTGGTAGATTCACATTGGGCAGATTACTTGTTAAACTCCTGTGGAAGAAACAGACAGAAAGAAAAATACCATAACAGTGACAATGCAGATGCAGCAGAAGCACATGACACCCATAAACAAATCTGCAAAGTTCACAGCAAGACAACAATCAAAAAACTAAAGCAAAACATTTCAGGAAGAAGCATGAGTATGGAAGGCATAAGTGTGGTGGGTTTTATTTAAGTCTGCAATAAAAAGCGACTTACTGAAAAAAGTCAACCAAAGAAGAAAAATCACAAAGCAGCAAATTAACCAACTACTCAAACGCCCACACCCAATAATTTAATGTATAGGTCTTGATACAATTTCAGTGCACAGACAGTAGCTTTTAATTTAAAATGCTAGAACACAAGGAAGCAAACCTGAAGTTTTATACCAACATTTAGAGTGGATAGATATCTGAAACAACTACACTGAAAGACCTATCAGGAATTTTAAAGGTTTTTGTCTTGGAGTCAGGATTCAAAATTGTAAACACTGAGGGTGAAACTGTGGCTCTGTGGAAGTCAATGGTAATTTTGGCATTGAATCAGAGAAGCCAAGATTTCACGCTTATGGAAACTCCCCACTGACCCTGTTCTCTCCAAATTTTACTGAAATGTTTGCTTTTAGAGCACATGAATGCTGCTGTTCCATGAACTGGACAAGAGAGATTCTAAGCCTGCACCTGTGTGCTTGTATGCAGACCTTTGTGGGACTCCACAAGTGCATGATTGTTAGACCTGGGTCTAATGGTCATGGAGGAGAAACACCTAATAACATACATGGATATCTAAGTGTATGTTTTCAGTGCAGTATGCAGAGAATTATGAACAGATCCCAAACAACAAGTATGCAAATGTTTCCTAGCCAGAAATGCAGTCACGAGATGTACTCAGTAGTTAAATTTCTTAAGAGTGAATAGAAGGACATTGTGAATTTAATAGCAGTCTCAAGATGCACAATTATTACATGAAAGAGAACTTTTAAAAATGATTTAGTCTACCAAATACAATGTAATTAAATATGTTACGCTTTCCAGAAACAATGTACAGTAAAATAGAATGCATGTCCACAATTTCTAAAACATCCAAAATATTTTAATGTACAAGGTCCCCGCAAAGGTAAAACAGTTACAATCATATTTTAAATGCATGTCATCCTAACAATATTTACATATAAAAGCTTCAAGGGTTTTTGATATATGGAACCTGTAGAACTTGGGAAATTTATTCCTTGAGCTATACGGGGTCAGCAAGAAATGAGTTATTTTCAGAAATATCTCTTTCTGTCTTTACATGGCATATTACGGCATAAACCAAGAAAATTCTTTATAGCCTCATTTCAGAGGCAAATCCAGAAGTTCTGCCTCAATTTTTATCATGTCTTTATTCCACTGGGAATTTGAGTAAAGAGACAGTAAAAAACTGAGTCAGGACACCGGATTTAGTGCTGTAGCAATGCATTCAAAGACACTTTGCTGTCAACTAGAATTCATGCTGTTTCAGACTCTTAGCCTTCAAACCTTATGTGATGCTTCAGAAATTAACCCAGCCTTAATCAGCTTAATCATGTTCAGGAACACGAACACATAGGATGGTCGCTCCAGAACTCTGCTTTCGAATCTACCCCCTATATAGCTGTTGTCTTTTACACACCTTTAATGGCGATTCTGTAAAACTATATAATTCTATGTTCTGCTCTTCCACTGGGATATTACATGAGCAATTTTCTATAGGTGCAAACACAATTTTGAGCTTAATTTCTTATTGAAAATCTTATTATATCAGAAAAGAAAGATAAACATAATTGTATTAATACTGGATATAAAATGGCTAATGCAATAACCAATTTAAATTCAATTATTACAAGAATTAGTCACTGCATTTCAAGGCACTGGTTACATAGCCCAGAGGCAGGATGACTTGGATTTTCATTCTTAGCCTTTTGAAAAAAGTCCCACGTCTGGGGAAAAATGAAGCCTCCTGTCATTTTGGAGTAAAAAAGATGCTTTCTCATTTATGTTTCTGTTAAATTTGACTTCATGCTATTTGCCTGTTGTTATGAATGAAGAAAGATACATAAGAGCCCTCTTGTGCAACAGAACTATCTAGTGCCCATTCAGACATGTATATACCTCTTAAAGTGAATATGATTTTTAAATGATACGCACATTCCATAATGTCTGAGAAACTGTTAGCTCTTTAGGAATGGCATGTGCATGTAGTTAATACTGATACTGAATACATAAAAATAGCAAGAGATGGGCAACATATAAATGTATAAGGAAGAGCAACTGAAAGAGATTAGCCAAATGATGAATACATAAATCAAAAAGAACTTTATTTTGAAAACTAAAAATTCAAGATACTTGATGCCATATTCATTAAAACATTGTAATAGTAAAGTCTGACTTCCCCAAGAAAATACTATACTGTATTCAACATTTAAACGTCTTTTACACAACACATTATTTTGCTGATGCGTTGTGATCCTTGTAAGTTACAACTTTTAATAGCAAAATAATGTAGTGCATGCTGCGTAATGTTAACACATAGGACCTGATGTTGAAAAAAAGGCCTCCCCCTTTCCATTCATTCACAGTTTTGCAGCTGATCTCATTTACGCACCTAATTATCTGATTTGTAGCTGCAAACAAGTAGTAAGACGTCAATTTCACCCATGTATATATCTGCCTGTATTTATTCAGGCCACAAAATTACAGGTACAAAGTGGAAAGCTGCTTCTAAAAATCATCCCATACCTATTTAATACAAGATATAAAATTTGCCCCCAATCCAACGGTGTGGGTGACCCTAAGATCTTTAGTGGCAGAGGGGTGGCTCCTCTATGAGGATTCATTACATCAGAGGGGAAATTCTGTCAGGCTGCACAGTTCATTTTATATTGTTCTGTTCCTGCTCATTCCTTCCCACAGTCCACATTTCTTCTATTCAGCCCTCCCTTGTTTATTGGGGGTCAAAAGACTTGCCAGGCCGCTGGGCAAGGTGGGGAGCAGCGGCTCATGCACTTCTGGAAGGGACGGGGCCTCAGGTGGAAAGGCCGTGGCCAAGGGCAGCCAGCCCTTCAGTGCTGCATGCAGGGCACCCCCACCCGGCAGATTACAGAGCTGCCAGGAGCATACTGTTTGGTGCTCTATCAGCAATTTAAAGGGCTTGGGCCGCTGGCCACTGCTGGAGTAGTGGTGGTGGCCGAGAGCCCTGGGCCTTTTTGAATCAGGCCTTAGGGCAGTTGCCCCATTCATCCCCTCTGTTGGTGGGTCTGATTCTTTAGCAATAAAAACCTCATCACAGCCACAGTATGAAGTGACTAATGGCATTGTGACAATGTACCCTATGAAAACAAATTAAAAAGTTCTCTTTTGCTGTCGTAGTATTGATCACAAAAAACAAGTAAAAATGCATCAGCAGCTACAGCATAAAAGCCAGTCTTGGCAATTGATACAAAACAGTGTGGGGAGAAATCATGAAGCTTTCACTGAGTTTGCCCACCTAGGTCCAGAACTTGCAAATAACTCAGAGACTTGGTGGTGCTGAAATGCTCAGTTCTCATACATAATCTGAAATCACTTACTGATCGGCTACATCCCCTATTCCTCTGATTCCCCTGGAAATGTGATGACTCTAAATGTTGAACCAATCCAAGTGACAGTCATTTAACAAAAGCTCCAGTACCAGGGGCACATCAGAGAGGTTAGCAGCAACATCTGCACTCTCTCTAGGGCTTGACGTCTGGTAGAGTGGCGCACAAGAACTTTTTCCAGGCAGGTCACTTTTTCCCAGGACCAGCTCCTTGGCAGGACAATCTTCCCTATTCTGTCTGACTTGCTAACGTCCTTATATTGTTTAATTGGTCACAATTTATATTAATAGGAGAAGGTGTTTTTGTAAATAGTTTATAAAGGGTTAATGAATGATTAACAAAGGTTATCATGAGCAGTATGTGTTTTGGCTGGTTATAGGTCCAGGAGTACAAAGTGCTGTGGATAGTTATAAGCCATGGCTGTGGTAAGAATACCTGGTTCTTGTATAGCACATCTTTCCTCTATAGCTCTCAAAGCATTTTACAAAAGGGGTAAATATCATTAGCCCCAATTTACAAATGGGGAAATTGAGGAACAAGGGAAAGTGACTTGTTCAAGTTCACCCACTAGGCCAGTGACAGAGCTGGGTGGAGGCACAGTCCAGTGATCTACTCACTGGACCACCCTTTCAGGCTATTAGCCCCATTTTATCAATGGGGAACAGAAGCACAGAGAGAGTAAGTTGTAAACGATCTATCATAATCGATGGACAATTTATTACATCATCTTATTTTCCTTTTATAACCTGCTTACCAAGGAATCCTTAATACAGTACGACCATCTGGCAGTGTTCCCTCTAACTGTTAACATCCATCAGAGGAATAAATTTTGTTATGCGCGTCAAGGCATGTGAGCTGTGCACCACCCGTAGATATACACGCTGCCAGCTCTGAGTGTTCTGCTGATCAGTAGTGACTTCTAGAGTGTCACAGAAGATACTTTTCAGGCTGAGCAGTTTTCCCAGAAGAGGCCTGTGTAATTTCCTTCTAAACTAACTCAAAAGGACATGAGTCTGCTCGAGAGGCCCTCAGATGCTAAATGTTCTGTATGTGGGATGCAATTAGGTGTCTGGTGGTAGTTATGTATTTCAGAGCTTACCGAAAGTCTAGTGGAAAAAAACGGTCTGAATCCTCCTCTCACCTGACTTTAAATACTAACCAATCTGAGACCAGATCTGACACTCTGTGATAGGATTTGCTGTTTCATTTTCTCTGCATAGTTTTGCACCCACATACCAGCTGCGTAAACTGGTGCAGGGCAGGTAACCCAGGCTTTTAAGATCTGTAGCCAGGCAGAGCCTGTGCAAAAGAATCAGATTAAACAGCCCTGTGAAGTGAATTACATGGACATTTTTCCTTCGGTGGTTTGGATATTTAATGACATCTATCTTACTGTTTATATGAGTCAATGCCCAGCTAGAGCAGCATGAGGTGAACAAGTACCTAGCAATGATAACACAAAAATGACAGGCTGGTATATTGTTATCTGGCCAGGTTATGTGGAACCACATACTCAGGAGCGTAGAGGAGCCTTTTAGAAAGGCTGTGCTGTGGAGTAGTTTCTGGCTGTCAAGAGGTAACGAGATTTCACCCTCACAAGCTGATCTAAAGCTGGAGAGCAGTAGACATGTATTCTGCTTCGCCTCTTCAGGACAAGTTGAAAGCCTTTCTTCAAAGCTGAGGAAAGCTGCACAAATTTTCCCAGGGCAAAGATGTTCTATTGGTAGCAATATAATTTCCAGTGTAGCTTGCCACGTTACCATGCAATGGTGTAATAGGAGAAGGTCAAGCAAGCTGTCTTTTGCACTGCTGCAGGGCTAGACTTCTATTTCTTTCATCTTTCTCATGCATGTGAAAAAAAGGCAAATATGCTGCCTAGTCTGATCCTAGTGCAAAGGGGAGAGCCCAGCACTTTTAGGTCTTACCTCCTCCCTCTCACAAGCTATCAAGCACCCTTTTCCTCTCTTAGCCAGCCAGCTAAATAACCCCCAGCTCAAGGTGCAGAACCGTATTCTTGTGAATGAAAAAACAAGAGGCAAACGTCAGTGAGTAATGAATATTGTGCACTCATCTGAGAAATACGAAGCAGTAGTTACGAAGTGTCACCTCTGTAGAGCTGCAAAACAGGACAAACAGTCCTAAGAACTCAGCTGTCTGCTTGTGTGTATGGGGGCTGGAAAAGGAGGTGCGTAGTGGAGTTGGGGAGAGTAAGTAAGACACATTTGTAACACCGAGGCTGCTTAAAGGTTTTGGCTATGTCTGCCTGGGCAGCCTCTGTCAACAGAGGTCATTGTCGACAGAGAAAGCCTGGCAGTATCTCTGTTGACAGCTCGCATCTATGCACAAAGCCAGATCTAAAGAGCAAGTCGCTCTGTCGACACAGAGCAGCTAGACTGCCCAGCCCTCTCTCGACAGAATGGCTGACAAACATCTCTGATGGCTGATGGCTGGCAAACATCTCCGTCAACAGAGGTGTCTACACAGGGACTCTGTTGACAAAACACTGTCAACAGAGCCATTATACCTGACCAGGAACAGGTATAGCGCTGCCGACTGAACAGCTGAGTTTTGTCAACAAACTCTCAACAGAGTGCTTCAACCGTGCAGCCGCTCATAGAGTTTTGCCAGCAAAACACCATCTTTGTCAACAGAAGCTGCCCATGCAGATGCGGTCTTGTTGTGGATTCATCGATTCCAAGGCCAGAAAGGAACCACTGTGATTATCTAATATGATCTCTTGCACAACAATTCCTAGAGCAGAGCTTTTAGGAAATCATCCAGTCTGCTAAAGAACAGCATGCTGCTTGCCCATGATACAGAGAAAAAAGATTCCTTAACATCTAGTTCTGAACCATGACCCAAATGGTCGTATGAATGACTGGAATGAGAGCCCCTGTTTTCCTTCAGACAGTGCTTACTGTACGCTGTGTCTTGCACACATATATTCAATGCCCTCATGTCACATCTCAACACATTACCTTTCACAACTCTCCCTCTCTGGTAAAATTAAGAATGAAATATGTTAGTGAAAAAATGAGTAAAATGCATGTTTTCGTTAAAGGAACATCAGCTTTCCATGGACAGAATACACACTCCTTTTAAATATCCCAGTCCATTCTATACCACAGATACTATTTAGTTTGTTAATGTAAGATACATAGCGCTTCTTAATAAAGGTTGTGCAAAGTGCAACATCAGACTAAGAAAAGTTTTCATAACTTGAAGGCTACGTTAAAATTCCAGCATTAACATATGAGGAATCCTGTACTTTAAGAATGAAAGTGATAATGTTCCACATATCCAAGAAACTGACAAAACATTTCAAAACCCAAAATGTTGATAGAAAAAACATGTTTGAGTCTAAGGTTAGTTAAAACAAAGAATATTCATTATTTTAAAACATATTCAAGCCTCTGATTTAAACAGATAAAATAACAATAATTTAATTGTTAAATTAATTAATAATAATTAGATTGGTTCTATATGATGGGTATATGAAATGACTGTACGAATTTTATAACATAACCATTACTAAAATCAGACCGCAAAGTTAAAGCTTGTGATCACTTTAAAATGCTGTTTTACCAGAAGAAATGGTTTTGTAAAAATGTCATTTTGCCAGTCAGAAGATCACTGTCCTGTGTATTTTCAGAATTACCTCTACTTATTTTAGTAACCAAAACGAATTTTTAGTGTTTGAATCCTGTTAATGCTGCAAAGCCAAGGCAGGAAAGGGCTTTGACCTGGATTTAAACCTTTCTCATGTATTAGCACAACAGAATACTGAGAAACAGTCGTTCATCCTTGTGCAATCTGTCTGAAAAGAGGGAGTGCATGCGTGTGAACGAGGGCCTTATTTGGCATACGGAACCTTTACTGCTGCCGGTGATGTAATGGAAGTAAAGAGAAAGAAAGAATCATCATGATATTCCAAGTTGTTTAGAGGGCTGGGTGTCAGCCTAAAATCTCTGTTTAATGGTATGGCATCTCTTTTAGGTACATAAAACACTGACTGACACCACCTCCTTTTACCTAGTAGCTTTTCAGAGAAGAGCAATATCTTATATTGGATACCTTTCAGCTTGCTCTGTTATTTAATTTATTTATTTAAAAGATATGCTTCCTTTCCATAGATAACCATGCCTTTTTGGAAGAGGCATGACAGTATTCTGTCACACTTAGAAACTTGAGAAGTTGAAATTATGCTATACAATTGGCTTTGTTTTAAAGGACTTTATATTTTAAAAATTGTACAGATCTTAGACACACAGTTTGGTTTCTCAGTACATTAACTTCTTAGTTTTAAGCTGTCAGTTCTACAAGAGTAATAAACAGGTCTGCTCAAATCTTCTCTCATCCTCTTTGCACTAATTTCTGCTCTAGAGTGGTTTTACAGCACACCACGTTTATCCTGAGGGCAGATATTTTAAGATCTTTCCTGACCCCAGTTTAAAAGATGTTTATTTTGGAAAGCACACAGCTTTAAAGCAGTCTCTTGTGCTGGTACCCATCACAGATTGCATTTTGAAAAATATCAACCCAGCAACCAGAAGTAGTGCTGACTGACGAAGCACACCTCTGCACGATCCCTTCACAGGGAGGGTGTTAAAAATGAGTTTTCGGAATTAAAAAAATGCAGTAGTGACCCATCCAATGTAAAGGGCTGGACTGAACACAGTAAAGCGAGGTTTTTGTTCCACTTAAGAGCAGCACTGGAAAAAGGCTTTTTGGATTAGTTAAGAGCTAAAAAAGCCAAGCAAAATTAGAGGATGTCATATTTCTCTATTTGCATAGCTACAGTGTTCAACTTAAATCAGAATTGCAATAAAAATATCCACACATTGTTTCTTTCATAAGCCTTTAAAACCTGTAACAAATTAGGTCTTATGTTTTTAGGGTTGTACTAGAAAATATAAGGCATTTGGGGATGTCCAACCTAGTGTTTACTAATTCGTCTCTTACGAATCTCCATCCATTTGCACCCAAACTCCGATTGTATCAAAGGAGATTTCCTTACTTTACTGGCTCCCATGACTCTCGCTCAAAGCCCCTGTGAATTGATTGTGCAATTGAGGACTCCATCAGATCGACATATCTAACAACAAGTGGCGCAAACAGGTCTTGAAGGTGTTTGTGGAATTTTCCATTGCACAAATTATCTAGAATAGATAAATGAAAGTAGAGTAAGAAACGACAGTTACTAAATCCAACGTAACAACCCCCAAAATAGGGGCATTTTATTGAAATATGCTGGCTAATATAACGAAATCTTATAACTGGCATATGCACTGGGAGTCCTGAACCACCAAGATCAGTGATACACACAGCAGGGCTGAGCTGTTAATGGGACCAGTCGTACACTAGCTCTCCTCCATCCGTATCAAAATTAGTGATAAACAACTATGCACTGTCTGCTAAAGTATGCACATGAAACAGAGTGTGATAAACATCACTGCTGTGCAGGCTGGGAAATCAGGGCTTCATTAGAGATTCACTGCTCTTGCTCAGGAAATTATTCTTCTCCTAAGAGAAAACTCAAAAGTCATTAGAAGCTAAGTAAGGCCCTGATCCCACAATAGCCCCTTTTTGCAAGGCTGGGGCCCAATTTGCTAACCTGGATAAGATGGTGCTGGCACTGTGTGGGATTTACAAAAGCACTCAGAATTCACCTAACTCGGCTGCCACTACCGTTAACAGAATTAATATGACTGGCTTTAATAGGAACAGATGTAGGCCAATAGGGGATGCTTCCAGAAATCACCTATCAGCACACATCATAACAGTTCAGTCTGTTCAGAACACTGCCTACCTTGTTCTTTATAGTCCTCTTGCTTATAATGCAACATCATATAATTTACCTTATTGTACTTAATATAGAACCCAGATGTCTTTCCTGTCCTTTTCTTTTATTAAACTCTTTGAGGTGGGGATCCCATATTTTGTAAAATATGGTGCACATAGAGAGGCTTAATCAAAATAACAGTAATTTACTAACAATCAATAATGCACTTGACACCATGGGACCTGAGTGAATAGGACATTACAAAAGTTCTACTCCCAGACTTTAAACAGGAATTTATCTTTACTTAAATTCCTGAGCGAATGAAATGCAGAAGGAGAAGTTTTTGGGTTTCATATTCAAGTAAAACAAATAAAGGATATAACCCAATATTCCCCCCGATGGCAATCAAAATGTTAAACTGACAGATTTGTTTAAAAGGCCCTCCCCCCACGTGGGCTTTCCATAAAGTATGGAAAGGCCAGAAACAGCAGCAATAAGCTGGCAGACTTGCCATAGCAAAAATAAATGGTCAAAATACAATACATACAGTCACCACGGAGGAAATCATTTAGGAGCTGAAAAAGTGGAAAGCTGTCCCATGTGTCTGGGGGTTGCACCTCTAATGCAGCATCCATATCCACTGCAAACAAGGACAGGAAGGTTTCCGCATGTTCAACCATTAAGTCTGACCACCAAGCAAAGGCCTTAAAGTTTGGTAGGAAAAAAAAACAATAATAAAGAAATGTGTATTAGTCCTATTAAAGCACAGGAAATGAGACAAGAACCTTTACCTCAAAAACAAATGTGCATCCCATCATACCAGCTTTATTGTAAAGAGAACAGTGCTTTCAAACATTAGCCACTGCATATCCAGTGCAAATTGCATAAATTAAGAGCCTACCATTTTGATACAGAAATGTCTCAGAGCATATGTTCGGAACTGCACGCTAAGAATAATCAATTGTAGCATGACAGTGAAGGGGTCTGTTCAATTTACAATAACTCTCTAAAATTTTGTCTGGAATCATGCTATTTCCTGGAGAAGTCAACTAGTTCTTATACTAAGGGTCAGAAATCTGGGAGTTTCTTCACTGTGTTTGTGGGTTTTCTGCTATGTTTTTCAACGGTTTTAAAATTTATTTGGATTCACTATTACTGTTCATCTTGAAATGCTAGAAACCCGCACTTTTATAATCTGTCCTAAAATCTCTTATAATCTTATTTAGAAATATTTCAAGCATCACCAGTAAAAATTACTACAGCACCTTTCATTTTACATGGTTAGACATAAAGCTCTTTAGACTTATTAGCATCATTTCTAATGCCACTTACTAAGAAAATGTTTTTAACCAATTTCAGCACTATGTTACAGACAAGTCATGGTACCAGTATTAAAACATCAAAATCAAGCCAGGACTTTACTGAGGCACGAAACATATGTAAACTTGAAAACCAAAAAATATCAGTGAAGTAACTCATTTTCATGCACAAGAAACCCTTAAAGTTTACTGTACAGGTTCTCTGAAGTGACATTCACATCATACATGGCTCTGATGCGAATGTGTTCCAAATGCATGCATGCGTGTTTAGTAATCACTTCTGGCTGGGAACATGCAGTACGGCGGTGCTGTCCATAGGACTGTGTGCAGTAATTTTTAGGTGATAAGAAACTACTCAAAGATTTAAAGTAGCTATCTAAGAAATATCATCCATACTCTCCAACAGAAGGAAACCTAAACAATAGGCATCAGATCAGAAAAAGATGGAACAAAGAAGTCTGAAAATAAATGTGTTAGTTTAAAGAGAGCCTGTCAGCCAGGAATATGTATTTTTGCTGCTAGAAGGAAGGATGTTTTTAGCAGACGTGAATAGACAGAATGGACTTCTATCATTTTTAGGGCACGCACTGCAGGCATTGAAGTTCCGCCATTGACATCAATGACAGCAGCATTTGTTCATTCATCCTTATTATATAGCTTGTTTAGAATGTTGCAGAGCCTTACGTTAACCATCCATTAGACTAAGGAGGATGTTTTGCCCTATGCAGTTACCTGTATTTCACACCATAGCTGTGTCTACACGTGCACGCTACTTCGAAGTAGCGGCACTAACTTCGAAATAGCGCCCGTCGCGGCTACACGTGTTGGGCGCTATTTCGAAGTTAACTTCGATGTTAGGCGGCAAGACGTCGAAGTCGCTAACCTCATGAGGGGATCGGAATAGTGCCCTACTTCGACGTTCAACGTCGAAGTAGGGACCGTGTAGACGATCCGCGTCCCGCAACGTCGAAATTGCCGGGTCCTCCATGGCGGCCATCAGCTGGGGGGTTGAGAGATGCTCTCTCTCCAGGCCCTGCGGGGCTCTATGGTCACCGTGGGCAGCAGCCCTTAGCCCAGGGCTTCTGGCTGCTGCTGCGGCAGCTGGGGATCCATGCTGCAGGCACAGGGTCTGCAACCAGTTGTTGGCTCTGTGGATCTTGTGTTGTTTAGTGCAAGTGTGTCTGGGAGGGGCCCTTTAAGGGAGCGGCTTGCTGTTGAGTCCGCCCTGTGACCCTGTCTGCAGCTGTGCCTGGCACCCTTATTTCGATGTGTGCTACTTTGGCGTGTAGACGTACCCTCGCAGCGCCTATTTCGATGTGGTGCTGTGCAACGTCGAAGTTGAACATCGACGTTGCCAGCCCTGGAGGACATGTAGACGTTATTCATCGAAATAGCCTATTTCGATGTAGCAACATCGAAATAAGCTATTTCGATGTTGGCTTCACGTGTAGACGTAGCCCATTACTGCCAAGGGGAGAATCCCTTCAACAGATTCCCATTTGGTCTCCCTTGTATTCAGCTTCCAAGTACACAAGCATAAGCGCTATGAGAGTGAGGGTATTTCGAAATAACTTTCCTAGAGTGTATACAACGCAACTGCTCTTTTGAAAGAATTTCGAAAACGTGGTTGGCATATTTTGAAATTGGTAAGCCTCATTCTATGAGGAACAGGGCCGATTTCAAAAAGGGCATTTTGAAATAGCTGCTATTTAGACAGGGCATAGAGCATAGTGCATCCCATGGCTCCGTGTGGCTCTATTTTGAAATGCATTGTGTGTGTAGCAGCGTTATTTTGGAAATAAACTATTCTGGAATAACTCTACGCTGCTGTGTATACGTACCCTGTGTCTCCAGTTCATTATCCCAGTTTTATGCATCTCTAATTCCACTGACCTCATCAGAGCTATACCAGTATCAAACCAGTGGAAAAGGGTAAATAATATAGCCTGGTGGGTGAGAGTTCAGGCAATCCGTAGATGGAGTGTATACGGAAAGGAAAATCTTTGGTGCGATCCTAATTGTATAGATGTGGCCTGCCTTGCATGCTAGTAGAAGGATATGAAGGACAGGGAGGTGTTCCCTTTTCTACTGGTGCACCACAGCCCCCTCTTCTGAAGGGCTCTGGTGAGCAGCTGCTCCCACTTGCTCAAGTGGGCAGGACAAGGAGCCACACAGGCTACAGAACGGGAGAAACCTGGGCTCCATCCCATCACCATGCCCTGTTGCCTTTCTGTGCTGACACACCGGGGAACTCATACTGCATGGGATATAGGCCTCATGCAGTTCTACTTCCTCCCCAGAGCAGCACAAAGAAAACTGTCCAACACAGCAACACACAGCCGTGTAGTCTGGCCAGGCTGCAAACCGACATCTGCCAAGCATCCCTGATTAAAAAATCTGCTCCCGTGGATGTTCACTGAGTGCAGGGTGAGCGCAAAGACAGTCCTGCACTTTTGCTAGCGTGCTTGCTAAGCAGTAATTCTACAACTGCCAAGAACAATGTGGGGCAACTCAGAACAGCTGAGTGTGAACCAGTGCTGTTAGCAGCTCTCTCTGGGGTTCATGGGTAGAGAGAGAGAAAGAGAGATGTGAAAATGCTGCTTTTATGCGATGGTCTTTTTGTACAACATTCTCAAATATCTGATGCAAAAGTGGCAGGAATCTGTTCTGCTTTCCATGTCTGCTTACATTTTATCCAAAGGTAAAAAGAAAAAAAAAATAAATTCCATGGCAGTTGACAGTGTCCCTTTAAAGCCATTTTATTTAAAAATAATTGTTTAGAAGTATTGATACGTGTGATGCTGCATTTTGTCTAACTAGCTTTTTGTTCCTTAAGGATGTAAAATGCTGTCTCCATGTCAGGTTATTAGCAAATGGATCCGAAAGCTCAGAATTCCATGAGCAACTCTGGCCATGAGGATGGACAAAATCACTATTTTGGGGAGGAGAAAAATTTTTTCTCCAAAAAAATCCCAAGATATTTATTCCTGCAAGAAAACTTATTTTCATGAGAAGGAACTTCTTCTAAAGAAATGAACAACTATGTGATCACTTCTGAAAATCACAGTCATACTTGTATTTCTACTGGCATCATCAAACTCTGCCTTCAGAATTCTCCAACTCATGTCTCAGATTCCTTTTCCTCCCGCCCTCCAACCCCTGCTTCACAGCTAGGCAGGAACTTCTTAGAATGAGAACATCATCATTTCATTATTCAAAAACCTCTTTCAATTTTAGCAGCCATCTACTTACCTGCTTTGTTTCAAGTACGATTTAAGGGGAAAAGTGTGCTTTCTCAACAAACACACTTAATATTGTGTAGCTTACACACAGGTACAGATGTATATATGCATATCTTCAAAGGCTTAAAATACATATATACATATACATACATATACATAGAGAGAGAGAGAGAGAGTGAGATTAAAAATACACAAAGGCTTAGGTGTTATGACATTTACGATCATTTTTCCATGGGGAGAAGAATCAACTTTGGAGATACCCGATGAGAGAAAAGACATGAGTCTAAGCTCTCATATATTTTTGTCATGTACATACTGTCCAATGGAAATTTCTTCTGCAATGTTGTCTAGGAAATTTTATTCCTTATTGTGTCTAAAAATAAAACAATTTCTCCATGCTACTATTTTTTAAACTTTCTGCGTACTTTAGTGGCCATTATGGGGCTCTCAGACTTATTTTTATGAATTTTTAATGTGTATTGCAGGCATATTTACCTTCATGCACTTGCTAGAACAGTATGAGCTAATTTCAATATGCAAATGCTACTGATTTGGTCTAGATGGTGTTTGGTCCTGCCAAGAGGGCAGGGAACTGGACTTCATGACCTCTTGAGGTCCCTTCCAGTTCTAGTGTTCTATGATTCTATGATCCTGTTTTCTTGAGGGATATCCACCAAGACATACAAGTCATTCCTCTCAAGTTGTGGGTGGTCTGTACTAACTTTGGGTGAATAGAAAACTCATTTGGAGTAATTAAGCCTACAAGACAGACTTAATTATGTTGATATAAGCTGAAAATGTAGACAAAAAAATCTCATAGCAGATGAACTTAACCGTGATGTTTGCTTATAATCATATATGTGAGATACTGAGAAGACATTTCTAAAATGTCACCATGAGTAACATGCCTGATAACTCAGCTTGCACATAAATATCCCTGCAGGTGTCTTCTTTGAGTAAAATGCAGTTATTTTGCAAAATCTCATGAAATCTCAACAAGATAGTGCACAATAACAAAGGAATTAATGTGGCTATAGTTGTATATACCAAAAAACTCACATGATGAAACCACATTCAACCTATTCTTTTTCCTCATTGGAGTGAAATTCACCCTATGGGCAGGGATTAGCACAATTCCTAGCACCACTTTCACCCAATTGAGGGTATGTTAGCACTTTAATTACACACCCACAGCTTTCTCATGCTAGCTGACTCGAGCTCGGGCTAAGGGAAGGTTTGACTATGGAGAAGACATTTGGGCTCAGCTTGCAGCTGAGGACTTACGACCTTGCGAGGTGGGAGCATCCCAGAGCTTGGGGTGCATCTTTAGCCTGAACATCTTCACTACAATTAAACAGCCCCTTAGCCCTGGTTGCATGAGCCCAAGTCAGCTGGCACAGGCCAGATGCAGGTGTCTAACTGCAGTGTAGAGGGTCCTCAAAATAAGACTTCGTGTTGGCCCTCTGGACAGGAATGAATGTCCTCCTTTCCGATCACCATCCAAAGCAGGAGCTGAGTAGACATGCAATCTTCCTATTGACACAAATATGCGGTCTCTGATGAAACCCTGATGTTCTGAATCACGAAGCATGTTTTTATCTTCTCAATGCAGCAGACAGAACATGTGCCAGGCATCCTAGCCACTTGCCTCATGACTTGCTGGCATTAGGACAATAACTCAAAATAAAAGAAAAAAGAGCTCTTTCCTTCCAGTGTGCATGTATAATATGGGATGGTGATGAGTGGAATAAAGCATTATTTTCTGCAGACAGTCTATCACAATTCATATGTTGCTCTGTGGCAGTCTGCTTTTTCTGACTCATACAGCTAGCCTCCCAAATAAAAGTAACGATTATTTCACTCTTCACCAAAGTACACCACAAATTAAACTGGGCCACAGGGAGACAGCAGTGTGGGGGTTAGTGGGGGCTGATCCTGCTTGAAGCAGGGGGCTGGACTAGATGACCACCTGAGGTCCCTTCCAGCCCTATGATTCTGTGATATCTCTCTCTATATATAAATACTGTATATCTAGTACAGTATACATACGGACAAAATGAAAGGAAGACTATTACCATCCGGTTTAGTACTTATTTCGGTATTGCAGCGATGTACTATAGACCAGGTAAATGCAGAACAACATAGGTAAAGAACAGGCTGAGGAAAGATTCCAGGCAGGTAGGGTTGTGTTGGGATGTAACTGCAGTGCTTGGATTCATTGTCACATGCTTGAACTGGATACTGCCCCACCTTTACCCCTCTGTGGAGGGCGACCAATTCCACAAGCAGTTTCTCTGAAGTTGCTGTTACATTCCTTGGATCAGAGTTACAAAGCAAGGATAACCCAGGTAAAATCCCATTAGGAAACATGGCACCGAGAGGGCATGCACAAAATATGACAGGAGGTGACTCATTTCATTCACTTTAGTCACATACCTCTTTCCCCTGACAGGATCATCCAAGATTGAATGAACAGTAGAAAAACAGGGAGGAAATTTAAATATGCAATCAGGCATTAGTTGGGACTCCTGGACTGTTGTGTTGTAGAGAGAAGTTAGATTGTACTGCAAATTTAATATACATTGGAATGATTTTTTTAGGTGACTGTGACATTTATTTTTATCAAACTTATTTAATGCAATATATAAAAATGTGAAGAAGAGAAAATAGCAAATGGTTATAACAACACTAAACTTATAAACAAATAAATTTTAAGCCTAAATTTTAAAATGGTCAGCTTTACAACACTTATCACAAAGTACTGAAATGATAGGCCTGATCCTGTATATATACTTACACACATGTAACTTTACTCATGTGAGCAGTGCCACCAAAATGCATACCTCATACCATCTCATCCAGGAGGCTATACACCTTAACTACTTGCTTGTTTAAGTGGTCACAGGATCAGGACATATACTAGTGAAGTCCTCCTCTGTTTTGGACTTAGTGGGATACGGATTTCCTGTTTAAATGCCCTATTAAAACAATAATTTTTCTCCTAGAAGGCTTTGAAGAATAAAGCTAAGATTCATTTTGCTGAGTGTTGGGTAACCTATATATTCAGTAACAGAGAACAATTCATTTCAGAGAACAAGCTGAGGAAGGAGTGGCAGACTGGAAAGCCGCAGTGAGTAAAAAGAAGCACTTAAGAAGATCATCATATTCAGTGACACAAGTACAAAAAGCACAAACAAAGAATTGTATATAGAAAAGAACAGACCAAAAATAGCTTGAACATTTGTGTTACTTTTTTTTTTTTGGCTACGCTGTTGAATGGTGACAAGTGAATGCTGCTTGGGTGTTCACTGAAACAGATTCATTTAGTTGGACTTGGAAGTACAAATTAATGATTTTTGCAACCAGTGATCCTTCCTGAAACTGGACAGACCTTACATCGTGACCAGTCAGGTGAATTGACCACATTCAGCTCTTACCAACACGCAGGTGGAAGGTTGCATGTTTGTAGACGAGAGCAGAATTTAGCCAATTTTACTTATCCTCTCCCCTCCTCTAAAAGCTGGCTTCCCCAAGTTTATTTCTTCAGAAATCACACTTAGACCCAGTTTTTCAAGATGACCAGGTGGCTTTAGCGGTGATATGAAGCCATGTGCTATGTTTCAAGTCCAGCACAAGGGATACCCAGCAAAGGGGACAGAGCTATTGAAAATCAACAACCTGTCCAAAACATGTCAGAGCACTGCTGCTCACCTCTGCATGGTGTTCTTCATTCTGCTGTAGAACTTCAATTACCAGTTCTGCCAGACGTATTGTATCTTCTAGCTTTTTGGCAGGAGTGACTAACCGGCCTACATTTTCTGTAGTACAAGAACTTGAGTTAAAATGGAGTGAAATATGAGAGGCTAGATGTATGGCCAATACATTAAGTAGTTTAAAAGTCCCATAATAGTTAACAATGCTAAAAAATCTTTTCATGCAAATGTTAAATGCTCTATAATTAGTACCGAGCAAACTTTAAAGCCACGTTTGTAATTTATATTATGAAAACACAGTGCTCCAGCTTTGATTTTCAAAATATGGTATGAATTGTTTTACTTTCCATTTTGAGTGGGTGACACTTTATTCATTCAAATGAGAATAGCAAATTCCCTAGAGACAGCATCTATCTATTAACAGTTGACAATATGTACCTCTCTGGGTAGACTGTGCTGCGAGGTATTCTATGTACATATAATTTTTAGAGTTGTGTTTAAATGGAGATTTTTAAAAACAAGTTGTTGAATATAACAGTGATACATTAATTTTAATGATATACAGTGCATGTTCTTAAAAAAGATCCTGTTGTTCTGAACAATTTTACCCAGATGAGATATTTTTTATTTATTTAATAGGGAAGCTGGAATCTGTTAAAAATGTCAAACTTGTAGCAACTTTGCAAGTGGACCCAACTATATAGAATAAAAGTTGCAGGTCCAATTCTCCACTGGTTACTCCCAGATAGCATTAAACTGAAAACAAGGGATTTATGCTTGGGAAAATTTGGAAGGGACACAGAGGTAAATCAGCTGAAGTGTTTATAGTTACAGTTTTATGGGAATATATTATTTTAAAACAAAAAATCTCTTAAAGAAATCACAGATGCAAATACTGTAGTAAGGTGGTGAAAATGCAGAAATATTTCATACAATCTTGCAGTGTTTTCCAAATCTTCTACAACGAATTTAACCTAATGCTTACGTGCATCTCAAAACCAGGCTTATGTATTATATACAGCAAACACACATATTTTAGAATATTTCATTAGAAATAAAAATAAATACATAAACTATACCATTCACTAAGGCCTTGTCTACACTTGCGTTCCTCTTTCGAAAGAGGCATGCAAGTGGGGAAATAGAAAATGCAAATAAGGTGCCAGTTTACATATCTGGCACCTCACTGGCATATTCTTCTTTCGAAAGAACTTTTTTTTTTTTTAAGGAAGAACGGTTCTCTCAAAGACAGGCTTTACTTTTGAAGGAGCTGCATCCACACCGCTTTTCTTCTTTCGAAAGAAGAATATGCAAATGAGGTGCAAGATATGTAAATCAACACTTCATTTGCAGTTTGGTTTCCCTCATTTGCATACCTGTTTTGAAAGAGGAATGCCAGTGTAGACATAGCCTAAATGACATCTAGATATCAATGAAAGAGTCCAAGGAACTGGCCAATGCTATGTTCGCACTAGCATTTTGTTGGTAAAACTTCTGTCAGTCAGGAGTGTGAAAATACTGCTCCCAACCTGACATAAATTTCACCAGCAAAAGAACCTGCACAGACATCACTCTCCTGCTGACGCTGCCAACTGGGGTTGGTTTAATTATGCTGAGCTGTCTTCCATCAGTGTAGGGTGGCTCTGTGGGAGACCCTGATAGCAGGGCAGCTGCAGTGCAGTATCTGAGCCTCTGTAAGTTTGTAGCGTGGACGTAGCCAGTAAGACGGGTCCCTAAGGACGAACGCTGGCGACTCATGGTTGTGAAATCTGACTTTGGGCTGGTCTACATGAAAACACGGTGGAAAGCTAATCTCAATTCACCAGACATGGGGATTAGTTAAGCTGCATTAAACCCCTTTGTGCAAGGCACTAGACTTGGATTTTCAAAGGTGACAGAGAGAATCAGTTGAAATTCAACTGGAGCCGGGTGCTGAATACATTCAGATTCCACTGAAAATTCAAGTCATCCCTGATTGAGTTAAACATGAATTTAAAGTTGAGCACAACGGTGAGCGCTTTGCTGGATGAGGGCCTGCAAGAAATATGACTTCCACCTTGACTCCCTCAAGTCTATGAGAGTTTTCATGTTGACTGTAACAGGACCTGCATTTCACCAGAAACATTTTTTTTTAAACATACCCCTATAGTTAGATGATTGCTAATTAAAAGGACCAGCCCAATATTTTCAGTATCAGAAGCCAAAAATTAAGGACCTAAGTTCGCTGTTAGGATCCATGGTTATGCCCTGAATTTTTAAAAAGGGATGAGCATCGAGCTCTGAAATCAATGGGAGTGATAGATGTTTGGTTCCTTTAAAAATAACATTTCTATTTATGCAGCACCAGGTCCCAGTCTCATAAACTACTTTTTGTGCAGAAGTTCTGATGGACTTAGCTCCAGATACAGACTTTAGGCTCATGCACTGCTCTAGTCTGAAAAATTTTTCTCAGGTTTTCCTTCAAAATGTTATCAAGCCAAATACTGAATAGAGAGTTAATTATTAACTCGTCATTTTTTTTTATTTTTTTTTATGCATGCAAATGCTTCAGCAGAGACACTGTTTTTCTTTATTGCAACAAGAGCCTAAAAAACTCTTCAAAAATACATGGGTGCTCTTCCACCCCACTGAAGTCAATAAGAGCTTTAACACTGACTGTAACGGCAGCATTATAAACCCCAGTAAAGTTTGTTCTTTCAGTCGTGGCAGTGATCTGTTCTGAAACACAGCTAAAAGACAAAAGTGTTAATAAGAACAACTGCTCAGAGATGCTGTCTTTAAAGAAAATATTTTGCTTTATCAACTTTGGCAGCCAGCAGATGTCAATCTTTTTTTTTCCCCCTTTACTTAAAATATTTCTCTGGGTACATTACTATACATCAGAATATTCTGCTGAGATAACTGGAGCACTGACAGTTAAGTGAAACGTATACCATATACTTCTCAAACATTTCATACAACATCGTTTAAAGCTCATACATATTCATTATTATCATGCAAAATGTTATGCAACAACAATGTTATTTTGTGCTGACGTTGATATTTGAAAATGTTGCATATGTCAGACATTGCTAGACAAAAAATGTGGACATTCTGAAATAAATGCTACTATTTCTACAACTCTAAAAACCTACATTGGCATGCTAGGTAGTTTAAAAAATCCTCACTGTAGGACTAGCTTCCTAATATTACACTAAGCTAAAACAATTTAAAAAAAACACTAAACTAGAAGGCGGTTGAATAAAAGAAAGGAAAAACTATTACAGTACTTGGTGTTTGTCTAGGCATGCCTTTGAGTATCTGATTTATCATGTTACGCTGCGTTTGATAGACTGGTGATGGCCCAGCTGGTGGCTTGGGCTTAGATGGACGAGCTGTTTGTGAGCGATGGAGAGAGACACACCAAAAGTAAAGAGACATATGACTTCATAAACAGTGACTAAAAGATGCAAACTTTGAAAGAAAAGAAAGCAGAAATGATAAAATACAAACTGAATAAGCTGATAACCATTACTTAAAGTATTACACCATTATAACATCATTTAATGACAAATATTTTTGAAGTCAGCAGATTCTACTGCAGCACAGGGCTTTGCAAGCAGGATGCTTAAAATTCAGTTGAATGCTAATTGTATTTCATGAAGCCACATGCACAAAGGAGTTGAGTATAATTTTAAACTTCTAGGAGTGTGAGAAATCTGACATAATATTGCCTTGTTTTTGCATCCCACGATGGTAAAAAACGTTACCCATTGAACATGCCCCAATGCTTATTTGAGGTTTAATATCAAACCAATGAACATAGCAATTAATTGCTTTGCAAAGCCCAATTACAGCTTTTAGACTTAAACACCACTGTTGGTGAAATGGAGCTATAAAATATTCTTGCATTCTTCATGTAATTTAAACATATAAAAAAATCTGTCACTTTAAAAATGTGTGGCTTCTGATTGTTTCCAGCTCATTTAATTATTTTCAAGTTGGAATTCTAGTGGCTTTTATATTCTGGGTTGAATCATATATAAAACTTGCCAGCTTTATCAAATATGTTACTTGCTATTCCAAATGTTAGAATACTGCAATCAGGACTTGACCCATCTGTCATATAGTTTACAATCTCAGCATAGGAAAGATGCTATGAAAATAGCCTTTCCTTCTGCATACACACAGACAAATCATATAGGATGGATATATCGCTGCTAACATTATTGTTATATTTAATGACATCTTTTTAATACCCAAATACTGTATTGTGATTATTTTAATAATTTTGTTTGTATGGAATCTGGCATATTTATCCGGACATTCTGTTGCCAAAAGTTCTTTCCATGTTGCTTGTGTTTTCTAAGGGGAGAGGGGGGAATTAGTTTGGCTTCTGGTTTACGCAAAGTGGATTTTTGTGTTTTTTTTTAAATTCTGATAGTGTTAATGAAATTATCAGAGTATAGAAAAATCTATTCTGATAAACAATCCATTAAAGAGTAAAAGTTTGAGACACACACCCTGCATCCTTTAAGATGTTAAATTATTTAATGTAGAGTCTCAGCTTGAAAATACTATTTTTTTCTGCTAATAGTTGAAAGGAGTTTTTTCTATCAGCTCCAGAAACAACTTGAATCACATATGTCATGCACCAGAGGCTCCCCGTCTCACAAACATTCCTTACATCCCCACCTAGTGAAAATTATGTGCTTTTAGGGAATAACATGACAGATTTTATTTCAACATTTCTACAGGACCTCAACTCAGCTACCTACTAATGGCCCTTAAATTCATCTCACATACGAAAAGAGACTATTGCATGGCAAAAAATTAGAAAAGGAAGTTTGCATAAAGATGGGAAGTAATTCTCAGACATCTATTATATCCTGACTCCCAGATGCATTGACTCGCTGTGTTATGGTAACATCTCTCTATGCAATTTAATGTGTTTGGCTCCCAAATAGTGTTGCAATGTGCCTGGTGTGTCAGAGCAACAGACAGTACCTCAGAATAGTACCAAAGCCAGAGGAAAATTGCTTCCTGGGAAGCTGGCGGCTCAAGTCCTGCGGTAGCGTGACCCTGCGCCACCTCAAATATGTTTTCAGCTATTGCACTACCAGTAGCTGAAACAGCCAGTCATGCATCTGATGAAGCGGGTCTTTGCCCACGAAAGTTTATACTCCAAAATATTCGTTAGTCTATAAGATGCCACAGGACTTTTTGTTGTTTTTGAAATATCTGTGGATTGCTCCAGACCTGGGTACCTGCAATGGCCCAGATGAAAGATATAGTTCAGGCTTTATTGGCTTCTGGGTCATGCAGCTGTTGGACAAGCCTGGCTAGTGCAACCTCAGTGGCTTTCTATGTTGTGGAAGCATCAAAAGATGAAGCAGAGAAAAGAAAGAAAGCAGAGTATGAAAAAGGCCTTCACGAGTCACTATTAAACCATACATAAAGGGGTGGCAACACACGTTGCCAGGCCCTGGGCAATGTGTGTTTGTGTGTGGGGTGGGGATTGGGGGGTGGCTCCAGCCCCTCCCAGGAGGGACAGGGCCTTGGAGAGAAGAGGCAAGACTAGGGGCAGCTCTCCCTCAATGCTGCCCAAACTGTGTTGCAACTCCCACTACCAGTCCTCGAGTATTGCCTGGACCACACCACACGTGGCTCTGGTGGTAATTTAAAGGGCCTACGGCACTGGCCGCTGCTGCTGCTGTGGTAGCAGCTGGGGCAACCAGGAGCCCTAGACCCTTTTAAGTCATGAAGCGAAGGGGCAACTTTGCCCCCTTTGCTCCGCAGTTGGTGACCCTGTATACAAGAGAGATTTGTGGTGCAGTTGTCAGCAAATTGTCCCAGTGTGGTTTCTATCCACAGCAGGGTAAGTGAGAGATTCCTCATGCAGCACCTCCAAATACACTTCAGTCCTACCCAGCTTCTCCTACTACAGCCTCCTCTTTGGGAGAAACCACCACAGCCCATTGCAACACGGGTGGTGCCTGCCATATATGAAGGCAGATTTATTATGATGAGGCCACACAACTCACCAAGTGAGTCACCAAGTGTTTGATGCTTTTATTTCTTTTACTTTTTAGGAGCCTTATCTTCTGCTGCTGCTTGAAGTCTGAGTAAACCTGCAGCTGGAGGGCCAGAATCCTCACCCCATCAGTGTGAATGGATTAGCTGTAGCTGTTTCTCTTACGTTTTGGATCAGCAGGAAGAAATCTCATCACTACTTCTATTCTGGTCTGATACTTTTCATGCTATTTCCCTCTGTGTTAACCCTATGACTGTAATGTAAGGAAATTGAGAGAAAAATTGAGAGAAAAACACACTTAAGCACATGCTAAACTTCAGGCACACAAGCAGCCCCACGATTTTCAATGCCATTAGTCAGGCACTTAGGCCATGTCTACACTAGCCCCAAACTTCGAAATGGCCACACAAATGGCCATTTCGAAGTTTACTAATGAAGCGCTGAAATGCATACTCAGCGCTTTGTTGGCATGTGGGTGGCCGCAGCGCTTTGAAATTGATGCGGCTCGCCGCTGCGCGGCTCATCCCGACGGGGCTCCTTTTCGAAAGGACCCCGCCTACTTTGAAGTCCCCTTATTCCTATCTGCTCATGGGAATAAGGGGACTTCGAAGTAGGTGGGGTCCTTTCGAAAAGGAGCCCCGTCGGGACGAGCCGCGCAGCGGCAAGCCGTGTCAATTTCAAAGCGCCGTGGCCGCCCACATGCTAATGAAGCGCTGAATATGCATTTCAGCGCTTCATTAGTAAACTTCGAAATGGCCATTTGCGTGGCCATTTCAAAGTTTGGGGCTAGTGTAGACATGGCCTTAATGTTACAAATGAGCTTAAGTGCCTTGCTGGATGGGGGTCACAGAAACCTCTCTATAGCTGTACACACATGCATACACACTAGTATTTGATTTTCTTCAAGCTTTTGTGATTTCTTCAAGCTTTTCAGCTACCATTTAGAGCCAGTAATCAGCTAGAACACCACTTATGGATGGATACCCAACCATTATGATTTTCACTAAATTCAACAGTACTATTGCCATTTTTTACTCAAGGTGGCAGACATAGTTTCATCACTTTGATCCCTCCCTACACACCATTTCCCTCACCTTTTGTATTCTATTCTATTATTAATTTTCACTAACCTGAGAAAAACTTTAAATTGTTTAGTAAGAGGTGTATATCTGATCCAACTTAGAAATCTGAATTATTAGTAGAAAGGCAGCAGCTACAGGTTACTTGCTGTATGGGAAACTGTTGCCTCCCCATCATCAGCCGGATAAATAAGAAACTTGTACAGTAAATCCCTGAAATATGCGGCTTCAATTATTATTCAATTAAATTCAAGCTAAGCACAACCTGAAACTGCTCTGTGGCTGTGGGCAGCTAAGCAGGCTAAGAGCCCCTTCTCTCTGCCCTCCCCCAGCTGTGTGGCATTCAGCCTGTAAGCCACACAGCAGGGGGAAGGCTGGGGGAGAAGCAGTCAGGAAACCGACCAGCCCTGGTGGGCTGTTCTGTTTCCCAGGTCCCACAAGCAGTGGGGAGCTGGAAACTCAGTGTTAGCCTGGTTCCCCGCTCCCCTCCCTGGCTTGTGCAAAAATTTGAGTTAGGCAGGGTTTGCAGTAACACAACCCCTGTATAACTCAGGGTTTTACTGGAGTCTATTCTGGCAGTTGGAATACTTGTAAGAGTAAGAATTACTTAGGTGAGTAAAAGTTTCAGGATTTGGTCCCAGTCTGCTGTTTACTGCAACTGATGTAAGACACATATTACCTAAGAAAAAAAGTATCATTATTTTGGGTACATATTTCTGTAGTATTTCTTGGGCGCTATTCATTAAAGATGGTAAACTCTTCAAAGCAGGGTATGTTTCTTACCTTGTAAACATCATGTAAACTTGTAGGACACCATGGCTACATCTACATAAGAGGCATTTACTGGCAAAAGTGGTCTTTTGTCGGGAAAAACCGCAGTACATCTACACGCACAATGCATTTTGTCAACAAAACCCAGCACATGTGCCGGCAGTATTTTACCTGAACAGGGAGAGGTATAACGCCTCTCTCAACAGTGTTCTGTCAACAAAACAGCCAGGTAGACACTCCGGGGCCCTTTTGTTGACAGAGAGGGCTTCCAGTTCATGGGGCAGCCCTAGTTGCAGAACTTACGGTCAGCCATTCTTTTGAGAGAGGGCCAGGCAGTCTGACTGCTCTCTGTCGACAGAGTGGACTGCTCTTTTGATCTCTTTATATGTGTAGATGTAATCTGTCGATGGAAGTTTTCCTGGGAAATCCTTTCCCATAGCGACTTCTGTTGACAGAGGCTTCTTGTGTAGACATAGTCCATTTGTCTATAGTACTAGTACTACTAAAAACATTAACCATAAGGGGAACTGTAACTGGAATGGAAAATGGGAAACAACTATTATTAACCTCTATTTTTTACTAGTATAGGCATAACTATAGAAAATGTCTTACAATAATAATAATAATAAAAAAATCAAGTTGTGACAAGCTGAAGTATGTTTTATACTAGTTCTGTACATACATTGACTTGGAGCCATGTGATAAAGAGCTTCCATTGTTAGGATAAATATAGACAACAATTGATTGAAGCTAGGGAAAAGGCACAATAACCTTTTATCATATTGAGAAAGTGAATAATGGTGTGTCAAAAAAAAAGAGCTTTCAATGAGTCAAATATACGTTACTGCAAAATAAAATGTAATATCCTTAAATCAAAATAAATCAGAAACCTGCAGGAACTTTTTGTTTTTCAATGCAGTGAATGAAGTTCTTACTGTCTAACCCAAAATCCAGATCGCAATGTGCCGAGATGGCAACCTAGAACCTGATCTCCAGACATTATTACATTGGCCAATTAATAATAATAATACTATCACCTCTGCCTTAGAGAGCACTTTTCATTAGGAGATTTCAGAATGCTTTGGAGAAGGAAGTGAAGTACAATGGTTCCCCTTCTCAGGCACAGTCATGAAGCATTTTAAAACTCCCTGTTGTTCTTTACCAATGACATCTCCTCTCCACATCCCTACTACTGAGCCCATCTTCCCATACAAAATCAGTTCTGAACTTTCAAACAACATCAGTGACTAGGTGATTTGTGGCTCCTTCCTCCACCTATTGATAAATGCACCTTCCTCTACCCTCTCCACCACCCCCCGAGCTCTTGGGCTACAATTCCTCCCTCCCACTGCTCCAGGGCAGGCAAGCCCCATCCAACCCTCTACCCTCCCTGCCCTTTCTTGTGGGTCCTGCATCCCTTTCAGCTCCCCATCAGATAAGTGGCCAGTGCCTCTTTGAAATCACTTACTGGCTCTGCTTCAGTTCTGGGCCCCTGCAGCTCTGAGGGGGTGGAGGTAGGTCAGATGCTAAAGGCCACTAGACTTTGCTCCCCCAACCACATTCAAGAGTAGTGGTTCCCCAACTTTTCAGCATCATGACCCGCTTTTCATTTTTGAGAAATCTTCATGCCCCCCCCACCTCTTCTTTACCATCATCCAACCCCCTTTCAACAACAAATTCAATTCAATACGAGCCCTGCACTGCTGGGGCCAGCCACCCACCCACCAGAGCCCTGTGCTGCTGGGGCCAGCTGCCTGCCCATCAGTCGCCCGCCTGAGCCTCATGCTGCCAGGGCTAGCTGCCAGCCCACCAGCTGCCCAAGCCCCACGCTTCTGGGGCCAGCCACCTGCCCGGCAGCCTAAGCTGCCCAAGCCTTGTGATGTTGGGGCCAGCCATCCAAGCCTCATGAGCCCCACAAGCTTGTTGCCTGAGCCCCTCCCCTCCCCCAAAGTCAGGCACCACCAGCCCCCCATCTAACCCCCTTCTCCTTCCCCTCCCCTCTCCAACCCACACTCACTCACCTTTGCAGGAGGCAGCTAGCTCCATGTGGGTGTTTGCCAGCTACCTGCTTTTTACAGAGGCTTCAACGGGTCACCCACATAAAATGGCAGGGGCTGAGAGCTGGAAGCAAAGGCCGGCTTTTTCTTTGGGTGGGGGGACTGATGGGGGTGGCTGGGATGCCTCATGCCCCCCTGGAATTTCTTCATGGCCCCCCAGGGGGGCATGGCCCCCTTTTGGAAAACCATGTTCGAGAGCATTGCACTGTACAGGTTGAACTTCTCCAATCCTACACCCTCGGTTTTCAACCGGTGCCAGATGAGTGAATTTGCTGAACCACGAGAGGTCAATATTGTCTAGCACATTACCAACACTTCCACTGCTTACTGGGCTCTTGGAAGACATTTAGGGGTGAATTACAGCTAAATAACAGCACAGAACATGGTATGTGAAAATCCAGTTTCCCCATAAAAAAAGTTGTACGGAAAATTTTGCCAGCCTGAGGCTCTGCTGCTCTCCATGTTGAGCTACTGGAGGGGAGCAGAGAAGCACAGCATCTGTGACAAGTTATTCTGAAGAAGAAGATGGATTCACTCGCTGGGGCTTGGTACTACTGAGCCACCACTATTCACTGCTTTAATGGCAGGCATGCCCTGAAGTAACCAGTGAGACACTTAAAGAATAAAGAATAAACACAATAAGGCTGCATCTACACGTGCACGCTACTTCGAAGTAGCGGCGCCAACTTTGAAATAGCGCCCGTCGCGGCTACACGTGTTGGGCGCTATTTCGAAGTTAACTTCAACGTTAGGCGGCGAGACGTCGAAGTCGCTAACCCCATGAGGGGATGGGAATAGCGCCCTACTTCGACGTTCAACATCAAAGTAGGGAATGTGCAGACGATCCGCGTCCCGCAACATCGAAATAGCGGGGTCCTCCATGGTGGCCATCAGCTGAGGGGTTGAGAGACGCTCTCTCTCCAGCCCCTGCTGGGCTCTATGGTCACCGTGGGCAGCAGCCCTTAGCCCAGGGCTTCTGGCTGCTGCTACTGCAGCTGGGGATCCATGCTGCATGCATAGGGTCTGCAACTAGTTGTCGGCTCTGTGTATCTTGTGCTGTTTAGTGCAAGTGTGTCTGGGAGGGGCCCTTTAAGGGAGCGGCTTGCTGTTGAGTCCGCCCTGTGACCCTGTCTGCAGCTGTTCCTGGCACCCTTATTTCGATGTGTGCTACTTTGGCGTGTAGACATTCCCTCGCAGCGCCTATTTTGATGTGGTGCTGCCCAACGTCGACGTTCAACGTCGACGTTGCCAGCCCTGGAGGACGTGTAGACGCTAGTCATCGAAATAGACTATTTTGATGTCGCTACATTGAAATAAGCTATTTCGATGTAGCGTGCACGTGTAGACGTAGCCTAAGAGGCCAGCACTGGTGCAGAGGATGGGTTTTCTTCTACCGGGAGATTGGGAAGTAGTAACAGAGAGGGAGCCGTGCTGGTCTATATACTATCAAAACAAAAAAGCAGTCCAGTAGCACTTTAAAGACTAACCCAGTAATTTATTAGGTGATGAGCTTTCGTGGGACAGACCCACGTCTTCAGATCATAGCCATACCAGAACAGACTCAATATTCAAGGCACAGGGAACCAAAAATAGTAATCAAGGACCTTGCCAGGTTAGTCAAAGAATCACGGGCACGTTCTCATGTTCCTCAACTAACATCATATATGCCATCATGTGCCAACAATGCCCAGATGCTTTGCATATTGGACAAACTTCAAACTCTCTTAGACAAAGAATTAATGGGCATAAAACAGACATAAAAACACTCCTGATTCACAAACCTGTCAGTCAGCACTTTAATGGAGTGGGCCAATCTGTTAATGACCTGAAAGCCTGTGTTTTACTGAAAAGGAATTTTCATAACAGTTTGGAAAGAGAGGCTGCTGAACTCTCTTTTATATTCAAATTCGATACATTAACAGATGGTTTGAACCGGAATGGGAATTTTCTAGCTCATTATAGGGACTCTTTTGCAGACTTGGCTTTATCTAATTCTTGACTCCCGCCGACCCTGCCCCTCTGCTCTCTGATTTGCTCACCTTGATAATATTTTTCTGATTTGTCCACCTTGATTACTATTTTTGTTCTCTGTACCTTAAATATTGAGTCTGTTCTGTATGGCTATGGTCTGAAGAAGTGGGCCTGTCCCACGAAAGCTCATCACCTAATAAACTATTTTGTTAGTCTTTAAAGTGCTACTGGACTGCTTTTTTTGTTCTGGAGATTGGGAATACTTTACGTAAAAACTACTAGGACTTGGATTATAAATTGGTGGTAGTCTGTGGCTTGGAGATAGGAGGCCTCCGGGAATCAACCTGCAACTTCAAGGTTGATGAGTCTTTGGATGAGGTGGGGATGGAAGGAATGACATACCCACCCCTGACCCCAGGATCTGGTTGGATTGGAAGAAGGAAAAGCTCATTTTAATTCTTGGCTACCCCGGGCAACCTCTTCTCCTCCACCATGGTCAGTGAGGCTGACAACCACCACTGTAGATCCTGGGGCAAGGTGGGAGGTTGGTCTGGCTCTGTGCCCCTGGTAGGGGCAGGGACAAGGGCAGAACGGCTGGGCC
Organism: Carettochelys insculpta; assembly: GCF_033958435.1. NCBI lineage: Eukaryota > Metazoa > Chordata > Testudines > Carettochelyidae > Carettochelys > Carettochelys insculpta. The sequence continues at coordinate 45,710,097 of NC_134147.1, read as the reverse complement.
TAGGGCAGTCAACCCTCAGCCCCACTCAGATTGTGCAGTAGTGGTGCTGCAGTGTTTCAAAGGGGCTCAGAGTTCCAGCTACTGCTGCCGCCACCCTGAAATACTGGGCTCCAGTGCTAAGGTCTCCTTTACCCTCATCCCTGCGTTGATGGGCGTGACCATGATGCCCTGACTGGGCAGTTTGAACACTCTGTTGAGGTCCCCACTGGCTCCCCCTCTGCACCACCTGGTGGGGAATGGAGTATAAAAAGGGCTTTCCCAGCTCTTGGCACCATTGGGATGGTGCTAATCCTCTCCCCACTTGTATGCTTTGAGTTTTAGCTAATCACCGATAGGAGCAGGAATGCTTTCATGCTTCCAGCTGATTCACCATTGCTGCAGCCATGGAGGTGAGCTAGCACAGGAGTCTGGTTTGCAGAGGCCCTTAAAAATGCGTGTCAAGTACTGGTTTGGGCAGCGGAAGCCTGTGTTTGCATACCATGGACACAGTGAAGAGCCCATTCACTGGAACCCTGCTTCCTTGGACAAGAAGAGGATAGAGGGGATGGGGTGACTTGTAGCCTAGTCCCCTTCTATGGCAAAGCATTTATAGTACACTAGACCAGGCTGCGCCGTCACATTCACCGAGCTGCAGTTGCGGACTGGTCCTGCTTTGAGCAGGGGGTTGGACTTGATGACCTCCTGAGGTCTCTTCCACCCCTCCGATTCTATTACCTTTAACTGCCTCATACACACCCATGCTTCATTCTCCTGCGCTGTCTGCGTCAAACACACTTGTTACCAGTCACTGCTGCCACCTGCCCCCTTCCTTATCTCACCTTCACAGTGCTCCTCAGCAGAGCCAACTACCAAAGAAGACACCGAAACAGAACCGTACGACGAGTCCTTGTGTCCAAAAAAACTGGAGAAGTACGTTTCATGCAGACTATTAATTGTCAAGTACAACAACCTAAAAACCAGGGGCCAGACTTCCCTTTGAAAAAAAGCCACTTGTACACCACTTTAAAAGAGGCACATGGCCTTGATGTAAATGAAGATCAAGCCCCTTAAATCCTCAAGCTTTCTTGATGGCTGCCCTGATTGTCACATTTCCCATATGTCCAGAATGCTGGTTTATAGCAGCTACTCTTTTCTCCAGGAACAATGAGTTCTGAATTCCCATAAGTGGCCGAAGGCAAACCCTTACAGGTTTCTGCATTCCTTAATCTGAGTGTTCGTTGTTTGGGTCTTATTATTAATTAACACAGATTACTAATCCTGAATTGCTTTAGCACATTATTCTCTTTAATGTTCTTTATAACACCACAAATTATTTCTAAAAAGCAGAGTAGGGGTTAGGTGCACATTGAGAAGGACCCAGGACATGGGGAGTGGTTATACAGCTATTTTCAAAGTATCTCAAGTTTACTCTTACTCCGGACGAAGAAACAACATGGATCATTTACATTTGGCCCCTGTTTAGTCAAAATACATGAGGCTTCCTAAAGCAAATAGGGTGTGGCTGCGTGTGGCCTCTGAAATGCCCCACCTAATTTCACTGATATTAAACATGTCCTAAGTCTGTGTCTGGTCCAAAGAAGATAGTGGCTCTTGTCCTTATTTTACTGGTACACTGGGGTCCATGCTCAGTTAAATCCCATGTAATTATCAGTGATGGGTGCATCTGAAAACATTATGTACTACTTTCTGGCTGGGGAGGGGGGGTTCTTGCACACTTCCTTAAAAAGCAAACCCACACTTCATTTTCTGAACAATTAATTGTTGTTGTTGTTGTTACTAGGGCCTGTTACTAATGCCACAATACAAAAAAAAATTAAATAAAATTAAGGACCCTTGTATGTAACAGTAAAGAAAACAGGGGCAGCTCACAACTCCAAAATCACTTCTGAAAAGTCCATTTCAGTTGTAGTTATCTGAACTGCTCTCCTGTTTCATTATGTTACCAACATATTACCAACAAAAAAGACAAAACACAACCTCTGTCTGACTGCAGTGTTAGTTACACATTAACAAAGGAACCATTTTCCCCCCATAGGGCATAAAACAGAAGATATGAAAAACAAAAATGAAGATTAGTTTAGTTATAAATGGGCTTATTAGGTGATTTACATTAAAGGCCAAATCATTCAAATGTTTTTGTGCCAAAATTTGGTTTTAGTTTCTTTGGAAAACAAGACATTTCTCTTCATTATAAATAATCCTCCATATAGGGTTGTACCTCCTCTATAGAATTCTTCTGCTCTACTCTGTCTTAAGGAGAAGTAACAGATTTTATGTATGTTGAGACAGCACAAATTAACTCCTTAAGTATTATGGCAACTCCATGTTCAGTCTATAGGAGTACATATCTTAAGGAGCTATGAAAAGAAAACAAAAATAAATATAACTTGACAGTCCTAGCAATTTATAATGCATATACAATTGTTCACCTGCATCCTTCTGATTCTCTATATGAAAGAGAGAGAGCGACAAGGAGAGAAAAGAGAGAAACAAGAACAGATATGCAGGATTAATGAGTAAGCGGACCAAAATGCCCCCCAGTTATGTGTGATATATGACATTTGAAAAGAAAAAAAGTTGCCCAGTGACACCCACCACCCCGAAGCATGGTATCGCCAAAAGAGACTCCTTTCACAGAGGTGAAAGAAAATGCTGCACAAAGAGAGAATTAGTAAACCTAGTGAACTAAGCTCTGAGAACATACAAGAGTTCACCAAGCAACAAGTTCATATGTTCTGTCCAGAGCTTGGCGTAAAAGAATAAATAAAATCTAGAAAGAGAATAAGTAAAGCACTTCTGCTTGAGAGCTAACAGACAGAAGACATGTAAGATCTGATGTACAGAGAAAGGACAGCTTCATATGATCTTATACACAGGACTGTTTAAAGATCTTATACATAGGAAAAGGGATGACTTTTTCCAAATGTCCTTTATCTGACCTCTAGCTCATTGTTTCCCCTCGTAGCTGCTACCTTTTGATTGTGTACCAGTGACAAGCATTTTACAAATTGGGGTTACACAGAAGCAAAGTAAAAATGCATTCAGGTCACAGACATAAAGAATAACTGAAAAAACTTACAGACAAATCTGAGTTTACCACAAACAAATGGCTTTATTGTCTAACCTGTTTCAGGCTGATAAAAAGTGACTGGACTTCTCACACTGGGTTTCACAGACAGAAGCAACAGACAAGCCAATGCTAAAAGACTTGAAGCAAGGAAAGTGAGTTGGTTTGGAACTGGATTTTCTTGAAGTCATGAAAACAGAAAGAGTGAAGACAGCATGGAGAGGAGGGTGGTAGGTACTCACGAATGGTTAAATCCATCACTTGAGAGGCCAAGCAGAAGACAGGATGCTCATACATTTCTCTCTTTTTCCCTATAAAAGAGGATTTGGGCATGCAAGAGGCTTAGGTCAGAGGTAAAGAGGTTATAGGTCACAGGTCAGCGGAAAACTTTACATTAGCTTAAAAGGAAAATAGCTGTAGAGTATTTTGGGATACACACAGGATAAAAGAAAATAAAGGAGATTTAAAATTGGAGATCTACTGGATTAACCATTCAGCATGCCCATGAGTCACAAAAGTAGTTGTGACCATGATTCTAAAGGTTTATTTTGAACTGTTTGCAGGAATACAATGATCGAAACATTATGAATAGAGGGAAGTAGAATTCTACTGATTTAAGGCTCGAAGATACTAAGGATTTAAGCCTTCAGTATCTAAGGCTTTTAAAGGTATTTCTTCATAAACATAGCCTCAAGCAGAGCTGCGACTGATAGTTCCTCATTCGTTATAAGTATTTCTTAAATGCTTGGATATTCAAATAGAAGCTTTTAAATGTCAGAATTACATTTGCATAGAGAAATGCATCACACGTAGGTAATTTATTGTTTACATACTCTTTTTAGCTTGTAGTGGACTATGCTCATGAGCGAAAACCTGATGCATGCAGCTGGCGGATGTTGGGTTGTTTGAATTAACAATCCCAGCATGCTTTGAAATTGGTGTCACAACCACTTTTATAGAGGCAATACAGAAAAGTGGCTGTGGCCAATCACAAGTAAGGAAGGAGAGAAGCAGAGAAGAGCAGGTAGTGTGGAATGAAGTATTTCTCTGAAAAGGTAGCTGGAAAAAAAAGTTTGTTGCTTCAAAGTATTCCCAGACCTAAAAGTCACAGTGCGAAATAGAGGGCAGATAATTAACACAACCAAGAAGAATTGAGGCACAAAAGGAAAGTACACACTAACTGTTCTACTTTGGAAGTGAATGCATTTTTACTTACAGATCATAAAGTTTGTTTTTGCATAGATTTATCTGAAAGAAGAGAGCAAATCTTACCAACAGGTTAGTGATATTTATACAGAGACCTAGGGAAGCCAGCATTTGGTAGAAGCATCCATCAAACCAAAAGTTGCTTTTTTGAGCCTGAGTCCTTCTCCATCCTCGTTAAGTCTATTTCAACATTGCATTTTACAGAATACACCAATTAACATATCCTGTGAAGTTGAGTACTTCGATAAATTGCCTGATAATACAGTGCTTATTAAACCTTCAATCCTTCTCTATTTTTGTCACTCATTACCAAGTCAAGAGTTGATAAACATCCTTTTAGTGCCCAATTCTTAAGTGTTTCTCACTGGATGCATAACAATGAATTCATTACCACTGGTACACAATTTGCATTATCAGACAGAAAAAACAGAAGAAGACAGGACATACGTACAGAACCTGGAAAATCTGACATATAATAACCAAGGCCCTCATGTAAACAAGGGCAAAGAACACATCAGAGAGTTGTGATTTTTTTTTAAATCTTTCAGTAACACCTTCAAAGTATACAATGTGAATCCAGCCTTAGTGAAGCTATATACTTCACACATGACAAAAAACCAAAATCCAGAGTAGAACAATTCTGTCTGAACATACAGCTTTCAGTTACAAGCACTTACAGAGTCATGTAGGAGTTTCAAATTGCTATATAGCAGCCAACAAGGTAACAACGAAATCTGATTAACATATAAAGAACTAGCTGATCACAGAGCACCAACAAAACACATATCCTGCAGCAAATTTTAAAATGTCTTTTTGATGGCTACATGTGTCTCTGGTCACCAGTTATTATTCCCTCATAATTTAAAAGGTCAATAATATCAGCTGTGTTGGATTTAGAGTGACAAGAATGAAATCTGATGCAAGAATGGGATCAGCTGATGACTTCCACTACACACAAAGCAAAGGCAGTGAAACAAAACCCAGAAAAAGACATTTTAAGTTGGCTACAAACAATTAAGCAAAGATAAAACATTTCTTAGCTTCTTATATTTTGATTGTTCCCTGAACGCCACTGTCACAAGCAATTAGCAGCATTGTCCTTTTCAGCTACAAACATGACATCCCATGTATTTCTCAATTTTTTAAAACAAAGACATGCGTACGAATGCTGTACCACTGGCCAAACACACTAGTGCTCAGAAGAAGCTATGATTCTATTAACCATTTAACCTCTTTTTCCTAGAAAAAGAAATATTTTGCCTAACCTCAGCTCTTAAGTCTTAAAAAAACCACAATCAAAACAAATACCACAAAAATTTCCTAACCAATTCCATATTACCTTTGACTTCAGTTCTACTGTCAAGCAAAAAATAGTGAAATCATTGCTTCAAATAACTGGTAGCCATAGTTTCCATATAGAAACATAGTTAAATTCTGTCATCATAAAGAAATTGCCTTACCTTCAATTTTGGCGTACTCTGATAGTCTAGTATAGTTGACTAAAGCAGCTTGCTCCAAGCATTTACGGATGACTGTTTTTACATCCTCTTGAGGGACAGGAGTAACTATGTCTTTCATCAGAACCTGGGCATAAGAAAAATTGATTTATTTTGTCATCAGGCACATACACCTTTGATTTGTGTTTGTTTGACAAATGCATGTGTACACAACCCTAGCCCAGTGTGGCTCTTTGTCCATCCCTAGCGGCCAGCCTACGTAGTAAAGGGTAAAAGTCCTAGACGATTTGATCCTTTTGATCAAGCAATTGAAACTCATGCTTTTAGATCCAGAAATCACAGGTTCAGACCCCACCGATGACTCTGCCAAAGGTGTCACTGTAGAGTTAACTTGTGTACTATTTCTGCAAGTAACTACTTTATTCATTGACATGACATTTTTCAGAACAAGTTCATTCAGACAAGTAACATTAAATTTAAAAGGTCTGAGTCACAGTCCTATTACACCAGTTTTATATCAGCACGAGTCCACTGACTCCTAGTTCCTTCCTTTACTATCTTGGGAACAAAACTCATGGAAATGAGTAGAGACTTAGGCCCATAATTCATGGTATTTGCATAACACCAAAATCTACTCATGCCCGTGAACTAACAGATGACCAAAACTAAATTAGATAACATTAGCTTATATCTAGATATAAATTTAATCACTGTGCAAACTCTACTGTATGAGTGGATATGAACCAAGAAGTTTGAACCTGCTTTTGTCAGTGTCATGCTTACCCTTTCCAACAGGGAGAGAGTAGCTTTCAGAGCACCTTCAGGTCGGCCAAATGGAAAACAATACCTAGAAAAACATCCATTTTTAAAGATTAACTCAAATGCATATGGGTAAATATATCATTAAGTTCAAGAGTGACACAATAAGAAAGAGTGGGTGGTGAGGCGAGGGCATTGCTCTTACTTCCCTGAGCTAAGCCCCTGTTCTTGCAGGCGGCACAAGAGTCTGGATCAAGACCTAATTTGGATTAGGAGCCTCAACAGGAAACCTTAAAAATATTCTTCATGCTGCACTCCAGACCCTGGAGGAGATATCCCTACGTTTCCATCACAGGGGAAACTAAATGCAGGATGACTCGTAAGGGCCAGTAAATCTGCTACTTTGTGAAATCTGGCTGTCAGCTGGGCTGGAAAGTTGACTCATCTAACAGGAAGGGTTAAAATATCATCTCCTTGAAATAAAAGGAAAAAGGGGAAGTGACAAGGATAGGACCAGTTATTTCAAGGTGGGAAATTAATGATCCTATCGTAATCACAGGCCATAACTAATTGGTTCAACTATTTTATTTTTGACAGTTGCAGCTCACAGTGGTCCTGGTATTGAGTTTGCAATGAGAATTACATCATGTCTCAATTTGAGAACTGGGGTTGACCACTGTATGAAAAGACTAGCTTGAGAGGCAGAAACTCACCTCCCTGCTTTGAGGTTATTGAAACCCATTATTCCCAAAATGAACCCTAACTTTCTTTGTGCTAGGAAGAGATTAGCGTAGATAGCAAGATGCCTTAAGCAGAAGAGGCAGAAATAAGATCACATGGTCTTTCATTATTTGCTTACAATTACTGAATTGTCAGATATGAATCTCTTCCTTGTTGCTGTGCTTAATGGGCAAGTGAAGGTGAAATACTTTTAAAAGTATTCTGTTTATCACCTATGAACATACTCCAGCTGCAACTTTTGGCACCTTCATCTACAAAGCTCTTTTACCCAGTGCATATTTCTGAGACAGAATTATAATAAGCTGCAGCCTTTGAAATCTAAAAGACACATCTTTTATGGGATGGAGGCTTGAGGAACTGCATCCTCTCTCACTGTAAACCAGGAGCCCCTATCTTTACCTAAAATGAGTGATCTGATTCTCCAGAAGCAAGCGGAGCCGCTCCTTGATTTCTTCAAAACGTTCTTTCTCTTCTATGGTTACAGTTCCTATTCCATCAGGCCTGAAGGAAAAATGCCATGAATGACTCAAGCTTCACTTTATGACCCTGGTAAGTCATCTGCACGGCAAACAAGATGTTGCAGTTTTTGGAAATGGATGTCATTGACTATAAGAACCACATAGAGTACATGAGGCCATGCAAGGAAGCACTACATTTTAGAAAGCATGTCTCAGAACAAAGTAAATATGGATTTTAAAATTATGGGATGCAGCTTTTTAAACAGTGAAATCACTGTATTTTTGGTTACTGCAGAAAAGCCTGCAAAAATATAGTTCTCTAAAAATACACACATAAATATGTGTGTGTGTGTGTGTGTGCGCATGCGTGTGTGTGTACACAAACGCACAGACATGCATATAAATACTAGAATGGGAATTTTCATGAAGCTGCAGATAAGTTCTGCTTGGCTCAATATGCTATTCATGTTTGTAGAAATAGACATATTCAATTTATCAGATGTAAAATATGGTTCGCTACATAAAGAACAGTGATATGCACACGTGAAAACAGAATATAAAAAAATACAGCACTCATTCATGTCCACTGAATCATTTTATCATATTTTATCGCATTAAAGGAAGGAGCAGAAACTGAAATATATGCTCTAAAATTAATGCACATTTTGCATTTCCAAAAATAGTCTTTTTTTCAGTTTAAGAATTTCATAAAATGCAATACATTTCATCAAAGAAGCTCTTCTGTGAATATTTGTTTTACGTATCTGGCATTCTATCATCTGGAACTCTCAAATAACCGGCATTTTACCCATAAGAAAATGTTAGTTATGTTTTCTGTAAGTACAGTATAGTGAAAGTAAATACAAATAAATAAAGCAACTACAGTATAAGTTCACAGTGTACAATACCACTGTTGATGGTAAATAAAGTACTCCGCATACATTTTTGTTTGTTTCTTAATATCCAATCTTCATTTTCTTTAGTGTTATGCATTGCTAGGTATACGTCTTTATTATCCAGAACATTTGAATATCCGGCAACTTCCCGGTCCTAGGGCTGCTGGATATGCAAGCATTTACTGTATTATTTGTGAATGCAAGGCTGCATTATAAATAATGCAGCCAGCCTTGGGGTATTTCCCATCTTTCAGACAGCACGGCATGCAAGCAATCACGTCTTCCATTCTTCACTTGCAATGGTGATGGATAATGTGGAGAGTCCCCATGCCTGACTGTGCTCACATTCTGTTTTTGCATCTTTTTAACTCTGTTGATTTAAACTGACCCGATTTGCACCCACGTGAGAGCAGAAACCAGCATCCTCTGCACATATACCCCCCCGAACCCCAAAGAAATACATGCCACAGCATTATCTCTGGATTTGGGAGGGAGATAGTTTAATCCATTCACCAAAGGAATCAGCAATTCAGACAATAAACACTAGTTTCTATTATTGACAGGCAAAGTATACAGGCATGTGTATTGCTGTAGAGCCTATACAAGCACAGTCTCTCCTTAGGTAACATAAAATGCCTTAAAATGGAACAAATGTTTTTACTTAAAGGCCTCCTCCAGTGTTCAGCTTAAGCTGTGTAAATCCTTAGTACTAGACTAGTTTGGTTATACAAAAGGCTTGGCAAGGGATTACACAGCTTCTAACGAACCTCCTGTCAGGGGTTAATTGGTTAGCTTTATTTTCCTTTTAAATAATCAAAAGACCCTAAACTAAAACAAAAATTACAATCTGTACAGTCATGTTTCTCTGACCTCAGATGCAGAAACCTCTTAATATCATAAATATTAGCTCCGCTGTTAGACTACAGGTAAAATGTTCTCTAATAAATCCAAACAGAGATGCTAACACAGTCTTAATTGATTTTCTTTTCATTATATGTGACTGCTAAAGCCATTTTAAACAGCATTTAGGAACTGGACATACTAAAAGGCCCAGATGACAGGAGATATCTTTAAATTCAACCAGCATTTCTATAAGAATCTTCCATCACTTAGTTGCCAAGCTCAGCTGTAAAAATGTTATTCTGGATGAACTGTGGACTATAATATTTTAGCTGGGAAACACAAACAGTTATGGAAGAAAGGATTTGGTTCCATCAGCACAATTATTTCTAGTTATCCTGAAGAAGTAAGTAAGCCAGGCAAATCAAGTTAGACACCGAATTTAAAACATAGTTGCTGAACATATTCAGTATATTTTTAAACCAGAAATAATTAGTATTCGGATTCAGATCTTGTTCACGTCCTCAGTTATGCAGGCGAGCATTGCGATGTACTTTGGGGAATCCAGTTCGCTTGCCAGCAGAGTGGCAGATTTTTCAAGATAATCCATGATAAATACTCTATGTCAAAGGACAAGTTGAAACATTCATTTGAGTTTTGGGTGAACAGCTGCACAGATGCACAGAGGCTGCAGAGTTTCATAGAAGTTAATTGCATCAGCAACTGACAAATGCTGCAGTCACAACACATGGACTGTAAAGTGCCGAAACTCAGAACAATATGCTAATGAATTGGAAAAGTTCTGAATGTTGTGTTACCATTTGTGGCTCTATAGCCCTCAAAGTAGAAGATTTACTGAAAAATCACAGAAAAGTCTACTTTTCAGCCCCTGAGTTATTTTTTAGGGAATCGCACCCATGCCAAGAGGATTCTCAGTTAAATAATACTAGTTTTATAAATGTTCAGCCCCTCTTTTAGTTCAAATTATTATTTTAAAATATCACTTTAATACTGTTTAAACCAGCAAGGGGCATCGTGTTCAATGTCGCACCACATTTTCTATGGTCCTCAATGGGATAGCATTCATAGTTGTTACCTATGGTTGATCTGAAGCCAGTGAAATATTTCCCCGGAGCGCAATGGGCTCTGGATTTGGCTTTACTTCGGTTTGTTCTAGCTATTTTGGCACTTGCCAGGCAACACTAATTTCAGACACTTGCAATGCTTTGACACCACTGCACCATTAAAATTTGGAGTGGCAGCCTAAACGTTCAGTGCTCTGTCAGTTTTGCAGTCTAAAGCACTGATCCTGTTAGGGACACTATGTGGGCATTTAGCTGGGTACATATCTTGTTGGATTGGAAATACTGTCCAAAACTCACAGTATGGCTGACAGCCCCAGAAGGAGCAAGGCCCAGGGCAGAAGGGGCAAGGATTAGGGCAGTCAGCCCTGGCCCCCTCACCAACCTCTCTCTGAGATGCATGTGGATTGGTGGCACAGCACTTCTGTAGTATTTCAAAGGGACCCAGGGAAAATGTCCCCGTGTCCCCCACCCATCCCTGTTGGCAGGCCCGGCAACTCATTTAAATTAAGTTATAACAGTCAAACGGTTTGGACTGAGACACAGATATAACTATCTAGCTTCCAGCAGACAATATATTTAAAAATATTCACCACACTTCAGCCATAATAGTTAGGCCTCACTTTTTCTTGATTTTTTTTTTTTAACCAGAAGACGCGTTGCCAGATTCGGTTATGTTAACCCAATTAAAAAGTTACCTCGTGCATCCGACATCTTTCTATACAACTGCATGCTAGATAAATCAGAGCTTACCCTTGCATATCATTCTACTACAAACTTGAGACAATCTACAGGTCAACTGTAGCCATTTTTGGAGCAGCCCGGATGTCTGGAAGGGCCTGCCAACCAAGAGCCATCACAACGGCAAGGACTTCCTTTCTCAAACAGCTGTGGACTATATTACATCTGACACGATGAGCATCTCTTGAATCTACCTTTCAAATTTTCGGCAAACCATTTTCTCACTGTCCTTCACAAAGTTGACATTTTCGGCAGCATGATAGGAAAGATGTCATGTCGGCTGCTTTTCAAGTTGTTGTCACAGTGGTTAGCACCAGTTCTGTCATCTTTACTCTCCTCACAAGCTCCCATCTTGAGCCATGTCACAAATAATAATACTTCCAATGGGTTTGTCAAATTTCAAATACTATAACCCAGCCGCACATCTTCAGATTTACTAGTTATGTTAATTTTTGTTGCTCATCTCCCCAGAAGCTGAAGCATTAGGAACTCATTAAGTAGTGATAAATGTAGGGATACTGATAGAACTATAGAAAAACACCACCAAAACCACTTTACCTAATTCACTAATGTGATCATTTCTGAAACCTAATTAAATCAAAACATTCCTCAAATATATCTGAAAACTGAATAATTTTGAAACACATTTATTTTCTCACTTTCTAAACTAAGAGTTACATAAACAATTCTCTTTATAACGCCACGTTGACTTCTGTATTCCTGATAATTACCATATCATAACAACTGATGGTCCTTAAAGATATTCTAAAAAGAAGGCCCAAAATCTTAGGAATTAATTTTCTTAGACATTCTGGGATTAGCTCTTTTTATTTAGCAAAGGTTTCCTGTCAATTGTATACTGGATGCTTTTTTTATATACAGAATCACAGCCCTGTGCAGCAAACAGAATGTGTACAACACATTCTAGAACCCAGCTGTGTAAAACTAACACACACTTTGCGGTGGCCTTGTATGGTATATATTTCACTGGGGTAGACAGTCGTAGGAGAGAGACAGAGAAAGAAGTGCTGCACCTATATTATGGTTAAATATAAATGTGTACACACACGCAAAATGCCTCTGCCTCTTTCTATGGATTTGGAGCAACATGCAACATAAATGCCACTGGTTTGAACAGAAACAGATTTTCATCTGATGCTCTATTGATCCTGCCAGAAAAATGAAAGAAGCCTGGTTTAAAAACAGAGGGGAGTGCAGAAATTAAATAAATAAATAACTACATAAATAAAAAAAATAAATAAAGGCACAATTTCGTAATCCCCAAAAGCACATTTTCAGAGCTAATCCTTGTTATTATAAACTCCTGATATCACCTGCAGATTTGTCAGTGCCTCACATAAATATTTCACGGGAAAAGTTTTAGATGCTTTTCTTCAATCTATGTCCACTTTCCTATTTTTCTTCAACTTTTCATTCATAAAGTATGAAAACAACCCCAAAAGCAAGCTGTGAAACTAAAAACCACACTTTTCATGTCAAATAGCAGAAAATGATTTTCTTTCATTAGTTTATAATGTTGTGCAAATCACAGGGTTAATTATAAATTATAATTAGGACCTGTGATCCTAAGGCCAATGCTCCATTCTGTAAGCCACACCTCCCCCACCATGCCCTTTTCTAATTATCCCCAGAGGCCCCCAGGGCTAGTAATGCTGCTAAAACAAATATATCAAAATCATATTTAACAAAGACTAATATCTGAAGCAATAGCATGCATTTGTATGCAATTATAAATCTACAGTATAGCTCCTTTGGGTTAATCTCTTTGACATTAGCCTGTCTGAAAACCAAGAGGATTATAAATAAAAAAAAATCATCTTTTGCCCCTTTTATGCTTAACTGCTTTAAGCTTTATCATGAAGGAACATACTTCTTCCACACAGTAACCAAATCTCTGCATGTATTTTGCACACATCAGAGATGATACAATCATCTGATTTTAATTAACAAAAGGCAAATCTAAGATGAGGCAGATGTGATCTTCCACTCACTCCTTTGCAACCAGGTGTAACACGTAGCTTATAAACAGCATCACAGACTATTATGGGATTTATAATCCAAAGCACTAATATTACAAAGGTATCCCTACAGATGAACAAATACACCTGTAAAGCAGCCCTCCAACTGCACTTGGACACCCCTTTGAAGAATTGGCCATTGAGTTTCAACCTCATGCAATCCTTTGTGCTTCTGTGAATTTATCTTATGTTTATATACTTATATTTATTTATATTATACCCTAAAGATTCCATAGTATTTTTTTCTCCTTTTTTTCTTTATTTCAACGGGACTTTTAACCTAGATCTGGGACCCAACCTTATTCAGCTACATGGGACAATAATGAAAAGACAAACCATTTCATTAGTATAGTTTTAGCTTTTATTTCACTTCTCTTTGTTCCAGTTTCAGGCCAGGCTGTGGTGCTCTGTGGATACTCATTCGTCCTCAAGTGCAATATGCATCCCTGCATAACCCTGCCTAGACTGGCACATGTTCCTGTCCTGCACCCATGGTAGTGTACTATGTCAGTGTGTAACACGACACTATGTATCTGTTGTCTCTCGCACAATGCATCATCTCATCTCAGCCTATGAAATAGGCTGTGTTTTGAAAGCATCAATAAAATACGGTGTGTCCATACATGCCTATTATGGCTTTTTATATGGATCCTGAAAATAATAAAGACTGTGGCATTACCCACAGTCTGGTTTTGTTAATCTGTGACTCTCTGATACAGTATTGCCAACTTTGGATCTCTTAATCAGAGAATAAATATAATCTCCAAAGAGAGCATACAGAGATGTTATGAATGTCTGGAGCTGGTTGAAAGTTTTTGAGATTTCTATGATGTTCTTTCAAAAAAATTGTAAAAACTGTTTCCAATTTTCCAACCAGCTGTTTGCAACGTTTGTTGTGAGACATAAACTAAATATTAATGAGACATAACTGAGAAAACTCTAAAGTGTAATGGAGATATTTAAATCCACAAGTTCCACAGACTACTTCAAAGTGGCAATGTTTCTGGTGCCTTACATCTGTCAAAAATCTGCAAAGGCAACAGCTTCAGGGGATGCCAATATTGATTTCATTTTGAAAGTGAATGTCGTGTTTATGCAACACAATAGCTATGGGAAAGGCAGTGCACCAATCCAGCTGCGTGCAAACACCGGGGAAATTATAGTGAGATCATTTGATTGTGTAGCTGTTTGGTGATGGGATTGAGAAAGTGGACAGGACTGTGAGATGGTCAATACTACCAGCTCATTTCACAGAGATCGCTGACAGATAATCATACTGTGCCCTCTACACCAACTTGGACCAGATTCAGTATGAAGTCCAAGTGGTGCTGGGCACAAGAGCCACTAATCCAATGAGCTTCCCATTCCTTAACTTTTTACATACTTAAATCTATAGATAAATGTTCAGTACACGAGGACAAAAACGTATATAAAACACAAAAGCAGCACGTTTCTCCTACTTTAACCAATTTCATGTTAAACATCGTTTGTGTTTTTATCATCAATTTGAAATGGCTTTTTTTGGTAGTCAAGTAATAAAATCCTAAAGAGGTAACTCTTTAAAAGGGAGAGGTAGAATGTTCCAGCAGCTAGGGAACTAGCCTACAATGTGGGAGGCATGGGCTGAAGTCCCTGAGGTGCCAGGCACTTATATTCTTTCCGTGATGTTGTTATGCGTCTGCAAAACAAGAATAATGTCACTTCCTGCCTCACGGGGTGTTGGAAGGACAATTACTTTAAAGGACTCTGAGATGGTCAATACTACAGCAATGTAGCTCAGAGAAGTACCTCAAACAGACCCAAATGGATGTAACTTTACAAAATTTTACCAACTTGAAATATTTTTACCCCTTATCTGTCAGGATCAATAAAATCTTTCAAATTGGTAGAAGTCTTTAGGGGCCTCCACCTGTAGTGAATCCTTAAGTACAGTGGACAAGTGTCACCAATCATTTTTTAATTTCAGTGAACTATAATTTGTTATGGTATCTTGCGTTTAGCAGATTTGATATAATCGTAATAGCTACTGATATATAAAACACTTGTGTATATAATGTCAGCAGATGTCTCCAGAAGGCAAAATTTGGGGGATAAAAATAATAATAAACTGTCACTTTTCCATTCTTTGTTCTGATTTTAAAGTACAGGTAAAATTAACACAAAACATTAATGGATTTTGCTATGCACATGGCCATGGCTTTTAGCCTCCTTTTGGAATGGGTATTTGTATTTCTAGTTATCCCCAGCTCAAATAAAAGCCAAGATAAAGGAAAAAACAGACTGCAGTAGATTCCGAAATATCACCAATATTGGGTTTTGACCTTTTCACGTGACAGGGCAATGGGGTCACTGCAGAGCTAGAGGTGTATTTTTAACAACAGCCACTTTGTTCCTGTCCTGTGCTGACACTGATCACATCATAAGGCGGTATTCATGCAGCAGGACCCTGGACAGCAGCTAGTTAGTTTCTTCTCTATGATGGCCTGTCATTCTGTCAGTCCTGACCTTCAGGCTGTCCTGGACATCTGAATCACATTCTCTCTGCACTTTCTCACTGACTGCAAGCTACTGTTGTCTCACTGTCTGACCTTACACAAACACAATACAAACAGACAACCCACCTCAGCTCCATCACTGTCTATTGCTAATATATAGGAGATTGATAGCCACAGAAGTCTCTCTCTTTTTGACCTTCATTACTGGAGTGGCATAGTTGGACTGATGGCCAACCTCATTCCTGAGAAAGCTAGCCCACCAGCTGGGTTTATTTTTGCCCTCTAAAAGTAAAGTACCTCCCAGTTTCTAAAGAAAGTACAATTAATATATACATGCTTATGACAAAAACAGGAACTTTTCATTAAATAGCAAAGATATTGATTGCATATATTTTAATGAATATGTTCAAATGCTACCTTTACCCAAAGAGTTGTGTGCACAAATAATGATGTTATTCATTATAATTTAGTATTTATCTTACTGCATTGTTGAAAGTTTCCAAGCCTAGATGTGTCCCCCTTGTGTTTAGTGCTGTACAATCACAGAACAAGACATAACATCTACCCAAAGAGCTTACAAGGCAAGGATTTGACTGACAATAAGCTAAGGCTCTGACCAAGTGAAGCAGACTGGCAGGTTGCAACCTCTGAAATCAAGCAAAAAAATGAAAGGTGGGGGAAGGAGATTGTCCGATATGGACTGGCTTTATACACACAAAAACACTTCTAATTGGTGATTCGATATTACATACATAAGCATCAGTTTTCTATAGCTGCATGTCAGTCTAGGCTGGGCTCACTTAAAACAAATCACACAAACAGCATGAATGTTGTTTCCCAAAAGGAGCCACAACACTTGAACTCAGACACTCTGATTTCTGCCTGAGCCTTAATAGCAGAGATAAAGATCTACAGATTTTTTTTTTCAGGTCCAGAAGGGATTGCTGCGATAGTTCAGTCTGACTTCAAGCATAGCACAAGCTACAGAACCTTACCCAACATTTTCTGCATCAAGCCCACACCTTCCGTTTAAACTAGAGCCCGGCTTTCAAAAAGATATCCAATCTTGATTTAAAAAACGGCAAGTCCTGGAGAATGTGCCATGCTGCTAGGTAAGTTGCACAGCCTTTGGCTTCTAAATCAGGTGTATGGCAAATGGCCTTGTTACAGTAAAAGAAAGTTAAATGCAACAATCATGTCATGGAATGGGATTATTTTAAGTGTTTACTAAAAATCCCACTTGGTTTAGAGAAATCCATTTTCTGTTTTTTTGTTTTTTGTTTTGTCTGACAATAGTACCTAGAAGCTTGTGCAGAATTGGGGCCCATTGTATGAAGCACTGTGCAGACAAAAATGGATTTACAAGGTTGCCATGAATTGCTATAATTTTTAATTTCATCACAATCCTCTCCATTTACCATTTCCTAGACACAACAGGACAAAATGGCAATCCGCAGTTGGCAAGTTTAATACGTCTCTGCTGTTAACATACACACACACGAGAGAGGGAGAGAGAGAAGACAGATACTGCTCTCAGTTATTCTGGCATCAATAGAGTTACATGCGACTAAGAAAATCAAAATTGGAACACTTAAATGCTGTTGTAAAGCATGATCCGGAGTACAGGACAGTCAAATGTTAGACTCCAAGGCATTTTTGATGAGGCCCTATACCCTCAAAACAGAGTTAGGCTGCTGCAGTAACACAATCTGTGGATAGTCGAATTTGTATGAAGGAGCAGTGAATTGCCTTTAATACCACTGTAATGACAGACACTCTTATTTGACTGGCAGCTACTCTGTCTCATTTGTATTTCCTTGAGTTTTGAATACTCTATTTCTAATACACATTTAGAAAATCATTAACTCACTGGTTTCCCAAATTGCTGAATGCCCTTTTACTATCATTTTATTTGATCTGCCTTTGTAAAGCTTTGGAGCAATATAAGTATTGGAAATGCAAAGTGCCCACTGTGCTCAGTGACTGCAAAGTGCTTGTATACCGCCAAATACGTTTCCGGGCTTTGCTCTCTCTTACCTTTTCGGCTCTGGATTTGGCTGGGATTTGGAATCTTTCCTTTTTTTGGACTCCTTTTTGGAATCCTTTTTTGTCTCCGCTTCAGTGGCAGAGGGATTAAACATTTTGCCCCCCTCTCCATCTGCATTTGGTTGTGCCCCACCAAGTAACTCTGCCATTTGTTGACTTTGGGGAATGGTTGGGATGATTTTGAATGAACAGGGTGAGGCCAGCAACAAAAGTGAAAGAAGCAGAAAAAAGCGTGAAGAAAATAAATGAGAGAAAACTAAATTGAAATCAAATAATAAACAGCAAAAGATAGCAAACTTATAAAAGAAAGTAAAAACTAAAAAGAAAACAAATTAAAAACTAGTTTCCATGACAAGATGTATAAAATTAACTGTGCATTGCGTGACAGTCTCACAATATGAAATCCAGACAATGTGTATCATAAATCTGGATGATGTTTAACGGAGAGTTTACAAAAACACATAATTATTTTGTAACACTCTGTTATTCAGTAGCATATGTAGAATCGAGTGTGACATCTCAGAGTACACAATGCAACTTGGAAAAAAAAAAAAACCAAAACACCCCGCAGTGCAAGAAGCTGCAACAGCTACTATAGCTGTCAAATGAAACAACATAGACAAAGAAACTTAGCACAGCTGAACTTTTTGCCACAGTATATTTGCCACATTTGAGAGAAGCAATTGAGCAAACTAGGCACTAGAAATTGCTCTGCAATAGCAATAAAATGTGGGGAAAATTTTCAATGATGTTTAAGTAAGTTAGGAGACAACTTGCAAATGCATACAGGCTCCTTAATGCCTCAATTACGTTTGAAACTAGACTCAAGTGCTGAAATTGCTATCTATAGTAACTTGTTAGATGCTCTAATATATTAATTAAAATCAATGTAATACAGTCTTTACATCTATTTATGTATACATGACGATACACACTTCAGTTATGCATCCATATATAGTTTATCAAGACTTGCACCTAGGAGTTTTCTGAGTGAAAAAGTTAGAAAATGATTTTGGATTCTCTGTGCACATTTTTTATTGTTTTCATTTCAACAAACAAAGAAACAAACAAACAAACCAACCAATTATGCCATCAAGAGCAGCTGCCAAACATGCAGCATGAAAACAAGTTGTGAACAAGGAAACCTACGTTTTCAAAGTCAACCCTTTCTGGCAGTTTGTTGCTAGATATGAATAATTCCTTACCTGTTCCCATGCACATGTGACGCACAAAAGGCGAAGCTGTAGTGAAGCAAGGTGGGGTCTATCATAGCTCCATTTTCTGCTCGTTCTAGTAAATCTTTGAGGTAGCAGAGATGTCTGTGACAGCCTCTGACTCCATTACGTGCACAGTATTCATCTAGCACAAATACTTGGCCAGGACTAAACCAGCCCTGTTTAGAAATAAAGAGACTTGATTTTAAATAGAGGTTGCTGAACACAAGGGTTATTTGATTTGATGATGTAACGCTCCATTGTTCGTATAGACAATGCAAACCTAATGGAAGGCAAAAGGGCCAGGGAATAGGCCCTGCCATTCCTAACTCAAATAACACATGGGATAGTTGCAACAAAAAAGGATTAGAGTAACATTTAAGGGAAATGTAATTTGAAGTGATTTAACTATTCTAGTTAACGCCAGTACTTGGCCTTTATCATTAGAAGATTCGTTTAACTTTAAGGGAGAAAAAGTTATATATTGAAACAGCACAAAGTATTAACAACACTGTTGGGAGTGTGTGTATGTGTGTGTGTGTATGGGGGGGAAGATTTTGTACTGTTCTTCCTCTGGTGACAGAAGATAATTATTCAGTAATGACTTTTATCTCTGTTTTTGGCAAGTATAGATATGTACCAAGGACACACAAACAAAGGTTCTACAGTATCAGAATGGGAGGATTCAACTTTTCCTCGTTTCTGCGAGGAGCCACTTGGATTAGACTCTTTCTGGACAGTTAAGGTAGAACATGCAGCACCAGTCTGCAAAATCATTAGCTAGAATGAGAATTTTCTCATAGAACCCCTTCTAAATGTTGCAAACCCCATCGATCCTGACATGGAAATTTGGGTGCTAAACAATTGGTAAGATGCAGCTCTGGAATGCATCAAACTGCAAAATCTTGCCTCTTTTAATTGAAAAGTTCCTGCAGCGGGCGGGAGAGTGGTTGAGGCAGTGCACTGCCCCTATAGGCAACTTCTTTGCCACCCCATCTGCTACCCCAAATGCTACATCTTAGAAACAACGCTGCTGTGAAAGATTAAAATATATTTTCTACCACTCAGATGACACCAAATCTTTTCTGGATGCCAAAATAGCTGCTTTGAAAAGAGTTGAAGAAATATCAATTAAGAGCTCAGTCAAAAGACATGGAAAGGGATTTGCTCATCCTTGTTGGGCCAACTCCAAAACAGATTGAAAAAAGCACTGAAATAATGAGGGGGAAAATCAGAGATATAGGAAGCAGATACCGTTCATTTTACGATTGGGATTACCAGAAAATTAAGACACAGAACAATGCTGAAGGGATACCTACAGAAGTCCACTGTGTCAGTTGGCCTTTACTAATCCTTGTGCCCAGGGAGAAAGTCCATTTCCTTATCTTCCTCGGTTTCCCTTTGTTACATACGTTGATCATTCATCCTTCTCCCCAGGCCCCTAACCTCCCAAACGGAAGGCTTTGGAGACAATGGAACCAGAAGAGAGTGTAGAAATGCTGTCATAAATCTGCTTGAAAGATACAGGGATGACAGCTGGGGCACTGTCCCAGGCTGACTAGGATCAGCCACACCTGTGGCACCCTGAGCGAGAGGTAGAGAAAATAAGCCAAATCACACGACAGGCAGGTCAGGTGGTGAACTGGACCTTCTGGGGTGGAGAGAAGACAGAATCCTGCAGGAGAGCCAGACAGAGAAGGGAGATTCCAGATAGGAAGTGCTGAGAGTCTCTGCTTGAAAGAGAACAGCGATGGTCACCCATGAGCTCGGGGGCAGTGGGGGAGTGTAAGCTGGCGAGAGAACACAGACCCTCAGGAAGGAGGGGCAGCTTGAAACTGGGCTGAAGATGATTCGTTTTGGGCACGGCTACCCTGGCAGGAGTGGCCTTGTTTCACTAATGCCGTAGCCAGATGGCCATGTCACCACACCAAGCAAACCAGGCTAGCAGGTTGGGAGAAACTGAGAGATCCTGAGGCAGTGGCTAGCCTGAAGCCAGGCCCGGCGGCTGGCGCTGCCACAAGTCTAAATTACCTGTGATTCACGGTGTACCAATGCAATGAATGCCCTACAAGGAGTCTGATCATTCAGCTGGAGTGAGAGCCAGGCCCCACTGAAGTCAGCAAAGAGATTCCCACTGAGTGAGGCCAAGATTTCACCCACAGAATTATGGTGGGAAAACCACTACTGGATAGGGCCCAGGGAATTATGGGGAGCCTGTGGGAGCTTCATGAGCCTCTCAGGGCTTGCAGCTATGGAAACTACTATTTTATTCTTTCACTGCTGCTTCTTGCTCTCTCTCTGAGGACGGAATCCTAGGCTCCTGCATGCGACAGAAGGAGAAATGCAGCGTTGTAGCAGGTGGCAGCCTTGTCCATGGTGGAATGCCAGTAACTCAGAAAATAGCCTGACATGGATTTAGTGCACAGCCATATAACCTGACCCCTTGGCTTGCAGCTCCAAATCAAAGCTCAGACAGGGAGCTGAAGAGGGTCCCACTTGTTTGAAAATGTCGTCTTCCCCAAAACAAGGTGGACATGTGGCCGACAGGAGGAGGACAAATCCCTCTTGTAAATGGAGTGCCCTTTTGTAACAGCACTAGGCTGGGGAGCAGAATCCTCCAAGCTGGCAACAGAAGGGAAGAGCCCCCACGGACCTGGCAGGAGAAAAGCTCTTACTTCCAAGCAAAGCTCTCTCAAAACAGCAGGGACTGGGGTAGAGAAGCATGCAGTGGTGGCAGTTTTTCCCTTGCTCGTCTCCCGGTATAGCTACAAAGCAGATGCTGTCAGTGTTAGGATATGCTGTTCTCTGCTCAGCCACGCATAAGGTCCAGGATTTGCAGGAAACATTGCTGAACAGCTGGAAGCTTTTTTACATACCTCTGTCCACTGCCCAGACAGCTCCTGGCTCCCTCATGGGCTTTTGCTTCATATACTGGAGTACCTGTCTAAGCCTCACACCTCAGGCCAGCCATGTAGCATTCACATGGCCAGAAGGTCTCCCTGCAGATTTCATTGCTGTTATGGGGCATGACATGACTGAAGAGATGTGTCCACTCTCGACCCCTGACCATGCTAATGACACTCAGCAACTCCAATTGCAAGACGTGAAAGAGAAGCCTGAGAAGAAGGGGTACAGGTTGAAGGCATTACGTGGGCAGCAGGAAGTAAAGTGATTATTCAGCAGCACTTAAAGAGAAGGGTGCTCAAGAATTTTCCAAATGAATGGTTGAATTTTTTTTTGAATAGAAAGATATGTTTCTGCTGAACTGAAACTCTCTGTGGGACTTATCATCCTGCTGAAAAATTTCTGGTTTTGCACTGAGAAAATGAATATTTATATCTATCGTTCTAAATTGGTTTCACATTAAACCTGACTGTGGTGAAATGCCTTACGGACTCATGGAAGTTGTAATTCAGACTCCCATCCCCCCACTATCTCCAGTGGGCTGGGAATCCTGGTAGACCTCTTCCATGATATAACACAGTCTCCATTTTGACCAAGGCATCATGGTGCATCATGGGGATGTCATGGTTGCAGGGGCATTATGGGAGAAGAGGTGCAGGAAGGGAGCATGTCCCATAGGGGTAAATGGAGGTATCTGGCTTCTGGGTAAATTTCAAGGGTATTGCAATCAAAAGGCAAGTGTCCACACTGAAGATACCAAAGGCCTGGGTACTTCTGTGAGCTCAACATCAGGGAGGAACATCTACTGTTTCCTGGCCAGAAGATGAAAGATAGCTCCCTCCCTGGAAATTTGATTGCGAGAGGACACTGTAGCCATAACTCTATGTCCTATGATGAACGGTGGGTAGCTGCACTCACCAAAGGCCACGTGCAACACTCCTGCTTCCTCAAATGCCTCTGCAAACAAGCATCATTTTGGTCTTGTCTGAGATTTGATCCTACCCAGGTTGTTTTTGTACAGATGCCTGTTGCAGGAGACTTCGCAATCTGGTTTCTTGGAAAGAGGACAAAACTGTTTTTTTCCCCCTCCACCTTTCTAGGACACTGCAGCTAAGAACATCTCACGGCCTCATTCAGCAGTGCCGATCAACTTCTGCACATTGAACAAAACATGTGATGAGAGAATAATTCTGCAAGACCCAGCTCATTGAAGTCCCTGGGGAGGAAGAGCAATTGCCCATCATCTTGCTGGAACCGCATGGAAAGGGGAGGAAGACCTACTGAAGAGCTATTCCTACAACAATGCCCACAAAAGCCAAGAAAACCTTAAGGCCAACGGCATCAAAAGGTAGCTGACAGAGTTAAAAAGATCAGCACAGATCCTTCTGCGAAGTGAATTAGTCTTTGAGGTAAACACAATCTGGGTTCCACAGCCAGATGTGAATCCACACCTAAAAGTAACGACACAAACCCTGTGGAAATCACCAGAAAGGGCCCATCAGCATGTTCCTTAAATGGAGAGGTTTCAAACAGGATGGTAGATGGTGAGACAAAGCTCCGAAGATCCATATGCCTTGGTGATAGAACACACAAGTCTATGGACAGACACCCATTGACGTCTGAGGGCACTGGCTCTCATACTATTTCAAACATTTTAAGTTACTTGTCATTTAGGAATCCATTATACAAGTCCTATACATTAGTATTAATTTGTAGGAGGCAAAAACAAGGAACCCCAATCAAAGACTGGGGCTCATTGGGCTGGATGCTGTGCAGCCAAATGACAAAGAAGACGAGTCATAGCTGGACAAACTTAATATTTTTTCTTTTAGAATTACTGTCACAACGCATTGCAGCAGATCCTGCAATCCTTACTCACATGCGTGCCCCTGACAGCAGGACTCCTTCATATAGATTTCAGGATCATGGCCAACATTTGGTAACTTTCTCACACACAGCAATCTGTTATCTGCTTGGAACCCCTTCTCATAAGTACAGAAAAATATTGGGGCACATGTATTCCGGTGTAACCCCACTGTCAAGGGTGATGGGACCATAAAGATTCCCTGTTCTCCTGTACCTCCGCCCCCCCCGCAATTTATAAAATTCTATAAGGGAACGTTGCAAATGTCAAAATTTAATTACTTCCATCTTTCCAGATTTCTCCAGGTGCACTGCTCTGACTTTTTCTCCTAGTGTTTATATCACTATAGACCAAAGGATATACTTGCCAGACAAGAATATGAATCATTAAGTCTGTGGTCCAAAGTGAGGCGCTGAACCATCTCAAAGAGTGAAGCGTGGTCAAAGTTACAGGGGTTGGAAGAGATAAATTCATCCATGCCATGCTTTTGAGCTCTATCTGCATCTGTTCATTTATACATATAGAGAAAGACACAATTTAGAGAAATAGAGCACATTTTATTTAACGTATACATGAGAGAGAAAAATATACACCATGAAACATGGAAGCTAAATAATTCCCTTCCCTATACTGCCATTAACTTGTATTTTCCAAGGCTATAAAAATATATTCTTCACCTCCATTTGTCAACTTGCACCACATTTTGACTATCGTATTGCATTCAGGCCAAAGCTTTTAGAATTAACATCTTGTCAACTGCTCATTATAGTGCATTTATTCTGTATTTAAAAACAGAACACAAACCCAGTAACTTATTCTGCATCTTATAAAACACAATAAGCTAACAGATTTTTGGCTTGCAAAAGTAAATTAAATCCTATTTAGTTTTTTGAGGTTAATTATATAATAGATTCTGCCATTCTAGTAAAGTTATGTCTTTAGTAATTTCTCTAAATTTACTAGGTTTTCTAGATATAAAACCAGCTATAATTTTTGCATCAAAATGCCAATATTTTTCTCCACCGATCTCAGATTTTTTTACAGTATTCTTTAAATGCTACCTTGACCAATTGAAAAGGTGCACATTTAAGCACTGCTGCTAAGTTAAATTGAGATGTAGTTTGTTGTCACTGAGGAAGCATACTGGTAATGTGCAGATTCAGTTAGTCATCTCAACAGACCGACAGACAAACGGAATTTACTCTGTGAGAATTCTAAGCTGCTGTCTTTTGTGAATTAATAGCTTCAACATCTTCACACTTCTCTGAGGTGGGTGACGTCTATCGGTACAGACTCCTGGGGCTAACTAATTAATCTCAACATGTATAAGTAAAATTATACTAACTTCACCAGTGGAAACAAAACAAACCATTTAGTGTGGGTGTGGCCAAGCAGGGGTCCCTAGGCAGTAGCTTTATTCCATGGGAAATGACTGAATGAACAGACACTTTTCACTTTCTTTTTGTATTTACTCAAGTTTCCTGCTATGTGGGTTCTTGTCAAAACCCTCACAAACAGAACAGGGTTTAAATCTCACTTTATTTACAAATCATTGGGGAAACGTGTGGTCTTGAAACAATCAGGGAGGCTGAAAGAGCACAAACCACCACAAATTAAAATTTAGTGTTTCTTGGTAATCATTTGGTATTTATATTTGTTTCTAGCCCTTTTCTAGAGAGACAAAAAATGCAACTTAAAAAACAAAAGTAAGACTTACGTGGAAACAAAGTATTTGATTAAATTCAACATTCCTTAAATATTTCATATTAACATATGAAGGGCAGTGGCTTTTACAAGAAGTCTCAGGAATATCTGAATTCATTGGTATTACAACTTTTATATTTCAATATACTTATATATACTTTCATATTCGTGTTCTCAAAGGCTATCTGTAGCCATTTTATATTTTTCTTGACATTCTTTAGTTAAAAATATAGCTAGTGTTCCCACCAGAATGACAACATAGATTCAAAATGTAACATTTCAATTAACTGCAAGCAATACTTAATTCAGGAGGAGCTCGTAATCTTCTTGACTGGAAATCTGCTGGTCAGATCGTGTGGTTTAGAATGTGTTCTATAACACTGGGGATCATTTTTTAAATTTTGTTCAACATAAAGATTCCTAGTTCCCATCTATCTGCTTGTTACCTAACCCCTAAGTGAGTTTTTCCCTCTCTCTGACTCCAAACATCCAGCCTGGAGAGTGAAACCGTAGCTCTGTTTACCGCTGATGCTGCCAACAGATTAGCTGGCGTGTGTATGTTGGCTCTGAGGTGTGGGACAGCCTACCCAACATGGAGAATTAGCTATCACCTCGATGACACATTTAGTTTCCACCAGCCTAAGGCACAGGATCTAAAGTGCACCCCAACCTTGGGTCTCTCATTGTAGCACACCATCAACACGCCAATAGGCTGGTTTCTATCTATTTTGACAGATTATGCCCCATTCTTTCTGTCCCTCTGGGCCAAAATCGTTTTGATTAACACAAATACACTACTAAAGGTTTTGTATGTGCTGTTTCAATTCCACCTCTCGTGCCCATAAAAGAGCTTTACCATTTTAACAGCTACATCAAGCTTTTTCAATAGTTAGATTGTTGCTTTCAAATTTCCTCCAGTGGGCTGCAAGCTGACAAACTGGCTGGCGGCCTTAATTTGCCAGTTCTGCTCAGATATTTTATTACTTTTCAATTATGAGTCAGGGTGTACTGTCAATCTTGTTGCTCAGCAAAGAGGATGCTTTCTTAGCCTAGAGTAACCCAACTACAAATTTTAAGGGCCTCTTTCCTGTTTTTTTATTGAACCACTTTAAACTGATTGTCAAGAAAATATTTAACTGTGCATTAGGGCCATTTTCTCCCTTTCGCACTGCCAGCGATACACTTCAATTTCTGTTCACAAGAAGGACGTACTTTGGATCTTCATCTGGTGTTTATCTCATAGCTTCAATGACGTCAATGGAGCTAAGCTAATGGATTTTTGAGATCTCCCTGTTCAAAGACAAGTTTGCAAATAGCTGTGGGCAGGGGTGCCTATGTGCAACCCACAAAGTTAAGTGGTCACTAGGCCCTTGCCAAACTGCACTGAACTGCAGGAAACTGAATCCAAAGGCAATTTTACTTTAACTAGTCCTTGCACAGCAATGCCTCATGCAACTCCCAAGTACAGGACCCACTTGAATCCTTATCATCCCAAAGATCTCATTGGCTCAAAGGGACCACTGAGAGAAAGCACTATCATCCATGGTATTTTATGACTGACCAAGAGATATTCCAAAGAGGGGCAATTTGCATGAGTTCTGCTCATTAAAATGATTTAGACTGGGATAATTCCTGGTACAGAAAGTAAGATTCACGACAGCAGTTCACATCAAGCCTCGGTGCTGCAGCTCTCATCTACACAAAGCCATTTGTCACATTCAGTAGTTATTTTGTGCGGGGAGGACTGCAGGATTAGGTGTGCACAAATCATTGTCTTGGATCTAAATTCAGAAATGAGGAGATTATGCTTTCATGAAAATCAAATGTGATTTGAACTGGAAAGGTCTCTGGCAAGTGATTCTATTGCATGTCATACACACACACACATTTAACTCAGATAAAAATCCTGCATTGGTCTTACTGCTCAGAATTCTAGGATCTGTGTTAGTAGATAAAATGATTACAACCCTACACTAAGCTTGCCTTCCCTTTGTGAATTATTTCACATTACAAAATAAATGCACCATGCAATCTGCAATTCAATTTTGTATCTTGTTTTTTAAAAAAATCTAAAGCTCAATGTTAGAAGACAATTATATTAAAAACATACCTAGGAAAAAGCAAAGCAAAAATAAATTGTCCCAATGACTTCAGACAGGCATTCAAGATTTAAAAGTAACAACTATATCTGCATGTAAAACAGTGATTTTTTTCTTTTTTTTACAAAAATCCATCTTTCAAAATAAACAATTTGCATAGTTTGAACATGCTTTTAAATAAATTACAGAATAAAGGTAAATGGCTCTAACTCACACCCAAATTCTACAAATAATTTACCGACACTCAATAAATCAATTTTGGTGGCCAAACATTGGATCTTTTGACACGAATCTGAATTTATAAGAATGATAATTAAATCAAAAGAAAGAGGGAATGTTATATACTGTTTCTGTAATTTACAATCCCTTTCCAAGGTGCTTTGCCAAGTTAGTTACCACTTCTTTATCCAAGGTCCCAAGACAAAATTATGCTACAGGCCGAAAAAAAAAGTTGTTTTACATCTTAACCTGTAAGTAAAGTTATACTGGCATCACAAACTCAATCAACCTTCTTACTTGAAAACTATGCTTTTATGCTAAACTTTCCAATTTACATTATTGAGATTTTTATTACATTTCTATTATGGTAATTTTATTTTATTCTACTTGAAGCATTAAAAAAACTGGCATGTCTATCTTGTCTGTATTAGCTCGCCATACTGTGATTCTCTGTCAAACACATATTTTGTATATATGTTTGAAGTCATAGTCTTAAAATCTGTCACTGTCAGAATGACATAGATATTTAAAAAAAAAGGAAGAAGAAAAAAATGCCTCTCCACTCTGTTATATTAGGGCAGTCCTTCTGTTATTTACTACAGTCATTTGAAAGCAACAGACAAAAAGGTCAAACACCTCTTTCTTGCTATTTGTGTTTGTGGTCCCCCCCCCATCCCCAAGTGTCTTTTGCTGCAATAAGAATTTAGGCAGATTTTGTTTGGACTGCTGCAGTTCACAACTGGGGACAAGCTCCATAAAAGAATTCTTGTCATAAAAGGCTATCTGTAGCCATTTATTGTAAGAATATCGGACTCCAAATTATTTATTTTCAGTAATGAGGTGACTTTGAATACCAAGGGCAACTGAACATCCAGTAAATTTTACAACACATTTGTTTATAAAACTGTAAATTAAAAGGTGACTTTGTATCTTACTCATCTGGAAAATGCGTACTTGTCATATCTGCTTGACATTACAAGAATGAAGATGTGGTTTGGATGGTAACAAACAATGACACTAGTCAACCTCATCAGGAGACATGAAATAAAGGAATGACAATGATTGATGGCAGCTATTCATTTACAGATATTTCTAGAAGAGCCTTTATTGGCATGGTCAGACTACTGTGCTAAGTTTTGCAGCAACTTAACTCGTCTTCAGCTATGCACAACGGTGGGAGAGAGCGCAAGCAGAACTGCAGGCAAACTCCCGGCCCATTGTGTTGTGCCACACAGTTGACTGCACGCTTTGAGGAGAAGCTAAATTTCTTCATGGTCTCATAGATTAAGGGGAATTTACAGAGACTCTCAGAATGACGACTTATTAACAAAATACCAAAGGAAAGTGCCTAAGAATTGAGTTTCGCTTCAATCTGTAGAACTGAAAACACTAGTTCATGCTGTTAGTGTTCTAATAAAACAAACAAACAAACCAATCTAAAAAAAGGGACTTACAGCACCATATTGTTTTGAATTGCTGGCAACGCAACGATATTTGTGTGACTGTTACAAAGCCTTTTCAGCTTTAGGTGCGATATACCATGATGTGGCCACTGATACGAAGTCAATCCAATTAATAAATAAATCAAACTTTACTGTGATTATGCCCCTCTCTGCAAACACATTTGCATGTATTGTTACTCACCTAATCCACAGAGAGCAAGGGGTCTACTTAGATGAATAAATCTACCTACATATCTTAAAGTTATGGAGCTCATTTTTGGTATTGTTACTGCTGTTTCAATAATGAGAATATTCTATAATGCTTTTTCCTTACTTGGTTTTACTTTTCACTCTAGTGGTTATGAAAGTGGATTTTCAACTTCATTTTAAAGTTTTAATAGTGAGTAAAGAATTTAACTTTAAATTATTAATTACATTAGATCTTGAAAGTAAATATAAGTTATTTAAGTTTCAGTAATTAAGTGAATTACACTTTACAATGTGTGAATAAATCAAGTGGTTCACAGAATAAATAAAAATTAGATTTTAGAGAAAAACATTCTAGAATAAAATATGGGCTTTTAACTGTTTTTGAAATATTTCAAATGTAATTATGAGGAAACAGACAACTGTTTTTAATAGCTTCTGTGCTTTTAAGGCACAAGAAAGTGATTTATAGTCTATTTTAAATTGATGTGAGTTATGTGAAAAGTGAATTAATATTTAAATACTGCATTCCTGCAATGTAGCATCTGCATGTTGACAGCAAAAGAAAACATATTTTACTATTTTTATATAAGCAATTAAAGCACATCTGACCCAAATGCATTCATTCTTTCTTTTCTTTAAAAGTGCTGAAATCCTTAATTTCCACCAAGTCTGCATTGTGTGGCAATGCCAGATGAGGATCCCCATCACACATCCCAAATTTTGTAAAAGAAAAAGAAAATTTACTATCTGCTAAGAAGAGGTGAAGAAATTCTGCCTCCAACCTGGGGGTATGTTTATGGAAGAAAAAAAGGAGTATTGTTTAATGGTCAGGAGGGTAGAAACCACCTGCTCTTTCTCATAATTGCATTCAGAATACTCCCAAAACATATTTGCCAGCTCTCATGACCAATAGCTTCTACCCCCTCTTAAGAAAAGTATGCACTCACCATGTGTTTGAGGAACAGCGTTTAAACATGAATAAAGAATTAGTACAGCGTAGATACTGTAGTTAAAACTTAACAAACACCTGAGGAAAAAAATTTATTCCACGAGTTTAAACTAGTCCATTTAAATAGGTATCTTTATAGGAAAATAACTAGAAGTGGATAAAAAGCTCCTATAGCAATTTTATTAATTTATTAGGTTTAAAAAAAGCATCTCCTTGGCATAAAAATGACATTTGAGATCACATGCTAAACATTCATGTACCTTTGGTTTTGGGAATAGAAAGAATCCCTACTGTGACTAAACTATTTTAAGGCACAGTGGATTGCCTTTCCTGCCTGGAAATATGTGTATAGTGAACAAAGTTTTTTAGTTTGCTTTCAGAATAATCCACTCTTGATTTTAAAGGATCAGAAACGGTCAAATCAAGAAGACTCAGCCTTGGATGCGTTAGGAGTGCCGCTGTTTTGGTTTTTTTTTTCCTTGAAGCACTACATCTTATCTCACTCAGTTAGGCCCCTTCAGGTTTACTGCCCTACCTTTCTATTCTCTGAGGTGTCCATGGTTACCCCCACACTGCTGGTGCACTACACCATGCTAACAATTGGAACGAAAAAAACAAAAACAAACGATAGATTGTCAGAGTGCAAAATGATCTGTTTTCAGGCATTAAGCAGTCAACTAGATGTAAATTCCATGAAACAAAAGAAAGGTATTATTTACAGTTTTATTGTGATGTTAATTAATATTTACATCTTGGAATGAAAAATAGGAAATGTTAATGATTGGCTTTTCTAAAAGTATCACTTGATGCCAATGTGAAAGCCAGGGAGAGAAGGCAATTATGCAAACATCACATGCATCCTAATTTCAGTATGGAAACTTACATTTCAAACCTAAATTCAGGAAAATAATATGGAACGTTTTACTACAAAATCTAAACATGAGAAAGATTTAAGTGAAAAATAAGCACATTGCATATGTCAGATAATCTAGTCTGATTATCTGAGCTGTGCTAGCTACAGGGAAGCACTTACCCTTGAGTCCAGCTAGAAGTTAGCAGGGTAAGAAGGAACAAACCAGAATAACATAAAGACTAGCAACAAGGCTCAGGAAAGCAGACAGGAACCCTAACCTAGCAGCTACAGTACTTGGGTTCAAGCAATGAATGTAAAAGAAAACTTTAAAAAAAAATCCCCCAAAACAACAACACTTACAGCTGAAAATTTCTTATGAAGCTCAATAAACCTAATCATATATTATGGTGGAACAAATACAATTCTCAAAACAGCCAACTCTTGCTACATGATGTGGTTAACAGCCATTAAATATAAACACACATTAAAAATGAAGTATTATCACGAGTGATATGTAAAACAATTACTGACCAATCTTTTCACGTTAAAAGAAAGTTTTAAAAAAAAAAATGAAAGCTGAGTATGTTTGTTTTTTTGTTTAATGTACTACTAACACAGAATGGACAAAGACTGGTGCTTCCACACAAGTGGCCACTTTTATGAAGCTTAATATATTGCCAAAGGGTGTAATGCATCTTGGCAGCATTGTTAACTACAGTACTGTACATCATTTCAGTGGTGAACAAGAATGGCTTTGGGACTTTTCTTTGATAAATACAAATATTTGAGAAGAAGTATAGTTTTGTGTTTGTGGATTATTTTCTTTTAAATTGTAGCAAAAACAACAACAAAAAGAAATTCTCAATCTAAAAGGTGTTGTTTCACCCATGCAAAAGGGACCGTAGAGCTGTATACAAATTAATGAATAGCAGGATCTATTGTTTTTTCAAATCTTTATGTTGTACATAAAATACACTCCGCCCTTGCTGAGGGTGTTTATTTCAAAGTCAAGTGCTGCTAGACAGTTGGAAGACAAGTTGAGTAATGAACAAAGTTTATATTTGCTAAGTCAAGTTAGGTGGGAACCAAACAAATTCAGTATTGCTCCCAAGTTTCCCCATTGCAAAATGTGCTATTCTCAAGTTTCTGTTTAACAGAGAACTACATAACAAGACTGGAGTGTTGGATTTGTGAGTGTACTTGTGTGTATAACAGAAAACAGTTCTTTATCTTTAAGGAGCTTACTCTCTCCATGAAAGCAATAACAAAACAACTTCTAGTGAAGCTGCTTTAACATTTACTTTCTTGCAAGTGCTTCATTTGCCAAGAACTTTGCACTACAATAAGCAAGAAAAAATATCTGCAAGGCATATAGTTAAATGCACAAGAATAAAGTGCTTAACAAATGATGCTTACCTTTCTGCAGGTAACAAAACAAACAAAATAAAAGAACCCCACCCCCAGCAAACCAAAACCATTTTGAAAATGCAATACTTGATTTGTTAGAATTCAAAAGATTTCATCCAGATCTGGATCTATATCCAAAGCACCTGAGGGTAAAACATCACATGCACATGAAGGACCCATTTCTGCTTTTTTATGACTTAAGTGGCATGTATTGTACTATCCAACGAGTGTGACAGCCCAGCCACAGAACATACATTAATACACAGGTTTAAAAAAATAAAGCGATTGGCCCCAGCTCCTTACTTCTGCCATCAGCAGAGAGCAGCTGAAATGCAAGGATGGATTTGGGCTCTGGCATTTTTCCCTCTTTCCCCTAGTTGCCTGAGTAGGAGGATCCGTTCATCTAGATACAGTGGAAGAAATATGCGGCAGTTTGTCTGGGTTCCCTCCTTCGCACTTTGGAACAACCCTCAAATGCTTTTTTTTTTTCCTTTTTTAAAGCTATCTTAGTGATATGGGGATCCAATGGCAGCAAAAGCTGTGTGAAAACCCTTCTGCCAACAAGTCTGGGTGGCACTGCAGAGGCCAAAGGCTTCAGCTACTAGGTAGGGTGAGGGTGGACCAAGAGGGCTGTGAAATGGATGGGCTCTAAAAGATCATAGAGGAGGAGTTGGTGGGTATAAGCTCCTGCCCTCTAAACGCAGGAGGTGGGAGGAAAAACTCTGACCTCCTTGGAAGAATGAGAAGGAAAGGACAAGTTCAAACTTGTGTGGAGTTTCTACACTTTTGTGTATGGCTAGAATGTGGAACTATACAGAGCATGAGAGCCCTCCAAGTCTCTTATGGAGTGTTATTTAAGGGTTAGCAGAAGCTGGGACTTCTGTGTTCTGTTCCCGGCACTGCCATTCACTCAAGTGAATCCCTGAAACTCTTTCCATCTCAGTTTACCTATAAGTACAATGGGTACAATAGCGCTTACTCAATCCCTTAGCTGTGTACTCTGAGGTCACACAGGATGCAGGCTCTTAGTTATACCATTTGATACTCTTTCTTCTTCAGTTTCTATACAATTGTGTGATAGGCCTACTGCAAACCCCTCTGATTAGTGACCCAACACAGAACATTTGTTAAGGATAAATGTGTCTGAGAATGGGGGCCTGCAAAAGCATGAGTCAGACTCTTTCTCCCCAAGTATGGCCCCCTTGTGCTGCTCTAGCATTCTCCAGCCTGGAGGACTCCTTGGCTGGCATAGCCAGCTCTAATGCCAGATCTTGTATAGGGCTACACTGAGAAGTCTATGCAGTTTGGAAATATAGTTCTCATAAATCCCAAGATAGTATATTATATCCTGATTTTTTCCACAAAAGCCCAACTTGTGTTAACTCTAAGTAGGTTTCACTTTATAGTATAATGAAAAGATATTTCTAAATGCCTGGATCATGCCAAAATACTCAAAACAATTACAATTCTATGGAAATTAAATTAAATTCTTTTTAATTTTAAATGCAAAATTGATTTAATTAGAAGAATTTCCTAAGGAATTTACGGTCCTCTCCTTACTTTACTTAATAATTTCACCCTCTTCTTGATATACGTGCATAATCCTTGTTGAAGTTAATGGGAGATACATGTCCACAATGAAGAGCTATGGGAGGTACTAAGATACATTCAAACAAAAATGTGCACCTCATTCATCCTTTTTGATTTATATGGGCTTCTTATTGTTTATATTATGCATTTTTGTTTAGTTCAAAATCAAATCATACTGACAAGACTAAAAGAATCAAGCTAAGCATAACATTTCTCAAACTATGAACAAATGCACAGCATGTGCAGATAATCAAGAGTTAGAAAGTGAAAATTCACATTTACCTGGCCTGTAAAAATGCCATATGCTTTCCTGCAGATTAAGTTTTCAACAGGGAGCTTCCTTTGGAACCTGCACAATTTGTACCCACATTTTTGAACGTGCAATTGAACTGCGGGTGTAAAATCTGCGCACTTGCATCTCTAGGCACATGATCTCAGGTGCAAATTAAACCTCTCTGACCTCACCCTAGGACTCTTCTTGCGGATGGGAAAAAGCATTCCTGTAAAAGAGGCTGGTCTTGAGGTCCACTGAGAATGTGGAATCTCTCCTCTATCAGAATTTCTCTTCTATCAAGTATTGCACTTTATGATACGCATTTTACAATTTCCCCACAGAAGCTGGTTCTTGGGTTTAACGCCAAGGTTCTGAATTCACTGATATAAAAGCAGCTTACTAACGAACAAGGAAATTTTGCATCTGAATATTTATTCATATCAGTGCAGAAATTCTCTCCTGCAGAGATTTCTGCTGTGTAGGACAACTTCATTTACTTACAAAATTGAGAGATTGGGGCATCTAGCTGGGGCACATTTCCTCCCTTAGCATTAAGCTTTTGAACTTGGGTCGGTGGCACAGGTTTGTGGGACTGGCCGGTGGCCCGGTACATGGCTTGGACCCACAGAATTCGATCCTGTTCGTCATCACTTGCAAAAATCACTGTGTCTCCTTCTTTCACGGCATTGAAAAATGCTCTGCCACCCTCCAAACCTGCCAGGAGAGAAAACAAAACCTGTTAAGAAAGTAATACAGATTCACAGAGTTTACTAGCAGAACAGCTCAGCCTGCAGAACACAGGGTGTACAGTTACACACAGTGATTCCTGATTTCAGCCCATTGAACTAAAACATTCCTTTTGAAAAGAGACAGCCAATCTTGATGTAAAACTTCTGGGTGGTGGAGGATCCACTGTCACTCTAGGTGACACCTTGGATGCATACAGCAAAGTGCGTGTATCAGCTGCTCTCAGTTACTCCAGCATAACTTGACTGAATCCAGAGTCAAGAAGTTGCATGTGTGTCACTGGGATCATAATGCGTGTCAAAGGGTTTAAGAAATATTTCAAACTGTTTGATCCTGATATAATAATGGAGCATTATATTTTTTTCACAGAAGCTGGATGTGAGTTACATATAACATTTGTCAGCCCTTTCTCTACCCCACCACTTTTTGGGCTGGGTGTTTTTTTTTTTTTTTCCCCGAGCAAAATCACCATTAATTGTCAGGCCCTTAATACAACTCCCTACCAATTCTCATCTCTGCATGACCCTCATGATGGTGCCATGTTTCACATATCTCTTTTCCAGAAGTGCATGCTTGCTTTTTTCTTAACTCCCTATTTGGGGCCAAATTCTGACATAGTTACAACAGCGTGAACCTAGAGTAACAGACTTAGACCCTTAGCATATATATTCTGGCTTCCCGCTGAAGCCCACTGAAGAGGGATGCATACATGCATCCTTTGTCTACAGCCATCTCTAGCTGTACAGTCCCAGCGCCACTGAAACCAATGGGAGTTTTATCACTGATGCTGCTTTGGCCATGATTTCACCTTTAGAGTGGCGTGGTCTTTCCAAATTCTTCACAAAGCTGAGCTGGTCAGCCTCGGAGGACAGCTGAGCTTCCAACAGCCCTAACCAACCTATCCCATCTGCTTAGACGGAAATGCAGCACCACAGCTCATAGCCGAGAACCAGACCCTGATGCTCGATGAGTAGTCCCATGGCAATCATTACATTATTATGCTACTCAGCATGAGAGAAGGGAACAGACAGTGTTCGATGGTGTATACAAACAGGTGCAGGAAGGGCCCTAGAAAAGCCTGATCAGTAAAAAGTGACACTATGATTGCATAAGTATTTTCTAATAATGAAAACAGGGACTTCGGCTGGCCTAGGAGGGTGTGTGTGTCACTCAACAGAGAAAATATTGCAGGCAGAGACAAATATTTTCAAAGGAGAGTAGTTTATTTAGAAACTCAGTTCCTACTGATTTCACTGAGAATGGGGTACATAACCCGCAAAGGCTCCTGTGAAAACACCAGCCACTGTGCCATTAAGAATTTGATAATATTTCATCTTCAGCTTCTTTTCCCCAAATCAACTTATAGGCAGCCTGCTTTTCCAAGTTTTGAACGATAATCAGTATAAAACCAAACCAGTGTACAAGATAACCTGTCAAGGCTTAGCTCCGAAGACAGAAAAATCAGGATTGGACTATGCAGCTATAATTTGCAGTTTCATAAACGTGTCATGCATTATGTCTTCACCCAAACCTGTCGGCTTCCCTCCTACCTGGCTGTGGGTCAGTGTAGTCCACTGTGTATCCATCCAGTTGCAGCAGTTCTTGAGGCTCAGCTTTTTTTTCCCGGTAACTGCACATAGCAAACGTATACTGACTCACCTGAAGAAAACCATAAAGCTGAGATGGCATCACTCTGCCACAACAGGGAGACTCAAAGTGTAAATTCTTACAAATGATGTTCGATAACTGGAGGTTTGCACAGGGCACATCCTCATTTAGTGATCAAGAAAGAGATTTTTTTCTTATTGATCGTTGCCAGATTGTGACCTTAACATGCTTAGTGAAATACTGCCTTACACATTCTTTTACAGCTGTTTCCTAATTCTCTGCATTGATACATATGATTTTTTTTATTTCCCCAAAAGAGGAAGCTACGTGCTTTAAAAACCTCTATCATTCATCTCAGACAAGTGCCAGGGTGACATCCTGTCACAAACAATGTGAGCGAAATTGCTAGGTGCCAGTCATATTAAAGCAATCTTAAAATCCTACTGATCTCTGCAGTTGTTGTCATCCGTGCTGTAAATGGCAGCTCTCACTCCTCCAACTTACCATCTGTATGACACGATACATTCAATGTCAAGGTCTTGATGGAAGCCCCTTCAGCTGCCGGGATCTCCGTCAGCTCTCAAATTGCCTTTAGGAGGCTATCAGGCTGCATCAAGACCCAGCTTGTACTTAGCATTTTAAAATCTGGATTGTCTGAAAGAGGCCTGTTAGAAAGCAAAGGATTCTCCGTGCTTTAGGCTAGGAATTTACAGGGAAATTTACTGTCAAATGATTTCAAATGACTTTGTTAAGGTTGTGTCAGATACTGGATTCCTTATATAATCTTATAAGTTTAGACATTTTGTTGACCTTGCGATGAAACTTTGACTTCGCCTGGTTCTTTACAACTCATATTAATGGACTGTGTTTGTCATTTTTAGAAAGTTCAGAAACATCTTAAAAGACAGGCTTTGTCCAAGCGTTCTCTGTCCATGGCAACCAAGCAGCAAAGAGATTTTCCTTCAAACCACAGAGACACTGCTCTGGTGTAAATGCACATGCACGCACCATGTATTTTTGTGTCCTCTATCACTCACACAGTGCTATTTATTTAAAGCCTAGACACAGAAGTACATGTAAAGCTCAATACACTGCTGCCCTCTCCTGGTTTGTGTTAAATATTGCTAGGTACTCAAGAATTTTTTATGGTGATATCTATTCTCAGGAACAACTCATCAAAATCTAAAGCCCACATGTTTATGGGACTCAGAAGACAGATACTGGGAACATGTTAAGTGCGTTGTTTACTACCAATACTGTAGTGAGCAACAATCAACAGATCTTGCTTACAGACACATACTCCTGACATAAGCATTTGGCATAAATTTTGATTGAAATTATATATTCAACCTTCCTAGCTACAGAAAAATTAAAAAGACTGAATCATTAATTTTAACTTGACCTAGTGCCTACCAACACAGCATTTATAACTCTTGTATTTATTTTTCAATCAATTGTACTTTACATGCAGTGTATTGCTGCCACCTTCTGGACAAATGGTTGAATATTTACCCTTGGCAGCTCCTTATTACTTCATCAAAATAATGAGAATTGTACTACTGGTAAAGCAGTTATCTTCTGGAATTAGAAACGGCAAGAAAATTAATTCTGGGATGATTCAATTTTAATCTAACATCAAGCTCTAGTGACACACCTTGTGTTTATTTCCTGCTACAGTTACAGCAACAGACAATTATTCTCTAGTGCAAAATATTTTCTCTAACCCCAGAAGTGAGTGCTGATTTTCAGGCTCTCTTTACTGTACCAATGTTGCATCTCAAAGCAACTCTGTACACTTAATTAATACTAATTAATTAGCATCTCTAATTTTACAATATTATACAAATAATACTACTCTCATTCTAGTAATCCGAGGGAACTTGATTGATAGATCTCCATCTGTGGCAGAGAACATTCGATTTATGAAGAATAAGTTCATGAGATATTAAAACTCATAATTGCCCTGCCGCTATAAGTCTTATTTTGGTAAGACTAAGGTGCTCTTATTAACTTTGAATTTCGATAGCTTTTCTTTTCTCAACTGAGCATATCCAAAACAATATTTTTACAGTACTGTGATGTTGATTTTTTAAAATCTTAGTTCAAAAGTTTTCACTCATCTCTTATTTATTTATTTGATTTTTTAATGTAACTAGTGGTT
Source organism: Carettochelys insculpta (assembly GCF_033958435.1). NCBI lineage: Eukaryota > Metazoa > Chordata > Testudines > Carettochelyidae > Carettochelys > Carettochelys insculpta. Next base: position 45,671,025 of record NC_134147.1, on the reverse strand, counting down.
TAGAATGGTGATAACAGGATTTTTTGCGGTTACCATAGCGATAATTTACATTGGAAAGAGAGAGGTTACATGTCACACAACATGAAAAGTAAGATGAGTCAAATGGAAACAGAAGTGTCCAAAAGTCATTTTCCTCTGGACAAGTTTAAAATATGATTTATAGACCACTGGAAATGAACAAAGGGCTATGCAACAGATGAAAAGTTTGCTGACTAACAGCACAAGAAGACAAAATGCAAAATAAAACCAAAATAGAATAGCTGAAAAGCTTCATGGAATAAGCAGCTTTATAAGTTGCTTTGAGGTAGCTGATGGACGTTTCCTGGCACATAGTCTTTGAGAGGCTGTCCAACTAAAGAGATAGGGAGAAGAGAAGGAGCAAGAGTGGGGCTACCATCAAAAGGGATGAAGTCAAAGACCTAAAATTTGTCTCCCCTGCAGTTGGAGGTGTGATTACAGCACATGCTGACTTACCAGAACTGGATTTAATCTAGGTGCAGGGAGCACCAATAGTAGTGAAGCTACAGCATCATGGACTTCAGCATGTCTGAAGTAGCTGTCTGTCTGAAGTGCCCAGGGTCTTGACTGGGCTTATGCCTTCACTGGTATTGACTCGATTAAAGCCAGCTTGGGTGCACGTCTACAAGCAATCACCCGTCCAACTGCAGTGCAGCCATACCTTGAAGTAGCACTGGGACTACAGAGTTCATTTAAAGGCAGGACAGTATTCAGAAGCAGACAGTTAGAGGACAGCCTAATGTGGAACTGTGTGCTAAAGATTTACCGTCTTGCAAGTAAATGCATTTTCATGAAATCTTACCGAGCGCTGCTCCACACACATTTGCACTGGTTTAGCTAAAGGTCTGATGTATAAAGTAAGCTTAAACCACTTCAGCTTTGTGCGTGGAATCTGTTTCAGGGGTTTAAACTGAGCTTATGTAAGTTTAGCTTGTCCTGTTACATTAAGAGAGAGAAACTACATAGACGTCAGCCACGTTCAAATCAGCGTGTCTACATTCAAAGTCAAAAAGGTTTAAGCTGAATTAGTGTAGTGTTCCACCAGTGCAACGCCTACGTGTGCATGCAGAGCTGGTTTGCTCTCGTGTATTAGCATTCCTGGCAGTTACAGCAGAAATCTTCTACAGTACCCTGGGGAGGAGAGTAGGCTCCTTAGAGCATATTCACGTAACTTCAATAAAGCTCCTAACTAGGTCACATGAATGAAGGAGACACTCTCACTTCCATGCTCTTGGAAGATGGAATGTCAAGATCCCATTAGTATAGGATGAGCCAGTAATATGTGGTCAATACTCTTCAGTACAAGTATTAATGGCCGTAGCACAGAATATTCACATTAAAATGGCTCTGCTTGATTTGACTAAGGATTGCACATCGAAAGGGGCTCTCTATGGGCAAGTGCAAGTTAAATCAGCCCTAAAGTATTTACCTTGGGTTCAGAAATAAGCTGACAACATATCTAGTGAGAAAACGTGAATCTTTCTATTTCAGGAGGGATGGGATCATCAGACACTCTACAAACTAAAATCCCTGGGAAATTTATATGCAAGGTTCATGCCAGAGTGTCAGGCTGGGCCATTGGCAGGAATTTAAATGGGGGAGGGTTTAACTATTTTTAAACCCATGGGGATGTCTGGATGCAGCGTTTTTAATTTGGGGCATGGGGTGCGTGAGCAGGGAAATCTCATTGCCTGTGGCGTTACCAGAGAGATCGTCTCTATTGGCTAATGCTGCAGAATTGGATGGAGGTTGCACCTTGCATATAAATGGGGCCTTGGGGCCAGTGGGGCTTTCAGTCACCAGGGGCTTTGGGGCCAGGGGTGTGTGTGGCGGGGGGTGGGGGGCCTGGCTCTGTACCCCTCAATGGGGCAAGGCCTCAGGCAGGAGAAGTGGGGCTGGGAGCAGCCAGTCCTCAGTGCTGCCCAGACCATGGGACTGCCCCAGCCCCAGCCCTCGGAGTCCCTGGACCCCCAGAGTGATGCTCCAGCAGTGATTCAAAGCGGTTGGGGCTCTGGCCTTTGCTGTTGACTCAAAAGCAGCAGCAGCTTGGAGCCCCAAGCTCCTTAGACTCAGCAGGCTCTAGGGCAACTGCCCCCTTCCACCCACCGCCCTCTGTGAGCCTGCCTACATCAGCCCTGGACAGTCTGAGCTTACTTGGGTTCTACTCGGCATGCAGGGTTGTGAGAGGCCCACCAAGAGGAACTCCAGTGCCCAAGGTTTACTTTATGGCCTACCAGGTTCAAGAGAAGCACACAAGGGCAGAAGAGGTAGAGAAGCTGAAAGGGAGGGAGCGGCGCGAGGAGACACAACATGGAGAGGAAAAAGACAAGCAGCTGGCTCACTCTGGCAAGGGAGTGGTAAAAGCAGCAGGTGTGAGCCTGTGCCCGGCCCCCTCCAATCAGAGAGGGGCTGTTAGGGAGCCAATCAAAGGACAGCTTGCTAGGGCAGCCCTGATATAAGGAGCTGCTCAGCAGAGTAAAGGGAGTTGGGTCGTGGAGCTGCTGCCAGAGGGGTGTGTTCACCACTTTCAGGGGCTGCCTAAAGTAAGCACCAGCCCCTCATCCTCTCCTGCATCCCAACTGTCTTCCTAGAGCCTGCACCCAAGCTCCACCCGCAGTCTGCACCCTCTCACTCCTTCCCGTGCCCCAACCCCTGGCCCATCGGGGACGAGCGCGAGGGAGAGCCAGTGGCAGAGGCGGGGGTGGGAGGGGAAGGAGCGAGCAGCAATAGCCTTTGCAGAAGGGGTGGGGCCTCAGGGAAGGGGCAGGGCAGGGTGGGCGCAAGGGTCTCTGGGCTTGCCCAGTAAGAGCCTTGGCAGCCCTACGGGGCTGTCCCCTGTGGAAGCCATAACTGTGCGAGAACAGCGCACTCAGCAATGCGGCCAGCAGCTCGCTGGGCACCAGGCAGCGTAGGCACAGCAGCACCCCCAGCGTCAGATGGACCGTACCTACGCAGCTGAGTCTTGCACAGTGATGGAAGACTCTGGTTCCAGACAGACATAGTGACTTCCAAACACTTTATTGACATAAATGAACATAATGGGCTCTCTATCTTCACCTAAAAAAACACTGCAGACCACAACCCAACATCGGACCTCAATAAATTACTCTTTACATTCAATTTCTAAGGCTATTTCTAGATTAAAGTGATCTGTTGACAGAAGCTTTTGTCAGAAGATATCTTCCAACAAAACTTCTGTCAACATATCGCAGCAAAATTGCCAAGCAGATTGCAAGACCAATTCGCTCTGTTGACAGAGAGTGGCCATACTGCTTGGCTGCTCTATCAGCAAAATGGCCAGCCAGAAGCAGAGCAGACAGGGCTGCCCAGTGCCCCAGAAGTCTTGTCTATCGACAGACGCCACCCCAGAGCATCCAGACCGGCTTTCTGTTGACAGATCTCTGTTGACAGCAGTGTTCTGCCTCGTGGGGAGTGGAATAAGACTGTTGACGAAAATGCTGCATTCTGTCCATTTATCGTCAACCTTGGGAATCTGGATGCTCCCTGGGCTTTGTCTAGTGTAGACCTAGCCTAAATGTTCAAAGGTAGCAACCCTACCCAGCACACACAGCAAGCGCACAAACTTTCCATGGGATTTGGTCAAGGGCACATTTGGATTCAGAAACCCTAGACAAATTGTGCAATTTACATGAACCAGAAGTGTGTATCTGGGCCATTACTGTCAGAATTCTACCCTGATGAGCCAGGATGCCTTAAAAGAATTCTGTTTTCATGGAATTATTTTTAAGTACTGTTCATTACTGCTATTGCCAAATGCTCATTCCACGTTCTCCTACCTAGAATCAACTGGGTTTTGCTGAAAGCAGAAGCTGTCACTGTTAGTCTAAAGTATAATGGGTTTAGGGAATCTGTCATGAGAACTATAGATCCAGGCACATACACTGCAACTGTTTTTAATGTACAGCTTGTTGATCTTGTTCCAAAATGTTCCACAAACATCATCAGACACAATCAGTTGGAAATTGCTTCAAGCTACATAACAGACTTGCCATCCAGGTACTGTAAAGTGTTACTTCCCACATGCTGCCAGGGAATCAAAGCAGGGTTATAACGAAGATGACATGACAAAAATAGCTTCAGTCGGAACTCTGGAAGTAATTAATTCTCTTGCCCTTAAGAATTACAAGCAATTGTGAATTTTCTGTTGGGGCCAACAAAACCAACATGAGTATCAACTCCCGTTCATTTCATTATGTCCTACGGCACATTACTATATGCTAGCCACGCACTCCAACTCTGCAAGCTCTAAGCATTTTATATTGCCTCTGAAGGACCACAGCAGCCAGCTGGTTGAAATTCGCAAGCTGAGTACATTTAGTTAAAGCAGCAAATTAGGAGACATTTATAGAGTCAGTGATGGGCTCATCTACAGTAGACTAAATGTGTACTACCTTTTCCAATCAGTCATCATAAAACTTTGATCTAAAAGCTTTCATTACTTATCACCGCCACTGGCATTAGGGTTGACTCTACCAAGCAGTTTCCTCACTTGTGATGCTGTTCCCATCCAACCTTAGGGCCATATTCTGCCATCACTTTCACACTGCATATCTTGGAATTTAAAATGAGGCAAGTAACGAGTCTCTGCCATGTAATTTACATCTAATCAGTATTCTGCTCTTCTGCTGCTCATCTCTAAGGGTGGCACATGCAATAAGGGGCGGGGGGTGGGCAACACATTCAAGAGACAATTGCAGCTATGGGATTCAGTCCTGTCCTCTAATATACATGGAGGTGTGCTGGCAATGCCAGGCCAAGAGACAGTTTTCTGAGACATGCAGTGACTTGCACCTGCATACTGAAAGAGAGTGTATACTAGAGAAGACAATATGCAAAGCACACAAATTGACAAAGGAACTATCTCTCCTCTACATACCAGCTAATCATTTATCCAGCCATCCGGCTACCCTGGTATTTTCATAGCCCTTGTCACTGTAATATCTGAGCACGTACACAGAGAGCCCCAGTAAAAAATGAAAACGATTCTTTTAGCTGAACAAGAAATGAATTAACACTCTCCTTTCATGTTTTTGAATGTAAGTCAAATCAGAACTGCTCTTTTGACCCTGAAAACAACTGAAGGTCAACTTGCCTCCTGGAAAACATCCCTGTCTGGCTTCTGATGCAGTATCCCATTAGTATTTTTTATCTGATATAAAAACACACCAGCTGCTCACTGAGCACTCTAATAAATCCTTGCAGTCTGTGAAACACCCAACTACCTGCTGAACAAAGGCCCAATACATGGCAGCCATACCACCCCAAGGAATATCTCCTGTGCTGCTGTGCCTGTGATCTGCTCTCCCCTCCAGCCACCACTCTCAGACCCTGAACCAAAACCTGCTTTAGGTGGGGCTGAAGAGGCACTGGCAGCATACTCTGCACTTGAACGGAGGGAAGAGGAGGGGCAACAAAAGGATGAGCAAAGTGGGGCTAGAGGGAGGAAAGCAGAAGGACAGAAAAATAGAAGGCAACTATATTTACTGATTCATTCAGATTTATATAAAATTTCACAATGCCACAATTAGGCAGGGAAGCTACAGCCTCACAGGCAGCTCCTGGCACCCACGCTGGTCCCATTGCCCCCATCCTTCTCTTGGAGTCTTTCAGAGACATTACCATTACAATCCATAGAGATAAAGTCAGCTGCGGAGTCGAATCCTCCCCGCATGGCTCAATATAACCAGGCAGAAGGGAAGACACTCAAGGACACCTCTCCCTCCCCCCCAGTACTATATATAGTACATAAGACAAATCCTAACTAGATGTTACACCAAAAGAAACAGGTCCATTTTTGAATTCCATCTCTAGGTTCTGGAGACCTGCAGCATGCACAGGAGGGATAGCTCAGTGGTTTGAGCCCTGGCTTGCTAAAGATAGAGTTGTGAGCTCAATCCTTGGGCAGGCCACTTGGGACAAACAGATGTCAGGAATGGTGCTTACTCCTGGCAAGGGACTAAACTAGATAATTTCCCAAGGTCTCTCCTGGCTCTAGGAGATGTGTATCTCCAATTACTTTACACTTCTACTTTTTAGGTGTCTGGCCTCATGAGTCACCACTCACCATCCTTCATTCTTTATACAATTAGCCATTATCATGCTTGGTGCATTTAGCAAGAACCAGTAAATTGCATGCATCAGTGCCTTTGTTTCCAAACAGAGTTAATACCAGCAACCACCCTTAGTGTCCCACGAAAAGTAAATGACAAACATACAGCGATCAAAATACTTTATTCTATCTTTACTGCCTGCTGGTGACAAGCTCAGTGGGCATGAGCTACCTCCAAGGGACTGGACAGAAGATGGTGGCTGTTTATATTTTTTGAGGTGTAGCAGAACATTTCACATTAACGAACAGTGACATAACAGACCATTGTTAACAGGAAGTGGGATTTTTGGGGTGGACTATGAGTGCAATTTTCTCCGTGGCTAAATCCTCCTTGCCTGACCCCAGGGAACTGACCCACTTGGCCACACTATGATCTGACTCCTGCCACCTGACGAATAAAGACCTACTAAAACATTAGAAAATGTGACCTGGCTTCTGTGTTTAATGCCATGCTCACAAATGGGGTGTCTGCCTGTGTGATCTATTGTGAAAAATCATGCTAAGGAACATCCAGATTTCAAGAACCATGCAAATAATTGTAACCATGTGGAAAGTATCAGAATAAGGAGTTAATGTGAGAGAAATGGGACCAGGTTTTCTCATCAGATGGGGCGATTAGGGTCCAACCCAGCACAGGCTTACTTGCAATTATTTTTCACACAGTTTTTTTTTTTTGAGTAATGCCCATACCTTTATTTCCAAGTAGTGCCAAAGGCACCTGCACAGGGAAGTTTGCAAGGAGGGAAAGACAGTCCCCTTGATTAAAAGCTCTCTGATTAAGGCTGCTAGTTTGGAGAATTCCAGTACACAAGAAAAGAAGAGACAGAGTTTGAACTGATGGCTACAGTTCAATGGTAAATGAAAATCGATTTCTAATTGCTTCACTCTCAATTATACTGTAATGTGATTGTTAATTCAGACATACAATATTATTCAGAAAAGAGCACCCTAAAATACTATCCATCATTTTCTGTATCTTCTGCAAATGAAGAGTCTTTATGAATACTTTGTTTTCTCCCCATGCATCAATATAAAAGTTTCTTTTATCACATTGAGGTCCTCCTACAAAGCACCAACAGCTCCCAACTACCACTTAAACCAAAGAAGCTTTGTCTACAGTGACAATGCTAAACAATTCTCTCCCTGATGGTTTAGCTCTAAGTACGGCAGTGGGAGGGATAGCTCAGTGGTTTGAGCACTGGCTTGGTAAAGGCAGTGTTGTGAGCTCAATCCTTGAGGGGGCTATTTAGGAATGTGGGGCAAATAGAAAAAAACAAAAAAAGGGAATGGTGCTTGGTAGGGGACCCAACTAGAGGACCTCCCAAGGTCCCTTCCAGCTCTATAAGATGTGTATCTCCATACACTAAATTCATAGTAGCTGTGGTGCAAACTGGCATTCTTAACATGCCACAGAACTGAAGCAACATAGGGCTGGATGTGATCTTGAGAAGTCCTGTCCAACCCCTTGCTCTATCGCAGAACCAAGTAAAATCTACAGCATTGCTGACAGGTGTTTGCCCAATGTGATTTAAAAACAATGGTACAACCTGGCTCTGAAGCCTGTTCCAGAGCTTACCTACACTTCAGGCTGGAAAGTGTTTCCCAAAAATCTAACCTGCATCTCCCTTGCTGTATACTGAGCTCCCTACTTTCCAGGAACAGGGAGAACAACAGGTCCCTAGCCACTTCATAAGAGCTAATTTTCGTTGTTCTCTTTTGGACTTTCTCCGATACATCCACATTGTTCCTAAAGTGTGGACCCATACCTGGACACTGTTCCTCCAGCTGAGACCTCTCCAGTATCGAGTAGAGCAGGACTCTTACCACCCATGTCTTCACATATAACACTTGTGTAACTGCATTCAAGAATACAGGCTTCTTCTACAACTAAAGCTCAATGGTGACTCACATTCTATTTGTGATCCACTATAACCACCCAAAGCTTTTCACCAATAGTACTTCCTACCATTTAGCAGCTGTGCATTTAATTTTTCCTTCCTAAGTGAAGTATTTTGTCTTTTCTTCTTTCCTCAATTCGATCCTGTTGAATTCAGACCAATTCTCCCATTGGTCAAGGTCATCTTGAAGTCTGTTCCTTTCCACCAAGGTGCTTGCAACCTCTCTCTCAGCTTGGTGTGGACTGCATGGTTTATGAGAACACTCTTCACTCCATTATCCAAGTTACTAATTAAAATACTGTGTGGTACCAGACTCAGGACTGATCCTTTGTACCAGGACCCTCTAGATCAGGGGTGGGAAAGAATTTTTGATGGGGGGACCCACTTCAAGTGTATGGTAAGTGGTCAAGGGTTGTACTCTTCCTTGGAGGGGGTGAAAGGTCTGGGATGGAGGTTGGATGGAGGAAGGTGCTCAAAATAGGGGACTGGGTTGCAGGACAGGGTGTGGGTTCTGAGAGGATGTTTGGGTGAAGAAGTGGGTGGTGACTTGTGGCAGGGAACTGGGGAACAGGGTCTGGGAGGGGGTATGGGTGCAGAACAGGATGCTGGCCTGGGTGAGGGGGTGCAGGGGCTAGGAAGCAGTTGCGACCTGGGGAAAAGAGAGTGCAGAGTGTTTGGATAGTGACCTGGGTAGAAGGGGGTGGTGACCTGAGATAGACAGTTGGGGTGCAGAGGGTGTGTGTGTCAGAGGCAGGCTCAGGTTGGGAGGCACTTGCTTAGGCAGTCCAGCAGACCCTGAGGCAGCATCTCTGCCTCCTACAGCCCCAGGCTGCCCAAAACCATTGGCTGCTCCCCCTATTTGCCTCTCTGTACTGTGTGCCAATGGTGGGGAGACTTCACATACTGCTCCCGGCCCAATTACAGCAGCTCCCATTGACTGATTTCTGGCCAGTGGGAGTTGCAGTCATTGGGTTGGGGGCAGGGGCAGTATGCAAAGTCTCCCCTCACAAGGGGCAGGCAGTACCTAGAGGTACATGCGGGGAGCAGCCAGGGCTTGCGAGAGGCAGAGAGCCTTCCTTGAGGTGCTGGCAGGGCAGGCTGTGGGCTAGACCAAAAGGCTTGGCAGGCCAGATCTGGCTTACAGGCTATATCTTGTCCACTCCTTCCTAGATATCTCTTCCCAGTTTGACAGCAAACCACTGTTCACTACCTCTTTGAGCAGGTGGTGCACCTACCTGCCAACAACAGCGTGTACCTCTGAAAGTGTGCCACTGACTTCAACAGGAGCCAGGCCACACCTATTGGTGCGATTACTCCTGATTTACACTAGCGTAAACCAGATTGGAATCAAGTCGTATGTTCTCACTCTCTCTCTGGTCTGGCCAAACTGTTCTCAACACAGGATCATGGCATTGCATGGCTTTCTCTCCCTCTCTCTGTCACACACACACACACACACTCAAATGTGTGAACGTGGCTACAGCCCAGATCCACCCTGGCCACACTTTCTATGTGTCCACACCACATCCGTGGACATCCGGGGGAACCATCAGTGGAGCTGGATCCACAATGTTTCCAGCTGATTTTTCTAGCCAGAGTGGATCTGAAACTAGAGCTCTGAAGCTGTGGCTGACAGACCACTGCTGGTTTATACAACGTTTTGACATCATCAGATTTTTTGCTGCTCTGACAGCGGTGAAGGATCAAATGCTCCAGACAAACACCCTTCCTACTCAGCTGTTGCCCAGACCAAGACTCTTGTAGAGTTTACAAAGGGCTTTTTAAACCAGCTGACTTACGAAAAATCTCAAACAGGTCTCTCTGCAGGGCTGGTGCATACTTCCTGCCTGGTATGTTTTTGTTTTACTTCTTTGAACCAAACTCAAATGTGACTGAACTTATAGATGACACTAAAAGTGGAGAGGTAAGTTTCAGACTCTGCACAGTGACCAGTAAGGGTCGAATGAGAGGATGCTCAGTACTAATTCCTATGATATCTTAACTGCAGAGAAAGGAGCTAAATACAGGCCCCATGTCTGACACAGACAAAAGCTCCCATTGATTTCAGAGGGGCCAGAATCTCATCCCTCAGGTGCAGAATGGAGAATTTGCATGTGACAGCACGAATCACAGAGGCCTGAGTTTATTTCCTCTTGTCTCAATAACCCTGTCCTACTGCTACTTGTTTATGTTACTGAGCACCACAGTAGGTGCAGGAAGGCTATGGAATTGGATTTGGAAGTTGCAAGCTTACATGTCGTCAAGAGGCTATTTTCCTTTAGAACTTTTGCACTCTAACATAATTGAGAGCCCCACTACTGTCCAAATGATCCTTGAAAAAATGTTTGGTAAAAAATTCAACTTACTGTGAGAACAGATTTAACAATGCCACCAATTAATGTTCAACGTAAAATTGTTAGAAAAACAAAAATCCACTCATCAGTCTCAAATTTAGCACTAATTTCTAGTTGAAATGTTACCTGGACCAGCACAAAGAACCTTTTCTTCCATCTCTTCCAAACGTTTTTACCAATGGCCCATAAGTATCTGGGGGAAAAAACACAAAATAGCTGAATTCAGTATACACATACTGCTTACTCTCCTACTGCTTTTTAGTGTCATTGCTCCATAGCTCAACGAGGAAGTTAATACAAAACCAAGAAGGATTGCCAAGGTCTCATCTATATACCATTAGCAAAAGAGCATGCTGGTGACTTCTACTGTCAAAGTAAGCTGTAAAGATAGCAACACAAAAAGCTATTATAGCCTCATTATTTATGACAGAGAATATGCACGTAATCTCCAATGTGCTATAAATCTCTAAGATGGAGACCCACTACAGCAGGAAAATGTGTGCTTTGTACAGTAATTGCTTTCACTTCATTATTTGCTAACTCTCAACCATGAAGGGGCTGATTCTCTTCTGACTTACTGTGGTGCAAATTAGGAGTAAAACTTGATAAAGTGCTTAATCCAAAATTTGTAGGAGATAATGGAAGTCCATCTCTGGACGTCCAGGAACCAGCCTTCAGAAATTCATGTTATCAGTTCCTTGTGGGATGACTTGTTCAGAGAATATTGAGGCCTATTTTTATGGCCACATTTTAAAAAGGACAAATGCACTAGTTTAGCATTACTTTCTGTTTTTGTTTTGTTTTCTTTTGAAGAAAAAATAAGAAGAAGTAGAAGTGATCTGCTACAAGAGCTGTAAAGCTTAAAGAAGTTGGTTGTGTGAGTTAGAAAAGAACATTTTTGAAGTTACTGACTATAGGAATCCTTCAGTTTTACAGGACAGACACTCGACAGTCCAAGTGGGAGCAAATGATATTTGCAGTGGAAGATCTTGGAAACATTTCAGCATTGCTTTCCATTCTTCACAAACCTATTTTGTTGAGGGGAACTGCCAAACAGAAGACATCAAAAACAAAGAGGGCAATACCTGTAAATCTTGAACTGACTCAACTAAACAACTTGATTGATAAGCTTAAGGAAATGTTTGGGCATCTACCTGGTTACCATAATTGAGATGAAATGAATTCTCTCTTATGAGTAAGTGAATTTATTATCCCATAAAGGATGAATTGGGAGTTTTTAAACAAACATTTTGCTTAATCTCTGCAATAAGGCCCCCCTACGCCTGCCAAAGCAATCCATAATAAAAACACTGGCTAAATAAATAAACAAATAAATAATAAATCACAAAGACATCATCCAGTGCTGTTAATATGTTTTATTCAGTGGCTCTGTGCTGTGTCGTATCAACATGTTTCTCTCAAGATATCTAACACCTTTGCATTATTTCTACACCAATAAATACAAAGATAGTACTTTTCTATTATGCTGGTAGTCCCCTTTGTTAAATGCAATCTCAAATGAATACGTATTGTTTGCAAATGTATAAGCTTCCTCATGGTGCACACAATTCCACATAATAGGCTAACCTGAATAAGGGGCCTTGGTTTGTGATACAAAACATAGAGCCCAAATTCTGCTGCCACTGGAGCCAATGAGATTTTTGCCCTGGTCTTAAGTGGCAAACTGGGATATGACTCTGTTACTCTTACATAAAATGTGCTCAAGTTTCAGATTTCACTGCATCCCAGCCAATTAACAGAAGCCTAATATCAAGATGTTGGATGAAATGAACATAGCTGGGCACCAAAAAGGCATTCCAAGAGCAAAATCAAAAGTCCCTTGAGTTACTTTTGCTACACCTATAGAAAATGATTTTAGGTGTACTGTAGTTAATGGGAATTTTTCCCACAGACTTTAATGGGAAGTTTCTCACGTTCTTATATTGGTGGCTACAAACCATTCGGTGCAGAGGCAGACTGGTTTTCTCCCACAGAAAACCCTGCTGTATTAGGTACCATCAATAAAATGTTCTGATTTAGTATTAGCAAACTTGTGATCTCAACATAAATTAGTATGCAAACAAGTAAAACAAGCCTTACAAAATCCTGGATCCATTTAAGTCAAAGGATGCTTTGCCATCAGGTTCAGAAGTAGGATTTCACACCTGGTAAGTTATAGGGGTGTAGGATCTACACAAAGACTGGGAATCATTCTAGGTCCTTCTGCCCAGAGATTTCCTGTTTTAGCTAATTTTTTAAAAATCCTTCAAATCTCAACATACAACCAACTCCTCATGTTTAAATGCTGTTTTGTCAACAAGTGTCAGCAGCACAACATTGCAAGACTTCAGCGCTGACAAGGACTGCAACATGCTGTTGCAAGTTGTTCCTTATTTGTACAGCTAACAGTCAAATCATTGACTGACAACCCAAATGTACTGCACAACAAGGTGGCATGCCAGCATGTGAGTGCTGTACAACAGAAGCACGTTCTAGCAAAGACTTTGGCCAAATTCTGCTCTCAGTTATGCCACTCTAAATCCAGAGTAATTCTACTGAGGTCAGACAGATACACACCAGCAGAATTACCTGGAATTTGGTCTCCACTCCGTACAACATTGAGCTAACACCTTTAACTCTGCAATTAACTAAGATTTTAAAGTAAATAGTTTTAACCAACACCTTCTAAATCAAATGTTAGTCCTGAAAAGCAAGACTGGAGCTCGAGCTATTCAGTCCAGTTGCCAGCAAAAGACGCAAAGGAAACAAATATGATTGATGGAAGAATTTCTTTACTGAAATCCAGTGTAGCTAGGGACTGTGACCTCACTGCTGGTCAGAAAAACCAGGCCAAGGAGGACAAAGGAAAGAGGATATGCGTGGTTTGATACACCTATCAATTATGCTGCAAAACATTATGAACATAAATGAGTTTTCAGTTACAGAAATAGGCATCTGAAGAATACGTGAAACAGACAAACAATCTCAGAGGGATAGTCGTGTTAGTTTGTATCTGTAAAAACGAGGAGTTCTGTAGCAGCTTAAAGACCAACAGATTTATTAGGGCATTCAGCTTTTGTAAAACTCACTTCGTCAGACGAAATGAATTTTATCCACAAAAGCTTATGCCCTAATAAATCCGTTAGTCTCTCAGGTGTTACAGGACTCCCCACTGTTGAAACAAAGCAATGCTTTTTCTGGATGGTTTCTGCGGTAGCCATTTATTACACTCTCTTCCTTGAAGAGAAATGAGAGGGGAAAATCTTGACAATGGCTTTAGTTATAACCTTCTAGAGCAGATCTAGTTTTTAATTAAGTACTATGTGGAATGTACCTATTTGCATATCTGAGATATTAAAAGGGGAGGGATTTTTCTTTTTTGGTTAAATGAGTTTATAGATTGGCTGAAGACTATGGAAATTATGGAATCCTGATATGAATAGTTCATATTCTGCCCTCAGAAACAACACAACTCTCACTGTTTTAGTGTAAGTGACAGTCTGGGCCCAAGAGATGGAAGAGGCTAGTTGGGTCACCTACCTCATTTCTCTGCCAACAAACATCTCTCCAGTCATATTTTTCTAGTGCCAGCTGTGCATACTGTTGTTTTCAAAGTCTCACTAGATGGGGATTCCATCATTCCCTCATGACACTAATTCATCGCCTAGGATATCTCTCTTGGGGGGGTTTATCTGATTGTCAGCTATAACTTTTAATGTCTTTAAATTCCATCCCCTTATTCCTAGTTGTACGCCCACGTTTTACTCTACAAAATTCTATTTAATCCTACAGTGTAAAGCATTGCACATCTGCATATAAACAATGGCACTAATAGTTCATCTTCACCCCTGTGGTATACCTCAAGCAGAAAGCCCAGTGTTTGCTGCTTCCTGAGAATTCAATGTTGGAAGAAACAGAATAAACTGGGAAAATATATGGAGGCCACATCTACACTAACTCCAGAAGACTGACTGCTTAGGTTCGATCTTCCAGGTCAACATCCTGGAACTCCTTGCAATTAAGGAAGGTTGACGGGAGGAGTTCTACCATCCACCTTCTGCCATGAAGGCAGCAGTGGAAGTCAATGGCTGCAAAGTCAATTTGTGGTATGCAATTGGCATACCAAAAATCACGTATCAGCTGTTGACCTTCCAGAAAGAGTGTAGACATAGCCTGAGTTTGCTATAGAAGAGCAGAGTATCTCATTGATGCTTCTCTAACACAGAAAATAAAATTTCCAATCTTTTCCTCAGGAGTACTGCTTCAGGATTTAATTTGTAAGGTTGACGCACAAGAGCACATTAAAAGGATTATGCTAAAATATGTAAAAGGCACTGCAAACGAGTGAACCAGCTCCATTTTTTTATTTATTCCTCTTTCAACCTTTAGTGAATTTGAGACTAAATCTCTCTCTCTGCTCCTGTGATCCTCCAGAAATAAAATTCAAACTCAAATTCAATTGACTTGGAAAGCCACAAAGTACTTACCCAGAATGCTTCATGTTTTGAGGTTTATCCATTCGGACTGCAAGTTTGATCTTTAGATCTTGATCTGGGCAGTTTTTGGAAACAGTCATTTTGTGCCATTCTGATTGTTTTGGGCTATTTGGAGTAGGGTGAAGAACCACCTGCATATAACAAAGACAGTTAAGGTGAAGGAGAGAAATGACCTCCTACAATGGTTCTAACTGTAAATTAAAATACATTCCTATCAACTTGCATAGGGGCAGGATTTCATTCACCTTATTTTAAATTAAATGTTATTACTTTTGAGATTAGCGTGTACTGCATCTTCTTAGCTTTTTTAACTACTGTAGAAGTATTCTCAGTATCCTGAAAAACGTAAGATCAAAACAAAAAAGCAGTCAAGTAGCACTTTAAAGACTAACAAAAGAATTCATTAGGTAAGCTTTCGTGGGACAGACCACGTAAGTGTATGCGGTCGCAATGTGTGAGGTTTACTATTGCTAGTTTTTTTTTTTCATCTTTAGACCATCCGAGAAAAGACCAGGGGAAAACAATTCACAGTTTCACAGGCAAGTCAGTCTCCAGGGAAATTCACACTGATAATCCAGGTGGTGCATGTGGCGATGCCTATAGTTAATGTTGTCTGATAGTCTGCATTATGGTATTCTGTTTTCAATTGCTTACAACTTTGCCAAACATTGCAACTGAAATTTTTCATGCTGGGTGGCTGAGCATAGGGAGACTGTTCTTTCCTTGTTTCCTCTGCTAGAGACCAATCAGTGTGGAGGAGAAGGAGGATCCCAACTTAAGTTGCAGCTACATTGCATTTTGATTTTGGAAGCGGAATGCAAATGAGTGAGATAGAATATGCAAATAAAGTACAGATTTACATATCGTGTGCCTAACTTGCATATTCTTGCGTGATCACGCTTCCGAAAGAGGCTTTTCTGGAAGCAAAACCAGCTGTATAGATGGGGTTCCTTCTAAAACAAGCCCCATTTTTTAAAGAACCCTTCTTCCTATTTTGTTTTCAAAGGAACTCCATCTACATGGCTGTTTTGGCTTCTGGCAAAGCCTCTTCAGGAAGCGCGATTATGCAATAACATGCAAATGAGGCATGAGATATGTAAATTTGTGCTTCACTTTCATTTTCAATTTTGTTCATTTGCATTCTGCTCCCGAAAGTGGAATGCAGTGCAGACATAGCCTTAATGTCAAAGGGGATAAGGAACAGGATGAGAGGAGAGGATCAGAGATTCGGGGAAATAGTAGAAAGAGATCACACTATTACCAACTTCATCATAATGCATATATACAAGGATGCCAAGTTAAGAATGCACATGCATCCTACATTATGACCTGGGTCCTAACTTTTGAGTGCTTGGTTTTACAACCATAACATTGCTTTATTTACAGTGTGGACATGATTGCCTGCTTTGAAGGTTAAATAATACATAAAAAAGAATGGGAAACACCTACTAGAAATTGGCTGTCTGGTTCACTGCATTTGTTATTAGAATAAAGATGCTAATATCCAGTGATGATAAGCAACCTTGTTAAAAACTAGTTACCTATGTTAAAGTTTTAAAATATATGATTATTATTAGCTATTAATTGTTATTAACTATTACTAATAAAGTATGAAATAGTTTAAGGAGTAAAAAACACAAAATAGGAAAGAATGAAGAATATTATGGGTAAATTTCCTTTATTAGTAGTATTTGATCCAAGCTCTTGGTAGCATGATAAAAGGGACAGTAAGAGTCCTAGAAAGCTCATGACCTCAATGATAGACAGAACACAACAAAATGACAAAACTGAATGATGGTAGGAGGGTGAGGTTAAAAAAATGTACAGCTCTAAGGAGAAATGCTGGAGTCAGAGTTCCTTTATTTACTTCTCTGAGACAATCTGGGTGTATTATAATTTTGACAAAAATAACGTGCCTGATCACAGGCAGCTAGACAGAGAACAGTGTGTTGGTTTTTTATTGGTGTTGGTAGGTTGAAAGTTTTTGGATGAATCTGAGAAAAAGTTGAAAACAGCAACTGACTAAATGGAGAGAGGTGCTTCAGGCAATTACTGATTTTAGATCATATACCCTGGATCCAAGTCACTTAAAAAGAAGAGCACAAAAAGCTTAAATTTAAACCATAACACATTCATAATCATGGAGACAAATGTTGATTAAAAGTCTGCCCTTTCATTCTATTTATTTATTTATTTATTTAAATAAGACTTCGGACAAAATTAGGTTAATTGAAGAAATACAAAAACTTTCCAAGTGGATGATTCTTGATTGTTCAGTTCTAGCTTCTGCGGGCATTTATTACATATATATGCCCTGACAACAATCCTTCCTCCTAGAAGTTCTCAGATAACTAGCTGGCTGCCATTCCAGTTTTTACACTAGGCTCCTGTCCATGTGTCTCTGCTGTTCTTCTGAGTTGGGCTCCTTTCAGAATGCCTCTGAGGTCAAATTACTGCAGGTGTGCCAGTCTGAGAGGGGGCAGCACAATTTGAGGGTACAACACTGCTGAAGATTAAGCAAGTTAGAACATCAATATGAAGGTGACTCATCCCTACTGCAAATAGAACCGGCAGACATTTTCCTACCATAAGCAACCCTGTGTCCTAGCTAGGACCCAAAGGTTCCAAGCACCGTCCTGAAAGTAAACCAGCCTTCTGCTCATCAGGCTGGAATGAGGGCCCATTTACATTTTACTCCTGTGGAGATATTTGGAAGCATCAAGGAGCAGACCTTAGACAGTTGCTGTTGGTGGGGTTCACCATCACCCAGCCAACCATTCCCTACTGAATTACATTTATTGACATCACTTACAAACAGCTATTGGCTCCCTCTTTCCCTTTCCCCTCAAATACTAAAGGGACTTTTCTGTAATGCATAAGCCAAAGTAACAATGCTCCAGTGTCATCATAGGTCTGTCAGTCTGTCAGTCCCAGGATATTAGCAAGACAAGGTGGTGTGAGGTCGTATCCTTCTTTGGATCTACTTCAGAGACCCGAAGAAGAGCTCTGTGTGGCTGAAAAGTGTCTCCCTCCCCAACACAAATTAGTCCAATGAAAGATATTCCCTCATCCAGCCTGTCTCTTTAAATGCACAATACTGCCATTTACAGGCCACTGTAAGCACCCATTGAAATTATAAATAATGAAATTCAGATACAGTTTCATACTGCTCCTACTTTTTCTTTCTTTTTTTTTCTTTTCATCTGTCAGGGTAAGATGCAGCAGGCAACATTTCAGATGGCTCACTTCATTGGAAGGGGCCTTTGAAGAGCCCCCGGCCCTTTGTATGTCTGAGCATATCTCCTTTTTTGGAGTAACTGCTTTTGTGTTGCATTTGACCAATAGTTCATCTTCTAAGTTCTATGTTTCCTGACTGAATACCAGGCTGGAAACTAAAATGCATGTAAAATATATCCAACAAATTCCTTGAGCGGATTATACTTGTATCAGATGCCAAGACAAGCAGTTGCTGCAAAAGTGTTATAAGCTTTTCAGTATTACTCACTTCCTCCTTGGACAGGAAAGAGACAATGGTCCAGAACCTCAGCTGGTATAAATCAGTGTAATTTTAACTGGCTGCTGTGGAGCTGTGTTGGTTTATACCAGCAGAGGTCAGAGCCTGGTAAATCTAAGAATTCTGAAAATCCTTCAAAACCACCTCTTTCTTCACCAGTTTATTCCACACCCATTATCAAGGCATTTAATGATTATTTCCACAAAGGTCATATTTTACCCTCTTTGTGTGCTTGGAATTTTCCCTGCCGTGGATGGCATTTGGGGCACGGGTTGCAGACAAGCAAGAGCCTGTTGTTTAGAAAGACAACGCCTCTCAGAGAAGGAAGAATAGAAAAATCAAACCTGGCACTACTTTCTGGGAGAACTATATTTCGTTTCCTCCTAGTGACTCCACCTCTATTGCTTTATGTAATTTATTCCCCATTGTTATAATACATTCAGATATGCACGGGTAAAGGCTCAGGAATATTGCAACTATTCTGTATATTGACATGGCACACTCTCTCCATTCCCGATGCAGTAACATCAGTCTTTTGATCTTTTCATTTTCATACTTTACCGTTTTGTTTGTTTCATTTTCATCTTGTTCTGGTGACTCACACTAATGCCTGGTTAAAATTCATTAAAGCTGCCACTAGGCAGCAGAGAGGTGTACTTCCCCATAATATATTAGTCTATAGGCAAGCAAGTTTTTTTTTTTATAACTGGCAGTATTCACCCTCATTACTCAGGCTGTTTCTATAATTCAGCCCTGACGAGTATTATTCCATGCAACTGCCAAATACCAACACAGTTTATCATCTTTTTTTTTTATACTCCACTGAGTTTCAGATTTACTGTTGATACAACAAACTACAATGTATTTTTTCAGCATGGTGACCAAAGTGCCCTACAACTTTGACACCCCAGCACCCTTATTCCTGTAGGGTTTGATCCACATCTTACTCCAGTCAACCCTGACCTGTAAGTTATTTGGATCAGGCCCTTAATCACCACCTTACTTAACTCTACACACACTGAATTCTACCCACTAGATTAATTCTCTCTCTTTGGTCATGCAGACAAACTTCTCTGGTATGATTCCAGAACTGTTTGCTTGTGCAATACTGGCTGAGTTTGAATTCCTCTTTGAAAGTTTGAGTCCAGTATGCCTGAAGACCAGCCCTTGGTTCTTACAGCTAACTTTTTCAAAGCAAGATTTTGGCATTTGATCGGAAACGGGCAGGAGGGAAGGGCAGAGACACTGTTATAAATGCTGTTATTTCCAGAGGCAGAACCTTTCTCCTGCATCTACTTCAAGTGGCTGGGCTTTGGGTAGAGGGAAGGATGGTGGAGTCCTCCCTGAAGGGCCATGGAGCAGAGTGGACCTGCGTGTTGTCCTGCACCCTGACAGCTGCAGTAACATCAGCCTGCAGGTGTGGCGTTGCCAGTCAGGCTCCAGTAGAAAGAGGTGCAGTGAGGCCCCTTCCCACACAATGTGGTATTAAGGAGTACGGGCCAGAGAACCTCCACCTCAACTCTGATGCAGACAGAAACACCTCATCTCCACTCCAGTAAAACATCTATTTTTGAGGGAAGCAGCCTCTGTCAGTATTTTCAGGCTGATGTGTTTTAAAATTGGCCCCTTTAAAAAAATTACCTAGTGTTCTTATATTCCGCTGACCTTGCTGCCCTCTGTGGGTGAAACCTTGGCCCACTGAAGTCAGTGGGAACGCTGCCATGGACTTCAACAGTGCCAGGATTTCACCCCGCCTGCCTGGGATCAGCATTTGAAGGCTTGTGGGTACTTGGCAGCTCTTACTGTCAAGTGAAACGGTTAAATTGGAAGTGTCCGCCCATTCCCAATTCAGCTTTTGCCAGAGAAAGTGAGAACTTTGAATGAACAGCAGCCCCCAGAACACTTCTCAAAGGCCAGCTACGCCTGGGTGTCTGCGCATGCAGAACTGCATTCATTTCCTTTCCCTTTTAGAGTCTTCCCTCGTCCGCTCCGACAGGCATGTGTCAATCTGAACAGCTCAGTCCGAGGGGGCTTAATACATTTACCGCTTAGTTATTTGAACAAAAACAAACCCCTGAAGCAGCCCAACCAGAAAAGTGCCTTCACTAGACGGAAGAAGGCAGTTTCAGGCACTCTGAGTGCCTCATTGCAGTGCTGCTAGCTGAGAAGTGCTGCTGGACGTACTCCACCTGAAATCACCACGTCACCCTCTGTGCTGGTCAGCACTGGCCTGTACCATTTGGGATTACGAACTGCAGCTCCCTCAGGGACCCTGATTGAAGCTAAGCTATACGGCTGGCTCAGTGGCTTTCCAGAAGCAACTGGGGACAAGGCAGAGCCCCCAAAATGCTTTGTCCATCATGCACAGCTAATTCCTTTCCAAGCCAGACAAATTCGACCCTGCTCCACACTGCCGCCTGGCAAGCACATCACAGAGCTTCAGTTGAAACAAGAGCCACAAAGCAGCTTGGGTCTGAATCAGCTGTGACTGCGCAGGAGAAAGAACTGCTTGCCCTTGTGGGTGGCTCAGCCAAGGGCTCTGCTTAGCTGGCAGTCAGGGTCACAAAAGACAGCGCCGGGCTGGAATGCTTAAAGACAGAGATCCAAAAACAGTTCTAGGGATCTTGTAATGCCACCGTGTAAAGCAATGGCACAGCCTCCCCTGGGACAGTGTGTCCAGTTCTGGTCAGCCCGCCCCAAGGGCAGGAAGGGTGATGAAAGCACTTAGAGGCACGAACACTCTGAAGTGACACAAAGCAACAGAAAAGTGCCCTCCGTGGGCACCAGTGCGCACACACAACTGCGGAGAGTGGAAGGCAGATTCGGAACATCAGGGAAGTGAGAAGGAAGGAAGTGAGGGTGAAGGGGTCAGGAGAGGGTCTGTAGTCCAAGCCAGGGAATCTGCTGAGAGCACCGGCAGACGTAACGAAGCGTTTCATTTCAAAGGCGAAGTCCTGGCCCCACAGAAGCAACAGGAATTTGCCACTGGCTGTAATGGAGACAGGATTACACCCCTGTGAATGGGTACTGCAAAGCAGCCCTTACAATACTATGTTCCCCAAGTGCTGCAGTAAATGGAATTTGTGCACAGAAGTCACCTCACACTCGTTTGTCCAACCTTATATCACCTTTTCTGCCTTAAAATAATCTGCCTTTTCCCCTCAGCTGAGCACAATTCTCAGGGATCTAGGGCCGCCAACATCACTCAAAGGACGTTCTGCATTTGTTCTGTGACTGCACAGCCAGTGGAAATACTACCTTTAAAAACAAACACCAAAGAAAACCTATGAACTGTAACCATTTCCGGTGCTGTGGCCTAGAAAGCATATGTTCAGCATATCCCTTTTTTTCCCTGTGTGTCTTTGACTCACACACTTCTCTCCTTGCTTCCAGAGAGATTTTCTTAACCTCACCAACAGTTCCAGAGAGACAGCATTAAAACGGAGATTCTTCTTACCCGCCCAAGTTCTTTGTCCTCTAAAGCCAGAACTCCGGTGCTCTCTGTAAACAGCTTCACCTTCACTGCAGGAAGTGCATGTGTTGTGGTAAAGTCACCTTGAGTGCCCCAGCTGTGAACACAATCAGAAGGAAATGTTTAGACATGCCAGCAGGACAGTTGTGCTGTCATCCGGGTGTGGAAATGGTTAATACTGGATATCACTGTCAGGCATTCACGCACACACTCACACAAGCACAAAGTGATACAACTGTGTGAGTGACAATATTTTAATTAAATTGATAGTAAAATGCAAGACAGATGCTCAGAATTGTTGCACTGGCTCTTCACAGAAGACAATGGAGTAGGCTGAAGTAGTACAAAATCAAGTTTGAAGAGAATTTTATTTATCTACATGCCGTTTGCAAGTTAATAACCCAAAGCCTAATAATCAGCCTGCAGTGAGCAGCTACAGAACACTAGGGTATTGGATCTCTGGACACATCATGTCTGTAATGCTCTGTATCCGTTGCTCTACTCTTACCTGTTGTATCTTCCTCTTTGTATTTTTTGTCTGAAGTTAAGTAACTTTTGGGAATGCAAAATGAAGTGAGTGCCACCAGCTCTGTTATCCACAAAGCAGTTCAGTATTGGCAGTGGTAATGCAAGTGTTCCCACCTTGTCCTTCAATAGGCTCCAGCCTCAAACTGGAGTGGTCACCTTGGGGCCAGATAAGCTGGGACTGCTAAGAGGAGGCCAAGGTGTGCTGATTTTGATTATATGGATGCCTATCCACATAAGACCTGGCTTGAGACCATTAATTCCTTACACAAAGTCTACTAATCATCCATTAAACGGTAACCTGAGATTGAAAGCAGTGATCTAAAGTTTAATATCCTGTATCTCATAAACAAATCCTATAGCCAACCAATCCTTCTACTACTCCCTGAAGTGCTGCAGTTACAGAAAGATCTATTGGTGTGCGGACAACGTGAACTAATTTCAGAGAACACATGGATTTTCCCGTCAACATTTGGCAGAATCTTGATACTAAATAGCAGTCCCACTGTATACCATGCCATTTTGTGAACTAATCAGTAAACAATGACTCATGCTACTTGAAATGTGCTGGGTTCATTCATTTTTGACATGTGCTATATAGTAAAAGCTATTCATGATTTTAGAATACTAATAAATACACTGCAGCAAATACTTCCCTGAGTTATACAACCCCACTAACTTATGTGGGATTGGAGAACATATAAGAGCCTGAACCAAAGCCAAAGTCTTTGTAATGTGAGACTTTGCCATAGCTCTGTTTCTGTTACTAATCTTGGTAAGGTGCCTCCAGTGGGGTCTATGTGGGAATTACTGGGATTAGTGGACAGAAATTTAAAGAAGCTCTACTGCACAACTTTCTCCACTGAATTGTATTTATTACTTTTGGCAGTTTTTGTTTTTCTCTCCCCAGGTTTTGGAAAGATGGGAAACTTTTTATCATAGATAGAATGGATTTCTAATACCGTAACAGCTTATTTAATTTTTTTCTCAGGAACTTTAAAACTTTGCTCCCATTTTTTAAAAAATTCATGGCAGTTGCTGCTGCAAAATTAGGCAGTTCCCGCTACAAAATTAGGCAGTTCCCTTTTCTATCTTTTGCTTAATATAGCACACAGAAGTCAATAAACCCTGACAAATTATCAGTATGGTAGTTAATTTTGTTTAAATGGACAGCGTCAAGAATGCCAGGCCCAACAGTTAACATATTTTCATATTATTTTCCAACACTGTCTTTGGAAATATCTACCAGTTTTCTGAAACTGAGGCTAAAATAGTAGTAAAAATCCATCTGGGAAGGTCACTGAGTTTTCGAAGGCATGTCTGCATGGGGATATTCAAGAAAATTAATCAGAAGTATCTTTGAAAGTAGATTACTTGAAGTGCACTAAACTCTTCTGTGAACACTCTTATTCAGAATTAAAGCAACCTTAAATCAAGTTAGTTTAATTCATTTTGGAAGTGAATAAAAAAGAAACCAAATAAAGGACTCTTTCAGTCTGAAGACTATTCACTCATAAGTTTAAGTAATTCATTTTAAATTCACACTTCAAGTTAATTCAGATCAATTTTCTTGCATGTGCCTGTGTAAACAAGCCTTCAGGTTTGCTGGCATGTACACACACATAGCATCACATCCCTGTACAGTCTGTCTACTCAGTTCTGTCAGCTGGCAAGGAACTGAAACAGGCAAGTCTCAAAGATTTAGAAGTTAGTTGAAGAAAAAAAAACATTCAAATGCTTATCCAAAGTTAACTGTAGGAAATCCATTGAGCTGGCAACCTTATATGAATAGGCCTCTCTTGTGAACCCGCTGGTTCTGTGTTGCTCAGTCCAGATTGGAACTATTGTAAGGATAGCCTTTTACTTCCAGTTTCAGGAGAAACCGGGAAGTTCAAATGCAGGAAAATCAAACACCAAATACATAACGATTGAGAACTTCAAAATGTGTTTTGTTTTAGTTACGCTTTCTGGTTCTTAAACCACCTAGCATTTCGCTCCTATCACTCATATAAAATATACCATAGTAGAGAGAGAAGTAGAACTCTTGGGCTGTGTTTCTGAATACCCTGCCTGGTCTGAGCACAGAAATGCCAGGTGAAGAATACTTGCATGCACTTAAACTAAAATACAGATGGCAAGTCTAATTGTAGGCCTACCAGAAAAGACCATTAGTCTAAATTGTTTATTTCTTGGACAATATCTCACTTAATGCTTTAACTCCTAGAACCTGTAGCTTCAGCCTGTTTTAATCATGCTTCATCACCTAAAAATTACAGACAACTGTTAACACTTTGTTACATCAGATATTATTTTCAGCATGTTTTTTGACCATCCATCTGATGTTCATTGCTATGTGTTTGATTTTTTGGAGACAAGAAAATGAGCCATTCTACAGTTATACAACAGGTTGCTGCTTTGCTGTAAACAGGGTAGAGATGTGAACATTTGAAATAGCCTATATGGAAAGAAAGTTCATAGAAAGAAAGCGATTTTCAGCTTGCATGCTTAAGGGAGCTACTCCTGATGTATCACCTATGTGCATTAGTGACATCAGCATATCCTGTGACAGCTTCATCACTCGCACGTCATCACCGTACGTAGGAGAGAGGGCAGAGATTAATGGTCTGAAGACTGCAGATAGATGGAGTGTAAGTACCACCCTAAGAAACAGCTTGCCTGGCAGGTGAAAAATGCTACCCATTGAAAATTACGGTACCGTGTTGTAGTACTTGATGAGATTTCAGCCATAATGTGTGTGCAGTTCTACATAGGTCACTCATTGCTGTACTTCTTACTCTGGTCCCCGTTCAACACTGGATTTTAGATGGAAATATACTACCAGAAAGACAGCTGGCATTTCCAGGAACTAGGTTGTGGATCCTGGAAGAACTGATGGAGGAAATCTGGCTGTCAGAGAGATCTGCTGTATTTGAGACATCGAACAAACTAAATTTATAATATTTTTAGGAAATTATATTTGTCATTTTAAAATATTTTCTCCTACATCAACATCGTTTGAACAGCCACCTACTTTAACCTACTTCAATACATAAACAAGCTCTGAGATGTGCTCCCATAGTTTGCTCAGCAAGCCTTTGTGTTACAAGTGAGTTCATTTTTTTGAAAATGCATCAATATAGAGAGCCACTGTAACTACCGATGAGAAACTGGAATGGCTTATCTAACCAGTAAGAAAAGTTCCTTTTATTAGAAATGTCTTTTTAACGTTGTGGCATAACTGATTCCAAAGAAGTTGTGGAACATTTTTGAAAGACTATTATTTTAAAAATTACATTAAAAGAACTTTAATAAGGCTGCAGAGTCAGGCACTCAAAAGTTAGGAAATGCCAGAATTAAGTTTGCACACACAACCTTAATTTAGCCCCCTTACAAATGAAGTACAGCCATGCTGGGTCATATGACTGATCCATTTAGCCCAGTATCCTGTCTTCTGACAGTGGCCAATACCAGGCACTTCAGAAGAAATAAACAGACAGGACAATTATTGAGTGATCCATCCCCTGTCATTGAGTCCCAGCCTCTGGTAGTTTGAGGTTTAGAGACATCCAGAGCATGGGGATGCTTGCATCCCTACCCATCTTGGCTAAGAGCCATTGATGGACCCATCCTTCACAAACTTATCTAGTTCTCTTTTGAATTCAGTTCTGCTTCTGGCCTTCGCAACCTCTCCTGACAATGAGTTCCACAGGTTGACCACACACGATACTAACTACAGATTGAACCTCTCTGATACAGAACTCTTTCGTCTGGAAGCATCCGTAATCTGGCATGATTTTAGTTAGCCAGACAACCACTTATCATGGGTGTGGCCAAGTTTCCTGTGGTCCCATAAAGTTTGTTTCCAACCACCAGTCCTGGCTCTCAGTGTTCTGTGCTGTGATTTGGCTGTAATTTATCCCTAAATGTTTTCTAAGAGCCCAGTAACCAGTGGAAGTGTTGGTAATGCTGCTAGACATTATTGACCTCCCATAGTCCAGCAAATTCTCTTATTCAGTGCTGGTCAGGTCCAGAGAGTGCTGGATGAGAGAGGCTCAACCTATAGTACTTGCTTTTATTTGTTGTAATAGCACTTCCTTTTTCACTTTCTCCAAACTACTCTTGATTTATAGACTTCTATTATACTCTTCCACTTAACTGATTCTTTTTTAAACTGAACACTCCCATCTTTTTCATCTCATCTCATATAGATACCGTTCATAGGCTATTTAATTTTCACCACCCTTCTCTATAAATTTCTTGAGATGGGGAGCCTAGAACTGCACAGGAACTGAAGGTGTCGGTCTTCCACTTGAGCAAC
Source organism: Carettochelys insculpta (assembly GCF_033958435.1). Classification (NCBI taxonomy): domain Eukaryota; kingdom Metazoa; phylum Chordata; order Testudines; family Carettochelyidae; genus Carettochelys; species Carettochelys insculpta. The sequence goes on along the minus strand of NC_134147.1, from coordinate 45,644,300 downwards.
TGGAGTTTACAGGGAAGGTCCTGATATTTGTGGCTCATCTTATACAGGTGCCTGCAATTCTCCAGCTTCTATCCTGACTTTTCACATTTGCTATTTTGGTCACCCTAGATACCAAAGATTTACAATAGGGCATTATGATATTTTCCATTTTATTATCCATCCCTTCTTAACAGTTCCGAACACTCTGTTAGCTGAACACTAGGTGGATATTTTCAGAGAACTATTCACAATGACTTTAAGATCTCTTTCTTGAGTGGTAACAGCTTATTTTGACCCCATTATTTTGCTTGACATGTGTGTATTACCTTGCACTTGTCAACAATGAGTTTAATGCGCCACATCAGCGAGAGCCTTTCGTAACTCTTCGCAACCAGCTTTGAACATATGTATCAGAATAAAGTTGTTAATAACATGATCACATAGTATTTCTTCTATAGCAGCTGAAGATGGGGTCTTATAATGGAATTATGGATCCACCTTAATTAATGAGCCCCACCTACAATTATTATTGCTATAAAGTATCAAAGAATGCCTCATCTTATTTGTTGCTACTTATCTTTAGAGATTTTTTCATGTCATTCAAGTTTTCATATACCCTCACATGTCTATTCCAACACATACGTAAGCACTCGCCTGTAACAGGATTATTTTCTACTTGGAATACATGTGCCGCAAATGACGACAAGTATTATCGGCAGTATTACCGGCCCAAACCATGACCCTTCAATGCAGGCTAATGACTTCTGGAATATCCTGTGGATCAGTATTTGGAAAGGGTACCTCTTAACATGAAATTTTGTAGGAACTCCCCTAAAAAGTCTCATGTGGGGGCTAAACACAGGCACCTGACATCTCAGCTGTGATAGCAAGCCAGAACACACTGGGTCTGAGTCACAGGGGGCAAACAGAGATAGGGCTGATTATTCATGTGCTCCAAGGAGGATTGGTTCACCTGAGTCTCAAACCTCTGGTGAACAGCTTGCTGCTGCTTTAATCAGTGTCTAGTCATTCCGACCACAGCAGTGAGTCACTACGTTGCAGCTGAGCTTTTTTGTGGTGTACCCGTCTGGAAGAAACGGGGCTGTATCAACGGGAAGCAGTTCAAGAGCTGGTGCTTGCCAATGAGCCCTTCAGATCAACAGCCAACCATGCCACTGATCGGAACAGTGTGTTCTCCATTTTTAACCAGGACTGCAGCTGTGCATTTGATTATCAGAAACAATAACCCCAGCCCAGTCTTTAGGTGCTAGAGACACAGAAATAGCTCATGTCCATAAACCACTATTGAAATGCCACACCACTCCCAGTACTGTAATGCAAATAAAACCAGAATAATCTGATAGAACAAACTAATGCTTACGGAAATACGAGCATCAGTTAGTTTTAAGCAATACTTGCACAAAATGAGTTACTGTGCCTTATTGTTAAGGAATGTCTTATTTTACTGTGAAAACTATGTTATATTACACAGTGGTTGTGAAGACAGAGCCAGCATTTGCCTCTGATAAGGGCATTCTCCTGAATTCTCTTGCACTCTTTAATTAGCAACCACAACCCGTGCGCCTCTGGGGAGAAGCATCAACCTTTTGGGACCCACTGCTAATGCTTCCTGTAACTTCTGATGTTTTCCAGGCACTCAGTATGGTAACCAAAGCCCATAGAACCCTGAGCAGCACACTGTGTATATGAGCCTCAAAAGACCTTGCCCCTTTGAATCACAAAATCAATACACTAATCAAATTTTAACTGCGATGCTTCTCCCCATTAGCACAAGGCATTGTGCTGTGGCTTTGGCTATCAAGAGCAATATGCTGGTCAAGTTTCTCAGAACTCTCAAAGTCTAAGCTGAATTGTAATGGAAGACCCAATGCTGTATAAAGATTAATTCAATTTGTGAAACAAGTCTGATCAGTAGCTGCACTCCTGTGTAGGTGATTTAAACCTGGATCCCTCAAACAAGTACACAAGTAACATTAACTCACACAAGTAGCTCCCTCTTCAACATAACTGAGTAAAATTACTCCTACACATCAGTGTCTCCTTTGCCAGATTGGGAAAGATGTTATAAATAAATACAGATTCAGTAGTGTCACAGGACAAAAAATATGAATTTGTGCCTTGTTTTTAACTTTAATGGTGTTTTACGGTACACTCCTTAGGCTACAGCCACACGAGCGCGGAAGAGGAACCCGCTCAGGGTTGATCTTCCAGGGTTTCATTTCACACACACACGATATGACACTTTCAGGGGTCAAAATCAACCCCGTCACTCCTCATGAAAGGTGAAGAATAAGGAAGGTCAAAAGCAGAAAGGCTCCTGTTGATTGTCTGCCGTGTAGACAGACATGGAAAGAGACCGCACATAAAATTGATTTTAGCCATGCACCTGGCCAATCCCACTGCCAATCCCAAATGGTCAAAGGTGATGAGTCTGGCCTCCAAAATCAAGAGTCTTCTTTTAAAATCTCAGTGGTGTAGCTGTGTTAGTCTGTATCTCCAAAAACAGCAAAAAGTCTTGTGGCACCTTAGAGACTAACAGATATTTTAGAGCATAAGCTTTCATGGGCAAAGACCTGCTTCGTCAGATGCTTGTTTATGCTCCAAAATATCTGTTAGTCTCTAAGGTGCCACAGGACTTCTTGTTGTTTTTAAAATCTCATTATTTTTAAGGCATAATTTTTGAGCTCTGTTTATTTATCTTCTGGCACTTGTGTCTTTAGGGTCCCATTCTTCTACAGTTCCTTCCAACCAGGGCCAGAAACTGACTTTATTTTTAATGGAAACTGATATTCCAGCACTGTCACATGACTCCTGAAGCTGAAGCTTAAATTAAAAACACTACAAATAGTGAGCTGGCAATAATGGGGAACTCTGCAGAATTCTCCTCTTGGATGCGCCTTCCTCATCACTCTGGTGGGAGCACAGAATGCTTCCTTTTCTCCACCTCTGTCACACATCCACAGGCTACGGGTCCAGCAGCAGAAGGGAAGAGAAGAGAAATCAGAGAGAGGCTCTGTGACCCTCCCTTCCCTCTCCAATACCTGGCAGCCAACCTGCGAGGGACTCCTGAACATGGCGGTCCCAGCATCCCCCTCAACAGGGAATACTACCATGGAGGGCAAGGAGATAAGCAATATAGCCTAGGCTGTAGCACTTCTTCTTCCTAGCCTTATTGGGGACCGTAAGCCTCTACTCATGACCATCCACTCCCTACCCCAAGCTACTCTAGTCCTCCTCAACTTCTGGCCAAGTGGATCTGACCACCAGTGGGTCCCATAACCACTGCAGGCCTCATGGCAAGGGTGAAAGGGGTTCTGCTGAGGGCAATCAGCCTTTAGTGCCACCCAGATCGGGGCATGCCTCACACCCCTCGCCCTCAGAGCCATGTGGAGCAGCACTCTGATGGAAAGTCAAAGGGGACTGTGGTGTTGGCTGCCACTGTTGTGTCAGGAGAGGTGGTGTAGCAGGGGAACTCCGGGCCTCTGAATCACCAGGCCCCTGTGCATTTGTCCCCTTTAACGCCGCACTCCCTGGCGAGCCCACTGACCACCCCAGAGAGCTGGAGATGTGACCCTATAAAGGGGAGAATGGAGACAGGGGAGGCCAAAGGTGGCTTAACCTTTTCTCCCTCTGTCAGTGTGGGGAGGCTGTGAGGAAGACAGAGAAAGGGCTCCACTGTGCATGGACCTGCGGGGTACCAGCTGTTTACAGCTGGGTCATAGCTACAGGACCGAGGGAAAAATTACCTGGGGAGGCAAAGAAAATCCTGTGCAGGAATGAAAGAAAAGCAACACATTGAGGCACCCCCAGGGAGACACTGGCCCACTGTACATATCCCATGCCCTGCTTTGGCCTCTTGCTCTCGTGCAGATGGCCCTGGGACAACGGAGTTGAATTCCGTCAGTCTCGGGTACCACCACAATAATAAAGCTCAATAATTCTGTCTCTTGGCATCTTTTGCCTTCATCAACAATCACAAAAAATACATTTACAACTGTCTCCAATATCCCAGATGGAAACACTGAAGCTTGTGTTCCAGTTTTCAGTGGTCTCTTGGAAGACTATCGTGTGTGTTTGTGACTCTTGTCAGGTTGCCGAAAGATGTCTGGGCAACTTTCACACTGCCTGGAAAAGGGCTTTCGAAAGAGAAACAAGAAGCAGAAAACACCATCTTGGTAAATAATGGATAGGGAGACAATGAGGTGACGCTGGGTCAGGGGCACCTTCTGATGTGGTATAAACACTGATCAATATGAGTAAGGACTGAGACACTGTTCCCCCCACCACACACACTTGTAAGGCCATCAAATTTTATTGCAAGAATCTGGCCAATAGGCTCCAAACCTCAGCTCACCTCCTTCCCGCAGCCCTGAGACTTGGGCATGTTTATTTTCAATGGTATGTTTGGGCATTTTTCACAGTGGTACTTCCCTGAATTACAATGCTGGAGACAGCTTTTACATTTCCAATTTTCTTCATTTTAACAGTCCAATTATCCTTATTTATAATCTGCAAAGTCGCTGGACAAGTCAGTGCAAAAGCCTTTATATTTCACTAGCTTAGGGGATAAAGCAGCTTTAAATGAAGCTACCGTTAAACGATATCCTGGTGGAATGTGTGTGTTGTTCCAAAGCAGACTCATCTGAGAGACTTACATCCTGTGCAAAGACTAAGAAGCAGCAGTACTAGGGCCATCTTTAGTTCCTTTATGCCACCAGCACCTGACCTAACAGCTGTCTTGGTCAATAACTGTTGGTTCTTCTCAGAGACTTATGGGACCTATAACAGCCTCCGAGAACCAGAGTCTGAACTGTTATGCCAGTGGCTGCCCTGAATTAAGTGCAATTACTCTGGTATCATTTAGACCAGAATCATAGGATCACAGACTACTCTAACTGGAAGTGACCTCAAGAGATCATTGACTCTAATCCGCTGCACTCACAGCAGGGCCGTGAATCAGGCCCAGAAGTTTAAGTCTCTCAGGAACTCAAGAATGAACTAACTAGGGGGATGTTAAGGAGTAGAGCGTAACTCCATAAAACACAGAGAGAAGCCTTCAGACTGGCCAAGCAAAATGCTCCTCAAATGAGCACCTGCATAGGTTACCACAGACCTCCGCAAAGAAGCACTGACCTGAACCGAACAGCCAGGTACAAAGCACTTGGATCTAAAGGCTTGGTCCGTCCAGGACCTCAGCTATGTTTCTGAGTAGTACAAAGGAACAATGCGTTAGAAAAGAGGTGTTTTAGAGCAGCACAGGGAAGGGGTAGTAGAAGGAAACAGAAGCACCGGGGCAGCACAGAACAGAGCTTCTGGAACATAAGAAGGGCCCAGGGAGAAGCAAGGGGAAATGCCACAGTAGCACAAAAAACAATTGATGTTCAACAGGGAATTGGAGGAGGCCGTGAAACAGCAGCACAGAAGATTCAGGGATAAGGCGACCAGATGGCAAGTGTGAAAAATTGGGACACTTTTTTTGGTGGAAGTGGTGGTATAGCTGCATCTATCAGACAAAGCCACTAATACCAGGACATTCCTGGTAACACTAAAATATCTGATCATCCTATTCAGGAAGCAGCTGAAGACCCTTCATAACACTCTCCTGGACTCAGACTTTTGAATAACAGGACTGTAGAGTTGATCTCCTATGTCCATAGCTAGGCACCCATACAAAGGTACGTAGTTTTCAAAAATCAGAACATTCAGGAACTCCCTGGACACCAACAGAAATCAAAGGCGATAAAATAAATAATACATCACTTGGAAACATCAGCAGTAAGGGAGGAAGTGCTGCAACCTGTCATTCTTTCAAAACCCTCAGTTGTTCTGCTCTAGTTTAATCAGAGCTTCATTTAGATAAAATATTATAATATATTCAACCTCTCATTTATTGAGCATTACATTAACACTAACACACTTTCCTTATTTATTTCAATCACCAAAGCTCTGAAATCGGTGGAGCTACACTAATATCCGCTAGCTGAGAACCTGATTATAAGATCTTATATTTCTCCACCATCAGCATCCAACAGTATTTTCTGCACTGGAAGGTTACCAGGAAGAATAATAAATATCCCCCGTCACCTGCACACAGTAGTACAGCTTTCTGCTTTGCTCCATTCAGAGTATCATTTCCTATGTCTATGCTTTTTTAGTTCTGCACTTTCAGTGCAGCCCTGATTAAGTGAGTCATTTTCTTGGTAGCTTTTGCTCTGAAATTTTCCAGCTATGTGGCACCATACCTCCAAGTGTAAGTACACGTAATCTTTTATGCTGATGCATCAAACTGCCAAGTGTCTGGCAGCAGAGGTTTGGAATGAATTATCTATAGCACAATAATTTCAAGAGCATCCCAAAGTATTAAAGCTTTCTTGTGCAAGATCTGTCAGCAACTCAATACACGATTTAAACATGAGGAGCAAGAAATGACCTTATTTTCTGCTTTCATCTTAAAAACACAGATCACTATTTATGTTTGCCCTTTCTCCAAAAAGAAATGATGCATTGTCACCCACAGGGAAACTTACGAAGTCAGTGGATGAATATGCTTTGGGGGAAACTGGAAAAAAAAATTAAGACCCCCCTAACCCTGCAGCCTTCCGCTGTACATTTTCATAGCATCTGCTTTACAGAACTCATATCTCTGTTTACTATTAAAAGCCTCTTATTTGCTGAAGCATTCCCAGACCATATGTTATCAGCAAATGTTACTAACCAAATACAAAACAGTAATTTTCATTAGCTTTCTTTCCTGAGAACACCACCATTAGCCTCAAAAGGACTAAACCTTTCTAAATATCAATAAACATACATAGCAAACCTTTGACAACACTGGGGTACATATACATTCATGCTCAGTAAGGCCAAGAAAACAGCCAGGGCAATAAAATAAAAGCACTTTGAAACTGGATTTAGTGCAAGTTGAAGCAGGTATGATATATCATTAGTTGCCATAGGGATGTTTGGCATAAGGGCATAACTCATGTAACTGAAATATGGCTTCCATTCAGTCTCAGGACACAGTTCATGTGCACTGGATATTAGATTATGGTTCAGAACATTAGCTCAGACCGCCAGCAAGGTAGTGGAGTCTTTCCAGAGACAGAAAGAAGGTTGAGTCTGTGGCTATCCGGAAAAGTTATCAATAGCGGAATGAGCTACGGCTAAAACTGTTCCGTCTTTTGAATTCCATGATCTGAGCCCATTTTAAACACTACACATCCCTCACAGTCAATCAGTTGAGATCCTGTTCCCATGGCACAAGGTTCATTGACATAGCACATGGTTATGCATTAACGCATCCAGAGCAAACTGCTGTCCTGTCAGAAACATGCATTTGCCACACAGGTGAAAACCAACCCACCCGCCCACAGCCAACACTTTGAAAGCTGGGTGTGTAGACTTAAGGCACCTGAATCAACTCCGTCCCATAGATCTGCATGGGAGTTATGGAGTGCTCAACTAATCTGAATATCTGCCCACATCTTTGGGCATTAAATGAGAATTAGTTGCCTCTACTTTTGCAGGCAATGGGCAGAAGATTTTATCAATGATAGACCAACAATGTGGTATGCATGTTAGGCATCAGTTTTGGAAAATACAGGCCCTTAGGGAAACTTTGACAGGAAAGACACACAAGTAAGTGCTGCTAGCATCCCAAGGCAGCCAAATCACTGTATAAGAAGGTCACATGAACGGTCAGTACACACATGGCTGACAGCTCCAGGAACTGCATGCATGGAGCCAAGAGGAGAGCTGGGTATTATTATTCACAAAGTGGCCAAAAGCTTCACACTTATGGACTTTAAATGAAATGGATCCCAGGGCAGCAGCTGCAAGGCAGGGAAGGACTGGCAGTTCTTTGCTACCACTGGCCTTTTACTCTGCACTCTGCACACACAGAACAACGAGTGCTCACCGGGGCCCAATACTGTAATATTGCAGACAGTGTTGGGTGTGATAACAGATCCCATGCTCAGAATGGGGGTTGCTGCCATTACTCAGCAACAATATTAGGCTGCTCAGACAGACATTATGAGCTGTCTGGCCAGCAATACACTGGTGGTCTCTAATCAAGCAGGTGTTCGGCTGTTACACACTTCTTCCTCGTGCCTGAGCAAAACTGGAACTTCTTGTATGTCAGTAAGTGCAATACAGTAGAGGACGGTTTGTGGTGATACCTTGTAAGAGCATCACCTGCTTCTGAGCAACATTTCCTCTGGAAACTCTTTCCCTCCCGTGAATCGGCCACTCGGTAACAGCCCCACAGCCGCCGCATCACAGCAACATTTTGGCACTGTGATATCACATCCAAGAGTTGGGGATGGGGGGGGGCATTTAGGGAGAGTGACCCTCCCCCCGATTTTATCGTTCAGCTCCCTTCCCAACTCTGGCCCTTCAGTTCAGGTCCAGGACACACAGCCCCGGCCATTCGCTCTGCCTGACAGACCTGTTTAGAGAGTGCGTCTAGCGAGGGGAGGGGCAGGGGACAGAGAAGCAGCAGAGGCACAACTGGAAGGTTTTCCCCTCCCTTCCTCAGCGTCTGGCTTGCAGCTAGCAGGGCAGCACGGCTGCCATTCTGCATTGGGGAGTAATGCTCCTCCCCCAGGACACTGGTCTGCCCCCTCTATCTTGGTTACAGTAGAACATGGGTGTGATTTAGCATGCGGGGGGGTAGTCGCGGTAGGACCCTTTCCCAGGACACTGACCTGTCCTCTTCCTCCTCCCATCTCTGCTGTCCATGCTAAGAGCCACCTCCTCCCTCCACTGCAGGCTGCACCTGGTGCCCTCCCCAGCCAGCCACCCCTCACCAGTGTGGAGCACCATGCTGCCTCAGTCTGTCCCCAGAAGCCAGGCTCATTCAGCCATTTTGCTGACTGATGTGTCCCAGCCAAACTCAGGATTCTCCTGCCCTGAACCCGGGGTTCCTCCTTCCCAACCCACTCGCCAGCCTGGCTGTCCCCCACCTTCTGAAACACCCCTAACTCTTCAAAAATCTTTAGTCAGACAACACTCCCCATAACAGCAACAGCTGCTGAGGAGCAACATAGAGAAAGGGCTCCAATAGGTTGTTATTAACATGCTTTTACTGTACCTTGCTCTCTTCTAAATGTCTGTGGTCTCTGCCTGCTGTGTTTGATCTTCTACTTACACTGCAAGTGCTTGGGGGCAGGGACTGTCTTTTTTGCTCTGTGTGTGTAAAGAGCCTACCACAGTGGGGTCCTGGTGCCAAATTATGCCCTGCAGGCTTCACCACAATCCCAATCAATCACACGATTTATTACTGTTTACCGGAAAAGCAAATCCTGCCTTCCCACCGATGGCCGACCACTGCCATTTTTCATAGTTTGAGATAAAAAGACCCAGTCCTTGGAGATACAAAACAGAACTGATTTTGCCTCAAGGGCTCAGACCTTTGTGACATGACTAAATCACTAAATAAAGCAAACACTGGTTAGTAAACAATGTGGATGCTGGGATTAGTAAACTGAGGAATGCGAATGGTGTGTCCTTGGTCTGGACTGGTACCAGGAATCCTCTGTAATGTGTGGGCCAATGCAAGGTCTCCAACCAATCCCTAGAATGTGCTTTCATTACACCCTTATATCACACTGGGGCACCCCCTTATCCCAATGCCCCCTATCCTTCCATTCACTCCATGAGTGACTTCTGTTTGTTAGAGTAGGGGGCACACCTGTTGCATCTCTGAGTCCCATCCCACGAAATCGGCAGGCACAACATGCTGAAGTAGGATGTCAGGATGTGCTGTCCGTCCAGGTCTCTTGCTCTGGAGCTTTAAGCTATCACCACTGGGAGCAGCTGTTAACATTACCTAACCCAAGATTTCCTCAGCGGCCTATGGCCCAGCCTGACTTAATCATCATTCCTATTCACCTCACGGTTGTGAGCTCCTGTGGAGAAAACACTTCCACCTGAAACCCATAATAGAGAACAAACACTAATACTAACAAGAACCCACTCAGTGCTTTCATTCTGATGCTTCTGTATGTGGCAGAGTCTACACAATCTCTGTTTAACAGTGAGCTTTCTCCCATTATTAATCTTCTAACTTGATCTAGCCATGATGCTGAAGCTTGTGATTTCTATAAATAATGAATAAACATAACTCCAAATCATATAGCCGTACCAGAAACCAGCCCTTGGTAACTTGCTAGGCTTGTCAACAGACTAGCAGCAGAGCATGTCGAAAAGGGTTTGGTTTAGGTGGGACTGACATTAATAAAATAAAATGTGATCAAGTCCAACAGATTTGAAAAGAGAATGTATCTTTTCTTGCCCTCGCCCAACTCACCTGTCTGTTAACAGACAAGAAACGCAATCAGAATATCCAAATCTACTTTAAATCTGAGATAGGCAAACTGCTCCCATAAAGTAGATTGTCGTAGTTGTGTTATGTTATGTTACTTGCATTACAGTAGCAGTTAGAAACCAACCAAAATTGGGACTTCATTGTGCCAGGTATGGTATGAACACAGTGAGAGAGTCTCTGTCCTAAAAAAGCTCACAAGCAAAATAAAAATACATTGAGGAAGGGCAGTACACTGATCAAATTGGCATGAGTTTACTGACCCACCTGCTCAGCCTCATTCATCAACTTTAACTTAAGTCTGAGTCTGTTTAACAGCCAGTCCCTCGAGTTTACTACAAGACCAGGACATTGCACTGTGAATGTATAATATTCTGTGCATCTGCCATTCCAGCTGGCTGGTCCATTATTTCCTGTCATCCTCCCAAGTACACAGAATCACTTTTAAATGGATATTCACATTGCATTGAAAAAGAACATAAACTGTGAGTGGAAAGATTCAGCCATTGTGAAATTCTTCCTTGTACATGTCTATGGCTGAAGCAAATTCTAGCAGGCCTTTAATGGTATAATATACTCCTCTTTGATGTTCTGCAAAAGTTAGTATTCTGATCGCCTGTAACTCCCTCTCTGCTAACTCAAAATGGCCATTTCAGGGTGGAAAGCTGGTGCATTTTCTGATGCAAAGCATTCAGGCTTTGCACTATCATGGTGGAACCATTTTAACTATGAAATTATCTGCCTTTGAAAACATCATTGGACTTTGTTGTTTTACCAGGATTGAGTGGTGCGGGCTACTGACAAATTAGTTTTGCTTCTGATTAAAAAAAAGTAGTAAAATGATTATTACTTTACGAAATCACTCCCTTCAGGGAGGTAAAATCAAATAGGTAAAATGTTCCTTTAACAAAACTAAGAGTTAAACTCTGCTGTGCAACTTCACCATTGGCTAGAATATCACACAAGCCATTATATCATCATACTTTGGTCGGCTTTACAGTACAAAAGCATTTCACTTGAGACATTGATGCAACCCAATAGGCATTCCTTGCTTCTCCTAATGAAGTTGAGGATTCTACCAGAGAAGGGCCTGCTTCTCCACTGTCAGGCCGAATACCTTCATGCTGCAAATTCCATGCTTGAGTTGGCGGGGTGGGGTGGGGGGGGAATGACCCTAATCCCACAGCCCCCTCAAATCCATTTGTCTAGGTATTTATCTGACACAGTGGGATCTCAGTACTCCCTGCATATTTACAATTAATTGTCTCTATTTATGTAGGGAAAATACCTCAACAAATACCTTTGTGCGAGTTCATGTCTGTAAGCATGTTGTGTGCATCTCAGTGTGTGTAAAGAATTTACTGAGGGAAAAATAGGAAATAAGTTTTGCATATTGATCCTGATTCATTAAGGGCCTTGAGCCTTTGGTTAATCCCATTGATTTCAATGTGCCTGTTTACAAACTTGAAGTAAGCACATGCTCCAGTACCTTCTGAGCTGCAATCTTGTATGGATCTTGGGTAAACTCCACGTCATTCTTGTTCATTGTTCGGGCAAGCACCATAATCTCAATCCAGGTCCCATGAACATTCGGCCCAGGAAAGGGTGCTTTGCTTCAATTCACTCCTTGTCTCCCTATGTAAGACTTGAACCTAATGGTTTCTAGTGTTTTATGTCTTCTGTGTACTTCAAAATGTTTACTCATAACTATTACTAAGCACAAAAAAGTGTGTTGTCAGACTACCTATGTGCTTTTGATCACAGAGATCACTTTCTCGACATTCATCAAGCTGCCTGTCAGCAGTATATGCAGCAGGAGCTCATTATGCCAGAGTGAACACCGTTTTACTTGGCATGCCCATCATCACAAAAATTAAGGGCACTGTGGTCCTTAATTTAATTACTTTAAGAGGCAAATGATAATTTCACTATAGAAAATGCTTGTAAATTTCCATGGATCATCTAAGTTATAAAATATTCACTAAATGCAAAATTTTACAGCCTCTAGTAGCTGTGACTGAACATGTCTTGTTTTTCTTTGCATAGCTGCTTCACTTGAGAATATTAATGAATAGATTATGCATCAAAGAGGGCACTGTGGCCCTATGAATACATATGCAATGGCTGTCCCATAGCAGGAGGTCAAGATGCATGGAGTTGGATTGAAAAAAAAACCAAAAAAACGGTCAGGTCTCTGAAGGATAGGTAAATCATGTGTTTCCAGATTTCTGGAAAATATTGTTTGTCAGCACTCACGGACTTTGGATGGATTTGCATTTTATGTCTCTGGGGTTACAGAAAAACATTAAGCCAGTAAGGCTAATTCTTCTTTAAAAAGACGTAACATGAGTCTGCTAGAAAACAGACTGGATCTGGGCCACTTTACACACTGACTAGAGAGACTTCCTCCAGTGAACCACAATGGAATTCATTTCACACAGACCACAAGTCATGTGGAATGAATCCTGATATAAAAATAGAGCAGTTTTGACACTTTTTCACAGACACGCATACACAGACAGGAGAGGGGCTCTGTTTTTGTAGGACTAGCCTATGCCTCTGGAAGTGATTTGAAAAGATCACCATTATTTTAACAAGCACACCTTTGTGGGTAGCACATCATCTCAATTAAAAGAAGACTTTGTTATTTTTAAAAAAGTCAAAAGATTTAAACTGAAAGACACTGCTGTATAGATAAACAAGCATAAAAACACAAGTGTCATTCCCTATTCTGGGCAGTGCTGACCCTCCACTTCTAACTCAAAAAAGACAAGGCATCATAAAGCCTTTTTCATAGCCCTTGTGACCTCCTTGGCATAACTTCAAGACATAGCTCTCCTTCTGGTTAGATGCTCTGAGACACATTCTCATTCTGCATGTCAAAGGGCTGCAGGGTCTGTCGAAAGGATCAGGACCTCAGCCATGAATCTCCAACTGAATGGCTCGTACACCCTGCAGCTCTTGTGTTGCTTGTACAACATTCTGAAAGATTGCTTTCCTGAAGTGGAATTCAGATGATTGGCAGGGACCAAAGAAGGCCAAAGGGGAACAAAAGGAAGCCTGGTTCTTCCATGGGACAGAGTGAGAAAACTTGTGTTTACCCACTAACATGGCATGAGGTTTGAAACTAAAACCAAAACTAACACCTGGAACCTCTCTCTTTGAGTGGGTGAAAACCCTGTGTTTCCTGACTGCAAAATAAAAATCGGGTGTTACAACCAGATTCCTTCCTTCCCCTATAAGAAGCACTTGCAGTCTCCAATCCTTTTCAGCACAGCTTCTTTCCAAGGACCACTTGCCTTCTCAGAGAATCGTCCTATCACAGTCTCAGAGAGGTGTGTCAGTCGGTAGCTTCACAAATAACCAGCAGTCCTGTGGCATTTTAGAGACTAACAAGTTTATTATGCTATGAGCTTTCACTTACAAATTTGAAACTTTTAACCTAGGTCTGAACAGCGATCTTAACTATCTTATGATAACATGGGCATTTTCCCCCTTTAATACTCACAGGAATGGGACATAGCCTATTTCATTTGCTTCATTAACTGGTCTTACCACTGACAGATAACTTTTTCTTTTCTTCCCCCTTACCACCCTCAACACACTATGTAAATCCTGTATTCTGTTTTTCTATTCCATTCATCTGAAGAAGTGGGTTTTACCCACCAATGCTCATGACCTAATAAATGTGTTAGTCTCTAAGGTGCCACAGGACTGCTTGTTATTTATTCCATAACAGGTAAAGCTTCCTGCCTTTGCTCATTTTCTAAATAAGATCAAAATGAACAGATGGAGATTGACAATTACATTTGTTCACTTTTGTCTCTTTCCCTCTCAGGGTTGCACAAAATCATACTAACTCCATCGCACACGAGTCCAACTGTGAACCCTGGTGAAACACTTCTGCTCATCTCCAGAACATCCAATATGGGCTGGGGCCTCCGAGCACTCCTGCTGTACAAATAACTGATTGACAAGGCCTGATGCAAAGCCAGCTGAAGTCAGTAGAATGACTTTGATGGACTTTTAATTGGACTCTCAGCACCTTGGAATAGTGTCCTTCCCTCCAGCTGAATCTGGGTGTGTTCATGGCTGAGCTATGCAGCAATTTGGCTGAGAACAAAGAAAGCCGATAATTCTGCTCCTCAAGGACAGGGTATGAGCCATCTTCTTTCAAGTTTTGACTGTGATCAATGTACCGCATTGCAGATGATTATGCAATTTTTAAAAAAAATTAGTTGATGTTTTGGTAAATCTGGACAGGAACATGCAAGCATCTATGAACTACAGGTTGAACCTCTCTTATCCAGCACTTTTGGGACCTGACCAGTGCTGAATGAGAGAAGTTGCCGGTCCACAGGAGGTCAATATTGTCTATCAGTATTACCAACACTGCCACTGCATTCTGGGCTGTTAGAAGACATATATGAGTAAATTAGAGTGAAATAACAGCACAAAACATGGAGAGCCAGGACTGGCAGCTGTAAACAAACGTTATGGAGCTATGGGAAACTTGGCCACGTCTATGATAAGTGGTCGTCCAGGTAACTAAAATCATGCTGGATGACAAATATTTACATTCAAAAGAGTGCTGGACTAGAGAGATTCAACAAGTACGACTGTCCTGACAACGGATGGACTGGCCCATAACCCCTAGGTCTGTGCAGACCATCGAGAGTGATTCCTACAGGTCTGAATCATGGGGAAAACATGCGGAATCACTGATATAATCTCAGCTAATGTCACTTGAAATAGGAATCTAGCATAATAAAAGTATGTGATGCCGAAAACACAGGCTAACCTTTATGGAGACTATAATAAAGCCACAAAGACCTGCCATTATTGTGGTGGGAGCCTAACATCTGTCATGGCTTTCTGGACAATAGCAGCTTTGACCTTGTGTACTTAATGGTGCTACATTTATCTTTACCTATGTCTTGGCTCTGTACCATTAGTTGTATATTTTATCATGGACAACTGTCTATGAGTTTGAAGAAAACAGTGACCTTAATCATAAAGACACAGCAGTGTCTTATTATAGAAATTATGTTCAGCTTAACTGTTCACTGAACACAGTGCAGCAAAGGTTTGTGAAGAGGATTTTGGATAAATTCAATTACCTAACAGCTTTAAGCCACTAGATGGCAAAGCAGGGCTATAGATGCTTTCTCTGACGACCCTAAAACCAGCAACAGCTATATCCAAAGGGTTGAACGACAGTATTCTCAGGTATATTTCTTGACTGCATTTTGCTGAAGAATTTTTTCATCTGAGTTCTAATTTATAGCAATGTTGTTTGCATCAACTGATGATATATTTAAAAGAATAATGATGATGCTATTATTTAATACTGTTTAAATGTCACTGCTCTTTAATTGCTCTGCTTCATGTTTAATGTTATGATATTTTAATGTAGGAAAGGGAGAAGTAAACAGCTCAAGACAAAGTCATTTCACGAAACTGGTCTGTGTGCATTTACAGCTCACATCTGGTTAACAGCCCCACACGCCCTGGCACCAAATCTTCTAAATAAAATCCTGTCACCAACACAGAGAAAAAATTCCCAGAGGAAAAGAAAACTCTATCAGGAAAATGTTGTTTCTAATGAGAGCATGAGTGCTGACGCTGACTGTCCAGACCATGTTCTGAATAGCTTTCTTGAGTATTCACATCCCTGCGCTAAGTGCAACGGTGTCTGACAAAGCCTCCTTGCTACAAAGAGGGAAAATCCCATTCGCAAAAGATGAATAAGTTACTAGTTTCACACCATTACAGTCCTAGTCCTGTTTATGAACAACCTCTACAATGGATTGGCAGTAGAATGTCTCATGGTTATACACTCAACAGATAACCCTATAGGGTACCATTCTGCAACCAGTTCACAACTAAAATAATAAGAGAAATACTCCTACTTAGCCCTTCTGCAGTGCTTTATATTTTCTAAGTGACACATGAACATCCACCGAATAATCTTCCTGGCTCCCCTGTAACGTATGTAAGCATCACCCCAGGAAACCACTGGCAAACAGCAGCAGCAGACATGGATTTCAATTCAGTTCCCGTTTCCAGATCTGAGGACCTCACGAGCCCATGCTATCCTCCGCTCATTGCAGTGACCTCAGAGCTCAGTAAACCTCCAACAATGCATAGGTTTGCACTTACAGAGCTTTCTCCAGACTCCTCCAGAAAGACAAATTTTCTTTCTCATATATCTCTCCCGAAGAAAAGTATCTTCTGCTTCCTCTTGACATGCGTTCCCATACATGGTGCCTGGGTGCTGCTGTCTGCTGTATCTTATGCCAATTCTTCCAGGAGACCTCAGCAGAGTGGAGAATCCAGCAATGACACTTCCCTGACTCTTGCTGACCCCTCTGCATTTTCTTGCCGGAACCCCCATGGAGGTTCTTTTCTATGCTTTTCTATGCAGAAAGCATATAGGTACTATGAAAACCCCACCATCCCTTTCTGTGCCCCCTAACGACAGATCTTCGAGTACAGGCTTTCCCAGCTGCACATGCCCTGGAATCTTTGCTCATGTAAAGAATAGGCCCTGTACTTATCTCCTGAAGCATTCTTCCTCTCAGGATTTGCTTACCTATGCTAGTCTGCAATATTAATTACAGTATCCCTCCTTACATAACAATTTGGTTGAACACCAGGCTCAATAAAGGAATATCCAGTTGTAGACCTTTCCATGGGTGCTTGAGTTGACTCTTCAAACCAGATGTGTGCTGTGCAGATCTTTGCAAGGTGGAGATTAATTTCATTTTTAAAAAACAACACCTTGATTAAACGTGACAAGACTGAACCTCAGCCAGCTGGATTTAAAGATTTTAGGGGGCTCCCTCAAAGAAGAGTTTATTTTGCTTTTTCCTGCGGTTGCTTAATTCACCAACTATTTCTACTTCTATTTTCTGTTTATTCAACCCTCTTCCTCTCCTGCCCTCCCCAAGAGCTTTCCCGTCTCTCTTAAAAGTTCCACAGATAAAAAGCAGTGCAGCAGATGCATTTTAGAGAAGTGAAACATGGCTGAAGGGCCATAAGTAAGGGATAATGATGCAGAAAACTTTCATATCCAGCAGCACCGGGACCTGGAAGTTGCTGGATCTTCAAAGTTCTGGATGACAGAGAGATGCACCTAGCAATACATATTTAATCTTGTTTTTCTTTAGTGTTAAGAAACAAACAGAAATGTATGCAAAGTACTCCGCTTACCAACAGTAGTATTGTACACTGTAAATCTATACTGTAGCTGCTGTATTTATTTGCATTTACTTTCACTGTACCGCAATTATAGAAAATGTAACCAAAATTTATTACAGTTAAAATGCCAATTAGTTGAGAATTCTGGATGATGGAATGCCAGATATGAAAGAGTATACACTAAATGGCAATTTTCAAGTGCATAGAAAAGCTCTGCTGGGGCTCGGCGAGGCTTGTTGCTAGGCACTTTTTAATTTAACATATTTATTAATAATATGGAAGATGGGAAAGTGGACATTAATTAGCTCTACAGGTGTCACTAAACTGAGAGGGTCACATATCTCATGTACAGGCACTGGAAAACAAACTAACAGCACCTCAGGCCTGATTCAGAGCCCATGGAGATCAGTAGAATTTGGGCAAGGACTCTGAATCAAGCCCCTCCGTTTACACTGCAAAGTTTTGCCAGCATAGCTATGCTGGAGAAGAGTTCCCTCCCCACAACCAGTGTAGACGCAATTATGCCAACAGAGGACTTTTGCTGTTGATTTAGTTCATGCTGCTTGGGGAAGGTATAGCTGTGTTGGCATTCACTGTGTATCCACTCGGGGCTCTGAGAGATAGCTACACCAACGTAGTGTGGTGGAGTCAGTCTCATTCCTGGGCCCCAGGTCCTCTGTTTAATCCACTGGCCCCACCGTATGCACCATGTTACCCTTGTTGGGGCAGGGGGCAGTCTGGAGGGGAACCCGGTCCCCACCCACTTACTCTGGGTTCCGGCCCGGGGACCCTGGACAGCCACTACCCATGAGGGCTGACTCACTTCGCCCTGGCCCCTGCAGCTCTTCCCCCTGGACCGCTTCCACCAGACGCTTCTCCCTGGTATCCCCTTCCTCCAGTGGTAGTCATGGCAGCAAGTCCCCTCCTTAGTTTGGCTCCTTCAGCTGACCAGTTCCTCCAGACCCCCCCGGGTTGGGGCAGTCCAGCCCCCTGGGTCGCTGAGGCTCCTCTCCTCTTTCGTGGCCCCAGGTGTTTCTCTCAGTCTCCTTCCTTCTCCTCACTCATCTCCCAAACTCTCCATCACTACCCTCTCCTTGCCCTGCATGGAGAAGAGCTTGTAAAGGTAGCCCTGAGTAGGATCAGCTGGCCCTGATTGATTTAGGGCAGCCTGCTCCTCAGCTGCTCCTAATTAGGTTGCCAGCTCTGCCTCAGCTCTCTTTTTACTCCTGCCTCCCCTCTCCTGGCCGCACCCTGCCACAACAAAGAATTACTCCTGTTGGAACTCTGCGCTACAGCGGAACACAGACTGTTGCAGAATCTCTTGTTTCCTCCCGAGACTTTGTGGCTGCCACTAGGAACTACTGGACTCTGCAGATCCCAGCTCACAGTAAGGGGCACCTGGCATTGGCCACCGTCGGCAGATGGGATGCTGGGCTTGATGGACCTTTGGTCTGACCCAGTATGGCCATTCTTATGTTCTTATGTTCTTATGTTCTTAAGGGGAGCACCCAGCATGGCTGGAGGCTGCATGTTCTTATTGATCCCGGTTCTCCGGGGATGGGAGAGGACTTGGGAGATCCAGCTGTGACGAAGGATGAAGAAGGACAGGGCCACAAGTCACCACTGACTCACAGAATGCTAGAACTGGAAGGGACCTCGAAAGGCGATCAAGTCCAGTCTCCTACACACACAGCAGGACCACGTACCATCTAGACCCTCCCTGAGAATGTCTAACCTGCTCTTGTAAATCTCCAATGATGGAGATTCAGCAACCACTCTAGGCAATTTAATTTATTCCAGTGCTTAACCACTCTGACAGTTGGGACATTTTCCCCAGTGTCTGACCTTAGCCTCCTGTGCTGCATTTTAAGCCCGTTGGTTACTGTGATAGCATTAGAGAACATAAGAATGGATATAACAGGTCAGATCAAAGGTCCATCTAGCTCAGTGTTCCATCTTCTGACAGTGGCCAATGCCCACTGCCCCAGAGGGTATGAACAGAACAGGAAATCATCATGTGATCCATCCCCTATCCCCTATCACCCATTCCTAGCTTCTGAGAAGTTGAGGATACCACTCTTGCCCATCCTAGCTAATAGGCATTGATGGATCTATCCTCTGTGAATTTATTTAGCTCTTTTTGAACCCTGTTGAAGTCCTGGTCATCACAACATCCTCTGGCAACTGAGTTCCAGAGGGTTGACTGTGCGCTACATGAAGAAAGACTCTGTTTGTTTTAAAGCTGCTACCGATTAATTTGATTTAGTTCTTGTGTAATGGAAACAAGTAAATAACTTTTCTTTATTTACTTTCTCCACACCAGTCATGATTTTATAGAACTCTACCACATCTCCTCTTAGTCTTCTCTTTTCTAAAAGACTGAGTCTTATTAATCTCTACTCAGAAGTTAAGATTCATTTTTCTCTCCTCCTTGTAACATCCTTTTAGCTACTTCATAACTGTTAAGGTCTCCTCTCAATCGTCCCTTTTCCAAACTAAACAAGCCCAAATTCTTTCAGTCTTCACTCATAGCTCTTTATTTCTAGATCTTTATTTATTTTTGTTGCTTTTCTCTGGACCTTCTCCAATTTTTCCACATCTTTCCTGAAATGTGGTGCCCAGAACTAGATGCAATACGCCACTTGAGGCCTAATCAGTGCAGAGTAGATCAGAATTAATTCTTGTGTCTTACTTACAAGATCCCTGTTAGTGTACCCCAAAATGACATTTGCCTTTTTTTTTTTTTTTGCAACAGTGTTGATTCATATTTCTATGGAACTATGACCCCCAGTTCCCTGGCTTTCAGGGTGCTGATGTCTGGTCTAGGCAGCCCCAATAGCTGAGCTCTGTGGGGAGGAGTGAGTGATGTCTCGGCTGGGGAGGGGGTGCCCAGTGGCTCAGGTCTGGTGGAAAAGAGGTGTGGGTGTCTGGCAGGGAGGATACCCCACAGCAGGGCTCTGGGGGCATGGGACTGCAGGTGACAGGGCTCTGGGGATCCCCGCACAGCCCCCTCCAGCAGGCCCCAACTGGAACTGGGTTGTTGTAAGGGATCCCTTAACTCCCTATTCTTGGAGAAATCTTTTTTGCTATTATCTTTATTGTTGACAGGAATTTTGAAATATATTACCAACACAACCAAAATTGGAACGGTTGTATTGGTTGATTTCGATAAATCAAATACACAGAATTTTGCAGAATTTTTAATTTTTTGGCACAGAATTCTGTCCAGGAATAAGACATTCTGTCATGTAGACCAACCCTTGAGAATGTGAAATCATGGCTGATTTGAGATACGGAACCTGGGGAATATCCACCCAAAACAAGGAGAAAATGGACAAAAAATACTTGCAAAATTAAAAAATGCAATAAGGCCCTGGGAGATGAACAAAAGAAATTGAGCCTAAATAAGCCAAATCCTTGCACTGGACTTTCAGGATGGCAGTGTAGCACTCTTTAACCCTGGGCTGAGAGAAGGATTGTGCTTGTCACCCATCATACTGTGCGCAGCTCTGGGCACCTCAAAAATGATTAAATGGCTGACAAAAGAGACTCACTAATAAGTAAACTATTGGAGGGGTAGCCGTGTTAGTCTGGATCTGTAACAGCAATGAAGGGTCCTGTGGCACCTTATAGACTAACAGAAAAGTTCTGAGCATGAGCTTTCGTGAGCACAGACTCACTGCATCAGATGCTGGTCTTGGAAATCTGCAGGGCCAGGTACAAATAAGCCAGAGCAAGGGTGGGGATAACAAGGTTAGCTCAGTCAGCAAGGGTGAGGCTTACTACCAGCAGTTGATCTGGAGGTGTGAACACCAAGGGAGGGGAAGCTGCTTCCGTATTTAGGCAAATGGCTGGCTAAATACAGAGGCAGCTTCCCCTCCCTTGGTGTTCACACCTCCAGATCAACTGCTGGTAGTAAGCCTCACCCTTGCTGACTGAGCTAACCTTGTTATCCCCACCCTTGCTCTGGCTTATTTGTACCTGGCCCTGCAGATTTCCAAGACCAGCATCTGATGAAGTGAGTCTGTGCTCATGAAAGCTCATGCTCGAAACTTTTCTGTTAGTCTATAAGGTGCCACAGGACCCTTCGTTGCTGTGACTAATAAGTAAGGCTTTTAAAGAAAGTGTCTAGTTAACAGACCAGTGTGTACGTGAGAAAAATGGAGAGCAAACGACAGGTAAACATTTTCATCAGCCAGAGTGCAGGATGGTCGTATTCCTCAAAAGCGGCTTGAAGTATATTATCTTAATAGGTGCCAAAAAAAATATCTCTGTCTGAGTCCACAGCAGTCAGTGGTGCTGAAACAATTTTTGTGGTGGGGTTGCTGAAGGAAGAAATAATGTATTTGAGTTGTGCTTAGTACTTCAAGCCACAGAGTATCAGCATCCCTACTTCCAGCGGCTGTGATGCTAATCTGTACCCACTACATCACATTTTCCCCAAAATAAACTATTTTAGGGAACCTGAGCAGTCTCAGGAGTTTTGGGCATTCTCATGTGTGAAAAGCAGGTCACCTTCTGGCTTGCTTACACAGGGAGTTAGTCCACACTAGAGGGGTTCAAACTCCAGTGTGTGCTATTCTGCTGTGCACTAAGCAGCTCACGAGGATCTTGATGACGAGCATGAAAAGTTCCCTAGTGCACATTAATGCGGTCCCATTGGAAGGACTCCATTCATGTCCACAAGGGCTAGTTAGTGCACAACCCGATAGCCTGCGCTACAATGTGCATCCTCCTTATGTGTGTTACCTCACTGTGTGGAAAAGTCCCTAGTGAGAGGGTACGTGCTCAAGCTGGCACAAGTCAGCCCTATTTCTGAACGACTCAGTCAAAAATCTAAACAAACTCATTTTCCCCAACATAATGATTGAGTATACGTGTTATTTGCTGTTGTGGTTTGGTTACTTGATTTTGAAAACATCAGTGGTTAGATACTAATTTTCTAGTTTACCTTAGCTGCATCATAGTTCAATACTATTTTTACATTCTTATATTTTCTGTAATTAGTTGGTGTTAAGGAGATTTAGTAAAATCCTAAAAAATTGACAGACTTGAGCTCTTTTCTTTAGTTAGGCAATCAAAAAATCTAAGAAAGGTGGTGCAGATAATCAGCTAAGTGGTTGCTTAATTTAGGCTTGTTTTATTCCCTTTCTTTCTTTCAGCCACGTAATCTTTGAGATCTTTCCCAAAGTGATTTTTATTGATAACGAGCATCTTCCAAAGGATTGTGGAATAAGCTACAAATTCACAACATGGTTTACTCAAGTTCCTTGTTTGGATAAATCATATCCATTGTCCAGTTATGGGGATTTTTATATTCCCATATTCAAAGGAATTATGCTATCTATGTGCAGAAATCAGGCCTCCATCAGCAGCATTTGCTTGTGGAACTTTTCAACACTACTTTGAACATGTACCCTTAGAACCACATCCTAACACTACTCCAACCAAGCCATGGAGCAGACTAACACCTGGGATCAATGGCTTCTGCTTGTGTCCACCAAGGCACCAACCGAAAGTGGACAAAGAGTTGTATTGACACAATGCACGTCCCAGTTACATTTGCAAAGGCATGGAGTCCTGGCTGGAATTTAAAGAAGCTTTTGCCTGCCATAGTCCCTGAGGGATGACGTGCTATCTACAACTCCACACCTCTGGAATGAGCCATGAAGTGGAGAGAGTCACTAATGCAAAGCTCTGAATTTTCCTCATCTTGGTTTAGTTATTAAGATTAACCTTTATAGGACCAGAGGTGAACATCTGCTGCATTCATGCCCAAATCTAGGCCTAACAGGCACAAATAAACCTCTCCCCTGTCAATCTTCACCTTTTCAGAAGGGTGCTTTTGAGGGCTAACGAATCAGAACTGCAAACATCTGTGAAGCTCTTCAGTGAAACTTTGCAACTCAAATGGTAATCCAATTATTTGGTGTAATTAAGGCAGTTTGTTTTAAATTAATATTGACACAAACTGTAGAAAAGTGAAAGGCAAGCCTCAGTTTTTAATTTTCTGCTGATTTGGTTTTATCCAAACATTCGGCTTGTGGCTTCCCTAGAAAAGCAAATATAAATTTAAGTTATGATTTAAACACCTAACCGCACCATTCTGAGTTGCTGTGGTAGGGAAATAGCGAAAAATACGTACGCCGCATAACGAAGTCTGAAAAGAGGGCATAATAAAAGCCATTAGGTTTTGTGAGTGGGCACACAGGCAAAAGGCATTCAGGTCACTCCTGGCCACCAAAGTTACAGTCTTTGCCATCTTATAATTGGAACCAGGGAAGGCAGCTGGTCTCCAAAGCCCCTAGCTGATTGCGTGAACAGCGGGGAGTACTTGGTGTGACAGAATTTGTAAGCTATTACCTAGCAGATAAAGTCCCAGTGGATGGCATCAAGGATACCTCACATGATTCCTGGGTTTAGAACAAAAGCAAGAAGTCCTGTAGCACCGCAAAGACCAGCTACATTAGACTTGGTGTTAATTGCTAAGGCTTCCTCTGGTAGTTTTGATCATTGGCACTGACATGCTGCAAACCGTCACAGGGACCTAAGTTACTTGAGAAATAAAATCGGCTGCATTGTGTGGACAGTGAAATTTTGTCTCTGTGAGTCACTCAAGGAACTATAAGTGGGAACCAAAACAGTGACCTGTGAATCTCTGGAGAAACAGAGTTATAAAGTTCTAGGACAGGGGTCAGTAACTCCTGGCATGGATGCCAAGAGTGGCACACAAGCCAATTTTCATCGGCACACAAGGCAGGAGGTCAGCCTCAGCCCTTCTCCAGGGTGACCATTTATCCTGTTTTTTCCTGGGACAGTCCCTTATTTAAGCTGTCTCCCAGGCATCCCAACTTCTTTAAGAAAATGGGCTAATTGTGCCGTATTTTGAGAGGCTCCTGTTCCCCAGCACCCAGTGTGTTGAGGTGGCAGTCCCTGCTGCCAGGGAGCTCCTCAACTGGGAGGCTATCCCATTCCCTGGCACCCCATGGAGGCAGCTCCCATGGCCGTAAAGCTCTGCCATGAGGTGGCTGCCTCATTCCCCGGCACCCCCGTTGTGAGGTTGCAAACTGCAGAGCCCTCATCCTGGTGCCTCACTGTGGGGCAGCTGACCCCATCGCTGAGAAGCCCTGATTTGGAACAGCAGCCCCCCATCCCCAGAGGTCGGTGTCCTGGATTTGCCATAGGGCAATGTGGTCACCCGCCCCTCCTCCCCCATGCAGCTGGGCGCTTGCTCAAAGCAATGTCACCTGTGGATTAACAAAAGACCAGCTGATGCTACCAACCATCACCTAAAAGTAAAGCTCTGCATCTTAATTTATTTATCAATGAAGCTGTTGTAAGTAGGACTATTGGTGACTGAAAAGTATCACCAGTACTTGGACTGTACACAGAGGTCAAAAGGTCAAATTTTGGCACTCCACCTTGGAAAGGCTGCTGACCCCTGGTCTAGGGCTGGTCTTCACTGCATTGTTAGCTCAAGGGAGAACTCGAGTTTTGCCTCTAATCTGACTCCCATCCACATGTAAAACCTCCACCCTGCGTTATGTAGCTAGGCGGCCTGTCGCAGGTGGGGGGGGGGGGGGAGGTGATGTTGGGAGGGGGCAGCTGAAGCTCAAGGGCCTCCCACATGAAGTCTCAGAGCCCTGGTCAGCTGACTTGGGTCCAGGGAGCCTGTGAGGCTATCAAATTGCTGTGAAGTCATTTGGGCAGAAGCTCAGGCACTGAGATGCTCCATCTTACAGGGTCTCAGACCCTGGGCTCCAATCAGAGTCTAAACATCTACACTACAGTTTTATAGTACCATGAGCTTGAGTCAGTTACTGAGGCCATCTCCAGGTCTTCTCCTGCAGCATCGCTGAAACCTGTGTGTTCCTCGAGTGCTGGTCAGAGTGTGGCTGCTCTCACTTGGCCTATGCTACCTTGAAAGCAGTAATTCTAGTTAACTGTTGCAGCGAAAACAAGCCCATAAACTCAGTTAACTGACCAAATTTTCCTCACAGTTGTACTAAACTCCAGGTACCAGTTCATTAGTCCTGCACTGTGTGGAGAATTTATTATTGTTGTCAGAAAAGGACCTAATTCACACTTCATTATTGCCCCTCTTCATTTTTGAGGTGGAAAGCTCCTTTGTGCCTGAGGAGCAGAGCTGTTGACCACAGTCTTGGAGCTATCGGCTCTTCTGACTATCCGAGGCTGAGGCAGGGAGTTCTTCGACTGTAAGGACCAAGACCCTGAACTTGACTTGGGAGCCTACTGGAAGTCAATATGGAGAGTTGAGGATGGGCACAACAAGCTTGTGGTAGTTTGTGTTTTTTATTTAGTCCCACTGGTGAAACCCTCTCTTCGCTGAAGTCAATGGGAGTTCTGACATTGTCTTCTGAGGGGACAGGATTTCATGCATTGACTTTTGAGGGGCTACATATGAACTCCTATAACTGCAGAGTTGTTTGTTTTTTCTCCAGAAAAGAGGATTGCAGCAAGCTGTCACGGATAAACAGATACAGCTTCACCCTACCAAACTCTTAATTTCTACATTGTTAAGATGGTTTTAACATCTGAACTCACATCGTATTTCAGCAACCCAAATTAACTTAAAGAAGTTAGAAGAAAAAACCTATTTTTGTTGTTCCCAACTTGTAAGTCTTGGAAACATGGTCTGGAAATGTTTGTTTGGAGTGTTATTTGTGTACACATGCACAGTACAATCTGATGCTTTCAGCTTTATTTTGAGCAATGATTTTCAGCTTTGTTTCCTTGAACCTTTGACATTCTCATTGTGGCATGGTCATGTACAGAGAATGGCGTGTTTGGAACTCATCTTAAAATAATGGAAATATGAGCTGGAATTGACATATTAGGTCATCCATCTAGACTCCCTCATCCCTCCATCGCGATTTGTAGGCTCTGGAAAAAGAAAATCTGAAGATACAGGAATCAGAAGAAAAAGCAGACCTCTTACTGTAACTCTCCAGAAAGGGTGCACCTGACCATGACACAGTAAGGCTACGTCTACACGTGAAGCCTACATCGAAGTAGCCTATTTCGATGTGGCGACATCGAAATAGGCTATTTCGATGAATAACGTCTACACGTCCTCCAGGGCTGGCAACATCGATGTTCAACTTCGACGTTGCGCGGCACCACATCGAAATAGGCACAGCGAGGGAACGTCTACACGCCACTGTAGCACACATCGAAATAAGGGTGCCAGGCACAGCTGCAGACAGGGTCACAGGGCGGACTCAACAGCCAGCCGCTCCCTTAAAGGGCCCCTCCCAGACACACTTGCACTAAACAGCACAAGATACACAGAGCCGACAACGAGTTGCAGACCCTGTGCATGCAGCATGAATCCCCCGCTGCAGCAGCAGCAGCCAGAAGCCCTGGGCTAAGGGCTGCTGCCCACGGTGACCATAGAGCCCCGCACGGGCTGGAGAGACAGCGTCTCTCAACCCCCCAGCTGATGGCTGCCATGGAGGACCCCACAATTTCGACGTTGCGGGACGCGGATTGTCTACACGGTCCCTACTTCGACGTTGAACATCGAAGTAGGGCGCTATTCCGATCCTCTCATGAGGTTAGCGACTTCGACGTCTCGCCGCCTAACGTCGAAGTTAACTTCGAAATAGCGCCTGACGCGTGTAGCCGCGACGGGCGCTATTTCGAAGTTAGTGCCGCTACTTCGAAGTAGCGTGCACGTGTAGACGCAGCTTAAAGCTGCTCAGTATGGCTACGTCTACACTAGCCCCAAACTTCGAAATGGCCACACAAATGGCCATTTCGAAGTTTACTAATGAAGCGCTGAAATGCATATTCAGCGCTTCATTAGCATGCGGGCGGCTGAGGCACTTCGAAATTGACACGCCTCGCCGCTGCTCGGCTCGTCCCGACGGGGCTCCTTTTTGAAAGGACCCCGCCTACTCCCAATAAGGGGAGTAGGACCCCGCCTTATTCCCAATAAGGGGACTTTGAAGTAGGCGGGGTCCTTTCGAAAAGGAGCCCCGTCGGGACGAGACGAGCGGCGGCAAGGCGCGTCAATATCGAAGTGCCGCAGCCGCCCGCATGCTAATGAGGCACTGAATATGCATTTCAGCGCTTCATTAGTAAACTTCGAAATGGCCATTTGCGTGGCCATTTCGAAGGTTGGGACTAGTGTAGACATGGCCTATATGTTTCATTCAAAAAGTGCCAAATCACTTCAGTGAATCAAAGGAAAACTGTCTCATATCCAAACAAATGCTGCTTCAAAATGACTAATACCCAAAATTAGCAAGCAAAACAAAAATCACAAAATCATTTTCTCCTTCAACATTAATGTAGATGATACATACATCATTAACACGGAAGACCTGACAGTCATTCACCATTACATTTGAAAAAAAGCAAGTATTACATAAGGTCTAGGATATCCTCTCACCAAAATAAGGTAGTGAATGAAGGGCTATAAAAGGGTCATGGTGTTTTCTGACTGGCCAATACTAGCAAACCATTCCTTGCAAGGAAGCAATACAGGCAGTATCGGACACACACAGTGGGGTACTCCGAA
Organism: Carettochelys insculpta; assembly: GCF_033958435.1. NCBI lineage: Eukaryota > Metazoa > Chordata > Testudines > Carettochelyidae > Carettochelys > Carettochelys insculpta. Next base: position 45,616,224 of record NC_134147.1, on the reverse strand, counting down.
CTACCTAGAGATGATCGACTCTGAAGACAAGGTAATCAAACGCACAGTCTGGTACTAGGCTTGAGTTAGCACTGGAAGAAGTCAGATTGAAGGAGTATAATCACTGGTGTTGAGAGCTTTATACATGTCACTTTGATCAGTAGGTTCCTGGCAACTGTTTTTCAGCTGAGGGACTTTTTATTAAAACAACCGCTTTGCTCACCTGCAATGACTAGTCTGCATTACAGGGGAAAAAAGTGGCATTGGGCTGGTGCTGTGTGATCAACACTGGGTATTTCCTAGTGTGGCATTTTGTCCTGGCCTCTTCTTAAAATCCTAGGGAAAAACACTGTTGTGTCTTTTTGTCTCCCAGACTTGGCCCATCAGAGCTGTGTGAAAGGTTTACCCTGAGCCACTCACATTTTTACCTACTGTAAGCACACATTTAAGTTCCGTTATCTTCAGCAGGACTTTAGCTGGTGTTTGTGGGCTTTGCAGAACTGGCCCTACCTTATCATTCTTTTGTTGCAGGGAGAAGCTCTCCATATGTTTCTCATCTAGAGATAGATGAAGGAAACTTCCCCCGTGCAATTTCTGATGACCCCGTCTGGCCTTGACAGCTATACATTTATGAATCTTCAGAAAACTTTTTCATATCCAGCATTCTATCATCCAGAACTCTCAAATAACCAGCATTTTAACCATAAGTCAGTTTTAGTCACATTTTCCATAAGTACAGTATAGTGAAAGTAAATACAAATAGGTACAGCAAATACAGTATTAGTTTACAGTGTACAATACTGTTGTTAGTAAATAAAATACTCTGCATACATTTTTGTTTCTTTTGAACATCTAATATTGATTTTCTTTAGTGTTATGCTTTGATAGGTATATCTTGCTATTATCCAAAATATTTGAATATCTGGCAACCTCCTGGCCCTGGGGCTGCTGGACATAAAAGAGTTTACTTACTGTATGGTCTTGACATTTGCTCTAAACAGTGCAGCAATGGGGGAGAAAAAAATAGAAAACAAACCATGCAGGACAGAGAGTAACTTACGTTGGTTTCGAGGCTTCTGCTTGGTCAGTCTGCAGTTTCTCTCCACCTTCTACTTCCATAGTGCAATAAACAATGCGGTTTGGAGCTAAGGATTTTAGACCCTGCACTTCCATTATGACGACCTATGGAATGAAGAGAGGAAGTGTAAGGAAAGCACTGAGCGAGATGATGGCAAAGTAGCTCTTTCATCAGCGAGAATGCCTAGATGTGTGTGTCACAGAGCTGCTCTTGCAGGGCACCAAGTCCTTTAATTCGAAACACAGAAAGACCAAAATATAAGCCTTGCTAGGAGCTGAGATCCAAACAAAGAAGTTACTCAAAAGCATTAACAGTCCATACTACTATCAGCGCCACAGTTTGGACTCGCCTTCTACTAATATTTTTGCAAGCTTTTGCGTGGCCCACATTTGCAGAATGTGGCTCTCTTTCTCTTTCCAGTGGCTAGGCCACACACAGTCTCAAGAGTCTCCTACTTTGGCTAAACTAATGCAAGCGATCCCTTTGCTCAAAGACACTTCAGTTCGTTAGGTCCAGAGATTGGGGCTCAGCCCCTGCTGCTTACTCACCAATGAGTATCATAACACAGGATAGCCGTGTCTACACGTGCACGCTACTTCGAAGTAGCAGCACTAACTTCGAAATAGCGCCCGTCACGGCTACACGCGCCGGGCGCTATTTCGAAGTTAACTTCGACGTTAGGCGGCGAGACGTCGAAGTCGCTAACCCCATGAGGGGATAGGAATAGCGCCCTACTTCGACGTTCAACGTCGAAGTAGGGACCGTGTAGTCGTTGCGCGTCCCGCAACTTCGAAATAGCGGGGTCCGCCATGGCGACCATCAGCTGAGGGGTTGAGAGACGGTCTCTCCCAAGCCCCTGCGGGGCTCTATGGTCACCGTGGGCAGCAGCCCTTAGCCCAGGGCTTCTGGCTGCTGCTGCGGCAGCTGGGGATCCATGCTGCAGGCACAGGGTCTGCAACCAGTTGTCAGCTCTGTGTATGTTGTGTTGTTTAGTGCAACTGTGTCTGGGAGGGGCCCTTTAAGGGAGCGGCTTGCTGTTGAGTCCGCCCTGTGACCCTGTCTGCAGCTGTGCCTGGCACCCTTATTTCGATGTGTGCTACTTTGGCATGTAGACGTTCCCTTGCAGCGCCTATTTCGATGTGGTGCCGCGCAACATTGAAGTTGAACATCGACGTTGCCAGCCCTGGAGGACGTGTAGACGTTAGTTGCTACATCGAAATAAGCTATTTCGATGTAGGCTTCACGTGTAGACGTAGCCGATGTCTGCTTATGCACAGTATATATAATTTCCAACATCAAGTTTGTCTTATCAAAAAGTTTTAGAAAGAATTTCATTTTCTCTCTTTTAATGTTGTTGAATCATCATGTTAACAATATGCCCTCATTAAGGAATCACACGGATGTTCCTGCTCTTACAACTAGTGATGCAGCATATACATTAAAATTTTAAATGCTATTCTATAACTTCCCTGGCACATTGTCATTCGCCACAGATTCTCTCATGCATACAGATTTCTGCACTCTCTGAGGAATCAATGTTTCTTGGCCAAAGTTCTGCTGTAGCAAATGTTTTGTGCATATGACTGGATTGCTCACCCACTAGAACTTTAAAGCTCCCCTTACAATTCCTTCTGAGTCATTTTCAGTGGGGAGAAATGTGTTGAACAACATTGCAATGAACAGCTTGTTCATGAACAGCACGTATTTTCCTACAAGTAGCTCTAGAGGTTTGTGAAATTCCACTGTTTCTTGGTACCCGTGTGCAGACTAGTATGCCCTGTTTGCTGTCTCCATTGAAGAGATTACCCCTAGGTTCATATATAATCAAATTTCCAACAAAGCTGAACTGAATGGTGTGAATTGCATGAAGCCAACATTGCTTTAAATATTTTAAAGCCTATGCTCATTGGTATTATAAATGGTGGTGTGGGTTGCATGCTGTTAATTTGAAGTAATGGTGTAAATTGGATTAATTTAAACAGCAAAGGGATACTTAGCAAAAAAACAACAGAGGAGAATGTAGGAAATCTAACGTATAAATGCTCTGGTTCATCTCACACTGCTTATTACCTCTGCTGGTGGTTGCTTTTTCTGACCTTCTGCACGCTCAGAATGTAACACACATGCATTTGCCAACGTGTAATTACACAACTTCTTACACCATCTCTGTATGTGTTCCCTAGTATATTTGAAAAGCTAATGGCTCCTTGGACCAAAGATGTTTCCTACACTAAGTACACTATGTTCTGTATAGCACTGAGCAGTGTCAGACAGTGTTCAACAGAAGTGAGTAAGCTACCAAAGAACAAAATTTCTGTACATCTTGTAAACCAATAACCGACAGGGCACATTCAAAACTTACAATGTTCCCTGAAATTATTTAATACTTTTCCAGCAAGGAAGTAAGACACGCTGATGAATAAAGTATGCAGTGTTCTTTTTGTCCTGTTGGTTCCAGGGTACTAGAGACAAGGTGTTTGAGGTAATATCTTTCTTAGGACCAGCCTCTTTTGGTGAACGAGACATGCTTTCTCCCACCTGAAGAAACTGGTCCAATATAAGGTATTACCTTAACCACCTTGTCTGTCTGACGAATAAAGTGACTTGGTAATAATCAAATGCAGTCACCTAACGCACAAGCTTTTAGTATTTTGGGACAAGCAGAATAAAGCCTCTAAGAAATTACAGTGATGAATTCTTCTATCCTAGAAGTTCTGTATTTGATTAAAATCCCCACATAACTCTATTATTGCAAAAGCGAAGCGAATGCCACTCCTTGAAGTCATAGGCTGTGTCTACACTGGCCTCTCCCCGGCCCCTTCTGGAAGGGGCATAGTAATGAATGGAGAGGACGATGCAAATGAGGTGCGGATTGAAATATCTCATGCCTCATTTACATGTTCCCACGAGATCTGGCTTCCGGAAGATACCCTTCCAGAAGAAAAGCTGCTGTGTAGATGGGGCTCCTTCAGCAGAACAGGATATTTTAATCTGTGTCTCATTTGCATCTTCTGCTCTGCTCATTACCATGCACCTTCCAGAAAGCGGGGGCTGGTGTAGATGTGGCCAAAGTATTTTTCAGCAGTACAGAGAAATGAGGCAGTCAGGTTAGCCCCTGGATTAACTCCACTCAATTTCAATGGTGTCACCCTCAGGATGAATTTAGCTCATGGCTTCTACACTTGGCACAAATGTTATGACATTGTGAGGGTACTGGTTAATTACACTACTGCTGGATACAAAGTACCTTGAATTTCACACAATCTCCATAAATCGTTCTAACAAGAGTGGGAGAAATCGAACAGGGCAAAAGCATTTTATAATTGTTCCTGAAAGGAAAGAAAGCTCCACTTGGGGATTAGGAAATCCTTTTACTGACCTCTGCCCCTCAAGCTGTTATTTTAATATCTACTCTCATAACTCACACTGGCTAGGCATTGATCGGTGTGATTCTTAATCATGCTCCTTCAGCGTATTATATGTTCAAATGGAGACAGTCTGTAGCTTTTACCTCCAAGGAGAAAGACAGCACAACATCTGACTTTGAAAGCTGGTTTTCGTTTTCTTCTCCCATGTCAATTATTGAAGTGTTGTGGCTGCGTTTTAGCTTCTGTAACTTGAACTCAGAGCCTCCTTTGGACACAGGCATGCTTTCCAAGTTTGCCATCAGCAGATTGACAGAGGACTTCAGCTCCTCAATATACATGTTTTCCATTTCTTTGGATACAAATTTTGGAAATTTGCGCTCCTGGGATTAAAACAACAAGAAAAAATCGTTACAATTTAGTGGCTACTCAGTAATCACTTCCTAGCTTGTCCCCCCACATGAGAGAGCTGGCTATGCCCCCGCTCACATTTGGAAAGTGTCTTGTGCATAGACAACTACCGCCATCCATAACAGCTCTCTCTCAAGCCCCTGGGATAGATCAATTACCATTAGCAACTGGCTGAATCTGTGCCTGGAGTTTGTGTGGTAAGCTGTAGCTTCCTGTAAGCACTTCTTAGTTTCACATCCATCCTCTGTCAATACAGCTTGTCTCCCACATCCACGCTTCAACAGGATGGCTACCCTGGCCCATATCTTCAATGGGTTCTTATTACAATAGCTACAGTGAAGTAAGTGGAACTTTACTAAGTTTGCACAAGTGGAGGAATGGCCCCTTGCATTACGTCTACGCAGCAGCGTTATTTCGAAATAATCCATTCAGGAAAAGCTATTCTGAAATAGCTTATTTCGAAATAACACAGCTACGCACATGAATGCATCTCGAAATAGCACCCACCCATTTCAAAACAGCATTTCTGGACACATAGTGCCTGTTTGGAAAAAGTGTCATTGGACGTCATTACGGCTTATTTCGAAATAGCGCTAGTCCATGTGTTAATGGCACCTATTGCAAAATAGCTATTTTGAAATAGGTGTTATTCCTCCTGCAGTGAGGTCTACGAAATTAGAAACTACGTGCCTGCTATTTTAAATTTATTTTGCAACAGCGTTTGTGTAGTATAGATGTCCACAAAGTTATTTCGAAATACCAGCTGTTAGTTCAGAATAATTTTGCTTTGCAGACATAGCCTCGGTTTTCTCCCCTTCTTCAAACGACAGATTCCTCTACTGAGGTCTGCTCAGGCAAACCTGAGCAGAACACAGCCAACCCAAACCTGACCTGAGAGCATCATCATATTTTCAGAACTAGCCGCAGGCCTACATTTCCACCAGAACCTGTGTCAGCGCTGCAGACTTTTTCTTGGGGTTGGCTCATGGGGCACTTCCCATTCCCTATGCCCACGATCTGTCTCTGAGTGTGGGGTCATCATGGCAGTGTCCACATGCACTGCTGATGCCAGCCACTGAAGCCTAGCTGCAATGCGTGAGGTGCTGTGACTACAGGTTGAACCGCTCTAACCCGGCATCCTTGGGACCAGGACTTGCGCTGAACAAGAGAATTTGCCAGACCACGGGAGGTCAATATTGTCTAGCATATTACCAACACTTCCACTGCTTACTGGGCTCTAAGAAGACATTTGGGGTAAATTACAGCTAAATAACAGCATGGAACTCTGCAAGCCAGGACTGGTGACTGCAAACAAACTTTATGGGACCACAGGAAGCTTGGCCACACCCATGGTAAGTGGTCATCCAGCTACCTAAAACCATGCCGGACTATGGATGTTGTCAGAGAGTATGCTCGACTAGACAGGTTCACCCTGTAGTTAGCACACTCACTCTGCAGCACAGACAGGGGTGACAATAGCCAGCAGAGCGGGACAGACAAACGTCGTGCTGACCCCAAGGACAGGAGAAGGTGAATGTAGATGACCCATTGTGGGTTGGTTTTCATGCACAGCCTGAACGCAAAGCTTGTGGGTGAGTGTCATCTGGTTGCAGGGCTCTAATCTGCATGTGCCTTTTCTCTCACATGCAGCTCAGTCAGTTCACCTTCATTCCCATCTGCACCTGGCAGATTCCCTCAGCCCTGTGTCTCATCTACCTGCTAGGGCAGATGCAGCCTTGACAGAGCAGAAGTCTGTAGCTGAGAAGGGTCATGGGAACTCTGCATGTTTCTCAACTCCCTGGGATGCACACTCCCTCCTCTGCTTGTGCTAGGAGCGGGCAGGGCCTGTTCTTACGTCCCTAGCGAACATGGTGGCAGGAAATGGCTGAAGCAGTGAAAGATTAATCTGACAGTCCCATGGGCACTTTTCCAGCAATTTCTTGGCAGCAAATGGGCCTGGCAGGCAATTCAAAGGGCAATCCCCCTTCCTGGCTCATAAGGCCAGAAGGCCACAACACCAGCTTCTGAGGCCTGATGGTCAGAAGGGAACTCAGCTTCCATCTAGGCACCTACTCAGATCTTCTCCACAGTTCAGCCAGTTGTCACAGCAGGAGTAGCTGGGTGCAGTGGGAAGAGATGGCACCAGCCCTGAAGGGGCGGAGATGATGTGTGGGGAAACAGAAAACTGGGGAGGTTGTGTCCCTTCTTGCTCCTCCTAAATTCTGGCCTCGCCTCCTCCTCTTTCTTGCAGTGGCCATAGGGTGCAGGAAACAAGAGCCCAGGTGGCTATGGGGAGCCTTGGACCTTCCACCTTCCCTGGGAAGAGCATCTCACCCAGTGGGGACATGGGCTGAGGGTAGGTCTCAAGCACCCCAAACTCCTGCCCAGGCTTATTCCTGTGCTGCTGTCCAGGGTGGCACTGTTGCCATCAGAGCTGGGAACCTGGCCAGCAGCAACTGCTCTCCCTGCTTTGCCTTCAGAGCGGAGTGAGCGGTGAGTGCTCTGCGGGGGCCAGGAGGGAGCCTAAGACACATTTTGGCCTGCCAGTGCTGCCTTGGGTGCCAGCTGTTCATGAATTAGAAAGCTATCGCCAAGCAGCCTTTTACTCACAAAGCCTATGTTCTAATACTTCCCAAGGAGCTACATCCAGGACTATCCATCCCCTCTGTAGAAACAGCTGCTAATTTCGGGACTGTTTTAAGCCAACTGATGCATCTGTCCATCTCCCTGTCTCATCTCTGCTTTTGACTGTTTGAAAGGGGGCACCACTAACTGTGCAAGATGCAAGCTATCTGCCCAGTGTTCACAAAGAGAAAAAGCCCTAAAAACAGAACTTTGGTGACAATGCAGGAAATATCGTCTCACTCAAGGGCTGACAGTTCATAATGACACCATAAAAAGAGGTACATAAAATGCACCTTGGAAAAGAAAACAAGGCCATGCTTCTGCCAAGAAACTTTCTTAAGGCTGTAGAAGAAATACAAACAGCAGCCCAGACTGGCAGAGAATATTAGAGAGTACACAATGGTTTACTCATGAAGAACACATTTCACAGCAACACTTGTGCCAAGCAATTAAAATGTAGCCTTCAATCTCAAGACTCAGTCTTCAGAAATCTATCTTCACAAGTAAATTATTCCTGGCATGAGAAAAAAAAACTATTTACTTATATTGTTTGATGGCCCGTGCATTACACATGACAGAGAGCACTCAAAAAATGTTTTTTAAATGTTGGGAGACATAGCTGAAAACGCCGATGCTCAAACATTAATTGCCTGCCATTGCACTACTCACGTCTCCCGAAGTACCAGCACCGCTTCCCCAGATATCACATTTCAAACGCAGTCAGTATCAGAAACAAAATCTCACTGATTGTCACCCGTGGCTTCTCCATCAAGGCCCAAATCCTGTAGTTCTTGGACAGGTGATCTCAACCCTGAAGTGGGTGGACACATCTATGGGACAGATTGGACCTTGGGAGTAAGTGGGTTTGAAGGTGAGGCAGCTCCATGGCGGAACAAATCGGATGGGTATTCATGAGTTAGCAGGAGGGTGGGGAGCTGGCTGGCAAGTGGGATGGGCCGCAGAGATGTCGCAGATGGAAAGTTGAGGCACCATGGAAATGAGGGAAAGTGGATTTATCTGTGTTGTAGGTTGTCAGGTTCTGGGACGTTATATGGAGGTGGAGGATTATTCTGCTGACTCACCATGACAGGAGGATCAGGTGAGTCTCATTAGGTCTAAGTCAAAGAAAAAAGAGAGAAGGAGTCTTTAAGACCAAAGATGAGGGGAGAGGAATATCACAGCCCTAGATACGCACTTTTGTGCCTCTAAATGCTACAAGAAAATGGAGGAAGAGAGCCTGAGCTTCTGACCCTGATGGCCCATTTGTGCAGAGCTGATAGGGGGCAGGGACTCTGTCCTTTCAAGAGATGTCTGGACAGCAGTGGTAGGCTGAGATCCATGACACAGGTGGGTGTGAGAAGGCAGAGGCGGTAGGTGATGAGACAGCAGATGAGATGTCTCGGAGAGGGTTAGTGAGTTTAGGCAGGATGGTAGGGCCGGATAGCGCTGGGTGAGGCAGACAGAGCAGGAGTGAGTGAGTGCCTAAAGCACAGCTGAGTTCAAGCACACGTGTAAGTGTTTTGCTGAAGTGGGCCCCCAAGCAGGACTCCACTCAATACCAAAGCTGCATGTGAGTTCTTCTGGGCATAAGAAATGACAAAGAGCTCTGCTCCTGCGTTCCAGTGTCTGGTCAGGTGACTAAGCGATCCTGGCCAAAATAACGCCAAATAACTTGCTCAAGGTTCCGCGGCTGGTCATTGAGCAGCTCTGCAAAAACAACAGCACTAGGGCAACTCTTTTCTCTTGGCCCTAAATAGAAGGCACAGTCTCCATCAGATTGTAACTGGAAATAGCCTAACTTGAATTTCTTAAATGATGAGTTAATCTGTCATCACAACCGACACTCAGTGATGGGTACCCTGGTGCTGCAAAGTATTTTCAGTGTGTTGACTGTTCACCCAGAATCAATCACCACGAACAATACAATTCTGCAATATGGACCAGTAAATTAGAGATTTCTCTGTTCAGAAAATTAAAGACTAGAATGGAACTGAATTATAGGCTGTGATACTCGAGCAGTGAAAATTATGCAGAAACTATTACAGAAGGATCCAGAAAACCATTTGGATGCCAACAAAAAGTAGCACCCACAGAGCTGTGAGAACAGCAAGTATCTTACTAGGCAGATGCTGTAGGATTTTGACAAGTAAATTGGTAGCTAGCTTCAAACATAAACAAGGGATTTAAGTTATAGTATGTATTGAATATATTATCAGATATATATTATTATTGAATATATTATTGATATATTATTAATTATATTATTGAATATATTACTGATGGGATGATTGCAAATATATTTTCCCTCCATGCCGCAAAGTTGCATTTTGAAAGTTGAGCGCTGCAAGAGGAAGTTTCAGAATAATAGTTTTAGGAGTTTTCACATGACTTAGTCTCAGACCTGGTAGCATGTCATTTATATTTCAGCATCCTTGGGAGAAATTAAAATGGTATATTTATGTTTGCAAATACAATTCATTCACTTGCATTCTCCACTACCTGCCAGTGAATATTGCTGTTCTAATTCAAAAATGTAGTAAATGGAAAGTTAAATAAATAAATACGCTGAACCCCTTGAATCCATACACAAATGACTGACTAACATGCTCAAAACCATAGATGTGGTGATGCTTCACGCAGAGTTTCTTTCAAAGAAACAAGAGAGAGCTGAGTATTTTCCTTGAAATAACAGGCCACTCAGGTTTAAAAGAAGGGAAGGAGAGTCAGTTTTGATTATTTACTCTGCAGCTAACTTGCCATAAGGCTCATAGACAGCTCATTTCCTCCATCTGTAAAATACCGGTCATACCACCTACCCTCACATGGATGCAGTGACGGAATTAATGGATTAAGATTTATACAGTGCTTTCAAAATGCAAAGCTCTGTAAGATTGTGAGGTACCCGCAAGTGCTGTGGCTAAATAATTAATAATAGGCTATAAATACATACTTTACTCCCAGTGATTTCAGGATACTTTACTTAGAAGCAGCTTCAAGAGTGCATTCCCTCGTAAAAGGCTCCAAAAAAATTCTGGTACGCTAACCATGCATTTATACATCAGGGAAATAAAACTTACCACACAGGGACTCTTAGAATGTCTTTTCTTCTCTAGCATAAACCAGAGATGGTAAGAATTGGTAAGTCATTTTGTGTTTGGGGTGTGGACCAAATCTGTTTTGTAAAGCCAGCTCAGGCGTATTTTATTGTCTGTACCTGTCAGGAAAGTACAGAGCTTTATTTGCTCACTGATATGGGAGGGCTCTGACAGAGGATCACATTTCCCAGCTATGGAAAGAGACTGACTTTTCTGCATTTGCAAAGAGGAGAGCGCCTGGGTGTTTATCGCTAAGAATGAGGAATGCGCCAGAACGTCTCTGATGAGGCTGCAGATGTGCTGACAATCTGCATTGGGTGATTTTTTTATTCCATATGTTTGGATGGAAAGGGCATAATCAGCTTTTTTCACCACACCGGCCACTGCTGGAAGGGAGGGAGTTCTGATTTGGATGCCCAATTGAAGTGGATTTAGTTTGCTGATTAGATTTTTATTAAACTTGCTCTTTTTCTTACTTCTAACAGTGTATACTGCACTGACCACAGACTGCAGCATTCACTTAGGCGCGGTCTACACCAGGCAGGTCAGTTGACTGCAGATAAACAATTCTAGCTACGACAATTGTGTAGCTAGAATCAACTCAGCTGCAATCAACTTACCTGACCATCATCACAGAGGGAAGTCGATGGGAGAAACCCTCCCATTCACCTCCCTTACTCTTCCTGAAATTGAGGAGTACAGGCGTCAACTGCCAACCCCTGATAGGTCCATTTCACACGTCTCTACCAGGGACGTGAAATCGAACCCTGGAAGATCGACCCTGAGCAGGGTGATCTTCTGGGTAATCTAGACACACCCTCAGGTCACAGAGGCACTGAGCACAGTGCTGCACTGCAGATAAGTTATGCGGCTCACATTTGGGGTTTGACGTGGGACTCAGGAGATCTGGGAAGATCAGGCTGAAATCCTGGTCTTAAGGAAGCGAGCAGCAAAGCTGTTACCACTGCAGGTCACTTGATGCTGTGTGAGCGTTCCCTTGCTGCCAAAGAGGGGAATGACTTGCTGCAGTGGACTGTGGTTGCTTACAGTCTGCCTGGCAGGCGGTGTGGTTCCAGGAGGTTTGTTGCTGAGGTTTTCTTGGAGGGACAGCTCATAGGCCTGCTGAACGGGACAGACACCGAAGGGAACTGAACTGCAATGTGGGAGGAGGACGTCTGGCCCAGCCTGGGGCTGACACTCAGCGTTCCCTCTAATGTTTGATGCCTGTGTGCGGAACAAATTTTGTTATGTGCTCTGATAGGGAGACGACGTGGGACACACCTCCTCCATGCTTGTGAACATAAAACTCACTCTGCACAGGGCCAGTCTGTGGCAGGAGTGAGGCCGAGGGGTTCAGAGTGTGGGAAGGGGCTTAGGGTTAGGGGGGTTAAGACTCTGGCTGGGGGTGCAGGCTCTGGGGTGGGGCTAGAGATGAGGCGTTTGGGGTGCAGGAAGGGGGGTCCAGGCTGGGGCCAAGGGGCTTGGAGCGCACTCAGGGCAGGAGGCTGGGGTGGGTGCAGGGTCTGGTTAGGAGACAGCATGCAGCAGGGGGCTGAGGGGTGCAATGTGGTGTCTAGGAGAGAGCGGAGGCAGGAGATTGGGTTGTGGGTCGCTTACCTGGGGCAGCTCCCATTTGGCAGTGGTGTTGGAACAGGTGGCTCCATTCTGCCCCATACTCACCTGCAGCCACCTCCTCTGCAGCTCCCACTGGCTGTGATAACTGGCCAATGAGAGCTGTGGATGCAGAGCTTCCCAGTGCTCCAGATAACACACTGAAGACGTGGAGGAGGGGGAACGGCAGTGCAGAGCCATCTCTCCCACCCACCACCCGCTGCCAGGACCTGCTGACCCAGAACTCTGGGGCTGCAGGGGCCGTCCCTCCCCCGGCTACAGCAGCTCACTGGGAGCACCCCTCTGGCTCCAGCAGCAGGGACCAAGCCGGCTAGAGGGAACCTTGCTGGCACCAGACAGGAGTACCAGCCCCTCTGTGCACAGCACCTTATCTGGCCATAGGTGGTGGCGCAGGCATTAGCAGACCTGCAGCCAGAGAGGAAGGCTGCCTCCCGCAGGAGAGAAACAGAGGAACTAACCCAGCTCCTAACAAAACAGCCGCCTCCAGGGAAAGAAAGCCAATTACCTCGGAGCGCCATTCCCAGCAGCGTCCCCCGGCTCCCGCCCTCCCCGTGTGTGGATCCCACTAACTGCACTGGGAGCTGTGGGGGCTCAGCGTCACTCGGGATCAGGCCTGGAGAAGAGTAGTGAGTGCTGGCTCCACGGCGCGAGGCCCGTGCTGGTTACTACACAGAGATTTCTTACCTTGGCTATTTGATCCGCCATCTGAAGGCGCCCATCCAGCTCTCGTCTGATCTGCGCAGCTTGCTCGTCGGGGTTATCCAGCTGTGCGGCAAAACACAGAAAAGGTTCACGGAGGGCTTTTAGAACGAGCAGAGGCAACCACGGCACCACCCAGGAGAAGCTTCTTCAGCACTATTGCAGCGGAGCCCACAGCCGCCAGGGACAGGATGTGAGGCTGTGCTCCTTGATGGGGCAGGGCCAAGCCTGGGAGGTATGGGGCTGAGGACAGCCAGCTTGCAGTACTGCCCAGAGTACAGTACAGACCCTCTCTCAGCCCTCAGCACTGTCCAGATTGTGCAACCTGGAGCTCCAGGAGAAACTGAAAGGGCTGGGAGCCTGGGGCAACTGCCCTCTTTCTCCCCATCTCAGCGGGCCTGTATTGTTGTTTAATATTTGTATGTGCTAGCTCTGAGAGGCACCCATCAGGGTCTGGCCCTACTGTGCAAAGCACCAAACGTGCACATATTGGTTCATTCTGCCAAACATTCTTTAAAACACCCAAGCTCGACAGAATAGATTCTGTCCGACTGCATCAGAGGCCCACGCAGCCACCTCTGTGGGAAGAAACTCCATCGCTAAACATTCGCAGATACGGGAACTCCAGCACCAGTGCCACATCTAACAGCACTCCTGCAGAGTGCAGGAGAGGGGAGCAAATGGGGGAGGTAGGGATGATCTCCTACAGGTCCATGAAGGCCACAAGTTGGTCACAGAGTCCGAGATTTTAGGTGACCTCCAGGATGTCAGCTCTGGGCACCAGTGCTCTGGCTTCTGTGATAGACTTACTGCCCACATCCTGTCCACTCATGCCAAAATCTTAGACTGACACATAAGGCCTGGTGGGAATTCACTGACAATAACTCAGTGTACACACTACAGCCTAACCCGCCTAGCTTCTAGGCCAGAGCCTATTCTACCTTTCCACATTTCTCCATGAGTTGTGCTACGTAAACACTAACACTTTAGGCTCAGAATGAGATATGGGGGTAGCTAGTTTTGTCACCTTTCACCTTCATTATGCTTTTACAAGGCCACAACAACAGCATTTATACCAGCCCTCCACAAAGTTTATTTTAAAGAACTCTACTGACAGATAACTCTGATTTGCCAATACAGGCTGAACCTCCCTAGCCCAGCACCTTTGGGACCTGACTGGCGCCAGATGAGAGGAGGTCAATACTGTCTAGCACATTACCAACACTTCCACTGCTTACTGGGCTCTAAGACGACATTTGGGGTAAATTACAGCTAAATAACAGCACAAAAACACAGGAGTCAGGACTGGTGGCTGTAAAAATTTTTATGGGACTGCGGGAAACTTGGCCACACCCATGACAACTGGTTGTCCGTCGAACTAAAGTCGTGCCCATCCATGGATGCTGCCAGACCAGGGAGTTCTGGACTAGAGAGGTTCAACCTGCACGGGTTGCACCTTCCTGATCCAGCATGGTTGGGACCTGATAGGTCCTGAATGACACAGTTTGCCAGACCAGGGGAGGACCAGGGCTTCTGCCACAGGTGGCCCCAACCTCCCACTGCCCTGGGACTCCGGGCTCCCCCGGCTGCCACACGGCTCCATCCCCATGCTCTAGGGCTGCCATGAGACTCCAGCGGATGGGGGGGCTCCAGCCCCTGGCCCTCCCATCCCAAGCTGCAGAGGGGCAAGCAGCAGCACCGGCTTCAGTTCCTGCAGTGCCACAGAGCTGGCAGAGCCTCTGGCTTCATCTCCCATGCTGCCATAGGGCAGGCAGGAGCTCTGGTCCCTAGTCTCCAGCCCCGCACTGTGGCAGGGCACACAGGGGCTCTGGCGGGGGCTCCAGCCCCAACTACACTGTGGCAGGACAGGTGGGGGCTCCCACTCTGGCCCTGACCATGCTGCCAGCTGCTGCTCCAGCCCCACCCCTGCCCCACAGATGCCGTTCCGGCCAATCCTTGGGACCCTCTGGTCCAGCAGCTTCCATGGTGCTGCCAGACCACAGATACTGCTGGATGAGAGCGTGCCGGATTTAAAAGGTTGAACCTGTACCAGCCTTCTAAACCGACTCCTGACAGGAGCAGCAGAACGCCACATAGCATCCCATGCCAATCTACGTCATCAGAAGCTATCTGGGCCTCTGCAAAGAGGAGAGGAACGTGCTCCAACAAGAAGGACGATCGTGCACACATAGTTCACCGTCTCTTCCACGTTGCAGGTTCACTACCACCCCCTCCACTTTCCAAACCTTATCTTCAGCAGTATCAGTGCTCTAGCATCTCCTCCTCCTCCTCCTCCTCCCGTTTGAGCTTCAGGCTCTGGCACATGAGTTCAGGATTCAGGCTCTGGCCTGCCAGCGCTAGTGTGACTATTATGCACAGTACATGCTCCAGGTTCGTGTTTGTGAAGAAGAGCTGCTGTGACCAGGTTTCCACCTTCTGCAGCAGAGGACACGACAGGCTGCTCTTGAAGTTCCGATGCATTTTTGTTGCGCTTTAAGTGAATTGCAGTATCCTTGGTGTCAGATCAGTTTGGTCCGTGGGAGATTTCAATTAAGCAAATGTGACTGACGGGGAGGGCATTTAATGGCAGCTGATGACTAATGGCAGGACGTGAAGCCGAGGGCCTAGAATCTAGCTGGTTAGCAGACTCCATTGAGCACTCGAGCCTGAGGTCACCACGGCTGCTATAAACCACTAAGCTATGCAGGAGTAGGGAAAAGTCACTACTATTTCCATTGTTTTAATTTACACATTGAAGTTGAAAGCCCCATTGCATATTTCCATGGACACTGTTTTCAGCACAGCTCTTTCCCTCGCAACTCAAAAGCAGGGCTCCAGTCCTGAAGTCTTTCCATGAGGCAAACTTCTCGCTGACCAGGTCCCAGCATGTGCTGAGGATATTCTGAAAGAGGGCCACATTGGTTACCAGTTTCATTTTAGTGGGTGTGACAGGGCTTCTGCCATGGACTGACCTAGCAAGGGTTAAACTCATCCCAGGGAGATGGCTAGGAGGGTAGAGAGCACAGCTGTGGCATGTATCAGCCAATCAGGGCCCAGCTGGTGCTGTATAAAAAGAGGCTCCTGGAGGGGAGGACAGAGGACTTTTGCTCTAGCTGTGGAGTAGGAGGGACCTAGATGCCAGGGAAGCTACAGGCTTCTGAACACAGAACAGGGCTGGGGGAGCTCTAGTCAGGCAACCTCCTCAGCTACAGGGCCTGAGACAAGGCATGAAGGTGCTGGGGCTGGAGGGAGGTAGCCTGGGTAGAAAAAGGCAGCAGGTCCAACCCCTGGCCAATGATGAGTGGCCATTTCAGATTGCCGTTTGCCCCTGAGGTAATGGACTAGATGATGACCAGCAGCAGTTCCGTGAAGCAAGGTAGATATTGAGGTTCAGGGATACCTAGGAGAGTAGGATCCCAGAGAGAGGGTGTACAGTGGCAGGGCACTACCTCAGGGAATTACACGTAAGAACAATTAACTCGGTACACAATGATCCAAAGCCTATCTTAGAAGGCAATTTATACTGCAAGCTATTTTGTGAATGCTTGTAAAATTTGTAGCCACACTAATGCTAAACTTGTACACTAGTACACACACATACTCTGCCATCCAGAGCCTTGCACACACAGGGACTCACTCTCTCAGGGACACACACAGATGCTGACTCACACTGTCACACTGAGAGACACGTGTTCACACGAAGACTCACAGATCTCCTCTCACGTGGACAGACACAAACATGAATCGCATATTGATGCTCACAACTTCTCCTCCACAAATCTACACAATCTCTCCATTACTGGGACAGACATATACACTGACACATTATATGAGCACACAAACACACTCAGGTACACAAACATCCCAGAGTGGCTGGCTTTCTCCCTCTGGAGTCACTGAAATACAGGCAGTTTTCACCCAAAACTTGGTCAACTGCCAAAGCATGTATGTTGGAAGGGGTGCGTCCTCGGGTGGAAGCAGGAGGACCAGCCCATTCACCCCGAGGCTCCAGTGGCAATTTATAGGGCCCAGCGCTCCAGCCACAGCCCGCTGGAGTTGTTTCTTCAGTTGCTGGGAGTCCAGGCGGGCCAGACAGAAATGTCAGACAGGCTGGATCTGGATGGCTGGCCATATTGTGCCCTCCCCTGAATTAGCGGGAGCTTTCAGGAAGGAGATCCTCTCGCAGTAAGTACCCTGTGTGGAATTCCTGCAGCGTACTGCTCATGATTTCTCCGACTCCGAAGGCTGCCACGGGAAGGAGGAAGAAGTTGCTTGTGACAGGTAAGCACGCTGTTCTAGCATGCTTCTGTGACAGCCCTCTTACATCAGGTTAAGGCCAGGGCAATGCCATTATCTTCAGCACTGGCACACGTGTAAGGGAAATCAGAATCACACCCAAAAAGACTTTACAGGAGGAATAGGACGGCACTGGGTAAGCTTGGCAAGCCAGCTAATTGACTAGACAGCTGTCTGCCTGGCTGACCACAGACAAAGATCATCAAATAATTCAACAAGGCGCCCTGATGTGGGCCATGGCCTGCCTCTGGATTGTTACCCAGCCTACTTAAAGATGTCTTGATTGCTCACAGAAGTGGGTCTTGCCCACAAAAGCTCGTCAGCCTTTGAGGAGCTCCAGGACTCCTTGTTTGTTGCAAAGCTCCAGACTACAGGAGAGGCTTGCGATTTATGGAATCGCTGTTTGCGATTTCATGCATTTCTCCTGACCCCAAACCCCACCCCCTCCTGCCGCCACTGTGTCCTACCCCTCAAGGGAGGGAGCACAGCCTCACGGGGTCTGCTGCAGGGCAGCAGCAGCTATCTAGCTGCGCCCCCACTGGCATTAACTGTGGTGGCTGGAAGCTGTGGGGGTAATGGAGCACTCACTCTGTTTCCCCACATCCCTAGTGTTCATGGATTTTGCCCTTTGTCCACCACGAACGGCACGTACTTAGCCCATCTGACAGGAAAAGACGAACTAACTCAAGGTTGGGCCTCTTGATTTCCTGCAAACGTCCTGAACAACAAAAATTGCATAGGGTAGTGTGCGTTTCTTTATTTGTACACAAGGCCACCAATGCACACTGCAGTTTACAAAGCACATTCAAATGATGACGACAAAGATAAAGCAACTGAAGCTGATAAAGAAAGAGATCCTGAAAAGCCAGGCACTTGAAGACTTGGCCTGCTGCCTACCTTGCATGAGTGCACTTGAACAGGACTTTTTTGAACAGTTGACATTTTTTTATTACATTTTAACTTGGTTTTTTTATTTGTCATGTTCACTCTATGTCCATATAGAAATGCAAACCAACCATAGGTAAGGAAGTAATAATTCTTTTGTTTTAAGAACTTCATTTCCACTTGTATTTTGCCTTATTCTGAGCTCAAACAACTCAGTCACTTTTGTTTTTAAATTAGGCAAATACTTATCTGAGGCTAAGCCTACTGGAGACCATAGAGTCTCATGCCTTATTATTGTTCTAAAAAATTACTGCTTTAAAATGTTTAACCATTTTTGACATTTTTCAACAGTATTTGACCAATGTTTGGTCAGCTGATCAATTATTTTTGGACCAGTCAAAGGCCCAACTTTATGTTGACTTTACAGACATTTTCCCCACGTATTAACTGCCCTTTAAAGGTAAGCTGACACACAGCAGGAATCCAAAAACTTCAAATCAACAATGGTTAAGTAGGAGTGCTAATAGCAACACTTCTTTTCACGAGACACAGGAGTGTTATCAAGTTCAGCAGCATTACAAGTTTCCATATTGCTCTTTCTTTTGTAAATACCCCTTAATGCAAGTGGAAACTGAATTCATTTGTCACCGTTTCCTAGTATAGGTTGACCCTCTCTAGTCTAGCACTCTCCCATCTAGCAATATCCATAATCCAGCATGATTTTAGTTAGCTGGATGACCACTTATCATGGGAGCTGCCAAGCTTCCCATGGTCTCATAAAGTGTGTGGACAGCCAGCAGTCCTGGCTCTCAGTATACTGTGCTGTTATTTAGCTACAGTTTGCCCCAAATGTCTTCTGAAAGCCCAGTAAGCAGTGGAAGTGTTGGTAATGCTGCTAGACAATACTGATTTCCTGTGGTTCAGCACATTCTCTCATTCAGCACTGGCCAGGTCCTGAGGGTGCTGGACTAGAGAGGTTCAACCGGTAGTATTTGTTTTGGAGACTGTGGAGTCAAAAACTTAAATCTAGGACTACAATATTAGTTCTAGGTGAGCCGCCACTTCTTGCCTCTTAAGAAATAACATAGCAATCACCCTCACCTTTTCCTGAATTCAACCACATTTAACTTAGGTTTTATTTTCCTCCTAGCAGCTAACTTGTCTTGTGATTTGGCTCTTCTAATGAAGATGCTCTGTGACCTGTTCTGCTTGTTGGCAAGCTACATCACCAGAAGCCATTGTACACTACTGCTTTCCATAACAGCTACTAATAAAACAATTTTATAACCTGGCTCAAAGTCACTGTAACTATCTCCCTGTGTTTTATCCTTCTCCAGAGACAAATTGCTCCACAGAGCAAACAGATCCCTGGTGCAGTGCAGCCTGGAAAGTTACAGATACAGCAACCATTATAATTTTAATTCCCAATATGACTAGATATCTGCACTCGTGATCATTGGGATATACTACAATGTGCCCCCAAAACACAGAACAGACAGGGTACCACAGTGTCATAGAATCCTAGGGCTGAAAGAGACCTGAGGAGACGATCAAGTACAGGCCCCTTCCCAAAGCAGTATTCATGCTAACTAAATCATCCCATCCAGGACTTTGTTAAGCCAGGACTTAAAAACCTCTAGGGATGCAGATTCCACCACCTCTCTAGGTAACACATTCCAGTGCTCACCACCCTCCTAGTGAAATAGTTTTTCCTAATATCCACCCTAGACCCACCCCCATTGCAACCTGAAGCCATTGCTCCTTGTTCTGCCATCCCTCACTACTGAGAACAGCCTCTCTCCATCCTCTTTGGAACCCCACTTCAGGAAGTTGAAGGCTGCTATCAAATCACCTCTCATTCTTTTCTGCAGACTAAATAAACTGAAATCCCTCAGCCTCTCCTTGCAGATCATGTGCTCCAGCCCCTTCATTGTTCTCCTTCCTATTGTTTCCAGGCATAACTAAAATGTCTCTTTTGCCACTCACATATGTATGCATGTGTATGTGTGATGAAGGGCTTTATTAGGTATGGTTTCCTTGAGAGCTTAGAGTCATTAGAATGAGCATTGAAGGAAAATCTATTTCTGAAATCAATGTAAAGGCCTCAGTCACCGAATTAACATAAGGAACCAACATGCTAAGCATCCTGGGCTTGATCCAAAGTTCCCTGAGGATACAGAGTGTTTCGATTCCCACCGGTTAGCTTTGGTTGAGGCTGGTCCATACTTCATTCACTACAGGTACGTCACCAGCATCTCAGAATTTGATCCTTAAGCCTCAGAACTCAGCACTGGGTTGCTCTGGATCAGTGACAGGCAACCCGCACTAATGAGTGGGCTGCACGAGTAGCCCTCCATCAGCACAATGGGCCACAAGACTGTCATAACCAAAAGGGTCTCCCAGGATAGGGTAGTTTTGCTAACCACGTTTGCATGCCTAGCGTTTGCAGGGTGAGCCAAACGAACCCTAGTAGCGCCTTGATTGGATGCAGAGCGTACACACAGCTCTCACAGTCGATGTTGCATGCAATCAGCATGTACCTCACTTCACACGTCCTCGCTTTAAATGCCTCGTGCATTCGTAATACTGCGAGGAAAAAACCTACACAGATGGGAAACAGACGAACCTGGCAACCCTGTGCGTGGGCAACAGTAAACACAACGTCTCGGGTTGCCCATCACTGCTCTGGCTTCTTGTTGGAAAGCACTGTGTGGGCCTGTGCCTGAAGCCAGCAGGAGCCGTGGGCACTCAGCACCTTTCAGGACCAGGCCTTCTGTGACTAGCTGTCGCAGCCTACCCCATGGCACTTGCCCCAAAGGCATGTGCACTAGGCAGACTTGGTCCCACTGGACTGAACAGGCCTTTTCCAAGCAGTCCCATTCAATGAAGAAACGTTCCACTCCCAGTCCCCATTTCCTTTACAACTCTGAAACAGAAGTTGCTATTCTGAGTTCAACTTGAGCGACAGTAATCGAGGTTAATCCCATTACCCCAGATAGTCTGCAGTCTAAATTTAGAAATCAAGGATGCTACCTTCTGGGAGAGCTGTCCTTCTAATATGCTAATTAGCCAGCACACTGCTTTGCAGCAGCAGTTTCTAGACTATCAGGTTTTGGCAGGTGTTTTCCAGTAATGCTAGAGAAAATGGCATGACCCCTTCTTGTGAAAAGGTGGCTCTGACTAGGGAGACTTGTGTTAGGAGGTTACATCCCCAGCAGCACTCTCATGCCTGGTCTGGAGGACAAAGCATTTCTTTTTAACGGGCAGCGTTGCCATGACCAGGTGAACAAAGTGATATGACAAGCTGCATAGCCCTATAGATTTAAAGTATTGTGAAGATTTTCATGCACCTGACTCCCAGTAACTGAATGTGGCAGCTCCATGGCTACTCCTTCCTCTTTGAAAACTCATCCGGATCTAGTTGTTAGCATAATATTAGTGAAACTTAGGTCTGGTCTGCATTTACAAGTTACACTTTGCTAAGCTAAGGGTAGTTATGCCTGTTCCTCATGCATACTGACATGGCCAGACCCACTGACAGCAATTCTGGGCACCAGAACAGAAATAGAAGAAACAGAATTTTCCCAGGGAGGGAAGTCTTTGTTCTATCCTTCCCATCCCAATTGAAAAATACCCTGTTCAAAATGGATCCCAGCGCTGGGTGACACGGTCACCTGTCTTTTGTAGGACCAACCACATTTTAGGCTTACAGGAAAAATAAAACCATTTACAGATCGTTGCCTTGAGCACAGCGCCATTAAGTTCCTTAACTACCACTAATGGCTTTCACTAAATAAACTAGATTAGTAAACAGGTTTATACTTCATATTTCTGACTTCACGTACAAGAAGCATACATGCACACATGGCATGTACATTCAAGTGATTACGATAGGTTACTTGCCCTGTCTTCCATGAAGTATATTTGAGTTGCAGAAATTAATATTCAAAACATATTTCCTTAAAAATATGAGGACACAGTGTCATGCCATCAACCTAGCTGCTGCTGCTCAGAGGTGGATTTCTTACAGCTATAGAAAAATCCTTCCATCATTGTAGCGAACATCTACACTACTGTGACACTGCACCACAGCTGCAGTGTGTACACTAGATACTAGTGCTAAGGAGGTTGCTACTCCTAGGTCAGGAGTTCTGAAATATAATGTGCTTGTGAAACACAATTGAACAGTAAACATAAAATAAATTATCCATGCAATATTGAACAATCTGGCAACAGACAAATTATCCCTGACTAGCTGTCAGAGCCCAATTTCTTAGACAGTCAGCTATTTACTTTCTGCTGTATATATGCATACTTTGTATTCAAAAAAACTGACAGCTAAAGGTATAAATGATTTACAAGGTCAAAGCGAAATTGAATTAGTCTGGTTCTGCATTATGACTTTTTTATGGGTGTGTTATGAATAAAGCAAAGATGTAAATCACAAGGTTGCCCCAGTCAATTAAGTCTGAAAAAGGATTATAAATCTCAGTGTACAAAAGATACGTCAGATGCACTGGATTTTTTGTCAGCACCATGTCAAAAATACAGGACATGTTCAATTTCCAATTCTAATCTGCTCATTACACAGCTGCCTAGTGGTGCACTGGTGGCTTCTTACCTCTAGCCACATGCCATTACTTCTTTCCATTTGCCTTGAAGACAGACCTGCCGTGACACTACAGTTCTTAAAAGTTTTCAAATATATAGATTAGGATTGGAGGAACAAAAGCGTATCAGAACCACAGGTAATCTATACCTGAATGTACAACAAGATATGTTCAAGTGAGGTTACCGAATACGGTAAACTCTTTCGTGCCAGCAGCCCAGGCACCGGGAGGTTGCCTGTTATGCAAATATTCTGGATAGTAGAGAGCTATACCTAGCAATACATAACACTAAAGAAAAACAAGATAAGATATTAAGAAACAAACAAAAACTTATGCAGAGTATTTTATTTACCAACACCAGTAATATTGTACGCTGTAAGCTTATAGGCCACGTCTACAGTACAGAATTATGTCGACAAAATTCAGGGAGCGGCTACACACAAAAGACATTTTGTTTGACAGAGTCTTGACAAAACAGAGCACTTTCCGCAACAGTGTTATCCCGCTCTTCAGTGAGGAATAAAGCTTCTGTCGACCAAGTTCTATCAACAAAAGTGCAGCGTAGACACTCTGGGGCCCTTTTATTGACAGAGGGCTTCCGGTTCACTGCGCAGCCCTGTTTGCAGAGGTTCTGGTCAGCCATCCCATTGGGAGAAGGATGAGCAGCCTGGTTGGTTTTTGTTGACTGAGCGGCTTGCTCTTTTGATCTGCTTCTATGTGTAGACGCTACCTGTCGACAGAAGTTTTGCTGGTAGACCTCTTCTGACAGTGACTTCTGTCGACAGACTGTGGTAGTGTAGATGTAGCTACACTGTATTTGGGGTATTTATTTGTGTCTATTCTTACCACACTGTACTTATGGAAAGTGTAACTAAAATTGACTTATGGTTAAAATGCCAGTCACATGAGAGTTCTGGATAACAGAATGCCAGATTTGAAAGACTTCACTGTATTGATTGTTCCATAGCAATAAAAGAACCTGAGAAAAAGATTGGCTTATTTAGAAACTGTTTATGGACTATTCCTTGACCGGACACAATTTTTTAAAAAGGAGGTTATTGGCATAGGAGGGATTTGGTAACAATCTATCCTTTGACTCTGTGAAACTGGTAAGCCATCAAGAATGTATACGCCTCACTCAAGAAGTGTTTCAGAGACTCTAAATTATGACAGCCTTGCTTTCAAAGTTAGAGTCTACAACTCTGAATCAAACTTACCCTGTGGCAAACTCACCTCCCACACTTTCAGGACATCAGGAATAAGAGAGACACTGTGAACTTTAGGGGGAGTAAGAAAAATTAGAGATGTAAGATGATTACTACTAATTTAATCTGAACTGTTTAAAAGACTATGGATTGTAATACAGTAGGCCCTTGATTTATGCAAGAGTTCCATTCCCTCGTGTAACCTGAATTTCGTGCAAGTCAATGGGGGTACGGGTGGCCTTTTCCCCAGCAGAACACACATTCTGCAGCTGGGGAAGCAGCAAGAGCAGCTGGAGCTCCTTTTGCAAGGTAAGTCCTGGGGCTGGGGGGCGGTTGGGGAGGGTTAAGCCTGGCAGTGGGTTGGAGCCATGGGAGGTGGGCAGGGGGGTTAAGCCTGGGGTGGGTTAGGGCTGCAGGGGTGGGGTGGAGTTGAGCCGGAGCTGCACGCTGGGGGCGGCAGGTGAACTGGGGGAGGGAAGGAGCTAGTTACACGCGGGGTGGTGAGCCTGAACTGTGCTTGGGTGGTGAGCCAGGGCTGCAGGGGAGGTTTGAACCTGGGAGGGAGGATGGAATTGGAGCTGTGTGCGGGGGTGTTGAACCAGGGCCGAGGGACGGGGATTGAACTGGAGTGGGAGGATGGAACCGGAGCCGCTTGTGGGACAGGGCTGAACCACGGTGGGGGGGTGGTTGAGCCAGAGCCACACGTGAGGTAGGGCAACCATATCTTCCTGTCCCAAACACGGGACAGGGAGATATGGCGTATGGGGGTGGGGAGCTCCTCCTGGCTTCACCAAGCCTGGGGAGCTCGTGCTCCCCCCACCCTGGGAGCCCCAGGAAAGCGGCAACCGCAGGCACTCCTGGCCTCAAGCCCCAGGCAAGAGGTGGTAGCAGGTGCTCCCACCCTTACCCTCCCCCCAGTCCTCGAGGGCCTAAATACGGGACAATTCATCTCTTTAAAAAATAAGTAGGAACACCTTTTCGGCATCCCAAATATGGGACTGTCCCGCTCAATGGTTGGTCACCCTAGTGTGAGTGGTGGTGAGCCGCAGCCAGAGCCAGGTGTGCGGTGGGGGTGAGCCAGAACCATGTATGGGTGAGTGAGGGTGTGCGTGTGTGTGGTTGAATCAGGGCTGTGCATGCCAGGGGTGGGTTGAGCCACGGCTGAGGGGAGTGGGATTTTGAGTTGTGCTTAACTCACATTAATGTGAGTTTAGCGCAACTCGAAATTGTGTATTTCGAGGGTTGACTGTAGTAAAACAGTAAAGAAATCAGCATAGAACTAGTTTCAAGTCTTACCTTGTTCACACACCTCCTGGATGTGATGGGACAAAAAGCAATGGGCTTTAAACTACAGCAAGGGAGGTTTAGGCTGGACATAAGGAAAACTTCCTAATTGTCAGGGTGGTTAAACACTTCAATAATTTGCCTAGGGAGGTTGTGGAACCTCCATCATTGGAGATATGTAAGAGCAGGTTAAACAGCACTTGGTCCTGCTGTGAGTGCAGGAGACTGGACTTGATGACCTCTTGAGGTCCCTTCCAGTTCTAGGATTCTATGTACTCACGCATGTTCTTTCTGCCTTAAAAAAAAAAAAAAAATCAGTAGTAATGTCAGGCCTTAATTGCCATGGTTGAAGATGACAAAGGAGAAACCAGCTGACAATCCTGTAGCTACATGGGCTTGGTTAGCTTTGGCACTGGGTTTGTCAATAATATAAGCAAGTAGTGATTCAGAAGATATCAGGAACGGGGTTGACTCTTCCAATCTGTTTCTTCTAATGGAATGCTGTCTAAGTATACAACACTCACATGTAAACACTAGGAATGTAAGACCACGGTACCACACCTCATGTGAAGTGTTGCACATCCTTAAATAGTTAGGCCTGAATTTATCACAATTAAGCCTGGGGGCTCCTATAGATAAGTGGATAGATAGGCCACTAAAAGCTGCAGGGCAGAGGGGCTAAGGCAGGCTCCCTGGCTGCTCAGGGCCCATGCTGCTCCCAGAAGCAGTGTCCCATAGACAGAGCACAGGAGGGCAGGGGGTCTCCATGTACTGCTCCCGTCCCCAGTGACAACACCTCAGCTCCCGTTGGCTGGGAACTGCAGCCAAGGGGAGCTGTGCTGGCAATGCCTGCAGGTAGGGGCAGCAGGCAGAGCCACCTTGTCTCCCACCCTTGGTGCTGGCTGCTTCGGGGCATGGCTCGAGGCCAGGGCACACTGGGAGCTGGCCCTACTCCTGCTTCACTGCTGAGCAGGCCTCAGAGCTGCCCCAGGTAAGCCCTGCCCAACCAGAGCCCATGCCCCAACTCCCTCCTGCAGCGCCATTCCCAGTCCTGAGCCCTTCAACGTCCCAATTCCCACCCCAAACCTGCACCCCACCTCCCCTCCTACACTCCTCCCCCAGCCCTCAGCCTCCTCCCCACACTCCCTCCTGCAACCCAACCCTGTTGCCTCCCAGGCTCAGCCCAGAGCCCCTGATCCTAGCCTGGAGCACCTCCCACACCCCAGCCCCCGCCCCATCCTGGGGAAAGTGAGCGGGAGTGTGGCCAGGGAGTGAGCAAGAAGCAGAGCACGGCCTGGTGCTGGAGAAGGGGTGGGGGCAGGGCTGCAGGGAAAGGGCAGGCCCGGCGTGGTTAAGGTATGATGGTTGTCCAACCTCATATCCTCAGTCATCCAACCCCTAGAGATCCGAAACACAGCAGACTTCACGTCTGCTCAATACACCAGCATCAGCATCAAGACATACAAGAATTAAAAGGCGGACAAGGGCCGTTATTAATTATGATGATTATTTTTGCTGCTGAACCTAGAGGTCCCAATGAAGATCAAGGCATGACTGTGCCCTGTGCAGTACAGGGTGAAAAAGACAAGCCATGCTTTGAACATCTTGTGATCTAGTTAAACACCAGAGCCAGTCATGTCCCTAGAGAAGATAAGAGGGAGGCAGGTAAAAAGAGGAAAACTTTAGTAGCAAGAGTGACACAGACACCAGCTACAAGCAAAACAGGCTTGTTTTTAATATACAAGAGTTACAGAGGATCTCTGATTTAGTCAAATGTAGATGTTTTTGGAAGACCGTGATCAATTTTTTTTAGCTGTGAAAGAACAATAACACATCCACTATTCTATAATAAGACCACACTTACCCAAGTCCTCTTAGTTGAAACTCACCCTCTGTGCCTAGGGGCAGCAAAAAACTATAACTGGTTTTTCCTTTTTTTTTTTTTTTTTTCCTTCTAGTGAGCCCTGTTTCAATGAGGCACCAGGCTTATGCTGACTCACTGCACAGGGCTGAATTTTGCCTATTTAAGATAAAGGTCTTATCAAAGTAATCACTTAATACTGCTATTAACCATTTTAAGAGGATATTAATCAATTGTACTGATTCTCTAACCATGATGATACACACAGGCTTGTATGCATTTAACCAACCTACACACCACAGATTGGGTTGTACTTTTTGGAACATTAATATCCTCTGAAATTCTGCCATAGAACCAGCAAATCATGCAACCACAATACCCACAGGGTTCAAAGAAAAAGTTTTATGGCTCTTACCACTCAAGCATGACATGTGGCATCTAACTCAGCAAATGGCTGATTAAATATTTCAAAGTAAACACAGTGTAAGTCTGCACTGAACAAGATAACAATACGGGTGACAATTTGCAGCTTTGATGTCGGGCTTTTCGAGGGATCTTTTTGCTAGTAAAAGGTAGTTTGACTTGGTAATGTACAATGAGAAAAATATTGAAAAATTCATGAGCTTCTTTTAATTAATAATTAATCTGTAAGCCAACGTCTTCTGGTAATTTATAGTAGCTGACACCATACAGTGCTGAAGGCTAGAAAAAAAAATCAAATGCATGCCTTCTGAATTGATACGTTTCCTGGCAGCCCTTAGTATTATATCAG
This sequence comes from Carettochelys insculpta, assembly GCF_033958435.1. Classification (NCBI taxonomy): domain Eukaryota; kingdom Metazoa; phylum Chordata; order Testudines; family Carettochelyidae; genus Carettochelys; species Carettochelys insculpta. Next base: position 45,588,427 of record NC_134147.1, on the reverse strand, counting down.
AAAGCCACTGCTCCCAGAGATAAAGCCAGCTGCTTCTGAAATAAGACAGGACACAGTTAATATATTCTGCTTTGTGAACTGTACCTGACATCCTGCAATACATCTGATGTGGTCCTCACAGAACTGGGGGGGAAATCTAAATTTTTGATGACCCCCAGTCAGGCAGGATGCAGAATTTTCCTTTAAAATTGGAAATGTGAATGATGCTAAGCTGCCTTGGCAGCTCAAGTCACTAATAATTTCCTAATGTGTTAACCCTCTGCACAGTAAATTCCCATCCAAGTAATGCCAGCTGTCTTGGGATTTGAAATGACGAGGAGGAAAAAAGGAGAAAGAATGGAAGTTTTAATGTGTCAGACTTCTGGGTCACTAAGCTTATGTATGGGGCCTTGCATTGTTATCAATTCATCTGTTGACTAAGTTACCATGTGTAACATTCAAGGGATGTTCTCTGAACAGTACACAGGGAATTAGAAGTGCTGCAAATCCTTGTCTCTGGATACCATGCAGACAAGAAGGGAAGACAGGTGGGAATAGTCGGTAAAGAGACATAAAATATTTTTTTGCAGGGCTGTGGGGTGTTTTGGTCAAAGAGATGCCTGTTGCAACACAGAGAAATCTAGGACACATGAGCCTCAGAGGAAAAATCACTTTTTGATTGAAGAGTTCAGGATCCACTGTGCAGCAGAGCCAGAATGAGACTTGGGGGTAGCTAGTTTTGTCATCTTTCATCTTCATTACGCTTTAACAAGGCCATAACAGTAGCATTTATACCAACCAGCTCTCCACCAGATTTATTTGGAAAAACTCTACTGATAGATAATGCTCATTTGCCAATATAGGTTGAACCTCTCTAGTCTGGTACCCTCGGGACCTGACTGGTGCCAAACAGGAGAATTTCCTGGACCATGGGAGGTCAATATTGTCTAGCACATTACCAACACTTTCACTGCTTACTGGGCTCTTAGAAGACATTTAGGGATAAAATTACAATTAAATAACAGCACAGAACACCAAGAGCCAGGATTTGTGGCTGGAAATAAACTTTATGGGACCACGGGAAACTTGGCCACACCCATGATAAGTGGCCATTGAGCAAACTAAAATCATGCTGGATTGTGGATATTGCCAGACCAGAAAGGTTCAACCTGTGTTTGTACACCAGGCAGGAAGTATTTTCCTTTGCTCTCCAAGGCCCAGATGCAAACATCTGACTCAGTTCTTAGTATGGCAAAGGTATGACGGGAGCATCATGATGAGCCCTCAAAAGGCACTGTGCTGCAGTGTACCCCTTCTCCCCTGTTCCAACTTTCCTCTGCAACAACCACCATCCTTGGGGCCAGTGTGGCCAGTTACCTCCAGCAGCTACTGCAGAGTGGTGTAGGGCACCATAACTGCCTGCTCCCTACTCCACACTCACAGTGGGAAGGGGAGCCCACCCCACACCAATTCCAAGCCCCAGTTCAGAACAGGCAGTGGGGCCCCTGTGTGCTCACAACCATCTCAAAAATAAGCAAGTACCACTTCAGAGAACTCCCAAAGGCTATCCTTTGCTCCAGCATTTCGCAGAGTTGAAAAGGAATCTGCCAAAGCCTTACCTGTGTGCACCAATATCCTGTACATGGCAAAGCACAACAGAGGCAGAAAGATATGGGAATAAACATAGGGAGTAGACTTTTTCCCCCAGTTGATCATAATAATCATAGCGGATAAAGAGGCAGAAAGAGAAGTCAACCTTTTCTGGTGTCAGGAGAAAGTAAATTGTAACCAATGCAAGTCTTTATGAAATGTCCAAGCAGATTTTGATTCAGCAGAACTACAGTAATCTACCACCAGTGTTGCTAGCTGCCTAAAGGTACCTTTAATTTGGCCACTTGGACTCCCTGGAAACAATCTCAAAGTGTAATCAAAATATTGATGACAAAATGCAAAATTTCTCTAAATTCACAGAATTTGAAAGGGTGCCCAGTTAGTTTATCGTACACTTTTGCTAAGGTACACAATGTTTTCCAGCCACAGCAGGCCCACCTGCAGAGGAAATAACTGATGTTTTGAACAGAAGAGAACAGTTACCAGATCAAAACAGGGCCCTCTTTGGCGCAAAGGCATTAGCCCCCTGGCATAATGGCAAACCTCATGTTGAGTAGACACTGTCATTTCAGACAACCTTGGGAAAGGTTCAAGGTCAGGCAAATCAGGAAATTTTTCCAGCAAAATTCCATGAAATGAAATGTGAAAATACAGAAGATTATTCACTGGTTATTTCATTTCATTTTTAAATTGTCAAATAGATAATTATCCAAATGTAATTGCTGTGCATCCAATTGGTGTACCTGATGAGCAAAAGCCATAGAGTATAATTTTTCATACATTTTTGGAATAAATTACTTATTGACTATCATTTGACTAGCTCTGCTTGTGAATTACACTTAGCCCTGTTAGATTTGTCAATCAGCATTCACTGTGCTTGTCTCACTTACAGTCCTTGCAATTCACCACCTTCTCTCTGAACTGCATAACTCTTCCTGCATTCGGACCAAGCATTTCATCATCTGCTGAGCTGACAAAGACTGACTGCATGTGCGTTTTGCTGGAGGAGAGTAATTTTCCATTAAGCTATGCAAAATCTGACCTTCTGAAATGTGTAAATCATTCACAAACAAGGCTCCACACTGTTGGCTGTTAGTTAAGTCGCTGCAGATCATTGGTTACTTTTTGTTATACCAGCAAGCATCCACATCGTTTAATGAACCAACCCTGCAGTAAAGAAAATAATCAGAAAGTACTAGTGAGGTATTTAAGGTAGCACAGGGTACTTGTGCAATGTCGTAGAGGCTGATGGGTCTTTCTTTAATAACTGAAATCTTATTTCACAGTTCACAAGCTGTGGCTGGATCCCACAATAAAAATTGTCCCCAGGCTGAGGCAACTGGTATGCCCTACCTGAATTCTAATGCTAAGAAGTGCAGCAGCTATATCTCCGTAATTTAGCTGCAGCTCTGGCTGTCCTAGAAGACACAAGTTAGCAAATGCCAGAACACAGGTTTTCTTAGCAGGTTTCAACATTTGAAACTAAATTAAGCTCAGTTCCAAATGCTCCCTATTATGGCAAGAGCATCTAGAAATACTTGTGTAATCACGCTAGTCAGAAGACTTCCACGATGTTTATGAAGAGTGTTAGAGTTCAGAACGTCCTGCTTCTTTGGGGGTAACTGGCAGAAAAATTAGCTTCTCTTCAAATCATTAGTTTTGAATATACCAAATGGTCCTTTGAACAGACTGCAGGTGGGGAAACTGTCATTGTGCATGCTGTGAGAGCAGCATCCTTTGGATAGCATTGCTCCCTATTCAACATTACCCTCAGACGTCCCCCCTTCGACTGCATTTTTTCCCCCAGTGGCACTGTGGCATCACAGCCAGGTAACGATGCTTCCAGGAACTGCGTTACCGTTTAGTTACGTGCAAAGAGAGAGAGCACTGGCAGAGAGATGGCAGCTGTAGAGACCCAAGTGCTGGTGCAACCGCTTATCTGTGCGCTGGCAGGCTTATGGCACAAAACTCTGTCGTCTCCTGCCCAGGATGAGATTGGGGTAAAAAACTGCCCCCGGACCACAGACGGACCCTGCAGCATAGCTCTGACCACCAGGCAGCTCCTACCCTGCCTGCTGCCCACCACTGGCGCTGCATATTTGCATATACCAAATGTTCCTCTTCCAGTGGGTGAGGGGAGGTGTTCTTCTAAGCAATGCAACCAGGGGGGCCGGGGAAAGGTGCCACAGGGCGCCGTTGGTGATGCGTCCACTGGGGAAGTGGACAAAGCATGAGCAGGAAGGAAGCGTTGGGCCATTCCCTCTTGCCAAGGCCAGGGGCTCAAAGATAATTCTTGAGTCAGTGGGCAATAGACCTGGGCTCCTGCCACCACTTGGCTCAAGATTTCTAGCAAGGTCTTTTCTTTGGTCACTTCAACCTGCTGTTACAAAACGCTGTAGCCAATCTGACCCCCAACTCCTTGTCTGGAGTTTATGGGCTGCCACTGTGCCAGTCCACCAGCCAGAGTGAGAAAGCGCCTCCTATCCTCCCAGGGCTTGCAACATCAGGCACGGCTCCCTACCGCCAAGACCCAGACATTCCATTCCGCAATCAGCATGCGCCTGTTGTGTTGGAGAAAGATTAGGGAGCAAAGCACTGTGGATGACCATCGTATATGAAATCTAGGGAAATTCTTCATGCTGATCTAAATCATTAATCTTGGGAGTATTCCATGCTAGTGCCTTTGCAAGGACAGATTGTTCTCTGCTGCTGCTGGGGGGTGAGGGGGAAGCAATTCTAGCAGGAAATCTTCAAGTGAATTGCATGAAGGTTACATATTGATGAGCAAGATAAATATTATACTCAACAAAACAGGAAGAGTGAGAGAAGGTGGATGTTGATGGCTCCTCCATACATTTTCAAATGTATTTAAAAAGTAGTTGGGAGAGCAAGAGACCACTCTCTTAAAGAAATACTCTTGGAAGCTCTATTTACAGGACTTTTGGAGCCCAATTTAAAATCATTCCCAGGATGCGCTGGTCACCAATCATACAGCTGTAGATTCTGAAGCGTGGAATAAAAACAAGGGACTGATTATTGAGGTATGATAGTATTGTACAAGGGTGACAGGCACCCTGTATGGAGGGCCAACACCTCACATACATCCCTTTTAAAGCCTTGCTCTAAGGACATATGGACTACAGTAGATGAGGGCCTGCAGCCTTCAGCTGCTTTGGACAGATTTTTTCTCAATAGCTCAAGCGCTGTCACTAGGATTCCAAGGTGAAATTCAAATCACTATCTGACAAAACATTTTCTATTATTTTACCACACTGCACAATAACTATGATTTCCAACAGCTAATCTTGCAACTGAAATGCTAATTCTGACTGACATAGGAGGAAAGACCTGTATGGCTACGTCTACACGTGAAGCCAACATCGAAATAGCTTATTTCGATGTAGTGACATCGAAATAGCTATTTCGATGAATAACGTCTACACGTCCTCCAGGGCTGGCAACGTCGATGTTCAACTTCGACGTTGCGCGGCACCACATCGAAATAGGCGCTGCGAGGGAACGTCTACACACCAAAGTAGCACACATCGAAATAAGGGTGCCAGGCACAGCTGCAGACAGGGTCACAGGGCGGACTCAACAGCAAGCCGCTCCCTTAAAGGGCCCCTCCCAGACACAGTTGCACTAAACAACACAAGATACACAGAGCCGACAACTGGTTGCAGACCCTGTGCATGCAGCATGGACCCCCAGCTGCCGCAGCACCAGCCAGAAGCCCTGGGCTAAGGGCTGCTGCCCACGGTGACCATAGAGCCCCGCAGGGGCTGGAGAGAGAGCATCTCTCAACCCCTCAGCTGATGGCCGCCATGGCGGACCCCGCTATTTCGAAGTTGCGGGACGCGCAACGACTACACGGTCTGTACTTCGACATTGAACGTCGAAGTAGGGCGCTATTCCTATCCCCTCATGGGGTTAGCAACTTCGACGTCTCGCCGCCTAACGTCGAAGTTAACTTCAAAATAGCGCCCGGCGCGTGTAGCCGTGACGGGCGCTATTTCGAAGTTAGTGCCGCTACTTCGAAGTAGCGTGCACGTGTAGACACGGCTTATATAGCCAATTTCAGTCATTTGATTTAAAACTTAATGCTGAACGCAGGGAAATTCTATTGGGAAGCTAAATAAATGTACATATTGTGATGCTAGTAAACCAGCTGTCAGTTCTGGCCAAGGCTGTAGGCATTCACTGAGAACTGAAAACCATGGCTGGAAAGCAAACCACTTTACCTTTATGTTAGTGCTGTTAAAAACAGTCTTGTAAGAATGTATTTCACATTCACACTATGAAATGCCTGGAAATTGCTGCATGTGTTAATCTCACTGCTAATGTCAGCAAGAAGTCCTGTTGCACCTTATAGGCTAACAGATTTATTGGAGCATAAGCTTTCGTGGGTAAAGACCCACTTTGTCAGATGCAAGTGGTGGAAATTCCAGAGGCAGGTATAAATATACAGGCACAAAAAAAGAAGGGAGTACCAACAAAGAGGATCTTGAGGATCTGCTACCATGCCATCATGTGCCAGAAATGCCCCTCTGCCATACACACTGGCCAAACTGGACAGTCTCTATGTAAAAGAATAAATGGACAAAAATCAGATATCAGGAATGGTAACATACAAACACCTGTGGGAGATCACTTCAATCTCCCTGGACACTAAGTAGCAGATTTAAAAGTAGCCACCCTGCAACAAAAAGCCTTCAAAAACAGAAGCCAAAGAGAAACTGCAGAGCTACAATTGATTTGCAAATTGGACACCGTCAATTTGGGATTGAACAAAGACTGGGAATGGCTGGACAACTTCAAAAGCAGTTTCTCCTCTTCTAGTGTTCACACCTCCACAGCAGCCACATCCGCCCTCTCTGACTTGACCTCGTTAACTCAGGCCTTCCTCTTGATTGGTACGTCCTTCTTTTCATGTGCCTGTATATTTATTCCTGCCTCTGGAATTTCCACTGCATGCATTGGATGAAGTGGGTCTTTGCCCATGAAAGCTTATGCTCCAGTAAATCTGTTGAGTTTATAAGGTGGCACAGGACTTCTCACTGTTTTTACAGATACAGACCAATACGGCTACCCCTCCGATACTGGTAATGTCTGCTTTCCATGCTAGAAGATAAAATACAATTTGTTTGATAACTGAAAGAATGCTTGCTCTGAACTTGTGAACTCAGATGAGAGGAGCCCGACCCATTTAGGAGGTCTATCTAAAATTGAGGGGCCCTTATAGGACAAAGGCTCTGTTGACTACCCTGCTCACCAATGGAGAGGTATGTACAGAAGGCCTCGTCCTGCTTTTCACAGTCTGCCCTGATGTCGGAATGCTCAGTTGCGAGCCATTCCAGACAGCTTGATATTTACAATCGAAAGATATGGTGTAAAATCAGCAGGTCTGTGTTGTGTTGCATTAGAACCTAAGACCTTAAAAACGGCCATGCTGGCTTCTGGCAAACAGAGGCTAGGGACCCTATCCTCGCTGTGCCTGGCTAATTGCCATTGTTGGACCTGTCCTCTATGAATTTACTTCGCTCTTTTTTGAGCCCTGCTAGACTCCTGACTTTCACAATACCCTCTAGCAAAGAGGTCCGTGAGTTGACAGCACATGGTATGACAAGAAAACTTGGTTTTGTTTGTTTTAAACTGGCTGACTATTAATTCCATTGGATGAACCCAAGTTCTTGTGTTATGAGAAGGAGTAAATAATGCTTCCTTTCTTACCCCATTCATGATTTTATAGACTTCTACAATTCTTCCCCTTAGTCATTCCTATTCTAAGCTGAAATGTCCTGGTTTTACTAATCTCTCGGGGTGAGGAAGCTGTTGCATACCCTGATGAAGATCTGACTCAATGAAACTACTTGCTGAATCGCCTGCCACTCAACAGAAAAAACGGCAACAGAATTAGGCCCCTCTGCTGCCAGTAAGTCCCACTGGCTTTCAAAGGGCCACTAAGTTGTTTAGATTTCTACATGCTTAAGTGTGTTAAGGGTCTGGTCTGGAGTCCCTTCCAGACTGAGGCGCTAACCTCCTGCACTAAGTACTTCATAGAGGTTTTGGATTTTTTTGGTCCTTTACCATCTGTCTTAGGGTTGATGTACATGCCAGCGTGGGATACTTTTCAGCTCAGGCAAAGATACATGTGTTAGCTCTGACAGAGTCAGCATGCTGGAAAGAGAGGAACAGCCATCACAGTGCAGATGGCAGGATAGGCTAACTGCCCAAGTAAATGCCTAAGGTCAGTTTATACTCAGAGCCAAGAGCCCATCCCATCACTGGCCCCACTATGGCTACACTTTTACTTCTAAAGTATTAGTTTGAGCAAAATGAGCACACGTACGTCCACCTGAGCTGGAAATAACATCCACAGAACAAATGTAGACGTGTCCTAGGGTCTTATATTGCAGTAGCTGAGCACTTTCCACATAATATCAATAGTAATAATAAGATGTCTCTTCTGGAGTTCATGGAGTCTTGGGCATTTCTCTCTTTACAGAAAGAACTTGGCTCGTCTAACATCTTTCCCTGGCATGTGGGACTCTACAGTCCAGCTGCCTTAGACCCAAAAATCAAAGCCTGAGCCATTCCAAGCCCCCCAATCACTTACACGTGTTCCCCCAGAGTTTCACTTAGGCTGTGGGCCCTGTGGCATCTAGTTTAATCCCTCTGGGGGCAATGTGACAGGAAAATAAGGACAACAGCCTGGGGTAAGCACTATCCCTGAATATGGTATAACTCAGGAGGATTGCTGTCCTCTCCTCTGTCTTGGATCTTGCAGTGATTTATTCCCAAAGAACATCCCACACCATAACTCACCCAAGTACCTAGGCATTTCATTGAATCCTTCCCCCAATAACTCCAAGAGAAACTCTATCATCCTATGCCCCACAAACCAACCTCATGGACCTTCTACATGCTTTCAAAAGATATACAGACAAAGAAGTCTGGGCAGACCCATCAGATCTGGCCACAGCACTCTTACTGAAGGAATATGGTTACTCATAAAACAATCCTCAAACCACTCACCATTCAAAAGGGCCAGTTTCCTCCAGGACACAACTGCCATCCTACCAAAATGCCACAATATTACGTCTCACAGCACATCATCTACACCATCGTGACTGTCGCCTCCCTGTAGACCAATGCAATGACAGAATCACTGCCTGTCCCAAGCAGCTATCAGAAACACTCAGATGTGCACCCCAAATGCATCACCAAACTCATCCATTTCATCTTTACCCATGAATGTTACATTCAACAACAAACACTTTGTTGAAACCATGGGAACATCCACGGTTTCTAGGATGAGTCTCCAATATGCCAACCCCTTCATGGGCCACCTTTAGGAAGAAGTGCTGGACAAATCCACCATGAAACCAACCATATACCCAACATACATAGATGATATTTCCAACATCTGGACAGATGAGCTAGAGTCCCTCAGAGTTCCATCACACAAGTATTATCTTCCTGGACAGGAAAATTAGTTTCAAGAATGGAACCCTAACAGACCTATATACAAGTAAATCACAGATCACCACCATTTCTCAGCTCTAGTAACCACCCCACACACCAAGAAATCTGCTATGTATAGCCAGGCACTCAGAGGCCATGGAATATTCTTTAAGGAGAATGGCTGGGATACATGCCATAGCACACTCAAAACAACAGTCACCAATCAAGGACACTACATCAGAGAAATAGATTGTACCAGGGACCAGGCTGCCCAAATATCAGAGAACCTACTTCAAAGAGCAGAAGAAAGTCCCTCCCACTATGCATTGCTTTTTGTCAAACACTGGAAGCCACGTGGGGTATCATTAAATAATTACAACCCACACTGGATGACAACCACATCCTGAACGAGGTCTTTCCCAAAACCCTTTGGTTGCCTTGATAAGCATGAAACCCCATTCAGGACTGCATTGCAGGGCCAGCTCTAATCAGCAGCGCTGATGCATGAGCAGGTGAAAGAAGTGGTGTGACGGGATGCAAGCCTAACCCGGGGGCTGGGGTATAAGGAGTGCTGGGGTACACAGTGGATGGGGGGTGTTATGCATATTTTCCTGGCTCAACTACAGGTTGAAACTCTCTCGTCCGGTAACATCCCTAGTCCAGAAGGACTATGGATGTTAAGAGCACTTGAACCACAGCTCCAGCTGTGCCTGGCAGAGCAGTGTTCTGCTGGCAGGGACCCCCACTGGCAGCCTGCTCCAGGAAGCCCCAGGGCAGGGACCCCACTCCTACGAGCTTGGTTGGGGTTGGGGAGCCCCACTATAGGGAGCCAAGCCCCAGTCTGCCAAGAGCCCCACAGCGGGGAGCCCACTTGGGGCATGAAGCCCCACTGGAAACTCTGCAGCATCAGGGAACCTGGCCAGCACAGGGTAGCCTGGCAGCCCCACAGGGGAGCCCTGCAGCAGTGGGCCCCCTCCCTCCAGGCAGCTTGGGGGTGTGATCTCCCCTGGTCTGGCAAATCCCCTTGTTCAGGACCACTCAGTTCCTGAGGGTGCCGCGATTGTCTAACACAGCCACACCAGAATGGCATTTTGGCTTGATTACATGGCGACTGAAAGTGTTATACTTGGGGCGGACATCCTTTTTGAAGGATGTGACTTGGCAGCATTTCCATAAGTCAATCAGACTCTGGACCAGCCTGCTCTCTGGAGGAGTGTGCGATAGCTGAATTTCCTCGACCAAGAATGCTTTATCTTGAGCTCTAACAGGCTTCACCTTGTGTTTTGTAATCTGCATGGTCAAAGGGGAGCCCAGCTGTTTTGTGCTGGGCTACAGCATGGATATTGCTAAAGCTTCAAGCATCTGACAAAGGTCAGGTGCTCATCAGACCCTCTTCATTCGTAGGAGAATGACTAGGGGGCACGCTATAATTTAATGGTGACAGTCTTTCATTGTTGACATCAGCACTCTGATCTTATGGGTGTTACCATATGTGTACGGATGGATTGCTATTGAGCCATAACTCATGTATGTTATATCTCAATACTGACCAGTATGCACGAGTGCTTTTAATCTATTAAAAAACAGCTAAAATAAAGTTGGAAAAAATCAATCTATTAAAAATAAAACACTCTCTTGGCACAAGTGCAGTTTGTAATCAGGAGTCTGTCTTATAAAATAAATGGGCATTTCTAAAATTCATGCAGATAGCAGGATGCGACTGAGTGACATGAATGTTGATGAGTATATGGGGAATTAACAGTTAGCCTCTGGAAACTGGAACACCCCAAATGGAGTAGGGTGTGGAAGTTCAAAGAAGGAAAAGGGATTGAAATCTCCATAAACTAAATATGAACCGAGTGGGTGTCAACACGGCACATTATAAAAGCTGTATCCTGGCTGGTGGGCCTGGGGAGAAGCCAGGATGACAACTGGTGGTGGGAAGAGTAATGACAACTGACTGACACTCTGGGCTCCTCCACAAGGGATGGCATGAGTAATGCAAAGCTAAACACTCTGAACTGTTCTCTCCTTGACCAGACTGCAGCGCATGTGCTGCTGTTCGGCTGGCTAACAAAAGTAAATATCAGACAAAGAACACTACCTGGACTCTGTCACGCACCTTGGGGCTCCCGGCAACTGGTATCTTCTCTCCTGCCCAGTGTACCTGTTCTCCTGTCCTTTTGGAAATCTTCTAACAATCTCAAACTGTCTGCAGTCTTCCAACCCACTGTTCTTTCATTGAGTAATAAAATGCTGTAAGCATTGTTTTGGTTTAATGTGCGCTGAAGTGACGTGTGAGCAAGGTCGGTAACACGCTATTTGTCAACTGCTTGTACTCCTGCTGCCTCCTGGCAACGGGGCTCATCAAAAGCCAAAGCCAAAGCAGCCGGGTTGGCTTCAGCTCTGCTATTGACTGTGGAATATGGTTAGCAGATGGATAATGATTGAGGGCTTGAGGCTCCTCCCAGACAAGTCAATAGCAAAATTTCCATCCACTTCAGCAAGTGAGGCCTGAGGCCAAAAATACAGAAGTTGCATTGTTTTTATCTGAATTTGCCTTTAAACCGGCTTTGTTAAAGTGGTGCAGAATGCTGGAGAGATATTGTTTTTTTCACATTGTTACTTCTTTTAAACTGAATATTCTGATTTTGCTTAAGTCAATTTCTACTAGCTTAGGAATTGACTAAAACTAAAAACCAAATACATCTGCATGACAAGGTGACACCTGATTCCACAAGCATCCCCTTTTTCAGGTATGTGAACCTCTCTGGCAGCTTCTCTGGACTTTGTTTACACAGGAAAGTTGCATTGGTATAACCTAAGGTGTGAAAATAAACATTTAGAGTTAAAATGGTGCATCCCCTGTGCCAACGCTCTTGTTGTGGTACAGGAATGATTTCTTTGGTTTAATTATCGTCAGCTGGGAACAGGTTTAAGTTAAACTGAAGAGTGTTAAGATAGGGGTTTAATTAAACCAGCAGTAATTTCTGTGTATGCAAGCTCTAAGAGCGTCCTTTTGCACCATTTTCACAGAATCAGTTTGCAATCACAAAGTTAAACCTGCACCGTTGTCTTGTGTAGTGACTTCCGGATTTGGCCACATCTCAAGATTGGAGCTCAGCATGTAAGGAAACCATTGCTGGAACGCAAAATGAATGGATACTTCCCCTTACGAATACTACCCCGTAGGAGTCCTGGTGATTTGCAGCAATGAGTTAAGGAGCTCAACTCACTGTCCCACTCTGACCAATCATTTATATGTCTGGCCATCATGTGACCCCACATCCCACTCATTAGCATTTCACCTCTCAGCTTATTACCATGAACAACATCACCACTCTTCAATGAGCCTATCACTTGCAAGACCATGACCACAAACAATGAGTTGGGCTCAGCTGGACATGGAGGTTACACTTGGTTTCTTAAGTATCAAAAGGTGGTGTTCAGAAGGTGGTAGGTGCTTCACAGGTGGATTTCCCCAACACTCACCACGACGACTAACCATATTTCCTTTACAATGCACCTGCCATCTCTTTTCCATTGCAGTGACAATTCCAAGGAAGTAACGGTGGAACGTTCAAGCCTTTCATGCTCGTTTTACACAGGAGGCTAAATTCTCACTGCACTTCTATGGTTGGTGGCTTTGTTGCAGCCAGCAAAATACCACGCCAAAAAAATCAAAGACAGACATAAATACCCTGATCGCCAGTAAAGGATCCCAATGGGCCCTCAGTGGGCATTGGTGCGGCATTCATTTTGACTTAAGATCTGTGGCTGGTACCAATCATCAATCGTGCTTATGCCAGAGAGATATGAACATTATGCCACTGGCCCAGCACCCCCTACTGCTCCAACAAACGTATACACTGGACAAGAGTCCGATGTGGGGGGAGTGATGTGTTCCTTACCCCAACATATGATCTGGTCTCTTCTGTTACAAGGTGATTTCACAAAGCTGGGTGACTGGGAAATGAAATGGCAGATGACATTCAATGTACGTGAGTACAAAGTAAATCACACTGGAAAACGTAATTCCAACTATACGTTCAAAATGAGGGGCCTCAACCAGCTGTTACCACTCAAGAAAGAGCACTTGGAGTCATTATTGGTAACTTTCTGTGAAACGTCTATGTTCAGTGTGCAGCAGCTGTCAAAAAGCTAACCAAATGTTAGGAACAGTTAGGTAAGGGGCAGAAGATACAGGTTGTACCTCTTAAAATCAGCACACCCTGGTCTGGCAACATCCATCATCTGGCAGAACCAGAGAGCTGGGGTAGGAGGGCAAGGAGCTGGCAGCCCTGTGTCAGGCAGCAAGACTGCAGCTGGAGCACCAACTTCCCCTGGAAACTCCACAGCACCAGAGCACTGCGGCTGGGAGGGGAAGGGGCTGTAGTGGTGAGACACAGCAGAAGGGCCAGCAGGGGGCAGTCAGGGACCAGAGAGGCATTAGCCTCCTCTCGTCTGACAAAATCCCTTGTTCAGGACCTTCGAGGTCCCATGGGTACTGGACCAGGGAGGTGCAAACCTGTATAAGGCTTCTATAGAAACCCATGCTACACTCACACCATGTGCCATTCTGGCCATCCCACCTCAAAAACATCTGTCAGACTTGAACAGGTTCGCAGAAGGAGACTAACAGATTCGAGGCACAGAACAGCTTTCATATGAGGAGACGTTAATAAGACAGGGATTGTCCAGATCAGACAAGAGATGAAAAACGGGGATTGTAACAGGGTCGGGCCAGCAGACCCCAGGTGGAAGGGTGGAAGGTAGCTCAGGACCCAGCCCAGGCTAGGGGAAGAACAGAAAGAGCTAAATAAGCTCCCAGGTGGAGGCAAGAGGGTGTGATGGCCAGAGAACAATTACCCAGAGCCATCTGATCTGGCCGACAATAGGCTTAAAAGCAGCCCAGGCAAACATGGAGGGGAAGTGCGAGAGAGGAGGTGGAAGAGTTTGGAGAGTCATTGTGATGGAGGAAGGGAGAAGGCAAAAGCAGACTAGGAATTGAGAGAGTGCTGGCAGGGAGCAGGGAGGGAGGCGTGACTAGGCTCCCCCTCCTTCCAGCCAGGCTGATGGCTCTGACTAGGACTAGAGGAGGGGAGAAGACCAGCCAGTTGCTCAGAAGAGTAGAGGTAGTCGCAGCCTAGACCCTAGAGTCAGCGGCAGAAATAAGGGACCCGAGCTGGACAAAGGGACACCTTGCCCCAAGGATATGCAAAGGTCTATATAAAATCATGAATGGTGTGAAGAAAGTGAGTAGGAAAGTGTGATTCATCCTTTCACATAACACAAGAACCACGGAGTCAGACAACGAAATTAAGAGGCAGCAGGTTTAAAACAAACAAAAGGAAGTTCTGTCCATAACACTCAGCCAACCTGTTCAATTTGTTGCTAGGGGACGTTGTGCAGGTCAAATGCATAACTGTGTTCAGAAAAGAATTATATGAGTTCACAAGGGATAGATGCACAAGTAGTTATTGGTCAAGATGATCAGGACACAATCCTGCGCCCCAAGTATCTCTAAACCCACAGCTGCCAGAAGCCTGGATTGAGGCAAAAGGGGATGGATCACTTGATAATGACCCTGTTCCATTTATTCTCTCTATAATCATGAGCCATGAGCTGCTGTCGGAAGATGGGCTATTGGAGTCAATGGAGCGCAGGTCTGACCCAGCATGACCGTTACTTTCTTATGAATAACAAAGATAATTTCACCTAATGTCAGAGCAGAGGCACGGAGTTTAAATGTCCCCTTTCATACAGATATAATAATCAGAACAAAACTTCCATAGCAATTAATTTATTTTCCTCAGTGCTCTCTTGAGAGATCTTGCTGAGATTTGACAGCATTAATAGTTTCAGTGAAATTTAGGTATAATGGAATTTTTTAACAGAAACAATATTATTAGACATGACAACAGAATCTGATTTCCTACTGCAGAAGCTTCACATTGGGGTTTTCACAAAAAACCCTTGTTTTCTCCAGATACTACCCAAGAATGGAAAGAAATGGCACTGGTTGTGTTATTATCCTCTCCTTTGCCTAATCTGAACATATCCCCAATTTTAGAAATGTAAGTGAAAAAAGACCATACGATTAACTTTGAAAATACATTTATTGATGACAGACAACATCAAGGGATAGAATATTTTCCTGAATCAAGGTCGTCTGCTGTTATACAAATGCTGAAGCAAAGCCAAGGCACTTAAAAATAAACACTGAGGAACAGCCAAGATCTTTATGTTAAAATAGGAAAGAGAGTGGACCTGTGACTCATTGGCTCCTGATTGCCGAATAATAAACTTTTATCAGCAAAGAGGAAAGGTCAACAAACCATCTGACCATCTTGCACATGTTCTTACCTATATAATCAGATTGTTTCCCCAGTAGTACAAAATACTTTGACATGAAGATGGAGGCTGCTGAAGAGCAGAAGCATGTACCAACAATAAAAATGAAAGCACAGTTTGGGTCACCCACTGTTCAATGCACCCCCCCATGCACCTAACCCACTGAGGACATAGCCCCTCGGCTCCCCTCTAGGTGGCTACTTCAGAACAGCTGTGTGGAGGATGGAGGGCTGAAATTCATTTTCCAGTGATGACCAACAGGAACATACTGGTGAAGCCGAACACGCTGCTCCCCCTTGCTAATGCTTATCACTATCATCTGACTTCTGTTACATGAGAGGAGTCACCGGGATTGTTCCATGTCTGATGGATACTATGGCAACACAGTGAGAGTTACCCACTGCCCCCTTTTTGAAATTTGGAATGCTCATGGCCTAAGGGCAATGCACATTGTCAGCTTTTGGAGGGTGATACCTTACTAACGTTCATGGAAATCTTCTGAGGTAACCCTGGCCTTCCCCTTACACCAGACCTAGATGGCTGTTATGGGCAAATATGCCTCCACCTCCACCCCTCTCTGACTGAGAAGCTGGGTTGGTACATTAATAAGTACATGGCTAGCTGTAATAATGGCAGTAACCCCACTGACTTGAGGTTACTCTCTTGCTTAAAGTCACGAGATTCTTTCCCCCCTCAGCATGACACCATTAGGAAACCTGGTGAGACAACATTGGTAGAACTTCCAGCAGGGCTCAGGTAACACCAGAATGGCCTCTTCCCCACATTCAGTGAAACCAGCACCACCTCTCAGAGCCATGGTGGGGTGGGGTGTGGGGATGGGATGAAAGTGGAGATGAGGATAGGGAACAGCCCGGCTATGTGACCCATGAATTTGCTGCCTCAAAGGCAGGGAACAGAGGCAGGTTTTGTATACCTCCTCCAGGGCTTCAGAAATAACCACTGACAGGAAGTGTCTGGATCTGTAAGGTCACAGTTATTTCAATAGAAAAACACAATACAAAAGGAACATTATTGGACAGGACATAACGGACTTATATTGCAGCAAGGTCAGATATTAGGGAAAAAAAACTTCCTGTCAGGACAGGCAACAAATTGCATACAGTGATTGGTGGAATCTCTGTCTCTGCATACACAGATTAAGTAAACACCTGTCACTGATAGTTTTGGGTCACTCAGTCCAAGCTCGGTACAGGTGTCTGGACCATGCGATTGCTATAGATCTCTCCCAGGTCTGTATTCCTATGATTCTTAAGCTGTCTGGGACTCTTCATTTGCCTTATGGACTCTGGTGCTGACTTGCCTTGATGAATGACAAATTACTGCACCCAACTGCCAATGCCTAAAGAGAAAATATGTGCAGGGGTCATCTTGGTGGGGTGATGGGAGGAATAATGGGGAGTTATGATTTATATGTCTCTGTCTGAGGAGCCTAGTGGGTCTGACCAGGATACTGGAGAGGAAGGGGGTTACCTGTTCTTCTTTCGTGGAGCAGACTTGCTTCTTCACATCTGGAGAAGTGGGTCTGCCCCATGAAAGCTCATTACCTAATACATTATTTTGTTAGTCTTTAAAGTGTTACAAGACTGCTTGTCTGTTTTGTTAGAATACAGACTAACACAGCTACCTCTCTGTTAATGTTCTTCTTTTGGCTTTCAAGAATAATACGGTACTCTTCAGCCAACGATTTAAATAGAGCGGTGCCCAAGCTCTTAGTTTTGTGCACCCTGGCCAGACTGCCTTTGAATTCAACCTGCACAACAGACTCTAGGCTCAGTGAGTTTGGTACAGTGATATATGGAGTATCAAGTCAGAGATGATTTTATTTAGAGTACTCTGCTGCACAGACTCTGTCGACCTTGACCTCTGATGTATCAGCTCCCAAAGGCTAAGAGAACATTCAGGCTTCTCCGTCTCATACCAGATCAAGAAAATAATGGCAACAACATTCTGGTTTTCAAGATTTCTTAGTTTCTTGGCTGATGAAAAATATTACACAACCTTACAAATATTTGCTCAAAAATAATTGCAGCTATCACTAGGTGATTTGCTCGTGCAGACTAATTAACTAGAATTCAGGATTGCAATATAAGTGGCTGGGTTAAATATGTTTGCTGTAAACAATTGCTGTAAGCCAATTTAAATAGAGATACTATATGTAATAACAATAGAAAATGTACTCAATCAGTCATTAATAGCTTGTGGTATGAAGCTCAATGTTACATTAAAGCATTTCAAATTATCTAATTGTTTTCTGTGTGTGCTTATGCAAATAACTTCTACTCCCACCAGTTTTTCCTTTGTAAAGAATGCTTGTAGAGGAGACAGCCACTTACCACGTTCTGGAAATCCTGGAGCCCAGTGCTTTCACCATGCTAGGAAATAGCTAAGATAGCTGACATAGATCAAAATGCATGACTAATAATTGCCTCAAGATGGTGGATTGTGCCAACATACAGTTATATGCTTATCACTCGAAACAAAATTGATGTTACTGTATGTAATATTTGCATAGTGACCATTAAAACACTCTACAAACACTAATTAAGCCCCAGGACTGCCCGGTGAGGTAAGTAGGTGTTATCCCCATCTTACAAAGGAGGATAGGGAGGTACAGATGCCTAGTCTCTTACTGGTATTTAGAAGCCAAATTCACACAGATTTCATTAATGCCAGATCAGAGAGCTTAGGTGGCTCACCCGTGGAGTGTTAGAACCTGCCAGGGTGAAAAATGTGACCACAGAGGAGCTAAGCTTCTGAAACAGGAAGTTTAGGCCGGGCTCAGCAGGAAGTACCACCCAACAGGATCCAAGTGGCAGCCCCTCACAGCCCTCAGAATGGCCAACAGCAGCAGTTAAACCAGGAAACCATGATGGAAAAAACTGTCTGAGCAATGATCCAGACTGCCTGCCTATCTCCGCTCTAGACCCGTGTTTGTCAAAGACCCTAAACTCTGGGTTCACACCTCAGTTTGTCCTCAACTTTGCTCTTCGATTGCTATCTATAACCTGGTGCCCGACCTTGCCTTGCTGGTAAACTGACCTGGCCTGAGCAGACTCTCAGTTCATCCTCCGGCCTGTCTTGGATTCTGACCACTCAGTACTTGACAGCCTATACCAATCTTAATGTCTGACTGCTCTCATCTCTGTCATGACTGAGCTTGTGACAGAAATGAAAACCACTTCCAGGTGTCCCGACCAGTGTTCTCTGTGAGCAGGGTGCTTGTGCGGCTGCTCACAAGAGACTGACATGCTGCCCAGTTTATTAGCAGAGCGTCCACAGCTAGCTTTTTTGTTTCTAATGGTAGTACACAATGGAACATGCATCAGTGAACATACAAATATGTATTCCACATATGGATGGAAAAAACTAGCGGGAACATTGGGCCTGGAGATCAGTTTCTCACTCACAGGCCAACTCTTCCTCCACTGGCTTCTAACTGTTTTTCTCTAGAGCTCAGTAGAGTCAGGCCTGTGGGGAAAGCCTTTATTTGTGCTCAGCATGGAGCCCTGGTTCTCAAACTGTTGTTAGCTTAGCATTGAGGTCAATGAGTGAGTTTTACACAGGGACAGGAAAAGCAAGACAGCACAGCATATGCAATGGAGTCCTGCATGATGGACTTGTACACATGTGGCATAGAAACAGAGAGGTAGCCATGCTAGTCTGTACTCCAACAAAACAAAACAGCAGAATTATAGCACTTCAAAGACGAGCAGAATGATTTATTCAGTGATGAGCTTCCGTGGGACAGACCCACTTCACCTGTCCCACAAAAGCTCATCACCAAATAAATCATTTTGTTAGTCTTTAAAGTGCTACATTTCTGCTGTTTTGTACACATGTGGAGCGTTCACCCATCCCTTGCATTTTTGAATGCATTTCGAGTTACTCATTTAAAAGAGAATCACAAGATTATAAAGAAAATGATCAAAACCTTCCCCCAGGGGTTTTGCTTTCTTGTTCTCTGGCCTGTAAGGCTATGAGAAGAGTCCGGCAGAGGTTTTTGCTACAGCCAATCAGCTAGTTTTGGGTCACTTGGGGCAATACATATTCCCTGGGATGCTGCTGCTTGCTGGGAGAGACATGTGGCATGTCAACAGGAAATGCCAATGTGAAACCATTTTCTGCAGGCCACTGTTTCTCAAGGAGGTTGCTTACAGTCATACCCCGAGATATGCCCATTCGAGTTACAAGAATTCGACTTTACAAGGAGTTTCGTTTAATACCCCTACTTCAGCTTACAAGGCATTTCTTCGCATTTACAAGGACTGATTTGGAGGCTGGAGGCTCTGGTAGGTGAGCACCGAGGGAATGGAGTCGGCTGCATTGGTCTTGACGAAGAGGTCGTGCAGGGGGGTGGCAGCGCCCTGTGAGAGGGCGGCAGTCTGGTGCGGGTAGGTAGACTTGTCTGAGTCCCGGCAGTAGATCACACTGCTCTGCGAAACGTGGATGCTGGGCATGCTAGGGGGCCGCCGCTGCCCGCCCTGTGCAGCTGTGCCTCAGGCGCTGCTCGCCATTTGCGGCGTTCCCTGCCATTTAGCGCCTGGCTTCCTGCCACTGCCGCCGGAGGGGCCTCTCTGCCGCACAGCCCTGCATGACAGAGGCATCGCCCCTCGCCAGCTGGGGGCCCCTGTGCCTGCCTAGCTCCCCATGTGGCCAGCCCCTAGCAGTGCCCCCTCCCCACTTAACCTAAGCTGCGCTCAGGCTGGGCTGCCTCCCCATACCCTGCTCTGTCCTGCCCACCCCCTTGCACCAGATTTAATGGGATTTGGTGTTGTTTTAGCATAAATGGGTGTACATTTTGGGGCTCAGGGCAGCATAAAATTTTTTCCCATTGAAATTAATGGTAATTACATTTTCAACTTATGAGAATTTGCCCTAAGAGGGGTTTTTCAGGAACAAATTACCCTCGTAAGAGGGGGGAAGACTGTACTTGGAAGCCAAGCAGGCAAGGTGCCCATACTCTGGTTTGGGAATTGTAACTAACACACACACACACACCCTCTGTCTTCTGGGTATTACTGCACATATTCAGTTTTAACCAATTTCTACTGATAAATTACCAGGGCTTTTATTTATTAAATTAATTCAGTTTTTAATGATTTATACCAAGGGTCAGCACCCTTTCTGAAGTGTAGTGCTGAAATGTGACCTTTTCACCTCTATGTACAGTCCAAGTGCTGGCAATACTTTTCAAAGTCAGTAATAGACCTACTTACAACAGCTTCATTAATACATTAACATGCAGCGCTTTGCCGTTTAGGTGATGGTTGGTAGCCTTAGCTGGTCTTTTCTGAATCCACAGGTGGCTTGGCTTTGAGCAAGCTCAGAGCTGCAGAGAGGAGGAGGAGTGGGGCTTCTGCCTCATGTGCCCAAGCAAATTGGCTTGCATGCCACCCTGGGCACTGGTGCCGTGGGTTGCTGGCCCCTGATTTACACCACACTACAAATGCACTCAAGATTTTTTCAGACACTCATGTTTGTCACACCGCAATGCTGCACACGATTGCTGTGACCCGCAGCTCTGAGACCGAAGCAGTTTCTCAGCTGAAAACACACATGGTACATGTGTGGGGGGGGGATCAAACTTAGTTAAGCAATGGGAGCGATGGGGGTAGCATCTGCCGGCAGCAGCAGCACATGGAGCCCCTGACCTCCTCCCACCCCCCACCAAGGAGCCACTGTCTGCAGGGATGTCCCTGGTAAGCCTTGTGCAGCCTCTCTGGCCACTCCTCCTGTATTCCCTCCTGTCCCCCACACCTTCCTTGTGGAGACTGCACCCCATCACCCCCCACCCCCACTCCAGAACCCGCAAATAAGACACCCTCCAACCTCTCTCCCAGATCCTCACCTTTCTGCACCCAAAGTCCCTCTCAGAGGCTGCACCTCTTGCAGCACCCCGTGCCCTTCCCCCTCCAAGCCAGCACCCAGACTCAATCCCAGAGTCTGAACTCTGCATCACCTCCTATACCCCAAACCTCTGCCCCAGTCCAGACCCCGCATCTCGCACCCACACTCCATTCACAAACCTGCGCCACAGATCTCCTCCCACACCCAAACTCCCACCCAGAGCCTGCACTACGCACCCCAATACCCCACCCAGAGCCTGCACCCAGACTCCAAACTCCCTCCCCGGGCCTGCATCCCTCTCCCCACCCAAACGCCTTTGCAAAGCCTTTGGCAGGTATGGGGGGAGGGACCACAATTTCTACCAACCTGCTGCCCTTCTAAAGGAGCTTGAGGGTGTGTAATGAGGTCCAACCTCTGTGTGGCAAAGGGGTAGCACATTCATCTGGCACTTTCCTTGCTCCCTGGGTCACTTCCACTGGATGCTGCCTTGTCTGGTCACCTTCAGAGTTCTGAGGCTAAGATCTGACTAGCCCTGTCCATGGTGCTGTCAGTTTCTGTATTCGGCTTGTGACTAGTCTTCCACCACCAGAGCCTGGGACTTACCCAGGTCTAAGTTCAGCTCGCACTCAGAGCTGTCCATAGTTCTGCTGGTCTCCCAGTCAGTACACAGACCTGCCTGGGTCAAGCTCCTGTGAGGAACTGCCAGGCACTAGCCAAGCACCTTCTTTTATACTGGCTTGCTGGGTCCTGAGTGACTGCCAGAGAGACAGCCACTCTATCCTGCCTGGAAGACCTCTTTTCTACTCTTCTTGCTGAGATGGGGTGAGAAAAAGGCCTCTGGATTGCTGTAAGGAACATTAAGTCTTAGAGTCCACCCCATCACAGGGCATCAGTGAATCTGTGTGTGATATTTATTTTGTTGGACAACAACTTTTAAAGGTAGAGGGGGCCTATCGGTGACTTTGCACAATGATGATGTCCAACAAATCCCTTACTGTTGAAGACCACTGCACTCATAAGTGTCTGAAAGAAAATGAAGATGCTTTAGTATCTAAACTGATGGAACGAACTGATGTTTAATCTGATTTTTGATGTGTCTCTGGAAGCTTTGGACCAGCCAATTCTTGGCATTTTGTTTTCATTTTTTATTTCAAAGTGCATAAACCTGCACTGCGTTGTGCTCCTGTAACATCTGTCCTCTTTGCTGACACGTTTTGGCAATGCATCAATAACTGACGTGTGTGATGTACCAAATAACTTGAGAAAAAATATGGCCACAACTAACAAAGATACTGCTTCCTGTATAGCTAAGTTTTCCCAGGAGATTAAACTCAATCAGTAACCAGAGCTGCTATGTATTACTTGTCCTGCTCATCTGATTAACATTATGCCCTCGGCAGCTATCGCTACAGAAGAAATGAAAGACAGGAAATCTTGCAGCATTGGATTCAGGGCTTTTTTCAAGTGTGCAGACAAGCTGAAGGCTTTGTTTTACACAGTGTGAAATGTGTACAGTGGGCTGCTGATTACCTATCCCTGTTGTGCCACACTGCTGGATGAGTTTGTTCTTTGCTCCTTGCCATGTAAATAGCAAGTGGCCTGTGGTAGCAAGTTTCCTAGATTATCTGGTATTTGTTGGTTCTAAATCAGAAACTCTGAAGAGACTGACAAATAATTGGACTGACCCTGCCAGATTCTGAGCAGCAAGTTAACCTGCATTGTTAAACGTTCAGAATCATTGTGTGATGCACATAAAACACTAAGTTTTTGCAGATCAAGATGTTTGCAAATACAGACTTTTTTACTGGATCCTGACTAGGACTGTAAAATCCCATTTAACTGGTTGACCTGTTAAACAACATGTTTACTGATTAAAAGAGTGTGGAGGGACAATGCTCCAGCCTGGCTGGGCTAGGACAAACAACCTCCCACCACAGTTGAGCTGAAGTAGCCCCACCGCTGCAGACAGGGGCCGCTGTGGGTTCCTTCCAGTTAACTGGAACCAGTAAGCATCATCTGTTAAGGGCGATGCTTGCTCGTTATCCAGTTAATCTTTCACATCCCTAATCCTGAAAACCAAAATCTGAGCTGGCCAGAGAACAAAAGCTAGAGGATAAACATGTGGTGATAAAACCCAACTGTGTCTGGAAATCCTTCTCACCCAGCAACATGAGAAAACTGAAAAAAAAAATTAACCCATTCAAAACCTTCAACAACACAATGCTCAGTGAGAAAGGAGAGGTGGCCCTGATTCATAATCAGAACTCCAAAATGTTAGATGCCCAAGATTCTTCTCCAGCCCGCAATGGTTAACTGGTTATACTTTAGCATCCCTAATGCCAGTCAATATGGGGATAGTTGAAATCCCCTCACTGTTATAGAGTTTCTATTTTTATAGCTTCTCTAATCTCCCTGAGCATTTCATAGTCACTATCACAATCCTGGTCAGGTGGTGGTTAATATACATTATAAATGTCATGTATGCACAGAGTGCATAGTATGTACCTAAAATGAAACAAGGATTGGTTTAATTTTTTTCCATAGTCCACTGCAAAACACCCACCCGCCCAACTCCAACCTTTCTGCCTGTCTGTCACACTGTTACACCAAGCCACAGCTTACACATCTGCACCAAACGTGCTCCTTACCTTACACGTAGCATGCACAGAATGGTGTGAAAAAACGATATGGTTCACTGAGATGTTTCCTGGGGGTAAGATAAAGGAGCTGAGAAGTGGAAGAGAAATGGCCAGGGTTGGGGGAGGGGCTGCAAGAGGAAATGGGCCCTGAGAATCTGTAAGTGTTCATCAAATTAGGTAACGAAGTCAGGAGGTAACTGCTGGGCACAGGGGAGGTGCAGGTGGTCAGGGTTCCAGTCTCAAAGGAGCTCTTTGCCCCCTGTGCATTTGCATGTGTTCACGCAGCCATTTGTTACCGCTGGGGAACATTTCATGGTGCGTTTTCCTAAAGGAGGGCTAGCAATACAAACCAGATATGCCCAGTGACTTCTCCGTTGGAATAACCTATCTCTGAGGTACAAGAAACCCCTGACTTAACGTACTAATGGCCGGGGGAGGCTGGCTCTTAAACCAGAGTGCCCATTAAATACAAGGGTTTACTACCTACCCACCCCTGCCACAATCCCCAAGCCCCAGCCCCCACCCAAAATACCCCCAGGGACTCACCAGACCACAGCTGCTGGACCGTGGCTGGGATCCTGAAGCGTGCTGCCACTGTGCCACCTCGAGGAGCTGCTGCCGGTGAAGTCACCACGTGCACCTCCCACTGGGGGCTCCCCTGGCGAGACGAGTGCGTGGTGGCTCCAGCGGAGGAGGCAGCGGCTCCTCCAGGCCATGGCAGAGGTAAGTCCCTTAACTTTTTGGGGTGCGTGTGTGAAATTTAGGACATTACAGCCCCCAGTGGACTTTGGGAACAATGGGGTTGTTCCCAAAGTCTGCTAAATTGGGGTCTGTAAAACTGAGGGTTTCTGTACATAGTCTCAGACGGGGAGCCGTGTTCATTTGTAGCTTCACAAAAAGCCAAGCAGTCCTGTAGCACCTTAAAGGCGAACAATTTTACTGTTTAGTCAATGAGCATTAAGGTGCCACAAGATTGCTCAGTTTTCATCTCTGAGGGTCTGCCTCTGGAGTTAACACAAGGGTGGCATTATAGAGAACCCAGTGAGCTTAATTAAATGTCCTCTACAAAACCCCCTTGTGATAGCAAGAACTACTTCTGTAACACGTACAGGTTAATCTATGACTGTAGCTCAGTGTCTGATTGAAACGCCTCCTCCTCCCCTTTCTCTCTCCAGGTGGGATCCCTGCATTATCGGGCCTCTTCCTTTTCCGTCTTCCTTAGGCGCTACATCAAAGCAGCATTTACTATCAGAAATCTCTTCATGTGTACGTCCTCAGAGACCACGACCAAGTTACCACATGATCATCTCTTGGATAAATGAAAGAGCACAAGCTTCTTCTGTCTCAATAGCTGGCAGGTTCTCTGACCCCAAATCCCTCTTAAAACTCTTTTCTGAACTGGTTCTTGAGGTGCTGACACCAAACTTGATGCCATATCCAGTAAGGGTCTCACCACTGCCATCTACAGAGATAACACCACCTCCCTCATCCTACCTGCTATCCCCTGGCTTTGACAGCCAAGGATCATGTTCGCCGTCTTAGCCACAACACCTCACTCCTGCTCAGCCAGTATTTGTCTTTCCCCTTCAGCCTTTCTTGCCAAAGCCACTCTTCAGGATCGGGTTCCCGCCTTCCAAACTAACAACTCAGCCAGTCCCGACAGCTCTGCATCAACGTCTAGCTGGCACTTGGCACTTAAACTCATCAAAACTGAGGCCCCAATCTTTCCCCCACAGCCCTCCTCCCAACCACACTTTTCTCTACCCGGGTAGAAAGCGCCCTTGCCCTCTCTGTTGCTCAGCTCCATAGCTCTACAGCCTCAGCTTCTTTTTTGCCTCTCTCCTCATTCCTGATTGACGCACTTAAACACAGTCTAAATTGTGGCGCTTTCCCCTGCATGTCACTCAGATCCAAAACTCTCACCCACGGCCAGATTGTTTGGCACCCTTGCTACAGCAGCCTCTCGCTCTCTGGCCTCTATGCCCAGTTCCTCAACAGCCTATGTTTCAGGCAGCTGCTAATATCCGCCTAGCCACTTTGCCACTTCATTCTAAGTCTGTCCCATGAATCTTCCTCCTTCACCACATTAAACACAAATTTCTTGTCCGAGCCTTCAAAGACCCCAACAAGTTACACCTCCCCCATCTATTCACCCTGTTATCTTACTGCACGGCCTCCTACCACCTTCCATCCACCATGACAGCCAGGATTATGTGCTTGTCCACTTCCCCCACAAGGACCATTAGGCTTTCTCCTGTGATGCCTCTTTTCAGGTGGAAAAGTTCTCAAAAACCATGAAACTGCCACCTAAACCTCCTCCAACTGCCCGGAGCCCATGCACAGAGAGGTGCTGGATGCTAAGGGTACGTCTGCACCACACTGGGGCTCAACCCAGCAGGGACTGATCCATCAGGTATTGATTTAATCGCACCACTGAATACGTGATAAACTGATCTCTGAATGCACTGTCATCAACAGCGGCATTCCAGAAAAACAAGAAGAGCAGGCGGCACTGACGGCAGAGTCGTCCCCGTTGACGTTACCATGTGGAAGAGACCGCAGTGGGTATGTTGACTTCAGCTATGCAATTTGAGTAGCTAAAGGAGACTGACAGTAAAGGTAAGTGTAGACAAGGCCTCAGACACCATGTCAGATTCTACCCAGGTTACTATTCAGAGCAGGATTGTTCAGGTGGTCAAAACGGGTATAATTTAGTGAATGACTATAATGCAAGGGAAAGTGTGACTGCAGCATGTGTATATTGCGTTAACCTGATTAAAACTAGCAATGGGAGCATAGACAAGATGGCACCAATTATCGCAGAGTACCAGCCCACCAAGGATCCTGGGTACACTCTCTGGTTACTAATTCATAGAGCCACGTTTTTGCTACTACTGTTTATCATGCTTGTGAGACTAAAGCTAGAATGGTGCGCCCATCTGTGTTGCACACACCTTCATAAGATGAACCCTAAAAGTATCAGTGTGAAACGGAGCCAAAGCCAGTTCAGCCAGATTATGACGAAATATTTGCTAAGAGTGTCATCTGTGAGATTGGACGCACTTGCTAAAGAATGTGGTGAGAGAGCCATTAAATCAGCTAAAAATCACAACAGATAAAACCCGGTGCAATATACTGCAGGGAGCATATCCAGAGTCAGCAAGGGAGACTGAATAAATCATCTAATTGGTCTTTTTCCTCTCTAATTCCTACGCTTCTGTGCCACATATGCTCCCCCAGTGGGTTTTTTGTGCTAAAATATCAGACAGTTGGTGAAAATGTTCTGCAGAGATTACAGACCTCTGGCCTCCAGCAACAGGAAGCAGAAATTGAGTCCAGGGGACTCTTTCAATTCAGTGGTATGGCTGGTGAGAAAGGCATCTAGAAAGTGTCCGTCTGCAGACAGTCCAAAAGCTGATTATTAACGGACTGTGAAGGGTATCAAATGTGTTTTACAGGTGAGCTTGTTTTAGCCTTGCTTCTTAATGGATGGCTCGTCTCTTATGTCTTAACAATGTTAGCATGAGAGATGCCTGTCAGAGTCATAACTACTATATATTTTAGAAATGTGCAACTGTCTGTCTTTCAGCAAATCCACCCATCCATCTGTAAGTCCATTTGTTCAAGAACTGCTCCTCAACATTAAGAGCTAGGACCACCAAAGTTGGTATGCAGCCTCCTCTTATCCACAACTTAAAAGAAGGCCATGGCTTGGTTTTCCTAGGACACTGGGATGTGCCTGGAATCTGACTGTTTCTCATTAGAAGAAAGAGAGGGGGTCTGATAGCAGGAACCTGGGGGTGGGGAGCAAACACAGGGGACAGTTATATTGCAGAGTGACCTGTGGGAGGGAAGGTGGCTGCACCTCTAAGAGAGTGAACAACTGGGACCTGGGTTTTGCCTGTTCCAGGCCAATGGCCCTGGATATACGGCTCCTCTGATCCAAAGCCTCTGCTCAAACCACTCCTTCCCCATCCCTAGTGCTGGACCCAGGGCAGGGAGAGCCCCTCCACCCAGTGGCCCCACCAACACAAGCCGAGGAAGCAGCCACCGGCCAGCGCAGCCCCGCCACCATGATCCTCTCCCAGGAGCAGCCACAGGCAAGGTCCCACTACTGTGACCCCCCTGGACTCCAGGTGCTGCCCTGAATGCCCACATCACCCAACCCACGCCCAACTCAGACATCTGCACTCCCCACCTCTTGCCCTGACTTCTGCACCCCCACCCTCTGCCCTGAGCCAACCCACCCCCCAAGCCCCTGCCCCTTCTCACCTTCCACCACTCCCTCCCCACCTCCCAACCCGCCTTGACTCCTGTATCTGTACCCGCAGCCTCGAGCCCCCACAAGGACCCAAGCGACACAAGGTTCATCTGCGAGTTCATATCAAATAGCACTATCCATGTTGATTGCCTATTGTACCGGAATTAACGCTACCGAAGAGATTTACTGCTACCCCGTGGGCTTCTACTGGAGTCAAACGGGATTTTCTCTTTTGCTGCTGCCCTGCATTCCCTGCCATCACTCTGACTTCCTTCCTTTGATCAGACTTCCTCCTACTGAACAGGATGGGCTGCACCAGTGCCAAGTGAGATTTGCCAGTAAAGTCCAAGTAATCATCAATACCTCTGATGTTAACCACCTCTGGCTTGTGTCTCGCAGCCACTCTTACAATACGCCCATGTGACTGTAGAGTGATGTGCTGGTGTGCCTAAGGCACAGAACTCACGGAGCTTAAAAAGGGCTGTTCTGTGGGAGTTACAACTCTGTCAAGTCTTTGGAGTGGGTTGCGTTTTGGTATCTCCAGCAAGCAGGAGCCCACAGCCCTGACCCCTGAACCGCCCTATTCACATGTAGGTAATAACAACAACAACACTGGGTAAACATATTTATCTAGTTGAGTAGAATGCATCAGTTCTGAGCTTCCTTTCACTTTGCTGAGATCACTAGTTAAGACGCTGCAGCTTTAACACAGGCCAACCATCTCACATTTGATTTGAGAAGCTCTAAATGGTTCACTTAGGATGAAAATCTCTCTCGAGCTGACCTGCTGCAGGAGTACAGTGGATGTGGCAGTGACTGCCTATTTTGGAAAGATTTAATGATCCTAATTATCTCTTTTTATGTATTTCAGCTTCTTTGGCTATTTTCATCTCCGGTGATATAAACCGGACGAACCTCAGTATACACTCAGCTTTTTTTTAAGCACATAAAAAAGGAACAGATTGACCAAACAATGACCCTGAATGATTGCTAGAGTCTAATGATAAGAAACACCAGGAGTCACACCACAGGCTGTAGGGAAGCAAGAGAAGGAACACAGCTTTGCAACAATATATGGGAGCTGCAGGTTCCCTTTCAGGTAGTTTGCTAAAGGCTAGCTTGTTGAGAGAAGCTTCTCAAAGGAAGCCACTGTACAAGTCTGGAAGCAAAGGCTCTTAACTCTTTAAAGACAATGCAAGAAGGGTGCAAGATGTTCTGTTTCCATCTTTTCTAGAGCACTGAAAATAGTTCCTTTCACATAATCCCAATGCTGATAACTACATTTGCTTACCATCAAGTTAATTCTTGATACATATCTTTGATGCTGTGTACATTTGTTTTTACTTCTCTTGCAATATTTAAAATTAACCATCTTTTCTCTGCTGAACACAGTGTGCATCACTGGGCCAGATATCCACTACCCTCCACAAGACTATTTTTGAATAATTTAGACAGTGGGAGACACCACTTTTCCAACTAATTTACATGAAATTGTTATTTAGCCATCTGGATTTTTGGCTGGGAATAATTATACACAATGTAGGAGAGCAGAAGCTGAAATCAGAGTAGGAAAGGTAAGATTTAATCGAAAGAGGCAAATGCACTTTTTTTAAATATAGATTTTTTTTCAAAAATTCAGTTGCACAGCTGGGATACTGCTATTTGAGGAACAGGCACTTACGCGAACCTTAGTTAAAAATAAAATAAAAAATACAGACAGAAGAGAAAAACCAGATTGAGCAATTAAAATACAATCAATTGTGGTGAAAAAAAGTATAACAAACATTTGAGATATTGATGAATTTTACACTTCACATCTTTCCACTTATGACAGCTGCATGCCTCAGAAACAGAAAAATACTGAAAATTTAAACAATGTAAAAACACTATGCATGCAGAGTGACATTTCCACCATATGTAGCTGGCATCAGCTGATTCAATAAAACCAATTCTGCCATTGAACCATTTCTAATAAAACTGCATCTCACTAGCACAAAAGTTTCATAAGTCAGAACCTGATTCTGAATTAAAGGCATGCAAGATATTGCATCTTGTAATAACCCCTGCACTCACTTCAGCTGTGTTAGACCTTAGATTGCCATCAAACCCATCCACGGACCAGCAGGATGAAGGCACAGAAGAAAGAAACAAATAACAGAACATTTTCCCCTCCTATTAAAATTTAAACCAATAATCATTATCCACAAGACTTTTCCATCTTCTCTGAAAAGGATTAAGACTAAAAACTAACTTGCTATGTTATAAACTCAGAAGCAGTGCACTCAGCTCCTGAACAGGGAAACACTCAGCCCCTCCCAGCCCATGCAGATTAAAAGCTCCAGTTGACGCTCATTCTCTTTATGTGGGTCAAAGGGATCAGGCTTTAAGTGCGCAGATCCGCATAGAATATCCCTCCTGTTCCCAATACAGAAATAAAGCTATCATCAGGCATTGGATAGACGCTGAACATGTTTGCAATTGTAATTCAGGGCACGTGCATGCTGAGCAGCTTAATACAGAGAACACGCGTGTTACCCTTTATTCGTTGATAGCTTCATTGGCCAGGTTTCCACTAAGAGAGTCCCCTTGATTAACTGATGTCACTAACGTGGCACATGCTCATGAGAGGGTAGCAAAACTCTCTCATTGCTCACACTATATTATGTGGGAATGCCAATTCTGTTTTCATGACACTTCTCCCATGATTCTAGGAGGGTTACAGACTTCAAGACTCGCCAGGAGGATCTATGTTCCTTTCCTTCTGCCCTCCCAATCTACCGGTCATCTATCCACAGATGCTGTGGAACCCAATGTATTGACTTTGCTGCCATCCTTCCCTACCCAAATCACGGTTCTGTAAATGGGGTCATGTCACACAATCACCACAAGCTCCTTGTGTACGCTAAGTGACAACACACTGTGCAAAAATCAAAATCCCAGTTTGCTGTATCACTCCCCTCAGAAACCTTCTTTTCTTGCACCCCTTAACACTCTTTTCGCTTTTGTCATTACTCTTACAAACGGGCTCTTCTCCAGCAACCATTGTGTCTACACACTCAGTTTTAAGCAAGTTTTCTTTCTTCATCACATGCTTGCGGCCAACAGCCACGTGGCCCAGTTCTGCACTGCAGAAGGGGCAGGGCCAATGGCAGAAGGGGCGTGGCCTAATGTAGAGCCCTCAGCACAGCTCAGACCATGGCACTGGGCTCCTCCCCTCAGAGCCTTGCAGACTAGCATTTCAAAGGTGCTCAGCGCTCCAGCTGCCTGTGAAATATCAGGCCCGAGGGCAATTGGCCCTTTTCCTCATCCCAGTTGGCAGACCTGATTGCATGCCCAAGGTTGACTGTGGTCATTTTATGAAAAAGACTTTGCAGGCCTATGGAAAAGGGATGAAAATAATCATGTTGTGCAAACAACTCTCTCACATGGCAACTTATCATTGCAAACTACATCTTGGACCCTTAGCCAACCGTTTCTAACACTGGGGACAAAGGGAAATAATGTGAAAAATGTTCCAAAGCGTTTTCACCCTGCCTGCAACCACCATTGTCCTGAGGAGAACACACTTGAACATGCATGCTTGAGTTCAGTCCGTTCTCAGCGTGATTTTTAACACCTACCGTGTGGTGGTTCTCTGCAGCTGACGTTTGCTTATGCCAGAGACCTGCACAAATACCTTTTAGGAGACAGGATTGCTGAGATTTCCCATTCTTCCTAGCAAATATGCTTACTCTTGGCTTTTATTTTAGTATTGTTTTAGATGCACGAATGATAGGTTCAGTGAATTTTATTTTAAATTTATTCTTCTCCGTCCTCAGCCTAAAGCATGCAACTTTGAACTTGTTTGAATTCAAATGACATGATATTGTGCATCACATTCAAAACAGCAGCATAAAAATTTATAAACTGAACTCTTCCCCACCTCACATTTCTTTCTTCTAGACTGTCCCTATTTTGGAATTATTTGACAGATATTCGATAATTCTATTTTCTGGAAGAGAAAATATGGACAGTGGAAAATAAACAATCATCACCCAGCAATCACCTTTACCGGTTTGCTGGAGAAACATTTGATAGGCAATTTTTACAATACTCTTTATGAGATGGTACATGTCACAAAGATAATTTCTGCATTTCATCATTAAAAGAAAATTGAAAAAAAGTCTGGGATACAGTTTCAGGCCAATGTAGATCAACTTGTTTCTCAGACCAGATCTACACTACAGAGTTTTGTTAGCATAGCTACGTTGCCAGAGGTGGGAAGAAAGTCTCATTTCGCCATTATAGCTTAGATTGTTTGGGAAGGTGAATTATCGAGGCCAACAAAAGATCTCCTTATACCAGTGTAAGCAAGGTTTCTACTACAGAGATCTATCAGTATAGCCATACTATTACACATCACAGTTAAGTCTTCTTAGTAGACACTAACCCTTAGACAAGATCTTTCTGGCTGAAATGAAGGCCCTAGACATGTTAGGGTGACTACTCAGCATAGCTCCCATAGGGAGCGATGCATATGATTACTGATTTTTTTAGGCAAAATTCATGGCCCATCAATGAACAGTCACTCAGTAAACCTATAGTACTTTGTTCCTGGACCCCATGTGTCTTTCCACAGGCTAAAGTTCTCACACAGAATGCAAAACTAAATTAAAAGATCTGAACACACAATTTAATTCTTTAACTGGTGCATCATAAGAACATAAGAATGGCCATACTGGGTCAGACCAAAGGTCCATCTAGCCCAGTATCCTGTCTGCCAACAGTAGCCAGCGCCAGGTGCCCCAGAGGAGGTGAACCGAAGACAATGGTCAAGCGATTTGTCTCCTGCCATCCATCTCCCGCCTTTGACGAAAGGCTAGGCACCATACCTTACCCCTTGCTAATAGCCATCTATGGACCTAATCTCCAAATATTTATTGAGCTCTTTTTTAAACTCTGTTAGAGTCCTGGCCTTCACATTATCCTCTGGCAAGGAGTTCCACAGGTTGCTGGTGCACTGTATGAAGAAAAACTTTCTTTTATTAGTTTTGAACCTGCTACCCATTAATTTCATTTGGTGTCCTCTAGTTCTTATATTATGGGAACAAGTAAATAACTTTTCTGTATTCGCTTTCTCCACACCATTCATGATTTTATATACCTCTATCATATTGCCCCTCAGTCTCCTCTTTTCTAGACTGAAAAGTCCCAGTCTCTCTAGCCTCTCCTCATATGGGACCCGTTCCAAACCCTTAATCATTTTAGTTGCCCTTTTCTGAACCTTTTCTAATGCCAGTATATCTTTTCTGAGGTGATGAGACCACATCTGCACGCAGTACTCAAGATGTGGGCGTACCATAGTTTTATAAAGGAGGAAGTAAGATATTCTTCGTCTTATTTTCTATCCCCTTTTTTAATTATTCCTAACATCCTATTTGCTTTACTGACTGCCGCTGCACACTGCGTGGATGTTTTCAGAGAACTATCCACTATAATTCCAAGATCCCTTTCCTGATCTGTTGTAGCTAAATTTGCCCTCATCATATTGTATGTATAATTGGGGTTATTTTTCCCAATGTGCATTACCTTACACTTACCCACATTAAATTTCATTTGCCATTTTGCTGCCCAATCAGTCAGTTTGCTGAGATCTTTTTGAAGTTCTTCACAGTCTGCTTTGGTTTTCACTATCCTGAACAGTTTGGTGTCAAACTTTGGCACCTCACTGCTTACCCCTTTCTCTAGATCATTGATGAATAAGTTGAACAAGATTGGTCCCAGGACTGACCCTTGGGGAATGCCACTAGTTACATGTTCCATGTGAAAAGAGGGGGGAAAAGGTAATGCAGAACAGAGATGTGCACCAGTTATACCTTTCAGCCTTCCTCAGCACTGTTAATTAGACCACTGCATAGGGGTTCTTTTGGCCAGCGCTCAATGGCTGAAAAGAGATGGGCCTGGCTAGCAGTGCGTCACAGAGGTAAATCTGTGCAGTGCCTGGGAAGTGTAATTCCCTGCTCAGGCACAAGGTTTGCTCACACTAGCGCATTACAATAATCGCATGGCTGCGGTGGGACAAGCGGCACCTCAGACCAGATGGCTACTTTTCAGCCTGGGCTGGAGCAGACAGTACCTTGACCATGACCCAAACTGCAAATAACGTATTCCCCCAGTGCACACAGTGCCTGAGAGGCCAGTTAGATCTGCTGAACTTCAATACTTGTGGAACTGGGGCTACTAGCTATTAGCAGCGTGGGAGAGCTGTAATCCACAAGGCTTTATTAAACACAACCAGAGTGCCGTCCATACTCCACCTCTGATCCTTCCCTCACCAACCCAGGTCCTGCCTTAAGCTTGACCTGCTTTCTCCAGGAAGGAGCCAAAGCCTGACTGTCGGGGCCCAGGCTGCATGCGTGTAACTGACAACAGAAACGGCTTCCTTTAAAAAAAAAATGTTGGCCATTTGAACATATTTGATGAGGAAAGAATTAACACCTGAATATGGAAACCACAGTGATAGTTTTACACAGTCACGTCTCACAGAATCACACTGCCATTGGAGAGAGGGCCACTTTGTACACCCAAATGACCTTCAAGGCACCCAAGCAAGGGATCCAAACTGGTAGGGGCTCTACTTCCCTCTGCACATGAACCCGGGGCCTCCTTTTCCAAAACTGGGCAGCTACACATGGAAAAAGCTAACCACAGTCACAAAAACGCCTGTAGTCCTGGGCTGTGTCTACACGTGCAAGCTACTTCGAAGTAGCGGCGCCAACTTCGAAATAGCGCCCGTCACGGCTACACATGTTGGGCGCTATTTCGAAGTTGAAATCAAGGTTAGGTGGCGAGACGTTGAAGTCGCTAACCCCATGAGGGGATGGGAATAGCGCCCTACTTCGAAGTTGAACATTGAAGTAGGGCACGTGTAGATGATCTGCGTCCCACAACATCAAAATAGCGGGGTCCGCCATGGCAGCCATCAGCTGGGGGGTTGAGAGACGCTCTCTCTCCAGCCCCTGCGGGGCTCTATGGTCATCGTGTGCAGCAGCCCTTAGCCCAGGACTTCTGGCTGCTGCTGCCGCAGCTGGGGATCCATGCTGCATGCACAGGGTCTGCAACCAGTTGTCAGCTCTGTGGATCTTGTGTTGTTTAGTGCAAGTGTGTCTGGAAGGGGCCCTTTAAGGGAGCGGCTTGCTGTTGAGTCTGCCCTGTGACCCTGTCTGCAGCTGTTCCTGGCACCCTTACTTCGATGTGTGCTACTCTGGCGTGTAGACGTTCCCTCGCAGCGCCTACTTCGATGTGGTGCTGCCAACGTCGAAGTTGAACGTCGACGTTGCCAGCCCTGGAGGACGTGTAGATGTTATTCGTCGAAATAGACTATTTCGATGTCGCTACATCGAAATAAGCTATTTCGATGTAGTGTGCATGTGTAGACGTAGCCCTGGACTCTCAGCTGGCCACTGTTCCGTCGTCAGTTTCTCGGGTGCGCATCTGCTGTACTTTTAAATAATAAATCCCTAACCTCTAAAGAACCTGAATCCTTCATTTTCCCAGCAAACTTTATAAAAGGAGATAGGCATAAAAGAGGCAATTTCATTCAATTCACCCAGTGTTTTCCTTTTTCAATTTAACATCCCAAACATCTGTCCAATCTACCCTGGCACTGACAAGCAAGCTGAGCCTCAGCCGTTGCAAGCAATGAGAGTAATTACAACCCTGAAGACAGCTTCAAGCTGCCATTCCTGTTTCCATGGAAATAAATCCTGAATTACCAAAAACAGAGCATGGCACTTTACAGGTTCGGAGCTAGCGAAAAGCGCATCAGCTCAGGTGTGTGGGGATTTTTTTTCCTTACACAATAGACTCAGCAATAGTAAGGACTCGTGTGACTTTAAGCAATGAGACAGAAAAGGAATGGAGCGCATGCTTGTGAAGATGCTTACAGGACAGCTGCGCAGACTGAAGTCCTTAGTTTAGCCTGTTCTCTGCCTATAACATATGGCAGTATAGATGCCCGAGAATGGGTGCTGATTCCTTGGATGCTCCAAGGCTGGATGACCAGTGTTTCCACTAATTTTTCCATCCCTGGGTGGAATACATTTTGTTATGTGCACCAAGATGTGTGGATACACACCACTAACAAATACATGGTCACCACCAGGGTTGTGGGTATTCTGCTAATCAGCTGGGCAGCACCTGAATCTCTCCTGGATGGCCGCCCAAGCACTCAGCTTACAGGGAACATGGTGGAGGACTCATGGAAAAAAAATCAGTTTGTGTTTAGCACCCACAAGCAGCCCGTTCTCCCTCTCCCCTCCAGCACCTCCCATCCACCACTGACCCCACTGATCAGCTCCTTCCTTGCCCTCCCAGTGCCTCCTGCCCACTGTGACCAGCTGTTTTGCAGGGTACAGGAGGTGCTAGATGGAGGGGGAGGAGTGAGGTGGGGTGCACTCAGAGGAGATGAAACTAGGGAGGGGTAGGAAGAGGTGGTACGGGGATCGGGGCCTGGAGAGAAGGGTTGGGGTGTGGAGAGCTGGGGCAGGAAGAGGTGGGGCAGACATGAGAGCTTGGCGGAAGCTGGTACATAAGGCAGGCCTGGGAATTTGAGCACCCTGGTGGCACAGAGGAAGCCACACTTGTGCTCTTGAATGCTGCAGTATTTCGGTTTCATTCTGGTTGTTGGCTTGGTGAGTGAGTGCTGGGCAGCCTGTGCTATATGGGTTAGTCTGTACCATCTGGTGGTGCCTTCTCACCTGAAAAACTCTATCCACAGACCCGGTGCACCGTAAGTAACAGCAGAAAGCTTTCCCTCCCTCCTAAATATTCTGAAGCACACCCGGGGTGTTCACAGTCTGGTCAAAACGGGGCCTCCCTCATGGGAGTTAACCAAACAGGCCAACTTGTGTTAGTGCCAAGGGTCCTGCCGGTGTCTGAGACTTGGATACTTTCCCACTGGTACTGGACTGAGATAAATCTTGTTGTAAGACATGTCATTATGCAGTCCATTAGCGTTCAAAATGATTGTACCTGCAGAGGGAAACTTTATAAGCTGTGAACTTACATGTTATTCCTCTTACGTAATATATATAAAATTTACATACTGTGTGTGTGTGTGTGTGTGTGTGTGTGTGTGTGTGTGTATTCTCAGTATGTTAATTTAGTGCGTTCTTCAAAAAAATACTAATTCTTTCTTCTTCCAGGCAAAAAAGCTCTTTAGTACATATGGTTAGGCTACAAAGTTACCTGAAAAATGCATGAGAGCAGCTGCCAAAGTATGTGAAAAACAACAAATGCATATTTTGTCTGCCATTGCCTATCTGCAAGTCCATACTAATGAGAAACAGAGACAGGCACAAAGACGGAGAGATCTAAAGTATGTGTCACGACTCCAGCCTGAGTCAGTAGCACTTCAGCTGGTTGAGAATTTTCCACTGGAGTTTTTTCCAGGGGAAACTTTAATTGCTGCAAAATGGAAATTTTCCACTGGAAGACTCTGATTTTGCTGAAATTTGATTGTCTGTTGGGAAAAGTCTAAACTATTACACTTAATGTCAGGTCAGACAGATCCGCATCAAAACTCTGCAGCCTTTCAAAGTGAACAAAAACAATTCTTTTGCATGGGGAGGGAGGGATAAGATTTCCTCTAAAGTGTGTCATATGCTGCAGTGCCTCACAGGGTTAACATAGAAGTCCCGTATTTGAACTTTCCAAAAAGAGGACACTCTTTAGAGGAAGTATATCTGTACCAGGATCCACCAACTCATGTTGCATCAACGTGTTACGTATAAACTATATATAACACATTAATACAATT
The DNA here is from genome assembly GCF_033958435.1 of Carettochelys insculpta. Taxonomy (NCBI): domain Eukaryota; kingdom Metazoa; phylum Chordata; order Testudines; family Carettochelyidae; genus Carettochelys; species Carettochelys insculpta. The sequence goes on along the minus strand of NC_134147.1, from coordinate 45,550,452 downwards.
TGAGCCTATATACCATGTTACAGTGAGTGAGGCTGGACGGGAAGCGCCTAGTATTTGGATGCATGAACCTGTCCCCATCCACACTGCAAGCACCGGTGGTGGTAACACAAGGCTCGGCAGGGACGGCAGTGGGGCTCAGCTGCATCTGAGCTGCTTGCTCTGAAGCAGGTCTCTGGCTACTGATTAATTCCTGCTATCTCTGGGCCAGCCCCTGGCTCCAGCTTTCAGGTTACCTCAGAAAGATCAGTGAGGTTCCCCACAACACACATATTGCCAGGGCCCAGCCAGTGTTTGCTGAAGAGATAAAACAAGTAGTATGTTGTTTTAAATACCTCGTCATCTCCAACATGTTTGCCGGTTGCGGTAACATTCGGCTTTTTATGTGACTCACTAGAGATAGAGCCTGAGATTTACTGTCCTTTTGTTTCAGGCTTAAACATGTCAAGCCTTCAGTCCCGGTCCGAGACACCGGGAACAGAGCACGCTTTAAATGGGATGGCCTGAAAAATGTTTTAAAATTGTTCCAAAAATGGCTTATTTTATGGACTTTCCTCCTTCCCCTCTGATGTGTATAAGGGTCTTTCTACAAGAGGAAAACTGATAAAGGCCCCATGGATGCTGGGACAGAAAGGAAAGGTCTGTGGACTTGGGCCAGATCTGATTGCATGACTAGTACTTACTCAGATAATAAAGGGGAGATACTGAAACCAGATATTGAAAAGGCTTTCAGAGGCACAAAGGAAACATCAAGGAGTGAAAGTGTGCTTACTTAGAGATGCACTTCAGTTCCAGTAACATTACATATTGAAAGAACACCAAATACACTAACTGCCAGACGCAGAGAATCATAGAATCCTAGGGCTGGAACGGACCTCAGGAGGTCACAGAGTCCAGCCCCCTGCCTAAAGTAGGATCAACCCCAACTAACTCATCCCAGTCAGGACTTTATCAAGACAGGACTTAAAAACCTCTAGGGATGGAGATTCCAACACCTCTCTAGGTAACACATTCCAGTGCTTCACCACCCTCCTGGTAAATAGTTTTGCCTAATATCCAACCTATACCTCTCCCTCTGTAACTTGAAACTATTGCTCCTTGTTCTGTCACCTGTCACTACTGAGAACAGCCTCTCTCCGTGCTTTTTAGAACCCCCCTTTAGGAAGTTGAAGGCTGCTATCAAATTGCTTCTCACTCTCCTCTTCTGCAAACTAAATAAACCCAAATACCTCGGCCTCTCCTCATAGGTCATATGTTCCAGCCCCTTAATCATTTTGGTTGCCCTCTGCTGGACCCTCTCCAGTGCATCCACACCCTTTCTGTACTGGGGGGCCCAGAACTGGACGTAATACTCCAGATGTGGCTTCACCAGTACAAATAAAAATAGAATTCAATCAGACCCATGGTCTATGTAATCCAGAATCCCGTCTCTGACAGTGGTCAACACCAGCTGCTGCAGAAAGAGGAACAAGAAACCTTGCAGAGAGGGAATAATATGTCCCAAACCCCGTTAGATCTCTTCCCGATCCCTCAGAGTCACTGATTGTTTTAAAACCTGAGGCATGCAGTTTAACAGCTTGCTCAAAATTTGTTAGCATTACATTCTAACAAGTCTATGGATTACCACACTATCCAGAGATGTGCAATTTTCAAGAGGGAAACGTCCCTTAAGACTCCAGCGTTTGTACTGTGTGGCCAGGTGGATTTATTTTCCCCTCAGGATTTTCTTCTACAATTTATGTGCTGCAGCCAATGCGTCTAGATGCAAAGGGAATCACAAAGGGATAAACTCTGAGGGATGTAGTGTCCACTTGCTCAACTGCCATTTACATATTTGCAAGCTCTGTGCATGAATCAAAGGGGGACTTCTAAAATGCTCAAACACCTGAACATTTCCATTGAAAACCACATCATGTAGCTTAAGCAACACAGATCAATACTGCAGCTAGAAGGAAAAAGTCATACAGCACATTTCTCAGTTTATCAATTGTAGGTACCGTTTGGCATATTTTAACAGAAAAAGAAAACAGGGAATAGATGTCCACAGCCCCGACACGAGGTCAGGAAAGGCAGCATCATCTGACAGCTGACCTTGGATTAGAAACAAAGAGAACTGGGCTTTGTTCCAGGGTCTGCCTTTATGTTTGCTGACCTGTGGCAAATCATTTGACTGCTATGTGACTCTATTTCTCCACCTTTAACACAGGGGCAGTTATACTTAACCCACCCTTCCAGAGCATATCAAGGTGGCCAGACGAAAGGTGTGAGCAAAGTGCAGAATACTATAATTATCACTCACCTTTAGATAGGTCAGAGAAGAGAAAAATAAAACTGAGCATGTTTGTCAACATAGAAGTCATTTCCTTGGCTCTTACATGGATCTATCCGTGGTGAACGTCTCTGTCCATAATTAGCCTTTTGGCCCCTTGTGGCAGGATTTCCTGATGTATTAGGACCCTTTTTCAAGAGCACTGGACACACTGGCACCAATCCTAGAGGCTGAACACCACAACGCTTTTTGTTGGGATACTAAAGGAAGAGTTCAGCATCTTAGGGAGCAATTTCTGAGTCCTTGTCTATACTGCCATGGGCCATCGACCCAAGTTATGCAACTTCAGCTACATGAATAACTGTACTGAAGTTAATGTACTTAGAGCTGCTTACTAGGGTATTTTCGCTGTGGTAAGTTAACAGCTGACCATCTCCCATCGACTCTGCTTACTCTTCTGGTTTTCAGGGAGTACCACTGTCAATGGGAAAGTCCTTGGCAGTTGTATTATCATGTCTATACTAGATATGATAAATCAACCCCCTGCTGGACTGATCACTACCTGTCGATCCAGTGGGCAGTGAAGGTATGCCCAGGATCTGCACGATACAGTTTACAGTGATGCCAGTATAGCAGCCACAAAAATAATCTAAATCATTGTGCTAAGCAGATTTAGTCGGCTTTTCTAAGTATGAGTCCATCTCAAAGTATTAATTGCATTAGTCGTCTGCAGGGTGAGAGCCAGGCTGGTATCAGGATATGAGACGCACAAGGTGGGTGAGGTAGAAGAAAAATTCTGGGTAAGCTCAAAATCTTCTCCCTCTCTCTCATCCACTTACATTGGTCGGATAAAAATATATTACCCAACACAGCTTGTGTCTCCAACTGCATTAGTGGCAGTATACTGAGAGCTCTGGAAAGCAGAAAGAGACTCAGTCAACCAGGGAAATAAATAGTTTGCTGATACCAATATGTATATATCAGATAAGCTCCAGTCAAAACAGCTTCTGAATATATTGTGTACTACTTAAACCACATGTGAAAACTGCATTGTTACCTCTGTGTTCAGCTGTAGTGGCATTAAATAGCTAACAAACCTTTCTGCCACACCCTTTTAGAGAGTGCCTGATTCTGCTGTGGCATCTGAGAGCAGGGACAGTCTAAATTCAATATCCACTCTGGGCACCGACATGATTAACCATGTGTAACACTGACAGACCCAGGTTGCTGGCACCAGTGATTGAACCTGCAATCAGAGGGGCTAAAGCCCTGTGTTCTACCACATGAACTAAAGGCCAGCTGGCTCTCAGCCAAGGCTATGGAGCAGAGACTTCACTCACACCAGTACAAGGTCTCAGTGTCCTACATGTTTCCCTGGGCAGAGAAAGCACATCCCAAGCTTCTGAGACCTTCAACCCAGACAAGCCCCCAATTGTAACGCCAATCAGGTTGCCAGCACCAGGACTGAACCTGTGATTATATGAACTAAAGCCTTTTGCTCTACCACATGGGCTAAAGGGCAACTGGCTCTCAGCCAAGGCTGTAGAGCAGAGACTTCACTCACCCTGGTATGAGGTCTCAGTGCCTCTGGGTACAACATATGTAGACATGCTCATATACAAGTCACAGCATAGCTCCCTGTGATCACCGCCTAGAGAGGTGGTGGATTCTTCATCTCTAGGGCCATGTCTACACTAGCCCCAAACTTCGAAATGGCCACACAAATGGCCATTTCAAAGTTTACTAATGAAGTGCTGAAATGCATATTCAGCGCTTCATTAGCATGCGGGCGGCCGCAGCACTTTGAAATTGACGCGCCTCGCCGCCGCACGGCTCGTCCCGACGGGGCTCCTTTTCGAAAGGACCCCACCTACTTCGAAGTCCCCTTATTCCCATGAAGTTTACTAATGCTGAATATGCATTTCAGCGCTTCATTAGTAAACTTCGAAATGGCCATTTGCGTGGCTATTTCGAAGTTTGGGGCTAGTGTAGACACGGCCTAGAGGTTTTTAAGTCCTGGCTTGATAAGGTCCTGGCTGGGATGACTTAGTTGGAGTTGATCCTGCTTGAAGCAGGGGGCTGGACTCAATGACCTCATAAGGTCCCTTCCAGCCCTATGATTCTATGATCTTTTGTGCTCTCATGTGAGGGTTACTATTTTTTTTCCCCCACACATCCAAAGATGTCAGTCCAATATGGCAGGCAAACACATTTTTTAAAATTACATTTATTGCACATTCATGTGAATTGACAATCAACAATGTTATACTATTTTATTCACAGGAAACTATCAATAAATACCTCAAACAGGTCACTTAGAGAAAGACTGAAGTTATACTTCTAATTAACATTAATGAGAGACAAGAGTCCAACCATGCTAATCTAACTCATTAGCATGTATCAGTTCCTGTCACAGTCACAGTCTGTGTATCTTTGCTAGGAAACAAACACACAGACTAGCTTTGCAACAATACAGTCCAATGGAATCAAATTAGCAATTTACCAACCAACTGCACTGAAGCACTTTAAGGGACGTCATATGGCGCAAATAATCACTCCAAAGAGAGGGCTGAGAGGTCTTCAGAAATCTAGCAGCTCAGCCAGCTGGTCCTGTTAAGTTTAAAGGCAGGCCAATGGGCTGGCAGAACTGTGTCCAAAGATCATTTCTCAGACTGGCATACTAATGAAAATGAAAAGGGCTGAACGAAAATGAACGGAAAATGAACAGGGTAGTAGGGGCAGCATTTTAAAATGTGCTAATTATCTGTACCGCAATGGGCCATTCCACATGGAACAGACAGATGAATATTACTTTTGCACATACACCCTTTATTTGTTCATGTGAAATATCTTTCATTTCCCCTACGCTCTGTACAGAGACTCAATGAGCCCAAGGCATCTCAGGCTAGAGCCACACTACCACGGAAGATCAGCCCATTCAGGGTTGATCTTCCAGAATTTCCTTTTGTGCATGCACAAAATGGTGTCTTCCAGAGTCCAAGTCAACCCCGGAACTCCTCATGAGCAGCGAAGGAAGGTCAATGGGAGAAATGTTCCCGACCTTCCTCCATGTAGACAGAAATTGAAGTCGACTGCTGATGAGTCGAGTTTAGCTACACAATTGGTGTAGCTAAAATTGCATGTTGGTGGTTGACTTCTATGTCTGGACGTAGCCTCAGTGGTGCTAAAGGATGTCCCTCAGTTCTCCCTCTGAAGGTCTCTATTTATAGCTTTCAAATGCTGGCAGGTCTCTCTCGCTCTCTCTAATTGGCATCCATCTTAAAACAACCAAACAAAAACAAACAAACCACCACCCGCTAACTTGAGTTCAGCAGTACTGAGCAGACTTTCTGCGGTAGAGGGGCACTTGGGTACATGGTTCCTAATGGACTGTCAATGGGAACTAAGCCCTTAACTCCCAGTTATGCCTTTCGAAGTCTCCCACAGGCCCTGCAAAAACCCAGAGTTTTAGTAGGAAGCATTAATGAAGAAACAAGAGATTGGGAAAGGAGAGAAACCCCCTGTCAGGGCTGACACTAACTGAATTATTTGCAGCTGGGAAGAAACAGCCTCTGAGGAGAAGACGTCCCATCACTGCTTATTGCAGGGTTCTGCCCTCTACCTCGTGGGTGCGGCCAGAGATGGAGATGGGGCTCAGTGGGCCATGGAGCTGACCCATCTGGCAATTCTGATCTTTCTATCCAAACAAAAAGAACACAAATACATGTGGTTTTATTTTTGTCCTTTGGGGATGGTTTCTCCTCATGTTCACTGCTGTACGGCTAGGGACTGCTTCCAGCCAATCACCAGTATCACTGGGTACCCCAACCCCAATGAAATGACCAGTGCAGCCTTCCCCAGTTTCAAGCACTGGGGCCCTTTTCAGCCTGCTAGTGACCGTGCATACTAGAAGCATGCACTCAGGCAGCTATGCTGATAGCTGGTTAAAATCCCTAGCATAGATGAAGTTTGAATTGAGAGGACAAGCTGGCTCCAAATGCATGTCTGCTTTGCCCACAGTCTGGTCACAGAGACAGGGATCAAAAGCTACACCACGCCTCCAAGAAAAGTCTCCTTGGGCAAAGACCCTGGGGATTCCACTCCTGGGGTTGCCAGTATGTACAAGGCAAGGAACTCATGTTTAAAATGCTCATTTGAGGATCGCCAGAACATTCCTCTTGTCCACCAGGAACAGAGCACCTAACATGCTCAGAGGTCAGGCACCAATGTTAGAGCTACTAGGCTCTATGCTGTTAGAGGGGTGCTTGACCAATTCACAGCTCGAGCATCCCAGTCTGAGAGGGATTAAACATGTAGGGGTAGTGTACAGCCTGTGAGGTGTGAATGGCAGGTGGCACTCTTGCATTGCTCCATAGTAATGTGCCTCAATGACCCTGGCTGCTAACATACTCCGAAAGAAGATTCAGCAAGCAGGGGAGCTTCACAGCTTTCACCTCAGGGAGCATGGTGGCCAGAGACTGCCAAGGGGTTTCTCTGTATGCTGCAACCCATAACTGAGCGTGCTGGTCAGAACAGAGAGGGACGTGCTACAGCTAAGACTAGACTCTGGTTTATGTGCTATTAGCACGTTGTGAATATTTGTTTGCAACAAACGCTCTTGTGTGGAACACCACAAAGTGCTCAAGAGCAAAGGAGGAGGGTAGTTTGAGATGCTGGGAACTAATGGGAGGTGGAGGGTCACGTGAGGCGATTTACTATCCCATCAGAGCACTCCTCTGCTGGCTGGCTCTGTGCGTTCTCCTTACCAGCAGCTATGGAATAAAAGGAGGAAATGCAGGTGATGACTGGGGAAAGAAGGAAATAAAAGCCATCTCAAGGTCTTGAGAACAGCTCTAGGCCAGGCTTAACATCTGGCGAATTACAATGAACAGTGTCTGAGTTCAGATTTCCAGCTGCAGATTCTGACCCTCACAGAGACACTTATGAAATAGCTCAGCTCCTTCTGTTGAGGGCCAATGCTACAATTTTGGAGTTTGTCAAGCGGAACTTTATACGAAGTGCCTTCCCCTTGTCGGCTAGGAGGGTGACCATACAGATTCAACACAGGAAAGTAACTGACAGGAGAATTTCCACGTGCAGTGACAAAAATACCCCGCTCTCAAAAGCCCAGCTGCAGTGCGGAGTACTGAGGAGGGATGAAATAAACCCAGCAGAACAGGCCTTCCTCTGTGCTTTACAACTCAAGCTGACTGCAGGGGATATTGTATGCAAGGCAGGGGCTCGGTAGCCATTTGCAACTGGTACAGCACCAGCTCCCTCTCCTGGCAGTACACTCTTCTCCACCTCCACCCCGCTGCCGCCGGTCAGAAGACCTCATGGACAACCACTGGCCTACAGTGGTGAGGCTTGCTTCGGCATGCCTGGGGCCCAAAGTCGAGAGGGAAGGGTAATCTGCATTTTGGTGCATGCGTTAGGCAAGGATGGTCTGGTGGATGAAGTGCAGGACTGCTACACATGGAGGTGCTCCCAGCCCCATAGTAGGAGTAAGGGTGACTAACATCAGAGTCTCAGTTAAAAGGCACCTCCTGTCCAGTTGAAGCCTGGTGTATGGCTGCCTTCCAGACAGTCTGCCGCATCCATGCCTGTTAGAGACTCAACTAGGCAGGTGGCTACAATGGAGCCTCTGACCATCACAGCCCTTGGCGAGCCACTTGATGATCCTACAGCTAGCGTAGCAGTGACCCCACTGGCAGGTTTCAGAGGTAGCTCACGTGCCCCTCGCATTTACAACCCAATCCCCCATGTCGTTCTTTGGCCTGATCACTGGCGCACTAAATGACTGCATTTGCACGACTACCCAATGAGCCTCTTGCACTGTAGATTTTGAGGCTGATCTCATGATTTTTAGGCTTAGGGTAGGCATGACTCAAAATTTTTGAATGTGTGGGGATGGCCACAATAATTCAGATTCCTTAGCTGTGCAGTGGAAGTGTAAGGGCAAAGCTGTTCACATGCAAACCCAGATTCAGGCAGGACCTTGGCAGTTTCGCTCCTCAATCGAACTGGAGCAGGGACCTTTGCTCAAATGTCACTTTCAGACTCCAGGAAATGCTGCAGAGTGCAGTGCTTTATGCATCTCCTAGCAGGTGGGACCAGAACAGTAATGCTGTCTTACGAACAGCTCTCTGTTCCGTCAATCCAGAGCAAGTGCATTAACTGGTGTCCCTAAAGAATAACCAGGGATTGTCCAGAAAGAGGAAGTAGGCTAGCATGAAGGGAGATCCAGGTTAATGAAAACAAATGCTAAACTTTCTACTTAGAAAGACAGATGAAGTCACCTAGAAAGTAAATCCCTTTCTAAAGTCAATGGACCAACACTGTAGGAGAAGGGGAAATCATTGCTAGGGAGGCTGTGGAATCTCCATCACCAGAGATATGTAAGAGCAGGTTATATAGACATCTGTCTAGACAGCGCTTGGCCCTGCTGTGAAGGCAGGGGACTGGACTCAATAACCTCATGAGGTTGCTTCCAATTTTAGTGTTCTATGATTGTTCAGATGTACTTTGAGATTAGGGATTGACGATTACCTACAGAAACAAAGAATCCAGGGCCTAGCACTAGAGGGCCCATCAACATGAACATCATCATCTTCTGGAGCATTTCCTGCTCCTTGAGATGATCACAAGACTAATCGCAGAACTACGTATCATTTGTGCTATCTTTTAAACTGCTGAGGCAGACACCAGTTTGTCCTCCCTATGGCTACAGCAGCCTGGCGCAGTTTGTGGTCACAAGCACTTCTGCGCACAGAGGAAACCTGCCAAGTCTTGTTCAGTTACTGCAGAGTGTGCTCTGAACCAGGATATGTTTGGAGTTGCTCTGCCCATTTGCTAAATAAATCCTTCTTTTGTACAGTCTGTGGCCACAAACCACATTATTAGCCAGAGTTGTAATGCTCATTAGGGCCTTTTTCATGGTGACACATTTCTCTCCCTCTTCTTTTTTAAGTGACTGAAATGGAAAAAGGGAAAAATGAAAAGAATTAATGTATTCAGGAGGGAAAAACGTGGCACAGAAAATAGCCTGTCTCACAAATGGAAATGTAAAGAACTGCCAACGAGGGCAAGCGACTGGACAGCAGAACTGCCTCCAGTAATCAACTGAAGGAGGAGAACAGAAAATGGTACAACAGTCATATTTCCTGGGCACAAATTACCGAAACGAGGGGAGAAAGTGACAAAATCATTTCATTCTCTGTGCAGCGGAAAGGCTGAGATCTGAGTCTTCCTTCGAAATAGCTCGGAGGTTATTTTTACTCTGTAGTAAGAGTTCTGCACAATCTGCATTCAGAGGATCCCTAAACTTTCCCTCTGACGCTGTGTCTTCACTGCCTAAAAGACAGAGAACTTAGAAGATAATATGTGTTAGCTGTCCTGCTGCAGAATCCTAGTGGAGATGAGGCATGCATATTATTTATCATGAGGGAGCTAGGTGAGGTCAGCACTGTGCCTTGCAGATGGCCGACCTCACCTAATTACCTCATGATAAACACTTGTGTCCCCTAGTATTTTACAGCAGGCTAGGGAGCCTGAGGTTGTTATCCAGCAGTAAAACGTCACTGCTTTTAGCAGTGGAGACAAAGCTGCAGTTAATCAAAACCCAAAACAAGCTGGCTCAGACAGAGAAGCTGCAATTACAAGTTGGATGGACAACAGCAAAGCTTCAAATCATGGTCAGTGGTCGACAAATGGTCATAGATGCGAGGGCCAAAAGGAAGTGATGTGATCTTTTAGCTTGACCTCCCTTAGTAAATAGGGCAGAGAACTGCCCCAAAATCACTCCTAGAACAATTCTCACACAGAGGAAGACAGAGCTGCCCAGATCAGGTTTAAAGCCTACAACTGTGATCCCCTTCCAGGTCTATTGAGCTCCTCTTATCTCACTTCCTCCCATAAATCACTGTGCCTTATGGGCCCCTCTTTACCGCCCACTACCCCATACGTGCAGGCAGAAGGGCTGAAAAAGAGGGGAGAATGGAGTGGAAGCCCAGAGACCTTGCTTGCCCAACCAAGGGTACCACATGCAGCAAGGATTAGATAGTAAATCTTGTCTCCCTGAACTCATGGAGTGGTCTACGGGGCTCAGGTATGAGAGAGAGTAGTAGGACTTGGCTACTTCTCAGCCATGAGCTTCACAACCATGCCCAGGTGAGAGGAAATCCAGCACAATCTCAACAAGCTAATTTGGGTAAAATGTTCACCTCTTGTGCATGAGAAATTCAGATACTCCTGTGTTTTCCTGCCAGATGCACTGAAGTGCACTTCTCCTCACACGGACAAGCTGGCAGTATTAAAAGACTAGCTTACCTGACATGCGTTGTACAGCAGCTGATGCTCAAACTTCTTGATTCCCAAGATGTTCTGAAACATTTCGTACAGTTGTTCCTTGCTGAGGATCAGCTCCGAGGCAGCACTGGCGGTCATCCTGGCTTGCTGTTTGCGGGGATCCTCTTCGCCACGGTAAATTGCATCGAATTTTGCCATCCAAGAGCTGAGAACTGTCTCCTTGCTGAGGCCATCGATCTCGGGCAAGCTGCGCACTCTCTTCTCAATGTGCTTCTTGAAAACTTCCCGTGAGTCGTTTGCAGAGCAGCCCCCACTCTGCACCATCCGGGCAACACGGTCACTTTTCAGAAACACCTGCAAGGAAAGAGAGGCAGGCAGGGGAAAACAGTGACTCAGTCTTTATAGTCGCCAGTTAATGCAAAGCATCATTAAAACCATGTTTGTCTGCAGGAAATACTGCAGGCCACAGAGCTACTTTATTTATACATTACTTCCCAATTTCCCATGCGCTGCTAGACTACAAAGGGCACGTTTGGACTTTGAGATGCAATGAAGCCCGACTGCTAAGCAGAAACACTTTGATATAATCAGGACTTCACCTAATGTCACAGGCACATTGCACCAAATACATAAGTAATGCTCCGGGTGCAGGGGTGTGTTTTAGATCTGGCTGCTGTTGCAACAAGAGCGCCATGATGCACCTCCAATCACCAACCCAAATTGTGCTGTCACTGTGAGCACAGATTAATTCCTCTGAAATCAGGGGAGGCAGGCAGTTTACGATGCTCCAAAGAGTCGCCAGCCATCTGACAATGCACAATGAGATCAGCGGTGCAGAGGTGCTCAGGAGGTTGGAATCTCGGAGCAATGCTGGGGGTGGAAAGGGGAGGGAGCTCCGGCGGGAGGCGAAGTAGTCAAAATGAGCAGGGTAAAATTTCGCTGTTGCACGGCTCTGGAATTTATCACTTGGCTAAACCTGGCCTCACCGGCCAGAAGCCTTAGCTGGTGTGAGACCAGCAGTCCAGGGAGCAATGCTGATCTACACCAGCTGGTCCACGTGGTATTTGCATGTTACAGACAAGCTGGTAGCCCACACCTCTGCTTTCTTCCTTGTCTTCTGTGTGGTTCCTTTGATGGAAGAAGCTGCTCTAAAAACTGAATGGGAAGTCTTGCCATTTAGCGCCTTCAACCCTAATGCATTTTAATGTAATTTTAATGCATGGTGCTAACTTGACAGCTAAAAGATACAGCATCACAGGGGCTGAATGTTGGTGGGCTACCCCACTGCCCCAGCAACAGCAAAGACACGGCACCCTGAACAAGAACACCAGCCTTCCATCCCCTGGTACAACGGCAGCATGCAAGCAGGTGCCAAATCCCCTTCCCAGCCCCAGCCCAGAAGAGACGGGACCCAACAGAGCCCACAGGGCAGACAACAGTGAACTGCTGAAGCAAATATTTAAATAAAATAAGTTACCCCAGAGACAGGGCACTGCTTTAGAACTGGCCACTTGGTTAAACCCATCGCACGAGGTATGGGCTGGCAGTCGGTCTGTATCTGTTTCCTCTCTCACGCTTTCTTTGATCTGTGTGTCTGAGCACACAGAGGGCAGGCAAGGTCGACGAAAGGCATTTGGTGCTGTGACAGCCACGACATTAAAATGTCTCTTCCCAACAGTTCATTCTTAAGCACCCGTCAGCACTGCCCCCTAACCCACAGAGATGGGAGAGATTACAAGATGAAGAGAAGGATGCACCCAGGAAAGAGAAGTATCAGAGAGGTAGCTGGGTTAGTCTGTATCTGCAAAAACAACGGGAAGTCCTGTGGCACCTTATAGACTAACAGATCTATTGGAGCATTAGGTTTCATGGGCAAGACCCAATTTGTCATGCATATGACGAAGCAGCTCTTTGCCCATGAGACGCTTATGCGCCAACAAATGTGTTAGTCTATAAGGTGCTACAGGACTTCTTGTTCTCTTTCTGGGAGAGATAATTGCTCATGTAAAACCCTCCTTGAGGCAAAACAATACAGTTCCGTCTCTGAAGGTAGGTGGGCTGACGGCTTTCTCCCTGGAGACAGGCAGCCGAACTGAAAATTGCTGGGGCAGGGGCTTTGAAATCTCACAAAGAGACAATAGCTCTGGAACGGACAGCACTGAAATCTCCAGGGTGTTATGCCAAGCTCCAGCTGGGGTCCCTGAGGTCGGCTGTCATCCCATACCCTGCACAACAAAATTCCATTCAGCACTCTCTCCAGCACCTCTTTGGTTCAGGTTTTCTAATGGCTGCAAATTTTAATGATCTCTGTTTACTTGTCATCTCCTATTTAGCCAGTCACTCCCTGGTTGGCTATGCAAAAATTCCCAGTGAAGAGAGGAGACAGATCTGCAACTCTAGAAACTGGTAGGTGTAGATTGTATAACAAACCCAACGTGGTTTAGGGTAAACTATGACTCCACCCATCATGACACCAGCTTAACCTTCGGTCTGAAGGAAGTGGCAGAGCCCCACAGTAGGCTACCAAACTGAGCAGACCTCAGCAGACTGTCCTGCTGAGATAGCCAGCGAAAAACTGGTTCCTGCCTGCAGCAGCTGAACAACATAGGTAAAGGTAGTTCTGTGTAAAGAATGCCTTCTCAAACAACACCTTGTCCAGAGAGTCGTCGAATGCTCCCCTGTGCTGAGATTCTAGCCCTCCTCCTTCGAGCATAAGCAGCACTGCAAACCTTCTATCTAGGCCAGTGGGGGAAAGAAAGCAAAAGACAATTCCAATTAACAGACTGACAATTCCAGGCATACCTCAGAGCCAGGGGAACTAAATGCCACTTCGAAAAGCAGCATTTCAAGAGGTCTGCTTCAGCCAGCACATTTCTGATCAGCTGGTCCCGCCAACCGCAAATGACATGGGGGCTTGAGGTGCTGCACACCAGAAAACAATGAATGCAGCAAGCGAGGCAGAAAAGGGACATGGGGAGATACAAAGAGATGCTGACAAGTGGAACGGGAAATTGCTTTGTCACGAAGACTGAGCCATGAACTCTGCAGGTTCAGGGTTGTTCTGTATGAATAAGGCAGGCTGAGAATTATCACTGCAAAGTTCTAATGGGGGCACACGTGTCTGTGTTTATTAAAAGCAAACACTTCTTTCACTACCCAAGTCAGCTCTTCCTATTGTCAAATCCACCAGCTAACTCAAGGCCTTTCACAGATCCATGACAGCTCTCCGTCAGCTGCTGAGCAGGCAAGAGGGAATAAAGGAGGGCTGTCAGCTAGTTAGTGCTTTCAATTTCAACAGTGTGCAAACAGCTCCGCAACACACCCATTAAGCCAATTCCCAGGTAAAATGGCTATCTGAAGCAGCACTTACATCAAGGATTATGATTAATAATGGAAACCGGTAATGGGCGTGAGTAAGTGATGGTGTAATCAGGTAGCTGGATGTCTAAATGGCAGGGGCTGGGCATGGTCACATTGCAAGCCCAGAATCAATGGGTGTCCAGATAACAAGCAAGCCAGAGTGGCTCCCACCTGCACACGGAGAAAAGCTTTTCTTGCAGAAAGCCGGAAGTGCAATGCACATGACCCTGTAACCCCAGTGACTGCTGGAGGAGTGGTAGAGTGAGCTAGGGGGCTGGGCATTGTCCTTTGTTCCACTGCGGAATCCTTGCATGAAAAACTCCTGCTCCAAAAACCATTTCAGAACTTGCACCATTTGCTTCCACACAAACATCCTGAACAAAGAATCCTGTGGACAGGAGAAAGGCCAAGGAAGTTTTGCACTGCATGTTCAAAAAATGCGACCTCTTCTCTACCAGTGTCTGCTCTGCGGCCGGCTGAGCGGTGTGAGGCCAGGTGGCGGAAAGCTCATCAGATAAAAGGTGTTGGCTCCCTGCACTGCTGTTTGTAGAAATCTGCATGTCCCGGTGATAGTTGCAGTATTTCTACAGGCTTACCAATGTTTTGCAAGCCCTCCGTTGAAGCCTGCGCCGTTACTGGACTTCTCATCTGCTGGCAGTAGTGCAGATCCATCTGGTACACTAGGAAATGACCCCTCTTTCTTCACAAAATTACTGATCACACCTGCACAATGTGAATGATGGATGAGCCCATCGGCACTGACCAAGACAAGGAAGAGAAATGATATCAGACCTACCCCAGACCTCCCACACTGAATCTTTTCCCCTCTCACTCCCCTGTGGCAGAACTTTGGGAAGGGGACAAAATGCAGAGACCAGATTAAGCCGGGTGCTGCGTGGTAAGAGGAATCTTTCAAACCTCAAATACGGATCACAACCTGCGCTGGGATTGTCAATAATACGGTTTCTAGACAGACTAAAAAGAAGTTTCCCCTGTGCCCACAGCAAATCCTGCGATTCTTCTGGCAACTCACCCCCAGTTTGGGTGCGTGAATGTCTAATGTGTAACAGCAAACTGAAGGGACGTTCAAGAGGAAAGAAGGGCTGGGGAGTGGGGCTGAGGAGGAAGGCAGCCTCACGAAACAGACTGTTGATAAAAATACTACCAAAAGAACAGCAGATTAGTCAGCTGGTCAGATTTACTCACCTCGCCCCTCGCTCTAGTCAAAACCACCTTGTCTGCGTTTGTCACTACGAAGTTCCCCGCCGTGCTCCATAATAAAGGTCGGCCAACCTGGTCCTGCTGCCTTGTTTCTCTGTGGTGCCGCCCTCCCTTTGCAGTGCGGGTATGCGTCCAGTGCAGCTGGGAGCTGTCCCTGCACCAAGTCCAGACACTCCCACGCTACCTTTGATGGAGTTGGACAGCCCATAGCAGAGAAGCCGTGGCAGCACGGAAGACGTACGTGCCCTGGGTAAGATGGGTGGCTCGGCCTCGTGAGATTCCCAAGCAGTGTCTGCGCTAGCTGCAATCACAACTCCCGGCTGCTGTGGAGACGCACCCTAAATTTCCAAAGGACACGTGTGGGGAGCCAGCCCATCATTCATTTGGAGACTGCCCCTAAGCTAAGCTGTGTTTGGCAGCAACTCCTAGACAGCCAAGAAGACACCAACAGAAGACACAGTGGAGGGCGCAGTAGGTAGAAAGAGCCACATCAGACACATGCCATGGTTCAGCCTGGGTCTCGATGGCCGAGGAGCTGTGCGAGGCACATGCAGTTATGGAAGAGGTGTTCATGGTCTGTCAGTCAGGCAGTTGCAGGCAGAGGGGATCCTGGACCTCCTTGAAGGTGCCTGTGTTAAGCATTCGGCTGATGCTCTTTGCACAGCAAGAACTGCTGCTGTCAAAGGAGACTGAGCAGCACTTGGCCACTTGGCCAGGCAGTGTTGCCCACAGGGGTGTGCGCAGCTGACCAAAAGGGCACCGCAACCTGCTGGTGCTCTGCACAGGGACCCTGCCTGCTGCATCACCCAGTAAGAGGATCCAACATGTATCTCCCTCTGTGGCTGCCTAGCCTTGCTGCTGTGTGCATACAAGGCAGATTGGGAGCTCTTTCTCCCTACCTCCCTTTGAGCGGCTTGCACCCCACGGTGTGATGGTCATGGACCCTGGGCTGGAGGCACAATGCGGAGAGGGCAAAGAGCTCTCCTCCTCACACCTTAGGAGCTTGCCTTGCCCTGGGGGCACATGGGATATTAGTGCACCAACCTGTGACTCCAGGAAGGGGTTTGGTGCTTTATGGTTTTGGGGACCTGTACTTTCCAACTCATTGCCAAGAGCCAGGAACACAGGCCAGGAGTCTAACTCAATCAGGGAGCCAGTGTAGTCCAGTGGACAAAGTCAGAGTGTGGGGTTTATTCCCAGCTCTGCAACTGCTGGATGATCACAGGCCACTCACTGCCCCCCCCCCACCACCATGTCTCCGTTTCTCCACTGGTGAAACAGAGCTGCAGTGAGGATAAGAACTAGGTGTCATTGGCCCTGGACAAAAGCTAAACACAGACACCATCCAAAGGACACAATAAATAAAAAAGGAAAAGGAAGAGAAGTGGGAGGGGACATCTCCACCATTTGCATTGTGTACTGAGAAAGGAGGTTTGCTGCAAGGCAGCCAAGGCTTTGCTTGCCAGTTCCTTTTGGGTGAGAAGCACTCCAGGCATTGCAGTCTCCTGCCCATGCCACAGCGATGCGGAAAGCGTTCGCGGCCAGGCTGCCGTCTTCTGGCTTTTCCATAAAAGCCTTTATTTGCTCAGAAGCTCTACATTGTCCCTGAGCATAAACAGCAGCTACATTGTTAATTAAGTTTCAGATTTTAATGTGAGGCAGTGAGCATAGTTTGGCATTTGAAGTAACACAGAACTCAGAAGTGCTGTTTCGCTGCAGCGTGTAACGATCTGTTTCGGGCTCTCTCACTGCATACGCAGTAATCGTCCCACTGGGCCTTGGCCACAGCGAGTTTGGCTCCAAACTGAACTGATCGGACTCCTGTCCCTTTGGGGTACTACAAAGGAGGGCAGCTAAACACCTCTGGAGATGTGGGTCTAGAGCAATGCTCCCTCCAATCTTTTCCATCCATGCGTGGAATGAATTTTGATGTGCACCGAGGCCTGCGTGCATGTGCACCAGCAGCAGAAATAAAAAAATCTGGCTGTGGGGTTCTGCTAATCACCTGGGAGGCATCGACTCTCTCCTGAGCAGCTGCCCCAGTGCCCAGCTTACCGGGAACCCTGGTCTAGGTGCCTTTTTTCAGAAATCACGAAACACAGCCTAATTTTGTATATTAAGAAAGCTCCTATCAACTTCCACGCAAAGAATATCCCAGCCATCTGGTTTATTTTAGGATCCAGATCCAATGCAGCATTAAGAATGCATTCTGTACACTTCTGTCAAATCCCACTGTATTCCAGTCAATGGCTTAACAAGCTATATTATGGGGTGGAAACTACATTCAAAGGTCTAAATCCTATTTTCTGCAGCACTCTCCAAGTCCCGTTAAAAAACATATAGCAAGCAGACTGACAGTGAATTGAAAGTGGCATCTATCATTTGATGAGATTTCTTCCTTACATGCTTTGTTAGTTTTGACCGTAGCCTTCAGAGATTCTTTACTATCAGTGAGTTTTGTGTTGCTCAAATAGTTGTTTGATAAACGCATCCGGCTTTAATGGACTGACTTGTGTGTGGGACAATGTTCCGGATAATCTTCTCCATCCTTGTGTGGAATAAATTTTCTCATAGGCCTTGCGGCATGTGCAGATGCGCACCACCAAGAGAAACACATGCTGCCAGCTGTAGATGGCTGTTGGCCCCAGGCTAATCAGTTGGCCAGCATTTGAATCTCTCCTGGGTGTCTGCGCAAGCACACAGCTTACAGGAAACACCGATGCTGGCTATCCCTCGATTACAGTTTCCCCGACTTCCAGTCGATGCTTCGCAGCTCATATTTGCCAGTATATGAAGTTTATGCAAATCTTGACCAAACCATGAGTAAAGTGGGGAGAAAAAAAATGGACCTTGATTTGGGATGAAAACAAAAACTGAAGTGCTGAAGTACTTCATATAACAAAGCTCTGAAAACTGCAGTTTGGAGATGCTGGAACAGTTTCAAGTCAGTTTGACATTCACCTCCATCAACTGCGGGTGTCAAAGCCTCATGTGAATTGGAGTTTGGGTGCCTGGTGCCCTCAATCTTCCCTATGGGCTGGCAGCCGTGCCACTCTCATGATGCACCACATGGCTTGGTCAGAGGGGAGATTGCTCTGTCTCACGGAAAATGCAATCTGGCCAAGGCTCCTGGCTCAGAGGAGAGAATAAGGGCTGTTTAAGTGCCGGAACTACAGCTCCCAGGAGGCAGCACTGCCATACAAGCAGATGCAGTTCAGTGTCAAAGGAACCTGAAAGAAAACAGCCTGCTTCCGTTTCCACCGACACTCAAAGAGTTGGCAGAAGTGACTTTTCCAAAACTGCATTTTCCACTGAACAGTCATTGCCGAGTAAAATTCCCAACCAGCTCTACGGACGTGCAGAGTGCTGGCATCCCACTCCTGTTCAGCTGGAGCATTGGGCAGCCCTGAGGTGCTCGCCTGGTAGACGGGGACGCAGCCCCACCCCATGCAGTCTGGGAACCATTGCAACTGTCCTACCAGAAAGGGGCACCAGCGCGAGGTTGGGGTTTTGGGCTGGTACACAACCACTTTGCTACATAAATCCTCTCAAGTTCCAGCACTGGCCTTATAAACCCAGGGTTGTGAGTTCAATCCTTCAGAAAGCCATTTAGAGCCTGGAGCAAATAGATTTAAAAAAAAAAAAAATGTTGTCAGGGATGGTGCTTGGTCCTGCCAGGAAAGCAGGGGACTGAACTCAGTGACCTCCGAGGTCCCTTCCAGTTCTATAATATACGCTTGTATATCTTCCCAGTCAGTCGGGATGGGAGAGAGGAACCGCGTTCCTTTGCAGGGACAACAGAGAGTGAACTGCCAGCATAAACAAGGGTTTTCATGCAGCAAGTCGAAGCCTGCAGTACCAGAGCACAGCAATAGGTTATGTGAAATGCAGAAGATGTGCATGACAGGTTCTTTCCTCTCACGTCGTCAGTGTGGCCACATCAATGGAAGCCACAAAGCTGTCTATCTGCACCGGAACAAAGGCTTTTCACTTCTTTAGGCGCTGTACAGCTGGTTGTGAGGTTAAGCTATCAGATGCACATACGTCTGTTTACCTATAGGGTACAACTAATAGTATTGTAGATTCCACTTCAGAGCAACCAACATTAACAATTTCCAGTTAATAGCACCATTTTCCTGGGACCCAACCCTGCCATTTTGATGGTAATGGGAAAGGGATTCAGATCCTCGCCACAGCATGCCGCCTACGGAAGACTTGTTTGGGAAGAAAAGCCCCAGCCATAGGCAAGTTTATGCAGCTGTGGCCAGAGAAGGAAGTGGTGGGGGATGTTTTCCCAGCTGCAGCCAGCTGCTCAACTGCCTGCAGCCGGACCACGCTCTGTCTGTCCCATTACTTCCTTCTGGGGCTACAGCCCCACAAACCTGCCTTCACACAGGGATTGCACAGGGGCGAAGGGGCTGCAGGTTGGGGGTGGGGGACACTCTGCGAAGGCCACTAGCAAGGAAAAGGGATGCAACCTGGATTTCAGAGCTGCCTGGTATTTCTCCTGTGTTCTCCAGGGCTATGCTGTGCTTGGGATTTGCATCCAGGGTAGGAAGTGATGAGCCCTGACCGCAGTGAGTGCATGGACCCCTCCTCCTCTCTCTAGAAAGCCCACACAGCTGAATGGCTGTCCCCTCCCCTGTTCTCCCCTGCAGACCTGGAAGTTTGCAGGGCAGCAGGCAGGAGAAACATGTCTCAGGCTTCCTCCCCAGCTATGGCCTCATCAATCCCGCTTTCTCCTTATTCGCAACGCCAGGATTATGACAACTTTTTGCTCGCAACTGAGCTGCTAATAAGCAGAATCTATTATATTCTGGTGCTGGTCAGAACAAGATTTCCACAAAGTAGTGGAGAAAATTGCCAATAACATCACAGCATCCCCTCCCTGCATCCTTCCCCAGCTGGGTTTAAACAGTGAGCTTTCCCCCGCTACGAGTCACTTCTAAGAAAGTCAACTGAGCTGGTCTTAAATCCCGTTGCCATGTTGGAAGCAGTCTCTCCCAGAGCACATGCTCAACGAAGCAATGATAAACGGGCAATCCCCTGGCCAGACCTTTTCAGATGAGGGATGAAAATTACTTTCTTCTTCCCACCTCTCTAGAGAAAAGAGACAGGGCTGGGACCATTAGGTCAATTCAGTGAAGCTAAGCCAGGGATGAATTATACGTTCCCCTGCAGAGCAGCTTTCCTGCCATTTGCTATGACGTGTGAGATTTTAAAGTCTCTTCAAGGTTCACCGCTGAATTCTTCTCCCCTCCCACAATTTCTAAGCCATTCTAAATCTTCACCTTGCACGGTGGCTAGCCTAGAGAGGGAAAGCCGACTGGCAGGAAGGCTGACAAAAATAAACTACACTGCTCAGATAAATCAATCACCCTCCTGACATATGTCCTTCTTCCCTCCCCGGGAGGGGCACAAAAGTCTGTGCTAAAAGCTGCACAAAGGAAGCCATTTGCAGAGCAAAGAAGTTTCTGTGGTCCTCCAGAAGCTCTGACTGAGCTGTATGTTCTTTAGTGCAGTCTAAATTAACTGTTTGGACACACAGAGACAGGACACCTGCAACAATATGCAGAGGATGAAAGAGCAAAATTCTTGCCAATGATCACCAAATTCACCTGGATAACCTCAAAGTCCAGCAAGAGCAGAATGTGATTATCACAGAGAACACGACATTCATTGTGGCATCTGCACTTGTTTATACTTCATTTCCAGCAAAGCAAAGGAGGATGCTGATTTCGACCTCTAGAGCTGTCCAGGGTCTGACTCCCTGACACATTTGATCTCCTTGTATCCCTGAACTGACAGTCCGCAGATTTAAACACAGGTATGGAGGACGGGCAATACAATTACTCACAGCTTTGCTTTATTATGTATTTTACACAGCCATCATACAAATTCTGTATGTGGGTGTGAATATGAAGCTAAAATCATATGGAATCATACCCTGGTTTATTACTAGACTGAATGATACAAAGTGAGGTTAATAAAGACATTCACTGCACTCTGTGACAACACGTTAACAACAATAGATTTAATGATGGCTAGTCCTACAAACTAATTAGTCCAATGAAGACTAGTAATTACCAAATCCAGTTAATTGCCAAAGTACTACTTTTCAAATTAAATGTCTTTTTTAAAGAAATGTACAGTTATGATTTCTGGCCTTGGAATTGTGCAAATGATGCGAATTAAACATTTGAATATTATTGGATGAACACATCCCCAGTTTCACAGTCATTCTTTTATTACCTGCCAACTGTTTTCTGTCATTAAAAAACTGGAAAAAACAAGCCCACTCTCCAGTAAACACTTGCTGAAGACAAGCCTCATTACAGTTACTATAGACTATATGGCTGCTCAGTTGTAACGCAATTGTCAGCTCTCCATTCAATACAAACAGAAGAGTCATAATTGTATCTATCAGACTAAATCCAAGTTATTTTTATAATCTGCACAGAGTAACTGATGTCAGTCCCATTGAGCAACTTTAGGTTTCTTGAGAACTGCATATAAAAGCATTCTGAAATGCAATGGAGAAACCAATTGGACAGCTCACTTCAAGGAAAACACTAAGGATCAAGCAAGTCAAGCATATCGTATTGTTTACTGTCACATTATTTGGACTCCTCGACAAGAAGGCTATGTTTAGATTGCATCATTGTTTTGATGTAATTTATGCAATTTGTGCAATGCAATTGCATGAATTATTTCAAAATACCTTATTCTGAATTTGGTGCCATCCAAACAGCACTGAAGTTCGGAATAAGGGGCCATTCCAAATGTTCCGTTACCCCTGATACAATGAGAGCTAGCGGACCCAGAACAGCGTGCCTGAAATAGCAGCACTATTTTGGGCTCTGCAAAAAGCTGCAGCATTGCTCTTTCAGCATGCCTTTGTATCCTGAAATAGTACCCACTGTCTGATTGTGCCACTATCCAATTTCGGGCCACTGTACAGCATAGAAACAACTGAAGTATTAAACCAATGTAAAATCAAACAAATTGCATCCATGCAATGTTGCACCCACCAAGGCAATTTTAAGCCCCTGGAGACAAATACCAAACACAGCAATCCCCATTATAGAATCTATTTTCCTGGAAAAGTGGGGATGGTTGTTGAAAAGGGAAGAAGGAGGGAAGATGCAAGTTACACCCATATTCCGATCAGCCCACTTTACACTTGAAATGTAACGGATGAAGCAAAGGAATCTATTGCCTGAGGATCTGTTGCGATGCCACTGAATTCTATAGAAGTTTAGCCATTGATTTTCAGTGAAAGCCATTAGTGTGAATAAGGGCCTCAGAGGAAGGAAGGAGGAGGATGTGGCTGGGGAAAAGAAATACAGTAAGTGCACATTTTGTAGGTTACATGATAGCCAGGTTTAGCGAGTATTTCTGCTATGCCCACAGCTCATGTGATGTACACTCCTCTGGCACAAGGAGAATCAGGTCTGATGAGAGCAGGAGGAGATGATGGATTTGCCTGATGTAAAACCAGAGGGAGAGGAGATGACTCAGGCCCATGCAGATCACCTACAGACCACCAACCTGATGCCAGTTCCATGGCTCTGTCTCACAATAAATTTACGAGAGCTGGTCTACCCCTGGAAATTAGATCACCTGAGCTAATTTGAGTTTGGTCAATGGAAGAGTTCCTTCGTGATCTGAGCACCACCCCTTAGAGAGCTGGATTTACTACAGTGACGGAAAAAACCCTCTCCATTGATGGAGAAAGCGTTTAAATGAGAGTGGAACAACTGCAGCTCTGTAGTCGTACTGCTGTAGACATACATATACATGGTCCTGGACTTGATGACCTCTCGAGATCCCTTCCAAGTCTAGCAGCTCAGGGTACAGAAGCACAGAACAACAGAAACAAGTAGTTCTGGTCCTAATTTCTCCAATAACCAGAGCTCTCCAGGGAACTATGTTTCCTGTAAGGCAGTGAGCTGATCAGCCTCTGCTTGAGCTGTGTCATGTACTAAGGGAATCTCACGAGTTTATGCGCGTTATAGGATTGTTTCCTGGGGAAGACCGGAGGTATCAGGCTTCATAGAATCATACAACACTAGAACTGGCAGGGATCTCAAGATGTGATCGAGGCCAGCCCCCTGCCCTTTCAAACATCATCTCCCAAAATGCAGGCAGACTCATGTGACTCCCACAATGCCCTGTGTATCTTGCTTGGAGAAATATGAGTATACTGGTTCACAGGATCTGTAGTCTTACAGGCACAGAGACAATGGAGACTGGAATGACAACTCCCGTCAGGCAATGTGCTGATAGGAAAATGAAGTTCCCTGCATTGTTAGGTTACTGGTATGCTGAGAGCACTGCCTATGTTGCTTACAAATATGGCCTCACTGTTCCCTGGTGCTCTGTCTGTCTGTATCCATCAGCCTCTTTTTGTCTTATACATTTTTAACAAGCTCTTTGGAGTAGAGATGGTCTTCTTCTGTGTTTGTATGATGCCTAGCACAAGAGAGTCCTGGTCTCTGAGTAAGGTTTCTAGATGTAATGGTGATACAGCTAATAAATAATAATGGATGTTCAACTGAGTTGAGATGACATCTTTTGGCTCAATTTTGAAATTAATTATTCTAATTTGAATTACACCTACCCAAAATAAAATATCTCAGCAAAGTCCATTTCTAAGAAAGGAAATTTTGATTTTACAGAAACTGCATTTTCTGTCCAACAACCCCAAAACAAAACCCCAAAGAGACAGCTGTAGATTTTGTAGAGTTGCTTCTAAGAACTGGAGTAGTGGATCAGTTGCAAAAATGCAAAGAAAGAATTACTATTCACACAGCTGCAATATGTAAAGTGCACATATGCTGGGAGATTGGGAAATATGCTGACAAAACAGGACACAGAAATTTGTTACGAGAAAAAATAATAAGGTAAATGTGAAATCTGAACTAGCCAACCTGGTCAAAGTCCTTTTAACGTATAAATAGCAAGTTGGGACAAATATTAGCAGGAAGTGGAAGGAGAGGTGATTTCAGGGCCTTAGAATACCCCAAACAAGACATTTTCTGAACTGCAAGACAGCACGATAAATGCACTATTAAGTCCTTTTTGTCACTCCCTGTAGTTGTTCATAGGTAAACACAGGACGATGCCTATCAGTAACTAATACTAGCCAAGTCTCTGTGCTAGCCACATGGCTAGGGCACACACCGCCAACTTGCCAGGTTTAAGTGTAGTTAATGAGGGTCAATGAAATATTTATAATTGTACCTTCTGACTGACTGTATTGAAGCTTGTCTGGTGGTGTGCCCAGCACAGAAGTGACTAAGAATACCTGTTGATGACAAGGGCAAAGACTAACGAAGTCATCTGTTGCAATATGGAAAACTTCTCAAGAACTTTGCTGTTCTTCTTGGGTCATGACACACAGTTGTAGTTCTCGGAGGGGGCTGTCACCTTCTCTTTTCTGAGCTCCAAGTCACCCCAAGGAGCTACGTTCATCCCTAACATCTACATACCACAGGTCAGATGGAATGGAGAATTTGTCCGAACAGCCCTCAAAAGCAATGTGGATGTATCCACTTGGACAGAATTTAACTCCAGAGTAAAAATGTGAAGTAATTAGATACTTCGTGCAGGAGTGCACATTTGCATGGCACTAAACTTTAGCACCGGGGTTTTCATTGTTGAAACATAAATTCATTTTTTTTAAAATACTTTGGGAGATTTGGTTTGAACACCACCGAGTTTACTTCCTGGCTCTCAGAGCACACCCAAGGAAATTTGGATGAGACCATTACTGCAGAAATGGCCATACGACACTTATTCAGAAGAAACCATTGTAAGTGGTGCACATTTTTGTGTATTTCACGTGAACATTTGCCCGGCCGCCTGGCCTTACCTCATAATAACTCTGGACTGCATTAATAAAGGCTTCATCAGCCACAATCTGTGTTTCTCCATTGAGAAATGCTTGGAATCGATCCTTGACAATCTGGAGCTGCTGCTTGCTTATCTGCAAAGACATTTCAGATGGAGAGAGATTAGTTAGCAAAATGGAAATAGAATGTTCAATAAGGTTAATTATCTTGCAACAGCCGGTCATCCTTACGCCACACCTGTGCAGTCACAAGGCACACCTCTAACAAGGGTCTTTTGCCTACAGCGGTAATAGAGGCTGAATGAGTTAAACGCACCTTCGTCCTGGCAAGTATATTCAAGCTGCTGGCCACTCCTAAGAGCATTTGAAATATTTCTGGACAGCAACCTGCTATGTCCACATTTTTTTAACTGAAATACAAAATGCACACAAATTACTATTTCTTCCACTCTGGGAATTTTCTCAGCAGAACTATTTCTTAACCAACTGCAACAGGAACCTGCTGGAACAATCTTAAATAGAAAAAAGTGAGCTGAAAAAATCCCTCTTCTTTCCTGTTGTTTAAAATAAAATGTTGGTTGATGAAACTGCGTGCACTAAAGAGTTAAGTACTGTGTTTGTCTCAGGAAAAGAACTTCTTCACAAGAACACCTGGTAACAGTATGTTCCTCCTGCGGTTGTGCAGACTGCCAGGGCAAAACTGAACTGGACCTCTAGAGTAGCACATACTAGGCCCTCACCCTGTTAGCTTCCAATGACTTCAACGGAAGCGGGGCACCTTACCACCTTTGGGGGGCCTGGGTATTTTGTGGCTTGTCCTTTCAACTTTGGCTTCAGCAATGCCATGGAATGGCAGACTCCCTTGCTTCTCCTATGATAAGGGCACATATGAAGTCAAGATGTGCAGTTGTTCTTCTTTACTGTCCCAAAGCATCGGGTGGTGCAGCGGGTAAGTGATACTGCAAACTAACTCCCCACTCCCTGCACACACTCCCCAAGACTTTGGCCAGGTTCAGTGGCAACACAAACCACAACAGAACTTACACACTGAATTAAGAGTGCTTTTCCTTTGACCTTGACTAGGAAAGAAGTAGATTTTTTTTATTGGTTTAAAAACAAATATACAATTTGGTCCACTTAGGACCCAAATTGTGACACCATTTAGCAGCTGTTGTAGAACCAGTTTTGCATCTTTAAACCCAGAGTAGGTTATGGACAAGCCTATTCTCTGACTAGACAAGGATTTCTGCTCTAATGATACCCTTTGAAAGAAAAAAGAAAAAAAATTCTACATTACACTTGTTTTGCACCCCTGCTGAACATTAACTCAGCACACCTCCAGCCATTTTACCTGTCAGACCTAGTTCGGCTCCAGCCGCCACTGGCAGAACTTTAACACCACAGGTCATGGCATTGTTCTGGACAGCAGGAGGCTTACAGCAGGCTGATCTTAGCCTTACGGCAATGGCATGCTATTTTTGTACCGATTTAACCAGTTCAGAAACAGAGTTTACAAGTGATACAACCCCCAATGTTCACCAAATCCCAGCTTATGCACTGAAACAACCTTCTACTGGTACGACTGAACCTACGCTAATGAGGTTGCACTGATTTAACTATATGACTATCTAAATGAAGTTAAATGGGTACAAAACCCTGCTTGCGGAGCAGTCCCAGGACCTGCCCCCTCACCTATAACTAACAAGCAAGTAATCATAACCTTTACTTTCTGAATATCACCAGAAGCTGAATATAGCAATACAGTGGTGCTATGGCCAACGTCAGCAGGGAGGTTACAGACAAGCCTGAGGAGGTTAGCGCAACCCTAGCCAATCAGGGCAGGGAGCAGTCAGCCAGTCAGGGTCAGGCTGGGCCCTACAAAAGGCTGCAGGACTGAGAGAAGCTCACTCTTGCTCTGGCCAGGAAGGGACCAAGAGCACCTGGGGACAGCAGTGCTGGGCAGGCTCAGGGGAGCTGGGCAGGCTCCAGCCTGTTACCTTCTAGGCTCTGGCCTTGATACAATGGCCAAGGAGGTGCAAGGATCACAGAGAAGTGGCCCAGGGAGCATGAATAGTTCAGGGGAGTGAATGAGGGCAGGACAAAGCTGCCACCAGAGGGTCCCTGTGTCAGTACCCAGAGTAGTGGGTGGGCCTTGGTACCCGCCTCTCTCTTGCACTACACCCAGCCTCTGTGGAATATAGCCTAGGCAGACAGTGGCTTGCCCCTGAGACAAGGGGCTAGACTTCGGGGCCGCAATTGGCCACTCAGGCAGGTGCTGATACACACCCCAGAAGGAGGCAGAATGGAGTGGTGAGCACTGCCGGAGGGCAGTGTCCTGAAAGGGACATGGGTGTCCAGGGAGCAAGACAGGTGGAGACATCAGAGCAGAGAGCAACTGTGAGTGACACACCAGTCTGGGGAGGCACCCAGCTGAGGAGCAGAGCTAATTCCCAGGAGGCACTGCAGCTGGGAGTGGATCCCGCTACATGCAATAACGAAAGAACATTTAAAAATTCAATGTTTATTCCCGTGTGAAGAACATGGGAAATAAAGGCATAACTGGAAATAACACTGAAATATAAATAATAAATGTCAATGGATTCAAAAAAGAGCTAGATACGTTAATGGAGGAAAGGTCCATCAATGGTCATTAGCCAAGATGCTGAAGGACGCAACTCCATGTGCTGGGTGTTGCTAAACCTCTGGTTAGTTGGTAGACACAGTTCCCTGGTGCTTAAGGTTAGCTTGAGTTGTGGCAAAGACAACCCTTACCCGTATTAAAGCAGCACCTACAGGAAACCACCAAAAGCACAAGGCCCCCTTGTTGCTACAGAAAGACGGAAAGAGAACAGGGTATGTCCAGCCCTAAAGAGCTTTTAAACAGGCGACGAGTGGGTGAGAGGAAGGAGAACTGAGGCACGGGGCAACTGCAGGCTTGGCTACTCGCAGAGTTGCGCCAGTTTAAATAAACTGGATTTAAGATGGTACAAAAGGCTGTGTGAACACTCCTTTCAGTTTAAGCCAGCTTTACGGTGGTGTAGTATATACTGAAGAAGACCACAACAAGTATAAGCACCAAAGCAACATGTCCACAAAGGAGCCTGCGCTCGTTAGACCAGGTCAAATCTGAACTTAGGCAGCCTTAAGCAACGTGGCTACCATCACACAGAGAACACACAGAAAAGCCAGTTATTGATCCAGATCACCCCGTTTACAATCCAGCACCGTAGCTTCAGCTCATCCTTTTTCTGCATGCCTCAATGTTGGTCTCCAGAGCGGTGAGCTGGGCAAAAGTTCAGTGCCTACATTTGGAACCTCCGGACGGCAGAGTGCTCTGCTGCATGAAGCCCTTCCGGAGAGCAAAATAATTCCTGTAAATGAAGGAAATCCCTGTCCTGTTGTCCCTGCTTGGTTCTAACAATCTCTGTTAGCAAAGAGCTAATTAGCAGCCATTTGGGCAACTCCTTCTGTCAACGACCCTTTCACACCATGTATGGGGCAGGGCTGTGGGACCTTCTACTTTGTGAAAATTTCATCAGATGTGGAAATGCCTTTTCCCCACCTCCACTGCTAAAGTCATCCCGAACTAAGTAAAATGCATAATTTGGGGATAGGAGGGCAAAAAATGCCCACTATAGCCAGCTTTCCAGCCTCAATGCCAGATTCTCCAGCATCTGAGTCTTAATCAAATACTGCATGGGATCTAAGCTTTGATTCAGCAAAGCAGGTATGCATGGGAGCACTAGTCCTGTCAGGCAATCTGATTAGGGAACTATAGCTAACATGCCTGAGCAGCAGAACCCCATTAAGTTCCAGAAGACAAAAGAATCAGCTAAACCCGTCTTCTGGCCCTGGCTGACTTCAAAAGCAGCACTATGTAAACCAACCTATAACGTTCCTTTCCAGAGATCCCCCACTTGAACGCTAAGGTCCCTAGTTAGCTAGACACTTAGGCAGAAGCTTAACTTTAAGCACGTAAGCAGTGCCTCTGATTTCCATGTGAAAAGAACGAGAAGTCCTGTGGCAAACTCAGAAACTCATTGGAGCATAAGCTTTCGTGGGCAAAGACACACTTCTGGGGGTCTATAAAGGTGCCACAGGACTTTTGTTTTTGCGGATACAGACTAACACGGCTACCCCATGATACTTGATTTCCACGTGGCCAATTGTGCTCAAAATGAGTACATTTAAATGCTTTGGGAAATCAGAAGCTAGATACAATATTCTGTCACATCATCTAGAGGTAATAGGGTCAGCCACCTAGCAAATATGGGTAGACAGAAAATAACCTCTGTCTTGCTGTGCAGACTCAGTGAAGACTTAGAAGAGGCTAATGCAGAAAAGACACTTTCACTGAGGCTACATCTACACGAGAGGGTTTCATCGATAAAACTCCAGTGTTGTCAACAAAACCCAGGAAGCGCCCAGATTGCCAAGGCGTCCTGTTGACACTAAGTCGACAGAATGCAGCACATTTATCAACAGTCCTATCCCTCTGCCTACAAGGCATAATGCCTCTGTCGGCAGATCTGTTGACAGAATGCCAGTCTGGATGTTCTGGGGCCCTCTGTGGGCAGACGGGGCTTCTGGGACACCGGGCAGTCCTGTCTACTCTGCTTCCAGTTGGCCATTTTGCCGATGGAGCGGCCGAGCATGCCAGGTGCTCTGCATCGACAGAGCACATCGCTCTTGCCCTCATCTTGACAGTTTGGCCACAATCTGTCGACGGAAGTTTTGTCAGAAGACATCTTTCGATAAAAACTTCTGTTGACAAATCGCTGTAATCCAGATTAGCCAGAGCTGTCTTACGAGCGGGATGAAAGTGGAACAACTGTTCCGCTGAAACTATTCTGATTCAATCCCTACGGCACATCAGTGTCCTCTGTTCTCTTGCCAGGACAGCATTCAGCTTTTGTGCTGTTGCACCTGTACAACCCCACTGAACTGAGTAACTTCAACAGACTGAACTGGATCTAAATGTAGCTCTACGCAAACATGTCAGAACTGGAAGAAGAGAGGGCGGCCATATTTAGTACTGCTGTACTGACAAGCTGAGTTAAGTGTATAAGAAAGGCCACACTGGGTCAGACTAAAAGTCCATGTGCCCCAGTGTCCTGTCTTCCCACAGAAGCCAATGCCTGGTGCCCCAGAGGGAGTGAGCAGAACAGGTAATCACCAAAGCACCCTGACATCCATTTCCAGCCTCTGACAAACAGAGGCCGGGACACCAATCCTACCTGTTCCCACCTAGCCTGGCTATCCTCTTCCGTCACTTTCCCAGCCATTACTCCTCTTTGGAGCACTCACCACAGCTACAAACACACACAGACATGAGCTCATTTGGGGCCAGTAAAATCTATTGACATGGATTTGGATGACAACAGGGAAAGCAGTTATAGTTACAGCTGTACTTTAAAGAGTTTTTGACTGCTGAATTTGCATAAGTGGATTCCTACATTTTCAGATTTGAATGAAATGTTTCATTAATATTACGCTGCATTTCTGGAATAAAGCATTCCATAGTTGGTATTTATTTTAAGTACAAAAGGCATATCCACGAAATAGAGAACTGATTATAGGTTTGAGAAGAGCATGTTTCCTGCTCTTCCACCATAAGCCTTTATTGTCTTCTCTCACCCACCTACATGTACATACTTAGCCCATACATACTCGTTTAGCGACCCCACAAACGAAGCGTGGGTGATGCAGTTGGAAAAACTCAGCCCTGTGCACTGGCTACGAGTCTGCCTCTGTCTGCATTAAGCTCATCAAGAAGGAAATTTCACGAGTTCAGTTTAAGCATACGTCAGTGGAAAACGCTGGATTCCACCCAGGATGAGTAATCGTCTGGAAGTTCTCTGAATACATGTGATTTACATATCTTTTAGTTGATTCAAAGTCAAATGCCAAACTTGCCACATCAAGGCATAACACTGATTTGAGTTCATACGTTGAAGAGTTGTGGGTCACAAATCAATGAACGGTGGGCACTCATCCATAGCAGAACCATCATAAAGGAAACGATTTTTTTTCAAAATTAGCTTCCCAGCAAGCAAAGTTGCACACTGCAATGTGTTTAACCAGCCCAGGACTTCTCTTTCAAGATGCCTCACTATAAAGGGAGCTACTGTATTTGAGTTTACTACTGAAGTGCCTCAAGTTCTGGAGAAGTTCAGTCCTAGATCCAAGCTCTGTAGCTGTTACTATCTTTATTTTAAAAAAGTTCCAGGTCTCAACACTTGAGGGTAAAGCAGAATGAAATTATTGCACACAAGATATCCAGGGAAGTAGAATTTTCCGATGGCCTCTCCGTACAATGACACCACATGGACACTGCTATTCAAATCTGTCATCCCACAGCCTGTAGTATGTGGCATGGTGCAATTGAAAAGCCAGACTGTGACATGTTCTTTAACTTCACTTATCCATGAGATGCTGCAATCCCTACACATTATAATGAAGCAACAGTAATAGCTTCTGCCATCACTAACATTGCTGAAGAAAGACATAAGTTGTTGTTTTGCTATTGGCCATTGCATAGATGAGATTATTGTCATTGGAAGGGTAAGAGAAGTGGACTAGATGGTTTAATCCATCCCTTATTAATCCAGAACAAAACATGACTTTATTTAGCCAAACAGGTTTTATGGGACCAGTAATTTAGACACTGAAAGAGCATTTATAAATAGTCTGCTTGGTGTAGAATCCTATCCCCAGAAAATATTTTGCAAATATAGCAAATGCAAGAGACTTTCAGGTCAACATTATCCAAGACATGTGCTACATGAACGAGTGGAGTGCTTGCAGATAGCACCCAGATAAAAATATCAATTTTTCCCTCACCTGGAAGATATCATAGAATCATACTAGAATGGGAAGGGACCTTGAGAGATCAACAAGTCCAGTCCCTGTCTTCACAGCAGGAACAAGCACCATCTTGATCATCCCTGTTAGACACTTATCTAACCTATTCTTAAATATCACCAATGATACAGAGTCTACAACCACCCGAGGCAATTTATTCCAGTACTCTAACACCCAGTTCATGTCCAACACAAACCTCCCTTTTAGGTACTTGAAAGCTGCTCTCACGTCCCCTCTCAGCCTTCTCTTTTCCAAACTAAACAAACCCAGCTCTTTTCGTCTCTCCCATAGGTCATGTTTTCTAGACCTTTAGTCATTTTAGCTGCTCTTCTCTGGACCCTCTCCAATTTCTCCACATCTTTCCTGAAATGCGATGTCCAGAACTGGACACAGTTCTCCAATTGAGACCTACTCGGTGCAGCGTAAATCAGAAGAATGACTTCTCACGTCTTGCTCGCAACACTGCTGTTAATGCATCCCAGAATCACGTTTGCTTTTTACAACAGTGTCACGCTGCAGGAGAGGCCCCAGACTGGAGTGAAGAGATGGAGATGACTACCCTGAGACACAGGTAGCAAGCAGCCCAAAACACAGAATAATAATCCCAGGGGCTTGGTGTGTTGTGGTATGATTCCCTGCTGACCATGGACCATTCCACTGCTGCCAGGGCCCTGGTCTGTGACCCAGTGGAGATGGAGGGCCCAGGTCCCCATATCCCCTCGTTGCCATCCCCAACTGGGGGTCTATGCTTGTTGTTTGCATATGGGCCATTGGTCCACTCTGCCCATGGACTGAGGGCAAATTTACAGTCTCTGGCCATCAGGCCACACTGCCCTGAGACCTGGAATGAGGTCACTGACTGTGGCTGGTTTGGGGGAGTCCACACAGCCCTGAGAGGAAAGGGGTCAAATATGGTGTGAGGGGCCACAGAAGGCCCAATGCTGCCCTCAGAAGGGGGCAGACAAGGCGCCCCTCGGCAGGCCCTCTACCAGAGGGACTCTTCACAGCAAAGAGGTGGAAGAACACTGCCTCCAGAGAGCACGGATGCCTAGCTGTGCTCCCACTGGGGCAAAGAGGGCCTACTAGAGAGAGAGACAAGGTGCCTCCTCACCAGAGAGACCATGGCACCGAGAGCCCTTGCCACATAGTACAGTTCAGGCTATGGAAGGAGCCCCTCAGAAGATGGAGGAGAGGGAGCAGACCACAAGCCTCCACAGTTGCTTCTGAAGTTAGTACTCCTAACCCTTCGCTGGGCTCTCATTACCCTCATCCTAACGGGAGGCACTTCACTAACCTACCCTTCTCTCTGGGGCAAGGCAAGATGCAGAGCCAGTGGTAACGGAAGAGTCTCCCCACTCCTTAGGGCAAGAAGTGCGGGAACCATCTTCCTCCTCCATCAGGCGGCCACTGTCCAGTACTGTCTGAAGTCAGAGGCTGGATACTGGACTAAAGGGACCACAGATCCAACCCAGCCTGGCAATTTCATGCCCATCTCTGAGGTCAGGAGGAAGGAAGCCAGGAGCTCATGATGCCATCACCAGCAGGCTCCCCTGCATCCCCCCGTAAGCAGGTCTTTCAATATAGCCCCCTGGAGTGTGAACCTCAGAAAGGGCCAATGTCTGTTCTTTGCCTAATTTCAAACCTACTTGAGCACCCACCCATCCCTCCCCGGGCTGGTGTAGAAAGCCCCATTAGAAGGGTTGGGATTATGGCTAGGTCTGCGTCTCTGCAAACACATCCATTCCACTTACACAGTGCTGCTCCTTCTCATCCCGTGGGCCCTTCCATAAAGCAGCAGGTGGGTGGGGGGTTGAGATTTACAACTGCTCTGTGCACAGGTGGTTGGCATGAACTGCACCCTCAACCAACTACCACTCCTACCTGCACTGCGTCACCCCCTCCTGCATGCCAGGCAGTGGGCTGCAAAGGCTCAAGAACAGGGACTATGAAGAGCTGAACCATCTGTTGGCGCAGACCAGCGTGGTCTGCTTGGTTATTTTGCCAGCAGTGATAACAGGAAGCAGGACTTCATTCCCAACGTGCAATTAAGTACACAATAGACTATGTCACTATTTACACGAGCTGCGGCGTCTTTGCCTCGTACCACCTGCCTTTGAGGATTGCCTGTTTTCAAATATTAAAGTAGTACTGTTCGCAGCGCAGTCAGCCTGCTGCCTTCACTCCTCAGCATGGATGCCTCTGGGAACCAGGAAATCTTCTAAGCTGGTGGAAAATGCAGCCTTGCACTCCACTCCACTGATACAACTCACAAACTAGCCTGTGACATGCTTTCAGCTCCTTTGTAGGTCTGCTCCCCAGGACACCAGGAAGGGTGAATGTCAAAGGCAGACAATCTACTTTATACAAAGCGCTAATCATCCCCAGCAAGGACAGTGGGGGCCCAGTTGGATATAAACAGACTGTGCTAATGACAGTGAATCACCAGGATGTCAAATACATGCTCATTTCAGACATCAGAGAGGTTAGATGCAGCCATCTACCTAATTACATACAGGGTGCAAGATAACCAGGATAATCACTGCTGATCAAAGGTCAGGTTGATGCCTGATTTCTTCAGCCCATCATTGGACTAAGACTATCTGCTATCGTCTTACCTGCTGCAACTGAACTCAATTCACAACAACCAACCAGCTTTGCTGAGCCAGTGGGCAAGGCAGGGCTGGGGAGGGAGCTCGGATAAAAAGGATGGGACTGAGGACAGCCAGCCCTCAGCACTGCCTGGACCGCACCAAACTGCACCTTCCCTCACTCCTTAGTGTGGTAGTTTTGCAGTCTGCTTGATTAAGTTCCATCTCTCTCTCTGGGGTCAGACTCCAGGAGGGCAAGGAGCCAGGGCAGCTGCTTTACTAGGGGCTTGGGAGCAGAAAGCAGGCTGGTGTCCCTCCCGCTGAAGCATTTTTGCAGCAGGGTATCCTTTAAATCTGTACACTCATGACCTAACTGACTGGTGGGTTAATCTGTTAGCTGGCTGTCTAGCAGTGATCCACAGCACAGGAAGAGTTTGCATGGCTTCCGACTGGAGATTCCCACAAGCAAGTGGAAGGAAAATGTTTCAGATCAGTAAACTGTGCAGATTTGATGATCAAAAGATGCTAGCTGAGATGAGATGAACTAAACCTAAGCGCTCTCAGTTTCTTCTTACTGTGTTCCGAACTGTTCAACTTTTACTTTTCTTTCTTTATGTTATAGTTATAGGGGAGGGGGCAGGTCTAGGTTGGCTGTTAGGGAATACTGTTTCACCAGGAGGGTGGTAAGGCACTGGAATGGGTTATGTAAGGAGGTGGTGGGATCTCCATCCTTCAAGGGTTTTAAGGCCAGGCTTGACAAAGAGCTGGCTGGAATGATTTAGTCGGGGTTGGTCCTGCTCTGAGCAGGGGTTTGGCCTGGATGACCCCCTGAGGTCTTCTCCAACGCTAATCTTCTATGGTTCAATTAGCTGGGTGTTGGAAGGTTGACTCTAAGTCCTGTATTGTTCTCGCTCTATGTGACTCCATGCTCTATAACTCCACACATTCACAGGCCCTGCTGGCTGATGCAGCAAGTTAGTAACTCTTTGGTATATGCTAATCCAGCTGCGGAAGAGCCTGAATTTCACCCAAGTGAAACACACAGCCCTGTCCTCTTACCTTTTGGTGTCATTGCCCAGGGCCCAAATCACTGACAAATACTATCAGCACGTACATGTGTGTACAGACAGAGTGGTGCTTTCCTCCTTTGGGCTTTGCCAGCCGAGATGCTATGCAGCACTAGGAGTTCAGAGTACCTGCCGAGCAAGAGTCCTCTCACTCACACTGCCTGTACCCCAGAGCAAACTCAGCCGGACCTGACTTCAATGGAATTTTTCCAGTGCAAGTGGGAGAAATGTGCTCATTCACAGCTTATGATTCCCAGGGCCCTTGTCCTCAAAGGACCCTTGCACAAAAGACCGTCCTGGGAGCTTAAATTCATAACTTCACTAGACACTAAAAATCACGGTCTTAATAAAGACACTGGGTTTATAGCTTATTACAGTCTGTAAGACTAACTCCTCTTTTTCTGTCTTATGACTGCAGAAATGTTAATAGCCTCTCCGAATGTGTGGTAAGCGCTTACACTTTACAGTCTGTTACACCTTGTATTCAGTTGTGACACTCGGTACTTTTCCCAGACCTGAAGAAAAGCTCTGCCGAGCGTAAAAGCTTGTCTCTCTCACCAACAGAAATTGGTCCAATAAAAGATATTACTTCACCCACCATCTCTCTAAGAAGTAGAAGTGTTATTTTTCAGCCCTCACAGCTCCTTATCTAGTTTAATTATACATCTCTCACATCCTCGTTGCTCTAGAAACAACACCGGATCTTTCTTAGTACTTACAGTAATAACAGTTCCATGCTCAGAACTTCCCCAGATCCAGTCATTTAACCAGAATCAGAAACCTGCACTTTCACAGGAACCCAACTGACAAAGCAAGGAGAGAGAAAAGCTCACCAAGGTTCTCATTTAAATACACAGTCTCCCACGTCAAGCAAGGCTTAAGTAGATGGTGCTAAGTGTGACATCTTATACCGACTACCTGCCTCATTTTTGCTAGTATGGCTTCTTCAATGCCATTAGCATGTTCAGCGTTGCTAAAAAAGAAGAGGAAAATGTGGTCCCTGCCCTATGAAGCTGACAGTACAAAGGGAAGCTTTGTCTAGCCGTCAGTTTTCTTGATTGCAGGCTGTCCACACCGTACTTGGGGTCTTCAGAAGCAGAACATAAATAGTGGAACGCCAGCACCTGAGAACAGCCTCCAACTCTCAGTTGGCAGAGGCTGCACAAGTTCATGCCATAGAGCTATTCTGTAGCGCTTGGCCTAGATATGTGTTCAAGCCTAGGTGACCACCTGACACGTTTCCTCTGAGGATCCTTTGTTTCTGCCCATGATGAACCCATTATTCAGTCTAAACGAGCTTTAGGAGCTCCAGACACTGCATGATGGATTTAGCCACTGCCTGACCCTGCGTGCACCTTGTTGCACAAAGAGTAACCTCTGAGTTGCCCATACAGCTGTAAGTCTGGCCTGCAGATCTCACTGTTTCATACACCTCCCAACCAATTAGGTGGTGTGACTCAGAATGTAAGGCCAATTCTACAAGGGGCAAGAAGCCTCACCTGCCAATGACTCCAGAGGAACGGAAGCAGCTCTCACTAAAATTTTCTAACTGGCATTAGGCACCCTAAGCCGGTGGCCTGATTTCCAGAGGTACCAGGGCCCACTGAAGTCTGAAAAAGCTGGAAAAGGTCTCTGCAAAGGCTTTTATTTCTAACTCTCTAGTCCTCCTGCTTTCAGCAATAACCTTCGCTCTTCAGACAACGGCACTGCTTGTTTCGTTGGGCCTGCCAGCACACAGAACACTCTACTAAGAAGTGTACACGAAGTGTGAACTCCTCCACACCCCGTTTTACATTTTTTTAAATGCAAAGCTGGAGCCTAAGTAAACCTTTATGAAGTGGAGTTATGGAGAAATACAGCAGAGGGCTACTATGGTAGTCTACTGTATATTCATCAGCAAACTGAGGCTTTCTACCTTTAACTGACTAATAAAAATACACCTTTGATCTCAGAGGTAGAGATATTAACAATTAACCAGTAAGCCTCCCCTTAAATGTGTGAGGCTTACTGGTTAGAGTTAATCAGTGGGGACTGCTCCATCCCCTTGGGGCCTGCTGTGAGCAGTGGGTACACCAGCACACCCAGAACAGCCCTCATCCTTGTCTCCTGGGAGTACTGAGGACAGGGGTACTCCAGCCTGGCTGGAACAGCCCTGGCTCATGGTGGGTGGGGCAACTGCTTCATTGGTTAACTGGTTAAACTTAATATTTAACCAGTTAACTAATGAAATGGGTTTTTACATTCCTACTTAGAGAAAGGCAAAATATAGCACTACGTAAAGTTAATTTAGAAAGGAAATATGACATGCACTGGTAACAAACCAAGCTATTCCATTCACTGAAGAGAGAGACTTGCAAGACCAACAAAGGGGAAAAATAAATTCAGATCAGGGACTAAAGGTGAATACACTTGAGGATATGTATTTCTGGTGTCCAAAAATTCAGCTGAATGGCACCCTCAGCATTCTGAAGCAGCTAAAAGGTACTGTTAAGAAAACTAAAAAGGACACTGTTATGCCTGACATTGTGTATTTCAGATATCTAAGTTGAACATCTCTCGTCCAGCACCCATGGGATCTGACCATTGCTGAATGAGAGCATCTCCCAGACCATGGGAGGTCAGTATTGTATGGCAGCATTACCAACACTGCCACTGCTTACTGGGCTCTTCAAAGACATTTAGGTGTAAATTACAGCTAAATAAGAGCACAGAACACTGAGAGCCAGGCTTGTGACTGTAAACAAACTTTATGGGTCAACGGGAAACTTGGCCATACCCTTGAGCACATAAGTGGTCGTCTGGCTAACTAAAATCATGCTTGATTATCGATGTTGCCAGACTGGAGAGACCTTTTATAGGCACTGCTGAAATTATTTAATCTGGCATTTTTTCATATGCAAACACTAAATAAAATGACAGCATATCAGGGAAGAACCAATACAAGGAGCAGAGCTGAGCAAAAAATGGATTGTTTGGTTTGTTGGCAATTTCAGAAAGCGGACTAAAAATTTGTTTTGGGTCAGACTAAAAAAGAAAAAAAATCATGAATCAAAACAAACATCCTTCTCACCGCTACCTCCAACCTCTCCCTGCCCCAAAAAGCGCCCCCCCCCCACACCATTTCAGATCAAATAAAACATTTCATTTGACAAAAGTGAAATATTTTGACTATTTATTTTGAATATTCTGAAATGTTTTTACAAAATTAAAGGGGAATTATGAAACAAGAAGTAATTTCAAATTGAAAATTCATATCCTTTAAAAATGACTTGGGTTTTTTTTTTATATTTCCCCCTAAACAAGCAATTTGGTAAAATCAAGAGAAATTTCCTGAATGTTTCCCTGCCACCAAATCTCTGTTTT
Organism: Carettochelys insculpta; assembly: GCF_033958435.1. Taxonomy (NCBI): domain Eukaryota; kingdom Metazoa; phylum Chordata; order Testudines; family Carettochelyidae; genus Carettochelys; species Carettochelys insculpta. Next base: position 45,511,560 of record NC_134147.1, on the reverse strand, counting down.
TTGCTGAGCTCTAATCAGACTTAGCACTATGTAGACCTGAACATAAAAACATTAGAAATTCTCATTTTTAATCATAAAAGATGCAGGGAATTTACAGCAGCAAACTGGCTCACGACTGTATTCTAAGACTGAAATAGCTCATAACTCTACATGAGCCAAAAGAAGCTGCTGTTCAGAAGAATAAGGCATCTTAAGTTACTGGCATCAGCCCAATCACAGTGAATTTAGGAGGAGCTTCAGAAAACACAGCACATCTCCCCAGTGGAGCCCACCTAAGGGCTTGATCCAAAGCCCACTGAAATCAATGGAAGTCTTCTATATCTCTTCCAGCATTGGATCACAACCCAAGAACACAGATGCAAAGCCTAGTTATTCTCATAAATAACCACACCAACCAGCTGTACTGCTGGAAGAGTCAAAGTGAAAGGAAGAACATAGTGTCATCTCATTTAAATATTCAGATGACTATTTTCAATGTAACAAAACCTAGCTCATGAGCTCTCAAATATGTCTGGTCTGTACTTGATGGGAAAAGACAGACGACAAAAAATAAGAACATACCTTCCATTTCATTAATTTCTCTAAAGGATGTTAAATGGAAACTACTAAAACTCAGACATTTTAAAATTAGCAGGTCCACACAACTTGCACCCAAGAGTTTTAAAAGAGGTGGCTGAGGAGTTTGCTGGACTGTTAATGTTGATATTTTATAAAACCAGATGTCCTGTGGCACCTTATAGATGCATCTGATGAAGCAGATCTTTGCCCGTGAAAGCTTATGCTCCGAAATATCTGTTAGTCTATAAAGTGGCATAGGACTTCTCATTGTTTTTGTGGATAGAGACTAATTCAGCTACCCCTCATATTCAATAAGTCTTGAAACACTGGAGAAGTTCCAGAAGATTGAAATAAACTAATATTGTGCTTGTTTTTAAACAGGACAAAAGGGATGACCCAAGTAACTACAGACTCGCCAGTCTGACACTGATTCCAGGCAAGAAAATGAAGCAGCTGATACAGGACTGAAATACAAAAATTGAAAGATAATAATATAATTAATGCAATTCAACATGTTTTTTTATAAAGCAGATCCTGTCACACTAACCTGATATCTTTCGTGAAAGAGAATAAAAGTTTGGTTTATAAAAGTAACAGACTAAATATAATAGACTTCTGTGAGGCATTTGACTTGATACCACATAACATTCTGACTAAAAAACTAGAATGAAAGAACAATAAAATGGTACACATTAAATGGATTAAAATTGGCTAGTTAAAAATCTCAAAATACAATTGTAACCAGGGAACCATCATCATTTGGCTGTGATCCCAATGGTATTGATTCTTGGTTTTTTAACAGTAACATGGAAGAAAAGAGAACAAGAAATCTTGTGGCATCTTATAGACTAACAGATATTTTGGAGCACAAGCTTCCGTGGGCAAAGACCCGCTTCATCAGGTGCATGAGTAGGGGGGGTAGTTCCAGAGGGGTATTTAAAGAGTGGGGTCCCAGTAAAAGGGAGGGCCAGAGCTCACAAGGTCTATTCAGCAAGGTGGAAATGGCCCAGTATCAATAGTATGTATCAAAAGAGGAAAAAACAAGTCAGATCAGACAGGGCAATATTCTTTTACGTAGAGACTGTCCAGCTTGGCCAATGTAAATTGTAGTGGGGCATTGCTGGCACATGATGGCATATATTATATCAGTAGGTGTGCAGGTAAAGTAGCCCCTGATGGTGTGGTTGATGTTAGGTCCCCCTCCCAGGGAAGTCAATGGGACTTGAAGTTTGTCACTGATGTCAATGGAAGATAAATTCTCCTCATGCCCCAGGTATATTCAGTCATCTCTTGTGTGACTTGAAGGTTTTACTGCTTCTTATTAGGACTGCAAGACAGTTAAAAAGGAGACTTGGATTCTGTTCCTGCAGGTGTGGCATTATCGGAACTGGGACGTGATCCAGCTCACCGAAGCCTTAATATTGATTTACAGACCCTGCAGGCAGGGGACAAAGGGACAAGTGCCCCGGGGCCTGGTGTTTCAAAGGGAACCGGAGCTCCAGTTGCTGCCACTGCTACTTAAGCAGCAACCATGACTAGAGCTCTTGGCCCCTTTGAAGTGCTGCCACAGTGCTGCCCTGCATGGCTCTGAAGGAGGGCAGGGGCCCCAGCACTACAGTCTGGGCAGTGTTAAGGGTTGACTCACCTAGGCCCCACCCCATCTGCCCCTTGCCCCGCCCTTCCAGGGTGGGGTGTTAACAACATAAGACCAGCCTCCTCACTGCCCTACAGTTGCTGTCTGCCCCACTGCTGAGTTCCATGGGGGCAGGAAAAGACCTCAGAGTTTATCTTGACCTGCAGGGTTTCTGTTACTGGAGGGAGACGAACCCAACTTGCATTGCAAATGAAGCACATCTGATTTAGTCACAAAAGTCAATGCTGAACCTCAGGGTGCTACTCTTACATCACCACTTTTTACAGCAGAATTGCACTTTAACAGGGACTTTTTTTTAAAACAATAGGACTTTGCTGGCTCAATAAATACATAATGCTAAATGTACAGTCTGTCAAAAGGTGGATTAAAAGCACCATCCTTGCTGAGAATTGATGTGGATGACAGCACAGACTGCCTTTACACTGGACTTTGATCCCACAATTGGCTCCCATGGGTGAACCTACTGGGAGAATATGTGGGAATACAGTTCCACTACCAAAGATGCGACTGCGGGGGGCTAAGGGTGCTGCTGCCACCGATCGACACTAAGAGTGTATTGTTCATTGCGGATTTATTGTATTTGCTTTTAACAACAGAATGCTTAAGATAAAGCAAACAGCCATTCTGGCAACAGCTCGCACTGTTTGGAAGATGATAGAAATCTCTATTTCAATTTATTTGCTTTGTGGTTTTAAGTAGGCCTGGGTGCACCCAATTTGGATGGAGTACGAATCAATTGGAAATGAATCCTCTAATGTTCCTTTCTTCTGACTCACAGGAAAAAACATATTGAACGGTTTAACAACCACTTTCAGTAGCAGCCAACAGAGACAACCGTTCTACTGCTTGCTAGCAAAGTGGGTTCAGCCCTCTCATGCTCGGCTAGATTGGCTAATTAAACTAGTTAGCTGGACCACGGCGCCATATACTTGGGACTGGATTCACTTAGGCTACAGACTAGACATAGACTCAAGATGTAAAATTCCAATCCAGCTCCTCATTTTAAACACTCCAGAGAATCTGGTGGTTTGAATTTAGACCTATGTGTAAACCAAACCCAAACATACTTTGATGACCAATAAATTGTATCCAGCTTTTCTCCCTTTGTCTCCACACTTCTTGATTTCAGCCAGAACAACATGAGCTGTCTAGCCTATGCAATACATTGACACAGACATAAGTTACCACGGCAGCCTCTCTCACACGTACACGCCTTTCTTTTTTTCTTTAAAAACTAAATAAGACAATAAGAAGTAAATAACTGCTAAGATCAAACTGATGCAATGCTGTGGCTGAGGTCTGACATGCACAAATTTGTGCACAACATAAAAAAAACTATTAAAGGCAGGAGAGGGGGGGCTAGTAAGACAAATTAAAGGGTTGATACAGAAGGGTCAGAACATGGGGTGATAAATAGGAAGAGAGGAAGAAGGAGCAGGAGGACTACTAAAAAAGGGACCAAGAAAAGGTGCCTGCTACTAACCAAAATTCCTGTGCAAACCCTGGAAGCATATCAGCCCCGTGTGGAACATTTTGACAGAAAGACTGTTAAATTTGAAGCTGAACAAATTAAGCGGCTATCTGCTGTATGCACTGTAACCTATCTGCATACCTTTATGGTGCAGCTCATGTGGTATTTAGGGCAAGAAAATGGGTCGAAGAAAGAGTTCCTGTCTTAACTTGAGCTCCCCTTATTTGTCCACAAGTTAAGGCAGGCAGACAACATTGTATTCTCTCTGTTTCTCTTTAGGTGAAAAACAAAGCACAAGCTCATGAAGTTTATGAGTGCGAAGGTGGTATGGTAGGCCATTGTGTTACCCGCTTCCCTGTGTGGTACATTGTGTGTTCAAAGGTTACTGAGTGGAGCTCAAGAATGTTACAGGTCAGCTCTCATTCACATGTATTTAACCCTTGGAAAAAGTAAATGGCAAACTGTGCTATGACTCTACTAAAATGTATATTTCCTTCCCACTGATCATTTTCTGGGGAGAGCCCCCACTAATCCTATATTTTATGGATCTATAGGAGGAGAGGGAGGCAATGTGAGCCAATGGATGATGCACAGGTGTGGAAACCATTGAACCCTGAGGCCTTTTTCTATCAAAGTTTGTAGAGTAAGTCACTGTTGAGTCATCTGAAAAAAATAGGGAAACTACTGTAAATTTAGATTTAAAAAAAAAAAAATGAAGAAAGCCTGTAAAAAAATCCTGGGAATCATGAGAATTAATTAGACTGACAGTTGCAAATGATGACTGGCCACCCAGTGGCAAAGAAACAATCACATAAAAATAATGGCTGTCATGAAGCCAACCAGCACATCAAAGCAGCAAAAACAGCCCTGTTAGCTTACTCCAGGAATACACCTCCTCCGCTTCCTCCCCAAACTCCTGACAAACAATTACCTCTTTAAAAGGTCTCTCCTACCATCCACAGGGATGCCGTGGATTACTGCAAAGCACTCAGAAGAGTAATAGCAATTAGTATTCTTACAAAAGTGCCTGCTTTGTACTAAACATACAAAGACAACACAGGGACTGAAAGATTGTGTCTACACTACCAAATAACTTTGAAGTAAGTAACTCCAAAGTAGAGCATCTACACACACCCTACTTTGAAGTTAAACTTGCAAGTAGGGCATTACTCCATTCCTGGGAATGGAGTAAGGACTTCGAAGCTGGGAAAGTTAACTTCAAAGTAAGGGAAAATGTGTGTAGATTCTCTGCTGGTTACTTCAGTGTAGTGCCTAACTGAAGTTAGTTCCTAGTGTAGACGCACCCAAAATGATCCAATGGTTAAGGGGCTAGCAAGTTCTGAAGAAAAAAAAACATAGCAAAACAAAATCTGTTTAGATCAACACAAAAATAAAAAAACCATGCAAAATCAAAAAAGTCAGAAAACTTTCAGTTGTGCTCAAAGCATGGGTGGTGGGTAATGAAGGCAAGGGAGGGTGTTGACTTCCCAAAACTGCCTACACTGCCAACCCGCCTGCCCAGGAGGAAAGGCTGCAGAGGGGCGGGGCTTGGGGCGGGGACGGGGGCTGGGGCATGCCTTCCTGAGCTGTGCCTTCACCCACTGCCCATGGCTCAAACCAACGTTTTGCTCGATGAATCATTTTGTCTTGGGCACTTTTGACAAAAGTGAAGGAAATGAACAGCCAGATTCCCCAAAACAATGGAAAAGTAGAAACAGGCATGGGGCAAGGGAAAGTGAGATGGACAGACACTCTATCTTGGTGGTTAGGGCACTTCCCAGCGGAGGGGACACCCAGGCTGCAGACCCTGCTCCAGTGAACACTTCATTATTTATACCAAGTGCAAAAGCAGCTGCAGGAGAGACTGACTTAACCCACAGCCCAGTGGCAAGGGCCCTCAATTGAGATGTAGGTTCAAACGCCCCTTCAGAGTGGAGATTTAACCTTGGGCTCCCACTTGCTAGGCTATTGTCCTATTGCTAGGCTATTGTGCTAATCATTGGACTACTGAGTCTAAAGGAGCAATGTCACTGCCTTCTCCCCAGCTTTTGTGAATGGCACCTAAGTCCCTTTGGCAAATGTAGCCTGAAAAAAAGAACAATCAAAATGTTCTGTTTTGGAAACGTCAGGGCAGTTTGCCATTTCTGAGGTGTTTTCTTTTTCCCTGTTGACCAAAACATCCTGCTGAAATCAACATGGTTTCTCTGTGTTTGGTTTAAATCGAATTGCTGCCCCCCCCCTTTTTTTTTTGTCGGGGGGGGGGGGGCAAAAATAATATTGGTGTCTGAAAATTTCAGCCAGGTCTACTTAGGAGACTCAGTGAAAGCAGGCGGTGGTGACGCTCAGACTCTGTGGCGATGGGACCATATATGGATATAAAACAGAACTTCTGAACTTACCAAGTTTCAGCCATTTTTATTCTTTGACATCAGTATTCCCAGATGTTGACATTAAGCACTTAACACATTCTCTCATTTTCTAGTCAAAACCAGTCTTTGAAATTGGTATGCTCAAATCTTACACCGATCAAGCTTCCAAAGTATCTTGTTGATTTTTTTTTTTTTTAACACACCAAAGGAACTGAAAATCCAGCTATAAAAGGCAGAAATAAATGCACTGCCTGGCAGACTTTAAATGCCAATTTGCAGGCTGGAACAGGCTCTCTTGAGTAGAGTTCTAAACCTCGAAAACAAAAGTTTGCAACAAAAATGCTGACCGCCCCTTAACTACATCACTGAGGTATCAGTCAATGCGACTATAGCACAGCCAGACTAATCACTCTATTCCCGTGCTAGGAAATCTCATCCTACTCAAGCAGTTAAATTATTCAGCTCCAGTTTCTAATATTTTTCAGACTGGCATTTACATTTTGTATGACTTATGCCATGTCTACAACAGCCCAAATCTTCGAAATGGCCATGCGGCGTGCTAATGAGGTGCTGAATATGCATTTCAGCGCCTCATTAGTAATCTTCAAAATGGCCATTTGCATGGCCATTTCAAAGGTGTGGGCTAGTGTAGACGCAGCCTTAATGTTTCTCCCCATGAATGAGCAGTGTAGCAGGCCTAACTCTCCACACTCAGATACCATCAGACAAACAGAGCCACTACAGTAGCTAATGCAGTCTGTAAAACTTAAAAAACAACAGCTTGGACCTTGAAAAGCAACTTGCAATCTGATTTGGTAACAAAGATTTAAGCTAATCGAGATGTAGAATTCTGGCATGAATAGTTATTTTTCTTACCTTTTTTATAATAAGTTCCCAAGTCTCCTCCTCATGTCACCTACTTCTTCCAAAAGGAGCAGTAATAATGCATGAATAACTGGAGGTTCCAAGAACAGGACTCCTAGGCTATGTCTAGATGGCAGGTGCTATTTTGGGGTTTATACATGTACAAAACCCAGCAACGCAGTTCAACATTTTTCATGAGATGGATGAGCCTGAGACTCAGCAGCTGATCATGCCACACTCCCCTTATGAAATTTTACGCCCTCCCCAAGGGGCCCTGCCCCACCACCTTGTGCGCCTCTGGATTATTGCAATCTGTAAAGGACAGAGGTATTTGGAACTTGGTAGGGGAAAAAAAAACACATACACACCCACTTCTGTTCCACTTTCCCCTTCCTGCCTCAGCCCATTTTGAAAGGTAGTGAATTTTTCCTCCCCCCAAAATATGCCGATATACAAACTGTACTGCCTGAAACCTGCCCTTGTTCTTTGAAAATTCTTTGGGTGTCAAATGAAAGTGAAACAAGCATAGCTTTAAGCAGACAGTCGCAGAGCAAAGGACAAGCAATCTTCCTCTGATGGCCGAATTTAATGCACCCGAGGGTGCTGAGAGAGTTGGCTGATGTCATTAAAGGGCCGCTGGTCATTACCCTTGAAAACTCTTGGTGATCAAGGTAGGTCCCAGATGACAGGAAAAAGGCAAACATAGTGCATATGTTCAAAAAGGGGAAGGAGAAAGATCCGGGGAAGAACAGACTGGTCAGCCTCACCTCAGTCCCTGGAAAAAAAATCCAGGAGCAGGTTCTCAAGGAATCTGTTGTGAAACACTGGGAGGAGAGGACCATGATCAAGAACAATCAACATCCATTCACCAAGAGCAAGTCACGTCTGATCAATCTGATTGCTTTCTACGATGAAATAACTGATGCTGTGGACATGGGGAAAGCTATACCTTGACTTTATCAGAGCTTCTGATATGGTGCTCCATAGTATTCCTGCCAACAAGTTAAAGAATTATGGCCCAGATCAGCAGATTATGATGTGGATAGAAAGCTGTCTAGATTATTAGGCTCAGCAAACACTAATTAATGGCTCGATGTCTAGTTGGCAGATGGTATCAAGTGGAGTGCCCTTAGGGTCAGTCCTGCGCATGGTTTGTTCAACACTGATGACCTGGATGAGGGGAGGGGATGCAATGCCCCAGCAAGTTTGTGGATGACACTAGGATGAGGGGTGAGGTAAATATTCTGGAAGGGTAGGGATAGGGTACAGAGTGACCTAGTCAGATTGAAGAATTGGGCCACAAGAAATCTGGTGAGGTTCAACAAGGACAAGGGTTGAGTCCTGCACTTAGGATGGAGAATTCCATGCACTACTACAGGCTGGGGACCAAGTACTCAGGCAGCAGTGAAGCAGAAAAGAACCTAGGGTTACAGTGGCTAGAGGTTGGGTATGAGTCACAAAATGTGCCTTTATAGCCAAAAAGGCTAACAGCATATTGGGTTGCATTAGCAGAAGTACTGCCAGCAGCTCAAGGGAAGTGAGCTGCTCTAATTGACACTGGTGAGGTCTCAGCTGGAATATGCATCCAGTTTTCTGGCCCCTGTTACACAAAAGATGTGGACATACTGAAGATAGCCCAGTAGAGGGCAAGGAAAATGATTAGGAGCATGGGGCTAATGACTTGTGAGCAGAGGTGGAGGGAACTGAGCTTATCTGGTTTTCACAAGACAAGAACGAAAGGGGATTTGATAGCAGCCTACCTGAAGGAGGCTCCAAAGAGGATGAAGAGTGGCTGCTGTCAGTGGTGGCAGAAGACAGAACAAGGAGCAATTGTCTCCAGCTGCAGTGGGTGAGGTCTAGGTTGGATATTAGAAACACTTTGTCACTAGGATAATGGTGAAACACTGGAATGGGGTACCCAGAAAGATGGCGGATTCTCCATCTTTAGAGGTTTCAAGGTGAGGTTTGACAAAGTCATGGCCGGAATGAGGCAGTTGGGGTTGGGCCTTCTTTGAGCAGGGGGTTTGACTAGATGACCTCCTGAGGTCTCATTCAGTCTTATCTCCTAAGTGTAAATCTATACTAGAGAAACAAGTTGATTTCAGATACGCAATGCTAGCTACAGCATTTGCATAGTGAGAATCGACATATCGGAATCAACTTACTTCCCTAGTGAAGTCCGAGCCTCTTTAGTCTCACATCGACTTCCCCTTCTGCACCTGATAGCGTGGAGTACAGGGGTCCACAGCTGAGCCCAGAGAGGTCGACTTTACCACATGCACAAAATCAAACACCGGAAGATCGACCACAGCGCATCGAACTTCTGAAGTATAGACGAGGCCTAAGTAAACAAGAGAAACTAGAACTGATTTCTAGATCTTCAAAAGTTGAGAGAATCGTATTGAACTTCTCCCTCCACATCTCCTGTCAACATGAGAAAATGAGACCCTCCCAATGGTACCCCTAAAAGTAAATACGGTGCATCAGGTCATGGCTTTTACTGCTTCATCTTTTCCCTCCCTCTCTAGCTTTGATGGACAATCTATGTCTTGATCATGGATTTATAATTCTACAATCTGAGCCTCGGTGACGTTTCATCCTGATCTCAGTCTCAATCTTGAAAAGAATGATTCTCATGCTTAACTTCATGCCAAGGCATAGGTCATTGATTCCCACTCACTTTTGTCTACAGTGCTTTGATTTGGATGTACCCAAACACCACAAAAACCTCAAACTATCTGTCAGCGTCTTAGCAAGAGCCTTAAATGGTACACCATTTACAAGCAGCATACTATGCCTACACTTTGGCCTGAGAAAGGGCTGCAAGGTTGAGAAGTTGGATATCACGTGGTTGAACAGACATCTGTATTTACCTGACGGTGTCACTAACATGTCTGAACTGTTGCAATAAGTCCGCCTGCTAAATGTGTGTGTATATTTGTAGTCTGTAAGTACTTCTGTGTACGCTGGGGGCAAGCAGGGTATTGCAGAAGTGGTGCACACAGTCTTCTTTAGAAGGGAGCATTGACTGAGGATGGTTTTGAAGACAAGCCAATTTTCTCTGTCTCGGATACAACCAGTGCACCACAGTAGCCATTGCCTCAGGGGGGAGACTCACCCATAGGTGGGGAAGAAGGACTCTCTAATGTGCTAGAGGGTGTGCTAGAGCTGCAAAGAGCCTCTACGTTTAATAGGTGACCAGAGGGCTTTTGTACCTCAGTATGAAAAGACTGCATGGATAGAAAATACAGCATTTGCTCCTTCAGCCTCACGCTGTGTCCTGGGTCTCTGGTCTCAAGCACGGTGTCAGAGTGAGAACACAGTGAGAGCAACAAGATAAACAACCCCAAAGACCGAGGGTGGCTGGGGAGGGAAGAGGAGACCAGAATCAAAAGGTAGAGTCCAGTAGGAGCCCTGCAACTGAGCATGATGCTAGAGACAGGGCTGTTCTTTGATCACAGGTGCTGTGTGGTACCCTGAGCTGAGGGTGAGTCAGGAGAAAGAAGGCTTCTCCCAACCCTTTTATTTGCAATGGACACACAGCCTTACTGTTACAGGGTCAATGGACACATGCACGAACAAACTCCTCCCACCCCCAAACACACACAACACACGCTCTAGGTTCTGTGTCTTGACTACAGAGCCATCATGTCCCCCAAGAGCAGCAGCCTTCTTCTTGGAAGGCCTGTCCCTCAATTCAGCTTTTGGCAATGGGACGAAAGGCTGCTCTGGACACGCAGATTCCAGAAAGGCCAACAGCCCCTGCCATGGATTAACAGTAAAAGGAGACACCAATCAGTGCCTCCGGATTGGAGAGGTTACACTGACCAGTTTAATTTGGGCACAAAAAGCCCCACTCACATAGACCCGACACTAGCTAGAGAAGCTGAAGAAGCCAGTAGGGGGCAGCCAGCCAGAAATACAGAACAGAGGTCCGCACGGGGGAATGGCCTGCTAGCCCGCAGCTAGATGAGACACGGACTGAAAATATCTAAGAAAGGCTATTACACAGCAGCCTCCGGATACACAGATCCGGAACTTAGCGGAACGCAGCCCCCATGAGACAGCCATCCTCCAGCAAGCCTGAAGGGCCACAGAAGAGGCTCCCTGTTGTGCCTGTTTAGAAGGCAGAAGATTGCCATGCACGTGACGGAAGGTAGGGCAGCCTACCACACCCTTCACAGGCTCCTTTACCGGTGCTGGGTGTGCTGCTTTCTTTCTGAAGAGCCCTGGATAAGTGGCCAGTGCTGGCAGGCAATAAGGTATTTGTTCTCATGTTCTTCTCTGGGTGTCCTGAGTCTCTGTCCACAGAACAACCTCCTTTCGGGGGCACATTTAAAGGGCGCGCACACACACACACACGCGCGCACGCACGCGCAATTGGTGCATTCAGTACACAGTTAAAGCAATACACCACAAAGCAGAATGTCAGTGGGGTGCAGCCCAAATTACCCCCATGATTTCATTCATGTTAATCCTGCAGAAGCCCACTGTCCAACAGTGCAGAGCACCAGAGGTGGGCTGTCCTGCAGCTGATGCTCAAGTGTTATTTCTATTCCCATTTGCTTTAATGGGAATTACATGCACTGACAGTACAAAGAAAACGCTCACCAATCACCTTTGATAGCTGAACTACTGCCCTGAGCAAGTCACAGTATTTGCACTGTTCAAAGTACTTTCTCAAGCAGGTATAGGAAATTGCTAAGGGCTGACATGGAGCTATAGAGTGGAGAAGGATTGGGGGTTTACAGGACACCACCACTCTGCAGCATGAGAACAGGACAGAGAATAACACATCAACAGGAGCATGGCAAAGGGCATATGCCACCGTGCTTTGAAACACTGGCACTCAAGCAGAAGTGTTCCCTGGAGGCAGGTTGGGTGGAGCTAGTTACAGAGGTTCTTGCATCTGTTTCCGCATCAGCTGACTGTGGTTACTCTCAGAGATTGGACACACAGTTGTTCTTCAGGTAGTGGGGTGGGGCAGCAGGTACGTTTCTGCCCTTGGAATAAACATAGCAGATTTCAGCCCCCAAAGTGTTTTGTTGGGACGTGGTAAAAGCCACAGAAAAAACACAGGCTTCCAACTGAAGGCCTCTCAGCTGTAACTAGGAGCACTTGCCGTGCAGCACACAGATACAGCAAACAAAGAGGCACTCAGAGAAAGGGTCCTGAGCAAAGCTCCCAGCTGAATGCACCCGAACTTCTCAGCAGAAGCCATATGTAAAACCATCACTTTGTTCTATGGTTGAACTAGAGAGGGGTGTAGGATGCAAAAGAGAGATCTGGTCCTCAGGTGCTGCCAATGTTTCCTGATCAGAGATACTGACAGAAACTATTATTAAAATAAGATTCATTTTCACCACCTGGATCTAGATTCAGAGCTGAGAGGTTTTAGATGAGGGTTGTTTGGGATTATATTAACTTTAAACTGGAAATATTTTAATTTTTTTTCTTCTCAACACCCAAGGTAAAGAACCTTCTTGGATTTATTTTCCAATAAGCAGCTCTTTGGCTAGTATTGCTTTTTTTATTTAAACAAGTCTTGCTTTAATAAAGTGAGCATAACCTTCTCCACTCATGATCCAAAATTTCAAAGCAGAACACAGAGTGTTCGCTATTATGCATGTAACTTAATATATTTAGGGCTGTTAGAATTGTTTCAGCAACTTCATTATTATACGTGAAGGCAGTGGTAAGAGTCTTAACAAAGGGCAAACAGCTCACATCTTGTACCCAGTGGGCCATCTTATTTCTACTAGAGTTGCTGTTTTGCAATATATTCCCCTTTATTATATTCAGCAGTAACGAGAGGAATGTACAGGTTTGTTTCCTGTTAGACATTGGCTTTAGTAGTTAGCATGAAGCCTAAGACCTATGAGCTTTGGCATAAACTCAGCTAACGTCTAAGTTATAGGGAACTGGAAGTTTTGTCCATAATGACATCAGCTGACCTCAGAACATGAACTGGCTCCAGCTTCTTGAGTCTGTTCTGGTCTGGCTATGGTCTGAAGAAGTGGGTCTGTCCCACGAAAGTTCATCACCTAATGAATTATTCTGTGAGTCTTTAAAGTGCTGCTGAACTGCTTCTTTGTTTTGACAGCTTCTGGAAGGTTTGCGATGGAACATCTGACCAAACCAAAATAGAATCATAGAATGCTAGGACTGGAAGAGACCTTGAGAGGTCATCCGGTCCAGCCCCCTGCCCTCATGGCAGGACCAAGTACTGTCTAGACCATCCCTGATAGACACTTATCTAACCTGTTCTAAAATAGCTCCAGCGATGGAGATTCCACAACCTCCCTTGGCAATTTATTCCACTGTTTGACCACCCTGACAGTTAGGAACTTTTTCCTAATGTTCAACCTAAACCTCCCTTGCTGCAATTTAAGCCCACTGCCTCTTGTTCTATCCTCAGAGGCCAAGAAGAACAAGTTTTCTCCCTCCTCCTTACGACACCCTTTTAGATACCTGAAAACCGCTATCATGTCCCCCCTCAATCTTCTTTTTCTTCAAACTAAACAAGCCCAATTATTTCAGCATATATGTGATATATATGATAATGGGATGAAATCATAAACATACTCACTGATAGAGAAACGACACCTTAACATTGGCAAAGAGAGAAAATAGCAAGAAGGAGGGGAACACTCCTGCCCCTGAATATGTATTAGACACAGTGACATCAGCATAACATATTATAAAAGTAGCATCCCAGGCAACACGGGTAGAGATGTGGACCTTGGGAGATGCCAGACTGAGATCCCTGGTGAAGAGAAGGAAGGTGATGGTGATGAGGAAGGTAATGGCTGACATCTCAGGCGCTTCTGCAAGGGGCGGCGTAAGTAGGACATCCATCTGTATTACCTCTATCTGGCTGGCTTAGCTGGAGTGTGTGTGACTTTGCTAAACATATGAATAAATTATGGCCTATGGTGAAAGCGTTGCTGTATGCACTTGCAGCTCCCAAACAGAGTAATTGTAATAATCTACCTGGGCCTGACTGTGGGACAAGAACCTGTCACCACTCAAAGTGATTGCTGGGAATCTTGAGCTCAGGCTACACTATGGAATGAATCCTGCAGCCCTTTGCTCAAGCAAAACTCCCACTAAGGAGTGAAGTGCTTAGTTCTCTTTTAAACTATACTTCAGGCGTGGCCCAACAGAAGCTTGTGAGCCAGGTGCAGCTCTTTTACCATCACCTGGATCCCCTGCCCCATGCCCATGGTTCTCCATCTATCAAACTGTGGTGGGAGGGAGCTCTGCAAGTCTTGCATCTCTCGAACTTGTGAAGATTGTCATATGCACCTCAGGTGGTGAACGAGTTTGGTTACCCCATTATATATACCTATATCCATATATATTCTCATACAGTAATTGAATTCCTACTGCCCCTAATTTAAGGGGAGAACAGAAAAAATACAGGCAGGACAACTGAAAGGTCAAGAGGAAGGGTGGCGGGGGGCAGGAAGGGGAAAGGAGAAAAGCATCTTGGTTTCTGCCTACTAGGAGTCACTCAAAGGTTTCCAAAACGTTAGACCACATCTTTTAAAATTTGTCTGAAGCTCCTCTCCTCCTAAACGTGTGGTGTCAGCTCTATGAATATTTCGTTTGCAGAAGAGAGCTGTCAGAAAAGACAGTATGAAGACATCTTTTTTATTAACTCTGGAGATTTATTAGCTGTTGGAAGTTGTTTGTTAAGATTCCATATGCTGGTTTGTGTGCTTTATTCGGGGATATCACCTGGGGGGGACCCCTGATATTTTCTGGGTTTATTTTAATATAAAATTAAAAGATTTTTTTAACATTATTATTAAAACTTGAGTGTTAAAGAAGAAGCTTGTTTGTTTTCACCTTGTCACAAAATATGAGAACCAGAGGGCACATAAAATTAAAGGGTAGTTGATAAAAGGAAACACTGCTTTACATGATTCATCATGGTAGAGTACTGAAGAAAAATAGCAGTAAGAATCAAAATATGGTTAGAGAACTAGGAATAAGCCAAGGATGTGTCCTAGCTAAAATAATAATCATAATCACCAGCTGACATTGGTTGGGGTCAGGGAGAAATCCCCACCCTTCAGTCCCACAGCACCATATTTCAGGTATTCAATGACCACACTTGCCTTCCTCCAGTATAGACTATTGCAAGAAACAGACTTCAGCAGGAAGTGGTCCATTATAGCACCATCAAAGAAAACAATTTTCTTTTCCTGTAGAGCATAATAGTTAAACTGCTAGAATTTCAACTATCGTTGAGTTACATTTTGAACCACACTGTGAAATCAATTTCTGCTCCCATATGGAAATGCATTTGTTACTATTTCTAAAGTTTTAGCTTGCAAGGATCGAGGGAATAATTTAGGAGACGCAAACTTGTTTCCAAACAGTTACAATTCACCTGAGAAGGATTTTATTGCACAGACAGAGAACCCAATATCAGCTGTCCACCTGGTGAGAGGGGATAGAATCCTAGCACACTCGCTCCAGAGGCAAGCCTGTTATCTTCAAGAAGTTATTTAAACCTGTCCTGCCGTGTATGGTGTAAACAACATAAGCTGAGCAAAACCCTTGTATTTGCAATTCCTATCAAAGTAACTGGGTCAGGATGCAGCCCAGTTTTCCCATAATCACTTCTCAGTGACAGCCCCTCAGATCACTTCATCTATTGGCCTTAACATTTACTTAAATTGTGTCAGTAACAATGTTGAGATCAACTTTCATTTACTCAATCAAAAACTATGTCTGAAGCACCAACCATTAAAGGCTAGGACGGGCTGAATTCCTCCTCTAATTAAGTTAGCTAACCGTGAGCCAATAAAATGGGGTAATTTTTTTTTTCTGGCAGGCAAGCGGGGGGGTGGGGGGGAAGGAGGTTTTCATCATTATTTGGTCCCAACTGACATTCAACATTATTAAGATCATTTGCATAATCCAGCGTGTTATTAAAAGGAAGGGCCTGTGTCTCTCCAACTGTGTGTTTGACTCAGACCACTGCAGTTCTAATGGAAGCCATTTTGATCAAATTCACAGCCATGCAAGCACTGAGTGGGCAGAGTTCTGTAATTAGTCTCCTTCACACAGGGCAGGCCAGCAAGTCCAGAGCACCAGACAAGAGCACCTCCTGGTGGACGATCTCCTTTATGAAGAGGAAAAACAATGCAGGACATACATAAAACTTTCACCCCAAGGTCTCAGTTGGGTGACCGGATCATTCTGAGTCCCTCTGTCCCAGACCTGAGTCCCAGGCTTTCTTCCATCCATGCTCTTCACCAGGTGCAAGCCCGACGACAGGTGCAGGGGACAGCAAAGGAGGGAGTTGCCCCAGGCTCAGTATTTGTTAGTGGCAGCTGGACTTACAGCCCCCTTTGAAGTGCTGCGGTGGTGCTGCTTTGCCGCTGTGGGTGGCTCTGAGAGCGTGGGAGGGCCAGTGCCATGGTTCAGGTGATGCTGAGGGCTGAATGTCACAGGTCCCGCCCCTTCCACCCTTGGCCACACCCAGGCAATGCTAAGGTGTGAATGCCCTAGGCTCCGCCCCTTCTTTCCTAGGCCCGCAGTCAGCACCCCTCCACCTTGCCCTGGGGCCCAGAGCAGCTGTCTGCCCTGCTGCCCAGGCGTCCTTCCAGTTCCTTTCTCTATGCTGGCACTGAGGCCTCTGGCCCCCTAACTAGAGCAAGTTCCTTTCTGCGTTGATGAGTCAGGGAGATCCGGCCACTGCAACCCTTCTCCAGGGACGGTGGTCGATCCTCACCAGGCCAGGCTTCCGGATGGTGCCTGGAGATTGCTGTCAGAGATCAGATCCCCTTGGATGCCTAAGCGCAGCACTCAGCCGAAGTGCCGCTCACTCTCTATAGGCTTCTCTACGCAGGCCCCTCAGTCTGGTGGGTTCTCTAGAAAATTCCCCAGCCAGACTCCCAGCTCGGCTCTGACTCAGGCCCGTCACTCCTCACCCTTCGGAGTTCCACTCTCACTGAGTTTGGTTAACTTTTATCAGAGGGCTGGGCAACCACGAATAGCGGGTGGACCATATCAGTAGCCCTCCTTCACTTCAGTGTGCTGAAGCAGCACATGGCCCATTGGGCTTCCATCTGCAGTCCCATGGCCTCTATCAGCCCCCTTCCCAGGTGCCTTGTGTGCTCCAGAGAACCAGAGCCCTGTACTTACATGCTCCTTCCCACCTGCCCCTTCCCTGAGCTGGAATGCTGCAAACAGCTGATTCGCAATGTTCCAGCTCCAGGAGGGAGGGGGCCAGAGCACAAATCATGCAATTTGCAGCTCCTCCAAAAGCACTGGGAGGGCAAGGTGGGAAGGGGCCCAGCTCCGCACCCCAAAAGGGGCAGGATCAATGGCAGAAGGGGCAGGGCCTAGGGCATTCAACCCTCAGTGCCACTGGGACTGCAGCACTGGCCCCTTGCCCCGCTCTCTCCCAGCCGTGCACAGCTGGAGCAGCACTGCCTCGGCAATTCAGTGGTCCCTAGAGCTCCAGACACCACTACTTCAGCAGTGGTGGCAGCTGGAGCTCTGGGACCCTTTGGAAGGCTGGGCCTGCAGGTAACTGCCTCCTTTGTCCCCCGCTCTCCATTGGCAGGCCCGTGCACTCACACACACTGTTCACAGTTGTAGAGTGCCTTCACTGGGTTACCTGCCAACCACGCCAGGGAGTGAAATCGTAGTGCGATAAGCAAAGAACTTAATTTTGTGCCTGCCGCTCAGTCACATGGCACAAAACACCGTCTCTTCTATTTTGGGAACTGGTTTAACGGGACGCTGTGTAAACTGCACGGCCCTCATGAATGCAAACGTTTCCATAAGGGGGTTAGCACTCGGCCACTAGCTCTGAGCACCAGTTTCAATGTATTTTGCATTGGCTGAAATCTTAGGCAACATCATCCTCCGTCTGCCAACCTTGCCTGTGCATTCAATGCTACACCTGCTATGTGCTGTCCCAGCCCCGAAGGAGGGCAGGCCCTGCTCTGAGAAACTTGTGAGCTAAGGGCATAACTGGATCACATGCAGTCTTTCAGCAAGAACTCACCATGCTGACATTATATTGCATACCAGGAGATTACGTGAGAGAGCAAACCCAGCTACCCCTCTGAGACTACTTCCTATGTATTATGATTCTGTAGCCAGGACCTCGAAAGCCCTGCTCCAGAGAACTCCGCCACTGTACCACCCCAGCCAGCTTCAAATGTCACTGGAATACCAGCATCAAATTGTTTTTAGAAGCTGCAGCAAGAATGAGAATACTAACCCAGCTAATGAGTCTCAGCACTCTGCATTCTGTAGCACATCCATGGGACGATTCCAACATGTGTTAGGGCCCAGTTCACCAATCGTTGCTTAAATGACCACTGACCTCGTTGCACAATGTCCCCCCCTCCATGCAAGCCCACAGGGAGGAAGAGTCAAACACACCTAATACAGCCAAACATAGTGCTATGGCAGAGGGCTCCCCCGCTTCAGTTCTACAAAATGCTACATCCGTATGTTGCAATCACAATTAATTCTAATGCAGCCCCCCTATAAAGCTCTAATCACCCAGCTGATAGACAGTCCAGGTTCTGCAGAGGTCCCGGTGAGAAGCACAGGCTATATTTATTCTGGTACATTTCAGTGGGAAGCTTTAATCTGTATAATCGCCTCAGAGAAGATTTCATTCAGAGAGGGGAAAGCAATTACCGTTTCATTTGCCACCGGTTGCCTTTCCAGGGTCTCCATCCATCAGAGCCATAGAATTCTGTCAGCCTGTGGACCTGCGTGGATTTTACTGGAGTGCAGGTGCACATTTCTGACAGCATAGCAACAGGTATTTGGTGCTTTCAGCCCCTGTACTCCAGCCATTTTTCTCCCTCCAGCTACTGCTCTTATCATACTTTGCAAGCATGAAGAAAACAACTGGATATAATCCTACATTAGAGGGACTGCAGCGCAGAGAACCAAATACAAAACTCATCGTACTGATAGAGATTGCTGTCGTCATTCAGATGTTCCCGACCTCCAAACATTTTGGGAGCTGTACAGATGGTACTGTGGCATTTCTAAGCATCTACGCAGTAGCTGATTTTCCTAGATGGACATTAAAACATCCCCAGCCAGTGGAAAGGAAAAAAACAAACAAACAGTCCTTAATGGTTTACAGAGCATGTGATGTCATAAGTATTAGGGTGACCTTAAAAAAAAAAAAAACCAAGAAGTCCTGTGGAACCTTATGGTCTAACAGATATTTTGGAGCATAAGGTTTCAAGGGCAAAGGCCCACTTTGTCAGATGAAGCAGATTTTTGTCCGCGAAAGCTTATGCTCAAAAATATCTGTTAGTCTATAAGGCGCCACAGGACTTCTTGTTTTTGTAGATTCAGACTAACAAGGCTACCCCAATACCTGAAGAGAGACCTGTGTAGCTGGTCTCCTTCACCAACAGAAGTGGGTTCAATAAAAGACATGACTTCACGCAGCTGGTCACCTCGGACCAACAAATCGACAACTCTGCAAGCACTGGGGTGTTCGTTCTCCAGGATCAATAAGCTGTGAAAACTATGGCCCCAGTCCTTAGTACAACCTTGTGCCATCCTGGATTCCCATTTAAATCACTGGAAATCTGTGCCAGAACAGAATGAGCTCACTGAATGAGTACATACACTGGCTTCTGCTGAAATGGGCTATGTGATGAACCATAAAGCCACGTTCTGAAATGTGACCCTTGACCAAAGATGAAGGAAACAGAAGGATGATCTGAGAAAAGCACACTCTGTCGAAGAGAGCTATATTTTGTAACAGGAAAGCCAACACGTTCTTACAAAGGCATGGCTATTATTAAATAATAATCTTACACTCTTTCCAGCACACCAGCCACAGCAGCTACTTGATAAAAAACTTGATAGCTATGAAACCTGAATTTAAATCAAATGCAGTCTCTGTTTTACGCAGTTTTTTTTTGTGCTGGTACCAAGTACTGGCACCTCAGCAGCCCCAGACGCAGGACTGGCTGGAATAGCAGGAGCTGGCTGAGCACCGTCTCCTTTTTTTTTTCTTTTTACAGGTTATACGTCATTGAAGCAATTGGTCTAAAAGGAAGCCATGTTACAAAGGTGATTGTTTTACAGTCAGCTGTGCAATCCTGTGTTAATGGTATTATCTTTATTAGGGAAAAAAACAAGTAAACTAGTGCTTGGGATAGTTAACTCTTTCCTGTAACGAGTGTGGATTTTTAAATTAGGAAAGGCAAAGCAATTATTTCATGTGTATGTATTTCCCACTTACCCCAGTTTCTTCACTCTTTTGCTGTATGCACACTCAAGAGAGGACATATATCAGATATACCTCTCATACAGAATTGGAAGGGACCTTCAGAGTTCATTGAGTGCAGACCCCTGTCCTCACAGAGCGGCCTATTACCTTTTCTGACAGCCTTTTTAACTATATTGCCCCAGATCCCTAAATGGCTCCCTCAAGGACTGAGCTTACAACTGTGGGTTCAGCAGGCCAATGCTCAAACCACTGCGCTATCCCTCCTTTGGCTCACAGAGTTTATCACTGTAACAAATCATGAACAGATAAGTGAGAAGACAATACAGTACTTCACACAAGCAAACGGAAGGAAGATGTTTCAAAGGAGCAGAGAACCGTAAGGAAATAACCACAAATGAAATAGAATCACAGGGCTGGAAGGGACCTCAAGAGGTCATCTAGTCTAGCCCCCTGCTTCAAGAAGGATCAACCCCACCTAAGTTATCCCAGCCAAGACCTTGGCAAGCCGGTACTTAAAAACATCTAGGGATGGAGAAGCCACCACCTCTCCAGGCAACGCATTCCAGGGCTTCACCACACTCCTGGTGAAGTAGTTTACCCTAATATCCCACCTACTCTTCTCATTCTGTAACTTCAGACCATTGCTCCTTGCTCTGCCATCTGTCACCACTGAGAAAAATTTCTGTCCATCCTCTTTAGAGCACCCCTTCAGGAAGTTGAAGGCTGCTATTAAATCACCCCTCAGTCTTCTCTTCTGTAAACTAAATAAGCCAAAATCCCTCAGGCTCTCCTCATAGGTCATGTGCTCCAGCCCCTTGATCATTCTCGTTGCCCTCTGCTGAACCTGCTCCAGCACATCCACATCCTTTTTATACTGGGGGCGAGGGACAAAACTGGACACAATACTTCAGATCTGGCCTCATGAGTGCCAAATAGAGTGGAATAACTTCTCTAGATCTGCTCACAATGCGCCTCCTAATGCACCCTAATATGCTGGTAGCTTCTTGGCTACAAGGGCACACTGTTTACTCTGATCCAGCCTTTCATCCACCATAACCACTAGATCCCCTTCTACTGTAATGCTGCTTAGCCAGTCAGTCCCCAGCCTATAAGCATACTTCGGATTCTTCTGTCCCAAGTGCAGGACTCTACACGTCTCCTTGTTGAACCACATCAGATTTCTTTTGGTCCAATCCTCTAATTTATCCAGGTCACTCTGGATCCTGTCTGCCCCTCCCCATAGCTTAGTATCATCTGCAAACTTGCTGAGGGTGCAATACAGTCCCTTCATCCAGGTCTTAGATGTTGAACAACACCGGCCCCAGAACCGAGCCTTGCGGCACTCCACTTGAAACCAACCACCATCCAGATATTGAGCCATTGACCACTACCCATTGGGCCCGACCATCAAGCCAGCTCTCTATCCATCTTCTAGTCCATGGATCAAATCCACAGACTTCCTGAACTTATGGGCAAAAATATTGTGGGAGACTGTATCAAAAAGCTTTGCTGAAGTCAAGCTATATCACGTCCACTGACTTTCCCATGTCCACAGAGCCTGTTACCTCATCATAAAAATTAATCAGATTGGTCAAGCATGACCTATCCTTGGTGAATCCATGTTGACTACTCTTGATCACTTTCCCCTCTTCCAAGTGCTCCAAAATGGATTCCTTGAGGCTCCCCTCCATTATTTTCCCAGGGATTGAGGTAAAGCTGACTGGTCTATAGTTCCCTGGATCATCCTCCTTTTCTTTTTTAAAAACAGGCACTATATTTGCCTTTTTCCAGTCATCTGGGTTCTCTCCCCATCTCCAAGAGTCTTCAGAGATAATGGCCAAAGGCTCAGCAATGACATTTGCCAATTCCCTCAGTACCTTTAGGTGCCTTAAATCCAGACCCATGGATTTGTGTACATCTAGTTTTTCTAGGTAGCTCTTAACTCGCTCCTTCCCCACCGATGGCTGCCCTCCACCTTCCCATTCTGCATTGTCTAGCACCATAGCATAGGAGCTGTCTTTGTCTGTGAAGACTGAGGCAAAAAAAGCATTGAGTACTTCAGCTTTTCTTACATCATCACCTGTCACCAGGTTACCTCTCTCATCCAGTAACAGCCCCACGCCTTACCTGATAGCCCTCTCATTGTTAATGTGCCTGTAGAAACCCTTCTACTTACCCTTCACATCCCTTGCCAGCTGCAGTTCCAATTGTGCTTTTGCTTTTCCTGATTACTGCTCAGCATTCTTGAGCCCTATATTTATACTCCAAAGAGCTAGAAATGTAGGCAGAGATTTTTGAAAACAGAAGCTGAACATTAGGTTCCTAAATTAACAGGAGCTGCTGGGTACTCTCAAACTACATGACATAGGTGCCTAAACATGTTATTAGAAGCCTAAATTAAATCATGTTTTGTTTGCTTGTTCGTTAAATCAAGGCTCTGATTTGGTCCCCACTGATCATACCATGGTTGCATTTGAAAAGGTCTGAGCCTGACCCCATTCCTACAGAAGTCAACGTTAATTTTGGCCTGGACTTGCACAGTAGCACAATCAGGTCCACATGAGTTGTGATAACTGCACGTTTGTTGATACAATCTATGCAATTTTGATAAATATCAATGTTTATTTTTAATCTGTTGAAATGTTCACGGTTGCACAAGATTGTGGAAGGAGGGGTCAGAATCTTTAACTGACGGCAAATGCTGAGATTCAAAACAGTAAAGCTTTATACCTAATTACCCAAAGTTTCAATATGGTATGTCAGGATTCACACAGTAAATATCTTAAATCAATAAATCTTACCTTATTTTACAATTCATTCGCTAGCTGATTTGTAACAGGTCTCAGTCAAAAGTCTGTACCATGGGATTTTGTCTCTAATATGATCTCTGGCAGTATTCTTCTCACTTTGCCTGCCTGTATGTTTCTATGATCATCCATGGAAATATTTTTCACTGGTTTTTGTGTGTGTGGTAAAAAAAATCCACATTCACAAGCCCTTACTGAAAAAAATCTAATCCTTCCAAGCCGAAATATAACCTCTGTACTATTTCTGAACAGCCTGGTCTCTGACATAGAATCCTAGCTATTCCCAGGAGGGAAAAATTGGGCTTATTTAAACAGTGACCTACGGGTCCCTGCACAGTTCTACTAAGGTGCTTGATGAAGTATTTAAAAAAAAAAAAAAGAAAAAAACCAGTACATTTGGTAAGATGATTCTTCTGCTAAAGGACTATCAATCAAATGAAATTTGACTTACGATTCAGTACAAAAGTCTCAAAAAACAAAGAGACGTCCTATGGCACCTTATAGCCATTTTGAAGCATAAGCTTTTGTGGGCAAAAACAAAGTTTCCTTTTGGTAATCTGACCCTAGTCAAATGTGAAGCCAAAAAAAATTACACAACTATTTCAGTCTAATTTAAATGCAGCACAATGACATACGGAATAAGAAAATAATGGGCTTCCTTTATACTGAAAAATGCTTTTCTAACCACACCACTTAACAGGTTTGATGTAGAAATGTACTTTGACAGCAAGACAGAAAACAAACAAAATCCTTCACAAGTTAATTAGCATTAGCGTGTCAAAGTAAGTTGAACACACACATGCAGAAAAATAGTACTTTGCTCATTGAGAAGCAACAACTACCAAAGGAGAAAGGATTTGTGCAATAATTCCATCACTAGAAAAAGAAATAAAATGGATCTCTGCCTTATTTTAAGAATCCAATTAATGATGTGCAGCATCTTAGTGGGATAACAGGAGAGATTTTTGGTTTCAGTAATAGTCACAACGTATTTTAATGGGAGAAAGGTAAAGTTCACTGTTCGTTAAAAGAAGTTCCTTTTGTAAACTATCTTGTGCAGCAACAATTGCTATTGAAAACAAGAGCAGTCATCTCACAAGCCAACTGTATTTTCATGAACTTTCACACCGTGTTTCTGTATGTATTAAGCGAGAGAAGCCAGGTGGGAGATCCTGAGGTGGTATAGTAAATCCTCTCTGCTTTTAAAATGCTCAGGTAACAATGCAACACATTGCCACATTTCTGAACCCCACCTACTGCCTCTGAAGTGTCCAACATTTAAGATATAGCCAGCTGGCCTCCATCACTGCTGAGGTGAGAGGCCTGCATCACCTGCAAGCCATGCCAATATGACTCTCAAAACCTCATTTTAATTTAAAGGCCTCTAGCTGTAGACTTTTTGTATTAATTATCTATGTAGGTTCATAACTCACAGCAACCAACAATTACCTATCAGGGCTCAGTCCTTGTGGTTTTCTAGCCCTGTCAGCCGTTAAGGTCTCCCACAGATGTTTACCCTTACAGATTCATAGAACACTGGAACTGGAAGGACCTTGAGAGGTCATCAAGTCCAGTCCCCTGCCCTCACAGCAGGACCAAGTACCATCTAGAGTCTCTAGACCACCCCGATAGATGTCTATCTAACCTGCTCTTAAATATCTCCAGAGATGGAGATTCCACCACCTCCCCAGGCAATTTATTCCTACGTTTAATCGCCTTGAGAGGTGGGAAGTTCTTCCTAATGTCCATCCTAACCCCCACATTTGCTGCTGTTTAAGCCCATTGCTCCTCATCCTATCCTCGGAGGCCAAGGAGAACAATTTTTCTCCTTCTTCCTTGTAACTCACTTTTATGTACTTGAAAACCACAATCATATCCCCTCTCAGTCTTCTCTTTTCTAAATTAACAAGCCCAGTTCTTTCAGTCTTCCCTCACAGCTCACGTTCTCTAGACCTTTTATCATTCGTGCTGCTCTTCTCTGGACCTTCTCCAATTTCTCTACATCTTTCTTGAAAGGTGGTGCCATCTTGTGTGACATCTGGCCCTTACCACCAATGGCCAGATCCAACAGCCTGGCGGATTTATTCTGAAGGCCTCATTTTCCTCATTTGGAAAATAGAGATAATAGCATACATGCCTCACAAGCTGGGGGACAGGCAGTGTGGCCTGGTGGTAGGTGCCCCAAAGTGGAACTCAGGAAACATTGGTTCTAAGACCTATCTCTGCTAATGGCTGGCTGGATGACACTGGACAAGTCATTTCCCCTGGCCATGCCTTAGTCCTCTCATCTGAAATGAGGAACACTGTGATTTGCAACTGAAAAGCCCAGTGCAAGAGCTCTTTAAAATTGTTATTCCAGTGCTCATGCCTAACAGTGTCTCAAGATCTTCAAAGTGTGTGCAATACAAATGCTAGGTATATGATTAACAACCGTGGGAAGGGTTACCTCCTAATTTTTACTCTGCACATGTCCTGAGGAGAATTTTACTCCTGAAAGAAGCCAGACAGATATTTTATCTGGCCTTACTCCCTTACACAATGCCTCAAGCCCCATAACAAATCCATGATAATACCCAATACGCCTCCTACAGCTCTGCCCCCATGCACCCAAACACACTCAACACTGAGCAGCTGAGGAATGTCAAAGGTCTCCATGCTGCCTTTCAGACTCACACTTCTCCATGTATTTCAATGGCAGCATGGACAAAGTACGCAAGCTCAGACCTCAGCCCCAGCTCAAGAACTGTCCCATTTCTAGTGTAATGCATTTGCAGTCTCTTTTCAAACAGGCTGGAACACAAACAGCATTTGCCCGACATTGGCCTCCTTGCAGCTCACTTATCCACCCAGGAATTTACTCCGGGCTGTTCCAGGGAAGACGATGGCAAACTGAGACAAACGACAACAAGATTTGGCCTTAGAACCCTTATCCCAAGAAACATACACAGAGCATTAATTTATAGTAGGTTACGCAAACACAGTTGTAGAATTGTAATGAGTTTTCTCTAATAATAGACACTTCATTTTACCCGGCCTTTCTACCTTTTCTAGAGTAGAAAGGAGCCCACGGAGTCAATGGAGATGGCGCCCACACAGAGGAACTACAGGCAAGGACCTTCACACCACTGAAGCAACACACTTCTCCACTTTCATCAAAGAACGCCCATTGGGCAAACAAATGGATTTTGGTTCTGGAATTTTTCAAGCACCAAAAAATGTGCAGCTTCACACTTCTCTCCCACGTGGGCCACACAAGGTAGCACAAACCACCCCAGTTACCGATGTGCAGTCTTTTCTGGTTCTAGACTTTCTATGCTGTACAGCCTAAAAAGTTACACAAAGTTGAAAAGGAAAAAAAAATCCACTGTTCACCCTGATGAGAAATAGCACCAGTACATTTCTGAACCACACAGGAGGAGAAGGAGTTAGCCATTAATTCATGAACATAAATCAATAGTGGTCATTAGGACTTCTTGGAAGCTTATTAGCTATGAAAATACCTCAAGCTGGGTGGTACTAGAGAATATATACAGCTTGATCGGTATCCTTTGATAGCTATCTTTGCTGCACCTTTCTTCCCTTTCCAGAAGCAACATTTACTTACCCTTGCAAAGGACATTGGGAAAACTAGATTATTAACACATGCACAGCACACTCATATGATTGGAGGGAAGGCAAAATGACACTTCATATTTCTGTAGAACAAGGACTGTTGGCAGGATGGACTACAGAACAGCACTCAGCCACACAGTAGTAATTAACCGTAATAAGAGGCTATGTACCATGCATAGATAAGGATCAGAGAGGAAGCTGCTAGTGAGAAAGGGAAAGGAAGATGCACAGATTTACTATAAATAGGTATTAGCCAATCAGCCTTCTGTAAAGAAATGAGCAAAAACAGAAGCAGAGTTACTTACCAGAAGATTATGAAACTCATTACACATCAGGTGGTAGATCATGCTCAACACAACTCGGGAAGGAAAGGAGACAAATGTGTATCTTTCCAGCTGCCCTCATCATGGGCCTCACTGTAGGCAGAATCAGCTCCGCCCCCCATATTATATATATATATATATATATATATATATATATATATATATACACACACACACACACACACACACACACACACACACACACACACACACACACATTAAAGCAGCCCTGGGGCTGCTCTACCTTATGCCAGCCGGAATGATCCTTGAGGAGTAGCCCAGAAAGGGATCACCAGAACACACTGCACTCTGGCTCCACTATCTCCTGAGTTCTCTTCTGCCACCTAAACTAGACAGCGGACTTAACCAATGCTGAGAATCTAGCCCCAAGAGTGCTGCCCACTAAGAAATTGGGACCTAGGAAGCAATATGACATACTAACATTGCTTCCCTCGCTCTCTCAACTGGTGCAAGTATCCTCTCTCTCTCTCTCTCTCTCTCTCTCTCTCTCTCTCACACACACACACACACACACAAAAAAACCTGGAATGTTTGGCTCCCTCCCTCCCAGCTCAGAGCCCAGAGTGCACTAAGGGCCACTAACTGCCCAGAGCCCCTTCCCTCCCCGCTGGGGGAAAGGTCCAGAGAATTCCCTTTCCAAACACTTCAAGAAACCCACCTGGTGATTAGGCCTTTTTGCAACTTTTTAATAGCTCCTTAAGTGTCCAAGCCTAAGGAGATACTATCAAAAATCAATGGACATTTCTCTCAGAAGGAGGGGGAAGGCAATTAGAGATGCTATTTTTGAGGCAGGACGATAATAATGCCTCTCTTCCTGGCTGCTTTCAGTCCCCGATGAAAAGAAAAAACATAAAAACACAGAGACTCTCCAATTAGAAAGACGGGCAGCTTTCAGGCTGCCTTCGCATCTTGAGCTTTACTGGTAAAATGGCATGAAGCTGATGAGTTTGTTCCAAATGGAACTACAGGGCCTTGTTTGTCAGCATTTCGATGGCTAGTGAAGGGCTTGCTGCAACTCCAGCAGCAAAAAGTTCCCAGTATAAAAGCCTGTGGCAGACTGAGAACTTCTAGTACCAAATAATCACTCCGTCCTTCACACTGGCTGCATTTCTCAAACATTCTGGCTCACTCTGCACAGATACTCAGTCCCATTCCACCAAATTTCAGTGGATAATAGGCTCCATGAACTTTTTAACTCTTGTGTTAGCCCTACTCACAGCTGCTATGGCACAACTGGAGGGGCAGACTGCATGGATTGAAACCATGTTTGCTTGCTACCCTAAGAGTCACAGCAGATATTCCTTTATCTTTTGCCTGATGAGCGTTTCCCCATTTCTATGCTAAATTGACAGAGACAGCTGGGAGTTTTACAAGTTTTAAAAAGATAATGAACTTGAATTAATCACCAGCGTACCTATAGACTAGCATAGCATCTATCTGATGCAGCATCGTGTGAAACCATGATCCATTTGAGTTATGTTTACATCCACACATTTTAGATACAGGCAGTCAGTATTCTGTGTTGCATGAAGTTCTGACAAGAATATTGTATTAAGGAAAGCAAAGCCCCTTCTTGCTGGGTAGCTTCAAAATAAATTTAGCAAACTATTTCCATACACGATAAGCCTAAGGAAAAGCCAAGTTTATGGATCAGCACAGTCCCTATGCACATCCTCAGCAGTATAAATCTGTGTTTTGAAGATGTGCAAATTGTCATTTCTCTCAGATGGCCAAGCCCACAGGGTGGGACGGAGGAATTTGTCTACTTGTGACATGGTGCTCTCTGGGACCCAAGCTCCACAAGGTCTCCTAATTTGAAGGAGTCGGATCAATATGAGCTACCAAGGAAGCAGAGACAATGCTCATTTCAATTTAGCAGAAGAGGCATCTGGTTCTAGGCTCTTCTGTATAAAAAAGCTGCATTGGATTCTGCTATAGCTGACCACCTGGCCGTCAAGAAGGATCAACATCTATAGCAGTGCAACCCACCACCTGGAAGCAATATCAAACACTGGCCCTGTGTCTACACGAGCCCCTTCCTTTGGAAAGGGGCATGTTAATGAGTGGGTTCAAAAGATGCTAATGACGTGCTGCAATGAATATGCAGTGCCTCATTAGCATAATGGCAGCCACGGTGATTCAAAAGTGCGGCTTTTCGAATCGCATGCCGCCCGTGGAGATGGGACCTTCCCAAAGGACCCCCCCAAGTTTTTGAAAGCCCTTCTTCCTATCTGGTGTTAGCTTTTGAAAACTGGGGGAGGGTCCCTTTGGAAGGTCCTGTCTCCACGGGCGGCGCGTGATTCGAAAAGCCACACTTTCGAATTGCTGCGGCTGCCTTTATGCTAATGAGGCACTGTGTATTTATTGCAGTGCCTCATTAGTATTGCATATTCATTGCAGCGCCTCATTAGCATCTTTTGAACTCACTCATTAACATGCCCCTTTCGAAAGGAAGGGGCTCGTGTAGACCCAGCCTGGAAGAAAGGACTTGTCCACCAAGGCTACCATGCCAATCCTCACAAATAAAATATAAATAAAAACAAGAGAGAGGAAGGAAAAGGTCAAAGTCCTGTTGGCATAAATCGAATCATGAGGAACGCAGAACAGGGAAATCACACAGCCTGTTATGAAAAAGCTAGAATTTGTCACCTGAGTGTGTCAGAAGAATTTCTGCCTGTGGAAAGGCTAGTTCCCCTAGGGACTCAGGAGGGAACTGCTGGCTGTTAACACAGCTGTATGGGGGTGGAAATGAGGGAAAGGATTCATTGTCTAGAAAGAAAAGGCTTCTGCTTTGCACACAACAGCTAACTGCAGAGGTATTCCTCCAGATCAGCCACTGCAGAGGCTGAGACTAGATGCTGTACCTGCATTGCAAGAGAATTCCATCAACATAGTCTTAATCAATTTACTTTAACTGGCTTCTGACTGCTCATGAATTTAGCACAAGCCACCCTAAAAGGGACCAAACCTCAGCCACTGAGAAAAGCACAGGAACGAAGGGGGTCAGGAGTTTAATTGGATCTTTTCCAGAATGGCATGTGTAGCCCAAGACCCGGTGGGCTTCAGGAGCAGCCTTGAGAGCTACAGGTTGTGGACTACAAACTGGCATGTTGGGAAAACTTCCTGGTTCCTGACGGGATGTACCCTCTTGTCCACCAGCAGGATCTCAGCGCTGACTGAGCTGGGAGCAGGTAGGCTGCAAGCAGAGAGGAGACTGCTGAACTGTAATTCTGTTCAACGGTCTCCTCTGAATAAAGCCTGTTCCTAGTGGTTGGTCTGAGGTTCCCACACCCTGACACCCAATGCAGAGCACACTCAGTCCTAGTCTCCCACAGCTGTGTAAGAAGTCAGAAGGCCTCCCCTGTGCCGAATAACTTCTCACAGGTCTAGTAATCAGGAGGAGGCTATGCACGAATTAAAGAATCCCCTACATAAAAGCTGTTGGCCCCGGACACACAGAAAATACACTGTGACCACCGATGAGGACTAAGAGAATAGAGGAATATTATTAAAATGCACTAATGCAAACAACCTAATCAGCTGGTAGTGAATCAGAACTGTGCGAGTCAATTACAGCTGCTGAATATGTATGGCACCACATACCTCCTGGCATGCAGAGATTTTAAAACCAGAGTCTTGTCTTCTTTTTTTCTAGAATGCAATTTTTGATCCCACCATAGCATGGCAGAGAAAGATGTTTTTCTTCTGCTGGAATGTGCAGTACCTCTTCTTTTTAAAAATAAAATCTGAAGCGAAGGTGAGGAAGGAATCCTACATGGTGCAATAGGAATGTCATGGTGTATAAGAAATGACTTTCATTCACTACTTGAGGTGCTGGAATGGTTCATCGCCCCGGCTGGCTAACTCACAGATCTAGCACTCCGGAATTGGCACTTACTTCATCAGGCATAACTCCAAGCCGTGCATGAATACGCTGCATGTGAGCCATCTCATGTTTAAAAGGAGCACAATGGCTGACCTCTGTCTTTAATAAATATTGCAGAGCAAAGAGGATAGTTATAATAATTGAAACATGAGACAAAGCCAGTGTTCGAGCAGCACTCCAGTGATGGCTTTTTCCCCACTCCGTAATATTCTAGGCTGCTTTCTCGTGACCCTTCATACAAATGAAGCCAGCTGTCATCAACTGCATTTTACTCCCCACCCTCGGGCATACAGTGTAACACAAGCACTGTAATGTACACAGTCCATGAGAACTTTGCCATTGACTTCAGTGGGGCCAGACTTTTCTCTTCTATTGTCTACATTCCTATTTACAGGAAGAATTTACCATCATTTTGACAACACAATTAACTGCAGCAGATGGGAACAGCCAGAGCACAGTATCACCAAACACAATTTGCTGGTGTAATTTAAAATTTCAGGGCCAGATCCTCAGCTGGTGTTGTCTGGCCTGGCTCCAAAGACATCCAGGAAGCTGTCTGCATTGCGGAGGTTGTAGAAAGAGGACAATGAAAGACAAAATGGACCTGATCCTGCGGCTGCTATACAAGTCAATGGGAGCCAAACCCAGCACCCATGCTAAAGCCAAAGTTAAATGTCCCATAGAACATAAGGAGCACTGTCTGTTGGCAATGTAATTTGGCACTACTGCAACACTATTCTCGATTATTGAATGATACAGTAGGAACTGCATTTGTTCAGCACCTTTGAAAACTGAAGCGCGGGGGGGGGGAGGAAGGAGACAAACAACAACAATAGGGCACTCTTTGTCCCCAGCAAGAACACCCCCGCATGGATGTGCCTGGCAATGAGAAAAGGGATGAATAAAACCTATTTAGCACTTTCAGCAATGGTTTGGGCACAGATCAGCCCTCAAAGGCCCAACTCTGGATTTAGCTGCCTAACTTACTTTTTTTCTTTTCTGCAGAACCTCTCAATGCACAGCGTGGTCACCCAGTCTCTAAACTTTGGCCTAAAATGTGATCCGTTTCATTCTTTTAAAGTACAACTCTCACAGCATCACACCAAACACAGTGGCCTACGGGCCAAAGCAGTACGGCAAGTTCATAAACACCACTGATAACCTTAAAAGAAATCAACCCAGATGGGCTGTTTGTCAAACCAAGTTCAGAACTGCAACATAAATGTCTGTGACCCCGTAAACGGTGTTTTAAAAGGAGACATTTATGGGAGGGGCCATTAATCTGATTTTATTTACGTTTGTTGAGAACGCAGAAAGAACAGCAGAGAAACACTGGAGAAAGCCTGGGTACTTATGAAGCTTTATATGCAACATGTAGAGTAGAATCCTGATGTTTCTTGTTCTGGCCTTTAACATCTTTAACAGTCTTTACCTTCATCTCTTAAAAACAGATTGTTTTTAATTCTCTCTCTTTTAAGGAAGGCTGGTTTAATTTGAATGCACTGAAGTTAGCTCTAATCAGCCCATGCCACGTGTGCTCATGTTGGTTTCAATCCTGGACAGCATTTAAGCATGTGCTTAAATCCTATGGAAGTCACTACATCTCATAGCTATGTCCTGTATAATTTTTGTATGTGGGCACACCATAATTCGTAAGTGCAACCGTAGCTGGCACACTCACAAGCCTATCCTGCAGTTAGGTCCATTTGAGGGATGGATACTTACACTCAAAGGGGAGATCACTCATGCCTGGATTCAACTGCAAGACTGGGCTTAAAAGTTTCCATAAGTCTGAAGTTTTTACGAGTATCCCCCACTAGACGTCTTTTAGACCAGCATTTCTTAAACTTCTTGAGATCACAGAACACCAAACAATATTTTTGTATGCAGAACACCTATGAAAATTTTCTTAACCAAAAAAAAAAAAAAGTCCCAACAGCAGCATACACAGCAAAAACAAAATGAAGCAATGTAATCAGGTAACCGACCAATGAAGAAGTAACATGTTATCTGGTTTTAATATCGGAAAATATATCCCAGCCGTGTATGTTTCCAAATGTTTGTGGCACACAGAACACCAGTGCTCTGCGGAACATAGTTAAAGGAACACTAATGTAAACTTTAAAACTGGTAGAAACACTTTAAGTATGTTTCAGAGGGAAACAAACGCGCAGATAAATACAGTGGATATATTCTGTGCACATCCAACCTAATTAACTTCAGTGCGCTAATACCAGAGTATTAATAAGGGTGAAGTTCTGAGCTATATTTACATCTAGACCTACATTATGCATAAATACCTACACTGTAATGAGGAAGGCTATGGATTTAAGCCTTGAAGCATACATTTGTTTAGATGATTACTTCTAAGAGATTTTGTTTGGCTCCTAGAACTATGCTAATTTCATTTTCGGGGCTTATGCACTATCTACCTATGAATATCCCATAAAAATAACCATCAGGGACATTAGACATTGGAGAATTGTCATCACATCTGAAGCTTTAAATGTCATTATTTCATCTGTTGATGACTTCCCTTGCAGTTCGTTGAATGAGTAAACATTCAATGCAGACTGCAAACATTGTTAATGCAGGACAAAAATATCACTGAAGACAGTCATACAATTTCAACTTTACACTATGCAGTTCTTCGCAAGTATAACTGACTAAACATAATTTATGTTTATGCTTATTTATGAGGATTTCAGCTGAATCTCAAAGTGGATTAAATCCTTTTTACTCTCATCTTGAAATAAGTGAACTCCGAATCATGTGCAGTCCAGTGCCTACTTGAATGACAGCTGCTGTATGACATGCCTTAATCTTCTCCAAAATCTCTCTTCCCTCTCAAAGCAAATATTTATAAGAAACTTCACCTTGGCCACAGGTCAAACCTTTGCACTTCAGACAGAACAGCTTCAAATAAAACCCTCACTAGCTGAAGCCAAATACATACCTGCTCTTCCAAGTCACAGATAGAAAAATACTATTACAGTTAGTGCAAGAGGAGAGATACAGAGCAAAACAAACAATTTAAAAAACCCCAATGTCATCTTACAGCAATAGCTTCTGATAAAAAAAAATATGATTTGCTTACAATAAGTGTACATGAAATGTAAAAACACCACCTGACATCACAACCTGAGACAGACTAAGGTGATTTGCCTAACTACTGAAGCAGCTGTAAACTCTCCCTGAGACCTGCATTAATAAAACTACAGGGCACGGAAATAGTGAACCATCTGTGCCTTGTCAGCCATTGAATCATGCAAATCTAGCTGCTAGAAAGAATGGGGAATCGGTAAAAAGTCAATGATAATTCAGGAAGTGCCACAGGAACCACAGGCAATAAATGCTAACAGGAAAAGGTGACGCAAAAGTCCAAGTGAGATTGTTATATTGTTTGCAAAATTTAGTAAAAGTGAAAAACCATACGGTTAAGGTTTAGTCTAAACAAAAAGGCTTAGCTAATATAACTTGCAAACTGTGCTAAGATCCTGCCTGGTAAATAAGAAAAGTGTGAAATCAAAAACTCGTCTACCAGACTTGGTGTAACACGTATTAGGCCTGACTGGTAGACAAAATAATGAGGGGATGGGGCTGTTCTTCCCTTCACTCTTTGGGCCACTTAAGGTGGGGGTGGGGGGAACTGTCTATAGGAAAAAAAAGAAAGGTGTGAGATTTACCGTCATGGCTGTTACCAGCATTCCCTCTAATTTTTCCATCCATGTGCAGAATGAAATTTGCTATGTACTCTGAGCCTGTGCAGACTTACGCCAGCAGTAGAAACACACACTGCTGGCTCTGGGTGTTCTGCTAATCAACTGAGCAGCAGCTGAAACTCTCCCAGGAGGCCACAAAAGCACCTGTTGTCTGGGTCCCAGATATTCTTTATTCCATCGCAACAGGCTGGGCCAGGCAGGAAGCCAGATGACAGTGCCACCTCCTCCTCCAGCTGAACCTAAAACACCACTTGGGATGTGAGCTCTGCGCTGCCAGATGTGGATACAAATTTGTCAGGTCTCAGAGTGATGCTAGGTCTAGGTACCAGGCAAGCCCCAGCCCCAGAAACAGCAGCTGCATTCTCTGTCTTCTCTGTTCTTTCCGCTGCCTTTAGAGGGAGTTTGTCTGGTTTCGTCTGCTAGGAAATGGGACTGAACCTCAGCACTGACAGCTCCAGGCAACTTCAGCTCACTTCCTCTCCTTTCCCGTCTGAAAGCCTGGCAAAGGAGTGGGGCCCACCACATGCTCTTTCCAGTTAGAGAGGGAATGAGGAACATCATTAAACTGCAAACCTCAAACATTTCACATGCTTTAACCTCATTCGCCTTCTTTTCTGTACTTTTTTCAATAAAAGGCTGAAGTGATTTGTACTGTTCCTTGCTGTGGCCCTGAGCAGGCTGATGCGTCTGGATCAGAGTTTCCCAATTTTCTTTGGCCACGGAAACCTTTTAAGCAACATGAAAGAATTTTGCAGAACCCCATTCCTAGGCTCCGCCCCCCTCAGCCCTCAAACCTGCACCCCCCGCGTGTAGCCGCTAGGATACTTATTTCAAAATACCTTTGCTGTGCAGCCCTAACTCCAGAAAGCTGACCTCTTGGAACAAGGACAGAACGGCTTCTGAAGGTAAGAAGGAAATGTCGGAGAACATCTAGAGATCACTGGGCTCCCACAGCCACTCCCTACCAGGCAAACACCAAACCCTACAACAATAGGATGGGGACAGCATGTAGCCCACAATATACCACCATCCTGGGGGGGGAATTTGCAGGGTTGTAGCGTTACCCACACATGTTGCCAGCAGCAGAGTTACTACTCAGAACAGTGACAAAAATATGACTTTGGGGGAGATACTGAAGGAGGGGAATAGAGTTAGTGGAGGAGAATAATGGCTTTTCACCCAAGCCCCTTGAACTGGCTTTCATCCAGATGATCCTGCGGCACCTCCTATCTGAGCTGGACAGGAACTGCACGTGAGTGGAGACAAGAGGACTGTGTCCCAGATCTTTTACCGCTCACTGCAAACCTTGAGCACAATGCCTTGTGGAATACACTTTTTTCTTTCACCTCCCGCTATAGTGGCTATTGTTTGCATACATCTGAAGGTCTACACAAGGCACCATGAGGTTGTGCGTAAATTAAACATCAGCTCCCTTTATCATCCAGCATGTACAATGTGTAATCATGAATTATGCAAGGCTGCATGAGCTGTCTTTATAATAAGAGACAGCAGCTGCAGACACTGCTCGGAGGATGCAGTATATCACACAAGGGGCAATGCAGGGATGCTTCATTCACATATTCGATATATTGCTATTCATTGGGTCTGATCTGATTCTACTACTCCTCAATAGCTATGCATCCCCCACTGCTGAAACACCAGAGCCACTCACAATCCTTACTAGATATATCCTCCTAGCCCTCCGATGAAGTACTAGAATACTACTGTTCCATTTCACAGACAGGTAACTGAGGCACAAAGAAGCTGTCAAACAGGCAGAGCAGGGAACTGTACTGAAGCCTCACCTGAAGCCCACTCCAGCATCCTAGCCGCTGAACCCCCTGCTCTCGCATCCCTGTAACTTGCTGAGGCCTTGTCTACACCAGGTCCCTACTTCGAAGGGAGGATGGTAAGTAGGGTGTCGGGAGTTTATTAATGAAGTGCTGCGGTGCATATGCAGCACTTCATTAAGCAAATTCCCCCCCCCCCCGCCCCCCGCCCCCCACGGCAACTTCGAAGTGTTAAACTTCAAAGTGCCAGCTTGTGTCTAGCCGCGGCTCAGCTGCCGGTACTTCAAAGTGCCTTTACTCCTCCTCAAAGTGCTCCGGGCACTCGAAGTAGGGACCTAGTGTAGAGAAGCCGTGAGTGTCATGAAGTTACTCCTGATTTCTGGAGCATTAAATTTTAGGGCCTGATGCTTTCCCCACCTTATACTTTGAAGTCACTTACACTAGCAGAAAGTGTAGGTAAAATGCTATCAATGCTGAGGTCATCTTTGCATTCGCTTTGTGCTAGAGAAATCGAATGCAGAAGTCAAATGGGCCCCACACATTTATGGAAAATAAGCCAAGGGACTGGCAAACATCACCAGAAGCCAACACAAGGACTGTTCTGATTTAGCAATTTGCTTTCCAATTAATCAACCCAGTCCTTGTTTGAGATAACCCTACTCTCCTTGCCCAGGGGTAATTCATTGGGAGAGCAGAAACAGCATCCTGACCAGCACACCAGATCATAGTTCTCTGGTAGGTAAGCGGGCCTGGAGGAGGGTGGGAATGTTGAATTCACTGTATATGTCACCTGCCTCTGAACCGCGACCTTGACTAAAGTTGAAGGCTTGGATTGAACAAAGTTGAGTCGTCGTGGATTCCCAGAAGTGAGACCATGCTTAATAAATGTGATCTGGCTGACAGGGCCACACTGCGGACATTAACATTGTATGTGATATTGTACCAGAAACTCTAACTCTGTATCAAAGAGGTAGCTGTGTTAGTCTGTATCTTCAAAAACAACTAGAAGTCCTGTGGCACCTCAGAGACTAAACAGATATTTTGGAGCATCAGCTTTCGTGGGCAACGACCCTCTTTGTCAGATGCATGAGTGGGGGCTTCCAGAGGAGGGCTTAAATATATGAGCTTATGAAAAGGAGGGAGGGAGTCTCAGTCAATGGGAGGGCCAGAGTTGACAAGGTCTAATGGGTACTTTATCCATATAGTCAATGGCTACGTCTACACTAGCACACTACGTCGAAGTAGCCTATTTCGAAGTAAGGACATCGAAATAGGATACTTCGACACGTATAGTCTACACATCCTCCAGGGCTGATGCCATCAACATTCAACGTCGAAGTAGCGACGGTGAACATCGAAAGGAGCCGCCCTGGAAGGATATGTGGAGCGTCTACACACACAAGCGCTCCCCATCGAAATAAGGGGCCAGCAAAGCCCCAAGCCGCTCCCTTAAAGGGCCCCTCCCAGACACAC
This sequence comes from Carettochelys insculpta, assembly GCF_033958435.1. Taxonomy (NCBI): domain Eukaryota; kingdom Metazoa; phylum Chordata; order Testudines; family Carettochelyidae; genus Carettochelys; species Carettochelys insculpta. The sequence goes on along the minus strand of NC_134147.1, from coordinate 45,473,761 downwards.
TTGCCTTGCATAGCACGAGATCCACAGAGCTGACAATGGGTTGAAGACCCTGTGCATGCAGCATGGACCCCCAGCTGCAGCAGCAGCAGCAGCCAGAAGCCCTGGGCTAAGGGCTGCTGCATGGGGTGACCATAGAGCATCTCTCAACCCCTCCGCTGATGGCCACCATAGAGGACCCCACTATTTCGAAGTAGCAGGACGCGGATCGTTTACACACACCCTACTTCGACGTTGAACGTCGAAGTAGGGCACTATTCCCATCTTCGGATGGGAATAGCAATTTCGAAGTCTCACCACATAACACTGATTTCAACGTCGAAATAGCACACGGCACGTGTAGACGCGACGCCTGCTATTTCGATGTTGTGCCAGCTACTTCAAAGTAGCTGGCTAGTGTAGACGTACCCAATATGTGTGCTGTTAGGGCGAGTGCCTTGAATAGGTAAGGCTACACAACACTTCAAAACACAGGCAGGTGCCTACAAGGGAGCCACACGGAGCAGCACAGAGACTGGTTTGGTTATTTTATGCATCGCTGACCTGGTAGAACACTCTTAAAACAACAGGATTAAATTTGCCGATGATTCAGAATTTTATTGCCCTCCTCTTTTTCATTGAGTAACCCACGTAGCTCTGAATGACACTGAAAAAGCAGGAACCTGGGGCGATAATTAACTTAAACAATTCGTTCTACACAACTGCTGAACAACAGAGCTAAAATTTATAGAAAACCACCAAGACAGGGTCTGTATGCTCTCACGGGCTGGAGGCGTCCACGCCCAAGAGAGGACTATTATATGCTGACAACAGTCCCTGCAGTATGCTAGCTGATGTACAAACAAAGCCAACATGAGAGTTAGGTACCAAAATACCACTGAGCATGTGGGCTTCCCTGCCTGCTCCAGAGAGGGCTGACAATTTAACAACAAAGGAACCTGACAGCCAGATGGAGGGAAGGGGAACGTTGCACCACACGAAGATCAAGTGGTCAGAGAACAATTGGTCTTGTCCCGAGGCTATAAATTAGATGCCGTGAATTCCACTTATTAGCAGCTCCTTGATTGCCAGCACCCTGCAGTTCTATTACAAAGGAGAAGGCAGGTTTGGGGCGGGGCGGGGGGGGTTGCAGCCTGGGAAGGAAGGCCCAGGTTGCTGCCCCACAATCTTGCCTGCAGGCAGAGCAGATGCTGGCACTTTCCACGAGGGAGGGGAGGCTGTGGGTAATAGAGTGAGGGGGCATCGAGGGCCCCTCCTCCCAGCCTGCAGCACCAGAGTTCTAGAAAAGGCTCCCCCAGTGGGCAGGGATTCAGACATCACAGCCCCTGTTACCCCTGGAGTCCCCAAGCACAGGGAGTTTGCAGAGCAGCAGCCAGGGCAGGCACATCCCAGGGCTTCCTTCCCTGGCTGGGGCCTTTCTTCATAAAGAGTTCCACAAGGCAGCAAAACCCACTAACTTTAAAGCCAACAGGGTGGGATTGGTTCCCAAGAAAATGTTGCTATTAACTGGAAGCATTAAGTAAGATAAGTATTAAGCAAATGAACCAAAACATGCAGAGATAGGGGAGCTGGCAGCAGGCCCTGGGCAAGGAGAGATATACACACATCTCCCAGAGTTGGAAGGGACCTCGAGAGGTCATCAAGTCCAGTCCCCTACCCGTCCCCTGGCAGGACCATCACCATCCCCAACAGACTCTTTTTTTAAAGTCTATTTGCCGAAGACTTGTAAATGGCCAAGGACTGAACTCACAACCCTGGGCTTACAAAACCAGTGCGCCAACCATTGAGCTATCCAGGCCATCACCATGTGCTTGGAAAGGGAGGAGCCTAGGGAGGAAGAAGTGTGGCTGGGGGCAGTCCCCACACCACCTGCAACATGGCACACCCCCAGCTCCACCCTCAGCGCTGCCCAGAGTGTGTAGCCATCAGCAGTCACAGCAGTCAGAAGTCCTGGGCCCAGAGGCAACTGCACCAATCCATCAGCAGGACTGTGTAAAGCTATAAAAATCACTATCAAGTAACCCATAGCTGTACCATAATCAGCTACACATTTCTCAGACACTTCGGGCCTTCAGGAGAAACCTGGCTGTGACGAGGTTAGTAGTTTTGCAGAGCAGCTATAGAAAGGGTCTGGAGACGCTTACAGGAAGAAAGTACAAAGGGCACATTGAGGTGGCATCATTGGTGAAGCACAGGGAACCCAGGCCAGTGACAAGCAGAATTATGCAGGACTTGGATGCCAAGGACAAAGTGCTTGGATTGGATGTAGCTGAGGAGGAAGTCAGTGAAACCACTGAAAAGAGCAGTTAATGAGAAAGCATGGCAATAGTGTTCAGTTACCTTTGACACAGTGCTGAACAGCAATATAAAGGCAATCAGAGGTCTGGGATGTGTTCAGGGTAATTGCATTTGCTATAAATAGAGCAGTGTGAAAACCGTCTCACTGAACATAATTTGATTCATTTTGGGGGTACAGCTGGATAAATATTTCCATCACACAGCCAGAATCTTCATGGTCGGTTGTCACACACTCTCTTTCACACACACACACTCTCTCTCTTTCTCTCTCTCTCTCTCCCCTCTACATGTGTAAACTACAACAGCCAAAGCCTCTGCATTCCAGGCTTCAATTTAAGCAACTTAAAATGAAGGTCTATTAGCAGAGGCATAAAATGATTATTTCAAAGGATCATATTTTTCACTGGCCAACTTACCAATATGTGCTTCGTGCATACCAAGTTTGGTAGAATGGGAGAATGCTCTTATTTGTTCCTTCTTGTGCCCACCTCATTGCATGGTCTTTTCAAACACCTAACCAAGTCCTGCTCGAAGGAACTCCCAACTCAGTGACAGCCGGACACGCAGACAGAGATCAGGGAAAGGGGAACTGTATACGTCATATTATATGCAACATTCATGACAGAGCACGTGGCAGAAGTAGGTCTGGAAATGTACCTGAAATATAAAGGAGCAGGGCCTAGTGGATAAGGTAATTGAAAACCCTCCATGTAGAGGCTGCTGCATGAAGGAAGATGGGAAGGGGGTTGTACAAGACGGTGGCAAATAAGTTGACAAGGACAGATGATGTTTAAAAGATATACAAAAGCTTTCAGCCTCTAACTGACCAGTTCCAATCTGGCCTATGGTGATTTTCAGCTTTATCACCATCTGGCTGTTGTTCAGTACCCTGTGGAAACGGAGTGGGCTGCTGGAAGATGTGGATTATTATCTGTTTCCAGTGGCCCCCATCACGTGCTATCTGATGCACAAACAAAGGACGCAGGCCTAGATCGGAGTCCACTCTTGCAATTAGCGCCCTAGCTGGCAGCATTAGCAGAGAGGCCAGGGACTGAATGAGCACAGAACTAAAACCACCTTACTGCTACAGGCAGAGCTCTCCAGCAGAGGGCTGGGACACAGGAGTGGAGGGGGGTGAAGAGGAATGCTGTTGCTGGCCGCAGCTGTCACATCAATTACCAGCGGGACCTGCTTTCCAGGGGCACTAAGCACCCTCTCTCCTGATGACTCCCTACTAGAGTTGTGGCTTATGGGTCCTCAGCAAAAGTCCCTGGGACAATAACTACGACCACCTTTTATATGCACATTCTTTAAAAGGCCACTTAGCAAAAGAAAGCCAAGTTTAGCAAGGAGACGACAATGAAAAGCCTACTCCCACATTAGCCCTTCGCTTGCAGGCTGTTTGTCAGGATTGTCTGGGCTCTGCAGGTTTGAGACTCACATTTGCAGAAGACTACCTTGCTCAGGCTTGCAGAAACTGTCGCTCATTGAAGAGCTATTGGGCAGCGGATGGCCAGACCCTCAGGTGGTGTAAGTCAGCACAGCTCCATCTGCAGTCACAGCTCAGAGGATTTAATCTCAGGCTTTACTTTCTTAAATTTCATTCCTGGGGTGGGGAAGTGTTTAACTCCCTGAACCGAAAGGCAGGTTTCTCTATACAAATCATGGCTAGCAAGAGATCAGATGAGATCATCCAGAAGATAAGGAGGAAATGAATTCTTCTAAAATCATTAATAGAAGTGAAGTACTAAGGGAAGAGGAGCAGGATGCAGCAAAGCCTGAGGTTAGAGGCCATCTTATAAGCCCAGCTGAGTAACAATCATTTTTCACACTACTGTTTGCTAAATGAGCTAAGACATTAGAGAACTTCTCTGTGTAGAACATCTCTTTAAACCATAAGATCCTCAGGGCAAGACAGACATTGTTTCCTTGTGTCTCTTGGAAACTGTCAAGCACACTGACATCACTTAAGAACACCACTCTAGATGAGTCACAGGGACTCACCTTTACAGGAAGGCAAAAGAGGAACGTAAAATCCATCCTGAGTGCCAAAGCGGCAGACCAAAATGCAACAAGGTCTCCTCTGACCACAGGTCAAAGCCATAAGCCTGTTTCAGCAGGTAGCTACTAAACAGGGCAAAATGTCATGAGAAGATGAAAATTCCCCTCATTAAAGCACCACACTTCTTCTGCAACTCTGACTCTGTCTCCCCTCTCCCTCTTACAATGAAGTAGGATTCATTCGTTCCCCCACTGCTGGTCCCAATCAGGTCACTTTAGTCCTTGTACCAGATAATTCTTAGCTATACATCCAAAAGACCAGGCAGCTTCATGTTCCCTGATAACATCAGCAGATGACTTCTACCAGAGAAAAAAAGAGACCTTGCTGGTGCAGCTCAGGATGGCCCATTGTATTGAGCGTAACAATCTATAACTGAGACCATGTAAGGGCTCCTCACAACAGACCCTGAATTCTGGTGGCCTATGCAAACTCATTAAGGAATTTAATACACAGCCGGTGCAAAGCAGCATGCAGGAAAACTAGGTGGATTAAGGTAGTGTCCCCAGATCCTTGTAGTATGGCGAGAAAGGTTGTGGAGAAGCAGTGAGTCGGAAGCTGAGTAATAGCAGAGAGGGGTTGTGTGCCTGATTGGTGAAGGCTGGCTGAATGGAAGAAGAATTCCATACTGGGAGGAAGGTGAGAATCCATCTGGGAGCTGGAAGGAAGAGTGTCTACACATTGTCTTCTGTTAACTCCGTTTGCCCCACAGTGAGAATAAAGGCATTTAAAAGTTTTTGAAGTCACAGTAGCTGAAGAGAACATTAATTGGTGGAATAATTTTCCAAGGGCCATGATAATTCTCCATCACTGACCATTTCAAATTTCTGATGAGATGCTTTTCTTCTCAAGGAATTGTTTTGGGGATAGGTCTCCTGGATGGTCTTATAGAGGAGACCAGACCAGATGATCACAGTTCTGGCCTTGGAATATGTGAACTTAAGCTTCACTGTTGAGGTACAGAGGATAACAGAGATATGCTGACAGCCTTTTGTTTTCTTCAAATCTTCTCTCTTTAGTCTTAACAACAAGCCACTTGTGGAGCTGCAGTCCCTTGGATGCATTAGGAAGGCCTGAGGACCACAGATGAGAATAATTTTGAGGCTGGCAGGGCATGTAGTAAAGGTGAAGGCTCTAGCTTGTTGCTGTTAAGCCCCTCTTTGTTGTCCTGAAGATCATCTTGAGTATTCAGGAGGACCTGGTCATCCGGTCCCTACTATTGGCAGGGAGTAGAGATTAATGACCCGGTTCAGAGCTACCCAAGGCTCTGCTAAGACCAGGCATTCTTGCATGAGGCTTCAGTGGAGGGAGGTACAGAATGGGCAGAAGCGACTCACTGCTGAGGGAAGCAGCAGAGAGACCCACGAAGTGCATTTTCTGCTAATGATCCCTGCCTTCTTCTGGAAAGAAGACACCTTTGTCCTCACTCCTTCCTCATTGGTCCACATATCATTGAGACCTGGAAAGAGAGATGGTATCTAGAGAGGCACCAGCTGCAGTGCCTTCTGGTGATGCAGAAGAACAAGTCAGGCAGCAAATGGGATCAGCAATCCAACCTCTGGACTGGCTACAACCAGTATGATAGTTACCATTCAAGGAAGAGATTTTGGAGCCATTGTGAACAGCTCTTCAAAACATCCACTCGATGTGCAGTGGCAGCAGCAGCAAACCACAAAAACCAAAAAAAAAAAAAACCTAACCAAATGTTGGGAACCATTAAGAAGGGTATAGCTAAGACGGAGAATATCATGTATCAGAGCAGTAGCCGTGTTAGTCTGTATGCACAAAACCAATGAGAAGTCCTGTGGCACTTGATAGACTAACAGATTTATTGGAGCATAAGCTCTTGTGGGCAAAGATTCACTTTGTCAGATGCATCTGATGAAGCGGGTCTTTGCCCACGAAAAGCTTTGCTCCAATAAACATGTTAGTCTATACGATGACACAGGACTTTTTTTTATTTTTATTTTTTAGAGAATCTCATAATGTCTCTATACAAACAAACAAAGGTTTACCCACTGGTCCAAACTGATGGCACCTGAACTGTGGAATGCCCTTCTCCAGCAATTGTAAGTAAGTTGTATCCACACTATGCAATCTTAATTTTGAAAAATATAACAACATCTCACTCCTAGACAGGGTTTTATGGGCAAAATCTTGGCTCCACTGAACACAATAGCAAGATGCCCACTAATGGGTCCAGGATTTCAAATTTCATCTTTATTGATTAAGTTTAACATTTCAACCGACTATGGGATGTTTAATACATACTTCTGTGAACTAAGTTATTGACGGCCATGACAGTCTATACCTCCACGTTCACCTCTTTTAAAAGGTTATGACAAATTTTGGAAAGTACGCGTTGTGAAGTATCATTTGAGAACTCAGAATTTGTGGATCATTACTGTACTAGTAAAATATTTGGGGCAATGCTGCATTTAAAGTTATAAAATTCTACTGCACAGCATTATTGAGACATGTTCCAAGTTTAGAAAACCAGGCACCAATCAGATCCTCAGAGACAAAAGTCAAACTGACATCTCAGCCCGATGTCAATAAAATCAAACGGACTATTTCCTGAGTAAGTGGCAGCAAAAGGTTGTGATTGAGAAATTTACATCTTGGCAAAGAAAAAGCTGAGATCCCCATTCCCGTGGACTTTATCTTCTCAGCCCCAGCTCCAAACGACTCAAAGAAAAAATTAAAAATATAAGAATGGGGAATGGATGCCACAAATTTTTGCCCCCTTCCTCTTTACCCATGGCAGCCACAAAGCCCATGGAACAATAAAACAATTTAGGACTGAAAGAGGAATCCTGTCTGAAACTAATTCAGACAAAGTCCACTAAGGCTTGTGGTGAGAGATTTTTGTTTAGAAAACACACCCTCCACTCCCCTGCACTTAGCTTACTGAGTTAGGTATTAGTTGCGTCTTACTTTTATCTTCATGTCACCTTCGTAAGTCCATGAAGAATAGGTTCACCAATGGTCATGAGCTGAGATGGGCAGGGATGGTGTTCCTAGCCTCTGCTAGAAGAAGAAATGGATCACTTGATAATAAACATTGTGTTATTCTCCCTGAAAGACCTGGCATCGGCCATTGAAGAAGTCAGGACACTGGCCGAGATGGATATTTGGTCTGACCCAGTATAGCCGTTCTTAAGTTCTTATTTCTGGCAAAAAGTCTGGGACTGGGAATTTGCTGGTGCTGTTCTGCAGTGTAATTCAAGCGCAGCTGGTTGTAGTACTCCGACAGTGGAGCTGGGAGTGATTGACACATTAGAAGCGGTGTGTGGGCAGAACAGGAGTGACAAGTATCAGAGGGGTAGCTGAGTTACTCTGTATCTTCAAAAACAAGAACCTCTGTGGCACCTTATAGACCAAAAGATATATTGGAGCCTAAGCTTTCATGGGCAAAGACCTGCTTTGTGAGATGCTTGAGTGGGGGTTCCAGAGGAGAGTCTAAATATATAGGCTTACAAGAAGGAGGGAGTCCCAGCCAAGAAGAGGGCCAGAGTTGTCAAGGTCAGTTCAGTCAGAAGATGTGGCCCATCTGACAAAGCGGGTCTGTGCCCACGAAAGCTTATGCTCCAAAATATCTGTGAGTTTATAAGGTGCCACAGAACAGGAGTAGTTGCTCTCACAGCCAACTTGTGTAAAAGGCATGTCAGGTCAGAGAACTGAAGGGACACAGGGCAGATTACAGCCAGGGTCACAGGCACCAGTTTCCTCCAGGACTCCGGACAGCTCAATGACATGTGCTGCCCCCTTCTCTCAAGTCCCTGACCGCCACTTCCACTGTACCCCCACCTTCCTGCCCATTTCTGCACCCTCCCCTGAGCACATCACCTTTCTGCTCCCTCCGCCCTCTCTTCCAACACCTCCTGCACACTGTGAATGAGCTAAATGCAGTAGGCAGGAGGTGCTGGGAGGGAGGGGAAGGAGTCAATCAGCAGGGCTGACAGTGGGTGCCAGGAGCGCCCACAGAGTTGGTGCCTATGCCCTGGGAAATATTACAATGGCATTTTGAGAAAATGAACAAAGGAGGGTGCTTTAATATGAATTTTGTAACACATTTATCAAATGAAAGGTTTCAGTGCCGTATTAAATGAATGCAGGTTGAATCTCTCTGACTTGGAGCTCTTGTCCAGTAACATCCACAATCTGGCATGATTGTAGGTAGCAGGACAACCCATGGTCCCATAAAGTTTGTGTCCAGCCACCAGTCCTGGCTCTCAGTGTTCTGTGATGTTATTTGCCCCTAAATGTCTTCTAAGAGCCCAGTAAGCAGTGGGACTGTTGGTAATGCTGCCAGACAATACTGAACTCCTGTGGTGCAGCAAATTCTCTCATTTGGTACCGGTCAAATTCCAAGGGTGTCAGACTAGAAAGGTTCAACCTGAACCATGATTCTGATGGCAGATACTTCTGCTCCTAAATGCTTTTGATGCGAATGTAGTAATTATATTTTCCTTTCACACCACCTATAAAAAGGTAAGCCTGAATCAAAGATAACACAAACGCTACCCAGAAAAATTACTGCAGACCACTCTCTGCTGGAATGAAATAGCTGTTCCTATTTCAGCAGAAGAATTTACAAGTTACACAAAAAGCAAACTGCTTTTGGGAGAGTGTCTAGACTACGCAAAGCCAGACTATAAATCTTATTCATAAAAGGTAAACTTTACTGCCAAACTGAGCTGAACCATCCAGAGTCTCCACAACTGTGATGTTAGTAAGGGCTCTGGGCAGAGTGTTTACATGCATATTCAATTAATAAATCACAGGGAGGCTGGCAATAGGTTTGGACCACTGAGCAGCAACCCAGAGATCTCAGACAGTCAAATGAGTAACAGGTGTACAAGATGTTTAATCTCTTCTGAATAATTTAACTTCCTAAGTGTAAAAAAGCCCAGTGATGACAAATATTTAATATCCCCTCAAATTAAAGCCAAGGTGCCAAAATGAACTGCAGGCCTTTTTAAGTGAAACTATTCTCGTATGTATGTTCCAGGTACCACTCTGTACTCGGTATTCATAGTTTCCCTCTCACTGTGCACAAATTCCAGACTGCAAACATACTGCATTTTCTCTCCCATGTAATGCATTCCAAGCAGAGATTCTACTTCACACTGACAGCTTGTTTCACTGCTGAGTTAGTTCGGGCTCCGGTTCCTATGTTTCCCCTTAAGCCAAGGATTTACAATCAGGTTGGCCTGGGATATGGTGTACAGGTCAAAGCTCCCATGCTGCTTTCACTGAGGCTGGTCATCTGCCCACCCTACAGCGAGGATGCAGGCTAAATCACTTCAGCACAACTAGTCCTCCAGTGTCTTCCCACAATTCCCTTCTCGTGTCCAGAAGGACAGGCAACTTCTCCCACAATTCACAGGGAAAGACACAGAGTGCCTCAGATTATTGCAGTTCAAAGAGCCAGAGGATAGGACTCCAGAAGATCTACCGTCGCACAAGATGAGTACAGCACAAGGGCAGAGGCAGTAAGTCTAAAGCAGCTTTGCAGTGTGGACACTCACAACCAGGCTAGGCTAATGTGGTTGCCTAAACCCTGGTGCTGAGTACAACAGTGAACTCTGCAGAAAAGACATACCCTGAGATGAGTTGTCCAAAAGTCTTTTGAGCAGAGGGCTAGACATCAATCTAAAGACCTGTCCTGCAGCCTTACTCGTGTGAGTAACCAGGAGGAGCTAGACTGAGAATACCCCTAATGCAGCTCCACAGAAGCCTAAGGGCTCCCTCTCATCCCCCTGTATTTCCACATTAGTGAACAAGTGCAGTCAACATGGATTCACTACGGGCAAGTCATGCCTGACCAGCCTGATTAGCTTCTATGATGAGGTAACTGGCTCTGCGGACATGGAGAAGTCAATGGATGTGACACACCTTTACTTTAGCAAAGCTTTTGATACAGTCTCCCACAACATTCGTGCCCGTAAGCTAAGGAAGTATGGATGGGATAAATGGACTGTAAGTTGGATAGAAAGATGGCTTGATGGTTGGGCCCAGTGGGTAGTGGTCAATGGCCCAATGTCTGGTTGGTGGTCGGTTTCAAGTGGAGAGCCGCAAGGATCAGCTCCAGGGCCAGTAGTGTTCAACGCCTGTATTAATGACCTGGATGAGGGGATGGATTGCACCCTCAGCAAATTTGCAGGTGACGCTAAGCTGGGGGTCAGGTAGATACAATGGAGGGTAGGGGAAAAAGGTCCAGAGTGACCTAGATAAAATGGAGAATTGGGCCAAAAGAAATCTGATGAGGGTCAACAAGGAGAAGTGCAAAGTGCTGCACTTGGGACAGAAGAATCTCAAGCACGGTTACAGGCTGATGACTGGCTGGCTAAGTAGCAATGGAGCAGAAAAGGACCTGGGGATTACAGCAGAGGAGAGGCTGAACATAGCCATGGCTGGGATGATTTAGTTGAGGTTGATCCTGCTTTAGGCAGGGGGCTGGACTGGAGGACCTCCTGAGGTCCCTTCCAGTCCCAGAATTCTATGGTTCTATTACGAGGGTCCCCTGGATCTTGTGCCCATTTTCTTACAGTGGACCAGAGCTATGGTGTAGATACTCCTCCCAGGAAGTCAAAGACCAGGCAGAAAGTGGGTGGAGCACTGCCTTTGCATCCCACGTGCTGAGGCTCTCAAAGCCAACATGAAGAAGGATAATATCCATGTCGACGCACAGGAAACCCAATCCCTCAACTGATCAAAATGTTGAAAGGACCTTGTGGCATGGATCCAGGAATTTCCAGATCCAACAAAGACAACTGGAAACAGAGATATAGGCAAGGAGGAAAGAATCCACTGCAGCCCATTTCAACCATCCAGATCTGCCCCTGCTGTGAAAGGCTCTGTAGCTCTCAGGTCAGTCTCATTTGCCACCTGTGGATCCACCAGCAATAACCAGCTGTCCTTCTACAGATGACAATTATCCCCCAACTTAGCGGGGCCGACGAAGGTGGCTGGCCAGTGGAGTTGGATAGAATACAAAGGGAAGTAAACAGCTCCTTTCCAGAGCTGCAGCTCCCAACTTCCACCTGCCAGAGCAATAATGGAGACACAGGAGGAATTCCAATGGCAAGTTACAGTTCCTTCCACAGGCTGGTGCAGGGCAACACCACAGCATCCATTGCTCCTGACTCAGTCCAAGAAGTGCACTCTACCGGCCTCTTCAGTAAGTTCACTCATGTACAAATAGTGGAAGGCTTTTCTCGCACATCTGAAACGCAGCCTGTGAGGCCCACAAAATATTTAATTACTTCAGACGCCACACAAGCTGTGTCACTTCCTCTACTATAATATGCTAAATTTAGGCATGAAAAACAGAAGCTGATATTTAAAATCTATTTTAACTGGCCTGCTAGGCCCTAGTTCATCTTACACACATGCTTAACTTCAAGCATGTGCATAAACCCATCCTTATTCAACAAATAGGTACATACTGCTTCTTAAGCTGATGTTTAGGTTGTGTGTTGAATGGGGGCTGAGACAATAATAAAATACTTTGCAGCATCATACACTATGTAGGTTTTCAGTGACACCAATATCAATAGCTCCACTGAAGTAATTCAGAGTCGTCTGAATCAAGCCCTCCCATTTTTTCACTACTTTATTAAGAAATGAGAGTATCTCTAGATATTTCCCTTTTGCCTGTTCATCTACACTGCAGAAAAACACAGGCGCCTACCTAATAACAAACTGGTAACATACTGATTAATTGTAATGTCTCGCCTAATGGATTCATTACATTTTAGAACAAACTAAGGATTCCCTCCACCATCCCCCCCCCGGCCCCTGTACGTAAGCTCCACAGACAGTGAAAAAGCCTTCGACAGTGTTGATAGAAACACTTTGTGGAAACCGCTGCAACAGTGTGGCATCCTATCCAAAATTATTACCCTGATCCATTCAGCGTACGAGCCCTCAACATGACAAGTTGTTCACAATGGTGTCTTGACAGAATCTTTCAGCGTACTCTCAGGAGTGCGAGAATGGTGCTTATTGTTACTTTTCCTGTTCTTGATCACAATGGACTGGATTATAAGCAGGACAAAAGATGGTCATCAATGGGGCATTCAGTGGATGCTTCTCAAACAGCTAGAGGACATTGGTTTTTCTGACGATGTCGCCCTCCGTTCACACCAGCATGAAAACATGGAAGAAAAGCGCCTCAGTGACTGGACTGAGCATGAACAAGGGAAAGACCAAAACAATGAGGATCAACCCATCCAACAACACCGTCACACTGAGAGGAGATGCCCTGGAAGATGTGGAGCAGTTCAACAACTTGGGGAGTATCATGGGCAGAGACGGAAGAACAGACAAAGGTATCAATGGCATGATAGGGAAAGCAACAGCTGCATTCAACACTCTCCATCCCATATGGGGTCACAAATAACATTTACAAAGATGAAACTGCGGCTGTTCAACATAAATGTGAAGTGTCTCTTGTACGCGCGCAAGAGCCGACATACAAAAACATCTTCAAATCACAAGCTACAAACGTTCATAAACAGATGCCTGAGGTACATCCTCTGCATCAAATGGCAAAACCTTTTTTGCAATTGAGGAGCTCTGAAACAGAGCAGGACAAGAACCACTTGACACTGAAATTAAGAGAAGAAAGTGGGGACGGCTAGGCCACACTCTCAGAAAACCACCATCCAGCGTAGTCTGTCAAGCTCTCAAATGGGACCCGCAAGGAAAATGCAAAAGAGGAAGACCTCGGACAACGTGGAGAAGGTCTACCGACGTTGAAGGACAACAATTGGGGCACTCCTGGAGGCAGCTGTCAGTTTTGTCCCAAGACAGACTAAAGTGGAGGAGACTTGTAGATGACCTGTATTCTATCTGGAGTACAAGGGTTTAAATGAATTAAATGAAGGAGTCGTTCAAACTACTGTGTTCTAAATTAAATGCAGAGCGTGTAGTATCGATAACTCTGATGACATTCATCCACCTTCCACTCACTTGACGCTGGTTCAAGTGAATGAGCTGTACTATACTATGTCTCCCATTTAAACTCACACATTTTTGGTTTTGGTTTCAAGGTGTCACGGAGGTGGTGCTCTCTGACTCAGAGGGAAGTGTTAGCTAGCAACTTATCAAAAGTGTCCCCAGCTGGCCACAATCATGCACTAAGAAACTATGCTGAAAGAAGGGGGCAAGAGGTCAGGGGTTCCACAGAAAAAGAAGCATCAGCCTGGACTGAAGCAGTGAACAAACCCCTCCTAAATAGATTTCTGCCATCTGTCTCCTCTATCCCTCATGGGCCTCGGCAAGGGATTTCTGATTTGTGCTCAGATGGGTGCAGGGAAATACCATGTTTAACTCTTCTCCCAACAATCAAATGACAGCTAAAGCAAAGACAAAAAATATGAGGCAAGCCACTAACAAACGTGAATACCCCCTGGAGCATTAAAATAAAATGTGAGTAAAATGTACAGTCAATCCACAGACGTACATCTACTAAACCGAAGGCCATTTGCAGCAAATAAATGAGGGCATAAGAAAATTAACCTATGTCTGAATACATTGAAACTCACACCTTTCTGTGTCCCTCAAACTGATCAAGAATTGGTGACTTGAAAATAGTACTCTACAGATACCCGCATGAGCTCAAACTCCTCTTAAAGTTCGAAATAGAGAGTATTTGACTAGTGCATAAACAGGGAATACCTGGTATGCTGTGTGTGCATTCACTCATTCCCATGGGACTCTTTGCTTTGCTATATAGGATAATTTATCATAACCGCATAAAATGACTTGACATGGATATACTTCCATTCACCCTGAAGGACCCCTGAACAATTTATAACCTATATTTTCTATTTATGAATAGCTATGCACATCCATAGTGGTATACAAATAGCAACTACAGTGTACACATACCACAATGCTGTCATGCGGCCACTTCTGGGGTGGAGGATGGCAGCCAGGCATTGTACAACATACCTGCACAGCAGTGATGGAAGAAGTGATGTGGAGGAGGCAACCCTGACTCTTTGGAAAAGTACCTGGGGTCATTTGTGTCCTAAGAGCATATACAGGATCTCCAATTTGGAACCTGCATGATTATCATTGAAATTAGGGTACTTTTTAAATTGCTAAGGTAGCAGTAAACAAGTAACTGTCAGGCGTGGTACACAGCCCAGGGAGTCTGAACAGACCCCATAAAATACAGCACACTCAGACTTTTTGATTGCTTCCAGAATGTAGCCCGTTTAAATGGGAACAATGAGGGAGAGCAGATGCTCCAGTGTCTCACACCTACCAAAAGCAAGTGAGCAGAACTGTGCCCCAGTGGGGCTGGCTGGAAGGAGAGGAGCATGCCATGCCTTGAAAAGGGTTGAGGACGAGTACTCCCTCTGTCTTCCCTGTGGTTCCTCCTGCCTGATCCTACCCTCCCTCATGAACCTGTCATGCACTGGGGCACTGGAGCCTGGCATTTACCTCATCCTCCCCCTCCCTTCCCAGCATGTTTGAAGCTCCACAAATCACCCGATTCACACTTGGTGCCCCCTCCTCCCCATACCTGCCACAGCTGGAATGCCACAAACAGCTGATGTGTGGCATTCCAGCTCTGAAAGTGGGGAGCGGGGGGCAGAACAAAGCATGACTCAGGTGATCCATGCTCCCCTGAAAAGGCTGGGAGAGAGCAGGCAGGTGTAGGAAGTGCAGGGCTCCAGTGCCCCAGTGTGCAAGAGACACGGGGCGAGGTAAGAAGCCGGGGGGGGGGGGGCAGGGGGGATGGGCAAATCCCTAGTGGATGGAATGCAGCCCATGAACTGCAGTTCGCCCAGCACTGGCATATGAGGTACACTGCAGCCACAAGGAGTACGTTCTAAACTGCTGTTTCCCTTTGTAGTGAAGGATCTGACCCAGGGAGGGGACACTGCACCCTCCAAAATCCAGCCACTGCAGATCGCCTCCAAAGGCCCACGTATTCTGTGTGTTCCACACTCGTGGCTCCCTAATGCCATAATACTGTTTGGGCATCACAGCTGCAGCTGCCTACATAAATCGACGGGGCTTTTGTCCAAGTGAGGACCACAGGAACAGACATTAGCATATTTATAGACATATAGTTTTATAAGGTTTATGGACTTTACTACACAGAAACTACACACCATTAGTCATGCAGGAATTCCTGCCTGCATTCATCAAGCCCAGGGCCTGCCATATTCCTGCAAGATAATTTCCTTTGTTCTCTAACCCACTCCAATAACATCACCAGGCCCCTGTGCGTAACGAAGTAAACTCTTCCCTTATTACCCATTCTGCACTCCCCTTCCTTAGATTAACACTCCTGCTGGTCCTAGTCTGACTATTTCCTGCCTGCCCAGCTGCAGCCTTTTGAGACAAGGTGGAGAGGGTCGGACAATTAACTCTGATCAGTACAGGGGAAGAGAAGAGACTCTTGCTGCTTAAAAATTACTGTTTTGCCAAATCTGGTCAATTCCTTTCCAGACTGAAAACTTTGAGAGATAAAAGAGGGAACCAATTCCATAAGAATCCAAACAAGTCAGTCATTTTTCTTCTAGGAAAGAAAATGTATTTGTTAAACCCCAGTTTGTCTCCAGCCCCGGGTTTTTGTATTAAGACCTTAAAAGATCTTATAAACCAACACATGAATGACTATAAAGTTTCCATAAGGAACTGTTATAACAAGCAACGCTATCGGAACATCCAGCCCCGACTGGGGAGCCCAACTTACTCCACATTTTGTCCTCTTGCTAATGACACCACTGCCAAGTGAAAACAGCAGCAACAAACATGCCAATTTCCTGCTTGTACAACAATCTGACAGGATAACAACAGGTCACGTGCAGAGGTGCTCAAACAATCTGTATAGTGGAGGGAGCTGAGAGCCATTGAACCAAACTGTAAACCCTGTGTATAATGGACACCAGTTCAAGTCAGGGGGAGCTGCAGCAACCTGGTACACCTCGAGCCAGCACGTAGGCTCACCTGAAGTCCAGTCATTAACTCCTCGCTCAGGCAATCCAGGCACTGAAGTCAATGGGAGTGTTGCCTGAGCTGAGAGTCGAGCCTCTATCCCATGGAATCCCTGGGCCAACTCAGCTGAGGAATATACAGCAGACAACCAGAAGGACTTCACACTCAAGAATGGTTACGTACTGTCTAGGAAAATGACAGAGGTTCTTTAGTTTCCCAAACTTTTGGTATAGGGTAGGAAATTATTTTTTAAAGCACTGCAACCCATTTATTTTCACAAATTGTTTTACTATGCACATAAATGGGCCAAATACACTTTCTCGCATTACTCTTATTGACAGAAAGTGATTTGTGTTCTTCTGTAGTCCTATTTTAACGTCCTTATCTCCCTTTCTCTTTACCACTTCATCATTTTCACACTCGCTACTTACATTTGTCTCATTTTTTCTACTTTTTGAAATATTCCTTTTTCCTTTTCTTGCTAGAGTTGTATCTTTTCACATGATAGGATTTATTTCTGCTTTGCACTCATTTTCAGATTAACAAAATGTTTTCCCCAACATTTCTAGAGCTAATTTCTATTAGCAGTTCATCTTTAACTGTAATCCAGTTTTTCCTTTTTCAGCTACACAAAAACTAGTGATTATGTTACTCTCTTTCCCCACTTGTCCCTAATGTGAAGAGGTATTAAAGGAAACAGGGTGAGAAAATTAAAAAAATATGTCCACAGCCTACAAGAAGAGGTGCACTAAAAAACATAACAAAAATCTAGCTGTATCACCATCACCATATTTCACCCAACCAACCAAAGCATGGGACGCTTCAATCTTGCAGCAGCACCAAGCTGCTTCATATTGCCTTCATAGTATGTGTGGTACAGATATTTATTTCTACCGCCTCGTGACTGAAATGAATGAATGTTGTTTACTCAGTATGCCCTAAAATCTTTCTCGTTTACACAGATTACAAATGCAAAAGAGAATCATGTCCAAGACTACAGTATCAATAAGCATAAACAACAGAAATTAAAAAAGCAGGTCAATGTTCCAGATAGACATGTCCCATTATCTCTCTCCTCAGACTGCTTTGGGAAGAAAGGAAGCTGCATTTGACTGAAATGCATTCTGTGCTTGTGGGAATTACCTGCCTACCAAACCCCACATTGCTGACAGAAGTAGAACTAGCATATAAAACCATCATACCCAAAAGAGTCAATAACACTTCTTTGAATTCACTGCAGTACTGTATCATCTCACTTAGACTCTGGATGAAGAGTTCTTTCCTATTCTTCTTTCTGGAACTGCGATATAAGGCTGTAATATAGTGACGCAGTCACAAATCTATAGTTAATGTTGGGTCAGCACTGTCATGGTAAAGCTTTATTTTCCTGTATTCTTCTGTTGATAATTGGTAACATATTTGTAACTTGGCCATAACCATTTACCACAGGTTGAAACTTATATTCTGAGTTTCTAGCTTGACTTTCAAGTACTTTACAAAAAGAAGTAAAGAGAGAGCAAATAAAATGACAGTGCAGACACATACATTTAGGTTAATTCTGAACATAGTTACATATAGTATGTAGCTCAAACACTACTTTGAATTGGGTAAAATATAAACTTAACAAGCACATAAAACAATAGCACTGTCATATCTCCTGTATTTTTACCCGTGCATGTGGAGATATATTTAAATGGCCAAGATTTCAAAGTTTATCACCTGGACACTGCATAAACAGAATATCTAATCTAGAAATGCATCTTTGCAAAGATTCTTATGAATCTGAATGTACATTGAACTGCAATAAATCTGAAGAAGACATCTTTATTATGAGTGGGTAAATTAAACTTGTGTTAAAAATAATTTACAAGTTTATACTCCCACTACTTGGCTGGCCACAGGATAAATATTTGCATTTCAACTACCCTTGAATTTGTCAGAACTTTTGTGTGCCTTAATGAAATTCAAATGGAGGCATTTTTGTGCATTTGATCCTTTTCCTCGGGTCTGCAGTCAGCAATGTTTTCCAAAATCCAGCTAAGCAGGTGCAATAAGCCGTCAAGGAAATATACAAAAAATCATCGATAGTGCAGTTTTTAATGACTGATTAGAAAAGAAAACCAGGGAGCTGCATTTGTGGCACAGCCTGGTTTGTTATTGTTAGACATCAAAGCTGCACGGAGATGGCTGAGCCTCCTCCAGCGGGAACACAAAAGCTTTGATGCAATAATTGGCGCTCACAGCAGTACAAGCACTGTAAGCAACTGGGGGAAAGTAACCTTTGGTTAGATCTGTGGTAGCTCAACGGCTGGACTGCTTCCCTGGGGTGAGCACCTGACTCCCTTGGAACAGGCAGGCGAGAGAGAAAAGACAGAGAGGTTGAAGGAATGGGCTCCCTGGGTGCACCTCTGCCCTTGTTGTTATCAGCACATAGAGCAAAGGCAAACAGGACGTGCAATGGGCCATCTGAGTGGGAGAGGGGCTGGTCCATGGCCAGTGCCCACCCCCCCCCCCACCGGGGCACAGCTGCAGCGAGGGGGCCACTGGGCTGGGCTCTTGGCACCCAAAGCTCCTTGACTTGCCCCGGGGCCTCTCGCCACCCTCCCTCTCGGCCTCGGCGCAGCTGCTGCATGCCCTGCGCGCGGGGCCCGCCCGGGGAGCCGGGCAAAAGCAGCGCGCGCCCGGCCACCGCCCCACGCCCTGCACCCGGGCCGGAGGCCTGCGACTGGGCCCGCCCGCAGCCCGGCCGTACCTTCTGCTGCCGGCGGGCCATGTCGGTGGGCTGCTTGGCGTTGAAGGGGTAGGCGATGCAGCGCATCACGAAGACATAGAGCTGCAGGCGCCGCTTGCGTTCTTCCTCCTCCTTCTGCAGCCGCTCCAGCTCTTCCTTCTCCTTCTCGCTCACCACCGACGGGCTGGGGCTGGAAGGCCTCACGCTGCCCCCGCCAGCGCCACCGCCGCCGGCTCGGCCGCCCGGCTGCAGCCCGGCGCCCGGCCCGGCGCTCTCGCTCGTGCGGCTGGGCGAGAGGCGAGCGCCGGCGGCGGCCGGGGCCAGCACCTCCTTGCTGCTCTCCTCCTCCACCAGCTCGTCCGACTCCTCCTCGCTGGACGACGGGTCCAACATGCTGGCGACGGGGCCCGGCCCGGCCGGGCTGCGGGGCGAGCGACGGGGCGATCAGGGAGCGGCTGGGAGCATGGAGCGCCCGCAGCACCGGGGAACTCCCTGCGGGAAGGCGCCGCCCGCCTCCCGGTCCCGGCTCTGCACGCGCCGCGCCGCTCCGCTCCCGGGCCGGGCTTTGCACGCGCCGCTCGCTGCTGCAGGACCGGGCTTTGCACGCGCCGCTCCCCTCCCGGCCCCGGGCTTTGCACGCGCAGCTCGCTGCTGCAGGACCGGGCTTTGCACGCGCCGCTCGCCGCCCGGCCCCGGGCTTTGCGCGCGCCGCTCCCGGCTGCAGGACCTGGCTCTGCACGCGCCGCTCGCCGCCCGGCCCAGCGGGTGCAAACCCGGCGCGCGCCGCAAGCGGGGCTCAGCGGCAGGCGGCCGCCCCCCGGCAGGACGGTGCCCGGCTGCTGCCAGCTGCGAGGAGCGAAGGAGGCATCTTCCCAGCGCGCCGCTCGCGGGTGGAGGGGGAAGGGGGGGAGGCGCTGACGTGGGCCCGCCGCGTTAACCCTGCCCTGCCCGGCGGGGGCGCTGCCCGGCGCTGACCAGGGTGCTGGAGCGGCGCTGCCGGACGCAGGAGGCGGGGCAGGCGCCGCCGCGCGCTCGCTCCCCCGCCCTTTGCCAGTTTACCCCTCCCGCGCATGCCCAGGCCGGCCCCCTTCCCCCTCCCCCGCGCGTGTCCGCCCCACCGGCGTGTGCGCACGTGCCTCTGGCGAGGGGGGCCGCTGCTGGGGCGGGCGGATACGGGGGTGCAGGGAGATGGGGCAGACACGGAAGGGCGGGTGGGGTTTTGGGGAATGGGAGGGATATTAGGGACGCTGCAGGGGCAGACGGGGAGGCTGGGAGGATGGAGAGGTTGGGAAGGGCACTGCTGGACTAGGGAGGTGCAGAGGGAGCGAAGGTGCAGCATTGACGGGGCACTAGCAGAGCAGAGCGAGGGTGCGGATGTGGGGCAGTAAATCTGGGGAGCAGCCCAAGGGAGCTGTACATCACAGAGAAGGTTTGGCATCCGGCAGCCCAGCCTCCTGCCCTGCAGTGTAGTTCCTTTGCCCTGCCTCAGAAAATGACCCTACAACCAGCAGAGGTGGCCGGGGAGGGCCACTCAGCAGCACCATGGCTAGTGACAGAACTGCAGGTTGCAGAACCCTCGTGACCTCCCAGTGCCACCTACTCCCCCTCCATCACCTTCTCCTGGCCAAGCTTTCCAAGTGAAAAAAACTAATGGTGTGGGGGGGGGGGTCCCCGAGGAAGGGTGTTCTGTGGTGTCCTTGGGAAGTGGCATGAAAATGGGAACACAGGGAGCCCTATTTCTTCTCCCACCACCCTCCTCCATTCAAGGTGGAAAAACTACTCATCCCAGCAGAAAACAGGGTGGGCATGCAGCATTTTGGCTCTGTGATTTCTGGTCTCTGCCTGTTCCAGGTTCCTTGCTGTCCCAGACCAGTCTGGTTCTTAACCATCTCTCACATGAGCCATACCATGATTCACACACCCCATCCATCTATCCCCAATCACCACATTCATTTCTCCACTGCACTCAGTTCTACCAATCCAAGTCATCTTGCTCCAGCTCAGTCTTGCCAACCCCCAAACCTCTTCCCCCTAGGACTGTCACCTGTTTCCACTTCGCCAAGATAGGCCTCATGTATAAGGAAATGCTCCCTGCCCACCTGCCGTTTTTGAGCTGAGATGTTCAGTTGTCATGCTCGCTGGTTAGAGGAGCAGAGGGCAGTGTCAAATTGTGCCGACTGTGTGTGTGTGGTGGGGGGTCGCTTTCATTCCTGGGGGTCACAACTGGGTTTTAGTTGCAACTCCAATATCAGAAGCTCTTGCAACCTTTGGGAAACTCAGCTGAGAGGCCAAGAACTTCCTGAGCCATGGAGATGGAGCTGCCCTGTTCCCCCCATCCCCACCCACCCTTCAAATCAGTGTTGAGACCTGTGGGCATTTGGAGGGCAGCTTGTGCAGCTGTTTCCATGTGGCTAAAGAGACGGCTTCCTTCCCCGTAGCCTGTCACCAGCACTAAATCCATGAATAACAGTTGTAAAATTAGGAAGTTTATGGTTATATACTTATCAATTACAAAGATGTAAATTAGCCAATTTAAATAACGTGTTTACACAACAAATATCCCTAATGATTTGGGGTTGTTTTATGATGAGAGTTCTACGACCTATCCTTCCCCCAAGGCTCATCTTCCCTTCTTTTCATGTGACCTCAGCAGGCCCAGCACAGCCCACTTCCCACCCCATGCTCAGAGCCGCTCCCCAACTCTGAAACCTCTCTTCTTCTCCCGCCAGCCCATTTTTTCAATGGCTCAGCACCTCTGCTGGTGTCATTCCAAGCCTTCTGCCACCCCAACTCAGAAACCACCCCGCCTACTCCTGGACCAGGCAGTAACAGGTATGAACTGTTTATGATGGCAGGAGAGAGCCCCATGCTTTGTGCTGGATTAGTCCTTTTTTTTTCATATAGCACCTTGTATACCAACATCCACTCCACAGCTTGCAGTGACATGGACTGAACCAAAGCTGTTCCCCCAGAGAAGGATCTTAAAAGTCCTGTGGTTCACTAGGTGCAACGTGGTTTGGTGGTCTTCACAACTGCATCTCTCCCACACCCATAACAATTAACAGAAGAAGAACCTTTCGCTCACAACCCTCTCCTGTAAACATTGTCAAAACATGAGCCCTGCTGAGCTCATAGAAAGTCCCCAGTCTTGCATGCGGATGTATGGGAGTGAATTATTGCAGCTGTAGGAGCCTAGGCAGGTTAGGGCTTCTTGCTTGTGGATTTGATTGTGGGATTGGGACCTACATTTCGTTCGGAGCAACAGAGTACAGTCTAATACAATGATGTTTGCAATTTTGCAGGTTAGCAGTTCTCACAGGAAATTCCCATGCTGTCCTCTCTCCACTCAACCCCAGTCCACAGAGCTGATGGTTAAAGACAGGGAAATAATGAGACCTCAATGGAGTAGATGACGTGCAGGCGATGTTTTAACTCAACAGACTACCATGATCCAAGTTATTTCCCGTCGCTGCTTTGGGCCTCTAGATTTTAAGGCTGGAAGGGACAGTTATGATCAACTAGTCTGATTTCCTTAAATTGCATTGAATGCAATATTCTGATGCTCCACCTCTGATATCAACACAATGTTGTACATGTTACACTCTGTCATGCAGTGGTAAAAGACATGTGATAGCAGCCTGGGTTGCATACACCAGTACACAATTAGCAGAGCACATTCTGTTATCAGCCCTAAGCTAGGATCACTGCAACTTCAACCACCTTTGAAAGGTCCCATAAGAGTTTCAGTAAGGATACTTTTGGGTCTAACTCTGCTCAGAGCAGGTCTTCATGACCCTGAGGTACAATTGTCAGTAGTCTTTGCCAATCTGCCTGCATCAGCATGTCCACTGGAACTGCAATGGGTGGAAGTTCCCAGAGCTCCCTAACCACCACATTTAGGCTGCTAAAGGAACACCCAGCCTTAATTACATCACCAAAAAGAAAAGGGAATGATGCAAATAATGGTAAAGAGGCTAAGAAGGAAAGAGGCTGATAACATTAAGGCAGAAAGTTGAATTACTGGATCAGCTGGCAAGTGATCCCACTGCAGCCTCGGTTGCTAGACTGTATGGGATTAATGAGTCTACTGTGTGTTATATTTTTCAAAAAGGAGCAAAACAAGGGACAGAATTGCTGCAATGCTGCATATCAGGAAACTTTAAAGACCTTGAAGAACGAGACTAAACAGCTTCCTAGTCATAATGTTCCTTTGCAAACTCACCCCTAGTTAACAGTTTCCCTCCCCATCCCCCCCACCTGCAAGGAGCAATAAGATTCCTGGGCAGTGAGTTCAAAGAACTGTTTGGGGTGATTAAGGTTGAAGTTGATCGCGTTATATTTGTGTTCCACTTTGGATGTTACCACTTTCAGGTTAAACTGGCTTGTTGACTGTTAATCAGCAGGCAAGAAAACGTTTTTTGGAGACAGTATGTTGATTCTGTGTTGCAACCTCCACCCCACCCGCCGCCCTGTCCGCCCACACCATCTCCTGGTATTTGCAGGTTTTGCCATTCGCTGCTTTCTCTGCAATGTAATGCCCGCGAGTGGTGAGACCGTCCTGCAGTCAGCCTGGGAAGAGCAGGCACTGGCTGACTGAGATTCCACATTAAATAGTCTCAGTGTATTGATTTTCATAATTAAGCCACGATCTCTTCTCATTATATGTCATTTCAGGATACATCTTTATCTTCATAAATACGCTGGAATCGGGATGAAGAGATGGGGTAAAGCTAGGCAGTGTTTCCAGTCAAGGGCCTTGTGCCGCCAGTGGAGCTGCACGACGAGCAAGAGGTTGCTCAGCAAGGTAGATCTGAACTTGATGAATGGCCCTGAACAAGGTATAGTTGCTCCAACCCAAGAGGTGACTCACTGCGAGCCCTTCCAAGGCCCAGTTCCTTCCCTACTTCATCCTTGTTCAAGTCTGGGGAGTGGGGGAGTGGTGCCATTCACTGGCGCCTCATGCCAACCACAAATAACAACTTGTCCTGAATCAACTCAGCGGCAACAGTGAGTGAGCAGGGGACTGGAGCCAAAGCCCTGCCACTCTCCCCCACCCCTCACCCCCCTGCTCTAGAGAGGGAGGAGGTGGGTGCCTGGCTGGGGTCCAAGCATTGGTAGCCCCTTCAGGGAGACACAGAGGTTCTGCCTCTCTCGCTCAGGCATGTAGTCCAAGACACCCTTCTGCCTTGTTATGAATGAGGAGGGCACAGCCAGGCTCCAAGTGAATCTGGTGTCACCTTTTTCCTCTTTAGATCATTAACAGGCAATTTGCTGACAGTGAATCTAGTGAGTCCTACTATCGCACATTCTGTAATTTAAATAAATATTGTAAGCTGTACTTAAACACGAGTGACTTGACATTGCTGCAAGTAAAGCTGTTAGCAACCATATGGCTCCTCCTAACCATCTAATGCCTTCATCTGGGAACGCCTCCGAAATTTGCCCTTGTTGGCCGGTTCCTCGAGTCCTGCTGCCAGCCCATGGAGCTTCAAGACAATTAATCCAACTCCAAGGCTGTCACAGCCACTGTGGCAGCAACGTGCGCTCTGAGGGGAGTGGTGGATAGAGGGAGCCATCCACAGACTGACAACTGGCACCTCACTGGTCTCTCCCCTGGCTTGCCAGTGCTCTGTTTACCCTACCCACTGCGTACTGAGTACAGAGACTTGTTGTAGAGAAGATGGTCATCCCAATGGGCAGAGGACTAGCTTAGTACCATCCTCTGCCACAGACTTCTGGTGTGATCTGGAGCAAGTCACTTATCTTTTCTGTGCCACAGATGTCCCTCTGTAGAAGGGGGATGATAGTGGTGTCCTTCCTCACCGGGATGTTCTGAGAAGATAAATATATTTGTCTGATTTTCCAGTAATGGGCCTTATAAGGAGGCCTGCTGATGGAGGGAGAGTGAGGGAGGGCAATGGGTTCAGCTGCACTAAGGCCCGGTAATTCAAAAGGACTGGCGACTCCTAGGCACGGCCATTACTGCAGGAGTGACGGCAGACAGAGCCAGAGGCCCTTTAAATCACCACTGGAGTGCTGTGGTGCACTCTGGGCAGCTCTGAGGCACAGCACACTCCAAGCAGCATTCAGCTAGCTACTCCCAGCCTCGCCCCTTGCACCCAGGGTCCCGCCCCTTTCAGCAATGCAGAGCCAATCCTTCCTCCACCTTGCCCAGGGGCTTGGCAAGTCTGTCGGCTTCTCTGCTTACACGTGTCAGAGGAAGAAGGTGCAAAGCTTGGGGTAATGCTGGCGTTGTCCCCAGCACTGAACCTGTAATGAAGGAGGTGAAGCAATGTTTTATATTCAAAATCCATGCAGCAGCCCCATGGGTGCCAGGGTTGCAAGCTGCGAAGCCTACAGGTGCCAGGGCTAAGCTCTGGTACAAATGAAGCACCTGTGATGTACCTCTTCTATTGCAACCCTCTCAAACTCCGCCTCTCCTTTGTGAGGTGTAACGGGGGGCCTGCGCGTGGCTGATGGATTCTGAAAACTGCTCATGTGCCACCACAACTCAGTCCAATTCACTGTACCCAGATCAGACAAGACTGTCACAAATGGGTTACAAAATACACACCCGGTATAAAAGGAGGGTGAACCACAGCACACAGAATGTGCCCACCTAGGCAACGTCTACACGTGCACGCTACATCGAAGTAGCTAATTTCGAAGTAGCGACATCGAAATAGGCTATTTCGATGAATAACGTCTACACATCCTCCAGGGCCGGCAACGTCAATGTTCAACTTCGACTTTGCGCAGCCCAACATCGAAATAGGCGCAGCAAGGGAACGTCCACACGCCAAAGTAGCACACATCGAAATAGGGATGTCAGGCACAGCTGCAGACAGGGTCGCAGGGCGGACTAGCGATTCCGGGGCAACAGCTAGCTGCTCCCTTAAAGGGCCCCTCCCAGGCACACTCAGCCTGCACAGCACGCGGTCTGAGGAGCCATAGGCACACAGACCCCGGGCGACGCAGTCATGGACCCCCAGCAGCAGCAGCAGCAGCCAGAGGTCCACCCAGCCCTCCCGGCAGGAGCAGGCCTCCAGCCTGTGCCGCCAGCTGGAGGCGGGGACCTACATCCCCCAGCGGGAGATCCCTCTGGGGGACACCACCATGCCCTTCTGCGTCATCGCAGATGCGGCCTACCCCCTCCGGCCGTGGCTCATGCACCCCTACACGGGCCATCTCTCCACTAGCCAGGAGCGCTTCAACGAGCGCCTGAACCATGCGCGCCAGGTGGTGGAGCGCTCATTTGGCCGCCTGAAGGGATGCTGGAGATGTCTCCTGACCCGCCTGGATGCGGGCCCCAAGAACAGCCCCCAGATTGTGGGTGCCTGCTGCGCCCTGCACAATTTGGTAGAGAGCAAGGGGGAGACCTTTTTCCAGGGCTGGGCTGCGGAGGCCGGCAGGGCAGACGTCCAGCCACCTGCTGCCCCCAGTTGGCAGGTGGACCCCGAAGGGACCCGGGTCCGGGAGGCCCTGCGGGCCCACTTCAATGATGAGGCCGCAGGGTGAACTGTGCCCAGGCCCCCCACTGCCCGTCCCTTCCTCCACCACACTCCTGCCCCAACGCCCACACCATGGAGCACCCCACCGCACCCCCCCCCACTTTTCCTGGACAAATGACAGCACGCTACTTGTGGCTGAACTTAAACTTTTTTTTGTTTCCGAACCTTTTTTTTAAACTGAAAATATAGGAACCAAGAACAAAGTATGTACAAACATGTTGAAAAAATTATATGTACAAAAATAAAACAATACAAAGAAAGAAGTGTCCTCAATAATAAAAAGAAAAACAGGGAGGATAAAGGGGAGAACTATTTACATGGGGGGACGGGGCAAACGGGGGGCAACAAATACGAGGGTCCAACTATATACAAGGGGGGGGCCACGTCCCGGACCCCTCGCCCCTATAGCCCGGCACTGGGCGTGGGTGGCCGGGAGCCCCGCCGCGGTCGCAGCCCTGTCCGCGGCTGGCTGGGGGCGGGCCAGACCGGAAGGTACGATGGCCGGCGAGTCTCAGTTGGCTCCAGGGGTCCCTCGGCGCTCCGGCCCTCGGCGGTGGGTGGCGGGGCGACGGCAGACGGGACGGCGACGGGGGGAGCAGCTGGTAGAGCAGGCAGGGCGGGCGATGCGGCGGCCGGCACGGCATGGGGAGCCAGGTAGTCCACCAAGCGGTTAAATGTCTCCATGTAGGCCCCCCATGCCTCCTGGCGCCAGGCCAGCGCCCGCTCCTGCAGCTGCAGCTGCTACTCCGCAACCTCCAGCTGCCGACGGTGGATGGCCAGCAGCTGGGGGTCCGTCGCCGTCGGCTGTTGGTGGCGCGGGGTCCGCTGTCTAGCCCACCGTGGGGCCGGTCAGTCTTCGGCCGAGGGGCTGGCCTGGAGCGAGGGTCCCGGAGGGCTCTCCGGGACGACTGAGGCCTCGCCGGCGCTCTCTTCCGGTCCTTCTGATGGTGCAGGTGCAGGACACAGGAGAGGAGCAGGGGGAGAAGAATGGAGACAGGCGTTAGTGTGGGCCCCGAGCCGTGGCCTTTGTCCCCCCAGCCCTGTGCTGCAGGTTCCCCATCCCCGTCCCCGGGAGATGATGCTGTGATGGATGGGGTTCAGGGGTCCCCCTGCCCTGCACCCCGTCCCCTGGTGGGAGCGACTCTCACTTCACCCCGCAGGAGAGGTTTCTTAGGCCACAGATGGCCAGTTTCTGCCAGGAGTGACAGCACCAGCTGTCGGAAGAGACAGTCCTTCCAACCCGTCGTGGGGAGAAGACCCGAAGGGGGGCCCCTCTGGGATGCAGCTTTCCCCTTCCTCAGGCTGGCTGCCTTCCAGCTCTCCCTTCCCCTAGCCTCTACCTGTGGCCTCCACCCTCCCCCCCCAGTTCCAAGCCAGCTCGGCTCCTCCCTCCTCTTTGTTCAGGGCAGAGGTGTCACCTGCCAGCTGTAGCCCCAGGATCCTCCTTTGCCCCTAGGAGCTGTTCGGCTCTTGTTGCTCATATGTAGCCTGAGTCTCCCTTTTGCACTCCCCCCACTCCATCACATGCTGCTGCTGCGGGGTGTCCCACCCCCTCCTCCCGGGGGCCCCTCGAGGTTCCGCTCCCCCCTGGCCTGGGGATGGGGCATGGCACTGTCATGCGGGGTGGGGGGGGGCAGGGGCTGATGCAGTGCTGTGAGGGCCATGGCCCTGCTGTCCTTGGGGCCATGGCCATGTGAGCATGTGGGAGGCCCTGGACACATATCTATTACCCCCACCCCTCAAGCCCAGGGGTGTCCACCAGAGGGGGGTACCTACCTGTCGGTCCGCTCCCATGGTCCAGAGATCCCCGGTGGGCGGAGGCCCTTCTGCTGCTCCGGGATGGCAGGAGGAGGATCTGCAGCCCGGATTCTGCAGAGAAGGAGCCCCCATCCTCCTCCTCCTCCTCCTGCCGCGATGTCCCGGGGATGGCCTCTGGGGGGGCCCCCGGGGTGCGGGGCTTACCTCCGGGGCGGACTCCGGCTGCAGGGCCTGCTGGGGCTCGTCAGCCGAGGTGTCAAGGGTGGCCAGAGGGGAGGAGGTGTGCCGGGGGCCCAGGATGGCCCTGAGCTCCCTGTAAAAGGGGCAAGTGATGGGGGCGGCCCCAGATCGGCCGGCCGCATCCCGGGCCCGGGAGTAACCCTGCTGCAGCTCCTTCACCTTACTCCTGACATGATCAGGCGTGCAGGCAGGGTGACCCCAGGCAGCCAGGCCGTCGGCCAGCCGAGCGAACGCATCCGCGTTCCGCCTCTTGCTCCCCATTACCTGGAGCACCTCCTCCTCTCTCCAGAGCCCCAGCAGGTCCCGCAGCTCGGCCTCCGTCCAGGAGGGGCCCCGCTGCCGCTTGCCAGCCTGGCTGCCCTTCTGGCTGGGCTGTGAGCCCTGGCTCCCCTTGGGGGGGGTCCGCTGGGGGGGCTGCTGGGCAGCCATCGCAGCTGGGTGGGGGGCTGAGGGAGGTGCAGGCTGGCCGCGTGTGTAGGCTGCCGCCTGCATGATCCCTCAGCTTCCTGCACAGGAAGGGAGGGGGAGGGGACCTTTAAGGGGCCGCTCCATGCGGCCACCATGGAGCTGAGGGGCTGGAGAGAGTGTCTCTCAACCCCTCAGCTGATGGCTGCCATGGAGGACCTGGCAATTTCGACGTTGCGGGACGCGCCACGACTACACGTCCCTACTTCGACGTTGAACGTCGAAGTAGGGCGCTATTCCTATCCCCTCATGGGGTTAGCGACTTCGACGTCTCGCCGCCTAACGTCGAAGTTAACTTCGAAATAGCGCCCGACGCGTGTAGCTGCGACGGGCGCTATTTCGAAGTTAGTGCTGCTACTTCGAAGTAGCGTGCACGTGTAGACACGGCTCTAGAGAGCAAAGATGAAAACTTTGGGTGAACACTTCAGGTAGGCTGGTCCTTCCTCTCCAGATTTAAAGCCGTACTTTGAATGTTGAGGGCACTTCTTTGAGAGCCTCCCATTCCCTTCAGATCTTTGAGTCATGCACAGCTAGATATGTGTGGGAGTGAGGGACTGTGTGCGGGGCTGAGGTGCTGTAAGAGTTTGATCAGAGTATGGGATGTTGCGTTATTAGCTAGGTGAATTATCCACTTACTCTTTATCCTCTCCTATCTCATGTCCTTCCCTTCAGTGTCTTCTCTCCATTCACTTGTCTTTCCATTTAGCCCATTCTCCTCCTAACTAAACTCACGTCCTAAAACTCATGCCACCAGTATGATGTATGCCACCACCACATTGTTCCTTCTGCTTGTGTATTCTGCCCCTTCCCCAAAGTTGTATTTGCCTCGTCCAGTCAGACTGTAAGTGCTCCAGGGTATGGGCACTCTACTGCTCTGTGTTCGTACAGCACCCACACATTGGGTGCCAATCTCGACTGCTCATTAGGGACTACCATAATAACCATAGACGCACAGAACACCAGAACTGGACTACACTTCAAGAGGTCATCAAGTCCAGTCCCCTGCCCTCATGGTAGGACTAAGCACCACCTAGATCATCCCTGTTAGGTTTTTATCCAACCTGTTCTTAAATATCTCCAATGATGGAAATTCTATAACCACCCTGGGCCATTTATCCTAGTAATTAACCACCCTGACAGTTAGGAAGTGTTTTCTAATGTCCAACCTAAACCTCCCTTGCTGCCACTTTAGCCCATTGCTTCTTCTTCTATCCTCAGAAGCTAAGGAGAATAACACTAATTTAGGTATTTGAAAGCTGCTCTCATGTCCCCTCTTAGCCTTGTCTTTTCCAAACTCAGCAAACCCAGTTCTTCTAATAGTATGATTATAACTTAAGAACAAAGGAGACAGAAGCGACTGCAACAACTACCGTGGAATCTCCCTCCTAAGCGTCAATGGTAAACTGTTCACTCGCATCATCCTTGGCAGACTCCAGAAGATTGCTGAGAGGGTGTACCCCGAATCGCAGTGCAGATTCCGTGCAGAGAGGTCTACGGTTGACATGGTCTTCTCTCTAAGGCAGCTGCAGGAGAAGTGCAGGGAGCAGAGGAAGCCACTCTACATAGCCTTCATCGACCTGACTAAGGCCTTTGACTTGGTCAGCAGGGATGGTCTGTTCAAGCTGCTCCACAAGATAGGCTGTCCTCCACGGTTACTCAAGATGATCCAGTCGCTCCACGAAGACGTGAGAGGAACCATCCAATACAACGGCGTATTATCGGATGCTTTCAGAACCAGGAGTGGCGTCAAACAGGGATGCGTGCTTGCTCCGACATTGTTCGGGATCTTCTTCACACTCCTCCTGAAGCATGCCTTTGGATCTTCAACAGAGAGCATCTTGCTGCACACAAGATCTGATGGGAAACTGTTTAACCTTGCAAGGACTTTGGGCTTACCGTCAGCCTAAAGAAGACGAATGTACTCGGTCAGGATGTTGCTGAATCCCCATCAATCAGCATTGACAACTATACGTTAGAGGTCATCCACGAGTTTGTTTACCTCAGGTCCACCATCACTGACACCCTGTCGTTGGACACTGAGCTAAATAGGAGGATTGGAAAAGTGGCCACAACTCTGTCCAGACTCAGCAAGAGAGTGTGGAATAACAACAAGCTGTACACTCACACCAAAATGCAAGTCTACAGAGCCTGCATCCTCAGCACCCTCCTTTATGGCAGCGAGACTTGGACCCTGTATGCCCGCCAGGAAAAGAGGCTGAACGTCTTCCACTTGCACTGCCTCAGGCGCATCCTTGGAATATCATGGAAGGACAGAGTGACCAACACCGCCATCCTCGAGCAAGCTGGAATCCCAACCATGCACACCCTCCTCAGGCAGCGTCGACTCCGCTGGCTTGGCCACGTCCACAGGATGAATGATGGAAGGATTCCAAAAGACATCCTGTATGGTGAGCTAGCCTCTGGCAAAAGACCTCCTGGACGCCCCCAGTTGCACTACAAAGATGTCTGCAAGAGAGACCTCAGAGAGGTAGACATCGAGCTGGACAACTGGGAAGAACTAGCAGATGACCGCAGCAGATGGAGGCAGGGGTTACACAAGGGCCTTCAGAAGGGCGAGATGAAGATCAGACAGCTAGCAGAGGAGAAGTGAGCGCACAGAAAGCACAATAAGGACTTGCCAGACACCCACTACGTCTGCAAGAGATGCAGCAAGGACTGTCACTCTCGTGTGGGTCTTCATAGTGACAATAGACACTGTAAATGAAGTCCTCAATTGAAACTTTAAAGGGCGCGATCCATAGTCTATGCAGACTGAAGGATGCCTACTACTACTACTACTATGACTATAACTACAGATAATTCCAAATGCGCGCCAATCAAATCCTTTCCCTCCACCCCCACTTGGTAGCCATTATTCACTTTACAGAAAGCTAACTTAGAAATGTTGCTAGAGAATTTTATTTTTTCAAATTGGTGTTATTTTTCCCACCTCCCACCTACAAACATTCATTGCAATGAGGCCAACTCTCCACCACACACCAAAGGAGAGAAGAAATAAGATGGATGACTTTTTAAAACCTCAAAGTCACCTGATGCAGCTTTTGTATACATAGTAGTATCACACTTCAGAGCCTGGCATCTCTGGAATCTCCAGAGTTAGTTTCAAGTGCCGTCTAACCCATGAGAAAGAACATAGCTTTCTCTTTTCCATGGCGTGAGACTCCTGCACAATGATGGACCATGAAACAGTAGACATTCAACCTGTTCCAGCATTGGATCTTGCCCATCAGGCAGTGAGAAGAGGTGACAAGATGGTTCTCGCTGTGTTTATTTTAACAGCAACTATTTGAAACTGCTCAGTGGTTTGGTCCTAGTGGGGACCAATTAGAGGGTAGAAAACAGATGAGAAGGACAAAGGCACAGGAGAAATGTAACTTATCCTGTTGATAGTGCCACCACTTATATGCAACATCTGTCAATAGCCAGCTTGAGTTATTGCCAGGAGCGATTTCTTCAAATGAACTGAGGAAATGCAGTGAAGAAGTTTGTACTTCTCTAGGACCTTTCTGAATTATATTTATCCTGTAGCAGATGTAGCTTTGTTCACTGACTGTGAGCCCATAATGGTGCAGGTTCATTCCCTCCTGAGGGCGTCAGCCTGACACATAGGGGCTCAACTGTGATGACTGCTGCAATGTCTCTGGAGATTCTTCCTCAGCTGATGGAGGTACATTGCTCCAAAGGCATGGAGACCATGGGCAAGGGAAAGCGAAGTCTCTGCCCTACAGCCTCGGCTAAGAGTCAGCTGGCTTTTAGGTCATGTGGCAGAGCGCAGGGCTTTAGCTCCAAAAGTCACAGGCTCATTCCCTCCTGTTGACTTGTTTGTGGCCTTACACTTGCAAGGAGAGTTGTTACTCTCTGGCATAGGGTGCTTTCTGTTGTACTTTATGTTCCAGGATGACCCCTCCTGCTGGTTAGATATAAGTGAAGCTTTTCTGATTCCTTCTTGCCTAGCTACCCTGATATCTGCTCATTTAATCCAGCTGCTACCACTACCAGTGCACTGGAAAGACAAAAGTGAACATCTAAGAATGTAGCCCCAGGTCACATTGGCATGGAACTTTGCAGGGCAAAACTTTTCATGGAAAATGTAAAAGACCAGCTCATGTAAGTTTTGCATAGAGAAATCAGTCTAAAATATGTCATTAAAAGGAAGCCAGCATGTCCCAATCAACATGAATGGCTATTTTTGCATTGCTCAGGGAAGGGAGCCATGTGAGTGGTGTTGTGCTTGCAAGTAGGTACATGTAACTTTCAATGGTGATTTTTCTTGAGGAGTAATTGTACAATGACCCCGTGTGCCCGGGCAAATGCACACAAATGAAGCTTTATCTATGTAACTTTTGATATTATATTGCTGCATATTTCTCTTCACTCACTGAGGTTGCTCAAACAGTAACTGTTCATTCATAGCACTGTGATAACTCAGTTTGTCAGATTTGATGTAAATTGCATAAGAGGATCTTGAATGTGGTCGGTCCTATTGTCTTTTGCAGCATATACTCTTCTAAACGAAAAGATTTCAGAAATTTAACCTTATATATTTATTCTGGGCATCACAAACCAATCATCCTTTCCAAAAAGCTTTCTAGAACAATTACCTATTTGTAAAAAAGTCAACATTTCTTGAATTCTTGGTTAAAGTAACATGAAATGTATACTGTGTTAGAGTACGTGATTCTAAGATCCTGGTTATATTTGTTCTACAAACAATGAGCAATTCATTAAATATACACACAGGATTGCATGATCTATCCCACAGGAGTTAACAATGACAATGTCTCCTCTTCCACACTGTAGCAGCTGCATAAATGAGGCCACCTCTGATTCTAAATAAATTGGGCACAATAAATGTCAACATTATTTCCATTTTGCAGGGTTCAAAACAGAGGTGGGGTTTATTTTGTTTTGTATTGAAAGATGTTTTTGGATTTTTGGAAAGATGTTGAAATGCCACGTTATTTATTCTTTTCCTATTGAATGCTAACTAACTATTTTGCTAACTAAGTTTGTTCCCCAACTCACCACCACTCAATTCATTTTTCCACTCTAACTTTTCAAAACTGAAACTACATAGAAGTTCCAGTGGGGGACCTTTTTGCCGTTCCATAACTTTCCCAGCGTGAGAAAGTTTTGAGAAGCTGCAGAGTGGAACTGGGAAAAAACCAGCAAAATAAATAAAATGGAAGAGAGCAATGCACCCCCTTCACCAGCTGCACAC
The DNA here is from genome assembly GCF_033958435.1 of Carettochelys insculpta. NCBI lineage: Eukaryota > Metazoa > Chordata > Testudines > Carettochelyidae > Carettochelys > Carettochelys insculpta. The sequence continues at coordinate 45,439,490 of NC_134147.1, read as the reverse complement.
ACCTTCACGAACAGGGAAATAGGAAGAGTATCAGGGAGAAAAATATAAATCCAAATTGTTTTAGTTCTTGATAACAGAAATGAAAAGGTCAGTTTGATGTAAAACCAAAGGAAATTTGTCTTTTTTTTTTAGAATTTCTCATTGAAAAAATGAGTTCTTTTAATCAGAACTTAAAGGCTCATTTTCACAAGGAAACTTGTTCAGTCAACGAATCCTGATCAGCGCTAATTGCAGGTAGCTGCAATGGGCAGAGAGACAACGTTAGCTGCTTTTTAAATACTGTGCAACATGGGTAGGATTGTGCCCCCCTGGAAATGCTCACAGAGGACAGGTTGGGTTGGAGTCTCCACTGCCCTGCACGCAAAGGGGATTTAGCACCATCCCTCCCTCCCTGGACACTGGGGAACTTGCTCTGCAATTCTAGAGTCCATACATATCACTGTCCCTCTGATCTCCATGGATATTGATGGGAAAAGCTCGTGCACCCCTGGGAAGTGGTGTGTTCCTTGGGATTCTGGGAGTAGCAGTGGCCGGAGGAAGTTCTAGATTGTGGGACAGCAGAGGAATAGTATTGCTAGAGATAGCTGAAATGCCTGTCTCCTTACCGGTAGGAGCTGTGTACACCTGAGACCACAGGGGTATGAGACCCCAGCTGCTACGCCCTGCGGTTTAGATGTCTTTAAAACAAAGTGTGTACTTGTATGATTGAATGGTCTGGAAGAAGGCAGGGGACGCCGTTAAAAGGATCCGTTCTGGGCATTTAACTATATCGTGCTCCAGGGGAGATTCACATTTACATAACCAGAGCCCACAGGTAATTTAAAAACATGGAGAAGGTTCAGAAACTGGGGCCGGTGGGGGAGGCATGGGCTGTAATAACAGAAATAAAGAAAAGACAAGACAGTAATTGGAAGAGAGGAAATGAAATCAGTATCTTGGGCGTTTGTGAACTGATGCAAGAAGTGTGGGGAGTAAGGAGGAACAACATGAAATGCTACTAGCTAAACACAGCTATGACATAGTTGGTATCACAGATACTTGGTGGGATAATACATACGACTGGAATGTGGGTAAAGAAAGGTGCAGCTTACACAAGAAGGACAGGCAGGGGAAAAAGAGAACAGGTGTTGCCTTGCATATTAAAATGCATGCACTTGGCCTGAGGTTGAAATGAAAATAGAAGACAGATTTGTGGAGACCCTCTGGATAAGGATAAAATGGGTAAAAACCAAGCGTGGTGTCATGCTAGGGATCTACTACAGACCTCCTAATCAGGAAGAAAAGGCAGATGATGCTTTTTTAAAAATAACTAACATCATTCAAAGCACTTGGTGGTGATGGGGGACTTCAACTCTGTAGACATCTGTTGGGAAAATAACACAACAGGGCACAGATTATCCAATAAGTTCATAAAACATTTTGGAGACTATTTTCAGAAGATGGAGAAAGCTAATATGGGAGATGCTGTTCTAGAATTGATTTTTGACAAATAGGGAGTAACTAGCCGAGAATTTGAAGGTGTAAGGCAGCTTGAATGAAAGTGGTCATGAAAGGTTAGAGTTCATGAGTATCAGGAATGGTAGGATAGAAAACAGCACGATTAAGACAATGGATTTCAGGAAGGCAGACTTTAGCAAACTCAGGGAGTTGGTAGGTAAGATCCACTGGGAAGCAAGTCTAAGAAGAAAAACAACTGAAAACAGCTGGTAGTTTTTCAAATAGATAGTTTTAAGGGCACAAGAGATAACTGCTCCACTACACAGGAGAGATAAGAAATATGGCAAGAGACCACCATGGTTTAACCAGAAGATCTTGAATGATCCAAAAAATTTTAAAAAAGAGTCATACAAAAAGTGGACACTAGGTCAAATTACAAAAGGATGAATATAAACAAATAATACAAGTACGTAAGGGCAAAATTAGAAAGGCCAAGGCATTAAGCAAAATCAAATTAGCCGGAGACATAAAGGATGACAAGAAATTGTTTTACAAATATGCTAGAAGCAAGAGGAAGACCAAGGATGGGATAGATCTGCTACTCAATGAAGAGGGAAGAACAATAAAGAGAAAATGTGGAAATTGTGGAGGTGCTTAATGACTTCTTTGCTTCTGGAATGAAAAAAGGTTAGGAAAGAAACAAGAAGAAGAAAGAACAAGTTAAATATTTCTTACACACATTAAATGTCTTTGAGTCATCAGGGCCTGATAAAATGCATTCTACAATACTCAAGGAGCTGATCGAGGACATACCGAATTTATAAAGACCAAATCATGTCAAACCAACCTGATAGCTTTCTTTGACAGGATAACAAGCTTTGTGGATAAGGGAGAAGTGGAAGATGTGGTAGCCGTTTGCCATAGTTTTACGTGATCTTCGCATTAATAAACAAAGGAAATAAAATCTAGTTGGAGCTCCTATAAGGTAGGTGCATAACTGGTTGGATAACCATTCCCAGAGAACAGTTATCAATCATTCAAAGTCACGCTGGAAGGGCATAAAATTTGTGTGCATGCATAAATGATTGTGTGACACTATAATAAACTCTAACCTATATCATTTATCCTATCTTATTTAGCTCTGTAGAAGAACTGTCAGAGGTCACATGGTCCGTAATATAGTAGTTAATTTTGGAGGATAACAGATTTATAGACAAGGTTAGCATAGAATGGATTCTTTGCTAAGCCCAGACTCTCTGTTTAATGCACATCTTAATTCACTTAATGTATGTCTTATTTCTGCCATTTTTTCCTGCTAAAGACTGGTACAGAATTAGCCTGGTGCTTAAGAAATCTTTTGGAAATCCACTGAAAAAATGCTACCTTGATAAACAATGGAACTGCAGTGAGATTTATTATAGCAATGTATTTTCTGTTATTGATGTTAAATTAAATGGACCACAAGATAAATGACTCACTTGTTCATTAGGATTGTTCAGGAATTGTCCAACTAACCAGCAATAACAAACTGAAGGGAAGGGGATACAAATGGCCAAAGGGGCAATGTGAGATTGCTACAGCCAGCTGAGCTTTATTTTACTTACCAATAATGCCAGAAGCCTACAGGCCTGCATCCTGTAAGATCTTGGCCTCTGCTAATTAGCATAAGTCAGGCACAGGCATGTGATCTTTAGCACAGATAAAGCAACCCAATGGGCAACCTACTTTTGGGGGACCTGGAAATAGATTGCGTAAGAGGAAAGTTGGCATGAATATGGCAACTGCAGGAATATTGAACTAAATCTGGATACAGTAAAACCTCGATTTACGAGGCTCTTGTGTCCCGGGCAACCTCCGTGTAAATCAAATTTTGCATAAATTGGGGGGAGGGGTTGGAGAGATCCCCAGAATTTCCCTGGCTGGGGGAAGTGGGTGGCTGGAGCAGAGGCTCCCACTGGGGGTTCTGGCTCCCCCTGTGGGCATGTGGGGGCCAGGTTAGGGGAGGGTCACCCTGGAGCTACTCCGGCTGCAGCAGCTCCAGCCCCAGTGCATCTTGGTCCTGGAGCTGCTCTGGAGGTGGCAGCTCCAGTCAAGTTGTGGCTTGGCCCTGGGCAGCTCCAGGTATGCCTGCCCCTCTCTGCCCCAGCGTTGCAGTGCTGGGCAGCCACAAGGCAGGAGCTGCCTCCCTAGGGGACCCTGAGCCAGCTGGCAGTGCGTGGGTAAGCGGTGGGGGGGACAATAAAGTAGGGTCCCCCGAACCTGACTCACGTTAATATGGAAAATGTGTAAGTTGAGTCCACGCAAAGTGAGGGTTTGCTGTACTTTAGGAGAATCACTGGCAGATCTCTATCCACAAATCTGCTTTCGCAGGAAGGTAGTGAGTCACAAGGGCTTAGTATGCAAGCCTACCAGGGAAAGGCACCCCGCTATTATGAGGGTGAGGAAGCTGGACATGGACAGATAAGGATGGGTGTTTTTACGAATATTCATGATGATTTCCAGGCCATCTATAAGCAAGAAGTCACAGGAAGAAGCTAGATAGCTCTCCCCGTCAATATTTTAGTGCTACAATCTATCATCTATTTACAGGCATTGGGGGATCTGTACCCTCAGAGCCATTTGGCATGCCAGAGATGGGGCTAGTCCTTTGTATTTTCATCTTTTCCACCAGATTGCCAAAAAAGGGGTGTGACTATGGACATCCGTGAGCAAATGCTATCAAAAGAATAGCCTCTAAGATTTCTCCAATACTCTCTGTTACTGGCTGATGTCATGTGTTTCTCTTGTCTCTGTTAATTGTTTTACACCAGTGGGTCCCTACAAGACACAGAACTGGTCAGTTTGGACTCTGTTGTATCTGATTGTAGGACAAGAGCCATTGTACGTGTAACCCACACACCTATGTGTGGTTAATTGTCCCATATAGTGGTACCTAGACCACTTCCCAAAGAAAGAATGTTTCCTCTACAGCCTACACTAAGAGGCAGCTGGCCTTTAGCTGAGGCTATAGAGGTGCCTGCAATAAGCTTCAGAGGTCCCTGGTTCCAGTGAGCTAGTGCGGTGGATTAGGCTGACTCTTCTCCTGAGTAAGTGGGGAAGGACAAGAGTAATCATATAGATTTGATAGGACACAGGGCTGGAGGCTCTGTTCCTAGGGCTGGTGTTGACTAGCTGTGTGACTGCATACACATCACTCCCCCTCTGTTTTCCCACACATTAGCTGCGTCTACACGTGCACGCTACTTCGAAGTAGCGGCACCAACTTCGAAATAGCGCCCGTCGCGTCTACACGCGTCGGGCGCTATTTCGAAGTTAACTTCGACGTTAGGCGGCAAGACGTCGAAGTCGCTAACCTCATGAGGAGATAGGAATAGCGCCCTACTTCGACGTTCAACGTCGAAGTAGGGACCGTGTAGACGATCCGCGTCCCGCAACGTCGAAATTGCTGGGTCCTCCATGGCGGCCATCAGCTGGGGGGTTGAGAGATGCTCTCTCTCCAGCCCCTGCGGGGCTCTATGGTCACCGTGGGCAGCAGCCCTTAGCCCAGGGCTTCTGGCTGCTTCTGCGGCAGCTGGGGATCTATGCTGCAGGCACAAGGTCTGCAACCAGTTGTCAGCTCTGTGTATCTTGTGTTGTTTAGTGCAACTGTGTCTGGGAGGGGCCCTTTAAGGGAGCGGCTGGCTGTTGAGTCCGCCCTGTGACCCTGTCTGCAGCTGTGCCTGGCATCCCTATTTCGATGTGTGCTACTTTGACGTGTAGACGTTCCCTCGCAGCGCCTATTTTGATGTTGGGCTGAGCAACGTCGAAGTTGAACATCGACGTTGCCGGCCCTGGAGGACGTGTAGACGTTATTCATCGAAATAGACTATTTCGATGTCGCAACATTGAAATAAGCTATTTCGATGTTGGCTGCACGTGTAGACGTAGCCATTGTCTCTCTTGCTGTTTAGATTGCAAGCTCCACGGGGCAGGGCCCCTACTTTAGCTCGTGTTGGTGCAATGCCAAGCAGCAAGGCCAACAGGCGCTGCAGGCCACAAGGCAATATCGGAAGGGTGCCCAGCTCCATGTCCCCAAAAGGAGCAGAGCCAATGGTGCAAGAGGCGGAACCTAGGGCAGTCAGTTCTTAGCGCCCCTTGGATCGTGGTGGTGGCCCCCCGGAGCACACACGCACACTCACAGAGACAGGTGGAGTAGGGGAGCAGCGCCACCAGAGTGGTTCAAAGGGGCTCAGGGCAACTTCTCCCTCATTTCCCCCCTACCTCACATTAGCAGGTGTCGTGCCAAGTGCAGTGAGAGCCTGGTCTTACATGGGAGCACTACGTGCTTGTCCAATGGAAATGAAAGTAGCGCAATGTTGTTCTGGCGCTCGTGTAGAAATAAAGTAGGGACAAGGTCGTAATGGCACGGGCATAGTACTTGTACTCTGACAGATCAGGATAGCACCTCTGCACTTTGTTAATAGTAAGTCTTCCTTTCACCCCAAACCTGCTGGTGGTGTAGACGGTGCTGTTCAGGCCCCAGTCTGACATGCTGGTGTAGCCCCTTGCCTCTGACCAAATTTTTACCAAAGGTTTGTGTTTTCCTCTCTTTTTGGTCCCTTTGTAGAAAAAAATAGTGGGGAGATCCTGACCTCTGGTTTCCTTCCTAAACTATTACAGGTCGAACCCCTCTAATCTGGATCTCTCTCATTTGGCAACATCTGTCATCTGGCATGACTTTCAGTTAGCTGAACAACCACTTATCATGAGTGTGGCCAAGTTTCCTGCAGTGCCATAAAGTTTGTTTCCAGACACCAGCCCTGGCTCTCAGTGTTCTGTGCTGTTATTTAGCTGTAATCTACCCTTAAATGTCTTCTAAGAGCCCAGTAAGCAGTGGAAGTGTTGGTAATGTGTAGGACAATACTGAGTTCCCATCGTCTGGCAAATTCTCTCATCCAGCACCCTTGGGACCTCACCATTCAACCTGGAATTTCTCCTGTACTGAAATCAAGCCCTTCTCCTAACTGGCTAGGCAACCAGTTGCATTTTTCCTCACAATTCTCCCTGACCTTCAAGGACCACGATGCAAGATCAGCCTTTGTGCTCCCTCATCTTGGACCTTCTGGGACAGATTCAGACCTGGTTTACATTGGCCTAAATATGGAGTAATTTCCTTGAAATCCATGGTGTTACTCCAGATGTAGGCTGGTGTAACAGAGATCAGGATTTGGTGCTGTGTGTCAGATCTTGTGAAGAACAGTGGCAGAATTAGGTATTTTGTCTCTGTTTCATAGAATCGTAGAACGCTAGGACTGGAAGGGTCCTTGAGAGGTCATTGAGTCCAGCCCCCTGCCCTCATGGCAGGACCAAGTACTGTCTAGACCATCCCTGATAGATATTTATCTAACCTGTTCTTAAATATCTCCAGAGATGGAGATTCCACAATCTCCCTAGGCAATTTATATCGTTAAAGAACATAAGAATTGTCATTACTGGGTCATACCAAAGGTCCGTCTAGCTCAGCATCCCATCTGCCGACAGAGGCCAGTGCCAGGCACCCGAGAGGGGGTGGACAGAAGACAATGATCAAGCGATGTGTTTCCTGCCACCCCTCTGCAGCCTCTGACAAACAGAGGCCAGGGACACAATTCCTACCCCCTGGCTAATAACCTTTTATGGACCTAACCGCCACGAATTTGTCTAGCTCTTCTTTGAACTCTCTTATAGTCCTAGCCTTCACAGCCCCCTCTGGTAAGGAGTCCCACAGGTACTGAGTCCCTCTCCTATACCCCTACTTTTTGGAAGTCTGACATTCACAGGCAATCATCCTTTCTATGCACCCTCCCAGCCATCCCATCCTGTACCCCATGGACTTCCAAAGAAAATTAGCAGCATGAGAAACGTTTAATCATCTGCAGTTTCAAAATAAATCTATTTGGTCGAATATTGACTGAGATTTTTCAAAGAACAATGATGAAAATAAGAAACAAGGAAAAAAGAAAGAAAACTCTGAAATAGGTGCTTAAAGAAGACTTGTAAGTTAATAAAACAAGCAAAAATTAGCAAGGTCTGACAGCAACTGAAAAAGAAAGAGGAAAGCACTGAGTTGGAGTTAACCTTGTGTAGACAAAACAACCAGTAATAGGAACCAAGGCTGCCTGTGCTACAAGACTCATTTAACTGGACACTGATTATGTGAAGAAGGGCAATTCACACCATGCCATCGAGCAGCTAAGAAAAGCTGCTAAGAAAATTAACAATCAGGACACAGAGCGGACAGGTTCATGCACCGCCTGCTTTGCTTTTTGCATAAAGTCGAGCTGGCTGCAGAACGCCAGTATTAAATATTGCCTGCCGTTAATAGCACTCTTTTACAGTGAGGAAACTGGAATATTGATGTACACAACAATTGGTCGTTTCGCTAGCTGCTAGAATAGAATGGTAGACAGCCCCAGTTTCCTGGGAACAGCATTATGCAGATTGCTGTATCTTCTGAGCAACAGAATATGTTGAAACAACATGGGAACAGCATTGCTCCCGACACCCCTTTGAGGCAATATAGGAAGCTGCCAGCTATTTTGTCTGAGTCTTGGGATCCTTGTGTTAGTGACTGCGAATTCTGGCAGCATCCCGGCAGTGAGTATCAAAGATGGTGTCAAGCAGGATGACCCAATGATTCCTCTGAGATTTAACCTGCAGTTTGCATTCTTTGCGATCCCTGAGAGAGGAAGGAGGCAGAAGTCTCCTATGTTGCATCAAAGGAGTGTTGGGAGCAAAGGCATATTTAGGCCTCTAGGAGACATTCAGGAAACAAGTGTCAGAGAGGTGGCCGTGTTAGTCTGTAGCTTTGAGAACAACAAGAATTCTTGTGGCACCTTATAGACTAACAGACATTTTGGAGCATAAGCTTTTGTGGGCAAAGACCTGCTTCATCAGATGCATGAGTGGTCATGAAGCCGGTCTTTGCCCATGAAAGCTTATGCTCCAAAATGTCTGTTAGTCTATAAGGTGCCACAAGAATTCTTGTTGTTCAGGAAGCAGTGCCTTATGGCTGACGGGAAGGAGAGCAGGCCGTCCATCAGGACTGCCCAGGAACGATCTCTGATGAGCTAGACTGGGGTCAGCAACCCTTCCGAGGCAGATGGCTGAAAGATGACCTTTTGACCTCTGTGCAGGGCCCCAGGGCTGGTGATACTTTCTACAGTCACTAACAGTTCTCCTTATGATGGGCAGAGTAGCCTTCCTGTGATCCCCAGCATTGTTTTCTCAAGGCTTAGTTTAAAAATATAAAGGGCCATTTCTTGCTGGGATCTGAAATGTTTTTCCCCATAATTACACAAAATTGCTGACTTCAGTGGGAGCTTTGGCCCCACGCTCTGGTGGGGCCCCCATGATCTTCTGCGGGCCCTGGCTGTGGTCTTGTGCTCCAGCAGGGGCTCTGGCCCCTTGCTTCTGTGGGGGCTCCAGCCCCTCTCCTGTGCTGCATGGGGAGTGGAGGGGTGGGACTGAGCTCCTGCCATGTGCCACTCTACACCGACTCTCATGCCAAGAGTGGCATGCATGCCAGGGGTTGCTGACCATGATGTAGATGGATTGCATGAGCAGGTCTGTGCAGTCCATGGAAGGACAAAGAAGCTACATCTACACAGCAAAGTTAGTTTGAAATAACAGACATTATTCTGAAATAACTTTGCTAGTGTCGAGACTATGCATGCGCTATTTTGAAATTAAATTGAAATAGCAGGTGCATTATTTTGAAACTGGTAACTCTTAATGCAGGAGGCATAGCACCTATTTTGAAATAAGCTATTTTGAAATAGTTTGAAATAGGTTACATTTTAGTGCTATTTCAAAACAAGCCATAATGTACTCTGATGGCACCATTTGAAAGAGCCTTATGTGTCCGGAAATGCGATTTTGAAATGCATTTCGTGTGTAGTTATGTTATTTTGAAATAAAGTATTTAAAATAGCTGAACTATCTTATTTCAAAATACAGCTGTGTGGTAGCCATAGGCAGAGTAAGTGAACCACATAACAGAGAGATATAAAGAGGAGCTGGGACAGTATAAACTTACCTACCAGCGCAGGGACAGGCAAGTTAGGATAGGGGAGGGGTAAATCCAGTTTCCTCCTCTGACGTACGTCTCTGACAGTAACAGACAGAATGAACTTTACTGCATGGGGGAAAACATGTTGTGGGCTCTCAGACCATCCTCTCTGGATGATAAATGCCATTTCCCCATTTCACGCTTCTTTGGTGAGACAGACTCCTCATTGGTGCTAGTAGCACTGCTCTGTAGCAGTGGGTCTGAACAAAACAAAACATTTCTTCCCAAGTCTGACCCTTCTGTAGGACCGTCACCAGGAAAGTCAATACAAAAATCCCCCTGCCTTCAAGAAAACAGGCTGCATATTTGCCGTTCCTCCGAGAATCCAGCACTACAGCATTGAGTTCAGCTTTATGGCTAGACTCATAGGAACTATACACTACAGCAGGCCTACGAAAGAAATTCGCCTGGAGGTTCTCCCCTGAAAACCTTCTTTTGAAAAAGCGCATCCACACACGAAAAAGCGGATAGGAAAAAATCGATTGGCTCTTCCAGCAGAGAGCGTCCACACGGCTCCTGCTCTTTCGAAAGAACGTGCCAGGGATTGAAAAATGCAGCACCATGAAGATTGCTCTTTCCAGAAAAGGGCCACTGGAACATATACACACTTTGTTTCCCTGAAAGAATCTTTTAGAATAAGGTGCTCATCCGAGGGAGGAAGAGGGCTGTCTGAATAAGTGCTGCATTTCGAATGTATTTTGTGTGTCGATGCTCCATGAGATTTTTGGAGAGAGCCCCTGATTTTTCAAAAAAAACTCACTAGCATAGACATAGCCAGGGCCACATCAGTAAAAACCTCGCTGGTGTCTTCTTTAATGGCGTTGACAGGCTGGAAGGGTTATTTTGCTGTTGATTGGTGTTAGCTCCCAAGTTAGTGTGAACCAATAATTAAAAAAGGACTGAGACTTATTGCTGAGCAGAGAAAACGGGAACTTCATTAAATGCACCCTGATCTGCCAGCTGTCTGCCTGGAGATAACCACAAATGATCTCTGCCAGCATGTACTTCTGTAAAGCTGACAGGTGGAATCGAATCTGGGACCTCTGGAGCGTAATACATAAGCCTGTACGGCATGAGTGAAAAACCAGCTGCCTGTTAGCTAAGGCTGTAGAACAGGCTAATTATTGTCTCTGTAAATGGTCTTGCCACCAGATGGGCCAGTACGTCACACCTGAAAGGTGTGTGGGTTACACTGGGTCTAAAGCAGGGGCTGGCAAAATTCACCCTATGGGCTGGATCTGACCCCACCATGCCTTTTATTCTGGCCCATGGCCAGCCCCTAGGACTGTGGCAGGGTGAGGGGTGGGGCTTCATAGGCTGTTCCCACCCCCCAAAAAATCTTGCAGTTCCCACTGATTGGTATCACCTACTGCCCCCTTTACCAGCAGAATATCTCAGCTCCCACTGGCCGGAAACTGGAGCTGAAAGATATTGCTGGGTGTGGGAGTGGTACAGAACAATTTCTCAGCTGGTTGGCTGGTTTCTGGCCAATAGGAGCACAGAAATTGTGCTGGGGGTGGGGGAAGTGTGTGAAACTGGCCAATGGGAACAGTAAGAATTTGATGGGGGTGAGGCAGCACACAAAACTGGCCAATGGGAGCTGCGAGACGTTACTGGGTGTGGAAACAGTTCAAGAAGTCCTCCCCAGCACAGAAAGCCACATGGAACATACAGTGGGCTGGGGCTGCTTTGGGAGGCCAGCTGGAGAATGTGGCTGGCTGGGCGCTTCTCAAGTAAGTGCCTCCCCGCCAGAGTCTGGTACTGCACCCCAGCTCGTTCCCAGACCCTGTACCTGCTCCTACACCCTCCCGTAGGCCAGAATCCTCTCCTGCCCCCTTACACCTTCCCAATCCCTGGACCCCAATACCCCTTCCATGTCACAACCCCCTCCCTCCTTCACCCAAATGCCCTCTCAGACCCCCACACCCTCACCTGCACCCCAGTCTCTATCCTGGGCTGCCTTCTGCACCCAACCTCCTTCCCAGACCCCACACCCGCTCCTCCAAAAAGTATGGCCCTTGGCCACCTGCCAAAATTTTGGCGTGACCCCCTCCATTTCCAAAACTCTTGCCCACCCTGGTCTAAAGTACACCCTGGGACTGATTATTTCTTGAGTTCAGTTATTGGAAAAAAACAAAACAGAACATGATCAGGCTCCTTCTGGGTCATCGCCATCAAATCATGTGTGGTAGCTGCTCTACCAGCCAGCCACTTTTCACGTACATACTAAACTGCAGTGGTAGTAATTGATTCGGTTCTAATTATGCAGTTGCTGAGCAATTACTTCTATGAATATACTGTGCTCCTACAGCTCAGAAACTAAGTAGTGATTTCTTATAGGCTTTGAAATGATTGTATCGGGGAAGGCCTCCGTTTCCCAGCCTGCAGTCGATCACTAGGAACTGCCAGCTAGCGCTTGCGTCTATAATTATCAGCCATTGAATTGTGCTTCCCACAGATCACTATTCTCTTTTCAGGTTTTAAAGGGATTAGTGTGTCCCTCTGCAAAGCTGAATCTTAAAGTGGTTTTGCACTCATAATGTTTCAGAGCCAGCCTTTTAAATAAATGCATTATTAATGCAGCAAAATCTAGGTAAATTAATATGTAATATCAGTAAGTAGGACACTTGAGTGGTGTGTTAAGCAGGCAATAAAAATTTAATGATTCTCATTCCAAATTTAGTGTGAAAGTGATTTAAATGTGCAGCATGCACTCTGCTTAAATGTAAACAATTCTGCCAAAAAGACCAGAGAGGATTTTACAGCAATTTCATAGCAGGTGTTACACGCACCAAAGTGATATTCTGATTTCTTGCAATGGTTGAATTTTTAACCCTGTTTATCAGCATTGCAGCAAACGGACTTTTCCTGGGTGAAGATCACAGTTCATCCTGCTCCCTCTTATGTCAATGTGAACTTTGCTGTTGATATCCACTGGAATGCAGGAATGACAGTGAACCGGTCTCCAACACTTGCCAGTCCTAGGTGCAACAGAAACAATGAGGAAAAAGCCCTACAGAGGAACCTAGCAAAGGACAAGCTAACTCCAGCAAAGTCTCATCCTAACAGAATCAAGTCTGTAAAGTGTAGCTTGATTCTGCCTGCATCTCAGGAACGTCTTAAAATATTGGGGGAAAGGGAAGTGTATTTCTTTTACTTATAAATAACTCAAGACCTGCTGAATGTATGTTGGAATAAATTCTTCTCTGGGCATGCCCAAAGGATAAGATTTCAGACAGATATAAGCCTATGAAGACCAGGGGTTATAAAAATAAAAAATAGCATCCGCTTTCAAAAAATTGTGGAGCTTTTTAATGAAATTTACTCGACTTCAAAGAGCCTGCTTGACATTCACCCTGTATTTAGTGAACATAAACAACAAAGCTTTGAAATACCACAAAGATAGTTATGTGTCACACTCCCATTGGTGTCTCTTGGTGATCTGGGCTAAGTATCCTAGTCTGAATGAAGCAGACACTAGTCAGATGTTTGAAGTGTCTTCCTATTTGATGGAGGGGAGACCAGGCTTTACGTTACTTGTTTATTATGGTGAGTGATACCCAAACCGTGCCTTTAATCACTGGCTCTAGGCTTGATGTTCTCTCCGCCCTCATTGCTGTCCTTTGTAATTTTTGGTGTGCAAGCATGGAGAGACAACGAACAAAAGAAAGGCCTCTAGCAAGCGACAGCGTGGCAGAGATATTTGAAAGCACCAAACTTTGATTTTCATTGTTCTTGTAACTTACAGGGAAATCAAATGCAAACGGCGGTGGACTCTTGACACCAATTTCCCTGGTGAATGCTGCTAGAAGCAGGGGGCCCGAGGCTACTTTGGCACACTGCGGAATTAAAATGGGGGTCTCTTTCTTACACATACCACAGCTGGTTGTAATTTAGAACCCCCTCTCCCTCCCCTGGCCAGCACATTGAGAGAGTGGCTAAAAGGCCTTTCCCTCCATTTCTTATCCATCCTTTTGCACCTGCTGTGCAAGCATACACTCCACCAGCGTTCCCTGTAAGCTTGAGCGCTTGGCCGCCTGCCCAGGAGGGATTCAGGTGCTGTGCAGCTAATTGACAGAGGGCCCACACCCAACAGCCTGTGTTTCCATTGGTGGTGTGCAGCCACACCGACCTTGGGGTGTACATAATAAGGCTTATTTTGCTGATGGATGTATAAGTGCAGCAGGCCCAGGGCATCAGCAGGGGGGGATGAACCTGCTACCTGAGGGGCTAAAGCCCTGGGCTTTACCAAAGGAGCTGAAAGCCAGCTGGCACTCAGCCATGGCTGTAGAGCGGAGACTTCCCTCTCCCTTGCCAATGGGCTCAGTGCCTCTGGGGTTACCGATGCCCCCCGTGCCTGGTATCCGACACCTAAGATGTGGGTTGCCTGGGCAGAGGGCTTTTACTTCCCCATACAGGCACAGAGTTCAAGGCACAATCTAGCCCTCTATTAGGACATTATTGCTTCGTAGAGCTCCTGACAGAGAAAGAGATGTCAACGTGCAGTGTGATGTATGGGGCAAGCATTGATCCGAGCTGGGCCAAGTCCACGCATTACATTCATTACCTGGATCAGAGGGGTAGCTGTGTTAGTCTGTATCCACATAAACAACAAGAGCTCCTGGGGCACCTTAGAGACTAACAGGTGTTTTGACGCATAAGCTTTCGTGGGCAAAGACCCATCAGATGAAGCGGGTCTTTGCTCATGAAAGCTTACGTGCCAAAATATCTGTTAGTCTATAAGGTGCCACAGGACTTCTTGTTATTCATTACCCGGTGAAGAACCAGCCACGTGAATTGGTCCCTTTTAACCATGTTAATGTATGGCTGTTTTTTTTCTCCCTCTGCCTCATGGCAACATCCTTTGAGCATCTGGGTCCACGTTGATTTTTCTAATTTACTAACACCAAAAATGCTGAGCTGCAGAGTTTTCCACCTTCCCAGTGACCTCCCATCCTTGTACATGGTATCACATAACAGCAGTGTGAGGATTTGGAGTTTGATGTAAACTTTAAAAGTATTGACCTGGATCCATTCCAAGCCCGGCTTGTGTTGCTTGAGCACTTGCTATCATCTCTGAGCTATTTTTTGTTCTAAGCTAAGCCTTCCTTTTAGATGTAGAACTTTCTCCATTGCAAAACCCCCTTGAATTTCTGATGTTATGAAGCACTCTAATTTCCTAACATGGAACTGCTGCATTCTGCACTGATGAGGGTTATTTAAATGTATAATTGGAGGGGAAGAGTATAATAATAGCAAGTAAATAGCTATGTGAGCCTATTATTAAAAATGACACTGCTCATTGAATGTGGGATATTATTAATTTTCAGTCTTCTTTAATGGTCAGATAATTTGACAATAAATCAATTCCTCCCATATGCAGCATTTTCTGTGATTCATGGGAAAGCTGCAATGACTTTAGTTTTATGAAGTGGGGAAGATAGAAGTTCAACAGCAATTGCCTAAACATGATACGGCAGCAACATGGTTTGGTTCATTAGCGCTATGTGATGCAGCAGGTCGGCAGACCTGTGGGAAAGAGAGTTGTATTAGATCTTCTGGATGGCCAGTGTAACACAGTGAGGATTTATGTACGAGCATTTGGGGTCCAGCCCATGTTGCTGAGCCTCTGGGGCAGCACTGAAGTAAAACCCTCCTAAAACCTAGCTTTCATCCTCCAGTTCTGCTCATCAAACCACCGAAAGCACCAGCACTTGTTACAGATGAACCTCTCCAGTCCGGCACTCTCTGGTCCAGCAACTTCCATGGTCTGGCATGATTTTAGTTAGCTGCATGTTCACTTATGAGGGGTGTGGCTAAATTTCCCATGGTCCCACAACATTTGTTTCCATCCCAGGCCTGCCTCTCAGTGTTCCGTGCTGTTATTTAGCTCTAATGTACCCCCAAATGTCTTCCAAGAGCCCAGTAAGCCGTGGGAGTGTTGGTAATGCTGCTAGACAACACTGACTTCCTGTGGTTTGGCAGATTCTCTGATCTGGCACCAATCAGGTCCTGAGAGCGCCTGACTGGAGGGGTTCAACCTGTATACCTCTTTACAAAGTGTTTATACTGAAATCATTGTGTTCACGTCCAAGTCAAAGGGCCTACTTTTCTTCAAAGCTGCACTAGTCCCAGGCTTTGTCTACACTGGCCATCGAGTGACAAAATTTTTGCCATTCACAAGGGCTTAAACCACCCCCCTCACCCAAATAAAAAAATCTTCGCTGCAGCAGGTATAAATGTAAACCACACTTCACTGGCACCAGTGCTCTCCTGCAGACAAAGTAAATGCTGCTGCTAGAGGGCGAAAATGTCTTGCTGGCAAAGGTGCTGACAAACAGCATTTACGCTGCCTGACTTTCAGCGACGTGGCTGTGTCGACACAGTTACTGTGTCACTAAAAGCTGCGTCATGTAGACAGACCCTGAATCAAGCTTAATTCTTTTGTAGGCAATGCAATTATGCTAGATGAAACTGGAGTGCTGGGAGAATCAGGCCTTGCGTGGATTTTTTGTTTGCTAAAATGTGTCTTAGATTTCTGAATTTCAAGTATGACAAAAGAATTAAAGCTTTTCTGAAAAAAATTTGTTGAACATTTTCAGATTTTTGCAACCAATTATAAAGCTACTTCTCTTTCATAATGCATATTAAGTGCCACTATTAACTAGTGGTTCAGGTCCTAATTATTAGATTATGGTTTTCTTGAATATGCGTGATATTATTCAGTGAAAATTAGGGCTGGCTATTGAGAATTCACAATTAGATTAATGTTTCTTAGTTGTGTGTGGAGACATAAATCACATGGCGGTTTTTATACCCAGATACAATTCATGTAACTGTTGCAGTCAGTTTGCCGGTGTCAGTATTCACAGAAAGGGGTTTCAAAATTCACTTCCCAAGAATATTTGAGCAGGCAAGCTTGAAAATGGCTGTGAACAAATATTCTAGGGTGGAAGCACAGGGACTGCTTTCCACAAATGTTCAGGCTAGTAAAACTCAAAAGCATGCACAGACACCAGTTTGCTGAAATGCAGTAGCTATTCAATATCACCCAATATTGCTAAATGGTAGAGACAACTCTTCTGAGGGAAACCACTGGGAGAGCATTCATTAAACCAGCTGCCATGGGATCTTTACTAAGCAGAAGTGACCTAAGGGTCATAGTGGCCCACGAGCTAACTATGAGTCAACAGCATGACACTTGCAAGAAAAACAAAGATCATGCTAGGCTCTATTAGTAAGAGTGTTGTAAGCAAGACACAAGGGCTGTGTCTACACTAGCAAGTTCTTTTGAAAAAAAAAACGGGCATTTTCCGAGAGAACCTGTGGAGTATCTACACACAAAATGTGCTCTTTTGATCTGAAATCGAAAGAACGCAGCACTTTTTCCGGCGTCCTCCTTCCTCTCCCAGTTGAGGATGAGTGCCTTTTCCTGAAAGATTCCTTCTGAAGACAAAAACCAAAACAAAACACATGTAGATGTCCTGGGGTCCCTTTTTTCAAAAGAGCAGTTCTCCTGGCACCAGATTTTTCGATCCCCAGCCCGTTCTTTTGAAAGAACGGGGGCTGTGTGGACGCCCTCTATTGAAAGAGCGCATTGATTGATTTTTTGATCCACTTTTTTGTGTGTGGACCTGCTCTTTCAAAAGAAGTGTTTTTGGAAGAGATCTTCTGGAAGAACTTCTTTTGGAAGATTGCTGTAATGTAAACATAGCCAAGAAGTAATTCTTCTGCTCTACTCTGCACTAATTAGGCATCAGCTGAAGTATTGTGTCCAGTTCCGGGCACCACACTGAAGGAAACAAGTGGACAAATTGGAGAAGGTCCAGAGAAGAGCAATAAAATGATTTAAGTTCTCAAAAACATGACCTATGAGGGATGACTGAAATAATTAGGTTTGATTAGTCTGGAAAAGAGAAGACTGAGAGGGGACACGATAACAGCTTCCACATACCTACAGTGTTACAAGGGTGAGGAAGAAAAATAGTTCTTTTTAACCTCTGACGAAAGAACAAGAATCAGTGGGGTCAAACCGCAGCAAGGATTGGACATTTGGAAAAATTTCCTATTTACTGGGGTGGTTAAGTGCTGGAATAAATTGCCTAGGGAGGTTGTGGAATCTCCATCATTGGAAATATTTAAAAGCCCCGTGGTTTCACAGCGCCTCTTAATGCTGTGCTGAGTCATTTGTTGGGTAGGACTCAGAGGGAAGAATGCCCTTTAATCACCAGCCCTGGGCTTTTCTTTAGAGGCATTCTGTACAAAGACCCCCATCTTGACCAAGACGTTCCAATGGGAGTTTAACCCACCCACTGTTCCATGTAGTGGCACCCAGGCTGCTTACAGAGGAAAGAATGAGTTTGCTTTACAGGCTTATCTGAGACTCAGCTGGCTTTCAGCTCATTCACTAAGCTCCAGAGGTCTCACGTTTGGTTCTGCCTGTTGGCAGTTACAAGTGGGGGCTTGTCTGGGGTTACAACTGGCTCTCTGAAGCTCAGGACACACTTCCTCAGTTAGGGGAAGCGAGTAACCTCTAGGCTTGCTGGGTGTAGTTCACTGGCTTGTGTAGTTGCACCTAGACCATTTACAGGGAGTACCTTACCTTGACAGTCTTAACTGAAAGCTAGCTTAGCTCAGCATACTCAAGCTTCAGAGGTCCAAGGTTTGAGCCTGCATGTTGGTGGTTACCAGAGCACAGAGTGCCTTGATGAGGTTGCAGTCCATCTTACCTTCACATTACAAAACACCCAGGACAATTTGCTGTTTAAAGTACTTTGCAACAGGGGGCCAGAATGTACTTCTGACCTGATACCACATAGGAATGGGGTATGGCTTATGTAACATCTAACTACTTTGTCTTTTGTTGTATTTTTATGGATTTAACCACACTATATATTTTGTCATGTGGCCTTCACATGGGAAATTTTCCTTCCGCTCCGCCCCGCCCCCCTTCTTCAGCTTAAATATCACTGCTCCTGCAGACAATCCAGCCAGTGGATCCGGTTATTTATGGTGAGTGTTTTCACAGGGTTTGCTGCCACGCAGGTGCACAATTAGCTAGGTGTGATAGAGTGTTTGCCGCACACAATGCCTGGAAGGGTTGCAATGACTAAGTGGACCAATTAACTGCCGAGGCTACACCTGAAGTAGGAGACAGGGAACAGGGATGTAAGCAGAACAGGCTCAGCTGGGGCCTATATAAACAAGGAAGCAGGCCCTAGGAGAGGCTGGAGAGAAAGATTCTGTTGTTATCTTGGTGGGGGGGGGGTGGTCCACCAGACGGGGTCTGTGGGGCTAGAGGCGAGTAGCTTGCAGCTACTTCCAGGGAGGAGGGAATGTGGGTTGGCACCCCCGGAGGAGGGGGTGAGCCGGAGAAGTAGGAAGAGCTCAGGGAGAGAACAGTGAGGTGTGAGGTAGGTCAAACCTTAGTTGCTAATAAGAAGGCCAAGGGACCAGGCCTAGAGGGCAGGGCCAGGGTCTGGCTACCAGCTGTACATGGTGTAGCACTGGTGGCACACTCAGCAGGTGACTGTCTGAGCCTATTTGTCGGCAGGGATTGGCTGCCCTGGAAGGGGGGAACATGTATAATGATCTGGCCAGAGGGCTGAGATGTGACAAGAGGGCTGTGCTTCTTGGAGTGAGGAAGATATGCAGGAGGAGTGGGTGAGGGGAGAGAGCATAACACTGGGCTGAGGCTGATCACAGTGAGCAAGCCTGAGGATGGGGGCAAAGGGAACAGTCAGCCCCAGGCCTGGCCTTTCAAAGGAGCCTGGAGCTCTGGGCCTGCTTGGAAATGCTGTAGAGTGCTGTGCTGCTGCTCTGTGCATGGTGTGGGGAGGACCAGGGCTGACCCTATGCCTTAGCCCTTCTGCCCTTGGGGGTGGGGAGCTGGGCCCCCATCCCACCCTGCCCCCAGGCTGGTAGTGTCTGTCAGTGTGGCTGGCCATGAGAGGTCCCCATGACAGAGCAACTGTAAGCAAGGGTGCCCAAATAAAGCATGGTGCCAGGTTCTCTTAGGGAAGCAGGAAAACATGAACTCTTCCCAAAAGTCTGAGGATGGAGGGGGTCAGAGGAGAGAAATGTTACCATGTTTTATGGCTGGTGAAGCAAGCCGAGGGTCCTGCAGCCTTCTGGCCAGCGGGTGCTGTAACGCTGACTTGAACAGGGCCAGGAGTGACCCCAGTGCAGTTAAACTACCTGCTCCACGGAGCATGGGGGGGCCAGAGCTGCTTTCCCATCCAGCACTCTAACCACTAGGCTGTGCTCTTGCCAGTCTCCCAACACTCATTGGTTTCCCATGAGCATTTCAGACAGCTCAGCTACATGGCCCTTGCTGGCACTGAGGGCGCAGAAGATAGCGCCTTCCGTTCCTAGCCTTTTGCTTGTCCCGCTCCTAAAAGGCCGTGAGAGCTGATGTGCTAGGTTGACCTCCCAAAGACACCGAGTGCGGCCGCTGCAATTGGACTTCCTGTCGCCCACAGCCCTTCCTCAGGCAGAGAGTTTACTGCTGTCCCCTGACAGGATCTGTCTCCTCTGCACCAGTTGTATAGCGCTCTGTGATCCTTCGCCAAGCGGCATCGGTTGGTGGTTGAACTGAGAGCTCAGTTTGAAAAGACTTGGCGTTACCTGCTTCATTCTAAGGTGCCTGAAGGTGTAACTGCTGCCCAGTAAGACAGGACTTCTGAGGTTTGGATCAGGTCAGAGCTTGCTTGTGGCCAGTGACCAGCCTGCAAAGTCCCCTCTTTGGGTGGGATGGTCCTTAGCCCCAGGCTAGGAGTACAGGCTGTTCCATCTCCCTGTGGAGGGTGTCGGGCTCAGCAGGGCTGTGGCTGTGGGCGCCTGTGGGCAGGACACAGTGATCACCCAGCATGCAGTGGGGTGGGGAATGGATGAAAACATAGGCCTGTCTTCTTCTCTCTCCTCTGAACAAGCCATGAAGGAAAGGAGCAGTAAACTGCGTCCTGAATAGGGGTGGCATAATTTTGTCCCCTGCTAGGTCTGGGACGTGGGCAATCCGGCCTAGTGGCCAGGGCTAGAATGAGGAAGCCAAGGGTCGGAGTCGGTGCAGCATCCAATCAGGAAGTCTCAGTTGCCGTGACTGTTGCCTGCCTCCCGGTCTGGTTTAAATAGTCTGGTCTGCCCACTCTGTGGGGCCAGGTGTCGTTCCCCAGCCAGGCTCCCCATGGCTACAGAACCACATATACAAAGTTCTGTGGATATTTGATCCTGAGGAACAAGCTAATATATCTTTTCTGAGGGCAAGTTTCTCAGTCATCGTAAAACTGCTGGTCATACTGGGAAAACAGAGCGGTGAATTACTTGTCCTCCAGAAAGACCTGTGTCTGCACTTGATTTGTAGAGAATGTTTAGCAAGTTTCAGGAACAGTCTCTCCAAACTATTATTAGAGTGGGGTCAGATGTCCAGAGGATGATGGCATGGCCTAGTTGCAGTTCCCTCAAGCCTTGAGCATGCTTTTAGCTCAAAAGGAGTGAGCAGTACCCTTGCGATGAGGGCCCATAGTTAAGAGAACACCTTCTCCATGCCATCAGCCATGAATTACTCCAGGTGGGCTTCTAACTCTTAGCTTTATTAATGCTTGTGCCTCCCCTTGAAAATGTGGACTTGTCTGTGCATGACCAGGAAGGAAGCACACCCTGCAAAGTGCAACGCTTCATTTCTTCTGAAGAAGCCCATTTTGTTAGTGGTGCTAGTTACCATTGGTGGGGTGGGGCCCTGCAGGTGTCAGGCACTTTCCAAACAGCATGTGGTATGGTACTTACTGGGGACAGCCTGTAGCACTGAGCTTCCCACGCAGGGAGCCAGGGTGAGGCACTGTGAATTTCTTGTTATGCACAGTGGGTTGGGACACACCAGGAGTAAAACAGATCTTTTGTACGACCTGTAAGCATGGAATGATCCCAGGTACCACCCACCAAGTTAGCTCTGAGTCTCTGACAAGCTCAGCGAAGTTTGGCTTACTGGCCGAGCTGATGGCCACTCGAAGTTGCTGTTTTACAGCTTCTGTTGTATTGCCACTGGCATCACTCAGGCACAGTCTTCAAAAGGCTCTGGCAAGCTGGCAGTGCGGCTAGTTAAAAGCAACTCTCTGTTGCTGTGCGCCAGATGGGCAGAGGAGGCAAACGGCCAAGTCATGGGGGAAGAATCAAACGTAAGCAGAGGTGCTGCAGGGGCAGAGGAAAGCCACCCTGCAGCAGCCTGCTCTCAAAGAGCTCAGAAATGGGAAGCCGCGGAGGGCAGAAAGTGGGTGTCCCCTTTGTCCCCCGGCTCCTCTCACGTTCCAGACAGGCAAAGGGGTCACACAATGCCTGGGCTAAACAGGTGGAAAATTGATAAACAATTACCAGCCACCTTTTCCAAAGCAGCCTGAGAGGGAGTGAAGTGAGGGGTGCCATGGTGTCTCAGGGGTTAAAGGAAGCCTCTGGGCCTGGCGAGCCCCACCCTGATTTACTTGCAACCAATGCCAGGCCTGGAGGGAGGAGAAAAGGAGGAGCCTGGCTCATTTTGGGGGTGATGAGCCGGGAGGAGGTTCAGTGTCTTGGGACGAGAACCACAGCCTGTCTGCTCAGTCGCCGTGGGAGCTGTCAGCCCTACCCTTCCCCTTTGGATAAAAAGGGGGAATCTTCTGGGAAACCCCAGCTAAGGGGATTCTGGACTGTTCAGGCCATGCTGCAAACTTAAGGAGTATCTAGAGTTTCTGGGGCAGGGGGCCAGCAGCCCCTGTCTTTCTCCAATGACTCTGTGATCTGGCCACTAGGCTACACAGCCACCAGCAACCTGGCCCCAGAACCTCTGAACTTGTCCCACAAAACAGAACACACACAGTTCAACTTCATACCTGGGCACTAGATTCCTCTTATATGTATTGCCTTGGTGACTAGAGGGCCCGGCTAGGCTCAGGGCCCCTCTGTGCCTGTTGCTGTATCTACAATGGGTAAGACAGATGTGCAGTTCCTCCATCTGGGCATGCAAACATAGTAGCTGCGCTCCCTAATGAAGTTCATGCAATTTGCCACGGGGAGCACGGTAGAGGCCTTTTCTGGCAATGTGACCTTTAGCGACAACCTAAATCCACCTGTGGATTTCCACAGAGGACTCAAGAGTCAGCTTTCTGGGCTGCACAAAATGAAGAACAAATCCTCCAGAGAGCCAATAATGGGCTAGGTAAAGCACTGCCGAACAGGCTTTAGCAGGTGACTGTTATCATCCAGTTGGTCAGTTTTACCTGCATTTACCCCATGGGCTGCTGCGAAAGGAACTGTTTGGAGAAGGCTGGTTGGCCCACTGACTATTACATGTAAGCAGCCCTTGTAAGCCTGGCTCCTGGCTAACTGGGCTGCAGTTCTTCTATGAACAATTAGAGACATATCCATTTACCACATGATCACCTGCTGCCCCAGGCAGCACTCTGGGTTATTCGGGTATTTGCTCTCTTGGTTAATGTTTAGCTAGCTTGCACCGTGCTGTTGCCCATTTGTTTTTATTTTACTTGTTCATTTTCTCCCCGACTCCCCCCGACCTCAGTTACAAGGCTGGACTGAGGCCGGCCAGCAGCTGGATGCAGCAACATGAGGTGGTAGGACATTAACACACAACGCTGTAGATTTTTGTCCTCCTCTTTTCCCCTCCTGCATTGACAGGATCATTCCCCAGCCCACACAAACCCACACAGACGTCAGGTTGTCTATGCTGTACTAGAAAAGACACTCAGCCTAAGATAAGCGCTCCAGCTACAAGAACTGAGTGGCTGGAGCTGACCCACCTGAGGCTGAATTTCCAGCATGACCTTACTGTGGGAGGTCAATGCGAGAAGCTCTCCGGTTGGCTTCTCTTCTTCCTCCTGCCAGGGAGGAGCACTGTGGTTGGCAAGGCTGCCCTCAAGGCTTGATTTAGCGCATTCCTGCCAGAAGATCAACCCTGGCAGCATGAGTCTTTCTTTTAGCATAGCCACACCCTTACCGACGTTCCCACTCCACATTCTAGCCATGGACAGGCCATTTTTTCCCCTGTGTTCTGCCTTCCAAGTGCCTCCTCACTCTCTGGAGCAAGCAGCCACGCCATATCGATACTGCTTCATTGCTGCTAGGCAGCTGCTGTGTGTCCCCAGGAGATGCTGTACGTGCCTCCGTCTGCTCAGCTGGTCCCCACCTCCCCTGGACTCCTCAGGACAGAGTGTGACAGTGTATTTGCACACACCACCCACCCCAAGCCAGTCATGGCACCCAAAGGCTGCCCCTTGCCCCTGGCCTTGGCTCGCTCACCAGCCACCATGGTGCCACACTGATCTCTGTTGTTGAGGCTGCTGCCAGCACTCCGCTGGAACAGGCAGCCAAATGGCAGTAAGCCACAGCGAGGTGCTCTGCCTGCTGCTCCGCTATCCTAACCTTTCCCATTGGGCCTCCCACAAGCAGACAGGACTGGGGAGGACAGAAGCTGTTGTTTCCTCTCAGCCATTCCAAGGGCTGGTTTATTCAGGTCACTGGGAAGGCCCATTCTCCAGGGCTCTCCTGTTCTGACTTACCAGCAGCTGCTTCATCTAACCACAACGTGGGCCCCAGTAGGCCCCTAAGACCAGAACTCAGGTATCCAGAATTAATGCTTCCTGAGGCACCTGCCAATGATGTCACGAGCCCAGAAGCATTTCCTTGTCCTTGGCTGCAGCAGTCAGCCAGCGCAGTCAGATGTGTGACATTGGGTGGCAGTTAAATTAAATGCAAAGTGGCGCTAAATGTTACAGCCAGAGAATCTATTTGTGCAAGGTGGAGCCGCCATGTCTCTCTCGTCCTGCGCTCGTCGGGCTCTGTGCTCCGGCTCTGTTTTGGCTGTGATTCCTTCCAGAGCGTGACTAATGTTACTGCTGGCTTTAGGGGCTGGACACAAGCCAGAAGCAGAGAGCTACTGCAGATAGGAGTAGTGAAGACTCTGACACCCCCATGTGCTTGCCGGGAATCACTTTGGAGAGAGGCTGGCTAGCCACAGACCGGGAATGACTCTGCCTCGTGTCATCAGTTGTCATTGCAGGAAAAGCATGCGTGCCATGCCAGTGCAGAGAACCACCTAACCGCTCTATCTTCCTGTCTCCAGTGCCGGCCTGGGAGCAGAATCAGCAGGCTGCATTCTGCACCGGTGTGCAGCCCTGGCATCTCCACTGGGGATGCACAGGGTATAGCTCAACGTAGGACTAGCCTTGGCGTGCTCCTGCCCAATTATACCACCCCACAGGAGCCTCCCTCCTGCCCCCAGAGGGCACTGAAGAGTTCTCACCCCAAGGGAGAGTCCAGCGCTGCTCTTTAGCGTGGCTGTCCTGTGACACCATGAATCAGTCCCAGGCTGGAGAGCATCAGTCCTAGCTGACCTGTGGGGCATGGAGCAGCTCAGAGGGACTTGGCTCATGGAAAACTTCCTTTCCCACCTCCCAGACACGCCACAAGGTGACCTCCTGTGAGGAACCATTTGATTGAGTCAGTTCCTGAGCCAGGAGCTCTCTAGGTGCCGTTTAAGATGGAGTGTTTCAGGAGGAATAGCTCCTTCTTCAGCGCCGGGTGTCTCTGAACAAGGCCCAGAATCGTGCCTTCATTCACCATGATGTCTGTGCTGGTGGAGGAGGGCATGAGCCGTTGAGGAGGCCTCCAGCACAATCCACCACTAGTGGGATGAAGCAGCTGAGGAATGCAGCTGATGTCCCTGCTCTGCCCACAGTGGCCTACCACAGCCCAGTATTGGTTGGCATGTCCCAGGGAGATGCTGATTCAGTGCATGCTCCACGTAGTGTCTCTCTGTAGGGCTGCTACAGGGCCTCTTCCAGCGTCGAAGCTGGGCTTCCCGTAGCAGCTGAACTATCACCAGCCTGGTTGTGATAATTGCCATGACTGGTGTGAGGCTCCAGGATATGGTACCTGCCATTGTGCAAGACGCTGCCTCAAGGCATTTTATTACAGGAATGCCAGTTTATAAGAAGAGAACTTCTTGTTTTACGGAGAACAGGGCAAAGGTTTGCAGTGTCCTCACTGAACATTTCTATTATGGAAGCACCTAGAGACCAGCCAGATCAGGGCCACTGTGCCAACAACAGAAAACAACAGACCTGCCCCAAAGCTTGCTGTCTGAAAAGGTGAGAACTGGTCAGGAATCTTTCTATGAAACTGTTTGCTGGAAAAGGACAATTCATCAAACCAAACTGTTTGCAATGGTACACAGGCATGGCAATTCGAGGGTTGGGGGTTGCAGCTGCACCCTCAGGTTTTGGGCATCCCAGATACATGCTCCTGCTCTCCAAGTTCCTCGCCACCAGCCCTGCACTTCTGCTGCCTGGGCTCCCACTCGCTGGGCTCATTCATGTCTCGGGGAGATGCTGCTGGCCCCAGGTCTGCTCGGCTGGCAGCCCCAGGACTTGCTTGGCTGCCAGCCCCAGTGCTTGGCCACCGGCCCTGCCTGCAGTATCCAGCCCAGCTGCCAGGCCTGAGGTCCTGGCCACCATCCCCACATGCAGGATCATGGCTGCTGGCATTGGTCTAAGTGGTGGTGAGTTGCTGAATTGCACCCCCACTCCAAAAATTGTTCCCATGCCACTGCCACGATATTGATTTTTCTGAGGCACCTGACTCACAAAAGTTTGGTAAAAGTGGACCTGAGGTTATTGAACCAGAAGCTTCCACATTTTCAAGTCAAAATGACTTTTTGTTTAGAAATGGTTGCAAATTTATCCTCATTTCAGGTTAACTAAAGGAAAATACTTGAAATAAAACCAAAGATGTTTGAAGTGATCTAAACAGAATGTTTGGCTTGGCCTAGCTGAATATATTGTTTTTGATTTTTGGTCCATGAACATTGGAGGCTGACTCTCTGTGCCAATATGGGACAGAACAATTTTTGAAATGTGGAAAATTATCTAAGGTCAGGAGAGGAAAACCACTTCCTAGATGCTAGTAGAGACCATCAGCCATAACAGGTGGATGAGACAGACCTGTAGGTTGGTGGGAGGAATGCAGTAGCAAAAATCATAGGGCGTGCTTTGTCCTTCTCCAGCCAGGAGTGGAAAATACAGCTGGATCCCTGGCTTGCTGTTATCAGGGTACAGTTTTCTCTCTACTTTACCAAAGCGGTAAAGTGGGGGAAGTGATTGGGTAAGGTTATTGGGATGGCTCTGTTGATTTGACTGGCTTTCTATGCAGACTCAGTACCTTCCTGAGACAATGCTGCACATTTCCAGAAAGCAGAAGGTCAAAAATACTCATGGAACCTTTTGCAACCTTGATTCAGCTGAAATAGAAACGTCTCCCTGCTTCAGGCAGCACACAAAGGATCAAGACTTGGCCCAGCAGCTGGCAACGGTGGATTTTATGACATGGAAATGACAAATGCCAACCCAGAGGAGTGTTTTTTTCAAAAGCCAGTTCACAATAGCGATTTGCAGATGGCTCTTTATTGTACTGGGGAGTAGCACAGAAGCAGAACCCCTCCAGAGCCTGTAGCATTGCCTTGTGAAAATGTGTGAACAGAGAGCCTAGAACTTCTGGGGTTCAAGTCTGATTAAGTGCAGTACTCGCTGGTGTGGTATCCCGACAGGTCTCCTGCCCCACCAGTGGACTTGGTGACCTCCTGAGGTCTCTTCCAAACCTATGATTCTGTGATAATAGTTTGACCGTGTGGATATGCCCCTGCTGTATCTCAAATCAACCCTGTGCAGATGGCTAGTCCAAGGGAGCCCCCAAAGACCACAGAATCTGACAAGGATAGAAGGCACCCAGGCCAGGTTTATTGTTAAAGAAGTACGGTAGGGGCTCAACATTCGTGAGGGTTCTGTGTACAGAATGTTTGTGAATATTGATTTTCGTGAATGGAGAGGGGGGCTCAGAGCCCTAGGAAGTGGCAGCTGCTGGTGCCCCCTCCCTTGACCCCCTGGAAAGTGGCAGCTGCTGCCGCTCTGGCCCTGGAGCCCTGGGGAACCCGCAACAGCCACTGGCGCTCCCCAGCTGGGGCCCTGGGGATCCCGCAGCAGCTGCCAGTGCTCCCCACCCAGAGCCCCAGGGAAGCTGCGGCAGCTGCTGGCGCTCCCAGTCCTGGAGCCCCGGGTAACCCATGGCAGTGCTGGAGCTCCTGGCCCTGGAGCCGTGGGCAAGCGAGGCCGCTTGCGAATAATTGAATTTGTGAATGTGGCACTCGTGAATCTCAAGACCCTGTTGTACAATAATAGTTAGCAGCAGACTCTACCAAGTCACTAGGCAGGTGTACTGTGTAACAATAGATTCAAGCCAGCGCCATGGACTCCATCACTACCCCCCGTGGCTGGATCAAGATAACTCTTTGGGGTACACTTTTATAGACAGGTACAAACAAGTTACATATCACCCCTGATGTATCAGGGTGGCCATCGCCTGTTGCTTCGTTACCGCAACTTACTTCGTACCTCAATGACTATGTCTATGTCTACACTAGCACCCTTCCTTTCGAAAGGGGGATGCTAACGAGGTGCTGCAGTGAATGTTCAGTGCCTCATCAGCCTAATGGGGGCCATGGCACTTTGAAAGTGCCGTTTTCGATAGTGCATGGCTCGTCTACATGGGGTCCTTTTGCAAAGGACCCAGCACACTTCACAGTCCCCTTACTGCTATAGCCAAATAGGAATATGGGGATTTCGATGTGTGCCGGGTACAGCTGTGTGCGATCGAAAGCAGCACCTCATTCATTGCAGCGCCTCATAAGCATACCCTGAAGTGTCTCATTAGCACCCCCCTTTCGAAAGGGAGGGTGCTAGTGTAAACATAGCCAATGTATCATGCTTTCAGTTTAGAGCCTGTCCTGAACCTGGGCTGGTAGGTCTGTTACTCGTGGGGAGTGTGTTGGTAGCAAGATGTTTCTTCATGAGGTGCTCTGTTACAATCGCTCTGGCATGCGCTTTCTAGCCTATGGCTAGCACCAGTTGGGCATGAGTATTTCTGCAATATCAGCCCTGTTCGTGCCACGAGTTGTGAGCCAGGCCTGCCTGTTGCTCACAGCTTCACTGTGGTTTATAATAACAAAGTCCTGACCATTGCTGTCTAGGCCTCAGGCCTCCCAGTAGACCTGTGATGTACAGAGGGTTCTGTTTCAGGCCCTCATCTTACTACAGTAAGGTCCAATGTGGGCGTTCTGTGAAAGGGGCAATATGGTGATGCAGCGAAGGCAAACCTTGTTTCACCAGTGCAGTGACACAAGTAAAATCCATTCTGGTATTACACAATGGCAAAATAGCTCCTACGTGTATATCAATATGTACGTATGGCTCCAGGGTACTCTGTTTCTCCTACTGAATAAATGACCTTTGGCTAGAAGATGCTCTTATCTGCTGGACATTTGCAGAGAGAGATTTAAATGTCACCTGTTTCCCCACATTCTAACATAGTGTGTTTAACTTTGCTGTGGCTAGTCTGCCAAGGTGTTTGCATTTCTGATCAGGCCAAGATCCACAGAAATGCAAGCAATAAATCTTGGGTGTGGGGTTAGGTTATTCAAGATTGCATTTTTGCCAGAGACTCTGAAGACTACTGTTCAATCTTCTGTGAAGTACAGTCTTATTGTGACCATTCTCTCTCATTCCCTACCCCAAGCAAGGGGACTGGATAGTTTTTTGCCTTCAATTTCAGAATAAAACTGCCCTTTCAGATTGCACATATGTTCTGAGGGGAGGGTGCAAGGAAAATTAAATCAAAATAGCTTTCCCAGTTCCACAACTATATGGCACCAACTGTCTCAGACAGACATTTCCCGTCTGCTTTGAGTGCTTTGGCTTATTTTGCTGCAGATAAGGTAGGCAGCTGTCAATTAAAAGCTGCACAGCAAAAAATGAAATTTCTGTGGAAAGGTTTTCTCAGACCATGTCTCAAAACACAATTCTTCACTGCTGTGGCACAGTGCTACAAAAATGAGATGCTGAAGATAACATGGATATAGAATAAACAAACCTCCACTTCGGTCTGAGATTTCTAGGTTATTGAAATAAATATTAAGTATAGCAGAGAGAATAATAGCAACTTGCTCTTTCAGAATCTGTGATCTGAATGTATCCATTTGGGGTAATAGTGTCATCAGTAGGATAGTCTACTGGATACAGAAGGTTCATAAGTAACTTTTTATGCAAATCACTCTTCTTTTTTGTTAAACATTCTATTGTGATTATTTTGGGAACGATTTACCACTATGGTACTCCAGCTTCATGCTGCTATAGCTTTATTGACTCCTTAATTTAGAAGAGATTGCGGCTAAGAGATTGTACTTATCAGGGGGCTTTGGGGACCTGGGGCTGTGGTACATATAGGCTACGTCTACACGTGAAGCCTACATCGAAGTAGCCTATTTCGATGTTGCGACATCGAAATAGCCTATTTCGATGAATAGCGTCTACACGTCGTCCAGGGCTGGCAACGTCGATGTTCAACTTCGACGTTGCTCAGCCCAACATCGAAATAGGCGCAGCGAGGGAACGTCTACACGCCCAAGTAGCACACATCGAAATAGGGATGCCAGGCACAGGTGCAGACAGGGTCACAGGGTGGACTAGCGCTTCCGGGGCAACAGCTAGCCGCTCCCTTAAAGGGCCCCTCCCACACACACTCAGCCTGCACAGCACGGGGTCTGAGGAGCCATAGGCACACAGACCCCGGGCGCCGCAGTCATGGACCCCCAGCAGCAGCAGCAGCAGCAGCAGCTAGAGGTCCACCCAGCCCTCCCGGCAGGAGCAGGGCTTGCCCTGACCCATGCCATGCGGGAGGCAGCTGAGCACCTCCTTGCCCCAGGGGAGGAGATGCCCCCAGGGCAGCAGGGCTCAACCCCTACCCCTGCAGCACCCCGCTCCACCCCCCGCCTCACACGCCGGCGGCTGTGGAGCTACCCCACCAGCACCGACTGGTGGGAGCGGCTGGTGCTTGGGGAGTGGGACGACGACCACTGGCTCAGGAACTTCAGGATGAGCCGGCAGACATTCCTGGAGCTGTGCCAGTGGCTCCCCCCGCACTCAGGCACCAGGACACTGCCATGCGGCGTGCCCTCACGGTGCAGAAATGGGTCAGCATCGCTGTCTGGAAGCTGGCCACTCCGGACAGCTACCTATCTGTGGGACAGCAGTTTGGTGTCGGAAAGGCCACCGTCGGGGCTGTCTTCATGGAGGTAAGCGAACCCACGGGGGGAGGCCAGGGCAGGGGAGCCAGGGCAGGGCAGGGGGGCCAGAGCAGGGCAGGCCAGGGCAGGGGGGCCAGAGCAGGGGGGCCAGAGCAGGGCAGGGCAGGGGGGCCAGAGAAGGGGGGCCAGGGCAGGGCAGGGCAGGGGGGCCAGAGCAGGGCAGGCCAGAGCAGGGCAGGCCAGGGCAGGGCCACGCACACCCTGCTCACCCCTCATTGGTGCCGTCCCATGTGCTTTCTCTGCAGGTTGTGCGTGCCATCAACGCCATGCTCCTGCACAGGCTCGTGAGGCTGGGGGACCCAGATGCCACCATCGCGGCCTTTGCCACCCTGGGCTTCCCCAACTGCTTCGGGGCTCTGGATGGGACTCACATCCCCATCCGCGCCCCGCATCACAGTGGCGGACGATACCTCAATCGCAAGGGCTACCATTCTGTCGTCCTCCAGGCCTTGGTGGACAGCCGGGGACGTTTCCAGGACATTTACGTGGGCTGGCCTGGCAGCACCCACGACGCCCGGGTTTTCCGGAACTTGGGCCTGTGCTGCCGGCTGGAGGCGGGGACCTACATCCCCCAACGGGAGATCCCTCTGGGGGACACCACCATGCCCTTCTGCATCATCGCAGATGCGGCCTACCCCCTCCGGCCATGGCTCATGCACCCCTACACGGGCCATCTCTCCGCTAGCCAGGAGCGCTTCAACGAGCGCCTGAACCGTGCGCGCCAGGTGGTGGAGCGCTCATTTGGCCGCCTGAAGGGACGCTGGAGATGTCTCCTGACCCGCCTGGATGCGGGCCCCAACAACATCCCCCCAGATTGTGGGTGCCTGCTGCTCCCTGCACAATTTGGTAGAGAGCAAGCGGGAGACCTTTTTCCAGGGCTGGGCTGCGGAGGCCGCCAGGGCACACGTCCAGCCACCTGCTGCCCCCAGTCGGCAGGTGGACCCCGAGGGGACCCGGGTCCGGGAGGCCCTGCGGGCCCACTTCGATGAACAGGCCGCGGGGTGAACTCTGCCCAGGCCCCCTACTGCCCGCCCCTTCCTCCCCCACACTCCTGCCCCAACGCCCACACCATGGAGCACCCCACCGCCCCGCCCCCACTTGTCCTGGACAAATGACAGCACGCACTTGTGGCTGAACGTAAACTTTTTTTTTGTCTTTCAGAACCTTTTTTTTTTGGGATGTAAAAAGAAATATGTGAACCACAAACAGAAAACTAGGAACAAACGTCCAACAAAAGCAATATGTAGAACAATAAAACAATGCAAAGAAACAACAGTGTGCAATAAATAATAAAAAGAAAACCAGGGAGGATAAAGGGTAGAACTATTTACATGGGGGGGATGGGGCAAACGGGGGGACCAACCAAACAGGGTGCAACTATATACAAAGGGGGGGGCCACGTCCCGGGCCCCTCGCCCCTATAGCCCGGCACTGGGCGTGGCCGGCCGGGAGCCCCGCCGTGCTTGCAGCCTGGTCCGCGGCTGGGTGGGAGCGGGCTGGACCGGAAGGTATTGGGGCCAGCGAGTGTCAGGTAGCTCCAGGGGTCCCTCGGCGCTCTGGCCCTCGCGGGTGGGTGGCGGGGCGACGGCGGACGGGCCGGCGACGGGCGGAGCAGCTGGTGGTGGGGCTGCAGGAGCGGGCAGGGCGGGCGATGTTTCGGCTGGCACGGCATGGGGGGGCCACCAAGTCCACCAGGCGGTTAAACGTCTGCATGTAGGCCCCCCATGCCTCCTGGCGCCAGGCCAGCGCCCGCTCCTGCAGGTGGAGGTGCTGCTCTGCGACCTTCAGATGCCCACGGAGGATGGCCAGCAGCTGGGCGTCCGTCACCGGTGGCGGTTGGTGGCGCGGGGCCCGCCGTCTAGCCCGCCACGGGGCCGGTCGGTCCTCGGCCGAGGGGCTGCCCTGGAGCGATGGTCCCGGAGGGCTCTCCGGGACGACTGACGCCTTGCCGGCACTCTCTTCCGGTCCTTGTGATGGTGCAGGTGCAGGACACAGAAGAGGAGGGGGGGAAGAAGAATGGAGACAGGCGTTAGTGTGGGCCCCGAGCCGTGGCCTTTGTCCCCCCAGCCCTGTGCTGCAGGTTCCCCATCCCCGTCCCCGGGAGATGATGCTGTGATGGATGGGGTTCAGGGGTCCCCCTGCCCTGCACCCCGTCCCCTGGTGGGAGCGACTCTCACTTCACCCCGCAGGGTCTGACAGCAGGAGAGGTTTCTTAGGCCACAGATGGCCAGTTTCTGGCAGGAGTGACAGCACCAGCTGTCGGAAGAGATAGTCCTTCCAACCCGTCGTGGGGAGAAGACCCCAAGGGGGGCCCCTCTGGGATGCAGCTTTCCCCCTCCTCAGGCTGGCTGCCTACCAGCTCTCCCTTCCCCTAGCCTCTACCTGTGGCCCCCGCCCTTGCCCCCCAATTCCAAGCCAGTTCGGCCGCTCCCTCCTGTTGGTTCAGGGCAGAGGTGTCACCTGCGAGCTGCAGCGCCAGGATCCTCCTTTGGCCCTGGGAGGTATTCGGCTCTTGTGGCTCATATGTAGCCTGAGTCTCCCTTTTGTACTCTCCCCACTCCATCACATGCTGTTGCTGCGGGGTGTCCCACCCCCTCCTCCCGGGGGCCCCTCGAGGTTCCGCTCCCCCCTGGCCCGGGGATGGGGCATGGCACTGTCATGCGGGGGGGGGGGGGCACGGGCTGATGGCTGCAGTGCTGTGAGGGCCATGGCCCTGCTGTCCTTGGGGCCATGGCCATGTGAGCATGTGGGGGGCCCAGGACACATATCTCTTACCCCCGCCCCTCAAGCCCAGGGGTGTCCACCAGAGCGGGGTACCTACCCGTGGGTCCGCTCCCACGGTCCGGAGATCCCCAGGGGTCGGAGGCCCTGCTGCTGCTCCGGGATGGCAGGAGGAGGATCTGCAGGCTGGATTCTGCGGAGGAGGAGCCCCCCTCCTCCTCCTCCTCCTCCTCCTGCCGCGATGTCCCGGGGATGGCCTCCGGGGGGGGCCCCCGGGGTGCGGGGCTTGCCTCCGGGGCGGACTCCGGCTGCAGGGCCTGCTGGGGCTCGTCGGCCAAGGTGTCAAGGGTCGCCAGAGGGGAGGAGGTGTGCCGGGAGCCCAGCATGTCCCTGAGCTTCCCGTAAAAGGGGCAAGTGACGGGGGCGGCCCCAGATCAGCTGGCCGCATCCCAGGCCCGGGAGTAACCCTGCCGCAGCTCCTTGACCTTACTCCTGACGTGGTCAGGAGTGCGGGCAGGGTGACCCCGGGCAGCCAGGCCGTCGGCCAGCTGAGCGAACGCATCCGCGTTCCGCCTCTTGCTCCCCATTACCTGGAGCACCTCCTCCTCGCTCCAGAGCCCCAGCAGGTCCCGCAGCTCAGCCTCCGTCCAGGAGGGGCCCCGCTGCCGCTTCCCAGCCTGGCTGCCCCTCTGGCTGGGCTGGCTGCCCTGGCTCCCCTTGGGGGGGGTCCCCTGGGGGCGCTGGGGGGGCTGCCGGCTAGCCATTGTCGCTGGGTGGGTGGCTGAGGGTGCTGCAGGCTGCCCGCGTGTGCAGGCTGCAGCCTGCACGTTGCCTCAGCTTCCTGCAGAGGCAGGGAGGGGGAGGGGACCTTTAAGGGGCCGCTCCACGCGGCCACCAGTGAGCTGAGGGGCTGGAGAGAGCGTCTCTCAACCCCCCAGCTGATGGCCGCCATGGAGGACCCGCCAATTTCAACGTTGCGGGACGCGGATCGTCTACACTGTCCCTAATTCGACGTTGAATGTCGAAGTAGGGCGCTATTCCGATCCCCTCATGAGGTTAGCGACTTAGACGTCTCGCCGCCTAACGTCGAAGTTAACTTCGAAATAGCGCCCGATGCATGTAGCCGCGACGGGCGCTATTTTGAAGTTAGTGCCGCTACTTCGAAGTAGCGTGCACGTGTAGACACAGCTATACTGTCCTTTAAGCCTGGACTCCTGGGTTCTATTCCTAATCTTATCTCTGGGTTGTTACATGACTGTGGGAAAGGAGTTTAAGCTGTCCAAGCCAATTTTCCACTTTAAAACCAGAAAAATACCCACTTCACCATACTAATGCTTAGTTAAGTATTATTTTATGTTAATTATGTTAATTATTACAGGTAAAGTGCTTTGCGTTCCCTATATGGCAAGTGCTATGTACATGCAAAGAATGACTCCTGTCTTTCTGTACTCTCGCAGCAGTGATTTTCTGAACCTTGAATCAGAGTGGCATGGGAAGTGGGACATGAAATCTTTTAGCTGTATAATGCAGACTCACAACTTTGGAAAGGTAGCTACATCATTCAGTGGCCTCTCGCAGTAATGGCTAAGCGACGATGAGTTGGCCTCATCTCAAGTGGGTTTGGGGCAAAAAATCATGGGGAAGGGTCAAGCAAATGTTAAGCAGATGCTGGTACAGCATTTTCTGTAATGGGTGTTGATTCAGTCGTATCTTATATCCAATTTGTGGAGATGTAAATATCTTTACCAGGTGTGATGGAGCTGGTAATGAGCTCATTAACTTTAATGGAAGCTACTTATATGAATGAAGGGAAGAATATTCTCCTCAGATTCTCTTACCTAGTTCATTTTACAAGTTCTTAATATTTGACCCC
This sequence comes from Carettochelys insculpta, assembly GCF_033958435.1. Lineage (NCBI taxonomy): Eukaryota > Metazoa > Chordata > Testudines > Carettochelyidae > Carettochelys > Carettochelys insculpta. The sequence continues at coordinate 45,404,198 of NC_134147.1, read as the reverse complement.
AGACCACATACTCTATACTTGATCTACCAACTTGAGCAGCATGGGAGCAAGGAATGCATCACTTGATGATTACTGGTTCTGCTCATTCTCCCAGGGCACCAGGCATTGGCCACTGTTGGAAGACATGTTACTGGGCTAGATGTACCTTTTGTTTGATCTCACATGGGTCTTCTTATCTGTGAACGTTCAGAGGCAGAAAATGTTCTGACATTGGAGAACATGAGTAAACGTCAGCACCATGGATAGTTCCACAGAAGGAGCCATCTTCTAACCTATTCAGCCCAGGTGTTGCACCCCTGAAATTAAATAGCTTTATGCTAGGGGTGGATTTAGCTCCTGTCCAGCTTTGTATAATAAAGGTCCCATGAGTGTAGCAAATCACAAAATCTTTCTAGCAAGTTAATGATGCAGAGAAACATCAGTAATTAATTCTGTGCATTGCCACTTACTAATTTTTATGCCTTTTTAGAACCAACAGAGCACTGAAGTCAGAATTTTTCTGCCATGTTACCTTTACTGTTTTTTCTTCAAAGAAATAGCTCTTTGTCCATCTGAATGTAGAACAGGTTCTTCCATTTTACACCGAATAGTGAGTTACTGGAGGCAGCTACCAACTCACATCACACATAGGGTAATAACAAATATCTACCTTTTGCCTAGAAATTTTCCTCTGTGGACCTCAAAGCATTTTTAAAAGGGGTCAGTATCACTATTCTGATTTTCCAGGTGAGGAAACTGAGGCAGAGGAGACAACTTGCCCAATATCACCAATTACACGAGGTTTGCTGAGGCTTGCACTCTTGTCTCTGACACTAAGGTGGTAGATCCCAGACCACACTGGTTAGCTAACACAGCCCCTAGAACAATGAGACTGGAGGCTTGTTTGGGCTGATCTTTAATGCCACCCCTGCTGAACCCTGCCTGAGTACCAGTCACTGCATCATGGAGCTATTGCAGTTGTCTTAGTTGAATGAAATGTAAAATGAACAACCCGCAAATGTCTGTGTTTGCCATTTAAGCAGCCAAACACTGAAGAAGGAAGCCAGCAACAGCAGAGAGGAAATGCCTAGTTAGAGTTAATGCCTGCTAGATTTTAAGTGGCTGGGGAAAAAAACATAGTATCAGCTAAATCTCCTATGGCTTGAAGCACAGGGAGAAAGGAAGCAACACTTCATTGTGAATTACTACAGCCGCAAAAATATGTCAACAGGCTGCACAGTCACTGTACGAATCAGCACTTTGTACACCTGCAGCCTCCTGTCTAGGAATAGGGTTGTACTGTGTTTTGCCTTCGGAAATCTATAGACACTTCAGCACCATTGTGCTGGTGCATTAAAGTGTCAATCACCGCAGACACTAAAGAAGATTTAACACCTGTTCAGTGGGTTCTTGGAAAAGAACAGTGTTTTTATAGATCTCTGTGTGACCAAAAGGGTAAAATCTTACCTCACCTAGGCACTCCACTTTAAATGGAGAAAGAGAGTGAATGAGCTCTGAGTTTATACAGGCAGAAAAATAATTTGATGAAGTTATTTGCAGATTTATAGACGAGAGAATTGCAATCTTCTAGGCTGGCCTCCCTTATGACACGCACCAGAGAACCTTTCTCAGTAATGCTGGCATCAAGCCTCTAACTTCTGTTCACACTAGAACAGTGGTTTTCAACCTGTGATTCATAGACCCCCAGGGTCCTCAGATTATGTTTAAGATTTCAAAGGTGGTCCACAGCTCCATGTGAAATTTTCAGGGGTCTGAAAATTGGAAAGTTTGCAAATCACTGTAATAGGACATATGGTTCAGAAAAGGCTCACATACAATGAGGGAGAACCTATCACAGCCACAGGTAATTTGTTCTAATGGTTAATAGCCCTCTGTGAAGGGTAATCAGTGCTAAAATGTCTCCTCATGGCGGGATGTGGTGTGACTTAGCAGGCTGTCTTTTTAGTGCCTTCAGCTGACAGTTGGTCCAACCTGTGGCAGACTGTCCTCCAATAGCTTGGATGGATCATAGTCAAGTCCCACCCTTTTAAGGAAAATAAGAAGTCTGACAAATAACAGTCCAGATCTCTTTATGAAAAAGATCTTTTTTCTCCCACTCTGGGTCCAGTGGTCATCACAGCAATCTTTCAGGGCTCTCTGTCACCTTTGTTCCTTCCCACCCACTGGTGTCTGGCAGGGAAACTCAGGCCTTGCCACTCCTATGCATCCCTTGCCATTGAGAAGGCAAGGTCTGTCTACTCAGACACATGCCTGCTACCTCCCTGGGTTTCCTTCTGCTGCAGCCTTTTACAGGCCTTCTCCCCATAGTCTCTCTAGTTTCACCCTACTCTCAGGGCCCAGACTCTCAGGACTCTTCTCTGGGATTTCCCACCTATTAAAACCCCCAAAATACAACTTAACCCAACTTCTGTCCTCAGATTTGACTTGTCATCCCTTTGCAGTTTCCATTGTGCAATTCTCCCAGGGTTTGCTTCCTCTGGATGTCCAAACCCTGCCTTTGGATCGGAGCTTCCCACCAGTACTTGGTCCACCCTGTTCGCTGCTCCTTGACTCTCCTCGTCTCCTACCAGACTTCTGTGCGCAGGGCCAACTCTCCCTTTGGAATTCCTTCCTGATCCTGTCTCTGTCCTCTCCAACCCCAGAGAGTGACTGTAGTGTTCCTTCCCTATCTCCCTGCATCTCCTTTTTAATCTGGGTTTCCTCTCATTTTACCCACCATCAAGCTCATCTTCAGCTAAACTCAGCCCTTGCTCCAGGAGTAGCTCGATAGCACAGTCAGCCTCTCAGGCCTGCATTAACCCATTTCATCCTTCCTATTAAAAACCTGAATCTTATTTCTTGTCTCAGTTTGTCCACCTTCCAACCACTGCATCTTGTTATGCTTTTGTCTACTCGACTAAGAGCCGGACTTTTGCTTTGTAGACCATGACTAAGTTACCGCTTAAACTGGCTAAACTAAAAATTGATTGAGTCTCTCACTCTCAGATCATTCATGGCATTTAGTTTCTGGATTCCTTTATCCTTTTTCTTTTATGTACATGGCATGAGAGTTGTGCCTTCCTTCTGTTATCACTTTTCATTTACATCTGGACAGTCTCATGGCTCTTTGGAGAAGTATACAAAGCAAATGGTAAACAGGAACTATAAAAGCAGCCATCTCTATTCCCAGCCTACTGTCTCATCCCCTTGCCAATCTGTTAAGATTCTTCCAATGACTCTATCAAACAGGAGAAAGGAAGCCTCTATGGAGCAACTTTCCTTTGATATTTTCTCTTCCCCCACGTTGCAACCTCATGGGTCAGTGAGTAGGTGGGCAGGGAAAGATTGCTTTTATTTTGCTAACTCGTGGACTTAACTAGGTTCAGGCATCCTGTAAGTGAAATTATTCTCCTTCTCTGAAGTACCCTGATAATTAATCTCAGACAAGCCACTACTCTTTCTGTTGTCAGTGTATGTGTCATTCCTAATGTTGGGTGAATCGCTGACAATAACAACAACAAAAATGTACCCGGTGAATTTTGCCTCTTCTTCTTTCGTAATATCCATGAGCAGATTGCGATTTCTCTGAATTAATGAGTTATTCTAAATTATCTGATGGTGCACTTTGTAGATCACTTTAATTCTTGATCGGAGACAGCTTGCCCACACGTACTAGATACCTGCTCTTCCAGTCTGTTGGCTAGTTGTGTTGAGTCACCTAAATAGCACGGTATTGTTTCTGTGCCCTGAGTGGCTGAATGGACAGCACATCCTGTGGCAAATATAGTGTTCACCTTCCATGAGTCACACGCACGACTTTGAAACTCACGCTCTGCAAACATTCCCGCTAGTAACACTCAACCACATGAAAGGGTCTGTGTAGTAAACATCTGAGGGATGGGAGCAGAGCCAAAACAAACCCAATTGCAAATGTGGCCACTGAGAAGACAGAAATTTGCCATTCTTACAGGTCAAATCACCTTTTAACAGTGTCATTATTCCTGCCCAGCTATTTACCTTCTTGGAACGCTTGTCATACTCTTGAGTCCTCACTCTTTGCATTAGCCAATTCATAAGCTGGCTGCAGGCTGCTTCTCACAGCATTTGTCATCCGTCTTTTTTGTTTGCTTGCAACTAGCTGTTTCTTCTCTCTTCCTGAAATAGCTCCTTGAACTGTGTGCATAGACATGCAGGCGACTGGACAGTGGGGACATCAGAAGTGATGACTTGGCACTTAGCAAGTCATTGAAAATAGTTGAGTCAATGCACTTTTTATTAGTTGGGGTAAAGGTAGGGAGTGGGGAGAAGGAGTAGAGATAGCAATGTATCCTGACCGTGATTTATAGATATCAAGAGGGCCTTGAGAAAGGGCCGTTTGAACATACATATTAACTCAACCTGGCTGGCAGGAGTCATTAAATAATAATCTAATTTCTGCAAAATGCAAACACTGCAGGCACGCACCGAAGGCTGACACCTCTCTCCATTTATTTTCTTAAACACACAATGCCTGGGCACTTATTTGTATTAAAGATGGGTTTCTCCTCCATATTATTCATATCTGCTTTCGAGGTTTTGTAAGTGTCTATGGCTTGGAAAAACTGGTGGTGTTAGGAATAATGATGGTAAAGGGAACATAATTTAATAGATGTATATAGAGAAATAGATACACATAATCTCCAGCATTCTCGGGGTGGGGGAAATAATTTTAAAGCAATATGTAATTTAAACTGGTGAAAGTCAGCGTGCACCTGTGTAACTCCACTGATACCTGTACACAAAATTACAGGCATACGCAGGATTGGGGCCCAAAGAAAGTCCTGACTGTGTTCTGTGGAACACTGGCTCCCAGTGCAGGAAAGGCTAACAAGGCTAAGGAAAGGCTAACCTGCTTCCCCAGTGCAGGAAAGGCTCCAGATTAGTGGAACTGCTATGGGCACTCGCATGGCTCCACAAGATGCTAATATATTTATGGCTGACCTGGAACAACGATTCCTCAGCTCTCGTCCCCTATTACCACTCCTCTACTTGAGATACATTGATGACATCTTTATGATTTGGACCCATGGTACAGAGGCTCTAGAGGAATTCCACAGAGACTTTAACAATCTACACCCCACCATCAACTTATGCCTCGATTACAACATGCACGAGATACATTTCCTGGACACTACAGTACTAATCAAGGACGGCCTGATCAGTACCACACTGTACCGAAAACCTACTGATTGCTATACTTATCTACACCCTTCTAGTTTCCATCCTGCACACGTGACTAGATCCATTGTTTACAGTCAAGCCCTTAGGTACAATTGCATTTGCTCTGATCCAACTGACAGAGACCAAAAACTACAAGAACTTTACCAAATATTCATAAACCTGAATTACCCACCAGGAGAAGTAAAAAAACAAATCGACAGGGCCAGACGAATACCCAGAGACCAGCTAGTCCAAGATCGGCCCAAAAAAGCCAAGAACAGAACACCACTGGTCATCACCTACAGCCTCCAACTCAGACCACTACAATGAATTATTAAAGACCTACAACCTATCCTTAATCAGGATGCTACACTCCAGAAGGCCCTGGGTGACATGCCTGTTCTCTCCTACAGACAACCTCCCAACCTCATGAGGATCCTCACTAACAGCCACAGTCTATATCCCAGGAATACCAGTCCTGGAACATTTCCCTGCAACAAAGCCCGCTGCCAGCTTTGTCCACATATCTTCTCTGGAAATACCATCACTGGACCTAACCAGGTTACTCACAGAATCACGGGCACTTTCTCACGCTCCTCTACTAACATCATATATGCCATCATGTGCCAACAATGCCCAGGTGCTTTGTATATTGGACAGACTTCTAACTCCCTTAGACAAAGGGTCAATGGGCACAAAACAGACATCAAAACACTCCAGATCCACAAACCAGTTAGTCAACATTTTAATGGAATGGGGCATTCTATCAATGACCTACAGGTATGTGTGTTACAGAAAAGGAATTATCGCTCCGTTTTGGAAAGAGAAACGTCTGAACTGGCTTTTATATTCAAATTCGGCACATTAACACATGGTTTAAATCGTGATCGGAACTTTCTGAGTCACTATAGGGGCTTGTCTGCATACTTGGCTCAGTCTAATTCTTGACCACCCCCCCCACCCGTCCACTCTCTGATTCACTCACCTTGATTATCTTTTTCTGATTTGTCCTCCTTGCTTACTGTTTTTGGTTCTCTGTGCCTTAAATATTGAGTCTGTTCTGGTCTGGCTATGGTCTGAAGAAGTGGGTCTGTTCCACGAAAGCTCACCTAATAAACCATTTTACTAGTCTTTAAAGTGCTACTTGACTGGTTTTTGTTTTCAAATCTGAACAAGTTCTTCCAATCCCAAGGACCAGCCACCTTCCGAAGTCAATTTATACCTCAGATCTTATCCAAAGGACCACATTGTGCAAATTCTTTAGCATCTAAAATCCAAAGGGTTATTAATAAAAAGAAAGGGAAAAGAGGTTGAGAGTAAAATTGTTAAGGGAATCAAATGGCGTACACCTGTACAAAGGTCTTGGTGCAGGCTTGCAGCAGAGCTGGAATAAACTGCTGTTTTTTAGGTCTTTGGAACACTTCCTTTGCCAGGATGGGTCATCAATCCTTTTGGGCTCAGTTCATAGCAATGATGCTCTGGAAGGGAGGAACTGGAATGAAGACAAAGAGGAAACCCCAGGGTCCTCTTTATACCCTTGACCCAGGGAGGGAATTCCATTGTTCTCCTGGTGTGAAAGTAAGCCCCAGGTAGAATTCGTCACATAAGCAAGTCACCTGTCCATGCATGACTGTATAGCAGCCATTGCTTACATGCTGGTCTGAACGTTCCCAGTAAGTTGGCCCAGCCTCCTGTTGCTATGTCACAGGAGCCTACATTTGAAATACAAACACATAACCAATACGCATAACTTCAAATACAAACATGATACATGCAGGTGAGCAGTATAAACAGAATCAGCAAATCATAAGCTTTCTATAAACTTGGCCCACTTTGCATAAGATTTAGTGCAAACATATAATGCTGGTTGCCACAATGGTTTGCATGTTCATATCAGAATCCAATAACATCTCAGCTTAGTAAAGGACAAACCAGATGGGGGGTTTCAGCCTTAGGAACTGAGCTGGAGGTGAAGGATTGTGGTTAAGTCAGAAGACCCTCATGGAGAGCACTCTGCTACATTCCCTCCCCCTTTTTAAAGCAGAGAGCTGATTGCTCAGGCATGTCCATTGATCACAGCGCTGTACCGTTGGCAGCCCTAAGCCCACAAGGATCTCTACTGGACAGGAGGGTTTACCCATAAGCAGCCAGGATCACAGCCTAATTTTATTTAGTCATAAAATCAGAGGTACACCTCTCCCTGCCCCATTGTGTATAACTATCGCACTCTGGCTCCCAGGCACGTGCAAGCACTGTCAGGGACAATCCAGCGCATACATTCCCCATAGCCCACGCATTTCACGATCCCAGGGCCAGACTTAAGGGAAGAAACTTTTTACACAGCAAACTGATCCACTGGGCCTGATGAGTGCACTTCTGGCCTTTATTTCCAGAGGAAATCCCCGCTTCCATGGAGCACAGAGAGTAATAACCTTATTTTATCCCCAGGGAAGTGTACATTTCATCAGTTCTGCCTCCTGCTTTGGAGCTGGCACACTGGAATAATTTGTACAGTGGGAGCGCAGAGAGCCATTGAACCAGACGGGATATCTCATGTATAATGGAAGCCCAGGCAGCGGGTACAACAGCACTCTGACTAGGTTTGGTCTATGCTTGTGCAGGGCCTAGGCATAGTAGATTTACAATGGAAATAATAATCATAGCTGCATGGACTTATTACCATAGCACCACCTCCTCGGGACCAGGAATGGCATAGCAATTCTCTCCCCGTCTGGCACCCATTGTCAACAGCCAATGTAATCCTCTGTTAGCTCCTTTTTTCCTGTGGCTCAGCCCTTCAGCCAGGTCACAATTTCTTCCCACCCCACCGGAGGTCTCACAGCCCTTTACTCAGGCCAACAGAAATAGAAAGGTAAATCTTCAACCCTTGGTGGGCTCATTTGGCTGGTTCCTCCCTTGCTATTGAGCCTCTGTTACAATGTAAAGTCCCCCAGCTCCTGGGGTTCATGCCACTCACAGTCTAGTGCTGGTGCGGTTCTCTGCCTTCCTAGAGTTTCAGACAGGCTGTCATTTGTCAGTGGCTCCAATCTTCTTTCCAGCTTCAGGCTCGTCTCTGCAGCAGACTGTTTCTTTGTCCTTCCGGCCACCTATCAGATAGAGGTGGTGTTAGATCTTTGGCTGTGTGTGTATATTCCCCTGTGTGCCATCCCAGCTCTGCACAGCTGGCAGGGCAAACCCTCGAGGGAGCCACCCAATGAGCACAGGCGTCATTCAAGTCTGAAAGCTCCTGACCAGGCTTCTCATTGACAAAACCTGGCAATACCACCTGGCAGTACCTCTACAGGGATAGTAAGACATGCCTGCGACAATGGAAGCTGCTCAGCCAGTGGTGGGAGCTGCCACTGACTCCTAGGTGGCCAAAGACGCTCCCTTTGAGATGCCATTTTATACACCAATCCAACCAAGTTATGTGCTGCCCCTCAGATGGGTTAATTACTGCCCCATGACATGGTTAGCAACCACCCATGGCCTTCTACGTGTTGGTTTGATCGCAACATCTCTACCCGCTACTTTGTGATCCTGACCTCATCTTTAGCAGGGACCAGTGTGTTCTCATTATGGCTACGTCTACACGTGCACCCAACTTCGAAATAGCTTATTTCGATGTTGCGACATCGAAATAGTCTATTTCGATGAATAACGTCTATACGTCCTCCAGGGCTGGCAACGTCGATGTTCAACTTCGACGTTGCTCAGCCCAACATCGAAATAGGCACAACGAGGGAACGTCTACACGGCAAAGTAGCACACATCGAAATAAGGGAGCCAGGCACAGCTGCAGACAGGGTCACGGGGCGGACTCAACAGCAAGCCGCTCCCTTAAAGGGCCCCTCCCAGACACACTTTCATTAAACAGTGCAAGATACACAGAGCCAACAACTAGTTGCAGACCCTGTATATGCAGCACGGACCCCCAGCTGCAGCAGCAGCAGCCAGAAGCCCTGGGCTAAGGGCTGCTGCCCACGGTGACCACAGAGCCCCGCAAGGGCTGGAGAGAGAGTATCTCTCAACCCCCCCAGCTGATGGCCGCCATGGAGGACCCCGCTATTTCGATGTTGCGGGACGCGGATCGTCTACACGTCCCTACTTCGATGTTGAACGTCGAAGTAGGGCGCTATTCCCATCCGCTCATGGGGTTAGCGACTTCGACGTCTCGCCGCCTAACGTCGATTTCAACTTCGAAATAGCGCCCAACACGTGTAGACGTGACGGGCGCTATTTCGAAGTTACTGCCGCTACTTCGAAGTAGCGTGCACGTGTAGACGCAGCCTATGTGGGGCGGGAGAGGTGTTTGTACCATACTTGGTATGCTGTGTGCAGCTACTATGCATCTGGAAGGTGTTTGTGCGCGTGCCGTGCTCAGCAGGCCTGGGCAATATGCGTTTCTGCAATACGAACCGTGTTCTTGCCAGACTCTCTGAGCAGGGCATGTCCTTAGTTCACAGCCTGACTTTGCTTTATAGTCTCAAAGCTTTGATCACTACTTTAGCCCAGCCCTTGGGCCTTATCTCAGGCCTCTGATACAATGGCTTATATAGATCAGTTGGATTGATCACTTTCCCAGATAATTGGGCCAACAACAGTTGGCCACGTGTGCTACGTTCACAAACGAGTGAAGTGTAAGCATGCCCCAATCGGGGTTGACTATATCTATTAGAATAAGGCTCCGATGAAACCACATTAGCACGTGACCAGTTTCATTCTTATTGGAACTCATCAGATGTGCATAAACTGCTGTCTATAGCATGATTTGAACCCAGGACGCCTTTGTCATAGTCAAGGACGATACCATATCTCCACAGCAGTGGTTGTGGAAAAGTATATGTAGATCAGTTGGACTGATCACTTTCCCAGATAATTGGAATGGCTTATATCTCAGGCTGGGGTCAGCAACCTTTCCAAGGCAGAGAGCCAAAATTTGACCTTTTGACCTCTATGTACTGTCCGAGTGTCGGTGATACTTTTTAAAGTCACTAATAGTCCTTCTTACAACAGCTTCATTAATAAATAAATAAAGATGCAGAGCTTTACCATTAGCATTAGCTGGTGTTCTGTTAATCCACAGGTGGCATGACTTTCAGCAAGCTCCCAGATGCATGAGGGAGAAGAGCTTGGGTTGAGCGCCTGCCTCATGCACCACTGAAAATTGGCTTGTGTGCCAGTGTTGGCACCTGTGCTGGAGGTTGCTGACCCTGCCTCAGGCTTTCTTTCTACTACAAGAGGAACTCAGCACATCCTCTTCCCAAGATCTGTCCAAACTCAGCTTTCCCCTCCTTTTCTTTTCAGGCCATGACCTTCACCTGACCACACTCTCACGAGGTTCCCTCAGGTTACTGGTACTCCTAGGTTCCTCTAACTCTTACTGTGCCACTGTAGGACTTCAAGCCCACCAAAATAATAACAATATGTGGCACTACAAAATAGTTAAAAGACCACCACTTCCTTAGCACCTGTGTTTTGTTCTCCCCTTGGTGACGAAGTGTCAAAATCGGAAGTTTCTTAGGGAGCTAACATTATTGCTGCATTTATTCATGCCAAGAGCTAATTCTTATTCTTTTCAAACACCGTGTTGGTGTGAAGGAAATGGATGAAAATCTCCTTGAAATAGCAAGAACAGTATCCAAACAGAAGTGAATCTGTCCCAGTGCAGAGCTCTGCTTTTGTCGCTTTGGAGCTCATTTATTGATTTAAGCACCGGAAGTGGATTGCACAAACCCACACAATACCCACGTGTGATCGGTTTTGAATTTGGAACTCAATTTAGCCAAGAGATGTGCAAAATCCAGTGCCAGAATACTCTGTGTGCAGATTGGCGGGGGGAGGGGTAGCCTGGAGAGCTGAAAGTTCATTTGCATGTGGTTGACATTGTGACTAAAGTTCAATGCATCCTCTGAATATCTACTTCTTGGAGCTAGTATAGTACAGGCTGCATAAAAATCCAGGGACAGATTTTTCAAGAGCACTCAGCATTTTTGGTGCTGATCCCTGGAACATCTGCTCTAATTGCCTAAATATTGTTTGTGCCATACAACAAGAGGAAAACAATAGCACATGTGCACATTATGGGTCAGAGGGGTTGTTGGCTTTTTGTTGTTTTTTGCAAATATCACCAAGTTTTGGTCAAGTCATGCATCTGGGTGTTTTGTTACCAGTATCCCAGCAGAGCTGCAATCGAGGCTACATTTACACTGCCCTGGAAGATCAATCCACTTGTGGTCAGTCTTCCAGGGTTTGATTACACGCATCTAGTATAGATGCACAAAATTGACCTCTCAGGGGTCGCAGTCGATCCATATTCCTTGCAAGATGTGAAGAGTAAGGGAGGTTGATAGGAGAAACTCTCCCATCAACCTTCCCCTGTATAGACAGACAAGTTAGCCGAGCGTGGATTCATCAGTTTTAACCACGCAATCGGCGTAGTTAGAATTGTGCATCTGCTGTCGACTTTCTTAGTCTAGTGTAGCCATATATAGCCTCAGTCAACAAACTCCTATTAACCCCTTCAAGTCACAGTAAAATAAAGCCAAATATTGAAAATCACAGGCTCCGACTGTAGCTTCTCACTCCACTAATGTCCTTGGAAAGGCCATTAAAAACCCTGAAAGCCAGTCTGTTTTCCTAAATACAGGAACAGAGGTAAAAAACTAGATGTGTCCTGTTCAGTTGAGAATGGCCGTTTGGGGCAAAATAACCTTATTCAGAAAAAGTCATATCTGAAAACTCATGGAATAATTATCATTGCAATGGAGATTAGAATCCCCCTTTTCATACTTTATTTTGTTTTAGCTGTGCTTGGGTGTATGCATTTATTCTGCCTCCATGTCTGTTGGTGATCTAATGCAGAAAAAGCATGAGCCTCTTTAGGCAACCTTTTTGGGTATTTTGCGTAGCCTTTCTACTTGGCCTGTGTTTGCCTTTGCAAACGAAACTCTGGGAGAACACTCAGTGGAATGACAGGTTTGGTTTCAATTCCCACTGATTTAGCACGTTGTCAGCAAGGTTCCACCCAGCTGTGGGAATTGCTCTTCCCATCCACCCATGTAGTCAAGTGAAAAGAGAGAGCAAATTCCAGGCCTCACAGCCACCATGGCATAGATGCCATTAGAAGCTGTGTCTCACACCTCCAGAGCCTCCACGGGACCCTGGGCAGTGGATTGGCTGTCAGGAGCACTGCACAGTTCAGAGGTGTCCACCCTCCTTCCCAGACCTGGCCTTTGTGACTCCACCTGCTGCTTGAGTGGCAGTCAGGTGCGGGGGGCAGGGTTATCAGTATGAGTGCTTACCCCAGCTGGGTGACTGTCCTGACAACGCCCCGGGGTTAGCTGTCAGCTGGGCCCTTTGGGACATAGGTGATAGGGCAGAAAGGGGAAGAGCAATACACACATCACCCCCTTTGCTCTGTTGCTTTTTAATCCCCACACCCAACTTTAGTCTGTCCGCTAGGGGCACCGGTACAGAAGTACTAAGGGCTATTACAAACAGTGGCAGGAAAGAGCTGGATGGCAAGATCCATCTTGGAATCTAGCCTAGGCAATGCACTTCAGCCCCGGCACTATGTCCTCTCAGAGTGATGTTCGCACAGACTGATGAGAAGCAGCACCTTAATTCAGAGTCTGGTCCCCGGCCAACTACTTTCCACAGTAATTCCCGGCAAACATGTGATGCCGCCAGATTTTTCACTATTCAGCTCGTCAGTAGCGGTCATTGGGCTGTTTCCAGTTGCTAGATCTATCTGCATTATGCCAAAACACTTGGGAAAACTTGATCCCAAAGGGCAGGCAGTGCTGAAGAAGCTCAGCATTTAGCTACTGGGGTGGGAAGCACACCTGGTATGCACCCATCCTCAAAGTTTGTGCTTCTGGCAGAGAGGGCATTTGGATGGAGTGGAAACTGAGTATAACAGGAAACACTTCAGGCAAAAGGAACTCACATTAAACTTATTTCCTTGGCACGAAACTGACCTGGAAATCAATGCTCATTTTTCACAGCACTATCCAACATTTTGACACACCACACCTGGTTCTGGTTTTTGTTTTCTGTAATCTCCAGAATCTGATTATGTTCATCAAAAGCTCCATGCCAGCAAAAAGCCCTTGTGGAGAAAACCCTCACTGCTTTGTGTCAGACCCTGGTGAAATAGGAGGGTTTACAAAGTTAGGGCATCAAACTTTGGCTTGGTCTACACTAGGCAGGTAAGTCAATTGCAGATATGCAGTTCCAGCTATGGCAATTGCATGGCTAGAATCAACTTATCTGCAACCAACGTACCTGGCCATCCTCACAGAGGGAGGCTGATGGGAGAAACTCTCCCATTGACCTTCCTTACTCCTCATGATATCCAGGAGTAGAGGGGTCAACTGCTGGATGTCTCTACCAGACCTACAAAATTGAACTTTGGAAAATTGACCCTGAGCAGGTTGATCATACCCTTAGCTGTTAAAGTCCAGACTTTGGTAGCTGTGTGATGGTAGCACATACAGATGCAATTCTGTAGTTAAAATGGCAGATGCAATCCACAGATCTATCAACAGGGAAATCTGGAATAGGAAAGTTCTATTTTCTCAGTGTTTGGCACTAATGCAACCACTAGTGAAACACTGCATCCAGGGCTGTTGCCCACAGTTCAGGAGGGATGTCAGTAATTTGGAGGGCATTCCAAAAAGAGTCGCAAAAATGACTAAAGGATTGAAAAAGATATCCCTTAAGGAGACGTACTCAAGGAGCTCACCCTATTTAGCATAACAATGGAATGGTTAAGGGTGACTTGATCACAACTTATAAGCCACTCCACCAAAATTTGATTGCAGAAGGCACAATGGTCTAGCAGATAATAGTATAACACAGAGGTCAGCAACCTTTCTGAGGATGGAGTGCCGAAATTTGACATTTTGATCTCTACGGACAGTCTGACTGCCCGGGATACTTACAAGTCACTACTACTCCTACTCAGACCAGCTCCATTACTAAATAAATGAAGATGCAGAGCTTTACTGTTTAGGTGGTGGTTGGTAGCATTAGCTGGTCTTTTGTTAATGCACAAGTGGCCTGGTTTTGAGCAAGCTCCTGGCTGCCTGGGGGAGGAGGGCCAGGGTGGGGCTGAGCTCCAGCCTTGTGTGCCACTCTTGGCATCAGTGCCAGGGGTTACTGACCCCTGATATAACAAGATCCAATGACTCGAGCCTGACACTAGATCAGAAAAATTCAGACTAGAAATAAGGTGCATATTTTAGACTCTGAAGGCAATTAATCACTGAACAACTTACTAAAGATCTTGGTGAATTCTGCATCACTGGTTTTACAATTAAAATGAGATGTTTATTGATAAGACCTAGCTCAACCGCAGCTATGGGGCTTTGGGTAGAACTGAACTCTGGCCTGTGTTTTGCAGGAGGTCAGAGTAGATTATCTCAATGGCTCTCTTCTGGCCTTAAAAATCTCTGAATCATTAGAAGACCGGAACGTGGTTGTACATCCAGCTGCACACGCTGTGCGCCCTGCTCTGTCTCTACAGTCGAGAGGCGGACCGTGGAGTCAAGCCAGGGCAGAACAGCTGAGGTAGCCTTGAGTCTGAGACTGAGCTAGTCTTGTTCGCTTCATAATCACCCAGTGAAAGCTACGTTTTTGGTCTAGCATGTAGCCCTGAGTGATTGGAGTGCTGAGACATGAGGCTTTTACAGGGCTGAACCGTGCTCCTAGGGAGGGTAGAAAAATAATTGCCTCAGTTCCGGCGTGCACCCCGCTGCTTTATATTCTAGCTGGTTTCACCTCCCCTCCCCTGCCCTCCCCACAGTCTCCGCAGAGGGCATTTCATTCTCTGTCTGAGCAGTGGCCGGAGGAGCGCTGTGCCTGTCACACAGGAGTCTGGCACAGCTAATGATCTCTCACCCTTTTGGCCTGTGTGCGATAATGATGGACGTTTCTGCGTTTCACTGATGGATTGTGAAGTGCCTGGGGACGTATTTGCATCTCAGCAATTTGCTTCAGATGCCCTTTAAGTTGCCAACTGTTAGTGGTGGCTTTAGGGAAAAGCCAGTCCTGCAGGGAGCAATTGTTACGGGCTGGGCAGGGGGCCTGGCCCCAAAGCCCCCTTTGCTGCCGACAGCAATTCTGGACCCCAAATCAGAACAATCAACAGGCCCTCTGCTCCCTTCCCTGGGCCAGGGCCACAAGCCCACCACAGCCTGGAGAAGGCCTCAGTGTGCCTCCCTGCCACCCCAAGAGCCCGGGGCCAACCCAGCCCCATCCCTCACCTACTCAGAGCAGCCTCATGGCAGCTGTTCTGCCCCTCCCCTGCCCTCAACCTGTCTGAAGTGGTAAAGCTGCACCAGCGTCTCGTGATTGAAAGCTGCTTTAGATATGTCCACTGCAGGTTCTGGGAGCCAGTAACCCTCCACCCTGGAGCCTGCATGGAGCACATCACGTCATCTTTGAATCAAGAGGGGCTTTCCCCAGAAGAAGCAGACCACTTATCATGGGTGGGGCCAAGTTTCCTGTGGTCCCACAAAGTTTCGTTGCAGCCACCAGTCCTGGCTCACAGTGTGTTCTGTGCCATTATTTAGTTCTAATTTACCCTTAAATGTTCTCTAATAGCCCAGTAAGCAGTGACAGTGTTGGTGATGCTGCTAGACAATTCCCAAGGTCCGGGAAATTCTCTCGTCCGATATCAGTCAGGTCCTGAGAATGCCAGACAAGAGAAGCTCAACCTGTAATGACAAGAAGAGCTCATGACCCTGGCCTATGCTAAGCCAGGATCAAAGGCAACACCATGCAGTGATCGGAGCAGGTAAAATGCCACCAGCCCAGGTGACATGTGCCCAGTATCTGCCATATGTGATGATTAGCATCAGGAGTGATCTGTGCTGACCTGCCTGCCAGTGGGAAGAAGGGAAGAAAGAAAATCACTCAGAGCCACAATTAATTACCTGGGGAGAGGAGTTCAGAAACGTTGCCCCATGCCTTTATCCTACTGCCGATGCCACCGCACCACTGGAGAACAAACCCCTCCTTTACCCATGGTTAGCGGTTCTTGCAGTCCCCTGAATATCATACTCATTAAAACTATCCCACATTTGCTGAAGTTGTACTCCTGTTGAGGACACATCAGCCATGCGCTAGAAAAGAGAAAAGACATGCGGTGATGCAAAATGCCCACTCATTCAGTGACAAAGAGGCCTTCAGAATTAATACCTTCATCACACACACCAACAAATTGAAAAGCTGGTTAGAATATCAGATCAAAGCTTATGAACATGCTGACCAAACCTTTAGTGTTTTTTGCCCAATATGTCAAGTTCCAAAGTCAGTGAAGGTGTCAAACTTCTGTGTCAGAAGTACCCAGATGATCTCCCAGCAGATTTTACTGAAGAATTTCTTCAGTTTGTTGCATTCCCATCACTCTCAGTTGTAGAGAGAAAAGATGATGAAAGCTTATCTATTTGGATGTACTGAGCTATCACTGAATCCAATGGGATAGAATGTTTCCCAAATGTTGAAACTGCATTATGGCTGTATGTGTCACTAATGGTCACTAACTGCAGCGGAGAACATTCCTTCTCCCTTCTAACGAGGGTCACAAATGTCCACTGATTCACCATGACTCAAGAACACCTCCGTACTTCGTCCCTCTGGAGCATTGAGAATGAAATTGTCAGGTCTGTGAATTGGGATGACATAATTCATGACTGCAACAGCTAAAGCTAGGAAAACGAATTGATTTATTTGAAGAATTAAGTAGAAAAAATGTGTTAATTTTATGTAAGTATGATGACTTCATAATATTTTGTAATATGTAGTTTTTCCTTCTCATTAGTCTGAGGCCCCTCGTAAACTTAATCTGACTCTGCTCCCAAGCATCAGGCTAGCATCCTAAGCACGCCCGCATCATCCTCTTGTAGAGTGCGTGGTCTATAAAACACATTGAACCAAAGGGACTTTTTCCCTGTCCAACTTGGAGGCACTGGTGGGGAGTGTGGAACTCGTTGGGGTCCAATTGTTCCATACAGACCCTGCTCTGCACTAGAAGTGATTTCACTCCACTACAAGATAGTGGAAGCCATCCCTCTGTGAAGATATCCCTTGCAAGTCTTTGCATATTTGTTAATAGCAGCAGAGAACCATGGGCTGAAATAGGCCTCATATTGGACTTGAGGCACTGGTTCTGTTGACCTGCTACATCTGAGATTATGGCAGCATGTTTTCCTCAGCAGCTGATGCTCAGCCTTAGTGTACCTCCAAAGGTTGGGTCTGGACAAAGCATGCCATCTTCTCTGGTTTGAAGTTGAGCCTTAATGTATTAATGAAACTAGCCCTGAAACAAAGCTCCATGACAATGCTAAACTCCACCATGAAGCACTCTTTGGCTAGTGACAAACTGGTCTTCTTTCTTTTTTCTTATTCCTAGCTGAATGCTAATGGAGAGAATTGAGCCTACAGGCACAGTGCCCCTGAAAGAACAGAGTTCCTTGTCGTGGAGGAGAGATGCATGCAAATGTGTCTGAGGGCTGAGACAGCTGGAGTTTGAAGCTGATCACTCAAAGAATTGCCCTGCAGAATGGTTTGAGGCCACATCCCTGTGATGAAAACAGAGACTGAGAAAGGAGTAACATTGAAATGGTGGCAATTCACACTTGAAACCCAAGAGTGGAGGTTTTTGTTTGTCTTTCTTGCTGAATTATTTATTTTGTTAGAACCCTCACTGTAAGAAACCCAGGGAAACCAATGCAAGGTGAGCTGTGCCACGGACAGAGAGCTCAGATTGCATTCTCACAAAATGTGTATTTTCTGTTATCCAAATGAGGCATTCTGAAGCTTGCATTTACCATAGGATGTGGACTCTTCAGCCAAGGAATTCTCAGGGGCTGATGATCATTTGCTGCCACTGCAGTCAAAGCTTTGCACTTTGCTTCCAAAACATTTTTACTTTGTATGGCAAAATGAAGTGTTAGTTTTCAGGCCAGAAATTCAGTCACTCGGTATTAACTGCCCCCAGTGAAGATCAGGGGTCGTTATCACATAAGTAAGCCTAGATCCTTCAACTGACTCAACCTATTTCTCCCCCACTTCAGCAACCAAGCCAAACCAGCAGGATGAAAAGCATAAGTAGAGGAAAAACTATCCTCAGCTGTCAGCATGGGACTTAGTGCTGCTTCAGGATTTGCAGCCCAAAAGCAAGGAGGGAGACTGGAGAGCATGATTGATCCCACACTCTGGGCTGCCCCTACCCTTCCCTGGCTGTACTGGGTGGTGCAGGGCTACTCCTCCAGGAGTAGGCTGAGTTCAATACATCACAGTCTGCTCTGCGCCTGAGTATCTGCTGCTGCTTTCTAGCACTGGTATGTTGCAGTGAGATTTAGAGTGAGAAGTCGCAGCCACATGGTGGCAAAAGCGGTGCAGAATGATGGATCTCTTTCAAGGAGAGTAGTCACAGACAGGGAGCCAAGGGAGTCTGCATCTTCATAAAACAAACCAGCACTCCTGTAGTGCTTTAAACCCTAACAGAATAACTTATTAGGGGATGAGCATTCATGGGACAGACCCATTTCTTCAGGGCATGAGCCATGGTTTCAAACCAGCCCTGCTTTGCCTGACGCATTCACGTGCCCAGGCCAATGGAGCTGTGCCTTTTTTGCAGAGCCACATGACTGCGCAGGGCATGCCAGGGAAGCAGTGTCCATCGCTGTCCTCGCACCTGAACACCTCTTCTACCAGCCGCTGCCTCCGAAATGGGAGTGTCATCCAATAACACACAGGGCCACCACTTTCTACGTGCCGCTGACAGGACACAGTTCTCTACAAACACTGACATTTCCCGAGCACGCTTTGCTGCTGGCATACCAACTATTGTAAATGCTAGGCTGTCTTGTTTTACGCTGGGGGTGAAGTAGGCCATCCATCTTGATGGAGCAGCGCTCGCGGTACGAGGCTCCAAGCTGACAGTTGTATCAGGACTGGCAAACACAGCACAGAATTTGTTGTTATTTGCAGGTGCGGAGAGGCAGCTGGAACAAGGTCACTTCCCATAGCGTATGTGCCGCAGCCAATCAGAGATGATATGGCAGGGAGGGCCGCAGATTTGCTGAGCTCTGCAGCAAGGTGCATTGTGTGGGGGCGATGGCTCTGCACCCTGGAAGGGAGGGGGTTGGGGAATGCCCCAACCAGCTCTCACCAGCATCTGGGCTGTGCCATGTGCCCAACCCACAGTCCTCAGAGCCACTTGGAGCATGCCACGCTGCCCCCCACCCAGCCCTCAGAGCCATGTGCAGTGTGTGGTAGGACACCGGTGGTAATTTAAAGGGCCCAGAGCTCCAGCTGCCACCACTCCAGAGGTCGCAAGGGCAGTCGGATGCCCCAGAACCTTTTGAATTGCTGGGTCCAGGGGCCGCTGTTCCCTTTTATCCCCCACGCTGTCAGCATGCCTAACTATCTGGGACCTGGGCACATATGTAGTAATCTTGGTACAGGAAGAGTGCTAATAATTTTTAACCTGTCTTTCTGGTGATCAAGTTTAGAATGATTTGTCTTTGGAAACGCATGAACAATTCTTTGTTCTGGTAAATATTACTATCGTATTGAGACCCCCGCATCCAGGGCTGTTTGCAGCAGGATCTGTCCATGAAGCTACTTCTGCATTGCAGCTTCAAATGGGTGCCTCCTTCCGCAGGTGTCAGCTGAAATCAGCTTGTGTGTGTGTGACAGTGTCCCCAGGAACGCTGGGCTCACTGCAAGGCCAAGCCTTGTCATTAGCACAAGAATTAGCATCAGACTGCCGGGGACAAGCCAATGAACTTCCCAATGCCTTCGCTGCGCTGGCAGGCAAATTGACTTCTTCAGAGGGACTTCCCCTGTTTGAAACGTTCTTCTCTTGAGCTTAACACTGTGCCTGCGTGATATGGGCTTGGGGCTCCTAAAATGGGGAGAGGAGAGATCAGGACAGCTCCCTATTACCACATGGCGCTAGCTCGGGGCACAGTGGTGAGGTGTTTGCACCCTTTTTCAGCAGGTGAAATAAATGTTTGTTTGAAGTAGAGTTCCCCTCCCTGCCTCACCAGATGAGAATTAACTTGCACATGACTATGGGTATCAAAGTCCGGCTTGTAGCAAATAGAAGCTTCCCCCAGGGTGCGAATACACAACTGTGTTAATACTGCAAGTGCATCTCAACGTGCCTTTGCTTTTTGATGGTACCAAGTTAGAGACTCTCAATTAACTAGTGGGCCAGCAGCTTCCCAACCACCCTTTGAACAATGACATCGGATGGCAAACTCCCCCCACCCCCACACTTAGAGCAACTTTTAGCCAAAGCTCTTGGAAAGTCTGCGCTCCAGCTCCCCGGGGCGCCTGTTGGGCAGTCAGCTGATGCCATTGTTTTTCCTCGGGTTGTGTCACTCACGGCAAAATTGGAACGTTTTGCTGTCAGGAAGTGGTGTTAACTCCCACTTTCCCATTGGCCTTTCCCCATCTTGCTGCTCTTTCAAAGGTTCCTTCTGCAGCTGCACTACCATCTGCCTCCTCGTTGCACTAAATCAGCAGCTCCAGGAGGTTCAGCGTCTGCTGCCACTGACTCACGCTGACAGTGGCAGCAGTAGGAGACTCTGAAACGCCACTGTCTGGGAACGTCAGGCCCAGGCCAACAATACCCTCTCAGCATGTCCCAAATGGCCATCCAATTTCCTGGTCAGATGGGAAGAACTGCAACCGGTTCCTTGGGATGTGACTGGGTGTGGGGTCTGTGTGGTGCTTGTGCCCCATGAAACATGACGTTGCTCTGCAGCGAGAGGGAAAGGCAGTGGCGTCACACGCACATCTGGGAGAGAGGGCGAAGAAGTGTGCAGACGGCAGCTGCTCACAGTGGAACCTCAGGGGGCTGTCCTGGTTAAGGGCCGGCCCCACCACTGGAATGGACCAAGCAACGATTTTGACTCCACTGCTCCTCTGAGATTCCTCCTTTGCTGCCTACTTGCCATAGACACAGGATGAGTTATTCATTGCATTGCAGGTAGAAGCAAAATTCCCTCTGAACGCCTGCTCAGCTTCTCTGGCCACTGGTCGGGACAAAAGATTCTACTGCTCCCACACGCCATCTCCCCTCCTAGCCTGCTTACCGTCAGGAGGGAGAATGGGGTGAGTTGTTCCCCATCTCCCCATGGCAGCTGAGCAGCGCGAAGAGGTTGCCATGCCCTGCAGGTCCTGGCGAGAGGGGGACAATCTAACCCACCAGGTTTGGAGCCAGATGGCTTTACTAGGTGGTGTTGGCTGACCTATGAGGAGGTCATAGGGGTGGCTGACCTATGAGGAGCAATTCAGAGGCTCGTATTGCATTTTGTGATAATGGACCGCGCCCTGCATCAGCAACACTCCACCCCGACAGCAGGGCGCAGAAACGGAGGCCAGTGTGGACCCAGGCCCGAGCCACGCTGCTTCAGGCTGGTCAAAAGTGTCTCCAGCAACAGCCCATCAGACTGAAAACAAAAATCACCCAAATTTTGCTCCTCCATTTATTGCTTGCATTCATAGTCCATGTGCCTGGTGGGTGGAGGAGGCAAACAGGCTTTGTAGCAGTATTCATGGTCAGTCATGGTCAGTGGACTGCCCCTTGCAGGAGACAATGTCACCAGACAGATCCCTCAGAGGCACAATTCCTCACGGGGTGGAGTAATTTGCTGCTGGCTCACACCAGCAGGAGCCAGTGCAGCCCCTCGTGAGCTCAGCCCAGCTGTGCAGGAGGGTGTGTTTGGTATGGGAAGGGCTGGATGCCTCTGAGTTCCCAACCCTGAGACCAACCTTCATAACTTCAGCCAATGAAAATATCTGCTTGTTACTCAACAAATGTAGATGGTTGGGTACCATGTTCCCTCTAGGCTGAGTGCTGGGTGGCCACCCAGGAGAGAGTCAGGTGCCACCCACCAGATTAGCAGACGGGCAGATTGTGTTTCTGTTGGTGGTGCACCTCTGAACATGTCTTGGTGCACACAGAATTTATTCCGCCCATGGATGGAAAAAATGAGAGTGAACGCTGCTTGAGAGCTAACTCTGCAACCCTTTCTCACATTATCTGTGCAAGCAAGGAGACCCATTCTCTGCTGGTGCACCTGAGTTAAATGGCCGTCCCTGCTGCTCCCCTTCCACTCTGGGGCTGAACTCCCTGGCCCTGAATCAGCCAGGTCCGAACCTGGTGGGATACCTTGTACGAGTAGCTGCACCTCTGCGTAAGCAGGGGTGGCAGAATCAGGCCTTTTAAGAATATGAAATACAGCAATGATCTTTCCCTCTTCGTAGAAGCAAATATGCACTAAAAAGCCCATGTCCACATCCCCCAGTCTGCGTAGCTGTATTAGTCCAACCCTGGCCATGGAGCAAAGAGGTGCATCTTTTCAGTGTGTGTATTTGATGGCTGCCTTAGTACCCACCTCTTGCTCCCCCTTTTTCCCTCTTGCTGCAAAAGGCTCTGAGCACATGCCAGAAATCTGTCACAGATGTACCTTGGAGCTCATTTACATTTAATTATTTTGTCCATAGCAACCCTGCAATTAAATGGGGGCACATTTTGCTCAATGGTTGCCAAACCTGCATGTTATACTTAGTGGCAGACGCTCATAAATGTGTCAGTAAATGGTGCTTTGTCTTTTGTTCCCATATGAACATGCTCAGAAAGCTCTATGCAGCAGCCAAATATCACCCAGTACATTATATTTTCCCCATACTGATTGGAGTGGGATTGGCAAAGGGAAAGCAGTGTTTAAGCAGATCTGTGGGAGGAAGAGAGCCCAGATATTTGCTGCAATAATTAAGAAGGTCTGTAGCATATAAAAATGCACAGCTGAGTCTACAGTGCTCTGGAAGGCAAAGGGAGGAACAGCCGAGTAGATTTTTCAGGATTCTGTGGTTCAAATACATTCAGATATCAGAGTTCGCTTGGACTTACACCCGCACATGTCTAGTGTGACTCCATTGACTTCAGTGGAGCTATTCTGGATAGAGTTCCTGAGATCAGGTCCTGCTCCAAGCCAGCACCCAGCAAAGCAGCTGAGCTAAGCTTATGCTGAAGTTTAAGCTTGTGATTTATACTATTGAAATCAAGAGGGCTAAAGTGTTTAAAGTAAAGTTAACACTCAGATGGTCCCTGGGGACCAAGCTCCATGAGGAGCTGAAAGCTGCATGTACCACGCAGCCATTGCACTGTTTGCGTTTAATGAGTAGAGTGGGTTGGGAAATAAGGGGAACAGTTTTGCAAAATATTTTCAAATTTTTCCCTTTCTTCTCAATTGTGAAAATCTTTGATTCTTCTGTGGTTGGCTGAACTCGACATGCTCCCTGTTTCTTGGTCCAGACTTTTGAAAGTCAAACACAATGGACCTGAGTGCCGGAGCGAATGCACCCAACTCAATGGCGTGTGTTGCTATCCAAGATGGGCTTTTCTTTCACAAAATCTATAAAGCTGGACGAGATTTTGGCCATCATTAGTCACGAGTTGGTAATTCCCGTGGGTGAGAGGTACACAACGCGGTTGACAGCCCTGCAAAGGATTTGGCCGACTGATGGATTTGGCTGCTCTCTCTGGGTGGGCAAGGACTGAAGAGGCATGGAGATAGAGCTACCATGCCCCATTTGAGTGGCGTCATGAAGATTAGATCAATGGGGGTTACGGAGAAAGATTGTAGTGTTACTAAGCTTGTAATACCTCTTCTATGAATGCAAGTAAATACTGTTGGGCCTTTTACAAACCTTCCCTTAATTTTCCTTTACTCAGAGTTTTATTAAAATGTTTATCAGAATCCCTTTGCCATTTTTCAGTGGAAGTTTTACTATGCTACTGGCTCACAGGAGATAACTGATGCGTAGCAGCACTCAAATGATGGTGCTATCAGATATTTATGCTGATGGTCTAGCCTGACTGTACTATTGGGACAGACGAGGGAGGTGAAAAGCATTGCACAGCTAGGCATAGTGTAGACCATTGGTCAGTAGCCCCTGGCATGCATGCCAAGAGAGGTAAGCCCACCAATTTTCTTTGACATGCAGACAGGAGCTCAGCCCTGCTCCTCCTCCCCACATACAGTTCCCCACAGGGTCTCCCTGCCTGGGCTGCTGGCGTCTCTGAACCTCCGGCCTCCCGGCCCAGGGTCACAGGTGGCTCTGCTCCCAGCCACTGGGACCTCCTGCCAGACCAGCTGAACTTCCAGCCCCTAGCAATCTCTGTGGTTGCAGCTCCCAGAATCAGAGAACCCAGGATAAGAGGGGTTCAACCTGTATTAAAACCCCAGATATTTTTAGATATTTCCAAATCCTGGATGGATGAGGATTTAAAAACTGAAACGGGAAAGCTCTGCACCTTTATTTATTTATTTATTAATGAAGCTGTTGTAAGTAGGACTACTAGGCTACGTCTACACGTGAAGCCTACTTCGCAGTAACTTATTTCGATGTAGCTTTCGATGAGTAACGTCTACACGTCCTCCAGGGCTGGCAACGTCGATGTTCAACTTCGACGTTGGGCAGCACCACATCGAAATAGGCGCTGCGAGGGAACGTCTACACGCCAAAGTAGCACACATCGAAATAAGGGTGCCAGGCACAGCTGCAGACAGAGTCACAGGGCGGACTCAACAGCAAGCCGCTCCCTTAAAGGGCCCCTCCCAGACACAGTTGCACTAAACAGCACAAGATACACAGAGCCGACAACTGGTTGCAGACCCTGTGTATGCAGCATGGATCCCCAGCTGCCGCAGCAGCAGCCAGAAGCCCTGGGCTAAGGGCTGCTGCACACGATGACCATAGAGCCCCGGAGGGGCTGGAGAGAGAGCGTCTCTCAACCCCTCAGCTGATGGCCACCGTGGGGGACCCCACAATTTCGATGTTGCGGGACGCGCAACGACTACACGGTCCCTACTTCAACGTTGAATGTCGAAGTAGGGCGCTATTCCTATCCCCTCATGGGGTTAGCGGCTTCGACGTCTCGCCGCCTAACGTCGATGTTAACTTCGAAATAGCGCCCGACACGTGTAGCCGTGAGGGGCGCTATTTCGAAGTTAGTGTCGCTACTTTGAAGTAGCGTGCACATGTAGACACGGCTCTAGTGACTTTAAAAGGTGTCACCGGCACTCGGACTGTACAGAAAGTTCATAAGGTCAAACTCCACCTCAGAAATGTTTCTGACTCCAATGTGGAATTAGCTGCAGAGAAGTTAATATACTTGTCAAGCACTTTGAAACTACATAGTGCACATGTTTCTCCTTCCAAATGAGATTTGGGAAAAAAGCCACATTCTAGTGACGCTTTGCATGTGATTGAAGTGCTTACACAAAGGTGCTGCTTCTTTATTTTAACAAATTGAAAAAAATCTGTTTTTATAACCTTTTCTCCTAATGGGAATTTTTTTGTCTCTCTCTTCTGTTTTCTGCACTTGCAAGATAAAATATGAATAAAACGAAAACCAGAAGCTCACAAAAAATGGACTGAGAAATCATGTTACCAGGAACAGCGATTTAAAATAATTGTGGTGCTTCACAGTTGTCGGAGTGCTTTGTTTTCTAAATATATCTGTCTGGGAACAAAGACTGTAGATCATACTTGGTGGAGGAGGAGACTCTCTCCTGGGAAGCAGAGACTGAAAAAGATTCGGGGTTGTGGAAGAAAATCCGCTGAACACGAACTCACAGTGTGATCCTGTAGCCAAGTGAGCTCATGCAATCCTGGGAGGCATAAATGATGGAATCTCGAGAACAGAGAGGTTTTTTTTACCTCTGTAGTTGGTACTGCAGTGACTACTGCTGGAATCCTGTGTCCAGTTCTGATGTCCACAATTCACAAGGAATGTTGTTAAATTGGAATGACAAATAGAGCCAGGAGAATCATCAGAAGATTAGAAAACATGTATTACAGTGACAGACTCAAGGGGATCGATCTCTTTAGCTTGCTAAAGAGAAGGTTAAAGGCTGACTTGATTACAGTCCATAAGTACCTGCATGGGGAATAAATATTTAATAATGAACACTTCCATCTAGCCAAGGCAGGTCAATAATGGTCTAATGTCTGGAAGTTGAAGCTAGACAAATTCAGGCTGGAAAGAAGGTGTACATTTTTAACAGTGGGCATAATTAACCATTGGGACAATCGACCAAGAGTTGTGATGGATTCCCCATCCCCGACCATTATTAAATCAAGATTGGATGTTTTTCTAAAAAAGCTGCTTTAGGAAATACTTTGGGAAAGATCAGTAGCCTGTGTGACACAGGGGCAGGCCCACTGAAGCGTCCCTTTGAACTTCCAGCAGAGCACCACCCTGTGGCTCTCAGGGCTAAGGGGTGGGCAGTGCTGTGGTCTGGGCAGCACTGAGGGCTGACTGTCCTTGACCCCGCCCCTTCTGCCTGAAGCCTCACCCCTTCCGGGGGTGCATAGCCAGCCCCCACAGCTTGCCCCAGGCCCTCCGGTGACTGTCGGCTCCGCTGTACACGAGGTCAAACCAGATGATCACTAACAGTTCTTCTGGCCTTGGAACCTCTGAAATCTATGACAATACTTATAATGAATAAAACAATAGCTAAAATGGCTCATCTTGGAGTGGCATAGCTGGAGCTAGTGTTATTTAAGTGAGAATTCTTCTCGTGGAAGCCTTCAAAAAGTTTGGTTCGGTGGAATACACTGTGGATTCCAAGCTCTAAATATATGAGAACAGAGTCTGCTGCCCATAGTTACAGATGTGGGTTATTTTAGATTTAGCTGCTGTAATTTTAAAGTGCATGTTCCAATTGCTTGCCATTTGTATCAGGAAAAATCATGGCACAAGGATCAGGTAGGAGGCTATCAGTGAGATGAAGGTGTGACTGGAGACACTCCAACAGCACTTGCTTCATCACCTACGCCCAAAATTGAAGTCAGCGACACTATTCCTGGACTGAAAGTTCACCATGTGTTGAAGTGCTTTGCTGGGTTGGAGCCTGAGGGGTTGGTGAGGCTGTTAGCATGAAGAGAAATGGCCTCACCACTGCTTAGGAAGGGCAGCTGGTGCTCTTTCTTCATAGAATAATTGAAACAATCTTCTGCAGGGCACCATATCTATATTTGAGGAAATGACTGAGCTCCCGAGTACATGGTCCTACTCTTCGATACACCCGTACTTGATACATTGATAATTTCCTGAATGGAATGAAACCACAGCAGAGCCTGTGGAACTAGGGGGCAGGTCTTATTGACTCTGGCGGAACCTTGCAGGCCTATGCCTGCTGCTCCTTTGGTGCTCAAAACATCTTTTAAATCAATTCATACCTACACCGTTGAATTTTCAGAAGCCATAGGCGCAGTACAATATGCCCATGTAACTGGAAACCAGTCTGAGCACTCAATGCAATTCTTCAGTTGTAACCAGCAGAAAATTATTACAAGAACGTTTGCTAGGTATGCAGACTACGAAAATCGTGTCGATGCTTTGTGGTTTTGCCAGCAAGCAATCAATTCCAGGGAGCAAAATTTTCCTGTGCATCAGCCAGTGATAGTTGCTTTCAGTATTTTTCCACCAGTGGCAGTCAGATGCAGTAATGTCATACAGACACGTCTCCCCATTTCTCTTCTTACCTCTCAGGTGCAAAATAACTCATCTGTGTCATGAAGGAGGGGAAAACATTTGTTTTGCCTTTTGCTCGTGTTCATTGCAAGGAGGAGTAATGACTGGTTTCTGCAGATATCAAGTAGAATGCTGTGATAAAATTTGAGGATAGAGCCCAGCTCTGGCTCTTGACCAATGGCTCAGCATTTTTAATTGCATTCTCTGTAAAAAGCAAACAACCTGAAATTATAAGGGGTTTGCTATCAGTCTGTCCAGTGTCGTTTTATAAGCTGTATGCCAGACTCCCTGATTTTGGGCTGGACTCTCCTACTCTCACTCACTCTGAGGCATCCCAGTGGGGCCCTTCATGAAGTAAAATACCTTTCAATGTAAGACAAGTCCCTCAATTCTAGACTCTGGCCAGGTGTACCCAAGACATTAAAGTCAATTATAGACACGCCCTTCGAGCTACAACAATTGCATAGCTAGAACTGACTTATCTATAATTGACTTACCTGGCCATCCTCACCCAGGGAATTAGATGGGAGAAACTCTCCCATTGACCTCCCTTACTCTTCATGATATTGAGGAGTACAGGGGTCAGCTGTAGACCCCAGATGGAAGGGATGTGCAATATTGAACTAGGTGCATGAAATCCCCAGTGATGTCAGATATAATCGGTTTTTTAAATTCAAGTTTACTACAAACATAAACACATGACCTCACATTCATTTGTGAACACCTCCGTTCACAAGAAACTCAAGCTACTCAGCTGTGGTATAAAACCTCCAGTGTTTAATACAGTTAAGGTCAAAGCCAACAACTGTCATTGTCACATTGTCATAGTTTAACAACCATCATCGGCATTTTCTTTGCATCATCTTTCGCATTAGGTGTGGGTATGGTAAGGTTCAATGTGGAAGAGCTCACCTTGGCAGAGTTAGAGCCCAATCGAATTGTCAGGTCCAGCTTTAGACCAGAGCTACCAACTACTGAGGTCCGAGTTACATTTGTCTGTGACAGGAGGTGTGTGCACCACATTGATTTTAAGGCCAGGAAGGGGCATTGTGATCATTTTGTCTGACCTCTTGCATCATTCCGGGGTGTATTCACAGGGGTGTCATGTAAGTCATGGTAATTGCTCTTCTCTGTTCTGCACTGGTGATGCCTCAGCTACCGTACTCTGTCCAGCTTTGAGGAACACACTTTGCTATGGCTACACTAGTGAGTTTTTTCGACAAAAACCTTGCCGCACATCCACACAAAAAATGCATTTTGCCAACAATGTGTCGACAAAACTCAGCACTTCTGCCAGCAGCCTTCTGCCTCTCCCAGATGAGGAAGAGCGCCTTTTTTGACAGATTCTGTAGACAAAATAGCTGTGTGGATGCTTTGGGTGGCCTTCTTCTTGCAGACAGGGCTTCCAGGACACTGGGCAACCCACTGTCCTTTGCTTCCAGTTGGCTGTTTTGTCAAGAGAGTGGCCAGGCAGCCCAGCTGCTCTATTGACATACATTTTGTTGGAGAATGTCTTCTGACAGAAACGTCTGTCAACAGATGGTTCTACTGTAACCGTAACCTTGGAGAATAAAGTGAACAAAGTGAACCAGACCCAAAATGGACCAATAGAAATGATTCTCCAAAAAGGAGCAACAAAAAGAGGTTTAGAAAACTGGATCTCTGAGGAAAGGTTGAACGATTGGGCTCATGCAGTCTAGAAACAGAAGGCTGCGGGGAGGGACCATCATCGTCTACAAATATGTGTGTTGTTAAATAGCGCATGGTGATCAATTGTTTGTTATATCCCTGCAGGGTAGGACAAGAACTAATCAGCTTACTCTGCAGCAAGGGCGATTTAGGTTAGATACTAGGAAAAAAGGCTCGTTAAGCACTGGAACAGGTTACCGAGGTAGGACGCAGAATTCCTGCCAATGGTGGGGGTGGGTTTTTTTAGGAAGATAAAAACATGTGAAATATTCTCTATATACTTCATCCTGGCTCAATGTGAGGGAATGGGCAAGATGACCTCTTGAGGGCCATTAATATGATTCTAAAAAAAGAGCAATAGAATTTCACCCAGGAGTTACTGTACTGAACCCACTAGCTTGTTATTAAATGAGGGCACTATCTTTCAGAAAGGCATCCCATCTTCATGTAAAGACTCCAAGTAATGGAGAATCTACTACAGCCTTCTGTAAGCAGTGGTTAATTACCCTTCCTTTTTAAAGATTTGTGTCTTATATCCAGTTCTCCAGACTGCTATTACTTTTCTCAATATTTTTGGCTATCTTACAGTAGAAATAGAGCAATAATATTAGTAGCTTCTATTGTAGGTGCTTCCCTTTAGTCAGAAATGTGTATTTCCTCTAATTCACAATTGTTCAACTTATGTGAAAAATATTGTGCAGAACCTAAAAATGTCACAAAGCTCAAAACAAAACAAAATGTCCTTCAATATTATAAAATCCTCACCCCCATAACTATTCCATGCCTACCTTTTTTGTGAGCTAGAGAGAGGAAATATGCTGGGCGTGGGATGGAAGATACAGACAATTCCAACAATCCAGCAAAGAATCTTCCATGAATTATGTATGCATAAGGCAGCTTTTCCATGACATCCCACGAATCCATTGAAACAAGGGATGCCTACGAAATTATTTCAATTTTGTTCCGTATGTTTGCAATAGATTCTGGGACTCATCTCTTAGGCCCGAGAGGAAAAGATTCCACCTTGAAATTACAGCTTTCCTGTCAATGTGGTGCACAGGTTCCCTGGGAATTGTCTTTTTTTTTTTTATCAGAAAACAGTCATCAGAACTTTTTAAAAAGCATTGTTTGAGGAAGTAAATGATGTGGAAAAACAAGCTGTCAGTAGGAAGGAAAATAACATTTCTGAATCCTGCACAGCATCCTAAGAATTCCCAGGTGTCACAGTGAAAACCATCATCTGCAGAAAGGTTTCACAAAATGTAAAAGAATGACTGGTAGCGGATTTGCAGTTTGATGCATCTCTAAAATGTTTACAGTTTGCTTTTAAAGGTCCAAAGATTTTGTTACTGTTCATTTAAATAGGAGCTTAACATGTTTTGTCAAAAGATGCTACTTGATTAATAAGTCTGAGAAGTATCTTTGATTACGGAAGATTTCTAGTAAATCCAATGGATTTTGCTTATCTAACTTACCTGCACTCTTATCACTGTAGTTTCTGAGCACAGTGAGGATAGAGGGGCTAGATTTGCCTGCTAGAATGCCATTGGGGGGATGTCAGAAGGAAATCATTGGTTGAGAGAAGTACAACCAATGGCAGTAGAATTGATTAGTAACTCACCTCTTAGAACTCAGGAGTGAAAAATCTGAAGGGAAGATAATGAAGATTTTAACAGAGAAGGAAATTAATTTTCTAGAGATTTTTACAAGCCTGCAAAGCAGACAGGGACTAGTTCCTACTTAATGAGAGCAAAAAAGCAGAGGAACAACTTACAGAACACCTGAATCTGAAAGGTCTATTCATGTTAACCAGGGGAGTTGCCCTTGATAAATTTATGGACACATTTACTCTTACATCTTTCACTGCAGCTCAGGATTCTAATTTAAAGAAACAAATCCTTGGATGTTAGCTTCATTAAGGAATCTGAGCTGAGCTGGTTCTGTTAAATTGAGTACAAGGTGGAACTTAGCCAGGAGACTGTTTTTAATAGGTGTTAAAAAATTCAAAGTGTTTTAAATTGTTTGATCAAAATCTCTTTCCCTTTCTGTTACTCTGGTGTGACTCTCTTGTGGTACTATAATTCCACTACATTTCCAGATAAACGAATCTTGATATTTCTAATGTGTAAAAAACAAGCCAATTTCTTTAAAATGAAGCAGCCAGTCACTACACACACAGCTCAAAGAGGCACACTCCACTTCTCAACACCTTGTGCTCTTTTGGTGGGGTTGGAGGTACTCAGACTTCTTCACCGCTCCTTTTGGTCCTTGGCATGATTATTTACACCTTGGAATTCCTTTTCTCTTCAAGCTGTCATGGATAAAACCTTTCCATCATATCCTCAGTCTTTCATGTCCTTTCATGATGTTTTCTTCCTTACATGCTTTCCTTGCTGGTCATTCATCTCCCATTCTTCTCCCGTGTCAAGCCTACCTCACACATGCAGCCTCCAGCCTGTTAATGAGAATGCCAAATCATCTTCCCTCCTAATTCCTTCCACTCTGACCAGGGCTGGTGACAAACATCACCAAGCCCTAGGTCATATGAGGGGAGGCTTAGCTGTAAGCCCCTCAGAAGGGACGAGGCCTCAGGCGAAAGAGGAGGAGCTAGGAGCAGCCAGCCCTCAGCGCCTCCTGGACCACAACACACTTCCCATGCCTGTCCTTCAGTGCCACTTGGACTGCAGTTCATGGGACTGGTAGCAATTTAAAGGGCCAGGCTTCCTAGTGCCGCTGTTGCTTCATTAGTGGCAGCAGCCCAGAGCCCTGAGACCCTTTAAATAACCACGCCAGGGGATAGCTATCCCTTTTGGCCTTCGGTTGGCAGTCCTGACACTGACTAACCTCAGCTTGCCAGCCTTCTCCACTGTACAGCATTGTCCACTACAGTATCTTTTCTTCTATGTCAGTACGACTCACTTGTTCTAAGCCATAGAACAGGAAGCAAACACACACAATACTCACCTTTTCTCTCCATTTGTTTGTTAATTGCCAGGGGCACAGGACTCCTGCCACCTTTTTCACCACTGGCCATGCACCCTGCGTTCTCCAGATCTCTCTCCAAAGGTACTAAGAGTACTTCCCACATGCATAATTCTTCCTTCTGCTTCAGCTTCTCTCCTGAACAGTCAATCAACAGTTCTGCTACCTTCCTCCACACACAACTTCAGTTTTCTTTGTGTTTCATCATCAAACCATCAACCTGAAACACGGATGTCTACTCTGATGCCCTATCTACCTGTTCCTCTTTGCTGACAGCTAAAAGGGTCAGACCGTCAGCATGCATTCTTTTTCTCTGTCTTCCCCTGCCCCACCACAGGCTAGCTTCTCCTGTTAATTAACTGTAAAACTAGGATGAAGAGAAGTGGACTCAGCACCTTCCTTGTCTCAGTCCCATGTGTCACACCCCATCCTCACCCAGCTTCATGAAAATTGGGTTATGAATATGGATATACATAACTTGAAGACACTCGACAAAATGCATCATGCAACATGTCATTTTTTAGAGTTAAAATCTGCTGAATGTGCTTATTCTATTTCTGTGCATGTATCATTCTTGTATGTGAAGTTAGAAATAGGAAGTGTGGATCGTTTATAAGACTAAATGTGCTAATGAGGGTCATTCTTGATCTCCAGAAACATAATGATGAGGTGCTCAAAGTAACCATTTGTAAATGGTTTGTTTTCTCCTGTAAGCCCAAACTGTGGCTGGTCCTAGAAAGACATGTGATCATGATACCTGGTACTGGAATCCATCCTGAATCTTGTATTTTTTTGATGGGGATGGGAATATAAACAAAGAGTTCTTGCCCTGGGGAAAGTGTTAAAAGAATGGACAGCAATTAGGGTTTTGTCTTCGGATGGCTTTTAAATTTGGCTTGTCAAAATTGCCTCCCCACCTTAAGAGGATACACATGGAGAAACTAGAAAACAAAGAACTCAGAAAAAAATTTAAATAGCTGTACATCCAGGGAAGAGAGAAAGAAAAACTCTGTCTTGAAAAACAACAAGAAGTCCTGTGGCACCTTACAGACTAACAGGTATTTTGGAGCATAAGCTTTCATGGGCAAAGATCTGATGAAGCAGGTCCTTGCCCACGAAAGCTTATGCTCCAAAATATCTGCTAGTCTATAAGGTGCCACAGGACTTCTTGTTGTTTTTGAAGACACAAACTAACAGGGCTACCTCTCTGATATCTGTCTTGAAAGATTTTTACCTGAACCAGGGACAAGGGGTGAGGAACATACTTTGAAACAATTTCTCTTTGACTTAATTGACAGATTTTGTTTATTTTGGCTCAGTAACTTACTTTGATCTGTCTGTTTTCACTTTCAATCACTTAAAGTCTACTTTTTAAACTTAATAAAACACTTTTGTTTATGCTTAAGCCCAGCGTAAATAATTGTTACAAGAGGGAGGTGGGGAGCAGCCATTGTGCATATCTCTCTTTCATTGACAAAGAAGGCATATTTAAACGCTTACTTGGTGTAAAATTTTTACAGAGTACGATGGAATTATTTGGAGGTTCATTTTTCTAGGGATCTGTGTTCCTGGCTGCCGCCAATGGCTTTTTAGCTGACCCCTTCGAAAGATGAGCTGGTTCAGTGTTCATGCTGCTCTGCTAACACGACTTTGTGCCTTGGCTGGGGGCGAGCAGAACTTCTGGCCCAGCAGGACAGGGCAGTGGGGAGCCCTAGAGGGCAGGAAGGTGGATTCAGTGTCATGACTGGAACACTGAGTGATAGCACCAAGGGAATCCCTGTGATCCAATCTGACACACTGCCATCACCTCAAAACTCTGAAATTCCATGTATTCTTTCCAGCTTAGCTCTTGGCCTTTGATATAGCTCCTCTATCATCCCCATTAGTGCAGTCCCCCTCCCACCTACCCATCTCAATACTCCAGACATTAGCTCCTGAAGAACCAACTTGTCCGTTTTCTCAGCAGCAATAACTAGAAGTACTCACATTTCTGTCTCACGTAAGGTATTGACAGGGTGAGGGGGAGTGTGGGACAGACCTTCTGGGCCCCCGGGCAAGGGGGAGGCTCTATGATTTCGGAATGGGCAGGGCCCAGGGAAGAACAGGAGGGGCTGGGGGCAGTCAGCCCTCAGCCCCACTCGTACTGCACTGTGAACCCCCTTCTCCCTCATCCAGCATCGCTCCCTGGAGCATGCTGCACCTACCCCAGCTAGCTCTTTGTGCTTCTTGGGGCGCGCCATGAGCAGCTCTATTGGAGATTTAAGGGGGCTGGAATCCCATACTCTTTTGAATCGTCAGTCCTGGGAGCAGTTGCTCCCTTTTCCCTCCCCTGTCAGTGGGCTTGAATATTACTTCTGAATATTACTTCCCCTTCCTAAAGCCATGTTGCCCTCTTCCTACATTTTCCTCCACCTCACACTTCTGCTTGGCATCCAAAACTCTCTCAAGGATTTTGAGATGCTGACAACAAGGTGATGCTTTGTTTCGATAATCTTCAAGACCCCTACCAAGATAAATAATGACACATCCACTGAGGTTAGGTCCATCCATACTTATTAACCAGGATGGGTAGGAATGGTGTCCCTCACCTCTGCTTGGTTTGACAGAAGCTGGAAATGGGTAACAGGGCAGGGATCACTTGATGATTACCTGTGCTGTTCACTCCCTCAGGGGCATCTGGTGTCGGCCACTGTGAGAAGATAAGATACTGGGCTAGATGGACCTTTGGTATGACCCAGTATGGCCATTCTTGTGCTCTTGTTTTCTTTTCATTCCAAAGAGTCCTCTCTTCCAGGCATGTGGTACCCTTTCTTGATCCCAGCAAACTCATAGTAATCCATGAAGCCACTTTACTTCACTATGTCAACAGCCACGATCATTTCAACTATCTCATCTTCAATACGTGCTGCACCAGTCTTCGTCTTCCTTAGCATTGCTTCCACTTGCTGGAGAACGAGTGATATCTTTGGAGGTTTTCTCTACAACTGTCAGCAACACTTGCACTTGCAACTCTGCCTTCTCATTTAATAGCCTTTTTTGTGCCAATCCAAAATTTGCTGCTGCCACCTTTCTCCAGCTTTCTGTATAATTCCCCTTCAGCCTCCTATCTTGCCTTAGCAACTGCCTTTTATACCTCCCACAGAGGCAAAAACTCTTCTATTCCTTTGCCACTGTCATTTTCTAATACCTGCCTATGGAGTGGACTATCTAATGGGTTCATTCTGAGGCTAATCATTCGTTAAGAAATGGAAAGAAAATGAGAAGAAACCTTTGAAAAGCAATTGTTGTACAAATTCATAGCTCTGCTGCAGACAGAGGGTAAAGACTTGAAAGACTGAAGTGTATAGTTACATAATTCACAAAGTAAGAAAGATTCCTTTTAGAAGCACTTATGCTCGTTAACAGCTGGCCTCCTTTGGTAAACATATTAATGCTTAGCCTAAGGAGCCCAGTATGGGAGTCAGTTTGTTGTCAGACTGATTCCTTTGATTTACAGTCTTGGGCTGCTTTGGATCATATGTCTGATAGCAGCCTGCTAATGTCTAAAATCCAATTTACTGGCTTCAGTGCTGGAGTTATCAACTGTTCTCAAATGTGTGGGGTGGGGGGAGGAGGCAAAAAGTATTTTCCTTTTAAAACTTCTCGATATTAAAGATACTTGTTTGACATGCTGCAGGGAGTTTGGTGCAATGAGACATATGCAGGTTCCTCTTTATTCCATCTCAGGCTTCCCCCCGCTCCCCCACGTCCAGTAGCATATGAACATTTTATGGTCTTGTGTGACATAGTTTAAAGGCTTGATTTTAACTGACACCTTGCAAGAACACCTGATGTTCCATGTAGTCAGCAAACTGCTCTGCAGCCTTTCTTCTCATCCATCGTCTGAGTCTTACTCTTATTATGATAAATGTGACCATATACAAGAAGGATACAGATGTGAACGTCTCTTCTTCTTATACAAATTGATAGTTATAAATTGTAACAAGCCTATAAAAGGATTTGATTAGATTGTAACCAGGTAACTCTTTTCCACATTAAAGATCAGGCCTTTTCCTGTTCTATATAATTTTTACTGGCTGCTTTTCTTCACAGTGTTCTAAAAATTCTCATTAAAAAGGGCTTGGGGAGAAGACTTAATAGATCATTGTAAATTAAGCTTCATGTCAGTTTTGCATCCTTGGGGATGAGATTGTCATTTTCCCTTGCTCTTGCATTACTGGCCAGAAACTTGCTGTTACTCCAGAGAGGCTCTGGTCCCATACTGCTGAAATCAAATGGAAGGAATAGGGGGCGGCACAATTTGAGAGGTCCACTGCAACGCAGAGAAGGAGAGTTGGAGAAGAAGAAAAGAGCGGCAAAAACTCTCCTGGCCCCCTCCAGCAGCTACCAACACCTGCCCCTTCTGCCATAAGACCTGCAGCTCCAGAATGGGGCTGATCAGCTGTCAACAGACTCACATATAGGAGGGTACATGAAGATGTCCTGCTCGGTATCGAGTGACTGCCAAGACAAGAGAATCAGTAGTCACAGATTTCCATTTCAGAAGGAAAGGGCATTTGGTCTGTGTGGGCCAACAGCCACTGCGGCCCTAGGACAAGCTGCGGGGAGTGGCCCTGCTCCAGAAGGAGTGGAGCTTCACACAGAAGGGATGGGGCCTTGGACATTGGCACTGCCCAGACTGTGGCACTGCCTCCCTCAGCACCACATCAAGTAGTGGTCCCATGTTCCAGCAGCAATTCAAAGGGGCCAGGGCTCTGGCTGCCACCATGTGGTATCTCCAGGCCCTGGTGCAGTTGATCCCTCCTGTGGTACCTGGTATGGACACTCTCCTGCATTCATGGTCTGACTCGGGTGCAACTCACAGGAGCACGAGTGTGGGCTCTCCAGGAATACGGAATCTCTGAGTGCTTACTTAACAGCTGCTGACAGCAGGGGTCAAACAGGGATGGGGGAGGTTCAAGAGAGGAGCTCACAAGTGGCCAGAGCTTGGGCTAAGGAGACAGGCTTCCCACCTGAGAGCTATAACAAATTACTGCCACCCACCCCTTACAGTTCTGTCTCAGTGGAGGATGTGAAATGCCTGCTGAGCAGGAGGTTGCACCTAAAGTAACCTCCCGCAGCAGAGGTGGAGCGGGGGGGGGGCGTAACCCCTGCTAGTGGCTTGTGCACAAATGTGATTCAGGTGGCCCTACTACCGCTGTCAGACAAAGGAGTTACTCTTTTAGTCCAAATAGGGGTGGCTCATGCTATGAGCACCTGAGGTCCCATTTCAGGTTGTGTGCCAGGGCAGCGTGGACTATCTGCTTTGAAGTATAGATTGATACAGTGGTGCCCAAACTTTTCAGTACACAACACACTTCAGTGAGACAATTCCACCGAGTATGCACTTTTTCCAGCTGAATGGATTTCTCATAAATGACATGTGCACTTACATTTTCTATGGCTACAATCTTACTAGAGAAGTTTGCAACAGAGCAATACATACAGCAAGGTAAACAAGGATCACATGCATTAATGTTGCAAACCCGCCAGAGGATACACCATCTTAGACAGTGAGCACAGACACGTTTTCAAAATCTGCCCAATGCCCTGCTAAGGATGTTGAGTAAATGAGTAACTACTGAAAGAAGCTCCCTTCCCCACCAGCCTGTTGGAGCCCGGACACAGCAGAGAGTGGGGCTGAGCTCCCTACCAGCTTGTTTGGGCTGGGAAGCAAAATTTCAGCTGCCTCCCAACATGAATAGGGTCCTGTGGGGTCGGCTTTTCCCCTCACTGTGGCTCTGCAAAGAGCCACAGCCAGAGTAAATTGACAAAATTTCATGGCACACTTGGACAGTTCTAGTGGCACGCTGGTTAGAACCACTGAGTTAATACATTGTGGGGCTCGGTGCTGCCCACCTTTATCCACTCAAGCAGGGCAAAGTTCCACATACACCAGTTGTGAGGAAGGATTATTTGCTGAAGACCGAAGACGAGGCCCCTAAAATGTAAGGGGACTGGTCACTTTGGCACTCTGCTGCTCTGCATATAAACAACAGCTAATACAAACACAGAGTTTGAGAAGGACTAAAAATCTCATGTTTCAGGGTCTAAGACAGTCCCTAAGTACCAGAATGAGACCTGTGGGTGGGGGCAGATTATTCCACCCTCAGGGTTCTTAACGCTTCCTCCAAGTTAAGTGCTTCTGAACACTTCCAGATACAGTACACTGGGCGAGATGGACATGGGGATGGCTATGGAGAAGCAATTCCTATGTACCTCTTAGACTTATATGAAGCAGTACTGGGGATTGTCAACTATTTACTCTAACTTGGAAGTCATCTCTCATCCAGGACGGATATTGATGCAGAATTCCAACACCATCTGAGCTGTGCCAGTTGCAGCCTTTTGAAGGTCGTGACATTTGAACAAACACGAAGCTTTTTACTTATCAAGCTGTTATTCTCCCAACATTGTTGTATGGGTTTGAAACCCGGGCTATCTGCAGACATTGCTTACATTGGCTCTGCAGGATCTTGAAGATCAAATGGGAAGGCAGAAGCACCAACATTAGTGTTCTTGAAGAGGCACAGACTATCACTATCAGGGCAATGGATATAGGAAGATACACATCTCATAGAGTTGGAAGGGACCTTGGGAGGTCATCAAGGCCAGTCCCCTGCCCTCTTGACAGGACCAAGCACCATCCCCACCCCTTTTTTCCCCTCTATTTGGCCTAGATCCCTAAATGGCACAGATCCCTAAATGGCCCCCTCAAGGATTCAACTCACAACTCTGGGCTTAGCAGGCCAATGCTCAAACCACTGAGCTATCCCTCCCGCAATGATCAGCTGGCGGCAGCTCCATCGTACTCGTCATCATCATTTCCCAAAACTGGTTCTGTTCTCTCAGCTGGAAGAAGGGTGTTGTAACATGGGAGAATAAGAGAAGTGTTATAAGGACTTGCTGAAAGATAACTTAAAGAAGTGCAATGCTGACACTCACACTTGGGGAAGACTCTCCCAGGATCACTCAAACGGGAGAGAAGTAGTATATGAAGATCCACAACTCCCATGGAAAATGATCATAACTAGGTAACATTTACATCACCATCATCTACATAGAATGGTACCTTGGAATGGTACCTGGCCCTCACCTCCTTCTCATCACCTTCACAACACAAAAATCAGATTCAGAGGAGCCAGGGTGCTCTTCACAATATTCCTTCCACGGGGTGATATGTAAACTAAAGAGCTGTCTTTGTTATCATGAACTCCCACAACAGACTTCTGCTGCTGGGTAAAGGACCTGGCCTGAACAGCTGTGTGAGGCTGTTATTTGAAAATAGGTAATCACACAAAGGGTAAAGAAATCAACTCTTGTTTTCAGCCTGCTTGAACATCCTGGTTCCTGGTGACTCATATGTTGAGTTTGCATCAAAGTTTTTAAAGTTAATGACTAACTGCTAACAGCTACCACCCAAACTCTATGCAGTATCCACCAACATGGGGGTTCTTCCATAGCCTTGAATCTGCATGAATACTTGGACAGAGCATTTCCCTAATCTGATGCAGTATCATCAGAACTTCAATTTTCCCATGTCCCTGGCTAGAGAGTTTGAAATCAGATGACAGTGTTTTTAAGGCACTGCAGGAGCTGCATTGCAAGAAGGATGACAGATTTTTACAGCTTGGCCTCAGACATTATGTCCAAACAGATGAAGGGGAAGATGCGGCAACATACAGTTGCATTTCATGGCATTTATAACCTACATACTTGATTTTCAGATATTTTGGGCCAGATATTTACAGGCTTTTAGGCATCTAACAAAGGAGACAGGAGCTACTGGGATTTTCAAAAGTGCGTAGGTGCCTAACTTCTTTTGGGCTGGAGAAAGCAATGTGAAAGCTGAGCACTGCAAGTGATCATTTTGCCTGTGGATTGCTGCTTCCTAACATTTTTAAATTACTTGGTAGAATGTCTCTATAGGATAAACAATGAAATGGCATCTGGAAATTGCAGTCACATCTATTATGGCATAATTTTAAAGGACACAGAGTCAATAGGCAAATCACAATTAATTAAGAAGCTTAGTGAGTAGACTTTTTAATGACTAATTAAACTTGTATTTATATCATTTATAGGTAAGAGGCCGATCACTGAAAGCCATTTTTTGGATAAAAAAAGTATTTCTTTGGAAAATAAAAGTTACATCCCAGAACAATGTGGAATGAATGCATGAATTACTAAAGGGGAAAACACCCACTTTCTCATCTGTGATTAAGACGATGAAGTGAGAGC
Source organism: Carettochelys insculpta (assembly GCF_033958435.1). Taxonomy (NCBI): domain Eukaryota; kingdom Metazoa; phylum Chordata; order Testudines; family Carettochelyidae; genus Carettochelys; species Carettochelys insculpta. The sequence goes on along the minus strand of NC_134147.1, from coordinate 45,363,493 downwards.
TCAATTAATTAAAAGTATATTATGTAAAGTAACATTTTTATCATTCAATATCTGAATGAAGTCTGAGCGTCCCTATTGAAATAAAATATTGAGTCATCTCCATTTCCAAAGGGCAACATCAAACTGTTTTGTCTATAATTCACATATTCTTGTTTGGTGTTCATTGCTTTAAGCTTGAGCGAGGAGGCATTGGTCACTGTTTAGAAACATTGCTGTTGTCTGTATCTACACATTCTAGCAGAAAGCTCAGCAGTCATAGTGAGTTATATAACTGAAAATTTCAATGATTTTTAAATCTCTTTGTCGGCCTGAGAAAGGACGTTGAATTGTGTATTCCCAGGATATATAATGCACATGCAGACTCTGTGGCAAGCTTTGGTGCACACCTCACCCAGGAGCCTGTGTCTTGCTCCAGAGGAACTTCCTGTTGCATTGGTTTTAGAACGGTTCAGACTACCATACATCAGAGAGGGAGCCGTGTTAGTCTGTATCTTCGAGAACAAGAAGTCCTGTGGCACCTTATAGACCAACAGATATTTTGGAGCATGAGCTTTTGTGGTCAAAGACCACAAAACCTGTCTGAGGAAGCAGGTCTTTGCCCACAAAAGCTCATGCTCCAAAATATCTGTTGGTCTATAAGCTGCCACAGGACTTCTTGTTGTTCTCGAAGACTACCATTCAGAGAGCCTTCACTGCCAGAGGGAAGGAAGGTTGCAGTGATAGGCAAACCTGTCCATCAGGAACTGGGCAAAGAGCACAAACTCATTCCACGTAACAACTATCCAATGTCAACAGTGCTTGGCCACTAATGCCATGAACAAGATTTCAAACAATGACCTAGTGTTAGTCCTCACAGGGCCTCTTCCCTGCAGAAGATGTGCATGTGAGCAAAAGCCTGGATCTCATGTTGGGATCTGCTGTGTGGCCATGTGCAGGGTCCTACTGACTTCAATGGGACTTGGTGCAGGCATGATGGATGACATGACAGGATCCTAGTGCAGGGTCAGAAGGGGCGTTAGGGCCTTCAGAGGTGGCATCAGCCAGTGCAATGCCACTCAGCTACACTGTGTGGATCATTTAAACAGTGTCTGTATTTGGCCCACTTGCTTTGAGCGAGTGGCACTCACCTCCACCCACAGATAGGCATCTGGTCCTAGAGCTTCTGAACAATGCCCACAACAAGCACAGAGGAAATGTCCCATAGAGATGCCGTGACCTTTGGGGGCTGAGTCTGAGGGTATTTCTACACTAGCCCAGAAGATTGATTCACTTAGGGTTGATCTTCCAGGGTTTGAATTCATGCATCGGGTAGGGATACATGAAACTGGACTCTCAGAAGTCACAGTTGACTCCTGTAATCCTCATGAAACCTGAGGCGTAAGGGAGGTCAGTGGGAGAAACTCTTCCAATGACCTTCTTCAGTAAGTACGGCCAAGTAAGCTGAGCACAGATATGTCAGTTCTAGCTGTGCAATTGAGATAGCTAGAATTGCGTTTCTGCAGTCAACTTACTTTGCCTAGTGAAGACATAGCCTGAGGGTGTGTCTATCCTGCAATCGCAGGGGATGACCGTTTTTTCTGCAGACACCCCCAAGTTAGCTCTGATCTAGCCAGCTGCATGTGCTGCAGCAGTGAAGTCAGGGCAGCAGGCTGTCCAGCATCAGCTGGTCCTGAGTGTCATAATGCAGGGATCCCGGTGGACTTCTACATCCTGTGCAAAAGCCGCACTGCACTGCTCTGGTACCCAAGCTAGCCAGCTCAGGTAAGTCCACTCAAGCTGCAGTCACACCCTGCGACTGCAGTCTAGGCCTGAAGTCAGCAACTCCCAACGTGGGTGCCAGGATTGGCATGCAAGCTGATTTTCATTGTTGCAAGAGGTGGGAGACCATCCCCGCCCTTCCTCCCCCATGCAGTAGCTAAATTGCTCAAAGCCAGGCCACCTGGGGATTAACAAAAGACCAGCTAAGGCTGCCAACCACCACCTAAACAGTAAAGTGCTGCATTTTAATTTATTAGTAGGCATCCTTCAGTCTGCATAGACTATGGATCGCGCCCTTTAAAGTTTCAATTGAGGACTTCATTTACAGTGTCTATTGTGACTATGAAGACCCACACAAGAGTGACAGTCCTTGCTGCATCTCTTGCAGATGTAGTGGGTGTCTGGCAAGTCTTTAGTGTGCTTTCTGTGTGCTCGCTTCTCCTCTGCTAGCTGTCTGATCTTCATCTCGCCCTTCTGAAGGCCCTTGTGTAACCCCTGCCTCCATCTGCTGCAGTCGTCTGCTAGTTCTTCCCAGTTGTCCAGCTCGATGTCTGCCTCTCTGAGGTCTCTCTTGCAGACATCTTTGTAGCGCAACTGGGGGCGTCGGGGAGGTCTTTTGCCAGAGGCTAGCTCACCATACAGGATGTCTTTTGGAATCCTTCCATCATTCATCCTGCGGACATGGCCAAACCAGCGGAGTCGACACTGCCTGAGGAGGGTGTGCATGGTTGGGATTCCAGCTTGCTCGAGGACAGCGGTGTTGCACACTCTGTCCTTCCATGATATTCCAAGGATGCGCCTGAGGGAGCGGAAGTGGAAGATGTTCAACCTCTTTTCCTGGCGGGCATACAGGGTCCAAGTCTCGCTGACATAAAGGAGGGTGCTGAGGATGCAGGCTCTGTAAACTTGCATTTTGGTGTGAGTGTACAGCTTGTTGTTATTCCACACTCTCTTGCTGAGTCTGGACAGAGTTGTGGCCGCTTTTCTGATCCTCCTATTTAGCTTAGTGTCCAATGACAGGGTGTCAGTGATGGTGGACCCAAGGTAAATGAACTCGTGGATGACCTCTAACGTATAGTTGTCAATGCTGATTGATGGGGATTCAGCAACATCCTGACCGAGTACGTTTGTCTTCTTTAGGCTGATGGTAAGCCCAAAGTCCTTGCATGCTTTGGAGAACTGATCCAGCAGTTTTTGAAGCTGGTCTTCTGTGTGAGACACTACAGCAGCATTGTCTGCGAACAGCATGTCTCTGATGAGGACTTCCCGCACCTCAGACTTAGCTTTCAGCCTTGCAAGGTTAAACAGTTTCCCATCAGATCTTGCGTGCAGCAAGATGCCCTCTGTTGAAGATCCAAAGGCATGCTTCAGGAGGAGTGCGAAGAAGATCCCGAACAATGTCGGAGCAAGCACGCATCCTTGTTTGACGCCGCTCCTGATTCTGAAAGCATCCGATAATGCGCCGTCATATTGGACGGTTCCTCTCATGTCTTCGTGGAATGACTGGATCTTCCTGAGTAATCATGAAGGACAGCCTATCTTGTGGAGCAGTTTGAACAGACCATCCCTGCTGGCCAAGTCAAAGGCCTTGGTCAGGTCGATGAAGGCTATGTAGAGTGGCTTTCTCTGCTCCCTGCACTTCTCCTGCAGCTGCCTTAGAGAGAAGACCATGTCAACAGTAGACCTCTCTGCGTGGAATCTGCACTGCGATTTGGGATACACCCTCTCTGCAATCTTCTGGAGTCTGCCAAGGATGACGCGAGCGAACAGTTTACCAGTGACGCTTAGGAGGGAGATTCCATGGTAGTTGTTGCAGTCGCTTCTGTCTCCTTTGTTCTTATACAACGTTACAATGTTAGCGTCGCGCATATCCTGTGGAACCTCACCCTCTTTCCAGCACAGGCACAGTAGCTCATGTAGGGGTTCCAGGAGTGTGTCCGTGGCACATTTGATTACCTCTGGTGGTATACCATCCTGACCAGGGGCCTTTCCTGCTGCAATGCTGTCGATGGCTCTCTTCAGTTCATCCACAGTCGGTTCTTGATCCAGTTCGTCCATTACTGGTAGGAGCTCGACGGCATCGAGGGCTGCGTCAACCACAACGTTCTCGCGTGAATACAGCTCGGAGTAGTGCTCAACCCAGCGCTCCATCTGTTTGGCTTTGTCAGCGATGACTTCACCAGATTTGGATTTCAGAGGTGCCATCTTGTTCTGGGTGGGTCCTAATGCCTTCCGCATACCCTCGTACATTCCTCTGAGATTTAATTTATTAATGAAGCTGTTATAAGTAGGACAAATAGTGACTTTGAAAAGTATCACTGGCACTCAGACCATGCATAGAGGACAAAAGGTCAAATTTCAGCACTACACTTCAGAAAGGTTGCTGACTCCTGCTCAAGATAGACCCCACAAGGATGGCAGAAGTAACCTAAAGCTGATCTGTGGTAGGATAGACTTCTTTCACCACAGACAAAGCAAATTTAGCCTGCTGGTATTAACAGAGAATAGAACGACTACTACTTCATCAGACCTCATCCAGTCAGCTAAACCCCTTTCACATTTCACTTGTCCCTGAGGCTGACTTCTGCACAGAACCAGAGGCAGCTGGGTTTGAAGAGTGAAAAATAGCATTATTCAATGGTTTTTATTCTGCCCCCCCATGCAGATTTGAGTAAACTGAAACATTGTGCCAATGGGTGTCAAACTCACCAAACAGCTTTGCCTGGGAAAGAAAAGAAACACCCCCCCCCATAGCAACATTTTCGCCACAAATTTCCTCCCAGTTTTTCATTACAACTAGCAATCTGAGAAACTAGTTATTGCCCAACAGTCACTAGTATAGCTACCACCCTCCTGGGGGTGTGTGGCTCATATAAGTAAACCAGTATACACAATAACAGCGAAGCCATCGAGTGTAGGAATAACATAGTTTGCCCTGCCCTGTCCTGCCCTGCCCTGCCCAGTTCTTTGCACGTATGTGGACACACAAAGCATCCAAATGAAATCCATATCTCCTTCCCTCTGCTTCTCCTTTGCTTTCTTTGGAGTTACAAAATCAAATGCTGCACCGCAACGAAGTTGGTTACAAATGCCTGCACAAATGTTCTCCATTACAAGATGAAACAGTCTGGTTTGTCATTCCCTAGGCCCCTGAATGGATCCCTGGTCCTCCTGAAAAGCAAGTCAAGGTAGACGGGCTCCAGCACATTATGACATTTACTAAGCCTTCCTGTCTCCTGGATATAGAAGAGGGCCAGGAACAATGGAGAAGAACTTTCCTTTCCCTGTTCTCTCTCCCACCTGCAAATTTGATTGCTACTTGTACACTTACAATAGTCTGGGTGTGACTTTGGCATGTGCTGGGTGTTTATTTCTGCATTGTAACACTGGTTTTCCTCCATGTGCAACAGGGTAATAAATAAGGTCAGACTTTCTGTCCTGCTCCAACAGTGCAAAGGGGGTGGGAACTCGAGGGATCTCAGAAGCTGAAGACTCCTCCAAAGCAAGGTGATCCTGAGTTGGTGCAGCTGCCTCTCTGTCCCTCTGCTGGGCTAGGAGAGGCCAGAGGGTTCCAGCTTTTCTTTGCTGTGAGCTGGCCCCTGGCAGGTCACTGCCAGCAAGTGCAGCATAGACTGGCCCATGGATGTAACAAAGGATGAACCAGCCTTAAAATCAGAGAGCCTAATTGGCTGCTTTCACACAAGCATGCCCCGCAAGGCCCGTCTGTTATCGACTCCAACTCCAGGGCATAGCTTGATCCACAGAGCAATGATGAATATACAATTCTTTACAAGGCCGGGCTGGTGTGGAAGTCTAATTTCCTTGTGCATTTTTAAAAGCCCCAGCCTCAAGTTATATAGCAGTCTCAGGCTGGAGTGAGTCTCCATCTTCTCACCAACGTCTAGGACAGTGTGGCATTATTTCTGATTAGAACTCAGAGTACGCACTGCCCCTTCAGTAGAAGACCTTAATCCACGTGTTCAAGGGGGCTGATTTGTGTTCCCTTGGTGCTCAATCCCTGTACCTGCAATGGCTTTACACTGGGACCACAGCATTTTTATCCACTGGCCACAGCCCTTGTACTATGAGCATGGAATCTGTTAGCAGGATGTTAAGACATTCTCTGGAAGAAAGATGTAAACCGTAAATGAGTGATTGATTAGTTTAAAGGCTTGTTAAGCACCTTTATTTGCATTGGGCATAATTACTAAATTGCAAATTCTTGGTTTTTTTTTTAATTTAAGTTTTATTGTACAATGCACAGATTCAGAGAGAAGATCAAGAATATGCCTAGTAACAGCCAGCTTGGGTTAGACCAATGGTCCATCTAGCTCAGTATTCTGTCTCCTGACAATCACCAATGTCAGGTGCTTCAGACAGAATGAATAGAAGAGGCAATCATCAAACGATCCGCTACTGCTGACCACTACCACCTTCTGGCAAGGCTAGGGACATTCAGCACATGGTGCTGCCTTTGGACCCACCTTGGCTAATATCCGTTGATGGACCTATCCTCCAGGAACTTATCTAGTTGGGTTTTTTTTAACCCTGTTATAGTTTTGGCCTTCCCAGCATCCCATGGCAGGGTATTCCATGGGTTGAATATGCACTGTGTGAAGAACTACTTCTTTTGCTTCTTTCACACCCAAGGGTGCCATTTCAAGAGGAAACGGGGGAGGAGAGGGAGCCACCATGCCTACTTCCCATTCCCTGTCAGGGAGTGAGGGGAAAGTACACAGGCTGTGTGAATAACTCCTCTGTTGCCTCCCTTCACCAGCTGGGAGTGAGAGCCATTCACACAAGCTGTGTACTTTCCCCTCGCTCCCTGACACTCCAGGCAATGGAAGAAGGGTAAGCAGAGTCCCAATACACATGGCTACTGTCCACTCTTCCCTCTGAAATGGCACCCCTGTTCAAACCTGCTGCCTCTTACTTTTATTGGGTGACCTCTGGTTCCTGTGTTATGTATGGAAGTAAATAACATTTCCTTCTTCCCTTGCATCACATCAGTCAAGATTTTGTAGCCCTCTGTCATAACCCCCTGAGTCATCTTTCTCACAGCTGAAAAGTCTTGGACTTTTCAATCTCTCCTCAGACAGAAGCTGTTCTATAACCCTTACTGTTTTCATTGTTCTTCTCTTTTGTACGTTTTTCCAATATATCTCTTTTTCTTTTTAGATGGATGGGGGACCAGATCAGCAGGCAGTATTGAAGACGTGGGTGAACCACAGATTTAAATAGAGGCATTATGTTTACAAAGCCCAACGCACAAGCTTTCTGTCTCCCTGAATAAAAATGACATGAGATGCAGCAAGAGGTTTTTGGTTTTTTGTTTTTTTTTCAGTCAGATTCAATGCTCTGATATTTTACCTCTACTTAATAGAGAACAGCGCACTGAAGCAGACAGGGAAGCAAACAGGAAATAAAAGATGGAGCAAGAAGGAAATAAAAGAAATAGGAAGAGATGTTCTGAGCAAGAGCACATCCAAGAACATGGTAGTGGGGAGGCAGACAGCTCTCCCATCTCATGGAAATGTTCAAGGAATCAGAAATTTTCCCATTTGGTACAGGGGCTGAAATGGAGCCTGTCTACTTCCTTCTTGGAAAAACTGAGAACAAGGGAGACCCTTACCCCAGAAAAGCAAATAGGCTGGTGGGCCAGTCACACATGTTGGATGTGGGAGATCCATCACCAGGTCTACCATCTGAATCCTACAGCACAAGGACTTGAGCAGTCCAGGCGAGGGTCCTAGCCACTGGGTTGTCTCTCTTGCTCTATCCCTGACTAGAAAATCCATTCTGGAGCTTAGAAACCTCTTCTGATGAAAGTTGCATTGCACCTGGTTTGTTCTCCTAAAAAGTTTTGGTTTTGCAGATTGGCCATTTCTAGACACAAAATGATTGACCAAAACATTCTTAAGCAGCTGTACCAGAGACACTGCATTACCCATGTGCTGTCCACAACAAGTCCCTGATAGAACATAGGCATAAATCCCCTTCACTTAGGTGAGATGACTCATGCTTAATGATGCAGTGCTTTGTTAAATCAGGGCCCAAATCACTGCTCCATACAACACAGTTAAAAGACTCTCTAGCACAGCACAGAACCAGGATCAAACTAATATGTGCTTGTGATGCATTAGCAGGGTGGAAAAGCTTAAGAAGTCAGTGTGGCTTAGTGGCTAATGCATGAGGCTGGGACCTGGGACTTCTATTCCCAGGTCTGCTCCTAGCTTGCTAGATGACCTTGAGTAAATCACTTCCTCTCTCTCTGTTAATCAGTTTCCCCACCAGGAAGATAAAGCCAACCTCTTTTGTAAAGTGCTTGGAGATCTACTGAAGAACACTACATCAGCTAGATACTGTTTAAGATATATTAATAATAACATGTATTAAGTCTTAAACAAGTCTTACCCATTCACATTCATGAGCGCAAAACTTCCCCAGATTATTCCTGGTAAATAAGGAGGTGGGGGTCTATTTAAATTATATATACAAGGCATTCATTGGGATTTGCTTTGGAAATCTGGGGTGACTTATCCTGCACTTTGACTCTTTCATTTTGTCAATTCTGGCAGATACAACACGAACAGAAAACACGTTCAACAAGGCAGTGAAGTACAGATAACTTTATTCAAACTCAGCAAAAGTATATTCAGGAACTTAACTGGATGTCCTATTTCCCCATTGTAGCTATGGGGATTCATGGCCACCCAGATAATGCTGAGTGCAAAATGATAGCATGCTAATGCTCTTAGCATCATTCCCATTGGCCTATTTCACAGAGAACAAGTCTTCATCTCTTGAACTATCTGCATTTTGCTGGCTGTAGTATAAGTGTAGTGGAATGATAGCAACCTCAGATGTATTTGTTTTGTAATGCACAGGTTGTGATTACGAGAGTGCTAAAGGTAGCTTGTAAAGACAATGCAGTTTTGACTGGTTAGGAAGTAAGCTGGAATATGCACACTGCAATCAAATGAGGTATAAGAGTGAGCATAAGGTAGGAAGACAACACTAGCAACAGTACTCCTTCATATACCATGCTGTAATTGTGTCTAACGTTACTGGTACCTTTAGCACATGTATTTCATGTATAGAAGTACCACAGAGAAGCAGAGGACTGCAAAGCTCTAAGAGATGAAAGAGTAAGACTACATCTATAAAATAACACAGATCAAGACTCTGCCTGCAAAAGGCCACAGAGTAAGAATCTGTAAGCAAAAGGCCAGCCAGAACTGAGAGGTCTGAAACTCCAGATGTTTTGCAAAAGGCAGTTTGTATTTCTAAAGCAAGCAAAGGTTTAATACTATTAATTATTCCTAGCAAAGTCATCTCAAACAAAGGGTGCAATTTAGCTGAACGAGATTGACAGACCTTTCAGAGGGATTTTCATCTCTGTCTTGCAAAGAATAGATTTCCTCTAAGTGTTGAATCCTTGAATAATATCTGTAAGCCCATAGAAAATCACATTCATCACTACTAGCAACTTGGCCAAAGCATTTAGCCATTTTTGCTACGAGGCGCTGGAAAAATATCATTCATGCATATGAGTTCCCTATATCCATAGAGAATCCTTTAGAATGAATGCCATTAATTATCAAATGGAAGAGATCAGAACAAAGAGGAGTAAGTAGTAGTAGGCATCCTTCAGTCTACGTAGACTATGGATCATGCCCTTCATAGTTCCATTTGGAATCATCGTTTGCAGCGTCGACTGTGACGGTGAAGGTCCACACAAGAGCGACAGCCCTTGCTGCATCTGTTGCATATGTAATGGGTGTCTGGCAGGTCCTTGCTGTGCTTTCTGTGGGCTCGCTTCTCCTCTGCTAGCTGTCTGATCCTCATCTCACCCTTCTGAAGGCCTTTGTGTAGTTCCTGCCTCCATCTGCTGCGATCATCTGCCAGCTCCTCCCAGCTGTCCGGCTCGATGTCTACCTCCCTGAGGTCCCTCTTGCAAAACATCTTTGTAGCGCAAACATTTTTGGGGGCGTCCAGGAGGTCTTTTGCCAGAGGCTAGCTCGCCATACAGGATGTCTTTTGGGATCCTTCCATCATTCATCCTGTGGACGTGGCCAAGCCAGTGGAGCCACCACTGCCTGAGGAGGGTGTGCATGGTTGGGATTCCAGCTTGCTCGAGGACAGCGGTGTTGCACACTCTGTCCTTCCATGATATTCCAAGGATGTGCCTGAGGCAGCGCAAGTGGAAGATGTAGAGGAGTAAGTAAATGTATCCTAAAAAAAAGGAGGAAGCTGAAGACTAATTCCGAAGATGGGCAGATTTATCAGTATCAGGACAAATGCTCCCAGAGCCACATGATAAGGCATGATGGAAGATACCAACATTTTCACTTAGCCTTGACAACAGTTAGCTGGACAATACACGGAAGAAAATCTCTTGAACTGGAAAGACAACTTATGCAGATTAAAAGGGCTGTTCCTATTGAGAAGAAACCATTTACCACCCTCTTGCTAACATTTCAGGCTGAGCAGGTACACATCAGTTAAGAGGCTATTGAAGGCAGCCAGAAGCAAGGGACTTGTATATGTTCTCCAGTCCCGTAACAACAAAGCTCACACTATATTTATGATTCAGTGTTAAAAGCCTGTTACGGATATGAAGAGTAAGTGTTATTGGTGGTTGTAAAGGAAGTCAATAGTGGGGATGATATAAATGGGTATAAGCAATGAAGAACATAAGACTAGACATGCTGAGTCAGAGCAAAGAGTCATCAAGACTGTACCCTCTTTTCGGACAGTCACCAGTGCCATCTGTTTCAGAGGAATGAACAGAACAGATAATGATTAAGTGAGACATTCCTTGTTGCTCATTCTCAGCTTGAGGCTAGGAACACCATCCCTGCCCATCCTGGCTAATTGCCATTGGTGGTCCTGTCCGCCATGAATTTATCTAGTTCTTTTTTTGAACCTTGTTATGGTCTTGGCTTTCATAACTTCCTCTGGCAAGGAGTTCCACAGGTTGACAGCATGCTGTATGAAGAACAACTCATTGCTCTCCCAAACTCTATAACCACAGATTAACCATTTATTAAAATAACTACTAATTATTTATGCACTTGGCAAATAACCTTTAATACAAAGCAGAAGAACAGCTATTTAAAAAGGATGGGTAACAGTACAGTAGGCATCCTTCGATCCCGAGGGATCATGGGTTTGCGCCCCAGTTGGACTGATTTTAGCAGCGTATTCTGTGGCTGTGCAATCCAATGCGGGAGTGACAGTCCTTTCCGCACTGTGAGCAGCAGTAGGCAGAAATCGCTCTGGTATCACGGGCACGGATCTTCCTGAGGGCTCTCCTGTCTTCCGCTTCCTTCACCAAGGTAGTTTCATACTTAACAAGAGCTTCCTTCACTCCCTGTTTCCAGGCATGCCTGTCTGAGGCGAGCGAATGCCAGGTGTTCACACTGATGGAGAGCGTGCTGAGGTCACGCTTGCACGTGTCCTTGTAGTGCAATTTAGGTTGCCCTTTCGGCCTCTTTCTAGACGCCAGTTTGCCGAAGAGGAGGTCCTTCGGTAGTCGGCCATCTGTCATGAGTGAGACACGGCCCAGCCAGTGCATACGCCTCTGTTTGAGAAGGGTGAACATGGAGGCGGTGCCTGCCCTCTCGAGCACTGCGCTGTTGGGGACCTTGTCCCGCCATGACATACCGAGTATGTGTCTAAGGCAGCGCATGTAGAATGTGTTGAGCCGCTGCTCTTGTTTTGAGCACAAAGTCCATGTTTCACTGGCATACAGCAATGTGCTCGAAACACAGGCTGTGTAGACCTGCACCTTGGTGTTTACAGTGAGCTTATTGTTAGCCAAAACTCTCTTTGTCAGCCTGGAGAACGTTGTGGCGGCTTTTCCAATGCACTTGTCGATCTCGCTATCAAGTGACAAGTTGTCCGAGATCGTCGAGCCTAGGTACACGAACTCATGGACGACTTCCAGTTCGTAGTCTAGCACGTTGATAGATGGCTCGTTACCCACGTTTTGGCCCATCACCTGTGTCTTCTTTAAGCTGATTGTGAGGTCAAATTCCATACATGCATCCGCAAAGCGAGTTATGAGTGACTGCAGTTCCTGCTGAGTGTGAGCAGCAATAGCTGCATCGTCAGCAAAAAGGAACTCACTTAGACTCTTCATAAGCACCCTGGTCTTCGCTCTAAGCCTCGACAGTTTGAAGAGGTTGCCGTCCATTCTCATGCGGAGAGAGATGCCCTCTGTAGCAGTTCTGAAGGCATATTTGAGCAAAACTGCAAAGATGCCAAACAGTGTTGGAGCCAGCACACACCCTTGCTTCACTCTGCTGTGAATCTCAAAGGGTGCGGGTGTGGATCCGTCATATACGATGGTCTCCTTCATGCCTTCATGGAAGGCCCTAATAATGCTGAGCAGAGTTGGGGGACAGCCAATCTTAGCCAGAATCGCGAACAGACCTTTTCTGCTGATGAGGTCAAATGCCTTGGTCAGGTCAATGAAGGCAATATACAGAAGTTTGTTCTGCTCCCTGCACTTTTCTTGTAGTTGCTTAAGAGAGAAAACCATGTCTATGGTGGACTGTTCAACTGTGAACCCACACCGAGACTCAGGGTAGACTCTCTCCGCAAGAACATTGCACCTCTTCAGAACAACACGTGCAAACAGCTTCCCCACGGTACTGAGAAGGGAGATGCCGCAATAGTTGTTACAATCGCTTTTGTTACCCTTGTTCTTGTAGACAGTAACGATGTCAGCATCCCTCATATCTTGTGGTACGCTGCCTTCTCTCCAGCATTGGCAAAGTATTCCATGCAGCTCTGAAACTAGGGTACCATTAGCGCATTTGAGGATTTCTGAGGGAATACCATCTTTCCCTGGGGCTTTTCCAGAAGAAAGTGCTTTTAGCGCATTGCTGAGTTCCTCCAAGGTGGGCTCAGCATTGAGTTCAGTCATGGTGGGCAGAGGCTCAATGGCATTCAGGGCTCTCTCTGTAACTACGGTCCCTCTGGCGTACAACTGTGAGTAGTGTTCCACCCAGCGTTCCATCTGCTTGGTTCTGTCCTTCAAGACCTCGCCTGTGGCCGACTTAAGTGGGGCAGTCTTTCTTTGTGATGGACCGATGGCCTGCTTGATCCCATCGTACATTCCTCACATGTTACCAGTGTCCGCGGCCTGCTGAATCTTGGAGCAGAGTTGGAGCCAGTAATCGTTGGCACACCGCCAAGCAACCTGCTGCACTTGACTCCGAGCAGACCGGAGCGCCTGCAGGTTCACCTCACTGAGAGAGGACCTGTATGCCTGTCTCTTCTTCTCAATCAGGGGCGTTAGCACTTCAGGGTGAGCTTCAAACCAATCAGCAGACTTGACTGTCTTCTTCCCAAAGGTAGATATCACAGTATTATAGATAGTGTCCCGTAGTTGTTCGCATCTCTTGCTGATATCAGTGTCATCTGGGCGGGGTAAGGCCTCTTCAAGTGCTTGGACAAACTCGCATACTTTTGAAGGGTCATGAGTCTTGCCAGTGTCAATGCGCGGCCTCCCTTCATTTTTGGAGTGAAAGAATCTTCGCGGCTGGATGTGCACCTTACTACACACGACCAAATGGTCAATGTCACAGTCTGCGCTGTAGTAGCTACGTGTCACCCTGACATTACCTAAATGGTTGGGTAACAAACCAACTGAAACAGCATTGTGCAGAAAAAATTATGACCAGCCTTCCCTACTAAGAATGTATTCTTGTGGTCCCAAGCCACCTGCCTTTGCTTTATAGTCAAGTGACTTGAGACATGCGTCCCCCATCACTTCTTCCAAGTAGTATTATTCTCAAGCGAGTAAAGGCAGATTGCTGGCTAGCCCCTTTCATCAGGTATACCAAGGAACATTGGTTTTGGAAGAGCAACATGGAACACACACACTGCTGCAGCGTATGCTACTGCTGTAAGCAGCTGTATTTTCCCCCACAATGGCTTGGGGATGGAGCACAAAATGCAGCTGTATGTTTTGAAGAAGTTTTCATTTTTATTGGCTAATATTAACATAAGGTAAAGAGCTCTGGAGTTTTTACCACCTCTCTCTACCTGGTGAATTAGTTGTTTACAATGGGCGCAGTCCCACTGAAATCACCTCCTGAGGACGTGGCCAAATTATTTTTACATCTTTAAAACCAGAAAACAGAGTCCCTGTTAACTGAACCAGTTCCTTAATAATTTTCAGATGCCTCCCAGTTTTCATTAGCGAAGGTGTTATCACTGTCAACTCGTGCTACTAAAACCCAACACATTTCTCACTCAGTTTTCAAATATGACACTGGATTTTCTCTTTAAATGCTGCCAGAGCCAGCGCAAATTTCTTAGAAGGTCTTTTATGGAATAGGAGACTTTGAATGAATCTAATTTTAAAGTTCAGGTCCTTCCAAATATTGCAGTATTTTCCTGTGTATTTTTAATGCGGCAAAATGGTAGGAAACACCATTCTCAATGAGCAAACACTTATAAAAGTTTCTTGAATATAAAAAAAAATAGACTTGTTTTTCTCAGCCGCTGACCTGCTGCATTTCTTTGAGTCATGTGGTGTTCCAGCACAGAAGTAAGTGTGAAAAGTCTGCTTCTAAAATTAGCCCTGCAGAAATTCACTCCTTTAATTCTTTGGCGCACAACACAAGCTTAGAAAAGAACAATGGCTGTGTCTTGTACAGGAAAGTTATCTTGTGTATATATCCAAAAAAGGAGACAGGTTTTAGCTTTGTTTAGAAAGGATGGGTTAAATGAATGGGAGTTTTGTCTTTTACTTCAGAGGCCAGCATTTCAAACCATGTCTTCAAATATAAGACCTTAAACACCATAAGGAAGTATGTGGGTTCTTGCTATTGACTCCAAGCTCCCTGGTTTTATCCAAAGAGGAGCATTTGCAGCTCTTGTTTAGATGGAGCTGCAGGGGCTCAGCATTTCTGAAAAGAAACCTTAAGTAATCCTAGGCTATTTCTACCCTAGACATAGCAGTTGACTGCTGACACTATTTTAGCTACACAATTGCATAGCTAAAATCAACTTATCAGTGGTGGAGTTCAATGGTTGTCTATATGGAAGAAGGTTGATGGGAGCGTTTCTCCCACTGACCTTACTTAATCCTCACTGCTCGCAAGGCGTTCCAGGGTAGACGTTGACTCCGGAAAGCGCCATTTTGCACATAGGCAAAACAAAACCCCAGAAGATCGACTCTGAGCAGGTCAATATTCCATGGCAATGTTCCATTCCATGGCAGTGTAGACATAGGCCTAGAGAGGTCCCAGTCCTGGAGACCTTACTTAGCCACAACTTCAATCAAAGGCATTGGGCATTCTGGCTGAAAAATAAGTGCACAGTCAGTCTCCAAAAATTATATAATCAAATCTAAATTCTGGGTTCACACTCACAGATCTTGAAACTTTTCAGATCTGAGATTTGCAGCAGGTTCTATTCTCCACAGCTGGCTAGAGTAAACGCTGGGTCCAAACTCCCAGAACTTTGCAGAAATTGTGATCCACACATACTCGACTTCAAAGCTTACCATGAGCTAATTCAGAGACCAAAGAAGTGAAAAATAACTTTGAGCAAGCCCTGTATAACTGGCCCCTGATTCAGACAAAATACCTCT
Source organism: Carettochelys insculpta (assembly GCF_033958435.1). Taxonomy (NCBI): domain Eukaryota; kingdom Metazoa; phylum Chordata; order Testudines; family Carettochelyidae; genus Carettochelys; species Carettochelys insculpta. Next base: position 45,348,120 of record NC_134147.1, on the reverse strand, counting down.
TTGATGAATGGATTGCTCTGTAAAAAAAATTACTTTTAATAATCCAGTGAGAGAAAACAAACGAAAGAAATTTAATATGAAAGCATCATGTACAAATATTCTGCTACTCATTGTAATGCCAGATGCACACATGGCAATGAATCTTTGCTGTTTCTAACAGCCACTGTGAAAAAAGTGTGCTAAGAGAATGGATTTCCCACCATGAAGTTAGAGACAGAGAGACCCCAGTTGAGATTAGCCTTTCAGCAGCATGAAATCAGAGGTGCGTGGAAATTTTACAAGAAAACACATCATGATTCACCAAGAAACAAGCTGGGTCAAAGTATGAAGTTTGATAGGCTTGCCAAATTTAAATCTTAGAAGGAAACACAAATATAACTTTCACTTTAAATTTTAAGTCCATGTCAGAAGCCCCTGGTGTTCAAACTCATTAATACTAAAATCAAGCTACTTTTGACTTAAGGTGATGGTTAGGTGGATATCATGATGATTCATGCAATGTACAGCAAGGAAATACATGAACTGAACCATACAGCCTCTACTGTCTCATTGATTTGTCACCAGTGTTCCCTGCAAACTGGGAGGTTGGACCCCCACCCAAGAGAGATTCAGGTGCTGCCAGCCACAGTGGACAACACTTTTCTAATAATGGTGCACAGCCATACATGCCCTGGTGTACAGAAGAAAAAAATCCATAAGTGGAAGAAATTAGAAGGAACCCTGCTTATCTCCCTAATGACATGGGCAAGGGACAATGTAAACTTGAAGCAGAACATTGCCTGGCCATGTAATCTTCTCATCTGAAAACTAACGGGGAAGAGAGGCAGGAACAAAAGCAGAAATTCTAGAGCTTAACTCTGGTCTCTGTCTTCATAAGGAAATGTAATTTGCTGTTCAAATACATTTTGCTTGACCTAGCTTTCAAGGAGTTTGAGTAGCTCTGTCATGCTCATTTATAACAGGGCAGATGAGATAACCATTGCAGTGCATTTCTGTCAAACATACTCTTGATAACACAAAGTTAGGGGATTGTTTTTCCCTCTCGCCATATATGAAAATTCATTCGTGTCAATGGGTTCAAATGGCTTGAAACTAGCATTCAGTAGGATTATAATAATTGTAAGGCACAATCAGTCTGATGTTGGGTCCTTCAATTTCAATCATACTCTTGAACAAAGGATCTTTTCAGGGCCAAAGAGCCTGTGTACTGTAATTTATTATAAAGGCTACCTTCTCAGCTTCTCCTCTAGACCAGTTATGGCTAGAAGTATTTATGTCTTTAAAAGAGACCCCGAGATCACAATTTTAATACAATAACATGACAATAGCAGAAGATATGTTGAAAAAACCAGATGGGCACAGTGATTCTACACCAGTTGAATTTTTTAGCCAGAAATAGTCTGCTGTACATTTATTAACTTCCCAACAAACTGACTTAATGGCTGTCATCTTGGAGGTTGCCAGCTTTCTTGTTAGTACTGAAGAAGACCAGGAATAAGCCGCCATTTAGCAAAGGTATGGTAGAGTAAGCCACAGTTCATAAAAATGTTCACATGGGTGGGTATGCACATATAACCCTTCTGCCAGCAGCAGCCAGGGCCAGGTTCAATATCTAGGGGTTCCCTTCCATCCACCTAACACAGAATTGTCTTGAGTCCCACCCAATAACCTCTGAATTCACACTCCACTCCTGGTGCCTCTGAGAGGCAATGCTTCCCCATTCGCAAACATGGACACTGAGTGTAGAAAAGGAACTTTTAATAAGATGGAGGGAAGTAACCTGGCATTAATTTGGGAAAATACCCCAAACAGAGTTAACAAACACAACCATGAGTGAAAGTCCCACCCCAAGTAGGTTGGGCAATATTCTCTTCCTCTCAGGTTCTTCAGTCCAGCAATCCAAACGTTCCTGTCACATGCCCAGCCTTTCTCCGCATCCCACTCATCATTGGTGCCCTTAGTCAGGCCAGACCCTTGGGTGCATCTGCAGGGTTCATCTCCCATTCTGAGTAGGTGAGGCAAAGAAGCATCTTATTCTTGTGGTCGCTAGCCAGCCACCTGATCCCTACTGGCCACTCAACATGCCACCACCCCCTGCTGCTCCCACCGGCTCTGCTGTTCCTGCTGGCTAGGCCACCAGCTGTTCTGCTGCTCCCAATGACCAACTGCTTGCTGCTTCCACCAGTTTGTGGTAGATTTGGCTCTGGGCAAAACCTGGAGATTTCATCTGTCAGGGATTTCAGCTCTTGGCCCAAAGCACAAACCAGCTACAAGAAATTTCTGCATGTACTGGGAGCAGGTTGATCAGGTTCCTGCACTGCAGTGCAGCAGAGCTACCCAGCTGGGAGATACAGGTAGCAATTGGTCAAGTGCCCAACCTAGATGGCAATCCATCCACCAGCAGCAGCGCTGGCATGTCATGGTATTGCTACTCTTCCTTCTGTGTCACTGGTGGTGGCAGCATGGCTTTCCCAGCCGAGCAGCTGGAGAGTGGTGGCTGCCACAGGACGTCCAGCCCAGGAGTCAATGCCATCACCAGCAGCAGGACAGGAGGAAGCGTGGCAAGGTATGTTATTGCCACTTTTCATTCTGCACGGTTAGTGACAGCTCTACCTTCCAAGCTGGGTGGCCAGAGAGAGTGGGAGCCCAGCTGTGAAGTCAGTGCCAGCAGCAGCACAGAAGGAAGTGTTGTAAGGTATGGTATTGCCACCCTTCGTTCTGAGCTTCACTTGGCAGTGGCAATGTTTTCCAGGTTCGGTGGCTGACAGGAGCTGCCATGCCAGTCCCTAGGTCTGAAGGCAAGGAAAATCATAATTCCAAAGTCCTCCTGGACAGAGACCAGAGAATGAAGGACATGATTATAGCTGGAAACCCAAATACTTGGTGACCCTACTAGTGACCCTACTGCACTCCCTTTTGAGCTGGGACTGCCAATCTGAGAACTGCTGATTCCTCTGCAACCCCAAGGTCCAACACGGCCAGTAGTTCTCGGCAAACCTTTTCCCACAACTTTCATGGAAGTAGCTGTAAATTCTCATGGAAGTTCTTCACATTTTGGATATCTGCTAAGATGGAGGCTGAGGACCAAAAGGGAGGTCATAACAAGGAAAAGCCAGGTGAATGGTCTTTCAGTCAGGCATCAGCATCCCTTTCATTGAGTGGCCACATACTTCTTTGGACAAAGAAACCTGTTACTGACGCAGGAACAAAACTGTTGTGTCTCTGTGCTGCTTGTATCCGCCACAATGTATGCATCCTCCTACTAATTCTGTAGTCTCCTCCCACCTGCTGCTTCCTCCTTAGTTTCCTAGAAAGGCAAATATGAAACTTAGATGCTATGTTAGTGCAAAATTCTTCAGCCTGAGAGCATGGCCAATCTCAGGTAGACCAACCATGGGAGCCAAATAAAAAATCCATGAGACTGGCTTGAATAATGAGTTTAATGGGAAATAAACAAATAATTCATTTTGGGTCTTTTAATGTGTCTCTGCTTTCTGAGCCTTGAGGACACACTCATGTGATGTTTTTGGCTTTTTCTCTGCAAACCTGAGAACTTGAAACATGGTTTACATGAAAGCTGAGGTCCTTTGTTGTCATAGCTATGCCAGCACAGCCTCCTGGATTAGATGCAGCCAGCATGCACAGGAGTTCTTCCGTTGGCATAACAATAACACCTCCTCAAACAAAGCTGTCTTAGACTAGAAGCTTGGGCAATCATGCCTAGCAGGTAGAGCAGTGGCAGTCAGAGCCCAGGATTCCAAACCATTGGTCAGACCTGGGGTCAGGAGTCCAAGAGCAAGCCACAAGTCACATAGCCATGAGCCACATTGATTCAGACTTTAAGGACAGAAGGGACTGTCATGATCATCTGGTCTGACTTCTGGCATATGGCAGGCCACCGAACCTCATCCATTCATGCCTGTAATAGACCCACAGTCTCTGACTGAGTTACTAACATCCTCAAATCGTGATATAAAGATGTCAAGTTATGGAAAATGCACCATTTGCACGAACTGAAACCAGCAAGTGACCCAGGCCCATGCTGCAGAGGAAGGCAGCCGTGCCCACCCAACCTCCAGGTCTCTGCAAATCCTACCCATTGAAAATTCCTTCCCAGCCACAACACCGGGGCCAGCCAGACCACGACAGGAAAGAATTCCCAGAAGGGCACTTGAAGTGAGAGGAGGCATGCTGACCTGCCTTGGGGCAGTTAGTCACCCACTTGTCTTCAGTCCCCCGACCATCTTGGCCTGACTCTGGTGCGCACTTGGGCTGCTTCCTCAGACGAGGCTGTAAAAATCTATTTTGCCTCTTGTAAAAAGGCACAAAATCTAAGTACAGAAACCCAGACACCAGCTGACAGACACTTTACAGACCATATAGCCAGGGACCTTTAATTCAATAGCATTCCCAGGGTATTTTACTTCACAGCTGAACAGCTGCCACAGCTAGACAATCCCAGCTCAGCTAAGACTGGTGCTAAGTGAAAACCATTGTACGGTAAATTCTCAGAGAGTAGTGTTCTCGCCCTGCTGTCAAAACCCACCCCTCATTCCTGGGGTGTGCTGAATATCTCATGTGGCTGCCCACTGCCTGTTCCCCACCTAAAGCTCGGAAACCCCCCTGGATAATCAGTCAGGCCCTGGGCCATGGGAAGATGAGCCTGAGAGCGGCCACCATCAGGTGCAGAATACTCAAGCCAGCAACTAGCCCTTGGCCAGAGTATCTAGTGGGTTTGCCTCACCATGGGAGGCAGGAAGGGACAAAGCAGGGAGCAAAGAGGGCTGGAGAGGAGGGGAAGGAAACTGCCTGCAGAAGGGTGAGTGACAGGGATGAGAAATGGAGTTGAAATGCAGTGAAGCTCTGTGAAGATGGGAAAGAAGGCTTGGCAGCTGGGGCTCACTCAGAGATCTGGAGGCAGAGTCAGCCCAGCGGGGCCTGGCCAGTGGGTGGGGACTAAGGCGACACACTGACAACAGCGGTGGTGGATGCTTCAGTCAATTGGAGCATGGGGCCCTGAAAGTGCAGGGCCCCAGGTAGCTGATTGGTCACCTTGCCCTAAAGCCGAGTCTGCCCAGAAGTCTTCAGGGAAGGCTGACGGTGAGTCCAGTTCTTCAGCGCATTTTCCCATCACCCATGCCTCATTTTCCAAAGAGTTAACAGCTGTGGTAGCCAAGTCCAAAATTTCCATTAAGCTCGGCCGCTCAGTTAATAGGTTTGACTGAACTGACAATACATGGCAAAAGCCAGGAACCAATTATGTAAAGCTACCTGATTAGCAACTGGAAGCAATGCGTTAGAGTTCTGCTATCTCTGCGCAGCTGCAATGCTACCTGCTCTGAGCAGTGCGAGTGGGGTGTGCAAACAAGGGGACATCTCAGGTACTTACTTACTTATTTACTTACTTGTACTCCAAGTGGAGCATAGGTCAGCTACAAGTCTCCTTCACTTCACTCTGTCTTGGGACAAAACCTCCAGCTGACTCCAAGAATACCCCAGTTGTTGTCCTTCTGTCTCAGTACATTTTCTCCATGTTGTCCAAGGTCTTCCTTTTTTGCATTTTCCTTGCTGGTTCCATGTGAGAGCTTGATGGACTATGCTGGATGATGGTTTTCTGGGAGTGTGACCTAGCCATCCCCATTTTCTTCTCTTGATTTGAACGGCAGGTGGTTCTTGTCCCATTTTGTTCCAAAGCTCCTCATTTGTGAGACGTCTCGGGTGTTGTAGTTAAAATATGCTGTATAAATGTCAATGAACTGGTGTGGGTTTTATACGGGTTTCATAGGTGTTTCTAGGGGCACTTTCCCTGTGAGAACATCCCAAGAAAAATAACAAGTGCTTGAAACTTCATTAGCTGATTTTAAATCAAAAGTGTCGGAGTCTTCTTCAGCACACGGTCAGACCCGTCCTGCCCAGGCACAGAATATGCAGTGAGTAGGGCACCCGAGGACTTGGGGTATCACTGAGTCTTAATACGCATCTGCTCACCTATTCCACTCCCAGTTCTGTTGCTCTGCTTCCTCCAGAGAGGTGCTAGTTAATTTAAAAGTGAAGAGGCCGGCCAGGCCCATTAGCGGAACAGTGATCCTGTGAAAGAGCCATTCCAGGGGTAATGAAGCCATTTCACAGGCATTTGCCAAGCCCAGGCCTATACTGTCAGTTTCTGAAGGTACTGTGTTAGGCGACAGGCCTTTACTTTACAAAGATTTCATTGGTGTGTTGCTGAAGATTTTAAAACCACATCTCTAAAAATGATCGTTGTCCCTGGCTGCCATTGGACATAGGGGCAGCAGTTTATTAGCACTAAATCTGAAGGCCGGCCCTGCACACGGTGCTTGGAACCGTCGCTGGTGGCTGCGGGTTGATATCGGAATGCAGTCTCAGTTGCATGATGTAGGGGGAATTAGTTTAATCCTGTCAAGGCAAACTTTGCCAAAGTCGCGCAACAAGGCAGTGAGACTGCAGCTTTGAGCCCTCACATTGAGAACAACAGCCTTTTCCCAAGCGTCCCAATTCTACTGAACAACAGAAGTGAGGTTCCCCAGAATCAGCCTCGGATCTAGCTTCCCGCTCCAGACTCACAGGTCTGTCACACCTTGCAAAGGGCCTAATGCTCTCCTGAGGAGTGGTTCCCATCCCCATCAGCACTGTGCTCTCACTCACTCCAGAATGAGTTGATTCTAATTATGTCTTATTAGCATTTCTCTCCTCTCCTCGGGAATTGGGACAGACCAACCCAACATAAATCTGAATCCCAATTAAAAAAACACCCTCATCACACCCTCCTTGAAAATCCTATGGATACCAGCCTCTGGACTGGTATGCAGGGAGATGAGGCTGGGACCAGCAACCCTTGGCGGTGGAATATGCTAGTGAGTGTCTAGACACGGACCTTGCAATCTAGAGCCTGCAGAGAGGCCAGGATGTGGCTTGATAAAGACAATGGCTATGTAGAGGGATGCCCAAATAGATCCCAGGACATTACCCAACACATTTGCGATAGTTTAGCCCTAGCCCTGCACTGTACATTCTATGCTCCTCCTCTGAAAGATGCCACAAGGAACTTAGATACTGGGATCCTCTTTTTGTTCTGGGTTTTTATGGCAAAATGAGGTCGTGGCATGTGCTTGGTTCTCCACCATGCTGCTACAACACAGATAATAAATCAATGAATGATTAATAATAGGCATCCCGAGTGGTTGAATATCTTTGCATCCCACTGACCATGAAACCACCCAGTGCTAGAGTGGACCTATGTGTTAGCACCATGCACAGAGCCCTCACTCATGCTGCATGTGCCAGACATAGCCTCTGCTAATCTCTCCACCAATGCAATTACATTAATGTTCTCAGAGTGCAAAACAAATAAAAGAGTATCAATAACCTTTAGGAGGGTGATAAATACAGCAGTGACAATAAATAGCAGGAGCATGGAAATGCCTAATAAATTATAGTGTTGCGGAGCTATAGTTATAATGTACAACTAATGACTTCTTGCTGGTAAGGAAATTATAGATAAATTATACTCTGTTAGCGCATGAAGTCTTTATTGTTTTGAAAGCTGGAAATATTCAAAGGCCAGATCCTTTTCCGTGTAGTCACACTGAAGTCACTGGCTCCCTTCCCTCAGGTTGGGTTCTCACCCAAATATTGTAAATGTTGTTTTGAACACAACTTATAGTGAGGCAAAATGCTCAGGAACACCAAGCACAGCTCTCTGTTATTACCAGTTTTATCAGCAGCTGGGCCTTCCCCCCCCTCCCCGCAACTTTCAAATGTAATGGATGAGCAAATCTAATTCAACCAGATATCGAACTCTCATTGTCTGAGGTCTTGAGCCCTTGTCTGTGTGCGTGTAAAGTAACTCTGAGACGGGAGGAAACGCTCTTAATCCAGTGAGGCTGGCTTCCACTGTTACTGCCTTTTCATATGGGCCTATGCAACACCCAGCACAATCAGGTTCCAGTCTTGATGGAGGCCTCTGGATGTGATGGTAACACAAGAACATACAGTGTGCTCTGTGTTGCTGGATGGATAGTGAAAGTTCATGCAAATCAATAAGTTCATTCCAGCACCACAATGAGCATGGCAGAGTGAGTGGACACATGGCGGGAGACACCGCTAAATCCAATGAATTGGGTTTTTTTCCCTCAAAGGTCCTTTCCAAGCATCCTCATTTGGTGACTTGGGAATGATTGAAACGCATGGGAACAAGAGGACAATGGACTGAAGCGCTACTTTGGTTGTCGCTTCATCATCACATTGCAAATAAAACAAGCTGAGTAAGCTTTGCTTATCGCCAGTCTGTAAAAACAAAGGTTCTCAAGTTGTGATCCACGGTGCCAACTCCAGCTCCCCAGCTGACAAAGGTTGGAGGAGATAAAGTGAGGAGAGAAAGCAGAACCTTACATTAACCTTTGGGGTTGTTTTGCTTTGTTGGTATTACAAATGTGAGGAGAATTGGTCGGTGAAACAATAAATGGGACGGGAGGAGCCCATGAGACAATCTCTATAAGATGCAGACTGTGCTATGGCAAAGCTTGGGAACTTCTACCCCAGAAGGTTTGTTGACTTCAGTCTCTGTGGAGCTGGTTTTTATTTGAGAAAGACAGTTTCAAAAAGACTGATTGGACAGTGTGAAATGTCAGATAACAGAATATTACACATACTCTGAAGTCACTGCTGGACAGGTTGCTTTCTGGGAATATGATACCTGCCTGTTCATGCCTCTATCTGCTGTTTCATCATCCTGAATCTGCCACACGTGCTCCATACCATTCATAGGCCTCAACTTTTATTTTTCTTGAAGGGGTATTCCACCATGGCTCTGCTCTGAGGCCTCGCCCCTTCCCTGAAGCTCCACCCTCATGCTGCCTCTTTCTGGCTCTGATCCACCACTTCTCCTGAGGTCCCTGTCCTGCCTTTTCCTGTCCCACTCCACCTCTTCCGCTGTGGTCCTGCCCACTGCCCCAAGGCTCCACACTCAATCCACCTCTTCCTGCCCTCAGAATAGCTGACTGGTGGGGCTGACGGACACCCAAAGTTTTTTTTTTTTAAACTGCAGGTGCTCTAGGCTGGGAGCACCTAGAGTCAATGCTTGTGAACCATTCTATTTCTAGATATAAAGGGGGCACTCACCTCGCACTATGTAAGGGAAGTCTGGTAACACCAATGGTGCTGAGAACCTCCTCACAGCCAGACTGAATGGTGCCTGTGAGATGGTTTCATGCAGAGATGTGACTTCTGCCCTTAATTTATCCACACATATCAAACTATACCCAGAAGTCCTGATAAGCAGAAATCAATGGCATGGTATTGAACAATGCACGTGCTCTGTAAAAGTGGTGACATTATATTATTAGAGAGAGATCTACATTTCTATACTGCTCTTATTTCCTGCGCAACTAGACTCAACATTTAGGGTCTGACTTCAAGCCCTTTGAAATCAATAAAAAGATTCTCCCAACTGCATTGGGCTTTGGACTGGGGGTGTGAGTTCTATACTGAGAAGTGCTACAGGGAAGCCTAAGACTGATAGATATGAATGCCAGCTTTTTTATTACCAGCATAAATCACTGCTTGAGCCAAGCAGCTATGAAGTATTTTTCTATAAAAACAGAGCTATCCCATGAGCCTTCCAAGCTGTGAAATTAATATACAAATAATTAAATTGCTGAAATATGCCGATCACCTTTCCCATCTGCAATGGCCTAAAAATAGGCAAAAACAGCAGGGAAGCTTTATATCAGAATATTTATGAAATTCCCCATTTTCTCCATTTTTAACTAACCCGAACAAAGTGCATTTAGTAGCCTGCTACAAAAACAGCATGTTGCTTGAGAGATCTTTCTCTATTTAGTGTCTGAATTAAAATAAAATTCCTTCTTGATACAAACATTCAGAAAGTATCCAGGGTTGTACAGAATTGCACACACATCATGGATTCAAGTCTGAAAAGCATGGAGATTTGTCCACAGTCCATCTGAACACTTATGACCTCTCCACAACTGATGATCTCCCCACATTGCATTGCAACTCCCCAGCTCGATTCTAGCAACATCCAACCTACCTGACAAGCTCATTTTAACAACTTCTCACTCACCAGCTCAATAAACATGTGCTTCAAGAAAAAATGTACATGGCCGTCATTTTGGTCAACAAATAAATGACCAGCCTGAGAAAAGGGAAGTAACACAACTCTTTGTTCTGTGAGAACTTTACCTTCCAGTTGTCAACCAGCATAGTTTTATAAGTTCTTCTGAACGTTCTAGCTTTGAGGTACAATGGCATCATAAAATGGATGAAAATGGTAATATGAAAGATGTTAATCTGTTACGTAGCTGGAAAGTGTAGGGACTGGAGGTGCCTGGCCTAACTTAGTTTCACTGGGAAGTATTGATTATTCTGCCTTTCCTATAAAAGTAATTTGCAGTGTATTGAGGTAGTGTCAAGACAATGCATTAGCAAGGCGGCGTGGATATAGTGGTTGCTGAACATTGCATGTTGCTGGAGATCAGTCACAGACCTAGCTCTCAGCAAAGCTGGCTTGTGTCCAGCTGCCTGAATTCCTCCTTCTCGCATCAGAAAGAGGAATCGACCTGCACTGTGCTCAGTAACTGTTCATAAAATGTTTCAGTGCTGACAGCGCCAAAGGCTGAATCCTGGAAGACTGAATGCAAAATTCCAAAGGAACATCAGAAAGAGAAATGTAAATAAGGCCTGGAGCCTGCAGGATGCTGGGGGCTTTCTTTGTGACTAATGGGGCAGGGTTGGGCCTAAAACTTGCTTGGACTTCAAAAACGGGGAGGAGGAATTAAGTTGTGGGTTTGGATCTAATTCTAATATGAGGGCAAAACTCAAGGTGCTCCTGATTTTGTTCGGGGTGAACAACTTCAGTCCTCCTTTTCTCTCTTCCCTTTCACCAAAGGGTCATTCCCAGGCTGCCAATGCCCTTTTCCCTCAAACCAACTTCCTGATTGTTTCAAAATGTCCTAAACTCCTTGCTAATGACCAGGCAGAGATTTTGCCAGAAACAAGTGTTGCTCGCTTTGTGGCATTCAATCCATTTCTCTTCTTGAGGGGCCAGCACCCAAGCCCATGCAAGCTGCTGGAAGGAATCCCATTGACTTCAACAGACCCTGGACTGATGCTTCTCTGAGAGCCTCCCATCAGCAACTCAGATGCCTTTTTTGATGAGGATTGCTGTTCCTGTGCCTTCTGGCAACCTGACAGAACAATGCTCAAAATTAAAACTCTTCACTGTCTTGTGCAGTTGCCCAGAACAGTACGCTACATTTTTATTGTTAACTTGACTTCCCTCTTCATCTTACAACAAATTCAGATCACAAGGGCTCCTATTTTTTCTTACTATGCAATAATCTTTATCTAGGGCAGTACCTCATCTTCCTGTGTGCCTGAGGATTACATTTAAACATCCACTAATTGAGATTAATGTGCTCCATTCCCTGGTTCCTCCTTATCTAAGCAATGCAATGTGGTTCATGTTCGAGCTCATGTCTGATGAGGAGGATTGGATTCCTTACTTGTTACATCAACTGTCCCCAACTGGTGGAATACACTGCCTCTTAAACTTCATCCATGTGGTTTGGTTTTCAGACCAGAAGGAAAGCATCTATTGATCCCAGTCAATTTTGAGATGGCGTATCAACCTGCCGTGATCTGTTGGCAAGATCATGCAGTCATTTGCAAGGTGCTTTGTGAAGCAATAAATAACATCAATGATGTTCACATCCAAGAATCCTTGACTGTTAACGTACATTCAGATGGTTCTGTTTTGATGGCCAAATGTATCAGATTAATTGCTACATTTCCAGCCAAGGCCTTGAGAAGTGACTGATTCAATTGCAGGAAAGTCTAATTAATATACCAGGTTTCCTTGAACTCCCCAGTGACATGATGAAATACAGTTTTTTAGCTTTTTAAACAGGGCTTTAGATTTGATGGCTCACAGTAAAAAAAACCACACACAACAAAAGTGTGGCCAGTTAATGTTTCACAAACACGTCTGGATGATTTTCTGGTTCTTGGAGTTTCTAGACTGATGCTGAGATTTGACACAGTGGTTCTGGTGACCCTTACGAGGCCTGTGCTGACAGATGCCCTTCCACCTTTCTGGTGCCTAAGGTTTAGCTCTCATCAGCAATATTAGCATGCTTGTGCCACAGCCACTTATCTGGTTACTGTGCAGCCCTTACCTTACCCTTCTCTAGCATTTCTGTGCTTCACAGTGATACAAATGGCTTTTGGTGATGGTTAGATTGTGCTTCGAAACTTTCTACACTTTATCTAGCACGTGTGTGGGTGAACTTCTGCATTTGGACTGCCCACATGTCTCCATGTGGGATTAAAAACATTATGTAGGAGACTTCTTCAGTCCAAGGATTTAAATTTTTTCTCCTAAATTTGTTATCTCTAATAATGCCCATACTCTCAGTCGACTTAAATTTCCCACTGCAGGATTCTAATTAACTGTGATTGCATGATTCACTTGCTCCTAGCAAAATAAATCACTAACTTGCTGTTAAAAGACTCTGCGCCCTTGCTGCTATATTTATTATGGTAGCACTTAGAGGTCCCAAGCAAGATCAGAGCCCCTTTGTGCAAGGAACTGTACACCCACACAGTAAGAAGCAGCATCTGCCCTAAGGGGCTTCCACATTAAACAGACTAGCTGGAGGAAGGAGGAGAAGGGAAGTGACTTGCCCAAGGTCATTCAGCAGCTTGGTGGCAGAGTCAGAAGGTGACCATCCATCCCTTATTGAGCAGGATGGTCCCATATTTCAGGTGCAAAAAAGGCGCCCTGACTCTTTTTTTTAAACGGGACTTGTCCGCTTACTTGCCTGCCGCACCCCAAGCCTCGTGGAATTAAGGGGAGTGTGGGCAGCTGCCATTTCCCCAGGGCTCCCAGGGAGGCTGGCAGCTGAGGCTTCCCCGGGGCTCCCAGGGAGCACCGACAGCCGCCGACTCCTTCCCGGCTCCTGGGGCCTTGGAGGAGCTGACCCTCTCCCCCGTCCTGCATTTGGGACAGGGAGATACGGTCGCCCTATCAGAGTCAAGAACAGAGCAGAGGTCTCCCAAGCCTCCATTCCATGCCCCATGCACTGGGACACATTACCTTTCTTTGTTGTCATGGAAGACAATCACAACACTGATGCTGACTTCCATGGGAAGAGGCTGAAAGCTGGAAGCCTGAGTGTAAAACCTTGACATTAACAGGAAATACTTCATTAGTATGTTCTAGATTTGGAAGTGGTTTGAGCGAACATACAATAGAAAACCTGAAGCAGATTTGAATATTTTGCTTAAAATCCTTCTGAAAATCCTGCCCTAGGAATATAAATGTTAGCAACAGAGATGCTTCAGACTAGTTACTTTTCTCTCCCAATGGTGGAGTAGTCAATCAACAAGCCAAAGGCTTTGTCACAGAAAAGTTCAGTCTGGGCAGCTTGCAGCTATCTCCAAATAGCAGCCATTGTATAAGAGCGGTCAAGTCACGTATACAGCACCTTAAACTTCTGAACTACACCCCCCAGTACGCACAGAAGCGGCTGAAACTAGCCCTTAACCAGTTTTTTCCTGTGCTTGCTTTTGCTCGTGCAGAGAAACGTTGTTATGAGAACTTGCAGTAAACACCAATGAGATGTTAGCTTGGCTGTAGTTTATCTCGATGTTTGTATAAAAAGACCTTCAGCTCTGTATCCAGGCAGAGTCTTTGTACCAAGGTACTTGGCTCTCCTTTCTTTCTGCAGAAATAAAGAAAACTTCCTTATCCCTGTCTAGTTGTTATTGGCTCTCAGCTAGGCGGACCACATTTCCAGTAACAGTTTGAAGGAAGAGGCTTTTCTCAAATTGCTTTTAAAACCCTTGCCTGTAGAAGTGCCACTAGAATTCCATCACCTGACAGAAACCAAGTGTCTTGTTTATTTTGGCTATGCCTTCCATGTTCACTGAGAGAAAACAGAAGAGAGAGTTTTGAAATAGACAGAAAAATGGATGTCTGCAAAACATTAGGGCAGTGGCATCTTCCATGCTCCTCCTTTGTTCTTTGTGATTTCATCATTCCCTCCCTTGATAATCACTCAAGACATCCCCCTGGTCATGCTGTGTTAGCAGGGAGTTTTTAATCATATGGGCATGTTTGACTGATGTCTCTCCAGACTTGTAAATCAAACAATATTCTGGTGGTGTTCCCGGTGTTCGGGGAAAACTCCTCCCCTGGTCACCAGCAGGGTTTAAATTCCAGATTTTGAACACTAGAAGTCTGAGCTAAAAGAGTAACCCATTAGCAGGAAGCAGTATTAGGCTTCCTCCTTCGTGTGCCTTGCTACAGATGGACTCAGAATGCTTAACTGAAACATGGAGATACACTTATCTCATAGGGCTGGAAGGGACCTTGAGAGGTCATCAAGTCTAGTCCCCTACCCTCACAGCAGGACCTATCCCTGACACATTTTTTTTTAAATCTAACCTGTCCCAGACACTTGAAAGGCCCCCTCAAGGATTCAATTTGCAATGCTCTAACTATCCCTCCCCTAATTATGGTGTTACACAAGCATAAAAGCAGAGGGTTACAGTTGTCTGAGTTGCTTCTGTCATTTAATGGGAAAGAACACGAGAGAAGCCAAGGAAAACGTCAAACTTCCAGAAGTATCAGAGAGGTAGCCTTGTTAGGCTGTGTCTTCAAAAACAACACGAAGTTCTGTGGCACAGGTACCTCTCTGAAACTTGTCATCATGTAAGGCACTGCATTTCACCACACTGAATGATAAATTTCCAGAAGTGTTAATCTGTGGGCATCTCTCACCCCTTTTTCACAGCTAATTATTCCCACAGGACTCAATGCAGAAGTTCTGGGATCTCAATGCTCAGTAGAAGCACAGAAGTTATTCTCAGCTTGACTCTGTTTACACTTTTAAGGGTATGTCTTCACTGCAGGGAAGATCGTCCAGAATTCAAATTAGCGCGCTTGGTAGGGATGTGCTAAATCAAACTCACAGGGGTGCTGACATCAGTGCTGGTACCCTGTCTCTCCTTAGGACTAACTAGGAGCAAACGCTCCCATCAGCCTCCCTTACTGGAGACAGCACAGAAGCCCGAATGAAGGTACATCGAGTCTAGCTACATAATTAATGAAGCTGGAATTGCATACCTTAATGCAACCTTCCCCTGTAGTGCTGACCTGCCCTAAGTTTAAAGCGCTGCTGGGGCAGCACTTTACCACAGTTGTGTGGTCACAGCACACTGCACTGGAAGAGTTCTCTCCCACTGCTGTAGGTAAACCACCTTCACCAGCGGAGCTGCTGGCAGCCCTGGGAATCTAGTCACACTGGTGCAACAACTTGCGGCACTCAAAGGATGTGTTTCACACCCTTGAGTGAGAAAGTTGTAGGGTCGGAAAGAGCAGTATAGATAAGCCCAAATCATCTGCTCTCAGACTTCAAAAGGAACACACCAACCACTTTCTTACAGTTTCATCCTTTGATCTGGGCAGCTTTTCATCTGTATGAAAGAGCCAAAAGCTGAGCTCCCAAACCCATTGAGTCAGACCTTGGTCAAAGAGTTAAACAACTGTTCTGACAGGACAAGTTGCATCATGCATCTCAATCCAAGGTGCATAAGGGTGAATTATTCTTATCCGTGAAAGTTATTCAACCTTTCACCTGCAGCCTCAAGCATGAGTTTCGGTAGGTGACTTCCTTCTTTCTCAGAGGGGCGGCAGGTGAACTGAGATCTGGGGCCCATATATTTACTGGCGTGCTTGAGGAAGTCGGAATTCTATCTCCTTCAAGCTGAGGTGAAAGTTGGCTGTCTCCTCATGCAAATCCACAAGGAAATGATGTATGGTGGTATCAGGAACTGCCTAAAGGGTATATTTACTGTAACCCAGCCACCCAATATGAAAAATTGCTAGTCATCCTTATCTGCACTTAGAACAGCATAAATTGTTAGACAGACCTGAATCAAATCCCAATTGCAGTAAATGCAATATTTAGCCCCTGAAACAAGAATGGGTTGTTGCAGATTTAGGGATTTACTTTTTATTTGATACAGAGCTTTTTGGCATGAGGGGGAGAAAGGGGCTCTCAACTAGTCTGTTTGAAAAGCCATTTTTTATAAAATGAGGTATATGCTAAGAGTAAGAGCTGTCATTGATACTCTTTGATGAATAGGATCATAGTCATTATTTATAATACACAACTCACAATGGGGACCAGAAACTGCAGCTGATGTTAAAGAATTGGTTCTTAATAATCTTCTTGCAGCTTTACTTATGCAGTGAATAACAAAAGAATATATGTTTATATTGGAGGAAATTAAGTTTGGAAAACTACTTTCAAGCTGTCATACCTTCTTTTAATATTTTAATGAGCTAATTTATTTTTATATCTATCAGAATGGTAAGGAAATAAACTTAAGGTCTAATCCAAAGCCCATTCATTTGATGTCAGTGAAAAGACCCCCACTGATTTCAAAAGACGCTTAATTTATTCACATGGCTATTTGGTATGACTGCCCTTCTATGTGTGAGTATTACAGGTTGAACCTCTTTAGTCTGTCACTCCCAGCAACTGCCTGGTGCCAAAAAAGAGAATTTGCCAGACCATGGGAGGTTAATATTGTCTAACAGCATTACCAACACTGCCACTGCTTACTGGGCTCTTAGAAGACCTTTGAGGCAAATTAGAGCTAAATTACAGCACAGAACGCTGAAGGCCAGGATTGGTGGCTATAAACAAACTTTATGGGACCATGGGAAACGTGGCCACACCCATGATAAGTGGTTGTCTGGCTAACTAAATTATTGCCGGGTTAGGGATGTTGCAGAACGAGAGAGTGCCACTTTAGGGAGATTCATCCTGTACTTTAAGCCCAATTTGTATGTAGCTCTCTGGATCGTTAATTATTCTGTTACCTGTTATATCTGTTCTGTGGAAACGGATGTGTGTGAGATCTGTGTTATATTTCCCTGATGTTTTCTTAGTAGAATTTCTAGTTTATTTTACTTCATGTATAGGAATTATATACCACAATCACTGTACCTGTCCCATAACTCTTTTGTATGCCAACGGATAGAATTTGGAAAACAAAGCAGACAATATCTTTGCATGCGCTGATATATTGGCCAGTTATTTTTGGAGAGGAGTTTCAAAGCAATCCAATGGATTTAGGAGCCCATGACTTTCAATGGGAATTGTTCTACTTTATTTTTCAGTCTCCATATTAATTTTTACAATATTTCTTTAAAATGGTCTCAATGTAAACATGAAATCAGTGAAAGTTTTCCCTTATCCCCCATGACGAAACACTTATTTCTGGCATTACACCAAGCTATAGTATGAGGCTGCATCTGTGCAATTTTTTTTGCCCCTGAAGAATAAGGTGGAAATATTAACAGCTGTCATAAGCAAAACATTTCTTTTCATGTGACACATTTGGGTTACAAAGAGCCTTCTACAGAGAGATAGCTGTAGGATACCGTATAATGATCCATTTCAGCAGCACAAGGTGAGGCCCAGAGGAGAAGGGAAAGAGAACATTCAAATAATTTAAAGATAAAACACCAAGGGGAAGTGGAAGGACATGAATGAGTTAATGGTCAATACTACAGTGTATCTCTTCTGGAGTAAAAGTGTTTCTTATTGCTGCTCTGCTGAACCTAACCTATTTTGTCTTGTCTCCTCCTCCTGTCTTACTATCAATTTTCCTTTCCTTATCTTTCAAATTCTCTGCTGCAAAACTACTCCTGAAAAATACCCAGATGAACTCTAGAACAGACTCTCAGGTGTATCCAAAGCCCTTTGTTTGCCCAATGAGTCACAGGTCACATCTTTTTGCCTCCTGTAGACTTTTCCTCTGAGTCTATGACTGGCTTCTGTGACCTTCAAGAGCCCTGTGTGCTTCTCGGTGCGGGGGGGGGGGGGGGGGGGGGCAACGAGCAAGCTGGCTTGTAAGGGGGAGACTCTGTCTGGCTACATTTATAGTCCCAATAGACAGCCATTAACTGTCTGTGTTATCTCAGTTCTGTTTTGTGGGTGGCATGGATCCCAGCTCAGAAAGCTGAAAGAGTTGTCCAGCTCAAAAAGAACTCTCCTTGGCTGAACTGAGAAATAGCTAGTCTAGATTTTATCTGGATGGAGGTCCAGGAAACAAACATGTTCGCTAACATGGCAAGGTCATGTGGTGTGACGTTTTCTCTGGGCCAGCCAAATTTATTCTCCAGCGACTGGTGCAATATGGAATGGTGTGACGAGCCCTTGGCACATATGCCAAAATGGTGTGTTCCATTCAGGATGCACATGGTCTGCTCTGCACATGTTGAAAGATGCTGATGTTTGCTCCTGGGTCCGCAGTATGCAGGAATTCTGTCGGCCTGCTAATGACTGGGGGTGGCTAGTTGAAAAGCACAGGGCTATTTTCTGAATAAATAGGTAGAGGGAAACACTCAGGGGGGTTCTTACTGTTTGGGCGTACACGTGCTCCATCATACGCACATCTACATCCTGAGCAGAGAAAAATGTTCCGATCAAACCTTTACTCTTGAGCCTGCCTTTGAGGTTCCCTACATTTCACCAACTCAGGATCAAGATGTTCTGAAAGGAAATGCTACAAAATGCCCCTCAACAGCCCTCTCCCTATACAACAGCTGTGCCCAAACCACAGTATACCCTGAGCTACCATTAATTGCCATACTGTCTTTGAGAGAGCCACCCTGCCACATCTTCCTAGCTGAGATCCCTCTCAGAGCCTTCTGTGACATTCTGTACCTTGGGTGAGCACTGTAGAACCCCCATGTTCCTCATCAGTATATAGTTGTGATTTTGCATATAAAGTGTGTTATGTGAGGTGTCAGCGGAAAGGTCTGACATATGGATAGAGAAATAACTTGCATGTTAATATTGTTCTGCTTTGCAAAGGACAAGGGTTTCCTTCTTTCTATTCTTTGTCCACAGTGTATGGAATAAGCAAGTGCAAGATATCCATAATAAGCCTGTCTGGAATTTCACTTTGTGCTCTTTGCAATCTTGAGGTTTAAATTTTGTTACAGTGCTATGCCCCAGACTGTGCCCACATGCCTGGCTGTGTCTAGCCAGGAAGAGGAAAAGTACGTACAATAAAATTCACTTAAAAGCACAAGAAGGCAGAAAGTAAAAGTCTGCTCCGCTGTTGTACCGGCGTCACTCTGCAGGCTGGTGGGACAATGGTCATTTGCTATACTAAGAGGTCTCTAAGAGTCTTTAAAAGGCCCCTATTTCCAGAGCATGGAGCCCCGGCCTATGGGAGGTACTACATCTTGGCTGACACTGAGGACTGAACTCGAGACCCCCTACACTTAACACTTGGGGGCTGCAACTCTATAGCTGGGACCATGGCCTGTATTTATCCTTGTCAGACTATTGCACAAATGTATTGTTTGGTCTCCCCGAAATGAATGGCTGTTTTTCCATGGACTTCCTTAGGGTCAGGATTTAGGTTCCTATTCGGCATAGCAATTGACATTTAATCATGTGCTTGCATTCCACTGCAGTCAGCAGGGCCAAGATCCCCCATAGGACCTGGGGCAAAGTGGGAGGGGGCCCCGGCTCCGTGTCCCCAGAAGGGGCGAGGCCAAGGTGGAAAGGGTGGGGCAGACAGCTGTTTGCACCTCTTGGATCATTGCTCCTCCACCCCCACCGCTTCCTTCACAGTTGTGCGCAGCAGCACAGTATGGCAGCTGCAGGATTTCAAAAGGGCCCAGAGCTCTGGCTGCCACCCCTGCTGAAGTAGCGGTGGCGGCAGCTGGAGCTTCGGGCCCCTTTGAAATGCTGGGCCCTGGGGCAACTGCCCTCTTTGCCCCCCTGTCGGCAGGTCTAAGTGCAGTCATAGGGATTTACGCACATGCTAACAGTGTAGTTCTTCGCTGAAACAAAGCCTTGGTCCTCGTATCTAACACTGCTATCGGGGTTCAACGTTTCTGTTTGGACTGAATTCTGGCAGTTTTAAAAGCAATTAAGCCCTCCCTATACCACATGAATAGCTATATACCATATCACACGCAAGGGGAGTCCATTTATCAAGACTTCTGCTTTCCCTTCAAAGCACTGTAGGACATAGACTGTCATAAAAGGACTAAACATATTTTTACACCACTGTAAAATAACTATCTGTCAGCCGGCATTTGTAATGCTATTTACGGTCTTATCCCCGCACGCTCACTCTCTGCATCTTCTTTCATCTATATGTCTGCTAGAAGTACAGTGAGGAGCATTTTTAAGCTCTCCCAAAGGGTCCCTGTAATCTTTCCTCACATACCTTTCACAAATTTGATCTATGGAACAGAGAGGGCCAGTGAACGAAGCAATCAACATTATACGCTGAACATTTTCATGACTAGAGATTTGCCAGTTGTTTTGCCAGGCAGGAGAGAATGCCAAGTCCTTGCTAGTAAATTTCACTCTAGCCAATTCTTCAGGGCCACTCGAGCTGAGAGAGGTCCTTGAGAGCAATATTTATTTGACACCCTTCTCTATCCTATTAAACTGATCTCAAAGGCTATTTGTAAAATATCGCTTCTTTCTGGTGACAACAAAGGTGTACAGATGTGCCAGGGATGAACTGAGAGTTACATATACAGATTTTGTTTTCTTGCAGATGATTGGGACTCATGTATTGTAAGAGGGTTTTATACTTAAAGAAGCTGCCACAGAGAGGAAACCTTTTTCAGACAGTAAAAGACCTTTGGACCATTACTTAGTATAGAAGTTTGTTATCAATGTTTGTTTTGTTCATTTACAGAGTACAGGTTGAACCTCTCTAATGTGGCACCCTCGGGACCTGATCTGTGCCAGATGACAAAATTTGCTGGACCACAGGAGGTCAAAAGCACCCTTGGGAACTGACCAGTGCTGAATGAGAGAATTTGCTGAAGCTCGAGAGATCTATATTGTCTGGCAGCATTACCAACACTTCTGCTGCTTCCTGGGCTCTCAGAAGACAGTTGGGGTAAATTAGAGCTAAATAACAGCACAGAGCATGGAGAGGCAGGACTGGTCGCTGCAAACAAACTTTATGGGCCCATGGGAAGCTTGGCCACACCCATGATAAGTGGTCATCTGGCTAACTAAAATCATGCTGGATTACAGATGTTGCTGGATGAGAGAGTTCTGGATTAGAGAGGTTCAACCTGTAGATTGATATCTCAAATCCATGACACTCTTTAACATTCATTTCCAGAACTGTAAAAGCTTTCCTTTTACCAGGTGTTCATAACTGCGAGGCACGCGATGCAGATGTCAAATTCAGGGATTACTGCAGCAGTGACTACAGTTTTTCACCCTGATTACATGAGAAACAACTCTTTTGTGCTAGCTGCAGTTGTTCCAGTATGAACGGTGAGTCAAGGAAAGGCCCAGAACAGGGACAGGCCTGTACCTCCCACAGTTCCCCAGCTAGCAGGAAAGCCACGTCCCAGGTGACTTGAGGCCCATTATTTGCTTCTCAGAAATGTCATCAGCTAATAATAAATTCACTTCCTGTGCTAGAACTCCATTACTGCTTTTATCTTAGTGAAGAAAGAATGTGAGATCACGGTTCATTTTGCACAGCCTCCACTGGCACTTTATTAAAGAACTCCAAGATGGGCAAATGTTAAATACAAGATCCAAGTCGTATATAACTAGAAAGCTACTACGATTTCAAGAAAGTCAAAACTTAATCAAACCTCACTCTGAAAATGTCAGATGATGTACAAAAATAAGACGGTGATAATTGTGGCACGACAGTCAGCAAATAAACAGACATGTCCAAAATGCAGGATCATTTCAAACAGCATGACAATTCCAAAGGCATTTAGAGAAGTGAGGGTTAGGGAGCTAGTGGCTTGCGAGCATGAATTAGCTGTGCTTTTTAAGATTCCCTAAACCTCTTCCTCTCCATCTTGCAGTGCCGTTGCTATTTTTAACGGATTCTAGCAGATTTTCCACAACGTCCTCTTCTGTAAGCAATATAAATATCAATAAAAGCACTATCATTAGAT
This sequence comes from Carettochelys insculpta, assembly GCF_033958435.1. Taxonomy (NCBI): domain Eukaryota; kingdom Metazoa; phylum Chordata; order Testudines; family Carettochelyidae; genus Carettochelys; species Carettochelys insculpta. Next base: position 45,326,087 of record NC_134147.1, on the reverse strand, counting down.
AACCTTGCTGAGACATCCTGCAAAGGCAGGGGATGTGTTGCATCACGGGAACATGGGACACCATGCCTGACTGCAAAGTAACCTCTAAAGAGCCACTAGAGGTTAGCCAGCCTCTGTCTTGGCTCTGCTGCAGTATGGATGTCATCATCTGGGGCCAGCTTCGTCAGGATGCAAGATCAATCCTCTCTCCTGGCCTCATTTCTCTCCACAGCGAAGAATGTCCACTTTATTATACACTCTGTCCTCTTTCCAGGGGACAAACCAAAATGACTTATTCCTTGAAATAGTGTTCACCACTAGCATCACTCAGGGAGTGGTGACCTAGCATTTAAAAGCAAAAGAAATACAGGTTGAACCTCTCTAGTCTGGCACCCTCAGGACCTGACTGGCACCAAACGAGAGAATTTGCTGGATCAGGGGAGGTCAGTGTTGTCTGGCAGCACTGCCAACACCTCCGCTGCTTACTGGGCTCTTTGAAGACATTTAGGGGTAAATTACAGCTAAATAACAGCACAGAATGCTGCAAGCCAGGGCCAGTGTCTGTCAAAGAACTTTATGGGACCACAGGAAACTTGGCCACAGCCATGATAAGTGGTTGTCTCGCTAACTAAAATCATGCCGGATTACAGATGCTGCCAGATGAGAGAGAGAACCAGACCAGAGAGGTTCAAGCTGCAGTTTTAGTACTGTTTGGGCTCTTCTGTATGAATTTATTGCTGTTAATGCTTTCTAGTTAGAGATTCTGCCTGTTGCCCTCATCTTTTTGAGGAATATGGTATATGATCTAGAATCCCCTCAGAAAGCTGCGGATAAATAAATACCCTTTATATGCAAGACTGTTAGCAAGCAAGTTGCTTATCTGATATTTAAAATGTTATGGTTAGGTAATGTATGGCTTCCACTCCAGGAACAGTATTTTTAAACCACAGAAGCTGCCCTTTGAAAAAGTAACAAGCTGTCTTATATAAATAGAAAACAAAGCATCAAAGGATGATCCAGAAATTAGCTTTGAATAGATGGAACAAAGAAGACAGCTAAGCTTGTGCAACAAGAGATTAAAAAATAAAAGCATCACAATGAATGAAAATGTCTGTTTCTCACTGGTATTGACAGACAAGGTTGGTTGAAATGAGGACTGAAAATATACCAAAAGTGTTTTGCAGTTCAGCTTGCTACCATGGCTATGCACACATGGTCACGTTCACCTGCTCCTGAGTAGACAGTTTTGGTTGGGGAATGACACATGGTTTGGTGGGGACGGAATCCACCTACAACCTCTAGGGGGAAACTCCATCGTCTCTCCACCTCTACAGTTTCAGTCCACGGTCTGGACTTAGAACCCATGACCCTTTGATGGTATATTCCCAACATGGGTTCTGACAGACATTAATAGACCAGTCCCTGTTCTGGGCTTTTCCTTGACTCACCATCCATATTGACACAGAATGTAGAATGTAGCTAGGGCTCAAATGACTCTTCTGGTCCAATAACAAGGATATCACGATCAGTGGAGCACACTGGTCACAGATGTCTCTGCTAGTTACTTCCACAGGTCAAAACTCTCTAATCCAGCACCCTCCAGACCTGACTGGTGCTGAACGAGAGAATGTGCTGGACCACGAGAGGCCAATATTGCCTAGCAGCATTAATAGCACTTCCACTGCTTACTGGGCCCTTAGAAGACATTTGGGTAAATTACAGCCAAATAACAGCACAGAACACTGCGAGCCAGGACTGGTGGCTGGAAACAAACTTTATGGGGCCATGGGAACCTTGACCACAACCATGATAAGTGGTCATCCCACCAACTAAAATCATGTCAGATTAGAGATATTGCTGGGTGAGAGAGTGCCGGACTAGAGAGGTTTAACCAAAACTAAGAATTAGAACAAAAAACCAGTCATGTATCACTTTAAAGACTAACAAAATAATTTATTGGGTGATGACCTTTCATGAGACAGACCTGGATCTGAAGAAGTGGGTCTGTCCCACCAAAGCTCATCACCTAATAAATTACTTTTTCAGTTTTTAAAGTGCTACATGACTGCTTTTTGGTTTTGATAGAATAGGGACTAACACGGCCATCTCTCTGTCACTAAGAATCAGAACGTTTCTGAGATGTTTCTGTTGCACTGCTGGTGGAGGAGACTCCCTGAGAATCGCTTTCCTCAAGCTTCTCCCTCAGCTCTATTCACACCAATACCATTACAAGAAACAAGCAAATCCTGATGAATCCTTCCATTGTTGTGGATTAAAACAGAGAGGTTTTGAATGTCTGAGATTTCAAAATATTTTTAACAAAAACAGGAATTCTGAGCTTCTGCCAGAATGGAGTTCTGCATTTCAAGTCACTTTAGGTGGCGGGGGAGGGGTCACCAGGCTGCAGCATCCCCTACTGCCACCGTGCTGTCATGGTCACGAGGCAAGCAGCGCCTCCCACTCCCCTGCTCTCACTCACGAGGACAGCTCTATGCTGAGGGGGTGGGCGGTGCTGGAGGGGCTGCTCTTCTCCCCGACTGGCAGGGCAGCAGGGACAGGAGCAGAACTGCTAGCAGCTCCTCTGGCTGTCGTACCCCAACTCCAAGTAATGCAGGATGAGGAGAGTAGGGAGAGAGAGTGGCTGGCCAGTGCTGCAGGCAGGGTGGAGTCGCATGCGGGAGTCATGTAGGTAGGTCGCACCTCCACCCTCAGCTGGTGTGTCCTCCCCTGTCATACTGGTAAGAATTGTTGTTTACTTGCACTGCTGCCTAAAGCTCATGACTTCTCGGCAAGCACAGCGGCCTGAGGCAAATCCCACTGAGGTGTGGCCTCAGGCACACAGCCCTGCAGCACCTCTGTCTGCTTCAGTGTGTATCTGCTGGAGACACCCCGAGAATCACTGCTAAACCCCGCTTCTCCTTCTCTGGGCAGACTCGTTGTCTGTTTGCTCTTAGGCTGTGAGCAGGTGCATCAAGTGTGTGACCCTGGCCTTGGGTCTGGGAAGAGCATCTTCCCCATTCAGTGGGTCAGCCATTGTCCCAGGTTGTTTATCCAGAGTTGTCTTACCTCTGACCATTGCATTGCTTTCCTGCTTCTTTTCGTAACAGCCCCCTTCAAGTTGACTCCAGTCAGGCAAGCAGGTAAACAGAGTCACATCATCATAAAACCAGCACAAACTTCTCTCTCTGGTTCTTCACGGACACATCTCTAAAAGTCACGCTCTAGCTAAGCCACACAGCATTGGGTTTGATGCAGGAATGACTGGGTGGCACTCCATGTCCTGTGTGATGCAGGAAGCCAGAAGATCATAAAATCTCCGAAGCCAGGCTTGCCTCCACTGTTAGTTACCATAAGTTCAAGTACATGTTGGCAAGGGTAGGAGATTTAAAAATCTGTCCTTTGCCCTTCCATAGACCTTTTCCTTTCTAAACCATTTTACAAACTTTAAGTTACTCTCATAACTCCTGTGTGATATTGGTTTCTAAGTATTCCCCTGACTATTATCTATCTAGCCCCACTGGCATGGAGGGAATTCAAAAAGCTCCTGGCGTGATGGTGCTTGTATTCTCCATGAGCCGGACAGACATAACAGCACCTGACAATAGACAATGGAAGAAGAGATGATGGAAAACAAAATGGAAACATTATTGGCAGCAGGTCAGCTCAGGTTTGCATTTTGTAGCTGTTATGACCAGAGACACCCATCTATTCCGAGTCCCTGGAACCAAGGAAATAGTCAAATTGGGGTGGGTTGGATTTCCCTGGTTTCCATCTATTTTCTGCTAAGTGTGTTTTTTAATGTAATTAGAAATGAGTCTGAGATGTCGAGTTCAGATGCAGCAAAATATTGTACACACGAATGCAAGTCTCTTGGTTATCTTTGATTTTTCCAGTGGCTTTGGCTGGTGCAGACAATCAAAACTACAACAAATAGGGCGTTCATTCACTCGGTTTGCAACGCCTCCTTCTCATTCTCCCCTGACTGCCCTCGCTCAGCCTGAGACTCTCTGCTGGGAAATGACATTGTTTTTCATTGGTTATCTACTTTCAAAATGCAGGGAAAAGAGCTAGAGCTGGTGGATTGAATTTGCACCCCAACAGAAGAATGGAGCTTAACAAATGATGCTATTGTCTACATGTTCTTGGGCTTGCTATAAATAGGGAAATTCCATAATCATCATTAGCCTATTTGTTTAAATTCAAAAGTAGAGGGATGGCAGTTCCCTATTAATGAAAAATCTCTCCCCTGTCATTCCCCTAGAGGAAACTAGCACATTAGCTCCTATTTTAGGTATCACCCCCTCCTCTCCTAGCTTTCTTCCTTCCTTCCTCACATGTCCATTGCTGTAAATAGCTTGCCAGGCCAGAATGTGTTCAGCATACTAAACACAATGGCCACAGCCTTGTACTCCTGTCTCACAGAGGAAAACCAGTTGTGTGTTAGCACTTTTGTTTTATACTAAGCCACAGTTGTTTCAATATCACTTCATTTCTTACACATAACCTGGTAATAATTAATTTTAAACCAAGCCTCAGAGTTATACAGCTCCAAACTAGTTGTGTGGGGGGAGAGGTGTTTATGGGGGTTATAACCTGAATCCAGATCCAAGGTTTGGGCCAAATCCTCAATTGATGTAAACTGGCAGAGGCCCACTGAAGTTAGTCGAGATATGCTGATTTATACCAGCTGGGCTGGTTATTGTGTCTGCTGTCTTTCTCTGAACCAAAACTCTGGATTCTTATGTCCCTCTCCCACCTTAACGTATTTGTGGGGAGGAGAGGAATTAAGATCAGTAGCTCAGTTTTTCAGCTGTGTTCTGGTTCTGAAGGCCCCGGGATCAGCATGGGGGTTAGTGATGGGCAAACCTTCAATGATCTGGAGCTGGGGTTCAGATGCTAAAGCAAAGCTTATCCTGACTATAGCTGGGCAAACAACAGCTTTCCAAGCCTGAAGACTCTGTTGTGGTGTCAAAAAACTTCCCTCCCCAGTCAGAACAAAACATCCACAATTTTTGTGAACTAGAAATGCAAAAGTTCAGTTCAGGTCTATTGAAATATTTCATTTGATAATTTCAAAATTAAGCATTTTAAATAACAGATTTTAATATTATTTTTGCTCTAATTAGGTTAAACTTCTAAGCAAAACATTGTTGACCCAGAAAACCAGATTTTCCTTCACTTTAAAGGTGTCCAAATATATTCTTTTGAAACACCTGAAATAACATTTCCAGCTATTTTTTTTTTTTGGTACAAGAATTTTGTCACAACCAATCCTTTCCCATGAAAAGTTTAAATTTCAATGAATCAGCATTTGATAATAGAACCATGTTTTGTCTGAAGATTCCCAACCAGCTAAGAGCCAAATCCAGAGCTTGGATACTGGATTGGAAAACTCAAGGTAACATTCTTCTGTGTTCACTCCCAACTGGAAATACAATAAGGAAAATTTTTCTTGTTGAATTTTGAAGGCTCCAGTGCAGATCCTATCTGAAAGTCAAAGGAGTGCAAATGTGAACAAATGAGACGCATTCTCTGAATATCACTGATTGGTACCAAAATGTAGAATATTTTATTGAAACATTGACTCTTCCATGATTTGAAGGGGGAGCAACCAGGGTAGGTGTTAAGATTTTAAAGCTAGAGGAGACATGAGGAGACAAAGCTCCTTGCATACCATGCAGTGGTTGTTCCAACATTACTGTATCCATGTTAAACCTGGACAACTTACAAGCATTATTTGATGACACTTGAACAATATCAATGCCGCCTTAGGAGAATCCTAAATATCTTTTGGGAGAATAGACATATGAGAACAAGTGTCCTGGAAGAATGAAACATGACCAGCATTGAAGCCATTATCATTCATCGACAGCTTCATTGGACTGGTCACGTTGCTCAGATGTCTGATCAGCGCCTCCTAAAACAGATTCTGTTTTCCAAGTTGGAGGATGGACAGAGGAGCACTGGGGGTCCAAAGGAAGCAATATAAAGACATGCTGAAGGCACACGAGAAAAAATGCAGCATTGGTATCAACACTTGGGAGAACCTTGCCCAAGACCATCACCAGTGGAGAACAGTAATCCATGAGGGGGTGGAGCAATTTGTGAGGTCCAGTGCAGATAAGGAGAAGTGAAGAAGAAGAAAAGAGTATCAAAAATTGCCCTGGCCCCCTCAAAACAGCTACCAACACATTCCCCTTTGGTGATAAGACCTGTGGCTTCAGAATTGGGCTGATCAGCCATCAATGGACCCACAAATGAGAGGGTGACGTGAAGACATCCTACTTGTTATTGAGTGACTGCTAAGATCTCAGGGAGGATTCCAGAGACTGTGCAGATAATTTAGCTAAATCTTACCCATTAGTGAGTAACACTATCTTGTACTTCACACCCATTTATGAATAGCTCTAAACTTCTTTTTCAAGCACTCCCGTGCTGCACAAATGTCATAGATTGCTGAGATAAAGCATTCTTCTTCTCAGAGGTGTCCCAGCCTTAACACACCAAGTACAGAGTGTGTGTCTGAGCATGAATACATGTACAGACTGAACCTCTGTATTCCAGCACCCTGGGGATCTGGCTGGTGCTGAACAAGAGAATTTGCTGGATCACAGGAGGTCAATATTGTCTAGCAGCATTACCAACACTGCCATTGCTTACTGGGCTCTTAGAAGATATTTAGGCAAATTACAGCTAAATAACAGCACAGAACACTGAGAGCCAGGACTGGTTTATGAAACTGCAGGAAACTTGGTCACACCCATGATAAGTGGTCATTTGGCTAACTAAAATCAAGCCAGACTACAGAAGTTGCCAGATGGGCGAGAGCTGGATTAGAGAGGTTCAACCTTACAATGAAGCACCACTTCAAACGTGAGGCTTTAATATAAGCGTTATAGGCAACATGTCTTAAGTACATAAATTGAATCCTATGTGTTTTCTGCATTCCATATATAGCTGATATTTATGTTATAATGCAAGGGTGGGCAAACTACAGCCTTCAGGCTGGATAGGAATCTTCAAGCCTGTGGGTGTGGCCAGAAGCTTGCCATGACTTTCAGGCAGGCTCCCTGCTGGCTGCAGCCCCAGACTGCTCAAAGTGGTCAGCTGCTGGAGCCATATACCTCTCTGTCCCGGCCAATGGGAGCTGTGATGATTGTGTCGGGCTGGGCGGGGGGAAGCATGCAAAGTCTCCCCCTCTCCTCACATGTGGTGCATGGCACAGAGAGGTGCATGGCCCAAGCAGCTGGCTGCTTTCTCCATATCCACTGAAGATAGGACAGTAAGTAATGGGCTTAGACAATGGGAAGGGAGTGCTAGGTTAGATAGTAGGAAAGCTTCCCCAAGGTAAGGGTCATTAAGCTCTGGAATAGGCATCTGCTGGAGTTTGTTGAACTCCCGTCACTGGCAATTTTTAAGAACACGCTTGACAAGCACCTGTCAGGGATGGTCTAGTTCTACTTAGTCCTGCCTCAGCACAAAGGTCTGGATTTGATGACATCGTGAGGTCTCTTCCAGCCGTACAAATGTAGCATTCTGTGGAACCACAGCAGGATACGCTAACTGAGATCTGACCCATTATTCCTGCATCCAGAAACCAATAATTTAATGTATTCTTTTGAGTAAAAATGTATCATCGAAGCCAGTGTTTCTTGAACTTTTTGAGACCATGGAACACCAAACAATAATATGTTTTATGCAGAATGCCTATGAAAATTTTCTTCAAAAAATTCTTGTTAGAACAAAGAAACAACAAAAACCCCAAACAGCAACATATGCAGCAAAAACAAAATGAGGTGATTTAATCAGGTATCACAGCAATGAAGAAGTAACATTGCATTTGGTTTTACTAGCAGAAAACATGTATCAGTAGCGTATGTTTCCTGTCGCTCGTGGCACACCTGTGAGTTGTTCATGGAACACCAGTGTTCTCTGGAACATAGTTTAAGAAACAGTGCTCTAGTCCATCTTAGCTTGTATCTTCCCCAGAAAGAGGCTGATTCTGCCCCCACTTAGTTATACTGAGTAGGACCTTACTTTGTGAGCAGCTCTATTGCTTTCAGTGAGAGTAAAAATGTCACAGAATTGGAACCAATTAAGGCCAAATTTTCAAAGCCAAAACTGAGATGCAAGTGCTCAGTGCCTTTGAAAATTTTCTTTAGGTACTAAATAAAAAGGATTTAGGGGCCTGCGTTTAGACACCAAACTTTGCATGCGTTGGCTCAACCACCTACATTGAAAGGTCATAGTATCACAAGTTCCCTTAATGACTAGGCAGAAGAGTCAGGAAGAGCTGCTGGCAGACATTGGTATCAATTACCTCATGCACTGTTGGAATGTAGTTCACACTTCTATTGCTATTATTTTTCCTTCTGAGCTAATCTGAAGTTCATCTTTATGCTTACTCAGGAAATCTGATACATTAGCAAGCTGCTGCAGCTCCAGAGTAAGAAAGACAGATAAGATTCAAAAAGAAATTAGTAACTCACACATACGTACACCTTGCCTATTGCTCTTTTGTTCATGGGTTGTGCTGCTGCTGTGTATATGAGAATTATTCCCAAAAAAATAAACATACAGACGTTATTTGACTGCGCAGGAGTTTAAATAAATATACATGTGCCTCCTGGAGTAGATTTAGCATTGTGAAGGTGAACCTAATTTGGAGGTTCTCATGAGTTTCAGTTAATCTGAAACTTGCTGCCCGAGGCCAAAAACATTTAAATGGGTCAGGAATAATTGTCATTATAATTTTGCATGTAAACGTTCCTTTTACACAACAGCATTTGTTTCACTGTGATGGTTGATTTGTCCTGACAAGCATTGAAATAACTATTTGAATTATCCTCCAGAACAAGCACTTAATCCACTTCTAAAAATAGTTTGTGTGTGGGATTGAGCGAGAATGGGATGAGGTTGGACACTCACTGAATGTGTCCGTCCCCGTGTTTGCAGAAACAGGAGGAATTTTAAATACATACATTTATGCTCCCACAGCTTCAGGGGACAATCATCTCTTGAAAACTTGTGCCAAGTTTTTCAGCAAATTGGAGCTTGAATTTAAGCTCCAAAATCCACATTAAAGCACGTAAACAAGTGATTTAGAGCCTCATATTCGCCACCCCTTTTGTGAAAGCCTTACTCTCACAGTCTCTTCAGAGAGCCTAGCAAGGATTTGCCTCAAAGAGGCCACTATGGAGCTGCCAAGAGATGCTCAGCTCCCCATTCAGTACCACTGCCTTTAAGTGAACGTTACCTCTTTCACTAGTAAAATCATACAGGTAGGTGTGCTATATTGAAAATAAATAACAGTCCTAGCTTGAAGCCATTGGAGGTACTGGGACATCTGGCTCATGGAGTTGAATTCCTAACCCCCAAAGGTGAATAGCCATTGATGGGCCTATCCTCACAGAAGTTACCTAATTCTTTCTCAGTCCACTTATTCTTTTAGGCTCGATCACGTCCCCTGGCACCAAGTCCAGCAAGTTGTGCATTGCTTGAAGTACGTCACTTTTTGACCCAAGTTAAATTGATTTGAAGACACCTTGGCCAGCTCTACAGACAATAAACCCAAAGTAATTGGTTGGTCTTGATGATGTGCAGTGTGCTTCAGTTGATCAATGGTTTCTCATGCACCAGCAGCAGTGAACTGGAGCACAGATGACTTTTTCTTCAATGACTTTGTGAATGAGTCTGCGGATATAATTCTCCAGGGGATGCCAGTGGACTGAGTGTTAGTGACTGACATAAGTATCAAGTGGCAGTTGTGCATTTTTTGGTTTTAAATGGCTGATATGCAGAATGTACTGGGTTATGACAGTGGTGGAGAGAGAGCAGCTTATGTACTGGAGATAGGAAGCTGCCTTCTGGATTTGTCTAGTTCACCCCAAGGCTTGCAGCAGTCACCACAGCTTCTGGTGCGAGGGCCAGCTCCATTAGGGGCAACAAGAGAACAGGCCGAGTCGATATCAGCCATACTGCAGATCTGCAGAGGACAGGCAAGGAGTAAGGAGTGGAGTGTGGGAGGGAGAGTTACCAGTAGAGTGTAGCACAAAGACACAGATGGATGGAGGTGGCAAGTGAAGGAAGGGGGAACATGGGAGGCTGAGCTGCAATGGATGAGCCGAGAAAGGAAGATCAACGAGAGTCAGAGAGAGGAGAACCACGAGCTGGGTGTGGTGTAGCTGAGTGGCACATTTGTGCTCAGGCAGATGGATCGAGCAGATCACAGGACAAGGACGTGCAAGTGTTCCTGAATGGAACATTTTCCAGGGAACGGGAGACTTTTTTGCACAATATGCAATCAAACTGTGGAACTCTCTGCCACAGGAAAACATGGAGGCTGAGGACTTAACAAGATTAGAAGAAGGAGTAGGCTTTTATATAGATAACAAGAATGTCCAAAATTGTAATTAATACTGACAGATGTTGGAAGGAACATTAGCCTTGTCAAGACTTATGCCACTCTCTGACTACCAGAGACCAGAATGACACATAAGACGATGGGTAGACTATGTCCCATCTTTCCCTGCAGCTTCTTATACCTTCCTCTAGATCAGGGGTCTTACACTCATTTCACCTTAGGACCAGTGCTGGTCCTTAAATCTTCCCAGCGGACCAGGGGACGCTGCTCCCTGGCAGGGCTCGGGGGGGTGTGTCTCTGCCCCTCTCTTCCACACACATCCCCAACCTCACATGCTGCCTTTGGGAGCACAGCAGGCTGGGCCTGGGGCACTCCGATTCCTGCCTCTGTGGTGAAGCCAAGTGACCGGGCTGGCCTGGAAGATGGCGACTGAACTGTGTAGGCTGCTGTGTCGTTCTGCTTCCCTGCGGCTCCTGCTACTGCAGTGAATGTGTTTGGTGTGGGGGAGTGACCCCTCTTGCTGCCCTACACAAGGCTGCCTGGCAATCCCTGTTTCTCTTTGGGAAAAGGGTTGGGGGAAGGATTGTATTAGGGGAACAGGGACGAGCAAGGGTGGGAAGAGGCAGGGCAGGGCAAGCTGGAGCTGGGCTTGGTGGAAGGGTACAGATAACCCCCACCTGGGCTGTGCAGGCTCATGTGCTGGATTGTTGAACTGGTCAGCCCCTAGATGGTCCTTGGGCTATGAGTTCAAGACCCCTTCTTTAAAGCAGCTACTTCTGCCCATTGTCACAGAGAGCACTAGCCCAGAAGGACCTTGGGTCTAGCACCACAGCACTTATCTTTCAGAGGGTGCAGACCTGCCAACTCCTCACTGATTTTATCTGTGTTTTGGCCTGTTCCACTCACTCAGTTTCATACCTAACATGGCTCAAGGCTGGGAAGTTCTCCATGTGTGCAGTCCTGGCTTGGGTGGGTTTTAAAGACTTGTGGAGATTCCTGCATTAGTTTCTTTGGGCTGTTTATAAGAGCTCTCAACAGAGTGCGCAAACTCACTTTTCACTGTTACTGCAGGAGAGGTTTGGCTCTTATTTGCAATCTAATTAATATACCTCGCAACTGTGCCTATCTCTACCCTTCCCTGCTTCAAACCAAGAGGGTGGAGGGTTGTAATGTACATCTGACTTGTTTGATTTCTCCACCATGCTATATTTTGCTATTTCTTGCCTCGCACCCTATTATCACGAGTCTTAAGACAGAACTGTCAATAGCACATTTCTCAGTGGAATTAAATGCTGCTAACCACTTCCTCAGCAAGAAGCAACAGCGCAGTCAAAGAATAGCATTAGTATTAACACAAAGAGTCCTAAACAAAGACTCTGGAAGCAGATGGAAAGACCTGTACCTCTTTTACTCTATCTACATTTTTACACTGTGCAAACCCATATGGTGGAGATAGTTTAAGGCTCAGCAGTTTTGATCCAGGCCCAGGGAAAAGGTGATTTTCTCTTGACAAGTTATTCTTATGTTCCCAAGTACTCTAGACTTCACAGAAAGGCGATAGATGGCAACAAGTTGCAAAGGGGTCAGGTTTGGGCTTTGAAATCAGACTCACCTCTACCAAATATTGTTTAGTTACTTAAAAATCATTACTGGTAAATGGCTTGAAAATGGTTTATAATGTGAGGAAGCACACCAAACATTTTCAATGTCCTCATCTTTTCCCAGTTCAATCTCTTGCAGAATGATCTCACCTGATAGTGGCAGCATATGAAGCTAAGCTACTGGGCAGGGAAGGGGGTGTATATATTAAGAAATGCCTCCTTCCTTCAAGAGTTTTACGTGCTTCTGTCAGCTCAGCAGTCACTTACTTCCCCTGCAATTTGCTGCTGTGACACTTGTAGAGTGGTCTCACTGACCGTTATGGACAGAGGTGTGCATTAGATAAAGTCTGGTTCACAGTGTCTCCAGTTGTTGTTGAGTGAAGGCCAGAGGCAATGTCCCTTCAGCACTTTACACTTATGTGGGCACTGTCAGGACGCTAGAGAAGAACCACGTTGGTTCACCAGAATTCCTGAACCATACCTTCCCTCCCACCGGCTTTATGCTCCTGCTGGAAGGTATCGCTTTTGACAAACAGAAGCAATAATTGCATTGCTCATTTTATTTTTTTTTTCAGGTTTGCACAGGGAGAAAACAGCCTTAGTCCAACCTCCAGGCACTCCCTCGGAAACAAGCTGTAACAGCCAGCATAGCAGAGAACTCCTTCGCCTTCCCCTCAAACCAGCTCCCAGCAAACCCTACTGTCTCCGGCAGCATAAACAAAGGACAACAGACAGCAGCTATTACAAAATGTGGTTGGGGAGCTTGTTGAAGTGCTGAGGGTCTCTCATGGAGCAGGTTCTGTTTGTCTGTGTTTTTATAAAGCAGCTTCTTGGGCACGAGGTTACATAATTCCATTTCCATAGGCGAGAAGGCTACAACCCAGGCCAGCAGCTCCTGAATACGAGGTGCTCCCCCGACGAATGCTCAGATTACTTTGTCACAGAGGTCCTTGGCCTTCCCCTGAGTGTGCGTTTGGAGCATCAACTTTCCCAGTCCTACGTCATGCCACCACACCACCATCCCTTGTCACGCCACACACAAGGGCTGAGCAGGGAGTTAGCATCTTCTCTTTGTAGCTACCCGGCTCCTTACGCTACCCACCATTATCTCCATTTTCCAGAGGAAGCAATGGCAAGTTCAAGTGACCTCCTCTGGGCCACACAGCAGGGCAGTAGCAGACTCAGGTCGACAGACTCCCATTCGCATGCTCTTCTGGCTCTGTATCAGCAGTGTGCCTGAGGGTTTGTAACAGATACTCTGTTTAGAGCTTTATTTATATTTATTGCTCTCTAGACATCTTGCTGACCTAAAAAGCCACAAAAAAGATACAGCCCTACACGTATCGACTTAGCTATAAAAATTAGTTAGGATACATGGGGGTGATGATGAAAACTTGGAGAGCAGTCGGCAGCTTACAAACAGTAAACCTTTCTACTACTGTTGGACACAGTAACCCTTAACTATCTGCATTAGCAGCATTACGTGTGGATCACTGCAGGAGACCCGTTTGATTCAATCTTTATCAAAGAAATACCGGGCTAGAAGGATGGTGCTTTGGTTAGGGTACTAACCTAACTCTAAGAGGACTGACGAGCAAGGACCTTCTCTGCCACAAACTTCCTGGGTGAACTTGAGCAAGTCACTTAATGCTTTGGTCCGTGCACTGTAAAATGCCACCATACAAGCCTGGTGAGAGGACAAATAGATTAAAGAGCCTTGGGGCTGGCCTGCACTACAGTTAGATCAAAATAAGGCAGTTTATGTCAACTTAACTATGTCAATGTCTACACTACAGCCTTCCTCTCACTGATGTAAGTGTCCTACTACACTGACATAATAAGTCCAGCTCTACAAGGGGCATAACACTTATGCTGGTGTCGTTACGGTGGTGTAGTTGTCATGTCCCTTATATTGATTTTTGGCGATCTTGTCAATTTCATGACCCAGCAGAGAGTAGGCAGCAGGAACGGGGAAGCCAGGGCAGCTGGACCCTGTTCCCTGGGGATGAGAAGCCCTAAGCAACTTCCCTTAGTTCCCGGCCGGGAACAGGGAGGGGAGAAGACACTGGTGGCTTCCTCCACTTTTATCAGGGAATGAGGAACAGAGGTGGGCTGCCTGTTGGAAGCCTGGGAGATGGTGGGACAGTCAGACTTCCCACAGGGAGCTGCCAGCATAGCTGAGAAACTGGTCTCCCAGCTTCCCACACTGCCTCTCTTAGGGTGGTAGAATCACTCCAGTGAGCACATGCAACAACAGTAGAAAGAGAGCAGAGCAGACATGCACCATTGCTGTAATCACTGCAGTGGGCAGAAGCCAACTTAATATAACAGTAACATACATTTCTATTGTAGACCTGCCCTCCAGGACTGCACTCACAAGGGTGCTGTAGATAAATTGCTCCAGTTAATTTTCACTGGTAGAGATATTAATTCAGGTTACAGCTGCCCCATCCTTAGCTATGCTACATTGTTCAAGTTTTTATGAGCCTTTCCGTGGCTATTAATCTTGGCACATTGGATATTCAGCACAAAATTGCCACAGTATGTTAAAAGAAGAGCATGCTCAAGGAGGAACACAGTCCTGCAGCATGCAAGCTGGAGGAGTTTTCCTGCAGCGCCATGCAGTATTCCAGAACTGGGATCCCTACCATGGTTTTTTGAACTGCAATGCCAATGGCATAAGTCCATTCATCTCCACTTGACCGGGGTTGGCGGCTGCAATACCGAAGTGGCATGCTTATATCAGGAAGGCAAACATTAGACAAAGAGTTCTCTTTGGAGAGAGTCACACTAGGAGCTAATATTCTCCTTAATGAAAAGTTACAAGAAGTTAGTGATGCCTTTTTGAGCCAAATAAGGATCTGAGTCGAAATCCATTTAAGTCTTAGAATCACAGAACACTAGAACTGGAAGGGACCTCGAGAGGTCATCAAGTCCAGTCCCCTGCCCTCACGGCAGGACCAAATACCACCTAGGCCAGCCCTGATAGATGTCTATCTAATCTAACCTGCACTTAAATACCTCTGGTGATGGTCATTTATTCCAATGTTTAGCCATCCTGACAGTTAGGAAGTTTTTTTGTAATGTCCAACTTAAATCATCCTTGCTGCAGTTTAAGCCCATTGCTTCTTGTCCTATTCTCAGAGGCTAAGAACAGTTTTTCTCCCTCCTCCTTATAACACTTTTTTAGGTACTTGTAAACCGCTATCATGTCCCCTCCCAGTCTTCTCTTTCCTAAACTAAACAAGCCTCGTACTTTCAGTCTTCCATCATAGCTCACGTTCTCTAGACCTTTCGTCATTCTTGTTGCTCTTCTTTGGACCTTCTCCAGTTTCTCCACATCCATTGTAAAATGTGATGCCCCAAACTGGACACAATACTCCAGTTGAGGCCTAATCAGCACAGAGTAGAGCAGAAGAATGATGTCTCATGTCTTGCTCACTACACTTCTGTTAATGCATCTCAGAACCATGTTAACTTTTTTTGCAACATCATCCACGTTGTTGACTCATATTTAGCTTGTGGTCCACTATGACCCCTAGATCCCTTTCTGCAGTACTCCTTGCTAGTCACTCCCCATTCTGTATGTGTGAAACTGATTATTCCTTCCCATGTGCAGTACTTTTCATTTGTCCTTATTACACTTCATCCTATTTACTACAGACCGTTTCTCCAGTTTGTCCAGATTATTTTGAATTATGACCCTATTCTCCAAAGCAGTTGGAACTCCTCCCAGCTTGGTATGACCTGCAAATTTACCAAGCATACTCTCTATGCCAATACGTAAATTGTTGTTGAAGATATTGAACAGAACCAGTCCCAAAACAGACCCTGGTGGAACCCCACTTGTTATGCCCTTCCAGCTTGATTGTTAACCATTAATAACTACCCTCTGAGAATGGTTATCCAGCCAGTTACACACCTGCCTTATAGTAGCACCATCTAAGTTGCATGTACCCAGTTTATTGATAAGGAGCTCATGCAATACTATATCAAATGCCTTACTAGTCAGCTGGAATCTTTCCATTAATTACAGTGGGGTTTGGATCCAGATCACAGTGTGCTAAGTGCAGGTGCTTAAGAGTACCAGCCCCCCTCGCCACGGTGGAAGGAAGAAATAGGATGAATGCAGTCAAGCAGCAAAATGAGAACGTTAAGGTCGCATGTTGGTGAAGGAGTGTGCAGTTCAGAGAAGGGGCAAGGGTATTGGGACCAGCATTCAATTTCCAATCCCCTTCGGAATTATCCCAGCCATTTCTAGCCTGTTTGTCATGCTTTATTTTCGCTGTTCGGCCAGGGTGAGCTGAGCTGGGAGCATAGCTTTCTTTCTTGTACTTAATCCATTCAGTCGCTGATTGAATTCCATTTGCCTTGGGGTCTCACTTGTGCGCTAAAGAGCTGCAATATTGGATGGCCCCTGTTCTGAAGTATCTGAGCTGGTCACTAACTTTAATGTGCCTCCCCTCACACGCACCCTGTGAGGTAGAGCAGTGCTATTCTTCCCACTGTGCAGAGTCACAAAGAGATCTACTTGCCCAGGGTTACTCGGGGTGTGACTTGTCATGTATCTACATACATGCAAAGGCATTCGTTCATTGATGGAACGTCTCCTTGTGGCCAGGCAGGTGGTAGGAGCTGTCTCCCCATATGTACTGCTGGCCAATAGCTGACCTGTGACTTCTCTTCCCACGATTTAGCCCTCTCGCCAGGCTACACCTTTGCCCATCCTTTCTGGAGCAACAGATCCCAACCCACCTACAGTCCAATGGCCTTGCAGCAGGGCTTCTGCCTGCCTTTGTTTTACCCTACTTTTCTTTGGGGCTGGTAGAGGAATCTTGCCAGGCTCCCTCTCCTCCCCAGGTTCCAGCACAGGGACCATGTAAACAGCAGCTACGGTTTCCCCACTCAGGCTCCTTGTTGCCTCTCTGGGCTGCTTCCTCCTTCCTTTAGCCACAGAAAGCGACTGAAGATTCTGTCTCTGTGTCTCTCTCTCTCTCTCTCTCTCTCTCTCTCTCTCTCTCTCTGCAGTCCCTTTCTGTTACAAACTTCCTGGTTTTGTAATCACCACCCAGCTTCTACCCTGCTGGGCTCAATCATCTATTACCCCGGCCTTCTTGCTTTCTCTCACAGAGGCTTCCATGTCTTAAACTGGCCTTTCAGGCCCGCTTTAGCCCCTCCAGGGCCTGTGTGGGGTACCCATCTTGTCACAATATAATATTAAAGGTAGTATTTAAATTACCCTTTAATGTAATCCAAAAGTCAAAACAAAACTGAAGTAAAAAAGCAAGATTTTCCCCTGATGAGAGTGACTCATTTTTATCTCAATGAAATGATTCAGTGCCCTTGAAGCAAACTGGGTTGGCAGTCTCGCGTGGACAGCTTTCCTGCTGTTTATATGGTAGGACATGGGGAAAATGGGGATTTTTGCTCCTATTTGGAATAAAGCACCTATCAAAACATTGGCATTTCCTGCAGAATGGACACTCCAGATTACAAGCAGCTCTAAGTCTGGTTGGTTCCTTACACTTCTACACTTCACCCCGGTGCCAATGGGCCAGGCTGGACCAGGACAGGACAGGACAGGACAAGCTGTCTGTGCTGTTTACGGCCTGTATGAAGCCTGCAGGCAGGTGTGGGAGAGGGGAAGTTTTCTGTACGCCGAGCACACCAGGCAAGTGAGCTCACTACAGGGCTCAAGCAGGCAACCATGGAGGGCAGGATAAGGGAAAAGAAGAGCGACATCTGAAGTAATGGCTGCGAAGGGAGAGCATGGCAGGTCCACAACTTAACCTCAGCCCATGGCCTGGCATTTTGCATTGCCAACTGCTGCACCCTGCTCCCACAGAAAGCCCATTTTCTCTGGCATTAAGGAGGGGAAGTGACTTTTCAAAGGAAGAGAATCTGAATTGCTCATTTAAATCCCTCAGGGCACGTCTATCCTTACGCGAAGAACGATGCTCCGGAGGTCGAGCTTTGGGGGTTCAGTTTAGCGTGTCTAGTAGGGATGTGCTAACTTGTACATGGCGGGCACTCCTGTTGACTCCAGTACTGCATAAAGAGTTCCTCCTGTCAACCTCTCACAGTGGGGCTGTGCCAGGAATTCAGCTTAAGGTACATCGACTCCAGCTACACAATTCTCAGAGCTGGAGTCACGTATCTTTAAGTCGAATTTCTTTTGTAATGTAAACCTAGGGGACTCATATTGGGGTGCTACAGTTCCTTAATCCATCCCGTATCTCAGGAATGGCACTGATCAGCTTAAAGGGAAAATCAAACCTACGCCAAACAGTCTATAATAATTGTGGCAGAGTAGGTGAAACCTGTTGGAAGTTGAACATCACTTTCAAACAGCCTAGAAGACTTTTGATAAATCAGTGAAAAGCAAAGATCTTCTGTGCATGTGATCAACATAGATAAACTCTGCCTGCATTTTGCTCTGCTTGGATATTAACATGGCTAATCCTTTCTCTGTCCCCGTGCAATGGCTTAGCTCTTTATTTCTGTGTCTCTGAGATGTCTGCTGAATGAATACAGTCGTTATGGTAATATATAGCTTTGCAAGTCCTTTTTAATTTACGTTTCTTCCCAAATCCAGACCTACTAATCTAGCAATTCTTCAAACTGATTGACATTAAGTGGGCTAATGCCACATGCAGTGATGTATCTGGTCTGCTGTGCAGTTCTGTCAAACGATTTGTCAATCACATTTACGTTGCCTTCTGTTGTCAGGGTTAATTTGTTTGCTTTAATCTTTGTCTTTCATTAAACCTGAGCTACTGCAACTGTTTAAGTTTATTTGGGTATAGAATTCTGCGTCCTTTACGTATCTCCTTCATTTTGAATGTAACTTTTATTATCTATTTTGGGACTGTATTTGCAGCTCATACTACTTTTCTGAAATCTTCATCTTAAATGTGACTTATGTACTTTTTAAAAACAGATTCTCAGCTACTATACATTTCATAGAATCATAGAAATGTAAGATTGGAAAGGACTGTGAGAAATCAGCTAGTCCAGTCCCCAGCACTGAGGCAGGACTATTATCTAGACCAGGGGTTGGCAACCAAAATAGCAAGAATTCAGTAAAAAACTCAGTAATTCAAAAACTGCAATGCATGTCAGTATGAGATGGTCCTTAATAAATCATGTCAAACCATACTTTTTGTAACCTGTATTCTAAGAACAGCACATAGTGATTTATAATGTGATACATGTTTACTTCAGGATGTTCAAAAACTTTTTACATATTCTCTCGAGGTTGCATTGTTTGTTGTTGGTGAATTCCTCATTGCAAATGAGACATAAAGGGAACCCAGGGGAGCTTCAATATAAATGGGAAGAACTGGGCCATTCAGTTTGGAATTCTCTTTTTTCAGCTTCAATTTTCCTCTTTTTTGAAGCCATTCCAGCCCCACTTGAATTACGCCAATTTTACTTCACATTTAATTTCAGTTTTGTTTCTTAAAATGGGTGTTGCCCTTCATAGCAGGAATGCCACAAACTTCCTTTTCCTTCTCAAAATCAAGGCTTCATTAGCAACACGATCAAAACACAGATACAGTATCACATCTCACAATGCACTGTATATACTAAACATTTCAAGATCACACATTGTTATTTATATGTGAATTGTTCATTGTTGGGTTTTTGGATATTCACAGCTTATTGAAAGTAATCAAAAAGGTTTCTTTTTATTATTATTTTACAATTATAGCACTGGGAGCCACAAAGAAATCCTTAAAGAGCAGCATGCAGGTTGCAAATTCCTGATCTAGACCATCCCTGACAGGTGTGTGTCCAAACTGGCCTTAAAAAGCTCCAACGAAGGCAATTCCACAGCCTTCCTAGGTAGTTTCTTCCAGTGCTTAACTTCCCTGACAGTTAGGAAGTTTTTGCTAACATCTGACTTTAATCTCCCTCTCTGAAATTCAAGACCATCACTTCTTGTCCTGTCCTCAGTGATTAAGGAGAACAACTTATCATCGTATTTTTATAACAAGCTTTTGTGTGCCTACAGACTGTTCTCATGTCACCTCTCTGTTTTCTCTTCTCCGGACTAAACCAACACATTTTTCTCAATTTTTCCTAGTAGGCCATGTTTTGTAGATCTTAATTCATTTTTGTTTCTCTCTTCTGGAGTTGCTCCAGTTTGTCTACATCTTTCTTGACTTATGGAGCCGTCACCATCTGGGCAGCCCTGCCAATGGGAGCAGGCAAAGGGGGCAACTCTACCCTCAGAGCCTTTATTCGGCACTGGTGAGGCCTCATCTGGAGTAGTGCATCCAGTTCTGGGCCTTCCCCCAATACAGAAAGGATGTGGATGCACTGGAGCAGGTCCAATGGAGGGCAATGAAAATGATGAGGGGGCTGGAGCACATGACCTGTGAGGACAGGCTGAGGGATTTGGGCTTATTTAATTTGCAGAAGAGAAGAGTGATCGGCAATTTGATGGCAGCCTTCCACTTCCTGAAGGGGGGCTCTAAAGAGGATGGAGAGAGGCTGTTCTTGGTAGTGACGGATGGCAGACCAAGGAGCAATGGTCTGAAGTTACAGCAGGGAGGCGTAGGTCAGGTATTAGGAAAAACTATTTCACCAGGCGGGTGGTGAAGCACTGAAATGTGTTACCCAGCAAGGTGGTGGAATCTCCTTCCCTAGAGGTTTTTTAAGTTCCGGCTTGACAAAGTCCTGGCTGGGATGATTTAGTTGGGGTTGATCCTGTTTCAGGCAGGGGACTGGACTCAAGGACCTCTTAAGGTCCCTTCCAGCTCTAGGAGTCTATGATTCTATAAAAGGGCCTGGGGCTTCTGCATGCTGATGCTGCTACTGGGGCAGTGGCTGGAGTCCCATGCCCTTTAAATCCCCACTGAAGTCCCTCACAGATCACTCCAGCGCACCAGGCACTGCTGAGGGTTGTGGGGGAGGAGGATGCAGGGTGTGTGGCGCAGCATTGTCCAGGTGGTGCCAAGGGCTGGCTGCCCCGACCTCACCCTTTCTGCTCAAAGCTCCAGCCCTTCCAGCAGCACAGAGCCTCCCCTTCTTGCCCAAGGGACTGGCTAGCCTGTTGGCTCCCCAGTGTCTGGGCTATGCGTAGTCATGCCTACTGTTGGAAGGAAGAATTCAGCTTACTGGATAGAGCAGGGGTCAGCAACACCCAGCATGGGTGCCAAAGGCCAGAACAGGGGATTCAACCAGATAGAGAGCTGGGGATCAAAGCCAAAAACTGGAAGCCTAGAAGTCCAGCAACTCTGTCATCAGCCCTGGCATTCTAAACCTGTCCTCCAAAGTGTGTGCAACTCCTCCCAACTGGGTTTCAAATTTTATATGTGTGCTCTCTATGCCATTGTCCAAACCATTTTAGAAGATATTGAACAGAAGCAGACCCAGAACACATCCTTGCAGGATGTCACTCAACATGCTCTTCCTCCTGGATTGTGAACCTCTGATAACTACTTTCTCAGAATGCTTTGCCAGCCAGTCAAACTTACAGTAGCTTTGTCCAGGCTATATTTCCCTAGTTTGCTTACTAGAAGATCATGTATCACTGTATTAAAAGCTCTGCTAAAGTTAAGGTATATCATATCTGTTGCTTCCCCCTATTCACAAGGCTTGCTGCTCTCTGACATGGTTGGTTGACATGATTTAATCTTAACAAGCCCTCTTAAGTAACAGAGAAGTAGCTGTGTTAGCCTGTATTCTACCAAAACAAAAAAGCAGTCATGTAGCACTTTAAAGACTAACAAAATAATTTATTAGGTGATGAGCTTTCATGGGACAGATCTGAAGAAATGCTCGAAAGCACATCACTTAATAAATCATTTTGTTGGTCTTTAAAGTACTACATGACTGCTTTTTGGTTTTGCTAAAATCCCTCTTTACTGTTATCACCTTATTATCTTCTAGGTACTTACAAACTGATTCCTTCATGATTTGCCCCCTTGTATTTCTGGGTACTGAAGTTAAACTGACTGGGCTATAACACCCTAGTTGTCCATGTTCCCCTTTGTATAGCTATGTGTATTAATTCAACTACTTCTCCTGGCTGGGGCATCCCTTGACTTGGACCTTCTAGTAAGAGAGTGATTCTTATACCAGCACCCTGTGAGACCTATGTAACTGTAATCATAGCATATGGATTCATCTTGCTGAGGTTTCTGGTTTCTTTATTTTTAAAGGAATTCTGGATCCTCCTGAGCTTCTTCTAAACTCCTCGCCTTTGTTTTCCATGCTGTGAAATTGGAGTCCTTGGGCGAGGCATGCTGTTATACAGAATGGACACCAAGGGCCAGGTCAGTTTGCAGCAGAATTGACAATCCGCTAGCTCACAGCTGAGATCACTGAGATACACTGAGTGACAGCTGCATTCCCGAGAAGAGGCTCATGCCTGGTAAATGTGTTTGAATTCTCTGATGACATTACATCACTGGTAAATCAGTATAAAATGGACATCATCCATCAGGACTTCAGGGAAGCGTTTGACACTGAACCATGTGGGACGATTTATAAAGTAAAAAAGAAAACACGGAGAAGCAATTTATATTACTTACAAATCTGATTGGCAACATACAAGAGGGGATATCAGCAGCAAGTGCAGTCCAAGGAGAAGAGAGAGAACGTGGGCTGGACAAGGTATTAGTATGAGATAATGCTTACAGTAACCTAATTTTCTGCTCTAACAAAACTGGATACATGGGACCAGAAGAGAAGAAACAGCACCTGCACATAAAGACAACAAAGGGATTTTAAATGAAACTGCAGCCCAGTACTCAGGAAAGTAAGATAATGGATTCAGGAACTGATTGTACAATGTAATTTAGAGAGAGAGATAGCATGCCAGTAGCAATGTCCCAACGTACTTAGGTAAAGCACCACTAGCCCCCAACTTCTAGTAAAAAGACAACTGAATAGACTTCACTGGGAGGTCTATGGGTCCCAGAGCCATGAATGCATACGTTGTTATGGCAAATGCGTCTACTGTTGGATTATTGGGTGATGGATAGGAATTTGTCACAAAGGGGCAAGCCAGGTAAGGTGCTGACAAAAAAAATCCCTGATCTGATCATGGTATTTGGGTAGGGGCATGGACATTGTCTTTTGTCTGGGGAAGTGGAATCCAGGTGGCCCAGCCATTGTGAACTTTGGCTATGATAGGACAAGGAGTTAGAGACAGAACAACATGCAGCATACCAGAGGGACAGGATAAGAATAAGTGTCCTGTGTTTAAGTCCAACTGAACTAAACCATGGAGCAGACTAGACTAAGAGGCAGAGGGTGACAGGGTACCTCTGGGCTGGAGGCTGCTCGACTCAGAGCCAGGAAGGAAGAAGGAGAACCTTCTGGTGAACGGTTCCAGAGGCAGCTGTAGGTCTGCCGAGTTTATATAGACTCCATTGGCTTGGGAAAAGACGGGCTTTGAAGATGTCATTGCCACCTTTCATAGGGGCAAACAGGACATATGTGCCTAGTGTGAATAAAACAGCCTAGTGAAAATGGTCTGTCTCACTGAAGTTTCACCCAAAGAGTAACCAGCCCACTGTAAGGTGCCAAGCGCTGAAGACACAAGGGACCATTCTCAGTGAAGGTACGTCTACACTCATGAGACTATCAATATGCAGGTGGGCGATCTTCCAGAATTCCATTTACCAGACCTAGTGGGGACACGCTAAATCGAACTGGCATGGCACCACTGTCGGCCCTGGAACTCCTGGCAGTCTCAAGAAATAAAGGAAATCAACAAGGGAGTTTCTCCTGTCAACCTACTGCTGTGTGGATGGTGGCAAAAATCGATTTTAGACAAGATGAACTCCAGCCGTGCAGTTCTTCTAGTTGGATTTGTGAACCTAAAATTGAGTTTACCTCCTACTGAAGCCCTGGCCTGAGGTAAAAAGGAGAAAAAGGTAAAAAGGAGAAAAACCCTGTATTTTAATGGAGGACATCTGTGAGATGGGTTTCCAGTAACATGTATAAATCCAGGAAATAGCAGATTTAAATCTGTTCTTAGCCACTAGGGGAAGACCTGGTTCAAAAGCTGGTGGAATACACTGCAGCCAGCTAAGAGAACTGAGACCATGCCAGATGGTAGTGACTCATGCCATGAAACAAGGATATTAACCTTTCAAAATCCTGACTCACGTCAGGTGACTGGGCCCTGGAAGTAAAGTTCTGTGTTCTGCTCTTCACACCCATACAGCTGGGCCAAGGGAGGCTTTATATGTGAAAGCCAGAATTTAAAAATTGATGCATTGATATGAAGGAACCTGACAGCGCACTTGGAACAAACTTGGCCTTGTGTTTGAAGCTGACTTGCTGCCAATGAGTGCAGCCTGGTGCTACACCAGCAATAGCATCGTAGGAAAGATTATACAGGAAGCACCCCAGGAAACAGTCACCAAAGCGAAGGTCAGAAAGATGTGCGTTTGCTTTCTGTGTGTGTGACTTTAGTAATACAGGTAGGGAAAAAGCTATGTGGATGGAAGCCAGTGGAATCTGGCAACCCTGCTGTGAGCATCAGTAACTAAAATGTCACATGAAAAGTAAACTTGCTAGCCCAGCTAGCAAGATATTTCCTAATGAATAGCTCCCCCATTGTTCCCTTAAGGCTCTTGGCATTCTCTGGGGAGGTGTCTTATCTCTGTCCTTATTTCGTTTTCTCTTTGTCTTCTAGCAGCTTCCTTTGCTTTAACTTCATGCAGTCAAGCAAGAGACTATCAAGTAAGTAAACAAATATGGTGCCTATGGTGTTCTCCAGAAATACTCCCTCATTCTCCTCAAGGTGTCAATGGATGGACATTACTCTGACCATGAGAACAGAGATAGATAGTGCTGCACTTAGGAGATATTCTCATTACAACACACAGCTATTTAAGCATATAACTCCTTAGTCTTACCACGTTCTGTGCACAACAGTTCCCAGGAGCAAAGAACTCTCTGTACTGCTTACAGTCTGTCAGGAAACTATTAAATATCCAAAATAGAAAAGTGCAACTAAACTCACGTTGTGGTTGGGGATTAAGAGCCATTGCCTCTTCCAGTACAAACTGACTTGTCTCCATTGACTTTAATTTAGACACACCAGTATAGACCAGCTGAAAATATGGCCCATTCTGTCTTACGAATGGGCACTACAGTTTAGAACAGGAGGTTTTCTAGGTATCTGAAGAGTCCTAATGACGAATAAGTCTAGTCTTGTTGTTACTCCTCTGCTCTACAAACAATGCCTGGACCTCCCTTGGGCAGTTACTTAATTTGTAACTTAGCTCCCTGCCTTGTAAACAGGCAGTTATGAATCAACTGTCTGTCTTGTCTATTTACATGGTAAGCTCTCTGGGGCAGGGACTGCCTCTTGCTATGTAGCTGTATATTAGCTAGCAAAAAGGAACCCTGATCTCAGCAGGAGCGAGAAATAAAATCTTAGCTTACAGTATCTGACAATCTCCCTTGAGGTCCCAGCCTACCTGGCTGCTCAGGAAAGCTGTCACCACTATTTTGTGCAGGTTGTCATTTTTATCAGGGCCAAGGGAAAAGGCAGATCATGCCTTCAGGGACAATGTATGCAACCAAAAATAGCTGATAGGTGCAAGAAATACACAGTTTTCACTCTTCCAAAGATGAAGGTGCAAGTTCAACAACTGTCAACTGTACCTTGATTTTTCCACCGCCATTCAGACAGATTGATGTGCCTTGTCCCTGTAAGTGACACAGTACCTGACAGATGATTTTCCTATCATTCTGCTTCTTAAAAATTTTCAGTGTGCGGTAGAGAAAAACTTAGCTTGTCATCTATATTTGTTTTGGCCAAATGAGATAATTCATGAAAAAGGACAAGGGAGTAAAATACATGCAGTTTGCACATTGCAACAGGACTACTTAACAGTGGGGCTATATGGAGTTTAAGAAATTAAATTCGGGAACATCCCTGAACAACAAAAATTTTGGTTAGAAAGGTAATTTTTTTAAAAAAAGAAACACAATTACAGGCAAGACTAAGTATAAAGGGAAGGGTGGTCTACACAGCTGTTATTAACAGTTGTTATTTCAAAATAACTGTCCTAGCATGCAGACAATGCAACTGCTATTTTGAAATAGCGGTTGGCTGATCTTGAAGATGGTACACCTCATTCTATGAGGCATAATGACAATTTTGAAATAGCTATTTAATAGGTGCTTTCAAGACAGGGAATAGAGCCTATTTTGAAATAAGACATAGTGGCCGTGTCTACACTAGCCAAAAACTTCGAAATGGCCATTTCAAAGTTTACTAATGAAGCGCTGAAATACATATTCAGCACTTCATTAGCATGCAGGAGGCCGCGGCGCTTCGAAATTGACGCGGCTCGCCACCGCGCGGCTCGTCCCAACGGGGCTCCTCTTCGAAAGGACCCCGCCTACTTCCAAGTCCCCTTATTCCTATGAGCAGGTTATACTTAGTCTTGCCTGTAATTGTGTTTCTTTTTTTAAAAAAAATTACCTTTCTAACCAAAATGTTTGTTGTTCAGGGATGTTCCCGAATTTAAATTCTTAAACTCCATATAGCCCCACGGTTAAGTAGTCCTGTTGCAATATGAAAACTGCATGTATTTTACTCCCTGGCTACGTCTACACGTGCACCCAACTTCGAAATAGCTTATTTCGATGTTGCGACATCGAAATAGGCTATTTCGATGAATAACGTCTACACGTCCTCCAGGGCTGGCAACGTCGATGTTCAACTTCGACGTTGCTCAGCCCAACATCGAAATAGGCACAGCGAGGGAACGTCTACACGCCAAAGTAGCACACATCGAAATAAGGGAGCCAGGCACAGCTGCAGACAGGGTCACGGGGCGGACTCAACAGCAAGTCGCTCCCTTAAAGGGCCCCTCCCAGACACACTTTCATTAAACAGTGCAAGATACACAGAGCCAACAACTAGTTGCAGACCCTGTATATGCAGCACGGACCCCCAGCTGCAGCAGCAGCAGCCAGAAGCCCTGGGCTAAGGGCTGCTGCCCACGGTGACCACAGAGCCCCGCAAGGGCTGGAGAGAGAGTATCTCTCAACCCCTCAGCTGATGGCCGCCATGGAGGACCCCGCTATTTCGATGTTGCGGGACGCGGATCGTCTACACGTCCCTACTTCGATGTTGAACGTCGAAGTAGGGCGCTATTCCCATCCCCTCATGGGGTTAGCGACTTCGACGTCTCGCCGCCTAACGTCGATTTCAACTTCGAAATAGCGCCCGACGCGTGTAGACGTGACGGGCGCTATTTCGAAGTTAGTGCCGCTACTTCGAAGTAGCGTGCACGTGTAGATGCAGCTCCTATGAGCAGATAGGAATAAGGGGACTTCGAAGTAGGTGGGGTCCTTTCGAAAAGGAGCCCCGTCTGGACGAGCCGCGCGGCAGCAAGCCGCATCAATTTTGAAGCACCGCAGCCGCCCACATGCTAATGAAGCGCCGAATATGTATTTCAGCGCTTCATTACTAAACTTTGAAATGGCCATTTGCATGGCCATTTCACAGTTTTGGGCTAGTGTAGACACAGCCGCTGTGTCCTACGGCTCTGTTTCAAAATAGGCTCTATGTACGTGGACAATGTATTTTGAAATAGCTAAGTGCTCTGTCTATACAGATCGTGCACGCCCCTCTAGCCCAAGGCCACCAAACCAGGCTAAGAGGCTGTCTCCCACTGGAGGGGTAGAAAGTAATATATATAAATAATCTATATAATATATAACTGTATTAGAAATATGCATCTGTCTCTCTCTGTCCATACACCTGTGAGTCAATTAGTTCAAAAACGACTTCAATATGGTAAGAGCTGGGATTGCCAAATTTGGTCTGCAGCTTCCTCTTATCATAACTTAAAGCAAGGTCAGGGTTTGGTTGCACCAGGACAATGGGATGTGCCTGGAATGGGATTGTTTCTCAGCAGACAGAAGCAGGGGTGTGATGGCAAGGGCAGTGATGCAGTAAATCCCTGACTTATACAAATTTGACTCACACGTTTCTCACATTAACGCAAGTCAAATTCTTTGCTGGGAGTCGGCGGGAGCTACACCAGCAGCTCCAGCCCTGGAGGCTCCCAGCAGCTCCGGGGCTCAGAGATGGCCTGGCACAGCACTCTGGGGAAACTGGGGACGGACCGGTGCGGTGGCATAGCTGTCCCCCGGCTTCTCCCAGATGGGGGAGCCTGGGGGTGGACTGGTGTGGTGGCACAGCTTCCCACAGCTGGGAAAGCCAGGGGCTGGAGCTGGTGGTGGAGCACTGCACCTCCCAGCTGGCTCACAGCTGCTTTGCTGCTGGGGATTCCCTCATCCCCAGCAGTTCCCTGTGGCTGGAGCTGGTGGAGAGACACGCTCTGGCAGCTCCCATCCCTCTTAATACCAGGGATCCCCTGGTCCTGGCGGCTCCCTGAGGGTGGAGCTGGTGGCCCTGGGAGCAGCTGCTGGCCTCGCCATTTAGACCCACCCCAACTAGCAGTAGACAGCCACCCTGCAGTCCTGTCACCCAGGGCTAGCCACAGGGAGCATCAGCAGGGGGTGACCAGCCCTGTCCCCCCGGGAGCAACTATTGACCACAGTTCATGGTCCCGCCTCCTCCCTGGGGAGAAGCTGGCAGGCAGCAAGTCTGCTTCTCCCACCACACTCTGCCCTGGGCCAGCCCCAGGGAGAAGCCGGAGGGTAGGCTGTGCCTTCCCACCCCAGATGTGGACGTGGGCCTGGGCAGCACTGGGTAAGTCTATTAGTTAGGTGTATACATAAACTAGAATTTCTTTATTGAATGGCTCTGTCTGGATTACAACACAAGAAGGCTTTTATCAGCAAAAAATAAACTAAGAGTCAGTATACAACCAACTAATCAAATTTGACAAATGGGATCTCAACTCTTCCTGATCTTTATTACTGTCATATACTCCTGTGGCTGCCTGCCTCCTGTTTGTAGTAATTGCTTCTTTCTTCTAGATGCCTCTCGAGGCTCTGACGTGTAAGCTCACTCGTTAACTGCAGCCAGCGCAGTAAAAATAAGGAAGGGGCATTGGCAGTCACTATGTTTCCAGTTGACTTGGTGACATGAAGTTGCCAAGGTTGGAATTTATTCTCCCGTCAGCCCCTACGCTACAAAATGGAATAGGAGAATGATGATCTGGAGAGTGTCTAGCTACATCCCAGGCTGCTGGACCATGGGAATTGCCCTACAAAGCTAGAGCTGCGTGTCTGATCAATTTGTCAGCTCATTGCCATGTCAAAATTCAGGGCAATGGAACCTGTTTCTCATCTGCAGTCCAGCCAGGGCACCATCTCCAAGCTCTGGCCTCCCACTCATCACCTCTCTCCCTTCTGACTGGGGTTACCACAGGCTGTAGTTCCTGCCAGCACTGGGATTTCTCTAGCAAAGGGCAGACCGCCTTACCAAGCTAGTCGTTCCATCTCTTCAGAAATGGTTGATAGTGCAATTACCCCAGCTAATCTACCAGACAGTTCTTTACAAGCAAGCACGTTTAATTCTTATTGTTAAAAACAACACAGAGAAAGGAAGTTAAAAATCATCGAAAAACCTACAAACATGCCAATAACCACAGGCACCCCACTTCCAGCATGGAGTCTGGCATGTGAGCAGCCCTTCAAACGCCACACATGGGTTATCCTGTGATTCGAAGTTTGTAACAGGCTTAGAACAAGCTCCCCTGTGAATCTGTGAGTTGGTCCTTTGTCCTGTCGGGGAATTTGAAGAGACGGAGAGTAAACAGCCTCATGCGGGGTCCCCTCCCCACATCAAAGCTTCAAATGGCTGAATTCTTTCAGAACTGGAGGAGTCACATTAGCAGTTCTTCCCTCCCTGCACAGATTTCTCAGGATACCAACTTCATTGTAACCCTTCAAAAAGTCCTTCCCAGTTCCAGGCATTTCCGTGGTGGTTTATATTAGTCACATTTTCGAGAGAATTTACATACAATAACTAAACTACAAAAGCCATTTTTCCTCTCTGGGTATTCATACCTCCTCATCCACCGTTGGCAGTGGGCCACATCCACACTAATTGTATTGGTCCCATTAGCACTGGTCTTCCACTTGCTAAGGTAACTCCCTTCTCTTTGTGTGCTACTATGTTTATGCCCACCTCTGTAACTGCCACTCCATGCCTCTGACGAAGTGAGTTTTAAAAGCACACGAAAGCTTACACCAAAATAAATGTGTCAGTTTTTAAGGTGCCACAGGACTCCTCATTGTTTATGCAGATGCAAACTAACACAGCTACCCTGCTGACACTTGTTACCTAAACAGGTAATCCCATCAGAGTCATTGTGGCTACTCATGTGCGTAAAGATCTTTCTGGCGCTACCCATCATGGATACAGCAGCTCCCATGATTTAGTGTCTGAGTATCATGCAACCTTCCATATATTTCCCTGTCTTACAGTGGTGTGTGCAGGTAAGTGCTGTAATCTCTGTTGTGCATATGAGAACTGAGACTCAGGACCAGCTGGACAAAGGCATTTAGGTGCCCTCCTCCCACTGATACCTATAGGAGTTAAAACAAAAAAGCAGTACAGTAGCACTTTAAAGACTAACAGGTTCTCTGTGACTTAAATACTGAGTCTGTTCCGGTATGGCTATGGTCTGAAGAAGTGGGTCTATCCCACGAAAGCTCATCACCTAATAAATGATTTTGTTAGTGTTTAAAGTGCTACTGGACTGCTTTTTTGTTTTGATAGTATATAGACTAACACAGCTATCTCTCTTTTACTGTAGGAGTTAGGCACCTATATACTGTCGAATTTCTGGGCCCAAGTACCTTTCAGAGAATGTCTGTGAGGTAGAAGGGAGTGAATTCAGGTTACCAGTTCCCAACCCCATTACATAGCAAGATACATCCAGCAGCCTGGGTAGCTCTGTATCTCACTTTCAGATTTCCCTGCAAGTTCCTTATATTATGTAGACGTCATTCATGGCAAATGATTACATATGCAGGGATTTCATTTCAAAATTCAGTACCTTGGGTCTGATTCTAGCCTGCTCCAATGGATATGCATAAGGCACATCACTTTCATGGCAAATGGTACACTGTGGAGTGGTGTGACCAGATTAATATCCAATCACCTTTGCTTGCCATAACTAACCCTATGGATCAGATACCTACTGTGCAGCTGGAGGGTGTGAGAAGCAATCATTAACCATTTAGTGCTGTAGCCAGGCAGTTTAACAACTCAGCTACCACACCTCACTTACGCCAGGATAAAATCAGAGTAACTTCACTGATATGGAAAGGCTTGTTTGATTTACACCAGAACAAGGAGCTCAGAAGTCTTGGTTTTTTAAAAAGCAACCAAAGACCCTGAAAAAAATCTTTGTGAGTTTGAAAGCCTCCCACCCTGCCAACCCTCTCTTCAATTTGTTTTCCCAAGACTTAACACCAGCCACATGGACTTCAAAATGAACTCAAAAAATTAATCCCATCTCAGCTGACACTTTAAATGTCAGGTTTGAGCCTGAAATAAATTTTCGCAGTCAAGTTATAAAACCCTGAAAACTGGATTTAATAATGGTAATGCTGACAAAGCCTTTGTCCCAGCAAAGCTGGCGGGTGCCACTCTAATATACGGATAACACAGCTAGATTGAAAAAACAGATACAGCGATTTACTGTTGCTAGCTTGCTGCATTTCAAAGGTGTTATATTTAAAGGATTTTTTTTATATACTGGCTAGCGCCTAGCTCAACAGACAGATTAATTATTATAGTTTCTCTGTGTTATTTTACGAGCCTCACTCAGGGAAATTATTATTGTTATCAGCAATGGGAATTATAAACTAATTTCCTGTGCACCAAGCTATACATTTACTCCACTGCATCCGTCAAAATAGCTGGTTATAAATCATTAGAGTTGAGCTTGCTTTGACTGTTAGTATAGTGAGCCTAAAAAGTGCTAGGTGGTAGGTACTGGCAGTCCGGGTTATGTAACCAACTATGCACACTGTGCAAATAATAATCTAGTCATAGTCGAGGCAACTGACAACAAACATTTATTTTCCAGCTCTGGTAAATATTTCACGTGCATGGGTGTTGATCAGTGTTCCCTCTAATGTTTTCCATCCATGGACAGAATGTATTGTGTTATGTGCAACAAGGCATGTGCGGCTGTGCACCACCGGCAGAAACACTGGCAGCTGTGGGCTCGCTGCTAATCAGCTGAGCAGCACCTGAATCTCACCTGGTCAGCCACCCAAGTGATCAGCTGACTGAGGACACCGGTGTTGATGGGAAAAGTCTTTGAGAATTTTCTTGCTTTATACCTCACTCCAGCAAAGCACTTAAGCATGTGATTTAATGGGCATAAATGCCTAGAAATAAAGACCAACCTAGTAGTTAATACGTGATAACGTCATCATGGGACATGGCTGTGGTGTCCCAGGGTGCTCAGCTGTTCATCACTCACTGCCCTTAGTCCAGAGCTGCAGGCAGCTGTGAGCTCTGCTCTTCGCTGATGAGGCTGCTGCAGGTTGGCTTGGTAGATATGATGTTCTCCTGGATTCCAAGGCCTGAGAATAGCTATCAAGGTTTAGCTCTTTTGAGTGCCTGCTCTGAGAATGACAAAGATCTATTCTTAGTCATGGGGGTGGTTTTTACATTCATGAATAGCAAAGGTTTGGAAGATGAAGCCCAGAACTTTCAAGATGTGGCCCCGGTATGCAATGAGATCCAGGGAAAACCTGAGATTCTTTGATCTCTTTTTGAGTTGTTCCAAAACCCTGGTGAGAACTATGGGATGGATCACTACTTGACAGGACATCTGCATCACGTAATCAAATGAAATCTATGAGACTGCTACCCAACATCACTGCACTAGGATGCTACATGGTGGCAATGCCATGAAGAAACATTGCAGAAGGTTGTGCCAGAAAGCAACATGACAATGTGAGAAAATATGCTGCATGGATCACTGCTAAGGCCAATGATATGGGACCATAGATATGAAGTTCCTCATAACTGGAAGTAGATAAAGGCTGAATACCTCAAAGTGCTTGGGAGATACTGTTTTGTATTAGCTAGGGGAACCTTGCTTTCCATCCTGGTTTTGCTCAGCTTCTGTCCATCCTAATCATTCATCTCGAACAGGAAATCTATTGCAGGTTATTGAATGTGTATTAAATAGTCCTGGGGTCAGAGAGCATACAGAGCAATAAACATTTTGAGGCTGATTAAATGCCGAAGTGGAGAGGATAGCAGAGTTGAGGGAAGAGAGAAGCATTTATTCAGTGAATTTCACCTCTTCCATAGATCCTGAGCTTTCCAGAAGGAGATCACAATTTTCTCAAATTAACCTGTTATTCCAAATTATTCGCAGAACACTGGCTTACGCTCTGTGTGCTGTGTAAGATCCACATAGACACTATTCTGAGGCACAAGAAAGTAGAACGTTTATATCTGCCAATACTTTTCCTGAAGAAGGGAGAACACAGCAGCTAGTTCTTATTTCATATGAGGAACTGTTCACAGAAAATGTCGAGTGATTCACTCAGTTCTGGGTGAGGTGTTTGATACATTCTTACATCTAAAGATGATGTCAAATTATTTCGTTATAATAAATTATGGGAACTGGACAGAAAATGTTTTTTTTACCTACTCAAAATTTTGACAAAATATTTTTTCCTTGTTATCCAAATTTTAGCTTTTTGTTGAAAGACTGAAATACAGTGAAAAGCATGTTATCCAGCATTTGGATAGTCAGCATTCTCTGGCATCTAATCTGGTATCTAATCGGCTGCTGGCTGGACAAGGCAGGTGGAGCAGAACTGGTGGCCATAGGGCCAGTCAATATCACACACACACACACACACACACACACACACACACACACACACATATTGAAGCAATGCAAACACTTTTTTGTGGGAAAAAAAAAAAAGCTTGTCCAAAATGCAGTCTTCCATTCAATAAATGCAATGGAAAATTTATGACCAGGCTTAATGAAGATGCTCTTGTTTTTCCAATTCCGTAAATCATAGAATCACAGAATACTACATATGACGGGGACTTTGAGGGTTCATTGAGTGTGGTCCCTTGCACTTCAGGCAGGACCAAGCACCATCTTGATCATCCTTGACAGGTGTTAATCTAACTTGCTCTTAAAAATCTCCAATGATGTGCCCAGTGGTTAACAGTGCAGATAAATAATAAAGCTTTGTTGTTTCACCTCATTTTGCAGTGGCTTTGGAAAGATTTATTGTTGTTGCTCTCTTCAGGGCAATCAGCATGGAGTTGATTGGTGGCATTATGTTTTCAGAAGAGGGGCTGCCAGCTGGGATGAAATTTCCTTTGGTTTATGTTTTATTTTTAACTGCTGATGAGGATACAGTCCAAAAAAGTCATGTATTGTGATTGTTTTTTTTAAATTTTGGCCATGGCAGCTTCCTACACTGGATTTATTTATATGTCTAGGAACCTTCATAATTTTGCCATGATACCATTTGCATTTAGCAGTGTAGCTACGGTAGCGATTTGTGTACACTAGAAAGTTGAACACCTTTGCTCATCCTGGAAATGTAATTTCATAGCATGCCTATTCTGAAGGATTATTTTATGTACCAATACTAGTCCTGCTGATTTCAGGGAGGATTTTGCTTTTGCCATAGCCAGTGACAGTCTAAATGTGGGTTAGAGCTGTGCAAGACATTCGACTTCTCTCTGCTACGATGACTGCAAACAAAGCCCCAGGAGGATAATACATTTATGTTTGTATTGCATCTGCACCCACAGAAATGATCCATGGATGTGGACACCCGGGGTTGTAAAGCAGGTATCCACACATTTCCAGGGTTCTAGATGCAAAAGTTGATTTGCAGCCATGCCTGCAAAAATGAGCTGTGGATATCTGCATCCACAACCGCAGAGAGAGGTACCTGCAGTCATAAAGCAGATATGTGCAGATTTGCAAGGCTCTGCTGATAAAGTGCTCAGCTGTGGGCCTGCTGAGATTGTATTTTATGTCACTATATTTGTTGCCTTTTCTTTTCCTTACTCACCACTGAATTCCTCTTTGTTTTCTCCATCTGTGCACTCTCCTCTAATGAGAAGCCTGATAGCACTTTGAAGCAGGTTTTGTTTTTTTAATTACATATATGGATAGCACCTCACATAATGAGTCCTTGATCATTAGCTGCTTGTCAGGTAGTGCAGCCAGCACGCAAGGTCCCTGATCCCAGACTGCAATTTCTAACTGCTATAGCAATAACATAAATAATAATAATAAAGCCTTAAAGAGTCTCAAACATAACCCAGGGTCTTAAGTTCACCAAGAATTCGACCGTGCTTGTATGGTCAGAGTCCATTTCTAACAAGTGAGTGATTCAGATGAACAAGCCAAATTCCATGGGGACTTGTGCACTGTATTTAAATGTTTACATTTTAGAAGTAGTTATGTCAATATGCAGGTGTCGATCTTCTCATTACATATTCCTCGAGAATTTCCCTGGAGTCAAATTAATTGGTGAGTGCCGAAGAATCGAATGATACACAAAACACTCAGAGTGGCCTGGGATTATGACATAACGGTGCAATTTATATTATAAACCCTCTTGGGGAGCTAGAAAATATCTCACAACTCTAGATTCACTTCACACTACTAAGCAAACAACATCTTAAGTGTACATAGCAAATTGTAGTGTTGGCCAAATCCTTCCCTTCAATTTGCATTTAAATTCTCCACTAGAGACAAGTGTGAGATGCACAAAGGAAGAGTATGATTCTATACAGATATTATACATACTACAGGTTTTCTCTGTTAGGCAACTACAAGAAAAGTGCAGGGAGCAGAACAAACCTCTGTATATTGCATTTGTCGACCTGACCAAGCATTTGACCTCGTCAGCAGGAAAGGTCTGTTCGTGATTCTGGCTGAGATCAGCTGTCCCCCAACTCTGCTCAGCATTATTAGGGCCTTCCATGAAGGCATGAAGGGGACCATCGTATATGACGGATCCACACCCGCACCCTTTGAGATTCACAGCAGAGTGAAGCAAGGGTGTGTGCTGGCTCCAACACTGTTTGGCATCTTCTTTGCAGTTTTGCTCAAATATGCCTTCGGAACTGCTACAGAGGGCATCTCTCTCTGCATGAGAATGGACAGCAACCTCTTCAAACTGTCAAGGCTTAAAGCGAAGACCAGGGTGCTTATGAAGAGTCTAAGGGAGTTCCTTTTTGCTGACGATGCAGCTATTGCTGCTCACACTCAGCGGGAACTGCAGTCACTCATAACTTGCTTTGCGGATGTATGTATGGAATTTGGCCTCACAATAAGCTTAAAGAAGACCCAGGTGATGGGCCAAAACATGTGTAACGAGCCATCTATCAACGTGCTAGACTACGAACTGGAAGTCGTCCGTGAGTTCATGTACCTAGGCTCGATGATCTCGGACAACTTGTCACTTGATAGCGAGATCAACAAGCTCATTGGAAAAGTCACCACAACGTTCTCCAGGCTGATGAAGAGAGTATGGGCTAACAATAAGCTCACTGTACACACCAAGGTGCAGGTCTACACAGCCTGTGTTTTGAGCACACTGGTGTATGCCAGTGAAACATGGACTTTGAGCTCAAAACAAGAGCAGCGGCTCAACACATTCCACATGCGCTGCCTCAGGAGCATACTCGGTATCTCATGGCAGGCCAAGGTCCCCAGTAGCGCAGTGCTTGAGAGGGCAGACACCACCTCCATGTTCACCCTTCTCAAACAGAGGCGTATGCACTGGCTGGGCCATGTCTCACGCATGACGGATGGCCGAATACCGAAGGACCTCCTCTTCGGCAAACTGGCATCTGGAAAGAGGCCAAAAGGGCGACCTAAACTGTGCTACAAGGACACGTGCAAGCGTGACCTCAGCGCTCTCTCTATCAGTGTGAACACCTGGCATTCGGTCGCCTCAGACAGGCATGCCTGGAAACAGGGAGTGAAGGAAGCTCTTGTTATGTATGAAACTACCTTGGTGAAGGAAGCGGAAGACAGGAGATCCCTCAGGAAGATCTGTGCCCGTGATACCAGAGCAACATCTGCCTACTGCTGCTCACAGTGCGGAAAGGAGTGCCACTCCCGCATTGGATTGCACAGCCACAGACGACGCTGCTCGAATCAGCCCAACTGGGGCGCAAACCCATGATCCCTCAGGATCGAAGGATGCCTACTACTACAGGTTAAAGCTCCCTTTTCTGGCACCCTGGGGACCTGACTGATGCCAAACGGGAGATCAATATTGTGTAGCACATTACCAACACTTTCACTACTTACTGGGCTCTTAGAAGATATTTTGAGGTAGACTTCCGCCAAAATACAGCACAGAACATTGAGATCCAGGACTGGTGGCTGTAAACAAAATTTATGGGACTACAGGAAACTTCACCGCACCCATGATGAGTGATTGTCCAGCTAACTAAAATCATGCCAGATTACAGATGTTGCCAGATGAGATAATTCCAGATTAGAGAGGTTCCACCTGTACATAGCCCTGTTACTTACATATAACTCTATGGCTGGGTCTACACTTGCCCCCCAACTTTGAAGGGGGCATGGTAATCAGGGTGTCAGGAGATTAAAAATGAAGTGCCACAGTGAATACGCAGCACTTCATCAGGCTAATTCTGCCCCGCAGCAACGCTGAAGCATTAAACTTCAAAGTGCTGCCATGCGTGTAGCTGCAGGTACTTGGAAGTGCCTGCATTGCTTTGAAGTCCCTTTACTCCTTGAAAAAAGTACAACAGACAAGTCAGATTAGCCAGAATATAGGAACTAATTCAGAAATGCTAACAAATCAACACACTTTCAAGACAAGCCAAAGGACTAGGGTAACTGTGTCATGGGCCATGTCTACTCTAGCCCAAATCTTCGAAATGCCCATGCAAATGGCCATTTTGAAGATTACTAATGAGGCGCTGCATATTCAGTGCCTCATTAGCACACCGGCGGCTGCTGCTCTTTGAAATTGCCGCTTTTTGATGCCACACAGCTTGTCCAGACAGGGATCCTTTCTGAAAAGACCCTGCCAACTTCGAAACCGCCTTATTCCTTTGAAAAGGGCCCCTGTCTGGACAAGCCGTGCAGCAGCAAAGAGTGGCAATTTCGAAGAGCCACAGCCGCTGGCATGCTAATGAGGTGCTGAGTATGCATTTCAGTGCCTTTTTAGTAATCTTTGAAATGGCCTTTTGCATGGCCATTTCGAAGATTTGGGCTAGTGCAGACATAGCCATGTACTTTAATGCCACATACCAGTCTTTCCTTAAATAGCCAGCAGCCATCCCTCTAGATCAGGGGTCAGCAAACCCCGGCACATATGCCAAGAGTGGCATGTGAGCTGGTTTTCATCAGCATTCAAGGTGGGAGCTCAGCACCGTCCCTCTTCCCCTATGCATTTGGGAGCTTGCCCAAAGCCATACTGCCTGTGGATTAACAAAAGACCAGATAATGCTACCAACTACCACCTAAATGGTAAAGTTCTGCATCCTTATTAATGAGAGTGTTGTAAACAGGACTATTAGTGACTTTAAAAGCATCACATACACAGAGGTCAAAAGGCCAAATTTCTGCACTCCACCTCAGAACATTGCTGACCCCTGTTCTAAGTCATCTCAGAGTTATTGCTCCTTCAGGTCTGAGAAGGAAAAAGTCATCTTTGGAGAAAGATTTGCCACATGAAGCACTTTGTGCAGGTAGCAATTCCTATAAAACAATAGGTCATCCACTGGTTATCATAACTGTGTTCTGGCATTATCAGCCCCTGATGTTACTCCTTTTGCTCAAGTGATTGAGGCTTATGTTGTTAACGCTGGAGGTCTAGGATTCATTCCCTGTCAATGAAAGATGGAAAAGATGTGGAGAAATTGGAGAGGGTCCAGAGAAGAGCAACTAAAATGACTAAAGGTCTAAAAAATCTGACCTATGAGAGAAGATTAAAAGAATTGGGTTTGTTTTGTTTGGAAAAGAGAAGGCTAACAGGAGACATGATAGCAGCTTTCAAGTACTTAAAATGGTGTTACAAGGAGGTGGGAGAAAAATTATTTGTCTTAGCCTCTGATGCTAGAACAAGAAGCAATGGACTTAAATTGCAGCATGGGAGGGTTAGATTGGACATTAGGAAAAATTTCCTAACTATCAGGGTAGTTAATTACTGGAATAAGTTGCCTACGTTGGCTGTAGAATCTCCACCATTGGCGATGTTTAAGAACAGGTTAGATGAATATCTAACAGAAATTATATAGATGGCGCTTGGTGCTGCCTTGAAGGCAGGGGACTGGACTTGACTCCTTGAGGTTCCTTCCACTTCTAGTAGCCTATGGTTCTATGAATGACCTGTTGATGGAGGTCATTATAATTAGTGTTGTTCATTAAAGATTGTGATAATCTTTTCAATAGCTATGCAAATTTATGAGGGTGGGCAGGAGAAGGATGTGAGACCCTAAGTGCATTGCATGTTTTGTCTTGGAGAATATTTCGCCTTGGCACTGAGATGTTACAGGCTGTATATTTTTCAAAAAATAAAAAAAATGTAATTTCATTCTGCTTTGAACTGATGCTGTGGTTAAAGAAAGCTTTAATTTTTAATTGCGTCTCAGTTCCAGGGTGTCTTCAATTTGAGGGCAGTTTTAATAATTAACATGAATGAGCTAGCACAGCATATTAAAAATATTCCCCAAAATTACAGCTCTTAAATCATTGTGTTATAATATAGCTGCACTCCCAAAATGGGGCTTCATGAAAAATAACAACTTCATAGGAATAATTTAACAGGAATGATAGCCTTCTCCACTCACCATTGAGCCACGACAGTCCAGGCACTGGATTCATTGCTGGTCTAATTCCATTGATCTCATAATATACATAAAATGGCTCTGCCATTTGTTTTTGCCCATCATTATGCTTCGCAAAATTGCCTTTGAGAATCCTACCCTGTGACCATCACCAAACTGAATAATATAATCCCTTGGTTTAAATACTGTATTCACAAATAGCAGGCAGTCCTATAGCACCTTATAGACTAACAAATGTATTTATTAGGTAATAATAATAATAAACAATTGTTTAATAAACAGTAAATAATAAATAATAATAACAAATAATAAAACAATGAATATGTATTAGGTCTGTACAGCCTGGGAGCCAAATTTAGCAGTAGTGAAGAGTGGTAAGAACTGCATATTATCAAGTCAGTAGAAATAGATGTAACAGAATATGATCCAGAAGGTTTGGTCAAGTATTCAGAGTCCTTTGACATTCAAAGGTAATATTTTACTGGCCCTCTGTTCAGCTGTGAACTTCACCCTGGGAAATTTCTCCTCTGTCCGTAAATCAGTGATGTGTCTCCTCTTCCGCAGTAATCGAAAGGCGTCACATTCCAGTAATAAGTTACATGTGTATGAATTCATTTCACTGCCCCCAGTAAACTGTTTTGAGTGCTATAAGGAGAAGAGTCATTTGCTACAAACATCCTCTTTCTCTAAAGGCTTGGGACAATCTGTTTTTCCTGCAGTTCACTTCCTTTGTGGGGGCTGCCACTCGCCTCCATGCTCTCATCATATTGTGTCTTAATTGCAGCAACTTTCTTCCCTCTGACCTTGACAAATAAAGTCTCTCTACCACTCATAGCCAATTAGAATACTACTGCAAAGATCATTTACATACCTTCTCACCCTGAATCCCTCCACTGACTCAAGCTCCTCTATCTCATCTAGCAATGCTACCCTAAACAGATGTGGCTTACCATTTATGGCTAACTGGAGGCTGGAGCAGCGCCCCCGCCTGCCATATGCAGGAGGCTGTTCCAGCCCCATGGGACCCACCATGGGCAGGGGTTCTCCAGCCCAGCTGGAGCAGCCCTTGTCTGCAGCAGCCCCAGGAGCACTGAGTGCAGGGGGTACTCCAGCCCTGTCGGAGCAGCTGCCAGCCATGCCCCTCCCCTTTAATCAGCTACCCAATTAAACTTAACATTTTATATCCCCAATCCCATCAAATATAAGCTACTTGTTTCACTCTGAAGGTCCTTCACAGCCTATATTGTGTCTCATATTCAGCTTCCACCACCAATTGTCCTATGGCCCTAGCCTCCTTTGCCTAATTGCAAAATTCTCAAAACCACAATTTTTGTTCTTTCTCCCACCCCATCCCTTATGCTTGGCTCCCCATTTTGCAAAATACTCCTTTTCCAGGAGGTCTGCAAAGAAATTGACCACAGGGTGGTGTTCAGAGAGTGCTAGCTATCACGCTGTTATAGAGGGGAGAGTGATCAGTTGTTCTCTATGTCTGCTTGTGGGAGGGAGAAAAATAATATGGATTTAATCTACAGCAAGGGGGATTTAGGTTAGATATTAGAGAAAGCCTTATAATTCTCAGGCATCCGGGGGTGCTGCAGAAACTGTATTGCTAGAGGTTTTTAAGAGCAGGTTGGACAAACACCCATTGGCGTGGCCTAGCTACACTTGGTCTTGCCTCAGCAGAAGGAGCTAAACTTGATGACCTCTCGAGGTCCCTTCCAGTCTGACATGTCTATGATTCTATGCTGACCAATATTGCCTCAGCCACTGCAGAGCTCAGACTAAGGCCACACGTTGCCAAGTAAGGGCCTTAGCATCTTCACTATCACACAGCACATTTGGACAAGGAATTGCTGCCAATGTCCTGTAGTTGGAGGCTGCATTGGCCAATCAGCAGGATAAGGTGACTACAGGTTGACCGTCTCTCATCCACCGCTCTCTTTTCCAGCAACATCCACTTACCAGGGGTGTGCTCAAGTTTCCCAGGGTCCCATAAATTTTGTTTACAGGCACCAGTCCTGGCTCTCAGTGTTCTGTGGTGTTATTTAACTGTAATTTATCTCTAAATGTCTTCTAAGAGCCCAGTAAGCAGTGGATGTGTTGGTAATGCTGCCAGACAATACTGACCTCTCATACTTCAGCAAATTCTCTCATTTGGCACCAGTCAGTTCCCAAGGGTGCTGGACTAGAGAGGTTTAACCTGCAGTAACAGACTGGTGACTGGACACAACTTAGTGAGAAACTTCCTGGCCCAGCTCCACTTTTTGTTTCAGCAACTTGTCTCATGCCTGTTCAAACCAAACGTTGCTTCCTACATCAGTCTTTGGTCCTGCCTGTACCCTTCCCCTTACATCTGCTGCTACCTCCACTGAGAAGCCTGCCCCTTGTCTGTTCACCAATAGCCATTCTACATTGGACTGATGT
Source organism: Carettochelys insculpta (assembly GCF_033958435.1). NCBI lineage: Eukaryota > Metazoa > Chordata > Testudines > Carettochelyidae > Carettochelys > Carettochelys insculpta. The sequence goes on along the minus strand of NC_134147.1, from coordinate 45,283,954 downwards.
CCCATCTGCTTATTGGGTTGCATTCTGGACTAAAAAACCTGGTCTGTCCTTCAGGTAACTACCCTGTGCTGATCACTCAGGGAGGCCTGGCTGCTCCCCAGTCATGGCCATCAACAATGCCCACCTGCCACCCAGCCTTAGCCCTGATCTTGATTTCAGTTACCCTGTTTGCTTGTAGTTGACCATGCCACATGCTTTCCATGGACTCTGCACTGTACTGTCGCTATCCATTTCATGTCTTAAATTTAGATTGCGAGCTCCTTCAGGCAGGAATAACCTTTTAGTTTTGGTGCCTGTTGCTCTCAAGGGCTCTCAGTCACTACAGTAGCATGAATAATGAATGATAATTCAAATGATCCGTTCCGCAAACCAGCAGTTTGTTTTATAAAGGGAGTAAGGTTACATGTACACTACCCAGGAGAGCGACCCAGTCAGGGTTGATTCTCTGGTGTTCAGTTTCATGCACCTAGTGGGGATGTGTGAAATCGAATTATCAGGGGGTCAACAGTCAACCCCTGTTCTCCTCATTCTCGTGAGGAGTAAGGGAGTTGATGGGAGAGTTTCTCAAGTTGACCTCCCTCAGTGAGGACAGCCAGCTAAGTCGATTGTAGATACATCAATTCCAGTCTACACAATTGCTGTAGATGGAAGTGCATATCTACAATCGACTATAATGTCTAGTGTAGACCTGCCCTAAGACAGTAACATTCAGCAGCTGGGACTTCCTCCCAGCTCTGTGAAGACACATGCTTATGACTCCCAGAGCAGCCGAAGGAAAATGGGCTCCCAGTTCTCATGGATTTCCGTTAAAAGGAAACCCCAGAATGACAGCTGCTAAGTCATGGGGTTATAATGCATTTACACCCTCCAGATGGGGCTTCGTGAAAAATAACATCTCCATCCTTTCTCTCTTTTTGTTAAGTTTCATAGGTTGATAGAATATGAGAAAGCCAGAAGGAACAGTTAGATCAGCTAGTCTGACCTCTTTGCAAGCACAGGCCACTCATTCCCCCACTAAGGATTCCCATCCCTTGGGCTAGACACAAGCATTCCAGCTCACAGGAAAATGAGCTGTTGAACGCCTTGGGTGGAGAACTGAAAAGAGAGTGGTGCTCTGTGATGGCAGGAAATTGATTAGCTGGGAGATGCCCAGATCATCCTAGCAGGTAACCACTCCCTATGCTGCAGAGGAGGGCAAAAATACCCTAATGTCTCTGCCAATCTGACCAATTAAACATAATCTCCCCCAGGGGCCACATAGCTGTAGCTGTGTGGGTCCCAGGGCATGAGAGAGACATGCTTTCCAGCCACACAGTGCTCTTCTTTAGGGCAAAAAACTCTGTGTGGTGCAAAAGCTGATCTCTGCCCCAACAGAAGTTTGTCCAATAAAAGATATTCCCTCCCTACCTTGTCTCTCTAATAGCCTCCCCAAGTCATAACTGAGCCACTGATTAGGTTCAGCTTTGGTGTCATTCTATTAATTGCCTATTTTGGAAGCTTATTATTATTTTTTTGACAGTCATGGTATACTACAAAACCAATTTTCCATGGGAATGGGTGAGTCTCTCCTTTAGCCCACCCCTAACCTTAATGCCCTCTTGAGGGCATCTCTCTTCACACCACTGAAAGAACAAAGAAAGCCTTCACTTCTTTCTTAACTGAGGCTTGTTTATCAAGCTGAGCTGCACAAGCATGTGGCTTGTCAGGATACAGTAGGTATGGGGAGAAAAAGGTGCTAACCTGAAAGCCACACTTAGCATCTCTTACATTCAAGGACACCCTAAGCTGCTCCTTCAATTATCACTCCATTGTCAGACTTAGGTGCAGCATTCTCCATTTAATATAGCAGGCAATGGAGAACTATCCATTTAACGTGGTCAGTCATTAGAGCTTTTAAGGAACTAATCAGTATTCGTAGGATGTGAAACTAAGCCACTCTGCACTGGACAGGGAAAAGATGGAAGGAAATAGTGAGAGAGGCATCAAACGCCAACGGGTGCTGAGTCCACAGTTATTGATGAAGATGATGATGATGATGATGAAGATGAATTGCCTGGGTGGTGCAGAAGTGATTTTGATTGCATACAGACTAGAGCAGGGCAAAACCTTTTGTCTGAAACTCCTGGGGCAGGGGCAGATTGGAAGTAGAATTCATGGCACTGAACTTCATATTGGCCACATTAAATTCCAGTTGCTCACTGCCGAGTTCCAAATGATTATATTTTTAAAAAATTCAGAAGTACACTAGAATACTTGAAATGTACACAAAAATATTTTGGGGTATCGCAAATAATTTGTTTGATGTGAAATCATACTATGCACTTATGAAAAATTTCACAACTATTAATTTTCATTCAGCTGGAAATATTTTCCAAGTTTTTGGAATCGATAGCCAACTTGCAACATCTGTTCTTTGCACAGCACTCATCCAAACAGCCTTTACTTCAGTATTTTTTCCATCCTTTTAAATGCCCCCTATTTGAGCAAACCCATTATGGTTCTTCTTTTTCACAGGATGGTTTATAACAGAAAAATACCTGGGGCACCACGTGTGGTCGCAGAAGCACCTTGTGTCTCACTGAATGAGTGCTTGCTGGGTGCTCTGGGAAGCGCAGGGCAGGGCTGGGCCAAGAGAACTGCCTGTGTAGAGTGAGGGGTCTCTATCCAGTCCCACGGACGCCACAGGAAGTATTTTTGTTATTAGCTTAAGAAGAGAGGGCTGCAAGAAATGCAGACAGACTTTTTAGGCAGCACCCAACCCCAGCTAGTATGGCTGCCATAGCCAGGGGTGGGGTGGTGCAGGGGGATGGCTGGCGGTAGCACGGTGGTTGTAATTTCTGGAGCAGAGAGCGTGGGATCTTTTGCTGGAGATGCACCCCTCCCCCACTCAAAGTGAAGCCCACACTCTCCCCAGCAAAGCCTTGATCCCTGCTTCCCAGCACTGAGTGCAGCAGCCCTCCCCCCCACCTCCATGGGCAGAGGATGCAGGGGTACCGGTTGGCGTAAGACTGGATGCAGGAGTGACACACGCTGCAGCCAGCAGTAATACTTTGTGCTCTGAGTTGGGGGTGAGCAAGCTTTTACCTTCAGCCCCACTTTTCACCCCAGGAATTAGCAGGGCCCCCCGCTAACCTGTCTAATGTAATCCAAACCTACGGAAATTTCAGTTATGGACATATATATAAGAAAACCCTTTGTCACGTGTAAGAAAATAAGTAGGTAGAACGTCACAACGGTATTGATTGGCATATAAATGTTATACTCAGACATAGAAACAGTAACGCGTTTCAACATTCTGAATGAAATGGATGAGCCTGAGACCCAGCAGCCGATTGCTGCGCCCCCTCGTGACATTTCACCCACCTCACTTGGCACACTTCTGCTCTAGGTGATGGGCTGGCTGTAATTCCTGGAGCAGAGAGCAGGATCCTTTACAACAACAGCACGGGTAGGACCTGGAAGAGTGTCCCTTCCCCCACACAGCAAAGAGATGCTGTTATTACCGATTTTGATGTAAAAAAAGCCAGACGGATTGCTTTTAATTAAAAGCAAAGCCTTGTTTCAATAATTCCTCATACTTCCTACTGATTTCCAATAACATGATATATTGACAAATTTAAAATGATATTCTTATTACTGTCAAAAATTAGAATTTTTCTGCAGCACAGCTTCTTTAGTGGAGCCACGGTCCATCAGAATGATTGTGTGTTTAACTTGGTTAAACTGGTTTTAACTGAGTGTATGTGGCAAGTTTTCCAATTGTGTAAACTTATATTTGTGTTGCTAAAAACAGTTTGGGTGGGCACAAGGGCACCACTTTAATAGAACAGGTGGAACCTCTCTAATCCAGAACTCTCTCTTCCAGCAATATCCATAACCCTGCATGATTTTAATTAGCTGGTCAACCACTACTCATGGGTGTGGCAAAGTTTCTTGCAGTCTCATAAAGTTTGCTGATGGGCACCAGTCCTGTGTTCTGTGCTGGTATTTAGCTGTAATTTACCCCAAAAGTCTTCTAAGAGCCCAGTCAAAAGTGGAAATGTTGGTACTGCTACTTGACAATATTGACTTTCCATGGTCTGGCAAATTCTCTCATCCAGCACGGGGCAGGTCCCAAGGGTGCCAGACTAGAGAGGTTCAACCTATACTGTGTAGGGCACCATAAATCCCAAGGACGGCCCTGCACAGCGAGATCCAGGAAGGAGTTACCAGAGAGGCTAAGTGGCCCCCATCTCAAGGCAGAGGTCTGTTCAAGTAGGCGTTGAGATAACTGACCAGCCACTAGTTACTTCAGTATTTTCTAATGCTATTGTTCCCTTTGCTCTCCCAAATCTTAATCCCCACAGAACTAAAAGCAAAGAGGCCACTTCTGAGAAGCACTGTAGAGTTTCATTTCAACATTGCTCTGAAGCACAAAAAAACTGAAAAATCAATACATACTCAAATAGATTGCTGGGCAATAACCAGTAGGCTATTAAAGTGTAAGCAGGGCCATGTGACACACAATAAAGTAAATTACACTGCTGAACTGTATTGATTGTTGCGATCATTGTGCACTTCGGTCATAAAATGTATACAATGATTGTCAGGGCCATTCAGACTTCAGTGATGGATCTGGTTGGGCACGATGGCTATGTCTAGATATCTTCCAACAAAATGTCTATCAACAGATCACAGTCAAACTGCCAAGCGGATTGCGAGAGTGACCAGCTCTGTCAACAGAGAATGGTCGGACTGCCTGGCCACTCCATCGGCAAAACGGACCACCAGAAGTTCAGCAGACAGGGCCACCTGGTGTCCCGGAAGCCCTATCTGTCTACAGAGGACACCCTGGAACATCCAGCCCAGCTTTCTGTTGACAGAGCTCTGTTGACAGAGGTGTTGTGCCTCATGGGGAGCAGGACACGGCTGTCAATAAAAGTGCTGTGTTCTGTTGATTTACTGTTGACAGAACACTTTGGGAATCTGGACGCCCCACAGGTTTTGTGGAGAAAATGCCCATTTTGTCAACAAAATGCTCTAGTGTAGACACAGCCAATGTAATGGGAGGCTCACGACAAAAGAGGTTACTTTTGCCAATTAATCTGAACTTTTAAAAAGTTGTAGGTTCATCTCCGAATTTGCATTCAGGTTTGTGTGAAAACAAATGTCAAGCCAGGCATCTCACCTGCACTTTAGCCCACAGCACAGAGAGTGATAATACTGTGCATTAATTAAATTTCATAAAATGTATTCAGTCCACTGAGGCCGCAAATCCCACTGCAATATTAAGACAAGAAGGGACTTCTTCTCTTTACCACGCTCCTGTGTTACCCTACCATTGTCTATGGCTTACTTCAATATTGTTTTCTGATAGGCTTGTTGTGGGAACATGATGATTTTGATGAAGTGTCCAATGAGAATAAGGTTTCATTTCAAGGAAGTAAAATGTTTAATTTTGCCTTTACTATTTCCATTCATTTAAATTTTGCTTTGCAGATATAAACAATATCACTATTAGTGTGGTCTGATTCTATGTAACATTTTATGATTATATTTTGACATCATCAAAATGAAATTTTCAAAAGTTTTAGAATCAAAGAGGGTTTTGGTTTTTTTTCATTTTTCTTCTGTGGAAAATTTGAAATATTTTTCCAAATAAGAATTAAAATCAATTTCAAATTGTCAGCTTTCCATGGAAAGGAAATTCCATTTTCAGACTAGTTCTCATTTTTATCTTCCTTCTGAACCAAATATTACTTTTGCCAGTCAAGACACAAAATTAGCCATTGAATCTAGAGTATCAGGTATGCCCTGATCCTAGAAGACTTCATGGGGCTGGTACAGGGATTCGTCTGCAAGAGCAACTAACAGAACTGGGGCCTTCAACTCCATTCTAAGGCAGGCCCTGCACGCTGGAATCCAGTGACCTACAGAAGAAAGTCAGATTTTCAGAAATATTCATGATTTTACTGCATCCCCAGCCTTCCCATGACTCCATACGCTTTATATACAGAAACACACCACAATGAATGAAGTACTGAAGAAATGGAAAATTCAATGACTAAACATCAAGCATGTTTTAAATTGAGCTTGGGATGCACAGCTTGCTTTTAAAAAATGGGCCATAGGGTTTTTTGTTTCTAAATAAAAAAAAACAAATGGAACAAACGAGTTATTGGCTGTACATAATACTTCACTGTATTACAGAGTCATGCAGGAAAAGAGATTTCTGCAGGAATAGTCCCATCTGACTTCAGATGGGCTCCTCAGTGGCTTAAAGTTTGCATGTGCTTAAGTGCTTTGCTGGATCTGTGCCTGAGCTAAGAGAGGACTTCAATTTATCATTTAATAAATAAAAAACAAAATTACTTGGCCAGTCTTTTCTGAAATCAGCTCATTAATTTCTTTGTAGCCAAGACTGGAACTACTCCCCATGTTTAAATCATATATTTTGTGTAAGCAGTCTTTGTATCTTGACACAGCTTTCCAGCCATATTGCTTCACAAACTAGGGGTAGTAAGCTGACAAACCTTACTTCACTTTAGATGTGGCCATTATAGTAATTAAAATTAAGAGTACCCAGAGCTTTTTAATTTCATTTAATCATTACTGTACTCAGTTAAACTATTTTTATTGCGCACTATAAGGCCATACTAGTAATCACTTTTCTTAGGTTTCTTTTTCCACCTTTCAAGTATGAGTGATGTACTCCATTTTCTTCCATTGTTTGGCCTGGTTTTGGCCTGGAAGGGATTAAAGAGTTGCTCTGGGTTGGAGCAATCCCTCTCTGATGCAGCTGTAAGTTCATACCAGGAATGGAGAACTTTCAAAGGAGGAAATGCTGCATCAGGCAGCAGAGTGCTGAATTCCCAACTATCTGGAAGGGCCTGGTAGTTAGCAAAGCCTACACCTGTGTCTAAAAATGAATCCAATTCCCCTGAGTCAAAAGGAGGCCATATCCTATAACTTTTCTGGGCAGCTGTTGGAGTCAGAGTTGAACTGTAACCTGGCCAAGGCCCCTCTAATGGAAAAGAGACCAGTGCCCTGGCTGAAATTAACTATATGTTTCTTTCTCCTTCATTTTCGTCTGCCAAGTTGTTAGTTTATTTCCGGGGGCTCCAAAAGGTGGGAAGAGTGGAGAGAACAAGAGAGGAGGATTTCTGAGAACTCATCACTGCCAGAATGCTGTGTTCTCCCCTTCCCCCTACCAGGTGAACATACCAACCTACAAAACGACAAGTGGTCACCGCGTAAGTATCAGAGCCATGAATGGCCTGTTTTCCAGTGAAACGGATTGCATGAAAGGGGAAAATTAGTTTATAGGGTCTAATCCAGAGCTGGTGTAAATGGGCACAGTCCCACTGAAACCACTAGAAGTACACCAGCAGAGCAGCAGGTCTACAAAGGGTACAGCATGCCTTTGTAAAACTGGGCCTCGGTGTCTATTAAAAAACCTTGACAGATTCAAATGAAGGGTGACAACAGGATTGATTGTCCATCGTAAAGGACTGAGAATCCCTGCAACTAAAGACAGTGGAAATAAAAGATGATGTAAGCATGTGGACAGTTGAGGGAATTACAGGTTGAACCTCTAAAATCTATGACTCTCTGGTCCAGCAACATCTGTGATCTGACATAACCTTGGACGCTGCTGGACCAGAGAGCTCTGGCATCCTGGAATGGGGGTTAGTGGAGGGATGGACCCTGGCAGCCCCAGCCCCAGCTGGAGCTGGGAAGTTGGCTGCCTGGGGCTGGGGCTGGGGAGCAGGAGCCAAGGGCTATGTCTACACGTGCACACTATATCGAAATAACGTATTTCGATGTAGTGACATCGAAATAGGCTATTTCGATGAATAACATCTACACGTCCTCCAGGGCTGGCAACGTCGACGTTCAACTTTGACGTTGGGCAGCACCACATCGAAATAGGCGCTGTGAGGGAACGTCTACACACCAAAGTAGCACACATCGAAATAAGGGTGCCAGGAACAGCTGCAGACAGGGTCACAGGGCAGACTCAACAGCAAGCTGCTCCCTTAAAGGGCCCCTCCCAGACACAGTTGCACTAAACAACACAAGATACACAGAGCCGACAACTGGTTGCAGACCCTGTGCCTGCAGCATGGATCCCCAGCTGCCGCAGCAGCAGCCAGAAGCCCTGGGCTAAGGGCTGCTGCACACGGTGACCATAGAGCCCCGCAGGGGCTGGAGAGAGAGCGTCTCTCAACCCCTCAGCTGATGGCCGCCATGGCGGACCCCTCTATTTCGATGTTGCGGGATGCAGATCGGCTACACGTGCCCTACTTCGACGTTCAGCTTCAAAGTAGGGCACTATTCCCATCCCCTCATGGGGTTAGCGACTTCGACGTCTCGCCACCTAACGTCGATTTCAACTTCAAAACAGCGCCCAACACGTGTAGCCGTGACGGGCGCTATTTCGAAGTTGGTGCCGCTAGTTCGAAGTAGTGTGCACGTGTAGACGCGGCCAAGGCCAGGAAGTGGCCAATGAGCAGGAGGGGAGCCTGGGAGCTTGAGCAGAGGATCATTGACCTCCCCGGTCAGCAAAATCCCTGGACTGGGACCTCTCAGGTTCCAAGGGTACCGGACCAGGGAGGGGCAGCCTGTACCAGAGAACTGTAGCATGGCTTTGTTAGTTTCAAGGCAAAATGTAATTGTAATTAATTATCAGTAGCCTAATCCTTCCACCCTTTCTTACATCAATAGGGTGGGACAGACAAGGCAACTGCCACAGGGCCCAGTACTCAGAGCCCTGGGACCTTTAAATCACCTCTGGAGCCCTTGCAAGTGTGATCTGGATGGCACTAAAGACTCATGGGGGGGCATGCTGCCATCCAGGTGGTGCTGAGGGCTGGCTGCTCCCAGCCCTACCCCTTCTGCCTGATGTCCCGCTCCTTCTGAGAACATGGATCCTCCCACCTTGTCCAGAAGTCTGGCAGTTCTGTCAACCCCACTGTCCACAGACGAAATTCACTGCAACACGTAAGCCCTCAAAGGAAAGACTTAAGGGACACCTATGCACGAGCCTTCTGTACTGGAGTGAATTTCACTCGGCACAGGTAAGGGTGGTGGAAGTGGAGTAAAACAGCTTCATCTAACTGTGAAACAAATATACTCCCCCCCCACATCCAAACACCAACAATGCCTTCTCCCAGTTTTTATGAATGCAATAAATAAAGTGACTAGTAAATACAGGATGTAGTCAACTTGGTGGTGAGCCGACCCAATGTGTGACAATGGAAACAGCTCAGCATCTGCATGTGTGAGTCAGTGTGGAAGGGGACTATCAAAACCCTTCTCCTTTCACTTCCATTGCACGTTGCTTTTATGCAACAGTAATTATATGTTTTCTACATCTTCTCCTTGTAAATTAAAGTAACCATGAAACAAATATATAAATATCCAAGTTTCTTCACACATTCAATAGCTTCCTTGCCCTTTTGCTTGTTTTCAGCATTCCCCATGCAAAGCCGACAGGAGTCTTGGCAGTCACTTGATAATGGGTAAGACTTCTTCACGTCACCCTCCTGTCTGTGAGTCTGTTGATGACTGACCAGCCTGATTCTGGAGCCACAGGTCTTATCGCAGAAGGGGCAGGTGTTGGTAGCTGCTGGAAGGGTGCAGGGCAGTTTTTGCTGCTCTTTTATCCTTCTCTACCTCTCCTCACCTCCACTGAGGCAGGACCTCTCAAATTGTGACACCCCATAGACTACCACTCCCCACTGGAGATGGTCCTGGGCAAAGTTTCCCAAGAGTCAAGACCAACAAGAATAGGACAGAGGGTTCATATACTGTACACGCTTCATGTCAGAGACTCTTTGGTATACCTTTGCTGTGGTGAGGAAGGGGCTTGACGCGGGTCTGGGAAGACCCATCTTCCACCTCCTGCCACCCTGATCCCTAGCAATACCCAAGAGAAGACCTCCACCACTCTGAGGACAGACACTTTGCCAAGGCCTCAGTGGATGACTGCAGAATGTCGGCAGCAGAGAGGTGCTTTAATAACAGATAGTAGAGGGATACAATGCCTACGTGGCTACCTTGATCATCACCTAGCCAATGCAGAAAGTGTCCTACCTTATATCCTCGTTTGTCCTTCCCAGGCCTTCTCCCACTTCCCTTGGAAATCTATCTTCTGGTCAAACCAACTCACAGACAGAATGCTTTCCCTGCTGGTAATCAGACCCAGTTTCATCCAGTTCTCTGACTGTACCTGTGCATCAGGCTAAACAATGCCTCTCTCTCCACAATGCTTACACCCTGCAAACAGCTGATGGCAATCAGCACCCTCTCAATCATCCTTAAGCTGAGCTGAGGCCAACACAAAGACAGACTCATTGATTTCACAGGGCTTTTGATCAGACCCCAAGCCTATTTACCCTTTACAATATTTCATCACAAGGCCTAGTCCCTTTACAAAGTAGGCTCACATGTGGCCCAGTGATTATTTTGTCTTTATCAAAGTTTACTGTAAGCAAACAACCCAAAGAAAAAGAATGCTGATAAAACACTGATAAAGATGATGCTGTTACACCTTGTCCTCTTTCTGAGTTCACATTCTATCACACACTGATTAAAAAGACGAATCAGAATTTGAATGAGGACATCCACAATAACAATTCAGCACAGGGTCTCCATATTCAACAAACATCCTGGGAACCGGAGAGAAATGGCTGGTGTCAGAGCTTGGTAAATAGAACACTTCAGGGACTTTCAATGTAGTTCCATGCAGAATCTCTAATCTCTCATCTTTGTGAACGGGGGTGAACCCCAAAATCAAGTGTGATGTGTGAAATCAAATTATCAGGGCTCGACAGCAGACCCCTGAAATCGAACCTCAGAAGATCACCCCTGACCAGGTCAATCTCCCAGTAAGAGTAGCTGTACCCTGAGGCACTTCTTTAGCTGTGATACATTGTCATGCTACTGAAGAGACCACTTGGGTCATATGTCCGGGGAATAGTCAACCAATAGAAATTGCGGTCCATGGACTTTCACTTTGATTTTGTTCCAGTCACACAATAAGACTAGCCACAGTAGACAAAGGGAGCACCCTGGCACATTTTCTGGGTGGGTGGCAGAGAGACCCTGATGGTGACTGAGTCCCTGTCGGAAAGAAACCTGCAGGTTTTAGTTGCTGTTTTCTCTTCTAGATGTTCTAATTCCCTCACTTGATGCCAAAGCAAAGTGCAGTGGGAGCAGTAGAGGAGTGCAATGTGCTGAATTCACGGTGGTGGCAGCCAGAAGGGAGAGGAAAGAATGGTTTTGAGTTTAAGCCTCTGGACTGGGATTTAAGAGTTCTGGATTCAATTATTCACCACGAATCTTGTGTGTATCCGGGAGTGATTGCGTGGACCCAGTGACTCAGTCCCCAAGCTATAAAATGGGGGTAGTGCTTCCTGGCTTCACAGAGGTCTTGAGGCAATAAAGCCATTAACACATGAGCTGCCCAGGTTTTGCAGGGACTGGGTGGGAGTCACCAGAACCTGGGGAAGGTGAACTAGTCAGGTTTGTAGCTGTTGGCAACTCACTGCTGTGTGAGGCACCAGACCAGGCAAACCCAGCTGAAGCAGGAAGAGCTGCAATCGATCGCAGGAGCTGTTCGACTTTTCAGAGTGGGGCCTCTCAGAGAACACACAGGTGTCAAGGGAAGTAAATATCGGCACTGGGTTTCCTTAGAGCAAGTCTGCCTGGTGGGTGGGGGACGGGGGAGGAGCGGGATGAGAAATCCCTGGGTTGCTCAAGGGCTCGACTTCAGGACTTCTTTTTCTGTGTGACATTTTTTCTCTCTCACCACCCACAGCCCTTCCCCCCACTGCAGCTCCCTCCATGAATTGGAGCCGAGTATTTCTGTCCCTGTTTTCCCTACCCCCAACATCACCTACCTGCCTGCCTGTCAGTCTTTCAAGCATGGCTGTGCTGGAATTAGCAGAGAAAATGGCAGCTTCACAGCACGGCTGCTGCTTTCTGTTCAGCTCTAATTTCAACTTCATCTAGAGTAACGCGCACACTTTCGGGGTGTAATGTACTGTCCCATCTAGCGGCACCGAGACCACTTACAGAGAGAATAATGAGCCTGCTCCACAGCCTTAGCAAGTAGCCATCTGGCTTTTAGCTCATGCAGTAGAGGCTTGTGAAGTGAGCTCCAGAGGTTCGGTCCCACCTGCAGATGACCAGAGTCTGTCAGCATCACACTAGTACCAGTGACCAGCTGGCACCACTATGGTGGAGCTGAAAAGAAAGGAAAATGGAAGCTACATTTAGGACTCTGCCCCGGTTTGTTCCCTTTGCATTGCTCAGACAGTAGCGAGGGAGCAGACAACCACCTTAAACTCCTCCCTGGGGATTCTCCTGCCATTGGCGAATCTGCAGCCAGCACAGAGCTGGCATAACCCACGGCACAGGGAAGGTTCCAGTCATCAATCAGCACATGGGCTGTCTTCTTCCAGTCCCTGGTACAGAGGATGGAGCAGGGTGAGAAAGGGCAGGAAGGGGTTGGCCCGACAGTAAAGTGATTCAGAAACCATCAGCCGCTACGTGGCCCCTAGGTGACCAAAGGCACATGACTATGGATAAGCTGTCAGGCTGCTCTAACCTGCACCCAGGGCTAGCTAGGTAACTATGGAACTGTACTAGGTAAAGGGTGGGATGCAGCAAATCTGGCCCCAACCCTGTGAACTCTGGGCAAACCCAGCTAGAATAACAGAACACCAGAACTGGAAGGGACCTCAAGAGGTCATTGAGTTCAGTCTCCTGCCCTCATGGCAGGACCAAACACCACCTAGATCATCTCTGTTAGATAGTTATCCAACCTGTTCTTAAATATCTCCAGTGATGGAGATCCTACAACCTTCCTCAGCAATTTAGTCCAGTAATTAACTACTCTGACAGTTAGGAAAATTTTCCTATTGTCCAGTCTAAACCTCCCATGCTGCAGGTGGTGGACAGATGGTGGCGTATTGTTACCATTTGTTGGCTACTTAGTGGTGTTAAGTGTTTAGGGCACTCCACCCTGCTCCCATTGACCAAATGACCACGTGACATCTACCCTCCAGTGCGAAGAGAGGCCTTCCATCAATTTCAAAGGGCTTTGGTTCAGGCCCTCAACAAACCACTTGTGGGCAATCTCGGCTGAAAGGCCAAGGAGTGGATGGGACATGTAAACTAAACTATCCCCCCGGCCAGCCTTAGAGATCATCTCCCCCGGTTGGAGCTGGGCTACCAAGATACCAAGGTGAGGCAGTTTCTGCTGCTGCTGCCTGAGCCGGATCATCCCTATTATGCTGCTATGGGAGTATCATTCGGCAGCACTGACCCTCTCCACGCTGTTCGTGAGCATTGCGTATTCACTCACACCCAAGTGCAAACTGTAGCCAGTTTGAAGCTCTCTCCAAAATGACACCCACAAGGATTTCTGCCCCAGACAATGCAGTAAATGCAGCCCAAGCCTAGCACTTACAGCGGGAACAATTACAGGCTAAGTAATCCTTGCCATCAGCAAGCTAGTTTGCTGCCAGCTCAAGATGGGTTTTTTAATCAAGGAGAGGAATACGGCTGGCTTGTTCCAGAGCTCTTTGTTTAATTGCCTTCCAATGGGAAATCGCAAGAAGAAAATGAGAGAAGCCCGTGTGTCCATAGAGCAAAAGATTGAAGGGACTATATATATGGGAGTAGGCAATGTTAACTCTCCAGCAGTTAGCTCTCCTCTTTGGTTGTATTCAACTGGATTCCCCAGACCCTGGAATGCATAAGTGAACATCCTATTCCTTCTCTTCTTCCCAAAGAAGCTGGCAGATCTTCAAGTGCCCACCTGCATTACTTTATGCAGTTTATAACACTTACAAAGGGGCAGTATTAAGCATTCAGCCCTCTCTGCTCATTTCCATTATGTTGGCTAAACAGTTAACATTATTAGGCAGCCATCATCTTCTGTATATCCAGCAGATATAGTATACGTAGATTTCCAGAAAGCCTTTAACAAAGTCCCTCACCAAAGGCTCTGATGTAAATTAGGTTGTCATGGGATAAGAGGGAAGATCATTTCATGGATTGAGAACCGGTTAAAAGAAAGGAAACAAAGGGTAGGAGTAAATGGTGCATTTTCTGAATGGACAAGGGTAATGAGTGGTGTCCCTCAAGGGTCAGTCCTAGGATCAATCCTATTCAACTTATTCATAAATAATCTAGAGAAAGGGGTAAGTAGTGAGGTGGTAAAGTCTGTGGATGATAGTAAACTGTTCAAAATAGCCAAGACGAAAGCAGACTGTGAAGAACTTCCACAAGATTTCACCAAACTGAGCGACTAGGCAACAAAATGGCAAATGAAATTTAATGTGGATAAGTGAAAAGCAATGCACTTTGGAAAAAATAAGCCCAAGTATACATACCATATGATGGGGGCCAATTTAGCTACAACTAATCAGGAAAGACATCTTGGGCTTATCATGGATAGTTCTCTGAAAACATCCACACAGTGTGCAGCACCAATCAAAAAAGCAAATAGAATGTTAGGAATTATTTAAAAAGGGACAGAGAACAAGACAAAGAATATTTTACTTCCCCTTTATATAACTATGGTATGCCCACATACAGATGTGTACAGATGTGGTCTCCTCACCTCAAAAAAAGATATTTTGGCATTAGAAAAGATTCAGAAAAGGTCAACTAAAATGATTAGGGGTTTGGAACGGGTCCCATCTGAGGAGAGGCTAAAGAGACTGGGACTTTTCATTTTAGAAAAGAGGAGACTGAGGTGGGATATGATAGAGATATATAAAATCTTTGAGTGGTGTGGAGAGGGTGAATAAAGAAAAGTTATTTGCTTGTTCCCATAATATCAGAACTAGAGGACACCAAATGAAATCAACAGGTAGCAGGTTTAAAATTAATAAAAGAAAGTTCTTTTTCACACAGCACACAGTCAACCTGTGGAACTCCTTGCCAGAGGAAGCTGTGCAGGCTAGGACTATAAGAGAGTTCAAAGAAGAGCTAGATACATTCATGGAGGTTAGGTCCATAAAAGGTTATTAGCCAGAGGGTAGGAATGGCATCCCTGGCCTGTTTGTCAGAGGCTGGAGATGGATGGCAGGAGGCAAGTTGCTTGATCATTGTCTTCGGTCCGCCCCCTCTGGGGCACCGGCACTGGCCACTGTTGGCAGATGAGATGCTGGGCTAGATGGACCTTTGGTGTGACCCACTAATGGCCATTCTTATGTTCTTCTTATGTTCGTATGCGCTACAGCGTGTGCCACGTGAGCGCTCAGGCCTTTAATAATGATTAATAATGATTCCCAACAGAGTTCAATTTAGGGTTGAGATGGGGCGAATTTACATATTTACATAGTGATCCAATTAAGTGCAAATGCACTTACTTGCATTGGTGAAATGGGCTCAGAGACTCCAGAAGAGCTGATTCCATTGAGACCTAGCAGTAGGTATTTTGTCCCCTCCTCCACTATACATCTATTAAAGAAGATGATTTGAGTATTGCTACACTTGCCATGAAAAGGTGAGGTCTTTTAACTGGCATTAATATTTATCTATTGACTTAGCTTCACATCATCTACCTGGGTGTTAAGATGACTCTGTGTCTTCTACTGGTTTTTACTTCCTTGTTGATTATTTAACACTTGCAATGGGTGGCTAGCTAATGTCTTGGGGTTGGGCTCTCCGGAGACCTAGCTGAAAGGAGAAAGCTGTTTTGCAAGCCCAGGTTTTCCTTCCCTTACTCCTTTTTCAGTCTTTTTTCCCATTCAGGAGGGTGGAGCATGTTCCTGCCTTCTTTGTGTATTCATTTATTTAGCCTTGGTCTCTCCCCACTGGCTGTCCATCATGCAGACACGGTTGGCCTCACTCAAGAAAGAATGCATGATTCCATCTGGCATTTCTATCCAATAAAGCCCACTGCCCGGATTTCAAACCTCAGCTTGCTAATGAATTGCCCAAGGCCTTATCGAGTTCATAATCAATATTGCCTCAAACTTTGAGCATTAAGAAGGACTGGCAGAGACCGATCCTTGTCAATGGAGGATTGATCCAATAAGAAGGACAAATCCAATCACTAGGACATTGATGCTTAGCAACTATTGCATGGGGGAGCTGGGTTTCTCCACCACTCAGCAAAGGAAGCTGAACAACACCCCTACCTGGAGAACGAAGGATTGGGAAGTGGGGAGATGGGGGGATAAGAAATGGCTGCTGGGAGTAGTCAGGCCCTCACTGGGAACCTGAGCAAAGAGGTCAGATAGCCTGAAGAATGGGGTTCACTCCTGTTGGCTGTAAGAATCCGACGAAAATGGTGTCTTTAAAGAAAAGCAAATGAATGTATTGTTATTAAAAGCCCCAATCAGGGTTCAAACTGCCACTGCACTTGACTCTGTAGCTATGTAAAAATATAGACCTCACTGCAAAGAGTTGGCAGTCTGGGTTACTGACAAGACAAAATGGGTGGGTGAATCAAACATGTAAGAGTACGGGAGATTGAACAAAACAACAATGGCAACAAGACTAGCAGTAAGTAGAGTCTAGCTTGCCAGCTGTTACCAATGTTTTAAAGAAATTCCCCTGGCTTTCAAAACCAACAGCTTCACAGGGAATGACGCAACTGGCCATATTGTGCTCTCAGCACACTGGTAAAAAATCCAGAGTAGTAATTCTCCAGGGCCAGGCTGTGGGTGTTGCTAACACCTGTCGACCCTTTCCCTCTAAGAGAGAGTCAGGAGTGGAAGGGGGTGTGGGTTAGATCACTCACTTGAGATGGACTATTCCATCTCGGGATAAGAACAGCCCAATCGGGTCAAATTGATGGTCCATGTAGTCCAGTCCCCTGTCTTCCAACAGGGGCCTGCTTCAGAGGGAGCAAACAGAGCAAGTGATCATGAATGATCCATCCCCTCTTCCCCATTCCCAGCTCCTGGGGCTCTGGCTAGCTCCAGAGGCTAGGGACACTTTGGAGCATGGTTTTGAATCACTGCCCATCTTCGCTAATAGCCACTGACAAGAGAGGGGATGGGATAGGAGTGACCCTTAAAACCTTTCCAAAGCGTTGGGAATCCTGGCGAGTGGCAGGAGTGGGAGTCTAGTGGTGATAGGGATGATCAAAAAGCCAGATCACCAGGTGGGTAACTTCCCATTCTAGTTTCTTTCAATTCTTAGAAAAAGCCAGGCAGACAATCACGGAGTGCAGCTGCCAGAAGACTGTGCACAGTTCCCACCCTCTCTACCCACCTACTCAATCTCCAGTTACAGTAAACAAGACACAGATAACCACTGATTTCCTTCCAACTTACTGAAGTCCGTTCAAATACCTCTGTGTCTTGTCCCTCCTAGGACTGGCAAGTCTGCTCTGTATTCTCCCTGAAAGGAGGTGTGGTACCCTACAACTCTGCTGAAATCTGCTTCTTTCCCCCATTGCGCCAGGATGTCTTCACCAACAGGAGAAAGTGCACGTGTCCTTTACACAATAAACACACCAGCCTCTCTCCAAAGCACCAGCCGGTGCAGTGAGCATTTTCATTTGTCAGACAGGGGTCGTTACAGCCTTTCCATAGAGGCAAGTGAGAATTCTTGGCCTGTCCTTTCAGCTGTAACTAATTCAGGTAGAGGAGGGGCTCCTATGGGAGGTGCCCTACTTACTGGCTGGTTGAAGGGGGATAGAGCGCTGCATGGAGCTTTTCTTAAAGTCATTTTCTCCACAGCCAGCAGGGAGTCACAAGACAACTGTAAGCCACCTTGCTTCCAATCTCCCTTTGACACCAGGAAACCGAAACGGAATCCAGGCACTACCTTTTCCCGATGAATGCTTAGGAGTAAAGCCGGGTCATTGCTGGAGGAGTGTGTCAAAACCACAGCCAATGCAATTTTGAAGAGCTCAGAGTGGAAATGTGAATCTGTGCCAAGCTCAGAACATCTCAGCCAGGATGTCAGGAAAACGCACAAGCCCGAGAAGAGCTATTTCCTGGCCACACAAGGAGAAAAGCCTCTTTTCCATGGACAGATTATAACTCAGTCCAGCCGGTGTTCATCTGAGTCAGAAAGTTGACTTTAATGGGGTTGCCTGTTGAGTGGGGTTTTGCAGGACTTGGTCCAGCTGCCGCAAGGATGATCTAATTGTCATGGCCCACATCCTGCAAGCACATGCATGGAGCTGGTACCTTGCACCTTCAAGGAGTACCTTGGATTTCACTGGTGTTCTGTGTGGATCCAGGTGCAGGGGCAGAGTGTAGGTTTGTTACATTCGCCAGTTTTCTTTATTTTCTTTTGAGCCATACAATTACCTGCATTTCATCCCACCCGACTGGGAAGAGCACTACTCGCTCCTTGATCTCCTTCTTTTGGTCACACGCAATGCTGCAGCCTTTTCCTGCTCCCAGCACACACGCCCCTGTGAGCTGTCAGCCTCATGCGTTGGATCTGCAGTAGCTCAGCCCTCCAGCTGGGTCACAAGATTAAAACAAACACTTTCCAAGGTTGCAAAGAGTCCATCAAATAAACTCTCTGTCCTCAGCAGAGTCTTCAGCCTCAGCTCAGCGCCACTGACATCCCCGCCTTTGCTCAGACTTGCAAATGATCCCTATCCACTTCTTGGGGCTTAGGAGAGGCTCAGTCCCCTTTTTGGGGTTTATGCCACTTTGTCAGTGGCTGGTGGAGGAACCCAGCTCTGCTCCCTACTCTGGGTTCCAGATCAAGGATCCTATAAAAACCAGCCAGGCATTTTTCAGTTCATCTCACTGCTAGTTCGGTCTCGTCCCAGGTGGTTCCTTATCTTCACCCATACCTAAGTCCCTCTCTTCCTGTGAACTCAGCTAGGCAAATATAGCCAGAAAAAAAAAACATTGGCTAGTCCTCAGGCTCCTTTGGCCAAAGACTAGCTAGGGACTGCACTGACAAGTCACTACAATTCCTTTTACCCGAGTCAGCTTGATCTGATTGGCTGTCCCTAGCCCTTCTAAGACCAGATCTCTGTAGCTTACAAGAAGGCTATTGCAGATTCCAGAGAGAGTCCCACCTTCCCACATTGCTGCTTCTTGATGTGGGGTGAAGTAGGACCACAGGCTAGGGAGCTGCTAGAGCCAGGTACCGCCCATTGCACGAATATAATTCAACGGTACTTAACACTCGATTAGGAGTTTTTGTAGCAGATTGAACACTTAGCTCATGTGGACAAAAAGAAAAAGCAGCAAAGGCCCTGCTGCTGTGCAGAGAACCCTGCTGTGATCTAGCTGCTCTGAGATGGCAGCAAGGCCATGAGACTAGGGAGCGACGCCTTTCTTTAAGAAATCCCCGTGTTCTTGCCCGAAGAACCAGATTCACCTGGGTTCCTGGGAGAGCGTCATCTGCTGCCAAGCATATGGTATGGAATGGTGTTTGGCCATGATTTTATTGCAGGATGGTAGTAAGCTCTGATTTGCACAGGTGGACTGCATGGGCCCCATGGATTGGGTCCACAGAGACTTCTCTTACTTTCTTCACAAAGAATTTTGGCCAGACCAAAACTTCTTTTTTTTCAGTTTTTCAAATGAGATTTGGCCCAGCTTCTCCAGTCGGCCTCAGTCCCTCATCATTTTGAAAATGCCTTTGTTTGCTTATGAGCTTATGGACGATGTCATGAAATCAGACCACCTGGAATGGTTAATGCAGAATCAAAAACAGCCTCACTGGTAATATTATTTTAGCTCTAGCTGATGTGAAGGCAGGCGGGGGTGGGGTCACTCGCTACAGGAGCACCACCTCATGACCAAGCGTGGCATAGCAGCGCCCTTCCCCTCTGGCGCCCCCTGCTGGCAGGGACTCTGCAGTGCTTGCTCTTCCCAGAACGTGGCCCTCCAGCCAGGTGAGAGTTTAGGCCTTCCCTTCCAGCGTTCTCACCCACAGGCCAGTGCAAATCTCAGCCCTCTGTCAGGTGCCTCACTAGCACTTGGTCCTGCTAGTGGACACTTTATGCCTTCCCAGCTGCTTGCCAGGCTAGGATCTCAGGACTTACTCTTTTGCCTTACCAAGTTTCTCCTCCCACGGAGCGACTGCAGACTATCTTCCCTGGCCGCCCCTTCTGCTCTCAACTGCCTTCCTTCATAATCCCCAGCTAGCCCCTCCCCAGCTGGGCTCATGGTCAGCTGAGCCTGGCTTTCTCTCATGCGCAGGAGCTGCCAGGTATGGTAATTGGCTTCCTACGCCCTCCATGAACCCAGGCAGGGCACATGCCTCATCCCCCATCCTCCACGCTGGCGACTGCCTTGGCTCACTGTTGCACATGCAGATTCTTCGCGGAGACATGGTATGTGAGCATAGCCCTGAGACGCTCACTCCATCTTTAGCTGTCTGCCTCCGCTTCCTCAGCCTCAAAAGGGACAGAAAATTTCCCAACCTAGCTGGAGAATACAGGGAAGAACCACATTCATTCTTGAGAGCCCCCCCACCCTCGTTTTTAGATATTTTCCAAGCTGCTCTGTTAATTACCTGAATCTCAGGGCTATAGTGAAAATTAGTTAATGCTTGTAAAATGCCTTGAAGACAAATTGTGCTGTAAAAAGACTAAGTAACATTATTGTGTTGCTAATTAAGGGTATTTTAAACCCAAAGTAGGTCACAGAAGCAGCTAGAGAGCTGTAAAAAACATTTACAATACACATAAAAGTAACTGCTGCAGCATTAGAAATGTTTGTCTGTGGCAGAAGACTAATAATTTTGATTATAAAAATGAGGTAGCAGTGTTAGTCTCCATTGGCAAAAAAAATTAGAAGTCCTGAGGCACCTTATAGACTATCGGATGCATCTGATGAAGCGGGTCTTTGCCCACAAAAGCTTATGCTCCAAAATATCTGTTAGTCTATAAGGTGCCACACGATTTCTCATTGTTTTTGCGGATACAAACTAGCACAGCTACCCCTTTGTTTGAAAAAAGGGCCTAGAGCCAAACCCTGCATCCTCAAAGGGACGCCCTTGCTATTGTTCTTGTTGCGCATATATAGTTTGGGATGCTGGTGATGCTAAACTTGTTTGACTGAGGATGTATCCACACTTACCAGAAGATTGACATGATAGTGGTCAATAGACATGATAGTGGTCTTCTGGTTTCAATTTAGTGTGTCTGGTGAGGTCACGCTTAATTGAACCATTTCAGGCTCCACCATTGACACTGGTACTCCTCACAGTTGTGAGGAATAAGGGAAGTCAACGGGAGAGTTTCTCCTGTCAACCTCCTGCTGTGTGGACAGCAGAAGAAATTGATTTCAGATACGTCAACTCCAGCTACACAATTCACATAGCTGGGGCTGTGTATCTTACACTGATTTTTCCCAGGAGTATAGACCTGGCATAACTGGGTTGGTTTACTCCTCAGAATGCTCCTATTTCCTATCTGTCTTAGAGATCCCAGCACAGTTGTGTCTGAATATCACACTATCACAATCCCTAATGGAGTCTCTGGCTCTTCTCCTTTCTGGTTAATTTGTTTATGTGAGGTGTTTTTGGTCTAAACTGGCCTATAGTACTACAGCTGTGTTGGCAATTCATACACAGAAATTTCTAGAGCAACGACCCAAATTGTGGCTCAACCTCTGAGATCAAACCACCACTACACAAAGCCCACCCATCCATTTGAGAAGCTAGCCAAACAGCAAGCGTTTAAAGGCATTGCTTCACATAACAAGCGTTTTACAGCGTTCAGCTTAAAAGATGGCAGTTTGGCAGCTGTTCTTCACCACTTCCTTTTCCATCTGCAGGACTTCTCTTTGCTGAGGAAGTCATACCAAATGTTAACAAACTTAAACCAATCTCAGGAGGTACAACTTTTAGACACATTTGCTTAAGTACTGAATGGATGACCTGCACGTTCGAAGGAAAAGGACAGAATAGCTTACCCAGCTTCTCGTTAGTAGCACGAGGGCAGCAGCTGGTAACAGCAATAGCAGATTTATCTGCTGATTACACATAGACCACAAACCACAACAAAGGATAGGCTATTCCACGGAGATCACTGTTCACTTTCTTCCCAGTGAAGTCAAGGGTAAAATTCCCCATTGACCTCAAAGGGAAAGGCAGACCAACACAGAGCCTTCTTGAAAATATCCCTTAGTTTTCGCTTTGTAAAATTCTCTCTCTCCCTCTCTCTCTCTCTCTCTCTCACTTCTCTCTCACACACACACACACACACACACACACACACAGAGTTTTGTCCTATACTTTGAGCCCATCACTCACTAGAGGAAATCCAATGTCACCCTACTAATTCCTCTGTCACTGAATGAGACCGCCATGGAAAGAGAGAAAGACAGCAGAAACTCACAACACAAGCTGTGCAACTCTGCAGGAGAAAAAGAAGAAGAAAACATATGAACAGCCACACTGGATCAAACCAATGGTCCATCCAGCCCAGCATCCTGTCTTCCAACAGTGGCCGGTGCCAGGTGCTTCAGAAGGGGTAAACAGAGGAGGGCAATTATCAAGAGATCCATCCCCGTCATCAAGTCTCAGCATCTGGCCAGCAGAGGCTCATGGACACCGACAGCAGGGGGTATCATCCCTCACCACGTTGGCTAATATCTGTTGACGGACCTATATGCCATGAACTTCTCTAACACCTTGTTGAACCCAGTTATATTTTTGGCCTTCACAACATCCCCTGACAATGAGTTCCACTGGCTGACTGTGCATTGTGTGAAGTACTTCCTTATGTTTGCTTTGAACCTGCTGTCTGTTAATTTCATGGGGGGTAACTCTGCTTCTTGTGCTAGGTGAAGGGCTAAATAACACTTCCCTAGCTACTTCCACCACACTATTCATAAGTTTACAGACCCCTATCTTTTTACTCCTTACTAAACTCCTTTCCACACTGAACGTCCCAGTCTTTTTAGTCTCTCCTCCTATGGAAGCTGTTCCATTCCCCGTTCAGTGTTGTTGTCATTCTCTGTACTTATTTACAGTTCTAATATATCTTTTTTGAGATAGAGCAACCACAACTGCAGGCAGGATTCATGGTGTGGCTGTACTGTGGGTTTATCTAGAGGCATTATTATATTTTCAGTCTTATCTCTCCCTTTCCTACTGGTTCTTAACATTCTGTTGTTTTGCTTTGTCTTGGTTTTCAGAGCAGCTGCACGTTGAGAGGGTGTTGCAGAGAGCTCTCCACAATGACACCAGGATTCTGTTCTTGAGCTAATTTATAGTTGGGGTTATATTTCCTGGGGTGTATTAATCAACCTTGAATTTTATCTGCCATTTTATAGGCCTGTAACAAGGACACCCAGCAGAAGTGTAGCAGCTGAGCCCAGATGCACAGTAAGTGTAGGGGCCACAGCTTCTCACAGCTCCAGTGAGACCAGGTATTGCTGCATTTGCCAGTATAGTGCCTAACTGATTTAGGAGCCTAAATCTCATTTTCAAAATGGATTTAGGGTCCTAAGAGACTAAATCTGATTGATAGGCAGGGCTGGCCCCAGAACAAATGTCACCCCAGCCAAGGAATGTCTTCGCCCACCCCCTCTTTGTTAATTGCATTTGTGGTATATTTCATTACTACAATTGATGGGAAGGTTTCATGACATTCTACAAAGGTCCATAACATTCTAGGAAGTCAAGGAAAAATGAATCCACGTACAGAACAGCTGATACATTTCACTTCAAACATTCTGTTTTCCCTTTTGATGCTAACAATAAAAACAGCACCCTGCGATGGGAGCCTCCCAAGCCTGGTGAACCAGGCTGTCAATAGGGTTGCTCTCCCAATGGGTATGTCTTCACGCCAGGGAAGATCAGTGTTGATCTGCAGTTGATCTTCTGGAGTTTGACTTTGTGTATCTCATAGGGATGCTCTCAGTCGAACTCACAGCGTGCCCCCATTGGTCCTGGCACTCGTGCTTCTTGTGAAGAGTAAGGGAAGTCGACAGGAGTGTTTGATCCCATGCATCTCCCACAGTGGAGATGGCGCAGAATGTTGAATTAAGGAAGGTTGATTACAGCTATGTAACTAATGTAGCTGAAGTTGTGTATCTTAATTTGATCTTCCCCTTCTGTGTAGACCTGGCCTGTTGATCAATAATGGAATTTTCATTCCTGGGTGCCTAAATCTGTTTCAAAGATGAAATTCAGGCTCCTAAATCAGTTAGGCATAGCAATGCTGAATGCAGTAGTGCATAAATACCCTTAAAATTTTGGCCTTGAGTTATTGTGGGCAAGAGAATTTCTCCTTGGGAATGAAGCAATGCTGACGATCGCTAATGCTCATGCTAAGCAAAGCAATTGTAGGACAAACAAAACTCCTAACTCAAAATGAAAGCATTTTGCATGAACAAGTTAGACTGTTTGGGACTGATGTTCCATTTGTGTAGTTCCACAAGCATTGGCTGTGAGTGAAAGAGTGGCCTTGCCCACGAGATGAGTATGGGGACCTACACACTTCCTTGACCACAGCTCTCTCAAGAGATCCATGGGCAAATGTAGGTTAAAAACCAATTCCACACTGTGCATTACTGCTGGCACTGACAGCTGTTCAGAGGCTTTTTTTTTTTAAACTTGTGAACAACATTTCTTCAAACCTGCCAAAGCTGTTTATCCTCCATGAACATTAAATCCCTGGGGAGAAAGAGGTGCAGAATAAAACAGCTCCTGCACTGTGTTCCATTCATTAGTGCTGCAGCATCTATCGGTTCCACCAGACCCCAGTGCTAGGGAATGGAAATACAAGAGCCTTGTCTGGCCACAGTGAGTGAATTAGCTGTAATGCGATCTCCTTTAAGCAACCTTTCGAAGTAAAATCCTTTCCTTCCCATGCCAGCTGGGCAGTGGATGGCAGTGAGGCTGGTTGACTTCCATGTGACAAGGAACAGAAGGAATGTCTTCTCTAATTTTTTCCCTCTGTGTGGGGAATGAGTGTTGTTATGTGCACTGAAGCATCGAAGAAGGTGACAGTGTTAGAAGAAACTGAGATAGATAGGATGCAATTCTATACCCCTATACCAGATGGGGAGAGGAGCAGGCAAGTGGTCTTCCTAAAGATCTGAGGAAATTTATTGCTTGGAGAGCTATAATCAGCATTTTATTTTTGCCATCTGACATTTACACCAGCGTGTAATTAAATCAGGCTAGGACACAATCTGCCGTCTTGGTGCCAGTCGACTTCGCTCTGAACAATGAGCTAATCCATTCCTGCAGTCCAGAGCTTTCTGGCCAGCTGGATGCCATAATAATAAACATTTACAACCTGAAATGAAGTAACTTTGGGAAGCTGTTTGGTACTGATCTGCCTTTTCGCCAAGGCCCTTCACACGCTGATAACATTCCTCTGCCTGCACTGAAGTTACTCCTGATTCACAGAGGAACTCAGAGCAGGATAAGCCCCTACTGTTCTTTTTAGAAATCTTCTATTACAGAAAATATGACAGACTGATTCAGCCTCAGACCAAGATCTAAAAGCAATAGAAAGGATTCTGGAGATAATTTCTGAGAAATAATGACACTGCTATTCTGCTGCATTTTTTGCAAGGCCAGCATTTCGGCAGATTCTAAGTTCCTTGGGACAGCCCCTAACACAATAGGGTTCTGGCTCATCACAGGGACTCCTAAGAGTTACCAAAATACAGACGATGATGATTAATGCTTGTGCATGAGAACCAGAAAGTAAAACTGACTCACCACTGACCATAAAATAAAACTGACTAAACTACTTCCTTTGCTCAGACTAAGAGGAAAACATCATCCAGTAGTGAAGAGTAAAATAGTTCATTCATTCATCATAATCTAAGAGGTACTGATAACTGTAATGCAAATAAGAAAACTATATTTGCCACTTATATATTTTTTAATTTAATTGTCATTTTAAGCTGTGGTAATTGAGAATAAAACCATCACTAATTGCCTAGTCATCAGCTGAGGTTAAGTGCCAGAAGGTGAAACTAACATTAGGAAATGTCATAACAAATTGTCCTTAAATTGAATCAAGCTGCTAAAAATATAAACCTTTAATTATTAGTTCATAGCATCAAGTGAGAGAGGGAAGCACAGCAGAACTGACAAGGTGTATCAGGGCACATCTGTGCTGCACAACCATGGTTGGCAATTAAGAAGGCGTCTGTTGATGACAAGCAGTAACCAGTTAGGGGCCATTTCATACATGAAGCAACGTGAGGATTACAACCACAAAACCTGAGGGCTGACTGCTCCTGTAGGCCCCAGGCAAGGCAGAACGGGTGGGGTAAAGGCAGCCAGACCTCACTGCCATCCAGATCATAGTGCTGGGGACACGTCCAGCCCTGAAAGCAGCGCATGGCACCCCAGCAGCAATTTCAACAGGCCTGCAGCACCAGCTGCTGCAGCAGCCAGGAACCCTGGGTCACTCTGAATTGCTAGTCCCCAGGAAAACTGCCCCTCTTGCCTCCCCTTCACCCACCCCATTGATGTGCCTGCAAGAAACAGCAAGGGAGTGGGAATGAGGAGGCTATGCCCCATCCTTTGTGTCACACAACTTAGTCTGCCAAACCATTGGGGGCGGGAGCAAATCAGGGGTATGTCCAGTAGATCCACCCTGCATGCAATACTGACCACAGTGACCATGCCTGGGTGCTGCAACAGACCCCGACACGTCTACAGACCATAGGGACGTAATCCCATAATGTAAGCCTACAGGGAGGGGTTTTCCCCCACCAATTTGGTAGGCTCCGGCCCTGAATTGCTGCTTGACAAGTTTGGGCTTTAATAACTGGTGTACTCGACACTGTGTTGGTTAATTCTGTAAAGAAAAAGGGTGATTTGTCTTTTGATTGTCACCTAAATCACTTTTTAATCAGAAAATGCATTAAACGTTTCAGAGGCCTCTCGTAAATTCTCTAGGCAGATACAGAGCTGAAGGGCTGCGCTGACAGACACTTAGAAAGAACTGGGCTCACTTACAAAAGCATCAGGGTGACATCAGCCACTGAGGTGGGATGCCCCCGCCCCGCCTCACAGAGTGAGATTCAGTGAGCGGCCTAGTTATAGTATGGAGCACGATGTACTAAGTACATCCCCAGACTCAGCCTGCCTGGCAGGTAAAAGGGAGTAGCTCCCCTGAGTTCAGCGTTTAAACCACAGCAACAAGCATAAGAAGCATCAGAGGAAACCCAAAGGCAGGGGACCTTCACCTTAGAAGAAAGATGGCCCAGAGTTTAAGGGGCTACCTGGGATGTAAGGCAACCTGGACTGGATCTCCTGCTCTCCCATGGACATCCTGTCTCACCTCAGCAAGTTGCTTATGCCCAGATCCTGAATGGTGTTTGAAGCAGCTAAATTCCACTGGCCCATAGCCTCCCCGTGCCTCAGTTTCCCATGTGCCAAATAGGAATAATAGCCCTGCCCTGCCTGGCGGAGGTGTTGTGAAGATAAAGAACTTTGTTAAGTATTGTGAAGTTCTCTGGTCCTTTGGCAACCGGCACCGTTTAAGTACTTAGATAGCTTCCCCCTTTGCATTAGCATTGGATGCTTTTCACATGCCATAAGGAAAAGTCCAGTGCTCCCCCAGGCATGTGTACACACATATGCTCTTCTCCGCTGTTGTAACACCCGTGAGGTGAATGGAGTTATGCCAGTGGGATGGGACCATGGAATGCAAACCTCCTAGGCAACGAGTGCCAGTTACCGTGTGTGTGTGTGTGCAATGGTAGCAGCAGGGTAGTGCCCTGATCTCCATTGGGGTCTCTAGATGCTATGGCCACGGTGTCCAATCCAATCGCCACTCACCACATGTGGCGAACAGGACACCGCGGTGTGCTGACTCTGGCTCTGGAGCCACACACACCTCCCGGAGCCTTTAAATGTGGCTCCTCAGAGCCGCACACGTTAGTGCCTTCCACCCCGTCTGCGCGTGCGCCCCACCGCTGCATGGGCCACGTGCACGGCGGCAGCTGTGGTGGTTCTGGCCACTGTGGCTTGGGCCCCTGTGTGGTGGCTCTGCTGAGTTGCAGTGCTCAGGGGGTTGGGTGCCTGGCTCTGGGGGAGGACGAGGGCATTTATTTAGAGCAGGGAAAATACAGAAGGACAACAACCAGAAGTGTGGCGATGCTTGTATTACTGTTGGACACCAATTTGCTATGGGAATCCAGAGAACTGTAACAGGTCCTGTATTGCAAGTTCTGCCAGAACTTTCAAGGTGTAAATTAACTCCTCAGCAAGAAGGAACATAAATTCAGATGCCCTTCTTTGCTATGAGTTTTCTGCTATTGGTAAATGAACTGGCATTCCTTTAATTATTCCTCCTTTTTTTGACTATATAATCAATGAATCAAGTGTTTGGGACTACATGCTTGCATTTAAGCACGCTCACTGGCCTGAGTTTGACGGAACTTTGTCCAGCAGATCGCGTCTTCTTCCTTAAGGTCAAATTTAATTAACTGAAAGCAACTACAGAAAAAAGCCTGAATTGTGCATAAAATAGCAAGGGCATGGGGAAAAAAAGAGTTTATTATGACTTGGATTTGTAGGCCTCGCATTGTCCATGGTGGTTTCAGCCACATACATCCAATACTGGGAAGCTGCGTACAAATAATACTTTTCAAAACGCACAAATTAAATTTGGGGCAAAGATGCAGGCCAGTGGAAACTGCAATTGCGTTAGCTATCTCTTCCAGTGCTTAATGATTCTAGGAAACATTTTCAATTCTTCTAAATGCTAGTTCAAGTTCCTTTAAGAACTATTTCAATTTCTTATAATCCTTTGAAGAGTTCATTGGTTTTACATTTCATTGTGGAAAGAGTTTTCATTACAGTAGAGAAACCAAATGAGGAAGCAGACTGAGTGCCTTCCAAAACATTTCCTATACTTTGGGCACCCCCTACTGTTGGTAAGATGTAATACTTTAAAGCTATTTTTCATTCTCTACTCCTCCTATTTGCTGTTTACCATGTGTTGCAACAATTTCTGTCTTCCCTGGACATTATAGCTTTATATTATATACAGATCAATGGCGAGATCATTTGATACAGCGAGAATAAAGCAAGGACATTATTTACCTACAGCACTTTCTTTTCATGTAAAATTCTGCACAATGTTATACCGACTCCGTGAAGTCTGAAAAGGGAATATTTAGAAAAGTTGACCCCTTTGAAGATGCTCTGAAGTGCTGACTATGTTTTGAAAGTTTGTCTATACAAAATGCTTTTTTCTTTTTCAGGGACCCTCTTAAAATGGAGTCCATTCCATTGTCTCCTGCAAAACAGTGGGGAAGGAGAACTCAGTGGTTTGTGCATTAGCCTGCTAAACCCCCGGTTGTGAGTTCAGTCCTTGAAGAGGCTATTTAGGGCTCCAGGGCAAACAGATTTTAAAAGAAACGTGTTAGGGATGATGTTTGGACCTGCTAAAAGGGCAGGGAAGTGGACTCAATGACCTCCGCAGGTCCCTTCCAGCCCTATCAGATGTGTATCTCTTTATTTATATATATATATATACACACATATAAAACACCAACAGACCTGGGTCACCAGCAATAGAACCTGCAAGTATAGAGTATAAAGCCCTGTGCTGTACTGGGTGAGCTAAAGGCCAGCTGTCTCTCAGCTGAGGCTGTAGAGCAGAGCCTTCACTCACCCCAGATGAGGTCTCAGTGCCTCTGGGTACTACATATATAACAGATATTTTACATTGAGATTGCTCCCTCCTAGATCTTCTGAAAAATTCTGCTATTTTTGCCCCTATTCCCACCCTATTCCATGGTGGCTTTGTGGTCACTGCCCAACAACGAGTCTCTTTACAATGGGATAACTGCTGTGTGTCTGTGATTATACCACAACGTAGCTACCTGAGCTCAGCTATGGGACAGGGAACAGTGCTAACTTCACTCAACTACTTTGTGGTAAAAGCTAGCAGTGACTTGTCTCCGATGGGATTTTTCCCTGGGGCAGCTACTGCAGTGGTTTTAAACCAGGGGTACATGTACCCAGGAAAGTTGACAAACTTATTAGGCCACTGGGCAAAACAGGGCAGGGCAGTGCAGGAGAGGCCTGTGGGGGACAGCAAAGAGGGCAGTTGCACTGGGGCCAGGCAATTCAAAAGGACCCAGGACTCTTGCTGCTGCCACTGCTGCAGTAGCAGCAGCTGCAGCTGGAGCCTGGGGTGCTGTGAACTGCTGCTGGGGCGCCAGGCCGTGGGCTCCTACCAGCACCAACAGTGGGGAGACTGCTCTCAGCCCCGCCCTTCTGGGAACATGAAGCCAGGCCGCCCCCTTGCCCAGGGGCCTGTGGAGGCTGTCAGCTCTGCAGGGGGGTGGGCCTCAGGGGAAGGGGTAGGGGTGGGATGGCTGCCCTCAGTACCAACCAGACTTGCCCCCCCGCCACTGATGTGTGTGGTGTGGTGCTCTGGAGTGTGCCAGGGTAGCACTCCAGTGGCAATATAAAGGGCCCCGGGTGCCAACCACCACTGCAGCCACAGTACCAGTAGGGGTGTCTAGAGTGCCAGGCCCCTTTTAATTGCTGGGCCCTAGGACAAAAGTCCCCTTTGCCCCCCCCCTCACTGGTGGGCCTGCGTGTACCCTGGGGGTATGCAGAGATCTTCCAGGGCACACTAACTTACCTAGTTCACTGCTTCTCGGGCTGGGGGGGGTCATAAGCGTAGGGCTGGCATTAGCGGGAGACAAGCAGGGCAATTTCCCAGGGCCCCACACTACAAACCTCAGTTCCATTCTTCAGCCCTGGGCAGTGGGCTCAGAGTTCAGACTCCTGACGGGGGCACAATACTGCAGAAGACTGAGAGCTGCTGAGCAAATGCACATTAATTATTCTGCGACAAGCACCCCCACTCTTTCCACAGCGGAGACAAATCCTAATTCTGCTGGGCAAAGTCGAGCCTTTCTTAACAGTGCAGCTGTGCAGGCGCAGGCGTTGCAGCTTAAACATCATGTGGAAGAAATCCAAGGAGTGACACTCCCGTGCCATACTCAAACACCTTGGACCTGAACTGCTTCTGTCCTGCAGCCTAGATAGCGAGTGCCAATGAGCCTAAGGTGGCTGCCATCCCTATTTAGGCCCCTGGTGCCAGTGTCCTAATCTCTGTACCTTTAACAACTGCATTACCAAACACATGACAAAATGAAATAAAACGCCCCTTTGTAAGCCACCACGTAATCTCCTGTGGACAGACACATCCTGCAGCTCTACGATGCAGATGGAACCGTGTGGCAGAGGGCTCCATTAGCAAATGTTGGCATCCGGCAGCTAGCTCCCCGATGTGGCTCCACCCTTTATACAGGGAAAGTAGCAAAGGCTCCTTGCAAAGAGGGAGCTAGAGTCCACAGCACGGAGGTCACCGTAGGAACCTTTACGAAGATCCCAGTTTAGGGAGGAAAACATAATCTGGGTTTCTATTTTTACAGTTGTCTGAGTGACCAGTAATGCCAGTCCCCAGGAAGATGGTGAATTGGTTTGTCAGCCACCATCTCTTAGTCTGGGGGCTCGGGACTCTGCTCAGGCCTCACGAGGCCTAAGCCCTAGTGCAGAGAGGGGTAACAAATCGTAGCAGCAGAAAGGTCGGGCCTCCTCGCAAGGCAGAGTGCTGAGAAACGCAGGCATGTGCCTAGA
Organism: Carettochelys insculpta; assembly: GCF_033958435.1. NCBI lineage: Eukaryota > Metazoa > Chordata > Testudines > Carettochelyidae > Carettochelys > Carettochelys insculpta. The sequence goes on along the minus strand of NC_134147.1, from coordinate 45,252,421 downwards.
AAAGCAAGAGGGGAGACTGCCACCCACAGGTTAGGGGTGGCAGGATGGTGGCCCACCCACTCCACTGCTCCCCAGCCCACGGCCCTACCTGCGGCAGAGCGGTCATCCGCAAGGGTCAGCGAGGATCCAGACTGCAACACCCTGACACGGCTATCCCTGGGCCACTTCTGGACTCCTTCTTCCAGCTCAGACCTCATGGGGCCGCAGGCCTCTGTGCCTGGGTAGAGTGGGGTCTCTGTCCCAGTTTGCAGCTCCTCTTCAGTGAGGCCTGGCAGTCCAGGCCAGTCCTTGGCCTCCTCCAGGGCTGTACTGGCCTCCCAATCTAGGAGCTCAGGACTGGTGTCTGCCTCCCACCCAATGGCTGGGATCCAACTTGGCTTCTGGATGGGGCTTTTATACAGATAGTCCCGCCCCTTGACTTCCAGTCAAGTAAGGGGGCGGGGCTAGGTTCTGCCCACCAGGGTGACGGAGGGGTTCTTTCCCCTCTTGGTCAGTGTGCACTTGCATGAGTGTAAATGCATCATGATGGATTCTGTTCAGGGAAGGATGGGAACTCCACCCACTCAGCATGAGACATTCAGAGACATCTGTAGCCAACACAGTATTGACAGATATGACAAGAAGTTTTCTAACAAGCTGGTGGTTTTATCCACAGTAAGTCAGATACAATTATACTTTTATCTTTGGTGCTGCCAAGAAATACTGTCAGGACACTGAGTTCAATTACCACACGTGTTCATCAGATAATTAACTTTAAAGATAAAACCAATGAACAAATTCATCTACACTGAAGACAGCACATCACAAGAAGGGACATGCCAGCTGTCAATTAGGAAAATATTAAGTTACCAGAGATTTGTAAAAACAAAAAGCAGTCAAGTAGCACTTTAAAGACTAGCAAAATAGTTTATTAGGTGAGCTTTCATGGGACAGACCCACTTCTTCAGACCATAGCCAGACTAGAACAGACTCAATATTTAAGGCACAGAGAACCAAAAACAGTAAGCAAGGAGGACAAATCAGAGATTTGTAATGCATGAATTTATGGCAGTTTTATGGAAACACAACATAAAGATAGCTCATCATTAGGCTCATCTTACAAGATACAGCAGAAGTTAATTACAACATTAATATCTACGTCAAAAGTAAAATGTAAAAGAATATACACACAAGGGAACAAGAAACTCACACAATATTTCAATCAAAAGGCAAACACCTGAAAGATTTTCTTCAGACGAGTTGGGCAAACACCGATCATTGCAGATATTGAGAAGAAATATAAAATCTCAATAGTGTAACTTTCAAAACAAAATATGAAGACACTTTCAAAAGGGAAGAACTATGTCAATTATATCAGTCAACAGAAAAATATTAAATAAGTAAAAATGCTGCTAAATGGGAATATTTTTAGAGCCTCCAAGCAGAGAAATTAGCTTGCACAAAAATCACTTTATGCAAAAGAGTGATTTTGTGCATTGAATGGATTCCATCTTGGCCCATGTTGTTATATGTTACAACACATTTGTTTTTTAGCTTTATATTATGGGCAAACTATATATCTACCCAATGCTTGCAATCTAGGACCAGACTTACACATTACTACTCGTGTTCCCTGTGCCCTGAACTCTTGGTTGTCTATCATTGGATTCACATGCAACAAGTGGAAATGGTTCCTTCCTGTCTATCCAGAAACACCTCACTGGTAGCTGGAGGGTGGTGGATTTGAGACACTGGCTGTGTCCACACTAACCCCCAACTTCGAAAGGGGGATGCTAATGAGACACTTCGGGATATGCTAATGAGGTGTTGCCATGAATATGGAGCGCCTCATTAGCACAATGGCAGCCACAGTGCTTCGAAAGTGCTGCTTTTGATTGCTTGCAGTGGCTCATCTACCCAGCGTCCTTTTCCTATTTGGTTAAAGGAATAAGGGGATTTCAAAATGTGCGGGGTCCTTTAGAAAAGGACCCCATGTAGATGAGCCAGGCACGATCGAAAGCGGCACTTTCGAAGTGCCACAGCCGTCATTCACTGCAGCGCCTCATTAGCATATCCCAAAGTGTCTCATTAGCATCCCCCTTTCGAAAGGCGGGGACTAGTGTAGACATGGCCACTGACAGGCATATGAGCACAACAGGGGTTCTTATTGTGTTTGGAGAAGGATTAAGGACATGCTACCCTGACTCGCAGCTGGGGGGATTAAACAGCAGAGTGCACCAATGTGCTGCACTCTTATTCCCCCATGTGTATGCTGCAGACACAAACTAAAAGGTCCTTCAAGCATGTCTGCACCGTCCACACTGGGGTGGGGGAAGGGGGATTATGGAGCACCAGTTGAGTGAGCACTGCTTTTCACATTCCTCTGGTCTGGCCTGCAGAGCCGTGTATGCAGGCCCTAAGGCACAGAGATACGCAGCTGCTGGAATCAGTGTCTTGCGAGAAGCAGCAGTCAATGGGGAGAAGTCTCCCGGGGCATGAGACCATGCTGTTTTGCTAGAGTTCTAAAAGTGTGGTCACTTCTTTCGGCGATAAGCCACTACTTAGTTTTAATCAGAAATAATCTTGATCCCATGTGCTCATAGCCAGTAGAAAATTATCCTGACAATGGTTCATCCCATGGTGGCATCCATTCATTTCTTTCCCATCAAAGAAAAGAGATATTCCAATGCACAGCTCTACCATTATAGTGTAGTACCCAGAGGCACTGAGACATCATCTGGCATGAGTGAAGTCTCTGCTCTACAGCCTCAGCTGAGAGCCAGCTGGCCCTTAGCTCACGTGGTAGAGTGCAGGGCTTTAGACCTGATGCTTGCAGGTTCTATCCCTGGGACTAGCAACCTGGGTTTGTCAGTGTTACAAAATACCCAAGAAGATCACTTTGTAACAGAGAGTAGCTTTTAATCATCAGTAGCCTGGTTGGCCTATGGTGTAACCTAGAGCATCCTACAGGTTTCAAGTATCAGAGTGGAAGCTGTGTTAGTCTGTATCTACAAAGTCCTGTGACACCTTATACACTAACAGATCTATGGTTCGATCAGATCTGCAGCACTAGTCACCTCATCCTGAGGAGGATATTGTAGGATGAGAAGGGGGAGAGGACTGTATAGGAAGCCTGGGACAGGGAAAAGTCTCAGATGTGGAGAGACTGGAAGTGCTCCCTTTAGAAAGGAGAGGAGTGGGAGGCAAGGTGAGACCTGTCCGAGGTAATGAAAGGTCTGGAGAATGTGTAAGATTATCTCACATCTGTCAACTGTGGGACTTCGAGCAACTTCCGTTGAAACATCTGGTAGTGGCCGGTGTCAGGGAAAGAATGCTGAACAATGAGCCTGACTGAGCCTGACAGTTCGTAAGTATGTCTCCAGTTAAGGCAATAAGAGTTCATAGTGAACATGAGGGACCTCCCAGAGATCTTCCAGCAAAGCCAGGGTAGACTTGGCTTGATATTCCTTATGAAATAAACAAGCAGGAAAATTAGCATGGGGGCGGAGGGAATCTTTCCAGGCTTTCTTTATCTATCAAAAAGAAAGGCGCAAAGCCACAAGAAAAAAAAATCTTTGACGGTCACCTTCAATTAATTATTTTAGCGAGTACAGAACGTGTTTTAGAAGCACTGCAGAGAACCTTTCTAGAGCTAAAAAGTGTACCTCCTCACTGGTTAATATGTCATGAAGGAGACATGAAGTTCTGCATTAGCTAATTCGGCCTTTCCCGGCAGTCATTACGGGGCTCAGTTAAGACTGGGAGGCACCTGCTGTACTCTGTTATCAGTAACGCTGCTAATATTGGATTTCACATCTTGCAGATGAGTGCAAGACGTTCATTAGCACATTCATGGCTAGCAAGGCTGAAGGAGCTGCAGGGATTCTAAGGCCTTCAGGTGCAACTAACTCTTTTTCATCTACTACATTTCAAAGATGTTACATAAGGCTGCAATAAGCACTGCAGACCACTTCGGCAGATTGTTTAGAAGTGGCCCTGAGGAAAGGAAAATGACTTTTTAAAAATGATGCAATAAATCAGAATTCTTAGAATACTGTTGAGATAAGATCTAACCACCCAAGAGAAGAACAGGGGCCTCAAACCCCAAGGAATGAGCAATTTCAATTAGCTGCATACAGCTTTTGCTCTGAAAACTTGAGGAAGGTCTTTTATTGATGCTTATTATGGTCTCTAATGAGCACGATGATTGTGTGTACAGACTGTGGGTATAAATCTAGATCTTTGCATATATATGGAACTGTGCTCATAAACTTCTGCTCCACCTCACATCATGCCAGGGAGCAATCAGACAGGATAAGGCATCTTCAGAGCCAAGTGTTTGTTTCTATAAAACCAGACTCAAGTTAGGATCCTTTGTACAACTTGGAAAAAGACAACAATGGGCCACCAAAATTAGTGGAAAACCACTGAGACAACTGGGGATTTCCCCAGTTAAAACGCAAGCCCTGTTACAAGGGAAGAGGTTTGGGTGAAAGATGGGCAGAAACGGTGGGAAGCTGTCTGTGAAACACTGCTTCCTCCCTACAGCTGTGGGTCATGCTAGGAAATGGTGCAAAGGCGTTAAATAAGTTGTCTTACAACCAGTTTTTTACCTAGTATGGACATGTAAGCTGTGTCTACCCGTGAGCGCCCTTTTGAAAGGGCGAAAATCGAAGTTCGGTGGTCGAAATAGCGGCTGTTGAAAGGGTGCACCTACTGCCATTTTCCAGATCGGCGTTGCGATCCGCTCTTTCAAAGTGCTGTCGAGGTCTTTCGAAAGAGAGCGTCCACACGGCTCCAACCCCTCTTTCAAAAGAAGGGAGGCGGGAAGCACCACAGACGGGGTCCCAGGGCCGACGAGCTCTTCCGGGGCCACAGCCAGCCGCCTCCCTTAAAGGGCCCCTCCCTCTGCCTTCCCCTCTGCATGAGCTGAGTCCTGCCCAGCCCGGCACAGCCCACTCATGCCCACCATGCAGGCCCAGCGACAGCTTCTGGAGGAGGAGATCCTCATCATGGACACCCTGCTGGCAGTGCTGTGCACCATCGCTGCAGCTGCATCCGATCTCATTGGGTGGCTGAGCGGTCCCCCCAGGGCCTCAGGGCCCTCCCCTGGAGGCACCGCCGGGCACCCCTCCGAGTGCCCCGATGCCTCTGGACCCATCCCAGCAGCAGCAACTGGTGAGCACGCGTGGTGCTAGGGGAGTGGGGTGAGGAAAGGTGGCTGCGGGACTTCCACATGTCGAGGCAGACCTTCGATGAGATCTGCCAGTGGCTCAGCCCCGCACTCCGGCACCACGACACCTGCATGCGGCCAGCCCTCACCCTGGAGAAACAGGTCACGGTCGCCATATGGAAGCCAGCCACCCCGGACTTCTACCGCTCCGTGGGACAGCAGTTCGGGGTGGGCAAGGCCACCATCGGGGCTGTACTTATGGAGGTAAGGTGGCGCCGGGTTGTGGGGGGTGGCTGGGCAAGGGGAACCCTCCGCTGCAAGGGGCCGGATGGGGCAGGGGCTGGAAGGGTTGGGGGCAGGGGACTGGATGGGGCAGGGGCTGAATGGGAGGGGGGCAGAATGGGCCTGAGGCGGGGGGGGAGATGGCTGCCACACCCACACTAGAGCACATGTCCCCTCATCAGGGCCATCAACACGATGCTGCTCCATAGGGTTGTCCACCTGGGAGATCTGGACTACACCATCGCCGGCTTCCAGGACCTGGGCTTTCCAAACTGCATCGGCGCTTTGGATGACACACACATCCCCATCCGCCCCCTGCCACACAGCGCCAGCCAGTACATCAACCGGAAGGGCGACCATTCGGCGGTGCTCCAGGCTCTGGTGGAAGTGAGGAGCCAGTTCACCGACCTCTACGTGGGCTGGGCCGGCCGCACCCACGATGCCCGGGTCTTCTGAAACTCCGGCCTTTGCCGGCGCATGGCGGCCGGCACCTTCACCCCCCAGTGGGAGATCCCTGTGGCAGAGGACGTCACCATGCTGCTCTGCATGCTGGCAGATGCGGCGTACCCCCTGCAGCCATGGCGCATGAAGCCGTACAAGGGACACCTTGATCCCACCCGGGAGGCATTCAATGAGCGCCTCAACCATGGCCGCAATGTGGTGGAGGAGGCCTCGGGTGCCTAAAGGGGTGGTGGAGGTGCCTCCTCATGCAGCTGGAGGTCGGGGTCCTCAACATGCCCCAGGTGGTGGACACCTGTTGCGTCCTCCACAACATTGTGGAGGGAAAAGGGGACACCTATGTCCCTGGGGGGGGGGCCCTCCGGCCGGTGCCATCTATGAGCAGCCAGGTGCTGCCCCCATCCCGCAGGCCCACCGGGATGGCCACCGCATCCGGGAGGCCCTCAGGCAGGCCTTTGCTGACGGCCACCTCTGACCCACATGCACATCCATATCCAATGCACATCCACCACCCACCATCCGTGCCACACCCACACCCACACCCTCCAGCACCGCACACGCACATCCACCACCCACCAGCCCCCTGATAAGCACAGCATGGAGTGGTGAGCAATAAAGAAATATTTATATAACTGGTTGTGTTGGTAACTATGTACAGGGGGAACCTAACTTGGAGGGGGGCAAGGTGCTCATTCTGGGGTAAGGGTGGTGGGCTGCGAGCCCCGTTGGCCCCTGGAGCCCCTGCCTCCCCAGGAGCAGGGTTCCCGGAGGGGAGGGGAGGAGAGGGTGCAGGTAGCACCGGCAAGTATTGTCAGCAAGTGGGCCTGGTGAGGGTGGAGGGGGTGGGCTTAGTGGGGGCGGAGGGGGCAGAACCATCAGGGGGAGCCGGCGGTGGGGGCCAGGAGGCAGGCAACAGTGGCTGTATGGTCCCCGACGGCGTGGCCAATGCCCTCTAGGGTGGTGAGGAGCCTATCCCAGGCTGCCCTCCGCCACTCCGTGTCAGCCTGGGCAAGCTGCAGGTGTTGTTTGGCCACCTCAGCCTGGTGCTGGCTGGCTGGGTCCTCCTCGGCCTGGCAGGGGGCCCTCTGGCCACGGCCCTGACGGCGCGCTGCCTGGGGTGGCGTCTGGACACCTCCGAGGGCTGCGGGCGGGCTCTCGGGGGCGAGGGACAGCACAGGGCTCTCCCAGCCCGTGGATGGTGCAGCTGTGTGGAGAGGAGGACAGCATGTCAGTAATGTACCCCGGATGGAGGGGACCCGGCTGAGGCCCACCCGCCTGAGCCCATCCCATGGGGCCCCCGCCCCTCCAAGGGACACTGACCCCCTCAGGGAGCACCAACCCACCCCCCATGGGCTCAGACTCCCAGCCTTGGGGGTATATCCAGGGGTCTCTCCTGCAGGTGGCCCTTCCCGGCCTGCGGTGTTCAAGCCCCAGGCACCGTCCAGCAACAACCAACCGCTACCACTGTGCAGCTTGCGGTGCTGTCCACTGAGGGCGAGTGCTGGGCGTCGGTGGTGCGCCACCGCAGGGTGCCGCATCCCATGTGGGGGCTGGCCTGTGTGTGGCCCAGGACCATCGGTCCCATGTGCGGGCGACTAGACGTTGCGTCGCCCCCATCCTGTGGAGTAGGCGTGCGCCCCTCCCTGTATGTAACGGAGGGTCCCTCGGCGACGTCCGGGGATGTCCGGCCCTTGGTCGCCTGGCTGGAGGAGCAGGAGGGTATGATGATGGTCAGCTCCCCTTCCTCACTCAACCAGTCTGTGGTTCCCTCGCCCTTCTGGGTCCCCGGTCTGGGCTGCTCCTCCTCCTCCTCTGGCCGGAGCTCCTCACCGGAGGTGTCCAGGAACAGCAGGGTGGGGAGCTCTCCTGGGGCCCCAGGAGCTCCCTGTAGAAGGGGCTTGTGGCTGGAGCTGCCCCGGCATCTCCAGTCTGGTCCCTGGCCTGGCGCAGCTCCTTAACCTTGGCGTGTACCTGCTCCGTGGTATGCGCCGGGTGGCCCCTGGTGTGGAGGCCCTGTGCCAGGCGGCCGAAGGTGGCGGCATTGTGCCACTTGACCCCCATGTGGTGCTGGAACTCCTCGTCCTTCCACAAGCCGAGGAGGTCCCACAGCTCCTGCTCCATCCAGGAGGGGGACCATTTTTGTTTTTTTTTTGTCCTCCTGGGAGTGCAGAGATACCATTTCCATCTTGCCTAGAGGGGTACCACATCTGTCAGCTTCCCTGTGCATGCCAAAGAAAACTGATCTCCCAGGACTGGTTTCAGGCCTTAAGGGATGATGGACAGAGGGAAACAGAGAATCTAACCATTAGAATTTGGGGATGATGTATCTGGGGAATTGTAGGACTGGAAGGGCTCTTGATGTGACCCTGCTAGGAGGAAGTAGGCTGATGGAAGTTGTGGTGAGGTCATTGCGCTTGTGGGCTGGCTATGGAGTCACAACAGCACAATATAAAGGCACCCCAAGATTACAGGGCAGGCAGTAACAGAGCCCCTTATTGGTCTGGGGGGAACCTGAAACATTTTAAACATTCTGCAGGAGGCTCTCATCACACCAGTAGCACATCGTGCAATCCAAGCTAACTTCAGGGGAAAAAAGTGCAAAATACCACAACAGTCCCAAAAATACGCTATTATTGTTTTCTAATGGAAGAGCTACTCCTCTGGGAGAGTAAGCAACACACCTAAAAAAATGCAAACTAAACTTTAAATGTGTTCCATAACACACTGCATCTCAAGTCACGCTTACCCACATTCAGCTTCCAAGGCGAGACAGTCATCCCCCTCTGACAAACACTTGAAAAGATATAACTACCATTTTCATGTCAGCTTTGTCTGAGATGATGCAGAACTGTGAATACCAGACTTGCTTTATGCAATATTTACTGCAGGTATCATCAGGAAGCAATTGCCTCTGCTGTGGAATAGTGTCATTTGCATAACTGTCACCTATATATTGGGTTATAGCATTTCCACATCTAGAATTTGAAGGTGTCTAATGAAAACAAATAGATTGAGGAAGCTCCCTATTAAGGATATAGTGAATAACTTTGGAGATCCCACCATCCAGGGTAGATGGGAACTCTTGGGCAAATTCTGCCTCCCTTACCTGTATAAGCAGCGCACAGATGAGAAAGGGCTTGACTTCACAGAAGATATAGATGTTATTAGCTTCATTAGGAACTAGTCAGTGAAATTCTATGGCTTATGCAGAAGGTTGAATTAGACCAGGGAGCCAGATGCTTTATTTACCTGTGCATCTGCAAGTACAGCTGCTCACAGCTCCCATTGGCTGAGGTTTGCTGTTTCTGGCCAATGGGGGCTGCAAGAAGCAGCGGCCCAGTCTGTACCACTTAATGCAGCTTATGTGGGCCAAGAACAATGAACCACAGCCAATGGGAGCTGTGGGTGGCCAGACCTGTGGATGTGCAGGTAAATAAGCATCTCATGGCCCACCAGGAGCTAACCCTGGCAAGCCGCATCCAGCCCACCATCCGCTTATTGCTCACGCCTAGATTAGATGATTATAATGGTCTCTTCTGTCCTTATAATCTATTAAAATAATCTGTTAAATCCTAACCTTCCTCGTGAACTCTATGAAGCTTGAAAGCTGTCTCCTTCACCAGCAGTCTAGTCTGTAGGACACACAAACAAGGGCCCATCTACTGGAATATGAAATGCAGCTTCAACTCACTGATGAGCTCTGGGTTTAGCAACAGACCCTATTTCTTAAAATACAGCAGATTGTTCAAAAATGTGCAGGACAGGTACTTGCAGAGGTGAAACGTCCTGCACTTCCTAGCCGCGTCTACACGTGCCGGCTACTTTGAAGTAGCCGCGCCAACTTCGAAATAGCGCCCGCCACGTCTACACGTGGTGAGCGCTATTTCAAAGTTGAAATCGACATAAGGCGGTGAGACGTCAAAGTCGCTATCCTCATGAGGAGATGGGAATAGCGCCGTACTTCAACGTTGAACGTCGAATTAGGGCACGTGTAGCCGACCCGCGTCTCGCAATATCGAAATAGCGGGGTCCGCCATGGCAACCATCAGCTGAGGGGTTGAGAGACGCTCTCTCCAGCCCCTGCAGGGTTCTATGGTCACCGTGTGCAGCAGCCCTTAGCCCAGGGCTTCTGGCTGCTGCTGCTGCAGCTGGGGATCCATGCTGCATGCGCAGGGTCTGCAACCAGTTGTTGGCTCTGTGGATCTTGTGCTGTTTAGTGCAAGTGTGTCTGGGAGGGGCCCTTTAAGGGAGTGGCTTGCTGTTGAGTCCGCCCTGTGACCCTGTCTGCAGCTGTTCCTGGCACCCTTATTTCGATGTGGGCCGCTTTGGTGTGTAGACGCTCCCCTGCAGCGCCTACTTCGATGTAGTACTGCCCAACGTCGACGTTGAACGTTGACGGCACCAGCCCTGGAGGACGTGTAGATGTTATTCTTCGAAATAGCTTATTTCGATGTCGCTACATCCAAATAAGCTATTTCGATGTAGCATTCACGTGTAGACGTAGCTCCTGAGAGCAAATTTGGTTTCTGGGTAGGGATGTGTGAAGCACCAGCATCTTTTATGCAGTTCTTTCCCTGATTTACCCCCAGAATTCTACAAGGAGGGATGAGGACCAGAAAAGAAGATGCTCTTTTCCTCAGCAAACGAATAGGGGTTGGTGACAGCCTCTCTCAGCCAGAGACTAAAGGGTGAATCTCTACAGCTTGAATAACAGAGCCAAGGTCTACAAATGGACCTGAAACACACTTGCTTCCTCTGTGGATAGGGGATAGCACGTACTAACCGCTGGGTTACTCTGTCTGGTGGATAGGCTCTTTGTTAACCAGAGATTAAGGGGAAAATCAAGCTTCACTTTGAGATGTAAGGCTGAATTTGCAGGGCTTGCAGCTGCTGTTTGGTGCGGGGGAGAGGGAAAGGACATCTTTGCTTGTAAGTGAGAAAATTATATATAGAAATTGAGACACAGGAAACAAGTAACACCATGATGCTGTTATTTGTAGTCACTTTTCAGAGCAGATGTGCATTTTAGGATGCTACTCTGGATATACTGATCCAATTCTTTTGCAATTAGTTGCTCTATTCTACAGCACTATGTTTGTGTGATTGTGGAAGTTACTTCATTTGCTCCTGTCTCATTTGCTTTATTTGTTTGTGTATCTGTCCTGACTCAGGTTTTATAAGGTATAAATATCACAATGCCCATATTTGATTTCATTCTTCATTGAACCTCAGTGACTTCATCTCTTCCCACTGGTGGCTTAGTACTGTTCCCAGAAACAGGCAGGCTTCATGAAAATTGGTTTATGCATATGAACACATATAACCTGAAGAGGCTTTATGCAAAACAGGCCATGTAACAGATCAATTTTACAGTTACAATCTGCTGAAGCTGCATATCCAATTTTTGTGCACGTATCATTCATGTATGTGAAGTTATAAATATGAAGTGTGGATCTGTTTATAATTCTAAGTGTGCTAATGAGGAATGTTACTAATACCCCAGAACCTGAATGGCTCAGCAATCAAGTCTAAGTTGTAGACAGAATTGCTTAATTCACAATTTCTGGCTCAAGACTCCATTGGGCTGTCCAGAATTTCCAGATGCATGAACTCTGAAGTTCAGAAATGAAAGTGGTCTGGATCCAGGTTGTTTTGGAAATCTTCCTGACTGTGCTTGGTTCTGACGCAGGCTGGAGGCATCATAATTCATGAAATGGTTTAACACTCCAGATTGCTCCATGGGATAGAATTTGGCTGCTTCAGTGCAGTCTGAAAGGAAGATTACTCTTGGCCTCTAACGCAGCCTTGGCATAAGCCTGGTTAAGGTCATTATATTTCATAAGTACTTCTCAGCCTTTGTTCTCTACCACGACCTTTGGGGTTTCCACCATTGACCACTCACACTTCCTTGATTCCCCTAGATCAGATCAGAATTATGGAAGGAAGAGCAGGAAGGGTTTTCTTGACTGCCTTCGTGAGCTGCGGCCCTGACTGGATTGTGCTGGCCTCTGCCTTGTTGTGGAGACTGAAGATCAGCCTAACGTGTGACCAACTGCATAGGCTGGACCAGAAATCACCTGTGCAAGTCCTACGGAGGGAAGTAAGGAGATGAGTTCTGGAGCTTTTGCACCTATGGCATAGTTGAAGTATATGGGGAAACCTCCCACTACAAGTCTGAGGTATTTCACACTGTTGGCAAGGTACCAGCGAGCTCCTTTATGAATCTTTTAGTCCATTATGGTCTGAAAATGAGCATAAAAGCTCATGTCCTAGTAAATTTGTAAGTCTTAATGGTGCCACTGGACTGCTTGTGATTTGTGAAGTTGCAGCCTAACATGGCCAACCCTCTGAGACTTTCATGAAATCTAGGGTAGCTTTGGCTTTGGTTTCTATTATCAGATGAATTAATTCTAAGGAACTCATTCTACCTGAGGCACCTCTTTTGCATTTCATATTTGCAAAGAAGACAAGTGCAGTGCCTATTGCCGCCTTTTCCTGCTGGAGTCTGTGGTGTATTGAGTATCCTGGAGGGGTACATGCAAGCACAGGGCTCACAGAGTTATCCAATCAATTCCCAGTGATTCTGAGAATCCCTGGTGCTCCATCACTGATTAGGCTGTCAATTATTTGCTGTGGTCAGATGTTCTAGGCCTCCCCTCCTGCCTACCTTCAGACACAATCAGTACTTGCTTAGCAAAACCTTTGCCATCTCAGTTTCTCCATGCAGATCTATGAATTTCAGTATACCTTGTATATTTGCAACTGGAACCTGGTGCGGGGGAGGGGGGTGCTATTTTTCATTTGTTTATATGTTAAATAAAAAACGTCCCTGTTGTTGAAGGAGCATTTGAATAACCAGACAGACTCACTGTTTGTGTTGACTGGTTCTACTCCACATCTCCCAAAATACACAGGTTCACAAACAAACTCTTGAGCAGAAGAATTAGATCTTTATTTGTTGCTTCAGGGGCTGAGCAGGGCACAGCATAGGATTAAATGCAAGCATGCTTCCGCATGCAGGTGCTGGCCTTACATTGTTACAAAGCTATTCATTAGCCGGTGTGTAAACCCTCTGCTACCTGTCCGGAAGATGAATTTGCTAGCTCAGTGGTTTACCTCATGGGATGGCTGACCGACTTGGTCATCTGACCAGACTGCCGGCTCAGCTTTTCCCCTGGCTGTTCTCCCTCCCTGCCAGACAAGCAGGCATCTTTCCACATGTCCCAGCACCCAGCGTGTGCATTCTACGTATTCTGTAGCCTACAGTCTGCAATGGCTGCCTGATGGGTATCCTGCCTTCTGCTACCAGCCAGCCCATCCTCATTACAGAGCATGATATTTTACAATTGTGTAAACCAGGGTCTAAGACCGCGGTGTCCAATAAGGATTCAAAGATCATCACACTTGTGGTTGTCATCTTTCCATATTCACCACCTTCACCTCCCTGCTAAACAAATGCCCTCCCCCTCCCCCAGAGCAGCCACTCCCAGCCCCCCGGGTTCTAGTCTAATGCCAGCGACTCACCTGAGCCGCTGCTGGAACTGCCGCCAAAGCCACCAGTGGGGTTGCTGCCACCCACTAAGTGGTGCTGAGTGCATGTCCGGCACCCCCTGCGTGCAACTCTGAGGAGGAGTTGCATTTAAAGGCTCCGAGTTCCGCATGCAGCTCGAGAGCGGTATTCACCCCACCGTGGTGTCCTCTTCACCACATGCGGCAAGTAGCGAACATATTGGACACCTTGGGTCTAGGAGTTGTTGATAGCCAGGAAGTAGTCCCAGGCATAAGCGGTGCTTGGGAAGAAATTCCGTTCCTGTGTCTGTAAGGCCCCCAGGGCAGAAAAGATGGGGCAAGGGTCTCTCTTACCCAACCAATTGAGGATATGGTTGGCGAAAGGGACCAGCATAACTGCTACCTCCTGCCTCAGAGCCAGGCAGACGTCACCAGGAGAAGGCTGAGCTGCTGAGCCCATGGACTAATGGGTGAACGGACCAGCTGAGGAAGAAACTGACTACTACAGGTGGCCAATTCACAAGCCAGCACCAGGGAGAAGAGTGGGGGACATCTGGTTTGAGGAAGTGGCCGTTTTAATCATGTCCCAGCTCCAAGAGCATTGGAGAATACCCTGAACTGGGAGGAGAGCTGGCCAGGACTCTGACCTGGACCTGGGCCAGGCTGAACTGGGGTGACTCATGAAGCAAGTTACACGTTTACAAGTCACACAGAAGCACATGTTTTGACTCACCCTAAATCTAGACAACTGACTGAAAGAAGATGTAGGATGCTGCATGCAACATACCTTCAGTGGTGAGCTTCACTTCTGACCCTAGGCATGACTGACCCCGTCCTGGTCACTACTGCTGAAGCCATCATTGGACCATTGCTACACAACAAGCTGATTGCTGAAGAGCCATTGTACATTTCCTCTGAAGGCCTGGCCTTCAGGACTCTGCTTTTGTTCACATCATTGATTTTATTTCCTCTTATACTTTCCCTTAATCTCCAGGCTCTTCATCTTCTAACTACTCACTTTGTCTTTTTTGCATGCTCCCAACTCCATGCTCTCCTATCCCATGCCAGTGTTACTCTTGGACCATCCTGCCAGTTTCCGTTAGCCAACAGGCCCCTTTTTACTATCCTTAAACACGTTTCTTTCTGCTATTCTTCCTTCACTGGTCTCCTAACCAGGAAACTCGTCCACCCAGTCTGAACAGACCTCCCCATCACTACATTTGGCTGATGTAGATTGAGCTTTTAGACCAGAGCCTTTTAAAATGTGCTGTGAAGTACACCACCCTGAAACTTCTTGGGCCATTTCTACACAGGACACTTTCTCCAAAATTGGCATGGTAATACATGGCCCGAAATATGCTAATGAGGCACGGATGCAAATTCCCCATGCCTCATTAGCATACGGTCATGTGATCAGGAGTCCGGAAGACCATTCTTCCAGATTCCAAAACGCTGTGTAGAAGCGCGGCCCCGGGGCAGCGTCTGGAAGGAAGTCCTTCTTCTGGAGGCCCCTTCTTCCCGAAAATTTTTGGGAAGAAGGGGCCTCCGGAAGAAGGACTTCCATCTGGAAGACTCCCCCAGGGGCTGCACTTCTACATGGCATTTTGGAGTCCAGAAGAACGGTCTTTTGGACTCCAAATCACGTGACCATATGCTAGTGAGGCGCGGGCAAGTGGCATCCGTGCCTCATTAGCATATTTCAGGCCGTGTATTGCCATGCCACTTTCGAAGAAAGTGGCCTGTGTAGAAACGGCCTTAGTGAGTAACAACCAATTCTTTGTCATCATCATGCCCGTCTTCTACTTCCAGTCTTTGTCCCTATTCCAACATAAGTTATCTGCACTCATTTAATTAGACTCTTTCTCATAAAAAGAAGACTGGTGGGCAGAAAGTAGATAAGAAAGTCTCATGTATTCTTTCTCATAACAGAAGAACTAGGGCTCATCAAACAAAATTAATAGACAGCAGGTGTAAAAGAAACCAAAGGAAATAGTTATTTACACAGCACACAGTCAACCTGCGGAACTCCTTGCCAGAGGATGTTATGAGGGCCAAGGCTATGGGTATGTCTATACTTGCTGGGAGATTGACCCGGGCAGGGTCAATCTTCCAGAGTTCGATTTTGTGCGTCTATTGGGGATGCATGAAATTGAACAATCAGGGCTCAACAGGCAACTCCGGTACTCCTCATTATCACGTGGAGTAAGGGAGGTCATTGGGAGAGTTTCTCGTGTCGAGCTTCCTCCATGAGGATGATCTAATAAGTCGATCTTAGATATTTCGATTCCAACTATGCAATTGTTGTAGGCGGAATTGCACATTCAGGCTTGAATTTCAGGTCCAGTGTTGGCCTGGCCTATAATAGGGTTCATAAAAGAACTAGATAAGTTCATGGAGGATTGATGCATCAGTAGCTGTTAGCCACGATGGACAGGGATGGTAACTCTAACCTGAGTTTGCAGAAGCTGGGAATGAGTGACAGGGGATGGCTCACTTGACGATTGCCTGTTTTGTTCATTCCCTTTGGGGTACATGACGCTGGCCTCTGTCAGTAGACAGGATACGTGGCTAGTCAGACCTTTGGGCTGACCTAGCGTGGTTATTCCGTTATGCGCATGAGTGTCTCCAGCAAGGCCCCTTCCCCTTTCCCATTTCACACGTGATGTTGCCAATGCCTCTGTAGCAGCGAATGCAAACTACCTGCCAATCTTCCCCTGGCTTTATCTTTCCACAGTGCCTGTCGCAACCCTCTTATTCCACTTGGATTTGTACCCTAGATGATAAACTGGTAACTGTGCAGAAACTCGGTTTATCGTGGTGCAGTCTGGGCAAGAAACCTTACAACCGCCGAGCATGCATAAGAGTTGCTGACTGCTGCAGGCAGTCTGGCTCCAGCCTCTTTTTCAATTTTCAGCACAGTTACCACTTCCTTGGACAGTCTCGACTCGTTTCTCTTCCTGAGCCCCTGTATTTCCTTCTGCTCCTGTCATTCACCATTACTCCCACGATTCCTTGTTCTCAGCCATTTTGTACTGCACACGCAGCGTTTTCTTCATGTGGAACTTGCATAGTTCCACACTTTGCCAGTTGGGTGGTACAATAGCTCTGTAGCAGGATCACCAGTGTGGCGGGGTCAGGCCAGAGGGCTAGCTTAACCAGGAGACAGAGGCAGCTCTGAAAAGCAGAAATGGCCCTGGCTGATCCTACTTGAAGCTGACACAGGCCTTCTAAAAGCCTCCCCACAGACAGGAGGAGGGACAGAGTGGCAGAGGAGGTTGCAGACAAGTGAGGCTATTAGAGCGGGCAGGAAGAGCATTAGAGAGTAGCAAACGAGAATACCAGCAGCAAAGGAGGTGACGTGCTGTGAAGGGAATGTTTGGGGCTCCCTGCGCCTGGTAACCTCCGGGCTCAGCCGGAGGCTGGGAAGGACTGGTTACTCAGCCCAGTTGGACTGGGGGCTCCTACCCTCTGCTCTTTGAGCCAAGGGACTAAAGTCTGAACCCTGGCAAGGGCAAGTGGGCCTCACACCATGGGACTATGGATCAAACAGAAGCCTGAGACCCAGGAGTGGTACTGACCCTGCCACACTTCTCATTGCTCATTAAATTCAGATCCCAAAAGAAGGGGGAATTCCAGAGTCAGAAAGAGATTGAAGTATCATGGATTATCCTTCTTTTGTCTGAGGCCCAACAGCACTGCAGAGCGTCACACGGTCTGCAATGGCTCCTGACTGTGAGCGCCAGCCTCTGGGCAGACTGTTAAGGAGCAGGGCACACATGCCCAGCTGTGAGCTCTACAGTTACAG
Organism: Carettochelys insculpta; assembly: GCF_033958435.1. Taxonomy (NCBI): domain Eukaryota; kingdom Metazoa; phylum Chordata; order Testudines; family Carettochelyidae; genus Carettochelys; species Carettochelys insculpta. Next base: position 45,235,214 of record NC_134147.1, on the reverse strand, counting down.
CTCTTCCGGAGTTCTCTTGATAACTGCTGAACTCGAACACCCTTACATGGGGCTCCTCCCTGCAGGCCTGGTAGCTGGAGTGATCTTTAAAGGCTAGCTCCTTCTTTCAGTGACCTGCCTGGAGTTTCACAGAAGGAAGGGGTCTGCTGGGGCACAATAGAATGGGGCCTTACTTTGCAAGCTCATCAGGGCAGGACCTGCCTTTCTTTGTGTCTGTACAGCACCTGGCACAATGGGTCTGGGTCCTGTGCCTGTTCATTCTCTGACGCGCCACCTGTAAACATTGCATCATTCAGTGGGAACAAACCATTCATGCATCAGTGAAAACACCTTTAAAACCTGAATATGGGTTTGGGTAGAGGAATGTGTGTAATGTAGTGGTGGGGCGGCGGGGGGGCAAATGCGACGGGCTGAGCAGCTCACAAAGGCTGCGGATGACCCCCTGCTGGCTGTCAGGTGACACCTCTGTCCCCAAACAAAGAGCAGGGAGGAGCCCAGCTGGGTTTGAATTAGAGGCTGGCAGTTAGTGAGTGAGGGGCCTAGAGGCTGGAAAGGGGCAGAAGCAGGCAGGCTCTCCAGGCCTAGCGTCCCCTCTGGGGGATCTCCTTCTCCCTGACATGGGTTGGACAGGCCACTTCTGGTTGTTATGCTGACAAGCTTGTACTACACTGTATTCCCCTCACCGAAGAAACTTCCCGTTCTACTTGCGGAGTGAAAGTCACTTCAGGCTGCGGCTGGGGTACGGTGCCGGGGACCCCCCGAGCCCCGTGACAATGGATTACCCAGTTTTACAGCTCTTTCGGACGCTCACTTTCTTCTGAAATGATCTGCAATTAAAACGACCTTGGAGTATGTTGCTCTGGCTCTAGAGCATCCACGCTGCCCACAGATAAGCAAGCAGCCATGCCCAGGAGACCCCATTATTCCATGAAACGGAGCAGAACCCACCAGAGCAGCTTGTCACTCATTTTATCACTGCAGCAATGTGCTCTGAACCACACAGGAGCAGCCAGACCTGGTCTGTGTGCGTCCTGCATGGAGATGGGTTATAAGGAACTGTCCTCCCTTTCAATGTTGCGTGCAAAATCCTACCCCTCAATATTTCTCCTGTATCCTTATTTTTCATGTCTAGTGTGTATCGTTTTATTAGGAATTTTAAAAAAAGTCCATTGTGATACCACCTCAATATCTTGCAGTGATTTTGACATGCCAAAAAGCGTACTAACCAGCTGTGATAACCATTAAGCCAGGGTACTTTATTATACCCTTTCATGTTCTCAGGCTATGTCTACACTACACAGTTATTTCAAGATTACAGCTGTCATTTTGAAATAACTCTGTTGTTGGTTACTCTACACACACACTATTCTGAAATCAATTTGAAATAGCAGGTGCGTTATTTCAGATTTGGTAAACTTCTTTGCAGAAGAAATAACGCCAATTTCAGAATACCTATTTTACAATAGACACTATAAGACACGAAATAGCACTATTTTGAAATAAGCCACAATGGCGACCAATGGCACTATTTTGAAATAGTGCTATGTGTTCAGAAATGTTACTTTGAAAGAGCTGGGTGCTATTTCAAAACACATTTTGTGTGTTGCTGTGTTATTTGGAAATAAGATACTTTGAAATAGCTCTTTTGAAATATTTTATTTTGAAATACCCTGTCTTGCAGCCATAGCCTCAGGGAACAACACAATACACCAGGAAAGTGACTGATGTTCAGACATAATTTAGGACCTGACGGAAATCAGAAAGGCAAGGAGACTCCAAGTGAAAATGGATTCTCCAGCTGTAGCTCACCCCATTCAGTTTTGCTGTTCTAGGGATTTCCAGGCCTGGGATGAATACAATAAGAGAATTATTAATTTGTACTGTGGTCATCTCCAGACATCAGCATGATAGGAATTCTGTACACATATATCAGGATGCTGCCCTCACCCGCAAAACATTTGGGTTGGATTTAAAAGATTTTTTTCCCTCCGAAAGCATCTGTTTTCCAAAGGAATTTTTTAACGTGCCCAAAAGCTGAACATTTTCAGTTTGGGGTCAAAAGCCAACATAAAGCTGAAACGTGAAGAGATGTTTTCTAATTCTGAACTGCTGCTGTGATTCACTCTGCGACTGGTAGTTGGTGAGCGTTTTGCTCCCCAGTTGGACTTCGCCTCCCATGATGATCACCACCAAGCATCTGCCGTGATGCATGGCCTCCCCTCATGAGGAGCGGGGACACTGGTGAGTCACGGGAGGCAGTCTGCAGACACAGAAGAAGGTGAGCCTGCAATTTAGTTAGTTGCCCGGGTGGAAGACGCTGGCCAGTGACGTTTGAGAGACTGCTTTAACAGCCCAAGGCTTAGCATGGGATGGCAGCTCAGCTAGCTCTCTCAATTAATCTGTCTGTGGGAGGTTGCAGGCGGAAAGTTATTTCCGTGATGAGCGCTCCAGGAAGGGCAATGACTATACAGAAGTACTTAGGGGTAACCACCATCTCAATCAAATGCACATGCAATGCTGGCTGCAGAGATTTTGTTAGAAGAAGGATGGTGGGACCTGCCCTCCTATTAGCCTCTTCTGAAATGCTGTGGCCAATTAATGTGACAGTGGCTACACTGAAAATGTGTCCTTCTTTCATTCTTCTGTCGTGCCAGCCTCCTGGCTCTCAGGTGACCCAGGCTGTGTTTGCCAGTTACAGACAGATGTTCTCATTATTATTTCGGCAATCAGAAGACGGTGGCAAATCATGTGTTCAGTGCTCAACAACCACACTGGCAGCTGCCTGGCAGGCCACATATCACTCTTCTGGGCTGAGAGGCATGAAATTTTTAAGATTTCCTTTCCTTTTAAATTCAGTTTGGAGTGGGTTTGACAGCAGCCAGGTGTGAATGTGCAGAACCTGATGGCTTTCTTTTTCCAGCGTTTACCATCTGATGGTCCCAAAAGGCACCAATTCACTGTTTGATTTCTTGTTTATTTATTTTATTTATATCACTTGTTGGAACTGTGTTGCTTTCCTAGTAGATTCAGTCAATTTCCTAGTACATAGCACTCAATTTATTCGGGCCCTATCCAGATCCTTGTTTTCTTGTGAAGATCTGTAAAATTCTTGTGGCATTTTAAGATGTTCAGCGCAAGCCCATCTGGAATATACCTAAATGTCTTCCTGCACTCCATTGATTTTCTTCTGTAATGTGTGCCTGAGGCGAAGAGGCCCATAACTTCACTGCCTGTGTTATATGAGAGTGCTAATTCTTTCCCAGAGAGGAGTTTTTAATTGGGATTCATCTCGTTGAGCCCTATAACCTTGCTGTTTTAAGCCACAAAACCATTCATTGGTCTCAGAGGAAACTTTCTGAACAAGATTTCTTTTATTTCAGAAATTAGAAGTCTTTTAAATCTCAAGCTATTTTGGGATTAGATGAAAGGGTGTACAGTGATGACATTGAAATGGTATTCAGAGATCTGATGTTGAAAATATAAAAAAGTGTAATGTCTGACTAACCATTCTAACTGTATTCTAGTCCAAACTACACCTCACATTAAAGAGTGCCCGTGTTTCAACGGAGCTCAAATAGTTAGTGCTACCTAAAGTGGGCTTCAGATGTGTAAAATGAGATCAGAGGAAATCCATAGAAAAAGAGAGTTTCTCAAGATGCTACCTAAGGTAGTTCATTGCCTGGGTATTTTTGAAATAGTTGAATGTGTCTGTTTTAGCAAAGAGTTCTATCAAAAATCTCAAGGTACAGTACCTGAGCTAAAGGGATTTGAATTAGCTTCAGGGAATTTTAAGACAGAAACTTAAATTTCTAGTGGGCTTCTAAAAGGCATGCACAATTAGAGAAGGAAGAAAATTTTGGATGAATATTTATTTCCTGAAAAATGCAGTATTCAGTCAACCACAATTATCCACAAATTCAAGTCAAAGTTGGCAAATCCTTCCTGGAAAAAAACGTAAGGTTGAAACAAAACATTTTGACTTTGGGGTTCAAAGTGACATTTCATTTTGAAATTTATCTAGGTTGTTTTTCAAACAACCAAAAACTTAAATGAAATACCCCCAAAAATCCATTTTGGGTTAAATGATGTATTTCCTCTCACCCCTCCCCCCCCAAAATCGTTTTTATTTGGACAAGAAAATCCAGAAACATTCTGCTCTGGGTTGTCTGAAAACAGCAACAACAGCAACAACAAATATTTTCTGGTTTGAGTGGGTGACACACCCACCCCACACAACGCTGGAAGAGCTCAGATGGCCAGCCTGCCCAATTAACCTCTCAGGAAGCACCCGGAGGAGAATGGCCAATTAACCTCTCAGGAAGCACCCGGAGGAGAAGCCAGGAAGCTGATTACAGACAGGGGCCTTCAGGAAGACCAGGAAGTAGTCTGCAGCCATAACCTGCATGGTGGTAGTTGGTGGACTGGCCAATCTAGAGATGATGGAAGCCAGATATTGGGAAGGAGCCCAGGTGAACAGCAGCAGAGGGTAGGATAGTGCAGAGACTAGGGCTGCTTGCTACAGGAACTCTGGGCTGGAACCCAGGAACTCCTTGGCCTGGGATCCCCTACCAACTACTGGGAAGTGGCAAGAGCTCTTGGATATGCCAGTCAGACAGCAGATATGGAAAGACTTTGAAGACCCAGGAAGGGTGGAGGGAACCCGGGAGCCTGGCCAGAGCGTGAAGCTATGAAGAGGAAGGTCTGCGTCCAGGAGTGAGAGGGGTTGCAGAATGTGACAAGATGGGTGTCCTGTCCTGAGTACCAATCCCTGGCAAGCCTGACACTCTGCTTCTCCATTGCTGAACTAAAAGAGTTCAGTCTGTGCCAGGTCACACATGGTTCAGAACGCCACTGGGAGAAAATATCCCTTGGGCTGAAGGCAGCTGGAGCACCGCACTCCATAGAATTTCAAGTGAACAGTGAGAAAACAGGTTGCAATCCAATGTGCCTCCGGTGGTGCAGAAAGTGACTATGTTGGCCACTGCCCTGATACAGAGAAACACTTTTTAAGTAGCTGCCTAACTTTAAACCTGGAATTGTTGATACATTATATTAATGCCCTAACCAATTGCAATGGCTACTGCACTGGTGCACACTGGTTACTGCAAATTCTTTGTCACATGCGGAAATTTTAATGGAATAATTAATATCGAATCAGTGGAAGCACGGCGACCATAAAGTTATAATGTACTGCAAAATGAAGTATGGACCCAAGTCTTCTCCCATTGAGTCAGTGGGAGCACAACTTTATAAACAACAGCTTAAGTCTAACATACACAACAGTTATCCTTATCTGAGAAACATGTCTGAAAAGACATTCTTCATTACACAAATACCAGGGAGCCCCATTATCAAGCTGACAATTATTCAGTTATTGGCATCAGCCATACACTACTGTTCTGCAACTGTTTGGCATGAGGCATTTCCCAGCTCTTGGCACAGGCAAATGTGTGTCCCAGTGCCTTTCATCGCAATTATTTTCTCCTTGACGGCAGGCTGAGTTATACATCATGCCAGTCGTTTGGAGGGTCTGCTTTCTCATGCTGCCGTTTTTTTCATTTTCTTCAACAAAATGGTGCCTGCTTCATATCTGTGAGATAGTATTTGCCATCAGAGAATATTGAATTTTAGAGGACAGAAGAACAGAGAAGGTCCGAGGGCCTCCCATTAGTTGAGCCCTTTGTGTCATCAGCAGATTTGTGGATGTTACTCACCTTTTATTTGACTGCACGGCTGCAAAGCAATTTCCTTCTAGTATTTCATTTCTCAAAATTTTCCAGAGGGGAAAGCAGTATATTGTGTATCTTCTGACACTGTGACAAAATCTTGGCTTGAAGATAACTTGGTTGCAATGGGTATAAAACTGATATTTAGCAGAAAACTCCGTAAGTTTGGGGTCATTATGTCATATGGCTGACCCTTCATCAAGCAACATTTCCTAAATATGAAAAAAACTTTGCAAAGCCAGATTGGACTACCCAGAGATTCCAGCAAATGTGGAAGAAGGCTTAATGTGATATCAGGAGTTGTGTCGTCTGTCAGATGGTCTAAGACTTCTCTAACATTTGCTGTCTGTGTGAAATTGCAGCTTGGTCACCACGATTTTATCAGAAAGTAAAGCAATTTTGAACCGGCCCAGACTGGGTGGGTGGATGCTTTGTTATGCCCCCATAAGCTAGTGTCATCCATTATGTACAGTAAAGTGATGCCTTGTGTTTTATAACTAGCCTTTTAGAAAGCAGCCTCTTATTTCGCTTAGGCCTTGTCTGCACTACCCCCTGCTGTCAATCTACTTCAACTGCGCAAACTGCATGGCTGAAGTCAACATTTTCAGGATGAATGACTTGAGGAGCTCACAGCGGATTTTATTGTGACAGCCTGGCGAAGGGCATGGCTTTCGGCCTGGATACACACTCCCCCGAGCCTTCTGATCTCTTCAACACGCGCCATCTCTCTGCATGTATCAGCCACTTCCCAGAATTACGGGGACTGAAACACTGACTCCTCCAATTAGCTTTGTTTGTCATCCCTGGCGAGACGGGCAGGAAACTGGGGTAGGGGGAAAGGAGAGATTCCCTTCTTTGCGAAGCTTCTTCATGGTGAAAACACGGGGGGAATGATTGTCTCTTTCTTCAAAGAGGAGCCCTTAGTTCGTTGTCCTGACACTCAGCAAATCAGCGGGATATGGAAGGAAATGAATATGGATGGATGGGGCTGCCGGGTGCTGATAAGAGCATCTTTAGCTCCCAGGGCAGAACAATTCACCCTCACTTTGTGGCGCCCCTCCTCTTCTATCAGATAAAAGGCAGCTCCAGCTGTGCAGAGTAGTAGGGAGGGAACAGGCTCAGCAGACTCTGAAGGGGTCTGCTTTCTGATCCTTTTACGCTGCAGACGGCAAGGGCACAGCCAGATTCCTGGAGGGGAAAGACGTGTCACAGACCATGAAATCAGGTCTCCTCTGTGAAATCTTACTATGGCAGGGGCAGGGGCAGGGGCAGGGGACAGGGGGCAGGGGCAGGGGACAGGGGACAGGGGGCAGGGGCAGGGGCAGGGGACAGGGGCAGGGGCAGGGGACAGGGGACAGGGGACAGGGAGCCCCATCCGGGGGGTCCTACCATGCACTGGGCTCCTGCTGTTAGTCTCTGTGTAGGTAGAGAGGGATAGAACCAGTGTTCCCTGTAAGCTGAGCACTTGGGCAGACACCCAGGAGGGATTCAAATGCCGCCCAGCTGATTATTGAGCAGCCACAGCCGGCGGCATGTGTTTCTCCTGGTGCACATCCACACACGGGTGGGGGCTAGCACAGCAATTCGTTTAGTGTAATCAAGGCTTTTGTCTGCCTGTCCCATCGTTACTCCTGGTCTTTCTAAAGCAGGCTGCATTTCTGGCCCCACTACAAAGGTACACAAACATTGCCACTTCTGGAACTTGTGCGGACAACTCCTTACTCCCCCTGTGCCAGTTAGACCGTCCATAGCCCTTTGTGCCCTGGCTGGAGCACAAGACTATCATCTATGCTTCTTGCCCCCAGTCGAGGGGGAGCATGCAGCTAGTCCCACATGTGCTCTGCTGGTCCCAGCCCAGAGCCCTGGCAGAGGGGGTCATCCTGCCACAGGGTCAGTGGGGAACTGTAAAATTGATGCCTCACATCCCAGCAGCACAACTGGACCTATGTTGCATTTCCCTGGGCTGTTCCTATGTGATCCCTGAGCCAGTCCATCATCATCAGACCCTGGCTCCAGATTGGCTGAAATTCCCTTTAGTTCCTTCCCAGGGTCTTCCATCTCCTGGGTCAGTGAGTTGCCAGTCTTTGGTGAGGCCAGTTGTGGTCCTGTTCGGGACTCAGCTCTCTGGGAGGCATGTTTGCCTCCTTCCCTGGTCTGGCTACAACTTCTGGCCAGCAGGTGGCAGGGCTTGGCTGTTCCCAGGTGGGGAAGTTAATCCTCTCCACACTGGAGAGAGGCAATGCTGACTCACTATGCTGCATCTTCATGGAGCAGTGGACCATGGTGTACTTTGTATGTCAGTGGACACAGGTTTGAGCTTGTTGGAGGCAATGAGCGTTGTCTCCCAGCTACCACGGAAATGGTGTATTCTCTGTCCCCTGAAAGCCTCACACCAAGAGGCCCTGAGTAGCTTCCTGTTTGTGAATGGATCATGCAACATGCTAGTTCAGCCAAGGACAGTGTAAGTTAGACCACTAGCTAATGAAATATTAGCTTTGTATTGAGTACCTTTGAGGCTCAGAGAGCTCTGCACAGGATCAAACCACAGAATTATTTCCAAATCCTGATACTTTTTCTCCTTTCCCTGTTTTTCTCCATCAGCAGAAAACAAAGGACTGAAAGTATTCAAGCTGTTTTTTTAAATGAGAGGGGGAAAATAACTCAAAGCTCTCCTGATACCAGCACTTCAGAGCCAATAATGAAATACCCTGCTGAGATTGGCAGCTACATGAACACGCTAATGAGGGAGAATACTTCAGAGACTGACTTTTATTGGCATGACTGTTTATTGGAAGCACGTTTTGAAATCACAAGTACAAATAAGAATTTTACAATCCAGGTTCAGCAATGGTACCATATGATGTTTTTTCCATTATCGTTTCTCAGCACAGGTTTCACTTATGGCCAATCCGGGGAGAGAGAACATCCTGGGATAATGTAGACCAATGAATACAGTAAGGGAAATTGCAACATCCTTCTAGATGATATCTGGAATGTGGAAATACATTAAATGTACAGAAATGTGGTCTAGCTGCAATTAATATAAGGTGGGTGAGTGACTTGCAGGAAGGCTATGTTCAGACAACAGTTATCAACGGTTCACTATTGTACAAAGGCTATGTCTATACTAGACATAGAAGTCGATCGCCGATATGCAATTTTATCTACGCCAATTATGTAGCTGAAATCAATTTATCCTTGGTTGACTTCTATGAAGGAAGGTTGACCAGAGTAACACCCCTTATTCCTCACCTCTCGTGTGGAGTACAGGGGTCAGCGTTGACCCCTGGGAGCATCATTTCATGCATGTGTGAAATGAAACCCCAGAAGATCAACTCCCAGCAGGTGGATCTGCTGCTGTAGCATGCCTCTAGCCTTAGAGGCTATATCTAGTGGGCTTCCCACAGGAGTCAGTCTTATATCCAGTATTATTCAATGTTTCCATTAATAACTTGGATAACATAGCAGATTCCTTGTGTCTAAAATTTGTAGATGAGACCAAGCTGGAAGGATGTGTAAGCATATTGCAGGATAGGAGTAGAATGAAAGATGACCTTGACAAATTGGAGAATTGGCCTGAAATCAACAAGATGAAGTTCAGTGAAGACGAGTGTGAAGTACTGTGTTTAGGAAGGAAAAATCAAATGCATAGCTACAAAATGGGGTCTAACTGGCTTGGCTGCAGTGCTGCTGAAAATAGCTTGGGTTATAATAGATCCCAAATGGAATACAAGTTAATTAAATGCCCGTGAAAAAAAAAGCTCCAATCATGTAGTTGGGGCGTATTAACAGACTGTGGTATGTTAATTACCTGAGTTAATTGCCTCACGCTACTTGGCACTGGTGAAGCCCCAGCTGGAGCGTTGTCTCCACTCCTGGGCACCACACTAAGAAAGATGTGGGCAAACTGGAAAGAGTCCAAAGTTCTTGAAAAGTTCTTTAGAACTTCTTTACAAAACCTGACCTATGTGGGAAGGTGAAAAAAAAGAAACTGGGCAGGGTTCATTTTGAGAAAATAAGGCAGTTAAGTTTTCCAATACGTTAAGGGCCATTACAATGAGTGTGTTGAACAGCTGTCTGTGTTGATCTGCTGGGAGCATGTTACCCCAACTCTGACCCTTGGCTGGAGGAGACCAGAGCTTCTGGCCCAGCTGGACAGAATGGTGTGAAGCACCAGAGGGCAGGTAGGCAGGCTCAGCGGTACGGTCAGCACACTAGGTGACAGCTCCAAGGGAGTCTCTGTGATCTCACATCCGGCATTGTACACACAAAGAAGTGATGCTTTGAAGAGTTTGCAGTCTACAGAAACGAGCTCCTCAGATGGAGCTGCATTGATTGACCCCCAACCGTGGATCTAGCCCAGAACAGTTCTTGTGTGAATTCTGTTTTCACGCCATTCCTAGAGCTTTATTACTCACTCAGAAGGTTCAGACAAGTGTTCATGTCTCATTTCTTCTCCAACCCAAAGCTGGGGAAGTTCAGCCATTGCTAGTGTAGTGATAAATGCATGTCCAGATCTTTACAAACCATAGCATTTATTGTAGCTAATAGGTTTACGGGCCACTCAACTTCCAGGGATTCATTTTGCTTTTTAAGGAAAGATGAAAAAAGGAGATGAAAAGTTTCCTTTCCAGAGATTCATACAGTTGAAGGCCTGAAGGGAACTTCACATCTAGTCTAGTCTGACCTTCAGTATGTCACAGGTCATGACATTTCACCCAGCTACCCCCAGATGGAGGCTGATGTTTTGTGAATTTTAAGATAAGTGAGCAGCACAGAACATGTGACCAAAAAGAATTGCCAGTGTTAAACTTCAAGTGACCGTGGAAATACGGTATCACCTTATCGAAGGTTCAGGCTAAGCCACGCCAATAAAGAAAACATGGTTAATTGGGCACCCGGTGCAGTAAATAAATGCTTAGTTTGGTAATAAGGGAAAAATACAAAATGAGATAAGAGGAAAACCTTGAAGAAAGGAGAGTGCAGCCCTACACCACTTCAGCAACAACGACATCACTTGGTTTAAAAAGCATCTAAAAGCAAGGCTGTCTAGAAGTCCTGGTGAAATTATTTCCAATTTTAGGGGAACATGATAATAACGACAAACAATAGCACTACATGAGTTACTTGGGTCACATTTCCAAGCTCTACTACACAACTCCAGTGGAGAATGTCTTCATTTTAACTTTAAATAAAACCTTGAGTTCCACATATGATCACGTGACTCTGGAAGCTCAGGGCCTTACGCATGGGCCCATAATGCCTGCCTTCATCTGGCCTGAAATGGGGCTTTGTGTTAAACCTCTCTGAGGTATAAATGAGGTCATTTGTATTATTTTAACAGTGTGCATGAATTAAGAATGAGTACATGTTGCAGGGATTGCAGTCCTTTGTATTTAAGGATCCCTGAACTAATTTGTTGAAAAAGAAAAAGCCTGTAGGACAAAATCTAATTTCTCTTCTAGCTTATCATTTGGTTATTAAGAATAATAGATAACACACAGTCTTTTTTGGCAAGGCAGCAGGTGAAATAATGTCAGTCTGTAAGGTACAGTTCCTTCACCAAGCATCACAATGTAACTTTCTCTCTCAGAGAAAGGAAACGAGGACATTGGGCCCCATCAAGTGGTAGTTGAGTAAACTGCATGGGGAAAGACGGCCGGGTTAGCAGTGATTTTACATGGAAAGAGACAAGAGGGATATTTGAATAATCACATATTTAATTTCCTCTCATACACACACAGCACTTTAACAACTGGAGGATTGCCTTTGGCTTTCAGAAAATGCCATTCAGTCTTAGACTGGGCGTTTGACCCATTTATGTTTTCCACCCCCCATCACTAAAACGAAAAGGTCTGACCTGGGCAAGTTGTCACTTTCCACATCACGAACCAGAGCCAACTGGAGGAGCAGAGGACATAGCATATATCCTCTTAACCCCGTCGCCTCCTTCCACACTAGCTGGAGTGGTACTGAGCGGGGATAAAAGCAGGCAAAAGGCATGGTAATGTGAGTGAAATGCGCCATCGTGCAGATGGCCAGCACCATGCCTGTGAACCGCTTCACTTCTCCTTAGCCCCGTTGTGAGAAAGTAAGTGGTGCCTCATCCACCCTGCTATAAAAAACCCGAGGGAAAAGCAGACACTGGTTTGAAACTTCAGTCCGCTCCAGCAAACTGCCCAAGATCTGCAAGTTCTCACCTTCTAGAGCAAGGGTCAGCAACCTTTCTGAGGCAGCGTGCCAGAATTTTACCTTTTGACCTCTATGTACGGTCTGAGTGCTAGTGATACTTTTCAAAGTCACTAGTAGTCCTACCTACAACAACTTCATTAACAAATAAATGAAGATGCAGAGCTTTCCCGTTTAGGTGGTGGCTGGTAGCATTAGCTGGTCTTTTGTTAATCCGCAGGCGGCCTGGCTTTGAGCGAGCCCCTGGCTTCATAGGGGGAGGAGGGCTGGGGAGGAGCTCCTTCCTTGCATGCTGATGAAAATCAGCTCGTGCATCACTCTTGGCACCTGTGCCGGGGGGTTGCTGATCTCTGTTCTAGAGACTCACCCCTCCCTATACGTGGTTTGATCGCTCCCTTAACATAGAAGGAAGGCTGAAGGGAACCAGTGTGACAGGATTTCTATTTTCTGTGGATTTTTCTGAGGGAAGGAAATATGGCACACACACAACGTAACAACACAGCATGGCTCAGGCAATCCTGAGGCTGTATTTAGACTGAACCAATGGGAATCTCTTTATGATTAATAGCAACATGATCAAAAACTTGCTCTTGGGTGGGTAGGGGCTTTCGCTGGCAAGTAGCTGTTAAATGTTTGCTTCACAGGCAACTCTATCTGGCTGATTGAATCTGGTAATTATTTTCTCTCCTCTGTGCCTTCTGTTACATTCAATTTCAGTCTAGCAATTACGTCTCCCATGCAAATGAATGCAGCAGTCCAAAGGAAAGCAGATCAGCTGACACACAGCTGATTTGCTGCTGCCTTGGCACAAGACAGCCCAGAGGAAAATTCAGTCCTGCTGCAAAAAAATCAAGTCTTCCGTCTCTTGACTCCAGACCGTGAGGCTCTCTTTATTCACTCCAACTTCATATGGTGACTCTCCTCCTGAGCCATGCTCTGGGCACCACACTGAACAAGTGACCACAGAAACCATCAACCTGTAAACACGGCTCTTCCCCGCTGTACGTGATGTCTGCAATGCACACCACCGGGGGAGCCAACCGGAGGTCCCAGAACAAAGGGTGGCTCTGCAACTGATGGAGCCCAAGTATAGAATTCAGTTTGTCTCCAGTGACCTGCAAGAGGCTCCTCGGATGAGGGGTCAGTTCAGCAGACAGCGGGGAACTCGACCAGGAGAACTTTAGTGGCAATAAGCCTGCACCTTCCAACAATGAATTCACCAGCGAGGCTCTTTCCCCCCACAGACAGACCTCAGTTAGAAGCTCAGGCCCTGGCCCTATTTTTATTTTGTTTTTGATACAGAAGTTTGTATCCCCCTGAGGCTCAGCCTGGAAAGTGAAAACGAATGGCCACATCAGTCCAAGCACCAGAATGGCCATTCCAGGACCTTGCGGATCTGTGCTTTCGTGTCCACTCACTTTACATGTTTTTCTTTTTTGCCACTATTATCCAGTGCTGGGAGCTGGCCCAAGGCTGATAGCACCACTGACGTCCCACCGTGGACTTGTGTTATACCATGCTTGGTAGAGCCACTGCCAGGAACCTCATCAGCAGCAATGCCAGCTTCCCATTGTAGTAGCTAACTGTGTCCTGCAGCTGGGAAGGGGTTGTTCATAGTAAGGAAAAACTGGGTCACTGGCTGCATGGCAGGAAGCATGGGCTGGGTCCTGGGATGAAGATGGACCTTGACCTTGACTCCATCCAGCCCATCTGTGTCCCACGGTGGTGGTGGGGGTGGTATTTTCATGGGAAGCTCAGAGATGCTGGGACTCTGTGTGCAGGACGTGGGACTGGAACATTGCTTGTGCTTGAATTTCTTGCTTATTTTCCATTTCCAAAGGCATTTGATTGGGATTTTGTGTCCCTTTTTGCAGTGGAGTTTCTGATTTTGTACTGCTCTGTACCATGTTGTTTTCTCTTAGAGCCTCTCTTCTAGTAAATATGCACAACAGGAGGTATTACCATACTATCAGGTGGAATCAGACATGGGACCTCTGGAGCTTAATACATGGGACTCTGCTACATGCGCTAAAAGCCAGCTGTCTACTAGCTAAGGCTTCAGAGCAGACTCGTTAGTCTCTCTGTATATGGTCTCCGTGTAGGGTGACCATCCATCCTGTTTTTACTGGGCCAATCCCTTATTTAAGCTATCTCACAGGTGTCCCAACTTTTTTTCAAAAACAGACTAATTGTCCCGTATTTTGTTGTGCCCCTGTTCCCTGGCACCCTGTGTCTCGAGGCGGCAGGCCCTGCAGCCAGGGAGCTCCTCCACCGGGCAGCTGCCCCATTCCCTGGCACCCCACGGAGGCAGCCCCCACTACGGGTGAGCTCTGCCACGGGGTTGCCTCTTCATTCCTTGGCAGCCCCCAGCTGGGAGTTTGTGGAACTCGCATCCTCCACTCCCTCTCATCAGAAGACTGCGGAGCCTCCAGCCCTGATATCTCACTGTGAGGCATTTGCCTCCATTGCTGAGGATATTATCACGGGTCTCATCTATGGCCACGTATCTGACTCTGACGTCTGAAGCCTGACGCGCAGAGCCATCCCCGCTGCGGACATGGGCATCCCATATCCATGAAGTCTGACGATGCAGCTCTGTGGCCCCTTCACACGCAGTCTGGAGAGGATTTTGTTGAACTTGTCGTGTGCTGATCCTGCCGGAGAGCACCACTAAGTCCTGCTCTGCACCATTTGCCTGCAGTGCATCCCAGTCCACTGGAGACTGCTCTTCCGGTTATCTTGAAGGGCTTCCGTGGATGACCCCTCTTCCGTCTGCCCTGCCTCAGCGTCCCTTACAAGAGCTCTTTTGGCCGGTGCTGGTCTGCCATTCGGTCGGCATGTCTGGCCTGCCCCAGCTGGGCTCTCAGTAACATTTCCTCCGTGGTGGTTGTGCTCACTCTCTCAAGGGCCTTAATCATGGTCATTCTATCCAGCCAGTGAAAGGTCCCTACTGAGCAGTGGGAGCCCAGGGGAGGTTGCTCAAGTTGTTGGGACAGATCCAGACCAGCTGAGTGTCACACGCTAATGGCAGACAGATCTGCTGGGCCCTGGGTAAACAGTTTCTTTTTCCCTGACTGGCCTAGAACATAAGGCCTTAGGCCGCTCAGCCACACCAACCTATCCTCTTCCCTGAGTGCTAGCTGGATGACCAGGGCCAAGCTGAGAGCAGCATAATCAAGCAGGCACTAGGGACGATTAAGGGCTTGCCAGAAGCAGCTGGCTAATCAGTGCACCTGCAGCCCCTTGAGACCTGCTGGGCTTTCTTTCAAAGGTTCCCTGCAGGGAGGGCAGGAGTCCCTGGTCTGAGAGGGAAGAGGTGCACTGGGGAGAGCTGAAGGTTTTGAGCAAGGCGGGGTGCTATGGAGGGGCAGGCCGGATTTAGCAGGCACCAGAGGAAAGGGGCTGGAAGGGAGCATTTGGGGAAGTGACCCAGGGAAGAAACTGCCAGACTGGAAATGGGGGAAACCGTTTCTGTCGCCGCTGTCTTAGGTCCCTGGGCCAGAGCCCTCGAGCAGAAAGAGGGCCTGGGGTTTCTCCCAACTCTCCCCAAACCACTGCAGGAACTCCCCTGACCCCCAAGAGGGGGAAGTAGGACTATGGTAGGATTTTCACCCCAAGCTGTGGACTAGCTGGGATGAGGATGGCTCAGTCGGCTGTGACCTTCGCCTCTAGTACAGGGAAAGAGGCTGAGTGGAGGGATGCAGGGAGTCTTGGAGGCAAACACTCTCCACCAGAAGTGCAGCACCCCCAAGGCACGGCCAGAGGTTTGCCACACTCTTTAATGTGCTGGCTGTAAAGAGTCTGTGTCTCAGAACCACGCAGGGGAGGCATTAGGACCCCTGCAATGTGTGGGGGAGGGGAGGGGGGTCTGCCCATCAGAGGAACATGTGGCACAGTTCAGGGAACAGTTCATCCCACTTTGGTTCCCCCCACATCCAGACCTCTAAGTATACACTTACTGAGTAAAGCAGTGCAACGTCCTGTAATGGGGATGGAGCAATGAGCTGTACCAGCATAAGCACATTTACACCCTGGAAGGGGGAATATGTTATACCAGCATAAGGCACCTTTACTTGCGCATCTGACAAAGTGGGTCTCAGCCCATGAAAGCTGATGCTCCAATAACTGTGTTAGTCTATAAGGCGGCACAGGACTTCTCGGTTTTTGAGGACACAGACAACACAGCTACCCCGCTGATACTTTATGCTGGTGTGAGCCTAGTGACGAAAACCATCCCCCTAGCTGCAGTACATACAGCAGCAGAAAAGCTGGGTGTAGATCTACATGCTTCCCCTGATATTCTTGTGCACATGTGTGTGCTGGTTGGGGGGGGGCAGGGGAGGGAATTAACCGGCTAGCACACAGTAATTAAGAAGGGACAAGTTGGAAGAAGCGCCCGTGCACAAAAGACGTGTGATCTCCTTCTAGCCACCAACACCAGTGAGTGCAAAACCAAACCAGCAGCAGTCGGCTGATGCCATTTTGGTAGTTGAGTAGTTTCTTTTCCTAAAACACAGCTACTGCTGATTCTCCACACGTTATGGGGCTGATCCTGAAAGCTGTGTATGCCTGGGCAGGCTGATGGAGCAACGTTGCTTGACACCAGCTGAGGATCTAGCCCATAATGTTTAAGGCATGCTCTGATAGTTGGCTATACCAGCTGATGCTGCTGGAGAACCAGCCTTCCATCTCATTTGCTGTGTAGCAGGTGACCTTTGCTCCTAAAACATCAGTCAGTACAGGTAAAACACACAGGCCGTTTGTGAGCAGATGCTGAACCAGTAAACCAGGAAACTGTATTGTGGGTGCTTTACATTTAGACAAGGGAAAATATACAACTGTGTCACTGCTTTAATATGTTCACTCCTATTCTTCACATTCCTAAGGATCTCAGGCAAGACCTCAGATCCACCACAATAAGTAGAGCATGAAAATTAGGCTTGGGCTTGAATTTCATCCATGACGTTAACTCTGCCTCCTTGCTTCTCTTCTCCTGCAGGGTAAAATCCTAGTGATAAAGTAAAAGTCACTGCTAATAGATTGGATGTGGGTCCTTTTCCTGCTTCCTCTCAGACCAGTACTTGGTGCATTTCAGCAATAGAAGGGATTTATAGTTCAGAGCTCTGGTGCTATACTGCTTAACCCCGTCAATTCCCTTGCAACATTTAGGGCCAGATTGCTACTCTGCAATCTAGCCTGAGTCACAGTTCTCTTCTCTGATCCCTGCCTCACTCTAGGGGGAAGTTATCTGCTACCAGCACTGTTTGTGGGGAAGATGAAGAATAAATATAGGAACAGCTTATCCATCTTTTCTATATGATATGGTTGCTCTCCCTCGTCTCTGTTTGACTGACTGTCCTACATTTGCCAGAATCCCACATGCTCTAAACAGCTGCTGAGTAGACAGCAAAGCAAACGCTGGGAAAGAGGGGCAAGAGAGAGTTCAATCTTTATATATACAGATCCTGGATTATGAAAAAGAAATTACTTGAAGCTTTTTTTAATTTGAATATTTTACCCCTAACCCCACATGCTAAAAAGCAGAGGAGTGGGATTTAGCATCATTGCCCCAAATTCCATTTGTTTTTTTCTTTCTAACTAGAGGGGATTCCATTTTTATAATTTTTAATCATTAAAAAGTATTTTAAAGAAGTCTTAGTCCGGAAAGTAGATCTAAAGAATTTCCTGTAAAGTCTGCTGTGGGAGAAGAGGCCGTGTGTGCACTCTCCCTGCCCTCACACATGGTGTTCAGCCCTCAGATGTCATAAAGCCACATGGATATCATGTTTCCACATCAAGTCCAGGACTTCCAGCAACTATATCCCATGGCCTGGTAGTGGATCTACACTGTAACTGTAGTGACATTCACATCAACAGTCACTTCTCTTTCTCCCCCACCTCTTGCACCCTAAGAGAGACCCTGGCCTAAGCAGGGCTACCTACAAACCACTAAAGCAGGAGAAGCAAAGACTGCCTGAAGCCCACAAGGACTTTGCTGTTGTCACTCTACTTTCTGAGGAAAAATGCCCCATGCTAGGTACAAAGCCCTTAGGTCGACGGGAGCTGAACTGACTATTTACACAGACCTTGATCAATAACTACCTCTGTAAAATCCTCTGGATCCACTGGCCATACTATCAACAACCAAGACCTTTGTCAACTGGCTCACCAACTTCCTGCTGAAGAAGATATCAGGAAGAGAAGATGGTGGTGGATTGGACATACCCTCAGAAAAAACAACCACCACCATCACGAGGCCAGCCTTAAGTTGGAACCCACAAGGGAAAAGGAAAAGAGGGCATCCAAGGAACACCTGGCACAGAGACCGGAAGGCCGACACTAGAAAGATGGGATACACCAGGTCAGGACTGGAAAAGATCGCCCTGGACAGAGGATTCTGGTGAATGATCATCCATGGCCCTATGCTCCAAGAAGTAGGAGTGGAAGAGGCTTACAGCTACTACAATCTCAAGCAGTTCCACCATTTCCTGCCTTGCAGACTCATTGGTTTTGTTGTCCTTTTCATTTGCAGGGAGGCTCACGGGGTGGTTTGACTTGCCTTCTGCACAGGCTGGACAGCTGTGTGGGTCAACACCATTATCCTTATGGCCCAGAATGGCACAGTACAATGTTGGCTTTGGTGCCCACCTGGAGATCCTTTCCTTGCTGAGATTTCTGAAAGTGTCATCACAGCACACACAACTGCCATGCATTCCTGTTTCACATTTTATACCCAGACTGGGAGGTGATAGTCCAGATCATTGTCTGAAGCCTTCCACTTTCCCTCCCCTTTCACCCCTGAAATCCCGGTTGATTATTACACCCCTACCATCAAGCTGGCCGAGTCAAGTGTACATTGCAGAGAGTGCTGATGCTTCTCCTTCATTCCTACTGAGACTCACAAAATCTTGGGGGTGGAGCAGACACATCACCAATGACCTGCACCAATTCAATGAGCAGAGGTCCAGCAACCTGACCTGATCCTCAGTAAGATTTGGGATCTTCAATAAGCTTATGAGACATCAGGCTTCCCCTTCATTGCCTCTAGAGTCATTTAAAATGGCTTTAACAACATTCTTCATTAAATAAGGAGATAATCCCTGAACAATTCCTCATGAGCAAACATGTCCTTTGAAAGATAAGCTCTCGTAGCCACATGACTGACTAGATCAAAAGGATGCCAAATGCTGCCAAGCCTTCTGCACCCAGTGCTGCTAATTAATTTCTCTCATCAACCCAGCAGGAGCACATGTATGGCACAAGGTGGATTTTGGACACATGTGCACACATCTCATGCTGCCAGTGATGGGAACTGAACCATGGCTACAAAGGAGAAAGCTGGCACTCTACTGCAGGCCACCTGACCTACTCAACAGCTCAGCTAATAGCTTCATATATTTCTGTGATTTAACACCTCCTCCACACCATACTTTCAAGAACACTGACGTTGCTTTGGTGGGTTTTTACCACGAACAAAACATGAGAAGTGGATGAGTGACAAGAGGTAAACGAAAAAACAATATGCAGACTTGTCCATGTTTAATCTTTGCAGCAGCACATTGCACAATGTATGATCACGTTTTCAGAAGAGCTCAGCTCCCAGTTATGGGCTTCCCCATTGATTTCAATTGCATTTGTGGCGCCTAAGGCAGCCTACCCACTTGGAGAACTTGTCTGCAGAAACTGAACTTGGGACCTCCAGACTTCCCAGCATAAGCTAAACAAATGGCTGCTTTAGCCTGGGAGGAGGAGCAGAGTCGGAATCTCATCCATCATTTGATTACTACGAGGGAACAAAACTGCAGCATGGCAGCCCAACGGACATCCTTTTCTAGTGGAGTGTCTGACTGCTGAGTACGTTAGACCAGTAACTCAAGGGGGGGGGCAGGATTTCAGAACAGCTGAGCATCCCCAGTGGATTGAGATCAGCAGGACCTGCAGGTGTTCAGTACTTCTGAAAACTCTGGCCTTTGGTGCTTTACAAAATGAACGGTGACTTAGCAGAGTGGTGATGGGTGCATGGTTTTTGGGGGAAGCAGATTATTCAGAGACCATCTCAAGCCAAAGCATATCAGGCACTCATGGGTGAAGCTTAAATCCTTCAGTGATCACTTCTGAAACATCAACCTTTGCAAGCCATTACCAGTGGTGGCACCTCAGATGTCCCTTGGAGAACAGAGAATGACAATAGACATGACTACCCCATCATGCGTGTCAATCTATGCGTGGTTCACCTCTCCCTACCCCCGAAGACCATGGGAACTGCCCAAACACCACCCTAGGGCTGGTAACCATAGAACTCAAGAGGTAGACATGGATGGATTATCCACATAGAGATTCTTTGCCTTCAAAGCATTTGTCACCCTATCCCTTGGCAGCATTGACTCTCCTGATTTGTATGTGTCCTTGGAGTCCTGTGATGGACAGTAAGAGGAGGATGTAGAAAAGCGATACAGCCTGTTAGCTGGCCACTCCTCTTTGGGACACCCCATCCCCTCACTCTGATTATGTGATTGGCAGAACAGCCTTCACAGGAGCACTGAGACCCTTCCTCACACCAACGGGCCACCAAGGCAAGGAAGGTGTGTGCAGTGCAATTGGGCCTTGTAGTTTGTCACTGAGGAGCTAGTAAATGAAGCTTGTTAGTGGCATGTAGTGCACAGACTGCACCGGAAACAGCTTGAGAAGAGTTGTTGAGCCAAAGACACATAATTTCTTTAATCACTTCTACTCTGAGGAAGTATACGAAGCCAGAGATGGTCACAGCCTGATGGCACTTCACAGTGTATTGCTGTGAGTACCTGGCTAGCCATATATTGGCTTCTAATCCAGGAGGTGCACATTAAAAATGCTAATTAACGGCACCTTTAAACTAGCAAAATATCACCCTCTATGAAGTAGTGATCAATTAACTGCGCATGGAGAATAAAATACCTCCTGTCGCACATGGAGCTTAAATGGTGCAATGCACTCAGCTGTTCGGAGACATACTTTTCAGAACGGCACATGTAGTTGCTTGTTTTGCAACCAAAATAATTAATTAAATGTCCTGCAAGTACAGTGACATTTTCCTAACAATTGGTTTAAAGCAGACTTGGTTCGTCTGAAGAGCCCATTATACCAACACCAGGGATGGCCATGGATGGAGAGCAGGGGTAGGAGCTTCTTGGGACCTTCTCCTCAACCTTTATTTCCCCTCCTGAAGTAGCCAAGGCCCTCTTTTTTGAATGGTGTAATCCTGCAAAACCCAGTCCCCATCACCCATCTGGGGAGCCACACAACCCTGTCATGGGAATGATGACTAGAGAGCCAGTTCTATCCATGTTTCCATCACTAACATACAAGCAATCCCAGGTTCCAATCCCTTCACCACTCAGGGAGCTCGTCTGACACAACCCAGAGGAACAACTCAGGGGACTCAATGTTTGAAAGGCCTTAATCAGATTAAGTGACGCACCTGGTGCCATCTGCAAGCCTCACATGGTGACTCTGTTGGTGTGAATCAATGCTGGCAACCATGACTGGGGATCTGAGGTGCTGCAGCAATACAACTAATTAATAGTCAGCTTGCCTCTTGCTTGCTGCGAACGTGGTTGTGCACATTGCTGGTGGTTAGCAAGTAATACATAATAACCCTCGGCTGTGAAATGACTGGGTTGCTTACGGGATTGTCTAAAATTGTCTTGTTGGGTAATACATTTATTTCCAGAGTAATTCAGGAAGGAAAGGCATCTTTTTATTAAACGAGCATATAAGCATATAGGTTAGGGGTGAACCACTGATGTAACAGGATCTAAGGTCCAGGAAAAGAAGATACACATAAAGTTAGCATCCTAGCTCATCTGCCATGTTCCACAGAGCTGGATTCAGATTCTCCTTAAGTCCCTTCTTTCTCCAAGGTGTCCATGTGTAGCTTGTGATGTCGTGGAGTACATTGATTTGCTGAAGGAAGCAAGGACTTCCCACTGGTTCCCCTACAAGGCAGAGGGAGATCTTTCAATGTGAAAGGCAGAAACACTCCCTACCTTTGTACTTAAATGATGGGAGCTGTTTTCTGTTCAGGTTCTGAGTTTACGTGTACGCTAGCCCAGAAGATTGACCCAGTCATGCATCTAGTATAGACATGCAACAATGACTTCTCGGGTTGCAGTCAACTCCTGTGCTCCTCGCAAGACTCAAGGACTAAGGGAGGTCGACGAGACAAACTCTCCCATCAATCTTCTTCCATAGGGACAGCCAAGTAAGCTGAGTGCAGACAGATTGATTCTAGCTATGCGACTGCTGTAGCTAGAATTGCGTATCTGCAGTTGACTTTCTTTGCCTAGTATAGACATAGCCACAATCAAGTTGACTTGAGCAGTTAACATGCAGCTTGAGTGTTAACCAATGCATGTTTCGGTCAACACCTCCTTTCTTTATGCTTAGAGAGCTATTCTGTAAAACATGCACTTCACTTACAACGACAGAGTTTATTTGGGTTTGAGAATACAGATGCTGTCCTGTTCCAACTGCCATGCCTGGGAGCCAGCGACAGAACATAAAAATAGCTTTTGCTGTCAGCATGGCTTTTTCTTATTTGTATTCCAAGGATCATCACTTTGGCAGGCACAGGAAGCTCTTCTTGTTTGCATTTTATTTTGCCTGCAGAAAATTTAGAGTTCAAATGACTTCTGTATGCTTCATCAGGCTAATCGGTTGACAAATTGCTTGAACTATGTAGCTGAGACCTCAGACAAACAGAAAATTGCAGCAGAAGAAACCAATTAAATTATTATTTTGGTTGGAGTAAAAGATGTTTATTCTGTGGCTACCTTTAATTAATTAATTTGCTGGCCTTTGATGCAATGAGTTCTGAAATGGAAATGAAGTTATTTACTCCAGATACAGGGATCTACAGATACTGATGATGTATCCCTCAGTGAGACAAAGCCTTAAAAATGTTACCCATCCCTAACCAAGGGAAAGCAGCTGCAGGGTCTATTTTGAACTGCAACATAATACCTCTACTGCAGCCTTATAAAGAAGAGCTTTACATCAGCCTTATCTTATTAATAGAGTTTGATGGTTTGCTGCTGCTCAGAACTGGAGATTTAACAAGCACTGCAAGAGTGGTCTGTATTTTTGGAGGGAAGATAACAGCACTATTTTTTTGGCCTTTCTTGTCCTGCTGGCTGACCTTGCCCAGAGCGATATAGAGCAAAGGCAATAATGATACATCGGCAAGAGCCTTCACACTGACAAAATGTTAGCATTCGAGCTTTGAACTGCCTTTGGAAATATATTTACACTTCATTTGTATTGAGTATTAATTTTCTGATATTTTCTACAACCAAGGTTGCATTTCTACTATTTATCTTACAGACAGAATGGTGGCACCATCTTCTGGATAAGTCTGTAGACAATTAGAAAAACAACTTCAACGAAAGATATTTCTGTCTCATTCCATACAGTGAGAGAGGCTTGAGTAGTCGTTAAACACACTTTCCTGATTACAGTAGACTTTAAAGAATTTAATTATGCAGTCCATTTTGGAAACAGTGCTAAGAGCTACAGTCAAAACACTTGATTACCAAATGTTATCCCAAGGGAACAAAAGTGTTTTGCTTGCGAAAAGCTACTTTCAAACCTTTCACAAGGAGGCTCATAAACAGGAAGAACTTCTTAAATGTTAAACACCGAGCCATCTTTTTACCTTGGGATATTATGATAGCAAGTCAGTAAAAAAAAAAATTACCATCTTATTATTATTCCAAAATGAATACAGGCTGAACCTCTCCAGTCTGGCACTCTCGGGACCTGACAGGTGTCAAGCCAGAGAATTTGCCAGACCTTGAGAAGTCCATATTGTATAGCATCATTACCAATGCTATCACGGTTTAACGGGCTGTTAGAAGACATTTAGGGGCAAATTAGAAGTAAATAACAGCACAGAACACTGAGATCCAGGACTGGTGGCTGTAAACAAACTTTATCCAATGGTCGGAAACTTAGCCAAACCCTTGATAAGTTGACAGCCAGATAACTAAAATCATGCTGGAGCCGGATGTTGCCAGATTAGAGAGTGCCGGACTAGAGAAGTTCAACCTGCATTGTATTATTTTTGGCTCACTATAGCTGACTCATAAAAAAAAGTGTTTTTTTTTAAATTTTGATGGACAGAGCTTTAGCCATTATTAAAGCCAGACCTGTACATCAAAGGTATCGGTATGCACTGATGTCAGTGAACTTACATCCAATTAGAATGGAGATAACAAAGTACAACTTAGGCTCTTCAGTATACATTGACGTCAGCAGAGCTATGTCCTCTTACTTGAAGGTACTACTCTGTATTTGTTGGGTTAACAGAACAAGGCTAAATGTGCTATCAACTTTAGACTGAGTGTGTTAGTAAGGCGTGTAAATAGCTCACTGATTAAAGTTGATTAACATTAAATAATAAAACATTTATTTGATATAACATAGATTGATGCTTTGAACACAAGCTCAGTAGGATTCATTTTAAAAAGTTTTAAAAATTCCAATATTTTTCCCCAAAAAATTTTACTTGTATTTTTTTTATTTTTATTTTGGAAAAAAATTAACTTTTAACAATCCAAAATATTGCCATCAGAGCTAGAGCTGCTTGCAAAAAATATTTAAAATTTCACTCACAGCTGTAACATTTTTAATTTCTTTGAGATTTTGAACTTTCAAAATATTGTCTTTTTTTCTCTTGTAAAATAAAAAATATAAAAATCAAGCAGTTAGGTCCCAGAGACCAGGGTGGTGATCCCTGGCACTCACTCATTCATGTGTTTTTAAAATGGCAACATCTTCTGCCCTCTGACATACGCACTGACACCTTTCCTGAAGGCTTGTATGGGTTTGACTAGGCAAAATGTTGTGGTTTTATTAACCTTTATGGTTTACTGAAGCTCACAACATTACATATGTAACTACAAACAATCTTTCTTCAGAAACACAGCATCTCACCAGCCCAAGGTGTTTCCAAGTTGCTTATCTGGCCCCCATTAGCACTGTGCATAAGCACCTCATACCCTTTAATGCATTTAAATTCCTGACACCCCTGTGAGGTAGGGCAGTGATATCACCCCACTGTAAGTGCTGGGAATTGAGGGATTCAGGGACTTGCCCAAGGTTGCACAGGAAGTCTGTGGCAGAGCAGAGGACTTAAATTCAGATCTCCCAGGCCCAGGCTAGTGTTCTAGCCATTCTCAGCCAAAGGTCCACAGTCCCCAGGGGCCTGCAGGCTACAGGGCCTCACAGCTAAAACCCGGCACCCCAGTGGGACTGAAACTGGGAGCAGAGCTGCAGAGAGCCCCAAGCCTCAGCGCTCCCCACAGCGTGAAAACCTG
Organism: Carettochelys insculpta; assembly: GCF_033958435.1. NCBI lineage: Eukaryota > Metazoa > Chordata > Testudines > Carettochelyidae > Carettochelys > Carettochelys insculpta. The sequence continues at coordinate 45,209,944 of NC_134147.1, read as the reverse complement.
GCGCTCCCAAATCCTAGTGCCCCTCATGGGACTGAATCTGGGATCAGTCACAGGGCCAAGACCCTGGTGCTCCTGTGGGTTCAAAGCCTTGCGTCACTATTGGCCACACAGGCAGAAGCCCCAAACTCCTGCCCCTCCCTGCCCAATGGCTGAAGTCTGGATCCCCAAGGACTACCCCCCAACACACACACACACACACACACACACACACGCTGGCTGAGGCCTGCAGCTCCATAGATCTAAAGCTCTGAGCGATTCCACCCCCTCCTCCCCAGGAGACTGAAGCCAGCAGCCCTGAGGTACCCCTACCTTGGGCAGTCCCTAACCATCATGCCGGACCCAGCAGGCGCAGATTTCTCTCTCCAGGTGCCTGGATCTCCTTTGTTGAGGCTCCGAGATGGGATGGGCTGTTATGCAAATTAAGACTGGTGTATTGTAGGGTACAAAGAGCAGAATATCGCAAAGGAAGTTTAACACCTGGCCTGACACACATTAGCCACCTTCTTGGGCCTCCATTCTGGACCCACCTTTCAATCTCTATCCCAAATTGGTAGCAGCCCTCTCTTGCCTTTGGTAGCAGCCCTCTTGTCCCTTAGCAGTGGGGAGGTCAGTTGAAGGAGGGTTGGATCCCAACACCTCTAAGCCTAGCAAGTGTCAAGGCTCTAGGAATACTGTATGTAGTCGGAGGATGAACTAAACTTTTTTCTCAGCAAATGCAAACACACTCTGGCAAGGTTCAACTGTATTGAGCTGCACTGGTAGGTTAACAAAATATAGTTCTCAGTTCATTGCTTCTGCTCCTTCAGGGACTCCAGCCAGCCAACCAGAGACTAAATTCAATTTTTATTGTCCAGTTCACCCACCTCATACACCAAGGATGTCTCATCATTCACTCACAGCAGCCACCAATTTATCCCTGGCAAAGTATTCTCTTGTGTTTTTCATTTCCATACTCTGAACTGAACTAGACACAATCTCTGTCTTCTAATGGACACTAAAGGTACTTAAGTTCTGTGGTGAATTAGATCTAGGTTAAGAAATTGAAGCAGTTTCTCACTCATCTTTCAGCTGAATCATTGGGATTTGAAATAGGAAAACCCTCCTTTGAAGAGCTTGGCATTGCCTTAGACAAAATTATGCCCCCAAGTGCCAAGTATTGTCAACCTGCCCAGTCATGAGAGCAAGCACCAGGAAACTGTGATGATAAACAAGAAGTTGGAGGGGGGAAACCAACTTCCAAATGGAATAAAACCAATGAGAAGGGAAGGAATATTTCATGATCTTTCTCACACTCCTGCCACAAAAAATACTTAATCGTGTCTAGAAACCCCAGCTGAGATTTGGGTCCCATTATATGTGAGCATTATACAGACACATAGGATGAGCTACACCATTGTCCCCTTGACTCCGTGTACGGGATAGTTTGTTTCAGTCTGTGACCCAGAGGTACTAAGACCACTGCCAAGGGAGTGGGAAGTTTGCACTACAGTCATAGGCTACGTCTACACTAGGCAAAGTAAGTTGACCACAGATATGCAGTTCTAGCTACAGGAACTGTGTACCTCGAATCAATGTATCTGTGCTCAGCTAACTTGTCCGTCCCTACTGGGGAAGGCAGACAGGAGAGTTTCTCCTGTCGACCTCCCTCACTTCTCACATCCTGTAAGGAATAACGGGGTCGACTGCGACTTCTGAGAGGCCAATTTCGTGTGTTCCTATTAGACGAGCAAAATCGAACCCTGGAAGAATGACCCTGAGTGGGTTGATCTTCCAGGCTAGTGTAGCTGTAACCTTAGCTACGCGGGAGTTGGCTTTTTAATTCATGAGGTAGAGGCATGTGGCTTTACCATCTAGGGTTTCAGGTTTGATCCCCCGCTGCTGGTGACCAGAGTTCATGGGCTTTACAAACAGACACAGCACAGTGGGGAAAACAGTATTTTCCCTTTGAGGGAGCTGAAGAACAGAAAGATTAAGTCACTGCTCACGATCAGACAGGAAATCTGTAACAGAGCTAGAAACTAAAATGCTACCTCCTGAATCCCATCCAGTGCCTTCCCCCCAAGATCTTCCTTTCTCACGTCACGGATGGGAGCTCCCAGTACGGTCCCATCTCTGTCACTCTGTCACTTTGTTGCCGGTGGGATCAGAATCAGGCTTGCTGCCTTTGCCCCCTCGGCTTGGGGTTACGGTTCTGCACTCTTCAGCACAGTGGCCATGAGAGAAGAAGGGAAAGAAGAGAAGATCTCCCCAAGAGAAAGCAGGACTCAAGGCCTTGTCTACACTACCTAGTTTGTCACCAAAACCTGCCCTTTGGTGACAAAACAGCGAGAGCACACACATTGGCCTGCGACTTTTGCCATGAAGAACACGCCGTCTTGGCAACGAAGCCCCCTTCTTTTCCTTTTCCCCTCCCTTTATTGCTGACAGACACCCAACGCAGACACCACAAGGCATTGTTTTGCCTTTATTGGCCTCCAGAAAGTGGCCCACGATCCCCATGCTGCTCTTCTGGGCAGTGGTTTGAACTTGCAGCCAGGTAAACAACAATTTGCCCCTCCTGCATACAAGCCCTGGAAAATTTAGATCCCATTTCCTGCTTGCTGTCTCAGCATGGAGAGGGTGCATGGCCCCTTCCCAGGAGACCATGGAGGGGCTATCACACCAAATGCTCTCCCACCTGGACTGTTGCAGAGCTCTTGGATCTGATCCTCATCTAGCGAGAAGAGACTGTCCAGAGGCAACTCCAAGTGACCCACAGGAACTGGGACGCATACAGGCAAATTCTCAAGGCTGGTGCGAAAGGGACTGTGATCGGGAGATGCCGCAGTGTGGAGTGAAGATAAAGCAGCCGAGGTAGGTGTATCGTAACGAGAGGCAGGCAAAATGTCACACTAGAGCTGCACCAAAGACCTGCCGTTTCCATAAGGAACTGCACACAATTCTTGATGGTGACCCCACCTCCATGGCCAAGAGACCCAGATCTTCTCCAGAGAGGATGGGGGCAGCAGAAAGAGGACCTAACCCGGTGGATGAAATAATTGATGAAGAGGTTGAGCTAGAGAGGTTGTGGAGGGCAGGCCTGGCAACCAGGAGCTCTTCTCCAGTCCTGAGCTGCACAGAAAGCCTCAGCAGCTGCTCCCCAGACAGCAAGAAGCAGGAGATGAGATGCAAGGTGATTGGCTGTGGCTTGGGAGCGCAGAGGTTGGTGTAGGATACAGAAAAGTAGTAGGCTGGCTGCGTTTCTCACCAGTGCCACCTACCAGGTTGTTGATGAGCTTTGAGATCCCAATGGAATCCTACAGGTAGGACAGGTTGAGGACTTGCGCCTCTCTGTTTGCTCCTCCCTGGTGCTTCTCCACTGAGATGGCAGCTCATTCTGGTGTCCTTGTGCCACAGGTTAGGTGCCAGGTCAGTGCATGGCTCTAGGAAGGTTGCTTTTGAGTTCTGCAACCACTGCTCTTCATCCCATTCTTGCACGATGATGTGAACCCACAAATCAGTGCTGGTTTCCTTACGCCAAAGGTGACGGTCCACCTCAGGGCTGGATTACATCTTCTGGGACCTAGAAAGAACCACTAGACTCTGGGATGGGGCCAAAAAGTCAGGGTTCAGTGTGTGGGAGGGGGCTTCTGGGAGCAGGCTGTGGTGGAGTATGAGTGGAAGGTAGGGTGCAGGAGCGGGCTGGGGTGGGGTACAGGGGCTGGGCAGGAATTAGGGTGCTGGAGTGGGCTATAGGGTGGGGTCTGCATGGGAGGTAAGGTGCGGCAGCAGACTGGGGGGTGGGGTGGGGTCTTGGTGGGAGGTAGGGTTATCAGACTGGGGGGTGGGGGAGGTCTGGGTGGGAGGTAGGGTTAGCAGGCTGGAGATGCTGTGTCTGTGAGGGAGAAGGAGGAAGGGCAGGGAATTAGGCAGCTTACCTGGCACAGTTCCTGTTTGGTGAGAGGGGAACAGTTAGTTCCATGCCACCTTGCGCTTGTCAGCACTAACCCCCAGTCACACCCATTGGCTGTGATTCCCAGCCGATGGGAGCAGGGGGGTGGAATTTCCCTGCACTGGTGGTGATGCATGCAACTCCAGTCTGAGGGGAGACTGCCACCGTGCAGAGCTACTTTCGCCACTTCGCTTTTGTCAGTATTTTTCCATATTGACGTTAGTTTCATGGAGAAAACTCTGTAGTGTAGATAAATTCTCCATGGGCTGGTGACTGGGGCCTCCTTAAGATTAGGACTCCTCGAGGGACAGCCAACGACTCTGACCTCCTGCTCACGCACATAGCCACATAGCCATTGGTCAGACACCTCTCGGTTGTGATGAGGATAACCGGGGGGCGTGGAGGTAGGGATGGAGGCCATTTTCTTACACCTCCCAAATTACTAACAGCCCGCAGCAGGAGCCAGGAGGGAAACAGCTATTTATTTTCCAAATGGGGGGTGGGCCAATACTTGTAATCCAGTAGCACGTAGAGGTTTGAAACCAAGGTTTGGACCCCACCGCTCAGTGTTGTCTGAATATAGTGAAAGAGGCAGCTCCTGGCCCAAAAATCTAACAGTCTAAATACCTAACCCTGATGAATTTCATAATTTTCCCAATATGAATTAAAGGTTGGGGTGGTGGGGGGAGGTGAAAGTAAATGGGTGCATGCTGGCACACAGCTCTGGGAAGAGCTCGCTGAGCTAAAGTAAACCCAGAAGAGAGGTGTTTAAAGAGCTATCTGGGACCCAGTTTCCAATAGGACAGTACCTGGAGGGAATTATAAGTCACTTTCACCCAATGGTGGGGGGATATATAGATCCCGATCCAAAGCCCTTTGAAATCAGTGGGTCATTTTTCTGGTTTCAATGTCTCTGGATCAGGCCCCGGTCTTGAGCATTTGAACAGATGAGGGCAACAGAGGAGGTTGTTACTTGTGAAACTGACACGATAGTAACAGAAGTGTCCGATGGGAAAGCTCTGAAATGGGTTTGCATCCAGCTTTGCGCATGCCTTAATCCACCCCCTGCACTGACTAGAACCGAAGGTGCGCTCTGAGGGTATGTCTACACAGCAGCCTTATTCTGGAATAGCTTATTTTGAAATAACACTGCTACACACAAACATGTATTTTGAAATAGCACTTGGCTGTTTTGAAGCACAGCATCTACACACACAGGCAGTGCCTACACTAGCCCAAATCTTCGAAATGGCCATGCAAATGGCCATTTTGAAGATTACTAATGAGGCGCTGAAATGCATATTCAGTGCCTCATTAGCACCCCACCGGCCACAGCTCTTCTAAATTGCCACTTTCTATAGGAATAGGGGATTTTGAAGTTCCCAGGGTCCTTTCGAAAAGGAGCCCCGTCTGGATGAGCCATGTGGCAGCGAAAAGCAGCAATTTCGAAGAGTCATGGCCGGCAGCATGCTAATGAGGCGCTGAATATGCATTTCAGCACCTCATTAGTAATCTTCAAAATGGCCATTTGCATGGCCATTTCAAAGATTTGTGCTGGTGTAGTCATCACCATAAAGTCTATTTCAAAATAAAGCCACTGGATGGACTATGGCTTATTTCAAGATAGGCTTTATGCCCTGTCTTGAAAGCACCTATTTCGAAATAGCTATTTCAAAATAGGTGCTATTCCTCATAGACGCTGTGGCTACACTTACCCCTCCCTTTCAGAGGGGGCACGTAAATGACAGGGATCGGAACTGTTTATTGAGGTGCTGATATGAATATTCAGTGCCTCATTAGCATAATGGGAGCCAGTCACACTTTGAAAGTGCTGCTTTCAAAATGCAAACTGTCTGCATAGACGCAGGTGCTTTGAAATAAACCCCAGACTTTGAAATTCCCTCATTCCCAAAATGAATTGCGAATAAGGGTATTTTGAAGCGTGGGGTTTATTTTGAAGCACCTGCGCTTATACAACCAGTCTGCACTTCGAAAGCAGCACTTTCAAAGCACAACTGCCTATCATTATGCTAATGAGGCACTGAATATTCATATAAATGCTTCATTAACCTGTTCCAAAGTGCCTCATTAATATGCCCCTTCCAAAAGGGAGGGGTAGTGTAGCCACAGCCAGAATAAGGTTTACCAATTTCTAAGGCAACCACTATTTCAAAATTATTTTGAAATAACAGTTGCATTGTGTAGACACCAGGATAATTATTTTGAAATAACAGCTGTTATTTTAAAATAACTGTGCTGTGTAGACCTACCCTGGGAAATGCAATAGCAAATTGAGATCCTAATAATCAATCTAAAACCAGCATTGGCAAAGCAATCCAGTAGCTGCTCAGAGGACACTGTTGCAAAGAGATCCCTGCCTGACAGCCTCTCAGCCCCAGATTCCATTATCGCCAGCCTTAGGAAACACCGTCTTTTTGTTTCCTCTTAGACATGTGTCCCTCTCTTACAGGCCACTTAGAAACTGAAGGTGAAAAGTGCCTTGCTCCAACCCTGCCATGTTTTACTGAGCAACAGAGAAACAAGATGGATAATGATTATTTGTTGCCAGGTTTGTCAAGTCAATGTGACGCCAATTTAGAGGAAGTTCAACTAAAAATAGCTGCCATGACAAATTATACCAGTTCCAAACAGCGAATGAATATTTATAAATGTTTAGGCAGCTCTGATTTTCACGGTGCACACTGGGTAGTTTTGCCAGCCCAGATTAACACGTAAATATGCATATAATCAGGCAATTATATGCAAAAATGACTCTTGTCACTATGGTACAACAAGTATTTTTTCTTACTGAAACACTTTGCTATAAGCACTGATAAACTAAACTCCCTTTACACTGTATCAGTAAGTTACTCCCACTTAAAGGCTCCATGCCAGAGAAACAGGACCGTAACATAAACAAGACTCAGCCACAATAGCCAATTGCTAACATAGAATTACTATTTCATCTTCATTTTGGATTAATGTTAAAGCCACAAAGAGTAAAAGCAACTCAGAGTGCCATGTGCATTGCTTTGTTATGAGCAAAGGAAGTAAAACCTTATCTTTAGATGTATTATGGAAATAGACCAAATTTGTATTTTTGCAAAGCTAAAAAAGCTCTGAGGACACATAGAATAGTATCTTAAGAACATAAGAACAGTCATACTAGGTCAGACTAAAGGTCCATCTCGCCCTGTATCCTGTCTTCAGAGAGAAAGGCCAATACCAGGTGTCCCAGAAGGCGTGAACAGGACAGGTAATCATTAAATCTGTCCCTCTCCTGTCATCCATCTTAAATTTAAAAAGGATTGTTAACATTTGTGCATTTAGTTGCTACAGTAAATTTTAAAAATGGGAATTCCATCAAGTGTATTTTTCTTCATTTCTATAAACTCTTATCATTTGCTGTGTTTTAACAAAAAAAAGGGCTGTAGTCAATTTGGTTCCCAATAACATTTTCTTCTAGTTTTGAAACTGCAAGCCTTGATTTAGCTGTGGCAAAAGAGAGCAGAGCTCCTAATTTCTCCATTTTATCTCTTTTCCAGGAGATTTATTGATAAACAATCCTGTTCCAGGTTCATCTTATTTTTCTGGCTCATCTTGGTTCAGTCTTCTTCAACATTCACTCCATTATGTCAGCTTGGAGGACTCTACTTGATTTGGTGATTCTGACTTTTCTGTTTGGTTTTATGAGAAGCAGTCCCATTCCCGGTACCTTCCATTCTCCTGGCACAACCAAATCCTCATGTTACTTTAAGATACGCAAAGAGGAAGCAGTATATTGAATTTGGTGGTCATAGGTCTTACTGTTTAGGAGGAGTTATTAATCAAACAGGCAAAATATATAATAGATACAGTACAGCTCTTACAATTTCCAAAAGCACTCATCTATCTATCTATCTATCTATGTATCTATCTATCTATCTATCTATTTTGTTAAAAGAGCATATCTTTGTAAGAATTTCCTCCCTTAGATAATGTAATTTTGTTTTCAATTTTGTTTTGCACTCCAGAATGTTTTTCTTTTTAAATCAATTAATAAAATTACAGTCCTCTGCAACACTGATTAGCTGATCTGGGAGAATCACACCCACAAGGTGTTCAAACAAGAAAAAATACCCATAAAACATTCATGTTAACACTTTAAAAAGAATTTTCATCTTAGTCTGATTATTAGAATGCTCTGAAAATATTCCTTAAATGTCTTGATTTCTCTCTCATGGCATGCATGTAATTCCCATTATTGTTAATGAGTTTAACCAAAGAAAGAATATACCCTTTAGAAACATTGAGGGGGATATTTTATTTCTCTTCATTTAATAGCTTAGATTATTAGAGTGCATGATAATTCTTAGAGACAGAGAGTTTATTAAAACCAAACAAGCTATCCTCTGTTATTTCAGATAAAGGAAAATTTGTGTGTTTTGAAATAATTCTTAAAAGTGCCTTTAATTGCCTGAACATATTTTTAAATGAATGCAATTATTAAAATCAATAGAACATTTTAATACCTCTACTGTACATAGTTCTCTTGTGTTATCTGATAAGCAGCACATATTGCCCTGCGTTTAAATGAATACATCATAGAAAAATGTACTTCATGCAATTACCATGAACTGTAATACTCTCCACAGCTCTGGAGATGAGTCCTATAGTGTCTGAGGCTGTGTGTGGGGAAGTTTAAAAGCTCTGAGAATTAATGGTAACATGGAGTGGGAGCTGAAAATTCATTTCTGAGTCCTCTCTTTGTCCCATGGCTATAGTAGAGATCAGTATTAATTTTATCTTTCCTTGCAGACTTTAAGGAACAATGGCAAGTAACATTTTATACCTATTATTTACACATATGCATTCATTCCCTTATTTTTGTTACTGTTAATACCTTAGATTGCTAAAACAAAGAATTTTAAAAATCTAATTGACGCTTACTTAACGTTTTCCATTTTGTTCACTTACACCAGTGTTTCTTAGACTTTTTGGCTACGTCTACACGTGAAGCCTACATCGAAGTAGCCTATTTCGATGTGGCGACATCGAAATAGGCTATTTCGATGAATAGCGTCTACACGTCCTCCAGGGCCGGCAACGTCGATGTTCAACTTCGACGTTGCTCAGCCCAACATCGAAATAGGCGCAGCGAGGGAACGTCTACACGCCCAAGTAGCACGCATCGAAATAGGGATGCCAGGCACAGCTGCACACAGGGTCACAGGGCGGACTAGCGCTTCCGGGGCAACAGCTAGCCACTCCCTTAAAGGGCCCCTCCCAGACACACTCAGCCTGCACAGCACGCGGTCTGAGGAGCCATAGGCACACAGACCCTGGGCGCCACAGTCATGGACCCCCAGCAGCAGCAGCAGCAGCAGCAGCAGCAGCTAGAGGTCCACCCAGCCCTCCCGGCAGGAGCAGGGCTTGCCCTGACCCATGCCATGCGGGAGGCAGCTGAGCACCTCCTTGCCCCAGGGGAGGAGATGCCCCCAGGGCAGCAGGGCTCAACCCCTAACCCTGCAGCACCCCGCCCCACCCCCTGCCTCACACGCCGGCGGCTGTGGAGCTACCCCACCAGCACCGACTGGTGGGAGCGGCTGGTGCTTGGGGAGTGGGACGACGACCACTGGCTCAGGAACTTCAGGATGACCCGGCAGACATTCCTGGAGCTGTGCCAGTGGCTCACCCCCACGCTCAGGCACCAGGACACTGCCATGCGGCGTGCCCTCACAGTGCAGAAACGGGTCGGCATCGCTGTCTGGAAGCTGGCCACTCCGGACAGCTACCGATCCGTGGGACAGCAGTTTGGTGTCAGAAGGGCCACCGTCGGGGCTGTCTTCATGGAGGTAAGCGAACCCACGAGGGGAGGGCAGGGGAGGGGAAGCCAGGGCAGGGCAGGGCAGGGCATGGGGGCCAGGGCAGGGGGGCCAGAGCAGGGCAGGGCAGGGAATGGGGGCCAGGGCAGGGGGGCCAGAGCAGGGCAGGGCAGGGCAGGGGGGCCAGGGCAGGGGGCCAGAGCAGGGCAGGGCAGGGCAGGGCAGGGCCACGCACACTCTGCTCACCCCTCATTGGTGCTGTCCCATGTGCTTTCTCTGCAGGTTGTGCGTGCCATCAACGCCATGCTCCTGCACAGGCTCGTGAGGCTGGGGGACCCACATGCCACCATCGCCGCCTTTGCCACCCTGGGCTTCCCCAACTGCTTCGGGGCTCTGGATGGGACTCACATCCCCATCCGCGCCCCGCAGCACAGTGGAGGACGATACCTCAATCGCAAGGGCTACCATTCTGTCGTCCTGCAGGCCTTGGTGGACAGCCAGGGACGTTTCCAGGACATTTACGTGGGCTGGCCTGGCAGCACCCACGACGCCCGGGTTTTCCGGAACTCGGGCCTGTGCCGCCGGCTGGAGGCGGGGACCTACATCCCCCAGCAGGAGATCCCTCTGGGGGACACCACCATGCCCTTCTGCGTCATTGCAGATGCGGCATACCTCCTCCGGCCGTGGCTCATGCACCCCTACACGGGCCATCTCTCCGCTAGCCAGGAGGGCTTCAACGAGCGCCTGAACCACGCGCACCAGGTGGTGGAGCGCTCATTTGGCCGCCTGAAGGGACGCTGGAGATGTCTCCTGACCTGCCTGGATGCGGGCCCCAACAACATCCCCCAGATTGTGGGTGCCTGCTGCGCCCTGCACAATTTGGTCGAGAGCAAGGGGGAGACCTTTTTCCAGGGCTGGCCTGCGGAGGCCGCCAGGGCACACGTCCAGCCACCTGCTGCCCCCAGTCGGCAGGTGGACCCCGAGGGGACCCGGGTCCGGGAGGCCCTGCGGGCCCACTTCGACGACCAGGCCGCGGGGTGAACTCTGCCCAGGCCCCTACTGCCCGCCCCTTCCTCGCCCACACCATGGAGCACTCCCCCCCCCAACATGTCCTGGACAAATGACAGCACGCACTTGTGGCTGAACGTAAACTTTTTTTTTTCTTTCCGAAACTTTTTTTTTTTTGATGGAAATAAATATGTGAACCACAAACAGAAAACTATGTACAAACGTTCAACAAAAGCAATATGTACAAAAATAAAACAATACAAAGAAACAACTGTCTGCCATAATAAAAAGAAAACCAGGGAGGATAAAGGGGAGAACTATGTACATGGGGGGGATGGGGCAAACGGGGGGCCGAAAAAAACAGGGTCCAACTATATACAAGGGGGGGCCACGTCCCGGGCCCCTCACCCCTATAGCCTGGCACTGGGCCCAGAGCCGTGGCATCTGTCCTCCCCGCCCTGTGCTGCAGGTTCCCCATCCCCGTCCCCGGGAGATGCTACTGTGATGGATGGGGTTCAGGGGTCCCCCTGCCCTGCACCCCGTACCCTGGTGGGAGCGACTCTCACTTCACCCCGCAGGGTCTGAGAGCAGGAGAGGTTTCTTAGGCCACAGATGCCCACTTTCTGCCAGGAGTGACAGCACCAGCTGTCGGAAGAGACAGTCCTTCCAACCCATCGTGGGGAGAAGACCCCAAGGGGTGCCCCTCGGGGATGCAGCTTTCCCCCTCCTCAGGCTGGCTGCCTTCCAGCTCTCCCTTCCCCTAGCCTCTACCTGTGGCCTCCGCCCTCCCCCCCCAGTTCCAAGCCAGCTCGGCTCCTCCCTCCTGTTTGTTCAGGGCAGAGGTGTCACCTGCCAGCTGTAGCCCCAGAATCCTCCTTTGCCCCTGGGAGCTATTCGGCTCTTGTTGCTCATATGTAGCCTGAGTCTCCCTTTGGCGCTCCCCCCACTCCATCACATGCTGCTGCTGCGGGGTGTCCCACCCCCTCCGCCCGGGGGCCCCTCAAGGTTCCGCTCCCCCCTGGCCCAGGGATGGGGCATGGCACTGTTATGCGGGGTGGGGCGGGGCAGGGGCTGATGGATGCAGTGCTGTGAGGGCCATGGCCCTGGTGTCCTTGGTTCCCTGGCCATGTGAGCATGTGGGGGGCCCTGGACACATATCTCTTACCCCCGCCCCTCAAGCCCAGGGGTGTCCACCAGAGGGGGGTACCTACCTGTGGGTCCGCTCCCACGGTCCGGAGATCCCCGAGGGGCGGAGGCCCTGCTGCTGCTCCGGGATGGCAGGAGGAGGATCTGCAGGCTGGATTCTGTGGAGGAGGAGCCCCGCTCCTCCTCCTCCTCCTCCTCCTGCCGCGATGTCCCAGGGATGGCCTCTGGGGGGGCCCCCGGGGTGCGGGGCTTGCCTCCGGGGCGGACTCCGTCTGCAGGGCCTGCTGGGGCTTGTCAGCCGAGGTGTCAAGGGTGGCCGGAGGGGAGGAGGTGTGCCGGGAGCCCAGGATGTCCCTGAGCTCCCTGTAAAAGGGGCAAGTGACGGGGGCGGCCCCAGATCGGCTGGCCGCATCCCGGGCCTGGGACTAACCCTGCCGCAGCTCCTTGACCTTACTCCTGATGTGGTCAGGAGTGCGGGCAGGGTGACCCCAGGCAGCCAGGCCGTCGGCCCGCCGAGCGAACGCATCCGCGTTCCGCCTCTTGCTCCCCATTACCTGGAGCACCTCCTCCTCGCTCCAGATCCCCAGCAGGTCCCGCAGCTCGGCCTCCGTCCAGGAGGGGCCCCGCTGCTGCTTCCCAGCCTGGCTGCCCCTCTGGCTGGACTGGCTGCCCTGGCTCCCCTTCGGGGGGGGTCCCCTGGGGGTGCTGGGGGGGCTGCCGGGCAGCCATCGCAGCTCTGTGGGGCTGAGGGTGGTGCAGGCTGGCCGCGTGTGCAGGCTGCAGCCTGCACGTTCCCTCAGCTTCCTGCAGAGGAAGGGAGGGGGAGGGGACCTTTAAGGGGCCGCTCCACGCGGCCACCAGTGAGCTGAGGGGCTGGAGAGAGCGTCTCTCAACCCCCCAGCTGATGGCCGCCATGGAGGACCCGGCAATTTCGACGTTGCGGGACGCGGATCGTCTACCCGGTCCCTACTTCGACGTTGAACGTCGAAGTAGGGCGCTATTCCGATCCCCTCATGAGGTTAGGGACTTCGACGTCTCGCCGCCTAACGTCGAAGTTAACTTCGAAGTAGCGCCCGACGCGTGTAGCCGCGACGGGCGCTATTTCGAAGTTAGCGCCGCTACTTCGAAGTAGCGTGCACGTGTAGACACAGCTTTTGAGACCCCGGAACACCAACCACTAATGTTTTTTTATGCAGAACACCTAGGAACATTTTCCTAAAAAATTGTGTCAGACAAAAATAAAAAGCGAAAACAAAAAACAGAAATATATTCAGCAAAATCAAAATAAAGTAATTTAATCAGGTATCCAAGCAATGAAGAAGTAATATTTTATCTGGTTTTAAAAACAGAAAATATATACAGGCGCCTCACGTCATTGCTAGCTGCTGTGCTGCTGAGGCACACCTGTGAGCTGTTCATGGAACACCAGTGTTTCACAGAACATGGTTTCAGAAAGACTTACACAATGCAGGTAGTCATGTCTGTTCACTGTGGTCCTTTCTTATCCTAAAGTCTCTGACAATATGTATCTTTTGCACAGCAAGAGCGATACAAAGTGGAGGCCCAAACATGGGTGACAAAGATCCAGAATGAGACAAACAGAAAAAAAAAAAAAGCGGGAAAAACTAAAATGCTGGGGGGTTCCTTCTGATAGTACAGGTCGAACATCTCTTACCTGTAAACCTCTGTAATCCAGCATGATTTTAGTTAGCCGAACAACCATTTATCATGGATATGGCCAAGTTTCCCATGGTGCCATAAAGTTTGCAGGCACCAGTCCTGACTCTTAATGTTCCGTGCTGTTATTTAGCTATTATTTACCCCTAAATGCCTTCTAAGAACCCAGTGAACAGTAGAAGTGTTGCTAATGCTGCAAGACAATATTGACCTCCTGTGGTCCAGCAAATTCTCTGGTTTACCCCAGAGAGGACTCGAGGATGCTGGACTAGAAAGTTTCAACCTGTGTAAGTTAACTCTTTCCAGAGCTTCAGTTTCGTGATTCTTTATTTCTGAGGTAAATGATTGTGAGTGATACTAAATTTATGCCAACTGGAGGTCACTAGGACTGAAATGAGAGATACTCGAGAGGTCCGGGTATACTTTGATTTGGTTCATTTTGTCTTCACCACTTTGGGCTATAGCCTATAGGTAAAAATATCTGCTTAGTGAGCCCTGTGCATTCTTTAGGGCAGGATTGTAATGGGCCTACAAGGCCCATAAGACAACAGTTTAGCTAAACCAGGCATAAGGCCCAAATCCCTAAGTATAAGCGGCTAACCAGAGATAGCACTGCATCATACCACACGCTAGAATGCTGTAATGACTGCACAGCTGACAGGTAACTGCAGCGTTCTAGTTTATATCAATTTAGGATATTTGACATTGGTTGGTTCTCCTTATGGTTTAGTACAAATTTGCATTAATAGCCCACATCCCCCATGCAACTCCCATGCACCAAGCCACTTCCTACTCCTCCCAGTACGTTTGGAGTACCGTGAATTACCTGTTTGCCTCTGTTCAAGCTCTAGAAGGAAGGGGGAGGAGTAAGAGGTGCAGAGCTCCAGTGCCCAGGTTTGGAAGAGGTATGTGGGAGAGGGGAGAGATGGGGGCCACAGGACGGCAGGTGGAACCCCAATGGGTCATGGGTGGCTGCGTCCCTCTGAGATGAAGGAGGACCACTCATGCAGCCCAAACACTATTCCTGGTTTGTCCACTGCTGAGCTAGTATGCTTTGGCTGAATTTGACAATTAGGTAGGTGTGAGGCAAAAATGACTCCCCTGCCACCCGCTGTTTCACCAACTAGACCTATATTAGATCGATCTTCCTTTGTTCCCCTCTTATTCAGAGCCTTACATTCATATAATAACACTGACATGGTCCTAGTTTTCTACTGTTTGCAAAAACATTTGTCTTAATGTTTCATCTGGGACAACGGAAAGTTCCTTTTTCTACCCTCATGTTCATGACTCGATGTGCAAAGAGCAAACTAGCTATCTTGCTTTCCTGATACCGGGGACTCGTTTATATGTGTTACCTCTTGTCATATCTTGCAACACGCTGTTCTGCAGGAATTGTTAGACCTGATGTTATCTTGGCTTTGGAAAAATATGGCCCCCACTTGTACAAATAGAAAAACCACAGTCATGCCTTTCAAAGGTACAACTTTTCTGAATTACAGTAGCACCTGGAGGAGTGAGCTGAGGTCAGACCCCAGTTTGCTAAGCTCAGGGCAACTGTTATAAGAGTCCCTGACTTAGGAAGTCTACAAAATAAATAGGCATGATAGGGTAAATGATGAAACCAAGTACAGGTTGAATCTCTCTTGTCCAGCACCTTTGGGATCTGACCGGTCCCGAAAGAGGGAATTTGCTGGACCACAGGAGGTCAACACTGTCCCGCAGCATTAACAACACTTCCACTGCTTACTGGGCTCTTAGAGGACACTAGAGGCCTTGTTGCAGCTCTGCTTGCAAGCAGAAGTTGGGCTGGAAGAAAGTTCTAGACAGAAACCCGTTGAAATATACATCCAAAGTGTATGGGCTGGGCCAGGCACTGGCTGGGGGAGGAAAACTGCTGGGAGCTAGGCTGGGACCTGTGCTGGCTGGGGAAGCAGCTGGCATGGTATCGGGGGTGCTCCATTGGGGGGCTGGGCCAGGCCCCATGCTGGGTGGGGGGTTGAGGGGACTGGCATAGTGGGGGTGCTGCATGGGGGGGATCAGGCTGGCTCTTGCACTGGTGGGGGAGGGGCTGGGGCTAGCACTGTTGGGGAGGGGCTCTGTCGGGGGGGCTGGGCAATGCCCCACATGGCCTGGGGAGGGGCTGACACAGTCTGGGGGAGGGGAACATAGTAGAACCTTGGACAGACAGATGGATGGACGCAGCAAAAATACATAGGATTTAGTGTTAAATTACAGCTAAATAACAGCACAGAACACTGAGAGCCAGGACTGGTGGCTGGAAACAAACTTTATGGGATCATGGGAAGCTTGGCCACACCCAAAGTGGTCGTCTGGCTAACTAAAATCATTCCAGATTATGGGTGTAGCCAAACGAGGGAGTTTTGGATTCAAGAGCTTCAACTTGTAGTAGTATGTCTGTATTTACCAGTGAGGGACAGCAGCAACCTGTGCAGCAATTTACAAAAGGTCCCACCTTCAGTATCAAATCCAGGAATTGAACTCACAAGTTCCAGCTCAGCGTCCCATCTACAAGACCATTCTTCCTCTGGTATTATAGGCTCAAACTCCAATTTTAGAAAAATGCAACATAAATGAACAAAACACGTTCCTGTTGCCTGTAGCTGAGTGGATCACAGTTTTGCTATAGCGATTAGGATGAGATGCTCAAAACGAATGAAATGTCGTGCTAATTCAAATGGAAAGCAATGTCTCTTGCGGTGGTCTTTTAGCAGCCATCTCTTGGTTAAGTAATTCTCCTCTTGATAGGTAATAAATAACTCTTCAATTCTGAGGCACTGCTGAAAATCTGCCCTTTAGATGAACTGGCAAATTATTCAGCCTGTGAGCAGGAGCTGAAGTTAAATCAAGCAGAGGCACTTCCTAATACCTGGAGACACACAGCAGCTAGTTACTCCGTGAAACCAAAGGCTTGTGAAGGCAGCTGGAAAAGCGTAGCTGGTGCATGAGAAATAGAGGCACAATTGCATAACAAACTAATTGCATGCAGATAAAGCAACAGTGGCGGGGGCTTATCATGCCTGTCAAGATTTTTGAAACCTGATTTTTGTTTGTTGTGCTTCCATTTCCTGTGCTCCTGTGCTACTTGACAAGAAGCTAATGGCTACATTTAAGAGTTACTGGCTAGTGGAGACAACAGAACCCAACAGCAATGGACAAATCTTTTCTACCTTGACTTACTCAACTTGAACCCTTGTACTCTGCATGGAGCATAGGTCATCTATAAGTCTCCTCCATTTCACTCTGTCTCAGGACAAAACTTCTAACTGATCGCAGGAGTACCCCAGTTGTTGTCCTTCAATTTCAGTAGATCTTCTCCACCTTGTCCAAGGTCTTCCTCTTTTGCATTTTCCTTGCAGGTTCCATTTGAGAGCTTGACAGACTATGCTGTATGGTGGTTTTCTGAGAGTGTGGCCTAGCCATCCCCGCTTTTTTCTGTTGATGTGAATATCACGTGGTTCTTGTCCTGCGCTGTTCCAAAGCTCCTCATTTGAGGCCAAGTCTTGCCTTTTGATGCAAAGGTTGTACCTCAGGCATTTGTTTATGAACATCTGCCTATCTTAAATACTGTTCTGGCCTTAATTATTGTAGTATGTGGGCACCTCACACTCTATCTTCCCAGCAAGTGGGGAAATATTAATAGCCCCATATTACAGATGTGAAACTGAGACACCAGAGCTCAAATCTTCACAGCACTTAGGCTCCTAAATTCCAACAAAATCAATGGCCATTAGGATCATGAACACCTCTGAGGTTCTGAGCCTAAGTAACTTGGTCAAGATCATGTAGGAAGGTTGCTGAGTAGCAGAGAATTAAATTGGATCTCCCAAGGCCCAGGCTACGCACTGACCCCTGATCAATTTTGCTGTTACATAGTGGAATCACACTGGACTCCAAGTTGCCTGAGTGAATTTTGGCCACAGGTGCCTGCCTGTACGAACAGTGAAGAACAGGTTCATAGCCAATAATTCCCTGCTAGGGGTCTGCTGCCCCCTCTCTGCACTGCACAGAATAACCAATAATTGGGAAATAGCTTAGCAAGAAGGATTTGTGACTTTTCTCACTTCATTGGCACAAGTGGAAGGTTTAAAAAGTAGCCTAGTCCCCATTTTTGGCCTAGGTCTTGCCTTTAAACCACAGAGTGGCAAAGGTGGATTGCCCTGGCAGCAGCTTGGGAGAGCAGCCACACTTCGTGGTGCGAAGAGGAATCAGCTTAGCAGCATCTAGGGATGATTCTTTTAAAAAGCCCACAGCAGTGCCTTTGGGCAGGGTTTGGCTTGGAGGGGGAGGCTACAGCCCTGCTACAGTGGGGTTTCACCTATTAGTCAGTCCTCCTATTTCCACCCTTAATTTCAGCTCTATGCAAAAGACCACTCTCACCTATACCCATCCTGCAAAAAACTCTATTGAGGACAATGGGTGCAGCTCCCACCCTGCAGAGCCCTCTGCAGGACCACAGCCTCGCAGCTTAACTAGTATGAAGGCCTTAGGCTGGCTTCATGCCTAAGGTTGTGTGTCATCTTCACTGGGCCGGAACTGGAGGGAAATGCTTGACCCTTGTACAAATTCAGGGGAAGAAGAGGCCTTTGCATGCTGCATCCTCTTGTTCATTTGCACAGGAGTAGGCACAATTCTTTGCTCTCTCATGTGCGCAAGCAGAGATCGGCCGCCTCTCAGTGCTAGTTGGCCGAAACTCATTTTCTTTTGTTAAAGAAAACATAGCACTAAAACTTCTGCTTTGACTAAGAAATTAAACAAAAAAGTAGGTCATATTTGAGGATACCAACCTTGACAAAGTCCCTTGTAGAATTCAGAGAAACATTTGGGAAAGTAAGCAAATCTGACTGCCCATGTGACTGGAGTTTATGTTCGCATGTTGCTTGCCCAAACACCCCGCTCTTGGTTTTTGTATTCCGAAGTGAAAACTTGAACAGAACTTCAGTATGGCTGGTGGTCAGTTATATTCCAGTGCCTTTAGTGAAGGCATTTGATTAACAATAAGATATTGCATTTGCATCATTTGGCTATGGTAACTGATAATTAGCCAGTGGCATTGTGATTGCTTATTTTGAAATTTAGCCTGATTTTCTTAAAAAGAAATAGCACCATTAATTTTTGCTTTGAAGTAGTCAAGGGGTATTTCTTTAGCTAAATTAGATGAAATTTACTAATTACAGAATGCTTTTGTTTAAAGCACTGGAATAATATAAGCTGTAAACTAATACCTAAAAAAATGTGATTGATCTAGACAAGGGAATGGATTTTTAATAGGGAAGGGGAAATAGATTGAATTAAAAAAAAAAAGAAAACTGATCTCAGTCTTTGCTCAAAACTGAACTTAAAGCAAGCTTTCTTTGGATTTTGAAAAATGATTTACTGGGTCACTTTCCACTTAATTTAATTTGCATCATACATTGAGTTACCAACGAAAAAACAATATGATTACTCTGGGTTTCCCTGTGCAGCTGGAAAAGCAAGCTAGTAAAATTCTTCAGTCTATTTAGGAGGTTGGCTGGCTAGCAGCCATCTCTGGCCCTGGCTGTAAGCATTAGTTAAGAATGGACATATTTGTAGTTGGAGATCAGATCAGTTCATCTCTATGTTAGTTTTGCTCAAAGGATGTATTAGTCTTACAAGAATGTATTTGTCCTCCATTTGCAAAAGCAATGAGGGGTCCTGTGGCACCTTATAGACTAACAGAAATGTATGAGCATAAGCTTTCATGGGCAGACCCACTTCCTCAGATGCAGGTAGTAGAAATTTGCAGAGGCATATATAAATAGGCAGGTATAAATAGGCAGGCCAGAGCAAGTCTGGAGATAACGAGATTAACTCAGTCAGGGAGGGCAGGCCTACTACCAGCAGTTGATCTGGAGGTGTGAACACCAAGGAGGAGAAACTGCTTTTGTATTTAGCTAGCCGTTCTTTGTTAAAGAGTTAATGGGCACAAAACAGACACCAAAACATTCCTGATCCACAAACCAGTTAGTCTACATTTTAATGGAGTGGACCATTCTGTTAACGACTTAAGAGTTTGCGTCTTATTAAAGAAGAATTTTCAGTCTGCTTTAGAAAGAGAAGCTGCTGAACTCTCATATTCAAATTCGACACATTAACACGTGGTTTGAACCAGGATGCAAATTTTCTGGGACATTATAGGGGCTCTTTGGCATACTTGGCTTAATCTAATTCTTGACACACACACCCGCCTCTCTGCTCTCTGATTTGCTCACCTTGATAATTTTTTTCTGATTTGTCAACTTTGATTACTGTTTTTGGTTCTCTATGCCTTAAATTTGAGCCTGTTCTGTTATGGCTATGGTCTGAAGACGCGGGTCTGTCCCACGAAAACTCACCTAATAAATTATTTTGTTAGTCTTTAAAGTGCTACCTGACTGCTTTTTTGTTTTGATAGTATATAGACTAGCACGGCTCCCTCTCTGTTACGCTTTGACAAAGAATGAGTGGACACAAAACAGACATCAAAAAGCTCTTAATTCACAAGCCTGTCAGTCAGCACTTTAATGGACTGGGCCATTCTGTTAATGACCTGAAAGTCTGTGTTTTACTGAAAAGGAACTTTAAGAATCACTTGCAAAGAGAGAGTGCCAAATTCTCTTTTATATTCAAATTTGACGCATTAGCATGTGGTTTGAACCAGATTACCAATTACCTGGGTCACTAAAGGGACTCTTTTACATACTTTGTTTTATCTGACTCTTGACTTCCCCCCCTGCTCTTCTGATTTGCCCCTCTTGATTATAATTTTTCTGATTTGTCAACCTTGATAACTATTTTTGGTTCTCTGTGCCTTAAATATTGAGTCTGTCCTGGTATGGCTATGGTCTGAAGAAGTGGGTCTATTCCATGAAACCTCACCACCTAATAAATTATTTTGTTAGTCTTTAAAGTGCCACTGGACTCCTTTTTTGTTTTGAATAAAAATGTATAACTCTTGACAACTCATCAAACAATTTTCCAAAAAGTTACTTAGAATGACTATCCCTGATCTGCCTCTTCTCAGAGTTGTTGTCTAAACACATCCAATTTTGTATGGGGGAGGAGACTCGTATGTGGCCTTAGGTGTCATGTCATCAAGAGGAAATCCTCTGAAGCTATTATGGAGCCATTTATTTCTACTGAAAGGTGCTTGAAACAAATACTGGAGCAGCCATTCCTGCTTCATAGGGTCATAAGTGTAAGTCCCCAGAGAGACATTATGATCATTGTCTGATCTGTATAACATGAGCCAAAGAAGCTCATGCAGCCCTCTAACTTCCAGAGGAGCAAGAGCATATGGTCATGCTCTGGGCAACCGTATCCTGTTACCTTTCCTCTCACGGCACTAAGAGGCCATTGATGAAGAAGGCTGTAGAATACACCTCCGTGGTTGGGAGTGCCACCTTCGTGCTCCGGCTGGTTCCCACAGTGAGAGCAGGAGATCACCAGAGAAGAGGCATCTGAAGTGTCTCCCCAACTTCCTATGCAGCATTTCAAGTGCTCTATTTGGTCCCCGAAGGTGTAATTCCTGTTTGCCCCTAAAGCCTGTGTTTGCATGTGGCTGCAGGTAGATCTGCAATTGGACTTGTCTGTCAGATGAGGCACAGCTGTAGAAATAACTCACAAAGACAGTCAGCTGGATGAGTGAGCTAATAGGCCTTTTCCTGGGCATTAGTTGAGGAACATTTTATGCCCTGTGTCACACAGGAGGTCAGACTAGACACGTGCTGGCTTCGGAATCTGTGAATCAGTTTCTAGCTTGTGGCTCAAACACGGTCCAAATGTGTCTGTTGATTGCTGGTGCATGAGATGAAGCTTAAGAAACTCATTGCTGAGGCAGAACATGCCGCAGAGGCTTAGTTTAATCACTTCTGCTAGCTACTAGATGTAGACCTGCAGAAAACCAAACCGTTGGGCACTGCCAAGAGATGGTGAACGACTTTGATGTCTGAGTCCCACAAAGGGCAAAATGATCCTCATTTGCATTGGCTTGTGAAAAGGAGAGTGTGAGACGTAGTGCTTGTCAACACTATGGTCATCTGGTGTGCTAAATGCCACATGGTTCCCCTAACGTGCATATAAAACCTCATAGCCACACACAACTGCTGCCAATGCAGCATTGGCGATACATTCTTCGATGAGATTAAACATGCTACAACCCGTTTGGTCTGGTACAGGCCCAATTTCTATTGATACATCAATATTCACTATCCATAGCAGCATTGAATTTGTCCTAGCAATCAAAACAGATACAGCATCAGGAAAAAAAAAAAAGCAGAAAAGAGAAAAAAACTCAGGACCATGAAAAGCATAGAGGAGACTGGTTGGGTGAGAAAGGTGAAGCAGGAGAATTTTTGTCCCTGTAGTGTGAATGTAATCTTGGAGAAGTGTGTGCCATGCTTTTGAGGACCTATTGAAAGAGGTTTCATCCCTCTGAAGTATTCACCTCTTTTGTTTCTCAACAAATTCATCACAAAGATTCATGATCGCACCTCTTCTGCATTTATATTGGGCAGTGCTTGCCAAGCACAATCCTACAGGTGAGAAAATGCAGTGGGAGAAATTTTAGCACAAACCTAATTTTAGTCACTAGATCCTTACTCTCCTCTTCAGAGTTTCCAGCTGCAGGCTTAGCACATCTGCTTGTTTAAACACAAGAGCATCATGGTTCGAGATTTTTTTATGTAAAATCAAATGACTTGAGTGTTTTGTTTCTTTATATTTAGGTATCATTTGTAGGGTAAGATTTAGATTGGGAGCTTCGAAGCCAGTGAGATCTTTCTCCTGCTAAAATGTCTAAGGTTGTGTGTGTAAAAAGAGCAGCTGTGAAAGCCAAAAAAAGCATTTGTGCATCAATGTGGCAGAATGTGCCAACAACCATTTGGAAGATTCAGGTTTGGTCTGCACTACATCTAGCAATTGCACAGCTAGAATTGACATATCCGCAGTTGACTGTAAGGTCTGTCCTCATTGAGAGAGGTTGACGGAAGTGTTTCTGCCATTGATCTCCCTTACTTCTCGTGAAAGCAGGAGTACAGGGAGTTGACTACGGATGCCAGAGAGATTGATTTCGTGCACTTTTACTAGACGTGCAAAATCAAACTCTGGAACACCTTGCCAGAGGAGGCTATGAACACAAGGACTATAACAGGGTTTTAAAAAGAGCTAGATAAATTCATGGCGGTAAGGTCCATTAATGGCTGTTAGCCAGGATGGGTAAGGAATGGTGTCCCTACCCTCTGTTTGTCATAAGCTGGAGATGGATGGCAGGAGAGCGATCTTCTCCTGTTTGGTTCAATCCCTCTGGGACACCTGGAATAGGCCACTGTTGGCAGACAGCATACTGGGTCTTTGGTCTGACCCAGTACGGCAGTTCTTACATTCTTGTGGAACATCAACCCTGAACAGGTCCATCTCCCACTAAGTGTAGACATACCCTAGTAAAAGATACAGCAGACACTGGAGTCTAGATCCAAAACCAGTCTGGTCCATTGGTGCCATGTTCATCTGAGGATTTCCATTCAAACACGGATCTGAGTATGAACAGGTTCCATGATGAAATTGCATCCAATGATCATGACTCACAAATACCACTAAGTCACTGGGGAAGAAAATTTAAAAATGAAAATGACAATGGCATTTGCATATGTAATTCACAATCCATGCCTAAAAAGATAAAAAATCAGAAAGTAAAATAATCCTTTTTTTCTCCAAGATGGCCTTTTTTTCAATGTGCCTTGGACAACCTCTGAAAATGGTGGCCATGTGTACCATTAATCCATCCCAGGAGCGTTTGTTAAGGATGGGATTAGCAAGAGGCTAAGGAAGGTAGTTGTCTGAATCCCACTGGTAATTAATTGGAGTTGGCTGCTTAACTCTCTCCTTGGTAAATCCCAGCCTACATCACCCAGGTAAAATTGTGATTGTGAGAAATTTTTTTTCCATATACACTGGAGATTTCTACTGATTTTCAATTTTCTCTGCTAAATACTTCAGGATTATTTTTATACTCCATTTTTGGATTTACATGAACCTAAATCAGTTCAACAAATCTCCATTTTGAAGACTCCTCTCTGTGAAAACTTCACGATTAAAGGAAAGGTACCATGAAAGCTACTCTAATTCATAAGTAGTTAGAATGGAAAACTAAGAGCTAGCAGTTTAGGCAGTCATTTATATTAGTGCAAATTAAGTACAAATCTTCAAATGAAATCTGGGGTATTATCTGTTCTAGCCTATGGTCCTGGGAGGGAATTGGAGTCCCCTGAAGGAAGAGGACAACATGTTAGTTCTTTCCATACAGTGCCCGTTTCATCAGGTCTGTGGGAAGGCTCCTCAAGTTCATCTGCCAAAGTACATCCTTTCTGGTATGGAGAGAGAATATCCAGAGTTTGAGGATAACTTACATCTCTTTGCACATTCATTCCTTCACAGACTGCCAAAAAAGAATGTTGTGCGGTGATGGTGTGTTTAGGACAAATAATTCATTACACCTTTGCCACCAAAAGCCGTGGTATGATATCTAATTACTAGAGCCAATCAAAAATGCTAAATATTCTCCATTCACGTTTTTAATTACAAAATGTATACCATTTCAGCTTTGTTATCAAAAGAAAATGAACATCTTTTTCAATTTTAACCCCTCACACAAGCTCTCTTTCCCATTTTCCCTAAGAGAAAAGAATAAAGGAGGTAAATAGAGTTGTGTGTGTGTGTGTGTGATTTCAGCTGTACACTGAAAAAATTGGAAAATTCATTCAAACCAAATGAAATTTTTTCTTTCACATTTTAATTCATCTAAATGTTATTTTGCATTTGAAAATAAATATTTTGATAAATTTTTCCACCTCTGTTGCTTCTTGCACATCTGGATCAGATATAAATTGATGTCCTTTAAATAAAATACTCTGTAAAATTACCATTGAGCTGGGAACAACTCAGTTCCCCTAAGCTGTTCTGGATTCCTAGTTTTTCGTAAAAACATATATTGAATGCAGTTTCTTTATTTGTTCCACAACTCTAGACTGAAAAAGGCTAGCCAAAAGATTTAAACTTTTCTATATGATAACTTCTTTACATGGAATAACAGCTTCTGATATTTAAAAAATGAAAATGTTTGGAACTGTATGTAAGGCCCAGATGGAGGAAACGCTGAATATGCCTAACTTTACTATCATTAGCACTGAGACAATTTGTGGTAGTAAAATAAAGCATGTGCATAAATGTGTGCTGGATTGGGGCTTAAAACTGGAAATGCTAGCTACTGAGCACAACCAGATGTTATGTAATGGGGTGCCCCTTCCCCTCATCGTCTCTGTATCCTTCATGCTAGCAGGACATAATTGCATCACAAAGTTCCCATTGTGATGTTTTGATGTTGAAAGGAAATTAAATTGTCAGTGTGAAAGGATGATGTAAATGAGGGAAGACAAAAGGGAAATGCTCACCATGCAAGGCTATGGCAATGATATATTATCAAGAATATGTCAGGAAATGATGCCAAAAGCATTGTTCTGCTGTCAAGGAAATGTTACAGAAATGCCAGCGTCAGACCATGAGGCACATACATTTATGTGGCAAGAGAATTGTTATGCCATCCCACCAGTTTGATTGTGTACAGTACGTTGTGTTATGGGGTAGGGAATTATCTTGAACATTACCTTTTAAATGTCAGACTGGGTGTTAAGGGCCTAGGTTGCCTGAAGATTTTGAACACTGACAGACAGAAAAGGGAAAGAGATGCTAGGAGCTGAAACTTTTGGTCCTGAAATTTTTCCACACAGAAATAGTTTTCAGATTTTCTACCAAAAATCACCAAAAGTGGGTTTTTCACTTTGCTTTTCTGCTTCCTCCTCCTCCTTTTACCTTCCCCTACTTTTTTCCTTTCACAAGTTAAAAAGTGCATGTCTAGTGAAGGAGGAAGTGAAGGAGGAGAAAAACTATTGAAGAAACAACTTTTGAAAATGGGAGGGTAGTTCTCACAAACCAAAAAAAAAAAAGAAGAAAAACCCCAACAATCCTATAATTAAATTGCATAATTAAAACAACTCCTGAAACTGTCTTTGTGAAAACGCAATTTTTCATTTAAAAACCGTTCTTGAATAAGTTTTCAGCTGGCGCCATGTCTGCAGAATGTTTTATCTATAGAGCCATTGAACTCAAGAGGATGCAGCTTTCAATGTGTTTGTAGAATCAGGGATCAAGTGCTCCATGTCTCTTTGGCAAACCCAAGGGGTTACTGCATGGTTGGTTTGCAGTTGTTTGTGGAGCAGGGTGGGTAGAAATGGAGCCTTACAAACAACTCAAAACTCCAGGGACTTGCCAGGATCATTGCAGCTTCTCTCTAGGTCCCCGTGAATAAGACTGCACTTTGACACCTGGTTGGAGCTCCCCTCCTCCACCCAGTGTCTGAGCCTCCAGTGCTTTCATGTGCTCCCCAACTCCACAGTGTGCCAGGCCCATACACCGGCCTCTACTCTATGGGCTGCTCCACCCCTTCCCCATTAGACACTCGCCCTGACCATCCCCAACCAGCTTGGCTGGGGATTACCAGGGTAGAGGGTGAGCAGACAGTGGCTGGAGGGGGTGGAGGGCAGGCCCAGCTGGAGAGCAGAGGGTGGGAGGAGAAAGGCCTGCTGTGTAGGGAGGGTGGTCCACAGTTACAAAATAAAAAGCACCCCTCCCCCTCCCAGAAATCCACCCATATGGGCCTGTGTGTCCTGAGCCAATGTCAGCTGGTTCCCCAAACTCCACCTGCCCAACCATTAGTGCTCCCCAGCTCCCTCTCAGCCCTGCTATAGTGGCTTTTCCTTAAACCCTTCAATCCTTGAGGGGGCCATTAGCTTTTTACAAAGAGAGAGAGAGAAAGAGAGAATGGTGCTTGGTCCTGCCAAGAGGGCAGGGGACTGGACTCCATGACCTCCTGAGGTCCCTCCCAGCTCGATGAGATGTGGATGTGTATCACCCCGCAGCAGGCTGTATCCCCCCAGCAGATCTCCCGCACCTCAGCGCCTTCCCCCCCAACCCTCCTGCCTGCCGCTCCCAGCCCAGCTCCTCTCCATGGGTGTCCCTCCCGCTACCCCTGTGTCAGCTCCCCGGGCTCTGACCCCTGCTCCTCGCTCCCCCTCCCCCCCAGCTCTCGGGTCCCCTCCCGTTCCCCCCGCGTTCAGCTCCTCTCCTCCGCCCCGGCCCCCGCCGCGCAGAGCGCACGGCGCGCCCCGGCCCAGGCAGGCGGGGAGAGGCGCCCGGCCGGCCCCGCCCTCGCCTCCGCCCCGCGCTCTCGGCTCCCCGTGCCCCAGCCCGGCGTGTCTGTGCGGAGGGGGCGCAGCGCCTGGCAGCCCGGCTCCTGGGTGGCTTGGCCGGGCGCGCAGCGGCGCAGGCTCGGCGTCTCCAAGCGGCCTCTCCCGGCAGCCGCGCCCGGGCGCTCGCGGGGAGGGCGGTGAAGTTCGGGGCTCGGGGCAGAGCAGCGATGGAGGCGGTGAACCAGGTAGGGGGCGAGGGGCTGGGGCTGGGGCTGGGGCTGGGCGCGGCGCGGCTCCCCGCCTGCTCCATGACCCCTCCTGTGTGTGCTTGCTCCTAGGTCGCCTCCACGGGCACTTTCCGGGCGGTGAAGGAGCCGCTGGCGTTCCTGCGGGTGCTGGAATGGGTAAGTGGCGGGCGGCTGGGGCCGGGCTGGGCGGATCGGGCCCGGGGCAGAGGCCGCGCCCTGGCGGGGGGCTGCCCGCAGGTGCATGGAGAGGTGCGGCGGGGGCGAGGCGTTTGCTGGCTGGCTGCGCGCCGGGGTCTTGGGGACGGTCCCCTTCTGGAGAGGCCCCGCCGCCTGCGCCCCTCGGGCTGGGGGTGGGAGACTCTCTCGGTGTGGGGCTTGGGGCTCACCAGCCAGCTCCCAGCCTGGCTGGTGTTTGCCGTTGTGGGGTCTGGCCGTGGTGAAGGCGCCTGGGTCTGGGCGTGCGCCTGAGCCCTTCTCTGGGGATGGGGGGGCAGATGGCACAGCACGGATCGCCCCCCCCCCCCAAGCCCCCGGAGTGGAGGGTGCAGGCTGGCGAGACTTTCCCAAAGTGTAAACACGCAGCGGGCTGTGGGCACACGCTCCCCGCGCAGCCCGCTGGGGAAACGGCTGGCCATGGCCAGGGGGAGGCGGGAGTGCACAGGAGACCTGGCTAGCTGGGAGAGACAGCGAGGGGGTGAGGAAGCCACCACCCTGGCTCGCTTCCCCCAGCAGCCCCCACTGCCAAGTTCTTTGGGTTTTAGCATCCCCTCTGGTTGGCTTCCTGCTCTAGCTTCAAGCTGTGGGGTGTTCTCCTTAAACCCTTTCCACAGGCAGGAGTGGCAGGGGAATTGTGCTGCGTTTTTTCCAATCCCGCCATTAAAACCCTAAACACTTATTATGCATTTAGCAGATTTGTTTCTGGGCTGAGCAGCAGAAGCGGCAAATAAGGGGTTAGCAGCCACTGTTTTTCTGATCTTTATTTGGAGTGAAATCTGCAGGTCAAATGACACCCATTGCCAGTAGGTCTGAAGGAGGAGGAGAGACTGTCTGAAGGGGAAGTTCAGAGCATGTCATGTGGGATTAATCACATACTCCTAATGCTCAGTGGCTGGTAAATGATGTACAATATCATACATGGTTTTTTGTGTGTTTCTCTAGACATGCAGCGTGTGATATATTGATCTCGTATGAAGAGGTGTATTTTGCTGCTCCACACATTTTTATAGTCCTGTTGAAAATGTGATACAGTGTTTCTGAGCTCAGCAATTTAATGTACTGTAAGAATGTGGACTCAGATTGCTCCGTGCTGCTTGGAGACACTCTCTGATGATTCTCAAGAGGTGCTCTGCTCGTGTGTGTGTGTGTGTGTGTGTGTGTGTAACAGCTGTGCTGAGCATTAGTGCTAAGGGGATTTGGGGCACATTTACCATCCGATTTTGTGTGACAGGCTCAGGGGGTCCTGCCTACGTCAGTGGGGTAGCTGGGTCTGGGCACCTGTGGCATTTTTAAGGATGAGGGGGTTTTCTCCTCCCAAATGGATATTAAATATAAAGGAGGGCGGTGTGTCACTGGCATTGCCCCCTTTTTTGATGTGAATAATTCAGGCCAGTTAGGGGATAAACAAAGGGAAGCCTTGGGCACTATCAACTATCATGCCATCCCTTTGAAAGCTTACTGGAACTGTGAACCGGAAAAACGGGTAGCTCAGCTATGTGTGAAAGTTACTGCTTCCCTGGAGGTGCTGACCAGTGTTCCCTGTGAGCTGAGCACTTGTGCGGCTACTCAGGACAGATTGTGATGCAGCCCAGCTGATTAGCAGAGCACCTACAGGTAGGTTTTTTGTTTCTCTTGGTGATGCACATTCGTACATGCCGTGGTTCACACAAAACATTGATTCCACCCATGGATGGGAAGAACCGGACCATGGATTGAAAATGTTTGAAAGAACATTACTATGGACCCAAATGACTGTCTTCTAGGGGCTGTCCAGAGGCCTGTGGGAAATGAGTTGCAGCTCTTAGTCTAGTTCCTGGTGGAAAAGTGTCACCCTTGGTGCTCTCGATAAAGACCCTAAGCAAGGATCAGCCTGGCCTAGAAGCTGTGTCCTCCTAGCTTCTCAGAGTGGTTCCTCCCAGTCGATTTGGTTCTTTGAGCCATAAGTGTGTATGTGCTTTGACTAAAGAGTTGACTTTGTTCTCCTCTAGGAAACTGGGCAGCACTGACACAGAAAAGCTCTTGAGGTCTTTGGTGACAAAAAAACCCCTGGGCAGGGAACTCTTTGCCCAGTATCTGAGATGTTTGCCAGCCTAGAGACACATCTCTTTTGTCTTTGGTGGTGTACATTAGGTTGGGGGAGACTTATGCATTGAGATTGTGGACAAGGGGTAATAACTTACTGAAATGTCAGAGGGATTGAGGAAAGACTCTTTGGGCTAGGTAGGTGTGTGTGTGAAACTAAACATGCTTTTGGTGTCTATCGAAGAGAGTGTGGAAAACTTTAAAAACCTTCCAGATCACTCGCTTGCTTTTCCCAATTTGCTTTTTTTCTTCCCTTAATTTTTTTCACTCCTGTCTCAATCTCCCTTTTCAGTCCTCTCTCCCTGGTCTCCATCTAGTGCTTCTGCAGTCTGCATCCCATTTTCTTCATCTTGTCCCTGCACTCATTTGTTCAGCATCTTAAATTAAAAACAAAGAAACAAACAAACAACAAAAGAAAAACAAACAAACCAACCACTCCTGCAGATTCTGTGGCAGCTACACAGCCTTTGGCGCACTTGATCAGAACAGTCAAATTACAGCGCTAATTGCTGGATTTACAGCTGTTTCATTTTGGGTGTTAAATGGCGAGCGAGTGATTTTTGTTTTATGCAGAAAGTGCTGATCACAGTAAGATTTACCAAAGCTGCTCTTGAGGGTAGTGATGAGTTTTCCAGGACTTTGTAAACATAACTTATAAGCATTATGTGTGGGGAAATTTGATAATGGAATTTGAATGCAATAAATTGAACTTTAAAGTATTCTTTTAAGATTTCAAAAGAAAACAGACTGTTTTTCTGGTGCTACCTTTTTGCTCCTTTAAGATATAGAAAAGAGGCCTAAGCTTTTTTTTTAGTCACCACCCATAGCTTTTTCCTGGCTGTGTTTTTTTAACCTTAGCAATATTAGAATATCAAGTCTGTTCTTCCCTGCTTTTGCTAAATCAGATATTTCAAGTGTGTGTTGTGAGCTTTCTCATCATTGAATTGAATAGGCACTTTGAATCTTAGCCAAAAACGTCCTTTTTCCCCAAATGTTAGCCCGACCAGCTAGGTTGGGGGTCAGCACCCTTTCTGATGTGAAGTGCCGAAATTGATCTTTTGACCTCTATGTACGGTCCCCGTGCCGGTGATACTTTTTAAAGGCACTAATAGTCCTACTTACAACAGTTTAATGAAGATGCAGAGCTTTACCATTTATGTAGCATTAGCTGGTCTTTTGTCAGAACTAGCCAGCTGGCATGGCTTTGAGCAAGTTCCCGGCTGCATGGGGGGAAGGAGCAGGGCTCAGCTCCCGCCTCATGTGCCGAAGAAAATCGCTTGCATGCTGCTTTTGGCACCCGTGCCAGGGGTGGCTGATGCCTAAGCTAGGTAGGTGTGTTTTTGTTCACAGAAGTAGATGGAAAATTGAATTTTAAGATATCTGATTAGCAAATCACTCCCCGTCACTTCTTCCATTTTTGTGATATCATCATCATCTCTCTAGTTTTCCAGTCATAAGCAGTGTTCCGGGAGAGACAAGGTTTTAGTTTCTAGCATCAGAAGGGTAGCTGTGTCGGTCTGTAGTGTCACAAAAGAAAGTGAAAAACTAGTAGGAAAATTACTGAGCATAGGGGAAAGCTCTTTATACATCATAAAGAAATAAACACCAAAACAAGGCTCCGAACTCCCTTTTTTCCCTTTACAGGTCGCTTCAAAATATGTCCCACCTGAGTCAGAAATTGCATTTGTCCACAAGATTTTACTTGGCAGAAATGGTGTTCTTCACTTCCTGCTCTTAGTGGTTGTGTGGTCTTATTGTGGGATGCTGAGTAGTTGGCATGTTTCATCTCAGAAGCATCTGCATTTGAGGAAAGAGGTGACAGTTATGACAGCAAAAGTGGTAAAGAAATGATTTACTTACTGAAATTAATGCAGTTCATGTCTGTATAGAGCTTTGGGAGTCCTTCAGAGTGGACAGTGCAGTAGAAGCACCAGGTGTTAGGCTTAGTTACTGCGATGATTTTATCTGGAGTTTATGGCAGATGGATGGAGTGAAACGTACTTGATGTTTAGAAACAGACATCTCTGTTTTACCATGGGAGAGAGAGAAATCAGAAGTTTAGATGAGCAAACTAAACGTTTTCCAGTCTCACACCTTTGCATATATGTCACACCCCCTACAGAGAGTGGCTTATGGGCTAAGTCATGGTAATCAACAGGTTTATTATAAACAACAAGAAGTCCTGTGGCACCTTATTAGACTAACAGATATTTTGGAGCATAAGCTTTCGTGGGCAAAGACTCGTTTCATCAGATGCATCTTCACAGAAAGCTTATGCTCCAAAATATCAGTTAGTCTATAAGGTGCCGCAGGACTTCTTGTTGTTGTTGAAGGTACAGACTAACTTGGCTACCTCTCCGATACTTGTCCTCGTGCAAGAGATTTGTTGTTATAAAGAGATTTATTATAAATATTGATTGCAACAGAACTTTTGGAATGACTAGCAAACCCAGAGACCCAGGACCACTGGAGTGGTAAGCACAAATGTTTGTAAATCTAGGTCATTGGTGCCAGGGGTTTAGAATCACAACTGTAAAACTGAGTCCACATCATAAAATCACCACACTGTTGGATAAAATTCAGCTTTTGTCCCAGCTTTTTTAAAGAGAGGACACAGATCTAGCAAAGTAGAGTGTTAGTCGACTGATGCAGGAGAAACTTACCCAAAGTGCACTGAATGCCTTGTTTCTCTCTGTTTTCCAGTACCATATGTTGATCACTACCAACTATCTAAAGAGGGAATGCTGTAAAAGGAAGCATTTTAGAAAGGGATAACAGTGCAAGTCTATGCCTAATATATCATTTATATTTCTCATGTGCATTATCAGTGTTACTTTGGAATTTCATTTCAAGTAAAATTATAGATTTGGGATTCAGAGACTAAATTGATTTAGGTCCAGTAAGACAAAGGTTATAAAAGAGGTTTGCAAAAGATTATAACTTTATAGCATGACATTTATCAGTCTTTGTGCAGTAAGAAAAGTAGAGGTGAACTATCTGGATTTAATGTTTTGCTTTTTTGAGTCAGTGTCAAAATGTTGGATAGACTTGTTTAAAAGCAATTCTGTCTGCCATTCTGTCATCCTTTGCTTGTTGTTATTGGAAACATTTGCCTGAAAGGAGGATGTTTGGTTCTCAAGGGATCATCTGTTTCTGCTGCTTATTTCTCTCGTAGCAGCCTCAGCAAACAGTCTTGATGTCACAAACAGTATTGCAACTTCAGCTGAGAAATGACTGTCATGCATGTATTCCTGCCCATAACGAACAAGTTGGGCTGTGAAGAAAAGCAGAATTCTCTTTAGCTCCAGAGACCCATATATACGAAGCCTGAGTATATACACCCTGATGTACAGCATATATTGTAGGCAGAATTGTGTTTAAATACAAGGTTTTTCCAGAGTGCTGCTTATTTTAACCAGATATGGAAGAATTTCTGCTTTTTTGTCTACCAATAGCACACGTGCAAAAGTTCAGCCTCAAATTGTGAAGTGTCCTCTTGACATTTTATAGCTTTGTCTATAAAAAAAAGTATGAGCCACCATATCCTTTTCAATATGTACACCAGAGCCATGGATAGCGTGCAAGGAGCCATGTATTATATATTTATGTTTCTGTATCTATCTAGAGCATGGGTGTCCAACCTTTTGGCTTGCCTGGGCCGCATTGAGTGAAGAGGAATTGTCTTGGGCCGCATATAAAATATATGATATAGTTAGTTAATGTATATAAATCACATAATAATGTTAAAAGTTTACGATCTTGTAGGGCCGCATTACTAGCTGTCCAGGGCTGCATGCGGCCCGCGGGTTGGACACGCCTGATCTAGAGATATATAGATGCAGAAAAATATACAATATGTAGCTCAATGTCCTCCCCCTCCCCCAGATCCAGGCACCCTCAGCCCCCTGCGGTAAGTCGGTCCTCCTCCATCTCCTGTAGAGCCAGGCAACTCCAGTCTCTCTGGAGGAGCTGCATTTAACGGCTCAAAGAAACACACGCAGCTCCAGAGCCGCTGGTTGGCCGCCCTGATCTACTCCAAAATCCTGGATAAATGGCAGCGATGGGAAACAGTGAAATTGCTGTTGGTTGAGCAACCCAGGTTCTATGATGCCTTGATAATCACATTGATATTATTGTTGTGGTTTTGAAAAACTAGGTGGTAAATGCCTGAGTCTGGAGACTCAAGTGTCACGTTGGTCTTGTTTACGCTTGGCTTATTTCTGAGTGTTTCCACCTGTTCCCCTTCACCAGTGGGAGCCCTAGTGTAAAGAGAGGGTGATTTGCCTTCTTGATCCGAACACGATCTAGACAACACTGGCTACCTGGAACCCTGACTGCACTAGTCTGGCAGCCACAATGGGGCCATTTTTGTGCTCCCTGAGAAAAGCCTTTAGTAGATACCCCTAGTGGAAGCAGGTGCTGTTTTCCCAGGGTGGGACTAAGTCATTAAGGTTAAAAGACAAATCACAGGGTCAGATTTTCAAAAGCGTTCAGCTTGTAAACTAATGTTGTCACTGATAGGATTATATTGATGGTGAATTAACTGTATTTTTACAGTCTGCTAATTAGTGACAGACAGTGCTGCGATGTACATACGAATGGAAATGTATTTGTGACTTTAATTTGCCTGCATTGTAATAATCTAAAAAAAAGATGGCTAGGTTTTTTGGATGCGGCAATTTGCATTTGGACATTAAAATGCTTAATGAACCTGAAATTTTTTTAATTCTGCTCTTTGTGCAAAAATAAAGGGACTACAGGATTTGTAAAAGTGGAGATAATCATTGTATATTAGCATCTTTATTATATGTGGGTGAGATTTCCAAAACTGGATGCCTATTATCACCTTTGCTGTTCTTAATCACAGTGGGCGGGATTATGAGCAGGACTGCAGATGGCCGTCAACAGGGCAATCAGCAACACTTTTCAAACAACTAGAGGACATTAATTTTGCTTACGGTGTCCCTCCTCCTGTCATACTGGTGTAAAATCACGGAAGAAAAGGTCACAACACTAGACAAAACTGCCTCCATGACTGGAATGAGCATTAACAAGGGAAGGACCAAAACAATGAGGATCAACCAGTCCAATAACACCAGCACACTGGGAGGGGATGACCTGGAAGATGTGGAGCAGTTCACTTACTTGGGGAGTATCATGGGCAGAGACAGAGGAACGGACAAGGATATCAATGCCAGGATAGGGAAAGCAACAGCTGGATTCAAGACTTTCATCTTTGCAGATATTATTTGTGAACTCCATATCGGATGGAAACGGCAGCTCTTCAACACAAATGTGAAGAGAGTGCTCTTGTAGGGACGTGAGACCTGGAATACTACAGGTCTTCAGATCACAAGCTACAGGCATTCATAAACAGATGCCTGAGGTACATCCTTCGCATGAAATGGCAAGACTGTCAAAAATGAGGAGCTTTGGAACAGAGCAGGGCAAGATCCACTTGACGTTCAAAGCAAGAGACAAAAGTGGGGATGGTTAGGCTACGTTCTCAGAAAGCCATCATCCAGCATAGTCCATCAAGCTCTCAAAGGGAACCCGCAAGGAAAATGCAACAGAGGAGGACCTCGGAGAATGTGGAGAAGATCTACTGAGGATGAAGGACAACAACTGGGGGACTCCTGGGGTCAGCTAGAAGTTGTGTCTCATGACAGAGTGATGTGGATGAGACTTGTAGATGACCTATGCTCCACCCAGAGCACAAGGGTTTAAGTCAGTCAGTCAGTGATCAGCGCGAAGAGAAGGGACAAAGCTGCTTCCATGAGTCTGTCACAAGTCATGTGTGCCTTGCCTTTGTAGTCGTTTGACTATCCTTTGCAAACGTTACACAGATCTGCGATATGAAGTCAAAGTTTTTGACAGATGGGTAGCAACAGCCTGGCTTTTGTCACAGTCTCAGGGTTTAAATTCAGCAGGAATTTTTCAACCCCTGTGGAATTTTATAGTATGGGGGTGGGAGGGCTCTGAAAAATAATCTGAGAATTTAAGTCTCGCTGACTGCTGTTAGTTGATGCATGGAGTGCCTTAGTCAGAGTGTTTGCATAATATAAAACACATTGGTGGGTTCCCAGGTATGTCCTGGAAGTTAGAACATAAGAACAGCCACACTGGGTCAGACGATAGGTCCATCAAGCCCAGTATCCTGTCTTCTGACAGTGGCCAGTGCCAAGTGCCCCAGAGGGAATGGACAGACCAGGTAATCATCAAGTGATCAATTCCCTGTCTCCCATTCCCAGAAGCTGTCAGAACAGGGGGGCCTAGAATGTCATCCAGTACTTTGGGATCATGTCGGTAAAGCTTAGCATCTGTTCTGATTGATATTTCTGGTCAGCAGGTGTTCTGTAGGCTGTGTTACAGGCCCTTAGTTTTTAATGCAGCCTAGGTGAGTTTGTTTTCAGGCTTCCATTAAGGCAGATAACCCACCTGCCTGGTCTGTGCAGGAGAACTTCTAAATCGTGGGCCATCAGTGAGAACTGTGTCATAGGACCCCAGCATACCTTTGCCAGAGTTGGTGCCAGAGCAGGGCCAGAGCCAGCCCTAGACCAAAGGGTGCTCCAAGCAAGGAGCAACTTTGGTGCTCCCGCCACTTGTTAAACTTTTGAATACCTTGTTCTTTTATTGCATTTGTAGCCCATTTCATGACTTTGATGCAGAAGTAGCATGCATAATTTACCCTGTCATATATTAGGAAGAAGGGCACTTTTGAAAGTGGGGCTTGAAAGCGGCACTTTTGGTGCAGTGAGTGGCTATCATTATGCAAATTAGGCAATGAATATTCACATTGAGTCCTTATTAGCATTTTTGATCCTCTGTATTAACATGCTCCTTCTGAAAGGGAAGGGAAGGGTAGACGCAGCCTAAGAGCGGAGTTTTTAAATAGTCTTCTTGCCTGCTTGGTAATGCTTATGCTACACCACCAGCCAGATACTCCATTCCGTATCAGGCCCTAACTAGCAGTATACAAGCTCATGCAAAGTGGGGGTCCTTGCCCCTCAGATCTGACAAAGGCAGAGTTTGGGAGAGGGATGGAATCAAACATGTCAAGCTGTCCTTTAATGGCTTTTGAGCACGAGCACCAGCTTCAGGGCAGACTGTTAAGAGGCAGGACACAAACACTAAGTTGGTTGTGGGTTCACCAACTAGTTATCAAGTATAAACTCCTTGAACACTATTAGCAGCCTTAACTTGCAGTCATAGACAGTCCCTCAGGGTACTCCAGTCTACCTCACCACTAGGTGAGCTTGTCTTGCTGATAGCTGATCCCTTACACCACGTCACAATACTGCTCAGGTTACTGTGCCCCAGCGGACCACTCCTTTGCACCTTATACCAGGGGTCAGCTACTCTCTGCATGTGTGCCAAGAGTGGCATGCAAACCGATTTTCATCGGCATGTGAGGCGGGAGCCCAGTCCCACCCCTCCTCCCCCATGTAGCCTGCTCAAAGCCAGGCTGCTTGGGGATTAACAGAAGGCCAGCTAATGCTACCAACCGCCACCTAAACTGGAAAGCTCTGCACCCTAATTTATGTATTAATGAAGCTGTTGTAAGTAGAACTATTAGTGACTTTAAAAACTATCACTGGCACTGGGAAAGTACATAGAGTTCAAAAGGTCACATTTCGGCACTGCACCTCTGAAAGGTTGCTGACCTCTACCTTACACCAAAGACAGCTCTTGTAGCCAATCCTATAATATACTTTCTAAAGAGCTATAAACTAGGAAAAGGAAGTAGACGTTCTTTAAAGGTTAAAGCAGGTGAACAACACAAAGAAGCAATCCTGTGGCACCTTAGGCTGTGTCTACACAGCCAAGTTATCTCAAAATAACAGCAGCTGTTTTGAAATAAATTTGGAATTTATTAGACCTAACTTAGTCACGATAATTAGCACTGTGAACATTGCATAAAACTTCTCCTGAAGGTCAAACCAGAATCCCACTGACCTGAAGGTAGAAACTCTTCCACGTGTATTATTTTTATTATTTGAGAGAGGCTACTAGCTGGAGTCTCCTTTTAGAATCAGGACCCTTCAATGCTAGATGGTGTAAAAACAGGTAGACAGGCTATGCCATGATGAGCCCACCATCTGTTTTAAGACAAAATGCAACAAGTTAATGCCACAGTTCATAAGTAAGATGAGAGTAAAGGAGGTAAAAACAGCTGGAGCACATGCAGGCTGTCAAATTCTCAGGATGTTTTTGTTAAGCCTCAGCTCATGGAGTCTTGGGATTACATGAGATTTTCAGCTTTGCCTTTACTGGGGATATGCTCTGCACCTACAAAGAAATGCATTACAGCTAATGGATAAGCATTTCTGTGGATAGTGAACTCCCTGCCTTGAATGAGACAAATAGTCAGAACATTTATAACAATGTCTCCTGGTGATTCCTAGTAACTTTACATATAGAGCTGATTCTGAATTTTTGAAGGCGTATATCCATTTTAATGACTCTTCCATAAAGAAAGTTTCTCAGGTCCAGGATCGTCTCTCTTTGGGGTGGGGAGGAGAGGATTATTACACTCATGTGAGTTTCCCATGGCTCCATAAGTGCCATAATCACAGAGCAGAGAAACTGCTGCACAGAGTAGAAACACTTTGAGGTTATGTGGTCCCTTTTTGCCCCAGTAGGAGTTTGTTATTGAAACTGGTGTGATGCATTCTTGCTGAGGCTTCTTTCTGATGGAAGAGAAGCTGGTATTATCACAGGATGTGTGTGAATGTTATAAGCATTCAAAATAGGGGCTTGGGAGAGAGGCTGATTAATGCTAAATGTTTATTATATATGCAAGTCAAGAGTCTGTGAAGGGAAAGGCAAAAATGATTTGACTTTCAAAGTAGCATGAAGAGGCATGGAGGAGGTAGAACTGCGCCATTAGAGAGACACTCCAGTAATATGTATCACAAGTATTGCCAATTTATATCAGGGAGATGCTTCAGCCATTTCTTTCCTGTAAATTGGCATCTGCATAATTTCAGCCGCTGGGTACAAAGCCTTTCAAATTGACATCTGTGAGTGCAGATCCTGCACAAAGGGCTGGGGGAAGGCTGGGAAATGAGGGACGCTTCGCTCGGTGAGCAAGGTGCTCCTGTTCTGATTTGAAACCTGAGCGTGGGATCCCTGATTTGAAGGCCTTGGTTGCATTAACATATTTTGTGCAGTCACTTTGCAATCCAAAGTGATGGCCTCAGTTCCCCCCAGCCACTTTATGTACATCTGTCTTAGAGAAAGGAACCTGGTAGTCACTTTTTGCTGTAACAATCCTATGATGGTACAGAAAACACATGGCTCTGTCCCAGGTACAAAACCCTAACATTCAGTTCCCCATTTACGCAAATGCAGCCTTTCCCCTTTTGCATCAGTGGCACTTACATGTCAGAACCAAACTGCAAAACTATACATAAAATAGTGTGCAGTCACTTTGATTTGCTGTGTCACATAACTTCTAAACAAGTGTGCATTTAGCTCTTACATTTTTATCTTCCAATAGTATTGAAAATGACTGTAAAGTGTACAAAAGGTCACATACCGTGCAATGTGAATATGCTGCTTTTAAGATGTCTTGTTAAGAATGGCGCATATACTGCAAAATGTGACCTTGTTGCTAAGGTGACGGCATGTTTTTTTTATGGCCAAAACAACAGAGTACTGAACATAGGAAAACTGCAAGTTGTGGCTTCATTTATTCTTCATTATTTACCCTTTCGGCCATTGTGGGCATCGTTTTATCAGAAGAGGCTTTTTTATGTTCAGAAGATCTTACTTTCTTACCCAGAATGGCTGAGACCTTGGCCCCCTCACCCTCATTCAGGAAGTGCTCAGAGTGTGTATTATTTCAGCTCTTTCAGTGGTTCTAGTTGTGATGCAAAATATTGTATTATAAGATGTTTGGCAATAGGATACGTTCAACTAAGGACCTTTTTCCAAAGAAGCGCAACACGGCATCAGGTGAGAACTATAAGCTGTTCCTTCATTAGCAGCCCATAGGCATCTGGTCATGTACAACAGAGTGTCTGATTTGTGGGCATGTGTAAATCTCTGAATCCTAGTTGGCTGCATGTGCAAAGCTTGGTTTGAGCATGTGCTTGCAGGTGCGTGCGCAGGCGAGCTGGCAGACTCACCAGGCTCCTGGACAAGGTGTGCGTTGGGGTGGTTCCATGCTCCCAGAAGGGCCAGGGCCTCAGGCAGAAAGGGCACGGCTGGGACAGCCCTGAGGGCTGCCCAGACTCTGCTGAACCCCTCATCTGGAGTGTGCTGTCTGGGGTTCTGGTGGTGATTGAAAGGGCTTGGGGCTCTGGCTGCCCCCTTTGAATGGTCTGGCCCCTTGTCAGCTGCCCGCTTTGCCCTGCACCATGTCAGCAGGCCTGTGCATGCACATGGCTTTCCAAGGCCACGTGAGTTACAGGTCTGACTTCCGTGGTCGACTTCCATAACGTGGCAACATCTGTGGTCCAGTCTCCCCATGGGAGCTTTGGGCTGGAGATCTCCCAGTGAAAAGCTGGGCCACACACTTAGCAGCTCCTGTCCTGCTGAGCCGGTGCTTCTGGAGCACCACCAATAGCTCCTTTGCAGAATGCATGCTCAGGGATGGAGGGAGAGGAGTGGTGAGCCGGGCTGCTCAGGGGAATAGGCAGGGTGGTTGTGAAGCCCTCGGTGCACACGGGCCGGGAGTGGAGCCCCACAGCTGATGGGAGGCAGGGACAGTACGAGAAGCCCTCTCCCTGCAGCGCAGAGAGCCACATGAAATAGCCAGCCGCTTTGAGCGTCTGGGGCTGCTAGCAGGCAGGGAAGCCTGCTTAGAGTGCTGTTGGCCAAGACCTGCTCAGGTAAATGCCTCCCTGCCAAGGCCAGCCTCTGGCTCCCCTCCCTTCCTGCACCCTAACTCCCTCCCAGCCCCTGCACCCCCTCCTACACTGGGTCAGAATCCTCTCCTGTACCCACACCCCTTCCTAGGCCTTGCACCCCAAATCCCTGCACCAGCTCACCACCCAAAACCTCTGCACTCTCCTTTCCCCAACCCTGCATCTCCTACATGCCTCTCCCAAGCCAGCATCCTCCCCTGCCCCAGGTCACAGCCCCTTGCTTTACCCAAACTTCCCCTCAACTCCAATGCTCTCTCCTGCATCCCACTCCCCTACCCTGAGCTCCCTTCTGCACCCAGCCTCTGGACCAGATCTTACACCCCCTCCATAGAAGGTTGCCTCCCTTGACCACTTAACAGAATCTTGGACTGGCCCCCATCAAAAACTGTGACACATCCCACCCCTTGTTCTGGAATGACATGGTGTTTAAGCTGGAGCATTAGACCAAGATAAGAGCACAGGAATCAGTGGAACATAAAGCTCTCTCAGTTCAGAAAGTGGGTAGTGTATGCTTCCAGAAGCAGAATTAGAAACAAATCGGCCCTGACTGTCTGGCATAACTGCTGACCTGTCAAACTGATCTTTATTCCATGAGAAACACCAGAAAGTGGTGCAGATATTTGAGTAGAATGTTAATTGAGGAATACAGGAAAGTGAAGCACTGAGGGAGAAAATTCCCCCAAAGTTTCACAAAGACAGACTCCTGTCTAACCTCCTTGAAGTCTTTTATACCCGAGAGGAGGATCGAGAGTGGCACTTCAGTGGAGTTTTGAGTTTGAGACCAAAAATGGTTGTATTGTACTGGCCATCTAACCTTCACTTCTGCTAACATCAGTGCTTTGCCTTAATGTGAAATTCCATGGGTGATGCAAATCCAGTCACTCTGCAGTTTGAAATGATAAAATGCAGTTCAGATGTTCTTACGTGGCTGTGCAGCGATTGGCTGTATGAATGGGACCCAATATTTGGGTTTATGTGTTTGTTGCCTACTGATTTTTTTCCCTCTATCTTTTCTTTTTATTTCCATAGCGAGATCGGCATACATGTCATACCCTGGGGGGTTGGAGAGTGTGTCCTCTGCCGTTCATGGGAACAGGCGTCTCTCAGCCGGCATTTACCACCATACCACCATTGCCCTGTACTGTGGAAAGCTAGGTCGGAAACAGGAAGACTTGCCAGATGCATTCAGCTTATTGTTTCCACTCAGCTCAGTAAACTTTGTGCCCTGGTATTCACAGCTATGTGTAAGCAGCTGCACCATAGGGTTAGAGGAAGCACTGATACCTACTATTACTGAGCCTGAAAAACCTATGAGCAATGCTGCATGTTCTGGAGTATCTGTGGCTGGTACCTTATCTATTCCCTCTTCAGGCATCTCTTTTTCTTATGCAATCTCCTTACGCTTGGTGGGACGGAGGCGGTATGCAGCTTGTGCTCCTGGTTCCTGGCCTGGGATGGGCTTTGTGCTCTGGGAGTCAGCACTCGGATGTTCTGCTGATGGAACTGAGGCCCATAATAATCAGCTCTGCACTCCAAATACATAGCACAGAAATGTATGAATCTTGCTTTCCCTGCCACTGGTTAATTAGCTTGCGTTATGCCTCCTGAAAACCAATAAGGCAGCCTTCATCTCGGTTGTTTTCTTGTGACTCTAGGTGGCTTGTGTCTGATAGATGTCACCTATGATGGTCCCAGCTAAACAGGCAGATGTGGCAGCAGCATGCTCTGCCTCCAAGTTGTAATACTCATGGAAACATCTTGAGTTTTATCTTCCTATCTGGCCAACAAACCTAGTGTTTCCAAGATCAGAGCCCCATGCCTCCCAGTGTGATGGTTTGTCAGTCGGAGCGGAATGGCCTGTGGGCCATGGCATGCAAGTTGCATGGTAAGAATCAGCAGCAGTTCTAGCAGCAGACGTTAAAGATCCAGCATTTTCCCCCCCAGCCTAAACTAATATAAAGCACGTGACAGCTTGAAAACTCCTTGGCCGAAAGGTAACTGGCAAATGAACCTTTTTAGTGTGACCTGTTCTGCTGCATAAAGTTGGACTCAGAAGTTCTTTTCCAAAGTTTTTCTCCTTGTTTTGAGCCTTAGAAATATCTGCAATATTAAGTCTCCACTTCCTTGTTTTCACCAGGCAGCCAAAGAAATAGAGCAGGATGGTTTCATATATATGGATTGAAACTGGAGGTGCCCCTGCTCTGTCAGCCCCCAAGTGAGGCTGGGGCATGCTGAGCCTTTCAGAGAGATTCTCTCCCAGCTGTTTGGGAATTGGAGGTGATTAAGTTTTCTCATTGAAATGCACATCCAAAATAGCGGGCTCCAAACTGTCTGC
This sequence comes from Carettochelys insculpta, assembly GCF_033958435.1. Lineage (NCBI taxonomy): Eukaryota > Metazoa > Chordata > Testudines > Carettochelyidae > Carettochelys > Carettochelys insculpta. The sequence goes on along the minus strand of NC_134147.1, from coordinate 45,167,361 downwards.
TCTCAGAGGAGGACTAGGACAGTTGTAGCTCAGGCTTCAGTCTGTGGTGCGATACTGTGGTAACACAGGGGTGAGCAGCCTGCGGCTCTGGAGCTGCATGGGGCTCTTCATGGACTTCTTTGTGACTCCCAATGCTATAATTGCAAAATAAAAAAAAAATAAAAACCCCTCGTCTGATTGTTTTTGATAAACGGTGAACGTCCAAAAGCCCAACAGGGAACAAGTCCTATCTAAACAGCAAACAATGTGATCTCAAAACATTGGATAACTCCTGCTTTAATATGTGCAGTGCATTGTGGGGTATGATAATGTATCTGTGTTTTGATCGTGTTGCTAATAAAGTCTTGCTTTTGAAAAGGAAGCTTGTGGCATTCCAGCTGTGAAGGACAACACACATTTTAAGAAAGAAAACTTAAGTAATGTGAAGTAAAACTGGTGTAATTAAAGTGGGTTTGGGAGTGAAAGTCAGGAAGATAGTGGTACAAACTCACATACATGTGAAGTGTGAGGAAACAGAATATATAAGAAGTTTGTGGACGTCCTACATTAAACATGTATCACATTACAAATCATTGCATGCCCTGTTCTTAAAATAAGGTTTCAAAAAGTATGGTTTAACGTTATTTATTAAGGGCTGTCTCGTATTCACATGCACTGTGGCTTGTGAATTACTTAGTTTTTACTGACTTTGAAGAAATGGCTCTTCTTGCTATTTTGGTTGCTGACCCCGGTGCTAACAGAATGTGGATTTCTTTCTGTCCCCTTTTGGCTAGTTTACCTCAGGGAATCATAGAATCCCAGGGCTGGAAGGGACCTTAGGAGGTCATCTAGTCCAGCCCTTTCCCCAAAGCAGGGCCAACCCTAACTAAATCATCCCAGCTGGGACTTTGTCAAACTGGGACTTAAAAACTTCTAGGGGTGGAGATTCCACTACCTCTCTAGGTAACACATTCCAGTGCTTCACCACCCTCCTGGGGGAAACAGAGGTTTATAAAATCTACAAGTGTGCCTACTGTCAGGAGTTCAATCTTTAGCCCTAGCAGTAGCGGTTCTTGCTTCTAGTACTGAAGGTGCTGGGTTCAAACCCTTTTGTCAGTGTAGAGAAGTCACTTTGTGCTGTCTTAGTCCCACCTATCTGCCACAGCATCCGCTTGCAAAAAATAAACCATGGAAATTGCTGTGTGGAATATTCAAAAAATGGAGAAAATACGACAAAATTAGGAAGTTGAGTTCAGTATGTGACAGATGCCTTGGGCTGCCTGGCCAAGGATTGACCTGGGACCCTCTTCAGCAACAAGCTTCACCCCTACAGCTAGAGTTCAAGCAGGAGGCTCTGTGGCTGGGGATTAGTAGTAGTAGTAGCATCCTTCAGTCTACGTAGACTATGGATCGCGCCCTTCGTAGTTCCATTTGGGATCATCATCGTCGACTGTGACTGTGAAGGCCCACACGAGAGTGACAGTCCTTGCTGCATCTGTTGCATGTGTAATGGGTGTCTGGCAGGTCCTTACTGTGCTTTCTGTTGGCTCGCTTCTCCTCTGCTAGCTGTCTGATCCTCATCTCACCCTTCTGAAGGCCCTTGTGTAGTTCCTGCCTCCGTCTGCTGCGATCATCTGCCAGCTCCTCCCAGCTGTCCGGCTCGATGTCAACCTCCCTGAGGTCCCTCTTGCAAACATCTTTGTAGCGCAACTGGGGGCGTCCGGGAGGTCTTTTGCCAGAGGCTAGCTCGCCATACAGGATGTCTTTTGGGATCCTTCCATCATTCATCCTGTGGACGTGGCCAAGGCAGCGGAGCCGCCGCTGCATGAGGAGGGTGTGCATGGTTGGGATTCCAGCTTGCTCAAGGACAGTGGTGTTGGACACTCTGTCCTTCCATGATATTCCAAGGATGTGCCTGAGGCAGCGCAAGTGTAAGACGTTCAGCCTCTTTTCTTGGCGGGCGTACAGGGTCCAAGACTCGCTGCTGTAAAGGAGGGTGCTGAGGATGTAGGCTCTGTAGACTTGCATTTTGGTGTGGGTGTACAACTTGTTGTTATTCCACACTGTCTCGCTGAGTCTGGACAGAGTTATGGCTGCTTTTCTGATCCTGCTATTTAGCTCAGTCTCCAGTGACAGAGTGTCAGTGATGGTAGACCCGAGGTAAATGAACTCGTGGACGACCTCTAACGTATAGGTTAGAATATGCTGGGGATTAGAATATGCACATCATCTGTGCATTGGGCATCAGTGATGGGGTATGTGACTCACTTTGACACATGCACAGTGCTTTTTTCAGCCTTCGATTTTTAAGAACTTTACCTAGGGCAAAAGGTATCATCATGCCCATTATTATTAGGCTTTACAAAGGGAAGAAGGTATCATTATCCCTGCAGTGCTGCTGTAGCCATATTGGTCCCAGGAGCTGAGAGAGGTAAGGCGGGTGAGGCACCACCTTTTAACTGGAGTAGCTTCAGTCGGCAAGAGAGATGAGCATTTGAGCTCATCTCAAGAAAGGCGCTTTGCAAACTCAAACTTGCCTCTCTCAGCAAAGCTGGCCACCTTGTATCTCTCTTGAATGAGAGAGACAAGTGACTAGGCCAAGATCACACAGTATGACAGTGGCAGAGCAGGGAAGTGTCTAGTGGCCCAGACGTTATAAATAAGGACTACAAGCAAGGGACCGGCCATAATTTCTTTTTTGCTTTGTAATTTGCCGTCTGCCACGTTTAGACATTAGGTGGAGTTTGTGCCAGCACTGGTACCGTAAACCCATAGGACTCTGCACCAGTGTTCCTGCTCTTTTTTTTCCCCCCCAATCCCTGGGTGGAATAAATTTTGTTAACGCACGGGGGCATGTGTGAATATGCACCACCTACAGAAACACATGCAGGCAGCTGTGGGTGCTGTGGGCAATTTGCTATTCAGGTGGGTGGCACCTGAATCTCTTCTGGGCAGCTGCCGGAGCACTGCTCTGCACTAGCATTTATGCCCCTGTTCACCGGCAGCCCCACAAGGGTCCCTGTGGGTTTGTGCTGTTTCTTCTTCTGTCTTTGTCTTAGGCAGTGTCTGTCCTACAGACTTTACAGTGGTGCAGTTGTACCCTTGTAAGGTCTCCTGTGTAGCTGCTCTTCGCTGGCCAGAGAGCTCTCCAGCCAGCCATGTTAACTCACCCCCAGCGAGTGACGTTGGCTCTGTCTGCAGGAGAGCTCTCTCTCTTCGGCCTTGTAACTTATGTTGGTCCGGGTGTGCTTTTAGCACAGTCCTGAGCAACAGAGGTTTTGCTGTCAGAAGTGCTAACGTGGACAAAGCCCAAATGTCCACTTCTGTGAAGGTCGACTCTGGCCTTCAGGTGGTGTCTTGAACCCAAGCACACGTTCTAGGAAAGGCTCTGCCAGGGGTGGCTGCTCAGGCCCTGGGCTGAAATGGGTGAAGGTGATTGTGTCGCTGTCATTCAAACTGCAGAGTGAAGAAATGCTTCTGAGGGGCGTTGCTTCCCCCACCCCACAGTTGGCGTAACCATACCTGTGGTCTTAGCAAGAGCAACTCATGAGGAGGACCAGGAGCACACATGCGTGCTCACCGAGCGTTCTGAGCTCTCCTGGGAGGTGCTGAGGGAGAGCCCACAATGCAGCTTACCCCCCGAGCAGGGAGTCTTTTGATTCTTGTAGGACAGGGCCCTGGGTGATGGGTTACTCAGCTAAGGACACATCTTCCATGCTGGGCAGCAGGGGAGCAGTTACGCTGGCTCAGTGCTGCATTTAGCTGAGTGTTTAGGTAGGGATTAAAAGAAAAAAATCACTTCTTTGCTGTGGCAGTGAACTAGCGTTGACTGTGAAGGTGTGTTCACCCCTGCTCTCCACCCTGGAGCAAGAGTGGTACTGGGCACGAGTTGGGACTATACTGAACCCCCTAGTGGAAGGTGTCAGTACGAAGGAGTCCAAGATGGGGGACAGTGCCGAGGGGATTACACCTGAGGTTGCGCGGGAGAGTTAAGCACGTTGAGAGGTTATTGAGTCCAGTCCCCTGCCTTCACGGCAAGACTAGGCACCATCAAGATCATCCTTAATGTGTGTGTGTTTGTTCTGCTCTTAAATACCTCCAGTGAATTATGTTTTAAAATTGAGCAGTTTCTACAATCACTCTTTGGGGCCTGTACTTTGAATATGCCCCTCTAAAATCACATTTTTTTTTAAATGTTGCTTCTGGTAAATCCGTCCAAACCCCTTGTGATTATCATCTGCAAGGAGAGCAAGAGCTTATGAGTTGAATTTCAGTCCTGGTCTGAAATAAGATGCCTGCCAGCCAATGAAACAATAGGCGCCTTCCTGCTTAATTTTAACATTTTAATTAAATTCTTTGTTGCTGTCTCTCTTTGATCTGCTTGTACTGATAAACGCAGAGTCTCTTATTGTATTAGAACAGTATTTTATGCTAATCTTGCAGAAAGAAGCAAGGATCTATTTGAGTTTGTATGTCTCTGAAGGGGCAGAAGATACACTCTGCTCAGCTCTAAATGTAGCACAAAGTGACCTTTCAAACTGATAGTTAAAGGGTGCATGCATAGAAATGGTTCATGAATGTTTTGGAGACTTCTAAGGCTGGGTCTGCACTTCAGTCTTAAATTGACCTATGTTAGGGTCTGCTTACAGCCACCATGTTAATTACTGTAGTGACTGATGTCCATATCACCTGCCTTCTGTTGATGGTGAGCATTCTCAGCAGGTGCCCTTTCACTGGAGAGGGGCCGCATGGTCAGCTGAAAACCAGGGCTGTCAGTTCCATGCAGCTTCTTACCACTAGCCCAGCTGCCCCTTGTGGGGGTTGGCCTTTCCATTTCCAGCTGGGAGTGGGAAAGCAGATGTCTGGAGCTTCTCATCTCCAATGGGAAGACCTGGGCCTGGAGTCCATTTGGCTGCTGTGCTTCTGGGTGAGGTTCAGGGAGCCAGGATGTTGGGAGGTAGCCTGGCTCCCATGCCATGGAGCCTGTGGGGAAACCCAGCTTGGACGAACCAGGAGCCAGATTTCTTGTTAGTTTCATGGCCCCACATTTCAATATGTGAAACTCTACCATTTCATCAGTGAAAGCTGACCTTTGTCAAAATGAACCATGTAGTGTGGACAAGGCCTTAGCAGAAATTTGCATTGACCACATCTATTTCCCTTTTTATGGATGTTGCTCAAAGAAAAAGTTCTGTTTATATAATTGTTTGTGAAAAAGATTTTAGGCCTAGAGCTCAGATTGTGTAATTTGCAAAACAAATTTGATTGCCGGGAAAGCTCTTTATAAACTTCAGCTCATCCAGCTTGGGAACAGAAACAAAACCATGTGACTTTGATGACCAGTCATAAACTTCCAGGACCAGACTGTCTATTGAATACTCTGTGTGGACAGTTTGGAAGTATTCCACAGGCTGGAATTTGCATGGGAAAATTAACCTGGCTATTTCAAATTGTGAACCAATTAGTAAAATCCTCAGTCTGTTTGTGGGCGGAAAAGGGTTAAATTTGCCAGTGAAGAGTTGGTATCCTATTCCCTCAGCTCCATTGGTGAGAACATTTTGCAGATAAAAGGAGAGAAATAGTCTATCCAGTAATGTGTTAAACTTTAATAGCAATGAATGTATTATAATGGGCTTTCCCATTTCCATCTGCTGGGTTGCAAGTGGGCTGGGGTGTGAGAGAGGCAGATGGGTGGGGAATGTGGAAACCCAGAGAAATCTCTTGGGAGTGGGCAGGGTAGGGTGGAGGGACATGACCTGACTCTTTGGAGAATACCCACAATTGCGCACACACGTACAAACTTTAATAAAATTCAATTGAAAAGTAAGTCATTTTTGTCTCCATTTTCCATGGAAAACTGCAGGTTTCTGGTGAAAATCTGAGTCTGAAAATATTGAAACTGAATACGTTTTAATGTGTGAATGCTGCTGTGGTGGTACTTGCAGTTTGGGAGTGTCACCCACCCATTCTTTCTCGGTGCCGTGGTTGGAGTACATCTCCCATGATGCTTTCCCCTCCTGGAGAGGCAAGGTGCTATATCATGGGACTTCCTGGCTGTGATGCATCATGGGAGATGTAGTTTGATTAAGGAGGCCTGCCTACAGAGGAGTATGGGAACATGAGGCTCCTGACCTTCACCTCCCGTGAGCCACTGCCAGCATTTCTCAATTGAAATATTTCAGTTTTTGAACATTTGTTTATTAATGAAAATTTTTGAATTTTTTGTGCAAAGCCAACACTAAACAGCAGTCCTCAGACTGTGCGTAAGGAGCTCACAGTGGGTCACAATCCCATCTTAAGGTCTGGGGTTAGGTTTGCTGTGGCCCTGGGGCTGCAGATGAATTCCCAGAGCTTCAGCCCTGGGTATTGGGGCTCAGGCTACGGGCTCCCCGCCTGGGGCTGAAGCCCTGAGGCTTTGGCCCCATCTCTGAGGGTGGTGAAACTCAGCTTTTGGCTTTGGCTCTGACTTTGGCTTTTGGTTCAGACCTTGACCCCTGTCGTGCAGTTGGGCAGAAATTGTTTTCAGAATGGGGTGACAGCACAAAAAAGTTTAAGAATCCCCAGCTAAAACCTCCATTTAGTCAACTCCCAAATTTATGGCAAAAACACTTGATGGAAGACTTCCAACCAGCCCTAGTTGCTGGCTGTAATTTTTGTCTCCTTGTATGAGTTCTGTACCATATTGCGTTCCGATGCTTTAAATCTGTAACAGTAAGGTGTGCCCAAGCTTCCCATGGTCAGGGGAGCATTTTTCAGAGCATTAAGGAACCAGCATAATTCAAGGTCAGTGGAAGGGAATAGCATGTTGCTTTTGTTGTGCACTGCTTGGTCTGCTGCATCAGTTCAGTTCACTGGGTTTTCTCCGTTCCCTGTGCCCCAGCAATATGCTCTTTCATGGCAGTTCACTCTACAACAGGAGCACTGGGTCCAGCACAGAATCTGTGTTTCTGGATTGCGGTAGCCCTGAAGGGCAATAGATGCCGGCTTCAAAGCAGGCCAACGTTTTCAGGGAAAGCTCGGCTCGTCCCATAACCAGAATCCTGCTGCTTTGGAGAGAGTCACAGAGGTTCCCGGGGAGAAGGAGATGTCATAGAGACGAGAAACCTCCCGCCCCTGTCTGCAGCTGGCTAAGGAGAAGCATAACCATCACTGGGGAGCAATTGCATTGGAGATTTGTTGGATTTTTTTCCAAGCTACACACAATGGAACTACAAAATGCCAGACAATAGAACCTGGACAGTTTTTATGTCCTGCAGCTGCCCACACAATATTCATGTATTCCAGGTCCAGAAAGGGACCATTATGACCATCTAGTCTAACTTCTTGTGTAATAAAGGGACAGAGGACTTCCCAAACATCATTCCTAGAGCATGTTTTAGAAAAACATCCAATTTCTATTTAAAAGTAGTCAGTGATGGAGAATCTACCCCAGCCCTTCAACAATTGTTCCAGTTTCTCGTGGTCTCTCTTGTGGTTTCATGCAACTTCTCAGGAACCACTTGTAGTAGAAATGCTCCAGCAAGATGTTGTATCACTAAGAATTTTTAAAGAGAGAGAGAGAGAAGCAACACTGCTATACATTCATCGGAAATGTCCTGGACTGAACTTGTTGAAATAACAAAGCCTATCCTGCAATTCAGCTATGTTGCTTTTCATTGGTTAGTTTTTTAACTCATTTTTTTAAAGTTGTTTTTCATTGTCTGGTTTTTTTTGTTTGCAAGCTTTACCTATTGCACCGGAGCCCCCCAGTTGTTTGTGTAAGTAGAAGTTTTACTCAATCAAATAAATATTTTTAAAGGGGAAGAAATCAGAACCTCCAGAACAAACAGTTACAGCGGCCAAGCCTCCAATAGTGAAGCCAAATATTTAAAACTGTGTATGTGCAAATTCATCATGCTGCTGGAATCACGGTCAGTAGGGGAGCTACCCTCAACTGTTTGCTTTCTCCTGTCTCCCCCAACCCAGTTGTCACCAGCTTTACAAACGAAGGCCCAAAGATGTGGAGGGGGAGGTCCCATATCACCAAACCCAGCTGTTAAAACTCATGAGAATATCATGAATATATTGAGGATTTTTGCCTTCGGGTTTGACTCTCCAGAGTGTATTTAGGTTCTGTTTCCAAGCTTTCCTTCTGAGCCGTGGGAGTTGGAAGAGGACGCATGTAACGGAGAGATGGGATTCTCCCCTGACTATCCACCTCCAAGCAGTGGGGTGTTGAGAAAAATGCATGTCATGGTGTGGCTTGTGAGAGACGGCAACCTTGGAGTCCAAGGCTTTTGTTACAAAGCTGCATGCCACTGCCAGCGTTGCTGCTGTGTGTTCGGCACAAAGATAAAAAACCTAATGCATGGTGAGTGCAATTCATGCCTGTTCCAGATATCTGGCTCTCCCAGTGTTCTGGCTCTTTGGGGAAGGAGAATGGAGGGCCAGGAGTAGTGAGCTATTCTGTCCCTACAACCTATGGCCATTGAACAGTATCAGTGCTACCATTTCTGTCCAGCCATTGCCTCTTGGCCTCGGTGGGTCAGTGATGGAGCCATTGGTATCTCTGTGTAAACATGAATGTGGTGGCCTGTCCCTTGATTTCCTTCTGTCTCAGCCTTTTTCCAGGATCTGTGAGGGGCTGATTACATACAGTAGAAAGTTGAGGTAGTGCAGCTGATATACAGGGGTGGGTGTATGGGGCGGGGCAACAGAATTGTCAAGCCCAACAGAAGGTAGGAGGGAGCCTGGAGCAGCCAGACCTCAGCAGTGCTTGGACTGCCCCATGTTCCTCCCACCTCCCCAACCCCCACCAGCCCTAGCGATGCCCGGAGCATGCCATGCGGGACACCAGAGGTGAATTAAACAGCCCAGCAATCCAGCCACTGCCCTGGTTGTAGTGGACGGGAGCCGTAGGCCATTTGGAATAACCATGCCCTAGAGTAGTTGGCTCCTTCCCTCCTCCTCACTGCCCCATTGGTGGACCTGAGCTTAAATATCATGGCAGTCCTCATGCTGCCTTCTGCAACCTGGGCAAATTTCACCCTGACTGCAGGCTTTGTATTAATAAAACCTGGTACAGTGGAACCTCAGAGTTACAAACACCTTGGGAATTCAGGTTCTTCCTAACAGGAATGGTCGTAACTCTGAACAAAACATTATGACTGCTCGTTCAGAAGTTCCAGCTGTACATTGACTTAATACAGCTTTGAAACTTTAATGGGTGGAGGGAAAATGCTGCTTTTAGCCATCTTCATTTAAATGAAATGAGGACCCAAACAATTTCCTTGCCTTTAACTTGCCCTTTATTTTTAAAAAACAACTAGAAGTCCTGTGGCACCCTTTAGACTAACAGATATACTGGAGCATAAGCTTTTGTAGGCAAAGACCCACTTACATTTTTAGTACAGGTTGAACCTCTCTAATCCGGCAACATCTGTGATCCGGCTTGATTTTAGATAAGTGGATGACTACTTGTGGGTGTGGCCAAGTTTCCCACAGCCCTTTAAAGTTTGTTTATAGCCACCAGTCTTGGCTCTCAGCGTTCCGTGCTGTTGTTTAGCTGCAATTTACCCAAAATATCTTCTAAGAGCTCACTAAGCAGTGGAAGTGTTGGTAATGCTGCTTGACAGTATTGACCTCTTGTGGTCTGGCAAATTCTCTCATTCAGCACCAGGCAGGTCCTGAGGGTGCTGGAGTACAGTGGTTCAACCTATAGTTTACATTTAACACAGGACTATACTAAATTTGCTTTCTTGGGGGTGGAGTCTCAGCTTCTGCCTGCTTGCATACTTCTGCTTCGAAATGAGGTGTGTGGTTAACTGATCAGTTCCTACCCCTAGTGTTCATAACCCTGAGACCCTACTATGGGGGAATTCAAATGACAGCAGCATGTCACAGTCCAGCGATATAGCCCTTGCTATGCTGGTGTAAGGCAGCAGGATGAAATATCTTTACTGGCAGTAAGTAAAGCGAAGTACACAATGTAAGTTAATTGCATTTGATTTATTTTATGTCCATGGGTCAGTAACTTCAGTGATCCCTAGCTTGTTACATGGTGTTAAATTATGCTTTCTTTAAGCAGCAATAAAATATTTTATAGTTTGCAGTAACACATTCATCTTATTTGGAAGAAGAACTAACAGCTGCAAGAATCCCTTATGGTGTTGTTCAATGCAGAGTCACTCTTAGCTTTTTCGATAAGTTAATTTAAATCATTGGTTAATTTTTTGGTGACTTAAATCATAATTTAAATCAGTGATTTGGTATCACACATACAAGACAGCATTGCTGGGAAAAACGAACAGCCCCTCTGCTTTCAGCCCACATGAGTTCCTAAATCTTTTCAGTAATCAGTGCTAAGCAGCTTTAAACCAACTTTTTTCCATTGTACATTTCCTCATATTGCTCACAAGGAAACCCACTGATTGCATAGCAAGGCTGGAGTTGGACTCTCTTTAGGCAATTAAACATAGCTGTGATCTTGTTGCATATTTAGGCCGTGTTAATCAGCACTTAAATTTAAGCATCTAATTCCAAGTGATCAGGAAGTTTATAATTTTAAACATGCAAAAAAACCTCTTCGTGGTTCTCCCATTCCTCTATCAGTTGGCACTGATGCCAAAATTAGATCAGTAGCAGAGAGAATGTCTCCATTTATCCTTGCTTTACTATTTTGGAAGTTGCTGCTTTATAACCTTATGAAGCTCTGCCCCAGGAGAATTAAAGCTACAAAACTGGCACAGAAAGTCACCTTCAACTTTACCAGCAAAAATTGGGTTGAAATTAATGTGAAGCAAAGGAAATGTGGCTGTTTGTACATGTGCTTTTCTCTCTGCAAACAACTGGGGGGAATTGCGAACTGCCTACTCTGAAGCATTGCTTCTATTGTGGGCACAAGAGCATATTGCTTAGTTTGTGGGAGATTCTAGTGATTTTCACATCCCAGAAAGCACTTTGGGATGTTTTCAATCCTCTCTGCTGAATACTGCTCCAGATGAAGGAAATAAATTATCATAAATTAGAATAGATTACACTCTTCTGCATCATTACATCTGTCATTGTTGCTCTAACAGTTCAATTTATTTAACATTTATACACACTTTGACAGCAGTTACTCATGTGTATGTTATAAATATTGGCTAAGTAGCAGATCACAGTCCAGCTCTAGGTAAATGTTAGATTCCGTTTACTATTACAAATTTATGTAATGGTGTGTGGAGGAGAAATATTAAAGCACCACTGACAGTATTCTCCTTGTACCATACTTGCTAGGCAATGCCACACTGGCATGCTGATATGTTACTTGGTAATGTTGTTGCTGAAAAGTACATGCCACCTTTAAAGATAAAACGCCTGTTGCTGTCTCATCAGTTCTTTCATTCTGTTCCATTTTGAGACAACTCTTTGTTATGCGTTGATCAACAGCTAGCAAATAACTTCTTCTAGAATTTTAGCATGTCAGATTCAATTGGCTGCATTGTACGTCCAGAAAACAAGGCGAAAAGCACTTGGCCACAGAAGTAGTGGCTGTGTGGGGCAGTGGTCCTTCCACTATTTTCCATTCCTGTGCAGAATAAATTTTGTCATATGCACAAAGCATGTGTGGATGTGCACCACCAGTAGAAACACCTGTGGGTGCTGTGCTAATCAGTTGGGCAGCATTTGAAAATCTCCTGAGCAGCCATCCAAGCGCACAGCTTTCAGGGAACACTGGAGTGCGGGATTTGGAACACTAGGGGAGAGTCAAACAAGGAAGGTCGCTCATCCAGCTCCTCCCTTGGAGATAAGCATGTCCCGAGAAAGAGATGAGAAATGGGAGGGTGTCTGGAAATTGACCCTGAAGGGACAGCTATTGCTGTCTTTAAAACCAATGGCTACTGAAATACTGACAGGCTTTGATTGCTCTGTTTGAGGGTGGGTGAATGGATGCAAATCAATTATCAGATGTCTCTGTAGTTAACATGGCTTGGGAGCTTTGCACAGCAAATGGGCTCAAGTCCCAGGGAAATCTGTGTTAGAGGCCACTTAGCGAGAGAGCATCAGAGGGCAACGGAGAGCAGGAAAGTTCTCAGTCCACGATGAGCTAGTTGAGGCAGAGTGAGGGGGCACATTGTCACAGCAGGAGTGGCTAGCCAGTTTTCATGGGCTCAGCCAGGACTAACACAAAGCAGAGCTTGCTGCAGGAAGAGGAGGTGAGTGTGGGGGAGACTGTGGGGAGAGATGGTCAATCAGAACAACATTTGTATACCCTGCTGCTCAGGAGATTGTATGGACCAGGTATAAGGTGTCTGGAGGTAGGGGTGGGAGAAAGATCCTAACCCCGATCAGGGACACGGGAGCCTGCAGGTAAGCCAAGCCCTACATGGGTGAGCAGAAAAGCCCAAGAAAGCTTATGCTCCAAAATATCTGTTAGTCTATAAGGTGCCACAGGACTTCTTGTTGTTTTTGAAAATACAGACTAACTCGGCTACCTCTCTGATACAGTTCCAGTGAGCCCTGCTGGAAGGGTTTAAAGACTCACGTCTCTTAAAGACCAGGTCTGGGTCGGGTTTTGTTCAATGTTTTTGTGTTTTAGGTAATGGCATAGAGCGCTCACTTCTAAAGTTTGTGAATGATACCAACCTGGGAGGGGTTGCGAGTGCTTTGGAGGACAAGAGGGTAATTCAAAATGATCTGGACAAACTGGAGAAATACTCTGAGGTAAATAGGATTAAATTCAATAAGGACAAAAGTAAAGTACTCCTGGGCTGGGCCCTCTGTGGTTGAGCATTGCTCTGGCTGCGCTGCAGTGGCTCCCCACAACAGTGGCGGGCCCAGTGGGGCCGGAGCAACTCCTTGCCCATGGCAGGCAGGGGGCTGCTGCGTGTTAACCATAACCAGTAAGCCTCATCCTTTTAGGGCGAGGCTTACCAGTTAACCCATTAAACGTTAACGTCCCTCGTCTGGAGAAGGGAATACTGGGGGGTGGGAACATAACCACTTTCAAGTACATAACAGGTTATTACAAGGAGGTGGGAGAAGAATTGTTCTTCCTAATCTCCGATGATAGGACAAGAAACAGGGAGCTTGCACTGTAGCAAGGGAGGTGTAAGTTGGACATTAGGAAGAACTTTCTAGCAGGGTGGTATAAGCACTGGAGTAAATTGCCTGGGGATTTTGTGGGATCTCTGCCACTGGAGATTTTTAAGGCCAGGTTAGTTAAACACTTGTCAGGGATGTTTTAATGGTGCTTGGTCCTGCTACGCAAGCAGGGGGCTGGACTAGATGACCTTTCAAGGTCCCTTCCGGTCCTATGATTCTGTGCCTGTATATTGAAAGCTGGGAAGAAAAATCTTACCGTCCTATAATTTCAATACAACTTTCTTGAAAGCTGCTGAGGGGAAGCAGAAAGGACTGTCTGAATGGAAACTGATTTAAATTCTACATTTTGCATAGCACTTGGTTATTACAAGGAAAACAGAGTGCAGGATGTGTTTCCTCCTCCTTGAGAGCTGGCGAGGTTTTGTTTCGGGAAAGTGAGTTTTCCTGCGATTAGCTGCTGGTTCTCATTGTGCTGAAGTGCTGTGTGCTCCTACCCAGGCTGAAGGGGGTAAATACTGAACTGTGGAGAGAGGCTTGCAAAAGACCTTTTTATTGTGTAGCTTGGCTGAACGAGAAAATGAACTAAATTAATCCAACTCGGTGCCGGCTAAGGCTGTTGCTGCAGTTTGCCCTGCCAGCTTAAGTCACCTCAGCCTGGAGGCTCCTGAGGCTATGGGTCTGTCCTTTCAAATCCAAGTAATTTTCCTGGGGAGTTCCAGCACTTCAGGGGGCCAGCCAGCCCAAAAAGGAGCTGGATCAGGGCCTTTATACCCCAAGGAGCTGTCAGAATTTACCCTCTGAGAACAAAACAAAGCCAGAAAAAGCAGAACAGTAAATGCATCCATGCTCTTCCCCGGAACCTATGTCAGCAAGGTCAAGACTGTTTCTCTTGATACTATGGTGCTGACCCAGGCCTCGCCCCTGGCTGAGCCCCACCTGCTGACCAGTGGTGAGGATGCTGTGGAAGGAAAATGTACTGCAGCCTGATTTGGGAAGCAGGGTTTTTACTTTGTGTTCAGGGCATCCCTTTGTGTTACATAATATTGAGTGGCGTTGCAGAGGGATAGGAAGCAGGTGAGCTCAGGGAGGATGCTCCATGTAGTTGTGTTTCCCCCTCTGTACTGTTGTACATCAGTTTTGTTCCTTATCTGTACCCGTGAGAGAGTGATAAGGCCCATTAACAATAAATTGGCAGTACCTATTTGGTTAATGACGAGTGACAAATGAGGGCTTGGCTAACCCACTGCCTCTCTTTTACGCTGCCCAGTCCACAGGGAATTATGGATACTAGCTACTGTGCCCGATGCTCTAGTTCACGGCCAGGTCTACACTAGACATTGAAGTCAATTGTAGATACACAGTTCTAGCTATAGCAATTGCATAGCTGGAATCAAATTCTCTACAATTGACTTACCTGGCCATCCTCACAGAGAGAGGTTGATGGAAGAAACTCTCCCGTCAACCTCCCTTACTCCTTGTGATATCGAGGAGTTACAGGGATCGACTGTTGACCCCACATAGTTCAATTTCACGTGTCACTGTTAAGCAGGCAAAATTGAACCCTGGAAGGTCGACCTGAGCGGGTTAATATTCTGCATTGTGAAGAAATGCCACAAGATGCACAGACCTGTGCTTTTGTCTCTGGAAATCTTCCATAGTCATAACACTGGTGCAGCCTTTGTGTATTGTGCTGACTTTGTGGTCGTAAGCTGAAGGGAAAAATCAGAGAAAGTTGCAATTGACTGAAAAACTTTGTGCAATAGGTTTAGTTTCTGAGGTTTTTAAAAACCTTTTAAAATATAAATAAAAATCTAGAATTTGATACAAACTGGTTTCATTTCAGTATTTTGCAAATTAAACATCTCATTTTTTTCTGGCTTCCTGCCTCCCCTCCAATGTAAAAATTTGGAAGGTTTGCCACACGTTAGCAAAATATTTCCCTCACCGTGAATCTACATTTTTCAGAGAAAAAAAATCTGCCTGAAAAATATTGTCCAGTTCTAGTCCCAAATTCCTGAAAAGATCAGATTTTAATTTTGATAACCATTTGCTTTTATAGGACAAATTCTCTAGTGTTTATTGCCTGAAACACATTCCTGGTAAAGCTGCCTATATATTCTGTTTGTGTAAACCTGCTACATTTTCACTGACCCACATTTCCACAACTGGGTCCTAAGGCAATATGATAGTTGTTTATAAATCTTGTCTCCTTTTATAAGGCCTTTGAATGGCTCCGTCTCCTTCTCTCCTGAGTAATCGTTGAGAAATGGCATCAGCCATCTATTACTCCTTTAAATTCCAGGGTTTGCTTTCTCTTTAGTTGGCCTTTTGAAAAGAATAGTGCTGTTTCTTGGTAGGGTGGGAGGCCTGCGTGCTGTTGGACTTAGCTCACTGCTAAATCTCAGGATTTAAAAATACTGCAAGTGAAAGTGTCTGTGTGACTCATTCAAACCAGCTCTTCAACCTGTTCATTCTCAGGACAATAAGAATATCACAGGCCTTCAATCTTCTGCTGTCTGTTCCTCCCAAGTGGTAGACGTATCTAAGGTTTCTGTTTGACCTATTGAGTCATACAGGTGAGACCCTGATATCAGATACTCCATGAGATCTGATATATAACTATTAAATGGCACTAAATGTGTAGAAATAAGTAAATGGTAATGGACAAGATTTCCTGTGCAAAAGAGAGAAATTCACTGAAGGCTGAAATTTAGTCGTGTGTGTGTCTAGATGCTCCACTAATTGCTGTCTATAGTAAATGGCTTTTCCTTTTGAAAGGATATGCCTCATTTTAGACCCAAGCATCTATGCAACGCATACCTCTGGTACTGTGAATTTTTTCTCTCAAATGCAATGTCATGAATCAAGCTGCTAAAGAAATGATTAGATGAGTGTTTATAATTCCTGTAATGTTTTATGCTTTTTATTTTGGGTCATCTCCTTTGCCCCTCAGCAGGTAGAAAACTATGATTTTGGGTCAGCAAGGCTGAATGATCACTTACATTTGTGGTCTATTTCTTAAAGCAAATACACATTAAAATGTATAAGCATCACCATTTCATTGTGTTTATACAAGATTAATATTTTAAAAGGGACGTTGGCTACATAAGTGCTGAAAATTTATTGAAATCTGGCCCCTGCTGCAGAGATCAGAGTGTTGTGATAAACTGGAGAATTAATAAAATCCCATTAGGGACTGCTGTTCAATTTTAAATGACTAAAAGGGCTTTCTGAGGGATAATTTTGCCCTCACTTCAATGGCTTCATTCACCCTTCTAAAACGATTTAATACTGGTATGCTTTGTTGGCTGAGAGAGCTCCGTGTTGCTCATAGTGCAGGATAACCTGTTCATTGTATGTATATGCAATCCACTGGAGAATGTGTGTTTCAGGTCCCTCCCTGCGCTTGATCTGCAGAGGATATGACTCTGTTTCAGCTCAGGCTAGAGTGCTTTGGATCGTTTGCTGAAGCTATAGCAGCTCCTGCTTTTAGCAGTGAGATCCCTGTTATGTCAACCAAGATGGCTGCGTGCAGGTCCTGATTTTGGAATCTGATCTATTTGGGCAGGTCCATGGAGCCCTACTGGTTTCCGAGGAGCTCTGCTTGGGAGTATGGACCTTTTTGATCGGGCTCGTCATGTACGATTTTACACATTTATTGAAACCTTTGGCTGTCTGCCTAAATAAAAGGACTGAGATCCTGGTTGTCCTTTTGCAACTCTAGAATAGAGTTTATACCATGTTCCTGCCATGTCATCCTTGCATTCTAAATAGGAGGCTCTTAACCAGAAATAATGTCTCATCTAACAAACATTTCTCATGCATGGCCTTTTGGATGCCTACAAGCCTGCGCAACGTGAGGTGAATTACAAGGGTGCCTTAGTTGCTCTTGACTTTTAGAAGCATTCATCTTTCTACCACTGCCCTATGAAATGTCCCTGACAGGAGAGCCGTACAAAGAAAATAGCATACCAGGCCCAGCAGATATTTCTCACATACCGGTTAAATTGGCACCTGGGTATCCACTAGAACATATTTGGTGAAACAATGAAAAATGAGCCTTTTAAAATATTTTGTTAAAGTGGTCTTAATTATCCCATTATAATGGGAAGGAAGAAAGGGGCAGAATCAGTCTGCTCCATTATTATATCTAAATGCAGAGGAAATTAGTCTCTCACTTCTCCGAGGAGGATTAATCTTCCTGTGCTCTATTTCAGATGTCTCCTAGAAAAAAATGAAAGGCTTATCATCTAGCAAACATATGGTCTTAATCGCACAGGTCTGGCACATTTGTGGATTTACAGCCGATGAGTGGACTCTTACTTAGCTGGTCTTTTGTAGCGCACAAATAGACTGTTTATTTTTAACTGCTTTATCTTGGTTTTGTTGTTGAAAACCTTGAGCCACAGATGTTTGAGGCTACACATGGCTCTAAGAGCTGGTATTGAGAGAGTTCTGCTGTCTTCTGAAGGCAGTCCCCTGCATGCAGACTTGATGGGTGTACGTTCTAGTGCAGTGTTTCTCAACCATTTTTTTTTTAATGAAGTACCCCTTTAAAAAAAAGTACTCTGAGTTTGCTCGCATCCTCCTAAGGGTACACCTACCATCTGTTGAAAAATGGTCCTATAGGCTGTGTCTACATGGGCATAAATCTTCGAAATAGCCATGCTAATGGCCATTTCGAAGATTACTAATGAGGCGCTGAATTGAATATTCAGTGCCTCTTTCGCATTAGGACGCTTCCGGTCGCGGCGCTTCGAAAGCGCGTGGTTCGGCGCGGCTACATGGGAGTCCTTTTCGAAAGGACCTGCACCTTTCTAAATCCCCTTATTCCGATCAGTGAGTGGGATAAGGGGATTTCGAAAGGTGCAGGGTCCTTTCGAAAAGGACCCCCATGTAGCCACACTGAGCCACGCATTTTCGAAAGCGTGGCCGGAAGCGTCCTAATGCTAATGAGGCACTGAATATTCAATTCAGCGCCTCATTAGTAATCTTCGAAATGGCCATTAGCATGGCTATTTCGAAGATATGTGCCCATGTAGACACACCCATAGTGATCTGAGATCTTGAAACAAGTGCCATTCCACTTTTTCAGATGACTGTACCCTTTGCAGTTTTGTTTTGCATACTACCAAGTTGCACCTCATTTGAAAACTATTTGGTTACAAAAACATGCAAAAATGTCCCAGTTTATTACTGAGAACTTGCTGACTTTCGACCATCTTGTTATCAAATAAATGAATTGGAACAGAAATATTGTACTTGCATTTCTGTGTAACGTATAGGATGCAATAGAAGCAAGTCACTGTCTGAGTGAACTTTTAGATTGTACTGACTTTATTAGTATTTTTTTAGTGTAGCCTGTTGAAAAGTAGGCAAATCTCTAGATGAGTTCATGTACCCCCAGAAGACCTGGGTGTACCCCTGGTAGAGAAACACTGGTCTAACGGATGAAGCACGGGACTGATATGTAGAAGATGGGTTCTACTTCTGTCTCTGTCATTAACCTGCAGGGTGACATTGCGCAAGTCACGTTGCTTCCTTATGCCTCAGTTTCGCATTCCGTCGTTTATGTTGTCTGCTTAGATCAGGGATGGGGTAATAAGCAGCTCATAGGCCATATGTGGTTCACTAGGGTTGGTCCTGGGCAAGACACCAGACACTTTATTTGCCTGTGTGACCATAGGTAGGGCTGATGCAGCTCCATTGGCTGCAGTTTGCTGTCCCCAGCCAACGGGAGCCACAGAAAGCAGTTGCCAGGAGCCATGGCAACCAAGAGCTGTGAGCAGCCGTACCTGCAGACACACAGGTAAATAAAGTGTCCGGGGGCCCGCCAGGGGCTACCCCGGCAAACTACCCCTGGCCTGCAGGCTGCTTGTTGCCCACCCCGATCTCCCAATCTGGGGATACCTGCAGTGCTGCTGACCACCTCCTGTGGGTAACCAGAGGACATGGG
Organism: Carettochelys insculpta; assembly: GCF_033958435.1. Taxonomy (NCBI): domain Eukaryota; kingdom Metazoa; phylum Chordata; order Testudines; family Carettochelyidae; genus Carettochelys; species Carettochelys insculpta. Next base: position 45,148,361 of record NC_134147.1, on the reverse strand, counting down.
TCCTCCAGGGCTCTCACTGTAGGGGTCCTAACAGAAATGCTGGCCCCTAGGCAGGGTGTGGAGGACCTGGCTCGGCGCTTCCAGGAGGGGCGGCATCTCAGGCAGGAGGGGCAGGGCTGGGTGGGCAGCCTCCCCTGCCAGCCCTTCAGTGCTTCGGGGTGTGCACCGCCTGGGGCTCCAGTGGCATTTAAAGGGCTTGAGGCTCTGGCCATCGCCACCGTTGGCTAGGAGCCCCTGGGCTTTTTGAATCCTTGGGCTCTGGAGCAACTGCTCCCTGGCGCCTCTCATGCTCCCCTCCTCAACCAGCAGCCTTGCTCTCACCTGTGGAAGTGAGGTCAGATTCCGTTTTCGGGAGCCCATTTGCTTGGTGCGTAGAAGAGGAGTTAAATAACTTTTGTACCATGAGCGTGCGGTGTCCAGCTGTCCCTCTCAGTCACCACCAAGTCCTGAAAGAGCCCGAGACAACAGTTTAGTGAGAGGCTTAAACTGGAGTGCCCCTGAAAGCATGTGCACATCCTGTGTCAGTCAGTGGGCCTGTCTGTGTGCTTCAAGGTTCCTCAGGACCAGGCTGGAGCAAGACTTTCCATCAGCATTTGCTTCAGAACTGTGGCTGATACCTCTGGTAAAGCACCAGAGCCTTAGTTCAGAGTCCCCGTAGCCACATATAATACAGGGAGGCACAGCACCTGTATGCCAGGGGCCCAGTGTCATGTGCTCAATTCTCTCTTTCACAGAGGTTCTCATCTGGCACTCATCAGTGTGGTATCTGAGCACCTTCCTTTGGCACAATCATCATGGTGCTTAGACGCCTGTCATACGTGTCTTCACTCCTCCTCTCCTAACAGGAAGAAAATGAGGCCAGGACTTTCACATCCCCAATGACGCAGGTTAAGAATCACCATCTCTGAATGATTATGGCGCAAATCATTGCGCTTCAGTTCAAAATTCTCTTCCCACAAATATTCTGTAGTTTCCCTATACCTTCCAGCGAGTAACACTTTTCTGTTGAGAGTGACAGCAAAAAGCACAAAAGCGAAGGGACTTGTTGAAATACTGTGGAAAAAACAAACAAACTTGCAGCCTTTTCTTTTTTAGAGTTCCCCGAGCACAGTTAAATTAATTCTTAGGTAACCAATAAGCTTCTGGAATTTGCTTGGGTTAGAATGCAACATTTTAAATATTATGCTCATTACTGGCTTATCAACCGTAAATATATTGCTGCATTGTATTGCTTTGTGTAAATTGCATTTAAAATACTCAAATTTGAATATCAGCTTCAAGCACCTGATCCAAATCACACTGCAACCATTTTTGTTGATTTCAACTAGGGTTTGGATCGGGCTTCAAAGCTAAATTTTGGTCTTTCATCTGCCAAAGTGTACAAATCAAGGCTGGTCACTTATTAATGGAATGTAAGGGTGCATTTCAAAATGCCAGAGTTCCTTGTCCAGGGACACTCCAGACTTGTAATTTTTATACTCATGGTTCACTGGATGAATACATGTCTGTTTGAGCACTGGTTCAAGAATCAGACTCTGAAACTGCTAACATTCATGTTGCCCAAGAATCTGAGCACACTTTCGCAGATGCAGATTGCATCTGTGAGCTGCAAGGTTGGGCCACTCTGCTGAAAGCCCACCAGGTAAAACATGAATACTAAATAATAAAGCACTGTTTTCATGGGTAACAGTGGAGAAATCAGACTCCAGTTTTGAAAAACAGAGTGGCGGCTAGCTAAGGGGGAGTGCTTGATTCCATCAATTATTTTGCATTATTTGGATTGCATTACTCATGGTAGTTTATGAATTCATATCTATTTTATATTTTATCTCAAAAATCCATAAAACTCATTATGTACCAAGAAATTAAAAAAAAAATCAGTCCTTAAATTATGGTCTGTTTGTGTCCCCTTTGCCTAGTCATCTCGTTATTCATGATGACAGTAACTGGAGGGCATGGGGCAGACTACTGAATCACCTGATTATGTAGCCAAAGAAAGCCCGGAGGTAAAACCTCTGTTATCGGAATAAATTGAGATTTTTCTGCCAACTAATGGCTGGTGAAGCTTGCGGTAATAATAGTTTCTGTTAGCCGATGTGTTATGGAAGCCAATTACTCTTTGCTGGGATAAAGTAAGCTTTGAGTAAGCAGATTCAGGTGCCTCTGTTGCAAGTAACATGTATTACTCATTGGAGGTGCGAGCGTATCTGTTGTGGGTAATTATAAAGTATTTTCGAGAAGTGACCTATTTAGACCAGGATTTGTGTTCACTCCTATTCCTAAGATGCGCCAGCAAATGTAATTGGTTGGCTTTAGGAGTTAAAATACTTCCTTCTGTATTTTCTGCTTCGGATGCTGAATATAATGAAGCCTACTGTAGTGGGTATGGAAAGTCATTGAAAACACGTTGTGTGCTCTGCAGTAAGTCTGTGGGAGCAGTGGACTAGCAGTACTGTGATCCAAAGCTTGACTCAATTGGAGAGGGATCCTGATCTGGTAAATTGTGCCAGTGAATTCTTTCTCTGTTGCCATGGGCAGGGGACTCTTACCCTGCTGAATGTGCAACTCATACCATTTGAAAGGAATACATTCATTGACACAGTTAGTGCCCAAACTGATTTCAGTGTGATCACAGATGGAACAATGTAATGAAAATTATGACTGCATGTCACAGCTTTTATCCATTGCCTTACGCACAGGATAAATGGGTCTTGATCATACCAAGAAGTTTTACCCTCTGTTAAGAAGATGTGATTACTGTATTGCTATGTTGCTTTGGTTTCTCAAACACTAGTTTAGATAGTGCCGTGTGCTTCCAAATAGGTAATCTGTACTACGCTAGTTCTAGTTGCTTAACATCAGCCTTCGAATGGATTGATCCTGCCCTTTGAAAAATGGTTAAGTCAAGAAAATGTGCTTACAAGTAGCAATTCCTAGATGGAACCAACGTGTGAATCTGGCTGTCAGAGAACTTCTCTGGTGTCTTTTGCAAAGGTCAGCTGCTGAAGACGGGGGACAGACTTTCAGCTCACAATCCCACAAACTCTCTCTCTGGGGAGTCCAACGTAGCACTCGAGCACATTCATAACTTTAAGCAAGTGAGTGGTCTCACAGGCTTCAGTGACATTCAAGCTGGGTATTTGCTGTTCAAGCCTTGAGGATGCCCAGCTGAGTGTTTCTTGGTTAACCAGCCTGGTTAAGTCCAGAGAGCAGGCTGGAAGGGGGAAGGCAGGCATGTGGGTAGGAATATACAATGCTGTCCTGTCGTGGGTATTCTGTTTGGCTCAGCCTGTGGGGCTGTGTGGTCAGTAGGAGCCTTAACATTACTCGGAAGCAGAAATAAGTTTGCTGTAGAAAGAGATGCTGAAGCCTGGCTGGGTCTGGTTTTTCTTAGACATGCCTTCTGCTCCCCAAGCACGCTCCCTGTTATGGTAGCATATTGGGAGTGCATGTGGCAGAGGTAGGTGTTTAGGTGGTATTCCCCTGAACTGACTGGCCCTCAGGCAGGTGAATGAGCATGCTGTAGCTGTGATCCAAAGCCTGCAGCAGTACAGGGTCGGGGCCAGAGCCCTATGGCAGGAGCCAGATCTTGGGCTGCCCAGGGCTCCGACACAGCTGGGAAAAGAGCCCTGCCAGGTGGCGGGGGACGGGGGGCAGGGGAGCAGAGATGGTGCCTGCAGCAGGCGCTTGGGGGTCAGGGGGAGGGGACCCCCCTTTTTCTGACAAATTCTCTCTCTTGTGTCCAGTCAGGTGCCCACAGTGCCGAACCAGGGAGTTCCAACCTATGATCACAAATTATATTTTTGTGTCTTGTAGCACATTCACGTTCCTTAGTCAGGTAAGGATGACGGAGTTATTTATTCAGCAAGTTTCGTAATGAGCAATTAGGGTACAAAGCCACTGTTCATCACATCTGGCAGTTTTTGAGTTGGCTCAGTCTTGGTTAGTAGGATTTGTGCAGAAGTTAAGCTGCTACTTATGTATTGAGTTGAGAACTAAGTGAACTTCTCTTTGGGGGCCAAATTCTGCCAAACTCCCATGAATTCATCACTAGAAATATCCACCATCCTGGTGTTTAGTAAGTAGGGTTTTTAGTCAAATTACTAGGTGTTTGGTGACAAAACAAGGGCTGAAACCTCAGTGATTTAGGTTTTGTCATACACATTTTGGAACTCCTGAGTCTGCATACGGAGTTTTTGGTTTTTATTGGAGATCAGGGCAGCTCGTATTTTGAAGAGCTCGTGCTGATGTGCATGTGTACTCCTATGCATGTAATGTCAGGCATATATGTCCATCTTAGTCCGCACTGAATTCAGAATAATAATGCACTTCAGGTGGAAATACAGTGAAACATAGGTGAGAGTCTTGTGGATCACTGTCCATGACTATGTGTAAGACATCTTGAATCTTTGGTTGGAACACAATTAAAGGTCCTGGGACACATTTCATCATCAGAGGAGAGACTTTTTGTCTGGCCACAAGGAAGTATGGTGTGTTGTAATGAAACAGCAGCAGAGCAGTTAGGCTACAGAGGACAGTCCCTTTACTTCAGCTGTAAATAGCAGCCAATGATTAGCGTACAACTGTTCCTTTGGACGATGCTTTGGCTCCAAGGCTTAGCTTTTGCACCCACAAGATACAGGTGATTAGACAAAAGTCTCTTAGCTTCAGCAGAATAAAAATGTTTTCTGCCATTGTTTTAGTTCATGGTAGCTTGCATCAAAGTTATTCGTGCGCAGCGTCAGTAGATAACGGTGTAATCATAGAATGCTAGGACTGGAAGGCACCTGGGGAGGTCATTGAGTCCAGCCCCCTGCCCTGAAGGCAGGACCAAGTACTGTCTAGACCATCCCTGATAGACATTTATCTGACCTGTTCTTAAATATCTCCAGAGATGGAGATTCCACAACCTCCCTAAGCAATTTATTCCAGTGTTTGACCACCTTGACAGTTAGGAACTTTTTTCTAATGTCCAACCTAAACCTCCGTTGCTGCAGTTAAGCCCATTGCTTCTTGTTCTATCCTCAGAGGCCACGAAGAACAACTTTTCTCCCTCCTCCTTACAATACCCTTTTAGATACCTGAAAACTGCTATCTTGTCCCCCCCGCAGTCTTCTTTTTTCCAAACTAAACAAGCCCAATTCTTTCAGCCTTTCTTCATTGGTCATGTTCTGTAGACCTTTGATCATTTTTGTTGCTCTTTTCTGGACCCTTTCCAATTTCTTCACATCTTTCTTGAAATGTGGTGCCTGGAACGGGACACAGTACTCCAACTGAGGCCTAACCAGCGCAGAGTATGATGTTACACACTGAACCATGGAACACCCAGGTTCTTTGGCATTTTGAAGGTTTGGAGGAGGGCGGATGTTTTCAGAGCCAAGGGCCATTCATATAATACATGCATCAACTTGTGCCATGGCATAAAACCAGATGAGCTTCTCAAGCGCTGCCTGTTTTTAATGTGTCTTTTTTTTATGTTGAGCAGGTGGGCAACAGGAAAAACATGCTCTCAAGGGCCGTGTCTACGCTAGACCCAAACTTCGAAATGGCCATGTAAATCTGCTCATAGGAATAAGGGGACTTCGAAGTAGGCGGGGTCCTTTCGAAAAGGAGCCCCATTGGGACGAGCTGCACGGCGGTGAGTCGCGTCAATTTCGAAGTGCCGCGACCGCCCGCATGCTAATGAGGCACTGAATATGTATTTCAGTGCTTCATTAGTAAACTTAGAAATGGCCATTTACATGGCCATTTCGAAGTTTGAGGCTAGTGTAGACATAGCCAAGGAGTGTTTAAACTAGATTTTGCAAAACATAGTACTAAATTGCCAACAGAATAAGGTTTTGTGTTAGGCTGTTTGTGGGTTCCTTAGTGATGCTGAATTCACTCCACAGTTAGTCCCGTGATGTTCAGTGGGAATGAAGTACTACTCTGTGTCACAGCAGCAGAATCTGATCTATTGTACTCTGGGCACAGAATTCTGGTTTCAAGCATCTGAAGCTTTTATGAAAGTGATCGTCCAGGCTTACTGCCTTTTGCCATCATTGCCTTCATATCAATTACACTCTCTCTCCTGCTCTCATTTGCTCTTTGAGAAGAGTCTTGGTATAATTCCTGCCTGGTAGATGACTGGGGTGTGTACATCTTATCATCACTTTACATAGTGATTTCAGATTATGTATCCAGGGTCTGAAGATGGATGCAAATGGTCGCATATTTTATTCTGTAATTTGCAGATGAAAAAAATAACTGATTCTCCAGCCATCATTGGATGGTGCAGGGATCACAGGAAATTGGTATTCATTTAGAAGTTCCAATTAAAATTGCAGTGATGCCTCATCTAAAATGTCTTAGAAGCATCATGTTTGTTACTTTTTCAGCATGTATGTGCATAATACAAAGAAAAAAACCATATCATTTTGACAACGCTGTTTGTCCTAGAGCTGTTTTATTAGTAGGTATTTTCACCACATTAATGATACTGTTTTCATTCTCTTTTAAAACCCACTGTGACATATTCTGTGGTTTTTTTTCTATGCTGGATTAAATGCTGACCTGTCATCTTTTTGGTTTTGACTTATGGCAAACTCTTAGAAGTTAAATAATAAATTCTTGGTAACTTGGAAATTTAGGATTATTTAAACCTTTCTTGACTTATTTTGTAATATTCCCATCATTCCATTATGGAGAAATTACTGATCTGCATAGACAATTCTTTACCTCCCTGCCACACAATCCTTGGGTCTGGAAGGAACCTGAGGAGGTCATCAAGTCTGGCTCCCTGCCCAAAGTGGGACAAACCTTAACTATACCCTTCCTGCAAATATATGATTAAAAACTACAACAGTTTATAATTTCATCATGCTGGCTTTGAGGGGGCATTGCTTTAAGGTGTCAAATATAATCCTTCTATATTGTTGGTGTTATCAGGCTGATGTCCAATACGCTATGATGCACCCATTAAATATAACACTTCCTGATTATGAGGTTTAAATGTCACATTCTTTTACTCAGTATGTGGATAGATGCATTGGGAATTTTCTGGCATATAGCATTCCAAAGAGCCTACGAAAGTTGTGTGTCACTTCAGCTGAAGAAGGTTCTTGGTTAAATTTCAGAAAAGGCCACATAACGAGAATATTGTTTGAGTGTCACAAACAAAACATGGATTAATGTGATACTCACAACTAGACAGTAGGATCCTAGAGTAGGGCATGGAATGGTTGTCATTTGTGTTATCTACTATGTAAGAGTATCTTGCATTGCCATTTTTTCTCTGTTCTAAATGGCAGTTCTATAGCAATGGTGTGGTAACATTTGGCTTTGACTTTTTAATGGGTATCACATGCTTTACTCACCACGTGCATGTGTATGTCTACATGACAGAAAAGTCTGCTTGGTGGCTTGCTGTCATGTGAAAGAACTTGGCTCAGTAAGATCAGCTTGCTTTATGAACCAGCAGCTGTTGGGACTGTTTCAGTGCTGATGCTAGCATCTTTGCCTCTACGGAAGAATGATCAGTTGGTATGGAATTGAGGGCTCCTTCTAGCAGTTGCTGTCTGTTTTGAGTGCAAGCAGAAGTATGTTGAAGGAGGAGAATGTAAGAATAGGATAGTTAGCCCAGTATCCTGTCTTCTGACTGTGGCCAATGCCGGATGCTTCAGAGGGAATGAATGGAGCAGGACACTTACTGAGTGATTCGTCTCCTGTCATCCTCTCTCAACTTCTATCTGGTCAGAGGCTTAGCAATTGTTCTGTGTGTTTTTGCTCCATGCCATCTTGGCTAACAGCTGTGAATGGACTTTCCTTCACTAACTTATCTAATTCTATTCTTTTCATCCCATTTATATTTTTGGCCTTCACTACATTCCATGGTGAGAAGTTCCAGAGGTTGACTGTATGTTGTGTGAACAGGTATTTCCTTGTGTATCAAGTATCAGAGAGGTAGCCATGTTAGTCTGTATCTTTGAGAACAACAAGAAGTCCTGTGACACCTCATAGACTAACAGATATTTTGCAGCATAAGCTTTCCTGGGCAAAGACCTGCTTCATCAGATGCATGAGTGGGCACAGGTGCAAGGGGCAGGCCTGAGGGGGCGCAGTGCCACAGGACTTCTTGTTGTTCCTCGTGAGTGCATGGTGTGTTTTATTTTTTTTGAAAAGCATGTTGTCTATTAATGTCATAGAATCACAGAATACTAGAATGGAAGGAACCTCAAGTGGTCATCAAGTCCAGTCCCCCGCCACCACAGCAGGACCAAGCACCATTTAGATCACCCCTGTTATGTATTTATCCAGCCTGTCCTTAAATATTCTGATGATGGAGATTCTAAACCCACCCTAGGCAATTTATTCCAGTACTTAACCACCCTGACAGTTAGGAAATTTTTCCTAATGTCCAATCTAAACCTCCCTTGCTACAATGTGAGCCCATTGTTTTCAGAGGCTGAAGAGAATAATTTTTCTCCCTCCTTCTTGTACATAAGAACATAAGAATGGCCATACTGGGTCAGACCAAAGGTCCATCCAGCCCAGCATCCCATCTGCCGACGGTGGCCAATGCCAAGTGCCCCAGAGAAGGAGAACAGAAGACAATGATCAAGTGATTTATCTCCTGCCATCCATCTCTTGCCCTTGTTCTGAAGGCTAGGGGCACCATACTTTATCCCTGGCTAATAGCCATTTATGGACCTAACCTGCAAAAATTTATCAAGCTCTTTTTTAAACCCTAATAGAGTCCTGGCCTTCACAGCCTCCTCGGGCAAGGAGTTCCACAGGTTGACTGTGCGCTGTGTGAAGAAGAATTTCCTTTTATTAGTTTTGAACCTACTACCCATCAATTTCATTTGGTGTCCCCTAGTTCTTGTATTATGGGAAAAGGTAAATAATTTTTCTATATTCACTTTCTCCACACCATTCATGATTTTATATACCTCTATCATATCGCCCCTCAATCGCCTCTTTTCCAAACTGAAAAGTCCCAGTCTCTCTAGCCTCTCCCCATATGGGACCCGTTCCAAGCCCCTAATCATCTTAGTCGCCCTTTTCTGAACCTTTTCTAATGCCAATATATCTTTTTTGAGGTGAGGAGACCACATCTGCACGCAGTACTCAACATCTTTTTAGGTACTTGAAGTTGTAACATCTTTTTAGGTACTTGAAAGCTAATATGATGTCCCCACTCAACCTTTTTTCTAAACTAAACAAACCCAGTTCTTTTAATCTTCCCTCATAGGTCGTATTTTCTAGCCCTTTCTGTGACCTCTTGTTCTTGTAGTATGTGAAGAGGTAAATAACAAGGTCATGTTCTAGTCACTTTCTCCACACCCTTTGTGATTGTGTATACCTTTTCAACATCCCACCATAGTTGTCTCTTTTTTCTAAGCTGAACAGTTGGAGAGGAATTCAACTGGAGGAAAAAAGTAAGTGAATCAGTTTCTGAAAAACTTAAGCATGTGAGAATCAACCAATCTCTTGTCTCAGAGAGATAGGCAGGCTCTTTGCCATAGTCTGTTTAGAGAGAGAAAACTCAAGCTCTGAGACTCTGCATCTGATGCAAAGCAAAAATCTGTTTGAAAGTCGGGTGGTGCAGTTTATCAAGAAATCAGTGTGCCTAATTTTTTTAAAAAATTCCATAGCTTAACTGTGTATTCCCTGAACCACTAACACTCTGGTGTTGAGTGGGCATTCTACACTCTTGTACAGGTAGGAAGACAATGCAATCGTACAAGTAATCTGCCTCTATGCTTGCTAAAATTAGTGCTGTTTTAGCTCCTAGAGGTCCGTGGGAGGGACCCAGGCCCCATTATGTTAGATGTACAGTACAAATGGGGTGGAAACAGTCCATGGCCTTTGAGAGTTTTCATAAAGCAGATACACGATATAAACATCTGACAGGTAAAAGCCATGTCTCTGGCTGCACTGATTATTTGTTGTTGGTTTCTGGGTGGGGGGAGGGGCTAGTGGTTAAGAGTGACAATGTGAAATCTCATTAATTTGTACAAAAATCTAGAGCTGAAGGGAAAGAGGAGCCAGGAATACTAAAAAGAGAGAGACCTCACTGAGAAATGCTGGCCAAACAGCTGTTCGTGCCTCCTATTTAGTGTGAATGGAAGACACAGCTCTGAGTGCAGCTGCTACCTAGCATTTTGTAACAGACTGGGCTGAGGATTACCAGATGGTTAACTGTGATTAACTTGTCTCCATGGAGCGTGGCTGAGGGAGAAATGAAATATCTTAAATGTGATGAACATGCTAGGTACACAGTGTGGTTTTTTTTTTAAGATAATGAATGTGCCAGATTTGTTTACACGCATTTCAAATAAAATATGGCTGCTAGTTTGACTTAAGACAGACATCTTTACTAAATACTCTGTTGCAAAACCTTGCTCTTTTGATGGTAGGTGTGACTAATTTTTTTTTCAAATGCTGTGATACATTAGAAAATTGGTTGACAGAATGTTGATTCTTCAATGCCTAAATGAATTGCACAGATGGGAGTCAAAGTGCCGCTTTTCCTTATGTTAACACCCCTGCCACAGTTACGTAGAAATTAAAATTCAGTTTGGAATGTCTATATTTCTTTAACTGCTACATAATAATAAAATGGACACCTGGAAAAAAGGAATACAGATAAACACATGATGGTGGCCATATGTGCCCGGTAGCTTTTTACATCAAAGGGAACGTACAGCTCTAATTACAAATTCAGATGTCTGGGTTTTTTTTTCCAAACTCCCCTCCTTATTTGGCTGGCAAGTCGTAGATGTAATCTGAGGGGGTGTAGGAAAAACTGGGGGAGACCCCAAATAGTATTGCACTAAGAAACTTTTGCATTAAGCTAGACTTTTTTGCCAAGAGGACCTGAGACTGGGGTGAGGGATGAAACATTCAGATGGGCTGACCAGATGTCCTGATGGTGTAGGGCTAGTCCCATGACCTTCAGGGTGTTGTCCTTGGTGTCTCTTCCCCACCCCCACATGCATCTGATTTTTCCCACTTGGTCTCTGGTCACTGTGGGTACAAAGGTGTTTTAACCACACAGGTGAGGATCTGGGTCAGTGTTTTGCTAACTCTGGAGAAGAGAACCATCCACTTCCCTCTGCCTGGAAAGCAGGGGTGCTGAACGTCATTGACCCAAACTGTAAAGCCTGTATGTGATGCTTCAAACAAGAGGATACAGCAGTATCTGTCCCCAGCACCCCAAGTTCCAGCACTTATTCTGGAAGGAGCTGGAACTCTAGAAGCACACTTTTGAGACATAGTGGGGTACAATCCAAATGTGTGAGTAGCAATCACCCATGGCCTGCGATGGGTGCTTTTTACAGTGCCTGGCTGCTGTAGCCTCCAGTCTGCATTGCTCACAAACAGCCTCCTGCACCTAAATCACTCCCAGCTAGGTCTGCATGTGCTGCAGCCAGCTGCACTTAGCTCTGCCCAGCCTTGGTTCTGCTGCAGGGTGTCCCTCACGCTCCCAGTCCAAGCTCTTTCCCCAGAGCAGGTTAGGAAGTCAGCTGCAGTAGTTCATCCTTTTCTCTTCCAAGGCAATTAAATTGAAGACCATCAGCTTACTACCTAGGCTACGTTCAGATGGAAAAGTAACCAAGGTTCCTGTCTGCTCTCTGGACATTCCCTACTGTGGCCCTTTGTTTGCTCCTGTGGGTTGCCTGGACTTTCAGTTCTGTTTATATTGGGCATTTCACCTCTTTGTAGATGAGTAGGTTTGTTGGCTCTCCTTAAACGTGGTTCCAGACAGAGTTTTCTAACCAGGCTTTGTCAGCCCGTGTGGATGTGAAGGGGAAGCCATGACACAATGTGTAGCACAAAGGTCCCATCTCCGTTGAGGGTGAACAGATTAGCTATGTGATGCAGGCCTTGGTCAGGAGGATATTCATAGACTCATCAGAGTCTCTTCTGTGCATGTGGACGTGGGTTGGGGGCAGCAGGATTGGCAGGTTTGTATAATTTTGGGGGGTGCCCAGAATGGTTCCAGGTCCCTCCACCTACCTCATAAGTTGATATGTGTTTTAAAATGACAGACATAGACTGGAAACCTCCTTCCACCCAACACACAACACCAGGTGCCCTATGCTCAGGTCACGTCCCCACCTGGGCTGTGCTGAGGCATCAGCAGCTGTGTTCTCCTCGATTTCCTTGTGCACCCTGGGGCTGCTGGAGGGGAAGGAGCAGCAGCTGAGTGTAGGGGTGAACAGCAACATCAGCTGTTTTGTGCCTCAGGGTGGGGCAGTTTCCCCATGTGGTTGCATGAGAGAGTGCAGAAGGTGCAAGGGGTGGCCTGAGGGGGCACAGTGCTTGGTTTAGGATCACAGGAGGGAGGTGCAGACATTAGGGGCAAAGGAGCCGAAGTGCAGGGAGGGAGGTACAGGGGTTGGGGGAGGGGTAGTATAGAGCACCTATTGGGGACCAGGGCCAATGTGGGGTACCACAGCCACAGGGTCCAGGGGCACCAAAATGCAAACATGCCTAGGGCACCATTTTACCTGAGCCCAAACCTGTACAAGAAGCCTCCTTAGGCAGCAGGTCAGGTGCAAGGTTTATCCTCTTACTATCCTGGGGCGTAGAGGTGGGACATCTGAGAGGGAGGGCTGCCAATCATGTCACATCCTCCTCCCGGCTTCCTTTCTGTGGCACTGATCCTTGTCAAGTCCTTTGCAGCTCTGCATGCAGCAGCTTTCAAACTCTGAGAGACCCAGGCCTCTGGACATTGCTAGAGCTGAGCACCAAGCTCTGAATATTCATGAGGCTGGGGCACCAGTTGCCCATGCAACATGCAGTCTATGGGTGGCATTGGTTGGTAGGTAGGGCATGAGACTGAAAACACAATACCCAGCTGTGCTGTTGACCAGCTGGGCAACTTACACTCTCTATCTGTCTCTCTTCCCACCTTTGTCTTTAAATGTAGACATTCAGGATAGGATCTGTCTCGTATCATGTGTTTGTAGGGTGCTGCGTACAGTGAGACCCCAGTCTCAGGATAGGCTTCTGTCTGTTCCTTTAACACAAATACCAGATGGTGCTTGCCTGCTGCCTGCCTTGTCTTTCATTACTCTTAAGTAACACACCAAGGGAACAGTGTGAGGAGACAACTGCAGGTAACTAAGAAGAGAAACTGCTGATTTTGAAAATAGTACCATGCTGGGGCTTCTGAAAACCAGTAGTAACCATAATTAATTTAGAAACTTGAAGATAAATATTGTATTTGAAGCAATGTAATATCTCCAGCTTAGGTTAGTCAGAGCAGTTAATTGTGTGTTTTTCTCAGAATTGTACATTTTTTTTATGTCTTTTGTATTTATTTGTGAAGTAAATTACAAATATGTTGACATGATTAAATTGTGAGTAACACCAGTGCATCGCCTTATATTTGAATATGGATCAAATTACGTGGCACGGCTTTATTGTCATACTTGCAGTTTCCTCAAAAACATCACTGTTACATTTGAGGCTGACAGATGACTTTCAGTGCTTTGGTTAATCACATACAGTCACTCTGTAAGAGTGCTGACTCAGGCTTGCAACGCTTTTTTGTTTTGTTTTTTTTGGGATTTTTGCGTTAATGTGTGGGAATAACACAGAACAGCCAGTGCAGTTGTACAGTAGAACCAGTTAAATATTCTCAACAGCGGGAAGGCACAGATGTTCAAACAGGCCTGCAAATTCTTCAGTTTTTTAGCATCGTTCATCCAAGAGGTTTGAAGCACACTGCAAAGAGTGATGAAATAAGCTTCACAGTACACCAATATGCTTGGTCCCTACTATTCCTATGTCACAGATGGAGAAATCGAGGCACTGAGATTTTGACTTTCCCAGCTGATGTAGGAGAGTGCTGAGAATAAGTTTTTTCTCCTGACTCTAGCTAAGGTTTCTGATGTAATCTATAGTACTGACAAGTGTTTGTTGATGGATTTTCTTGTGCTGTTGTGATGGCAGCCACCTTGTGTTACCCAAATGTTAGCAACGCTTTTGCATTTATATTTGAACTTTAAGGTTTCATAATTAGCCTGGAATACTTGCAAGATTCTGAGTTTGTGTTGTGTTGGTGGGAATGCAGGCAACTGTTAGAATTCTGACTCAGCCTCTGAACTTCGGTGGCTGCAGTGCATTTCAAGTTTGAGCCAAGCTAGTCAGAATAGAAAATGTATAGAGAATGTAAGGCAAGTTGAATGTTACTTCCCCTACCACTGGCTTGTCTGAACCTTCCCTGCCTCCCCACAGTCCTCAAATCAGGAGGAGCAAGTAAGGTTTACTTAGGAGAAGTAAATGTGAGGCATAACTGTAATTGTACCATGTTTTGATGCAAAATTCAGTGGTAGAAATCTCTTTTCTGTTTGTTCATGAGACTCTCTCCTCGTGAAGTAGCAAGGGTTTTTAGGGAAAAAAAAGTCATTTGTTCCCTCCTTAACAGGGAGAAAACCCCGGGACCATTTTTTCCATCTTCTCTAAACTTTAAAATATTTATGTGAACCTAACCTTCATTTAAAAGCTGTTGACGTCGGAGTTCTGGACTCTCATTTCATGTCTTTTGCTGTCTGTGTTGCTTTCAGTACTTCACAGCACCGCACCAATACTGTAAAGAAATCCACAAAACATCTTTTGCCCTCTGCATACTTCTCTAGATAGACAAGTCCACCACTAGATTGAATATGAAGACCAGGGAGGCAATAGGTGCAAAACTGAAGGCACAGCTAAAGGAAGATAAGAAATGATGTGCTCAGAAACGTGTATGAGGAAACATGAATTGTAACTGAGTGTTGTCTGAAATGGGAGCCTCGGAATACCGCATACAACTTGCTGATGATGCTGTCAAAGATTAGACTGGGGGGAAAGGGGGAAATTCTGGTGTTTCCTGAGACCAAAGGGTAGATAAGAACTTCTCAGGTATGATCATTCTAAATGTCCTAGAAGTGACTGTTCAGCACTGTTTAAACAATATTGAAAAAGCAAGTGCCTAATACATCCCTCCAGCCTATTGTAGCAGTTAAAAAAAATCTTCCACAGTCAACCGTCAATCAGCCTCTTATTTGGTTGATTGAAGGAGGATTGAGGGCCTAGCACTGCTGTAACACTTAGTAGAATTTTCAGGAAATTGTCTCTCGACATCTGCATCCAATTAACATAAGAATGTTTAAATTTGCACTGAGCATGAGGGGGACTGATCAAAACATAGCATGTGTTTTGCACAAAAAGAGACTGCAGCGAGGCACTAAATTTACAAAAGCAACTTGAGGGAAGTTTCAGAGACTTGACAGATTACAGGCTGATGACAGTATTGTCACAGTCTCTGTAGAAAATATGGCTTGATCTGCTTAATGGCAAGGAACAATGGAACCACAGAAGGACAGAATCAAAAAGTGATTCAGAGAAACTTTGGAATCTCTCCTTTCCTTAGCCTGCTTGACTGTTCCCAAATATAAAGGCTCACAAATTGAGCTTGAAATAAGGAGAGGTTGAAACATAGAATCATAGGATAAAGAACTGGAAGGGACCTCAAGAGGTCATGGAGTCCCCTGTTCTTACAGCAGGACATGTCAGGGCTGATGTTAATTTCAGTTTATCATGCTAACGCTGCTTTTAATTTAGCACAAAATGAGCCCTTTGGAAATTGAGTTAACAGGATCTTGTACCTTTGTTAACTTCAAGGCCTGACGCTACCCATGTAATCCCATTGTGATCACACGTGGACTTGCAAACTGCTCTTAGAAGCACTTCAGGGTGTGATTCTGCAAAAGCATATAGCATTTATCTTTTTCACATTTAAGTCAAAGGAAATTTCAGTATTGACTTCAGTACTGTTCAGATAGCACCTAGCACACAGTAGCCTTATTCTAGGTTGGTCTTCAGACATTCGTGTGATAAACATGATTCATAATAATGAAAGCAGAGTTTAGTCAATGCTTCTAAAAGTAACACATTAGGTAGTGAATATTCCTAGCTCATAACGAGCAACTTTGGGTTCCCAAGTGTCTTTCATGGCAAACCACCTGTATCTCAGACTATTAAAATACTAAGATTTTAATTGCATTTTCATAAATCAGGTGGTATGAGTAGCAATTAGTAGGGCTAGGACTCAGTGGCCACAGAAATCATGATTCAGAATAAAATCAGGGAAATCTTGGAAATGGCTGTGTCTGCCCCACGCTGGGCTCTTATGAGTTACTAGAGCCCTAGGGAGGCTGTGCAGCAGGCAGCCAATCACAGAAGGTTTTACAGGAATAGTCAATTAAGGCAAGACTGGCCTATAAAAGAAGGGCAGCAGAGTAGAGCCACTTC
The DNA here is from genome assembly GCF_033958435.1 of Carettochelys insculpta. Taxonomy (NCBI): domain Eukaryota; kingdom Metazoa; phylum Chordata; order Testudines; family Carettochelyidae; genus Carettochelys; species Carettochelys insculpta. The sequence continues at coordinate 45,132,074 of NC_134147.1, read as the reverse complement.
AGTCATTCCTTGGGCCTTGAGGAGGGAGGAAGACTGGCTGCCTTGCTGGCGGAGGGCAGCACACATTTTGGACAGAGCAGTGCTGCAGGGAGAAACGCAGGGAGCTAACAGTGCCTGCAGGGATCTCCAGGCTGCAGTCCCAAGACAAGGGCAGAGAGGGTGCTGGGGCCATGGGAAGACAGCCCAAGGAAAGGTACCGAGAGGAGTTGTAGGTGATGCAGTGTGTGGCAGCCATCTTATAGGCTCCCTGGATTGGGACCTAGAGTGATGAATGGGCTTGGTTCCTCCCCCTCCATCCTCCAACCCCCCGATTGAGGCAGTGGCTGGGCTGAGGGACTGTGATACTGTCTCCCAGAAGGGGGACGTGGAGTGTGGCACAGCTGGAGGGCTTGTCATGAAGAGGAAGTCACGGTCCTCGGAGTGACGTGTCCAGGAGCAGAAGCAGTGGCTGCGAGGCACCCCCGAGGAGGTGGCGCACAGGTGAACAGAGCTAATCTCTAGGATAGCCAGCATGGGGTGTCCCAGTCAAACCCCTTCACAGGCTGTGAAAAGCCACATTGGATTAGGCCCCCAAACTGAGGGGCTTCGCAAGTTGGAGCGTGGGGCCACAGCGCCATCCAGGTTCGGTCCATACACACCTCTGCTGTGTCTCTGCGCTCCAGATAGCAGCCCTTGGAGCAGGGAGATGGGCACCCTATGGGATAGGAGTCACCAGTGGTGGGTGCAGGAGGGAGAGAGAAGGTGGGACAGGCTCACTTTTCACTCCCCTCCATCCCCTGAGTGACCTTCGAGGTTGTTTTAGTTCCACGCCCCTCTGTCATGTATTACAAGTTTCTGTGCCAAAGCCATACCTTTAGCCATAAAGGACGTTGTCTTAAGCTCTTGTAAACATAGATACATGGCTGTAGTGTGTCAGCACAGCCGTTACTGATGTCTCTCCTGTTTGGTTTTAAATTGTACACAAATCCATGTTAATAAAATGCCACTGAATCTGCCCTTGAAGGTAAGTTTCTGTCGTTTTGATGTCATTTGCTATTGAGCATTGTAAATACCAGCAGAAATGAAAAGCCATTTATAGCACATTTCCTCTGTGTTTTATTCTATCGGATCTGATGTTAGGTGGGCCTTGTACAGTGCCCGAGATTTATTTCTCTTTAATTTGAAATTAAAATGATACGTAGAGTATAGTTTAATTTAAATACTGTTCTATATATTAGTGAAAGCTTAACAGCTTAAAAATTAGCTAGCTCTATGCAGAAAGCAGATACATGTGACTGTTTTTATTTACTGAATTTCATCCTTTGAAAGACACCAGCATCCAAAATTTTCTTAAATATTTTTCATCTAACTTTTTTACCAGTAGCATTAAAAATCCATCAGCTCCATGTCATTTCATGCTGGGCAGTTCATTTTCATGACAGTTTGCTTGTAGTGTTTCTGGGCAGAGGTTTCCCCCAACACCATCACCAGAGTAGAAATGGATTTGCGCTTCTTAGCGCAAGGACCAGTGCAGAATTGAGGGTAACAGTTCACCATAAATTGCAACTATCTGGCAAAATGTCATGTGACTAGGGTGTCCAGGATTCTAAACCCCTAAATTGGTCTCCAAGAGCATGTAATCAATTAATTTTCCAGCCAAAACTGATAAATGGGTGTTTCTTAGCAGCAGTGAATCTCATCCGAAGCAAAACACGTTTACTAGTCAGAACATGGAAATCCAACCTGGCTCCAGTTTATTTATGCTGGCGGAATAAAGGTTTGGATTAATAAAATAACATCATTCTTAGTTCATATTTAGAGCCTCTCCAGTTCAGTTCTAAATTTGCTTTTACCCAAAGTAAAGTTCAACTGGTGCCTAAATTGTGTGGACGTTCTTAGTGTATCTCGCCTCAGCTCATTCAGTTACACGACATCCTCTTAAAAGTGCATTTAAAAGTGACTTTTGAAACTTCTGTCCCATGTTTGTAGGTAATGAACACTGATCTTATGGTCCTGCCCTGATCCTTTCCTATATCAAAATTTAAGTGGAACAAATCAGAAGCTTTGTGCCATGTGGCCAGCTTGTGTGGTGGCAGGGTTTTGTCCTAATTTTAGTAGTAATGGTGACAGGGTCAATGTAAATTCCAGATTTTCTTGATCTATACTAACAACAAGCAGTCCTGTGTCACCTTAGAGACTAACAAATTTATTAGATCATGAGTTTACATGGATAAAATCCACTTCCTCAGATGAATGAGGTAGAAGATCATCTGAAGAAGTGAGTTTTACCTATGAAAGCTCAGGACCTAATAAATTAGTTAGCCCCTGAGGTGCTACAGCACTGCTTGTTGTTTGTGAAGCTATAGACTGACACAGCCACCTTTTGAGCCTGTTGATCTGCATTGGCCCACCTATACAGAATGGGGATTCAGTAGGAACACACCTTGTTGGTTTTAAAGCTAGACAGACAGTACAATTCTTGGGGATATAGCATATCTCAGCAGACAATCCTGTCAGAGTTATAGTTGGGAAATAACTTCAGGGGCTGCCTTTTGCAGCAAATTATTCAACATTTTGATCGGTAATGCTCAAAAACATTAATCTGTTTTGACATCTCTGTCCTTTATGGTGAAGCCCTTGTAAACAGCTAATGCTTTACCAAGCTACATCATTTCAAGTCATGTTCATAGTGCATTCCTCAACCAATGCAGTGTAGGCACAGGCTTCGGATGATTAGACCCTTGGAAATTTTAAAGCAGCTTTCTGGCATGGGTATGAATTGCCTTTGGGGAAGGGATCCAGATCACATTGCTTAACCAGTCTGCTTGAGCAATGGCATGAACCCCAGAAGAAGGCACGGATTCAAACTATTGTCAAGATTTGTAAATTAGCAGCTTTAGCAAGGAGGGAAAGGTGCATTAGATGGACTATCCCACGTGCAAAGGTGGGATTTGCAAAAGCTCTGAGAGTCTGGTGTCCGGCTCTCCCTGAAAGCACTTGGGGAGTTAGGCCCTTCACACTTGTTGCTGACTTCGAAACTTTTATGCCAGACTCTGCTGTGGACTGTTTAGTATGGGAGTCCTCATCCCTAATCATAGGCCCATGTGTTTTCCACACTTGCAGGGCTGTGAGATGGAAGCGGATGCAGCCTGTTTCGAGCTCGGAACATGCCTTTCCTTCCCAGTGCTGTAGTCCTTCCGGCAGTCAATGTTCCCATTGTTGGAGAGGTTGGCTTTCTGCCCTCCCCAGCCCTTCATGTAAAATATCTTCTGCAGTTTCACAATAAGGCTCCTGTTTAACTCTGCAAAACAGCATTGTTCAGTACACTGATACGTAGTACATGTGGCCTGATTTGCGTCCCTGGGCGTGGACACCATATTTAAGCACATCTGTAAAATCAAGCTGACTAACTCTGAGGCGCTGAGCACCCAAACTTAAAAATGTCACTTGTGGGTTTCAGAGCCTATCCCCAGGAGCGCTGTTGTTCCCCTGTGGATTTCGTGTTCAAATCTACCAACAGGATGTGGGAAAAGGGAGCAGTTGCCCTGGGGCCTGGCAATTAAAAAGGGCCCAGAGCTCCCAGCTGCCGCCACTGCTACCATGGAAGCCCCCAGCCCTTTAAATCACTGCTGGAGCACCCCACAGCATGCTGTGGGCGGCTCTGAGAACTGGCTGAAAGTTGGGGTCCATCGTGCCATGCTCTGGGTGGCACTGAGGGCAGGCTGCCCCAGACACTCCCCTTCTCCCTGAGGCCCTGCGCCATCCAGAAGCGCAGAACCATCTCCTTCCTCACGCAGCAGCCTGGCAAATCTATGGCCCCTGTTTGTGTTCATTGTAGGGGTGCCAGGCTGACTTTGATAAAACAGCGCGGACTTTGGTAAATATGGGCTACGTTAAATCCCAACTCAGTTTGGTAACAAGATAAAAGATGCTTTGTTCTCCCATGAAGCGTTGTGGAGACTGGAGTTAGAGGCACAGTAATCACTGATTTCAAAGACCTCAGTGTTCTTAAAGCCCTGTGCTTTGAACTCCTATTGTAGCTTTGTTTGGAGACAGGCATGTAGGAGTCTTTCCACCCAATACTCTATTGATGTGGGGTCCACATGACCAGGTGTTCAAAATCACAGGGCAATGTGGGCACCAGATAACAGGCAAGAGGTGTTATTAATCCATTTGGGAGCATGCAGTTGTACAAACAGCCCCAACAGCAGTTGCAGGGACAATGTGGCTTGTGTTTTGCTGGTGACATGTGGATACGTTCCTCTGTGTGTTAAACCATTTAAGAATTGCTGGCATTTTCACAAGTGGGAGAAAGGGCTTTGAGATGCTGCTGCACAGATTCAGCTTCTCTTCTTGTGACTTTCCCTATATTAATTGCCCCCTTTGCCCCTCCCCCACACCCTACCACACCTCCGTTGGAGGGTGTGCTTAGGAGAATGTTGTATATTTTGCTTGCTAGCTATGGGTCAAATTAAAAATATCTGAAGCAATGGAGCTGATTTGGATTAATTGCTTTGGATTAATCCGGACGCATGTTATTAGCCTAATGCAACATTAATCTAGTTGCATTGTATGTTAGGTTGGCACAGTAACATTGTAATGCTGTTTGATTTAGGTGTATGTTGTCTCTGCACTTGGCTTGACAGAACCAATAAAACAACTGAACACCTTGAGCAGAGTATGATTTAGGAGTTGATCTGTATTTGTATTACAATAGGATTGAGAGCCCCAGTTGAGAGGAAACCCTAATTTCTTTGTTTTATGATGCAGAGAACATTGAGGTATGGCTCTGGAGAAGAAATTTGCTCTGAGCAAATAGTTTGATAATTTGTACGCTTGGTATTGTGTGAAGGTCCCGATTCTGTAATTGTTTGCATGTGGGCACAGTAGTGTTTCCCCACATAAACAGTTATAGGACTTTGGGAGACTGTTGTATCATCCTCACAAGTAGATATAGTCAAAGTCAAGGTGCCAATTAGTCCTGGTCACTGTGGAAGCGGTGGTTGCTGTGGAATCCACATGTTGCTGTAAAACAGATTCTCATGTTTCATTACAAGAAATGTTTTTAGCCCTTCTTGGGTACTGAGAGAATCTTCCAAGTGTAAAAGGAGCTTAAGTATATTCCCACGTCTGCAGGTAGGCTGAAACAAGTGTAACCACATGCTTTTGTCTGAACACACCCTCTGAAACCTAATGATAAATTAACTGAAAACGTTGGTACGTACATTTCTACATTGGTATCTGTATCACTACTACCGTACAACAAGTATGCTTCTCCTGCAATCACAAACCACCGTCTATAGCTTTCTGGCAATCCAAACCTACAGCTTTCCCACTGTGTAGTCTGCAGTGCAGCTGGCATGTTTATACTGCAAATGCCTAGAGCATGTTTCATGTTCTGAGGCTGCACAACATCTTTGTAATGAATACAGATCAAGTTTGTATCGCTTGAACTGACTGTGTTGCTCATTTTCACACTTAATTCATCAAAAATCTCTGGACATTTTTGTACATTCATGCCGGTGTTGCACAATTCTCAAGGCTCTAGGTCCAGAACTTAGTTTAAGTTTTTAACAGTGAGCTTGGGAATGTTGGTCAAGGTTGCCTTCCAAAAGGGAAACATTTCTGAAGCCAGTGACCCTGGTTTTTTATCTGTTTCTATAATTCACCATCTGTAGGAGGGCTAATAATATGTTCCTACCCTACAGTAGTGTTTTGAGACAAACTAGATAAAAAGTGTGGTTGAAGAAAGAAGTTAGAGTGTTAACATCTTGAGGGTGGGGCAGGATATGTCTTGACACAAAAGTGCTTTTTAAAGTGCTCATATACAAACACTACAAGTCTAATATAAGGTGGGTGAACTAGAGTGCTTCACATTATATGAGCATATTGGTTTAATAAGCATGACAGAAACTTGATGGAGTGAGGACAATCAAGGGGGCATGGTAATATCAGGGTACAAAGTATATCGGAAGTGTAGAATAGGTCATTCTGGTGGGAGGAGTGACACAGTATGTGAAAGAAAGCATAGAATCAGGTGAAGGAAGAATCTTAAATGAACCAAACTGTAGCTCAGTAGCTCTATGGATAGTAATTTCATGCTCTAATAATAAGACTATAGCAGTAGAGACACATTTCTGACCAGGTTAGTGGTAGTGACTGTGAAATGCCAAGGGGAATTATAGAGACTCAGTAACATGGGGGATTTCAGTTATCCCCATATTGACTGTTTATATGTCACCTTGGGATGGGGTGTTGAGATAACATTTCTTAACACCTAAAATGACTGCTTCTTGGAGGAGCTGGTTCTGGAACCTACAAGAGGAGAGGCAATTCTTTATTCAGTCCTAAGTGGAGCACAGATTCTGGCCCAAGAGGTGAATGTAGCTGGACCACCTGGAAATAGTGACAATAATATAATTAAATTTAATATCCATATGGTGGGGAAGACACCACATCAGCCCAACACTGTGACATTTGAGGGGGTTAGTTAAACAGAAATTAAAAGGTACAGTGCCAAAAGTGAAATCCCTGTAAACTGCATGGAAAGTTTTCAGAGACACCATAATAGAAGCTCAACTAATATGTATGCCCGAAATGAAAAATAGAGAAACAAGAAAGTGCCACAATGGCTTAATAACCACACAAAAGAAACAGAGAGAGATAAAAAGTCATTCTTTAAAATTTAGAAGTTAAGTTCTAGTGAGGAAAATAAAAAGGAGCATAATAAACTCTGGTAAATGAAGTATTAAACTATAATTAGGAAAGCCAAAAGGAACTGGAAGAACAGCTGTCCAAAAACCCAGAACATAATAGCAATTTTTTAAGTACATCAGAATCAGGAAGCCTAGTAACCACCATTGGAGCCACTGGATGATTGAGATGCTAAAGGAGCATTCAAGGTCAATCACAGAGGCACTAAAATAATTCTTTTAATCAGTCTTAATGGATGAGGACATGAGGAATATTCCCAAAGATGAGCCTTTCTTTTTAGGTGAGAAATCTGAAAAACCATCCCAGATTGATGTCTCATTAAAGGAGGTTTTGGAATTAATTGATAAACTACACAATAATAAGTCAACAGGACTGAATGGTATTCACCAAAGAGTTCTGAAAGAACTCAAATGCAAAGTTGCAGAGCTACTAACTGGTTCGTAACCTATCCTTTAAATCAACTTCTGTACCAAATGACCAGAGAATAGCTACATGATGGCAGTTTTTAAAAAGGGCTCTAGAAGCGATCCTGGAAGTTATAGGCCAGTAAATTTAACTTCAGTACAGGGCAAACTGTTTGAAACGATAGTAAAGAACTGAATTGTCAGACACACAAATGAACACAATTTGTTGGGGAAGAATCAACATGTTTTTATAAAGGGAAATCATGCATTGCTAACCTACTAGAATTATTTGAGGAGACCAATAAGCATGCAGATGACGGTGGGTGGGAGGGTATTGATATAACATATGTAGATTTCTGGAAAGCCTTAGACAAGGTCTCTGACCAAAGCCTCTTTTGCACAGTAAGATGCTATGGGGAAAGTCCTCTCTTAGATTGATGACTGGTTAAAAACACAAGAAAGAGTAAGAATAAATGGCCAGTTTTCAGAACCGAGAAAGGAAAATAGTGGTGTCCACAAGAGATCCACAGTGGAATCAATCCTATTCAGCATATTCATAAATGATTTAGAGAATGGGTAATGAGCAAAGTGGCAAAGTTTGCAGATGATACAAAACTGCTCAAGATGGTGAAGAACAAAGCAGACTGTGAAGAGCTTCAAATGGTTCTCACAAAACTGACTGGGCAACAAAATGCCAGATTAAATTCAGCGTTGATAAATACAAAGTAATGCATTTTGGAAAACATAATTTGAACGATACATAAAAAATAATGAGGACTAAGTTAGCTGTTACTGTTCAAGAAAGAGATCTTGGAGTCATCATGCATAGTTTCCTGAAAACATCCCTTCAGTTTGCAGTGGCAGTCCAAAATGCTATGTTGGGACTCATTAAGAAAAGGATAGACAATAAGACAGAGAATATCTTCTGGCCTCTGTACATATCCATGGTATGCCTACATCTTGAATAGTGTGTGCAGATGTGGTTGCCTCATCTCAAAAAACATATATTGATTTTGGAAAGGTTCAAAAAAGGGCAACAAAAATGATTAGGAGAGATTGCCATATGAGGAGAGATGAACGATACTGTGATTTTTCAGAAGAAAAGAGATCAGTAAGGGGGAATAGGATATAGGTCTCTAAAATCATGACTGGTGTGGAGAAAGTGAGTGAAGAAGAGTTATTTACTCCTTTCCATAATACAAGAACTAGGGGTCTCTGTAGCAGGTAGCAGACATAAAACAAATAAAAGGAGGTACTTCTTCACACAGTGCACAATCAATCTGTGCAACTCTTTGCCAGAGAATGTTGTGAAGTCCAAGGCTAACAAGGTTTAAAAAAGAGCTAGACAAATTTGCAGAGGATAGATCCATCAATGGCTATTAGTCAGAATAGATGAGGATGATGTTTGTCAGAAGTTGAGAACAAGGGATAGGTCACTTGAGGATTACCTGTTATATTTATTCCCTCTGGGACACATGGCATTGACCACTGTCCAAAGACAAGATACTGGGCTAGATGGACCTTTGGTCTGCCCTAGTGTGGCCATTCTTATGTTCTTAAAAAAAAACCAAACAAACTTTGAAATAGGTTGAGTGTGTGAGAGAACTTCAGGAATGCTTACTCAAATCAGAACCATGGAACTTGGGCTCTGTTTTCCATTATTCCTACTTAGAACCTGTGACATAGTGTGTCCAACAATTAGCTGAGCTTCCTCCTAGGAGGTAATTAAAACAAACTGGTTGGTTTTTTATTCTTTTTATAGATGGTGAAAAATCATAGTAAAGGGCCATGAACAAAATAAACATACACTAAAGTAGCTGTCTGGGAACTCAAATAATGAAACCTACTAACTGTCTTAAATTAGATATAGTTTTATTGTTTCCTATTTGTAGGTGTGGAAAATAAGACCCTTAAATACATAACTGTAAAGAACCACTTTGAAAATGTAATCTCTCTTAATCTAGAAGTTGGTGACACCTGGTGGTAGACAGTATAATGCCTGGTAGAAGTTTTTTCAGAAAAATATGTATACTTGTGGTTGACCTGTTTTAGACAATGGATCCCTTTAAATTCACTTCCACAAAATGTGTTATTGTTTAGTCGTGAGGATACAATGAAGTGAATGATATTTGTCTTATGTTTTGTAGAAACAAAACCTCATGTGTTTGGAAAGTGAGGTGAAGGTAGATAGCAGAAACAGAGTATTGACTTCTGCATGTTAATTTATAATGTATGTGCAGGAGAGATTATGTATCTGTGCCTATGCACGTTCCTAGCTGTTTAAATTCAGATGAGCGCCTCGCTGGCTCATTGAACGTCTTTAGTGTAGAAGAAGACATGTAAGGAAGAATTCAACAGGGTTGAGTCAAACCTCAGCTGTGTTTACCCCAGAGGTATTCTGACATATGTAAATCACATTTATATTTACCATAGTGGTGATTTGCAAGAATGTCCAGTAACCATGAGCCCAAATAAAATCAAATGCATTAATACATGGCATGCTGAATATTTCAAAACAAGTAGAAATGATTTAATCCTTTGTCTAATGGGACTGCTGTCAACTTCAAATAATAAAAAAGGAACATTTACGCTCACTTTACATTATCAAACCCTGCTTGGCCTCTTCCCCACCTCCTCCCCCGAGCACATCCAGAGCCTGCTCCTTCCCTCCCTGCCAATGCAATGAATCAGCTGTTTCTTGGAGCTCTTCAGGTGCTGGGTGGGAAGGGGAGGAGTGGGTAAGTGCAGGGCTTCCGACACAGGAGAAGCTTGGGGGGAAGGAGGCAGAAAGGGAGATGGGCCACACAATGGACCGCTGGTGGTCTGTGAGTCAAGGGATTGCCTATCACTGGTCTACCTGCTCAGGGAGTGTCCTTGCAGTGGAATACAAAGGTTATGAGACCATGTCTCTGCAGCCTGGTACCAAAAGCAGCGACAGGGCCTGCGGTCTGTAGTATCTTAATATGAGGACACTAATGTCAGTTCTTGGAAAAAGCACAGAGTGAGTATGTGGGAGATGTGGGTTTTTTCCTGGTTTTCCTGGGTGTCTTTATGCACCTAGTGTGACTAGACATTCCAATATTAGGGGCTTGTCTTACTTACATAACTGTCCCTTTCCCCTCATTTGTCACACTTGGGATCTGGTCACCCGAATTAGACATGAGAGGGGGTTATACCCTCTGCGGAGATTCTGGCTGAGTGCATAATTTGAAAGAAATAACTTCCTGGAAGAACGTTTCCAAATTCATTCCTTTCCTCCTAGACCCTTACACTCCCTGCGCGTGTGGGATTGCTCACAAACTCATGTTCATAGAAAGACCCAAACTTGCAATAACACTGGCTTGAAGTACACTTAGTGGCACAACGTTAGCATATTGTATATTTCTCTCTCTTTGGATGTGGATGAACAAGACACTTTTGCTGGGAAAAATCAATGGCTTGTATTTTTGTGGGGAGCATACACAAAGAACTAAAAAAAACCCCTAATTTTGCATTGGTCACACGCATGTATAGGTCCTGCTGAATTGTCTAAACACCTCAAAAGTACAAACAGATTATTGCATTGCCCCTGCAATCAAGTCAGTTTTCGAGGCACATATAACCATTAGTATTCAAAGTTTCCCACTTGGGTTTTACTGGAAGACTTGTGGACTCAACTGGGATTTAAATGGTCCCTAGAGCTTGTGGTAGTCCACTGTTCAGAGGTGAGTTTCACCCTATCCGAGTCAGGTGTATGAATTAGGTAGAGCTGTGTTACATGTGGACAACATTGCTGGATTATGCTAATGCGACTGGCTCTCAGTGGTTAAGAATATTCAAAGTGAAAATCCTGTTTACAAACATTTTGGATTTATGTAAAATACGAGCAAAAGCAAATGTTTGCACGATGAATATTTTCTGGCTTATGTAACCTGTTTAAGATGCTTATATTTTCTAGCCACAAAGGAAAGAAAATTGAGAAGGGAGTGGGGAGTCGAGAGGTATTCCTAGCTGCCTGGCGGTGAAAAGAGACGGTCAAAAAGAGTAGGCTGCAAGTTTGGCTTGTCTTAGTGTTCATACTCCGATAAAGTGTGTCCTGAGGTTTTGTAAGCTGTCTGTAATCAGAACCACCCTACATTTACAGAAATGTTGTTAAAAAAGTACACCCCGGTTCGTGCCTAGCTGCCAGATATTTTTGCTGTCCCACTGCCCAGCCAGATGAAAATCACTTTTTAGCACTTTTGAACAGGCCTGTGAAAAAAACAAGTTGTTTTATCATACAGCTGCGTCCCTTCACCCCAGTATACCCAGTTCCTGCCCATCCACTGTCACAGAGCTGCCTGTGGAACTTGGGGAAAGATCAGAGAGATGATTCTGTAGCACAGCCCCGAAGTTTAGCTGACTCAGGTGATGCTAAAAGTGCGCTGCTGAGGGAAGGGGACTCAGAAGGGGCACGCTGAGCTAACGCCTCATTTTGTTCCTGGTGTCTTATCTATGAAGTTTGTACTTCCACACTGCACTCTTTGGGGGCATTGGCATGCTGCATGCATGTAGTGCTTGTTTTCTTTACATGTACGGGGACCGTTGTTGAAATCCTGAATATGTGCCTTGTGTCAATGTGAACTGATTTTTAATTGATTGCAGTTTGAAATGGTTTCAGCACAGCTCAGTTAATTTGCAGATGGGCCTCCTGTCTTGAAATGCTGATAACTTAAGCGTAAAATGACTCTTGCTTGTCAGTGCCCCAATAATTGTGTAAATTGTAATGTCCATCACATGTATGACCCAAAAACTGGGGATTCTGATCCCAGTCCTGCAGAGGGAAGTTAAACTTCTGGAGAATGATGGATTCTGTTTATCCACTCATAAACTGAGTTATAAGCCACCTTGAAGAGTATATACATTTTCTGTGCAGGACTACACATGCTAATGGATCGTCATATATTTTCTGGAAATACCTGAGCTATCAGTGTAGGTTGAACCTCTTAAATCCAGTATTTTCTCATTGGCAACATCAGTGGTCCGGCCAGACCATGGATGTTGTAAGACCAGAGTCCCTGCTCTGGGGCCAGATGGGCCGTGAGGCAGGAGCTGGGGCCGGAGCAGTGGATGGCAACATGGCCAGGGACAGACTGAGCCTTTGTCTCTCCCGCATCAGCACAGACGCTGAAGCTGGAGGTCCTGCCAACTCCATGGCGGGACAGGGACCAGAGCCCCCACTTGCTCCACTAGTGTGTGGGGTCAGGGCTGGAGCCCCCCCGCCACCTGCTGGAGCCCTGAAGCACCCTGGGGAACCTGGAGTCTTGGGGGAGTGGAAGTTTGGAGCCAGCCGGAGTAGCAGCCCTGAATCTCCTCTGGCCCAGCAAATGCTGTGGTTCGAAAGCTGTCAGTTCCCAACCATGCCATGTCCAGGGAGGTGTAACGTATTGTCTTTGCATCATCTCTTTAAAGACACTGCAAGCTCTGAAGAGCAAGTTCAAACCTACAATGCAAATATCCACCGTGCAGAGCTTACTGTTGTCCATAACTCTAGATGTGAAAGAGAAGTAGATAATATTACAAATGTGAAGCCTGAAGTGTCTCCCAGGACAAGAATTTCAGACGCTTGTCACTCAGAAAACAGGGCTAAATTTTTAAAGAGTGCATCTTCCATTGTGGCAGTGTGCTGGGCTTTTCTGAAAAGCCATCTGTTTTGTGGGGAGGCAGGGCTAACTGGGAGCTGAGATCTTTTAAAAATCTGGTCTCCTGCATCTCAGAAAATTTAGCCCTCCTGAGAGAACAGGATGGGTATCACTGCTAGGATGCAGAGTTTGGGATATGTAATATTCATTATGTAGTGTCTCCTTGAAGTAATAGTGAGGTTTGTTTATTCAGAAAGAGGGTATTTTTTTCAGTGCATGGGCAAACAAATGCACAGTTTAATGCCTTACAGATGTCTGTAATGGTGAATCAGGACCTTGGAAAGCTTCCAAAGGAAAGAAACCTTTGCTTCTGAAAGCCATGTGCTTATAAGCTGAAATCAGCTCAGTCATAATTGCATACTTCACCATGATGTCAATGGATTCAAGCTCAGTCTTAATTTGAGGGATGTTTCACAGATGTCGGTCATTAGGAGGTTTAGCTCTTTCTCTGACTTTCTGTTTGCAGTTGCTTCATTTGCAATCCATTTAAACAGTGAAGGAACATATGAATAATGTACGTGGCTCAGTTTGGAATATGTTTTCCCCCCCCTAAATAATGTTGATGTCCTCAGTGGAATGAGTGGACTGCACTGTGAACGTGAGCCTCTTATCATACAAGAGCTGACCCCGAACATAACCGAAACAGCATTTGTGTGCATCAGTCAGTGCATACGAACCCACTGACAATGAATTTGAGTGTGGGGAAGCTCAGTGTGGTATGAAGTGTAGCACTCAGCATTTCAAATCAGACTGCTGTCTTTTGTGGGTACCACACGGTAACATCTGAGGACCTTGGGTTTTTAAGCAGACGAGGAGATACTCCTGCAGACTGTGAAGTAATGTTGATGTTTTAGTGCCTTATAAGACATCGCACAAAGACAGCCTCGCTTTCTTTCTGTGCGTGCATTGTAGGGTGCATGCTGCAAATTATGCTTATAGCAAAGATATCTGAAAAATCGGCTGTGCTGCTGGGCAAATCTCATTCTCTGTATCAAGGCCATAGCCCATGTGGTACATTGAAGATATGACAGAGGGAAACCTCCGTTTGCTACACTTTCCTATTGAAGCACCCCTGAGAAGGCCAGGAATTCTTTCCTCTCTTCTCTCTCGCGTTCCCTGGAGTCCCCACCAAGCTGCATTAAAGGAACAGACCGGGAAGAAGAAAGCACTAGAAGTGCTTGTTAGAGGAGCAGCTGTTACTTTTGAAGAGCAGTGGAACTGCCTTTCCCTGTAGTGTAACACATCTCAGAAGTTTCTCTGTGCTGGTAAATTAATGTGGCTAGACTGGACAGACCACGCTGAGCAGTTTCAAGTCCCATCACTCAAGTTCTAATAGAAAGTAAATCTCCTACCTGGGATGTAACCCTTTCAGTACTGGGAGTTTCCCTGGCCAGCATCCAGCACAGTGGGACCCCAGTCTCATTCAGAATCAATGGGTGCAAATTTAATACTAATGCAGAATGAGAGAGGTGGATTAGCCGCACACCCAGAGAGAATGTGAGACATTTGAGGGTCTCAGCAACTCAGAATATTAGCGCAATGAGACATACGATGAAAATCTCGAGGAATGCAAGGCAGAGGGCCTGACCTAATCTGACAAAAGATAATTGGTACAGGCAACTTTTAAAAATACCCAGGGCTGAGATGATAATCCACCCAGTGTTCTGCATATAGGATATCCTTCACATCATATACTTGGAGTGTTCCCACGGAAATGTAAGTCTTAATTTTGTGCTCTTAGAAGATGAATTAGGGAAGAGAAAAGTAGTGTTGACCTTTTAGCTAACGGAGGTTTGGAATACTTACTGTTCTCAACAATAATTAACTTAAGTTCATGATTAGTTTACAGGTCACACATAAATTTGCTGGAATCATTCTGCCAGTTAAATTACTGTATTGGAGAAAGTCACAACTATGTTTGTGAACAGAAAGACTTGACTTGAAATTTGCTTGGACAAATTGATTGTTTACCCCCGGTCAATTGCGGGGCATCTAGAATCATTCATGATAGACAATAAAGAGTTGCTCTTACTGTGGCAATGAGATGAGTGGCTCTGGCTTTCCAGTGGGTGGCAAGGGGCAAGAGGCATACTGGGGGTGGAGGATTGGTGAGTAAACTGTTATGTGTCAGAGAAGAAATATATGAAGGTAAGAAACTTCCCAATAGCTTTGCTCTCTACCTTTCTGCTCTGCTGAAGGCATCTGTCTGAGCCCAGGCCCTCCTGCCCCTACGAGATGGCTGGATGGAGGTGCTTTCAGAGGGGCTCTTTAAATTCCCTCTCTTCTACTTACAGTCATTCCTGCATCATGATGCACATGCTGTTGGACTTCTCTGAGCTCATGAGAGGTCTCTGTTATACGCAGGCAGTGAGGTGCTTATAAGCCAATCTCTGATGCTGAGGTGGGAATTTCAGAAGGGCAACATGGCCCTGCTTGTGGCTGCCTTTGCTGAAGAATTCAGCACTCAGCAGCTAGTAAAGTTGGGCTGCCTTTGAGGTGTGCAAATGGCAGCTGAGTTCTTCTGAAAATCAGGCCCCTGTTGTAGCTGCTGAGCACCCCTGGAAATCTAACCCTGAGCATGTGAAGTCTGCCATCCCTCCTCTCTCCTGTCAGCCATGGGTAGGAAAGGGTGGAGTTCCCTGTCAGTGTGGCTATCCCAAACAGTAGGAATACACAGAAACATCATGTGGGTCACAAAGCCAAGACAGATTTTATCTTTTATAGTGGTCAAGTTGCCACTTGTCTGTACACGTGTGCATTACAGGCATCCCACCACAGGTGATCCTGGACAGTCCTAAGGGCATATGCGTATCTAAGCATAAAACTAGACTACTCCTGTTACTACCCCTTGCTTATGAGCCAGCTTATCCACAGCAACCCGTGATGTGACTCACGATTTTTAAGCTCTCCTACCAGAGCCTCCCCCTTCCCTCACAGCCCAGGAAAGCCGTGGGCTGGTTGAGAATCATGAAGGGACGTAAATTAAAGACATTTTGGACCAACGGGGGAATGAGCTGAAGGCAGCTAGGCTGGTGCAGAGCCAGCTGTCCCCTGCCTTACAGAAGTGAGGCTGCAGTGTAAGCAGCTGGCAGTACGGCACAGGGTATGAGGGGGTCTTTCAGCTTAACACGTACCCAACCATTAAGCCAGTTGAGTTAAATAGACATGGGCCTCCCTCTAGGTTGTTAGGCCATGAAAAAGGAGGCTGTTGTCAGGACTCCAGTACTGAACTCAGGCCTGCACCATTGTGGTGCTCTGAATTGCTGCTCCTAACCAACAACCTTAGTGCTAAAGGCCTAGGGACCAAAAGCAGCCACACCCCAGCCCGCTGATTGGATGGACGGGCAGTGCTGTCATTGGGTGCCTTGACTGTATGAAGACTGCCACAGGAAGAGGAAACTGTGCAACATACCAGTACCTGCTCCCTCACCTGACCCTGCCTTGTCACCTGGCCTCCCCTGTGCACCAATCCTTTGCAGTGGATCTTCTGGCTGATGACCTCTGCCAGAACTCCAACTACCACCTTGTGCTGTATCTGGTGAGGGTTAATCAGCTGGCTATCTGACCCCCTCCTCCACATACTTGGTCGCAGCTTTGGACTGCCCTCTGGCTTGCCTTGGCCATGTGCACTGCAGAAATACATCATACCAAAGGAGTCAGGGCTGTGTGACCAGGTGTAAAGGTGTAGCTTGAGTCCCAGCATGTCAGGAGCTAGAAGGAAATTCTGGGTTCTTGCCTGTTGCGTGGCTGAAGAGGTGGAGCTGTACAAGCACAGGTGAAACTGCTTCTCCCTCCCCACAGTGTGCAGGAGGTGCTGGAGGGGAGGGTGGAGCAGGGGTGGGAAGAGGTGGGTGGAAAGGGGATGTCTGTAGGAAGAGGTGGAATGGCGGTGTGGCCTGGGGTGAAGTGTGGGCTCAAGCACGTCACGGGAACAGATGGCACCTATGCACCCCATCGGTGTCTTTTACCAGCCGCTTTGAGCCGCTTTGCTCTCATGATGGATTCCCAGAGTGTGGAAGCCAGGCTTGAAAAAAGGGTTTCAGGCTGAACTGTAGCTTGGGGTTCAGCTCTCAATAACATGTGGATTTCTTACTCAAATACATTTTTTCCCCCTAAATGCTGAGTATTTTTATTCTAAAGTGCAGCTGGCAGTGCTTCCTGGGAGTAGTACATGGGGTATCTCCAGCTGGCACTCTCTAGAGGCCAGTATTTCTGGGTGGTCTGTATCCCTCCAAGAGAGGGGAAGTGGTACTTTAGAAGAGATACAGTCTGGCCAAAGAGCTTTCCTACTGAGGAAGACAAAAGCACACTCACGTAGTTTGGGTTTTGCCCAAATAATTTTGTTCTGAGCGTTTTCAGTTTGTTTAAAAAACAAAAATCTGTACAAACCTCGTTCTAGCAGAATCTCAAATTCCGTACTCTGGGGATTTATTTTAACATCTCTGGCTGGAGAATCATTCTTGTGCTTTACACCTCAGCATGTGACGTGTTGAATGCAATGTTGCGAATATTTCACATTACATTTAGTTTGGCTCCTTTGCTATGAAATCTAAATAAAAACACGAGTGTTAGGTTGCTGGTATGCGCAGTTCACTGCCTACCACACAGACCAATATCATCTCATTGGTTGTTTCTTTATACTGTCCCATCAGTCTGTATCTGCCTTTTTGCCTCCTTTCACACTTAACTTGTAAGTTCTCTGGGATCTTTTTGTCCTTCGTACAGTGCCTATCACAACAGAATCCTTGACCATGACTGGGCTCCTACACACGACGGTAACACAGCTCATAATCTACCTTCACTTGATAGCATGCTGGCACTGTAACTATTCTAAAAACTCTAGGCTTTCAAAAATAACTATCATGCATTTTAATTGGTTAGGGCAAAATATAATTTTTTAATTTTGAAGTTGCAGTTTTCCAACATTCCAGCAGAGGTCATGGGTGCCTTTCAGATGCAGTATATATATGCAGGCATTTTAAGATTTTCTTTCATGCATAATGTTGTGTGTAATAAGTACAGCTCTTAATTCCTGCTTGGCCAGAAAAATACTCAAAATGTGTCTGGTGGTGCTAACAAAGTTATCAGAGTGGCACCCTGGATAGTTTTATCCCAAAATTCAGCTGACATTAACAGGGCATTTGTAATATCCCACTTGATGCTTTGAAAATTCACATAGGGAGTAGTCAAGTGGCTATTGAGTTTCAAAGAATAATAAACTACGATAATGTTGCCAGTCCCCTTGGTTTCTGGCAATTTACTGTGTATGTATACATGTGGCCTTACTAGCTTTTTAAGTACTCTTGTCAAAGCTCTGGTAGTTTTTTTTTTTAAAAAAGCAAAACAAAACAAAAAAACCCCATCAGATTTAAAGTCAATGCATCTGATGCAACCTCACTTATAATTAATGAAAGATGTCTGGTTTCTCTGTCATTGTTTTCTTGACCTTCATTTAGATAAATATAAGGCCAACCAAGAAGGTGCTTGATTTTGCCCACCAAATTGTCAGTAGCTTTCTGTCCTTTCTTGTGGTTCCGTGAAGTTTGTTTGTAGGCCAAGACTGAAAACATATGCTTCCATTTAGTTTATTTTAATATCATATTATGAAGCATGTAGGATTTTCACTTAAAAATAGAGGTCTGCTTGGGCCTAATTATCAGGAGAGGATTGAGTTGTTTTCCAACCTAATCCAACCCTGCCCTGAGTCCGCACTGCCACCTCCTGCCCATGGGGTTGGCATTGCAGCGGTGTATGTGTGAGAGGTTACTCTCCCACATGCTCCAGTGGGTCTCCTTATGTACTGAGGTAGGACTGAACCTGCCTGTTCCTGCAGTTTGGGCTCCCTTACCTTATCCTGTTGAGCCAGGCCCTCAAGCCTCTTCTAGCAGATGCAAAGGTAGGGACATGCCCAGCTGTAGACGAACGCTGATGCTGAGATCAGCTCTGCATGGGATGCCTCAAAGAAGATGATCTTTATCCATGTGGCATCACAATAGATGCGTGGCAACAAATATGTCAAGATGCACATCAACGTGCCATTGGTCACTATCGCAAATACATGAAAGCAGTTTAAAAACTTGCCGGGTTTAATTTTCTTCTCAGGATCCCTTTGCCGGAGTGGATAGCCTTCTCTTGGCTCCCTCTCGTGAGAGGAAGGGTTGCTCTGCAGTTACACTACTGAACCCGCATTCAGGACATCTGGGTACAATTCCTGGGCAAATAGCTACTTCTACCCTTGCCTCAGCTCCCCACCTGTAAAACCCTTTTCTTCCCTCCTTTCTCTTGTCTGTTTAGGCTGTAAGTGCTCTAGGGCATGGATTTTCTTTACAGTTGTGAGGGAATGCGGACCTGTACTCACACCCTACACATTATTGTAATGATCTTTGTATAATATATGTCTTGAGACAAAAGGTAGATGAGGCAATATCTTTTATTGGTCAGACATTGGTCCAATATTTCGTCACTCACCTTGTCTTTCTAATATCGTGGGACCAACACGGTGGAAACTACACCAGAGAATTAGGGCTTGCTAGGTATGTCCTATGTTCTTAAGGCATCATTTGACAGCTGATAATTTGCTTTTCAGTATTGTCCTGGTAATATGTGGCAGGATTCTTTGAGAAATGATGGGATTCCCATGTCTGAGGGGTTTAATGCATGTTCCAACCCCACTGCCTTGCTGAAGCAGAAGTCAGCTGTGTCCTAAACAAAGGAAGGGATTTGTGCATGCCTTAATTTGCGTTTATGCGATAAACAAAGTCATCAGGCAGGAAGGGGGAACAAAGGAAGTTCAAATAGATGAGGAGAAAAAACTCAGCAGGGCACATCTTCTGGATGTCTGCCAGAAGTGTTTTTCAAGAGAGGGACAAACTATAAAAAAGGAGGAACAAATCAAAGGGCTTTCCCCAACCCTCCCGCGACCCCAACCCCCTTACCTCATTCTTCACACCTAGAAGACAAAAGGAGACAGCCATTGAATTTTGAGGGCTGGAGCATGTGGTGGGTTTGCTTTGCAACTAACAAAACAACAAAGCAGTGATGTAGCATTTTAAAGACTAATAAAATAATTGTATTTTGTTAAAGTGCTTCATTGACTGCTTTGTTGGTTTGTCAGGATACAGGCTAACACAGCTACCTCTATTACTTTGCAGCTAAGTTTCTCAAGTTAATACTAATAAACATTTAGCTTTATTTTCTTGTAACTGTTTGTCTCTTATGTCTCATTACTTGCACTCACTTAAAATCTATTTTGTAGTTAATAAAATTATTTGACTGTTTTATCTAAACAGTGTCTTTACGTTGAAATGTCTGGGTAACTCTGTTTAAGGTAAGAAAAAAAAGTCATATTATTCCCTTAAAGGAGAAGACGGGTCACCCGGCAGTATAACCAAGGTCGGGGAGAGCCAGGGTGTGGCTTGCAGGCTGCGGTTACACACGGATGCTCAGGCTATAGGTGTCATGCTACAAGGCTGTTAGTGAGTGGCCCAGGAGGGAGCTATTACAGCAGGGCACTGTGAGGCAGCCAAGGATGCAGGAGAGGGGTGACACACACCTCCTCAGTTATGGATTGTGGCCTGGTATGTCACAACGGTACTAGAACAATGGAGCCCTTATGTTGATTTAGGAAGGTAGATGTAGGCCCAAAGAGGATGTGGGGCAAAGTCAGAATGTTCAGTTTTGGGCAGTTGGAGAGCTGGCTGCCCCAGTTGTAAGCCTCACATAGTATACTCCTGACGCCTTTGTTTGAGTAGCAACCATAGTCATTTAAAATAATATTGAAAGCTCTGCTCAGCTCCTAAATAGTATCACTAAGTAATTACATTAACAAAAGATCTCGAAAGGAGAGTCATTACGAATCCATTTGATTTTCTGTGGCAGGAGAAAATATTTAATTGGCCTTACTTGAAATCCTCATTAACCCATATGCAATCAGTGCTTGCGTGTTGAGTTCAAGGAGAAACCAGTCCCTTAAAAGTACTGAGAAGAAGAGCTGGCAAAAATGCCTGCTTCTTGCAGGAGCTTTTTCTCTAGGCCGACTCTTTCTGCTTTTTACCGACAGAAAGCCTTCCGCTTCCCTGATGCATTGCCTCAGTGTCCTTACAAGAACGGGGACTTCAGATGAAAACCGACATAGAGCACTGAGCTGAGACTCTGTTTTGTTTGAAGGGTTCGGTCATTTTTTTTAGGGAAAAAAGGGTGTCATAAGTTTGATTACCTTTGGCATGCCCTGCTGACTTGAGGGCATGCACCCTCTCCCATTGGACTCATTAGCAAAGCCCTTATTGACTTCACAGGCATGAGCTGGAATCAAGTGTGTAGTAACCTGAAGCACCAACTCAGACATGTCCATGTACCTGGTAGTCTATGCACAGTGCTCTCTCCTACCTTATGCTGCTGTTCCAAAGAGGAGGGGCAGTAGCAGGGAGCCTCAACCCCACATTCATGCCATGGTGGAAGGATCTAGCCATGAGTCAAGAAACTGCCTGGAGAGGATTGGCTTAATGTCCTCTTGTACAGCCTTTTCCCCAAGATGGGCCAGCCTTTGGTTTGGATGACACGTCTGTCCCAGCATGTATTCTGTGCCCTGCAGCTGGCGCTGGGTGTGGGGAGGGCTTAGCTGCTGCTCAGAGGAGCACCAAAGTGGTCTCCACAGCTTAGTCTTCATATGGAAATACGTCTAGGCCTGCAGGTGTCCTTTGGCTTGTATTTCTGCTTCCCTTCATTGGCCAGCTTTTACCACCACTCCCTCCCCTTTTTAACTGGATTATGATTCCTTTGTCTCTGTTCTGTTCAGGATTTCTTTCACCAAAAACAACTCAAGGCCCAGGCATCTCTTGAGGTTTATCTTCAAAGCCTAAGTACAAGTCAATTGGGGCATAAGTTGCATACTAGCCCCCTTCACAAGGGTGAATTTCATCCTTATGGTGGTGTTTTCAAAAGCACATACTTCATTGTCAATAGGGATGTGAGACATGAAGGAGCCTAACTCCCACTGACTTTCTCAAGCTCCTATGCTTTTTTGTCACTTTGGAAAATAGGACCGAAGTTCCTAGGTCATATAGGCACTACGGAAGATTAGAGTGGTGGTGTTTATTGTAAACCTGTTTAACACCTGAAATAGAGTGAAGGAGGTGGTTAGAGGATCAGGCTGCGCATGTTCCCTGCTCCTGGGAGGGCCAGTTCTTTGGAGAAGATCCCACTTGGTTCTGTGTTTATAGTACCAGGTGAAGAAAAAATGATAAAATATTGCAAATGTCTCTGGAAATCGCAGGAGATGCTTAAATACTAAATCAAAGGTGAGTGAAGCAAATCTAAAACAAATCCACTGATTAAATAATTCAGGCCAGGCTGAAAACACCATTTTATTCTTTCTGTTGCCACAGCACGCCCCATCCCTAACACTAGACCAGGACGATTCCATTGGGCAAATGGTGGAAATCCTTCTCTGATCAAATAGGTTGCACACAGTCTAATTGTTCAAGCTGAGAGTTTCCGTTTGCGATGTTTCTGAGGGAGAGCACACAGTGGCGTGTCAAGGAGATGCCCGGAGGAATGTGTGATGTGGCTGGTGAAACAGATAAGACCAAACAAATTACAATATACAGGAGGGTGGGAGAGCAATAAGTGATAAAAGGTATTCCAGTGCTGAAAGGAAGGTTGCAGTTTGAAAGTCTCTGAGGGACTGAACTAGATGACCTATACACGTCTCTTCCAGGCCTCCATTTTTGTGGTTCTGTGCTGTTAGAATGTGAGATTTCTGGGAGCTGAATCTCACTAGATAAAGAGGACTGTGCAATTCTGTTTATGGAAGAAATAATAATGCAAGTGTCAGATTTATCTCTTCTTTTGACTGAGTGTAGAGAACATTCCTTGGGGAAGTGAAGATTCCTGAATATATGACAGAATATGATGCTTGGCTTTTATATTTGCTGCTTCTGTTCATAAAGGCTTAAATTCACTATGGCCACGTCTACACTAGCAAGTCCTAGGGCTCTTTTGAAACATCCGGCAGAGCGTCCATATGCAAAACCTGTTCTTTCTAACCTGATTTCGAAAGAATGCAGTGCGCCTTTCGAAAGCGCTCTTCCCCTCCCATTTCAGGAACAGTGTCCCTTTTTGAAAGAAGATGTGTAGACTCTCCATGGGCTGCTCTTTCAAAAGAGAAGTCCTCCATGGCACCAGCCAGCTGGAGCATGGAGATGCCTCTACCAGCACAAGCGAGGCTCTGTGGTCCCCACATACAGCCAGGTTTAAAGATTCAGTGACCCAGAAACCCTGTGTCAGGAAGCTGAGTGTGTGCCAGCAGCAGAGAGGACACAAGCCGCCTCCAGCACACCTTCCGGCTGATGCTCCAGTGCAGCAAGCCACCCACTGCACCAGTGGCCCCACCAAGCCATCCCAGGGCTCCAAAAAGAAGGCCCTAACCTGGGCTGAGGCAGAGCTGAAGGACCTCCTCGGACTGTGAGGGGATGAGGGGGTCCTCCTCCAGACCACTGGCCAGCGCAGGAACACCTGAGCACCTGAGGGCATCTCGTCCGCAGGCCAGATCGAGTTCAATCCAGAGTTAAAGAACTGTGGCAGGCCTGAGATGTGGCCAGTTGCTTGGGGGCAGCAACCACTACGTGCCCCCACTTTGAGGAGCTGGGACGCCTCCTAGGGGCGAAGGAAGCAGACCTCCCGCCCCACCAGGAGTTGGTGCTTGACAACACGGGGCCGGAGCCAGAGACCGAGCCAGAGGACCAGCCAGGACCATGGGGCGTGACAAGTCCCCAGGAGCTGGAGCCCTGCAGCGTTGACAAGTGCTCCAGTGACAGCGCCCTCAGCACCGCAATCCTGTCCAGGTCATCCAGCCAGGCCTCCCCTGAGTTCCTCACAGGACCCTGAGGTAGGTACCGGGCATTTCAGATCCCCTGGGGCGTAAGGAGGGGGCTCCTATCTCTGCCACAGCGGGCTGCTCACGTGGCCACTGGCCCCAGTCCAGACGCACCCCAGACAGCTGCACTCCCCAGGCCCTGGAGAGGGCCGCGTGCGGAACTCAGCACCCAACTCCATAGACAGCACCACAGGCCTCATGCGCAGGGAGGGAATGAGGGCGGGGGGAGGGGCATGAGCAAACCCAGTGTGTGTACCACCTATGTCAGGACCCTTCAGTGCCAGGGATCCCACAGGGCCCCTGGGTCCAGGTCACAGGACTGATGGGTCATCTCTCTCTCTCTCCTTTTGTCTCCTCAGCTCTGCTGTTTGGGGGCCGGCTGAGCCCCATCCGTGGGCAGGGGTGGCCTGCAGCAGCTACCTAGGGAGCCAGGGCACCCCCACCTCCAGCACCAGCACAGGTCTGCAGCAAGGGTATATACCAGCACCGCGAGGAGGAGGAGGCTGCTGTCCTGCAGGACCAAAATGCCATCCTGCAGGAGGGGCTGGCGATGGAGAGGGAGGCCTGGGGTCGGGTGGCGCACACCTTTGATGCCCTCACCTGGGCCTTGGTGTCCTCCCTCGCCAGTCCCACCCTGCACAGTCCCTGACCTCTCTGCCCTGCTCTTGGTTGTCCCCTCCTGGCCGCCCTGCTGGAACTGTCCCTGTGGCTCATGGACAGGGCAGGCCATGCAGAGCCAGCTCCCCCTGCCCCCCACAGGGACCGCAGACCCAAGGTGGTAGGGGCTCCTGTGGCTAGTACAGTTCACAGCCCTCCACCCCGTGGAGGACTAAGGCCCCCAGTCCGTGACCCAGGTGCCCCCACCCCTACCACACTGTACATCATTCAAGTTCATACTCCAAGTGCAATGGTTGTCTCCAATGCATGCCTCAAAGTCCCTCCAGTTGTCTCATGCACAACACTAAGATTATGCAATTAAGTTGTTTTTTTGTCTGGAAAGTAATTTTTGGTTCTGACCTAAAGTCCTCCTTACCTCTGTAATTATTGGTTGTTAGTGAAACTGCCAGGCTGGAAATGTAAAAGATCTTTCCGACACTAAAGTGTCTTCAGGCAATGGTAGAACTTCAGAGGGCTATGCAAAACCGATCCTCTCAAATTCAATCACTTGCTTTGATCAGATGCCTCTATTTAATTTTCTCTGAAACCAAAAAGAAAATGAAAATAAGGAAAAATACGTAAATAAACCATGACAAGGATTTTAGACAGCTACAGTTCATTGTCTAACAATAAAAGCCTAAGAAGTTGGAAACTTCAAAGGTCCTTACAAGAACCATGTTTAAATCCAAGTTCTGGCAAAAACCAACCAACCAGCTGTTTTAGCCATCTGAAGATGTTTGAGATGGGTCTTTACTTCTGTGTATTAGTTTGAAAACGAAATGTTGGGGATTACTAAATATCTTCTCATGCTCTGAGAGATTTATTGAAGCACAAGTTTTCATGGGCAAAGACCCACGTCATCAGATGCCTGCACCTGAGGAAGCGGGTCTTTGCCCACAAAAGCTTATGCTCCAATATATCTGTTAGTCCAGAAGGTGCCATAGGACGTCTGGCTGTTTTTGCAGATAGAGTCTAACTTGGCTTCTTCACTGATACTTGTACTATGTGAGTGCTCTCCTCCTTCTGCATGCTCCCCTAGACCAGGGGTCTGCAACCAGAACAGCGAGGAGAGCCATTTTTTCAAATCTGGTTACAAAATCAATACTTCAAGAATGGCCTTGCATGCGAAGCTCAGACAGTTTGTAATAAGTAACATCAAACTACCCTTTGTCACCCCTATTTTAAGAACGGCACACACACAATAATTTATAATGTCATTCATGTAAATAAGTAACGCTTTTCTGAGTCCTAGTAGGCTCCAAGATCAGTCCTGTGTAGTGGCAATGAGTATCAGAAATTAATGGGCGATCCAAAAGGGGTCAATTTAGGAGCACACAATATAGGAGGGGTCAGCAAACTTTTTTCTGTTGGGCCCCATTTTTTGTCCCTGCAATTAGCAGGGCCCCTCCTCCAGCTTGTCCAATGCCCCAGAAGCGAGCATCTGTCTCCCATAAGTTATGTGTAATGCT
The DNA here is from genome assembly GCF_033958435.1 of Carettochelys insculpta. Taxonomy (NCBI): domain Eukaryota; kingdom Metazoa; phylum Chordata; order Testudines; family Carettochelyidae; genus Carettochelys; species Carettochelys insculpta. Next base: position 45,106,318 of record NC_134147.1, on the reverse strand, counting down.
CCATTGGTGATGGTGGGAGCGAGGAGGGGAGCCAGCAGAAGCCACAGGGAGGAGACTGATTGTACTTTGCCCATTAGGAAATTTCATGCGCCCTGCCTAGTGCTTAGAGCAGAAGCTGAGGCATCTGGAGGTGAATTCTTTTTCCAGGATTTCATTGGTTCCACTTGAGCAGAAGTCTGCAAATGGCACACCGAGCTTGAGAGTGGCTTTCAAAGCACACTGGCAGCAAATGAGAGTGAGCTGAGGCTTGTTTTTCAGACACAAGTTTGCAGTGCTTGTGTCTCTCTCAGCCTTAGTTGCCCCATCTGTGAAATAGGTTTAATAATATTTCCTGTCTCACAGAGGTATGGGAGAATAAACCAAAACTCATGTGGTTGATCCCCATTAGCAATCTATGGCAAACTTGCTCTTGAAGCTTCCTAGTTGCTGGGACCTACAGCCCAGAGCATGAAGGGAAGCTGAAAGCCCATCAGTGGTGGCCAGACCCTGAGCTAGATCATCATAGACGTAGGGAGGTAGGTGGAAGAGAATCCAATAGCCCGCAGTGAATGTGACCATCCTTTTGCCATACAAGCTGAACGCTTTTTTCTTCCCTCTTGCTGCCCTGAGTCCCTAGCTTGGGAAGATCTCAGTATGTAGTTTGAACACAGTGTCCAAACCCCTGGCAGTAACTGTGCAGCAGTCAAGCCAAGGCAGCGCTGTGTGGTCACTGTAGCAATGCAACCTCCCAGGCAGGTGCTTCTCCGCAGCCCTAGGCTGACTCTGTTCACAGCTGGGCTGTGAGCACTCTGCCTGCTGGGCTGAGCTCTGGGCCTGAACTTGTCCCCCCCTCCATGCCCCCCCCCTCAAAAAGGAGGGTGTTTACCATGCTAGAGACAGCAGTGGCCGGACTGGCAGCCCTGTTTGCAAGCATGCTGCTGGCTGGAGGGGCTGAGCTCCCAGCCTGAATCCGCCCCCACAGATCTCATTTCCGTAAATCAAAAGGGAGTGGGGTGCCCTCCTACTATCTCCTATCACGGCTCTGCTCCTGTCCACTCCCTTTCTGACTTTGCTTCCTGTTGACCGGCTGGGGCAGCTGTAACTTGAGCCCAGGCAAACACAAGGGTGGAGAGTGGGGGGAGGAACCCCCAGGCTGCAGGAGTTTGCAGGAGCTGAGCCAAAATCCTGGACATCTTCTGATTTTGTAAAAACCTGTCTAGGCAGAGAGTTACCCAGATGTACTGTAAGTCTAATTCCAGCGCTCGGAGCCGCAAGTGACTCCTCAAAGAGCCGCATGCGGCTCTGGAGCTGTAGGTTGCTGAACCCTGCCCAAGACCCACTTCCTCTGCCTAGGACTGACCTTAACTATGTCTTCCTTGCGGGTGCAGGGTCTCAGAATACTGGTAATGTTGATTTTTCTCCTCTACTAATCATTAATTCATAGTCATCCGCATTTGTCTGTTGTTTGTGGTCTGGTAGCACTCGTCATGTTGCTCTCTGAACACACAAGACGGCTTCATATGCCAAGCCCTGAAGAGCTGTGACTGAATTAGACTAGACGCTCCTCAACATTTTTCTGAAGTCCCATTCCAGGGGCTCTACATTATGTGTTGCTGTTACACCATCTAATCTATGTTTTGACGGCATCCACTAGAATGATGCTCTACTTCTGATGCAGACGACACCTGATGCTCTCAACTGTCCCGCTATTGTGCTAGCAACAAAGGGTCCTGTGGCACCTTATAGACTCACAGAAAAGTTTTGAGCATGAGCTTTCGTGAGCACAGACTCACTTCATCAGTTTGAGCATCTGATGAAGTGAGTCTGTGCTCACGAAAGCTCATGCTCAAAACTTTTCTGTTAGTCTATAAGGTGCCACAGGACCCTTTGTTGCTGTTACAGATCCAGACTAACACGGCTACCCCTCCGATACTATTGTGCTAATTACTGTAAATCCTCTAGGGCAACGCTATGTGTGTGGGGAAACAATTTGGCGCAGATTTTTAAAGGTATTTACTTGCCGTTGCACTCAGTTCCAGTGTCTGTCTCATTTTCAGTGACTGTCAATGGGACTTAGGCTCCTAAGAGCCTACATCTTTTTTAAAAATGAGACGGACGCAAATCAAGTAGGTCTTGCAACTGTGATCAGAGCAGTACCTAAATACCTTGCAAAAAATCTAGGACTTACCACTGCACAAGTGGTCCCATTGGTGGCATTGTGTCTCACCTGTGTAAGAATGGTAGCCCATAGTATGGCACAAGCTTTTCCCAAAGAGTACAGTCTAAAATGACAAGCAGCATGCAAAGGATGATGGGGAAATGGAAGGAGTCAAATAGACAAATCACTTAGCATTTTTAAGTGAGTAGAGCTAGATAGGAAGAGAGCCACGTCCCAACCCCCTTAATTAATTGGCTGGTTTCTTATTGTTGCACCTTAGGGAAGGATGATAATAATCAGCATATTCTGCAAAAATAATCCTTTTTTGGGCAAACGTAAAGTGAAAACTCTGGGATGAATGAGTTCCTATATGCTACAGGAGTTCCTGTATTGCTATATATGCAATATAAAGCACCATTCGTGAGTTTCCTCCACAGTACTCAAGCAATAAGGCTGAGGAGCTTTGACCAGGATGGAAAATCAATGTTCAGACATCAGAGCACAAACTGCTCTTGTGCTGTGCTCTGAGTTAGTCTTTGTACTCGTTTTCTTGTCTCTCTCTTAGAAGCAAATGTCTCAGAGAACCATCATGCCGAGGGTTTGTTGCGCAGGAGTTTGATGGATTCTCATACGGTTAGCTTTTCAACGCAAGTCTTCTGTCCGCTCCTCTTCCTCATTCGCCCGACTTCCACAATAAGATTTTGCACATGGTCTGTGTGGGAACAACAATAAGGGTTTCATGAATGACAGGAGTGGGATTTGAAACCAGGGAGGGGTCCAAATTAGCACAGCTCCGTCAGCTGCAGAGCTGACCCTGAACTGCTGAATGATGCTCAGCTAGAAGTACGTCACGAAGTTGCAATAAAACAGTTCCTCCCCTGCTAACAGTGTGAGCCTGAGTTTTGTGCATAATGGCAGACGAGGAACTAAACGTCAGAAGCAGAAACTAGTTGTATAAATGGCAGTCCGAGTCATTAAAAGTTCCACTTACCTCACGAGACCAAGGCTTCCACTGTAGCTAATGGGTGTTCCCTGGGCTCCCCATGAGGCTAGAGCCCCCTTGCTGCCAAGACCCTGTTCAGAAGTGAAGAAGTCTCCGTGGCATATTTGTCCAGTTGGAAGTGAACTTTTGCAGCTGGTAAGATGGTTAGCTACAAGCGCAGGTGGCAGAGGACCAAGCTGGTTAGCATTCCAAAGCCCCTGTGTTCAGCACACTCTCCTGCTCAGCCCTGATCACCAGCACCGTGAGTGTTTGGAATCCTGCAGGTGTGAGCAGAGGCACGAATTGTGTGACTGTCTCATGTTTACAAGCTCCCACAGTTGGACAATGCCGGGGAGCCACAAGAAGCTTGGGCTCCACTTGGCATTGTGTTTTTTGTCTTGGATTAGTTACAACCAATTGCCATTAAAGACAGTAGTGCCAAATTGTGTTGTTACCTCACATAGAGCCTGCCACCAGGATGATATAAAACACTGCATCCCTGTGAAAACACAACAAAGCAACCTGTCGTTCAGTGTACGACTCGTCATAGCAACTTGCCTCCTCTAAAGCGTCTAGTCAAAGAAAGTCGGATGAGTCCAAATCCTTGGAGTGAGACCTGCAGCTTACCTGATTCAGGCTGTGAAAGAAGGCGCAAGGGCTGGAAGTCGCAATTTAAATTACTTTTCAGCTAACCCAGGAATGTTGGGCTCCAGCTTCTCGTGACCACTCTGTTGCATCAAGTAATGAGAGTGGAGACAGGACAGAAAGGAAGAGGGGCAGCCTCTGAGATTAGTGGATCCTGGGCTGTGGAGATTGCTTTTAGCACCTTGAACAGAACCTGAAATCAAGTATGGAGCCAGAGCCAGCAGATTGCATGTGACATGGGAGTCAGGGGTTCATGTTACCCCCACTCCCAGCGCAGAAGGCAAGCTTCTATGTTCTCCCTAAGCCCCAAGTTCCTGTGAATAAAGAGAAACGTTTGATGGGGAATAAAAGCATCTTCCTGTCACATGCTGTCCGAATCATTCAAGAGCTTTGTATCTGTCCCATGTGCAGTGTTCAGGCACAGTTGTCAGCTCGACTTATTGCTCATATGAGAGATGCTTATGAAGATGGATGCTGCCAGACTATTAAAAATAACCCAAATTATGTGTCCCAGATGCGGTGTAACCGTGTCAAGTCCTTCCACTTTCTTCTTGCACACTCACAATATTGATAGCCAATGGTGTAAAGGGTTCCCATACTGACAGCGTGGGCAGCGTCAACTTCTAGTGGCTGGCCAGCCCAGTGGTAAGTAGTCCCACAGGCTAATGAAGCTTCAGCTAGTGTTGCTGAGCTATTCCATGGGGACTGTACAATTGCACTTGTCATCCAGTTATCTTAAAGCATGTTACTCGTCAGCCATTTTACTCAGTGTATTCCTTTTACCTCAGGGGAAACTGAGGCACAGAGTGAGGCTAGGCGGTTTACTCAAGCTCACGCTGGGAGCTGGAGCCAGAATTTGTAGTAAAATGCAGGAGTCTTGATAAGCAGCCTCTTGCCCCAGTGACAGAACGCAGGGCCTATTTTACTGAGCTATTGTCATGGTCTTTGGTGGAACTATCCCAGTAGAATTGCACCCTGGGTAGCCAGAGAAGTCTGGCATGTTTGTTGGAATGAACGGATGAGCCAGTGAACACCATGTAACATTGGAGATCCTTGCGTATAGCCCTTTACTTTTACTGCAGTATTTGCTCTAGGGAAGTGCTTGTGTTCTAATATTTGGTTTTTTTCTAAGGTTCTTTTAAATGCATCAGGGAGTCATTCAAAAGGTCAAAGTAATGAACAGTCAACATTCGCCTTTCAGCTACTGTGCTAGGTCTGCCCTAGTGACAATTATTTGTGTTATAAATAAGAGTTTGTGGAAGAATGTGGGCAAAACCAACGAGACTTGTGACCCGAAGGCACCGCCCTACACCAATGACTAAAACAGTAGCTACCGCTGTTTGGAGTTGGAAAGTCAGAGTGGTAAGGCTCCAAGTTAATAGGCACAAGGCAAACCAAGAAGTTGTGGGTTTCCATACCCAACTGAGTGCTGACTAATGTAGGATGTCACAGTGGAATTGTGGTGTTAACTAGGGGAGAGGTGTCGAATTTTACTGGAACAACAAGAAGTCCTGTGACACCTTATAGACTTACAGATATTTTGGAGCATCAGCTTTCGTGGGCAAAGACCCGCTTCATCAGGTGCATGAGTGGTGGGGTGGGCTTTCCAGAGGGGTATGTAAAGGGTGGGGTCCTAGTAAAAGGGAGGGCCAGAGCTGACAAGGTCTATTTAGTCAAGGTGGAAATGGCCCATTATCAGTGGTATGTATCAAAAGAGGAAAACACATGTCAGATCAGACGGGAGAATGGCCCATTGTCAGAGTCTAATGTGTGTTGTTGCCTGTGAGGCCTATTGTTCTTAAGCATCAGCCAGAATCACTCAGTTTTGATTCCAAGAGCTCCCCAATGCAGGTCCCGTCTCTCTGCACCCTCGTCTGGTCACAAGCGGGCCATCTGTTGGGAAGGTGTTCTACAGCAGAGCACACACATGCATTCCAAGTGCAGATGGGAAGGGATCGTGGTGGCTTGCCTTCTGCCTTTCCCTTCAGAGCTCTTCAGTTCCTGGCAATAGACCTGTCTGCCACCAGGGCTCGGGGGAGGTGGGGGGTTCTTCCTCTTCCTAGTCAGTGAGCAGCCACCCTTGCTCACTGCAAGACCACATTTTGAGACTCTGTAATGGGGGTTGGACTAGGGAATAGGAGGGAAGACCTGGCTTCTTGTGCTTGGTAGGCACTAAGAATCGGCGAGCGTAGCCGACCAGATCCTTAGCCGGTGGATGATGGCATAGCTTCACGAATGTAAAGGCGACCCTGCATCCAAAGAGCTAACCCTCTGCAAGTCGAACCTAAATACAGAGCTGCTACATTCTAGCAGAAGGTTGGAAAGGGAATTTGGTTTTGCTTCTTCCATTTTGCTCCTACACATCTCCCCTGTTTGTTATCCCTTCCTACCTCCATTTCCACCAGGTGAACAGGAGTATTGCCTAGCCACAGACTGCCAGCCAACTCTGATCAGCTTACTGCACTTCTTCTGACACTGTGAACTTAGTCAGTGGCTTCCTCCTCTTTACAGCCATGTGTTTGCAAGAAAAATGGAGTGACAGAGAATAGCTTTCACAGGTTGGACAGGGAGGCTACTCTGAGGATGTCCCTTAACACAGAGACTTTCACTACCCACCACGATGGCCATCCTGGAAGTGGGACAGTATTCAAATCCCCTGGGTCTGCTTTTTTAGAAGCCGACAATGCCAGCTGAAGCCGTGGAAGCTCCCTGAAAACACGGTTCACTATGCGCTGCAGAGACAATACAAGCAATTTTGGTATGGAATGGTGCTTGTCAAAACATATTGCTTAAAAGTGTATGTGTGCGTGCGTGTGTGCGCACATGTAATTAGTTACATGGCTGTTAGTTTCTGAAATGCTGATAGTTCGCTGTCGTTCTGTGAGCTCTTGTAGCATGATTTGCTTTGATAAGTACCAGGGCCTCTTTTAATGTTTGATACTGTCCTTCAGGTTTCAGCTTAAGGCCTGTTTATGCTGCCCTGCAGTTCAGATGAGGGGGTGTGAATAGCAGTATACACCAAAGAGCTTGCAGGCACAGACTAAACGGTTCCTATTTTCAGAGGTGGAGGGTAACTAAGGAGAAATGGTTTGTTACAGTGCTCAAGTAAATTTTTCAGGATTTGTACTTTACTGAAGTAATTTATTTTTTTGTAACTTTGTACATTTATTCAAGTGTTTGTAAAGAAAATATTGTGCTTTTTCCTGCCCTACCGTTTCCAAAAGCACTTAGTTACTCACAACTTTCATGAGAATAATGTAGCTGGAGTCAACGTACTTGGATCTGCTTACCATGGTGTCTTCACCGCAGCAAGTAAACAGCAGAGACTCTCCTACCGACGCTGCTTACTCGTCTCATTCTGCTGGAGTACCAGAGTGGATGGGAGAGCATTCAATGGTCAGTTTGAGTATGCGCTATAAATCAACCCCTGCTGGGTCTATTCAGCCTGTAGTGAAGGCATGTCCTGAGAGTAGGTCTGCACTGCAGTTAAAAGTCTGCAGTTGTACCAGCTGAATCAGGTTCCCAGACTCAGGCTAAGGGTCTGTGTAATTGTCATGTCGACATTTGGGCTCGGGATGGAGCCCAGTCTGTAGAACGCATGTCAGTAGCAGGGTCCCAGAGTTCAGGCAAGCATCCATGCTGCAGTGAAAGGGCCCCGAGCCTGAGTCCTTGGGCACAGGACAGCCAAGGGTGTCTAACTGCAGTGTAGACACACCCGGAGAGACACAAGGGGAGGAGTTACTCCAGCATTTGGCCACACAAGTTCTTGTCCATCTGCAACTGTGCAGTGCTACATGAATGTGTTTCGAATGTGAAGCAGTTATCCATGTTTGTAGTGAGTTCTTCATCCCTGTGCTGCATTGCCTCTCTCAGGACAGTGTCCTTCTGGTTGTCTTCCAAGCTAGACTGACCTTCTGGATGTGTTCATCCCAGTGCTCATCATGTGTCTGCTGCCCAGAAGGCGGTGTTGTGCAGCCTGCTGGATCAAGCCCTGAATATTGATGTAGGCCGTGGGCAATTCAGTCTCAGTACATCCGTTTACTTTTCCAGAGGCATGGTCAAGGGAACTAGTACAACAAGGAGCTATATAGTTTGTGGACATAGGTATCAGTGATTACGACGGTTGAATAATCTGTTAGTCTAAGATCTTACTGCCCTCATGGGGGTGGGGGGTCAATGCATTATTCCACATCGTTATCTTTGTTACTTGCCAAGTTAAAACATATGCTAAGTTGTACACCAGTGGGCTGCTATGTATAGTGAGAGATAATAGAGACTATTAGTTTTATCCTGAAATGAATGGGTTGTCCAGCTGCAGTTGCTGTCGAGTGGAAGTTGAATGTTAATTAGATGCCAGCACTAATTATGGTGATTATGTACTTTTGAGTAGCTGTTGGGAATAGTTTGATTCACATCCAACGAGGAATGTGAACGACAAGCTAATCGCTTTAAGGAGAAAAGGAAGGTTCTTTTTTACTGAAGAAATTCTAATGAAACAAAGCTATAGTGAAGCTGCAAAAAGGACTGTATATATAACCACATCTTATCTGCAAGGGTATTGGAAAAAGCAGGAGAAGATGCTTTGGTGTTGATGCAGTGTGTGCTACATCAGTGTTTCCCAATTGTATTTGGCCACAGAACTCTTTTAAACTCAAAAGAATTTTGTAGAACTGCATTCACAGGCTCTTCCCCCCCTTGATCTCCAAACCTGCCCCCCCATTCCAGGCTTTACCCACCTCAGCCCCCAGATCTGCCCCCCTAACCCCAAGCTTTACCCCCATCCCCAGTCTTAACTCCTCTCAGCCCCAAACCCTCCCCCCACATCACCAGGATTTAACCCACCTCAGCCCCAAACCTCCACGGAGGGTTGGGTTGAATTAGTTGCGGTGCTCAGGGTGTAAAATTTTTCAGTGTAGCCTGCACTGGGTTCAAAGTAAAGTAGCTCGAAATAACTGAAGCCATCTGTGCATTGCAGGCAGCATAAATTATTTCGAGCTTGGGCTACGTTGCAGCCCTAGCCTATGAGATTAATACGCACCCTGTGCTAATACAGGATGTAGGGAAGTGGTGTCTCATCTAGAACTGAAATAGACATCTCACTCATTGCTGGCTCCAGGGTCTGCACCCACCTCTGGTCCTTCCTGGCTTTTCAGTGCTGCACTCCCATCTGCTTGCATCTTTGCAACGTCATTGGGGAGATTTAGCTTTTCACTGAATGTTGCAGCCATTACCGCACTCCTACTTCTCCTCTTCTACCCCCTCCCCACTAAGTTTCCATCTCTCTAGGGAGCCTACTGGTAAAGGTTTCCCACCCATTTCCTCATTTCTTGCATACAAGACAGACAATAGCTTCTTTTCTTGCTTTTGAAAGGTTGTATGAAAAGCACGTGGCAAGACAGATTGTTTGCTTTCATGTCTATAATCCCAGCACTAACCAGATTTAATCTTAGTGGGAGCTGTTCTTCATTAACATGCCAACTGAAACATCGGACACAGTTGCAGGCAGTGTTGTTGTGGCCATGCTGGTCCCCGGCCACGAGTGAGATCAAGTGGGATCAGTTGTGTCTTTTACTGGACCACTGTTGGGAAGATGGGCTTTTGTCTCACTCTCACCAACAGAGGTTGGTTCAATACAAAAAAAAAACCTAAAAAAAACTACCTCCCCCACCTTGACTCGCTAGTGGAAACAGATGTGTAAATTTTCACCCTTTCATCTGCAGGAATTAATCCCTGGGGTAGGTAAAGTCAGACCCAGTGCAAACTTTCGCACAGGCTCAAGCCCTTACAAAGAACTCGGAAGGGTTAGGCTCAGAGGCACCAACTTTGATTTCCCCAGGGGTGTTCCATCAACTCATTCTGCCCATGGCTCTGCCCATTCCAACCCTTCCCGCAAGGACCCATACCCAGCCTGCATCTTCCCACCCCGCTTTGCTGCTCCCCTCCCCACCCCACCCCACCCCCTGCCACCACCTCCTGCATTCTGCTGAACAGCTCCTCACCAGGGAGGTGCTGGAGTGGAGAAGAAGGTGTTGATGGGCAGGGCTACAGATGGGCGCTGAGCACTCGCTATTTTATTTTATTTTTTTCTAAATCACCCGTGGAGTCAGAGCTCCGTGGAGTCAGGATAACTGTGATATTTTGGTGGTTACAGATACTGTATTTTCCCTTTTCAGGCTCCTCTTTAAGGATCTGCTGCTGAATTCTGGGGAGTTCCTGAAACACATGATGTCACGACAGGAAGAGCACCCAGGGGTAGCCGGGGACTATTATTTCTTACCTAGATAGCAGACATGCACCTTAGGCACGTCACAGAAGACTAAGAAGATGAGTTTCCCATCTGCATGGGTCCATTGCCAACCCCCAGGCTGGTGGGAGGTGGGGGAAATCAGGCATGCCCACAAAGTGTCCACTCCTTTGAAGTTCCAGCCCCGAGGTGTACGCCGCTCAGACACAAAGGCCAGCCTTTTCCAGAATGGCCACAGACGTGTTTGCGTGTCCAGCTTGAGCTTCCGCTCACCTGGGTAAAAACAGAACTCGTGGTCTCAGTGACCCTTTTAGAAAAGGCAGGTCCAAATCATTGAGCATTATGTGGCTTTTGTTAGCTCGTTTTTCAAGCCTCGCCACTCCCATTCAGCCTCTTGTGATCGTCCAAGTGCCCTGGCTGCCCCTGTTTTCCATCTTCTCCCCAGCAACTTTCTGATCCCCACTCACCACCCAGCACGCTGACCAAGGAGAGTATCAGAGAATCCATCCCAGCAGATGGCCAAAGAGTGTCCTGATCTCCCGGTGCCGACTGCCTGTCATGGCAGCTCCCTCCTCCTTGCTTCCCCATTCCAGGAGAGTGGGGGTGTTAGTGGGCTGAGACCAGGGGGTGTGGCCGCGCCTGCCCCCGACAGCTCCAGGGCAGAGTAGTTTGGAAAGGTAAGTGAGGTTTTAAACTCCTGCTGAGTAGGCTCCCCCAGGCCACCTCCATTAACATTGGTTTTGTTAGTTCCGTGCTGACGCGCTGAAGTTTAAATACCCACCAACTTACCTTTGCAGAAAGCCCCATACAGGCAGAGAAGCAGGCGGTGCTCTTCCTGTGGACTTGCTGCGTGTTTCGGCTCCATCCTGACGCTCAGCAGCCAATCCTTCCCGAGGATCCTGTGAGTAACTCCCAGGTTAGTGCTCAAAATGCTGCAGGTGTCTGGAAGTGGAGTGGAGTGGAGGGTGGGGTTTGTGAGCCTAACGAGAGCTGCAAGGGCTGAGACGTTCTGGGTTTCCTTGGGGTATGGGGGGGCGGGACGTTGTGTGTGTCTGTCACTGTAGGGACCTCTATTGTCTGTTGTGTGAGGACCTATTTAGGCCTTAACCTGTGAGTCAGTTAATCCACAGCCCTAGGGCCTGTTATAAAATCTGAGCTGCCAAAAGCTTTGGGCTGGCCCCACCAATGACCTGCTGGTAGACCAGAGCTCATGGCTCTGAGCAGCACCACCGAGAGCTGCCACGGGCCCCAGGGCAAGATGAAGGGGACCCAGCTCCATGCCCTGGAAGGGACGGGGCCAGTGGTGAAAGGGGCAGGGCCTAGGCCTTCAGCCCTCTGCACCTTCAGCTCCCCGCGCGCACACTCCCTCCCAGCAAAGCTGTGCTGCTGTGGCAATTCAGTGGGGCTGGAGCTCCAGCTGCCTCCCCTGCTACTTCGGCAGCAGTATCTGGAGCTCTGGGCCCCTTTGAAAGCCTGGGCTGGGGGCAGCTGCCCTTTTGCCCACTCTCCCCCGTGCCTGTGTCTGAGCAGGGGGGAGGCAGAGACAGACACTGCGAGGGCTCCGCATCTCTAGGCAAGATGGAGCCCAGCTGAGAGAAGCCTGCAGGCCCTATTGGCGGGCTCCTTCTATTTGTTGGAGTAGGTGGAGCATCTGTCCACCGGCTGCCCTGTCACAGCTTAGCGCAACAGCACTGGCAACCCCCCTCTGGCCCCTGGAGGGATCCCACACCTGGCTCCTGGCTCCTAGCTCTGCTGTGGGGAGACCTGACTCTCCCTCCCTCCCTCCTGACCAGAGTCCTCCCAGCCTATGTGGTTCCCTGCCCGTGCTCTGTTATTGCCCAGCAGGCCAAACTGGCCCACCCTGGGCTTTGCTGTCTCGCTGGGCTGTAATTGCCGTCACAGACCACCCCACAGCCCTTCTGAAGCAAGCGTGTTTATTTCTAAGAGTGACAGAGAGAACCTATGACAAGAAGAAAAGAAACTCCACGAGTGCTAGTAATCTGATCAGGGAACCCCCGGCGCCACCCGGCCTCTGCTTTCAAATCCCACAGACCACAGCAGCCTGAACTAGCGTGCTGCTGAATATCCAGTCTGACCTTTAGACTGCTTGGGCCTTTGATGCCCAGACTCTGGGCATATTGGTCAGTGAGCATCTCCTCAGGGCATAGCTTCCAGAGCTGGGCTTTTGCATAACCAGCCGTGGGGAGTTTGCATTAACCTCCCTCTGGACATGCCACAGGCAAAGCCCATCGCCCTGTTTGTCCTCAAAGTCCGTTCCTGCCTGTCCTGTTCAGTACAGTCCTTCGATGTCAACAACACGTCCCAGGGTTCACATCCCATCTGCCCCTCAGAGAAGTGACGTGCAGTCCAGGGTCCTCATAACACAGAACCTTTGCCTTTCATACATTGGTCTCCAAAGAGCTTTGAAAATAATTCTCTGTTAACAAACGCTGTGGTGCACATAAAATTTATCCCGTGGTCTTTGCCCACAAACGTTTGTGCCAATATATCTTTGTCCATAAGGTGCCACAGGACTTCCCGTTGTTTTTTCTGTATTAGAGAGGTTCACACTGTAATAAAATGGTGAGGGATTGGAAGAGGAAGAAATAACTTAGTGAAGAGCTGGAAAGAGCTCATGTCATATGTGGGGAAGCCAAGTGTGAGTAAGGCCCATGGCTGCAAAACCTTGTGCAAACAAGGGGGTGTTTGACTCTGTGCACTATGAGCCAACCTGTGGGCTACTCTGAGGCTACTCAGCATATGTAAAGTTCAATGTGTGGCCAGCGCTCCGCATGATGGGAGCCCAACCAAGCATCTGCTGAGAACAGCTCAGCCTCATTCTTGTATCACTTGCCCCTTGAATGCTGACTAGGCCTGTGCCCGGTCGTGGTGCAGCCATGCAAGTGCTGGTCACACCGCAGAAGGGGTTTTGGTTTAAACTTTGTAACGATCCAAGTGAGGTTCTCACTTTTGTCCCAGCCGATTGATGCGAGATGCTTCGCCCCTCTGCTGGCACTGGATTTATCACTCCTGCAAAATGCATGTGACTTAACCTCTCTCCTGGTTCCAGACATCGTTCAAAGCTGTTAATTTGACACCATAGCACTGCTGCTTCCAAACGAAGGATCTCTGCAGGGCAGCTGATCCAGGGCTCCACAATAGCAGAAGCCAGAGGGGGTAACTGCTCTTCATTCAACCAATGGCAATTGTGTAGATAGAATCCACTTATCCACAATTGACTTACGTGGCCATCCCCCCAGAGGGAGGTCAACGGGAAAAACTCTCCTGCCGACCTCCCTTACTCCTCGCGATAGTGAGGTGTGCACAGGTCAACTGTCTACCCCAGGCAGCTTGATTTTGCTCATGCCCGGTAGGACTGGGTCGATCTTTTGGGTAGTGAAGCCGTACTCTGACCGAATGAACACCAGGCCTGCCCTGTGCCTGTTGTGGCTCCATAGATAATACAGACAATGATCACATCCTATTTTTTTTTCTTCTGTGGCCGTGATTTGTGAAGCAGTGTGTGTATTGGCTCTGCCAGCATCTATCTCAGGCTTAAGCCTTTGACCTTCCACCTTGCTGTGTGCTCCTGGTACATCATGCTGTTGTGCCAGAGGTCCTGCCTTCTCTTCCTCATTTGTGGTTTGTTAGCAATTCCCTCCTGTGCCCACCAGAGAGCAACACCGGCCCAGTGTTCTGTTGTCTTAATGGAAGCTGTGTGCAAGCAACTGGAAAGCCAGCTCTGTCAGATGAGCTGGCGGCATCGCCAAGAGGCAGAGCAGAGAAAAGCAGCATCCTGCGGAACGTGTGGATTTGGTTAGAAGACCAAGATTCTCACCCTCTGTGCTCTCCTGTCACCCCAGTGAAAGGAAATGAGTACTGAATTCACACCAGCATCACTAAGGTAGAAGGCTGTCACAGCCCAGCCCAATCTCTCTCACCCCTGTTTTGCAGTGGGAGTTTTGCATATGCAAAAAGTGAAGAGTCAGGGTGATGGATATACAATATGGTTCATAGGGGAGGTGGGACTTCCTGGCTTATAGCAGCGAATTACCTACTAGTTGGAAGAAAGCTGTAGGTCTGAGGTTTAGCGGTGGGAACAAGTGGGGCTGGCTCACCAGGTAAGAAACAGGCAGGATTTTAAAAAAGAGCCACAGCTTCCAGACTGGAACATGCAAAGAACTAACACACTGTAGAGGCACCTACACAAGTGGCCTATTTTCCTGGAATGCTGAGCACAGAAAGTTCCCACTGGTTTCAGGCCAGCTCTTTGGATTCAGGTGTCTTAAGCATGGTTTCGTGTGAGAGATGCTATTCTAACCCTATGGGGATAACACTGCCCTTTTGGAGTATGCCCTGCTTCAGCAAAGCACGTGCTTAAAGTAGGACTTGACCACAGGCGGAAAGGCATTGCTGAACCATCCCCTGTTGGTTGTGTAAACGGGAGACTGAGCCCCAGTAGAGTCAGGGCAGGGAGGGGAGGGGAGACACCACTTCTTGCTAGTTTTTTAATGCCAGCATCGTCTTCTGGAATCTGATTGACAGGCTCTGTTATGAGCCTGTGAGATTTTCACTGTGTGTAAAATAATAGTTGCTCATGTGGGAAGCCGAGTAAAAGAGACAATTATACAGTAGTTTTAATAACAGCTTTCAGATGGCTACAAAGCTGAAAACTTAAAGTATGCTTGACAGTAATTAGATTTTTTTACTGTTAAATACCTACAGGAAAATACAATAGAAATGGATCTGATGAATTCTTATTCCACATTGTTTTCATCCGCCCTGCGCCTTTGCCCTCCAGGTTGGTTTTCAAAATGCCCAGTGTTTGATGCAGTGGAAAGAAGGCATTTAATTGTGGGAGAGGGCTAGCTAGGCACACTGCTGGCACAGAGCAATCATCATGAGGTCTCAGTGGCTCTGTTTTGAGCTTCAGAAATACTGTGGGTGTTCTGATGGACATGGATAGCTTTGCAAATCTACATATGCTAATTACCTGCTAGATTTTGACAGGTATCTGCCATGAGAATAATTCCAAGTCAGTGAAAATAAGTGGAGAGATTAGCAAGGCTCCTAAGGATGCTTTGCTGGACCACATTAAAAATCCTCCTGAATACACCGGGTATCTCTTGGAGGCAAAGGGGGAGGGTCAAGGAAGGGAGCAAACCAGTGTGCCCCCCCACACCTCTATTTGAGAATTTGTAGGCTGCAGTTTAGCCCCCTGACTTGGCTGGATCCTGTGTCAATTAAATTTGATGCACTAATGGAACTGGGTGAACTTTTTCTGTTTAGAAGGGCTGTGACTATAGTCCTGTTGAAAGGTACCTGACTGACTGCTCCAGAGACTGCGGTCTGCACAGAACAGCATGAGCAGAAGCAGGCAGCAAGGGTGTCTTTGAGCTTGCCTCTAAATGGGCCTCTTCCCTGATCCTGGGGGATGCCCCCGTGAGCAGTGGACCAGTCTCCTTCTCCCCCAGATGAAGGTGTTCCCAATGCACCATCCAGGCAGGCGTGGGAGCAGCTGGGGAATGCCGGGAGAGGAATGGGATCTTGCTCTCTGCTTTTAGGAGATGGGACCAGTGCTCTGCTCCCCAGCGTAGCCTCTTACCGGAAGCCTGTCCCACCTCAACGCCACATCACTCCTTGACCTCTTCCCAGAGACTGTCTGTCAAGGTGCTGGTGGTGAGGGTGATTTACACTGGTGTGACTGTCAGCCCAGGAGGAGCTGGACTCAGCCCAGTCCAGCATCCCCACGTGTATCGGCAGCGTGTGAGAGCTGCTGCTTTGCCTTTATAACCCACTCAGGCAACTACTGCTTTCCTGCAGAGAGTGAATTGTGTGAGGTGTGCATTGAAGACGGGGCCTCCTATGGGGGTGTGAGGGGAAGTGGCTCCCATGCTCGGCAATTTAAAAGGGCTGAGGGGCCCACGTGGTCATTGTTGCTGCTGCCAACAGCAGCCAGAGCCGTGGACCCTTCAAATTGCTTCCGGAGCCCTGTGCAGTGTGGTCTGGGCAGTGCTGAGTTCTGGCTGGGGGAGAGAGCCCCCAACCCCACCCGTTACAGGGGTTCAGAGCCAAACCCCCCCCCCAAATACACAGATTGCCCAGAGCCCAGCGAAGTCTCTTCCTAGCCCTGCTTGGAGAATATGCAGTCTAAAGCTACAGAGGTATCTCCTCTTCCTGTGACTGTTCTGTCCCAAGTTAAACTGGTACTTGGCACCTGTGGCTGCCTTCCTTGTTACTTGATGGCTCTCTTAATCTGTTGTGTCTCGACACTGCATTCTCTTGTGCCAGGAGCAATATTAAAACAGTGAATTATTTTAACAAGTGCGGCTTTTGGAACATAGAGTAGACCTTGATGAGCCAGCAAATGCATGGTTGTTTAACAGCGTACGATCGCAACTCAAAAGCACGAAGCGGCATAAAGGGAAGGGATGGCAAGAAGGTTTGCTGCAAGATTTAAAGCACATGATAAGATGGTTGGCTTGAGGCTGGAAGCTGTTTCTCGCCTGGTGGCTGAAGCACACAGAAGAACCAGGCGTGAGGAATGATTTGTTGGTACTTGAAGTTACCACAGGACATTTAAGAGATCAGCTGCCAGGTTTCACTTTGAGGGGTGCCTGGCAGCATCTTTGATACGTGCATCACATATTCTGATCCAGATTCATGCTCTCGGTTTCAGTGATATCCATGAGCATTGCAGTGTAGCACAATTCTGTATTTTTTCTCTTCCATGTCATCAGCTTCAGTTTTCAGCTTTAGGTCTGTGTTTTAATGCTAAATCCGTAAGTCCCTCTGGACTTGCTCTGAATCAGAGGTCTGGGGATAATGTAGGCGGGTTTACATTGACGCCTGCTGCTTATGTTGGTGGGTAAGAATCGATCAGAATTTTGCCTAATTAAAGGGTTTGGATGGAGCAAATGAGATTTGATTTTTTTTTACCCCTTTTGTCTCCTTTACACCCAGCTCAGCTCAGATGGGCCCTTTTTGATGCATGTTGATTTAAACTTTTCTGCCCTGCGCTCTGGGTCAAGGGGGAAAACTGCAAAATAAATGTGTTTACCTAGGTCCTCCCTTTTGTAGCCATGATGCACTGCTACATTCACAGGCCCTCACAGCAATTCTTGCTTCTCCCACCCTGTCCAGAAGGATTTTTCCTGGCCATTGTCTATGGGTACATCTGGGCTGCCAAAAAAACAACAAGACCAAACCTCTGGGAGAGTGTCTCGGAGCTTGAGTCTGCAGACATGAGCTCATGGGACTCATGCCCCCCTGCTAAGAAAAGCCTTACCACGGTTTCAGCGTGGGCTGCAAACCCCAGCACCCTGACTGGGTGTCAGAGGCTGAGCTGGAACATCTATGTGGCTGTCTGTAGATCTAGGCTCTGTGACTAATGGCTGAGGTGGTTTCAGTTTGGATTTGGGTTTTTTTTGCAGTAAATATATCTCATAAGTGCTTCTGTAAAATAACATGATCAATCCACTAAATTGTCACCAAAATCCTCCCCAAGCAGCACCCGTAACAAAAATGGTCCGCTTCTCACATTGCCAGTGTACTGCTTTTTTGAATCTAGGGTCTGACTATTTACTGTCACTGGGGTAGAGCAGGAGTAAATCCATTCATATCTACAGAGTCAGTCCCCCTAATGCTCACACAACACGTTCCTTTACACATGCTTTTCAAGTGGCTGCAGGAGGGTTTCTGTGTTTACATCTGGCATGCCAAGAATCCCTCGCGCAGACTCCAGCTTACATAATAGGGTAAAACTGGCTTACTCATTAGCATTGCAAACTTTGGAAACAAGCTAGACACTGATCAACTTTCTGTGATGTTTTGCGTAGAGGGATTAATGGGGGAGCGTTCATGAGGAGAGGTACCATTTCTAAAGGAAAGGCAAATGATTTCCAGTTGCATCTCACACTTAATGAATGTTATTGTCTTTGCAAAATTTTGATAGAAATTGAAAGGGAAATATGGAAATTCATCCCAAGATGATGAGAATCTCTTTTAATATCCCTTATGCTCCTGGGTTATTGCACCAGTGATTCTAATACGTTTTCCCCATTATTACAGTGGCAAGGGCTGAGAGACGAGCCCATTCTCTGAGCAAACTGCAACCTCATTTAACCCTCGGAGGTAACTCAGACTTTCACTTAGTGGATCCAGAAGGCCAAGGAGATGGTGTGATATTATAAATGAATACCCGAGCACGTGCCAACGCTAGACACAGAACAGGAACGAAGCAACGGGTGCAGTGCTGGCTGCTCTGACATCAGTGACAGAAGTCCCAGTGGCTTCTTCAAGAGGAGCATTTTTAGGCTTATACTGACTGATCCCTGGTTAAGAAACACTGCTTCAGAATATCCCTGAGAGGGAGAAGGCCTACTTCTCTCCTCATCCCTGAGAGGGTAGATCCAACCCCATTCTGGAAAGTTAGTGGGGTTCTACTGATGTAAAAGCAATCGCCAGCATACGCTGACCAGCGTTGCTCTGGTTGAATCTGACAGGATCTAACCCAGTTCCTCCCTCTGTTGCAGGGGTGAGCATGCTTTTTACGTTGGGCACCACGTTTTGTCCCTCAATTAGCAGGGCCCTCCCGCCGACCTCTCTAACGTAATCCAAACTGACGGGAATTTCGGTCATGTTCATATGAAAAAAAACCCTTTTGGCGTGTGAAAGAAAAGAAGTCTGTAGAATGTAGAAACTTTATTAATTGGTGTATAAAGGTGAATACACTTCTAAATAAATACTACCCATTTATAAAAAGGGGAGCAAGAATAACCCGGGAAACTACAGGCCAGTCAGCTTAACTTCTGTGCCAGGAAAGATAATGGAGCAGGTAATTAAAGAAATCATCTGCAAGCATTTGGAAGGTGGTAAGGTGATAGGGAACAATCAGCATGGTTTCGTTAAAAACAGATCATGTCAAACCAATCTAATAGCTTTCTTTAATAGAATAACGAGCCTTGTGGATAAGGGAGAAGCGGTGGATGTGGTATACCTAGGCTTCAGTAAAGCATTTGACACGGTCTCACATAATATACTTATCAATAAACTACTCAAATACAACTTAGATGGGGCTACTATAAGATGGGTGAACAACTGGCTGGATAACCATACCCAGAGAGTAGTTATTAATGGTTTTCAATCCTGCTGGAAAAATATAACTAGTGGGGTTCCACAGGGGTCTGTTTTAGGACCGGTTCTGTTCAATATCTTCATTAATGATTTAGATATTGACATAGAAAGTACACTTATTAAGTTTGCAGATGATACCAAGCTGGGAGGGGTTGCAACTTCTTTGGAGGATAGGGTCATAATTCAAAAGCATCTGGATAAACTGGAGAAATGGGCTGAGGTAAACAGGATGAAGTTTAATAAGGACAAATGCAAAGTGCTCCACTTGGGAAGGAACAATCAGTGTCACACATACAGCATGGGAAAGGACTGTCTAGGAATGAGTACAGCAGAAAGGGATCTAGGGGTTATAGTGGACCACAAGCTAAATATGAGTCAACAGCGTGATGCTGTTGCAAAAAAAGCAAACATGATTCTAGGATGCATTAACAGGTGTGTTGTGAACAAGACGCGAGAAGTCATTCTCCCGCTCTACTCTGCGCTGGTTAGACCTCAGCTGGAGTATTGTGTCCAGTTCTGGGCACCGCAGTTCAGGAAGGATGTGGAGAAACTGGAGACGGTCCAGAGGAGAGCAACGAGAATGATCAAAGGTCTAGAGAACATGACCTATGAAGAAAGGCTGAAAGAATTGGGCTTGTTTAGTTTGAAAAAGAGAAGATTGAGGGGGGACATGATAGCAGTTTTCAGGTATCTAAAAGGGTGTCATAAGGCAGAGGGAGGGAACTTGTTCTTCCTTGCCTCTGAGGATAGAACAAGAGGCAATGGACTGAAATTGCAGCAGGGGAGGTTCAGGTTGGACATTAGGAAAAAGTTCCTAACTGTCAGGGTGATGAAACACTGGAACGAATTGCCAAGGGAGGTGGTAGAATCTCCATCACTGGAGCTATTTAAGAAGAGGTTGGACAGATGGCTTTCAGGGATGGTCTAGAAAGTGCTTGGTCCTGCTATGGGGGCAGGGGGCTGGACTCGATGGCCTCTCGAGGTCCCCTTCCAGTCCTACTCTTCTATAATTCTATGATACACAGACATAAAAACAGGAACATGTTTCAAGATTTTCAATGAGATGGATGAGCCTGAGATCCCGCAGACAATTGTGCTGTGCCCACCCCTTACAAAATTTCACACTCCTGTCAAAGCGGTGCATCTCCACCACACCCATTTTGCTCACCTCTGCCGTATTGGAACTCTGTCCTGTCTAGCTTTAGACTGCCAATGGGCCTTAGTCTAGCTCTGAAGACGTTGGCTGCTGCACAGACGATATTTGTGTTTAAAATATAACAATGCGTCTGTTGTCCTCAAATAAAAATATGTTTCCTCATCTTAGTTTGATTTGTTTTTCTGCAAAGCTAGAGGAGTGCGTGTCTGCGGTGTTCAGTGAAGGCTTCAGATTCAGAGGGTCAGGACATGGTAGTTCTACGTGCAGGATCATGAGAGCCATGCAAAGAGTGTGCCAGCACAGTCTGTGCAAAACGCCACTGTTGTGGCTGGGCAGAGTTTCACACCCACTGTGCTCTGCTGTAAATGACAACACAAGGCGAACAGTTGGAGAATCCCCTCGCAGACTGAGGGTAGGTCTAAACTACACAGAAGATTGACCCGATCAGGGTTGATCTTCCAGAGCTCGATTTCATGCGGTTGGTAGAGAAGTGTGAAATTGAACTATGTGGGGTTGGCAATCCACCCCTGTACTCCTCATTATTGCGAGGAGTGAAAGTTTCTGCTGTCGATCGCCCTCTGTGTCGATGGCCAGGTAAGTTGATTGCAAATAAGTCAATTCGAGCTATGCAATTGCCGTAGCTAGAATTGCGTATCTGTAATCAACTTGCCAGCCTGGTGTAAACCTGCCCTAAGCAATGAACCAAGTCCTTTGCCCAAAGAAAGAGACACTTCCCATTGAGCCTGCTGGAGGTTAACTGCCAAGGGGCAAAATGAGACTCTGTGTAGGGGTTCAGCTGGATTTCTTTTTTATCCCTGGTGTAAGTGTGGAGAGGGCACAAATGAGAAGAATTGCTGGTTAAGTCAAAGAATGGGAAGCTCTGGAAGGAGAAAGGGGTTGAATCCTGTGCTGCAGGGTACGGTGAACCATAGGTACGTCTACACCACAATAAAAAGACCTGTGGCATCAGGTTTCAGAGCCTGGGTCAGTTGACTTGGGCTCAGAGGGTGTGGGCTGGAGTGCAGACTTTCCAACCCGCCCTGTTGCAGGGTTTCAGAACCTAGGCCCAAATGTCTACCCTGCAGTTGTTAGCCCTAGAGCCAGAGTCCGAAGACCTGGACCAGCCACAGCTCTGCCATAGGGTTCATTGCAGAGTAGAATAGAATAGAATCCTAGAACTGGAAAGAACTCCAAGAGGTCAATGAGTCCAGTCCCCTGCACTCATGGTAGGACCAAGCACCGTCTAGATCATGCCAGACAGATACTTATCTAACCTGCTCTGAAATGTCTCCCGCGATAGAGATTCCACACACACGCACCCAAAGCAGTTTATTCCAGTGCTTACCCACCCTGACAGTTGTCAAGTTTTTCCTAATGTCCAACCTAAACCTCCCCAGCTACAATTTAAGCCCATAGCCTTTTGTCCTGTCATCAGAGATTAAGGAAAATAATTTTTCTCCCTCCTCTTCGTAACACTGTTTTAAGTACTTGAAAGCTGTTCAGTGTAGTTATACCACCATGTGCCTCTTTACAAGAGAATTTCATGGAAGTCCTATAAAAATCCTATGGATCCAATCTGTGACTGTGTTACTCAGATGAAATTAACATACAATCTTGCTCTCTTTCCCCCTTTGTTTATCTGGCTGGAACAGGCACAGAAGTGATATTTCAAGTTCAAGATAATGAATTGCGTTGGACTTTTTTCCTACTCTTCTTGTACCAAAGAAGTGTCCCGGGGGGGGTGGGGGGGCAGAAAAAAGGTCTATGTACTTGCTTATTGGGATCGATCCTTCAATTTACTGTACAACTTCAACACCCATAAAACCTGTGAGGATGGGAGGTGCTCAACAATTTCACCACTATGTATTTAATGTATGTGAGACTCTGCGAAGACCTACAACATGTAGCTTTGTTTAGACACAGTAAATACTCAAAGATGAGTAACGCCCCATTAGGAACATCTTGATTCCTACCAAGTCATCTTTTTTAAAACATCAATGATCGAAATCAATCTTTAGGCTTAGCACAAACCCAGGAGGGAAGAGTGAAGGCTTCTTTCCTATAGCATGTTCATTAAAAAGAAAAGAAAAAAAACTGTTTACTATGGTGAGTAGTGAGCTATATTTTATAGCACACCATAGTGGTAACTGCACCACAACAAAGCATTCTTCATCTCACCAAGGGGAAAGTATGAGATTTCTTTACTTAGCCTGCGTGTAGTCATTGTCTAATAATATGACCATATTGCCATCCCTCTGCAAGTAAGGCTGAGGCTGCTGTCTGATTGGTATATCATCTCACTTTCTCTCCGCATTGATTTTCTTGCTCTCCTTATTTGCTTCGTAAAAAGGGAGAGACAAGGAGCTGGTGTTCTCTCCACAGAGAAGCTTTTTGGGAGCCTTTATTTTTAGTATGAGACAACCTTTGCTTTCTTTCAGGAGCGGGAAGTTGGATTATAAATCTTTTTGTAAATGTGTATGGTGATATTTGCTCCGGTAAGTTATATAAGAGAGAGAGAGAGAGAGTGTGTGTGTGTGTGTGTGTGCGTAAGTGCATTGTTTTTGGTGAGTTGTAGATGATTTTGATGTCTCCATTTATATTAGGTTTGGTTTCTTTTCATTCATGTTCTGAAACCCTCCTCCCCAGTGCTGCGTGTTTCTTGTAATTCATGTGTAGGAAAAGATTTCCATTTTATATTTTCTTTCTCATAGTGGGGAAAACTATTTTGGAAAACTTATTCTGCACTTCATTGTAATATGGAGAGAGGGAGCTTGCAAAAGGATTGGGATTCATCATTTTACTGTTGGCATTTCAAATCAAAGAATCTTTAAAAAATAGTGCAGCTCTGCTTGAGTAGTTAAAAAAATAATTAGAAACTGCTTATCACTGATTGAACTGCAGCATATGAATACCAGGCTGTACTTTATGGAGGTGTAAGAAAAATACAGTTGATTAGTAATGAGATTTTCCTAGTTTTACAAAGGTACTAATGAAAATTAAGGTAATCTTTAAAGGAAATAGTTCTCTTCTTGCAGAGTGTTGGGTCAGAACACAAGCTGGAATACTGTTGCTTTCCCCGATCCAGCTTGCGTGTGTATAGCAATGATTGCCTCATTCCTTTACATTCTGTCTTATTCATATACCCTCTTTGTTCACCTGCAAATAAGAAAACATTGTCTTTTGTCTGTGGAGTGTCATATGCTTGGATGGTGCAATATAAATAGTGATTATGCCCCTGAACCTGAAAGAGACAAAATATGTTAACCAGTATGGAATTGATGAGGTTGCATGGTAAACTTTTGAATTTGTAGTATTTAATTAATTCATTTGTTGGTCCTGTGATTCTTTCATATTAGTAGTCAAATATAAGTCATTCTTCATTTGAGACTTCTTCAAAAGTCCTAACTTTATACAGCTGCAGACTGATTGCTGTCAAAAGAACAGGTAAGAAGAAATAAATGCGTGCTAGTAATATCAAAATATTAGTGCTGGAATAAATTCATTATTATGCTGGTCATTAAAAGGAAGCGTACAGTTTGTTGTGATGTAAGAAAAACATTTGTAGGGTATTGTATCTTTAGTGAAAGTTTAAGATACGTTGTCTGTTCATTTCAGGTGAGCTTTTTCAGAAAGGAAATTCAGTTAGGCAATAATTGCTTTTCAATCTTAGTCTGTTTTTGAAGTTATTTAAACATTTTTCACGATGAATTAGTTACGTTCCTTCTTCCCCTGTGTACACAGAAATCAATATTCATTTCTTAAGCTTTCCACTGGGCCACTTGTGTTCAGCACTGTCGTTTACTTATTGATTGGTGTAACATTGATTTGGAATAAAGGAATGTAGGGACACATTGCCTTATATTTAACAAGAGACATGATGTAGTGCATTGGATGTTGAAAAAATACAAACAAAATGTGGACAGCCCCAATCAGTTCTGATGCTCTTTGAAAATGACCCAGTATACCACATTCTAAGTAACTTTTGAATGTGTTGCTCGTTAGCACTTTATAAATACTATATGTGTTTCTACCTGCTGCCCATTTCCTCATAATTGTACTCTTTCTGTACAAGAAGACCTAGTGCTTGTAGAGGATGGTGTATATGAAAATAAATATCCAGCACTTTTTTCACTCATTATGTTTCTTCTGCTGGGGATGACCTGGGTGTTTCAGTAGCACAAATTGACCTCAAGCTGTGGAAAGCCAAGTGAACCAAAAGGCAATATTTAACCAGGGTGATTGAGAGCAATTGGGGGTGAGGTCCTGGTAATGTGAAAAATCAGACACCATCTGAACTTTGAATACCCTCTGAAACAAGGGTCAAATGTCTAATATCTAGCCACAATGGGAGTTCTCAGCTAATCTGTTGCTTTCAATATAGTGCTCATGAATCCCAATTGAGAGCCCTTGACTCTCAAGGGTTTCTCCATAGAACAGCAGCAGCGGGGGTAGCATTGGAATAAGTTCGAATCTGATGCAACCCTGTCCTCAAG
Organism: Carettochelys insculpta; assembly: GCF_033958435.1. NCBI lineage: Eukaryota > Metazoa > Chordata > Testudines > Carettochelyidae > Carettochelys > Carettochelys insculpta. Next base: position 45,081,526 of record NC_134147.1, on the reverse strand, counting down.
GAGCCTATGCAGGGGTGAAAAGTTAATTCCTATTCCACCACTGGCTTCTCTGTCAAGTGAAAGTGGTGTGACAGTTCATGTACAGAAGAACTCCCTTGGCTGGTGTTGGTGGCTCTCACTGAACCCTTTCCGGCTGGCTGTGAAGCCACCTGGAGTTCCTGAGGTTCAGAAAAGCTTGTCCAATGGCAAAGCCGTGCTAAAGGGGTGCTTTGTCTCTGAGATCTGTGGCAGACCCTGAATTGGGAAGGAGGGGAGTTGCGCAAGGCTTAGTCATGCGCCACATTCTGCACCGTCCCAACCCTCATCCTTGTGAACCCCTAGATCACTCCATTCTGTTGTGTGCTCTCTGGCACCTCTTTCTGGTGGTCTACAGAATTAGAGAAAGTTGTTTAGGTAGATGCGTATGTGTAATAAAGGTGTGCGTACAAAATCTGTGTGTCGCCAAAGCAAGCAGACAAACAAACAAAAGCAAAAATTCCAAGCAGTCCTGTAGCCCTTTAAAGACTGACAGTTTTATTTATTAGGTAATGAGCTGCTGTGGGTAAGACCCACTTCAGCAGATTTGAAGCAAAAATAAGCATACAGGATTTATACATAGCATTGGGGGATGGGGGGAGTCACCTGTCATTAATAGGACCTGTGGAAACACTAAATTAAGTGAAGTGGGATGGCTGCCATTCCTGCAAATATCAGAGGTGGTGAAATTGTCCCTGTAATGTGTAAGATATTTGAGATCTCCGTTAAACCCCCGGTGTGTCTGTGAGCGTGCATTCTTCCAGCACAGTGGCTGATTTTAGCAAGATTGTGTAGTTTTGCGAGCAATTCAGCTGCTCTTCCCTCCCTTCAGAGCTTTCCTATTAATAATATCCAGCTCTGGTGACTTGTTGCTCTGCCTTTAATTTATCTGCGTGGTCCAGCATCTTCACTCTTGCCACTGTAATCTCTGGCAGTATTTCATCGTTATCTACAGTTGGGGACGGGGGCTGGGATCTGCTCTCTGCTATATCTATCACTGCCATGACCACTTCTCACCTATCAGATCTCTGAGTGGTTTTTAGCAGCTGCCAGGAAAAATATTACTTCTTTCCCCAAAGATTCCCCTGGGCTGAAGTGCAGCTCAGGATTCAGCCCTATGTCGGGAACTGCTTAACAGCTCAATATTTCACAGTCTGTGAGGGATAGAACTGTGCATTTTATAACGTCAGGATTGGAAGGGCCAGATTTCTGTTGCTGATAGGTGCAAAGGTAGCATTGTGTGGGGAAGGAGAGGTAGCATTTTAGGCAACTCATCGAGATTTCAAAAGTTTTAGTTGGGGTTCCCTGTTCCTCTGATCCCTATCTAGCTCAGCAGGTGGTAACTAAAGGAGCGGAAGAGATGCAAACAACACCAACAGCAGAATGTTCAACTCTAAAAGTCCTCATGTGCTTGTTGCCTACGGTATGAGGCATATACAGAAGGCAGGGTGTTTTCCTGGGAGTACTTCTGTAGTTGAGCCGTGTGACTCCTGTATGAGTCCCACTGAAATTGGTAGTACTGCAGTACTGAGTCAAGTTATTTACATGCACAAGTGTTTTGGGTATTGGACCCTGAGGCCCCAATCCTGGGTGGACTCTACTTGAACAGACCCTGCATTCCCATGGAGCCACACTTGAGTTCGCTCCTTGTGGAGTCTGTTGCAGGATCTAGGCTTTGAATTGGGACCTCAGGTTGTGTGTTTGTACAGCACCAACGGCAACAGAGCCCCGATCTCTGATGGTCACCTTCCTCAGCACAACTACTACTGTTTTGTGCATTTAAGGGAGCATAATTCACTCCTGGCTCCAGCATTCCTGTAGAAGGGAGCTGTTTTAGATACAGGTGGATGGAAAGATTATCTGGCAACACTGCATCATGTGCGTTCTCACCCTGCCATGCAGCATATATGCCAGAGCCAGCCTCAGCAAGGCAGTGGGCAGTTGTCTCCTGCCACATATGTTACTGCGAGGTAGAGTAGCCTTGCATGAGCTCCCCTGCCTTGTGTATATGATACACACTCTGTGCATGTGTGTCTATGCCCATGTAACCCACACACCTATGTGTGGTTAATTCACACATCTACCTGGACTAATAGAGGCATTCAGTACATGCTTATTTTTGCACATTGATTCATGTTTTGTTTCCATTTTCATTCTCACACCCGTTTGCGAAGGTGGGCAGTGCATGTCCCATGGGGTGTGGCGAAGTGCTTAAAGCAGGGGTCTGCAACCTGCAGCTCTGGTGTCACGTGCAGCTCTTTAAGGACTTCCTTGTGGCTCCCGACGCTATAACCGCAAAGTAAAAAATAGAATACTTAAAAAGTTAGTGAAGTAAATCTGTATCACATTGTGAAGCATTGTGCGTGCGCCGTTCTTAAAATAGATGTTTAAAAATTGTGGTTTGACATTACTTACTAAGGAGCGTCTTGTATTCATATCCATTGTGGCTCTAGAATTACTGAGTTTTTTACCAAATTAGAAAAAAAAATGGCTTTTCTTTCTATTTTGGTTGCTGGCCCCTGGCTGTAGGGATTCAGTTCTTAAGTCTTTCCTGGCTCTCCTTCACTTCTTTAAGTGGGCATGCAGGATGGACCCACAGGGTACTATAAAAGTCCTGTACCTTCCACATTCCTCTCTCCTCTTGGGCAGCTTTCCTGATTGGCAGAAAAAGCCATGGCCAAACTGCACTGTGCAAAACCAAGATGAGGGGGAGGTATTCGTGGGCTGTGCACAGGAGCTCACCTGCAGTTTGCTTTCTGTGTGGCATGTTTTGCCGAGCTCTGTCCTTTCTCCCCAGCTTTTTGACTGGCTTAAGGATTTCTTTTGCAACCTTAATACCTTTCTCAGACGAGTTAATTTTTGCACGAGCACAAGTGTCAGTGACCTTCCCAAGTACATTGGCATAAACAAAGCTGCAACAGACTCACCAGCCTTTAACATCTGGGCACCAATAACTCATTAACTGACTGGTTTAGTCTGAGGGAAGATTAGGGTAAAATGTGGTTTAATTAAAAAGGGGATCATGCTGGCGTACAGCTGCTGCACAGGAAAGATCCTTGTTGAGATCGCGGGTTCACCTGAGCATTGAATGGGATTGTCAATATATACATTTTGTGGTCAGAACAGGGATGCTGTCGCTTCTATGCACCCAGTCCAGCTGTGTGACATTAACCTTGTTTCTGAGCTGCCTGACTGCAGGTCTCTCAGGCTGCTACTCCACATGAGACAGATGGTGCAAACTCCGCCTCCTATTGTAGCATTAGCAAACCAGGAACTGATGGACAAAACACACACTTGCACGTTTAACTTAATTATTTGATTAATTAATTATTTAACTCAATTATCTAGTCATATCTTTAGCGTCACAGTGTCTGGAACAGTGAGTCCCTGAGCAGGGGCTCTAGATGGTACCAGAAAGCAAATAAGTAACAAGTGCTATTAAGTGTCTCACTGTCTATCATCATCTCTGTGAGAACCACGGTAATTATTTCTTATCTGTTTCTGAACATAGAGCATGTTGAATTGCTTATCATTCTGCTTATGTTTCCGTTATGTCCTTGTTTTATTTGCCATGGCTGTGGTTTTAATCTATGCATATAAAAACTAGATTGTCAATTCCAGAGGGGGTGATGGAGCACTGTAAGAAGTTTAGCAGACAAGCCCATATTGATGCATTAATGGCTTTAAACAAGTTCTTGATCTGTTCCTTGTCTGGCAAGAGACAAAGCTTCCTGGGAAGTAGCAAAGAAAATGCACAACTGTGAGCACTAAGAAATAACATGAAGTCTCATTATTTGAGATTGCAAATATTTTGAAACAGAAAGTAAAAATTATAATCAAATTAGGGAAGATTCAAGCAAAGTTGGGAAGTTTGCCATATTTCCTAAGTTCCCCTCCTACTGTAGCAGTAGGCTTTTTCTTCCATCCCCAACTTTTCATGTTAAACCTCAGTAAAAATCTTTGAGAAGAGACCTAAGAGACCTTTTCTCCTGTGTCAGGAGAAAAGCAGTGAGGATGACGCTGTGGAGGAAAGGGCTAGTGTAAGCAAGCTGTATGAAATGCTTCGAAAGCAAGGGATAAGAAACGCATTATCCTTCGTATCATTCTCCTTGAGACCTAAACAAGCTGGACTGATATTTGAGCCTTACAAGACGATATTGAGAGTGGCGAAAATGAAAATCTGTTTTGGCGGGAGGGAGGGGCTGAGATACACGGGAGGAAAAAAGTTTTAATTTTGCAAATTTTTCTTTGCTTGAAACACACACATTCTGTTAAGTCCCAAACCTTACAAAGGACCAGTTTTCTTTTGAAAGCCATTATTTTTGAATATTTTGAATAGGTCAAGCTATTTTCTTTCTTTATTTATACCAGAAAAGTATTTTAATTTGTGTACCAAGGTTCCCCATGAAAATTGTTCTTACAACCATCTTATAAGCAGAGCTGATGGGACCCTTCCAAGTTCAGTTCTAAACAATCTGGAGTTGACTAACACAACAGGTTTTGGGCAGGCTCCCGGGACGTCACATTAGAGCTTCCTACAAAAGGGCGGCCACCACCACCACCACCATCATCATCATCATCATCATAGTGTATGTGTGACACACCTCACATGGCGTGTGACCAGGATTCATCACTGAATTTGGTCTGCTAATTGGAGTGTTTGCTTCCCTGGGCTGGGCTGTGCTGTGAATCTTGATCCATGCCTTCTGGAAGGGCTGTGATAAAAGTACACAGAATGGTGAATGGTTTAAAGACGGTAGCTTAAGACTCTGTTTGCCCATGAACACAGGGCCAGTCAATGAAATTGATAGGCTGCAAAATCAAAAAAGCCTGACAAATTTGAAATAAGGCACAGACTTTTAGTGGGGAGGGTTATTAACCACTGTAACAAACTATCCGGGGGAATGGTGGATTCTCTGTCTCTTGATATCTTCAAATTAAGACCAGGTGCCTTCCTGGAAGATATGCTTTAGCCAGAACGCCAGTTGTTGGATTTAAAATTGGAGTAAATCAGTGAAATTCAATGGCCTGTGATATATAGGAGGTGAGACGTGTGATCTGGTGGTCCCTTCTGACCTTGAAGTGTGAAAACCACTAAAAGGGAAATGTTTTCACAAAGGCACAATTAACCTGTGGGCGTCCTTGCGAGAACTCAGTGCATTTGGAGCATCACGGACTGTAACAATAATGCGACAAGGCTAAAATAGTTTCCCTTAATTGACAGTATTAGTAAGGATGTGTTGAGCTGCTGTCTCTGGCCAAAAGCTTCCCCTCCCTGTTGCTCTGTCCTGTGGGTGTACAGGCCAGGAGTCAGGGAAGCTTTGACTGGAAAACCTAGAGAAAACCCCCAAATTCTGGCACTCCTTTGCTACATTGCTTGGTGCCAGCATGATCGGAGGGCTGGGGTCACATTCCATGAACATGCTCAACACGTGCTGCAGGTAAATTATCTCTGTCAGGGGTGTGAGGAGTCCTGCAACAGGCACATGCGAGATACCCCTGCATCATGGGGTATTCCAAGCATACCGATGCTGTACCTGCTGCCATCCTGGGGTTGGTTGGTCTCCCTGCAGTGACTGTGCTGGAGCGGCAGGACAGCAGCGATATGCTGTCCTCTCTTGGCTTTGGCCTGTGTGCTGCAGAGAGAGGAGGCATTTGATCCCCACTGCGGGCAAATTGTTTTAAAGATTTTGGCTCCGACTCTCACTTTGCGTGGATGAGGCCGTAGAGTTCCCATGGTGCAGGGCTGGTGCTGCGTTAAGCATAATGTGGATACGGAGGAGAATCAAGCCTGTACAGCTCATTAATGCTCTTGTCTGGGCTTCAGGCTCATGTGTCGCATTAGCAGGTTCCAGATCTCTCCTTCCCAACGCCCAGCACAGGGCTGCTGTGAATATTGACCCTGCGGCTCAGCTGACATGGAGGGGCAAGGGCCATGTTCCAGTGTAGGAATACGGAGGTGTTCCTTCTGTCATGTGATCCCGGGAACACTGTCACGGCATAGATACCCCTAGAGCTCCCTCACTAGTGTATATGCATCTGCAAATGGGTGGGAGGAGCTAATACCAGCCCATGGGCAGGCACAGAAGCCATGCCCTCCCTGCTGAGTTTTTGTGGCTTGTGCCCTGAAAAATTGTTTCCATTTTGAGAGTGCCGGTTGTGGTCATTTTGTGTTTCACTCGTTGCTCTTTCCCTTCTCTTTCTCTCTCTCCATCCTTCAGCAGCACATGCTGCCATTCCAAATGGCGGCATATTCCAAAAATAGCCCGACAAATAGAAATTTGAACTAAGGCACAGATTTTCAGCCATGAAGGCAATAATTCACCTGTTCTCCCCCCACAACACACACACACCATGTCCTTATTTTAAATCGAATCAGAGAGAACAGCTAAACCCCTCCATTCTCTGACAGACTGTTGCATGGGTGTCAGTGAGCCCGTAAGCCAGGCTCAGCTCTTCGGAGTTAAGGGCAATGGCCAATAGTAGTCTCCCAAGCAACACTGTGAGCTCTGCCACGTCCCTGCCCCTGCCCCTTGAGCAGCAGCTTCAATATCCGCAGACAGAACGAAGAAGTACGCAGGACCATGAGCTGATCTGGAACGAATGCAAAGCTGAAGTTGGCTGTCGTGTGTCACCCTAGTTATAACCTCTTTGGCTTAATAATTGGTATGGTGGCAGTAATCTGACAATGAGTCCCATTCAAAGCAGCTGCAGGGAGATGCATTCATAGGGATGGTCTCTGGGGTAGGCATAGTTTTGAGTTGTATTTCAGTTTGAAGAGAAACATGTTCTCCTGAGAGCTGTTCAGGGGTTGATAAGATGCTCCTTGCAAAGATTTAAGGTTCCAGTAGAGGTGTCAGTGAGTTACACACTGTGGCTACATCTACAGTGCAGAGGTCTTTTGAAAGAAGTCCTTCCGGAAGATGTCTTCCAAAAGAACTTCTTTCAAAAAAGTGCGTCCGCACACAAAAAAATGGATCAAAAGATTTTTGAAAGTGTGTGTCCACACAGCCCCCACGCTTCCAAAAGAACAGGCCAGTAGATTGAAAAATCAGGCGCCACGAGGACTGCTCTTTTGGAAGACAGGGCCCCCAGACCGTCTACACGTGTGTTCTTTTGACAGAAGCTTTCAAAAGTGGGGCCACTTCCTCGAAAGGGAGAGGAGGAGCACTTTTGAAAGGAGCACCACGTTCTTTCGATTTACTTTTGAAAGAACACGTTGTGCGTGGAGATGCTCCATGGGATCTTCTTTCGGAAGACCTTGCTAGAGTAGACGCAGCCTGAGTTTGCAGAGTGGGGGGACCATTTGGGCCTGTTGTTTGACATTCTTAACCGTTATTTGAAAATGGAAGTCCTCAAAATAATTGAGGCGTCTGCTTATTTTGACTTTGTACTTGTAGTTTGCTTGAGGGTCTTTATACATTTACAGTCGTTTCCCTTTTTCACACCTATAGCAGCCGCTGACATGACTGGGGTATGCACAGATGGGAGCACAGTGTCCTTGAGGAGCAATGAACTTAGCTATCAGTTCAAGCCAGGATGGTGGGGTTTTTTTTCTCTCCATCTCCTGCCCCTGGCTGCCCTTGGACACTTGAAATAACTTTGTTGACTGTTCCCAGTCTGATTCCTGACAGTCAGGGCAGTCTCACATGTCTTCTGTTAATCAGCCTTAGGATGGAATTCTATTGATCGAAATCATCTGCTAAGACCACACTAATTATGATGGGAGTGCCAGTAGATCTAAGGCTGCATTATGGCATCTGTTTATGGGCAGGGGTCAGCAACCAAAATAACAAGAAGAGTCATTTTTATCAAAACAGGTAAAAAACTAAATAATTCAAGAGCCGCAGTGCATGTGAAACGAGATGGTCCTTAATAAGTAAAGCGAGGTCATACTTTTTGTAATCCCAATTTTCAAAACAGTGCACACACTGATTTATAATGCGATATACGTTTACTGCAGGATGTTCGCAAACTTTTAACATACTCCATTTCCTCACACTTTACGTGTGTGTTTGTACCACTATCTTCCTCACTTTCACTCCCGAGCCTATTTTAATTACGTCAGTGTCACTTCATGTTTAATTTGTTTTCTTTCTTAAAATGGGTTTTGCCCTTCACAGCAGAAATGCCTCAAGCTTCCTTTTCCTTTTCAAAATCAAGACTTTATTAGCAACACGATCAAAACACAATTACAGTAGCATATCCCACAATACACTGCACATATTAAAGGGCTAGTTATCCAACATTTCAAGATCACATATCATTTGCTACTTAGATATGAGGTGTTTTGAACTGAGTGACTAGAGATTGCTACAGTTCATGATTTATGGGTGTTAGCTTTAGGGGGTTATTTTTTGGGGGGAAGTAATCAAAGTATTTTGGGAAAAAATAATAATATGAATGCTTCTGGGGAAGGGAAAACGAATAGAGGGTATAGGAGTGAGGGAACACAGGGGAATAAGTATGAGCAGTGTGAGAGATGGATTAAAGTCAGAAGCCCTCTCTGCTGGTGACCTCAGTTTCCTGCCAAACCTGGGCCAGGAAAGGAACAGTGGAGCTAAGTCCTTCAAGCACCCTAGAGCAACTTCACAGAAAGCAGCCAATCGGGGGTGGGATTCTGCAAGGAGCTAACCAATCAAAGGGTTGCAAGCTAGTATAAAAGGAGCTGCAGTGCTGCCCATGTTAAGTTCCTTGGTGGAACCAGAGGAGGTTGGTTGGTGCTCCTAGCTGGCCAAAGGGAAGTGCAGAGCCATGGATAAGGCTGTGATGGCAAGGACTGAGAGAGTGAACAAGGGCTCCCAGCTGCCTGCTGGGCCTGAACACATGAGGTAAACGCAAAGCATTGGTGAACGCTGGTCTGTGGGACATGACTGTTATTCTTTGGGTCCCCTGGCTGAAACCCAGAGTAGTGGCTTAGGCCTTCCACCCCACATAAACCACTGGGGAACTGACCTAAAACTGGACACTGATAAGCCCCCTGAAGAGGATCTGAACTGTTGAGGCCCAGCTGGAGCCGAATTGCCCAGAGTGGGTGCAGAGTCTCTAGATAGGAAACCCTGGAGGAATGGCATCTTATTGTAGGCACCCTGGCAGGACCAGAAGCATCTAAATCTGTTGAAATTCTGACCCAGTCCTCCAGAGCCTTTTGGGTGGGGGAATTAGACACGTGAATGCTTCCTGGGAGGAGAGAGATAATCGGAGGTAGCAATATGGCAATACACTCCAGGGTTAAGGTGGCTTGGTGGTGTGCTGCAGAATGTTGACTTGATCAAAACTCAAATTTCTGAACACCAGTAAATGAGAGTTAAGATTATCTAGGCAACCTTAACTCTGCTCTCTTTCAGCAAATCCCCCCCCCCCCGCCCCCGGTAGTCCTTGTTGATACAGAAACCTTAACTCAGATAGCCTGACAGCTGTTGTAAGACTTGTGAAAACATTGCCAGGGTTGGAAATTCTGGTCTGTCAGTGGAGGATAAGTGTCGCTTGACAAATTTAGACTGGACATATGTTGTAAATGTGTAATGGTGGGAGCAATGATCAGTACGAACAATTGGCCAAAGCTTATGGTGGATTTTCCATCACTGACCATTTTTTAAAATCACAGCTGGATGTTTTTCTGAAAGATCATCACTAAGAATTAATTTGGAGAAGTTTTCTGGCCTATGTGACACATGAGGTGAGACTGGATGATCGCTGTGGTCCCATCTTGCCTTCGACTCTGTGAATCTTGGCAAGTGTGTCATAGGGCTGTTTGGGAGCCTAGTTGTTTTGCTGATTGCAGAGCACTTTCAGATGAAAGCAGCTGCATCTACACTACCATTTTCTTAAAGCTATTTACACAGAGGTCATTTTCTGCATTTTAATCTAGTTCTAGATTCCTCGGTCCCATTCATGGAGTTTAAGTACATTGTCTTAAGCTTTCTGGATAAAGGGTGGGGAGAAAAAGATGGGAACAGAAAAACAAATAATACCAAGCCAATAACAAGAGTAATTCTAACAGCTAAAAGGAAGATATTAATGGCTTCTAATGGGCACTGCAATGATGGTCTGACAGGACAATGAGGTTAATTCCCTTTCACTCATCCAGAAACATCTTTGCTGAAGTACAGTTTGTTGCCACTAAGCAATAATTAGATCATAAATAATGCACTGTGATTGAAAGGCAGTGGCCTTTCCTGTAATCATAATTTTCTGGTCCTTTGAGAATGTGGGAAGGTTTTTCTTTTTTCGCCCATGGTGTGTCTTGCAGCCATCAGAAACTGGTATCACCGCATTTTCTAGTTAATGTAACGCTGTCCGTCATTTCTGCTCTGTACCTTTGGTGGCATAAAATACTAACAAAACTACCAGGTAATGCTGGGAAAGATGAAAAGAGGCTAATGGGGAGAAGAAAGAAAAACAGGTAGTGCAGTGATTACTGCACCCATCAGGATCCTTTTACTGGGGACGTTTTCTGCTCGACTTTCCGAAAGCACAGCTGCATGAAGTAACACACAGTCTTGCTGTGTTTCCAACCCTTGATGGAGCTGCTGTGCTCTGTCACATCTTAGCCCCTACTCTGGGCTGTCACCTAACACACCAGCCTGCATGTTCCGCCAGACTGGGCTCCCTCACTGTGTCCTGTTGTGCCAGGCCCTCAACCGTCCTATGCAGTGCCCAGCTGGCTGCAGAAAGACAGTTGCTGAGAGCATTACTGCTTGGGAAGGCTCAGTGAGTGCATCATCCAGCACTGAAATCCACAGCCCCTCTGGAGTGTTAATTGTCTTGTGCTGAGACACACTGTACAGTATAAACTAATTGAAATTCACCTACTCCTTTGACGTGGGGGAAGACCTGCGCAGGACAGTGGTGTAAGTGGATGGGTACAGGCTGGGCCACCACACCAGCATGTTATTTTTAACTGGTACAGCATCCTGGGAAGACTCCCTGCCGGACACCCCCAGCCCTTCCGCTGTCTGCTGTGTCTGTCTGTGCAGGGCCGGGATCTGGGAGAGGGTGGGCCTGGGAGCGCTACAGCAGCCAGAGGAGCGGCTGGTGTTCTGCTCCTTTTTCTGCTGCCCCTCCCACTGGGGAAAAGAGCAGAACTGCCATTTCCTCCCCCCGGCCCCCAGGCCTTGTACAGAGACCCTGCAGTTCTGTGGAGGGGCAAGGCTGGGAGTTCCACTTCCTTCCTTGCTGGTGGGGGTTAGCAAGGTGGGCAGAGTCACGTGGAAGGGTAATGTGCCCGCCCCCCTTAGCTGGTGTGGCCTCCCCTCGCCGGTAAAAGATTTTGTTTGTTTGCACCACTGTACCGCCCCCAATTATGCATTAAACAGGCTGGTTCAGAGAGAACAAAACCAAGTTTATGAAGCGCATAAGGAAGATTTGAAGCGCTCGTAAGCGATAGCAAACGGACCAAAGCAGGGTCTCTGTACAAGGCCTGGGGGCCGGGGGGAGGAAATGGCAGTTCTGCTCTTTTCCCCAGTGCGAGGGGCAGCAGAAAAAGGAGCAGAACACCAGCCGCTCCTCTGGCTGCTGTAGCGCTCCCAGGCCCACCCTCTCCCAGATCCCGGCCCTGCACAGACAGACACAGCAGACAGCGGAAGGGCTGGGGGTGTCCGGCAGGGAGTCTTCCCAGGATGCTGTACCAGTTAAAATAACATGCTGGTGTGGTGGCCCAGCCTGTACCTGTCCACTTGCGCCACTTGCACGCAGAAAGCAAACTACACCTAATGCGCTAAAGAAACTGGTTACAAAGAGTCATTTCTCACCCTAAGTGGTGTCGTAGGTGTTTCTTTCACAGACCAGGTACGTTTTCTAGCCTGGGCTCACTCCTCTTGACCCTGCAGTGTCAAAGCAGCCATGACTCAAAGGCGATATGCCGCTTTTCAGAAAGGTGGGAGATTAGTATCTTCAAAGTCCTGTTCTTCTCCCTGATGATTCATTCCCTAACCCTTGCGACTGATTGCATTTTCTGTGGTGGGCGTTCCCCAGGTACGCCCATTTTTCTAATGGATACATAGTCAGTATTCCTAGTGTCAGATACAGAAATGACACAAGCATACAAATAGGATAATCACATTCAGTAAATCATGATCTTTTTCAATGATATCTCACATGACCCATTTTGCATAAAATACAGCTTAGTTATGCTGTATTCCTATCATAAGCATATCTCTACGACGATTATTTGCCATAGTGCAACACTCTCAACCTCCCGTTTCTGGCACACAGATTGGGTACACAAACTGGGAACTACCTGCATAATTCCCAGCTAGGCTGACAGCCCCCACAGGCCTGGGGGCAAGGTGAGGGGGGGGAGCCTGGCTCCAGACTTTGGAAGGGGAGGAGCCAATGGCAGAGGGGGTGGGGCAAAGGGCAGAAGGGGTGTGGCCAAGGGCAGCTAGCCCTTAGCACTGCTCAGACCACAGCACTGGGCCTGGCCCCCACCTTTTTCAGGGCCACACACAGCACTGCTCAGACCCCGAGCTGCTGCTGAAGTGGCAGTGATGGCAGCCAGAGCTCCAGGCCTCTTTGAAATTCTAAGTCTGAGGGCATCTGCCTCCTTTGGTCTCCCCTGCCCAACTTCCTCCCTTGTTGGCAGGCCTGATAACTCCCTGCCTTCAAGAGCGGATGCCAGTTTATGCACAGAAATGGTGAATTTGGTGGATGGAACTCTGATGCCCTCATTTCTGCAAGTGCAGCTGCAGCAACCATGTCTTGGAAAGTGGCTTTTGTATGAGAAGAAGTTGATAGGGCATATAGAGAGTCTAATTCCACTCTGCAGTTTTAGCACTGTCCTTCTTGGCTGTTAACTTGTATCTTAATTACTCTATTTTCCATCCGGAGTTTCCAGAACTGTTCTTGGTTGATGTAGTCACAGTCTTAAGACAATAAGAGGAAAATAGTTTATTCCAGTCTCCATTTCCAGATAAGGTTTCTGAGTAATTAGGTAGTGTTCCTCCCGTTCCTTTCTTCCCAGCTTCCTGAACAATGCTTTATGCCTCTCCAACATCTACAACTTTCTGATAATTACAGATGTCATCTCCAGCTGAAATCCAAGGTATTTCGATTTATGCAAGAAAATGCGTGGACATACTTGGTTTTCGTTCAGCCCTCAGTGTTCTACTCACCAGCCGCAGTCATGATCTCTTACCCGTCTCTTGTACCTTTCATTCCAAAGCACCCAGGGAGTTTCACAAGCCATTGATTAAATTCTGCCATAATGTGAGATCTCTACAGACACCCCAGAAAACATGACACGTTAGAAGTAACTTGGATCACACGCAGCACAAGTCTGTCTCTCTAGTTTTACATTGCTATCTACAGATAGAAAAGATCTATTTAAAAAAAATGAAATACCATTTGCAGTTCTGGCTCCTGGAAAGGTCCAGGAGGTTTTGATTATCTAATGGCCTAGGAGATGGTCCCTCCCTTTGCATGTGCATTGGCTCATCCTAAGGCTAACATACATGCAGTAGGGTGATGCTACCCATTTAGAAGCCTTTTTCCCCTTGTGTGTCTTGGACATTTTGAAGATCTAGTGCCTGATACACGGCTTTTTCCCAAATAGTGCACATTAAATCCCTCATATTCTGCCTTCCCCCCAAAAACACGTATGAGAAACTCTTTTTTCTAATGGGAGTTGTGATTAATATTTTTATGCAAGGATATGTGCTTTTGTAACGTTTCCCATGGTGTCGTGTAAACTACACGGAAATGTATATTGCATTTGACAACGTCTTATTTGCATAAATATTATTTCATTTCACATAGCTGTGAACATGAAAGGAGCCCATGTGCATATAAATCCAACAGCCATTCATCAGAAGTAGCTGCAAATGTGCAAATATTGCTAGTTGGGGAGGTTGCAGTAAACCATCAGCTTTGGTCAGACAGAAGGTGCAATATTTCAGACAATCCTAACGCAGATTCCAGCAAGGTTACTTCTTTTTTTCTCTTTTGGGTCACTGGCCCATCACTAGCTCTTGGAAAAGTTCCCAGCTTACAGAATAATTTTACTTCGTCAAAGCGTCCCTACTCCTGATGTGCATAAAGACCTCAAGTATTTAGCAGGTAACTGCAAATCGACAACATTTAACCCTTTTTTCAAAAGAATGGAATACAAGGATGTGCTTGTAATGAGCACCTGGGAAGAACTGTAGTTTCTTTCCTGCTTCATGTGTTGGGGGGGAAAAATAGAACTTCATTCTTTGAACAGCTCAATTCCAACACTGTGCAATACCTCAGCATCGTTACCAAACTGAATCACTGTAGACAGGGTAGCTATCTCTGATACTCTGATATCTATCCAAAATGTGTGACAGTAGTTTGGGTTCTTTTGAAAGATTGTGTGCTGGTGTCTGGGGAGAAAGACACTAATGCAGGGAAAGAAGGAAGTAGAACACAATCTTACAACTTGTACAAGTCTTCAGAGAACCTGAGCACTTTATGTATGTTACAGAGAGGACTGTTTTGTGCTGATTTTATAATTTAACTTTGTTTTATGACAACCTTTGATTTCACTGAGATTCAGAAGATGTTCTTAGGCTGTGTTCTAAGTATGCCTTTATTGTCTACATATTAACTCCTCTATAGATCCTGCCACCTTATCGTTAGATTTGATTTTATGGTTGACCCATCAGATACAGAATGATGAAGTATATCTCATTAGCTTGCAGTACATTTTGAGTTTAATAGAAAAAGCAGTACAGCAAGTTCTGTCTGGCTGTCTGAAGGAACAATATTCTTTACCTCAAAGACTGGATATCTAATCTTCTAGTGTGCAATTGAATTTTATTCTATTAAAATATAATGAGAAAGGGCTAGTGTGCTGTTCTGTGGGGGAACTAAATGGTTTTTTTGGAATAATCAATGAACAATTATTATGAAAGTCGATTTTCTTCAAAGGAAAAGAGAAAATTCTCACCTTGAGACTAAAGTATAGTAAAGCTTAGACTATTGTGACAACTTTCCTCCTTTCGACCATCCCCAGTTTCAGTCCCACAATCCTTCCAGGAAGAACCATATCAATTTTTTTTTCCATTTTAAAATTTACAGTGGTAAAAGCTTCAGGGAGGGGCAGCATGGAGCTAGTTGGCTCCGAGACTGGATTGTACTTCCCTGCTCCTCAGGTGCATTCAGATCACAAAAAGGTCCCTAGTTTTCTCCTTTGCCTCACCGGGGATGTAATCTGCACCAGTTCTATATATCTGTGCTGACTCAGTAACACTCTGTTGAGGAAGGAAGGACTTAAGGCTTTACTATGGGAGAGGGATAGGAATAGCCCTGCAGAAATCATGCTGTCCCATGCACTTTATCCTGCAATATAGGGAGCCTGCACAGATGAATAAGTGAGCACATTTCTCCTCTCTGTGGGCATGAAGCATGATCTGCTACTTTTACCATTAGGGCCACTAGCAAAGATCATATATTGATCAGCAGAGTTTGCAGGTGGCAAGTTCTTGCATCCTTGTGGAGAACCTAGAAGCACAATGGGCAACCTAGGCTAGTGAGCGGGCTGCCTGAGCATCCCTTCTCCATCTCAGTGGGCTGAAAGAGGGTCGTGACCAAGACGGTCTCCCAGAACAGGGTAGTTTTGCTCTCTGTGCGTGCATGCCTAGAATTTGCAAGGTGTGCCAATAGAACTGTAACAGCGCTTTGACTGGACGTGGAGGGAGTGCGTGGCTCTCCCAGTCAATGTTGCGTGCAATCAGCACGCACCTCATTTCTCGTGCAACACCAGTATGGGAGAAAAAAAAAACTGTGTAGTTGGAAACTTGCAGAATCTGGCAACCCTGCCCATGGGCATAGTGAACAAAGTGTTACATGGGCTAACCATAAAACCGGATAGGTTGCACTTTTCCCACCACTGACCTAGAAGGAAGGACTCTGACAGGTTGCATATCTCTACTGCCCCCTTGTGGTAATGGGTTCTCCTAGGTATGTCCTCCAGCCAGGGAAAGGGCCACGGACACTTGGAGCTGGTGGGGTGGGTGAGTTCCAGCCCATCCAGACATATTCGTGGTCGCTCACTAAAAGCAGGACTGTAGCTGCAGTTGTGCAGACAGCAGCAAACAGTGGCACAAGCTAGCTGCCCCACGTATTATGCCTGTAGTCCAAGAAGGCTTCTACTCAGAAAATCTAGTCTGGTCACACTACTGTAGCTGCACTTTTACGTTCAGTGTGCTAGTTCAGTGAGAACTAGTGCCCGTACGGCTGTGGGAGCTGGGAAGCCCAACCCTAGCTCCCGGGCTGGCTGTAAGCCAGTTAGTACAGCTCCACGCGGTATGGAAATCAAGACACTGGCAGGGTTTTCTTGCCCTGCTTGGATCCTTGTGACCACTGAGCTGCTCCCTCACAAGTGGGGAACCACAGCTGGGGCTCAGGCCAGAGGGAAGAACCTGCAATGGGGTCAGCTCTTGGTGCATAAAAGGAGTTGAGTACAGGAGGAGTTTCACCAGATTAGCACCCAGGCCATGCTAATAGGTAGAGGAGACAATCCAGTCCAGCATGGCGTGAGTTCCAAATTTGACCTGGAGCTGGGTCTCACGAGAGCTGGAATTACCCTTACCTTGGAATTACAACTCCATTCTCATTCTCGCGATGACCACTTGAGCGTTCTGTAGCAGTGTAGCGGGGCCTCTCAGGATGCGTGAAATGTCTCTTGTAAGTGTGAGAATCCCAGTGTGTTTAAATGTACCTCGATGATGCATAACTGTGCTCATCCCACCCGAGTTAATGTGGGAGAACAAGGTACTGAGTCTACAAGAGATTGTTACTCTACAGAAAGTGCCTCTGTTCCAAAGCCACTGGCAAGATCCTCGAAAATGACTGACTTGCAGTGCCTTCTTTTCTGGATGCTCGATTTTCAGAGTCCGGGTGTCTCGTTCTTGGAAAGTTTGGCCTTTGACTTTAAACCTAACCTAACACATGTTCTGCGTTGGTTTAGTCTAGTATTTCTAATGCTGCTGGCTCGATAGAATGATCTCAGACATAGATGTCTCAGAGGGGTGGCCATGGTAGTCTGTGTCTGCAAAAACAGTGAGGAGTCCTATGGCACCTTGAGACTAACAGATTTATTGGAGCATAAGTTTTCATGGGTAAAAGTCTGCTTTGTCAGCTGTATCTGATGAGGTGGGTTTTTACCCAGGAAAGCTGATGCCCACAGAAATATAAGAATTGACTGATGGGATCCACTCGAGGGAGAGTTCCACCTCTGCTCTCCAGCAATGGCCAACAACAGCAGTGTCAGAGCAGGGTCTTTGAAACTCTGAAGTGGGCCATTATGAAATAAAAGAAGTGTTTTAAAATTGTGAATCCCTCATACTGCAAATTCCCACTAATTAGTCCTCCGTGATGGAGAGTTACTCAGACCAATGCTATCACCAAAATGGCAACGACTTGACCTGTATCATTGTTCAGAACACTGTTGTTTTTAGTTCAGAGATCACGTGCTAAATTCAGGCATTTCTTCGACAGTTCCTATAATGCTGTATTTCCCAGTAGGATAAAAATTATCTCAGCAATCGCTGTGGTTAGTGGTGAGCGGGAAGTAATTCTTACCATTCCTCCCCCTCCCGGCCCTAAAGAAATGCAATCATGTTAGCTAGCTCAAATTTATCAACCAGTCAAGTTTATATAATTAGGAATCCCAAAGTCAATAATCTGTTCATCTACCCTGCTTGTGGGATAAGTGATTCCAGGAAGCGCACATCTTGGATTGGCATGGGAAAAGTGCCAGCATTTTAAAAAAAGGAACAGGCAGAGATTTAGATCAGAAGACGCTATTTAATCTGTCACCAGTGACATTTTGGGATGTCAGTTCTGCTTTAAATATTTTGCCATATATTTAGTCATGGCTCTTGAACCTTCCCATTACTATTTTAAGTTGAGTTGCCTTCATATTTATGTTAAATAAATTATAATGTAGTGCTCACACTGTCATCTGCAAGCTGTATGGTAAGGCCAAGGGTTTCCAGTGCACAAAGGGCAACATTTTTAGTCATGTATTCATCTGACTTATTTTCATGTAGCCCTCTTGGCATTAATGGATAGAAGATGTCAAACACTAGAAAATTATATTAAAAAAAGCAATCCTGTAGCACCTTAAAGACTAACAATTTTACTTATTAGGTAATGAACTTTTATGGGTAAGACCCACTTCATCAGATTTGGAGCAAAAATAAGATGCTACGGGATGCTTGTTTTTTGTTTTTTGTTTTTAGCTTTTGTTTGTTTCTGTGAAGCTACAGATTAACATGGCTACCCCTCTGATTACAAAATTTGCACAACACTTTGCAATGTCTTCACTGTAGAGAATTAGAGCAAGGAAATATTCATCTGAGCATCATGCCAGAAGGTGTGTTTGTTATAAAACATTTTAAATAGATAAAAATTGCTAATTAAAAAGTGCACGTATTAAATATGTTGCTGTTAAAAATGGCTTGTGGTGCTTTGGAGGTGGGGAAAGGAATAATCTCTTGTAAGGTGTTTTTCAATTTTAGCTCCTTTAGCACTAATTCAATTTTAAAGGGCAGGCTTGTTAAGGTGTAGCTGCTCCAATATGATCAGTGTATGGTGAAGGGGGAGAGGACAGCACCTATTGTGTGTCATGACTGTTACGGTCTCTACTTTTCATTTATTTCAAACTCAGAAGAAGTAAGTAGCCATCAACATAGCCTGGTGTGGACCTCCTACAGGTCAGATGGGTGCCCACAGATAGTGGTCCATGAAGCCCTGGGGTTAGCAGAGCTCCTCCTAGTCAGAATCCACAGACTGACGTGTTCTGAAGGGCAGGCTTTGATTGACTGACGTGTATGGAACAAAGGGTGGTGTAAGAGTGTGAGAGGAAGGCCAGGCAGGGCAGGGGTTAAACAGAGCCTGTTGGCCCAATCAGCCCCACCTGTAGCCAGAGTCAGGCCTGGAGGAGTATAAAGGGAGGGAAAGCAGTCCAGTTAAGGGCTGAACAACCAAGAGACAGGAGCTGGCTCTGAGACAGCAGGACCTGAGCCAGAGCTGTCACCCAGTCTGCCGCCAGAGGGCAGAACCTCAGGACCCCCTCCCTGGGCACCCCTCTCCTGCCGGAGGGGAAACTGGATTCTCAGGGCCACACCTGAAACTTACCCGTTAGCCTCTTGGGTGGGGCTGAAGACCCACACCCCTGCCCCAGGCCCCGGCAAGGGGGCCTAGCCACTAGGCCACTCTGCCATCAGTGGGAACCCCTCACAAGTGGCCTATGCAAGTGCCACCTAACAAAGAAGGCACCCAATGAAGATGCCAGGGAGCCGTTGCTCTAGCTCAGGGGTCTCAGACTCAATTTACCTTAGGGCCAGGGCCAGTTCTCAGATCCTCCTAGTGGGCCATTTGTGTCAGTGAAGACTGTGTTCACAAAAACAATAATTGCTTGTATTTTTTATTTCAAATTTCTTACAAATAAAACCCCCCAAACAAACTATCATATGACTTTGTGCAATTCCTCACCTATCAGAGAGCTTTTAGCATTTGCCAGACTGGTTTCAAGCAGCTGTTCTGTTGTTGGGGGGAGGAGGAAGGTGGTTCATGAGTTTTGAACTCTTGGGTTTGGTAACAAGTTGATAGTGTCTCGCCCGGTGTCCAGGAGCCCAGGCAGAGACCAGGATCCTACAAAAGACATGAAACTGAGTCCTCACCATGGACCCCCCATGTCCTCACACGAGGGTGTCCCCCCTGCCACTAACATCTGTGCCCTCACGCTGGGATCCCACTTCCCTGTCCCTACCTCCATTAAGATCCACGCCTGCTACTCAGAGTAACCCAAGGTGAAACCCACTGGCCCAGCCCTGCTGGTTGCAGAAGTGCATCAGCGGAGGCAGACAGCTTGGCTTCCTGGACCAAGAGGCGCCCTCTGCACCTGGGACTTATCTGGGCACTGGGGATCTGGATGCTGCTGGAAGCCGTGTGCTTGGGTGGGTCCCTGCACCTCCCTTCCCCAGCCAGCAGCCATGTGGCCTTGATTAAATAACTTTTTCAAACTATTTTGTGGGCCAGATGGGATGAAGTGCTTAGGATGTAGGTGGCCCATGGGCTGGCAGTTTGAGACCCCCTGCTCTTGATGAAATTTAACATCCTTAAGGTTCAAATGTGAGAGGTGTTTTTGCTTTTCTGGGGTAGCAGGAAGGTGATGTAAGCCGGCAAAGCTGGATTCTGACCTTTGTACATGGGAGGAATTAGCGTGTATATAGATGCCTGCTTTGTTTTCATATTTACTGTGGGCAGGGATTCATCACTAGACATTGTACTTGATTGAGCTGATAAGACCAGTCAAATTTAGACCTGTGCACAGACCCTTGCATTAAAAAAAAAAAACAAAAAAAAACTGTGCACCAAGAGCCAGTGGTTTATAGAAATGCTCCATCAATTTTAAATGGCAGTTCGCTTTTTCAGAGGACGTTTTAGCTGCCATGTGCTCGACATCAGCCTTTTAACTTGACACGTCAGAAATTTTTATATCTTCTAATGGCTCAATGGAAAAAGAGCTGTATAATTCAGACAACCTTGGAGAAAACTCCTCCAAGGTCAAATGGAGTGTGGGGTAATCTATTCCACCAACCACTTCTTTAGACATGGGATGGTAGGATGGGGGGCACCTGGTAAGGAAATGCCAACATATGCTGCTGGGTCTTCAGAGCTCATTTTCAGTGTCTGCTCCCTCTTGCTGGGAATGAAATAGTGGAAATTCTGAACTTTCAGAAAGCGTAATTGGTTTGGGAATACAAATGTTGGCCTCCCTCAGTCAGACTCATAGCCAGCAAGGCCAGCAACCACCATGGGCCCTGGGGCAACCAGGGACTGAGAGGCATAGCCAAGGGCAGTCAGCCCTTAGCGCTGTCCAGATTGTGGTGGTGCACCCCACCCCCTCCTGCCTCACAGCAGCGCTACCCATACTTCAGAGGGGCCCAGCGCTCAAGCCACCACTGCTGCAAAAGTAGCAGCAGTGACAGCCAGAGCTCCAGGTCCCTCTGAAACGCCAGGCCCTGGGGCAACTCTCCCCCTACTCTGCCTATCGGCAGGACTTCTGTAACCATCAGGTGTCTGACATCGCGCTGGCAGTTTTTCTGAGTATTCTGTTGAAGATTTGGTCTGATCTCAGAATAGAAGAAACCCCTAAGTGCTTCCAATTGATCCAAGTAAATCAGCTATTGAGCCTTGGCCTCTCCTATGCTGGGCCTAATGTTACTGAGAGGCGTAAATGGTCTCTTGGAAGTCATGGCCTTTTTACCAAAGCAATTGGTAGGAAATGCATCTTTAAAAGATGGAGTAAAATGAGCTCAGGAAATGCATTATTCATTGCAGACTTTGCTAGGCACTGGGTGCTTGGAATGTGTAGTGTTGTAACACTTTACAGGTAAGGTGCACACCACTCGGAGAGTTTTACAGTGGTGTTTACGTAGCCGAAGGCCTCGGGTTGTGGAGCGGCGGGAGTGACAAAACAAATGGAGAGTCTTGTGAAAGAGAGGAATCACCACATTGTTGAACATCAGTGCTGTGCTGCTCTTCAGGTTAAGAGATTGGACTGGGACTTGAGGGGGGTCCAGATTCAATTGTAGCTCTGCTAAAGATTTGCTGCCTTGATGTTGGGCAAATCATTCAATCTTTCTGTGCCTCAGTTCTCCATCTGTGAAATGGGTATATTCTCTCTTTCTCTCTCCCTGCCCCCATCTGTTCAGGCACGTGTTGGACCTTTTGTCTGTTTCACTGAAGACCCCATTATTAAATATTTGCTCCTCATTTAGAAACTTACAGACTGTCATCAAGTCATTTAAAATTGGCTCCTTGAATTTAAATAGCATAGATGTATTCTATCTTACAATGCTTTAGCAAAACAGATACACTTCTGATGTGTACGTTTCTTTTTACTCCATGCCCTGTATACAGAGCAGCCCAGCTGTCACGGAAATGCAGGGGATGCTGCTGCTTATTCATAGCCGGGCTATATCTTCCTGCTATCCGTAGCTTCCTCTTTACTTACTGTGATCTGTTAATCTTTGTAGCATGGCATATCCACACGTTTGTGGCCTTTGAATCTACATGAATTAGGCCAGAATGCTGATCAGCTCCAATATTTCCCGTTCTCCTTAAAGATTTTTTTTTATGACTTTGCCTTCCAAATTAGAGTAGAATAATAAATCTCAAGTTCATTGCTATTCTGCGTGGAATTTAATTAGCTCCAACTGCAGAATAACTCATATTTACAGAGGGAAAAATTTTGAACCTCATTCATGACAAAGGCCCTTTATTTGAGTTAGGGTGGCCACATTTTCAGGATAACTATTTAACAAGCTAATGTGCGGCACAGCTCAGCTTTTACCTGCTTAGGTTTTTAGTTAGCCTGATATTTTAAAAAGTGATTTAATAAATGCTGTATTATTCCTCTCTATTACTGTTGTTCCTCATTCAGGACACAGTGGCAGTTAGAGGTCTATTTTAGGGTTCCATTTTCTAATGCAGTGTTTCCCAATTTTATTTGGCCAGGAAACCCTTTTAAACGCAAAAGAATTTTGCAGACCCCCTGATAATATGGAGCTGAAAAAGCAGACCACAGATGCGTAAGGATAACAATAAAGAAATGCTAAACAAGGTCATGAGATCAGCATTTAGTTTAATTGCACATATTTAAAAACAATAATCACATTTAATATGTACAAAAAATAAAGCTCAAAAACTAATATGCATTATATTGGCAGTTGTCAGTGCAACGAGTGGTTTCCCTTCTTGGCAAATTCTTTTTATATTTGGTTGAATACTGGAAAGTTGGATTCGCATATCTGGCATGGCATTCAGTCTATGTCTGTATTTCATTTTTGTTGCTGCGTAATTTGAAAGCCCAGTTTCACACAAATATGGGCTGGCGAAGGATAACAACTGACGAATTGCGCCTCTTGATAAAGCTGAATGTTCTTGACATAAGCCGCCCCAAAATGTAATCAGAGAAACTTCTTTAAATTTTTGCACTAATTGGCCATCTGAAGTGACGGTGGTATATAACAGGCGATTACACTGCTTACTGACTGCACGCAGGGCTGAGTACATCATCGTTCCTGCTCTCTGGCTAAGCTGACATTACACAGGGACACTTCTCATGGCAAACACAAATGAAAATTTCTTTTTAATAAAATTCATTAATGCTTAAATATTAATTATTTTTAATCATAAAATGTTACTGGAATGGAATTTTCTCGCAGAACCTTTATTTTCACTTCGCAGACCCCAGGGTTCCACAGAAGACCACTTGGAAACACTGGTCTAAGATGCTTTATAGACCCTGAACTGAGAAAAGACTCTTGCAGCCCCAAAACACTTACAGTCTTGTGTCAAGGCATGATGGGGGCAAGAGAACAGAAGAGTGGGAGATGGCAAGGTATTGGTGCAATACGCTAATGTTGTATAGTGAGCAGTACTTGTTCGTCATTAGCCTATCAGCCTGGTCAGCGGGGAGTGTTCTGTAGACATCGGAGCTGAGGTAAATTTCTAGACTCTGCCCAAATGAAAGTGAAATAATAATGATGATTCAAAATTAGTCTCTCATTTATGGTACTTATCTTAGTTTAGTATCGGAGTATCTTATCATCTTTTTAATGGTGTTATCTTCACAGCCCACCTGCAACTTAGGAAAGGGCTGTTGTCCCCCTTTTACAGTGGAGAGCCAAAAAGTAGATTTTAGTGATGCTCCCTGTGCCTGAAGCTGTAGGCAGAATGTCTCGCAGGGTTTTCAAAAGGGCCTAGGAGCCCAACTCTCACTGATTTAAAGCTTTTTGAGTAGAGTGTGTCTTTGTTTTGTGTCTAAGGCCAGGTCTCCCCTAGGGGAAAAAAATGAATTTAAGATACACAGCTCCACCTACAAAAATTGCGTAGCTGGAGTTGGTGTATATTAAATCAATTTTTGCTGTCCTCCCTACAGCAGGAGGTCAACAGGAGAAACTCTCCCGTCAACTTCCTTTATTCCTCACGACTGCAGCTCCATGATTGTTCGATATAGCGTGGTCCCACTCAGTATGCTAAATCAACCACCGCCACGTCGATCTTCCAGTAAGTATAGACGTGCCCTTGTGCAGTGCCGGGGACTTTGCCAGCACTTAACAAGTACTCAGTAAGACTGTGGGAACCGAGACTACACTGCATGCGAGCATTAGGGTGCCTGTGAATAAGTGTTCTGGGTTCCCCTCTGCGCACAAGCCACACAAGATAGGAGTCTGCTACAGGCCCAGCTAGGGAGCCTTGGCTCTTTTGTGCAAACTATAGCAGCTCACAGCTTTAGTTCTGGAAGCCCCTTGCTCAGTCTCTGCCATGATAATCAAGATGGAGGCCCTCACACTGGTGTGAGGAGACAGTATCTCATCCCCCTTTACACAGCGGTGCAGATGTTGAGACTCCATTCCAACCATAGTGATTGCAAATTGCCTGGCATGCCAGCTGATGCTGCTGGGGAATCTTGTGTTTGTTTTCAGTTTTAAAGGCTGTCTTTGTTCAGGGCTAAAATCACCAAGAACCGGGATTTCATGAGTTTAGGAAGTCATTTGTTGTTATTGCATCTTATAACGTTTTCTTTCCGCTCCCACCCATGGCTGATCAAAATCCCACTAGGATATAAGTAGGAGTGTGTTGTGAAGGCATTGTCGTGGGGAATCATGCCTTATTTATTTGTATTGGGATAGAGGCTAAGGACTACAATCAGGGCTGCCTTGTACTGTGCAAATAAACAATAAAAAGTCTCTGTCAGAGAACTCTCACTTGAGGAGTGCTAAGCCTTCAGCTTCATGCTAGATTTGTTGGGAGGTCAGGTCTGTTATGCTGGGCCCACAGCCAACTCATAACAGGGGCCACCCCATCCTATTCCATACAGGTAGACCATAAAAATGGCCTGCTGGATAAGACCAGTGGGCCACGCAGACCAGGATCCTGTCTTCAGTGCCGGATGCTGCAGAGGAAATGAACAGAGTAGAGCAAATATAGAGTGGCTGTTGTCCAGCCTGGGGTCTTGGGACACCCAAACCATCATGCGTCCCTGACCATATTGGCAAATAGCCATTGACTCCCCTATCCTGGCTGAAAACAGAGAGATTATAGAAATAACAGTTGATCAAACTCAAGTGCCCACAGTTTGGCTTGATTTTTTTTCTCCTGGTGATGGGCTTCTGGCCCTCTGAGCAGCTGCTTCCTTTAGACCAGCTCCTTCATAGAGTGTGCCCTTCCCTCCCTTTAATTGTACCTGTGGCTAGACAGTTTTGTCCCTCCCCTGCTGGAGGCCTGGTTCTACTTGAATTGGACTGACTCCATCCATGCAGGGACCCATGTGTCAAACACACAACTTTGGGAGATCCTGAGGGGTCAGGTTCCTGTCAGTCGTTTGGCAAGTCTGAAGTGGCTGCACAGGTCCGAGCAGGGCTGTCCAAAGTAAAAATGGAATCTAATGCTGTCTCCATGGTGATGAAGGTACTGAGTGAGCAGAAGTTTGCAGGTCATTAAGAACAAAAGAATGGCCAAACCGGTCAGACCAAGCCCTGCATCCCGTCTTCTGACAGCGGCCAA
The DNA here is from genome assembly GCF_033958435.1 of Carettochelys insculpta. Classification (NCBI taxonomy): domain Eukaryota; kingdom Metazoa; phylum Chordata; order Testudines; family Carettochelyidae; genus Carettochelys; species Carettochelys insculpta. Next base: position 45,055,963 of record NC_134147.1, on the reverse strand, counting down.
TGCCAGATGCCCCGGAGGGAGTGAACAGTACAGGTAATCATAGAATTGATTCCTTTCCTGTCATCTGTTTCCAGCCTCTGACACAAAAGAGGCTGGGGATGCCACTGCTACCCATCCTGGCTGATAAGTATTGATAGATCTAACCTCCATGAATTTATCTAGTTCTTTTTTGAACCTTCATAAAGTCCTCCAGCAAGGACTTCCACAAGTTCCCTTGCAGTCTCCTCCTTAACCCACGCCTGGGTGCAATTGCTCATTTTCTGTTTATTTGATTGGGGCCCCAGTGCCCAACCTCTTTTTTCCTGATGCTGGAGTGACACAGCTGCCCTAGAATGGAGTAGCCTGGCTCAAGTGGGGAAAAGAGAGGAGGAAGCAAGGTCCACAGAGGGTTGCCAGGGAAATGGATCAGGATCCCCATCTCCCATCCCACTCCTAAGCATCTTAAGGCTCCTTCACTCCACTGATGCATTTGATTGCATGGAGTTGTTCTTACCACCGCATCACAAAGACCTGGGATCAGGCCCTCCATAGTTTCCCTGCCACTAAGCACAAACTATTGCTTCTGTGGGAAAAGGCTTGCAGCCAGTCTCTCCACAATGTGGACTTTGTTCATCTCCACTTGCTGTTCCTATTGTGTGAAGTGCTTCCTTCCCACACAGTACAAATGCAATGGTATGGCTTTTTTCTGCGTCACCTCCAACAAATCGCCTTGCACTAGCAAAAGGTTTTTCCATTCCAAATGCAGAAGAGCAGGCCAGGTGACCTGGCAACAAGTGGAAAAAATATATGGCTAATCCAACTCCCACTTTGGCTGTGATTGTGGATTGGTGGGGTAAAGGCACATTGCGGTGATTGACAGCACTTATTTGGCTGTTGTCCCTTGTATGGGGTTACGTAGCTCCTGGTTTTCTGTCCTGTTTCTGTGTCTTTAATGGAATAGTCATTCTTTAATTGGTCATCAAATTTATTTTTTTCCTATTACTGCCCACTGTGTTTTCAGTGCCTATGGATAAGTTTTGCTTTACTTGACGTGTGTGCTGTGCTTGTATTTATCCTTACTCACTGGCCTGTGATTTAATTGTGAAGATGTTCATGACATTATCTAGACAGCCAAATTCCACCCTTATTGATAATAGTGTCAATCTGGAGTAAGTCCATTAAAATGTGTGGAATTACTCCAGATTTACACTGGTGTGAGCCAGAACAAAATTTGGCCCTGTGTGTGTGTGCGCGCGTGTGTGTGTGTGTTTTTTAATAGAAGGGACAAATACAGAATCAAGTGTCTGACCCATGTAACATTTCATTTTTGCAAAGCATCTTAAATGGACAGTTGTGAAACCAATGCCAGCTTTGTCCTTCTGTGCTTAAAAGAGATGGAGCAAAAATGAAAAAATAACAGTGCCACCTCTCCTGTACACGTGCATCTTTAGGAACTAAAATGGAGTTGAACCTGGATTTGAACACCTGAACTTTTACCCATGTCTAGTCAGACTGCTGAACTTATTGTGTAACTTGCTTTGCTTTCCTGAGTACTGATATATTGCGTCTCCATACGTATCTAAGATTATCATAAAATCATAGAACACTAGAATTGGAAGGGACTTCAACAAGTCATCAAATCCAGTCCTCTGTCCTCCCTGATCATAATAATGATTCAGAAAACTAATAAATATTGTTAGTCTTTTATTCAAAGTTATATGTGGCTTCATTTAAAAACTGATGAAGCATAATGCAATCAAGTATTTTGCTTGTTGTGGCAATATATCTACATGACCCACGTGTCTGCCTTTGTATTAATTTCTCAGAATCCCTGTACTGGTTCCTATAAACGTTTTGCCATGATTTTACTTACAAGACTTAAAATGGTCCATTGTACTTTGTCATGCTTCATATGTTCCTCGTTGTAACTAAGACCTAAATTGTCTGGTTGTAATTTATGTTGATGTGAGCAAAAGACACTTATAATGATGCCTCCTACGGAAGGAATTCACTTCTCATTACTATTCAGAATAACCAGTCTGTTAGTATGAAAACCCAGCTTAAAGTGGTAACTGTTCTTGACCACTCAGCATTATTGGTAATCTGAGGGAGTTCCTTGTGCAGCGACCTCTGGCTCCCTCAAGAAAACTGCTAGATAGATTTGTTCTTGTCATTGAAGTAAAACAAAACTGTCATGGTTTTTTTTCAGCTTTTTGCAATCTTTGCGTTTGCAACATGCGGTGGTTATTCCGGAGGCCTGCGGCTCAGCGTGGACTGTGCAAACAAGTCAGAGAGCGACCTCAGCATTGACATAGCCTTTGCCTATCCTTTCAGGTAATCCATTTTGGTTTTTGGCAGTTCGTGTTCAGGGATGCAGCTCACCTGAGCCTGATGTCTATCCTGTTCTCATCGGTGGGAAGACTCTGATTGATTAGAATGGGCTGTGCGTCATACACTTGTTTCAGAAAGCTTTGGACAATGAGGGTAGCGTTTTCAGAAGTGCTTAGGTGATAGAAGCCTCAGTCCCATTTTCAAAAGCAACTTAAAAGCTTCAGACTCACTGAAAAAGTCTGGTGCACTTCAGCTCCTAAGAGCCAGATTTTCAAAGATATGTAGGTGACTGAATTCAATGTTCAGAAACAATTAAACAGGTTAATCTAATGGAGGTGAGTTGTCTATATGCCTCTTCAGGCATCTAAGTACATTTTAAAGTCTAGCACCAAGTCCCTTTTGAAAATGGGATTTAGACTCCTAAATCACTTAGATACTTTCAAAAATGTTACCTTAAATATAAGAGGAAGAACATGGGTGAGATCTTTTTAATGGACCAATTTCTATGGGTGGAAGAGATATGGACAAGCTTTCGAGCTACAGTGAGCAGAAGAGTGTGTGTCTGCCTTTGCCACCAATAGAAATGAGTACAGTTGAATGGTTATCTCACCAACCTTCTTTCTCTCACAGCCTGGGAGCAGCACACCTACTGTAACACTGTGAACTCTAAACAGAACAAAGACAGGTGGGGCAAAAAACAAAAAAGTTAGCATTGAAAAATGCACTTGCTGTTACAGATTCTAATTCTGTACAACACGGAGTGAAAGTGACACTTTTGGAAGCTGCACTGCCTTTCTATACAACTGTTCAGTGCAAGAAATATTTAACTAATAAAAGAACAAAGAATAATGTGTAACTCAGGGTCAAGGTGTATTTAATTTGAGATGATCTGAAATTTTTATATTGATTCTAGAAATGACAGGCTTTTGCTTATGATTTCATTATGCATAGACCAGAAATAATATGGTCACTGTTATAGCACTAACTGAAATATGACCTCTCCTATGTAAATTGCTGGTGAGTTTTCCATTTGATGTTAATTTATAGGATATTTATATTACTCCAAAGAGTCATATTTCCTTTATACAAATGGGTTTTTTTAGTTTGTTATTCTGCACAGTCTTTATCTGGTTTTTAGTATGCATGAGATGGACTCTGCAAATTGAGTTGTGTGAATTATAATGTGATTCTCCTTCAGACAGATTTCACAGCATTTATTAAAGAAGTAACTGTAGTAACTGTAATAAAGAGCTTTTAATTTAAATGATCATAAAATATTATGTTATGTAAAAAGTTGTTAAAGCTAAATGGTGATTAATTTAACGATTGGCATTATAAGAGGTGTTCAGAGTATTGGTGTGGGAAGAAAACAGCCAGGTATGATCTATTATTATTCCATCTTAGGAAATGGCAGTTAATTTGAAAATAACTACAGAGTAATGGCACCTATCTAACAGACATGAAGGACAACTTGTCAATAAAATGCCACAGAATTTAACAGAATTACTTAAATTATAGGACTTACAAGTGTATATAATTCCATATCCAAAGGGAGACATAGTTTATCAAAGGAGAATCATAGGACAAATACTGAAGATACTCAAAGCGTTTTTGCAAATCTGACGCTTGTGTGCAAATATCAAGTTATTTGCACGCATTAATTAGGTACTCAGAAACACAGGCATATACAGTCTCATCTGTTAACTTTGAAAATCTGCCCTGTGCTTCCATGGAAGGTCACTTATGTTATACTTAACTAGTCTTTCCTATTGTGACTGTTATTCCCAAGTGTTTCCTTCCTCCTTCTCTTTAATGTTCATGTCAAGCAATAAGATAAGGTGTAATTGTACAGGCTGTCAAGATGGCTAATGCAACTCCGGAGCAATGAAGAGATCTGCTTTTTGAGCTCTCATTTATTTTTGTAGCTCTTTCTTCCCTTCTCTTGCAATCTCTGATGTTGCGGTTTCATCTGCTCAGGCAGAACTCTGACCACTAACTTCTATGGTACTTAAGAGGGGTCCATGCACACCCATCTTATTTCAGGATTCCTAACCTACACCCCAAAGAAGATGGGGTTTAGGCATGTAACATGAATTTTCCTCCATGAGTCCATGACTGAGTAAGTCTCTGTTCACACGGCATATTTTATCAAGCTGCCTTCTGACTGCTGATCATTGGCTGACAACTGGAGGAGGTGTGGGTGAAAGTCAGAAATGAGAGATGCCACATGGAATCTGTGATTGTAGCTTCATGGCTGTCAGCTACAGCATTGAAGGATTTGAATAAGGGAGAGCTGTATTTTACAGTAAAAAAGTACTTTAACTCAAAGCAATAGAAGCATGCAGAGGTTTCAGCAGATGCTTTCCTTTGCATTGCTATGGGCACTGCAGGATTTCTCATTCTTTTTCTAAGAAGTTGCAGCAACCTGCCCTAGGCTGTTGCATGTTTAATTGGTAAATGTGGTTGGCTTCTCACAAACAAACAAAAATTGAGACTCATTGCCTAAGAAAGGCAAGCAGGGTTTAACTTTGCAAGCATCAGCTGGCTAAGCTTCTCATTGGAAAAGAGGAAATTTCAAAGTAAGCAATGTGACAGGTTTTGCAAATGTATTAAAGTGGTCTGCAGTTGATCAGCGGATAACATTTTCAAGTGTCAAAGTGGTTTAGGAGTATGTCAGATTTTCATAAGTGACTTCTGCACGAAGCATGTTGCACTGAGCAAAATACCTAGATGTCTGAGGAGCCTAAATTTAATTTTCTTCCGGGATTTAGGCACATAGCAGCCAAAATCTCATTGTCATTTGATGGGATTTCAAATAAGTGCCTAAACCACTTTTGGAAATGAGATTGTCTCCTAAATCCACTGGTGTTACAGTGCTTAGTGCAGCAAGGTCTAAATATTCAGATAACCAGCTACTGGGATGTTCAAAACCATCTACCAGGTGCCTAGGTGCTTCTGTAGAAGTTGAAATACCTTTTTAAAGTCTGGCCGTACCGCCCTTTGGAAAAGATTTTTGCTCTTAAGTCACTTAGAGGCTTTTGAAAATGTTACCCAGCATGCTCACACTGGCGCAGGTCTGGAAGATTTTCAGAGATGCAAACAAGAGTTGGTTACCCAATGCCACTGGAAGCTGTGTCTCTAACTGCCCTTTCAATCTCTGAACTGCTGGCCTCCCTGGAGCAGGAAGCTTCAGAGTAAGTATGGAACCCAGGCAGAATTCTTGCAAATTCAGGACCCATCATCTGGGGATGAGCTCAGTTCAGGTCTGATGCCCTCTTCTGATGTCATCTAAAATGAAGCATCCTCCTCCTTGACCCTTCCTTCCAGCCAGGTCAATGTAGCCTGCCACTTCCAGGGATTCATAGTCTAACTGGATTAGCCATCTGCATGCCATTCCAGTCTTCTGCTCTTGGGCTACTTTCCCAGAAGCTGGTAGGAGAACCTGAGCCAGCTTGCTGCTCGGTTCCAGCCTAAGGAGCTTATATCCAGCAGCGATCTTGTTCCCAGACACTGTCACTCCCTCCATAGACTAGTTTCTGTTCCCTTTGCTTTCTTCTATCCACCTCCCAGTTTGCTGGCCAAAATCCTTCCATCCAGGGGTAACAGAAGACTATGTTCTTCTTCGACTTCTTGCCAGATTCTGTAGCTGCAAGCATGTTTGTAGTTACACAACAAATCATGGATCCTGTCAGTGCACAGTTAAGAAGTTGTTTAGCAAGTCATTGATTTCTCTTCGCCATGTTATGTGTTACAAGAAGACTAATTTGTTGGAGTGTAATTTTCAAACCTGGACATGAAATATAGCAACTTCTGTAACAGTGCATCTACTTTGCACACAAATCATTCTCAGAGGCTCCAATCTGTGCAATTCAAGAAATTTAAAACCTCATTTCTGAACAATTATTTGCATATAATGCCATATTACAAGGGACAATAATACGGTGTAATTATAAGTAGCAGGAAGTATTCCTCTCTGTACCAGTTCTTATCATGTTGACTTCCCTATCAGGACCTTTTCCCTGATATTTGCAAACCACCTGCTCTGAATTATTTCTGCTAACCAGTGGATTATCGTTCTGGTTTTGGTTTACTCAGTCATCTTGGTACCAGGGAGCACTAGTTCTCTGCAGCTAAGAACCAATGAGGCTGCCATATTTAATCCCATTTTCACATTATTCTTTGCGATTCCGACTACCTTTTGTAATGCATTTTGCTGGTTTCCCATGTCACTTTGAAATCCGGTGGGTGAAAAATAAGGCCTGGTAGGCAGATATTTATTACAAATATTCATGGCTTTACAGTGCATTTGATATATGTACAGATGAAGCCCTTTCAAATTTGCTACACCTACTGTCAGCAACATAATGTATTTCTGAATTATTACCTTTATGCTAAAAACTGTTACTTCATAATTGTTCACATAACAAAGTGTATTTAATGTGTTTATCTTGCAAGGGGCCAAGATTCATTGACATAATCAGCTGCTGTATATTGTACTAAAATGGCATTATCTCATATCTCAGCCAATCAGAGGACGGGGATGCTCTGGTTTAATAACCGACCACAGCAGTATGATTATCTCTCATTTATGCAAATCCCGGCAATGTGGCTGACAGGGAACTGACCTGAATAAGGACTGCGGTTAGAGCTCGGTAAACATAACAATATGCAGTTCTCTGTGGTCTGGCTGGCTGGCTGGCTAAGAGTCATTAGCCAATCAGAGTGCAGAAATGTGCATAATACCTGCATGGCTGTTTCATGCAAAATGTTTGATTACTAGACCATAATTCCACAGTTGTATTTGCACAACAAATATGTCTGTGTCTCCTTCCCACTGCCCTGTCTGCTCAGTTCTGACACCCACCTTTGCTCCTCTCAGCATCACCCCATCTGCTGCTCTCAGGAGGAAGCTGCTGCTCCGTGGGCTAATTCTTTTGTAATTTAGGTCCTGTTATTTGACAAGCTCTGCAGCCCCCAGTATTAGCTGCACGGATAGAGGAAGAGTCTTTTACCCTTTCCTAGTCAGCATTTAAAATAACACTTTGACTAGGAAAAAAAGACACTCTTTATGAGAAGGTACAAGGGAGTATGATGTGTTATGTAATGGAACATATTGCATCTGCTGGTTGTGAGATTGGTGTGTAAGGAGCAGGAGGATACAGTTCAGTCTGATAACTTAAAGATATTGCCTGGTAACCCACAAACTGGATATTTGTATTCAGCTATTGAATTGGAGGGACCCAACCCAGGGCATCCTCCAGCTAAGCATTGTATAGAAATTTAATTTTGCCCCTGTAGTCGTGCTATAGATTCAGTCCTGCAAGGTGATGGGAATGCTGGTGTAACAGAGGGCTGCTTAAATATCAACACATGAATTGTTGTCTTAGTGTGAGCACAATGTTGCCTCAGGTGGCCATGGGATCAGGATCTCTCACCAGATTTGCTCCACTGGTTGGATCATTAACTTCCCTGGACTGGGCCAGGCACTCTCAAGAGCTGTGACGTGAGCTCTAGTCCATGTAGTCAGTGCGGAAGTTCCGCCTCTGCATGAGTGCTTGCAAGGTTGGGCCATGTTTAACGGAGAGGTAGAGATCTTGATTGTCACCTGGCTGCTGCAGAAGGCCTGGGAAGCTGATGAAAAGGGAACGTGATGTTTGTGCGTCACAGCAGTGAACAAAACAGGCATTAACTTTTGTCGTCACGCTTCAGTGTCTTTCCAATGAAATATTCAGAGCCTCCCCAAACACCCCTGTGTCAGTGAATGAAGTCAGAGAACAGAAAGCTGTGTCTGACTGGACTTTTCCATTCCTTCTCTCTGAGCCTCTCATTCAAGTAAACATTCCCTGCTAATTGCCCTTTAAAGTTTGCATGTTGCCAGCACATAAAAGCTGGACAGGTGTTTCTGTTGAACCCAGACCTGAGTGCCAGATCAGAAGCCACATATGATTATTAGGGGAACAGTGGGCTAACCCGATGCACTTTTAAACAATCTTTTTTTCAAAAAGCCTGCTGCTAATTAGCCTGTTTTTGTCCCAAAATGAACCATTTTTTAGGGTTCTCTTCCAGGGGTTGCTACTAATTCTTTCCATTTATGGGCAAAATAAATTTTATTATGTGCACTGAGACTTGAAGATTTGCACCACCAGTAGAAATACATGCTGCCCATTGTGGGTGGCTGTGGGGGGGCAACGGAGGAAGTTCCCCCAGACCCCTTTGCAGAGCTGCGGCTGCGAAGAAGTATGCAGGGGCAGTGCTGCAATCTGGGCAACACTGAGAGCTGACGTGCCCTTGGCTCCAGCCCTTCCACTGCTGGCCCTGCCCTTCTGGGGCCTGGAGCTGTGTCTTCCCCCTCCGCCCAACTGGCTCTGGAGCCCACAACCACTATCAGCACCACTGCTTGTGGCCACTCTGCTAACCATCTGGGCAGCACCTGAATCTGTCCTGAACGGCCACCCAAGCACTCAGCTCACAGGGAACACCATTCTCTTCTTCCAAATCAATTCCCTCTTACAAGAGGTGATGGTTTTTTCCCTTATCTTTTCGTGGTTTGTTTTAGACGTTCACCAGAAAGCAGTGTTTTAGTCCAACTTGGGCATTTTACTGACCTTTCCAATTTGACAGATTGTCGGAGGATCATTTGGTCTGCTAATCTGTTAGCGCCTAGAAAACACGCCCAAAAGTTTTGATGCATTTGACCTACGAAATTATCATGCTTAAAATTAAGAGCGGTCTCTCCTTGCATGGAATGATTTCTGGGGGTGTGGTCGTGGCCAGCGAGAGAATAATTTTCCCTTCAGAATCTCCTCACTTGGTGCCAGGTTACAAGAGGAATAAGATGGATGAGGTAATAGCTTTTGTTCGCCCAACTTCTGTTGGCCCTTTGAAGAGCTCTGAGGAGCTAAAACTCATCTGTCACCTGCAGAAGCTGGTCCGATAAAAGATGTTATCTTGCCCACCTTGTCTGTTCAGTTTAGAGCCATGACAAGTGAATGGAACAAGTGCAGAGCCTTTCTCCAGAGACTGCAGATCTGTCAGGTGAGGTGAGGTCACACCTGACAATTCTCAGCTCTGTGAGACAAGTCTTGGAAAAATATTCAGACCTGTATCTATTTTTTTTTTTATTACCAAAGCCCATAGGAGCCATAATCATAGATCAGAACCTCATTGTGCTGGGCCCTGTGCAGTCACAACAAAGGGACTGTCTGTACCCCAAAAAGTTTCCAGTCCCAAGTGGAAGCTTGCACGTTCTGTTAATAAGATGTTATGTCTTTAATGGAGTGGAGTTATTCATTGCATAGAACTAGCTTGGGCCGGAGGGTATTAAGGAATAAATTGCTCTCATTGTTTCAGCTCGCTGCTTAGGATATGATGCACTCTGCCTATCAGGAAACTCCACTTAATGAAGCCATTTTCCAGACTATCCCTAATGTCAACTGGGGATGGCTCTGGGCCAAATTTCAGAGCAATCAATGTCTGATTCATCTTCAGTCTGCTTTTTTTTAACCAGCCACTGCAGTCCAGCCCCAGTTATATTCCTGACAGGACAATGCCATTCTAGGAAGCCAGCTGGGGCTCTTGCATCTCAAACAAGAGCTGAGTGTGTAATAGAGACACCGCTGGTGTGGCACACTCTGGAATATTCCCTTTGAATCACAGTGAGCTCCCAGGTTTGTCTTCTGTTCCCTGAAGAAGCTCTTGCACGGTATTTCATTGTGGGAAGCCGGACAACCCAACACAATTTGATTTTATTTTATATAGTGTCTTTCATTCAAAGAATGCCCTGTGGAAAGTAAGTGTGAAGCCGTATGGGTGCTTGGTATAAATTACCTACTGGGCTCCATACTCAGGTCTGGCCCAGGTCTGCTTAGCAGGTTCCCAGAGCACACGTGCAAATCTGGCTGTGTGCCACCTTCTCACCCTACTGCTTCTAGGACTGGCAGGGATTTGGTGTCCAGTGTACATGAGAGCAGCCGTAGGGTTACACAACATTTTGCAGAGGGTCTGGGAGAACTTGGAGGTAACAGAGAATCTGCTTTGCTCCACCCAGCCCATTGCACACTGGGGAATCCTAAGCTGCCCAGTTAAGTCACTTTCCCCTTGCTGACAAGGGGCAGCTCTGCCTCTAAAGCATTTAGCTGAAGGTGTCTCTGAGATGAAGCTGGAAGTTTGCGTAGCCAAGGCGAGCCAAATGTGGAAAATTATCGAAGAGGTTAAAGTATATCCCTACATAGGGTTGAGCCTCGCCATTATTAAAATGGTGGTTAGGGCTGAAGATGGAAATAAGTTGACCCAGATGAAAAGGCTGAGGAGCCGTGTTGCTGCACTGACTGTGACTCCAGAGAGGAGCGGTGTGTTGTGGTGACTGGAGATCAGAAAGGAGTGTTTCTCAGCCACTTTGCAGAGGAGCGTAGATTTGGGAATTGTGTTTGGGGGCAGGGAGAGAGAACAGGATGGATAGTGGCACAGAGCAGTATCAGAGTAGCCATAATGGTAAAGTAATGGATAGAGGTGAGGGAGATGACAAGTAATAAATAGAGATGGATGAAAATGTTTGGCAAATAGTAAATTCATCATAAAATGCACTGGGTGCAGGGATGCACACTGAAACTGGCTGTGAGTTTGGGCTGAAATCGGCGAATAATTTCATCCAGAGAAAAGAATTTGGACATGTCTAGACATTTTGTTATGGTATTTTGAAAACAAACTCTTCCAATGTTTCACTTTAAATCTACTTTTTTTTTAATTTTCAAAAGAAAATGCTGTGGGTTTTCTTTTCTCGCAGAAAATATAATGGTTTACTCAGGTATATTATTAAGCAAAAGAGGAAGCTAATTATTATATGACTAAATCCTACCAGCAGAAAGCAAGCAGGAGAATGGTGAAAGAAGATGTGGAATGAAGTTAATATTTCCCCTACAACTCTATAAAATAGATCTGCCATTTATTAGTGAAATGATTTAATTGCATGACCTGTAAGGGATTAGATTTAGCCACTGTGCTGTGATTTAATAAAACACATTTCTGTTCAAGAGATTTCCATCTCTGCTTATAAAATATATTTTTCTGACTGCTAGCAAACTCAAAGGCTGCAGTAAATCTGCCTTCTTTGGACATTACTCCGGGAAAAGTCTACACCAAAAAATTAAAAATTCTGCACATGGTACTTTTAAAATTCTGCAAGAATTAGCATACTTTATTTCTTAAAATAATGCAGTGCAATCATGCTAGTTTCAATTGAATAGTAACAGAGAGTAAGCCGTGCTAGTCTATACACCATCAAAACAAAAATTTTTGCTAGTTTCAATTGTTTTGGTAATTCCACTTAAACTACAGTACAATGGATGGAGAATGGGACTGAGGAGCACTGAAAGAAATCTCCAAATCTCTTATATCTAATAGTACTGTAGCTAGTATTGACGCTTTACTTCTAGTTATTAGTCAACAAGTCTCTGCAGCCTTGTGTTCAGGGTTCCATTGTAGGCAGCTGATGAGTCTTTAAATCACAATGGGATCTCTCTCCACAATGGGTGGTAGGAACTTCACTGGATGAAGCTCTCTGGTCTGTAGAATGCAGAAGATGTGACTGGATGTCCGTAATGGTTCCTTCTCACCTTAAACTCTATCGATCTGCAAATGTCTCCTTTAAACTGGCTTGCCGAGTTGTGACCTCCTTACCTGTCATCACTGAACTGCTCCCATAAACATGATGGGATTAATATCCAGCCCCTTCAGGTTCTGTGTTCAATAATAGATCAGTAAAGTTGGACACATTGAGCTCTCTCGTGTAATTTATATACCATTAGGATGGGTACTTAGGAATAGGTCACTGCTTTTATTATCTTCATCCACAAAGCAATTCCGTATTCTGCTCTCAGCAATGCCTTTTATGCCTAATGTTGGCCTCTGTGGATAGAGTTGCCTAATGAGACCTTTTTTTCAAATAACCATAGTACATACTAGAAGTGAAGTTAGCAAAGACCATAATGTTGCATCCCGCTGTGCCAGGGTCAGAAAGAGAACCCTCCTGGGTTCATGCTGCTCTTAATGTGACACTTCAACAGTTCCCGTTTCGTTTTAATGTGGCCTAATAATACAAAGCCAGCTTGAGTCTTTGGGATCTTGGTTTTCCACAGAAAGATGTAAGTATTTACCCTTCATTTCATTTAGCTCCAATTCATATCCTTTGGTTTAATAGAGTATTATTGGAAAGACGGAAAGTTTTAATTTTTAATAGGACATTTAAATGTGGTAATATGTTTTCCCATGTGTGGTTGCAGCCAAACTATAACAACTTAAGGGTCAGACTCACAACTTGTGTTAAACAGCATTGCTCTTGTGAAGTTAACTTCAGTGATGCTATGGAGATTTCCACCAGCTAAAATTCTGGCCCTGTGTTTCTTATCTGGGGAATCTGCTCGCTGCGCAGTTGCCGGGTCATTGAATGCCTCAGTGTGTGGAAACCGCTATTTTCTGTCAAGGCTGTAGAATGCATCTCCGAGACCAGGGGAAAAGGAGCGTCATTAAACCTTGATGGCTCAGGTGGAAACACCTCAGAACAATGGATGGCTGAAGTCAACAGAAACCCCTCCATCCAAGTTAGCTGGAAGAGGGAAGGAGTTTAGAGCAGAGAGGTTCTGAGGGACTTGAGTTCCTTGGTAAATTGGAGCCTTAGTAAAGGGCTGTCTGTGCTTTACAGATCTCAGGTCTCTAAGGCTCATAAGTAACTGTCTTTGCTACTAGATACTGACAAATAACAAAGTTGGAAGAGCACCAGGCCCTATCTCGGTTAAGGATAACATTTGATTTACATACATACTCAGGAGAGTACATTGACACATAATTGGTTCCAGTGGGAATGGGGAGGAAAGTGGTAGCAACATTCTACAGGCAGTCTGGTTGGTTACAGAAGAAGGAACAATGGGATTCCTAGACTGGCATTACCATGTAGGTTTCCTGTTGTGGCATCTGCAGCAATTGAATTTTTGGTGAATTGGGACACTGTTGTTCCACGCTGGCTTCTTTCTGTTAATAGTCTCTGTGAATTTGAATTTCTGAATCTGAATTTTAGTTTGCTAGGATGATTGTCTGCTTGAATTTGAATTCCAGTTACTGAGGCAGTTTGTGTGTGTGTGTGCGCCTCCCCCTGTGACTCACCAGGGGTAGGAGGGACCAAAGGAAAGAAGGCTTCAAAAGCCAGAGCCTAGCGACCAGCAGGAGTATGACCAGCTGGGAGCTGCAGACAGGGGGCTGCTAACAGGGGAGTTTGCGTGGGAGTCAGATTTGTGGGGAGCCCAATATTATTATTTGATGTCTTTTTATAGTTTTGTTTCTCTTGTGCCCTTCAAATCAGCTGATATCTTCTGAGCGAATTCTCTGAATGAAGGGAAGAAATACGGACAGTGACAAGTCTACTGACAAGTCAGCTGTTGTGACCTGCACTGCATGTGCTATGTTTGTTTTCCTTCCAGAACATAGAAGCAAGCTGGTCTCTATCTTGGAAGAAAAGGTTAGAGGAATTGATGCTCAAATATCAACCCTTTGGTCCATGAGAGAAGGTGAAGACTTCCTCAGTAGACGGCATCATTTAGTACTGCAGGCAAAGCAGACTAGGCAACCGATGAGGGCAGTAGAAACCAAGGGAGAAAACTGGAAATATATAACCTCCAGGAGATGAAACCCAATTCAGTTATCTCCAGTTCCTGCAGAGGTAGGAAACCACTTTCAAGCTCTTTGCGTGGGTGATAAAATGGAGAATGCTGTGGCAGAGACCTCTCAGAGAAGGGATCAGAAGAAGACCCCACTGGCTGGAAGGCCTGGGATGAGTAGTCGTAGGGATGGCAGTTCTATGACCACCACCTCCAAGAGAAGACGACGGGTGGTGGTGGTCGGGGACTCCCTCCTAAAAGGGACTGAGTCATTCATCTGCTGTCCAGACCTGGAATCTCAGGAAATTTGCTGCTTACCAGGAGCTAGAATCCAGGATGTGACAGACTTCCATAAATCATCAAACCTGTGGATTATTACCCCTTCCGGTTTTTCCATGTAGGAACCAATGACACAGCAAAGAATGATCACTGCAGATTTATGTAATTCTGGAAAGGAAGATCAAAGAATATGGAGCGCAAGTGGTGTTCTCATCCATCCTCCCTGTTCAAGGAGAGGGTCCAGGAAGAGATTGTCAAATCATGGAAGTAAATGCATGGTTGTGCAGGTGGTGTCACAAAGAGGAATTTATTTTCTTTGACCATAGGATTCTGTTTCAAGAGCAAGGATTGCTAGGAAGTGACAGGATCCACCTAAGAAAGAGAGGAAAGAGTATCTTTGCAGGCAGGCTTGCAAACCTAGTGAGGAGGGCTTTTAAACTAGGTTCATCGGGGGATGGTGGCCCAAGCCCTGAGGTGAGTGGGGAAGGAAGAAGGTACAACAAAGGAGGACCACTCATTTGAAAGGAGAAAGTAGACCAATCAGCTTATTATCTAAGGTGTTTATACACAAATGCAAGAAGCTTGGGAAACAAACAGGAGGAATTAGAGGCCCTGGCATAGTCAAGGAAGCATGAAGTGATTGGGGTAACGGAGACTTGATGGGATGACTCTCATAAATTGAGTACTCTCATGGAAGGGCATAAACTGTTCAGGAAGGACGGGCAGGGGAGCAAAGGAGTAGGAATTGCGATTTATGTGAGAGAGCAATATGATTGTTCAGAGCTCCAGTTTATGGAGGGAGAACAAAAAGTTGAGTGTCTTTGGGTTAAGCTTAGAAGCAGAAGCAACGGAGGTGACGTAGTGTTTGGTGTCTGCTATAGGCCACCAGATTAGGTAGATGAGGTAGACAAGAATTTCTTCAGCCAACTAAGAGAAGCTTCCAAATCACGGGTGCTGGTTCTCATGGGAGATTTTAATCACCCAGACATTTGTTGTAGCAGCACACAAACATTCCAGAAATTTTTTGGAGAATGTTGGGGATAACTTGCTGGTACAAGTGCTGAAGGAACCAACCAGGGGCCATGCACAGCTTGACCTGATGCTCATAAACAGGGAAGAAATAGTAGGAGAACTAGACGTGGGTGGCAGCCTGGGCTGCAGTGATCAAGAGATGGTACATTTCAGGATTCTGACAAAAGGAAGAAAGGTGAGCAGTAAAATACTGACCCTTGATTTCAGAAGAGCAGACTTTGACTCCCTAGGATCTGCTGGGAAGCTAATATGAAGGGGAAATGAGTTCAGGAGAACTGGCAGTATTTGAAAGAGGTCTGATTCAAGGCACAGGAACAAACCATCTCGATGCGCAGTGAGAAAAGCAAATACAGTAAGCAACCAGCTTGGCTTACAAGGGAAATCCTTGGTGAGGTTAAACTCAAAAAGGATGCATATAAGAAGTGGAAACTTGGACAGATGAGTAAGGAGGAGTATAAATATATGGCTGGAGAATACCGGGGGGAGCTGTAATCAGGAAAATGAAAGCACAATTGGAACTGCAGCTAGCAAGGAATGTGAAGGGCAACAAGAAGGGCCTCTACAGGTATGTTAACAATAAGAGGGTTATCAGGGAGGGTGTGGGGCCATCACTAGATACGGGAGGTAACCTGGTGACAGATGATGTAGGAAAGGCTGAAGTACTCAATGCTTTTTTTTTTTTTGGCCTCGGTCTTCATGGACAAGGTTGGCTCCCTGACTATGACACTAGGCAATGCAATATGGGAAGGAGGTGGGCAGCCCTCGGTGGGGAAAGAACAGGTTAAGAGTTATTTAGAAAAGCTAGATGCACACAAATCCATGGGTCCGGATTTAATGCATCCAAGAATGCTGAGGGAATTGGCAGATATCATTGCAGGGCCCTTGACTATTATCTTAGAAAACTCGTGGAGATGGGGAGGGGTCCCGGATGATTGGAAAAAGGCAAATGTAGTGTCCATCTTTAAAAAAGGAAAGAAGGACAATCCAGAGAACTATAGACCGCTCAACTTCACCTCAGTCCTTGGAAAAATCATGGAGGGAAATCCTCAAGGAATCCACTTGTGGAGCACTTGGAAGAGGGGAGAGTGATCAAGAGTAGTCAACATTGATTCAGCAAGGGCAAGTCATGCCTGAACAATCTGATTCGCTTCTATGATGAGGTAACTGGCTCTGTGGACATGGGGAAGTCCATGGATGTGATATACCTTGACTTTAGCAAAGCTTTTGATATAGTCTCCCACAACATTCTTGCCCATTAGCTTTGGAAGTATGGATTGGATACATGGACTGCAAGATGGATATAAAACTGGCTTGACAGATGGGCCCAATGGGTAGTGGTCAATGGCTCAGTGTCTGGTTGGCAGTTGGTTTCAAGTGGAGTGCCCCAAGGATCAGTTCTAGGGCTAGTGCTGGTCAACATCTATATTAATGACCTGGATGAGGGGATGGATTGAACCCTCAGCAAATTTACAGATCATGCTTAACTAGGGGGTCAGGTAGATACATTGGAGGGTAGGGGTAGGGTCCAGAGTGACCTATACAAATTGGAGGATTGGGCCAAAATAAATTTGATGAGGTTCAACAAGAACAAATGCAGAGTCCTGCACTTGGGATGGAAGAATCCCAAGCACTGTTACAGGCTGGATACCAACTGGATAAGCAGAAAAGGACCTGGGGATTACAGTAGATGAGAGGCTGGATAAAAGTTCACAGTGTGCCCTTGGGCTAATGCCATATTGAGGTGAATTAGGAGAAGCATTTCCAGCAGATCTAGAGAAGTTGTTATTCCCCTCTACTCAGCTCTGGTGAGGCCTCATCTGGAGTATTGCATCCAGTTCTGGGTGCCACACTATAGAAAGGATGTGGACACATTGGAGACGTTTCAGCAGAGGGCAAAAATGAGTAGGTGTCAGGATCACATGACCTATGAGGAGAGTCTGAAAGACTTGGTCTTATTTGGTTTGCAGGAGAGAAAAATGAGAGGTGATTTGATAGCAGTCTTCAACTTTCTGAAAGGGGGGTCTAAAGAGGACAGAGAGAGACTGTTCTCAGTGATGACAGAACAAGGAGCCATGGTCTGAAGTTACAGAGGAAGAGGTGTAGGTTGGATATTAGGTGAAACTATTTCACCACGAGGAATGCGTTACCAAGAGAAGTGATGGAATCTCCCTCCCTAGAGGTTAAGTCCTGGCTTGACATAGTCATGGCTGGGATGATTTAAATGGGGTTGATCCTGCTCTAGGCATGGGGCTGGACTAGATATCCTAATGATATCCCTAATGATCAGCCCTAAAATTCTATGATTCTATAAATGTATGTTTTTATGCTGTTTTATGTGTTTTTGGGGACAGAGGAATATTCACTAATGCTTTGCATGTAGTTGATTTTTAAAGCATAATTAATCCTTGGAATTATTAGGTATTCAGCTTTCTATTTTAATAAATATTCATGTAGGGCCTCTGTAGCATTTTACAAGTCATGTTTTATCTATGATCAGCACAAGCAAGACTTTTTTTCAAGTTACTTCTCTTGAAGATATTTGTACACCTTGTAATGCTACTCTTTTCTAGAGTATTTTTGAGCATTTGAAGCCTGGACTTCAATGCTGGAACACAGACACCCAATGCAAATGCAATCCAGAGATACTGAAACCATTGAGAAGAGAAAATGAAATCTGCTGTATAGCTTTAGCTAAGAGGCAGATGGTTTTCAGCTCATGTGGTAGAGACTCATGGCTTTAGCCCATAAGGTCCCAGGTTCAGTCCCACCTGCCTGTGACCCTGGCCCATTGGCTTTATACAAAAACTGTTCTTACCTCTTTTACTTTAGTGGCTACATGACTGACTCCCCATTCAGATTATGTAGTGTCAATGTAACGAGTAATTGAATAAATTCTCCCCTTTTCCATCTTTCTTCAGAATATGTGCTTCCCTAAAATACCATTTCAACATATGGAAGGATCTTTGGTCCCATCTGTGAACTTTTCACAAGATTTTTTTAGTCTGTTCAGTTGTTATCCATAGCTCAATCTCGAATTTATTTGTGATGTTTCTATCCACTGTAAATATATTAATGGGAGTGTATGTATGTTCTTTGCTTATTTGGCCACAGTCTGTATGGAATCTATTACTGCTCATAGAGTCCTGAGTAACTGTTGTGGCACTTCTGGTCCTTAAATGTATTATTTGTGCCTTTGGTTTCATTTTAAGTGCCTAAGTATCTTTGAGGAGCTGAGCTTCAGTGCCTGCTTCCACCAGTGGTTGACTTCAGCTACCCCTATTGGAGGTAGACTGCAGTTTATCCATGTGCTACCTGTAGACAAAACAAAAGACCAAACAGTCTGCAGATCTATGGTCCTGTCTTCAGCATTGACAGCAGTGCTTTTTTTGTGCCAGTACCAAGTACCAGCACCTTGGCAGCCCCAGCCATAAGATTGGCTGGGGCCAGAGGGTGGGGAGCTGGCTGAGTACCAACTCTTTTTTTTAAAAAAACAAAAAAGGCACTAGCTGACCGTATTCTTCTTCCTCCTGCCCAACTCTTGCCTAACAAGAAATATGAAAATTTGCATTGAACAAAATTAACTTATATTGGGATTTTTGTAACCCTGAGTGAGGGCCTAAAACTAATTGCTTAAAATTCTAAGGAGCATAAGTTTGTTATTAATTGCATTTAAGATAAAATATTTCAGGAAAGAATATTACTTTTTGTTTTAAGTAATCTCATACTTATCTCAGCTGCTCTCAGTGCTATGATTTCTGTTTTCTAAACCTAGGCCAGATTCCCAGTGAATACCTTTCTCCCGTAGGTTCTGGCAAAGCATTTTGGGTGGAAATGTGACTTTGGTTGAACACCAGGCAAACCCCAGTGGTTAGGAGTGAGTTTCACTTCAAGGTTTATGTGTGAGTGTGTTTCATTCGAATCTGAAATAAAGTGAGCCACAGGTGCCACGAAGCTTTATGAATGAAAGCAGCACCACTAAAAGTGTTGGCTGGACTTGCTGCAAACAAGAAGTGTGATTTATTGCACAAGATGTTCACACACACCCTGCAAGAAACAGAATGTTAGACTCAGCTGCTTTTCTGAGGACTTCATTTGTTATAGTCGTCGTAATCTGCAGTGTCCTTTTCAAAGCCTGGTAATTTATTTTCCCGGTCATTGTAGCATTTGCTGTTTGACAAATGTTTTTCACTTGGTTGGGGTTCTTGGTGGTATTGGAACTCTGTCTACTTCCTACTTCTCTTGTCAAGACAGAAGGAAAGCCGGTCTTCTACGAAAGCACTGGACTGGGGTTTGGGAGACCTGAGTTAAAATCTTGGCTCTGCTACAGTCTTCCTGGGTCACCACTTGAGTCAGATTTTTGAAGGTGTTGTTACACTGAGCCATGTCTACACTAGAAGCATCTGTCAACAGAAGTTACTGTCAACAGAGAAATCCTCCTCACTGCAGCACTCCAGGAGAAAGTGTGATAGATTAGCTCTCCATCTCCCACCTAGCCCTATTTTTTCTATTTATAAGTTTTCATGCAACTCTTCTCTTGAAACCACCAACTCCTGTGATGGAGGCTCCAATGACTGATGCCTGCTATTGCTTCTGCTTGTAACGTGTCATGACACTGTTTTATTTTAAAATAAATGACCTGGTAAAACATAAAGGGCATCAGAATCTTCAGCACAGAAACTGTAGGAAAGGTATTTTGTATACTCTCCAATAGTTTTCCATTTAGCGTCAGTCCATGACCCTTATTCATTAATTAATCTGCCACCTTCTGCTTCACCAGCCAGGGGAGGCTCAGCTGGCCCAGCCCCCAGCTGCATAGCTGGAAACTTCAGTTCTCATTTACCCAGGGTGAGGGTGACTGTTTTGCAGGATGCTGTTTGGATCCTGCAGGAAATGCAAAGTGAGCTTCAGATTGTTGTGCCAATGGCTGGGTGCTTAGAGGAGGCAGCTGTCACTGTAGGGGGCAAACATGGCTCCATGGCACAGTGACTGGCTGTTTAATCACTGGATGGGTAAATGCACAGTAAATAAGGGCTCTCCCCTAAGTCGGACTCCTCTTGAGTCAGGCGCTGGGAAGTACAAAATGCAAGCATTCAGTTAGGGCATGCTAAGGTGCTTTAATTTTTTTAGCATGTTAAGTCCATCCTGCATTGATTGCAGGTGTTAAGCGAGTTAATTGACATCCCTAGCAAAGAGTTAGGTCTCCGAATAGTGCTGTGAGGGGTAATCTCATCCTATCAAATTGGAGTAAAGTAGGCAATGATGGGGGAGAGAAACATTCCAACGAATTTTAGTAATTGTCTTCTGCTGTTTTTCCCCAGAGAAGACATACAGAAGAACAGGGTTGGGGGTAACAGCCTACAGTAGTTTCATGGCTTAGCAGATCTGGAGCAACGTTTTCGTCCTTTCCAGGAACCTCTCCAGGGGTATATTTGTGAGAAAGGAGATGATATGAGTATTGGAGAAGGATGTGGAAAATGATGTATTCTCTCAAATCACCTGTAAGACACTTTTCATCTTTCTGCTTACCTCCATTGTACCATCACAGACTCCTCTGCTCCATCTCACAGTGGTAAGATTTGACCCCAGAAGGGCAAGGAGAACATCAGCCCTGAAAGCCTTTGAAAAGATCAAATGCAGTATTAAGATATCATCTTTCTTTGAAAATTGATCCTAGAGGACAGCTTCTTGATTCTGAGAAGTGGTGTGAGGTGAAGTTACTGGATAAAGGTTATGATTCGTCAGAAGTGAACAGAGAATGATAGGGATAATGGAATAGTCCACATTTTGTAATAAAGTTCAATTTACAAGTACCTCTTATTTCAGAGAACCTTCTGGAAGCTCTTGTTATTGCTTCAGTTCGGCAATCAAAGATTTCCCTGTTGTAAGGAATCAGTCTTCAAAGAATAAACTTTAGAACAGGGGTGAGGCGTCTGCTCAAGATTCAGGTCATAGCAAATGAAAGCGCTAAGCTTTACTGCTGTTCAGCTGTTGCTTTTCTGCAAAAGAGCAAACTCAAGCCTAATATGGCTAATTGCAGGGACCAAGAGGGTTCAGAAAAGCTCCAGAAAATAATCACAATAAATACAGCACGGACAAATAAGGCACACAGCTGATGGACGTGACTTCTTACCAATGGCTTCTGGTCTGGCTGGATGGCTCCATCTGCCTTTGATTGCTATAATGAGACCTGCTTCTTGGCTCTCTGGTATTGGAAGGCCTTTTTGATATCAAGGATTGAATTACTAAATACGCAGAGAAGCCCACTACTGAAAGAACATACTTTCCTGCTGGCTTAAGAATGACTCTTCTTTGCTTTCACTTTGGAGACACATGAAGTGGGAAATGTTGATGCTTCTGAAGTTATTGGCTCTGGAACATAGTAAGTTCTGGGGGATTTCAGAAGAGTGGAGACCACTCCTTCCTGGAGAGATCTGCCCTTTTCACGGAGGAGCTGGCAGCACTTTTGAAGTATTTTTTGTTCATCAAAGAAGTAGATGTAAGAAGTAGTAGTCAGTGAGAGAAAGGACTAAGAGATGGAAAGCCAGCATATTCCCACATCTGTAAATGTTCTTCAAGCGGAGTTTATGAAAGATTTCCTATTCTGCACATTTGTAAGATACACGACTCTTCTATAAGCCCAATTTCCTGAAGAAGGAATGGCTAACGTCCACTGTCTGCAGAACAAATCGGCATGCTTAGGAGGAAGTGATGGGAGCTTAATTATTTCCAAATATATCTAAAATAAAATTTTTAACTTTGGTACTTAGAAAAAAATAGACCCTTAATTTTTTTCCCCTCTCTTATCTCACCAGGGAATGGGACTAGCTGTATGGATTTTATTCATTTCAGGAGATAACTTCTGTATTTCAGAACAGGGCTCCCCCTTTTTAGAGATTACCAGCCTAAAGGAAGCATTTCGCTACATGTTCCTACAAGACTAGTTTCCAGAGCTCTTTATCTGTTTCTGGTTGTTGTTCTGGTCCAATTGCTGTCAATTCTTTCTTTTGTTTAAAATGGCCATGCCAATTGACAATTCGTAGAAACAAAAAAAAAAAAAAAGAAGGAAAATAAAACACAGCTGCAAGGCAGGAAATGTAGGAGTGCTTTTCCATGGGGATTTTTGGACCAGAATGAGAAGAGTTGGCAGGTATTTGGTGGAGTGGTCTACCCCTTAAGAGCAGTACCTCCTACTGGCTGTTCAAGGGCTTGGGTGGTATGATACACACAGGCAGTGGACATATGGGGACAGGATAAAGGGGTCCTGAGAACACTTAGTATTCAGAAGGAATGGTCAGGGTCTGGACCCCAGAGCCTTGCAGTGGAGTGTTTCAAGGCTCTCGTCTCACCTAGCCAATAAGGAACAAGCTGGTAAGAGGATCCATAAAAAAAGCTGCCTCCTCCTTTTTTAGCAGGGCGGATGCCTCCAGACACTGCAGGCGGTAAGGAGGCTCCTGCAGCAGGGAGTTAGCAGGGAGCAGACGCCAGCAATGGGAGGCTGCCAGCCTGAGCAGAGGGAGGTAACTTACCTCCGAGCTCCAGGAGGGGAGCTTGGCGTTCTGCCATGAGGAGAGACTTAAATGCAAAGAGAAGGGACTAGGAATGCAGAACCCATTTAAACAATAGGAAAAAAGGGACTTTTTATGCTATTGGCAAGCTAGATATGATAGCTGTTTTGTCATCACATTTCTCATGACAACTTAGTTTGCTGAGCTGTAGTGGAAAAAGAGTATAAAACTTAGGGTCTGATCTTACACCAGGCTTACTCCAGAGTACCTGTTTTGCCTTCAGTGGGCCCATTACAAATTTACACACATGTAAGAGGAATCACAATGAGAAACCTTGGCTTATAAGGGCTCCCAGTGCTAGCAGGGGTCAAAGGAGACCAGGAACTTGATGTTCTTAAGGGCGCTACACTGTTATAACAGCACCCCATAAAATTAAGCTCTCTCTGCAGGATGTAAAGTCAGATTATTGCTCATCATTATTAATGTTTGTTTCCATGGTGTCCCGTGTGGTCTCCGCTCGCCACGTGCAGTGAACAGGACACCATGTTGTGGCCGATAAGGCTGTTTCTCTGAGGCTTCCTCTGCTTTTTAATATTCTGGAGAGTAGCAGAGTCTCTCAAACCTGAGTACCTTCCGTGAATATCATGGAGATGACGTTTGTATTTTCAGATCCCGAGAGAAGCACCAGCATTGGAACCTCCATCCAGTCTTATGTGTTTGCTCATGAGCAGGGGTGAAGGTAACAGATTTCTAACAGGTAGCATATTGTCAGCCTGTCTCCTCCCCTTGCGGATGGAGGGCACTGTGATAAAACAGTGCACATAAGGAATTTAAAGATTGGGTGGAGTGTGGAGGGTTCAGGGCAGGGGGTGGTGGGGCACTGTTCCTTCTAAGATAGAGTGGGTTTTGTCTTGTGCACCTGTACTGAGGTCATGTGTGCTTGTTCAGATGTGTGCCATCGTGGCACCACACCCACCAGTTACTAACAGAGGCATGTTTAAAGCAGGTGTGTGCATGCAAACACCCCCAGACAGAAGTGGGGAGCTCAGCCACACCCCCCCCCCCCAGGAAGGGGTGAGTCCCAGCTCCCCCCACCTTTAAAAGGCAGGGGGGAGCCCCAGCAACACAGACACATACCCCCAGAGGAAAGAGGGGAGCCCAGCCACGTACACAAAGGGAAGAGGGGAGCTCAGTCTGTCTCTCTCTCTCTCTCTCTCTCTCTCTCTCTCTCTCTCTCACACACACACACACACACACACACACACAGAGGAAGAGGGAAGCCCCAGCCCAGCTGTGCACACACTAGGGGAAGGAGGATCCCAGCCCCCCACCCCACACAAACACGAAAGAGGGTAGCCTAGCCACGTGCGCAAAGGGAAGAGGGGAGCTCAGTCTCTCGTGCACGCGCACAGGGAAGAGGGAAGCCCCAGCCCAGCCGTGCACACACTAGGGGAAGGAGGATCCCAGCCACACACACACACACACACACACACACACACACACACCCCAGAGGGAAGTGGGGAGCCCCAGCCAAACACACACTAGGGGAAGGAGGATCTCAGCTACACACACACACACCCCAGAGGGAAGTGGGGAGCCCCAGCCCAGCCACACACGCACACACAAGGGGAAAGAGGAGCCCAGCCACACGCACGCACACGCACACACGCACCCCTGAGGGAAGTGGAGGAGCTCCAGCCAAACACACTCACACGCTGCGCTTCTCCGCCAGCTTGGGAAAGGGCCTGAAGGCTGACTGCCCTAAGCCCTGTCCCTTTCACCATCAGCCCCACTGCTTCCAGGTGCGGAGCCAGGTCTTCTCCCACCTGCCCTCCCCCTCCCCCCCACTATAAAACCTGAAATGATGACCCCGCTGTGAAGGCCTTCACATTGCAGTGTCGGGCTGAAAGGGAGAGAACTAGCCAACAGGCGTGCACAAGAGATGCACCTCCAATTGTCACGGAGTTTAAAACAAAATAAAAGATGGGCTGTGGTGCTGAGCATTAGCAGGGTGATTAAACTGTGGAGGAGCTGTTCCGTGTGGTGTCAGCATCAACAGTCTGAAATCTGTCATTGCTTTATCATAGGAAGACGTTGAGCTTGTTTTTTTTCCTGGTTTTCTTGTTCCACACAGTCCACTACAGGGCAAAATGGTTGAAGTAGCTGGAGACTTTCCTGTCTAGGGGCTGCAGGGTAAGACACCTAGCATCAGCTGGAAAGAAAGATGGGTCCAAGCTTCAGAGCTTCATGCATGGTTGGAGCTGGACTTTCAATTCAGAACCATTAGAGGTGAAGCTGGGGTACTAAGTCCAGGTACAATCAGAACTTCACCAGCGTTTAGGGTTGTTTGGACTTGGGGTTTCAGTTCAGACTCATCCTCTGCCTAAAAAAACACTTGCTCCCATGAATTTGCAACATTGAGAAGAAGGAAATTATGGGAGGTTGCTGGGACTGTGCGGGATGTATCTTTTATCCTCATCTCTAACCTCCATTGAGAATGACACTTACCTACTCTTGGTGTTTCATTGGCCTTTGCTAGCACTGCTAGAGCAGGAAGAAGAAATAAACTACAGAAATTAAGGACCCAGAGGAGAGATTGCTGTGCCATTCTTTTTTCCTGCAGCCTCTCTTGGCCAACTCCTTTCCCCATCCAGCATTATCTTATAGGTGAGGAGCAACAATTCATATACAGTGAGTTTTCGCTGTCTGATACGTATATACCAGCAGTCAGCAAGTGTGTGTTGAAGGGACGGTGGGAGGTTACACACAAACATGTCATAGAAAAGTAGCTTGCAGCTGCTGTAACTAATGTGTGCAAGTAAAATTCATGCCAGATTGAACGTGACTTTGTGACCATGGCCCATGATATTATTAGGACAGGTGTCATTGGATGTTATCTATGCTGGTAGTGAGCTGCTCGTTCTACTTAGGAGATGAGGAGAAGAGAGTTACAAGAACAGAAATGGCACCAGAGGTTGTCAGGAAAAGCAGAAAGGGAAGGTTGAGTGGCAGAAGAAAAGAGGGAGAGGTGGGCTGGGTGGAGAGACAGGAGATCAGGTGCAACTCAGGATCAAGAGAAGGCTCAAGGCCAGGCAGAGTTTCAGCAAAAACAAAAGGGTGGGATTGAGAAAATGTCATTGTGAGTCCCTGAGAAACGTTGTTATCCCCAGGAAAGCTGACGGGTGTCCGGCAGTGGTAGGACATAAGAGAAGAGTTGGAGCTCCTAGCCTAACACAGGAAAAAGTCATTGAAAAATGGAAAAGGGGCGAGCCTTATTGAAAACCCTGATTTGATTTTTCTCCTGGGCTCTGTCACACTTAAACAAACACCCTGAACAAATCCTGCAATGGTAACAATCCTGCCTGACCACCTGTGTGCCTGGATCATCTTCCTTCTTCTAGGGCTGAGTCATGGTCTATTTTTGATCCCTGCTCAGCTGATCTGTAGATGATTTGTTTGTTTGGACTGAGGTTAGGTGGCCAGAAGTCGTACCTATTACTGCAGGCTCTTTCACGGGCTGGGAAAATCTAAACATAGATGCTCATGAGCAAAAATAACTTCAGAAATGTCTGGTGTAATCACAGTGAATCCAGTATCCCTGTAAGACAATTGGCCAGGAAGATCCAGGGCTAGAAACTTAGACCAAGCAGAGCTAGTCTATCATGGATCAGAGCAAAGGGCACAGTAAGGGTGAATGGAGGGTAGAAAAGGACATTGGTACCAGTTAGTTTTCAAAAATCTTATCAGGCTTTCAAAATTCATTTTGAGGGATTCTGGGTCGGATTATCAGACTTCAAGTGGTACAACACTCCTGGCCAGACCCCACATCCCAAGCCCGCTTCCTGGCGGGTCCCCCACACCGAACCCCTCAGTTTGGCCCCACTCCAGAGCCTAAATGGGCCCACCAAATGTCCTGTCCCAAGTCCCCTATGCTATGGGGCTGGTGTGTGTGAGGAATGACTGTTGTTGCTGTTGTTTTCTTCCCAGTTGGGAACCACATCAGTGAAGTTTTTTGGTTTTTTTCCCCCACTTGTGTGGCCCCCGACTGATTTGTCTGTGGGTCAGTGGCCCCCAACCCAATAAAGGCTCCCTACCCCGACTCAAAGCAAAGCCAGTCTTTTAGTAATTTCATTCTTCCCCAGGAGGGGACAGAACCTCCTCTCTGCCCATCTGGTAAATATATGGAGCAGACTCCTGTGAGAGTTGCCATTAAACTATCGCCACAGTTGCCTCGGAGTCATATTTGAAACATAGCAGTATGAGACGTACCGTATTTCAGACCCATAAAATCCTAGACAAGCCCTCAGTGCACTGAACTTAGATAAATAGCTGTCAGGTGCAGAGCGACCCAGGACCAACGGGTGCTGGACACTGAACTGTTTCTAAAAACAGTGGTTTCCCCCAGGAGATCAGAACTGAGATGCATGGGCAAGGAAGCTTGGAGAGCTGCTGATTATGCTGCCCCTGTTCTGTGGACGAATAAAGCACTTCCCCTCCCAGAATGTCAGATTCTGGCACTTTTAACAGAGGTAATTGACCTGAGTGTGGAATCACCTGACCTGATGGTCATGCTTAGTAACTGATCCAGAGCCCATGGGGAATGGTGCAAAGGTTCCTGTTGATTCCAATGGGCTTTGAATGAAATCCTTATCTCCTATGTGCCTTCTGGGTACGTAGAGTGTGTGTTGCTGGCTGCTGGGTGGAGATCATTTCATTGTCCATGGCCATGCCACCAGTGGAACACACTGTTATTGTGGCTATGCTTAAAATCAAAGCCTTTTGTCCCCAGGATTTGTGGAATCCTACAAACAGGCATGAGGAGATGTCTTTTTCCCTATGGGAAGGCAATAAACCCTGATGAAAACTGTTTGCATAATAACAACAAAGTTTTAAAGCCAAGTCAGAAAATGGTCTGAATAGGTTCAGTCTCTCTCTCTATGTTCAGTCTGAATCTTTGTTGACTGATGGGGAACAGAGTCTGGTACTGTACATGTCCAGAATGCTGCAAGCTAAGGGACAGGTGAATGCTTTTAGCCATACCAAGGTTATAGCAGCAGGAGCTCAGTGAAGACTGTGTCTGCAGAAGTAAATATCCTTATGCATCAGGCAGTGAGAGGGTCTGGTTCCTTCTGTGCTTTTTGTGAGGTTTTGTTTGGGTTAGAAGAGGGAAAAGCCAGGCAGTACAGGGCTGTCCGGTAATCTGCCGTGTGAGTTTTCCACTGTGCATAGGCACTGGCTTCTCATTTTGCCAGGACCTGCTCTACCCCCACCTCCACTCTAGACCCTGACCCTACCCTGCCTTCTCCACCAAGCAAGCCCCATCCCTGCTCCTCCCCTCCCTCCTGGAGCTTGATCACTATGAATCAGCTGTTCATGGCACTCCAGAAGCACTGGGAGGGAAGAGGAGGAGTGAGTCAGCATTGCCATGGGTGCATGGAGAGGCATGCGGAGAGGGAGGGGCAGAGAGCAGGAGCTTGCTCCGCATCCACTGACTTTTTCCTGTGGGTGCTGCAGCCCTGGAGCACTGTGTGTTCGGTGCAGCCCCCGTGAGGCAGAGGGGCCCCTGCACAGAGGCACCAATGACTGGATTTTCTGCTTCATCCAGTCTTCAAATACTTGGTACGTGAGACCTTGCCAGGCGGCAGCGATGGGAACTGGGCTTGAGTTACAGCGGGGCGAGGAGCTGGGCACCAGTAGACGCTTTTCAGCATTCTATGTCAGCTGTTACGTGGATGACATTGGAGTGGAATGGCAAGAGGAGATTGGTTGGTTGCCCAAACCACAGTCCCAGTCTTAATCTCTGTTCATGCCAGGGATGGAAGGAAACAGAACCCACTGCATCAAGCTCAGGGGAGTGTTGACTACAGTGTGCTTTTTCCTGGGCCTGCAGTGCAAGCGTGCTTCCATGCTGGCTGGCTTGGCATCATCAGAGGAAGTTAATGGGCTCTGGACAGAGGAAATCGCTTTCCCAGCTGCACGGGAACTGGTTCATGCCCCCTCTCACACACGCATTTTCTGTTGCAGACACATTTCAAACTCTCCTTATGGTAAAGTGCCCACTTCTCACAGAGGCATGACATAAATGTCCACCAGAACCATGCACTATGCCATTTACAAAACTGAACCCAAGGCCTTGCACACTTTTTGTATTTCATCAGGATTAGATTGCAAGAAATTTTTGTGCTGAGTTGATTGTTCTTAAGAAGACAAGAGCCGTCCTTTTTTAAAAATATTTCCTCGCCTTAATTATTGCAAAAGTTAAAAATCTGGGAGTATTTTTTCTTAGATGAACAAGAGTAAATTTTACTTTTCTCTGCATAACCTCACTGTTAACTTAGATATTTGTATAAAAATGTAGAAATATTCTTACTTGAAGCTAATACGGTAAACTGTTTCCTATTTGGCATTCTATCATCTGGAACTCTCAAATAACCGGCATTTTAACCCTAAATAAAATTTAGTTACGTTTCCCAAAAGTACAGTACAGTGAAAGTAAATACAAATAAATACAGTAACTACACTGTAAGTTTACAGTGTAAGTAAAGTACTCTGCATACATTTTTTGTTTATTTCTTCGTATTGTATATTGATTTTCTTTAGTGTTATGCATTGCTAGGTATACCTCTCTATTAGCCAGAATATTTGAATATCTGGCAACCTCCCAGTTCCAGGACTGCCGGATATGAAAGAGTTTCCTGTTTACTGTTTATGATGCATTTGATCTAAAAGCTTTTATTGGTGGGATTATGTTCCCAATCCTGCAAATACTTGCGCATATCAGTAACTATAAGAATGTGAATAGCTTCTCTGAACTCAATCAATAGGACGGCTCACATGCAAAAGTGTTTGTAGGAGTGAGTGTTCCCTGTACGCACAGCACTTGGGAAGCCATGCAGAGGAAATTCAGGTGCCACCCAGCTGATGAGTAGCATGCCCACAGAAGGCAGGACATTTCAAATGGTGGTGCACAACCACACAGCTGGGTGCGCATAACAAAATTTATTCCATTCATGGATGGAAGAAATTAGAGGGAACACTGACGGAGCCATTTATATGTCAGCATTGAAAGTGACAGCAACTCAGCTCATGCATGACCATTGGTCATGTGGTAGCTAACAAATCCCAGGGTCTTTTCAACTCATCTCTCCTGTTTTGGATTTTTTAGGTTGTACCAGGTGAATTTTGATGCTCCCACCTGCGAAGGCAAACGCCGGGAAACGCTCTCACTAATAGGGGACTTCTCGTCATCTGCGGAATTCTTCGTCACCATCGCGGTCTTTGCCTTCCTCTATTCTTTGGCAGCCACTGTTGTTTACATTTTCTTCCAGAACAAATACCGTGAAAACAACAGAGGGCCTCTAATTGTAAGTGGGCATTTTTAGTGTCCTCAAATCTGTGTCTTTTCCCTTTTGGGTTTTTGGTGCTTGGGTTTGTTGTTGTCCCGGAGATTTTGTGAGTGTCCCACTTCCTTGAGCAGCTCTGGACTCAGATACTCTGGACTCAGATACTTCCAGGCTGTAGTGTTGATTTAATCATTTAGGACCATGAGAAGAGGGATGATGGAAACCACGTCGCCCAGGTAAATATAATTTGGTCTCAGTCCTGGGAGCACTTGTGCGATATTCTGCCCATGTTGTCTTGTGTTTTCAGGATTGGGACCTGATTGGTGAGGCTACTGGTGGAATGTGGAATAGTGATGAGCCCCCCTCCCCCACCGCAGTGACATCCATCATAGCGTGCTCCCCCACTATACTGCATGAGTCCCCCTCCCCCACCTCAGTGACGTCCACCATAGCGCCCCCCATTACGCTGCGTCGAGTCCCCCCACCTTGTTAACATCCATTACAGAGCCCCCAGTGCACTGCACTGAGTCCCCCTCCCACACCTGCGTAACAGCCACATTCATGGCCTGCCATACAATTTCTGATCCCAGATGAGGCCCTCCACCCAGAACCTTTGCCCGCCCCTCGACTGGCGACGTGCCTTACTTCAGCTGCACAGTCTCTGCATTCAGTGGCTGAGAACTTAAAAACTCAACAGCCAGAGACAGCAGCTCCCAGGGATGATTCAGGTTGGTGAGTTTCTAAACCAAAGAGCTCTCCGCCAAGCCTGTAGCTCTTTCCATCACTTCATACTGGCTCCATGGACCTTCTGGGCTTCGGAGTGAGACCCAGTCCTGGACTCATAGAGTCCTTCCGCACTATGTGCCTTCACCCCAGCCCTCACAGCTTCTGCATACTGACCACAGTCTGCTTGGGCTTAGCCTCCCAAGGCATTTGAGCAGGCTGTAGCCCAAAACTGCTCTGAATTTTTCTGGCCTCTGGGATGCCACACACCAGAACAGAGAGCACAAAGTCTGTCCTTCTGCTCAATGTGACACCGATAGAAGGAGTGTCCCGACTCCAGTGCAGGTGGGAGAAATGGGGAGGGGTGGCTGACGGGAGGGCGGAGAGGACAAGAGCGACTTTATTTTTGGCACTTCCTGACGTTTGGATGCTTGGCTTGACACCCATAATGTTCTTTTATTGGAGCTTTTATTGGGTGTCATTTGGGTAGCCAACATGTGTTGAGCTGTTGGGTAACAATAATTATAAGCCTCAGTCGCATTTGACTGTGCGGGTGAACTTTGTTTTATTTCCAAATCCTAAATAACCAACACATTCTAAAAGTAAGTGCGGGTCTGTCTCAAGGAACAGAGAAGTAGAGGACAAATGTTAATGGAAAGTTACTTAAATGACCGAGTAGCGTGCAACAGCCAGAAATAGTTCTAAAGGGCTTAGTTATACAGGTGACCTGGACTCTGATGGGCATAGAGTCTCACGCTGAGATTTTTTTTAAACCGCATTTTCTGAGACATCTATAGACAGGGTTCTAATCTGTCCCTGATGGCCGTGTTTCCAAGCACTTTAGAGCTGAGTGATTTCGTTATCTCCACGGGAGGCATTCCTGACTGCCAGTGACCTGAAATCCGAACAGGCTCACCAACTGAGGGGGCAATTGCCCCAGAGCCGAGCAGTCTAAAGGGTCCCACGGCCGCTGGTGGTTGCTGCCGCTACTGGGGTGACAACAGTGACTGGAGCCCCATCCCTTAAGATCACCAGAGACCTAGGCAGCACACTCTGGGTGGCACTAAGGCTGGTGCGGGGCAGTGCAGCATAGTCCAGGCGATGTTGAGAATGGGTTTCTCTGGCCCCACCCCTTCCACCAAGGCCATGCTCTTCCAGGGGTGTGGAGCCACCTCCCCACCCCAAACTTGTCCAGGGCCCAGCAATTCTGTCAGCGCCCTGGATCAGAATCAGACCTTAGTGCACTGAGCCTAGGTGCATTCCAGCCTCATCGGTTTCAATAACATAGTAAACCCTCCATTTTACAGATTCCAGTTTAGAGGACTTTGGGAACTATAGCCATCCGCCAGTTCCCAAAGTCTGCTCAACTGAGGCCTGTAAAATCCTAAATATCCCCTCAGCCCCCAAAAAGGTATGTTAGGGGACTTACTGCCACAGCTTGGAGGAGCTGCCGCCACCATGCACTCCTCCAACCAGGAGTGGGGCGTGTACATGGGCAGACAGCCCATGCGTACATGCCCCACCCCTGGCAGGAGTTGCACGTGGCAGCTCTGAGGGCAGTGGTGGCTTCTCCAGGCCTCAGTGGGGCTCTTGCTGCCATGCACAGTGGGGCCTTGGCCATGGCGGGGCTTTTGCTGGTGCGTGGCAGGTCCCCCAGCCACAGCAGTAGGCTCCAGCAGCTCTTCCAGTGGTAGCAATTCCAGCAGCGGCGAATAGCAAGATTTTTTGGGGTGGGGAGAGTGGAACTGGGGGAGCCTGGCAGGAGTGGGTGGGAAATAAACCCTCCAATTTAAGAGGTGTCCCTCCCCCCATTAGTCTGTTAAATTGAGGGTTTATTGTATACTGAAAAGTTCTATAAAGTAGTCATTGGCAAGTGGATAATGGCCAATCGAAGTGAGCCGTACAAAGGTTTTGGAATACAGGGTAGGCAATGGGTTATTTCTGTCATGCCCTGAATGGGAATATTCTCATTCTGTGTCAGTCAGTGCATAAAACTCCATCATACTGTTTTTCTGCACAAGCTTCTCCTTGTGTACACCACTTAGCATATGTCACGCGACAGCTGTATTACATTGTGTCTTAGTCTGCTTTTACTGTTTTCTGCGGGGGGGAGTTACAGATATCCTGAAGTATCTCATATATGGAATAACTAAATGGAGCTTGGTTAATATTGAAATTAATTATTATGATGGCACAAATTAATGAGAGCATTAAAAAGCTGATCCTAAGGACTACAGATTTGA
Source organism: Carettochelys insculpta (assembly GCF_033958435.1). Classification (NCBI taxonomy): domain Eukaryota; kingdom Metazoa; phylum Chordata; order Testudines; family Carettochelyidae; genus Carettochelys; species Carettochelys insculpta. The sequence goes on along the minus strand of NC_134147.1, from coordinate 45,022,883 downwards.
AGACGGATTTCTCATTTGCCCAGTGATCAATGATACATCTCATTGATAATGTGCATAAAAATGGGTGGCTATAATAAGAGGATGAGCTCTTTCTTTAGCATCTACAGTTCAGTGAATAATTAAAATGAACAAGAAGTTATTTGGTATTCTACATATAGTATGTAACAATTTCAAATATGTACATTTAGAACAATAATGCTTATTTTTCTCTTCTCAAGGTATTGTCCGCTGCATAGTTTTAAGTTTTGTCCTCTTCTTGTATTTTACAAATCAACAAGAATTTCCATACTTAAAAAACTCCAGAAAAGAAAACAAGTACATAAAACAATGATTGCCTCTTTATGATTAAAACAAAAATAAAAGCTACCAATAATCTTAAGGATTCTGTACATTTCAAAATGATATTTGCACTCCACGTTTGACTTTTCTTTTTTAAAGCACAAGACTCTTTTACTTTGTGCTTCTTTATTAAAATAGAATGTGCATTGTCTCTTCAAACCAAGAGTTTCCAAGTGTACCCATCACATTCTTAATGTTCCAGACTGTCCTGAATTATCATAATAAAGTTAAGTGATTCACCTGAATTGTTATTTTAGTGTTCACAGAAATTGTTCCCTTGTCCAATCTTCAGTTACTCATAGTTTAAAACAAATAAAAGTTCTGATTTATTTTGGGAAGGGGCAAGAGAAAGAACAGCCCCAACTTGCGTGCAAAAGGCAGAGTCTGGAAATTCTTCATTTTCGACTTAGCTGATCCTTCAGTACTTTGTGCAGGCAGCCAGGCTAGCTAGCTAGGTCTATCAACGAAAGGGCAAGAAGGACAGAGCCAGCTGTCTGGACGACTTTTCCTTTAGCTGGTTCAGGGACTTCCTCATCCTGGGAATTCGCTGATGAACACACAGACATCGATTCTGACTGGGGGGAGAAATCATTTTTCAGACTTGCTAACTCTGCTACAAGTTTTGCTTATTCCTAGGCATAGAAATCTTATACAAAACCTTATACCTGGACTGGAGGAGTCGGGGGGTAGCTTAGTGGTTTGAGCATTGGCCTGTTAAACCCCCAGTTATGAGTTCAGCCCTTAAGGGGGCCATTTAAGGATCTGGGGCAAATAGATTTTTTTTAAAAAGGTAGTGGGGGTGATAATTGGTCCTGCCAAGAGGGCAGGGGACTGGACTCAGTGACCTCCTGAGGTCTGGTCCAGTTCAATGTGATGTGTATCTCCATTTTGGTCAGGTTTACACAGGGGGGAATTCATTAATCCAGGAAGTATTTTTCAGAACAGCTTTATGACAGGAAGCAAAAGATGTAGTCAATGTACTACCTGGAATTTAAAAAAAAAAAAAAAAAAAAAAGCACACAGGTTGAACCTCTCTAATCTGGAACTCTCTCATCTGGCAACATCCCTAATTCGGCATTAGGGACAACCAGTTGTCATGGGTGTGGCCAATTTTCCCATGCTCCCATGAAGATTGTTTCCAGCCACAATCCTGGCTCTCAGTGTTCTGTGCTGTTGTTTAGCTGTAATTTACCCCTCCATGTCTTCTAAGAGCCCGGTAAGCAGTGGAAGTGTTGGTAATGTTGCTAGACAATATTGACCTCCTGTGATCTGGCAAATTCTTTCATCCACTACCATTCAGGTCCCGAGGGCGCCGGATGAGAGCGGTTCAACCTGCACTACCTTCTCTTTAAGGGTAACCAGCAAGAAGGTGAAGACATAAGTAGCTGTGGCTCTTGGCCTGGAGGAAAGTGATCACATGCGTTAGGGCTTTGTACGTTTCTTTTCCAAATAGTGTAGTGTTTTTCAAAAAGTAATCTGAAAACCTGCTGAGGTTACATTGCCCACTGCAGATCTTTTAGTAGAAGTTGAAATTGAATAGCAGGAGAGTGAGAATACATGTGGCATGTCCATTCTAAGGGCAATATAATTTTTCAGTAAATTTAATTTTTTTGAAAATCAAAGTAATAGTCTGACATTCTGAAAAATACAAAGAAAAGCCATCTGCACTCCTAGAACTTGAAGCAAGAATCTACACCCAACTGAAGACGTTTTATTCCAAGTATCTACAAAGCTATAATTTAGAGCTGAATCACAATCTTTTGTAAAGAGGAGCATCTCAAAGGAAAATGCTGGCAGGCATTATTGTTAATTTAAGTCACAAGAGTGCCAAGAATCCCGAACAATGATACCAAGATCAGGACCCTTTTGCGGCAGTGCTACATTTTTATTTAATACTAGAGGATTTAGCCAGCATTGCTTGGCTCTTTGTGGGTGCTCGTGGCAGGGGGGGAAGGAGTCAGGGCAGTGGGTGGGGTGGGGCTCCGGAGTGCAGGAGTCAGGATAAGAGGTGAAGAGCTCAGAGAAGGGGGTGGGGAAGCTGGGAGGTGGAGGGGGCTCAGGGCAGGGGGTATGTATGAGAGGTATGTAGGGCTCAAGGAAGGAGGTGGGCGTGCCGGAGTCAGGGCAAGGGGTGGGATATCTCAGGGGACTTACTAAGGCTGCCCACGGAGGGAAAGGCAGCACTGTTCCAGGGGAGGCAGCTGGCGCAAGGTAGCAGGGGCCATGCAGCCTGCCTGCCATCTTCTCCCCATAGCCAGCCTAGAGCCTTGCAGCCCACCCATAATCTCCCTGGGGTGGCAAGGGCTATGCTGGCCAGCTGTCAGCTTCTCCCTGGGGCAGGATGGGCTAGTGTGGGCCACACTGCTGGCAAGTGCCCACTCCCCAGGGCTTGCTGCCTCCTGTGGTCATTCTGAAGTATAACTGTCCCTGCTCTCACCCCTCCCTTTCCATTTGATAAGAAATAGTCGCGTTCCAGGCACATCCCATTGTCCTGGCACAAATAAACCCTGACTTTGCTTTAAGTTATGGTAATTGGAAGCTGCATACCAAATTTGGTGGTCGTAGCTGTTGGAGCTTGGGAGGAATTCTTGAACAAATGGACTTGCAGGCAGACGGATGCACAAATAGAAGCAGAAACTCTCAAACATACATAATAGAAGAGATTGCTCCTACTTGGATGAGTTTACAGTCTAAAAACACAAAGCATAGCCTGGGAGACAGTAATACTAATATCTCCATTTTACAGAAGAATAATTTTTCTGCCCCAAATCTGGAACATGCTAATATAGAACTGACTTTGTCTCCAAACAAGGAGCATGGCTGAAGGAAAGTGCATATTCCAGAAACGAATGCCTGTTCTTTTGAAGGAAGCAGTACAAAAGTTGGGTGTCTCTGTTAGATCAGTCACCTGAGAGATGTTACAAAGTAATGGGGAATTAATGGTTTGTGGTTCATTAACGTGAATTGGGTTTGTAATTAAAAATTCACAATGATCCGTCCATGAAATGTTCACCTATTGAGGGGGTTGGCATTGGAAAAACAGCCACATATCAGCACCAGAGCCTTCACCCTATGTAGGATTGGTTTTACCCTACAAGGTTACAAACAAGGAACTTGCCTCCAGCCTCCAAATATGGCATAGAAAGATCAGAGCAATCTCTGAAATGTTCATTGCCATTTCTTTAATGCAGCTGAAGAGGAGGAGATTGCTTCTTGAATCCTGCTGTGCTCTGACATCTGCCTTCTGTTTGCACCTATCTTAATGTACACTGCCGTCGCCTATCAAATTATCCCACAATGGTGTCTGATTTGGTGACCTCTTGCAACATTGCACTGGGGAGGTGGCAGTGCCCGCTACAGTGTGGAGTTTGTGAATTGGACTTGCCCCAGATTTGAGGGACACTCTGGCATTTTGGTTGGTTGACATAGCTCTTCATTTTAAGGCTTTGTCCTCTAATTCACTCCAGCAACAAACTTCCATGCCATGAAACCACAGAAAGCAGGTGAGCTCTCACTGAGTCATCTCAACATTCATTGTTCCGCCATGGGTCAGCAGCAGGGGTACTGTTTGCAGCATGTGAGTAACACAACAGAGAGCTCCATCTGCACAAAAAGGCTTAAGGCGACAAAAGATTGAGCATCAATTACAATTCATCCCTGGTGAAGCATGCTCCATGTAGCATGACTGTAAACTGATAGGAGGGCTTGGGAGAGACCTACCACTGCTATAAACGAGTGTAGTTTCCATGGAGCCATGCTGCCTGACCCAAAGATGTGGTCGTGCAGTGGCAGATCAGTAGGTTAACAGAGCGCAAATGGAATGTCATATCTTCCGCTCCTCTACCGTAGACAAGGCCTCAGAAGTCTAAGTTACTCAAATTGGAACATAAGACCCAGTCTGAAGGCAACAAAGTGCCTTACTGAATAGATCTTTTTTTCCTGAATGTTTTTTATGGAACTCACTAAAACTGCCCAAGTGCCCCGACCTCGACATGAACTGGATCACAAAGAATACTTGGGTAGGATTGTTTGGGAGGTGGTTGCTCCAAAGCCCTAGTCCAGAGGAAGATCTCCCCAGTTAACAACAGCATGAGGAGCACAGTTAATCACCCACATACCTGTTGTGAACATGCGCCCACCAGTACTAATTCAGTGTCCTCGTTGGGAGTTCTCCGTGTGAAATATGAAAAGATAGCATCAGACTTGCAACTGTTTTAAATGCCAGAGGAGGTCATTTTGCTCGCGATAAGGTGGGCAGTGCCGTCCTTTTTAATGCATTGCCTGCTTATAATGTAAAGAAAGGGCTCTTTAGTCCTTCTGGATTTAAACATTTCAAGTCTCAGTAATAACGTGGCCTTTTGACAAGCTCTTGCTAAGAGGGTTCAGAAAGCTGCTGAATTTCTGGGAGTTGCTCCCTAAGATGTTGTGAATAGATATATAAATACTTTATCAAATTGAGAAGTCTTATGGAGTGGGTATTAGTGCACGGAAATGCCACTGAAAGGATCTAAAAGCTTCCCTCGAAAACAAGGGGGCATTGTTTTCCCTTAGCAGTTAAGAGGCTGAGTACTAAATTGCACTTACAGACAAACTTGTTAGGGCTGGTGCAATGGGTGAAGGACATTCCACAGTTCTTTGTCAGTTCAGTTGGTGTGGTTATTGCCTCTTCGACAGCTCTCCCTGAGGTGTTCTTAGTAAGTTCCACTTTCAGGATGAAATCTCTGCATGTGCTGAATTGAACGAGGAAGCGTTGCGGCATCCGTCTCTGGCCATTCTGAAAATTAGGAAATTTTTGCCAAACTGAAAACCGGACAAATTTCAATTTCAAAAAAGCAACAAAAACTGTGTGTCTATAAATATTAAATGCAATTCTTAAAATTGCCTTCTTGAATCCACACAGTATATTTGAAACCTAGGTTTCCACTTCCCCTGCGTAATAAGTCCTTGCGCCTATAGGGGAGCAGAGTGTGTGCAGTAAGATCTGAGAACAAACACTTTGCAGTGAGGAGTGAACTGTAACCATACAATAACGCCCACTGAAGTGATCTGTAGACCTCAGTTGGGGATAGTTACTAAAACTGTTTATTTGGTTCCAAAGAAAAAAATTGCTAAGGGGTTATTAAACATTCAAAATCTAAGATTTGTTTTAGAATGCAGAAACTTGAGCTTTAACTACCAAGGAGAAATCCCCAACCTCCGCATTAAACCACCGAATAGCTCTTAGCTTGACACCTTCTTCTGTTTTCAGTGTGTCATTATCTTGTAGCTCTGCTCCACCCAGAACCGTGCAAACATTCATCCAGAAGCCCACAGCCCTTGAAATCAGCATGAGTTCAGGACCTAGCCAGAACCATGAAGAAGGTCATCCCAGACTGGCAAACTTCTGGTAAACATCTATTCATACCATTGTCCCCTTCTACGCGGAAAGCAAAGTCTTGGGACCTTATTCCCTGATCTTCAGGGAGGCTTGAACCCGTCCTCTTCTGTCCTGCTAGAGTACTGATTCAAACATGTATCTTGTTACCCTTTTGGCCTGAACTCTAGACAATCTGTTTGGCTTTTCACATGATCCACCTTCTCTGGCATTTGACGTAGGGCAAGCGTTTTCATTCAGAGGCCCGCCTTCCAACGTGCCCTTTCGGGCTGGAGATGTGTTGTGAATGCCCTCCTGTACCTTTCCTCCCATGCTCTGTACCCCAGGTTGGGGCTGCATTTCCCCACTCCCTATATCAAGGTTTCATTTTACGACCTCACGCTGCCTTGTCCAATTTATGCAACATTGGATCAAAACATGTTTAACCTGCTCCAGCTTCAAACCTGCTTGTGTTAATAGACTCCCAACCCAACTGCAGACAATGCCAAAGCATCTGTACAGCTTCAGAACAATCACCCAAGAGTCCACAAACTGCAGCCCAGGGATCCAGCTCATTTCAGCTGACGGTGTTGTCAACTCTTGTTCCACTTAAAGCTAGAGAAAAGAAAGGGCTTTGCCAATACCCCCCACTATGTAACGAACACAGCATTAGCGCTGAAAAGCTTTTGGCTGTAGTCACCTACATAAAGTGCTTTGCAATTTATTAGGATTTCCTTTCTTAGCAAGTTTCGTCTTCATTATTAAGTTAGTTTCACTCCATTTGCCTCTACCCACCTCCAATTTCTACCCAGTGTTATTAAAAAAAAAAAACAAAAACGCTTGATTTCCTCAGCTTGATTTAATTTCCAAGGTATTAAAATTCTGGCACAATTAAAGAAAATGAATTAGGCTTAGGGAAAAAAGGCTGGTCTTGGAACCCCATGTGATGTTTTCTGTTCAGTGTTGGTAGGCAATTAGATTACCCACCAGGCTGCTTGAAAGTGGACTTCGGCAAATAAAATGTGAGCAGTGCTAAATGTCAGTTTAGCAAGTGTCTCACCATTTTCAGTCCCAGTCGTGATTTTTTGAGGCAGCGATTTGCCTTAAACTGCACCTCTAGGAGCTAGGATGTGAATTTTTTAACAGCGAAGTCCTCACAAAGAATAATGACTTTTGACTGGAGGGCTCCTTAAGAATAAATGAATCGCACTCAGGCCTAGTGTTTTTACCCACAAGGAAGCTGTTGGATTCAGGGTGCCTCAGACAGAAGGGGCAGGGCTGGCGGCAGCCAGCCTTCAGCTCTGCCTGGAGCTGCTACTTGTGGTAGCAGTGATTTAAAGGGCCCAGGGCTCCAGCTGCTACCACCAGCAACCAAAAGCCTTGGGTGCTTTTGAGTCTTCAGATCCCAGTTCTCAGCCTCCAGCCTCCATCTCGGGAGCAGTTTGCAAGAACATCTCTGCTATGAATGAAGCCTGAATGGACTGGGGGCTCCATTCCTCAAAGGATGTATTTTCAGAGACTTTCAAGGTGGCAGCTTTGACCATCCTCTGTAGCCTGCATCAAAGGCTTTGCTTGGTGTATGTAATTTACCACTTGAACAAGTTTTCTTTCTCACCTTATTCTTTCTTTCTTTACTAATAAGCCTTTCAGTGTTAGATTCTGAACCGTGGTTGCCCAGTGTACTGTTTGGGGTAAGATCTAAGTATAAATTGACTTGGGAATGTGGCTGGTCACATTTTGGAGGCTGGAAGAACCTGTGTGGATTTGGTGATGTTGGTTTTCACAGCCTCTCATCTGAGTTAGGAGGGTTACTGGTTTGAGCATAAAGCTGCTGGAGAGTCTGTGGCATTTGCTTGTGTAACCCCTCGCTGGCTGGGAAGACAGCCGAGGTGCTTTTGGTGACTGGTCTGATTTGCCTTAGAGGAGGAAACCCCAGTCGGGGCTGTAAGTGTCCTGATTTTAAGCAATTTGCCCAGGTTTGGTTCTCTAAGCAGCGTCTGGGAAACCTCCTGTATATTAAACCAGGCCCTGAGGCAGTTGTCCTCTTTGCCCTCTCCCAGGCCTGCTTGGGTATTGATATATTTGTCATCACTTCCTCTAGGCAGCAAGAAGCGAGGTCAGCATAAATCAAACACAATGGCCCAGGCACTTAGCTGCTGCAGCCCTGTGTCAGAGAGGTTTGCATTAAAAAAGGAGCTCGCTTTTGGCACCCCACTGAGGTACAGTAAATTTAATCCCGTTTGTGATGTTGAAGAGATCGGTGCCTCAGCTCCTTCTCCTAAGGGAGGTTTATGGATGCAAGTGGCTTCCGGCATCAAGTGAGTCAGGGCACCCTCCTCTAAGTGTGAAATAGCACGTATGCTTTCCACGTCAGCCCACCAGACCGCACTTCGCACTGCTTTCTTTCGCTTCCCATCGTACCTGCTTTATGTGGTGATGGGGGACAGGGGATGGGGGAGAAAGGGCAGGTGAGGGAAACCAGCCTGCTGAGGAGATGGGGGGAATCCAAGACACCATCATGTTGTGAGTGGTACATTAGACTTGAGACACAGCCACCATCTGCTGCAGATTGGCAGATGGGATGAAATATGACTGTTGAACGGATTCCTACTTTTAGCAGGACATAAAAAGCTTGTAAAATAACACATTTTTTCCTCCCCGGACCCACACAGTAGCAACACAGTTTGGTCACTTGTTCCTGTAAAAAGTGAGAGGTGTGCGTATGTCTCTTGGCATGTCAGGAAGAGAAAATGGGCAAAGCAAAGAAATGCTGTTTTGGCGGTTAGTTAGCCGTATAAACCCCAAAAGTTCCTTCTCTTGTGGCTTGACATGGAGTGAAAGTAGGTAATGGAAGCAAACCCTTCTAATATTTTTGGTTGATTGGGGTACTGTTTGAAGTACAAGTTGGACCTCTCTAATCCAGCACCCTCAGGACCTGACTGGTGCTGGATGAGAAAATTTGCTGGACCATGGGAAGTCAATATTGTCAATCAGCATTACCAACGCTGCCACTGCTTAGTGGGCTCTTAGAAGACATTTAGAGGGAAATTAGAGCTAAATAACAGCACAGAACACTGAGAAGCAAGATTGATGGCTGCAAACAAACTTTATGGGGAAACTTGGCCACACCCATGACAGGTGATCATCCAGCTAACTAAAACCATGCTGGATTCCAGGTGTTGCCAGATGAGAGGGTTCTGGACCAGAGAGGTTCAACCTGTAGTGAACAACTAGTCAATTTCAGAGGGCACTCGGCTGAAGTACTGATGCACAGTGATGGCATTTTGCAAAGGAGCTCCTGAGCTCATGGCATATGGTTAACTAGGCTAAAGTGAAGCCTGTATGGAACTGCTTGCATGGCTGGACTGTCAAGAATTCAGCTCCTACCTAGACAACTAAAGAGAGGCTAGATTTACAAGTTCACTCACCACCAGCAGTGTGGGGACAGCATACTGGACTCGATGAACTCTTGAGGGTCCTGCCAGTTCTAATATTCGATGATTCTGTGGAGGGACAGATTTTCAAGACAGTTCAGCATCCCGCAGGCTGGGGGGATTCTCCTGAAAATCTGACCAATTACATGGAAATTTAAATTAGATCTGTGCTGATGTGAAAGTCTGAGCAATTTTGAAAATTCTGGCTGTAGGCTATGCCCAACGTTCCCTGTAAGTTGAGCGCTTGGGCACCCACCCAGGAGAGCTTCAGGTGCTGCCCAGATGATTAGCAGAGCACCCACCGCCAGCAGCTCATGTTTCCACAGGTGGTGCATATCCACAAATGCCTTCATGCACATAATAAAATTTATTGGTGGGAACACTGGTTCAGATCATTTTACTATTGCCAGGACATCATAAGCTTCTTTCTGTCCTATAAGTCTGAAGTTTGATTTTTTTTTTTATACATTTCTCATGATAAGAAGTATCAGAGAGGTAGCCGTGTTAGTCTGTACCTTCGAGAACAAGAAGTCCGGTGGCACCTTATAGACTAACAGATATTTTGAAGCATAAGCTTTCCTGGGCAAAGGTCCGCTTCATCTGATGAAGCGGGTCTTTGCCCAGGAAAGCTTGTGCTCCAAAATATCTGTTAGTCTATAAGGTGCCACCGGACTTATTGTATCTCTCATGATGTTTCACTGCCAACAGAGACATGTGTCTAATCATGCTTTTGTCTGATCTGGTTTTACAGGACTTCATCGTGACCGTGGTCTTTTCTTTCTTGTGGCTAGTGGGTTCATCTGCTTGGGCGAAGGGATTGTCCGATGTAAAGATTGCAACTGATCCAGACGAAGTGCTATTACTGATATCAGCTTGCAAACAGCAGTCGAACAAATGCATGCCCGTGCGCAGTCCCATTATGTCGAGCTTAAACACTTCGGTTGTAAGTGGAATTGTTTTAATTTTTTTAACTGTTAGATGATGAATGTGTGTGCATCTATTTGCAGCTCTCGAGACATACAGATTAGGCTGAATTCCTCAGCTGCTGTAAATCCATGTAGGTCCACAGATTTCTTTGGAAGTTCCTAAAACGTTACCAGTGATTTGACTGAAAATGCTGCCCGACAAAGGTAGTTACCATGGAGAAAAATCACGGACTGGCCTGCAGGTGGTTTCATTCAGCAATCAGCAAAGTGAGCACAGGAAACAAACCTATAAAACGAGCGATTTTGTGAGCGTATCTCCCATAGGAGTGGTTCTGTAATGGGCTGAATATTTTTGCCATGCGAAAGCAGGGATGTGGTCCCTGCACCAAAGATCTAACAGACCAAGATTGGAATACTTGGCGCACTATGAGGCCCCAAGCAGCCATTTCCCTTCTTTGACACTCTGGTCTCTCCGTATCTATCCATCAAGATAGTCAGCAAGATCCCTGTAGGATTGAGGCTAGACCACCGCCCCATCAGAGCACCCTTCCACACACCTCCACCCAGTAACTCAGTAGTTTGCTTGTGTGTTGCCTTCTCCTGCAGCATTAAGCTCTGCACACGACAACCCAAGAATTGTGGTGGCACCAGTTGTCAGATGAGACACACAAAAGGCAGGATGGGTATTGTACTGTGAAAGGCCACACTGGATTTCCTAGGTGCTGCAAAGGTTCTGTTTGCTTTCAACTGGAATCTGCTATTATGTGTCCCAAATAAAAGGCTCTGTGCTTGTCTTGAGTAGAGCTGGAAGGAAAACGGTCTTCCTGTCCTGGGAAATGTCCAAGATTTAGACATTTCCTTCACACCCCACATCAGGCTGAAAAGTTGAAATCTGAAAAACTTTCGTTATCAGGCGATCCAAAACTTTTCAGGTTGGGTCAATTGAAACTTTGTTTCAATTTTTATTTTAATTTTTACTGCGAATTTCTAGCACAAGTAATTTCAAAATGAGACGCAGAACTGTGCATTCAGAAAATAGCGGGGAGAAAACGTGGAAGAACTTAAAAAATGAAATTTTGAAACTTACCCATTTCTGTGAAAAGTTTTTGTTGTAACAAATTGGCATTTTTGATGGGAAAATGGTGTGGTGAAAAATTCCCACCCAGCCCAAATCTTAAGGGGAAAGATGTGTGTGAAACATTTCCCAAAGCAGCCGCATCCCATTTTCAAGAGAGAATTAGACACTTGGACACAAAGAGCTGTTGTCTCCAAGTGAGACTGGAACTTCTGAAAGTATAACTGAGGCACTTCTGAAAGTTTTACCCATCACCCTGTTGCACATTGTGCTATTGGTGTATTTAAGTTGTTTGCTTGTTTAATGTATTTGCTTATTTATTGCTGTTGATCACAGAGTATAAAAAGGGCCCACCTGTTACTGCCTGTGCTCTTAACTCTATTTAATATTACAAAGACCACAGCAAAACCTTCAACTGATAGCATGGCAAAATAGGCCAGGCTTTCCTCTGTCAAGGACCATCTCCACCCAGCTCTAACCTGCTAGCTACCTGGGCAAAAAGATCGGCTTTGCAGTTGTTCCCCGTAACTGTTTTGGACTAATCAGAGCATTCCACTTCCTGAACTTTTTGGGAAGGATTGTCTTTAAATAGCCTGGGCACGCACGCACGCACACACACACCCTTTGCTGAGAACCAGCTGGCTTTTAGCTCAAAATATAGAGGCGCTGCATTGCACTCTGGAAGTCCCAGATTCGTGTCCACCTCTCGGCCGTATCAGGAGCATTGCCAGCAGATGGCAGGAAGTGATTTTCCCTTTGTTTATGACAGAAATAATGTGGACACATTGGAGAGAGTCCAGCAGAGAGCAACAAAAATGATGAGGGGGCTGGAGCACATGACCTATGAAGAGAGGGTGAGGGATTTGGGCTTATTTCATCTACAGATGAGAAGAGTGAGGGGGGGAGGATTTGATGGCAGCCTTCAACTATATGAAGGGTGGTCCCAAAGAGGATGGAGAGAGGCAATTCTCAGTGGTGACAGGTGACGGAACAAGGAACCGTGGTCTCAAGTTGCAGTGTGGAGCGTCTAGGTTGGATATTGGGAAAAGCTATTTCACTAGAAGGGTGGTGAAGCAGTGGAGTGGGTTGCGTACGGACAAGGTGGAATCTCCATCCTTAGAGGTTTTGAAGGCCAGGCTCAACAACACCCTGGCTGGGATGATTTATTTGGGTTGGTTCTGCTTTCAGCAGGGGGCTGGACTCAATGACCTCCTGAGGTCTCTTCTAGCCGTACGAGTCTATGATTCTATTATTAGGCCACAAAATCACTTGTTTGTACTGATGAATTCCTTTTGTTTTTGTTTAGGTCTTTGGATTCTTGAACTTTATTCTCTGGGCAGGAAATATTTGGTTTGTTTTTAAGGAGACAGGGTGGCATTCCTCAGGCCAGAGGCACCCTCCTGACACCATGGAGAAACAATCAAGCAGCTATAACCAGGGTGGTTATAATCAAGATAACTACGGCCCAACTGGAGGATATAACCAACCTGCAAGCTTTGGCCAACCAGCTAACTATGGCCAGGTGGGTGAATATGGTCAGCAACAGAGCTATAGTCAGAGTGGGCCCACCTCATTTGCCAATCAAATTTAGCATTCACAGAGTTTGCGTTCTTACACCTCGCAGATGTAGGAAGTGTAACAACACTAAGTTTCAGGGGCACCAGATTTGTAAAGAGATTAAATAAACTAATACTCCAACAGAGTATTTAATGTAAATCAAAGATCTAACGGTACCTATGGAGGCATGTGGAGGGTAGCTAGATTGTTATTTTTGTGACTAACCAACTGATGGTGATGTACTCATCACAGGTGGTGAACTGGAGTAAGTATTGTTGTATGTACTGTATAGATAACTTTATGGTAGTTTGTATGTCTGCTAAAATGGTAGAAGCACTTTGTAGCCTCAACTCTGTAGTATGTAATATGCATAACATAATGAAGTGGAATGGAATTTTTCTTCTGCATTTTGGTGAAAAACAAAAGTGTTTTACTCTGATTTCTAACGATTATTCGGTATATCACGATGCATGTAATGTTGTTCCTAAATTCTCAAGACTGCCTGTTTGTGACACTTTGGAACATTTGTTTTTCGTATATTTTTTTCAGAGGATTTTTTATTATGATTTTGATTAAACAATTTACATGTGACTTAGTGCATGGATAAACCAACAGAATGTCTTGGGCCTTGAATATGGAATTTTTCAATTTCTGCCACTGCTTTTTTGTTGAAATGTATGTTTAAGAAAATGTCTGTACATTATATATATTTTGCAGAGTCGGATATATGGCTTACCCAAGTTCTGAATGCTTTGTAATTAAAATGTTTTTCCTCAAAACAGCATTCAGTAGCATAAACAGTACCTGACCAGTGTTTATTCCCGTTAACTAAGCTAAGTGTTCATTCTAGAAATCACTCTTTGTATCGATGTTTTGTGAAACTTTTAATGTGAGCTGTGAAAACTACGGACCAAGTAACTGTGTTATATGTTTACAAAGGTATTTATTTAATTAGGGTAACAGAGGTGCAGATATCAGAAACCAAAAGCATGTGAAAAGGTAACACATTGTGTCATATGCCTAATATAATAAAACACTGCAAGGATGTAGACGGTTGTTAGATAGTCTCACAAAGCTTAATTATTCCTTTCTTCTAGATAGAAATTTTTCTATCTGTGCTAATAGAAAAACATTAAATGACCATTCTGATCCATCATTCTGGTGAATACTGGTTTTGGTGCTATCAGTAAATGTGAGGAAGCTGCCAAAAGAGAAAAACCTAGAAAAACCTCATCTTAAAATATGTAAAGACCAGATTCTTAGTAGATGTAAATTACCATCACTTCATTGAGGATTTGGACTTTTGCTTCCTACAGTACATGGGATTTTGTGTAGCCAAAAGAGTCACCTTAAACTCTCTTGGCTTACTCAGTTTGAAGCTTGAAGCACATCATTATAGTCAAAACTGATCATCTGCATTTCTAAATAAAAGTGTATCCGTATACAATATTGTACAAGCTGTAATGTTAAAAGCATCTTAGCATAAAGCAGCATAGTCTTATATTATTGTTGTAATCAATTTATGGCTACTCAGTGGATGGAGTTATATTGTGATATCTATTTGACCCTAATAAAGTTATTGCACACAATGTACATTTGATGAGTATGGTGATATTATAATAGTGTAAAATAAGCCTGTGCTAAACCAAAAAAAAAAGACTACTTGTGTTTTGGCCTTGTAATTCTCATTGAGTTTTTCCAAGATTTTTACAAGGAGTGTACAGACATACCGTTGGAAACTTTTGTCATTTCTGGTAAGTCAGTGTTGCAACATAATATTACCCAATTTTAACATCCGCCCTACGATTTCTATGTGTTCCTCTCTGTATCTCTCACCAAATATCCATAAATCAACGTGGTCTTCTTCAGTTGTGCAGGATAAAACAAAAAACTGTTGCAGGGGAGGTGACCCTTACTTTCCAGCCTCGTCCCTTTAGTTTGAGGCCAAACCCTCCAGCTGAGTATCTTGAACTGGGGAGAGACCATCTCTTGGCACTTGTGGCTGTCCTCCTGACTTGCCTTAAATGTAGAACGTTCTTCCTTAGGGTGGCCATTTTTTCTCCTCAGTACCAGCATACAGGAGCCCTGCCTCCTGTGAAGCATAATGGGATCCCCACCTGGATGCCAGCTCGAAATAGTCAAAAATTGTGCATCAGCATCCCAAAATCATGACGGGCTTACTCTGTATGTGTGTGTGTGTGTGGAGAGAGAGAGAGAGAGATTATTCCTATTTGCCTTCTCTTTTCTGATCCTCCCAGGGGCACTCATGTTTTCAAGCTTTTTCACATAGCTATGAAGGTTAGAAAGTTGTTTTGTTTTGTTTTTTTTTTAAAAAAGATACAAGCTGACTTTCTCCCAAAGACACAGGACACCACAAACTGGGACTTTCATGACTCATTATAAAATTGCAAGTTGCCATCACTGTCAGAATCTGCTTTCACAAGTACCAGTATATGATTTGAGTCCAGATAAATAACTTAGTCAACTGTGTTTTGGACTAACTGTGTGTGCCAGCACAAAAAGGAGGCAGCATTGGCCAGAGATCTGGGGTCTGTTCCCAACTCCGTCCCTCATCTGAGAGGGTGGCCTTGAAAAAGGCACTTTCCCCTCTCTACCTCAGTGTCCTGATCTGTAAAATGGGGATAAAACTGACCACTGGTATGTGATCTGCAACTAACAGTGTGTTAAATAAGAGCTAGGGATAACTATTAAGTTTCAGCAAATATTTTCATCTGATGAACAGAAGGGCAGAATCAGAGAGTGACTCGCAGAGGCAGTAAGATAATCAAACATAAACAGCGATTTATTCAAAGAAGGACTATGACATACAAGCTCATTTCTTGTTTTTAGCAATGATGAGGCAATTGGTATCTGATACATCCTCTGGCTGGGGACTATAATTTCATCAACAGGGTGTGGGTTGGATGGTCCAATCAGTTTTTCCCCCTTCCTAACATCTCTGATTTAATATAATGGAGCAACAGCAAAAAAGAAAACAAATATCCCTGCGGGTGGGGAGATCTGTTAGTGCTGGGGTGTACACAGGAACTTTCCCTTTGTATTAAGCCACAGGACAGGGCCAACTACGTTACAGAGGAGTGCCGGGGAAAAAAAACGTACTGAGTTCAGGGTTTCCTGATTTGAAGAGAATCACTGGTGCTGCAAACGCCAGCTTCCTCGTTGAAGACCCATGTGCGGGCTGTTGGCAGACAGATTTCTTTCCCACTCGGTGATTAGTGAGCAGATCTGCTAGTTAGTTAAATAACTAGGTCAGCCTCAAAAACTGTGTGTCCCCTGATACACAGGACAGTCCTTCGTACTCATTTATAACCCTTCCTCCTGTGTTTCACACTCTCTCTCTCTCTCTCTCTCTCTCTCTCTCTCACACACAAACACCCTTTCCCAGAGGTGATTGTATCCTGAAACCTCATGCCACTCACAGTGTAAGGCCACGTATGTGCATCAGTCCTTGCCCCTGGTTCCCTCTGCAGTCTGGCCCAGTGCCCAGCCATCCAGCGATGCTCCACACCCTCCTGCTTATATATACACTTAAAAGTCAGGTTACCCAGCAAAATGAGAGCTACAGAGTGCTTCCCCTGGGTGCATTAGCCCTCCATCTGAGTAGATGAGGACATCTCCCCTGCCACAGCTGGGCTGGCTCTTCACTCCTGCATTTCTGATTTCATATATAGCAGGAGCTGCGGGGCTTAAAGTATGGGGGAGCAGAGCCACAGAGGTAGCTGGTTCTTTTTCCCCGTAGGCAGAGCCCTGTACGTCTGCGGATATCCACTCTATTGCCACAACTGTCTGCTTCTGCAGATGTGGGTGCAGATCTCCATGGCTCATTTTTGCAGACACAGAAACAAATACGGTATCAAGAACCCTGCAAATTTAAAGCTGTGGGTGTCCGCATGCATGGATATGGATGCAGATATCCGCTGACCATTCTTCCAGATCGATTCAGCTGCAGATACTAATTTCATATCCACACAGGGCCTGCGTATTGGGTGAGGATTCCTGGGGTTCACATTGCTGTGATTTCAGCACAGCCCTCCAAAGCAGGCATGGTTTGCACTGGAGCAGTGGGAACTGCAGTGCGGGTATGCTAGAGATGTAATTTATAGGCATCTTTTGCAACATCTGAAGGGAGCTGTATCTCACAAAAGCTTATGCCCTAACAAAGGGCTTAGTTTTTAAGGTGTCCCTGGACTCTCTGTAGTTTTTGCTGAAACAGACTAACCCAGCTACCCCTTTGAAAGAGAGAGTGTGAGCAAGTCACACGTTGGAAGCATCCACATGGGAAACAAAGCTTCAATAACAGGCTCATCGGTCCAACAGAGAGAGGGCGCGCACAGTCCAGTGTCTGTGGGCTGAAGATAGACAATTCAGACAGGAAATGAAGCAGTAAGAACAATTAGCCAGCAGAACAATGGGCCGGGGTCGTGGTGGATTCTCCATCACTGACCATTTTTAAATCACGATTGGCTAGCTCTCGAAAGCAAGGGTGGCCAACCAGTTCGAGAAGCAGAACCAAAATAGCGGTGGATAGAATGCAGAGCGCCACGTATTCCACGTTTATATATGGATCTATCTAAAAATAAATATAGGTCGTATGGAGATATAGAAAAATAAATATATAAAATGTGGGTCAAGGCCCTTCCTCTCCCCCAGAGCCAGACACCCCCAGCCCGCCCTTCCCACCCCCCAACTTTAATTCCATGCTGGCAATGCCCTGGAGATACTGCCAGAGCCACCACCACACTTTTCTCCCTCCAAGCAGTGGAGCACCTGCTCTGAGGAGCCACATCTAAAGGCTCAGAGAGCTGCCTGTGGCTCAAAGAGCCATGTGTTGGCCACCCCTGCTCTAAAGGTTCTCCTCTAGGAATTCTTTTGGAATTCTCCACAATATAGAGGAGATCAGACTAGCGGATCACCATGGACCTTGGAATGGATATACAATGCCAGATCTATGCTCTAGATCTGCAGAATGTCCATTGAATCCAGGCGGCTAAAATCCCTCTCTGGGCGAGACCTGTCTTTCTTAAGGCAATTCTCCTATATGTTCATTGTCCCCTAGCTGCAAAGCTGAGCAAAGAGAGAACAAGGCTCCAGTGGCATTTGGCTGCCAGTCAGGGGCACGTTCTGTGAGTGGGCACATCACACCGCTGCTTCTAGTCTGCCTAGGGCAGCAGATTCCCCAGCACTGTCAGTCAGTAAAATAACCAGTAGAGCAGTAAAATTAAACATCAGGTTATCCTAGGAAAATGAGCACCAACCAGTAGAGCAGCATACACCTGCCTGGATATTTCCTTTAGCTTGAAGTCCTATCCCATAAGGCTCTGAAGGTCAGTGGGTATATCTTGTTTTTGCTTGCCACCAACTAGGTCTTTGATAAATCATGATGGTTTGGTAACAAGCAAGATACAAGGAGCTGCTGCCATTCTGCATTGCGGATTCATATGGTGAGCGTTTGACCCAAGTAGCTTCATTATGTCCAATTTGCATATCCTGTGAATTAAAAAGAGCTGTTTAAAGCTGAGACTGAGTCCTGAATGAAGGCTTTGCAGAGTCTCTGATGTATTGATGAAAGAAGTAGTTGCCTGCAACATTGATCACAACCGTCTTTATTCGCTCAAGAGCCTCAGAGTTAGTATTAGAGAGAGTGAGTTAAGGAAGCGACTCCGAAAATGATAAGCCAAAGCAGCAGAACTGTAGCATTTTGAAGACTAACAAAATTATTTATTCAGTAATGAAAAGAAAAGGAAAGGAAAGAAAATTGCAATAAAAACTGACAAATCAAATAGGATTAAAGGAAGGGGGTGAGAGGTGGGGGGATGTTAATTGCCCTGTCTGAGATAATTACAAGCATCAAAGGAAGGGAAGCATTCCTTGTAATGCGTGAGGTAGCTTGAGGTCTCTGTTCATACCCTGTGTTAATGTGTCAAATTTGAATATGTACTCTAACTCAGAAATCTCATGCTCTAATCTGTTGTTAAATTCTCTGTGTTCCAGGATACAAATTCTCAGGTCTTCAACAGAATGGCCCACTCTACTGAAGTGTTTGCTTGATGTCTGCTCTGTGTCCATGTATTCTTTGGCGAAGGTTTTGCCCAGTCTGTCCAATGTACATAGTGGCAGGGCATTGTTGGCACATAGTAGCCAATATATAACATTGCTGGAAGTGCATGGGAATATGCCTTTGATCTTGTAACTTACATGGTTAGATCCAGTGATGGTATCCACAGAATAAATATGTGGACAAAGTTGGCAGTGAGGTTTGTTGCAAGGAAAAGTTCCAGAATTAGTATTACTGCGGTGTAACTTGCTGGTGAGCCTGTCTCTCAGGTTAGGAGGTTGTCTATAGGAAAGGACAAGCCTGTCACCTACAGCTTTCTGCAGTGTAACATCTTGATCCAGAGTAGGTTGCAGATTTTTAATGATACATTTCAGGGGTTTGAGTCAGGGGCTATAGGTGATGAAAAGTAGTGTTCTGTTGTTGATCAAGTCTACTTCTTTTAGAGCAGATTGATTCAAAACTCTCTCTCTGGTACTGATGTGCTCCTTAGCTTATGCTGTCCCCCTCGCATACATTTTATTCCTTCCTTTGAGGAAATGTTGTAGCTTTTTCCTTCTGGAATCTTTCCAATATCAGGCATAAACTTCGTTCCAAAATTAAGAGGGACAGCAGCTGGACACAACATTCCTTATCTGAAATATGTATCCAACGTAACGTTTGCAGACCTCTGACATCAGTATTAGCAGAATTCTTGTCATTGCCTTTAGCTGATATTTTCTTTATTTATATTTTCTCCCTTGTGTGTTTGTTTCTTTAACAGGAGTCCATTCTGCTGCTGGCTACTGGCAATGCCTAACAACCCGTTCGGTGATGTACGTCCAGTAAAGATTTTTTTTTTCAAACTTACTTTAATAAAATGCTTGGGGAAGGGTGACATTAACAGGCAAATTACATAACTGAAAGCGAGAGGTGTGCATTTACCTCTTACCGTTGATATTTTCAAATCAGTCTAAGGCATTTTGGTGCCTGAATTCATTGGGATTCTACCCTGGTCCCTAGATAAGAGCCATCCACAACTGTGGGTTATGGAGAAGAATTTGGTCCATAGTGATGTGCCATATTCTGAAAGGTGCCTGGACTGGAGATGACAGATGGCTTTTCCCCACAGACAGAGACTGATTCTAATAGCTTTTCAAAATGACATTTCACCTGCTTTGTCGTCTGCAGTGGGCTTCATTAATACTTGAATCATTAATGATCACAGAAATAAATTCCACTCTTAGAACTGCATGTACTTATTTCTGCCGAGTGAATTCAGCAAGGATTGTGTGGGGGCAGAGGTGTTTACCTGATACACCAGAGGATTCGCCCTTAATCCCAAACAGGCCTGACTCCTGCTACACAGCCTTGCTCATTGTCAAGGTGGGGCAATCTTTTATATTCCTTTTGGTCCACTGGTCCCAGTTATTCAGGTCGTCAGAATAGTTTAAAAAAAGGAAACCAGGAGAGCACGGTTTTGCTTGGAAAGTGAGAACGTGCTTGAAAGGTTCCATTCCTGGGATGTGGGACAAGTGTGGAAGAGGTGGAGTTCACCAGATTATAGAAGATAACCAAAGAGCGTTGGGTGAGTATTTTAGCCCAAAGCACAGACTTCCTCACTTCTATGAGACACACCAGATTGACCCCAGCCACCAGAATTGGAGACATGTGACTTCAAGTTGGAGACATGTGACTTCAGGATGGGGCATGTTTCATTCAGAAGGGAAGATGGTTTATGTGGAAAATTGATCATTGCATTGTGAGATATAATGTGTCTGTTCATGGTGGATGGAAGAAAACAGCAAACCTTGCACCTGCTGTTCCCAAAATCAACTCAAGTAATCTGTCTCCCAGCTACACACAATGACATTCAGCCAGTGGTGTGCTATGTTAGTGCACCTTAGCCTCGATAATAACCAACACTTTTCAAAGAAAGGAGTCAGGCTCTGGAAGTTTTGCCAGTACAGGATGAACTTCTCTAGTCTGGCACTCTTTGGTATGCAACATCCATAATCCGGTATGATTTTTAGTTAGCCAGATGACCACCCATCATGGGAGTGGCCAAGTTTCCTCTGATCCCATGAAATTTGCTTACAGCCATCAGTCCTGGCTCTCAGCATTCTGTGCTGTTGTTTAGCTGTAATTTACCCCAAATGTCTTCAAAGAGCCCAGTAAGCAGTGGAAGTGTTGGTAATGCTGCTAGACAATGTTGACCTCCTGTGGTCCAACAAATGCTTTTGTCTGGTGCCAATCAGGTTGTCAGGGTGCCAGATTAGAGAGATTCAGCCTGTAGAAGCAGGATGATGCTTTCAATGATGAGCTGAGAAGAAAGAGCAGTGAAAAAGCAAAGCTTTCTGGGCTGTCATTCTGGTCTGTTTTGGGGGTGAAGAACTCAGAGCACGAGGGCGGAGTAGTCAAAAAAGATATTGTGAAAACTAAACCACTCACTGGAACATTGTTTTCTTGTACCCTGCATATCTCAGTTACTGAAATTAGCCCAGCACTGGGCTAGCCCCTTCTGGCAGTGCAGTAGCAGAATAAAAGCAATCAGGGAACCTCCGCAGGGAGAGATGCTTAGCAACTTTGCCCTCCTTCTGTCAAGACACTCATTTATTTGCTTTAAAAATTGAAGTGGCTTTCCTTTCCATAGCCGTCCATTCTGAAAACCTCTCCAAATATTTCATTTAAACAGATTCCTCAGTAGGGAAATACACAGCTAACAGCATTTCTACAACATGCTTCATCACACAAGCACATTTAACAAGGTAAGGGCACCATAGGTTGAATCCTTCCAAGTCTAGTCTAGCAGTAAATGTTGGTAAACATCAGTTTCACCTTACCCAGACACAAACCAATTAAAAATATTTCTCTTGCTCATCAGAATGTACAGACAGGCCAAGTAGGAAAAGTAGAGCCTGACAGGTTTCTAGCATTTGATTTAAGGATCTTTACTATGTATGTCTTGACCTTTTTATGTAACAGGAGCACTTAAGGATCTACTTCAATGTTTTTTCATTTTAAGGCTAGGTAACGTAATTCAGTATTTCTTCTCTATTGCATATCATTTTCAGCTTCTTATGCAATAGCTGCAGTACTTGCCAGAGAATTTTGTTTGATCAAAATGTTTCCACCAGAATGTTTTTTTAAAAATCTCCGTTAAAAACTGTTGACCAAAGGTTTGGTATATGTGTAAACAGAATGCTATGGAACAGCACACAAACTTCAAGACCAATACGGTGGACGTCAGACCAGCAGTCATGTAACACTTTAAAGATTAACAAAATAATATCTCCAGATCTGAAGAAGTGGGTCTGCCCCATGAAAGCTCATCGCCTAATAAATTATTGTGTTAGTCTTTAAAGTGCTACGTGACTGCTGGTTTGTTTTATTAGAATACAGACTTACATGTCTACCTCTCTGTACCTATATGTAAGTAGTTACAAGTATCAAACCAAGATATGACCAAGGCAAAATAATGTTATTGCCTTCCTTTATTTTAGCAATAAAAGAAGGAAAGATTATTTAAATAAGCACACTAATTACTATTAAAATTAAACTAGTCTTTACAATGATAAATTTTACAACAATCCATATTGATAGACTTTATTAGTTCTTAAGGGGAAAAGAATAAGAACAACAGTCCCCTTCTTGTGTGCAATTTAGCAGCATTTCTGCTCCCATAACACTACCCAGGAATAGTTTAACTGAAGAGATGTCAGGGCTATAAAGTCGGGCGGCATTAGGAAAAGGGCAGCTGTACCAAATCCTCTCTCCTTCTTTGGGCTTTAAATTTTAGTGGTTGCTATAACACTATCCACTGAACTATTAGTCTTTACTCCTTCCCTAGTCCCTCCCTAACCTGAGCATGCCCAACCACGTTTAGCAGTGGTGTTGAGTTCTTCTCTATGGGACCCAACATGCTCATTCCATGGCAAATGTTGCCTTGGAAGAGTGAATGGCACGAAGCTTTGGAAGTCTTTAGTGTATAAAAAAGGAAACCTCTCTGGAAGAATGCCACGAATTAACTGCACCCCGTGCTTTTTCACAGCTGCAATTAAGTTAAATAACCACATGAATTATTTATGCGTGTGCATTATTATTGTGGGCATGCGCTAAACTTGCCCAGTCAATAACAGCGGTTTTGCACATTATACATATGCAAAACAGAATAATGCGTATACAGTAAACCCTCGATTCAACACACCCTGATATAACGGACTTCAGAAATAACGGACGCTGTCCGCCAGCTCCTCTGCACCCCAGATAAATGCCAGAGACTCACCAGAGCCACCGGCAGGGCTGGAGGAGCTGCAGGAGCGGCTGGGACCGTCAGGGCCAGAGGAGCTCTCCTCCTCACAGCCCCATGTGTGTGGAGCATGTCGGCACTCAGCTGCCGCTGCCTTCAGTGGTGCTGAGCAGCAGCTGTGGTGTTGGAAGCTGCTGCCCACTGGCAGGCTGGGGAACGGCCATGCTCTTTCTTCCTGCAGGCAGCTTGGAGCTGGGGCTGGGGGAGCCAGGCCAGCATTCGGCTCCTCTCCTGGTAATTGTGTCAGGGGAAGAATGGGGTAGGAGGGGGAAAGGGAAAGGGGAGCAGAGGACAGGAGTGAGTCGGGCCGGGAAGGTCAGTGCAGCGTCATACAGTACAACCATTCGGCTATAAAGGACTTTGGGCATTAACAGACACCCCTTCCCCGCATTAGTCCGTTCAATCAAGGGTTTCCTGTACATACAAACAGAGTCGTACTTTCACTCTATGGAGGGGGTCGGCGGGCGAGGTGGGGGTTAAGGGCTGAACAAAACTCTGCACCAACGGAAGGCTGCTGCATCTCGTGACGGCCGAGCGTTTAAACACGGTTTGCGTTTTCTCCTCAATGTTTGTGTTTTCGTGTTATATCCCTAACACTGAATCACAGATGCGATCATGGGAACACGCCTTCCAGTGCCTGCTGGGGTCACAGAGTTGCCTTCTTGCTGTTGTTTACCTGTGGGTTTCAATTATGTGTTCACAAAATGTCAGATCCTTCTGGCTGAATTTTAAACAGAGGTGGAAAGTGTGTCGCCCTAACAACCAGTGCAGCTGCTGCGCAAGCTTGAAGTGAGTAACCCTCACGCTGCAGGGTCTGAGTTGATCGTTCGCAGCATGCAGGAGTGGATTCGCACCCAAATACAATATGGCAGTTACCACAGGGAAGGGGAAGAGGAGGCAGTCTGAACGCAGTGATCGGGGACGGGAGTGGAGCCAGGCAGGGGAGCCGAAATTGACCTCCCATGGTCCGGCAAATTCGCTTGTTCAGGACTGGTCAGGTCCCAAGGGTGCTAGACCAGGGAGTTCCAACCTATGCATGACCTCAAGGGGGAGGCAACTGAAGCCCTAGCTTGTCTGAGCCCTATCACCCAGGAGTAGGGGAATACCAGCTGTAACCTGAGGCCTGCCAGCCAGGGGGGCTCAGGCTTGGGCTTTGATCCCCAACAAGTCTAAGCCAGCCCTGAGGACCCCCATTAAAATGAGGTCATGATCCACTTTGGGGTCCCAACCCCCAGGTTTAGAACCGCTGAGATATGGGAATGGTCCATTAGCACACAGAACTATGACAAGTAGAGGTCATGACAGACCTGTCCTGAAGCTCTACGGGCCAGGGATGGAGTAGCAAAAAGTGGGACGTAGCAGCTTTGTGTCCCAGAGGAGAGGGTCTGCTCTTGCACATTTGGGGTGAAATTCACTTCCAGGCATAGGCTAACCCAATGTTTGTAAGGCCTTTACATCCCTTTTCCACTAGGGCTGCCAACTTTGGGCTTGTTCCTGACGGTTTTATCACATGATGTACGCTTCACTTGAAGACTGGTCTTTAATTCCTGGTGACTTCAGGACAAGCCTGGAGGGTTGGCAATACTAACTTCAACCCTGTTGCAGTCTTGCCTTGTCCATAGGGGTGAACATCGCCTTTGTTCTCCTCTGTCAGTTCTGAGCTAAGGTTCCTGTTCCAAAGCTGCACGTGGGTACATGCTACACAAATAAGACACCCCATGTCTGGTTCAATTCATTCTTCTCCCAACAAGGAAGTCACTCACTTCTGGAGTTCAGCTCATCCTGAAGACTAGGAAGCCAGACTACTACCAGTGAGGGTCCCCCAGGTTTGTATAGTCAAATCTATACATTACGAAAAGCAAGCTTGCAAAGGGCTGTCTTTGCCCTCTAAACCTCTCAGCACTTGTTGCAGCGGCGAGACGCGTATCAGATTTCCTCTTTCCATCCATGAGCTCATCCTGAACTTCTTAAGACCAAACCTTCTTAATGTCTTTCAGATTAACCAAGATGTAAAGCATTTGCTGCATCATTTTATGGCCCTAGAGATGAAAAAGCAAATTATCATTCCGTCACGATAAAGGGTTTTTTTTGGTGGTTTTTAAAAAATTGATGGCAGATTACTAAACCCTAACTCTTGTTTAATTTTAGTGTGTTAATTGATAGGATAATGAGCATTGATTATATGCGTTTTGGCTGCATCACTGCAATTATGGCTCTGTTTTATTCATGAGCCAATCCCAAAGAACGCACTGGAGAGCTAAGAGAGCTTAAACCTTCAAAAGCAGCTCAGAGTTTCTGAGAAATGACACTCTCAGATGGAAAATTAGGGGTTCTCTTTTCCCAGGCTTTTGAAGATAATTAAAACCCACGAACGGTAAGGTAGTGAACATCCTTAGTCATTAGCCTACAGTTATTTAGCTCCTGCTAAATGAGGAAAACATTTTAATTCTCTGGACCATCTGTTGCAGTCTCCTTTTCGTGTCCTGTTACATAAAGACTGATCTGGGTAGTTTCATCTTCAGCATTCTACTCTGTAGCAGGAAACAGGTATGAGAAATCGTTGAAGCTGTCCTGTTCACTGGCCCAGCTTATGGGGGGAAAAGGACCAATACAACTGTCAGGTATAAGTGGATAGGCTTGTAGGGAAAGCAGACAGAGCCACGCTAAAAGCAGTTGTAGAGAACTTTAACAAGAACGATATGCAATGTGTGCCGGTGTATTTTCAAATATCAACAGCCATGCTAAGAAAGTGTCCCAGTTTCCCAGAGTGGGGACTGACCTGTCCTCTGGGGCTGTGCTTTTTTGGAAGTGGGGACTGCCTGCTGCAGTTAAAACGAAATACAGGATTATTCTGGGATGCTACTTCACTAGAAGCCCAAGAAAAGACAGAACATCACCTCCTACCGTAGTGTGGAAATAACGATTAGAAGGTGCTGCATGCTCCAGAGAACGGCCAAGAGTTTAGGAGGTGGTCTCATCCCAGGTATGACAATGATTCACTGCGTGCCCTTACACAAGTGACTTCACTTTCCCAGCCGGGGCGGCACTAGGATAATTATCCAGTGTCCACAAGAGACATAGCCGAGGCAGTGCTGTGGCTTTGGTTTCCTCCTTTGAGAGATGGAGACAATGAGCGAGGTTCTCTCTCCTGTCTCCTGTACACACAGGGCCAGAGTCCATCCCTAATCCCTTCCGGGCTGCCCTCAGCGAGGGAGGAGTCCCTGGTCGGGAGCATGCCAGGAAATGAGGAGGCATGGCTGGAACATGCTGCACGTCAGCTGTGCTCAGAGGACGCACAGACCGTGCACGCTCCCTTAGATACTGTTTTCAATTGGTGCATGGTGGAGCAGCCCCCAGGATGATTTCACCTATGCTGAGCCAGAGAACCCAGGACTGGCTCTATAGTGGTTCCCCTGGTGCAGCATGTTCAGGGGCTGCTGCAAGCAGCAGAGAATCAAGCCAATGATCCCTGCTCACTCACCTGGCAGGCCCCGGGAGCATTGGCCAGTTAACATTTGCCCAGTACGTTGAGAACACAAAGCTCTGCATTCACATGGACACATTTTAAAGGGCTAAACCAGCCTGGAGTCACTTTATTCCAGAGAACAAGCAGCCTCTAGGAACACGCAGGTGAGAAAACCAATACTCAGCACTAAATCGGTGCCATCAAGCCCACACCCAGGATTATCAAGAGGAGTGCTGAGTAGGTGGCAGATGTGCCGCCAGCTGCCACGCTGATTCCTTTCCATGCGAGCACAGTAGCCATTGATGTGGCTGCTGGCGTGCAGGGTAGCGCAGGTGTTTGGTGGTTGGTCAGTTCCAGGTCACCTGCAAACTTTTTCTGGAAGGAGGAGCGATAATAAGCTTATCGGTGCAGAACTCTGTGTGTGTGTGTGCATGCGCGCGAGCAAAAGAGCCTTGCTAGTCCATATATGACAAGTGTTGACACACAAAGCTGCTACAAGTGTCCTGGCACCATTTACTTAAAGAATCGTCTGGGGCCTCACATTGACTAGGAGTTCAAAGTGTGCTGTTAGGATGTACTTTCTCGCACACAATGAATCTCTCGTGTAAACAAAGCAGCCTAGCTTAATCTGTTAACCTGGTCTGATTGAAGCCTGCATTTAACCCCTCTGGCCTGTCTACACAATACTGCAGACTGGGCTACCAGGGATACGAACTGCAGCGTGCTCTCACTCGGTGTTACTCACCCAGAGGTACAGGTACCCTTGGGGGTACACCAGCTCATCTAGAGATTTGCCTTGTTTTACAACAGGCTACATAAAACCACTAGTGAAGTCAGTACAATCCAAAAGCTCATTCAGACAGTGACTTGTTTCTACTGCACCCTATGCCTTATGCTGAAATGTAAGTACAATAGTTCCATTCCAGT
This sequence comes from Carettochelys insculpta, assembly GCF_033958435.1. Classification (NCBI taxonomy): domain Eukaryota; kingdom Metazoa; phylum Chordata; order Testudines; family Carettochelyidae; genus Carettochelys; species Carettochelys insculpta. The sequence goes on along the minus strand of NC_134147.1, from coordinate 44,995,445 downwards.
TCACTGACTGGATACTAAGGTGGTAGAAAGTCAGCAAGTTTTTGGTACAGTAAACTCCCCATTTAACAGACAAATGGGGGGCAGAGGGGCTCTTTAATCCCAAAAATCCATTAAATCTGAGGGTTTACTGTGGCTCCTCCAGACGCCAAACTGCCCATGCCAAGGCAGAGCGCAGAAGCTCCTCCAGGCTCAGAGCTGCCTGCTCCTCCAGGTTCCAAGCTGCCCACTCTGCCAGCTCCTACGGCCCCAGCGGCCATCCCAGCTGCAGCGGCAGACCCAGCCACTCCATTGGCCTCACCCACTCTGGGGGACCCAGCAGCGGCTCTGGTGAGTCGCCAGCATTTACAGTACTGTACTTTCTTTGGGCAGGGCAGGAGAGAGGCTGGCGGACGTCTGTTTTTCCCAAAAGCCGCTCAGCTGGGGGTCCACTAAGGCGAGGGTTTACTGCAGTCATCTTCCGTGATATTTTTGCGTGTTGGTGTAAGTAAGTAGTTTTTAAGTGAGGTGTTAACTTGGTGGGATGCAAAACAAATCTGACTCCTGCAAAGGGTACAGTCATCTGGAAAGGTTGAATGGTGCTTGTTTCAAGATCTCAGATTACCTGAGGACCATCTTTCTCAACCAGTGGTACCTGGGGGTACTTAATTTTTTTTTCCTAAAAAGGAGTACGTTATAAAAAATAGGTTGAGAAACACAGCTCTAACTGCCCTTGGAGACTCTGCTGGCACTAGTTAAAAGGTTCGTGCTGAAGTAGTCGGTACTAAAAGTTTGAATCAAAGCCCTTTAAAGTCAATGGGAAGAAGATTCAGGAGCTGGTTGAATCCAGTTCACTTGCTCTGAGTCGTCCATAAAATAAACAGCAATTTCTCCTTTCCAGCGCCTCTCCATTGTCTCAAACAGGCTGCTCCAGACTGATTTATTTAGCTAGCTCCATGTTCACCAAGTGGCATTTACATTATTGATGGAGCACAGCCTGGTTTCAGCATGCCCTTTCTCCTTCACAGCGGGAGCCTGAATTCACCTGTTTGCAATCACTTCAGTTGCTTAGCGATAATAAACAACAAGGCTATTGGGCAGGATGGGTGGCTGCACTGCTAGCACTCGGAACTCAGACCTGTGTTCCATAAATCAACCTGGTGCTGCTGTGACCCACAGAGCAACTTCAGCAACAGCAAACATGCCCAAAGGGTAAGTGATAATTTTGATCTCTACTGTTTAGTAACCTAGCAGTTGTCTTAATGTTTGCTATGCAGAGACAGCTCAGTGGGGTTTGTGCATGGGCCTGCTAAACAGAGGCTTGTGAGCTCAATCCTTGAGGAGGCCGATTGGGGCAAATAGATGTTAGGGATGGTGTTTGGTCCTTCCAAGAGAGCAGGGGAACAGGACTCAATGACTTCCCAAGGTCCCTTCCAGTTGTATGAAATGTGCATCTCTCTCCAGAGATGGATTCCACAGCATGCTAGCTCACCTATAATTAGTTTTCAGCACACATAATCAGGCTTTAAATTTTAATAGAAAGTAGGAAGAGCCCTTCTCACCAAAATGACTTCTGGTAAAAGTAAAAGCCACGTATGCTACGCTCCAGAAGTGGGACTGGTACAGAATGGGAAGTGCAATAGACCCTGCTGTATTTCTCCAGAGTGCAGTCACAATGAAGTTTTTTAACACTTATAATCCCTGCAGTACTTGTATGCTTTGGCAACATCATTCAACAAACAATATCAAATAAGCATCTGTTGCAACAGAGGTTGTGAACCAGGGTGCAGGTTTCTCTGGGGCTATTTCGAGGTCTTCCATGGGGTACATCAGCTCACCTATCTCAGTGTTTCCCAGAGGGTGATACGTGTACCACCGGTGGTACGCAAAAGGATTTCAAGGGGTACACAGCAGAAAATAAATTACTAAAAATCAGGAGAAAAACACTGGGACAGCACTGGGAGAGGGTGTGCGCCAATAAGGCCAAAGTCCCCAAAAGGGGTAAGCAAATGTTTTCAGTTTAGAAAACACTGATCTAGATATTTTCCTAGTTTTACCACAGGTTCCATAAAAAGCCCCAGAGACATCAGTACAAACTAAAATTTCACACGATAACTGTTTATGCATCTCTGCACAGGATAGGGTATATTTTAAGTAAAATATTTATATTCCGTTTGATTTGTTTTATAATTCTATGGTAAAAATGAGAAAGTCAGTCATGTTTCAATAATAGCGGGCTGTGGCTCTTCTGTATTTTTATGTCTGATTTTGTAAGCAAGCAGTTTTTAAGTGAGGTGAAACTTGCGGGGTAGGCAATACAAATCAGATTCCAGAAAGGGGTCCCATAGCCTGGAAAGATTGAGATCTTCTGCATTACAGTTAGTTCCACTGACGGCATGTTTCATACTAACTGTGGTTCAGAAGCTGAGACTGCAGCTCAGTAAAAGTCCTTTGTTGTTTGGTTGATTTTGTGATTGCAGTTTGTAAATATTGATCTTCCCACCACGGAGGGAACTCACTCCCCTCTGAGGAGCCCTGCCGAACAGTGCTGTGGAATGAATTAAAATACATAGAAGTGAGTTACTTAGTTTAGGAATAAAGTAGCACACAAGGTTCACCAGTGTAACTGCCTTTCTTCCCTCTCATTACCAGCATTCCTATCTCCAAGCAGCTGGCATCTGTGAAAGGTAGGGATAACGACGCTGCATGATTACTTAGTCCTTGGGGGTTCCGATTTTCAAGGCAAAAGCATCCACTGCAGGAAATAGCAGAAATGCCAAAATCCCACTGCTCGGGCAGGACACAGACAGCGGCCGACAGAATGGGGATAGCTCTGAATGAGTCACCAGCCCTTTGCTGCTGGCTCCTACAGATGCAAGTTTTCCCCCAGTGGGCACACCGGTTAGAGGGATCCGGTATAGAGTGAAAGGGCATGGAAATGTAATTAACGCCAGACTGAGTTATATGTCCAGGGGAACCTGCCCAGGGAGCATGGGGGGAAGGGAACTGTGCATCGCACACCTTGGCCTGCCTCCAGCCGGCCCTACAGAAGGCACAAGAGGTTGCAGGTATCACTTTACAAGTGGGGAGCCAAGGTCTGAACAAATCTCTGGGTCATGATACACCTTTCAGGGTCTCCTCCAGGTGGACCCAGGATTTCGGGATTTAGCCCATTCATCTAGCTGGGAGCTGCACACATTTATTAGCTCCCTGGATTTGCACCATGCTTAGAAGTTGCACCTTCTTTGTTGGAATGTTTCCACTGCGTTCACTGCCCACCCTTAGACAATAGTGCCCAGGAGAGGGCAGCATTTGCCCCAGGCAGGCCAGGCTGGCTCTTCATTCTGCCTCTACATCTGTATTACAGGCACCCACTATATGCTTTGCACAGACATGTAGAAAGGGCGAGTCCCTGCTCCGCAGAACCTGGGCAAACCCCCATGGGAGGGCAGAGTGTGGGGCAGGTGGGAAAGGACATGCCTAAGTCAAAACGTTTTGGCCAAGACCAAACATTTCAATTCTGAAATGCCTCCCTGGGGCCTCCTGTTCGTTGCAATCTGAGTGCCTGATGCACCCGTTCGCCCCTGGAGACTGGGCTCCTTCCTCAGACTACATCTCTCCTCATATCCCATTTGGGGAAAGGAGGCAGTTCATTGTGGCTGTTGCACGTCCACAGGGAGCTGAACTCCATCTGGGGAGCATGACCCATAGAGGCGAAAGGGAGCAACAGGCATCTAAACAGAAACTCCCATGAGGCACTGCAGCAGCATTTCAGAATCTGAATGCTGACGTTTCTAGTCAGAGGTGTTCCGTTCTCCAGCGGGGAGAAAGTGAGGAGTTCCTACAAAAAGCAAACACCCACCCTGAAAAATTCTGTTCCGTCCAAAACTCAATTTCCCATCAAAACCCAGTTTCAGAGGAAGAATCGTCACCAACCCTAGACATAGCATAAGACACTCTGGCCTTACATATGTAGTGCTTTGTCTCTGTCACCCAGCTCCGCTATGGCTCTCTGTCCAGTGCACATGCCAATGGCTGGACTATGCAACGTTTTCCTCTGCTGCAGCTGTTGAACTAACAGGGGAGCTAGACCTCCAGCACAGGGTATACCTGGCTCACTTTTGATTAGTTGCCTTTGTTTTGTATTTATCCATAGCATAATTTTAGCTGTAGGGTGCATTGGGGTTTTGACAAGGGATAGCCTAGGGTGCATATACCTACCTTGCTCATAATAAATTTGAGGCTAGATTCTCAGCTGGTAAAAATTGTCTGAGGTTTGTTAGCTTTAATGGAGTGACACTGATTTATACCAGCTGAGTGTCAGGAGGCCAAGTCAGAGCCTGCTGGTCAGAACCAGAAACCAGCGCCAAGGGCCAGAACCATAGTCAGAGTCCAAGTACTAGAGTCCAGACAGAGGCGGAGCCAAGCACCAGAGAGAAGGGACAGATCCAGATTACCTGCAGTCAGGGAAGGCTGGAGCAATGTTAGAACAGGAGTGGGATGCAGCGGGGAGCAGGGCAGGAGCAAAGCCTGGAGGAAGGCAAAGATTCTACAGAAATGTGAGTTGAGCAGCCACTGGCCTTAAGAGCAATCCCCCTGCCTGCCTTAGCCAATCAGGTGGTTCAGCTTTGTTCCAGCTGCGCTGTGATTGGGCAGGCACAGCCACGGGCTCTCATTTCAGACACCCTGGCTGTTGCTCTCAAAATGCTGTCTACAGAATGGCAAACCTCTGCATGTAGAGTTTTTCTCCCCGTAGCTCTCAGGAAAGGCTCCGACCTGGAGAAAGCATTTGCTACTGTGGCCTTGGTGTACAACAGCTCTGCTGACCCTGAGGGCAAACTCAGCAAAGGCGAAAGCCAAACCCTTCTGCAAACCCAGTTTATGAATTTCATACAGGTAAGAGCATGCAAGGTGCGCAGAGCTAAGCCTTGACAGGTTAGCGCCTTTGGTCCGTGTTGCCATTGTGCACGGTTCATGCATGCACAGCAGTCTTGTGTACTTGGAGGTGTGAAACACGCATCGGACAGGCTGAACCATCCAGCTCCCAAACTCCCCTTTCACCTAGTGACCAAGCAAAGCATTCTTCTGCCTATGAAGGTATTTTGGAGGCTGCAGATACACTCTGCATATTGTCCTCTTGCAAATCCCCAGTGAGATTTTAATAACTATGTAAATAAATTCTTGATGGAGTCCTTGTCTGTGCCACCCCCGTGTGCAACACAGGGCAAGAAACTGAGAAACTCCTGTTAATGTATCTGCCTGCATTTCCCTCTGGAAAGTAGCCCAGTTACCAGGACACATACAGAGACTGGATACAATGTATCTGTGCTAGGAAGAAATGCGCGCACACATTTAATTATGAGTCTGTCATTACATCACAAACACCTGACATGAGAATCAGAATTAGATCCCTCAAAGCCACTGAAACCAGATAAATTGCAGAGGCGCAATGACATCTCTATCATACAGAGGCTGAAAGCACCGTGTTATCAATGCCTCGTTTTGGGGAGTGTTAGTGACAGCTCTACAGAGAATCTTGTCATCTCAACCTTCCTAGCTCTGTCTGAAATAAAAATACAGCATAAAAGAAAGGAAAGAAACTCATCTGAAGTTGAAATAATGGAAGACTGTATTGTTTCATATGGGTTCTAAACACATAGGGCCAGATTCCTGATGCACACAGCTTCCATTGGGTGTAGAAAAGAGGAGAGGCTGTTGGAGAGCCCGATACGGCCTCTTGAGTCTCCATGTGGCTCCAATTTAGAGCAGCCACTAGGGCTGCTCTAACACACATAATATAGGAATTATCAATGCTTAGGAAATAAGGACCAGATGTTTGTCAGCAATCCTGGCCAGCAAAGTTATGGACAAAAAGGGAATATTTTAAGTGTATTAGGAACAAAAGAATCCTAGAAATGGTACTTGTTCAGTGCTAGATAAAAATAGTAGAATTGTCAGTAATAATGCAGAAGAGGCAGATGGATTCAATAAGAAGTTATGCTTGGTATTTAGGAATAGGCAGGATGATTACTGATCTCCTGTGATAATGATGAAACATTTTCCAGTCTAACAATAAGTCGGAAGTATGTTAGAAACCAGCCATTAAAGTCACAAACTTCTAAATAAATAGATCGACTTAACTTGATCCCAGACTTTTCAAAGAGCTGGCCACAGAGCTCTCTCAAGTGTTAATGAGAATATTTCATACAAGATCCCTCACCCAAAGCTCTTAAGCAAAATAAGCTGTCATGAGATGAGAGAGAAAGTCCTCTCATAGATTGATACCTGGTGAACAGCTGCGAAACAAAGGGTTGGAATAAATGGTCAGTTTCCCAGTGCAGAGAGGTAACTAGTAGTGTCATCCAGAGGTGTGTACTGGGACCAATCCTGTTCATTATATTCGTAAATGATCTGGAGAAAGGGGTGAACAGTGAAGTGGCAAAATTTGCAGCTGATACAAAACTGCTCAAGATAGTTAAGTGCCAGGCAGACTGTGAAGCACTTCAAAAGGCTCTCTCAAAACTGGGCGAGTGGGCAAACAAAATGGCAGCTGGAATTCAATGCTGATATGTGCAAAGTAATGCATGTCGGAAAACATAAAGCCAATTATACGTATAAAATGCTGAGGACTCAATTAGCTGTTAACGCTCCAGAGAGTGATCCTGAAGTCATTGTGTAGCAGCAATCAAAAAAGCAAAAAGAATGCTGGGAATCATTAAGGGATAGAAAATAAGACAGAGAATATTTTATTGCCTCTATATAAATCCACGGTACGCCCACATCTTGAATACAGCGTGCAGATGTTGTCCCCTCATCTGAAAAGATATCTTGGCATCGGAGAAAGTTCAGAAAAGGGCAATGAAAATGATTAGGGGTGTGGAGCGGCTGCCATCTGAGGCAAGATTAACAAGCCTGGGATTTTTCAGTGTGGAAAAGAGACAATTTAGGCTATGTCTACATTGTGGGGTTTTTCAAAAATAGCTTATTTTGACATTTTAATGTCTAAATAAGTTATTTCTGAAAAGACCATTCACACAGCAAGAGCATTTGGAAAGTGAACATTCACACTAGAGAGCCCATTTTTGAAATAAGAGCAATGATGAGAGGCCTCTCTGGAGGCCAGTTAAGGTGTAATTACCTCTGCTAGTCGATTTTGAAATTGAAAGTGGGCTGGGCTCGGCAAAAGTCATTCATTTTGGTGAAGTTACTATGTCAGGTTAAATGCCCTTTTATTCCAGAATGCCAGGCTTTGCCAGGTGGCTGCAAGGTGGGTTGTTTGTTTTTTCTGGAAAAAAGGAGTTTTTCTGGGAAAAACAGTGTAGACAAGCCCTAAGGGAGGGGAATGTGACTGATGGCTGGTGTAGAGAAAGAATAAATAAGAGTTATTTACTTCTTCCCAGAACACAAGAACTGGGGGTCACCAGAGGAAATAAATAGATATCAAGTTGAAAACAACCAAAAGGAAGTACTTCTCGCAATGCAGAGACAGCCCATGGAACTCCTAGCCAGAGGGTGCTGTGAAGCCAACACTCTAAAGGCTGTGGCCACACTTGGCCAAAACTTTGAAATGGACATGCAAATAGCCACTTCGAAGATTACTAACGATTACTGAATTGAATATTAGCATTCATTAGGACGCTTCCGGCTGCGGCGCTTTGAAAGCGCCACTTTCGAACACGTGCAGCTTGGCGTGGCCACACGGGGGTCCTTTTTGAAAGGACCCCGCACATTTCAAAATCCCCTTATTCCTCTCAGCTGAAATGTGCGGGGTCCTTTCAAAAAGGACCCCCGTGTGGCTGCGCTGAGCCACGCACATTCGAAAGCATCCTAATGCTAATGCTAATGAGGCACTGAATATTCAATTCAGCTCCTCATTAGTAATCTTCGAAATGGCCATTTGTATGGCCATTTCAAAGTTTTAGCCAAGTGTGGCCACAGCCTAACTGGTTTAAAACAGAGCTAGATAAATTCATAGAGAATAGGTCCAGCAAGGGCTAGTAGCCAGGCTGGGCAGGGGCAGTGTCCTTGCTAGGAATGGGTGATGGGGAATAGGTCACTTGATGATTGCCTGTTCCGTTCATTCTCTTTGGGTTACCTGGCATTGGCCACTGTTGGCAGACAGGATACTGGGCTAGATGGACCTTTGGTCTGTCCCACTGTGGTTGTTCTTATGTTCTTAAGAATTTTTCAGTGGACAATACGGGAACTCTTTTAGAGGATTGGAAGAAAGCTAATGCCCCAATACTTGAAAGGGTAAAAAGGCTTGTCAGTGTGACATCAGTCCTGGCCAAAATGATAAAGAGGTTGATTCATGATTTGATTAATAAAGAATTGAAGGGGAATAATACAATCAATGTCATTCAGGACAAGTTTATGAAAAATAGATCATATCACACTAATTTGATATCTTTTTTGTATGAGAGTACAAGTTTGGGTGATACTAGTAATAGCACCGATGTAATACACTTACTTTTCTGTAAGGCATTTGACTTACTTCCAAATGATATTTTGATTAGTAAACTAGAAGGATACCAAATCAACATGGTACACACTAAATGCATTGAAAACTGGCTAACTGGCATGGCTCACCATTCAATGGTAATGGGGCAATAACGGAGAGGGTCTGTTTCAAGTGGGGTCCTATGGAGATCAGGGAAAGACAGACAAAGCTGAGTCTAATTAACTTATCAAAGAAAAGGTTACGGTGTGACTTGATTGCAGGTTATAAGCACCTCCATAGAAAACAGACATTTGGCAATATAAAGGTGCCTAATCTGGCAGATGAAGATTTGAGAAGAGCCAGTAGCTGGCTGCTGAAATTAGGCACATTTAGATTAGAAATAAGGTGCAAATAGTAACAATGAGGGTTAATTATTTACACAGGTGGGGAAGTACCTAAAAAGTTACTTGGGTAAAAATACAGCTGTTTTGGGGGGGGAGGGTGGTGTACTTAAGTACAAGTCACCGGTGTCCCTCTGAAAAACTACTTGCATAAAAGTACATGCACACGCATGCACACAAGCACACACACATCACCTCCTTGATTGTACTCAAGTATTCAGAAGTGAAAGCAGCTGCACTTTTACTCAGGTAACTTTTTGGTTACTTAACTCCACATCTGTTAATTAAATGCTGGACAACTTCCCAGGTTTTGTAGTAGATGCTCTATCAGTAGAAATTTAAAAATTGAGACTGGATGTCTTTTCTAAAAGACCTGCTCCAGTTCACACCAGAATTAATTAAAGTAAGTTTTGTGTCCTGTGTTATGCAACAGATCAGATTACCTGATCACAAGACAGCTTGGTTATTGCACCCGGATAACTGGCACATTGTGTTAACTAGCACGCCACGACTGCTGGGCTGGTGATCACAGAGCCGGTTACCCAGCCAGGGCTAGCTGCCATGGGGCTGGTTAAACAGCCGGTGGCACCGTGGCCACCAGCCCCAATCCGCGATCTGGCACGTTTGATTATCTGGCACTCCCAGGGCCGCAGGGATGGGGGATAGTGGAGATTTTACTGTAGTCCTTTCTGGCCTTGCAATATAAGGCATGTAGAAATGTCAGTGACTGACATGGTGACACTGTCTGGATAGATAGATAGATCTCTGTTTACATACATGTTTTTCTGTTTTAGAGAAGATGCTGGGAATTTCATGTTAAAAACATTTTATTAACATTTTCCCCAGGGCCAAGAGAGCAAACCTAAGTACCAGGAAATCATTTCTGCCCTGGAAGAGGATAAAGACAACAAAATTGATTTTGAAGATTTCGTGATCTTGCTTCTCAGCCTTGCTCTGATGTCAGACCTCCTACAGGAGATCAGAAATGTCAGAACCACAAAATGAGCAGTCGGGTGGGAGGAGGCTGAAAGAAATAACTGTGTCCATACCAGAAGGAGCAGCCGTCAGAGGGAAAACAGGGATCAGTGACAATGTAAATATATGGGTGCACTGATTCACTTTAAAGGGAATAAAGTTTTGTCCAAACCTGTGCAGAAGGCCACTATATTGCCAATGCACCACTGAAATGCTGTGTAAGCCTTGAACTGACTCCCTGTATCTGGGTGAATTTCATTCATGATAACTACAGCAATGTTTTTACAACATTCTGTTCCCCCCATTGTCAATTACATACCATAAATCAGTTTTTAAAAGATCACAAGTTGTTCCCTTTAGATGCAAAGTTTTAGATTTCATTCAGTTACAATTATATAATAAACTGTTCATCCAATATTCAGAATGTGTCAACAACAGGCCAAAAAGTATCACGCTAAGGCTATGGTTACACTACAGTGCTCTGTCAACAGAAGTCACTGTTGGGAGCATTTTCCCAACAAAAGTTCTGTTGTCAGAGTGCGGCTACACAAAAGCCAATCAGGTGAGCGCTCCACTCTGTCGACAGAGCAGCCGAACTGCCTGGCCGCTCTCTCAACAAAACAGGCAACCGGAAGCACAGCAGACAGGGCTGCCGATTGTTCTGGATCACCTGTCTGTCAAGAGAAGGCACCCACCCTCCCAGAGCATCCACACAGGTTTTTTGTTGACAATCTGTCAAAAGCAGTATTCTGCCTCAAACCTTTGAAGCAGCATGCTGCCAGCAAAAGTGCTGTGTTTTGTCCAGATGCTGGCTACAAAACCTCTCTTGTGTGTGCACACTCCACGAATTTTGTCAACACAGCCAGGGTTTTGCCAGCAAAACTTGATAGTATAACCATAGCCTAAGACTGTAAATCAAATTAGAGAAAGTATATTATATATAGGCTTTATTATAACAAAAGATTAAAGCTCGTGAAAAGTTTTTGGCTGTGTATTTATTGATTGATTAATTCTTCGGAGACAACGTGAAGAAAGCATGCATTTCATTTGAATTTTCCAGTTTAGGGATGGAAAAAAACTAACATGATATTTCAGATTTGGAAAAACAACGCGTTGTGTTTTTTTAATTTTTTTGTGAAAAATGGAAATTTCCTTCAGAAGTTTCCTCCAAATTTTCAATTACTTTACAATTAGCTTTCAGATTATTTATAAACATAAAATAATTACATTACATTTAAAATTACTTTAAATTACTTCCAGCCATCTCTACAGATTATGCATGGTAGAACTTTCCAATCCTAAAAGACTAGAAGGGATTTTCATTTCATTATTTACATGATAATGACAATCTTGGCACTTATACGTATCAGCTTTCATCCAAAGACTTTGGAATTAATGGACCTGTGCTATCCTCTCAAGCAAGAGATCTCAGCATCATTATGGTTAATTCCTTGAACACATCCAAGCAAGTAGCACCTTAAAGACTAGCAAAATAATTTATTAGGTGAGCTTTCATGGGACAGACCCACTTCTTCAGACCATAGCCATACCAGAACAGACTCAATATTTAAGGCACAGAGAACCAAAAACAGTAATCAAGGAGGACAAATCAGAAAAAAATGATCAAGGTGAGCAAATCAGAGAGTGGGGGGGGGAAGGTCAAGAATTAGATTACGCCAAGTATTCAGACGAACCCCTATAGTGACTCAGAAAATTCCCATCCCGGTTCAAACCACGTGTTAATGTGCCGAATTTGAATATAAAAGCCAGCTCGGCTGCTTCCCTTTGAATAGCGGTGTGAAAGTTTTTTTTCAGTAACACGCACTCTTAAGTCTTTAACAGAATGCCCCATTCCATTAAAATGTTGACTAACTGGTTTGTGGCTCTGGAGTGTTTTGATGTCTGTTTTGTGCCCATTGACCCTTTGTCTAAGGGAGTTTGAAGTCTGTCCAATATACAAAGCATCTGGGCATCATTGGCACATGATGGCATATATGATGGTAGTAGAGGAGCATGAGAAAGTGCCCGTGATTCTGTGAGTAACCTGGTTAGGTCCAGTGATGGTATTTCCAGAGAAGATATGTGGACAAAGCTGGCATCGGGCTTTGTTGCAGGGAAAGGTTCCAGGACTAGTATTCCTGGGGTATAGACTATGGCTGTTTGTGAGGATCCTCATAAGGTTGGGAGGTTGTCTGTCGGAGAGAACAGGCATGTCATCCAGGGCCTTCAGGAGTGTGGCATCCTGATTAAGGATAGGTTGTAGGTCTATAATAATGCGTTGCAGTGGTTTGAGTTGGGGGCTGTAGGTGATGGCCAGTGGTGTTCTGTTCTTGGCTTTTTTGGGCCGATCTTGGAGTAGCTGGTCTCTGGGTATGTGTCTGGCCCTGTTGATTTGCTTTTTTTACTTCTCCTGGTGGGTAATTAAGGTTTATGAATATCTGATAGAGATCTTGTAGTTTTTGGTCTCTGTCAGTTGGATCAGAGCAAATGCAATTGTATCTAAGAGCTTGACTGTAAACAATGGATCTAGTTATGTGTGCAAGATGGAAGCTAGAAGGGTGTAGGTAAGTATAGCGATCAGTAGGTTTTTGGTACAGTGTGGTATTGATCAGGCCGTCCTTGATTAGTACTGAAGTGTCCAGGAAATGTATCTCTTGCGTGGAGTAATCGAGGCATAAGTTGATGGTGGGGTGTAGATTGTTAAAGTCTCTGTGGAATTCTTCTAGAGTCTCTGTACCGTGGGTCCAAATCATAAAGATGTCATCAATGTATCTTAAGTAGAGGGCTCGTCTGCATACTTGGCTTAATCTCATTCTTGACCTTCCCCTCTCCCCACACTCTCTGATTTGCTCACCTTGATCATTTTTTTCTGATTTGTCCCTCCTTGATTACTGTTTTTGGTTCTCTGTGCCTTAAATATTGCGTCTGTTCTGGTCTGGCTGTGAGCTGAAGAGGTGGGTCTGCCCCACGAAAGCTCATCACCTAATAAACTATTTTGCTAGTCCTTAAGGTGCTACTTGACTGCTTTTTGTTTTGAGAGGGAGGGTGTGTGATGGGGTGTGCCCACCCCACACTGGCTGGGGCTGGGGGCCAGGCCTGCTGGGTAGAGAAGGCCCCTCTCACACAACCCTGCTGGGCATGCTCCAGCTGCAGCCTTGGTGTGAAGGCCAGAGAAGGGGGTCAGTTGGGGCTGGCCACCAGGGGAGAAGGAGCTCCTGCTCTAACTTGAGAGCAGCAGCAGCAGCCTGAGGAGGAGCAGCGCTTTGCATCTGGAACATGGTAGGAAGCAGCCCAGGGCAGGAAGCCACGAGGCCTGGTGAGCTCAGGGGGTTGCGGAAGGATTCCCTGCTGAGCTGGTGATTGGGGGCATGTCCACCACTGACAGGGCCCTGAGCTGGGGCTTGGTGGTGTGGGGTGGGGAGCTCCCCTACCCTCACCTCTATGACCCTAAGGACAGGGGCGCATGACCTGCTAACATTGACTGAGCCGCTGGGCCTGTCTGATGATATTGAGTAGGTGGCTGAGGCCTGAGAATAGGGTGGGAGTCATCAGAAGAGGGACAGGGCTGGTGGCCCCGCCCCAGAGGGAATATGGCAGAGGCCTATAAAATCATGAGTGCTGTGCAGAAAGAGAGTAAGGAAGTGTTACCTACCCCTTCACCTATCACACAAACCAGGGGGCACCCCAGGAGATTAACAGGCAGCAGGTTTGAAACAAACAAAAGGAAGTACTTTTCCTCACAACACACAAGTCAACCCTGTGGAACTCCTTGCCACAGGATGTTGTACAAGCCAAAGAGGTAATTAGGTTCAAAAAAGAACTAGGTAAGTTCGTGGCCAACAGCTCCATCGCTGGTAGTCAGAGATGCAACCCTATGCTCAGGTTGACCCTGATCTTCTGTCTGCCAGGAGGTGGAAGGGAAAGATAGGGGTATTTACTGATCTGCTCTGTACCTGTCCCCTAAACGTCTAGCACCAGTAGCTGTTGGCAGCAGAGTGCTGAGCTAAATGGACCATTACACTCATCTGCTATGGCCATTAGTATGCGATGCCCACTGGCCAGAAAAGCTATCACACCCTGTACAGTGAGGGCTGTAGATAAGTATGCTGCTCTGCTGCTGAGGATGTGCCTCTGTGAACTTGGACTTTTGTGGTTGCCCAGAGCACTCCAGCCTGACAGCTTAGCTGCCTGACTTGACATGCCCACTGCATGCAGCTGGGTCCTCAGGAGGCTGCTTAAAAGCTTACCTTGCTTAAAAGGCTCCTGTCATATTTCATTTAAAAGCTGGTCTTGAGCCTGTTAAAGACAATAGGAGTCTGGCCATTGATTTCACATGACAGAGGATTAGAGCCCTTACATTTTTTTCCAACCTAAGTAAACCCAAGCAAGTGCTAGAGAATCGAGGGTCAGTCTAAGTGGATGTAACTTGCAGCTTCTTCTCCTTTGTCAGTATAGATATAGAAGCCCTTGAGACCTACTACGGCAAACGGAGGCTCATACAGCGTTAAGAGCAGATGTTGAAAATGTGACCTGGTTTTGCCACTGTACTTCACAATTGTGGACATTGGAAGGTTAAAAGGGTTGATCCATTCTCAAAGAAGCCAACAGGTGTCTTTGAACTGACATCAGTGGGAATTGGATCTGATTCTATGTACTGGCCTGAGAAGTCGGAATTGTACCTGCACTTTTGAAGTAAAGGTTAGTTAAGGTCTAGGCTAAAAGTACCGTTCCCCAAATCCTCATCTTCCTCTTATAAATAGTTGATCAATGGAGCAATACCCATTCGCACCTCCTCATTACCCAGCCAGTTTCTGATATGTTGTAAATGGCTAAGTCTGTTAACAGACGTCATAAATGCTAATTCTGGCAGCAGTACAGACATCATGTGTTTATTTGGCTGCCAGGAAAACAGAATTCCATTTTCTCCACCAAAGTCAGCCAGGCACTAGGGTGCGGCTGTGAATTATTCAGCAGGCACTTCTTGTCTGACATCTTCCTCCTGTAAGCATTTTCTATTCACCTTCCATACGCCCAGGGTTCAGGGTCTCTGTAAGCATCGCTAAAAACAATTCCTGGGCAGTTCGGGGGCCAAAAAGTAAAACTCAACTTATTTTTAGCATCGCAGTATGGTTATCTGAGAAGCTTTTACCTGGATATATTGTTTCTTCAGCTGTAAAGTTTTGTAACACAGGCGCCTAACCGCATTTCTTAGGCAGTGTTTTTCAAATAGGGTTAACCTTTGGGGAGATTTTGTAAAGCCACCATCTTATTTTACCCGAGCACAAGATGCTCTTTTGCTGAGACTCAGGTAGCATTAGGTACAATCCTGGCCCCTATCAATGGGAATTTGATGTATGTGGTGGGTCAGGATTTCAACCTGTGAGGCAGATCTTCAGCTGACGTAAATTGTCGTTGCTTCACAGAGTCAAGAGAGCTAAGAGAGCTGGGGATATATCAACTTGTCATACATTCATTCGTCTTAGTAAAATACCGGAAATCTGATTCTCCTTTACACCACTCCAAGGGAGTCTAAGGATGAGGTTAAAAGTGTAAAAGTAATTTAACACCAGTGTAAGATCCTGTACTCTGCTAAAACCTTAGTGCAAACACGAATCAGGCCAGAGAGCTCCCGAGACTGAAATAAGGGAGGACACAGAAGCACTATGGATGACTCTTTCCTCTGCCTTGAGTTCTCCCTGCCTGGCTGGCTCTGTCACAGTGACACTGGCTTGGGAGCCACCTGCCAGCATCTAGTGAGGTGGAAATGTGACTTGTCTGGCTACTGAGAGGCTCACTGTACAGATGTCAGATGGGGGCCTCCAGCCAGAGATTCTGTGTGAGGGTTTCAAAGCCCCAGGCCACAATGGGGGGCATCAGCATTCTCCATCTCAGCTGAAGTATGTACAGAGCAGGGAGAAGCCACCCCTTGTATGGCAGTGACTTGTGTGTAAGAGTGGAAACAAAGCCAGTGGGTGCCAATCCTACTCCAGGAGCTTGGGGCAGATGGATCATGCAGGAGCAGTCGTCTGACACCAGCAGAGCTCCCTGGGAAATGTGTCTGTCCATTTAGAGCCCACTACAGGACCGGCCCTATGCACTGACTGCTAAGCCAGGGGTCTGCTCTGGAGCCGCATGCGGCTCTTTAAGGGTTTCTTTGAGGCTCTTGATGCTGTAATCGCAAAGTAAAAACAAAAAAAAGAAAACCCGCTCCTGATTATTGTCAGTACTTTGGTGAACATCTAAAAGCCTAACGATGAACAACTCAAATCTAAATAGCCAGGGATGCGCGGGCGCCAAACGTTGGATAACTCCCCCTTTAAATATGTGCAGTGCATTGTGGGATAGGTGCACACGCTGTTCTTAAATAAGGATGCCAAAAGTACGACGATGTCATTAGTAAGGACCAGCTCGTGTTCACATGCACTGCGGCTCTTGAATTAGCCAGGTTTTTACCAAATTCGGAAAAAATGGTGGTTCTTGCTCTTTTGGTTGCCGACCCCTGTGCTAAACCCTATGTTGTCTGCTGCCATCTGGTGACTATTTGGGGTCATTACAAGCTGCATGGGCCAGTAAAATAGTTAGTTGCTTCCTGCCTCTGGACACCTTGTCAGTCCTTTAGGGGAGCACAGTCAGAAATGCAGGCGTACCTCAAACTGCCCAGTCAATGTGCCTCCTGCGTGAGCTGGAGGGATCGCCTCCTTCAAGGAATGAGAGTGGCCGAGCCTCCATGCTCATTCATACCTTGACTTCTCTGCTGAGCCTACCAACACCACCACTTCCCCAGATCTGACATTCACCCACCATTTAGCCTGGGAGGAGGGAGGATTCTCAGTGCACACAGCCTAGCTTGCCTCCACTCTCTAATGAGCTGGCCCAAGCCTCCAGGAACTGGGTGGACTTTGACAATTCCTTTTGGGCCCATCTCCAATCCTAGTGTAACCCCAGAGGCACGGAGACCACTGAGGAGGGAGGGTGAAATCTCTACTCCACAGCATTAGTGGAAGGCCAGCTGGCTTTTAGCTCAGAGGGTAGAGCATGTGGCTTTTGACTCTAAGTCACAGGTTCATTCTCTTTAGCCGGCGACAGGTTCATTGGCCTTACAATAGCATAACGGACAACACATTTTATGCTGGCTCCTGCAGATTCAGCAGCTGATACCCTTCTGATTCCCAGTCTCTTCTGAGTTGAACTTCTTTGTGGGAGCCCAGGGTGTGAATTCAAGACGCACATAGTTTTGCACAATTCTTTTAGCAAAGAGTCGAGGTGTCCTCTGGCCTGTGTTGCTGTGATTGCCTGTGCTGTGCACTGCATTTTTAGATAGACGTCTGCCTGCTAGAGGGCAGGGTTGCTGGGAAATCATTGGCTGAGGCAGACATGCCGTTTGCTCGCTCATTTTAAAATATACACTGTTGGAGCTGGATAGTTCTTTGCTGTTTTCTGTGACCTCAAGCAAGTCAGCTGGGCGGCAAGTGCTGGCTGGGCTCTTTGCAGCAGGGAAACATAACACACTCCCACACCACAATAACGGCTTGAGCCTGCTGCATGACTTCAGCAGGCATAATTACAACTGGTAATCTCCTGCCTCGTCCTGCTCACTGCAGGATGGTCCTAGGTGCTGGGCCATTTTGTCATCCTTTTGCGCGCTGAGGCACAGGCTCGTCTAGGGGCTTCACTGCCATGCTGGTCCCATTTTATTGCCCTCTTCATCTAACAAACTCTGAGCTGTGGACATCTGCTTGGGCTTTGGGTCATTGTTGAGGGTTAGGGTTAGGGTTATGGTTAGGGAGGTGTGTGAGGGCCTGCCTGGGTGGTGCTTCCAACTGCAGCAATCAATGGGCCGTCAGGAATCTTCAAAGAAGAGGAAAATACATCTCTTCCAGTGGGTTTGTTTTTAAGCCCTTCCTGCAATACGAGTGGCTGAACCCCCATGGACTTCTAGTGCAGAAAGAAGCCGGCTTGTGCAGAGCAGCTTACAGGATCTGAGCCCAAACTTGTGCTTAAATATACAAACACAAAACAGGCTGCACTGTGACACCCTAGCTAACACACTGACAACACACAAGGGCTGGCTGGCCTCCTGCCACATTACAGTGGTTGGATCAATAGAGAACAAGTGTCACATAAAGGGTTCTTGTTGTAAAATGTGCCTTATTGTATATTTACCATATGGCTCATCTTGGAATTAAACAAGAAATTTTCTACATGCACTACTAATCTTAAGGGCCTGATTATTTCACTGACAGCCCTAATTAGGCACCTCCAGCAAACTGTAGTAAGGAACTCAATTTAAAAACAGATAATACTGCGTCTGACAAAGGAATTTCTAATGGCGATAGCTCGTTCCATGTCCAACTGAATTATGGGGACGAGATCACCTACATATTTTCCCTCTGGCTTTAAAAAAAGCAAACATGCTGCTTAAAGAAGAACAGCTTATGTATAAATCTTGACATTAATAAGCAGATGATGTAGTACTTAGAGCAACATGGCTGATAGTAGACTAATGCTATCAACTGATGTGATCTGCCAGGCTGGGACTGGCTCAATAGATTTGCCTTTGCTTATTTCTCTGAACGTTCCTTGTAGAATGTGTGGCTCGGTGCAGCATGTGATCTAAAGTTGGGAGAAGCGCTTTGTTAGCTGTGCATATGTTGACCGATTTCCCGATTGCATTCTGTAGGTTTTGTTTGCAGACTCTTTAGCATTGGGAGTGGGCTGTGCTGCATACAGAACCCAAAGCAAGATGTGATTTGCATATATTATTGTAAGCAGTGGAGCTAGATCAGTTTTTGGCTGAGCTACACCCACCTTTGCCTCTTCCATGCCCCTCCCCGGTCCCTAGAGTTGGCGCCAACAGCCAGGACCCCTGGGCTAGCAGCGGCGCTCCAGGGCACAGAACTGGCAGCCGAGAGGGATCCTGGATGGCAGGGGCATGGGGCTGGTGGCCAGGCTGCCAGGTGTGAAACATGGGGCTGCTGTAGAATTAACTACAACAATGAGGCTTTAACAGCAGATTACAAAGGGAGATGTGAGAGCTGCAGTTTGTGCTCAGATTTGATACATTAAGGCTCAGCCTTAATAGAGCTAACAATTACCTCCCACGCTACAAGGATAGTTTCCCTACCTTTGATTATTTGGAATCATCTCAGGCAGGACACTTACTATTTCACTCCCCTCCCGCTCCCCTCAGCGTCTCCCCCCTTTCAGTGCTGTGTATCTGATCTGCGAGTTTTTATTTCAATTTTTTTTTGGAACTGTGTTATAAAACTGTCAGTGCTGTACTGGACATGGCAGATCTCCAGCTCTGAGGAAGTGGGTCTGCCCCACGAAAGTCCATCACCCAATAAATGATTTTGTTAGGCTTTAAAGTGCTACTTGACTGCCTGTTGTAGCTAAGAGAGTGTCTGTCTCTGTGACTCATTGTAGAGCCATGACAAATGTTGTCGAGCAAAGTTTGCACAGAGTGCCCTGAAGGCCAACAGATTGCGACCTCGTGGTCATGTGTGCAGCAGCAGGTGAGCAGACTATGTATCATGGAAACTTCTGAACAGTGTAGTTAGCCCATTTACTCATAGGAGGGGCCTAGCTGTCTCCAGCGAGTGTCACACAAGTCCTCTAACAGTCCAGAGGTTCAGTTTCTTCGCTTGGTATCATCTTATCCAGATGCCTTTGTCCTCCAGCTCTGGCCTGAAAATATTTGAAGAATCACTTCTTGAGGAGTGGATGTGGGTGCTGTTGCCTGAAGTGCCATGAGAACAGATTTTGCTCAGTTCTTAGTATGTCTGTAGCACCATCTGCTCCCAGAGAGCTGCAAAACAAACCTGGCTAAAAGAGCAGAGTTTCCAACCCACCCAAGGGGTGTTTTGAATTATTTCTCCATCCTATCTGGCACTCACAATATCTCCTACCTCAATATAGTGAGTTTATTACAAGGAGTAACATAATTGTCTTCTCTATAAAAACAGCAGTGTTCCTTTTTGTACATGAGTTCCGCTGTTTAGCCTTTTTCTGTAAAAAGCAGCTGAATTTTAACTGCATCAAGAGGTGGGTGATTACTGCAGAAAAACGATCTAGGTTTCCCAAGAGACCACCTGTAACACCTGTACACCGTGTGGGCCAAATATTTGCTAACAACTCATCTGACATATGCTAAAATGAGCTGAAAGCTGCTTCTCCAAAATGAGCGATCTCTGTGAGCCATTCACTAGCAATTCTTCAGGGAGGTATCTGGGGTTTGTATAATTACCTGGGGGAAAAAAAGAATCTAAAGTAGTCTTTTTTGTTTCTCTACTAGTAAGACTACGGGAAGGGAAGGGCATCGTTGCTCTGATCAAAGGAGGGTTGGGACACTACTTAGACATCCCCGGGCTAGAATGTTTTTATATCAGAGCCTTCTGATCGGGTCCCAGCCTCAACTCTTGTCCAACATCACAAGGTGGTGGACGTGGGTGGAACAGGCAAGTGATCAGCTGGCTGAAATTTTTCAATCAATGTGTTTTCATGCCAACAAATAAGGTTTCGTTGACTCTGAACATCTAATGGAAAAAATTTACCTTCTTTGATTTTTTTTTTTCCCCCCCAGTGGGACCTTTTGAAACAAAACAAAAACTTTGTTCTGAATTGACATTCAGACTTCAGGTTTGAAAAAAAAAAACAAACAATATTTTGGATTTTGTGTAACCCCTTGTCCCTCCTCCCTGGGCTACGCGGGAGCAGGCAACACTCTCCTGTGTGCCTGAAGAGTTTAATATTAAAGGAGATACAGAGTGTCCCAGTGGTGATGTTGGATAGTTAGGAATCCCCTTTCTAGCCCTGATTTCTAAAGGTATGCAAAATGGCATAGCCTCCACCTGGCTGTCCCCTGTACACAGTTAATGGTGAGTCTTTGGAAACTGCCGTGAATGCTTATTCCAGTTATAATCTGGGTTTAACTCCCAAACAGCAATTATAAATAGTATATATCTAATAGACCAAATTAGATTTAACAATTTAAGGAGACAGGATTACAGATGAAACATAAATTAAACAAAAAAAAAAAAAAAAAAAAAACCCCAACAATATACAGAGGAATAAGCGAAACATAACTAGCATGTATACTACCATCAGTTCTCCCACCCAGAGTGTACACTCTTCAGTTACCTAAGTTCCAGTTACTGGCTTGCATTGGTGCATGGCTGTTGTTCCACTGGATTACAGACAGCTTGGTGAGGGTTGTGTGTGTCACTCCAGGCCAGGCGGCAAGCTGATCAGCCCCTCTGACCTGGAGCCTTCTCTGAAGTAATCTGTTTGATCAGCCTTAACGCTCCAGAAACAGGGAGACCAGCATCTTCTCCCTGCAGCCTAGCCCAAAAGCCTCATGGGAGTTGTAGTCTCTGGAGCCAGATTGTAGCCCAAAGGATCCTTCACGTAATAGTCAGCAGCTCCTGTAGACAGAGGGACCTACCTTTGTTTCCCCCCCCGCCCCCCCCTTCCATCCCTCTGCAACAAAATGATTGAACTTTAGGCTGGTCGCAGAATTGTAATATTTTGTTTTCCTTTGGCTACCCCTTAACTTTAGCAGTGCAGGAGAACTTTGAAAGAGTTAGCAAAGGTGGGAAAAGTTAAGAACCTACCTTACTCTGGACTTTGTTCACTTTATTGAACTTGAGGCCAAAAGCAAAGGAGAGGGGAAAATCCAGTAACTAAAAACCAAGCCCCAAAATAGTTTGGCTTCCAAAATCAGAATGAAATTTTTAAATAAACTTTGCAAATATGATGCCCTTTATTTTTCCTGGTGAAAAAGAATAGAGGGTCACTCTAGACAAGTGCATTGGGGAGGCTAAGAAGGGTCCTTGGGCACTGGGCTAAGAAGGGAGAGTTGATGGATCATTAGTGAGGTGGATTCTAGGAGGGAAGAGCTTAGACATGAAGGGTTACTGCGCAATGGGAGAGTATGTAGCAGCCCTCTGTTTAC
Organism: Carettochelys insculpta; assembly: GCF_033958435.1. Classification (NCBI taxonomy): domain Eukaryota; kingdom Metazoa; phylum Chordata; order Testudines; family Carettochelyidae; genus Carettochelys; species Carettochelys insculpta. Next base: position 44,973,700 of record NC_134147.1, on the reverse strand, counting down.
AGGTGTATTACAACTTGTTGCTAAAGGGAAGTTGTACGGGGAAGAATTGCATCTTAAGTGCAACTCCTTTTGCTTCCTATCTATGAAACGTTGCTGACGTAAAGTCACTCACTGAGACTTGCCCTCTGTTTGTGTCCATTCCCTCACCAGCTCACAGCTCTTGGGGCGAGTGCCATGCTGTCGCTGCCACCAACGTGCAGGGTGAACACTGTCATTGCAGTCCTAGAACAGCTTATAGCTGTACAGCTATTTCCCAGGACCCGCTCTCTAGAGTCGCCTTTCTCTGCAGCTCTTCTATGTACCATCCACCCTCTGTCTCGTCACAAAGCTCACTGCAGCTAACCGCCGAAATTTCCCCTCTTTCAATGGGCCAGCTCTTGAGCTGGCGTGCAGAAGCCTCATGCCTTCCTGTGACGCAGCTGTGCCAATTTACTGGCTTAACGTCTTCAGACTACAATGTCTTTGTGCCACTTCCTGCGCTGTCTAGTTTTATGCAAACCTGAGCACAATCAAGTTGTGCTGTTTATCTAGTGAGGTCTAGCAACCAGATGTGGTTGAGTCTTACTGGGGAAGAGTAATTTGGAAGCTAAGGCATGTGCTGGAATACTTTCGTTTGCTGCTCATTGACAATATAGACTTTCCAGGCATCTGCCCATCACAGAATCTCTTCACTGACTATTCAAGATACTCATGAAGCTGATTACAGCCAGAGGTTATTAGTCATGGACTGAACTTCAGTTTCTCCTATTGCCCCTCCCTCTCTGTGGATGGCATGATAAATCAAACTTCGACATGTCAATTCCAGCTAGGCAATTATTACAGCTGGAATTGCATATCTAAGATCGATTGTCAGGACTAGCGTAGAACTGCCCTAAGAGGCTTGGGAAAGGTCTACAAGACATGGGACTCCTATTCATAGATTCCAAAATGAGAACATACTATTGTAGCGCGATATCCTGGAGAACACAAGCCATACAATTTCCTCGCAATAATTCCTACAGCAGATCATTTAGGAAAACATCCCATCTGAAAAGGACAATGCTGCAATGTGGAGGTTTCAACTATGAAGCCTGTACAAAAAGTTTGGTTCGGTTACCCAAGGGGCAAAAAAACTGCTGTGCATAATGTCATCCTGGTAGTAAAGACATTGTGAAGTTTCGACAGCTGGTAACATTCCTTCTCAGAAATGGAAGCAGTAGATTTTACAGTGGCTACGTGCTTGATCACTAGGTGAGGGGTCTCAGCTGAACTACACCCGAATCTAAAGACAGGGAAACAAGGTGGACAGCAAATTAATTTCTGAATGTTTTGGTGGCTAATTTTTTTTTTTTTAATCTGTGCTTAATGACAGGAGGTCAATGGAATCTATATTGCTCTTTCTGTAGCTCAGAGACCATCCCTTAACATGCAAGCTGCAATGCTGCTTGCTGACAGGAGGAACGATTGATTTGAAATGTGTGATGGATATCATTCGAGGTTCGTCTCAGTTTTCTTAATTAGAATAGCACCAAACGGGAAACTAGTGTCCTAATTCTCAGTGAAAAGTCCAAAGTATCAACAATTCTAAAATGTCAGTGACTGAATGCCAGACTAAAGTATAAAGGTTATCTGCTTCTTGGATGAGTAATGGCACTTCACCTGCAACATTTCTAGGGGTATTCTGTTGCGCTTGTCTCCTGCCAGAACGCCCTTTCTTCAACTTTTTATTAACTCAGGAGCTATTATTCAGAGCTCAAGCAGCTGTCCAAAAGCACCGCTGCCAAGCTCAGCCTCTCTCTCCACTAAGAGCTTTGCAGTGCTGCTAGCTTTTGGAGGCAAAGCTTATTTTTGACTCAGGCAGTAAGTAGTTGCTTCACTGAGGCTTGATCCACATTAGAAGATTAGGTAGGTTGAATTTCTAAGGAAACAGTCCACACTACAGGGTCCATTCCATCAACTTTAAGGGCGCCTACGGCTGACTTTGGTACTCCTGATTTTTACGAGGCGTAACTCCAGATTCGAACTTGTATGCTCGACCTTAGGGTAGTGCCGACGGAGCGTTGTGAAATTTGACATTCTTGGCCGCCACTTTCAGCTCCGCTGCTCTCCAGGTGTGCAGGAAGCAGCCCAGGAAAATGTGAATTTCATTTCCTGGTTGGCCAGTATGGTGAGAAGAGTAGGCGGCGCACCTCAGGAGCACAGCTGGCCATGAAGTCCCAGGGGCGCAAACAAGCTCCAGCATGGAGCATGCAGGAGATCCAGGACCTCACTGCTGTGTGGGAGGATGAATCTGGGCTGGGAAAACTATGAAGCAGCAAAAGAAACACAGGCGTATATGGCAAAATCTCACAGAGCATGGAGGGAAAAGAACACACCAGGGACGCCCAGTAGCGTCCTGTGAAAATAGAGGAGCTCAGGCAGGTGTACCATAAAACAAAGGAAGACTCAGGTGCTGCCCAGCTGTTTAGCAGAGCGCCTACAGTTGGCAGCATGTGTTTCTATTGGTGGTGCAAAGCTGCATGTGCCTTGGTGCACATAACAAAACTTTATTCCAGACGTGGATGGAAAAATGAGAGAGAACAGTAGTCAGGACCGTGGGAAATCATCCCAGTCCTTCTTATGGGAGCGCTGGTCTCACAGCTCTGCTAACTGAAATCCACATGACAGCAGCTGCACAGCACAAGGGCAGTCTTGGACGTGTTTCACATGGCACCACGGAACTCACGCTCACTTTCACTTAGCGCTGCTTCCCCCGGTCTGCTCTGGCTGCCACAGGCGGGGCGGGGGGGGGGGGGGCTGCCTGACTGAATCTGACTGGCCTTGTGACCCAATACACAAGATCATGGTGCCACTGAGTTTGGAGGCTCTCTCAGATGGGGAGCCTTCCCCTTTTGCCCTCCCTCCCCTGCCCCCTACGCAGCCCTGCTCCTAGCAATGGTCCACAATGCATGTAACAGATGGCTGCAGACACCGCTAGCGCAGTATGGGTAGCAGCAGATTAAAATCTCCACCTCTCACCATTGTGAATCAGATCGGACCTGGAGAGACAGACATTTGGAATGAGAGGGCTGGTATGTCCTCAGGCCCACTGGATGCTTTTCCATAGGATAATGTTTAATAAGACAAATGCAAAATTCTTCACTTAGGAAGGAACAATCAGTTTCACAAATACACAGTGGGAAATGACTGCCCAGAAAGGAGTCTCCACAAAGGGATCTTGGGGTCACAGTGGACCACAAGCTAAACACGAACCAACAGTCCAGAGAAGAGCAACAGAAATGACTAGAGGTCTAGAGAGCATGAGCTCTGAGGGAAGACCGAAATAATTGGGTTTGTTTAGTTTGGACAGGAGACGGGACTTGATAGCAGCCTTCAAACACCTTCAAGGTTGTTATGAGGAGGAAGAAAAGTTATTCTTCTTAATCTCTGATGATAGGACAAGAAGCTGTGGTCTTAAACTGCGGCAAGAGACATTTAGGCTGAACATGAGGAAAAGCTTCCTAACTGTCAGGGTGTTTAATTACTGAAATAAGTTACCTCGGGCAGTTGTAGAATTTCCATCATTGAAGATATTTAAGAACAGACTGAATAAATCTTTAACAGGAGTGACATAGCTGGTGCTTGGCCCTGCCATGAGGGCAGAGGACTGGACTTGAAGACCTTCCGAGGTCCCTTCCAGTTCTGCTATCCCACACTGCCAAAGGATATGAATCTGAAAACAGTTGCAGTTCCCATTAAGGAATAATATTCAACTATACAGAAATAATTGCTCTTTGCAAAATATGAGCAACCAGCTTTGTTGATGATAATGGGAAGAAGAAGATGACAATATTGTGTTGACTAGACTTGTTCAGTTCTGCTGTGGAAGTCAAAAAGCAAGAAGGGTTACAGATGCAAGAAATTTTGCACGTTCATGTGAAGAGACTAATTTTCACATTTAATACTCTGTTAAATCAAACGGAAAGCTGATATTTTTCTGTAGGTGTGAAATTAACCTTTCAATAAAGCTAAAAGTTATCCTGAGTATCTTCAAGATGAAGTTTAAAATAGAGCAATTATGAAACTTGCTGAAAGACTGCCAAGATTTCTTGCTGAAGCCTATTGTAAATGGATTATGTTTCCCCAAGTGATTTGCAGCACAATGTAAGTTTAGTTTGTGTTTTAAATCTGCTCTGCTAAAAAATTATTTCCAATTTGAAGGATTCTTTTTTCTACTCAAAAGCTTTTGCCAACTCTGGATCCCCAAAGATAGCAATTTTCTCTGATGGAGTTTGATTTCAATATTTGAGGTAATTATAAAAATTGTTAAAAATTAAAGAGTTATCTAGACAACATACAAAACAATTGCATACCTTTTCTTTCAAAAACTAAGATAACTTTTTGGAAATGTTTCTGTTTTTTGGAATATTGTGAGTGCTTGAAATACAATTTTGTGCCAGTTCAGAATGAAACCTCACACTTCAAAATTTTCAATGATAGAAAATTCCAAACTGCATTTCAGCTCAACTCAAAGTTTTTTTTTAATTTTAACAATAGCAATTATGAAAATCAAAACAACTCAGTTTTTTATTTTAATATAAACAAACTTTTAAAGACTTTAAAAGCAAAATCCACTTTGAAAGAAAAATCATACCCCAAAGCTTGGAAAACACAGCAACAGGCATTTCAATTTTTTCCCTCTTTTTGTTTCTAAAAAAAAAATTAATCTGACTTTGTGAAGTACCTGTATTTCAGTTTTTATGGAACAGCATTTTACAATAGAAAGTTGTTCTATCAATGTTTTTCTGACTCCACTTACCAGAGCTCATTTCAGCCCCTCAGCAGTTAGCTTCACATGACTAGGTCACACAGCTCTTGGTTACTCCCTCTCACTCCATCTTCTCCTTCAATGAAAATGCCATTCCAGTGCCAAACTTCATCCCATGGGGCCTGAGGGGCACCATCCCATTCACCAAGGCTCATCTGAGCCTTAGCTCTGTCTCTGTTGGGTGATGGCTTTCAGCTGTATTCTTATATGATGAGAGGAGACCCATCCTGGGCTACCAAGAGTTGACAGCCAGACATGGGCTCAGGTAGCTACATCCATTGCACCTGTGTTGGGTTTGGTCTTAAAAAGAAGGAAAAATCCAGCAGTTGAGATTGGGAAGGATGCAGTAGCTTGCTAGGGAAGAGGGGACTGAGGCCAAAGAGAGCTGGTTGCTGAAACGTAGGGTTGAGTGGGGAAGATTTGACGGAACCTGAACACTCTGTCTGCAATCAGGGCCTATTAGTTGGTAGCTGAGCCCTGGAACAGGCACTGGATGTATAGGTGGCTGGGTGGAAAATTCCTTTGTCACACCTTTTTGAGTCTTTGTGTTTGAAGTGTTAACCTGCCCAAACAGTGTCTCATCAAGGCCTGGTGCGCCAGTGTAGCACAGCCCCTATTTGCACTCCTAACGTCCTGTGCAATGTGAGGAACTTACACCAGCGCACTGAGGTGGAGAACCAGGTTCACTGTAGTATCATGTGCCTCAATGATGTGGGCTAAATATCCAACGCTGACTGGGAGGAGTAAATGGACCTCATCTTTCCAAGAGCAACACAAGGGTAGATTTTGGCCAAATCATAAAAAAAAAAATATATCCAGTGGGAAACACTATTAATTTTATATCAGAAATAACACAACAACATTTACCAGATGGGCTCATTAGTGTTCCTACCTTCTTGACCAGCAATACAGGAAGTACACTGTGACCCCTTCAGGTTTTACCATTGGCACAGTAGATAGTCTAATGAAGCCAGAAAAGAAACTCAAATATGCCTCTGGTAGATTTCATTTTCCAGTGGATGGCCTGCCCTAGATTCTGACCTGCTGAGGGACAATCTCCACTCATTGAAATATTTGCTTTCCACTGTCAACTCTCTGTAAAACTTTTCCATGAGTGATGTACCTGGATACTCTATTACCAATGTCCAAACAGTTTTGTTAATCTTGCCCACCTAAATCTTGGTTATTGTTGATATAGATACCATATGTACCGTATGACCCTTAATCAAACCTTTTATTTGCAGATAATACAGGCATGATGTCCAGATGTATAGAAACTCTCTTTCTCAGCCTGTGTGCTACATTTTGCAACATTACCTTCAATGCATTTTTAACTTGTGGGGATTTAGTGTTATATGAAAAGCTTGTTTCTGAGACAGAAACATTCTAATAATTATAAATTGGAAGCTTTTTTCCTCAGGAACATTTGTGTATGTGTGAGAGAGAGGCCAGCTGTAAGACTAAGCATGTAAAGGGGTTTTTGCATATGTGAGTTTGTCTTTACACCAGGTCAATAATACCCAAAATAAAGAAGTATCTCTTCTGAAGCTGGGTTTTATTGGTCTTGATTTATGAAGTATTGCTAATGCCAGGATGGTTTTCACAGCAATCACCTTTTGAGGGTTTCAGTTAAAAACCATGCCTTTTTTTTGGCTTGCAATCAATCTCACCCAAATGAGCTAATTAGAGAGAAGAGATGGTGAGATAATACCTTGTATTGGACCAACCTCTGCTGATGAAAGAAACAAGGTTTTGAGCTTCCACAGAGCTCTTCTTCAGGTCCTGGGAAAGGTACTAACGAGTGGATCTAATTAGCTATCACCTGACCCAACTTGTCTCTCGAACATCCATGGGCCAGCACAGTTACAAGTAAATTGCAAACAAATTTGTTAAGTTCATTTACACTGCTAATTTTCTGTGCTGTGTCTAGTGTGTCCATGACACTGCCATAGGGCAGGAAGGAGATAAATATTTGCTAGAAGTGAGGTGGGAAAAATGACAGCTGTGGTGACTAAAATGAATAGGCTCAGAGGGGTAGCTCTGTTACTCTGCAGCTTCACCAAAACCAAAACCAAAACCAATACCAAAAAAAAAACACCAAACATTCCTGTAGCACAGTGTTTCTGAACCAGGGGTATGTGTACCTTTGGTGGTACACCGAGGTCTTCCAGGGAGTACATCAACTCACCTAGGTATTTGCCTAGTTTTACAATAGGCTGCATAAACAACACTTGTAAAGTCAGTACAATCTAAAAGCTCATTCAGAAGATGACTTGTTTCTACTGCATCATATGCCTGATGCTGAAATGTAAGTATGTTATTTCTATTCCTATTCATTTTAAAAGGCAGTAAGTTTTCAGTGATATTTTTGTGTGTTTTTGTGAGTAGTTTTTAAGTGAGGTATAACTTGGTGGGATGCAAAACAAATCTGACTCCTGCAAAGGGTACTGCAATCTGGAAATGTTGAGGGGCATTTGTTTCAAGACCTCAGATCACCCTAGGACCATGTTGCTCAAGTAGAGGTATGCAAGAGAAGTCTGGGGGTACTTATAATTTTTTTAAAGGGGGTACTTTTTAAAATAAAAAGGTTGAGAGACACTGCTGGCTTAGCGATGAACTCCTCTCCTGAACCTCTCTAGAAGATCCTCAGTGCTAAATGGTAGTGTTAAATGTACCAGGCGCAATTTTTCGTATTTGTAAAAAGCATGCATGATGGAAATATTTAATTTTTCTGCCTTATTTCTCCTTTTGGTTGCACCTCTTTGCCCTCAGCAAGTCAAGTAATTTCCCTTTCAGAAAAATAATCACATTGCAGCTTCCTTTTCCCCTGCCCTCAGGCATGTTAACCACTGATTAATCTCAGTTGGTGAGGGTTTCTCCTCCTCCCACACACTGTCGCACAACAGTCATGTAACAGCTTTAAGGGAAGCACTGAGCTAGCAAAGAGAGCGTACTAGAACAAGCATGTCAAACATGCGGCCAATTGCATTTTTTTTGAGGCCTGCAACTACATGTTTATAAAGTAGCTAAGTGTGGCCCTGTGGCTCCTAGTGCCCTGTGGGAGGTGTAGTTTCCAGGCTCTTCTGCTGGTGATTGGCTTCATAGGATGCTGGGAGAGGTTGTTTTTATTTGGGTACTCAGCTTCTTCTGCCCAGCCTGTGGTGTGTCCAACCACAGCAGGCTGCTGTTGCAGTCTAACTGGCAGATTGGTGAGTTTGGACTGGAGAATGCTGTTCAAAACTGTTGGTTGTGGCTCTCTGCCCTGTGGGGGGCTGTTGGGTTAAAAAAAAAAAAAAGGCTGTGGTTGGCAGTAAGTGGGGTTCAGCCTAGCTGACTCCTAAGCAGAGAGGTCCACTCACCCCATGGGGCTCATGTCTCTCCCACCATCCCAGGCAGCAGTGGGGAGGCCTCAGGCCACCTCCACTGGGGTAAGCTCCTACCCTGAAGGAGGGTCTATACCTTGGCACGGGGTCTGGTGTGGGGCCTCATTGTCTGGTTGCAGCCCAGAGGGGTGGGAGCACCGTGCTTCTTTAAGAGGGCCCCTCTACTTGGGGGTGCTGGGTTGCCCCAGGGCTGGGGGTGGGAGGAGTTTCCGCTGGGGCAAGCCCAGCACTTGGGGGCGTCTTGCTGCTCCCAAGCTTTGCGCCTGGCTCTGGCCTCGGGGCCTGCCACCTGCAGGGCTGGGCGGTGCCAGGGGTTTGACCACATCAAAATGGGAATGGGTGTGTGGCGTGTGACAGTCACAGCAGGGGAGAAGGGCCAGCGGGTTTTCCATCTCTTCTGGCGGGAGCTGGTGCCACTTGGTGCTCACCTCTGAGATGGCTTGGGGGCGCGGGTCATTTGAAGGCCAGAAGAAGGATTTGAGGACAAAGTTCTTGTTGAGGCACATACTTCCTGAATGTCCTGCAAATATTTGCTGGAGGGAAGTGGGTGCTACCTGAGGGGTGGTCAGTGGGGTTTTATGATACTGAAGCAGGTTCTTTCAGGGAATCTTAGTTGTCTGGTTTAGAGTGCCGTGTACTACTTTGGTGGCATGTCCTTGTTTGGTGAAAGCAGTTTTTTTGTTAGGGTGTATAGCCCAGACTTTCTTCTCAGTGTATCCTGTGATTCAGGTGCCACTGTTCACAAAAAAGCATAAGCACAAACACTTCCAGTTAAGCAAACTTTGGACAATGTGTGAGTGCAAGAAGTTCAAAAATAAGTGGGGTGTCAAATTTGGCATCAGGCAGCTGGATTTCTTTAACCATTAAGAACCAACAAACAAGCAACTATAAAACAATAAAATTCATATTAAGTATTAAATTCCCAATTAAAATAATGGTTTTATATTCAAACAACCTGAAAAATATTATAAAATATATCCAAAACATAATCTATAAACAGTTGCAACTTTCTGATAGAAGTACCTTGTCTTTGGTGGCCCTGAAAGTGATCAGTTTTCTCTTGTGCGGCCCTTAGAAGGCTTTGAGTTTGACATGCCTATTCTAGAGGCAGTGGGGAATTCTGTTTGATTCTGGATGGCATGCAGACAAGAGTGATGTCAGTACTGGGGAAAGTGTAGGTCCTTTGCTTGGATTCTTCTCTGAGAAGGAGAAAGTTACTATTTTTAAAGCAGAAATAAATCTTCATGGATCACGATTTTTGTGTAGAATAAGTGAACAATCTTGAAGCTTTGCAGGTTGCCTTTTTAAGACTTTTTCAATGTTAAAATATTTTCGATTTCTGGAAGTTTCTGGATCCAACATACAGTTTTGTTCACTAAAATTAATCCTGCAAAACTGGAAAAGTCTTGCTGGGATTGACACACATACCTGCTTGAGCGGTGTGGCTTTCCTCATGGCCAACTAATGACTGGTATTCTGCAGAAGGAGAAAGCTTTGAATTTTTCAGGCAATTTGGGCTGACTTAGCTGTCTCTGATTAATGTAGACCTTGGCGCTATTTCTTTCCTTCCCCTGCCTACGGCTTATGTTAACCCTCTGACATAGTTTGTGCTTTATGATGATCTGGTATCTTATTTGCATTTTGAAAAATATAAACTATTATAGCAAAAGTCTTTTTAAAATATTTATAATCTTGTAAAAGGAACTACTTCCACAAGTTTAATATGGTTTTAAGTTGGTAGTATATCCTCTACTGAGAGACTCAGTTCCCTTCTAATTTCTTTTCTTTTTAGAAGACTTTTTTTAATGATAAAAACATAATCAGAATATTGATATGGCGTATACTTTCATTGGGTCTGTGTAAGCTGAGTATAGAAATATTTCAGGCACTGGGCAGAATTTTGTCTGACTATTTAAATCACTTCTATTAGGTTTGAGTTCCAAATTCTACTGAAATAGAGAGAGTGCTTCCATCCGCTATGGCTGTGTTATACTGCCAAGCCGGCACATCTGGGTAGGAAACCATTTCTCGCTTGCACAAATATCTTTTGAGTTAGATTTTTTTTTTGTCTTTATTTGAGCTGATGAGCTGAAATTTTTGCAAAATCTTTCATGGATTTTTTTTCCAGGTCAGAACAATCAAAAAACTTAATTCTGATCATTTTCACATATTTTGTTTTGATACTAACTTTTCTTCCTTTCACCTTTTTTGTGAAGAAACTAGCTTAAATTTCCAAATGAAAAGTCACTCTGAACTAGAGGCTTTTTTTATTCTGAAATTGCAACATGAGACATTCCAACAATTTTGACACTCTTTCAAGTTCGGAGACACTTTTTTGGTTCTTGACAGATCAGTGTTTTTTCAATTTAAAAAGCTGTGCCCTTTTTCGTCAAATTCCTGACCCCCTCAACCTCAGATATGATCCAGGGAGTCATCTTCATGATGCAGAATTTGTTTACTGTCCTATGAGATCTCTGCTGCAAGCCACAAATTGACTGCTAGTCAATTTCAGCCTTGCAGGCATAGCAAGAACAAGTGGGTGGAAGCTGCAGTTGTAAAAAAAAATAAAACTGGAAACAACAAACATTTGGCCTGAGCGAGAGTAATTAACTTTTACAACAGTTTACCAGACTCTCATGTGGAGTCCTTTAATCAAGACAGGACATTTCTCAAAAGTACATTGTGTACAGTGTTGGTAACTGTGTTAGTCTCAGGATAGCAGTGAGATGTGTCTATAAAATATATGCTCAGTCGAACCACAAGTTATTGTGCTCAGTGGACGGATCTGCAGGTGAAGCTCTACGGCCTCTTCTGGTGACTGCAAATTTATAACATTTGATGTAGCCTCTTTAACATCTTGTGGTAGCCACCTAGGGTGCAGCAGAATGAAAGTCCTGAATCATTTCATGCTTTGCAATGTGCAAGTTATACATCTGGTTGCAGAAATTCTCCACATAACACAAAACCATTCTGCCATGGGAAGGGAACCGTTTCCCTAATAGAAGATGTCACTGCAACAGAGCTTAAATAAATTCCAAATCGTATGTGGGAAGAGAGAATAATGTCTTATAGAACTTTATATGAGGACTACATTTAAAACTTGCAAGAAAAAAGCCTTGAGCTTTAATCAGGCAGTGCATCACTTAGTATGCGACATACAGGTGGGTCTATTGTCCAAGCCTTTACTGACGGGAGGGACTTTACGGCAACTGGGGAAGTGGCATGAAACGAGGCACCACGAAAGGAGGATGGTCCTGAGACAGGAGTGAAAGAGGACAAAGGGGGCACCTAGGCTGGCATTGTCAGAGGCATGGAAGTGACTCAGTGGAGCAGAAGGCTAGATCAGAAATACAGGCTGTGTCAGTCCTGGAAAGCCTTACAGAGGAGGACAAGAAGGCTGAAAGCTGGAGCTGAGTGAACGATTGGTGTTTAGTTTGCTTGTTTGGTGGCCAAACAAAACCTTTGCCATCAACAGCCCACTAAAACTGACGGTCTTAATCCTGCAAGCATAGGGAATCCCTTGTTTGGAGCAGGAGGTCCCCTTCACATCAACAGAGCTCTGTGCTGGAATAATAGTTACTTGTGCAGATCTGTTATCAGAGACACCTGGGTACTTGTCCTGCCATCATTTCCTAATCATCACAGAACACTAGAACTGAAAGGGAACTCAAGAGGTCATCCAGTCCAGTCCCCTGCCCTCACAGCAGGACCAAGTACCATCTAGACCATCCCTGATAGGTGTCTATGTAACCAGCTCTTAAATATCTCCAGTGATGGAGGTTCCACAACTTCCCTAGTCAACTTATTCCAGTGTTTAACCACCCTGACAGTTAGGAAGTTTTCCCTAATGTCCTAACCTAAATGTCCCTTGCTGCAGTTTAAGCCCATTGCTTCTGGTCCTATCCTCAGAAGCCAAGGAAAACAATTTTTCTTCCTCCTCCTTGTAACCCTCTATTAGGTACTTATAAACTGCCATCGTACCTTCATAATCGGAAGAAGTGGGTCTTATCCACAAAAGCTCATGACTTAATACATTTGTTAGCCTTTAAGGTGCTACAGGATTGCCTGTTTGCTCTCATTTTGAACCCCTTAAAACTTTCAGACACTGTTTCTATAAAATGAGGTGAGGACTAAAGTTTACAGCTACAGCTTTTTTCTTATTTTTATCTTCTTAGACAAACATTTTAGCTGGTAGTTATGGTCTGACATCTGCAGTGTGGCAGGCATGGTTGCTAGGCAATGTAGAGGCTGGCAGGCAGCAGAATTGCTTAAGAAGATACCTCAGTGAATTGATAACAAGATTAACAAGTGATCTGAAGTGGTCTGCAATCAGCTTGCTACTGAAATGGCCTAACCATCCTGGGCTCTCCAAGTGTGAACATCAACAAAGCCTGGAAGTGGGATTACCAGAAATGAATGCCTTAGGCTCGCATCCTAGAGGCAGATCCCAGGGAATATTCACCCCAATCTCCACAGTGGGCTTGCCCAAGTCAGGACTGGCAAATGCTGCTTAGGTAGCAGTCAGTAATTCCACAACCCCTTCCCATCCGGTCCGCTCCACAGTTCATTCACATATATCACATTGCAGTGGCCCTCCACAATGTACATTGGCCAAACCGCACAATCATTTCAGCAAAGAACGGATGGACCCAAATCAGACATTAGGAATCTGAATTCACATAAACCTGTCAGTGAGCGTTTCAGTCTAGCAGGTCATAGCATCCAAAACTGAAGTCTGCACTCTAAACCAAACAGACTTTAACACCAGATTATGAAGGGAGACATCTGAATTGGAGTTAATTCTCACATTTGATACTTATCACCTTGGACTCAACAGAGGTATCAAATACCTTAAGCATTACAAGGACAGTTTCCCCACCTTTAATATTCGCAGTGATCTTCATAGACACTTGCAGAAACTATTTTTCTTCCCCTCTCCTCCCCCACTCCTTCAGTCCTATGTAGCTGATCTGTCAGTTTTCTTTTCTTTTTTCCACCCCATCTTTCTGTTAAATGATAACTGAGACCAAGAGATTTTATCAAGGTTTTGCAGCATAGAAGAAGTGGGTCTGTCCCATGAATGCTCATCACCTCATAAATTTACATTGCTAGTCTTTAAAGTGTTACAGAGCTGCTCTTTTTTTATTCTGGGAAGATACAGATGAACACAGGAAGCTCTGAAAATGTTCCAGAGTAATTTAATCTCTGCAGTGATGCATTTTTAAAACCACTGATATTCTTTCATTCCTCCTTTCTTTACACTTGTCATTCAGCAGTTTGATTCTGCATATATTCAGGTTTGAAAGTTTCTGTGATTCGAGTCATTTGTAACAAAAGCATTATGGGATTTTGTGTTAGAAAGTAAGTAATAAAACTAGTGAAAGTTTTTACTGATTTTTATATCTTCAAACAACTTTAAAACTTTGAATATATTCCCTTTCTTTCAGGGCTCAAGTAGTAACTATCTATATGAAATCTCCACTGTTACTTGTGGCCCATTTGTGGATTTGCATAGTCTAAATATTACCTGAATAGTAAAGCTTGCTCTGTGATTTAACAATGTGAACTTTTAAGGAAGCACTAAGTATTTCTTACTATGCTACCATTTGAGGCTCTAGAGGACTTTTAACTACAGTGCATTAGGGGTTGTTCACTTACGGTGTTTCATGAACTCGAATGCCACCTTGTGGATGAGATGACCAGTGCTTTAGAATTGCACTAACTTGTAATTGGCTGCAGCCTTTAACTGAAGAATTTCTTTTGGACTATTCACATATATCAAAGGTTGCGAAATGTGGCCCTGTGTTCGAATGTGCTCCAAATGGAGCCTCGCCAACTTTAGTCAAGCCGGAAGGCCATACTGTGAGAACGACTTCTGCTTTAGATCGCCCCTTCCATTTGTTTTCTTTTTCCTGCGTTATTTCTGAAAAGGAAGACCGGAGGGTCCAATTTTGGGCTGCTTTGTCACCACGGCCAGAGCAAAGTTCGTTCCATAAAGTCAGGGCAGGTTTTCAGTGTTAGCTGAGTTTGTTGCTGTTTAGGGGTTTACACCAGTGCTCCCCCAGCTTTTTCTGTCATGTCTCCCATTACCTGTCCAGGCTCCCCATAAGCCACAGTCAGGAATAGGGCCTCCCAGGGGGTGGGGCCAGAGAAAAGCCAGGAGCAGAGATGGGCTGGGTGGCACTCACTTTTTGCTCACTATGGGGGCTAGCTCGGGCTCTGCTGACCATTTCTCCATAATCCCCTTGGGGCGTGCCCCTACCATTTGTGGGACCTCTGGTTTACACCAAGGGAATTTTCAAGCGCTTGTATGTGGCCACAGCTCTGACTTGCATTGGCACCGATTCTTGTCTCACCTGCATCATTGTAAACAGGAACAGGATTGGGCTCCCCTTTCTTTCAAGGGAATCATACAAATGTAAACACCAACTGTCCTGAATCCATCGTTCCTCTCACGATCATTCTGCCCAAACAAGTACTGAGGGTGTTCGTTGAAATTTCTCCAAAGCTTATAAAAAAGCAAGGCACAAACCAGGAGTACGCACATAGACACGCAAAGGGCTTCAGCTGTAGTCAGGGGGTTTAGGCCAGACATCAGGGAAAAACTTCATAACTGTAGATAAGCACTGGTACAAATTACCTGGAGAAGCTGGGGAATCTCCATCACTTTTTAAAGAACAAATTAGGAAAACACCTGTCAAGCATGGGCTAGGATAGTACTTAAGCCTGCCTGAGCGCAGAAGACTGAATTGGACAACATTTTGAGGTCCCTTTCCTATATTTCTGTGAAAAATTAAACTATTCCACAGCGCAGAAAGCAGCAAACTAGTTTTAATGTTTGAGTTAAAGCTGAATTATCAACATCTAATGACTGCAATTTATAATAAGGAACCTGTTTGCATTTTAAATATATAATTAAGTACCACATCGCTGGGTAGCCTTCTGGTGAAGAACAGGAGGGTTTTGTTTGGCAATCTTAGAGAAAATTATTCTCAATAAGACTCTGATCGTGTCAGTCTGCTTGCCAGAGAAATGCCCAGTCTTTAAACCAATGCACAAATAATCAGCCATTCAGTGGGTTCTGGTCTGATATTGCATCTCTCTCAGTAAGAAAGAAACTGCCTGGACAGATCCCCATCTTGTGAAACCTGGCACAGCTCCACTGAAATCAGTTGATACTAGCCAAGGATCTGACCAAAGAAATATGAAGGATCAGCTTCTCTTCTCCCACTGCCAAGGAGGAGATTGGTGGAAGTAAGCTGGGTTTCTCTCCAGCATTCAGTGGTCTGTCTATCTTGCAGTGTCCTGGGAGAGAACTGCTGGAAGGGTTTTCTTTATTTCTGCTATTGCTACCCGAAGTAGAGAGCAAAATCCTAAACTTGTTGGGCTAAATCCTACAGTCCTTGCCCCAGTTGCACAGGGGTAAGGCAACAGTGGCTCTCAAGATTTGGCTATTTACTTTGGAGAATGTGTGTCCTACAGGTCAGAGCACTAGACTAGGACTCTAAAATCCTTGGATCCTTCTCAGCTCTTCCCAATCTTATGGGTGACCTTCAACACGTCACTTTTGCCCCCTCTGTTGCTCAGTTTCCCCATCTGTAAAGTGGGGTGATGATCTGACTATAGGTGCTGACTTTTCATTTTGTTGAGGGGTGCTCAACTCCCAAACTCTACTCCAGGCCCCACCCCACTCCATCCCAGCTCTCACCCTGCCTCTTCCCACTGCTGCTGCACCCCTCCCCAATCTGAGCATGCCCCGTCCCTGTGCCTCCTCCTCCCTCCTGGAGCTGGACTGCCTCAGGTCTGGTGTTCACAGCACTCCAGAAGTGCTGGGAGGAGGAGGTAATACTGGGGCCATGGGCCTGCAAAAAGTAACAGAGGATGCGGGTGAAGCTTGATACCATTGGGTTCTCTGCACCCGCTAATTTTCCCCATGGGTGCTCCAGCCCTGTCGCTGACATGGAATTGTCCCCTATAATAATGACTTCCTCTGCAGGGTGCATTGGAATCTACTGTTCAGTGCTGAATAGGAGGTAGGCATTGGTCAGCCATATCTTTTAAACATCCATAACAGTAGGACATTATCAACCATCGCTCTATTCCTGAGCAAGTATTGCACTGACAAACCCATTTCAGAGACATCACTTTAGTGTATTGTCATTTCTTCCTCAAAACGGTTGCTGTGAATTATCTTCTTCTTCTGGCTCCTTGGCTGTGATCCTCTACAACAGTCCTTCACCTAAGTGCAGTACAAATGACATGAGCCCAGCTGAGAATTCAGTGTCCCATTCTCTCTGAATTCCTCAAGAGTATATTTTTTTTTCTAGCTGAAAGAGGCCTCCAGAAGGAGAGACAGGGCCCACTGCAGGCCAGGAATGAGAATGTGTGTGTGTGAGAGAGAGAGAGAGAGAGAGAGAGTCCACCTGCACACGTTTGTTTGTAAAAGTGGAATGCAATTTTTTAAAATATAAATGAATTCAAAATAGTCATGTATCGAGTGTGCATAGTGAGGTTAATGAAAAATTTGGAAATGGTGATTTTGTTACAACATACTAAAACTTTATACAGCAATAAAGGTTTGATAGAAATTACCTTCTGGGATCTTGCTGTAATATTGTAAGTGGAAAAACAATTTTCTAAAATACTCATCCCCTCCCTTTCCTGTTGGTAGTGGCCAAGGGCATGCTGGGAAATATAGTCCCTTTTCCTTCCTGAGCTGGGCAAGGAACAGTAGCTCCCAGGGTTCTGTGGGTTCCCCCATCATGCACTACACATTGCCCCCCTGCACAGCACAGCAGAGTAGAAGGGAGAGAAATTGGACGGGGGGGGGAGGGGTTCATCTGCACCTTTTGCATTCCCTCCCACCCCACTTAGGACCTGCACTGTATGTCACTTGCAAACAGGGAGGTATGGAAAAAGGAGATACTGCAGAAGGCATCTATGGATTCCCTTGTCAGGCCTAGGCACTAATGCTTGGAATCCTGGACTGTGAGCCCCGCTGCAATTCATGCAGCTGGCTATGGGAGCCCTGAGAGTGGTTTGACAGGCTTGGGCTCTGAGCATATATTTATAAAAGAGAGTAGCTGAAGATACATTGTGCTATTAATATGCTCTGTTTTTCAGAAAGTGCAATTACTGCACCAACCGACAATACTTACAATATAGGTTTAGCAGCATTGCTTCATAAAAATTGAATCCATGGCTAAGATTCAGGTAGCACATCTGCATGTGTGCTAGCAGGGAGCTGCCTGGGGAGAAAGGGCTGGCTGGAGGTGGTCATGCTTTGGGGAATGGGTTGAGAGGGTGGAGGTGATCTTTGGTCTGGGGGTTGTCCAAGGAGTCGTGGAGCAAGGGAAGAGCTGCCAGAATAAAGCATGTGATCTTACGATGGTAATTTGGATGCAGAATGGGCTGGCCAGGACGGCAGTGGACAATAGACAGCCTGCATTCTGGCACAGAGATTTAGAACTGCCTCGTGGAAGTCAGTGTGAGAGGGTCCAGCCAGTGAACCAAATGAAGTGAGATGGGGCTAGGTTCAGTAGCTTCTTTCAGCGCCTTTTGTCCGGGAGCCTCGCCCACTTTTGCAATACCAGCCCAGAGTTCGACTTGTGTGGTTATTGGGTTTCCTTTAAAAACCAGTAAAATAAAACTATAGTCTCAGATGGTGCAAAGTGTGTCAGCCTCCCTGAGTCAGCTGTACCAAGTACCCTCAGTGTTGTTACCGTGTACAGGACTCCCTTGATCTGGGTAGCAGGTGGGGTCATCTGTAGCCTTGGACCTACCAGCATTTCCCTCCAGCAGGCAGAGCTGTGCTCTACCTGGCTCAGCCCAAAGGAGATGAGGTATGGATCAGGCTGGAAAAACCAGCAAGATGCCCTCTTGATGCCATTGGGCTTCTCTGGCCTGGCGCTCAGTACAAAGTAAAACTGTCATCAAAGTGGCATCACAGTGAGCCTGTGAGGGGCTCCCAGCCCCATCTTGCTGCCTAGTTGGACTCCTGCTGGACACAGGTCTTTTTAGAGACTCACAGGAAAAGGAGTTGGCATCAAGATCTGTTCCCAGGCAAGCAGTCCATGGTCACTGCTGTCCCATCTCCTGTCCCTGCCTGTCTCTCCTGCTTCCCCTCTTTCCCTGACCACTTCCTTACATGCAGCACTTTCACAGAGCATTCCCATGTGAGAGATTATGCTCCATTGGAGAAACAAGAGTTACTTGCTCCTCTGTTCATCTCAGCAATGGGCCATAGCCCCCAGAGAAGAACCCAGGGGTTCTCCCACTCCTTTGAGGTGCAGAAGCACTGTGTTCAATTTGACCTGGATGTTGACAGGATCTTTTGGGATTGATGAGAGCAACATGTCTAGCCCCAAGACTTCGCCACCTAGAGAAATGCTCAACGAGTGCTGCACCTTATCAGGCATGCTCCTGGGACTAGCCAGAAGCTACATAGAATTGTAGAAGATTCGGGTTGGAGGAGCTCCTAGGATTTCATCTGTAGTTGTCTATAGCCCCCAGGGAAGAAACCTGGGTTTTTTTTAGCTACTTGAAGGTGGAGGAAAACTGTTCAATTTACCTTATACACCCAAGTAATTGCTGGTCATTGGCTTCAAGCAGGAAAAAAGTGACTGTGACACTTAGCCTCTATATTGTATGGAAATATGTCTTTGAATGAATGTGCATAATTCAAATATACTTTGTGCAAAACTGGTCAAGTAACCTGTCATTCACGATCCTGTGATCCCCCTGGATGTGCACAATCTATTTGTCATGTGGTGTTCTTGTATGTGAAGTTAGACATCTGAAGTATAAACCTGCTTATTAGCCTAGAATTTCTAATGAGCCATTAATGGTACTTAAGGGGCTTAATGGCCTGGTGCTCGAAACAATGATCTATAAATGGGTTTGTTTCTCCTGTAAACTCAAACTGTGGTTCGGCCTACAAAGATATATGACCATGCTGCTCTATGATGGAATCCATTTTGGATCTGGTATTTTCCCGTGAGGAAGGGGAGGGGTAAATAATGGGTTCCAGCACTGGGAAAATTCTATGTAAGAAATGGGAAGCAATTGACATTGTCTTCCCCTAGCCTTGGAAATTGCCTTCCCACGCCAAGCAGATGCCCCTGAAAAGTCCTAAAACAAAGAACTCAGAGATAAGAAGCCGTTAGACCAGTAAGGGGCAGCCTAGGCTAGAGAGTGGCCCTCCTCCATCTCAGGGGATCACGAGATTGTCATTAACCAAGATGGTCTCCCATGATAAGGTAGTTGTGCTAACTGCAGTTGCGTGCCTAGAATTTTTGTGGTGTGCTGATTGAACCATATCAGCACCTTGATTGGATGCAGAGGCAGTGCATGGCTCTCATAATATTGAGTGCAATTGCACACTCCTCATTACACATGCCCTGGCTTTGTGTGTGTATCACTTTTGTAATACCAGTAGGAGAAAAACCTATGAGGATGAAAACCAGCAGAATCTGGTAACCCTGTGCATAGGCAACAGTAAGCAAAATGTCTTGTGGGCCACACATGGGACCCCAGTGGGTTGTATACAACCCTGGAATTGCAGGTTGCCTGCCACTGTGTTGAGCCGAAGCCAGAGAAAAGATCAGTTCTGTCTTAAAGTATTTTAACTGAGACAAAGACTAGGGTGAGAATTATGACCTCTAACAATTTCTCTTGCTGCATAAAGCTGAACTGGTGTGTTGTGTTTATTTTGGGTTAGTAACTTGCTTTGCTCTGTATGTTTTCACTTGCAATCACTCAATTCCTACTTTTTATACTTAACAAAAAAAAGTGTTTATTTTAAAGCCCAATGTAAATAATTGTTAGCAGTGGAGGGGGGGCAGCAGTGGGGATCCCCAGCTGTGTATATCTCATTCAGTAACAGACAGAGTCTTAGGTTTCTCTGTGTAAAACTTTATTTGGGGGTTTGGTCCCTTCTGAGAGTTGTTCTCCTGCGTCCTACCAGCTGAGCAGTTTTTGCATTGTATTACTCTGCTGGGAGCAGGGGGCTGGTGCGCCAACTCTGTGCCTTTGCTGGGGGAGACCAGAGCTTCTGGCCCAGCAAGACAGAGGTGGGGAGCCCCAGAGGGCAGCCTAGCTCAGTGGTATGGTCAGCACACCAGGTGGCAGTTTCAAGGAGCCCTCTGAGATTGAACCTATCACAGTAACTTCCCCACCCTTGCTCTATAGAAGCCTCCTTGGAGGAACATGAGGAGGATAAGAAGTTCCCTCGTGGTGTTGTGGAAGCCTTGGGGCCAGTAGACTGTCCCTAGTCAAATCCAGCCTCCATCCAGAGTCAAATTTGCCTTGTATTTGCTTATTCCAAGCAAATCATTGCTGACTGCAAGAGCCTGAACTCAGTGCCTGTCACTGATTTGAATAATGCTATTCAAGAATCTCACATAAGTGAGATCAAAATCACACTTATTGCAACCACATTAGTAGCGCCTCTCGAACATCACACGTGCATTCTTCATGCTTTGTTCAGGCTGACTCTGGCAAAGCTTGTACACGAAGCTGAACTTCCCTGAGTGTCACTCTTCACGCTGGTCAAAGAGAATTGTTTCAAAATCCAATGCTGCTAATGAATTAGTCAGCAGAGAAGAGGTACACTGTAAGAAGGTTGAAATTGGCAATGTATCTTGCGTCATGAGTACCTCTTTCAATTCGTAGCCTCCCGCATTTCTACCTAACTTTATATGTCTAGGAAAATACATTTTTGAAATTCTGTAGAGGGAAAACTAGCAGCTTCCCTTCACCTTTTATTTAGCTTGAGCACACAGCAAAGGAGGTCTAAACTATTGGGGTAAACACAGAAGAGCTGCTCTTATTTAAGACAATGAGAACTTTGCCATTGAAATTAACAGGAACAGAAATGGATCCAACCTGAGCCTCTTCAGTTCATTTTCTCATTATGCATTCTCTGTACAATTTACGTGGCTAATCGCAGTCAGAGCAACAGACAGGTAGCAATTTGAGGATTATATAACTGGACAGTTCCTTGTCTCATTTACATTGATGTATCTATGTAAGCAGTTCATTACGGTCCATTACTGTTGTTTCGCTGTGAAACTGCTATTCTCTCACTTGACTGGCTGCCCAATTCCCCCTCCTCTATTGGATGAGTAATTGTAAAGCAAACAAGCAAAGGAAGGAAACATAACAATAGATAATGGTAGGATAACACATAAATAGGAAGGTAAATTAACTTTCTAACACATCTTGAAATGTCAGGATAAATAGCTACAGAGGGTATTTGTTCACTTTCTTTAGTGTTATTTTCTTTGTGAAACTGATTTAAATAAAATCAACTCAGCTTCTCACAACAGCATATATTTAATATGACCACATGGTGCTTCCATTTATCGTCACTGACGTCACAGGTTGCTAGTAGCTAAGACATGATAAAGGAAACGGGACTGCGAGAAGTGCCTGTTTCTGTATTCATTTCTATAGGTGCATTTTTGACTGCAGATTTTGAAACTGGTGGCCCTCAAATATACTTTATTTTGCTTCCTTGACCATTTAAAGTGTGTCAGAGTTGACCTAGATGTATTTGAGTAGAGCTGATTTATTTTGATGGCCAGCCTAGACGAATTTCAGAAAAAATCATTAAAAGAGAGTGGGACTTTTCAGCTTAAAAAAGAGGAGACTGAGGGGGTAATATGATGGAGGTATATAAAATCATTGAGTGGTGTGGAGAGGGTGAATAAAGAAAAGTTATTTACTTGTTCCCATAATACAAGAATTAGAGGACACCAAATGAAATGAATGGATAGCAGGTTTAAAACTAATAAAAGAATGTTGCTTTTCACGCAGCACGCAGTCAACCTGTGGAACTCCTTGCCAGAGGAAGCTGTGCAGGCTAGGACTATAAGAGAATTCAAAGAAGAGCTAGATAAATTCAGGGAGGTTAGGTCCATGAAAGGGTATTAGTCAGGGGTAGGAATGGTGTCCCTGGCCTCTGTTTGTCAGAGGCTGGAGATAGATGGCAGGAGACAAGTCGATTGATAATTGTCTTTGATCCACCCCCTCGGGGGCACGTGGCACTGGCCACTGTCGGTAGACGGGATGCTGGGTTAGATGGACCTTTTGCCTGACCCAGTAGTGGCCATTCTATGTTCTTATGATTAAGCTGAAATGAATGTTTTTAGTTATTGTTTCATTGGGAGTGAGGGAGTTGACGTCCTAAAAAAAATTGGAGGCTTTTTTGTTGGTGGTGGTGGTGGTGTTTCTTAGTTAAATTGAGCAAAGGGTAGAAATAAAACATTTTGAAACACATGACAATACTTCACTTTTTAAAAATGTCAAAACAAAGGTGTTTGACTTTTGGCAGAAACTTCCAGGAAAAAAGGTGGAAAAAAATCTGCTGAATTCAGCCCAAGTTTGCAAACCATTTGGGTGGACTTCAAACTGCAACTTCCAATAAACGAGCCATTGGCCAAACAAAAAAAGTTGCCCGCCTCTGAGGCTGTGTCTACACTATCCCAAAACTTGAAAATGGCCATGCAAATGGCCATTTCAAAGTTTACTAATGAAGCGCTGAAATACATATTCAGCGCCTCGTTAGAATGCAGGCAGCTGCAGCACTTCGAAATTGCTGTGGCTCGTCCAGACAGGGCTCCTTTTCGAAAGGACCCCGGCAACTTCGAAATCCCGTGATTCATATCAGCAGATAGGAATAAGGGGATTTCGAAGTTGCCGGGGTCTTTTCAAAGAGGACCCCGTCTGGACGAGCCAAGCGGTGGCGAAACATGGCAATTTTGAAGTGCCACGGCCACCCATATTCTAATGAAGCGCTTAATATGTATTTCAGTGCTTCATTAGTAAACTTCGAAATCTCCATTTGCATGGCCATTTCAAAGTTTTGGGATAGTGTAGACGTAACCTATGTGCACCATAGTTATTGAGTTATTTTTTTAAACAAGAAAGACATGCTTCCCCTTAAGTTGTCACTTTGGGAATTCTAACAAGTGGAAATACTACTGGGTTAGCTTTAACAATAACCAGCTTTCCGGCTACACACTTGGGAAGAGCAATGGTGGCTGTGGTGATAACTCCTGTATGTTCTGGAGTGTGTTTGGCTGAAAGCATTGGCTTTGCTCGAGTTAAATTAAGCAAAGCTAGAAAACCTACAACCAAAGACTACAGCTGCTTAGCAATTTCCTGGGGACAAACTGCAGTAAACCAGGGCCTGAGTTTAGTGCTAGCTTTCCTGAGGTGAAGGAGAACTTACAGCACTGGCTCAAGATCTTTAAACAGGGAGCCTACATCGGGGCTCAGAGGCCTGGATGCTCAAAGGGTCTTGCATGTTGCAGTGCTCACACCAGAAAATCACAGGACCCAGACTCCAGTTCACAAAGTCTGGATTAAGCACCCAGGCTCTTTAGCCAATAAAAAGGGAGAAAAGCCAGTGAAACCCACCGACCTACTGGGTGTGGTTCACTGTCCCACGTAGAGAGCGAGTGTCTCTCCTCTACAGCCTTAGGTGTTAGATGACTTGCTTTTAGCTCAAGCAGTAAAGACTTAGGCACTAAGTTCCCTGGTTTGGTTCCGCCTCTCGGCAGCTACACCCACGTACCCAGTGGGGAGCTCGCCAGTAAGCGATGCTGATGAGATATTTGCTGAGTCCTGTCACTGAGCTGGAGGCTTCTGTGCAGCCTGGGCTGAGGCACCTCTCTGCACTTACCATTCTCCCCTGTGAGCCTCTTCAACATCCACATAACACCAGGAGCAGGGGAGGCACATGCCATGAAATTAGAAGCCTTGAGGGTGGGAAAGGCTGGTTGATATTTGTGGGGCCCCCTCAGCTCTGGGGAGGGGCCAAAATGAGGGGTTCAGTGTGGGAGGGGACTGCCAGAAAGCTGGCTGGGGAGAGGGGAGAGCAAGAGCAGGCTGAGGTGCAGAGCTCGATGGGAGTGGGCTAGGGGTGTATAGTCTGGGTTCCTGAGGGGCTCTTACCTGAGTAGCTCCCCAGAAGCCCATGTGGCTCCATGTCCCTTGCTGCTCCCAGTCACTCCCTGTGTTGTTCCTATTGGCTGCAATTCTGGCCAATCAGAATGCCGGGAGAAAAGCAGCTAGATGGCACTTCCCTGCACTGCTGTTTCCTCAGCTGGGGTGGTGGTGGCGGGGGGTGGTTCGCAGGTGACAGGAGCAGTGTGCAGAGCCACTTCTCCCACACCAGGCAGAGCCCATGGGCTGGATCTGGCCCTGGTTTGCCTGACTCTGGCCCAGGAGCCTTGAGGCTTGTTGTGTAGGTGATGCAGCCCTTAGGAACCTAAATGTGTTTTCAAAAGTGCTGGAAACCCAACAGTGTCCACTGACTCTCAGTGAAAGCTGGTTTGTGCTTGTTACTAGGGAATATCTATAAGTCATTGCATGGTGGAGGCGCCCGGTCCAGACAGTAAATGCCCCTCTTCTTTGTGTTCTTTCATTTAGTAGGTCCAGAGCTGGGAAAAAGAACCCATCTGAAAAGTGCTTGACCTTCGCTCCTGCCCTTGAACGTCTCCAAAAGCACCTGATCCTCAGCCTCTTGCGGGTTTGTTTGATCCGTTCCTTGGTTCATTCATCGTGTCCTGCTTTTCCAGTTCATCAGAGCACAAGCCAGCTTGGATGGGGATTCATAGCCTCTAGAAATATGGAGTACTGGGCACTTTTCAGGTGTCCCCCACTCTACTCTACTCTATTCACTAATGACATTGTCAGGTTAAAATAACACTCTCCGTCTCCTTGCTTTTGGCATGACAAAGGGAACAAATAAATCTGGCATCTGGATACCACGGTGATGGGCACAGGGGAAAGCTGAGAGAGGCAGCACAGAAAGCAGACCCAGTCCAAGCAAAACACTTTAATTCTGTATTGGGCCTGAGAGCACAGCATTGGCCAGACCCATATTTGCACAGGGATGCAGCCCTCATGTGAGCTCAGAAGCCACCAGCAGCATCTGGGAGAGCTCTCAACAGCCCTGCCCTCACCCCCATAGTGATTACCATTGTCCTCACCATTTAAAGACGATGCATCCTGCTTGTTGATCGTTATGCACTTGAGAACTATTATGCTGCTTTTCACTTGCCACCCTGTGGAGGTCAAATAAGATGTAACGGTCCCAGCTGTCTTTACAGCCCATGGAAGAGTGGCAGGAGCATGGGTATCTCTTTTTCTGTCCTTAGGCATATGAAGTTTGGTATGCGATTTTGTATTGGATTGTTTTCCTTAATCTTCCCACTCTTCCTTCTTCACTGTGCAACCCCATATATCATTGTTACCCTTTTCTACCTGGTTCTGCGCCAGTGACCAATTTCCTCTCCTATTTAATTCAGTCCATCAAAAGATGCTTCTGACCAGATGTTTATTGCATGCCATTCCCTGTAATTATCACATGTGCCACAAATCAGTTTCCAATTCACACAACAGGCTGCTTTTCATCATACAGTGGAGTCTTAAAATATAGGAGCGTAGAATTTTAAAACCTTGTTAAAGTTGTTCACACACTTGCAGTCTTGGGTCAGGTCTGCACACCATTATTGTAGTGAAATTGCTTCAGAGAGCCATGCAAGTTTGTTTGTTTTGCTTTTTTTTTTTTGCTGGTACTTGTATACCCATATGATTCCTAGTGTGGGCCCAGTTGTACTGGTATAGCGGAGCTGTGCACTGGTATAGGTTTACATTACTAGCTATGAAAGAGCTCTACGAGGTCAGTTAGAGGTATTTGTTTCTAGAATAGACAGGGTCTTAAGAAATGGAAAGACAGCACAGGGAGTGGTGTGAGGTAAAAACTGGCTCTTAGACATGTGCCTTCAGAGAAACTTCTCACATAAGGAAAGGACCTATAGCAATGAAGAGCAAGCTTGGATGATTTCCAAGGGTCTTGCAGACGAATGTTGCATTTTCTGGGAATTAATCGCTGACTGAGGTCTGGTCTACATGACATGGTTAGGTTGACTGAGCTGGAAGGGTCATCACTTAAATTTGGCTCCTGCCGGCATAAGCTTCTCTCTACAGTGACCTAATACCACCATCTTCCCACACAGTGTAGAGTTGTGGTTGATGTAATTAGGTCAACGCAGTGTCAGTGTAAACCCTGTGTTGAATATTTTGATTGTAACTGGCATTCGGCTGTCCCAGAATGTCCCACATGACTATACTGACACTAAAGTCCTGGCGAGGGCACACGCCACCCACATAAGGAGCCAAAAGTGCACAGACACAGGCAATTTTATGATAGCAGCTGAAAGCCAACGTACATTACGTTGACATAATTTTGTGATGTAGCCATGACCTGAGAGGAGCTGGTGCCCTAGAGCAGGGTTGGGTGAAGTGGGGGTGTGAAATTTTATGAGGGGGGCAGAGCATGATCAGCTTCTGGTGTCTGGCTCATCCATCTTATTAAAAATGTTGAAATATGTTAGTGTTTTTATGTCTGAGTAGTCACATGTATATACTGATGAATAAAGTACATACTTATTTTCTTACACGTGCCAGCCGAAACTTCTCTGGTTTGGATTACAGTAGACAGGCTGGGGTAGAGGGCCTGCTAATGGA
Organism: Carettochelys insculpta; assembly: GCF_033958435.1. Taxonomy (NCBI): domain Eukaryota; kingdom Metazoa; phylum Chordata; order Testudines; family Carettochelyidae; genus Carettochelys; species Carettochelys insculpta. The sequence goes on along the minus strand of NC_134147.1, from coordinate 44,946,991 downwards.
AGCGACGTAAAGTGGGCCCAGACATAAAAAGTTTGCTCACCCCTACCTTAGCCTATTAATTGCAGTTGGCCATTTGTCCCTGAGGATCAGCCTGGGCTGAAGTCCTTACTGCTATTATAAAAGTAACAAAGAATATAAGAACAACCTTTGCTGGTGTGGGGATTATGTAGCAGGTGGCATATTATCTGTTAGCATGGACTGGGAACATAACAGTGGCGTAGGATTTCGTTTAGGGATTCATGCCCCAGACAGTAGTACATACACTGGATTGTCAAGTCATTTCTTGCATTGCAGAACTGCTTTCTAAAAATCTAAGAATTTCTCTGTGTACCTTCTTGCATCTGGAATTTGAGTCCTGGGGTCCGGCTCATCTCTCATTTACACAGAGTGTTTGATGCTCTTGAAGGCAATAGCATTACATTGACTTTTCCTGACTTGCCCTGGTGGGAGTGAGCAGAGAATCAGGTCCTTTGTCAGCGTTTTGTGCTGATGAAAACAAGCTGATAAACTTTGCCAACTTGGGGGGAAATCAGCACAAAGAACTTATTTAAATTCACAATCTTGCCTGTTTAGCCAAATAATTGTAGCTGTTTTTTACAGCACTTCCTGGCATCTTAATTATGTAAAGGACGAAAAATAAATTAAAAAAACCCCCAACCTCTCAGATGTGTTGTAACAAATACATTGTACATAACTGCTCTTTATCACAAGACTTCTTTGTCATTATCGGGTTCTGCTAAGACCAGGCTTTTCTAACGCTCTTCACAAGCATATAGGGTCACAAACTGCTCCATTTCTTCTCTTTTCTTGCCATCCTTCTGTACAAATTGGCAGTACAAAAGCCCCAGCTTTTCAGCAGCTAATCACAGCTGCCTGTACCAATCCATGGTTCTGTATTTAGGAAATCATTTGTGAAGGATTTTATTTGATTCACTTTTCATTTGTTTCCCCCGCCCCCCTATAATTTCATAAGATGTGGTGTTCACACAAGCCCAGACTCTGATGTTCACACTGACTAGCACATCACTTTACTTTAGCTTATTATTCCTGGAGACCTGCCTTACACACACAGCTGGGGAGTTTGCCCGAGCGAGGCCTGCTGCAAGGGGCCATTGTCTGAGAACTGAGAAAAGAAGAATACTTGGGTATTTGTCCACTAATTCCAGACACTTCAGCCTATGTGTAACTTACAAAAGCAAGGAACTTACTCAACACTCCTGAAAGCTAGAAGTATCTTATTCTTGTAGCCAATTTAAGATGCCACCTAATATGCATATTCCTATTAGCAAAGGTTTTCTACTTTTGGCCTTTTTAATAGCAAAAATTTACCACGGTAACTTTTCCTTAATTAACATTCTCAAATCAATTCTATTTTAAATTGAATTGGTTTAATTGGATTCATAACGCATGAATCAAAGCAGCATGATACTCACATGGAGGGATGTTGAATTACAGAAGAATACGAATATTTAACATTGAAGCACAATTCTGATTGGGCTGATTATGTGTGTTTCAGTGACTTCCACCAAGTGTATGGAAGGTCAATTAGAGATGAACACAACGCTTCCATAGGATTAGTGGGAAATGTCATTCTGGGCAATTTTTGTTTGCGGATGCTCTGTAAACAATTGTCAACTATTCTTGCAACATAAATAAAGTAGTTGGTGATTGATTAAAAGTTGACACTGCTTTTGAGGGGTGAGGGAAGGACTGTTTTTTGTGGCTGTTTTATGAAATCCAATATTACAAGAAAATATTTGACTTGGAATATTGGCTGACACAAACTTCTATACAACAGCTTAACTTGACTTAGTGTAAAATGACATTTAAACTGAATAGCACATTTTATGTAAGAGCCGTTGGAAAGTCGTTAGCAAACAATCTATTCTGCTAGCCAATAACTTATCTGCTCTGTCTTGTGCCAAAAGGGTGTGCTAATGAAGCTAATTTATTGTATAAAGTACCATATACTGTTTCCCATCTGTACCTATGATGCAACACCATTGTGTTAAACAACTGAAATTTGATTCTTTAAGGCCTGATCCTTTTCCCACAGAGATAAGTTTTACATTATCCTGCTTGCAAATTGCCAAGGCACAAATACTTTTCCTAAAGGCAAGAACACTTTTTAAATGTATTTCCGTGCCGTCTGTGTTCATTTATATTAAAATAGCACAGATCTCTCAATGAAAGTAGTTCAGCATCCCTCAACCAGGTGTCCGTAACGTTGCGTCACAATTGAAGTGGTCCCAAGTTGAATGGATGCCAGCCACGAATGGGACTACTTATAAGCCCATCGTGAAGTGTTGGCAAAACTAGGCCCTTAAGTCCAAACTCTATCTACAGCAGGTACTTTGACTTCTGATCTTAAACTGGCTCCTTGGAAATAACTACGCCTGCCAGTAAGGTGAATCAGCCCTTTTCATCAGTCTTTCATCAGCCCTTTTTCATCTGGGGCTATTCTTACTATGTTGTGTTCACAGCATGCTTAGGGCTCTACAGACTAACAAAGTCTGAAACACATCAGCTCCACAGCTTGCTGTGTGGAGCTTTCAGAGGACACTGAAAACCGAGATCCTATCTGCTTTGCGTGGAGGTTAAAGAGCTTGTGATTATTTTCATAGCTGTGAATATTGTCTTTAACCACCTCTCCATTGTCAAGTAGTTCTACCTCAACTGTACCTACTGCATTTCAGTAAAGCTATTTATAGGTGTACAGACTGTGAGCCCATGCAGATTAACTTAAGTGTTTGCTGGTAATTAGTTCTATTGATCTCAAAGGGATCAGCTGCGGATACCCTAAGGATATAGGTAAATGTTGCAGGATCAGGGCCACAGTATGTAAAGTGCCCTGAAAAAATTAAATATTACTATAATTCTTTAACCATTCTGCCTTTTATTCACACTGAAAGCCAGTCCAGGTTGAACCTCTTTAATCTGGGACACTTTCATCTGGCAACATCCGTAATCCAGTATGATTTTAGTTAGCCAAGCAACCCCGTTTCCCATGGTCCCATAAAGTTTTTGTTTACAGCCACCTGTCCTGGCTCTCCATGTTCTGTGCTGTTGTTTAGCTGTAATTTACCCCTAAATGTCTTCTAAGAGGCCGGTAAGTGGTGGAAGTATTGGTGATGTGCTAGGTGATATTGCCCTACCATGGTTCGGCATATTCTCTCATTCAGCACTGGTCAGGTCTGGATGGTGCTGGATTAGAGAGGTTCAATCTGTACAGTGCTGACTTCCAGTCAGAAGAATATGCATTAAAGGTAGGAAAGCAGAATCAGAATACAGGTCTTATGCACAATTCCAATTAAAGCTTGTGTAGCCTTTTCGGAGCAGGACCAAACTAAAGTACCAGTTTCTGACATAACATGTAAGACAACTAAATATTCCTCCATATGTTGGAAGAAAACACCCAGGGACAGCAGGCGAGAATGGAAAAAATATGGCAATGTTAAGCTCTACTGCCACCTGCTGGCAAACCAGAGAACAGTGATGCTGACTGCTACCCTAGGGATTGGGCCAGTCACTGTGTTTTCGCGTTGTGTGAAATGTTCACATTCAGCTTCTGCTTCGACTGCTCTTCTGTGTTGTGGCTTGACGCATATTGCATGTGCACATGCAGAGTAGGCAGCTAAACAAGTAGCTGCTCTTTGCCAATGTTCCTTGCTTCTCACATCAGCTATTCTCCTTGCTAGCCAGCCCAACGTCCCAGCAACTTCATTTTAGACATCTTCAGGAGGAAGGTCTGTGGCCTGCAGGATGGTGGTGGAGGTACATATGCGGGGGGAGTTAGGGCCCATACTGGAGACTTTGCAATTGCTTCTCTGTGGATGTTTAATTTTGTTACTCCTTTACAATAGCTCAGTGGTTTGAGCATTGGCCTGCTAAATCCAGCGTTGTGAGCGCAATCCCTGAGGAGGCCATTTAGGGATTGGGGCAAACAGATGACAGGGTTGGTGCTTGGCCCTGCCAAGAGGGTACAGGACTGGACTAGATGACCTCCCAAGGCCCCTTCCAGTTCTAGGAGATGGGTGTGTAATATTCTTACTGGAAACAAATCTTCCCGAAGGTGCTTAAGGACTTCCTGCCCCAGGCAACTGAACTGCAAGGATCACAGATCATTGTTGAAAACCGAGGTCCAGAGCCTTAGCTGGTGTAAATCAGCATTATATAATGTTGGCAGCACTCAAGATATTCATCTCAAGTCTTGGGATACTTGTGCTCAACCCTCATGGAAGGGCAAATCTGCTCAGCTCATTTGGTGTCACTGAGGCTGCAGCAACAGCCACGGCCTCAGGATTAGTCCCTCAAGGCCATGTGCGCCTCAGGCCAGGTCTATGCTACAAAGGAAATATGATTTAAGACACACATCTCCAGCTACGACAATTGCATAGCTGGAGTCCATTTACCTTAAGTTGAATTTCCGGCACAGCCCAACTGCAAGAGGTCAATGGGAAAGGCTCTCCAATTGATTTCCCTTACTCCTTTGCAACTGCAAGGAGTACCAAGTGGACAGGAGAGCTCTCAATGTTCAATTTAACACGACCCTGCTAGATGTGCTAAATCAAACCCTGGGAGCTGTGCTGTGCTACCCTCTCACAGGCCTGCTGCTGTGGGGAGCAGCCTCACTGGTGGGGGGGGGGTCTCCTGGAGAACATGGGGGGAAGGAGATGGGAGGGGGGCAGGGGACTCCCTCCTGGGGCCCAGGAGGAGGAGAAATGCATGCAAGTGAAACCGTGTAATACAAACCCATTTACAAGAAAGCAAAGTGCAAACATCTTTCAACTATTTACATTGGTAGGGGCCTGGGACAGGTGGAAGGGCATCAGTCCACGGAGGAGGTGGGGAGGAGGGACCCTCAGGATCCCCTCCTGCTATGGGTTTGGGGCCCCAGTTGGGGCCGGGAGCAGGGGGAGGTATGGAGGTGGTGGGGCTGCAGTGGGGAATGGGTTGGAATGGGTAGCAGAGGGGTGGGGACAGCCATGGTCTTCAGCCATTGCAGGAGGTCCATGATTCCCTGCAGGATGGCCAGTGGCAGAGGCAGCAGCCAGGCCATCATGTTCTGCCAGGTGCCAGTGGGGGCATCAAAGCGGGACATGAGTTGGTCCCAGGCCTGTGACCTGTGACAGCCACCCCCAGTTGCCCTACACCCACCACAGGAGCTCTCTCCTCCTCCAGACCCTCTGGAGGTCCTCCTGCACCTGGTGATGGCCCCTCTGGCTGCAGGCCCGTCCTCATGCTCAGGTGGGGCTGGCCCTCACCCGGTGGGGAGGTGGGGCTGGCCCGGCCCTTGGATGGTGCAGGTCCAGCTGTAATGAAGGAGGAGAACCAGTGAGTCATTCATGCAACACAGTCCTTATGGCCCTGCCCCAACCATGAGCAGCAACCAACTCCCCCTGGGCCAAGGGAGGGGAACATCCTGGGAGCAAAGCCATGTGTGACCTTTACAAGGGGCCCTGCCGCACGGGGACTCCACAGTGCCTCTGGGACCATGCTGACCGGTGTGCCTGCTCCCATCCCTGGGGAACGGGCTAGCAGCCAAGGGGGTGTCCAGCCACAGAGGGCTCCCTTCATGGATGGTAGATGAGCCAGAAGCAGCCTAGCCTTCCTCGGGCCCCTACACATCACTGTGGCTCACAGCGCTGTCCATGTCAGTGGGTACTACCTCTCACATGTGGGCATGCCTGTGTGCTGGGAGCCACACTCCTCAGGGTGTCTAGACTTGTGGCTAGCCTGCTTCTGGCTGTGGCAGGTGCTGGCGCACACACCTCCCCTGGGCCTGGAGCTTGTCTGGTGGCCTGTGAGGCTGTGTCTGGGGCTGCCTGCTGGGTCCAGGTGGCACGCTTTACCTTGCACGTGGCTCCCCGTGCTGGGACTACAGCACAGGGTCCCACCCGAGCTGGCTGGCCAATGCTTACTGCACACCCCATCTGCGCCTGCCTCCCACTCCGGGGGGGTGTGTGTGCGTGTGAGACATGTGGGCTACTTACCAGAGGGACCTTTGCCCAGCTCCAAGGATGCCCTGGAGGTGGCCTGGTGGTGGGGGGCCAACTCAAGGGCAATCATGAGGGTGCTGCTGCTGGCCTCCAACTCTCTCTGGCTCTGGCAGGGGTTGGGTCGCAGATGTTGCTGGCTCTTCCGGCAGCGGGAGGTGGGGGACCTCCAGCACTGTGTCGACGTGGCTTGGAGGAGGTGATGTGTCATTCCCCCTGCATCTGGTGCAGCTCCCGGTGGTAGGGGAAAGGGGCTGGTCTGCCCTGGAGCTTTGGCTGCCGTTGCAGGCCCAGGCTTAGATCTGCCAGAGGTCCTTAACATTGCCTGTACCTGTTCTGTGCCCCTTGTGGGGTGGCCCTGTTCTGCGAGGGTGGTGGCCATCTGGGGGTAGGTGAGGGTGTTGCACCGCTTAGGTTTGGTGTTGAGGAGGGTCTTCTCCTTGCCCCAAAGGTCCAGTCCAGGATAGAGCCCGGCACTTGGTGCCCCAGGGTTCTGTGGGGCCTGTGACCCCCTCAGGCTGCTCCCTCAAGGGCTACGGGGGGGTCTCAAGGTGCCTGTCTGTCTGCTATCCGGGAAGACTTGGTCTCAGGGCATAGCTGTGAGGGCGCAGGGGACTGCAGTCTATAGCTGTGCTGCATCCATGCTCTCAGCTTGCTGCTACAGGGTTTCCTGGGTTGCTTGCGGCTTTAAGAATGGCCAGAGGAAGGCACATAGAGTGCTGATTGCTGTGGTCAGGATGTTCCCTGGGGAACCTCTGTGGCCCCTGGAGGCCTTTTCTGTCAACTGAGGGCCTCCCAGAACCTCCAGACCGGCTTTCTGTTGACAGATCTCTGTCAACTGAGGTGTTCTTCCTCGTGGGGAGCGGGATAAGGCTATCAACAAAAGTGCTGCGTACTGTCCATAGAACACCTTCAGAATCTGGACACTCGGCAGGTTTTGTCGACACCCACACCTCTAGTGCAGACACAGCCTAAGGGTGTTCACGCTTTCTCCCTAATTGACAGACCACATCCACACTGGCAGCACCGTCACTGACTGTGTCAGCAATGCACTGTGGGTATGTATCCCCCAGGGCAGTGTGGTGGGAAGGCAGAGCTGATCCCCACACATCTTGGGATTCCCTCTGAGTTCTCCCACAGCCTCCTCAGCTGCTGGGTGTGACATCATGAGTAGGTCTGGGACAGCAGTCTGTCCCTCTCCCCCTGCAGTCTGCTAAGCTAAGGAGCAATCCAATGATTTGCTTTTTGTTTGCTCCCCAAATGGAGCAGCTCACTCAGCTGTCAGATATTTGCCAGGGCTTTGAAAAGGGAGGGGCATAGGCCTACAGGGCAACAGAGGTCAAAACATTGAGCAGAGTAGTCAGGTGAGGCATTGTGGGATACTGGTGGAGGCCAGTTCTGTCAACAAAACAAACAGCAGAGACTACCCTGGCCCTTTCTCGACAATAAAGGGATGATGGGGAAAAGTCTCTTGCAAGAGTGGAAGTCTTGTTGCCAGAAATGACTGGTTCTGCATCAAATGTCGCACAGCAATGCGAATGCTCTCACTGTTTTGTCGCCAAAAGGCAGGTTTGGGTGACAAAACTCGATAATGTGGACATGCCCTATATCCCTTCTGAATGTTTTTCTGGCAGGTGAGGTCTGCCTCGGACGCTCCTGGCTTCATTAAGGAGGTCTGGGCTTTGTACACCTCCCAAGATCCCAGGTACGTTTACATTGCTGGTGGGAGGTCTGGTTCCCAGTGCAGTTAGAGGGGTTGCTGAAGCTAGCTGCCCCTAACTTGGAATTGCTGGGGTCCAAGCTTGGGTGGCTAACCTAGGGTGCTGTCCGTGCTGCTAGTCCTCATGCTAGTAGGAGTTTGTCTGCCCAGGCTGAAGATCATACCTCCAAACTGTTGTGTAGCCATAAGGCTAACGACTGGCTAGGTGTCCTTGGGTAAAGTCTGAAACCTAAGCAGGCCTTTTCTTTGGAAGAATGGAATCCCAGGCTGAGTGGCAGCAGGAAGGATGTGTCAAATTCTGTCTAGAGTTGCAGCTAGGGATGTGTATCTGTCTGGAATAGACGTACCCACACTAGTTCTCATTGAGCTAACATGCTAAAAACTGTAATGGAGTCATGGTAGCATGACCCGTGGTGAGTGGCACCCTAGCTAGCTACCCCAGGTGCCAATCATCGAGGAAGGGAGGGGAAATATGTCTTACTAATGTGGTGTTCACATGCTGGGTCAAGAATTCACCACAGAAGGTTTAGCTGCACATGATGGAATTTCCCACAGCTCTGACCAACTTATCCCCCGCTACATTTCTCCAAGCAGGGCCTTTCTCATAATGGTGAACCTAATGAGACGTACAAGTGAAGGGAGATGGAATTCCTAACTCTTGGCTGAGAGCAGGTGTAAGACAGTAGCACCCCCTTCAACATTGGCAAATTGATTAGAAAGCTTACAATTATTGCTATTCGGATTATGAGAGCCTGTACTAGTCAATTAGCTTGCAGTGAAGTAACTACATGCTGTCAGTAAAAGTATGTGTGTGTGTAATATATCCCAATTCTTCTAGGAGCTACAGAAAAGGGGCACATAATGATAAAATACAGCAAAGCAATCAGAAAAATGGGACCGAAAGGGAAGTAATTCCAGTGACTTCAGTGCAGCTCTACATCGTGATCTGATAGACTGCAAGGAGATGGCTATAATTCTTTGAAACATGGCATAGTAGGTTTGATGCATTGGTCTCTAAAGAGAAATGACATTATACAATTTTCACCTCGCGCTTTAAAACTGAGGAAATGCTCTGAGTTAAGCCCTTGAGAATATGCAGATGGTAGTTGCAGAAAACATCTGCAGTTCCGTAAGAGCTGAAGTTATCTGGAATGTTTCAACTGAAAAAAAACAAAACATTATTTCCTGCCTGAATTCAGTTTTTAAAACTGGGTTTTAGATTTAAAAACAAACTGATGTAGTGAGTTGGGATTAGGCATTTTGTCTTCACATGATAAACATAAAGTAGGGGAGATATCAAAATGCATTTCATTATTCTGGGCATAGTTTATAAGGTGTAGCTCAAAAAAATTAAAGGCCATAAATAAAGGTGTGATGGGTTGGGTCACACACAGCCCTGTAAGACTGTCACCTGATGGGTGGATCACACTGTTGAGCCAGCCTACCTCTAGGGTGCCCCACCCCCCTCTCCTGCTGTGCCAGAAACTCTGGTCTCCCTTAACAAAGGCATAGATTTGGGGTAGCAGTCCCCAGCAGCATAAGACAGACACTGGTAAGTTCAGCTTTGGGAGGACTCAGTCACAGGGACTTAACACAGCACCCAGGAGCACAACCCAAATAGGACCAAAACCCCAAATAAATCCATCTTACTCTGTACAAATTTTACACAGAGAAAGCTCATAAAGTTCATCCCCTTCATCAAAGCAAGATGCAGAGCTGTTATCCCCTCCATTCCAAGCAACAATTATTTCCACTGGGCTTGACAGTAAAACGCGAAAGTGATGAAAGTATAAAAAGTGGGATTTAAGTGGTGGCAAGTGGTAACAGTAACTCACTAAGCTGAAATAAACCAAACATGCCACCTAAGCCTTATACACTGCGGCTACATCTACGTTACAGAGATTTTTTCAAAAGAAGCTCTTCTGGAAGATCTCTTCTAAAAGAACTTCTTTCGAAAGAGTGCGTCCACACACAAAAAAGAAAACGGATTTTGCTCTTTTGAAAGAGTATCCATACAGCCTGGGGTGCATCTATACAATTTTTCTTTCTAAATAAGCTTTCGAAAGGGGGTGCTCTTCCTGAAACAGGAAAGGAAGAGTGATTTTAAAAGGAACACCACCTACTTTCAATTTATTTTTGAAAGAATGCTTTAAAAATCTTTCTAAAGAGCTTGCTAGTGTAGACCCAGCCTATGAGAAACTGTTACAAATTGTAACGTCTCACCATACTGCTTATTTCAGGTCAAGTTCTTTAGGCCAGAGATTATCTTTGTCCTGACCTGGCTCTAACAGCTGCTCTCCTCATTTAAGTTTCTTGCATTTCAGGTGCTTTCCTGTGCCCACTAGGGGTGGGGAGCAGGCTGTGAAGACAGCTGGCAACAATCATTGTTTGCTTCCCATTCCCCCAACCCATGTGCAAAAACACCCAGTTCAAGACGGAAGCCAGCACCAGGCACCATGGTCACCAGTGTTCCTACTTACTTACTTTAAACAAAACTTCTCCACTTCTAACCACGCCTACACCAATAAAAGGCCTGGCCATAATATTAAAAGACCTACCCAGTTCCTACTGCAGCTATCCTTCTGTCTGACTAGCACCAGCTCCCCAATCTTCACTCTGGCCCTAGCACTTGCTTGGAAATGTAAGCAAACATGAGTATTACTTAGAGCATTGTGGCCCAAGCTGTCACTGCTGTGACGGAAAGGGAGAGGGGTGAAAAGCAACAAGATACTGCATTGTGCCATGGGGAGATGACCAGACCCCTGTGCACAGGACTGAAGAAATACATCTGAATGTACAGCCAGATCAAGCACTTTGGTTTTTGCAGGGAGCTGGGGGTGCTTGGTTCTAGATGAGGGGAGGGGAACTGGGTTAGAGCTGGGGGCTGGAGGTGCCTGGCTCTGGGGGAGGGGGAAGGCATTGAGCCATGTATTATATATTTATTTTTATCTATCTATCTATATACAGAGAGAGAAATACAAATATATAATATGTAGTTTGATAGACCCAGGCCTGCAGCCAGCTACAGCACCCTGTGGGAAGGGAGACATATAGGCAGCTGGGTGTGTGCGTTTGTGTTTCCCAAGGACTAAGGCCCAGGAAGGATCAGCCTGAAGCACCAGGGTAAGCCAACACCTGGGGCTAATTAAGCAGCTGCAGCCAATCAAGGCCTGTGAAGCCCTTGAAAAAGGCTTCCCCCAGGAAGGAGTGGGGGAGAGAGTGACAGTGACTGTGGAGAGAAGGGCTCACAAGGGAGGAAAAACTGTGGTTGTCAGAGGGAAGGAACTGGGGAGAAGGAGGGTCTGGCAGAAGTGGCCCAGGGAGGCGGGCTGTGGCACTAGGAGGGCCCAGGGAGGGATGCCTCTCCTGCCACAGCTGCCTAGGGTCCCTGGGCCAGAACCTGGGATGTGTGGGAGGGGACCGGGTTCCCCCCAGACCACCCCATGCATCAGGCCGGCCCTAGAAGGGTGACAGATGTGGAGGGAGCCTCCTCCCTGAAAGACTGCATTTTTGGACTAGCCAATGATGAGAATGGCCCAGTGATGCAGTGATCCAAGCCCCTGTGCATACAGGAAGCAGAGCAAGGGATGCGGCGAGCCTCTGAAGCTGCTTTTAAATTGCCGCTTACTGCAGGGACCCACAAGGACAAGCCTGGGGTTCTGTTACACTGGCTTTTTGTTACACTGGCTCTTTGCACTCTATGGCTACGTCTACACTAGCCCCAAACTTCGAAATGGCCATGCAAATGGCCATTTCGAAGTTTACTAATGAAGCGCTGAAATGCATATTCAGCGCTTCATTAGCATGCGGGCGGCCACGGCACTTCGAAATTGATGCGCCTCGCCGCCGCGCGGCTCGTCCCGCCGGGGCTCTTTTTTGAAAGGACCCCACCTACTTCGAAGTCCCCTTATTCCTATCTGCTCAAAGGAATAAGGGGACTTCGAAGTAGCTGGGGTCCTTTCAAAAAGGAGCCCCGTCGGGACGAGCCACGCAGCGGCGAGGCGCGTCAATTTCAAAGTGCCGCGGCCGCCCGCATGCTAATGAAGCGCTGAATATGCATTTCAGCACTTCATTAGTTAACTTCGAAATGGCCATTTGCATGGCCATTTCGAAGTTTGGGGCTAGTGTAGACACGGCCTGTCTGTGGCTCGTCATCCCTAACTGGTTGGCCACCCCTTCTTTAGCCTGCTCTAAACCCAGAAAAACACACATCACTTAAAGCTGAGTCTGCAGAAAAGGAAATAGACAGACATAGCTTATATCCCAAAAGAGCCTTCCTCTGTAGACAAGGTCAAAGTTAAGGCGTAAATTTAATCTACTACAAACCAGCATGTACTCCTTTTAGACGTTCTTCGTCTGGCAGAAGAGTATCTTTTTTTGGTTTAGCACAAATACCTTGTCAAATGGCATAAGCTGAACCAGCCCAAAAGCCATCTTACACGGATGCAAGCCCCCTTTGTTCCACTCTACCTGTAAAACTTTCCCCTGTGGACAAAGGACGTAGGGACTCTTCAGTAAAAATTAATCTGAATTAACCAAAGATGTGAATTTAAAATGAATCATTGAACTGAATGAAATTCCCGGGCGGATATTTATTCAGAAGCGAGATGGCCTTAATGCAGTTAAAACCAAATTAAGGCCACTTTAATTCTATCTAGAAGTATTTGCAGAGAGGTTTAGTGCAGTTTAACTAATCCATTTAAAAAGTTAATTCAGATTTCCTGAGTGTCCTCACATAGATATGGCCTTCAGATCACTTTTTTTTGAAGAAGGTGCTTCCTAGTTCTTGCTTCCTGCCTGCGTGGTGTGGTAAGTACTTTCCTCCTCCGCAGCATTCTGCAAGGTCCTAATGAGCCCATTTCCTGTTTTCCTTAGTGCAGGGTTTTCACAAACCACTTCATATAGTGATAACTTCCCCATTACAGCTCTAATTCAGCAAAGCTCTTCAATTCCATTGAAGCCACTGCTGAAGTACTTGTTTAAGCGCTTAACTCCCTAACCCAAAGTACTAAAAGGCAATTATTCTTTTTGGCAGCAGGTCAACCAAAGAAAAGAGAAATACTGGCATTTTGCTAGCTGGGAGAGATGGAGTCAAAAATGTTAGGAAACTTGCCACCAGAAGCGGCAATTTTCAAGAGCCGTGGCTGGTGGCATGCTAATGAGGTGCTGAATATGCATTTCAGCACCTCATTAGTAATCTTCAAAACGGCCATTAGCACGGCCATTTTGAAGTTTTTTGTCAGTGTAGACATGGCCCTTGTGTCTTGCTTAAAACACTGTTTGCTTCTTTCTGTCTGTCTGTCTTTTTTCTTCCAACAGTGTCGCAGTATAGAGTCATATTTAGCTTGTGGGCCACTATGACCCCTAGATCCCTTTGTGTAATACTCCTTTGTTGGCAGTCATTTCCCATTTTATATGTAGGAAAGAAAAATCAGTTTCTCCAGCAGAAAGTTTCCTTTCCTTTGCATTTGTCCATATTGAACTTCATCCTATTTACCTCAGACAATTTCTCCAGTTTGTCCAGATCATTTTGAATTGTAATCCTATCCTCCAAAGCACTGGCAACCCCGCCCCAGCTTTGCAGCATCTGCAAACTTAATAAGTGTACGCTTTATGCTCTTACTCTTTATAAGCGTTCTCTTACATAAGCATTGATGCAACTATTGAACAGGCCTGATCCCAAAAATGATCCCTGAAGAGTCGCAGTTGTTATGTCTATTCAGCATGACTGTGAACTATTGAAAACTGCTCTCTGGGACTGGTTAGCCGACCAGTTATGTACCCACCTTATAGCAGCCCTATTTACGTGGTATTTCCCTAGTTTATTGATAAGAAGGTTGTGTGAGACTGTAGCACATGCTTTACTAAAGTCTAGGTATACCAGGTCTCCCAGTTCTCTGTAGCCACAAGACTTGTTTAAAGAAAGCATTCGGGTTGGTTGGACAGGATTTGTTCTTGACAAATCCATGTTGACTGTTGCCTATCACCTTTTATCTTGCAGGTGGAGTCCTTAATTTATCATGGGCTTGGGGATAAGCTCAGCTGCACAATCCATGAATATTGCTTTCAGGGGACTGTGCCCAGCAGCTTCCCCGCCCCCCCCCCCGATAAGGTAGGCCCTGTGTAAAATTCTCAAACTTATAGGAGTTCTGCTTTCAGTGTGACTGGGGCGTTTAGCTAGACCTACACAGGGGACTTCAACTCGGCACTGAAGCACCTAAATTCTAGGTGTTCTGCTGCCTCATGGGATCACCAACCCTCCGTTAGGCAGCCAATCTCCCTGTATAATGCATGAGCAGTGTTAGGTGTGGCTGACATGCTTGGCAGGGAGGTCCCCATATTAGCCAACAGGAACTGCCAAGGAGGCGGGGTAGGGCCTAAACCCTGCCCCTCAAAGATCTTGACAAATTTGTGAAGAGAGGGTTCCAGGCCCACTGACGGGGTTGGGGGCAGTTGCCCCCAGGCCTGGCATTTCAAAGGAGCTCAGAGCGCCAGCTTCTGGCACAGCCGAAGTAACAGAGGCAGCGGCCTGAGTGCCAGGTTCCTTTGAAATACCGTGAAGCACTGAGCGAGTGTGAGGGGACCCACGGCTGACAGCCCCAAGGCCCAGCCTTCTGCCCATGGCCCCACCCTTCTCCCACCATGCCCCCAAGCTCCTGGCAGTTGTTGGCCCTACTGCGGGGGGGGGGTTAATATCTGGCATGTCACCTAGATCGAAACTCTACTTTGCATTTGAAAGAGACAGGCTGGAAGATCTTTTCTGTCTCTGAATTGACTCAGTGCCTAATGCAGTTTTTTGCCACGTTGGGGCCCATATATGAGACAGATGGGCCTGGTGAGGTAACCTGTCTTGTCAGGCCATCTTCCACTAGTGCAAGGTATGGACTTTCCGGGTATCCAGACCTCTTCCAGTCCAGGAAGGAAATGAGCATCTCTACCAAGTGTGATCTGAGACAGGCTGCTGAGCACTAGAGGTTTCCCATGTTGTAGAAGGCCATGTGAAATGGGGTGGGGCAATGAAGATTAGAAAGGTGTTTGATGTGGCTGGGCGCTGAGGATTAGCTCGAGATGGTTGCAATGAGCCAGGAAGCCGTTGTCCTCAGCGAGTCTGATTTTTGGTGTTTTGCAGTTGTCAGCTGCAGAACTAGTCTGCACTAGAAGCACTCCAGCAGCACCAATCTCAAGCACCCCACAGCAGGACATCTGGTGAAGGTGATGTAAGCTGGTGTGTGAGAGTTCTTCATCCAGGAGGCCATTTTGGGGGGAAGAGATGTGTGGGGGCGGGGCAGAAGCTGTGCTTACTGGGACACTGCTTGCTCTTCTTCACGGGCCTCTGGCCCTCAGGAAGCGAGGGGCAAGTACATGGCTGGTGTAAATCACTTCTCTGCCGTCTCCCCTCCCCAGCCAGGAGTGAGAGACCTGCCCGCAACCTGTGTACTTTGCCCTCACTCCCTAACGGGAAGAAGAGCAAGCGGCATACCAGTACGCATGGCTGCTGCCGATCTGACCTTGTGAACTGGTGCTCGTGCTCAAGTCCATTGAATTACTCCACCTCTGCCAGAGGCTGTGGCTCTGTAGATGGAAGAAGCTCTCCTGTTTTAAATAGTGCTGCCCATCACCAGTGCTTAGGCAGGTGTAGCTTATATCACTCAGGGCTATGGATTGTTTATAACCCGGGCAATGTACATTATACCAAAGCACCTGGGAGTGTAGACAAGCCCTCAGTCCCAAAGCCTGCCTCCTGAAGGCAGTGTTTGCAGGTGCCCCTTGAGGGTGAGGACTGAGCCATCAGACGTGTGGTCACCCAGTGGAAAGTGTTTATAGGGTGGCTTTTTTGTTTCTCTTTTACCACTTAACCACGTGAGCTTATTAGGAGGGCAGTGAAGATCTGGTACCACCCATGTAGCTGTTGGGATACTTAGGGCTCTGGATGAGGTATGCGTGTTGTAATAAGCATGTGCAGGACCCCCTTGTTCTTGAAAGGTATGCTGTATGGTGGTGGAACTTGGCTTGTGCTGGAACAACATGTGCCTCATGGAGGACACCATTTTATTCTCCAAATGGCATTGTCCACACAGTGTGACCATGCACGCACCATACACACAGGGCCACAGAGGCATGGGCGCTAGTGACACTGGAACTTTTTATGTCAAGCCACTGTAATGCCAACAGACCCAGGTTGCTGGCACTAGGGATAGAACTTGCAAGCATAGGGGCTAAAGCCCCACGCTCTACTGCATGAGCTAAAGGCCAGCTGGCTCTCAGCTGAGGCTGGAGAGCAGAGACTTCACTCACTCTAGTATGAGGTCTCACTACCTCTGGGTACTACACATCTTCTAACCCCTGTCCACACCCCTGCCTCTATAGCTGGGATGGGGAGGGGGGTGAGGGAACTGAGGCCCAAGCTGCGGGCAGGAGCCGAGACATAGGTGCAGGGCCAGTGGGTGGAGCCCCATGCGCTTTTTCTGTCTCCTATGTAGGGCAGAGTACTGACGCTTTAAAAGCCAGGACTGCTCCTCTGGTGGTATGAAGCTAATGATCATTACAGCAGTGAAGATATGTCTGCAGGTTTTGGACTGGGTCACATAGGTCTGGGGCTGCTTTGAGCTGGGGTCCCACTCTGCAGAAGCCTAGGTCTGATGGTTTGTGGTGAAGCTGGGGGAGTGGGTTGTATGAAGGCCTGAACCTAGCAGCTTTTTAAACTGACATTTTCCTGATGAATTATTTCCTTTTAAAACAATCCCCTTCTACTGGAAAATCAGTCACTTACAGAAGTATCCAAGCGTGTGGCAATGACCTTGCATGGAGCAGCCCATCTTCCTGCTGAGAATACCAAAAGAGACCATGCCTGCCACCTGACACAGTGGAGGTTCATAGATTGTATGGATTAACTCCATTTCTACCATCGTGGGCTGCAGCTGAAAATCCTGAACCTCATCCTAGGTGGTGAACCTTTACTTACACCAGAACGCAAACCATTATCTTCTGTTCAGCATCCAGAAATCTGCTCTTGAATCTTGACACATTTTTCATAGTAGGCGAATGATCTCTTAGAAATAGTAACTGGAAAGCCCCTATATTTACTGGCTCAGAGATATGCAGAGCTCCAGCAGTGTGAGTTTCTGGGAGAGGAGGTACTTCAATTATCTAAACTTATTATCAATGACCTTCTAATAGAACCATGAGGAAATAAATAAAACGTGTTTCCCATGCCTGTGCTTTTGCTATTTTAAATAGTAAACGCATTAAAAAAACTTCAGCATGCTAGGGTAGTGAGAGTGACTGGTTTATATTTATGGATGGGGCTTTTTGTCTACAAACAATCCCAACTAGCTCTGCAAACTACAGATGAATGTTGCTAAATTTCAATTTTTATAATTTGTGTAAGACAGGGTTCTTCCACTGACGACTTAGGAATGATTGTACTGCAGTGAAGTATGCTATACAAAGCATTGTTGTTCTTTCACAATATGCTACAGAATACTTACTAATTCATATACTATGAGGAAACAATAACTGAATTATACTAGTCAGAACAAATTACAGTTTTCGGTAGTCTCTAAAAAGTACTTATGACTTGGTTTTGTTCTTTAATTTACACAATTCAAAACCAACAAAAGGTAACCTAGGAAATATTGCATGATAAAATTTGGTGTATGTTTTATATTGGTAACTTCTAAAAGCAGCAGGACACAGAATGTTATTCGGTAATTAACGTTACGCAGTAGCTTTGGATAGGGATTGAGTTTTATCCTACAAACTACAGAAGAAAACTAGATGAGAGCAGAATATTGTTACAAAAATTGGTCTCTGACCACACCACCCTTGTTAGCATTTTTATTCTTGCAAAAACTGCCATGGCTCCTCCAGCGATCAGACAAGATAAAGAAATCTTGTAGAATAGTACTGTACCCTCAACTGGGATGTTAGCTCTGTCTAACTTAGAAGGAAGAGTCAAGCTCATTAATGCCACTTTATCAATGAATATTTTTGGAGAACCTGCTTAAAAGTTGATTTCTGCGACACTGACATCTGTAACTGACTGATTTTCATGGCCGCTAACACAGTGGCTTTTATATTGTATTAAAAATAACTGAGGTCATGAATGTTAGATTTTAAATTAGTAAACTTCCAATTTCTGTTGACGTAGTTAAAGCAGGACAGACAACATGAATTGTATTAGATCCGCTCCATCCTCATAAACTTGTCAATGACATTAACTATGGTACTTAGGTTGTCTAGGTTGTGAGAATGGCCCAATGGGGTCTGGATATCTGGCTCCTAAGCATTATTAAAAGTAAACAGTAGTACGGCAAAAGGCTTGTCTGCAAGGACAGATAGTCTGTGGCATGTTGGGATGTAAATGTGCAGCACGAGCCTGCTGTGCACTGACTGGCTTTGCGGGACCTGCACTAAAAGGTCCCGAGTGCTCTTTGATCTCCTCTCATTTCAAAGTCAAGCACATTGAAGTACGCTAGGGACCTTGTGTGTGTGTGGCAGCGGGCTCCACACTGCCAGACAGAGCATGACAAGCGAATGTGTTGTCTGTTCACACTCCAGCTTGCTGTACAGACATACCTTAGGATGTTAGTGTTTGGATGCTGCCAGTGAACTAACCTTTATAAACTAACGCACAAAGTTTCTTAAAGCTTATAGTGTATTTGAACCAAAGGAGTGATTACTAGCTTGTACTATCATAGCGACTACACTGGAAAACTGCAAGTTAACCATTTGGCGCAGACTTAGATCCTCAACCCGCATCTAGGCCTACTAACGTGACCCCTGCATATGGGCAGAAGTCACTGGCTTGATGGGGACTGAAGGCAGACACCAGAATCCTGACTTGGGGCTCAATACAGGATCACTGCCTTAAAACTCCTTTATAAAAATTAAGTTTTTAGCCTTAAAAAAAAAATACTTGTAAACATGTTTTATTGTCACTGTGTTATCATCTTAACTGATTATGGTACAGAAATATTTCATGCTCCAAAAGGGAAAAGCTTACAATATTTTCCTAGTTCACAAAACAATATAAAATGTTTTGGGTTACAGTAGAGTGCCTATGCACATTTTTGTATGTGAAGGCTTGTTAGTGATTAGCAACTCTTTTACTAAGCAATAACACAAGTACCTTGTATTTAAAAAAAATCTTATTCTTACAAATTCACAGAAGTGGCAGCAAGATCTTATTTCTTAGAAAGTTCGATATCAGCTTCCCCCCAAATTCAGAAGCTATGAACATTCTTGGATAAGTCCAAATCTGTCTACTGTTTAGTCTCTCCTTCCATGTGAGCTTCCTGGGACTCCTCTGCTTCCGAAAGTTTTTCATCATCTGAAATTTAAATTGCGTCTGTTACTCAAACGTGCTCATATCAGATGATGATCATGTGCAAACTGTATTGGAAATCATTATCCCAGTAATACAGTGTTTTGCATTACTGGGCTGTGATTTAGCACTGCATAACACAGGAATCACTTACTTTCCAAAGTTTGCTGAAGTTCATGGATGGTACTCAGAAGCACATGGAACTGCTTTCGTCTCAACTCCAGCTACAATGACAAAGAACACAACGCATCAACTAATGTGTGGCAAATGAAGTGTGTGTATATACATAAGCTATTAAACTTACTCTAGATTTCTCATAATTATGTTCATGTGAATAAAACCCTACCTTATCTTCAACATTTTCTTTGATGTGAGAAAGATGCTGAAGTTCCTTTCCCAGAGCTTCTAGCTGCCTGAAAATAAATTCCAATAACTGTCACAGTACAAAGTGTATTAACAAATAACACACACAATTTATGTGTAACACGAGGTCCTGTAGCACCTTATAGACTAATAGATATTTTGGAGCATAAGCTTTTGTGGGAAAAGACCCGCTTCGTCAGATGCATCTAACGAAGCGGGTCTTCTCCCACGAAAGCTCATGCTCCAAAATATCTATTAGTCTATATGGTGCCATCGGACTTCTTGTTGTTTTTGAAGATACAGACTAATAGGGCTAACTCTCTGATACAATATATGTGAATTATTAAAATAATGTAATCCTTCTCTGTAGCTTTGTTAAAATATTGGATTGCTTGATTAAAAATGCCTGGAAATGGGAGAAACCTCCCAAGATACCCTGATATTTTCGTGCAGATGTACTACTTCATCAAGCTGTGTTATAGCAATAAGAAGAGGGCACAGGGGAGCATATTAAAAATAGTTAGAGACTCCACATAGGAACACGAGAAATGTCACACTGGATCAGACCCAAAGTCCACCTAGTTCAGGATCCCAACTCTGATAGGGCTGGAACAGGATGCTTTACTAGACAGCATAAAAACCAGTGTTCCTTCTAGTTTTTATGTCCATGTGCAAAAGGACTGTTGATACGTCACCTCCACCTGACTGTTTAAATAGGAAATTTCTGTGCTGCACACAAGTTTACTGAAAGAAAACAGATAGTAATTTTTGTTTTACATTTATCTGCAGTGTCAATTTTTACATGAAATGTTCTCACGAGTTCAAAATTATTATCCTAATAGATGTCTGACATTAGAAAATACAACTATAGATCTTCCATTTGATACAGAAAATGATGGAACATGCATGACAGCTTCACTTTGTAATTCAAAGAAAGGTGACCAGAACAAATCATATAAATAAATGAGCAACCTTCAAATGAGAATACTACAGTGTTCTCACCCTGTAACTGTCATTTTTAATCAAGTTCTGAAGTTCAAAATTGTAGTTGAAGAGCATGGAGGAACATTTGAGACTCTGATGTTAAAATCCATCCTCCTTCTTACTCTGTATTCAACCATTCAGTTCTATGGATTTTTGCTCCAAATTCAACAATCGCATGATCAGTGGTGAAAGCTGGCAGGATAAGTTGGACAGCTAGCAAGCATAACTAACTAGATGTGCATGATAGTAATCTATAAACCAAGTAGACGGAGCTATAGTAGGAAAAGCTGTAACAAAGATGTAAAATGAAGTGCGTATGTGGGGCAGAGGAGGCTTTCCTGCTACATTTTTGCATGTCTGTTATGCGTTCTGCACAATTAATGAATTCCAAACTGATAACAATCACGTTACTCTTTTCTGCTCAATCTCTCCCCAGTGAATTGACATGTAGATCTGAGTTTTACCCGTTAAGTACAATATTTGACTAAAATTTCATATACAAAACAGCAATACGTCTGAACATATATACATGGATGTTAATTAAAATAAGGAATAAATCTGGTAAGTCACTGCATACCAAACTTTAAATATATATACAAATTACTCCCTTTCAAACAAGCAAATGAAGAAAACGGTGTACCAAAAACCTGCATGGATAGTATGCCAAACTTATTTTTAAGTAGTTGTCATAAAATCAAGTGAACACTGCTTTAACGAAGACACACTATCTTCTAAGCAATGAGCATTTACTGGCATGATTATGAACAGCACAGAGAGCTTACAATTATCTTACACTTAATATTAAACAACCCACGGTGTATTTGAATAGGAATGGTGTGCAAAGTCTGGACAATAGTAACAGAGAGGTAGCTGTGTTAGTCTGTATTCTAGCAAAACAAAAAAAGTCATGTAGCACTTTACAGACTAACAAAATAATTTATTAGGTGATAAGCTTTCATGGGACAGACCCACTTCTCTGTCCCACGAAAGCTCATCACCTAATAAAATGCTACAGGACTGCTTTTTTTGTTTTGATGAAATCTGAACAAGCAGAGTTTACAAATGAAAAATGACAAGTTTTTTTGCATATACCTGTGCAAACCCCAGTGTCAGAGTGTTTTCTGTAGCAATAAACCAAGAAAGAACATCCATAAATGGTTAAGTTTAGGTCTGCTGCTTATACATCATTCACTGAATGGGGTATACTCATCTTCTGTCTCTTTAGATGTAACAGTCTGTTTCCAAAACATGAAACCAGTACATGTAATACATACTTTTGTTGCAAGAATTGAAGCAACACTCAGGTCGTGAGCAAAAATATTTTGCACAGTGGGTTAATTAATAATGCAACCCCTACAATATGTCATTACCTGCTTTAAATACTGAAGACCATAACAAAATGAATGATTTGTGTTAAGGGACAGAACAACTGTTGACTTACATTCATTCATTCAGCAACAAAGGGTCCTGTGGCACCTTATAGACTAACAGAAAAGTTTTGAGCATGAGTTTTCGTGAGCACAGACTCACTTCATCAGATGCTATAAGGTGCCACAGGACCCTTCATTGCTGTTACAGATCCAGACTAACACGGCTACCCCTCCGATTCATTCATTCATTCAGCCCTCTACTTACTTTAATGTTTCATGCCTATCAGGATGGTGCTGAATTACTTTAGCCAATGCATCATATTCTGAAAGGAGAAAAAAAAAAAAAGCCAACTTTTAAACTCTTCTGGTTGAGGATTAATAAGACCTGGTCCAGTCAATAGAACTACTCAAAGAAAAAAGTGCCAGGCACAGTATTTGAAGGGTTGCGACAGAGCATAACAGAACGTAGCTTATCTAGTCTAATAATTTTTCTCTCCTTTTCAACTGATGTAGCAATTTGTTGCACGAGCATAATTTTACTGAATACTTTAAATACACATTTTCACAGTCGCTTAATGCATCTTGAAAATAAATACCTTTGCTTCCTAATAACACTATTTACTGTGTTTTTGTAACACTGTTTACTTATCTTTAACAAAGAACTATTCTTTCCAAAATCTTCCAATTTTGTGCCATAGCACAATGATTTAATGTAGAATATTGCAGGGGAATGTTTTAAAATATTTACACTGAAACTGAGTGTAAATATTTTGTGAGACATGATTATATGTGTATCTTGTAACTTCTCAGATGTGGTTCGTAGGGGGGGAGTAACTGACTTGTTGCTATGTCTGTAGGACAGATTTTGCCCCAGTCCTACACTGAAAATTACACGTGTGCTTATATAGTTATCATATCATATCATAGCTGGATAAAGGCCTTAAGGAACCTTAAAGGTCTGTTATGTTTCCAAAGGAAACCCAGTGGCGTGGTGTGAGGCAGTTTACTGACACCTGCCCTTAACAAGAAGTACTATTGTCTGTGCCTACTGGCAACACAAACCTTCCATGCATCTTCTCTCCATAGAGGTTAGCAATAGGCATTCACACAAACTCTCTGGGGGTGTTCTCTATTGTTGTGTGTCTGTGATGTGTATGGGCCCAATCTTGTCTGCCTCGTACACTCAAAACATACTAGCATGACTCCGCTTTTACAGGAGTTTTGCATGAGTAGGGAATACAGAACAGATCTTACTAATTTTTGTGAAAATATTGCAACAAATTTTAGTTATTAAATCATGGAATCTTCCTAGTGGAATCCCATTTTGTAAGCACTACACACTCTTTGCTGTGTAAGCAGAAAAACTGAAATTTAGGCCTAAAGTGATAGTCTCTAAAATGTTTTTATGGGAAGGGTTTTTTGTTTTTTTTTTTTTTTTTTTAAAAACAAACAAAGTAAGTTTCTAATAAACTATGCTTTACAACCCAAATGATGGCACATATCGTACTATTACTGAACATAGAGAATTCACTTTACGCAGTGTGTGGGGTACTACAAAGTGTAAACATAGCGTTCATGGAGCCAGGGCACACACTCACTCTTTGAAAAGTGCTGAAACAGATTCCAGATACATATATTTTGAAAGATAATTAAAACATTTGAAGTGAGCTCTTTGATTACTGGAACCGATTTTATTTTCTCATTTAGAGTCTTGTTGCTGAACCCAGCTACGAAATAAGGGTTTTCCATTGCTTATCAGTAAACCCTCCAAATACGCGGCTTCAGTTGCACGTAACTTGCTTTAATGGGAGTTAAGCACAACTTAGAGCTGCTCTGCAGCTGTCAGCTTGCCTAGCTGCCCGCAGCGAGGCAAGTTAAGACCCCCTTCTCCCGGCCTTCCCCCAGCGGCCTCACTGTCAGGCTGACAGCAGCATCACTGTCAGGCTGACAGCAGCATGGCTGGGGGAAGGCAGAAGAATCAGCCAGGAAACTGACCAGCCCCGTTCAGTTTCCTGGCTCTTGGCTCTGCAAAGGGAGGGGAGCCAGACTCAGGGCTGGTCAGTTTCCCAGGTCCCCCAAGCAGCGGGAAGCTGGGAGCCAAGTAGTAGCCTGGCTCCTGGCTGCCCTGCCCTGATGGGAACCAAGAAACTGACCAGCCATGAGCAAGCAGCGGGGAGCTGTGAACCAGGCTGCCCCCTGGTTCCTGGCTCCTAGCCTCTCTGGGAGCCACGAAACTGATCAGCCCTGGTGGGCTGGCCAGTTTCCCAGCTCCTACAAGCCCAGAGGAGACAGGAACCAGGTAAAATTTGAGTTACGCAGGGGGTGCAGGAATGCAGCTAGAGTGATTACTGTATTTTACTACGATGGCACAACCTAGCTCTAACGCAACTCACTATAGCTGTAATTTTCTAGTTTTACACGTCACTGCCTTGTCTTTCTCCAGACTGGACGTGTCCAGTAATAATGCCATGAATGTGATCATTAATAGTGCATAAAATGAAGCATCTGCATAAGTCATTGCAGGATTGGGGTCTAAGTATGCATCATAAATTGGCTCACTGAGTGCATTCTTTAAAAAAAGTGAGTGTAGTTTTTAAATTTGACTAATTGAATTACAGCTAAACAGTAAAATTTAAATACACACACACACACACACACACACACTTTCCTCCTTCATGACAAAAACCTCCTTTTGTTTGCATTTGGGCAATGAGAAAAACAAACACCAAAGTTGTAGGTATTAAAAAAGGCCTTTTAGATGTGAAATAAACAACTCTGAGTACAGACATTTGCTCCACCTAAAATAAAACCTTACCTTGGCGATTTTTTCTTATTCTTTTTGCTTGCAGAATCTGCTTTTTACATTCAGCAATTTTCTCATGTGCTGCAGCTATACTGTTTTCTTTACAAACAAAACCGGAAGAATTACAAATGGTAAGAGGTATGGTATTTGATTCAAAAGTATTCAAAGCATCAATAAACCAATTTTCTAAATTACAGTATTATTGAAAGCAATTGACTTCAAACCTATGCCTCCAATGGAAATTTTTACCAGCCGTATCCACCTGTGTATTTTGAATTTGTACTTTAAACATTAGCAGGATGTTCAAAAGCTATGCATGGGTGTTTTTCATTAAAAACTGAAATACATGTACATCTATAGAAACAGCAGGCACTAAATTGGCCAGAAATTGTCACAAATTTAACTTTGGACCAACTTACAGATGTTACCACAAATAGTCAGTAATAATTTTAATTCTATTTACCTATGTCTTTGTAGATTTTTTCATAGTTCTCCATTTCTCTGAGGTTCATATCATAGACAAGAAGAGTTTTTCCCATTGAAAATTCACACTGTGATAAAGTGCTCAGCATGCGTTGATACTGGCTATATCTAAATGTGGACAAGTTTAATATTAATCAGTTAAAAATTCTCATGGAAATGATCATTTACTATTGTAATGTCATGGAAGCCTAAATACCTCAAGAAATATAACATCAATTGAAGAAATAAAATATTGCAAACATTTAATGTATAATTCTTAAAAATGTAATTAGACATATACCATACTGATTAAAGCATTAAGCCTTTCTGTTTATTTTTAGGCTGTCAAGTAGGTATTAACTTAAGAGACAGATTCATCCATGGATTGTAACTGTCTCATTGGAGCAGGATGCTTATCCAGTAAGATTAGTATTTAATATTTATATTACAGTGATACTCAGAGGTCCTAGTTTGGATTAGGGTTGCCTGGTGCTCCTGCTGTAAAAAAAGCACGGGGACAGGATTTCTGCAGCAAAAAGCTTCTCTTTCTTTATATAAAGATGATGATTTTATAATGGTGTTCTGGAATGTATATTGCATGATATTAAAACCAAATAGCACAGAAATACTTATTGTAAAGCAAGTTCATTGCTCCACTGGCGCCTGCTTTCTATCACAGCGATTAGATACATATTTTCATAATTTGGATATGCAGGTTTATTAATCTGTACAGGTCATCTTTTCATACGGGATTGCTTTCTGTTGTTTGCAGTCCCCTAATGTGAATGCAGTTCTTCACAAGTCAGACCACTAAAGTTCTGTTGGTACTTTCTCCAATGGTTAATGATTTGATTTAAGACTGATCTCCAATTTGAATACATTTTATTTTCAATATGGACTATGTTGTCAATTCTCTTTTACAAAATCCTGCCCTGAACACACTTTCTGTGGAATGCTCAGTCACCCAAAAGACAACTTCCTCTAAACATCTAGTTTTACAGCATTCTCTCGAAATAAAATTCTCCCCTTCATTTTGAATTTAATGGGCTCTCTCTTTAACACATTTTTCTTTTAAAGAGAGGAACAAAAGCAAAGGTCTGCAAGTTTGTCTGCTTTCTCCAGGACATATCGTTCAGTTATTCTGCACTGCAGCTGTGGGTTGCTGTAAAGCCAGTGCTGTAGCAGAAAGACTGAAAGTACTGGACATCTCTCAACAATGCTTAAGCAATAGCAGAGATTCAATATCACCAACCCAACATACTAAAAAAAAATAGTAGGGCCTTACAACATTCACTTTAAAAGAAAAAAAAATTTTAAAGTTTTTTTTAATTGCCTTTTGATTTTTGAGCGCTTAAAGTACAAACTTTCCTCTGTATCCACAAGGGCTAGATAATTACTTTAAAGAAAAAATGAAAGCTGATATTCTCATCTAACTACTTGACCTCAAGACCTGGAGTGTTAAAATACAAGTTGAACATCTTGAGTTCAGCACTCTCTTGTCCAGCAACATCTGTAATCAGGCATGATTTTAGTTAGCCAAGTGATAACTTATGATGGGCGTGGGCAAGTTTCCCCTGGTCCCATAAAGTTTGTTTACAGCCACCAGTCCAGATTCTTAGTGTTCTGTGCTGCTGTTTAGCTCTAGTTTTATCCCTAAATGCCTTCTAATGTCTAGTAAGCAGTGGCAGAGATGGTAGTGCTGCGAGACAATATTGACCTCCCGTAGTCCAGCAAATTCTCTCATTCGGCACCATTCAGGTCCTGTGGATACTGGATTAGACAGGTCCAACCTGCAGCCTTATCAAGGGAGTTGGCAAAACATGGCTCTACAATGCTAATTATGCTGGCTAGGTAGTTGCTGCAATATTTGAACGGTAAACTACGCAGGACCCTGTTCAAGTGTCATACATATATATGTTTTGCAAAACATTCATTCATTCATTTATTCATCTAACAAAATGGTTTTGCAAAAACTTTTTTTTAAAACAAACAATTCAAACTTTGGGACCTAAACTCCAGGGACTGAGGTCACATGGCTTCACTGAACCCCAAAAAAGAATGGAATAATACCCTTCTTCCTGAGATCCAGAGTTGCACCATTTAATGAAGCTCTTCACTAACAAATTAATCCGTCTGTCGTCGCCAGCCCCATCTCCGTCAATCAGGAGCCGTTTGCGAATAACTTCATCTAGAATAAAGGAAAGCCCCACGCTGAGAGCACGAACTCTGCCGGTAAGTTGCAGCCTCGGGTTATGCTAGACCCCGATTTCGGGCTGCCGCCCGGCTCGGACACCAACATGCCCTTCAGCAGGCAGGGGGGTTCGGCACATGCAAACCGCCCCGTACGACGCCCCCCGCCCCGGGACCCTTCATTCCCCAAACTGAAGCGGCCCCTTGACTGTTGTTTGGCCGGGGGGAGGGTGCGGGGCCGGGCCGGGCCGGGCCGGGGAGGAAGGGGCTGGAGGCCCGGGAGGGATGCCCCGGGGTGTGTAAGGGGAAGGCCTGGGCCCAGGGGCCGTACGCGGGCTGCAGAGCTGGCCTAGGCCCGCGCCCGCGCCCCGGCTGGTAGCGGAGGCCTCGGCCGCGCGGGCTCCGCGCCCCGGCCCGTGCGAGGGGAGCCCCGCGGCGCTCCTCGGGTTCTCCCGCCGGGGGCCGGGCGCTCTCACCGTCGGTCACGGCCCCCATGGCGGCGGCGGCGGCGGCAGCGGCAGCGGCAGCGGCAGCGAGTGAGGTCAGCTTCCCACAATGCAGCCGGGTAAGCGGCAGCCATGGAGGCGGAGGCGGAGGCGGAGGCTGGGGCCTGAGCTGCTCCCTGCCGACCCGGGCCCCGCTCTGCCGCGCCACCGGCTGGCGGGGGAGAGGGCGGGCGCGGCCTGCACCACGCACGGAACCGGCCTCACCAGGTGAGGGGCGGGCGCCAGGCTCCACCCCGCTCGCCGGCCTCGTCCTGGCCCAGCCCTCGCTGTCACCTCCCTGGCGTGGCCCCTAATTCCCTGGCCCCCATTTCGCCGCCCCTCCCGGCCCCACGGTGCTGCCCTCCCGGGGGCTTGCGCTGTGCCCCTCGATGCCCTCGCAGGCGTCGTGGCCCTCGCCTGGCCCTTCTGCCTCTCCCTGTGTGGCGCCGTGGCCCCGGCGCTGCCATCGGTGGCACCGTGGCCCCTGGCGTCATTGCCATTGTTGACGTCGTGTCCCTGCCACAGCTCCCATGTGCCATCGATGGCATCGTGCACCTCGCACGCCCCGCTCGTTGGCGTCGTGGTCCTAGCAACAGCTCCGCTGTCTCCCTCATTTCTGTCGTTGGCGTCCCTTCCATCATGCCGTCCCCCTCGTGGCTGTCACTGACGTCATGTTCTTGGCGGTGCCTCGCTTGCGCTGGCCATGTTGTGTCCTTGGTGCCGCCCTTGCCCTAACACGCGCTGTTGGCACGGTCCCCTTGCTACCCTTGTTGGTGTCATGCCCCTAGTACCACCAGGATTTTCCTCCTTATGGTTGCTTTTGCCGTTGTTTAGCCATTGTTGTTGGTTTTGCTCCCATGACTGCTACTTCCCTCATCGTGGTTGCCTTTACCATCATTCCCCTTGATGTGATCATCTTATTCGCCGTGTCACCTTCACCAGCAGTGCCGCTCTTTCCATTGGTGCTTTTAGTACTATTGTCTCTCTAGAACTAATGTCTTTCACCACCTTTTCCCTTCTGCTTGCTGGGGCCGTTGTTCCCTTCATTGCTTTTGCTGATGTTTTACTCATTGCTCCACAGCCCTTATTCCTGTCACGATTATTATATTTGTGTCACCACTGAAATTTCTGACTCCTGTTTGGGTGTGAATGACCCTCTCCTGGCTCATTAAGATAACGTTGTCAGAATCCAGATTGGACGTGTTCTTGCTGAACAGACGGTGCTCTACCGTGTCTTCCCTCTGCCAGTACCAAAAAGACCAGACATCTACATCAGGCAGGATGTCTGCAGGGTCCAAGCTGGCCCTAGTGAATCCAGGGTTCCTGAGGTAGATGTCCCCAGCATCTTGCTTACCCTTTTACTAACCCATTAAATATCATTTTGCAGTGGGAGCTGAAGTTATGTCCACTCTAAAGATGTTTACACAACGGCAGAATCCGTCTCTTGTTTTAGCCTGGCTCATGTTTGTCTCATCGCTCTGTAGAAGAGCTTCAAGCAGATCCAACTTAGGCTCCAGCAGAAACATGGGAGACGTCAAGGGGGTGTAGAGGTTAGGATTTTATTCATGCCGTCCGGTGATCTTTAGCATGTGGAAGCAGAGGCTCTGGTAGTGCACCAGCTGTGTAGTGAGCGGTAACAGCACTGTTACAGTTGGCACTGTTAATGGGGTATACTTTAACAAGCATTCACGTATTTCAGGAGTTCGTGGGCTTTACCTGGATGGTCTCATGCACGTGTTTTTTTTTTTAACCATAGTTTTCTGTTTTCATTTTGATTATAACATGGTAAATAATTTATACGCTTTATCTTTGCATAAAACATTTGGTTGTTTTTCACACCAGGGTCAATCTTTTATTTTGAAAATTGATCTAGGAAAAATTAAAGCATGTGGGCAGTGTAATGTTATGTAGTTTCCTGGTTTAAAGATGAACTTGCTAAGAGATTCATTTTGCTTTTGAGAATGGCCTTTAATAGGTGCATAGGAATTGCCATACCAGATCAGGCCAGTGCTTATATAATCCAGTATCTTGTTTTTATAGTGGCTAGTATTAGATACATCAGTGGAAGGTACAAGAATTCCAATAATGAATAATTGATTTCTTTCTTATCCTAAGTAATTAGTGTTTGGTTTACATCCTGAAGCATGAGCTTAGGTTATGAGATGTTATAGTGATGGATGATAGTAGAGGAAACCTCTATAGATAAGTAATTTCTATCTCTTTAATTTTCTATATGATCATTTGTAACTGTGGATGGTCTTATTATTCATTTAAGCGTCTCAGTATTTTTAAAATTGTGTTAGCTTTTGGCTTCAATAAGACTTCATGGCAGTAAGTTCACCAGTTAATTTTGTGTGGTTTAAAAAAAGCATTTCCTTTTTTTCAGTTTTGCATTTGTTGCCATTTAATTTCATTGCATGACTCTAATTAAACTGACTGCTTTTTTAAGGCACTATCACCCAGATCTTGTTGTTTTTGTTTTTTGATCAAGGCAGTCCATTTAGTAGACATTTTCACTGAACTCCTTCTGGTATTATTTAGATACTTTTTGTTTTTTTGTTTAAGTTAGAGAATCCAGCAGTCCACACGAGTAGTTCATGGTGTTTAATGTTGTCTTTGTGACTCTTGTCTTCATATGTGTCATTGATTATAGAACATTTCAGGGTTCTAGAATGGTGCCTCTGTTCTCTGTCTTTGCCTCACACTTGGATTAATAGCACTGATTTAAAGGAAGATATCAGGATATCTGAGTCCTTTCTTAAAAGAGGCTAAAGTTTAGCAAATTCCCATGATGAATTATATCAATAGAGCTGCATAATCAATGGCTTTTGTTTAATAAAAATACAGGATTTTAAATGATGTTTACATTAATGTAACCATTTCACAGATTTTTAAGGTTAGGAGATCGCATTCTGATGATCTAATCTGATCTCCTGCATAACACAGGCCAACTGACTGCTGTCTCAGGTTCCTATCTACTCGTTGAACTAGGGTATGACTTTTAGAACGATAACCAGTCTCTGGCTTTAAAGACTTCAAGTGATGGATATCCACTACATCCCTTGGTAAGTTGTGCTTATTATTAATTACCCTCGCTGTTAAAAATTGCAAGTTTTTACCATCTGAACTTGTCTATTTTCAGCTTTCATCCATTGGATCATGTCTGATAGATTAAAGAACCTACTGCTAAATGAAATTTCCTTCCCCTGCAGGTACTTTTAAACTGTGATCAAGTTGCTTCTAAACTTTCTGTTTGATGATGTAAAGGGCTCTATATTTAGGGCTCTGAAAGGCAGTGTTCCAAAACTGGTATTCTTCTAGCTCTTCTCTGAAACATTTTCAGTTTTCCAGCATCTTTTTTTCAAGTGAAGACCCAAGAACTGGATAGAGTAATAATGGTCTCACCAATGCTACATATGGAGGCAATACTATGTATCTACCTCTACTTGATATTTCCCATTTTATACATATGAAGACTGCATTACTCTTAAGCCACAGCCTCGCCCAGGGAACTCATGTTCACTTGGTTAACCACGAGGATACCTTTTGAAAATCGCTGCTTTCAAGACCAGACTCTTTCATCCTGAAAGTGTGACCTACATTTTTTGTTACTATGTTTATCGTTTGAATTTTTGTTGAATTAAAATGCATGTGGTTGGAATGAGCCCTTTTTACCATTCAGTCCAGATCACTGTCTAGAACTGGCTTGTCATTATTTATCACTCCACTCTTTTTTATGTCTTCTGCAAACACTATAGCAAAGGTGTTATATTTTCTTCTAGTTTACTGATAAAGTTACCAAGCAGTAATATTGCAAGAACAGATTATTTCAAGACACAATTAGAATCACTCCAATTCAGTTATGTTTCCCCATTAATAATTGCTTTGGGAAATTAAATTAATTGACAGCAGGTTATCTAATTCTGAAAATTTAAAAATTGGATGTCCTTTAAAAATGCTCCTTTGTCACTGATATAATAGAAAATATTTTGTTATCATTCTAAGACGTGACAACCTACCCAGTTTCTTTTGAAATGCAGGATAAAATATTTTAAACACTTGTGATTTGTGCATTATTACTGACAATTTTAGCACTATATGTAGCGCTTGATTTTATGTGATCATGGAATTAGAAAAAGAAAAGACGTCACATCTTTGATATGTGTAAAGGCTTCAAGGGAAAAAACACTTAAATAATGAAAAAAAAAAATAAAGGTAACAAATGTATTAAAATAAATTCCAAAAAAGTATCCTGCCAGAACAGATACAGCAACTCTAACAGCACAAAATATGTCAATAAAGAACATACACACACAAGGAACCACTGCAGAATTAAACACTAGCCTAGTACTTGATTCTTTTCTGCCTTTTTAAATAGTATATTAATATTATAGCTAAACATAGAAACTAATGGGACAAAAAGCTTTCTTGGAATTGTTGTCTTAAAGACCATGATTTATTGTAGTGGACAGCCATCTGGCACAGAGCATTTTTAATAAATAAAATAAGATCTTCGGTACACACTAGTCCTTAACTTATGTATCAGTCTCCCCAGATTTACACGCTTAGAAATCCACCGTTTATTAGGAGGAGCAGTATGAATGGAGATAGATTTGCTTGCAGGCCTCATGCTAGGCTGTTGTTACTGCCTAGAGGCATAAAAGTGAGGGAGAGGGTGCAAAGCTTGGTACTGTTCTGTGATTACTAATTAAAAATTATAGTCTGAAGTTTTATTGACTATGTGGTAGTCAGCTTTTTAGTCTATTATCTGTGTTACCGTGATTGATAAAAATTGTATTTAATGTCATGCTTTAAAATGCCCATTGTCAGATAATAATGCAAATTCTACAGAGTTCTGGGCTTCAGAGTTGTACATAGTTTTTCAGTCTTTTTCTTTGTTTCTGGTAAAAGAAAATATTTTATTACATTACATTTGAAATTTGTAGTAGTAGTATTTTAGCTTAATTTAAATCCTGGAAGCAGTTTGATATCCTCAAATATTACCTGCAGTTTTGCTGGAAATGTGATATTGACACTGGACCTTTTCTAATAACTCGGCTCTTGCATGCCCCTCACAACAAACATATGAACTAAAAGATCTTTCATCATGACAATATGTCACGGGCCTTTTAATTCACATCTTTATTGCTGGTTCTTCTCGAACTCCCGGTCCTGCCTCTGTGGACCTCAAGAATAGACCACCCTCTTTTGGTTGGACTGCTATCTTATCTTAATGGTGGGTTAATGTGTTTGTCTTATGTGGTACCTCTGGATGATGCTGCCGTGTTAGAGTGGCTACATCACTTCCCCAGTAGTAATTTATTGTTTGCGCTGTTGGAAGCCAAACACCACTAGAATTCCAGGGAGATGAGGTCTTATGTTGCTCATGTATGACAAGAACAGTATTTTATAGTCTTTATACAGTACAGTCTTTGTTATCTGGCATGTAGAGGGCATGGGGGTTGCTGGATAATTAAATGTGCCGGTTACTCAAGCTCTTTTGCCAAACACAAAAAAGTTTAAGAAACAAAATAAACTTACATTAACACTGCACCTTTTAACACTATTACTGTATACAGTACTGTAATTTACCGCTCCTTTACTGCCTCAGGGTCACCAATGAATGAGAACAACAAGAAGTCTTATGGCACCTTATAGACTAACAGATATTTTGGAGCATAAGCTTTTGTGGGCAAAGACTAGAAACTGATGCCAGAAGAATTTTTTCTGTTAGTTGAAGGGGGAATTGTATTGCCATCAATGGTGGATGTGGGTTAATAGAGTTTTCCGTATATTAACGTGCCAGATAACAAGGCTTGTACTGTAAATTACTTCTCTTACCTTTGAGATCTGATTCCTCATGTTATTCAGTGTTGTCATTTTTGATGATTTCTCCTCTCAGATCTTTTCCCAAGAATACTGCCATATCTTTCCAGATTTGGTATGTGGAGTCCTCTTTAATATTAACTTCTAATAATGTAAATAATATAAAACTTCTCAGAGTTTTGAAATTACTGTATACATTTAGAGTGATCAGTCCTTTATTTATACTCAAACTAAAGTTGAGCCTATAAGTCAGTGGCAATTTGAGTACACAGAAACTGCACAGTTGGACTTACAATGTGATGAATTGCCCCTTTTTATCCCAACTGTTGAAAAGATTCAGTTCACGCATCATAAGGGTCTGGATGAGGACTAGTTGATGAAGGACAACCTGGATAAAACAGAAATAATGCTTAAAAAGTAACAGAGAGATAACCGTGCTAGTCTATATACTATCAAAACAAAAAAACAGTCCAGTAGCACTTTAAAGACTAACAAAATAACTTATTAGGTGATGAGCTTTCATGGGATAGACCCACTTCTTCAGATCTGATCCCATGAAAGCTCATCACCTAATAAGTTATTTTGTTAGTCTTTAAAGTGCTACTAGACTGCTTTTTTGTTTTAATGCTTAACAAGTAGGAGAACCTACAAATAGAAATGGTGCACTTGCATTATCTTTCAATAGTGCTTACATGGAAGTTGACACGTTGGAGGCTGAGAACAACAAGAAGTCCTGTGGTACCTTATAGACTAACAGGTATTTTGGGGCATAAGCTTTTGTGGGCAAAGACCTGTTTCATCAGATGCATCAGACGTACCACCCTATACCGAAAACCCACAGACTGCTATGCTTATCTACATGCCTCCAGCTTCCATCCAGGGCACACTACCCAATGCATTGTATACAACCAGGCACTAAGGTACAGTTGTATTTGCTCTGATCCATTGGACAGAGACAAACACCTACAAGACCTTTACCAAGCTTTCCTCAAACTACAATACCCACCTAAGGAAGTGAGGAAACAGATTGACAGAGCCAGACGGGTACCCAGAAGCCACCTGCTACAAGACAAGCCTCACACGGAAAACAAGAGAACGCCACTGGCCATCACATACAGCCCTTATCTAAGGCCTCTTCAATGCATCATCAGTGATCTGCAACCCATCCTGGACAATTATCCTTCACTCTCACAGACTTTGCGAGGCAGGCGTGTCCTCACCTGCAGACAGTCTGCCAACCTTAAACAAATTTTCACCAGCAACTATAGATCACAACACAATAACTCTAAACCTGGAATCAATCCCTGCAACAAACCTTGCTGCCAACTCTGTTCACATCTCTACACCAGTGATATCATCACAGGACCTAACATCAACCATACCATCAGAGTAAAGTAGTAGAGTAGGCATCCTTCGGTCTGCATAGACTATGGATCGCGCCCTTTATAGTTTCAATTGAGGACTTCATTTACAGCGTCTACTGTGACTATGAAGACCCACACGAGAGTGGCAGTCCTTGCTGCATCTCTTGCAGATGTGGTGGGTGTCTGGCAAGTCCTTAGTGTGCTTTCTGTGCTCTCGCTTCTCCTCTGCTAGCTGTCTGATCCTCATCTTGCCCTTCTGAAGGCCCTTGCGTAACCCCTGCCTCCATCTGCTGCGGTCGTCTGCTAGTTCTTCCCAGTCGTCCAGCTCGATGTCTACCTCTCTGAGGTCTCTCTTGCAGGCATCTTTGTAGAGCAACTGGGGGTGTCTGGGAGGTCTTTTGCCAGAGGCTAGCTCACCATGCAGGATGTCTTTTGGAATCCTTCCATCATTCATCCTGTGGATGTGCCAAGCCAGCGGAGCCGACGCTGCCTGAGGAGGGTGTGCATGGCTGGGATTCCAGCTTGCTCAAGGATGGCGGCGTTGGTCACTTTGTCCTTCCATGATATTCCAAGGATGCGCCTGAGGCAGCGCAAGTGGAAGACGTTCAGCCTCTCTTCCTGGTGGGCATACAGGGTCCAAGTCTCACTGCCATAAAGGAGGGTGCTGAGGATGCAGGCTCTGTAGACTTGCATTTTGGTGTGAGTGTACAGCTTGTTGTTATTCCACACTCTCTTGCTGAGTCTGGACAGAGTTGTGGCCGCTTTTCCGATCCTCCTGTTTAGCTCAGTGTCCAACGACAGGGTGTCAATGATGGTGGACCTGAGGTAAATTAACTCGTGGACGACCTCTAACGTATAGTTGTCAATGCTGATTGATGGGGATTCAGCAACATCCTGACCGAGTACATTTGTCTTCTTTAGGCTGATGGTAAGCCCAAAGTCCTTGCACGCTTTGGAGAACTGATCCAGCAGTTTTTGAAGCTGGTGTTCTGTGTGAGACACTACAGCAGCATCGTCTGCGAACAACATGTCTCTGATGAGGACTTCCCGCACCTTAGACTTAGCTTTCAGCCTTGCAAAGTTAAATAGTTTCCCATCAGATCTTGTGTGCAGCAAGATGCCCTCTGTTGAAGATCCAAAGGCATGCTTCGGGAGGCGTGCGAAGAAGATCCCGAACAATGTCGGAGCAAGCGCGCATCCTTGTTTGACGCCGCTCCTGCTTCTGAAAGCATCCGATAATGCGCCGTCATATTGGATGGTTCCTCTCATGTCTTCGTGGAACGACTGGATCCTCTTGAGTAACCGTGGAGGACAGCCTATCTTGTGGAGCAGTCTGAACAGACCATCCCCGCTGACCAAGTCAAAGGCCTTGGTCAGGTCGATGAAGGCTATGTAGAGTGGCTTCCTCTGCTCCCTGCACTTCTCCTGCAGCTGCCTTAGAGAGAAGACCATGTCAACGGTAGACCTCTCTGCGCGGAAGCCGCACTGCGATTCGGGGTACACCCTCTCAGCAATCTTCTGGAGTCTGCCAAGGATGGCGCAAGCGAACAGTTTACCAGTGACGCTTAGGAGGGAGATTCCACGGTAGTTGTTGCAGTCGCTTCTGTCTCCTTTGTTCTTATACAACGTTACAATGTTAGCGTCGCGCATATCCTGTGGAACCTCGCCCTCTTTCCAGCACAGGCACAGTAGCTCATGTAGGGGTTCCAGGAGTGTGTCCGCGGCACATTTGATTACCTCTAGTGGTATACCATCCCGACCAGGGGCCTTTCCTGCTGCAATGCTGTCGGTGGCTCTCTTCAGTTCATCCGCAGTCGGTTCTTGATCCCGTTCGTCCATTACTGGTAGGAGCTCGACGACATCGAGGGCTGCGTCAACCACAACGTTCTTGTGTGAGTACAGCTCAGAATAGTGCTCAACCCAGCGCTCCATCTGTTTGGCTTTGTCAGCGATGACTTCACCAGATTTGGATTTCAGAGGTGCCTTCCATCTTGTTCTGGGTGGGTCCTAATGCCTTCTTCATACCCTCGTACATTCCTCTGAGATTACCAAAGTCAGCACGGGTCTGGATGCTGCTGCATAGCTGGAGCCAGTGGTTGTTAGCACAGCTCCTGGCTGTCTGCTGTACTGTTCTTCTGGCCGCTCTAAGTGCTTGCTGGGTACTCTGGCTCGGTGAGCGTTTGTACTCCAGGAGTGCAGCGCACTTCTTTTCAATGACTGGAATCATCTCATCGGAGTTAGCTTTGAACCAGTCATTCATGTTTCTAGGTCTTCTTCCAAACACCAACAAGGCCGTGTCATAAACTGTATCCCTCAGATGTTGCCATTTGGATGTCACATTGGCGCCCCCAGGGCTGCTGCTCAGATTTTCCTGGAGGGTCTCTCTGAACTTTTCAGCTTTCTCCGAGTTTGCTGTCTTTCTGGCGTCAGTGCGGGGCCTTCCAGCAGGTTTAGAGCAGTACAGCTTCTTGGGTCTCAGCTTGAGCTTGGAGCAAACTAGCGAGTGATCTGTATCACAGTCAGCACTATGATAGCTGCGTGTCAGAAGGACGTTTTTGAGGTTATTAGCCTAGTGATGACCACACCTAGTTGATGCCAATGCTTTGAGTTTGGGTGTCTCCATGACAGTCTGTGCTGTGGCTTCGTTTGGAAGAATGTGTTTGTGATGCACAGATTGTGGTACGTGCACAGTTCAAGGAGACGCTGTCCATTGTCATTCATTTTTCCCACACCGAAGTGTCCTAAGCAGGAAGGCCATGAGGCCCAATCAGCTCCAACTCTTGCATTGAAGTCACCCAAGATGTACAGTTGTTCACGAGCAGGTATTTGCGCTACCGCAGCACTAAGCACATCATAGAACTTGTCTTTTACTTCTGGTGTGGCGTACAGGGTTGGAGCATAAGTGCTGATCAGGTGGACGGGACTGGCGCAAGTTTGAAGCGTGATCCGAAGAAGTCTTTCTGATCCACTCGTGACTAATTCCACCATTTGTAGAAGGGCATTTCTGACAGCAAAGCCAACACCATGCTCTCTGGGTTCTTCTTGGGCTTTACCCTGCCAGAAAAAGGTGTAGTCCTTTTCCTTTAGAGATCCTGAATCTGCGAGTTGCATCTCTTGCAGTGCAGCGATATCAGCTCGGAGCCTCTTCAGTTCCTCGTTGATAACAGCGGTCTTTCGGGTGTCACTGATGGCCTGAAGATCTTCAGTCAAGCTGGTCAGCATGGTCCGCACATTCCAGCAAGCAAGCTTAAATTGTTGATGTTTCTCATTTCTTGTTGATTTTCTTACTGGTTTGCCTGGTGCCCAAATTTCAGTCACTTGTCAGGTTCAGGAACCTTAAGCCTCACGCACCCAGCGAGGCAGGTGAACTGTGGAGGGACAGTACCCTATTGGCTGGGGGCTGCCCAGCTTGAGACAGGCGGTGACTGTCCAGTGAGATGCGAGGCTCTCTCCCACCGTCGAAGGCAACCCCTGGCGCTCGTTCTCTATGCCAGTCGAGCAAGAGCTTATAACCATACCATCAGGGGCTCCTTTACCTGCACATCTACTAATACAATATATGCCATCATGTGCCAACAATGCCTCGCTACAATTTACCTTGGCCAAACTGGATAGTCTCTACGTAAAAGAATAAATGGACATAAATCAGACATCAGGAAGGGTAATGTACAGAAACCAGTGGGAGAGCACTTCAGTCTCCCTGGACAGTCAATAACAGATTTAAAAGTGGCAGTCCTAAAACAAAGACATTTCAGAAATTGAATGGAGAGAGAAATCTCTGGCCTGCAATTTATTTGCAAATTTGACTCCATCAACCAAGGATTAAACAGAGACTGGGAGTGGCTGGCCCCTTACAAAAGCGGCTTCTGTGCCCTGGGTGTTAATATCTCCCCATTAGACTGACAGTGGGTTCGCATCCCCCTGGCTGATATGACTTGTTTTTTTCTCTTTTGGTACATACTGCTGATAATGAGCCATTTCCACCTTGCTGAATAGACCTTGTCAGCTCTGGCCCTCCCTTTTACTGGGACCCCACTCTTTAAGTATCCCTTTAGAAACCCCCTCCCCCCCACTCATGCATCTGTTGAAGCGGGTCTTTGCCCACGAAAGCTTGTGCTCCAAAATATCTGTTAGCCTGCAAGGTGCCACAGGACTTCTTGTTGTTCTCAAAGATACAGACTAACACGGCCGCCTCTCTGATGTTGGAGACTAAGATCGCTGTTGTCCTCTGAAAGTGAGATGAGTGCTTTGCAGACGACATTGGGCTAGCCCTTCACCCTGTCTGGGAATGGCTGCCAGTATAGAATGTAACAGCAACGAAGGGTCCTGTGGCACCTTATAGACTAACAGAAAAGTTCTGAGCTTGAGCTTTCGTGAGCACAGACTCACTTCATCAGATGCTGCATAGAATATAGAGTATAGAAGGTAGCTGCCTGTCCAGTATTAAGTGAGATTTTCCTTAATAGCATTTGGAATGTGCATTCCCTGATATGCACCGTCTCGAAGTTGATTTGTGGGTGAATTTTAAGGTGTTTGTTGTGGTCTGTAAAATCCTAACTGATTTATGCTCCACTGATCTTTGAGGTAATCTCTTTCGTTTGTAATTCTGTGGCAGTTGTGATCAGTCCTGGTGCTCTAGCTAGTAAGGCTATTGATTTACAGGAGAGGGGATCATAGATAGCATTTTTTTTGGCGTGGGTTGCACAGTTCTGCAATTTACTTCTCCTTTATGAGTGTAGTGGCCTTCAAGAAAAAATGAAAGGGCACAGGGAGGTAGCTGTGTTAGTCTGTAGCTTCACAAACAACAAGCAGTCCTATAGCACATTAAAGACTAACAAATTTATCAGGCCATGAGCTTTCATGGAAAAGACACATGAAAGCTCATGACCTAATTTTTGTTAGTCTTTAAGGTGCGACAGGACTGCATATTAATGAAAAGGCTTTCCGCTTTTCCCAGACTTTCCCAGGAGAGAGATGGAAACTAAGTGGGATTTTTTAATGCTTATTGCCAGATTGTCACTGAGCCAGTCTGTAAATGTTTTTTGTCCAATAATTATTTTAAATATGGTACATGTACTAGCAGTTATGGTTGTCACATTTAAAAGATCTAAATAAACAAGCGATGATACTGTTGAGGGAATTTTTGAG
Source organism: Carettochelys insculpta (assembly GCF_033958435.1). NCBI lineage: Eukaryota > Metazoa > Chordata > Testudines > Carettochelyidae > Carettochelys > Carettochelys insculpta. Next base: position 44,906,954 of record NC_134147.1, on the reverse strand, counting down.
AGATATGTAGATAGAACAGCCATTTCCCCTTCACAAGCAGCTGCTACTTGTGCCTCTGAAGTCTGAATGCTGCTTTACTCGTCATCTGTCCAGATTCTTTGACTCAGTATCTGTTTCAGAAAGCTGAATCAGAGCTATGGTGTAAGTACTGAGTCAGCTTTTAAATGTCTAATAAAAGATTTAAAAAAAAATCACACAGCAGCAAAGGGAAAGTGAGAAGGTTAAAACAAATCTTTCAGCATAGCAGAGGAACTCCAGATGATGTGGAAGGGGGATAGAATACAGGCATTGTCTTCAGAACATTAATGAAGAAAATACCGCAACTGTGTTAATAAACATGACTTAAGTTAAAATGCTTTTTTAGCTTGTGTTTTGTAATTTTATTGGCGTAACACATTTTTACGTGAATGTAAAGCAGCTTTAGGTCTGCAGTTAAGAAAGCACTGGTATAATTACTGTATTAATAAAATGTAGTATTTTTGGAATTAGGGGTGAGGAATCATTTTACAATTCTCCTAAAACGTGACTGGGCATGCCGTGCTGCAGTATCTTGGCTTCTTAGCTTGTTTCAGGCCTCAAGCTTATGCATAAAAAAAAATGAGAGTTGTAGCAACATTCTAGGATGAGAAACTCAATTCATGTTTTGTTGGTTTAGTCTCTGTATGGAAATACCTTACTCTTTAAGGCTGTCCGTTACTACAGTGAAAAGCTGAGATACTGTCGTGGTAGGTAGCAGGATACAATCTGAAAATAGACACTTCTCAAGCCATGACTTTTCTCTGAGAAGTGGGCCAAAAGTAGCATCTTCTTAAGTGCCTACTACAATATCACTCCTTTACCTATGTTAATAACAAATGGATTAACCCGGTATTTAAAATCATTGACTAAGAGACTGAGAACGTAATATGACTTCTCTCAGAGGACATAGAGGGCCAGTTCAATTATGCTGGTGAACTGTGTTGTAAAATACATTAGTTATTCTGCTACAGCTAAATTCTTGCATCAGAAGGAAAAAAAAATTGATTTGGGTAAAGTGGGATAGCGACTTTAATATTATTGGGGCTTCACTGGAATTATAATTGCTGGAATATTTTAGTAGAGTTCTACTTACTTCCCTGCTGTTGTTGACATTGCTGCCCCCTTTGGGCTTATGTTTGCCTCTTACTACTTCTACTCTTGTCCTTTTGTAAATTGTGCCTTTTTTTGCCTTCCTATCTTAGTCCCTCAATCCAGTTTTTGGACTTTGCAGTGGATGTGGCCCCCAAGGTTTTCTGTGACCACACTTGTTCATTCAAGCCCCAACCCTGTAAGCACTTGTGCACATACTGACATTTAAATGTGTGACTAGTGGACAGAACTAGTTATGCTTGTAAGGCCCCACTCCGCAAAGGGACTTGAGCACCTAAATCCAAATTTAGGCTGTACCACAATCATGAAAAAATCTTGTTCTGCTGCTGTCTACCCCACAGGGGCATCAAAACTCAATCAAAATTTACATTTCTGCTCCTAGCCATGCCTACTGCTGCATCCAGTTGGTGGCTAGATAGATATCTCACATCAGAGTCCTAGTGTGATCCTTACATTCGTTGGAGACAGGTGTTGCCATGCCGGTCTCGCCAGTGGCCCCCAATCTGGTATGCTGTAAGTATGTTTAACTCAGCAAAAAATGGGCTGGGGAGAGGAGGAAGTTGTTATTTTATAACCTTTAGCCTAGTGATTATGGTACTGTGCACATGTGTTATGGAAGAATCCAATTTGATTTTTCTCCGCTACCAGGTGGGGAGAATGGATCTGAACGAGGGTTTCCCATCTCTCAGGTGAGTGCCCTGAGCAATGGTCTGCAGAGTCATTACCATCTCTGCACCCAAGTCCCTAATTAATTTCTGAATACAAAGTAAAAGGGTTTTTGTAGGAGAGATTGAGAGAGACCACAAGCAGAATATCACATGGCAAGAATATAAGACACATAGGACAGACATGACAGCCCACTAACCATGTATATTTCATGGCAAGCTGGCTGTGATAGATATGAAAGAAAAGCGTGCATGACCCACAACAGCACTTTCAAGATAAAGATCAGATTCTGCACGATATACATGTCCACATCTCTTGTCAACTTTGATGGACTTTTTTTACGTGCAATCTGAGACCAGAATTTGGCTTTAAAAGTTTAGTCAAATAACAAACCAAAAATTGCATAAAGAAAGAGAATCCACTTTGAAAGTTATAGTTTGCAGGTAAAGAGATAAGTAAAACAGACAACGTTACTGTACAAACTAACAATAATAAGCCTGATGCAAAGAATCTCAGTTGCAAAAATGTATCGGCATGCAGGATCTAATTTGCAATTGAATGACCATGTTAGCAAATGACTAGTGTGACAGACCCGTCGTCCATTCCTTAGGGGTCCTGCACTTCCAGGGAGCTCCTTTTGGGCTTCAGAGACTCACAGAGGCCCCTTTGTTGCCCTGGGACTTCCCACAGGCAAGGGTCTCCCTTTACAGAGCCATTTTCATCACAGGCCAGTCTTAAGTGGAGGTGGAGTAGGACCCTCTCCACCAGTCTCAAGCTGCCCCGATTTGGCCCAAGTTGGGTACCCCTTCAGGGGAAGGGTGTGGGGAGTCTAGTTCCACCCACTGTCTTGGACTTCAGCCCAGGGACACTAGGGACGAAGGACAGTGGCAGGGCTTTTGCCCCTACCCCGTGGCAGCAACATTTCCCTGGGCCTCTGCATCCACCACTTCACTCTGGTGCCTTGTGGCGGGTGTCACTCTGTTCTAACCTGTTCCATCTTCCTCTCAGCCCTCCAGCCTCTGTCTCTCTCTGCACCGCTCTCCCCTCCTGCTGCCTGGGGAAGGCCTTTTGTAGGGAGCCTGGAGGCCTTAACTGTTCACGGGTGCTAGATTGCAACCTGTTGCTGGCTGACTCCTGATGAGCCCCGGCTGTCTCTATCCCACCTACAGGACTGTACCCTCTGGGAACTGAGGAGGTTAACAAGGAGTTCCTCCAGCACCCAAAATATTCACTCTCCGACAGGCCCTTGTTGGTTACAGCTTCTGATTTGCTACACTAGTTATATAACTAACTGCTTATATGCCATCATAGTAATTGTGCATACTAGTTAGATCATGTTTGGACATACATTTAGAACATTAAGTCCAGTGTATTATATCCAACATTTTTCTTCTATTAAGAGTTTATAGAAGATTTAAGATAATTTTTGTTATACCTGAACAAATGTTTTAATGAAGTACAGATATAAAAAAAACCTCATTTCTTCAGAGTGTGATGGGGAAGGGGCTGAGAACTAGATGCCTGATATATCCTTTTGTCCTTAAGGATTAAATGTTGGACAGGCATCGTAATACTTGAACTGATAAAAAAGTGACAGAAATTTGATTTTAACGTTTGGTGAATAAAGCTTGACCTGTAAGAGCTGAAAGTAAAACAAAAATACATCAAGAATGAACACAAAGTATGCAGCTGTGATTTTTGTGGTTTATTATAAATATTTTCACTTCTGTTTCACTCTTGCATTGCTTTGACACTTATTTTTATTTCAAGGTTTTTTTCGTCTCTAATTCCTGCCTGTAGGTTATGACAACATATAAAGTTAGACTAGCCTTGAACAATAGAAATAATATGAAATAAATCTGTGCTCTTCGTTCATGAGAATTATCTAAAGCGATGCCATTAATGTGAAAACTAGCACATACTTTTTAAACAGTAAACAATAATTGTATGAAATATGTTTGACCCTGAGTCACTCACTCAGATATAGTAACAGAGAGGAAGCCGTGCTAGTCTATACACTATCAAAACAAAAAGCAGTCAAGTAGCACTTTAAAGACTAGCAAAATAGTTTATTAGGTGAGCTTTCATGGGACAGACCCACTTCTTCAGACTTCTTCTTCTGGATATGGTCTGAAGAAGTGGGTCTGTCCCACGAAAGCTCACCTAATAAACTATTTTGCTAGTCTTTAAAGTGCTACTTGACTGCTTTTTCACTCAGATATGTTTGTTTAATTTTTGTCTTATAGTTAATTTTCCTATTTTTGAAAATATTTTCCCTGTTGCTGTATGAAAGACGCACACAAAGAGGTGAAACTGACTGAACACAGAATGATGGAAAACAAATGGAAAAATTAATTTTAAATGTTGAAGTTTATAAGAATCTTGGTTCCTTATCCTGTGAATATTTAAGGCCATATCTACAGTAGCAAGTTCTTTTGGAAAATCTGGCCCTTTTTCAAAAGAACACATGGAGCATCCACAAACAAAATACGCTCTTTTGATGAGGAAAAATTCCTCCTTTCGAAAGCTTCTTTGGAAAAAAGAAAAAAAAAGCACCCGCAGATGTTCCTCTGGCCCTTTTTTCGAAAAAGCAGTCCTCATGGCACTGGATTTTTTGATCCCTGGCCCATTCTTTCAAAAGAGCAGGGGATGTGTGGATGCTCTCTATTGAAAGAGTGGCTTGATTTTTGAATCTGCTTTTTTGTGTGTGGACGTGCTCTTTTGAAAAAAGGTCTTCTGAAAGGTCTTCTTTTGAAAGATTGCTATAGTGTACAGGTGGTCTGATATAGCCATTTAAACTTACTACAGGTTGAACTTCTCTAGTCTGACACTCTCTCATCTGGCAACATCTGTAATCTGGCATGATTTTAGTTAACTGGACGGCTGCTTGTCCTGGGTTTAGCCAAGTTTCCCTGGTCCCATAAAGTTTGTTTACAGCCACCAATCCTTGTCGTCAGTGTTCTGAGCTGTTATTTATCTGTATTTACACCTAAATGTCTTCTAAGAGCTCAGTAAGTGGAACTGTTGGTAATGCTGCTTGACAATATTGACCTCCCATGGTCCAGCAAATTCTCTGGTTCGACACTGGTCAGGTCCCAAAAGTGCTGGACTACAGATTCAGTCTGTATCATGAGAAGGTTAATTGGGGCATAAGGAAGTTAAATAAATACATAAGTGACTACAGGATCAGGGCCTTAGGTATTTCTTGTAACAGTAGTAGGTTTAAAAAAATCAGAAGTGTGACTTAATTGGTATCCCGATAATGGAGAAACTACTGTTTGCAAAAATGGTGCGTTTTGAAATATATACTGGAGTCATGTTTATTTCAAAAATTATGACAAAATATGAGGGTTGGAGACATTTTTTATAGAATCAAATTGTATTTGCAGATCCCAGACTTGCCACAGTTTTCTTAAAATATGTTGCATAAATCTCTTGGAGCCAATTGGTGTAAGGAACACATTGATTCCTTCACTAACAGGCTACCAGAAGAACACAGTGGTTCAAGTAGTGTAGAAGTAGACACACATTCAGTTGTCTGTATGGATTTGTGGTATAGTGACAATACACACTGTACTCTTAGCACAATATGGGTGTGTCTGCACGAGGAACTAACTTTGACATTAAGCACTGCATTGAAATAGCCAGGAGAGAGTCTACACACATTTTCTCTTACTTGGAAGATAACTTCAAAGTAGGAAGCCTGACTTCAAAGTCCTAACTCCATTCCTGGTGTGTAGATGCTCAGCTTCAAAGTTATTTTTGTACAGACACAGCCTATGAGTATCATTCATTGCTTGGGAAATGACTAAAAAAACTCAGCTTTTATTAGTGTAACTTCCCATATTTGTTGTTGAGATCCACAGTGCTACCGTTGTTCTAGGATGAGAAGACAGGGAAGAGCTTTCTGAAAGTTTGGGATCAGTTTTCCTAAAGGTCACCTGATGGCCAAGACTCTCAGCAGCTTTCCAGACTTTTTCTTAGTAATAAGCAATTTCTAAAGATTTTGTTATTTAGTGTTTCTTTAACCACTGAATCTAAAGGTCAAGATTTGTATAATTAACTTCTTAATGCTTGTTTATAAACTGTCGAAAAATGGAAAGTGCAAATAACTTATTTTAGCTGTAACTGTAATTTATTGTGTCTAAAGTCCTCATCATACACAATAGCCTATATACAATACAGGTTGAACCTCTCTAATCTGGAACTCTCTCATCCAGCAACATCCATAATCCAGCAAGATGTTAGTTAGGTGGACAACCACTTATCATGGATGTGGCCAAGTATCCCACGGTCCCATAAAGTTTGTTTACAGCCACCAGTCCTGGCTCTCAGTGTTCTGTGCTGTCATATAGTTCTAACTTAACCCTAAATTACTTCTAAGAGCCTAGTAAGCAGTGGAAGTGTTTGTAATGTGTTAGACAATATTGACCTCCTGAGGTATGGCAGATTTTCTTGTTTGACATTGGTCAGGTCCTGAGGGTGCTGTACAAGAGAGGTTCGACCTGTAGTTATGTTATATTGAAGGTTGTGTTTTATTGAAAGAGAGCTCATCCCTATACTATTCATTCAGAATTTAAAAAAAAAAATCATACAAACAACATCCTTAAAAAGATCGATCAACTTCATTTTGTGTACGCTTTTTTTGATTGTGTCTTGCAGGTAACTTTGTAGTTTCCAAATTAAATTTCTTCTTTTATTCTTGGTTACTCCTTCCATTTCATAAACATATTATTTTATTTCTTGTGCCTCTTTCCTGTGTGTCAGCCAGCACCGTAAGTGATGTTAGCTGGAATGTCCGTAGTTTTGTTATATGGAATCTCCTTTTTATATTTCTGCTCACACCATAATGCCAATTTTATTATCTTAGCTGGTAGACTGCTGAATTTTTAAGTGATAGAAGTATGATATGGTTTTGATTAGTTTTTCATTACATTCAAAACATGACTGGGAAAGTGGACCTCATAAAATCAGGACGTGTTTTTCTATCTAGATCATGGGTGTCCAACCTTTTTGGCTTGCCTGGGGCGCATTGAGTGAAGAGGAATTGTCTTGGGCCGCATATAAAATATATAATATAGTTAATGTATATAAATCACATAATAATGTTTAAAGTTTACGATCTTGTGGGGCCACATTACTAGCTGTCCAGGGCCGCATGCGGCCCGCAGGCCACGGGTTGGACACGCCTGATCTAGATTATAAAAATGTTAAGAATAGCCTTTTTCTGCATATGTTTATAGCATCTATGATAAACTTTTAAAACCTTCTTAAACAAAAAATTATACATGCATAACTGTTCTTGTAAGTGGAACTTCTAGTAAATCTGAGATTGGTGCTTCTCAGGTTTTCTTGCCGAAGCTTTTATCGTTATTAGACTGAAAACTGGAAGGTAGTTTGCAACAGGAAGGTAAGTACCATTAAAAGGCTGTCTTATGTTTAGTGGGTCCATACATGCTGTCTCATTCCTACATTTGTGAACCTGACAGGCCATATTGCCTGGCTTCTTCAAGATCTGGTATCAAGAATGCACAGGGCAAGCATCTGTGTGCATTGACAGAGATGAGGAAACATAACATTTTCTTTATTCTTTATTCTTTATTGATTTGATTGCAGTAACATCCACAGGCTCCAAACAGGATTGAAGCTCCCTTGGGTGCTATGTGCTGTACAAATATGTAAATAGAATTTCTGGCCCCCTTATGGCCTAAGAATAAATGAAAAGATGCAGGTTCCACTTCTGTAAACTCATCAGCAGGTAAATCACTGTGTAGCCCTCATACCTTTTCGTATGGGTGCAGAGGTCTAGCTTTTGGGAGCAACTAGCGGGATGAGAGCCAAAAGGAAACAATATATAAGCAAAGTGATCAGAGTGTTTGCACACATCAGTAGTTTTTTTTTTCTTTAGGGGAAAAAAAGCTTATTTTGAATTCCTGTTTTTATTGTTATACCACATATCTAACCTCTACTGCCTGTTTTTGTTGTTGTTAATCCAACAGTGTTCCTGGGCTTGTATTTTAACTCTTTCATTGTCTTTCTTTTTTTAGTTTTATATGGGTGGCAGTATTCTGGCACTGTCATTGACCAGTTTCAAATCACTGTTGGATTTATTGTTTTCTGTGTGTAAAATGAGCTTTTTACATTTTTCTAGTTTTTATACTTAATCATGGACTTCACTGGTTTAGTCTGAAAATTATATTAATTAATATTTCCATTTTAATTATTTATACATTTGCCTTTGCAATTTTTTTTGCTTAATTTTCATAGGAATGTTTGCTTTCTGCCTAGCACTGTCTGAGGACATTGGAGATATACAGGGTGCCTGAAGTCATATCTACACCTCTTTGACACACTGCGCTGCTCATAGGTTGCAACAGTGATACAGTACTTTGGTTTGCATCCTGTGGCTGTTGTGTCAGACAAGGTCCATCTGATTGTAGCATCTCATAGACACATAGACGTTTAGAGTTGGAGGAGACCTCATGAGGTCATTTAGTCAAACGCTGCTCAAAGCAGAACAAAAAGCAGTCACGTAGCACTTTAAAGACTAACAAAATAATGTGTTAGGTGATGAGCTTTCGTGGGACAGACCCACTTCCTCAGCTCTGGAAATTCTGATGAAAGATAAATTCATGGAGGTAGGTCCATAAAAGGCTATTAGACAGGTGGTAGGAATAGTGTCCCTGGCCTCTCTTTGTCAGAGGCTGGAGATGGATGACAGGAGACAAGTTGCTTGATCATTGTCTTTGATCCACCCCCTCTGGGGCACCTGCAGAGGCCACTGTCAGCAGACAGGATGCTGGGCTAGATGGACCTTTGGTCTGACCCAGTAATGGCCATTTTTATGTTCTTATGGCACAATGAAAATTTAACAGAAAGATAGAAAAAAAAATGAAGTGAAAACTGACATAGCTGCTTAGGACAGAAGGATTGAGGGTAAAGGGGGAAGAAGAGGGAGAAGAAAGTTACTTACTGCAAGTGTGTATTAAATTAAGTGACTCACCTGAGATCACTACGAATATTAAAGATGGGGAAACTGTTTTGTAATGTGTAAGGTAATTGCTATCTTTATTGAGACCAAGGCACAAAGTGTCGAACTTGAGAACAAACTCCAATTCACATCTCCCTTCATAATTTCATGTTAAAGTCTCTTTGTTTTAGGATGCAGGTTTTCAGGACTATAATGCTATGGCCTACTCCACTGAAATCCTCACTGACTGGTTTATGTGTATTCAGATTCCTAATGTCTGGTTTGTGTCCATTCATTCTTCGGCAAAGTGATTTGTCTAGATTGTCCAATATACATACCAGAGGGACAAACTGGACAATCGCTTCTCTCTGTCACTTGGTTTTATCCTGCTATTCTGCTGTAATTTTATTTTCTGTTATGAAAATGATTTTATTTATAGAGTCTCAAACATACAGTCCAAGAAAACCCTGAAATGTTAAAAGGAGAAGAGATAAAATTGTGTGTATCAGAGGTAGAGATGATCATGGGTGAGATTTTAAAAAAGATGTGCATTGTCTATTGAAACCAGGGCCTGGAACGCTCTTAACACCTACTTGCCTGAAGACTATTAAGAACATAAGAATATATGTCTAGTATATCTTCTGTTAAAATTGCTATGTGTCATATATGTACTATCTCCTTTATCTTGTCTTTCTGCTCCACTTGTTTGCTACTTAACGGTAGGGGAATGCCCATGGAATAGGGTAGAAAAGAAGGGTGAATTATGGGGAGGAGGGCAGTGACTGAGGAAACTGATTCCCTTTTTGCTTCCTTGATTCCAGTTGAGTAGAACTATAACTGCTCATGCTTCAGAAATTTTTACAAGATCAGGGGAAGGGAGTAAAATGCAGCATTTGAATCCTAGCTGTCTGGGTGGAAGGACCACATGAAGCACTGTCCAGAAGGGTTGTGTTTCCCTAAGCATCTTATTTTTGACACATAATCCTCTAAATTCTGTATCCTGTTAAGAGTACCTGCCCTCCTCTTTGTTTAGGTATCATTACACTCTTTTATATGCAGTCCGATTGTAAAGCTGTCGTTTCTGCTTGAGAAACGTAAGGGGCTTCATGCCGTGCTTTGTGGGGAAGAGTTGTGGTGTGAGTATATTTCCCTGTGAACATTTATAATAGTGGTTACACATGTGCATGTGATAGAAATAGTTGATTTGAAAAGACTATGGTTAGATCATTTGGTATATAAATAGCTAACCGTGTGAACAGTGAGTTTCCTAATCCCATTTAATTCCATTTTATCTGTGAATGTATCTGCCTTTGGCATGTGTTCATTTCTCTGTGTAACAGTCAATAGGATGTGTATTGAATAACACTGATATATCTGCTGCAACAATGATAAAACTGTAAAGAAGTTTGCAGTGTTTTTGTAATGCTTCATTACCAGTGTGCTTGACCATGAGCACAAGAAGAATAAAGAAACTACTGGACTGTTTTCCTTATAGGAGTGATTCTGATGTTAGGAAATAATTGTAATAACTACATAATGTATTAGAGGCACTCGTGCAGATTGGAAATATTGTTTGACTATATTGTTTGACAAGAATAACTGACATATAATGAAATGAACTTAAACTGCAACTTCCTGTTATTTTGAGGAGAGAAATTAACCAGAACTCTCCTTCTCTAATACTTTTCCCTTTGATCAATAACAGAATTTTAAATGCCATATTACATTATTTCACTAGGTTGAGAATAGCATTTAGAAGTTAGCTATTTAATGTTTATCACATTTCTGGCATTTTTGCTCAGAGTCAGTATAGTACTTAAGTATGTGTCTATTGTTCAGTGTGTGAGTAGCCCTATTAACTTTGGGGGAACAATTCATTTATTTTAGAATTTTACTAAATGGGGCCTGGTTGAATATATTTCTTAAACACTGATTAAAAAGAAACAGAGTTTATGGTTCTCACAAATGTAGAATCATAGGACTGGAAGCAACCTTCAGAGGTCATCTAGTCCAGTCCCCTGCATCTGTGTTAAGATTCATCAATGTCATCAGTATTAAGGTTGTGCCAGCTTTTCTACAGTGAGACTACAGTCTTCAGGAGTGTGAAATTTACAACTAACATCCACACAATTAGGAAACTTTTCATTCAGGTTTTTAACATGGCACATATATATTAAATGTCATGTAAATATGTTTGATTGGGGTATTTGGCTTCTGTTTTTTGTTTTGTGTTACGTTGTATTTTATTTTTTTAGAGCAGGGAAAACTAGATTTTTCTTGGTAGTAGATGGTAAAATGGTACCAATCTTCCCACACCCCAAACATTTAAAAAAGCTGATAATTCAGAACCGACTAGTTAATATTTTATTTTTCCTTATCTACAACACATGTTTTACTAAAATGGAATTGTCTCAACCAAACTATTGGAATGGTGCTATTATGTTGTAAAACTCTGTGTGTGTGGTTGGGTTTTTTTCCCTTTCCCAGTTATGCAATTCCCTGCGCTCAAGTCTGGGTGTGTGGTTTGTATAATCATTGTGTTGCCAGATCTCATGATTTTATCATGAGTATTGCAGCATTTGTTGTGTTTCTTAAAACCCTAGCTTCTGGGATCAGGCAAATACACGAGAATCTCATCTTACTTTAAAAAGAAGTAAGTTTCTGGCACTCATTATTGCAAAGAAAAGCTAGAAAATCTGACCTGACCGCACTTTAAATGCAAAATACCTAACTTTTAAGAAGAACTCATAATTTTTAATCCTGTCATACTATATTGATGATGTGACTCATAGCTTTGAATACTTGGGTTGGCACTACTGTAATCCCTATAGGGTTTTTCTCAGTAACCAAAAATTGAGCAAATTAAAAAAAAAAAATCTGACACAAGTGGAACACCCCAAAAACTAAGCAACCAACCAAACCCAAAAACAAAAGTGTTTTAATAATGGACAAAATAATTGAGAAAACCCTGTGAATCATTGCACCCTTTCCTTCCAGGTTAAAAATGGAAACTTCAGAGTAACAGAAACTGAAATAAGTTTGTGTTTACAACAGAAAAACCTCAGCTTCTCCTTTGTAAGTTAATTTCAAACAACTGTGCAAACAAAAAAAATATTTTTGTAGTGACAAGATTTTTTTCTCTGTTGGAGAAAGACAGATAAGGAATATGTGGAGAGAGGGATAATAGAAGTGAAGGGATGTGTGACCTTAAGTTTGTTTTAGAGAGAGAGGATTTCCCCATAATCTTGTAGGTGTTGGGAGTTCATACATTTGGGAACTATGTATTTCAGCCCTATTTTTGTCCACATCCAGTGACTTCCTCTAGAGTGTCCTCCTACTTCTTGTCAACCCTCTCAAAATTAATTCCTTTCTTTCATCCTTGCTGTACTTCCCTCTCCAGGTTGTCTCCCCTTATTAGATTCTACTTTCTGCCTTTTCTGTGTTAAGGCATAGTAGGCTTTGAGTTTACCTTCCCTCCTTCACTCCGTGCTCCCCCTGCCCTCAAGCTGCTCTGTGTCTTCCTACCCCAAGTCATCACGGTGGTTTCCTGCAACACTGCTATGACAGCAGAGGCAGTAGCACTTGAGGGAGGAAGAGAGGAACCTAGTACCTATTTGGAAAGGATGTTTGCAACCCTGAGCATAGCTATTACCTCCTCGCAATATTTTAGGGTATGTCTGCTCAACAAACTTACATTGATATTACCGTGTCGTTCAGGAGTGTGAAAAATCCACAGTAACGCAGTTATACTGACTTAATTCAGGTGTTACAACGCTATGCTGATGGGAGGGCTTCTCGCATTGACACAGCAGCAACTGCTTCTCCCAGAAGTGGGTTAACTGTGCTGATAGCAGAACCTCTCACATTGCAATAGAAGCGTAGTCTTCACTAAATGCTACAGCGGCACAGTTTTGATGCAGAGTTTTAAGTGGACGCCTGCCTTTATTGAGCAATACTAGGAGTTAATCCAGGGCTAGGCAAAATACAGCCTGTGGGCCACATCCCGCCCACCAAGCCACTGAATACAGCCTGCAGGAGTCTCAGTCAGCTCCCTGTCTGCCCCACCCGTGGTTGGAGCCCAGGAAAGCTGGCTGCAGGGCTCTATGGATGCTGTGAGTGTGGAAGAGGAGAGGAGAAGCTTCTCATGCTGCCTGCTGCCCAAAGTAAAATCTTCCAGCTCCAATTGGTCAATTTATGATCAATAGGAGCTGCCTGTTTACAGGACAGACAACATGTAAAGTACTGTCCTCCCCCAACCCCGAGCCCCATGCACAGAGTATTCAGTTCAGAGCAGTACACATGGCCCTTGCCGCTGCACTGAGCACATGCCGGGGTATGGGAGAGGGTGAAGAAGGCAGGTACTTTGATTAAGGAACCTGTTTGGACTGCTGGCCGGGAGCTGCCCAGATAAGAGGCTCTTGGCCAGAGCCTGTCTCTGGCACCCCAATCCCCGGGCCCCTGCCTCCCTTTCTGCATCTCTACTCTATGTATCCCAAACCCTCTGCACCCCCTCCAAGATCCAGCACCCCAATCCCCTACCCCAGGTCACAGCCTGAACCCCTACACCCCCTCCTGCCCCGGTAACAATCCCCTCTGATTCTGCACCTGCTGCGGGTCAGAATCCTATCTTGCATCTGTACCCTCTTTGAGACCCTGCACACCCTTCTGTGCCCCAGCCCCTGCCCCAGGTCACAACCCCCTCCTTCACCCAAACACCCTCCCAGATCTTATACCTCAGTCTGTCACCCCAAGCTCCCTTCTGCACCCAACCTCCATCACAGACCCCACACCTCTTACATCAATATCATGAAAGAGTGCAGCTCTTGACCACTTATTAAATTCTTGAAGTAGCCTCCAATCAAAATTATTTCCTACCCTTGAGTTGATCTAACCTTCATATTGATTTGTGCTGCAACACATTGAGCACAAGATTCTGCTCTCATTTACATTGGTGTAAATCCACAGAAATTTATCTGAAGCCACTGGATATACACTGGTGTAAATAAGATCAAAACCTGTTGCTTAGTTTTGATATGTGACAGCAGTTTTTCTTATTACAGGTCGAATCTCTCTAATCTGGCACTCTCGGGTGCTGAATGAGAGAATTTGCTGGACCATGGGTGATCAATACTGTCTAGCACATCACCAACACTTCTACTGCTCACAGGGCTCTTAGAAGACATTTGGGGTAAACTGAAGCTAAATAACAGCACACAACACTGAGAGCCAGGATTCGTGGCTGTAAACAAATGTTGTGGGACCATGGGAAATGTGGCCACACCCATGATAAGTGGTTGTCCCACTGACTAAAATCATGCAGGATTATGGATGTTACTGGATGAGGGAGTTCTGGATTAGAGAGGTTCAACCTGTACTTTTTATGTGTACTATAGCAGTTAGGAGCACCACTCCAAGGATGAAGATGGTGATGGACAGTCTACAAACCTTCAGAAAAATGATAACCAAATATCATGAAATCTGAAGTGGAAAGGTCCAATTTTATTTTACGCTAGTGACTGCATAATAGCAAGCAGATGATATTCCAATAACAAATAACTTTGCTGAGAGATTAAAAATGTTTCTTAAAAGCAAAGCTGTTTTTAGTTACAACAGAATGAAAAAGCATTTAAGACTGTATTTTCTCTATCTTCAGAGAAAAGCTGTCAAAACCATTTAAACTGAGAAGATCATGTTCATTATTTCATGCTTTAGCATTAATATAGATAACTGATTTAGGAATGCTTAGTAATAGGGGAACATCATTTGAATATTGACAGCCTGGTTTCGTACTGCCATTTTCACTGGGTATTTCTGATCTGTGCTAGTGGGTTTTACTTTAAACAGTATGTTTGTTGATCGTTTATTAAGATGCTTTGGGATAGATTATAAGTGATTTAAAACTTTATGCAAAATTGGTAAAACTGATAGTAGGCATCAGGGAAGTATGAGCATCACAGTAATTGTTGAAAGAAATTTTGGGCTGGAAAGATCTTTATCCAGAATCCAGCTTATGGGATACATGTAGTACTGAACATCCTGGCTTTGGGAGAGTTGACAGTGATCTAGTACAGTTTCGCATGAGAACTTCACATGCAATAAAGAAGTAGTCCAGGTATTGTTGGAATTTTGCCAGGATTGTGTATTGGTATGTCAAGAAAGAGAGCCCCCATTACTTCTTATGATGGGAATCTAATTAAATAAAATGAGCTTTCCTGTTTCTGGCATCTAACATAGATTCTACATTGTATTCGTCTTGGCTTATTGAGGGCACAGAATCACTGAAAAATCTTTTTATATATCATCCATTTATTAGCTTTCTATTCAGAATTTACTACTAGGATATTCCACCTCCTCTCTTTCCTGTTAATACTCCTCTCAGGGACAAAGACCTAGTTAATGGAGGGTGAGGACAGAAAATGTCTCTCTTCTCCATCTCTCCCTTTTGTATTTCTCTGTCTCTCTTTAGCCATTGAAAATGTAGGTCAAATTGCATCACCATAAAAGAGAACAGTCAGAAAGGTGTTTGAAAAATGCTGACATCCTTAGCCTGGGGTGCATGCCACTGTCCTTTGTTTACATTGAGAACAGTGATGTACCTGTGTAAGAACCAACGTCTTTTTTAAGGTTAGTGTTATAGCACCTAAATAATAAGTCACATTTTCAGATGATATTCATCTGAATATTATATTACTAATATATTTATGTTATTACAAGGTAATTTAAAATTGTACAGCTTATGATCTGCAGCAACTTAAGGTAGTGATATACTTAGAGACCTAATTTGCAACCTTAAATATGTAGTAACTATAATTGTGTACTTTGAATAATCAACTATCTGTCTTTTACATGGAAAAGGAGCTGAATGGTACATTTTGTAAATTGTCTAATCATATGCTTTGTTTTGTCTTGATTAGATATGCCCCCACGTGCAAAGTATGTGTGTGTTTAATTTTTTTAAATATTTCTTGTTTGACATAATATCCTTTTCTCCTTTCATTATTTTAAAATGGTGTAATAAGGGTTTTTTTTTTTTTAACATTGATATGTAGAAATTCATGGAATCTAGTAGTGCTTTCGAGCAGTCTTTTGTATAGAATACTTCAGGAGTTGTTGATGTACGAAGTTGTGATCAGCATTAAATGATCTCACAGCTTCAAAAATACTATATTTTTACTTTGTTTTTCTGCAGTTATTTGCAGATGAAATATTGCATAAAATGTAAAAACGTTATTTAGTTGTCTTTATATGTCCAAGCTGGCTGTTAATGCTGCTTGTGTGTTGAATCTTCAAATGGTGGCTTACATTATACTGAAAGATACAGTACTTTAGAATATAAAGTAGATTTGCCTATTTATGTGGGGAACTGCAACTAAATTTGTACTCGCTGTTTCAAAAGCCGTGTATTTTCCTAGCTGTCCTTTGTATTTCATGTAGTTATAGTTAAACATCTGAAGCATTGTATGCAAAGACAACTTATTATAACATTAACCTTACTGCCTACTGCTCACTAAGATCTAGAAATTAGAAGTAAAATTACTGAAGATGCAGTTGAAACCACTGGCAAAATATATATATGGCTGTTTGGGCAAAAGGAATAAATTTGGATATATGTGTGCAATAATACAGCTAGAAACAGCAGACATAAAAGTAAAAACACTTTAAGTGAACTTTACTGTGAAGATAAAACAAAGCAGCAGAAATGTAGCATTTTAAAGACTAACAAAATTATTTCTTTGGTGATGGAGTGAGTCTGTCCCATGAAAGCTCATCGTTGAATAAATCATTTTGTTAGTCTTAAAGTGCTACATTTCTGCTGCTTTGTTTTGTTGGAGTATAGACTAACAGGGGTACCTCTCTGTTACTGTTTACTGTGAAGAGTTCAATTGGCAGGTTTTCAGTTCCACAATTTAAGATAATAACTTGAAAGATTTTGATGATCCTCTGTTGACTATCAAATCTTATTGGCAGCAATCTGATTATCAGGAAAGCTATTTATATGTCTGGAAATGTTAGAAAAACTGTGTGCTTTGAGGAGGAATCTTGTACCTTTCCACTGGGAAGTTTGTTGTGCTTTGTAACAATACACAGGAAGTACCCAAGTAACAACAGGAAGCATCTTCACAGTTATCATATATTACAATACTATAGAATCACAACCAGCTGAATAAAAGGTAAATCTCAAGTTTCTGTCTTACTTTCTGTTTGGGGTATCCATTTAAAACATTGTCCTTTTGATTCTGTAACCTGTACATGTAAAACAATGGACGTTATACTTGTGGAGAAGGATAACAAATTATTGTGGTTTTTTTAAAATTGTTATATTCTTTACTTCATCTTTGTACCTCTGCAGTTGTGGGGCTGCAGGGTGCTGGTTCAGCCTCAAGAGCTGCTTTGTCTTACTCTTGGGCTACACCAAAGGATCTCCCAAAAGCCCTGACTAGCTATGGTCCATTGTACTGAGTTTACAACTTCTTCCTCCATCAGACCCTCTCTTGCACTGGCACACTCTTAGTCTGTGGGGAGCATGGGAGCAGCTATAAGAGGGGACTGCTTTAGGACCATTGTATGAATCCTGCTCTTGGGGACTTTCCAGGTTGGGATAGCTTGGCCTTGTTACATTGCTCCAGAACACAACCATTATAAGCCAGTGTTGAAACCCTTATTCAAGAGTTTCTGAGTAAGCAGATGGCCAGAGCACTATCCCTAAGATCATAAGTCTTCGACACTGGCTTACTGATCTGGGGATCAAGTTCCAAAAGGCAGACATATTTTGTGATTCATGTTTTTGTGCTCTTCCAACTGCAAATAAAGCTGGATTGGAGAATGGTGCGTATTGTAGGGTCAGAATTAAGGTAGAATCGTCACTGGGGTGAACCCTTGTAGAGGGGTGAGTTAAAACTTCATGCAAACTATTGTGAGAACTCACCATTTGAGATAGTTTTAAGAGACAGTAAAGGGCAACACCTACAACAAGAGCTGTTATGGTTTGTCTAGTAACTAGCACCATATGGGTAGAGGGATTCCAGGCGGTGCTGTGACCAGGTGTGTGTGGGAAAACAGAGAACAAGCAGAACAGAGAGAAAGGGAGAGCGAACAATCAAGAAAGCCAAGTGGTAGCTGTATGCATAGTGTAACCCTGGGAAAAGCTGAAGAGAGAGCTTTTGGCTCTGATGTTGAATAATGGGTCTTAGGGTTGTACGCTAAGAAAGTGCTTCTTTTGTTTGTGGTTTCTCCTGCATCTGGAGGAGTGGGAGCTTACTTTATTTGCACTTATTGTAAATAAACCAGATTGTATGAAATAAAATACCAGACTCCATCAGTTTCTATTTCCATTTTGAATGTTTCAAGCCTTCGAAAAGTAACTAGCTGCTTGAGTTAAAAAAAGTACTAGTGTTAGTAATGGGATCCAATTTACAGCGAGAGACTTTGAGCTAATGTTGTTCCTGAGTGAAGATGGGACAAGTAATGAAAGTGCTTATAGACAAGACCCAAAAAGATTTAAAGCAAGACCTAAAACAGAAGCTAGAGGCATCACTAAAGGAACTAAAGCAGCATGTAGTGGTTAATCAGAAACAGCTCAGAGATGACCTGCAAATGGAGGTGAGAGCCTAGAGCAACACCTATGCAGTGTCTGGACAGAATGGGAAGCCCACCTGCAACACACTCGGGTAGGAATGGTAAAATGGATTGATGAAGTGACAAGCAATCTGCTTGCCACAGATCAGAAGTTCTTCCATGGAGTAATTGTGACTGAGCAAGCATTGGCTGATCTAGAACTAGCCAACCAAGAGAAGCCGGAGCAAGGACTAAAAAATCAGCTACAGGAGGAAATCAGAGGGTCACCCACTGTTGTGGAAGACAATGTCTGGATGAGGAACTGGGGCAGCCAGAGGACTTGGGTAAGACCAGATATTTACAAGAGTTTTCTATCTCATGTGTAATCCAAAGGCAGGCTCAGGCTGTCCTACTTCAAATAATTCAAAAGCCATTATCTTAAGGGAAAAGCTCCCTGGAAGGTTTATTTGGCTCAGCTCAACATTAGAGTTCAAAGAAATGCTAGGACCATGGACTGAAAGAGGATTTCTTCACTAACTTGAGTGGCCCCGCTTGATTGTGCTGAAAGGATATCTCCGGAAAAGAACCTGAGGGCTGGTCTATACTACTGCTGAAGCCATGTGTCACTCATGGGTGGGAAAAAGACAGGTTATAGTGACCTAAGCTCTGTCACACCAGCACTGTGTCAGTGCACAGTGATCTCTTGCTGACATAGCTTCTTCCTCTTGCAGGGGTGTAGTAATTGTGCTGATGGGAGAGTGCCCTTCTGTCAGCATAGAATGTCTTCAGCAGGCATGGTAAAATGGCCCAGTTGCATTGGTACTACTGCGCCAATGTATGGCTGTACTATAGACTTGCCCTGAGATGTCCAGCCTTGGTACATGCCTTTGACATGCAGCTTGACAGCCATCAATCAGAGCTAGCTAGGGCTCAGTTAGGATCTAAAAGAGGGAAAGAAGAACCTGCAGAGGACCCGTGGAGGCTAGTGATCCTGGCATCTCCAGATGCTACTGAGTCCCTTAAGGATACACTGGTGCACAGTGGACCAATTTATGGATGCTCAGCTGGATTTCAACTTTATCAGCAAAAGAAGGTCAAAGAGACCACGAAAGGTGGTGGGATTTGCCAAGAATCTGAATCTTTTCCTTATAGCAATGTCCTTGGGGTGGAAGTTGATTGCCTGGTGCTCTGTAAGTACAGCTCTGTGTCAAATACGTGTGATGAATGAGGGGATTCTAATGTGGTTCATGACCTTACTGTATAAGTTAAAAATCTGATATTGGTTTGTAATGGAAAATTGGCAATATTGCAAAAATTAAAGGAAGTGGTTCAGTTAAATGGTGGTACTGTGATAAAACTGGCCACAATCGAAGTACTTGTATAAATTTATGAAAGACCAGGAAAGATTGTCGCAAGTGTCTTGTGAAAATCTTTCTCCAGTTCAGGAAATGGGATATCCTAAATGAGGGAATAAAGTTTACTGAAGATGCTAGGACAAGCCCCACAGTTTTTGTTGAGGACTGGGCAGTTAAACAACAATAAAGGGAGTTTGGCTATTTAATGTGTAAAAGAAATTGTAAAAAACTTATCTGCGATTGCCACATTACCAACATAAAAGATATTAAATAGGACATGCTGAGAAAACCAGGAAACTGGAGATGTAAAACTAAACCATCTATTTGGACTGAAATGAAGAGAGTGACTGGGGCGGGGTACTCATAGAAAATTTGGGACAATTGGTTTAGAAGATTGCACCTCTGGAATTTAAACAAGAACTCTGGGTGCCTGACATGTGGAATGAGTTCAAACGGAATAACCGCGTAATCAATGCCAGTAAATTCAGTCAATGGAAATACCCTTTAAATATATGGCCCAGGTGAGACAAAAACTTTGTAGGCAAATGGTTTGCAATGAATTGCAAAGGTTTGTAGTCCTGCCCCAGGGCGTAGAAACCATTATAACAGCTATGTGCTGTGGTAGCTTTCCAGCAAGGGAGTGGCGAGAAGAGGCTAAAACCTGTTTGGAGATCCAAGTTTTCAGGGAAATCTGAGGTGCCAAAGCTCTACGGGTCTGGAAACAGAACTGATCTCTGTTTGTTTGCTGAATACTCCTTTAATTGCTGACAAGTAGCAAATAGTGAAGAAGGGAAACTGTTTTGTGACTAGCATGTTATTTAGCATTTTCGGAGTTGAGAAAGCCTTTTGGGAATGCTTCTGTGTTGGCTTATCTATGTTTCAAACCCCTTTCCTACTGGATACAGATATTGCAGCATCTGATGAAGTGAGTCTGTGCTCACGAAAGCTCATGCTCAAAACTTTTCTGTTAGTCTATAAGGTGCCACAGGACCCTTCGTTGCTGTTACAGATATTGTACTTGTAGTTCAGGGGACAGAACTTCAGCTGCCTACTCTCTACTAACATTCTCAAATTTAGGGGATGGGGTGGATATTTATGGAAATTGAGGCTGGAAGTGTTGTTACAGAGGTGAATCCCCCATTCAAAGGGAATGGTCTGGATCTGCATCAGCCAGCCAGTTCGACAGAAAGGCTATGTCTACACCACTAGATAAATTCGACTTTGTTAAAATCGATTTTTTTAATGCTGACAAGTATCAAAGAGGTAGCCGTGTTAAAACAAAAGCCGTGTCAAAAACAACAAGAAGTCCTGTAGCACCTCATAGATTAACAGATATTTTGGAGCATAAGCTTTTGTGGGTGGGTCTTTGCCACAAGACTTCTTGTTGTTTCTATTGCTGGGTTTTATGAATTCGAATATGACCATCCTCACTTCCCACAGGCTCTCCACAAATTTGACTTATTGCTGCCACACACAAGTCGCTGAACATCGACTGTTGCAGCAGTGCTTTGTGGGAGCCTATCCCACAGTTCCCTGAGCCCCATAGCATTCTGGGTATTTTCGCTAGTCCAGGGGGGGAAAAAAATGACCCACAAGTGGCTGTGGTTACCTGACGACATCTTCCTCTGTACTGGGGCTACTTGTAATCGGTAGATGTGCTCATAGCCCTAATAGCAAAGAAAGAAAACTTTTCTCAGGCTCTCATACAAACATGATCCCACAGCTGCAGGCTTCCTGGTCCTGATTTGAAATTCATGGTCTTCCTTTTACCTAATTCCTGCACACCCAAGAGCAGCGGCACTGAGGGGCATTGTGGGTTAATATGGGGCACCTCTGGAGGCTAATAAATTTGATTTTAAGCCGTGGCACTTCCACACTGGCCTTTAATTGAACTTCTGAATTTGAGCTTGACACTATACCTGTCAGGTACCGATGATACTGTGATATCGATTTTGGTGCTCCCTAAATTGAGCTAATTGTATTTAGAGTGAAAACAGTCAAGTGTTAATATCGAGGTAACTGCCTTAAATTTGAATTTATCTTGTAATGTAGACGTAGCCAAACAGTATGTATTCCTCAGGGACTGACTAAGAGAGGTCCCTCACTGGTGGCTGAAGAGAAGTCTAAGGAAAGAAAAGCCCAAAAGGATTTGGGTAGAAGTAACTTCTTTTGTGTTGTTGATGCAAGCCTTTCTTGTCAGAATGGTATGGTACATCTGTAAAAAGTCTTATATCATTTGTAATTATTTTCTGTTTTGCATGAGAAATTTGGGTGTCAGTATTTTAGGCTGCTTTGGGATCATGGGCAAAGCTGAGGTATGGACTGTTTTTATGAGCTGGGGGAGCCTTGTTGTATGTCGACTTAAAACCTTGTCAGACAGATTTGTGACATCCTTCAATTAATGTAGCTGTAAGAGACAGTTAAAGGGCCCACTCCTAAAGCCAGGGCTATTAGAGACTGCTCTGAAACTAGCACTAAATGATCCATTGTTATAATAGGTACTGTGATTAGGTGTGATACTGGGCCATTTCCACCTTGCTGAATAGAGCTTGTCAGCTCTGGCCCTCCCCCTGTACTGGGACCCCACTCTTTAAATACCCCTCTGAAACCACCCCAGCACTCATGCTTCTGATGAAGCGGGTCATTGCCCACGAAAGCTTATGCTCCAAAATATCTGTTAGTCTGTAAGGTGCCACAAGACTTCTTGTTGTTGTCATACCTAAACTGAGAACAGACAAGAACACAGAGAGTGAAAATGGCAAAGGCAAAAAACAAGGAAGCCAATTAGTACCCTGTGAGCAGTCGCTGGAGAAAACTAGAGAGAACTTTGGATCTGGAGTTGGGTAATGGCTAAGGCTTGGGGCAGTAAGCAAGGAAACTGCTTCTTTATTCTTGGTCCCTCCAGTGCTTTGAGATGCAGGAGTTTTATGTTCCTTGTAAATCAACAAGTTTGCCTCAAAGAAAATATAAGTCTTCCGTCAGTTTCTGTGTCCAGCAGGATCATTCCTGGGCCCTGAAATATGACTGACTACTCAGTTTGAAATGAGGCAACAGCAGTTTCGTTACCTTAAATTGGAATGTCCAGACATTCTAATGTTAAGAGTTTCTTGTAAGTTTAACTTGCAATTTTGTGGCTTTTTAATGCTTTCCATGGGTTTTTGTTTGAATTTTATTAACTATAATTCTCCTTAAAATACTGATATGTGTTCTCTGGGGTTTAGCTTTTGCTTGGATGAATTGCAACATTTCTCCAGTTTATCTTTTTTAAACAACAAATTTTTAAAGTATTACTTCAAGTTTGCAGCCATACTTTTTTCCTCTGCCTTTTTCATGGGAGCACTATGGCTTAAAACCTGACATAGTATTTTGAAAATGTAGGGCTTGAGGCTTTGACCACATTGCTCTTCTCATTTCATCTTTTCGTTGGTTTTCTCCATCTCCAGCTCAACAAACCCCAAATGCTTTTCTCTTACAAGGTCCATTATAAGCTGGCTCACTTCCACCCACCCTGTCATCTCTTATACACAATTCTCTGCCAACTGTGCCAGTCTTGAGTGCCCATTTGTTAAAGCTCCCACCAGACACCTTCTTAGTTTCTTCCTTGCCACAGAAGGAACTCCCTATAAAAATCTGTAAAGCCACCGCATTTTTCTCCTTCACATTCTTCCTTAAACGTCAACTCTGCTGTGGTACTGATAAAAACTGATTAGTGGCTCGGTAACTGCTTTCTGTGCTGTTTATCATGCTGAGCATAATAACCTGTGTATTTGTAATATTTGTTGTATTTATCACTTGTCTAGTACTTAGATTGTAAACTCCTTGGGGGATAGACTTTTTGGGTCATATTTACACATTGCCCATCTCAAGGGGCCTAGGCTTTTTAAGTGCAACCAGAGTATATATAATACCATTTTATTTGGAAATAGAGGTCCCTCTGCATGTAGGACTATCCTATTTAACATGGAAGCGTGTGGGTTATTGATGAGGGAGGCAGAAGGCGAAGTCTCTGCTCCACAGAGTGTTGTGAAAGGTAGTCTGGCCACATTACCTTTTTTCTTTGTCTGCTTAGGCAAACTTCCACATCAAGTAGAGGAGAGCTACATGCAGAGGGGTCTCTTATTTCCTTATAAAATTCTATTATTTATATTGTGGTAGTACTTAGGGGCCCAGACTAATTGTCATAGAAAATATACAAATACAAACTGAAAAGGTTGGCCTCGCAGACAAAACAGAAAAAGTAATATTGTGGGTGCCCATACTAGCTTTCAGAGTGGAAATCAAAGAGGATTACTAGAAGCTTGCTCTCTCTAAGTAGCTACATTTCTGTAACTTAAATCAAAACAAGTGTGTCTATGCAGAGTTGGTTTGATTAACTTGCTTAAAAGCAAATTTAATTTGAATGGATGCAATATTCTCATGTAGATATGACCTTAATATGCCCCCTTCATTCTTTTACATAATTTGTCAGCAGTGAAATAATGAATGCTGTTACATGTAAATTAATGCCAGGGGGTACCTGAGTTAGAAGCCAAGGTGGTAAAAATTCAGTTGGCGAGTGTACAAAAGTGGTCCTTCTTTGCTACTATGGTAGAGCTGCACAGTGGAGAGAGAAATTCTGGTGTAAAATCAGCTGCTAACGTCCTAAATCTGCAGATACACAGGAGCAGATTCTGCATATGCATAAGGGTCCACACCAGTGCACCTGTTATGCAAGACTGGAATCTAAATTAGATACAGAAATGTTTAGTCTAAATATTATTACTCGCTTGATGTTCACAATTTAAATTGGTGTGTTTTTTTTAATAAGTGTTAGTTTTGAAATTGATAGACTATCATTAAAAGATCTGTTGTGCACATTATGCTGAGTAACATTCTCTGCTTGCAGTATATATTAACATTTAAGTTCACTGGAAGAATTAAATAATCTGCATCAAATAGGTAAAATGTATAGCATTAGAGCATTTTAATATTTCAAAGTAAAAAGGCCAATTATGGAGTTTCAGCTAAATAACATTGCAAATTTCTTCTTATTGTAATAGTTATATCTTTTTGTTCCATTTCAGAGTTGAATGACTATAAGTCAGAGAGAGCTCCCACAATCCAAACAGATGACTTTATCAATTGATAAATCAACCCAGAGTTTTACCATACTTTAAAGGTACTGTGACATACTAACCTATATATATGTGTGTGTGTATTTTTTTTAAACTTCATATTCTCATAGTTCAGATGTGAGAAGCACAAAAAACAGGATATTCACAGGGTTGCAAAGCTAGACTGAAGTGCTACCAGATGCAGGCTTGGTGATGTTTTGATAAGATGCAGGTGTTTAATTCAGTTTTCAGTGAAAAGTAAAGAGACCTTCCAAACAGCCAGAATAAGCTGTGTGTGCATGCCGGTCAAACCTCAGTTCATGTTGTCTAACTTCATTTATCTTAATGAGATGGGGGACATGAAAGTAATTTGAATGAGTGGAGTTTTGTATAAGAATGGTCTTTGATATAGTTTTATAATCAAAGTTTAAGTTTTACTTATATAGTCTTGGGTAAAACAGAATTATTTTATGACGTTGTGCAAAGACCCTTGAGACAGCAACATGATGCAGTTTCTTCCTTTGGTCTTCCTTATATTTCTCTCTCTTACATAACCCTTCACTTCTGTTTTACTTGTTTGTGTATATTTTTGTTTGATATGATGAGAGAGCAAATCCACTATATTTTTTTAAGTTTGTATTTGCCTTTTAAGTACAAATTTGAGGAGCCCAGTCTACTCCAGTTAATTTTTGCAATGCTAACCTGCTTAGTTATGCTTTTAAAAACATTATTATAAAAGCTACAGTAAAGATAGGACTGAGCTGGTCTGCAAAGCTGAATGAAGCAGAACTCATTTGAGTGGCAGAGATAATCTAAGGAAGAGTGAGGAATGTTTGTCACAGTCTGACTTTTTCACACAGTCTGACTTTTTACTGATATCTTCTCTTGAGCAGCTCAGGTAAAACGAGCATTTTTTCTTTGAAAACTTTTTAGTTGAAAGTTGTAGTTACAAGTCAGGTGCTACTTGAAGGGAAGAAAATGTTATAAAAGTATTGTTGGTGGACCCACATTGCAAGGTCAGATGATTTTTGGTGTGTAAAATCAGACAGAGAGATTTCTGGCTCAGCACTTGAGACTTTCACTTCAGAGAACAAGGGGTAGTACTTGGTGTGCTGCACGGCACAATTTAGACCTAAGAGATACAGCACATATCAAGTGAACCTGAGCCTTTGGGCCACACTACGCAGATGAGGAATACTGCCGTCATAGGTAATTAGAAGATTTACCCGGTGTTGCTTGGGTCCTTAAGTCAATTATTTTGTTTTAAATAAAATTAAAATGTCCATGCTTCGTTTAAACCATTGCTCTGGGGTGAGGCTGGGAATGAAGAGTCCAGTATGCAGGCTGTTCCCTGGAGAGAGGACTGCCCCAGCCTTTTCTCACCAGAGCAGTTTGCGGCCAGGTGAGAAGTGTTTCTCCATGGCTGCTGCAGCTCCAGTGGGCACAGCCAGAGGAGGGTGCATATCCCCCATCTGGGACAGGTCTGGGTCCATCTGCCCCCTACGCTCCCCAGCCAGAGTCAGGAATGCAGCAAACTGCACTCTTTCCCCTGGATCCTTGACAAAGAGGAACAGCCAGCAATATTCCTGTACAAATTAGGCAGGGGACTTCAGCCTCCTCCAAAGGGCACCTCGGACGTGGGAGGCTCAGGGCTGGGGAAGTCCTGGGTGGGGGGGTGCCCCCATGCACTCTCTTTTGCTTGCTTGATGATTGTCTCTTTTTGGCATGGATTTATGAGAACCAATTCCATTCCAGGCACATCCCATTCTCCTGGCACAACCAAACCCTGACCTTGTGATAGCTGAATACCAAATTTGGTGGTCCTAGCCCTTACCGTTGAGGAGGAGTTCTTAAAAAACAGGTGTGGACACACAAACACTCTCAAATATATATTAGATTAAACACCTTTTGATGAACAGCATACAAGCATTCAATTCATACAGGGTTACTGACTATGCCAGAAGAACACCTTCGTCAATATTAATACAGTATCCTGCTGTATGCTTGATATTAGCAGTTTTATGGCAACAGAAGAAAAGAGGATTTTTCCTTTTTTGTCATCTCTTCCTTGCATACTATAGGATTTTAAAAATAGAGATGACTGAAGAATCCAGTAGTGCATAGTATGAAGTACATTCGGAGTACACGTTGTATAGTCATTTATATTAATGCAAAGTGAGTGCAGAGAGGTTCTAAAAGTTGTCCTCTCAGCATAGTTGCATTTTGCACTGACTCTAAGTTTGTGTAATTACAGTGCATTGTGTGGAGCAGTGGAGGACCAGGCGTCAGATCTTTTATTTTTTTCTTTCGTTTATAAACACGCAAATGCACACTGAAGGCACGATCGGGGAACTTACTTAAAATTTTGTCGCCCCTGTTTAGTAGAGGTGGGTGGGAAATTGCTGTCCCACACTGGGAATATTTTCAAGATTTTGAAGTTTTCCCATCCCCAAAGCCAAAGGTCCAGATTTGTAAATGTATTTAGGTGTTGCTGCTCTCAGCATCACAGGACCTAATGGGTTTAGGAGCCTAAATCTTATTTTCAAAAGTGACTGAGAGCTTTAAGTGTTGGAATACCTTTTGAAAATAAATGAATAGATTCCAAGGCCCACCATTGTGATCATCTAGTCCAGTGGTTCCCAAACTTTTCAGCATCACATCCCCTTTTGATTTTTTGAGAAACCCTTACGCCCCACACCTCTTCTTAACCATCATCCAACCCCCTTTTTAATAAAACATTCTATTTGTAATTTAAAATAAACACAAGAATGTGATATAAAATGTTATTTAAAATTAAAAATAAGCACAAATAGTTTTTCTTGGCCCCTTGTGGGTGCCTGGTGCAGCCCCTGTTGGCCAACTGCCTGAGCCCCATGCCAGCCACCTGTCTGCCTGAGACCTGTGCTGCCAGAGCCACCTGCCTGAGCCCCACACCGTCTGTGTTGTTTTAGGCGTATAACATCTCTTCTTTTTCTTCTCTTCTTCTGCGTCTTTTTTATTGGTTTTCTTTTGTACATTTTGTACCTTCTCACCCATGTTTTCTGTCTTGCGTTTCTTCCACTTCTTCCAAAGATTTATCTTTCTCTGTTTGTTTCTGCATTTTATTTCTGCTCAGTTGGTTTCTCTTTGACCCCTCAGACCTCCACTCTCTCTGTCTTATCCACCTCTTTCCCATACAACATCATCCATTTGCCCACAAGCTCCCTTTTTGCACCCCCTTCTATCTAAAATAACAGCGGCCTTAGACTGTTCTGTTTCATCAGTTAAGCCCCCTCTTCCAAGAAATTATTAGCAATACTCAGGTCCTTCTTCCTTTCTCTTACAGGAACATTGGCTTCTGCATAACTCATCTCCTAGGCTTTCCTTTTTGCTCAGGCTGCTCTGCTCCCTGGCCTTGGTGTGCACACTTGTTTTTTTTCTCACACCAGCAAGTGAGTTTTTCAAACTCTGTATAACTCTGTATATGCAGTCAAAATTCTTTCTCCCCCTGAAACTACTGATAGATCTTTTTAGTATGGCTCCCAAACTATTTTTATACTTTAAAACAATGATACTTGAGTGATTACGGAAAGAAAAACGAGTAATCCATGTGCAAGAAAGGTAATTTTCTCATCTTATGGGACATATTTTGTCTGCTCAAGCCACAAAAAAAGAAAATGATCCCTCTATCTACATGTCCCCTAAATCAGTTTTTCATCTGACTTTATTATTCCTAGTTTCTGAATTGACAGTCAGTAATCTTGTCCATTGAACTGATTAATTGCTCTTTCTGCTGCCACTCTTCTCCCTCTGCTGGAATACTGATGTATTCATAACAGGTTGGCAAAATGTTTCAAACGGTATAGCAAAAGCCAGCCTGAGGCCTAGCATGCTGAATTGGGGGAATCCTACCTCGCAAAATCTTTTTTGGTCGGGGTGGGGGCAGGAGGGGATAACAAGACTTAAAGAAACGACAGTAGCAAGAAATAAGACAACCAACTTGTAGATATCTGTTAAAAATAAATTAAAAAGAGGTGCATGTTTAGTGGATGGGCACAAACAGATTTGAAGCAGTAACCATGTTTAAGTAACAGTTTAAGTCAGTGATAAATGGGCAAATATATTGGCTCATTAAAACAAAAATGTAGTAAAGTAGCACTTTAAAGGCTAACACAATAATTTATTAGTGACAGAGGGAGCTGTGCTAGTCTATATACTATCAAAACGAAAAAGCAGTCAAGTAGCACTTTAAAGACTAACAAAATAATTTATTAGGTGAGCTTTCGTGGGACAGACCCACTTCTTCAGACCATAGCCATACCAGAACAGACTCAATATTTAAGGCACAGAGAACCTTGTGCCTTAAATATTGAGTCTGTTCTGGAGTGGCTATGGTCTGAAAAAGTGGGTCGGTCCCGTGAAAGCTCACCTAATAAATTATTTTGTTAGTCTTTAAAGTGCTACTTGACTGCTTTTTCGTTTTGATAATAATTTATTAGGTGAGATTTCGTGGGATTTTAAAGTGCTACTTTACTGCTTTTTTGTTTGTCCCATGAAAGCTCACCTAATAAATTATTTTGTAAGTCTATAAAGTGCTACTTTACTGCTTTTTTGGAAGTGGGTCTGTCCCACGAAAGCTCACCTAATAAATTATGTTGTTAGTCTTTAAAGTGCTACTTTACTGCTTTTTTGTTTTGGTAGTATGTAGACTAGCTCGGCTTTCTCTCTGTTACTAATCATATTGGCTCATTGTAAGGGCTAGTTACTTATGCAATTTTGTTTCAGAACTAAGTATTTTTACTTTTGGCTAAAAGGATTTATTTCCCTCCAAAATGTGTAAAACGAAAGAAGAAACTCTTGGTTACCATGCATGTGACTGTCAATTAAGACATCAGTTATAGGGTCTGACATATTAAGAATCTTTCTACTAGAGAGCTACCAAGTGGATGTTGACATGAAGGATAGTAATACTAATATTGGTATATTTGGATTTTCAGGTAACTTCGCTTTTAAAATACTCTTGGCACACACTAAAGCAGTGGTCAAATAACAGGCAAGAAGTTATCAGTTCAGATTTTGTACAAGCTGATAATGCCCAAAGATAACCATCTGCTGGTTATTTGTTCTACAAGAAATTTGTCATTGTATTTCCTAGTGTGCAGGATGCTCCTCACAAAAATAGTCAAGATTAGCACTAACCAGTGATCATGAGAGGCCCAAAAGTGAATTGGCATACATCCTGTACTGTCCTTTCAGCTGTGAAAACACTACATCTAAGATCTCACATATTCTAAGTGGTGGGTTTTTTTTCCCTTAATTGAGAATGCAGCAAATTCAGCACAACGTGAGTGGGGAACGATGCCAGACACAGGTCTAATTTGGTCTCATATTTCTATTTCCTCTTAATTTTCCCTTAAGTCATTTACAGCAATGTGTAAAAATTAAACATTTCATCTGGTGCCAGAGTTCTTAAGCTATTAGTTTTTTGATCCTTCCCCCTTCAACTGTGATTTCCTTCTCTGCTAAGTGCTTCATGCTATGAACCACTATTCAGCAAATAAAGAAGGCCAAGAGAGAACTAACCAGTCCCAGCATATAGAATTACAAAAGCTGGGACCTTTAACTGGTTTAGAAGAAGAGTTGGTGAGAAGGGGAGGCATATCAGAAAATGGCAGTAAACCAGGTTGTAAGCTTTTTTTGTTTTAATTAATTTATTTATTTATTACAAAAAACCTGCTGCCGTCTGTGCTTAAATTTGGCTTCCACTGACGTAGGTGCCCCACTTTGCCAACTTAATAATCAATGTAATTAATGCAGTGTCAGTATAAGCACCATGTTGCTTGAGTCAACTCTTACTGGCTTTCAGGAGTCAATCCACAATGCTAGCCTCAGTTTGAAAGTTTTTCGTAATATCTAACTGAATACTTCTTACTGCAGATTAAGTTCATTACTTCTTGTCTTATCTTCACTGGCCTCTTTACAACAATCCTTAATATATGTGCAGGCTGTTGTCAAATCCCCTCTCAATCACCTTTTCTCAAGACTAACCGCATCCAGTTCTTCTAACCTTTCCTTTATAGGACAGATTTTAAATCCTTTTATCATGTTTGTTATCATATCTTCTGATTTTTTTTTCCCAATTTGTCCACATCTTTCTTACAATGTGGAACCGAACGCCAGATACAGTTCTGCAGTGCTAGTGCCAAGTAGAGAACAATTATTGTTGCAACTGCATCATATTGTTGACCTGTGTTTGATTTTGCGGTTCACTGTAATGTCCAGAGCCTTTTGTTCTGCCCTACTGCCTGGCCAATTGTTATCCATATTGCATTCGTGTCTGGCTTTTCCTTTCTAAGTGTAGTACTCTGTACTTGTCTATATTTTATTTTGCTGATTTGTGAGTGGTTCTCAAATTTATCAAAGTCCTTGCTTTACAGCTTCTCAGAGCTTGGTGTTTCCCACAAACTTTACACACATATTGTTCACTTCAATCAGTAAATAAAGGTCATAAGTAGTGACTGGTAAATTGGATTTTGAAAATTCATTAGTATTTAATAATCTAAAATCCCAGTCATAGAAATGCTTAAGCATGTATGTGTATCGTTCCTCATCTGAGTAGTCCTATTGTTTTCAATAAGAAGACATACGTGAATATTATGCATTTGCTGAAGTGTTTCCATTCACGCTCTAGGGCTTCTGTGGAGTTACTCACCGCATTTAAAGTTAAGCATGTACATGAATCATTTGCAAGATTAGGACCTAAGATGTCATAAGTAACAAAGATGAAGAATTTTGTCCATAGTATACATTCATAGTCCTGCAAAAATTTACATACCTCTTTAACTGTGTGAAGTGTAAGTAATCAGATTAAAGTCACTGGGACCAAGCTGAAGTGATTTAAATCAAGGAAGCTTAAATAATCAAATAAAATCATTGATTTAAGTCAAATTTCCCACTGATATTCCTTATTTTTTCAAACAGTGGTGCAAATCTGATCACTAAAATGTGCTAATGTACGGAACAGAACAGCATTTTACAACATCTAAGAGGGAATACTTTATATAGCTTGATTTTTATTAATTTAGGAAATAGCCCATAATACTCATTACATGTGTCAGTTTTACACACAAATATGTGCACTTCTTTTTTTATTAAACTAAATCTTAAATGTTACATAAACTTTTCACATTTGTAATTATAGCAGTCTCCTCAGTTGCGTGCTGAGTGCTTTCCTTATACTTTTTTAAAAATGTTTCAAATTCTATTAACTCTAGCAGACAAGTCCTTAGTATACTAAATTTAGAGTGTCCATAAAACTTCTGCAGCTAGCTATCATCTTCCACATTCCCACTGACATTTTGTTACAGATCTGATTCTAAGTTACCAAAAAAGCGAAGACTGATTGTGCTTAGACGGCACTTAATTTTGGAGTAATCCCCATAGAAAACAAGTATAGGATAGGGTTCTTTTAGGAAAGCTAAGTTATGCTGAAAATAGTCTTATGGTATCATTTTGGTCTGTGACCACAATGTTCCAAAATAAGAGGCACGTATTATATAATATAAAATAAGAAAATGACAGTGGCAACTAGCAACTGGAGACTCTTAACCACAGCTTTCTGTGCTGTATACTTGTGTGATAGAGTCTAAACCTAGTTAGCTAATTAAACAAGCCATAAGGATTAGCTAAGATAAACTTTTTTCCCCCTAGCATCATCCAGTGTAGCAAACAGCTTGGAATTTACTTGTTAAATCACACTTATACGAAAAGACATAGGCTCTGGTTACAGTAGCAAGTTTTGCTGATAAAACCCCCGTTTTTTTGACAAAACCGGTGGAATGTCCACACACAAAATGGGTTTTGTTGACAATTTGTAGACAAAACTCAGCACTTTTACCAGCACCGTTCTGCCTCTCAGCCATTAGGCAAAACGTTGCTGTTGACAGATTCTGTCTACAAAAAAAGCTGTATAGATGTTGGGGCCGAGGGTGGGGGGCAGCTTCTCTCGACAGACAGGGCATCCAAAACAATAAGCAGCCCTGTCTGCCGTGCTTCTGGATGCCTGTTTTGTTGAGAGAGAGGCTGGGCAGTCCGACTGCTCTGTCGACAGAGTGGAGTGCTCTCCCAGTTGGCTTTGTGTGTGGCTGCACTTTGTCAACAGAAGTTTTGTTGGGAAATCTCTTCTGACAGCGACTTCTGTTGATAGATTGCTGAAATGTAGATGTAGCCATAGAGTATTGAAGAATGATGCATTGCAAAGTTGAGCCACATTGTGTTGCAGACATGCCCACATCTTCGTCCCCATCATTTTCTCCCAATAGTTTTCCTTATGGGGTGTGTCCACTCTAGCCGGCTACTTTGAAGTAACTGGCACGTCGAAATAGCACACGTCGTGTCTACACGCGCCGTGTACTATTTTGACATTGAAATCGATGTTAGGCAGTGAGACGTCGAAATCGCTATTCCCATCCGAATACATTCAATGTCGAAGTAGGGCGTGTGTAGATGATCCGCGTCCCACTACTTGGAAATAGCAGGGTCCCCCATGGTGGCTATCAGCTGAGGGGTTGAGAGATGCTCTGTCCAGCCCCTGCGGGGCTCTATGGTCGCCGCATGCAGCAGCCCTTTGCCCAGGGCTTCTGGCTGCTGCTGCTGCTGCTGCTGCAGCTGGGGATCCATGCTGCGTGCACAGGGTCTGCAACTGGTTGTCGGCTCTGTGGATCTCGTGCTGTGCAGGCCATGTGTGTCTGGGAGGGGCCCTTTAAGGGACTGGCTTGGGGCTTTGCTGGCCCCTTATTTTGACGGGGAGCACTTGTGTGTGTGGACGCTCCGCATTTCCTTCCAGGGTGGCTCCTTTTGACGTTCTCCATCGCTACTTCGACGTTGAACGTCAATGGCACCAGCCCTGGAGGATGTGTAAGTGATACGCGTCGAAGTAGCCTATTTTGATGTTCTTACATCGAAATAGGCTATTTCGACGTAGTGTGCTAGTGTAGATGTAGCCATGATGTTTCATTTTTGCAGGTGGGTCCTGCATTTTCATCTTGCACTTTGTACACTTGACGTGTTTTCCTTTTTCACCCAGGGAATGAATTTCTTCAAAATGTTCCCAGATAGGCTGTCTCTTATGACCAGAAGCTGTGACAGCATTTCCGTGGCCAGGCCTGCTGACGGGTGGGGTGTTAACAAAGGGGGAAACTGCCCCTGGGCCCAGCATTTCAAAGGGGCCTGGAGCTCTGGTGCTGCCACTGTTACTTTGGCAGTGGCAGCATCGAAAGCCCTGGACACCTTTGAAGTGCTCTATTAGCAGTGCTGTGCGTGTCTGTGAGGGAGTGGGTGGGCTGAATGCCCTAGGCCCTGCCCTTCTGCCCCTTCCAGAGTGTGGAGCCAGGCCCATTCCCACTTTCCCTGGGACCCCGGCAGCTGTCAGCCCTGCTGTCTGTGTCAAAGAATATAGAAAAGTGTGTGTGTGGTGAATGATGACTTCCTTCTTTCTTTCCAGTCTCCTCCACTGTGTCTTTCTATTCTTTCCCGTCTTTTATTATATATTGGCTGTGTCTACACTAGCCCTGGACTTCGAAATGGCCATGCAAATGGCCATTTTGAAGTTTACTAATGAAGTGCAGAAATACATATTCAGCGCCTCATTAGCATGCGGGCGGCCGCGGCACTTCGAAATTGACGCGCCCTTAAGGGACTTTGAAGTAGGCGGGGTCCTTTCGAAAAGGAGCCCCGTCAGGACGAGCTGCGCGGTTGCGAGGCACATCAATTTCGAAGTGCCGCGGCCGCCCGCGTGCTAATGAGGCGCTGAATATGTATTTCAGCGCTTCATTCGTAAACTTCGAAAGAAGTTTGGGGCTAGTGTAGACACGGCCATTGTCTCTCTGTCTTTAGACAAGTAGCTTAACTAACTCTGCTGTTGGGCAAAGTCTGCCACCACAGAAACTCATTAGTCTGCCGAGAAACAGAAATTGAAAGCCCAGAACTTTCAAGAAACAAGAGCTAGTAGTTAGGCTGGAGAGACAAGATCTGTTAGTTTATTTTTATGAGACTGTAAAAGCAGGTGTAGCATGTGTGTGATAAGCAACTGTTATTTTAAATGAGAAATTTAGTATATTATTGATGATTTTTAAAGAAGTCTAAAAAAATCCATTTTTTTTTTCATTTTCAAAAATATTGTTATCCACTCTGAGTGGGGCTAAGCATTTGATTGTGTCTACTTTACAATTTTTCTCAGTATAATTTACTGTATGTCGCACAGATATGTGAAAAAATTTTACTCTGAGATCAGACACATGAGAACAATGAGATGCATCTCCCTGTGACGTACCTACTGGTACTTATGGAAGTGGTTTTATTATATTGATGGAAATGCTGTCTCCTGTTTGCATACAGCAGCTATACAGGCACTGGTTCAGTTGTATCAGTCCAGCTGTGCTATTGTAAAGCTTGCTACTGTAGACACAGTTTAGTTTTTGTAGTACCAGCACTTACGATTTTAAATTAGTAACATTACTTTAATATTTTAGCTAACTGGAAAAAAAATCCCTCAATTTTAAAAATGTTTAAAGTCAATTTATAGAAGAGCTTAATTTTGCAAAACCTAATTGTTACTTTCAAGCATGCAAAGTTACTAATATCAGAAATATTTTTGCCAAAGCATCGCGCAGCTTAATTAAATATTGCTCAATGCCCTATATCAACTTAGGCAACAAAGATATTAAAAATAAAATGTTGGGCACTGGTTACAAAATCTGTGAACTGAGAAACATGCACCAGCAGTTTTGTGAAAAACCAATAATTTCTGCGTGGATCATGGGAAAAGAAAACTGAATAAAAACATGTGAAATTGACCTGTTCGAAAATATTTTAATTGTGAAAAGGTATCTATCCAATGAAAATATTTATTTTTAAACATTCGTGGTTAGTTTTAGGATTATTTTAAAACACCTGTGTACTGGAACCCTGCACTTTAATTTCAGCCTTCCATTGCACAGGGGGTTGGTGGAGCTGCTGACATCTGAGCTTTGAACAGTTAAGGGTCCTTTAGAATAATTTGGCTTGCAGTCATCATTTTCGCTTTAAACCTTCCTCCTTTAATGCACAGAACTGTCCGCCCCCATCGCTGCTGCTTTTAACCCCCAGCAACCCAGAACACGGAAAGTTGTTGCCACTGGCCCCTTGTGGCTTCATTCGTGGGTTTTGACAGATGGAAAGGCGTGAAGAAGCCTCGCCTGGGAGAGCAGGACAGTCCCATCCGTGAACCTGCCGCGCTGGGCCCAGCACCGCCCAGTGTGGTAGATAGAAATGACACCTTTTAAGGCAGGCTTGGCGGGCGGCCCGGTGGACGGAGCACGTACAGGGTGGGGTGAAGATGAGTTACATACATGGGGTTAGTTTCCTGCTTGTTTCCTATACTGCTCCACTCTGGGGCGTGACGTGAGACTTTAAGGTGGGGAGGGAGGCGCCGCGGTTAAGGAAGCCTGATGAGGGCGTCTGGACCGGCCGCCGGGCAGGAATGAGCCGCGTTCATCGGCTCGCGGTTCGTGCGCGGGGAGAGCTGGGCTGCGGTTATGAATAAGGCGAGACAGGTGTCGCTCATGAAGACGTTTCTCTGTCATCTCGTCAGCCACAGACGCGCGTGTTATGAGTCTGCGTCTCGGCACTCGCTGGTGGGGAGCGCGGGGGCTTCTTGGGGCAGGGTCTCCGCCTGCATCCCCTTTGGCAAAGCAGCGCCTCGGTTGGGAATGGTGGGGCTGGGGGAGGGGAGCGGCTGCGTGTATTGCTACCGTTGTAAGGCACCTGGGGCAAAGGGAACATCCTGCACCACCTGCATATGTGCCCCCGGCAGTGAGGTGAGATTCTGGAGTAGTGCCCCGGTTCTTACCCTTCTGGCCTCAGCCTGGCAGCTGCGGAGGTGAGACTCTAGGCTCTGAGACCTAATGGGGACCCGCACCCAGGGAAGAGGCTTCCACCGGCAGCAGCCCCGCTGTCCTAGCTGTGAGCTGGTAACATCTTCGCGCCTCCTTAACGATGGCGCCACCTTAAGAGCCTGATGACTTTTCTCGTTACATTGTAGCAGCGGAAAGAATGTCGGCGCGGGCCGCGGGTGACGTCAGAGGGGAACAGCGCAGAGCGGCGGCGGCGGCCAGGCAGCGGCGGCGGCGGCCCCGGCACGGAGGAGGAGAAGGAGAAGAGAGCGGCGCCGGCCCCGGTCCCGGTCCCGGCCCCTCCGCCACCACAGCGGCAATGGCGACCGTCGGGGAGCGCAGGTCCCTGCCCAGCCCGGAGGCGATGCTGGGGCAGCCCTGGAGCCACTGGGTCGATGCTGCTAAACTTCACGGAAACGACGGTGAGCAGAGCGCCCCCCCACATCCCTGGGGGGATCGGGAGCGCCGGGGCAAAGGGGCCACCCTCGGCCGGCACCGCTCCGGCAGAGCCCTGGGCACGCTACCTCCGGCGTCCCTGGGGCACCGGTGCTGGGGATCCCCCTCGCGGGGATCCTGGGTACGCTGCTGGGCGAATCTGTGCTAACCCTAGAGGCAGGGTCGAGTGTGTATTTCCTGCAACATTCCGGGATCCTGGGTACGCCGGTGGAGCCCGGACGGGAGACTCCCCCTCCCCCTCCCCCATTCCTGGGATCTGGGGAGCACTAGTGGGTGTGTGAAAGAAACATAGCATTGGGCCCATGTAATCCCCAGTGCACCAGTTGCAGATGTGTATATAACTCCTAGGGGCCTCCTCTTCTTTCCCCATGCCCCCCATACTGTGAAGGAGGAGGCTGTCTGGGCTAGCTTCAGGTGGGGCATCATCTTTCATAGGTGAACTGTGTGAGCTCTTGGATCCTGGGTAGATCAGTGGTTGCCCATACCTTATATCTGTGTTGGCTCTTATGGTGGGGAATGGTGTATGTGCAAGTCCTGTATGTGTCATCTCCCCTCTTTGTCAGCGTAGGATCCCACGTTTTGTCAGGTATGCTGATAGGTGAGTGTATTACCACTGCTTTGTAAGCCCTGTGTCAAATGATGCCTAATAGATGGGTAATTTTTTTTTTAAAGGAACAGCATTAGAAGAAAGTTTAAAGGAGTATGGGAAAAATCGAGAAGCGATGAGACTCTGTAGAGAAGGTGAGCATGATATTTATAAAAAACAAATGTGCACAAAGAGGTTTCCCTGCTTGTAATTCTGCTATTAGAAAATGCATAAGTTGACCATATTTTCAAGACCATTGTTATGTACCTTAGGCTCCTTAGTGGAGGTCTTAATTTAATGAACATACTTACCCAAAAGCATTATAATAAACCTGGCTGACTTGCATTTGTCAGACCTTCGGCCCTAAATCATTTCCAGCAGGCTATATCTTTAGGAGAAGCACCCTTGTACCACTCTTTGTTTTTGTTTTTGTTTTTAATTGATTTGATCAGTTCTGTTTGAGTATTAAAGCACTGATCTACTTTTTGTTTGTTTGTTTTTTTTGCGGTCAGATCATTGCCTCAAGTTTATTACTTAGCACATTGTTGATATATAGTGGAAGTGGTATACCAGCAGCAAGCAGTAAAGCGAGGGTAAACAGGTTGAATTTTGACAAATAGAAATAGTGTTTGCAGGTGTAAACAACAGTTGATGTGTATTTATATTGTCAGTAATTTTGTAACTGGAGCAGAAAAATAGTACTAAGTTTGGTTGTCATATCTGACTGCTTGATTCAATTCAAAACCACTGTTTGTACCAGAGAAATAACCTCAGAATTTTCTAAGGTTGCTAAAACTGATTGAACTTCACTGATGGTATCATCTTTGGGAAATGTAGCATATATGAGCCACACGTGTGCTAAACATTGACTCAGACCTGTTCTTCACAGTCAATATGACAATTGAAAATGTCAGTGATAGCCAGTGTTTCTCGTAAACTGTGCAGGTGGGCACCATCCAGGAGAGATTCAGATACCGTCCTGTGGATCAGTAGAGTGCCCGCAGCTGCCAGCATGTGTTTTTATTGGTGGTGCAAATTTGCACATGCCTTGGACACACAACAAAATTTATTCCACCCATGGATGGAAAAAATTAGAGGGAACATTGGTGGTAGCTTACAGACATACTATAGTAGTTAGTTTCACTACCCGAGACTGGATTCAAATCAATAAGCGGTATCCATTGTAGAAGTTGGAGTGAAGTACATGCGTACTGCGTGACTCAGAAACACCCGAGTTCTTTCCGTCACTGTTCCAGTGTACATATATTTTCATTGATGCATTATTCCATTCCATTGGCACAAGTCTGATAAAACCATAGGTGCTCAAAGAGCATTAGTTGTGTCTGCTGTGCTAAGTGTGGTGCAAAACATGGAGATATCAAAAATCTTTACAACCTTAACTAATGGAGCCCTGGTTCCATCAGTTAGGGCTGATTTTTTTCAGACCTCTTTCTTCCTACCTGCCAGTACTAAAATGCAAACGTCAGAGGTTTCTCTGTTTTGAAGGTTAGCAGGGTGAAGGAGATTCTTCTTTCACTAACGACCCAGTCATGCAGTTTGTCCCCTGAGGCTGTGCAGAAACCAGTGACTTCAATCTCATGAACAGCTTGCAGGATTTGGGACCTAAATTTGAAGGAAATTGATAATATAGTATTAGAATTAAAGTGAAAAAATATACTGTCAAGATTTTAAAAGGTCTGTTTATTTTCAGACGTCTATCCTGGCAATTCATTCAAATTTTAATCCTGTATTTGAAGGGATTATAATACATATTACCTGGTTCAGGGGGAATCTCTCTTTATAGAATAAAACAAAAGGGAAAATATTCTTATTAATGTTTTAGTGTTTGTCAGTAAAGCTGATGGGCAATAACAAATACCGGTATGTATTTAGTCATCCAAAGGAGACATAGAAAATTTTACACCTAAACCCATTTGTTTAGGAATATTTTGTATCCTACCAACTCTGAACAGAGGAACTTCTTATGATATGACTGGGTTCTTGTAAACATTGGACGTCTGCATCAGAATATACATATTCTGTCTTACCATTGTCTTTCTATTCCTAACCTTTTTATTATTTATTCTCACAACATCACTAGAAGGTACATAGTGCTATTATCCGCAAATTACAAATGAGGAATTAAGGCACAGCGGGAGGAAGCTCCAGATCCTCAAAGGTATTTAGGCACTGAACTTCCTGAGTATATTGGGGATGTTGACCTAAGTGACTTGCCCAATATCATACAGTTTCTGGCAGAACTGGCAATTAAAGTTGAATCTCTTAAGTCCCAGGTTAGTACCTTAACTACTGGACCATCACTTCTCGTGGTTGGTATCTTCCAGGTGTCTCCCATTCTGTGCTACCATACCTTTCTCTTCAGTTGACGCAGGATCTTCAAGGACATTTACCAGATACAGGCTGGGTCTACGCTTGCCCCCAACTTCTCAGGGGGCATGGTAATCAGGGCGACGGGAGACTGAGTGAAGTGCAGCGGTGAATACGCAGCACTTCATTAGGCTAATTTTCCCCCGCTGCAACTTCGAAGTGTCAACTCTGACTCTCTGAAGTTCCCCTGGGGGAAAATTAGCCTATTGAAGTGCTGCATATTCACTGCAGTACTTCATTCATAATCGCCCGTCGCCCTGAGTACCATGCCGCCTTCGAAGTTGGAGGCAAGCGTAGACAAGCCCATAGACTGTAACGTGGACCCAGTATGTTATAGCTTTT
This sequence comes from Carettochelys insculpta, assembly GCF_033958435.1. NCBI lineage: Eukaryota > Metazoa > Chordata > Testudines > Carettochelyidae > Carettochelys > Carettochelys insculpta. The sequence continues at coordinate 44,866,506 of NC_134147.1, read as the reverse complement.
TAAGGTTCATGCTGAGCTTTGAAGCATGGCATGGACTACAGCAGCTGGTGTGGAGTGTGAATACAACATCTCAGACATGCTTTTAGATTCAGAGGTCTTTGGTGGCTGGGAGCAAAGACTAGACACCATTTGGCTCATGAGAGTTGTATTTCTAAGTATTCAGTGTACTGAATTCTTTTCACTACAGTCAGTGTTTCACTATGTTAGATGTAAGATTGTGCTGGAAATAATTCAGTACAATTATTTTTATCTACGTTGTTTATATGACAGACTGTGCTCCAGTTCCTCTACCCAGCATCTTATCACCTACTGTCCATGAACCACCCGGGGATTCAGTTCCTCTGCAAACCAGCTTCTTGCTGTGGGACATAAACCAAAACATAGTGCCTTGTATGCAATAGATAATGTTCAGAAATGATGCATAAAGCCTAATCTTTTTAATTTAACTTCCCGGTATGAACGTGAAATCTTAGTGTAGGGTAACATTCATATTCATCCTTCTTATCATCAATGACTCCTGCCTCCCCATGTTTGGTGGGAGGGGCACAGTGTAAAGAGAAGGGTACCTGACCAACCTAGGTGTCTCCACTGCCCAGTGACACCCAGCCCAAGGCTCACGCACTCTCCCTGCCCCAATTTAGAGTTACCAGGGGTGAGGGACTGTAGCCTTCTCCCACTACACCCTGTCCCCTAGCACGTATGGCCACTCTGTTGGCAGCCAGGCCTGTGAGGGGAGCAGGATGGAAGCATTTCTCTTACAACTACAACTGGTTACTCCGGGACACTGACTGCAGCACTATAGTTGCCTTCAGGAGCCTAGCTATTGAGGTCATGAAAGCAGGCCTCCCCAGGGCCAGCTGCTGGTGACAGTGGCCAAGTGAGCCAGAAACATGCTGGCGGGAGAGAGAGGGGAGTCCAGCTAACTTGGCCTCTATATCCGGTAGCTGGTCCTGTCCAATGGCAGTCTGCCATCACCTCCCCAGCCATGTACAGTCAGGCAGCTGCCACGCAGGGGTCATGGTCCTGCTAGTCCTTGCTTATTGTCAGTAGAGCCCTGCAGCTCTACATATATCCACGTTATATCCATGATACAAGTTGTGTGGATGTGCAGGGTTCTACAAGGGACCTTATTCATCAAACACATAGTATGGTTGTTATTTGTCCTACAGGAAAGGGAGCTAACATGTCTATAGTATGTGTTACACTTTCATTTGAAGTCGGTAATTCTGAAGGAAAAAAAAGTGTAGTAAACAGGGTTTGAAAATCTACTCAGTTGTGGCAAACAAGTGGCAATCCCAGGAGAGTGTCATGAGGTTCTACAGAATCTAAAACATTAGTTTAGAAAAATATGTTTAGCTTGTAAGGTTGTAAAAAGAATTTTTTAAATGGAATGAAGAGTAAAGCAAAAAAGTGTTCTCTTACCAAAGTTTGCAGGCAGTTCTGGGGTTCTGCTGCTCCTGACTTTGACAAGCTGGAGCAAAGTGCAAGTTGTTGCTGTTCAGGACCCTGTAAGCAACATGCAATTGACAAGGAATAAATTGACTTCACTCTGCTGCCGTTTAGGAAAGTTCTGAGCAGTGGTACTGACAGGCGTGGAAGTTAATCACACCACCTACTCCATTTCCACTGTCCATTTTGTAATTTTACGTTTTCTTTTTTACAAATTTAGCAGTGGCAAAGAACAGACATGAAACAGGGAAACTGACAGTGGTAAAACTTCTTTTTGCTTATTTCATTTTAGATGGAAGTTTACGAAAATTAAAGTAAAAATGCTACAGTAATTAATTACAAATATGGACCCTGGTGAGTGAGGGGTTGTTACAGATATCTGCCTTCAGCATAGACGTAGTAACGTTCATGAATGTATGAAGCCCTTCCAAAGTGGTTAGGAAAAGAGATTGTTTGTTTGGTTCATTACATATATTTATATCTTGCCTACCCTGGAAAACTCTGCAGTAACAAAAGAGCTAATGGAATTATGACATCACAAGGTTGAGGACAGAGCAGTTGAAGGAGGGAGGGCGGGGGGGCATACTGGTTAGCTAGTTTAAAATTGTTTGCTTGTATTTTTTTAATTATCATCAACATCTAAGGAAAGCATGAAGTGTCCTGTTTTCACCTTGTTCTTTCGATAAGTTCATATGTATGCATGTTGTACATGTGAGACTCCCCATCCCACAAAGTTCATTAGGAAAAAAGAGAGAAGACCAAACTTCACTATTTTGAAGAGATAAACACCATACCTAAAAGGCAGTTTCTCTGTATCCTGTTGATGTTCCCTTTGTGCCTGCTTGAAGAGCTTTGCCCTTCCTGTAGTTTACAGATGACCTGCAACAAATGAAGTGAAAGGGAAGACAGCATTTGTCATGAAAGTCTTGGCCAAAATTGATGTCTTGCAAAGAATTTTTGAGTTGTTATGCCATAGTTTAAGGAGAGTTTGTCTCTATTATAGCATGTACAGAGTCTGCCGGTGGATTGGTTTTGGCTGATTGAACTCAGTGGCTGATTAGAGTCCCTACAATCATGAGAATTTCTGATTATTTTGTGGACAAAATTGAGTAGATTTAGCTGCTTGCTTGGTAGCTGTAGAGTTATAGCTAAAGGTGATAAAATGTTAATGGATTGAGTAGGCCAGTAATGCTCACTAACAGAGTGCTGGGAATATTTCATGTCACAACTTGTCTACTGAATCTCTATGTTCTTCCAGTCTGGTAATAGCCAGTGGAAAAGTACTAAGTCATTCTGAGTGGAGATTAACTCCTCCCTTGGGAAAGCAGGATGCCATTTTTATTTAGGCCTTGTTTTTGTTAAAAAATTCGAACGTGGGTTTGAGGAATCCCACCCACTGTGACTTTGCAGTTAGTGTAGACAGGGACAAGTTTTGTTTAACATGTTAACTGGCTGTGATGAAACTCTACTAGAACTATAAGTTTAATCACTGCCAACTGATGAAATGTTAAACATAACTTGTCCCTATCTGTATCCATTCTAAAGTCATGTTTAATGCCATGCTAGTTAACATGATTACACAAGATTACTCTACAGCTAATTCTTAGTGAAGACAAACCCATGAAGAAGTCACATTAGCTACAGAAGTCAGCAGTCAACACTCTCAGTATGGCTAACTGTTGTCCAGTACGGAATCATGTACTTCTGTTGAATATTATAGAGAAGTTTATGGCAAAACAGCTCTAAAATACCTAGATGCTTCAGGTGACCATGTGACTCAGAATGCAGATGTGGATCTGAGATAGAACTCTATTGATACGTGGAATTCTTGAAACTGCAATACCCACCTGAGGAAGTGGAAAAACAGATCAACAGAGCCAGACATGTGCCACGAAGCCCCTTACTACAGGACAAACCCAAGAGAGAAACCAACAGAACACCACTAGCCATCACCTACAGTCCTCAGCTAAAACCTCTACAGCGCATCATCAGGGATTTACAACCCATCCTGGACAATGATCCCCCACTTTCACAGGCCTTGGGAGGCCGACCAGTCCTTGCCGACAGACAGCCTGCCAAGCTGAAGCAAATCCTAACCAGCAACTATACACCGGACCACAGTCACTCTAACTCAGGGACCCATCCATGCAACAAACCTCGTTGCCAGCTCTGCCCACATATCTACACCAGCAACACCATTACAGGACCTAACCAGATCGGCCACACCATCGTGGATTCATTCAGGTGCACATCTACCAATATAATTTATGCCATCATGTGCCAGCAATGCCCCTCTGCTATATACCTCAGACAAACTGGACAGTCTCTACGTAAAAGAATAAACACACACAAATCAGACATCAGAAATGGCAATATACAAAAACCCGTAGGAGAGCACTTCAATCTCCCAGGCCACACAGTAGCAGACTTAAAAGTAGCTATCCTACAGCAAAGAAACTTCAGGACCAGACTCCAAAGAGAAATTTCTGAGCTACAATTCATCTGCAAATTCGATGCCCTCAGCTCTGGCTTAAACAAAGACTGCGAATGGCTGGCTAAATACAAAAGCAGCTTCCCCTCCCTTGGTGTTCACACCTCCAGATCAACTGCTGGTAGTAAGCCTCACCCTTGCTGACTGAGCTAACCTTGTTATCCCCACCCTTGCTCTGGCTTATTTATACCTGGCCTGCAGATTTCCAAGACCAGCATCTGATGAAGTGAGTCTGTGCTCATGAAAGCTCATGCTCAGAACTTTTCTGTTAGTCTGTAAGGTGCCACAGGACCCTTCGTTGCTGTTATTGATAGGTGGGTGTCCTTTGTGAGGATAGCTTGATCAGCAGCTTGCAGTACTTGCTCCCAATCAGGTGTTCCTGAATCAGCTGTTCAGTCACTGCCAGTGGAGAGTGCTGCCTTGACTGACACTATCTTTGATTTGAAAACCATTTCCAGAAGGTGGGTGAGGCAGCTGCACTTCCTCCCTAAAGGTCATGTGAATTTCAATCAGACTTATTGACTCTCCCCATCTTTTCTATTTGTATGTGCTGCAGGAAGAGTTAGTGAAAAGACTGTAAAAGGTGTCTGCTGCTACTCAGACCTGGTCTGTGCCATCGGACTCTGGTTCAGGGAGCTCTGTCTTCTAGATTGGTTCATTACAGTATAGATGTTCCAGTGAGGCAGCCCAAACTCTGGATCCTTCCCCTTTCCAGGGTCCTATTGTCCTGGCTTCAGTCCAAGCCAAAGTGTGTACATCACAGTTAACTAGCCCTGCAACTCAAGTGCACTGAGTCCCAGTCAGCTGGCATGGCCAGCTGCAGGTTTTTGATTACAGTGAGAAAATGCCCATTGTTCAGATGCCAAAGCTCAAGTCAAATAAGACTGGGCAATATTAGGGGAGTGTGTGCGGGAGGTGGGGCTGGGGGAACGGGACAGCTGGAAGATATGGTGCTGATTAGGAAGCTCATGAAAAAAGTTAAGTTTTATTTAGCTGAGAGTTGAGATGAGTTGAGTTGATTTCAAATTCTGTTTGCAAGTATATTGTGTAATATGTTTATTAAATCGAAATAAATAATTACATGAGCAGAAAGGCACAAGAGTCTTTAGAACAGCGTTCGCAAGTCACATTTAATATTTTATCGGGAAAATTTCTTCCACAGATCTCCTTGTATGTTAACAGAATGTTAAGATTCAGACATACAAAGTGTTTCACGGGACAGTAGGTCTTTTGGATATAATGAAATAGTTACAAGTAAACTGTAAAGGTGAGTTTTAATGCTTTAAAAATTGTAAGTGTTTCTACTGAACAATTTGAAAAATCAGAGGTGCTGCTAGTTAGAAGGTTTCTCTTTAAAGCTGCCACCAACATACTATAAAACGCCATGGCCCACCTCTGCCACAACTGTTTTTCTGCATGTATAAGCCAGGGTAATTGGGCTCTGACTGAGACCCATGGTATGTGAGGCCCTGCAAAACTGAGTTGCTTAGGCATCAGCTTCAGCCCTAGGTGCTGGATCTCCACTCCAGGCTTTCACACCATGCATCAGGACTTTGGCTTTCTGTCCCAGGCTCAAGCAAATGGTGGCCCAGCTTGCGCTCCCCCCTTTTCCCGCCGGTAGCTCCAGATCCCAGGGTTGAGAACCACTGATCTGTAGTGTTCACTTTCATTCGTTCTATTCCTAATGTTCCTTATTTGAAACCAAGGTTTGTGATTTCACTATTCTTGTGGAAGTGACTATTGTAGTGCTGCAAATAGAACATTTGATTGTAAGCTGGGACTGTCTTCCTTTCTGCTTGGATAGCATGCAGTGTGTTTTGGGGGCACTGCAATAATATGAGTCTGATCTTTGAAGATACCTAGTGCCTCCATAGGTTTTGAGGATACTGAGTAGCTCAAACCATGTAAGAAGCAAGAATGGACAAGTACTTAAATTCTCTTTCATGCACAAAAGATCACCAACATCTAGCAGTTCTCAAAAAATAGCACTGGAAGTTAGCCCAGAGTGCCCTTCTACTTCAAGTAGACAATATTGGGTAATGCTCAGAACAGGGGATATCCAGTAATGCTTGGCATAGCTGCCTTTCTGGTGTCTTCTTCTGTATTCTTAAAACATGTAATAGAACTTGTGGTTCAAGGATAGGCCTTATCAGCCACCTCAGGATCCACAGCTCCGATGGAAGATAATCATACTCATCAATGAGTGATCACCGTCACCATTCTTAAACAATAATAAAAGCTCAAGCAAAGGAGAATAGCGCAGAAAATGTGGTATTATGATAGTGTCCCTGTAGCAGCGTATAACATTATCAATCATGTAAGCAATGCAGAAAAAATGCCCTCAATCAAAATTTATCCTAAAATTGCCATCTTCAAACTGACTCTGAAAGCTGGTTACTTCTTTGTAATGCACTTAGGGAAGAAGATGCACATAGGGATTTGCATCTCTCTTGTCTATACAGGCAAGCCTGTAGCAGTAATGGTCAAAGTGTCCTGGGCGGTTGTGGAATCTCCATCACTGGAGATTTTTGAGAGCAGGTTAGATAGATACCTACTGGGATGGTCTAGATGGTGCTTGGTCCTGCTGAGAGGGCAGAGAGCTGGACTCAATGACCTCTTGAGGTTCCTTCCAGTTCTAGTGTTCTAAGATTCTATGAAAGTGTAGGCTGGGGCCATGAGCTGATTAGAACACAGCCCAGCACCTGAGGTATATGGTTCTTGGTACAGCTCGCAGGCCAAGGTGTAACAGTTAGGTTTACACTCCCTCATTTTGGTTTGTTTGGCAGAAGGTAATAGGAACAGAGATTCCTTTGTTCCTTTGAGGAAAAAGAAGTAGTAATAGAGATGGGAGTGGTGGATTTTATTCAAAGCATTGGAGGATTGAGGGCGGCACAGTCGTGTCTGTGAAGGTATGTATGAGAACGTGCCTGGAGAATTACAGCTTAGAACCTAACATCTGTAATGGTTACAGGCATGCTGGGAAAGTTTTATCATCCCTGAAACACAGAAATATTTGTATCAATGCTGCTTTTTATTCCAAATGTTCAAATATTCTTGTTATTTGCAAGATGCTAAAAGTTATAGTTCTCTCCTTTTTGAATGGAGGACAAGTGCTAACTCCTGTGGAAGGTGCCAATATGTATTTGCCCCTCTTGACTGTTTCTCAGTGCATTTGCAGTGGGGTAGGAGACAGCACAAGGAATTGATGCAGCAAATCAATATTTCTACATTGCAAGATATATCCAGCGTATGCTAAAACCAGGCAAAATAATTCACTGTCTAGTGTACGCTAGCAGAAATGACTGTAGGGCCTGAAGGGGAGCAGGCAGCGGAGTTTTACTGCAGTCAAAATTCTTCCTTCTCCTCTGGAAAGCTTTTAAATCTAAAATTATCTCAGCAGGTGAATTGTATTAATAATTTTCCCCCTTCACCTGTTTCCATCCCCAGCCAAAAAAGTATTTAATGGGTGCAACTGTTGTCCAACAGGACAGTATGGTGTAATGGATTGTCAGTGAGGGTTCTGGATAACTGTCTCAAAGTTACAAATTAGAAATATCTAATTTGAAGTCCATTTGACGTGTCAAATGAACTATTAGCCTTAATATGTTTCCTAACGGGAAAGACCCACATTGTAAAAACACCTTGTTACACATCTGTACTCTTGAGGGTAGTTTCAGCAGAGACCATAGATAATAAGCTATCCTCTTTGCCCTTGATTATAATCCTATGAAAGCAGTTGAAGCAGATAATTGTGTAGGAAGACTTGAACTGCTGACACTTCTGGTGTGCCTTTTCTGGGAATAGAGAGACTTCATTTTTGTGTATCTCGTATCTTTCACCAGCTACATTTTATGGTAAGAAATGTGTTGTTTTTAATGGCTTCCCAAATGAAACAGATTTATTTGCAGTCCTAAAATACAATACTTGTACAGCTTTTGTTTTTTAGCGTCTGTGCTCAGTATTATCTCCTCTTAAAACAACACGTGAGAAGTTTTGAATAAGTGCTGGGAGTGTTTGCTGGACTGACTTCTGTGGTACACTGGTATATGGCAGATCAAAAATACTATGCTAACTTCCATTAACATAAAACGTGGAAGTTTATAATGAGTAAAATGAGTAATTCAGTCAATGCAGTAGTCATGTTTGGTTTTAGGTGCCATATTCAATTTATTTGCTGTTGCTTAGACTCGGTTTTCATTATGCCAGAGATTTTTGGGTTGGTAATTCGTAAACTGCATACAAGAAGTTGTCAGCGGGGAAGCTGGAGGTCTGGCAGCTGAGTAAGGGATAGCTGAGGTTTTGAAGTCCGGTCTTGCACCATGGAAGATCTAGGGAGTTTTGCCATTGATTTCAAGAGGAAAGCATTATCTGGCCTCTGAGGCAGCTGGGTAGGTGTGATACTGTGGGTCAAGCAGATTAGCTAGAACTTTGTGATCAAATGATTAGCAGTGAACAATACTATTAACAATGATGTTACTAAAATTATCATCTTGAGGTTTCTCAGTGATCAGTGCATTGAAATAAGTAGTCCGGTTAAAACCTGTGACCTATTGTTTACAAAGCATCAGAAATGTGGCACTTTAAAGACTAACAAAATGATATATTTGGTGGTGAGCTTTTATGCGACAGACCCACTTCTTCAGATCAATCTCATTTCCAATACAGACTGACATTTGTAAGTACTGAGGACCAAAGAAAACCAAAAAAAAAAAAATTGGAATAATAACTGACAAATCAAATAGGATTGAAGGAGGGGGACGAGGGGTGTTAATTGTCCTTCCTGCGATAATAATTACAAGCATCAAAGGAAGGGAAGCAGTCCTTATAATGTGTGAGGTAATTGGTTGTCTGTTCATATCACATGTTAATGTATTGAATTAGAATATGAACTCCAACTCATAAATTTCTCGCTCTAATCTGTTTTTAAATTCTTTATGCTCTAGGTCACAGAATCTCAGGTCTTTAACAGAATGGCCCACTCCATTGAAGTGTCCACTGGCCAGCTTATGTGTATTGAGTTTTTTGATGTCTGCTCTGTGTCCATTTAGTCTTTGGTGAAGGTTTTGCCCAGTCTGTCCAATGTACATAGTGGCAGGGCATTGTTGGCACATAATGGCCAATATATAATGTTGCTGGAAGTGCACGAGAATGTTCCTTTGATCTTGTAACTAACGTGGTTAGGCCCAGTGGTGGTATCCCCAGAATACATATGTGGACAAAGTTGGCAGTGGGGTTTGTTGCAAGGAGAAGTTCCAGGATTAGTATTACTGTGTTGCAGCCTGTGATTGCTGGTGAGAATCTTTCTCAGGTTAGGAGGTTGTCTATAGGAAAGGACAGGCCTGTCACCTAGGGCTTTCTGGAGTGTAGCATCCTGATTCAGGGTCGGTTTAGTTTTTTAATGATGCACTGTAGGGGTTTGAGATGGAGGCTATTAGTGGTGACAAGTGCTGTTCTGTTATTGATCTTCTTGGGCCTATCTTGAAGTAGCTGGTTTCTGGATATTCGTCTGGCCCTGTCAATTTGTGGGTTTTTTTTTTCTTACTTCTCCTGGTGGATAATTCAGTTTATAAATGCTCGGTACAGATATTGTAGTTTTCGGTCTCTGTCAGAAGGATCAGAGCAGATGTGATTGTATGTAAGGGCTTGACTATAAATACTGGATCGTGTGGTGTGAGCTGGATGGAAGCTGGAGGCATGTAGGTAAGTGTAGCAGTCAGTGGGTTTCCTGTAGAGAGTGGTAGTGTTGTGGCCCTCAAGGACATTCTGTTATAGACCTGAGAATTTTGTGTCCTAGAGCATAAAGAATGTAAAAACAGATTAGAGAGAGAAATTTGTGAGCTGGATTTCATATTCAAATTGGACACATTAACATGTGCTGTGAACAGAGACATGAATTACCTCATGCATTACAACGATTGCTTCCCTTCCTTTGATGCTGGTAATTATCTCAGGAACGACAACATCCCCTTCTCCCTTAAATCCCATTTGATTTGTCAGTTTTTATTACAATTTTTTTTTTTTTTGGTTCTCTGTTCTTATAAATGTAAGTCTGTATTGGAAATGAGATTGATCTGATAAAGTGGGTCTGTCCCATGAAAACTCATTAAAAACTAACAATGATTTGTTTGGTAAAGTGCTACATTTCTGCTGCTTTAGTTTGTTAGAGCACAGATTAACACAGACTGTTACTATTGTTTACAATTACAGAAACAGACCCTACATCAATTTGTAATAATTCTATCTTATAAGGTTATTTTTCAGAATAATGAAGCTAGATATATGTTTTTAAAAAATAAAGTTTTAAATTCGGGAGTACAGCTCTATGGCAGAGGAAGGACCCTGTAACAAGTGCTCTGCTATAATCTGAAAATTCACAGAGCCCTGCTGTAATATGGACCTTTTCCAGGAGTGTCAAATTTGAGGCAGACATGACTTTATATTGTATAGGTAGCTTTCTTTGATCTTTATGGTTAAAAATAGCAGCAGCAGTGAATGAAAAGAGTAGAACGGAAGCTATGACATATCAATGGATAACAAGCACTGGCAGTCTGGGTTGGTAGTAATTTATAAATGGGTCATAAAAAGTAGAAGAAAGTTTGGAATGTATATCAAAATGCTATATCTATTCAATATTGGTGTGTTTGGGTTTTATTTTTAGTTTTCAACAATTATAAGTATGTATCTATAAGCAAATTAGTGAGATTGAAGCAATGCTTTATTGAAATTGCTCAAGGCAATTCATAGTTACTTTCCAAGTTGAAGAGACTCGCACTTTGGGTCTGCTTTCTGAGTTATCCTCCTTATTAGAGAAAGGCCAGAATACCACTTAACGTTCCTCTTTCATAGCAGGTGATGGTGTAAGTAAATGAGCTTACGAGACAAAAGGTGTGTAAGCTCTTTTTGTAAAGTTGATGAGCTATAAAACTAGACCAAATGTTATTTCCTTTGAAATGGGTCCATTTAGTGAGGAGTAGACATGGTTCTGTAATTCAGGGGCTCTGCAAAGGATGAAAAAAAGGCTGCATTTTAATAGAGCAGAAAATATCTGTGCCATCCAGTTTCAATATATTAGATTCATATGGGCATCCACAAAGTAAAACAGTTCTGCAAAGTAGTTCTCCAGTTAATGAATTGTATTTCACTTTTACCAGGCGTTGTCTGTTTCCTCCTTGCTATTGAGCTATTTTGAAATGCTGCAGAGGAGTTTGACACAGGTAATATGCTTCACTGTGACCATGGCCTTGTTAGAGCCTCTAGGTCGGGGTAAGCAAACTTTCTGAGGCGGGGGTGCCATATTTGACCTTTTGACCTCTACGAGTGCCGGTGATACTGTTTAAAGTCGCCAATAGTCCTTTTTGCAACAGCTTCGTTAATAAATAAATTAAGATGGTTCAGGATTGGTTGCTAGCGTTAGTTGGTCTTTTGTTAATCCAGAGACAGCATGGCTCTGAGCAAGCTCTCAGCTGCATGAGGGAGAAGTGAAGCTGAGCCCCCATCTCACATGCTGATGAAAATCAGCTCATGTACCACCATTTTGCATTCAGTATGTTTCTTTTAGCTGTTTTGGTTTTTTTGAAATACAGGATCTATGCTTCAGCGTGAAATATTTCAACTCAAATGCACTACTTCATTGAGGCAGATGGAAAGCAACCTCTTCCCTCTGGCACTGAATGGAGATACCTGAGGGGACAGATTTAAATGAATTTCCAGTCAAAATGCTTTTATTTCGTTAAAGTAGTTGTCTGGTTATGATACAAGGACGGGAGCTATTTGATATGTGTTAATCAGGCCACAACTTTATTAGATTTCTGGGCCTACCTGGCAGGTAAAATGTACAGTGCAGATAACCTCTCGTCTTGTTTTCTCCCATAAATAGTGGGGGAAGGGATGTTATTTGCATCCCTCCCCCTTTTCCACCCATGTCCCCCTGTATCCCACGACGGATTGTTAGGACCAGCTCCCCGCTTTTCAGTCCAGGTCCTTTCAGCAAATCATTGCTGGGACCTTACGAATTAACTTCCTTGTAGGTGGGGTAAGGTGGACTGTAGCGAGGTGGGGTTGGCTCCATACCAGACCAGTCAGTGGAGTCCTCAGTTACCTGCATCCTTCTCAGTTACTGAACACCCCTCCTCAAGCCCTTTCCCTAAGCCATTTATCTATTTCCTTATGCCTTCTTTTATGGAGTACCTGCACTGAACATCTGCTAAACACTTAAATCAGGAGCCACAACATATGGCCTAACACCCATCAGGTTGTGTGTGAACAAATCCCACCTGATCCTGCTATGAAGAAGGCAAGAAAACCCTGACCCATGTGAGGGAAAGCAAAAAGTCCTTCCCAGCCCCCTCAGTGGGACTGCTCGAGTGATGCTCCAGTAGAAGTAGCCAATAACCTAGTCTATTTTTCACCTAGACAGTGAAGGAGGAGGGTGGGTGCTGCCATCTTGCTTTCAGCTCAAATTGTAGAGTCTCCTGCACTGTGTTCCAGAGGACCCAGGTCCTCCTTTGGGCTCTAAAGTGCGCTTGCTTCTGGCTGCAGTTCAAAGTGTTGATTACAATCCATACCTGGCCTGGGACTTGCTCACCTGAGAGATTCTTCTCTTTTTATGTAAATAGGAGGGTCCAGGCACACGCTGACCTTTTCTACATCCCTCATTCTTAGATGGTGAGTCAGCCACCACACTGACCCTTTTCAGCAGTTTCATGCCTCCCTCTCCCTCACCCCTATCAAAAAAAGTCATTTCCCTCTCTCTGCAAACTAGACAAACACCGTCCCTTGCTCCTCCTCTCAAGGAGTGGGGCTGAGATTTCAAGAATATCAGCTACTGCTTGTTCTGTTTTGTTTAAACAAGACACACTCAACCAAAGCAACCATTAACAAGACATTCCTATTAGATGGCTTTTACTATATTTAGTATTTTGAAGAAACACTGTAGGCAAAATTTAGCATGTTTATCCATCTCTCTCTTTGAAGTCAGTACAGTCCACGTTAGCACATCTGATTATTACAGAGTTCAGCCTTAAACATTTTGTTTTGTTTGTAGCTAGATTATTGGAGTGGTGCATTTATTTCTAATTGTGAGATTGTCTCAAGTGTACCTAAAAAAGAATTTTGATATGAGTAAATATCGCTTTATATGTAGTCTGGATAAAAGAATATATATTTGTTTGTCCTACATAAACCCTTTTAAACAGAAGAATAAAATAACTGACTAGGGCAGTCACCTGATTGATTTGTCAAAGTGACTCAGATAGAACCGGTGCTAGAACTTTTGGAGGAAAAGGAACAACTCAAAAGTCATGGGGGCTGTTGTGGAGTATTGTGCGGAAAATTTCCTTGTGACTTCATACAATAATTGGCTTTTCTCACGCAGTCTGAATGTTGGTACTCCTTCATTATTTAAATATAAATACATACATATTAACTAACAGGAAAGTATTGGCAATTGCTTTTAATTATCTGATTTTAGAGATCATGAAAAGTTCTCTGTTTCTCCATGGAACAGGTACGAGACAGAAATAGAGTTCAGAGTTCCGTACACTGCTCTGCCAATGTACCTCACCCCTGACCTGCAGATCATACTAGAGTAGAAAGTTGATCACTGTCTCTGTAATAATTTAATTCCCGGCCTTCCTGCTGTCTCTCTCAATAAAGGTGTCACAGATGATTTTTGTGACGCAGAGACTTACTTATTCACTGACAAATGATAGACCACCTAATTTTCAAGCTATTTGAAGATTCTTAAATTAAAATACAGAGACCGATAGTAAGAAGCAAATGTGGGTTTTATTGATCATTTAAAGGTATTTTTAATATAAAATAAAAGTAAAACAGTTTCTCTTGTCCTAAAAATAGGGAGTGCTGGACATAATTGTATCGTCTGTCTTTGCAGTGCTTTAACGTGACAGTACAACAACACTTCTTTTGATGGAAGCATTTTGCAATGTTCACATTATTTCTGTGGTCATAAGGCATCTTTTCTTGAGACGCCTAAAAAATCTAACCTAAAGTGCTCAGCATTGTTTCTGAAAACAAGAGGTTATGAGTAATTTCCAAATATGAAACATTGCATTATGGGACCGAGTTCAGAAGACTGGCTAAACAAGTTCAACAGTGATGATTTTGGCTTCTTGCCTGCATTGAAGAGAAACCATTATAGACTGCACTTGTCTTGAGGCAGATCTGAGCTAAGGACCTCAACCTAGATGCTGTAACCAATACCAAAATGCATACAGCGGTTGTGTGAGGCAATGCATTTTGCAAAGTTTGTTGTAAATTTAAGTTGTATAGTTCAGTTAATGACTTGCTTTAGTTAATCTTTTGTCTAGTATAGAATAGCATGTATGTTATTTTCAGTAGTAATTGTGATGCACTAAGTTCCACAAGGTCATACTGCAGAAATAAGATTATTTTCCCATGTTACATTAAAAAAAATCATCAAATGCTGTCTATTGCTCTATTGGACACAGTCAGAGAATCTTGTTGTTCTTTGCAATATGATTCATGATCTTTATGTACCCATATAACATCTTCTCTTGAGCTCCCTTACAAATTGAGGCTGTGATCCTGAGGTGTGATATGTTCAGAAAACTGCCTCTCACATAGAGAAATCTCGGGAGCTATGCATGACGCCACTTGCACAAATTGCGTTTCAGGATCAGGAACTAGGTGTTGCTAATCCGCTTTAATGTGTATATGGAAGCCTTTCTCTGTCTCTTTGCTTTTGTTTCGCATTTCTGTTTTTGCTGTGTCCTTTTTAGATGTTAAATGCCTTCAGTTGAATGCTGTATTCAATTTGAGGTCATACCCTGCACTTCTATAATAATATAGTATTTTATTTCCTATCCCATTCTCCAAGTTGACTTAGAAAAGGGAAGGGAAGTGCCTCTTTTTTCTGCTTGTGATGTGTAAAGGCAGAATGTGTATTTTAAGTCTCTGTTTCTTGTTCCTACAATTTAAAATACAATTTTGTCTTCCTTGTTCTTATGGAAGGACTAGAGAAGTGAAGGTGAAGCTTACATAGCTCTCAACTGGAGATACTGAGAACACTAAACAAAAGAAGGAAAGTATTCTCTTAAGTGCTTGTCAAGCGTTTTAGTTACTAATCATGTCCTATAAAGCCAAAGCTTTATATAGTCTGAGTAAATTCCCCCTCAATTACCAGATTTCAGTATATTGTCCCCTCATAGTTTGTACTAGTTCTCTACTCCTGCATCAGAAACTGAATAGTCATAAAGCCAGAATTTCTAATTAAAAATAAGTGGGGGAAAATTAAAAACAAATCACACTTTCCTTCAACATGACAGTAAAATCCAAAGTGTGTTTTTTGTTTTTTTTTTTTTCTCCCCTCCATTTTTATGTAAAAACATATCCCAGTGTTGGTTCTTCCCAAGACCTGCCCACTTCCATTTGTGGCACCTCTTCTGATTAAGCTGGCTTCACTATTGTAAGAATGTTTAGTGTATAGTGTTTCAGAGAGCGAGTTCAAAAGTGTTTAAAACTTACTATTGTAAAGTGTATGGAAGTAGAACAGGAATGGAGAGGAGACAATATAAGCAAAAGATGATGAGAGAGAGTAAAAGCTAAATATTTCCTTTGAAGTTGCAGCACAGCAATTGACAGTTTTTCCTTTAGTGAAGATGCTACAGGCTTGCAGTAGGTTAGTGTTATACCACAGTTGATCAACCATGTATTAGTAAGAGTGTCCTGAATCGCTGGGCGAGCAGGTCATCATCATTTTTTCAGTTTGTACACATTTTTCTACGATTTTATACATTGTGTCGAATCACTTAGAGATTTATACCATGTGGTATTGAACAGAGCTTGACAGTATGTCTCTAGGTAGATTCCCTTCTCCACAGCGGGTTCTTGCGACATTAGCTCTGTGTTTACCAGAATGTACTGGTAGGCTATGTCTACAAGGGCAGCCTCTGTCGACAGATGTCGCTGTCTACAGAGAAACCTCAGCAGTACCTCTGTCAACAGATTGTGTCTACACATAAAAACAGCTCGAAAGAGCAAACTGCTCTGTTCACAGAGAGCAGCTGGACTGACCTGCCCTCTCTCGACAGAATGGCTGACCGGAAGCTCTGCAAACAGGGCTACCCCGGGGAACTGGAAGCTCTCTCTGTCGACAGAAGTGTTTACATGGCACTTTGTTGGCAAAACACCATTAATAGAGCTGTTACACCTGATCAAGGAGAGGTGTAACGCTGCTGGCTGAGCGGGTGAGATTTGTTGACAAATTTTCGACAAAGCGCTTTAACCATGTAGATGCTCAGTGAGTTTTGTCAACAAAAGCCCAGTTTTGTCGACAGAGGCTGCCCGTTTTGACGAAGCCTTAGTGGGACATCAAATGGCATAATTCTGGACTTCAGGAAACAGTTTTTAAAACCCCTGGTGAAGTATTCATTAATCATACTTTATTTGGCACGTGTGCTGCTAATAAGTTTGGAAATGCTCTTAAAATATTTCATTTCACTATTGAAGCATTGTACAAGTACTCGAGTTATAGCAAATTAAATATCATTCTTGTATATAAATACGTAAAACAAAGTGCCTAATAGAAAATACAATAAGCAATAATTGTTTTCTGTTGTTGGTTAAAATTAACTTATTTGAATCATTACAATCAAAAACTAGAAAGCATCTGGTTAAATTTAAGATGATTTTAAGGTTAATTAAAATAAAATCCATTTGGTATAAAGGGGATGGGAGTGAAACAGAGAAGACTGGCATTTTCAGGTAATGAAATCAGTTAATGATGCATCTGAATTCAGAGTAAATTGAAACATCATCTGTAATAACCTCTGATTTTTTTTTTTTCTTGTTTGTAGCTGCTGATTTGCTGCCTCAGGTGTCAGGTACAGGGTATAAAATGTTCAGCAGCGGTGTGTCATGTTGCTGACTTATAGTCGTTGAAGTGGCACTTCAAAGAATGATGACACATACTGCTATCACATAGGAGTTCTAGTTATGGATGGCAGGGAAGAGATTAGAATCGTTGGGGTTCAAAGCCTAACACAATATAAGATTAATGTTTTATGCCAGGAAAACCCAAATCTGTGTGAATGGATGACTTAATATAAAATTAGACTGATTTCTTAAATTTAATTGCATATCATCATTTGATATGATTTCTAACTTTTTTTAAATACAGACTATTTGGGGAGAAAGTGCTATAGCTATTGTATAGAATAAAAACAACAAGGAGTCCTGTGGCACCGTAAAGACTAATGTATTTATTATGTTGTAAGCTTTCGTGGGCAGCAGCTCACTTTGTCAGATTAACATGGCTACCTCTCTGAAACAAGTCAGCATGCAAAAGATAAAGTACAGGCTACAATATTCCTTGATCTGTATTCAATTATTTTATTTTTATTCTTTGGAAAGTAGATATTAGTTGATTTCCATATTTGTTATAGTATAGCTTTTCCTGTCACAAAAGTGACAGTCAAGTTTACGTTATATCCTCCCACTCCCACTTGGGGGACAAATTGCTAAAGCTATAAATAATTTGAAACTCCAGTGCTTTGTTGCTAAGTCAGTATATACTAAGATTTTTCATGGCACTTAATCACATCTGTCTCCTTGGATGTAATGTGGATGGTTGAGGGGTTGAAGTTTCTTGCATGTACTTCTGCTGTGATAATTTGCATGAGGGAGGATTGTAAATATATTTATTTAAACACCAAAATACTTTTTAAAAAACCATCCTTGTGTCATGGACGAGAGAAAATAGTGAGCATGAAAAAAGCCTGTTCTGCATTTTTAGTGTGTCTAAATAATTTTTGCTGCAATCTGCAATTTATTGTGATCTTTAAGTTTTAGCATTTTTTGAAAATAGTGGTTTTTCCCCTATTGCAAAAGCACAGCTACCATAAAGAAAACCAGTGTGCTTCAGCAGCATAAAAAGGCCACCAGCAAAAGAAAGAGAGTATCTAGTACAAAAACTACGTTAATGATATAACTATAAATTTAAATAACCATCTAATCAAAAAATTAATGAGTGGTACTCGTATTGACAAATTGTACAGAACAGGTTGTATATGGAGAGAGACATTTTGACAGTCCGGTAACCACTAATATTATCTGTATATGATTGATTTCATGTTAGCATATAAACCCTGATGTTTCTATTTCCTGAATTTTGTTGAGTTTAATTTTGAAATCTTTATACTAAATTGATGGAGAGATTTTGAGTTCATTTGTATTGTGTATATATTGAATACTTTTCTACCATAAAAATACATAGTAATATACTGGCTTTCTGAAATGACTTTGTGATGATATGAGATCACTTTATCTAAAATTATGTAGGGCTTGGCATGTATTCTTTGCTGACATGAGCCGTGATAAAAAATTGTGTGCATATGTCACTATTATGTATGTACAACTCTTCTTATGTAATATAAGCTATTGGTAATACACACTTTTTATATAACACGCTATACAAAAATGGCGAGAGAAATTTTGAATGTCATTAATTCTGTGCATGGTAATTAGATCAATTGTGGAATATGCTTTGCAGCTGGAGGACTTATCTTCATTGCTCAAATACTTGATGGAAACCTCATGTAATAGAATGCCAACCATTTGTGGTCAGGTTTTTGTTCTGCTGAAGGGATTTAAATCTAATGGTACCTACTTTAAGTTCCAAAAAAAAAAAAAGTGGTAATTTTTGTAAGGTGGCTCATTGAAACAAATGAAGCACTGAGCAAAACAAATTTAAACAGTTGTCAGTAATGGTTATTAAGTAGCTTTGAATATATTAATATAACAGAATTTATGTTGAAAGAATTTTCTAAATATCTAATGGTTATTGGCTGATCTGATATGCTTTCTATATTTTTGGCCTGTAATTAGATGTCCCCGCTGCATTGTGGATGTTGTTATTATATTAGACTTGGGTTTAGATAGAGCAACTGAGTTCTAGATATTCTAACCTTAAGTAAAAATGCAATATAAAAACAGTCACCCAGTCAAAACCGCTCCTTTATCTACTCCCTTCCTCAGTCAGCAAACGTACTACAAAACAAAATCTCCTTGTCTTTATGGTCTCCACAAGAACTGTGTCACAGCCATCTCTTTATAAATGCCTTCTCAAATAGATGACTTTTGCAGCGTGTCCAGAAGATCAACGTAATCAGGCTGCTTCAGACCGCATAGGTAGCGATGGGCTGTGAATTCCAAAGTCAAAGCATCCTTGCACAGAAACGTTTGCCAGCAACTTCCTCTCTTGTATGGCAAGTGAACTGCAGCTCAGGCATCTCTGCAGAGTGTTAACTGTGGCCTTACAGCATGGGGAATGTTCATTTGTCTTGCCTTATTTTATCATGAAATTATCTTTATTAGTTGGAACACACAAGTAGAAACATTAGAGCCAAATTTTCAAAATGTATTTAAGTACGTGCATTTGGTTTGCCTGTGCGAAGTATGTTTGTGTTTGAGGGAACACGTGATATGCATGCACAAGTGACAGCAGATGCACATTTAAAAGTCAGAGTAAAATTTTCCTGCATGCTATATTTATTTAAAGTTTTCCTGAAGGTAAGTGGTTTCACAAGATGTTAAATCAGAATTGATGAATTAATGTATTTCATGTCTCAAAACCCAAAGAGTTATCATTGTTTTTAAATTAATACATTTTCTTTAATTATGCTATTTCTAATTGGAAGGACTATGTTTATATTTATTGGGCAACTATTTAAATCACTTGCAAAGCAGGGAAAGTAAAACTCACATTTTAACTTGCTTTATTGTTCTTAGTTAATTAATGCAGTCCAGAAGTACTTTTTTTAAAAAAAAAGAACATAAGCACTAGACTAGCCAGCCATACATACAATGAAGTAGGTTTGTCAAACAAAATGACGTTTGTCTTCACTTTGTATTGTCTGGCTGCTGGGGGGGGAGGGGGTTAATCAGATGGTTACTGGCCATGTATTTATCTCCTAATTTTATTTTGTTTCAACCAAAGTTAAAGCAGACTGCAGACAACATGATTTTGGTTTAATCTTCTGTATATTTGACATGCCAGCTCATTTTGAAATCACTTATTATATACCTGGGGGTTCGGTATGACAGTACCTGTACGAAACTTAAGTTACTTTTACTCATGAGTGTAGGGTGACATGCCTAAAATGCATGCTTAAAATGTTGTCGAGTGGGATTTTCAGAAGCACCTAAATGACTTTTGAGTTTGCTTGACTGTCCATAGGAGGACTTGTGGTCCTACACCACTGAGGAGCTTTAGAAAATCCTACCTGTATTTCATCCTTATGAAAAGGAGAGAGATGGCCTTCGGGGTAAGGCACTGGACTAGAATCAGAAGATCAGGTTTGATTCCTGGCTCTTCCACAGACTATGGGGAAAAAATCTCTTAATCTCTCTGTGCCTTTATTCCTAATCCATTAAATTCCCAATATTCCCTGACTTCCACAGGCTGTCTTGCCTCTGTCCTTTTGGCCTAATTCTCTTCCCCTCCACTCCCACATCCTTATCTTTTCTACAGCACTGGCTCTTTGGAGCAAGGTCTCTCTCTCACTTTGTGTCCATACAGCACCTAGCAGGATTGGACTCTGCTCTCAGATGGGGTCTCTAGGCATTACAGTATCACTAGTGATGCAGATTTTAAATATAAAAAATCTTGAAGTGCTATAAAGGTTAACAGAAGGTGCGAATAGTTATCCCCATTTTCAATAACGGAGAAACAATGATGCAGAGAGGTGAAGGGACTTGCCCAGGGTCCCAGTGCATATCAGTGGCACTGCTGAGACAAGAAAGCAGCATCCTGACTCTGTCCTGTGCTAGTCACACAGTCTCCTTATTTCAGAATAGTTTTCCACATGTCCATTGCATCTGGATCACTAAATTAAAAAAAAAAAAACACCCACACCTACTTAATAGAAATATAGTGCAGCTGTTGATTCCATAGGGAATCCTCACTCCTGGATCACTGAGAGTTTGAGGGTTAATAGCACTGGATTAGGTCCTCTGTTAGGCATTATTGGCTAGAATACAAAAACAAGTACTCCTCCGTTTCAGCTGAGTTGCATGTGCGGTTCTATACAAGTTAAATGCATCCTACCACAATGCATGAGAAGAGTCCCCATTGATATTACAAATACAGATGTCGGAGCACCTTGGAGAAAATCCAGATGACATTGTTAAAGCATTGTGCACCTCAAGAATACAATTAGCAGTGCGTAATGAACAGCGAGGGGGAAATATCCTCTACCATGTAAAGTGAATGCTAAGTTTGTGAAACTCCATTGATATTACAAATACCTGACCTAGCTTACAGGTTTCGTTTTTGCATTAGCTCAGTGTGTGTGCGTCATTAGAAAAGAAAATCACAGCTATAGCATAAGAGATGAAGATTTCCTTTGTCTGAAGTGAAACGTAAGGGGACAGAGGCTATGTCTACACTAGCCCAAAACTTCGAAATGGCCATGCAGGTGGCCATTTCAAAGTTTACTAATGAAGTGCTGAAATACATATTCAGCGCCTCATTAGAATGCGGGCGGCTGTGGCACTTCGAAATTGACGTGGCTCATCCAGACGGGGCTCCTTTTCAAAAGGACCCTGGCAACTTAGAAATCCCCTTATTCTAACAGCAGATAGGAATAAGGGGATTTCGAAGTTGCTGGGGTCCTTTCAAAAAGGAGCCCTGTCTGGACGAGCCGCGTGGCGGCGAGCCGCATCAATTTCCAAGTGCTGCGGCCGCCCTCATTCTAATGAGGCGCTGAATATGTATTTCAGCGCTTCATTAGTAAACTTCGAAATGGCCATTTGCAGGGCCATTTCGCAGTTTTGGGCCACTGTAGAGACAGCCAGAGAGAATCTATAATAAGTAAAGATGAACAATATCTTTAGCTATGGGCTTGTATTGATACCACTGATATTTACTGAATTTCAGATCAGATCAAGGCCTACTACTAGGATACCTGGGATATCACTCCAGTGTGCTGGAAGCCAGGGTACTCTGGAGTGTCATTTGGGTGGCTGAAATATTAGGCGCAGTTAAAGCGATGCAAACTTATTTAGTCACTGTTTAATACATTGCGACAATGGGTTAAAATAAAGTTAGCTAAGCTGTAATATTCAAGAGGTGAACAGTGAGGGGGAGTCCAAAGTCATGTCTTCCATCCCCCTCCCCCAAACAAGTAATTGCACCCCTAGCAAAGATGTAGATGGCCTCTTTTAGGAATAGGGAGTACCTGTTTTATTACAAAGGAAGGGTTTTCTTAGGGTAACATCTCACAATTATTATTTACACTCAACTCTTCATATCTGGCAGCCCTGGGACTGGGAGGTTGCTGGATATTCAGATATTCTGGATAATAGAGAGGTATACCTAGCAATGCATAACACTAAAGAAAAACAAGATTCGATATTCAGAAACAAATATGTATGCCAAGTACTTTATTTACCAACAACAGTAGTACTGTACACTGTAAACTTATACGTATTTGCTGTATTTATTTGTTTTTCCTTTGACTATACTGTACTGATGGAAAGTAACTAAAATTTACTTCTGGTTAAAATGCCAGTTGTTTGAGTGTTCCGGATGATAGATGCCAGATATGAAAAAGTTTTCTGTATTATTGTTACTAAAACCTATGATTGTGGACTATCCCTATTGTGCCACTGGTTGTGCAAACAATAATAGACACAGTCTCTGCCCCAAACAGCAAGTCTTGCCTGCACCATGAAAATTAAGTGATGCTGACAACTCATATCATCAACATCTCCAGTTAAGCTTAGTAGAACAGGGGTTTTTTTTGTTTTTGTTTTTTTAATACTGTGTTGGCCTTGTTGATGATGCTGGCTATAATCCTCTGTTAGAAACGAGCGTGAGTAGAACTGCATTCAAACAGATGCTTTCCATCTGAAATCTAGCACCTCCAAACTGAAAAGGCCAAATTCAAATGTTGAAAAATCAGGAGTCAGACACCCCCACTCAGGTCATGAGAGCTTAAAAATAATTGAGGGCTCCTCTTATTTGCCTTCTGGTGTTGAGTATTTAGGCTTCACTCTTTTCTCCATGACCATGAGCTCGAGGAACATCCTTTTATTTTAAACATAAGCTGAGATTTTGTGAAAAGCTGACTCCACCGGCTGAAGCAAGGTACTACAAGACTCAGGATAAAAGAACGCAAGAGTTAGTAGCATATGCTTTTAAACCAGCTGTTAAAGAATGTCATGTTCTGCACTTGTGTTTGAGTCGCCATGTCAGCTGTTGACATTTTACAGTCGTATTTTTCTGACTTTCTTTTAACATTTTTATGTAAATTTTTAACAATAAGTTTATTAAACATTCAAAGACAGTGGTGAATTTAACTTGATGATTTCACTTTAAATCAAATTAAAACATGATGCATTCATTTGATTTTGAACCGTAATTAACTGTACAGTACCTGATTTAACAGTGTTTGGAAATAATGGACGCTGTCTGCCAGATCTCCCTCCTTCTGCCCCCAAGGAAATGTTAGCGACTTACCAGAGCTGCTGGGCCAGAGGAGCTACAGCACTAAGTGCACTGAGAGCTATGGGAGGTGGAAGGAGCCAGGCCAGCACACATCTCCTCTCCTGGTAATTGAGAGAGGGAGATGATGGCACGAGGGTAAGAAATGGGGCAGGAGGGTAGAGGGGTGCACAGGACAGGAGTGAGTGATGGGCTGGGAAGGTCAGCGCTTTGGCATGCAGTATAACCATTCGGCTGTAACGGACCTTCGGCATTAACGGACACCCCTTCCCCCCGTTAGTCCGTTAAATCGAGGGTTGACTGTATTTGAATAGAAAAGTCAGAGCCAATATGAAAAGAAATGACTTCAAGTATCCACGATGGTTTCCCATTCACATTATTAAAAAAATTACTTTCTTAAGTTTCCCTTGAACTAAATGAGGCATGAGGTATCATTTGTTTTCAATTTAAGAACTCACTGAAGATGTTTATTTGTATATTTTAAATTGTATTTGCCACATTTCTCCAAATAGTTCTCAGTTTAAAACTCAGTGGCAGGCTTTAATGGATTCCTGCTAGGCCTGTAACTAAAAGCTGAATCTGGCTAGAATTCACCAGTCTTTCAGAAGATGTGGGTAGAGTGGGAAATTATGTGGATTATTATGTTGTTACAGTGAGCTGTACTGTACTTGATTAAAAACTATCCGTACTGTAAAATATCAGGTTTATATTGTACATAAGGCATTTTGTTCCACTTTTTTGTATGTCAGGTGTTGTAGATAATTGAAATATTCTGCTGTTTACATCAGCATGTGGAATGCACGTTGGCAATTTATGTTAAATGGCAACCAACGCTAACATATTTGTAATAATACATTGGTCAGGCTTGGCCGTTTTTATTTCGACTCACCAAGCTGCTTTTTTTCCATAAAATACATACATGGTGAAAAGTGGCTCTCTGGAGGGTTTAGAGTTAATGCGGTATTTTTATGGGTAGTGCTTATCTCTCTTCAGGTTTGTGTTCTTCAAGTCTCCGAAAGTAGTTTTTCCACACCCTTGCTGTTTTCTCTTCCCTTTTGCTTTCTCTTTCTCTTCCTCTTCCTCTGTTTCACTGTCATCTTGGTTTTTAAACTGCAGTGAGCAGACGTCTGCAAAAAAGAGGAATTGTGTGTATTAGTTTCTGAAAGCAGACTTAGGGCTCCTTTTCATCTCTTCCACTAGATTATTCCACTATTTTAGAACCAGCACTGAAGTTTTCCAAAAGTTCCAACCAGAGCAGTTTTGGGTGAGAAATTTTGTTTTAGTATGTTGCAGATATCCTATTTAAGGGACTTTAAGATTAGTACCAGGAACTCAGATTAAAATTTGAAATAAAAAGGAAATAGGTGGTATGCCTGGAGTGCAATAGAGGTAGGAATCAGCTGCTGAATGATGCGAAAGCTTGGGCATTACTATGTGAGACTTGTATTGTCTGTAATACGTAATGGAGCAGGAATACACGGATGCTATTACTTTTTATGCGTATGAGCATGAATTTTCCCAGTGAAATGGTGCTGAAAAGAGAATACTAAATATGTGCAGAAAACTAAACATGACGCTTCCTTCATGTAGGACAGGGGTCGACAACCTGTGGCTCTTTAAGGAGTCATTTGTGGCTCTGGATGCTGCTGCCGGTGACTTCTCTTGTGGCTCCCTGCCCTGCTGCTGCTGAAACAGTAGAATGAAATTTATTTGGTTTAACAGCTGGCAGGGCGGCGGGAGGGATCTGGTCATTAAACCAGTTAAATTTAGTTCTGTTGTTTCAGCAGTGGCAAGGCAGGCAGCTGCAGAGTGCCCCTCACTTGCCTTGCTACCCAAGCGGCCACACCAATCCAGTGGGTGTGGCTCAGCTCAGCTGCACCAGCAGAACACTTCCACACCAGCCTTCCTTCCACTGGGTGCACGTGGCCGCCCAGCGCAGGCTCCTCACTATCCGAGCAGTCCCATCCCCCACAGCTGTGCTGGGAGGGCTGGAGCCAGCTGCATTGTGCTACTTCCCAACTGTAACTCAGGCAAGGGGCTGTTTCTGGGCTGACTGCACAGGTTCTCTCTGCCCTATGCTCTCAGCACAGCCCCAGGGAGCCAGCTCCATGCCCCCCCATGCACTGTGACCCCTTTCCACTTGTAGAGGGGCCCCCCACCCCTCTGGCTGCAGCAGAACCAGGGGTTAGAGGCTTTCGCTCCCTGGAGGATTCTGCTGCTCCGTCCTGCCTGGTGTCCAGCCATGCTACCATATCTGAATGGCTGACAATAAATTGAGCCAGCTCCATGGATGGGTTATTCCCGGGGGCTGGTTTGGGGCTGAGGTGGGTTAATCCCTGAGACGGGGGGGGGGGGCAGGTTTGGGGCCTAGAGGGGTTAATCTGGGTACGGGGAGACAGTTTTGCAGGATGGGGTAAATCTTGGGAAAAGGGGAGGTAGATTTGGTGGCTGAGCCAAGTAAAGCCTGGTGTTGGGGGCAGAAGGGGGTACAGCCTGGGAAGGGGCCAGCAGGGGAGTGTGGAGGGTTGATGTGAACATTGTGCCTTCCCACTTAAGAGTCTGTCTCCAGGTACAGTGTTTTCCTTGGTCTCGTTTGCTGTCCAGTCCAGGGGTGAAAGTAATTTAAACTTTCCAACTGGTACACGGTGCATGGTACACTGTGTGCATGCCATTCTTAGAACAGGGGTTACAAAAAGTGCAGCTTGATGTTATTTGTTAAGGACTGTCTTGTATTCACATGCATTGCGGCTCTTGAAGTATTGATTTTACAACTCAATTTGAAAAAATGGCTCTTCTTGCTATTTCGGGAGCAGACCCCTGATGTAGGACAAGACAAGCTCAGTCTCAAACACACTATTCTGTAGCAAACCTGCTGAACTGCAGGGTACTTCCTACTTGGTGTGGTGAGCTATTTCAAACTGCTCTTTAAAGAGCAACACTTTTTCCTGTGAAGTAGAAATTATTTTGCATTGGGCTTTTGCCAGGTATAAGGTATTTGCTTCAGATATAAATGGTGTGATGCTGCAACAACTACAGTCAAGAAGATCTTTGGACATGTAACATGGATGTAGGTTGAACCTCCCTAGTCTGTCAACATTCATAATCCGGCATGATTTTAGTTATCACTAACCATGAGTGTGGCCAGGTTTCCTGTTATCCCATAAAGTTTGTTTCCAGCCCCCAGTCCTGGCTCACAATGTTCTGTCCTGTTACTTAGCTGTAATTTGCCCATGAATTTGTCCAGTAAGCAGTGAAAGTGTTGGTAATGTGCTAAACAATATTGACCTCCTGGGGTCCGGCAAAGTCTCTCATTCGGCACTGGATATGTCCCAAAGGTGCCAGACAAGAGAGGTTAAACCTGTAATTCTTTCCATAGTGACTGAAGAACACAGGGGCAGGAAACTAAGGAACAGGACTGAAAAAGAGCACTAGAATGAAAATAATCCCACCTCAGAGAAGACTTAACGGGGGCTTGTAGGCAAAGTACAGCTGTTTTCAAATTCACTGCAAAGATATGACCCATGAAGAACGTATTTAATAACAGGAATGCAGCCAGGTTGCTCACATCGAAAAAGAGAATGCAGGTGAGGAGTGGTAGAGTTCTGAGGATGTACTTCAATGGTGAAGGAACCAGAAGTCTGCTTTGATTTAGTTCAGCTCCTGTGATTCCCATTTTCTACAAAAGATACTGCTTCTCTATTAACCTTATTCAAATACTATGTCTGTTTAGGAAAAAAAAAATTTGGAGCATTCCATTTAAATTCAATTTAAATTTTTTGTTTGGCCTTGACCAACAGCCCCAAATGTTGGAAGTTTATAGTAGCCCAACCTTGAAATGAATGTGTAGATCAGTTATGGGCTCACACATGAGAGGAATGACCTTTACTGTAAAAACAACAAGTCCTGTGGCACCTTATAGACTAACAGATATTTTGGAGCATAAGCATTTGTGTGCAAAGACCCGCTTCATCAGACGCATGGGGGGTGGTGGGGGTTTCAGAGAAGGATTTAAAGAGGGAGTCTCAGTCAAGGGGAGGGCCAGAGCTGACAAGGTCTATTCAGTCAGGGTGGATGTGGCCCATAATTGGCAGTTAATGTGGAGTTGTGAACATCGAGAGGAGAAATCAAGTCAGTTCAGTCAGAGAGGATGTGGCTCATTATCTGTATCTAATGTGGAGATGTGAACACCAAGTGTGGAGAAACTGCTGTTTTAATGGACCGACCACTTCCAGCTTCTGTTCAATCCTTGGTTGATGGAGTCAAATTTGCAAATGCAGCACTGAAATTTCTCTTTGCATCCCCACATTACCTAGGCCTCAGCAAAGACTGGTCCCAATCCTGGTCCCAGTCAACATTTTTTCCATCCAGACATAACTAGTTAAATACATTTGTCATTCCCAATGTAAACAAAGATGAAACTGCTAAACAGCATGGTGAAGCACTTGGATTTGTGACGCTAACATTCCAAAAGGTTCTTAAAAGCTTTGTTAGATCTTACTCTATTAGCTGAGTAGTTGCGTGGTAATGATTTGAGTTGAAAGTGGAATCAGCAGATTTGTATAAGCTGGCAAGATCTGTGTGTGCACCTTTGGTTGAGGTTGGTTGTGATTTTTGTGTATGGAGTGAATGCGTTTTTTTCAGGTTCAACTGGTTTTACTTTCTATTAAGATTGCACCCTATGAATTTGCCGTCTTTTTATCACTCAAGTTATTTAAAAGTTCTTTGGAATCGCTTTCCTAGAATTTTCAAAATTAGAATTGTAAATATTTGAGCAAAGGAATTTATCTGCTGCTACTTACGACTTAAACCCTTGTACTCTGCATGGAACATAGCTTATCTACAAGTCCTCTCCACTTTACTCTGTCTTGGAACAAAACCTCCAGCTGACTCTAGGAGTACCACAGTTGTCCTTCAGTCTCAGTAGATCTTCTCCACATTGTCTGAGGTCCTCCTGTTTTGCATTTTCCTTGCGGGTTCCATTTGAGAGCTTGACAGACTGAACTGAATGATGGTTTTCTGAGTGTGTGGCCTAGCCGTCCACACTCTCTTCTCTTGATTTGAATGTCTAGTGGTTCTTGTCCTACCCTGTTCCAAATCTCCTCAGTTGTGACAAACTCTTTCCATTTGATGTGAAGGATGTATGTACCTGAGTCATCTGTTAATGAATGCCTGTAGCTTGTGATTTAAAGACTTTTTAGTACTCCAGGTCTCGAATCCCTACAAGAGCACACTGTTTACATTTTATGTTTAAGATTCACAGTTTTGTTTTACAGGTATTATATGTGAACTCCATATATAGAGTCTAGAATGCAGCTGTTGCTTTCCCTGTCCTGGCAATGATATCCTTATTTGTTCCTCCATCTATGCCCATAATACTTCCCAAATAAGTGAACTGCTCCACATCTTCCGGGGCATTCCCTCCCAGTGTGATGGTGGTGGTGTTGAACTGGTTGATC
Organism: Carettochelys insculpta; assembly: GCF_033958435.1. Taxonomy (NCBI): domain Eukaryota; kingdom Metazoa; phylum Chordata; order Testudines; family Carettochelyidae; genus Carettochelys; species Carettochelys insculpta. The sequence goes on along the minus strand of NC_134147.1, from coordinate 44,837,624 downwards.
ATCGTCTTGGTCTTTCCCTTGTTAATGCACAGTCCAGGCATAGCGTTAGTTTTGTCTAGCGTTGTGATCTTTTCTTCCATGCTTTCACATCAGTGTGAATGGAGGACCACATCAACAGCAAAATCAATGTCCTCTAGCTGTTCGAAAAGTGTCCATTGAATGTCTCATGGATGGCCAGCTGTTGTCTTGTGAATAAGTCAGTCAGTTGTGATCAAGAACAGGAAAGGTGACAATAGGCACCCTTGTTGCACTCCTGAGAGTATGCTGAGAGATTCTGTCAAGACACGATTGTGAACAGCTTGGCACGTCAAGGATTCATACATTGAACGGGTCAGGTTAATAATTTTTGGATGGAGAAGCCATGGTGTTGCAGTAATTTCCACAAAGTGTATCTATCAATGCTGTTTAAGGCTTTTTTGAAGTCTATGAAGGGTGTGTACAGGTGGTGGCTTCTCTCAAGCTGTGGTTCTGTGATCACTCTGAGAGTTGGTATTTGCTCAATACAAAATCTTGTGCTTCAGAAACCAGCCTGTTCTTCCCTGATCTGTCTATAAATTTCTGTCTTCATTCTCTCCGAGAATCCTGCTGAAAACTTTTCCTGGAATAGACAGCAACATGATGCCCCTCCAGTTCTTGCATTCCTTCTTTGGAAGCTTGATAAGGTAGCCATGTTTCCTGTCTCGTGGGATCTCCTCACTGTTCCAAATTTTCCCAAATAGATTATACCTAATGTTGACTCACTACCTGTCTTGATTGCTTCTGCAGGGATGTTGTGTGAACCAGGTACTTTTCCACTCTTCAGATGGACAATGTTTTTTTCTGATTTCTTCTTTTGTGGGTCTGATGCTGTTAATTTGTAGAGATACATTTGCAGGTAGTAACTCGGGAGGTTCCACCTGGGTAGGGCAATTCAGTAGCACTTCAAAGTGTTCCTTCCATCTAGTCAGCTGTTCACTCGGGTTTGTTAGCACATGCCCCTCCTTACCCTTTAGTGGGCAGTCCACTGTACGCCATAACCCAGCTAACTTCCATGTGATGTTATCCCACAAAAACATCACAGAATAGTCTACTTTAGAAGAAGAAAGTTCTGGGTATAAGGTTTATCTAAATGTATAGATTGTTGTGTAGTTTTTAAGCATATTTTTGAATTTAACATGCCATTGCAAAAGAGACTGTGTCAGGACCTAATTCCTACACCATCAGCTGTATTAATTTCACATAGCACAGTCCCTCTTCTGTACATTTTTGCTTTGCTCTTGTGAGCAATGAGTGTATTGAAATTCACAAAACTCTGCTCTCTGAGTGATGGAAGTTCTGCTCTAAGGGGGTATATTTCAGTGTCCTTTTTTTCCCCTCAAAAGAATGAACAGATGGAACAGAACGAAGTTGCAGCAAGCATGTGTGCTTCTGTGAGATCAAAAGGAAGAACAGCTAACGTGGAGTTTGTAATCTGATCACCTTGCAGAGAAGTGAGCATTCTGTCAATAGTATCCAATATTGAGGAAGTAAATATGCTATGATTGTGAAGGACAATTCATATACAATAATTTTTTTTCTTTAATGGTGTAACTGGTCTAGTGGATAGGAGGAAGCAGTGGAGGTGACACATCTTGATTTTTAGTAAGGATTTTGAAACAATGCTACATGAAATTTTCAGAAGCAAAGCAGGGAAATGCAGTCTAGATCAAACTACTGTAAGATGGGTGCACAGCTGGTAGAAAGATTCTATTCTAAGAGCAGTTATCAATGGCTTATTGTCATAGTGGGAGAGCATATCTAGTGGAGCCCTGCAGGGGCCAGCCCTGGGACTCATTATTGGTTGTCATCAGTAACTTGGATAATGGAGTGAAGAACATACTCTTAAAATTTGCTGAGTACACCAGCTGCGGAAAAAATACGTGGGAGTTATAGTGGATCACAAATGGAACATGAGTCAACAAAGTGATTGATTTGGAACAAAGACTGATGACACACTGGGCTGTGTTAACAGGAGTGTTGTGTGTAAGACACAGGAGGTAATCTGTCCTGCACTGGTGAGGCCTCAGCTGGTGTGTTGTGTCCAGTTCTGGATGCAACTCTTCAGGAAATGGACAAATTGGAGAGTCCAGGTGACGGTAACAAAAATGATACAAGATTTAGAAAACTTGATGTGTGACAAAGGTTAAAAACAAGAGGGCATGTTTAATGATGAGAAAAGAAGACTTTAGAGGGGATCCAGTAAGAGTCTACATATACGTTATGGGTTGTTATAAAAAGGATGGGTGTCAGTAGTTCTCCATGTCCACTGAAGGTAGGATAAGAAGGAATGTGCTTGATCTGCAGCAAGGGGGGTTTAGCCTAGCAAATTTAGGAAAAGCTGTTCCTGTAAAGGTAGTTAAGTTCTGCAGTAGGGTTACCAGGGGAGTTGTGGGATCCCCATAATTGGAGATTTTTAAGAATAGGTTAAACAAACACCTGTCGGGGATGGTGTAAGTTTACTTGCTCCTGTCTCAGAGCAGGGGGTTATACATAGTGACTTTATAATGCCTCTGCCAGTACTACATTTCTGTGAGTCTATAAAGGTTACTCATACTGAATATTGGGACTCTGTTTAGGGTGGTAGTGTTAGTTCACTTTGAATACCTAGGATATGTGGTGAAGTCCTGTAGATGCCATTTTAAGTCCTAATCTTCAGAGAAGATAATCATTGGGCGGCCTGTGCTATATTAAAGACTGAAAGTCAGTTGGTGACACACTGTGACATTTGTGCTCCTCTGAGGCAGTGCTGTCACATATTCCAAGATGCGATGCAGATTGCTGGGACAAAGTAGTTTTGGCCAAGGGGATCCAGCTATGGAAGAAACTTTCACAGTTGAATACATGAATGTGGAAATAATTATGTGAATCCAGAATCTGTCTTTAGGAAGTGCCCAGAACCTTTCTCCTCAAAAAAGTCCTGATGCCAGAGCAAGAATAACACAGCACTGGTCTTTCCAGATACCACTCCCTGCCCAGGTCCTCCAAAAGAGGGTGGGGGGTGGAAAAAACAAACATGTTCTAAAACAGTTTTGCTCTCAAGCAGAGAAGAGGCAGAGGTTTCATGAAGTTCACTAGGGATGCTGCTATTGGAAGGCACTGAGGTGTTATGCTAATTGGCAGCAACATAAAACCCCAAGATAGATGTTAGTGCAGTAGACCAGGAGTGTTATGTACTCACTCTGGAAAAGTATGTCCTGTGCTTGTTTTCCCCTCCTATTGATAAAACTAATTTGTTCCAAATGTTACTTATATATATATATATATATATATATATATTCCTTCCATATGTTCTGCACAGGAACAATCTGAAGAAGGAGTGCCCACATTATTGAAAAACTGCCCTGGAATTTGAAAGTGATACAGGAATAAACTGAAACTTGTGGAAAATTTTCTAATGAACCTTGAGACAGGCAGCTAACTTACATGTATTTGAAACTACACCTTGATCTTTCCTATGTATTCAAAAGAGTACTCTTAAATATAACGATGGTGTCTCAAAGTACTGTCAGGAAGAATAGTGACAGAGAGAGAGCCGTGTTAGTCTATATTCTATCAAAAAAAAAAAAAAAGCAGTCAAGTAGCCCTTTAAAGACTAGCAAAACAATTAATTAGGTGATGAGCTTTTATGGGACAGACCCACTTCTTCATATCATAGCCATACCAGAACAGACTCAATATGTAAAGCACAGAAGTCCAAAAATTGTTATCAAGGTTAACAAATCAAGGTTGGCAAAACAATTTTTCTGAGTTGTCAACCTTGATAACAGTTTTTGGACCTCTGTGCTTTATATATTAAGTCTGTTCTGGTATGTCTATGATCTGAAGAAGTGGATCTGTCCCATGAAAGCTCATCACCCAATAAATTATTTTGTTAGTCTTTAAAGTGCTCCCTCAATGTTTTGTGTTTTTTCTCCCATGTCAGGAAGTTCTTGCTGTCTTATCATATTTATTAGGGACTTCAGGTGTTGGAAAATGACTTTATTTAACTAGTCTGTCCCTTGGTTTATTATATGTTGTGTACTTACTTGTGCTTTTCCCAGTTTACAATACTTTTAAATGCCATCTATTGATGTTTTACCAAATATTTCTTTAATGACATATCCTAAATTATTTATGGAAAGCTAGACTTGATATTTGCTCGCATTATAAAATGGTTGACTCTGACCTGTATCAAATTACAATTGTGCTATTAATATATAACTTTTAATTTAATTTCAATTTCTGTATAAGAAGCTGTGATTCAGAAAGGCACTTAAAATTTAAATATATGAGAGAAAAATAAATAAAATAGATGATTATAGATGTGACGTATAGCATTCATATTCAGTCTGTGTTCAATTTAGCCACATCTGTAAAAACAAATTATTTCAGTGGCAGCCATTGTGGGGAGGAGCATTTTATATAATATTAATCTTAAATTCAGATTAACGTTTAAAAAAGTTAAAGGGTGTGTGTTTTGGGGTTTTTTTTTTTAAAAGAAAAATATAAACCTTTCATTTGAACGTAACATATCTTATTAGAAAGGTAGGCCCTAATTCTGGCAGGTGATCTGTGGAGAGTCTGGTTTAAGCTGTGTTTCTGAAAGAGTATGGAGATCTGCACATGTAGATGATTTTGCAGGATCATGGCCATATTCATTTCCACAGAAAAGGACCACATGCTATAAAAACAAATTAAATTTTTTACACAATTCAAATTTTGCTTAATACCAGAATGTATTATTCCTGAAAAATGTATGAAATATGTTAGTATCCATGACACATGTTAATGTTCAAAAATTGTGACATTATAGTAACAGCGAGAAAGCCGTGCTAGTCTATATACTATCAAAACAAAAAAGCAGTCAAATAGCACTTGAAAGAATAACAAAATAATTTATTAGGTGGTGAGCTTTCTTGGGACAGACCCACTTCTTCAGACCATAGCCAGACCAGAACACAGACTCAATATTTAAGGCACAGGGAACCAAAAATAGTAATCAAGGTTGACAAATCAGAAAATAATTATCAAGGTCAGCAAATCAGAGAGTAGAGGGGCTGGGTTGTGTGTCAAGAATTAAATTATGCCAAGTATGTGAAAGAGCCCCTTATCATGACCCAGAAAATTCCCATCCCAGTTCAAACCAGATGTTAATGTGTTGAATTTGAATATAAAAGAGTTCAGCAGCCTCTCTTTCCAGACTGTTGTGAAAATTTCTCTTCAGTAAGGCGCACACTTTTAAGTCATTAACAGAATGGTCCACTCCATTAAAATATGTTGGCAGACAGGTTTGTGGATCAGGAGTGGTTTTATATCTGTTTTGTGCCCATTAACTCTTCGTCTGAGAGAGTTTGAAGTCTGTCCAATATACAAAGCATCTGGGCATTGTTGGCACATGATGGCATATATGATGTTAGTTTAGATGTAACATTATAGTTAATGTTAAATTAAAAATCATGTTACGTTTAATTATATTTTAATATTTGCATATAAATGTACACATTTTATTTAAGTGCTTTTTAAGGTGAGAATACAACTTCTAACAATTTAAATTATGTATCTTTTTTTTAATCTTACTGATTGCTTTAGACCACATATTGTTGAGAGACTGTATTTTTCACCTTAGTTATAAATTTTTTTTTTTTTTTTGAACCACTGAATAGTTGGATAATACTTCATAGGTTTATTTTTACAAATTGGTGGTAAGTATAGTTTCAGACACACCATTAAAATTACTGGTGTGAGGTTAAGCAGTACTTTTAAGGAATTGTTGGTTTTCGTAAATATATTGTCGAAACTAATTTTAGTTGGAAAGACTGGAAGTATGTGCATTTGTCATTGAAATGGACATACTCTCTGACACACTCTTATCTCTTTCACCCTCTTATCCCTGCTACACAGATCTCTGGTACCAGATGGCTGGAATATAATGCACTGGTAAACAAATAAGACCATTAGACACATAATACTGCCTGGTAAATGACTCAAAAATAGTTACAAAATTTTAAATACAGAACAGCCTTCATTTTAGAGTTTGTTTGAAGAAAGTGGAATAGAACTTAAGCTGTTTTCTGAATTGGTAAAACATTTGATGTTGTAGATCATCAAAATATAATGATTTTTATTATCTTTAAAGAGGGTGTGAAATAGTCATTCCTACATCAGATGTCTGTTTAGAGTGTACAAGCAACAGTTTTATTTTATACTTAGCTTGAAAGGAAAATATGTGCTGTTCGTAATATTTCAACACTATCCCAACTATTGTATTAAGCATTCTTTTTTCTCGCTTTCAGAATGCATTGAAATGTGCTTTCGGTGATAGTTCAGTCATAGCATCATATGGTCCTCTAACAGTTATTTTTTGGTAATTGTAAGCAGCTGAGAGATATGCCCTTTGTCTTTTTGTTTTAGATATGCCAATATTTGGTCTTTGCCCGGCTCATGATGATTTCTATTTGGTGATGTGTAACCACTGTAATCAGGTCGTAAAACCACAGGCATTTCAATCACATTATGGTAAGTGCTTAACCATTTTTGATAATTAAGGGTGAGGTTAAATCAGGATTAAGCCTGGCAATTTTTGATTATCCCTCTTTGTGATCTTTAAAGTTGATGGTGCATAGAGCAGTATAATATAAATGCAGTATAAAACGATTGCTCGTGTTCATTGTAAAATGTTTCCTATTTTAAAAATAATGTTTGTGAATTTAAAAGGGTGGTCCTTGTTGAGATTAATAAAATATTTGAATGCTCCCTTCTTCAAATACTGCATCAGCATTGTCCACTTCTGAATGGTCTGTGTGTGTGCATGTTTCGTAATATGTGAAGACTATTTTAAAATGTCATGCGGTTGCAGTCGAGGTAAAACTAAACTTGCAGATTTTGCTATAGAGCATCAATGGTGCACTGGAAGTAGCATGCTTATTTATTTTAAAAAGCATAAGTTATTTGTTTTAATGGTCAGATGAAGTTCTTGTGTGTTTAAACTACAGTAGAAGTGTCTGGGTGACAGCACTGAGAAAATCTAAAGTACTGTGCAGTTCAAGTATTCCATAGTTTCATGTCAAATAGTTAATAGGTGGAAGATGGATAGTGTTTTCTGGCTGTCCCTCTCTGGAGTGTTAAGCAATTTTAAAGGGCGTGGATGATTTTAATTTGGACGCTGGCATTCGTTTTTGGATAGGCAGCGCTGAAGGAATTTAGCAGGCTAAAAGTATAAATGCAAAAGATGATGAGAAACTCTGTATACCTTCACTTCCGCTTTCCCAAAGCACACAGGATATGTGCATGCCCATGCCCATGCCCATGTGCACGTGTCCCTAAACCCCTTTCTGTGCTAAAAGACAAAATCATAGAACTGGAAGAGACCTCTGTAGGTCTTCTAGTCCAGTCCCCTGCACTCAAGGCAGGACTAAATACTACCTATGCCAGGGTTTCACAAGCTTTATTAAAAAAAAAAAAAAAAAAAAAAGCAAACAAAAAAAACCTCAGTACCCCCAGCACCTACAATTTTCAGACACACACAATTTTTTTCTACCGTTGCAACACATTTGTTTGAACAACTTAATCATAACCGGTTGTTTGGAAGAAATTGCCTATAGGCAACAAACTTGCCATCATACTTATAACTGTGCAAAAAGGATAAATAAAAAATCAGATGAACATAAAATAAGTCCAATTCTTACGCCTACAGGAACATACCTAGGTATATATTTTTATACAAACATCACTGGACAGTGATCAATAGAATTACAAGAAAATTTTGAATTAACGGATGTGTAAAACACAGAGCTGTACAAACAAGCCATTGTATTAAATTTGTTTTTGTCCACTTCATTCACGTTTTTTATGTAGACGCTTGTAAAAACTAGGCAAATAGCTAGCTGAGTTGATATACCCTCTGGAACATCTCTGAGCACCCCAAGGGGTAGAGGTACCCCTCGTTGAGAGCCAGTGATCTACAGTATCTCAGACAGGTGTTTGTCTAATTTGCTCTTAAAAATCTTCAGTGACAGGGATTCCACACCCACCCTAGATAATAAATGCCAATGTTTAACCACCGTGACAGGAAGGTTTTCCCAATGTCCAACTCAAACTGCCTTTGCTGCAATTTAACCCAATTGCTTTTTGTTCTGTCCTCCAAAGTTAAGCATAACCTTTTCTTCTTCCTTTTTGTAGAAGCCTTTTATGTACTTGGAAGCTATTGTCATGTCACACCCTCAGTTTTCCCTTCTCCAGACAAAGCAAATACAAATTTAACAATATTCTCTCATAGGTCGTGTTTTCCAGACGTTGAGTCGTTTTTGTTGCTCTTCTGTGGACCTTCTCTAATTTGTCCACATTTTTCCTGAAATGTGGCACACGGAATTGGACAGTATACCCAATTGAGGCCTACTGAGAAGAATTACGTCTTGCCTTGCTTATAACACTCCTGCTAATACATTCCACGATGATGTTTTCTTTTTTTTGCAACACTGTTACACTGTTTACTCATATTTAGCTTGTGATACCCTATGATCCCAAGCTCCCACTTAGTATGTGTGAAACTGATTGTTTTTTTCCAAGTGGAATACTTTTCATCTGTCTCTGAACCTGCATGTGCCACAGTTACGGGTTACAGCTGTATAGCTGTCGGTCTGTAGCTGTGCCACTTGTAGCCCCCATAATATAGATCAGCCACTGATAATCTCTGTCTAGTTCCTCACCAAAAGGTCTCTACATCATAGAAAATGTCATCGTAGTTGTTAGCATCACAACCTAGTTGGCAGGCTTAGCACCCAGTTTAAGGATTGTGTGGGCCCAGAGTCTGAATTGCTCTCACCCCTAAAGCGTGACTATACTAGTTGGGTGATGTAAGAAAGCTTGCACAGCCAATGGCAGCATTGAACTTGTTTTGTGACTAAAAAGTTTATTTGTTTCCAAGTGTGTTAATTCAGAATCTTGCATGTGCCTTCCATTCACTTTGAAAGAGAGGGGTTTGCTGTGAAGCAGAGTTGTGAAAACCACATTTTTTCCATTTTAAGAGAGTGATTATTTTCTGGTTTATCTCTTTTTTTAATGTTGCTATTGTATGTATACTGAATGCATGTAATATGTATCTGAAATCCTGTTTGATTCTAGAAATATTAGCCTCTGATTTAAATCTGTAAATGAGAACTAGATACATTAAATTAAAAATGCAGTAATGAGGCTGTTGTGGTTATTGTTAAAATGATGAGAAGTCCTGTGGCATTTTATAGACTAACAGATATATTGGAGCATAAGCTTTTATGGGCAAAGACCCCCTTTGTCAGATGCATTGCGATGGTAATTGTTAATGTCTGCCAGGCCTCTTATGAATAATGAGGTTATACAGTTGTCTGCACAATGTAGTTGTAGTTATGTTAGTTCCAGGACATTAGAGAGACAAGGTGGACGATGTTAAATCTTTTTTGGACCAGCTTCTGATGAGAGAGACAACAGTAATTAGTCCAATAAAAGATATTACCTCACCCACCTTGTCTCTCTTAATAAAACTATTTAGAAAGTTAGAAGGGAAATGGGTGGAGTCATTGGTGATTGAGGAAAATGTGGTTGGCTGGAATTGTAAACTATTCAGAGATTGGTTTGCTAAGTAGTTTCAGTAAGGTGAATTAGACATACGCTGTTGTGGTTCTTTATGAAACTAGCTAGCTGTTTTCTGTCTTCAGTTTATTTGGAGGTTGTTTCTTGTTTTAGCCATGATAAATGTGAAAGCTGCTCATTGCTATGACAAGACGGGTGATTAATGATTATCAAAGGAACAATGTATGTAACCTGATTCAGCATGCCAGAGGTGAAGAAACGATAGGAACAATGAAGTAAAATATACGCATTCTCAAAATATATTAAATAACAAAACAGAGGATTTGTGCTCTTTTTTAAAAGTGAAAAAATGGTTTTCTTTAAATTATTCAAGATCAAATTTTCTATTGAATGAAAGCTGTAATTTGAGGTTTTACTTCAGGACTTTTTAAAAATGAGTTTCACCAGGTTTGGGGAAAAAGGCAGAGTGTTTTTGTTGGTGTTTTAGAACATTGTTAGCGTGCGAAGAGAGTCTGTTGAAATAGTGTCCAGCTTTTAGGGGTGTCTGTTACTTTCACATGATATTCTTTGGAGTTTGTTGTGGTGGCTTTTTAGTTTCCACAACAGAATATTCACTTTTAAAATGACACTTTTGTCAAAGGAAGGATAAACAAATTACTCACTGAAATTAATGAGTTAATTTCCTCCAAAGCATGTTTGTGATAAACTACAAGGTAAGGTAATTTGAAAGGGTTTTTTAGTTCACATGTTAAAATTTTCTAGACTATATGTAATTAGATATATGGAAATAAAGTTTTTACTCAGAATATACTGTGGTTAATATTTTAACGAAGTATTATAATTACACAGAAATCTACTTAAAATTTGACTTATGTCCATGTATATTTGGCTGTTTGTTTTTTTAACATGGAAAAAAGGATATTTTACCGTCGGACTGAATTAAACTTGTTTTGAGGCAGTAAAATGTATAAAATATTTTAATAGTTGTGATGCATCAGTTATGACCTGTTTACTACAGAAATATACTCATTAAAAATGAATTCCGCATGCAATTTCATATTTCACTTTTATATTACCTTGTTGTTGGGAAAAGAAAAAAAATCACTTTAATCAAATGAAGAAATGCATTTGTGTCTATCAATGACCATTAGTTTGTCTGGATTGGAAAAAATGCCATTGGCCATACAGTAAACTTTGCGCAATTTCTTATATCCTTGGATAGACTGCTCGTATAGTGTGTTGTCTTCTACACTTAGAGTATATGGTGGTGAGCATATGTGTAAAGCATATCACTTTACATTCAGAAGAGGATTTGGGATTTCTCATTCTTTGTCTTGTTGAAGAATAAATTTCCTTGACACAGATGAGATTTTTTCCTCCAACAGCATTCATTGCAGAGTCCTATTCTGTTTAATGTGGTATATAAGTACCCCCTCTTTGTGGCTATCCAATTGCATCCCAGGCTTTGTCTTGGGTTCTTTCCTCACAATCCCATCCTGGGCTGATCTTGCGACAAGGCCTCATGGTTTTAGAAGAGAATCCTAAACTGATAGAAATGATTGCTAGGATTGAAGGTTTCTTCCAGCAGATGCATTGTTTTTTGTTTGTTTGTTTGGATTGGGTTCTGTTGCTTCCCCTTGAAATAGTAACAGTTCATGGTGCCACATACTTCAGCTCGTGGCTGGTCTCTGTGGTATGTGAAACCCATTGCCATGGGGTCCCTTCATTTTAAATGGAAACCCCTGAGTAGATGCATGATGGGATTGGGAGCTGGGCACCTGACTGTTGGAGGTGGTTCCTAGAGCTTTCACCAGCTTTTTCCACTCACACCGGTTGCCAGTCAGGTGCCTGCAATGAGCCGCTTCCCAGCTAAGCAGCTAATCTGGCTTGTGGCCTTATGGAAGGGCGGTGGCTTCACTGTGTGAGAATGAACACGTTCTTGTGGATAGAAACATAGTTTTTCAAGGCAAAGGCCTCCTACATTCTAATCTGTGCTAGTAAGTGCCTTTGTGCTTTTGGCCAAATCACTTAACTTCTGTGCCTTAGTTTCTTTACCGAGCATGGAAGATAATAGTGGTTACCCACCTTACAAAGTGTTTTGAGATCTGTGGATGAGGTGTTGTCTGTTTTATCTATTGAATGGTTGTAGAAAGCTATAAAAGTGTTAAATATTGGAAAAAGAGAATGGTACAGTCTGCTATTCCTGAGTCTTTAGACAGGCATATCTAGTGCCACTGCTGATTCTCATGGCTTTGGCATGCAACGACAAATACAATTAATGATTCTGTTCGGCTTCACTTTCGCTGTTCAGGATGTCAGTTTCACCTTGCTACTCTTTTGGAAAGCTGTGCAGCAGGAAGGACCTAAAAATGGAGATGGTGGAAAGGAGAAACCAGCAAAGACCCTTCTATCTTCTCTCTGCAACAACTAGGGCTGTAGGGTTGGAGTTAGGATGAAGAACGAGAAGAGACCGAGAAATTACCCGATGCTTTCAACATGCAGAGAATAGGGAAGCGTCCCATTGTCAGAAACCTGTGAGCTGGAAGCTGAAATGAAAGGAGTCATCCAAGTACAGCATCTTAGTAGCAGTGCTAGCCCCAGCTCTCTTCCTAGCAACTGAAAGCTTTAGAGTGAGCTTCTTGTCAGGAAGCCCTTCATCTAAAAGTCTCACTGTGTATGCTCATTAGTTTACCCTTCACCCACACACTCTTTCAGGAGTTGTCTGTCTTTGACTAGCAGGTTGTCTTCTACTAGTTAGGGATCTGGTCTTTTTTTTTTCTTCAAACCCTTTTAACCAGGTTGGAAATGATATACCCAACCTGATTTTTAACAAGCTAAATGTCCCCGTTAACTTTTCTTGTATTTGACAGAGATAGTTGTAATCAGTGTTTCTGTACTTTTATCCTTGGAATATGTTGTGTTCTGACATCACATGTAACTTCGTATCACAGACCCTTCAGCATTACATGATGCATTTTGTTGCTTTTCCCAAGTTTCAGAGTGAACATAAATCTAAATCTTACTTAGTGTCAATTCTGGTTGCTAGTAACCAACTTACCAAAAGAAAATATGACATCAGTATTTAACAGATATTTTGTTAGTTTTTAGGCTTTTTTCTGTTGTTAGAGTGTTTATCAAATACACAAAGTCAAAGATGGAGTGTGTGTTCAGGTCAATATTTAAAGCAGATATGAAAAGAAAGGAATGTTCCCAAACCATTGCACCAGGGCATTTTTGTAGCAGATTGCTTTTCATTGGATGGGGTGTCATTACATTTAGAAATCTATTTGGCAGTTGACTAATTTTTTGCAGTAATACAGTGCCTGCCGTTCAACCATGACTCTCTTAACTAATCTAAAACAATAGGAATTTCAACTGAGATCAGTAATCCTAAACCATCCTCCTGCCAGGGTTTAGTAGTCAAAACAGAACTTTCTAGACCCTCTGGATTTTTACAAATAGGCTAGTAGTCTACCAACCGCATTGTCAAACAGGCACAGGTGGTATTTGACACATACTCAGTCCAAATTAATCTCTGTGATTTTAGCAAATTACCATTGGCAACTGCAGCAGGTTCTATTTAGACATGCAGACAGTTCTCATGCGGTTGTTTCCAGCAGCTGCATTTTAGTTTCTGGGTCCAGTAACGACTAGTTGAATTTCTTCTTGGCAGGGCTGTATGAAATTCTATACCTTTTGCAAAAATCACTTTGGCATATGCCCAGAAAGGCTCAATGGTTAGCATAGGATTTCATTTCAGAAAAAAGTTTCAGGTGATTACTTAGTGATTTTTAAATAGAACATTGTTAAATAAAAAAGTACTACCACCTGGAAAGAAACCCACTGTAACTAAACCAGGATTAGGGCAGAATTTGAAATGTAGACCCCTAATCTATTAGTTGAGTATGAAGACTCCTACTTAGCTACCATGAAAACTAGCAAAGGTCCACACCCCTTGTAATTTTATAGAATAAAGTACTTGTGTACTGTGCATAATTGTAATGCCACAATCACTTTATATTTTGAAGTGTTTCTTTGTTCGGGTAAGAGCTCAAAACTTGGTTAAATGAAAACTTAATTCTTGAAGAAGTTGATGAAAGTTTCATGGTAAAGCAGCTTCCCTGTTGTGGGCACCTGTTTTTTTTTGTAATAGTATCCAATAACAAAGCAGAATTATGTTGAGTTTTAAACTTAAAAACACGGGAAAGTCATTTTACAATTTACTGTTTGATCCATACTGTACATTGCTGTATGTACTAAAATACTTAAAAGTGTAAAATTACCATGGCAGACTTTTCTTCTCTCTTTGCCTCAGATTATCATTAAATTGAATTTATACTAACTAATCTGCCAGAGCAGATAATACACAAGGCAGAAATCACCTAATAAAGTGACTGAAACACAGTGGAGAGGGGATGTCTTCTCTTCCAGTTAGGAGAAATATTTTCAAATGAAGAAACTGTGTACAGATATAAAGTCTTCCAGTGAAAATCCCAGTCCTGCACAGTTATCCATCTGCTTATGAGCCTCCGGTGTGTGACTACATGTGGATGGTTCTCTTTTCAGGACTGAAATCTAAAAGGGGTAAGTTGGGGAAGAAGCAACAGTTAGTAATGGTGGGGAGGAAGCAAGAACCATCTTAATCTCCCCATAGGGAATCAAATCTTAGGCCTGAGGGAGGAATAATTTAACTAAATGCAGCATATGGTTACACAGAACCAAGGAAGGATCAGGAACAAAAAGGTCAGAAATTTTAGTAAATTAAACCATGGTAGTGAAGTGCCCATAATAAAGTCCGCCACTTGGGACATTTTAAGGAGTAATTTGGGATTGTGGGATAAGCCTATTTATTTGTTTTAAAATGATCAGCACTGAACTAGTTAATATGATCATTTAAAAGTCAATACTATTAAGTTTCATCATTTAGACCTCATTAAGTTACATGGGGAAGGTCAGAACACTCAGAGTTATTGTTTCAGACTGTCTGCAGACTCAGGAAAGGCAACACTGCATCAGTGTACATGCCGCGTATGCTCAGAAGGATTTCTTTGCCACTCTAAGGGCTCTTTCTAGTTCCAAAACACTCCTTCAGGCTGAGCCCTAGGTAGAGGAGGTGGCGTGCAGCAAGAGGGTAGGATGGGGCATGGAGGAATTGGCATGGTGCCCAGAGCAGTACTGTGCACAGAAGTTTGAAGCTACAACCTGTTCAGAGGAGGAATGCTAGGAAGGTGGGAAGAGCCTTGTTCCAGAGAAGAAAAAGAAACAAGATTCCTCCTGGCCAGGAGAGGAGAGAGGGGTTGGGAACCCATGGTTTAAAACCCCTAAGACAAGGACTCGCTGTTAAAAAGATGCTGTCAAAATGTTTAATCCTGAAATGTGACCAACTCTAAAGCAGTTGCATGTTTATAAGGACTTCCTGGCTTGTTTCTTTTGGGAAGTGTATGCTCTCATGAGTGTAGACTATTCCAAGAAATGCAAATCTCAGATGAACACCACAACACTTACAGTTCCAGAAAGGAGGAGCATTCTGGAACTGTTTTAAACTCTATTAAATATTGAACTACAGAGATGAATACAGACTTATTTTTTCAACTGTCAAAAAAAAGTTATTTTGAAGTATTCATGTCAGTTTCATGTTGCACAGATTCTGTCCATCCCTCATGCACTTCTAGCTGCCTCCTTACAATCATCTCCCTTTTCTCACTAGAGAGGGGCCATTCACGTATTCTCTTGTGTCTGAATAATGCACAGACAAGAGACAGGAAATCTCAGAATGGAGCAGCAGTTACACTAGTTTCTGCTAAACTTTGCTTCCTTCAGAAATGATAACTGTAAAGTGCTTTTCCAGGCCTTGCAGCACTGTTACTGTGCTGAAGGAAAGTAGGAGTAGAGTGTGAGCTGTGCCTAGAGAGGGGAGAGCAAGAGGTGCAGCGCTGCCTGATGCTGATACTAGCAGCCAAAATAAGGCTTTTATCAGGAGAGCCTTGCAGACGAGAGTAGTTGTAATTTGGGAGGGCATAGCCGTGAAACAGGAATAAAAAGGGGAAAAAAACAAACCAGAGATGTGGGTAAGATTGAGAAGAGATGAGATAGTTTTAAAGGAGGAAACCAGGACAGGTTTTCTTTTGTTTTTTGTTTTTTTTAAACTGTAATCCTCTTCCTTTTTTACCCATATTTTTCTATTTACACTATTTCAGTGAAAGTGATTGCATTAATATAACTTATGAATGCATCAGTTTACATAACTTATATTCACTGGGGAATATGTTATCTTATTTTATATGCACAGTTAATAATTATTTACTATGGATATAATAATAAATGATGTGTTCTTTATTAATTACAAAAAGTAGGATTTAAATGGTTGCAAGTGAAAGCAGTCAGATCAAAGTAAGTTACTGAATTAAACAACAAGAAAACCCACTAGCTAGTTCTAATCCACTAAGAAACTTGTTTCATGCAAGTTCTTACCCTAAATAGCTGTTCTTTATTCAAGTAAAAAAGTTTCCAGTAAGAGCTGATCTTCACTCTGGTCTGGGTCCACATCTTCTTCAAATTTCTTTGTATCCTCTTAGTGTGGGCCTGACAATGGCCACCTGAAGACAAAGGGAAGATTGCTTCCTATTGTTTCAGTAGACTTTCCCCCAGGGCAGAAACCCTTCATTCAGCACTCCCCATCCGCATGGATACATATCAAGATGGTTTCCAGTGGAAGGTGGGATGGTCACATGTCTTTCTGGGACCAAGCATAGTTTGGACTTCTAGGGCAAACAAGGCTGTTCACAGTTCATTGACTTGATCACTGAGCCATTTGGGTTCGAGGACATCAGTAATGCCCCTCATTAGCACATTTAGAATTATAAACAGATCCACACTTCATATTTCTAACTTCACATACCAGAATGATACATGCACAATAGGATGTACAGATTCAGCAGACTGTAACTGTAAAATTGATATGTTACATGACCTGTTTTGCTTAGAGCATCTTTGAATTATGCACATTCAGATCCGTAAACCAGTTATCATAACACATACTGGAGAGCGAGGTGGGGAAAGGAGGGACTGTGACATGTACCAAATAGAAAAAAAATTCAAGCTTTTAATTAGACGTAACATTGACTTTTATAATTATTATTTATTTCCACATTTATTGACTTATCAGTTTTCTTTGATCTTTCAGTAACCACCTAATAGTGACCATATTATTCCTGGAAAAGTGCTACAAACTTACAGAAGCAAAGCAGATAAACTGACGTGTAAAATTTAAAGCCTATAAACTGTGTTTTTTTAATTATGACCAGAAGAGGGAGTCTATTACAGAGAAAATGTTATATTATCTGCCAATATATTGTTAAATAGCTAATCAATAAATGTGATTTTCACACACACACACACACACACTTAAAATTAGTAACCCTTTATTACTGATTGAAACTCACAAATATTAAGAACACTGAGAATTAAAGCCAAAACTACCTCTACCATTAACTCACTATGACTTTTTACATGATTCAGTGGAACATCATTTGTTCTTAGGATAATTTTCTAAAAATGTTATTAAACCCTAACTTCTTTGGAAACAATTTAATTTTAAGTAATTGATCAACGCACTGACGAATTACTAAATATCTAAGTGTAATGATTAGTGTACCAAATTAAATATACTTGTTATAGATTATGTGACTAATTTAGGTAATTTGAAACTGATTTTACAAACCCTTATGCAAGTAATCCTGTCTAACCAATAGGATTCCTTGTACAAGTCAGGAGTCTGCACACAGTTTGTCTCATTTTCATAAGTGCAGATCACAACTTAATGCTGAGATCATCAATTGCACACACCATCATTTCTCTGATAGGTGCTTGTCTGATATCCTGGTGGCAATGGGGTACATCGAAAAATTAATATTAAAAGCATGCTCAATATGTAAATGCAGGTTGGAAGAAGGAGTAAAAGGACCACAAGCACATCAAACTGTTTGCAGAGTACTTGTTTACAGGCAGACCTGGCAGTAACGCAGTATATCTGGTGTGGGAGAAACCCGTATCAGATTATAACTAAATGTTTTGGAAATTGCTTGTGAACTGGAAATCCTGAAACAATAGTTCAGGAGAGAAATTTGCTCTCCTGCCCAGCAGCTGTCAGGCAGAATTCCCTGTAAGCTGAATGCTGGTGTAGCCACCAAAGAGAGATTCAGGTGCTACCCAGCAGATTAGCAAAGTACCAATTTACAGCATGTGTTCATGCTGGTGGTACAAATCTGCACGCACCTTAATGCACATAAAATTTATTCTGCACATGGATGGACAAAATGAGAGGGAGCATTGTTGCCAAGTGAAATTGACATTCTCCTCAGTTTCTGGGCTCCTAAAGTCTGGCTTTGGGACTGCGCTGCTATGCTGAAGGCCTGAGGACACCAGGGCTTCCAGACGCCAGTGTCAACTGGTTGCCCTGGAGTGGGAGTCACATACCCTGAAAAACTTACCAGGACCTCCCATGTCTGCAGCAGGGAAACTGGGACTCTTGAGAGCCCTGGGGCAAAGTGGACCTTCCAGGTTCCCTCCTGTGAAGTCAGGAGCCAAGTTACAGTTATTTGCCAGCTCCAAGGACTTTAAGGGTATATCTGCACTTACGGAAAGTTTAACGTGGTGGTGGTCAATCTTCCAGGGTTCAATTTAGCATGCCTGGTGAGGTCCTGCTAAATCAAACCATCAGGGCTCCACTGTCAACCCTGGTACTCTTCACCACATAGCAGGAGCTGTATGTCTTAAATCAGCTTTTTGCCATGGTGTAGCCCTGGCCTCAGTCTCTGGGCTCCATGGCAGGGAGCCGACAAGCCCTGGCATGATGGGGCTGCCTTCCACCACCAAACTCTGCAGTAGCCAGCCATGCAGCTCATCGGGCACCTGGGAGGGAACCAGGCAGTTTCTAGCCTGCTTGCACGAGACACTTGGGGTTTAATTGGTAGTCGTTTTTGATTAAACTGGTTTCATCAGAGGATGTCCAATCAGCCATACTTAGAGGAGTGTTCCCAAGTCTGGTTTAATCAAGTTGTTAAGATGATTGTGAGACAATTTGTCAGCATGGCTTCTAAATTTCTGGTGTTGCTTTTTTCCCCTGTAGTACAGTAAGGTCTCAGAGTGCGCAACCCCACTCTTACGTGTCTGACACCCGAATCCTACGGTAAACCCTGGAAATGCATGTTGTGCTTAACTCAGCTCCCCCCCAGCCCTGGTGCAAACCCCCCAGCTCAGCCCCCCCACCCCCGCTCTGCTTACCACCCATGCATAGCTCCTGCTCACCCCCCACCCCACCCCCCCCGCTCCAGCTCACCACCCCTGAGGCATGACTCTAGTTCAACCTCCCTGGCCCTGATTCAATCCCTAGCCAGCTCACCACCCACGCTTGACTCCGGCTCACCCTCCACGCCCAGCTCTGGCTCCTACTCATCACTCTCACATGTGACTCTGGCTCAGCCCCTGTTCCATATTCCGGCCCCAGTTTAAAAGCCCGCCCTCCCGTGTGACCCAGTTCAACCCCTCATGCATGGCTCTGGTTCAAGCCCCTTCCCCCCATGCACTGGTTCAAGCCCCCCCTTGTGCAGCCCCAGCTCACTATCCCCCCCCCCCCCCCCCCGGCTCTGTTTCAACCCCACCTCTTACCCCACCGCAGCCCTAACCCACCCCTAGGCTTAACCAGCCTCCCATGTTCCCAACCCGCCACCAGGCTTAACCCTCCCCAACACCTCCGACCCCAGGACTTACCTTTCTGCTGCTTCCCCGGCTGCAGAATGTGTTCCACAAGGGAAAAAGCTGGACCCCAACTTACATGAAATCCAGGTGACGCAAAGCTGCGTTAAACGGAACCCTTGCATAACTCGAGGGTCTATTGTACTATAAAAAGTGCCACGATAACAGCAATGAGAAACTAAAGTGTATCTTGAGTTCTGAACTCTTAATAGATTTTGTTGTAATTTAACGTACAGTGAACTCTTTCATATCTGGCATTCTATTACTCAGAACTCTCAAATGACCAGTATTTTAATCATGTCAATTTTAGTTACGTTTTCCTTCAGTACAGTACAGTGAAAGTAAATACAAATAAATACAGCAAATGCAGTATAAGTTTATAGTGTACGATACTACTGTTGTTGGTAAATAAAGTGCTCTGCATACATTTTTGTTTCTTAATATCTAATCTTGTTTTTCTTTAGTGTTATTCATTGCTAGATACATGGATATCCAGCCACCTCCCAGTCCCAGGGCTGCCAGATATGAAAGAGTTTACTGTAGTGATATTTAATAATTTTAACAAATTGTACTAAAGCCAAGTTTGCTTTTCCCTTATGCGTCCTCTCCTATAACAGCCAGGAGTGTATGGAGCATGTTACTCAGTAAAATGCAGTGATGTTAAACTTATCCACACAAGCCTAAGATGCTAGCATAACTTTGAAATGCCACTGACGAGTTAGGATAGCAATAACAATATGCAAAATATTACATTAATTCCTTTTGAATAGTACTGGAAGGTTCCCAATGGTAAGATGCAGGTTATATGTAGTTTTGACAAAACTGCATATAACCTGCATACCCCAGCGCGTGGAGGGAGAAGCGCATGGTGACTGTCGTGGCAGCTCTGATGAGTCCCAGGCATAATGGAATTGGGTTCAAGCTGGCGGATGAGGGTACCTGACTCTGGGGGGTGGGGGGTTGATTGCGGCAGGTGCCTGTCTTTGGGGGAGGGGGAAGGCATTGAGCCATGAATTATATATTTACTTTTTATGTACGTATAGATGTCTATGTGCATGATATATAGCTATATATTCTATGGTTATGTACATTTATATATCTAAATCTAGACTGATATCTAGCTATATAAAAATAAGTATATATTACATGGCTCTGTGCGCTTTATCCACAGCTGTTTTGGCTCTTAGTGTCTAACTGGTCAGCCACCCCTGGTTTATTTCATACAGTGATCTTCAAAGACACTTTAATTAACCCAGGTCTCCGAAGGATGTTGCAGGAGATTGCCACATCTGTCCCATATGTTCACTGTTAGCTGCATCGGTGAGGAGCCAGTTATTAAAGTAATATTTCTGAATTCTTCTGTGCCTCCCAACTGCAGTGCATGGAGTGCTTCAGAAACATGAATTAAGCTGGGCAGTAGGTGGCATAGAGTGAGCCATCCCCCCTTTTTCCTCCATTACCTCTGAGTTGGCAGCCCGTTGTAGACCTCACTGACCATGGAGGTTTCTGTCAGCACAGACAGCCCAGGATCAGGAGAATGGCTTTTAGCTACACTTGCACAAACCTTTTCCCCATGTAGTAGTTCCTTGACCACAACCCAGCATGTGGCCACGAAGCCATTCATCATCTTATCAACTTGTAAAAATATCCCTTGCTTCCTTGTTCCTCAGGAATTGGTATAACGTATAGGTCTCTATAGTATGGTAAGCCTCAGCGTCCGGTTCATATTAGTACTGAGTGACTATTTCAGCAACTGACACTCACTAGATTTTGTGTAGTACTGTACAGACTCTGTTGCAGAGGAGTCGGTGGTTTTCTGGGCAGTGTGCTTCTCCGAGGATCACATTCACAGTGACAGAGCAATTAATGACGTAGGGCAAGTGTATTTCCCTGTGTCAAAAAAGAAACATCTGGTCCCAGCAGGGGCTGCCGGCGATCAGGACTGAAGCCCTGTGGTGGGGCTCCCTGGGGAGTTCCAGAGATGGGGAGCTCTGTCACACAGGGGAGCCTGGAGACATGGGCTGCTGCAGCCTTGCAGAGGGTGCTGCCAGGGATGGGGCTGCAGCCTCCCAGCAGGGACCCACAGGGGATAGGGGGAGGGGTAATGGGGAGTGGGGCTGGGTGGTGCTTTCCAGCAGTGGAGGCTGCAGCCTTAGGTGTGGGTACTAGGGAACAGGCCTGCCTCCCTGTGGTGGATGCTGCCAATGATGGGGCTGCAGCCCTGCACCGGGGCTGTCAGTCTGCAGTGCTGCGAGAAGAGGCTTTAGCCCCAGGCCTGCTGGTGCCGGTGATTTGGAGCATCAGCCCCATGGCTAGGAGACCTCTCTTCATTCCCTTGAGAAACACTGTGTGTGGGTGCACGTGGGGGTGATGCACAATACCACTTACCCTCTATATTAAGATGGGGTTATCTCTCCCACCGTTGCGTGGCCGGACCCTGTGTCCGCCAGCCACAAGCACGCACAGACCAACAGACCACCGTGGGATGGCAATGGGATGGCTTGCACATTTTGTTAAAAACCCTGGTCCTCTTGCAAGAGGACTTAAAAAGGGACCAGTGTCCCTGTACGAACGGGATGGATGGTCACTTTAATCTTTGCTAGCTATCGCACTCTGCAGCACCTCGGTTTCTATCTGGGGAACAAGAGGCTTGCCTGTTATTTAGAACGAGCCAGAAGCACCGCCCAGACCCCGAGTGCCTTGCTGTTCCAGCCCTCCCAGCAACAACTATCCTAGTATCAATGTTGAGCAATAGGTGAAATTGAAAATATTTACTAGGAATCTATGTCTGTAAAATTTCCAATCCTTGAAAATAGCAAGACTCTGTTGGATGCTTTTTAAGCATGTGTGTATGTCATGTGCATGTTCAGTAATACATCATTTTTGTGTAACACCTGCATGTGTCAAGTTGATATCCATGTGACAGACTGCAGAACAATATAAATTGATCTTATATGAGTGCATTTATCACATTCCACCTCTCTGCCCCCATTTCATCTTGCCAGGCTTTACACTAATATTTCAAACACTGACCAGTGTCCTGCAACGGCTGGGCTATTTTTAGAAATCAACTTGCCAGAGATGTGTCCTCCTTTTCTCCCCTCTCCTCAACACCACCCACCCCAAAAATCAAGAAGAAAACACAAAGTCAACTATGCATCCCAGGAGAGGAAAAACTGAATCCTGGGTTGGTGGCAGTTTTTCTAGATGTAAAAATATCATGACTCCCAAAGTCCATTGTTTGGTATCCCTCCAGGGACTAGAAACAGAAGCTTGTGCTTGTGCAGTTGCATTGAGAGAGTTTACTGGGGGAACAAGGAGCATTCATTTCTAGCTCTGGAAAAAGAGATATCAGACTTTAAAACCTGATACAATCTGATAAAACATCTTAAGTTATTTTTTATTGGTCTTTGATCCCTGTACAATTGGTCTCAGGTGTTTCCTGCTCACTGCACCTGCGATTGCCCTGCATCAGTCACTTGTGTGCACCCCCTCTCAGGTCTTAAACCTGTAGCTGTCTCATTTGTGTTGGGGTGAAATCACCTACTTGTCCTGTTCTCCAGCTATGCTGCAGTCCCCTGTGGTTAACTGTGATTACTTCAGTAGGCCTGACTTCATCTCAGAGCCTGAAGTTCTGTTCCCTCTTGGAGCAATGACAGAGGTAACCAGCGATCTAGCAGCCTCTTTAAAGCTGAATACTTTTTAATTTACAACAGCAGAGACAACCAGTCTTAAAACAATTAACCAGATTACTGGCATGTCTAGATAGAAGCTATCTAACCATCTGCCACATGGGGAGCCTGGTATGTCTAAGCTTCATATGGGCCTCGCTAGGGAGAGATCATTTCCTTTGCTCACAAACTATTTCTCTCAGCGTTGAGGAGAGAGCCTTTAAATGCTTCCTTTGGATCACCTCCTTTCCCCAAGGCTAAGTCACTGCTTTATCAGTTTATAGCTCGGATATCTGTGAGTTCTTAGCATTGGTAGAACAAGACTTGTGAGCTGGATATAAGATCTGCAAAACTTTGCCCATTGTCTTTCATGTGTGGTGGGATGTCCTTATCTGGAGCCATTATCCCCCTCCTAGGGAGAGTTCTCCTTGAACTCAGTCATCTGTGATTCAGAAGCATTCCATTATCTCAGAGGGGTAGCCCTGTTAGTCTGTATCTTCACAAAACAAAAAATCAGTCCTGTAGTCTTCTTCAGATCTGGGGCGGTGGCTCTGTTTCCCAAAGCTCATCACTTAATAAATCATTTTGTTAGCCTTGAAAGTGCTACAAGACTGTTTGTTTGTTTTGTGATTCCACTATCCCAGTATGTTAGATCAATACATTCATATACAGGGAATTCTAATAACCCACTGTAGCTCTGCAGTAACTTCCTCACTGGCCAGGTCACATATAGGACATATGGCAGCATTCTTAGATTATTATGCAACATCTACACAGTCATCACATATGGTGGTGCATAAGGTGTCTGGATTTACAAGAAGCATGATGAAAAAACTAGTCCTATTAAACTTGTTAAAGCTCTAACCATTTCTGAGACCGTTTTGTATCATGCGCAAAATATGCAGAGTACATTATATTGTGGTACCTTGGTTTCACTGGCATTTATTTGAGGTGACCTGCATTACTCATTCATAACGTTGCCACTGGCAAACATCCTAAAACTCATGCCAGTGCAAATTTTTCTGCCATGTTATGTGGTATTCTCTGTGT
Source organism: Carettochelys insculpta (assembly GCF_033958435.1). NCBI lineage: Eukaryota > Metazoa > Chordata > Testudines > Carettochelyidae > Carettochelys > Carettochelys insculpta. The sequence continues at coordinate 44,813,589 of NC_134147.1, read as the reverse complement.
GCCTAATATTAATGCATTGATGGTACACTCCCTTTTTGAATTGCTGTGCACACACAATTAAGAGATAGGGACATGTTTTTCTTCACACTCTGCTGAACCCAAGGTAGCCATCTTTCTCCCAATACTACGGAATCATAGAACACTGGAACTGGAAGGGGACAGAGGTCATCAGTCCAGTTCCCTGCCCTCCTGGCAGGACCAAACACCATCTAGATCATCCCTGATAGGTGTCTGTCTAACCTGCTCTTAAATATCTCCAGCGACAGAGATTCCACAAACTCCCTAGGTAATTTATTCCAGTGTTTAACCACCCTGAGAGTTAGGAAGTTTTTCCCAATGTCTAATCTAAACCTCCCCTGCTGCAGTTTAAGCCCATTGCTCTTTGTCCTATCCTCAGAGGCCAAGGAGAACAATTTGTCTCCCTCCTCCTTGTAACCCTCTTTGAGGTACTTGAAAGCTGCTATCATGTCCCCTCTGTCTTCTCTTTTCTAAACTAAACAAGCCCAGTTCTTTCAGTCTATAGTTCCAATGTAGTTTAAATTACCGTTACTCTGCTGTGTGATCCTACAGTAGCAAAGATCTGGCAACTTGCTGTCTTTGTACAGAGGATTGTTTCCCTCCCTCACTGCTTCTGTTTGCTCCGTTCTTGTAAGCAAGCTGACACTTAGAAAACAGGATGTTTGCCGTTTTCACTACTCTGCCTGCTCCATAGAATGGAGCAGACAAGTGAGAGTGTCCGGGTGTGGGACAGGTGGAGGCCAGCCTGACATGGATGCATGCAAACGAAACCTCTGTTTCTATGGCTGGTTTTAGGCTTCTTAACCTGGAAATGGTCCTGTCAACTGGCAGATGAAAATAATAATAATATAATAAATAATAATAATAATATTTGTGGCAAACAATGTAAACAGTAGAGTATAAGCTTTATTATCCAGCATCTCTGGGGATTCTGGATAATAAAATGTGTCAGTTATTTGAGCTGGGGTTGGCACCCAGCCCTGCATTGCCCCTATCCCTCTACACATACACACACTCTCCCCCTGTCTCTGCCCCCCTGGCTGTGCAGCTAGATCCACAGCAGCCAGGACACTGGCGCTGTGGCAGCCAGCACTGGCCAGGACTCCAGCCCCACGGCAGTTGGCCCTGGCAAGTTATCTGAGTGTCACATTACTGGGCTTTTACTGTAATTTTAGAAACCAAGATATAAAAACCTATTAAGTCCTTGATCTGCATAGGGAAATTAAACTCAACCCCCTCTGCATTATCATACAGACTTTTGTTTTGTTTTGCTTTTGCAGAAAAGCAGTTTTAAAGTGTCATTAAGTTGAAGTACATACACTGGGCACTCTAACAGTGAAGTTTTATGATAAAATAAACAGAAATTTGCTAGAGACAGAGTGCTTGGAAACTTCCATATTGTGCCCCATATGCCAGCCAGCTATAAAAGAGTTACAGAAAATGTACTGAAAAAAAGCTGAAAATACTGAGGCAGTGAGTATAAAGAAATAAAATCTCACAGCAATTGTATGGCCATTCCATTACCCTTTTCTAAGCTTCTCACCATGTAAAATTATCCCGCCATGCTTCCTAATTGCTCTCCCTGCCCCTGCTTTGTCATGACTTCACTCCCCAAATTCCCATCCGCAGTAGTATGGTTTTATAAATGCCACTGCTGTAGAATTAAACTGACTGATTGCATGACTCTAGTCAGTCGCCTGCTTTGCCAACAAACACTTCAGTGATCTTCACCTCTTTGTTCCTAAAGGGGTATAGACAGAAATGAAGAAAAATTAAATGTGAGATGACAAAGATGACAATTTCAGTATCCCATACACTAGTTCAATTCTGTGAACCACCAGCAATAAGCAAAGGACTAGCAGAATGTAATTGTTAGTGGCCCACTCAACTAATATGCAGTAAATACAAAACAAACAAAGAAAAAAGTATATGCCTCTGGTAACTAATTTTAGCAGTCAGTTTTAGGTGAAATGAATTTTCACAATGAAAATCCAGGAAAATTTCCTTGCAGCACCAAGTTTTTTTTTAATGTGGTTAATAGACAGCATTTACCACTCTTTCTTGAAGTTCTTGGGAAAGGGAAAAAACTGATTGCTATCTGGTATTTTAAACATGCAGGGTGTGAATTGAGCTTCAGCAATGCCTTGATTTATTTGTTTGTGATCTGTTTGATTAGAACAGTAGTCCCCAGGCTTATATGCTTTCATGAAAAGGAAGCTGCTTAAATGTTATTCCTTGCTTCTGCTAGCCATTCTTGCTGGTAAAACAAGTAAACTGACAAAACAAAGACACTTGTAGAAGCCAGATGTCTTTCCTCTGGGCACCTTTGTATTTCAAAGACAGAAGCTGTTGTTTACTTTAAAAAATGTATTTGAATGCAATTTGATATGTATGAAAAGAAATCTTGGCTTTGATAATAATTTCAAACAAAACAAAACATACACACACACACACACACACACACACACACAAACCACCCATAAGTCACTTCTCCTGTATTTTCTGTCAGGTAGCAGCGTACTGAACTTTTTCAAGTGACCAGGCGGAAAATAGGGCTGAAGTTAGTAATTGAGCCGTCGCTTAGCAATATCAGTAATATTTGGAGGCATGAATAATAAACAAATAAACAGCTTCAGATTTTAACTACACTTACTTATAGTTTAGAAGCTGTCAGATTTTACAGGTAGATGGGATGCTTGCATATTAATTTTATAAAACTAAATAGGGTATGCAGAGTTAGCAGCAAATTACTTAATAATAATCAGTTCTACATTAGTCTTCAGTCACAGAACTATAATCATTATTTCATCTGTTGGTATGGAGACTAATTGTGCGGAAGGAATTCATATTTTTTTTAGCATTTAGACATAAAAATAGCATATGAAAAGTACATGTAATATACATTGTAATCTGAAAATGTTAAAAAAAAATGTAGAGTCCTGTGGGAAAAGAAAACTTTAATTTTTTTTGCATTCATAATACAAAATAATTGTAGAGATTCTTTCCCTATTTGAGTATCATAAGCACAGTAGCTATAAACAGGGTTATTACTATTCTGGTTAATTGTAGATAGTTTTAAATGTTGTATGTTTCCACTACACAGTCTTCAGAGATCTGTCAATATACATGGGTTGCTAATATACCTAGGGTGTTACTTTAAAGAAACTGTCAGACAATTGGGAAAGTAAGTGATTATCCTGTTAACATCATAAATTATTTTAAGTGCTGCCTTCTCAAACTCTGGCAAGTTGCTGTGAAAATAGAGGGATTAATTTACATCAGCAAGGACTACTCGTATGACCATATTAAATAAAATTAGGCTCCACCTCCTGTTTTACTATTTATCTGCCAGGACCTTTGTGATTCAAGTGCACTTTACTGTAGTAGCAAATGTTACATAAACCCAAACATGGAGCTTGTTTGGAGTTTGTGGGCTGACCCAAATTATGATGCAAGTCGTTAGTAGCAAGGGTGCAATGAAGCACAGTCAAATTATGTGAATGGAAGTTAACAAGAAGGCTTTCCAGAACAGCCTTTCTTTTTGCACAGGGCTGAAAGCTCTGGGTAACTTTTCTTGTGCAGTTTTCAGAGGCAGGATTTGGCAAAGAGCCCAGATCTGCATGGAGTTTGCAGAAGGTCGGTATAGTTCTGTACTAACGCTACATGGAACTAAAAGACGTATACTTTGTGCATTTTCTGAGTTTGTTTATATTTTGCCAGGAGTGAAGTTGAACGCTCCTGAAGTCGTGTAGATGGGTCTTTGCAGAGCTGGTTGATCACAGTGGATAATCTCAAAATGAGGGATTAACTGCTGCAAGCGGCCCACATAAGCCATTCTGAAAAGTCATTTGAGAGATTTGGCCAAAGTTCAAAAGCAGATGGGAGTTTGCTGTTAACGCAGAATGCTGAGGTTTGCACTAAACCATCCAAGTATCTTGAAACAGTAGTTCTTTTAAAATGTACTCTAAAGCAGTATGATTGTTTACCTAGCCGATGTCTAAAATTTGAGTTAATGTTTTAAAGTTTTAACGGTGGAGAGGATATCTTATTGGTGGTGACTGTGGTTCCGTGACACAGGAAGTGCTGAGAACAGAGCATAATCTGTTAAATTAAAGCTGCTTCCCTGCACAAATGTGAAATTCAAACAAATTATCTAAAAAAACTATTTTAACCAGGACAGGAAGAGCAGCTAGAAGATAAATCATAAACCTATCAGTCTTCTGTACAATTAGGTATCATTTTGTCAATGTATTAATTAAAGGGATAATCAAGTCAGGAGATTTTATTTTAACTGTCTTCCTAGTGGCATCCAGCCATGTAATTTGAAAGTCAGAGATCTAATGCATTCCCTGTCATAAACCCAGGTCTTCAGAGTGCACAATGATCATTTTGTTGTTCAGGGTACTCAGTGGGCTGTGATATGAAAATAAGTCATTAGTCTAAATGTATTGAATATTACAATTATATTTTACTTCTAGATGTACATTATCTTTTAGTACTGGCCTGTCATGTCCCAAATTTAAAATGGCTGAGTGAGACGTTTATGTGTATTAATATTTTGGTTGTAGCGTTGTAGGCAGTACTTAGTAAACATACTCTGCAGATCATAGCACATTTTTTATATTTTGACTGCCATGTGTGAACTGTTGCAGTCTTAATGGAATATCCATAGCTGCTCTTTTTCTATGGTTAATAAAATGTTCTTGCTACAAAGGCATTGTAAAATACCATTAAAGCTCTAATCTCAAAAACAACAAAAACAAATAAATGATTTTACTTCTACCCAGTCATGTCTGTATGTTGCAGCATGAATGTTATGTTCCAAGACACGGAACTTTAAAGTGGAGATAAGGTTTCCCATACTTGGGAATATCATAAGTCAAAGAACCTTGAAAAATTATATTTTACTTTCCCTTCCATCTTCCCACAGGAAATGTGAGCATTCTTATGTTAAGACTTGTCACTTACGAAACAAAAATTGGAAAGCATGAAGATGAGGTTACTTCAGTCAATCTGAACGCTAGTCCTGTATGCCTTACACCTGTCTATTTTCTTTATTTTCCTTCATGCAATTGCTATGATAAGCACCTCGATACTGCTGCTAGTTGCATTTTAACTTCATGATTGTAAGCATTTAGTAATTGTCATACAGAATCAGTTCAGTGGTCCACCTAACTGGTATTCCATCTCTAACTGTGCAATGCCACATGCTTCCAAGACAAGCGCAAGAAATGCTGTCATATATGGAATAGTGGAATTACCTGTCTATATGGGAAGTTCCTTTCTAAACCCAACAGTTAATGTTTATCTTATGCCCTAAAGCATAAATGTTTTATATATTTTGTATAACATTTAATAATAATTAGAGAGCTTTTGGTCTCTCTGATATCTTGTGACAATGAATTCCAACGTTTGTTAATGGTGTAAAAATTGCTACTACGCATTTGTGTTATCATAACACCTTGGAATGCTAGTAAAAAACACAAAACAAAACAAAAAGTTCCTGCCCCAAAGCATTTATAACCTAAATATATGGTATAAATCAACAGAGATTCAGGAGTACAAGAAACAAAAAGAGATTATTGCTCAGTCAGCAATATCAGTATGCCAGCATCCTACCTGCTAAGTAGTTTGTGGGTGTCATGACAAAGGAAGTATGAGGCTAATAAAGTCCACGTACAGATGTTTACAATGAGCTCCTCTGAAGCGTGAAGGGCAGCCCTGGAGAAATGACAAATTTGTTTTCTTTCCTTTGCATTGACTGTCCCTGTGACAGACTGATAGTATCCTGTAATGTCCTGGAGCTTGTGCTCCAAAATATCTTGTTAGTCTATAAGGTGCCACAAGACTTGCTGTTGTTCTGTAATATCCTGAACATACCTCATGGAATTAACCTTTGGGTTAAGCCTCCTTGAATTAAGGTTCATACATATTGGTAGGGTTCATTGTATTAAACGGCAATTGTTTGTGTTTTTGTGTCATTGTATGTACCTTCTCTAGTAGAGAGGGGAATGCTAATGTGCTTTCTCCATTATCTGCCTTTGAGCAGAAGTTCATATACTAGTTCAACATGGATTCTCTAGGGACCAAGAGACAAACAGGATGGTTTTACTTGTTTATCTGTCTAGTTAGTTTGACAAATAGTCTTGTTTTGAACTAGCTCAGGGCCTTCTTTCTGATCCAACAAACAGAGAGGACCCCTGATTTACAGAGAGACCCAGCCCACAGGCAGAGGGTTGGAAGGATTGGTGTCATGAACTCGTAACCAAAAGTAGTCCTCTAGGCTGAAGTACTGCTCCTGCCAGAACACACATGAGAGTTGGGGTGATCTTTGGTAATCTTACTAGCATGCATGTAAGTTTTTACTGTTTTTCTCTTCAGTGCTTTTTACCTTCAGGGTTAAGTAATCTTACATAGGGAGCTTTGTGTGGTACTTCATAAATGTAGAAATTACACCTTTTAACCGTCTCTAAAGAGGAAGCCAGTAGGTGACCTTGGGCTACCGGTCTCTGGTGGGAATAACAGAATGAGGCAGGGCATTATGCCTGGAAGTACCCTGGTCAGAAGGATGTATGTCTTCTCCCCAGAGAGGCACCACTTGGGGAAACCAAGAACATACCTTTGCTGGCCTACTGAGAGTAAGTACAGTACAGTTGCTCTGCACTGTGACAATTCCAGTGTCTTTGGTTTTCTGAGGTTGTAAAAAGGCAGGTCTCATTTACCTGCTTTACACCATTTAGTATTTTATACATTTCTGTCATGTTTCCCTGATGCAGCTCTTCCCAGAGCTAAACAGTCTCTGCTTTTCGTTCTCCATTCACATGGAGATCTTCTCATCGCAGTAGCATCTTTGTCACCTGTCAGGAACTTGAGCAGCTGGGCACTTCTAAAGTTCCTTTATACATTGGTTCAGCTGCAGATTTTGAGATGTTTGCAGACTCAGCCCAGTTTTCCTGGCAAGGTGCACAATGCCCTATGGGTCAGTGTGTGAGGATTCAGATCTTGGGACCTATGGGCATCAAAAACGACTGTAGGTAATATGAGTAAAATTTGCAACTGTGCTATGAAGGGGCACAGAAAGCAACACAGATGCAGGATAGGTCGTTTAGTACATGACATGATATTGTTTCTTCATGAGAGAGAAATCTGGAGCATATCCTGTAGTCATTTAGGTGGCATGAGTTATTATTTCAGTGAATGTGATACACCAGTATTATCCTGCCGGTATGTGATAAGATCACATAACTCTCGTTGTCAGTGTTGAAGAGGAACACTGTGCTGGTGTAATGTTGTCTCGTAATATTTTTGTTCCTGATGTAGTTGCTGGATGGAGGATAAGCAGAGACACTGAGTGAGGAATAAGGCTCAGGTTACCGTAGCTCTTTATATCCATGCTTTCCTACAGTTCTTCTTTTGTAAAACCTTCAGTGAGACTTGTCTAGAATGATACTTTGCCTTTCCTATGTTTTTGTTTGTTTGATTTGGAAGCCCATAATGTTCTGTTAAGGCCGTTAGGCTTGTTTTTTTAATGACTCCAGTGGTACTTTAATATATGTTGTTGATTAGATAGAGGTTGTGTTTGTTTGCCAGAGTTTTTACATATTATCACTGAGTTCTAAACTGAGCTATGATTTGGTAAAAAATCATATTTGTGAATTTTTTGTGTAGGCAAAGTATGGTTTATTCAGTGCCCACATCGTATTCAAACCATGCAGATATGGTAATGTCATCAGCGGGCAACATGGAGATTAGTGTTCATATACTCTACTGTAGAGGGTGTAATCTCTGCATGAGCCGATTGCAATCTGAAACCATGCAGATGCTCTGTCTTTCCATAATAATTTTATAGTATTCCAGGGCTTGATAGATTTACAAGACATCTACTAACCTAGAGCTCCAGAGGCAATTTCCTGCTGAGAAATCTGTCCCATCCTTAATTCTTGTCAAGATAGTGGTTTTGAGTTGGGATTTCTTCTCAGACGCTAACCCTGAGTTCTACTCAGTAACTCCAGCTTTTGCATCTCTTTCTTTCTAGTAGGCATGTGGTAAATTTGAAGGCCCGATGTTACCTGGCTGCTGAAAGAGAGATGCTTCTGCTCCCTTAGCCTCATGATGGTCCCTCTCTGACTACATTTTGTTAGTGATTCTGTAAAAATTGTCATCCCAGTTCTTAAACCTGTCAATAATTGTTCTTTTACCTTTTGATTTAAAAGACAAAAGCCATTTTCCCGCACATATATGCAACACATGGGACATTTAATTCATGTGTTCATCAAAAATAGTAAAAATGAGCACATTAGGATGCCTGTTTGTTCACATTTAATTTAATGTATAACTAAAGTACGTATCTATGTGGCGTAACAAAGAAGTGGTGAATAGAGATTCTAACCTAAACGAATTGATCACATTTTTTGCCCCACAGCTTGTTCAGAATGTACCAAATCACATACCTACACTGAGAGCCACGTATATTGTATCATTCCCATTTTGAAAGCCCTCCATGCTGATTTTCTTTTAAAACTTATGTGCACTTAATACTGATAGCAATGGTCCAGCATTCTTAACCAGACTTACGCTGTATATTCCCAACTGTTGATCAGAAACTTGATTATTTTGTTTGACCTGCCCATAATCTTCTGAGGACAAGCATAAGAAGACCTGTTCTGATTATGTATATCAGGGAATTCACTTTGTGTTATTCCAAAGTCCCTTGTTTATGTCAGCATTTAAAATCAGTCTGGAAAAAAAAATTACTTAAGCAATTCATAGTGAAGTTCTTGGGAGTAAGCAACTTCTTGTGCGTGCGTGCGTGCGTGTGCATGCACCATACCTACCACAATGGGGTAAGTCTCTAGGTGTTATTTGAATAACAGCTAATACCAAAGTCAGAAGAGTTGAGCCCAGCATTGAGAACCAAGAGATTTGCATTTGTTTGATCTCCTTCCTCTGCCACTGACTTGCTGTATGTCCTTTGGCAATTTGCATCAGCTTCTCTTGACATAGACAATTTAGATTAACGATGCTTACCTAGCTCACAAAGGTGTTCTGAAGTGAATTTTGATATTATTTGTATAAATAAATGCTGAGTATTATTAATTATTCTTTTTACTATAGCAAGATACCTGAAAGGACCAACTGCATTTAAATTTGCAAAATAGTTTGCTTAATAGTGAGCTATGTTCACATGCTCATAATTTTTTCTAAACATTAATTTTTAGGACTGAAATCATCTCTTGTTCCCTGCCTGAAGGTGCTTATTTTAATGGGCAGTGTTGAGGAAAAGTCTTTTGGATGATATTTTTGGGTCTGCCCCAGAAGAAAAGAAAAAATGTACTCTTCCTTTTCTAGCAATGTAGACAGTGCATGCCACAGTAAGGCTCTCAAGCTGTTTTAAAAAATAAAAAGTTCTCCTTAAAAAACTGAAGTAATTTCTTGGAGGTGGGGACAGGGGATGGAGAATGAGGGTGTTCCAGTGTATTAGGCTTTGAAAAGTCTCTTCTTCCCATGCTCAACCTATGTTTTTCATGTCCAGTGTGACCATAGGGCTCAGTCAGAAGACAGCTGTGGGGAAACACAGTAGTGTGACATAGGTTGTAGGTATTCCACAGGCCTGCACCCAGAAGAATCTTCCTGGAAGTTACTGGAATACACAGTCAGGAGCAAATAAGTAAATGGGAAGAATTGTGAATTCCTGGGGGATGGGATGGGTGAGGCCTTTATAGTTGCCTTGATGTATATAGTATTATGATGCAAAATTGAAGTTTTAAATTTTAAAAACAAACACTGCTGCTTTCTTTCCCTACAAGGAAGAAACAGCCATATGAAAATGGCTAGAAAACTGTCTCCAGGCAAACAAGAGCATGACCTATGTAAACTCACACCTCTGTTATTCCATAGTAACATAGAGGGAACCGTGCTAGTCTATATACTATCAAAACAAAAAAGCAGTCAAGTAGCACTTTAAAGACTAATAATACCTAATAAATTATTTTGTTAGTCTTTAAAGTGCTACTTGACTGCTTTTTTGCTGTTATTCCCCTTTTCTTCAAGTGCATTTTTAAATAATTTTAGTTAATACATTTTGCAGTTCTAGTGTAGAGTGAGCAGGTTATATCTGAATATGTATTAGCTGTAGAGGTGAATGCTAAATAAGGTTTTAAAATGTGTTACTTAACAAAAGACACCTTTTATACGACATGAGGCATACTTTATTGAGGTTTTACGATCCGATCTTAATCAGAGTTTTAGCACATGGCATTGTGAATCACAGGCAATGCAAGTACACACTGTGATGTAAGCCTATTTATTTATTTTTTTTTAAAATCAGGAAATGCAGGGATTAAGATTGCAAAATCACTGTTGACTTGGTCACGTTGCACATAAGAAAAAATTGCTCTTACTGTTTTTCTAGTTAAAAAGTTTGTACATTTATTTATAGTGCCTAAGGAGGCCAGCCAAGATCTGGGGCCTCGTTATGCTAAGAATGTACAACCATAAAATACCATAATACAGGTTGAACCTCTCTCACCCAGTAGCCTTTGGACCTGACTGGTGCCAAATGAGAGAATTTGTCAGACCACAGGAGGTCAATATTGTCTAGCACGTTATCAACACTTCCACTGCTTAGTGGGCTCTTAGAAGACAGGGGTAAATTAAACTTAAATAACAGCACAGAACACTGAGAGCTGGTGGCTGTAAATAAACTTTATGGGACCGCAGGAAACTTTCCCACACCCACGGTAAGTGGACATCGTACTAATTAAAATCATGCCGGACTACAGATATTGCCATATGCGAGAGTACCGGTTTAGAGAGATTCAAACTGTACCTGCAACAGTGGCTCGTAACCTTTCCAGACTACTGCACTCCTTTCATGAGTCTAACATTTTTTATCTTGCCAACCCTAAGTTTCAACTAACTTGATGAAGAACAACTTGTTTACAAAATCAGACATAACATTGTAAAAGATCACAGCACGGTATTACTGAAAAATTGCTTTTCCTCTCGTTCTTAACATACAATTATAAAATAAATAAAATGGAATATAAATATTGTGCCTATATTTCACTGTATATCAACAGTATAAACAAGTCATAATATGAAATTTTAGTGTATCCGCCTTTGTTAGGGCTTTTAATCTAGACTCTTTTAAAACTAGGCAAATATCTAGATGAATGACACGCAAATAGATGAATTGAAGTAACTCCTGAAAGACTTCTTGGGGTTCCCAAGTATATGTGTACCCCTAGTTCAGGACCACTGACTTACAAGATGTGCCATGCAATTGAGGTGCATTTCTTGACACCCTGCAGTGTTAGTCATACCAGAACAGACTCAATATTTAAGGCAGAGAGAACCAAAAATAGTCTGTTCTGGTATGGCTATGATCTGAAGAAGTGGGTCTGTCCCACGAAAGCTCATCACCTAATAAATTATTTTGCTAGTCTTTAAAGTGCTACTGGACTGCTTTTTGTTTTGATAGTATATAGACTAGCACGGCGCTCTCTCTCTCTGTTACTATGCAATATTAATGATGTACTACCTTAACTAACCCACCTGAAAACAGCTTGTATGTAGTGTAACACTTGTGTAAAGTAGGTGATGTAACTGTACATTGTTAGTTATGTAACCTTTGATATTTTGCTCATTAGGAGTTATTAAATTAATATTCTCTGCTGGTCACTTGCATTATCATTGTTACAAAAATGTAACAAGACTTAAGACCAAAAGTTTCTAGTGAACGTGCATGACAGCCAGACAGGCTTGATAGGGTGGAACATCACTTAATGAGCCTTGGTAATCTCTCAGCTCAATAACGTTTGTGCTCTCTCTGAAGGTTCTGTCCTCCTAAATTGTTTGTTTTGGAAATATCACTTGTTTAAACAGTCTGTTTGATAAATACCCTACTTTTAAGCCCCACACACTAGAATATGAACTGACCCAACCCTGATTTGAAAGACAAACGAAACTCATGATTAAAGGAACATCAACTGAAGATTAAGGCAGAATCCATCTGTCTAGGCCCCATGATTAGGGTGAGCGAGCGAGCAGCAGACCACTGTATCTCATAGGTGATTGCTCCCAGCCAGAAGCCTTGTGGCACCTTATAGACGAACAGATATTTTGGAGTGTAAGTTTTCATGGGCAAAGACCCGCTTCATCAGATGCATGAGTGGTCATGAAGCAGGTCTTTGCCTATGAAAGCTTATGCTCCAAAATATCTGTTAGTCTGTAAGGTGCCACAAGACCACTTCTTTTTCTCGAAGCTACAGACTAACACGGCTGCCTCTCTGATACTTGCTCCCAGCCAGCCACGTGCTGCCAGCGTAGCCCTAAAGGAGGAATAACCCTAGGTACTATGTCTATGGGTTATTTAGTCTGAGGTTTTAAAATACTGCTATTTTAGTTCTTTTTCTATCTGGATCAGCTTTATGCATTTCTGACAATGGAAGGAGGGAAACAAGTAAAAAAATACTATTTCTGCATTCTGTTTGACAAACTCACATGACTCATAAATATGAAATTAAGTGTAAACTTTCAGATTAAGTGTTCCATAGATAGTGTATTGCTTGATTCATAGAATCCTACACTGATCTAAGTGCTTTACAAGAAGCAGCATCAACTTGAACTTCAGATTTCCTTCTTGATATGGGTTTGTGTGAAAACCAGAGGTAATTCAGTGTTTTGTTTGAAATAGTATAATACCGTATAGGGCCGTCTGAACATTTTAACAATCAAATAACACCATTAAAGAGTAGCAAAAATACAAAAATTATGCACTTTGGGACTTTCTCTTAGGGAAAGTCCTTAAGTGTTCTAGTTAAGATTTTTGTTATCTTTGTTTGAAGTGGGAGACAGTAAACTAATTTAAGTTAATTTTAAATATAAAACAGTTCTTTAGCCTTCGTAGCAAAAATATACTTATGTCTAAATACATCCATGTCTGAGCTAAATTCCTACATGTAAGTAAGTGAAGCAGCTCTAGCCTTGTGAATAAAAATCAAGGTTACAGAAGTTTTTGTAGAGGTAGACTTCTGTGTGTTCTGCTGAGTAGGTTTGCTTCATTTTTTAATGAGTTTTCTATTAGCACTGGTACGAGTCAGTTTGATTCATTGCGCGATACTTACATAAGGAGTCAGTACAAAAACCTGAGTTCACAAAATTGTTTGTTCATTTTTATATCCTCTTGCCTGTACCTATTCACGTACAGAAATAACGAAAACCACCAACAGTTTCCTACATACTTGGTTATTAAATTAAGTATAATATTTAACAGAACATTCAGAAAAAATTTAAAGGCTGCAGCTCTTTTATATCTGCTGGGTTAAAATAACAGCCAAGAGAGTGGTGATTTATCTAAAACAATCCCTACAACTTTATACAAGAGATTCCTTCTGATGTGGTGTAAGTCTTAAGGGGAAACAAGGTTAAAAATCACACTTTTATCTGAAAACTCTTTACCGGTTGCTGGTATAACACCCTAGTATTAACAGAATGAGTAATCAGCTGCTTCCCCCGACTCCAGTTTACTTTATGCATTTGATAGCAGTTTAGTTTGCTAGTTTGTGGGGTGTTTTTCTGTGTAGTCAGTTACTTCCCTTTTTCTGCACCTGAGGCTTTTACAAAAACACAAACAGTAGTAGTAGGACTAAGGAGCAAGTGAAGTGCTACAAAACAACTTTACTTTATTTTCCTTTCTGTTGCAATATTCTGTATTGCTTAGGCAGGAATAATGTCATGTGTAAATGTCTTGCCCTACCTTGAGTACGTAGAAATCCAGGAACATACCTTTCAGTATGTTTACTGTAGTAATAGAGGTTGCAGACATTTGCGCTCTTTCCCATGGAAGTTCTAACCCCCTGCATCTGTGTAAATTTGAAATCGTATGGAGAATGAGACTTTTTGTTGTCGAGGTTTCATTAAAATGTGCTCTAGCATGTGTTTGAGGCTTAATCCAGTGAAGTTTTGAACACTGCAACTCCCCTGGGCTTTGATGGTGAGGTGACGGTGCTCCATACCTTGAAGGATTGAGCTTCTGGAAAGTCAAAAAAAAAATGGTTTCATTTTTACTTTTCTGTGTGTAGCAAGCTTGTGTCCTAAATTGGTAACCAAATACTTCTTAGCTGTGTGTCCACAGTCTAGATTACATCTTTTATGATATTTTTAAAAAGAGATTTTCAGTACTGGAACCAAGTTGTTTGCTTGATAAAATTGAAATATCCTTTTGAACTGTCATATAAAAGGCACATCATCTATTATTATAGGCAAGGTTTTCTTTTATTTGGGGAGAACTATGTGAAGGGAAGGACACAAGAATGTTATAGAAAGTATACAACACCTGAATATAATTAGTTTAAAATATTTTTAGATTCAGTCATAGGTAATGACAAGCAGGAACCATAATATACTAGCAGATGATTAAGCACCGTTCAGCAATGTAATAGGTTTAGCATAGAATGCCAGATCTTGTTCTCAATTGCTCAGTAAGTTTGTCTGGTAATCGTTCCATTAAAGGACACTATCAAACTGACACTAAATACGTCTGACCGGAGCCAAACTTGAAAACGAGTGTTGCATTTGAAGAAGAGAGTTAACTTTTTCATGTTGTTGTCCTTAAACTAGTTTTACAAGACACAGCTTAAAAATTCCTCATTTGAAAATGTGAATTTAACCCACAAGATTGAGACACAATGTCATTAAATGTGCTAGCAAAATAATATGCTTGAACAGTGCAGCTGTTGGTTCCCATTCTAACTTCCCAAACTACCAATAGTAACAGCACTCCTACATTTGGTAAATCATTCAACAGCAAATAGAGACGAGCAGATTGCCCAAAATTAGAGAACAAAGGCTTGCAAATTGCTGAGAGGGAAAGGCCTCATTTTATTTTATTGATGATTACTTTTATGGTGGTGCATTATCAGTTAGAAAAAGAGGGAGGCCCCATATCCTAGTATGTCACCATTAGAGTATTAGTTACTTTTACTGTTGTAATATTTTCAGTGTTCTTTTGTTGGACTCTGCATTGTAATAGGGTCCAGTTTAATGTTTGCTGGGCATTTTCCTGGCTTATATAGCAAAAGCACAACAGATGCAGCATCTGCAACAGTAGGAGAAGGAAGCCAGGAACAGGCTTGGTTTGTGTATTTCTTTTTCATTTTGTGAACAGAAATATACTAAAACTGTTCAAGTTCTGTTTTGTTTCTTGAGGTAGATATCAAAACAAAATACCATATGTAATCTCCACAGTATGCATTTTTTCCACAAGCCATTAATACAATATATTCAGTGTTGCTGCATTAGATAGACACTTCATATGTACAACTTTTACAGGCGTTCTTATGAAAATGTTTTTTTCGTTGTTTGTTTGTTGTTTTTCATACATCTTTTAGTACATTAAAAAACTTGAAAAAAATCATCCTGACTCATGTCCTAGTAGTGCTCAGATCTTAATTTAAACATAACTTAAAATTCAATATCTATTTTACAAATTCATTTACCCCTTTTGCACCCAACTTCTGCCTGCAAATGCCTCACATTCTGGAGATGGTTGTGCACCTATGATAAGCTGTGTCTGTCTCATGGTGATCAGTATCAGTCTCAGCATTTCCTATGGAAACAGGAGATGGCCTTGCCAACGCAGGATTCCTGTATATTTTGTGGAGTTTAGTCTAATTATAAGTAAAGCTTGTATCTGTGCCCTGGGAGCTAATTTAGCTGGATAGATCTTTAATCTCCAGATTCTTTTTTCCTGGTATTTAAGCTAAATTTGCCTTTAATTTCATTTCATTACTTCTACTTGTATATTTAATTCCTTTCCAGCACTGGTGTTAGTTTGTAAACATTTGTCATGTCTCTTCCCATCTCTTACTTACAGTTTGACTCTTTCCTCATAAATAGAGCATGTTGACGCCTTGTTTGTTCGTTTGAGAACATGAGTTTGCTGACAGGAGTATAAACTGAAATAGCTAATTATAAGAATATATAGAAGAATATTAGCAACAAATTTTGAATTAATACAGGACTATTGTCCCTGGAAGTTTGATTCTGAATTACACTCTTCAATTTGTATGATAGAAGTCAGTGTGAAGTCCAGTTATCAGTACTCAAAAGAGCTAAAATGAGTACTGAATGTTCTTGGTGAACTGCATGGATATAATATCCAAAATTAGCCAACATTATTTAGTGAATAGTATTGAAAAAATTTTAAGAAATTCACAAGCTGATTCTGAATTAGATGTGGAGAGGAAGTGGGGGGAGCAAAAGTAAAACTTGCACTTACACTTTTGCTGCTTCACGTTTTTGTTGGTGAAGTTCCTTTTTTGCAACAGTATTGGTGCTCCTAAGAGTTAGAAAACTGAGATTAGCCTAACGATCATTAATATAATTAAACTATGCAATTCTTTCTATTGCTTCCTGAAGTTTAGTCATTTAGGATTAGTCTTTTCAATCTTTACTCCAGGATTTTTAGACTGATGTGGAGGCCGGGGGGTGGAGGAGAGGAGAGGGGAGAAAGCTACTGATGACTACAGATGCTGAGTCTTCAGGAATATCTCCAGACTCACAAGAAAACCTTGAGAGTTGGCAGTATTAGGTCAGTTTCCTCCTGGTGATGAATAACGCAGAAGGAAATACAGTACTCCCAATATGACTAAACCAAAGCTTTATACCTTTTGTTGGGATTATAGTGCCACCCATCACTAAGTATCTGAACACCGTCCATGTAAAATCAATAGTAAAGTCTCTAGGACTTCATGGAGCCTCTGGTCCTTTTCTTCTTTCAGGGGGAAAATTCTGGGGTAACGTTTTTGGGTTTTGATTTGTTAGATTTTCTTTTCCTTTTTGTTGATTTTCAAGTTAATTTATTTCAGGGTTTGGTTGTACAGTCACTGGTTGGTTTGGATTTTCTTGGGTTGAAGGGGATCTCAGCATTGTGGGCGTCGTTCGTACCAGTGATGTCATTCTTATAATGGAAAAGTCCCCACAGAGTGCGGCAGTTCTCTCTGTGTTCAACGCTGTTGGTGGTGTGCTGACAGATAGTTTTGGTCATGCTCTAATGGAAAAGATATTGCAAAAAAGTTGGGGGGGGGTGTGTTTCAGAAGTGTGAGAGCACCCCATAGCGCCCATTAAAGTCAGCTGGAATTACTAAGTGCTTAGACTGTGGGAAATCAGGGTACATACTTAGATACCAAAATTGAGATTTGACCCCCAACTTTAAATGTATTTATTTTTGTCTAAACAAAAAGCAGTCAAGTAGCACTTTAAACACTCACAGACATTTTTGTCTGTGAGTCTTGTTCATTTCCCTGTTGCCAAGACTTTCAGCATATGACCTAAATTAAACACAAGCAACAGGTGGCATGACCAGCTCTCAAAAACTGGTTGCAATAAGCAGCACAAGTGTATTGCCTCGGTTATATCTCAACCCACCATAGGAAAAACTTCTCAGTTGACCACCCAGAGTTAAACAGGAACTTGATCCATGTAGTCCACAGTTCCCTCTAATTTTTTCTGTCCATGGGCAGAATCAATTTTGTTATATGCAGCAAGGTATGTGCAGTTGTGTACCACCAACGGAAAAACATGTTGCTGGCTGTTGGCACTCTGCTAATCATCTGAGTGGCACATGAATCTGTTGGGCAGCTGCCCAGGCAGCCCTCTTACAGGGAACACTGGTCCATGGTGGCAGTGCTCTGAAGTGAGTCCCACCTTATGAATAACTTTACTGTTTGTTGTAGGTACTATTCACATAGCTCTGAACAGTGAAAATGACCAGAATTGTCATTATCATGGAAGTGGCCAGAGGCTGCAATCATAAACCTAGCCCCGTTGTGCTAGGAGCTGTACAAATACGAAACAGAAAAGCAGTCCCTGCCCCCAAAGAGTTTAAAGGGTAAGAAACGAGACAGTGGCTGGGAATAGACAAATTGGAGAGTAAATTAGGACAATACAGGTCAGCATGGTAGGTTGTGGCCCCCAACCTGCAGCAGTCTAACTGGTTTAAGGGTTTTCATAAGCATCGAGGCAAAGAAGAGTTCCACTGTCAGTCTAGCACCAGCACGACTCATTTTAATGGGCAATAGTAAAAATGTTGCAGTTAGCCTATGGTCATGCTTGTAGCAACTATGAAGTTCTGTGGGCGCTAGACCACTGCTGTAGGAATTGCCAAAAATTCCAAGTATGGTTTCAGCCTAGAGTTTGAAGGAATTTTGAATATTGTGACTATCCCCATGCCACTGAGTTAGTGAAGAATCTTGATATTAAAATATACATATACAAAATCTAGTGTACCAAATCAAGCTATCCCGCTGAAAGGACAAATGTTTTCGGGGCTTGCACGAAATTTCTAGAATGCACTGATTCAGGGCACTGTTTTAAAGATATTTATCTCAACATGATTCTGTTCTGTAGGGCATGTAATCCTGATATTTGATCAACAGTCTCAACCTGCTAGGTCAGTTCTTTAATTATCACCAGTTAAAAGGGTTTATGTTTTGTATTATCTTACCCATACTAAGACTGGCTTTCCTTCTGTGAGACCCATACAAACAATAGTATAGTCTGTTCATCTTTCACTCCTCCAACTTTAATCCAGAACTAAGTGCACAGCCCTGACCAAACTCAGTAGGAAAAAATATATTTATTTAATTTGAATTAATCAATAAATTGGATTGTGTACAAAGTTTAACATTAAAGATGAGCTGCAAGGTAATAGTTAAGAACAGTATTTTATCCTAATCTCTCTTAGTTTCTGAACACATTTTAATGAAATAACACTCTTATACATTAGGTTAAAATAGATCACATTGGTGCCCCATGAAATTATCAAAAATTATTTTAAACTGTGTTAAGTATTTGGACTTAGAATTTGCTAAATACACATTAATTGGGTGGTCCTGACTAATTTATCTCAGCAGTTCTCTCAGTGGTTTTGTCATGATTACGTATGGAGTCTAGCTGGATCATAAAACTTCACTGAACTAATGGCCTTCAAATAGTAACTTATCAAAGCTACCCAGGGATTCTTGCCATTGCTATAAAAAGACATCTGGCAATAAACAGTCATATTAGAAGCGCATCCATTTACTAGACTATAAGATGCTAATATAGTTGCCTTAAAACTCTCTTGTGCAGTGTCTAGTTTTGTAAATACTGTAAGTGGTTAATAGACACTGGGATATTTCTTGTACTGTTTTAAATTATGTATTTTTACGAAAAAGATGTGATAGTTACTGTAATTATTTTATACTTCTGTGCAAAATGCTATCTGAGGATCTCAAACCTCTTTGCAAACCTTATTTAAAACCTAACAACATTCTTGTAAGATGTGGTCAATAATGATACCCATTTCACAGAAACTGAGGTACAGAGCATAAGGGACTTGAGAGTCATTTAGTAAGTCAGTTACAGAGCCCATTTCATGACTCTAGTTTCCTGATCTAACCTGTTCCTCTTCTCAGTTATAAATACCTTAGTTTAGAATCAACAAACACATTTAAAATTCTGTCTCCCAGATATGTGGGGATGTCATTTGCTGGCCTCAGTCTGATGCTCCCTCCACCTTTCTTGTCTAGTGGGGAGAGGTTGGGTTGTTTACTTGGTTACTTCTTCCCTGACCTTGCTGGCTAGATTGGCACAGGATTGGTGATTTTCTGAGGATGGTTTCAACTTGTGACTGATTGGTCACAGGGTCAAAATTGATTGACATATTTAGTCCTGGGAAGGAATTTTTTTTCCTTGATGGGCCATCATGCAGTATGTATGGAGTAATGAACATGATATTAGGTATATCCAACAGGTGACAAAATTCACTGCAATTTTTCCACAACTTGATGGCCAAGCTTCCTGTCACTTTAAATAGGTCATAGCCTAACTATGCCCTGTGGGCATTTCTGAGATTGGGACAACCAAATGGATGGCCTTAGCCAGTGTTAAGAGTATTGGCTGAGAAGAAAGACTATTATCAGCAAGCATGTGCTCTTCCACCCCCTACACATGCGCACACACGCTCTAGCTCTGTGATCTAGTATGCTGTACTTTGCCAATTGGTGGGGATGCAGACATGTCTGAAAACAGGATAGTTGCCTATCAGTGTAATCACATTGGAAGTTTGGGTTGCTCAGATGTCAGGTGAGCAAATGGCTTATTACCATGTTCATATGCAGGTGGAACTACATATTCCATAAAGCTGTGATAAAGGCAGGCAGTAGCACTCAGCAATTTCCTGGAGTAACATATGCGCATGTAAAACTTGCAGACGATGAATTGAAATGAAATATATCTGAACATTTATGCAAATGACATGGCTATACTGCTGTTAAATTTAACTCCATAAAATCAGTCTTTGTTGTTCTGAATTGTGTATTATGAGCATCTGCCCTCTCTCGGTTGGGCAACTGAGATACCCTTTCCATGGTTGAAAACAGAGCGAACAGCTGAATAACTATTTTTCCTAGGAATGAGTTGAGTCACTGATGTCTAATGCTCTAAGACAGACTTCTGCCATGACTGGTCTGGCAGATTATAAAAGGGGAATAGAATTTCTCCCAGGGAAACTTACATATCTCGAAGTCAGTGTCCTCAGTCTTAATGGTGTTCCAGATCGAAGAGTTATCAGGTGGTGGCAAAAGAGCAGTGTGAGAATTCTTTAATCCAATGTCTGTTTTGACGATTAGGAGGCACTAGAACAAAATGTTTGATAATTCTTGATGCAGTTTGGGAGTTAAGCTTGGTTGCCTAGTGATAGTTCCGTGCTTTCCTATGTGGGAGACTGGGATCTGATTCCTGGTCTCTGCTCCTAGGATTGAGAGGAATATGGGAGCATTTTTAAAAAGGCAGCTAAGTATTGTTGGTAGAAGAATGACCCTCACAAAGTGGAAAGCCATTCCAGTAGCTGATAGAGAAGAGCACTGAATAGAGCCTCAGTTCTCCATGGTTGTGATGTGCTGAATTGTTTAGAATTTATGTGGAGTAGGTTGCCACTGCAGGAGGCAGGAGACACTAAACCAGTAGCAAGCACTATGCAGTGCTCCTCACCCAGGCAACATACATTAAAGTTTGTGACTTTTGCATGGGCGAAAATGACTAAAGTTGGGTGACTTTGATTATATCGTGTGTGCTGCCTGAAAAATGAAGTCGGGTATAGAGTATGCAGTGGATGCATAGGAAAAGCCATTGAAGATATGAAATTTGCATTGCACTCTAAGTGGAAATGGAGCAGGCATTTCTGAACAGTTGACCACTTAAATTTTAAAACCAAATTTATTTATTTGAAAATATCACTGTTACACTTACACTCTGTTATCCATTACTTCAACTTGTTAATCAGGACCCACCCCTTCCAAAATAGTGAGACAATCCAGACTGGTGAGTTCAAAAAAGCACGGAAGGTTGGTGGTGAACCCATCTTCAAAGAAATCAAAAGTTAGTTGTTGAGCAGTGAGTTCCCCAGGTGTGTCGAAGGAGTCAAGAATAGTGGGGTGAACTGTTCTATTCAACAAGCTTGGGTGTTTCACAATAAGAAGTAGAGAGCTCCATTACCAGTACAACATGATGAAACTGAAGAGACCCTTGGCACTTGATCCTTTAAATGTTATTAAGGATAATTGAAAAAATATATGAACTACTGAAATGCGCCCGCAAGGGTTAGGAAGAGCAAAACAGGCTAAGGCACTGGGATGGCACATTGGTTGTGATAAGACCCTTGGAAAATTATTAGACTCAGGATGCTGGTAGCAAAATATGAACAAGGAGGTTAGAGAATATGTTGCCACCTGCAAGTACTGTCCAAAAGGGGACACAAAAATGTGCAAGTCCGCTCCAGAATTTCATAGTGTGCCCATCCCAAATAAAGTCTGGCATCAGGTAGGGGTAGATTTGTGGTTTTGCCCCAAAATCCAGAGGGCTAGGTGTGTATTTGTGTTGTAGCAGATTATTTCCCTACATGGCTAGAGGCAAAGCCTCTGTGGAATAAGAATGCCGAAGAGGTGGAACTTTTCCTTTATGAGCTGATTTGCAGATTTGGTTGCACCAAAATACAAATTAATGACGAGGGGCGTGAATTCCATAACAAAGTTTTGAAAAATTTACGTCTTTTAACAGGAACAAAGCAGAGGGGCCCTCGTGCTTACCATCCACAGGCAAATGGCCTTGGAGAGCGTGCAAACTGGACAATTCAGGGTGCCATGCCAACAGTGTTAGAACGCGAACAAGAGGAATGGCCAAAGATGCTACAGGGAGTCCTGTTTGGCTTCCAAACAACATGGCATAAGTTAACAGGCGTTACACCTTATGAACTAACTTATGTATGCTAGGAACTTACATCTGCTGCCCCTATATTGCCCAGACAGTGGTGACAGTGAAGATGTAAATTATGATATTCCTGTTGATCTTGATTCAATGGAGTGTACTTTAGATGCAGTGATGTCCAAGATCATTTGACGTGCATGAAGCAGATACAAAAAATTGTGGTGGAGGAAGCTGCAAAGAACATTGTTGAGGCACAAGCAAGCAAAAAAAAAAAGAATGCCATAAGCAGCAAGAAGTCTTAAAATAGGTCAAATAGTACTCTTCTACAGTGTGCCAAGGGCCCTATCTGGGCCTTGTGCAGTTGTAGAAAAAAAATTAAAGGACTTGTCTAGCTTAACAAATGAAAAAGGCAATACGCTGCAGAAGAAACATCATGGCTTGAATCTGAAAGCCTTTTATGAGTGCAGAATCCCTCCCAAGATGAAAGATGTTCCAAATTCACCACCAGCATCAAACCCTGCAGACACTGCCATATCATGCAGTGAGAGCCATGATGACATGCCCGTCATCCCCCTGCCTGCTACTACTTGTGAAGAAACATCACATCCTGCAGACGCTGATGTCAGGATTATGGGCCAGATTCATGCTGACAAGCCCTTCATTCTCACCTCAGCTACTTGGCGAACAGCAGCCTGTAAAAACTGCAAATTCCAATTCCCCAACCAACCAAAGAGCTACGGGAAAAATCAGCAAAGTTAGGTCCACCATGTAATCTAGACAAGATTACTGGTGATGGCAATTGCCTTTTCAGGGCTATCAGCAAAGAGATTGCATTGTCTGAAGACTAGACAGTGTATTCAGGGCTGCTGCTGTGAATTTGATGAAATCGCCTGAATATTAAGAAGTTTTCAAAAACTAGGTCAGTCTTCCTGTGAAGAAGTACTTGCTCCAAAGCCAAATGAAGTAAGATAAAGTCTGGGGTACAGAGGTTGAGCTCTTCGCTCTTGCCACAATTCCTCAAACTCCCAGAGCTGTCTGTTACCAGCCAACAGGAGCATTGAGGAAGAACTGGTATTTTTACAGACCAGCAAAGGAGAATATCAGTGGATTTGAGACAGTTGTGCATGCAGAAAAGGAGCCTTGCACTCATTTATCCAATTCTGGGACTCACTTTGACCAGGTGCTGGATGTTACTGTTGTTTAATCCCCCCTTTGTTTTCTGCATTTTCCTATGAAATAAATGAAGAAGAGCATGAACAGTCATTTCTTTGTGTTTTATATTTTTCTTCATAACTTTAATGATTCGCACCAAACAGGCACACCAAACTATATATTAAAAGCCACACAAGAACAGTTGGCTGTGTAGTGATTTGTGCCCAGGTAAACTGCACTATATAGTGCTGGGTGCCTTCAGTCATGAAGCACAGTATAGCACAGCTTCCCTGTAGTGCTCCATGACTGCCAACCCCAAACCAATGAAGAAACAATTTTAATGGCGCAGATGATGATGTAAGATACTTTGGAATTGTTTCTGTGTCTACACTGACATTTACAAACACTCCTTTTCCTTTCAGAAAGAAGACACAGCTCCTCCAGCAAGCCACCTTTGACCCCTCCCTCCTCTTCAGTATTTTCCCTCTTCTCAAATTTCTGTTCAAAGAGCAAAGGTGGCAGCGGAAGCGGGAGCAATCGCTCATCCAGTGGAGGTACTAGTGCATCGTCATCCAATTCCAAGTTGTTGAAATCACCCAAAGACAAGCTTCAGATCAGTGGAAACAACAGGTTAATGCATCCGGTACAGCATAGCAAAGTTCCCCACGATAAAATGTGAGTATGTTCTCTTGAGAATGAATTTAAACGATAGCCCTTCCCCAGAAGCCAGTGCAAAAAATTGTAGCAGTTTTTAAATATTTTGTGCATTTGGTTATAAAAGATGAACTGTAATGTTGATCTGATGGGAGGGTTCTAGAGATCAGCCTGTAGGGTAGGCAAACCAATAGCATTGTTCAAGGGGAAATGCCACAAAGGTGCAGTTTGACTCTCTTTCTCAATGAAGACCTTTCCAATGTAGGCCCAGATCCTGCAATCTGACGTCCATGGTCAGACTTGGACTTCAGTGGCACTTTGCACACAGGCGTAAGGGTAGACCTGCACCAGGGTTCTGGCTATTTTTTCCATCCATGGGTGGAATCAGTTTTGTTGTGTGCACCAAGGCATGTGCGAATGTGCACCACTAATGGAAACACACGCTGCCGGCTGTAGGTGCTCTGCTGATCAGCTGGGCAGTGCCTGAATCTCTGCTCGGTGGTTGCTCAATCACTCAGTTTACAAGTAATACTGACCTGCACACGTGATTGCTGTACTATAATTTAGCATCCTCAAAACAGGGCATTTCTCACTGGGTCTTCTGCCAAAATGTGCCCCTCCCAGCTGTTTGTGCAATACATTACAACTGTAATACACATTTGTCTGTTGCTAAACCACACATCCTGAGTGCCTTGCTGATGCTGCAGAACACCGTTTCCCAAACTGTTCCATGCAATGTGAATAGGGGTTCTGTGAAAAAAATTTGATGCTAGCAATATTTTTCCTTCTAAAATATTAAAAGTGAAGTTGTGTGTATCAAAAATATTAAGGTATTTGAATAATATGTAGACTGTAGATATATTAGTATTTTTATAACACATTCATAATAGTTTCATTGTTGTTATGCAACTCGCTCCAAAACAATCAGAGTCAATTCGGATGGTTTCGGCACAAGTCGTGTTTGGCGAAATAATGTGATGCTAAACCTGATATGAGGATCCAACTCTCCAGCATCGTTGCTAATATTAAGCAGATTTGTGATCAAAGGATGCAAAGCCACTTTTCTCATTTAAAAAAAACTGTCAAATGTGACTTATTTTTCTGTAAAATAACAAATTTGTAGAAAGACAAAATTTAAAAATATTTTTCCATAAAATGTTTTTTTAAGCTTTAAGGCGGGACAGTCCTTTTTGAACAATATTGTCCTTTCTATTTTTGTACAACTGAATGACACTAACTCTCTTTCTTCTGACTGTTATATTGATGTTTTGTTTTGGGTTTGTGCTTAATTTTCAATTTCTATACTTAATTATAGGGTTGCTAACTGTCCTATCAGAAAAACATTAGTTGTTTGTTCAGATTATTTTCTCATGTTACTTTTGGTTCTTTGTAAATTAAATGACATCTAAAAGTGTTTACTCTTTTAAATTAATTTTTGAGTAATATGTGCCACAATTTTTCTGCATGAAACCTTCCACAAACACACGCTGACCAGCATGTATGTGGTTCACCAATACAGTCCAAGCCCAGAAGTGTTCCACAGCCAAATTAGTTTGGGAAACGCTGCTGTAGAAACATTTTTGAGAAGATAGTTTAAAAAGAGCAGAAAGGGATTGACTTTCATTGTGGACATCAGAAAGTAGCAGCAAAATGTAAAGTGGACAACTTCTAAAATTCAAAAATGGGAAAAGAGGCAGAATTATTATTACCTATTTTTTGTGTGAAGAGAGAATTTCAGACTGTTTTTGAGTAATGGAACACTTAACCAATAGCTTTGGTAATCACGAGAGTGGGTACTACAGATATTTGCAAGTGATCTTTTCTTTTATTTCTCACTGATGACAGCATGACTCCATCTGTCAAAGTGGAAAAGATTCATCCAAAGATAGATGGGACACTGTTGAAAACTGCTGTTGGTCCAACTTGTTCTACTACTGTGAGTTCCTCAACAAAGCCTGGCCTTAATTGTCCCTCAATACCAAAGCCACCCTTGCCTTCCCCTGGACAGATACTGAATGGTAAAGGTCTTCTCTCTGTGCCTCCATTTTTGGAAAAGAAATCAGAAGATAGTACAAATAATAGGAAGTTCTTACATAAAAGACTATCAGGTAATTAAAATATTGTTTGCTATATTAACATGATTAGTAGTGTGTGAAGATGTAAATATAATTTCAAATGTGTTCTTTCAGGCAGGTAGGTGATAAATTTTAATTACCATGCAGAAGGTTGGCCAGTGAAGTGTTTGGATTGGTCTGACATGTTTTCTTTTAAAGTGACTCATTTCTTACAGGGACATTGTCAATTTATTTAAAAAATATTTTAAAAATAAATTGGCTGTGAGCTCCAGGTGGTGTACCTACCTCTAAGTGCCCTAATGTTGTGGGTTTTATAGGTGCGTTTTCCTATTACTTTAACTGCCTTTCTGTTGCTTTGTGAAGACTCACCTGTACAGAAGAAACTGAATGACTTAGAGTTTGTTTCAGTTTACACTGCGTAGCAGTTTTCACTCCTGTTTCAGTTGTTGTAACTTTGGATGTTGCTTGCATTAGATTCAAAAGTTTGGATATTGGTATTCAAATTGATGTAGTGCCTTTTTAAAGTCTGCTGCTGTTTTCATGAGTACATGTTCCTTTACTGTGAAGGACGTGACTCTGCAGTGAGACTTGGCACAGTCATAAGTGTCTGTCTGCATAGTCCTAGTGCAGGATTGGGGTCTCAGTTTCTGTGGACAGAAGCGAGTAAAAAATAAAATTGTTTTAAAAACTCAAATTTCTAGTATTTAGTATTAATTGTGTGTGTCTTCAGAACAGATTCAGTTATTATGATTAAAATTCTGACCAATATTTTCCAAAAAAACAGGTTATGACCTCTGTGGTTTTACCGTAATGGTATATTTTTGTGCCTTTGACAGAGAGAGAATTTGATCCTGATATATATTGTGGCGTCATTGATGTGGAAACCAAGAAACCCTGTACTAGGTCTTTGACATGCAAGGTAGGACATGTTCCTCAGAATAAATCTGTGAAGTAAAGTTTAAATATTCTGAGCATGACAGGAAACTGAACATCATTCAGCTTGCTGCTAAACTTCAGTGATGATACTCTCTGAAAAACTATAGTGGAGACTAGTTAAAATCTTAGTTCTAGTGGGAAAAATTTTTTCAGAAGTTTCAACTGGTGTATAAAAATGCTGTTTAAAGTCTAATGATTTGTACATGTTAACACTTATAAATTGGGTCTGATGACATTTCCACGATAAACCACAACTGCATTAAAATAAAACCTTGAAAATTTGGGACCAGAGAGAAGATTTCACTTGACAAAAAATAATTTATATACAGTAGACCCCGACTTACATGGGGGTTGCATTCTTGCGTTAACTCCGCAGAAGTCAAAATTCACAGAACCTGGGGGAGCTAGGAAATGGACCAGCACAGCAGCACTGGTCAGTTTTCTGTCTCCTGTGAGTGGTGGACAGTCAAGAGTCTGCCAACCACTCATAGGACAGGGGTCAGTTTCCCCGCTCTTCTCAGGGGCGGCAGCCTGACTCTTGGCTCTGCCACCCCGCTCCTCTCAGGGGTGGCAGCTGAGAGTCAGGCTGCCACCCCAACAGGTTTCCCTGCTCCTGTCAGGGGTGGCAGCCTGACTCTGCCATCCCTGACAGGAGTGGCAGCTGAGAGTCAGGCTTTCAGCTGCTGCCACTGACAGGACCAGGGAAACTGACCGGGGCACCAGCCCTGCTCGTTTTCCTGGCTCCAGTGAGTAGAGGGAAGTGGGAATCAGGCAGCAGCCTGGTTCCCCACTCCCTTCTCCTTGCAGAGCCAGGAAACTGACCTGCATAGCAACACTGGTCCGTTTCCCCATTCCTGTCACTGACAGCAGCCAAGAGTCAGGCTGGCATCCCTGACGGGAGCTGGGAAACCACTCCTGTTAGGGGCGGCAGCCTGACTCTTGCCACCCCTGACAGGAGTGGGGAGGCTGCCGCCCCGACAAGAGCAGTTTCTCCATTCCTGTCGGGGGTGGCAGCTGCTCCTGTCAATGGTGGCATCTCGGCTGCTGCCACTGACAGGAGCAGGGAGACCTCTCCAGTCAGGGCTGGCAGCCAAATCAGCTGCCACCCCGACAAGAGCCAGAAAATAGCACTGGTCAGTTTTTCCGCTTGCACTGGTCAGTTTCCCTGCCACTTAGAGTGATGGTAACCCAAGATACATGTAAGTAATGCTTTACTTATTTTTGCTTTTTTTAATTTGCCAAGTTAGGAATTATTAAAAAAGGGATCGATAATAAGACAAAAGATATCATACTTCGCCTATATAAAACTATGGTACGCCCACATCTTGAGTACTGCGTGCAGATGTGGTCTCCTCACCTCAAAAAAGATATATTGGCATTAGAAAAGGTTCAGAAAAGGGTGACTAAGATGATTAGGGGCTTGGAACGGGTCCCATATGGGGAGAGGCTAGAGAGACTGGGACTTTTCAGTTTGGAAAAGAGGCAATTGAGGGGTGATATGATAGAGGTATATAAAATCATGAATGGTGTGGAGAAAGTGAATATAGAAAATTATTTACCTTTTTCCATAATACAAGAACTAGGGGACACCAAATGAAATTGATGGGTAGTAGGTTCAAAACTAATAAAAGGAAATTTTTCTTCACACAGCGCACAGTCAACCTGTGGAACTCCTTGCTCGAGGAGGCTGTGAAGGCCAGGACTCTATTAGGGTTTAAAAAAGAGCTTGATAAATTTTTGCAGGTTAGGTCCATAAATGGCTATTAGCCAGGGGTAAACTATGGTGCCCTAGCCTTCAGAACAAGGGCAGGAGATAAATCACTTGATCATTGTCTTCTGTTCTCCTTCTCTGGGGCACCTGGCATTGGCCACCGTCGGCAGATGGGATGCTGGGCTGGATGGACCTTTGGTCTGACCCAGTATGGCCATTCTTATGTTCTTAAGTAATTCAGAATGAATTTCAGGGTTGACCCTAAATAATTAACTATTCACACAGTTTTATTATAGATACATATTGTAAATGGACTGCCTTTTTAAATATTGGTTGCCATCAGAATATAATATAAGGCCTTGTGGCAGTATTCAGGTCTCAGTTTTACCCCTTAACTATTCACACAGTTTTATTATAGATACATATTGTAAATGGACTGCCTTTTTAAATATTGGTTGCCATCAGAATATAATATAAGGCCTTGTGGCAGTATTCAGGTCTCAGTTTTACCCCTCTTAAGAAGGTTAGATGTTCTCATTTGGGGAATGGCTCTTCAGCGATAAAGATTATTTTTAATTTCTTTGCAATGAGTGAATTTTTAAAAAGTACAGCCTTTGCTCACGTGGGGCCTAGATAAAGCAGTTTTTTCCCCCACAGATGAACCAAGGCTGTAGCAAATTTTAGAGGGTGGTTGTAAAATCCCAAATGCTGCTGCCTTGTTGGACCAGTAGTCTGATATTTCTTCAATTCTTTTTCTGAGAAATCCTTATCTAAAGAGTCTCTGTGTAGTAGGTCAAACTGTACACAAAACATCTTGAGTTCTGTTGAGTTCTGTCTCTAAACATCAGTTTGAACAAAAGCAATCACATGTCCCTGAAAAGTCACAGAAAGTAAAAATATGAATCCTGTGTGATTCTGAACTACTTAGCTGTTCTTCTGCACAGCAGCTGTGCTGCCAGTAGAGGGACCATCAGCTACCTAACAAATCAACCACATCCAGAATAAGCCTTAACCTAACTGATGCTAATGACAACAGGGGAGAAAACCTGAAGGCAATGCCTGCTTGAAAACACAGCTGTTGTTCTCCCAAAGTTTCAAGTTTCTAAAAGAGGATTGTAATCTGTAGGGGAATAAACTAAAAGCTTTAAAGAAAATAAGAGCATCCCATGAAATTCCTGCCATTCTACTTATTCCTCAAAGTACTGTTTTCATATATTTTTTTCAGAGCTTAATACTTGGCAGAGATAGGCTTGTTTACTTGCACACTAAATAAAAATTACTGAACCTGTCAAACTGTGTGACAGTAAGTCCTTGGGGATGAATTTAGATTAAACTAGTTTATCCCACTGCATCGAGATTTTGTGCTACACATCTTAACTCTAGTGGGCGTTCAGGATCATTCAGGAATCAAACAACTTGATACAGTATCATTCTGCTTCTGAATGTTGTTCGTTTATTGGGGTTGTGATTGTTCCTTCCACTGTGTTTCTTTGTGGATTTAAGAACTATTCCTTTGCAGTAGGTGTCAGGACTATGAGAATTTGCAAAAGCCAATACTTGTACATTGTTGTTATGTTTAATGTCTGTTACTAAAAATCTTTTTTTTGTCTTAAACTCACTATTCCCACAAATAAACATAAAAGCTGCGTCTACACATGCACGCTACTTCGAAGTAGCGGCACCAACTTCGACGTTAGGCGGCGAGACGTCGAAGTCGCTAACCTCATGAGGGGATTGGAATAGCGCCCTACTTCGACGTTCAACGTCGAAGTAGGGACCGTGTAGACAATCCGCGTCCCACAACGTCGAAATTGTGGGGTCCTCCATGGCAGCCATCAGCTGGGGGGTTGAGAGATGCTGTCTCTCCAGCCCGTGCGAGGCTCTATGGTCACCGTGGGCAGCAGCCTTTAGCCCAGGGCTTCTGGCTGCTGCTGCTGCAGCGGGGGATTCATGCTGCATGCACAGGGTCTGCAACTCGTTGTCAGCTCTGTGTATCTTGTGCTGTTTAGTGCAAGTGTGTCTGGGAGGGGCCCTGTAAGGGAGCGGCTGGCTGTTGAGTCCGCCCTGTGACCCTGTCTGGAGCTGTGCCTGGCACCCTTATTTCGATGTGTGCTACTGTGGCGTGTAGACGTTCCCTCGCAGCGCCTATTTCGATGTGGTGCCGCGCAACGTCGATGTTGAACATCGATGTTGCCAGCCCTGGAGGATGTGTAGACGTTATTCATCGAAATAGCCTATTTCGATGTCGCCACATCGAAATAGGCTACTTCGATGTAGGCTTCACGTGTAGACGTAGCCAAAAAGTGGTATTTTTCTCCTAAGAGAAGAGCTTGTGCTGTGCTTCATGATTTAAAATAAAGAGTTGGGTAGCATTCTTATATTAGTAATGAAGGTGAGACATTGAAAAAGGGTTGAATTTCAAACTCGAGGCTTATTAGACCATACCTTCTTAAGGAGCACTGACCCTCTTTAGTTATTGTTGGCCTGTCAAATAGGAATATAAACCCATTAGGCCATCTTTAAGCTTCTTGTAAAACTCATCTCCTGCTTTATTTACTCAGTTCTAGAATCGTTAAGTATCTTTTGGAGTGTTTAATTTCCACAGTTCAAGTTGTCTTGGCTTAGCATTTGAATGCTTGGATTTGCAGACACATTCCTTAACCCAGCGGAGGGCTGTACAGGGCCGAAGGAAACGATTTGATTTGTTGTTAGCTGAGCACAAAAGCAAAACCCGGGAAAAGGAATTGCTTCGACATTCGGATCATCATCAGCAGATGCCCCCTCTCAGGGAACCACATCCCTCCCCTTCGAAAACTTCCCAGGAGCTGCACCAAAATTCTCATGGACTTACTCCTACAGAATCAAAGCCTTTAGTACCTAATAAACCCAAACCTCACCCTCCCAGTCTTCCAAGGTAAGTGAAATCTCTATATCCAGCAAGTGTGAAAGTAGTATAGTGAGCAGCAGGATGGATCAGTGGCAGTGAGTGGTAGATGTAGATTTATTTGCAACCCAAGAGCTCTTACTCTGTGTAGGTGATTGTTCGCTCAAAAATTCCACACTTTGGCTATATGTGCCCTGCCCCATAGTGTGGACCTAGCCTAAGTCTTCAGAAAGATGTATCATGCCCTTTTTAGCAAGGCGCATGAGGCAAGGTGGCCCCGGGAGGTAAATGAAGCTCCATTCTGTAGCAGTTACTCAATGTTGACGTTTCAGCAAGGTAGACGCAGATAAACAGAAATGTGGTGATTTAGGAGTACAGCAAAGAAGGAAGTGAATGCAAAGTGAAGAAGTTGTTGGAACAGTAAACTCATTTAAGGCATCCAGTTTAGCAGTCAGTCAGGATCATGTGTGAAGGAGAGAGCTTTGTTTAACAAGTAGGTTTACTGGCTTTAAAAAAAATAAGAGAGCCAATTTTGACAGTTTTGAAGGGGAGAAGAAGGGACAACTAAAAGTCTAGTGGTTGGGAATACCTAGTAGAAGAGTTTGGGGACTGGGATCTGGGTTTAGATGTTTTTATTTCTGGTTTTGTTACTGACTTGCTGTGTGGCCTGGACAAGCCATGTCAATCACTGTCTTAGCCATCTGCAAAATGGATATAATGATTCCTCCTTTTCCAGGAGAGTTGTGAGCCATCACTGGTTTAATCAAATCCTGAGAGACACGTATTAAGACAGAATGGAAAATGTGGAAACCCTGTTTTTAAAAACTTCACCTTTCTATACAAGAAAAAGAATTCCAGGCCTGGCTTTGTTCAGTAACACCTTTTAAATCTATTTACTTGTCAAGGCCTCCAGGCTGTCCAGCCCAGCACAGCGGAAATGCCCCTACTGACTCTCTTTCGGTCCATGAATCTCCACACCCTCCCTTGCCTGCCGCTGAGCCAGCGTCTCGTTTATCCAGCGATGAGGGAGAGGGTGAGGAGAAAGAAGAACATGTTGAAAAACTGGATTGTCGTTATTCAGGTCATCATCCTCAGCCAGCTGCTGTATGTTCCAAGTGAAACTTCTCCTAAGTCTTATACTGGGTCTGCATTTGGGAAGTCCTTAATTATGTTTTTTTTTATTGTATTTATGGTGGGTTCACTAAAATGTTCTCAGACCACAGGAAAATTTGTTTGTTACAGAGTTAGGCAGGAAGGGTTTAATCATAGTTATTAGCATAAATGTGCTCTGAGAACATATTCTATGTTCCGTCCACTGTAACATAAGAGAAATCAAAATGCCACAACTGTTGGAGGTGGGAGTGGAAACACTAAAATGTTTTGAGAAGAGGGTAGACATGGAACTGATCCATGCAAACTAGTGGTATGGTTTAGTAATGCTTTCAATATTCTATCAATTTTTAAATTGTGGGACTAGCTAACCATATTTTTGCATAGAAATTATGGCTTGCAGTAACATGGCCCTAATGTGAAAATCTTGGAAGCTGTTGGTAGGTTTCCAAAAGCAAAACAGACAAGAGAAACTGAAATACTTGTGCATGTAACCTAATTTAACTCTTAAATCTTTTAATGATATCATTAAAACAGATTTTAAATAACTGCAGGCATTTTCTGTAGAGAGCTAACAAGTATGTATTTAGATATATAGTGCACATCTTATCCTCTGCTTAATGTGGATCTTATTCGAGTTGCCTTTAATAACGTTTTAAAAAGAATTCCCCTAAAAACCGGCAGCTTGTCTCAAAAGAAGATGCAAAAGTCTCAGAACAAAAGTAGCTCCCCATAAACTTCAGGTCCTGCTTACGTAGACCTTGCAGTATAGCCCAAATGTTACAGTATGCGTGAGAGTGGGTTGCAAACTCAACATTCTTTCCAAAAAAATCTACTACTCTCTCTGTAATCAAAGTGACTCCAGTTAAAGTTGGCAGCATCTCTGAGGGAGAAAGACGGCCTTCCTTGCAGGCTGGGCCTGAGCTATTTGAGCACATGAATATATATTTTAGGTCATAAAGATCAAAGTCCTAATGTACGTGTGTTCCATCTTAGGTCCTTAGACTTTTCCTGTATCTTACTGGCTTGTAATTAAGTGTATTACTTTACTATTTAAGGAATTGTTATTAAAATAAGAAATCACCAAAATAAATATGTATTTTCAGTTTTGCACATTTGGTAGCCGGCAAATTGGAAGAGGTTATTACGTGTTTGATAAGCGGTGGAACCATATCCGATGTGCACTTAACTTCATGGTGGACAAGCATCTTACTTCTCAGATGTGGAAGTGAGTAGAATTGAAGGGTTTTTTATTTTTATTATTGCTGCTGTTCAGATAGGTAGATCTGGAGGGAAAACAGCTTTCCTTGCTTTAATAATTCATCTAAGACATTTTCTGAATAAACTGCAAATCTTCTTATCACCTCTTTTTAAATTAGCACCTCTCAGTAACATGGCAAATGTGAGAAGTCGTTCCCTTTTAGCTATCATCCAGAGAGCTGGAGGGATTGAGTTGCACTCACTGGAAACTATGTACTTTTACCTCCTCATAAAACTTTATCCACAGGTCTCTTCTCTTTGTATCATGTGCTGAGCTGGGAGTCGCTGGAACCTTTGCAAAGCAATATGATGGCTGACAACTTGAGCTTTCCTGTTGGACAGGGAAATGAAATCTCTTGAGCTGTTTGTAAAATTCTGGTGTTTCAAGCCCTAATTTTCATTCATCCTCAAACATTAATTCAGAATCCATGTCCTACACTCAAATTAGATGGATCTTTTCATCCCATCTCTATTTTCTATATCTCTTGTATAGCTCTTCTTAATATTTTAGCTGTAACATTAAATTTTTTTAGCAGTGTAGCTTGTGGTAAATTGTAATAACTTGTCAGTCACAGTCATAGAAACGTCCACTGGAAAGGACCTTGAGAGGTCATCAAGTCCACTCCCTTGCACTGCTTGGAACCAAGTCAGTCTAGACAATCCCCGACAGGTGTTTGTCCAACCTGGTCTTCAAAACTCCGAATGACAGGACTTCCAAAACCTCCTTTAGAAACCAATTCCAGTGCTTAACTAGCCTCATAACTGGAAAGTTATCTTTCCCCTAATTTCTCATCTATTGCTGAATCTTCTTGTCCTAACTTCAGGGAGGTCGTTGGAGTATAGCCTTGCATAAAGTTAACGTTAGTTAGCAATATGATGTGGTTGTTACAAAGGCTAATATTATTGCAGTGTGTACTAACAGGAGTGTTGTCCTGCCCTGCTCAGCACTGGTGAGACCTCAGAGTATTGTGTCCAATATTTTACCCAGTTTTCTATATCTTTCACAGAGTCCAGATGAGAGCAACAAAAAGATCATGTTTTCTAAACCTTTTATGAAAAAGGCATAAGATTAGTGGTCACGTTTAACACTGAGACTAGAAGAGTAGAGGAGGACCTGACAACATTCTTAAGATATGCTACAGGCTGTTATAAAGAGGATAGCAACTCCTTGATCCTTTTCAGTGGTGCTACCGCCTGGCCAGTTATGCCTCGTTTATTTCCTGTAACAGTTAATCAGCATTTGGCATGGCTTTTTGAGACTTCATGGATTTTCCTTTCTGAAGATTTTTGGGCCTTGCAGTTCTTTCTGATTTGGGAAAAAAAACCCGATTTGTGTTTCAGCCTGTTAACTTTAATTATACCGATGTTCAAATATGAGATTTTCCTCAGAACGTGTTTTGGGAACACAGACATTTTTCACCAATGGGTAAATCATGTTAAAATTTTTGCTTTGAGACAGGTTATGTGGAAATAATTGGGAGAGGGGGCCTGGTGTGAGGCTGGCAATGTAGTCTACATCGGCCTCAATGTGCAATTTAGGAAAAAGCATTTGACATCTTGCTCATCTTGAATAACCCTCAAGATTGTCAGTATCTAGGTATTCACAAATTGAGGTCTGCAACCTGTAGCTGAGCTGTAACCAGTTCTTTAAGGACTTCTTTGTGGCTCCTGATGCTATAATTCCAAATTTAAAAATAAAAAAATCCTTCCTGATTATTTTGGATAAATGTTGAATGTCCTGCAGTTAACATGTATCACGTTACAAATCATTGTGTGTGCACTGCTCTTAAAACTGGGTTACAAAAAGTATGGTTTGACATTATTTATTAAGGAGCGTCTCTCATTCACATGCATTGAGGCTCTTGAATTATTGAGTTTTTTTACTGAACTTTAAAAAAAAAATGGCTCTTCTTGCTATTTGGGCTGCTGACCCCTGCCCTAGACTAAGAAGGGTCTTATTGGACCCAGACAGTGTGGTTCCAGGTGTTCATATAGGGGATGTTTGTGCCCATAGACGGGGACTTGGGAGCAGGAGAGAGTGGTCAGCTATGGAGCCAGGAGTGTCATGAACACTTGATTTGTTTAGTCCAGGTGTTCTCTTTGGGGTGCTGTTCTGTTCGACTGGCTCCAGGTCCCATTTGGTCATAATTTCCAACTGCTCAAGGTATCCTAGACTTGTGGAAGTAACAGTTCCAGCCTAGTCACTATAGTCTGTTGCAGTGAGAGTAGCCTAGAGCCTTTTCTCTATTAGCTTTCCTCTCTCTTTTTTGTTTTTCTTTTTTGGCGGGGGGCGGGAAGGGCAGGAAGGGGTGTCAAAAAAGCTCTCGTGGACCCTCCTTAGAGGGCCCTGCTCTTCACCTCTCAAAACAACTCTTCTGCAAGTATCGGAGGGGTAGCCATCTTCGTTGCTTATGATAGAGTGGGTCTTTGCCCAGAAAAGCTTATGCTCCAATAAATTTGTCAGTCTATAAGGTGCCACTAGAACTCTTCTGCAGAAGCTCTTAGTTTTGGCATCAGAGTCAATGCTGAGAACTGCCTTTGAGCCTCATTTGTACGCTAGGTCACTGCTTCAAGGCACTGTGCCCCGAGTAACTTGATGTCTTCACATGGCTCATGATCCATGAAGGTGAGGGTGCTATTTTTAAAAAAAAAAAAAAAAAAACTCAGTGTAGAAGTCAGTCATAAAATGCTCACTTGTTCTGTGGGAGCAGAGTTGGGTCATTGCTGAGCACTTCTGAAAATCTCTCCTAGAAGAGCAGACTTAACATTTAGGGCACTCTGATTACAGGTTAATAACGACACAGACGACCACCAAAGGTGGAAGATCACTCATTGTTGCTTTAGTAGTTCGCAATGTCATTAGGTTAATTTATCAAAATGTTTTAGGGTTTGACCAGGTTAATATTTTTTGCATTGAACAAATGCAAAGTATAATTATTCTAAAGCGGGACACTTTCAGCTCCCTGGTATCACGGCACAAAGAATATTAACTATTCGTTCTTTTCCTTTCCTAGGAAAATTCCCCCAGCCTCCAGCAATGCTGCGTCTGTCCGTGCTCCGCATTGGACAGGCTCAGTGCCTACGTCCCAGTATGGGGTTGGTGCAGGTTTCCTTTTACCCACCACTGTTATGTCATCCCCAACATTGGTTTCTCCTTCCTGTACGTCCCTGAACAGTAAGTCCGTTCCATCACATGGAACGACGTTAAACGCCAGTCCTGCTAATCTGGGTGCAGTGGATCCTGTCTGCAGTATGCAATCAAGACAAGTGTCTTCGTCCCCTTCAACACCTACAGTGCTTTCCTCAGTACCTTCCCCAATGCCCAGCAAACCTCAGAAATTGAAGTCCAGCAAGTCTTCTAAGCCTAAGGAATCATCTTCTGTTAGCAGCGCCAACTGTAACAGCACCAGTAGCAACAGTAGCAGTGGCGGCTCAGGAAAGAAGCGTAAAAACAGTTCCGCACTGCTAGCACCTTCGTCTCATTCCACAGAGTCCTTAAGGAAAAACTGTGTGGTTAACTCTGGAAACTCGGGGACCTCTTATCATTCATCAATGACAGCTTCGTCCCACAGCGTCGGCCTCAATTGTCTGACGAGTAAAGCTAACTCTGTTAGTCTGAAACATGACCAATCAGGGAGGGGGCCTCCCACTGGAAGCCCTGCAGAATCGATAAAGAGAATGAGCGTGATGATGAACAGTAGCGATTCCACCCTTTCCTTAGGGCCATTTGTTCATCAGTCCAGTGACCTGACTGTCAATTCACACAGCAGCTTTTCACCTTCGCATACTTCCTTCGACAAGTTCATAGGAAAGAAAAGAAAGTGCTCACCTGTTTCAAGCAGCGTAAACAGCAGCAAATCAAACAAGGTTGCCAAAATGCCATCAGTGAACAATGTTCATGCAAAACACACCAGTGCAATCGCAGGGACGCCGGGACTCATGAACAATTCTCTACTTCATCAGGTATGACATTTTGTAAGGAAGATAGTTCACTGAAGTAAGCTTGACAGATGAGCTTTAGAATCCACAGCCTTGCCCTGTTGACTGCATGTGATTCTGCTGGTCATAGTCACAGAGACCAGAAGGGACCGTAGGACATTTAGGTTGTGCCCCGTTATTTGACTAGCTGATTCTAGAGTCTTTTTTAGTAAAAGGCAGAGAGATCTTTTCCTATTTGATTGTTTCTCTTTTCAAATATTTTCCCTGTGAATCTTTTGCTGCTTAGGTCTCTGAATTTTCAGTTTCCTCCAAAGAACAGGTGTATAGTTACTGTAGCAGGCTGATTGGTATACATGCTGAGTAGGAAGAAGAAATTGGTATATATGGACAATATAGTTCACCCAATGTTACTCTGGGAATTTTCATGTTTTGGTACTTCCTGACAGTTTTCATGCGACTGAGCAAACCAAGTCAGAGAAAGCTACTTTTAAAATAATTAAATTGAATGTATCTGTTTAAGGAATGAAAGCCACACCTTAGTGTTTCTGATTGTTGTCATGATTACAATACCAGTCAGCCAGTTAGGTGTGTAATTGGAGAGCGTAATCACTTGGGAAAGCAGAAACTTAGAATTCTAGTTGCAAACAAGCCAGCTGGCTGTTAATAAGGCTACCTGGTGTCGTGTAACTCCCTCCAGTATGTTCTCTGGCTGTCCATAAAGTTACTGTCTTATGTGGCCTTTACTATATCTATTACAGATTTGCTAACACAACTTTCTTTTCTGTTTAAAAGCCAAAGGCACGTCCTTGATAGCTGAATATACCATGGTGAGAAAGGAACTGGACAACGTTCATTATAAGCAAAACCTCCATCTGGAATTCTGGACTCCAAGATGCCTTTGAGTTATCCCAGCTTCCCATGGTCCTCAGGTGTGGAAATCTACTGGACTGTCATTCAAATAAGGAGTTTCCCTGAAGCCATGTCTGTAGCAGTGAATATTGTAAATGGACACTGGATGAAGTTCAGCCACATAATTGCTCTTACAAGTGTTAACAGTGGTCTGGACTGCTTGCTACAAATCTGTGAGATTTTACTTACAGGAGCTCATCATCTTGCCACTAATTGACGTAGATTGGCTGGGCAAAAGAATGTTTGGGGACAACCATTACTGTGGACTCTTTTTATACGGATGGTGTCTTTGGTAGGTTATTAGCCACCCAAGAGGCACTGTCAATTGAAAGAACCCCTCCGGACGGGGTACAGTGTGTTAGGCACAATGAAAAGAAGCCCTCAAAAAGGGAATATGGCTTTAGTGTTTTTAGAGCAGTGTTCCTTTATTAGAACACAAATATAGCACAATTCAGAAACTGACTAGTCTGTTTTGCCCAGCCTTTTGCAAGTAATTTTGGATAAGAAGCTGGCAGGAGTTTCAAAAACTTTTTAACAGCTTGTTCGAGGCCATTGTTCAAAAAAACCAAACATATAAAAATAATGTTGTACTTTGTCTGATGCAAATGTAACTATTATTTTGAATAAGATTCTGTTGCAGAAGAAAGTGAAAATGGTTAATTCCTTTTGATAAAGGAAATCTAAATGCAAAAGTATCAAATCAACAAAGGCAAATTACCTAAAAACTATTCCCAAAGAACATATTTTTGACCTATACTGTATACCAGAAGCCTTTGTTACTCTAAAGAACTCTACTAGGTGAATTAGGTTGGTTGTACTTTCCGGCCTATAAAACAACCCTTTTGAAACTAAATTTTTAAAATATTGAATTATTTTCTAAAACATTTTCAGTTAGTTTCTGCCTTGTTCGTGTCACCAAAGCATTAACATTGGTCATGCTTTCAGGTACCCACGGGAAGATGTTTCAGAATGCTGCACTAGTTGCTAGTCAGTGCATTTAAAGATGAACGCAGTTGCCAAGTGTATGGGTTATCATCTTTTTCTCAGATACTGATGTTTTGTGACTAAAGAGGCTTTACTGTGTTATAGTCCAGGTGGTCAATTTTCCTGAGAAAGTTTATCTTGTTTTAAAACATCTCAAAAATGAAATTCTCTAAAGGGCTTTACCATTGTAATGTAAGCTGAATATTTACAGTAAGCTTTTTACCAGTGAATTTTGAGACTTTACTTGAACCTTTGTGAGGGGGTGAAGTAAAGGAAAATAAATTATAAATCAAGAATATACTCTTTTGCCTTAAAGGGGCACCGGATATTGCTGAGATCAGACAATCTGAGCCTGTCAAATTATTCACACAGCCCTGCCTTCTTCTCCCCCCTTTTGGTGGCACATTGTACATCAGGGAATCTCAAGCCACTAAGAGCAGCGGGTACTTGGTTACTTGTTCACTTTTCCAAGTTGACATGAACTTGCTGCAGAATTATTATGTTCAGCAAAATAACAGCAAGCCTCTATGCAGACACTTTTGCTTTGAGTTTCTATGAAAGGTCACAAAGAAAAAACACTTTAGACATTTATTATGCAAACATGAACTAACTATAGTTCAGGAACAAAGAGTTAAGACGTAATAGGGATTGCTTCCTGCACAGCAAGAGTGAAATTCTGGCCCCCGTAGCAGTCGGGGAGGGAGGGGACGAGCTTTCACCCCTAAATGTTTGTCACAAGTGCAATTTGATTGGATAGACTTTCTTACATTTCAAACAGACAGAAATGTGTATTAAACAACCCTTGTGGCTTTAAGCTGTGAAATATCTCTAGTTGTGCAAAAATTGTGTTGATCTGAATGCATAATGGCAAGTCCAAAATTTATTCAAAACCATGCAGGCATTTGAAAGTTAGTATTTAATCACTGTGCTTCACGTAGGACCAGGTTTTAACTGCAGCTGCATTAGGGCTCATAGTTTTAATCTACTGGGACTAGGAAGTGAGGACATCTGAAATTTCATCTGCATTTGAGCACAGACCTGCTTAAATATTACAGGTGAGATCCTTGTTCTAAATGGAACACTGTTCCTGAAGCTTTTATTGTCTCCTATAATTCTTACTGTAAATAATTAAGGATGCTTAAAATTAATTTACCTTGCAAAATTGAATTTGCATTGTCTGGGTTGTTTCTAGGCAGATTTTCATAGTAATTTAAGAGAGACAATTTTTATAGGCTTACCAACTTCTCATTATGACTCCTGCAGTTTTCTTAACCTAAAATATCGCTACAATGATGAACAAAGAATTATACAAAAACATACTTTTGTATCTTTATTTTGGAATTTCTTGTTCTATTATAAATATTGAAGTATCCCTATTTCAGAAGACATATTTTGTTAATTGATTGTACATATTTAAATATGTATTTTTGCACAGGTCTTCTTTTCTTATATCCAGTTTTGGTACAATTGAGATCATCTAGTATTTATTTATTAATTAAAAATAGCAAATACCTTTTTTATAATTTGAAGTGGTTCACTGCCAAGCTAATAGTAACATG
Source organism: Carettochelys insculpta (assembly GCF_033958435.1). Taxonomy (NCBI): domain Eukaryota; kingdom Metazoa; phylum Chordata; order Testudines; family Carettochelyidae; genus Carettochelys; species Carettochelys insculpta. The sequence goes on along the minus strand of NC_134147.1, from coordinate 44,772,149 downwards.
CCTACTTTGCAAATTAAAGGGATGCCTTTGTTTTGTGAAAGCTGTTTCCCTTTTAGTGTCTTGGGAGTGGATACATACAAACTAAAGTCAGGATCCTGCAATCAGAATCATGCAGAGGTCTGCTGGGAGAATCTGATTGCAGGATCGGGGCCTAAACAGTCGAGATGGCATTGCTTATCAGTTGCCTGATTCCCAAAAGACTACATTTAGTTAAGTGACACTCTGCTTCTCTTTTTTTAGTGTGTATGTGTGTGTGTGTGTGTGTGCACGCGCGCGCGCGCGTGTGCATATTTGTATGGGTCTCTTGTGGTTTAAAACTAATGGAAAAACTGAAAGTGCCTGATATAACTAGTTTTAAGCTTGGACTGTTTAGACAGCTTCTCCTTAAAACACTTGAATGTTCAGTTGAAATTTCGGAGCTTGCTTTTTCCACCTCTATATTTCTAAAATTTTAATTAGAAGGGGTTAAAAAAAAAAGAAAAAGAAAAATGCTGGAGGCTGGTGACTTTTGTAAAGCATTTTAAAAAGAATAACTTAAAGTTTTAAAACAAGGCCATTAATAATGCATCTCAAAATAATGCCAAGGGTGAAATATTTTTTCCAAACAGAAATTTGCAGCACTGTCTCCTTTTTTGGTTAGTCATTCTTAAACAATATAGTTTAGAAACAGAGAATGTTTAAAATACTTTGTATTCCAGAGAAAACACACACACAAAAAGAAAAAAAACAGATAAGTACCTCTTAAAAGAATTTTAAAAAAGTGTGATTTCCGTATGTCATTTCTAAAGCAGTTGTCTTCCTCTGAGTTCTGTTGCCAAGGAATATCTGTTGTCTCTCATTCATTCTGTCCTGGGGGAGGGAATTGGGCTTGAAAAATTCTTAACTTTTCACTGTTGAGCATAAAATCATTTTTACATTTTGTGAAAAATATTTTATGTTTTAAGTATAATTTAAAAAAGAGCACTACATAATGTCAATGTGAATGTAGGCCTCGAAAGACTCTTGCTCAGTGTTGAGCCTGGTTCTAAAAAGCAATCTCCTGTGTAAAATGTGTGAATAGTTTGATAATTTGTATACATAATCAAGAGCATCTGATCAGCTGAACTTTATGTTGGCTGCTGTATAGTTCATGAACAAATGTCATGGGATAGAAAAATTACTTTGGATATTTAAAAGAAAAATAAATATATAGTCTATTTGTTTTGTAACAAGTTTCTGTAAATAAAATAATTTATACTATTTATAAGAAAAACTTGTGTTTTGCTTCATGGAAAAAAAATTAGTTTGTTCGAACAAACAGATGTTACTAAACAAGGCAATAAAATTAGGATTTTTCAATAAATGAGGTTGGTTGCATGAAATATATGGTTCTACTTTATTATAATACCAAGCAAAACAATTGAGTATTGAAGATAAGCATCCATATTGGAGCCTAAGTCTGCAAATTTTAGAGGATTACTTTGGGTCAGATTTTGCCAGCCTTTACCCCAGGGTGCGAGAGTTTAGTAACATCTGATCCTTTGAAAAGTACAACTTTTGCTTTGCTTTGGTATATTCTTGAGAAGAGTCTAAATACTTTTGCCCTTTCACAGCATTTGCTTATTTACGATTCTAGCTGTATGTTGTGTAAATAGAATGACTGGAAGAGGCTTTTTAACTTTTTTAAAGAAATACAAAATGCAGTGTGCTGCACAATATTTTAAATGTTTCTACAATGAAAAAATACCAAAAGATGCCAGGATGTAGGGTGTTGCTTCACGTCAGGCACGCAGTGCTGTGCGACAGAGCGCTGCTTTTATCAGTGTACCTATTCACAAAACATTTATCGATAGAAATGGCCTCCCAGACCAGGCCTGGCACTTCATTCAGGTACGTCCCCCGTAGATGGTGATGAGGATTTGCTGGAGGGAACAATTCCATGTCCCACACAGTACCTCAAGCCCTGAGCCGGCGAGCTGAGCAGCGGGGGACTTAGGCTTTGGCTGTGCTTCTAAAATTAAAGTGCAGCTGCAGCGGGGTGTTAAAGAGAAAGCGTGGCGAGGGCAGGGGCACTTGGGAGGAGCTCTCCCAGCAATCTATATAAACCACCTCCATGAGGGGAGCAGACAACAGCGCTGGGACACTGTTTACATTGGCACTCTACAGGGCCAGAATTTGCTGCGCTTCGACACATCCTGGAGCCAGAAAGTGGCTGTAGACTTAGTCTGAGATGGAGACCTCTGGGGCTGGTCCGCTTGCCTGGGTTGGTTTGCAGGACTCTTGACCAACATCTGGTTATCAATGTGGTGTTCCCGGTTGAGGTAATTGTATCTGTTGCTTTTGTAGCACCAAGGGAAGGGTTTTTTTCTTCAAGTTTTCTTTTCAAAGCCGTATCTGACAGAGAAGCTGTGTGTTTGTGCATGGGCAGGATAGCTTCTGCCTGGGTTTTCTTTCTTTTCTTCTCTGTTTATTGCATAGGCTTCAGGAGTGACTTTCAGGTGAGGGATGCATTGAGTTTCTCAGGGAAAGTGGGATTTTTGCCCTTGGTTAGACACACAACAGCTCTTCACAACCCAAACGATGCCCCTTCACAGGGGCAGAGTTGATTTTTCTGGCAAGTCACCAGCTAACCCATCTGGTGCTTGAGGAGTTAAGGGTTTCCAGTGACATTCTTTGAACCTTGTTGCTGGTGTCTAGTCTCATCTCAGATTCCCTCTACCTTACACGTCGCTTGCCAACAAAATGCAAACAGCTGAGGTGCTAAGGTTGAACCAACAGCACGAATAGACCGGGGAAGGGGCATTCATTTGGCCATGTCCGAGTTCTATTTTAAGGGATGACCAGTGGGTAACACAGTTAAGACTTCAATCTCCTCTCTGGCCACAGCAAATCTTTGCTTAGGGTCAACATGATGTTTGTATGAAGGTCACGTGTAAAATTTGGTCTTTGTCGTTACCGTTATTTATTATGGCCTTTGAGGTGAGTAGGTACCCAGCACTGCATCTCTTCTGTCTTCCTTCCCTGGTCACCTTTCCCCCTTTGTTTTTTCTCTCTTCTCTCTGCATTTCCTTTCTGGTTGGTGTTTGTCCCCTCCCCTGGGCTCCACTCTCTTCTATATGCTAAGATGATTACCAGTGAAATAGTTAACGCTGGCAGTGAAGTTTCATCTGGGCTGTAAAGAAGACTGGCCTATGAGATGTACATGGGAGAGTGGAGTTCACAACTCTGAGCTACTGTTTCAGGCAGTCTTCACACAAGAAAATTCAGTTCATTGGAAGGTTATCTTGGCTTTTTATTGTACTATGGGGACAGCATCCTTCATGTACCCCAAAATTGGAAGGTGAATAGTGTATAGATGTGCTGCTGTCTAAATGTCTGCGCTTGAGAGAAAAGGTGTCCCAAAGCTCCCCAGTGCATCAAATGCAGGACAGGCATCATTCACTATGGTGCATATCCTTGTCTCAACCTTGTTAGGCTACAGTGGAAGAGGTGTGCCATGCTTAGGTGCACAAAGCACATTGGATGGAATGCTCTGGGCTGGGGTGTATAGATCAGATGAGTTAAACAGCAGTTCTAGACTCATGCTCTTACCTGGTTGAGTTGGAGGAGTCTAAAAGAGCCAGACAGCTCAGTAAATGGGGAAAATAGTAGCTAGGAGGAGGGACGAATCTGTCCTGAGCTATCGAGTAAGGGCACAGCCATAGTCCTTGCTGAAGGAAAGGTGTGGGGCTGTGGGTATGCAGGAGGGGTTCCCTAGTCTCAAGCTACAGCCACACTACTGCAGAAGATTGACACACACAGTCAATTGTCCAGGGTTTCATTTCACACACGTGAAATGACGCTTTCAGGTTTTCCTTGCAAGAGGCGAGGACTAAGGTCCAAGGGAGAAATGCTCCCATTGACCTTCTGCCCTCCAGGTAGACATGGAAGTTGACCATAGATGAATCGATTTTAGCTACAGAATTGGCATAGCTTAAATTGTGTATCTGGAATCAATATCTATGTCTAGTGTAGATATAGCCTCAGAGTTGACTAGCCCCTGCCCTTGGACTGGCTGTGAGGCTATGGCCATGCCCTGGGCTGGGAAAGTAAGTGTTAGGAAGTAGCTGAGAGAGGCAGCCTCCCCCAGCTCTGCTTGATGCTTTGTATTGCTACTATTCAGAGCCATGGCTTAGGCCCAGTCTTCCCTCCCAACCAGCCATGAAGGGTGCTCAGAACCCATCACCCACTCATGGAGAGATTGGGGATAGAGATATTGCAAGCACTGAGGCAAGGGTATGCAACCCATGGGGGGGCCTGGAGGTGGGGTAATGATTCTTCCTCAAGTGGGGCTACACCTGGATGTATTTTGCTGGGACTCTTACTCCAGAAGGGAGTGATGACTCCTCTGGTGGCCTGATCAGAAGACTGAGTCACTACCTACCCTAAGAAGGACCACAGCACCACTGGAGTCACTGCCAGCAAGGAATGCTGGAGATGGGAGAGCTGAAATGCAGACATTAACTGCTAGGCAGCACCACTGGTGAGCGCAACCCACTCACACCACTTGAGTTCCTAAAGCCCATAAAGAACAGTCCCTCTCCTGGTGCATTAGCAAGTTTTTGGCAGCAGAAAAGCCTAGTAAGGTAAAGTTGGAGCCCAACAGATCACACTGCCAAATCAAAATGGCAGGGCTCTTAAAGCAAACAAACATAAGAATGACCACACTGGATCAGACCAGGGGTTCCTCTAGCAGTCTGCCCTAAGCCAGCAGTTACTGGTGTCAGATGCTGCACAGGCAATGAACAGAACCAGTTAGTCAGAGTGCTCCATCCCCTAAGCCAGCAACACCTTTGGGCAGGTACACGCTTAGAGACACCCACAGCATGGAGTTGGGGCCCTGATCATCTTGGCTAATAGCCCCGGGGGAACGTATCCTTTATGAACTCTCATTTATTGAACCCCATTATACTTTCACTCTTCACAACATCTGCCAGCAATGAGGTCCACAGGCTGATTGTGCATTGTGTGAAGAAATACCTCCTTTGGTTTTAAACCTACTGCCTATTAATTGCAGTGGGGGGGGAAGGCAAATATTCTGCATACAGAAATCCCTTTAAAATAGAATCAAGGTTGGTGGTGTGCTGGTACAACCCACAGATGTCCCTCTCCTCCCAACTCAGTCTCTCTCTGCTGCCTTCAGGGTGGATTCCAATTCTGCAGAATGTGTAGGAATACAAGTCAGCCCCAGCTCCAGGGCTGCAGCTGGCAAGTGCAGAGTTCAGGCAGGGAGTGCTTAAGTGGCTCCAAGTTTTGGCAAGGCACAAGCCTGGGCCCTCTGCGAAATATGCTTACGCTTCTGTGAACTGCTGCTACTTGCACAAGCTGCCTCCGGGGGCAGTGCAGCGACCAGCACTCAGGGGCCTTCCAGGGAAAACAATTTCCCCCGTTCCGCTTCTTTATCCTAAACATCCTGCGATGACAACTGATCAGAGACATGGGGTTGTGCCAGCCACTGCCCACTCTTCTGTCCAATTCTGATCTGATTCATCCTTGTTCCAAGTACTTCGTCTCCAGGCAACAAAGTAGACAGCTGGTTCCTCACTAAAGCAGCAGCAGCATGGGCTGCTTACTGAAGACAAATGGCACTTGTGGGCAAGTGGCTGGGTCCTCCAATCACCTGTTGAAGAGCTTGAGACGTTTTACTTGAAAAATGCCAAGAAAATGGGCTTGCACCCAAGCCTGGAGTTGAAGCCTAGCTTAGGACTGCAGCCACAGGGCTCGTTCACTCCCTAGAAAAGGCCCACTGCTGCCGTGTGCAGCAGGGCTGCATTCAGCCCTCCTTTAGCTTCAAGCATAACCAATGCTGAGGCTTGTTGTGCTCATATGAAAGTCACAAGCTCTGATCTGGTACCAAACATGCCCCAGTTCCTGACCCTCCAATAACAGATGACTTTTGTCCTGGGGCCAAAGATTGCATCGTGATGGGTAGAGTTGGAGAGAGACACCCATGTGGTTTCCTGCAGACATCGGGCTGGACCCACATTAAAAGCAGCTCCAGGAAGTAGCTACAGGCACACAGCAAGAGTGCGCACAGTTGCTGATACAGTATGGGACTGGTTACACCTCAGTGAAAGCAACTGGAGTTTTTGGCAGCACAGCAGGTGAGCAAAGGGATTGCAACTACCCTGCAGGTGTCCATTACTGACCAGCAGCTTGAGACTCCTGCACCGTCCCTCCTCCCTTCATCGAAATGCAAAGCAACAGGCTTTCCTTAGGCACAGCCCAAACATAGCTCAAAAGGTGCTAGCAGCTGGGTGAAGTAAAACTGGTATAATTGAATTAGGCTCTGGAGTGAAAGTCAGACAGCCAGTGGCACAGACACACACACATGTAACACGTGAGGAAATAGTATGTAAGAAGTTTGTGAACATCCTGAAGTAAACACACATCACATTACAAATCAGTGTGTGCTGTTCTTAAAATAGGGGTTACAAAATGTACATTTTTTATTGACGACCGCCTTGTATTCACATGCATTGCAGCTCTTGAATGTTTGTTTTTTTTTTAAACCAAATTTGAAAAAAAAGGCTCTTGCTATTTTGGTAGCTGACCCCTGCTCTAGGAGGTCTTGTTTGCATTAACTCCTTGGAGTACCAGGTATACTAGCTGAGCCTGTTTTTAGCTTTGTAGCACACACCGAAATGAGAAAGCTGCCCCAGCCTCCCAGAACCCCTACGCTCTGTGATGATGTCCAAGACACACTAATTCAGCCCGAGTGTCCTGGCCCCTTCCCCTGCCGTTTCACTGACCTTTGGAAAAAAAAGTTGTACACCATTTATTTTTCTCATTCAGGTGAACGGCATACACCAGGGCTGCTCCCTCTGAATCCAGAAGCAAGGTAGACAAACATCGATGCAGGAGAGACAAGCCTTTGAGCTTACCCAGTACTCTTCTTCACCTCTTCCGTCAATCCGGAAAGACAGTGTTCATCAAGTGCAGAGCACCTGGCCCAGATTTCTCTCATTGCTCAACACCACCTGTGACCATGATCACCAACAGCCCTGAGCCCTCCACTGAAAGCATGAACTCAATCAGGTATGAACACACACGCTGTCAGCTCTTGACCCAACCCTCAGATCAGGGCATGACAACTGAGGTGTGCAGGTCAGAGCATGTGCTCTCCGGGGGAGAGGAGAGTGGGGATCAGTAGGAGGGAGAGTTGGAGATTTTTAAAAAGGGAAGGGATTAAAAGAAGAGGCCACGTATATTTGTCTTTAGCGCACTTAATGTTCCAGGGGATAACGCTAATCACCCTAAGCCCCTTACTAGAATGAATTTATCCCAGACAGAGTTAAAAATAATCTTCTGTTTTGTCAGTTAGAAGGTGTGTTCTTTGTGCTCTGAGTTGTCTCAGTGTTTTTTCACACAGCCCTGCAAATGAACCTTATGTTCAGAAAAGTGTGCTTCAGAGTGAACTTACCTTTGCACTTTCCTAACATGCTGCTTATTTTTTTTTAGTTCATTCACACCAAAAATCAAAGTTGTGAAGTATTCACAAACAGATTGATCACACACAACATAAAGGCACTTCCTCTAGTAATCTAGGTATGGAAGGGGGCGGTCATATTAAGGTGTACAGAGAATGACATTTTAGTTTCCTCCATTGTTGTTACCAAGTTAAATTACCAGCAAGGTCTTTTGGAATGGCATTCCCCTTCGATTCTCTTCAATTACCAGACTGAAGCCCTTAAAGCAGGGGTATCGAACTCCCAGCCTGCAGCCCAGTTCTGGCAGAAGTAACTATGCAATCTGGCCTGGAAGTTCGGGGGTGGGGGCTGTACGTTATCGGTCCCCCCAAACCCTGCCCCTTCCCACTGTTTACCCCATCCCTCCCTCAAGTATCCCATCTCCCGAGTACAGGGAGCAGATTACATGGATTACCTAATCTGTTCATTCCCTCTGTAGCACCTGGTATTGACAGGTTAAGGCCTGTTCAAGTACGACTACTGAACAGATAAAATTCATCTGTACCCACCAAAAGTTCTATGAAGCTCTCTCTCTCTCTCTCTCTCACCCACCCATTACCTGAACTGCTGGCTCTTGCCACCTCTACTGTGGTCTGGCAATAAGACAATAAAAGACAAAACGACTGCTCCTGGCCAGCCAGAACCGAAGTGCACCATTACCAGCTTGTTATTCTTCGTCTAACATAAAACCACTGCGGGTCAGGAAAAGCAGCAACCAGCTGTTCACAGCAATGAAAGCAATCTTTGCGTCTCTGACGGAATGACTGTATTAAAGGAAAGTTTGCTAATACAATGAAGAGAATTCATATTCAAATTAAAATGCCAACACTGTAAACAGCAGCAAATATTGTGAACACCTACTACTGTCCGAACACAGAATTAACTGCTTTAGCAGATGCCACAGCAGCCAGCCTTCAGAGCTTTCCTCCGTAATTCACAGCATATGAGGCAAGTTAGTGAAGATCAGGATTGTTTTTTTAAACTTGGAAAGAGTGTGAAATCTTTTTTCAACATTGCGCACTCTACTATTGCTTTCAAAAAGTTTAGGGTGAGCTGATTGCATCCTCTATCCCAACCAGCTGATTATAAATACAGGTGTGGGGTGGGGAGGGAAGAGGAGAAATAGGGCAGGGATGACCCAATTTCCCAGAGCATGCATTTCAGAACAATTCAGTGATGAATGATCTCCAGCCTAAAGTGACGCTTCACACACACAACTTGTTGCTGAGGGTTCTAATCCTCACAGACTAGCAAAGCAGTACTCACTCAGATGTAGGGAGATAAAACGTAATTATTTGTCCTCTATGCTCTATCAGATAAGGGTTTTCATACTCACCAGCATGTATGTGACCATCTTCTCCAGCAAGTATCAAACCGGCAATGAATGCAAGAAGGTACATAGATGCAACTCCCTAGCAACTTGCATCATATTTCTGCTAATATCACTGCACTCGGGAGCTTTTCCTTTTTACAGAAAGCTCTGAGAAACAGCACCAGCCTTGCTTGAGTGGGAGCAGCTGGAAGCTCTTGTCACTGGGACAACAGCAGCCTAGTGAAGTTAAATTTTCTCTTTTTCCACAGCCACTCTGCTCAAGGCCAGCTGCAGCATGTGATTTATCCTGCTAACTGAGGTATCAAATTGCAAGAGTGCCTCCCACTGTTTCTTACCACCCCACTGAAACTTGGAACTCTAACTCAGTGGTGAACCCTGACTGTAATGCTCAGATAACATAACTGATAACGTTCTTTACCACATGCAGCATTAGTAGGCAGCTCACAAAAGGACTATTTTCAGAGCAATGTTACTTTAATCAACCCAAGCTACAATCTATATATGCTGATGTATACCCTCTATTCTGTCAGCGTCTTTCAACGATAATCCCTTCAGGGCAGGGAGTCTCTCTACCGTGTCCACCGCCACATGGCCCAAGCCCCACTGAAGCCTTTGGGTACTATCGTAAGTATGTTACTAAACTAACTAGTTTTCTTAAGGACAAATGAAGTTCTGTGAGGAATGCTGGGACTGTGTCTGTTTCTTTTGTTGCTGACAAATACTAGCCCTGCTTTCTAAACACAGCAGTTTAGTATGAGACAATACTGTACACTACACTGTCAAGCACATGAACATAGCATATTGCATTCCACTGTATTATACATTTAATGAACTGGGATCTGAAAACATGAACAGAACATTTATACAGTTCAGTTGTTTACATAATGAAGCAGACTAAAAACCCTACTTCTCAGAAATTTCTTTGCTACAACTTACAAACTTGTACAGTATACTTCCAAAATGATCTTAAACATCTAAATTTTGCATTCCGTTATTTAAAAAATGTGTTACATATTAATTACTCTGGAAAGTTTCTGAACTCTATTTAGCAGCAAATCTCCTTTCTTGATGGTTTCTTGGTACTGCCAGTTCTTGCTATCGGGCCTATAAATTACGAAGAAAGGATTTTATAGTGAGAAGTCACATTAAACCACAACAAAGCTGTGCTATGTCTGTCAATTTAATAACTTTGATTAGAACAAACAGCACTAAATCAGATTTGATACTGTACCTGTTAGTTTCAACTATCTCATTTACTTTGTCTATTTTGCAATGCAGTCGCCCAGCTGCAATAAATCTTGAAAGCTCCCTAATATTAAAAAAAAAAAAAAAAAAAAAAAAAAAAGTTATATAGGTAATGTTGCACAGAAGAACACAAACTGTCTTTTCATCCCATCCCAATTTTTGAAGAAACCCCTTAAAGTTCTTCTTCCCCTACAGCTATTTTTACAAGGGCCTTTCATGTACTACCGTTGTTCATTTACTTCCTTTTCTTCTTTAAAATTGTGCCTCATTTGTTTGAATATTAGGAGGCGGTGCTATATAGCATACACTTAGGTTTTACTCTGTGGTGTAGCAACTAAGCATTTGACACTGCCTACAGTTACATGAGTGGATTCCAAGGCAGAGCACCTACATAATTAGATGCTACTGCAGTAAAGTAACTACAAGTGTGCCTATACGTGCCAGGATGTGAATCTAGATTTAGCAAGTGTGGCAAAGATGCACTAATTTGATGGGAGAGCACTTTCCCGGTGAGTTACCTACTCCACTTCCCCAAGAAACATAGGGGAAGTCAGTGTGAGATACTCTCCCATAAACTCAGTGCAATGTAGCCACCATGAGTGGATCTAACAGTGTTGACTTCAGTTACGTTACTCACGTAACTGAAACTTTGTTAGGTTTCCTCCAGGACATCTGCTCCGATTCTGTATCTTTATCCCACCAGCAGTTTTAAAAGAACTATCCTCAGTGATGGGCAGTAGCACCTGTGCTTAAAGTGCTCTGACTGAACCCTCCTCTTCCCATTTACCACTGCCCTTCTGTACCTCTGAAAAACGTTTCAGACCCTCCTATTTCAGAGTAGCCTTACTACAAATTTGTGCCAACCTGCTCCCTTGCCTGAAAATGTTTCCACTCCCCTCCCTCCCGTCAATTATTAAAAAGCATTAACATTTCTTATGTTAAGGAAAGCTTCCAGTACACACTCCACTGGAATGCACACACCCAACAGAATAGACTGACAGGATGGAAAAAATCAAAAACTGGACAATAAGTGGCAGACTGTCCAGCTGCCTAGCATTGAGTATGGCTGAGTTAGCATTACCTGGCAACATCACTCTCTGGTTTTCTAAGAGAAACAGTCAAAGTTGTTTGCCATTTCCTACTAGCCCTGCATGTGAAATTATTTGCTTAATAAACTGCTCAATTAGCTTTGTTTCCTAGTCCAAATAATAAGTTTGAAGTCATATCACATTTTAAGAAATTAAAGTGGTTTAGTACAGATTAAAGTGGGGATACTAAGGGAAAAATAATATTGGGGTGAACAAATGCCTGTTGGTTTGTTCCCACAGAACTGTTTGCAACTAGGAAAGAAACGACACAGAAAATAAGCTATTTATTCTGACTATAAATATAAACTGGTATAACTTGAATGTTGATCTGGATTAATATGATTATATTCAGTTTACTTTCAAATGTTCATTTTTTACTTTGCTAATTTATGTGCACTCTTGAACACTTTGTCTTAATTAGGAATATTTAAAAAATACTTATAGATGGAACTAAGTAGTTCTCCTCGAGGTGTTCAAAGCTGGCTATAAAAGGTATCATAGCTAAAGCCAATAATCTTTTATCCTACAGTTAACTTCAAATCCCAGTTTAGCTCACTGTGAAAACTAGTTGTCACACTTCAGAACTGGAACCACAAGTCCAGGTTGAGGTGTGATTTTTGGAAAGCTTGCATGACAGCTGCCTACGCTTTACCTGATTCAAACCACAAATATCAGGTCCAATTTAAATACCAATTATAAATGAGTCAGAAGATCCAGTTAAAACCTGTAGCGAAGATGAAACTTAAGTGTCCCAAAACTGGAACAAGGCCAGTCAAAAATATAAAGACCATGATCAAGTCTCATCTACATCACAACTTTAAACTTATATCCTCATTCACTAAATTCAACTGTACATGTTCCAATAGCCCCAATAAATCATATCATTTATTGAAAAAATATCTTAGGATTACATGTATCCCATGATGTTTCATTGAGTAATAATCTAAATTTCTTTTGCAACCTATCAGCAAGAAAAGGAAATACTGGACAATTTTTTTTCTTTTTTTTAAGACCAAAGTGAAACTGATTTCTACACTTAAACACTGAACTAGTAAAAAAACCTTGCATGCATACACAGAACTTGGTTTGTGGGTGGTCTAAGTAATTTCTCTCGCTTTTGTATCTTCTGTGTATTTGTAGCCGGATCATTGTAAACTTCTTACTTTATAAATGATGACTAAACTCTCTTACTTACAAAAGTTACTTTTAACTTACTGATCTATGAATTCTACGCCTACTCCAAAAGCTTCTGCCATGTATCCTAGTGTCAGTGATCGGTAGGATTCTAGGAGTTGGCTGTATGCATGGATTCTCATTTCCCGTACGTAATAACGATAGTGAGGAGCAAACAGCCAATCTTTTTTCATCTCTTGTTCTACAATAGCTGAAAAGATAAAAATCACAAACAGTCTAAAAATCTCAGCCTTCTTTTCTTGGTTATCCAACAAAGCATATAATGTAATTTAATAAGCAACAGAGCATGGTATGTGATAGCTCAGTGGTTTGAGCACTGGTCTGCTAAACCCAGGGTTGCAAGCTCAATCCTTGAGGAGGCATTTAGGGATCAGGGCAAATAGATATCAGGGATGGTGCCTGGTCCTGCCAAGAGGGTAGGGGACTGGACTAGATGACTTTCCAAGGTCCCTTCCAGTTCTTGGAGAGGTGTATCTCCAATTATATATGATATTGGATCCCTATATCCTATATATGTGCAGAGGCACAATGGCATAATCTAAGTAGATACAGCTTTAACTATAGCACTTGGTTCGTGTTGGCTTTATTTTTCCGAAAGCATAGATGGGTTGAGGATGAGACTAGTTTTCTTTTGAGAGGGTGTTAAATTAGCTTTAAGAAATTACAGACACTTTGGGAACTAAATTTTTCAAGATGAACATCTGCAGTTCTCAACAGCAGCTGAAGTCTCCTGCTGCTGAGAGCTTTTGTTCTGTTTCTGGACGCAAGACAGCCATTCAGATCCATTCTTCTTCAAAATAGAAGATGATTTTTTTAAAACACTTATTTTTTGCAACTCTAGTTTCCATGAAAATGGGTTCTAGAGCAAAAACCAGCTGCATGAAAACTCAGAGCATAGCGGCAACAGAAAATGAATGGATTTTACTAGTGCTTTCTTTCCTCATTTCTGCACTGTTCCCATACAAACCAGTTCAAAACTGTCCAAAGGAAGCAGCAGCTATGAAATGTCCCTCTCTATAATTTAAACCTGGAAGTTCAGATTTTAAAAACTGACCAAAGAATTTAGAATCCTTTGGCTTCCAGAAGCATGCAGTGTTTAAAATTTATAAATAATGGTTCTTTTTTGAAAGGAGGCCTTTCAGAATTTGCATTAATATCATTAACTACTACTATGATCCCATTTCCACAACCAAGAATCTTGTATTTGCACATAGGCTATTGGTCTGCTCATTATATGCCCCAAAAAATTGTTAGCAAGCCCATAAATCCAGCTTACTTTATATCACTGAGCTGCAAAGTAAGCACTGTATGTGATAGTGGTTCATTTTCAGTGATTAGATTAGGGCAGTGAATCTTAGAGTAAATGAATAATTTTAACTGTCAGGGGTTTGACAGTGCTAACTACAACCCACCCTTTAAGCAATTCGACAATTCTCAGCTATGCTTTGCAGCAAAGTGGACCTAACAAGAAACATAGGGGAAAGATACAGGTGCACGAAACATCCTTACCTAACGACTGGAAGAAGACTGAATAACGACATTCATAGAGCGAAAACAGATACTGTCGTACTGTTGGTAAACTATGCAACACTTCCAGTATCTCTGCCCCTTTAATAACCTGGAAGAAATTGAACAACATTTCGAAGTGTCATATTTGCATCAGAGAGAAAGAAAAACAAAAATAATTTGATAACTTTGAATCGGTACAGTCATTTGCTTTACTTGCCTTCTCTCTAAGGTCAGGTCTGTCTAATGCAATCATGCTGACATAGACAGTATATGTTACAAATGTTTTGTAATCCATAAGTTCATAGGATGTAAATGTTGAAACAGTATCAAGAAAGAGTTCTGCTGCTTGTTTGAAATCTCGAATCGCTACGCAGTAAAGACCTTGGTAGACTTTTAGACGATTTCTCCGGTCCCAGTCTCCTCCTTCCTCTATTAGACTTAAAAAAAAAAAAAAAAAAAAATTTATTTACTTGTATTATCAGAAAGAGGACAGTAGATTTAATAGGATTAGAGTACATAAAGTCTTAGTTACGAAGTATACTATATTGTTAAACTGAAGCTTCAGAAATGCACTTCTTAGTGGTAGGATGCTTTCCTTGGTAAGTGAGTGAGGACATCAACTTTTGCAAAGTTCAAGTCATATTTAAAAAAAACAATTATAGTTCCTAGTCTGTACAGCTGCGGTGACAATCTTCCAAACGTGAACCTATGCAGTACCGTCATCCTGATTCTGCAGGCGCAACTCCCTAGTACAGCATTTCCCGAACTGTGTTCCATGGAACACTGGTGTTCCTTGAAAAATATTTGATGCTAGCGATATTCTTCCTTTTAAAATATTAAATATGAAATGTGTATCAAAAATACTAAGGCATTTGAATAGCATTTAAATTGTAGGTATACTCGTTTATAACGCATTCAAAATACTATAGTTATTATGCGACTTGTGCCAAACCAATCAGAATTGTTTTGGATTCTTTTGGCACAAGTCATGCTCAGAGAAATCAGGTGATGCTTAACCTGATATGAGAATCCCACTCTCCAGCATCATTTCTAATAAGCGGATTTGTGAGTCACACACTAAAACAATCTTCCCATTTAAAAAAAAAAGTCAAATGTTACTTTTATAAAACTCAAATTCAAAAATATTTTCCCATATGTAATTTGTTTTGGATTTTTTTCCCATAAATGTTTAAGTTTTAAGGAAGAACCGTCCTGTTTTGAACAAGATTGTCCTTTCTATTTTTATACAAAAGAATGACACTAACCATTTTTTGGCTGTTATATCGATATATTTTTCTGAGATTATACTTAATTTTTAATTTCTATACTTAATTATATGGTTGCTAATTGTCCTATCAGAAAGACATTAGTTGTCCATTCAGATGATATTCTCTTGTTATTTTTGATTCTTTGTAAAACAAAAAACATCTTACAAAAACTAACTTTTAAACATCAACTTTGAGCAGTACATGTGACAATTTTTCAGTATGAGACCCTCCACACACACCCCGACCACTATGTATGTACTCTGTCAATATATTCCAAACCCAAAAGTGTGATTACCAAATTAGTGTAGAAAACACTGCCCTGGAGCCTTTGTTGTTCACATCGTTAACCCCACTAATAGACTAAAAGAATTTAAAAAAAAAAAAAAAAAAAAATCAATCAACCTATGGGCAGCAGTGAGGCTTTTAAGACACACGTAATGCTGCTGTAGCCATGAGCAGCAGCATCAGAAGGAGGAACCATTCACGGGCAAGAACCCAAACAACAGTGACTGAAGGAAGAGTACAGCAGCCAAGATGATCAGGAGCCAGCAGTGGAGACCAGCTAGTTGCAGCAACCTAAGAGCTCCATGGTGGTAAGAGGGGTAAAGGGGGGACTTTCTTCTCCCTTCTGATAGCTGCAGGCCAAAGAGAGATTTGAAAATTCAAACTCAAACACAAGCTAGTCAGGAGCAGACACAAAAAGCTCAAACCCTGAGTAGTGCCCAGGGACAGCAAGCATCATTGCAGAACCCCCAGCACCTCCAACTCCCCACTCCTAGCAATTGGAGATCGTACGAGCACCAAAGTTTCTAACTATTGGATTGCCCCTTGACTTTAAGGGCTGCAGCATCCATCTTGCTAGTAAGTATCTGATAAGTTTTTGTAGCCCTTATCATTTGCATCTTTCACAACTTTACCCAGGAACATATGAATAACCACTGGATTTAAATTTAAAATTAGTAAATAGAGAGACTACAAATGTGAATTTATTTTACTTAGGAGCAGGAACTTACATTTCTTTCAGACTGCAAAGTGCACTTAACACAAGTAGTAGTACTGTTTTTTTTTAAAAAAAAAATCAGCAACACAAGCTAAACTTATTAACTAGCAATCACGCAGTTCTATGGCTGTCTTCAAAACTAATATTTTGTGAGACTTATGCAACTCCTAATGAAACAAGCAGCCCTTTGGCACCTTAAAGACTAAATTTTATTTATTAGGTAATAAGCTTTAATGGCTAAGACCCACCATCAGATGTGACTAATAATGATTTATTTCAAAGGGAAATATTATCCACAAATCTAACCATGGTACCTTTTTGCCTTTTCAATGTTTCGTGTGATGAGGTCATTATCCATGTAAAACAAGCCAATTCGTAGAAGGTAGAACACAATATCCAAACGATGTCCCAGTGCCACAGTTTTATCATAGGTTTTACGAAAAGCAGTCAGAGCTCCTTCCTAACAAGACAATATATGCTAACATTAGAATATAAAGAGGAACTGGCATCTCATTAAAATGTCTTAACAAGAGAGGCTGGCTTGGGTGTTACCAGGAGAATGTACAGATTTACCTTCCTGGAGAACATTTTAGCAGTACTGCAGGGGCTAAAAAAACCACAGGCAAGTGAAATGTGTTTTGGTACTTAAAACGTCCGGTAGGTACCTTAGAAAACTAGTTTTGACAAAGTTAGCATGCTCCAGCCAAGTTGTAACAGCCACAACATAACTCTACTATCCAAAGAATAGACATACCAACCTTCTTCAAAAAGGAGATTAACATTCAAAACTTATCAATGTTTAAATCTGAAGTTCCAAAAGTTACTCCCAAAGTAGCATGAATCCCTAATGACTGTATGAGTCCAAGGGCTAACTCGTATCACACACGCAATTATGAAGAAAGGAAAAAAAAAAAAGATAGGTAGAAAATGCTCTCTACAAAATATTTTGAAAAGTTTCACATGGCAAACTTTTATTTGTTCTCTTCCTAGTTTGCCTTTCACTTCCTATTTTTATGTCCCTTTCCTTTCTCTTGCTGCCTTGCTTAAATCTCAGTGTTCACCCCACCCACGTGTGGTTCTATTTTCTCCAGATCACAAGTCAGCAGTCCTCCTCTAAATGGATAGCATGCATTGGAATTTGCCTGGTTTGAAACATAATGGATGATTTTAAATCACAGGACCCCAAAGCACCTGGCCCTTTGACTCACCTTGTCCCCAATCCTGCACAGGTACTCAGCCTTAGCCATCATTGCATCACGGATTTCACTCTCTCCCAAGATCTTTTCAGCATCTTCCAGTTCATTGTCAAGACGTTTCAACTCTTCCTCATTCGCCTTTTTCATTTTATTCAATAACTCCATGTCTATCTGCCAGTCAAGTGGCTTGCAGAGAGCTTCATAGTAAGGGGCCATATCTGAAAGAGAACAGGGGTAGCTCTTGCTGACATGACCACTGCTTTACAAACATGTATCAGTAGTGTGAAGTGGTAAATGAAAATTCCCATTGAGAGGAAGGATAACCAAAAACACATTTAGACATCCATGCAGAGAAGACTGTGTTCCAGGTTCTTTCCCTATTTGACAGTTGCCTGCTTATTATGCACAATTTATTCACTTCCCTTGTCCCCATCCTTCTCTTTGACTATACACTGAGGTCTCAGAGTATGCGATGACTGCATTCCACACACCCTCGTGTAAACCCAGATTTCGTGCAAGTTGGGGTCCAGCTTTTTCCCCAGCAGAACACATGTTCTGCAGCCAGGGAAGCAGCAGAAAGGTAGGTCCTGGGCTGAGGGTGACAGCTGGGGAGGGTTAAGCCTGGTGGTGGATTGGGGCTGTGGGAGGCCGGGGAGGAAGTCAGAAAGCAGGGCTAAGCCTGGAGTGGGTTACAACTGCAGGGGGGTGAGGGGTGGAGTTGAGCCGGAACCAGAGCTGTGTCTGGGTGGTGAGCCAGCAGGGGAGTTGCACCAGAGCCCCGGGGCGGCGGGGGGAAGCAGGTAGGCAGCTTGTGAGCCAGCAGGGGAGGCTGCACTGTAGCCGCGCAAGGGGGGGAGGTGCAGGTGAGCAGGCAGCTTGTGAGCCAGCAGGGGGTAGGACACACCAGAGCCACACGGAGCGGGGGAAGGTGGGTGGGTGGGCAGCTTGTGAGCCAGCGGGGGGGGCTCGCACTTGTGCCGTGCGGGGTGGGCAGCTGGTGAGCCGGCACGGGGAGTTGCACTGGAGCCGCGCAGAGCAAGTGGCTTGTGAGCTGGCGGGGGGTTGCGCCAGAGCCATGCTGGGCGGTGGGCACAGCATGAACCACAGCCGCTTGCAGGTAGTTTAAACGGGGCCGGGTGGGTGGGGTCAGGGTCAGATGTATAAGAGAGGAGTCTCCTACTCTGAGTTCACATACTCAGACACATTAACTTACATACGCACCTGCTGCCCTCTGCCTGGCAGAAGGGCTATATAGTCTCCACTTATTTATACAGCAGAAACCACAACTGGGCCCGGGTGTTGGACTGGCTGTGCTAGGCACCACTGCAGTACGAACAACTGGGCCCGGGTGTTGGACTGGCTGTGCTAGGCACCACTGCAGTACGAACAACTGCCGCTTCCCTTCTGCCACAGAGACGCCCCCAGACCTGACAGAAGCAGGTGATGCTGTGGCACGCAGCCCAAAGGACCAGTCTCGCAGCGCCGCCGCGCTCTTGTTCCCAAACAATCAGCCCCCGGAAAGGCCTCGCTCTCCTCTCCCCTCCCCGCAGCGCCCATGAGGGCGGGCTGGGCTCCCTGGGGACCCACCGCCTGCTCCCGGGCGGAAGGGGAGAGGACGGAGTCCGAGAGCGGGGCGGGGGGATGCGAGGGTAGGAAGGGGGTGGGCTCTGGGCAGCTGGGGAAGGAGGATTTGGGGTCTGGGGGCCCGAGAGGAACGGGGACAGTGGGATGGGAAGGGGCGGGGCGGGGCGGGATGAGGGAGAGGAGCTGGTGGGGGCCCAGGTGGGGAAGGGACAGCGGAAACGGGCGGGGCCGCGGAGCGAGCCGCCGGGGGAGCGAAGAGGCGCTGCCGGCCGGGCCGCACTCACTGTGGCGCCGCACGGCCGCCATAAGCTCCTCGCGCACGGCGGGGTCGGGGCGCTGCGGCCGCAGGCTGAGCAGGAAGCGGAGCTGGGCGATGCGCAGGTCGGGGTTCTTGGGCAGCCCCTCCTCCTCCAGGTTCTCCAGCGGCATGGCGGGGCGGGCGGGCGGCGAGCGGCCGGCGGCGGGACGCGGCGCGGTCCAGTGACTCAGCCGCCCAGAGACGGAAGCGGCGGCGGCTGCAGCTGCCGCAGCTTCCGCCTGCCCGAGCCCGAGCCCCGCCTCGCAGCGCCCCCTGCCGGCCCGCGCCACAAGGCCTCCCGCCCCGCCCCACGCCCCGCCTTCCCCAGAGCTCCGGCCCCGCCCCGGCCCGCCCCACGCCCCGCCTTCCCCAGCGCTCCGCCCCCTCCCTTCCCCGGCCCCGCCCCGCCTTCCCCAGCGCTCCGCCCCCTCCCTTCCCCGGCCCCGCCCCGCCTTCCCCAGAGCTCCAACCCCTCCCTTCCCCACCCCCGCCCCGCCTTCCCCAGAGCTCCAACCCCTCCCTTCCCCACCCCCGCCCCGCCCCGCCCCGCCCCACGCCCCGCCTTCCCCAGCGCCCCGCCCTCTCCCTGCCCCGGCCCCGGCCCCGCCCCACGCACCGCCTTCCCCAGCGCTCCGCCCCCTCCCTTACCCACGTGCCGCCTTCCCCAGCCCTGTGGCCGCCGCCATGGCTCTGGCTTCGCTTTTCCCAGGGCCCCAGACCTCTGTGCCCCCCACCATGTGCCACGCCGTGGAACACACACCCGGCAAATGCCTGGGGGGCGGCTGCCTCACGCTGAGGCATTGGGGATGGGGGCTCCACAGCTGGGGATGGGGAACGGGACCCCCTAGGAGCTTCTCTGCAGCGGGAGCTGCCGCCGCAAGGCGCGGGACGCCAGGGAGCGAGCGAGGCAGCCGCCCTGTGGTGGAGCTCACTAGCAGCAGGGGCCGCCGCTGTGGGGTGGCGCAGAGTGGGGCAGCTGCCCCCAGAGCAGCTCTACAGCAGGAGAGGGTGCGCCGAGGCGCCGGGCGCTGGGGAACAGGGCAGCTGTCCCGGGGCGGAGCTCTCTGGCTGCGGGAGCTGCCACCCCGAGGCACGGGGCACTGCGGACTTGGGCAGCTGGGGAATGGGAACCCCGCACAATATGGGACAGTTTTCCCCATTTGGGATGCCTGTGAGCCAGCCGAAATAAGGGGCTGTACTGGTAAAAATGGGACAGATCATCACCCTACACGTGGTCCATGATGCCCTCGGGGCCCCCACACTGGCACGGCACCCCAGCCATGTCCCTGGAGACTCCTGATGCGTTTTCCCATGCCCTGGAGACCTCTAACACCAGCTTCCCCTGGAGCCCTCAGAAACCCCACCTAATGCTTGCAGTGTGCCCAGAGACCCCCATGCTAACATGCTTTGCCATATCCCCTGAGGCTGTTGACACCGCCTTTATGCCCCACAACCCATGACACCAACCTCCCTCCAAGCCCTCTAGAGACCCCGACACAGACAATCCAAATGCACCCAAACCCCCTTGACACCAAGGTGTTGGGTTAGAGCACTCATTGTGCTATTCATGCTACTGAGCCCACTTGCCTGCCCTCTGGGGCTCCCCAACATCTAGTCCTGTTGGGTCAGAAGCTCTGGTATCCCCTAGGGAAGATGTACACTTGGGGTAACAGCCCCCCAGCTCAGCTCTAGGAGGACCCAGTTCAGGTACTTGGCAGCACTCACTAACAGAACCCCCAAAAGGTACCACCCCCCACCGCACCCCCAATAAATCCTTCTTACACTGTTTGTTTTACATATAGAAAACTCATGAAGATGTTCACCTCCTTTATCAATGAAAGACAGATGTGCACAGCTGTGGCTTCCCCTCACATAGCAATTGGTTACAGTGGGCTTGATAATAAGCAAAAATGTTTTCATTAAGTATATTAAATATATTTAAGTGACTGCAAGTGATACCAGATCAAAGTAAGTAACTAAGCAAAAAAGAAAACATGCTAGCTAAGCCTAATAACGTAAGAAACTCATTACATGTAAATTCTTACCCTAACAGTAGTTCTAATCATCTTTAGCCGTGTCTACACGTGCACACTACTTCGAAGTAGCGGCATTAACTTCGAAATAGCGCCCGTCACGGCTACACGCGTGGGGCGCTATTTCGAAGTTAACTTCGACGTTAGGCGGCGAGACATCGAAGTCACTAACCCCATGAGGGGATAGGAATAGCGCCCTACTTCGACGTTGAACGTCGAAGTAGGGACCATGTAGTCATTGCGCGTCCCACAACTTCGAAATAGCGGGGTCCGCCATGGCGGCCATCAGCTGGGGGGTTGAGAGATGCTCTCTCTCGAGCCCCTGCGGGGCTCTATGGTCACCGTGGGCAGCAGCCCTTAGCCCAGGGCTTCTGGCTGCTGCTGCGGCAGCTGGGGATCCATGCTGCAGGCACAGGGTCTGCAACCAGTTGTCGGCTCTGTGGATCTTGTGTTGTTTAGTGCAACTGTGTCTGGGAGGGGCCCTTTAAGGGAGCGGCTTGCTGTTGAGTCCGCCCTGTGACTCTGTCTGCAGCTGTGCCTGGCACCCTTATTTCGATGTGTGCTACTTTGGCGTGTAGACGTTCCCTCGCTGCGCCTATTTCGATGTTGGGCTGCGCAACGTCGAAGTTGAACATCGACGTTGCCAGCCCTGGAGGACGTGTAGACGTTATTCATCGAAATAGCCTATTTCGCTGTCGCTACATCGAAATAAGCTATTTCGATGTAGGCTTCATGTGTAGACGTAGCCTTTTTTTCACAAGTTTGGCAGCATCCTAAACTTGGGCTTAAACCATCCCCCTTTTCAGTCTTAGATATTTCCAGCAGGCATCTTGACAGGAAGTGGGGACTTAGAGGTGGTCTCCTGGCCTCTGACAACTCCTCTATTGTTTGGTTTCCCACCTGTATATCTATCTCCTTTTCCCAAGGCAAAGACCTGCTTCCTCAGACAGGTTTTGTGGTCTTTGCCCACAAAAGCTGATGCTCCAAAATATCTGTTAGTCTATAAGGTGCCACAGCACTTCTTGTTGTTTTTGAAGATACAGACTAACTCAGCTACTTCTCTGATACTTGTCAAGATCCAAAATGAGTCCCAGCATCAGGTGGCCAGGCCACATGTCCTGGCAGGATTTAACCAGACTTGCAGGAAAAAAAAAACCTATTCATATATTGTTGGTTTGAGTATTGAGCCAATACTTTTTCAGAATATTCTTAATGACCCTCATTAGCACATCTAGATTTATAAACAGCTTAACACTTCATATTTCTAACTTCACATACACGAAAGATACATTCATAGAAACAGAATATATACATTCAGCAGATCATAACTTTAAAATTATATATTACTTGATGTATTTTGCCTAAAGAGTCTTTGTTTTACACATGTTTATATTCATAAGCCAATTTTGTTTGGAGAATGTAACATTATCTGGAGTCACCAGATGGCACTATACATACAAATGATCATGTGTGAGTGACAATATGACCCGGTCATCTGCAAAACTAGACAATTTATCTCTGTGGTGTTCAGTGGAAGACTTGAATTTGCAAACTGATCCAGTAAAGTCGATTAATCATTTTTACATATGCGGAAAAGCTTCAGACTCAGATTACAGCCCTGTTATTCCCCTCTCTTGACTGAGGCTATTTCCAAACTGAGATTTTTTGTATTTGATAGGTTGTTACACTGACAGAATGTTATGTTTTCTCACTAGTTCCAGTTAGTATTGATTTAAGAGTCAATACTGGGTGTCAGACTGAATCAAACACTTTTTAAAAAGTTATATAAAACAGAAAAATATCATCCCATTTAATTTTTCATATGTTTGTTGATCACCTTCAGGGTAAAAGGCAGTAACTTAATACCATTTGTTTTTCATTATTTTATTGTTACCGGATAGACTCAGATGTAATATTATTTTCGTTGGATGAAACTACAAACTACTTGATGATGTTGTTGATAATATAATGAGGTCTGAGATAGCCTGAGATAAGGGTTTCTCTCTGCTTCTGTAATGTAATTACTCCATCTGAACTTTTCGGAGAGAAGTGTCAACACTGGGGAGGTTGGGCTAAAATGTTAAAAGGTATCCTAAATTATGTCTGTGTTGTGTTTCAGTATCCATTTGAGATGGAAGTAAATTTGCAAAGGTAAAAATGGAAGTTGAGCACCTTGTTCCTGAAGACAGCTAAAGAAAGTTGGGCACCTAACTGCCATTACAGGTTGACCTTCTCTAGTCCAGCACTCTCTTGTCTGGCAACATCCATGTCTGGCATGATTTTAGTTAGTCAGATGTCCATTTTTCATGGGTGTGGCCAAATTTCTTGAAATCCCATAGTTCGTTTCGAGCCAGCAGTCTTGGCTCTCAATGTTCTGTGCTGTTATTTAGCTGTAGTGCCATGGTCTTTCAAGGGGAAAAGGGGCCGTGGAAATAGAACTCCTAAATATCTTCTAAGAGCCCAGTAAGCACTAGAAAGGTTCAACCTTAGTGCCTTTGTATTTTACTTCCCATTTTATCCGAGCCTTATGATTTCCTGAATTTACGCTTCTGAAGGTTTTTCTGGAGGTCCAGCCTTGTGAAAAGGATATCCGAGTGGTTTGTTGGTTTTAAACTACATTTTCAAGTGGAATCTTTTTAAAAATTATTTAAAAATTAAATTCCAGATTAGATATCTTTATATAGCTCTTGAAAAGAATTGTTTTGTCCAAATTTTACTACTGTGTATTCCTAAAGTTTTTCTTTTATGTTGGATTTAAATTTTTTGCATGTCTGCCAATCAAAATTGTTACATCACTGATCTGTACTAAGTATTTTGAATTGAGATCTAGTTTCATTATTCCCATTGAAGCACTCACTAGTAGTTCTGTGGCATGGTATGAGTATGAGATATGTTTGTTTCAGTGTTTAAGTGGAAAATTCTCTCCCCCAATCTTGCTAGCCTGCCTATAACAAAGTGCTTTTATTTTCTTTCTTCTTGTGTTTTCAATCCTTTGATGCTGTCTGTACAGTTAAGATTGCTTTGATTCTTCATTGAGAAATCTCTGTCTGTCTTTTGCAGCAATATTTATGTCATTTGCCTGTTGACCATAGTGTTTGTTCCAGAAACTATGACAGTAATTAAAACCAAAAAGCAGTCCAGTAGCACTTTAAAGACTAACAAAATAATTTATTGGGTGATGAGCTTTCGTGGGACAGACCCACGTCTTCAGATGAGTGGGTCTGTCCCATGAAAGCTCATCACCCAATAAATTATTTTGTTAGTCTTTAAAGTGCTACTGGACTGCTTTTTGGTTTTGATAGTATATAGACTACCATGGCTATCTCTCTGTTACTATTACAGGAATTAGGTTGTGTGTGACTGGGGTTTCAGGATCCTTTGTATGTTTCTTTTGATTCTTGTCTCCAAAAATACTTTTGCGTAGTCTGTATTGTTTTTGTAGTGTGTTATTTATTGATGGTATAATTCCAAAATACACAAGGTTGGTTGGCAGTGGTCTGATAAAGACAGCTGAATTCTAAATGCATACAGACTACCTGTGCAGACACATTGACATGAGGACTTGTAATCATATGTACATGCACTCTCTCTTTTTCCCACTCAGACACTGACTTATTTCTGTTGAAGTCAATGGAACTGTTTAACAGAAATGACATTAAAAATTCCTTGTGAGTAATTGGCACAGGAACAGGTATATAGGAAATGGCAGGAAGATCAGACCAGGATTCATCAAGTTCAGTATCCAGTCTCCAAGAGTAGCCAGCATCAGATTCCTTAGAAAAAGCAACCTCGCTTGAGCCAGATACAGGATAATCTGCCTTCGAGCGCGCGCACGTACGCACGCACACACACACACACAG
Source organism: Carettochelys insculpta (assembly GCF_033958435.1). Classification (NCBI taxonomy): domain Eukaryota; kingdom Metazoa; phylum Chordata; order Testudines; family Carettochelyidae; genus Carettochelys; species Carettochelys insculpta. The sequence continues at coordinate 44,747,054 of NC_134147.1, read as the reverse complement.
AGTTAGGTCCCCTAATCCCTGTTAATTAGAGATTTATTTTCACCCCCAAAATTTGAAAGTTCATATCACTTCCAAAATGTGTATTTTGTGTGAATTATGACAGCTTTGGGTAGTCTTGTTATCCACACAAATATCTAATTCCTGTTTAATTCTTGCTAAATTTTTGGCCTCAAAAGTATTTTTATAGCAATACATTCCCAGTTCAATTGCACATTGTATGAAAGCCTTATAGGCTTGGACACCTTTTAAATTATGCTCTAACTACTGTTACCCCTTTTGAGTGGCCACCCAATAATTCTGAGTTTTGTAGGTGGATCCAGTTAGGAGAAGTTGATGAAGGAGAAGTTGATGACGGTACCTTGGTGCAGTCTTATTTATTTACAAAGAATGTCCAAAGTCCTGTTCCCCACATGAGGAAACAAACAACAGGTGCAAATCCTCTTGTAGCCAGACCAAAAAGCTCTTCCTCTACACTCTTTGAGGGTCACACCCTGTGTTTACCTAGGCTGTGTTCATAGCTTCCTTCTCCTCCAGTTCTGTGTGCTTTTCGGATTGTCTCCCTCCCTCTGGCTCCACTCTCCAGTGCCAAAATGAAGTTTTGCAAGGAGGTAGGGTAAAGAGGTGGCGGCTCTTGTTCCAAGGCTCAGCCCTGCTCACCGTTCTGAGCATTGGCACCTATAGCTCAGCCATGCCTCCATCATGACAGAGTGGCTACTGCGTCAAATTTGATTATGTGGCATTGCATACTCGCTATGTACATGGGGTTGCAGTGTCACAACAACCAGACCAATGAGACCCAAACCATAGCTGCTGTCACATGACTGCACGAAGGGCTTTCTCTCTAGACCTGCCTGAAAATGTGGGTCATACTCCTCCTTTTGTGAACTGCATGATGTGCGTGAAAGAGCTCATGCATATATCCTAGTTAGCCAATTAGTTCCACCGGTATCCACCCATGTTCATCAAAACAATACTTGATGAAGGCCTTCACCCACATCCTTCAAGTTTCTGAGTGGCCTTTCATGTGATGTTGTTGTGGACATTGATATTTCACAAAGGAATTTTGCTGTTTTTGCTGTCATAGATGGCAGACGTCATTTGTACCCGCCTGATTCAATTCAGTTCAGTGCAACCTATGACAGTAATGTTACCATGAGTGAAAGAGAACAAGATAGTTGCTTATACCTTCAGTGCAGTGTTCTATTATTTGTTGAAGCAATGCATTTTGTTTTGGCAATTACCTGTGAAAAGGTAATTCATTTCTTTTTTAATTTACATCTGTAAATATTTAGCCCACAATTTGCTAAATTTATTCATCTTTGTTCTTCCCTTACCTAGAGCTTGCTTGAAACAATAACTAGGAGGAGAAAGGCCTAATTTTCTGCCTTTGATCTTTAATGCCAAACATTAGAGAGAACTCAAGGAAGTAGTTCTTGTATCACCAATGGCTAGAAGAAGAAAATAAGGCTTTATTCGGTGGTAATAATGCTAATTTAGATTAAGCTCGCTAAACAAATACAAATATATAAATTCTTGTGTTGCAAAAATGTATCAAAAAGCATATCTGAAATGAGCAGATGGGGAAACAGGATCTGGCCTCCTAGGATGCGTCATTGTATTCAAATTATTTCACTCACTTTAGAAAGGGTATACTACTAGAAAAGGGGTAATGTAGATGCTCTGACATGGTTATTTAAATGGCTTAACATGCTGTATTTATGCAATTATATTAGTTAGTCCATTTTAAGTAGTTCTGCTGTGGTTAGTGTGAACATGGAACATATAGTTTGAGTAGAAAAGTATCCCACTATTAACCCCAGGTGATAGGAGAAAGGCAAATACTATGCGACATATTTAGTTTTCTGAATATGCAGATCTTTGTATTATCCAAAATTCAGCTAAAAACTGACATTTGTTTTATAGGTTCCTGATTTTCCTAAAGATCACTGTGTAAAACTAAGCTTTGCCTCCACTAAAAAAGGACAATACAGAGCTGCCTGTCATTTCCTGACTGTGCTGAGCATGGCTCCCAGCCAACTGCAGCTGCTGAGCACAGGGTCGCCAGCAAGTGTGTTGTTTTTCTTTTTCCTGCAAGGCCCAGTCCTGAAAATACACTCAGGAGTAGCATTAAGGACGTGTGTAGTTCCACTGACCTCATGGGGACTATAATAATCTCTATTGACAGGCTCTCTGCCTCTTTGCAATCCCACCGTAGGTCAGATTTGTCTGTTCTTGTATCTGTGTGGTCCTAAATGCACAACTAACAAGGGCAAAGTAATTGTATTTACAATTTAGTTGAAAGGATTACTAGATAGGGCACTGCTTGGTAACACTGCCAGCTGGCTCCATTCCCCTTTGGGGCGCATTTGTTTATTAAATCAAGAAGCATAACCACATTAACGTATTATGAGAGCAACAGCCAGTTATGCTACACTTTTCTCCTCATTCCCCTTCAAACAGACTTCCCACCCCCCAACTCCTTGTGAGTGCAGTTGGCAGTATAATCAAAGACACTTCAATGTGAATTTGTGCTCTCAGAGGACATTAACGCAGTTCCTAAGAAAAATCCCTTTCATCTTTTTAACTCAACCTGGACAACCCAAAAGATGAGGCCTGCCAAGTGGGATAATAAAATGGCCATACATCATCTTCTGAGGCTTACTTACGTCAGTTCAGTCATCAAAAACTGCTGCCATAATCCTTGCATTACAGTCTCAGACCCAGAACAACCACAGCAGAAGGAAGGCATTTGAGTTTTACACACTGTCCCATCTCCATTCACAAGTGGTGAAATGTGCTGGTAGCTGTCTATGCTGACAGGTACTATGGCCAATAATATGTGCTGTGGAACTGCAAGCAGGGAGCCCAATTTCCACACCAAGGCTTGGTTTTGCTTCTGCTGGCTTCCTTTTCTCTCTTCTCTCATGAGATGGCGCCCATTACTAGCCCCATCTCAGTCAAGGGAGTGTCTGGGCCATGAACACTTTCTCCAACACTGCTTTCTGGATTTTGGTAAAATAATAAAGCTACAACAACAGGGGATCTCAAGGCAGAGAGCAACTCCAAGCAGGGCAGCATTCATCAGCCATGTGGCCAAAAAGGGTGAGGCCTCTAGCACTATCAAAATTAGGAGCACAGTGTTTCTTCTGTTGTCTCCTCTCCTCTCTTGTCATCTCTCTACCTACCTTGAGACACCTGCTCCTTTGACTAGCTTTTGAACATTTTAAAAGACACTACAGCCTAACTCTTGTTTCCTGAGAGTGCAGTGTGCCAAAACTCTGAATGAGATAGACACCTGTGCATGAACACCTTAGCTCAGCAGGAGTTTATTACTCCCTTCCCTTTGTTTAGGTCTGCTGTCTCCTCCAGTGACTGCATAAGTATTTTTTTAAAAAGGTTACTCCTTTGTAAGTGAGCTGCACATATCAAAGGCAGAGTCCAGTAGCTGTTCTTCTTGCAGAACTGGTGGCATGTACAATTTTACTGAAGTCAGACAGAAAGATTCTGTATTCACATCAGTGGTAACTGAGAGGAATTTAGCCCAGTGAATGGTATACTGAGTTAAAAAGCTGGCAAGAGTTATGGGACGAAATTAATTGTGATCTTCCCTGAAAAGACAGCTAATGAAACACAGGAATAGCTCAGTGAGTGGGTTAAGACACCATTTTTAATCCTTAGTCAATCCCTCCATTTTCATCTCTTCAGCCACAGATACTGGTTTGTAGTAGGGATGGGTCAACTGCTTTGGTACAAGAAGAATTCTCCCACCCCTTTCTTTTAAATGTTTATCTGATTTTCACATCATTGATAGTCCCAAGAAGTGATCTGGACTGCACTACAATGGGAAGTGCTACACCTGCTAATTGCCACAGGTTGACAGTGTTTCAGAGCAATATTGAAGCATCATTTGACAGCTCCTACCACTTGTTTTGTTTTGTTTCTTCCCTAATGTCAGGTGAAACCATGCTATTGCTAAATGCTAGCTAAAATAATCTGGTACCACCAAATTATCACTAAGCAGCAGTTGTCAAAATGCTTAGGTAATTAAAGCCATAAGTGTGGAAGTCTAGACAGGTTGCCTGAAACCACTACAGAGATGATTTTTGCCTCTTTTTCATCTGTGTCTGTTCATTGTTCTGAAATCAAGAATGCTTGTTTCTCTTCATAGATTATCTGTGAATATTCCCACTTGTGCAATGTCAGACTCTGAATCTCGGGATCTTTAGGGTACTGCTGCCCCTTAGAGTTAGCAAACAACATCCTGCAGCACTCCTTGTTTAGAGCTTAGATTATAACATTGCCACATGACCTCAGCCAACTACATTCCATCCTTCGCAAACCCAGCTGTGGATGTAAGGGCCTTCCATGTAAGCGTGTAGTGACTTAATTTCTAGTGTATCAGGTACTTAGATAGTTAGCAAATATTAGGTAATTTACATGATTTGATATTTAGTTTATTTTGGGCCTGGAGTCCTCAGAGCTTTCAGTCACAGCAGGTCCAATCTCCAAGGAATCAGATAAGCTAGGGAGATTTATGTGATATGCATCGTGGGCTTTCACAAGCCTATGGAGAGTATAGCCTGGGCTAAGGGCATTCCTCATATCACTGCTTGGTACACAGAGCTTCCATACCCCAGGCCCACACAGACAGGCTGTAGAGGTGTTCCGCACCAGCAGCCTTATGGTTCTGGTTGCTGGAACCAGAGTCAGGTTAGGCAGCTGTCTCCGTCAAAGGCCAGAGCAGGCTATCTTGGGCTTCAAAGTCAGGGTGAGTCCCGAGGTCAAAATAGATAGATCAGATACCATGGCAACAGTATAGAGCCCAAATCTAACAGGGACTAAAACCTCATTGGCACTCAGAGGATCAACTTTAAGAAGTGAGCCGGCCAGTGCTAGAATTCCACCCAGTTCCATGGCTGATTTTTCACTTATTATGAGCCTATTGATGTGGATCCATCATTGGTGCTGATTGCTCTGCAACTAGCAACAAAATTGTTGGCATTCTGGATGACATCTCAAAAGGGAGGAAGAAATGTCATTATAGGTATGTCTGTAATGCAATCCAAGGGGTGATTACAATGCAGGGGGGCATAACTTTGCCTGGCCTAGCACTGCTAACCATAGCAATGTAAATGTACTGGTCTAGGCTTCAATGCAGGCTGTGCAAGTCCTCCCAGAACCATGGCTGTTTATTTGCATTGCCAAAGCCTATACCACTCTTTTTCACAGTGCTCGTGTATTTATGCCTACCTAAGCTGCAGTCACAGCACAGGTTGCAATTGAAATGTACCGTCTGAGATTAGAGACTCTGTGGCTGAGATTTCTACCATGAGCTCCTTGATGCTGAGAGCTCCTGCTGCTCTTTTCTGTCCCAACATCTGTGCTTTGTGCCAATGTCAGAAAGAATATTGGAGCATCACTTTCTGCAATCAGGACTTTCTGCAAGCACGGCATCTGTTGCCTTTGCATTTCAAATGCATAAAGTGTACATACCAGGGATTAATTGTATTGTTTCAGCTATTGTGGAGTCTGATGTTATGTTTAAGATTCATTTGTACAGAATCACATTCAGTCTGCCATTTCTTCTCTCACATGCCAGGTATGTTTTCTCAGATGGGTTGAAACCAAGCTGCAATGCTGGAACAGTTTGTTTCAATTTCAAGGTAGCTCCAACTTGATTTTGCAAATGATGAAACCTGAGTCATTCATTCTTTATGCTTCAGTTCCCTGCTATACTCTGTTGTATGTGACACTATGATCTGTCCTAGATATAGACTGCCTACCAAATTAATATATATCTCTGTATCTTTTTCAAACCTGGATGTGTGGGGAGGGGATGTTTTACACAAAGTTTATCTGAATATGCCTTCTAGAAGATTGTCATCTGTTTAATAACCGATTATTGTTGACATTTTATGATCTGTGGAACTTCTCACATCCAAAAATAATAACCTTTGTGTTTGCTAAATTAAAGATATAGAACCAAACTCTCTGCTCTTGCAGCTTCATTATCTCAGTAGCATTAAGCAAGCAGAATGTTTATTCCACATTATTAAGTCTAAGGATATCCCCAAAAGACCTTGTTTTGAGATTTTTTTCCAGCTCAAGAGTAACTTAAATTTTTTAGAGGCTGGATGAATTCGTCTGTCATTGAGTGCCCATTCCCTGCATCTTGTGTTGCTAAGTTAATTGAATCAGTCAGATGTTTGTTCCCTTTTAATCAGCCTAGTTTTGGTTTGGAAACTTTAAAAAAAAATTAGTTAGCTGTTTTCAAATCAACAAGTCCTCTCCTGTTATTTCAAAATGATGCACTGATATATAACTTTTCACATAGTTCTAATGGTATGTTTTGTTAAACCTTTTAGTCTGTTACTCAGTATAGACTAGTAAATGGCCATTTCAAGGGATTTATTATCATGGGAACAAAAGAAACCAGTAGTCATGTAGTACTTTAAAGACTAACAGAATAATTTATTAGGTGATAAACTTTCATGGGGCAGACTCACTTCCTTAGATCTGGAGATATCAGATATCCTACTGCCCACTGGGGTTCTGCCTGCAGACCCCTGTCCAGCCTCTTTCCCTGTGTGCCTCTTGCACACTGGGGTGCTGGAGCTTGCCTGTCCTACTCCTCTCCCTGTCTTCCAGTACTTACAGAGTGGCACAAATTGTCCCATTTTTGCTCTGTCCCTGCTCCTTCACCTCCCTGCCAGAGCTGGAACATTGTGAACAGCTGATTCGTGGCTTTCCAGCCCTGGAAAGGAAGGGAAGGAGGGGGATGGAGTACAAATCAGCAGATTCATGGTGCTCTGAAACTGCTGGGCGTGACCAGGAGTAGGAAGTGTGGGGCATCAGTTCCCTACTGCACAAGAGCCTTGTGGGGGAGGGGCAGAAAGGGGGTCTGTGACTGCAGGTGGAGCCCCAATCCCAGTCAGGACTTTGTCAAGCTATTTAAAAACCTCTAGGGATGGAGATTGCACCACCTGCCTAGGTAACACTTTCCAGTACTTCACAACGCTGCCAGTGAAATACCTTTTCCTAATATTCAACCTAGATGTCACCTAATGCAACTTGAGACCATTGCTCCTTGTTCTGTCATTCGTCACTGCTGAGAACAGCCTTTCTAAATCCTCTTTGGAACCTCCCTTCAGCTACTTAAAGGCTTCTATCAAATCCCCCCTCACTCTACTGTTTTGCAAACTAAACAAGCCCAAATCCCTCAACCTCTCCTCATAGATCATGTGCTCGAGCCCCCTAATAATTTTCATTGCTCTCCCCTGGACCCTCTCTAATGTATCCACATCCTTTCTGTAGTTAGGGACCAAAATTGAACGCAATGTTCCAGATCTGGCCTCACCAGTGCTGAATAAAGAGACATAATCACTTCTCTAGATGTGCTGGAAATGCTCCTTGTAATGCACCCTAATATGCTGTTAGCTTTCTTGGCTACAAGGGCACATTTTTGACTCAGATCCAGCTTCTCATCCACTGTAATACCAAGGTCCTTTTCTGCTGAATTGCTGTTTAGCCAGTCAGTCCCCAGCCTGTAAAAGTGCTTGGGATTCTTTTGTTCCAAGTGCAATACTCTGCACTTGTCCTTGTTGAACTTCATCAGATTTCTTTTGGCTCCATCCTCCCATTTGTCTGAGTCACTTTGGACCCTAGCCCTGCCCTCTGCTGAATCTACTTCTCCCCCAGCTTAGTGTTATTGCAAACATGCTGAGGGTGCAATCCATCCCTCATCAAGGTCATTAATAAAGATGTTGAACAAAACCGGCCCTAGAACTGATCCTTGGGGTATTCCACTTGAAACCAACTACCCACCAGACATCAAACTGTTGATCATTACCCATTGATCACCACCATTTAGATAATTTTACTTTTCAGATATTATGTGCCAGAGCTTCCTCATTCCATCTGAGATTCTAGTTACAATTCTGTGGACTCGCATCTGAACTGTGAGAACCAAGCCACCCCGTAGTTGTAGGATTCTAAGGAAATGTTAGGTTGCAAGTCAGAATGTCTGGAGGACATTTTAGCTTCTCCTTCCTCCTATAGTACAGATTTACTTCCAGAAAATGGACTGTCTACTCAAAGTGTAAATGGCTGACTGTTGGTGGGGGACACATATTGTTTGTATGTATGAAAAAAAAAAATCTGGGCCCAATTTTTTTAGTGTATTTAGGTGTTGCTGCACTCAATGTTGCAACATCTAATTGCTTTAGGAGCCTAAATCTCTCAGAAATAATGTAGGTACTTTAGAGTCTGAGCACAGCAACACCTAAATACCTCACAAATCCAACATATATTGAAGTCAGTAGAACTGTCTTCATTGGCTTTGGTGGACTTTGGATATTGGGCCTGATTCCCTGCTATAGTTGCAGATCTCAGAGCAACCTCTAGAACATCTCTAGAATGAAGTAAATTAGAATGTTGCATGAGTAAAATTGAGAACATCAGACTCATTATTTTCTTAAATAATTCACAGTGTGCAAAAACACATGACTCTTCATTAACACTTGTCCTCCCCAGCTGTGTGCCTGTATGTTATATCTTTTTAATTAGGTAATTTGTACAGTACACTTTTGCCAAATCATGTTCTTATTGTACGCTGTTCCTTTTGGACTTTTCTGTTGATTCTGATTACTACAACATCGATTGCATTAAAATGTTCCTTTACTGTATAATTAACTTTATCTGCTTTGCTACAATGACTCTGACTGTTAATTACATGCACTCCAGCTCTTTCACTGCATTTCTAAGACTTTAAAAAGTGCTGATTACCCTTGTCCTGCCTATGGCCAAACTGGAAGATTTTCACATGTGTACAATTATATCTTTTTTCCTTTCAACATCCTTACTGTAATTTGGATATTGATTATACCATGTGCAATGTGATCTTTAAGTAAACCATCTGTTTGAAATTCATTGGCTTTTCCATTGTTACATGAGTTGGAGGCATAATAATGGCTTGAATCACCAGGTTGCTAAATTATCAGTTTTACTGATAAAGCTTTTCACCAAGATGTCTGAAATGGAGAATGTGATTTGTGTAATATTTCAGGATTTTTGTCCCTTCTTTTGGGATTTTCCAGTTCCAGATTTTACATGCCTGTCTCTGCTCTGATCCCTTGGAGCATGTAAACCACATTTGCCCTCCGAATATTTTTTTCCCCCACAGTACGCTTTTTGATGCTAGATATAATTGAAAATGTTGGACCATATTTCCAGGTCTCTGCAACCAGGTTTCCTTTTGTGCTCAGGGATGTGGAGGGTTTAATTTGTTTCACTACTCTCTTTGCAAAGAGTAAGCCCTTCTCGCATCATGTAATGAGAAGGGCTCCCAGCAGAAAAAGTGTTGCATAAACTCTCCTTAGGCCTGATCCCTTCTCAAATCATACACACATACACACATACGCTCACACTAGTCTCCTGAGGAAATGGTGCCAACTGTGCTGCAATATTAGTATAATGTTGTCTTTTAAAACAAGCACCGTGTTGTTGTATTTCAGAACATCGTATTGCAATAGGTGGGCATCAGGCTTACCCTAAAGGTTAGTGAACTCCAGCTCTGCTCACTGCCACGAAATGGATATGTACCTGGAAAGCAATTTCATAATACCTACTGTTTTGCATGCAACATTAAGTTAAAACTGAGTCACGTCAGGTGCCTTGGGCTTCACTGACTGAGCAATGAGGGGTTTGCAGGTTGTAAGTGTTGTTTTTGATTATGACTGTATGTAAGGACCTACATTTCTCAAACCTGGACCCTAGCTTCCCAAGAAGCCCTCCTACGCAGGGATATTGTACCCAAGACTATTGGAAGTGAAGGACTATCAGAACTCTGACTCCTCCCAGAGGCGTCTCCCAAGAGGATCCTGATTGTGGATATGACCAGGAAGCCCAGTGGGTGAGGAAGGCGACTGCACAGGGGCCATTACTTCACCACTCCGTGCAGCTTCTGAAGGATGGGGGAGGAGGCAGAGGGGCCAGAGCTGTGCTCCAGGTGGTGTGAAGGTCAGACTGCCCTTGGCTCCACCCCATCTGCTCGAGCCTCTGCCCCTTCCAGGGACATTGAGCCACTCCCTCTTCCCCCCCGCCCTGAGCCTGGGTCCACAGTGGCTGTCAATCCTGTCAATGACCAGCCTTGCCAATTGGTCCAACCACACTATTTAAGCTAGCAGTAACCACAGGAAGTTACCTGAGTGACAGAGAGACTTCCCGATGGGCTGCTGCCTTGGACCTGACTCTTCCTTGATCCACGATTCTTTTTGTGCTAACCCCTGGCTGAGTTCCTGGATTACTTTACATATTTCCTTTTTGCTGGCTAGAATTTCTGCTTAGCTATAGTCATTTTCTCTTGATTAGATTCTTTCTTTCAAGCTCCCTGTTAATTCCCCACCCACTTTCGCAACTTTGATTACCCATAAACCTAAATATTAATATGGCCCTTGTTGCTGGCATTCCCTGTGCAAAGTGGTTTAAGTTTCGAGAACTAATTCATATTTATGTTGCATTTTTTTGTTCCCATTCCTGATACTTTCCTGTTGATATTCAACATTCAGTTCTTGTCTCATTGATTTCCACCTCCTGGTTGTTCCAGATGATAGCTTGTTCCCATTGATTTTGAAGTAGCCATGATTGTCCCAAACACGCATTTTTATTTTCACTTTGTAGCCTGAAGCCTTTGTATCTTGGGCTCAGTCTACATTTCTTTTTGTCATTGTAGCTAGGTATTCTGAGTGCACCCTTCTCTACATTTTATGAGAGAGCGCCAGCCAGAGGAGGTATACTGAAGCACACATGAAGTCTGCACACGGATTAGGGGAAGATCTGAAAGCTTTCATAGCACTACATGCTCTTGCTCATCTGAATAATTTTTAGAACGAGGTTAGACGTCCCTGGAGATCCTGTGTATTGCCATGCTACCAGCTCACTCGCTCCAGTAAAAATCAATAAAATTGGAGATAACCTCTGCACCTCTGAATTCCTTCTTAAATTGGTCACATGTCCGATTAGGCTCAATGCTTATTTTCTTATTGGCCGTATCATGCAAAAAATTGGCTTTTATATTTCAACATCTTTTTGTTATTTCCTCATCTCCTCTTCCCCTTCTCCCACACGCTCCATTCCACCCTGGCTTGCTCACAGTGCTTCCTTCAAGTGCTGAGTGTTGATCCTTTGATAAATTATCTTTTTCCATTCTGGCACATATCATTCCTGGCTGTTTTCCCCCTACACCAAACCCTGCCAACTTGTAAAACCTCTTCCGCTTTACCATGCTTGTGTTGTTTTTCCTTTAGTTGACTACTCTTTCCCCATTTTTCCATATGCTGGTTCCTTTCATTCTAATCTACTCCCTCTTTTTTTCCTAGCTTCCTGTCCTGAATCCTCTTACATGTAATCTAAAACACACTATATGTGTGAATAAAGGTCCAGAGAAGTATTTGCTCTGGCTCTTAACAGCCTCTAGCAATGCCAATGAATTCTGATGACAGAAGGGATTCTTAAACCTGCAGTGAAGTGAACCTTTTCCGTAAATCCTCAGATTGGAGCCTTTCTCACAAACTGTAGTAGCTGTGATTGTCTATTTCAAACCATACATTTTAATCAGATTCTCTAGGGTGAATTCAGAGCAAATTCAGAGCTGTGGTGAAACAGAACTAGGTTTGTAAGGGATAGATTTTTGTTGTAATGCTGATTTCACCACACATACTCAGACTGACAATGAAAAGATATTATTCCATCAGCAATAAGCAAAATAAGCAAAGTAAGCCAAATGCTTTTAAAGAACTCATTAGAATCAAAATTCAGTGATTTAGGCTTCAGAGCTAGACTAGCATATAACATATAGCATAACAAGGGTTTTTAAAGAATCTGTAAACTCTGTGGTCAGACCCTATTATTGAATTGCTAATATATTATCTATTCCTAGGAAAGAGGAAAAGAAGTGGTCTAGGAAACTACAGGCCTCTTAGTTTATGCTGAGCTTTATGCAGTCTTAGAACAAATTTTGAAAAAGAAAACAGTTAAGGAAATATAGGTAAGTGGTAGTTGGCATAAAATACAACATGGTTTCACAAAAGGTAGATCATGGCAGCCCAAGTTGATCTCTTTATTTGAGAAAAGAATTTAAGGGAATGAAGTAAATCCAATCTACCTGGATTTTAGTCAGGCATTTGATACAGTTTCACATAGGAAACTATTGGTTACACTACAGAAAATGGGGATTAGTATGAGAAATAAATGTTGGGTAAGGAACAGGTTAAAAGGGAGATTAAAAAAGATTATACTGAAAGGTGAACTGGTAGGCTTGAGGGAGCTGTTAGTGGAGATACTCAGGGCTTGGTTTTGGAGCCAATCTTATTTAACAATTTTTAATGACCTTGGCACAAAAAAAGTCAATAAAGTGCAAATAAATTTTTGTATGACATAATGTGGCGAGGTACAGTCAGTTCCGAGAAGGACCGGTATGTCATACAAGACGATCTGGAAGACCTTGAAAACTGGAGTAACAAAAATGGGATGACAAGAATAAACGGATAATAAATGGGATTAATAATAGTGCAAAGTAGAAGATCAAACACTTAGGCCATGCCTACATGCCCCTGGAGGCACTGCTACTAGCACTGCTATGCTAATGAGGTTTCTAGATATTGCAAATGATTCTCCATTTGCATACTTATGCGGCTTATTAGCACAGCTGTGCAAGATTTCACTTTCTGCAGAGGGGGCTGAGAGCAGTAAAAAAGCCATGTAGACATGCCTCTGCCAGGTAACCCTGCCTCTGTTGCCAGTCCCTTATCCCGGAAAAAATTCAGCCCCCTCTGCCAAGAGTGAAATCTTGCATGGTTATGCTAATTAGCCGTGCGAGTATGCAAATGGAGAACCGTTTGCAATACCTAGAAACCTTATTAGCATAGTGCTGCCCGCCCCAGCGCTATGCCCCAGGGACATGTAGACATGGCCTTGGAGACTAAAAACTAGAATTTTTGTGATAAGCTGGGAACTTATCAGTTGGCTGCAACAGAGAAGGAGAAAGACTTAGGTGTGTTGGTTGATTGTAGGATGAGTATGACTCGCCCATGTAATATGGCCATGGGAAAGGCTAACACAATCCTAGGAGTCATCAGGCAAGGTGTTTCTGGTAGAGGTTGGGAAGTGTTATTTCCATTAGAAAAGGCACTGAAAAGAAACCTCTGGCTTGTTTAGCCTAACCAAACAAAGGAGAAGGTGATGCATGGGAGGGGCACAAAGCGTCACATCCAACCCCCGGGTGCCAGGACAGGGGCCATATTCATCAGGGAACCACAGCAGCCAAAGGAGCAGTATGCACATCTGCTGGGTGGGACAGCTTCTCCATTGCTGCTGTTCTGCCCTCAGCCTTTCCGCACAGCTGCCTGTCCTGGGGTCTGTAGCTACCTGCTGGGGACCAGGGTGGAGGAGGGGCTGGGGACAGTACAGCTGTGCCAGATGAGGTGCCAGCATGGGCCCCACCTTCTGCTCTATTTGCAGCTGTGATCCACAAAAGCCCTGTGGTTCAGACATCTCTGGTGCAGTAGGAAGAGGACAGAGACAAAGGCCCTGCCCCAGGTGTAGCCAGACAGAACCCGCTCCTTTTCTCTACTCCATCTTGTCTCTCCTTGGTGCTTCAGAGCACAAAAGGGTTAAAAGAAGCAGCTCAGCCCTGGAATGCCCGAGAGCGCAGATGTGCTCATCTCAGCCACAGTCTTGAAGCTCCAGAGCAGAGACAATGGGCTAATAAACAGCTGAGCCTCGGGCTGCGCTTGGCTAATTACCATCAGTTGATTCGCCTGCACAAACATCTCAGCCGTAGGAAAGATCTCCGACCCATAAGGAAAGAATGCCCTAAAATTATCTCCACCTCACAGGTGCGAACTAAGCCCTTGAACTCCCTGTGACAACCAGTGTCTCAGGCAAGTTGATTCAATTGGCACCCTTTTAGATAAGGAAGAAGTGTACGTGATCCAATGGGTATAAAGAAGGGCCTGGCAGACCCCCTAATTGAGCTCCAGTTACCTCTATCTGCGGGTCAGGAGGGTCTTTGCCTCCCGAGGTCCTCGTTATTTATTGCTTCTTCCCAAAGGATTGACTGAAAACGCTGGCCACCTCACGTTGGTAATACAGGGGTGAGAATAAGACCTGTTGAGTGTATTGCTTTCCTTTTGTTTTCTTTGTGCACATTCAATAATAGATCTATGAATTGTTACACGCTAGCTATTGGCAACTAAAGAACAAAGTGTAAACCTTGTAATCTTTGTAACAAAGTATAAATCTTGTAAGCTTGCAACAAAGTATATATATATATATATATCTTGCAATCTTGTAGCCATAAGAGTTAAGTCTCCTTAGTCAATAAATAAGTAACTGGTTAAGCTGTAACCTGACTCTCCCTGTTGCTGTGCAAGCCAAACACAACACAAGGAACCCAGCTGCTTTTCAGCTGCAATTAGCCTGGTCATTGGTAAGAGAGTGCTAAGAGCTGAGCACTGAGTCCTGCTGCCTCCACGGAGCAGGCTCTCTCAGGCACCCATCAGCCACCATGGCTGCCCGCTGCGAAGGGACATTCTTGTCCTAGCAGTTAAAGACTCAGATGAAAGTAAGGGCATAGGTGGTATCTTACCCGACCGTCGGCTAACACCAGGCAATATGGGATGGATCACTGGGAGAGTGCAGGTGCCCAAGGCTGGGGACAGGACTGGGAGGAGTCACGTGGAGGGTCACAGTTGGAAGCCATGTGCCCCCTTTAGCTGGCTGTCCCCGTTTGTGTCCCTCCAATGAGTCTCCCATTCCCTATAGATATTGGTGAGAGCAATACCAGGGAGGGAGAAAAGTTATTTAAGGTAAGTGCCAATGTTGACACAAGAACAAAGGGGCATAAACTGGCCATCAACCACTTTAGGCTTGAAATTAGACAAAGATTTGTAATTATCAGAGGAATGACATTAAGTAACAACCTTTCAACGAGAGCAGGGAAACAAAAATCTTAACTGGCTTCAAGACTGAACTTGATACATTTATGGAAGGGATGGTCTCATGAGACTGCCTACAATTGCACGTAGCTGATCGGAGACTGCTTATAGCAAATGTCCCCCGTGGCCAGGAAAGGGACATGAGAGGCGGAGTACTGTGAGTTATTATTGCAGAGGATTCTTTCCTGATGTACGGACGTTGAACCTTGCTGAAATGCTCAGGGTCAAACTGACTGCCACATTTGGATCAGGATGGGCCGCCCCCCTGTTCAGATTGGCAGAGACCCTGATTTTTTTTCCTTTCCTCTGCAGCATGAGACACTAAGCCATTTGATGATTTAATTTAGTGTAAACAATGGATTTTCTGTAACTTGAGTCTTTAAATCATAATTTGAAGACTTCAGTAACTCAGCCAGAGGTTTATGGTCTATTACAGGAGTGGGTGGTGATATGGTCTGCAGTGTGTAGGTCAGACTAGATGACCATGATGATCCCTTCTGGGCCATCATTTCAAAATTGTTTTTTTTTTTTTTTTTCAGGGGAGGAGGGAGACAGCTTTAACCATGACCCCAGGGGCTGTTTAGACGCTTGAAAACTCCAGGGCTGGGTCTATGCTAGAGAGTTTTGTCGACAGAAGGGAAGCATTCTGTTGACAGATTCTTGAAAGAACTCTGCATTTGCCTCGACAGTTTTTTCCCTCAAAAAATTGAGGCATATCAATGTGTCGACCGAAGTGCAGCGTAGCCATGTCTGTCACCAGAGAAGGCTTCCAGTTGCCAGGCAGCCTTCTTTGCAGAGCTGCCATTCCACTTTCTGGCACCAGAGGACAGTGCAGTCTGGCCATTTTCTGTTGATAGAGCAAGTTGCGTGCAGATGCAATTTGTTGACAGACGTTCTGTCGAGATTATTCTGTCGACAGATGCTTCTAGTGTAGCCATAACCTAGCTGTCTGGCGGATAATTTAACAGTTAGCTAACAGGAGCCCTGCCTCTAATGCTGATATAAAAAAAAGACCCACTCAGCTCTAGTATTAATATGTTCTGACATTTTGTGTCAAGTCACTTAGATTTCAGATTTGAATGTATGTTCCTACTTTGTTAATAACTCTGTGAAGAGAGAGGGTATAAGAACTCCTGGTCTGTTTCTCAGCTGTGGGAAGGAAGTGGGGCCTAGTGGGTTACAGCCAGGGCACATACATCTTGGTTCTATGTAAAAACATCAGTATGGCCATACTGGGTCAGACCAATGAACCATCTAGCCCAGTATCCTGTCTTCTGACAATAGCCAATGCCAGATGCTTCAGAAGGAATGAACACAACAGGCAATCACTGAATGACTCATCCCATCACCCATTCCCAGCTTCTGGCAAACAGAGGCGAGGAACATGTAGAACATGGTGTTGACTCTTTGCCCATCCTGGCTAACAGCCATTGAGAGGCCTATTCTCCATGAACTTCTCCATTCTTTTTTTAACCGGTCTTGGCTTTCGCAACATCCTCTGACAGAGTTGCACAGTTTGACTGTGAAGAAATGCCCTCTTTTGTTTGTTTTAAATCTGCTGCCTCTTAATTTTATTGAGTGACTCCTAGTTCTTGTGTTGTTTGAATGACCAAATAACACTTCCTTATTCAAATTTTCCACATAATTCATACTTGCATAGACCTCTGTCATATCTCCTCTTTAATCATCTCTTTTCCAAATTGAAAATTCATGGTCTTCTTAAGCTCTTCTCTTATGGAATGTGTTCAGTATTTCTAATAAAACTTCTCTAACTACCTTTCTCTGTCCCTTTTCCAAATCCAATACATCTTTTCTGATGTGGGATGATCAAATTTACACACACTATTTGAGATGTGGGTGTACCATAGATTTATACAGAATCAATATGATGTTTTCTGTCTTATATATCCTCTCACAATAAGTCTCAATATTTTATTAGTTTTTTTTTTTTAAGTCACTAGAAATGGAGCGGATATTTTCAGACACTATCCACTATGACTCCAAGATCTCTTTATGGATGAGTTCGGTTAATTTAGATCCTATCACTTTGCATGTATATTTGAAATTATATTTTGCCATGGGAATTACTTTGCATTTCTGAATATTAAATTTTATCTGTCATTGTGTTGCCCGATCACCCAGTTTTATGACATCCCTTTGTCACTCTTAGCAGTCTGCTTTGAACTTAACTATCTTAAATAAATTTTGTGTCATTTACAAATTTTGCCATCTTACAGTTTAACCTGTTTTTCCAGATTATTTATGAATGTGTTGAGCAGCACTGGTCCCAGTACAGACCTTGGGGGATGCCACTATTTGCTTCTCTCCAATCACAATAAGTGAACACAAGAATGGCCATACTGGGTCAGACCAAAGGTCCATCTGGGCCCACTTTTCTTTCTTTTGGCAGTGGCCAGTGCCAGATGCCCCAAAGGGAATGAACAGAGCAGGCAATCGTCAAGTTTAACAGGGTTCCAAAAAGAACTAGATTACTTCCTCGAGGTTAGATCCATCAATAGGTATTAGCCAGGATAGGTGGGAATGGTGCCCTGTCCTCTGTTTGTTAGAGGCTGGAACGGGTGTCAGGAGAGGGATCGTTTTTGTGATTCCATGTTCTGTTCTCTCCGTCTGGGGCACCTGGCATTGGCCTCTGTGGGAAGACAGGATGCTGGGCTAGATGGACCTTTGGTCTGTCTGGTATGGCGATCCTTATGTTCTAAGTGATCCACTGCCTATCACCAGGCCCGTTCCTAGGTGTCGGGAGGGACCGAAGGCATGGGGCAACCTCCTCCACTGTGCCCCAGGAGCTGGGCTCAGGGGTCCCCCTCCACAAGCCCCGCCCCAGTGATTCCTGTACTCCACTCTTTACCCCAAGCCCCACCCCTTTTCCATCCCCACCCTGCTCCTGCCCTACCTCTTGACAGCAGCACCCACCCCCAAGCAGCACAAACTGGGGGATTAGTGGGATGCCTGACATGTGGCTTCAGCCAGGGCCATCCCCCACTCACTGTGGTAGTGGGAGCTGGAGCAACCTGGTGGCTGGCTGTGCTCTGCCCAGCTGTCCTCTCTCAGCCCGTTCTGCTCTGCAGCATGAAAGAATTGAAGAACCCAGGAAAAATGAGGGCACCTCTGGAAGAGACAGTGCATATACTTTAATCTCGTAAGTAATGACAAATGTCCCTTCTGCATTTTCAGACACTGGCTTTGAATGCTGATTCGCCTAAATGTGAAGCAACCTGCCCCACCACCCAACCTTTGCAACAAATCAACTGACTCATGGGCTCATAGGAGCACAACGAGACCCACAGATGCCATTTAGAGCAGTAACTCAACAGTGAGTGTCACCACTTTGTGAAGAAACGAGCCCTTCAAAACTCCTTGAACATTTATTCCTTCTTCTGATTGTTCCACGTTAGGCAGAATAAGGAGAAAAGTTTTATAACCTTTGTGGAAGAATTTGTCTTTCTAAATGAAAACAAATTGTGACTTTCATAAGACCTAGGACTGGGCTGCTTTAAGACCCTTTCACCCTTGTTGTATTCTATGCTAAGTGTGGTATCTTAGGCAGGCCCTCTATATGGAGGGGGGGGGGAGGCAAAGAGGGCAATTGCCCTGAGGCCTGGTGATTCAAAGAGGCCAGTGGCTCCCACCGCTACTGCAACAGCGCAGGTGACTGGAGCCCTAGACCCTTTTAAATTGCTGCCAGAGCACAGCTCTGCAGAGTTTGCGTGGCTCTGAGAGCAGGATTGGATGGGGAGGCAGTACTGCCGTTCAGGCAGCACTGAGGATTGGCTGTCCTGGCTCCTCCCCTTCTGTCTGAACACTTACCCCTTCTGGCGGTACGGAGCTGGGCCCCACATACATCTTGCCCAGGGGCCTATGGAAGCTGCCAGCCCCCAGTCCCAGGACACGTAAAATAGCAGACATTTCCAAGGAGGGCCAAACAATGGAAAGGGCTGGGATGCAATGTAGGGGAAGGCCTGGGTTGCTTGGAGTCAGTGGTCCTTCATGGATGAAGCAGAACGAGAACTTTGCAGTGTCTGTTAGAAAGCCTTTCCTTTCCTGCAGGAAGCAAAGTTTATTTTATCAATGGGGAGTGTTTTGTTCTCAGGTTAGCAAAATTGTTATGCCATCTTTGTACTTTCTTAGCAAGACAGTTGTTTGGTAGAAACTTGGACACAGTCACCTGCGTCTGATTTGTTAGGAACAGCAGAAAGATGTGACAACTGTTGTGTCACATGAAACTGCCCAACTTACAACGGGCATCATTCATAAAGGCACCTCAGTATTGCCTGGCAGATACTTCTGTACTAGATGTGGACTGGTCCCAGCACAAGATACACACCAGATGTATTCACCACAGGATGACTTAATGCTCTGCCTGGCATGGCCAATTCATTTCAATATGAATTTTATATATTACAGCAGCCAGTCACTGAGCAGTATGATACATTTACTCTTCTAGTATGTTACCTTTACTGTGCTACAGCCTATATTCGCAATGGGGCACATTAATGAGTACAATGTAGTTATATTGCAGCCCACTGTATCTCAAGCACACATTGACTGTTGCTCAGATTCCAGCTGTGTCTGGCTATGCAAAGCAGTAGATTAGGGACCAGCCACCTATGTCGCAGGGTCAGCTTTCTTCACCACCAATACCGGCAGCATCCATCAGCCGTGTTTGGACGATAAGCCTGGCATTCGTGCATCCCTGTATAGGCCTTTTATTAGAAAACTAATGTATGTGGAGTCTCTCTAACTGTTTTCATCACAGAAATGAGCGCAGTCCCTGCCGAGCTGGAGCACCTTAGCGACACGCCTCTGGTGCATGAGTAACTGTTGTTACCAGCTAGTGGATACAGAACTTGCTGCTAACAGAACATTAAGGAGTTCTTCTTCAGTGCCCTGGTTCCTACTCTGTATCTAGCACAAAAGGACAATGCTGTAGTCACAGCTGCTCGCAAGGTGAGATGTACATGCAATAGTTTGCCTGTGGCACATGGATTTGTTACAAAGCTTCCTAGATAATGGCAGAGGTCATTTGTCTTCTTCCCAGTTGGAAGGATCCCATTAGAATTTACTGGACTGGACAGAACGTCTGACTATGTAAAAGCAATACATATCTTTGAGGAAGTAGGAAGGAATTATTTTTTGATTTGTCAGTTATCTGCAGAGCGGATTTTTTTTAATAAGCTCACAAAGCTCTCTTAAAAGAAAAGCAATTTTTCCCTCTGAAATATTTTCATTTCATAACTGTGTGCAATGTCTAACAGCCGTAAAGTCCTTTGCATGAAAGTGTAGCTGAGATGGTTCAAAAAAGATGAAGTGAGCAGGGCTGGGGTTAAAAAAAAAACAACCCTCTGCCAAATTTGTTGTGTGCACAGAGAGATTGTGTGGACATCGTGTTCTGTCTGAACTTCAGCAACAGATAATAATTATATATGGTCAAAGTGTCTTTTAGACTGGAACAAACAGAGAGAAGTCTCGACAGAGTTGAAAGAAATCTCAAATATTTCTGCTTGTCTGCAGAACAGCTGGTGAATTCTCATCTATGAATCTAATTAAGTGTGTTCCATGCCACAAACACTTTGAATTCTATTTTTGAGGTGCAGAATGTCTCTCTAAAACGTATCCTGGAGCATATTGCTTTCATACGTCTAATCCCACTGCAGGGCTTTTCTTCTGTAGCAAAATGAAATTACAGTTACAGGCTAAGCTCAAAACTCACCCAAGTAAATAATATTGATTGGTGTCTCGGTATCAACAAAGTGTAATGAATTAATAATTGCTGAATTGAATATCATTGGACCATGGCTCCTCTTCAACCTTTCAATAACGCTGAGAGCCAAACCCCAACCTTAAGACCCCATTTTCTAAATTTTCTTGGTCTAGACTACAGAGTGTGTCATGGGCAATGCTGATCATAAGACTGCCCTGCCACATCCCAGTTCCTAAAGAAAAGAAATTAGGAGCAATGCAGACAATGGAACTTCAGTGGTCCAGGTGAAGCTAGAACCCAGGAGAAGACCTCTTTCACCAGAAGGATGTTTAGAGCGGTCAGATGGATCACACTGGATCTTGACTTGTGAAGGGAGTTTCACAGACATTAAAAGCTCAAATAATAGGGTGAGGAAGGTATCCTAGGCAAAGGCAAACATATCAGACCAGGGTGTGGTTAAAATAAGCTAGAGGTGGCTGTTGGGAAAGATATGCCCTCCACCAATAAAAGCTCTGAGTGTTATAGCTTAGGAGGTTTCTAAAGTGTGGGTGTGCTGGTTTCTCAATTGCCCCATTTTTTTTGTCAGTGGAACTTTAATGGATATGAGTATTTCATCAAGTTGCTGGACCTATACAACCTGGCTTGTTTAATTCTTTCCACGTGGGCTTCCAGGAACAATAGAGTATATCACTGTTGTTTTCAACAGGCAAGATTTCCACTTGGTTGCTTTTATTTTATTTATGTATTTATTTTGCATGCACAGCACTCCCTTCCAGCCCCCCGGCTGTGCATTGATTTCAGCTTGCATTACACATGAGACTGCTAAGCCCTTGTGGGCAGTCTTCACATTTCAGGGGACCACTTCACATTCTACCACCGAAGCAGGTTTTACATCATGTATTTAATCAGCAGGAACAGCAGCTTAGCTTTATATATTTCAGTGCCTCACTTTAGCCGTGTCTGAAAGCATTGGCTAGTATCTGTCTCACTGTAGGAGACAGGCAGTTATCTAGTTTGGATTTGAATTTCATTTTCACTTTGTTCCCATGTCAGGCTAGCCCAGGAGGCCGGCATATAATGTCAAGTGACAGCAGTGATTCTATTTGCAGGTCATTTGAAGTTTCTTCTTGCCTAGATTTTACTTGGTGCTCATTTCATGGCAGGGTATTTTATACTTGAACAAACTGAAAATGATCCTTACTATTGGGTAAGGGTCCAAAACAGGGCCTTCTCCTGTTTTTAAACTCAAAAATGGACCCTTTCTTTCTTCTATACCCCTCTTTTTAAGAGCTTTGTCTGTTGCACTGCACCACTGGGGTCACAGACTTCAAAATGACCAGGATCAGCTCTTTTGTACACAGCTGGGCTGTGTGTCTTTTTGGCCTCTCTCTGGGCTCCTTTTCCACCGACATATGTAAAACCAGCTGAAGTAACAGTGGTGAAAGCAGGACAGCATCACAACGTGCTAGAACATGGAAAATCTATGGAAACTTGGTGCTGGGGCACAGTTATCTAAAGAAATGCTTGTGTGGTGCATATGCATATGGATGAGTGATGTGGCAAATTCGTTAAGAGACATATAAACATATTTCACGCTGGCCCGTTCAGCAAAAACCAGTTTTAGTAAAGCGCAGACTATCGTTTTGCTCCTTACAGATTTTTTCTGTGGAGTGCTGGGTTTTATTTCTCCCCTGGAAAGGACTCCTGTGCTCTACTACAGTGAAAGTGTTGAACAGTTCTAATGACGTATTAGACTCCACAGACCAGCTAGCTAAGGAGTTCTTAGACCTTGTGCAAACTTATCTTTTCCCACGCCAGCCATTTGTGTGAAAGTGGGCTCCTTAGCATAGCTGGTATGATAGCCTTTTCTGTAACCACCCTCTGAAACAGACTTCTTGTGTTTCCTCGTTTTAATGACAGTGCATCTCTTTTCAAAACCCACTGCCTTGCCTATACCTCCCAGTCTGGGTCTCATTCTGGAGTCGTTAACCTCTGGGAAGTTATGTGGGAAACCATTTGTAGTGCAGCTGTTCCTCAGAATTGAGTTGCATTGTAAACACATGGTTAAAATCATGACTGGTATGGAGAAAGTGAATAAAGAAGAGTTTATTTACCCCTTCCCATAACAGAAGAGCTAGTGGTCACCAAATGAAATTAATAGGCAGCAGGTTTAAAACAAACAAAGGCAGTACTTTTTCACACAATACGGTCACCTATGAAACCATCTGACAGAGGATGCTGGGGAGGGCCAGATCTATAACAGGGTTAAAAAAAGAACTAGGTAAGTTCATGCAGGTTAGGTTCATCAATGTCTGTTAGCCAGGATGGGCAGGGATGGCGTTCCTAGCCTCTGTTTGTCCGAAGCTGGGAATGGGGAACATGGAATGGATCACCTGACGATTGCCAGTTCTGTTCATTCTCTCTGATGCACCTGGCATTGGCCAGGGTCAGAAGACAGGATGCTGGGTTAGGCGGACTTTTGGATTGACTCAATATCAATCTGTTTTCTTTCTTATAGAATATATGGTCATACAAAGTATTCGCTTCTTCCACCCCACCATCAGGGGCATCAGTAAATATCACACACAACAGATTTTTTGACATTTCTTCTAACAATTTTCCAGCAGCGTGAAATTTGCTTGAAGAGGTCAGTGATGTGAAAGCAGGGCTCAGAATTGGAATGCAAATATGTTAACCCTAAAACCTAGGAACAGCAGCTGCCTACGAGGCCCATATGACATGAGCATCTTATATCCCAGAGGCTGTTGAAAATTTGTGAAGGGTTTTGACCCTATTGAGTGCTCATTTAAAGCCCCATTGACGAAAGCGGACCATCTTGTAGTGTGAGGTTTTCCCTGAACTTTCAGAATCAGGGCCTGAACTTCTCCGTCAGTTAGCCCTGCTTGGTTAGCTCAGCAAAGCAGCTCAGTAATTTGTATGTGAAACATAGGATTTTGAGGTATAGATGTAATATATGACTGGACAATCTTCAGGAATTACGAAGAATGTGATTGCTGACCCTCAAAAGACAGCCAGAAGTGGTGAAGCTCTATCTCAAGACGTTGTTCAATGGGAATCTGATTACCACTGTGTGAGCCCAGCGCTGAATCTTTGGCCTAGCAGCATAAGCCAGGTTTCTGAAACGTTTCTCTGAAGTAAAGCGTTTCCTGGCAGATACTTCCGTACCAGTTATGGACCGGTCACAGAGCAAGACACAAACAACCGTGTAACAAATTCCATCCAAATAGGTTTCTTGATCTGAGCAAAGCCAGTGCCATTGGAAACTGTCTGACATTTGTTTGAATAATAAAAGGCGAGTTTGCTCCATCCCATTTTGTGTTCACCTTGGTTGAAATCCAGCCATTGCCACTGGCCAGCACAAGGCCTGTCAGTCAACCTCCCAGAAGAGCTCTCTCTGCAAATAATCAACGTATACCTTGTTAAGGGGTGTGCTTACCCTGTACTGGGCCGGTGGTAATTAGTGCCTGGAAGGCAGAGGGAGTCCTGCCCCCGTCAGTACTGAGCATGCCCCAACTGCTGGGGCAGTATAAGGAGGAGCAGATCAGCTCAACCTGGGCAGGCAGCTGGAGAGCAAATTCCTGCTGTAGGAGCTCCTGAGGCAAGCCAGGCAGAGAAGGGAGCCAGAGACCTGTGAAACCACATTGGACCTCCAGAGCCAGGAGAGCCAGGGAGAGAGACAGGTGCTGCAGAGACCGAGGACTCCAGAGATGGGTGAAACAACCACATGCTGGAGCTGGTAAGAAGTAACCCAGGGAGAGTGTGTGAGTGGCTCCCACCTGGGAGCTCAAAATATTGTGGTGGGATTCCTCACTGGGTAGCGTTCTACTGCCCCACTGATAGGGCGCTGGGTCAGAACCTGGTGGAGTCGGTCGGGTATGGTCCCCCTACCACGGTTGCTGGCCAATACCCTTTGACTTTACTCAGTAACTACGGTGGCTGTGAAAGTGTAGGGCCATAGTAAGGACCTGAGCGGTGATCACAACCTGCTAACCTTTCCCGCACAGGGCAGGGGTGCCTACACCGTGACATACCAGAACAGAAGAGCTGGTAGAAACAGAACATTTCCATGAAGGGGAAATTTGAGCATTCACACCACAAACCTGGGCTGAAGAGTTATACAACCAAGAAACAGAAGCGATATCAAATAACCGATCTATCCGCTCAGAAGTAACTAACTTTTTGGAATGCTGGAGATTCTGCATGCTCGACAGATAGCTCATACTGTTACTACAACAAGAGCTATTCACTATGGCAGGTTTTAAAAGCAACATTTAACAAAGGTCCATTCTTCCTCCACACCCTTTCTTTTTTGTGCCCAAAATTTCAATAAAAATCTGATCAGATGTTTGAAAATCAAAATATTTTAGCTTGTTCCATTATTCACCAGTACTAGCTGGTGAATCATTTTCAATATCAAATGTGTTCACCCAAATCTGGAATTGCTCAAATACAAGCTGCAACTAAGCAGAAAAAAAATCTCCTGAATTACTTTCTAAGAATTATTTGCTTTGCTCCATGAGTTACAAAGAAGCAGTGTACAACGCATGCATGTATTTGAAAATGAGGGGTCCTATGCAAAGCTCACTGAAGTCAGTAGAATGACTCCCATTGACTTCAGTGGGTTTGGATCAGACCCATGGTTCTGAAGTCAGTGGAAGTCATGGCTAATGGCAGGTCCCTTGCTTTTTTAATTCTGTGTGTGAAGCCATCCATAGTACCTCTCTGGCCTGGTCTACACTAGGGAACAAAGTTGATCCCAGGTACACAAATCTAGCTACCCCATTAGTGTAGCTAGAATTGGCATACCAGAACTGATTTCTGACCTAGTGTAGATTGGGGGTCTTCAGGCTCACACCAACATCCCTTACTCCACATGATCGTGTGGAGGACCAGGGTCGACGGCTGAGCCCAGAGAGATTGATTTTGCCTCATCTTCACACATGTGGCAAAGTTGAACTCCAGAAGATCAATCACAACATGGCGACCCTCTCATGAGTACAGACCTACCCTCTGATGCAATTATTTAGATCACTTGTGCATGTATAAAACCAACATTGTCAGCAGGTGAGACTGAACCACTGACCTTAGGGGCTAAATCCAGGTATCTCCACCCTCACGCAAAAAGCTCTCTGCATCCCAATTAAGGCTGAAGAGCAGATGTCATGCTCTCTGTGGCTGGGTTACACATGAACATCCCTTTTATTAGCCAGAAGAAGTGACTTCTTCTCATTTTCCTTGTATGTGCTTTGGAAAATACACTTGATGTAGCAGAGGACTGAGAAATAACGTCTGAGATGTTGTTACCTTTTAAAAGCACAGGATGTTTTAGATTCTTAGCAATAATGGTAACAATTGTAGTGCCTGGGACAGTTCTGCTGCCTCTTGTAAATTTCCCATGCGTTATACTGTTGCCTACTTGGAGATGACCAAGGCAGAAGCTCTGTTATAACAGCTATTTGTGGCTGTACACTAGGAAAGTGCAGTTTCTTCTGAGTGATGATAAACGTTGCATCTGTTCGAGTTGCCATGGTGATGCCAAGGCTGATTATAAGCTAGGTTAACCACCTCAGTCCTTTTCAGAGTGCAGCAGAATCCTGCAGATCAGTGCTCATCTATCTTTGGTAATACATGTTGCACAGACCATCCCCCTGACAGTGAAAATGGGCCTGCAAAATAGACAGTATTGCAGTTTGGCCAGGTTATTGGAGAATAGTGAAATCAGGGCACGTATGAATTATTGGGGCTCACTGAAGTATTAGAAATGTGACAAATTGCAATAAAAAGCCCTATGGATGAGCGATTGCAAATGGAGAGGATCACAAAAGGGGAAATCAGATACTCCGAACACCTTCCCCAGTGCCAAATATACTGATGGATCCTCATCTGATCTGGTCCCGTAGTTCCATTTGAACTGATTAATAGTCTTTGTCAGTTAATGCTCTGAACTGCTGTGTGTTTCCAGTCAAAAGGTGATACGCACTTCTGGGGATCATATCACAGCACCGAACAACCTATTGTTTCCAAATGCAGCATGTACAGTGTTACCTTAAATACAGCAGTCTCATAAATTAGCTAAGAAATGTACTCTGCTGTGTTTGGCAGCAGGTGGTTTTCTTTTAGGTAACAGCTATTCTGTCATTACTAACTAAACATATATGTGATAAAAAGGCAACAGGGTTGACACTCAACTAATCTATTCTTAGATTTGGCATTTGCTTAGGTGGGTTTCACCACATTGTAGCTGCCTTGCCACGTGTGCCATTTCCCAGACACGCAGATTTTTCACTGCTAATAAATTCTGATTCTCATTTAAAACTCAAAACTCCTGTGCAGCCTTCCTGCCTGGCGCTCTGATATAAAACTACCTTTCTTATTCCCAGGGCTGCTGCACCATAGCAGCATTTGGTCTATGGAATGGAACCTGGTATGTGTTGTATATTTAGTCTTTCCACTCAGTTTTATCTGGCTTTGTTCAACTTTGTCTCCAGAGATGAGGATGCTCAGTGCTTGTCAGAATCAGACCTTTGGTGAATGTGTATCCCTAAGTTCTGGGAGTTTTGTTAAGTCCCATTGGACTCTCTGTGGCTGCCACCAAAGGGTCCACATGGGTCTGGCTGGAAAAATCTGAAACAAAGGCGCTCTCCCTCAGATTGTGAATTTAGTGTAGCTCTTCTGGATTTCCGTCATTTGACTAAAGGTCAAGGACACTCTTCTCTTTTGAGGACTGTAATGGAAACAATGTTACCAGCTATGGAAATGGGGACAGGTGAACAGCCGAGAGATTGGACAGTGAGTCAGAGGAGATACCAAGCTAATTATGGAAAAGAAAATGTGGAGAAAAGTAGGTGAAAATCCCACAGGAGATCGTGTCCTCTTTGAATTTCTTCAAGAAGTTTGAATGCTCTTTGTTCTTCTTGAGCTAATTTGTGTCTGAGAGTATGAGATGGGTGGGGGGGGGGGAGGGAGGGCGGGGGACCTGATGTAGGAAATCCACAGGTAAGAAGAGGAAAATAAGTAAATTAAGGTTGCCTAGCTCTCAAAACAGCTGGAAATGAATTGACTGTTCATCTGTCACCATATCTTTAAGCCCCACTCTTGAGAAAGTGAGGTGGGTGACCTTGACAGCTTAGGCCAGTGATGAGCAACCTGTGGCCTGTGGCCCCACCTGCTGTCCCTCCCAGCCCCACACCTCTCCCATACTGGAGCACTAGAGCCCTATACTTCCTACTCCCCGCCCCCTAACTCCTCCTCCATCCTTCCAGAGCTGGAATGCCACAAATCAGCTGATGAGTGGCCATTTCAGACTGCAGTTTACCCTGAAGTAAGGGACTAGATGGTGACTGAGGCAAGGTGGGCATTGGGGTTTGGGACTACCTGATATAAGCATGGGTGGAGAACAGAAGGCAAGTAACAGCAGGTGAGACACCGGCTAAAAGAGGGCACTCAAGAGGCAGAAGAGTTAATTCCCAAGTGACGATCAGGAGGCATTGCAGTGGTGAGTCATGCCCAGTTACAAGCAGCTGTTGATGGAGACTGCACCATGACCTTTAGGAGCTAGTTTTCTGGACCATATGTTGGGTTTGGGGACCTGTCCTGAATCATTTGACTTGCCTGGTGTTGTTCCCTTGCAGGGTGTCTTTTCTTGCCTCTGCTCTGCAGGTAAGTGGACAGGCTTTGGCTGTGACCTTCCTGGCCATACACTGCTGCATGCCAGAAAATGGCCAGTGTTGGTCCTTAGCTTGAAGAAGTGATGCTTAAGGCCACATGAGAGCAATGAAGTCTGTTCATGAGTGAATGGGCCATGCAGTACAGCAATTGGTTTGGCTATCAGAGCTATTGGAAGAAATCACATCGGGGTGGAATTAGATCTTCAGCTTTTTGCTGGAGGCTAACCCACTGGAGACCGGGGAGATGCTTGAAGAGGTAGAAAAAATGATAGCAAAAGCAGGAGATGTCAGCCTGCCTTAGAGACTTTGATTTTTCTAGGACTATTTAACCAAACTCTCCTGTGGCATGTTACTCCACATTGATCCAGTATTACTATGCTGCTCCCCTGGAGATTAATGGATATAGACTTTCTCCTTAATGGATGTAGCCCCTCCCATTTCTTAACAATTCTTTACTTAAGATGTGGCTCGTTACTAATGAGAGTCACTCAGTGTTCCCTCTACTTTTTTCCATTCAAGGACAGAATACATTTTATGTTCACCAAGGCAGGTGCAGAGGTGCACCACCAATAGAAATACAGGCTGCTGGCGTTCTGCTAATCAACCAGGCTGCACCTAAATCTCTCCTGGGGGACTGCCCAAGTGCTCAGTTTATAGAGAACACTGGCGCTAGTGTGTGTGTGCGTGTCTTAATTATTGCCGCTTCTTGGAGTAATAGGTGGGAAGGGAATCCTTCCATGTTTAGGGCAGGAGCTGGCTTCTCGTTTGAAAACAGCTTTTGTTGTGTTCCCCCTTCTCATATAAATCACAGCCTGTGAAATACAGAAAGTTAAAAGCAGAAGGAAAAAGGGAGCTACAGTAGTGCCATTCAGGGCCTCGGTGTTGTTCTTCTGGCAGTGAAGGTAAAGAAAAGGCTCTCTGTTCTTCACTGGCTCCAGGCCAGCCCCCACTTGAGATGCTTGGTGTTGCATCAGGCCTCCTGGGGATTCTCCCCGCTTCTACTTCACCACCCAATTCTGGCTCCTAGCCTGGTGGTCAGGGAAGATGGACCACTGGATCACTTGGGCTACGTCTACACCACAAAATAACTGCGGAGTTGCTTACTTCAAAGCAGAGTGTCTACACTCAAAAGCAGCCCTCCCTTACTTCAAGGTAGGCTCCCTGTACTGCGAAGTGAAGCATCTACGCACCAATAGCCCCTACTTCAAAGTAAGGGGCCAGGAAATGATGGAGGCAGAGGTCACATGGCCAACAAGCCCTTCCGGGCTCGCAGACAGCTGGCTCCTTAAAGGGCTTCTCCCAGCATGTGCTTAAGGCTGCCAGGCTGCACACAGCAGGGCAGACCGTATGCCAAGGAGCAGAGCTGCACGCAACGCCTGCTCAGATGCTCCCCAAGGAGGACCTGCTCAGCACCATGGCCAGCCTGCCAGGAACTTCAGAATGACCCAGCAGACATTCGAGGAGCTCTGCCGCTGGCTTGCCCCAGTCCTCCAGCACCAGGACACCCAGAAGCGGCCAGCGCTTCCAGGGCAGAAGAGGGTGGCCATCGCGCTGTGGAGGTTGGCCACCCCTGACAGCCACTGGTACATCAACCACCAAGTCTGAGTCAGCAAGACTGCTGTCGGAGAGAAGCCTGGCCCCCACCACAGACCCACCCTGGGGAGGGGGCTACTGGGCAAGGGGAAGGGGGACCCTGGTGAGGAGTGGGGAAAGGGAAGGGGGTCCCTGGTGGGGAGGAGGGAAGGGGGAAAGGGTGAGGGAGAGGTGGCCCTGGTGGGGAGGGGGCAAAGGGAAGCGGGGCCACCAGGTCTGGTGTTCATGGATGTGTCTTCCTCCCCCCCACGCAGGTTGTCTGAGCCATCAACATGGTGCTCCTGCAATGTGTCATCACCCTTGGGGACCTGGACACCACCCTTGCTGGGTTCTCAGAGCTGGGGTTCCCGACTTGTTTTGGAGCCCTCGACAGAGTGCACATCATGATCCAGGCCCTGGACCACAGTGGGGGCATCTACATTAACAGGAAGGGGTAACACTCAGTGTTACTCCAGGCCCTGGTGGATGCAAGGGGCCATTTCCTGCATGTGTGTGTGGGGTGGCCAGGCAGGGCCCATGACACCCAGTTGTTCCAGAATTCGGGGCTGGGATGCCAGCTGCAGGAGGGCATGTATGTTCCCCGTCGGGAACTCCCACTCAGGGACATCATGATGCCCCCCCCCTGCAGTGTGGCTGACTCCACGTACCCACGGTATCCATGGCTCATGCAGCCCTATACTGGACACACCACCATGGCCCAGGACACCTTAACAGCTGCCTCAACCACACCAGGGGCACAGTAGAGCAGGCGTTTGGGAGGCTTGAAGGGGAAGTTTCGCAGCCTCCCAAACATCCCTGTGGTGGTCGCCACATGCTGTGCTCTCAGTCTTGTGGAGGGTAGCCAGGAGCCCTTCGTCCAGGCCTGGGCTGCGGACTTGGGGGCCAGGTATGAACAGCCGCCGGCTGTCCCATGCCGCCAGGCACAGAGGGATGGGGGTCAGGGTCTGGGAAGCCCTAGTGCCAGGCCTTTGCCCAAGGCTGGCCCTGACCCTCCCAGCCACACTCTGCACCACAGACCCCCCCCATCCCTCTCATTCCCCCACCAAACGCACCCCATCCTGCTGCCACCCACCACCACTCTCCCACCATGCGCCAGGGACTCGGGGTTAGGGTGGGAACAACAGACATGTCTGTTGGGGAATAAATATATTGGAGCAAACAAAACAGAACATGTCGAACTATGTACAGTGCACGGGAGGACTCTTTCCACAGAGGAGAGGAGGGGGTCTGGGGGTGGAGGCTTGAACTTGGAGGGGGTTAGGATGGAAGAGGGCTGAATTGCCCAGAGGCATGGAGGGCTGGGAACTGTAGTGGCTGCGGCTGCCTCTACCACCCTGGGTCCAGGGACCCATGCAGGGCTGCAACAGGGCGAGGACCACGGGGAGATAGGGGTGAGGTGGGGGTTGCCACGGGCTTGGCCTCTGCAGGGTGTGCAGAGGGGCCACTGTGGCTGGGCCAAGTGCACCCGCCCCAGCCAGGAGCCACTGAGCTAGCTCAATGCACATGGCTGGGGACAAGTCCACCATGTGCTGGGTGCCTTTGGGGGGGCACCTTTGGGGGTGGTGGCTGCTGGAGGGGCGGCTGTGTGTGGGGTGGCTGCAGACCGGGCTGGCGAGGGGGCAGGAGGTTGGGCGAGCCGAGTGACCAAGGCCTGATCCAGGGTGTCCAGGTTGCCAGCCAGCCACACCAACATCTCCCGCTCCATTGCTAGCCAGCCCCGGAGCATGCCGGCCGTCTCCTGCATCGCCACCTGCTTGGCAGCCGCCTCCTCGTCCTCCAGCGCCGTCTTGGTGTGGCCCAGCCACAGCCACGTGGGGATGCTGGCTGGGGTGTTGGGACAGCCGCCCAATCCCCTCTGGCTGCGGCCTGTTCAACTGGGCTGTGGCAGCTGCCTTATGACGGACTTGTGCTGAAGGTGACACGGGGACAGCCCATGAGTGCTAGGTCCCAAACCCGGGGGCCAGGGCCCCCACTCTGCTTGTCCCCCTGGCTCCACTGCTGTCCAATGGCCTGTGGGCCCCGTGGGTGCCGACGGGCTCCTGCTTGGTGAGGGTCGGGCCTTGATCGGTGCCCCCCGTCTTTCCCTGGGTGTGTGGACTGTGGGGCTGTTCCTGGGGGGGTTGCCCATCCCCAGGCTCTGTGACATCCTATTCACCCTGTACCTACCGGCTACAACCTCCAGGAGCTCGGGCAAGGCTCAGGTGGACAAGGCGCAACTGGGTGTCCCGGAGGGGAGGGCAATGATGAGGGTCCCATCACTGGAGCTCTCGTCATCGCCCTCAGTCTTGCTAGGCTGGTCCCCACAAGGGGGGCTGGTGGTGCTGGAGGGGCCCGCCTCCTCGTCAGTGTCCGTGGGAGGGGGAGGGGGGCCAGCAGTATCCACCAGGTGCTCCGGGGCAGCCACCTCCCTCAGCCCCAGGAGCCCATGCGGCTCCCTGTAGTGGGGGCAGTGCGCACGCCATGCCCCCGACCGGCTGGCAGCGTGACGGACTTTGCAATAGGCCTGCCTCAGCTCCTTCACCCTGATCCAGGCGCTGCTCCCGGCGCGGTCGGGGTGGCCTAGGCCAGCGAGCCCGCTGGGCAGCCTGTCATAGGTCTCTGCGTTCTGCTGCTGTGCGCTGGTTTGGCAAAGTACCTCCTCCTCCCTTCATAGAGCGAGGAGGTGCTTCAGCTGCCTCAGTCCAGGAGGGTCCCCCCCTGGCACGCCCCTTGCCCAGGAGCTGCCAGCCCTCAGACTCCTTTTCTGGGCCCTCCGGGGAGACAGGAGGCTCCTGTCGTGTTGCCATGTTGGCCAGACAGTGCGGGCGCTAGCTGGAGCCTTGAGCAAGGCAGTTCGAGTGGGAGCTCATGCTGCCCCTACTTGTGGCATGCTCTCAGCTTCCTACCTGGGGTTGCTGGGGAGCTGGTTCCTGTCAGGTGGCTGGCAGGGAGCACAGAGCTCTGCCTGGGCTGGCCAGAGTGTCTTAGCACTCCAGGAGGGCTGCCACCACAGTGGGCGGATCCCTTTCTTTGAAGTCGTGAGTGCAGAACGTCTACGCCCCCCCCGGGAATGGAGTAGTGACTTCGAAGTTAGCCTCCCTTACTTGGAAGTTAACCTTGAAGGAAAGAAAAGTGTGTGTAGATGCTCTGCTGGCTACTTCGAAGTAGCCCCTTACTGAGAAGTTAACTTCAAAGTTATTTTGTAGTATAGAGGCAGCCTTGATGCTTATCTGTTCTGTTCATTCCCTGTGAAGCACCTGGCAGTGGCCACTGTTGGAAGACAGGCCCCTGGGCTAGGTGGACCTTTGGTCAGAGTCAATATGGCTGGAACACTCTCATGTCCCAGCAATCGGTATCTGATGGTGTGGCCTTTTGGAGTCATGAGCAAGATGGGGGTGAATCGGAGCATTCCCAAACCTATGCCAGTCAGTCCCAGAGCTGCGGGGGCATAAAGGTAGCTTAAATTTACCCTCTCCCATGCCACCAGTCTTTCAGTTGTGCATCAAAGTCAGCTCAGGTGGTCTAGGATTCAGTCTGTGCACCAGTGTGCAATCCTGATTAAAGAAATAAACCTTAATCCAAATAGGCAGCCTTTTTATTTGTGTTTAAATAACGCTTGCAACTTCAAATGCTTTAAAGCCTCCAGAGTTCTGAGCTGAATGAAAAACAGCAGCCGCTCCTGAGCCTGTTTTCTGCTGTACATTCTGCTGAAAGAAATCTTTACCTGCCTCTTCAGCTGGAAAATCAATTCTCAAGGCATTTCTTTAGCAAAGTTTTTGGCTTCTCTGGCAATAGCTGAGTGACAAATCTCCTCTTGGAGTGTTCTAGATGCTTTGCAAGTTATTCAACATGGTGTTTGAGTGACTAGGATGATTAAATGGAAATCCTGCTGCTGACAAGACTTGCTTGATATAAACCACACAATCAGATTTGGGATTGCTAATGAGCGCTCTCCACTTTTAACCTGCTTGTGTCACACCAGAGTTGTTCTGGCTGTGTAATCTTTCATAAAGATGGGTCCAGGTCACATGG
Source organism: Carettochelys insculpta (assembly GCF_033958435.1). Taxonomy (NCBI): domain Eukaryota; kingdom Metazoa; phylum Chordata; order Testudines; family Carettochelyidae; genus Carettochelys; species Carettochelys insculpta. Next base: position 44,713,047 of record NC_134147.1, on the reverse strand, counting down.
AAGAAAAATAGTTTCTATGAGCAATGGACCTTTTACTTTTACAGTGAACAAAACCTCAGCTCTGAAGAGATTTAATGCACACAGTCACCACAGCATGGTATTCTCTCTGGGGCGGACAAACGTTCAGATGGAGGTCTTTACAACTGGAAAATTTCCCTTGGTTTAGCTGTTCAGCTCTTGCAAAAACCCCTGTGCATTTCATCTCTCTGGGTTTCGCTCACTGCTTCAGAGCCTTGTCACTGGTTCCTACTTAGCTCTCTATTTTCTTTGCCTGATCTTTAGTTAATTTCATTCTTCAGCTTAGTTTCTTGCAATTCGAGTAGTTTAACAATGTCACCAGTGTCCATGCAGGGACCGATATGCTGCCTTTTTCATGATGAAAGTCATTTTCATCTACCTGGGATTTATTGTCGTGTTTCTCAACAATTAATTCTCCCAAGTAGTTTTGCAATATTGACTCATCCAGAAATGGGAGGCAGAAGTTGGTGAGTTCAGCTGTGCATTTTTCCTCCATCTTGCATCTTGTTGCCGAGTCCTGCCATACTTTTAATTTGCTTGGACACTGGAGGAAACCTGAGCTGTGATCTCAAGAATTGGGCCCCAGCATGTTTAGGACTTCTTCAAAATGGTGGTTATTTGACTTTCCAAAGGGATTTTTGTGCCTGCACGCTGGATGTTCGTCTTTTGCACAACATGAACCGTGTACTATGGTTACACAGTGGTTCAACCATCACATTTCTTAAGGACAGTGTTTTCTGTACAACACACATAATCATGCAGTGCTGCTCTCTGGTGAGCTTCTCCTGAGTCAGAAGGATGTGCAGACCGTGCAAGATGTTGGAAGAAGTTTAATAGGAGTTTGATTTAGGCTTGTCCGATCAGATCCTCAGCAGCTGTGAACAGGTGTAGTGTCATTGGCTTCAGCACTCTACTAACTGATACCAGCTTAGGATCAGGCCTGTATCCTGGAGCTGCTGTAATGATGATGATAATACCTAACGTCTATAAAGGCCCTGTCATGATTAGAGCTCAAAGCACTTTACAAAACTGAGGTGGGGGGGGCAGTATCATTATTCCCATTTTACAGGTGGGGAAATTGAGGCACAGGCAGCGAAGTGACTTGCTCAAGGTCACCAGCAGGCAGTGGAAGAACTAGGAATCGACAACTGGTCTCCTGCAACCCAGTTCAATGCTCTGCCCACCAGGCTTTACTGACACCCACAGATGAAAAGATGGTGCAGTCATCTTTATAATGTAAGCAGGACCTTTTAAATTTGCTTTCCCTTTCTTTCATTTCTTTGGACTCTTTTAAAGAACCAAATGAAGTAAAAATATGTCATATGAAGTGCATGGGACAGTGTGGCCTTCACTAGCCTGAAAACAAGCTCTTCCTCAAAGTAGTTTGTTGTTACATCTCACTTTCAGGTTAGCCTCCCGTGATTCAGTAATTAAAGCCCCATAGCAAGTGGTGCTGAATGCTGCTCCTTGTTTGCAAGTCCTGCAGCCACTGTATATGAGACTTCCTGTCCTGCTGGTGTACCTTTGGCAGTAAAGTGCTACGGTGATAAATATGCAATGAACTCCTTGCTCCAAGCAAAACCCTGAGCCCTCACAGATGAGACACTTAGAGAAGCAAGTTGGGTGAGAACAATGAAGAGTCCTGTAGCATCACAGGGACTAAAGGATTTCTCAGTGTATGGCCAGGAAGGTGACAGCCAAAGCCTGTCCTCTGCTTGAAGTCTGGTACAATTAACAGATGATCAGGTCAGGCCTAGTAATAAACTCACGTTAGCCAAATAATTCTAACTGTGACGCAAACGCGTGGGAACGTAAGTGTAAGAAAAAACGTAGACTTTGTACAAAGCAGCTAAAGAATGTGGCTGGGTTCTGAAATCCCCTGGCCCGACAGTATTTCCAGAGGCATTCAAGCAATGTGCATTGCACCAAACCCATCCATGCATAGCTTCCGCGGTTCCCTGTGCTTCTGACAGGCCTGTTACTTGTGCTCAGAGCTTTGCCCTCAGTGTTTCAGAAGGGGCATAGGCTTCTCTCAGGCTCTGGAGAACGGTACATTTGACTTCAGATGATTTAAGGGAAACAGCAATCACTGCTAAGTTACAAGCTAAGGAGCTGGTTGGGGGACCTGGCTGGATGACCGGCAAGCAGGTGACACTTTTGAAAAAGCAAGATGGTGCCTTGTCTGTGCATGTTATGTGGGTAACTTTCTTTCTCCCCTCACCTGATGCCAAAAACAGGTACCTCCAAGCTTGTTGCAGACTTGTCCAGGAAGAGCACCAGGACTGCTTCTGCCTTGTACCCCAGTGGCACAAACTCACACCAAAGAAGGTAGGGAGGAATGTGGAGAGTTGGCCAGATCCCAAGAGGGTGGCACAGTGCCGTCCAGAGAGATGTAACAGCATGCCCTCTCATAGGCGGTGGGCTGAACCGCTGCTTAAGGAGGCAAACTCCCCTGCCCACACGCAATCCCTTTTCTGTCCAGGCCCCACCTTCTCCCCACCACCCCATCCCTCCCCACTCTCGCCCTCTTCTCTCCACTCACCTGTTGCAGCCAAGTCCTGAATCCAAACGTAGCAAATGACATTTGGAAAAAAAGCCCACTTTTCTAAAATTTCTTTCTAAATAAAATGGAGAATGTTTTCCACTGCATGCCAGATTCTAAGGCTGGAGATGCAGGGATGCTTAATTAAAAGCCCTGAATTTGGAAATAAAAATTGTCAGTCACACGGGTTTGTTGATAAACCCTGAAGTTTGTCAGAGATTTATTTGCAAAAAACTTGATAGCAAGGGCAAGTCAGTTGCTCTGCTGAATACAACATTAAATATCATGGCGCAGCCCTTCTCTGGTTTACATGTTCTTCATCACTATCGCTAAGCTGATTTTATGTGTTACATATACTCTGAAGCCTTCGTAAGCTAGCAGATCCATTTCGCGGGGAGAGAAGTGGGAGGTGAGGTAAGGAAGTGTCAAAGTTAGACTCCTCACAATTTGTCAGACCACTCTGTTTATTAGCAAAGCTGCTCTGCTAATACATTCAGAAAAAGGTGAGCCCCCCACCTTGGGCTCAGGTCTCTCAATTTATACAGACAAAAGAAGGCAAGTTAATAAACAAAGAAAAACCAGACACACACCCACCCCACGTAGCCCCTGAGACCAGTCATGTATCTTCATTTGCATATCACCTTCAGCAGTCTTCTGTTTATGACTCTCTGGTTACCTTAATTAGTTACCGTCTAGCACCTACTGCTCTGGTTCCTGCTTTCCCAGGCACACCTGGCTTCATCCAAACCCACCCGACATTCCTACACACAGCATCAACGTAACTTCCCCTTCTTGAGCTCAGATGCAATATTGTATCATAGTGCCAAGTATCGGAGGGGTAGCCGTGTTAGTCTGGATCTGTAACAGGCAACGAAGGGTCCTGTGGCACCTTATAGACTGACAGAAAAGTTTTGAGCATGAGCTTTCGTGAACACAGTCTGTGCTCATGAAAGCTCATGCTCAAAACTTTTCTGTTAGTCTATAAGGTGCCACAGGACCCTTTGTTATTGTACCATAGTGTGATTTTTACAATGTAACTCTTATACTGCCACAGAAGCCATCAGTCTGCAAGCTGCAACCACCTGCCGTGGGACCCTTCAGGAGTGGTCAGAATAGGGAAGAGAAGAGCAGAGGGGTTGAGTGCTAAGTCTCAGGAGAGGCATTTCCTCTCTGCCACTGACATCTACCACCCGTGTGCCCTCTCTCACTGCCTGCACCCCTGGGATGTCTAATGGCAGGTTACCTCCTGGAACTTTCCCAGCAGTCACTGCTGCTCTGTACCGCCTCTTCCCCGAGGTGAGCTATCAATGGTGCACTCTGGTTTTCAATAAGAGCTGTTATGTTTTCCTCCCAGCACACATGACTGAGCCTGCAATGACATGTCTGAGGAGATTTCCTCAGTTAATTCTGAGCTTGAGTTCACAAATGAACTTTTGTGCAAATCACCTCATTTCCAAAGTCCAGTCCGAGTCCCCAGACTGACCGCATGCACTGAAAAATTTGCAGGGATATAAGCATAGCTCAAAGCCAGTTTGGGCCAGGTTTTGACAGAGCTTTGGGTTCGGTCAGTTGTAGGCTGTAGGAACCTTGAATGCCAAGCAAACACTGTGAACCAAAACAGAAGAAAATGTTCACACAAGTCCTTCCAAACAGAAATGACCATGATTCACACAGCTGAATACTGCCATTTAACATCTGTATATGCAAGGAGCTCAGCGGAGCTGTCTAATAGGCCCAGTGGTTGTGAGAATCAAATGCAGAGTTTAAGATCGAAACTGATGGCAATTCAATCCTGCAAGGCTCTGTCTGCAAATAATTGGTGTCTAGCTGTATCAGCAATTCTTGCTAATTTTTGGCCATTAGAGCTGGTGAATAATCAAACATAATTTGCAGGTATTTCACCCAACATTTTCAAAAAATATTTTTAAAAGGTTGTGAATTTTGTATAATTGCTTGAATGTATAAAACACTCACCCGCCACATAAGTTGGATGAATGATGGAGTGCGGGTGGGGGGGAGGGGGACCTTGCTGAAAACAGACAAATCATCACATAAATTATTTGATGGCTGTAATTTGACCAGCTGCATTTACCATGTTGGGTTAAATTCTCAAAAGGCTGCTGCCGCTGAACTAGAAACAGACATTTTACTCCTTCAGAAATTGGCTCAGGCCCAGAATGAAATTGAAGCTGCATGGATGGAATCAGATTGAGGGATTTCACTTGGTATCCTCTGCTCGGATTTTGGAGTGTTTGGATTGGCTGCTCTCTCCCAGAGCATTGACACATGCAATTCAAGATGGCTTTGCAGAAGAAAAATGCTACGCATTAGTGTTTTAATTCATAAATGGAAAATGATCCTATGAGCAAGAGATGGCAAAAATCCATTCACCTGTGTTCTGATGAGTGATGTTCTCATAAGAAGTTGAAGCTGAGGTCATCAGATGTGAGTATTTCCAAAAACGTGTATCAGGTCTTGCTTTCCCTGAAATCTATGGGAGTTTTGTGACTGAATTAAATGAGAACAAGACTCAAGCCTTTATTTACTCTGGTAGTTTGTTAACATGTGTGCGCCAGAGTCATGATACTATAGAGTTCCTTGTTAGAGAGTAACAAGCCACTAGATGTAATAAGGCAATATCTTAATAGTCTTCCAAACAAGTTAGCGAGTTGTGTTAGTCACAATGCCGCACTTTGTGAAGCTCTAGTTTATTGCAGGTGATAAATAGTAATTATAACATTCCCAGACATTTGGTAAATGTCCCTGGCTTAATTTTGTTTTGTGTGTTGAGTTACTTGGGTACAGTAGGACGTTGGAGTCATAACGACCACAGTTACGAATTGACCAGTCAAACACACCCCTCACTGGCAACCACAAGCACACAATCAGGCAGCAGCTCGGGGTGGAAGTGGACAATTATAGTGCAATACTATATTAAACTGCTAAAAAAGGGAGTTTTCTTTAAAAAATGACAAGACAAAGAAATGGTTTCTGTGGTTGTTTCATTTAAATTAAGGTGGTTAGAACCAACGTTTTTCTTCTGCAGACTGATGGTTCAAAGCTGTATTGTCAAGGTTCAGTTGTAAATGTTTGCAAGACCAGCCATCGTGTTTTGTTCAGTGTTAGGAACAAACCCCTTTCCTAAGATGTTTGTGAGTCTGAAGTTCTGGTGTGATAACTATGTGAGGAGCTGCAAGAATGAGCATAAACAAAAGAAAGCTTCTTCAATAAATGAAGCACTAAAATAAAACAGTGTCAGCTGCCCATAAACGAAAATGTGTGAGCTAGTAACTGGCTCCAAAGTTCAAGAAACAAAACAAAACAAAAAAAAAACCCCCACTTTTATACAGCTGCACTGAGTTCTTTAGAATTCTGCAGCTCTAAGTGAAGTGTATACATAAAGAAATGAATGGAGCTTGAACGCAAGCAAGCAATCACTGTTCTTCGATACACAATACTAACGGAGTGATACCCGTATTAGACATACAATACTGTGTGATTTGGGTGTAGCTGGAGCTGGTTGATCCTTTCGGTGGAGTGACAACATTCACGGGGCTGACAGTGAACAATCACAACAAATAAAATCCATGAGCCCTGAGGAAAAGACATACCTGTTGTGCTGGTTCTCGGGGTACCTCTTGCATCTAGCGTGAGGGATCTTGCTTGTGGTCACTGAGCTGTTAGCTGTGTAATACCACTTGCCTTTCGGCATTCAAGCCATCTCTTCTGGGCTTTGTCAGCCCTGTCTTCACTCTGCAGGTACTCCCCGGTTCTCCAGTCTCTTGGAATCATTCCCTTGCTAGATGCTGGCTCTGGCTTCTCAAAGAAATCCCAGATTGTTTACTCCAAAAGGATCAGGATACATCAGTTTATCAGTTTCACCTTAAACATGGTCTTCTTATGTACCTCACAGCTGTAGCCAAAACAAAATAAGCTTCATCCAAGACTGAGTAGAGACGCTACTAGAAACAAGGGCGAATGGTGGAAGCAAATGGTTGCAATCCGATACAAAGGCAGGAAACTTGAATCTGGATCAACACATATTAAGAGTTCTCCCTTCCTATCTACCAAAGCAGGAGTTCCCTCTGACATTCAGCCTGTTGCAGAGGTAGCTGGCGTCCCGGGAACCAGGATCCACGGTCTGGTGAGAACATCCCTGCTCTCCAAGTTGTCTCCTCAGGCAAAGACTGTAGAGGTCCTGCTTTCCCCTCTCCCCACAGTTATACTGAAGCAGACTTTTGTCTTCGGCCATAGACAGGGCAAAGCCCCATCACTTGGAATGTTTCTTTCCCACCTCCAAGTGTTTTCTGTTGTTTGCAGTTGTCTCTGGAGCTTTTTCATTGACAGTCATGTGATGAAGCGTGGCTAGACCAGTGAGCCTTGCATCACACGACCAGCTAACTAGGGAGGATGACAACTCCCTCACGTGGGAACAGGCCATCATCTAGGCATACTGTTTTACATCAAGCGCATAGAACATACTTTCATTATAGCCACATTTTTCCTTAAATATTACATGTGCCTCCAATGATGATGAATCCCGGTATGTTAAAAGCTTTCGGTAGATAACTTAAATGTTACCCTTCTTGGATAAATACACTAAGCGCAGTTTTCTCTCTAGCCCAACTTTCAACAGCTCCATGAGTTGCTCTGATTTCTACTTGAAATCACCAGTGAAGATTGCTGAAGGACAGCATGTTCTAACTTGGACAAACTCTCTCTGTGCCCCAGTATAATCACTATGCTAGTGAGATACAATCATTAATCTCCGGGGTGGTGGAGGGGATCAACAGGCTCTGGAATCACTGCAGGCTACAAATCAGACACTGTATGTAGCAAACAAAGGCTTTTGCAATGTGGCCTTTTTATTATCTGGTTTGAAGTGAAACAAATGGTTGGTGCTGTACAGAATACAGAGAAGCAGTCAGTCCCTGTTCCGGAGCGTTGGCAGTCTCACAATCCCTATACTAGTGCAGAATGAAATGCTTTCTTTATGCTGTCTCCACAGGCCTCCTGACATCATCAGGAGAGTTGTTAGATTGAACTTTCGGGTTTTATGCAAAACAGGGTAGGAGCGTACAGATGGCCAGGAAGGTATGTGAATGCTAAACAGAACATATGTAAGCAACAACGATGCTGCAGAGGTGGAAAACTCCTGAATGAAAACAACAGGCCACGTAAGAAGTCGGAAATAGTTCAGTTTTAGCCATATGACTGTCAGTAGCCCTAGAGGCTCCTTTGGTTCAGGTAAGGAAAAAAAAATAGATCAATCAGCCTTAAACTAAGTGTAAGGGGAGTGGGTGGGAAATAGCCGAGGAAGTTAAGACCTAAGAGTCAGGTAGCTGGAAGGGTGGGAGGGTGCAGACATGGGCTAGGGGTGGGGTGTCTGGCTGAGTGGAGGGTGCAGGAGAGGACTGAAGGTGGGAGGTCTGGAAGGGTGGGAGGGTGCAGACGTGAGCTAGGGGTGGGGTGTCTGGCTGAGTGGAGGGTTCAGGAGAGGACTGAAGGTGGGAGGTCTGGAAGGGTGGGAGGGTGCAGACGTGAGCTAGGGGTGGGGTGTCTGGCTGAGTGGAGGGTGCAGGAGAGGACTGAAGGTGGGAGGTCTGGAAGGGTGGGAGGGTGCAGACATGGGCTAGGGGTGGGGTGTCTGGCTGAGTGGAGGGTGCAGGAGAGGACTGAAGGTGGGAGGTCTGGAAGGGTGGGAGGGTGCAGACGTGAGCTAGGGGTGGGGTGTCTGGCTGAGTGGAGGGTGCAGGAGAGGACTGAAGGTGGGAGGTCTGGAAGGGTGGGAGGGTGCAGACATGAGCTAGGGGTGGGATGTCTGGCTGGGGGTGGGGAGGTGTAGGAGCAAGGATGGATGCAGAGCGTGTCCAGGAGAGAGAGTGAAGGAGCAGGTTGGGGTTATGGTGTCTGCCCTGGGTGGGAGAGTGCAGGAGCAAGAGAAGTTGCAGGAGCAGGTTGAGGTGGGAGATCCAGGACGTGAGTGGGAGTGGGAGTTCAGGAGTTGGCTTGGGCAAGGAGAGCTGGGTGGGACGGGGTTACGGGAGCTGACCGGCCCAGGGACAGCTGAGTGGTAGGAGGGTGCAGGAGTGAGTCAGGGGATGGGAGAGGTCCTCAGCTATGGCTTTCTGCTGCTCCCATTGGCAGAAATCCAGCCACTAGGAGCCATGGAGAACCCTCCCACAAGCGGTTTCTAGCACTGAGTTCCCCCAGTAGGCAGGAGGGGAGCAGCAGCCTGCAGAGACATGCCTCTTCCCCAGATGCCCACCGCATACTGGATCCAGCCTGCAGGGCCTGGAGCTGCCCCCGCCCGCCCGCCTGCAGCGGGAAGCCGGTGGTGGGCACAAACATCACAGGGGCAGGGGCACTGTGGGGCTGGAACACCAGTTCAGACTCCTAGCTGGAAGTGTGTGTGTGGTGGGGGGCGATGTGAGCCCCAAGACTAATGTAGACACACCGGTTGGAAGTGCTTTGAGCTTTGTAAAAAATACGCTGTTAAGAACGAGCAAGAATGTGGAGGAGCCACAGAAAATTGTCACAGTTTGAACCACAGTGGAACTGCAGAGAAGTCAACCTTCTTGTATGGAAGACAGGGAGCCGGGAGCTTGAGACTTTTCACCAGCTGTGTTTGCTGTTTGCAATGAAGGATGAAGAGCCCCTGAAGAGCACCTCAACCCAGGAGCAGATTGCAGAGAAACGGATGGTTGAACCAAATGAGTTAAGGATTACAGCTTCCTCTTCTGCCTGAGAACTCAAGAGAGCTGGGCCAATCTCCTTGCCTTAAATGCTAATAAGAGGCCGGTCAAATGCTGAACAAATGAGGGAGCGTCTGGGAGTCACTGTGTTAAAAGAACTGTTTTCGTCCTCACAGGCAGATTCTATGAAAGACTAAATCTTTCTTGTAAAAAATAGTGGATCGAATTTTCAAAGGTATTTCAGTGCTTATCTCTTCCGAGAGCTGACTAGTGGGATTTTCAAAAGCACCTCATCAAGTTGGGTGCTTAACGCCTCGTGAGGTGAAGGATTAGTAAATCTTTACTAATAAAGCTGCCAAGACAGTCAAGTAGACAAGTGGAAGGAAGTGCCTAGAGGCTTGGTGAAGTCAGGACGGACAAAGAAAGGAATGTGTAAGGCAGCTGGCCAGCTGACAAGGTCTGTTTTGGGAGGGCCGAGGGTGGGGGCAGCAAATGTGCATACCAGGACACAGCTTGTTCTTCTTCCTGTTCCTGTCAAGGCTGAGCCCCACTCCGCCGCTCTGAGTGCAGAAGGTAGGGGCCTGCAAGAAATGTTAAAAATACCTGGATGGAAGTCAGGCCCCTAAAAGCCTGTGACGATCTGGCCCTTAGACACTTTATTTCAGGTCTAAGGAAAATGGAATGGTGGTGAATCAAATGGGAACAAAAAAGGATAAATTGCCCTTAAAGATCCAGGAAATTGCTCTCCATTGCAGAATTGTCCCCTGGCACTGGCGGATGTTACTAAAATGGCTCTAATAGGTGACAGGTATTCTCAGAGAGAATGAGGGCATCCTAGATTTCAAGAATAGCACCATTGCACAGCAGGGTAGAGAGATACTGTCCTCTTCGCAACGTAACGAGGAGGAGTTTGTCAAATACTGGCAAGGCAAGCAGTGGTTATCCAGGCCAGAAGCAGCTCTTTTACCAGGCGAGATAAATGGGGCGAGAGACGTTTTTGCCTGGAGATTCAAGGAAGCATATAGCAAAAACCTAGCCTGAACGTCTCCGTCCAGCAGTCCGCAGTGCATATGCAGCTGTATGTGTGCCAGCATTGCTCCAGCTGCAGAACACACCACCTGCCCGTTGTATGACCTAGGATAAGCTGGGAGGGCGATACATGAAAGAGAGAGAGGAGGGAGGAGAAAATCCCCATTTTCCTGGTAGTTCTCTTTCTTCGTGGACTGTGGTGCTGACCACTGATGGGGCAGTCGGCAGGCAGTCCTTCCAGAGTGGTAAACACTGGTACCAACCGGATGACCTTTGCGAGAACGCTGTCTTCTCAGGTTTCCCAGTTGCAGGGCCGATCCTTTTGTAGTCCCCCCTCAGGAATTTAAGAAGAGGGAGTAGCCCACGTGCTGACGGCTAAGTAGGCAAGCCGTGTTTTTGTTACGCTCTGTGGTGAGCGGAGGGAGGGTGGGTGATGGCGTCTCCGGAAATAGAGGTGCTGGAGGCTCAGGAAAGATCAGATTTGAAAAGAAAGGGGTGAGTGGGGGGAGCACAGTGTGATGGAGTGGGCGCACGTGTGAGAGCCAGCTTGAGGCTGGATATGTGTGTGAGAGACAGGCAGAGCAGCTCACAGCGGCTAAGGATGACCCCCTGGGGCTGTAACCTAAGCTGGCAGGTAAAACCTCCAACCTGAACAAAGAGCAGAGAGGAGCCGCGCTGGGTTTGAATCGGAAGCGGCAGTTAGAAGCTGGTGGGGGAGAGAGAGCTGGAAGGCAGCCAGGCTGGCTAGGGGGAAGCTACACCCCAGAGGGGCACCCCGGGGGCTCCTCTCCCCAGGATGCGTTGGAATGACTGTCTCTGCCTGCTGCACTGACAGCTCTGAGCTGAGCTGTGCCCCTGTTGACTAATAACCTTACTGTTCTACCTGCTGAGTGAGAGTCATTCCTGCCTGCGGACTGGGTGCAGTGCGTGGGGACCCCTGAACTCCATCACACACACGTGAAAACAACAGGCAAAACACAACATTAGGCCAAGCCCAGCGTTAGCCCCATCTTCCACGAGGTGGTGCTGGCTGACGCGTAGAGAGGGCCTGGATCCCTTTAGCACAGTTGAGTTGGCCAAGGCCAGGACGTTTAAGCTCAGAAGACTAAAGTTGAAACATTTAGGGCGTGATTTCAGAAGTGCTCAGTGTTGGCCTAACTCTGCTCCCATTGCAACCAACCATCAAATGTCCACTGATGCTCATGGTCAGGCCCACTGATGGCGGGGCGGGGGGAAGGGTGCAATTTCCCCATAGCCTGGTGATTCAGCAGTGACGTCCAGCGCCTTGGGCCCTTTAAATTTCTGCTAGAGCACCATGCACGCTGAGCACCGCTAAGACCTGGGGGAGAGGGGTGATGTGGTGTGTTCTGGGCAGCGCAGAAGACTAGCTGCACTCAGGCGCACCCCTCTCCGCTTTGTTCCGCCCTTTCTGGAATACACCACCATCTCCCCACCTTGCCCGTGGGCCTGCAGAGGCTGCCAGCTCCCCTGCTCATGGCAGCAAAACTAGGCCAACCCACCGTGCTTTTGAAATCCACTCTTTAGAGCCACTTACAAACACTGAACTAATTCTTAATTTTCAAGAGCTGATGAGCATCTTCAATGTCCATTGATATCAATGTCAGGCCCGTAGCAAGTGTGCACTGATGGACTTTGGTTTTTCACTTACACTTCAATGTTTGCACGTGGCGGGGCGGGGGCTAAAATAAGAGTGTTTGTTCTGCTTCCAAATATGAGTTTGTTTGAGTCTGACCATTTCTACACCAATGTGGTTCTGATTATTTAAAAATCTTTTGCTTCCTATTGCAGGCTTCTTTAGCACAGCCTGTGCCCTGCTGATTATAATTCGTCTGGATGAATTCACTTCTGTGTGGCTTTTGAATGCCATGTAAATAGGATGCCAGATTTCTGGGCGTTTCCCTGGGTATTGATGGCTTCAGAGTGAGCGAGAGAAATCGAAAATGTGAAACTGCTGTGGGGTGATGTTTCTTGCTGTGAAGACTCAGAGGAACATTACGGGATTCACATATGCTTTATGAAGTAGTTCATCATTTTCAGAAAGACTGCAGCAAGTGACATTGGAGCCAGCCAGCAATAGCTCACAGACTCACATGGAGGGAAGTGTTTCTGCTCACCCATAAAAATGTTCACTGTCCTCTTTCACTCTGCTCACTGAATTTCACCCTATTAGTCCAGGACAGAGCCTAGGAACTTGCATTTGACTGATACACCTTCCAGAAAGGCATCCAAGCATGATTTGAAGACATCAAGATGGGGAATCCACACCCATTCCCTTGGTAGTTTGCTGCTATGTTATTAGTCCTCTTTGTTAGAAGTGTTTGCCTTATTTCTAACTTGTATTTTATCTGGCTTTGGCTTCCAGTCATTGGTCCTAGTTCAGCATTTCTCTACTATATTAAAGACCCTTTCAGCATCTGGTGTTTTAGACGGCCCATTCTTACTTTCAACCTGGTTTGTTACAATGGAACGGCACTTGAAAACAGATGGGGGTGGCTCTTTTCTAAGCAAAGTGTTGACCTTCTTCTGAGGCCTGGGTCTATCACAGCTGAACCTCTCTAGACTGGCCGGGATTGTTAACATGTTTCCATTTCATTTTTAGTCCATTTTTAAGATGGGAATGCCATGCAGCGTATTTTTTTAATTCACCCCCCTATAAGCTAAACCATCATGCACTGTGTTTTAACAAAAGCAGTTTGTCAATTTGGTTTCCAAAAAAATTTTCTTCCAGGTTTCAAACTGCAATCAACAACAATTAGCCCTGCGGGCAGACAGCTGGTCTGGGAATGAGGCGACCGTGAGTCCTAGTTTGAAAAAAGGGGAGGGATAAAACAGTTATTAGAGCATTGGCTTTGTAAACCCAGGGTTGTGAGCTCAACACTTGAGGAGGCAGGAAAAAAAAAATCTGTCAGGGATGTTGATAGGTCCTGCTGTGAGTGCAGGGAATTGGATTTGATAACCTCTCAACATCGCCTCCAGTTCTATGACGTTTGATTCCAGAAGAGGGGCAAACGGTGAATGCAGTGCGCTTCTGTTCAAAGGGAAATAAGAACAACCCTGACACCGATGAACCAGTCAGCTTAACTTCTGTGCACAGAAAGAAAATGGAGCACGTAATTCATCTGGAAGATGCAAAGTGATAGGTAAACAGCATGGATCTGTGAAACCCAAACCTTGCTGACCAATCTGATAGCTTTCTTTGGTAGGCTAGCAAGCCTTGTGCCTAAGGGCGACGTGGTGGATGTGGGATACCTAGACTTTAGTGAGGCTCATGATACAGTCTCGCACAAACTTCTTAGCAATAAACTAGGCAAATATGACTTAGATGGGCTACTATAAGGTTGGTGCATATCCGGCTGCATAACCGTTCTCAGAGAGTAGGTGGTATTGGTTCGCGGTCCTGCTGGAAGGGCATAACAAGTGGGGTTCTGCAGTGGTCTGTTTTGGGACCATTTCTATTCAATATTTTCATCAACGATTTAGAACTGGGCTTGTTTAGTTGAGAAAAGAGAAGACTGAGAGGGGACATGGTAGCAGTTTACAAGTACCTAAAGGAGTGTTACAAGGAGGGGGGAGAAAAATTGTTCTCCGTGGCCTCTGAGTATAGGACAAGAGGCAATGGGCAAGGGAGGTTTAGGCTGGACATTAGGAAAAACTTCCTAACTGCCAGGGTGGTTGAACACTGGAGTAACTTGCCTAGGGAGGTTGCGGCATCTCCATCACTGAGGAGCTTTAACAGCAGGTTAGCCAGACATCAGGGATGGTGTTTGGTCCTGCTGCGAGGGCAGGGGACTGGACTCGGTGACCTCTCAAGGTCCCTTCCAGTTCCAGTGTTCTGCAATTCTACGAGTCTATGACTGAGCTGTGCCGAAACAGAGCGCTACTGTGAATTGCTCCGTCTTATCGCTTTTCTGCACGGTTTATTGAGAAGCAGTCATGGTCCACCTTGAGCCTATTTTTCTGGCTTATCTTGGTTCATCTTCTTTCACCTGTCACTCAGTTACGTCACTCCGGAGGACTGTACTTGATCTGCTGAGTCTCTTTTTTCTGTTTGGTTTTATGAGAAACAAGCCCATTCCAGACACCTTGGCTATGTCTGCACTAGCCCCCTCCTTTCAAAAGGGGGATGCTAATAAGACACTTCAGCATATGCTAATGAGGAGCTGCAATGAATATGTAGCACCTCCTTAGCATAATGGCAGTTGTGGCACTTCGAAAGTGCTGCTTTCCCTTGCACGCAGCTCATCTACATGGGGTCCTTTTCGAAAGGACCCCACAGATGTCAAAATCCCCCATAAGCCTATCACCAAATAAGGTGCTTTCCAAGTGTGTGGGGTCCTTTTGGAAAGGACCCTGGGTAGACAAGATGAGCGTGATCGAAAGTGGCAACTTTTGAAGTGCCGTGGCTGTCGTTATGCTAATGAGGTGCTGCATATTCATTGCAGAGCCTCATTAGCATATCCCAAAGTGTCTCATTAGTATCTTCCTTTCGAAAGGGGTGGGGGGCGGGCCTTGGGTACACATACCCCTTCTGTTTTCCTGGCACACCCAAAGCCTGCCACTGCTTTAAGTTGTGGTGAAAGGAAGCTGTCTACCTAATTTGGTGGTCTTAGCCCTTACCATTTAGGAGGAGTGCTTGAGCGACCAGCGAAACTCTCTATTATGTAGTAGATTACAACTGATGAGTTCCCTGGGATTATGTCTCCCTCTGAACTAGAAGCTAAATATCACTGGGAAGACCTAACTTTTAATCAGGATGCTATCTTGGTCCTGCAACCACAAAGCTCAATAACTGGTCTTTTCTTAGGAGTAGGGCCAAACCCTTTCAGCTGGGATTCATGTGAACCTGCTGCCTCTTGTCTTACCTCTCTATTCCACTGGGCTCGCTCACATGGCATTCCCTAGCCCAGTCCACAGCTACAACCATGCCCTTTATGGCCTCTTTGGGTGGGCCGTACCAGATGAGATTCATTTTATTTATAACCTGCCCAAGAAGACAGCAGCTGGAAAAACAATTGGGACCAAAAAGAAAAAGAGAGCCTGGAAATAATTTTGGAATGGCTGTTTAAATGAATTGTAATTAGGGCTGGAATAAAATGAAGCTGGTGTGTGGGGAGGGAGCTAGCTGCTAAAATCGATACTGAATACTTTTGTGTTGACTGTCTTTTATGAAAAAAACGCCGTGTCTTAGCCTCATATACCTGATTAGCTTTTTACCTAAAAAAGATGCTATGCTAGAATCCTGCTCACATAGCTGTCAACACTGCTGAAGAAAGTGACGTCTAATCTTTTGGCAAAGCCAATACACTGCATTTGTAATAACTTTTCACAGACACTACACCGTTTGAGTCATAACCAGCACAGCTTTTAAGGCAAACACCTTGCATACACCCGGGCTTTTTTTGGGTGGCGTGTGCAAAATTTAGTAACTGGCCAGAGCCAGAAAAGAAAATAACTCAGTGCACTTCTCTTCCTGCGAGGGAGCAAAGGGTCTACCTATTGCTTGTGCAGAAAGTCACACCAGGAGGGCTCAGGGGTTACAAGGAAGGAGGTTATAAGTTTGTAGCACCGTCATGCTAGTTCAGTGGGTTTGTCAGCCCCAGGTAATCAGGGCCCCACAGGATGAAGATGAAACATAATGACTTTTCCTCATGGCCAGTGTTTGCTGGATAGCATCCGCTTTGGAGCCCATTCTAACCCTGTGTTTTCACCGAGTTTTTAAAGGTCTTATACGCTTCCTCATTTCCCATTAGTGCTGTCATTTTAAAAATAGAAGCAAACCTCCTCTCAGCTGTGCCTGAATGCAGTGACGGGCAAAGTGGCTGCCTTCCTCCAGCTCTGCCTTGCGTGTGTTGGAAAAGCTGGCTGAACGATGCCTCATGGCACGGCCCAAGCCCAAGCTGGGGACAGGCTGGGTGCTTGGTGGAAAAGCTGCATTAGGAACATGGGAACCTGCTTGGCCATTGAGAAGTGAGCTGAACAATGCCATGTAGGAACTTCACATGTCCAGCTCCCCAAAGCCTAGTAACGAGAGTGACACTGGACTCTGGTTTTGGCCTGGCCAGGCCCTTGTTTAAGCACTGTGCTGATGCTTCTGGCACAAGTGGACCATTTATTTTGCTTGTGTCAGCTTCAGCAGGTGGCAAGAGCCAATGGGTCCATTGCCCACTTCTGTCAAAAACATGGGCTGTGGCGTAATGGGCTGAGATTTGGGCGAGAGGCCATGCCAGCTCTGTGCGGGACAGGGAGGCCGGCCTGGCTCTGGTAAGCCACAAAGCCTGGGGGGAGAGGTGGCCAGCATTTGGCAGAGTGACTCCAGCCAGCCAGGTGCTGGGGAGGGGGCAGGCCCATGCCTTTCTTCCCTTTTGGGGGCCTACGCTGCAGAGGTGAGGTGGCAGCTGGAGTACCGTGTCCAGGGGAGCCACAGTTGCCTAACAACAGGAAGCAGGTGGCAGGGGGGGCTGAGACTCCATGAGGGTTAGCAAATTTCTAATCCCTGAAGAACCAAATACCCCTACCCGCTCCCTTCCCCAGGCTGGCCCTGCCCTGCCCCACCTCTTCCTCCAATGCACCCCCTCCCCCACCCCCCCACGTCTTCCACATTGCTCGTGCGCCCACCTGCAGCACTGGGCTGCAAGGCGCCTGCGTCCTGTCCAGCTGGCGCAC
Source organism: Carettochelys insculpta (assembly GCF_033958435.1). Classification (NCBI taxonomy): domain Eukaryota; kingdom Metazoa; phylum Chordata; order Testudines; family Carettochelyidae; genus Carettochelys; species Carettochelys insculpta. The sequence goes on along the minus strand of NC_134147.1, from coordinate 44,696,079 downwards.
TGTGAGGCACGGCTGGGGGTGGGGCGAGCGGAGAAAGGAAATCAAGACACAGAGCGCTGTGGCAGGGGTGGGAACCCAGGCGTGAGGGGGCTTTGGAGGGCAAATGGGGCGGGGGGGGCTAGCTTTGGCGCTGGGGTCAGGGAAAGTGGGGCATGGGCGGGGGCATTCCCTGGCGTGAGGGGCTCGGGTGGAGAAAGCGGGGGGCACAGAGGGTGGATGGGGCCGTTGCAGGAGCCAGTGGTGGACGAACGCGAGGCACTGGGCGGTAGGTGGGTTACGCCTTCCCTTGCCCCTGGAAAGCACTGGCACTGCCTTCGGGAGCCAGCCAGGTCTCACTGTTAGGCTAAGGCAGGTGGCAGCGTGGTGGGGGGGGTGTGTGTGTGGGGGGGGGTAAGCAGCCACTGCCAAGCAGCGTGGCTCTGCAGGGCTCCATGCTGCCCTTGCCAGTGGTGGGGGGGCCCGGTACTGCCAGTAACCCCACCAGGCAGGTGGCAGCCTGAGCCCCCTGCCCCCTCCGTGGCTCTGACCCCCAGCCAGCCAGGCCCTGCCGCGTGCCTCCAGCTCAGGAGCTGGCCGGGGGGTGGGGGGAGGGGGCGGTGAAGGGAGGCCCAGGGGGTTGAAGTGCTGCAGCCAGACCATGGTGAAAGGGGCTGGGGTGGGGGGGTGGGGGTGTTGCCACAGACATAGGTGTGGCGGGGGGGGGCAGGAGACAGGGGGTTACTGCAGCACATCTAGGTTTTGGGCCCCATGGCCCTGTGCCCAGCTTGGCTCTGAGGGCCTTCCTGGAGCCTGGGCCCACGGAGCTCCACCTGTGGGGGCCCAGCTGCCAGCCCCACTCGAGTGGGAGATGAGGGGTGCAGCCGGGGAACTGCAACACCGTATCCAGCCCCAAAAGGGGTCCAGCACGTCTCGTCACGGCCCCGCCAGCTGCCACGGCTGGGGTGGGGGTGGTGGGGTGGTGTGCGGGGGGGGCGGGTGCCAGCCACAGCTGGAGCCAGCTCTCAAGCTCCCCCCCACAAGCTGCAGGCAGGCGGTGGTGCTGTGCAGCTGCCTGGGCTGGTGGGCGTTACAAAGCGGCCGGTGATCACTGGGTTGCCACATCCCCTGTCGGGAGGCGGCTCGGCAGGGTTTAAGGTGCAGTACAGGTGAGTGAGGTGAGGTACTAAGACAAAACCTTGCAGTGCGAAGGGTAGGTGGGTGCAGAAATACTCCTCCAGCCGAGGCTCAGCAGGCACAGCCCTGTGGGACGAACAGTCTCGCTTGCTGACCGGGGTGGGGCAGGGCGGGGGCTCCGTGCTGCCACTACATGGGGCGCGTGGGCCGCGGGAGGCAGGGCTGGCTGCCCTAAGCCCCACCCGTTCGGCCTGGCCCTGCCATGGTGCAAGCCTCCCTCCCACCTTGCTCTGCGGCGGCTGCCAGTGCTCCTGCAACCACTGTTGGCTGGCTTAGGGCGAGGTTGCTCTGCCTTGGTGTGGGCAGGGTGGGGGGCGGCCGTGCTGGCATCTTGTGGGCCCCCTACAAGGCTACGCAGCTGCAAAGTCAATGGGAGCTTTTTTTTTTTTTTTGGTTGAGAGCAGTGGGCTTTGGTTCAGGCCCACGCAGCAGTGCCTGGTGCCTGCATGCTTTGCAATGTGCCCGTGTTGAAATCTGGGCACACTGAGCAGGCAGTTTCGGGGGCTAGATTTACCAGAAGGGTTTATGCTGCAGAGCTCAGGGAGCCTTAAAACAAAGCCAACGTTGAAGGACACTGGCTCCAGCCCCCAGCACACTCTTGCCACTCTCATTGGCTGGTTTCCAGCCAATAGGAGCTGTCTGTTTGCAGGACAGGTGCCATGAAAAGTTGCACCCCCTTGGGCTCACAGCTTTCAGCGATGCACAGCCCCCGCCCCTCCAGCCCTAGCAGCACGTGTGGGGCCAGGGAGCCCCAGCCCCTTCCCCAACCCTCTATAGCCTTCCAGCATCCCTACCCCGCCCCATGGAACCCAAACCTTCTGCACCTCAGGTCACAACCCCTTCCTGCCTGAGGTCCCAACCCAACCCCCTGCACTGCTGCCTCCAATCACCCCCCCAGCCCTGCACCCCTCTTCCTGGTCAGAATCCTTTTCTGCACCCCAACCCCCTTCTGCATCCTGCACCCCAGTGCCCTGCCCCATCACACCCCCCTCTTCACCCAAACTCCTCCCCAGACCCCATATCCCCACCTGCAGCCCAGGCCCTTACCCCAAATTCTTTGAGTGCCGCCCCCCCATCAAGATTCACTGCCCACCCCTGCTGTAGCTACACATCAGTGGGGTCAGCTCCCCACCCCTCTCGGGGGACAGGGGCTGTTGGGCATGTCCAGCGTTTGTAGCATCCCAGTTTTCACGGAGAAATGCCAAGCAAAACCTCCAGCCCTGAAAGCCATGATGTGGCCATCTCACCATGGGCAGCGGCACTGATACCGGCCCTCCTGCTTGAGTCGGCAGCCGGCCTGAAACGACTGCCCCCCCCCCTCAAAACTCAGGGCATCTCCTCGCTGCCAAGTCTATTGCCCAGTGTCATGGTTACCCAGCTGGGCTCTGACCTGATGGGCTGGGGCAGGAGATGGGCTGTGCAACCCAGGGAGAACGAGGTGTTGCTTGGGGGCGAGAGGAAGAGCCACCCGGCGCCAGGGACGGGGCGAGCAGCAGAGAAAAGATGGGAGGGGAAGGAAGGAAGGAAAACAAAGGGCAGAGCAGCTGTGGTGCTACAGGCCAGGTTAATGTTGGCCCTGGGTCAGGCCAGCCGATGGGGGGAGGAGAAAGGGGACAGTTGCCTCAGGGCTCAGCCTTCCACGGGCTCGGCGCTCCAGCCAGCCCCCCTGCTGCTTCTTCGGCAGTGGTGGGAATTCTTCCCCCCGACTTTGACATGCCGGTGCTGCTGGGAGGGGCCCAGGCATTAAGGGTGACTGAGACAGCGACACGGATCTAGGCTCCCCTCCCACTGGTTGGTGGCTCCGCTGCCCTGGGTGGCAGCGAGCGTAAGTCGCCAGCACTCGTGTGCAAACCTCCCTTCGGCAGCCGCAGGCCCTGCTGTGCACTGATGGGACCAGGTCTGGTCCCCGCTCCTCTGCTGTGGGCCCTCCAGGTAACAGGGTATTGGCCCCTCTCCTCGCATGACGCTGCACCAGGTTCTAGGGTAGCTAAGCGAAGGCGGGGAAGGGGGGGGGGGGGGCGTGATTTTCAAAGGGCTCCTAGAACAATCCTGGGAGATTTCACACCTAGCGTCTCCTGCTTCCTCCCGGCTGCTGGGCCAGAAATCGGGTGCAGAGGCCGGGGGTTCCTCCACCCTGCTCTCGGGGAAGGGGACTGCAGCAGGCGTAGCAGTACCGGGCCTGGATTTAAGCTAGCTCGCTCCAGCACTAGTTGCAGGGATGCTGAGTCAGCCCGTGGTGCGGAACATGCTGCTCCCTTTTCGCTGCTGGTAGCGTCGGGGCTGAGCCGGGGCAAAGCGGCTCCGGTGTGCCTGCAAGTGCTGTGGTCGTACCTCTGCCGTGTAGATATGCCCTGAAAATAAGCAGCTTCCTCTTGCTAGCCACGCACAACTGCGTCCAGCCCCCGGGGGAAAGGGCCTGGTTTCTCTCCCTGCAATCGTCTTGAAAACTTCCAGCTGGAGCACAGACATCGGCAAAGGATTAGAGCCATTTTGCAGGGCCCAGCGCTCAGGCTAAAAAATCTTACAACTGTGTCCTGGAGGCAGCCCACACGAAAGACTCCAAGGGGGCAGAAGGAGCCAGCGAGCAGCCCTGCTTCACAGCCTCGATCCCTTACAGATGGTGTTGGATGTGCTTGAAAGGAAAGCAGCTGATGGATGGGAGGCAGGGGGTGAGGGTGTGGGGAGACAGAGTCCTTCAAGTCGAATTATGAATGGCCTGGTTTCTGGAGGAGCAGCTCACCCCCCACCCCCCGGGGCTTGACATCAATGCGAGCCAGGGGTGTGCGGAGTTCTGAAGATCAGGATGAAAGAGGTGCCAAAACCGAGATTAACAATGGCAATGTTGCAAATCCCTGAGGAAAGATGTGGCCTAGTTTACTGACATGGAGGGAAAATTCCTTCAAGCTTATCCTGCTGGCATTGCTGCTTTGCACCTTGTTCTTTGGTAAATATAGGTTAGTCCAAGGAGTAAACACTGAACCAAATGCACGGTGGGGAAGATATCAGCCCCTTGGCACGGCAACTCAGCTCTGCCCTCTGCAAAGGTGCCAGCTTCTGAACATCTTAGATGCAAGGCTTTGGGCCCAGTTAGTACCACCGAGAGCGGGGCTTTGCCTGCTTATCAGTGTCAGCCTAGGCAGATGTGCCCTTTATTTGTATATGATGGTTGCTCATTTTGCATATTTACATATATGACAAATATGCACTCTCGAGGCAGCCAGTGACCTTAGGAAGGCTACCATCATTGGCGAAGAACTGGAGAAGCTTGATGTAAACATGGTTGCTTCTCTGAACCTGTGAAAGCTAGTGTCCCATTCTGCCTTGGAAAAAGCAAACAAAGGTGCTGCAAACATGGGGTGGGTTTTGCAGTCAAAACCTTTTTAGACCCTGTGTTTGAATGTCCTTTGCAACATCCGCCTGTCATATACAAAGAATAGCCGTCCCAGTTTGCTTTGCCATTATCATCCTTACATTTCACCCGAAACTTCCCGTCAGTTCTGAAGAAAAGGATGTGCTCTCTCTGCAACTCCATGTTGTCCTTAGTAAGTGACCACTACTTGAGGACCTCTGCCTGCTAGGAAACCTCAGTGCTACAGTTGGCTCAGATCACAAGGTGTGGTCGCTGTGCACTGAGAAAAATGAATGACAATGGGCAAAGAATGTTGGATTTGTTGAGGATTATTTCCACAGTGGGCCCACCTGGAAGGTGTCATGGAGAAACCCTGGCACTAACTGGATTTAATTGTCATTTGTCGAAAATACCTACAGGATGTTCTCCATACTCTCAATATTCATAGCGTAGCTGGTGACGCAGGCCAGCAGCACGTATATTGCAAAAAAGAAAGAGGCCTGTGCTGCAGAAATACAGTCATATGAAAAACAGCTGTTGTCCGCACATTAACATCAACATGTCGAAAGATCCAGGAAGGTGTTTTCAATTTACTACAAATCTCAGGGAAGCTAGGGCATTGATTGCACTGCCCCTGCCTGTTAATGCAGCACTAAATGCATGCCGAATAAATATCCATGTGGCTGCGAGCTTAACTTTTGGTTAAAAAATCTGTATGTGATAAAGACTGGTTTGCAACATAGTCTGAAGAACTGTTTCCAGTTACTGAAGTCAGCTGTGCTGCATATTTCCATCACCACATGGCCTGAGACACATGCTAAATTCAGAGTGGCCAAGAAAAAATTGCAATGAACAACAAAGGCAATGTGCCCATTGACAGAGGTGTGGTATCTGCAAGAAGATGCACACATCCATTGCAACTGGAGCTCTAAGAGGTGTGACTGAGGGGAGTCAAGACCATACTAGGTTCTTCAGCCAAGGAGCTTGCCCCATTCGAATTTCTTAATGGCGACCTCACTGACAAGCAAACGGATGCAATGCTGACTGGAATACTATCACCAACAATATTGGGCTGAAACCACTGTTTCTGAAGCACTACTAATTGTGATGCCCAACACGCCAGTCCATTGGAGAGTGTTTGGCCGACTGTGAATGAGCTTGAAAATGCAACCGCCTCCCTGGCTGCAGGAAGTCTTAGGGGGAAAAGGAATGGAATTCCGGTTGAAATACTGAAACGAGAAGGTCAGAGTGTGCTCAAACATCTGGTCCTGCTTGCCTCTTGGAAGGAAGAAGCCAAACCACACAATACACAGATGCAACAGCACCTATATATACTATTGTAAAAGGAGAGATGTCCGTCCTTCCACCCATCCCACCCGGGCCTGGTCCCCAGGGCTGCAGCTGCTGGCTCCCTCCACACCCCACTCAGCTCCCAGCCCCAGAGCTGGAACTGCTGACTCCCAGCCCCAGACAAATCCACAAGGCTGGAGCTGCCAGCGGTGCTCTGCACCCTGGCCAGGTCCTGGCCCTGGGGTCCCTTGGCCCCGGATGGATCCCTAGAGCTAGAGCTGCCAGTGGAGTTCCGTGCCCCTGCAGGCCCTGGAGCTGCTGGGGTTCCCCTAACCTTGGCTGGGTCCTTGGGGCAGGAGCTGCCAGTAGAGCACCATGTACCAGCTGGCTTCCAGCCCCGGGGCTGACAGGGTTCCCCAAGCCCTGATTGGATCCCCAGGGCTGGAGCTGCCAACAGAGGTCTGTGCCCCAGCTGGCTCCTGGCCCTGGGGCTGCTGGAGTTACCCTGGGGCTGGAGTTGCTGGATTTCCCCTGACCTGGTCCCTGTGACCATAGCTGCCAGTGGAGCTCTGTGCCCCAGCCAGCTTCCAGCCCTGAGGATACTGGGGTTCCCCCAGCCCTGGCTGGCCCCCAGGGCTGGAACTGCCAGCAGAGCTCCATGCCGTGTCCAGCTCCTGGCCTGGGGCTGCTGCAGTTTCCCCACGCCTGGCTGGGTCCCTGGGTCTGGAGCTGTTGGTGGGGCTCTGTGCCCCAAGCAACTTCTGGCCCCGGGGCTACCAAGGTTTCCCTGGCCCTGGCTGGCTCACTGGGGCTGCAGCTGCCAGCAAGCTCCTGGCTTGGTATTGCCACAGAGGGGAGGGACCTGCTAGTAATATATGTATGTGTTGATAGATCAACTATCAGCATAATCTTTATGCTTGGGCAATTGCAAGAAAAGCATCAAGAACCAAGAAGCCCCCTCTACATGGCCTTCTGAGAGCTTACAATGCTTTTGATTTGGTCAGTGGAGAGGCTCTTTTCTAATCACAAGAAAGAATTGTTTGCCCTCCCTCCCAACAAATCTCCTCAAACTCCATCCACGGTGGCTTGAAGGCTACAGCCCAGTATGGCAATGATGCTGCCAAGCCAGCACCCGCTTTGCCAGCAACATTCCCCCCTCATTGCTTTGTATGCTTTCTCATCTAGCGCCAAGGATGTACATCACCATGCAAGCTCGGGTAGAAAATGCTTCACCATTGCATGGCCAAGAGCGAAAAGCAATGTTAATAACGCTGATAAACGCTCCTTTTACCAGTTGTCTTTGCATACAATGAAGAGGAGCTCCAGCAACGTCACAAGTGCTTTGCTTCAGCTTTGGAGGGATTTGGCCTCCCTCTGTCTAAAGATCATGATTACGGCACAAGATAGAGTAGCTAGTGTGCTGTGCTGAAAGTTGTGCACAAGTTTTGCCATCAAGGATCTACTCTGTTGGCTAACATATCTCCGCTGCCAGTCCAGCACTGTCTCCAAATCTGAAGAAGTGGGTCTGCCCCACGAAAGCTCATCATCAAACAAATTGTTTTGTTAGTCTTTAAAGTGCTACATGCCTGATTTTTTTGTTTTGTTAGGATACAGACTATCACGACTGCTTCTCCGTTACTGTATCTCCAGATGAATAGCTGAATTCTTGCACTGGCAAGGCTGGTACAACATCTGGCCAATTGACCAAATGCTTGTGAGAAAACAGGAAACCGACATTGCACAACTAGCTACAGTTCTACCAAGTGCTTTTATTCTAGAAAAAAAAGGTGCTGGAACTCAAGTCTGATGATTCCTCATAGGGGTTAGGGTGTTCAGTTGTGAGGCCCTGGTCCCTGTGCCGCTGTGGGGAGGTGGGGGTTTCTGCCAGGTTCCTGCGCTGCTGCAGAACCAGGAGTGAACATTTTTTGGTGTTCTAAGACAAAAGAGGTGCTGTAACTCCGTTCTGGTGCATTCCACCAGAAAAAAGCCCTGGGTTCTACCAGACCTGCATGGAGGCGATATCTGTCCCACCCACAGAGGCCTGAGAGAAGGGCAAACATCTTCAAGACTCATTTTATTCCCAATTGCACTAGGCGCTGTAAAATCAGATCACTTGTATAGGTATCTCTCTCTAATTTTAGGTGCCTAAGTTTAGCAGCCAGGTTTGAAAATGTTGGCCTGGCTTTCTTTGTTGTGTGCAGCAGTAAGTCCTGCTACCCTCCCACCTCAAACGTTTCTCATTGTCCTGCGAAAGGACCTAGGAACTCCTTCATAGGAGCTGGCAAAACAGATCCTAGCCAAGTGGTCCTCGAACTGCCTCTTTGAAGCCTATGGACATGCTCATTGACATGAGCTGCTCAGATATGAATATACAGGATGGACTTCTCTAGTCTGGCACTCTCGGGACCTGAATGATGCTAAGTGAGAAAATATGCCAGACTGCAGGATGTCAATGCTTTCTAGCAGCACTTCTAAATCATGCCAGACAATGGATATTGCTGGACAAGAGAGTGCCGGAATAGAGCGGTTCACCTCGTATTCACTTTTACCTTACTTCAGCCTTGCAGCTTTTCCTTTAAGGCAAATGTCACGGTCAGGCTATAAGCAAACCTTTTCAGAAGTGCATGAGACCCAATTAGCAAGATTACTGCAGTGCCTAACTCATGACCCAGGAGGAGGCATCTCACCCTCTGCTCAGGATCCACAGCCATGAGCTTCTCCTGGAGTTAGGCACCTATGGAAATCCATGCTCTAGAAGTTGAAACCCAGAGGGTTTTTTTTTGCCAGAAGAGGGAGATTTTCCCCTCCATATAGCCAATAGTCAGAATTCAAGTCATCGGGGGCAGTGTTTCTCCACAAGTGATCTGTAGCATAATCCTAAACTCGCTCTGACAGGATTTAGGAAGGCAGCAGGCAGGTCCCTGGTATCAAAAAGGCCGAGAAACACCAATAGAGGGGCTTTTGTTAGCTTTTGTGCTTTAATTATAAAGCAGACTGAAAATAAATAAAAATATTTACTCATAAATTCACAATTAACAGACATCTTCTTTTTCAAAAAAAAACCACATACACACATTAGTCTTTTTCCCCTTTGGATCAGTATTTCCATTTATTCCAACTGGAAAAAAACATTTGTTGTTTTAATACTTAGTCTTGTCTCTCTTGTTTTAAAAAAGAATCATCATCACATTTGCCTTACAAACAACAAAAGTTTCCTCACAATAGTTTGTAGCATGCAGACATCCATCTTTAAAATTTCCCACAGTCACTGCTTCTGACAGGCAATCCTTTGTTCCCAGCTACACGATATGGTAAGTGAGGTCCTGATCCTGCAATGGAATCTGCCTGGACACAGGGTGTACCTTGGTGGATCTAACTGCAGGAACGGGTCAGGTCTACAAGCACGCAGGTCTACCTAAATGGGCAGGTAAGTGCTTTTGTAAACCCCACTAAGTTCCTAACACCCCTTGGCTTTTAAGCTTTTGAAAAAAAAGAAAAACATTCACAGCTTTGCTGCAACTTTAGGCACCTAAACACGTTTGTACCTCCGGTCATTCTGCCATTGACATTAATGAGTATTTTACCATCAACTTCAATGAGAGATTGGTTGAGCTCCCAACCCTTCACAATACCAGGCCAAAGCAGTTGTGAGCAGGCAACAGACTGGCCTGCTGCAAACATGTGAAAGAAACTGTATCCATGTTACAATGCTACAGAAAATCTGCCCTCTCCACTGTTCCATCTGGGAACTGGATGGGACATGCTTTGATGTCAGGACCCCACGTGGTTTAAAGCATACATTGAAAAACTCACGTCTACCATAGCACAATGCATCGGAATCCTTTGCTCTACCTTGTTCATGCTTTTGTTGATTCCGCCTAACTCCAATAATGGGCTTAGTCCCACCCTGGGACTACACACTCCGAATTCCTGTTGACCTCCAGGGGAGCTTAGGGCTGGGGCAGACCTTCATGGTGGAATTCAGCCCAATGTGATTAGCTTCTATTCATTTTATTATGCTCTGTGTAGTAGGCAGTGTTGAAGATTCCTTTTGCTAATGAACAGCAGTTAACAAAATCCAGGAAACTAGAGCACCATAAAACAATTCTATACTCAAAACAACGCCATGCTCACATCACACAATTGCACCATTTACACTTTTATTTACTCCAAATAACAGCTCAAAGTTTAGTAACATCAGCATTCTCTACAGAGACAGAAAATTCAACTTTGGTCGTTAAAACTTTGCGGACATTTGGTAGTTTATTCTGTTCTAGTTGCCAAAAAAAAGTCACTTTTGCAATTGTAAAGACTCTGTACTGGACTGACCGAATAACTGAAAATTAAAGGTGTGAGCAGACTCCCAGATGCCAGTTAGGCCTCTAAGATTGAACAAAGCATAAAATGTTCTTTTCATTTGTCAGGAATGAAAAGCCTTAACACACTTCTCACCCAGGATTTCACAGATATACTTAATACATTTGATGGCAAATTGAACAGGGATTCTGAAGTTACCATTTATTTAGCGCTGGGTGAAAACAATTATGAATGTGCATGCATGTTCCCAGTGACTCCTAAGATATAGAAATTCCTCTGATATTATAAAATACAAAAATATTTTCTCCAAACTCTCATTTACATTGCATTTACAACAATCATGGGAATAACTTAGACTCCAGCACTGACTGAGTGACAAATTACTTACCAAAACAAGTAATGAAAACCAAAGCGCCCTAGGAGAACACAAGCTATTCGCAAACTGTTGATTATAGGTAACAGTGGTAACTAAAACATATGGACAATCTGGACTTAAAGAAGTGGCGGTATTTGGGAAAAAGAGGAAAAATACTAAGTAAATATTACAGGTTAAAGTGAATTTTTTTTTCCAAAGTAAAATGTGCAAAATATATTCACCGTGCCAATGATTATGACTACTTATAGAAGCCAATCTACAACCTTCTTACAATTCGCCAGTCTTCAGGGCTTTCTGTTACAATAAAAAGCGCTTATCAGGTCTAAAACAGTGCAAGTTTATGAGTTAATTTACATTCTCAGATCATGCCCCGGCAGCGACACCATTAAGATATGATACAGTTTTTGCTCTTCTGCCTTTTTCGGCTGTGCAATTGTCCTCTGCCACCCATTGTGGAAGATTTGGGCAGGCCATACGATCCATATTTATGCAGGAGTTCCTCGCTGGTGACATATCGGAGACGGGCAGGTTGCGGGATTGGCTCCCCAAGGAAATAGCCTTCATTGTCAGACTCTGAAGAGGAGGAGCAGGTAGAACACCAGTCATATTCTGCAAAATAGGGCCCCCATCTCTCCCCTAAATTGTTCTGCAAAGCTAGATCTGACACAGTCCTTGGACACTGACCATACAGGTCTCTACGGGAACCTTGTTCCATCTTCTCTCTGCAGCTTCTCTGATGCATGAATTGGTCATAGTCCTCCCTGGTTCGCAGTGAGGGCCTCTCTTTCAATCGACAGCACTGTTCGCTGGCCAGATGGAGGGCGTTGTCTGAGCGGGAGCGCCTGGACCGCCGAGGTCTGTGCGGGCGGTAACGCCGATCGTCATCCTGGAAATTAGTTCGCCTGCGTGTGCGCTCGCTCATGGGAGCAAGTCTAGCACTATCCTGTCCAGGAATTTTGTTCCCTGGTATCCCACCATCATACTCAAAACTTTGATGCATCCTTCCACGTGGCGGCATCTCTCTGTATCTGATGGGATTGGCAAGGTTGCGCAGGTTCGGCTCCATATCTTGGTACTGCTGCACGGACAAGAGGCTCCGGACTGACTCGGCACTTCTAAACTGCATAGACGAGTTCAGCGTCCCCATGTTACTCATCTTCTCTGAGACGTTCATTCCAGAATCTTTGCTCAGATCGGGCATTGAGAATCTAGAGAGATGCTCCTGGCGCTTGGCACCACCATCTGCAGAGAGTCCTGGTGAGGAAGAGGAGGAGAAAAAGGCAGTTATCATGAGTTTTCCATCACAGCAGCACAGTGTGAGGAACTGCATTTTGCTTGGTACAACTGATCCCACTTTGTAAAACGACTAAGGCCCAGAGTATTAAAAAGTATTGGAATCACATCTGAGGCTCTGCACCAAAGTGGTTTTGGGTGTCTCAGACCTTGTCTGCCCTAAGCCCCACCCCAATCAATTTACACTACTCAACTTCAGCTATGTAAATAGCACAGTTGAAGTCGACATACTCACCATGGCATCTTCCATTTGGTAAAGGTGGCAGGGGTGGCTCTCCCATCAACTCTGGGCACTCTTGTCATTCTGGTGGAATACCAGAGTCAATGGGAGAGCGCTTGGAGATTGATTTATTGTGTCTAATCAGACACAATAAATCAGCAGCTGGTGAATCAATCACTACACTGTTTGATCCATCACATAATGGAGGTAAGCCCTCACTTGAGACACATGAAGGAGGCCTGGTTTTTGGAAAGTTTCTGAGCACTCCTGCTTGGTAATCAAGGCTGCTTTAAGGTGATGCAAATTCCACCCCCACTCCAAATATAGGGGGTTCCCAAAAATAACTTGTCTCCTTTCAAAACCTGGACCCAGTCTCCCCTTGCATGTCTAGTAGGACATGACTGAGGCTTTGTGAGAACAACCAGTGCTATTTCTGAGACCATTCATGCTTGTCTAGCAATATTAGGCCTTCTGTCCTATAATGGACCATTGAAATAACTGGTGATACCATCAGACGCTGTTCAGAGATGTCAGTGCTGTACATTGTGTGATCATATTTAGCCACTACTGGGAGACATGGCCACAAACTCTTGGGTAGACCTACAGGCCCTGCAGTAGAGGACTATGGTGACACAGAGGTAGGACAGAGCATGGTAACAAAGCCATGGCCAGCAGAATGTCACAGTGATAACAGTGACAGAAGTCAGATGCTGCTGCAAATGCACAGGCCACCTCTGCCACCTGAGCTCAGAAACCCTCTCCATTAGCTATTAGCAATATAGGGGCTATATGGGGTTCCGCAGGGGTCTGTGTTAGGACCAGTTCTGTTCAATGTCTTCATCAATGATTTAGATATTGGCATAGAAAGTACGGTTATTAAGTTTGCAGATGATACCAAGTTGGGAAGGGTTGCAACTGCTTTGGAGGATAGGGTCATAATTCAAAATGATCCGGATACATTGGAGAGATGGTCTGAAGTAAACAGGATGAAGTTTCATAAGGACAAATGCAAAGTGCTCCACTTGGGAAGGAACAATCCGTTTCACACATACAGAATGGGGAGAGACTGTCTAGGAATGACTACAGCAGAAAGGGATCTAGGGGTTATAGTGGACCACAAGGTAAATATGAGTCAACAGTGTGATGCTGTTGCAAAAAAAGCAAACATGATTCTGGGATGCATTAACAGGTGTGTTGTGAACAAGACACGAGAAGTCATTCTTCTGCTCTGCTCTGTGCTGGTTAGGCCTCAGCTGGAGTATTGTGTCCAGTTCTGGGCACCGCAGTTCAAAAAAGATGTGGAGAAACTAGAGAGGGTCCAGAAAAGAGCGACAAGAATGATTAAAGGTCTAGAGAATATGACCTATGAAAAAAGGTTGAAGGAATTGGGCTTGTTTAGTTTGGAAAAGAGAAGATTGTGGGGAGACATGATAGCAGCTTTCGGGTATCTAAAAGGGAGCCATAAGGAGGAAGGAGAAAACTTGTTCTTCTTGGCCTCTGAGGATAGAACAAGAGGCAACGGGCTTAAACTGCAGGAAGGGAGGTTTAGGTTGGACATTAGGAAAAAGTTCCTAACTGTCAGGGCGATCAAACAGTGGAATAAATTGCCAAGGGAGGTTGTGGAATCTCCATCGCTGGATATATTTAAGAACAGGTTAGATAGATGTCTATCAGGGATGGTTTAGATAGTACTTGGTCCTGCCATTGGGGCAGGGGGCTGGACTCGATGGCCTCTTGAGGTCCCTTCCATTCCTAGTGTTCTATGATTCTATGACAGCATTAGAAGGTCTATAAGACCCAAAGAGGAGCAACTGTGTCCTCCAGGAGAGGACAGTAATGCAAACAAGGCCTAGCTAGTTTCAACAGTGCACGTGATCCCTCACATGTGGGAGTTGGAAGAGTTCCTTCCATGGCCCTATATACCACCCCACTTTGTACACCAGGCTAATGGAGAGACTGGGGCCTGGCCAGGCTGTGTTGGAGAAGTGGACAGATATCTGCCTCCCTCTAGGCTCACGAAGATCCCCCAACATGGTGTGGGGATTCTACAAAGCTGCCTTGAAGGGCCCCAGAGGTAACTAGACTGTTATACAAGAGAATGTTACTTCCCAGTGTAGAATAGTTCCAGCCTCCTACTGATCCTTGGGGAACTAATGCATTTGGAGGGTTATACTTGTGTAGATTCTCTGTCCCAGAGCCCCCTCTTGTAAGATGGGGAGCCCAGGCTTTTCTTAGTACAAAGATATACAGAATGGCAGCTGGATGGGAGTTCAATAGCTCTCTGCAGCAGCAACAGACAGATTGCTACAAGAGCACAGGTCAGCACAACATCCCATTTGGAACGGGAACCAGAACACAGCCCAACCCTTTGCTTGTTCCGCCCAGTTCTGTTCTCCCCGAACATCTGCACATAGGTTTGGTAAGTGGCTCAGCCAAAGGCTCACGTTGGATCCTCTACATGTCACATTTCAAAAGCCATTTTAGCTGAAATATAGTTTATTCCAAATCAAATGCAGACAGTTTCTTTTGGAATTGTTTTTGTCATTTTGAAACCCTTTCTGCACAAGCTAACTGGTGAGTCTCTGTGCCTCCTGCAATCCCTGAGAAAGTCTGACTTTGTAACTGAGTTTGAAGAGTTCACGAGTAAATTGCTCTGTTTTTCTTAACAAAACTTTCCATTGATTTAATCTCCAGCATGACTTCTTTGGCATAAGTCGTTTTCTGGCAAACTTCATTTTATTAAGGCCAAATTCTGCTCTCAGTAACAATAACTTTAAATTTAGCACAGGTCTGTCAAAATCAAGATGTTACTCTGGACTTTCTGCATAATTTGGTCTCTGAAAAATCAGCCCTTGACAGAAAATTTCAAAGATAGAGCAGGAGTATCCAAAGTGCTTAGTTTTGGCTTAACCCTTCAGCTACTGGCACTAATGGGAGTGTGACCAGTGCAATATTACCAACTCTTGCAATTTTATCATGAGCCTCATGATATTTCATATTTTTCTTCAAGCCCCACCTCCTGGAGTCATATGATTATGTAAGAATCTCAGAAGAAGTATTATTTCTAGACCTAATGGTTGCAGAGAAAAGCTAAAAATGTGACCTCCAAAGACTCAAACACCAGAAAGCAGATAAAAGAGTGGAGAATATATATTAAGCCATTCTCAAAAGTGGGCTGGGGGTCATATGGGACATTTGGAGTTGGACACACTGACTGTTGACTTTAATGGGGCAAAGTGAGGCCAACCTTGCAAACTTCTGAAAATTCTACCCGCAATGTCTGCTTAGAAAAAGTCCTGTGTTATGCTCAGTGCCATTTTCGTTTTCCTCTCAAATGGACCTTTGGTGCTTGTGAAGTTCTCTTCTCCTGCTCCTTGTTCCCTGCTGCCACACCAGTCCCTTCCAGGGCAGGCAGTTTTGGGATGTCACAAAGAAAGAGGTACAGATTCAAATAAGGAATACCTGTCCTCTTGTAACAATGAACACCAGAACCACTTTGCATTTATATTATTTCAAACATCGCAATGTATTTCCTCAACAGCAATGGATTAAGCCTCACAGCATCCTGCGAACCAGACGCTGGGAGAGAGAGCAATTCATTTTCCTTACAGACTTAGCAAGGATTATCAGATCAAACATTAGAAGCCAAATCTCTTCATTTGCAGTCTCATGCTTCAACCATAACGCTCTTTTCAAAACAGTCTGCTTCCTTTTATTCAGCATCAGCAATAATAAAAAACACAGTGTAGGTAGAGTTACATCCAACATGGAAGCTGTTCTAGGGCTGTCCATTCTTTGTATATTATCCAGAGCATACAATAGGATCATCAATGCCACCAAATGAGATACATTTAAAGGAAACGCATGTGCCAGAGTCACACTGGGCTGTTATTAGAGCCCTGTGCAGATACAAAAAATTGTGTTTGCCTCTGCTTCCGTATCTGCAAAAACAAGCCGCGGCTATCTGTGCTAACAACTGTGACTACAAAGTGGGAATCTGCAGCTTTTCAGGGTTCTAGATACAAAATTTGTATCCACATCCACACCTGCAAAGCGAGCTGAAGATATCCGCACTGACATCTGCCGATGCGGATACCCACAGATGTAAAGTGGCAGTCCATGGATTTGCAGGACTGTAGCTGTTACCCTCTTGGACCTATGACATTCTGGAGAGACTATCGTTTATTCCAGGTAGTGCCCAGGAGGTGGTCAACACTTTCCAAGAGGCACAATTCTTCCCTCCAGGAGATTACCACCTAAAGACAGTCAGACGGACGTATGAAAGGGAGTACAACAGACAGACAATTATTTTTGTATGAGCCTTTAACACTGTTTCCCTTTTCAAAGATGTATGAAGGAGGTGATCCCCAAACAATGACCATACAAAGACCCATCCTCTCCTGCTCACAAGAAGCATCAGAGCTGTTATGAGATTGCCAATGTCAGAGAGAAGCTGAACATTTGGACAGACCACCTTAAAACCCTGACTAGAGATAGATTGGCATGGTACTAAATTTTCAAGGAGTCCATGTCTCTTTGAGGATGGTGGTGATGTGTTTCCACATTGTACAATTGGTTCAGAAAGAAAATAAATGGGTATGTGGATGGCTGGTTGGCTGCCAAGAGGTCCTACTCTTGTATACTGGCAACCCCTCAACCCATGGAACTTCAAGCCAAGAGTGTCACTGCAAGTAACAACAGCTGTAACAGTGAAAACAAACAGAACCACAGAGAAAAAACCACAGCCAACTGTTACTTGGCAACAGAACATGTGAATGGCAATGCAATGCTTGCTTGTTCATGGAAAGAGACAAGAGACACATCACCATAGGAACGCAGAACGGGGGCAGACAGAGCATCAGGAGAGGGAAGAAGAATGCTAGAGCAAAAGCTAAGTGCTGGCCAAAAAGAAAAGTCCTCTCCTCTCTGATGGGTAAAATAAATGCACCAATGCACTGGGCCCATATAAGACTTCATATATAAATTACACCGTTAAAAATAGGACTTATTTCCAAAATCTAAAAGGAATCCAGAGATCCCTCAACCAAACTTCTCCCACATTTTCTCCGTCCCATCTCCAACAAGTGATATGCCTTGTTGTACACTAGGTACATCAGCTTCATGACCTTTGCTCCCCAAGAATACTGCTACCATAGGTACATTTCTGTCTAAGGAAGTGGAGGGATTAGAGTTGCCTTTAAGGTGCTTTGAGGCTCTCCAATAAAGGCTTTAGAGAAATGCAAAAGTAAACTCAATGAGATGTTATGCAGAGAAGCTATTCAGACATCAAATGATGCACAAAAGCGCCTAGATCTATATCTTTAGATGCCTAATTCCCTGTGAAAATCTGGCTCTGAAACAAACGTGTGCATATACGTGTGTTGGGATACAACACACTGTCACAAACATACAGTTAACTACATTTAGGGTAGTTTACAGCAGTTTTCTGACTCATCCTGTTGCACAGCAGAACTGCAGCATGTTTTGAGAACCGCGGGCATCACTGCAATCCCAACGACAGACCGTAAACTAGCGGTTCACAAAACGGATGTGGCAACGTTTGGTTTATACATGAAATTTATCCACCTTGCTACCCAGTTTGAAAGGGGCAGGCTCAAACAGGGCCTAGTCCTGGGACAGTTATCTGCCTAATACCCATAAAAGGCCCCAATGGTGCAAGGTGTCAGTTCCTCAGCACAGAGGAACTCCTCAGCTAATGTTGATGTGAGATAGCGCTAAACCGTATCCTTTTGCAGCAGATGGGCACTGGCCAGGTGACTGGGAAAAGAGGGCGTGTCTAGAGTGCCTCTGTAGTATGGCAAATTCCAGCTGCCAGAGCAATGCCTTGAGTCCACGGACAGCCATGGGTAAACTAGAGCACCATTTGGGGCCACACTGGCTCCTGCTAGCTCCAGAATTCTCACTCTCATGATGGTGTCCCTGGTACATTTTAATATAAATTATGTTCACTGACTAAGGCACAACTGGAAAAAAAAACGTGAGCATGAGTCTCCACTCCATTACATGGGGTGTGTAACCATTATGTGAGTGTCCCCCCATTGGCATCTACACACATGTAAAATGGGGTGTGACAGGGTTGAGATACAGGCTCCACCGCTCAGATCAGCAAAGGTATTCATGCTTTTGCCTCCCAATGATTTCAGTAGATCTGGGCCAAGCTTTTTAATTGTGCACAGTACTTCCAGAGTCTCCCCACTCACACTGAGCAATTCTTCTTGATAATGGGTTACCACACAGAGAAACAAGTTTAGTATACAGGACAAGTGATGCAGCATTATCAAATACTGAGGTTTAATCAGCACTTCTTAGGGATGTCAGGGCTCTTCACCAATAAATCTTCATTATTATTAAGCATACACTAAGATTTAGAGGCATGGGAAAAAGGTTGGTTATAACATGAACCCAGTTCTGAGAATGCTGTCTGTAAACACTGCCAAACAACACCATGGCACACTACAACACAAGCCGCCAAGTGCAAAGAGGAAGTATGTCAGCTGTCCAGCAGCTGTGTATCATCCCAAAGCTACCCTGACCATATCTTGGAGAGAGGTTAGGCCCGCCATAGCTAAAGGAGCAGCAAGCTTTTCATTATTAGGCTTAACTTGAAATAACTTCGCAAAAACTCAACCAAACCCAGTTGAAACTTCACAAAGATGATTTCATACCACCATAATTTTTTTCCTACTAAGTTTGAAGCCAGTTGGAGAACATGAGGGGTTCAAAAAAAATGAAGTGGGTTTCAGGTTAGGATATTTTTCCCTAGCATTCGCCTCCTAATCTGTCAAAAAATGGCTTGGCCTACAACTCCAAGTTTGTTTTCTTCATGTTGACCTTGGCAATGAGAAGCACGTTTCATTGGTTTGAGATTGCTGAAGGAGGAAATCAGTTCATTAATCAATGGCATTGATGCAGTTAATAGGAATACTTTGGAGCAAAAGCAAGCAAAAGTGAGCAAAGCAAAAAGTGAGCAAAGCAAGGACATATGTTGTAGGTTATTCAGAAATACCGGCTGTGGAATTTCTATAGTGCCTAAAACACAAGGGAAGCTTTTCGGTTATGCTACAAGAGATGACTAAGTGATCCAAGCACCAGGGCTGAAATCCTTTTCCCATCGACATCAATGGGACTTTTGCCATTGACTTGTGGCTGACTTCAAAAAGTCTCCCTTAAGCCACAGGTTTACATGTAGGCAATATGGGCTCAAATGTCCTGCTTGCGCTGTCTTACCATCAGAAAATCCATCAGGAGTTCAGGAAGGCTGCAGATTTGCCATGGTGACCTCTACCAATCTTCTCCCGTACCTATGCTCCCACACAGCATCCTGCCTTCTCGCTGAAGGTACCCACCTCACCAGGGGCAGCTGCAGTTAGAGCTCTTACGGCTAATGTGACTAGGCTGCCTATGCTTTGCTTGTACACCAAAAGGGCCTACATTCAAGATGTCAGCAGGCCCAAATGCAATACACGTGGCCGCAGGGTCTGAGGTGTTCTTAGATACTGGGGTATCCAGTGGTACTGGGGTTTCGTATTACTTGCAATTATTGTCTCAGGTGTGCACTCTCTGTGGAGGAAGGAGAAGACACAAGGGAAGTATTTAAGGAGCACTGTGCTTCTGTAAGGCGGAAGTGTGTGTCATTAATGTTCCATTTTCTCTCTTTTTTTTTTTTAAATTACAACAATGAAATCTAGGGTGATCCCCTTAAATAACTGATATTTACTTGCAGCAACCTTAACTCCAGCTAACTGAGGTGTTTGGTCTGGGAATGCAGGTAATAATTCGATCAACTGGAACGTTACCCCCTGAAGGAAGAAAGAGGGACCCTGCCAGGGAAAGGGCATTTTTCCATTGAAGATATTTGAGAAACTTTTTCACTAGACTATCCAGAGAAGTGGAAAACTTCCCCTAGCCCATGGCTGGAGCACGCGTTTATTGTACATATGTAATTTCCCTTTTTTCTTTGCTTCTGTAGGACTTTCTAAAATGTCCCTTTTGGTTGGGGTTAAATCACTATCTGCCAATGACTCTTCAAAGCCTCAATGTGAGGAGTCAGATCGACTGCATAGCTTATCTAAGCCTACTCCCGCGTAAGTTGGCTGAAGGAAGGTGGTTCCCTGATGTTGCCAGACCGTGGCCTGGTGCAATTGGCCAGTGTGTTGTTTTGCTGATTCAAGTCGGATTTGCTGAATAAAAGCACTTGCCTAACCAAGACACCGTGAAATTCAAACCTAAGACCAAACTGAGCCTCCTCTGGCTTCAGTCACAACTGTGCTGGAACTAGAATTCTGGGGCACTGCAGTATCTCATCAGGTTCCAAACAACATGAAAGCCAAAAAACAAGACTCTGATTCCATCTAGAGTTGAGAAATCTGCCCCCCACCACCCCGCATGCACTATCATTGACACCAATTGATCTTAAGCGACACTATTCCCAGTCAACAACTATGTAGCTAAAGGAACACAACACCCACCCCCAAATGTACACACCACGCACAAATGAAGCTCATGCCCTGTAACAGTGTACCTGAGTAACAACAGATGAAGCTGCACAAACTTCATTTGAGGTCAGTGCAGTGAGTCTACATCGAGGGTGAAGTGATGTGACTGAAGGGACAGAGTTACACCAGAAGAACAGAAAGGGCAGCCAACATAAATGCTTCAAGGAGAATTTCAGCTCATAATGCGTATTGATAACTTTGAAGACCCAGCCAAGGACAGACCTGAACAAAGAGCAACTATCGATAAAGGCTGTAAACACTCGGAGAAAGACAGATGCAAGAAACAATGAAAAAAGGGCTCTCTCTAACGAGAGGCCTTATCTTCCTATGTGACCTCTGTTCACAGCCTTGCTCCTCACAGACCAGACTCTGAAGCCACAAGAAAACACACGAGATGTCGTGACACCATCATTAGATATGATGGATAGCCATATACAATTACACTGGTTCAAATGTCTCAAATGTAGACAGGGCTGTAGCTTAAACCAACAACAATCACCTTTTTCCACGCCAAAGCCCCATAAATCATCTGTTGGTTACTCTAGCTCAGGGCCAAGCTTCCCTAAAAGATCTGTCAATCTAGTGATGATGCACACGACAGGAGGTAGATTTTACAATGGTTTTATGGTTTTATGATGAACATTTTGCACAAGTATCAGAGGGGTAGCCGTGTTAGTCCGTGTCTTCAAAAACAACAAAAAGAAGTCCCGTGGCATCTTACAGACTAGCAGATATTTTAGAGTGTAAGCTTTCGTGGGCAAAGACCCACTTCATCAGATGCATCGCCAACTTAAATCCCACCCTCGTGCTGTCTCATCGACAGCAACCAGTTTTAAGCTCACGCTGCTGCTTTGCTGACCTGGGCAGAAAAGAGATTTGGATGACTGATGAGTTTATTGTATCACTCGTACAAAGAGCAATTTACCGTCAGTCCATTTCCTTCCACACTCTGAGAGCACAGAAAGCAAGTCCTCTCTATAGCACAATCACCAATGCCTGAATCATGTTAAATGTTTAGCCGTGTGTACGTTTCCAAATCAGTGTACCCGGAATTAGTTTTGTTTAACTGCAGCTTACACAGGCAGAACAAAACAGAATAGCTTTTTATGATCTTTGACGTCTCTCCTTCCCTCCCTCAAATGCTCCCTGAAGCTGTTGGATTCAGGCTGTGTAATGCTAGGCAGGCACTCTCCTAAGAGCCCACAGCCCATGGAATGGGATTTATTTTGAAGTCCGCCTCAGGAATTGAAAAGAACTTAAGAGAAAGAGGTGCAGCACCATTAGTGAGTTGTTTATAGTGCAGCTTTGCTCCCCCATTGACCTTGGAGTTTGCAGAAATAAAAGTGAACAGTTATGTAACCACTGGAAATAGCTAAAAATAAACAAGGCTAAGAAAGAAACGCAAGGAACTGTGCAAGGCAGAGACAACCGAAGAGCCCGCCATGCCATTAGTGATTCCGACGCTAACTGTACAGCTTGGTACACTGCAATTTACAAAAGGATTCGAATGGTTTCAGAATCCATTTCTTGTCACAAACAACGCCATCCACACAGCACAGTGAAAACAGACACTAGGCCAGTGCCAGCTGGGTGAAAGATTTGACTGGAAATCAGTGAAGCCTCAGTCTTTGGGGTACTCGATGGGACAATCAGGGGAGGTTTCTTCACCAGTCATTCTGCAAAGAGCCCCCACCCCTATTTGCATGCATCAAAAAAGAGAGCCCGCTTCTTGCAGAATCCTGTGGCTCCCTTTCTCTGCCTGCTTTGCAGTGGAGGAGTTTTCAGTAGGACAGAAAACTCTTGAAACTCTGATTACCATGAAGAAGGGACCAGCTGTCATGTCAGTGAATCATTTTGGGAACAAAATTCCAGTTTTAATCCCAACATTTTATTTGCAGGTGAGGTAGATGAACACTATTCAGAGGAGAGTAACAGATCAGAACATCAGAGCAAACGAGGGAGCACCACCAGTCACCAAAGAGAGGGCCAGCTGGACGTCACAACTGTCCACCAAACAGGATTCTGTCTCGACGAACACAAAGTCTTGGGTTTGGAAGGGTGGCTGACCAGTTGGGGAGGCACAGCTATTTAACGCACAATTGTTTTCTTACGATACCTGCTTCCGAGGGTCTGCCTCAGGGCTCGTTTTGTTTCACAAAGCCTATGCTTCTGTGCTTTTGCCAAAAATTCAAGTCAATGCCAGCAGCCTAGTGTTTGCCAGCAGAGATCCAACTACAGCAAACTAGCACGTACTCAGCTAATGCGGGAGCATCTCAATATACACACAGGCTGCAGGCCAAACTTCCGTGGGGGTGGTTGTAATGAAGGAATGAAAAATGGAAGTGCACAGAGTGAACTAGTCAGGGGTAATACACCTTGACATTGTCTGTTGCAGAAGGAGAAACTCAGTCGTCGCCTGTTTGATTGGGAAATGCAAGAATACAGTTAGATCCGTATTTCAAAGTTGCAATAAATCTGCTAAATGCTGTTGCCCTAGTGACTTGAAAGAAATGTTCCATTTCCCAGGACTGGAAGGGAAGGGGGTGGGTGAGGGTTGGCTGAAGAGCTGGGAGAGGTCTCCCGGCCAGCGAGAAAGCCAGCGACATCTGAATGGATTTGGAAGTATTGAGTTGCCCAGTTACTGACGGTGGCTTTTCACTCCTGCCATGTAACCAGCTCCATCATGAACATCTGCATCCTCAATGGCTTCACAACCCAGGGAATGGCAGGGAGACAAAAGACGACACCACGACTGTGATGTTCAACAGTTTTCAGCATTGGCCTCTTTCTGCATCCCAGCTCCCAGGGGCTTCTGTGGGTGCTGAGCGGTTTTGGAAAACCCCACTCAGGGTCTTCTGCTACCTTTAAAGTAACAAAGAAAGGGGAGAGGATGTTCTTGGCCCCGGTGGCTGGCTAGCACGTGCTGCCTTCAAGGAGGACTTCCTACTTTGAATCCCCTCCTCATCAGGGGGAAGAACAGGAACCAGAGACAGGTGGAAGGCAAACAGCTGGCTGGGTCAGGGTTACGGCCACTCCTCTCCATGCACTTCAGCAACTGCCAGGCTCTCTCCACCCCCTCGCTCCTGCTATCAGATGCAGGGAGGCAGATGGCTGGGCAGCTGCCAGGGAAGGATGGGAACAGAGCCACTTCAATTGGGTGAGGTGCTGTCTGATGAGATTCCTATGACCATGGCTGAGTCTTGCCAAATATGGGTGACTTGGCAAAGGGAGATGACCTTTTAAAAAAGGTTTTTCTAGCCCATAAGAAACAACTCCGATCGTGGTGGGCCACCTCCTCTCTCCTCTTTTTTGCATTGAGAGCAAGTGTTTGCAGAAAACCCTTGCAGAGATGATCATTCCCTCTCTCCCCTTCTGCTTACAGGCTGTCAAGAGTTGCTACTTGGATTCCTATAAAGCTCAGCTGGAATTCCCATTTTAATTCCAGAATTGGGTTTTGTTAAATACCAGTTGGCCCTGCTTTTATCCACAGTGCATTTATTTTACAACCACCACGTCCACTCCGCAAACGCCCACTTCTCTGACTCTTCCAGCTGGTCTGCATCTCGCCCTAACCAGAAGCTGCAAATCGCTTCGGGCAGGGCCTGCCTGTTACACCTGGTGGTTTAGTTTTTGGGAGATCCTAACTGGAGTCTCCAAGGCTACGTCTACACGAGAGGCTTTTCCCAGAAAAACTGGACTTTTGTTGGGAAAAATCACAGTGTTGACATGCAAACTTCGCTTTGTCGACAAAACCCAGCACATCTGCTGGCACTATATACCTCTCCTCGTTTTTCCCTCTTTCAACAGTGTTCTGTCGACAAAACAGTCATATAGATGCTCCGGGGCCCTTTTGTTGACAGCCAGGGCTTCCGGTTCACCGGGCAGCCCTGTTTGCAGACCTTCCAGTCAACCAATCTGTCGAGAAAGGGCTGGGCAGTCTGGCTGCTCTCTGTTGACAGAGCGGTTTGCTCTTTCAACCTGCTTTTATGCGTAGACACAATCTGTCGACAGAAATTTTGCAGGGAAATCCTTTCCGACAGTCACTTCCATTGACAGAGGCTTCTCCTGTAGATGCAGGCCAAGTATTTTGTGATACAACTCACTCCAGTAGAAACCTGCCCTCTTGCTGTTCCCGTTGAACCAAATTCTGCCGGGACTGACACCCATGGAATTCCACTGATTTCAGAGTGGTTACTCCAGATTTCCACCTATGGCAAAGGAGGGCAGGATCTGACCTACACTGAGGTGGGTTTCTGGGTTCTCCTTCTGAGCACTCCAACAGTGTCATCATTCAATGTGGATTTGATCTCTGATCAGCGGTGCCAAGAGGTGCTGCGGGGCCCGGGGCACAGTGGGAGGGAGACCCGGCTCAGCACCCCAGAAGGGGAGGGGCCGAGGGCAGGAGGGATGGGGCCTAGGACTTTCAGCCCTCAGCAGTGCCTGGACCCCTTCCCAATCCTCTCTCTCTCCCAGCTGTGTACAGCAACTGCTGTGGTAATTCAAAGAAGCCCAGGGGGCAATTGCCCTCTTTGCATCCCCCAAGTCGGCGCGTCTGTCTCTGATACCTTCCAAGCTGTGTGCAAACAGTGGAATTTAGCTTGCCAGTAGTGACTAATATTCTGCTAAAACCATTGTTTGGAAGCAGCAGAGAGAAGCTTTTATTTATGATTTGGCCTCTAAGCACACGCAACATAGTGCTTCTTCTTTGACGAGGTTTCGAAACGTCCACCGGAATTAACATGAGAATAGCAACAAGACAACTATTGGCCTTGATTCTGTAAGGGACTAAACACTTTCCGGGGGTGCTTAGCCTCAGGAGGGAGCAGCTTGGTCTTATGAGATAAGGATCAGAAACCCCAGAACAGCACTTCCTGACCGTTTAATGAATGAGCCAGAAACTTCAGTGTAAACCCATGGTATCTAACGTGCTAGCCACGTGTGGCTGCCTGGCTGGTTGAGTACAGCTAGTTGACTTGAACAATAAATGTATTTTCAGAATAATGTGGCTAGTTCACTATAGCAGTAGCCACTAAACCTTCAGAACTAGCTGGACACCATGGGCATAAACCTTTTTACAAGGGTATGAATTACGGATGCTAATTTTGTGATGCCGGTAACTTCCATTTAAAGGAGACTCCCAAAGCTGGGTGGCCAAAGGAAACTGCCCCATCACAAAAGCAACTGAGAACACTGTTAACTGGAACTACAGCTGTGAGAAAGCTAAAATGCTGATATACTCCCCCTAGTGGGGCCATTCTTGTTGGCCAACAAACAACGGAGAGCAACAAACTCTTCATTTTCAGAGGACTCCAAAAACATGAATGTTGTAATATTTCAACGCCCTGTCTGTCCGCAGGAGTGAAGCCAGCAGAGGGGCTAGAAAGATGGCACAGCTGGGAATTTAAGAATGTTGCAGCACACTCTTTTGGATGCCAAATGTTGGGTTCTCTGACAATTAGGTTCTCTTATGAATCTGTTGGGACTGGAATTGTTGTAAAGTTGCTCATCTGATCTCAGTGGGAGCATACTTGCTGGCTTTCTCACAGAGTTCCATGGAGAACAGACTGGCTCCATCCTGCACTGGAAAACAAATGTATTTCTCCTCCCCACTTCTATTTCTGAGTCTGTTTCTCATACATTTAGACAGATTAGTCCAGTCTCTGCGAAGGCACCATAGTAATTCAGATTGTGTCAGACTATGATTGATACCGGGGAAGAGACAGGAAAATATTTTAACAAATCTTAATAAACAATGAAAGGAAAATGAGACACAAGAACTACAACCAGGGGTTCTAGCCCCCTTGGTTGGTATGTGTGTGGTTACGTCCCATATATGTTAATGGAGCTCAGACATGCCAATCTAGAGACCAGACCGCTAGGGAACAAATATCAATCCACAACCAGAAAGGAAATCCAGTGCTCTAACTGACTTTCAGTATATCAGTACACATCATATCACAACAGAGGACAACTAGGAACTTTAAGGGTGAGTGCTTAGTAAGCTTGCCCTTAATATTAGTGTGACAATGTTGTGGGTCTTAACTAACTCCTTAAAAGAATTAATGAGAATCTGTTTAGAAATAACCCCTGCTGAATTGCGTGCCGTTTTCAGGGGTGAAGAGTCGCTGCTGATGCATGCTTTTCTGCTCACGCGGTGCAACAATTGGCTGGGTAGTACCATGAGGAAAGAAAAATACTCTTGATCTCTAGGCACTGGACTGAGCCTCAGGAGAAGTGTGTTGATTCCTGAGTGACCTCAGACCAGTCACTGAGACCCTGATCTGGCAAAGTACTCAAGCACTGGCGTAGCTTGAAGTCTGTGAGTACCTCTTTGACTTAAATTGAAGTATTCCTGGCCTTTGCTGACTCTCCCTGTGCGTGTGCTTCCCACCTGGCCACAATACCACTACATTTTTCCAGCCCATTTTCCCACTTAATTAGATAGCAACTCTTTGTAGGTCTCTTCCTGTGTGTTTGTACAGCACCTAGCACAGAGGGGTCTCGGAACTAATAAGAATGGCCATACTGGGTCAGACCAAAAGTCCATCTAGCCCAGTATCATGTCTTCTGACAGTGGCCAATGCCAGATGCCCCAGTGGGAGTGAGCAGAACAGGTAGTCATCAAGTGATCCCTCCCTTGTCACCCATTCCCAGCTTCTAACAGAGGCTAGGGACACCATTCCTACCCACCCTGCCTAATAGCTATTGATTGACAGATCCTCCATGAATGCATCTAGCTCTTTTGAACCCTGTTAAAAAGTCTTGGTTTTCACAACATCCTCTGGCAAGGAGTTCCACAGGCTGACTGTGCGCTTGTGAAGATATTCTTCCCTTTGTTAGTTTTAAACCTGCTGCCCATTAATTTAATTTGGTGATCCCTAGTTCCGTACGGACTGCAGTATGGATATAACTGCAACCATAGCTTTTCCCAGGGGTAAGAAACAGGTAGCTGTTTACCTATAGAAAATGGATTCTAGCCACATGCTTGGTTTGTTATCTGCTTTCACTGGAACCTCCAGCTAATTACTGGTTGTGCTATAATAGAAACATCACTGCAGAATTTCCTGCCAGGAGGGAGTCAGTCAGATTTTAACATGTGCTGTGCAGGTCAGAGACTGTTTGCCCTTCAGCTCTATATAAAATAAATGCTTTCAGTGTTGTCATAAAACTGTTGGACAGATTCAGAGTTAATTACGCTGCACAGAGTATTCTACAAGGTGGAGCAGCTGTGTGGAGACAGAATTTTAAAGCGACTTCTTCAGTGTTTTGGTACAAATGGAAATCCCGGAGTGCTTTGCAGAAAACGCACGCAGGCTTTGTTGGTGGGAGTCGCCGATCGCATGGTGTGAGTGACCCCTCCCATTGACTTCCTTCATTAGGAGAGATGCCGTTTAGCAACCTGTCACAGAGAGCTCTGGGGCAACAGGCACCCTCAGCTGTTTCTGATTTGTGATATATTTACTGTGGCATTTGCTCTGCAAGGGATCTGTCCTGAGTGCTTTCCAAAAGCCAGGCTGAGCCCTTGTGAAGAGGACAAACACCACGTGTGAGCTGCATGCGGTAGCACGGGCTGAGCAACAGCAGTGGTGAAGCGGGCTGGAGGAAGGAGCGCTGTCTCTGAGTGGAGAAGCAGATAAATGAGGGAGCGTGCTTTCTCTACCACTACTACACAGAACGGAGCCTAGCTGGCCCCAGCTCCCAGCTCTGCTGCCAAACACCTCAGTGACCTTGGGCAACTCACTTAAACTATCTGTGCCGGACTTAGCCATCTATTAAATGGGGAAAACAATCCTCTTCTTCCCAGGCACAAGACAGGTCAGCCACTGTCTTTTCAAATGGGGAACAATTTGGGGCAAGGACTGTGTCTTACTCTTTTTGTTCTTTACCTTGCACAATGGGGCCCTGATCTCAGTCGGGGTCTCTAGGCATTATTTTAATACAAATTATTGCAGAAAACTATGATCACCCCCTCGCTTTCATAAATACCTGGTTAACAATGTCAACGTGAGCCTCAGCATTCTGAGCCAATTCTCCAGTAGAGGAAGCTAATGAAGGAGGAACAGCTTCATTAATATATAGTAATAAAGGAAGTGTTTTGAAGGACAGTTTGAATTTAAGGGGAGATTTACAAAAGCACAACTGGGAGTTGCGTGCCCTTGAAAACCTCTTGTAATACTTTAAAAAGGGCATCCTAAGACTAAACAGAGATAGCTTGCCTCCTAATAAATAAAACCTTTTTTAAAAAGTTGAGCTTGTTATGTGGAAGCTCCAAACCATGAAATAATTATTTAAATATCTCTACTTCACTTCTGCCCTGAAAATCCAGCAACAGACCTCAGTGCGGCTCAAGTTTATTTATGTTAAGAAAGTTTCCATATTGGGAGTGTTCAGGGTGAGGCTCTTTCCGACTGCTTTCACCCCCACTCAAGCTTACATGGATTTCTGAAAGTGATTTATTATGCTTTCTCCATCCCCAATTTCCAATTCCCTCTGTGATCTGTATATAGGGTGGGAAGACTGCCCTCCTCTTGTGTCCTGTTCTGAGCTTAATTTATGGAGGTTGAGCGAGGATCTGGCTGGAATCAGATTATTTCAACACCAGGTATGGTGCTGGCAGGTTTCCCAGACAAACACACCAAACTCCACAAACAGGCATAACAAAAGAGTCCTGCTGGGTCAGGCCAAGGAAATTCACAGTCCTTCTAAAGATTAGTCTCCACTAGCCCCACTTTACTCCCCAAACTGGGGCTTTAGAGACATCCACACATGTGCTTGGAGGGCACTTCCTGAGCAGGGTTTGTTTATATGCTCCGTTAGCACTCAAGGTCTGGACAGGGCCTTGCATCTGTTCATGCAGTGCCAAGCATAGAACAAACACCCTGTAAACAGTAACGATAGCTGTGCATGCAGCTGGAGCCTGAACCGTTCTAGGCAGCTAGTTCCGAGGTGGAAGCATGAGAGGTAGCTCATCCTTTCTGAGGGAGGGGATTATACATGCCTGAGTCTGAACAAAGCTTGGCTGAAAAGTAGGAAAAAAAAAAAAGCCAGAGGGGTGGTGCAGGGGGAGGGAGAGGAGCGAAAAAGCAAAGTAAATATCTGTGGTTAACAAACCATACTTGGTATTTTCCTGTCATGAGGATCCAGGCTTTAGGGACTCCTGAGCACAGGCTGTAAACTGTGCCAGGTTAGCGTGGCATCTGATAATGTAAACTACCGTCAACTAGAGAAAAACTCCACTGCACTGAGAGCCTGTTTGCAGACTAATGTGTTTTATCTCCTAAGTCCCAACAGGGTTATTCCACACACATGCTTTGCAGCAGCCCAGGAACAAAAAGCAAATGGAGTCTATGTATGTCCCTGGAATACAGAGAATGCTGAATATTTTATTGGGATACATTTGCAATCCTGGAGGCCAGCGTCAGCTCTGTTTTTGTGGCTAGTTACGGCAGGAATGGTGTACAGAAAAAGGAAAGGCTAGTACAACACTCAGCACCACAATGTTCAATTAAAAAAAACCCGAACAATACCCAAAGGGGACTTATCGTGGGTCTTTCAGAGATTATATTTCAAATAATTTTTGCCCCTAGCTGCTGCTTACAGCAGCTCCTTGGTCTCTTGAGGCTAAAACCCATCTCTTCTCCAGCAGCCAGCATTAATGATTTCCCTTCTTTGCAAGGCAGGCTTAAAGAGCAGTGATGGGTTTGTTTGGAAAGACACTAAAAGACCCCACCCAGAAATAATGATATCTGATATCTACATCTAGGAAACAAAGAAGACATGAATTCAAGGGTTGGACGTGCTTGACTGGCTTATTAAACCTGCAAATTCTGGGATTTCCACACCCACTCCATTACTTACATGGGCCTTTGTCTCATGGGCTATATGGTACTTTCTAGGTTCCAGGGATGCTGTACTGCTGGCTGTCACATCCTGTGTTCTCATGCTAATCTTGGCTCAGCATCTATGCTTCTGTGAGCTAAACCAGGTGAGGAGGACAAGTTTTCATCTTCCCTCTCTCTGCTGTTCTCTAAACACAATAGGGCATGTACTTGATTGTCCCTCCACCATGCCCTTCGGTCCTTGCTTGATCTACTAGCATTTGTATCCTAAAGACACCTCTCAAATAGATGCATCGTGGATGAGATCAGCTAAGATGCTCTGGCCACTGGCCCCATGGGACAGAAGCACAGTGGCAGGCTGTTCTCGAGTTGCTTCCCTCTCTTGGTTGACGGCACCCAAGCCTATTGGCCTTCAGGGCAAGCTGCAAAGCTTGGCATAGCCTCAAGTGTTCTGCAAAGGGGCTGAGCCCCAAGAGGGGCAGGGGGTTAATGCAGTTAGACGGAACAAGTTTCAGAGAGGTAGCCGTATTAGTCTGTAGCTTTGAGAACAACAAGGAGTCTTGTGGCACCTTATAGACTAACAGGTATTTTGGAGCATAAGCTTTCGTGGGCAAATCTTTGCCTATGAAAGCTTATGCTCCAAAATATCTGGTAGTCTGTAAGGTGCCACAAGACTTCTTGTTGGTCTTATACAGAACAGTGATTTCTGGCAGAAGCTGAAGAGGGGACCAGTTTGTACCTTCTGTAATACAGTTACTGAGGGATTTTACATGTATGTGAACCTAACATAATGGACAGCTGAAACTGAAAACAAAGTATCCTCAGAGGTACCCTCTAGATTTGAAAGCACATCAACTGCTCTGTGAAGGCTTAGCTCCACCTCCCAGCCCCAGGGCTTCAAGCTCTGGTTTTTCACATTGCAAAATCCATTAAACTGCCAACACCCAGAGGCATTCCAGCCTGCTCATCGTCATCGGCAAGCGTTCCCAATGCCACCGACTGCTCTGCAATTCTACTTCCACACAGCAAACCATCCTTTTTTAAAACACAGGCCGAACCTCTTTAATCTGGCACTTCATCGTCCAGCAAAATCCATCATCTGGCAAGATGTTAGTTAGCCGAATGTCCACTTATCATGGATGTATCTGAGTTTCCCATGGTCCCATAAAGCTTTTTACAACCCCCAGTCTCTGGTTCCCAGTGTTCTGTGCTGTTATTTAGCTGTCATTTACCCCCAAATGACTTCTAAGAGCCCATTAAACAGTAGAAGAGTTGGTAATGCTGCTACACAACATCAACCTCACATGGTTCGGCAAATTCTCTCACTCGGCACTGGTCAGGATCTGAGGGTTTGAGACTAGAGTAGTCCAACCTGTAGGACCTCTACCTACTTTTCTGGTAGGTAGTGGTCCACCTACCTTTCTGTCTGCCCGCAGGTTTCATAGCAGAACACTGTACCAGCTGTTAGCATCTTACCTGTGGCATTGGAGAGGGCGAGGGACTCCATTGAACCCCGTGGAGTTTGCTCGGTAGGTGTTAGGTCCTCAGTGAATTTAAGTGCATTAATTGGATGCCTTGTTCGACACTGTTGGGTGGACATTCCGCCTCCTTCTTCTTCATCATATTCTGGAACCTTGATACTTCCTCTGGTTTCATTGAAACTCTGGTTAGACATATCACTGTAGCTTTCTTGTGACCTAAGCCTTCCCGGATAATAATCTTCTCTACACTCCTGGATGAAACTTCCACTATGCCCCTTCATAGCCACAGAACTTCTCTTTGGATTGCTGAAATGTTTCCCCCATAAATCTGTCTGAGTGCCTGGGACCTGTGCTGGGTTGTAGGAAGTCCTTATATTACACTGGCTGAGAAGCTGCAATGGGCTTTGGGACTGACTTTGCTCTAGTTGATTTCCATAGTGGTAGAGTTCATCTCTGCTCTGCCATATGTGCTCTCTGTTTAGACTAGGAGTCTGACTAGACAAACTCAGCAGATCCATCTGCAGTGACAGCGGGTCCACATCTGCAGAAAGTCTATTTGAGGTCACTTGCAGTTGACTGCACTGATTTAACAGGTTCTCCTCCACTTTCCCTTTGTTCTTGCCTATTTTGGCGCTGCGGCGGGACTCCTTTGCTCTTGCGCTCTGGAATGCTGAATCTGACGAATCTGAGCCATTCGGGTCATCGCCCATACTGCATGCCCGGGAACAGAATATCTGCCCTTGTTTTGGTAGGAAAGGTCGACCCAGCAGGGATTTCTTGCACTGAGCACAGCAAAAACAGGTTTCTGTAGCGTGCCAATGTTGGCCATCATAAGTCATCTGGCCCTGGTCAATACCTTTTGGGGGAAAAAAAAACATATGGAAAGTGTAAGACCTATGTTGTGAGTTGGAAGATACACCCCGGAAATGTCTGTTGGTCTCATTTTCTCACAACGCATATATGAAAGATGACGAAAACACAGAAGACCCTGATCCTACCACACTTCCTTACATTGAGTAGGCCCATAAAAATAATCCACAGATAGGTTCCGATTCCTTGGCAACATCAATGAGTCTACTAAACTGTGTAAAAGCAGAAATCTTCACAGGTTAAAGGCCTAACCAAGGGACTATTTAATGTGAGGAAAAAGCGGCACAACTGAGCCAGGGTTATTTTATTTCAATGGGTTATTCCATAGTTAAAATGGTAGGAACATAAAAACTCCACAAAGTTACTGAAATTAAAGCAACAAACCCGGTAATTACTTAAAAAACCCCCAAAGACTAAGGCTACGTCTACACTACAGAGATCTTTCGAAAGAGGCCCTTCCGGAAGATCTCTTCCGAAAGAACTTCTTTCAAAAGGGTGCATCTACACATGAAAAAGTGGATCAAAAGAGTGATCTGCTCTTTCAAAAGACAGCAACCACACAGAACTCGCTCTTTCGAAGGAACGGGCCAGGGATAGAAAAATCAGGTGCCATGAGGACTGCTCGTTCAAAGAAGGGCTCTGAGAAGCATGTACAGGTGTTTTGTTTTGAAAGAAGCTTTCGAAAGAAGGCACCTTTCCGGAAACCGGAGTGGAAGCACACTGTCGAAAGGAGTGCTGCATTCTTTCCATCCACTTTTGAAAGAGCACTTTTTGTGGGTAGACGCTCTGTGGGACCTTTCGAAAAAGCCCCCTTCTTTCAAAAAATCTTTCAAAGGAACTTGCTAGTGTACATGCAGCCTAACAGTCCACAAGACATATCTGTGCTGCTTTCCCATTTCTGTGAGGAAGTCAAATATAACCCCACCTTTGTTCTTGACTGCTCTGTTCCCTGTAGATTTTAAGAACAAAACTTATTTTAACTATGACAGCCTCTTTCCACAGAGAAGAGGTGAAGAGACCATATAAAGAATCACCTTGGCTTGCTTTATAGTCAAATTCTAATAGGCAGCAGCAGTCGTGAGGATGACGTTTGCCTTCCCTCAGCTCTGCCTGGCTTCCCGAGGGAATTAAATTCATTGTAGGCCTAACAATGAGAAGCTGTTCCAAAGATGTAGACTCACAGGGCTTCTCAGTCATAGGTTACACCAGCTGTAACTGAAATACCATTGATCTCCACCATATTTACCCAAGAATTATTCCAGCCAGGTTAGCTCTTCTTTGCACTCACAATGGGAGGCTGGCTTTAAATCATCTATAGTTCCTCAAATCCTCCTTACTAAGTGGTATTAAAAGCTTCAGTGCGGACTGATGTGCTATCCCTCCGCTCCCCTACTAGGGTTCAAAATTCAGTAAGATCTGAAGACAGTTGTTAAAAATGGGACAGCCAGTTGGAGAGCGGGCAATGGGCAGTACACAGGACTTACGTTGTCTCTCGAACTTCCTGCAGCCAAGATT
This sequence comes from Carettochelys insculpta, assembly GCF_033958435.1. NCBI lineage: Eukaryota > Metazoa > Chordata > Testudines > Carettochelyidae > Carettochelys > Carettochelys insculpta. The sequence continues at coordinate 44,661,840 of NC_134147.1, read as the reverse complement.
GAAATGGGCTTTTTACATTAACCTCCCTGCTACCCGCGTATATTGCAAGTAGAGAGCAGTTACACTGTATTTATGACCGGGGAGCCTGACACCAAAAGAATTGCAATAAGCTGGCTCAAAGAGAGGCTTACAAAGAATGCGCGTGGTACACACGTGGCAGTCTTTTTTTTTTTCTTTTTGGTGGGTGGGGAGGGTGTCAAAGCCATACATATTTTCCAGCTACTGAAGCCACCACTGTAATTTGTACGTTTTTTTGTGTTGGCATTTAGGAAAAAGGAACTGCTTTGTAACTGCTGCATGCTCAGGGCCAGTGTTTCTTCCCATTTTTTCCATCATTGTGCGGAATAAGTTTTGTTATGTGCACCAAGGCATGCAAGGATGTGCACCACCAATAAACACATCTTGCCAGCTGTGGGTGCTCTGCTAATCAGCTGGGTGGCACCCTGAACCTTGCAAGAAATGAGCCTACAGGGAACACCATTCAAGGCTAAAGAAGATCATGAAGGACTTAACTAAGTGTGTGTGCAGAAAAAGGACAGTTTACTAACATATATATATTCCCATTAATCCACTACAATATACCTATTAGCCTGTTTTCATCCAGGCTAGACCTCTTTTCAGTGTAGCTCTCTTCTGCTGTGTAACAAGCAGACCACTTCCACTGCACTTGAAAGCACAAGGGGCAGAGGGAGACCATCAGCAGGGCACGCTATCAGTTCTTCATTCCACAGCCTAGTGCCCTCTCCCCTGAAGTTTCCTCTGAGAGAAACAGAAGGGCTTTTCCTCATTTAGTGGCACTCTTAAACACCCCAGTTCTGCAAAGCTCTTAAGCTGATGCATAGTTTCAATGGACATATAATGCAAGCACGTGCTTAAGCCCTAATTATTATTAATTGTTTGTATTGCGTTAGCACCGAGGTCCAAGTCCTGCTGTGCAAGCCGTTGTACAAACATACAGTCAAATATATTCCTAGTCTGAAAGAGCTTACACATCTCATAGAACTAGAAGGGGCCTTGGGAGGTAGGTCACGCAGTCCAGTCCCCTGCCTTACCATCCTTTTGTTTTTTTTTTTAAATAATCTGTTTGCCCCAAATCCCTAAATGGCCCCTTTAGGGGCTGAATGCACAACCCTGGGTTTAGCAGACCAACGTTCAACCACTGAGCTTCGCCTCCCCCAAGCTTATGAGCTCAGTAGGAAAGAGATATGGAAGGACAGCACAAGGCAACAGTGAGGCAAGTGTGATGAACCTGGCAGCTGGTTTGCCAGGGCTGGGTGTTCTGATGGCAGCCCAGCAGTCATCAGTTTTAAGCAGGGTGGTGCGGGAGGACAAAGTTAAGCAAGTCGGTAAGTGCTCTGCTGAAATCTTTATTCCTCCCTGTTGACTATTTGGTCATGTCATGCGAGAAAAATGATTCCCCACCCCCCGAGTGCACTAAAATGTGCACTCACCTATGGGGACAAATGAAGGCCTGTCTGTGCACCTATCCATGCAAAGAAATTTTTCTTTTTTTTCTTACTGTGTACCGCAAAACAGCCAGGCAGATCTCACAGTACAATAGCATTAGTTTTGAAGCTTATGTTAACCATTTTGATTGGTACGAGCTTATGGAATGCTAATGCGCCAGTGTTTAGGCAAGAAATGAGCCAGAACCTATTGTACAAATGCACTTTGAGAATATATATAAATGCCAGAAATCTAGACCAAATTTTTAGTTGTTGCTTTTCTTTTTTTCCCCTTTCTCCTCCCCACTCCCCCTTACTCCTCAGAACATCCCATCTACTGGTGGATTAAAAAAGCAAATTGAAATGTAATGAAATGATGTCTAATGAGCACACATTTTCCCTTGCACGAGCTCATTAACCCACATACACCCTTTGAAAGCTGGAACAGCACAGATCAGCTGCAACAAATACAAGCATATTTAAAAGAAAATGTTAGAACAGACGATAAATGAATGAGTGCAATCCTTTGGCTTTTGATAGTTGTAATATCTCCTGAGATTGCTTTCCAATGATTTCCCTGTCTCAAGAAAACCCGCCCTAGTACAAAAGGGGATATGAGCAGCTTCTCTTTCTTCTCCCCATAAAAGCAGTAATTATCTTTCTTGATTGTCAAGGGTCAGATGTTTGTATCTGCAGTTCTTTCCTTTCTACACTACCCACAGGGCAAGGATATGGCTGGTGGTATCTCTCGCTGGACATCTTCCTTGTGCAGTGGAAATGCTGAAATACTGACTGAAGTCCACACAGGATTCTGCATTGCCAAGTGTTTTTTCAAGGATATATTAACATAAGTAACAGTGCCAGAAACACCCTTTCAAGTAGAAGTAATTTCAACAGGTTGCCTGAAGTGTGTTCTGCTTAAAATATTCTTACACATTTCTTGTTTCACACAGGATAATTTATTTTATACTCATGTTCTGTGCCAAACTCCATTTGGCTAAAAAGTCAATCAACATGCACAAAACCAGCAAAATAAAAGCAATAGCACAAAAGGCACTGCAACACTACCTTAACTGCACCCACATCAAAAGGTGCATGACTTCATCTCCCTCTGATTTGTTCTTGCTCCTGTTGATAGCCAGAAGGAAGTTTTGCCCTTACCTATGTGTTGTGCGCAGGTGTCACAGTACTCCGCATATAAAGATTCAAAGCAGTTGCAGCAGTATGGCCTGCCTTCCTTCATGATGTACCTCTGTCCGCCCAGCACCGTTTCACATTCAAAACAGCAAAAGTGCTTCATGTGCCAGTGTCTCCCTTCAGCCTCGGTGCATTCATCTGCAAAAATGATCTGGGAAAAGCCAGAGGAGGAAATGAACCAAACAGGATCATGGTGAGAGAGAAGGCTTAGAACACAGAGATTTGTATGGCACCCACCATCCCCAGGGTTGCCAACCATCAGTATATTTACAGACGGTTCATAGAAAATTAGCTGGCATTGGCCGTGTCCATAAAAAATTTAGATGTCTGTAAATTTCATAAAAGTGCAATAAAATTTCCAAAACCTGCAATTATTCTATAGCAATTAAACTTCCGTGCTGCGTCAGCCATTTTACTGCAGACCAGCAGAAATGGAACGTTTTGTTGAGGTGATGTAATGTGAATCATGTGATCCACACGATGTTATCGTCTACTTTATCCCACCGAGTTAGCGTCAGCACATTGGCAACATGACTAGCTAAATGAAAGAGTCCCACAAAAGCTCATCACCAAATAAATCATTTTGCTCATCTTTAAAGTGCTGCATTTCTGCTGTTTTGTTTTGTTAGAATACAGACTAACACGGCCACCTCTCTGTTACTAAATGAAAGTGAGTTAAGTGGCATACTGTTCTTGTGATGTAGGAATGACAATGATTACTCTGCACTTTTGGCCATTTATGTCGCTTTAATATAGTATAAAAATTATGCCTGTAAAAAAATGTGTCTGTCTGTAAATATTTCTCATTTTGTCCGTAAACGAATTTTCTGTGGGTTGGTAACCCTGGTCATCCTGCTCCCCTCCACGGCCTCTCTCAGTTTCAACCCCTGTGGTAAACTGTCCAACATGCAGATTGGAAACTCTGCAAGGCGGGCAGCATCACATCTGTACGGCACCTACCACAACGAAGTCCTGACCCCAATCAGGATTTCTCAGCACTGCCATAATATAAATTATGCTAATAATGGAGGCTGGAGAACTCCACTCCAATGAGAGGATAGCGGGAGGGAAGGCAATCTAAGCAAAAGAGCTGCTTTGGGTTCATTTATAGCCAGGGGGATTTATTTTAATTATGACTGAAATCAGCAAGCAGGAAACCTTGATTTATAATGTTGATTTTAATTGCGTTTTGCATGTCTACTTTTTAGTGATTTCCTCTAAAACATGTTGATTTGCACTGACTGGTGACCACTAGAAGAGGATGAATTGCTCCTAAATCTTTGCACTAAATTTGGTACTTGCTTCTCCTTGCTAAGAACAAGGAGAATTTTTTTCAAACAACTGGATAGCTTAACTTAGTGGTCCCCAATCCTTTCACGAAGGGGGCTCCCCCCAGCCTGACTGCAATTTGTCTTTATTGGGGATCTAAGATTACCCTGGCTCCTCGTCATCTCTCCATACCTGCTCCTTTCCCAGTCTCACCCCCAACCCCTCTGTTTCTCACCCTCTTCTCAGCCCAAGCAACCCGCTCAGCTCTTTCCAGTCCCCAGTCACTGACTTCCCTAGGCCTTGTTTATTTCTGCAGCCTGCACCAGCCTCTGTCCCCTGTGGCCAGTGTGACTGCTATCAGGCTGCTGACTGTCTGCTTGCTGGCTCCAGACACATCCTCTGTGCTACTGCCGTCTGGAACCTGCTCCCTATCTCACTGCCTGCTGCCCAGGAGAAGTCAGGGTTTGTCCACATGCGGTGGAGCCTTCTCAAGACCCACTGGCGAGTTGGGACTCACTATTTGGGAAACACTGGCACAAATTACATTTATTCAGATTCTTAACTCTTACATTTTGTGCTTGTGAAAGGTGAATTCTTGTTTCACAGAGGATGATTCATTTTATGCTTATGATTTGTGCCAAGCTCCATTTGGCGAGAAAGTCAATTAGCATGCACAAAAACAGATTTTTAAAGGAATAAAACTATCGTTGAGTGTTCTGGACACGTAAGAAAGAAGTAGATCAAAACGGGGTTTTATTTCAAACCAATTCATGTATTACACAAAGGAAAAAAAAATATCTGTAATTAGTGAGCTGAACTGATTGCTTCTGGTCAGTATGTCCTTCAAGATGTTAGAACGAGTCGATCTCATCCTCTCACACCAAGTCTGTATCCAGAGATTGAGAGAGAAAAACAGGGTTTCCTACTTTTTCAGCTCCCAATTGGCTTCATTATTTTGAAAGAACCAGTCACTGAACGGAACTAGTTAAATAAACTTGAACTGAAAAAATATTCTCTTTGCTACCACAGAAGAGGTTACTGCTGGTAAAAGCTGAATTAGCTTTTCAACAAGCTCAGGTTCTTGGTGCTTAGCCAGTGACTTCTACCAGCTTAACACTTCGATTCTCTTCAACACTTGGCAACAAATATGTACAGCTGAATATTAATTTGTACATTTAATTTAATTAATTTGAATACATTATAACACATGTAAGCTTTAATGTGTCAATTTCAAATTTAATTTTAAAGAGTCTAATTTTTTTAAAATAAACATATTTAATTTTTAGAAAATCCAATTTAAATAAAAAAATTATTTTTTTTCACTTTGAAAAATGATCACATTTTGTCCATCCTGTTCATAGAACAATACTGCAGGCATGTCACAGGAAAATAAAAAGTTCAGCTCCTCTATCCACAATCGTATTGTACTAATTAGGATCATGGCACTAATTACAATGTAAACACAGTCACATCTTCTATTGAGGTTCATTTGTACATGGCAGATGAAGGATTAATGAATGATCAGTATATGCAATGAAGATCTTACACACGAGCAGTATTTGTTATAGATGCTTCTGAGCACATCAGTAGATGATGTGAAGTCAACACAATAAGCAACATATTGACCTGTGGGACTTTGTATAAGTAACCAATTACCCATTTATTAAAACATCAATTAACCATTTATAAAAGGATGAAGTGTAAGACAGCAGCAGAAACACCAGCAATCTTAGCACCCCTATAATGCTTTTTATCCACAGATGGCCAATTGTTCTACAAAAACGAGAAAGAATCAGCCTCTCCCGATTTTACTGAGGGGGAAGCAGAAGCACAGAGTAGTTAAGGCCATGTCTACATTACCCAGAAGATTGACCCGCTCAGGCTCGATCTTCTGGGGTTTGACTTCACGTGTCTGTTAGAGACACTGAAATGAACCGGTTAGGGGTTGTCTGTCACCCCTGTACTCCTTGATATCATGGGAGTAAGGGAGGTTGACAGATGAAACTCTCCCGTTGACCTTCCTCAGTGAGGATGTCCAGGTAAATAGAGTGCAGATTAGTTAATTCTAGCTATGCAATTGCTGTAGCTAGAACTGTGCATCTGCAACCGACTTAGCTGCCTAGCATAGACAAGGCCTAACCGAGCCATCTGAGGTCATACAGAATAGTAACAGAGAGATAGCTGTGTTAGTCTGTACTCCAACAAAACAAAGCAGCAGAAACGTAGCACTTTAAAGACTAACAAAATGATTTACTCAGTGATGAGCTTTTGTGGGACAGACCCTGTTTTTGTTTTTGAGGTCAGACAGTGAATGAACAGCTGAGCTGCAAACAGAATGTAGGCTTCTCGACTTCTAACAGCACTCCCTGTTCAGTGTTCTACTTTGCTTTCATGACAGAGGGTTAGGAGCTGCATAGGATATTCCATGGAGCAAGTGCACAGGAAGCTGTGTTCTACAGTTATTTCATATTATTTTTGATAAGTGTTGGATGTCTTCATGGAAGAAGGTGTCTAGAAAGGGAAGTGAATAGGATATTTGTACAAGAATTTGTAACAGGACTTTGCAGGGATAAAGTGCATGAAAAAAATTACTCGCCCTAAAAAAGGAAGAGGAAAATTTCAATGGTTAGGAGGTTTTTTTACTGGTAACCTCACAAATCTAATTGGATACAAAAGTCAATGTTCTTTATACTTGACAGGCACCTAGAATGGGATTTTTACTGTACATTTGCACTGATGGGATTTAGAATTTTTATCATACATAGGGTTTTCCACAATTCAGTTTTCATAATGCTCAAAACCAGAACAATTTCCTTCACCAACCTCCGAGCTGAGATTGACACTTGAGAAACAACTAGAATCTGCCTGGAAGGCTTTTTGTGTATTATATTTGTTTAGCCTCCCATATTCCTTTAATCTCCTCTATTAAGTTCGATTTCAATACACTGTAGAGACAAACACAACATATCATAAGATATAAAACCTGTTTTCCTCCAGGACCGAAGTCGGTTTTTTTTTCCTGGTAGATCTGCGTACAGTGGAAGCACCACCAACCACGACTGGATTGAAATCACACAGTTTGGTGTGTTGCTACAGGAAAGTTCTCAAAAAGTTCTCCCCGGCTCCTGATCGGGTGAGAAAACCTGAACCTAGATTAGCATGACCCTGGGTTGATTAGCCTGAAAACTTCCCAGTGCGAATCTCCTGGGGTGCAAACTTGAAACCAAGAGAAAAAATCTTCATGGACCGTAAAAAACTGAAACCACCAAATTTTATCTGGGCTTTGTATGTGTTCTGTGCCACTTAGTGCAGAACTTCAGCTGTATCACGTCTCTACACATTAATATGCAGGCATATGTGGACTATCAGAGGTACACTGCATTGAAGTGGGACTCTGTAGCTACACACAATGGGAGGGAAGCATCATGCTTTAATTAAGAAAATTCTTTGTTTTGCCTTAAGGTGCTGCACCTCTGTCCACCAACTGCAGAACAGTGCAACGAGAGTTTGTTTTCCTGTTAGCTGCAGAATACAGAGAGTATCTCAATATCAGCAAACCTCTGTAGGGTGATTGTTTTTCTAAAAGCAGAACATATCTAGAGGCAAGATCTGACTTCTGCCAAATCCTTGGAACTCAGCAAGCCTGATGTCATTTTTCTGTTTAGCGTTTTGGGTCTGAGCATAAAAATCTTAAATAACCCATCACAGCCCACGTCAGAGCTGAGTATGTAATTCCTACCACGTCATTTACTTTATGAATCAGGCCTATTTTTCCTGGTCTCAGGACGTCTGTGAACACATTGCAACTGTCTCAGATTTATTCATTATTTAACATTATTCATGTTTTTTCACAAAGTTAGTTTTGCACTCAAAAATCAAGGTCGCGTTCCGTGGCTGCGCTTGTCAGACACGCTGGAACCATTGGTGCCGCTCCCTGACGGGATAAGCTTAGACACTTGCAATCAAGCTTCTGGTGCAAATTACTGTGGAAAGAGAATTCTAACCTCACTGTGAGGATCTGAACATTTCCACACTCATTTGCGTTATGAAAAGAGACAGTCCCATAAAAGTGCATGGAAAGTGTAAAAATCCTGTAAAAATCGCACGGGAAATATTCTGCTGTATTGGCTGAGCTCACAGCCTGGTAGAACAGGGGAAACTGCTGGCAGTCAGTGCAAATACGCAGTTTTCAGCCACCCCAAATTCACGGATCCCAGGAGGGTCTCTCCACTGCCATACTGTTTATGGAAGGCCTAGCAGGGGGCAGAGGCAGACTGTTCAGTGGACAGCCAAGTTAGAGGACAGGTGAGATTTTGAGAATCTCCCACAGTAGAGCTGCTGAACTGGTGAATGAGCAGCAGTGGCTGGTGCTTCAGGCTCCTTAGAAATGCTGTGGCAGTGCTGCTCCGACTGGCACTGAGAGGGCCACTGATTGTCTTAGGCCCTGCCCCTTCCGCTCTTGTCCTGGCCCCTCCAGGAGGCGTGGAGCTGGGCCCCTGCCCATCTTGCCCTGGGGCCTGCGGTGGATGTTGGCCCCACTGCAGTCACAGCAACCAGAGCTCTCCTGCATTCCTTAACACAACGTTGCCCACCACCAAACCCAGCTGGTTCTTACCTCGTCACACGCAGCACATCGAGGCTTCAAGCATTCAGCGTGGTGTCGGCCACAATAAATCTTGCCGTCTTGATAAAAGTAGATCAGATCAACCAGCAGCTCGTTACAGACAGAGCATATAAAGCAAGGCGGGTGCCAGCACACGCCATGGCCTGCTCGGGATGCGAACACAGCGATGTCGCCACCATTGATTTGGCCACCACACTGGTAGGACAAGAACGGAGAGGAAGAGGGTTCATTTTACACGAGTCCAAAGGGGCACGCTGCTTCTGGGAGTGCTGTCCGGCAGTCACTGCACAAGCTGACTTAGGCAAGGGGAGGAAGCAGGAGTGTGTTTGTCCTGGCTTGCTGGCCGCCCGTTTGATCATCCCTATCAAATGAAACTTCTCTTTGGTGTCACTGTCTCAATGCTCCTCGGCCGTGATTTGGGGCAGGCCAAAAGGTCCCTAGTGTGCTACAGCTGTCTCTCGTGGGGTGTGAAAGGGAGCATTTGCACAATTTCTCCAGAGCACAAACAGTAAGGACTTTTGGTTCACTAGGCGGCTGCACTTACTGTTACCTTCCACTGCACCCAACTCTTTGGTGCTGTCGTAAGCTGACTTAGGCAACAGGATGAGGGGGAGGACAGGAAATAATCTTCCTGGCACAGCTGAGTTTCCACTGCTCACGGAACTTTATGGAAGAGCCAAATGGAGTAGCCACATGGGCCAGCTGGTCATTTATCACTGCACTACACAAGCAAAGTCTTCTGAAGACTTCAGCTGTATCAAGGCTGCCTTTTCTCACACAGCTCCCTGACTGAACACTAAACCTTCCCATAGGGCCTCATTCAACCTTCTTCCAACTCCTGGCTCCCCTGCTCTTCCAACAGTCCTCCCTCCCGCAAGCTACTCATTAAGGCTACGTCTACACTACAGCGATCTTTTGAAAGAACAGAACAGGGATCGAAAAATAAATGTGTCCGCACACAAAAAAATGGATCAAAAGATAGATCTGCTCCTTTGAAAGAGAGCGTCCACACAGCCCCCTGTTCTTTCAAAAAAACGGGCCAGGGATCGAAAAATAAGACCCTATGAGGACAGCTCTTTCAGAAAAAAAGGGCCTGCACAGATTTTCTTTTGAAAGAAGCTTTCAAAAGAAGGTGCTCATCCTGAAATGGGATTGTAAGAGTGCTTTTGAAAGGAGCGCCATGTTCTTTTGATTTAATTTCAAAAGAATGAGTTTTGTGTGTAGATGCTCAGCTGGTTATTTCAAAAGAGGCCCTTCTTTGGAAAACTATTTAGAAATAACTTGTCTATTCCCATAGACACGACCCCAGGGTATGTCTACACTACAGAGTTATTCCAGAATAGCTTATTCTGGAGTTGTTATTCCAGAATAATGCGTCCACACTACAGGGAAGCTCCAGAATAATCAAAACTTGTTTTCAAAATAGCATGTCCACACACAATAGAGCCTACTTTGGATTAGAGTCCCTGGAAGCACTTTATGTCTACACATCAGTGCTATATCTACACAGCAGTGTTTTTCTGGAATAAGTTACTCCTCATAGAGTGAGGTTTGCAGAATTTGAAAGAAGATGCCCATTATTTCAGAAGAGCAGTTTTGCTGTGTAGATGTTTGCAAAGTTATTTTGGAATAGCGACCATTATTCTGAAATAACTTTGCTGTATAGAAATACCCTAAGTGCCCCCAGACCAACCTATCCCACTGCCACCCCTATGGGCTTATTCCTCAACTCCCTGCTCCTGCCCATGGCGGGCTGCTTCCCTGTTGTTACTCAGTCCGCTTCCAGCCAGTTCCTTCCTGGACATGGTGGGTATGAGCTCAACCCATGGTGGGGTCCAGACCCAGTGCTGTAGAAGTGGCTCCCATGAGAAGCACAGGCTGGAAATGAATTAGGACTATTTCCAGCTTTGAGGTAGGCAGGACAGATTGGTTCACCTGCCTGGACTGAGTTGTGCATGAAGTTCACACCACTGCCTGCTACTTGAGCTGATAAATCCCTAAAAACACCCGGGCCATGTCTACACTAGCCCAAATCTTCGAAATGCGTATTCAGCGCCTCATTAGCATGCCGCCGGCTGTGCTCTTTGAAATTGCCACTTTTCGCTGCTGCATGGCTTGTCCAGATGGGGTTCCTTTTCGAAAGGACCCCGCCACCTTCGAAATCCCCTTATTCCTATCAGCTGTCCTTTGGAAAAGGACCCCTGTCTGTACGAGCAGCGCAGCAGCGAAAAGCAGCAATTTCGAAGAGCCACAGCTGGAGACATGCTAATGAGGCACTGAATATGCATTTCAGCACCTCATTTGGGCTAGTGTAGACGTAGCCCCAGACTGCTCCCATTTGGGAGCTAGCCAGTTACCTAAGGGTTAAATTCAGCCACCTGAAAGGAGATACAGGAAGAAGAGGCAGAGAGACTGTGTCACTGCCATGCATTCCCTCAAGGCAAGCACTGGGGTCAGACTTCCCAGCATCTGACACAGAGATAGATGTTAATGTATGGCTGTGCTTTCCATACCACAGAGAACCCTGCGTGACTCAAACAGAGCCACCAGCAGTGTCAGGATGTGTCCCATGTTGGGCACTTACCTGTTCGCAAATGGCCCCCGTCATGGTGACGGGAAATGGTCGAACATTGCCTCTCCCCAGATTCTCCCTTTTCCTTTGATTGCTGAAGAGTTTGAGTTCCCTCTTCTCTTCCTCATCCAATGAATTGCAATAGCGGACCTGCAATGCAAGTGGAGGTAATTTGCTTTATGCTGCCCAGAACCACAAACACACCTGGTATTACTGTGACTATGATTTCCAAAGCTCGGACGATTACAGCAAAGTGAGACTCGGCAGGCATGATCTGGAAGCAATTCAGCTATGTTGATTTAGGCTCGCTGAGAATCTGGCCCAAGTTTGGAAAGTCTGGGACCACAAGTGCACTTTATAATCCATTAGCAGGAGAGTCATTTTCTTCCTTCAGCCTTTTCATGCCTGAGATAGCAGAGCAGCACTATAATGACTCAGCAATGTTTGTCCTCTGATACCTACTCCTCATAAGTTTATGATCTGGTACTAATTATTTGCTATTGGGTGAATGCTGTATATCCAGCTTCAACTAAGGATTTATTAGAGATTCCAATTTTTTTCGTGGCGGGGGAAGTGACAGGACTGGGGGAGGGGAGTATGTAAACAATCAAAGTTGTAATTTCAACAACAGTTCCGAGAACAAGATGTTTCCACTGCTCAGATAGAATTTCCTGCTTATGGATTTGATCTGAAACTAATGAGATCCTGAAAGAATCTTTTGGGGAGAAATGTTCCTGCTACAAGCAGTAACAGGACTAATCCCACATACCTTACTCAAGAGAGTAGAGTCATTCAATTAACAGAACTTCCATTGGAAATGGATGCTGAACGCCTTCCCTGTTTGCAGAAAAATGCCAGGTTCAGGCCTCTAACTTGTACGAGTAAATTTCGTGTTTATTTACTCTCAGGCACTGCAGGGTCTCACGGGAGCTGCCCAAGCTTAAGACCTACAGGATTGGGCCCTGAAGAATTTGACTGTGTCCTCAGAGTTCAGCATTCTCCTTGCTTCTGAGAACACTGCATTGTATTAATATGGCAACTTGCCAGGCACAGATGAGAACATTAAAACATGACCTAGATAAAACAAGTTAAGCACATGCCTTTTGCCGAGGAGCAATGTGAGGATCATTGTTTATGCAACAGAACTTCATGAGATATTCAGGTTCAATGTCCACACTTACAAGAATTAAAAAGATGGGGCCCTTTTTTGCTGCCTCAGCTAAGTAACACAGGATTCAATTAATATCTAAATATAGTAAGCTGCTGTAAATAGTCTTGACTCAGAGTTGAGGTTCAACTTCTGTAAAATCAGAGCTCCTCTAGCTGTTCAGAAAAAACAAAAAATCTCTGCCTGTTTAGAGACATTTGCAAGCCTTAGGTGAGCCAGTAGGATTTTGGACAGACTTCTGGAGTTCTTTTAAAAACTAGCTCTCACGGATTTAACCAGAACAGTTTCCACCTTTGAACATAGAAAGAAGGAAGATCAATTCAAAAAAATTAAAATTACAGTTAAAATTTGACCTTTAAAAACAAAACAAGAGCTACTAAATGAGCCATGTCTCTATCAGCTTAAAAGGGATTCAGTGAGTAAGGATCTCTAGAAATTCATGTTCTAGAGAAATGTATTTATAAATATGCAGAGAAGAGCTCCCTGTCTATGGATTTTTTTTAAACCATCCTAGCAAATGTAATGGAGAATTGGGTACTTGCCATCAAATGCTATAGGGGTTGGTTTAAAATGTGAGACTATTAAATCTACAGGCGTTTTGGATAAGGGGCTTACAGCAATATGTGATAGTGAAAGGCACCTGGTCATACCGTTTTCATAGTACGACATGCCTGACAGATAACAGCCCATCGCAAGTGGACTGGTTCTTTTAAAAATGTAATCAAGAAAGCCCCGTCTGAAAGCTGCCGTAATGTACTCCGGGTCCTCTTCAGTGGATTGGCTAATCACGACACCCATGCTAAATCTAAAAGGTACATTCCCCTCACCACCAAATATGATCTATTGCTATGTTTAAATTATTTTTAAACCACTCACCTCATTGTCATGTGGTGGGAGTTGGTGCAAAAGCTGCTTAATGCGCAATTTCTCTCCTGGACTGTTCACGTAGGGCACTTTGTCTTCTGGGAGGCAGCTGTAGTACTGGTGAACCTAAACATTGAAAAAGGGCACTGCAGTACACTTCCTTGACTGACTCTGACACATTCTCTCCAAAGGACAGAACAGAGCATTTGGAGACCAAGCGGCCACTGAGAATGAAACGTTCAAATGGAAAAAAAAAAAGCCTTTCAAGTCAAACCATCCGGTTTTTATTTTATATACGTAAACAAAGCAACTCGTCTTGTTTTTAAAAAAGAGAGATAAACAGGATATAGCAGAAGTCCCGTGTCTAACCTAACTCCGGGGCGGTTGTTTACCGTTTTCTCCGTTAATGTCCACACTGTTAGCATGTTTCCCTTGGCCAGGAGAATGTGTTAGCACCTGCCTTTGCAACAGAGGTTAACAGTTCTACTCCCTGGCACCTAACACATTACTGGGTACTTCAGCCTCCACCTACTCTGACACCCTCAAGGTCTTTTCTGTAACAATTTGTGAAAATAATCAGCAGATAGAACCTGTTGGAAGGCTTGTTTTTCTTTTTACTCTGAGTATATAATTAAGACAATTATTTAAAGTGCAGCATTGTGTAGCGCAACGTATCCGCCTCCCAGGAGATCCCGTGTGTGTGTGTGTGAGTGAGAGAGAGACGTACACACACAACTCCAGCTCATCCTTTTGTGTATCTGTATATACAAAGTACATGCACAGCTGCAGCTCAGAGGTCTGGCTGATACCGTGGCGTGGGTGAGGACTAAGCTGGGGTTTGCTGAGTGAGGCACAACTCAGTAGTGGCTGAGGTGATGTTTGAAGGCTTGGGAAGAGCACCCAGAAGGTCCGACGGATACTGAATTGCTCCCCTTTGGCTGCGGGCACGAGCCCACCATCAGAACTGGAAATGGCAAAGAGACCGGCCTGTGCTAGATGCCCGGCTGGCAGCAGCAGATCAGACGTCTCTCTTCAATCTGTGCTTGGTGAGAGCGGAGCAGATTTCCGCACAGCGCCTCACTCATGCCTTTGCTGCCTTGAAGTTAATCTCCAGCAGTGCAGCTCTACCGTGTGGTAACTTGGAAATTTAATTTAGAGCAAGACACTGCTGTCTGCCTATCTAGCCATGCTTCACTCCAATGGCACCAAAGCTATGGCGGCTTCCCACCAGGTCCTTTGTGGAACTGAAATTGCATTTGACTTTCCTGAGAGACCACGTCTCGCCTGCCCCCTGCCACACCACCGTCATGGCAACGAGGGCTATGGTGCTCTGGCTCACAAGTTCTTTCAAAGGACAGGAACTAAGGAGAGGGGATTTTACCCTGGGACTCGCTGTCCCACTGGTGCTTTCTGAGGGCTGCTGCCCACCCTGCTACTCATGGGGGAACTTTCCCCAAAGGGAGAGGAACATGGACACATGGAGGAACATGGACACATGGCCAGTGGAGGGCAATTTATATTCTGAGGGGAGGAGAGGTCTGAAGATGACAGTTCACCCTTTAAATTAGTCTACATTCCTCTAGCCTCTAAACATCTATGGACATCCACACCCTGAATACCAAACAAAGGCAGCCAGGCATGAAAGGACAGGTGGCCAAGTCATGGCATATTATTGACCACATACCTAAGAGACTGGCCTTCAATGAGGCTTGTGCATCTGAGGGCTCGTTCACACAAGGCATTATTCCAGAACAGCTACTGTACAGATTGAACCTCTAAATATGTGGTTCTCTGGTCCAGCAAGACTACAGATGTTCCTAGACCAGAGAGCCCCGGCAGCTGGGACTTGGGTGGTAGGAGGGTCTGTGGCTGGGAGACCAGCCAGGGCCGATGCAAGCAGGGCCGGCAGCCCAAGTGGGACTTTCAGCAGCCAGCTCAGCTGGAGCTGGTGAATGTGGGACTAGAAACCTGAGTGGGGCCAGCGGCTGGGAGTCCGGCCAGGTCAATCAGCTCAAGCATGGCTGGCAGCAGTGGGCCAGCATTTCTGCTACTAAGGACTAGAAGCAGAGCTGGTCTAGGTAGCCAGGGGACCAGCAGCTGGGGGCAGGAGCAGAGCTGGGTGAGGGAGAGGCTGGAACTGACCTCTGCTGGTCTGGCAAATTCCCTTGTTCAGGACGGGTCAGGTCCTGAGGGTGGCAGATCAGAAAGGTCCAACCTGCACTTTAAATTCACACCCTCACTTAATCTGAAACAACTTTCAAGGTACTTCAGGTGCTTTTGAAAATCTATCCCGTGGTTCTGAATTTTGGATTCCTCATCTGAAGCCATCCTAATCTGCAACCCTCCTATCACTGCTTTCATGCCGACGGTGAGTGTTTTACATGCCTCTGTACGTACTTTTGCTATGCTGATGGCAAGGGTCTCTTACATGCAGCATGAACAGCTGGATCCTGAGAGCCCATGAGCTATATGCAATGACCTAAACAGATGGCACATAATTAGTTTCAATAACACAACAGACTGACAACCAACCTCCTATTGTGGAAACTGAAAAGAAATTGAGAGAGCCAGATAACTCTGTGATTTAAAAATAATAAATAAGATACTAAAGAAAATAGTACTCACTTGGCATTTATAGAGCATCCAGCATCCACGGATAGCAGAGTACTTTACAAATAACCGATTAAGCCTTACAATGCCATGACATGTAGCCACCATGGACACATAGCTAGTGGGTAGTAAAGTTACTTAGACATTCCAGTGAGAGCCCTGACTGCCGTACCTTTCATCTCAATGTGGGGATACACTATCCTTCATATCATGGCAGTCTCCTGATTTCTCTCTGCAGAATTTCCCATCACGTCTCTTTGCTGCATCACCTTGTCTCCAATTGTTGCAAATGAAGGTCTTATGCACACTGTACCCTTGAAGTTGAAGGAGCCCAGAAATAATTTCTTCTTGACTGTCTGCCAATTTACATTATGTTGTTCGGGTCCCTAATGTAATGAGCAATAAGACTTTATACCGTACACTAACGGAACAACAGATCAGCTGTAGGTCAGCAATCCAGTATCCGGTACTCAAGTTATGTCAACATTAATGCATTGGCATTTTGTCGACAAAACCCACGGAACATACAAATTCCCGAAGTGTTCTGTCGATAGAATGCACCACTTTTGTCAACAGACATATCCCGCTCCCCGTAAGGCATAACACCTCTGTTGATAGAGATCTGTCGACAGAAAACTGGTCTGGATGCTCCGCCCCGCCCCCGTCGACAAAGGGCTTCCAGGACACCAGGCAGCCCAACCTGCTGTGCTTCTGGTTGGCCATTGGTCAAGAGCATGGCTGGGCAGTCCAGCCACTCTCTGTCGACAGAGTGGGTTGCTCTTTCGATACGCTTGGCAGTCTGGCTGCGATCTCTCAATAGAAGTTTTGTTGAAAGACGTTTTTGTTGAAAGATCTGTCGACAGATCGCTCCAGTCCAGATGCAGCCTCGGTGTTTGTTTCCTGCTATCAGACACAAAAATCTGTGCATGCAGCCATTAGCACTTCCTCTGGGAAGTTTTCCATTTAATCTCAGGAGGCCCGCTGGAGACGGCTCTCATAAATTTAGCAAAATATTTCTGTAGGGATGGGCAAATTCATTTGGAAAACAAAACAAAATAAAACAAAACCAGCAGGCCCTGACCTGTGCAGCGTTGCCTAAAACCAACCTGAAACATTTTGTCAGATTCAGATCAGCTCAGGCAAGCCTGACACATGGTCTCTGACAATCTGCAGAGCCAGCAGAGGGACTGTCCTCACCAGGACAGTTGCCTGTTCCTTCGACGTGCTGACCTTTCTCCCTGGGGAGGTAATGCCTGCATGGTGTGGAGTTTGCACAGTCATATTTCTCCTGGCTGTTCTATTTGCTTATATTTTTGACCAAATGGCCAAATCCTGGCTCCAGATAAGTGCGCTCTAACAATGGAAACACAGAGTGATTGTTATTTCTGTTTGATGCTGTCAGTGCCACAATGTGCTAGGTTGCTTGACAGACATTCAAGAAGGGACATTCCCTCCTCCAAGGAGTTCATGGGTTAGGGATATGGAGATAAATTTGGGGAAAGGGAACAACAATCAAGTTTATATAGGGAAAAAAAAGTTAGCTTGATTCTCAGGAGGCAGCACAGCAGGAGTGAATCCTTAACCACGGTCAGCTCTTGTGTTCTGCCCTGCCTGCACATCTCCCATACTAACAACTGATGCCGGGAACAGAAATTGGATGAAGTGGGGAAAGAGAGCCTAGATGCCATGGGAAGACTGGGACATGGAGAAGATTCCACACCAAAGCACATGGACAGCATCCTGCCCTGGGACACCAGGCACGCTCTGGACTGTCCTCTTTTTGGGCTTGGGAAAAACCAGGATACTCGCAATCTGTTGCACAGCTGCTGCTTTGTGTAAGCACAAAGCCAGAGTCTAGCCCTTGAATTCCTTTTCTTTACTGTTTGCGTTTTTTTAAAGACAAAGATCTAATTTGCTTATGACGTCTATAGCAAGGTAATGGAGATGCTGCTTCCTGATGTGCTCGGAGCTGCTTTTGACGTTGCGCATGTATGTAAAAGTGCCTGACGTCTTAAGTGAAGGGTTGGAGCTAAGTGTTACGGGGAGAATGCTTCCCTTGTGTCCAAGGGTAGGGAGGGAACCTGACCAAAGATGTTGCATTGGGGCTTGGATTCTTTCCTATGCAAATCCCATCTACCCTGATTCACGCAGAAGTGTAGGCTGCAGTAGCAATAGTGGAAGAGCTGATTGGTCTGGTGGAGAAAGAATCCTTCCCTTAACACACCCCTCAGTGATACGATGTGGGCACACAACTCAGTTCTCTTCACAAGCAGGGGACAATCACTGAGCATTCATGGCAGTGTACAACAGATGTTGTATCAGTTCTACACAGCTTTTTTCTGCTGACCATATCGGTGTAACAGAGAGGGAGACTGAAGTCTGAGAATCATGGAATAGAGCTGGGCAATATGTGTGAGTGTAACATAACGCGCTGAAAAATGCAGCTGAGAGATACCCACCTGCTTCTGAATTCAGATTGAATTTGGCTACAAAAATGGGGGAAAATTCAACATAGTCAAAACATTCTGACTTTTCATTTCAAAACAATATTTTGTTCAGAAGCTGTGCTACATTTAACTACAAAATAAGCAAAGGAGTTGGAAATGACAGAAAACATTTCATTTTGGGTCTTTCCTTGATTTCTGCAGGCTTGGGAGGACTCCTGAAAGGCATCTAAAATTTGATTACATCACAGTTGTTTTGTAATGTAACCCAAATATATATATTTATTCTGCTTATGGATGGAAAATATTAGAGGGAATCCTGGTTAACAATGTGTATGTGTGTGTGTGTATACACACACACACACACAGAGTTAAGCAGGATTCCCTCTAATATTTTCCATCCGTGGGCAGAATAAATTTTGTTACGTGCACCAAGGCATGTAAAGATGCACCAACAAAGAGAAACACACGCTGCCAGCTGTGGGTGCTCTGCCAATCAGCTGGGTGGCACCTGAATCTCTCCTGAGCAGTCACCCAAGTGCTCAGCTTAAAGAGGACACTGCTCTTAACTATTTTTAATTACCACATTATTCAGCACTTTTGCCATATACAGCATGAACGTTTAATTTTGTGCTATTTCTCTTTGTAAGAGCCTCCTTTGTCTGTAGGTATCTTAGCAAGGACTGTTATGTGTTTCACACTGAATTCATCTGTTCTGCTCTCAACTCTGACTTGTGCCAGATTTGAATCAGATTGACCCTGAAGGAATTTAAAAGATCTTGGACCAAGTCCTAATAAAAATTAACCCACATCACAGACCCCAAGATACAACCTAGACCAGGAACCTGACAGGAAAGCTGTGGCAGTCAGGACTCAAGAATACTGCCAAGGCAAGAGAAGTACCTCCAACAAGTCTAGTCTTGCTTTTAAGAAGGCCTCTCTCTCTCTCTCTCACCCACACATACACACCCACACTCTGAAATTCACAAAGCAGGCAGAAGAAAACAAGACAAAATGAAAGATATTGATCTTTATACTGATCATTCTTTCCTGCAGTCTCCAAGTCGTATATTCCCCTCATCCATCTCAAAAAGCAGATCAAACAATATACATTCTAAAGATGACATTATCAAACCCACTAATAAGTATTTTGGAAATGAACAGCTCCTTCAAGAGAAAAAAGCCCTTGTAAAATAAAGCTAGGAAAAGAATTCTTTAAAGTTGAGCCAAATCCACAGGGGAGGGGGGTGTTTTCAGTTTAATTCCTCAGTTTAGGAGTTTAACCTTCAAATTCTGAATAAATGATAACTTCACATTCCTATGGTTAATCTATTTTCTTCAAGTGACTAAGTATGAAGAGCCTCTTTCAGAAGGAAAAGGTTGCACAGACTTCAGGGACTCAAGCTATCATTTGACAAAGACATTCCATGTGCAAGAGATTGTGAATAGCATCAACAATCTCTTTTGCCTTCAGCTGTTGCAGCAAAGTAGAACTCACCCATTATCCTCCTATGACACACTCTGGATGCTATGTGACAATTTGAGACTGCATGTTTGGAAATATAAATTCAATCAACTTCTAAAAAAAATAATCACACTCATGTTTCTACAGCCACACACCAATGAAACCCTCTTGTTTTTCATTAAAATGGCGTTCTGTGAGCTGATGACTCAAACTGCCAAAATAAAGCCTTTTTCACAGTTCAGACTATTTCTCTGCTTCAGTTTAATTGGGATCACTGTAGCAACAACCACTCAAAACACAATTACAAACATAAATAACTTTTTAATATTTAAAAGCTTTATTGCTCTTAAAACGTAGCACAGTGATACTGATCTCCCAATCTGTTTTCTATCTAGATTACTGCGTGGTCTTTATTACTGTAATATCAGAGTCTTCAATACCAAAACTACAGATCTCCGTCTCTTGGGCTACAGGAGAAGTTATTGAGCTGTGAGACGGTAACAATGTTCTAGTGTCCGGACAGCACAACTAAAGGAGATGTGAAGCCATGGCCAGTGTGTTACATAGTTGGTACAGGTTGAACCCCTCTAATCCAGCTTCCTTGGCACCACACCGGTGCTGAAACTCTGTAGGTCAATATGGTCTTGCATGGGCGTCAGCAACCTGTCTGAGGCGGAGTGCTGAAATTTGCCCTTTTGCCCTCTATGTATGGCCCAAGTGCCGGTGATACTTTCTAAAGTCACTAATAGTCCGACTTACAACAGCTTCAGTAATAAAAAAGTTAAGATGCAGAGCTTTACTGTTTTAGGTGGTGCCCGGTAGCATTAGCTGATCTTCTGTTAATCCACCGGCAAGCTCCCAGCTACATGGGGGAGAAATGGGGCTGAACTCCGGTCTCTTGGGATGATGAAAATTGGCTTGCATGCCACTCTTGGTACCTGTACTGAGGGTTGCTGACCCCCGGTCTAGCAACATTACTAACACTTCTACTGCTTCCTGGGCTCTTAGAAGACATTTGGGGAACATTACAGCTAAACAGCAGCACAGAACACTGAGAGCCAGGACTGGAAACAAACTTTATGGGACCACAGGAAAGCTGGCCACATCAATCATAAGGGGACCTCTTATTGATATGGAGCTATGCCTATCTCACAGGGCTGGAAGGGAACTTCAGAGGTCATCAAATCCAGTCCCTTGTACTGACAGGAGGACCTAGTACCCTCCCTGACAGATGTTAATCTATTTGCCTCTGATCCCTAAATGCCCCCTTCAAGGATTGAATTTACAACCCTGGGTTTAGCAGGCCAATGCACAAACCACTGAGCTACCCCTCTCTTGTATTTGGTTAGCTAAAATCATGTTGGACCAGAGAGTGCTGGACCAGAAGTTCAACCTGTATTTCCAAGCCTGACCCTAATGCCTTTCTTAGCAGGTGATGTGCGTTGCCAAAGCACCAAGCTTATTAGTGCAGGCAGCTTAAATATCTGGGTTTGGTTGATAAAAACACTTCCTATGGGTTTTAAACAGCTCCCAGGCTTGTCTTTTGAAGGTGCGGTGCAGCTTTCCCTTGAGGACCAGGACTCAGTGATCAGGAACGGAGGGGTCACCTTGGGGAAAGGGTTCGCTTGTGGATGAGAGGGTGTTTGTGTCTTTTATCTTCTTTCTGTGTGAGTTCATTTGGGAGCACAGTGATTGCCTGGTTTCACCCAGACAGTCGTGGCTGGGGCATTTAGTGTACCGAGGTACCCCACAGGTTGTGATCAGTGTTCTCTGGAAGCGAGGCACTTGGGCAGCCAACCAGGAGAGATTCAGGGGCAGCCCAGTGATTAGCAGAGTGCCTCACCGCTGCCCCCAGCCAGCAGCGTGTGTGTTTGTGGGTGGTGCACATCCATATATGCCCTGATGCACATAATAAAATTTATTCTACCCATGGATGGAAAAATTAGAGGGAACACTGGCTGTGATAGGCATATTTAGGACCTAGGGATCTTGAAGGGTCTGTTGTGGGGATACTAATCACTGTACCAGTGGAGATATTATGTCTGCAGGTTCTGCATCTGTTGTTCTGGCAGTATATTGCTCACTCAGGAGTTACTGGGAGGCACAGACATATATGCAGCCCATGGCTCTGTGCAAAATCCACAGCAGTCAGTCAGGGAGCAGGAGGCATTGGCCTCCACCAGTGACAGCAGAATGACGAGTTACCTCTCACCTGTCACTGAGCCGGGAGGGACTCTTGAGAAAGTTACCATTGCTGCAAGACCTGTTTATGCATCAGAGAGCTGCT
The DNA here is from genome assembly GCF_033958435.1 of Carettochelys insculpta. Classification (NCBI taxonomy): domain Eukaryota; kingdom Metazoa; phylum Chordata; order Testudines; family Carettochelyidae; genus Carettochelys; species Carettochelys insculpta. The sequence goes on along the minus strand of NC_134147.1, from coordinate 44,639,895 downwards.
GATTCCACTATCCCCTCTGCAAACACAGGGAGCCCTTAACTCTGCTCACTGACCCCTTGCTGCAAGTGAATTGATCATGTTGGGAGGAAAAGCTGTTTACGCGGAAGTGTGGGGCTATTTCTGCTGGTATGTGTGCATATATATGTGAAATCCACGTGTGCCTCATCTTGTGACCTTCTATGGGGAGAGCCTGAAAACACATACTGGCTTAAGTGAGATGAACGCAGCAAACAGTTGAAACAAGTCTGTACTGGCTTGAATAAATAGAGCTGTTACTGTAACTTTAGCTGGCAGAGACTGAAAACTCAGGGATCCAGGTTCTGGTCCCACTCTGACTTCTCCCTGAAGACTGGCATTTTTACGAGATTGTTTATGGCCTTTAAGAGTGCGTGTTTAAAACTGACATACGTCCAAAGAAATGAACACTGTTTCCTTGCTAGAGGTAGCATTTATATTTATATAATTCAGAACGGGCTAAATTTTTTAAATAATGACTGCAGAATTTTGCTTGTGCCTTTATTTACGTGTCAGAATTCTGTAACTCCTGTGCCTGGAAGTGCCAGCACCTGCACCCTCAGAGGAAGGGTTAGAATCCTTCTGAAAAATCTGGCCTGTCATGTTTTCCTGTGAGCATGATATGAAACAATATATTCACACAGATAACCTTTATATTACATTGACACACACTCTAGTGTAGAAGGAGATAAGAATGACTGGACTGTCCAGTTCAAGCAAGAATACAGAAATCGTCAGATCCCACAGACGGATGGCTAGTACTTACTATTTGTAGTAATCAAGCTACAGTTACATTCATATTCCCCTTGTGGAGGTCTAGGACCCCGTGCTGGTCAGTGTACATAGGAAGAGAGAGATCCTGCCCTGAGGGGCTTATGAGCTCAACAGACAAGACAGAAAGGAGTTATTTAGACCACACAGGGACTCTGTAGCAGTCAGGTGTTGAACCCAGATCATGCGTTCCACATCCAATAGCTTAAACAAAGTCCATCCCCTCTCCTTACCCACTTTCTGTCCAGTGCTAAGGATGGGCACTGTAATTAAATCCAAACTAGGAAGGTAAAACTTTTTGCAGGTCCAATGTTTTTTTTTTTCTATTTTAACACATGAAGACTGAAGTTTGGCGTGCACCTCTGGAATCTCTCCACTTAATCTCCCCCCAAAACATTTCATGCTGGGTTGAACCGTGGTTCTGGCTCAGATGGTGTGTGTGCATGTTGGAGAGGGGTGAGCTGTATTTGGATGACAAGCGTGGGAACAGACTTAGTGATAAACACACAGAGAATAAATAAAAACTCTCATAAGATTGGGGTGCGACCACGAACAATCTGACTAGCAAATGGAGCCCAGCGGCGATCACTCAGGAAGAATTAATTAATCTCTTTGGCAGGAAAGAAACCATATTAAAAGAATCCTTGTATGTTTGTTAGTATTTGAAACCACATTAATCCATAGCATAATTGAAGAACACCAAGGTGTGCATATAATCCCATGCCTCCGGCGGTGAAAATCATTCTGTCTTTGATTTTAAGCCTCACCGCACAAGACAGGTGTACTCGTGTATGGTGTATCGTAGATGAAAATGCTAGGTAGGATGAGAAGTTCATTGCGCTGTAAGTCTACTGGCAAGCTCAATAGGTCTTAGAAACTGGGGGCTTTAAAATTCTGAAGGTCTAACGGTAAAGCACAGGCTGATCTGCATTCGTTGGATGTAGATCATGGGCCAGATTCTCAACCCCTCTAAAATCACAGGTTATTCCTTCCTCATCAACACACCACATTTACTCAAGGCATAGGCCCAAAAGGGGATGCCTCAGTATGCCAATTTATGCTAGCTAAGGGTCTGGTTCTTTTTATCGGGATTGCTCAGAACTCTTCTTGACTAATCAGAATTCTGCCACATTTCTTAGGCAATCATTCTCCAGCACTCTTGTTCCTGTTGTCTTTCTAATCATCTTGAAAGGGACAAGAACAGGTTAAAAATTAAAGTTAAAACCCCCCGTTGTTACCAGTGACCCCTTAACTTTTTCTTGGTTTTATTTCTTCCATTTTTCTCAGCACGGACAGTTGAGTTAGATTAGTCAGCATCAAAGCTGTTATGCTCACAACTACACTCCATTTCTCATGTTCTAGATGAACTCTGCAAATGTTCTTTAAGCAAACTGACTTCATTGGCATTAAAGAAAAATAATGAAACTGGGAAAAAAAAAACACTAGTGTTTAGAGTTTGTAAAAGCCTGGGAGGGAGGTGAGGAGGGGCCAAACTATTTTACAAAGCTTAAATATAGCTTTGCACATGACAATTTAAGCTCACATGTAAAAACGACTAGCGGTTGTTTTAGGCTGCAATGTACCAACTCTCTGTATCAAGACCCTGCCAAACAGCTCTAAATCCTAGGCGTCTACATGCACCGTAATTACCAGGTCTAGAAATTCACCAGAGTGCCAACCGAGAATTCTATCATGCAGTTGTATATAACACTTGAAACCCCACTGTAACATATATAGGTGGCAAGCTGAGATTAAGCTTCAGAACGATTTTAGACAGCACACTGTGGGATTTGTCCACTTTAATTTCCCTGCCCTGGATATTGCTGTCCAGTACACACACATTCCCAGTTGCAAAACATGTAAACCGCCTCAGATTAAGTTTAAAGGAAAGGAGAAGAAATCGAGAAGTATCCGCATCTGGTTTCTGGTGCAGCGGTTTGTACAAACAAGCTAACTAACTGTGGGATAGGACAAGTTAGGGAAGTCAACTCCCACAAGAATCAAGCTGCTCCAGTAATTTCCATCAGCCAGAGTTGACCAAATTGAGCCCACTGACCAAGGGGTTGGATTCTCTGCTTCACTGTGTTTTACATTCAGTGAAGCGGAGAGAGGCCGGCACAAGGAGCAGGTTTTGCTGCTCCCTGATTCCCAGCATAGCCCCACAGCAGGCTAGAGGAAGAATCTGTAGAGAAAACAAAATTTATTCCAAGTAAAATAAATCTATGAATCTAGAGCAGCGGGAGGCTGCTCTAACCTGTGCCAGCTGGCAAAGGGCCCCAAGGGAACATCAGTCAGAACACTGCATGTCCTAGCCACTGCCGTTGTCTGCTGCCACCACCACATCCGCTGGATCCGAGACGGTAGCCAGGATGATCTAGGAGCTAGCTACACTGGCCTTTCCTCTGTTGCCAACTCACAACACTTGTGCAATCTTCAGCTAGGGCCACAATGTCCAACATGCTAGTCACTGGCCACATGCAGCTATGTGGCCGGTTGAGAGTGGCAAGTTGGCTTAAACAATAAGTTTGCTGCTTCAGAACTGGTTGGACACCATAGGGCTAAGGGATGTGAGCTGATCCTTCCGCACTATCCGAGCGACATACAGGTAGCCAAGTAAAGCCGCAAATGAAAAATATATTTAAAAATATATATTTGCTATCTCTTGTATGCATAAATGCAACAGTCGAGAACTTTTATTTAGTGTGTAAGGCTGTAAATCTGAGTAAAGCTATAGGAGACCCTTGGCTGTTCTTTGCAGTACTGTTTAAAAGCTAGCCTAGCTACTGCTGTAGCTTGAGGGTATTGTAAACTAAGCTTCCTTCCGATATGTCTAGCCAAAGAGAGAACAGAAGCTACTGAATGTATTAACTATTGAATAGATTCTCTGTGACAGCAGCCCATTTCAGACGATGTTGCAAAGCTCCAGGTTATAGATTCCAGTGTATGTTGTAGAAGAAATGGGTCTCATGACCCTTAAAACTATTAATATTACCTTAGATAGTATTTTTATAACTTCTAAGGGACTTGTCCTGAGCAACTGTGCTGGCAGCAAGAGGGGATTAAATTCTTTTGCTATATAGAGGTGGACTGAGTCCCACCCATTGGGAATGAGCGGAAACCCTTTGGATGTTATGGGGCAGCTGAAAGTGGACCATTAACTACTATAATTTTCTTAATTTAGAGAACATGCTCATCACAATCCCTTATCTGCTGTTACGGAGGCACAGCACAGCCACCATCATGAAACCTGTGCCAAGCTTTGCTGGGGATTTTAAATATCTGTCACTCAGTCTCTACATTTCTGAAAAACTAGAAATATCATTGACAATGCTTTCAATTTCCAAAGCCATTGGCAGAGCAAATGAGCGCGCCCATCACACGTTATAAACCCACAAAATTCCCTCCTAGTCAGAAATGAAGGTGGGACATTAAACCTTCTTCTAAATGTCTCTAGTTAATAAACAACAGCCCCTGAGAACTCCAGCCTTCCCTCCCTGCCGCACACGGTGTCCAACAATACAGAAAATACACTGCTAAAGTTTATGGTTTTAAATGTATGGCCTTAATCTGAATACAGGAAGCCACGTGAAGAGTTAGTGAGCAGAGCACCAGCTCCAGCTGAGACTTTGGCTTCGGACACTGTCTCCCCGGTTTCCTGAGTCAGCAGAGAGCTCTGGTCTGTGATTCATATTTATTTGGTCGATTTTTTTTTTGGTCGTCTCTACTGATTTTTTAATACTGAGATGCAAAACACATGTAAGGGTAATGAACTATGGATGAGTAACAAATATCCCTCAAAACCAGTCTTGGATTGCTAGGCCTTCCCTATAACGATTCGTCCTAACAATCCCAAACACATCCCTCATGGGTATATCTGTGTTTTCGTTCATCTAAGAAAGAAATTCCTTTCCAAGAACCATACACTTTCAGATAATCTTATAAATCAGATGCTCATAGAGGCCACTGCAGTCAAATGACTTTGGACTAGGTCCATGAAGCAGTTTCTTCCATTCCAATATTCCAGTCTTTCTTGGGAAATAACAACTTTTCTGTCTTCTGAGATCAGTCTCTTTCCATAACTGAGGCCAAATAATAACCATTTTGTACAAGACTTTGTAGCCTCATGCACTGAACATCATTGCTGAGCTAATAAGATTTCCAGCCAGTGATCAACACAATCTCTATACAGTAAACCCTCGAAATACGCAACTTCAAATTGCGCATAACTTGCTGTATTGTGAGTTAAGCACAACTCGAAGCTTTTCTGCAGCTGCGGGCAACTAGGCAGGCTAAAAGCCTTACCCCTGCCACCCCCCAGTGGCATGGCTGTTTGCGGCTGTCAGTTAAGAACCTCTTCTCCCTGTCTTTCCCCAGCAACGCTGCTGTCAGGCTGACAGCTGTGTGGCTGGGGGAAGGCAGGGAGAAGCAGCCAGGAAACTGACCAGCCCTGGGAGGGGCTGGTCAGTTTCGTGGTCCCACAAGCAGCGGGGAGCTGGGAACCAAGAGTCAGCCTGGTTCTTGACTCCCCATCCTGACTTGTGTGAAAATGAGTTATGCGGCAGTTGCAGGAATGTAACCCCCGCATAACTTGAGGTTTTACTGTACCACTATTTATAAAATTTTGACCTGCAAAATTGTACTACTGCCAAATGACGTGTGTCAAGGTACCAACCTGACTTTTACAGGGTCACCAATCGTCATTTTCCAGTTGATCGTGTTTGAAGTCGGCAAGAACTCAAGCCATTCTTTTTCTGACTCAACTAACTCTCCTTTAGCTAGACTTAACAAACATCTAGCTATAGACTTTTGGGAACATCAGAATTCTGTAACAACACACAAAAGTTGTCAAAACCCACTACTGTACCCTTGGAATTTCATACATGGTGTGTGTTTGTGTGTCCTGATATTCATTCAAAATTCCATCTTCTGATGCTAAAAGAATATGGAAATACTTGTTTTCATGTAGACCTTAGAGATACCCTGAACAGAAAAAGAAAGCATAAATCTTAGAAATCTTGGTGCATGATGACTGTTGGTCATCTCCTCTGATGGCCTTCAAAAGCCATTGTTAAATCATTGTGCATTACGGAGATGGAACCCCTACTCTCCAAACATATTAAGAAAGCCATAGTCTTCCAGGGGATTATTTTCTAATCTACCCAGACTTGTTTTTAGAACATATTTTAGTAGAGCTGAAAACTAAAGAAAAAATTTCCTCCACCAGCAAACTAGTTCACATCAGAGAAATTCTTTAGAAAAGTAACAAAAACATGGCAATATTCACCTCTTGCAAATCCATATTTCAAGAGACTTAATCCATATTTCCAGAAATGAATTCAGACAAGATCAGAATGCACAGTCCCAAAATGGTTCCTGGCTCAGCTCAGCAGAAAGTATTTAAGCATCCATCTTAGCAACAGAGCAGCAAAGTGTAAGATTCACAGCACTAGACTTTGTTTGTTCACTGTCCTTTTTCATCTCCGTGGTGATTAGAGCCAGACCTAGAGCTGCACATCTGTTAGTCTGAAGAGCAAACAAGGCAGTCCAAGAACCATAACTAGAAAGTTAACTTTCATGCCAAGGAGCAAAGTAACCTCAGAGATCAGCACAAACTAGAAGCTGATAGATTAAAATGGATTAACCTGGGTGGGACAGGTTGAACCTCTCTAGTCTGGCATCCTCAGGACCCGACCAGTGCTGAACCAGAGAATTTGATGAACCATGGGAGGTCAATATTGTCTACCAGCATTACCAATGCCTCCACTGCTTACTGGGCTCTTAGAAGGCATTTAGAGGTAAATTAGAGCTAAATAACAGCACAGAATGCCGAGAGCCAGGACTGACAGCTGTAAACAAATTGTATGGGACTGTGGGAAACTTGGGCCACACCCATGATAAGCAGACATGAGGCTAACTAATATCATATTGGACCGGACTAGAGAGTGCTGGACTAGAGAGGTTCAGCCTGTACTTCAGCCTTTCAACATCCCCAGCAGCATTATTATTCTCTTTACAAGATCCTAAACCACTGCTCCAAGCCCATGCACTATTTCTCAAGATGTGTCTGCAGCCAAATGTCTCTTGGAAATAAAACAAGCAACCACGCGAGGGACTAACATCAACGTCCTTTTGGAGTATGCGCCACCACTATATTGGTATTTGGGTTCTTTGACTCAAAACTTATGTCCTCCATCTCTGGGAGGGCACAAAGGAAATCTTCAACTTGTGAAAGCTGAAGGAAAGTGATGCTGAGTCTGAACTAGCCCATCTCGATGCAAACGGTTGAAATGGAAGGTGCCTCGCAATTTAAAGCAGGATTGAGCGTTGCTGTAATGCTCGCCGAGACAAGAAAGAAAAATGCAAGTGGATTTTCTCCAGTCCAACAGATAATATCTGCAGCCCGTGGTTGGTGCCAAAATATTTCAAGAAATGCCTAAGACTTTCATAATAAAGCTAGGGAAAACAGAATATTTAAAGACAGTTAATGTCAGTCTGCGACTATAGACTACCCTCCTATTTCAGCCTCTTTACACAATTTAAAAACGATCACCATAGTAATTATCAAGGCTAACCTCATTTCACATTCTCCTCTGGAATTTAAGCTTTAAGTCTAAAATGTAAAAGCTCAGCATAATGCTACACAAATCAAGTAAATGGCAAGTAAGCAAAAAATTCACCTTTTACACTGACAACATGCTGAGCTAAAGTCATCTTTTTATTTTCCTATCTAGAAATATGCAACCTTAATTTTAGTCATTTGAGTGACTTTATCCAGTGAGTTATAGACAGTATGTATGAGAAACCCAACTCTCTTGCAGAAAATAGCAGCATGTGTTCAGCTTCTTAGAAGTACTCGCTTGTTCCATTGCTTTTAGAGCAGGAAGTCACAAAATTACCTTGGTCACTTATCTGTCATGATACATAGATTCATTTCTTCTTAGAGAGGAGGCACTGGGAAAAAACAACTACCGTGAACTAAAAATTAAATTAAAAGAAAAGGGCAGGCTTCCACCCAGCACAAGTCTCAGTTTTGTCTCACTTGTTTACCCAGAACAGACAGTACTGTATATGAAACACTACAGAGTACACAGAGACATCTAGTGGCTGAATAACATAATGCAATAAACATATCCTCATACTCAAACCCATACTCTCCCACTCTGGAAATCACGCTAATTGTTTCTAAAATAAAGTTTAAAAGGTCATTTTAAACTAAAGGTTTTACCTGTTCTGGTTTCAGGCCTGGAGGCACCCATGCATACTCTTCCAAGGCACAACCCGAATCATCATCAGATGTGGAATTCCTCTGAAAGTCAAACATGAGCTTGGTCACAGTTTTCTCCATCTCCAGGGGCATAACAGTTACAAAGTGCTCTTCTTGCGGGCACTTACAGTGAAGGCAAATCTTCCTGCAAATTGTAAAGAAACAGCTGATGGTGAGTTTCATTTTGAAAAAGAAACAATCTGAGTGATTTCTGTCAATCAGCAGCACTCAGATACCAAACCATAATGTGTCACTCCTGGCAATAACCCAATTCATCCAGAGCAGTTTTCTAATTCAGCATTTACATCTTTCATGGAGGAAAAAACTGCAGATGTGCTAAAACAACCTCAACCCTAACCTGATTGTTAAAGGAAGTTGGAGACAGAAATCTTCCATCCTGTATGCTAAGAAATAAACTGCTACAGGGCTAATAAATATGTGTAGATTCTCAGTTTCAACTGGCATACCTGCAATGACTTCAGATTGATACCATCTGAGGGCCTGGCCTGTACTATTAAATACATAAAATGTCAGCTTAAATGGAAAGATATGCATGAAAACTTCCTTTACTATTTAACAGAATATGTTGGCTTAAAAATGGCATAAAATGTATTATAATATGAGTACTTTAAATTATCGGATGATATGAAACACAATGCAATAGTCTCTTTCTGTTAGACTGTAAGGTCTTTTGGGAAAGAGGTATCTTTTTGTCATAGGCATTCGTAAAGCTCCTAGCACAATGGGATTCCAATCCCTGACTAAGACTCCAGGTGCTACTTCAGTACAAATAACTAGTAATGTAACTATAGCTTGAACCTCTCTAGTTCGATACCCTGGGGACCTGACCGGTGCTGAATGAGAGAATTTGCCAGACCATGGGAGGTCAGTATCATCTAGTAACATCACCAATACTTCCACTGCTTACTGGGCTCTTGAAAGATATTTAGGGGTAAATTAAAGATAAATAACAGCACAGAACACTGAGAGCCAGGATTGGTCACTGTAAACAAACTTTATGGGACCATGGGGAACTTGGCCACACACATGAAAAGTGGTCATCTGGCTAACTAAAGTCACGCTGGATTATGGATGTTGCCAGACAAGAGAGGTCAGGATTAGAGAGGTTCAACTTGGACCTATAAATTGCCATTCAGAGATGCACTAGTTTAATTCACTGAAAGCATCACTTTTTTTTTTTTATATAAACTTATTAACCCTGTTCTTGCACCACGAAAGTCAAGGAAAGGTTTTCCATTGTCTGGAATGGGAGTGGGAGCAAGCACTAGGGAAAAGCCACGAAGATAAATTGTACAACCCAATGTCCCTGGACTGCTTCAAGGACACACAGTGCACTGAGTGAATGGAATGATGGAAGACCGGGAAACCAGGGAGGTTTTGGGGTATGATTCACACCGGGGCACTGCAACTCAGAGAAGAGGGAGTGGAGTCTGTATAAATTGGGTTTTCATTGGCCGTATTTGGAGATAAAATGCTTTCCTGTAATACAGCCTGTCCATGTGTATTTTGTTTAATGTGTCAGATTATGCTCACTTGCACCAGCAATTTCAGCTATGATTTACGCCACTGCAGCAAAGGGCAGATTTCACTTCGCTGTCTGTCACTCAGAAAGCAATGAAGCAATACAGGAAATAAGGGAAGGAATGGGTTTCCAGTTTGCTGGTTTCTTTTGCTATAATTTATAGCCAAGGAAAACCTGGAAGCAGGAACATGTAGGCTCCGTGGGCTTTTTCTCCCAGATTTCCTTATTTCATTTCAGCCATTTCTTCAAAGAGAGTGGAGACTGTTAGCCCTCTGATCCAGTTTTGAATCTGAATTTCCACTGGGCCCTTCTACAGTACAAAAAATGCACTCTAGCAAAAGTCAAGAGGCTCCATTAAGTCAAGCCACGGAGACCTGCCAGACTTTCCCATTTCCTCCTTTTCATCAGATCTAAAGTACACACCGACCAAATGCACACAGTGTCTGGCTTGCCTCCAGTCCATCAAAGGGACTCACTACAGCCTGTGGCTGTTACATTAAAAATAATCAAGGCACAATTTCATGTGAATATTTTAATTAATCAGCTACTGTCAAAAAGCAGAGTAGTCAGTTTCACAAGTGTTTCCATCTCACTTGTAATATGATTAGATTAAAAGCAGCTCAACCTTGCAACAATATGGTAGGAATGAAGAACGTATCGAGAAGCTAATACTTTGCATTTCAGAATTTGGTACGACGTCTAGCAGGGTTTAGTGGTTTTTATGAAATTCATTTCTCAGGATAGCAATCACATTCTTTCAGCCAGCCAGCAACACAATATTGAAAGCGTGGGGAACCAGCAAAATAGACTCCAATATTAGGGGGCAAAATGAAGACAACAGAGAACACAGAAAAGGGAACCAGAACATATAGCTAATTTCTCATTGATTGAATTCCTCAACACTTCTCTCAACACAAAAGCAGTAAAAGGAAAGAGCATTTGTTATAATCAGTAGATATTAAAGCAGCAGTAATATAAGCTGCAGGCCTTCACACTCACAGAAAGGAGTCAGGTAATCCTTGGTGCAACTAACTAAGTGAATCTGTTCTTTCCCTTAGGGACATGGTTAGTTTCACACTGTAGTCTGTGTACTAAAAATTACATATTAAGGGAGGATGTTTCGTCTCCCAATTACTGTGTGTCCGTGCAATCTTGGAGAGGAAAAAGTCTGCCTCTTTAAAGAATGGTTCATATAAGCAGAGAAGTTGGAGAGACAAAGATTAAATAACTTATTATTTATCCAGCCATGTGGAATTGTTCTGGACTCGGAGCTTTCCAAGGCTTTGTTCATTTCAGTTTAGAAAGTCTCAGAGGGTGGGATTTCTGTCAGGTTTTTGGGAAGATTTCACGAATGTCAAGATCTTGTCACGAGGTAGATTAATTTTCTGCCTTTCCTCTCATTACACCATTCTAGTCAATCTTTCTGTCCCACTTTCCAATCTCTGGCTCACTAGCATCTTGTCAACCAGTATACACTGATCAGTCAGACTGGGCTACAGCCTTCTCATTTTGTACAGAATGCCCTTGGGTCTGTGTAGCTGAACTGTTGCCATCTACTGTACTGCCATGTAATGGAAAAGTGAGGAAATAATATTTTAATAATCTTATTTTAAGAAGTTTGGGATCTGATCTTTTATGAGGGATATATGCAATAAATACCTTGTGGGTATCTTTCTTTACTAATATATAGGTCTCATTTGTTCTAGACACAGGGCAGGCATATTTCTCTTTGTTATATGATCTTCAAGCCCAATTCAATTAAAAATAATCCCCCTGGTGCACATCTGGTAGAATGTGTAAATTTCAAACTTCACCTCCTTGAAATGGAACCGGCGAGGCAAAGGCATAAAACAACATTTGGTGCATGAAGCAGATATACCTACAATAGCTAAGTGTATCTAATTATGCAGCAAAATGAAGAAAATGGAGAAGACGGTGTCAATATTCTATTTGAAAGGCAAAAGGTGGCCGATTCCGACCTTGGTTTCACATTGATATAATTCCACTGACATCAACAGAGTTAGATCTATTTGATTAGCCTCTGACTGCATGAATGCTCATCTCCGTACACAGCATCACTAATGTCATTTCCTTGCAAACCAAAGCAATTGGCACACACATGGACCATAGCAAAGACAGTTTTTGGCCAGGTGTGCATAGGAGAGGTAAGAATATCAGAGCCCATACAAGTGCAAGATCCATTAGTTCCACGAAGACATGAGAGGAACCATCCAATATGACGGCGCATTATCGGATGCTTTCAGAATCAGGAGCGGCGTCAAACAAGGATGCGTGCTTGCTCCGACATTGTTCGGGATCTTCTTCGCACTCCTCCTGAAGCATGCCTTTGGATCTTCAACAGAGGGCATCTTGCTGCACACAAGATCTGATGGGAAACTGTTTAACCTTGTAAGGCTGAAAGCTAAGTCTAAGGGGCGAGAAGTCCTCATCAGAGACATGCTGTTCGCAGACGATGCTGCTGTAGTGTCTCACACAGAAGACCAGCTTCAAAAACTACTGGATCAGTTCTCCAATGCGTGCAAGGACTTTGGGCTTACCATCAGCCTAAAGAAGACAAACGTACTCAGTCAGGATGTTGCTGAATCCCCATCAATCAGCATTGACAACTATAGGTTAGAGGTCATCCACGAGTTCATTTACCTCGGGTCCACCATCACTGACACCGTGTCATTGGACACTGAGCTCAATAGGAGGATTGGAAAAGCGGCCACAACTCTGTCCAGACTCAGCAAGAGAGTGTGGAATAACAACAAGCTGTACGCTCACACCAAAATGCAAGTCTACAGGGCCTGCATCCTCAGCACCCTCCTGTATGGCAGCGAGACTTGGACCCTGTATGCCTGCCACGAAAAGAGGCTGAACGCCTTCCACTTGCGCTGCCTCAGGCGCATCCTTGGAATATCATGGAAGGACAGAGTGACCAACACCGCCGTCCTCGAGCAAGCTGGAATCCCAACCATGCACACCCTCCTCAGGCAGCGTCGACTCTGCTGGCTTGGCCACATCCACAGAATGAATGATGGAAGGATTCCAAAAGACATCCTGTATGGTGAGCTAGCCTCTGGCAAAAGACCTCCCAGACACCCCCAGTTGCACTACAAAGATGTCTGCAAGAGAGACCATAGAGAGGTAGACATCGAGCTGGACAACTGGGAAGAACTAGCAGATGACCGCAGCAGATGGAGGCAGGGGTTACACAAGGGCCTTCAGAAGGGCGAGATGAAGATCAGACAGCTAGCAGAGGAGAAGTGAGCGCACAGAAAGCACAATAAGGACTTGCCAGACACCCACTACATCTGCAAGAGATGCAGCAAGGACTGTCACTCTCGTGTGGGTCTTCATAGTCACAATAGACGCTGTAAATGAAGTCCTCAATTGAAACTTTAAAGGGCGCAATCCATAGTCTATGCAGACTGAAGGATGCCTACTACTACTACTACTACAAGTGCAAGATTCATAGCCGCATGCTGAATACATTACTGTATAAAGTGACACAGCGCAGGTATAGCCACATATTTCACTCTGGGGTAAATCCATTATGGAGAGAAGCACTGACTTAACAATAGCAATGTCTGATGAACAAAGACTTTTGTCTTTGAAGTCCTGGGCAGCGTGTGACCTTTGCACACATGCAGAGAAATACAAGGCTGCCTGAGAAAACTGCTCACATTTGCTAATGAGAACAAAATTAAGCAGCTCATTCAGCCTGAAAAAAAAAAGCTAGAAATCTCATCTCTTCTTCACTCCAAAGCAAGACTTTTTGGTGTCAGTCTTTTAACTGCTGGGATTAATTCTACCCTGGGATTCACACTTTCACGCCAACCTGATGTCAGTGCAGGAGGGGGCCAAGTTGCGTTAGACAAACGCTTGCCTATAGTAATTAATATCATGTCAGAAACACCTAAGCAGCTATTTTACATGATTTTTTAATTAATTTCAGAGAGGCCTTTGGAAGATCAGTTCAACATGTCCCACATCAAGCATTCAGGAGTCATGAGTTACACCCTCAAAGTCATGAGACTGGCTTAGAAATCATCAGTGTCTTTAAACAGTAATTTGAAGTTCTTTCTATGCACTTGCCGTTTTTTTGAGCCTTTTGGTTTCATCTTTGTCAAATTTTTCTGACCAAACATGAAGACTAAAAACTTCTTCTTCCCTTCAAATGATAGCTGAGGTTCACCTGGAATCACCTGACTCGAGGAGGTAGGGCTTCGAATGACCTAAGCCTTGCAATGAAATCACTGAAGTTGGCAGTGCTGCAAATCCAAAAACAGGCACAGGACCTGTTCAGGAGACTGTGGAGATCACAGGGTTTGAAAAAAAAAAAAAATGGCGGGAATAAGGCCAGGAGGAAGGAGGACACTCGCTATTCTGCTATGGAAGCTTAATACAAGAACAGGATTTGCGTAAGGAGCCATACACTTGTTTGCCCTGATGCAGGGCCAGGAAGAAAGGAGGTAAATAGGGAGGAAAAAGAATATTTCTTGGTTTCATATTTTATTGGAAAGAAGCCCTCACTGAGGTGACTTCACAGGGTACCAAGATGTACCGTGCCTAACAGACTGAAAACTTGGGTCTCCTCAGGGTGAACAATTCATTGGATGAAGTTACAGGATGGGCACGTTCTTTGGCAATGTTTGTCTCTCTGTTGTTTTCCTGGTACAACTACTGCTGTACTCTACAGACAGGGACTAAAGTCTTCTCAGTGACATCTCACTCCTGTACAGCCGCAATGGAATAGTGGAATAGACGTTGGCCTCTGGGTCTCAAATTAAAGGGGACCTACTTGCCCCTCAGCAAAATAAGCAGCTCACCATTACTGCACTGCAACAATAGCTCAGATTGGCCTGTGGAGAACAGGAGCCCAGTGCAAGCTCTCTTGAGATGTCACATGCATCGTACCGCTTTTGTGGTACAGCTCTGCTGCTACAGGAAGAGCTCTGTAATAGCGAGTCAGCCCAGGGAAACAAGAACAGTAGAATCCATAGGAAAGATGGAGCCAGTCAACAGGTTTGGGGATCTGTATCCCAAGCACAGAGTTTGGAGTCATGTTCCCAGTTTTGGGCCCATCTGGCCTTCTCAGTGGCTTCACCAGTGTAATTGTATTCATTGTGGTGGCAGGCAGAGGCAACGTGTGAGGGTGAACATGGGGTCACTTGCACCCACTCTGTGCTAAGCCACTTCTGGTGAGTGTAGGGGAAGCCCTGCCTCTCCCCCAGAGTGATGTGGCTTGACAGCAGTGCGAGTATCCTAGGGGAAGGAGGGAGACTGCCCCCCCCCACTCACAGGAAGTGAAGGGGTGCCTCCACAGGAAAAGGTGGGAGGAGGTGAAGCAGGGGGAGGGGACAGAGGAGGAGCAGGAAGGGGCGGAGCCTGGGCAGGGCAGAGGCGGGACAAGGGTACACGGCTGGTGCCCTCCCCCAACCCTGAATCCCTGCACTAGTTGCCTCTGGTGGCAGAGGTTCTCTTTTGCTACATGCTTGTACAGCATTTAGCCCAATGATACCCCCAACTCCACTGGCACCTGCCTTTGGGGGTGCAGCAGAAAGCTCATATAGGTGAAAGGTGTTTATCGGTAGTAGGATGTTATTACGAGAATTGCAGACAGGCAGGTTACTTCACACAACATAAGCTGAGACTGAATCTTTGCTCCCAAGAACCTGCAATGACTTTAAATTGTATGAACAGAGAACAGCACCTGCAACGCCAATGGGACAGAGATTCACACTTGGGTGAACTTGAAAGTTGGACGTGGCTACTTTACAAAACCTCTTCTGACACAAGCAACGACGCAACTTCTCCCTGGACGGTGCAAATGTCAAGCTTCCTCACAGAAAACTCCTGGTGAAAAATCAATCACCTGGTCGTGCCAAATTCTGCAGGGCACTGTTAGTGCAAGATGATTTTATAACCCTCCTAAACCTCTCATTGTAGCAGCCCTAGTAACCCTAGTAATGCCTAGTAACCCCTGCTGTGCTGAAAACCTTCTATTCTCTCCCCCGCACCATCCTGATTTAAAACCTTACTTTCCGGGACAATGTTATTTTCAATGCATCATCTGCCAATTGATTTTTGTACTGCAGTGTTTCACAAACTGTGTTCCGTGTGACATGAATAGGTGTTCTGTGAAAAAAATGTTGATACCCGTGATGATTTCCCTTCTAAAATATTAAATAAGAAATAATGTGTGTCTCAAAAATACTAAGGTATCTGAACAGTATTTAGATTGTAAGTATATTAATGTTTATAATGCATTCACACTAGTTATTCTGGGACTCATGCCGAAGCAGAGATGCAGAAAAAGTTCCCATTAAAAAAACCTGTCAAATGTACTCAATTTTATTTTTCAGTAGCTTTATAAATAACTAATTTATAAAAACACAAAATTTAAAAATACCTAATTCGTGTCGCATTTTTTTTCATAAAAATGTTTGTTATGTTTCAAGGAAGAACAGTCCTTTTTTCAACAGCACTGTCCTTTCCATTTTTCTACAAAAGAAGGACACTGTCCTTCCTTTGGCTGTTACATTGATGCTTTGTTTTGGGTTTGTAGTTAATTTTTTTACTTACTTATAGGGTTGCTAACTGTTCTATCAGGACAGTAGCTGTTCATTCAGATGATTTTCTCGTTATTTTTTCTTTTGTAAAATAAAAGACATCTAAAAAACCCAACTTTTTAAAATCAACTTTTGAGCAGAACATCGGCAATGTTGTGGTATGAACGCCTTCCCCTCCCAGACCAACAGGTATGTGTTTTGTCAATATATTCCAAACACAAAAGTGTTTTGTGCCCATATTCGTTTGGGAAAGTCTGTTGTACTGGATTCATATGGCCTCTGCTTAATGGAGGCACTCAGCATAGAAGTCTGTCTTTAACTCAGGTTTCTCTTTGCAGGTCACCTTTAATGAAACATCACAAATCCCAACTCTAGGTCTTTTTCACTCCTGTACTCTGATGTTTACCATCTTTAATTAGGAAACAGCTGTGAATGTAACGATTGCAAGCAGGCTCCCGCTAGCCACTTTTCTTCTATCTCCTGACTTATTGTAATGACATGTTGTCATTATTCTGCAACCATTCATCAATAAAGCTACATGATAGCCCTGTGAACATGAGGTACAGTTAGCTGCTGGGAGTCAATGGAGATTGACTCCTGTCATGTATCCCTTGACAGAAATCCTGTGTGTCAGACCCTTACTACAGCACCCATTCTGCAGATTGGTAAACCAAGGCAGAAATAATAAAGCACATGAGTTGCTTAAGGCAGTATCACTTCAAGACAGGAATAAAAGCCAGGATCTCTTTGTTCTAGGCAAACAAAACAAACCTTTGACATTTGTGTAATTTCTACAAGCACAGCATGCTGGAATGCTGTTGTTCGCTTCACAAAGCTGAAGAAAAGCGTATGTCGCGATGGCGGGGGGGTAGCGGGACAGCAGTCTGACATTTAATGGATACAGTAAGGCATAAACATTCTAAATTTTGACTCCAGCCATCAGTAAATCCTGCTGCCCCAGATCATCCTATGTGTGGAATGCAGGAGTCTGATCTTGTCTAAAATGGAAGCAGTAGCAACCACCAAGGCAGAGATGTTAACCTCAGTCAAACTAAACAAGGGACAGATCACCAGGAACACTCAACATTCCTAGCATAGCTTCTCCTTCCTCCCTTGTCTCTTGTGCGGCTGAATCCAGTAAATTGTATCAGACAGAAACTTTGTTACCAGGAGAATGTGTAGCAAATACAAATTTCCGTCTCCCAGCACTGGCTACTGGCTTTGCTCATATTGGATGCAGAGGAGACTGTTTTTCCATCTGAGTAATTAAGGATCTACATACATTTCGGTACACGTAGAGGTGTGATATTTTCTAATCCCTAAAAGCCAATTCTCTGGCTTCCGAGCAAAAATTACAGCTGAGTTTCACCCATTTTGCAAAAATGGTGAGGTGTTTTTTAGCTTCTTGGTTGCTGGACACACATGACCTCCACTGTCATTTGCAGGACAATTATTTCAATTCTGAGGAAATGCTGAGACATGTTATGCAAGTCGGAGTTATTATGAAAAATAACTGGAAAGCTACCTAATCCCACAAATGCTCTCAGGCATGGTTTCTTAGGACCCACTTCTGTTACCCCTCCTTTTGTTAGAAAAGAGAAACAGACAACGGAGGGGAGGAAATGAGCTCTTTTGAAAGCGCCTGGGCTTCTCCTGTAGTCCCAGTTCCCAAATAGGATGACCAAGCAAGAATGAGAAACTGTTTTTTCCTGCTTCTCACATCATTGGCTTACTTACGAGCCCAACCTGCCCTACAGTGTGGATAATTGGGACGTAGACGAAGTCAAGTCTTGAAATGTTTCTGTGGGATGGGTAACACATCTGGGAGAAACATCCATGTTTACATCAGCACCCTGCTGTCTCTACAGGTCATGGTAAGAGCAGGTGCAAGAGGAGTTGCAAACAGTCCTCCGGGGGAAAGCTGAATTCTTTTCCTCCTTCTGTGGCCAGCCCCGTCTTTGTTGCTTTGAGGTTTGGTTACCATAATGAGGTTTCTCAGCACTGTGCCTTCAAGTGATTCATAAATCAGGGGCAATTAGAGCATGTGACAGGCTGCTTGCCAAGTAGCCAGCACATTACACTGGCTACCAGTTGGTTTCCATGGGAAGCTGAAGGTGGTGGTTTGCATTGGAGGGCTCT
The DNA here is from genome assembly GCF_033958435.1 of Carettochelys insculpta. Classification (NCBI taxonomy): domain Eukaryota; kingdom Metazoa; phylum Chordata; order Testudines; family Carettochelyidae; genus Carettochelys; species Carettochelys insculpta. The sequence goes on along the minus strand of NC_134147.1, from coordinate 44,621,585 downwards.
AAATGGCTCTGGTCTCAGCTGCTTTAGAAGCTCTCTCCCTCCCTTGGTGACACTATAATCATTGCCTTCCTCCAAGGTGCTGCGATGTCCTGGGTCTTCAACACAGGCCTGAGAGGCACCAGACAGCCACCCAATGGCTACCGAACCCAGATGAACTGGGAAGCTGCCAGGGATATAGCCCCAGCCATGGCACCACCTCGGGAGCTCTGACTGGGAGATGGCCCATTTCCACTGATTGCTCCACTATGCTATTTTAGCCAGGAGGAGGAACCGGAAGGTTGTCTGAGCAAATGGCGGCATCCTGTTATGGCTGCATTGGACGCTGCTTGTGTCTGATTACTGCATCCAAACCTCTTCCTGGTTCTGCTCTGCTCCTGCCTTCACTGATCCTACTCCAAGCTTGATCCTCACCTCTCCTCCTGTCCCTGTGCCTCGCCTCCAAACCTCAGTGGCCAGTCCTGGCTCTGGCCCTGGATTCAGACTCTGCCTTTGCCCTCAGCTCTGACCTTCAGCTTCGATTCCTGGTTCTGACTCTGCCTTGGGCTGTGGCTCCAGTAACTGGCAGTTGACTCCGGTGCAGACTTCGGGCTTCATTCTCCACCCAGAACATCCCTTAGACATGACACCTGCTCAGGTCACCAGGCCAGAGACCAGGATACAGGTGGTCTAACAGGTGGTGCAGTCTCCAGCCCCCTCGACTTCAGTGAGAGAGGAGTGAGGGCAAAGTGCCCAGTCTTTGGAACTGTATCCCCAGGGCCGCAGTTGGATAAGACTCTCATTCGGTAGGGAGAACAGAAGGTTTTTAAGGCGACGGGGACACAGCACAAAGCAGTCTTGTCAGCACAGAAATCAGAAGCTGTCAGTACAATCCATCTTGGGGAGAGGGGCTCGGGGGGGGGTCCCCAAACCGGGGCCCTCAAGCCCCTTCTTCCCTCTCAAGTCATCCAAGATCCCCATCTCCACTGCCCAGTTACAGTTCAAACCAGCCTTCCACATTTCTATGTCCTGTTTCCCAGGGAAGAAAGGTGCCACCTGGTTGCCTAGGTTGCAAAAGGCACGGGTATGTGTCAGAAGTCATCACACTGAAACGTCCATCTCCAACTACGCATGTAGAGAAATCAAGGCGCCACCTTGCGTTCCTGCAGGCCAGTAACAATCACATGCAGTCTAACCAGGGGAATAAAACCCTCATACACATGACTTTGTGACAGGAACGCTCTTCTCCTTGCAGGCCCACTAATGCTGCATATGGCGCATGCTATGAACTCTGGTGGTGGTTTCTGGGTTGTGGTTGCTGGCTGGGTCTTCTGTATTAGGTTAGAGAAGGTTATGTTCCAATATCCTTCTTAGTATCGCCTGCGCTGGTAACAACACCCCTGGATGCTGACATGAGCAAGTGAGAAGACTCAAAATAAGCCTGTGGAAGGGGTGTTCCACTGGGGTTCATATCTCCTTCCGTATGACTTTGTTCAAGCAACTTGAGTAATGTTATAACAAAATATCCTCCCTCTGAGTTGTGCCCACTGAAATTTCCTGTCTGGAGTCTGGCCTGGCTGCAGAGAAATGGTCTCTCAAGCATGGAGGTCTAACACTGCAACTATCTGTGGCAGAGCAATTGAGGAAGATTCATATAGAGGCCCTACTAGGAGAGCAAAAGAAAAATAAATGTATGGTATTGACCAGATCAGCACAGCCAACTCGAGCCCCGAACCCACACTGCGGTCACTCAAAAGTACAAAGTCGCTCCTCAGTCGCCTTCTGGAATGAAAGGCTGTGAGGGATCAGGGACTGACACAGAAATGCCAAGAAAGGAACTGGGTGGTGGCAGTCTGCCCAGTGAAGAAACAGTGCCAAGAATTACTACTGCTGTCGCTCTTCACACTGCAGACAGAACTTGGGGATTTCGAGTATTGCTGCATTAATTCTGCAGTTCTGGATGGCAATGGGGGCAGGGGGAGGATAGCTAAGCGGTTTGATCATTGGCCTGCTAAACCCAGGGCTGTGAGCTCAGCCCTTGAGGGGGGCATTTAGGTACCTGGGACAAATAGATACTTAAAAAAAAAACTGGTAGGGACAGTGCTTGACCCTGCCAAGAGGGCAGGGGACTCAATGACCTCCCAAGGTCCCTTCCAGCTCTATGAGAGATGTATCACTATATACTATATTATAACAGGTTTCACAGCAAACCATCCTCTCACATGGAGGCTGAGGGTTCAAACTCCACCATACAATCAACTTTAAGTCCATGAAGGGCTATTGCATTGAACTAATGCACCTTCAGCTTCACCTGTGTAAAACCAGGGTGCTTCCATCTTCACCCCTCTAAAATTCAGCTGCATCAAAGCCCACAGAGATTATTTTGCTCTGAACTCTGGCAGTTTGGTCCATGAGCAATACTTTATGTGAGCAAATTGTGTGATCTAATCAGCGCAAATCTTCCTGCAAAGCAATGTCTACATTGCAGCACTCTCTCTTGAGAAGCTCTTCCAGAAGACCTCTTCCAGAGAAACTTTCAAAAGAGCATGTCTGCACCCAAAAAAGTGGATTGAAAAAACTGATCTGCTCTTTTGATAGAGAGCATCCACACAGTCCCTGCTCTTTCGAAAGAATGGGCCAGGAACTCAAAAATCCAGCACCATGAGGAGTGCTCTATCAAAAAAGGGCCTTTGGAACATCTACACTTGCTTTGGAAGCAAGCTTTGGAAAGAAGGAGCTATTCCTGCAACAGGAGTGGAAGAGTGCTTTTGGAAGGAGCACTGCGTTTTCAGTTTCATTTTGAAAGAACACTTTGTGTGTGTAGATGCTCTGTTAGCTATTTCCAAAGACCTCCCTTCTTTCAAAAAATATTTCAAAAGACCTTGCTAGTGTAGACATGGCCTACATCGTTATATGCACTGCTGAGGTGGTTCCTCTAGTGAGCTGGTACAAACTATGTGAGGCACTGGTACAGAGCAAAGACTTGAACAGGATTTTTAAATGGCTGAACAATATAATTTGTCGAGGAGAATCACAGGAGAGATCAAGAGAAGAGCTGCCAACTTAAACCATGAATTACCCCTGAGTCCTGCCACCCAGAAACGTCATATCACTTCTCATCTCCTCCAATCTCTTCCGAATGCATTCCTGGTATTGAACTTCGTACCAAACTCTCATGGCTCTACTGGTATTAAGTGGCATGCGCGAAAAACAAGGGCACATGAAGTGATGTGCGTGATGACTGCACACAACATTGACTGTGAGCCAGGCACTCTCTCAGCATCCCATGGAAGTGCTGCTACGGTTCAATCAGCACACCCAGCAAATTCTAGGCTTGCAAATGGCATTATAAAAACTGCCCTATCCTGGGAGACCATCTTGGTTTTGACAATCCTGTGGCCAACTGAGATGGAGGGATGCTCATGCAGCCCACTCACTAGCCTAAGTTGCCCATAGTGCATGATAGCGTCACAGAAGAAAGAACTAATAAACAAGTACAATGGTTCATGTGAGTAACTTGACCTTCATGCTACTACAGGTTGAACCTCTCTAGTCCAGAACTCTCAGATATGGCAACATCTGCAATCTGTCATGATTTTAGTTAGCAAGATGAGCACTTATCATGGGTGCAGCCAAGTTTCCCGTGGTCCCATAAATTTTGTTTACAGCCACCAGACCTGGTTCTCGGTGTTCTGTGCTGTTATTTAGCACTAATTGACCCCTAAGTGTCTTCTAAGAGCCCAGTAAACAGTGGAAGTGTTGGTAATGCTGCCAGACAATATTGAACTCCTGTGATCTGGCAAATTCTCTCATTTGGCCACTGGTCAGATCCCACAGGCTAGAGAGGTTCAACCTGTACGTTCACACTGTGCCATCTACTGTGGAGTGATCTTCCCATCGTTGCAGGCCCATACTGTGAGGGCAAAGTAACTGCAGTGTACCAGAGGAAAATTATGCTATTAGACTAAAGAAATTTTAAGAGCAAAACAGCCTATACCTTAAAATATTAACAGAAGCAGAAAGAACCCTCTTGGTTAATGAATAATTCTAGTGACTATCATAGATCAAGCAAAGCTGCACATCTCAATACAGTATTTGCATTACAGGGATTGCCTTTCTCTTCCTAGGAACAACAAAGCAGGAAGACAACAAGCGACCGGCTGTGTCTTCTCTGCAAACTTTAAATTTCCTTGGTTTAGGAATGTACAACATACCCTTCAGGTTCCCTGGATTTAATTCCCTGTGACTTCCATTATGGCAACAGCAGTCTATGTTATAGCTAAAGTTATGTTAAATCCTTTATTAAAATTAGGCTACAAGATTTTTATTGGTAAATATTGGGAAACATCAATTCTATTGTACACATACAAACTGCGTTTCCAGACAGGCAATGAAAGAAAAGTGCTGCTCGATACCCGATTAGGATTTAAGGATATTTACACTGAATATATTGGCACATGATGTTGATAGTCTGTTTTAATGGTGATTAAGCTTTAACTTTTGAAACTTACTGTATGCCATCATTAACGAATTATTGTCTGATGCCTCCCAGAACTTCCTGCAACTGGGAAAATTTCAACTGATACACAGAGTAAAAAATGCTTAAAAATGTAATTTAGTACAACTGTGAAAAGTAAAAAAAGTTTCAATATAAACACTGATATTAGTTGTCAACTTATAAAAATAAAAATTGAATTTTTCCAATCTTAATTATAACTTCCTTTACAGGCATTGATAACTCTGAAAAATTCCTCTTTCTGGCTGAAATTCTCATTTGCTTGATCCCAGATCTTGAATTATTATTATTTTTTTAAAGATTCGGCAAAATCCCTTTATACAGAGATGAAAGATACAGTGTCCCCAATCAATTTTAGGAGACCTTTTGCTCAAGGGGTAAAGTGTACATGGCTGAAACAGACAATGTGAAATGATGTTCCAGCTAGCTTGTCCTTGCTGTGAATTAGGTATTTCAATTCACACAAAAGATGAAAGAGACAGGAGTCCCTCACTGCTCTGTTCCTCAACTTAGCACTAGTACATAGAAGGCTTGGGGCTAAGTTATCTTTAAGCTATCATTGTGCTCCCCAGGTTTCTAAGTCTTAATTGAGGGACTGCACAGTTCCTGGTACATATTAGAGCAGCCTCAAGGCTGCCTTAGTTTATAATCTGATACTTACAACTTCCCTGCCAAGAACACTTGGAGCATATTACTTTCTTTCCGCACCTCTCAATCCTTGGATATTCTCCCAGAACAATAGGGGTACAAGGACTGCATAGAATCTGGGGAAGACCTTCATGTACTAGAACCGTTTGTGTTTTCAGCCTCTTCTGCACTGCTGTAGCAGAACCAAGGAAAGAACCCATGAACATATGAAAGCTCAAGACCTGATTCTGCAGTATTTCATACCTTGAGTAATGGAATGTTTTGATTTGATTTGTGTTTTACACCCAGGAGTTAGACTGCGACAATAAGTACAAAGTATATGCTGGATAAACATCAGGATCTTGTAATAATGATAAATATGTAGCTTTTGCAGAACACTTTTCATCCATAGAACTCAAAGCAACTTGCAAAGGATATTGAGTATCACTGCATCTATGTTACAGATATGGAAACAGAGACATGAGAAGACAAACTGATATGTGCAAAGTCACATACCAGGCCAGAGGTCAAGACAAGAGTAGAACCCTGGTTTCCTGAGTCCCAATCCAGCCTTCCAGAAGAGCACAGAAAAAACTAAACTAACTACCATACCATTTGTCATCTCACAATTCTATCATGAATTGCATAAGATTTGGTGTTTTCCTAAAGCCCTAGCTTCTGGAGTCAGGTGATTACATGACAACCACCTTCCATTAAAAATAAGTTTCTTAGCCCTCAAACTGTGGAGAAAAAGCTAGAACACGTGATCCAGAAAGATTCAAGCACAGAAGGCAAATGCCCCTAACCTCATCTCACCTCCAAAATCATGGTGTGATAATCTTAATCCCAGAGAAAGCAATGATGGCATTCTCATTGACTTCAGTGGGGCCATTATTGATTATTATTATGTAAATCTCATGATTTTTAAGCCAATCCCACGGTTTTTCAGGGGTTTGCCTCCTGAGTTTTGAGCACTCGTGATTGGCAACACTACTGAAGTTTCCATATTGCAGTGCTACCGTAGTTCTTAACCTTTTCATGAACTGAAGGGACCCTTTCAAACACATAATGGCAACGCCAAACACACCATTGTCTGTGTTCTACAAACACCATTTCAAGTGTCCTGTGAGAACCAGACTTACATAATGAAGACTCAGCAAAATCTTTTACTAAATGCTCATTCTCGTTTTAATTCCACAGCACTCTATCCAAGAGAGCTCTCAGTTGTTAAAACATCAGTGTCCCTTGAAAAGCTTGCACTGTACCATAGGTTATCTTCTGACATCTTTAATTACACCATTCAGTTGCTTTCCAGCTCAGCACGATACAGCAGTGTGGGCCAGTCTCAAAGGATTTCTTTATATCACTTAAATAAGGCAGAAGATTGCTTCACAATGCTTGATTCTACCAGGGTTTATACTTTAATTTCTAACAGCACAGCAGCTATAGTGAGCTCCAAACAGATGATTGTGACCATGGTAGCCTACGCAGTCCTTTATTTGTAAGTTTGTATAATACTGATCTCGGCACAGTTATTTCATTGGTCCTCCCTTGTGAACCATCACGTTCTTGATATCATTTTTATAGTGAACTCTGCCAATTCTATTTTAAATTAAAGCAGTTCCATTATGACTTCTTCAAGGTGTTATTTTTTTTTTATTTTAAAAGATATTTACAGCTTTGGATCTGTACCAGGTAGGGAGTAAACATGCTCCCCTTTGAACATATCCTGGACTCCATATGCCAAAGAAAGAAAATGTGACCAACAGACAAAATATTCAGGGCTACTATAAGCAATCATACTTAAAAATACTGTAATTATTTCAAAGTTAAGGCTTACCAGAAATACTGACCCACCTGTCAGTGCTTTGTGAGTATGCTGGCTAAGAGTAGCAAATACCGCATGAAGGAACAGACTAAGCCCTTTCATTTTGTTAAGTACAATAGAATTGTTTAAGATCAACTATAGAAGAAGAGTGAAACACCAAGCAAAATATAATCTTGTGAACTGCAGACAGCTTGCTGCATAAATTTTTGTCACAAATTCATCTTGGTACCCTTATAAATAGACCACATGGAAGTCAGACATTTAAGTGCTCACACAGTAAGTGAAACAATCACGGACTAAGAATGAGAAGGTTGAGGAACGAGACAGAAGTGCTGAAAGTAGAATGATGACACTGCATCTGATGTGAATAATTATTCTGGCATTATTCTGTCCAGGACTATTCCCCAATGGTTTATAAAGGTTTAATCAATCCATCTTTAATATAGACCAGGAATCATGGCTACAAAACAAAGAGTAACTGGGATTGAAATCCTTACATGGTCACAGGTCATGTCTATTCACACATGGCTGCTTAAAGGAATATAAAGAAGACTCTCTGAAAAGAAAAGTACATTAGAAAATATAACTCTCTGGTTGAACGCTATCTCAGTTTCTGGAGAAGGTGCTCTGGCATGACAAAGGTGCAGTATAATTAACTCTTGAAAACTGTTTCCAGAATTATGTTAAATAATAAAACAAAAATAACCCTAATTGCAAAGTCATCCTTCAGACACACAGACTGTATGCACAAAAATACCCAATGCTGCCACACTTCCTAGAGCTGAATTTACCATGCAGTAAATCAACACAGAGATCAGCATGTTTTCCTACTGAAAACCTTTCCTAATTATTTTTAAAATGAAAAACATGTTAATGGGGCTGTAGCATTTATCTTTGACTTCCTGTAGCTGTAAACATCAATTTAACAATTAATCTTTTTCATTCATAAACAGCAAGAACAGCGAGGTTAAAAATAAGCATTTTGTAACGGTTCCCAATAAAAGAGGGTAACAGCAAAGTTATCACATCACCACATGCACATACAGGAGAGCTGCCAATCTCCTGTGCCCCCTACTACATACTTCAGCTTCTCTCTAAAAATATGTGACAATCTAAAAGTTGCTGATAAAAGGTCATTTCTTACCTATTCTCACGGATGAGTATGCCAGTCCAGGGGAAGAAAATCCACAAAACTGTTTGGCTATATTAGTTTTTACCATTTACTTTCCTGTGGTACGCCGTTACCAAGAGCACACACAGCACTGCAGTGTGAGAAAGCATCTTGTTTTCTTTCTCAAAACTGTGCGAAGTAGACTGGTAGGAGCCTTCTTGAAATGAACAGCAGGCTTCTGTGAAAGCCGTTTAGAAGAGACGCACGCAAAACATACTGTTGCTTGAAGGAAAAGGTACTGTGGAAACCATCAGCAGGAAAAGTGTGATTTTTGCCCTGTGTCCAAATAGATTGCGTAGCTTAGCGTGCCTTCTTCCGAATTCCAGCCTGATCGCTTTGCTTTCTCCCTACCATATGCTTTTCCACCCATCCAAATGCTTGCAGCAGACCTCCCAGCTTTGGGTTTAATAAACGATGCTTAGAGGCAGCCAGAGTATATTCCATTTGCTCTCCAAGGCACAAGACATTAACAAGGAAATATGCAGCCCATGGAGAATAATTGCCAGCCTGATAGCTGAGCCAGAATCTTTACTGTTGCAGTGCTCTCATCTCCTGCATGCTAATGAAGCAGTGATGTCAGCAAGTCAAAATCACTGCATCTGGACAGTTCAGATTGTCATTGGCCAGTGTCAGTAATTTATTTGCATGTAAATCAAGCTGTTCTTACCAATCAATAATCTTGGCAGGCTATTTAGAAAAAGACAAGAAAATCCTTCTATCTGGCTCATGTTTGTATTACATAAAGCTGTCGAGGTACCAACAAACAAAACTTGAGGATCTGAAGATACTAATGATCTTTCTAGAGCTATGATCGTATTTGTTGCTGACCAAATCACTATCCAACGGCATATTATTTAAGCTTTTCTACCTTAATATCTAATATTACAGCTAACATGTGAAGAGACTTAGAGCTCACAACAATTTTTGTTCCTCATAAGTTTTAATACTCTCTTAATTCAATACCCACTTAATTTTATTTCCTCAGTTTCTTATGATGCCCCATTGATCTTAGCCACAGCATGTTTACGCCAGGTTGGTTAAATATTCTGAGTAATACACATTATTAAGGGGGCATTTTGTTCAGTGCCTGTTTTATAACCTTTACTTATCTGGTCCAGAGTCATGAGATTTGTGTATATTCCAGGAACATGTTTGACACCACAGGAATAAGCTCTCATGGTCAACAGAGAAAGAGAGTATCCCCATCATACTTAAAAAAAAAAAAAAAAGAAGTAGTCATCGAGAGTCAGTGTTGTCCATTCTTGGGATTTCATCATAAAGCTGACAATATTTGGTGTTTTATCTTAAAGACCAGCTCATCAAGTCAGGTGATTTCATCAGACTCTGAGGTTCAATTTAGGGAAAAATGTGTTCCTAGACCTCATAGGCTTTGTCTACACAGCAAAGTTATTCTGGAATAACAGCTGCTATTTTGAAATAACTTTGCTAGCATCTACTCTGCATACACACTACTTTTAAATAAACTTGAAATAGCAGGCACGTTATTTGGAATTTCACAAACCCCATTGCAGGTAGAATAATGCCTATTTCAAAAGAGTTGTTTCATAACAGGTGCTGCTAAGACACGGAATAGCACTATTTTGAAATAGGCACTATGTGTCCAAACATGCTATTTTAAAATGTATTTGTGTGTGTAGCTATGCTATTTATTTTGAAATAAGCTATTTCAGAATACCTATTCTGGAATGGGTTATTTCAAAAGAATGCTGCTGTGTGGATGTAGCCATAGATCACGATAAAAGTTTGAAATTATTGCCCTTGTAGGCTAAAACCCCCAAACCAACCAACCAAAGAAACAAAAAATCCGTAAGGCAAATAAATACAGAACCCCACTACTTTTTGGCCTGACTCGGGATATTTTGAGCACTGGCAAGGCGTGATGCTGAGACAGTTAGAGAACCCTGTGTTTTCAAACTAACAGCAGGGGCTTCCAATGCCATCGATAATGGATTTGATGTGATATAAAATGGGTTTCATTATGTGAGATTTTACTCAATATACCAAAGGTCAGATGTTCAACTGGCCTGAATCAACACAGCTCCACTGACATCTGTAGAGGTCTTTGGGCCAGACCCTATGGAAATGAATATTTGTGGAATTAGACATTTTTTAAAAAAGGAAGTACCATTTTATGTAAATTACTGGCTCAAACACATGGTCCTGCATTCACATTCATAGAAGCAGAACCCTGAGGCTGCATCAAACTGCCCCCAGACCTCCCCCCCATAGGGTTGTGTTTGTAAATATATGAGGGATGAGAAACCCAAAGGTGTCTTTAAGGCACTTTTGACCCCTCTGCCAGGTCCTATCCAGAGTTCAGCTCAGCAAGACTCCAGGACCTGACACCCTTTGTTTTGCACAGTTCTCCATACAATTCTACTGAAGAATAACAGCGTCAAATGCTTCCCAAGGAGACACTAGGGACTGGAGTCACTTTCTATCCCTCTCCTCAAATTACACAATTCCACAGCATCTGGAGGAGAGAAAACAACCCCGCCCTTCCACCCGACACATTTTGTCTGTTTCTGCTTCCATCACTGTACAGCCAGGCTGGCTGTACGCTCAACCCTGAGTGGTTAATGTGAATAGAACACAAGCATTTGCAGAGCCCTGAACTGTCTCCCTACCAAGGCCCCCAAAGGACATATTTTATCTCTAATGCAGGATATGTTCATTAAAATATGTAGGCAACGAAACAAAACTCCACTGGGCTGAGAGCAAAATGAAGTTCGTTTACAGACTGATAATTTAAAACAGAAACAAATCAGACTTGTTTACGGTTACAATTTTCTCTGGAAATGCTGCTAAAACCACATGCCAGCAAAAACGGGGCTCAGTTCAAAGAGTAAATGCTATTTGTATGACAGCTCACAGGGTGCACTAATCTTCATTAAACAGATACATAAACTACTTGTAATGGATCGGTCCTATTGAGGAGTTAGATATACTTCATACATGTGCTTACGGGTGGATTGGCTTATCGGAATGAGCGTTACACTCCATAATAAGTACTGGCAGGAGTTATTAGCTCTGCCCCTCCCGGCACACATCCAGCCACTGATCCTAGGGCTATCACACGCCTGGGTTTTCCTGGGCATGTCTATTTTTCTGTCCTCCAACTGGGCAGATTTTTGAAATAAGAAGGAACGTCCAGGAATTTTCTGCCCCACATTTTGCAGCTCAGAAAGAGCCACCTCTGTGTCCAAACTGGTCCTTCCCCAGCATCTGCCAGATCCCGCCTGCCTGCGCCCAGCACACCAGGTAAGCTGAGCTGCAAAGCACCTCTTGACTGGTTTGCCTGCTGCACCATGAGGCCCAGAGCTTGGCTGGGAGGGGTGACAGGGCCAAGACCCTTCTCTCTGCCCTGGGGAGGCGAGAGGCTTGCAGGGACACACCGACAGGCCACCACTGCACCCTGGGCCTGCACCAGCCACTCTGCTGCTGTGACAGGGAGCATGGCACTGACCCCCACCTAGCGTGTGAAGCTGCAATTGCCCCACCCAGCACCCCCCAATGCTCACTCCAGCACCCCCAACTACCCCTTCCAGTACACACCCACCCATCCAGAGACCCCAAGTGCCCCTCCCAGGACACACACACCCAGCAGCCCCATGATTACTTCCAGAACCCCCAAATACTGCACCCACCCAGCACCCCAACTCTCTCCAGCACCCCATGTACCCCTCCCAGAGCACACACCCATCCAGCACCCCCAATACTCTGAGCACCCCAAGTACCCCCTTCCAATACACCCCCTCATACAGCACCCCAATATTCCCTCCAGTACTCACAAACACTCCCAATTCACACACCCCTCCTGTACCTCCAACACACCTCTCTAACACCCCCCTATATTCCTTCCAGTACACATCCATTCATGCAGCTCCACCAATACAGCCTCAAGCACTGCCAGTACACACACCCTTCCAACACCCCAAAACACTCCCTCTCGCACCGTCCCATCTGTATTCCCTCCTCCCCAACACCCCCTCCCCCTGGCAGTGTTCCCTATCGACAGCCCGAAAAAACTGGAACCCTAATCCTGCAGCACTTCTCCATGCATGGAACCACTCGCCTTCCCCTGCGCAAATCAGGCAGAGCAAGCTGGTACGATGCACCCGATTGAACCAAACTGTCTTTTACCAGGCACAGCATTGTCACAACCATATACACACATTTGGTTTGGTCTGGTTTGGTTTGGTTGCAGGCAGTGTCAGAGGCTCCCCCTAAAATGGCTGCACGGAATCAGAAGCTGGGGCTGAAAATTTAGCCTGTTGTAGCCCTGTTACTCCTCAGCTGGCCTATTTGGTTGTTTGTTTGTGCTGGTCACCAAATACTGCTGGCATAAGTAATTGCATGAAGAATTCCAAGATTTTAGGTTCTAATTGACACACAATGGGACAATGAAGGGGCAGGTTGTGACCTCAGGTAACAGCCCCATAAAACAAAGGTTTGTAGGTATGCAGCCAGCAGTGGATTAACATAGGGGCAAAAGGGGCAGTGGCCCCAGGGGGCCCCCACGCATGAGGGGCCACAAGGCTCCATAACTCCATTTTGTTTAAACCATTCTCTTTAATAGAACAAAAGAACTGTACCACGTCATTCTAACTTTAAAATTAAAGTGTAATTTTATTATGCATCATGAGTAATAATAATCATGGGTAGATTTTAATATATTGGGGAGTGGGTGTCCCTTGTGACTGTGTTGTCCCAGGGCCCCTCCTGTTCTTAATCTGCTCCTGCTTGCAGATAACCTAGTGATTAGCTTAAGAAGAAGAAACCTTTGTACCACAGGACCGCATGTATGTCCCACAATTCCTGGCAGACTTCCCCTCCCACAATTCCCGGCAGACTTCCCCCTCTAATAATTAGGGGGCTGGAGCATATGACTTACAAAGAAAGGTTGAGGGAATTGGGACTGTTCAGTCTTCAGAAGAGAAGACTGAGGGGGGACTTGATAACAGCCTTCAACTTACTGAAGGGAGGCTGCAAAGAGGCCAGAGAGAGGCTGTTCACAGTGTTCATGGATGGCAGAACATGCAACAATGGTCTCAAGTTGTGGTTGGAAAGGTCCAGGTTGAACATTAGGAAAAGCTTTTTCACTCAGAGGGTGGTGAAGCATTGGAATGGTCTCCCCAGGGAAGTAGTGGAGTCTCCATCCGTGGCGGTGTTTAAGTCTCGGCTCGACAAAGCCCTGGCGGGGCTGATCTGATGGGTTTGGTCCTGCTTAGAGCAGGGGGCTGGACTCGATGGCTTTTTTAGGTCTCGTCCAGCTCTATTGTTCTATGATTCTATGTGAGAGGCAAAGTATCCTCAAGGCGCCATAACGTACATTTCTCCTGAGCCAAAGCCGATTTGATTGTTCCAGTTTTGGTTCCAAATCTCTCATGGAAATGTACTTTTCTCTCCTGAACAGGTGCTGAAGGGGTTTGCAATCATCCCTTTCACATTCCCTGCTCTACTGCCTGTGAAAACACCACACATGTTCAAGTAACTCCCCAAGGCACACTGGATGCCCTCCGACCGAGGCAGTGCATCACGCAGTTCAAATGGGTGTTTCATTAAAGGAGAGAGGTGCAGGCCAAGCAAGTGGGGCTTGATTCACTAAGATGACTTGAATGACTTTTACAACTACAGAGATGGATCCAGTCAACACTTGGAGGAGATTAGTGCTCTAAGCTGGCATTTTGTTCAAAGAAAAACATTGGGATTCAGAAATCCAAAAAGGGCCAAACGATTATGATCAAAACTTAGAACCTCACTCACAAATTAGGCAGAGCATGGGTCATAATTCTGCCACAAAATGTGACACCCTTGTATGACTCTAAAATGGTCACAAATGTCTACAAATTCAGCCTACAGCTCAAGTGCTGGAACTGTCATTTTAAAATAGGGGCAGGCAAGATTGTGCACGTGGGCTGGATTCAGCCTTTCAAGCCTGTTAACCCAGCCCACCCCTGTGCACAGAACAGCACCACTCAAAGCAGCTAGCTGCTCCCTGTGGCTCTCTGTGCAAAGATGGGTGCAAATGAACAGCCAAAGCTGAGCAACTCTCAGACACCCTCTACTGTCTTCTTCATCCCAGTCCCCTTCCCCATGTTCCCTTCCGCACCCAACCTCCATCCCAGACCCCACACCTCTTTTCCAGAGAACAGTGCAGTCCCTGAGCACTTACCAAATCTTGGAGCGCCCCCAACGTCAAACATTATTGCCCACTCCTGTTTTAAAAGCACACATGCTTCTTTCCAACAACTCATTTTCCTGATTACCCATCAATCAGTGTGCACTCATGTTACACTGCTTACTCTTTAGACTGCAAAAACCGACGCAACATGGCAAGCGATAGCAGTGGCAGATAATCAGCAGCAGGATCACCAGGCTCCTGAACCAGACACAGATGTCAGATCACGTTGCCTTTCTGAATTATTTAGCAAACATCCTCAGAAGAAGCTGATGGAGCTGGTCAAAGCAGCCTGCTGCAGAAAGAACTGTTGGCTTGCTGATGATTCACAGGCTAGCAGCCTCCCAACGTTCCTTAACTGGCATGCTGTGAATATGCAGCACAAATCCTGCTTCGGAACTTGATTTCTGGCACTTCCACCAGAGCAAAACTGCTGCTGGTCAATGATCACATGCAGCTCAGAGAATCAAAGGGGAAGAAGAGAACGCAAAAGGAAACGCTGGTAGATAAAAGTGGCTTTGACCTACTTACAATACATTTCAGAAAGAGACATTACCACCCTTGGATAGAAAAAGAAAATCTAGCTCCCAACACATGTATCTTCAGAAGAGATACAGGCTGAGGAATCTGCAAAACCAGGCACCAGGTTGCAAAACAAAACAAAACCAAACCAAAAACAAACAAACAAAAAAAAACACCAAAAAACAAAAACCACACACAGCGCTAAGCAACGCTCCTGATTTAAACCTACAAAACAATTTATCTATTTAAGAGCAAATACTGTCTGGAATTCTTCTTCCAATGGTGATGATGGTGGTCGGTGGAGATGGTGAATTATTTTGCTGCTGCTGCTGTTCGTGTCACAGTACTCCCATCACGGATCCTTTGTTTGCTCAAAATAAGCCTCTTGAACTGCAGATACACACAAGGAGCTCACTCTCTCCATATTTTATCCCTCAAAATGCAGAACTTACGGTTGTTTCACAGGTATTTTTTTTGTCCTCCCTTTCTGCCCTCACCGGCTACGTCTACACGTGCACGCTACATCGAAATAGTCTATTTTGATGAATAACATCTACACGTCCTCCAGGGCTGGCAACGTCGACGTTCAACTTTGACGTTGGGCAGCACCACATCGAAATAGGAGCTGCGAGGGAACGTCTACACGCCAAAGTAGCACACATCGAAATAAGGGTGCCAGGAACAGCTGCAGACAGGGTCACAGGGCGGACTCAACAGCAAGCCGCTCCCTTAAAGGGCCCCTCCCAGACACAGTTGCACTAAACAGCACAAGATCCACAGAACCGACAACTGGTTGCAGACCCTGTGCATGCAGCATGGATCCCCAGCTGCCGCAGCAGCAGCCAGAAGCCCTGGGCTAAGGGCTGCTGCCCACGGTGACCATACAGCCCCGCAGGGGCTGGAGAGAGAGCATCTCTCAACCCCTCAGCTGATGGCCGCCATGGCAGACCCCGCTATTTCAATGTTGCGGGATGCGGATCGTCTACACGTGCCCTACTTCGACGTTCAACTTCGAAGTAGGGCGCTATTCCCATCCCCTCATGGGGTTAGCGACTTCGACGTCTCGCCGCCTAATGTCGATTTCAACTTCGAAATAGCGCCCAACACGTGTAGCCATGACGGGCGCTATTTCGAAGTTGGCGCTGCTACTTCGAAGTAGCGTGCACGTGTAGACACGGCCAATCTTTGCAATTTGCACAGCAAGAAAGCTGCAGTAAGTGACTTACACACTAGAGGCACACAGTGCAGTGACCAGCTGCTAGAATGGAAAGCCAGGATTCTGGGTTCTAATCCTGGTTCTGCTACTGAATTCCAGGGTGGCTTTGAGCAATTTGCTTTCCCTCTTGGATCTTTAGCACTTCATCGGACGTTGTGGTTTTTGTAACCGCTGACCTTCCTTTCAATTCCTCTTTTCATGACCATTGCAGGTACATTGTGGCAAAGGCTCAGAGTGACATGACCACCGCAGCTGATAGCTAAGGTGGGTAGGATCAGAGGTTGGAGAAGCACTGGTTGCTGCTGGTGGATGAAGGAGATATGGAAGGTGCTGAAGCAACTTCTCAGTGCCATCTTCCTCCTAACAAACTCAGCAGTGCTGGTCTGAATGGTAGTCTCAACTCCTGAATGTCATCACAGAGGGCAATAAAGACATGAGTGATAGCTCAGTGGTTTGAGCATTAGCCTGCTAAGTGTGGGGTTGTGAGCTCAATCCTTGAGGAGGCCATGTAGGGATTGGTGCAAATAGATGAGAGGGTTGGTGCTTAGTATTGCCAAGAGGGCCTCCTGGGTCTAGGAGAGGTGTATCTCCATTACTCAGAGGGCAGGGGTAGCTTGGTGGTTTGAGCATCAGCCTGTTAAACCCACAGTTGTGAGTTCAATCCTCGAGGAAGTAATTTAGGGACAGGGGAAATAGATGTCAGGGATGGTGCTTGGCCCTGCTGCAAGGGACTGGACTAGATGACATCCCAAGGTCCCTTCCAGTTCTAGGAGATGCATATCTCCAATTATATGTAGATGTGGAATACCTAGACTTCAGTAAAGCATTTGATAGTTTCACATGATATTCTTATCAAAAAACTAGGCAAATACAATTTAGATGAGGCTACTATAAGGTAGGTGCATAACCGGCTGAATAACCATACCCAGCGAGGAGTTCTTAATGCTTCTCAATCCTGCTGGAAAAGTATAACAAGTGGGGTTCCACAGGGGTCTGTGTTCAGACTGGTTTTGTTCAATATCTTCATCAATGATTTAGATATTGGCATACAAAGTACGCTTATTAAGTTTGCAGATGATATCAAGCTGGGAGGGGTTGCAACTGCTTTGGAGGATAGGGTCATAATTCAAAATTATCTGGATAAATTGGAGAAATGGTCTGAGGTAAAACAGGATGAAGTTTAATAAGGACAAATGCAAAGTGCTCCACTTGGGAAGGATCAATCAGTTTCACACATATAGAATGGCGAGTGTGTGTCTAGGAATGACTACAGCAGAAAGGGATCTATGGAGGACCAAGCTAAATATGAGTCAACAGTGTGATGCTGTTGCAAAAAAAGCAAACATGATTCTGGGATGCATTAACAGGTGTGTTGTGAACAAGACACGAGAAGTCATTCTTCCGCTCTACTCTGTGCTGCTTAGGCCTCAGCTGGAGCATTATGTCCAGTTCTGGACACCACAGTTCAAGAAAGATGTAGAGAAATTAGAGAGGATCCAGAAAAGAGCGACAAGAATGATTACAGGTTTAGAGGATGTGACCTATGAAGAAAGGCTGAAATAATTGGGCTTGTTTAGTTTGGAAAAGAGAAGATTGAGGGGAGACATGACAGTGGTTTTCAGGTATCTAAAAGGGAGCCATAAGGAGGAGGGAGAAAACTTGTTCTTCTTGGCCTCTGAGGACAGAACAAGAGGCAATGGACTTAAACTGCAGCCAGAGAGGTTTAGGTTGTACATTAGGAAAAAGTTCCTAACTGTCAGGGTGGTCAAACAGTGGAATAAATTACCAAGGGCGGTTGTGGAATCTCCATCGCGGGAGATATTTAAGAACAGGTTAGATAGATGTCTATCAGGGATGGTTTAGACAGTACTTGGTCCTGCCATTGGGGCAGGGGGCTGGACTCAATGGCCTCTCGAGGTCCCTTCCAGTCCTAATGTCCTATGATTCTATGAGTAGGCTTTTGGATTCTTGAATGAAAATCCCCATGTGGATGAGAGCAAAAGTGAGCAGGTAATAGACAGGGAAAGACTGCTGGCCTCAGAGAAGAAAGCAGCCCACTGAGAGCTATCCTGGGCTGGAAAGCCAGTTTGAAGGAAAACAAGCTGACCACAGTAAAATTAAGACTGTGGCCTCTCAAACATAGTTGGACAAAAATTGGCAACTTTTTTTTTCTGTTTGCAATGGCCATTAGAAGCATAAGCACCTACAAACAGCTGTATTTGATCAGACCAAAGGCCTTCTGACAGTGCCAATGCCAGAAGCCCCAGAGGAAATGAACAGAATGGGGAATAATCAAGTGAGCCACCCCCTGCCGCCCATGCCCAGCTAATGCTGATGGGCCTGTCCTCCAGCAATTCATCTAGATCTTTTTTGACCTGTTTTAGTCTTGGACTTCGCAACATCCCCGGGGCAAGAAGTTCCACAGGTTCACCATGCAGCGTGTGAAGAAATCTTTCTTTTGGTTTGTCTTAAATCTGCTGCCTGTTCATTTCATTTGGTGACCCCCCCACCCTTCCTTCTCCACGAGGTCTGAACAAAGGAATGTGCTCCCAGCTGTTTGTTTTTAAACGCTGCTGGGTAGACAAGTAGGCTGCCCCATCCTGATCTCGTCCCATTCACACTCACACTTAAAGTGCATGGAGAGATGAACTGTACAGGAGATGCTTGCATTTACTCACAGCACATCTAAGCATGTGGCTCAAGCCAGAGCTACCCATTTCTCTCTTTCATTAGCATCACCATTCTTCACATAGTTTACAAGAAAAAGAAAACACAGGAGGAAGATGATAAGCTTACCGCTTCCTTAACCCACTATGCTGCAACACACTACTGAAGCGGGCATGAGATACTGGCAGATCTTACGTGTCCTGTACATTGCAGAGACACAATGGAGCAAGATACAAACTGAATTTCAATCAATCACTGTATCTTTTTTATTTATAATTACCTTAATGCTAAATGATTACACTGTTTAACAGTAATAACCCTGCTTCACAGCCCCCAGCCTTAGCTATGCATTATTAAATTTCTTGTATTGTAGTCAGATTTTAAATGTTATTTAACAATGGTTGTGTATGTTTGCTCTTTTTTTTTTCTCTCCTCATTTTAGGAGGAAGATGGTCTTTTTAACAACAATCTCCTAAGGCTACCTAGAGCAGTGCATCTGAATTTAAGCTAAATACATCTAACAGTATTTTTCTAATTAAATGTTTTTCTTGGGGCTTCTCCATGGTCAATAACACTTTCTCTAAAAGCCAAAAAACAAAACCAAAAAACACCGCAAGGAAGAAATTCACAAATCTTCTGCTTATCTTGTGCCATATTTTCCAAAGATCTAACCCTTTCTATCAGTTACACAAATTAATTTTCTATTTACATAAAATTACACATTCACAATGAGATTTGACATCTACCCTGGCAGCAGCTCCACATTGTTTAATTCTAGCTGTTCTTACTGTCTGACTTTGTCTGGATCAATATCATGTTAGACATTTTTACTCTGAAACATGCTCAATGGTGTATTCTGGAGCAGTGTTTGTGCCTTGAGAACTTCCTGTCTTCCACCATCCATCTGCTGCCCCCCTTTCTTGCAACACCATCCTTCTAGCAGGTGAGGCCAGGAGATCATTTGGAGTCTATCAACGTAACCCCTTGATCAGCAGACAGGAGCGCTGTTGAGTGGCTTTCCATGTTGCAGGCCCTCAGAGGATGGTGGTATTACACTGGCCCAGGAGCAAAGACTATGCTGAAGATTCTGATACACTTTCCTGCAGAACAGTGCACAGGCCAACTAACTTAGTCTGCCCAATTATTTTACAACTGCAGCATGGCAAGATGACAGAGCTAATTTTCAGCGGAATGCATTTGTCCCTTTGCCTCCTCAGGAAACATTCTCCCAACCTTCTTTCCTTGCTCTTTCTTCCTCTCCTCTGTGTACAAATGGGTATTTAACATCATATTATGTGCATTGTCTTACCCAACCTGTGTGTGAAAATGTTTCCGCTGTACATGTTGCCTGTTCGTGCATGAGCCTCTGCTACTAGAGAACATACTGTCTTTTAGGTCCATCAAGTCCACGCAACAGAAATGAGAGCAATGCCGTGACTCTCTCTCCTTAAGGGAAGTCGGAATCTCAGCACAGAGCAAAACACACCATGGTTTAAAACGCAGCATGGTCCTCATTTGGAGAGCTAACAAAAGAACAAAACCGACTCCCATCAGCAAATAGCAATGCAAACCAGAGAGTTCTCCTCATGTGCTTGCCACATGCTCCTAAATGAACCAAAAAAACAGTCCCTGTTGACAGTGCTACGACTGAAGAGAGATCCCACATTTGCAGTCTTTGACACTGGCACAATAGCTTCCAGATCACTGCCCGCATCTGCCTCCTCAGAAAGGTGTGACTATGTCAATAATGATGCACATTCATTTTCCTGCACGCGCCTGAGTGTCTCCATGCTGACAGATGGATCTGCTGCCCTCCTGGATGGCAGAGAGATTGCGCAATTTCCTGAAGTGCGCTTTAGAATTGTTGTACTGGAGCTGGGTTACACCTCTAATTCAGCGCCATCCTAATTTGTGAATCAGCGGGAGGATGGCCCTACTGCCATGGCACAGGAAGTCAAAGGAAAGTGTCATTGCCTTAAGATGGCATTTGACTGGGACAAGCATCTTCCATTGAGGCTGCAGCACCAACTGGTGACACTTGGTTGGCAAATCTCTAGTGACCAGAACACCGGCAGAGCTGCTTGCATGCAGACAGGTGACCACCGTGCTCAGTGATTGCATCTGAAGGGTCTGCTGGGTGGCACCTAATCTAGGGGGAGGAGATTTCCCACATGGCAGTCTTGATTTGCATAATTTCTGAGTCATAAATGTGACAGACTGACAACGTCTTGTCATATTCTAAGTTGCACTCATGGAACTAAGATAAGCCTAAGTTAATTAAGTTAATCTTATTGAGTGAAGGTTAATATTTTGGCGTGGGGGAGCATACACTGCATTACAAATGCTATTGTGCAATACTGTACTAGTCTCAGGTAGAGAGAGGATGCTAGTCTCCTTCCTCTGCATAAGCCTTTGACGCCCCCCTCACTTCCAAGGTGCATGCATCTGCTACACTTTGGACTTCCATGCTTAGCACCCTCAGGACCTGACCAGGACCTATCACCAACCCTCACAGATTTTTTTAATCTAACCTGCCCCTGAATGGCACCCTGAAGGGCTGAACTCACAATGCTGTGTTTACAAGGTCAATGGCCTAACCCCTGAATTATCTCTCCCCTCCCCCACAAGCAAGTAATAGCATCTTCCCCATTTAAGCTTACTAAGTAAATAAGTAATAGAATCTTCTCAGCTGGTAAGTAGTAGCATCTTCCCAGTTTAATGGCGTGGACATTTTTATTTAGACCTCTCAATAGGTTTACCGGGAAGTCATTTATCTAGGATCAACCAACATACAGGCTGAACCAGAGCCTTTGCTGGGCCACAGGAGGTCAATACTGTCTAGCAGCATTACCAACACTTCCACTGCTTACTGGGCTCTTAGAAGACATTTAGAGGTAAATTACAGCTAAATAACCATCCAAAATACTGAGACCCAGGACTGGTGGTTGTAAACAAACTTTATGAGACCAGGGAAACTTGGCCACATCCATGATAAATGGACATCCAGCTAATTAAAATCATAGAAGGGCATGAATGCTGCCGAATGAGAGAGACCCGGACCAGAGAGGTTCAACCAGTATTGCCTTATGATTATTTTCCCAGCATCCTTACTACTAAATAAAATCAAAACATGCTTACAGCAAACATTCCAACCCAATACACCTGTAACAACTCTCTCAAGAAGCAGGTCATGTACAGTATTCATAAATTATTGCAGAGCAGCAGCAAGAACTTCACATGCAGTATAAGAGCCTACACAGAAAGAGACCAAACTCTATCTATGATCTTCGTCTACCACTCAAGCTCAGGCCACTTACATTATCTGTGCTGTTACCAGTCAACTCTTCACTGAGCTAAATCTTCTCGAGAGTTTCTTCCCTCAGCTTTACTTGTGGAAAACAAGTTACCATGATGCAAAAAGTTACTCTCTGATGTTTTGGTTTAGAGACCCTGTCTGGCTTCCACTGATGTTACTGGGAATTTGCCAGATTTGATTTTCCTTCGCAAAATAAAAAAAAATAAAAAAAATTAAAAACTCCTTTGTTTCTGAATGTAGGTTATGGTTATGGCAACAGTTCTTTCCTCTCACAGGAAATACATAAGAGCACTTAAATGCAATGAATAGTTTGGAACAGGGAGTCTCAGACTGGAGGTTCGGACTGTCGAGGGTGCAAAGTTAATACACGTGGAGTTGTGAGCTGCCAACCTCTGCCCCAAACACTGATCTGATGCCAGCATTTATAATAGCGTTAAATACATAAAAAACTGTTTGCAATTAATGGGGGAGGGTGCACTCAGAGGCTTGCTGTGTGATGTGCTCATCAGTCAAAAAAAAATTTGAGAACATCTCAGTTCTTATTCTACCCACATAAGAAGAATGCTTGTGGCTTATTTAATGGCAACTACAAAGAAAAGATACTTGTTTGGGCAAGAGAAAGTGGGTATTACTGTTGGTCTTTGGTGTCTCCTGTGAGTACTACGGGCTGTGTACTGTGCTCTATGGAGAAAAAATGAAAAGTCTGTTCAGGTGTCAAAACGAGAGCAGATTCACATTATGCTTTTTGCATCCTTTGAGGCGGGGAGGTGCGCACATGCAGAGGTCTGATTAAAGCTAGGGACTAAGAATACTGCTCACATCCAAACATCCAGCTCTACACTTCAGAGAGAACTTTGGAAAAATGAGTGCCTACTGTTGAGTTCCTAAGCCCTAATTTAGGCTTCTAAATAGGTGACCTAATTTCCCAAAGTGCTGAGCATTTCAGTGAGAGATGTGAAGTCCACACCATTTTAAGAATCAGGCCACCTATTCTGGGGCATGGTCTTAAACACCTAACTATAGGCAGGCAGGTTGTGAAGGCTTTCGACGCATCTCTGTCCTATTCACTGACGCACCTCCTTGCTAATTTACATTGGCTGTATCTTGCGGTGAGGCTCATCATACTCCAGTGCCAAAGCGTGTCTATGAATGTGATGGCATTGTGATGCAGACAGCAGCTCAGCTTTGCCCAGCAGTCTGGTCATGCTTGTGAATAAAGCTGAATGAACTCAGGTGTCTATCAGTTAGAGGTCAGTCTGGCATACTAATCACATCTGACACCTGCTATTTCCCCCTTCTGCAACTATTTTAGTTAGAAATAACATTGTTATCATAGCTTGAGTTTTTTCATACTTAGGAATAAACTGCTTTATAGAATTCTATTTTGGGATTTCACTGTGCTTTTTGTGTTTGTATTAGATTTTGCTAGCTCATAACACACCATAACATTCACCACTCCTGCCACAAGCAAACCATGAAATATACCACCTAGGCAGTGATTTATATGGCACCTGACTCATGGAAATTAAAAAGTTTTAACATTCCCTCTAAGACCTTATGTAACTTACATTTTGCACAGCTAATGTCTAAAAAATAACAGTACAAACTATTTCATCATTTTATCTGCCTCAGAGGTATGAATATTAAGTTCAGGTTAAAAATAATTTGCTAAATGTTAACTAACGAGAATGCGTAATTTGAATAGCCTTCTTGGTAACTTGCTTTTTAGTCTGCCAGGTATTTCATTCGTTTCTTTTTCAACCATTGGTATACAAGAGGAACTATTTAACAATATAACGTCCTCTTCACGTAATTAGCCAAAACATATTCTGGATGAAAGTAACTGAGAATTGTCTCTGCCTCATGACACTTAATAGAGAAAGGGCTATTCCTCACAATCTATAGGCCTTTCCCAAAACCACACGAGGAACATCCACCAAATACAATATGCAAATAGCCAGCTACATCAAAATCATTTAAAAAAAGCCCCATGTGCCAATATGAACAGGTCACCATTTCAGCTGTCAACTCTGTATGACTGAAATACAGATCAACCCCATATCCACTTCAAAGGGGACTATGGTGAAGTCAGTCAAACTGCTCACTTTGAAACCTGAACCCCTTTGGTTTTATAACACATTCCTTTTCAAACTTGGTTAAACCAGTTTCTTTATTACAAAATGTGACAGATCTGTTATCATATATCATCCAGAGGTAACAAGCAGTCCTGTAGTGCTTTAAGGACTAACGACAGCATGCACTCATGAGCTTTCGTGGGTAAGACTGACTTTTTCAGATGATTGGATTATAAATGAATAAAAGGATGAATAAGGAAAGATTGTGATTCAGAGCGGTAGAGGACTACACTGAGTCTGAATCCACCAAAAGTTTGAACAATGCCTTCAATACCCTCCTCCCTGCACTTGCTTCTTCTGCAGAGAATTAGCGCTGTGGACACAAAATACCTAGAGTCAGAGTTAAAGCCCAGAACAGATCCATACACCATGTAGTCCAACCGCCGTATAACACAGGCCACCAACACCCGCACACTAAACCCAAAAAGTAGGGTGGCCGTGTGCCCAGATTTTGACTGGGAAGTCCAGTCGAAAAGGGGACCTGACTGTGTCCAGTGAGATCTACAGATGGGACACCCAAACCCCACTTATTGTAAGGGGAGTTGGTGGGGGGTCCTGGTTCATCACCTGTTCCAGCTGTACTCAGCCAAGGCCACCTCCTACTTTCCTAGGATAGTTGCAGCTTACAGCCTGACTTTGCAGGCAAATTCCTCCTGACCCAGGTGGCAGAGGGTGCAGAGGGAAAGCAGCAAGTGATCAGGGAGCGGGGAAGGAAGAGCAAAAAGGAATTGAGTGACAGTCTCAGAGGAAGAAGCAAGGCAGGGACAGAACTCTGGGGGAACAGGTGGGCCATTGGGTGAAGAGGTGGAACAAGGTTGGTTCTAGCACTCTGGTTAGAGGGTCTGGTTTTTAAATTTTACTGATGACAAATGAAATGAGAGCAATGTCATACACCACACATCGCCTGTTCCCCCTCACTCCTCCAACTTCCACAGCCACCACGGACCCCCAAAGACAATGCAAAGGCAGCCATTGAAGTCAATCGATCAGGACCTTGGTGTATTTCCTCCAGCTTGTGCTCGCTGCCAAAAAATGGCCAAGCAGCATCCATCAGCTGCGTGCTTTGTTGCCTGTGGCTCACTGACTCACTCCCAACCATGGGAACCAGATCACAAAGATCCTGCCTTGCAAGTATCCCTCTCTCTGAAACCATGAGAGCAGACTGACCACTGTGAAGTGAGCTAACAGAAAGCCCAAGAACGGTTTGTAAAATCAAATCACCCAGCATAAAATCTTGGCTTTCATTTTAACACAAACGACAAAGTCATTACTTCATAGTATCACTGCAATGAGCCATTACTCATTAAGCACATTGAAAAACCACAGGCCATGTATTTTCCTACCCCACTGTGTTGCATGCAGCATTATCGTCAAAGGGTGAAACCAACATATTTGCTAAACATTAGCAGACTAATTCCATCAGCTTTCTAAAAGTAATTATTGCCGCTAGTGATGGCTGTTGGCCTCGTTGTTTTGTAGCTCACAAAGTATTTTGCCAACTGCTCTAGAATGAATTGAATTGTTCTTCATAGGGAGATCTGTGCAACAATGAGCAAAACTTTTTACTTCTCTAAAAATAAAAACCAGGTGGAGATCAGAAGGAATCTTCTCTTTGCAAGGGTTCAGCTTTGCAACCAAATCGACAACACAACTCATTTTGGTTGAAATGAAAATCACAAAAGCAGTCAGTACTGCATGAGAGCTTCACAACAGCGCTGCATGCTGTCTTATTATAGTTAACATATTCACACAATGCCCCCTTATTTTAAGGGCTTATAGATGAACTGTAAAAAATCCTTCTATGTAGAAACTATTATCTCTGTATATTATATTTCAATAGCAGATCAGAGACCTAAATTACACATTAGGACCCTGCTGTGCCAGGCACTACATGCACATCACAAAAAGACAAGCCCTATCTCAAAGAGGAAAGACAACAGGTGGATAACACAGACAGACAAGGAGAGCGCAAGATATCCTTATAATTAGCACACTGAAAGGCAATCACAGCTGCTTAGCCTCTGCTGAGTATCTGTAATGTCTAGCAAACAAACCTTCCAACAAGCAATATTTTATCACTACTTTTCTAACAAATCTATTGTGTTAGTTTTCGTTATTCTGGAATGACACAGGCAGAAGTTGCAAACTACAGAGGCCTTTATGTAGTTACAGAACTCAAACAATTTACTGCAGAAGTATCACCTAGTGCTTAGAGAAGTGGATCAGAGAGAAGAGGCCTGGGTTCTGTTCTCAGTTGTTCTACTGACACATGGTTCAACCTTGGAGTAGCCACTTCACCCCCCGAGCTTCAGTTTTCCCATCTGCAAAATGGGGATAATAGTATTTAACCATATTCACAATGTGCTTTGAGCATCTCTGATGAAAGACTCTATGCAAAAGTGCAAAGCTTTATTAAATTGTTCATCACAGAAATGTGCCAATCATCTATTTCTGAAGCATCTGAGTGTACTCTGCATGGCTTGCACTCAGGCAAAGCCAATTCCCTTGTAATACTCTGACATTTGCCCTGTCTGACCCCCACATCAGAACTTTGGAAAGTTAGTGATGAGGATAACATAAGAATGGCCATACTGTGTAAGACCAAAGGTCCATTCAGCCCACTATTGTGTCTTTTGAGAGTAGCCAATGTCAGGTGCCTCAGAGACAATGATCACAACAGGCAATCCTCAAGTGATTTCATCCCATCACCCATTCTCAGCCTCTGGCAAATAGAGGCTAGGGAAACCATCCATCCCTGCCCATCCTGGCTAACAGCCACTGAAAGCATGCAAAGGCGACCTGGAGCTCATTGAAAAGAGTCTGGTCAAACAGCTGAACTCTTAAATACAGTCAGGTTCCAATGCATATCTGACAGTTTCAAGACTCCAGAGGAGATGTAATTGCTGTTAACAAAAATATGGTATTCCTTTATAATAAGGTTTAACTAATTTGGGAATTTTGGCAAAAAGATAATTGAAAATGGTGGCAGTGTTTAGAGATGGAAATTATTTCCATCATATGGGGTCCTGGAACTGAACAGAAACACATTAGATTGTATATATATATCATCCAGTAATTCCTGCATCAAACCCAGTAATTTACAATCTCACACTTCATTTGTATAATCTTGTCTGATCGCTTTTTCAGAAGAGATTATTTTGGGAAAGAAAAAACTTTTTCAAAAGAATCCTGTAAACTTCATATTTTCCGGGAAAAAAAAAAAAATCCCTTTGATGCTGAAATGGACATCCTGGCTGTGCCTACACTACATTCCTCTTTCAAAAGAGGAATGCAAATGAGGGAAATCAAAAATGCAAATGAAGTGCTGATTTACAAATCTCACATTTCATTTGCATAATCTTGTCTCATCACTTTTTTGGAAGAGTTATTTTTTAAAAAGCAGTGTAGATGGGGTTCTTTTGAAAAAAAATAACCCTTTTTGGAAGGAACCCTTATTTCTGGAAAATATGAAGTTTACAGGATTCTTTCGAAAAAGTTTTGTCTTTCCCAAAAAAATCTCTTCTGAAAAAGCGATCAGACAAGATTATACAAATGAAGTGTGAGATTTGTAAATTACTGGGTTTGATGCAGAATTACTGGATGATATTCTAGGCACTATGTTACCCCTAAGGTCAGACAGTGTTTTTCCACATTTTTTAATAAAGTACCCCTTTATCAAAAACAAAAATTAAGTACCCCCAGTACCTACAATTTTCAGACACAATTTTTTTCCCTACCATTGTAACACATTTGTTTAAACCAGTGGTTCTCAACCTTCCCAGATAGATGTAGCCTTTCAGGTGTCTGATAGGAGAAAGTTTCACCTCACTTTTAAAAATGACTTGCCTCCAAAATCAGACTTTTGTATTTTAAAGTGTTGCAACACACTATTACTGACAGATTGCTTACCTTCTCATCTCTACCATAAAATTGTAAAATAAATGAATTAGAATATAAATATCGTATTTAACTTTGGGTGTGTAAAAAACAGACCTGCACAAACAGGTGTATGAAATGTGTTTGTATCGACTTCATTTATGCTTTTTATGTCTTCTTTTTCCTTGGCGATCACTTGATAACGAGTAGGATCTCTTCATATCACCCTCATATTTGTGAGTCTGTTGATGGCTGCTCAGCCTGATTCTGGACTGCAGGTCTTACCACAGAAGGGGCAGGTGCCGGTAGCTGTTGGAGGAGCTTGGGGCAGTTTTTGATGCTCTTTTCTTCTTCTTCATCTCTCCTTGTCTTACACTTATCAAGTTGCTGAGTTCCAGAGTGTCAGAGCACAGGGTGAGCCATGGGAACAAAAGAAAAGGCATGCTGCATCTGCTCGTCAGCTGGGCCAGGCAGCCTGTGTTGCATGGCTAGGAGGTTGCGGTGCGGCCATGGATAAAAGAGCAAATGCTTGACATGCCTTTCACTTTATTTCACATTTCTACCATGTGCCACAAAATTCTGCCACATGCTCTCATATCTAACACAGCCAATGCCTAAACAAAAAAAGTCTCACAATATCCTTGTAAACAGGGAATTGGCATTAAGTGGGTGTGTTCCCAATGGGGTCCTGGTGGGAGGAGGGGGAACGGACTCTTGTTCCAATGCTATTTAATATTTTTGAATAGTAACAGAGAGGTAGCTGTGTAAGTCTGTACTCCAACAAAAGAAAGCAGCAGAAATATAGCACTTTAAAAACTAACAATGATTTATTCGGTGATGAGCTTTCACGGGACAGACCCACTTCATCAGATCAATTTCATTTCCAACACAGACTGACATTTATAAGTACAGAGGACCAAAGACATTTGCAATAAAAACTGACAAATCAAATAGGATTGAAGGAAGGGGGTGAGGGACGTTAATTGTCCTGTCTGAGATAACTACAAGACTTTCAAGTTCAGGAGGTCATTCTCTATCCTTTCCTGCTTGCTGTATAGGATACTGATCAAGTGGTTCCTCAGTTTCTCAAAGAGTGTGTGGCACAGCTTCTCACTATAATCGGTGTAGTACGTTGATTGTAATGGGTTTTTCACTGTCAATCCCTTGGGTATGATGTCCGTCTTTTTGCATTTGGAGAGAAAGATGATGTCTGTCTGGATCTGAACGAGCTGTTTCTTATAGTTGATGGATCTCCATTCCAAACAGCTAAATGTAGTGCCTTGCATGTTGAATAGTAACAGAGAGGTAGCCATGTTAGTCTGTACGTCAACAAAACAAAGCAGCAGAAATGTACTATATACAGTGTTTCCCCAACCATGCATAGACTGAAATTATATGCGAACGCCACCAAATGAAATACAATCTCAACTTTGCTGAATGCTACGCTGTCCAGAGGCTCAAAAATAACGTGGACATTATAATCAAGCTGGCTGACAATGGGGGTGCTATAGCCATCGTGAATAAGTCAAGACTATGAACAGGAGGCAGCTAGACAACTATCCAACACCACATTTTACAGACCTCTTTCCTCAATTTTGTCAATGACCTGGAAAAGGATATAAAACCATCACAGATAAAAGTTTGTAAATTACACAAAAATTAAGGGAGTGAAGAGAATAGGTTACTGATGCACAGCAATCTGGACTGTGTGGTAAATCAAGCTGGGCGAGTAATTAATCAGTGAACACTTTATCGAGGGACACTGGATTTGCTATCATTGATCATTTTAAAATCAAGATGGGGTGTTTTTCTAAAGGATCTGCCCTAGGAACAATTTTGGGGCAGTTCTCTGGCCTGTATCACAGAGGAAGTAATTTTAAACGATCACAATGATCTCTTCTTGACCTGGTACCTATGAATATGATTCTGTGCTGCTCTTTGAGAAAGCAATCTGTCCCCATATGCTCATCCAAGAAGCTGGGAATGTTAATATATAATGACAATTTACTTTTAGGGAGAATGGATGGTCCTGTAGTTAAGATCCCAGATTGAAACTCATGAGAGCAGAGCTCAGTTCCAGGTTCTGTCAAAAACTTCATGGGTATCATTGGGCAAATCACCAAATCCCGTTGGGCTATCCATAAAACAGTGATATCAATAGTTCCTTTCCGTTACCTCTTCATCTGTCTGAGCTACTGACCCTATAAACTTCTGGAGGCAGAGAATGCCTCTCACTATGTGACTGGGTTATGTACACAGGTTAGGGGATACCACATTAATACCACAATATACAAATATTCATAAAATATGGATATGAAAGTGGAAATATTTGGTTCCAAAGTGACTGCAGTTGGTACGCTTTCATTACTGAGAGCACACAGGTGGTGAAATCATGGAATTACAAGGCCAATCGCCTTGACGCAAAAGGCTGAATTACAAGGCCAATCAACTCAACGTGAAAGGCTGGAAACAAATCTTTGAATGTGAAGCCTGCGCAAAGATTGCTCAAATGTTCCAGCACAATAAAACAAATACTTTTTCAAATGACAAACTACATGTTTAAAAAAATGGGAAGGGAAAAACACAGCAGCTTTGATTATTGTTAGACAAAATGCAAGTCACCCAAAAGGAATCTGAACTATTTCAAGCAAGCGATATAAACAAACTCACAAATTCAGCAAGTGTGCTGCCATAATCATGGCTAACGATCCCTGCAAATGTTAGGAATCAGTTATTCAGCAGAGGGGGTAGAAGGCAGGTGAATTAAACATGTCTGCGCATTGTGTTACACTGCATCAGTTTACATGAAATGACAAAATATGACACAACAGAAGTTGATGCATAGTGGGAAAGTCTCAGCACTGTGACAGCAGAATGGGCCATGCAATTTTCATTGTTACTTCGAGCTATAAGGTTCATTTCTCATGCACTGCAGGAAAGAAAAATGAGACAATTGGAAATTACAGGTCTGTTATTTGCGGTGTTTGACTCTGAAGTGTCCATATGAAATTAACAGATATATATGGATTGCAAAATTAGCCTATAATGGGATTAAACTCTCCTCTCGCGAGTGCCCCTGGCTGAGTGTGTGTCCTCACACTCTCCCTTTGTTTAATGGAAGCCCTCTGGCTGAGTCACACGCTGTCCATGTGCAGAGCAAAACAACCCCCTTGTAGGATACAAGTCCAACAGAGCCTCTCTCAGTGCCCTATATAACATTTCTTGATTTGTTCCCATTCTGGAATGAAGTGGTGCCCCGAGGCTTCCTTCCTGGAGGCAAGTCTTCACCTTCTCAGGACCCTTCTGGCTCCAGCCCTTTAGGTGGGTCATTTTAGTCCAATTCACCCTTCTGGGAGTCCTCAGCATCTAGGCCACTTCTCCCAGCAGTCAATGGGAGTCGGGGGGGGGACCCTTTCCTTCCCGCTACTCTGGGATCCAGCCCAGGGACCCTGTACATAGCAGCTATCTGCAGTGTCCATTCTTCTGCTGCTCTAATTCCTTGTGCCACTTCCCCATGGCCCTGTGCCATCTTTACCCTCACCTCAGGTCTCTATCCTGTTTGCCTTGAGCTCTCCACTCTGAGCTATCCATGGCCAATGCTACTCAGCCCGCCAACCCACATCTTCAGTTCTTGAGCTCTACAGAGCAACTTACGGCTGCAGCTCCTTTTATAGGGCCGTGTTGGCCTCTGATTGGCTGCTTCCTCTGCAGCCACTCTAACCTGTCAGGAGGATCTTTCTACTGCCCTTTCATGTGGTGGGGTGTGGCAGGACCACAAAGCATCCAGTAGGGGGCCTTAGGGCCTCGTCTACCCTGTCACAAAGCCCCATCAGTCGTAACTTCCTTTCTACAATAAGCAGGTGTTTTTCCTATATCTTTTCACAATTTATTTTAGGAACCTCACTTCCTGCAGCTGTCAAATTAAACAAATTTCTTCTCAATGGTACAAAGCCACTGTCAAGATGACTTAATGGTAAACCCCTCAGTCTTCTTTCACTCCTTAGAAATGTTTAATCTTTGTATTGGGTTGATAGTGCTTCAGACACATTCATTTATTACTGAGGGACACATATTGACACATGCCATTACACTATAATTAATTATACTGTCACAAATAGTCAAATACATGTCAAGCACTAGCTGGCTTGTTATTCCAAGTGTAAAATGTGATTTATCACATAGTAATTTAATGCTTTACAACTTGTGATTTCATAACAATTGCCAAATCAATAAGAGCATTTGTACCACACTAACGCTGCTTCTAATTTTGAGGGTATAATTTAGTGTTCCAAAATAAAACGATCTATAATTTTACACCTATAATGGATTGTGGTCTTTGGCCTTGAGTCAACTAGATTTTAAGAAGCAGTGAGAACACACGCTCTGGAAAATCCAGCCCCTCTCAAATATCTCCAAGTTGAGTTATCAGAAACAGAAGTGCCCCAAAATCATTAGCTACTTTTGCACATGCTTACATACCCCTTGCAGTGTTCCCTGTAAGCTGAGCGCTTTGACAGCTGCCCAGAAGAGATTCAGGTGCTTCAAAGCTGTTAAGCAGAGTACCTACAGCCACTCACAGCTGGCAGCATGTTTCTACTGGTGGTGCACGTCGGCACATGCCTTGTTCCACATAACAAAATTTATTCCACCACTGATGGAAAAAAATTAGAGGAAACCCTGAGTGGTTGTGTCTATGAATCAGGAAGTGTGATGTCAAATTATCACCAACTGTGCCTGAAAAATTTATATCATATCATAGAACTGGAAGGGAGCTGCCCCAGATCCTTAAAAAGGCTCCCTCAACTATTGAACTCACAACTCTAGGTTTTTAAGGCCTATGCTCTAACCACTGAGCTATCCCTTCTCCCATTTGAAGCCAAGCTGGTGTCAGTCAGGAAATCTGTCTCAAAATATGTACCATAAACATTCCCCTAAGGGTAATTTACACTTCCAACTTCACACCATCATTATCAATCCCAAGTACAATTAAGGTACAAGAACTATATTAGTGTAACAATGTAAGCATGAACAGCTTTCTACATTAGAACTCTTTTCAGTTACTTCACTACATGACATAGACTTGAATTCTCAAGAGAGTTTTGCTGTCTGTTGTCAGTTCAATGTGAATGTTAATGAATACAGTCTAATAAATGAGGTGTCAGCAACCTTTCTGAGGAGGAGTTCTGAAATTTACCTTTTGACCTCTTTGTACAGTCCGAGTGCCAGTGATACTTTTTAAAGTCACTAATAGTCCTAATTACAACAGCTTCATTAATAAATAAATTAGGATACAGAGCTTTCCAGTTTAGGTGGTGGTTGATAGCCTCAGCTTGTGTTTTGTTAATCCACATTGCTTTGAGCAAGCTCCCCGCTGCATGGGGGGAGGAAGGGCAGGGCTGAGCTCCCTCCTCAAGCACAGATGAAAATTGGCTCACGTGCCACTCCTGCACCCGTGGCAGCGATTGGTGACCATGGTAATACATATTTAATGGATATTTCCCATTTGAGTCCTGATGTGATTAAGCAGCACTGCCATTACCAAAGTCTACCTTTCTCTTTCATTTCTACCCCCTTGCAATACAGCACAAACTGGAAATGTGGACACAGGATGAAATGTTGGTAACATCAGTCCAATTCCAAGGCAGGAGAAAAACAAAACTCAAGTTTCAGGTCATGGAAGGGAATTCCAATAGGAATTACCTCATTCTACCTTACACCCAGGAGTTTCTGCTGAAAGGCTGAAGAGACACGTCAACAACAAGACATCACAGAAAAGCCTTGGGGACAAATTATCGTCATATTCATGTACTTATATGCTGGTAACCTTCAACTAAGATCATCAGGGCCTCACTGCTAGTTCTGGTACGTACTCATAGCAAGAGACAGTCCCAGCTCCCAAAGAGCTTCGGATTTAAACAGACAGGCAGTGGCTATGTGAAAGGCAGTGTTATTTACCCTATTTCAAAGGTGGGACATTGAAAGGCAGAAAAATTAAGTGATTTACTCCAGATTACACAGTGGCCAAGACAGGAATTGAATCCAATCCCCCGGAAGCCTAGCCCAGAGCCACAACTACAGAAAATTTCTTTCCTTCTGGCTTCATTTACACCTCTACAATTCCATTAACCATCCATGAGAATACATGGGCCTCAGGGATGGCAGAACCAAGCACAAGGATCTCGATTTTATATAACATAACCTGCCTCTGAAACAATGAGGAGTCCTGTGGCACTTTAAAGACTAACTGATTTACCTGGGCACAAGCTTTCATGGGAAAACATACTTCGTCATGTGCCCACATAAATCTGTTGGTCTTTAAGGTGTCACAGAATTCTTTGTTTTTACAGATACAGACTAACAAGCTACCCCGCTGAGGCTCTGTCTACACTGGCCGAGAAGACTGACCTGCTCAGGGTCGATCTTCTGCGATTCAGTTTTGTGCATCTAGTATGGATGCACAAAATCAACCTCTCAGGGGTTGCAGCTGACACCTGTATTGCTCGCAAGATGAGAGGAATAAGTGAGTTTGGTGGGAGAAACTCTCCCATTGGCTTTGTTTAGTAGGGACAGCCAAGTAAGCCGAGTGCAGTTAGGTCAATTATAGCTATGCAATTCCAATAGCTAGAATAGCACATCTGTCATTGACTTACTTTGCCTAGTGTTGACATAGCCTGAGACTTGCCTCTGAAACATAAACAGTAAGAGCTCTGGACAACCACAGTGGCACTTACCCATCCAGACAACCTCTGCGGCACTCAGGTGGAATCCAGCCTGGCTCATAGCAGTTGCTTCTGACATCTAGAGTACAATATTTCTAATCAAGCACTCAGCATTCACGCAGAGTCTCCACGGTGATATCTGAGCTAGAATCACAACAAACGGACGTAATTTCAGATCCTGCTGTATGCTAACTGTGGGTAAATGTTAACTTTTTTCCACACAGTTTTCACTGTTCTTTTCTCCAACTGAAACCTAATACTCTCCCATTCAAACTATACGTACAAACAAATCTGAAATGCAATTATTGTAAGAGTGGGTGCAGAAGATGGACAAAATATTCCTCATGCAGTATTGGCCCACTTCAAGCAAGCAAAAATCATGCATTAGGATCTCAAAATCACGAGATTGGTTTAAATCATGAGATTATTCAATAACAACATGGGTTCTTTTTATTTGCCTTTTAGCTAGTGAGCTGTTAGAGTTAATGCTTTCAAATGTTTCTCTACAACCATTATGGCAGGAAGCTTAGTTAAAAAAAAACGAAAGCTGAGATTCCCACATAAGGCTAGTGATAAAATCATGGGTGTTGGCAGCACTAAAATATCGAATTCTATAGCTGGTGAAACCAATGTGTGCAGTGTGCCAGAGCTGACGCATGGGATTTCTATGACAGCTGTGTGTGTGAGTTTTCCAGCTGGAGCATTCCTGCTGCAGTGTAGAGGTACTGGGTCTGATTTCCCTCTCCATTATTCCAGAGTGGAATTGTTACACCAGGGTGAAACTGGAATCCTGCACCAAAGAATCTGACCTGCCATGTTTTGTTAAGTTCCTTAAGGACGAGGAGAAAACAGTATATTTCAAATTTAGTCATCACTAAAAATTAAAACACACAGAGGAGTAAATCCTGCATATTTGGCAGTGCTTGATAATTCATCCAGAATATACAACCCTTTTGGCACATACGTTAAACTTTATCTGAAGGCCATAAAGCAACCTTTTAGTTTTGTTTTAGTTGGGGCCATCCCAATTTGTGTCTCTTTGGGCTTCCATTTTAAATATGGAACCAACTCATTCTAACAAGGTACGCCTCAGCCAGTCCTGCGTAACTAACCAAGGATGGAGATGAAGGGAGTATGCACTTAGGGGTAATACGATGAAATTAAGAGCAGGAAAATGTAGGCTTCATGTCAGGATGGCAAGCAGCCATCTTCGGAACTCAAAACACAAGCCTCTACACAGCTTGGACTAAGGGACCATGAAAGAGAGCTCAGGTAGTGTTCATTGCACCAGGCACAGAAAAATGTCCAGGAACATAATGAGCTGAGGATACCCTAGGGCCCAGTGATTCAGAGGGGCCCAAGCCACTCCTGCTGCTACAGAGGCAGCGGCCAGAGAACCAGGCCCTTTAAAATGCCACTGGAGCACTGCTCTGCATGACTATGAGAGACTGGGGGAAAGGAGGAGTGCCACACCCTGGGTGATGCAGAGAGCAGGCTTCCCCAGCCCCTCCCTTTCTGCCTGAGGCCCCTCCCCTTTTGTGAGAGCTGAACCCCCCTTCTCTCTCCCCCCGTCACATGCACACTTTGCACAGGGGTGACAGGAGTCGCTCAGCTCCCCTGCAATACCTATGGTGATTCCCAAACCTTTTCACAGAATGGACCATCCTTTGCATAACCTCATGAGTACCACCCCTACCTCAGGGGACCTAATGCAGATCCCTCGGGGCAGCCACTATGGCTTACCTGGCCAAGCCACATTCAAAACACATTCTATATTTTTCTAATTTCTCTTAGTGTGAGGAGAGCCAACACCACATCAGCAGCTGCTCTCCACAGATAACCAGCAAATGCTCTGTGGACCAATGGAGAGCCAGGAAACCTCAATTTCAGGCAACTGGACGTTCTCCAAGATGAGTAATTCTCCAAATCCCATTGCAAGGCAGTGGAAAAAGAGGATGTGGAAGCATTGGATGATACCCTGCACACAGTAAGCCAAAGGTGAGCTCTAAGGCTATGTCTACACATCAGCATTACTCCTAAATAAACTACTCTGGAATAGCTTATTCCAAAATAGCGCAGTCCCACACCAAGTGCATTTCGAAAGGGCACTCATCCACTTCAAAATACAGCATCTACACACAACAGAGCCAGTTCTGAAACAGAGCCACTGGAAGCACTACGGCTTATTTCAAAATAGGCTCTATTCCCTGTCTACACTCCCCCTGTTCTGAAACAGGTACTAGTCCTCATACAATGAGGTTTACCAGTTTCGAAATAAGGCCTCTGCTATTTCAAAATTATTTCAAAACCGTGGTTGCATTGTGCAGATGCTTGCACCGTCATTTCAGAATAGTAGCTGTTATTTCAAAATAACTTTGCTCTGTAGACATACCCTAAGAGATATAATGCAGTGGGCTCTTGAACTTTCCAGACTCCCCTCTTTCAGGAGTACAATCTGTCTTGAGTACCCCTGAGTTTCACCTCACTTAAATACTTCTTGCTTACAAAATCAGATTTAAAAGTACAAGTGTCACAGCACGCTATTACTCAAAAATGTGCTTACTTCCTAATTTTTACCATACCGTTATAAATCAATTGAAGTATAAAACTGTACTTCCCTTTCAGCCTATAGTAGATAGAGCAGAATATACACCTCGCTGTCAGTACGAAATTAGTTTGTGCTGACTTAGCTAGTGCTTTTTGTGTAGCTTTTTTAAAATGAGACAAATATCTAGATGAGTTGAATCCCCACTGCAAGACTTCTAAGTACTTCAAGAAGTACATGTACCCCCGGTTGAGAGCCACTGATCTAAAGGGGCTTTTCCATTTCTGATTTCATGTTTAAAGGCTTCATGTGTCACTCAAGCCCTTGGTAGCCAGAACATCATAAATTTGAAGCAGAAAATCCTTGCAGGCTTGGAGGGGTTATAGGATGTTTTATTGCAAGAATTTTCCCCAGAAAACTCTGTGAAATGCGATGGTTTGCTTGATGACAAAGCAAAGAAAGAAGATCTTGTGATAAAAGCTCTGGGCCAGGATCCAGGAGGTTGGTGTTCAGTTCCTCTCTCTGCCACAGTTTCCCTTAGAGAGCCATTTGCTCCCTGCATGCCTCAGCCCCCCTTCTGTAAAATGGGAATACTATTCCTTCCTTTGCCTATTTATACTGTAAACTGTTCAGGGCACGTGTAAGGACAGTTCCTAACACAAAATACTAGTTGGTGCTTCTTAATCACAGACGACCCTCCCTTCCTCCAGCTAGGATGTTATTTTTAAAATTAAGAGTTGTTCCTCTATTGGTAACTAACTGACATTTGTGATCAGACAACAACGTCCCCTCCCATTTCCCACTGGATGAACACACCCAAAACTGATCTTGCACTAAGCAACAGTAATGCCTCGTTATGTCTATTCATTACTATAGATGCTGTACTTCTTCAGTGGGGTTTCCACAGGATGTTATCAAACGTTCTTTTTCCCATTAGCACAGCTGAGTGTGCTAATTTGACAGTAACATGCCCTGCAACAGCCACTAGATAGCACGGCATGGGAAGGACACACGGCAGTGTGCTCCTAATTGGAGGAGGAAGGTGTTTTATTATCTGGAAAGTCTGGGCTCCATGACTCAGCTGGGTGCCCTGTCACAGACCAATGGAGCTGAAAGGTCATTTAAAGATAAAACACCGTTTATAGTTTCCAAAGAAGCTGTTAAGGATTTGGCTCAGGAACTCTGACAACTCCCTGGAACTCCTGCAGTACTGGACGGGTGTGAGAGTAATGCATGACTTCACTCCACTCTTGCCAACAGTGACCAAGCAGAGTTTTTAGCACAAGTGCAGCGCAGCACTTCCCCAGACACACGGTGCAAAGATCTGAACCTGCATTCCAGGCGGGGCTGTCCATGACTTTTGTGAGGGGGCAGAGAGGACGTGGGCACAAACTCCTTCTCCTCTCTCCCATAAACCTTGTGTTAGACCTAGAAAGCCCCAGCCTTGCCCCCAACAGACTGTCCCAACAAGACACAGCGCTTGCCCAGCTCAGTGGGAAGACAAAGCTACCCCTTCCGAAAAAACATGCCTCCTGCATGCTGCAGAATTTAGCAAGGTCTAAGGAAGCAGCGGGCAACCTATGGGCCATTGAGGTTCTACGTGTGACCCGCAAGACATTCTGTTACCATCGCCCACCTATGGGGTTGCCAGACTCCGCTCATTTCCAGCTGCCTCGTTTTTTTCCTGCCGGTATTACTAAAGTGACACACAAAGCAAGGATGTGTGTTCTGCTGATGGCATGCAACACTGATGGTGAGAGGTGTGTGTGCCTTGTGCAACCAACCAAAGCTCTGCCACAGCCCCACTGATACATACCACACATTCTAGGCACACAAACGCA
Source organism: Carettochelys insculpta (assembly GCF_033958435.1). Lineage (NCBI taxonomy): Eukaryota > Metazoa > Chordata > Testudines > Carettochelyidae > Carettochelys > Carettochelys insculpta. The sequence continues at coordinate 44,582,428 of NC_134147.1, read as the reverse complement.
GTTAGCAAACTACCCTATTCTGGGAGATCATCTTGGTAACGACAACCTTGCGGCCCACTGAGATAAAGGAGGGTTACTCATGCAGCCTGCTCACTAGCCTAGGTTGTCCATCACTGGTCCAAGGACACAACCCCTTCCCCAAGATTTTCCAGAGATGCTGCATCTCTACACACAGACACCCCTTGTGTGGCCCTGTGCCCCAACAACATGTCTTGCCTGCTTTTATTGCATATCGTCTTAAAATATTTTCCCTGGTTGGGTTGGAGACAGAAGCCCCCTCCCCCAGCTCCAGTTAGTGTATACAATTATTGAACATGCCCATTTCCAAACCATGCTTTCGAAGTCTGTTAAATTCTTGCTCTGTTTGAGAGCAACTGCCACCTACAGATAGAAATGACTGGCCTGTTCTCAACAACACACCAAAAAATGCTGCGTACCTGCTTTATTTTTCTTTTTTTCCCCAGCCAGAATTTAAAATGCCTGGGTGCATATTTAGGTAGCCTCCCCTCAGCTGTCCCCTCTGGTCTATTTAAAACCTGCACCCGTATCTTACAGAAATATTTTAAGCAGATAGGCCTGTTCTCTGGAGACATGCGTTCTAAAAGCCATGCTCTCTCACTGACTGGGATCTGATCCCCGGTAGCTCAGAAGTATCACTGACAGAAGACAGAGGTCCTGAACAGATGCCATTTTGCGTAGCCTCCCTGGAAGCAGCTCAGTGCTGTGACACAAAAGTGTATGCTTGGTTTCCTGCTCCCCTTGACCTCTTTACTTTTTCTGTTCATGAATGATGCACCCACTTGTAGCCCAGGCAGTGACAACAATGAGGTTCTTATTTCCCACTCCCTCACTCCCCTACCCCGCAATGCAAAAAGCCATAACTGTCAAACAGAACCACTATATGTTGGCTCAGCCGTGCTTCAGCCCTTTAATTTGAGCTCTAGCGTTTCCTAAGAACTCACCTTTGCAAAGGGATTGAGAATAATTCATACAGATTCTAATCACTAGATGGAGCAAATAATATAAACTCATTGAAGGTATAAGTAGATCAAACACCTAATTAAGGACATAAGTGATAACTTAATCAAGATCATTACAGAAATCAGTATGTTGCTGCGATTACTTAAATGGCAAGGTAAGAAAAATGCTCTTGCGTAACCAGAGCTTTGAAAAACTCAGGGAGGCCAGCTCTGTCAATAGGCAGCAAAGCACAGAAAGATTACACAGTAACAGTGCTTTCTTGTATTACACCAAAAGCTGTGTGCCATCTGAGGCTGATTCAGGAAAATACTCAAATCCCCTGGTAATTTCCTGCAGACAGAACATTTAATCATCTCCAAGCCTCCACCACAAAAATCCAAAGTAAATGATTAACACTTTCAGAGGAATTTGCCTTAAGAACAAGAACCGTCTTCTGCTCCAGGATGGAGCAACTATTTGTTAGAGCAAATATGTGTGTGCGTGCGTGTGCACGCTACACACACACACACACACACACACACACACACACACACACACACACACACACACACACACACACACACACACACACACACTCCCTTCTCTCAACAAAAATAAAGTCAAGCAAGCCAAGCCATAACATTTCTCTTCTGCATTTTTTATATTGATTTAACTCATCAACCAACTGCTTGCATGATTGGGGTTATGTGCAGGTCTGTGGGTATGGGATGCACATGCAGTCTACAGATACACCATATTGGTTCATTTTATTTTTTTATCCCAACGAATGGGCAGTTTGTAGTATTTATGACCAGAATTTGAAACATGCAAGTTTTTCACTGCCCTAACTGACTTGACACCTTCAGTTGCCTAGTTCTCAAGTTTTTGCAAGTGATTATTTTAAGAACTGTCCTAATCCACTCCCTCCCCAAATGGATATTTGCTCAGTCTGCATACAAGGATCACGATGTCTGTTCTCCAGTGACTCTGCCAGCTGCACAGATAAACACATCTGCTTGAAGAAAGCAAGAATCCCAAACTGTGCAAATGATTTGCACTGGCTAAACAACTGCAAATAGAGGACGTTAAACACATCTATAGCAGCAAACAGCCAAAGTAATTTAATGAAGACCAGCGTTCTGTAGATTACGTGCTAGTTTGTATTTGTGAGAAATATCTTTTTTTCACCCAAACATGTGTCATTTATGACTAACCATTGAACTTGTGAAATGTGACTTGTTAGTTGCTTAATTGCAAAAGCATTCAAAAGCCATTTGCATTAAGCATGTTTTATTAGATACTTAAAAATCCTTGTTTTGCTTGAAAGAAAAAAACTTTGTTTTAATTTCACATCAGAGAAAGGCTATACTTGCCTTAGAATGCATTCTAATGTTATAAATATAAAAATCCAACATTCAAGAGTTTAAAATAACATTTTAGCCTCTATTAAACACAGCTGTCAAAAGGTTCAAGATTTGCATTTTGTCATTCCACACAAATCCCCACAGCAGCTGAGATGACATACTCTACATTTTGGAACTCAGCTAAAGATAAGCTTCAGACTTCCACAATGTTTTACACTGCAGACACTTTGTGAACTCACAAACTACAAGTGGTTTGGAAATTAGCAACAGAAGCTATGCAAAGCCACCACTGTCTCAAGTTAAACTTTTAAAACTTCCCTAGGTAAAAAACACAAACCAAAAAAAGACCCCAAAATTCCGTTTGAAGTAGAGACATTATAACTTCCTAGATTAGTCAATTAAGTCTCTGCACAGTTATTTAGCAGCATTAATTAAATGAGACCAAAATTCTCCACAACATTTGAGCTACTTAGCTCAGTTTTCCTACCTAATTGCAAAAGCAACCCTGAGTTTACAGCTTGATAACAGAAAAATTACAACTGAAACCAACTTCCCAAATGTAAATATTAGCTGCAGATTATATGTCTTATGCTCTTCTATGTTACAAACTGAACCCAATTACTTACCCCGACTAAAAAGGCATTTATTTCACGTGCAGAAAAACCACAGCGGCAATGGGAAGGAGAAAGGAAAGAGAGAAAGATGGAGAGCAAAGAAGGAGAGACGTCTTTTCAATGTCTTCCTAATGAGAAAAGTGTGGTGGCTGCAGCAAAGAGCGAAATGCTGACTGAGGCCCTCTGGGGTACTCAGTGAGAGGTGGAGAAGCATTCTCACACGGCCTGGCTAAAACACTGCCATTTGGAGTGGCTTTGCTGTTCCAGAAAGCTGTTTGTAGCAGCTAGGTCATTTGGAGAGTTAAAGCACACAGGCTGTTTCCAGTGACGCCCACTGGAGTTCTAGCTTATTGGTGAAAAACAGGAGGCATAACCCAACCCTGTCCCTCAAGCTGAATTCTGATCTCCAGAGCCAGCATCCCTTACTGCGTTAACTAAGAGAGCTAAAGAAATGGTACTGTACCCAACCCAGCTCATGATTGAAGGGCAGTAGAAAAAGCTTCACAAATCACATGTAGCTCTGAAAGTAATAATGGATCTCACGGTTAACTATTGTGCTATAAAACACACCTGAAAATAACCCAGTGCTGTTCACATTCACATGTGCTTTTCCATGGAACCTAGCTGTAAAGAAGCTCAGTTCTTTGCATGCTCCTGAGCACGGTACTAACTTTTAATACCTACACTAAACTGGGGGCTTATTCATAAAATCACAAACTACAGACCTATGACATGTGCCACTTCCTACATGATGCCCAATGACTTGGAAAATTGCTGTTCATTTCCAAACAAACGGTGAGCATGGAGAAGATTTAGGCCTTTTATGACCCCATGACAAATTTTGGTCTTATATTGTTGTGAAAACCTAGAGAAAGTTAACTGACATATTTTAGTAAATGCAGAATTGAGTCCACAATTTGGATAAGTTTGGAATTAATCTGTAGGTATGTTGCAGTTTTGACAGTGGTTTTCAACCTGTGATTAGGGCAATCATATCTCCCTGTCCCAAATATGGGACAGGATGATATGGCGGGGAGGGGCTGCTCCTCCTGGCTCCACCAAGCTCCCAAGAGTCGCGAAGGAGGCGGCAGCGTGGGGCGTCTCTCGCAGGGAGCACTGAAGCAGGGAAGGGCTCTGGCTTTTCTCTGCTGTCACCTGGCTGCTGGGCGGGGAGTGCAGAAGTGGCTTCGGCACTTGATGTGTTGCCACCTGGCTGCTCGCATGGCTGCCCCCTCTGGCTGTCACCTGCACCTGGCTCCTTGCCTAGGTGCAGCACAAAAGCTGGAAGTGTCCTGCAGTGAAGCAGAGGAGTGTAGTTGGGTAGCGTCATCTCCCCTCCAGGCAGGCTGGATCGCCTTTTAGGCCTGCGGTCCCTCTGCAGGGTGGATTAGAGAGGTGGGGGGTGTGGGGCAGGAAGGAACCAGACTGCAGGATGAGGGTTCTCCACCCTGGCACAAGGTAACCACAAACAGGCAGTTTCAGATCACGGGAAGGGCATTCTGTTTTTCTGACCAACCAGAAGTATGCGGACACCCCCATCTCCAGGTGCAAACTTGGAAGCGCTGTCCCTGCTAAAGGCACCCACAGATCAGGGCCCTTTCTCCTGCTGCACCAAATGCTGGGCTGAGCAAAAGCAACATCTACAGCTGAATTCCACCCAGCCAGTTTCCAGCCTAAGACTTCCATGATAGGGGTCCACAGACCAAGTTCCAAAGGGAAATTCCTGCTCTTGAATTTGTTTAGGGATTCCCAAATAGAAGATGGAAAATCACATCCTACCATGTATACTCAAGCACGTGTTATTTTCTTCTGCTGGAACACCCCAGAATGGCTTTCCAGCACCCTTTTTCCTGGTGCTGCCATTCTTAAGAGGTAGCTGAGCAGCTCCGAGCCACAAGTGGCTTTTTAAAGAGCCATTTGAGGCTCCTGCTGCAGCTGCTCTCTGCTGGCTTCTAGCACCCTGCTGTGCTGAAAGCAGACACAGCTTAATTGGTTGAAACAAACCAATTAAATTGAGTCTTATTATCAGCACGGTAGGGTGCTGGGGGAGCTGGAGGGAGCTGCACAGTTGTGGTGAAGAGCAGAGGGCCCAGAAAAAGAGCAGCAGCACGTGGACCTCTGAGTCCTGGAGAAGGTGAGTGAATCCTGGATTGGGGGGGCAGTGTAAGCTGCCTGGGGGCAGGAGGGGGGCGGTTTGGGCTGTGGGGGAGATTAAAGGCTAGTGGTGGGTTGGGGTCACGGGGTGGAGTGTGGGTAAAGCCCTGCAGTGGTTTGGGGTTGCGCGTGCGGGGGAGGAGGGTTAAGCCTAGTGGTAGTTTGGGGCTACAAACTGGAGGTAGTTGGGGCTTGAGTTCTGGCACCTTTTTGCTACAAAAAAAGCACCGTACTCGAGGATGCTGAACTGATGTAAGGACTGCCAATACCAGCCTTAAAATAGTTTCTTCCATCTCAGCACAGGCACATGGATAAAGCAATGAAGGCTACATGGGCGAAAAGGAGCATGACTAGAGAAATCATTTAGCCACCGTATTTCCAGATTAACATGAACGGATACTTTTACATTTAAAAGTATTACCTTGCAGGCACACACTATACATTTTAAATCCAGAAATCGAACTCCAAACAAAAAGTTCCACGGTAACCAAAACGCAGGCAAGAAAAAGGTGTTTCTTCAAAATTTTGGTGCGATCACGTTGGGAGGATTGAGAGCCTGAAAGCAAATTTCACTTACCTTCACTTTCAAATGATTGAGAACAATCAAGGGATGGAAGAGAAAAAGAACACTTGAAATAATAATCATGAATCCAGGTATGGTATTCACATGGATGGAGTAATATAAATTAGATCAACCTTGCCTCACGGTGTAGATCTGCCTTATAAAGCCATCCAATGTACAGTGATGGGCAAGCAGTTTCTTTGTATGTATTTGTTCTTTTTTGAGTAGTATCTTATGCATCACACCTAGGTTCCAAACTCCTTGGGTAAAGGAATGTTTGATTGTAAAGTACCAAACACACTCATTAGACTTCTCCAGTAATATTAGCTTGCCCCAAATTCCAATGCTCTGAAAGATCATTGGTAAGAATGTTTTATTTTTTTTCTGGAGCAGACATTTCTAAACTCTTTTCTCCACACTTTGTTCTGGTAAGCGGTAGCTGCAGGAAAAAGGGTGCTTTCAACAATCTAAAGGAGCGAGTTTCTGAAAGCCTGCGTGCTGAGATAATAAAGGTACTTTAAGTCGAGTTACTATGGAGTCTATACTGGGGATGGGGGTGTTGACGTGAGAAACTCTCCCACTGACTGCCCTTTCACTTCTGCTTCTGGTGGAATACTGGAGTCAATGAGAGGATGATCAGCAGTCGATTTAGTGTGTCTTTACTAGACCTGCTAAATTGACCCCTGAGGGATTGATCCCTGCAGCACCAATACCCTGGTAAGTGTATACAAGCCTAAGTAGGTTCTAAGGCATTTGGAGGTTAGCGAGCCCATTGAGGAGTTGACTCAGAGAACCCATATGGGTCAGACTGCATCTGATAAAATCCCAAAATATGTTCTCACCTAGCTCTCAGTCATACTACTTGACTGGACTTAATTGTTGCTGTTCTAATCAAGTGAATTCTAGCGCTCATCATAACACAAGAGCTGGGCTGCAACCAAAGGGGAAACCAGAACGAGAAAGAATTTTGTATCCATTTATCAAGCCCTCGAACAAAACTCTACCACCTAAAGCCTAGAGTAGAAGCTTCCAACTTCTCATTCTGTTCCACTTGTGTTGTAAGCTGCTCTATCATTGTGCTCCTTCCCTCCAAGGACCTATTCAGCCTGTCCCCATAGTATTTCCTGTGGCCCACAGCAGCATGTTCAGGTCTAAAAGGATCTACTTCAGGTCCAGGTATTTGGCTCAGGTTGCTTACATAGGCAGGAGCTGGGTAGCATAGCCTTCCCTCTTCAACTTCTCCACTACTTGGAAACTCTCTGTGTGCCAGCAACATCACCAGAGACAACCACCACCCTCCAGGCTCAGCAAAGGTAACAAAAGCCTCCATGCTGCAACACAGCAATTTAAAACTCCAGCCTGGCAACTTATTACTTCATTAAAAGCTCACTAGGTAAAGGAGCAGATTTTATTAGAAAATGTCACTAATACCAGTGTATGGTTTTTGTTAGTGGTGTGCAGCTTATCAGTATTCTTTTCATGCCATAAGGTTACTACATGATAGGTGTGTTTGCCCTGCCCCCAAGGATTTCCGCAGCAAGGTGAGCTACATCCCACCCAATAAGCCCACTTGTTACAGAAGGCACAGGGGGCAGAAGTGGGTGTGGCCTGTGTGGTCTGACTACTGGCAGATGTCGTAGCCCTCTGGGACACAGTTTGCTGGGGAAATCTGGAGCGATGCCAAAGCTACTGCATGCCATGGCTAATGTAGAATCAGTCACTTTTTTCAATCCATGTGCAGAATAAATTTTATTATGTGCACCAAGGCATGTGCAATGTGCACCATTAATGGAAACACATGCTGCCCACTGTGGGTGGCTGTGGGCGCTCTCTAATCAGCTGGGCAGCACCTGAATCTCTCCTGGGTGGCTGTCCAAACACTCAGTTTACACTGGCCACAGCATCAGAGAGCTACAACTAATTCCACTGCAGCATCCAACATATAAGGAACACAACTAGGAACCCAGCCCAAGGTGTTTCCAAGAAGGCACAAGTACATACGGTGTGTCTGAAACTCACGAACACAGCAGCTCTCTCCTGGGGCCTGGCATTGTGTAGGGTGGGAAAGATGCCTTACTTGAGGATTTCCTTCCTCTTTAATGCCTGTGTTGCTGTGAGAAGCTACTTCAGCTTAAAATTGACTAAATTTTTTGTCAATAGACACTCAAACAGATGACCAAATCTGTCATCCTGGAGGCTGTGGGATGTGATTTCTCTCCAGGAGGCAGCAGGGCTCCATGGTAGAATTTATCAAATTATGAATACTTTCCTATCCAACCTCTTTTACCGCACTGTAAATCCTTTTCTTGTTGTCTATACAGTTCTCTCCCGCCAATATTGGATTAGTCTGAAAACCAATAAAACCAACAAAACATCCTTTTAAAGATCCTTAGCTACACATATGGAATGGATTAAATGATATTTTATTTTCCATTTACTTGTGCTAAATAAAATGTGTTCATAGAACCATTTAATTTTGCACATAAGCAATTTATTCCTGTTTTATAGAGCTATTCATCTTCTAGCCAGTCTTCCAAACAGTCCTTCATATATTCATTTTGAATGTGCTCATCACAGTACTACTTAAGTGGAATTTATCAAACTATGGTTCAAAAACATCATGTTCAAAAGTCTCTGTCCCTTGACATGTATGCATAGGAACTTTGATTCGTGTAAACCAAGTTTTTGATATTTAAGACAAGCTAAACAGTCTTTTCTTTTAGCCTTACCAACATAAAAGTATGTTTTTGGACTCTGTGGGTTCTCTGTACTGATAAGATATTTTACTTCTGTGGCCAAAATTACACATCATGTGAGGATGATCATCTGGCCCCTAAGGTATGCAGAAATGGTCAAAATGGAATTGTTTTGGCCTGTCTTGCTGAAGTACTTCTCTTTCTAGAACCATCGCGCACTTGCAAAGTGCCCTTTTTTTTCTTTTTTAAATGCAAGAGACTTGCTTCTGCATTTCGATGAACTGATTTCAGTGGGGACTCAGCATCTCCCCGGATCTGGCTCTTAACCTCCTATTTACATGTCTCCAGTTCTAAATCTTGCCTTCTTGCCTCTTGGTAACTGACATCAGGGTCACTCTATCTACAGCACTATCGGCAACACATGCTGCACCACTTTTCAATTCCCCTTTGAAGCTGCTCTCCGAGCGCTTCAGAAAACACTGTCTCGACGACTTATAATTTCCATTAATTTTTGGTTATGATTAGGGGGTCAGTCCGTGCAACTCTGATAACAGCAGGGTTGATAAACGCGACTCTATTAAAATTATATGTGCATAAAGGAAGAATAATTAGGGGAGCAAATTCCTGACAACGCTTATCAGCTGCGTGCTGGCTGCTTGCTTTTGTACTGCTAAGGGCTTCTGAGAGGCAAGAGGCTGCCCTGTGCCCTAAACTTCATTGTTCCTCCATGCAGTGTTTCCAGGCACAGTGGACGAGTCTCTCCTCACCATAGGCAAGATGCTGATTGCAAAACTATAGGGGCAATTGCTGTGGGAGGCAGGAGCACAGAAAGATTACAGGAGGAACGTTTTCCTCTCGGTGCATCTGTGCCCTTCCCATTAACGCAGATTGAAATTATGTATGCAGCTGGAGTAGGTGACGAGGTTTACAAAATCTGTCTCTGGCCTTAGGAGCAGGAGGCTTTGGGGGAGGGATGGAGAGGAAAGAAACATGTTTGCTGAAAGGAGGAAAAGCTGTAGCTGCTTGTAACCACAGGAACTCCTGCACATGCTCACTTCTGCCCCCTCCTAAGAGGCGTCATTAGTCAATGGTAGTCACTATGGTGAAACTGATCAAGATAAAAGGTGGCTGAGACAGTCGTAAAAGATCGCAGCTCCTTTGAAGCCATCAGAGCTCTGCTAAGTTGCTTATTGTATCTGTTGTCTGGCAGGGGCTAGCTTAGTTTTCAGCTGACATTATTTATTTTGATACACCATGTATCTCGGCCTGTATGTCAGTCACTGCAGACATGCACAATTGTTTAGCATAATGCCCAAGATATGAAATTAAGCCCAGCACTGGGGAATGCCAGTTTCTACTCTCTCACGCTCGAGTGGGGTTGCAGGAGTGAGGGCGTTGTCTGTTCACCTTGCAGTCACAGGGTTTTGGCAATGATGCTGTGGGAGCAGGTTCAGGACCGTAACGGGAAGAGTCCTCTGGCAAACGTTTGGAAGAGCACCAACAAAGTTCTGAACTGTGAAAACTGGATCACGTGGATAACATCACAGCCAGGTCATCATCCCAAACTTTTCGCATCACGCCCCCCCTTTGATCTTTGAGAAACCGTCACCCCCCCCGACCTCTTCTTAACCATCATCCAAACCCCCTTTTAACAACAACAACAAAAAATCAATTCCTAATTTAAAATAAACACAAAAACTTGACAGAAAAGTGTTATTTGAAATTAAAAATAAACACAAATAGTTTTTCTTGGCCCCTTGCAGGTGCTTGGTGCAGCCCCACCTGGCCAGCTGCGTGAGCCCCGTGCCAGCCGCCAGAGCTGCCTGTGCCAGCTACTTGCCCATCTGAGCCCCGCACTGCCAGGGCCAGCCACCCACCCACCAGCCCAAGCTGCCCAAGCCCTGCAATGTCGGGGCCAGCCACTCAAGCCCCATGAGTCCTGCAAGCTGGCTGCCTGAGCCCTGCGAGCCCCCCTGCCCAAGTCCCTCCCCTCCCCTCCCCTCCCTCCCCCAAAGCCAGGTACCTCCAGTCCCCCACTCTCACTCCATCCTCCTCCCCCAAGCCAGGCACCCCCAGCCCCCATCTAACCCCATCCTTCTCCTCCCCTCCCCAACCCACACTCACTCCCCTTTGCAGGAGGCAGCTCGCCCCATGTGGGCCTTCACCAGCTGCCAGTTGTTTTATAGTGGCTGCGCCAGGTGGCCCATGTAAAATCTCAGGGGCTGAGAGCCGGAAGCAAAGACTAGCTCTTTCTTTGGGTGGGGAGAATGACAGGAGTGGGCTGGGTCACCTCGTGCCCCCCCCCCCGGAATTTCTTCATGCCCCCACCTAGGAGGGCACACCCCCCCAGTTTGGCAAGCCAGGATCTAGTGTGAAGTGTAGAAGTCACCACAGGGCAAGGTAATTGACGCCCACTCAAGATCCAGTTGACTGTTTATAAAATTGCCTTTCTCAGAGAGAACTTTTTATAGCATCCTTTATCCTGGTCCCTCTGTCACAGCTGGTTCATTATTTGCACTGGAATAATAGAAGAATCATAAAATATTAAAACTAGAAGGGACCTTGAGAGGTCATCAAGTCCAGTCCCTTCTTGACATGACCTCCCCTTAACACAGGCAGTCCTGAAGAGCACTTGGAATAATAAGCAGCAGTTTAGAGTTTCACTGATAGAACTGTTCAGCTTTATGGTTCTGACCCAAAAACTACTGACTAGGTCAGGAGCAGGCCAGAGCTGCCCACCAGGCTGGATTTTTAGCCTTTTAGTCTGCCTGAGTCTGGAACCCTCACGCAGGGATCAACCCCACACCGTTAGAAGTGTCTGTCCATTCAATGTTCCTCTCTGCACCAGGCCTCATGCACTGTCCTCACTCCCAGACCAATCCTTCAGCTCTGGTTGACCGCCTCTGGCCAGAGCCTGCATGTGGGCACTCCACCCCCTTCTGTACCCCAACTCCCTATCCTGAGCTCTGCTTCTGCATCCATGTGGTAGCTGGGAGAAGGACTGAGTGCTGCTCACGGAGGGCGCAGGTGGTGAAGGAAGTGTGCGTGGGAGGGTGGGTGGGTGGTTATTTTGGGGGAAAGGGACCCCCATAGGGGTGGGGATTGGCAGCCAAAAGGCAACTGAGGGAACATAATACTGGACAGAGATGAGTTTTGGAAGCTGAGAATGGAGTTTGTTTGGGCATGTCTGAGGTTTTGGAAGCTGAGGAGGGGAATAGGTTCTATTTATTCTATCCTAATTATAGGTATTTTCATGGTGATTAAACACACATTAATCGATATTAAACCACTATCAAACACAAAGACACACTGGGCTGCCCATTACACATCACTGCCATTACACCCCCTGGGTAACAATATCAGGCAAATCAGATCTGCACCATCAACAAAACATTTCCCTCGTGCAGGAATTTTAGAACACTAAAATTAAAACATGCATGTTCCCAGGTAGGTAACTCTAACAAATGATTCCCAAGATAGCCTTTTTTTTGGATTTGATTCAACAGAGAAAACAACATACAATTTTTTTTCCCCCTTCAAGATAAACTCTATATTCTAAAACTAAACAGAGTTGGGTAAGCAAAAGCCAGTACAGATTTCAAATATCCTGTACTCTTTGTATTTATTTATTAATTTTTTTGGAAAGCTGGACTGCATTGGAGAGACACACTGTGAAAACTCTGGACTACCACTGGCACCAGACGTAAACACTAGGAGAGCTAATATCATGTACTGTTTTTATCCTGACAGTCTATACCACAGAGTACAGCTGCAGTTTGCCATTCCATGTTAAACCACTCTCAGTGTAAGATCATTTTTAGGGTGTAATTGTGGAGGCGAAAACAAGATATTATCATAAAATCAAAAAAGAGGGTGAGGGAACAGCCAAAGAAACGTAGAAATTAAAACACTGAAATGCAGGCTTTTAAAATCATCTTAGACATCAGAGTTAGCATTTCCCTTAAAGACAACTGAACCGTTTCATGAGTGTATACTAACCCCTAAAGAAATCCTTGGTCTTTGTAAACAGAAGGATCCTCTACAGATTTTTCAACTGAGATGACTGTAGCTGGGTCTCAGTTTTAATAAGCCCACTGATTACTTACATCTTCTGAAGTTTTTTCTGCTGCAGTGGATAAGTGGTGCTATTTAGAAGAATGGAGTAAATCTCTCACTTTTTTAAAAAAAAAATAACACTCTCCTACACATAATAGTGGTTAGTAGGCTATAAGATCAAAACAATGTAAGAGCACTGGCTAGTGGCTTAATGAAATCGCACAGGAAGGAATTCTCTCTAAGGATAGGTCCACACTAGCTGTGGAATATTGAACGCTTAGGTTTGATTTTCCAGGGCACCATTTGGTGCATGTGTGAAATGGTGCATTCCGGGGTCGATGTCCCATCGACATTCTGCAGCGAGGACAGAGACCAATGTCAATGGCTGCAAAAATGATTTTAGGTACACAACTGGTGTACCTAAAATTGCATTAGCAGCTTTTGACATTCCCAGTAAGTGTAGACATAGCCTAATCCTGTAATCCAAGAGCAAAAGAAAAACCAAGAAAAGCGCAATGAATGCTCAGTATTGCCAGCTTACATGATTTTAATATGTCTTACAAAATATGCCCTAGCTTCTGGAGTTAGGCAATTATGCAAGAATCTTAATTAAAAACATAAGTAATTTCCTAGTCCTCCTGGTAATGGAGAAAAGTTTGAACACATGGCGAAATTCCACTCAATTCAATGGGGCTAAGATTTCATCCATAAGCCCTTCAGACTAAAAAAAAACAGAAGACAAGTAAAACAAACCTAAAATTTATCTTAAAAAAAAACAATAAAAACTAAGTCTCCTGATTTTTAAGCCCATTTCCTGATTTTGGGTGGCCTGCCTGATGATACTGGAGCATTTGGGGTGGGCAACATTGAGTAGAGGAACTCCTGCAGAGATGGAATGCTTCAAAACTCGCATGTAGACTCTGCTTTCTGTTTGAGTCAATAATCACAGTTTCCAGTTACACCAGCTCCTCTCCTTTCTCATCTTTCCTTAATTATGGCTCCCCTGTAAGAATACACAAATGGCTACTTAACGGAGGAAGAAAGCAGTTAAATACTCTTGAGCAGTAGGAGTTGCAAGTGGCATGTAAATGAGATCATTATTGATTCTTAATGTACTTGTTTAAAAATAAAATTACATGCATTTATACAGATCTAGCTTCACAACTCACGGGAAACCATTTCAATGCAAGTTACACCAGTGCTGCCTTTAATAAAAACTGATTTTTCCAGTGTCTTACAACTGTTTGTTACACTTCCAGAAAAATTGCAGCTGAGTGGCAGTGTGTCCAGTGTTTGAACCCGAACCCAAACCCAACAGTGCTGAGTTATGGCAGCTATGACTGAGGCCTTTTTTGTAACATAACCTTGCAGAATCAAGATAATATTCTACTCAACTTCTTCTGTCTTCCTCTACATTCATCCATGTCCCAGAACATTCACATACAGCTACTATGTCAGATTAAACACCACTTCACTTAACTTTAAAGAGCTCCACCAGAAAGTTCCAGAGATAAATCCGTAAGTCTCTTCATCTCAACCTGAACCAGAGCTTTGATGCTGGAGGCTGTACCAGGCTCATGCATTCTAGGGATCAGGTACAGACACACATGGTATGTAACAGACTGCTGGACAAAGTTAAGGGAATTGCGACCTCCCGAAATTGCAAGTCTTTGTAGAGCAAAGAATCGGAGTCAAGGCATCTTCAACTTATTTCTCGTGGAGAATAGGGCTTCAATGGGACTACGAGTGCTTAAAGTTAAACACAGATTCAAGTGTGCTGGACTAGGGCCTAACAAACCTTTAACTCAGACCATTTTCTTAAATGGATAAACTAAGGTGACAATGCAGTTTTCTTGTTCAGTAGATTTGAAGAGACTTATACAGGCTCTTGTCATGCAGCTCAGGCAGTAGAGGTTCATACTTTCAGAATCAAAAGTCCCAGATTCTATCCCCAGTGATAAAAACCCCTACACAGACGCAGCATTCCATGTACCCTTAGGCTATGTCTACACGGCAGCACTATGTCTAAATAAAATATTCCAAAATGGCTAATCCAAAATATCTTACTTTGAAATAATGCGTCCACACACAAAATGCATTTCAAAATAGCATTTCCAGCTCCACAGTGCTATTTGGAAATACTGCCATTGGAGCCCATGATGGCTGATTTCAAAATAGCTCTATTCCATTTCTTGATGCACTTGTTTCAAAATAGCAACTTCAAAACAGGTGTTATATCCTGTGAAATGAGGTGTATGGAAATTGAAATAAATTCAAAACCGAAAATTTATTATTTCAAAATAGCGTGTGCATTGTTTACATGCTGCCAAAGTTATTTTGAGATAACTTTGCTGTGTAGTCACAGCCTTATTGGCCAGGCACAAAAAATCAACAGAACATATACAGGAACAAGAAGATATACATATTTATACCATGAATTTCACCACACTGAGTAACATTTCAACATCCACTGTAATCTTTCCTGCTGCATAATGTTGTGGAGACTGTGATAAAGGACAAGAGATGCTGCTTTAGTTCTGAGGAATTTCCATATACCTGACTTATCACATCGTTGCTCCACTGAGGTCAGGGATGGGGGGGGAGATGTTTCTGTGACATTCCTAGAAGTGCTGCCACCTGAGAAGCAGGGTTTTTGTGATTTACATCACACCACTAGCCTGTGCCTTAATCTGTGATGCAATGCTCAGAAGTACCTGCTGCAAGTCTTCTATGAATACTGACAGCAAAAATAGTGGAACGCTCCTTGGTTCAGAGGATCAAGGGGTAAAATCCTCCAGCTCACAGGGGTTAGGAGGAGCTATTGTTTGGGATGTACTATTCCAAATGGATCACCTGACAGCTACTCTCTGAAAGGGCAGTCCAGCACAGCTTCTCTTTCAGAATCAACACAATCATTTATGTTGTGTTCTTCTCTTTGTTACATATGTCTGTTCCCTTCCTCTGTCCCCCAGGACTGGTTAGAATTGAACGAGAGTGTGATTAAAGGAATTATGACTGGATTATAGACTGGTCAAAACCCTGGTCTCTCCATTTTGAAACACGGTCACAGCTTTTACAAACCTGTTAAGAGGTCCGACTCACCACCACATTACCGCCTGCTGGCCACACTGGGAATTAGCTCGATCCTCAGCAGAGCACCCTCATCCTGGCCACTGTCTTGCCCAATATTGTTCTGCATTCTCTCCACGCTCTGCTTGCAACCCACGTTGCTCTCAGGACCCTCTTTGGGACACTGTCCTCTGGTAGTTCCCACTACACTGGTCTCACATGCCTTGCCAGGCGGGTATCAGCAGTCCTGAGTCTGAACACCCACCATGGTGGCTAACTGCAGCTTCGGTCTAGACCCTCACCTCTGGGGCAAGCCACAGTCCGTAAAGGCCACTCCTCTGTGTGGCTAGGTGCAAGGCTAGGGGGAGAGGGGAAACCCAGCCCCCCCACCACTATTCTTGGTCCCAGTCCAGGGACCCTCTGATGGCAGCTTTGTCCTGCTCTCTTATCCTCTCTCGCGCAACTGCCTCATGATTCCTAGGCCACTTCCCCTGTGACCCTCGCAACTCTCCTGGCCCTCCTATAAAGGGCTGCAGCCTAGCGGGTAACAGGCTGCAGCCTCTCCCTACTTCCCCTTAGCCTGCCCAGCACTGCTCTGTCCAAGGAGCTTCCTCTCTTACAGGGAGCTGGTCTGGCACCTTCCCTTGTCAGGCCTCAGCTGTCTCCCGCTCATCTGAGCAGGTCCTTATATACAGGGCTGTCCTCGCAAGCCACCCTGATTGGCTACTTATAAGCCCTTTCTGGACTGGATGCAGTTCTGAGTAGGCTCCCTCCAGCCTGCGTTAGCATGTTCTGGCCCACGGGGGGCAGCAGCCCTACTACAAAAACCCACATCAGATGATATTCATCTGCAGCAAGAACACTGGAAGCTAAAGAGTTAGCTGAGATCAGGGGATAACTTTAGGAGAATACAAGTGCCCACTTAAGGTGTAGCGGCTTCATTTGCACCACGTCAAATTCCAGTGGTCACAGTACAACACCATTAATGCCACAGCCCTTCACATAGGTCTTCCCTCCAGGCCTCTCCTTTGTGTTAACGAAAGGGTTCACTCTCACAGTCAAGTAAATTAAGGGTTAAACTGTCATGGTTCAGCCACTCCTCATAGCACGACGTATTGGAAAGTGGGGCGTTCTCAGAGAGAGATCCAATACTGCCGGGATAGAGATGCACAGCTTTAGACTGGGCTCACACTGTACCTCGACATTTCAATCAGGCCTTGCTATATGGAGCCATGATGGCATCAGATCTCCAAGGGTGAAATCAACGTATAATACTGTATGAACTTCCAACCCAGCAGAAAACTATTGCAACATTATGTAAGGGCAACAGTGAAAACTGAAGCCCATTTAAACTTAATTGGTGTGGGTCACACAGGGTCAATAAAACAGTCATTGTAACTCAGGTTGTACATAAATTTAGCATGTGACCAGTTTTAACACCTCCAGATTTTCATAGCCATGTAGCTGCAGTTTTCATGCAATATTTTTGTAAAACCAGAACATGAATAAACACAGAAAACAGGCACAGCTTCTAAAATGGCAAAGCAAAGTTAATTTCCCTAATTTTTGCCGTTATTATGCTGCGTTCATTGTATGCCAAGGTACTCAACAATTCAAAATAGACTCCAAAATTCCAAGTACTCAGCAAATCAATTTTATTCTCCTGGTTGCTTATCAAAAACAAGGAGCAATGTAATTTACCATTTCTGCTATAATAGTGAATCTTCCTAGGCTGCTGGAAAACAATCCAATGACATTTAACATTATTAAGTAATTTCTTACATAAATCAAAGCTGTTATTCCCAAATAAATATCTATACAACTCAAGAGGAAATCAATTAAAATGCATTTTATAGGAAACCACAGATGGAAAAATAGTCATTTTCTTCATTATATGAACAGAGAAAATGCATTGCTATTAACGCCCAGTCTACAAGAGGACTGTTGATTTACCTCAATCAAGACTATAAATATATTTAGCTACTAAAATATTGCATAATTTCTTACATCATATACATAGGAGGCAAACATCAAATCTTTATATGATCTCTAATGTATACAGTAAACTCTTTCATATCTAGCAGCCCTGAGACTCTTAGCCTGGAGAAAAGAAAACCAAGGTGGCGGTACTCAGCTCGTTCCCGTCGCCTTCCCCTGCCAGCCAATCCCACAGCTGAAGCTGCCAAGATGCCACTACTCAGTACCGGCAAGTACCAGCACTCAGTATTGGCAAGTACTGGCACAAAAAAAGCACTGCTTATGCTACTTTAGCTTACGATAAAAGGAAGCTGCATCCTGAATTGGTGGATGCTAGTGCTTACTATTTAGAAGGAGTTCTTGACCAAACTGACAAACTCTTTAAAATATACAGTAAATTTATTCACTAAAAGATTTACCTGGATAGCTCAGATCCTTAACTCAATTAACTAATTAATTAATTAATTAACTACAACCTATTCTGGATCAGGATGCTACACTCCAGAAGGCCCTAGGTGACAGGCCTGTCCTTTCCTATAGACAACCTCCTAACCTAAGTAAGATTCTCACCTGCAACCACCACAGTAATACTAATCCTGGAACTTCTCCTTGCAACAAACCCTGCTGCCAACTTTGTCCACATATTTATTCTGGGGACACCATCACTGGACCTAACCACATTAGTTACAAGATCAAAGGCATATTCTTGTGCATGTCCAGCAACATTATATATGTCAACAATGCCCTGCCACTATGTACATTGGACAGACTGGACAAAACTTTCACCAAAGAATAAATGGGCACAGAGCAGACATCAAGAAACTCAATACACATGAGCCGGTCAGTGAACACTTCAATGGAGTGGGCTGTTCTGTTAAAGACCTGAGAATTTGTGTCCTGGAGCAAAAACAATTTAAAAACAGATTACAGTGAGAAACTTGTGAGTTGGAATTCGTATATTCAAATTTGACACATTAGTACATCGTATGAATGGAGACATCAACTACCTCTCGCTTACAAGGACTGCTTCCCTTCCTTTGATGCTCGTAATTATCTCAGGCAGGACAATTAACACTCCCGCACCTCTCATCTCCCTGTGTCAGATTTTATTGAAATTTTTTTTTTGGTCCTCTCTATTTATAAATGTCAGTCTGTATTGGAAATGATATTGAGCTGATGAAGTGGGTCTGTCCCACGAAAGCCCATCACCAAATAAATCATTTTGTTACTCTTTAAAGTGCTATTTTTCTGCTGTTTTGTTCAATTAATTTTTGTTTTATGGAAAACAAAGTGAAAATGTCCATGCTTCATTTAAACCATTGCTCTGTGGCAGGGCTGGGGAGTTCACTATGCAGGCTGCCTCAGGGAGAGAGGACTACCCCAGACTTCTCATACCACAGCAGCTTGGGGCCAGGCGAGAAGGGCCTCTCCATATCTACTTCAGCTCCACTGGGCACAGCTGGGGATGGTTGCATGGACCCTCCCACTGAGGTAGATGCTGTTTCATCTGCCCCCTGCATGCCCCAGCCAGAGTGAGGAATACAGCAAACTGTGTCCCCTCCTGCGGCTCCCTGACAAAGGGGAAGAGTCTCTCCTGGTTTCAGGCCCTCCTGCCTTCTCTAAAGGCCACTGGTGTGGGGGAGGGGAGTGGCTTGGTGCTAGGGTGTCCCCAGCCAGACCCCTTCATCTGTCTGGGGATTCTCTCTCTTTTCCAGTATCGGAGGTGTAGCCGTGTTAGTCTGGATCTGTAACAGCAACGAAGGGTCCTGTGGCACCTTATAGACTAACAGAAAAGTTTTGAGCATGAGCTTTCGTGAGCACAGACGCACTTCTGTGCTCACGAAAGCTCATGCTCAAAACTTTTCTGTTAGTCTATAAGGTGCCACAGGACCCTTCGTTGCTCTCTCTTTTCTGTGTGGTTTTATGACAGCAACCCCATTCCATCCCATTGTACTGGCATAACCAAATCCTGACCTTGCTTTAAGTTACGATAAGAAGATGTATACCAAATGAGGCGGTCCTCGTTCTTATCATTTAACAGTTCTTGAACAAACAGAGGGATTCTCTCAAAGATATAGCTGATAAGGCAGGAGTTGGCAAAGGTGCTATAACTGAGAACCCAGTGATCTGGTTACCTAACTCTCTAGGCTTTACTACAACTTCCAACCTAAATCCAGTGGAAGTTTTGATTTAAGCAGTAACAAACACAAGCCCTCCTCAAGCCAAAAAAAGCAGCTCCCATCGCACCCTGCTCATTCATTCCTTGTATAGGCTCTAAATGCCTGTAAGTGTTTATAGGTATCATTGTTTCAGGCTTATGTTTGTTTTAAAAGGCTCTGCAGCCTGACAGTTAAAGCCATGATGCTCCTGTGATGTGTTACGACTTAAAATGCAGTGACTACTCAGGATTCAGCATTTCTCTAAGTCTTATTCAGGAGACACAGTCAAATATTCAAATCTGACAGCTGAGGGGGGTAACCATGTGGGGTCTTATCCAAATAACTCCCATAGGAAACACTTCTACCATGCTGAAATGCAGAGATATTTAAGTCAGGGCATGGTGGGAGGAGGGGGTAACTTATATTTAAAGAAAAAAAGATTTAAAATAAACAGCTTTAGAGTTCCTAAAAACAAAACCATAACAGTACCAGGACTGAGTCCTACCATTTTTTCTTGTTCATTTTTTTAACCTCAGAATCTTACGCTAAGATCTGCTAAGCTCACCCACCAGAATGCCTAACTCATTCAGCTGTTATGTGGAGCAGAGGGTGCCAGGCGCCTTGTAGGAGGTCCTAAGCAGCTCACAAGTTCTTGAGTGAAGTTGTCTAGTTGTGGAAAAGTCTCTAATTTCACAGCTCTCCTACAGACGACAGACACCATTTCAGCATGTGATGCCCCCGTACAACTTTGTGTGTGTATGCCCGCATGATGTGTGCATAGAATACATACCTGCCCTGTGCAAAGCTCTGCAAATCCAACTAATGGTGGACTCCTCCAGAGACAGAGCCAACTTCTCATCTACAGTGGGTCATGATAGGGGAAAGGGGTCAGAGATGAGGTGTCCTTGGACCTAGTGATATGTGACTATTGGCAGCTGAGTCCGATGTTTATCTTGGAAAGACGTAAATGTGACCAACGACGGTCTTTGCCTTCTCCTCCTGGTCTTGCACTGTGCACTACTTAACCTGGAAAATCCAGCCCATACGTACCCAGGGGTACACACACCCTTCAGAGACAATGATCTGCCTAACTCCTGCTGCTGAGACTTGTAAACTAAAATGCATTTTGGCCAAGAGTCAGAGCTGGCATTCTATTAACACTTCAGAGCCTGCTGTAAAGGTCAACTGCTGCAAAAAGCCTACACACGTTATTGTAAGAGGTTATTATAAAATGTGAAAGTGTTCATGGTGAAAGCTCTTGATGCACGCATACCAGGTAGATAATGGCTACATAAGACCTTCCAAATATGTAATCCCAAAATGGAAACTCTACAAAGTTTTTAATTAATGCTCATTGAAAAACCTTTTTTGTAAAAACTCCAGAACATTCCTTTGGAGGCAAAAAAAGCCCCACCTCAACATAATATAATTACCTACTTATAAGTATGCTAGACTTCCCTCCACAGCTATAGAGGACAGGGACACCAGAGAGTGGGAAGGCAGATTGAGAGTGGATAAAAATTGATAATTTAAAAAAAATAAAAATCAGATTTTTTAAATTTAAATAGGATTTTTAAAATTGTTTTAAAAATAAACAAAATACTAATTTTCTCATTTAAAAATAAGTTACAGTTAAAGCCCATAAGAAACACACTACATATGCACTTACAGACTCATAAAAATGAATTAATGATTTTAGTCTGTCCAGACTAACTACTATCTCTTGTGTCTTGAAAATTCTGGGCTTTCAATTTCTGTTTCTTAGCAGACTAAAAAGTAACATATACAAAGAAAGACACAAGTTGGATAGGACTGTTTTTGTTCTGTGCTTATGGGGTGATGGATCTTGGCAAAGCACAGATGAAGAATTAAGGAAGACAATATCTTAAAGACAGAGAGACGATATACAAGAGAGGTCGGACGTAGCAGAGAAAGGAACAGTGGAGTTAAAGGGAAAGCAAAAGGGAAGATATTATGCAGCACACACACAGCTTCTTATATTCCTCCACGCTTTTGGCACAGAAAAACTGTCCTGGCTTCTGGGAGTAAGAGAGAGCCTGTTCTGGAATACTTTGAAGAAATTAGTGCACTGAGTAAAAAAAGGAAAACACGTCAAGCATAAGCAGTGCAAGGAGGAGATGCAGGGCCTACCTCAAAAATGAAGCATCATAAGGAAAACTGCTTATTGAGAGAAAATAAAGTGGATGAAGATGTGGATGCGGCTGAGTGGATCAACTGATTAGTAACTTAAAAATTCACACTGCAATTAATCATTCTTCAAGATGCTCTCCAGGCCTTTCAGTAAAAGTGTGATTTGACAAGTAAATTCCCAGGCTCCTTGCTATGTAGGATGGTGCTAGAAAAAAGTTTAGCTTAGCTAATCCTTTAGCTTGTTTAATAAGTTTAGGTTTAGAATCTGTCACTCAAGTATACAATACAGAAAGCTGCCCTAAGTTGCCACTTGCCACCGAGTTTCATTTTCTTATTTTATATTACATAAGACATGGCTCTTATTTTAATATACTGGCCAGAGACCAGAATGGTGATTCCGTAAGTCTATTCCCTGTTTCACTTCAGCAGAACTCAGCTTTTCCAAATGAACCCATTCTATGCATGACAAAGCAAAAAATCGGTCCTGTAGCACCTTAAAGACTAATAATTGTTAGTCTGTAAGGTGCTACAGGACTGCTTTTTTTGTTTTGTGAAGAAACAGGTTAACTCTCTTGAGACCATTCTATGCTTGTTTTCTCAAAAAACAGAAGTACCAGTGAGTTCAATGGGGCTTACTCCAAAATGAAGTGCACTCTAAGCACAGTCAGACTTAGCTTTTTTGATAATTTGATTTAAATCAATGATTGGTGGGGGAAGTGATTTAAATCAATCCACCTCAGGTAGAACAGATAGATAAAGCTTCCCCCTCTGTAACTAGAGACCATTGCTCCTTGTTCTGCCACCTGTCATTACTCAGAACAGCTTCTCTCCATCCTCTTTAGAGCCCCTCTTCAGGAAGCTGAATGTTGCTACCAAATGACCCCTCACTCTTGTCTTCTGGAAACTAAAGAAGCCCAAATCTCTCAGCCTCTCCTCATAGGTTGTGTGCTCCAGCACCCTCATCATTTTGGTTGTCTTCTTCTGGACCCTCTCCAATGCACCCACATCCCTTCTATACTGGGCTGGGGGAGGCAGGGAGTCCAGACCTGGACATAGTACAGCAGTACAGTACTCCAGATGTGGCCTCACCAGTTGCAAATAAAGGGAAATAACAACATATACATCCCTCTCTCCCTGCATCTAAAAACTAATTCATTTACTTATTTTAGGTATTTTCCATTTTAACCACCGCTGAGCCCGAGGCAGGGGCTTCCTTTTTGGAATCAGGAGACTTGGCTAGGTTCTTTTAGTGCTGTATTTGCTCTGCCTTTTTGCTGACACGGTCTTAAAAAGACAGGTTCATCAGTACAAAAATGTGACACTGTTTGCTGATGTATAAATTCTGGGCTTTGCTCCCTATTGACTATGACCTTCGGTAGTCCTTTGCAGCGGGGCTCGGAGAAAGTACAAGGGGCATACAATGCAAATCAAAACTGTCACATTTTACAGGCACTTTACTCGGAAGTTGGTCAATGTCTGCACATGGAGAAAAATCAAGTCCAGTATCAATTCTGTTACAATTCTGAGCTTCTACATAACAGTCCAGCCTTTGAAGGAACGGATTATACAAACATTCAGGGGTAGAAGAATTTTATGAGGAGAAAATCCCTTTAAAAAGCTAAATATTTCTGTTTACACAAATAGCTCATCAAGATGGCTGTCTTTCAAAAGCCAGGCAAACACAAAAGCAAAAGGATTGATACACAACACATAGAAGAAACTATTCTGAGCTTCTTATTTTATTCTTTGAAATATAAGGAGTGCCTGGTGCGTTCTTCCATGCACTTACATTTCTTAAACGTTTTTAATAATACCAGAGGACAGAAATCATTGGGCAAGTATTTTTAAAATCCCCCAGTATACAATCGACATGTTTAACACCGATTAAAATATTTTAATCAAATTTACCTGTGAATGCTCAGAATATCTTGACCTGTGGTTGAACCTTCGGAAGGTGCCTGGCTTTGAGTGATATGAACGAGAAACCCCTATGGTTCAGATGCCAATTTCAGCATGAGATTGAAAACTAAACGGCATAGTAACTGCTGAAGTGCTATTCCTGCCAACTGAAGAAACAAGCTGTTCCAGTCACCTTGCTGGGAAATAACACTGGCATGGTTACCTGGATACCTGTTGCTGAGGGATACATACACTGCAGTGGAATCTTGGCAAATTAAAATGCCCAGTGTATCACCCACTAGAAAGCTTACTTGTGTGAAACAAATGCTACATCCCAAGACTTTTGAACATGAGCCGTCATTTGGCGCTACTTCAGCACCTGAGTGGCCAAACTGAGGGTAATGTTTAGATTGCAATTACCCAGTATGACTACAGATCACATAGACATAGATAAAACTAGCTTTAACGCCTCAGCTTCGGTAATTACTTATGAGGCTAGATTGTGCTCCCGTATGAGCACATGAGCTACCACATTTTCATTACTCCATGACTTGAGCTAGCTGAATTAAAGCTAGCTTGAGTTTATCTACTCAAGCTGCAATCACACCCCACGACTGCAGGACACATCTCAAATGGGCCTGACTTTCTGAATAGTGTCCTGTCATGTATGAATGCCTGTAAAGGATTAAAGCCAGAGAAAGTGGGTTCTCTGCTGGCAAGCAGCCAGGTGAGCTGATGGGATGAGAGGGGGATTTTTGAATGCTTGGGGGGAGGTCTTTCTTTTGTGTGGCTCAAGAGGAGAGAGAGAGAGATGAGTTAAATCTGAACCAGGCTGGGAGGATTCAGTAAATATCCAGCGCTCTGGGAAATCTGGGCATACAGATATGTAACGAGAAAGGCAATATTTAGTCAGACACAGACACAGTCATATTATTTTTTACTTTTGGTTTCGTGTGGGACTTTCCAGGCTGGCTGATGTACCCTGCTATACACTGTAACTTCTAAACTGAATCCCGGAGAAGTAATTCTCTGTGCTTTAATCTACCTTTTGTTTTTTTTTAATTGCTCTGTAACACCTCACAACCAAGCGTGCCTTATCATGTATATATTTTTGTTTTGTTAAAAAATCACTTTTTTAAGGCAATGATTTGAGTCCTGTGTCCTAGGGAGGGGCCTGTGTATATGCATGCCTAGGACTGAAAGATCAGTTTTCAGATTCCAGCTTAATTTCTTCCTCAAGCTCTCTCCTAAGGGAGGGTTAAGATCTTGGGGTTACCCCACAGGGAGACATCCCAAGTGTGTCTGCCTGGGTTTTAAAGAGAGGTTTTCTCACATGGTTGGTGGCAGTTTCTCCTAAAGCCAAATAACTGTGATCTTGGGGAGCTTTTAAGCAGAAGCCTATTGAGATAAGATAATTTTAAGGTTTCTTGTGGGCCCCTGCTTTCTCCACGTGAGCCGTGCCTACACGTGCACGCTACTTCCAAGTAGCGGCACTAACTTCGGAATAGCGCCCGTCACGGCTACACGTGTTGGGCGCTATTTCGATGTTAACATCAACGTTAGGCGGTGAGATGTCGAAGCCGCTAACCCCATGAGGGGATGGGAATAGCGCCCTACTTCGAAATTGAACGTCGAAGTAGGGCACGTGTAGAAGATCTGTGTCCCGCAACATCGAAATAGCAGGGTCCGCCATGGTGGCCATCAGCTGAGGGGTTGAGAGACGCTCTCTCTCCAGCCCCTGAGGGGCTCTATGGTCACTGTGTGCAGCAGCCCTTAGCCCAGGGCTTCTGGCTGCTGCTGCTGCAGCTGGGGATCCATGCTGCATGCACAGGGTCTGCAACCAGTTGTCGATTCTGTGGATCTTGTGTTGTTTAGTGCAAGTGTGTCTGGGAGGGGCCCTTTAAGGGAGCGGCTTGCTGTTGAGTCCGCCCTGTGATCCTGTCTGCAGCTGTGCCTGGCACCCTTATTTCGATGCGTGCTACTTTGGCGTGTAGACGTTCCCTCGCAGCGCCTATTTCGATGTGGTGCTGTGCAACGTCGATGTTGAACGTCGACGTTGCCAGCCCTGGAGGACGTGTAGACGTTATTCATCGAAATAGCCTATTTCGATGTCGCTACATCGAAATAAGCTACTTTGATGTAGGCTTCACGTGTAGACGTAGCTGTGCTGTGTCAAAGGGAGAAACTGCCTTGACATCCCAATAAAGGATTAAGCAGTCTTTGGCACAAGAGTGTTGGTGGAAGTGGGGTTTTCAAGGAGAAAAGCATCAGACAAACCCAATTTTAAAGAGAATGACACTGGATGTGCAGAAATATTAAAGGTATTAAATATCATTAGAAGTGTAGTTCCTTGAACAGTCTCAGTTTTTAGAAAAACCAGTTTTTAGAAAAACCTCGTAGACTGATAAATTTTAAGGCCAGAAGGGGCAACATTTAGTCTGACTCCCCATATAATAGACGTAACAAAATTTCACTCAGTAATCCTTGCAGGGAAAGGGATTACTCACTCTTGCAGATAAACTGGTGTGTAAGAAATGCCTGCAGTGTGAAGAATAAAGGGATACCATAGGTGAGAAGAATCAAATTCTAAACCAGAAATGACAGGCACAACTGGGGATGTACCTCACACACAAAGCTCTTGTACTGGCTGAAAGTTCTGCAGAAAATGTTTCCACAATAATACAGAATTGGCAGAACAGTTCCCAAGTAATATTTCTAATGGAAAAGGGCAAAAATAAAATGATTACCCTCAGATTACATTTACCACTATTTTAAAAATGATTGCTTAGAGGAAAGGCTGGTAGCTACAAAAAAAAGCATAAATGGATTTAATATAGCGACTCAGGATGGCTCATTAGTGTGGAAAGTGAAGAGTGTGTGCTTTACGGGTATTGTTAGGACTGCTCATGTCAGCAACAGAGCAAAAACGAGTGTAATTGATCCCAGTTATTTAACAGAAATTGAGTTAGATTTCACCACATAGGAGGGAGGGGCTCTTTCTACAAGGGTGGAAAACCTGACACAAAAATCAAGCTTTCCAAAAACCACAGATGCAACTGGGGAAAAATAAAACCCCAACACCACACAGCATCAGCTGTCTGCCTGGGCGGGGCGGGGCGCGTGTGCGTGTGCGCGCCTATCAAAGATGTTGATGCTGAGGAGCAATTACAAGAGCTAAGAAAGCCTTTTAAAAACACAAAACTGTTAGTTGTCAAAGGACTAAGTATTTTATTTGTACTGCACTTGAAATTACTCTGTCACGACACAAACCTACTGATTATATACATTGCTTGCATCAAAATTCTAACTACAAACAGTCATCTCAATCATTTTCCTCAGCCCATTGTTTGTAATGTTTAATTTTTCCTAGAAATATTCTTTAGCTGTAATTGCATGCCCTGGTACAGTTATGGACTAAGTAACAACTGTGTTCCTTATGCCACCACAGGCTCAAATTCCCAAAGCCATGTCTCTAGGAACTTTTAAAACAAGACTGAGCTACTCCACTATTACTCAAGGGTGAGGGCTTCGTCTCTTTTCTAAAAATAAAGCAACAAGGTGACCAGCTACCTGCAGCAGAGAGGCAGTACTTACAATGGAAACAATGGCTGATGTTCCAGTTTGGTCCAGATGTCCAACTACTGCCAGAAGCCACAGGCCAACTGGGAACCTTGGAAAAGCTCCATAAACTCCCAAGGCCCAATACCACCATGTTGCGCTTTACTAACAGAAAGGAACTCCCTTGCAGTTCTTTGTGAAAGGACGGGAAGGAAAGTTACCACAGCTTTTCAAAGAACCCCAATGGCTCAGCATGGTACGACCCCGATACAGCAACCAAGTCCACTCAAAATGTGTGGGATGCCACAGAGATTGGGCAAGATGTGGGCAGGAAGGGACTTGCCCTCTAACATTCATGGGCACGGTCATAAAGGAAGCCTTAAGCATGTGCTATAGGACCATCCAACAGTAAGGCAACTGTCAAAAGAGGTGGGCACACGCGTGCCAATGGCTCTAGACTTCAGCAACCAAACCTCACCAGAAGATTATACACTAGGTCAGTATCAGAGGGGTAGCCATGTTAGTCTGCATCCATAAAAACCTATGAGGAGCCCTGTGACACCTTGAAGACTAGCAGATTTACTCGGGCATAAGCTTTCTGGGGCAAAACCCCACTGCATCAGCTCAAGTAGGAGTATGCATACTCTGGGTGGGGGAGGTACAAAAAGGTCTTCTAGGGGTATATCAGCTCATCTAGATATTTCCCTTGTTTTACAAAAGGCTACACAAAAAACATTAACAAAGAGAGTACAAACACATTTCAGACAATGACAATATCCTACTCTCTATTCTGTGTGCTGACATGTAAGAACTGTATTTATATGCCAATTGATTTATTTCGTAATTATGGGGTAAAAATGGGAACATGAGCAATTTTTCCGAATCAGTGTGCTGTGACACTTTTTTATGTCTGATTTTGTGAGCAAGTAGTTTTTAAGCGACGTGGAACTTGGAGATGGGCAAGACAAATCAGACTCCTGAAAGGGGGACAAGAGTCTGGAAAGCTTGAGACACGCTGTCCTAGGTTGTGTACTTCTGTTGCTAGGTTAACCGTGCCACAAAGCCCTAGATTCTGGAGGGCCTCAATGATTACCAAGAGCATTGTTTTACCAAAAATGTAGGTGTAGGCCTAGGCCTACAAGACAGCAGTGATATCTGGACCTGTCTGACCTGGCAGAGGAAGAATAGCTTAATGATATAGAAAGCACTGGTGTGAAACTATACAAATTAGAAGCCTGTTTCTTGATTCATTTAGCTAAGGATTGCTGAGATAGCTCAAATAATTCAAGACTTTCCTTCTACCTAACCTCTCCATTTCCTCCTAGTCTCCAACGCCCTGGTTGCCATCTTCTCTTCTAACCTGTGTATGTCTTTCTATTGATTTAGGTATTACTATCCCCACATCAGCATGAGCATATGGACAACAAAGTTGCAGCACTGCATAGTGCTGCCTCAAAGGCAGGCCTGAAAATCAGTAGATGTGAAACTAGAACTATGAGGGTCAACCACACTAAACAAGACAACATCACTTTATGGGGAGAGACCCTCGAAGACATTGAACAATTTACTTATCTAGGTAGTGTTGTGAATAAAGATGTTGGTACTGACCTAGACATCAAATCCAGGATTGGCAAAGCAACAGCTGCATTTCAAACTCTGTGGCCAGTATGGAGATCACACAACATCTCTGTCGAAAGAAAACTGAGAATCTTCAATTCAAATGTAAAGTCTGTCCTGCTGTATACCTGTGAATCATGGCGCACCACAAAGTCCTCAACACACAAACCGCAGATGTTTTTGAAGAGATGCCTGAGGTACATATTACAAATAAGATGGCAAGATAAAGTCACAAATGAACATCTGTGGACACGAACAGGCCAAGAGCCAGTGGGGATCCAAATAAAAAGGAGAAAATGGGGATGGCTGGGACATACTTTGAGGAAACCCCCATCCAGCATTGTTCGACATGCCCTAAAATGGAATCCTCAGGGGAAACGCAGCCGAGGAAGACCCCGAATAACATGGAGGAGATCTACAGTCACGGAAGCACAAGATCTGGGATATTCATGGGGCCAGATGGAAGCCATTGCCCCAGATAGAACCAGCTGGAGGAGCCTTGTGGATGACCTGTGCCCCACTTGGGGTTCATGGGTTTAACTTAACTAACTAATCCCCATGTAGCAAGTTATGTCTGTATAAGGCCTTATTTTGTACTCTCTGGCCTGGGAAGCTTTGACAAGCTGTAAATGGTACAACTGAATAATTTTACTCGATATCCTGTAAAAAGTACAGTATTTAGTAGCCTATGGAAGCAACAAGCCATTTATCTTTTTGTATTTCCTATTCACCATTTCTTTATGAAAACACATATATTAATCACAAAAGAATAACATGAAGCTAAACATTAAGGGTGAAATTCTGGTCCCCCTGAAATGAGTGGCAATGTTACCATTGACTTCCAGGAGGCCAGGACTTTCCTTAAAAATTTACTGCAGGGAGCAGTCCTTCACTGACAGGCACACGTGCTTTCTATTTCTGACTTCCCTAATTCTTTGGAATCCACACTGTGCTTTACTGTATGGGCCAAATTCATCACTGGAGTTGATTCACTAAATAGAAGTCACCAGTGGAACACTGGTGCAAAAGCAAAAACAAAAACAAACAAAGCTTTCTGGGATGTATTAGCAGGAGAACCGTAAGCAAGACATGCAAAGCAGTTCTTCCTCCACTCTGTGCTTATTAGCTGGAGTGCTGTGTCCAATTCTGGGTGCCGCATTTAAGGAGAGATGTGACCAAACTGGAGTAAGTCCAGAGAAGAGCAACAAAAATGATTAAAGTTCTTCAAAACATAACCTTTGAGGGAAGACTGAAAAAAATTGATTTGTTTAGTTTGAGAAGAGAAGACTGAGGAGGTACATAACAGTTTCAGGTAAATAAAAGGTTGTTACACAGAGGATGGAGAAAAACTGTTCTTCTTAACTTCTCAGGTTAGAACAAGGAGCAGTGGCTTAAACTGCAGCAAGTGAGGTTTAGGGCAGATATTAGGAAATCGTTCCTTTCAGGCTGCATATAATTTTCCCCAGGAGGCTGTGGAATCTCCAGCATTAGAAAGTTTAAAGAGAAGATGAGATAAACTGTCAGGGCAGATCTAGATTATACTTTGTCCTGCCATGAGTAGAAGAGCCTGAACTAGATGGCTCTTGAGGTCCCTTCCAGTTCGGATTCTAAAGCCAGAAACGAAGAAAATAGTCCTCCCTCTAAGACTTGTATCAGTCAAAACCTATATTAAAATAATATTGAGGTACAGAATTCCAGGTGTCTCCCCTTGCTCTTAAAATAAACACACCAAAATTTACAGCTTCTTTGTTGTAGCCAGACTGAGTAGTGCCACTTTGTAAAGGTTCCATGAAATATTAAAATCAGACAAATGCCTCCATAACCCCAGCCAAGTCCCTTAAGATTCATCAGAAGATATTTGCTGTTAAAGCAGCTACAGTCTGAGATGCACTGTCTTGCTTCTGTGATAGCCTGTGGGCTAGAAGACATAAAACGGATGATTTCAGTTCAGTTCCTAGAACTGAAAAAATAGTTACCAAGGATGAATTTGCTCGTTAAGGTAAATGCCCACAC
This sequence comes from Carettochelys insculpta, assembly GCF_033958435.1. NCBI lineage: Eukaryota > Metazoa > Chordata > Testudines > Carettochelyidae > Carettochelys > Carettochelys insculpta. The sequence continues at coordinate 44,551,579 of NC_134147.1, read as the reverse complement.
AACAACATTCTCCCTGCAAGACAGGCAGAGGCATGCTTGAATAGCTGTGTTTATCAATGGATTATTAGACATAGATGGAAGCGTTAAGATCCATTACAAACTCACTATTGTGGCTACTCTGGAAAAGCCTGGGACATCTTTGTGAAGAATCAAGCCTGGTCCACTCACAGGACAGATTTGAAACGGCAAATGAAATGCGAGAGTCAGGACCACTGACAGGAATTCTGGGGCCCAGGACAGCACAGCCAACGGGCCTTCTGTCCCTGTCCCTCAGACAGAGCGACATGCCACCCCTCTACCCAGGGAAAACCCTGAGTGCCAATCAGAAGACCTCCTGGTCACTCACAACCTCACCCTCCTCCTGCCTGGAGATGTCCCTCCCACTGGTCTCTGCTTCCCCAGTCACCTCGCCCAGCTCTGCCCCGAGAGGTCCTGTGCCCCCCTGCCCACCTTTGCCCCCACACAGTCCTGTGCCCACCCTGCTTGGCTCCTTTCTCCCAGCCATCCCTGCCTACCTCTGCTCCTGCCACTCTGCCCTCTTCCCTTGCCAGCCCAGTTCCTTGGTCCCCCTCAGCCCTCACTCCCTAAGGTCCCGAGGCTGGCTCTGCCCCAAAGCTTGGCTGCCTCCTTCTCTCCCCAGCCTGCCTCACCTCAGTTCCCAGCCCAGCTCTCCCCTCCCCACTCACTCACATGGTTACATCTTCTGGGGCCCCCTCAGCTCAGAGATCTGTGGCTCCCCGCAGTCCCACCACACTGCTACAGCAGCACTACTTAAAAGGACCTGAGCAGGACTACAACAGTCCACCGGGCCCAATCCAGTTGGCCCCTTTGCCCCCCTCTGTCGACAGGCCTGGTTAGAGTGCAGAGGAACTAGATAGGAAATACAGAAATTATTGCAGTGCCATTCTGCAAATCAGTTATCACAGCAAGCTAACATGGAGGGCAAGAGCTTAATATCGATTAGACATTTATATGGATAATGAGAAACTAAACAGTTACGTTACATGAGAGAAACTTTTTTCTGGTGTTTACAAGGGTTATAAATCCTTGTGCTTCAGAGAGCAAACCAACCAGTGGCTGATGGTGGTGAGGAAGAAAACTCCCCCAGTGGGCTGCTTATGCCATGGTTCTCCATTACAAGGTTTCTTTCATCTTCCCCTGAAGTATCTAGCACGGGGCTCTGTGAATGTATCCTCCGTTAGATGGACCAGTGACCTCCTAAGGAAAGAACAAGCTGCAGCACACAGTCCCAGAGAACAGCAAAATCTAAGCAGAGGACAGCACAGGGCAGCAATGGGACCTACTGCTTACTGATGCGAGCTGGGTTGAACACCAGCCCCTCCTAGCTGGGAGGTACTAGTACTGAGCTGTGTACACCAGGAGCTCAGAGTTAAGTTCGGTACTCCCAGGACTAGGCTCTACAGCCTCCAGCGGATTCGATAAATAGTCACATGTTCTGAGCAAAGGAGGAGTTTTGCTGGAGCTACCAGAAATTAGGAGGTACTAACGTCCTTGCCACAATGATTACAACAGAAGATCCATCCAACGGTTCCTAGCTCAGTCCCTGGAGACAGTCCAATGATGGGGACATAAAAATAACAGTGTCTTCCTGGGGTTTCCTCTGTGCTGCCCCTTAGCTGCACACATGCAGTCATGTCCATGCCCACTGCTTATGGACCTCTGCATCCTCCTGCCTCAGCTGCTGCTAGCCTCCTGCCCACATCAGGCAGCCTTCCCCCCAGGTGCCAGGCTGCGTGTTATTGCATTTTGGGTGTGCTTCAGTTTCTGATCCACTGGAGTTACATCCAGCTTACCCACCCAGCCCTCTGGTTACAAAGACTCGAATTGTGGTGACAATTTGTCCCTGTCCAGGAGAAAAAATCTAGCCCAGCACACAATCTAGCCCAAGTTCTAGCCCAGCACACAATCCTGCTGAAAGCTGACAATACTGCGATGGCTCGGGAGCTAACCAGACTCCCAGGTTGTGATCACAAGTAACACAGAGGAGACGCAGCTCTCATGCTGCCCAAGGTACTCAGTGCTGTGAGGTGCCTCACTACCACCTACCATTGGCCTAAGAAAGCCTTGTTATGGGTTAGCTCCACCAGCTACTGGCAACACAGGTGTAACCGCCCCACCAGACTCAAACCTGGGACCTCCAGAGCTTAATGCAGGAGACGCTACAGCAGGTTGAGCTAAAAGCCAGCTGGCGCTCAGCTGAGGCTATAGAGCAGATTCATTCTCTCTCTGGAAGTGGTTTAGGTGCCACTACATGGAACAGTCAGGATGTTGCTGAATCCCCATCAATCAGCATTGACAACTATACGTTAGAGGTCGTCCATGAGTTCGTTTACCTCGGGTCCACCATCACTGACACCCTGTCGCTGGACACTGAGCTAAATAGGAGGATCGGAAAAGCAGTCACAACTCTGTCCAGACTCAGCAAGAGAGTGTGGAATAACAACAAGCTTCACACTCACACCAAAATGCAAGTCTACAGAGCCTGCATCCTCAGCACCCTCCTTTATGGTAGCGAGACTTGGACCCTGTATGCCTGCCAGGAAAAGAGGCTGAAAGTCTTCCACTTGCGCTGCCTCAGGCGCATCCTTGGAATATCATGGAAGGACAGAGTGACCAACACCGCCGTCCTCGAGCAAGCTGGAATCCCAACCATGCACACCCTCCTCAAGCAGCGTCGGCTCCGCTGGCTTGGCCACGTCCACAGGATGAATGATGGAAGGATTCCAAAAGACATCCTGTATGGTGAGCTAGCCTCTGGCAAAAGACCTCCCGGATGCCCCGAGTTGCGCTACAAAGATGTCTGCAAGAGAGACCTCAGAGAGGTAGACATCGAGCTGGACGACTGGGAAGAACTAGCAGACGACCGCAGCAGATGGAGGCAGGGGTTACACAAGGGCCTTCAGAAGGGCGAGATGAAGATCAGACAGCTAGCAGAGGAGAAGCGAGCGCACAGAAAGCACACTAAGGACTTGCCAGACACCCACCACATCTGCAAGAGATGCAGCAAGGACTGTCACTCTCGTGTGGGTCTTCATAGTCACAGTAGACGCTGTAAATGAAGTCCTTAATGGAAACTATAAAGGGCGTGATCCATAGTCTATGCAGACTGAAGAATGCCTACCTACCTACATGGAACAGTGTACCACACCCAGTAGGTGTGTGAGTCACACAAGCATTGCCCTCTAGGCCATGCAGGCCTCCAGCTACTCTGCAGGCTAGTGACAGGCACACCCCAACACCTGAGAACTCCAAACAGCTCCCCAGAGTGTCCAGCCCCTGGACCACTGACTGCATGCTCAATGTTCACAGATTCGCTGCTTGCAAAGTCACAATATGCACCAGCATACCAGTCCATCCTCAGACTCCTGCTCTGCTTGCCACACACAACACCGAGGTACATTCAGAGGGGGATTAAGTATAATTTTATTTCACAAAGCACAGAGGTTCGTGGGACAGGCACTAGCAATACTGGAGACAAATGAGGGCATAAGAAAGAACACATTCAGGAGATAATCTCATGTCCTGTTCAGTATTGCTCACCCAAAATCTCTGTGGCCACATTGGGTGTGATCCTCCTTACATGAGACAGACACACTGTTAGCTTGACCGTAGATAAAGGAATCCATGTGTTCCCTTGCACCCTGAGACACACAAGAACTATCCTTTTTTTATAATGAGGAAACCCCCTCCCTTGCAGTTGTTTCATTCCATAAATTTCCTTTTGCCATCTCTTTTTTTATCTGAGGCTCGGTGCGTAATATGCGAACTTGAGGAGGCAGACATTGCGCAAATGGCCAGGCAGGGACACAGACATCTGTTAACTCTCACCTTACCTGTGGTTCCCATCAGATGTTGGCTTAGACTCTTCCTAAAATATACCTACTCCAGAAATAACTGTCTTCTGCCAGCTCCCTGTAACCGTGAAAGCAGTGAATATTTTATCTCTGGTCACACGTATTCTGTATGCTTTAAAAGGTTGCCTTTCCGAAAGTGTACTTCAGCTTGGCTGTGGACATTTGTCTGAATTGTAGTGGGATAAACTGGATAAGGTGTGAGACTTCATCAAAGAATGGTATCAAATAGTTTAATAAACTTTCTGGATCCCTGCTGGATTGGTAGCTTCCCTGCACTTCCTGCTGAACTAGCCAATGAAGGGCTCTTTTTCCTTGTTTCACTTCTGTTCCAACCAGGAGAGGGCTCTATGATCCTTGGGAGTCTGGCTGTGCAAGCAAACCTGTTTTTTTCTTTTTTTTTTTCCCCCTTTTTTCCCCTTAGTGGTCACTCAATAACAAATAGGACATTTTCCTTCATGTCACCCTCCTATTTGAGAGTCCATTGATGGCTGATCAGCCTGATTCTGGAACTGCAGATGTTATCACAGAACAGGCAGGTATTGGTAGAAGCTGAAGGGGCTTGGGGTAGTTTTTGACTCTCTTTTCTGCCTCTCCTCGTCTGCACTGCAGCAGGACCTCTCAAATTGTGCCATCCCCTCACAGATTACTGTTTGGCACTGGGGACAGTCTTGGGCAGGATTCTCCCCAGTGTCGACAATGATGCCGTACCTTTTCACGTGTGCCTTCTGCTGGCCCCCAACGCTCCTCTGTCCTTCCTCCAACTCGAAAAACAGAATCTGGGAGGCACTGACCAGACATCTGAACCACATTAGTAGCCCAATGAAGTTGTTGGTGAATGATAATGGCTTCAGTGTTGGTCACGTTCAACTCTTCCAGGACGCAAGTGTTCCTGCACCTATCCTCCCAAGGACAGGATTCTCCTGAGGCAGTGCTGATAATGTTCAAGTGCCTTCAAATGACACTTGTATATTGTCCAGGTTTCACATGAGTACACTAGCGCTGGAACAACCACTGCATGGTATACAAGTACAAGACTGTGTAACTACTTGTGCATTGCATACTTATTCGGTTGTCGCATGACCTACTGGCTGCCTGTGGGTTTCAAGCTGAAGTTTAAAGTGTACTGCCCTGTAAAACTAAAATCCAGAGAGTTTCCATTTGGCAATGGTGCAGGAGTGCACCATGCAAGCTGTAGTTCAGATTTCATATTCCCACTCTCCTCTGTGGGCTACACTCACCTAATGCATCATTGTCTCTCTTCTTTCTAAGCCAGAGTGGTGCATCATGGGGATCCCTGGTCTTTGTGCACTGTGGGAGGTGTCGTTTGAGTGGATGAACCCAGCCCACAGAGCAAAGGCACATAATGCAAAAACTTAAGAGTCACCTCAGCAGTGTGAAGGCAAAATAACTTTCCAAACACATGGAACGTGAGAGTGAATTCTGCTGCTCTGCTGATGTGATTGCTATGTTAGCTGAAGGTTCTGCACATCAGCGCAAGTGTGAGGAAGTACAGGTATGAGGGTTGTGTGAACCTGAAGTGGGTGAGTATGCAGTGCTTAAGGGTATTTTCTGGAAATGGCAGCAAAAACCCTATGTTGCATGGGAGTCTAGGCAAGATGAAGGTAAAAGGAGATGCACAAATCTGTCTCTTTAACTTATGTCCAGGATTTTAAGATGTTGGTTTGGATGGATGTGATATCCCCTGTTGAAAACTGAATCACCACTACATATAGCCTTTATTTGTTGACTCATCTGGAACAGTGATAAGCAGGGCTTTTTAAAAGATGAACAATGATATTTTTGGTGACTTAAATTTCAACTAAAATATTTCCTCTCCATGCATAAACCCTGCATAAGAGTGTCTTATTACTTCCTGGAAAACAATGTTCCCTATGCAATATGAAAGGCAGTGAAAGCACCATCAAACCACAGGGTAAAATCCAACATATTTACATAGCATTTTTTTAAGTGAAAGAACACTAAGCTTTTACCTTGTCAGATGTTACAAGCATTTGACATTGCGAATGCAATCCAATAATCCAGAACATGAAAGACAACATTCCAGGTCTCCAAAGGGATAAAATTATATGTTATTTATGTAGAGTAATGTGCATGTACTTTTTTTTCCCAAGAAGCTCATGTTTCCTTTAACAAGCTGCCTAACATAATTGTCTAAGGTGATTTAAATGGAAACTGAAAATCCTCCCCCCCTCAAAAGGGCTTAAGCTGCACTGACCAATTTGTAAATATTCTGGGTTCTATGGAAGATAGTTAGCATTAATATAGAAAACCTCACCGATATGGACAGAAAGTTCTCATTATGCAGTCTTCTTGAAATGACAGTGCTCAGATCACAAAATAACCACAAATGTCTGCTTTGGATTAGAGGAAGCTGTTTAGTGTTGCCATTATTATTTGCTGTTTTTATGGTTTGAGGGTTATGTGCAGTACTCTACAGACAAATGTAAAGATAAAGGCTGAAATTCGGGCTTCACTCAAGTCAGTGGCAAAACTGACTCCAGAGGGGGACAAGATTTCTTGCCAGGTTATTGCCCTGCTAGGTTTACAAAGAATTCAACAAACACTCATGCGTGGGAATAGACTTACTTCCACGAGGAGTCCCCAGGATGGGGAATGAAATTGAGATTCAGTTATCAGGAAAACACTGATGGATGGTTTTATCAGTGTTGGGTTTGGTGGATCCAATTAGAACTGATATTTTATTTTATAGGGGAGGCACTGAAAAAAGCACAGTTCCATTGACAGCACTGCCTGACCATTCAGCTGTCTGTAGTGAGCGTGCTTAAACTACAACTTCAATATGAATGCTGGACAACACGAGAAATGAGATACCATAAGCTAACAAAGTCATTTTCAGCCATCAGTCTAGGAAATTCTCTCTCTGTTTTAATAAGCATGAGGCTATTTTAACTAAAAAGGTAATCAATCATGTCTGTATTTTAGAAAATTAAGTCCAAATCTAACTGGAGAGAAGCTAGTTGATAGTCCTATAAAAATGTGACTGTGTAGCTTACCAACTCAAGTCACTTGGCATGCATTTCTTTTTTGCTAGAAGGGATGACATTCAACCAAACGAAAGAGCCAGTTTGTACAGTATTAATGAGACAATATAGATGATAAGAAATACATCCAGTGTCTGGATATAATGTATGCTCTGGGGAACAAAAGTCATACAAAACTGGAAAAGTAATGATCTATTGTGTAGGATGTATGTTTCAGTGAATGATTTCCAGATGGGACCACACAACTGAAAGATAGTAATTGTAATTTTTAATATTTGTATTCATGCTGTAGCATTTGTTCTTTCACAAACAATTTTAAGAATTTGTAGCAGCTCAGTTATAATTAAGAATTCGATGTTTAATGAGCAAATATTTAGGTCTGTAATTTTTAATTAGTTTTTCTGGGAGGGATGGGTTTGGTTGCAGTTTGGTGTAGAACAATGTTTTAAAATCAGGTGCGGGGAGAATAAAGTAGCATAATCAAACCTTGTTACAGAAACTGTCAGATCCAATAATTCTCTAGACAGCATAGCTACATTCACAGACTGGTGCTCAGATGTTGTACCTGAATCCTGGAATTTCTTTATTTTATGGCATTCCTATAGGTGCATTTATGATTACTGACTCAGTGTAAATAAAATCATTGTTGAACATGAGGAAAATAATCAAATGTGCACACATTTAAATAATTCCATCAAGCTCTCAGACTGTGAAAGTTAGCTGACACAGTGCAATCAAAGGTTACGTAATAAGGCCACACAGTAAAGAATTTGCTAGTAGAACATATTAGGAAATTATAGTAGCAAATAGTAGCACTTGTGTATTGGAGAAACAGCAAATTGGAGACAAAGGCAGCTCCAAAACTTGGGGGAGAGGTTATTAAGTTGATTAGTTGGTCTTTACACTCTGTGCTCAGGGTTGGTAGTCTCCCTGCTTGCCAGTGAATTTTAAAGCAATTTGCACCAAGCTTTGGAGTTACTACTGACAGCCAGATAGGCCAGGTCTTCCTTGTGGAGTTAAGATGGGTGATTGACACCCCACTCTCAGCACCTGGGTTTTTCCTAGCCCAGGGGCCAGTGCTCCAAGTGCGAAGAAAGGACTAGATAATAAGACAGAAAATGTCATATTACTGCTATATAAATCCATGGTACATTCACATCTGGAATACTGTGTGCAAATGTGGTCATCCCACCTCAGAAAAGATATACTGGAACTGGAAAAGGGTCAGAAAAGGGCAACAAAAATGATTAAGGATATGGAATGTCTGCCATATGAGAAGAGATTGGTAAAACTGAGACTTTTTAGCTTGGAAAAAAGACCATTAAGGAGGGATATGATACAGGTATATAAAATCACGACTCGTGTGGAGAAAGTAAATAAGGAAATGTTATTTACTTCTTCTCAGGACACAAGAACTAGGGGTCACCAAATGAAATTAATAGGCAGCAGGTTTAAAACAAACAATAGGAAATATTTTGTCACACAATGCATGGTTAACCTGTGGAACTCCTTGCCAGAGGATGTTTTGAAGGCCAAAACTATAGCAGAGTTTAAAAAAGAACGAGATAAATTCATGGGGGATAGGTCCATCCACGGCTATTAGCCAGGATGGGCATGGAGGGTGTTTCTAGCCTCTGTTTGCCAGAGGCTGGAAATGGGCAACAGGGAATTGATCACTTGATGATTACCTGTTCTGTTCATTCCCTCTGGGGCACCTGGCATTGGCCACTGTCGGAAGACAGGGTACTGGGCTTGACGGACCTATGGTCTGACCCAATATGGCTGTTCTTATGACCTGTTCATAAAAATATCCATGACTAAAACACAGCCTTACTTATGAGCTACCCTATAATAACCAACCACTTCTCTGACCGAAGTTTTGGTTACACTTCTCCCTGCACCTCCTGATCTCAGCACACCCTGTCCATAGCCCCACACAAGTCTCACAGACCTCCTCAACCATCTCCTCCTGGTGTTAATTAATGTTCATCCACCTGACCAGGAGGAGGAAGTCCTATGGATGGTGGGGGGTGCTCTGCGACCGTGGGGCCTATCTGCACCTCCAGTGATCTGCAGGGTGGTGTCACCTGACTCCTTAGATGACTGTGAGGAGCCAAGGTTGCTCTCCAGGGGTTCTCTGCTTGAAGTCCCCTTCTGGTTCTCTGATTGTCACCCTCTGCTCCCATCCCTGGTTCTTCATTTGCTGTCTCCAGTATTCAGCTGCATCCTGGGTCCTCTGACTCCTGCACCCCTTGACTAAGGGGGTGAACTTTTCACGAAGGATCAGTGATAGGCAACCTGCAGCTCCTCAGCGTTCTACGTGTGGCCCACTAGACACTTTGTTTACCCTTCCTCATGCACAGGGTTGTCAGATTCCACTGGTTTCTGTCCACATAGGGTTTTTTCCCTATCAGTATTACTAGGATAACATGCACGTAAAGCCAGGGCGCATGTAGTGAGGTATGTGCAGTCAGCACTCAACACTGAGTCTGAGAGCCGTGTACTCACTCTGCATCCAATCAGAGCACTCCAGTGGTTCTGTTGGCACACCCCTCAAATACTAAGTTCACAAGTGCAGTTAGCAAAACTATCCTGTCCCAGGAGACTGCCTTGGTTATGACAGTCTTGCAGCCCACTGAGATGAAAGAGGGCCATTCATGCTGCCCACTAACTAGACTAGGTTGCCCATTACTGCCATCTTCCAGTACCCACAATAAGTACAATAACTGACCATTTATTATATACAAGTTGGAATATTTTTGACCTTTATAAATATAATGTAGTACCAGACACAACAATGCGTTTGCACAACTATCTGAGGACCGTATGCATTTTGACCTACATTTTGTCAGCAGAAGAGACTGAACAAATTCAAAGGACCTGATTCTGACCTCATTTGTACCAATATAATCCAGAAATAACTCCCTAGGGGTCCATGGACTTGCATCAGCGAAAAAATCGTGAAAGATCAGAATCCGTTTTGTGAAGTTCACAAGTTTCAGCCCCCAAAGCGAGTAGAACCAAAGTAAGTTTGGTTAGTTTCTTAAAAGACCACACATCCAAGCACTCTCAATGATACTATGCAAAGTGCCATGTTCCACAAGAACCCAGTGGCACACTTTTTTTGCCTTAGATTCTGAGATGCTGAGGTTAGTGTGTGAAATGACAGCAAAGACGTGACGTAAGTGCCAAGGACCGTAACAAATGTGTGTCAATGATAAGCTGCTTTGTAAAAAGATAAATTAAGAGTATTCCCCTGCCATCAATGAATGGGCAATGAAAACGTGGTTTGGTATGTTTAAAAACAATTCACAGGGAAAAGTTGTTTTGAACTCTGCGGAACCTGGTACATTGGTAAATACTTCTAGTTCCTGTGCTATTTGTGTAGATAACTGTTTCTCTGGTTATCAACATTTTCAAAGATTTTAATTAATTTGTCAGAAAACCACTAATTAAAGAAGGGGTTTTTCTTGTTCAATGGACTGTATCTGGTGGTAGTTTTTATGAAATCCCAACCCCTCCTGATTGCTTCAGAGACTGCTTCAAAATGGAGTCTGAGATAGTGAAGGTCTCTCTTAGGCCGTTTCCATACATGCCACCTTCTCCAAAAGTGGCATGCTAATAAATGGCCCGAGATAGGCTAATGAAGTGTGGATGCAAATTCCCCATGCCTCATTAGCATAAGGTCACGTGATTTGGAGTCCGGAAGATGTTCTTCTGGACTCCAAAACGCCATGTAGAAGCATGGCCCCCGGGGGGGGGGTCTTCTGGAGGGAAGTCCTTCTTCTGGAGGCCTCTTCTACATGGCATTTTGGAGTCCGGAAGAACATCTTCCAGACTACAAATCACGTGACCTTATGCTAATGAGGTGCGGGGAATTAGCTTCCATGCCTCATTAGCATATTTTGGGATGTTTAAGTGGCATGTGTAGAAACGGCTTTACAGAGAAGAAAAATCTGATCTTTTCCTGAATATTCCTGACACTGGCATAAAATTTCATTTAAAAAAAACGTGAACTATAATGCTTCCTCTGAAAGGGTGCTCTCCTCTGTCTCAGATATAATGAACACTTAAGCCTAATATTGACTTTCAAGGCTTGGTTTTGGTTTCTTTTACACTGCTTTTTTCAGAGGGGCTAAAAAGATCAGAACCACACCCACTTTATTGATTCAAAGAAGACTCTTACCAGCACATGGGCCTGGTACTGTAATCACTTACACTAAATGATTCCAACAATAGCACTAAAGCAGAGGACGGTAAACCTATGGGATATTTTTTGTGTGTGTGTGTCTTCTATGAAAACTGAGAACTTGTACAATATTTAAACCTCTTCTCTACCAGCCTCTGGGCAATACACCGAATCAAACACCAGGAATAAGCACACCATGAATTACTTTGTTATTAAAGGTATACCTACACATTGCTATGTCATTGTTAAGATCACATACTCTATAGCACACACAAGGGACCACAGCAACCCCTGGCACGGGGACACAGAAGCCGATTTTCAGCGGAATGTGAGGCAGGAGCTCAGCCCCGCCCCTCCTCCCCCATTCTGGGAGCTTGCTCAAAGCCAGGCTGCCTGTGCATCAAGAAAAGACCAGCTATGCTAACAACCACCACCTAAGCTGTGAAGCCCGGCCTCTTAATTTATTTATTAAGGAAGCTATTGTAAGTAGGACTCTTAAGCTGCGTCTACACGTGCACGCTACTTCGAAGTGGCGGCAGTAACTTCGAAATAGCGCCCGTCACGTCTACACGTGTTGGGCGCTATTTCGAAGTTGAAATCGACGTTAGGCGGCGAGACGTCGAAGTCGCTAACCCCATGAGGGGATGGGAATAGCGCCCTACTTCGACGTTCAACATCGAAGTAGGGACGTGTAGACAATCCGCGTCCCGCAACATCGAAATAGCGGGGTCCTCCATGGCGGCCATCAGCTGGGGGGTTGAGAGATACTCTCTCTCCAGCCCTTGCGGGGCTCTGTGGTCACCGTGGGCAGCAGCCCTTAGCCCAGGGCTTCTGGCTGCTGCTGCTGCAGCTGGGGGTCCGTGCTGCATATACAGGGTCTGCAACTAGTTGTTGGCTCTGTGTATCTTGCACTGTTTAATGAAAGCGTGTCTGGGAGGGGCCCTTTAAGGGAGCGACTTGCTGTTGAGTCCGCCCCGTGACCCTGTCTGCAGCTGTGCCTGGCTCCCTTATTTCGATGTGTGCTACTTTGGCGTGTAGACGTTCCCTCGCTGTGCCTATTTCGATGTTGGGCTGAGCAACGTCGAAGTTGAACATCGATGTTGCCAGCCCTGGAGGACGTGTAGACGTTATTCATCGAAATAGCCTATTTCGATGTCGCAACATCGAAATAAGCTATTTCGAAGTTGGGTGCACGTGTAGATGTAGCCTTAGTGGCTTTAAAAAGGATCATCAGCACTCGGACGGTACATAGAGGTCCAAAGGGCAAATTTCAGCCCTTCACCTTGGAAAGGTTGCAAACCCCTGGCATAGACAAAGCCTACATTGACAAAAGGGGTTTTCCATTGTTGTAGGAAGACCATCTCCCCAATGGACGGTGGCCACACAAACAGAAGCCTTCTTCCATTAACATAACCGTGTCTCCTACAGGAGCTATCTCAGCACAGTTACGTTGGTCAGGGATGTCGATTTTTTGTGTGGTTTATCAACCTAAATTTTACACATGCACCGGGCCTCAGTATGAACCCAAGCTAATTAGCTGATTGGATTTCTTCCTCTGTACTGTATTTATTTAGTGCAACAAAAGCAAGTTACAGCATTCATTCATCACAATCTGAAGAGCAAGAATCAGGAAACTTGAGGTAATTATTAAAAATAAAAGCTGACTCGAAAAATCCACTTAAAAAGCATCCTTGAGGGAAAACACGGTTCTTGACAAAATGCTTCAGAAATGCAGCAAAACTGTAAACAACTTAGAAAGGGATTTCATTTCCTATTGGGCAATTAATACTTCAGGCATCTCAAACTACATTACACTGAGATACTGTGCATTAAAGGCACAGTAACAAAGGACCAGGTCCTGCAGTGAGCTTCCATTTTTCCTTCCATTTTTCGCTCAGTAACAGCTCACCAACTGCTGTTACAATCTTTTGCGAAGAGTGACAGAACAGCTATCGCTTCGCAGGAGCTGCTACAGCATCTTCAACTTCCGCTTGCCCAGCCTCTCGAGACAAGGCAGAAGAGACCTTTGTTTAACATCTCATCCAAGGCATGGCTTCTTCTTTCATATGCTCAAACCGTGTTTAGTCAAAACAGAACCAATGCATTTTCTAACCATAATTTTCAGAAGGCTGCACAGCATTTTGGGCACTTCAGAACGGTGACGGTAAAGTAGAGAGAATTCATGAAAGCACAACACAATTATGGGGTGACTACAGGAAAGATGATTAAATGACAGGAATATATATTGCATGACTGTATTGAGGAGGAAATAGGATAAATGTCTGCATTTAACCTCTCAGCATTCGAGAAGTACAAACAAATGATGGAAATGAATTAGTCTGGGTGCACATGTACCCAACTCACAAGATGAAACTGACTAGGGAAAAAATTAGATTGAATATCAGGAAATCATTTCCTAAACAGAGAGGTCTATTAGACTATGGAATAGCAGGCAAGGGCAGTGGTAGAAGACTTGAGTCATTTAATACCAGACTGGACAATGAAACCACTGCCTGAGTCATTTTCAGCTGAGCTAGACAAAACATTTGAGAACACACAGTTGTTAGGCAGACGGACAAGATGACCTAATAGCTCTACTCCAGCTCTGACTTTTAAGATTATTTTTTGTTCCACAAGGTTTCTTCTAGTTTTTCTTGAGCATGGACATGCTGATCATCCTAAAATTACATTTTAATTAGACTAACCTCTACTCAGTGAGATCATGAGCATTTGTTAATTTCCCTTTTATCATTAGTCATCTAGCCATAAGCAAAGCTCAAAATAGCTTTATTTATTTGTACTGAAGATAGCTGACTCTTTTTAATACAGTGTCACTCTCAGTTTTTTCTTTTTCCATTTGCAACAGGACTGCCATGAGAGTGATGATAAAACCATCAAGAAGAGCTCTGCACAATACGTGCACATCCACACGGTCAGACTAGTGGTTTTTTTATTAGATTTCTCTGCTGCTCATGAGAGTGTAACTGGCAACAGGCAGACTTGAACCAGGGAGCTTACTGCAGGAGCATCTATGATACGAGCTAAAAGCCAGTTGGCTCTCAACTAAGGCTGTAGAGGAGACTCATTCTTTCTCTCTATAAGTGGTCTAAGTGCCACTGCATGGGACAGGGAACCACACTCAGTAGGTGTGTAGGTTACCAGAGCAACAACCATTGACCTGTCTACAAGACCTGACAAGTGTGGACAAGTTTATTCTTCTGTAGCTCCCCTCCTTTAAAAAAAAATGATGGTACTGGGCAATGGTTACTCTGCTCCAAGGGCTCCACTGAGTCATGGCCTCCTGCTCAAAGTGGGTGTCCCTTGAGGAGAAAGGGAAGTATTTGGGGCTGCAAATATACGACCTTAATCATGCCACTTAACTCCACTTCTCCATTATGACAGAAGCAACAGCTTTCTCTGATTTCCGGTCAACCAGCTAACATGGAAACCAGGGTGATTACTGAGATGGAGCTGGATAAGGCTGATGCCTGTTTGTATGACTACAGCGCCTAGCAATTCTAGTTATGGGTCATGGCCTCGCTGCATGGGGCACTGAACAAGCACAGGACACAGCTGCATTCTCTGCCCTGTGAGTCTAGGGTGATTCCAGCTGGCAGAGAAAAGCAACTGGGGGCACTTAAGGGTTGCCCTTTGCTCAGAGGCTCTCAAGATAGGTTATGTCCTTCTATCCCTGTCTGCCCCAGCTCCCTTTTAAATTCCTGTCCCAGCTGAGTCCCTGGAGGTCCAGCACTGCTCCTTAATCCTTACTGTCCTCGTGTGGGATTTATAGAGCCCATCAGGAGCCCCGAGCCATGACCTGCCTGAACTGAATGTCTCTACACACCTGAATGACATTCTGTGAGTTTCCAGTGTCTCTCACTAAAGAAATCAAGTTGGGCTCCACGGGGTCTTACTTGCTTTCAACATAAATTACTTTTTTTCCTTTCTCTTCCTCCTGCTAATTGTGGCACCTCACTCAGTCCAGAAAAGACTCCGCTGAATCTCTTGCCAGTTCCCAGCCTTTGCCTTTTCCATCAGGGCCCATCCTATCAAAAAGAAACAGGTTGGTTTTGCCTTCTGCCGGAGCAGCAGAGTAAGGAAGCAGAACTGCTGCAGGTCTCCATGTGTGGTCTCTATTTAAGTATCGTTTGTCTTGAGTGTAGCACAACAGCACTGCAGTATAAGCAATTAAAATGAGCTGCTCAAGTTATACCCTGCATGAATGCAAAGTTAAGCAAATGGTCAGAGGTAAAGATAAACAGAGCTAGAATTCTGGAGTGACAAAATATATTACACAACCTATAGGAATGGGCTAGCTCAGCGAAAAATATTTTGGCTACCTTCCTTCAAGAGGGTATTTGCAATGCTGCCTCTTTTCACGTGCCAGACTGACACCAAGAAATGCCAAACCAGGGCTCCCAAGCAATCGGCTGTGGTTTCTCTGATTAAGCCATCGACCAGGAGAAGGGGTTTTTATGAACGCACATACAAATATACAAGCTGTGTATTCAAGTATGCAGATTGAAAAGAAAGAATGTCAAAACTCTCCTCGGGTTTCAAATCACCTCTGGCTGAAAGAGGTAAGGGCCTGCAGCCCTTTCTGAAGGTCAGAGGCCTGTTCACATCCCAGATTTAAACACACATTGGTTTGCCAGGGAGTGACGATCACATATTCTCAGAAAATGCAACTCTACAATGGACTTGGAATGGTTCCACGACAACAACTAGGAGATTCTCTAATGCAAACATGTAAAAAAATGCAAAAGCCCCTGACATCTATGGCTCAGGAGACTTGATTCCCTATATGCTTATACAACTTCATAAATTACTTGTTCCAGCTGAGCTGTTTCCCAATTCAGTACCAGAGAGAGAGACAAATCAAATTTTACATTTCTAAGAGACTGAGGAATAATGACCAGGATGAAAAGTTAAGCCACGTTCCTGAAAATCCCCAAAGCCAACCAATTATGAGCATGCCCATTTCCTCACCCTCAGCTATAAATGGTCGAAGGACCAAAACCAATGAAGCCAGGAGCCTGGGTTTACAATAAAACTTAGCACTGACAAGTACACGGACTCCTTTTTATTCTCTTGCAGCACAAGCATCAGTTGAAGGAGAGGCTGAACACAAGACACCCACCGTTCCTAAAAAGTGCAATTAATTGGTGAAAGCCAGTGTTCCTGGAAAGCAGCATGGAAAAGGCACAGCCTGGATTTGCCATTGAGGGCCTACACCTATGAGTTAAAAGGAGGAGCAGGTTTAGCTGATGGAATTCCAGATTCTTCAAGGAGCATCTAAACTAAAGCCTTTGCCCATAATCCCTCCCTCACACTTTTGATGAGGAAAAGTGCACAGGAGAAGGATGTGGGGAAAGGATAAAAATGCAGTGCTGGCCTGCTGATTACCATGTGGCCAGAGTGATAGAGGATGAAAGGGTGGCTATGAAATCCGCATATGCAAGAAACCATCTGTACTGGTTTGGAATATGAATGTGGCTGAGTCAGACTCATCTGGACTTATGTTACTCTTTGATGTGGTTTTCTTCAACCTGGAGTTAAATCCATCGTGGCAGCTGACCTCTATTAGATTTTTCTTGCACATTCTGCTAAAAAGAGGCCTATTTCTCAGTTGTAGGAAGTTACATATAGAAAAGTAAAGCTCGATTAAAGTAAGCAGAGGGTGTGTCAGGTTCATACAGCCACAGATACCCAGGTCAAAGATTAAATAATGCGTTAGCTGTTCATTATAGCATATGCCAAGCTGCCAGCTCTGAAGGACCATACCCAGTTCCTTCAAACTATCAACTGGAAACACGGACCACTGCACATTCAGGGGCCTGGTGCACTATATTGTACAGGAGATGGAATGTCAGCTAGCTCATGGCTAACCGTTCATGCCCTGAATTCACAGTGTCCTTCTCGGGTGTTAATAAAACGTGTCCAATGTGAGAGGGTGATTACACCACCCCCGACCCCACATGCCTCTTTTAAACACTGCTTCAACTTACTGAACAATGGCTTCCCTATGCACTTGAAGATGCTGCGCACTTGGAAATACATCAGCAGTTACACAAACAATCTGTGCAAATTGTTCAAGGCATGAAAATCTCTGAACAAGTAACAGGAAAGCAACAAATCTGCTGAAACATAAAGGGAGCAGTTCCAGCTTACTGCAGCTGAACTAACTTTGGGACACATCCTGGTCTTATCACAAGCAAAATTCCCTCTGAGGATAAAGCAGGGAAAGAAAGTAGTTTGGGGTTAGGGCTGAGAAAGGCTGTTGGAATTGTGCTGCAGAGGTTTGAAGAACAAAAAACAAAGATGTGCCAACTACCCTGACAGAAGTATCAGATGTAATGTTATCCCTTTTGCCCAAGAGAAGCTTGTTAGTTAACTTTCTGTGGCTATTAAACTTCTCAGCAGATGATGGGGAAATGGCCCTAGCTGAAGCAAATCTGTCTTGGAGGTTTTAAATGTGGATTAAAATGTTTAGAATCTGGATCAGCCTTGTCCTTTTGTTTCCTGTAATTATTCCTCAGCCCCCCTATTCCCAGGTGTACGACCCTGGGATTTTGAACTTTTTGACCCTACTTACACAGTCTTCGCAGTTCATGCGGCAAACAGATGGGAGCCAGTACTGAAATCACACTGACAGAAGCGCATGGCTCAAGTGTCTTCAGGACAACATAAACTGAAGTGTGTGCACCTGTGTATGTGAGTAGAAGTTAGTCTGCCCATCATAGAAGTGGTGAAATGCTTTAAAGGAAGCGTCACTGCTCTGGGCATCCGCTCAGGACAACGTGAACACGACTACTTCCATGCCAGGCCTGCAGACAAGAGTGATTTACGTACCAAGTCTTGGAGGTTTTACATTTGTCTGTCTGCTCTCAAGTCAGACGAGGTGATTTTAGGAGGTGCAAAAGCGACTTGTGAAAGCGTAAGCGGCACAGCGACACCAGCAGACTGTCAGTGGGTCAAAAACGGATGTGCACGCCGGTGCCTTATCCTAGGGCTCTCGGCCATCCCTCCAAAATGCATCAGGATTATCCAGGCAACGTGCCTTAAGCCAGTGGAGAAATGTTTCCACGTTGAATGGCCCATGATAGCTTACAAGAACGTAGCAAGTCGCTTGATGCATGCACACAAACATAAATCACAAATGTGTACCCATTGCACTGAAGGGTCCAGATTGAGGTGGACTTCCTGAATAGCACCTGAATGCCACAAACCATCCCTTGGACCTCAGTGGAATGACTCGTAGTGCAAGTTGCTGTGTAACAGCACCGAGGAGGTCACAACCTGATCATGTGATCGCTACTGGCCTGACTCTGCTTTCATGGAGGCCGGTGGGATTTGCCATGGAGTGCAGTGGCAACAGGAGTCAGTCCTAATGCAGCAAGTGCAGAGATCTAGCGGTGGGTTAATAAGCACCTGATCATAACTGTGTGGATAGTTAAAGTTGAGACTAGCTTACTGTTCACCAGCTGGTGTTTCTGAGTGCTCTGGAGACCGCATCCTTACTCAGATTGTACCCGATGGAACACGATCCTCCTCTCCAAACCCAAGCACCCTCTACCCCTCCCAGGAGCATGAGTCCTGCTGTTTTTCTCCATCAATGGGCAGAATAAATTTTCTTCTGTGCACCAAGGCATGTGCAGAGGTGCACCACCCATAGAAACACACGCTGCCAACAGTGGATGGCTGTGGGTGCTCTGTTAATTCACTGGGTGACATCTGAATCTCTTGTGGGTGGCCACCCAAGCCCCCCCCTTACAGGGAATGCTGCCCGTGACCCTGTGGGCTTTGCAATGACTTCTGGGGGCTTTGCATCAGATTTCTTCTGCAACCGACCCACTGCTTCCATTTCGTTGGTTCAGGAGCTGCTGGCATGAGCTCATCAGTACAACCAGCAGCAGAATGAAGTCTCACATCAGGGCTGGAACCCCGGAAAAAAATCATCATCTTTATCATGTTAGAGCTGAGGGGACCACCTTCGAAAACTCACTCAGCCAAACTTCAGTCACCTGTCTCCTACATTATATGGTCTATAAACATATAAAATAGCTCACTCCCAATTTCTGTGCAGTATTGTATTTGCTTGTATTCACCTCCCACATACTATTTTATTCAGACATAATTAGCCTCACATAAGAACTGCTGCAATGGGTGAAGTTTATTTGAACATATGGTTGGCTCAGCATAAGAAAAACATGTAAAATACATTTAAAACCTGTTATTCTTGCCTAATAGTTCTTATAATTTTTCTTTTGCCCAATATATACATTCCAAATGTAGGGGGTAGGTAAAAAAAATATTTTATCAGTCATATGGTTACTTGCTAAGTGAAAAAGTACTATATTACCTTTGCATTAGTCCAAATATAGCTGGACCTGTTGTAATTTTCAATATGAGAAGGGTAATTTGTGGTTTTGTAAATTCTGTTCACAACATCACCATTCTTACATGGTAACAGCTGTCAGAGGAAGATACGGCTTACTACAGCCAGGGACTTTTAAGCCAGAGATGGAATGTCCATTGAACTGACGAAGAATGTAAAATATAGCTAAATTTTTTCAGTTTGGAAAAGGCCCAGATAATACCCTATTCTGATTAGTCACTAAGCTCACAATTCAGTGAGGCACTTAAGCACCTGATTAACTTTAAGCATGAAAGTAATTTCATGTAAGCTATACACCTGATTCAATACTCTGCTGACTGAGCCACAAGTAATTGGCAACCATTTGGAAAAAATCTCTCCTCTTTTTTTTTTTTTTAAATAGAATCGGAAGGGACCTCATTGAGTCCAGTCCCCTGCGCTCACAGCAGGACATATCACCGTCCCTGGCACATTTTTTTTTCTCCAATCTCATCTGCCTCAGAACCTTGAAAGGCCCCCTCAATGACTGAGCTCACAACCCTGGGTTTACAAGGCCAATTCACTAACCACTGAGCTATCCCTCCTACCACTGCTAAAGAAATGTCCTGTAAGCAGCACCTTTCCTCCAGTGTTGTAATCGCATTCACATACACACTTCCTAGGAGGCAGCACCTATAAAGACGACACTTCACCTTTCAAGTCTGGGGTGATGTGATCACAAATTATCAACCTGATCAGAACTGCTGCACACACATGTGCTACAGAAAATTATATTTTCCCGAACTGCCTTCTGGCAGCTAATTACTATCCCCAAAGCATTTGACATGATATTAGACAGAATAAATAGACTTGCTAGTTGCATTGCCATCCACCCATAAAAATTATGCTTGCAAATTCTGTGTAGCTACAAAAAATATTTCCCCATTCCGGCCAATGGCAGAATAAACACCACTTTAAACAATGGACTTGTCCATGTGCTTGCAATGCATTTTGTTTTGTTTTTTGAGATCCTTGCCACATTTGGACAGCATGGGCTTATGAGGGTCTCACATTTATCACGTTCAGTTGCTCAGTAAGGTGCCATTAAAAGAGTCCCTGTTACATAGAATTGTCAGCTGTGTGCCATCAATAGCCCTGAAAAGACACAGGAAAAATGGTCTTATGGTTAACCCACTGAACCAGGATGTGGGAGATCTGCATTCAGTTCCCTACTCCATCACAGGTTTCTTGAGTAACCCTGGGCAAATCTCCATTTCTCTGTGCCGTACTTCCCCATCTGTAAAATGGGGATAATACTTCTTGGTCTCAAAGGGTATTGAGAGATCTTGAAACACAGTTCACTGCTGTAACATCTGAATGTCATACAAAACACTACTGCACCACCTGTTCCCAATACCCAGATGAAGTATGAAATTCTTCCTCATTACCAGCGCTACCTACTGTTGGAAAAAATCCCTAGCTGCAAGGGGCTGATCAGGTAGGTAGGCATCCTTCAGTCTGCATAGACTGTGGATCGCGCCCTTTAAAGTTTCAATTGAGGACTTCATTTACAGCATCTATTGTGACTATGAAGACCCACACGAGAGTGACAGTCCTTGCTGCATCTCTTGCAGATGTAGTGGGTGCCTGGCAAGTCCTTATTGTGCTTTCTGTGCGCTTGCTTCTCCTCTGCTAGCTGTCTGATCTTCATCTCGCCCTTCTGAAGGCCCTTGTGTAACCCCTGCCTCCATCTGCTGCGGTCGTCTGCTAGTTCTTCCCAGTTGTCCAGCTCGACGTCTACCTCTCTGAGGTCTCTCTTGCAGACATCTTTGTAGCGCAACTGGGGGCGTCCGGGAGGTCTTTTGCCAGAGGCTAGCTCACCATACAGGATGTCTTTTGGAATCCTTCCATCATTCATCCTGTGGACGTGGCCAAGCCAGCGGAGCCAACGCTGCCTGAGGAGGGTGTGCATGGTTGGGATTCCAGCTTGCTCGAGGACGGCGGTGTTGGTCACTCTGTCCTTCCATGATATTCCAAGGATGTGCCTGAGGCAGCGCAAGTGGAAGACGTTCAGCCTCTTTTCCTGGCAGGCATACAGGGTCCAAGTCTCGCTGCCATAAAGGAGGGTGCTGAGGATGCAGGCTCTGTAGACTTGCATTTTGGTGTGAGCGTACAGCTTGTTGTTATTCCACACTCTCTTGCTGAGTCTGGACAGAGTTGTGGCTGCTTTTCCAATCCTCCTATTTAGCTCAGTGTCCAACGACAGGGTGTAAGTGATGGTGGACCCGAGGTAAATGAACTCGTGGACGACCTCTAACCTATAGTTGTCAGTGCTGATTGATGGGGATTCAGCAACATCCTGACCGAGTACGTTTGTCTTCTTTAGGCTGATGGTAAGCCCAAAGTCCTTGCATGCTTTGGAGAACTGATCCAGTAGTTTTTGAAGCTGGTCTTCTGTGTGAGACACTACAGCAGCATCGTCTGCGAACAGCATGTCTCTGATGAGGACTTCTTGCCCCTTAGACTTAGCTTTCAGCCTTGCAAGGTTAAACAGTTTCCCATCAGATCTTGTGTGCAGCAAGATGCCCTCTGTTGAAGATCCAAAGGCATGCTTCAGGAGGAGTGCGAAGAAGATCCTGAACAATGTCGGAGCAAGCACGCATCCTTGTTTGACGCCGCTCCTGATTCTGAAAGCATCCGATAATGTGCTATCACATTGGATGGTTCCTCTCATGTCTTCGTGGAACGACTGGATCATCTTGAGTAACCGTGGAGGACAGCCTATCTTGTGGAGCAGTTTGAACAGACCATCCCTGCTGGCCAAGTCAAAGGCCTTGGTCAGGTCGATGAAGGCTATGTAGAGTGGCTTTCTCTGCTCCCTGCACTTCTCCTGCAGCTGCCTTGATCATGCATAATTTATCATATCCAACAGAGCTGCCCATATAAGCCTTCTAAATGTTTCTTACTTTTCAGGCTGTCAGGAAGCAATCTTTATTTGGACTCTTCTCATGTTAAAGACCCATGGTACATTTTTTAAAATATCAACTTTTGTTTCCTGACAGATAAAAAAGAAAACAAATCACTCTTATACGTATATGTGAAACAGTGACTGAACTAAAGATTCAGACGCTATTAAATACATTTCCCTCTGCATCTGAAGGCAGGTTTACACTAGACCTCAAAGTCAGTCTTTGATACACAATTCCTGCTACGGTAACTGTATAGCTGGAATAGACGTATCTATGATCGATGTATCTGGTTGTCCTGGCTGAGGGAGGTAGAAACTCTCCCATTGACCTCCCTGACTCATTTTGTTAATGAGAAGTACAGGGGTCAACTGTCCCCACTAGGCACACGAAACTGAATGCTGGAGGATCAACCTTGAGCAGGTCAATCCCCCAATAAGTATAGATGTACCCTCAGGTTCCAGCCCGGGATTTAAATATTCAGGTTATGGGATGAATTTTCAGACAAATTTTACAGGCAGTAAGCACATTCTAAAAATGGATTAAAACAATTGATTCCATGTGCCAATCTCTGTCTTCCCAGTAACCTTATTGATCCAAAGATACGATGACTAGTTAAATTTATTTAACTCTGCCAGCTCACTGCCTGAAGAAAGTGAGCTAAGAGGTCAAGACAAAAACATTTCCCAATGTTAGAGGTTTCTGTTAAGACTCATCAGAAAACAGATGGGAGAACTAGCTGGAAACATGAAATCAGATGACACTTGAGTCTCCTGCCTCACGCATGCGCCGCATACCTTTGTGCATTATTTACATTCTGAGCCACATCCTGTTTTGATCTAGTCATCATGCTACTTAACTGCTGTTTGCAAATTTGGCAAGTTGTAAGGCTGAGCTATCCAAACCCTGAAACCTGTGCTCACGCTCCACCATATGGGTAGTGCCTTTGAAGTCACCTTGGCAACTCCCGCGCTTAATGCTGTGTGGACCCTTCATTTTTGTGTGTCTTGCAGCCTACAAATTGGGAGGCCAGACACCAGTTCTGTAAGGTGCTGCTCACCCCCACCTTAAGAAGGATGCTGAGTTTCTTTCAGGAACCAAGCTGGTAAAGATATTTAAAACTGTGCTCGTTTAGTGCTCCGATCAGTCCCATTAAGTTATACTTACACGGCTACACACAATGCAGTGCCAGAACAGTCAAATATACGTTCTTGGTGCATAATAGGTTTGATCTGGTTTAGGTAGGGTATCCATGTGGAAACAGGAATGCCACAGTACAAGGAGCAGAGCTCAAAAGAAAGTCAGCACTGCTCACCACCAATGACTGCACATTAAGGGGAGGGGTCTCTTCTCATGCAGTGCTATTTGTATCATCCAGATATACCCTAGTCTCATGGGATGCTCTGAAAATTGATCCCATGCCAGCTCTGGGTTGTCATTTTTGTGACCCAGCTCTTGTTTTTTTATAGAAAGAAGAATCATGCCTTTCTGCATCCAGTGAATCACACTCCTTATAATTAGGGTTGCTGGTTTCTATGGCAACAAGGAGCCAGCTCTGTTTTATGTGAAATACGAACATAAAATAAAAGAATAGGAACGCTACCGCCATCGGTGTGGTCTGGGCTTTGAAAGGCAATTGAAGAGGTTTCATTGCTTGTTCAGTGCAGACAGGCAGTATTTAAGTCATACACAGCCTGTCTCTGGGACCATGGTGCTCAAAAATTCCAGCCAAACTGTTCTTGGTGGTATTTTTTTAATCACCATTGTAGTTGGTGTTCCTCCAGCTTCCACTTCCCTCTGCAGTTGTCTATATGAGCCTTTAGCGAGCCAACTGCCCCCCTCTGACAAGAAGGCATTAAAGCAGGCTGGTGGGAGCCTGTGTAACCACCGACAGGCAGACTCAAACTTGGGACTGTAGGACCTTAATGCAGCAGCCTCTACAGTTTGAACTAAAAGCAAGTGGGCTCACAGCTCAGGCTGTAGAAGAAAAGCATTCTTTCTCTGTGGAAGTGGTTTAACTGTGATGCAGTTCCAGACAGTAGAAACATCAAGACTATGTCTACACTAGCACTCCTCCCTTTTGAAAGGGGGATGCTAATGAGACACTTCAGGATATGCTAATGAGGCACTGCAATGCCATTAGCATAATGGCAGCCGCGGCACTTCGAAAGTGCCGCTTTCGATCGATCGCGGCTTGTCTACACTGGGTCCTTTTCGAAAGGATCCTGCACACTTCGAAATCTCCTTATTCCTATAAGCAAATAGGAATAAGGGGATTTCAAAGTGTGCAGGGTCCTTTCGAAAAGGACCCCGTGCAGACAAGCCGCATGCGATTGAAAGCGGCACTTTCAAAGAGCTGCGGCTGCCATTATTCTAATGAGATGCTGCACATTCATTGCAGTGTCTCATTAGCATATCCTGAAGTGTCTCATTAGCATCCCCCTTTCGAAAGGAGAGTGCTAGTGTAGACGCAGCCCAAGAGCGAGAATGACAATGGGTGATATATTGGCCAGAAGAGGGTACCCCACTGAGGACCAGAGATAATTCCCAGCATGACCACCATGGTGGCAGGTTGACCCTGCTACTGCTCTATGATACATCACACACACCACTCTTGGAAAGTGAAAAAAAATGTGTCATGGGAATTCCCAGTCATGGAAGTTGGGGAGCCAGGCCCATGGAGAGAATGGGGATATGAGGAAACAACAACTCATGAGAAATTTCCAGAGTGAAATACTGTCATTTTGGACACCAATTTCTGACAAAATTACATTGTACAAGGAAAGCAGAAGCTTTTCAGTGAAAAGAAACCTCCACTAATTTAGCTGAAAACCCAACTTTCAATTAAAAGACAATTGTGGCAGAAAATTTTCAACGAACTCTACTTGTGAGTCACCACAGTTTTTCCAGGAACAATTTTTGGCAGTTTTTCTTCTCCATCTGGAAACACAACAAGGTTGTTTATTTTTTCTTTTTCTTTTTCTTAAAGCCATCGATCACAATGTCTTGAGAGCTGGGTACAGGAACGTGGGTTAGGTCGAATTGGAGAAGTCACATACCTGACCTAAATTTACAAGACTAGCAATTTAGCATGTTCATGTGTTTGAGGGGCCAATTTGAGGCACTTTAAAGAAGCCTTTATTTTCAAAGGTGGGGCCCCTCCCTTTTCAGGAGCCTCCGGGGGCACCAAAACCACAAGTTACTTTTGAAAATGTAGTTCAGGTTAACTAATGTTAATAAACTTAACAGTAACAAATCACCGGGACCAGATGGCATTCACCGAAGAGTTCTGAAAGAACTCAAATGTGAAATTGTGGAACTATGAACTGTGATTTGAAACTTATCCTTTAAATCAGTTTCTGTACCTACTGAATGAAAGATAGCTAATGTGATCCCAATATTTACAAAGGGTTGTAGAGGTGATCCTGGTAATTACAGAAGAGTCAGTCTAACATCAGTACTGGTCAAATTAGTTGAAACTATAGTAAAGAATAAAATTGTCAGAAAAATAGATTAACTAATTTGTTGGAGAAAAGTCAACATGGTTTCTGTAAAAGGAAGTCATGCCTTACTAATTTACTAGAGTTCTTTGAGGGGGTCAATAAGCATGTGGACAAGGGGGAGCCAGTAAATGTAGCGTACATAGATTTCCAGAAAGCCTTTAACAAAATTCCTCACCAAAGACTCTTAAATAAATTTATTTGTCATGGGATAAGAGGGAAGGTCCTCTTGTGGATTGATAACTGATTAATAGATGGGAAACAAAGGGTAGGAATAAATGGTAAGTGATCAAAATGGAGAGTGGTTACTAGTGATGTCCCCCAGGGGTCCGTATTGGGACCAATCCTATTCAACCTATTCATAAATGATCTAGAAAAAGGAGTAAACAGTGAGGTAGCAAAATTTGCAGATGATACTAAACTGCTAAGGATAGTTAAGAACAAAGAAAACACTGAATAACTTCAAAAAGATCTCACAAAACAAAGTGATTGGGCAACGAAATGGCAAATAAAATCTAATATTGATAAATGCAAAGTAATACACATTGGAAAAAATAATCCCAACTATACACACGAACGTATGGGGACTAATTTAAGTTATAACTACTCAACAGAGAGATCTAGGAGTCATTGTGGATAGTTCTCTGAAAACATCCACTCAGTAAGCAGCAACATTCAAAAAAATTAATAGAATTTTAGGAAGTATTAAAAAAAGCAATATAGAATAAGACAGAATATCTTATTGCCACTATATAAATCCATGGTACACTCATCCCTCGCTTTATGAGCACAATTGGTTCCCAACTTTCTGCTTGTAGGCAGAAACTCATAAGAGGGACACTAAATTCCTATTAAATTACATGTAAAAGCCTCTGATTAGTTCCTAGGGCTCCCAACTCAAGAAAGGAGTGGCAGCAGGTGGCGCTGCTTTTGAAAGGTGAGTGAACCTTGGGTTGGGGAGAGTTAAAGGCTGGGGGGAGTGTGGGGGTAGCGTGGGGCTGTGAGCGGGAGGGAGGGTTAAAATCTGGTGGTGGGTTAGGGGGGCGTTCAGGCTGCTGCGGTTTGGGGCCAGTGGGGGAGGGAGGGTCGGGCTGCGATGCTGGCGGGAGTCAGATGGCAGAAGGGGTCTGGCTGTCTGCCTGTGGGCCAGTAAGTGGGTCTGGCTGCCAAGGTTTGGGGCTCTGGGGCTGGCGGGGTCAGGCCATGGGGCCGCAGAGGTTACGGGGGTGTCTGGCCATGGGGGGGGGTACAGGTGGCGGGGGGGGTCTGGTCACAGGGCCACAGGGGATACAGGCGGCTGCAGTGGGGTCTGGCCGTGGGGGGTACAGGCAGCCGTGGGGGGGGTCTGGCTGCGGGGGTTACAGGTGGTAGGGGGGTGTCTGGGTGCGGGGCCGCAGGGGGTGTACAGGCGGTCGTGGGGAGTACAGCTGGCTGCGGGAGGGTCTGGCTGCAAGGGGTACAAGCAGCGGGGGGGAGTGTCTGGCTGCGGGGCCAGCAGGGGGTCAGGCTGCTGCAGGTTGCAGCTGGGGGGCTGGCGGGGGGGGCAGGCTAGGGGGGTTGGAGCGGGAGGGGGTAAGTCTCGTGTGAGCAGGGGAAGTTCATCCATAGAGTGAACTAAGGTAGGTAAGTGTGTCCCTCATTTAAGCGAGTACTTGTAAATGAAGTATTCGTTTAATGAGGGGTGAGTGTACATCCTCATCTTGAATAATCGGTACAGAGGTGGTCACCTCATCTCAAAAAAGATATCTTGGCATTAGAAAAGGTTCAGAAAAGGGCAACAAAAATGCTGAGGGGTTTGGAACGGGTGCTTTGTGGAAAAAAAAAATTGAAAGACTGGGACTTCCCAGCTTAGAAAAAAGGAGACTAAGGGGGAATATGACAGAGGTCTATAAAATCATAATAGGTGTGGAAAAAGTGAATAAGGTAAAGTTATTTGTTCCCATAAGAAGTCAGGGTCACCAAATGACATTAACGGGTAGCAGGGTAGCAGGTTTAAAATTAACAAAGGGAAGTTTTTGTACCGCACACGGTGAGCCTGTGGAACTCCTTGCCAGCAGGATTTTAACAGGGTTCAAAAAAGAACTAGATACATTCATGGAGGTGAGGTCCATCAATGGTTATTAGCTAGGATGGGTAGGAATGGTGTCCTTAGCCTCTGTTTGTCAGATGCTGGAAAGGGATGACAGGAAGGAATCACCTGACGATCACTTGTTCTGTTCACTCCCCTGGCGCATCTGGCTTTGGCCACTGTCAGAAGACAGGTACTGGGCTAGATGGACCTTCGGTTTGACCTAGTGTAGTTGTTCTTGTGTTCTTATTTTCCAGCCTGATCACTAACTTGAATTCTGGTGAACTAGAACACAAAGTAATTTCACAGTCAGACTTGAGCACCCATCCTAACAAATAGGTTTATTCCAAGCTAACCCTCTCAGTATTCCGCTTACCTAAGTGGAATGTACCTGTTGCAACAGTTTGCAATCCCACTCCCAATTATACACAGAAAAGGGTGCACAAAGGTCCAGTGATGAAGTGCCTCACTTCCATTCACCATGCTAAAATCATATTTTATACACTTACTGCTTTTAAAGAGTCTGGTTAGCTTTACTTTGCTATGACAGTTCTTAAATACAAGTTGTCCTTGCTGTTTGCACAGAACGCAGAGAAATGTTTTTTATTTGTGCTGAAGGATTCCTCTAACTTTTGAAGGACTCTTTTTTTTAAAACAGTGTTTTCATTACTTTTGCCTTTTCACTGTACCCAAGCTCGATGCCTTTTTCTGTCACCATGATAAATATCACAGTCTCTAACAATGATAAGAGTATGTGAATTGGTTTAAAACAGAAGTCAGGTAGTTTGGATGAGAAACACTAACAAGAAGGATAAGTTAAAGTAACTGATAGGTTCTGCGACTGGACACACATGCCAAATGTATGCATTGCCGACTGCCCTTCGGGCTCAGGCGACACGGTGAGGCTTTCCAGGGCTTGGCGTGACGGCTTGGGGCCAAGCAGAGTCACTGGGAGGGGCAGGGGGGTGGCACCTGGAGGAGGGGAGGGGAACATGTGGTGATGGGATCAATTGGTTTTGGACATCACTGTTATGGACTAACAGATTTTTTTGGAGCAGAATTTTAAATTTTACCAAGAAAGAGGAGGAAAATTAAGAAAGGGGAGGAGAATTCCTTAGTACGTTTTCAGGAGAAGCTATATTTTCTTCTTCCTAACAGTCAAAAGAAAAATTCACCTAGAACAAATGGGACTGCTGAACAGTTCTAGCTGTGCACTGGCAAAGCATGTAGGCAGACACAGCCCCGGCCCCAAGGTGCTTCTCTTCTAGATGAGACAGACAGGACAGTTCAGAGAAAGTATACACAGGGTGGCCATTAGGAGGCTTAAGAGATGTCTTGGAATAAAACAGAGGAGGCCCAAGCGAAGAAGATGCAAAAGGGGCATTTAGAAGGGATGGGCAGAGCGTAAGCAGCAAGAAGCAGAGGAGAAATAAGCACTGGGACGGAGACTGGATCAGAGGCCTGGAGAGAAGGACAGGAGGCTGGAATGGACAGAGCAGGTGATGGGGTTCACACAGGGGCCTCAGCTGGGTGGAGCAGTGGGAGAGGGGCACTTTTCAGCAGAGATCAGATGGCCAGGCCAGAGAGGAATCAGGTGAGATATGGGGGTCTGACAGGAAGCAACACTCTGTGCTTTGAGTCTGATCTAGATTTAAAGAACTCAGTTGCGCACTCGGAACACACATCCTACAATCAACACAGTCCATAAGTATCTAATGGGAAACAAATACTTAATAAGGGGCTCTTCAGTCTAGCAGAGAAGGACATTACATGAGCCAACAGATAGGGGCTGAAGTTAGCCAAATTCAGTCTGGAAAGAAGGCATTAATTTTGAATGGTGGGAGTAACTAACCACTGGAACAACTGACCGAGGGTGAGGGTCACGTCTCGATCACTGACCATTTTTAAATTACGATTGGTTGTATTTTAAAAAGCTCTAGGAATTATTTTTGAAAGTTCTCTGACCTTTATTATACAGGAGGTCAGATTAGATGATCACAATGCTCCCCTTCTGGCCTTGGAACCTATGACTGCATGGCACATCCAGGTGTCATTCAAAAACTAAAAAAAGCCTAATCTACAGCTTCAGCAGCTGAAATAAAGCTAATGAAGGTGTCCTGAAGCTACACTGGAGTGTGAGTGTATAGCAGGGAGAGGAAGAGTATAGTGAACATGGATTAGATAAATTCCGACTTAAATTCGACAGTCTATCCTAGTCAAGTCAAATGCTAATTCAGACAGATATGCTGCTAAGGAGAGGGTGGAAAGGCAATCACATTTAAGGCACTATATTAGAAATTATTGACAAAACCATCTCTCTCCTCCAAAAGGAGTGGAAAACAGTTTTCAGGACTGTAAGAAATTAACTTCAGTGACTTTAGTAAAGAAAAGAAAAAAAGAAGTTTGATTAACTTTTGGAATGCATGACATGAGACATCTGCTGCATGAAACAGGGAACACATCAAAAACTTATAGGTCTGGTGAATTAGGTGCCTGATGCAAAGCCAACTGAAGTGAAGAGAGTGTTTTTTAATTTTGGCTTTAGTAAGTATTGGATCAAGCCCTAGGTGAAAAACAACTACTCTGAATGAGAATGGATGTTGCATCTCTAAGCCAACATGCACAATGTTGGAAAAATTATACCCGTTAACCATTCATAAAGAGGCAAAGTTCCCCAAAAGACTTAACGTGTAATCCTTTTTTTCTGACACTCCCCTCCCATGGCTATCGGCCTTCCAAAACTAAAGCAGTGTCCAAAGTAAAAGAAAAAAACATCTTATTTTCCTTAGCAACAGCAGGGAGTAGGCTGTTTTAAAAAAATAAGCAACAAATCTCAAGCTAACACAGATGATTTCAATGGCAATAAATACAGTCCGTGGGCGTAATCAAAATCACTGAAACGCAAGTCACACTTTTCAGCCTGAATTATTTTAAAGCACCAGCAGAACTGCTAGTGATCACCAAAAGGAGAGAGAATGGAAACGGGGAGGGGAGCTGGGAGGAAGTTAGCAAGAGCTTGTTAGTATGAAATGATATTTTACATTCTTCTTAACCGAATCTCATCTCTTTATTGCTGCTGAGATGCTGGATATTTGTCTTCAACACTCAGCACTGTACGGTCTCAAATTTCAGCAACATATTTCTCTGCCTACACATTGCAAAGGTCAAGTACAGTCAAAATCTGTTAAATGCATAACCTTGGTGCACAGCAAACGTATTCTTTTCACAGCTCTATTCCTTTAACAGTTCATTTAAGAGAGCGGTGTTGCATTTTTCCATTTGGTGTTGGGAAAATGTTTTCTTTCACCTGGCTTGGAGCCCATTTCAACAGAGAGATTAAAAAAAGCCCTTCTCGTTTCCACGGGGTTCCGTCGGGCGGAAGCTGGACACATTTTTGCTTTAATTTGGTCCACTTCAGTCTTTTGTCAGGTATTTGTTTAGCAATCCTCTCCCCCTTTCTTCTGTGGATGATTTAACCCTTCACTGTTCAAAGGCCATGTTTACCAACGGTAACAGCAAGTGCAAGTCCCTCATGCTGCTTTTTTTTTTGGCTCCAAGTGTTAGTAATCTTAGGGTCTGATTCCCATCACAGTTAACTAGTTTCACTCCTCCAGAACTGCACTGATTGCCGTGGAGTTATTCTTGAGTGACACAAGCATACCTGAACAGAATTGGGGCTGGAATACTGACTAAATGGAAGCCAAGGGAAGTTTGCCATTGACTTTAATGGACTAGGGTTTCAGCCCAGAGCCCAGCTGTCTATGGGCCTTACCCAATTTGCATTAAAGTCACTGCGGCCGTGTCTACACTAGCCAAAAATTTCGAAATGGCCACACGCACGGCCATTTCGAAGTTTACTAATGAAGCGCTGAAATACATATTCAGCGCTTCATTAGCATGCGGGCGGCCGCAGCACTTCGAAATTGGCGCTGCTCGTCCAGACAGGGCTCCTTTTCGAAAGGACCCCGCCTAGTTCGAAGTCCCCTTATTCCCATCTGCTCATAGGAATAAGGGGACTTCGAAGTAGGCGGGGTCCTTTCGAAAAGGAGCCCCGTCTGGATGAGCCGCATTTGCATGGCCATTTCGAAGTTTTTGGCTAGTGTAGACACAGCCTGCAAGTCTTCCTGTTAGCTTCACTGGCAGTTGGCTTGAACCCTAAATCCATTCCCTGCCTTCTCCAGTTCCTGGTGCTCAGAGACATCTTGTGCTGCATCTCTCTGATTACAGTAAGGGTCTCAAAGGTGGCTCCTGCTTTTCTTTATTGTAACCCGTGCTCCTACTGGGTGTGGGTCACTGTCCCATGGCGTGGCACTTAGACCACTTACAGAGAGAAAGAATGAGTCTCCTCTACAGCCTTAGCTGCGAGCCGGCTGGCTTTTGACTCAAGCGGCAGAGCCTCCTGCACTAAGCTCCCAAGTCCCAGGTTCGGTTCTGCCTGTCCATGTGACACTGTCACTAACACCAAAACAGAACGCAGGGAGCTGTAAATAGAGCCTCCGTTTCGCTCTCTTGACTGACACACTCACGCAAGTCTAAATTCCCTTCCCCTCACCTTTGCTAAACCACATAACTGAGCAGTTTCTAACTAGCACTGTGCAAAGTTAAATACCACGGCATATGACACATCACAACACGGTCTGTCAAAACATGTAAATAATGATTTTTAAAACACGGCCATTCCCATAACCTGCATTGACGAAAAAGGCCCCAAGAACAGTCCAGAGTCTGCACCTTGTTTCATTCAACACAATGGAGTTTCGTGCACGTGAGGACATCTGGAATGGAGTCATTTGCAGGACTTGGTCTGCGAGCAGGAAACATGTTAGCAAATATGATCTGGACCCCTGCAAAGATCTTTGGAGAATTCCTTGTCCCTGAACAGCTGAAGATATTTAAGGGGCAAATGAAATGAAGAACACAAAAGAACACAACTTTAGGTCAGTTTTCCATTGTTTTTGCCCACAATATGCCCTTATCTTATTGTAAACTAAAATACAGATGAGAACTGTCCTGAATGCTGAAAGAGTTAGAAAAGGGAAACCAATTATCACCATCATCTCGTAATTATTTCACCAAGAAAATGATCTTTGATGTGCTGTACTATTGGAGCTGTGTGCAAGCCCCCATGCATTCTGGGGTAAGCGGAGTCAGTTCCATGGCACAGGTCCTGGCACTCTTGTGTGGCAGATGGGAAGTTCCTCAGTCTGTGAGCAGAAGCCTGGACATTAAAAAGCTGGAGAATTTTTATTAAATAAATAATGCAACCAGCACAAGCCCCTGCATTCATTGCTGTATTTTCTGCCTGCCGTGTGGGAAAGATTGTAGCACTGACCACGCACAGCTGCAGGAAAAGTTGTCAAGGGAAAACCAGAGGGTTTGGCAACAAAATAGGAGGACAGTGGAGGCTTCTGGCACCTGAGGATGCCTTTGGGACTGAAGGGTAAACCACAGTAGGGCAGATTACAATTCCTGGAGCTTTCGTGTCAGTTTCTCCACAGACTCAGGAAGACAACAAGATATGTAATTTATATCCAGTCCCTGAATTTGAAAAGTCTTCTAGGAAATATTAGGGATAAAAAATAGCTTTAGTTTTTAAATTAAAGTGGAAATTCTGGACTGCAGTTCCATAGCCAGGGAATCACAGGATACTCAGCCCCTCTGGCTGAAAGAGCCTGCAAAAACCTGGCCTGCCTGAAAACTTCTCCCCGTCTCATTCTTATAAGCGCCATTTGCCAGGTGCTTTTGTCTAAATAGCTGCCACCTTCAGGGAAAGTCCTTGACAGAAGCTTGGCACTAACACATGGATTAACTAAGGGCTGATTCACACCACATCTAGACAAGATTAATCTCTCTGAGGTCCCACGCTGCAAGACCACAATGGGTACCTTACGGCCATTATGTACATATATGTATATTTACTGCAGTGGAGCTGTGCTGATTTACACCAGCTGAAGATTGGATGCTTTTATAGTTATCCAAATTATGTATATACTTAAACCCCTAAACCTGAAGTAAATAGGTTGAAAGCTACAACCACACAAGACAGATTTGCTCCCAAGTCCTCATCATTTTCAATCCTCTCCCATATTTTTCCTACATTAAATGCACCCTTTCGGGGGATTAGGTGGCATATGATTATGTCTAGTCTTCTTTACGTCCATAGAACCTCGTTTCCAAACTTTCACCAACTTTAATTAAAAGCTAAGGTTCTACCAACTTGTGCTGAACTGAGAGTCCCAGCAAAAATCATTCTTTGAATCAAATTTACATCTCTAAAGCAGCCTTGTGTGCAAGCCCCTCGGGGCAACTGCACAAAATCAGCTTAAAGACAGATCAGCATGGACATCAAACTACTCATAATATTAAACGTGCAGAGACCCGCAGACTCCTGAGCTTTCTACATTCAGAGAAAAGGGGAAAAATAGTATCGGAGGGAAAAACAAACAAACAATAAAAACACTCAAAAAGTAGCAATTTGTAAAGCAAGAATGTTAGTCAAACTCAATCAGCTGCAGATGTATGCAGAGAACCACCGACTATCACAATGAAGAAACGTTAAGGATTTGCTTTAAAATGACACGCATGGAAATCCAGAGCTAAAGCTCAGTTCACTTCCACCCCGCTGTCTTAAAGTAGCGCAATACATAAGAGTTATAGATCCCCTCAAGATACCACTGTAACTCCCATTAAAGTTAATGGGACTGAAGTGGGCACAGTACAATATGGATACAGATAATTGTATGCAAGATCATACTGCTACAGAAAGTCCTGCACTAACTAGGCAATAGAGAACGAGTTAAGAATGAATAATCAGTCAGAGCCAAAATGTAAACATCTCCAAAAGTGATGTTGGGGATCTGCTGGTATTGTAAGTTCAATGTGATTTATTTTAAATGGGAGCTGATAAAACAAAGCAAAACAAAACAAAATAAAACAAAACACATCAGGTCATGTCCCTGTTACCGATGTGTTTCAGCCTACATGACTTTTTGCAGCTGAGCTACAATGGCTTATTACAGACATACCAAGAGAAATTTAATTGGCACCAGTGACTGCAACCATAAGCCTAATATTATATTTCCTATAAACCATGTGTGAGGAATGGCCATCACAAACTCTGCCCAGTACTATATTTTAGAGGCTGAACAATGCCAACACTTTGACTGTGAACCCCTTCAAAATTCTGGGATGAGGTTCTGGATTTGAATTATGGGTTTGCACCTGAGCATCTTTGGTTCTGGTTCCAATCTGGATCTGAAGTTGGAAGGATCAGCAACAAAAGAGCAGTGGTTTCTCTTGCACCCCCATAAAAAAGAGGGATACTAATGAGCCATTTGGTTTTGGGAAGGGGCTTTCGAAATGCGGGGGGTCCTTTCGAAAGGCCCTCATCTACACTGGTGGCGTGCGTTTCGAAAACAGCACTTTTGAAATGTGTGCTGCTGCGATTACGCTAATGAGGTGTTGCATACGCATGGCAGCACCTCATTAGCATCTGCTGAAGTGGCTCGTTAGCATCCCCCTTTCGAAGGGAGGTGCTAGTGTAGCCACGGCCAAGGTATCAGAAGGACCAAGGGAACAAATTTTACTGCATGGGAGTGCTGGGAGCCACTGAGCCAAACTGTATCTAAAGGAATCTGCTTCAAACCAGGGTGTGGCAGCAATCCTTGCAGCCTGAGAGTACGTCTTCACAACATGGAAGATCGACCCCGTTACAGTCGATCTTCTGGAGCTCGATTTAGCGTGCCTAGTAAGGATATGCTAAATCAAAATTGCAGGACATCTGAATCAGTGCCGGTACTCCTGCTCCTCATTAGGTGTAAGGGAAGTCCTCCTTATTGGAGGTGGCACAGAAATCCAAATTAAGGTGCATTGACTCCAGCTACATAATTAACGTAGCTGGAAGTGTGCGCTTTAATTCAGCCTTCCCCTGTAGTGTAAAACTGCCCTTAGTTCCAGCATCTATGGCAGGTATCAGGTACCAAATTCAAGACCAATCTGTAGCCTGAGCCTTTCCTCTGCAGTCCATCAAAATAAAGCCAAAACAACTTGTTAGAAGAATGCTTAGGATGTAAGGTTATGGCTTCAAAAGTCTGCTGAAATCTAGATTAGGATTGCACATTCTCTTCATTCATTGTGACCATTCTTAGCTGAGTGTCTTGAGTGAAATTCACAGATGCAAAGAAAGGACAGCACAGAGCCATTTATGGTAGCCATGTGGCTAACATATAGCCTCATGCAATGCAATGTGCCTCAGTGTATCCTGCCAGCCATCCTTTCTAACTAGTTGGAAGGAACAACCTAGTGCTGGTCTTTCACTGTTGTCCAAGTGGGAACAGACTGGAAAGGACCTCGTGACTCATTATCCTCACCCTTTTGCCCTTAGAACTGTTCTCTTCTTCAAGAGTTTAAGAATGTTCTTTGTATTATGGAAGAATTTGTTATAGGAGGAGTTATTTTAATCTTAGTATATTTTGTACTAGATCTGTTCTTATGAAAGTGACTGTAATTTTTTGTGAGGCAATTATGAACTTCTTGTTTATGTGAATGAAAAACGAGTGTTTGAAAGGAAATTAGCCTGCAGGCTAGCCCAGCATCCAGATGGTCAGAGGTGGGGCCACAGACTCAGGGGCACAAAGGAACTATCGAATGTGTTCACAGTATTCAGTGGTGAGTGAGAGACAGTTTGGCGACCCTGAAGTTAGAAGCACACACTCCCAATGTGTGAAGATAACACATCTGTCAAAAACAGGGTGGGGAAACACCCAAAAAAGTCATCAGCAGACTGATGTTAAACAATGAAAACTATCTTCAGATAAACCTATGTTGCAAAGCGATTGATTACAACATGATGCAGCAAAATCTACAGATTTGCCTGAGAAGAGATTCCTATAAAAGACAGGGTGTGTTGCACGGTTCTTTGGGTTCTGTCCTGACAAGATCCAGAACATCAGCATGGACCACTCAAGTCCCAGTTCCTGACCCACATTCAGTCTAGCGGGCCACTAGGTTGATGTGAGCAACAGACTGTTAACTACAACATTGATAGACTGTGTGTGAGTGTGAATGGATGCATTGCGTGTGAGTGTGAATGGATGCATATGCTTTTTACTTCGTATTCTCTATAAACATGGTTTATAGCCCTTCTCCCTAAAAAGATACTGTGTGCTTCTTATAAGGACAACATACAGAACAGACTTGTCTCACTGAAGTCCTTACAATAGGGCTTTGGCAGGATTTAAGTCGTGCCTGGTGTTTGGATTTGCCCTCTGTGCACAGGTGAATTTCACCCTTTGGTTAAAAATGTATTGTGCTTACACTGTCCTCAAAATTTTGGAGTTTTATGGGTCAATCAAATCAAAACTTGTTTTCTCTGGAATGCACCAAGGCACTTCCATGAAGGACAATTTCCATGTCAAACTTCAGCTCTCTAATCCCCACACACTGCTGCTGAAGAGCTTTCCAACAGTGAGATCCTTTTTAAGAAATCATGGAGAGTTTTAAAAATCCTTGTTGTACTCCAAAACACTCAAACTCTCCAAAAACACATCACCTTCTGGCCAAGATCAAGGATAAAATCCAGGTCCCATTTAGATCAGTGGCAAAACTCTTCCATGGGGGCCAGATTGCCTCGCCAGCCTGGATTAGTTCAGAACAAAAAGGGTAAGAGTGTAAAAAATTATCTTGCGTGACTAAAAAGAAGAGTCAGAACAAAACCCGCAAGGTAACGGTTGCCAGCATCCCAATAAACTGTACACTATATGTTCCTTCGTTTAGGGCAGAGGTCTGCAACCGAAATAGCGAAAAGAGACACTTTTTCAAATTCAGTTACAAAATCAATACTTCAAGAGCCACAATGTATGAGAGTACGAGAGAGTCCTTAATAAATAACATCAAACCATACTTTTTGTCACCCCTATTTTAAGAACAGTGCACACACAATGGTTTGTACCCCCATCCCCAGGCTTTGCCCACCTCAGTCCCCAAATCTGCCCCCGATCCTCAAGCTTTACCTTATCCCACGAGCCCACTCCCCCAGCCCCAGGCTTAACCCCTCTCAGTCCCAAACCTGCTCCCCCATCCCCAGGCTTAACCCCTCTCAGTCCCAAACCTGCTCCCCCAGCCCCAGGTTTAATCTCTCTCAGCCCCAAACCACCCCCCATCCCCAGGCTTAACCCCTCTCAGCCCCACACCTGCCCCGCCATCTCTAGGCTTTACCTGCCTCAGCCCCCAAATCTGACCCCCACATCCTGAGGATTAACCTGCCTCAGCCAATGAGCTCCTGCAGCTAGGTGCACTGTCGCTGCTCCTCTGCGGCTGCCACCTTCCCCCGCTTACACTTCCCCTCCACCTCCTTCTCCAGGGGACTGCACAGCTTCAGCAGGGCAGACCCGGCCACCCCTCCTCAGATCACCTGCTCACTTGCCCCACCGGCACTGCGGGGGGCTCCCTGCCCTGATGTGCTGAAACAATGAAACTAAATTTAATTGGTTTGGTGGCTGGATCCCTCCTGCCGCCCTACCAGTCATTAAACCAATTATTTCAGTCCATTATTTCAGTCGCGGCAGGGCAAAGAGCCACAAGAGGAGTCAGCAGCCGCAGTGCCCAGAGCCGCATGTGACCCATAAAGAGCCGCAGGTTGCAGACCCCGGGGTTCGGGGATCCATTATGTTCCAACACACCTATGAACAGTCTGACTCTCTCGACCCCCCCACCAGCAGCAAAAGAAGAAGAACTCCATGTGGACTCCCCCTGACGGTTGTAGTGAAAGTCTGGATTTCTAAGTACAGTGCTTTCGCAACCGTGCTCAGGCTGACATTATAAGCAAACAATGCCAAATGAGACACAATCTCAACCATGCTGAACGCTATGCTGTCCAGCATCTCAAAAATAACCCAGACATTATAATCAAACCAGCTGACAAAGGGGGTGCTGTTGTCATCATGAATAAGTCAGACTACGAACAGGAGGCAGCCAGACAACTTTCCAACACCACATTTTACAGACCTCTCTCCTCTGATCCCACTTTGGAATTCCAAAAGAAATTACAACAACTATTCAAGGAACTCCCTGCTGCTACTCGTGACCTTATTTACTCAGACACACCATCTGAGCCCCAACCTGGATTATTCTATTTACTTCCCAAAATCCACAAATCTGGGAACCCCGGATGCCCTATCATTTCAGGTATTGGCACCCTTACCACTGGACTATCCAGTTAGGTGGACTCCTTCCTCAAACGCTATGGCACCAACACTCCCAGCTATCTCTGAGATACCACTGACTTCCTGAGGAAATTACAAAACATCGGAAAAGTTCCTGACAACACCATCCTTGCCACCATGGATGTAGAGGCTCTGTACACTAATATTCCACATGAAGATGGATTACAAGCAATCAGGAATACCATCTCTGATGGCACCACAGCCAATCGGGTGTCTGACCTCTGTAACTTTGTTCTCAGCCACAATTACTTCCGATTTGGAGACAATTTATACCTCCAGATTAGTGGAACTGTTATGTGCACCCACACGGCCCCACAATATGCTAATATATTTATGGCTGACCTGGAACAACGATTCCTCAGCTCTCGTCCCCTATTACCCCTCCTCTACTTAAGATACATTGATGACATCTTTATGATTTGGACCCATGGTATAGAGACTCTGGAAGAATTCCACAGAGACTTTAACAACCTGCAGCCCACCATCAACTTATGCCTCGATTACTCCATGCGAGAGATACATTTCCTTGACACTACAGTACAAATCAAGGATGGCTTGATTGGTACTACGCTCTACCAGAAACCCACTGATCACTATACTTACCTACACGCTTCTAGCTTCCATCCTGCACACATAACTAGATCCATTGTTTACAGTCAAGCCCTTAGGTACAATCGCATTTGCTCTGATCCTACTGACAGAGACCAAAAACTACAGGATCTCTATCAAATATTCATAAACCCGAATTACCCACCAGGAGAAATAAAAAAAACAAATCAACAGGGCCAGACAAATACCCAGAGACCAGCCACTCCAAGATAGGCCCAAAAAAGCCAAGAACAGAACACCACTGGTCATTACCTACAGCCCCCAACTCAAACCACTGCAACGCATTATTATAGACCTACAACCTATCCTTACTCAGGATGCCACACTCCAGAAGGCCCTAGGTGACAGGCCTGTTCTCTCCGACAGATAACCTCCCAACCTTATGAGGATTCTCACCCACAACCACAGTCTATACAGCGGGAGCTCTTCCTTGCAACAAAGCCCACTGCCAGCTTTGTCCACATATCTGTTCTGGAGATACCATCACTGCACCTAACCAGGTTATTCACAGAATCACGGGCACATTCTCATGTTCCTCAACTAACATTATATATGCCATCATGTGCCAACAATGCCCAGATGCTTTGTATATTGGACAGACTTCAAACTCTCTCCGACAAAAAATTAATGGGCACAAAACAGACATAAGAACACTCCCGATTCACAAACCGGTCAGTCAACATTTTAATGGAGTGGGACATTCTGTTAATATCTTAAAAGTTTGTGTTTTAATGAAGAGGAATTTTCACAACAGTCTGCAAAGAGAACAACAAGAAGTTTTGTGGCACCTTACAGACTAACAGATATTTTGGAGCATAAGCTTTCGTGGGGAAAGATCCGCTTCATCAGATGCATGAGTGTGGGGGTGGTTTCAGAGCTGTTGATACTGGGCCATTTCCACCTTTCTGAATAGACCTTGTCAGCTCTGGCCCTCCCTCTTACTGGGACCCCACTCTTTATATACCCCTCTGAAACCAACCCCCTACTCATGCATCTGATGAAGCAGGTCTTTGCCCACAAAAGCTTATGTTCCAAAATATCTGTTAGTCTATAAAGTGCCACAAGACTTCTTGTTGTTCTCGAAGCTATAGACTAACACAGCTACCTCCCTGATACTTGTCAGTCTGCAAAGAGAGGCTTCTGAACTCTCTTGTATATTCAAATTTGACACATTAACACGTGGTTTGAACCGAGATGTGAATTTTCTGGGTCATTATAGGGGCTCTTTTGCATACTTGGCTTAATCTAACTCTTACTCGCCCCCCCCTCACCCCTCTACTCTCTGATTTGCTCACCTTGATAATTTTTTTCTGATTTGTCAACCTTGATTACTTTTTTGGTTCTCTGTGCCTTAAATATTGAGTCTGTTCTGGTATGGCTATGGTCTGAAGAAGTGGGTCTGTCCCATGAAAGCTCACCACCTAATAAATTATTTTGTTAATCTTTCAAGTGCTACTTGACTGCTTTTTTGTTTTGATAGTGTGGCATTTCCTTTACCCTGTCACTGAGACATTGGGGTGCTGAAGATGTGAATTTGGTACACAGAGAGGAAGCTAATGTGCTCTTGCTACATATGAAGTACACTCAGCAGCACTTGACTGATAAATGCTGAGAGGTTTTTTAACTTTTGTGTGCCTTACATAAGGGTCCTTTATATGAGTATCATTAAACAATAATCTTGCATGGAGGTCCACACACTAACGTAAGAAAATATTTTAACTGCATATTTAAGTATTTTCACTTCTATTGATATTGGCAAAAGTGAGCTTTTAAACTAGAAGGTCTTCACAACAACGCAGGGCTGCCATTAGCACAATCATTCTAACGATGTGTCGATAAACACACATTAACACTCATGGCTCCTATGAAACCATTATAAAATCCTAACCTCACGATTGGTCAGTATTGTGAAGCACTCTTATTTTGTTAAGTGTGGTGTTTCATGAAGCTCTTACAACGGTGGGAGGTCCTGAATGACAGGAGAGGAGACAACCAGAGACTGTATTTGTACCACACTTAGCACAGTGGGAACATGGTTGATGAGTGGGGCTTCTACACACGACTACAATATAATAGCATCTTCTAGGGTAAGGAACTGTACCGCAGAAGTATACAAACAAAACTACAGAGGATACTGACTGCATATACAGATGTATCTTTCTACACAGCTTTGGATTTCTCCAATCTATGCCATTCCTAGGATAATACTGTGGTACATAGTAGTAGAGATCAGTGCCTAACAGGTCACCCTCCTGTTGGAGGCAAAATCAGCACAACATGAAGTTGGGTATATTCCCAGTTCAATGTGGTTTATACCATATACACTAGTCCTGGAACAGAGGTGCTAACAAACAGTATGCAAGCAATCCCCCTATTGTAGGAGTCTCAGCCAAATAAACCAATACCTGGTTACCGTGGAGTAACTCCACCTCCACAGTGGAATAGGTAGAAACAGTTAGCCAGAGAGCGCAATTCCTTTATGCATGTCATAGCTCTGCCCCAAATGATGCTGCCTCACAATACTAACCATACCACAAACACTTACAAGACTGAGCAGCACTCATTTTAAGATGAAGAATTTGTTTTTTGTTTTGTTTTGTTGAAAAAAAGAGGCCTAGTTATAACAGCACCATCTGGTGATTTCTCCCGTAATGCCACTCAGCTCCTCAGAAGCGCATATACACGACTTCCAAGCAAGCAGCATCCTGTGCATGGTTTACCCAACTGTTGTTATTTCAAATACTTTGGATAGAAGGTATTTTCAGATGTCAAATCTCCATATTTGAAACCTGGGCACTAGAAACTCACCATCAAAACAGATTCTTCATCTGCTCCCTGCTATGTATCAACATGGGGCAAAATGAACCACAGAACTTGTTTTTGCTTCTGCATCCCAGCTGCTGCTGCTGGCACTGGTTTTCCCTTGTTATAGTAAATTCCTTCCAGCACATCACTGGAAACTCAGCTCTTCCATCCAAGATTCCAGAAGGAAAAACTCTTCAATTGTCACAATGGCCC
This sequence comes from Carettochelys insculpta, assembly GCF_033958435.1. Lineage (NCBI taxonomy): Eukaryota > Metazoa > Chordata > Testudines > Carettochelyidae > Carettochelys > Carettochelys insculpta. Next base: position 44,508,753 of record NC_134147.1, on the reverse strand, counting down.
TTGCGGCCTGCCATTTCAACTACACAAAAATGGAACATGGGAATTGTCATGTAGGATGAGAACAACAGGCCACCTCGTCCAGGATTCCATTTCCAACAGGGGCCTGTACTAAAAGGTGCAACGAAAGTTTTAGACACCCTTAAGCGGGTAATTAGGCCTCAAACTAGCACAGCTCTTAAGTACCTCCATGTCTTTCTGCCTGCATGCAGCACCCCTATCTATTATGTATTTGAGAGAGCCTGGCTCTCCATGCACTCGTTTGTTCAAAAACTCCTCTTACATGGTTAGATTTAGGACCACCAGATTTGGCATGAAGCTTGCTCTTATCATAACAAAGCAAGGTCAGGGTTTGGTTGTGCCAGGACAATGGAATGTGCCTGGAATGGGATTGCTTCTCACAAAACCATACAGAAAAGAGATGGAATCACCAGGCAGGTGAAAGGGGCTGGCTAGGGCCATGCCTGCCATCTCCAGGACAGCCCCAGCCCTGAGCCTCCTCGCACCCACAGGAGTGTCCTTTAGGGAAGGTCAGGGGGAACTGAAGCTCCCTTCCCCTGTGAGTTGTACGGAACATTACTGACTGCAGCCCTTTGTCAAGGAGGAAGGGGAAAGTGCACTAGTTACTGAATGTTTTACTCTGACCGGGGAAGCACAGGAGGTAGATGAAACTGCACCTGCCCCAGACGAGGGACATGCAGCCACACAACCCCTGGCTGTGCTTGCTGGAGCTGCAACAGCCATAGAGAAGCACTTCTCACCTGGCCCCAAGCTTCTGCACAGAGGGCTGGGGAAGTCCTCTCTCCCCAGGGCAGCCTGCAGACTGAACCCCTCAGCACCAGCCCCACCATGCAGCAGTAAGTTAAGTGAAGAAAAATAAAATTAATTATGGACCCAACACCAGGTCCATTTTCTAATAACTTTATCTGCAGTGTTGCTACATATATTTCACCGTGATATCAATAAGTGAGTTATTAGTTTTCAAATGCTTCAAGACAAATTTTGTTATAGAGATGACTACAATAATGCACAGGGTGTGAATTCAAGGGTGCTTTCGGTAACATGCAGCTCTTCACTGAAACCTCCCTAGTTAAGACTTCTGGGACAATTCATGTCCTCAAGTTACACATTGTGCTGAAATGATTTGCTACATCAGGAGCTTACGGAATAATGTGCCTATGGAAAAAGTCTCTTTCTAACATGCTCAGAGGTTGTTTTTGAGCCCAAAAACCCACAGGTTTATATCCCTTCCAAACTCTTGGGCCTTTTTAACTCCCTACTAATATAGCTTGGTATAATTCTAATACCATATAAGTCCAGTTGATCTTTAATCGTAGAATCATAGGACTTGAATGGCCTCAGGAGATTCTCTAGACCGGGGATAAGTATTATAGACTACCCCGACAGATGTTTGTCTAACCCACTCTTGAAAATCTCCAGTGATGGAGATTCCACAGCTTTGTTGAGTGATTTATTCCACTGCTTAACCATCCTGACAGGAAAATTTTCCTGCTGTCCAATGTACCTCCTGTGCTGCAACTTAAGCCCCTTGCTTCTTGCCCTATCAGCAGAAGTTAGGGAGAATAATTTTTCTCCATCCTTCATGTAACAGCCTTTTATGTACTTGAAAACTGTCATCACGTTCCCTCCTCAGTCTTCCCTCCTCAGACTAAACAAATCCCATTTTTTTTCAAGCTCTCTTCATAGGTTTTCTAGTTCTTTCATCGTTTCTGTTGCTCTTCTCTGGACTTTCTCCAATTTGCCCACATCTTTCCTGAAATATGGGGCCTACAGCTGGGCACCATATTCCTGGTGAGGCTTCATCAGCACAGGGTAAAGCAGAAAAATTAGTTCTGTCTTGCTTACACCATTCCTGCAAATAAGTCCTAGAGTGAGGTTTGCTTTTGTCTCACACTACAGAGTCATATTTAGTTTTTGGTCCATTCTGGCTCCCAGATCCCTTTCCACAATACTCCATTCTAGGCAATCACTTCCCCTTTTATGTACGTACAACTGGTTGCTCCTTCTTAACTGGAGTATTTTGCACTTGTCCTTACTGAATTTCGTTTTATTTCCATTAGACTATTTCTCCAGTGTGTCGAGGTCATTTTTAATTGTAATCCTATCCTCCAAAACATTTGCAACCCCTGCTTGTAGGGTATTTTCCAAAAATATTATAAGTGCACGGTGTACATCAGAAAATGGTGCCCAGTATAGTGAAACCTCTCCAACATTTCCATGTTCCCCTAACTGTTCTTTACAGTCCACAGATATTCAGCAACAAAATTTACATAGCGTGACATTTTGGTTATCTTTTCTAGAAGGACGATCACTATAGTTACCAGCTCCCCTGTTGAATGCAATGATGTTCATACTTTCTGCGTACTGTCGGTGGAAAGCTCTTAGAGACAGCTTTGTCAATGTGCAATTTGAACGAAAACGGGCTGGTTGCCAAGAAGGAATGCTGAATTCCTGCTAGATTAATGGCAAATTCTAAAATTTGGTATGGAAATCTATGGGTCCGCCTTAAGATACAGAGGCCAAAGTGAAGCATCAGGAATGAAGCTGCATTGAATATTTTAATATGCCAGAGTGAAGTAAAGCAATTTAGGGTTTAAATTGAACACAGACTTGGCATTTCACAATCATACAGCTGCTGGCTGAACAAACGCCAACACATCTCACTTCTCCAACCACGTACATGATGAAATACGGGACACATGAGCAGGGTTTTCCCCTCCCTCGTTTAACAGAAACACTTAATAAATATATGAAGGAGTTCAATGAGAAATAGGATCAGCACTGGATTTACAGTTTAAAATGGCCTAACCTTGATTTTGACTTCAGCAGGACTACTGACTCTGTATAATGAATCACAAGCCTAGGTCTCTGCAGGATTAGGAATTTAACTAATATGCTTGCATTGTGATAAACTTGCCTGTGTGAGTGACTTTACAAACTGAAAGAGCCTGAAGGTGGCAGGACTGTAAGCATCTTAATTAAGGCCCATTCCTTCCACCCCGTTTTCTCATTAGTTTTCCCAAACAACCAGTTGGGTCCTGGGTCCAGTAGCCGCTCCCACTAGGCTGGAGGAGGGGGTTCAGCAGTGGGCAGGCTTAGTCCGCCCACTTCACATCCAAACAGGACTCTACCACCAGCCTTCCATGGCAACCACTGGGACTGGGCGTGCTGGCAGAACATGGCATGGCAGAGTAAACCGGACTGTTAAGTTCTTCTTGGCCAGGACTGTGTCTCCCTTCTCTGCTGTGAAGCACTTCTGGATGAAATGCACAATACTCTAATGCTGTCTAGATACTGTTCAGGATCTCTTGGATTGTAAGAGTGCCTACAGCTATATTGACTGGTAGCGACAGACTCCTTCAGACAGATCCCTACAAAGCTGACATCCATCATCATTAATCTGAACCAATCAGAATCTCTGCCCTGTCTCTCAAAATGCATCTTTCTCCACCTTAAACCACTGAAGCCTGGCGTACCAACAGGCTGAACACTAATCAATAAGACAAGTTCTGAACCAGCTACAGAGGTGGCCACATATTATAAATATATAGCTGCTCTGTAATTAATTTCTGAAAAATATGATTCAAGCAGTTTTTTCCTCTTTACACAGATACTAAGCTGCAAAATTCTCAGCTAAGCATTACACAGTGCCCTCTGCTGTGCACGAACATAAATGCTCCTTTATTTACAATGAAGAACCAAGCAGTGATTTTAATATTTATAACTTTAGTTTGGATAAAATATTAAAATTAAATGTTTGCGCAATTGACATGCTGAGCAGGAAACCAATGACTACAGATGTCTCATGTTAGACACTTTCAAAAATTCATATTTCCTTATGCCACAGCTGCATCACCTTTTCAGAAAGTAACTACAGCCTCTGCTGGATATTGGTGATACGCATTAAACAACAAAGGAAAATCAGTACAATGTGGCTTCATTATTCCAGCATTTATCAGATAGTTGGCACACTTGATCAAATTTCCATTACAGGTACAAGGTAAATCCATCGTAAGACAATGGGGAACCATTGTTCTGCTGCAAGAACATCATTTTTCCCGGTATTAGGAAGAAAATTCACAATAATAAAAACAAATTCAAATGCATCTATTTAGAGCCTTAAATGCACAGTGTGACTACTCTATACAAACTGCAGCGAGTATTTACTTTATTCTATTCACATTTCTCTGCCCTCTTTAACTCTGACATTTAAAGAAGCTAGAGTTCTGACACATTATTTTTATGGCACAGAATACAGATTTAATACAGCAGGAATACAGCTTTGTTATAAATAATACAATTTCTTCTGTGTGTGAAAAGAGAGAAAGAAATTCTGTATCTTGAGTTGTTCTCTATTGGTTGCCTGTTCTTTAATCGTAATTTATTTTAAATAAAGAGCTGACTTCTCCGTAGTTGTCAGTTTTAGAGTGAGAGTGTTTAAATAATCAGTAGAAATCAACATGACAGATTACTGTCTACTAGAAGCATCCAGCTAAGCCACATTCATGTTTTATTCCAAGTTCAGGTTTACGCAAAATTAAAACTTGTCATAACAGGAGAGGGGACTCATCTATTCAATTAGGATATCAACTACTTTCTCCCCTACTCCTCTTCACAGAAAACATTCCAAAAAGGCCCCAGGTATCTCCTATTCCCTCGCTCCCAAAATTCTGGGGGAAGGAAAATGCACACGACACCACGGGTCAAACAATTAGAATTTTTTTCCTCCAAAAATTTAAACAAAACCAAAAGAATGATTTTTGTCTAAACTTTCTATGAACAATGCACATGTTTTCGTTAAAATTCAAACCCCCAAATATTTCAGTATGGCTATGCCACCATAGTGCCTCATGCAAGTTGTCGTTTGGGTGCCTTGTGGTCCCATTCTCTTCCACGGGATAGACTCAGAGATGAGACTACACCCCACAGCTTCCTCTCGTGGAGAGAGAGAGTGGTACAGAATCTCTGACCATGGTGTCTTGCGAGTGATGTAGTCTGCACAGGGAACCTGGAGAATGAGGACCTGAGACAAAGAAACTACAACTCCCACGAGTCACCGTGGAAGAACGTAAATATCTAAATATTTCCAGAAAGTAGTTCTGAAGTATATTTTTGGCCAGTCCCAACTGCTTCTCCAATTCAGTAGTCAGAGAAGGAACAGAGCGAGGGCCTTCGGATAATGACATGCCTTCTCACCACAGGCTAATGTGAAAGATTACGAAGTCTTCAGACAGCTCCCTCCGGAATCCCCGCTACTGGAGTTGACAAAATCTGCACCATGGCCTCACAGATCAGGGTCTACATACACTGGTCTTATGGCATGGAACGGTCACTGTGACAGAGTGGGATGTGTGTGGGTCAAATTGTGAACTCCACATTGCATTGTATCCTGCCTTTTGCATTACGTACTGAACTCATGTCTGTCCTGGCCCAGCGCAGGGTTATCACACCATTTGTTTCAGTCAGCAGCCTGGTCACAAAGAGATGCTTGCCATTTTGTAGAATGACTCATGGAGGAGCCAGCACAGAGGAAATCTGCAGCCATCAACTGTGGTTGTCTCCAAATGGCTCACCCGCTCCTCTGATCCACCACCTCACTGCCCCTGCCCCACCCTCTCCCTGACCATGCTCTGCCCACGCCCCTCCACTTTGCCCAGGCCTCACCCTCTTCCCAGCCCTGCTTTGCCCTCTCCCCTCTCTTCCTTCAGAAGCACTGCACCACTTCTGGTGGGCGCAGGGGCAGTCCCATCTCCCCTCCAGGCGGCGTGGTCTGGGAGCAGCGCCAGTTGCAGGAGAGGCAGGACTGCCCCCACACTCACCAAAAGCAGTGTGGAACTGACAGTGAGCGTAAGGAAGAGGGCCAACCGGGGGGGAGAGTATGTGACTTCTGGTGGAACCCCCAAGTGTCACCTCTGGGCAATGCCATACAACGTTACCCTCACTTCTGCACCGCTGCTTTCCGAACTGGGCAGCTGGAGAACATCAGCAGCTGCCTGAAGGCCCAGCTCTGCTGGCTGCAGTGCAGAAGTAAGGGTGGCAATACCAGACTATGCCTTCCTTCCTTCCTTCCTTCCTCCCGTGCAGCTGCTATGAGCATGAAATGGACCAAAATGAACTGCAAATTTGGTAGGGGCCTTGGTATGAACGGTCACACTGCCCTGCTGAAGCAGGATTTGAATTGCACCCTCTTCCTGCAAACTGCTGGGCCCCTGAGCAAGGGGGGTCAGCTCTCTGGTCCCAGAAGGGGATGGCTAGCCCTCAGCACCACCAGGACTGTGCCACCCACATCCCGCCCCCCACCCCAGGCTACCCAGAGCACCCTTGACTCCAGTGTCAATTTAAAGGGCCTGGAGCAGTCGCAGAATGGAGTTCTGGGCCCTTCCATATTTCTGGCCCCAGAGGAGTCACCCTTTTTGCCTCCACCCCCACTCTGCTGTCCACAGGCCTGCCTACAAATCTCAGAGAAACTCTGCTCTAGCTGTTCTCTTCTTTGGCGGAACAGCAAGAACTGCCCACATACACTGAGATGACAAGGAAAGATGACAAGTGAAGACAAACCCACCAAGTTCTCCAGTCTGACTAGCTTGTGTATGTTGGTTTCCTTACCCCATCTTCTTCACAGCAGCCTGTCTGAGGAATTCCAAGAACTAATACAGCCCTGCAATGGCCAAGGGACAATGGAACAGTTGTTGGCAAAACACGAGAGACAGAAGGAGGATGGAGAAGACCCATACCGAGTCATCCAGGCAAGGTATATTTACTGGGACTGTAACTCCTTGCAGCAGGGACAGTCTGTTTGCCCTGAGCTATTGTTTTTATAGACACATCCACTTTTGGGGAGGGAGTAAATTGATCCTTATATTTCTGCCTTGTACGGAATAACATTAATTGTTCTAATCATAAATTAAATCTTCTTCCCCCCGCTTCTCCTTATGTGGCTAAAGGTGAAACCAAAACATAAATGGCCTCGTCTCCTCCTCATGATCTTCATCCCTAGAGCTGGGCAAAGTATTCTTTGTGACAACAATTGCTCTTTTTCCAGAGCCATGATTGTCGTGAACTACCAGACTCTAGTTCTCATTCCCATTTGCACCACTGGTTTCCAATTCATTAAGAGGACTGATTTAGAAGTTTTATTTCCAGCACCAGGCTTGTTTTTCACTTGAGGTTTCCTACACGCAGTGGTAACCCAGGGACCCCTTCTCTGAACTATCCCACTGAAAGCTGCTACAAACATTCCTTACTTCAAGTTCCTGATAATACTTTTAACAGAAAGTCTGTTTTCAACAAAAAACATTGATGGCATTTTAACAGTTTATTCTATAAATTGGTTTGTTCCAGATTCTCCATCCTTGTTGTAGGGTAAACATTCCCTCTCTTTTGCCCGGCTCCAAGGACTGTGTTACTCTGTGTTTGTACAGCTCCTAGTGTAATAAGGTCAGCCCTAAGCTCTGCAGTAAAACACAATAATTAGCTCACGGTTCTACTGAACAAACACCAGAGTTACGAACTGATCAGTGAACTATGCATGCCATTTGGAACTGGAATTGTACAATCAGGCACCAGCACAGACAAAAAAAAAAAAAAAAAGCAACTGCAGTCCTGTTCTGTATTAAACCGACAGTACTAAAAATAAAAAAGGGAAAGCAACGTTTTTCTTCTGCATAGTACAGTTTTGAAACCATACTAACTCAATGCTCAGTTGCACTTTTGAATGAACCCATAACATTTTCTTCAGAGTTACAAATAACCTCCATTCCTGAGATATTTGTAACTCTGGAGCTCTACTGCATTGTACATCCAGAAATACATCATCTTCCTAAAGCATTGTCAGACAGAACAGAGAAAGACACCCAAAGAGAATTAGGTACTGGAAGCCAATTCACTTGTCTTTCTAGAGTAATTAGCATTAGCACATTGTCCTCTGAACCCTGTGAGAGTGCGCAGGAGTCAGACGATAGCTGTGAAATTTTATGTCTTCCAGCAGCTCTTGCTACAAAAGCATTCCTAGCCAGTAAAAGAGAATTAGTCATCCAAACTTGGTTTCTCCACCCCCCAACCCATGCAGTTGTGCAAAAACATTCCAGTACACTTGAAGGAATGACAGACTTGAGGTGCTCATCAGCCAAGGGGCACAGCAAATATTCTTAGCCATCTATACAGTTATGACGTGCACAAAATCTCGGTGCGACTCGCTGTTCCGTTTGCAGAGTACACAGTTAAAATAAAGGAGCAGAGAACAAAACAGGACACATTCAGAAGGTTTCCTATGGTTACTGCTGCCATGGAAATCATTTTCATCCGCACGCTCTCAGAAATATCTGGCTGCAGGACCAGAAAACAGGCTTCTGTCCAGGTTTAAAAAATGGGGCCTACGAGGAGACACGGAAAACAAAGAGGAAAAATAAGCTTGAGTCTGGTCTACCCTGAGGGCTTCAGCCACCAGGATTGTCGCACTGATGTCAGCCCACAGCACAGGCCTGACCAATGGAACAGGTACTGGGCAACTCCTCCTTCCTATCTGGGTGAGCGGAACTGGTTCAACTCACTGGCACAAACCACATCTGTGCACATTTGTGTAAGCTCAGGGAGGGGCTAGAACTCCACCTGAGCAAGAAGTTTTAGAAATGGAACATTTTCTGAGACCTCAGTAGCTCCAGGTAGTCGGGTGTAACTCCCAATAATTTATGATGAGGCTGAATTGGTTCTTGTGGGTAGGCTAGTGCAGCAGCAGCAGCCCTTTATAAACCAGTTAGCCACAGTGGCTAATGCAACTTCAATGTCATTAACGATACACAGTTGGCTAAAAACTCTAATACTCTTCCTCCATCCTACTAGGGGCTCCCTGTTTCTTGCTCCTGGATTCCAAGTGGGGTTGGTGACAAGCAATAAAAGGGGGAAGAAAGGTGGTGCTGAGCTGGTTAGTTAACTGCTCCCAACTGTGACCAAACAGCATCACTTTAATATGCCAGAAGCTGCAACCAGCTGGAGCTGCGGTGAGTGGTTAGCATGCGGGTGGGTGGTTTTATCCCTTCTCTAGGGCATAGCAAAGTGCCACAGGAGCATCCTGCAGTTGAAGAAGCAGAGGGACTCATCTGTCTCCAGGCTTTCCCATTCCCTTGGCGCAGAGGGACATCAGTAATTGTATTTATATAGTTTCCTTATCTCCAAGAACAGCTATTAGGTCTTTTATCATTGTAGCAGCATGTGCATAAGGGTAAGTGATAGCAAAAGAAATGTTTGCCATGATGCTCAGCATCACCCTTCTTAGTAATAGTAATAAGAAGAAGACGAATAACAATCATTAATAATAGCAGCAATAGCACTACAAGCACCAAGCTTTGGAGTCCGATCACGGCCGAGAGTCAGAACCATACCCGGAGGAAGAAAAAGCCATGCTCTTTCTGCTTAACACAAGAGTGCACTGTGATTTTTTGCTGCTCCAGCCTAACTCCTGTGGTCCCTGCTCTCGTAGGGCCCAGTTCAAGTTGGAGATCAATTTTAATGGACATCTCTAAGGACCCTGGAACAATTTTCGTATGGTGGGGGTACTAAGAGCCAGTGACCCAAACTGCCAGTCCCATGTAGGATGGAAACCAACTCAAGTAGGGGGCCGCTGCACCCCTACATTCCTCATTTTAGCAGTGATGGACCCCTCTGTGCCTATACAGAGCTCCAACAATTTCAGTGGCACTCCATACAGATGCAGAGCTCTGTGGGAACAAAGACATACAGTGTCCACAGCTCCCCTTGAACACATGGATTAGACAGCCATGGTAGGTGATCAGCACCTTGCAGAACCTGGTTGTGTGCAGCAGAACCCCCTATTCAGCACTAATGGGAGTAAAAGTGACCAACAAAGTGAACAATCGGCAGCTGAGAGATCATTCCCGTCACATGGATCTGAAAGAGGAGCAGCTTTACTGAAACTAATGGAAGACCAGATTGGTGTAAAAAGCTCGTCCCTGTTACTCTCTGTGCTGTGGAGGAGGGGGTGGGTGGTCTCACACACTGCCTCTGTGCCCAGCAAAATCAAACATTATTGCCCACCCACGCATGATGCCAAATGCAACTTCAACAATCAAGTCCTCGTGCTGGTAGAATTACGGTCAACTACAAACAATGTGTGTACAACTTGCACCACATCTTAAGGGCAACCACACACCCAAACTCTGCCTAAACACTAGAGAATTACAGACAATGGCTAAGAGGCCTATTTTGCTTGGCTCTGTGTGTGTGTGTGTGTGTGTGTGTGTGTGTGTGTGTGTGTGCACGCGCACGCACACGCACCCACAGGACTGAAGATGTGGCTCCTTTCCCAAAAAGCTTGCCATCTGAAGAGAAAATAGAGTGGGAGAAAGGAGCTGGGTTATTGACCCCATTGTCCAGATGGGAAATTGAGACATTGCTGAGGAAATCTGGAATGGAATCCAGACCACCCTACCACCAGTTCCATAGCTTAACCACAAGCTCATCCTCCTTTCATGGATGCAAACTCCACACTGAAGGACCTTCACATCTATGGAGATGGCCCTTACCCTGAAAATTCACTCCTGGGAATGGGCAGGAAGAATGCTGAGACAATCTCAACTGCTTCTGCCAGCCAGGAGAGACTCAGGACCCATCTCTACTCTGAGTTATGCCAGTTTTGTATCAGTCACATCCCCATCTCTGACGAGTTCCCAGGACTAACTCCCAACTTACAGCAGCGTAAGTGGGAGGAGAATCAGACCTTCATTCTCTGCTATCAGAGAGGCCTTCAAACATCTTTGAAATGTGGACCCTATCTTAATAGAGAGGGAAGTTTTCGCCTGGACAATTCCCACTAACAAACTCTCCTTCCTATTTGTTACCACAGTACATTCTGGTGGCAATCATGGACATTATTTCCAGTGAAAAATCATACTGGGGAAATACTTAATGTAACTTTCAGCTGATTTTGGTGCAATGTGACACCTGGACACAATAAAACAGGCAGAGTCACATGGGCTGACAATTCTCCAGGGACCTTCCAAGTGCTAATGAAAGTACCCACAGGCAGACTCAACCCTGGGACCTTGGGAGCTTAATGCAGTTGCCTCTACAGCTTGAGCTAAAGGCCAGCTGGCTTTCTGTCTCTGTAAAGTGGCCTTGATACCACTACATGGGACAGTGAACCACACATAGGTGTGTGGGTTACATAAGGAGGGCTGCCAGTAGACCACCATTTGAGAAACACTGCTTCAGTAAACTGCGCCCTTTAGATGTCTTTGTCAACCCTTTCAATTTTTAAATGCGTTCTGGTTCTCTGCACTGAGGTGTTTTTCTCACCAACCCACTAGTATTACTCTACATCTTGTCACTGAATTCACACACGTCTTTTCACTGGGATCTTGAATTGCATCTTGAATTTGTAAACCACTCTGCTATCCCAGAGGGACAGCGCCCTTTACAAAACACCTCTTTTTCTCAGCAAGATACAAACGTGGCTGTAAAAAAACGTTCCAGCAAAGGATCAGCAGTGCAAACAACCAAACCATAACAGTATGAACCTTTGAATAAATGGGGTCAGTTCCTGCCAGTGTTCAAGTCATCTGAATGAATGAATGAATGAATTAATAAATGAAAGGCTATTCAATCACACAAACATTTGGTCAGTGACAGCTGTACCAAATTCCACCTGCCAGGCTGGCTCTCTGCTTCTGAAGTCACTTCCCAAGAGATGCTCTCTCTGAGCGTATTCAACACCTTTCATGATTAATCTTCCATCTCTCACTGAGACACACAGCGTGTGACATGCAGATGATAAATATTAAGACTCCGGCCTGGTCAGCAAATAAATGGCAGCTGACTACACGTAGTTAGTATGTGAATCAGAAACCCAACTTGAAAATTAGAACAATATTGCTGCAATTGATCTTCAGAAAGAAAGGAGCTTTGCCGCACAGTACTGGGACTTCATCAAAAGCAGGTTGTTATGTGGAAATACATAAGATACCTTCCAAGCCACCTCCTGGCTGAATCTCCACCCAAAACTGCACAATAATATATCGCAGAATTCTGATCAAACTTGGGTCAAAACTACCACTGCCACCCCAAAAATTTCTTCCCCTTCACAAGTTCTCCAACAGCTGCTCATCAGTTCTCGTCACACCCAACCCTACTTTATTTACATGAACTCACCACAAAATAGCCTTGACTCCTGATTGTGGCTTCAGAGCAATACAAACTAATAGCAATCAGGGATGGAAAATCCCATTTTATTAGTTAACCAGTTACCTGATTAAATAGGAGAGTGGCTGGGGATGGGGTCTGCTCCAGCCAAGCTAGACTAGTTAACCATTAACATCCCTGCTCTTACCCCTGGTGATGAGAGTGTGTCACCGCACCTCTATCATTTCTGTACCTCACAGAGTGCTGGAAGGACAAATACATTAAAGAATGTGAGGCTCTCAGCTATAACAGCAGTGAGGCCCATGTAAATACTATAGATAGTTGAATAATATTAACACTGGATTTTCAATGAACACTTAGAGAGGTCATAAAATAATAAATCAGGCCTCAATACTGCAAACGTGCGTATGTGCTTAACCTAACACATGTAAGGAAACGGGGCTTATGATGTTACATGCACGCACAAGTATCTTGCTAACTCAGGGCTTTTGTCTGTATCACTCAATAGCAACACAATCTAGTTCCTAATTTCTCTCCATAAAAAGAAGTCTGAAGAACTTGATCTTGCAAAAAGTTTTTTTCTCTTTCCCCTTGTTTCAGGTTTCTGAGTTGGTTGATCAAGTTTACAATAACCGTAGACAAACCTATACTAAAAGTAAATGCTTTTCCTAGAAGCATTTATTGTGGCCAATAAAATATACTCATTTACATTTGGTCAGTCATTTAAACAGGACACAACTATTGTATGCCAGTGCTTTAGATTTCCTTCAGGACTTTACAATATGTATACAGAGTTAAAAAGAAATGATCGAGTGTAAATATTCTCATGCAGGTGGAAACAAAATTAACCCCAATGGGACAGTTGAAGTCCTGATGTGAAGTCCTGATGTGAAGCCAATGATCCAAAGGTAGTGACTGCAATGGATCTATAGTATGTCTACTCTGCAGTTGGACCCCTCTCTCTGGCCCATGTCCACTTGTACAGGCTGCTGATCTGCTTAACTGTAGTGTAGATTTCTGGGCTCGGGACGCAGCCTGAGCTCTGGGACATTTCCACCCTGCAGGGCCTGAGCGCCTGCGTTCCCAAGCACAGGCTCAGCATTAACAACAGAAGATACAATGCCATGTAAGAGTGCTTCAAGAGAGAGATCCCTCTTCCCTCACCCTGTAGAGCCCCCAAACACATGGCAATTTTATAGACCGTCTTCTGCAGACGGCAGTAGGAGGGTATTTGTGGTTGTTAGGCTCACTATTCTTCCCACCAGTACTGTTTTGTCTATTTCAACAAGCCCCTGCAATAACTGAGCAAAACAGTCTGCAACAGAAGTTATATGAACAGAAGCTCATTCAGGATAAGGTTGTGTAAAGTATGCTCACGTCTCCAAACTAACACCCCTGGATATGCAGAATAGCTGAATCCTAAAGGAGACAGAAATGCAAAGTGTGTTATTCATGAAACAACGGCAAGCAGTGTGAAAGAGAGTGAAAACATGTGGAAGCAATAAACAGTATTTTCTTTCCTCTTTTTAAAAAGAACAAAAAAAACCAGAGACCAACTTTTCAGAATTTACTGTTATCCATTCATGGACTACACTGAAAACATTGTTGTTTCTGCCCTTTGGAAGCTGTACCAGTAATCAGACTTAAGACCAAAAGCTGGCCAGGGCCCTGGAGTCCTTTGTGTACATCTCCAGAAGGAATGAGACTCCAGATCAGCATTCCCTGTAAGCTGAGCACTTAGACGGCCACCCAAGAGAGATTCAGGTGCTGCCCAGCTGATTGGCAGAGAGCCCACAGCCACCCACAAGAGGCAACATGGGCTTCTATTGGTGCTGCACTTCCACACAGGCCTTGGCGCACATTACAAAATGTATTCCACCCATGGATGGAAAAAAAACTAGAGGGAACACTGCTCCAGATGGAAGCAGATTTGGGTTCTGTCCAAATACAGAATTGCTAGTTGTTTTATTAGTGGTATGTTAATCCCTTTGGCAGTGGTTCTTAAGCAGGGTATATATTCTTCAGAGTACACAGAAGTCTTCCAGAGGCTACTGCAAATCATCTAAACACTTGCCTCATTTTACACCAGGGTACATTAAAAAGAACTAGCCAAGGCGGTATACACCAATATTGGATTCAATGACTTATGTATAGTGCTCTATATGCTGTACAATGAAATGTAAGTACAAAATTTACATCCTAATTGTTTTATTTTATAATTATATGGCAAAAATGATAACAAGCAACGTTTCAGTACTAATGAACTATGACACCTGTCTTTTTTGTCTGATTCTGTAAACAAGGAGATTATAAGTGAGGTGAAACTTGGGGTATGCCAGACAAGTCAGACTCCTGAAAGGGGTACAGTTTGGAAAGGTTGAGAGTCACTGCCCTAGAGGATTCAGCTGACATCAGGACCCCACTGAACTAGGCACTGTACAAACACACTGTAAGAAACAGTCGCTACCACAAAGAATTTACCGCCCATTTCCCTACAAACCCAGAGCAACTAGATCTCTTGATCCCCAGCCTCATACTCTGCCCACTAATCTACATCACCTCTCTATAAATCTAGGGTCCTCATTCCTTGAGGCACTGTACTCTTAATTAAACCCAGTGAATGCTTTCAGCAGCCCGCTCCAGGGGATTTCATTTGTTAAAATATTAAATATGACCAAACTGAGATTAGCGAACAATGGCTCTGCTTTTTAAGGACTGGACAGTGCTTGTTACGTAAGCAGACGCCAAAGTTATGGAGACTGTGAAACAATTTTAATGGGCTACTTGAGGAGAAGTGGAGCTCTGGACCAACAAAATATGATTTACACAAAACATGCTGCAGCATGTTATAGGGCCGAGAAAAAGAACACAAATGTGATTTCACCATGGCAGTCAAAAACTTCAAGCATGAGAATCATTCTTATGACACATTTCTTACAGCTATTTAAAGTTGTTGCAAGTGAGAAGCATAACTATGGCAACAAAGACTTTCTGCAAGAGTTTGGCTAATTTTAAAAATACTGTCTGTCTGACGGTTTTGTACTGCCACCCTTTCATGTAAAATCAATAGCAACAGCAAAGTCTTCAGTGGACTTCATGGAGTCTCTGGTGCTTCTCTCTTTAAGGACATGAGTGGTCATACTGACGGTCCACACAGACCAGACTCCTGTCTTCTGATGATGGCTGATGACAAATGCTTCAGAAGCAACGACCAAATTCACTATTAATCCCTACTTCTGACAGTCAGAGGAAGAGGGACGCCATAGCATGGGACTGACCACCGATCGACCGATCCTCCATGAACTTATCTAATTCTGATTCTGAACCTAGTTATAATTTTGGCCCTCACAACATCCCCTGGCAACAAGTTCCACAGGTTGACTGTGTGTTATGCAAAGTATTTACCTATGTTTATTTTAAAGCTACTACTTGTTAATTTTGTTGGAGGACGCCTACTTTGTATGCTATGCAAAGAGGTAAATAGCACTTCCCTATTCCTCTTCTCCACACAAATCATGATCTGGGAAACCTCAATCATGTTCTCTCTTTTTTCAAGTGAGCAATCCATCTTTTTCATCTTTCCTGATATGAAAACTGTCCCCCAACCCTAACTGTGTTTGTTTCCCTTCTCTGTACCAATTCTACCATATGTTTTTTGAGATGGGGGGTGACCAGAACTACATACAGTATTTAAGAAATGGGCATACCGTGGATTTATATAGTGGAACTATGACATTTTCAGACTTATCCATCCTTTTCCTAATGGTCCCTAATATTCTGTTCAGTTATTTGACTTTCAATGCACCCTGAGCAGATGTTTTCAGAAAGGACTACATACAAGGATGTCAAGATCTCTTTCTTGGGTGGTAACAAGTAAGTTAAGCCTCATGTTCTTTACTGAATTGGGCCTTTGGTAAGGTTAATATGCATGGAGGAATTATGAGATTAAAACTCTACTTGGCATATAAAGTTTTTTGTGCACAAGTGGAAGCCTAGGTGGGGAGCTGAGAATAAAAGGGCATTTGAATTGCTGGTGTCACTGATGGTGGACAGGCTCTCTTTAAGAGGAAATCTACAAAACCTGTGGCTGTAGATGAGACAACAAAATCAGACAAGATACAGTATGCATGATTGTATATTTTAAAGCAGGACTGAAAATGTCAAGTATAACGTTCACCAGTGTCCATGTGAAATGACTATCAGAAACTTCAGGGTGGCAAAAGCAGCATGATCCCTCCTGAATGGTACTCATTTGTCACCTTGAAGGTTTGCATATTCATACTAATTGCATTAAGAATAACCTATAAATTCCCTTCCCTTTTCTCTCCTCTGCCCACCTCTTAAGCAGGCTTTTCTTCAGCCAGACGTTATCCACAAGCCACTTCCAATAGCTATTCATTCACTCAACTCCAGTGACAGCTTTATTTAATGCAAAGCTTGTTAACAAGTTGAATGGCGGTCAGTTTAATGTAATGCAGATCTGATTAGGAAACAGCAACCAGACTACTAAGGAGCTGGAGATTTTACTGAGTAAGATTTCACTTTCTCACACAACACCACCTAGCAAGTACCCGCCTATGTTAAATACTGAATGAGGAATCTGTTGTTTACATTATGGGTGACTTTCAAGAAAACAGCCATAACAAATATTTTTATGCTTTTCATGCAATCTACTGTAACTAAAAAAGCCCATGCTATTAAAGTAAAAAAATCACTGTGCTGCTCAAGATCACTGGGAAATTGCAGGTTATATTAGCTATTGTTTGATAGTCATGTCTTTGGAGGACTGCAGTGCAGAACTGATATCTAGTGATGACTAAATTCAGTCTTGAGTCATTTAAATAAAGTCTATTTTTCTTCTCTTTTTGCACAGTCACTACAAGCTTAAAATTTCAATAGCTGTGTATTCAGGGATGCACAAACTTCTGTGCAATTCCTATTGGGTATTGTATATATGAAAAGACTCCAATTTTAAAGAATATGTTGCATATGCTTTATTCTTACTTATATCTGTTGAAATACAGATTAAAATCGCTGGTGTGTTAATGCAAAAAATCTCCAAGTTTACATGAATGTGACATTGTAATGTACAAATATGATTAAAACAAATCATTCATCAAAGATATTTTGAACCTCCTTCCTTTTAAATTATTATTTCACTTTCTCTAAATTAGACACAATGGCCTTTCTCTCAAGGCAGAAATAGTTTGGCAGAATATAATTTATTTACGAAAGCTTTCCTTCAAACGGGAGACAAGCATATGCTTTCAAGAACAATAATTTCAATCAATCAAAATCAACATACCTGGAAAAGGGACTTTCCAATTAATGTAAAAGCATAACAGTCTCTGAGATCTGACAGAGAACACTTGCTCGATAACGTGGACATGTAGATCATGACCAAAACAGAAGTTAATTAAAAACACATAATTCCATACAATTACATAGACGGTACAAAGCTTGCCTGAGCAACTGGAGTGAATTTCACTTTCGCTGTCCGCAAGCTTTTAAATTCCTCTCTCCCTGATGTATGCTCTAAATTCCCATCTTTGAAGCCCAAGTCCAATTTACATTTATCAGCAAAAGTGCACTGTTAAAGGCTTACACAAAAGGCTTACAAACCTCTAGCGGTTAACTGATATAGGCTTGCAGCCTTAATCCATGCAGCCCCTTGAAAACCATTGTTTCTTTCAATTTCACCCAACAGTCTAATATGTTCACAAACGTCCCCAGTACTAGTTAAATATATTTTTTCCATATTCAGCCGATCTAGTCTCCTGGGTGTGTGCAACCTACTAAAACAACTGCTATTAACATTTGCCTACTTAGAAGTCTGGGGTACTAATGGGAGAACAGACATCTCAAAAGCAAAAATGAACATATACCCACATCATCTGTTTATTAAAGTAGGCAAAATAGCTGGCTTCATTTAATTGACTATATAGTCTTATATTTAGTCAATTAAAATAATTATATGGGAGATGGTACAGTCAGCAGTGTAACAAAGCATCTAAAAGAGGTTCTGCCTTGCGCACGTGGGTTACTCTAGCAGGCAGGGACAGAGAGAGTGCATCGTGTAAGAGCCACACACCTTGTGCCTGTGGGAAGGAACATCTTGCATTGGCCTGCATGGAGGCAGTGTGTAAGCGCCAATGCTGAACAAGATGAATCCCCAGATACCCAGAGCAGGGTGCCAGAATCTGGCTCAGTGGCTTTACTCCTGACATATAACGGTGAAAAAGAGGTCAGAATCAGGCCTTCAGTTAGGAACTAAGTCATTCTGACAATATGGTAGCCTTTCCTTTAGGGCCACCATGATCTCAACTCCCAACCTGCCAGAAATCTCCAGGATGGCTCAGGAATTCTGAGAGGGCAGCTGCTGCTATATTAGTGACAGGTTCTGGCAAGCAATTCATCCACAGAGATCAGTGCAAGTCCATTTATAGTTGTGAAATAGCATCACCAAATTGTGACTGTAGGAAAAACTAGCTAGCATAGATGTGGATAAGTAGCTGCAGATTTTTACATAATGAAAACCAAACCTGTGCACCACGCAGCTATTTTTGATGGTTAGAGACAGACAGGTGGTAACCCTGAAGGTTGCCTTTATCTTCGTGTTACATATTTATAAGGTTGCCTGGCCGCTGTCGATGTTATAAAGCACCTCACAAGCTTCTGAGACAGTATCAAGTACCACAAACCTGAGATGCCTTTGAGAGCTAACAAAAGCCCTTTATAGTCCCTGGAAAAAAATGCACAGGGTGACTATACAAACATATTATGAAGCATACGTGGTGGATGCAGAGTATGGCAAAAGCAGTGGGGCACTACAGCTGCATGAAGAGAAGGGGACCAAAAGCAGGCCACAAAAAAAAAAAAGGCAGCAGGGCTTCTGCCAAAGGTTAGGGTATGTGGCCAGGAGAGAGCAGTCACCATGGGGAAAAGCTGCCTGCAGTCACCAACCCTGCACTAAATGACACTGGGATGTGGGACATAACTGTTCATTCCTACATGGAGAAATGCTCAGTAAAGGGGCGGGCTGGAGCGTAAGTGAGGCAGTGTGTAAGCTCCAATGTTGAACATCTTGCCTGATAGTTTACTGCCAGTATCACCCCGACCTAACAATTCGCATTCATTACAAGGGGCATCCTTCGCTAGAGGCCCAGATTTGCCCCCATCCTTCCCAGATCTTGCTGTACTTCACTTTCACTGTTGTTAGGGAATGACATCCGAAACAGGGAGCTAGTGAGCTGAGGAAACAGAATCACGGACTGACAGGACTGGAAGGGACTCGGAAAAGTCACCTAGTCCGCTCCTGTGAGCTCAGGGAAGGACCAAGTATTATGAAGACCGTCCCTGACGCGTTTGTCTGACCTCCTCTTGAGAATCTCCCACGATGGAGATTCCACAACCTCCCTGGACAGTTGATTCCAGGTGCTGCTTCATGCTGCATAAATGATCCCAGCTCCTTCCACCATGTCATCCAAGGCCCTTCTTTTTGACTCTACTGCTTGCTCAGCCTGCTGCGCCCCAACCCTTAGAGGGATGACGGAAGCCCCAGATGTTGGCCTTTCCTTTGCCCTGGGGGCAGCGGCCCTCGACGGCCCCGGTGCATAAGATCAGCGAATGCCCCCAAACCCCTGTGCCAAGAAGGGAAGCGACTTGCCCTTGAAAAAGCCAAACCCGCCAGGGCCTTGCCAAGGACTCGCTGTGACCCCCCCCCCGCACCCGGGGCCCCGCTCGTAGAAGTCACTGACAAACTGGGGGCGTGGAGGGGCAGGTAGGAGGCTGCCCCAGGGAGAGGAGGCCGCACCCCCGGGCAAAGGGCGCCCCGGGGGAGCCGCGCCGCGCCGCGCCGCGCCCAGCAGCGGGACAGCTCCTCCTGGCTCCCGGCGGAGAGGAAATGCACCCAGCCCCCTCCCGCCCAGTGAGCCCTGCGGCCGCCCCGGCTCCAGGCGCTGGGGCGGCGTCGCGCCCCCCTACCTCCATTCGTGCAGCGCAAAGCCCGGGCACTGGTCGCCGCAGGCGCTACACGGCTGGCCCCGCTCCGGCTCGCCCAGGGCCGGCAGCTGCAAAGGCAAAGAGAAGCAAAGCGGGTGAGAGCCCCCTCCAGCCGCCGCCCGGCCCGGCCCGCCCGGCTGCCCCCTGCCGCCCCGGGGGCGAGCTCCGGACAAAGGCGGCGCGCGTGGGGGCAGGCGCCGGGCAGCGGCCGGGCGCTCCCAGCAGCACGTGCCGGCCCCGGGCCCCGCAGCGGCCAGTGGGGAGCACTCACCGATCTGCCGGAGAGCCGCTTCCGAGAGCCCCGGCTGAACATGGCAGCGCCCGGCCCCGGGCTGCCCTGCCGCGCCGCGCCGCGCCGCCCGTCTGCGAGAGAGCGCGGCCAGCACAGCCCTGCCGGCGCCCGCCCCGCCCGCCGGCTCCCCTCCCACGGCTCCCTCCCGGGGCCCTGCAGCTCCACCTGCTCTGCCCCCTCCCCTCGAGCTCCCGCTCCACCTGCTCTGCCCCTGCCCCCTCTCCTCCCCTCCCCCCACCTGCCCGTTTCCACCTCCACCTGCTCTGCCCCTGCCCCCTCTCCTCCCCTCCCCCCACCTGCCCGTTTCCACCTCCACCTGCTCTGCCCCCTCCCCTCGAGCTCCCGCTCCACCTGCTCTGCCCCTGCCCCCTCCCCTCCCCTCCCCTCCCCTCCCCCCACCTGCCCGTTTCCACCTCCACCTGCTCTGCCCCTGCCCCGTCCCCTCCCCAGCTCCAACTCCAGCTGCTCTGCCCCCTCCCCTCCAGCTCCAGCTGCTCTGCCCCCTCCCCTCGAGCTCCAGCTCCACCTGCTTTGCCCTGCCCCCTCTCCTCCCCTCCCCCCATCTGCCCCTCTCCAGCTCCACCTGCTCTGCCCCTGCCCCCTGCCCCCTCCCCCCACCTGCCCGTTTCCACCTCCACCTGCTCTGCCCCTGCCCCTGCCCCTGCCCCGTCCCCTCCCCAGCTCCAACTCCAGCTGCTCTGCCCCCTCCCCTCCAGCTCCAGCTGCTCTGCCCCCTCCCCTCGAGCTCCAGCTCCACCTGCTTTGCCCCTGCCCCCTCTCCTCCCCTCCCCCCACCTGCCCCTCTCCAGCTCCACCTGCTCTGCCCCCCAGGACTCCCTGATCACGCCTGCTCCCTCCCCACTCCCCCCCCACCCCCCTTCCTTTCAGCTCCCTCTGCTGCCCTCAGTGGCGCTGGAACACTTTGTGCAGTGGGGGCACCCAGGGCACAGACCAGGCATTTGTGGTGGTGTTACTACTTCACACCAGGCAATGGGGCAGCAAGCCCAGTTCCAGCACTTATGTGGCTCATTCACCACTCCCCTTCCTGGGCCCCATCCTGCCCCTGCCCCTCCCCACCACCACCACACGCACACAACTTCTGTCAGCTCTTTCACTGCCCTTGCTGCCCCTCCATCCTGCAGGCCCTGCTCCCACCCTACAGCTTACTGCACAGCCAGTGGAACCAGCCCAGCCCAGCCCAGCCCAGCGGGTCCCCTGCAGCTTCTCAGACCCTGGTCACATTAAGGACCCCTGCGCCCGCCTGCAAGCATGACCTAGACCCCCCAGCACTCGGGTGGAAATCACAGCAGCTTCAGGTAAAGCTGTCGAGGACTTTTTTTTTTTTAATTGAATTTGATCAGAATAAACAGTGCCGTAGCCCTGGGTATTCAGTGAATTATATGCTGTCCTCACAGTGCCAGTTTTCATTATGCTGCAGCAGGTCCTCATTCCATTCCAGAGTCAACATGCAGTTTGTTAGCCTGTCATTACTATTATTTATACAGTACAGGAGACCCAGCCCCAGCCCCTGCCCCTGCCCCTGCCCTAAGGCCTTAGCAAGGAGAAGGGTTATCGGACGCAATCCAGGACGAAATAAAAGGCACCGTGATCGTTGTGGGGGGCGAGAACCCTCCCTAATACAGCGAGCTCCATAGAAATGCTCAGGGAGGGGAGATCAGGAAGAGCTCCTGAGTCTCCTGCCCAGATGATGGAGCAGCATCTCCATGACTTTTTCACAGATTCACTCTTAACCCTTCCTGTCCCCAACCCGGTCATCTCATTTTCCTCCCTTCTTTCTTGCTTCTTCTCTGCCCATCTCCCTCCCTGTATGACCCCATCTCAAAGCTGGTCATAAACCTGTTAATCCGTTTTATATTTTTCAGTGAAAATGGAGCTTTTGTGCTGGACATGTGTAATAAACATCATTTTTAACATTGGTCCAAATTTTCTCTGAGCACCTTTTGAGGTTTTGGTGAAGGAAATTGAACTGGAAACCTTGTTTCCTGGTTTTCAAATACTTGTTTGAGTGAAAATGTTCATTTCTCAAGTCAAATGGTTGGGTTTTGAAGCCCAGTAGCTGAACATGTTTAAAAACCTGCACAAGGTATAGCCTAAAAGTTTCTGTAAAAGTTATTGAAAAGCCAAAATGACACAAAATTGTTGCACAAAATTACAATTCTAAGGAAAATGTTGACCACCCCGTTCCCTGTCTCCCTCTCTCTGCTTCCTTCATCCTGCTACCATCCATTCCTCCACCTTCCTTTCTTTCTTGGTTAGTCTTTTTTGGCTTTTTCCCTCTTTTCCTATGTTCTCCTGGATTTTTTCTTATCCTGTTAGCTGTGAGAGGATTTTATATACATACCGTAAGCTGCTCGGTGACTGGGACAGTCTTTTAATGCATGTACGCACAATGGGGGTCTGACTTCTGCATATGCTTCTAGCTGATACTGTAACACAACTCATAATAATGGGAGGTGGCCAAGGTGCATGGTCCCTTACTGCATGCCAGCAGGCTTTGGGTGGGAGACAGGAGGATCCGCTGCAATGTCAGTTAATATAACCCTGGTACTGCAAACCTACTGGCTGCAGTAAAAGCATCAGAGTAGCTCCACAGCTGCTTTATGTCTGATGTTGTAGATGATTGCATCCTCCTTTGCTCTGCATGAACCCTCTATGTATATTCTGATGATGTGGGTTGACTGATCAAGCACAATTTTAGGGTTCCAAGCATTAATTAAGCCCTCAATAAGATGCTCGGACCTCAAAGGGGAGTGCCCGAAAAAAGGCAGTCCAGGATCACAGGAGTCAAATTCTGCCAGCTGCTGAGCACTCTCATCTTGAGGAAAAGTCAGCAGGATTTCCTGACACTAGGAACTTGCAAGTTCAGGACCTTTGCAGTGTTTCAGAACTCTGTAGAAGGCACGACAAAACTAGAATGTCAATTAAAGCCAGCCAAACGAAAATCTGCATCAGATAAGTGATTTAAAACCAGAATCAGTGTGCGGTGGGAAATGCTTTCCAGGTTACCTACAAATCCTTTTCGTTTTAATTATTTTTGCTGAAAAGTGCTGAGTGCCCCAAATAGACTTACTGGTCAGGACATGTGCAGTCAGTTTAAAACATTTTATTAACAAAGTAACCCAGACTTCTAGGGCTAAATTCCCTGCTGGTGTTGCTGCACTCAAATCAGTGAAGTCAGTCCCACTTAAGCAAGGTTGAATTTAGCCTAACGTGCAGGCTGTCCCTTTTGGCTCAATATTGGGAGCATATGACAGGAATTGCTACAG
Source organism: Carettochelys insculpta (assembly GCF_033958435.1). Taxonomy (NCBI): domain Eukaryota; kingdom Metazoa; phylum Chordata; order Testudines; family Carettochelyidae; genus Carettochelys; species Carettochelys insculpta. The sequence continues at coordinate 44,485,002 of NC_134147.1, read as the reverse complement.
ATGGTGCTTTATTTTTTTTTTAAATGTGCAGTTTATTCTTAATTTAGTAGGATACTAGGCCAGATTCTCTGTTGCAGTAGAACAGGGACAATGATGTCTCTCTGATTTTCTGCTCTAGTCGTAGACTGGAGGCTGCTCTAATTGTACCCGAAGTTATGGCCACCAAAGCCTCCTGTGCCAGTTGGAGACCATTGGCGCATGCTGGACTGAGGGCATACTCCCCTCCCAGGCAGCACTCCCCTTCCTGCCACCAACATACCCTCTGAATTGGCGACCACTACACGGACGATGTAGAAACTTGCTCCACTGACTTTACTCCTTCTTGCTGCAGAGATTTCTGTGATGGGACAATCCCTAATGGGGACTCCTGGGTGGTTCCCCGTAAGCTGAGTGCTTGGCAATGACCTGTGAGAGATTCAGCTGATTAGCAGAGTGCCCACAGAGGTCCACAGTCCAAAGGATGTGTTTCTGTTGGCGGTGCACATTTGCTCATGCCTTGGCACACATAACATTTATTCTGCTCATGGATGACAAAAATCAGAAGGAGTGCTGGTGGCTTCCCAAGCCATTACAGTGCCTGGGTGGCACAAAGCGCATGGGAGGCCGGGCTTAGAACTCAAAATGACCTCAGCAAATTAGAAAGTTGGTCTGACTTCAACCAGATGAAATTCAGTAAAAGCAAGTGCAAAATATGTCTCCTAGGAAGCAAAAATAAAGGCACTGTTACAACACTGGGGGTAAGGGGCTAGGCAGTGCTACGGCTCAAACCAGTCTGGGATTGGTAGTGGATCATAAACTGAATGAGTGCCCACACCACGCTACAGCTGCCAAGGGGGAGAGAAACAAAAGTGATAAAAAGTTTGGAAAGCCTGACCTCAGCGTAAAGGTTAATAAAACTGGACATGTTTAGTCTTGTGGGGAGGGGGGGAACAGTGGGGGCCTGATCACAGCCTGCAGATATCTTAAGGGCTGTTATTTTGAGCACGGTGATCAATGGTTCTCCATGAAGGTAGGTCAGAAAACAATGGGCTCAGTCCCCAGTTAGGGAGGTCAGGTTAGATATGTGGACAAATGTTCTAACTCTAAGGTCAGTACAGTTCTGCCACAGGCTTCCAGTGGAATCCCCATCACTGTGGGTTTTTAAGAATCAGTTGGAAAAATATCGGTCAGGGCTGGTCTAGGTTAACTTGGATTTGCATCAGTGCAGGGGGCTGGGCTAGATGACCTCTTGAAGTTCCTTCCAGCCCAGCACATCTATGGTTCTGTGGTATGGAGCTGAACAGGACAGAGACCTGCCCCCTGGTCCTAATGATGGGTTTACAAGCCAAACTCCTAACCAGGGGAACTCCACTAGGAACTCTTTTAAGGCCAACAAAGCTGGATTCTTCAGCTGGCCCAGCACAGTGAGCCTGTTCTTAGAACTGGTGAGCCATCTTAACTCCCAGTACCCTCAGCGGGTTTTCTGCACCGCATAAGGATCAGGCTCAATGTAACTGGTACACAAGACTGGGATCCAGGAATCCTGGGACTTTTTACTGGGCCCTGTCACTGACTTCTTCTGCAACAGTGGGCAGATGACACCACTTCCCTGGTTTCCACTTCTCCTACCTGTAATGAGGGGACATTTATTCCCTCTTTCCTTACATGGCCTTAAGGAGAGAGCATGAGAGAATGATTCGCGAGACGGAGGAGGGGCTTATCTCTCTCTCTGATAGATGCTGGTGTAATAAAAGATATCACCTCCCCGATTCCGTCTCTCTCACAGCCTGGGACCACACCCGTACAATAGAGTCTCCAAAGCCTTTGTGGTTCCTGAGAGGAAAGAAGACAGTGGGTCTCAATAGGGCAGGCCAGTGGTGGCCCAGTCCACACAGAGCTGTGGCACACTTGACATCCTCGGGCCACACAGATAGCACTGAACGTGGCCCACATAACACATTATGGGCTGCATATATAGGTTGAGAACCACTGGAGAGAAATATAGACCTCTTGCCTGTTCTCCAGTCTCAGTAAGAGAAAGTCAGTCTCCGGCTGTTCTGGTTACAGAGAGAATCTTCAAACTGTGACCTGCACATCACCAATGCAGGGGAATCTGCTGACCCTTGCAGAGAGCCTCAACCCCTAAGGTTGTGTGATGAACTGCTTTGTTCATTCCACGAGTGCTAACCCTGGGGCCAATTGGGATGCTTTGAATGTTATATAGTCTGTAGCTCAAAGCATATTAAAAAGGCGAGGAGAGAGAATCTTGTGAAGATTTACCACCGCATGTCCCAAAAAGTGGGGGCTTGCCCCCTGGGGCATGGAAGATTCGCCTGGGGGGAGGCAAGATGGGGACATCACAATCTGAGTTTGATTCTTGGCTTTGCCCAATGTTCCTATGTGAGCCTGAGCAAGTTGCTTAATCCACATGCCTCAGTTTCCCATCAGGAGGCTGGACGTGACCATCCTTCCCTACTGGATAGCCCTCATTTGAGGGGGAATTCATGAATGTTGGTGAGATCTTTGGCTACCAGAGGGCGAAGGGCACCATGCACAGAGAGATGGGCCAAGAGAACATCTGTGAGATCACTGTAGTTTGGGAGCCTTGTGCATTTTGGGAGGGGGAGGGGGAGGCGGAGGGAGAGGGAGCCAGGAGGCAGTTCCTCCCAACCCAAACCCTCACCCCCAGGAAATCCCCTGGGCATCAACACTTCCCAGGACATGAACCCAGCCCATGGTTCTGCCACTTGGAAAGTGGGGGTGATGCACAACTCCCATCCTGCAGTGGTTTTGTCTGTGTAAATGTGTGGTGGTGGGAGGGAACCAGGGAACAGAACTGAAGCTCTTTCCCCCCTGCTCATTCCTACATATTTTTAAGCCCCCCTGTAGTTAGAAGGCCATTGCCCCTACCTCCCCATGACGTCACAAATTCTCTCCTTCTAGAGGGCCAGGCCATGGGCTGATCTACAAAAACATTAGTCTTCTTCTGGTCATTCTGAAGGAGGCAATGAAAATCAGAAGCAGTATTACTTTTTGGCTAGACAGACACCTCCTACAATAGGCTCAGCAACAGAGCTGGTAGAATATCATTTGTCAAATAGAGTTGACAGATTGTTGGCTTTTGCTGTTTTTTATAGTGCTCAACAGATTTTTCTCCCCACATCATTCAACCAGCCCTGCACAGAGATGACACTTCAAATTACCACCGTTTTCATTTTTAGCCTATTACCAATATTCCTTAGTGAGCAATGCTCCTTCTTCCTTTCGATGTTCCAAACTTTTAGGATGAGCAAAATGGCAGAGAGGAATTATCTTTTGCCCTTCCCTCTTGTAATTGGTGTATCCAGTCAATGGAATTCCAGGGAAGTGGAGGGGAATTCCATGGGAAACCTTAATTACCAGGCTGGACGGTTTTGAATTGCACTGCAAACGTTAGCTTTTGTCCACAAATACTGCAGAATGCAATATTGCGCACCAGCTTTGCCCAGGCTACACTGGAGATTATTCAGGAGCTTTTTAGCCCATGGCCTGAGCAAGTCATGCGATGTTTCTTAGTTCTCTTTGGTCACCTCCATCATATGGCCTTGCTCCTTTTCCCTGATGGGCCGAGCACAGTTCTTGGATGAAGTCCTGATAAGCAAATTTAAACCTTCTGGCTCTGCACGTTTTTCTGGCAGCAGAAGTCAAAGGCTTGAAGGTTCCTGGAACGCAGTCATGCACGTTTGTGTGCTGATTCTATCGGCACAGCCAAGTTGCACTGCCCCACAGGGCAACTGCTTCCCAGGACTCTGGGGGCACATGCGTGCCATCGCACCCTCTGAGAGGTGCAGCATACTAACACTGTCCTCAGGGAGGGCGTATGGGAGGGATGCAGGCGGCATCACCACTCTGCCTACTCAGTGCCTTTCCATGTTCTTCTTAGGACACCTGCCAAGACAAAGGAGTATGTAGGCTGTAGCTTCTGAGCTCTCCTGAAGTAGGGACTGGAATTCTGCCTGGCCTGACAGCATGAAATGAGAGGTTCCCGTTTCCCTTCCGCCACCCACCCTTTACCACTCTGTGCACCTTTGTAAGAGCTAGAATATAACCTTTGAAAAGTAAATAACTGTTCATGGAAAATTTCAAGTGTTATTCACCCACCTCCCACCATACCACTCCGCAGGGGCTCCATAGGGCGGATCTCTGCTCATTTACACCCCGCCAGCAACCTCACTGAAATCAGATACATTTCATTGGCAAGACAAACAAAATGTGGCCTTTCTAGAGCCCATTTAAAATTAGCTGCTTACGTTCATAAATTGAAAGGCTGGGCCAGATCCTCAGCTGGTGTGAAAATCACCATAACTCCTTTGTACTCCTGGGAGCAATACTGGTTTACACCAGTGGATGATCTCCCTCTGCCAACAATAGTTTGCATCACAAATGACCCCAGAGTCCATGGTGGGCCCAGCTGCTGCTGTTCGTATATTGCTCTGTCAGCCCTCTTGTGGATCTTGACACGGAGAGAGATTCAATGCAGGTAAATTACAGTCCTTATTAATGCCGCTGCCCTCCACTATGCCATTGATGATAACCCTCTGGCTGGGACCGTCAAAGCTCTTTCAATAACAAAAGGAGAGTTGGAAAACCGAATAAGCATCTCTAAATGCCACGCTGCTGCAGGACTGGGCTATAAAAACAAGGATCTATTTTATTGCACTGTCTTCAGTTTATTTACCAAAGCCTTTTCTTTGTGGCCAAATGTGCCCTCACTTGGGTCCTTCATTAGGGAGACAATGCGATGCTCCACTCTGGCCCGAAGACTGTATAGAAAGTAGAGATGATTATGCATCAAGCTGTAGATGAGGAAATATCAAGCTGTGCCATGCATAACAGCAACTCAAAACAAGGTAAATCACAGTGTATCGCTTCACTTCATTGAGTTTATTTTTTGTAATGTGTAGATTTTCTGCTGCATTGTCCATGAGCATTCTCATGCTGGTAAAACTGACCTGGCACATTCGCTACACAGTTATTCTGTGATACACACACTATGCATGCCTGAAACAATAGCCAAATAACCTTGTGGCTCACTGTGAGCTCTCCATGTTTCATTCTTTAGGTGGAATGCCGCACATCAGTAATGCAGTCCTTTGACTAATATGAGCATTGCTTTCCCTCTGGCATCACACTGGTGGGGTATGTTGGTTGAAACAGCTTTGAATAATTTTACAGCCCTTCCCTGCCTTGATCAATGCATTTGTAACTATTACATGAACGTTCTTTGTCTTCCCACCCAGGAATGTGAATGTAAACCTGGGCCGTACGTACACATCAAGGTATTTCTATATACTGTGCAGCCCCCCACCCTGCCTTTAAACCTTTGCATTTGAGTGGGTTAGTTGCTAGGTAACAGACTGTGATTTATAGCCCTGTATTGTTAATTTCAGTTTCACCATGAAAGTATTTGGGAGTCAACTTCAAGACAGACCAGAATAAAACCTACGAGCTGAGACAAACACACTCCATGCAGATTAGAGCCAAACAAAACCAGAAACAAAAATGCACCCTGGCCCAAAATCTGCATGGCCCTTTCGAACATATCCAATAATATACAGATATTAAATCCAATCTTCAGTGCCCTCTGGTGCCAGCTGTGAGAAATGCTCACATAGCTTTGCATCCATGGTGCTGGCTGCATCCTGTTTACCACTCTGCTGCTCCCTCACCTCCCACAGAAACTCCCACCACTTGTTTTTGCATTTTTATTGTCCTTTTAAGCTATTACTCCCTAGCAGAAATTGTGGGGAACAGCTCTTCTCAAGCCTTGCGTTCCTCTGCCGTAAAGAATAAAATATTCCGAAGAGAGCTGAATTTTCTTTGTGGGTTATGCTAGCTGATGCATTTGTTCTCATCAGGGATTTTAAAGCAAAGGTTAACTAATTATACAGGGATGGGTCAGCAAAGGGGCCTTCTTTACCCATATGCTGGGGAAAATGCCGTGCTGTCCCTGCAGTAACCTCTAGTGTGACCAAGAAGGGCTTCTTACAAATCAGTCTCCTCCCATACTACCTGAAGCACAAAGATGTGATTCTGGGGAAATGAAGGAAGCAAGGTAAGAAGAACTGCAGGGGATCCTCAATATGCATCAGGGATGGGGTCCGTAAAGTTGCAGCTTAAAGCAAAATGACGTATCTTGAAGAATTTCCCCCCATAAGAAATAGTGTAAATAGAGGGGGGCAGGGACTGTAGGAACGTAAACTTTGACTAGGTGAGTAATGTACCAGTCATGTACAGTCCCAGACATTTAAAACATTTTAAGCAACACTTAAAGAAATGATGCTAACCCAAAATCCATTTGTAAGCCATTTTATCCCATGTGCCGTCCGAGACAGAGGAGAGCTGCACAGGCTGCTGGGAGAGGGCGCTTGTTTGTCATTTTCTAAATGATGTAATGACTTCCGGGTGAGGAATTTTTACGTTGTGTTTCTCAAAGTTGCAGCGGTGTAAGTGTGAAACAACTTACATCAGAGCTGCTCCTCTTGAGGCCTGAAAGCACAGTAAGCTATTTAGAGCAGAGTTATTTGGATGTGCACTTGGGAGAGCGATGGAAGAGCCACTGTCCTGTTATTCAGTGTCTGAAATTAATCTTGCATTGCAGTCCCAGAGGTGGAAGGCCAATTTTTTAAAATCCTCAGAGCTGTTTTTCCCCTGCCTGCCCATGAGGAATAAAACATGGCGGCTGTGTGTACATTACAAAAATAACTTTGAAGGTGCTTACTTCCAACTGAGCGACTTCAAAGTTGAGCATCTACACACATCCTGCTTTGAAGTATGGCAACACTCCATTCCTGGGAATGGAGTAAGGACTTCGAAGGTGGGCTTCCTACTTCAAAGTTAACTTTGAAGTAAGGAAAAATGCATGTAGACTCTCTGCCAGCTACTTCGATGTAGTGCCTAACTTGGAAGTTAGTTCCTAGTGTAGATGCACCCAGTATGTTTTTCTAGGCAGTAACTAAAAGTACTGAACATACCAAATATTCTTTTTGTTTTGAAAATGTAGGGGTAGCACGAGGTATTTCAGAAACCTTCTTGCTTTTGGACATGTGGTGAAGTTGGGGGGTTTGTAATATTTATGGGAATCCTACTGTTTCACCATGCCTCAGTTTCCCTATATATTTTTGAATTGCCACCCAGGGAGGGATTCAAGAGTTAAGTGTGCTCTTGGGGGTGGGACATGACATAAGAGGTGGGTGCTGGCTTGCTAGCTGGCTGTAATGAATGAGCCATTGAGGAACCAGATGGCATCTTCTGAAAAATCAATACAGAAAAGAGGCAGCAGCTGCCTCCAGTGACCAGAACATTAGTGCTAGGAAACAGCAATAACAATCCAAAGTTTCCCTGGAACGACCTCTGAGCTGGGAAGCTGGCCAGAGACCAGCTCCAGGACAAAGGACTGAGCAGTGACAAGCAGAGGATAAAGGCTGGGGAGTGCCGAAGAGGTCAGAAAGAGACAGAGCCTGAAATGGAATCCTCTACAGGTTGGCTGGTGGATTGTTATGGCTCGGCCAGATGAAAGCAATTGGCCAGAAGCCCTGGGCCCTTTTGAGTCACCAAGCCCAGGGCAGTTGCCCCCTTCTCCCTTCTCCTCGGGTAAGCGTCCCTGGTGCTAGACACTGTACATATCCAGAGACACGCTCTCCCCTCAAGACTAATTTGATGAGCCAGCAAAGTGTGGGAGGAGGAACAGAGGCTTACACAGCTCAGGTGACTTACCCAAGATCACACAGGAATTCAGAGGTAGAGGTGGGAATAGCCCAATGATCTCCCAAATATCACACCAGCGCCTTATCCTCTAGGCCAGTGGGTCTCAGCCTTTCCAGACTACTGTCTCCCTTTCAGGGGCCTTTGTCTTATTTTCCCCAAGTTTCACCTCACTTAAAAACTCTTTGCTTGCAAAACCAGACATAATAATACACAAGCGCCACAGCATACTGGTTGAAAAAATCGCTGACGTCCTCATTTTTACCTTATAATTATAATATAAATCTTGCCTCCCAGGTTAAGACTGCCGAGCGCAATACAAACTAGTCACTGTCTGTATGACGTTTTAGGTTGTACTGACTTTCCTAGTGCTTTTATATAGCCTGTTATAAAACGAGGCCAATGTCTAGATGAGTTGATGTACCCCCTGGAAGATCACTGCATACCCTCAGGAGGATACACAGCCCTGGGTTGAGAACAACTGCACTGGGCCATATATAAAATACATAGAAAACTCTTTCAATCCAATGAAAAATCAGTGCCTGGAACTGGCATGCCTCAATATATGTCACACAAATTCTCCTCACACATCTTTCCCCATACAGGAATAAACTCATTAAGGAGAAGGCAATTATCAGCTTAGCAAGGTCACGTAATTAAGAGGTCCTCCACTGTGCTAGCATGCTTTCTTCCTACTTTCAATTATGCCAACTACCATGGAAATGAACAAGCTCTGGAAGAACCTATAGGTTTTTTTCCATTATGTAGCATAAATCTGTGGATACCGGTAGCAGTTCGTGGAAACACTTTTCAAAGATGATCGAAAGGGACTGGTAAAATTTGGTCGGCAGGGTTTGTGAACATGTCATTTTGAAGGCAGTCTTCAGAAATAAGTGCATAGGGGTCTAATGAAGTAAGCTTGCATCTTACTTGGATGAGGAAACATAGCTTGACATGGAAGCTAATGGTATGGGGTGTGTCATTATAGTGCTCCATCCTATTGTACAGCTGTTACTGTTCTGTAAGAGATTTGTATTTACAGAGAAAAGATACATGGGGAAAACCATGAAGAAGGAAGAGTTAGCAGACAAGACAAGAAGAAATGAAGGCCAAGCTAAGACTTTCCCTCGAGGTGGATGTTGTGGGTGTAGTAGCAGATTTATTAGTTGTATTGTATGAACAGGAAGAGGCTCTGTGGGATTTAAATGTTGTAGGAAAAGGATATTGTATTCTCCACTCTTGTAGGGAAAGTCCAAATTTACTTTTTTTCCCTCTCTGCTGGCATAATAAAGCCAATGGATTCACACCCATTTACGTAATTTACATAAATGCACATAATTTGGGGCATAGTCCACTTGGGTTATTATTTGTCACTTCAATTAAGCATTCACAAGTTCAGTTGAAACAGCAACATTTCATTTGCATCTAGATTTATCTGGCACAGATCTAACTTTTCAAACTATGGCTCACGTAGCTATGCTCATGCAGCTATACCCTAACCAGATCTGGCTGAGTGGCCACGTTGGGAAAATGTGCACCGAAACCAGGTATGTGCCAATGAATGTGCTCAGCTGTGTGCTCTTAATGTTGAAAATCTGGCCCATACTGTAAAGGGCTGGCAGAAGATGAGGACTGTAGTACAACAGACTAATACGTGCATGTGATGGCCACTATCGTAGCCAATACTACTGAATGGAGCAAGAAGCTCTGGAATAGAATGAACTGCCACACTTGAGCTAAAGTTCTCTGGCTGGAACTGTGAAAGACTAATAGCCTCTGGATTAGCCACATAAGGAAGTTAGTAACTCACACTCACCAGTGGAGTTATAGACACACTGCAATGATTAATTACTCGTAACTCTTGGCCACTCACCAGACGATGACAAGATCCAAACACTAACTCCGTGTGCTTTAAACCTCCAACTCCAGGCACTGCCCCTGGCTTGGAGTTTCTCGGCACCCTTTCAGAGTGCAGGACCCTTAGCAAATTTTCCATTCTGACCGTAGAGACCTCCATAGCCCAACAGCCTCAACCTTGGGACCAGTGCTCACTCCCAGACTTCCCCATTGGTTAAACACACCCACTCCCAGAACTCAAGCCATGTGGGCCTTCTGGATCTACAAATTGGCTCTTCCACGTTGTCAAAACGCAGGAGCATAAGTACACAGAGGCAGACTTTGCACAGGGTTCTAAAGCACCATTGGTCCTAACTTAAGACATAAAAGCACAACAGAGACCAAATCATTTAGAAAACAACAAACACACAGCAAACAGCGACCCTCACTCTCACTCACCCTTCTCTGGGCGTCACCTGAGCTCAGGTAGGCCAGGACCCTCACCGCTTCATTTGACTACGGCAGCATTCACTTATCAATTATTTCCTCAGGCTTTTGCATGACTTCTCCTGTTAGGTTATGGTGCTCAAGTACCTGTGCTCAATGCTGTAACTTCACTCATATGATATTTATGTTTGCAGGGGCCCATATTTACTGACCAATAGGTCCAGTATTGATTGTATATGCAGTCCAGTCCGCAGTGCTTTCCTGTTTGACTTATCAAGTTTATTTCCCGTCACTTCTGCTTAGAGAGGCTCAGCTCCCAGAATCTTTTTTTGTTTCTGGCCATGTTTAAGCCAGGTCAAGTCATGTTCACATCATCTGTTCAGTAGGCCACCCTAGCATGGTTTCCGTCACTGACAAATTTTAAATCAAGTTTAGTGGTTTTTCTAAGGGTATGTCTACATACAAAATTATTCCAGAATAGCTTATTCTAGAGTTGTTATTCCAAAATAATACTGCATCTACATGACAGGGAAACTCCAGAATAAGCAAATGTAATTCCGAAACAGTGTGTCTACACACAATAGAGCCCAATTTGAAATAAAGCAATCGAATGCACTATGGCTTATTTCAAAATAGGCTCTATTCCCTATCTACACAGTCCCTTTTTAGAAATCCCTATTTTCAAATAGGCACTGTTCCTCATACAATGAGGTTTATCTATTTTGAAATCAGCCATCTGCTATTTGGAATTTCAAAATAGCAGTTGCATTATGCAGCTGTTCACAAAGTTATTTTGAAAAAGCGGCCAGTATTTTGAAATAACTTTGCTGTGTAGACACACCCTAAAAGATCACCTCTAGGACTTATTCTGCTGCAGCTCTCTGGCCTATGTTACACAGGAATTCAGGCTACATGACCACAAAGGTCCCTTCTGCCTTTGTAATCAATGAAAATTCACTCCCATCCCTGTTAATTGAAGCATCTCATACAGAAAGCTCACAATCTCACTAAGTATTTGTAAATTGTACCTGGCCCCAAATTGTAATGCTAGTATTCACCATTCACAGGAGTCATCTGCAATGTGTATTTCTCTGACTATAAAAATATTTCTGGAGAAAATGTCCAGTACTGAGAAATGTTGCAGAATCAGTGCAATTACTAAGGTTTCCCTCCACAGACATCCTTGAAAAATAGAGAACATTAGCGCAGCTCAATATTCCTGGTGGGTTGGAAATGTGTCTCCGTGTTCAAGCATTATTCCCTGCTACATTGAGTGAGAGCAATTAATGAGTTTTATTTAAAATATTCCCTTCTGCATCATGCAAAAAATCCCCAGCAGTGAACAGCTTTAAAGAGAAAGGTCAGCAGCTAGCAGTCCTGGATTAGCACAGAACAATGAGGCAAAAACCTGATTAGTTTAACTGTTCATGTGAAGGGTAGTTGAAGATTATAGAAGGGTGATGAAAATGATCAACGTATGAATGGAGCCAAGTAATCATTTTTACTGAAGGAAGAATGCATATGTAACCCTACTTACCACCATACACACACAAGGGATTTGCACTCGGAGATTATGCTTTATAATTCTGGATTTTGTCCCTAGCTTTCTTGTCGAAGATGAACACTTTTATACACCAACCACTAATAAATGTCTAATTAGCTGCAGTTTGATATAATAGTTGTAGGTCCTGATTCAGCATCTACTTAAATGCCAGGTATGACTTAAGCAAGTGAATAGATTTCACATGCTAAAGTGCCTTCTTAACGGAGAGAAGGGACAATCTTTAATCACAACTTGCTCCTTGCTTAATCAGTGTTTCCCCTTGTGCATCCCATCCATTTCTTGTCTGAAATCCACAGTTATTTTTACGTTAGAGTAAGCTAAAAATGTAAATGGCCTGAAATATGCTTACATATGATTTCTTTTGGTTTTTAAGATGCACCCTGGAAAGAAATCTTGTGCACAGGTAGTTTAGCTTATGTTCAAACATTTTAGAAATGGTACCTCCAAATCTGTGGTTTTTAAGAAGGATGTGGTGCAACTCATGGATGACCAAAAGGACGAATGAGTCTGTCTTAACTGAAGCCAACAGCAAAAGAACACTGTTAAATAGGATAAGAACAAGGCAGGCAAACTTTATAGGCCATATAATTAGAAAGTCTGCACTTGAAAATTTAGTGACAACAGGAAAGTATAATGGAAAGCGAGGACGAGGTAGACAACGTGAGAAAATACTGGATAGTATCACTTCATGGTTGCATTGCCACAGTACTGTGGAGATGCTCCAGAGTACTTGTAATAGACAGGGGTGGAGGGCCATGATCGCCTACGCTAATCAGCATGGCATGAATGAATGACCTCCAAATGGAGCTCTGTGGGAAATGGAAATGGAAATGCTAAAATTTTGAAATTTGAAGTCAAAGACATTTTGAAATTTCCTGCAAAAGTTCAGTTCACTTCAAGCAAAATGTTATTTCGATAAACTCAGAATGTTTTTATTTCTGATTTGGCTTTTAAAACTTGTATTTGATAATTTACAATGTAGTATGAAATGAAATCAATTTCTAAAACAAGAGCCCAGGTGGGGGAGGTAGTATCTTTCATTAGGCTATCTTTAGCTGGCAAAAGAGACAAACTTTTGAGCTACAAAGAGTTCTTCATTGTGTAGCTTAAAAACATGTCTTCCCAACAGAAGTCGGTACAGGTTGAACCTCTCTACTCTGGCACTCTTGGGGCCTGACTAATGCTGAATAACAGAATTTGCTGGACCACAGGAGGTCAATATTGTCTAGCAGCATTACCAACACTTTCATAGCTCAGTGGGCTCTTAGAAGATATTTAGGGATCAATTAGAGTTAAATAACAGCACAGAACACTGAGAGCCAGGACTGGTAGCTGTAAGCCAAATTTATGGGACCATGGGAAACCTGGCCACATCCATAAGTGGTTGTCCAGCTAACCGAAATCATGCTGGATAATGGATGTTGCTAGACAAGAGAGTTCCAGACAAGCAAGGTTCAACCTGTACAATAAAAAATATTACTTCATTTACCTGCCTTTGTTATATCTTGGTACTGATACAGCTACTACAACATTGCAAACAAGTTGTAAACAAAATAATTTCAAAGTGAAAAAGTGAAATATTCCTACAACGGCAAAATGCTTTAATCTTAGTGCCTCGTTTCAACTTACTTACCATGCCACTTCACTTAAATTCAACATGTTCCTGCAGAAAGTTTAAATTTCAACAAAAGGCCATTTGGGATGGAATTTTTGTCAACTGATTATGGAAAGAGGCTCCTTTAAATTAGCTCTATGATTACTAAGCGTATGCAAAATGCAGAAGTTGGCCCAATAAAATGTATTACCTCACCCATCCTATCACTTTCAGGAAAATAAGCCCATTTGGAGAGCCTGTAAGGGACTGTTATAATTTTGAGTTGTGACAATTTCTTGCAATATCCTGGACCAACCTCACTGAATTACATTGAACCTTAATGAATCAAGCTGTCAAGATAGTATTCAAAAGGCAAACGTCTGCTCAACATTGTAGGGTTGTAAGGAAGAGAGCTGACTAACGTAAACTCTGGAGAGTTGTAAGCTCCAAAGGCCTATTTGAAACAATGGGAATTTCTACAATTAAGTGGCTTTCCTAGGCAATACCTGTGTACATGACAGAGGGAGAGTCCACCAACATCTGGATGGACTAGAGTATCTTTTACAGAGGCAGCTCAGGGGCAGGGCAGGGGAGGGCAATAGCCACCCCAAAATCTGCCTGAACCCCCTGTAACAGCTGCCACTCTCCAGCCACCCATCTCTGAAGGCAGCGTGGAGAGAGCAGTGGCTGCTGGCCAGGAGCCCAGCTCCAGAAGCAATGCAGCAGAAAGCCTGGGCAGGGGATACCAAAAACAGCCCCCAGCCCATGTCTTCACCCACTGGGGCACACCACCCAGGACAGACGGAGGGTCTGGAGATCCCCGAAGTAGCCTGGACTGACTCACTCCGGCCTTGGTTCTTGGGCCCTTCCCCTGAGTGCTGGGAGGGGTCTGCTGGCCCCAGAACTAACTCCCCGTTGCTGGGTGGCTCTTACTGCCTGCAAGTAGCCAGTGCTGCACACTGTCTGGCTCTGGCCGGACCATGGCGAAGGGGCCCTCAGTGGTGGAGAGCAGGGCCTCCTGGTCGCGGGAGGGAAAGGCCCATCTCAGTCCCTGCACAGGGAAGAGGCTGGTGCCACCCGTCTTTCAGACCCTCAGTCTTGATGTAACAAGTCCATCTGCTGGAGAACTCCCTTGGAGAACTGTCCCAGTTGTTAATGACCCTCACCGCTGGCCAGTAGTGGTGCTTCCAGTCTGTGCCTTCACTAGACGAAAGGGCCTTCTACGATTACAGGATTCCTCTCAGCTAGAGCTTCCAGCTGGTGGAGCAAAAGCTGCCAAAGCAGGGACTGCTGCATTGGGTGGCAGGGAAAAGATGGGGCCCAGACAGGGTCTTCCATCCCCCTGCATCTCTGTGAACCCAGAACTGTGAACATACACACACGCTGGGAGCAGCAGAAGCCAGGAATTGCTCTCCCTCTGCTGCCCCATTTGGGCTTGGGAGAAAACTGTGTTGAGGCGAGTCAGAGATACCATTTAGACTGTAAACTCTTCAGGGCAGGGGCTGCCTGTTAGAGAGTTTGTACAGGGCCTAGCACAACGGTTGGCCCTGAGGCACTGCTAGAATAAACAATCATATTAATAAATAGGTTTGGCTCCTTAAGTCTTGCCTTGTAATGTGCATTTATCTGAACCTTGTAACTCTTTGACCCCCTCTCCAGTTGTCCCAAGTGTGCGCAGCACATCTGACCTCAGGATTCCCAGCAACGGTTTCTCTGCTTTGTGGAACATCCTCCTTTCATTTAAAAGCACCTTTTTGCTGGACGTCAAGAGAAGGAATGGTGCCAATATTCAAGTGATAGGCTGAATAATACAAAGCAATCTGTGTAATCTTTACAGCAATTAATCCTAAACGTACAATAAAGAGTTTGCAGGGTGTACATTTCTGGCAGGCTTCTGGAACTCAGTAATTCAATAATTCTGCAATAATTACCCTTTTGCAATTAATACCAGATGTTCTGACCACAAGGACGTGCAAATACAGAACCAGCTAGCTTGGACTTGGGAAAAGCTGTGTGATCCAAAACCTGGAGAGTTATATATTTCTTGATTAAAAGAAAAACAAAGTCTCCTTTAGTACAGACAAATGTTGAACTAGCAGTGGGGCACAGTAAATTAGGTTTTTATGTCTTAGGGTCAATTCCAGCACATTTTGGTATAGGATAAAAGGCACATACTTAGCTTAGCAAGCCAGTCTAAATTGCTTTTCCATAGTAGAACCAACACATTATAATAGAAAAAGAGCACCAGCCTTCCGGTTCTGAAACCAACACACCAAATTCAGCTCACGGACTTTCTCTGCAATGTTAATGGGGTTGCGTGGTGGTTACTGACAGCAATGCTCAGCCCACCATCATTAAACAAGTAAATCACTTTGGAGAACTTACAGAAAAATATCTGAAGGAAGGGGATGGAGTAAAAACCATGGTGCAATACATATACCTTGGGTCAACTGCCGGGGGGGGGGGCGTCATTTGGCCTTGGCCTCGGCCTCAAATTTAGCCACTTTTTAATTAAACTTGGACTCTCTGGGGTGTTTCCCAATATCACAATTGCATTGTGTATTATGGTCAGCTTGACTGCATCACTGGCTTCAGGTGAATGCACCTTCAACATGTTGAAGCAGGTAAAGAAGTATCATGGTTCAGCTCTGAGACAAGAGCGTTTGAATGGGCCGTCCTATTCCAGGGCCATCTCATTGTCCTGGCACAGTCAAACACTTACCTTGCTTTATGCTACGATAAGAGGAAGCTGCATGCCAAATTTAGTCGTCCTATTTTCTTGCCATTTAGGAGACATTCTTGAACAGACAGACAGACAAACTCATATATATAGTGAATGTATCTAGTTTTTCATATTTGTATATAAGGCACGTATATATCACCCACTATCCGAGCCCCTCTGTCTGACCCTTATTAAACCGATCCTCCCAAGACCCCTGTTAGGCAGGACAGGGTGTTATCCCCACTGGTACAGAGGTATAGATAAGCTAAGTGATTCACCCAAGAAGTCACAGGCAGTCTGTGGCAAAGCAGGGATTTGAACATAGGTCTCCCAAATCCAAGTGCCCTGACCCTTGGAGCTTCCTTTCCCTATGGAAAGATACATTTTTTTATGAGCTCTTGAAATCATCATGGGCCTCATAGGACCTACTACTTCTGTTTCTGCCATCTGAGATAGTGGCTCATAATCTTTCCCCTCATTCCTACCTTCTGAAACTTTTGATAATTTAGTATTATGCCTCCTGTTTTTCTGTTATGACTTTTGCACTGAACTACTCCAGTAATCAAAAGTTTAAGGAGAGAGATGCTAGTGTAACATTCACTTTTACCAGTAATGAGTTCTTCCCTTGTGTACAGACCATTTTGCCTTTGTACTAGTACACAGGGAGTGACACATGATGATGGCAAAGAAAGACCACAAACGCATATGCTACAGAACTTTTCATTTCCTTTTGGTGGTAAGAAAAGAAAAAACAATAACTTTGTACAGGAAAGTGCTTGGAAAATAAACTTTTTAGAAAAATAATGGCATTGGTATGGAAAATACATAATTATATTTACTTCACATGAGCTAATATCTCAGTGGTCCTCCCCAATTTTCCTAACTTATTTAATCTATCCATGATTCTAAAGATAAGTATCAATAATTCCCTTATGTTTTATTTCATAATTTTAGGTTTCTCTTGCCTCTGTTGCCAGCGGTTACCAAGTTTCATGGTAGAACGGAATGCGTACAGGTCTAAATAATGTTTTGTTTTTATAAATATTTGTTCACTTCATTACAAAAAATAAAACCAGCCTGTGCTGTGTACACATTAATTGAGCATCACTGTTTTTGTTCCTAAAAGTAAAAGTGCAATTTTCCCTTTTCCCCTACAGAACAGGAGCTTCAATGGTGAGTAGCAATGGCAAAAACACTGCTTCAGAACTCCTCTCTCTTTTTCCCTGCTTCTCCTTTACAAATAAAAATAAAATGTACTTTGAAATGGTATTTTTGGCATTTTTGCAAATATTGTATATGTCATTTCGTTATTCTTTCACATAAACAAACAACCCAGGCTGTTGAAAAACAGTTTGCCTGTCGTAAAACCATATCCAACTACTTGGGGGAATATAAAATGCAAAATGGAATAACATAGCCTCTTTCTGGATCCAAACATTAGCACAAATAACTAGGCAACATTTGACTAAATAAGCAAAGACCAGAATTTTGGAGTGGTGGAAATCACCAAAACACTATTGACTTTAATATAGCTTTGCCAGTTTATTCCCACTGGGGATCTGGCTAACAATTTTCATTTCAAAATAGACCATATTTAGACCTCTGAATAAAGATGCTAAAAATAGCCTAGGCACAGGTACGCATTACATACCACTGGATCTGATCATGAACAGGTTCCAGCCCTACAGTTCTATGTTTGTAGTTTATTAATATTATAATTTTATATTCTTATAATAAACATTTTAAATTTGCTTTATGTAGTGTTGGCTGTTAGACAATTTAGGTTAACAGGATCTCAGAAGGATCTGAGTCTGGGTGTGGTTAAGTATGTGTGTAACCCACACACCTGGGTGTAACTCACTGTCCCATGCACTGGCAGGTAGATGAGTTAAAAAGAGAAAGAATGAGTCTCCTTTAGAGCCTTAGCTGAGCATTGGCTGGATTTTACGTCAAGCTGTAGAGCAGTGGTTTTCAACTGATGGGCTGCGAGGCCTCTCAAAGTGTGCCGCAGAAATTTCATCCATTTCCCCTCCCACCAGCTCTTTGTGGGGGGTGGAAATTGATGAAATTTCATAGCACTTAGATGACCCTGCGCCAGATAGGGGCTCAAGCAGCAAGGCTGCCCGAGTCCCAGCTGGCTTGGGGTCATCAGTTCCCCCCATGGCTCTGCAAAGAGCTGAAGGGAAGGGAAATTGATCAACCCTGCAGCAGCTGCCAGGTCAAGCAGCCAGGCTGCCCGAGTCCCAGCTGGCTTGGGGTCATCAGTTCCCCCCATGGCTCTGCAAAGAGCTGAAGGGAGGGGAAATTGATCAACCTTGCAGCAGCTGCCAGGTCAAGCAGCCAGGCTGCCTGAGTCCCAGCTGGTAGGGGTTGTCACTTTCCCTCTCACCGCTCTGCAAAGCCTCTGCGAGGGGAAATTTACCAGTCCCATGGAAGCTGGGAGTCAGGCAGCCTTGCTGCTTGAGCCCCCAGCTGCCTTGGGGTTGTCAATTCCCTCCCCGGGGGGGCTCTGCAAAGAGCTGAGGAGAGGGGAAATTGACCAAACCTGCACCAGCTGGGGGCTGAAACAGCAAGGCTGCCTGATTCCCAGCTGGCTCAGGGTTGGCCAATCTCCCCTCACAGAGGCGTTGCAAAGTGGCTACTGTGGGGGCAACTGATCAACATTGTGCCGCGTGACGAGGCATCTCCATGTTCTGTAACTACAGTAAACACAAGTCAACGTGACATTTATGAGCAATCGGTTCAGGTGGAAAAGGTGGATGTGCCCTGGAATTGTTGGTCTCATTGAAGTGTGCACTGAGCTCCGGAAGTCTGAGGTTTCAGTCCCCCTGCTGGCATTTAAATGTACATCCAAAAACTTGGGTATTTATGCAAACTTTTGGACAAACTCTTTGGCTTCTCATGTTGCTGAAAGTCCCATGATAACAGGCTCCCACTCCTACTGTTCCTGAGAATTCCTGGCATTGGGTCAGACCAAAAATGCAGTGTGAATGGGCAATATGTTCTTATGGGTAGTGAAACTGTAGGGAAAGAACTAAGGGGTACAGTCATCTACAAAAGTAGTCCAGAGCAATACTAACATATGCATTGTCTGTTCAGTTAGGTGCTTTTCCTGAGTGCCCTGGCTGTCCCATGACAACTCCCACATTTCCATAAACCCCACTTCCAAAATGAACTTCAGAGGCGTGGTGGCACAAGGTGGCAGGAACATATTACAGGTTGGACCTCCCTGGTCTGGCACTATTGGGACCTGACCTGTCCCGAATGAGGGAATTTGCCGGACCACGGGAGGTCCCCTGCTTCCAGCTCCCCAGACCGCCGCCCCTCCCTGCTGCTGGCAGCTGGCCCCAGCCATGCATACATTGGCTATGGCCCCAGCCCCAGCCTGGGCCTTGTGGATGTTGGCTCCAGCTGGGCTGCCACTGGGCCCACAGATGCCAGCCCCAGGTGTGGCCAGGCTGCCAGAAACAGTCCCTGGCCCCACAGATGCCACTCTGGCCCCGACCTTAGTACTCTCTAGTCCTGGAACATCTGTGGCTCTGCCAGATAAGGAAGTCCTCGATTTGGGAGGTCCAACGTGTACAAAGTAGGTGGGTTTGATGTTTTATGATTTTGAGGCAGATTTTGCTGTGCTTTTTAGCATACACGTATGGCTCAGTCTGTCTTGGACAACTTAATTTCCATATGGAAACAGGAGAGCCACAGCAGATACAGTTAGAATACGTTTATTTTAAAAAATGTAACTGAAGTTTTGTGAGCCTTAAAAATGGGTTTCAAGTTTTGGATCCATAAACAGGGTGAGACCCTAGGTTTGGGTTAGACTTAAGTTTATCTTAACTGGTTCATCCACTCATTTCCCTCCTTTATCTATGGTGGCACTGGATCTAACTGTTTAAAGCTATGCAGAATTAATAAATACATTGTGATAGCACCAAACCAGCGACTGTTAGCGCTGGCCACAGAGGTCAGATGCAATTAAAATATATATCTAAAAGATAATGACTGATAGTACAGCAAATACTGTATTCATTTTCCCTTACTCTTAGTGCTGTCTGCCTAATAAGTAAAAAAACAAAAAACAAAAACAACACCTCCCAAAATAAAAAAATGCTCTATTTTCCTCATAAAAAGACTGTACTTTGAAATGCCAAAAATACCCCTATGCAAATTGTGTAGCACCTTGAATGGCTAAAGCAGCCTGTAACAAGAAGAAAAATTACTGATGAAAGTAAACAATTGAGTACAGTGACAATGAAGTATCACTTTTGTCATAATGCTACATATAATGTAGAGTACGTAAAATGCAGTGGTTTGACTGCAAGATTTAACAAAAAAACAATAAAAGCAGCCTTAATATAAACATTTTACGTACAAAAATATTAAATCAAAATAAATAATTCCAGCCATAAATATTATACTTTACATCATTAAGAATATAAAATACATATACATACACACGCACACACAAACAAGCACAAAAGTAGAAGGCAGAGGTATTGCAACACTATCCTTCATCCATCTCATCTCCCTGCTTTTCCAGAAAACCTGAAATAGACAAACAAGTTGCATGGTTTAGTAAGATGGTTATCTTTGTTTGTGAAACATTTGATTTCTCATCTCAGAAAAGGACTTGCAGCTGGAAGGGCTTGGTAGCGCTGACTCGAAAATCAAATATCCATCTGCAAACATTCTACCTGCTATTGTTACATTAGCAGGTAGCTGCTAATGCTGCAAGAGGTGAAAAGAGCAGAGGAAACACATTCCTCCATTTCTTTCAGTTTGGCTAGGACTGTTCGGTATGTACAGTCAGTCTCACTGTTTCCCTGAATTTGATCCTGCTCCCTTTCAGGTAGATCAGTCAATTCCCATGAAGTTTAATGGTGCAAAAACAAATGGTTTTATGCCGTGATCCACTCAGTCTGGGGTTGGGGAAGCCATCAAGGAACCATAATTATAAATATAACTGGATCCTTGATTCTCAAATTGCAGCTGCTTCAGCCAGAGGGTCTGGTGTAAGTTTGGGCAGTGGCTGTTAATTTACCCCAGACAACTATGGTCTAAGGGGCTGCATAGCTATTTGTATTTCTGAGTAAATAACCTATCTCCACAGTGGGGTCTCTTGGAGAAACTCTTAAAAATGGAGCCCCAGCCTAGGTGGAAACAGGGGATTTAATTTTCAATGGACAATTTGAACAGTGGGTACTTTTTCCACCTTTTTTGGAGCATAAGCTTTTGTGGGCAAAGACCCACTTCATCAGGTGCTCCAAAAATCCGTTACTCTTTTTGCACAGGGACCTTCTCTGAAAAGTTGGTCCATGTGATTGCTGGTATTTTCATGAATTGGAGTGGTTTGTCCTCATGTCTAGGCCAGAAAGCAACTCCCTGCATTGTGCCAGACAGCATTATTTTCCCTCCCAAGGGTGACATATGAATGTTATGATCATTTGATAAGACCTTTGGAATTAAAGGCATTATATACAAGTCAAAGTTTAATACCAGTGAAGTTTAAATACTGGGTAGTATTTTCAAAAGGATCCTAAGGGCCTTAGAAGCCCAAAACCCACATTCCATTTGCAAAAGAGACTTAGACACTCAGGGTAACATTTTAAAAAGGCTGAATTCCCAAGAAAACAGAGCTTGAAGTGCCTAAATCTAGTTTGAAAATAGGACTCAGGCGTGTGTTGCTTCAGCAATAAATCCCTGCAACAATTTCCCTTAGCACCGAAACAATGGGAACCCACCATTGCTAGAACACTTGAACCTTGAGGCCTGTTCCAGAGGACGGAGTGCACTTTCCACAGTAACCACCACATTTCCCTATTACTTTGGTACCATCCTGTGGGGGGAAAAAAACCAGAAATGATGGTTCAAACTCAGGTCACATGAGCCAAAACAAAATGCCACCATTTCCAAAGACCCAGGTCTGTGGGTGTTTTAACAACAGAATAGAAATGATTTTTGGAAGGGAAAAAATTCCCCTGCAAATGTATAATGATTTATAAATTAACGGCTATTTTTTCTTGGATGCAAATGTAAATTACGTTTACAGATAACAGGTCAGACACTGGCTGGTTTGAACGCAGAGGAAGTAGAGCACAGTAAAACTCCTTTAATCCAGCATGTTCAGGACAGGACAGGTGCCAGATTACCAAATTTCCTGGGTTGTTGGATATCCCTATAACCCCCACGCCCTAGTTCAACCCTCGCCCCATCGTGGCTCACCACCCCTCCGCCCAGCTGAAGCTCACCACCTCCGCACATCCCCAGCTTCTTCACCACCCCCGCAGGCTCCACAGTGCCATTTGCATACCCAACGGCGAAGGAAACCAGGCGTGCACGATGATGCCACCCAGTGCACGACACCCTGGAGATCTGCAGAGCTCAGCGTGCCCTGGGCTAGCGCCATGGTGTGCCTTGGGCCAGCACCATAGTGCTGGGGACAGCGGTTCCACAGGCTGCTTTGCCGCGTGGCTAACAGACGCCTGGGAGCTGAGCCCTGCCTGTGTGCGTGAGTCCGAGCTGGTAAGAGGGGGCCAGCCACGCAGTCTGTGCTGCACTGAGGGGCGCAGAGCCTAGGTAGGGCCTGGGCGGCAGGTGCCATCTCCCTCTGTTCCTGCATGCCTGAGGCTGTTCTGATCTCACGTCTCAACACCTGTGCGCAGGAAGAGTGGGTGAAATGGGCAGCACTGTAGAACCAGCTTCTTCACCACCCCATGCTCCTCCAGCTCCTTCACTCCTCCCACAACCCTGGTGTATCTCGGGGACTACAGACGCTGGACCACCAGGATTTCCAGACCATCAGAGGCCGGATTAAAGGAATTTTACTGTATTTGTGATTTGCCAAATGAAACAACATCGAAGGAGAAGATGATGTGACAGGAAGTTCTTTACACCTGAGGTTTCTCCAACTTGCCTCCACAGAGATATAGGAGAATGTTCTCTGAATACGCTAACCCTATGTCCCTAGGGGAGGAAACGAGAGGGGAAATCCAAGTATTTATTTGACATGGAAAAGCCGGGTGTGGCTCGGCAGCCCTGGGTGTGATGGAAGTGATGCCCTGATAGTGGGGCTGACTAGATCTGGCTGCCATCTCCCTACATTCCTCTCTATCCGTTCCACCCTGCAGATCACTGTGATATGGTAGAAGACGGGAATACAGAGAAGAGCTTAGGCCCGAGTTTGACCTCAGTTAAACTCATGCACCGCCATCAGATCCAATGGCTCTACAGAGTCACTGAGATTTAAATCCACCTCTTATTGTCTACAGAGCATGCACCCTGGATCGTTTGCACAACGATCTGGGTGCGCTTCCAAGGGGAACTGAGCCTTTATTACCTGAACATAGGACTTAGGCCCCGTGCAAACCTGCAGAGCACTAATTAGTAAACTTTGACAGCTGCGCTCCATGCTATTGTTCTGGGATGGTAACGCATGGCTGGCATTTCAGATTGGTATTTCTTTTCTCCTTCGGTTTGCACTGGCACTGGCACCCCAAGAATTATGCCGGCCAGGCTGCCAAGAGTGATTAAGCCAAGTCATGTCCCTTCAGGTTTCTTTTGATGCTGCCAGCTACGATCACCTCATTTGCCTCTCCCAGCTCCTAACTCAACAGCCGGAGGTTTGCTGCTGAAGCTTGTTCCTGAAGGGGAGCTGAGTAGATCTGTCCTGGCCACAACTCAGATCCAGAGCTTGCATTCTTCTCGTGAGAGCCGGGCTCACTGACAGCTAAAGCGGTGCAGAAGCAGCTGTTCCTCTCAGGAACAGGTACTAGTGACATCATCAGCTGCCACAAGGGAAACAGAACCCTGAGGTGGGATTCTGCTCGGCCCTGACGTGAATGCATAGCAGGCGGCAGTACAAGGAACTTCTGCCAGCACTGAGCTGCCTCCGAAAGGACCGGAGAGAATGCTGCCCTCCTCTGTACCTTTTCTGGTTCTAGTTTAACATGTCGAGATGGGACCACCAGATCTGCATGCCACATTCTAGCTATGGGCACGCCATGAGCTGGTAATATGATATCTTCTCTCTTTTTATCCCTGTCTGTCCTAATGATTCCCAGCATTCGGTTTGCTTCTGCACATTGAGCTGCCTCCTAAAGCTCTACACCCACAGGAGAGTCCTTGTCTCAGCAGACCCTCGTTCTTATTCTGGGAGCCAGGCTTGAAGTTTGAAAGGGGCCTACAGGTGTCAGAGTCCCAAGCCCATTTGAAGCTCGCTGAGGTTTTGCTGAAAACCCCAGCCCTGATCTCTGAGAGGATGCAGCCTGAAGACCTTACAGCCCAAGAAAGAGTCTTCTTCTTAGTTCTTCTTCTTCTCTCAGTCTTTATGCTTTCCTACTCCTTTCCTGCCCTCTCTTCTCAAACTGTCACCCCTTCCACCTCACTCCCCCTCTCAGAAATACGAGCATCATATTTTAGTAAAACTGTATCTGTATTTCTACTCTGTGGTCCACCAAAGGCACTCACTTGAGGCTGCAGGCTCCACAGCCATCACCTCTCTTCTGTGGAGGCCTGGGCCTTTCTCCGTCCTGACTGGGATTTTCCCAGGCTGCACAGTTCCATGCTTACACACATGCTAATTATCTTACCAGAGACCATTCTCCAACTCTAACAAGGGCTCTGGTAGGAGTTAGTCCGTCAAGTCTCACCAAGGAGATTTGCTGCAGTAGTAAGTTCCTAAGAGCCTCAGTTCAGAACCAGGCATTGACAGTGCACATTAGCCTGTTTCTTTTTCAGCTTTGGCCTTTGATCCCCACACTTCAGAAACGGGTAATGAGCAAACAATGATCCCTTCCTGTGGGCCTGACTTCAAAAGGCTGGGTTTTGGCTAACCAGCAGATGATATTTGCATTCACCTCCTCCTAGAGATACCCCACAAATTCCACATCATGCATATTGTCCCAAAAGACCATTCTTGTCAGCTGCATTGTCCAACATAGGCTCTTGATCATCCCAGCCTGTAATAATGCAGAACCACGTCATTTACTGCATGGGATTCCAAAGACACTTACATCCTATTCAGTAAGGTCTTCCCAAGCCTATTGCAGGGAATTGCCTTCTCCTCACAACCAGCATCTGAGACTTATCAGACATAAATCAGCATCTAGTCCTAACGCCTACCTACTGAATGAAGATGGACAAACATCAACTAAGCAGGTCTTTAACTGTTCTAGCAGCCGAAAGACCTCAGCTTTTTGGGCGCAGGGACTGTCTTCTTCATTATAGATACGTGCAATGCCTAGCGCAAAGGAATCCTTATTCCTGACTGGAGCCTCTCATAGCTTCTGCAAGCAAATAGTAACAGCCATACGTCCATTACTGGATTTACTATGTGTGCTTGGTCATGAAATTCAAAGTTATAGATAGAAAAGGCTTCTGAGGTCAAATTTTACTGTCCTTACTCACGAAATGCTCCCAGAAAGAATGTTCCCAGAGTCAGGGACATAGAATGTGGCCCTGCTTATTATCCCATCAGGCAAAGGTACCACGCAGAAGGGTTCACAAGCTAATTAAAGACATGTCTGCACCATAGGTCTCAGTGTTTTTAGTTTCACAGTTAAACAAACCCATTAACTAACTGCAATAATTAAGATCAAGTTACGTTTACTACACCTGTCCTGTTCCAATACAAACATAGATAGAGGGCATTCTTCTTTACGCTTCCAATACGCTATGCTAGATTTCATTATGATATGGTGCAAGAAGAATGATTCAATGCAAGATAATGCAGCACATGGTAATTAGGCACCTCACATTAGCAGGTATAACCAGATTCAGAGTTAATAGGCTCATTCTCTTACTGGGGATTTTTGAATTTCCGACACTGCGTAATTCCCTTGCGAGATCCACTTGGCTGTTTCTGTTACCGAAAGGCCTGTTCCGGAAAGATCAATGCTAAAGCGACCCTAGAAAACAAACACAAACTGATTGTCACAAACCTGTATCTTCTGAAATGGCTCAACCACAAAGTGCTCTGAGAAGGATGCACAAGGAACCTCACATCCCATGCAACTCCAGAGCCCTATTTAAATTATGTCATTCTTCACTGCTGCAAGCCCCCTTCCGTAACAACATGTCATGGTGTCATTTTTCTAATGAGATCTCACTGGCAATATTTCCAGTTTTTCCAAGCCCTGATAGCAATTAGCACATATTACGCAAATCACAGCGTGACTCAGATTAAGAATTTCTTTTCATTTGGGGCGGCAGAGGGAACTGCTTTTCCACTCTTTGCCAGCAGAGGACAATCTTGGCCTTCATGTTACAAGCTGCAGATCCTACTCTCATGCTTCATCAGCTGCTGGTACACAGAAGGAAACTAGATCCAGTTCAGCCTCAGCTTTTCTCTCCCTTCTTACCTGCAGAGGGCATCAGTATCCCTATTTTGATCTGGCTCCTCTCTTCCCCCCTCTTAAATAAAAATCTGAACTCGGTTTCGTGGTGGTGTTAGATATGTCCTTAACCCTTTTTTCCAGATGTGGGGAAGGTCTGCCGCTCCACCCCAGCCCCACACCCTCCGCAAATAACCTGTCACACATCTCCGATTATCTAATACAGCGGTTTCCAACCTGTACTCTCTGCACCCCAAGGGTCTAGAGCAGTGATTTTCAACCAGTGTGCCACGGCACACTGGTGTGCCTTGGGAACTGTTCAAGCCTGCCCTGAAATTTTGTCAATTTCCCCTCGCTGTGGCTCTTTGCAAAGACACCCAGGGCTGTGGGGATTGATGATCCCACGCCAGCTGGGGCTCAGTCAGCACTGCTGCCTGAGTCCCATCTGGTGCAGGGTTGTCAATGTCCCCCACTACCCCTTTGCAGTGGCTCTTTGGAGAGCCGCTGCAAGGGGAAATGTAAATCCCGCAGGACCTCATTCATGCTGGGGTGCTGCTGAAATGCTGCTTCCTGACCTGAACGAGCTGGCAGGGAGCCTGCCCCTACTTCCTGCTGTGCCAATGGGTGGGGGGAGGGAGGGAGCCTGCTTTCTGGAGCCAGATCCCCAACTTCTGAGTAATTAAGTAACTGCTGAAATTTTCAGTGGTTATTTGTTTACTCAACATCCATAGAATGGCACTGAGCAGATTCTGAATATGCGCCTGTGCTCACTGTCTAAGACGTTGTATTTGGTGGTGGATTTGAAACATTAACGCATTGGAGCCTTGTTTAGCTTGTTTTATGCACCACTGTGCTGCAAACCTCTCTAGTAAGACTACAACCACAGTAAATGTAAGTAAAGGTGATGTTTTTGAGCAATCAATTCAGCTGAAAAAAGTGGGTGTGCCATGGAACTGTTTTCCTCATTGAATTGTGCCCTGTTATGGAAAAGGCTGGGAACCACTGGTCTGGAGATTACATCAGAGGACTACACAAATGGTTCCCGTTACCTGAGAACAGTGGTTTTCAGTTCCTGGTCTGCACACATCTGGGGGTCCACACACTATGTCCAAGGTTTCTAAGGGGGGTCCCCACTGCCATCCAAAATATTTTAGGGGACCACAAATAAAAAAGGGGTTGACAATAAAAATAACTGAGCCTAGTAGGAAAACGGTTCCGTGGTTAATGTGATAGCCAGAGATTTGGCAGAGCCAGGTTCAGTTCCCTGCTTCGCCACCGATTTGTGCCTTATCTGAAAAGTGGGGGTCCCAACACTGTCCTATTGCATGGGGCTACTTTGAGGAGCCATGCCTTAAGAAAGCGAGGCACATAGACACTACAGTCCTAGGTCCAGATAATTATCCAAGATGAACAGATCCTGCCAGCACACACTAATAAACCTCCCCAACCCCATCGTTACTTTTATTTCCCCTTTACTGTCAATTCCCTCTCCCCCTGCAGGGCTGCTGAATCAGACCTGGCATTATGGAATGTCTCTTTTCAAACCCTGCTGGTTATCACCCAAGCACCCATTGGCTGTTTGCAGAATGGACAGTACACTTTGTACAGACAAAAGAAAGTTTCACACCACTGAGATGAGAATGTGACAAAAGCTGGGCTGACGCGATCCAGAGTAATAAATAGGCAGTCTGAACATAACAAATGGACCCAGTTCCTACAAAATGTTATTGTCAAATACCTGTGGGCATTTGGCCGCACTGTAGCAGTCTCCTGCAGTGGCGTAAGGAACAGGTCGTCCATCGTGTGTCCGTGCAAACTGTAAATCAGTTGCTGAGACAATTATTTGGTGAACAGCGCCGAGAGGGCAGGTGGGGGAGAGAGAAATTTGAACACGTTATTTGCTAACAAGGACGCTCGGGCAATTTGCTTTTTTTGCATTAATCTGGTGAGTTCAGCAAGATCTCGTCTCTTATTCTTGCAGCAGTAAACCCTGATTCAGCAGGATGCTTAAAAACCAAGTGTGGCATTCTGCACATGAATAATGCACTTGACTGAACGGGACTCCTTCACCTATTGAAAGCTACACATGCGTTCGAGTACCTTGGTGAATCTGATGGTGTAGAAATCACCGACATGGACATCAGGCTTTCGTTATATTCTCACAGCAGAAAATTTCCCTGTAACCTGAGCCCACTGCTCCTGGAGTAGATGCAATCCCTGGCAGGGAAGATGGGCTGTGTCAACCACAGCCACCTCGGGCCGATGTGCAAAATCACATTTCTTAAATTGGATGCTCAGTGGAATTAAATAATGGATCTAATTTGGTAGTCGAGCCAGGACCTGAGATGTAAATGTGTGGGACTCCTCTGGAGTCAATCTCAGTGGGACACCAGACATGCAATTCTCATGTCAGTGAATGTGGCAAGTACAAGATTTACATGGAACTGCTGAAAGCCCCAGGTGTCTCCCGTGGAAGCCAAGAGCACAGCTCCCAGCACTAAGCTTGATTCACTGGGGCTGGCTCACGGCCTCCTAAAGCCAAGAGAAACACTCCCGTCGACTTCAGTGGCCATTGACTCATTCTTGTATGGAGCTCAGAGTCCAGGTCCAACTGCACTAAGGGGAGTTCTTATACCACAGTGCTTCATGCAGGGATGAACATCTCTGATCCTCTCAAGTCTTATCCTGCAATTGCACCTAATATATGTGTGTGTACGTGTGTGTGTGTGTGCGCGCATGTGTACGCGCGTGTGTGCGCACCTACACACGAGAGAGAGGGAGGCAGAAAGAAGGGGATGTAGGGCCAGACTCTCCAAGGCTCTATTTAAATTGATTCCAATTTAATATCAAGTCCAAACAACACATAAACCCGGTTAAGTTCTCAGAAAGGTAACAGACCATTCAAAGGAAGGAGAAAACTGGCATTATTTTGTGGTTTTTCCTGTCTAAGGGCCATACAGTTTCATCATTCCTTGTGCACCTCAGCAGCTTTTGGAGAATGATCTGAACTCTATGTGTCAATGATCTGGGAGGACCGGGTATAAAATAAAAGAAGGGCTTTCACAGGGCTGCCCAAGAGCACAGCTCACGAAACTCCACCTATGCCTGGAGTCAGACCTGCATTTGGGTAAATGAGACCCTGCTTTTTACTCACTTATTATCTGCATAGTGCTCAGGTCCAGCCGGACTTTGCTGAAGGCAGAGAACCCTGCTGCTGTGTAATCTTTCCGACACTGGCAATCTTCTCGTCTGCTCCCGTTATATGGGCATTCGGTCGGGTTATGCAATCTAAATCAAAAGAAAACCCTTTCTACTCATGGCAGGAAAATATTGCCATGGAAAACAAAGCATCATGAAGCGCTGAGTCAAGAGGTTGCTTACCTGTAGCCGTACACTTCAGAGAAATTCTCTGCATCCCCCCTGACAAAAGTTACATACTCTTTTGGGCTGTCAGTCTGCATCCCCGCACAATAGATCTGAGAGTGTGAGAGAACACAACTCTGTCAGACACTTACCGTACAAAGCACATCTCTAGAAAATGGATGGTGGGAAACGCTACAGTGGAGGTGAAGGGAACACACACAAAAGAATTTCTGCAGCATCCAGAAATGTATGTCATATAGTCGAAACACACCTTTAATATCCTTCCTTGAACTTTAAGATAATATTCGCCATCTTCAATAACACCCTTGAGTCTTTGCACATCCTGGCAGCTGCTTGGTAATTCACCTGCAATGACACCGAAAGGATTGTGGTTGAGAAGTCACTGGAGATCACCACTCCTTCTGGGAGTGCTCAGGCCCTGCTCATGAAGCATATACACGTTTAATTTTAAGCACGAGAGCTGTTCCAGTGAATTTAAAGGCCTGATGCAGGAAATGCCGAGGACTGCAGCCTGCATGGACATCCACGGGAGCTGCAGGAGCTTGGTGCCTCTCTAGCTCTGACAGAATGGACAACATCAAGCCGTAGACTTACAGTCATGGATGTTGTGACACCTCCTCCTCTCTTCAGGTTTTAATTCCGCAGAGCACAAAGTGCTTGCCTGGTCATCGTTGGTTAAGCACTGCACTGACCGATGCATCACTCCAATGCCACATGTCACCGAGCACTGTAAAATAAAACACGGTGAAATCCCACTCCATCCCTGGTGCTTATGGTCCAAGGAAGGTAAGACACAGATGACTGGCTGGCAAAGATCAGCTTGCCAAGACTCTAATCTAGCACAAAACATGAGCTCCTGCTGAACTTCACAAACACACAAGGAAGGAGCCCCACAGATCTCAATGGGACTATGTGCTAGTCTTAAGGCGCTTGGCTGCAACCATACGGTTAAGCAAAGAGTTCCAGTAGCAACTCATACCACTAGCTCAGTCCAGTTGTTTGACATTGTTTCACACCAGCAGGGATGAGCAAACATTTATTTGGGAGCCACAATCCAAGCAAATCTCTGCTTATGAATATGAGGCTAAGCTCCAGGTCACAGGGAGGTCCCCCATAAAACTTCAATGGGAGCAGAATCGGCCCCAGGGTTTGGAACAACACAGTTGAGAATTATTTCCACATTGAATTATTTTGAAAATCAAAGGTTGGCACAGCCATGGTAATTTACAATAGTTGGTAAGGACAATGGGGAAAATTAACAGCCAATTTTTGACTTCCTGAAGCATGTGCCACTCTCAAAAGAAGTTCTATTAATTCAGGGAAATCTCATGTTTTGCTTGACTCAACCCTCACAACTTCATAAACATTTGTTACATATCCTTCAATGCCAGAGGGGAGTTAATGAACCAAACTTCCTGGGGAAGTGTCAAGAGAATGGCAATGCCTTCGGAAACTAATCAGCTTTTAATTGAAATCTGAGCTGGTGATTTAGGATCCAGAAGATGTCCGGCACTATAATAATTTTACACTGAAAGGTTAGCTGTGTTTCAGTGCTCTATCACTGCACATGAAGGAAGCAGGGAAATGAATGCAGAATTCTTCGTATGTTGATACTCAAAACTGTCCATATATTACTATATCATTTTTTCACATTTTTGGTCTTGAACATCCACATAAGTGAATTTCATCCAAAACCATGTGGTCAACCATCCCTTTGGCTAGATCCAAGTCAAAGGGTCACGTATGCTTTTTTGCCTATCTCTGCAAAGGCTGCTGGGTACAAACTACCTTGATCGTCCAAGGTAAGACAAGCAAAGCATGGTGGGGAGCTGGGAGGAGGAGATCTGGGTCATGCTGTCTTGGCAAGACAGAAGGGTTGAATAGAAAGGAAGGGCCATAACGTGTGTTAACAGATACATCAATTTCAGGCCAACATTTGGACTCTCATGCTCAACTTAAACCTTTCTTGCCCTTGCTGGTATGGCCTTCCTCCAGGCCCAATGACTCAGCATTCAACTTACACTTCCCCAGTTGCCCACTCGCCAGGTTGCCAGAACTGGACATTCCCCGAGGTAGCATGTGAGGACATTTGGCGGCTGGGTGCCAGGACAGTTGTCTACATTCTGGTAACCATACTCATAATGGTCCTTCTCGGTGTAAATTTCACTGCACGAGACCAGCCTTTGCTTATACCCCTTGCCGCAGGTCACGGAGCACTGGGGAAAATGGAGGAGTTTGGTTAACATTGTACGTGGCCACTCATATTAAGTCTTTGACATTCAGGAAAAAGAGAGACGAGCTTGTATTCTTATGCCAGTTCCAGAGGAGATGGGGAGTTTGGCTATATGCTTGTGATGCGAATGACCAATAAATGCCGGGTACATCTTAAATTGAGGTACGATATGCAGATGCTGATTACTGAAGCAGCTGATGGCAACTTACAATTCCAAGAGCTAAAATCAGCTGTGGGTCACATTCTGACTGCCTTACTGAATAATAGCTCAGCTCACAAGGAGTCTCATGGGGACAGATCCTCAGCTGTTATAAATGTGCATGCAGGGGTCCACTGATACTGGTGGGACTTTTTACACTATATGGTGTTTCTCTTCATGAGTAAGGGCAGCAGCATGTGGCTGACTTTGACCAGTGAATCCGTCTTGTTCCACAGGATTTTCAGAAAAGGCGGGGAGGGTAAATGCCTGCCCTGCACCATTGGAACAAAGATACGCTAGGAGGCTACAGGATGAAAGGTGGAGTTTTTGTCTGCAGTTAAATAAAACAATAGCTCTCCATTTACATCCCGTGAATTTAACAGCAGCTGGGCTGAAACATTTGAGCTGTGTCATAGGCTAGGCCCCAATTCCACAAACATGCACATGCACAACTTTACGCATGCAAGCAGCCTCACAGCAATGGCTAACTGTAAACATGCGTAAGCGTTCGCAGGACGGGGTCCATAGAAGGCTACTGGAGCAGATACTTTGGTAGAGTGCAGCAACTGTATGCCACCTGGGGAATGCTGGTTGTAGGGTGATCCTCTCCAAAATCACTCTCTCTCCTGCCTCTATTTTCTTGTTCTCTCCCCTGCACTCTTTATACCATTGCTTTCTTTCTTCCCACCCCCACTCATTTCCGCTGAGCCAGCAGCAGCCTTCTCATTGTCCTTTGCTGCTCTTCCAAGTGGGATGTGCTCCTTCACATGACATAGAAGGAAAACCTATGATGAGTGTTTCCCTCTGCCGTGGGCTCTGGCTGCAGAGGGAAGTAGCCAATTTTCCTCAGCATGCCTCCTTCTTCCTGTTTTAGGATAGGTTTGAGGCTCATTTCACTCACATGAGTAACCCTATGAGTGCCAGTGAGGGCTCCGGGGATCAGGAAAGTCAGCAGGATCGGGCCCTCAAATGCTATGCTATGCAGGATTATGAGAAGGAGCTGGTCATTACGCTGATTTTCAAATGCTGATCAGGCTCAGCAGCAGGCGGGGAAGGCAGAGAGGGCAGCTGCCCCTGGACCTGGCATTTCAAAGGGGCCCGGAGCTCAGGCTGTCACTGCTGCCCAAGTAGACGTGGCAGGGGCTGAAGCCTCCAGCTGCAAGTGGCTATGACGGGCGAGGGCCCAGTGAGGTGGTCCGGACAGCACTGAGGGCTAAATGCCATAGGCCCTGCCGCTTCTGCCCCAGGCCCTGCCATTTCCAGGGTGTGGAGCCAGGCCCCCTTCCCACCTTGCCCTGGGCCTGCGGCAGCTGTCAACAACGCTGCAGCTGATGAAAACAGCATAAATCCAATGAACTCAATGGATTCCCGCCCGGTAAGGATATGTCTCAAGTGAAACTGTGGAGCTAGAAGGCTTTGGTTTCATTGTGTTCACTTATGTATACAAAGGGAATAAAAACAAATTTAATATACACGGCATAGTAGGTGGAATCCATGTGGGCATAAACACGCTTCAAGTTAATCAACCAGGATTTGTACTGGAAACCGGCTGTCACTTTTCAATATCCTCTCCTTTGTTCCTTTGCTCCTCCCTCCACCAGAGAAACTTCATAGGAACAATCAAAAGAGTAATTAACCTATCCAGCACCACACTGTCAGAACTAATTACTGTT
This sequence comes from Carettochelys insculpta, assembly GCF_033958435.1. Lineage (NCBI taxonomy): Eukaryota > Metazoa > Chordata > Testudines > Carettochelyidae > Carettochelys > Carettochelys insculpta. The sequence continues at coordinate 44,451,297 of NC_134147.1, read as the reverse complement.
CCAGCATGGCAACCCCAGGCTACTCTTGAGGTGATGGGGAAAAAGGGATAGTGCTCCTGTGTGGAAAAACTTGAGTTTTTGGCTCACATCCAGTTTTTCCTGAAAGCTGTGGACTTGTGTGACCACTCAGGAGAGATTCAAATGTCGCCCAGCTGATTAGCAGGGTGCCCACAGTTAGGCTTTTGTTTCTACTGGCAGTGCACATTCTCACATGCTGCAGTGCACATTAGAAAATTTATTCTGCACATGGATGGAAAAGACTAGTGGGAACATTGGTCACATCCCCCAACAAATCAGCATTGCTCCATCCAAGTCATAGGAACAACACTGATTTGCTCCAGCTCTTGCTGTTCAGATGGTACATTCAGCCGCTCATCAGACTACCGATACTGAGGCTCGTGGTCCAATCAGCCTGGAGTGTTGGGATAGCATCCCCACAATGCTCACCTCGGACCACTCCCCTGTAATCCATATGTACTCGCATGGTGGTAAATTGCAGCTCTCCATGTCAGGAGGTCGCTTGCTTGCATCACAGTTCATGCTGTCCTCCTCTTGGTTATTCTGATTCACGCACACAACTTTACGGTACCGGGACCCTTCCCCACATGTTTTCGTGCACTGCCAATAAAAGAGAGACGTCAGCACCGATGTTACAGAACTTCATGTATTGATGCAAAACGCTTTCCAGTGACACTTTTTGAAGTCACTAATAGTCCCACTTACAACAGCTTCATTGATAAATAAATAAAGATGAGGAACTTTCCCATTCAGGGCGTGGTTGGTAGCATTAGCTGGTCTTTTGTTAATCCACTGGCAGCCTGACTTTCAGCAAGCTGCCGACTGCATGAAAGGGGAGGGCTGGGCTGAGCTCCCACTTCACATGCCAATGAAAATCAGCTCACGTGCCACCCATGCCAGGGGTTGCTGACCCATGCCATATAGGTTTTTGGATCCCCAGTTCAGTGTCCTACCCACTCACTAAACCCCACCTGCTTTTTACTGTGTAACTGTTCATTGTATGTCAAATTGATTTGCTTCCTTTTTGGCCACCCATATTTGGAAACTCGGAATTGTTGAGGTCGGCTTGAGCCTGATGTAACTAGAGCTGGTAAGCGTCAATAGGGTCATGCTGATTAGTTTTTAAATGCTGGCAGATCCCATTTGTCTTTGGTTACCTTGTGCCACCCCAATGGAAGAATTAACTTCAAGGAGGGCTGATGTATTTACACTTCATCAATGGTATGGCCAGGAGAACATCAGGCAAGCAAAAAATAGACAGAACGTGCACAGAAAAAATAGGGACAAGATGAAAGTAAGAGGCTTGTTGATGGAAGTCCCAAAGAACACACATTTAAGGATGGTGAATCATGTGATGAGAATGAAGAGTGAGCAACAAAAAAGCACGGGAGGAAAAGGACTGCAGTGGAAGACAGGATACAGCAGAAAGACTTCCAAGAGAAGAGTGGAGAGAAAAGGACTTGAACTGTAGGGAAAGGCTGATGGATTTGGTCTTATTTAGTCTACAGAAGAGAAGAGTGGAGGGGGTGGGATTTGATAGCAACCTTTAGTTTCTTGAAGGAGGATTATAAGGAGGATGGAGAGAGGCTGTTTTCAGTGGTGGCATATGATAGAACAAGGAGCAATGGTCTCAAGTTGCAGTGGGAGAGGTCTAGGTTGGATATTAGGAAAATCTATTTCACCAGGAGAGTGGTGAAGCTCTGAAATGTGTTACCTAGGGAGATGGTGGAATCGCCATCCCTAGGAGTTTTTAGGTCCCGGCTTGATGAAGCCCCGGCTGGGGATGAGTTAGTTGGAATTGGTCTTGCATTGAGCAGGGGGTTGGACTTGATGACCTCCTGAGGTCTCTTCCAGCCAGTGATTCTATAACCATATGGGTAGTTTGACTTCTGCACTTGGAGAGAGAACTCCTGCCAGGCTAAGAGAGGTGCACTTGGGGGCGGGGGGCAAATTCTGCATCTTCCTGAGACTTGAGGTTTGGAGGAGCAGAGCTCCACCTTGGCCTTCCCCAAACTATGCACATGCCTGTAACCCGTGCCATGAACTGGAAGGAGTGGTAAAGAACCATAGGTGCCTCCAATACCATATGAATGGAAAAAGGAGAGGAAAAGTGAAGCAAAGTGGGGTTTATGTATTTAGATTTAAAAGAATCTATCACCAGTATTAAAAAAATGAAAAAAGTGATTCATGTCTTACACAGAAGATGAGAGTCCAAAGAAGGACTGTGGAGAAAACGTTCCTCATGTCAAACCTCGGGTGCCCTTTACAACAGTATTTCAGCACTTCACACTCTCAAATCTCCCCCCCTGTGAATCAGGGCAGTACTACAACCTCCATTTTACACAACGTGAGCTGACATACACAGAGATGAAGTAACTTCCTCGAAGTCGTTGGCAAAATAAGGACTTGAAGCCAACTCCCCATCAGGCAAGATCCCTAATCTCTGGGCCAGTTTTCCTCAACAACCAATCCCCTCTACCCTTCCAGGAAGGCCCATAAAAACAGAGGACCCTTGCAACATATTCCAAAGCTCAACAAACTTGGGTCTTGCTGGACAAAAAGTAGGAGGAAGTGGGAATTTCAGAGGAAAGAAAGCCTGTCAGTTGGCTCCCTTCTTATAAACCTGGGGTCCACTGGCTCAAGGGCCTCCGCTGATTGTAAAGGCCGGGGAACCCCTGAGGGAGAGAACCTAGCTCTCACTCTCAGCCTGGGCTCAAAACATGGAGAGGTTCATGCACCAAAGCCAATGTTTTAGATTTCACTTTGAATCTGACTGGAAGCCAGGGCAGGCCTGGGAGCATCCGCATAGTACGTTCACTGTCTGAGGGTGCAAGCAGCCTTCTGCACCAACGTGTGTTTCCAAAAGCCCTGGAAGGTGCAGCACACCAGCAGAGTACACTGCTACCTCGAGGAGACACAGGCAAGGATCGTTGTAGCAAGGCCTGCTTTCTGAAGGGACAGTTGCCTCTCATGCATCTGATGAGGTGGGTCTTTGCCCACTAAAGCTTATGGTCCAAAATATCTGTTAGTTTATAAGGTGCCACAGGACTTCCTGCTGTTCTCTCAGATCTTCCAAGTACTGATGAAGGGAAAACACCCTTACTGAGATTGCCTGGCTTGGGGGTGAGCAAATGAGAGCAGAATGTAACCTTTTTCTCAGATAAACGTCCTTTGTCTACACGCTGCAGCAACTATCTGCCTTCACCCGGGCACTGAAAATGCCTCCCTCAATGGAGGGGAGAGACCTTGGCAACCACTTTTGACAGAGCCTTTACAGAAAAATTAAGGTCCAAACATTCAGCCCTCTCTGTGGTGCCAGACACATGAATATGGGCTGGAGATCAAGAGTCTATTCAGCTTAGCAAAATTCCCCCACCTACGCTAAAAACAGAAGAGCTTCTCTTCACGACTTGATTTGGGTAAGGCAGGCTCTGCTCTCTCCCCCTTAACCGGTGCATTGAGAGGTCCCCCGGTGACTTTCACTTGTTTTAACCACTAATGCACGTTATTAAGAGGAGGGATACTTCAGCCAAGCCCAGCAAACACTTTTTAAGCCTTCGCAGCTACAGGAGACAAATGGGACTTGTCTCCTTGCCCTCTCTTAGCAGAGAAACACTGATCACACAGTTGTGCTGAACTAGGCCATGGGTACTTCCTCCATTCACACAGGTATCTGCTCTGCTCAAAGCGTATCCCACCAAAAGTACTGAAAGGTAAAGGGCACCGAGAGCCAAAAATTCAGAATAAAAAATTATCCCATGTACTGGGCTTATCAGCTTTCAAGTAAGTGGCGTCGTTAACAGATCATTGGATGTAATGCGCAAGAATTGTCTTCCCGAGGAAAGGATGTACTATTCAATCAGACAACTCATACACACATAACCACCCACCAGTCCCAAGTCACATCGGGTTTAACCCAGTTAGATTCACCATTTGTTAGTTACTTTTTAACTCTGACCTTGGCACTGCTTTCCTACGATCAGCAAGATCTGACACATAGACCCCAGCAAAAGGCAGCACGATCACAGCCTTTGGGTTTTAATTAGCTGTTAGAGCCCAGACTGCAAATATTTCCTGACCAGGCTGAAATAAAATGTCACAGAAGTGCAGTGGTCCTGAGGAGCAGAGCCCTTTGGAGGCCCAGGGCTCACAGGAAACGCAAGTTAATGCGTACTATTAATATTTAAGTGAGTAGTAACCATTCAAAACTGCAAACACTGCCACACGGCAGCATTTATTCTGCAGGAGTAATTTAGGTAACAGTCAACATTATAAAATCTGCAGGCTGGCAAAAGACCCCACGGGCTGCATGTGCTTTCAACCTTATTTACTCTTTTGCTGTAAGTCCCTCGAGTGGAAATTTCCCCCAGGTCTGAACTAAAATGTAGCAATCCTAACGGGAAGAGAATAATTTGCTTGACTGTGATTTCCCCAGAGGGGGAACCAAATGTGCTAGATTTACCCTCCTCAGCAATCGCCTCACAGTGTAAGTAGAGAACACCTTTAAATTAAATTTAGAAGTGGGTTATTGGATTCCCTAAGCTCAGTCAACAAAAAGCATTTGACCGACCCTTTTCCAAAGCAGCATGTTCTTTAACAGTAGTGCTCCTTTCTAGCTGGGAGTTTGAAAACCTGGATGCAGTGGGAGATGGACTTAGTTCTATGATTCCATGTCATGTAAGTCCAGCAATAATGCCACAAGCAACAGGCAGCAGAAGCCCCCTTGCTAGGCTGCAACGTGCACTAGAAAAAGTCCTTGAACTGGGCTTTCATTTTGCCCTTTGTTGAAATAGGGAAAAGACAAAATGACTGAAAGATGGTGAAAATATATTGCCGTATTATTTTTAGCTACTTAAGAAGGTCTTATATTTAAGATACCTGACTGAGACCCTCAGAATACGGTTCCAGTTCCTGGCTCTCCCACAGACCCCATGAGTGTCCATGGGCAAATCGCTTCATCTCTCAGTGCCTTAGTTGCTCATCTGTAAAATGAGAAACCTTGCCATGTATCCTGAAGGGCAAGAACTGAGGCAGAGAGGAAGGAAAAGTGAATCTAAAATGCATCTCCCACCTTTCTTCTGTCTTGACTATTTAGGCCCCTTACTTGGTAAGATAACTTCAGCAGATGCTTAACATTAAGCTCATGAATAGAGCTGGCTGAAAATAATAGCTTTTTTCCACTCAAAAATGCACATTTAGATCAACTGAAGCTTGTGGTGAATTTATGCCAAGCTAACAAACAAAACAAAAAGCACAAATAAAATCAGAACATTTTGATTTGACATGTTTCAAACCTAGCAGTGTTTATTTCTTTCATTCAAAAGAACTTTTTGGTTTGCACTTGTCTTCAGTTTTATTCTTAATTAAAACCAACCCTTGAAAATGACAGGAAGGGTTTTACTTCCAGCCAAACAAAGTATTTCATTCCACCCAGGATGAATGTTTCTGCTCTAATATTTGCTACAGCTGACAAGCTACAAGTCAGTTACTTGGCCAGCTCTACCTGCAAAGAGTGTCTTTGAAATTAAAGGATTTAAAATTAGGCACATGCTTACGTACCACGCTGCATCAGCCCCTAAGTGTCTAAACTGTTCCCTGGCCCACCAAGCGCGGGGAGAGGGACAAAGGAGCCACTGCCTCCAGGCTCAGCGTTTTGAAGGGGCTCAGAGCTCCAGCTACTGCTGCTGTTGCTTTGGTAGTTGGGGCTCTGGGTGCCTTTGAAGTGCCAGAGCATCTGCTCTGGCTGTGTGCAGTTGTGAGGTAGTGGGTGGGGCCCAGCATTGTGGTCCAGGCAGCACTAAGGGCAGAGTGCCCTTGGCCCCACCCCTTCTGCTTTTGTCCCTGCCCCTTCCAGGGCATGGAACGGAGGCCCCTCTCCCACCTGGCCCCAGGTACCACAGCAGCTGTTGGTGCGGCTGACTTTTTCCATGCTGGGCTTGTCTCTTACCTTGTGCATGCAGAGTGCCTACCACAATACATTTCCAAAGTCAGATAGGGCACCTAGATGGTACTGTATTACAAATAAGTAGTAATAATCAGAATACACAAAGACAACATTCAACTGGCCTCTTAAATATGGCGGCACACCATAGCCCACATTCTTCCTACAGGTCATAACGTTTCTTACAAATCCAGAATGACAGCACTCGAAAGTGGTGTCTCTTGTCCCCGAAGCAGGTGTTTCTGGCCTCTACTATTGCCTGAACCCTCCATTTCTATGACTGAACCTTCTCGATCAAAGCGTAGTCCAGATGCATGACTGTTCAAATAACGAGCCTCCCAGTGAGAGCATCCATGGGATGGTGGGTTGGATTTTGCAGTTTATCTGCCCACTAAGGCCTCTACTAAGCCCACAAACTAATTTGATGTAGGCCACTGAACAACTGTCATATAATAACAGTGCCATACATTTTAAATCATTAATAGTTGCCTAGCGATTAAGTCCTTTAACTCTCATGTAATGTCACACATAGCAGCCACATTTTCTAAACATTCTTCTTCAGGTTCTTTGAAAAATTATGGTCATGTGGCTATCTAAAACTGTGCAGCTCCCAAACACTCATTTTTTATGCAATTTCACTTAATCTGACTACTTACATACTGTCCAAAATAAATATCATTTTAAAAATAATCCCATCAAAATTTAAAACAGAGCTAAAATGAGTAAAATAGAGACATCAGATATTCTAATTAGCCACAGTAGGATTATAAAATTATCATTTATATCAAAGTTTGACAGTTCAAATAAATCTGAAGAGGCTGCCCTTAAAGCCACGAGAGATTTATGTTGATATTTCATGTTAACGACAGCTATAAATCTCTCATTCACAGTAGACAATAGGGAGCAGGGATTCATAGAGAGACCTGAAAAACAGGCAAAGTTTTCACAGATATTGCAAAACTCAAGGTGTTGATAAAGTATTTAGCTGACATTTCGAATTTAGGAATATTTCAACCCATCCTAGAGCTAGTGAAAAAAACTTGGACGACAAAAATTAACAGTTTAGAAATATTTTACCAACTCTAAAGTCTACACACACACACACACACACACACACACACACACACACACAAAGAGAGAGAGAGAGAGAGAGAGAGTCATTTCCAGCATTCTTGCATAAGGATGAATGTTCAAATTCTTTCCCTACGAATTTTGTGGTTTTCCTTTTGGTCCCTGCACCATGTCACCCTGGACCCTAACAAGGCCCTTTCGACTGGCTTCTGTTTCACAGAATCAGAGCAGAAGGCGAGGTGGGACCACTGAATCATATTCCCCATGCCCCCATTTCAGAGGCCACCAACACCGCGCACTCAACCCAACGACCTCAGTATCCTCTGTGATGTACAAATGAAAAACAGTTACTTAACGGATATAACAAGAGATGGTCTCCATTATGTTCCCTGTGACTATTCACTGGTATGAGCAGAATGGTAGTTTATATTATATCTATCTATGTATCTGTCTATCAATCAAAGGAAGAATATAAAATGCTTGACAAACTCCTTTTAAAAATGAAACCAAAAAAGCTACTGGTGAGGTAACGTTACCTCAGGTCATGCCGTTCATGTCAATTTGGGTTCACTGCATTCCTTGTTGGTAGCACACGAATGCAATTTGCATCTCATCTCCATGAATAACGTGCACGTTATAGTTACATCTGGCAAGGAGGTGACTTTGCTTTAACTACATTACTGACAAAATAAAAGCAATTCCAAGAGAAGGACTTGAAAAAAGTTACATGCTCAAAATGTGCAACGCCTGCAGTCTGTCTCTATTAGTGATGCTTCATGGGCAGGAAGGGTTCTCACTCCCCTCACCCCATCCCTACAGCTTTTTTGGAATCTGTATGTCACATGCTTCAGATTTCTCGAGTGCACACATCCGGGGGAAGTCCTTTAAGAAACCAATGTAAGCATCCACCCCAACCTACAGAAGTGTTGGCAGTGATGGGAAGAGGAATGGACCATTTTCTCTGCTCAGAGAAAAGTTGCAAAAATAAGAAAGCAGACGATGGGTTGGAGAAGTCGCCAGTTATGTTGTGTGGTAAGTCGTAAAACTGCATGCTGGGGGGTGATCTGCTTTGCTTTCCCCTGGCACATTCATTAGCTGAACACGTTTAATGTGCTCCGTAGAAAAAACGTGTTTTACAATGAGCTTGGGACACCAGCTCAGCCCTTTCTAAATGTCTTGTAAGTGAATGCACTTCTGTTTGAGAGGACCAGCTCAGAGTCTGTTCTGTTCTCCCTCTGCTTTTTATGTCCTGGATCTTGCAGCGGCAGGATCAGAGTTGCAGCAGCGGAAAATCGGAATAGTTCCATTCCAGTCAATGGACTTACGTTGCTTTACACCAGCTATAGCAATGATGCCTAATACTTCCAGCAGCCTAGGACTCATTCCTCAGCTGCCCCATACAACATCATTGCAGCTTTCAAACATGAAGACGATGATATGCCTAACGCAACCAAATTAGTTAAATTGATCTGGAACATACTCCATGAGGCCACGTATTACAGGGCAGTGAGATAAAGGCAATAACCCATTATGTGACTGGCAATGAGTGACCATACTGCAGAGTAAAGAGTCAAGGACTAGTTAGGGGAGCAGAAACAAATAAAATGAAAAAATGGAGTGCAGCTTTAACCTTGAATCTTCTTGCTGCAAGTAAAACACTCTACCCCCTTTGCAGGCCTGAAACGCTCTCGGCTTTGTCTGTGATTCTCTTATTTCTTGTACCAAACCATGGCACGAGAGTAAAGACAATGGAACTTTCTGAGCACATCAATATTCCAAGCAGGTGAATACAGTAAATGTGCCGAGCTAGCTCGTCCTTTGCATTCTGAAGAAAAGGCACCAGATTATCATTTACATTAAGGACCCCCTGTGGCAGCATAAACCAGCCTTGAAAAATTTACTCCTGCTTTAAGACCCTTCTGCATTGAAAAGCAAAGTAAAGGGGCCTTCATGTAAATTAAAACCTGGCCCTAGATCACTTAAAGATTATTTTGCTCAGTTTATGGGTTTGAATCTGCTCCATTGCAGCCTTCATTACCAACCCCAGTGTCCACAGATTCAAGATATAAGTCCTGATCTTGCACCATGCAAGCCATTGGGAGCTTTGCCCTGGATTTCAATGAGTCCTGAATGCATCCCAAACCTCCATTGACAGCAACGAAGGCTATGTGCCCGAAGCAGGAGGCAGAGCAAAAGGACACACCAAGCAGTTTTCCATTTAGATGAGAGAAGGGACCCGTGCAAGGTGTGCTACCCATGAGGATGCAAAGCAAGTCTTCTCACAAAAGCAGCAGAATACAGTAAACTTTCTGACATCCAGCATCCATGGGACTGGGACATTGCTGGAGAGTCAAATATTCTGGATAACAGAGAACAGCTCATGCTGGGTGGGAAAGCAGAGGAGCCTGCCAGCTGCGCTCACACACAGCATGGAGGAAGGCACTGCAGCACGTACCAGGCTGCCCCCTGAGGGACAAACCCCAGCTCTGATGCCGCTCCTCCTCTGCTCAGCAGACACAGGCAGGAGTGCAGAAAAGCAGCATCAGGGCTGGGGTTTGCACACAGAGCATGAGAGCAACACCTGGCCCCTTGGTGGCGGGGAGGCAGCTGGCTCAGGGCTGCCCTGCCTCCCTTCGTGCTGTGTGAGTGCAGCCGGCTGGCTCCTCTGTTCTCTCTGTGCTTCCACCCGGTGTCCCCTGACCAGAGCTATTCAGCTCTCAGTTACATTGGTTATTTGAGTGGGATGGTTAACTCAAATCCAGGTTAAACAAGAGTTTACTGTAAACCCCCTGAGCTTGAACCCCAGTCAGCTACTGCCTGCTTGGACATTCCCAACCCCTGGGTTTTCAAAAACATAATAAACCAATTACTAAATTCTCAAGCTGTTTCCATTCTGCAGTGTTTCAAACAGACTCTCCACATTTCTTTTGCTAGAAATCACCCAAAACGTGGCCAAGAAATGAAACATCTCAGAAAAGCCTGCAGGTGGTCAGGATTTTCCCAAATACCATCTTTACGACAATCCATTTGAAAACTTTCAAACTACTCTACTCTCACCTCTTTGCATCTCATGGTTGGTTGTTTCATGCAGGGAGTCTATTGGGAGCCATGCCTTTCCCCTCCCGTTCATCCCGATACCACTTTGGGGTAACTCCTGAAGCTAGGACATGGGAAAGCGATGTTAGGGAGTTCTGCTTTTTTTTTTTTTTAACAGTATTTGAATATAATGTAGCAGGTGGAACATGTGCTAAAGTAACTTAACATTTCCTACGGGTACTGTCCTATTGCAGCGTGGGTCTCTGCTCCCTGCTGGCTTTTGCCACAGCTCAGCCAGCCCTTGCTAGAGCTGTGCACCAGAGTTCACCTACTTACTTTCACCTCTGAGCTGACAATAAGGGAGAGAGGCTAGTAACATGTGACCATTCAAAAATCAATTGACTAGGCCTTGAGAACCTCTGATAGAGGCCGTTTTAGAATGTACTGTAAACTCTTGTTTAACTGCTATTTGAGCAAACGGCACACTCAAATAACTGGCATAACTTACAGCCAAGCAGTCTGGTCAGCCGACACCAAGAAGGAGCACAGAGAGAGCAGAGGAGCCTGCAGGTTGTACTCAGGCACAGCAGCACGAAAGGACACAGGGCTAAGGTTCGAAGGAGACTGCCCATTAAGAGATAATTAACGTCAATTACAATGTAGATATTTCTTCAAAAAGATGTAGACAGAGGATCTGCCAAGCAGCCCTCAGGCAGTCACTTTTAACTATCCAATCTCCCCTTTCTGGGGGACAGACATTGTCTGAGTGCAGCCAGCAGACTCCTCTGCTCTCCCATGCAGAGTGAACAACAAGATAAATACCCCTCTGAAACCACGCCCCCCACTCATGCATCTGATGAAGCGGGTCTTTGCCCATGAAAGCTTATGCTCCAAAATATCTGCTAGTCTATAAGGTGCCACAAGACTTCTTTTTGTTCTTGAACAAGAAGTTCTGTGGCATTACAGACTAACAGATATTTTGGAGCATAAGCTTTTGCAGGCAAAGACCCACTTCATCAGATGCGTGGGTGTGGCGGGGAGGGCCAGAGCTGACAAGGTCTATTCAGTCAGGGTGGAAATGGCCCAATATCAGTAGCATACATCAAGAGAGGAGAAAAAACAAGTCAGATCAGTCGGGGGGATGTGGCCCATTGTCAGAGTCTAATGTGGAGGTGTGAACTTCCAGCACAGAGAAACTGCATCCAGAGTGAGCTGTTCATGCTGCCCAGAGCTACTTATGCTGCGGTTGTGCCCTGCTGGCAGAGGGTAGTAGTCTTCCAATGTATGTGGAAGCTTGTGGAAGAAGACTGGGAACAATATTTTGCATACATTTTTGTTTGTTTCTTAATATCTAATCTTGTTTTTCTTCAGCGTTATGCACTACTAGGTATACCTCTCTATTACCCAGAATATTTGATTCTCTGGTAGCCTCCCAGTCCCATGGATGCCAGAAACCAAACAGTTTACTGTAATTGGCTCTGTGTTTTCATTTTTAGTATAATGCAAAATGGGGTTTATAGACAATCATATTTATCTTCAGAAAAATAATCTGGTGCCGTAAACTTCCAATGTTAAAAACTGTCCTCATGTTGATTCATTAGATGTCTAAATTCTGAGTATACTTGTCCCAAGAGGCATGAAAATCCTGCATTGAGATTGTCAAATTGTCAGATATTGAAATGCAGGATTTAGACTGCTGAAAAATGGACCTTACGTCCACTTGTAGGTGTTGGCAGACAGTAAGAATCTGCAGCTTCTCTGCTGACCTTAAACAGACCTCTGGCTTCATCCTTGTTTGCTCTTGCTGTATTCAGAGTCCAGCAGGTATGTCATGATTTCCGTTATAACTATCATCATCCCTCTTGGACACAGCATGGTAGGTTTATTGCAAGCATTGCTGAAATGTCAGTGATACTTGGCACAGTGAACCGCTCGCAGTGGAGGAGATCTGAGTGCAGCTTGAATCTAGGTGGTTTTTAAAGATAGAGGAAATGTCATGTTGGATGGAGAGAGTTATCCCATTACTGCAGGGGCTTTGGAAGGAAGGGGCATTTGGACAAGTATCCAAAAGGCACTTAGACAATTATGTAGCATGGGAGGTTAGTTTTTAAATGCACAGATTACACTACTTCCTGCAGCCCTGCAAAGGGTTGAAATTATCTCAGTAGAACTTTCTTGTCACATTACTCCTCCAGCATGTGTACCGGCAGCTGACTCACACCCAAAAGAACTAAGAGGAAGCCGTGCTAGTCTATACACTATCAAAACAAAAAACAGTCAAGTAGCACTTTAAAGACTAGCAAAATGGTTTATTAGGTGAGCTTTCGTGGGACAGGCCCACTTCTGAAGAAGTGGGTCTGTCCCACGAAAGCTCACCTAATAAACCATTTTGCTAGTCTTTAAAGTGCTACTTGACTGTTTTTGGTTCCAAAAGAACTAGTGGAGCAGAATCAGGGGAAGTGTCAGGAAAACGTGCAAAATACTAGCTTTGTGCAGGTCCTACCAAACCATTCTGTAGAATGCACATGTAAAACTACACTATGCTTCTCCTCAAGCACCAGTGCCTTCTCTGGTACTTTCCACAAAGCTGGCACAATCCGCACTCGTTACCATTTAATCGGCACTGGGCTTTCCAATATTTTTTTTTCTTTTTGGCAATCAAATGTTATGAACTCAAAGGCGTGGAAGTGCGCACGTACACACACAAACACACATGATCATATAGCCTGCCTCAAGACAGGCGCTAACACTGCCTAGTGTAAACCCTGAATCTGACAACAAGCCTTTGAACGAGTCAGACATCTCCTCAGGCTCTCTGTAGCTCTCACCACACAGAACCAGTAATGTGATACTGGTAAACATCAGGGAGACGGTCTTACTTTTTGGTATGCTTTGAATACTGCTGAAGCTGCCCACTCTGGGCCCTTTCTACTCACAGCTTGCCATTCCTCCGTTTCCCAGCTGTAACTGGGACATTCAGCCATGTGGCATTCCTGTTCAGAGACGGGTCTTGTGAACTGGTAGCAGTCAGTCTCCCTGGCGGCTTTCTGAGTTCCAGCGTGGCAATACACATTTCTCTGCCGAACTCCTCGCCCACAGGACACAGAGCACTGAAGAGGGACACAAAGAAGTAAGTTGCATCTTTCCTTTCAGTTTTGCTCATTTTCTTTATGAAACTCTCTGTTGCTGCAGTGAACGTCTCTGACTTCAGATAAGGAAGGGAGAGGAGATAATGCTCTGCTTTGAGTTCTGCGAACGCTCTTCTAGGCGAGCAAGCAGTAACACATTGACATTTAAAACTCTGCCTCTTTTGAGGCAGAAAATTCTTCTCTGTGTAAAAAAACACTCTGCAGGAACTCTGAATAAATAGGGCAAAATCCCAGCTCCACTTAGGTCAATGGGAGTTTTGCTATTAACTTCAGTGCAGTCAGGGTTTCATCCATAAGATGCACGGTACAAAAATCTCTAAGGATAGCTGCACTGTTAAAAAAATCACACGGTAGCAGGACTTGTATATTACTGCTTGCACACCTAGTTCAATAATCTAAAAACATCAATCAAACATAATTTAGTAGATTGATCAGCTTTCTATGGAAAGGAAGCATGAATTATGCTGCATGTGGAGTGAAGCAATGAAGATCTGTAGGTACGAGACTTCTGGAATTACTTTCAGCTTACACATCCCCCATTGCAAATCACCACATCCCGCACACCCCCACCAACAGAACTGCTTTTGTAAATTAGTTGCTTTACTTGCACATATTTTTGCTTCATTATAGCATGGGAACATTTTATCTGCTTCTAGTCATATGCTGAAAACCTGTTTTAATCATGAGCAAAATATTTTTTTCATATTTATGACATCTACAACTCAGTTTTCAACAGCTTAATTTTTTCCTGTAAAATTCTTATTTGCTAACATGCCACAATATAATATCCACAGAGGAAACTGTGGTAGTCTGTATCTTCACAAAATAAAAAAGCAGTCATGTACCACTTTAAAGACTAACAAAATCATACATTAGGTGATGAGCTTTTGTGGGGCAGACACAGATCTTTTTCAGTCTATTTCCAGACCTGAAGAAGTAGGTCTGCCCCAGGAAAGCTCATCATCTAATAAATTATTTTGTTAGTCTTTAAAGTGCTACATGACAATATAATATGTCTGACAGGTGCTTAACTTCACTGCTTTATATATAGATTATAAAAGTGGAACCACAATAGTAAAATCTATATAGGAAGTCAGTACAGCAGAGATGCATGGCTAAAAATACAGATATTATGATTAACATTTTGCTTCTTTAAAGTGAATAGGAAAGCCCTTATTCCTACATGATTTACAAAAAACAAAAAACAAGTTTGTAATACTATGACTGTAAGCCTTTTTAAGTAATGTATAATGTGCAAGTAATATTCTTCCAAGTACCTTTTTAGAAATATTCTTCTGTAATGCCGTACTGTATTTCCTTTGCTACCTGAACACATTTACATAAAGCAAAGGAGACCAAAGCAAAGCTGATTGTGAACATTCCCCTGCTTATAAATATTTAAGAACCCCTGAGTTGTGTAACTTGGAAAAGTAATACTACGCAGTTTGATTTCTATGATAGGTGAGGCTAATGCATCCCATATGCTGTAGTACGTCTATTGTGATTAATAACACTGCTTATCTTAAGCATTCCACAAAGAAGAGTTAGCTAAACAATGGAGAAACAGTCAGAGTAACATCTACCCGGATGCTTAGTGCATTCTAAAATGACTTTTGCCCAAGTTTATCACATAGAAAACAGTGTGCACGTTTGCAAGAATTTTGTGACATGTCTGTCCTAGAAGGAGCTGATCCTGCATTAGAAACTGTATTGAATAAGGAGTGTTAAACAACAAAGTGAGCGAAAAAGGACAGTGAAGTCTTATTTTCATCATGGAAGTTTATTGTATGTATGTAGAGCTAATAGAACGGTACTGCCGTTTATTTTATGTAAAGTTATATTATTGCCATGGATCAGACAGTGGCTTTTAAGCCATAGGTCCTAGCTCCCAGGAAAAGATTTTGGCTAATTAAGGAATTCAAGTGGGATGAATTTCTGCTCCAACTGAAGTCAACAGAAAAACTTCTGCTCACTTCAGCAGAGCCAGGATTGCACCCCATTTGTGTGCCTAAGCCAGGAAACATCTTCTGGAGTGGAAATTGTTTCATCAACTTCAACAGGACCAGGATTTCGTGCCTGAGATTCCCTGCTATGTCTTACTTGTTTATCCAGAATACATCCAAAACTCTCCCCCACCCTGCCTCCAAAACTACTACTTTGGCTTAGTGGATAATAGAAGAGTATTCACTGGTGGCATGAAAACATTAATGCTGGATGGACTTAATTTCTCTTTCAAAGCAGAGCAGTGACAAGGAAGTTGCCAGCTGATGAGCTAGTGTTCTTTCAAAAGGATTTCTATGCCTAGCGTGCGGATCCCAAGGAGACTGGAGCCAATACGACTGTTATTCCACTGACTTCATTCAGCCTCTACTCATGGATGCATCTTTGTCAGAGTACAGATAGGAATTCACTTGTAAAACCCTAAATAATAGAAGTACAGGTTGCACCTCCCTGGTCCAGCATGGTTGGGGCTTGACAAGAGAATCTGCTGGACTGGGGAGAACCAGGGCTTCTGTCCCCAGGCAGCCCCCTGCTCCTGGGGTTGCTGCTTCCCCAGTCTCCAGCCTCCCACCCTTGGACTCTGGCCCATGCCCAGACACCCCATGACTGCCCTGGGCTGCTGTGGGGCAGGCAGGCAGATCCGGCTCTGGCCCCTGCGCTGTCATGGGTCAGGCAGGGGCTCTGGCTTCCAGCCTCAGACAGGCTGTCGGCTGCCGCTCCAGCCCATCTTGGCTTGCAGACCCCCAGAGGCCAGTAGCCCCAGCCTGGTACTCTCCAGTTTTGGAACTTCTGTGGTCTGGCTGTCACACAAGGGAGCTCTGGATCTGAAAGGTGTTGGCTGTATACACTGCAGGTTGAACCTCTCTAATTCGGAACTTTTTGTCTGGCAACATCTGTAATCTGGCATGATTTTAATTGTCATGGGTGTGGCCAAGTTTCCTGTAATCCCATAAAGTTTGTTTCCAGCCGCCAGCCCTGGCTCTCAGTGTATTATGCTGTTATTTAGCTGTAATTTGCCCCTAAATGTCTTCTAAGAGTCCAGTAAGAAATGGGAGTGTTGAAGATGCTGCTAGACAATATTAACCTCCCATGGCCCAGTAAATCCTCTTGTCCAGCACCAGTCAGGTCCCAAGGGTGCCGGTTAGAGAGGTTCAACCTGTATTGTAAATTACCATTTAGACAGGCTCTACCATACAGTATTTTAATCTTTTCTTTTATGAAACCAATTGACTTATCGCTGTGGATCTGAGAGAAGCCACTCTGACTTACACCAACCATACAGCTAGCCTGAAAAGCATGATCAACTTAACACTTCAGTCCTCCCCTATATGCATAAGGATCAGGGAGGTCATACTGTTACTATACTCATGTATTCACCATCTATGGAGTAGCTGAAACCTGCCACATTCTTCACCATTTATAACAGGTCTCTGTGTAGTTTAGCACAAATTCTCCACAGCCTGCAGAGAAGCACAACAGTAACATATTCACTTCACATCACCACTGAGAAAAATATAGGGCCAGGCTTCAGCTTGACATTTACAAAAATAAATGGACAATTTTCAGACTACAGAACAAGTATTGGTATTTTTACTGCTTAAAAATAATGGTGCTGATTTACTAAGATACATAAGCTTACAGCCATCTCAGTGCAGTGGCTTTGTTAAAAACACAAACCCATTCATTGCTGGAAGAGACAACCTTTTCTGATGAGTGCATCAATTAACATGTGTTTTGCTCTGGGAAGGAAGCTTCTAGAAAAGAATTGCCCAGAATTTAAATGCAAGCCATTCCAGAGAATAGAAAGTATGAAGAACTCAAGTACTCCCTTACACTCTGCGCTGGCCGATATTTATGATTAATCATTCATGTACCAATCCTCGGAGGGAAAGGAAACAGCCTTGGGCACACACAATAAACCAGGGGCTTGTGGAGACAAAACAATTGTATTTGTATTGTAAAACTCTCGTTTCACATTTCTCACAGTCTGTGGCTAGCTTACCTGCTGCAGAAAGAGACAATCACAGGGTAGCAGAGCACCACAGCTGCTATGATCTACAAAAAAAAAGAGTGCTTCCCTGATGGTATCCATAGCTAAGATTTCAAACAGTACCTACGTCATTACACCCTGGGTGTGGAAGGAACGAACTAGTTCTCACCTCTCACATTAGGTTTCAACATAGAGCTTGACTGGGGCCCACAGCTTGAATTGGCCTGCTAGAAAATGCCACTCCTTGAAAATGGCACATAACTGGCTGTGGTTTTGCCCCTATTTGTATTAACTGGGGACCCTATCTTGCAGTTCTAAGTCCGGCCAAACCCCTCTGGTCTTCAGACCCAGGGAACAGGGTTCCCTCTCATTTTTTCCATCCTTGGGCAGAATAAATTTTGTTATGTGCACTGAAGCAGGTGTGGATGTGCACCACCCATAGAAACATATGCTGCCAGCTCTGGTTGGCTGTGGGTGCTCTGCTAATCAGCTGGGCAGCACCTGAATCTCTCCTGGGTAGCTGCCCAAATGCTCAGCTTACAGGGAACACTGCCAATGACCCACATGTACATGGACTCCACACGCTTTCCTGCCTTCGCACCTCTGGCTATACCTCCATCTCTTAAAATAACCACTGAAATTAATAGAACCAACTGAACGGATCTCCACAAGCATTGGATCCAAAGTGCGTTTGTTCATTTCTTGTGCTGTACATGCATTAGATATGTGTTAAGTACTATACAGGTTGAACCTCTCTAGTCCAGTACCCTCAGGACGTGACCAGTGCTGAACGAGAGTTTGCTGGACCCCACAAAGTCAATATCATCTGGCAGTATTACCAACACTTCCACTGGTTACTAGCCTCTAGGAAGATATTGAGGGGTAAATTACAGCTAAGTAACAGCACAGAACACTGAAAGCCAGGACTGGTGGCTGTAAACAAACTTTATGGGACTGCAGGACACTTGGCCACACCCATGATAAGTGGTCATCTAGCCATCTAAAATCATGCCAAATTACAGATGTTGCTGGATGAGATAGTGCTAGACTAGAGAGTTTCAACCTGTGAAGCTTTTTGATATGTAGTTTCTAATGATAAGTCTGTTCCCCAACTCATTCTGACCATTTCAGTGACATTCTGGAGCACAAATAGAGACAAGACGTTTGAAAAAACATGGGGCTCAGGTGTTGGTGTAAATCATTACAGGTGCATTGGTACACTTGCAGCTACACTGATTTACACCAGTTCAGGATCTAGCCATGCTGACTTCAGTCAATAGTTACGCTTTCTTGTTTCATTTAGCAGGCTTTCGGACATACCCTACAGAGAAAGCATTTGAACTGCTGAATAGTAACAAAGAGGAAGCTGTGCTAGTCTATACACTATCAAAACAAAAAGCAGTCAAGTAGCACTTTAAAGACTAGCAAAATGGTTTATTAGGTGAGCTTTCGTGGGACAGACCCACTTCTTCAGACCATAGCCAGACCAGAACAGACTCAATATTTAAGGCACAGAGAACCAAAAACAGTAAGCAAGGAGGACAAATCAGAAAAAGATAATCAAGGTGAGCAAATCAGAGAGTGGAGGGGTGGGGGGGAAGGTTAATAATTAGACTAAGCCGAGTATGCAGACAAGCCCCTATAGTGACTCAGAAAGTTCCCATCACGATTTAAACCATGTGTTAATGTGCCGAATTTGAATATAAAAGCCAGCTCAGATGTTTCTCTTTCTTTCCAAAACGGTGCGATAATTCCTTTTCAGTAACACACATACCTTTAGGTCATTGACAGAATGCCCCATTCCTTTAAAATGTTGACTAACTGGTTTGTGGATCTGGAGTGTTTTGATGTCTGTTTTGTGCCCATTGACCCTTTGTCTAAGGGAGTTAGAAGTCTGTCCAATATACAAAGCATCTGGGCATTGTTGGCACATGATGGCATATATGATGGTAGTAGAGGAGCATGAGAAAGTGCCCGTGATTCTGTGAGTAACCTGGTTAGGTCCAGTGATGGTACTTCCAGAGAAGATATGTGGACAAAGCTGGCAGCGGGCTTTGTTGCAGGGAAAGGTTCCAGGACTGGTATTCCTGGGGTATAGACTGTGGCTGTTAGTGAGGATCCTCATGAGGTTGGGAGGTTGTCTGTAGGAGAGAACAGGCATGTGACCCAGGGCCTTCTGGAGTGTGGCATCCTGATTAAGGATAGGTTGTAGGTCTTTAATAATTCGTTGCAGTGGTCTGAGTTGGGGGGCTGTAGGTGATGACCAGTGGTGTTCTGTTCTTGGCTTTTTTGGGCCGATCTTGGAGTAGCTGGTCTCTGGGTATTCGTCTGGCCTTGTTGATTTGTCTTTTTACTTCTCCTGGTGGGTAATTCAGGTTTATGAATATTTGGTAAAGTTCTTGTAGTTTTTGGTCTCTGTCAGTTGGATCAGAGCAAATGCAATTGTACCTAAGAGCTTGACTGTAAACAATGGATCTAGTCACGTGTGCATGATGGAAACTAGAAGAGTGTAGATAAGTATAGCAATCAGTAGGTTTTCGGTACAGTGTGGTACTGATCAGGCCATCCTTGATTAGTACTGTAGTGTAGTTGCTCTGATCCACCTGACAGAGACCAAAAACTACAAGAACTTTACCAAATATTCATAAACCTGAATTAACCACCAGGAGAAGTAAAAAGACAAATCAACAGGGCCAGACGAATACCCAGAGACCAGCTACTCCAAGATCGGCCCAAAAAAGCCAAGAACAGAACACCACTGGTCATCACCTACAGCCTCCAACTCAGACCACTGCAACCAATTATTAAAGACCTACAGCCTATCCTTAATCAGGATGCCACACTCCAGAAGGCCCTGGGTCACATGCCTGTTCTCTCCTACAGACAACCTCCCAACCTCATGAGGATCCTCACTAACAGCCACAGTCTATACCCCAGGAATACCAGTCCTGGAACCTTTCCCTGCAACAAAGCCCGCTGCCAGCTTTGTCCACATATCTTCTCTGGAAGTACCATCACTGGACCTAACCAGGTTACTCACAGAATCACGGGCACTTTCTCATGCTCCTCTACTACCATCATATATGCCATCATGTGCCAACAATGCCCAGATGCTTTGTATATTGGACAGACTTCTAACTCCCTTAGACAAAGGGTCAATGGGCACAAAACAGACATCAAAACACTCCAGATCCACAAACCAGTTAGTCAACATTTTAAAGGAATGGGGCATTCTGTCAATGACCTAAAGGTATGTGTGTTACTGAAAAGGAATTATCGCACCGTTTTGGAAAGAAAGAGAAACATCTGAGCTGGCTTTTATATTCAAATTCGGCACATTAACACATGGTTTAAATCGTGATGGGAACTTTCTGAGTCACTATAGGGGCTTGTCTGCATACTTGGCTTAATCTAATTCTTGACCTTCCCCCCCACCCCTCCACTCTCTGATTCGCTCACCTTGATTATCTTTTTCTGATTTGTCCTCCTTGCTTACTGTTTTTGGTTCTCTGTGCCTTAAATATTGAGTCTGTTCTGGTCTGGCTACGGTCTGAAGAAGCGGGTCTGTCCCACTTAAGCTCACCTAATAAACCATTTTGCTAGTCTTTAAAGTGCTATTTGACTGCTTTTCATTTGAATTGCTGTTGTTCAGCCATTTATATATACACTTTACTTGTATGTCTCCAGAGGTGTTTAGCATAAAAGGGACTCTCGAAGGATGATATGCAGGCTGCTACGTCAGCGATGGACAACGACGGGGCACTGCTTTGCCAGGGTTAGCTCCTGGTGCCTGCTGCTGTATTTACTTGCGCCTTTGACAGTATGGAGGGTCCTGTGGCACCTTATAGACTAACAAAAGTTTTGAGCATGAGCTTTTGTGAGCACAGACTCACTTCATCAGATGCTGGTCTTGGAAATCTGCAGGGCCAGGTATAAATAAGCCAGAGCAAGGGTGAGGATAACAAGGTTAGCTCAGTCAGCAAGGGTGAGGCGTACTGCCAGCAGTTGATCTGGAGGTGTGAACACCAAGGGAGGGGAAGCTGCTTCTGTATTTAGCCAGCCATTCGCAGTCTTTGTTTAAGCCAGAGCTGAGGGCGTCGAATTTGCAGATGAATTGTAGCTCAGAAATTTCTCTTTGGAGTCTGGTCCTGAGTGGTCCTTTCCTACAGCAAAGAAATTTCAGGACCAGACTCCAAAGAGAAATTTCTGAGCTACAACTCATCTGCAAATTTGACGCCCTCAGCTCTGGCTTAAACAAAGACTGCAAATGGCTGGCTAAATACAGAAGCAGCTTCCCCTCCCTTGGTGTTCACACCTCCAGATCAACTGCTGGTAGTACGCCTCACCCTTGCTGACTGAGCTAACCTTGTTATCCCCACCCTTGCTCTGGCTCATTCTTACCTGGGCCTGCAGATTTCCAAGACCAGCATCTGATGAAGTGAGTCTGTGCTCACGAAAGCTCATGCTCAAAACTTCTCTGTTGGTCTATAAGGTGCCACAGGACCCTTTGTTGCTGTTACAGATCCAGACTAACACGGCTACCCCTCCGATATTTGACAGTATGGGTGATCGCAAGTTCCCATTGGCCGCAGATTGCTTTTCCTGGTCAATGGGAGTGGCAGGAAGTGGCTCAGACCATGGCACCACTTCTGCAGCTCCCATTGGCCAGGAACCCTGATCCACTGCCAATGGGAGCTGTAACTGCCTGTATGTGAGGAGGCACAGAAAAATACGGTGGTGGCGGCCCACCAGGGCTAACCCTGGGGTACTGGGTCTGGCCCATGAGCCAGTATTTGTCCACCCCCTGTACTAGGGCATGACACTATTCCAGCTTGCTAACTCTTTTGGTTGTACTGTATCAAACATAGACAAACTCTGACAGTTTGCTATACAATGACTGGAGCGTGTTACAGATGGAATATAAAGGAAGAGTATCCGAACATCATTATTTTAAAATGATCTATCACATGGCTAGAATATGTATGTTTATCTTTGCTTTCACGGCTAACTTTTCATGGCCAGATCCTCACCCACTCCCACTGGCGATACTCTATTGACTTAACTGCAACTAGGTCAATACGCACCAGCTGAGGATCTGGCTCTTATACTAGAAACAATGTGACTATTCAGAGCTTGATTATTACTATACAAATATTCGTTAATGACCTAGTCATAACAGATTACTTTAGGCCATAAATAACCTCACATTCTCATTAAGCTGAGCTTCTTTCCCAAGTTGTATGAAACTGAATCCTATCATGCAATAGACTGTTTTGAATTTCAAGCCATTTATCTTTATCAATTAAAATTAGCATGTTTTTAAGCACTCAGCAGACCATCGTGTTGCTACATTGACTTTTATTAGCTGCAAAAATTGCCTTCAGGAGCAGTCACTTTAAATAAGGTGCTGCTCTGATACGATAAGACATTTTAATGGTCCTGTGAGTCCTTATTGTTGGGAGGAGGAGTCCTCTTGAGTTCAATTGAGCTACTCTGCTGCTTCAAGTTAACGTGTGTACTTTTTTCGGAGGATCAGGGATTAAATAACTGAATCTGCATGAGGATTACGCCATCTTCCAATACAGAAATGCAAATATCATAAAGCATCTATTCTACTTAATCTATGATGAGAATAAAAACAATCCAAGTGTGAAAATAATGATCAAAATTGATGGATTTAATTCTTTTTAAATTAAATACTTCAGATCTGATAATGTATCTACAGGTTGAACCTCTCTAATGCAGAACCCTTGGGACCTGACTGGTGCCAGCTGAAGGTATTTGCCGGATCATGGGAGGTCAATATCATCTTGCAGCATTACCCACACTTCCACTGCTTACTGGGCTCTTACAAGACATTCAGGGTAAATTATAGCTAAATAACCACAGAACACTGAGACTGATGGCTGGAAACAAACTTTGTGAGACCACAGAAACTTGGCCCCAATCATGATAAGTGGTCATCCGGCTAACTAACATTATGCTGGATTATAGATGTTGACTCATGAGAGCGCGCTGGACTAGAGAGGTTCAACATGTAGTAATACTAACATTTGTCTATAAAAATGCCTGTATATATGTGTTTATGTTTTGTCTTTTACGGAGGACTGCATACAGTAAGAATCTTAGTGCTTTATGTCTTAACATTAAAACTAAAGCACGATTGTGACTGAATATGACATTGTACAAGTTCAAAATTCATTTTGCTATGATCTTCAGTAGCTCGATTGGTTAGCACATCATTATGGTACATGCACAATGGTGATTCAGAGGTAAAAATAAATCTGATGAAATAGGTTAAAGGTGCAATTTGGTGTTTTGGTGAATGTTGAATGTTAGTTTCAAAAACCAAATTCCGCTATTCATGTTAATGAAAAAAGGATGAGAAAAGCAAACAGATATTTCTCATGCCTGAGATATTTCTCAAGAGTTTAATATGGGGAAAGCAATGTAAGGAACCAAAATGGGTTAGAGATATACTCTCAGCAAACAGCACACTTTAAAAACATACCCTGACTTTCCCACTTTCCTGTAGCCTATGCACTAAGCATCTGATGCACAGAGGTAATCTGCTGTAGCTAGTGTTATGCATTTGGAAGAACACCAAAATGAGTGACAAGTATTTCTTAAAATTAACAGCGCCTCTACATTTTCTCCACATTAACCAGAAAATAAACAACCATGATAATTTCATATACCTCCAAATTAATCAGAATTGTACTCATGATCCAAAGCATTTAAATAATAAAGAAGTATGAGAAAAAAGTCTGGCTACTCAGACAGATTAATGTCTTTTTTAGCAGCAGCTGAAGAAATTTACAGTTGGTGCTTCTTTGTTCCTAGTCAACCACCTCTCTCTATACAAAAGCAGTGCTAGGTCTTCAGCTAGGTACACATAATACAGCTCCATTGGCTTATCTGGAGCTACCCTGATTCAGCCCTGCTCTGAGCTTCTTCCCCAGAACATTTATATTTTTACTGAAAAAGGAACTAAATTAGGCTGCAAACAATTAAATAAATGGACAATGAATTGTTGCGAATGGGTAATGGTGCGAAGGGTAAAATGATAGGCTCACCTGTCCCCACTCTCCTGTTTTCCACTTTGGACATCTGCCCCCTCTGCACTTTCTCTGAACATTGGGTTTAGCCAGGTGCTTGCAATAATCATTTTCTATGCGGTTTCCTTCCTTTGATAAGCAGTATACATTTCGGTGTTTATGGCCCCGTCCACAAGAGGCAGAACACTGGAAAGGGAAAACAAGGAGACAGCTTTAATGTAACTTGGGCCAGTGTTACAAAAGTCCCATAATAAATAAGGTAATCATTTGCAATATAAAGAGGTGAAAAATTATACCCTCAGTCTCCCCATGGTAACCCGTGATGATGAGGGGTTGTGACTAATGACAGCGTTTACCCCTTGAGAAACATCCTCATTTGTTTCATGTATTGCATCTTATGTTAGCTTGCAAACACCCTTTTAAGCAGAAAATACCAATAAAAACACAAAGAAATTAGCATTCAGCAGGCTAGATATTTGGCCTGGCTCCAGTAACATCAAAAGACCAAAGTCAATTTGCAGCAGCAGAGAACTGGGCCCTTATACCAGCACATTCTGCTGCTAAAAAATGTAAAGGAACAGAATCTCTTTTGGAAGCCATGGACTCATGCGCCAAGCAAGCCTAAAAGGCGGGTAAATCAGAACAGTAACATGCTCCGCCCACTCTGCAGTGGAGAAATATAGCCACACCCTCCCAAATGCCATATTTCTAAAATGAGGTTTATTTTATGCTGTACTAACCAGTGGAAATGGATTAGTTTTTTTAAGAAATACTAAAATGAAATTGGGATCTCTCCCACTTCAGACTGATATATTTTGTCCAACTCAGAAGCCGCCAAGAAGGCAGAGCATGAAAATTCCAAGCAAAAAAGCAAATCAGCAGGTATGTTAGCTGCAAGCTTTGTAGTGAAGCCACTAATTTCAACCCTCTCTGCAGGTTCATTGAACTCTTTCAAATGTGACCACTTCTGGCATGCCAACCCTAAGCAACTTCACTTTGATTTCAGATTAGTTTCCTCCAAAAGATTTAGGACTCAAAAGGAGTCTGGACTCACAACAAGAATTTAATGTGACAGTTTTGGGTAGAACAAACCTCGTACTCAGCATGATGCACTGGGAGATTCAATTTCATTTTCTTCATGACATGTTATGCAAGTCATAGCTTGTTCTATCACAAACATGCTGGTTTAACCCTTCAACGCAAGCACGGGATTTCTGCTATCACTCCAGCTAAATGTTCTCCTGTTTTTCTTTCAGAATGGACCAAAGACAAGATGGAGATAAATAATGGCAAATAGACCTCAGAATTTTTCCTTCCTTTTGATGAGAGCCTTATCGCATCGCTTTTACTAGGAAATAAATCAAGCCGAAAGGTTCCCCTTCCTCCTCTTGGTAGCTAGAAACACAAGGATTATATATGTAGGAGCTCAGAGGTTACATTTGATCTAGAAATTGGCCAGAGCCAACCCCCAGCTATTATTACTTAAATTGCAGCATTCAGACTCTATTCTGTTGGACACTGCACTGACTGGCAGAGTTCCTATTCCTAAAGGGTTACTAACTAAAAAGGCCAAATAAAATTGGGGAGCAGGGGAGATAGCACATAAGCAAAGCTTACAAACTGAGGCTAAGAAATATGTTTGGCCCCAGATCAGGAAGGCCCTTAGGCACACATTTAAGTGCTGCCCTGAATGGGGATTTTCCCTGCAGCAGAGTATTATGTGACTTGCCCAAAGGCACACAGCAAGTTTGTGGCAGAGCCAGGAATTGAATCCTGATTTCCTGAATCCCAGTCCAGCATTCTAAGCACATGAGAACTGCCACACTGGGTCAAATCAATGGTCCAGCTAGCCCAAAGCCCTGTCTTCTGACACTGGCCCGTGCCAGATGCATCTGTAGCCAGACCATCGGCTAACAACATCAGAGGGAATGAACACAACAGAGGAACAGGTCCATCCCCTGTCATCCAATCACAGCTTCTGGTAGTGAGAGGCTGAGGATACCCAGAGAAAGGGGTATTGCTGATCATCACGACTATGGCCAGTTCATGGACCTATCTCCATGAACTTATCCCATTCTTGACCAGGAGATCACACAGATGCAGACTGTGGGGAAGGCCTTATCCAACCTTGTGCTTGGCCCCAGTCATTGGAATCCATATTGTCAAAACCCTAAACCTAAAAAGCCCTGATCTTAGAGGAAGCTCAGGTGCTTATTTGAACTTTGCCTCTCAGGTCCAGCCCCTCACTTACACAATTACTTGTTAAAGTGGCCAGCTGGCTGCTCGCTTCTCATTCATCTCAAAGGGATCCCAAACTGCATAATCCACAGAGTGGACTTTTGAAATACTCACACAAATTGTGGAGTAGTTACTCACACTCATCTCACTGACATCGGCTGAGAGTCACTCAATGCACGAAAGAATTGCAGAAATGAGTGCTCTGCAAACAGAATGTCCTAGAAACAGGACTCCCCTCGTGATTAAATGTAGGACAGTGCAGAGCACAACACTGGGAATGAGGGAATGGAAAAGTTGGCCAAAGCTACTCAGGTTAATCCTTACGTACACAAAAAGAGCCATGGTAACAGATGCCAGCTCCTTGACTATTAGCATCCCCCTAGCAGACACCCTCCACCCACCCCTAGATCAAAAACAGCATGGTGAACTGTCTAGCTCAGATCTACATTGGTCCCACTGGATTGGAATCTGTGATGCCAGGTATTCAAACGTGCATGTATGTGCAATCAGGGTCGGACAAAGCACTGGCACATGATTCTGAACGTGGGAGCCAAACACCATCTCATCTGTAAATATAGTCTAATTTGTATCTGGCAAAGAGCAGAAAAGATGAACCAACATAGAACATAATTGGTGCCTACACAGTGACCTTAGTTAGTCAAGATCACTCCAACTGTAGCACCTCAGCCGTGATTTGCTGCAGCAATGGGATACGAGTGGGCAGAACTTTCCTAGGGATGAGTCAATCCACTCAAGAGAGAAGTCTTTCATTTAGGGAAGGGCCTTTAAGTATTCATACGAGTTTGGTTGATGTATATTGTAATTTCAAGGGTGGTCAAAAAAAGCTCAGCCTCTGAGTAAAAAGCAAAGAGAAAACACGGCTTCCCCTTCCAATGCAGGAATGGCTTAAAATGATGGAAATTCCCAATCTTGACAAAATTTTGGCAACATTTTTGATACATCTGAAAAAAAGGGTCAGGATTTTTGTCAGGATTGACAAAAAAAATTAAATGGTGTTTTTCATTGCAAACTCAGGGCTTTTAGTGAAAACTTCCAGCAGCTCAACTGCAAAGTGAATGTAATTAAAATTAAATTGCGCCTGGGCAAGAACATTCTCAAATAGTGTTATAACCACATACCTTCTAATGTTTTCATTTGGTAATTGTCTTTGGACTAAATCCTGTCATTGATTATTTAATACAAATGTCTACTCTTTCCTTACCCATTCCACACCCGGAATGGTGGCAGATGTGCCTCTTAAACACGTGAAGTCCTTAGACTTAACTAGTATTTCCACCCAGTTAGTGGAGAAATGTGTCACTCACTCACTCACTCACTCTCACACACACACACACACACACTATCCTCCATTTATTATAACAACAACAACAACAACAACGCTTGTGCATAGCAACCTTCTAGGGAGTAGAAAATATTTGATAAATATTCTGTTTTATGAGAACTGTAGTAGTGGTAAATATGGTGGCAGTGGTTAGTATTTTTATCCCCATTTTACATGTAGCTCTACAGAGAGATTCAGGGTCCAGTCCTGCGAGGTGCTGAGTGCTCTTGTAGAAGGGTCAAAACCTTCCTAGATGAATTCCACACACACAGTTTACTTACTGTACCAGGGAGAATATCCAGAATATGTTAATGTAAGACCTATGCTCCTATGAGCATTCTAGGAAAAGAGTTCTCTGCCTGCAGCACACAATAGGCTACTGTCCTGTGAACTGTAATATTTTGGTCTCATTTTGGTCACTGGGATTAGTGCACGGATGGCCTGGCATATATGTAATATGATTTGATGGCCTCTTCTGGCCTCAAACGTGATGTCTGTAATTGAGTTTCACGCACATCTGCATTCACATCAGTACAGTCTCATTATCATTACAGTCTGCCCAAAAAGTCTAGAAGTCTACGTACATTAACTAATTGTGTGAATGGTTGAATATAATTGGCATATTTTCAAGATGCCATTGTCTGGTATCCCAAATACTGACTCTTTCTAGAACGTAAATAAAAAAGAGACAGCTGTGCACAACCTTCTTCCCATCTGAACTGCATTGCTTTCATGGCCATGGGATATACAAAGTCTTTTAAACTTAAAGACAAGATAGCAGCATGAACAATCAAATGCAGCTAAGTCTCTGACGACTGAAAATCCCTTGCCAAAGAGCATGTGCTGTGATGTCTTTGAAATTCTTTTCAGATATTTCCAGTTTTACTCAGAGCACAATTTTTAGGCAAATGTGATGAATATAATAAGCTTACACGTGTGCTTCACCTCCGTCGTATGCGCTTTACGGACAGTGCACCGTACGGTGATGTATTATGGCTAATCTTTTATTTTAACACAGAAAGAAAGATGTGTGTCATTCACAGAATTCAGAATTCTCTTCTAGCTGGGAACGACAGTGTCCATTTATACTCTGTAATGACTCCACAGTGAGGTAGGCTTTGACTTCCTTAAAGCATGTGAAGTGTACAAATGAAAACACTTCCTTTTTTCCTGGTTTTGTTGGTAGAAAATATTTCAGTGTAGTGGAGATGGGGGAAATCAGACTCTTTTCATGGGGAATATTGGCCTAATCCAAAGCTCATTTAAGTCAACAGAGAGAGACTCCTATTAACCAAAATAATCTTTGGCTCTGGCTCCAAAGGTGTAGTAGAGAGATGGGATGGATGATTTTATGCTAATAGGGTTTCTAGACTTAAGGGCTGTACTCTCAGGCCAGGCCTACACTAGGAAAATACATTGATTGCAGAGACACAGTTCTAGCTATGACAATTGCACGGCTAGAATTGACTTAACTGGCTGTCCTAACTGAGGAAGGTCAATGGGAGAGTTCTTCCTGTCAACCTTCCTTACTCCTTGTGATAGTGAGGAGTACAGAGGTCTACTGCGGACCCCTGATAGGTTAATTTTGTAGTCCCTACCAGGCATACCAAATCAAACCCTGAGCGGGTTGCTCTTCCGCGTAATGTAGACATGGCCTTAGGCATGCTCATTGTTACTCCAACTCACCTCCCACTGAAATGCTTTTGAAAATCTAGCCTAACACAATACCAGCCGGAGAGAAGTTGTGGCATAACAAAGGAAACAGTAACAAATGCCAAGGGGGACCTTGCAGTCTAGCCTCATGACAAACTCTCTTTTGCTATGGCTGGGTTTAAGTGAGTGGAAAGACTCCAGGAAGTGGATACCAAGGGGCTTCGTATGCTCCAAAGCTCAAATTAGATGGAGCCTTCCCACTGGTTTGAGAGAAAGGATAGCCCAGAAAGTCAATCAGAGCTGTTTCAATTAGTCAGCATAAGCAACTGCCTCTGATATTAGACACTGACTAAGGACTGCACAGGGCCCTACAAGCTCAAATGGGCCCTAGATTGCACCAGCATAAAATGGAGTCACTCCTTTGAAATAATGAGCATTCAGCACCTAGAGAAACTGGGCAATTTGGTAGCTATCTGAAAGTTTATGGCATACATGGACAATGAATTTAGAAGGTCGAGAGAATTTTTTTTCTTGGATCTTTCATAACTGCCCCAAACCTTCACTGCCTACCGCCCTCCAAAGCCCCATGAGCAAAGAGTGCCCCCCTCATACCTCCATTCCTGAGCCAGAGATATGGAGGTGCTTCAGAATAGCAAACAAGTTCCATTCCACTTCCAACAAGTTTAATTCACTGCCAGCTGGGGAATGTAACTTGGATCTTATCAGCACAAACTGATGAAACTGTGGTTTTATCTGACAAAGCATTAGGGAGGCTGATTTCTAGTCCATTTCACTTTTATTTGCCGTCAGGTTTCAGCCTTCTGCATCTCATACTAAAGCAAGTTGCTGCAGTGCTTGGGTTGAGAAAATGAGTGTAGAGAACTCTTATTACTTTAAAAATAAACTGTGTCCACTACACTAAAAATATAGTGAAACATTTCTATTGTTTATTATCATTATTCTTTTATATGTGCATAGCACCAGCTTTACACAGAGAATAAACGAGCCATCTCTTCCTGGAGAAGCTTAGATTTACTTTACTTATATTTTGTTATGATTAATTACAGAGAGACTCCTAGATTCTTGGAAAGGTGTCTATCTAAAACAAACAAACCTAAAATTCACCACCACCATTAGAGGAGGTTTTGGAGTTAATTGATAAACTGAATAGTAACAAGTCTCCAGGACCAGACGGTATTCACCCAAGGGTTCTGAAAGAACTCAAATGTGAAATTGCGGAGTTATTAACAGTGGTTTGTAACCTATCTTTTAAATCCGCTTCGGTACCCAATGACTGGAAGATGGCCAATATAATGCCAATATTTAAAAAAGGCTCTAGAGGAGACCCTGGCAATTATAGACCGATAAGTCTAACATCAGTACCAGGCAAATTAGTAGAAACAATAGTAAAGAATAAAATTGCAAGGCACGTAGAAGAGCACGAATTGTTGGGCAAAAGTCAGCATGGTTTCTGCAGAGGGAAGTCGTATCTAACAAATCTATTAGAATTCTTTGAAGGGGTTAATAAACATGCGGACAAGGGGCACCCAGTGGACATAATATACCTAGATTTCCAGAAAGCCTTTGACATGGTCCCACACCAAAGGCTTTTATGTAAATTAGGCGGTCATGGGATAGGAGGAAAGATCCTTTCATGGATCGGGAATTGGTTAAAAGACAGAAAACAAAGGGTTGGAATAAATGGTAAATTTTCACAATGGAGGGGGTAACTAGTGGTGTTCCCCACGGGTCAGTCCTGGGACCGATCCTGTTCAACTTGTTCATCAATGATCTAGAAAATGAGGTAAGCAGTGAGGTGGCAAAGTTTGCAGATGACACCAAGTTGTTCAGGACAGTCAAAACCAAAAGGGATTGTGAAGAACTACAAAAAGATCTCAGCAAACTGAGTGATTGGGCAGCAAAATGGCAAATGAAATTTAATGTGGGTAAGTGTAAGGTAATGCACATTGGAAAAAATAACCCAAATTACACGTACAACATGATGGGGTCAAATTTAGCTACGACAGATCAGGAAAGGGATCTTGGAGTTATAGTGGATAGTTCTCTGAAGACATCCACGCAGTGTGCAGCGGCAGTTAGTAAAGCAAATAGGATGTTAGGAATTATTAAAAAAGGGATAGATAATAAGACAAAAGATATCATACTTCCCCTATATAAAACCATGGTATGCCCACATCTTGAGTACTGCGTGCAGATGTGGTCTCCTCACCTCAAAAAAGATATATTGGCATTAGAAAAGGTTCAGAAAAGGGCAACTAAGATGATTAGGGGTTTGGAACAGGTCCCATATGGGGAGAGGCTAGAGAGACTGGGACTTTTCAGTCTGGAAAAGAGGCGATTGAGGGGCGATATGATAGAGGTATATAAAATCATTAATGGTGTGGAGAAAGTGAATACAGAAAAATTATTTACCTTCTCCCATAATACAAGAACTAGGGGACACCAAATGAAATTGATGGGTAGTATGTTCAAAACAAATAAAAGGAAATTTTTCTTCACACAGAGCACAGTCAACCTGTGGAACTCCTTGCCGGAGGAGGCTGTGAAGGCCAGGACTCTATTAGGGTTTAAAAAAGAGCTTGATAAATTTTTGCAGGTTAGGTCCATAAATGGCTATTAGCCAGGGGTAAAGTATGGTGCCCTAGCCTTCAGGACAAGGGCAGGAGATGGATGGCAGGAGATAAATCACTTGATCATTGTCTTCTGTTCTCCTTCTCTGGGGCACCTGGCATTGGCCACTGTCGGCAGACGGGATACTGGGCTGGATGGACCTTTGGTCTGACCCAGTATGGCCATTCTTATGTTCTTATATTCTTATGTTCTTACTTAAATATTCTTAAAAAAAATTTTTATATGTGTTGTTCCCCATGAAGGTCAGTGAAGCTGTAATTCAGAACAGGAAGCAACACATCCAAGATGCAATGTTCTGTTCCACTGTGTATAGGTCCTGGCATTTTCATTTTCACAGGAATACGCTTTCTGTTCCTCTTATGTCAAATACATGTAAGAGAGGCTGTGACCCTCATTCTGCTGTTGGATCTACGTGGGTAGATGGCCTCAAATCTTAAAACTGCATTTGCAAAACAACATCTGATTGGCTGCATATAGTGTATCAAAAGCCTGCCAGTAATCTAGACTTTGGTTTGCTGAATAATGAGGCACATGGAGACACACCCGTAGGGTACAGCAGCCATTCCATGAACCAGGGTCTGTTCAGATGACCGCTCAACCAGCTACTTAGTTCCCAGAAAGAGCAACAAGCCAGTCTGTGCAGTGTCACCACTCAGCTGGGAACTTGTCCTCTTCTTTATAGGGCTACAGACCGCCTGGGCTTCCAGCCTACTCCTGTTCCTGGCTCAGGCTATCAGCCTGTTCTCAGCAGCTGACCTTATACCAGCAATCACTTGCCCAAACTGTCTCTGCCCTGCCTCAGTGAATCACCCAGTGATCCCCTCAAAGCACTGAAGCCTTGCTCTTCAGAGAAAGCAGAAAATGTTGGATTACCAACAGAATATCAGTTAAAAGAAGCCGAGGGCCCGCAGGAGGCTCTACCATCAGATAATGGAGTTGAACAGAAGCTTTTCAGCAGAACATGAAGAATTATGAGATACTTTTGAATTCTGCTAACGTCAATTGCATGCCAGTTACGTCATGTTAAATACCACAGTCCCACCAATCAGAAGATTTTCTAAACTGTTGTGTATATGTTACTCCCTTAAAGGAATAACAGACTTAGTATATTTGAACTGTTCAGAAGAGGTTTCAATAAGGTAAGACATACATTTTAGAGGAAAAAGCTGGGACTGGGAGTGCTGGGGTAGTCTGGCAGAGGGTAAGGCTAGCAAAAGTCAGAGTGTAATTCAAGTGTGAGTGGTCCAGGTTGGGAGCTACAATAGTAAGGCATTGCTAGGCACCCCAGGTTCCAATAGTAAGGCATTGCTAGGCACCCCAGGTTCCAAGGCAGAACTGACAGCTCCTGCATTGGTCTGGCTATGACCCCAGTATGTCACACAAAGTACTGTTGAAATGCAGCCATTTCTGGGGTGTACTCGGGTAGCTGTCTGGCACACAACTGCACAACAGGGGGCAAAGAGGGAATTTTTGTCAAGTATAACTGGGTAAACTTCTAGGGTGGTTCTCTGAAAGTGAGAAGTGGGCTGAGGCATCAGAGGTATGTGGAATGAGGTACCCTCTGCAGATGAGTAATGCACAAGGCCACATATAAGAAAGAAGGGAGGAGCGGGGATTTGATAGCACCCTTGAACTGCCTGAAGGGTGATTACAAAGAGAATGGAGAGAGGCTGTTTTCAGTGGTGAGAAATGACAGAACAAGGAGAAATGGTCTCAAGTTGCAGTGGAAGAGGTCTAGGTTGGATATTAGGAAAAACTCTTTCACCAGGAGGGTGATGAAGTACTTGAATAGGTTACCTAGAGAGGTGGTGGAACCTCCATCCCTCTAGGTTTTTAAGTCCTGGCTTGACAAAGCCCTGACTGGGAGGAGTTAGTTGGGATTGGTCCTGCTTTCAGCAGGGTGTTGGACTTGATGACCTCCTGAGGTCTCTTCCAACCCTAGGATTCTAGGAAAGGGAAGAGTGCCCACAAACGGAACCCTGGGGACAGCATGGTAAAGAAAAGTAGCATCAGGGATTCCATGGTCAGAAGGAGGAGGAGGAGTTGGGGTGGAAGACAGAAACTGGGAAATGGAGATGCTGTAAACCCAATTTCACTTTACCAGGTAATGAAGAATGCCGTAGCTGGGCACTGACTCAAATACCAAAGAGAAGAGGAGGTGGCTGAGTAGTTTAAATACAATAAAAGAAAATCAACGTACAAGCTTTTGCATTTCGGACACAGGTCTAAGAGTTCTAGGGGGCTAATTCTGACATAGGCACCAATTTACCAGTTTTTCTCCCTACACATGGAAGTTGGCTGTACGTGGAATCAGGACTGCACAGCTGCCAAAAGAAAGATAGTCTGTGTCCCAGCGAGCTCACAGTTGCAAGGGGCAAATCCAAGCGGGCAGAAAATGGCTTTGACAGAGGAGCATGACAGGAGCATGGGTGGGGTGCTGGGGAACAGCAGGCAGAAGGGATGGGAAGGGGTCCTCACTTATTGAGACCCAGAGGCCCCACCAAACCCCAATCACCCACTGCAGAACCTTAAGTCTGCCTTTCCTTTGCCATTACAGTATTTTGTTTCCCCTGTAAGCGTCCACAGGAGAGGTCATTATTCCTCATATAGCGGTGGTGAAACCTGTGATACATAAGTAAATTCTTTATACAGATGTATCAAAGTACAGCCAATCTAACTTTTAGGGTACCCTTTACTGCAATCATTATTTTCTTGAGAAAAAACATACTCTGATTATTTGCCCTCTAATCATTGTATGCCGTTAGTTTGAAACACTCCTACCAGAATGGTCTGCAGTGTTGTGGTTGCCTCATTATTCAGCAAACCAAAGTCTAGATTACCGGCAGGCTTTTGATACACTATATGCAGCCAATCAGATGCTGTTTTGCAAATGCAGTTTTAAGATTTGAGGCCATCTACCCACGTAGATCCAACAGCAGAATGAGGGTCACAGCCTCTCCTACAAGTATTTGACATAACTCTCATTAACATCACGGAATACAATATTCATGTAATGAGGGTTCAACAGACCTGCCTCATTCAATACTTAGGTATTGTTAGCAGGTATCATATGATTTCCTTACTGTTTTGAGGAACTATAGTGCCCAGTTCCTCCAGACCTCTGTGCAAGAAACTCATACTAATTTCAGTTTGGATTCTAATCTCAGGAGGGTGACATCCTGATCCGAAGGAAGTCAGTTTGAGTTTCCCCACTGACTTCAATGGAATCAGAATGATATTTGGACAAATGAACTCACCCTCTAGTTTTAAGTGTACTGATTCTTGGCAACCTATTTTAAAAAAAGTGTGAGATGATTCTTCTTCTTCACCATTTGCAGGTACTGTACATGAAAAGCTGTTCTTTGTCAGCCAACCTAATTATGCACCTAAACATGCATCTAATTTTAAAGAAGTATTCGTTATCCCCAGTAACAGTCTCTATGTGTGTGTTCTAAAGAAGGTCTCTCGGATGGATTATGTTTCCCTCAATGCTTTGATCCTAAATGTTCTTGAATAAATAAGGAGTTGAAAGCTGCAACAAGGCTTTGTTATTCTTTTGTTCCCTTGTACATTATAAAGGTAATGTTTGGGGCCTTCACGCCAGCCATCTTGCATGATAATGGTATGATTTCACACAGAGCTTTAAAAAAAAATAATCTGAACTATACTCTGCAATGTTTAACTCATATAAAACTCCCTCCCCCCATTTCATTTCATAACATGTCACTACAGAGTTAGCCCAGCTAAGGGCTGCAGGATGAAATATTAATAAAGTAAACAGTCTATATTCTGATGTTTTATATAATAAACATCACTCAATCATGCAAGAAAATTATCCAATTAAATGTGTGCAAGGAATAACTCATTCGTACTTCATAGCTCACAGTGGGAAGTCTTTAGAGCAAAAGCATTCCTTCAAAAGTAACAACATTTCTGCCTTTCTAAATATATTTGTTTTTATTACTCAGTATGAAAGACTGATTTCATTAGAGAAACACTAAATAACTAATAATGATTTTTCAAAACCTTTTGATAGATATAATCTCACCTCACCTAGCCAGAAAGGCTTGCCATCTTATAGCATCAAGCTTCTTATTATAGTTTAGCATAAGACTCAAATAATCATTATACAAATTCATTTATGATTACATTCTACTTGTCTTTAATTTTCCACTGTTGAATGGTAACATTAAACATCGTAAAAGTATGCAATATTTATATAAAATTAAATAAGATATTGAAAAAATAAATACACTTTATTACATAAATACATAAATCCATGCGCTGAAAAGTTTCAGCTAATACTACACTCTTGTTTCAAAAGTGACCAAAAATATGGCAGTGACACTCCATCCACACAGATGAAGTATGAACGGCTACAGAATGTTTTCTGCAATCAATGTCCGAGCTAGAAGCAAGTGAGGTGATACAATATTAAAAATTGGACTTTCCCCTACAACAAATTTGAGTAGTTCATGGTAATATGAAAATGAGGGAATATATATATATATATTTTTTTTTTCCAATGAGAAGCAATACTTTGGTTCCTTGCTAAATCCACAGATGATCACCCAGGTCCTCAAATACAGCTCTGGAGTCACATAAGGCAGAGTTTGGGCAAATAGTGTAGACACTTGACAAGAAAAATCAAGACCCTACAGAGCAATAAGAGTGGCTCAGTTTTGAAGACCTGTCTTCAGTGAGAATTTTGCATGAGAAAGAACCATAGGAGTGGGTGACTGAATATTGCTACTGAGTACTTTGACCACAATGTTCTCCCCTGAAGAGTTAAAGTAAACATTAATTTACCTAAGACTAAGAACACAGTTTACTACTGCATGCACTCTGGTGCCACAAGACTGATTCTGCATACCCAACTCAGTTCACTAACACCAGGCATCAGTGGCCCAAGATTTGGCTGTGGAAAGAATGCAGGATGAGGCCCTATACAGCAAACCCTGGGGGGCAGCTTCAGCTGTAGTGTAAGTGGGCACAACTCCACTGAAACAGATAGTTATGCCAGAGCTGCGTACAACCCTGTGATCTGTTCTGAAAAACATGTGGTGACAATGTGAAATACTGGATCACACAAAAGCCCAACAGTCTATCCCTCTCTTTTGGTTTTTGCAAAAGTTCAAGAAGATGAAAAAAAAGTTAGCAGCAGTTTTCAGTACATAGTCACGGGAGAAAATAACAGCATGGGGTAGTGCTCAGCTCATTCACTTTTAGCACCAACCAGTTTACAAGTGATACTTTAGCACCTCAAGTTAAAATCTGAGATCACTGTCCCTTGTCAGGATGAAGCACCGTATAAATACTGTCTGCAATTTTATGGCTATCCCATAATTCACGGAGGTATGAAAAATATTCGAAATGTTACCAAAAGCATCCACAGAAACTAAGGTGATGTTAAACTCCAGCAATGTGACTTTTAAAAGCAAAGTGTTTAAGGAAGTCAATATGTCACAAAAGGCCACTTTTTTAGATAAAGTGCTTTTGCGTCAAATCACCTTTTAAAATATCTTAAGCAACATGAGAACAAAATATACAAGACACTGTGATGTGTGTCAGCTTGTAATTTTAAAACGGTCACATCAAAGGCTTCCATGGGGTCTAGTGAGTGTTCCAAGTGGCACACCCACTCGCATGTACAAGCACCTCTTAGCAATCAGCCTGGAACACTAAATTCCATCTGTCTTCAGATGGAGAGGGTCTTTTATAGAGGAAGTCAGTACAGTATTATTCTGTGGAGTGCACCTTGCAGAGCAGATAGATCCCGGGCTGGGAAGGGTAGTTTTTAGCTATACGATGACTGAGATTATCACCTGAATTAGAGCCACTCTGACCTGCTGGAACTATGGGAGGATTATCCAGAGCAGGAGAACTGGCCAAGCGGTACAGCACCATTATACCTGTTCTTATTTAAGTCCCCTCCCAGAGGTTGGGAGGGGGAACATGGCCTAAGATAAGGGGACTTCCCTACCACCTGTTGATTCCTGGCTTCCTTAATTATCCAATGGGTGCCATTTTTACCTACTGTAATTTAGAGCAATGATCCAGGATTAGATCAGGAATCAGGGAAATCTTAAAAGCCACTCTAAGCATGGCTCCTCACCAGTTGCCCTCTATGCTCCACAGCTGAAAATAAAGGACATTATATGTAATATGTACACACACACACACACACACACACATATATATAGACATACATATATGTGTATATATGCATTATACTAATGTAAGAATGTGCATGTGTTTTCTGGATGGGTGTGTATATATTTATAAACAAATACATACACACTTATAAACTCATATATTTGTGGATGAGGGCATTTTAGCTCCAGAATTCTCCCCTAACTGTATTTTTTTCAACAGAGAAAATATAACGTGCTCCAACAAGTGCACAGTAAAATATTGACTATTATCAACATTTTCATTTAAATGTAAATGTCCTGCTTAAAATGCCAGGTTTAAATTTGCATGCAAAGAACTCAGTCATAACCAAGACTCATAATGCACAGCGCTTGCAATGTAATGAAATGTACAAAGCTGGTTATCTAGCAGAAAGTGCCTTTTAAATTAAAGGACTTTACCTTGCTTAATGAAAGCCTTTCCTGAATGTGTCACTGTGAATATATTGTAAAACTTCTTTAAGTGCAGTGTTATGATGAAAAATATGGACACCTTGGCTTTAAGCAGATGAGATCTGTTGTAACGGAATATCTACAAAGAGTCACAAAGATAAATATGTTATGGTCGTACCGAGCTCCAAGGACCAGAACTCCAGAAGGCATCTCTTGGACAGTCCTGCATATTGCACTGCTCACGATCTGGTGGTTTGTCGAGAATTTCACAGCTCAGATCTGGAAATCTTTCACCGCTAGGGCGCTGGCACACCACAAGCCTTGTTCGTGTTCCAGCACCACATGACTTAGCGCACTAGAAAAAGGGAATCAGCAGAGACGGACCTAGTTATAATCTTAGTCATTTATGTATTGAACATGAGAAGCATTGTTTGAGCCATCCACCACAGAAATCAACCAGAGTATTTCCACTGACTTCGGGCAAGGTAAGACAGGCCCCAGGTGGTGTTTTTGGATTTTTTTTTTTTTTTTGATATTTTTGTTTTTTCCTTTAATATCAGAAGGCACCAGAGATTTTGGATGCCACTATTTTTGGGTGCTCAAAATAAAACACATTAAATGGGCCCAACAGAAAGGCTAAAAGCCAGCCCTGCCTAGCGCTTTTAAAGATGTTTGAAGTTGGACCCTAAACTCACTAGAGCAGGTTGGCATAATTCAAATGAGTAGCTGTTCTCCCAAAAAATTATGTCCTTTTATAAATAAAGAGTTTTCATTGTCTGGAAAAGTTTGAATGAAAACATTGTCTGACACTTTACAGAACTAGTGCCATTCCTGAGAACCTTCTTTTCAATAAATGAAAAATTTTGCTTACTATTGTTCAATTTTGCTGGCTACTGAACCTCTCTAATCCAAGATGCCGGGACCTGACTGGTGCTGAATGAGAGAACTTGCTGGACCCTGTGAGGTCAATAATGTTCAGCGGACTTACCAACACTTCCACTGCTTACTGGGCTCAAAGAAGACATTTGCGGTAAATTAGAGCTAAGGAACAGCACAGAACATTGAGAGCTACGACTGGAGGCTCTAAACAAACTTTTTGGGGCTGCAGGAAACTTGGCTACGCCCTGATAAGTGGATATCCCACTAAAATCATGCTGGACCAGAGAGTGCAGAACTAAAGAGGTTCAACCTGTATTTATTTCTTTAATTTTTTAACCTTCCCTCTCTCCTCCACTAACAGAAAACCTTGGCTTACATCTTTACAGAGACAGGAGAAGGTTAACTTGGCTCTCACCTCTCCCCAGCTGCCGTATGCCCACTGAGGACAAGGGCCAGACTCACATGATCTCTGCTCTACAGGTTTTGCTTTCGCATCACAGTTACTTGCTGTATATCCATTTTCATCCTGGCACACCACTGCCCGACGCTGGAATCCCCCAGCGCATGTACTAGAGCACTGCAAAACACAATCCACCACACCGCAATTAAGTTCAGGTTCTGCTGAGCTTTCACAGGCTTTTCCCCTCAGTTACGGATGAGCAACAGGCAGCAAAACCCAGCTCTCTGCAAAGGAGCCGGAGTCAACAGACAAAGGTGAAGTCTATGTCATTAGCACAAATAACATCCTTTTACCTTCGCAGCATAAGCATCAACTCTGTGGGTGTTCCAAAGCTGGGGTGCCCAGAAGAAAAAGAAGTGGGTGCTTAGAACCTGCCAATCAGCTCCTTCCCTCCCTCACAGCCACTGGTGGCCCCACTAAACAGCTTCTCCCCCTCCTGCCAGTGTCTCCTGTGTTGGTGGGAGGGAACGGAAAGTGAAGACAGAGTAAGGACAGGGCCTGGAGCAGAGTGGGGGATGAGCACCAAGTCAAAGGATTTATGTCTGGGCATCACTTCAGGTGCCCAAGCAATTCTACTCAGGCATTTAAAATTACATCCACCGCTCATTGCCTGGCTGAAGAGGGACCTGAGCAATGCAGTTTCAAATCTGCTTTCATAGGTTTTGGTTAGGGAAGCAAAAAGGCTCCATCGTGGTTGGTTGCCAACCCTTAGCAAGGAGCAGAGCTGCACTGCCCCAGGAGAAGACCAGTAACCAGACTGACTCAAAGGCCCCATCTGGCTCCTAATTAGTTCTTTACCTGAAGGGAAGTAATGCTGCCAGCCCTGTGTCTGGCACAGATAACTTCTCCTGCCGATGGTTTGGAGAAGCAGAGCTTAGGACACACTCACAAACATGGGCAGGGGGACAGAAGGCCCACAGAGGTTTGAGTCATAGGCAGGGCTCCCTCTAATTTTTTTCCATCCATGGGTGGAATAAATTTTGTTACATGCACCAAGGCATGTGTGGATGTGCACCACCACAACAAACAGGCTGCCAGCTGTGGGCGCTGTGCTAATCAGCTGGACAGCACCTGACTCTTCCCTGGGTGGCCGCCCCAAGCACTCAGCTTACTGGAAACACTGGTCACACAGGCAGTGAGTGCAGAGGAGAGGGGAGGTATCTCGTTGCATATGCATGCAGTGGGGAAAAGACACACAAGGTTTACAGTTTGGCCTGAAATGAATACATTGACACTCACAGCACCCCATGGGCCAATTCTCCACTGGTTGCCACGCAGAGGGCCACTGCTCTGGTCGGGGTTCCCCCCTGGGTAGGATTTTGGTCGATGTTCTGGGTATGGGAAAGGGTGGATCGGTCTGCCGTAGTCGTGGGTGTTCTGACAGGAAGACACAGAGCAATCCTGGTCCGTTGCCGGGAGATCATCTGGATCGCATTCACTGCTATCGACCACCTGGTCACTGTAATTCACGCAGACCACCTGCCGCGTTGCCTTACCCAGGCCGCACGTCACTGAACACTGCATTGAGAAGTAGAACAGATGACACTTTCACCCCTAACCTCATGAGATGCTTTTAAAAATCAAACCACTTGCTAATAAAAAGAAGTTTAAAACAGCTCAACTTCCTGGCTTTTAGCCTCACAAGTACACTGGATGACTGAACCCATGAGAAACATATCAAAGAAACTGCAGGAACAGGCAATACAGATGATGCTGTGATAAGAATGGGAAGACTTACAGAACTCCACTCCAGGGCTTTCCATTGTCCACAGGGGGTTATGATGCACACCTCTGTCACTGAAGGCTTTGGGAGGTGAAAACAGGCGGCTTCATCAGCCACTGAACCCTGATCATCACGACAGCTGACGTATCTCATCCTGGTGCCTTTCCCACATGTCATTGAGCACTAGGAAAGAGATCAACATGTTGTTTTGTGGAAAGTCAGCTTCTGCTGCACAACGTTACTAACTTTGGTATAAATTCAAAGGCTGGATAAGAACATGTGATCTTATCAATGTGGTCATTGACCACACACTCACAGGTGTCCAAGATCCAAATCTCCATTGGGTCCTCAGAACGCTGGGCATGGCTCTTTTTGTTTCTGGAACAGCTGGATGGAGTGGACATGCTGCTAGTTCACAGTCCTAGCAAACAAATGGATGAGAGGAAAGGAAACATATTGGCTTATTGGTCTGCAGATGTTCCAGGTAAGCAATTTCACCAGTGAGGTTAAGAAAGAGGGAAAAATACACAGTGCCCTCAAATCTGTTATTTACAAACTCTTCATTTTAGAGCCTCTCATATCCTCATAACAGATCTGCAAAATTTGTAGTCAATACATGTGGGTGGGGGAGGAGCACAGATAGCAAAATTGCCCCTAGCTTTTAATTTGTCAGCACCCAAACCTGACAATCAGATGCCATCTACATTAATGATGATGAACTTCCAAAGAGAGGGAAGTGTGGGGAACAAGAGTTATGATCGTCACCAAGAATGCAATAGGAGTTGTGGCTTCTAACAATTTTCGATGGCCATTGGGCTCCTAACACCCTTAGGTGCCGTTATAAAATACCAGCCAAATTAGTTATTTACATCCATGAAAAAACTGGATCTGGTGCAAATGTACTGGACATAAGTCACACTAGTTCTGGAAAGAATAAGACCCACTTTTAAGCGTCCTCCAATATGTTTCAGATAGGGAACTGTCTGGTCAATGTCTTTGCCTCTTTCAATCCGTCGTTCACAAAACAGTATAGCTGAGAGGACAGAGCACTGAACTGGTTCTCATAAGGTAAATGATTTATTACTGGCTCTGCCACTAACTTGCTGAATGACCTCAGGCAAGTCACTTCACTTTCCTGTGCCTCAGTTTCCCCATCTGCAAAATGCCTTGCAATCTCTTGCTGAAAAGAGCTCTGTAGTCATCTTAAAGGTTTAACTAGACTGAATATACAAAGGATATATTTAGTTTTTGTGTACATCAGCTGGGGTTTGTGACCCTCTCCCTTGTGAGCTTTGGATACACATACACACAAAAGATGGACTATTTTGTTTCATACATTCCTGTATTCTGGAGCCAAATTGGTGTAAATCTGGTGTAACAGTGAAGAATCAAGCCCATTTTTTTTCAGGTCTGGAAGGCATCAAAAAGAGAATGTTACCCATTTATTTAAGTCTTTCAAACTCTATGGGCTATGCCTGCACACACCAGCTTGCAGCAGCATGGCATTTGCCCTTAAATGGGAAAGAAGGCCACACATTCTTACTACACCTTTGGGAAAAATCTGCCCCAATTTCCCCCTCTCTCACACTTGGCTGTGTATTATTATTTCTGCTGGAGCACATGCTCTTTGTGTTACTTTAATAGTTGGGATTAGAATATGAGAACAAGGGGCCAATTATCATCATTACTGCAATTTTCTCTTCTCACGTAAGCTACGCTGTACCTCTGCAGAATTCTCCCTCGCTACTAACATACAGAGACCACCTGCACTGTGAACACAGAGAAAGGCCAGATTTGATGGTAAGACTAACTGTGATTCTGTGATGTGATACATCATTTTCAATCAGAAGGGCGATACACTGGTGATTGGATGATATCAGGAGATCTGA
The DNA here is from genome assembly GCF_033958435.1 of Carettochelys insculpta. Lineage (NCBI taxonomy): Eukaryota > Metazoa > Chordata > Testudines > Carettochelyidae > Carettochelys > Carettochelys insculpta. The sequence goes on along the minus strand of NC_134147.1, from coordinate 44,407,613 downwards.
GAGACAGAGCTGGTGATGTCAGGCAGAAGCCATCAGTAGAACCAAGACTTGTTCTTGTCTTACCTTCCTTGACATCTTTGGAATTAATGGAAGAGGAAGGAAAACATACATATAAATCTACAACATGATGGTTCTTCTGTGCAGGGTTTATCAACACATGAAAGTAAGCTTCCTGCAAGTTCAGGGTCATGAACCTTGGGATATAAACTAGGAATAATTTAAGTTAGAGTTATCGTATGAAATTTGGTGCACCAACTGTATTTGCATAAATTTCTGAGATCCAGGATCAGATACCATCCTCCTGTCTGTTTTGGTGTGAGGAAATATAAGGAACAGAAGCCCTTTCCCACAAACTCTTGAGAAACCTGTTCTATCGCTTCTTGGTAGGTCATATACCTCCAAACACATACTGCTCTTGTAACTGCTGGCAGGAGGACTCAAACCTGGGACTTCTGGAGCTTTGGGCATGGGTCTCTACAGCAGGGGTGAACAATCTTTCCAAGGCAGAAGGCCGAAATTTGACCCTTTTGACCTCTATACTGTCCAAGTGTTGATGTCACTAATAGTCCTACTTACAACAGCTTCATTAATAAATAAATAAAGATGCAGAGCTTTCCTGACCAGGTGGTGGTTGGTAGCATTAGCTGGTCTTTTGTTAATCCACAGGCAGCCTGGCTTTGAGCAAGTGCCTGATTGCATGTAGGAGGAAGGGCTGGGCTGAGCTCCGACCTTGAGTGCTAATGAAAATCAGATCACATGACACTCTTGGCCCTGCCCACCCGTGCCATGGGTTCCTGACCTCTGCTCTACAGTTTGAGCTAAAAGCCAGCTGGCTCTCAGCTAATGCTGCGGAGGAGACTCATTCTTTCTCTGTGTATGTTGTTTAGGTGCACTACATGAGACAGTGAACCACAACCCCAGGTGTGCGAGTTACATTCTCATGAGACTAGTCACTAGAAAGGAACTGACGGGAGGCAGAGACTGAAACTGAATGGTGAAACCATCCGTGATACTGGAAGGACACCTTTGTCATTCAATCTTCCTGGATAGGAACCAAAGCAAGAGAAGATAAAAGTATTGATCCTTGTAGAATAGTCCAAGATCCTTGACTGTGGCACTGAATCTAATGCTTTTGCATCTGTCCTGATTATGAGGTTACCCAGGAGGATGGTGGACCATTCTCTTCTCTTGATGTCTCAGTCTCATCTAGGATTGGTCAGAAGACCTCTGTTGATAAAAGTCCCAGAAAGGTGTAGGAGCAAGACTTGTAGGGTGAGCCCTTTCTGATCTAGTGTTCCCTGTTAGCAATGCTAGCAGTGGGCTGTGTCTTGCAGTATGTATTTTTGCCAGGTTTGGTGAGGATTTTAGGTTACTATGCCATGAAATGTTTCTCTATAGCATTGTTGTCGTTATCACATGGTCTGATTTGACTGTGACACCACCATGGGCTTCCTGTCGTCATTTCTGTGCCCTAGAACAGGCCACAGTAGGAGTTGTGTTTATTGTTACGTGAGGAGTGAAATAAGTCTTGAACAGTTTAGTTACTGGAGATCTGGATAAGAAATCTGTCTGCTGCAATATGATCCTCAGAGGACAGATTTTTATCTCCATGCTGGGAAGCAGAGTGAGATGAGTCACCCCTGAGTTACCTCAGAGCCTGCACAGGCCTGAGGAAGCATCCCTGAGTCAGAGAGCATGAGGAGTCCCCTGAGGCAATTATCTCCCTCACACCATTCAGTCACAGTTCAGGCAATTCACATATGAGGACCCACCCCCAGAAATCCCAAAGCAAGTCTAAGAGAAGCTACCACTTTCCAGACTGCACAGCAATTAGACACTGGCAGCTTGCCTGAGATCTTAGGATGGCCACCAAAGGCTTGTCTACACTGCAGTTAAAACCCTGGGGCCGGCCTGTGACAGCTGACTCAGGCTTGAGAGTCCATTTAATGGTAAGATAGATATTTGCATTCAAACTGGAACCCTGATCCTAGGACTCCACCAGGCGGGAGGGTCCCTGAATACTTTCACCTCACTTAAAGAGCCCCACAGCACAGCCCAACCCCTGTGAGCCTGAGTCAGCTGGCATGGTCATGCTGCAGTGTCTATTTGCAGTGCAGATATTATAACTTCGTTTGGTGCAAATTAGCACTGTTTCACTGAACTAAGGCTATGTCTACACTACCCCAGAAGATCGACCTATTGGGGTCAGCATCAATCCCCGTACTCCTCAATACTGTGAGGACCAAGGGAGGTCAATGGGAGAAGCTCTCCGGTCGACCTTCTTCAGTGAGGACGTCCAGGTAAGTTGATTGCAGACACATTGAGTCTAGCTACGCAATTCCTATAGCTAGAATTGTGTATCTGCAGTTGACTTACTTTCCCTAGTGTAGAATTAGCCTCAGAAAGCTCTGTTGATTTATACCAGTGAGGGATCAGGCCCACGGACCTTCAAAAGAGCCAGTCTCGGTATTAATTTACTAAGCCAGGAACAATTAGTTCAGTGGAAAGGCATGCTTGTTTTATCACTCCTGCAAGCGGTAAGGCCAGAATGGGAACAAGAGATGAGGAGAGGCGTAACCTTTACCTGTGTGTCTGTTGGCCTCGTAGCAGCGTTACACTCGTTGTCATCCGCTTCCGACACATAAGCACCGACCACACATTTCACTGCTCTCATTTGGTAGCCCTGCCCACACGTCGTCGTGCACTGGGAGGGAGAAAAATAAAAAAAAAAAAAAGACATTCATATGACTTAACAAAGATTTGACCCAGAAAATATTAAGCCAGGGAAATGTATTTGAAGCGCATCATTTCCCTCAGAACATCCACCAAAAGTCAAAAAAAAAAAAAAAACAGGCCTTTTTTTCCTACTTCAGTCATTTCATCTTAAAATTAGGTCAAACTTAATTCACTGCTTCCATCGGAACCCAGCATGCTTCATTTATCACCTTCAAATAGGGACGTATGAGTGTTTAAATGATTTCCCATTCGGTGGAATATGAATTTACTATAAGCCCTGTCACATTGCTTTACGTACAGGCTGTGCAGACCTCCAGTCACTTACCACCATCATGAATGAAAAGTATTATGCTGGTCCATAATCTGTGTGGTCTAGCTAACTGTCTGTTAAATAGCTAAATCACAAAAGTTACAGCTGTAGTGGAAATCAAGGTGGCAGAATTCTCTGGAAGAAATTAGCACCAATTGCTTATTTCCCCTCTGTGAAAATTAATTTGAAACAGACAACAAAAACAAAAGCAAGATTTTGAAAAGGGGCTGCCTACAGTCAACAGGAGCTGCACTTTTGAAAATCAGGTGGCTTGCTATTAAAAGGAGGTAGTGTTGCCTAGTGGACAGAGCAGTGGCCTGGGATTCAGAGAAGTCCTAGATCGAGCTCAGTTGTTGGAAGGTTTTGGGCAAGTCCTTTCACCCCCTATACCTCAGTGTCTCCATCTGTAAGACAACGATGATGTCTTCCTTTGTGAAGAGCTTTGAGATGCCAGGTGTTGTGTAAGAGCAGCAGGTACTGATAATATTTAGATGCCTTAAATATGGACTTTGAAGTCTAAGCTTGGAAACCTATTTTGGAAACTCTTAGGCAATCTACTGCAAACACAAATGAAAATTAGCAGGACAGTCCATTCATACCAGAAGCAGAAGGGAACGGAGTCTCTTACATTACCTGGCCCCATGGTCCTACTTGCCAGGATGCACATTCCCGCTGCTGACAGGTCTGCACCGATTCCGGCTTTGTCTCAGGGTCACAAAACCTGTCATTTAATCGCTCTTCTCCAAACTGGCACCAAGTCTGGCGATGTTTGTGCCCCTTCCCACAGGTGACCAAGCACTGCAAGGAGTAAATCGCAGACTGTGGGTCAGGATCCCCAGTCGGTGTCACTGGAATTATGGTGATGGACTTCGGCTCTTGATATTAAAAACAGATCAGAAACCTGCCACAGAGAGCCACCAACTGTTTGCCTAGAGGCAGCAGGGCTGACAGCCATCATGGGCCTGGGGTCAAGGTGTGTGCTGTGGTGGGGGTGGGGAGAGTGACTGCATGCCCCTGGAAGGGATGGAGCCTTGTCAGGAAGGGGCGGAGCCATGGGCAGTCAGCCCCATAGCGCTGCTCAGCACACGGCACTGCCCACTGCCGTAGCCTTCAGAAGCTGTATGGAGTGGTGGAGTGATGCTCCTGAAATGTTTAAAAGGGGCCTGAAGCCAAAGAACCAGTGGAAAAAAATCAGGGTTATTAGTCAATCACCCTTTTTGAGTAAAATCAATGTAATTAAGGATGTGCAATCAACTGGGCTGGATTCTGGATTATGATGTAAACCTGGTGTAAGTGACTTCACGGGGGCTAGCTCAACTTTCCCGTGGTAGAACTTCTCCTGCACACTTGCTAACATCCTTGTTATTTGTGACGTTGTCTCCCGAGAACATCTTATGAAGCGCCAGAAATCAAAGCAGCATATTAATGGCTGCTGTAACATCAGGGCCAGAATCGGAGTCGTGCCAAGGAGAAAGGGTACAGAAGCCCTTGTCTTCAAACCAACCCACTGCAAAAGGCAGCCACAACTTGTCTCCAAGAACTAATGTTCCCTCTAGTTTTTCACATCCATGGGTGGAATAAATTACGTTATGTGCACATGTGTACCACCAACAGAAACACGTGCTGCCGGCTGTGAGCTACCGTGACTTTCCTGGGTGGCTGCCCAAGCGCTCAGCTTACAGGGAACACTGCCAAGGACTGCGGAGTTTGGAAAGTCATAAGCCAAGCATGAGCCAGGCCAGACCGGGGACAGGAGTGTAGGCGACATCTCTACAAAGATGTTGCAGAGTGCTGTAGACACAGGCAGGATGGGTGAAGAGAACTGGGATTTAATTCTCATTCATTCACTATGGGTAAAGACAGGAACCTCAGTGCAGGCACAGCCACGTCAGCCCCCAGATATGAGATACACAAGGTGGGTGTGGGATTGTCCTTTGTTGGACCAATGTGTGTTGGCAAAAGAGAATCACTCGAGCGACACAGCGCTCCCCTTTTTGGCTGTAAATTGACAGACACTTACTTCTGACCACTCCCCCGTTTTCCACTGTGGGCACAAGAAGTCACTGCAGCGCTGCTCCGTGAGTCTTTCCTGCTGGCTGCATTTGCTGTCATCCAGGACATCGTTGAGGCTGTTCACGCAGATGGCGCGGCGTCTCCTCGTGCCACCCCCACAACTTTTAGAGCACTGAAAGAAAGAGAAACTCCATAAACACATAGCGGCCAAGCCAGGAGTCTCTCTGGTCCTGTATCCTGATCTAGGTGCTTCAGCAAGAAAAGCAAGAAATCCAGTAAAGAACAACTGGAGAAACACTTCCCCACAGCGTATGTAAACTTCATAACCCCAGGCAGGCAATGTCTGGATTCGACCAGAGCTGCTCCTGTACTGTGTCCCTTATATATCCTTTTTTTCAAAAAAACAAACAAACAAAAAAAAACCCTAAGTATAGTAATATCCTGCAGCAATGAGTTCCACAGATTTCATTGTAGGTTGTGCCAAAAAAAGAATTCCATTATCCGCTTTAAATGGCTTGTTTTTGATTTCGTTCAACTTGTGTCATAAGAAATGCTGAACAGCAGAGTCGTGATTTAAGATCTCTCTATCATCCATTGTTTTACATCCTCTACCATTTATACCAGCATGCCTTAACACCACACAGGCACTTTATGTGGCCTCAACATGTGGGAATGCAAGATGTGATATAACAGAGCCTCTGGGTAACTATCGGGTTCTTGCATTTTAAAAAGTAAAGCTAGTCACACTGCAGTCATAGAATCACAGAACACTAGAACTGGAAAGGACTACAAAAGGTCATCAAACCCAGTTCCCTGCCCTCATGGCAGGGCCAAGCACCACTTAGATGTTCATGTTAGTATCCATGTGAGATGCTTATCCAACCAGTTATGAAACAAAGTCTTGCCTTTATTTCAGTTGGCATGCTCAGGCCACACACCAAAACTCTTACAGATGGCACCAGTAGTGGACATCGGAGGAATGCAACAACCAGTGGTGGTTACTGGGCTGCTCTGAGAGCCTCCTGCCTGAGAGAATATACTGAAAAATCCATGTAAACACCCCTGTGCTATTTATAGCTACCAGTTTCACAGAACAGCTCCTCCTGATGACAGATCCGTGCAGGACTGACAGATCACAGAGTATATATAACGCACTGTACCAGCAGGGGGCTTCAAAGCAGCAGCAGAAAGCTGAAGGACTGGCATGAGCGCAAAAAAGCACCTCAGGACACTTCCCACAGCTATTTTTATTGCTAAGTTACACTGACCCAGTGCCTGTCCCACCTAAACATTTGATTGAGAGCTGTCACAAGCACACAGGCTGTAGATTTTTACCTGCAATAAGGCAAATTTCACCACTCAGGTAACAGACTTACATCAGACCAGGCTGAATACCGCCATCCTCCAACATTACAGTCTCCAAAACACTTCTCCCTAGTATTGGGCTTGGCTTGGCCGCTGCAGAATCGGTCATCGACTTTTTCCATCTTCCCTTCCAACCTACTGTACTTTGTGCAGTAGACCTCCAGTGTCCGGTATCCCAGCCCACACTGTGCAGTGCACTCACTCTTTCTAGCAACATGCCACCTGGGCACCAAAACACAAAAAATCTCACCGTCAGTAGATGTACCAGTTTTATCCTAGCTAAAACAGGAAGCCTAGGGAAACACAGCAAGCACACCTGCTCTGAGAGGAAAGGAGGAAGCAGAAAGGGTTGCTCGTTTTCACTACTGGTTAAGCCTCTCTAACATGGAACTCTCTTGTCCAGCAACATCCGTCATCCAGCTTGATTTTAGTTAGCCGGACAACCACTTATCATTGGTGTGGCCATGTTTCCTGTGGTCCCGTAAAGTTTGTTTATAGTCACCAGTCCTGGCTGTCAGTGTTCTGCACTGTTATTTAGCTGTAGTTTACTCCTCAATGTTTTCTAAGAGCCCAGTAAGCAGCGGAAGTGTTGGTAATGTGGTATGCAATATTGACCTTCTCTGGTCTGGCAAATTCCCTCATCCAACACTGGTCAGGTCCCAAGTTACAGAGGTTCAACCAATACCTTGCATGTATAATGAAGTTAATATCATGCTACATAACTCAGGAATGCATGTACTTTAATTATGAAGGGTTTTAACTTGTTACACCACCACCCAAAGCTTTGCATCTTGAAACTGCTCTCTCAAACATTAGCTAATTATTCCTTGCATCACTTCTGGGATGTACATATATATTACTGGCCCCTTTTTAGAGATGAGGAAACCAAGGCAACGAGTCTAAGTGATCTACCCAAAGCCACAGATAGCATCAGTGTCAGAACAAGGATTAAAATTCAGGGGTTTCTAAGCCTGGGTTTGGACTCCTAGACTATTCCTCATTCTAAGAAAACCAAGGGTTTTCCAGAACATGGCATCATGTGTCTTGTACCGTATGGGTATGGAACATTCATCAAATGTAATTCCGTGGAGCAATATGTATTAGCAAAATCTGCAGCTCTCTGAAGTGGAACTAAGCCCTTTGTGCACTGTTACAAGACAGCCGATACAAAGAAAGAGTTGTCCAAGAGATAAAAGAGCTCTTGCTCTCAGCTGGTGGCACTCTGGCCCTGGCATTTACCCACAGGTAGTGCTGCAAAAATTAAAGCAATTCCATTGAAAACCTCAGGGCTTTCCTTTGCCTTTCAATTCTTCAATGAACTTTCTTCTCCCCAGCCACATCCTCCTGCTTTCATCTACTGTCTCACCCAGGAGGGGAGAGATGAAGAGCAAGGGTGCAAGAATGCAGTATGTGTGCCCTTCACTGCAGAATACTAGCAGCATCATCCCCATGCTGTCCTCAGGCTGGAAACCGGAAGCCCATATGTTGCCGCTTCTGACCTGGGATTTCTTCCCTCTGGTTGCATTAAATTCATCTCCACATATACAGTGCAGTTCTCACAAGACACCCAACACCACATTGTCTCAGCACCCAAAGACTTCAGCTGGAGCGATGGGCACTTGGTGCTTCTGAACATCAGGCTCCAGATGCACTTTCTAGTGTCTTGACGCCCACCTTGTGACAGTACTACATCTGTGCAGGCAAATTTCATTCACACTCTGGGGATTCCTCATTCCAGAATAAGAACATAAGAACATAAGAATCTGGCACAAATTAATTCTCCAACATTGCCAAGTCAGGCATTTGATATAAATGTGACATTCTTTAACTGAATGCTGGGAGGGGTGCAGTAGACCAGACCAGGAAACAGGAGCCCTGCAGGCTGTTCTTTGCTTTGCCACTGACATGCAGTGTGACCTTGGGGAAATTCCTTCACCTTTGTTCCCCAGCCTCTGGGTTTCTTTCCTACTCAGCTTGTAAACTCGATTGGACGAGATGAGTCTTAACATGAGGTTTATACAGAACCTAGCGCACTGGGCCCCAGACCTGGACTGTATTACAGTATTGTCTAGTAGTCTCAGTCAATAATAATAAATAACAAAATGTACATATAAGTCACAATCCTACTTTTGTATTTGGCCGTGACTAGCTGTGCTCACTCTTCCGTCAATGTGCTGAGGATATACGTGGGTAACTGACATTAATGGGCACTACCCAAGCATGCTGCCCAGAGGTCAGAGAGGAAGTAGACCAATTTTCAGAGCTATTAGGTAGAACCCTGTCCTTGCAGAGATGCACCTGCCTATCTGGAAGTAGAATTTGGCCTTTTATACCCTTGACAGTGTTCTCCATATTCCTCTTCAATAGTCCTCCATTCCCATTCTTCACACACACATTCTCCTGCATTTTATCAAAGCCCCCGTGCTAAAGATCCTCCAGTGCTGAGCCCATTTTTCTAGGTGAGGATTGGTCTGCCTTCATCACTGCCTCTGCTAGCAATCCCCTTCCCAGTAGGAGGTGCTCAGGGTTTCTTGACTGTGATCTCACACTTTGAAGACTCGCAGGATATGGCCCTGTGAATGGGAACTGATTGTGTGAGGTCCTGAGAGCCCACTGAAGTTAAGGGGACTTCATGGCACTCAGCATCTTGAACAATTGGGTCCATGGAAATGAATTAACGCCCACTGAAGCCAATGGAGTGAGTCCTGCTGACTTCAATGGGCACTGGATCAGGGCCCAGACTTCAGTCTACTGTACAGAAAATGCAGAGCTCCTCAACCTGGCCACAGGGCCAAAGTCCAGCAGAGCAGCTAGGAAAATAAACCAAGATCTGGAACCAGCAGCTCCAGACGTACGTGCTGACCTCAGACCTGGTACAGGTTGACCCTCTCTAATCTGGCACCCTTGGGACCTGACTGGTGCCAAAACAGAGACTTTGTTGGACCATGGGAGGTCAATATTGTCTAGCACCATTACCAATAGTTTACTGGGCTCTTAGAAGATGTTTAGGGGTAAATTAGAGCTGAACAACAACACGGAACCCTGAGAGCCAAACTGGCGTCTGGAAACAAACTTTTTGGGACTGCAGGAAACTTGGCCACGCCCATAAGAGGTCATCCAGCTAACCGAAATTATTCTGGATTATGGATGTTGCCAGACAAGAGAGTACCAAACTAGAGAGATTCAAATGGTATCTCTTTCCTAACTTGTGCAGTTCCCCATCATCACCCATCTGGAACTTCCATGCCTTTGTAATGGCAATCAAGTAACCTTTCAGCTGTTGCCATGACAGACCAATCAACAGACAGACGAATCACCCCATTTAGTCTGAAAGCATACAAGTTAAAAAGGGCTAGAAATAATGGTTCTTATTCCTCCCCAAAATCTTTTGCAACACTGTACACCTATCCCTGAATTTACAAACTTCTGATTTACATATTTGCACTACAATGAACCATGTAAATTTATACCTATTTTTCAATTTACAAACACTATTTTTGCTACAACAAAGAGCCAACCTTCATTCTAGCGTCTACTGTACAGCCAGTGCTCTGCCAGCAGCTCCATTTTTCATTTACAAATTTTCACTTCATGAACAGTTTTCATCCAACAAATTATGTTCCTAAATCGAGGGACAGGTGTACTTGTAAGTAGTCAAAGTTCACCTCACAGGCAGTTCTTTGGCTATGGCCTTGATGCAGCAAAACACTTCAGCACGTGCTCACTTAAAACTGACAAGTCATCCCCTTAACTCCAGGAGGACGACTCAGATGCTTAAAGTTAGGCTCGTGCTTAAGATGCTTTGCTGGATTTGGGCCTTTATTTATTTATTTTTTTAATGTTTTCAGTCGGCTTCTCCTGGAAAGACAAGACCACCTCAGAGTTCCCCACCTTGATGATCCAGCCAGGATAGGAACCACAGTCATTTGTGTTGTGTTTCTACATTTCACAGCATCAGGTAGAGGATGTGGGCCTTAAAGATAGAGCTGCTTTCACCACAGAAAGGCAAAGCTGAAGTGAAGGGAGCAAAACACGACCCTGCTACAAGGAGGCCAATGTGCAAAATTAGCTCTTGGCTGAGAGTAGTGGAATTCTGTCTCCAGAAGCATAGGAAAGCAATGTATTGGCAGCTTCCGCTACCACAGGTCAGAGTGGAAAAAAAAAAAAAAAAAAAGAACTACAAAAGGCAGTGAAAGGAAAGAAGAGGCAAGAAATATGTGGTATAAGGTATATACATGACGGAGCAGAGTGCACCTTAATTCACATTCTGTGTTACAAGGCTCAGTTACTGGATCAGGTTGTGGGGTTTGATCACATCTTTGATCTGACACCATGAGTTGATCAGATTCTCTGGTACAAATGGGTTTCCTTTTTCGAGTCCCTAGATGGGAAAAAATACATTTGTAAAGACATGCAGGAAGGTGACCCAGGCTATTTTCATTCTGTGCATGGTCTCAAAACAGTGTCTTAAAAAAGTTCATTTGGGCTCTGAAAATCTATTTCATGTGGGAGAACGCAGTAAAGGGGTGAAATCTGCATCACGACCTCACAAAGGATTTGCTTGTTTAGAAAGCCTTTAGTACAACCGGTAAAAGAGAGAGTGTAGAGACTTACAGAGACAGAACCTCTGGAACGCTCTGCCCCCAGCTCTGAGGTCGACTCCCTTTGCAGCGCTAGGGATGGCATCTCTCATTGCCACATTTCCCCACCTGAGAAGTTTATGGTGAGCAGCAGTGAGTGAAGGTTTGTGACACACTAAAACAGTGCTCAGCATAAGGCAGCAGAGATCATCCCACTACTACAGCTCACCAGACCCGCCGACAAGGTGCGGGGGCGAAGCGGACAGCTGACCTGGAACCCAACAAACAGGCCTGGAGCTCTGGCCACCATTGGTGTCAAAGTAGCAGTGGTCTGAGCGCTAGGCCCCTTTGACGTGCTACGGCAACCCTGCTGCACTGCTCCACATGGCTCTAAGGGCTCGGGGAGGGGCCCAGTGGCATGATCGGAATAGCACTAAGGACTGACTGCCCTAGGCCCCTCTATCAGCCTTTGGCCCTGCCCCTTCCAGGGCATGGAGCCGGACCCTCCTCCCACCTTGCTCTGGGGCCCAGTGTGGCTGTCGGCCCCGCTGCAACTCACACAAATGATCAGACTCACGCACGATGAGAAGCAAGTGAAAACACATTTGTCACCACCACCAAATTCCAGAAGACGCCGTGTCTGATTTACACTACACTAATGCACATACCTTGGCATAGCTTACTGCAGGCTTGCCACGGGCCATAGATGTTCCAGTAAAACTGCTGAGGTTTGTCTTCTATAGGGATATTGAATGCATATCGGACATCAGGGTTATACAAATTACCCACCGAGAGTATCTGGGGAAAACAAATACATCCACAGGTAGCTGAAAGACAGTCAATATCTGTGCTACTTTCATGCCAATAAAACCCAGGGGCATTGCAGTCATGTGAAGAAAGTACGCTTTACCTGAAGAATGATCTCTTGCTCAATGCGCTCTGTAGAATTAATCCTTTCGACTGTATTGTCAGAGCCACTGTATTCAATCACAGCATTCCCAACTTTGATTTCCCTTTTAAACATACTGACGACAAAGTCTCCATTTAAGATGAAGGCTCCATGACTGTTCGATAATGCTGCATAAGAGGTTTTTGAAAAAAACAACCCACACTCACGTAAGTAACTCAAACACCTAAGCAAGCATTTTATTTTAAAGCTATGGGACCAGACTTTCCGCTGGTGTAAACTGGTGTAGCTGCATTGGCTTCAGGAGAGCTCCCCTAGTTTCCAGCAGCTAAGAAGCTGGCCCATAGTCAGTGGGGGGAGCAGAGGGAGCCTCCATATCTTGTGGGGTCAGGCTCTTGGGTTTCAGACTTTGCCTCATGGCAGAGCCCGACAGCAGGATCAGGCAAATCAAGGCGAGGAGACTGTTTTGCAGCTTTTGAGACCTTTTTGTCATTGTTAAAAACCCTCATTTTAAGCCCCGCTGAAGAAGCTGTTTTTTGGGAAGTGGGGAGCTGCGGTAGCTTTCAAAGGAGGGGTTCTGGCACAATGAGCAGGACGGAGCTTGCATCATGGTTCAGGTCCCTGGCTATGACCGAGGAGAGTCCACCTTCAAGAAGAACCCTCGTTGGTCCCAATGCATGTAAGTGGGGAAACAGCTACAGCCTCGACAGTGCCTGTAATGAGAGGATCTCAGGGCTGGTGATGCTCCAGCCCACGACTGCGTCTCTGATTTTAAAATCGAGACTGGCTGTTTTTCTCAATGGTCTGTGCTAGCAACTATTTGAAAGAGGCTCTCTGGCCTGTGTCACACAGGAACTCAGATAAGATGATCACAGTGGTACCTGCTGGCATTAGAGCCTACGAACTATTTAGAGGAGATAACATCTATCCTCCTGCAGGAAAGCCTACTGGGTCTCTGAAGGAAGAGGGGCTCGCAAACAGTGCCTGCAGCGGAGGCCTGCTACTGCTTAATGTGGTGCACCACAGCATCACCCTGGGAGACCATGGGGATGTCTACATTGCACACTCTTTATGGAGGAGGCACATGGAACAGAGACACTGTATGGTCCCCTTGCGTGGGAACAAACAGCAGCACAGGTGCTGGGCGCTGCTTGAGCAAGCACAGTAAACAGGTGGCAAAGAACTGCAGCAAAGAGGTGCCAGTCTGGCGAACAGCAAACCTTTCTTTAAATAGCACATGTAAACTGCACCCTACATACTGCAACAAAAGCATGACACCGCTAAAAATAGGGCTGGGCAAGGCTATTAGTTGCGAGAGCTGCCAGGCTATAAAAAAATTTCACTCTGCATTCAGGTGCGTAAATGCCATATAACTAAGCTGCCTGGGTTTCACCTTCCACTGGATAATTAAAAGGAGTTTGGCCAGCAACATTATTTTGTTTGTTTTATTCCAGATCTTGAGGTCTGCAAAAGTGCTGACGGCTTAAAGCCGAACTGCTTTATAAGAAGAGTTTCCTGCAAACAGCAGTCTGCTGCACAACTTCACACTAATGCGATTAGGGAGCTAATTTCCTAAGTTAGTTTCTCCACCATTTCACCCATCACTGTTACACTACTACAAAGGCTCTCTGCTGTAAAAACCTGGAGCGACCATCAAACCATGGGAGGAGAATCAGAAGCATAACTAGGAGGGAAAACAGAGCAAAAGATTGCTCTGGACGCCCGGCTAACAGAAAACCTCAAAATGCAATGCACTGTTCAGCCCCAATCACTTTCCTCTGACTTTTACACTGCTAAGCAGCTGTAGGACACATTAAAAGAAGCCCTTCCATTTATTGCAACTTCCTACAATAATGGGGGAGAGCATTTAGACATTCCAAACTTGATGACATCATCAAATTCCTCCTAGATCGTTGTATAACTACTACAAAGTTCACAAGAGCCTAGGGCCTAAGCTTTCACACTCAGTGAACTGTTAAACGAGCACACACGTGCACACTTTTTCACTTGCTTTTCTTCAGGTCTAATGGGAAGCCGAACAATATTCACTTGAAGAAATCGCAAGGGTACACTGCACTGCAACATTCAAAAAGATCTGACTTCCTGCGTCTCAAGAAGATTAAAGCCCTCCAGAGAGACCTCAGAGGTTATTCTGGGCACGGGGCCTAGATGGGGTAGAATGCTCTGAACGCACAGCAGGGAACTGTGCACATGGAAGATTATTTTTATAGGGAAGAAAGAATAGGGAGGAAGCTCTCCCTCTGGAAAAAGACATAAAATGTTCAGAACGTTTTACAGTTCTCCTGGGTAACAATGCTGACGTCTTAATCAGGTTTTGTTTCATTAGACACTTGCATGAATCATAGGTTTAGATAGAAATTAATGGCTACATATGGGTAGAATATGTTTTATGGCCCCAATTCTGAAACCGAATCCACACAGCTGGATCCCTACCAGGGCTCAGGGGTCCACTTGAATAGATCAATTGTCGGCTCAAGGTCCAAATGATTTGCTTGGTTTTGTATTTCCTGTCCCTGCACTGTATTCTCGTCAGCCAGATTCTCTAATGACAGCAAAGGAAATATTCTCTAAACCTGGAACCACACAGAATGCCATCAGGCTGTTTATTTTCTTTAGCATATCAGTCTAGATTGAGCTTTTCGGATCAGCTCTCTGTAAACACATGGCCTCCTGGGCAGGAAGTGTGACTCCAAGTCCCCGCCCCCGGCCCCAGTCTCCTCTTGCTTTTAGCTCAATTCTCTTTCCAGGCCTGGCCAGGTCTTGTAGGGAAAGGATGGCTCCACCCACTCACATATGGGGCATGGAGTGTCTGCTGTCTCTCCCCATGCCTGGAACTGTGCCATACTGGCTGGAGGAGGACGGGGTGTTCTTTACAGCACACTTTTCCCTTGAGCAGCTGTAGTAGGATAAAGGACAATCTCCCCTATCATAAATCAAGGCCTAAGAACAACAAATCCACAGGTGACTTCAAGTTCCAGACTATGCGGTAGCAATCCCAGGCACAAGTGCCAAGAATGACACACGAGCCGATTTTCATCAGCATGTGAGGCAAGACTTAGCCCCTTCCCTGCACCCCCATGCAGCTAGGAGCTTGCTCAAAGCCAGGCCGCCTGTGGATTAACAAAAGAAACGCTAATGCTACCAGCCACCACCTAAACGGTAAAGCTCTGCCTCCTAATATACTTACTAATGAAGGTGTTGTAAGTAGGACTATTACTAGAGGTGGAAAAGGTACCCAAAAGTTACTTGAGTAAAAGTGCAGCCGCTTTCACTTCTGGATACTTGAGTACAATCAATGTGATGTGTGTGTGCACGTGCATGCACTTTTACTCAAGTAGTTTTCTAGAGGGACACCAGTGACTTGCACTTAAGCACAGCCCACCCCCAGCAGGCATACTTCTACTCGAGTAACTTTTAGGTGCTTTTTCCACCTCTGACTATTTAGAAAGTCACACTGGTACTTGGACCGTACATAGAGGTCAAAAGGTCAAATTTTGTCATTCTGGCCTTGGCCTATACATCATTTGGGTCCTACTTTGAGAACTAAGTGGAACATGAATGTTGGATGGGCTACCTGCCAGCCCTCTGAACAGGGATGAATTTCAACCCAAGTGAAGACAGCATTTAAAATAACTCCAATGAGTAAAGCGCGTACATGCGCGCGCGCGCACACACACACACACACACTTGTGTTCATTCATATATTTTTAAAAACCTATTCAAACAAAAAACCACCTAACAACAAAGCTCTCCTCTTGTGACAAGCCAAATATTCCACCTTTGGAAAACGAGATGAGACCTCCTGTCCAAACAGAGATCCAGAGAAATGCAGATGAACACACAGCAAGGCTGACCAACCCAGAGAATGTGTGCAAAGGAAGAGAAAACAGACCCCTCGTGTGAGCAGGCTGCAAATCATAGGCCAAACTTCCTGGAGTTCAATGTGGCCACAATTCGTGGCCATGATTTGACCCTGCTCGAGATGAAATTCACAGCTGTGTACACTTGATGTTCAAATCAAGAGAAGAAAGTGGGGATGGCTGGGACACGCTCTCAGAAAACCACCATCCAGTGTAGTCTGTCAAGCTCTCACATTGAACCCACAAGGAAAAACACAAACGAGGAAGACCTTGGACAACATGGAGAACATCTACTGAGACTGAAGGACAACAACCGGGGTATTCGTGGAGCCAGCTGGAAGTTTGATCCTGAGACAGAGTGACGTGGTGGAGACTTGTAGATGACTGATGCTCCACCCAGAGTACAAGGGTTTAAGCCAAGGAAAGGGCCAGCGTGAATCCCATTTGGGAAGAGACCACAGGCCTGAAGTGGAAGACTGGCCTTGTCCTGGGCATGTACAGAGGTATCAAACACGTCCCACGGTGAATTTCTGTAGTGCTGTATTTTGCTATCCTTGCTGCCCTCACTCAAACTGTTAGGTTTCAAGAGGAAGTAACTGCTCATCACGAACTAAGGGGTGAGAATAGCAAACGGCTGTGTTACCATTATATCAGTTTAAATAAAACTGAGATGCTTAGGACCTGTTTGTAGTTTACATGCTGTGGCAGGGATAAAGAGGGAGGTGGGGGTCAATGAGGATGAGGTCTGTTATTGTCCAGTGTTACAGTAAATAATACATATGGCTTCATCACCCAAGTACACATGTGTGGAATTTCTATTAAAATCTGGTAAATATCTCTGTCTTGCTGTTCCAGAAAATGCAGCTTATGAAGGGATCTGTTAACTTGCTCTGGGACCCAGGAATTCAGAGCTCAATTCCCAGCTGTGTTGCAGACTTCAGAGTCTTGGGGGAATTATTTAATTTCCATTACTGCCCACCTATGGAGCGTGAATACAACTATTTCCTGATCTCACAGGAGCAGTGCAACGATAAAGTAATTAAAATTTATGAGCCTCCAAGCAGAGTTCCCTCCAATTTTTTTCCATCCATGGGCAGAATAAATTTTGTTAAGTGCACCAACGCATGTGTTGATGTGTACTACCAGTAGAAACACATGCTACCGGCTGTGCGTGCTGAGTGCACTCTGCTAAACAGCTGGGTGGTACCCATATCTCTCCTGGGCAGCTGCCCAGGCACTCGGCTTACAGGGAACACTGATCCCAAGTACTACAGCAATGAAAACCTCAGACATCACCAGTCACACAGACAGATGAAACGAGATACAAGCTACTCAGTCTGGAAAATACCCTGCATGTATTTTTGACAGTGCAAATGAAATAGTCCTTAGTGGAGAAAGAGGCAGTATAAAAAGCAAGTTTCTCTACATTATAATGGGCATTGCAACTTACCAAGGTAGTTATCATCTTCTGGTTTCCCTGAGTAACTGTGCTGCCGCACATCAATATTTGTAGCACCGGCAGGTATGCGCACCACAGTGTTATAGCCTAAAAGATTGAGCAGAAAGGTCAAGACTGTTCTCTAGCCCTGTCATGTACATTTTGAATGGGAGGAGGGAGATCTTGAGTATTTTTATAGCCTGTATGTGGTTAACGCTTTTATAGCCTGGCCTTTTTCTCTCTACCCCTGTTGGTGATGGACTCTTACCATAATGCACGGTATTGAATGTGCCTGCAACAGTTTTGCATGAAGAATTATCACCACCACAAACACCACATTTGTCTCTTCTTGCCTTTGAATTTAGCACATGATCACAGCCAGCTTGCTTTAAGAGAAAAAAGTTAAAAAGTAGGTTGAACAAAAATTCAGTAGCCCAGAATAAAAAAGGCTCCTAATTAAATCATATTAAACAGCTGAGTACAAAGATCGGCACCAAACTCTCTTCCCTCTTTTCCACATAATTTACCATGTAAACATCTTACACTTTAGGATATTTAACTGGATAACCGTTTTAACCTGAGTCCCACCACCTGGCCTGCTGTGTCAAGGGTCCTGCTGCCCATCTCATTGCTCCTTCACGGCTGGGACTGCTCCAGCCCAGTGTCACTGGCCACGTCCTGAGATAATCAGCAAGAGCCAGATAACTGGTAAGCAAACCAGTAAGCACGAGGCTTCCCGGTAGGCCTACAAGTTAACATCCCGTCCTTCACTAAAGCTGATTTTAAGCAGAGGTTCTCAGGCCAGCCAATGTGGAAGAGGAAGTGAAGGGGGCATTTGCCCCGGGGCCTGGCAATTCAAAACTGCTGTGGCTACTGCCGCTCCAGCAACAGTGGTGGCTGAAGCCCTGGGTCCTTTAAATTGCCGCTGGAGCCTCACTCAACACACTCTGGGTAGTGCTAAGGGCTGGCTTGGGAAGGCGTGTGTGTATGGGGCACGGTGCACTCTGAGTGGAGTTGAGGGCCGGTTACATCCGGCCCCGCCCCTTCCACCTGAGGCCCCACCCCTTCTGGGAGTGCAGAGCCTCCCCAACCCACACCTTGTCCATGGGCCTGGCACAGCCGTTGGTGCCCCAATGGTTCTCCAAAAGGCCAGGCCTCGCTATAATCAAACATGGAATTTGCACTCTGTAGCACTATGAGGATTTGGGATTTCTTTCCATCACAGTCAAGTTATTGTACCTACTTCACCACTGTTAATAGCCCATTCCAGTGCATGCTGGTGTAACCTGCACACCTACTGGGTGCGGTGCCCTGTCCCATTTAGCGGCACTTATACCACTTACAAAAAGAAATAGCGAGTCTCCTCTGCATCCTTAGCTAATAGGCAGTTGGCTTTTAGCGCAAACCATAGAGGCTACCACACTAAGTCCCAAAGGTCCCAGGTTCGGCTCTGCCTGTCGGCAATTACACTAGCGCCTCTCACTCCCAATGAAAATAGCATTAAAATAGTTGCGACTGGGGAAAAATAAATTCCGGCAGGGTCAGGTTTTCCACAGAGCACACAGTTAGATTTTTCATGTGCTCCCTGCTCAAACTGGGCTCCAATTTCAGGAGTGTTCAGCACCCAGAAACTGATACGCATGGACAGATTTTCAGAGTTCAGGGCTGAGCTCTTCTGAAAATCTGGCCATGTACTATGGTGTAGAAGAAGTTGCTGAGGTCTCTGGAAAATCCAGCCCTTGTGGGGTGTGCCAAGCCCCCAGAAAACTCCAGCCACAGAGCATGAGACTATCACAGCAGGGCTTGCTTGATTTGCCTCAGGAAGAATCCACATGAGTACCAGTGAAGAACAGAATGTGGAGGTGGGATAGAGTTTTGCAATATAAACATGAAAATAACTTAACCGGCAGAAGGAAATATTTACCCGACAAAGCCCTTGTACACAGATATCATTTGTGTCTGGGCCACAGGGGGTGCCATCAACAACTCGGTCCCTGAGCTGATAGTAGGCGGTGTTTCCTGCTACTCTGCAGAACAACTTGCACCGATCTTTCATTAAAACTGAAAAAGCAAAAGGGCACGGTGTTTTTATCCTCTTCCCTTGAGCAGCCATTGTGCAGAGGCTAACATTCATTTCCTGGCATACTCACTTCCACTGTATTTTGGAACCCAACGCACATTAGGAGGTAGACCGTTAATATTAAAATGCTTCCCATCAAAGTCAGCGCACTGCTCATCTCGGAAATCTTTCTTCAGTTTAGAGCATGGTTCAGTGTTGCAGGATTTAAATTTCATTCGGCGGCCCACACAGTATTTTCCACCATTTTTCGGCCTGGGGAAAAAAAGTCATGTTAGTTCTAATATGCAATGTATCTGCTGAACCTGTTATTGGAGTTCATCCTCTCTCCCCACACTGCGCCTCTCAACCTCACTCTCCCATCTCATCCCAGCCGCTCTTCCAACCAATCGAGGTCATTGCTGCGTCAGCCTGGAGGTTCACATGCTACCCGTTCTCCTCTCCCAGGTACGTACGCTTCCTCTATTACACATGAGCATCTAAGTTACTCTTCCCCGGTTTGAACCCCACTCCTGGTAACAGTTGCTGGTGTTCTTATGGTGACATGCAGAGCTTGTCCTTAACAGTTATATTATTCTCTTACAGAGATTTCACAGCACATCAATCAGACCATGCAGTCATCCTCAAGTTTTCCCTCAGCCTTCCAAAACAGAAGATTACTTTGGTCTTTGTTTCCATCCTTCTCCGCATTACACAACAGCTGTCTTACACAGCAGAGGGGTAGGGAAGAAACTTTAAGTTCTTTAGATTGCGCTGATATTTGCGCATGCTGAATTGGATTCAAAGCCTGCTGATGTAAGCAGGAGTTTTCCCACTGACTTCAATGAGCTGTGCTACCAGCAATCCATCCCACAATCATATTCCTCTAACTAGTTCAAGACAAACAACAAACAGTCCTGTAGCAAGTTGGTTAGTCTTTAAGATGCTGCAGGACTGCTTGTTATTTGTGAAGCTACAGACTAACACAGCTATCCCTCTGAGTCTAGTTCAAGATGGTAATTATTTACAACAGTTCTTCTGTTACTCATGATGAAGAGCCTATATTTTGTTCAGGCATTTATGTTAAAAATATCTCAACGTGACAGTAAGTACTGTAAGCAGTAGATGGTGGAGATTAAGAAATAGACAAAAGGAGGTAGGCAAAAATGAAAAGTTTGGGGTTGGTGTGCGTGTGTGGCAGGGGTGGTAGTGTTTCAACTTTTTTTTTTAATTAAGTACCCTTTTAAAATTATAAAAAAAAAACCTCAGACTTCTCTCACTTACCTCTAAGGGCACATGTACCACCAGCAGAGAAACATGATCCTAAACAGGATCCTAAACATGCATGATCACTCATGCATCTGATGAAGTGGCTCTTTGCCCACGAAAGCTTATGCGCCAAAATATCTGTTAGTCTGTAAGGTGCCACAAGACTTCTTGTTGTTCTTGAAGCTACAGACTAACATGGCTACCTCTCTGATACATGATCCTAAAGCAATCTGAAGTCTTGAAACAAGTGCCATTCAACCTTTCCAGAAGACTGTACCCTTTGCAGGAGTCAGATTGGTTTTGCATCCTACCACCTCTCTTAAAAACTACTTACTTGCAAAAACATGCAAAAATATCACAGACGACGACTACTGAAAACTTGCTGATTTCCTGCCACCTTATTATCAAATAAAAATTAATTGGAATAGAAATATGGTACTTATATTTCAGAGTAAGGCGTATGGAGCAGTAGAAGCAAGTCACTGTCTGAATGAACCTTTAGATTGTACTATTTAACTTGTGTTTTTTAAGCAGTCTGTTGTAAAACGAGGCAAATATCTTGATGAGTTGATGCATTCCCAGAAGACCTTAGTGCACCCCCAACGGTACACATACCCCTGGTCGAGAAACACGGTGGTAGAGTGAGTCACAGCCTACAGCTCCAAGTAACACCAAGGCCATGACTCCATGGGTGACAGCTCAGGAGGCCGGGGTGGGATTGTACTTGGGCAGGTAGCCCAAGCCACCAGTCACAGCCATACTGCTATTTTTAGCACACTGGCTTAAGCACACTAGCAGCTCGTGCATCTCTTTTAGGGAATCTCCTCATTAGCATGTCACACTCCACCCTCTTTCTAGGAGCACAGATTAGAGTGGGAACAGCGGAAGAGATTCCCAGGAGGAATGAATTCTGCCTCTGCTGCATATATTGTGAGAATCTACAGATAAAGACAGGTCCATCCCTAGAGAGATGTACACAGACCTCATCACCATAAGAGCATTGTCACTGTGGATGACCTGCCCTAGATCATCCTGCTGTGATTATTATCAAGTACTGTATTACTGCAGAGCTTAGAAGTCCTACTTGATTACCATATGGAGGAACTAAGCCACCACCATCAAGGTTTACCTTGCCAAAAACAGCTTTTGCACCCGGGTGAAAATCTAGGCTGCTCATGCCAATTTCAACAGCAGCAAGTGAAAGGGACAAGGGCATCCCAGGCCGGCAGCTACCATTTCAACTTTCCTGAGAGGGAAAAAATTCTTCAGAACAGATTTTGCCCCACAGAAAGGGTGGAAGCAATCATCCCAACAAACATTTTAAATGGCTCTACTCACAACCCGCCATCCCATAACCACTGGTCTCCTCTACATCAACTAGGGATGTAAAATCCCGTTGAATTCCTTCACTGGTTAAATGTTCAGTTTAACCGATTAACCAATTAAACAGAAGGGGAGGGCGGCCAAGCCATGCCCCCTGGAACGCTACCTGGCTATGGCAGGCCACAAGGGGCTACAGCAACCCACTGCCATCACTTAACTGTAACTGGGAAGCCTCATCCATTTAAGGTGAGGCTTACTGGTTAAACACTAGCACATCCCTAACGTGAACCCAAGGGGACCTCCCATTGGCTGTAAGAAGCAATGAGAGGATAAATGTGCCCACCGTGATACTAGATGTACTGAGCAGGAAGTACTCCCAGGACAGGAACTCATTTCAGACATGGAAAGTATCCTTTGAGATAAAGGTTGTGGTGCATATTTTCAGCCCCCAGCACCACTCTTCTAGAAATTCTAGTAAAATTCCATATGGCCATGTTTGAGAACTGAGAATGAAAAAAAGGTTGTGGCACACCTCACAGAACATACAAGTGTCCAGTATAAAAAGAAGAAGAAGGTGGTGGCTGTTTTGGGTGCTAACATTTATCATTGCTGGACGATGGCTGTTCAATACAGAAAAAAACATTTTTAGCATTCACCAAGGTGGGGGGCAAGCTATACATTGTCCTCTGGAAGTTGGATCCCTTGCTTACCCACTCCTAGAACTGCCACAATCACCTGCTTGTTGAATTTTCAAGCAAGCACCTTCATGTTCTCCTTTTGCTGTCTCTCTGGCATCTCATATGCATCTGCAGTGTTCACTCCCAAATCCCTCTAAAATCTCTTTTGCAGTGATGCCTACAGAAAACTTGACAATGAATAGGACATTAGACCATAAGAAAGGCCATACTGGGTCAGATCAATTGCCCATCCAGACTAGTATCCTGCCTTCTGAGAGTGGCAAATGCCAGATGCCCCAGAGGGAATGAATAGAACAGGTAATCATCAAGGGATCCATCCTGTCACCCACTTCCAGCTTCTGACAAACAGAGGCTATGTCACCCAGTTTTGTGAGGTCCCTTTGGAGCTCTTCGCTGTCTACTTGGACCTTAACTATCTGGAGTATTTTTCTATCATATGCAAATTTTGCTACATTTCTGTTTATCCCATTTATCCAGATCGTTTACGAATATATTGAACCGCACTGATCCTCTTACAGACCCCTGCTGGACTTGCTACTGACCTCTTTCCATTCTGGAGACAGATCCTTTATTCCTACCCTCTGTTCTAATATTTCCCACATCTCAACCAGTTACAATCCAGTTTTAATCAATTAAAATATTCTAACCGGAACAACGTTGACCAGTTTTTTGTCATTTCCTTGTGCTCCCCATCTGATTGCTCTATCCACTTGTTATCTCTTGTCCTATAATTTTAAATACACATTCTGGGGCATGGAGACCATCTTGATGTGTGTTTACACAGTGTCCAGCACAATGAGGTCCTATGTACCATGATGATATAAACAACAAGCAATAACAACAAAACAGCATGGCACTGGAAAAAGTCCATTTAGCCCATCAGAGTTTGTTCTAGTCATTGTCTACAACTAGAATTTAAAACAAGCTCCAAAAGGGCAAAACAAAAAATTGTTGTAAGTGGAGAAGTGCTAGATCCCACATTCAAATGTGGGTGTATTGGTTTGATAACATAATCAAAACACACCCAGCGCTCTCCTTTATTTCTTGGTACTACTAAAGGTAAGATACGAGACTTCAAATCTGGGAGGAGACAAATTAGGTGGCTCATGAAAAACAGAAAAAAATTAGCTGGACAGAACAGTACATGTGCACAGAGGGGCCAAATTAATTCTGTTCCCAACTTTTGGGCATCGAAAATCTCCACTAACCCGCCTTGTTGCATTTAACCTACTCTTTTCAGATCAGCTGATAAGAAGGCAAAACCATTCCAAATAAATCAATGGTGGATTGGGGCTAACCTGTTCTGCCCTGTAGAGGGCAGTGTTACACAGCCTCAGGGGCAGAGCTGTCAAAGTATAAATGGGAGAGTGTCTACTTCAGCTTGGTGCCTCAAAATCACCTCCCGCTAAAACTACAGTAGCATCTGCTTCCCCTTCCGTATGCCCTTGGCCAAAACAAATGAGAAGGGAAACTTTCCAAATTCAAATAGGTTCTGAGATTTCCTTAATGAGCCACAGTACAAGAAAGTGAAACAAAAAGGTACCATGCAAATCCAAGAAGCTCGTCAGTGACTAGCATTGCGACGAGCTACATGATTGACCAAGTTGTTATTTTAATATGTCATAATGTGAAAAAAAAGAAAAAAAGACACACTGGCTCTCAACTGGGTAACACAGCCTGTCACTAAAAAATACATCTTCCGGTATTGATAGCAATACCTTATAAGCCGTGTCTACACGTGCACGCTACTTTGAAGTAGCGGCACTAACTTCGAAATAGCGCCCATCACAGCTACACATGTTGAGCGCTATTTCGATGTTAACATCGACGTTAGGCGGCGAGACGTCAAAGCCGCTAACCCCATCAGGGGATGGGAATAGCGCCCTACTTCGACGTTCAACGTCGAAGTAGGGCACGTGTAGTCGTTGCGTGTCCCGCAACATCGAAATTGCGGGGTCCTCCATGGCGGCCATCAGCTGGGGGGTTGAGAGACGCTCTCTCCAACCCCTCAGCTCAATGGTGGCCGTGTGGAGTGGCCCCTTAAAGGTCCCCTCCCCCTCCCTTTCTCTGCAGGAAGCTGAGAGCGTGTGCAGGCGGCAGCCCAGACACTCGGCCAGCCTGCACACTCTTGAGCAGCCCCAAGAACCCCCAACCGACCTCATGGCCACATGGCAGCCCCCCCAGCGGACCCCCCCCAAGGGGAGCCAGGGCAGCCAGGGCAGCAAGCGGCAGCGGGGCCCCTCCTGGACGGAGGCCGAGCTTCGAGACCTGCTGGGGCTCTGGAGCGAGGAGGAGGTGCTCCAGGTAACGGGGAGCAAGAGGCGGAGCATGGATGCGTTCGCTCGGCTGGCCGAGGGCCTGGCCGCCCAGGGTCACCCTGCCCGCACTCCGGACCATGTCCAGAGTAAAGTGAAAGAGCTGCGGCAGGGTTACGCCTGGGCCCGGGCTGCGGCCGGCCGATCTGGGGCTGCCCCCATCACTTGCCCTTTACAGGGAGCTCAGGGACATCCTGGGCCCCCGGCACACCTCCTCCCCTCCGGCCACTCTTGACACCTCAGCTGAGGAGCCCCAGCAGGCCCCAGAGCCGGAGTCCGCCCCAGAGGTAAGCCCCGCACCCCGGGGGCCCCCCCTGGAGCCCACCCCCGGGGCATCGCAGCAGGAGGAGGAGGAGGGGGACTCCTCCTCCGCTGAGACGGGGCTGCACATCGTCCTCCCCTCCTGGAGCAGCAGCCGGGCGTCCGCCCCCCGGGGATCTCCGGACCGTGGGAGTGGACCTACAGGTATGTACCCCCCCGGTCTACACCCCCGGGGTTGAGGGGCAGGGGTAATAGATATGTGGCCAGGGCCCTCCACATGCCCAGATGGCCATGGCCCCAAGGACAGCAGTGCCATGTCCCTCACAGGAGGGCATCAGCCCCTTCCCCACCCCCAGCACGACAGTGCCAGGCCCCATCCCCGGGGCAGGGGGGAGCAGAACCTCTACGGTCCCCCGGGAGGAGGGGGTGGGACACCCCGCAGCAGCAGCCGCAGCAGCATGTGATGGAGTGGGGGGAGTGCAAATGCGAGAGTCAGGCTAGCTATGAGCAGCAAGCTGAATAGTTCCCAGGGGCAAAGGATGATCCTGGGGCTAAAACTGGCAGGTGACACCCCTGCCCTGAACAAAGAGGGGGGAGGAGCCGAGCTGGCTTTGAATCGGGGGGGGGCCGCAGGTAGAGGCTAGGGGAAGGGAGAGCTAGGAGGCAGCCAGCCTGAGGAGGGGGAAAGCTACACCCCAGAGGGGCACCCCTTGGGGTCTTCTCCCCAGGACGGGTTGGAAGGACTGTCTCTGACAGCTGTACTGCCACTTCTGGGAGAAACTGGGCATCTGTGGCCTAAGAAACCTCTCCTGTCAGACCCTGCTGAGTGAAGTGAGAGTCACTCTCGCCAGGGGACGGGGTGCAGTGCAGGGGGACCCATGAACCCCATCACAGCAGCATCTCCCGGGGACGGGGATGGGGAACCTGCAGCACAGGGGTGGGGGGACAAGGGCCACGGCTCGGGGCCCACACTAACGCCTGTCTCCACTCTTCTTCCCCCCCTCCTGTGTTCCACAGCTGCACCATCGGAAAGACCGGAGAGCGCTGGCGAGGCGTCAGGGGTCCCGGAATCCCCTCCGGGGCCATCGCTCCAGGCCAGCCCCTCAGCAGAGAACCGACCGGCCCCATGGCGGGCAAGACGGCGGACACCGCAACACCACACGGCAGCGACGGACCCCCAGCTGCTGGCCATCCCTCGCCGGAAGCTGGAGGTTGCAGAGCAGCGTCTGCGGGTGGAGCAACGCCGCCTCCACCTCCAGGAGCAGGCGCTGGCCTGGCGCCAAGAGGCATGGGGGGCCTACATGGAGACATTCAATCGGCTAGTGGACTACCTGGCCCCCCATGCCGCACCGGCCGCCGCTGCGTCCGCCCTGAGTGCTCCACCCGCCACGCCACCCACTGGTCCGCTCGTCGCCGCGCCGTCCGCCGTCGCCCCGCCACCTGCCACCGAGGGCCGGACCGCTGAGGGACACCTGGGGCCAGCTGAGACTCGCCGGTCGTATCTTCCGGTCCGCCCGGCCCCCAGCCAGCCCCGGACAGGGCTGCGGCCGAGGCAGGGCTCCCGGCCGCCCACCCCCAGTGCCGGACTATAGGGGTGTGGGGCCCAGGACATGGCCCCCCCCCGTATATAGTTGGACTTATGTATTTGTGCCCCCTGTTTGCTCAGTCCCCCCCCCATGTAAATAGTTCTCCCCGTCCTTGCAATCCCTGGTTTTCTCTTTTTTGTTACATGTAAATATATGGAAACTTTTTTATTATTCACTTATGTTATGCTTTAGTTAGTAGGTCTTGTACATAGTTTTGTCGTTATTAGTTCAAAAAGCAGTTAAAAAAAGAAAACCAGTTTCATTTTACCAACGAGTGTGTGCTTTTATTTGTCCAGGAGAAGTGTGAGGGGGGGTGCTGTTGGGTGCTCCGTGGTGTGGATGTAGGGACAGGGAGTGGTGTGAAGGAAGGGGGGGGGCACAGTGGGGGACCTGGCAGAGTTCACCCCACGGCCTCCTCGAAGTGGGCCCGCAGGGCCTCCCGGACCCGGGTCCCTTCGGGGTCCACCTGGCGACTGGGGGCAGTGGGTGGCTGCATGTCGCCCCTGCTGGCTTCCAAAGCCCAGCCCTGAAAAAAGGCCTCCCCCTTGCTCTCCACCAAATTGTGCAGGGCGCAGCAGGCACCCACAATCTGGGGGGTGTTGTTGGGGCCCGCATCCAGGCGGGTCAGGAGACATCTCCAGCGCCCTTTGAGGCGGCCAAATGAGCGCTCCACCACCTGGCACGCGTGGTTCAGGCACTGGTTGAAGCGCTCCTGGCTGGTAGAGAGATGGCCCGTGTACGGGTGCATGAGCCAGGGCCGGAGGGGGTATGCCGCATCGGCGATGACGCAGAGGGGCATGGTGGTGTCCCCCACAGGGATCTCCCGCTGGGGGATGTAGGTCCCCGCCTCCAGCCGGCGGCACAAGCCCGAGTTCCGGAAAACCCGGGCGTCGTGGGTGCTGCCAGGCCAGCCCACATACACGTCCTGGAAACAGCCCCGGCTGTCCACCAAGGCCTGGAGGACCACTGAGTGGTAGCCCTTGCGGTTGATGTACCGTCCTCCACTGTGTTGCGGGGCGCGGATGGGGATGTGAGTCCCATCCAGAGCCCCGAAGCAATTAGGGAAGCCCAGCGTGGCAAAGTCCGCGATGGTGGCATCTGGGTCCTCCAGCCTCATGAGCCTGTGGAGGAGCATGGCGCGCATGACCTGCAGGGAAAGCACATGGGAGAGCACCAATGAGGGGTGAGCAGGGTGTGCGTGGCCCAGCCCTGCCCTGCCCTGCCCTGCCAGGGTCCCCCTGCCCTCCCCCCACCGTGGGTCCTCTTACCTCCATAAGGACAGCCCCGACGGTGGCCTTGCCGACGCCAAACTGGTGCCTGAGTTGGGGGGTGAGCCACTGGCACAGCTCCATAAATGTCTGCCGGCTCATCCTGAAGTTCTTGAGCCAGCGGTTGTCGTCCCACTCCTCAAGCACCAGCCGCTCCCACCAGTCGGTGCTGGTGGGCTAGCTCCACAGGCGGCGGCGTGTGCGGCGGGGGGCGCAGCGGGGTGCTGCAGGGTTGGAGGTTGAGTCCTGCTCCCCTGGGGGCTGCTCCTCCTCCGGTGTGGCAAGGAGGTGCTCAGCTGCCTCCCGCATGGCATGGATCAGGGTGAGCCCTGCTCCTGCAGGGAGGGCTGGGTGGACCTCTGGCTGCTGCTGCTGCTGCTGGGGGTCCATGACTGCGTCGCCCGAGGTCTGCGTGCCTATGGCTCTTCAGACCGCGTGCTGTGCAGGCTGAGTGTGTCTGGGAGGGGCCCTTTAAGGGAGCGGCTAGCTGTTGCCCCGGAAGCGCTAGTCCACCCTGTGACCCTGTGTGCAGCTGTGCCTGGCACCCCTATTTCGATGTGTGCTACTTTGGCGTGTAGATGTTCCCTCGCTGCGCCTATTTCGATGTGGTGCTGCGCAACGTCGATGTTGAACATCGACATTGCCAGCCCTGGAGGACGTGTAGACGTTATTCATCGAAATAGCCTACATCGCTACATTGAAATAGGCTACTTCGAAGTAGGCTTCACGTGTAGACGTAGCTATAGAGTGTTTTTCCTCTGCCAGTCTCAAAATACTTCACCAGTGGAGGCAACCTCAGTAATATCTGTTAAACATATATGCAAAGGCACAGAAAGGCAAATGCACTTTTTAAATAGGCCACTGACAGAGCCGAAATGGAAGCCAGGTCTCCTTGCCTCCAAATCCAATGTCTCCCAGTCAACACAGCCTCTCTACTACTTACTGCTCACTTGCAGGTACCCTTGTAAAAAGAGTCAATAAAACAATATTACTATTGTGCCTTCGTACTACTGAGTGCCTGGAACCTTGTGGCCTGCATTCAGACCCTACTGTGCTTGGTGCTGTACTCACACAGAAGGAAAAAGAATACAGACCCTGCCCCCACCTAAGGATAAGACACAGACAATGCACAGATGATGATGAACAAGTTGTGTGGGAAGCATAAGGCAACAATGAGCTGATATTGACCACCATGACAAGCAGTGGTGTCAGCCCATCAGGAGCCTACTGATTCTGGGAGAAAAAGGGGAGCTCTGCTGACTGGGCTCACCTACTGACTCGCCCACACAAATCAGATACTCCACTCCCCATCTTGGGCGACTGAAGAAGAGATTATGGCTTCCTACCCATCTTTACCTAATGCTGTTAACATCCATGGGGGTATTTTTAGATAGACTGAAGAATCAGACATTTCGTCTCAACCAAAAATCACAAAAAGTAGAATGCATCGTGAGATAAAAAGACACCCCATTGCCAGTCAGTGACCGCCCCTCCTCATTGAAATAAAGTGGAGTTATAAAGTAGGTCACTTAATTCTTCTCTTGACAATGAGGGCATGATTCCAGCTTTAGGAACTATTCTCTCCATAAGGCTGTGGTGTCCAACATGCTGGCTTAATAGCCACATGTTGCTCTTGGGCCAGTTGAGTGCGGCTAGTTGGCTTGAACAATAAATAATTTTCAGAATAATGTGGCTAGTTTGCTACATAGCTACTGCTTTAGAACTGGCTGGAGCAATCTTAGGATGCTGCAGCTTTGACAACTTGGTCATTTACTTAAACCCAGTGCAGATGCTCTTAATTCTGATTAAAGCTGTCTTATTTTGGCTTATCTTAACCCTTCTCATAACTCACCGAAGCTGAAAATTGATAGATTTTAACTGACATCAATGTGATAGAGCCTTCAGCGAGCCTTTTCCAATGGGTTAACTAAATCAATTTAAAATCAGCCCTTTAGCTAAAGCAGTACATGTAGACAAGCCCAGAAGCAAGGAACTCTCCTCTCTGCTCTGTTTCCAAGGAACTGTAATCTCCTGCTCGTCCAGAGCACCGATGATACTTTCTCACTTTATACTCTCATACCAACTCATCTAACTGGCCTGACTGCTGTGGGCAGAACCACAGCTCCATCCCGCCCCGCGTAGGAAGTGACTAAATGAGAGTTGTGTGTCCCCTCATGAAATGCCTCAAGAGGAAGTTCTTACTTCTTACAAACGCATAAAGTTCAAGTCAGAACTTAGCCCTTAATGCAGGGCTTTAAGGCTACGTCTACACGTGAAGCCAACATCGAAATAGCTTATTTCGATGTAGCAACATCGAAATAGGCTATTTCGATGAATAACGTCTACACGTCCTCCAGGGCTGGCAATGTCGATGTTCAACTTCAACGTTGCGCGGCACCACATCGAAATAGGCACTGCGAGGGTACGTCTACACGCCAAAGTAGCACACATCGAAATAAGGGTGCCAGGCACAGCTGCAGACAGGGTCACAGGGTGGACTCAACAGCAAGCTGCTCCCTTAAAGGGCCCCTCCCAGACACAGTTGCACTAAACAACACAAGATACACAGAGCCGACAACTGGTTGCAGACCCTGTGCCTGCAGCATGGATCCCCAGCTGCCGCAGCAGCAGCCAGAAGCCCTGGGCTAAGGGCTGCTGCCCACAGTGACCATAGAGCCCCGCAGGGGCTGGAGAGAGAGCATCTCTCAACCCCCCAGCTGATGGCCGCCATGGAGGACCTGGCAATTTCGACATTGCGGGATGCGGATCGTCTACACGGTCCCTACTTCGACGTTGAACGTCAAAGTAGGGTGCTATTCCGATCCCCTCATGAGGTTAGCGACTTCGACGTCTCGCCGCCTAACATCGAAGTTAACTTCGAAATAGCGCCCGACGTGTGTAGCCGCGACGGGCGCTATTTCGAAGTTAGTGCCACTACTTCGAAGTAGCATGCACGTGTAGACACAGCTTAAGAGTAATAGTGTGTGCTCTGAACTGGGATGGATCCTCAACTTGTGTAAACTGGTGTGGCTCCATTGAAGTCAATGGTGTTGCTGCTGTTTAGAACCGTACAAGATTGGACGCGTTAATCTTAAACCAGAAAATAAAAGTGGCGGTATATTTATTATAAACACATACCCACCACGCACAGGCAGCATTTGGTCATCTAAATAATCCAACATGCTACAGCAAATTCCAACGCAAACCCAGGCAGCTTGGCCTTACACCACTGAATGTCATCTTGGGACAATGACTCTGAACTAGAACAGGTGAAAAAATTCTGAATTACAAATTTCTGATGTCATTCTTAGATAAAATGTTACTTTAATTTTTAAGAAATTGTCAGGCATTTCAACTTGAACATAGGTCAGAATGATCATTGAATTATTAGTGCCAGAGTTTCCATTCTGTGGTGAACATTAGAGCTCTTCTTAAATCAAAAATAATTAAAACTAGATTTGACAGGAATCTTCTGACCCAAGAATCAGTTTCAGTTTGAGAACACTCTCCATTTATACTGCAAAGGTAGTACTTACAATTTCAGGATGGCCTTAAAATTATGCAAGCCTCTGCAGAAGTATGTTTTAAAGATAGAGTACATGACACAACCATGTCACTTTCAAGCAAAATGCTCCTGTTATAAAACAGATGTCATTAACAGAAGATGTATTTTTTATATTACGGTAATAAACAAGAACATGCACGATTTTTGTCCTATACAATACTAACCACTTCAAAAACTCCATACAATTAGATGTCTAAGCAATTACATTTTCTAGACATGATATTTGAGATAAGAGGTTAGTATACAGCATGTAAGAACCTAGCACAAACTAAAGGATGCTAACATTTACCATGAGCTGTCAACTTCATAACTTTTCTCGTCAGTCAGTATTTGGGGCTTAAATACACTTTACATTGATTTTTGTTTTTCAAACTAGCCCCAACCACTCATTGTTAAGAGGCACTAGAAAAACTTTAACAAAACCTGGGAAAATAGGTGACTGACCATGACCCTGAAAAATAAATCAGCTGCACATAAAATATTATTCAAACATGGATTTTCACCAGTAATATGTGACATTTTTAATGCTATGAAGACATACTTGCACATTAGATATGCTCAACCAGCACGGTCTAATATTTCTTACAGAGATCCATCAACAAGTGACAGATGATGAAAAACGAAGTAATTCATGCATAGAAACCTGCTCATGCAGTGCATACTCCTATCATTTCTGAAGCATCTCTACTATCATGTAACTTCTGCTGTGGACTATTTCTCTAGTCTAGAATATTTCCATTCCAACTCGGCTATCTAGCGAGCTACTTTTACATGTATCTGATGAAGTGGGTCTTTGCCCACAAAAGCTTATGCTCCAAAAAAACTGTTAGTCTATAAGATGCCACAGGATTTCTCCTCGTTTTTGTAAATTCTATGATATGCGACCAGGTCATTGCATTTGGACATGTGCATGTGGACGAACACCCACCGAAAATTTCACCCACAACATTTTGCACCTATCATTTTAGTGTTACATTTTTCAAGCCATGTGTTGCCAGCACAATATCTCCCTGACAAAATATTTCTCTCTAGGGCTAGACTTCCAAAGTTACACCCATTTTACATACATCAAAACCTGGCCGATGAGGGTCAGGTCTTCCAGATGGGTATGAGCCTGGCCTCTACTTGCAAGCAGTTCAGTGCACAAAAATCTGTGTGCCCAGTCTCTGGTGCAGAGGGGTGCATGAAGTGAAGCTTTTGTACTCAAGTGAGACTGCACAGACATTTGGGAGGAGATGCCATGCACACCCGACGGAGCCTGTATTTTGATAACCAGGCTGTAAAAGAGAGATCGGACTGCTCCATTCCAAACAACTAATCACATTGCAACAGGGAAAGGCTGAGAAGTATTTTAATCTGTAGCTCTATTTTACTGTATTGCCAGCAGCTCAGCAGTTAAGTGGCTTGAAACATTTATCTGTAGCTAGGCTTACATGTCAAAACTGAGGCAGTTTTCAACACGTTAACTATTCTTGCGATATTCCTCAAATGCAGATGTGACTCGAACCCCGGCGAGGGATGATATTGATAGCCAAACAGCCCTTCCTGC
Source organism: Carettochelys insculpta (assembly GCF_033958435.1). NCBI lineage: Eukaryota > Metazoa > Chordata > Testudines > Carettochelyidae > Carettochelys > Carettochelys insculpta. The sequence goes on along the minus strand of NC_134147.1, from coordinate 44,374,493 downwards.
TGATGGGGCCCCCTGTGTTGACACCATGTTTTCTGCTGCTATTACTGCAACTGTGCCCTCTTTGGCACATGGTGCCAGAAATTCAGCTACCGTCCATGATACATTGCAGCAGTTGGCTTTAGCCATCCAGCCTTGATTTCCCAGGTGAAGGGTCTGGTCTGGTCAGCGAATACATTCCACTGAGTGCATGTCAAAACACAGCCTGCTTGGCTGTCGTAGGCATCCAGCTTCCTACTGTTCTACAAAGTGTTCAACCATGTAGGTGTCAGAACACATTATAGACAGAGGCAGCAGCACTCTAAGAGTGAGAGGCCTTTTCCCGTTTTAAATGATGGATTTGAGAGGAGCCTCATTCTGGCAGTATAATGGACTGCTTCATTGCCCTACTAGGCACCAACCGGGATGTTCATATAAAAAAAGCTTTATAAAAAGTTAAGATTTTTTTAAACATACAAGGGCACATGCAAAGGAATTTAGTTCTAACTTCAGACATTTTGGTGGTTTACAGTGTTCTATTTTTTTCCATCCATGGGCAGAATAAATTTTGCTATGTGCACCAAGACAGCTGGATGTGCACCACCAATGGACAAACAGGCTGCCAGCTGTGGGTGTACTGCTAATCAGCTAGGGCTACCATATAAAAAAAAAAAGGACACCGCTGAGATGGAGCACATGTGTATCAGCATCTATCAACTCACATTGTATTAATGTGTTATAGCGTATATAGTACATTAACACAACATGAGCTGGTAGATACTGATACAGACACACTCCCTGTCAGGGTTGTCCTTTTTTTTGACAGGTCAGAAACGGTAACTCTAAATCAGTTGAGTGGCACCTGCAAGCTATCATAAAAGAGCCACAACGATTAGGAGTAAAACTGCTTTTCGGCTAGACTAATGCTAGTTGATATGTTAGAAAAGAACATTTTGAAAAGCTGGGATGGGGGAGATGAGTGGATGTGTGTTTTAACAAGAAGAAAAGAGGCTATGCAGTGGCTTCTTCCTTTCTAACTTTATTCACTTGTCCAGGGGTCTGCAACCTAAGGCTCTGGATTATTTTCGATAAGCCGTGAACATCTAAAAGTTCACAAATGAACAACTCCCATCTAAACAGCAAACAATTTGTGATCCTGAAATGTTGTACAACTCCCCCTCGCGTCCTCCAGAGAGAAACAGTTCAGGAGTGTAAGCCAGGAAGACAGTGGTACAAACAAACATGTAAAGTGTGAAGAAACCGAATATGTAAACGTTTGTGAACGTCCTGCAGTAAACAGGTATCACATTACAAATCATTGTGTGCGCGCAGTTCTTAAAAAATAGGGGTAACAAAAAGTTCTGTTTGATGTTATTTATTAAGGATCATCTCATATGCACATGCACTGTGGCTCTTGAATTAATAATCTTTTTTTACCAAATTGGAAAAAAAATGACTCTTCTTCCTCTCTTGGCTGCTGACCCCTGCACTTGTCTCATTCACTTGCAGATGCCAAAAATTCTCGTGATGAGAACATAGTTCCTTGGAGCCCATATCACTATGTCAAATTTAAATGGCAAAACAAGTCAGTGTATAAAATCTATTCAGGCCAGCTTGAGACAAAAACACTCTGTGGAGATTTAGTGATGAGTTCAAGGGAAGGACACCACCACTTAGAGTGCTCCTGAAAGAAATCAAGGAAAATATACGCAACTGACTACATTATGAGTGGCGTTTTCAAAAGAGTACTCGGTTGTTAAGCCCTCAGCTCCCACTGGTTTCAATTAGGGTTCTTGCCTAACTCACTTAGGTGCTTTGGAAATGCCAGACGCAAAGATACACAATTTACCTGATAACTTACAGAGGGTACTGGCACTGGCTGTGGCTTGGTTCGGAGTCTCAGGAGTCTTCTTATCCAAGAATCTGTTCATTAGGTGCCCAGTGCTCCAAACCACCAGGAATGTATTTCTCCAGAACCATAAGCTTGTTTGCCATCTTTTGCACTCATGAAATTATATTTGATCTGAGAAGACTTGTCCTGTTTCTGCATTGCTTAGCTGTTGCAAAGCTGGTGGAGGCAGTCTGGAGTGAGAACTCTCTGATATCTGTGTTTCTGGCACATGCTCAACACTATTTTAACAGATTTTGTGATGTCCAACTCCCTTGCCCTCAGCCTTTCCTTCACTGTGACATTTGCTCAAACAAATTGAGCAATCTCCATGTAACACTCTACCACCCGTGTTCCAGGTATAAATCTCCTTTCCTCAATTAACACTCATCTGCCACAGACTTCAAAAGAGCTGATAGCAGGTTTTGCAGAGCAATGCAGAAACTAGCACAAATCCACTGCTAATGGGCAATAACCTCTTGGGCATTACTAGGAAGGAAGTGGAAGTGGAATGACTTCTGCCTCAAAGTGCTTGCTTGAATCTTACTTTTGCCTTTTTAAACAGTCTCAGAGGGACAGCGGTGTTAGTCTGTAGCTTCACAGAAAACAAGCAGCCCTTTACCACCTCAACAAGACCAGCAATTCAGCCCTATTGTACTTACTCAGGCCTGTTGCATTCTCGAACCGCTGTTTTTATGCCGCCACCACAGGTTCTTGAACAGCTGCCAAAGGGACTCCAGGAACCCCAGGCTCCATCGGTCACCGGCGCCTCTCGCTCCTTGGGGACGCACACGCCATACTTGCAGTGCTGTATACAAAAGAGGGTGTTACAGGCTAGTTTCATGCTACCAGAATACTGAATATTGATGTTTTCCCCTCATCCTTGAGCCCATGTTCATTTGCCTACCTTTTCTCCATGGCTATATTCACAAGGAAAAGGAACATTCTACAGAAGATGCTTTAACTTATTATTCCTCTATCACCTAAGTCACTTTGGCTCAAAAACAGCATTTAAAAGCCTGGATACCTGATCCTGCCCCCACTGAACCAAGGATGAAACGTCTGATTCTTCAGTCTATCTAAACTCACAGATCCCAATTCAGTAAATGACTACAATAAAGTCTCAGAGTACACGAAGACTGCATTCCACGCACCCTCGAGTAAACCCAGATTTTGTGCAAGTTGGGGTCCAGCTTTTTCCCTCAGCCAGGGAAACAGCAGAAAGGTAAGCCCTGGGCTGGGGGTGGCAGTTGCAGAGGGTTAAGCCTGGAGGTGGGTTGGGGCTGTGGGAGGTGGGGGCTAAGCCTGGAGTGGGTTAGGGCTGCAGGGGGGTGAGGGGTGGAGTTGAGCGTGGATGGTGAGCTGGGCTACAGGGGGGCGGGGAGTTGAACTGGAACCAGAGCTGTGCCTCGGTGGTGAGCCGACGGGGGTTGCACCAGAGCCCCACAGGGGGCTGGAGGGAGGCAAGCAGCTCGTGAACTGGTGGGGGAGGGCTGCACTGGAGCTGTGCGGAGGAGCGGGGGTTGGGCAGGAGGGCAGCTTGTGAGCCGGCAGGGGGGTCGCACTGGAGCCACGCAGAGAGCGGGGGGCTGGGTGGGAGGGCAGCTTGTGAGCGAGCAGGGGGGTCGCACTGGAGCCATGTGGAGGGGTGGGGGGTTGGGTGGGAGGGGAGCTTGTGAGCTAGCAGAAGGGTTGTGCCGGAGCTGCGCGGGGCAGCAGGGGCGTCTTGAACCAGAGCCACTTGCAGGTTGTTTAAACCGGGTCGGGGGGGTTGGGTCAGGGCAGATGGGGAAGAGCAGGGTTGCCTACTCTGTATATGCCTAGCTTTAATCACACTAGGCACATGCTTACGTGCTTTTCTGACTGCAGTAACTCCATGAGCAGGCCACAGGGCGTTATACTATTCTGCAGGACATTAGGGTAAAGCACCAGATTCAAAATTTTTGCCTCCTTAAATGGTGAAGACCAGCCAAGATTGCAGAAGCCAGAAGAGTGATTTATAGAGAGGCAGATAACAATACACCAGCCACAAAATACCTCCTGTTTACTGATCCTGAACTGTAATGCAACCCTAGGAGTGACTGCTTTCGGAAAACCAACTCATCTGATTTTTTGGCTAGAGGCTAGCCTCAATGTGTCAGAAGAAGAGGCAGAAGATCAAGAATACATATTTATTCCCCTCCCACACAACCCTCCAAAACTGTAGAAACTGACAGAATAAAGGTAAGGGAAAACATAAGAAAAGCAGGGCAATAAAATGCCAGTAAAAACCAGTTGGGTTTAGGGTTATCATATTTGAACTTTCAAAAAAGAGGACACCCCTGAGGGGGAGCGTATCTGCATCAGTAGCTACCAACTCACCTTGTATTAATGTGTTATAGTGTATATAGTAACTCTTTCATATCTGGCATTCTATCATCTGGAACTCTCAGATAAGGGATTTTAAACATAAGTAAATGTTAGTTACATTTTCCAGAAGTAAAGTGAAAGTAAATACAAATAATACAGCAAATGCAGTATAAGTTTACAGTGTACAATACTACTGTTGTTGGTAAATAAAGTACTCTTCATACATTTGTGTTTGTTTCTTAACATCTGATCTTCTTTTTCTTTAGTGTTATGAATTGCTAGGCATAATACCCCTCTATTATCCAGAATATCTGATAACCTCCTGATCCTGGGGCTGCCGGATATGAAAGAGTTTACCGGTATAGCACATGAATACAAGGTGAGGGGGTAGATAGTAATACAGATACACTCCCTCTCGGGGCACCCTCCTTTTTTGAAAGTTCAAATATTGTAACACTAGTGGAGTGTCTCTACCACAGAATCTCTTTTCCACTTAACCACACCACTTTGCTTTCCCAGGCCTGACTGCCACGGAAAAGATTTGCTGGCAAAACTATGTCAGGTACAAGCATGAAAAAAAATCACCTTCCTAACCTACACAGCTGGGCCAGCAAAAGCCTATGTGCAGCTGCATTTAACACTGGCAAACACAGTCCTTTTGCAGGAAGATCCTATTTAGTTCTGGGAACTCGTAGCAACTCTCCTGGGAAGAGCACTTGTTTGCTGGTATAAGCTGTACCGCCTCTAGGAAAGTTTGCTGGTGTAGCTTTAGCAGCATGGGCAAGGCCTGAGAAACAAGAGAGTCAAATCCTGGCCTCTCTGAATTCCGTGACGAAACCAGGATTTCACCCCCTTCCCCCCACCCGGAGAATTCATTTATTCTTCATTTATTTGTGTTGCATTGAAGCCCTTGTCCTGCAGCAGGACCCCACTGCGCTTTTTAACACAAAGGGTAATTAACCATTGACATCACTTGCCCAGGAAAGTGATAAATTCCTCACCCGATTGATGCTGCTCGTTGGAGAGAGGATGTCATTCCCAAAGCCATGCTTCATCTAATCCAAACACAATAAATGTTCCCCCCTGTGGAAAGTACTGGGTCAAATTCTACAGCCCATGCCATGCAAGAGGTCAGACCAACTGCTCATAAAGATCCCTTCTGGCCTTAAAATCTGTTAACACAGCCACACTTCAGAGCCTACCGCGCAGGAGATGGGAAAGGGAACAAAAGCTAAGGCGACCAGAGCTGCCTTGGAATACAAAAGGGGATTTTGAATAATGGACGCATATCACCCAGGCTCCAGCACCGAGGAGAGTGGGATGAAATAGGGGCTTGATCCTGAAAACACCTCTGTATACGAGTAGCTTTATGCAACCAAGTAATCTCAGTTACTTCTGTAAAACAATTCACATGTAAAGGATCACCGAACACTCGAACCAGAAAGGACCTCGAGAAGTCATCAAGTCCCATCCCCTGCCCTCATGGCAGGACCAGGCACCATCAAGCTCATCCCTGACAGGTGTTTATCTATTCTGCTCTTAAATATCTCCAGTGATGTCCAAAGACTGGGATGTACACAGGTGCTTACTTGCTTTGGGGAAAAAAATAAATCAAACATTCTCCACTGATCATGGCAAAGGTCCAGGGATTTTCCAGCACTACTGTAATGTTTACAGCGGTTCCTTGGATATTGCAACAGCTTCTTGAAAAACTTTTCTGTCAACAACCAGCAAGGATTCTGCACAAAATTCTGCCCATCCAGTGAGTTTCTATTTCTGTGTGTCTCTAAATGGCTCATCAAGAGGCTTCATTCACCCTAATGGGTGGCTGCTGTTGTACCCGAATACTTAGGAGTAAAACACTCTGCATATTACAGAGAGCAAGGCACTGGCAGCAAGTTCCAAATCATTATGATGCAATTGTTTTGCTTTTTAAATAGACCATATTCCTTTTCCATCACCTTTTGAGACACAACTTTAAAGCCAGCACTTTACTGAAGCAAAAACCAATGGAGGTTGCTGCTGTTTTGTGTGCCGTCTGCGGTGCCTTGAGAAGCCTGCAAACCTGCAGATATCTGTGGATGTGGATCTCCACAGCTCATTTTTGTGGATGAGGATGTGGGTCCAAATTTTTTTACCTAGACCCTGCAGATTTGCCAATATTGGCTTTGTATCCATGGGTATCCGCATCTGCGGACGTCAGTGTGGATATCCACAGCTCATTTTTGCAGATACAGATGGGGATGCGAATTTTGTATCCACACAGGGCTCTAACAGTGGGGTCTTTGTCCAGGACTAGGGCTGTCTGGTGATAATAAGCCAGAATAAGGAGTGCAGGATGAGGCCCTTTGCAGAACAAAATGCTCCCGTCTGAATTAAGAGTTTCATGAGAGAAATACAAAGCGTTTACATACATGTATCTCCAACAGTAGCTCATTAATCTTCAGAAATAGCCCCCAGAAGCATTAAAGATGATGTGATCATTCCCTTTCCTCAGAATATTCTGACCGTTTGATCTTGCTGCCTCCATACACCAGCCAGTAAATTCACTAAGAACGGAGGTTCTCCAACTTTGTGGAACAGTAAACTCCTACATGACATGGAGGGTGGGGAGAGGGACAAGAGCCAGAGTCCCACTGCCCCAGGTGCGGGGGACTGTAACCTAATCTCACTCATCCAGGGGTGAAGAGAAAGCCTGGGCCTTTCTGCGTAGGGTTGGATGCCTCAGGCTTGGGCTCAGGCAGTAGCTTCAGGCTTTTGCTTCTGCCCAGGGCCCATCAAGTCTAACGACAGCCCTAGTGGCCCAGTTTAATAGACTCCTGACCCACAGTTTGGCCTAGAACATCCCACCTCAATGCCAGTTAGGAAAGCGAGGCCCCTAAAGCTCTTTGTAGTGTTGTGGGCTTCTGGTTACAGATCCCAGGAATTCAGATCTCCCTGTTGTGTGCTCAGATTCTCTGGAAAATCCAATGTTAAGCCTAAAGAAAAATTTTACTCAATTCCATTCAACTCCCATTAAAACCAATTCTGGCTGGACTGGGACCTTGGATAGAGGAGTCATAACCCAATCATAACACAGGCCTTGCCATGAAAGTGATGACATACCCATAAATAAAGCTGAACCACTCAAATATTTAGAAAAATCACAAAGCACTCATCAAATTAATGCTGTGTCAACAAGCATTGCGAGATTACGGCTGAGGCTGGACTGAGATGGAAAGAAACAAACAAAATGCTCTCTCTGGCAGCGGAGTCAGAACTGGCTGATGAACCCAGGTGTCTTAGGCACAATGGGCTCTGTTGGTTTCATATTTAATTTGCGACTGATCACGGAAGCCACCAAGAATCTGAGGGGAGGTTCAACGATTTCTGCCGAATTATCCAATCAAAACTCCAGAGAAAGTCTCTGTAAAAATCTCAAGAAAAAGTCTGAGAGGAGACTTCCCCTCTCACTGCCATTGGATGCAATGTCAGAACCACAGAATCCTAGGAGGGGAAGTGTCTTTAAACTGAAGAGAGCAAACTTCATCATCTTAACTCCTCCACCCACTGCAATGAACTTTGCTCCTCTGACAGAACGGGGAACGAATCCATGCAATCCTCTCTGCTGTCTGCTACAGAATAGCAGAGGCGCTCATAATTAGGCTGCCTACACTCTTAGGTTAACTAAGAGAGTCATGCTTTGAAACAGGGAAGTACCTGGGTTCCAATCCTGTTGATCACACTGGGGCTTGGCCTATGCTAGGCAGGTAAGTTGACTTCAAATATGCAATTTTAGCTACGGCAGGTCTGTAGCTAGAACTGACTTATCTGCAATTGACTTACCTGGTCTTTGTCATGGGGATAGTGGGGGGGGTCAATGGGTCCCTTACTCCTTGTGATATTCAGGGGCACAGGGGTCAACTGCAGACCTGTGATAGTTTGATTTTGTGCATCTCTACCAGGCATGAGAAAATGAACCCTAGAAAAATTGACCCTGACAGGGTCAATCCTCCGTGTAGTCTAGATGTACTATGTGTCAGCTTACTCCAGCAGCCAGGACAACAGACTATTAATGTCTCAATCCAATGGCCAACACGTTTCTGCAGGCTTGGGGTCCTCACTGTACCTCCCAGGCACTTCTTCGGTCCATTTGAGGGTGATGAATCACAGCATGATTGTCCCTCTCACATTCACCTCACACACACTGCGCTGCACAAACACATGAACAAATCTTTCTCCCTCAGAAAGAACACAGCATACTTACTGGCTAAGCGGGCAGGATGGTGAATGGAACTGGAGAAAGAGAGTCAGGGTGCAGGGGAAGCTTGCTTAGTAGGACACTAAGGCTCTGTTGCCAGCTGCTATCCCCTAAATCTATATAAAATCCTATCTCTCAGCTCACTCTTCTCCTTGCTCCTACACATGTAGCTATGTAACCCTCATCAGGGGGACATGAACTTGGGACTTTGGGAGCTTAGTGCAGTAGCCTCTCCAGTTTGAGCTACAAGCCAGCTGGCTCTCAGCTAAGGCTATAGATGAGAATCATTCTCTCTCTGTAACTGAACAACAAGAAGTCCTGTGGCACCTTATCGACTAACAGATATTTTGGAGCATGAGCTTTCATGGGCAAAGGCCCACTTCATCAGATGCATATACATCTCTGTAAGTGGTCTACCTGTCACTATGTGGAACCACATCCAGTAGGTATGTGGGTTACAGCTAGTCACTCACTTTTCAGGATAAACGGTCTTTGCTGGATTCATTTGAAGATGAGCTTGTTCTCAAGTCTACAGCATGCCCAGGGTTTGCCTTCATCTGCAGGCTTGATTACGAAGGGACATTGTTTAACAAAAGCTTGCTGCAGTAAAACCTGTCTTATGCAACTATCCTATGATGTCTGGGTCACCTCCGTGGGTCCGAACCTGCCTTCTGACACCTACATCATTGTCATTAATATTTCATGGATTTAACCCCTGCAAGATGAGACTTTATGCCAGTTATTTTCAGAGGCACAAAGGGTTAGCAGTTGCCAGCAAAGTGGAGAAACATGTGGCCTCAAGATGGTAGTACCATCCCAGAAGAGAGACTTCCTGCAGAAACGTTGACGGTGGCAGTGGAATATCCAGCCATGCAAAGGGCTGGCACCAATGACCCCATAAAGCAGACTGAATAACTTACAAAAGCAGGCAATCATTGGACATTGACATGACTTGCAAGCTTTACCTCTAATGTCTAAAGACATAGAACTCAGACAGGAAAGTACACTAATCTACTAATGATATTCAGAATTTCAGGATTTTTGTTCAGAAATAGCACATCATTAGAGAAAGAAAGAGAGACATTCCATTTTAATAAACAGCAAGATTAAATTAAGGAAATACAGTTGGGTCTCTTGGAAACATATTGTGAATATGGAAGTTGCATAACTTTCATGTTGTCTTTGTTTGTTTTACATCTATGTTTGAATATTATTTTTGTGTTCTGGAAACACATGAATTAAAACAGAAAAACAGTGTCTGCCAGAACTTTCTTTCTTACAGGCCTGTGTTGTATGGGATGAGTGCAAGTCCTGTTGTTCATCCAGTTTTTTGTCTGTATCAACTTCAAAATAACTTATGCAGGCACAAAGTCATGAGGGGAAGTCATGGAGGTAGGGGCCTTCTTTCCTTTGGCTCAGCAAGGGGTTCCTAGGTAATTCACACTGTCCAGATCTCATGCATTCAGTTGAGTTGCTACTGAATAATTTGGCAGGGGGAAGACAAGTGTTCTGGGACTTCCTACACAACTACCTAAATGCCCAAACCAGGAAACCAAACATCACGATTATTCCGCTTCAGGTTGAAAACTTTATGGGAAAAAAAAAAAAGAAGGAAGCTACCATATATGCAACTCTGCTACTTTTTCCCATTGTAGAAATAGCTGCTAAAAACACAAGAGAAATGGATCTGAGTTTATAAGCCTCTTTTTTATGTCCTGGAACACAATCACTTATTTTAAAAATCAGGGAAACAGCGATACTGAGAAATAAAGGAAATGACTGGCACAAGAATTCAGCTAGCAAAGGCCAAAAACTGAGGTCGGATTATTACTTAATGTAGTGTTAACTTCCTGCTCTCATATTCAACTGTGTACAAGATACTACTCCTCTGTTACAGGAATAGCTTTGATTTGGGGTAAGATTGAAGGTGTGGGGATAAGATATTCCAGTTGTTTTATCTCAGTTTGGCAATGCAAGCTCTTTGGTTTCCAGAGATATTTCCATGAAAAAAAAAAAATGACACTTATTTTCTCTGCCAACCCCTACATAACAGACTTTAAACAAGGAGACCTGAGGCAACACATTACTGAACATGCAGGGCTGTTGACCACATCATAGCTTAATATAAAAATAGTGACTCATTCCAAAGAAATTAACTCCAGATTTTGTACGTCAGTGTTTTGCAAGATGCATTAAAATACTATGGAGGATTTTTATGCTGATCCAAACACTGGAAGGGTAAATTAGATCGAAACACAGAGCTGCTTCCTCCTCCCCTGGGCCTTTTGCCCATATCCACAGAGTGACTAAGGTGCTGCGATATTAAGCATCATGACATTGAATTTTTCGGTGCTTAGAAAAAAAATTACAGGAACAACAATGTGATCCACACTTTGAACAGGGTACCCAGGTTCTCTATTCAATGAATGGGGAGAGACAGATGCCTTAGAGAATATCTACACTACTGGGAAGATTGACCTGGTCAGAGTCAATCTTCTAGAATTCAATTTCACAGGCCTAGTAGAAATGTGCAAAATCGAACTATCTGGGGTTGTCAGTCAACTCCCGTACACCTCGCAATATTGAGGGGTAAGAGAGGTCTCCCATCAACCTCCCTCTGTGTGGATGGCCAGGTAAGTTGATTGCAGATAAGTCGATTCTAGCTATGCAATTGCAGTAGCTAGAATTGGAAATCTGCAATCAACTTAACTCCCTAGAGTAGACCAACCCTGATAAGGTGATCCACAAAGTGCCACTGCGCTAGGTAGGGAACCACCAATGGGAGATGGTGAGACAGGGGCATATCCCAAACTCTGCATTACAGACAGACACCTATATCTGGTCTGGGCCTCCCTCTGCTAGTGATCCACCGCTGAGCATGCGTCTCTTGGACACAGGTGGTACAGGAACCCGAGTCACTCCTTGTGAGAATGAGTCAGGTGTCTGGTTTGCTCCACACAGAACAGCAGTGGTGATTCCTACTGGTTAGAGCACTCAACCAGGCTACTGAACACCCAGGTTCAATTCCCGCCTCAGGCAGGGAAAAAGATGGGAAGCCCGTAGTCAAATCCTGCTTCCCAGGATATTCTGATCAGGGTGGGGCAAAGGGTCTCCTTCAGCTTCACCTAGTGAAGCTGTTCCACTGTGAATAAATAGTGAGAGAGTCACTGGGAGGCCTGTGGTGAGGAGATACAGGACTGACCTAGGTTTCAAGACACATATTTGGGGCCGACGAGGTTTGGATGGGCTCTTTTTGCATCTGCGATTCATTAGGATTGCGACACTAATTTCTGGATTTTGTTTTGAATTTTGCATCCCAATAAACAGGAACAGACAGGATGATGCTACAGCCCAGTGGTTAGGTCCCCAGCTGGAAGGCAAACAAGGCGAAGTCCAGTCTCCATACCTCAGTGAGTGTGTTTATATGCACTGCAACAACTTCAAGTGGCGAGGCTGAGGGTACCCACATCTGACTACCCCCGAGCTCAGCGGTTAAAGCACGCTGCTCAGACTCTGATTCACATCTTTTCCTCCCCTCTGCCTGAGGTGGGAATTGCACCTGGGTCCTCCCACACCCCAGTGAGTGCCCTAACCCTTAGGGTAAAAAGTTACAAGATAACAGGATTGTCACCACCTTAATTGCTGAGGGTTTGAATAGGACTTGCCTCTGAGCAGGCTTCCTGGATTAACCCAGATGGGTGAGATAAGTACTCTTCTGCCTTATGCTTTGAGGATTGTGCTGGGACTTAGGTGGGAGACAGGCACCCCTCCAGGAGTCTGGAGAGCAGCAGCATGCATGACCAGAGGCAGAAACTTTGGGGCTTAGGAAACTTCCACCCTGAAAACTTGTGGGCAGGTTAACTGAGGCTCCTACAGGACTGGACAAGAGTTTTGTGGATCACAAAAACCTGTATCCCATTAACAGGCCTAAAATTGGGACATAGGCCCAGACCTAGACATCTTTCTCCTTGCTCACCTTTCGTAAATCTGGGCTACTTCCAGACTCAGCCTTGTGATTTCTCACTATTTTCACCAATATGGACCCTGAAAATGGTTACAAGTGGGATTAGCGCTTCACCCTTAAACAGTCCCACTGAAGTCAATGGAGATGCCTTGCTGCTCTAACTTTAATTTAGCCGTCATTAATTCTTACTGTGCCTGAAGGTAACACACCTGCTGTATCTACTACAATGCCACACAAACACTCACAGCAGCAGACCTTACATGTACTCAGTCAAAAGACTTTACCTGTAAGTCCAGGTTGAACTTCTTTAGTCCGGCACCCTCAGGACCTGACTGGTGCCGAACGAGATGAGAGAATTTACCAGACCACGGGAAGTCAATATTGCCTAGCAGCATTACCAACACTTCCACTGCTTACTGGGCTCTTAGAAGACATTCAGAGGTAAACATCAAGCAGTTAACCTCCAAGATGCAGCTGACAGACATGATTTTAAAGCATTCTATGATGGGATGAAGGCAGTCTATGGGCCACGCATTGCTGACGGCACATTAGTGAGCTCCGCTGATGGCCTCATTTTGATCACAGACAGTACTAAAATCCTTGACCACTGGGCTGAACATTTTGAACTAGGCCTCAACCGAGCTGGGCTGGGTCACACCACCAACTCTTGATGAAGTACAAAAAGCTGTTTAAATAGGTGAAATCTGGAAAGGCACCTGGCAGTGATGCAGTTCCATCAGAAATTGATAAAGCCACTGGTGACTAGCTGAGGTATCATCTCCCCATTTATTTAGAGCCACTCGGGAGAAGGAACTAGTCCCTCAGGACTTCAAAAGACACCCTGATTGTATACATATACAAGAGAAAAGGCGACCGTGCGTGTTGTGATGACCATAAGGGCATCTCTCTGCTCTCTACAGCTGGTAAGATCCTGGCCCGCTACATGCTTTCAAAAATTGCATTATTCATGAAGGCCAGCGCAGATTTTGTGTCAGTCGAGGCACTGCTCATATGATATTTACAGCCAGACACACACAAGAGAAATGTAGAGAGCAACATCAGGATCTCTATGTGATTTTCATTGACTTGACCACGGCTTTCAACATGGTCCACAGAAATAGGGTCTGGAAAATACTCGGGCGAGTTGGCAGTCCTGAAAAATTTATCAACATTGTTTGGTGTTTTCAGGATGGCATGCTTGGTCACATCCTGAACAATGGAGAGACAGCAGCACCTTTCGAAACATCAAATGGTACAAAGCAAGGATGTGTCCTTTCTCCTCTCCTGTTCAACATCTGCTTTTCAATGATGCTGTTACTTCCTTTTAAAAGACTGCCATTGGGTATACCTATTCAATTCCAAACCGATGGCAGCATTTTCAATCTCCAGAGACTTCAGATCGCACTAAAATGGTCGCTACAACTATCCGTGACCTTCTGTTTGCTGATGACTATGCATGGTTATCTTATTCAGTGAAGGAGGCACAGGAGCTTTTTGGTTGCTTTGTTATTTCTGCTCACTGCTTTGGACCCACAGTGAGACTCAAGAAGACAGAAGTTACACCTCAGCCTGTTTGGAAAAAGCCCAGCACTCCAGTGATCACTGCTGCTGGTGCAGTTCTTAAGGTTGTTGAAAAGTTCTGCTACCTCAGAAGCATACTGTCCTCTAGCATAAAAGTGGACCATGATGTATCTATTCGACCAGCCAAAGCCTTTGGCTTTGGAAAATTGACCAAATGCCTATGAAATGACCATGCTATTGAACTCCATAACAAGGTAGTAGTTTATCAGGCATTTGTCCTCAATATCCTGCTGTATGGCTCGGAGACATGGATAATATGTTGCTGCCATGTTCTGAAACTCAATCAGTTCCACATGTGCTGTCTGATGAAGATCGCCAACATAAGTTGGTGGGACAAAACTTCTAACACGGAGTTTCTTCAGTTGTGTGGTGTCATGGGCAAGGAAGCAATGCTTATGAAAAACAGCTTTGCTGGATTCATCACTTTATAAGGATGGATAATACATGGATACCAAAGATGGTCTTCTATGGACAGTTTGCTCATGGAAAGCGCCCTATTGGAGGTCAGTATAAGTGCTATAAAGACATCTTAAAGGGCAATGTGAAGTCACGTGGCATATCTCCGAATGACCTGGAAACTCAAGGTCAGTTGTCCTTGTGGCACACCACTGTATAGGGTTTTAATTGTTTTGAGAGTCAGCGTATCCAGGCACTACACAAAAAGCACAGGATCCAAAAAGAATGTACAACGCCTGCAGCTGGCAGGTTTTTATGTGGCATCTGTGATAGGTTGGCTTAGTCGCTCACCAATAGCATCATAGAAGATGAGACTCATCGATCGATGGCTCAGTCCAAGCAAGAGCTAAATAACAGCACAGAACACTGACAGCCAGGACTGGTGGCTGCAGATAAACTTTATGGGACTGCAGGAAACTTGGCCACACTCATGATACGTGGTCTTCCAACTATGTTAATTATGCCAGATTACGGATGTTGCTGGACCAGAGAGTGCCAGACTAGAGAGGTTCAATCTGTTTTATATCATGAGCAGGAGTAAGTCAAGTCACTGAAAAGCACCTAAATCAGATAGTAATTTTTGAAGGTCAAGCCCGTATACCTTTTAACTGGTGAAATTCACAAGCATACAGTGTGTCACTGCAAGGTGTACGCACCACTGAAGTTCCACTTACACTGTCAAAATAGGTTTACATTGGCTGAAGTGAGGCATGGGCCTTATGTTGATTCTCTGAACCATGGAAAATGTCACAGAAAATATGTGAAGACTGAGGCCACTGCCATTCAGTTCCAAACAGCAGTATACAAATAGGAATTTCATGGACCTTCTTATGACACAGTCCCATCACTGATGCATGAGATGATGTACAATGTCCATGCCTGTGCTTTTCCATCAGAAAGAAAAAACTAAAAATGAATCTTTATGCCCATCAAGCTGAATCATCATTTAGCAAAACTCATCCAGAAAGTTTTCAGAATGCAAAAAGACTAATAACCTGTTTAATTTAGGTAAATATTTGGGTCACAAATAGCCTGAATGCATTTTAGTTAAAATGCTTTTAAAAGATTGCATGCATTAGACAGTAGTAAGGACAGCAAGTTTTCCAAGGCAATGACAACTATAATCATTAATGGTTCACCAGAGTGTTAAACAAATGAAGTTGAAGATATATGTCCTAGAAAGGTACTTGATAAATGTCTTTTTTTTTTCCTTTTTCAAGAACAAATCTGATAAAAGCCAACCAGATTTGGCTGAAATTTTTTTCCAAAATGGTCAAGTTCTCCTGAAAAATCTGAACTCCCATAAACTATATTTTTTCAGTTTTTGACTTATGAACACTGAAAAATTTCAAGCACAAACTAACCCATTTTTTGAACTCAAACATTTCCCAGAGACATTTCCATTTCTGGTGAAGAACTTGTCAAAGTTTCAAATGGAAGTTTAACCAGCTCTGTAGTCTACTCCAAGAGCCAACTTTAAACATAGTAATTACCAAATGCATACACTAAACTTCCAATGACCAGGGTAGGAAAACTCCCTGTGTCTGCTCAAGGCTATTAATTCCAAAAATACAATTAGCCTTCTGAAATGTAGAATGTGTTTCAAAAACACAGGAATGGCAACCAGGAGATTTTAACCACAGTTTATCAGGAACAGTTTAGAGGCAGATGTGTCTGAGAAAGGCGTTTGCAGCTGACACATTAATACATTAATTCCAAGTTACAGAAACACTATCATTTTGACATCATACACCAGCAGCACTGACAAGGAACAGAACACTTTCCCTCCCACACCACAAGCCAGCACTATACACTGGGCCTTCACGAAAGCTACAGAGATTTAGCCTGGGGTGAATTTCAGTTGTAAACTGCACTACATAAATGCTGAACTTTGGCGGGTGGGGGAAAGACATTTGATTGATTTACAGTATGAGCTTTGTAACACCGTTTTTAATCGGCAAAGGGAAGAACGTCAGGCATTACAGACCTTTCCAGGTTCACACTCTGTTCCGTCTGCCCAAGGTGTGTGTTGAGTACGACAGCCTTTGTGTGCTCCATCAATGTTAATGCACCAGAGCCGACGGCACTGCATCTGCTTCATTGATTGAAACAATCAACGGATTACGTAATGTCCGGCTTGAGCGTGATGCACACTGTCATGACATTTCACACTAGGCTTGACATCACTATCATGCTGACTGTGTTCAATAGACACAGGGTCAGGGGAGGGAGAATACTGAATAGGCCCTGGGAATTGTGGCTGTAAGATATATCAGCCCTCAAACTGAATGAGTGCAGACAAACTTCTTCATTTGTATGGAGCCAACATGAAATCAAGTTACCAGTAGAGCTGACTGGAAAATTTCTGTCAACAGGTTTTGATAAAACAAGGGTTGCATGTGTGTCTTGGAACTCAAATCACAACTCTCACCCTGAAAAATCCTAGTGTCTCCGGTTACCAATTACTACTGAGCCTAAGTTAGCCATGATTGCAATTTGTGCTCCTTGGGTAGTGATTTAGTTGCCTGACACAACAGAATTGACACCAACTGGTGCCTGGGTAGGGAGTCTCAGCAAACAACAGAGGACCATGCCTTTGCCTTGGAAAGGTGGTCCCCCAGCAGAGCAAGACCAAGGTGTGCTGAAGAGCCAAGCGAAGACAACTGTGATGCTTCCGTTCTGTGGACAGAGAGCCTCAGTTTCCAGGGTGATTGTGTGTTAAATAGCCCCTCAGTGTCTCATCCGCAGAGGACACTTGCACTTCACAGCTCCCAGTAAATCACTGGGGACTTGGATTTTCCATAGCAACAAATTATTTTGGGGTGCATCTCTGTCTTGGCGGCCAATTTGATGTGCCTTGGAAGTGATGAGCCTCTACACTCTGGAAACAAACAAACCCCTCCCAAGTGTCTAAGTTCTAAAACTCAATACTCACTTTTGAAGATTATGGGTAGGACCCTACCAAATTCACGATCCATTTTGGTCAATTTCACAGTCATAGGATTTTTTTTTTAAAAAATCATAAATGTCATTACGTCAGCTGTGTCAATCTGAAATTTCACAGTGAGACAAGTTTCGGGGGTCCTGACCCAAAAAAGAACTGGGGGGAGGTCACAAGGTTATGGGGGGATGGTACTGCTACCCTTACTTCTGAACTTTTGCTGGCGACGGTGCTGCCTTCAGAGCTAGGCAACTAGAGCGTGATGGCTTCTGGCTGGGTGCCCAGCTCTGAAAGCAGTGCCAGCAGCAGTACGGGAGTAAGGACGGCCTGGGATGGTATTGTCACCCTTCATTCTGCACTGCTGCCTGTAGAGCTGGGCCATTGAGCCAGCAGCAGGGGCCCTCTGGATGCCCAGCTCCAACGACAGCAACACAGAAGTAAGGGCAGCATGATATGGCATTGCCACCCTTCCTTCTGTTCTGCTGCTGAGGGAGTTGCCTCTAGAGCTAGGCACCAAGCCAACAGCTCTCATGTTCCTGCTGCCCAGCTCTGCAGGCAGCACAGAAGCCAGGGTGGCAATACCATGACCCCTCCTTGTATATAACCTTGTGACCCCCTCACAAGTCCCTTTGGGGCCAGGACCCCCACACTGGCAAATGCTGGTCTCCCTTGTAAAATCTATATAGCATAGGGAACAAGTACAAAGGTGGCCAAATTTCATGGGAGACCCCAGATTTTCATGGCCCAAGACATGTTTTTCATGGCCATGAATTTGGTAGGGCCAAAATCATGGGAGAGCAAATGCTATGGAGATTTGTGCTTCAGAGATGGGAGACCCTGGACTGAACCCCTGACAATGCCTTATGGTTGTGGTTTTACCACACTGCCTTTAGCCACTTACGAAAATTAACCACGTGGGCACCAAAGTATACTGTTATGGGACCAACCCAGCCATGCTTTGCTTCAATTGCACATTGCAGGCAAAACAAAGAGGTGGAAGAGAACTTACCATGTAGGGACAGACTTGAGAGCCTGGTCCAAAAATTAACTCACACTGTTTGTTAACATCATAAATTACTCCTGGGAGTTGTTGAGGCAAAGTGTACATTCTTGAGACAGGCTCATCCAGCAAACACTCCCCATAACCAGTGCTTCAATAAAACAGAAGAACAACAGGGTTAAACGGGGATTTGTCAGTCCAAACCCCAGTTTGTTTCAATGCATCTGTCAGTGCAATATGTCTACCCCACCAACATGAATGAATTAATCCCCAAAGGCTCCTGCTCAGTAGGGAATTTTGATTATTACCCAATTAATACACAGGATTGCTCTGGGGCAGCATTTCCCAAGGTGTGGTCTGTGGCCCAGTACCGGTCCTTGGAAAAAAATACTGGTCCTTAGAAAATATACAAATTATCGCTATGTAGGTTGTTGTGAATAAACAATGAAAACTTTTTCATTTTTCATTTTTTTTAATATGCATTTATATTTTTGGGCCACGAAAAAAATAAAAAAAATAAAAGGTACTGAAAAAAGATGAGTCCGAACAATATAAAGTTTGGGAGACCCTGCTCTCGGGTACAAATGATATGCCCAGGCCTGCTGATGTGGCGAGGGAGGAGTGGGGCAGTTGCACAGGGGCTTTTGTAGCAGTGGTGGCCAGAGCTCTGAGCCCCTCTGAAATGCCACGGCAGCACTGGTTCACCTCTCCACTTGGCTCTGATGGGGACCAGAACTGCAATGTGAGCAGCGCTAAGGGCAGACTGCCCCAGGTCCCACCCCTTCTGCCCTTGGTCCTGCTCCTTCAGGGGTATGGAACCGGCTCCCCTTCCCACCCTGCCTTGGGTCCCGCGGTGGCTATCGGCCCCCATTGGGTATGCCCCATGTTTCTGTTTATAAATGGAGCTGTGAGGAGAACAGACACTGACTTCTCCCAGCCTGGGCCTTAACTCACAAGACCACGCTTTCTCTCGTTATTGGGTTGTCATCTTTAACAAACTCTAGTTCAGCTCATGGGCAATGCAGCACATAGCTTTGAGTTCCAAGGGTGAGTGCAAAAAGAGGAAATACGGACTATTCCTGCTACACAAACACCAGAGACACCCCCAAAAGGTACATGCTTTCAGCTTTGACTATACACAACGCTGGGACCTCACCTGGTCCCACCAAAACCAATGGAAGAAGCAAGCAAGCCGAGGACTGTTTGTACATAACTTAGGAGAAAGAAGAGGAAGAGAACCAAGATGTTTATTTAACACGAGCATATGGGTACCCTATCTACTACAGTTATGTATGATACAGAATCCAACAATGAAAACTCTTCGAGGTACTTATGAACTGTACACTTTCTACCAACATCCTGGGCATAGATTCTGGGCCATGTTAGGGAAACTTTGTGTCACTCCAAGAGGCTGAAGCTGCATAGAGCTACCTAAACAAGGATCAGAGGACTTCTTCTGGGCTTCACAGGAGCATCCCAGAGAGCTGCAGTGCCATTTTAGCGGCTGCTATGCTAACCCTATCCCAGCTGTCCAGAGAGGGACTGTGGCCAGAGGAAAGGATGCAATGCCAAGTTTCCTCTTCTCCCTTCATCCTGGTCATTCTCAGATGCCAGAATGGGCACTCACTGCAAACCAGAGGAACTTGATGGCCTCTCTATTTATTCCAGGGCCTAGGTTGGCTTGAGGTCAGGCCCAAGGCCCACAGTGGTGTCTCTCATGGACTGTAACAACTGCCTTCCTAGCTGTACCAAGTGCTTCTAAGATACAACTGGGTGTCAGAGTCACAATGCTTGGGAAACGCACTGCTCAGTAGCAGATATGATGAGTTCCTTAAAAGCGATTTCCATGGGGGGGCACTTAGCCCTCCCTACAGAGAAGCAGCTCCTTGACAGCTAACTGCGAGACAAAACTGGGAGGGTCAAGGTGTCACATCCACCTCTGAGAATTACAGAACACTAGAACTGGAAGGACCTTGAGAGGGCATTGTGTCCCATCCCCTGCCCTCCTGGCAGGACCACCACTGCCTAGAGCCTCTAGACCATCCTTGATAGATGTCTGTCTAACCTGCTCTTAAATATCTCTAGTAATGGAGATTCCACAACCTCCCACTTCAGTTCCTCTCCAAATGAGGCATACTTTGATTTCAATGTAACAAATGAGACCTTTGAGGTAGGCTGTACATATAACACCACCACATATGTAAGGTCTTACTCTAGAAACTCAGTAATGTATTTCCTACTACATTTTGACCACATCCAGGGGTTGGTGTAGAAGTTCAGTGTTGGTGCCATGACGTGTTGTTGATTTTTCCCTCCATCTTCTTTGCACTTATTATTGTCATCATGTGGCATGTTAAATCTACAAAAAAGAAAAACAAGTCTAATGAAATGCCCATTAAAAGCCAAGCATACTGTGCTACAGCAGAAACAGGGTGGATAAAACATTTTCTCTAATTTTGTAACTGCTGGTAAACATTACAGATAAAAATAAAATTAGCCAACATATCTGGAATAAGCAATACACAGTTACAATGCACTGGAGCCTTACTGGATGCTTGGGGAATGGCTAGAAACCACAACAAAGCACACAAAACCTTTCAACATCGGAACTATAAATAGCAATGTGTGTACTTGAGGTATTCCCAAGCCAGATACTTTGGTAAGTTTCAGTTGCAGATTTCTTTCTTGCTACCAGTTTCTGTGACCCTGCCAGCATTCTGGACCTAACAGGACTGGGCCCAATGTTATGCCAGAGACAAGTTTTTTACAGCCAGTCCAAGCCATCAACGATTTTGGCTGGGATTTAGAAAGCCCATAGAAATTTTTCACCAAACACTTTTTAGCTCCTTTATAAATCCCAGCATGTGCTGAAATCATGAAATAGGGGTGTAATTTGGATTTACCATCATTTGAAACTGCAGCACTGTCTGTACTGGGAACAGCTATCAGGGCCCAGTCACCAGCATCACTGGGCCAGTGAAAAATCCCTGGGGCAGAAAGACATCGCCACCACAAATGCAGCAGTGCAATGCGCCCCAGTTTCAAGCTGAGTGAACAGCACTGACGCAAATTCTGTTTTACACCAGTGCTGCATACCTACTCCAGAAATCTGCAAGCCATGGATGGCTAAAATTCCTAGTATAGTCAAGCTGTGAGAGTTCAATAGCCTAGTAGCAGAAAGCTTCTGATGAAGCTAAACTATAGCTTTAGACACCTATGGCCAGGTTTATCACTAATGTAGCTGCCTAAATGGAATCACACCAGGGACAAACAATGTGTATCTTTTATCTGGCAGGTTGGCAGAATATCATCAAGAAGCAATATCAATGTAAGCTCATGTGTGATTTGTAGCGTACCCTCTATTGGAGAATGCTGCAAAAATGTAACACTCAGAACAGCTTTGCTGTTTGAAGAGGAAGAAGGGAAATGACTTGATGTGATCCCAATTGTGAAGGCTGATGAGTTACTATTTCCATCCAACTCTTCCCCCGCCTCCCGTAAAAGAACGGAGGCACTTCCTGTTCAGGGCCACCTTGAAGTCCCTTTTGGAGGAAGGTAGTGATGTAAGCCACCAAGAGTCAGGGGAGGAGAAGACCGCACCTTTGGGGATTTCCATCAGGGAATCAGATTAAAAAAAAAATACAACTGCACTTAAAAATAACCTGCCCAAACACAGACTGCTCTGAGCAGAGAAGGAGCTGTTTATTACAACGGCCTGCTCCCAGCTCTCTTGCCTAACACACAGCATGTAATTTTACATGGTGGCCTTGCCATCAGATGCATAGCACACCCTGCACAGCCCAAGTCTACACGACCAAGCACATTGTTTTCATCCCTCAGTTGGGGTGCAGGGACAGCTGGACTCCTAGCTTCATCACCATGAGCATTATATTTGTGGAAGCTGTCTCAGTCCTAACACCAACCACACAAAGATAAATTCATTCTCCAGCATGACTACTGCACTGACTCCAGCAAAGTCCCACGCGAGGGTAGGGCCTGTTCAGACAAGCTGAGGAACATGCTGTGGTGGGGGGCGGGGGGGGGATGTTGGCCATATTTACTCTCAACTCTTCTGCTACGCACCGTCCCAACTTCAGAACGAGAATGAGTCTGTGCAAGGTAAGCCCATAAAATGAACCCTCTCCATAGGCCACTGACACTTTGGTCTGTTTGGAGATACCCTACTGACTCCAAACCTCTGCATTCAGACATTAGCTAGTCCTGAAAGAGCAGGGCGGGATGTGATCTGGATGCTAGTTTGATTTGGGCAGGGGAATGGGAAGGGCAGTATCCTTTTCTCCATTGCTCAATTGCTGCCCACAGCTGGGGGCTTTTTCTGACTTGTCATCCTGCCCCATCTGTGATCCCTCTGGGCTGGGCCTTCTCTTTGCTCATCCATGCTGCTACCACCACTGGGGACTCTAGAGCATCTTCAGCCACCTTCCAGAAGCTGCTCGCTCTTTCCCCTGCTTGTCTTTGCACCTTCTCACCACGTACACATATTTCTTGCCAAGTAGAAACGTTCAATGTGGCTACTTTAATGTAAACTTATTACATGAAACATACACATGGCCAAGTTCATGTGCTATGGTGAAAGCAGTGCTTAGTCCGTTATCTTCGCTAATTGAACAACTTCTGTATGGATCACACACGGTGCCCAGTTCAGCCAGACCTACAGAGGCAATGGCAGAACAAAAAGGTTTACTCTAAAAAACGAAATCTTGCTCATGGCTCAGCACATATTAACATTGTCACCTCAAAGGAGTAAAACAAAAACAAAAACAAAAAAAAAATAGATCAAGCTTACCTAATGTATCACATTTGTCGTGAGCTCTACATATATCCTGTCTGAAAGCAGAACAGACTTGACGCTTTTAATTTTCATGTACACGCAAGTTACAGTATAAATGCAAAAATAAAAGATATCATTCAAAAGCAGTTCTTGACTCTCCAGCTGGAATTCTCAAGCTGGTTTTCTCCCACAAGCAGTCAGGGAACTGAACAGAGAGGCTTGATCTGACTGCCTATTTACATCACACAGAGTTTTGCCAGTTTCCTTCAATAACATTAGAATAAAGCCTGAGACGCTACAATCAGTCTAAGATGCATTTAACAAAGGGATAAATATTTACCAGGTTTCTTTTCATTGCTACACTACTTCCACAGTTGAAATCCAAACGTTTATTTTGTCATTACAGTGCTACTCAAAATCAATTATTTCTGGTCATCACATGCATTATAAACCAATCGCTTCCAACTGTGATACTGACTACATTATTAATGAGAAAACCCATTATACCTGGTAACTAGGACGGCAGTATCATGTTTCGGCAGGTTGTTTTCTTCAGGGTGGTTCTGGGAATGCTGCCATTGGCAAAAGTTTTTTAAAGTTGTCTGAGCATTATAAGATATTGAAGGACCGTCCTAACCATAAAAACATATACAAAAATGTGTATTTTAGTTATTTATCTCAGTGCTCATTCCCTGCGGCAAACCCAAAGAGGACATAATATTTTCATTACCTGTTCATTTTGTATCACTACTAATTTCACAATAATGATATTAATTAAATTTCCAATACTTGGGTCTTTATAGATAGAGGCTACCTGCATAAAAAAGAAATTTTCAGTGTTAATTCTGGCATTCAACCAAACAATTATAGCAACACTAAATTGTTTCCTCTTCTGTGAACGAGGGGCGTGTGGCTGCAATTCATTCTCTGACTAGATTTTATAGTGGAATGGTCTGATCATCATCTTGGTGCAAACGAGATATTTAGCATCAGCGTGTGTGTGTGGGGAGGGGGGTGTCAGAATCCCAACACTTTTCTTCTGGACCCAGTCCTTTAGTTCTGTGCATGCATATTATCACCAAATCACAGAGCCATGGTTTATCATCAGCTACACACCTGCAAAGATCACTAGCTAAGATTTTCAAAAGCAACCAGTGATTTCAAATGCTTCAGCATCTGGGGTGCCAAACAGCGTTCAAACTCAAGAAGGTTTATGTTGTTGAGTGCCAGCCCTCTGAAAACCCAGCCCTTCTAAACAAGCCTCAAATCGGACACACAAAATCACTAAACACAGCTGATGATCTTGACAATTCACTTCTGGTAAATGAGACTTTATGAAGTTTGTATATTTTGTGGGTGGGGGTGAGAAGGGGAGACAATTTCACCAGATTATCTTTTTACTTTTTTCCTAAGAGGTACACATAAATGTGCGTTTACCTGTATTATACTCTACTTTTCCATGGATATCATTCAAGGGAGGAAGTACTGGGAGGAAATCTGAGAGTGGAATTTGTTCCATTGAAATCAGAAGTGGAAAAAAAAAACCTCTAAATGGCTCGTCTGGTCAATGCTGAGAACTGATCCAGGAATGTTTCACATTAGATATTCACTAGTGCTTTCAAATCAATCGGAGGTCTCAACCAAAAGGACTGAAGCTTTTGGCATAATGTCCATCCAGAGAATTATTATGTATCATGATTAATTTAATAACAACAATATTAATTACATTTTCAATACTTGGTTTCTTATAGATAGAGGCCAGCTGCACCCTTCTCAAGGGACCTTTCTAACAACATTCCGTTTTCTATACCTCTGTCTGTATGTCTTTCACCTTGAAGTGAAATCAGGAACTTTTTTCTTGACAGCTCAGCACTGTAAAGCACAATATAAATTATCTAAGTGGATAGAAAATGCATTTCCACACTCTTCAATGCCCCATGCACCACAGAAGATAGTCCCTGAACATTATGTGGCAAGAGGAAACCTGTAATTACTTTGAAACTGCTGTTCTAAGACACACGAGGGCAGCAGTTTGATACTTACCCAAGACCCACTCATCTTCTCTCATGACAGAGAACAGCAGAGTCTTTTGAGCCCCACCACCTGGACTTTGAGTTTAGAGAGTGCACGCGCCATTGGGAAGATGGAGTTCTGTAATCAGCATCTGCTACCCATTGCATCTGCTCGCACAGCTGTCTGCTCCAGTGCTGTGGACAGAGCTCAGCACTCCACAGGCACAGAAAACTCAGAGCTGATCACTGAGCCGAGCACAGAGATCCAGTGGCATCTGGAGCCATTGAGCCAGAGTGGAGTAAGAACTGAGAAAGAGACTAGCAAACCACCCTACTGCTGCATACCATCAAGAGTTGCCACTGGGGCTGATACTACCCTACCGGAAGGTCAACTGATCCTACTACCTTTCATGAACTGAGTAGTGCTCCATATACTCACTCATGAGCCAAATTTTTCTGGTTAAAAAACTGTAGCAAAGAGTGAGGGTTGGCTTATGAACAAGTCAGTAAACGTTGGCTACCAGCCTGCCAGAGTAAGCCACTGGCGCATCCAGACGTTTTGTTTACCTGGAGTGTTGGAGGCACAGATCCCCTCAACTCCCAGTGGCTGTGATTCGCTGTTCCCAGCCAATGGAATCAGAGGAAAACAACATGGGCTGATGGATGTGCTGACCACCACCAGTTGGCTGAGAACAGTGGATTGCTGAGACTGGGAGATGCAGGGCTCCAGGACTGCTGACACTTCCAGTAAACAAAAGGTCCTGGTGCACCAGTGGCTTACCCTCATGGGCTGGGACACAAAGTTTGCCAAGCAGTGAAATATAGGGTCAGCTTATGAATGAATCAGAGCAATGTGCCGTCTTTGACTATTCAACTTGGGAGCGGGCTGGGGGTCAGCTGGGAAAGAAACAGGCTAATGATCAAGTATATACAGTATTTCCCTCGTCCTTCAAGCAGCAAAGAAAATTGGGTAACAAGTCAACCTCCAAATCCCAGCTTGTCAAAATGGGGGTGGTGTAAGTGGGAAGCCCGTACATCAAGATCGCCATGCAGTCAGTGCTTCACACGGGCCCGAGTGTGAAGGAAACTACATCCCATCGACCCTAAGACTTGCATGTGGCGACCCTTCCACTGAAGCCACAGGCAACTGCAGGAGCGAGGCACAGGAACAGTTTGTTTGTGTGGTGGAGTCAGGGACAGATGAACCCATCCAACAGGACTGCAAGAGTCTCTTGTGAGTTACAACATTCTCCCTCCTCTGGGAGTAGCCAAGCGTGAAGTTTTATCAGCCTGAACCACTTCCCATCCTAACTCACTCCTAACTGTAGCACAGTGCTTGCTGTCCACACGCTGTGAGCACAAAACCATTCTGAGATGGACAAGTAAAAGGCGAGGGGGAAATTTTTCCTCCATTTTGATACCTACTATTGACATCAATGTTAAGACGTAGTGTTGCAGATTAGCTCCGTGGTAGGCAACCATTCTGTTGTCTGCCACCACCATCACTTCCACAAACCGAGGGTAGGAGAGGAATCGCTTTGTTCTTCGGTGGGGCTTGTCTCCTCTTGTGTTCTCGGTCCTGTTGTTAGCGTCAGAAAACTGATTTCCTTCGATGCTGCGTCTTAATACCTCCATGTCAGATAACAAGCTACCTTCTTGCCAGTGTCTTCTCTGGTTTTTCCTCTTGTTCTTTTTGTGAATATTTTCATGCCCTACGGTTAAAAAAAAAAAAAAAGATTCAGCGAGATTGAGAGATGGCATGGATTCCCAACTCAATGCATTCAAAGTCACTTGGTTTTCATGTTAGGAATACTTGTCAGTTCATACAACAGCTAGTAGTCTGTCCCTAACAATCTTTCAGGTTTGTTCTGGTTAGCTCTGCAAAACACAAGGGCTGTGTCTACACGTGCACGCTACTTCGAAGTAGCGGCACTAACTTCGAAATAGCACCCGTCGCGGCTACACGCGTCGGGCGCTATTTTGAAGTTAACTTCGACGTTAGGCGGCGAGATGTCGAAGTCGCTAACCTCATGAGGGGATCGGAATAGCGCCCTACTTCGACGTTCAACGTCGAAGTAGGGACCGTGTAGACAATCCGCGTCCCGCAACGTCGAAATTGTGGGGTCCTCCATGGCAGCCATCAGCTGGGGGGTTGAGAGACGCTCTCTCTCCAGCCTGTGCGGGGCTCTATGGTCACCGTGGGCAGCAGCCTTTAGCCCAGGGCTTCTGGCTGCTGCTGATGCAGCGGGGGATTCATGCTGCATGCACAGGGTCTGCAACTCGTTGTTGGCTCTGTGTATCTTGTGCTGTTTAGTGCAAGTGTGTCTGGGAGGGGCCCTTTAAGGGAGCGGCTGGCTGTTGAGTCCACCCTGTGACCCTGTCTGCAGCTGTGCCTGGCACCCTTATTTCGATGTGTGCTACTGTGGCGTGTAGACGTTCCCTCGCAGCGCCTATTTCGATGTGGTGCTGCGCAACGTCGATGTTGAACATCGACGTTGCCAGCCCTGGAGGACGTGTAGACGTTATTCATCGAAATAGGCTACTTCGATGTAGGCTTCACGTGTAGACGTAGCCAAGGATTGCCAGGAAAGCCAGAGTTCAGCAAAATGCTTAAGAATGTTCTTAACTTGAAAGACATGAGTAGTCCTACTGAATTCAATGATGTTTAAAGTTAAACATGTGTTTACATATGTTACTAGACCGAGACCAGCATAATGCCGTACATATGAAGAATTTATAACTTTAAAAAAAAAATCAGCTAATTTTGTTATACTGGTTGAGCCTCTCTAATCTAGAGCTCCCTCATCTGGCAGCATCCATAATCCGGGATGATTTTAATTAGCTGGATAACCATTTACTGTGGATGTGACCAAGTTTCACAGGGCCCCATAAAATTTGTTTACAGCCACCATGCCTAGTCCTCAGTGTTCTGAGCTGTGAATTTGCTCTAATTTACCCATAAATGTTTTGTAAGAGCCCAGTGAGCAATGGAAGTGTTGGTAATGCTGCTAAACATTACTGACCTCCCATGGTCCAGCAAATTCTCACGTGTAGCACCAGTCAGGTCCCAAAGGTGCCGGACAAGAGAGGTTCAACTTGTATTTGCAGCCAGGAATTGCAACTATTCTGTCTGAAGCTGTGTCTAGATTCCATGTGTATCCAATGTTGCTAACAACCCACATAACAGATTAAGGGCTTTCTCAGTCACAATGGAAGGACGAAATAAGGACATGAATCAACTCTATATGACCGATTTCTGCCTCAAACAATAGCATGGCTGTACTTCAGATATTTTTTCCTCTTATTATTCTGTGCCACCAAAACTGTAAAGGTCATCTAATAACACAGCTGCCTTTGACTGACGAATAGAGCACAGGAAGTTTTGCATATATTGCTCAATATTCACATAGGAAAAAAAAACATTAAAAGGTGCCTGGAAAGTATGCTACCTGCTGATATGAAGATGACAGAGCCAGGAGGGTGCTTGGGCAAAGAGTACATATGGAACATGTACAATTAAGATGCACCATCTGAGTGGTGTGTAATTATAGCATTATTTAAGTGTAAGAGGAAAAATCACTGGTATTTGATGCCACTTAAGTTTTAATCAGCTCATCACAGGAAGTAGCTAATTGAATGTGATTCATCCAAGAAAAATAGTTCAGCACCAGTAAGAAACAAAGCCAAATCAGCACTGTTCATCTCTCGGCCCTGCAGACCTTGCTGTCTTTGTAGCTTTCCTTTAATTTCATCAGGCTAGTGAAAAATACCCAATTTCCTTATCTGACATACTGACAAGGGTACAGGAAGCAGAACACTCCATGTGCAAACAAGATTTCAGTGATAGGGAATTTCTCAGCTATTTTACATGTGCACTTTCCTTTTCGGAAGTGCTAGTAATAATTTCCAAAGCCCTGATTTTAAAATGTTAATGAATTGCAGCAGCCAGCTGAGTGAATGCTCCAGTAACTGCTCATCTGAGAAATGTTTGTTCACGTCCGACATATGAATACACAATTTTTTTTAAATTAAATGATATTGTACAGAAAACAATAAGTAACTCATATGAGCTCCGACCTGACTGCTGCATGTGTGGTGTAGACCACCTTATAACAGCTAACAATCCATGCAGAATAGCTATTTGCATAAGAAGCTTGGAAAAACCCCAACCCTAACATAACCATATAACAGAATTGCTCTAGTTCTTTTGCACTAAGCAATGCTGTTTAACAGGGCACAATTCTGCATCTCAGGCTCACATAATTTCATAGGCAGCAGTGGCCTACCCTTAATTTACACCAGTGTAAAGCAGCACAGAAGCAGGCCAGCTATACCTATTGGTAACTCTGTTTTCTTTTCTAGCCTTCAGCCGGGCCAGGTCAACGCTAGACCTTAAAGTTGATCGCAGAAACAAATTCCAGCTACAGCAATTATGTAGCTGGAATTGACGTATCAATGATTGACTTATCTGGTGGTCATCTCCCTTACTCCTTGTGATAATGAATACAGAGGTCAACTGTTGTACCCTGATAGTTGGATTTTGTGCATCCCCACTAGAGCTGCGTCTACACGTGCACGCTACTTCGAAGTAGCGGCACCAACTTCGAAATAGCGTCCGTCGCGTCTACACGCGTCGGGCGCTATTTCGAAGTTAACTTCGACGTTAGGCGGCGAGACGTCGAAGTCGCTAACCTCATGAGGAGATAGGAATAGCGCCCTACTTCGACGTTGAACGTTGAAGTAGGGACCGTGTAGACGATCCGCGTCCCGCAACGTCGAAATTGCTGGGTCCTCCATGGCGGCCATCAGCTGGGGGGTTGAGAGATGCTCTCTCTCCAGCCCCTGCGGGGCTCTATGGTCACCGTGGGCAGCAGCCCTTAGCCCAGGGCTTCTGGCTGCTGCTGCGGCAGCTGGGGATCTATGCTGCAGGCACAGGGTCTGCAACCAGTTGTCGGCTCTGTGGATCTTGTGTTGTTTAGTGCAACTGTGTCTGGGAGGGGCCCTTTAAGGGAGCGGCTTGCTGTTGAGTCCGCCCTGTGACCCTGTCTACAGCTGTGCCTGGCATCCCTATTTCGATGTGTGCTGCTTTGACGTGTAGACGTTCCCTCGCTGCGCCTATTTCGATGTTGGGCTGAGCAACGTCGAAGTTGAACATTGACGTTGCCGGCTCTGGAGGATGTGTAGACGTTATTCATCGAAATAGACTATTTCGATGTCGCAACATCGAAATAAGCTATTTCGATGTTGGCTGCACGTGTAGACGTAGCCTAGGTGTGAGAAATTGAACCCCGAAAGATCGACCCTCACCGGGTCAATCTCCTGGGTAATATAGCTACACCAGAAACCTTAAACCTGTCATTACAGCAGCTGTTCCTACTTGCTCTGAGTTGAGATGGAAACATTCCCAGAGTAGGGGGCAGAAGAGAGGCTATTTCAGCACACAAGAGGGAGTGCAGCAAGACAGCGACCCAGCTCGGTACCAGTTCTGAAGACACTGTGGATGTCTTCATTAATGGGAAACATTCCCGCACGTATGCACATTACCCCTCAGTTGACTAATGGGCAGTGAATTCTTTTCCCCTGCCAGGGCACAAAACAGACAGACAAGTTCAGTACTGGTTGAACCTACCTACCCAAGAAGATAGTGCTGCCAGGGGTAACCTAGGCTGAATGCACAGGCTGGCTCCCAAAATGATTTCCTGTATTTTTACAGGCTACCTGGACCTTGTGGGTCAGCAGTATTTCTGGATTAAGGTATCTGGAAAGTCCTTAGTTCCAAGGGGAAAAAAAAAAAGTATCTTATATCAGATAGAGATAGCAATGACTTGTACTTAAGGGAACAAAAGTTTGGTACTGGCTGCCTTTCTTTTTCTAAGGCACATAGCTAAATAATCAATGGATCTACCCTTGCCTAACTTGGCTGTCTATACTACGGAAGGCTGACAGGAGAGTTTCTCCAATTGACCTCCCTTACTCCTTGTGTCTCGCAAGAAGTACAGGGATCGACTGTGATCCCTGAGAGGTTGATTTCACACAACCATAACGGACGTGAAATCGAACTCCGTAAGATCAACCCTGAGTGGGTCCATCTTCTGAGGTAGCGTAGACATAGCCTTAATCACTGCACTGCCACACCCCATCTGTATGATAGGGAAACGCTATTATCCGTAACTCCCAGGGCTGTTGTGAGAAGAAATACATTAAAGAAACTGAGGCACTCCAAGAATGGGAAGCACTTAAGTACTTAAGAGGTAAAGAACACTAACCCTGGCAGTGCAAGCCTAGGTCCCGATCCATACCTGGAATCGGTAATTGACACCACCAGTGTCTTTAACCCCATAGCACAAGAAGCAAGGAAGATAATGAAAATCCTCATTAACGGGACACCAGCCGAGTAAAATGAGGTCAATTAACAGCATTAGTGCAAAGTGGCATGTGGTATGACACTTCCCCTGAGACCTCTGCATAATGCTCATGGTTCTAATCATGATTTTCCTGTTGTAAAATGTTGTTATATCTCCTGTCACGTGAAAAATCCACCAAAGCAAAATGAGCATTCTGAGCAAGGCCCTGATGCAGCCACCAGTAGCAAAGATGGACAGCCCCACAGACAGGCTGGCTGACAGGACCTGGGGGAGGGAGGAAGAGGACAAAGGGGGCAAATGCACAGGGGCCCAGAATTCCCAGCTGCTGCCATTCCTACGGTGGCAGCAGTGTGGCCAGAGCCCTGAACCCCTTCGAAATGCTGTGGAAAGGCCACTCTGCGTGGCTCTGAGGGCAGAGGAGGTTGGGGGGGGAACAGCTGACGGAGGGCCCAGCAGAACACTCCAGACGGCACCAAGGGCTGACTCCCCCCATCCCACCCCTTCCACCCAAGGCTCAACCCCTTCTAGGGCTTGGAGCGGGGTCCCCCCACACCTCGCTGTCGACCCTGCTGACACCTGCCCTGGGGCCCTGCCCTGCCATAATCGCTGTGCCCAGGCAGGTATCCTGCCCCTGCAGAGCTCTCTACAGAATCGGAGCAAAAGCATCCAACCTGGAAACACAGAACGTTAACATACACCAAGAGCAGCCAAATGCACAAAGCAAACACACCCTCACCTCTGGGGAAAAGGTTTTCTCTCATCTCTTTCAGAGACTGGACATATTATTCATATACTAACAGGCACCTTCCCACTGCCCCCACCCCAAGGCAGGATCTTCAAATCATTTTTAAAAATCAAAATATTTGTTACACAGCAGAGCAACTCAGACGTACGTAGAGCAGGCCTGCTAAGGCGGCAGTCGTGTTTATTCACTGGCTGCTCCAATCTAGTTCCTGAGAGCTTGTCTTCACCAACCGCACTGCAGCTGCACCGCCACGGCACATTATGGAAGACACCACTGTGCAAGCAGGAGAGGGGTCTTCTGTCAGCACAGCTATGTGGATGGGAGAAGCCTTCCTATCAGCACAGTGCTGTCCGCATCGGGGGGTTAGGTCAGTGTAGTTACCTCTGAGCAGCACGGTTACACTGAGCTAAGTCTGCAGTGTAGACCTGGCCTACAGACTGTGGCGAGATTTAAAAGCACTCTTGGACTTTGGCAATAACAAGTTGTCACTTTCACCCATCTTTCTAGTATACCAAGAACCCAGCCAGATACAGCGCCTTTGCATTTGTAAACAATGAAACACTCAGCCGTGCAGAAAACACCCCTCAGTAACCAGGCATGGAGACAGAGAATGCTATAGGGACTGAACGCTCTTAAAGGCCACCAAAGGATAGAAACACTCTTAAATAGCTCTGCCTACTACAGTGAGGGTGCTAGCCAGTTAACTGTTTTAACTCAGGACCTACTTGCCTGGCCAGCTGCAGCCTGGGGACAGGGTCCCACTTCCACAGTCCACTGGCCTTTCCATGGCTGGGGCTGCTCCAGCATGCCATGGCCACCACCAGATTCACCAACAAGTGCACCTGTAGGCTTCATGCCTTCCACTAAACCCTTTCACATCCCTAACCACTGTCTAATTAAGCAGAAGGGAAAAACTCAAGACATTACCCTGAACACCATGATTTTGCAGTGTGAGTCTAATAACGGATATTACTTCACGTACCTCATCTCTCTATTAGTAACCTGGAACAACAAGTTAAGTTTAATTTGTCACTGGCAAGTAGCGTTCCCTCAAACCTTTTCCACCTGGGTGTGGATTTTTTCCATCCATGTGCTGAATAAATTTTTATGTAAGTTTTTAAGTTTTTTGACAGTAACAACAAAAACTTAGCTCTGGGCATTGTGCTAATCAGCCGGGTGCCCTCCGAATCTCTCCTGTGTGACTGAGCAAGTGCACAGCTTACAAGGAACACAGCTGGCAAGCTTACCACGATAGCAGAAAGCAATGAAAACCGCTTCTATTTTGAGCTATAATAAGGTTGTGATGTGCAGTCTGCCATGTTCATATCTCAACAGATAACAGGAAGCAAAGTACTTGTTTGGCAGTCTTGCAATTCTTGCAGATGATTGGAAAACACCTACTTACACGACATGACAGCAATTAGATGGGTTTAAGTAACAAGATATTGGTTTATTCACAATAAAATCTGAGTGCCAACAATGAGAAGGGTTTTCAAGTGCCCAGCATTTAAAGACCAGCAACAACAAGATTAATAATTCAGAAACGAAGGAAGCTATCCCCCATACAGCTTTGACAGCTGATACTCATTTAAATGTGGTCAAAGACATATTCCAACAATTTCCTAATATTGGCTCTTTAAAGCCATGTCTGTTTTGAATGCTTATTTTATTTCCTTTAGCAACCATCCTGGACTTGATGAATCTAAACACCGTTAATTTGCACTTGCAATTGCAAGGAAGAAACAAAGCACACAGAAGGATACCGCGACTCAGTCCTGTAAACTTCATTCTCACGAGCAAATGACATGGCCCTGGTATAGTCATTTACAAGGGTTTTAATTGCAGGTAAAATTCTACCTCCCTCTTGCTTGATCTGATAGCATCATACATTCACTTTGCACTCAGTTTGGCCAAAGTAAGATCCAAAGTTCATTGAAATGCAACCAGTGAGACTCTTTGCATTGAGCTTATTGAGCTCTGGACTGGACCCAAAGGCAAAAGGAGACTCTATGGGAGTTCTTTGACTGATTGCATTAGTAAGGAAGGCAGGAGTAGAACTAGGATTGTTTTTGAAGTAGAAATTATCATTATGCTCCACATAAGAAATTAAGAGAGAGATCATTTTTCACTAATAGCTCTAATCCTGTCCATTTCTACATCAACTTGCCCTTGGGCCTAGAAAGCATTTTACACAATTAAAAAAGACACGTGACAATGAAAGCAATTCCAGTCCAGCTTCAAGTTCATGAAGGTTGGGCGGTGGGGTGGAGGGGAGAGCAGCTGCTTAGCTAACCATATTGAAATTCCCACCCAAGTTTTATTTAAAAAATGCTTTTAAACTAACTTATTATCACATGAAATTTGAATACCTAAACCAGGTGTTTTAGTACTTAAGACTTGCTCTTTGGCAGTGAGTCTATAAAGTTTCTGTAACTGCTCTGCCCCAGTGAAGCAGATGCTAAAGCTATAGTTGGGAAGTTAATTATTGCACACTTCCATAAAGCTGGGGAAAATTTAACTGAGCTCTCTCCAGGCAGTTAAACACCTTGTGACCTGACACCCGGGAACTGAAGTTGTTAGTGAGAGCTACAGGGAATTCACCCATTCAGAATGGCTTTATGTGCTTGGATTCACTATACAGGCCTGATCTTGCTAGCCATACTCACACAAGTCCCATTAAAAAAATCACTGAGAGCTGGGACTCCTAAGAGTAGGGATCCATCACCCCTGTTGTTAGAAACACTCTCAGTGGTGACCGTAATGCTGATGATACCAGTAACAATTATACAGTACAAGGAAAGGAGAACAGACCCTCTGAGTGAACTTCAAAACACAGAAGCCCTTTCTCACTTCCTTCCTTTCAAAAACCATCTAATTATTTCAGAGCCTGTTCACTGAAGTTCATGAAAGTTGCTTATGGGACCACATGGGAAACAACCATCCTCTCTCTGGCCTATACACAGATACAATGGCGAGAGCAGTAAAACAAGCTTTCCAACATTACTAACGTGCCCCACACTTGATTTCATGGGGCCACTGGTGGGAGGGAGAGAGCACGTCAGTCTCCATGCCAGTTTAGTCCTTGGCCTCTCTGAAGCTGCTCATGGGGAATGAGGTTTCGATGGAGCTTTCCATGATGTGGATACCAGAATGATAGGGGAAACTTGGCATTTTACACAATTAAAAAACAGACAGTGGCCAACTCCCATCTCAGACGGGATCTAAACACAAAGATGGAAGATGCTATTCTACATTCCTAACTCCCTGATCCATCCATCCAACCCAGATTTCAACTCAACGCACACACTTGGACTGTAATGCATGAAGAATCTTTCACAGTCCACTAAGAAATCCCTGCCTCATGACAGGTAGTGGATCTGTATTTATAGTCATAGCCTAGAACAATATCAGAAAGGTAGCCATGTTAGTCTGTATCTTCGAGAACAACAAGAAGTCCTGTGGCACCTTATAGACTAACAGATATTTTGGAACATAAGCTTTTGTGGGCAAAGGCCCGCTTCGTCAGATGCGTCAGATGAAGCGGGTCTTTGCCCATGAAAGCTTGTGCTCCAAAATATCTGTTAGTCTATAAGGTGCCACAGGTCTTCTTGTTAGTCTACAACAAAGTTTCTTAAACTTTTTTGAGACCACAGAACACCAAACAATAACATTTGTATGCAGAACACCTATGAAAGTTGTCTTCAAAAAACTGTTGTCAGACCCACCACGCCAAAACAAAACAAAAAAAAATAACAGCGACATGTACAGCAAAAGCAAAATGAAGTAATTTAATCAGGCATCATAGCAATGAAGAAGTAACATGGTATTTGGTTTTAATAAGGGAAAATATAGACCATCAGTGTATTTTTTCCAAATGCTCATGGCACACCTGAGGTTGTTCATAGAAAAACAGTGTTCTGTTCAACACAAGTTTAAGAAACGCTAGTCTAGAAAATAAAGAGTTTACTGAATTTGGACTAAATAAAATAAACACAAAAGTCCCACTTTATTAAAGTGATGGGTGTTCACTAAACTGTCAAAGAGAAGAAGGCAACTTAGATCTTTCTCTTTTAATGTTACCAAGGAAAAGGCTCCTTCTCGTTACATCAGAATGTAACTCTAGAGTCACTCTACCGCAGAGAATAGATTTATTACAAAATTTACCCCCATGTAAGTGAGAGCAGAGTTTAGTTTTGGTGATGGAAGCTTGTCATGCTGCTGCGATGACAGCTGGAGGTGGAGTAGTGACACGAGGCGGGAGGAGAGTGGTTTTCTTGGGAGCATATTCTGACAATCAACCTTAAAGGCAGAATTAATGTTAATTCCACATGATGCTAACTTCACTGCCTTGACTATGGGCCCAGAGAGTTGTCAACTAGTACAGCAGGATATGGAAAATGGCATTTACAGACTAGGGAGTGGGAGTGAAGAACACAAAGGAAACGAGAAAAGGATAATTGAGCCCAAACAAGAATCCAATGAAAAACAACGTATTCTACATTCTTACATATGGAACAAAAACAATAATAGCCTGATTACTGCTAGCTGCAAACCAAAGTTCACATGCAAATCAATCTGAGCTAACTTAACCACGTATAGAACTAAATTAGATTGAGAAATCTTTCACCAGAAAGGGATTTGCTAAAAATGTATAGCTGTAACTTACACTGGCCGTGCAGTAAAACCTGTAGCACCACATAATCCAGCACACTGTTTGGAGCATGTCTGAGTCGGGGGGAGGATGGAGATCCCATTTCCCAAAGGATTTGGAGCTTTTGCTATTTGTCTTTGTTCCAATTAGGAACGAAACAAGAAAATTTTCAAATTTCCACAAAGGCAAATTCTGAAAAGCTTTGTTTCAATTTAAGCCTTTTCCAAGAACATGCAAGAATTTTGAAATGCAATGTTGTTTCAAAACAGAGAAATCAATTGGTCTTGGTCCAGGACTAAGCCCTCATGACCGATGTTCATCTTCTTGGTGCCTGTGGCTTATTTCCCCTCATTCTAGTCTCTTCAGCCTCTGCATCTAATTATTTTGCTGGACTGTAAAACCGAGCAGCGCGATATTCTGAGCATCAAACCCATTCAGCGCTGCTAGGGACAGTTGCCTGACTGGCCCTGAATCCTGGGTTTTCCTCTTAAAACGTATCAAGCATGTGAACAGCTCAAAGCACAACATTTAACACTGCTACTGCAAAACTCACACCTTCCCATCGCACTGGACTCCGGTGCCATGAATTCTTCTGGACTCATACCGATTGCTAAGCTGGGAGAGGAGGGAGATCACATAGGCCTTTGCAGTCACAGCAGGGTCTCACCATCTGCGAGGGTTCTGTGTTGAGAACCCTCGTGAATGCTGAATTTAACGAATATTGCAGCTTCTCCCGCCTGGAGCCCAGCTGCCGGCGCTCCTGCCTGGGGTCCCAGGGAAGCAGCAGCTGCTGGCACTCCTGCCCCAGGGGAAGCAGCGGCTGCTGGTGCTCTCTGCCCCGGACCCCCCCCCACCCCGGGGCAAGCAGCTGCTCGCAAATAACTGAATTCGTGAACCTTAAGTTCGCAAATGTTGAGACCCTACTGAACTACAACTCCCTCTCTGCTTCCACAAAGCCCCAGATAGTACATTCATTGCCATCCCCTCCCCATCAAAGCGCTGCCCCCAAACATTGCCTTCTCGATGTCTTGTGTCTTCTCTCTGGGCCCTGCACAAGCCCCGGCCCTCCCAAACATGCCCCCCACCGCCCCTGTGCCTATACTCCTATCAGCTCCCCTCCTCCTAAAGCCAGGTCCTCCTCCTCTCCTCACCAGACCCCCAGGTCTGAGTCACCTCCCGCTTGTCTCCTCTCTCTGTCCCACAGAGCCTCCTCTTTGGGAAGTGGAACTGGCTTGGGAAGGAGGCCCTGGCTCAGTCTTTACGCAGGAGCCAACTCACCCCCTTGCCTGGGCTAGCCAGCTCTGTGCACAAGAGCCAGCAGGTGGATGAAGGAGGGAGCTCAGCCCAGCCAGCTCCTGAGAGGTGCCTTGTATCCACCCAGCAAGGGGGTCAGAGCGCCCAATGGTCCCACCTACCAACCTAACTGCAGAGAAGTAACAGCTGAGCTGCACTCAAATGCAGCCTCCAGCTGTTTCCTCAGCTGACTTCCTCCCCTCCAGTAAATTTAAGCACTGCCTATGCCATTCCACAACCCCCCCACACCATCACTCACCCTCCACTGGGCCTGTTATTAACCCACTGGTGCCTTGGGACTTCCACTGGGAGACAACGAAGGGGACCATCCTACCCGGATTTCTCCTGCTACTGATGTCTCTGCCCTGAAACAGGCACTTTCCCTCGCCCTTCCTGACAGGCTCAAGTTCAGCCATGCTCCCTGTCTAGGTCTTGTTCTGCTGAGCTGCCATTGCAAGCTTGAGCCACCAGGAGGCAGCAACAGGTGGGCGGAGCAGAGAGAGACCAACATGCCCACCCATCCCTGCAGCCGTAGGTTGACTTCAGCATTGCATGGGGACAGGGCCCTGCTTCTGCTGAGGGCGGCGCAGCCGGGGTTGAAATCAGCCTGGGGGGTAGGCAGGCTCTGGGATCCGTGCAGCACTCCCAACACAAGTCAAGCCCTATGCAGTGATGGGGTCGGCTTTACAATAATGAGACAGACTCTCAACAGTCCTGGGGTTCTCAGGACTATCCTGCTTTGACCGCCCCCCCCAGCACACTCTTTTCATGGTCAAAGCTAGACTGTTTCCCACATTCACGCCACCTGGTTAGGAGCACTGTACGGAGTTCCCTCTAATGTTCTCCATCGGTGGGCACAATGAACTTTGTTGTGTGCACCAAGGCATGTGTGGATGTTCACCACTCTTAGAAACACAGGCTGCTGGCTGGAGGCACTCTGATAATCAGCTGGGCAGCATCTGAATCTCCCCTGGGTGGCCACCCAAACACTTGGCTTAAAGGAACACTGGCACCGTGCAAAAGCAGCACTTTGCCCCAGGCCCCCAATCCCAGTAGCAGGGTTACAGCACCACTCGTGTTTGGTTCTGCTGTCCCCCTTTTCTGTCAATGGAGGGGCAGCTGCGCCAAATCTGAATGACGCACATCCTGCTTTACCCACTAGAATCACTGGGAGGGATGTTTTTATTTGCCTTCTGGGTTTGCAGTTTCAGACTTCTCTTCACAGCAACAAGACCCAGAAGTCGACGTTTGTACAAAAGGAAAGCGGAGATTGCCACCTCATCACATGACTCCAGGACCTGGGGCTTTAAGACACACAGCCATTATTGCGAGACTCACAACCAGCCTGCAGGCTGGGAACGCAGAAACTGAGAAGGAAGAGAGTCCTGAGGGACAAGAGCTCAGGGCTGGGGGAGAAAAAGGGAGGTTGGGTTGGGAAGGGATGGAGATGGATCACATGGGATATGGGAAGAGAAAGTAACCCTGAGATATGGAGGCAGAGGTAGGGCCTTGCAGAAAACAGGTGATTGCGTGTCCTGTTAGAGCCCAGATCACATTATTCTGAATCAGGTGTTCATTGAAAGATGCCATTTCAATGGCCTGCAGGACTAATCTTCTCTCTCACTCACAGGCCTTCTCAGCGAGTTTGGCAGCTGCCCACAACTTGAGGCCTCTCCGAAAGTTTATCCCGCTCCCTCCTAAAAACCTTAAATTTCACAATCAACTATTCTGAGCCCCACTTCCCATTGCGCACACACTATTTGAAACCAAAAACCTTCTACCATCTCCTAAGGCAAGGGCCAAGTCATCCCTCAGTCTGAGCGTCTCGCCTGCCTCCCGGTTCGCTTGTGAGGAAATATGGGCTTGGTAGCAGGCCTGGAAGCCTTAGAAATCCCGGCTCTGATACACTTAGTAGGGAAGTCCCAGGTTAACGGGAAAGCCATAGTTGTAGCTACTCACTTCAACAAGAGAGCACCACAAGCAATCTCTGGGAGAGAGAAAACAGCAGAAGACACAATGAGAATGGGGATGCTCAGCACATTGCAGGTTCTCTGCATCATCTAGGATCAGGCCCACAATTAGAAGCTTAATTACAATCATGCTCTGGTAGCTCAGGCCATTGTCCAATTGGCTGCCAGTTCCAGAGACTCTCCAGTGTTGCATTCAGCAGGAAAGGTGGTTAAAAGTTACTGTGCAAATTACTCATTCATGTAACTGAGACTCAGTGACCCATTACCGCTTATGTCAGGGCCACGCACCTCTGGGGCTTAGTGCAGGAGCCTCTACCATTTGAGCTAAAAGCCAGCTGGCTCCCACCTACAGCTGTAGAGGAGACTCATTCTCTCACAGTGTAAGTGGTCTAGGTGCCACTGCCATGTGACAGAGAATCACATCTAGCAGGTGTGTGGCTTATGTGTTCAGCAGAGTCCATATTCCATTGATCTAAAAAGCACAAAATACAGCCATAAGAAACCACTGATTAAAAATGCAGCAGAATGAAAAACCAATATGCCCGCTTTCCCTAGCTGGCCCGATCCAGTGAAAACTAATAAGAGGCACAATAAAGGCTTTGCAGAGAAATGAAAGATCCTACTTTATCCATCAGTCATAGCTCGGGGCGGGGGAGGGATTTTTACTGTAGAATGCCTACAATTACTTCGTTATGCTAAACACACACTTGGAAATCATTATGTTACATAGAAATCATTTCTGTGCACTGCAGTACCTATGGGAGAGAGATTAAATTAAGCCGCAACCTTGTGTCGGCCCATGCAGAGCTCATTGCAGGTTTGGGGTCTAAATCTTTTCTGGGGTTGAATTTCCTCCTTTGGTGGATTTCCATTTTCCCCAGTCACTTGCAGTACAATGGACTCTCCACGATTGCTGCAGCAAGAGTAGAAGTTTAATGTAATCTACAGACCCCAGGTACAATGCAACTGAGCTCATACACCCTAATAAGATCATTTCCTTTTCCCCTGGCTCGTGCAAACATGGCAATCTGCCCAAAAGGTGGCTCCAAACTGACTCCTAAAGATAAACTTGAGAAATGTTGCTGGACTTGACTTTTTCCCCAGGCAGCCCTGGAGCTACTCTTCAGCTGCCAGGGGTGGTGAGGGTAAAACACTGGCAAGCCAGTGGAGGTGAAACTGACCACATTGCACTTGTTCTCCTGCTCCTGCGGCTAAAGTTAACACCCCAGCACCAGACACCAGCACAAGAGCCACATAAAATCATTAAAACAGAAATGAGAAAAGGGGAAGGGAGAAGCATGCTGCCTATGCGGGGTTATTTGGACAGGACTTTAAATGTACTGGGTTCCTCTTTTTCCATACTGGATGGGGACAATGACAAGCAAGCAAAGGCAAAGGGGAAACTAAGCTGATTAGCAGAGGTAAGAAAGAGGCCTGGATAATCAAGAAGAATACAGCCGGACAGCTTCTTGAGAAAGTGAACATAGCATGAACACTGAACCTGGAAGCAGCAGACCTGTCAGAGGGTTGACCTATTTATGATCCCCGCACAAAGGGAAAGTCCCTGCATTGCTTTCAGGACCTTGCATTCTACCTTTGGTTCAGTGTGTTCCATGGTCAGCTGGTCCGTTCCTCCAAGGATTACTGATGGACTGTGCCAGATTCCATGTTTCTTTCCAACTGTTCTGAGTCTCCTGCATCTGATCTCAAAGAAGGGAGCAGAAACAGCTGGAAGAGAGAAACCAGAGTGGCATAGTCCAGCAGCGACCCTTGGAAGAACAAACATTGTGAGGCATACTGTTATTCCCCCTGCACCCCCGTGTATGGAGACATGCGTGTACCACCATGTTTCCATTACCAATCTATCTTACTTTGTAATTAGTGCCTGGGGACATCTTCTTGAATCACTCTGTCACCATAACAGCTCTAACTAACATACTTACATCTGAATGGGAAAACCACTGCCTAGATACCCTCAGCCTCAACA
Source organism: Carettochelys insculpta (assembly GCF_033958435.1). Lineage (NCBI taxonomy): Eukaryota > Metazoa > Chordata > Testudines > Carettochelyidae > Carettochelys > Carettochelys insculpta. The sequence goes on along the minus strand of NC_134147.1, from coordinate 44,332,283 downwards.
AGCCACACATTTGTAGCACCCAGAGGCACTGAGACCTCATACGAGGGTGAGTGAAGTCTCTGCTCTACAGCCTTGGCAGAGAGCCGGCCAGCCAGCCTTTAGCTCACGTTGTAGAGCACAGGGCTTTAGCCCCTATGATGGCAGGTCTGTTGGCATTACGCGTGCAAAACACAATGTAAGTTTTCCATAACACTTCATATGAACGCATCACAAAATAATCCAAAACAGATTGCACTGAGCACACACTTGTGCAAACAAGAAACCAGCTCCTGCTGCTCCTACCTCACATCAAGTAGTACCTTTCCTCTGTGAGTAACCTCACCTACTGGTTACTGATCATGCCACACAACCCAAGTAAGGCTAGCATATTCGTGCTGTGGTGTTTATGTTGCCATACGCAAGAAGGATCTGCAAATGTAGTATGCCTAGTAATATGAGCGGCACCCAAACAGGGAAAAAATGGCAGGGGAAGCAAGAAGTCTGTAGGAGCATTAAGTGGCCTCTGCCAAGGGAAAAAAAATGACCGGGAGAAGAGACAAGTCACTGCATTTTCCACCAATTCAGTTAAGGAGAGACAGGGCCTTGAAAGACCACCATGGAAGGAATTGTGCACTCAAAATGACAAAGCTGAAGGCATAATTAAGTGTCCGCTGAAATGCTGTAGCAATTGTGTATTTTGGGACTTATGGTTAGGAAGGAAGAGAAGGGGAACAAACACAGAAGCCATGACAGGCGCAGAGTTCAGAGATGACTTTACCTCCCAGTAGGCATGATTGGGATCAAGCGTAGCGATGGAAGAGGTTGAATTTGGCCTTGGGTTGACCTTCTTAATGATGTTAGAAGTCAAAAAGCAGCTGTATCTCCTCTCAACCCTATCAGGGGACTACCCCAAAGCAAAGACCATCACCCCGAGAAGTCCACCAGAGCCCCTTCACTGCAGGCCCATCATTGCTTATCACTAAAATAATTCCAATGTCCCCTCCTGTATCATGGTAAATAGTTTATAAGGCAGAAAGGCAGAAGCATGAATGTGAACATACAGGGAATAGCCGAATGAATACCTGAAATATCACAAGTGTGGCTTTCCCTAGGTGAGTCTTTCTGAGGTGGGCTGTGTCTGTAGACCACATGTGGCTTACTGTGCTCTTCTTCGTACTCTTGTTCATCAGGCGACAACAGTGGCTCTACAAAATAGTCCCCATCGTGAGATCTGAATGTGCCTAGCTGGGAGTGAAGAGAGAGACAGGTCATCAGCTTCTGGTGGGAATATGCAAGAGATGAGAATTACATAACTACCATATGAAACGGACAAAGTGACCTTAGACATGCAGAAGTTTCTGGGGTGTTTACACTTCCTATCTATGTTCAGTGTTGCAAGCAATCCCTGCCTCCATAGCTTCTGCTGCTTAAGGACCCAGTTCTACTACTCTGAGCAGCACTTTTCTTTGTGAGTAGCCCCATCAAAACCAGGGAGATTATTTATTGTTTAATTTACTTATCACCAGGAACAGAATTCAGTCCTGTGTGAAGAGAGGACACATATTAGACTCAGTTCTGCCTTCAGATAACTTTGCAAAATTACTCCTGATCTCAATGGGAGGTTCTGGAGTGCATCGGGGGGCAGAGATGGGCCCAGCATTCCCTGTAAACTGAACACTTGGGAGACCACATAGGAGAGGTTCAGGTGCCACCCATCTGATTGGTAGAGTGTCCAGTACCAGCAGCATATGTCTCTACTGGTGGAACACATCTGCACAAACCTCACTGCATGTAACAAAATTGATTTCATATCTGGACTGGTAAAAATTAGAGACAACTTTGGTTGGAACCTATGACATTCTGCCCTTTGTTTCTCACACATAAGAAATGCCAAGAACAACTCTGTGCAGAGAAATTCGTGGCATCCAGAGGCTTGGTGAGGGAAAGGAACTCACTGGGGAAGCTGATGCCTATGAGAGGGTATCAAAGCTTCCAGCCCACTTGACTGTGTGGCAGGCCGGGGAAAGAAAGCCACTTCCAGGCAAAGGTGCCCCATAAGACAGAAAGGAAGCATGACTGCAAGGGGCTGCCAGTCTAACCCCCTGCCAAGACGCAGGTACAAGATTACATGGGCCTGGGCACAATTCTAGCTCTGAACATCAGCTGCACTGGCCATGCAGGCCACACAGACACTGGCCTTCTGCACAGTGCATCAGCCTGCACTTTGGGGACAAGCCTCCAGCTGTTCCATGTCCCAGTGGGGGCAGACTGCAGCTGTCCCCCCTGGGCAGAGGCTGCCCGGAAGATAGAGAGAAGCAGTGGAGTGCCCAGGTGCTCTGGGATAAGTCCCACCCCGACCAAACTCCTAAAGGCCACCCCCAGTCAGGATACTTGGCCTGGGCTCCCTGCTCATGGCTAAGCACCAGGCGGACCTGGCACCCAGATGTCAGCACTGCCCCTGCGGTACATGCCCAAGCCAGTGACAACCCCAGCTTACTCCACCTCCTCCAGCTTCCCTCCCAGGGACTGAGCCCCACCCCAGGGAATCCAGCCACACAAGCCCCCTCTCACCAGCGCAGCGGGTTATGTTGTCTCCTTCTCCCCTCCCAGAGCTGAGGGGATGGAGGTGTCTTTACATCTCTAGCCTCCTTAAACCCCCAGCCACCTGGGGGCTGGCAAGGGGCCTCGTCCCTCCTAAGGTCGGCCCCACAAAGGACTGGCGGTGGGGTCAGATGGGGGGCTGTGTCAATGCCCCCCAATCCGGGGAGCAGCTCACAAGTGTGCAGACACCCCCCAGCCCAGAAGGCAACGTTGGCTGCTAAGGGGCTCCCTGGCAGCTCCCTGGGGCCTGAGCACGTGGCGCCCACAGCACCAACGGGGTGAGGGGGGGCTGCTGCGGGAGAACAGGAAGACTTAAGGGGGGGTAGGGGGCTTGCATGGGGCTCCCTGGGAGCCTGCTCTGGGGACCTGGGCTTTCTTCCTTCCCCCTGAAGTGGGGCAGAGCCTACAGGCCTGGCCAGGAACTACCCCCATCACCCCCAGCAGCCCCTTTGCCGGGGCTGGGATCTGCCCAGGTTTGTCTCCCCGTTGGGGGAACATCTGGAGGCACCGCTCCCCAAGGCTTGCAGCCCTGCTGGCGTTTTGGGGGTGCCCCAGTGATCCCGCTCCCCAGGCCGGGACAGCGGGAACTTGACTCCCCCTCCCCTCCCGGTTCTGGGTCCTGCAGGGCAGAGGCAGACCTGGGCCGGAGGATGCAGGCCCAGGCCGAGCGGCAGGGGGCTAACCCCAGGGGCGAGTCCCGCGGGAAGCGCACGGGGTCCCCCCCTGAAATGCGTCCGGCGGGGGCCCCGCTGGGGCGGTGGTGGCGGGGGGGGACCCCAACGTGTGACACCGCCCGCGCGCTGGCGCCCAGCCCCCGCCCCCCGCGGCCCGAAGCCCGGGCGGGGCCAGGCGGGCGGCCAATGGCTCGGAACGCCCCCAGGTGCCCCGTGCGAGCGGGCGGAGCTCGGCTCGGCTCGGCCCGGCCCGGCTCGCTGCGCGGGGGGGAGGGGGCGCTTACCATCCCCGCGCACAGGCTGATCACGGCGGTGTGCTGCGGCTCGCCATTGACGTGGCCTCGGTAGAAGCAGTGCTTCACGTCCCCGGCCGCCGCCGCCGCCGCCGGCCCGGCCCGGCCCAGCAGGCTGACCGTGAACAGCGGCGCAATGAAGCCAGCCTGCGCCGTGAGGTTGAGCAGGAACTGCCGCCCGAAGGCGGCCAGCCGGTAGTGGGCACGGCCGGCGGCGGCGGCGGCGGCTGCCCCGGGCTGGGCGGCGGCGGCAGGGGCGCTCCGTCTCCGGCGCTGGAAGTGGAGGTGCGGGGGCAGGGGCTCGCCCCGCTCGTTCACCCGGCGGGGGGAGACGATCTCGAACTCGGCCAGGCTCTCCAGCAGCCGCGCTGCGAAGGGAGCAGAGACAGCCCGTGAATCAGCCTCCCGCGGGCGGGCGGGCGGGGATGGGACGCGTGCACGCGTGTCTCGGCCCGGGCGGGGGGTGGGGTGGGGACAGGTACGAGCGCTACAGCGCGGATCAGGGCCCCGCTCGGTGGCCTGCAGCTGGCGCGGAAGTGCCGTGGCTGCACTGCCAGGGGGGTCCCACGCGCGGCTGGCTGGCCTGAAGGACGAGGCTGTTCTCAGACTCACACAGGTGCGGGAGCCAGGGGTGCAGCCCCCCCCCCCCAGCTTGGAGCAGGGCTAGTCTCTCCCGGGGGGGGCAACCCCTCTCAGCAGCCCCCCTCCCCCGTCTATCCTCTGCAGAGCAATGGGGCGACATCCCCGCCCCCTGGGGCCCACCCGTGCCGAAGCCGTAGCCGCTGGCGTGACCTGGTTGGGCACCAGGGACCAGAGACCCCCCCACCCCACCCCACCCCCAGAGCCAGTCGTGGCTCTCAAGAGAAACTGCCCCGGCAGCTCCCGTGTGAGCCCGCAGGGGCTGCCCGTGGCTCAGCCCCGCACCGGCTCGCTGCCGGGCCAGGGCATCTCCCCAGCCCAGGCTGCAGGAGGCTTTCGAGGAACCCGAGCGCGCCGTGTTCGGCAGCGGCCGCCCGGGGCGGAGGGAGTTGGTAAAAGTTGGCGTAACTGACTCCTGGGGACCCCCACGGCCGGGACCCCGCGGGCTGCCCCCCCCCCCGCCCCGAGGCCGTCCGGGCAACGAGCCCTCGGGGCCCGAAGCATCTCCTTACCTTGCCTCGGGTGCAGCCTCTGCCTCCTGGCTGCCGGGCTGGCGCCGTGCAAGGCGCTCTGCAGCACGAGCGTGCCCAAGCCCAGTGCCCAGAGCGCAAGCTGCATGGTGCTTGGAGCCGGTCCTTAGCGGAGAGCTGCCTTCCCCCTCCCCCTCCCGCTCCCCCTCCCCCTCCGGCCGGCCGTCCCCCTCCCCCGGCTCCCGCCGCGGCTCAGCCAAGGGGAAACTCAGCGCGCTCCGTGGTCCCCCCCCCGCCCCCCGCTGCGCTTTAGTCAACGTGGGAATCGCGCTGCTGCGCGTCCGCCCTGCGCTCTGCGCTGCGCGCAACTGCCAGCGGCCGCAGGAGGAGGGAGCGCGCCCGGGGGAGCGGCTGCCCCAGCATAGTGGAGGGAGAGGGGCTCGCCCAGGGCCGGGGAGCGCCCGCCGCACTTTTGGTGGGCTGCGTCTCCCTCCCCCCTCCCGCTCCGAGCCGGTGCCCTCGGAGTTCTTGGGAACCAGCTCCGGAGAGCGGAGGGGGGCGGGCTCCGGCCGAGCAAATGCCCAGAGAGCCCCGCCTCCGAGGGGAGAGCTCCGCCCTGCCTCCTCCGCGGTCCCGCCCCGCGCCTGGCTCGCCCGGAGAAAAGCCCTTGGCCGGTTCAGTACCGAGGCCAGGACTCCGACCTGGGATACGCTCAGCCCCAGCGAGGAATCACAGCGGACCTTCCCGCTGGCCCTGGGCTTTGGGTCTCCGGTCTCCCTCCTTGTGATTTCCCTCTCCGCTGCCAGGAGCGGCTCCTTGTTCCTCCGGTTGTATTTGTTGTTTGGGTTTCTGAGCCTAGGCGCAGCTCCCCGGGACTTGTCACTCTAGTCCTCTAATAGTGACTCCGAGCAAAGAAAGGCTGTCCAGTGCATTGCAAGGGTGGGAACCACAGCTGTTCTGTAAGAGACATGAAAACAGGAAAATGAGGGTGAAGAAATGCTGCTCTTTATTTTGGGTTGTTGGAAAGACAAGAATTTAAAAAATTAACTTGCCACTTCTTATGCCGTTTGTTTGCTGGGGGGGTCTGCTGAGTCAGGACCATTAAAGTCAGTCCTCTTCACCCCAGTGTTGTGTGTAGCCAGGTGCACTTTCTGCAGTGGGGAACATTACAGTCAATCTCATTTCTCAAAATATTTCCATTGATCTGAAGTTTTATATTAAGATCCAATTTAAATTGAGCTCCACATTTAAACTGAGGTAGTCCCTTTAGTTTTCCCCTGTTTGCAGGAAGGGGAAAGATTCCATCCCATTTAAAGGCTTCTAATAATGAGAAGCAAGTTACTTGTGATTTCTCTCCTGCTTTTCAGCCACTTTACTGTCTGTGAACTTGAAGCAAAGAACATCACCACACTTTACATAAGGAATGTGAAGACTAGCAAATTGTCCCATGGAATATGCATGCTGTGTCTCATTAAATGTGTCACAGAGGCCAGCTGCAGGCAGGTCTCCAGTGAAGATAGGCTTTAGGGATTATGTTCTCTTAATAATAAAGTTTTGTGTTCCTTGTTAGAAGGCTGCAGCTCTTTCTGCAGTTCGTTTTCATTTTTGATGGCGTAGTGTGCTAGCCCAATACAGACCTTTGTCAGAACCACTGGAGAGTTCCCCCTTGCTTTGAATTGCCTCCGTCTTGCTCCCCTCCCATCACTTGCTCCTCTTTCTGTACCCTGCCTATACAATCTGGGATGTGCCCCCAGTTAATTGGTTGTGCGTGTACAAACAAGTTAAAGTAAACCCTCAAAATAGGAAAGAACCCAAACCACTCTGAAATAACTTCAAGCTGCTGGCCCCACGTGGTGTTCCGTGCAAACCCATGTTCCTGGTATTCTCACTTGGCTGTCACCAAAAGTGGGTCACTGCACATGGGAGGAGTCATCTGTGGCTGTAGTGGTTTCCCCCTCCCCTCCGGCACTCGTGGAGGCCTGAAAATTCACCTCACCTGGGTGGAGAACCAAAAAGGGAATCCCCCAAAGGACCTGATGTCTGCTCAGTCAGTGAGTCCGCAAAACCTGCTTAACCCTTTCACATCAGGAGCAAGGCCTCCTAACTCCCTGGGGGTGTATCAGGCAAACACCACCAGCCTATTACTGTCACCAGGCAATTCCTGAATCTCACCTGTGAGTGCAGGAAATCACTATGCCTGTAAGTGACAATAGATATTTTTTGTTAGTATGTCAGGCTCAGAGACATTCTCTTGGGACAAGTGGAGGTGCTAAATGAGCAAGTAACAAGGAATATGTTTTCACAGCAGTGTTAACCTAGCTATTGCCTGCATCTCCCCCATCTGCCCCCCCCGAGTTTAACTGGTGCTTTCCTCCCAGGTTCACTGGCCCTGTTGGGGCTACACACTGAAACCAGCATTGCTTTCACTGGGGCTAGAAACCTGCCTAGGTTGCAGTGAAGATGCGGGCTGAGTCACTCACATGGTGATAGCAGTGTAGGTGCTCAGCTATTACAGAAACAAGGTGCGTGAGGTGCTTGCAGTCATTGGCCCAACTTACCTTGGTGAAACAGAAGTGGAGCTAGGTGTGGCTGGGAAGCGTATCCCTCACCCAGAATAGTGGAGGCAGGAAAAGATATTACTTCATCTCTCATACACCATGTCTCTCAAGTACTGAAAATCTTCCAGTGCTTTCCCACAACCCCGCTTCCCCTCTCATGTGCTTTGAAGGGCAGTGTCTCCCATCATTCACTGGGACGGAATCACAGAGCACCACAAGGAACCCTCGACTGTGGTCCGTTGAAGTCCTAGTGACACTGTAACCCACTCACTTAGGAGTGTGCTTTCACTGTCCCAGGTAGTGCCACCAAGACCCCTTACACAGAGAATGAGTCTCCTCTACAGCCCTAGCTGAGAGCCTGCTGGCTTTCAGCTCATGCTGGAGAGAGGCTCCTGCACTTAGCTCCAGAGGCCTTAGGTTCAAGTCTACCTGGCAGTGATTACAACAGCTCCTATGAGGACTCAGTAATGGGGATCTGGCTTTGCCGGGCAGTGTGGCTGCTCACTCCTGAGCTAGGCTAACAGAGTGGCTTAGATCAGGGGGCTGATCACCACCATCAGCTTCATGGGGAAGACTTGTTGAGTGAGTCATGATTCCTACTCCCCAGACAAAGACAAGAGGGGTGGTTGGCTGCAGGTGCTGGGCAATATCAGGCTGCCAGTCAGCAATACATATAATGGCCTTGTAAAAAGGGGAGCATCCCCAGCTCAAGCGGGGTTCTGTTAGTGCTTTAATCAGAGATTGGGCCTCTAGCCACTATTATGTGTATTACAGAAGTGGCTCGGGTCCCTGTAGGGCCCAGTGGACCACAAAAATGTTTCTCAACTTTTTAGATACCAGCAACTGGCTTGCTGTTTTCACCAGCTGCATCAGGGAGGTGGGTGGAACTGGCACCAGCCCATAGACTGGCTGCTGAGTAACACTGCCATGCACAACCTAACATAAGAGTCCTTAGTCCACATAAACAAGACAGGGGTGGGAGAAAAACAGTATTCTCTCCATGTGACAGATGGGAAACCGAGGCACAGAGACTCATTCCCCCACCCTGCTGCCGTGCGCTGCCGGTCAGAACGCAAAAGCCTACTTGTCTGTGGTAGCAGGTGCCACACCACCAGTTTGTGCACAACAAGCATGGCACACTGCAGATTCACACACCAGTTTGCTTAGTTGCTGCGCAGTAAGTCACCACACAGACAAGCCGTAATGAGTTGCTGCAAGTCACACGGTCCATGGCAGAGAGCTGGAAATAGCTTTTCAGAGTCCTGACCTCCCAGTGCAGCTCACTTAACAACACAGTCGTCCCACCTCTCAATCCAGGCCGGCTGACCAGGGGATGGGAGGGAACCTGGGGAGCAACTGCCTCAGGGCCTGGCAATTCAAAAGGGCCCAGGGCTCCCGGCCACTACTTCTGTGGCAGTGGCAGGAGACCTGAGCCCTTTAAATTGCCTCAGGAGGAGGGATGCCTGGGAGGTGGGGCTGTGGCAGGTTGTGGGTGGTGCTAAGGGCTGGCTGGGCCCAGCCCTGCCCTTCCTCCTGACACCTCGCCCTCACCCCACCCCCACACCTTTCCTAGGGGCCAGGCAAGACTTCAGCCCTCCTGTCTCAGCCTGAACCCATCGGAAGGGCAGAAGCAGAGACAGTAAGATCTAGGCATTGGAAGTTAACAAGGAACAGTGAAGACGCAGATAAAGAGACTCGTACACTTTAACGCCAGAAGGGACCATCATGAGCATCAACTCTGACTTCCTGCACACTGCAGGTCAAAGAACTTCATCCAGCCACTCCTGTAACAGACATTAATAAGCCCCCACTTACTGCTAATCTGAGCAGGAGACAGGAAAGAGGAGTAATAAGAGAGCTGAAATACGGAGCTACACTTAATATCATACCATAAATTACTCGAGCAAATAATTTGCTCCCTTGGAGAATGTTATAATGCTTTATTTTATATTTTCAGTAACAGAAATTGTTGGATACAATTTCCAAGGGACACAATTTTAAAACACATTGCAGTTACGGTATTAAAATCATAATAGTGCGTTTTTTTGCTGTTCTAATCCATTCCAGTGCCCTTCCTGCTCAAGGCAGGGAATGCCTCCCAGGATAATAAATTATTTTGAATTAATGTGCAGTTTTATTTGAAAAAGCTGAATAATTTAACACTAAATTTCAATCAATGCACATCAGTTATGCCAGATGATCTATGTTCTGAGCTTAAGCCCCTATACCGTCAGAAGCAGAATGGCAATAAAGTTCATCACTAATCTGGGAGCTGTGGCATTTGGCTATTTAAAATGTATATTTATCATCATTTTGGATAATGAACAAGTAAGTTGTATATGGTTCATTGTTCAGAATAGTCACCACTGGGGCCTGGGAGATGCAGGAGGAAAATCTGGGCATGAGTGAATAGATATGCAAGATCTGAAGGAACTAAGGCCTAAATACAAACTCAGGAAAAAAAAAACAACCTTTCCTATCAGGAGGATCTCTGCACACAAAGTCTCTACACCCAAGGAAATTACTAAAAACCCAAACCTGCACAAGCAAAAGTCCTGTCAAAATGATGCAGGGAATGCATACATAAATGCTGCCTACATAAATGCTGCCAAAAATCAATCCGCAGTTCTCATTCCTTCCATGATTTGAGGAGCAAGAGTGCACTTAACCACAGCACCCGGACAGTGCATTGTCTCCAGCAATTCATTTAGGTTTAAGTAGGATACTCTTGAGAGAAAGCACCCAACTTGCGTCTAGCATCAGAACTCTTTTGCACTATCTTTCCTATGTCTCCTGGACCTTATCTTTCTATGTTGGGGTGCCTGTGAGCCTAAGTAACTTTAATCTCTCTGTTCTTTGCTGTCCTGCTTGTCTGTATCAGCATTGTCTTCTCTTATCTGCTTCAACAGTTTGCTTGCCCAGTTCTTATCCCACAAGGTAAAATGTTTTCCTTTGATAGCAGATCTTCCCTGCTACAAGATAACCAATGGCAGCAGCCAGGTTTTCCCCTCCTCTCAGGGCAAGATTGAGATCTAGAAATGGAAGTTTACTTGTTTCCTAGAGAATCTGAAATTCTCTCTATTGTGCCATCCTACAAAGTCTTAGTAAAGATATTGCCGTGGTGCTCTCTGTTCTATGAATTCAGTTAACTTTTCTCCATTAAAAATGGTTATCCCTCTGAAGAGTATTTTCAGTCCTTGTGCCAGAGCCTTTATTTAAAATCCCACCACCTCTGAGCTTTCCCAACCTGGCTGGAAAGCTGAACACCTGCAGGTTCTTGGCATGCACTTCATTTTCAAGCTTCTCTTCATTTCTCTGCCAAGCAAAAGCTTTTGATCGTGCACTGGTTAAAGGATTTAAATTTGTGGTCTAACTCCTCTCCAGGAGCCGTTCGTTCCAGCTTCTGCTTTCTCCATTCAATTTCATGGTCTCCAAACCTTCTCTTACATAACAGGCTAACCTGTGCCCGCCGTGTGCTGTGTAGCCTCGAGCAGGGCATTCCACCAAGACACTCAGGTTGTTCAAATCAGTGTAGGATTTGAGCAGCTCAGTCATTAAGAAATTTTATCTGGAATACCTATATGGCTAGGAAGTGTTAGCCTCATTTTACTGAACCACAGAAGGGTTAAATGACTTGCCCAAGTTCACATGGGATGCTAGTAGCTGAGCCAGGTATCACCCTGAACACGAGTCCAGGGCCCTATCTTCTGACTAGACCATTCTTCTTATCAGCAAGTATTATGCCTCTAGCAGAGGAAAGAAGAGTGTTGTAACCTACAGAGTGAGAGAGCTGCATGGGCTGATGATGGTAGGTTGGTTCTGCCCTTCTCCTCGTAGCTGCAATTTTAATCCCCCTGGGCACATGGAGGGAGCAGTCCCTGCTTTTCCTGGAACTTGGGGTAGCAGAAAGGAAGTTCCTCCTACAACTTCGTCCTCCGTGCAAAGGCCAGGAACTATCTGTGCCCCTATATTTAATGCCTTTAGGTTTTCTATATTAGGCAGGTGAGTTGATTGCAGATACACAGTTCTAGCGACAGCAATTGTATAGCTAGAATTGACTTATCTGCAATCAGCTTACATGGAGATGTTCACTTAGGAAGGTTGATGGGAGAGTTTTTCCCATGGATCTCCCTTACAGGTTGCAATAGCTGACCCCGAGAGGTTGATTTCATGCATCTCCACCAGGTGAACCCCAGAAGATTGACCCTGAGCAGGGGGGTGGGGGAAGAGTAGGAGAGGCAGGATCAAGAGTTATGAGCTTGATGCAGAAATTAGGTGAGGTTCTCTGGTCTGCGTTCTGCTGAAGGTCAGGTGAGGTGATCATAATGGTCCCTTTTAACATCTGTTAATGTTGCAGTTCCAGTTCTGGCCCATCCCTTGCTTTTGAGGCATGTTTTCTGGATATTAATTATTTCATTTATGCCTCCTTGAATTGTGTTCACAGGAGGTCTGAACTGAGTTTGGCATAACTGCTGTGTCCTGCCATTACGTTACAGGGCTCAGGAGAAGCAAGCACACAGAGATTCTATTTTAATGCAGCCATGAAGTAGGACAGAATTGGGTGGGTGTGGGACACTTATTTCTGCATTTCCTGGCTCTTGCACAATTAAAACCTCCAACTAAACAGGGCATTAGTTTATATTTGGTGTGAACACGCTATTAGTTATGCAGAACCTCAACACATTTATTTCCATTTCTCATATCATGCACCAATCGGCATTCCAGGTGCCTTAGCAAAAAAATTCAAAATCCTGTCAAATTAAGGATAAAAATAGCACAGTTTTCTTATCACAACACCAGAGAACAGCTTGTGAAAGCTGAAGATGATGTAGGTACAAAGAGGTTTCCCCTAAAGCAGCAGTTTTCAATATGTGGTCTGCTTATCACTCCGGAGTGGGGGAAATCCACAGAATATGCCTCAGATTTCCAAAGAGGTCTGCACCTCCATTTGAAAGCTTTAGGACCCCACAAGTGAGCAAAGCTACTGCCCTGGAGCCATGTACATTTACATTATTTCTTAACAGATGTTCAAATAAACTAATTGTCTCAACAGTCCTGTGTGGCAGCTCTTATGCATAATATCACCACCACCTTGGGAAACGGAGTTAGTCAATTGACTTGTGAAGGGCCATGCAATAAAACGGTGCTACAACCATCCTGTGATCACTGTGCTGGAACACAGCGCCTCTCCTTGACATCCATCTGCAGCACTAAAGGTACAAAGCAGTGGCAGTAGCAAGTATGATTAAATGGGTTTAGTTAAGTGAGGTTTGCCTGCTTTTCCTGAACATGAGGTTTCCCCCAAAGAACACAACATCTAAACAGCTAGTAGGTTTTTTAAAAAATCAAAACCATGGTACAACACCCATGAAAAAACTCTTCCCCCACAAACTGGTGTCTTTCTAGGCCCTACATGACTTGAAGGGAGAAGGGTGTCACATTTTACTTAATTGCCTTAAAATCTTTTCAGAAATCTTTAGCCATATTGTACTTTACACAGAGTGTTATAGGTTGAACCTCTCTCATCCAGAGCCCTCGGGATGGGAGAATTTGCTGGCCAACAGGAGGTCAATATTGTTTAGTACATTACTAATGCTTCCACTGTTCACTGGGCTCTTAGACGACATTTAGGGGTAGATTACAGCTAAATAACAGCAGAGAACACTGAGAGCCAGGACTGGCAGCTGTAAACAAACTTTATGGGACCACAGAAACTTTGCCACGTCCATGATAAGTGGTCATCTGGCTAACTGAAATCATGCCAGATTATGGAGTTTGCTGGATGGTGGTGTTTCGGATTGGAGAGGTTCCATGTGTACTAAATCTGCACAGATTTTAAAACTTGGAGAAAACAACTAATGGCTAAACTAAGGTAAATGATATTGGCACAAACCAGCTTCCACTGGACAAATCAAAGGTGGCAGGATCAGGCCCTTGGCGTGGCAACCTGTTGATATTTTACAGCAGCACAGAATGATTATTTATATTCCCCTGGACAAGGGAATAGACCGCATACGATTTCAGAGCCCGAGTGCAGTGCCTTGTGCAACCCCAGAGGCACTGGGACCACTGGCAAGGGAACACGAAATCTCTGCTCTACAGCCTCGGCTAAGAGTCAGATGGCTTTTAGCTCATGTGGTAGAGCTTTAGCCCTTAAGGTTGCAGGTTCATTCCCTCCTGCTGATGAGCTGGGTCTGTCAGCCATGTAAGGAAAGCACTCTCCTTCTCCAGCTTAACTGCATTCTCTAGAGCTCATCACATCACAAGAGATCCACACGTTTAAAAGACAGGCCAAGTAGCTAAAGACCACTAGTGGACTTCTGGAGGAAGATTCTAAGAGGGGCTCCACCCTGTCTAAGAGCTACCTGAACTGCATACCTCCCCTGACCTGAATGCATCTGTATCAGAGCCAGCTCTGGCACTGGGCAACATTGAAAAAGCATGTGGTGCCCCGTGCCTGGAGCATCTTCTTGGTGGCCAAAGCAGTGGCAATGGAGTACATTTCCTTGGTAAGGCCATGGGTCAGGAAAGCACTTAAGCAAACACTTAAATCCAGTGCTGTTCAGTGAGGCACTGTAAGCATAGGCTTACCTCCACTGGCTTCAGTGGGACTTAGGGTGCGTCTTCACTACCTGGAAGGTCAACCCAGTCAGGCCTATATGCCTCAATCTCGTGAGGAGTAAGGAAATTCAATGGAGAGTATCTCCTGTTGACCTCCCTCAGTGAGGACAGGCAGGTAAGTCGATCGTAGATAAGTCGATTCCAGTGACAAAATTACCGTAGCTGGAATTGCTTGTCTACAATAGACCTGACCTTAAGCACATATGTAAGAGCTTTGTCTAGGAAGCTAGGAAGAAGATGGGCGAGGTGAGTGTGTGTGGAAGCTCCTGTGAAGTGGAGCCCTATGGTAGGTCAGTGAAACTGAGTGAGCTGATACCAGCTCCGTGGTTCACATGCTTCCTCTGATAGAAGGACCCCAAAGGTCTGCTACTCAAACTAAGCATGGGGAACCACAGCTGGACACATCCCTCATCCCCACTAGCAATAGATCATTGGTCCTCTGGCGGTGGGGTGCAACTGGCAGGTAGGTGGGGAGGGCAGGACAACCTTGGTTATGAAAAAAAAAACAGCAGGCAAAATTGCACTAGTGGAAATTCTTCTCTACAGCAGCTTGTTTTCCCCACCACCTACCCCTCCACCACAAGCTCCCCTCTCCAGTGCGTGTCCTGTGTGTGCACACTGCTCCCGGGGAAGCAGCTGAGGCACTGCAGCCCTGAGGTTGAACCTCCTCTCAGAGCAGAGTGGGGCGGGGATGAAACAGCCAGAACTGCAGAGCACCCACCTGCAACAAGATAGAGCTCCTGAGTGCAGCCGCCTGTGAGGCGGAGCTGACAGCAATGAGTCTGGCATTTTGGGGTCTGAGTGGAGAAGCAACACAGACTCATTTCATGATCCCCCCTGCCTCAGGTGACGTTTTCTGAGTCATGTCCATCTGTCTAGCTGAGTCTGCAGCCCAGAAATCCAGGATCGAGTATTGAAAGCAAAATCTTTATTTAGAGCAATAAAATTACCAAATGTTTGGCCATGACAATAGGGTACTGGATGGCTTTGGAAGAATATTTAACAGAAGACCATTGTGTTCCCATTCCCAAAAGCACCTCGAGCATTCATAATAGTTTATTGCTTCAGAGGCAAAAATGTACTTGTATTGTCAGTGCTGATTGAGAGCTAGCAAGTACACAAACACATGCACACCTTTAGGTGCCTTCCTAAAATGTAACATCTGGAGAGGGATTTTTCCTCCCCTTTTTCTAAAAGAGAATTGCTAGCGTGATATTCCCTCTGTATTTTTATAGTTACATATTGATACATGAAGACTAATCTGACCGTTTGCCCCCAGAATAGAATCCTGCAGCAGTTTGTTCCACAGAGGAATTATTCATCGCGTGAAGTAGTAACTCCTTGGAGCTGTTTTAATGATCTGCTGTGAAATTCAGCAGTTCCCATTTTTTCCATTGCACATACTACCAGCTTCGCTTTGGAAAAATTAGAGAAGAGTAATCCTGAAGATGCCGGAGTGAAGGCAACATGATTCTTGTAAATTACTCTGATGTTAGTAGATCAGCCGATTTACTGGACAAGGCCGCTATAGTTTTACTATTTTATTGCGATTGCACGAGGATGCCCAGTTGTGGGACAGGACCATTGTGCTAGTGGCATACGAACCCAGAAAAAAGTCTGCCTTGAGCTGCCAATATGTACCCTGTGGGGCTCGTACGCTGTCCTCTGAAAAAGGGTTACGTAGAACTAATCGTATGGGCATGTGTTATACTTATCAAGGCAGAGAGCTTGTATTATATTACTGCATTATTTTTAACTAAAACATTTCATAACAGAGCAATGGGACGGGCTATCAGAAGCTGCTCCCTCTCCCCGCCACTTCCCCAGACTGCAGTCTAAGGTCTCAAATTCTGAACTACAGAAGCCTGACTTCAGTCCATGTAGCCACACCACACAACTGGGGAACGCCACAACGGCTGCTCCCTTCAGGTGAAAGGTTGGTATTGAGTTGTGGGCAGTTCCTGGGCTCAGGTCAACTCTCAGTTAGGAGGTTGCCTCAGAAAACGCTTGGTGTTCATACACAGCCCAACCCAGTGAGGTACAGGTTCAGAGCTCCAAGGCACGAGTGCAATGCAAATAACTTAAGAAGCAGATTAAGTCACGAGCAAGAGAAAAAGTGGCATTGCCTAGAGGACCCCTGTCTAATAAGGATCCTGTCCATCTTTTTTTTTTTTAATTTAAATATCTTATTCAGTTCTGTAAATTATGCTGATCACTTACCAGACTAAGAGAATATAATATAAAAAGCAGCGGTAAGCAACCTGTGGCCACCAAGGGTGATTGTGTTCTGACTGTTTGCCTATGATGATGATGAACTGAAAAGCCTGCTCCCAGCGGAGCGGCGTGCTTCAGCTTCAGGGAAATGGAAGCGTTCAAACCAGCCTCATTGCTCCAGCCGTCGCTGTTTCCCCATCTGCCTCCCCCTCCAGCCCTTTCTCTCTTGTGGCTGTTCACCTGCAGGCCACCTGCTGCATTGACAGGGAGAGGAGCTCTCTCAGCTTTCTCCCTTGCTTCTCTACCCTGAGGAGAGCCAGATTAGAGCTTCACTGGCTGTGCCCGAGCTTCAGCAACTGCTAAGGGATTGATTGCAAGCCTTCTGACCTTTTAAAAGGTGTTTGCCCCTCAGGCTGCATGACAGCATTAGCCATTGTTTATTCTGGAGAAGCCACCCTTCCTTTTTAAACAGCACCCTGCCATGAAAATAAATAAATAAATAAATAAAAAAAAGCTGTGGGTGGCATCAAAGGAAGCCTTGAATTGCTAGCTAGGATTTGACCTCCACTTTATGGTGCAGAGAGCAGAGTGGCTGGCCAGAAGTTCCACCACAGTACGGATGATTCCTGTAGTCATAGAGGTCTTCCCTGTTTTGCTCCCAGCTCTGTGCCATTGGCAGCTGGTGTTAGAAGGACCATTTGACAAATTAAAAGGTATACTCTGGAGTGACCTTCTGTCTCTGGATCACTCCTTTTGGAGCAGAATGATCAGGTGCATTCACCTTATAGCAGAAGACAGCCTGTGAGATGCCAGATTGCACACAGCTTTCACTGCAGCAAAGGCTGCAAAGGACGATTTTTTTGGAACATTCGTCACTGACCCCATGCTCACTCTATTCTTTGACAACTTCTTGTCTCCTGGATTTTCTACCCTGATGCTTCCATGCTAATGTTAGTACAGACCCACACAGTCACCTTAGTAGATCAGAATAAGCATTTCCTTCTACTTCTGTTAAAAACCAGACAAAGCGCATGGGTCTCTCTTTGATCTGCTTATACTTCTGCTTATTTCACAGCCTCTTAAAGCAGATAGTTTGTAGCCAGCATACCTGATCTGACAAAAATAATCTTCAAAGGTGTGAGGGGAAAACATGGTTATAAAAAGAGGAAAAGGTGTAACACAATCCTGTCATTATACTTACCTACACAGGGTTGTCTACACAATCCTGTCCCTATATTGACCCACACACTTCTAGCTTCCATCCTGCACACATAAAGAGATCCACTGTTTGCAGTCAAGCCCTTAGGTACAATCGCATTTGCTCTGATCCGACTGACAAAGACCAAAAACTACATGATCTTTACCAAATATTCATAAACCTGAATTACCCACCAGGGCTGCGTCTACACGTGCACGCTACTTCGAAGTAGCGGCAGTAACTTCGAAATAGCGCCCGTCACGTCTACACGTGTTGGGCGCTATTTCGAAGTTGAAATCGACGTTAGGCGGCGAGACGTCGAAGTCGCTAACCCCATGAGCGGATGGGAATAGCGCCCTACTTCGACGTTCAACATCGAAGTAGGGACGTGTAGACGATCCGCGTCCCGCAACATCGAAATAGCGGGGTCCTCCATGGCGGCCATCAGCTGGGGGGTTGAGAGATACTCTCTCTCCAGCCCTTGCGGGGCTCTGTGGTCACCGTGGGCAGCAGCCCTTAGCCCAGGGCTTCTGGCTGCTGCTGCTGCAGCTGGGGGTCCGTGCTGCATATACAGGGTCTGCAACTAGTTGTTGGCTCTGTGTATCTTGCACTGTTTAATGAAAGTGTGTCTGGGAGGGGCCCTTTAAGGGAGCGACTTGCTGTTGAGTCCGCCCCGTGACCCTGTCTGCAGCTGTGCCTGGCTCCCTTATTTCGATGTGTGCTACTTTGGCGTGTAGACGTTCCCTCGCTGTGCCTATTTCGATGTTGGGCTGAGCAACGTCGAAGTTGAACATCGACGTTGCCAGCCCTGGAGGACGTGTAGACATTATTCATCGAAATAGCCTATTTCGATGTCGCAACATCGAAATAAGCTATTTCGAAGTTGGGTGCACGTGTAGACGTAGCCCAGGAGAAATGAAAAATAAATAGATAGGGCCAGATGAATACCCAGAGACCAGGCACTCCAAGACAGGCCCAAAAAAGCCAAGAACAGAACACCACTGGTCACCACCTACAGCCCCCCAACTCAAACCACTGCAACGCATTATTAAAGACCTACAACCGATCCTTGATCAGGATCCTTGATCACACTCCAGAAGGCCCTAGGTGACAGGCCTGTTCTCTCCTACAGACAACCCCCCAACCTTATGAGGATTCTCACCAACAGCCACGGTCAATACCACAGGAACACCAGTCCCAGAACTTTTCCTTGCAACAAAGCCCACTGCCAGCTTTGTCCACATATCTATTCTGGAGATACCATCACTGGACCTAACCAGGTTATTCACAGAATCACGGGCACATTCTCATGTTCCTCAATTAATATCATATATGCCATCATGTGCCAACAATGCCCAGATGCTTTGTATATTGGACAGACTTCAAAGTCTCTTAGACAAAGAGTTAATGGGCACAAAACCGACATAAAAACACTCCTGATCCACAAACCGGCCAGCCAGCATTTAATGGAGTGGGCCATTCTGTTAATGACTTAACAGTTTGCGTCTTACTGAAGAGGAATTTTCACAACACTCTTGAAAGAGAGGCTGCTGAACTCTCTTTTATATTCAGATTCCACACATTAACATGTGGTTTGAACTGGGATGGGAATTTTCTGGGTCATTATAGGGGCTTGTTTGCATACTTGGCTTCATCTAATTTTTGACACCCCACCCCCTCCCGTCCCCGTCTGCCCCTCCACTCTCTGATTTGCTCACCTTGATAATTTTTTTCTGATTTGTCAGCCTTGATTACTGTTTTTGGTTCTCTGTGCCTTAAATATTGAGTCTGTTCTGGTCTGGCTGTGGTCTGAAGAAGTGGGTCTGTCCCATGAAAGCTCACCTAATAAAGTATTTTGTTAGTCTTTAAAGCGCTACTTGACCGCTTTTTTGTTTTAATCCTGTCAATAGTTATCTATCATGGTTTGCTGCACAAATACTTTAAAAGTACCTGATTTTCCCTTTCTGCCGTATGCTAGAGATGGTTTCTGGCTAGTGACATGAGAACATGAAATACTAAAATTTCAACCAGAAGTGTCAGTGCAGGCCCATGTGCGGGACTTTCTGGGCACGTGTGTGTGCTTTTGTGTAAATGTGGATGCTCCCACAATGGGCCCTGCCCTTCTCCTTCCACCCCAGCTCTCTGGCTGGCCCTGACCCCACACTGTTCCTCCAGCCGCCCCAGTTTGGCCTCCCCACCCCACTCTACCCCCAATAGGCCCAAAGTTCCTCTCACCCCACTTGGACCAAAGCACCCTCCTCCCACCCCATCCCTGCTCAGACTGACATTCCCCCCTCACATGGGCCAACATCCCTCCTCAGACTGAACACAGCCCCCTGCTTGGCCTGAACATGCACCCCTCAGCCCAAGCACCCCACCCTTCCCTCCACTCAGCCGGAAGATTCCCCCCACTCAACCTGAACACGCTCCCCCTCCACTCTGTGCCCCACCTACCTCTGCTCAGCCCGGGGGGTGGGGGTGGGTTACCTGGGACAAGAGGCAGGTGACAGCAGCAGCCGGGGATGGCCTCCCCCCATCCCCAGCACTCACCACTTGGCCTCCCAGCCTGCTGAGCCCTGCTTCTCCACAGGTGGCTGGCAGCCTCCAGCTGCCCTCAGAGAAGTGGGGCTCAGTGGGCCCAGAGGCAGCGGCAGAACACCAGGTGGTGAGCGCAGAGGGGTGGGGAGAGGGCGGCGATCCCCTGTGGCTGCCATTGTCCTCACCTGCCTGCTCCCTGTCCCAGGTAATCCCTGGCCAGGCTTGTCAGGGTGAGGATGGAGCAGGGAAAGGGCTGGGCAGGGTGGTCCGTCCAAACGCACCGCTCACTCTGCCTCCCACCCAGGGGAACAGACCTGCGCTTTGCTACCCTAAGGGTCACGAATCTGGTGCTCGTGGCATAGCTGGGACAAAAGAGCCACCCTAATAATTCAGCAAGCTGACGTGGCAATTGCTGTTCAGGAATGGAGACTGGAGCCTCCATCAGTCACAAAAGAAAGGGAGGTTCCCGTTGGTTTATGATGGAGGTCAGGGAAAGGCCAGAGTGAGGAAGTTTGTGTTGCAGCAATTTGTACCTTATCTTGTTTATAGATGTAAACAGAAGGTTTGAATTTCCGTTACCGAAGCCTTCTACACATACAAAGAGTTCAGTGTGGAGGGAAGCGGAGGAAGATAGGTAGCTCGTATCTATTCGTAAGCATATATTGAGAAGCAGTGTGAAAAGATGTCTCATTTTCTTTGCAGTACCTCAAAGCATTCAAACTGCATTGTGGTGAATCAAAAAGTAATCTCTCCTTTGCCTGCTATACTCAGTCTGAGATCTCAGTAGTTCTCCAGGCAGGGTGTAACTCCTAGCTTTCTAAGGGCTTGATTCAAAGCCCACTGAGTCCTTCTGTTATGTTCAGTGAGCTTTATCTCAGGCTGTAATTCCCACATAGTTAACAGCCTAATGTCACCACACAAACTCTTTGCAAGCTTTCAACACTGGCACATGTACATCCTGCAAAATCATTGCCAACATCTTTGACTGCATCAATCCCATGCCAAGTCAATACTACGTGTCCAAACTGTGTATCAGGGCCTCTCAAGAGGAGAATTTGGTCCACTGAGTCAGCATAGCAAAATGTTAATCTTCCTCACCACACAGTCATGGACCATTCAGAGCAAAGAACATTGTTCAGGACTCCCAGAGATCTGTTAATATGATGAGCTCTTTGAGGAATCTGACCACTTATTTTGGTGTCTGGTGAGTTCTGGAAATCCTGGTTGGAATTGTGGCTACTTCATTCTTTTGAAAATCTGGCTGCAGGAATAGACCACTTCACATAACAGGATAATGGGATAAAATACCAACTTCAGAAACCATTCCAAAGAGAACCTACAGCTTGTTGTAAAAGGGAACAAGAGTAAGAAATACAGAGAGGCTACATCTCCACGAGAGGCTTTTCCCAGCAAAACTGGGATTTTGTCAGGAAAAACTGTGGGATGTCTACATGCAAAATGCACTTTGTTGACAAAACCCAGCACTTCTACTGGCAGCGCTATACCTCTCCCCATTCAGGTATCATGCCTCTCTTGACAGTGATCTGTCAACAAAATAGCTGTGTAGATGCTCTGGGGCCCTTTTGTCGACAGACAGGGCTTCCGATTCACCCTGCAGCCCTGTTTGCAGAGCTTCTGCTTAGCCACTCTGTTGAGGTCTGCTCCCTGGCAACAGAGCGGATTGCTCTTTCAAGCTGCTTTTGTGTGTAGATGCGATCTGCCAACAGACATTGGGAAATCCCTTCCAACAGTCACTTTTTCGACACATTCGTGGAAGGTTTACTTGTAAAATCCCAGTGCGTTAAAGTAATACATTGCTTTTCTCAAAATTAGAAAGCAGATTACAAAATGCTGTTCAAACATTGTTGGGGTAATTTTCATGAGCATACAGTTGCTGTTTTAAGGACTTCACCTGTTTGCATCTTTTCATAGGATTAAAACTAGTGAGACTGAAAACTACGCTACTTACCTCTTCTGGAAATCAAGACATCACACATGAGACATTGAGGAACAACAAGTTAAAAAAATGTGGTAAATTGCAGTTTGTCTGCCATGGAGTTCTAGATGAGTTGTTAACACGTAAGTGAACTCCAGTTCACAAGACAAACTGGCAGAAATGTAGCACTTTAAAGACTAACAAAATGATTTTTTCGGCGATGAGCTTTCGAGGGACAGACCCACTTCATCAGATCAATCTCATTTCCAATACAGACTGACAATTTATAAGTACAGAGGACCAAAGAAAAAATTCCAATTAAAAACTGACAAATAAATACATAGGAGGAGGATGAGGGGTGGGGGGATATTAATTGTCCTGCCTGAAATAATTATAAGCCTCAAAACAAGGGAAGCAGTCCTTGTAATGCATGAGGTAATTGATGACAATAACTGATGTCATACACCCCATCCTACGTATTTATTTGCCAGTTTTTAATTGCAGTTGTTTTTGGTCCTCTGTATTTATAAATGTCAGTCTGTATTGGAAATGAGATTGATGTGATGAAGCGGGTCTGTCCCATGAAAGCTCATCACCAAATAAGTCATTTTGTTACACTTTAAAGAGCTACATTTCTTCTGTTTTGTTTTGTGGGGGTACAGACTAACATGGCTACCTCTCTGTTTCCATTTCAGAGCTACTCCTTGTGGCAACTGTACTTGACACATCATTTTGAGTGTACTACGTCAAACCCATCCTGTGTATAGTCAAATAAGTTAGCAGAAATCTGTTCAAACAGCAGAAAGCCTGATGGATTTGTTGGATCTGTCCTTAGTATGGGTTTACAACCACAGAATACCTCACAATATCATATTGGGCTCACCAGCTTGGAGAATTATGGGCAGAACAATGATGATTGAACATAATCTCTGATAAGATTGTTGCTCCAAAAGCAGTTATCCTCCAAGTGGCTGTGAGAGGTCAATGGAAAAAAGTAAATGCAAGAAAACTAGGAGAAAGATGCTATGGGAAGAATACCATATGGTTACTTCCTTGGCAAGCTGCAGGGAGAAGGTGAGATTTCAACCCTGTGGTGGTAGTTTGCCAGAGTAACAGGTATGGTGTATGACAATCATCTCCTAGGAGCAGTACTGCACAAATAATTGAAGGCATCTAAGCAAACCTAAGGGGTATGTTTACACTTGTTGTAGCAGTCAATCACCAGGAGTTGATTTAGCAGGTCTAGTGAAGACCCACTAAATCAACCACAGATCGCTCTCCTGTTGACTCTGATACTCCACTGGAACAAGAAGCATAAGGTAAGTTGACAGGAGAGTTTCTCCCATTGACACAGTGCCATGCAGATACCACAATAAGTTGACCTAAGTGACGTTGATTCTAGTTATGTGAATTTGAGCTTATGCTTCTTATTGACTTAACTTACATTAGCCACAGAGAGGTATCTGTGTTAGTCTGTATTCTAACAAAACAAACTAGCAGTCAAGTAGTGCTTTAAAGACGGACAAAATAATTTATTAGGTGATAAGATTTTGTGGGACAGACCCGTGTCTTCAGATTTGAATCCTGCACATAAATACATGGGTCTGTCCCACGAAAGCTCGTCACCTAATAAATAATTTTGTTAGTCTTTAAACTGCTGCATGACTGCTGTTTTGTTTTGTCACATAATGTTCATGATAGATGTGGAAACCTTCTTTTTCATGATGCTATTTTGAATCAAGGTTTTCAGCCCTGTTCTGAGCATGCAGGAGTTTCAGATAATACTAATCAAAACAAATCAATCAAAAACAGTATTTGGGCATGGCAGTTTAAAGTTTGCTCATCCCAATTTAAACCCACCACTCTCCTCTCTGTCTGTTTCCAACCTTTCAGAAATTCTCTGCTTGATCAGTTTGACAAGCCCTCCTATGCAAACTACAGAAAGAAGCTTAGATACTAAGAACCACGCATGTGTACTTGAAGGATTATTTCCTTTTGCCTAAAGGCTTTTGGAAGGTGTTTATCTGTGGCTCATTTGCCCCATGCAGAGACAGAATGACATCATACTTTTAAAGGCTGCTTAAATTGGTCTACTCATATTTCACTGTGTGATTAAAAACTGAAGAATCCCATTAAGTGGGGTTAAAATGTTTAATATAGTAATCTGATTTTTTAAACTATTCCCCCACCCTGTGGTTGTAGATACTAATTGGCCATATTTGATTACACTGATGGCCAAAAGGCTATTGAAACATTAAGTCAGAGGCAGGAGAGGTAATATTTTCCAGAATTTAAAAAATTCAAATATATTTGAAGTCAAGCCATAGTGTTATCTGAATAGCTATTAATCAGAAAAAAAAAAACCCTCACTGAACAGAGTGTTCCTCTCTGTAATGGGTTTATTAGAGAAAAAAAAGGAGCCATGTGTGTTTTGGATGCAGACTATAGGGAGGATAAGCATGAGATCAGCTCCAAAACGAATTGAGAGGTTTCCTGGCAACTTTGTATAGGGCAAAGTATGTGGTTTGTGTTGTTTAACAGTCCACAGTATTGCAGGAATCCCAGATAACGTGCATAGTGATCTCTTTAAAAGGGTGGAGGAAAAGAGAGCTGGGATCAGTTAATGAAAAGGAGTTGGAAGAGGACTGAGAGGCAGGATAGAGGACTCAGTTTCCTCCTCCAGTTGTATTTATTAGGGGTACTGGACTGGCATTATGCATCACTTGTGAATACGTGCATATTTACAGGAATTATATTTTAATTGGTCTCTGATTGCTGGGTTAGCTCCCTCTGCCTCCTCACTTCAATAGTGGCGGGAGTCCTGCTGACCTGTACTGCCAGAGAAGCCTTGAAAACTGGAACAGAGAAGCAGCCCAAATCCAAACACTGGCTACAGTAGACTTATTTATAAATCATTTAGAAGAACAGCATGAACTGTAGAAGCAGGGAAGTTTCTTGCTTTCTTTCTTTCCCTTCCTAAGTTTTGCTGCCTCGGTGTGCAGAGTGTAACACAGCAAATCTAAACACACCAGCAGGCCTTGTATTATAAAAGAGTAAAATCCAAATACTGGCCACAATTCAGCCAAGAACTTGCATCTGCTGAGATTCCCTTGTATTCAATGCATTAGGCCTTTGCTGTCTGGGGCCATTCTCCATCAGAACTCATCAGCTGCAATTGAGGTTTTAGAACCCAATGCCACAAAGATTCATGACTATCCCCTCCTGATACTAGTCGCCCCATGATGCCACCAGAACTAAGATGACCAGATAGGTGGCACACACACACACAATCCCAAACACACAATCCCACACACCTCTCACGTGGGGATTGGGTGACTGCCTGGCCTGACCTGACCCAACTGACCCTCCCTGCCCAGTGCTCTCCACCCTCCATGCTTGGCTGGGCCCAGGGATGAACCCACTTCTTCTGGTACCTGCTACCACATCTTCTCAAGGCAACACGTGTGGTGGGCGGGGCGGGGGCACACAGGGTCACTGGCCTTCCTGCCCAGATTTCTGTCTGGGTTCGCACCCAGACTCTGGCAAGCAGCAGTTTTCAGCACGGTGCAGGAGGGAGGAGATGGGAGCTGCTTCTGGCCACAGCAGATATGGGTCGGAGTAGGGATGACCTGCCCTGTGTTTTCCAGAGGCCATCTCTTCCCTCCTGCCTCGTGGCTGGAGGCAGCTTGTCCCTTCCTGCCTGCGCAGTGCAGAAAGGCAGTTATCGCCTTCAGGCTGCTGCTGGCCACCAACATAACTCAGCCGCCTCCTGTCTCCTGGCTACAGCACAAGTAGGAAGAGTTTATTGAGCACCAGGGTTCAGGGAAGCTGACTGCAGGGGCTTCAGTGAATCCAGTCAGAGGCAGCCCAGCAGAGATAGTGTCAAGGGGACAGCGCAGCCCCACACTCCCTGGGGGCAGGATGTGGGGTGGGGGCAGCAAGTGAAGAGATAGGTCCTGCCTGGGGACCTGAAGGGCCAGGGCACAAACAGGCTAGAAATAGCTTCCTCCCCACATCGCCAGAGGCTAGCAGAGGGGTGGTGGGTGCCAGCACTGTGTGAGGCTTTGGCACATGCAGGGCTTGGCTCCCCTTGGCCAGCACCCCTGGCCAGAGGGTCGTGATCTCTCCCTGAGAGCCAGCCCAGCCAGGGGCCGTGCGGCGAGGAAGGAGCCTGCCAGCCAGGCTGTTGGTGAGCTGAATGATCCAACCAGGGGCTAACTCTCCATACAGCTCCGGAAGCAGGCCATGAGGTGCAGCAGGAGCAGGGGGTGGGACAGCATGTCAAGGGCCGATGGGTTGGCAGCGGAGATGACAAGTAACTGCCCACTGCCTGCCCACGCTCACCAGCCACCTCAGAAAGCAGCCTGTGCTGCCTGGAAGCAGGGGTGGGAGCCTGGTCTACTGGGGTAATGGACCAGCAGGGGGAGCAGCTGGCCCTGCACACTGCAGCTTTGCCCAACCACACACCTTGCACACTCATCCCCATCGTCAGCCACTGGACCCCCAACTCACCGCTGGTGGGCGTGCAGGTGGTGAGCAGGGATCTGGCCGGCAGTGGGACCCACTGGTACTGATGGGAGGGGGGAGACAGGAACTACAGCACAATTTGCCCTTTTTTAAACAAAAGTCGGGACATCTGCAGGAGGGCTTAAATACGGGAGTCCCTTTAAAAACGGGACACCCGGTCACCGACTCAGCATCAGCTGGGCACAGGCAGCTATGCAGGCTTGTGCCCATATGGTTAAATGCATAAGCATCCGTTTAGGAATAAAGCAGCAGGCCATACTTAGGAGATGGGAAACTCTATCTTGAGGAGCAATGGCTGCAAAAGATTGGGCGGTGATCAACTGGACATGAGCTCCCAACGTAACCCTGTGGCCAAAAGAGCTAATGCCCTCTTGGGGTGGATAAACAGGAGACTCTCCAGGAGGAGCAGCCAGGTAATTTTACCTCTGCATTCGGCACTGGGGCAGCCACGTGCTGGCGCCCACCATTCCAGACGGATTTTTGACAAACTGGAGAGGGCTCAAGAGAGCAGCTATGAGAATGAGTAAAAGGTTAAAAACCTTCCTCGAAGTAAGAGACTTGACGAGGTTAAGCTATTTCCCTTAGGGCACATCAATACTTACCCACCGATCGACGCGCCGGAGGTCAATCTGCAGGGTTCAATTTAGCGTGTCTGGTAGGGGATGCGCTAAATCAAATGCTGAAAGGGCTGCTGCCGACTCCGGTGCGCCTCACAGTCACAAGGGGAAAGGAAAGTTGGTGGGAGCGTTTCTCCAACCCACCTCACACTGTGGGGAGAGCCCCAAAGTTTGAATCAAGGTGCAGCGACTCCAGCTTGGCAATTAGCATGGCCCAAGTTGCATATCTTAATTCAAACTTATTCCCCGGTGTGGACTTGGCCTTAAAGGGCTAGTTAAGGATCAGCTTGATCAAAGTCTATATCTACCTACATGGGGAACAAATAGTTAATAATATAGCTAGATAAATCCAGACTGAAAATAGTGGATATACTTTTAATAGTGAATAATTAGCTATTGGAATAATTTGTCAAGGGTCATGGTGGAATGTCCATTTCTGGCTATTTTAAATCAAGATCAAACAGTTTTTTCTAAAATATCGTGTCTAGAAATTATTTTGGGGAAGGAGGATGGAGCAGATGATCTAAGGTCCCATTTCTCCTTAGAATCTATGGGTCTATGATCACATGACTCCAAGAGCAGGGGCTTTGAGAAAAGCTCCAGATGTCCTGGGTCTTGCAGTGAAATCAAGACAGGCAGGGACACTGGAGCTGGTGTTTTATCTCAGAGGTTCTATATGAAATTAGGGAGATATACAATTGCTCAGGATGTATCCCTGCTGTTCCCACAATCCCGATGTGGTCTTGGAAGCGTTAGCCGGCTTTCAACACTATGCAGGCAGGAATGGACAAGCTGCTTCCAGCCACAGGGGAGCAGAGGGTAAAGTGGGTGAATGGAAGAGATGGGCTCTGCAAAGACACAGGCAAAACAACTAATCCAGCCTTGGGGAAACCCTGAACCTTGGTCTTCCTTCTCTCCCACTTCTGCCCCAACCCCCGTGGAGCTGGAGTGGCACAGGAATGAGGTGTCTCAGTCAGGAGTCACACTAATGAGGTTTTTTGTTGTTGTTGTTCTCACTTGTGCGGACCCCAACTGATTTTTCTGTGGGACAGCAGCCCTCAACCCAAAAAAAGGTTCCCCTCCCCATGCTAGAGGATTAGGAGGATGTATTCAGGACAGCTGGCTCTGTTCCCTCAGCCATGAGGCAGAAATCTGAGCAGCAGTGATGAGATAATAGTGCAACATTAATAGTAACAGAAGCAGCACAGTCCGGAAGACAGGAACTTCTATGCCCTTTCCTAAAGGGAAACTTCCCTTCTTAGTGAAGAGAGAGAAGCAAGAAGCCTTCAAGCAGCCAGGCTGGGCCCAGATGCCCCAGGAGAGAGAACAGAAGCGAACGGAGGCAGGAGGACGACAGAAGAGACGAGAGTAAAGGGAAAGGCGACATTTCCACCTCTCGTGTTACAGCTAGCACAGAGCCCAGAGCCAGGCAGGGCCAAGGAAATCATCTAGCCTAGGCCCTACCAGTGCAGGGTTATTGCCTGGAGAGTGTTCTGGAGTGTTTTGTCCAAACCAAATGACCCCGGCGGTGGCCCTTCCATCAATCCCCTAGCCAGGATACACCCAGCCTGGTAACCTGGCTGCTAGGAAATACTTACTGAGGTTCAGCCTCTATTTTAACTTTGCTTGGATTGGTCCAATTTTTCCACGTTATACCTCCTCTTAGTCCTGCCAGGGAGACAGCGTCTAGACACATCTCTTCCCTTCTCCACCTCTTTTTCACTCCTCAAATCCCTTTGCTCCTGGGGCGGCTGCTGAGACAGAGCAGCCACTCCCTGAAGCAGGGATATCCCCAGGGTCCTGTCACAGGGTGCTCTACTCACCACTGTAATGCCTGCCTGTGGCCATGGCTGGAGCTTAGCTCTGCCAGTCTGACTCCTCTTCCCTCCCTCCAGCTCTCTCTCAGGACTTGGCTGTTCCTTCTCCGTGGCTTGACTCTCTGGCCTGGTCACTAGTTTTCCCCTTCCAGAGCAGAGTATCAAATTCTTTCTAGATCAACTATCTCAGGCAACTCTCCAACTCACTGCCTCTCAATATTGCCACTTCCCCAGGCCGGTTTCGGGAACCCGTCCTTGCACTCTTCTCTGGTATCCAGGCCAGGAACCCTACAACCAGCAGCCAGCGTCTGCACTGTCCCACTCATTGCAATTGTGCTTCCTACATTTCCTCTGACAGGATACTTCTCCATCCTCCCCCGAGAACTCCCTTTGCTCCACATCAACCTCCTTTCTACTACTAATCTCAAAGAGAACATCCACACACCACTTTCCTGCAGCCCCATTCTAGCCTCAGCTACCTGGCTTTATACAAGTACGACCTGATTCTGTCCAGGTGAGCTTCATCCTGAAATTAGTCCTCATTGCTCCCTGGCTCCTCCTCCAGGTGCAGCTCACCACTTTGCCAGCTGGAGAGGCTAACATGGACTAAAGATCCCATCACAGGGCCCATCTCTCTGCCCTGTGGACCCCTTGTGATCTCAAAGGGACTTCAGGACAGTGATGAATAGGGCTCCTGTTTATGGGGGTCTGAACTCACTTCACAGATGAGCAAACAGAGCTGCCATCTTGCTTGATTCGTTAGGCATTGAACAGGAGTTCTCCGGAGAGTAGCTTACAGCTTGCTAAAGAGCCAGGCCTCCTAATAGGGGCTACAACAAAGTCCATAGCCTCTGAAGCTCAGGTGCCGAGTGTGCGTGGGAACTGGTAACCTACATTGATGAATGGATTACCACTAAAAGAGACACTGGGATCAGCCCAAAGCCCATTGAATCAATGAGAAAACTTCTATGGAATTCCCTGGAATTTGAATCCATCCTCCCAGAGACAGCAGCTGCAGAAGTAAATGGTTTCTTAAGTGAAGGGAAAGTTAAGTTGCTACTTAGGTTGACTACATCGCTGCAAAAATATAAACTGTTTACTAATAAAGGCTTTAAAAATCGGTTCCTGTTTTTAGAAAGAAGAAAAGACTTTGTAAAATAAGGAGCCACAGTTGAATTTCTGGAAGGACCAGTGGAGGGTTTCTTAGAAAGGTAAACACATAAAAATACTCCCATTTGGTATTTAAAAATATTAATTTGCACATGAGAAGGTTTTCGGAGACTCTGTCCTTGCATTTCAAATATTTTCATGCTGGTTGGAGCTTTCAGGCATAATCCTGCTTCGGCAGAGGAGATGGACCAGGCACTTTAACCGGCCTCTCCTTACTTCTTGATTTTTGGTACACAGCAGTCTGAAAGTTTCCTCAATAAATAATTCTGCCCCTGGATAAGACATTACTGGGTAACTGTATCCAAGTGGATGCTCAGAAGAAGACTGTCCCAAAGGGTAGATGATGTGCCTGCTACTTAGAAAATGAATTCTATTCCTGTTTTGCTTCAAACTTCCTGTGTAACATCTGGTAAGTCACCCAGGCAAAGATTTTCAAAGGCTTTTGGGTGTTTGAAGATACAGATTGGCACCTAGTGGGATTCTAAAATGTCTGGGTGTTTCACTCCAACTTGTATCTGGGAAATCCCACTTGGCACCTAGCTATGTCTTTAAGCACCTACGCAGCACTGATAATCTGTCCTCCATATTCTGTGCCTCTATTTCTCCACCTGTAAGATAGGAATAGTAGTAACTCCCTTCCTCATAGGGGTTAGGGCAAGACAAATACAGTCACCATAGTGAAATGCTCAGATACCACAGTAGTATGGGTCAAATAAATACCAAAGACTACAACAGCACTTATGGGTACGACCTTCAGAATGACCACAGGTCATACACAATATTTTCCAACACACAGATCAGTATGAATGGAGCATCCTCACAACTATTGCCCTCACTTTATTAGGCATCACCATCCATGATAAATCCCTGCACACCATTTGATTACTGTTTCCGAAGGCAGTTTCTTTGGAACTTGGGCCCCTGTCATGCAAATAATCAACTTTGCACAAGTAAGTAGTCTGATGGGAGGACAAGATTGTTTGCACAGATGCAATTAAGCATGTGTATGAGAAGTATCAGGCTCCTGTAATCCATATTCTAACGACTATTAAACCAACACTCCAAATTGGTTCATGTTCCAAATTAGACAAGATAGTTTCAAGAAGCTGAAAGGGTAGCTAAATGCTAACTTTTAGACATGTGTCCACTAACAAAAGTCAACTGCTTAGAGCCAGAACAGACTAATGTCTCTGGTCCCACTGTCTAACCAGCCTGGCATCTGGCAGACACACGTGGTCTTAGCATTAGTCATCCGAAGTCAATTACAGGCACTGCTCTGACACAGAAAACATGCTCAGTTTTTGGGTTCTAGGATGATGATGAGATTGCGCTATGCCCGAAATACCTTGCAAGTACATGTTTTGTTTGTATACAAGCCTCTACTCCACTTTTTGAAATACATGTCCACAGCATTACATTTGTCAAGTGAATACCTGCTATAATGTTGCCTTTTGCACCGATTTTTTTTCTACTTAAAGTGATCATTAGGAGCGGAAGGTTCTGAAGGTTGTCTCTTGCAGCGGTTCTCAAAGTGTGGTCCGGGGACCACGGGTGGTCCTCAACAGTCTTGCGGAGAGACTTGCCATTCCCTGCCTTCCTGCAACAGGGAACCTACTCTTGTCTCCTGCCCTGCACTCGCCCCACCTTATATTGAAGTTTCATATCTACATCTTTATGCTTCAATACACTAATAGGAATTGTTTATTATTTAAGGTATTTAAAGATAAGCGAATGCATTTTGTCCTCATGGTGATTTGCTGGTGGTCTGCAGAAAGGTTTGCATTGGCCAGGTTGGGCTCTGGGCCAAAAAGTTTGAGAAACACTGGTCTATCAGGTAAAGAAAGAAAAAATTTCATGTGCCTTGCCAGAGGCAACCAGATTCTCCAGATTTACAAAGAGATGAAGGAAAAGATGGTGAAATCATCTTTGGAAGCCTCATCAAGTTGTTCAACATGTTAGCTTTGTCATCAGCAGCCAAATAAAAATGTAGAGGAAGGTATTTGAACCAAGGAAGAATGTTTCCACAATGGTCTTCTGGGAAATACCTATTTTTAGAATATCAGTAATGAAAATAGTGTAAAGCTGGAAATATGTAAACACAGACTGAAAACAAACCAGAAGAGTGTAAATAATCACAAAGGAGAAAAAAGACACACAATGAAATCTCTTTTCCTGCTAACATAAAAGTCTGCCAAATATTGTGATGTCTAAAAGTTAAGTGTATTGTGTGGAGGTCCACCACACCCCATGGACTTGAGTCCCTCGTGGTGCCAGTGGCAGAGTAATGTGGTGAAAGACCTCCCAGGAGCTGGAGGTACATCCTAAAAATTGGTCAAGGCCAGCAGGGGTTTGAGGTTCAGCAGAATCAGTGTGTTCCTTTGGCAGCCTCTACCGGTGGGGCTCTATTGAGTCACAGCCAGAACCTAAAACTGCTGTCATCTGCCAGACTCTCAGTGGAAGCAGGGCAGAAACCTAGGCCCTCAAAGGGGAGGAAAGACCGAGTGACTTTTAAAAATGGCAAGATTGGTTCAGACCAAAGGTCCATCTAACCCAGTATCCTGTCTTCCAACAGTGACCAGTGGCAGGTGCCCCAGAGAGAATGATCAGAACAGGTAATCATCAAGTGATTCCTCCCCTGTCACCTCTTCCCAGCTTCTGACAAACAGAGGCTGGGGACACTATTTCTACCCATCTCGGCTAATAGACGTTGATGCACCCATCCTCCATGGATGTATTTAGCTCTTTTCTGAACCCTGTTAAGGCCCTGATCCTTGCAACATCCTCTGGCAAGGAGTTCCACAGGTTAACTGTGCATTGCATGAAGAAATACTTCCTTTGGTTTGTTTTTTAATTTCTTTTGTTGAGCCCTGGTTGTTGTGTTATAGGAACAAGTAAATAACGTCTCCTCGTTCACTTTCTCCACAACAGTCATGATTTTAGAATCCTGTCGTGTCTCCCTTAGTTTCCTCTTTTCTAAGATGAAAAATCTGTGTCTTTTTAATCTCTCCTCATATGGCAGCTGTTCCAAACCCTTAATCACTTTTGTTGCCCCTTTCTGAACTATTTCCAGCACCAAGATATCTTTTATGAGATGAGTTGATTACATCTGTATACAGTATTCAAGGTGTGGGAATACCATTTTAGACCCACCATGCTTAGTTTTACCTGCAATTTAACTTTTTTCCTCCACAAGTGTCATGTTTACGGAAGGGCCCTAACATTCATTGTAACTGAGGATTTTATCTGTCCCCTGAACTGCAGCTGTGTTTCTCTTTGCCTCTTTTAGTTGTGTTTTAAAATAACGGGAGTAATTATTGAAAGTCAAATAGTACTTAAGCCCCTAAATCACTAAGGTACTTTTGAGAATTTTACTCCAAGTGGCTTGATCAAGTTCACACTTTAAGTGAGTGGCAAATCTATCATCATAACTCAGGAATTTGACACTAATTCAATATAGGTGACCACAAAAAAACAAACAAAAAAACCCTCTTCTCTTTTAAGACAATGCAGCTAAAGTTTTGTATCTAACTCAGGCATTGGCTGATTCTGCCTTTGCCTTTTTATTGACCACTTCATATGTCATACTTTGTAGACAGACATTGAGGCCAGCTAGTCTTTCCCTATGCTCTCAAGAAATACTTTTAAACTGATACGTTCTTTTTACTCTGTGGAGCTCCCTGTCACAGCAGCCTGTTGAGGGTAAGGGATAAGTACGCTCCAGGAAAATAAAAAATTTGGGAGAATGAGAGCTTTCTCTGGAGATGCTTTAGCTAAATTTTTTCCCAAGTGTATAAGAGGTCCAGATCCTCAAATTTAATAAACCAATCTGTTAGTGGCTAGGGGTTTAGAAAGACTCTTCCCCTCTGAAAGACTAGTCCTTAATGGGAGCTCTTGAACTTGCCGCCACTCTCACAGATGGAATACCTAGCTAGGCAGTGATCCAGTATGGTAATATGTTAGGTTCCTGTTGATAGCCTGTGTTGAGAGAGACATTAAATATAAGGGTAAAATTTCATTAAATAGCAACCCCCCTTAACTCTTACTTCCTAGACAAGACCACCAATGTTAGCACAGAAAAGAGACTGTGGGAGAACAAGAGTCCCATCACCATAGAACCGAGCTTTCAAATGAAGAACACAGCGAGAAATCCATAGACTGGCCCTTTCCTTTTCAAGTGATGTCTTTCAGGGTGTCTTCGCTGGCAATTCACTTGGCACCTGCAGGGCTGTAAGCCATGCTCGACGCTGAGCGAGTGCCTGGTGATGAAGCAGGTGGCTTGGTGACAGCTGACAGCAGCAGAGGATGTATCAATTTGTTAAACAGGCCAAAACCAAAATTGCTGTTTAAAGAAAAACTGAAAAGTGAGGCCAGATGAAAGCTGGCTTTTCCTGGCCTGACAACGTACGCAAGAACAGATCCAAAAACACTGAAGGGAGGAAGTCACTGCCAGCTTTCTGTTTGGGTACGGAATGAATGAATGAATGACTGTGGTAGTTACATGAAAGGAGATGTCGCGTGACACTGCTACACAGCTTTCCAGGCTGTTGTGATTCAACTGCCTTCGTCAAGTGAGAAGACAATACCCACCATGGCTGCCTTTCTGAAGAAGAGAGACCGAGTTGGCAAAGCTGAGAAGAGGAAAGTGAATTGGCTTCTTCCAGACTCATCAGCTTCAGCATCCTCATGGAAGCTGTCAAGACTTGTGCAATCATATAGCAAGGCCTTGAGACAGCAGAGAGCAACACAAGCAAGAAGAACACACCAAGAAATCTTTGTCTCTGTCAGTGGTTGGGGTGTGAGCAGACAGGCCTAGTAACTGGAACAGGCATTAAAGAATAAAAGCCCGGAGTCAGGAACCGGATGCCAGAGTCAGGAAGCAGAGCTGAGGGTCAGCACCTGGTTACCTAGAATGAGGCAAGGTAGGAGCAAGCCATGAGAGAATGCTTTGAGCAGCCACTGAACTGCAGGGCTTAAGAGGTTGTCTGGGGACTCTGCCAACCAACTAGGTGGTGTAGCCAAACAGATGGCTGACGGCGGGTCAGCTGTGCTCATTAGGTTGCCCAGAGACTGGCTCTGCTGCAGGCCCTGCTTCCAGAATGACTGCCCAGGCTTCTCTGCTCTGCTGTCCCAGCAGTAGCAGGTGCCTTACCTGGCTGGCAAGAACCAGACTTGCTTATTCTTTCAGAACATGAACCTCCCAGATCCTGCCTCTCTTCATTCCTCACCACCTGGGACTGCAGCCTCAACATGTTCACCAACAGCTGGCTAGGAAGGAAAAGTTTCTCTGCAAGGGAATTCAGGGCATAAAGCCTCTCTGCAGGCTCTTCAGGCATCTGTTAAATAGGACCACTGCTTTCTAGTCCACAGAGAAGCAGCCTGATCCTCCAGCAAGGCTGCCAAATCCAGAAGAACAAAAGAACCACCATACTGAATCAGACCAAAGGTCCATCTAGGCCAAAATCCTATCTTCTGACAATGCCAGATGCCCCAGAGGGAGTGGACAGAACAGGTAATCATTAAGTGATCCCTCCTGTTATCCATTTCCAACCTCTGGCAAGGACACTAGACCAATGGACCTGGGGGGCTGATCAGCTGTGATAATTCTTGTGTAATACTGGAGCTGCTAAGTATGGAGCATTCCTGAGGCCTGTCCTATATGGACTGATGTCCATGAGAAGTTTTGTTTATGGGAGGAGCACAGGGTCACAACCAGTTCTAGACAAGGTGCTGAATGCTGGTATTTGTTAATATCTACCTCCTTAATGACTTGGGCGTACACTCATTTCCCCTGATTCCTCCTCTTAACCCGTGGGATTTATCTGGTAGGTATAAAAGTTCTGTTTAACGTATTTGCTAACTGCATGTCACCATTTGTAATTGCCTCATTCCAGTCTATTTCTGGGGAGCACTCTCTTGCCTCCAGATGAAGCCCTTAAGCAATACACATGATTATTGTTCATGTATCCCACGTTCCCTGTAAGCTGAGCACTTGGGCAGCTGCCCAGGAGAAATTCAAGTGCCACCCAGCTGAACAGCAGAGCACCTGCAGCCAGTCACAGCTGGCAGCATGTGTTTCTATTGGTGGTGCACATAACAAAGTTTATTCTACCCATGGATCGAAAAAATTAGCAGGAACACTGTTAACTACCTGTTTGATCTGTTCGATCTTCCCAGACTCAGACATCAGTGGCTTTGAATTTGCCCAAAGACTCCAAACCCCATAAGTTTTATATGATTCGGGGTTGCATTGAAGAAATATCCCACATTCACAGTATAGAATGGAATAGGATACTTTGTGCAGCATTGACCTTTATATTCACAAGTCCTGAAAGCTGTATAAAGCCTAACTAACGAGCAGTGAGTTCTTACTCTCACAGCTTTATTCCCTCTATTATATCAATACAGACTCCCCTACATAATCAGTCCCCAAAAAATTACTTATATATTTTAAGCAGCACAAAATATTTCACGTGTCAAACTAAAAATTACCCAGAAAGTTTCATATGGACCATCTGTATGTGCCACTCCATTGTATACTTCCCTGAGTTCTGGGTCACAAATTCTATTCATTTCCAAGAGCTGGCTAAAATATCTTTTGGATTTAATCCTGCTGGCTGGGATACTGCATATTTGGCAGGGTAGGACTTCCTGGCTTTGCAGATGACATTTAGCAGCAGCAAGCTGAGAGTATTTAAGAGGAATACAACTTTTAAAGCAGTCTGTGGACTCTGGGATGATTTTCAAAGTCATTGCAAACACACTCAATCTATCATTTGTTGTGTGTTACTCTAAAATATGTACATTCCTAGAGAAATAGAAGTAAACCAGATTAATGCAAACAAATGAAAGTAACTGAATGCAAAATTAAGATTGGAAAATGATATTTTATGTAGTGAATAGGTACTTGGACTGAAGAGTAAACATCTCCCATTTGACTGTAAGATGCCCTCTGTTTTATGTAAGGCTAGTTTTATCTATTTGCTTTGGCAATCAATTTCAAGTCCATTTTATTTGTTTACTTTTAATTAAAACAAAACCAGTCAGGCCTTGGCCCTGTAAAGTGGTTCTGATCCTATGTGTCCAAGATGGGTCTTTGTATGGGCATGAAGATCTGCCATAAGAATGAATGCTTTGGATCCTGCTGGGAAACAGACCATATTATCTGCCACTGCTGCTCCTGAAAAGGCTGTTTAGTTGGTACAACACAACTGTGCATATACTTCTTCCTCTAAACTCTGCTTCACCTTACAAAATGGTTGCTGGTGGGTGATGCTGAGCAGCTCCTCTCAAAGGATTCCCATCATAGAGACTCCATAGTCCCCTGCTTAACACAAAGTGGACAGAAAAGCTTGTGCTCCATTTTCTACAAGGTTCATCTGTCGAACTGGGAACACAGGGTGAGAATTCTCAGAGCTGACACGTGGATCTGACTATTGGCTTTTGGTTTCAATAACATCTCACATCATTAAATTTCTTCCCCTTCTTCTTTGCTTGTGTGGGGCTTCTTGGTCATACTGCAATAAAAACGAAAATGAAATCTGGAGCAAAACACTTAGGCCTTTCCCATTGCTAAAATCCCCTATCACTGCTGCAAATGTACAGCCAAAAGTAAAACAGATTCACACCAATATGGATGCAGAGCATACTTGCCATGTACTGATCAGTTGCCCAGAGAACAGACTGCAGCTCAGGTAGTACACAGTCCCCTTCTGTTTGTGATGCCCACAATTTCTACCTACTTTGTTGTGAACAGCGAAATAACCATCTTGTCTTGCTTCCAGCTCTATGGGGAGGGTCAAAGAACGTGGGAATCCCAATAAGTCAAGAGAAGGAAGAATGTCTCATTAAGGTCAGTGTTCAGAGTGGGTGAACTTCTAAAAACTTGGCTGCTTATCTGAACTGCACTCATGTCCAAGCCTCACTATGCCACTCTGGATCTTCACAATTCCCCTCCCAAATAACAGACCTCATGACAGGCCAGTCTCCAACAATTTACTTTTACATGGTAGGATCATTTAAGGCAGATACATGTCCTCCTCCCACCCCATCTGTGGGAGTGCTCTCAGCAAGTAGCTCTGGTGTCCCCTTACATTCGTAGACTCAGAGCATCATAGGGTTGGAAGAGACCTCAGGTGGTCATCAAGTCCAATCTCATGCTCAAAGCAAGACCAATCCCAACTAAATCAACCCAGTCAGGGCTTTGTTGAGCCGAGATTTAACAATCAATAAGGATGCAGATTCCACCTCTCTAAGTAGCGCATGCCAATGTTTTACCACCCTCCTGGTGAAATAGTTTTTCTAATATCCAACCTAGACCTCTCCCACTGCAACTTGAGACCACTGCTCCTCATTCTGTCATTTGTCATCACTGAAAACAGACTCTCTCCATCTTCCTTGTTATCCTCCTTCAGGCAGCTGAAGGCTGCTATCAAATCCCACCTCACTCTTCTCTTTGTAGACTAAATAAGCCCAACTCCCGCTCATCATAAGTCATGTGCTCCAGCCCCCAAGGCATTTTTGTTGCCTCCGTTGGACTCTCTTTAATGGGTCCATATCATTTTTATAATGGAGCCCCAGAATTGGACACAGTATTCCAGATGTGGCATCACCAATGTCAAATAAAGGGGAATAATCACTTCCCTGTATCTGTGGGCAAAGGTCCTGCTAATGCGCCCCAATATACCATTAGCCTTCTTGGCTACAAGGGCACACTGTTGACACATGTCCACCTTCTCACTCTAATGCTCAGGTCCTTTTTTTGCAGAACTGCTGGTTAGCCTTTCGGTCCCCAGCCTGTAGCAGCGTTTGGGATTCTTATGTCCTAGGTGCAGAATGACCTTTCTGAGGGAGTGTAGAGTGGCGTGGGGTTGAGACAGTGGATGAACATGCCTCCCACAAAGGTACTCCTTGCTCCTGCTGAGTGATCAGGCTCTGTCGGCAGAGAAAAGCCCCATTAAACTTTCTGAGCAGCTGCAAGTAGAAACCCAGGCTCAGCTTCTGGGAAAGACAGATTACTTTTCTCCCAGTTGACTGAGGGAGAAACATAATATACCCAGCCACTTGCAAACGGCAGCTGACTCTCCTGCACATATGACACAGGTTCAGCCAATCAGAAGGCCACCATCTGACCAACCCTGTCATAAGTTCTGGATCAATAATTTGAAAGACGGCCTCTAAAACCATGAAACTATAACAAAATTGTTACTTTTTACAGGGCTAAACTCTGGTGATGTCATCTACTATGAGGGATTTCATCAGGAGGAAATATTCCCTTTTACACGAATCCTGCAACTGACAAGACTGAGGGACCTGTTGCACTCTGCAGTGTCAGCTATCTTCAAATTAAAGTTCCCTAAATTCACAGTGGCCCAGCAGACTCCAAGCTCTTTCAATGTTCTGGTAATACACCATAGAGGACTCCTGTTCTCCATTGTGTTAGTGACCTGTGAATTACAGACCATGGAGATCTTTTATTTTTATCTTTAAATAAAAAGTTAAAATACAAGCTTCAATACAATACAATATTAAAATGTTGTTAAGGGACTACTCTAAAACCACACACAAAAACAGCCACACACAAAAATCCAAGAAATTTTTTCATTAGGGACTGCACTCAATTGAGTTACAGTACGCAGTTGTCCTGATGTAACAGCAACAGACCACAGTCATCTGTGGGCAGAATTGAATCTGGGACCCCTGGAGCTTAGTGCATGGGCCTTTACTGCATGTCCTGAAAATCAGCTGCTGCTTAGCTAAAGCTGTAAAGTAGACTCATGGCTGTCTCTCTGTAAGTGGTTGCAATGCCACTAGATGGGAGAGTGCACCATACATAGAAGATGTGCAGGTTACATACTTCCCCTTAGCTAAAGAAGCATGTTTCAAGCTTTAGTGACACCTCAGTTGAAGTCCTAGCTCCCTACATATAACACTGACAGGCCACATTGAGCTTAGCACCTCTGTAGCTCAGAGCATGAGCTACCTTCTGATCTTTTTATAGCTCTCAGGGTAGAGACATATGCTCAGAGGTCCCAGGTTCAATTTCCCCTGTCAGTGGTACACTGGTATCTCTCATCAGTAAGGCCACGTCTACACTAGTGAGTTCTTTTGAAATATTTTTCGAAAGGAAGGGCTTTTCTGAAATATCCAGCGGAGCGTCTACACACAAAGAGTGTTCTTTTGAAATTAAATTGAAAGAACATGGTGCTCCTTTCGAAAGTACTCTTCTACTCCCATTTAAGGAAAACCTCCTTTTTTCAAAAGCTTCTTTTGAAAGAAAATGTGTATAAATGGACCCTTTTTTCATGGTGCCTGATTCTTTGATCCTTGGCCTGTTCTTTCGAAAGAACAGAGGTTGTATGGATGCTCTCTTTCGAAAGAGCAGGTCACTCTTTTGATCAACTTTTTTGTGCGTGGATGCTCTCCTTTGAAAGAAGATTTTCTGGAAGATCTTTTCTGGAAGATCTTTCGAAAGAACATTGTAGTGTAGACATTGCCTCATGGCAGGTTTACGCAGCAGCATTATTTCAACGTAAGCTATTCTGGAAGAACAATTGCAGAATAGCTATTTCGAAATATAGCACCTATAGGCTACGTCTACACGTGAAGCCAACATCGAAATAGGCTATTTCGATGAATAACGTCTACACGTCCTCCAGGGCTGGCAAAGTCGACGTTCAACTTCGACGTTGCGCGGCACCACATCGAAATAGGCGCTGCGAGGGTACGTCTACACGCCAAAGTAGCACACATCGAAATAAGGGTGCCAGGCACAGCTGCAGACAGGGTCACAGGGCGGACTCAACAGCAAGCCGCTCCCTTAAAGGGCCCCTCCCACACACAATTGCACTAAACAACACAAGATACACAGAGCCGACAACTGGTTGCAGACCCTGTGCCTGCAGCATGGATCCCCAGCTGCCGCAGCAGCAGCCAGAAGCCCTGGGCTAAGGGCTGCTGCCCACGGTGACCATAGAGCCCCGCAGAGGCTGGAGAGAGAGCATCTCTCAACCCCCCAGCTGATGGCCGCCATGGAGGACCCAGCAATTTCGACGTTGCGGGACGCAGATCGTCTACACGGTCCCTACTTCGACGTTGAACGTCGAAGTAGGGCGCTATTCCGATCCCCTCATGAGGTTAGCGACTTCGACGTCTCGCTGCCTAACGTCGAAGTTAACTTCAAAATAGCGCCCGACGCGTGTAGCCACGACGGGCGCTATTTCGAAGTTAGTGCCGCTACTTCGAAGTAGCGTGCACGTGTAGACACAGCTATACACATAGAGCTGATTTTGAAATAGAGCCATTGGATGTCATATGGTCATCTTATTTCAAAACAGGATCTATTCCCTGTCTTAAGAGAACCTATTTCAAAATAGGCACTATTCCTTGTAGAATGAGGTTTGCCAATTTGGAAATAAGCCAAGCTAAAAATAGTGGCTGCCTCTTGTAGATGCTTGCATAGTTATTAAAAAATAACGGCTGTTATTTTGGACTAACTTTGCTGTGTAGATCTACCCTAAAGTTGATTTGAAATGCTGCACTGAGGTTTTTTACAGCTGAAAAAAGACATGTTCTAAAACATTAAATCTAAACATTTCTTCAGAGCATGTCCATGAAAAGCTGTTTGCAAAGTGAACATTTTCCTTTCTCTTTAATATTTTCCCATGTAAAATATTTAGTATTTTCCAACCATCTAAAGCTAAGTGCAATCTGATCTAGTTGGGAACCAACTTAGGGTGGCTTCT
The DNA here is from genome assembly GCF_033958435.1 of Carettochelys insculpta. Lineage (NCBI taxonomy): Eukaryota > Metazoa > Chordata > Testudines > Carettochelyidae > Carettochelys > Carettochelys insculpta. The sequence goes on along the minus strand of NC_134147.1, from coordinate 44,290,690 downwards.
CCATCGAGTAATGTTGTGCCATTTTGGGTTATGAGGTTCTTGTGAATGCTATATGTGAAGCAAGGCACATCTTGGAAGGACGTTACTGTTCTGGATGCATTGATTCACTGAGGTCTGAATGTCACTCCTAAGAGTCCTGGGATCTGGGAGCAAAATCAGCAGGAATTATGGCTTTGGATATCTAGCCAACTGAGTAATTAAAATAGAGTGGAACTCAGACCTGAAAGATCAAGGAAGGACAGGTTAGTGTTAAAATACATGGCTGCTAATCAAAAGGCTAGGTTCTGTTCAGCTCTTTGCTACATACCTCCAATAAGACCTTGGTTAAGTCTCCATGCCTTTGTTTTCTCATCTGTAGGGTAGAAAAGTTCATAAATTTTGGTAAAAGGCTTTGAGGCCTTTGCTTACCAACCGGAGAAATGCAGTGGGTTATTATCATGTGGAGGATGAAACAACATTGGAAACAGGCCATCCCTGTAGATAACAGGGACACTGTCTTCAAATACATGCAATAGTTCTTTGTAATAAGGCACATGCAGGACTTTCCATTTATTTGCTTAGGGGATAAAGTCAGACTTCTGACATTTTTCTAAACGGAGCATTTGGGACTGCAATCCTAGCCCTCCACTAGGAGTATCCACCAAAAATCCGGAAAACCCACTGACAATATTTTAGCCTTTCAGTCACACTTTATAAATGTACCTTTCACACTGTTTATGAGGGGTTAGTAAGTGTTTATTAAGTGGTTAATTAATTGTTGGACAATCCAACAGGTTGCCTGTAATTACAGCTTTACACTTTCTACTGATGTGCCTCATAAAACTATCTATACCACCCCTCATGTATGTTCTGTGCTTATATCATATGGTAACCCTCCGGCAACTGTTTCTAAAAATATCCTTCACACAAGGTGAGGCTGCTGGCTGTAACACCTGCCACAACCAAAAATAAACAGGGAGAGGAAGCAAAGAGTTAGGTCACTTCAGAAAAATCATCACAAGATAACTTTTATATTGTGTATTCAGCACCAGCCCAACATGCTCATGAGTGTCTCTAATCAGGAGCCAGTTTTGATATTTTTTTTTAAATATGGCAGTGCTAATTCATCCTTGCAACTGTCTTCCATAGCTGGGATTTTGTGTGGTGCTAGACAAGCATAGTCAGTCACTGATATGGAAGGAAATGAGACAGGTGAGAAAGAGCATATGGTCTCTATGGCTTTTTCCCCAGGGTGTACAACCCTCGAGGCACTTCGTAAACTTGACCATAATGCTTACACTTGCATTTAAGATTCTAAAACAAAAAGCTGTGTGTTGAATTTATAGCCTTACAAACCTCAGCACGTTTGTGCTCGTGCTCGTTATGGCAGCAGACTTGTTAGAGATAGGAAAGGCCTGTTACGGTATCTAGCCACTGCCCTCACCAAAGCAGGGCTGTGCTTTCGCCATGTTTTGAAGTGGATCAAGTGACAGAATTTTTATGGCCAGCACAAACTGAAATGTGAAGGGCTCAGCTGCACGACTGACTGCCCGTCTTCATTGCTTCACCTTGTAAACTGCAGGGAACAATGGGCTTGCTTTTTTCTTGCAGCATAGTAGCGAAGAGACTGCCTCTCAGATAGAGGAAAGTCTCTTGCTGATGGGCTCTGCGTTTTCCTCTGCCTGGTCCCTCCAAGCTAGGCTTGTGAATTGCCCCTAAAAGCAAATTCCATTAAATGAGTCTCCCAAAGACTTATTAGAGAAACATCATCTCACTATTAATTCTGCCAGTGTCAGCATGAAGATTCCTGCAGACAAATAGCAGTGGTGACCAATCAGTGCGGTAGCTGTCAGAGAAGGGATTAAAAATGCGAGCAGTGGGATGGAACCTGGCCATGCATTTTTATTGTTTGTGTAACCATTAGAAATACAAGCATCAGGCCAAAGCAAAGGAGATTCACTGCTGCTGCAATCACATGAAATGTATTTCTGCTGCACAAACCTGCAAGGCCACAAATGAACAGAATCGCTCGAAGCAGCCGCTCGGTTTACAGCTGGCAACGTCTTCCCTCCTACTCCACCCTGGTAGGGATTTTCATGACTTGCTTTATTGTCCTTTAAAATAGAATAAAACAAGGCGCTGAATGGCCTGTGTATCTTGGGCTGAAAAGCACACCTTTGAAACGGGATGTACGGTAATAAACTGGGGAAAAGAAATCTGACTCATTCACCCCATGGAAAGCCCTAAAACTCCATCATTGGTTCATTTCTGCTCTCCAACAGGTGTAAGAACAAAAGACATATTGTCACTAGGCAGCTTACAGAATAAATAAAAAGAACACGGCCATGCGAGCTGATTTGTGTGTGATAGAGACTATCGTTTCATCTCCTGACATTGCTAGGGTCCTGGGTGATGAATTTCATCTGATCATGCCACAAAGTCAGCCTTGTCTTCTGAAGCCATCTCAATGTTAAAATTGACCTCTCCATATTTTTCTTGGTTGTCACGCTGAGTGCAGTGTTTATCTTGTTATGCTATTTATACTGAGCAGGCTATTTTTCCAAAAGGGAAATATCATGTGTCAAACATCTGAAATCCTAAAGAATTGTATATGAGGGCTGCTCTTTACGCTGATGAATGATGGGAAACTTTTATTGAAGGTTGGGAAATTTAAACCATCCTTAAAATTTTACCGCTCAGTGTGAGGTATTCAAACTCCTTATATGATGTTAGTACTACATGGGCCACATGCAACTAATATACTTCTATGGCCCTGTCGTGAGGTAGATATGTACTGTCAAAGGGTGTCTCGTTATATACAGTCGGCAAGGAGCTTAGAACCTGAGGGCCTATCCCAGAGAGTAGCAGACCATGACTTAGAGGTCAGAGTTATTTGACTCCCCTTGTTCCCAGGGGAGAGTAGCCTAGCAGTGAGACTCCATAGGACACCCTTACTTTCCGGACCTCAGGGTGACCTCATGGTCAGGAAAGACTGGAGTACCACCTAGGATCTCAGGCAGGGTGGAGCGGCGAAGGCAGTCTCAGTAGCCAAGTGTTCTGACCCGATGGACAATAAACAACCACAAGCCTCGAGGCTGAAGGTGAGGGAGCTGCCAGACTAGCTGGGGCTTGCCAGTATGGGTAGGGAGACCTGAGCCCAGCCTGCTCCACCCAGCCCACACCCAGGTCCTAATAGTGGCAGAGTTTTCCACCACTGGGTCAACAGAGATCCACCCAACACATGTAGACAGACTCCTCGGTCCTACGACCAGACTAGAGTCTAGTTCCCCTGGGATATTTCCTACCTGGTCTTCCAGTACAGCAGTCCAGGGGTCGTTTGGGTCTCTGGGTCATCGGCTGGTGAGATCTGCAGTGACTCAGTCCCCTCCCAAGCCTCTGCTGGCTGTTGGGTGTCTGCTTGGGCTTCAGCATGCCTAGCCTCTGTGAACTGGGGCTCCCACAGGTCCATGGAGGGAACTGGCAGAACTCATCCTTCCTCCTCAGCAGTCTAGCCCAACTAAGCTGGGTTGCTTCCATCTATACCTTCTCTCCTGGCTGAACATGCCCAGTAGGAAGGGAGAAGTGTGGCTTCGTTAGCCTGTAATCCACAGCTAACCTCTGTGGGGCCAGAAGAGGTTAAATAAACTGTGTCACCAGCCCCTATTAATATAGTAACTGAGCACCTTACAATCGGTGACATTCCTGCGAGGAAAGGAAATGTAAATATGCCCATTTTACAGTTTGGAAACTGAGGCACGGAGTAACAAGAAGACTTCCCCAAAGTCACACAGGAAGTCTGTATTGGTGGTCTCCTGAATGTTTGGCAAGGAGGCTGTGTCTAGCGGTTAAGTCAAAGTGGAGTCAGTTATCCTGGTTTCTGTGCTCAAAGAAGGCCAATGCACCTCAGGCTAGTTCCTTAATGAAATTTAGCAATTAACTTGTGTGAAAGTTGTTAATAACGCAACGTCTGGAAGCCCAAATCGAGATTGCAAGCACTGTACAGATATAGTAAGACAATCCCTACCCTCAAGTGTTTACAGTTGAAAGACACAAGACAGGGAGTGGGAAAGAAAGTATTGCTCTTCTCTCCATATCACATATTAAATATCATGAGGAATTGAGGTACAGTGATATTAAGGGTTACACCCAGATTCCTCCAAGAAATCTACTGCAGACATGCCCAAGTTAACAAGTATGCACTGGCACAGAGCCCCCTACCAACCTGGGCCTCAGGGCGTGGCTGGGCCAAGTTTGAGTGGGATGGGAGATGGTACATTGAAGTTTTACCTCATCTGTGGATTGTGGTGAGAGCCAACCACCGGAGCTGGGCCCAGAGCTGCAGGGCAGGGAATGTAGGGCAGATTTTCTTTCCAACCCCTTTCTCTGCCACATGCACCTTCAGGACCCTGCATCCTACCATGCAGGCTTAGGATCTGACCCCACAAGGTCCAATAGTCCCAGGTTTGGTGCCACTGTTCTGTGTTCACCACAACAAATCCAGGCCCAGTCGAAGCAGCTGTTGCTGTGCAGGGCTGGGCTCCCTGCACTGGGCGTTGTCATCTGGGACATGGCCCAAAGGGATCACTCCATCATGCAGGTTTGACCCAGGTACGCAGAGTGAATGAGTGACCGAAAGTGAACGTGTGACGCTGCAAGAAGGTTCACCAGGGTGGGGGCTGCGCCAGTGCCGCTCCCTCAGTTTTGGCTCTGGAACACTTCCGTCACGAGGGACTAGCCCCAGCACCTGCCTTGAGAGCTGCTGCCAGCCCTGTGCACCAGGACGAGGCCGGGGAGCCTTGCAGGACAGGAACCGCATCTCTGAGGTGAGGGGTGAGGGATGGGAGGTGCCATGGTTAACTTGTTCCAGAGCTGAGTCCTGGCACCTCGAGGTGAGGCAGTTCACAGCTCCAGCACCTCAGGGTTCGCACTCCAGCCCCACGTTCAATACAAATCAAGCACTGTGTGTGTGTGGGGGGGGAGCTTCCACTGTAACTTTCCCCCTACAAAATCCTCCTTCTGGGGGGCAAGATCCCAAGGGACTCCTACTTCAGGGGAAATGGGTGTCCCTCAGTTTCCATAGTGAACTGGGCCTGACAGCAGGACCAGGGGCTGAATTAAGGTCACTTCACTCCCACTCCAGGGTCTACACCACCAGGTATCATGTCAGCATCTACGCAGACATTCTGAGCGCTCACTCGCTCCAGTCCCATGGCCTCATGTCTCTTCCCTGGAGGGCTGAGGCCATTTTAACAAACCCATTGCTGTGCTCCCTGCCTACCCTCCGCCCAGGGACCGAGTGCTTATCGAGGCAATGTAATAAGATTCCGCTATTGCACCCGCTTTCTCCTAACACTGAAACTACTGCCAGAATTCTCACTTGCAAGGGTAAAACCATGGAGGGCGTAGAATAAGGATCATGTATTTTCATCTGTTTACCCACAGGCCATCTCTGCCTTCATCGAGGCTTTCCACAGTCTCCTCAGTTACTTCAGCAGTGGGTACCTTATGGATGCTGCTGCTAATATCTGAACCAATAACAGTCTGTGGGTCTCTTTCTTTCCCATGCAGTTCAGCACACCCTCTCAGTGCAGCTAGTCGACCTCTCCCCAGCAATGCGAAGTAAGCAGCACCTCCCATGCGAGTGTGAACTTTGCAGTGTGCTCCCAACGAGGCGCAGGTTCCAAGGTGCTGAGTCAAGGATGGGTGACGATATCAATTGGAATAAAGATTTTAAGGGGAAAAAAAATAAAAAAGAGGGACAGGGATAGATAGTTGAGACCTCCCTACAAAATGGACAGAGGAGGGAATCCAGATCAGACAGAAGGGTTTCTACCTGGATGAAGGATCATTTTCTTTACTCCCCATCCCTCCCACTCTATTTTAGGGTAGCTTCCTTGGTAAAGAAGCCAAACTGTTAAAAAAGTCACCGTCCCATTCCAGCTCCAGTCCTCCAGGGCCCCTGTAGAAGAGCACAGCTAAAATGCTGGGCTGAGCTCTTCCTTAATCCCTCACACACGATTCGGTCCACCCATGGGAAGCCAGTGAAAGTTTTCTTTCCCCTCTTCTGGGGCCAGAGCAAAGAGGTGACATTCCATAAAGCTGCAGTGCTGGAATACAATGAGAGCCCCAGCACAGTGCTGGGGGTTTCCAAGGCGGAGTGCAGAAAAGCAGGAGTGAGCGCCTTCTCTTTTTGAAAGCCAGCACTGCAAGGGTTTTGAGAGAAGCCAACAAGAAGAGTCCACGTCCCCTCCTGCTGGTGCCATAGTATTAAAAAAAATCATAACCCTGCCTCCGCTGGGGAAAGCATGTGTGTCAAGAGCAGCTCTTGTCGGAAAGCGCCTGCTCCATGAGTATCGGGTGACATCCCTCTTTGGCAGTACAGGAGGGGCCTATTTCATAAGTGGGCTGGGGGAAGGTTAATTAATTTAAAAGGATCTAAGAAAATATAGTTGGGAGGAGGGAAGGACAAGTGTCACCTGTTTAGTCTCCTATCAGTGATAGACTCTTATGGTTGGAAGGGCCCTTGGTGGGTCATCTAGTCCACCCCCAACACTGAGAGAGGACCCAGCATACTTAGGAGGTAGAGGGTTGTCAGGAGTCTGGTTTTCAACCAAAATACCTGGTCTAAAAGGGACCCCGGTGCCTCCAGCCAGCACTGCTAACGGGGCTATTAAAAGTCTGGTCACTGTTGCAGCAGAGGCCCAGGGCTAAGGTGGGTTCCTTACTCGCCCTTGCTCTGCACAAGTCTCAGAACTGGCTGCCAGCTCCCCGCAGCTCTGAGGCACAGGGAGGCCCCATGCACTGCCCCTGTCCTGAATGCCAGCTCTGCAGTTCCCATTGCCCGGGAACCGTGACCAATGGGAGCTGTGGGGGCAGTGCCAGTGAACGTGAGGGCAGTGCCTGCAGTATCTTAGGCTGTCCATGTGCCCAGGGGCTGCAGGTACCTGGCGGCCACTTCCTGGGAGCTTCGCTGGCTGGAGGAGCTGCCCAGCTTGAGGAAGGGCCGTGCAATCTGGGCCTAAATGAAACTGAGCAAGTGGGCTTGGTGGTGAGATGCAAAAGGTACCATCCTCAGGTGGCTGTTAATCAAATTCCATCTCCGGTTCCACATCTGTTGTCAGCAAGGCTCAGAATTCACCTAAAACAGAGGTGGACTCAGATGAGTCACTCAGAAGAAGGAAAAATCCACACCCTGGAGAGGCGTAGTTAAGCTGGCCTAAGCCCTGTACAGGCACTGCTAGTTTGGTGGAAGAAGTCTTCAGTCAGCCTAACCCCTGCTTCTCAAAGCGGGGGAGGGTAGTGCAGGAACACGAGGACCTGTTCTGTCGCACGAGCCAGTGTCAGCAGCTGCTTTCCTGCAGTGCTTGTAATGTAGCCATATCCCAGAGACATTCGCCAAAACCAGGGAGGGGGAACCCTTCAGTCAGGGCCACACTCTCCTCAGTCAAATGTGCACACTTATCTCAGAGTACCAAGGCTCCACTCGTGCTCCAGCCTCCTTGGTGGGGGGACACTGAGGTTCAGGGCTTCCCCCAGTGGCAGGGTGGGCCAGCGCTCATGCTCCAGCCCTGCAGCTTGTGAAGGTGCTGAGGCATGGAGATTTGTCACGGGGCTGGAGCATGATGCTGTGGAGGGAAGCCTCAAGCCTCACTGTGGACTGAATCAAAGTAAGATGAGGGCTGGATCCGGCCAATGGGCCATAGGTTCCCCACCCCAGCCTAAACCCTCCACTCCCATGTAGCAATGCTGCACTGCCCTCAATGTGGAGAATTTCACCCACCTGGGGGTATCTCCTCATGGTATAAATAACTCTGAGGCTGCTCTAAACTGGTCCTTAGGTCTTGCGTCTTGCAGCCCCAGGTAGTTACTTCATGCTTGTGCAGTGAGCAGCTGCAAATGGCATCCCGGTCTCAGCAAGGAGGTGTCAGTGCTGTGGATAATAAAGGAGACAAACCGGGGGCCCAGCTAAATAAAAGAACAACCCTTCCTTGTCCCCTCCCTGATTGTAGGTCAGAACTATCTTACCACAGAGCCAGATGGTCTCATGCCACAGAAGGGTGGATGGAAAAGGAAAGGGAATAGACATGAGTCAGCAGTTGTTTCAAACCTTGGCTTTCTTACAGAAGGGACAAGCGTGGAGCCTGTAATACCCACACAGATGAGAGAGATCCACTGGAAACGCTGGGCCCTAGGTTGCACAGATCCCCCAGAGGTTTAAAAAAATGGACGTGACCCAGTAAACCAGGTGTTACGGTCTTCACTGGTAGTTTGGGAGGGGAAGATGGTCAGGCCACCTGACCACAATGAAACTGGATGAGGGAAGGATGAAAAGGCACCTAGAAAGAGAGAGAGGAAGCTCTGCGCCTGGTAACACAGTATGTCGTCCAAGCCCTCACAGCAGACTTACTGTGTCAATGAATTAATAACAGTTTCCTATTACAGCAAGTAGCCCTGTATGGAACAGGGAACCAACGATCACCAGTTCTCACTTGCAGTGACTGGAAGCTGTTACCAACACATTTGCTTTACAATCAGTCTCAAGACATTTAAGATCTATCTTCAATTTTCTTAAGAAAATCCAGGACATTAATTTCAACCCTTTTGGTTTTGCTATCAATCAGCTTGTTCATTCTGATGGGCCAACCAAAAAGTAAATAACTTAGAATGCTGTCTGTTTAACTTCCTTCCAAAAGCAGAGCTCAGGATGGCTAGGGTGTCCTCTCTCAAAAAGAGTTTTACAAGCCCAGATTAGAGGACAGTTTTACAGAGGCCTTTCTTGTGCTTGGATGGTTAGCTGCTGCTGCTCCAAGAAAAGGTCTTTTATTGCAATCGCAGCAGAAATGTAAACATTTGAAATAAAGCTAAACAAGAGTTTAGTTGTTGAGGAAAGGGACAGTCATCTGTCAGCATTTGGCAAACAAACCATTCTGAAGAGTGGTTTTCTGCAGCTCTGCACTTCAGCTCCTGCAAGCAGATCAAACATTTTAACCTCCGTGCTTTTTTAACCCAATGCACACAGCTTCCTACAGTACCTCCTGCTGGCTGGAATACACAACATGGTTGATAAAGGCCTCAGGAAGTGGTGTGTAATTTGCGTACCAGCTGGAGGGTAGGAAAAGAAATGTGTCAAGTCCAGATCCCAGTGGAGTTTGCTACTGGGGGAGATTTTCCCAGGTAAAGAATTATTAGTTACCCAATTCTCATTGGAGAAAAATCCCTACAAGTTGGATGCCTGACTCTTCTCCATGCCTTGAGAAAATCTACCCTGAGGGCTTCAGTGGCCCTCTATGTGAAATCCTACAGTTATAAGGCCAGTTTTACACCAACGTATATGCAAACAGGTCCCAGAGGCTCCAGTGAAGTTGTGTGTGGCTCATGGAAAGCGCCATAAATCCAGGTTTGCCCAAGGTTTCAAACATTTTCAGGGCTGCTTCTCTTCTATCAAATTCTTCTGTTACCTCTGTGTGTGACAGTGTGCGCTTAGCGGCTGTGTGAGTGACTTGCAGACCCTATCAAATTGTGCACGTGTTTAGGATTTAACCAATAGCTAGTCTCACTAATCTGAACCATGTTTTGATATCTCAACATGCCTATGCCCGCACTTTTTCCTGTTGCTTTCTGTATCCATGTTTTTAGAAGCAATTACATGCCCCTAGCATCTGGTGTGTTTGTTCTGTGCCTGTCATTGACACAAAATCTGACAATTTTCTTCTCCTTTTGAATCCTGCAAGGTTTACTTCCAGAAATTTAAAAAAAAAATGCAGTCAGGTGAAAATTAAAGAATTAAACCATTATAACATGAATATTGAAAAAAGTATTTGCATCGGTCAGTTCAACTCAAAATCTTTCAGCACTGGAAGCCTGTCTGACTGAAGCAGTGTGTTCATTTTGGCAGACTGCGTGACTTACATTTTGCAATATCATCTCTGTTCTTTGCAATTTTGTTAATCAAAAGAGAGGGTTCCCGGTCTTATCAAAATAAACTGCTGAAATCAGCACAACTATTATGTAAAAAAATGTTAAAAGTACTGTGATTCTTTGGTGAAAGAACATCAAGGTTGCCAAGTCAAGCACTCAAATGCTAAGAAATGCCTGAGGCTGCTTGTGTAACGTTAACTTGTCTCCTTTCTTTATATGCATTATGATACCATGCTCAGTTAAATACACGTATATAAAAATTGTAGCTAAAGGCCAGTCAGCTATCAAGATTGTGCCTCTTCTGTAACTTGATGTTGAGAGGAAGGATGTTCCAGTGGTTAGGGATCTAGCCAGAGACTTGGATTCATTTCCTTGCTTCACCACAGGCTTCTTGTCTGACCTTTGGCAGGTCACTTAGCCTCTGTGTGCTTCAGTTTTCCCATCTGTAAAAAAGGGTTTGTCCTGCCTCACGGGGTGTTGTGAAGCTAAATGTGTTAGGGACTGTGAGTGTATAGTGATTTTGATGGGGACTAGATAATAGTGTACTGTAATAGTGCAGTGATGGGGACTAGATAAGTCCCCTGTTTAGACTGGGCACAAGGCTGGATCCAATATGCCCTGTCATTTGTATGACCCCTCCCCCAGATATTTACTTTGGAATGATTTGGCTGAATCATTCCAAAACCAGAATTTCATAACTTGGGAGATTATTAGTTCCTCCCTCTCCTTCCAGTTGTTCAAACGCCATCAAGCACATCCAAGAGAGGAACAACCACCACCAAACATTCAGCATGAAGGTTTCTGGGCAGCGACTTTTCTGGCTGTGATTTGGAACCCTGGCGTGCAAGGGAGGGAAAAGGAAGAGAAAATGAGGTGCTACGCTAGGGGTGAGATGTCTGCTCGACGGCCAGGCTGGGCTGAGGAGGGGCTGTGGTAGTCCCTGGAAGTGTTACGCCTTCGGAAGCATAATTGATTTCACTAGGCCCTGGGGTCAGCTGTCAGCAGGCTGGAAAGCTGCTTTGGAAAGATGATGCTTGTGCCCCACTCCCACAGTACAAGTCTATTGGTATCTCTTGGCCATACAACCATCCCACCCAGAGACTCTCTCCCTTGGGTGGCTATCATTGCAGCAGTTCAGATCTGGTTTGGGTCCCTCTGGTCAAAACCATGAAGCACAAGCCAATCTCCTCCCCCTGCAGATTTCCTCTCCGTTGCTCCCCCGTGCCCTATAGCTACATCACAGCTCTCCCCCAGGAGGTATCTTCCACAGATAGATTCCTCGAAAGATCTCATCACTGTGGTGCACCCTAGCCATAATTTGGGCTTCAAGAATCGTTCTCAGAACCATAATTCCTTGTCTTGAGGCCTTTCAGTATCAGCCTGTTTTAGGTTCTTGTATAGTTATTGCAGACACTCATCCACTCCCCCATGCCTTGTCCATGCTGATCTCAGCATGCAATCACCAGCCTTGCCTTCACCTTAAGGCCAGGACTGCTTGAACTCCGTGGTTTATGAAAAGAACTCCCTCTGTCTGCTCCTCCCAAGAGACAGACAGGGTTATGCTCGTGGGCAGAGTGTGCCTTCAAAGGACAGCCAATCAGTCAGCGAAAACTCACAAATGCTCCTATTTAAGTCTACTAGAACAAAGTTAAAGCCATGCAATGTGCAGCTTAGTGAAAATACAGAGTAGGTCTCCTTCTGGCCTGGGCCAAATGTATAAAGAAAAATTGTTTTTCTGCCTCACTAGAAATCTGTATGGTATCATCACACAAAGCATTTGTCTTATTCCTAGGACAGGGTCCGTCTCACTCCAGTTGAGATCAGTTTTAGAAAGTCTCTGATCCGTGGAGGGGAAATTGTCTTGAGTGAGCCAATTATCTATGTTTCCAACCCAAGGCACTCTGAAGGAGCATTAAGGCCTGCCATTCCTAGACTTTGACCCGTTGTGCATTACTCAAGTTATATTTGCCATTATGAGACACCTTCCGACCATTTGCCATAATCAGATCCATTATACATATCTGCATGAACACAGAGTTCCTTTGAACTTCAAAAGAGTTTTAGTTCTTTGATTGTGACTTTATCAGCAGCGCATAATCAGGTTACAGACAGACCCACTCAGAATTTAGCCTTAACTCTTTTTGACTGCAGACACTTGTAGGTACGTAGCCAGCCTATGGCCTTTGTGTTGTGTCCCAGTTATTTATCAAGATAAACTGTCTCTTCTTTTCCAGGAGACAGTCTTCTGCGTCAGGGGTGAAGACTTAGCTTCCTGAGATCTCAAAAGTCCTCACAGCTCATAAAGTAGTTGCATCCCAGACTTTCCTGGGAGAGGGACTTTCAACAATGACTTCACATACCACTTTGATCCTGATAACTTGTACATTAAACACTGAGTACCCTCAGAAGGGATTTGACCCTGAGTCTATGCAGCATTTCAGAAGCCTAGGCTCATGAGGAGGTCCAGCAGAACTAGTCTAATCCAATTTAAGGCCAGGGACTGTGAATTTTCACGTATTTTAAAGAGTAAGAATGCTTTCTCATTTGACTTCCTTCATTTATTGCACTGAAGGTGACAGAGTTTAGGGTTAGAACTGGGTATTTGGATCTCAGCACGGTATTGGGACAAGAAAGTGCCATATGTGAAAAAAAATCAGAAAGGGGCCCTGCATGATAGCTGGACCGTGGAGGTACCTGGTTGCTTTGCTACACTATTAATGAGTTGCTTTGTTTCCCCAGCAGGCTGTGAAATATTGATAGAATTGGCATTTCCAGAAAGTAGACAAAGCTCTTGCCTGCAACAGAAAAATAAAAATAAAGAGGGGAAAGTCCTTGTCCGTGTATCTCACCTTTGTATCTAGGTGCTCCCACCACTCTTAATTCTAGGAAATCCACTGAAACAAAATGAAGCCTGCTTGGCTCTTCCTTCACCACAGGACAGGGCAGCCAGGCTACTTTTCTCTCTCAACCCTTTCTAACTCCAACCCCTTTTAGTTCCAGCCTTCCACCCCAGTACTCTGGTGCCCTTCTCCTGCCCATCCCCAGTTGTCCCTGACCCCCTCTCAGCAGCCAGAAAGAAAGCAGAAGACCTTCACCTCCTCTCATCAGTTAGAAAAGGTGGAGAGGGCACGCAGGATGTACACTAAGAGATCCTCACTTCTGTGACACATCCACACTGAATCCTCCAGGAAACTGACCTTAGACAGCAACCTAAAAATATACAAAAAGACAAAAGCATGAGAAGGCATGAAACAAACACTTCTGGAAAATGTAGGCGTTGGTTCAGGTCATTTGTCAATACGGGCTTAAGTGAGTATCACAATCTGTACTATGTTATTCAGTTTCAGGGAGAAGACCTTATTTTCTGTCTGAACCTCTTCCAGATGCAGCTTTGTAATTTGCTGCAGATTTCAGCACAGAAGTGTGGTTGTCTTCTCTGTTAAGTTTAAGCTTAGCGTGCTTCTGAATACGCAGGGCTCCAAGGACGTTGATTCCAGTACTGCAATACAACAAGCCTCTCGGATTTAGATCCTTAGGGTTAAATGGCACAACACATTGTTGCTTTGTGAGTTGCAGCTGATGAAGAACAACGCTTTTTTATTGTTGTTCAAACCATTTCTATACCAAAAGTTGCACATTTTCTCAAGGCTGGACTGGGTGAGGCAGAGCTGACAGACTAGATGATGTGCTCAGGTTGGTGAGATGGACTTTTCATGGCTCATCTGAACAGAGATCAACGATGATGTTAATAGCACAGCTCAGCAATCAAAATAGACTGCACAGAGCTGTGTGAACATCAGCTGGCTCAGTTCACAGGCAATTCTGAAAAAAAATATGGCTTCAGGTCAAATGAAACATTTAATCAATATTGACCATTTTTCAAATGTTTTTGAATTGTCCAAATGAAAAGTCATTTTGAATGAGAACAATCAAGAGTTTCTTTTTAGTTCCTCACAACAAACAAATCAGAAAAACCAACATGAACTTGCAAAACATTTTTGTGTCACCAAATCGACATTTTTTACTAATCCAATTTTGCTCCATGCTTTGTGTTATTCTTCGTGCACAGCTTTTATGAAGCCATGAAATGATCTATTTTATGGACTGGGAAGCCTGACAGGGAACATGTTAATGTGGGTCAGCTCCCCTCTGAGGATCAGCTCTGCATCATTCCTGTTCTGTGGAGCTGACTGATCAGAGGTGGCTCAGTCTCTTAGGGTCAGCATTTCAGTTAATCTTCCACGATGCACTTGGGCTCCTATACAAATTGACTCTTGCTCTTTTCAGTCCCATACCTTTCTCACAGCCTGCTCTGTACCAAGGTGAGAGGCATTCAGAGCCCAGCGGGACCAATGTTCCCTCAAACTTTTTCCATCCATGTGTGGAATAAATGTTGTTCTGTGCACCAAGGCACATGCAGAGGTGCACCACCAATAGAAACACATGCTGCCAGCTGTGGGTGCTCTGCTAATCAGCTGGTGGCACCTGAATTTTTCCTGGGTGTTTGCTTACGGGGAACGCTGGTCTGGACCAATATTGCAATATTGCTATCTAGGTGATATCTAATAGGATGATTACTCACATGGCCCATGGCTCCGACTTACTTACTTAGACCCTTGTACCTCCAGGTGGAGCATAGGTCGTCTCCAAGTGTCCTCCACTTCACTCAGTCTTGGGACAAAACTTCTAGCTGACTACAGGAGTACCCCAGTTGCTGTCCTTCAACCTCAGTAGATGCTCTCCACGTTGTCCAAGGTCTTGCTCTTCTATGTTTTCCATGTGGATTCCACGTGAGAGCTTGACAGACTATGCTGGATGATGGTTTTCTGACTGAGACAATTTCAGGGCTTGAGAGGGGCATTCTTCCCTTCTGCCACCCCAAGTCCCTTCTTGGGCATATTGGGAAGCAACATGGCTGCGCAACTTAGGAGGAAATTAGGAGACAGCCATTTTGGATGAGATTCTGACTAACAGGGATGAACTAGGTGTGAATCTGGAGGCTGAAAGGCAGTTTGGGTGAAAGTGATCTACGATTGCATGATTTTAAAGAAAGGAAGAAGTGAAAGCAGCAGAAAGAGGAGAATGGACCAAAACAAAGCAAACTGTAACAGAAATGGTAGTAATGTCACACAGAAAGGAAATCTAAGGGAAAAAAAGAGCCCGGGAGGGCTGGCAGTTTCCCAAAGACAATATTAAAAGCAGAACAGCAAGCAAGCCTGATGCAAAGGGAAGAGAGGAAGAAAAGTAAGAGGTCAATGTGGTTCCATCAGGAGCTCTTTAATGCCCTGAAAATCAAGAAGGAAGCCTGCAAAAAGTGGAAATAAAGACAAATTGATAAGGAGGAGGACGAAGATGGCACAAGTATGTAGGGACAAAATCAGAAAGGCTAAAGCACGAAACAAGGTGTACTTAGCAAGAGACATAAAAGTGAATAAGGAGATCCTATTTGAACAATAGGGCCAAGAATGTAAAGTATAGGTCCTCCACTTAGCTGGGAAGGAGAGCTAATAATGGTCACATCATGATGGTTGAGAGTGTGTAATGCCTACTTAGTTTTGGTCTTCTCTAAAGGAGTTAATTGTGGGACTTACTTAATATCTATTAACAATTAATTTTAAAAACAAGGGAAGGGAAACAGTAGGAAAAGAACAGGTTAAATAAATTAAACGCATCCAGTCAGCAGAGCCTGAGGAAATTGACGCTATAGCACTTACGGAACTAGTGAAAGCAACATGAAAACTGTGAGTGATTATCTTTGAGAACTTCAGGAACCTGGGGAAGGTCCCAGGAACAGAGAAGGATAGATATAGTATCTATCTTGAAAGGTAGGGGGCAAGGGACCTGGAGAATGATAAGTCAGTCAGCCTGGAAAGATACTGGAACAAATAAACTCCAATACCTGGAAAGATACTGGAACAAATAAACTGATAAATTGCATAATTGTTCTGAAGCCAACAGGATTACATGTAACAAAGATGAGTGCAAAATACTTCACTTAGGAAGGAAACATCAAACATACATATACAAAATGGGGAATAACTGGCCAGGTGGTAGGACTGCTGTAAAGAACCTGGAGTTATAGTGGGTCACACGTTGAACATGAGCCAACAATTTGAGGAAGCTGGTAAAAAGACAGATACAGTTCTGGGGTGTATTAACAGGCATGTCGTATGTGAGACACAGGAAGAAACTGTCTTGTGCTATTCAGCACGGAGAGGTCTCAGCTGCAGAACTATGTCTGACTCAGGACCTGTAAGAAAAATGTAGACAAACTGAAGAGTCTATGGGAGAACAAAAAAAAAAAAAAGCTACTCAGATTCAGTCTTGGGTGAAGAAGACCAGAGAGGCCGTTAAGCAGAGGAAGAGGCTTCCAAGGGAGGTAATGGAATCTCTATCGTTGGAGGGTTTTATACAAATTCTGTCTGGGAAGATCTAGGATTACTTGGTCCTGCCTTAGTGCAGGGAGGTGAACTTGAGGACCTCTTGTGGTGCCTTTCAACCCTACATGTCTGTCTTTGCATGATGATATGACTGGGAAACCAAACCCAGATCATCAAAGAACCATCCCATCCACACTGAATAACTCTACCCTGGTGGATCAGTGGGGGCTACCCTTAATGCCATCAGCCCACAAGGTGTCTGGCACAGCAAAAAGTGCGAGAAACCGCTTTTTAAAGATGACATGGTTTCTAGAAGAGGAGATGGGGCAGACATTGCCAGGAGACCCAGGTGGAGGAGTGGAGGCAGGAGGGACCTGGCCTCTCATAAGAACCCCAAAACCAGAGGCTCGTAAGTGGGATGAGACAAGATCAAGGGGACTGCCGGCAGATCTGTGCTTTACCTAGGTCTGCACCTCTTTTATGTCACCTATTGGTAAAGTTCTTTGCCAAAGCCAATATTTCTAACTTACCTGGCCAGAACACAAGGGGTCAGTTTTCGTCCAGGTGCTTGGGTTCAGGTATGTAAAAGATCACCTAAAACTCCAGGGTGTAGAGTTCAGCTGAGCTGGCAGCTCTGTCACGGTGATACCAAGTGAGTAAAGCTTGAGTTTGGAGCCAGTCCAAGGCTGAAAAACTAACGCCTCTAAGAATTCAGAGCCACTGCCAGAACTTCCCCATGTTGTGTTCCATTGCAGGTGCATATCTAGAATCTCGCTTTAGCTCATCTAAGCAGGACACTTTGTAGACAAAAATTGTAAATCATAAATTAAACCCACACAATTCCTCCTTAGGCAGATCGAGTGAGAAAAAACAAACTGCAAGTGGCAGATGCTGGTCTCAAGTTATGCACATCTGGAAGATGCTCAGGGCCTGAAACACAGTGAAACTGGTACATGCCTGCTTGGAAAGATAGGGGAAAATTAGCGGCCAAGACTTTCAAGTCTATGACTAATGTTTAGGGGTAACTAACTTTCAAGTTCCCAGAGATTTTTAAGGGGCCTGATTTTCACCAGAGAACAGAGTGACCACCATCTGAAAATCTCCTACTCTGTCACCAGTCAGGCACCCAAGATGCATCATACATAACCACTTGTTACTTTAGAAAAAGGTAGCCAGTCTGTGGAGCTGCTTATTCCTTGGGTTCTGCAGGGCTGTGTTGAGCAAGTAGGGAGCTACATTTCCAATACCTCAGAGGAGAATTTTGAGGGTAGAGTCATTGGATGTAAATCTGAGAGTCTTACTGGATGAGCATCCTTCTGTCGAAGGCCTGTATATTTTTCCATCATGTCCAGTCTAGTTTTAAACATCTCTGTGATTGACAACTTCCTTATGATCTATAATAACAGAAATGAGCACCCTGACATTTAGAGATACCTAACATTTTTAAGTCAGTCTGATCCATCTTAATGAATTTGCACAATGTTTACAAATATAAAATATTAAATGACAAAAGCTGAACTGCATTTGATATAAGAGAACAAAGTACATTTTCTTACGTCCTTAGGCTTGCATTCTTTCACTTGTTAATTTCCAGAAAAAAAAAAGCATCTTCCTGCACCTGAAGCAAATCCCATTGAAGATTTCCTGACCTTAGAACCATTTATGAAGTCCCATTATAAGAACTAGCACGTCTTTTGCAGAACACACATACAGTGAAGACAATAGATATTTTGCCATTAACTACAATGAATCCAGGAGTTCACCCCTAGAAACAGAAAGCTCTTCTTTGATAATTGACTATGATTCCATAACAGTCAACATATACTGTAGTCTGAAGAAAAAATGTTTATCCCACAATAAACCCTACTGACTTTTCAAAAAAAATGGTCCATGTATTCCTACCCCTGCATCCAGCATTGTTCTGAAGTTTTGACCAGCCATGATTAGAAATCCATTTCTGAAGTTTAAAATCTCAGGGTTTTCCATATTATCACAACTCTCCAACAGCTCAATAAAGATTTGTGTACACAAAATGAGTTGCTGACCACTTTCTATTCTGGATCAGGGCACGCATCCAACAATTGCTGAAATGCTAAGTCTCTCAATTGTGATTTTTATGCAAAAGCTCTGTTGCTAAAAAGCTGGGGTTTGCTCACAATTTTGGACACAAGTCCACTCATGCTGAATTCCAAAAGAACCCAAGAAGCGTAAATTAAGGAAAAGTTATGCAGAATGCCAAGGCCATTTTAGTAGTAAGTTTCTCTCCAGGCTAGATTGTAGGAGAAAGGTAGTCCCACAGGGAGGATTGAACACATATACCAAGTAAATTCCTGATGCTGCATGGAAGTGCTTGGCTAGGGTACAACTATGTTTAATAGCCCAATGTAAAGCATTTAGCGGGGAAGATTGAGGCTAATCAAATGAAGCCCTTTGTGTAAGGGCTGAAATTAAAATCTTTTCCTTAATACAGATCCAGACCATGTTAATTTATTTTTCAGATAGTTGAGCGGGGACCTGAGAATTAAATTTAGTCTAGCATAAGTCCAAACAAGCAAATAAAGTTTGATACAACTGCAAGTAAAAGCAAAATCCCTTTAAAGATATAGTGCCTCCTACCCTAGATTCTTTTGTGTTTAAATCATTCATAACATAGGGGAGTAAATGAGAGGAACAAAAGGTGAAAAGGGTGTCTGGAGCTAGCGCGTCTTGTTCCACATTGAACCTGTGTGACCAAGAAAGGCTTTCCAGATTATCAATATGCAGATGTGGGTCATTTGTTTTGAGGAGGGAGCCTGGGAGAAGCTGCTCCACACACACAGCATGTTCTCTTCAACCGCTAAAGGACTGCTGAGCAGAACTCCTTACACGTAGAGATAGTCAGAAAAGAGGTGGGTTTGGAAAAAAAAAAAAAAAAAACTTCTCAGCAACATTGAAAAACAAATATTATGGTCTAACACTAGCGAGAGGAAGTTGTGTCATAGCAGAACCCTGGCATGATGTGGCCTGGGAATTGTAGTCTGGCCAGAGAGATGGGTTCAGAGACAGACAACGGTGGAACCTCAGAATTACAAACACCTCAGGAATGGCGGCTCTTAGTGACGCTGAACCAAAATGTTGTGATTGTTCTTTCAAAAGTTTATGGCTGAGGACTGAGTGTTGAAGTTTTATTTTTCAGAATTAAAATGGCCCTTTTAATCGTCATAACACAGAAACGGTTTCCTCACCTCGCGAAACCTCCCTTTTTTTTAAAAAAAAAATTCCTTTTATTTTTCTTAAGTTTACAGTTAAAGTTATAGGTCATGCATGGGGTGTGCACAGGCTGCATGCACCCCCCGCATGGTCCTCCCTCATGCACTAATGGGATGAATATGGGGTGGGGGTGTAAGTCCACCTCTCCCCTGCAGCAACGCAGCCCGAGAGCAGCGGAAGCTTCCTAATGCATGTTACTTGCAGGCTGTGCCACTCCAGGAGAGGAGGGGGAAATGCCCCACACTCGCTGGAAGTGACATAGCACTTCCGCAGGAAGAGGTGGGCTTGGGCGGAGGGAAGAAGAGAGGGTGGGGCACTGGCAGGGAAGAGGTGGGATGTGGGTGGAGCAGAGGTGGGAGGGGAAGGGGCGTGGGTGGAGCAGGGGCCTGAAATCCACCCCCCTGATGTCCCCATACCAGTTGCCTCTGTTTAAAAGATTACTTTACTGTTGGGGGTGGGGCTTTGTAGAATGGGGAGTCGTCTTTTGTCTCTGCCTGATTGCATCTCTCTGGTTCTAAATTAGAAAGATGGAGATAAACATATTTTATAGAGCTGGAAGGGACCTCGAGAGGTCATTGAGTCCAGTGCCCTGCCCTCACTACAGGACTTATCACCATCCCTGTCAGATTTTTTTTTTTTAATCTAACCTGATCCAGAAACTTGAAAAGCCCCCTCAAGAACTGAATTCATAATCTTAGGTTTACAAAGCCAATGCGCTAACCACTGTGTATGGTTGACCATTCAGTGTGTAATCTGCTGTTCATAACTTTGAGGTTTTAACATACCAGGCACCTGAACAAAAACATCCATGATGCACAACAATTCCATTTTGAATGGACACATTTCATTTCTCAGGGTCTTGTTGCTTAAAAATAAAAAGACATTCCACAGAAAGGAGATTATTTTCACAAAAAAGTTGTCTAATTCAAAATGCAATTGTCCATCTACAGCTTGAATGGAAAAATTCCAACCAATCACAATAAAGACCCATTCATGGCTTCTACCCATATAGGGCCTGATCTAGAGTGATAGCCTCCTCCACCTCTCTTCCAACCTTTTAATAAAACCCAGCTCAAGCAGCACTTCCTAGGAGAAGATTTAAGCCAGTTTACACCAGTCAAGGGCCTGGCTTTTAAATATTCAAAAAGAAAAGAAAAAACAAAAAACCCCATAAATAGCATATGTAATTTAGCACTGAAGTAGAAAAAAATATTAGTGTTACTATAGGAATGTCTGCAGTGGGTGACATTTCTGAGAAGAAATTTCCATCAGAATTAGGATTGCAACACAGTAGGTGTGTTAACTTTGATTCTGCTTGTTTTCAAACTACTAGACAACGGCTGAACATAGGTAATGATGGAAGGACAATATTTTCCCACCATTTCCAGTCTCCCTGCATTTTGTAATTGATGAATAGAGTTCACAGAGCCATTGATCTCTTGGTTTGGGATTAACTGTCAGTACAGAAGTGTTTAACCTGCCCCTGGCTTTGCCCTGAGCTCTCAGCTAAAAAGCTTGTTATTAACTGTGGTTAAAGTATGACTAAGTGGTTTCCAGGGATTGTACCAGCAGCAATTAGAACTGTTATAAGCACCAACAATGGTCCGTTATTTGACTGTTCCAACCCTTGACAGGTACCAAGCAGATATTCAAAATAATATAGCATTAGTCAGTGTTCCCTGTAAGTTGTACGCTTGTATGGCTGCTCGGGAGAGATTCAAATGCCTTCAGGCTCATTATCAGAGCTGGATAGCTCGGTTTTTATTGCTGTTGGTGGTGCACATGCTCATGTCTCAGTGCACATAAGAAAATTTTATTCTGCATATGGATGGGAAATTATCTGTGCATGGATGAAAAATATTAGAAAGCATTGTTATTGATTGAAAAATGACTTACTAGAAACATTGCAATGAGTTTGTACAGCAAGTTTCACTAAGGGGCCCTGGCTGTGTCCTTTAGGTGTGACCACAATATACATTTTAAAATGTTACCTCTTGTAATAAATCATATATTATTGCAATCATTCACAAGTCTGAGACTGTAAGAACAAGCAACAGCATTTATAACCTCAGCAGTTAATAACTACTGCAAGTTTTGATTTGGATTTGTCTAAGATTCATATTTAAAACTTCTTTCCAAAATATTTGAGAATTATTTAAAAGCGCCTAACATAAATACCAGTATTCTCTGCTCTTCAAGTTATCAGTCAAAGGGAAATGTTTCTGTAAGTGCCATTGAACAGATGTTTTATATCTTAATTAGGGGATTGAGTTGTTATTGGTACTTTCAGAAAAATATATTTTACTGATAACTAAAATGTAAATATTTATAACTTAATTATACAACTAAAGAGAAATATTTTAGAAATAGCTTAATCAGTTATTACTCTACCTCCTAGCTGAATAATTTGATTAAGCATTGTCGATATTAAAGATAAAGCAACAGGCTGAAAGCAACAAACAAACAAACAAACAAACAAACAAATAAATAATGTATTTTCCAAAAAGAATGATTTAACACTATTTCCCCTTTCCTGCAAAAGTCTTTTTTTACAAATGTGTTGAAACAAATAGTCTTCTAGTATTTGCCCAGCTTTTAGTGCTTTCCTGTGAATGATTGTGCTAGCTTTTAAACGTCCATTTTTCAGCTGTGTAGTTTTCTGAATCTATTACATACAAATGTTGCTGCTATTAATTTCACAGAAGCACCATCTTTTAAGCAAACATGGGAGAATACTAATGAAAGGCAAGCTTTACATTTATAAAATTTGAGTAGAGCACTTGAAATTTTAAGCCCTGTTCCCACAATCACTTATTCATATGTTTAACTCTGCTCATGACTGAAGTTCCATTGTTCTAAGTGGCACTCAGTGAAGGAGTTTAAGTTACATACCTGCCTGTAAGTTGTCAGGATCAAGGCTCTAATTTTAAGATTTGTGCTTATCCAGGCCCATTTCAGAAACGCATTATAGCAGAGGTGAAGAAACAGTTAAGCAAGCCAGGACTTAAAATTAAGTGTTTTTTAAAGACCCATTAAAGCAAAAATTAAGCTTCACCGTTTTCCCGAAGAAGGATGGAATCCTGAACTGGAGCATCAACCAAAACAGACGCAAAACACGTAACCCACTGAAAATCATCTACTCATCTAGTCACAACAACCTGATCATGCACAGTAGTCTCAGACTGTGGCCGTATGAGTCTGAAGCTTCACAGGTGCAGTCCAGCAGCACCTTAGAGACTAGGATATTTATTAAGTGATAATGAATTGTTAGCCTCTAAGGTGCTACAGGACTGCTGGTTATTTGTGATCATGCTCAAACTGTCTTCTTATTTTGCAAATAAAAATGTGTTTGAGGATGTGGAAAGTTGATCATGGACTATTCCTCAGATAAAGAAGAAAGAGCGTCATTCATCCCAGCTCTGATGGCGTTTAATTGACAATAAAGTCCTCTCTCATGGGTGAAATGAGATCTCCATTTTTAAAGGAAGTTTTCTTTAAAGTACAAATTTGGTTGAGGGAGGAAGAGATCGTTAGAGCAGTGTTGATTTACCCTCTTATCCATGGAAAAATATTTTCCAGCAAAGCTTCTCATGTTGAGAATAGATTTGTCCCCCACATTCCATGTGCTTTCTCTCTCCAGCGGTTCCTTCCTTTCTGAGAAATAAATCTACAACAAGATAAGAGACAATGAGACAGAATTAATTACATTTGAGAGAGAAAAATCTATTTGCCACTATTTCATGTTCTAGTTAACTGCCCTAATAGTTGAATACAATATGCTCAATAAGACTATGGGCTGCATTAATCCTAGAATGAACCTTACCTCAGGAATAAAACTTGGCCCAGTGTTTGCAGCAGATGCTCATTTAAATAGCCACCCTCTGATAAAAGTTTTCTAATTACATTATTAATTAAATATCTGTAAATATGTAATCCACATGATTGACTGTGCATGTTTAATCTACAAGATTAAATGCCGCGGTAGATTAATTGTCATTGGAAAAGCAATTTGTACTCCTCAGCCACACATTTGTATTAATCTTTCATGCTCACAAAGGGAAGGCAGAATATTCTCTGATGAAAAAATGTACAAGGATGTGATATGATACATAATTTGGAAATTTTCCCCACCCATAATATTGTGGGCTTTGTCCTAACTGTTTTACAAAGGCAAAATTCCCATTGGCTCCAGTGATGACTATCAGAGTTATGGTTGAGTCCAGAGTAGAAAAGGGTTCAGTTCTGAGCACTCTGGCCCCAGTCCAGCAAAGCACGTTCATGGATGCTTAACTTTTGCCTGCTCCAGTTCTTGAAGGTAAGGTGGATATCACTTTACAGGACTGAGCGCCTTAAGACTAGATGTATCATGAAACTCTCAGTTTCTATGCGCAGGTGTAACTCCATAGAAGAAAGCAGTGCTGTACCCATTTACAAGCAAACCAACCCTATAGTTCTGTGGAAGAAACAAACAAAAGACCATTGTAAGAAGCCTGATGTTGAAGAATTTGCCTATACCTAGTGACTTGGATTGGAGAGGTTGGACCATCTAATGGCATACAGTGGGTTTTATAAGGCCCGTGATTGGTGCTGGATTGGGATACTGCTAGGTATTTACTTGAAGAGCCATTGTACTCCTTCACTTTATAGATATTAGCACTTCAACTGTCAAATAGGGCTCTGGCCCACAACTGAGCATATCAAAAGGCAAGGCTGTATCCATATAAAGAATATGGTATGGGAAATATTAATATTCATGCAAGGTGCACAAAAAACCAGGTAATATAAAATTCCTCATAAGCGAAGTCCAAATACGACTGCAAAGAGTTACAAAGGGATTTTACAAAACTGGGTGACTGGGAAACAAGATGGCAAGTGAAATTCAGGGTTGATAAGTGCAAAGTAATGTCCATTGGAAAACATGATCCTCACCAGTGACTATGCATGAGGGTGCAAGGGTAGGTCCCCAGCCCCCCATTCACCATCAGAACTCTGCTACTTTTGGTGAGCACAGAAGCAGTCCCACCACTCTCCTGGAGTGTTGTGGCCTGAGAGCAACACTTCCATGGGAAGAAGCAGGCAGCGGGAGGGGGTGGAGTGGATGTGGGGACAGGGTGGACATGGGTGGAGCAGGAGCAGGTGGGGGAGGAGCATGGACAAAGCATGGGTGGGGGTGAGTGGAGCATGGATGGGGTAGGGTGGGGAGGAGCAGGGCAAGGGCACATTACTGGTGCCCCTTCTGGAACTCCTACACTAGTCATCTCTGATCCCACTACACTGACAAAATGATGGAGGTCTAAATTAGCTGTTACTACTCAAGAAAGTTCTTGGAGTCAAGGTGGACAGTTCTCTGAGAATAGCTGTCTGCTCAATGTGTGGCAAGAGTCAAAAAAGCTCATAGAATGTTAGGAACTATTTGGAAAGGCCAATGATAGCAAGACCAAAAATATCATAATACTACCATATAAATCTCTGCCACGCACACCCACATCAAATACTGCATGCAGTTCTGGTGGCCTCATCTCAAAAAGGACATATTAGAATTGGAAAAGGTAGAGAGGACAGCATCAAAACTGATTAGAGGTGAGCAACAACTTCAGCATGAAAAGAGATGAGAGAGACTGGGACTTTTCAGCTTAGGAAAGTGGCACCAAAGTGGAGGGATATGATAGAGATCTATGAAATCATGTATGGGGTGGAGAAAGTGAATAAGGAAGTGTTATTTATCCATTGACGTAACACAAGCACAATGGAGACCCAATGAAACAGAGCTTAACTGTTTAATAGGCAGCAAGTTTAAAACAAATACAGTTAAAGCCCAGCTATCTGGAGTTGGATAACCAGCACATTTAGTTAACTCGCGTGCCCAGCCTGTCTGGCATGGGGCTGGTGTCCCACTGTCGTGGGGCCAGCTGTCCAGTGTCTAGCTGGTTCCCCGGGGATGCCGGATTGTAAAGCTTTTGCTGTATAAGGAAGTCCTTCATGCAATGCAAGTCAAACAGTGGAACATACTGCCAGGAGATGTTGTGAAACCCAAAAGGCATAACTGGATTTAAAAAAAGAGAATTAGATGAATTCCCAGAGGACAAGTCCACCAGTGGCCATGGGCCAAGATAGCGGGGAATGCAGCCCTTTATCCTGTATGTACCTGAATATCTGAGTGTCAGAAAATGGGGCTGGACAACACTTGGGTCATTTGCTAATTTCCTTGTTCTACTCGTTCCTTCTGAAGCACCTGGCACCAGCCACTGTCAGAAAACAAGACACGATCTATGGACCACTGGATCTGATGCAGTACAGCCACTCTGTTGTTTCTGGGAGACATACAGTGGCCAATTTTTGTGCCAGAGTAACTCACTCACCAAGAACCTGCAAGTTCATAGACATTGTTCTGAGCTTATGATGCAAGTTAGAATGTGGGGCACACTGCAGGAGTTGTGATATCAGGCATGTGGACCGTGTATGTACATATGCACTTGGATTTATTTCCAGACAGCACTAGGCTGCTCCATACTCCACTGTTACTTCAGTTCATCCATTCTGCCTCCCATGTTCTGCAGATAGCTCCCTCAAGAGGGGAAAAAAAATACCCAAGAGTGCCTTCTCCCTTGAACTGCCGGAAATAAAGAGTTGGAGAAAGTTAAAAAGAGGCACTATGACTATTGTGAAGTAGCCAGGGCTGGTCCAAACATTTGCAGTGAAACTTTTCCTTATGACAAAATCTGGAATTTGGACTAAAGAAATTTTCTTTATGGAGAAAAGTTTCTGCTTTCCTTGAAATTCTCCAATTTTCACTAGAAAACCAAAACTGGAAAAAAGTCTGAAAACTTTGAGTTTTGGCAACTGAAGATTTCAGATTTTAGTGGCAGACAGCATAAAAAGCAAATTACTTTTTCTGGGGAAGGCAGAAAACATTTTTAAACTAGTTCTGCATGTAACATCAATACCAGAAGACTGGTCACTCATTGCTTCTTGTTCTGCACACTGTCTGGGGTGGAACCCCCCACCTTTTTGCCCTCTCCAAAGAACTGGGAGCAGCTAGATAACAAAAAGATACCAAAGTATCATGTGCCAGGCCAATAATCCATCTCCCCATGCACCCAGCTGATCCTTCCCTTGTGCACATGGAGGGTCTTCCATGAAAGTCTACAGCACAGTTGCAAGATACCCTTTCTTTTCTTCTATTCCTCGTCCTTCCACCTGGGTCTCCTGTTCTCAGATTGCTGTGATTTAGTTCTCTCCATACCCTGGACAGAGACGCTGAATGCTAATGCAGACAAAAAACTTGCTGCTGCCCGAGGCAGTGATTTTCTTTCTCTTTGGGTACCAAAGCAAACCTCTGACTCATGCTTTGTACATACCAAGTTAATTGAATTCCATAGGACATGATGGTTAGACCTGATCATGTCATGTGTTTCTCTGCACAGCCATTTGTAGTTAACCTTGATGTTTTGTAATATTAGGCCTGGTTCACGTGAATAAAATAGAAATCTCCTGTACATGAGAAGTGAACACAATTTTGTACTCTGAGCTTAGTTTCTCTCTCCTGAGTACGTTTCAATTAAGTATATTTCCCCCACTCCCACTTGTTGCCTCAACACAAGATAACTTTTACAAAGTTTTTTTAAAAAAAGTCAGATGATATGTATGAAAATTCTGTATCAATACAATTTTAACTTCTTTTCAAAAACATATCTGATAAATGAATGGAGCCCAGAATTCTATTTAAAAATCCTTTTTTCCCATCTAAATTATATATCTCTGAAAATTATTGTAAGGAAATCATTTCTTTAAGTACTGTGTGATAAAGAATAACTTGAATAAAACAGCCATTGTTGGTCAGGATTAAGATCAGACTGATGCTTCTAAAGAACACTCCTAGGACCGCACGGATGGACAAACACCATGAATGAATACATGAAGAGACTCCACCAAAGGCATTATTAGCCAGGCCATTCACTGAATGGCAGCTGATAAGATTTTCAATAATGTAGGCCCTGCTAGCAGTATAATGGTCTGTAATCTAAACATAATTAAAAGTGTTAACAATTTTGTAGCCTTTATCTGAACACATTTTTCCCACATGCTTTAAGTGACCGGGTCATAATCTAAAGACAAGCAGCTCTCTTGTTTTACACTATTAGTCTGGGGAGTTGTAACTTCTTTCTTTGCTCAAAGGTCAATGTACCCCGGGCAACAGCTCTTGTGTCTTCCACAAATCCAGGATGCACTAAAACAAACACAGATGGATTACATGTTGCCTATTAGCTAGGCATTTCTCTTCCTCTCCTCAGATGCCAAAAAATAATTAAAGCTCCTTTCTGTGTGAGCCATGATAATACATGTATATTATTCAGCAATTATCTTGTCAGCTACCTTTATTAAATTCAGTACTGTAAATTGCTTTGGAGTCTGTGCTATACGGTTCTGTTATGTTTAGGTTTAAACACATTTAACCAAAATTAATTATGCAGATGTCATTTGTAAGGAAGTCACTGAGAGGTAGCCATGTTAGGCTGCGTCTACACGTGCACGCTACTTCGAAGTAGCGGCAGTAACTTCGAAATAGCGCCCGTCACGTCTACACGTGTTGGGCGCTATTTCGAAGTTGAAATCGACGTTAGGCGGCGAGACGTCGAAGTCGCTAACCCCATGAGCGGATGGGAATAGCGCCCTACTTCGACGTTCAACATCGAAGTAGGGACGTGTAGACGATCCGCGTCCCGCAACATCGAAATAGCGGGGTCCTCCATGGCGGCCATCAGCTGGGGGGTTGAGAGATACTCTCTCTCCAGCCCTTGCGGGGCTCTGTGGTCACCGTGGGCAGCAGCCCTTAGCCCAGGGCTTCTGGCTGCTGCTGCTGCAGCTGGGGGTCCGTGCTGCATATACAGGGTCTGCAACTAGTTGTTGGCTCTGTGTATCTTGCACTGTTTAATGAAAGTGTGTCTGGGAGGGGCCCTTTAAGGGAGCGGCTTGCTGTTGAGTCCGCCCCGTGACCCTGTCTGCAGCTGTGCCTGGCTCCCTTATTTCGATGTGTGCTACTTTGCCGTGTAGACGTTCCCTCGTTGTGCCTATTTCGATGTTGGGCTGAGCAACGTCGAAGTTGAACATCGACGTTGCCAGCCCTGGAGGACGTGTAGACGTTATTCATCGAAATAGCCTATTTCGATGTCGCAACATCGAAATAAGCTATTTCGAAGTTGGGTGCACGTGTAGACGTAGCCTTAGTCTGTAATTTCAAAAACAACAAGCAATCCTGTAGCACCTTAGTCTGTGTCTACACGGCCAAGTTATCTCGAAATAACAGCAGTTATTTTCAAATAACTTTGGCAGCATCTAAATGACACACACGCTCTTTTGAAATAAATTTGAAATAGTGGGTGCATTATTCCAGTTCTGATAAACCTCATTCCATGAGCAAACACACCTATTTCAAATTGCTGTTTCAGAATAAGAGCTATTAAGACATGGAATAACGCTATTTCAAAATAAGCCATAATGAGCTCCAATGGCACTATTTCAAAATAGTGCTATGGACCCAGAAATGCTATTTTGAAATGCATCTTGTGTATAGTTGTGTTATTTTGAAATAGCCATTTCAGAATATCTTATTTCGAAATAGTGCTACCATGCAGACATAACCTTACAGACGAACAAATTTATTAGGTCATGAGCTTTTGGAATAAAACCCATTACTCAGATGCAACAAGATGTTCTGTGTCACCTTATAGACTAGATTAGTCTATAAGGTGTCACAGGATTTCTTGTTGTTTTTAAAAATACAGACTAACTTGGCTAACCCTCTGATACTTCCTCAGATGGTGGGCTTTTACTTGTGAAAGCTCATGACCTAATGAATTAATTTGTAAGGAATATATTTATACAGTAAAATAACAGAAGGGCCAAATTCTGCATGCACTCTTGTGGCAAATACTGCCTGGCACGGTAGGGCAAAATTTTCAGAGATTCTCAGAGAGATTTTGAAAGACATGCCTCACTCTAGCACCCTCATGGTATCAATGGGCAGATTTTCTGTTTTGCAGAGCTGTTTCGAAGAGCTAGTCTGAAAATAGCTGTTATAAAGCCCTTCAGTAAGCTGCAGATTTCATTGGAAATGAAGTGTTTATGTCAGATTACAGGAAGCACCATCTCAATGAGAATGGCTTCTCATCAAGCCTGACTGCACTGAAACTCTGCCTGTATGCCACTCTCCTTGACTTAAAATCCCTGATTGATGTCTGTGGGAGTTGTCCAGGCATACCACTGGACAACACATAAGTATGCAACAGTCTGTGGGAGAACACTGAAGTTCCTAGGAGCAGAAAGTCTTCAATCTCTAGGTGTGGGACTACTCCCATGAGTAAAGACTGAGCAGCTTCCAGACACACAAAACTCCCCTTGTCTCTGGATTTTAGCTAAGTCTGTTCTTAAGCTATTAAAGTCTCTGTGTTTGTGGCAAAGAAATGATGCTATTAGGAGTTAAAGGTGAATCACGGAATATTGGCGATCCTAAAAGACCCAGCAAGGTCCTTCCACACTGTGACTAACAAACGCCAGTTCACACAGTTCTTGGCCCAGCTCTGTCTCACCCACTTCGCTAGGTTAAGAAAGATTTATCACTGGTTTCCGATACGTACCGACGCACTGAGCTAGACCATAATCAACAGCAAAGCCAAGCTAACCGCAATCATGCTGAGAGGCATGTAATGCATGCGAGCCATTAAACCCTGCTTCCGTATTACTTAACAGATAATTACTAGCTCACGTTAATTTGTGAAAAATTCACATGAGACAGGATAAGTTGAATGGCCCATAAAGCAATCAGAATAATTCAAACATTAAGTTCATGCTGTAAAATTTACCTAACAAATTTTGAGGTGTTTGCACTTCCTGCATCTTGTTTGTAACAGAGAGGAAGCCGTGCTAGTCTATACACTATCAAAACAAAAAGCAGTCAAGTAGCACTTTAAAGACTAGCAAAATAGTTTATTAGGTGAGCTTTTGTGGGACAGACCCACTTCTTCAGACCATAGCCAGACCAGAACTGACTCAATATTTAAGGCACAGAGAACCAAAAACAGTAAGCAAGGAGGAAAAATCAGAAAAAGATAATCAAGGTGAGCAAATCAGAGAGTGGAGGTGTGGGGGGGGAGGTCAAGAATTAGATTAAGCCAAGTATGCAGACAAGCCCCTATAGTGACTCAGAAAGCTCCTGTCCTGGTTTAAACCATGTGTTAATGTGCCGAATTTGAATATAAAAGCCAGCTTGGCTGATGCACCGTTCTTCTAAGGGATTCTAATTCTTGACCTCCCTCCGCACCCCTCCACTCTCTGATTTGCTCACCTTGATTATCTTTTTCTGATTTGTCCTCCTTGCTTACTGTTTTTGGTTCTCTGTGCCTTAAATATTGAGTCTGTTCTGGTCTGGCTATGGCCTGGAGAAGTGGGTCTGCCCCACGAAAGCTCACCTAATAAACTATTTTGCTAGTCTTTGAAGTGCTACTTGACTGCTTTTTGTTTTGCACCCTGTTAGTAACATTTAAGCTGCTTTCTCTCTTTTTTCAATATATGAGAACATATGTGCCTCCTTTTCTTGTGACTCTACCTCATGGATTAGATGTAGATACAGGTCGGACATCTCTAATTCAGCACCCTTGGCACATGACTAGTACTGAATGAGAGAATTTGCCACACCACAGGACGTCAATATTGTCTATCAGCATTACCAACACTTCCACTGCTTACTGAGCTCTTAAAAGATACTTGGGGGTAAATTACAGCTGAATAACAGCACAGAACACTGATAGCCAGGACTGGTGGTGGTAAACAAACTTCATGTGACCACAGGAAACTCAGCCACACCCATGATAAGTAGTCGTCCGGCTAATTGAAATCAAGTCAGATTACGGCTGTTGCTGGATGAGAGAATGTGGATTAGAGAGGTTCAACCTGTACTTACTTTGGATGCAAGAAAATTGCAGGTGTGAAAGGCACAAGGGAAGCTGAAAGGTGTCAAAGGCACAAGGGAAGCCTGGATTTCAGCATTATCCCATTGACAGATGAGGACTTCTGACAATAGTTTTCTTTCTACTGGATTGTTCCTGTGTGACTGTGATACTTGCCTTGAAGATCACAATAAAATGTGCTTGACTGTTTTTATTCCAGATAAAATGGTGTGCAAATCTGCTCGAGGAAAATATCCAATATCTTCTCTGTTTCCCCTTCCGAGCCTCTGTCATCTTTGCAAAGCTGCTCCAACACCACAGCTGTGAACACCAGGCTGGCATCGAATGGACACAGTTGGTTTAACTCAATTCTTCCCCCCACCTGCCTTCAGATTAGGGGCCAGGTCAGGGTTATATGGGGCACTTGGCACACTTCCCTTGCAGTGCATTGATTTCCCAGTTACTCTACTGCCTCTGTGCCAACTGCCCTTGGGATCCGGGGTGTCCCAAAGCAGATGACAGCTGCTTTGCATCCCCTCACCTGGATTTTTGCCACATGCAGTTCTGCTTTGCTTGAGGACCTACACCTCAGGCCCGCTTACTTCATTAATTTATTTCTTCTCCAGACTGTCACAATGTCTGCAGTGCACTTTTCCACATTCGTCCGGCCTCCCCCTCTGTCAATCTCCTCTGACACCTCCTGCCTGTTCTCAGTTTGTTCCTATGCAATGTGATTCCAGAAATCATTGGAAACTGGTACCTGTCCAGCCCAGAGTTTGGCTAGTGCCCTGATCTGCAGATCCCTCCACTCTCCTGAGAAAGGGCTGCTGATGGTGCTCAATGCTGAGTAGGCAGCTGTCCAGGCCTCCTGGCTATAATACGTTAGCCTGATCTAGATCCCAATAGGCAGAGATAGAAGGCAGGTAGGTTGCCTATTGGGTCATCTGGACAGTTGGAACGTATTCTGCAAGCTCTTGATGAAGAACCAGAAGTGCTTGCTCCTCATTGGATGCTTGCTTGCTCCGCAGGGATGGTGCTTGCTCTTGCCAAGAGAGTAGGGGACTGGACTAGATGACCTCCCAAGGTCCCTTCCAGTTCTAGGAGATGTGTATCTCCAATTATATCTACATCTCTGTGGAAGGTCTTTGGTACAAGACCAAAGACATGCTTTTTAGCTGACTTTCCTTTTCCCAAAGGAAAAAAGGATGGAAATGATGTTTAGGTAACCCTTAGGTATTGTACATACATGTGATGAGAGGACAATTAATTTCCAGGCTCTTTCAATGAGGCAATTGCTGCTCTAGCTTATAAATCATTGGAGAGGTAGAGAATGGTCATCTATTACTGCGCTTTTGCAAATGAGTGCTTGACATTTGCTTCCTGGTGGTATAATTCTAGCTGGCCTGAATTTTCCATACAGATTGCATACCTCTGAGATTATGTATTTGTCTCTGTGAGGCTGCCAAATACATACAGTGCAGGATGTGCAATCTGACCTCTAGCAGAGGCT
The DNA here is from genome assembly GCF_033958435.1 of Carettochelys insculpta. NCBI lineage: Eukaryota > Metazoa > Chordata > Testudines > Carettochelyidae > Carettochelys > Carettochelys insculpta. Next base: position 44,257,712 of record NC_134147.1, on the reverse strand, counting down.
GTAGAATTGTTTTTTTTTTTTCTAATCTGCTCCCAGAGTTAGCACTCTCAACAACTGTGCTTCCAAGAAAGAGTTTTCCAAGTAAGATCTGCCAACTCAATACAACATTGATATTATCCTAGGATGTATCTCCTTCTAGCGAGGACACTCCAGCACAAATGTACTTGTGTGGCTGTTAGTGTGTATTTTGACTGTAATCAGCTGGGAGATGGGAGTGGATAGGTCCTTAAACTGCATTAAGGTAACTGCCATTACAGCTGACATTTTGTGATTATATGTGATCATAGAATCATAGTATGCTAGGACTGGAAGGGACCTTGGGAGGTCATCAAGTCCAGCCCTCTGCCCTCATGGCAGGACCAAGTACTGTCTAGACCATCCCTGACAGACATTTATCTAACCTGTTCTTAAATATCTCCAGTGATGGAGATGCCACAACCTCCCCAGGCAATTTATTGCAGTGTTTGACCAACAGTTGTATGTTTCCTCTGACCTTTTTTTTTTTTATAGAGGAGGCAGTGGAAGAGAAAATGAACTAGAAATGCCTCTGTAAATACAACACAATAGTTGTAAATCTAAAATAAACTCACGAAGGGCAAAGTTAAGGCTTCCATAGCAATGTTCTTCTTTCCATTTTCTGAGCAGCAAAGGCAAAATTTCCCAAAGAAGCTAAGTGCCTTAGGACCCATGTTCCATTGACTGATTTCAGAGAGACAGCCGAAGGGTAGGTCTACACAGCAAAGGACACCCCCCAGCTGGCTGGCCCGTGCCAGCTGACTCAGGCTTGCAGGACTCGGGCAGGAGGGATCTTTCATTGCTCTGTAGACTTCCGGGCTCACACTGCCTTCCACATGAACTGGTGCCTGGCCTGTGTCAGCTGACTTGGGCTCACTGGACTGGAAAATTGCAGTGTACACATCTGCCTGCGCTCTAAGACCCCCATGAGAGGGGCAGGTCTGGAGCCCAGCTTCCAGTGTGAGCCCCAATATACAGACTACACTTACACTGACTCTCAGACTCAGCCCAAGTCAGCCAGCCAGGGTCAGTTGTGGATCTTTCTCTGCAGTGTTCATGGACCCGGAGAGTCTGCCCGAGTATTCTGCAATCCCACAGGTGACTTTCTTTGCCTCTGGACAGCCAAGTGTGGGCGCCATTCAAGTTTTCCCACAATGCACCATGAAGAAAAGATTAGAGCAGCCACATTTTGGGAGGGCACGAGGAAGCCTGAGATATGGGTGACTGGGCACAGGCCCCCATAATGCAGCATGGATGCTGGAGCTCCAGGCTGGGAGCCAGGGTTCCCTCCATTTTTTTCCATTCATGGGTGGAAGAAATTTTGTTATGTGCACCAAGGCATGAGCCCATGTGCACCACCAATAGAAACACACCCTGCTGACTGTGGATGCTGTGGGCACTCTGCCAGTCAGCTGGGCAGCACCTCAGTCTCTCCTGGGCAGCTGCCCAAGTGCTCAGCTTACCGGGAACACTGGTTGGGACCCAGGGGTCAACAATGCCCACCCTGGATTACACAGGGGTAGACGCTCAAGCTGCAGCCACAGTACCCAAAGTCTGCTAACCTGAGTACTACTAATCCTGAATTCGCTGTGCAGTGTAAACACACCCTGAAGGGCCAGGCTGCTCATTTCCCGGGCAAGTCCTTTCTAGGCACTGGCTGCTAGGAGCTGCAGTAATGTAACTGCTTCCCACAAGGATCTACTCATTCCCCTTGCCTTTCTGTTGCCATGTCTTGGGGCCATTCCACTGAGCAGCACTTCTGTGGCATTAAGGGCTGCCAGTTTTGGGCTCTATACAGGTGTCTGGACTCATCCTTTCTGCAGCACAGCCAGTACTGCTCTGTGCCTATTTGTGCCACGATCAGGCAAGCTCATACCAGCCCAGTCCCTCCTGGTCTCTCTGTTCCTCAAGGAACAAAAGGCAGGATGTGCCTCCTGCTATCTCAAGCCTGCACTGTTTGACAACTGCACCCCCGGCTTGATGATTTAGTTTGGGATGTAAAATAAGTGCAAGTTAATTCTAGATGTGGAGAAAATAAATAAGTGCTATTTATTCCTTCTCATAAGAACTAGGGGTCACCAAATGAAATTAACAGGCAGAAGAATAAAAACAAACAAGAAGAACTAATTCTTTACACAACACACAGTCAACTGCTGGAACTCTTTGCCAGCGGACGCAGTGAAGGACAGGACTATAAGAGCATTCAAAAAGAACTGGATAAATTCATGGAGGACAGGTCCACCAATGGATATCAGTCAGGTTGAGCAGCGGTGGTGTCTCTAGCCTCTGTTTGCCAGAAGGTGCGAGTGGGCAACAGGGCAACATCACGGTTTTGTTCATTCCCTCTGGGCCACCTGACATTGGCCAGTGTCAGAAGACAAAGGGGAGGTTATGAAAACCAATCTCGTCAAATCCAAACCCAAAGGACCAGCCACATTCCCAGGTCAGTTTATACCTCAGCTCTTACCCAAAAGACCACGCTGTCCCAATCTTTTACAATCTCAAATATAAAGGTTCATTAATAAGAGGAAAGAAAGAAAAGGTGCTTGGTGCAGGCTTGCAGCCTAGATGGAATATCTGCTGCTTTATAAATCTCTGGAATACATCCTTTGTTAGGATGAGTCATCAGTCCTTTGGGCTTAGTTCATAGTGAAGATGCTCTGGAAGTGAGGAGCTGGAATGGAAACAAATGGAGGAACCTCCAGGGCCTTTTGATAACCTTCCATTGTTCTCACTGTGTGAAAATATGTTCAGGACGGAGTTTGTCTCATGAGCAAGTCACATGTCCATGAATGACTCAGTCCTTTTCAGGGAGCAGCCATTACTCACATGCTGGCCTGAATGTTCACGGCGAAGTTCCCCAGATGTGGATTGGCACCTATGAAGATGTGTTGTCAGTCAAGTACTCCTCTTCACTTGACTAGCAACCCTTTCACAATTGGTTGGCCAAGCCTGTTGATGTCTCCCAGAAGCAAACCTCTGAAATACAAGTACAGAGCCAATACTCATGATGCATGCAGATGAGCTGTATAAAACAGAAACAGTGAATGATCAGCTTTTCATAGACATCTTACATGGCTGATTGGGTGCAAACAATTAAAGTGGTTCCAACATATTTTGTGTGTTCTTCTCGAAACTTCAATAACATCACAGAGGTATTATTGAAACAGGAAAGCCTGCAGTGGAGTTATTTGCCTGTAAGCAAACCTGTCATACCACAGCCTGATGCAGGAAGGTGCTCCAGGCAGGCTGTCTTCTTGAAGACTGTTCAGACAGTTATGAAAAAGACAATGCCTGGCATCTTATGACTATGATCACCAACCACTACCCTTCGCTCCTGCTCCAGTACAGAGAATGAGAAACAGTTTGTATTGTATGTAGGGGATACACCATGCAAATACCAAAGTCGATAATGGTGCCAAAAATGATATATGTAAGAGAAATGCCTTAAAAGCCCAGAGGCCTGTGATCCCAGGCTTCTCATGTGGAGTCTCTTGTTGAGAACACAGAAATGAAAGCTGGACATTTGAGCAGAATTAGCAGTGCCAGTTTTGCCATCTCCTATAATGAGGTAACAATTCAAAGCTGACTTAATTACACTGCATTGAAGTATATGTAGAACTTAGGGTAGGTCTACACAGCAAACTTATTTTGAAATAACTATGCTAGCATCTACACAATGCACCCACTACTTTTACATAATTTCAAAATAGCAGTTGTCTTATTTCAAAAGTGGTAAACCTCATTCTACGAGGAATAGCATCTATTCTGAAATAGGTGCTGTTGAGACAGGGAATAGAGCCTATTTCAAAATAAGCCATAGTGCGTCCAATGGCTCTAGTTTGAAATAGGCTCAGTGTGTGTAGACACTCTATTTTGAAATAGCTAAGTGCTATTTTGAAATGCATTTTTGTGTGCAGCAGGATTATTTCAAAATAGGCTCTTCTGGAACAGCTTATTTTGAAATAAGGCTGCTCTGTAGACACACCATTACCTTTACACAAATCTTACACCATCAGAATGGGACCCCTGTTTTACAGAGAGGAAAGGGCACAAGGTGCACCCATAGCAGAACCTGGATTAGAACTTGGGTGCTCCCGACACCTAATTCTGGGTTTAAGATCACTACACCATATTTCTCACTCAAATGTAGAGCTTCAGCACCCAACAATATTAGCTGACAAGGCCTTTGTGTCCCGTCCTTCTCATCAAGGCACAAGTCCTTGACAAAGCTCATCAATACCTCAAAACACATTGATTGTTCAGAACAGAGCAAAAGTGATGCACAAGATGGTACTGCAACTTTCGGGGTAGAAAGCAAGAGGAGCTTGTACACAGAAATTCACCAGCAAGCTATGAATATAGTGCATTGATTGGTTTGCTGGCAATTAAAACAAACAAACAAAAAAGGTAGGGATGACATACAATATTTAGTTTGACACAAATTTCTGTTTCATTTCCAGACTTTTCTCCCCTCTCATTTTTTAAAAGGTACTTTTAAAACAGTCATTTTAAATGGGAAAGTCAAGTGACTTGTTTCAAAAATGTCAGAAAATGTTTTTTTTTTTTTCTAACCGACACGATTAGCTGACATGGGTGAAACACATCAACCTGATTCTTTGTAGTTTTAACAAAGAAAAATTCAGTTGAAAAGTTTCACCCAGCTTTCGTTAATAGTCATGCAACTTCTGTGGGTTTCATTGTTAGGAGACAACCCAATGAGAACTCTTCTCTTCTTTGTATATATGCAGGAGGCATGATTTGCAAAATATTCTACACTAATCATCAGAAACCCCAGGGCAATATTTTTAAAGTTATATGACAATTGCAACCATTTTAATTTGCATCTGGACTGAAGTTTTCTTCCCTGCACCCCCACAAATCAGAAATGCAATTAGACAGCAAAAAATCAGATATTTATATCGGCACCAGGAGGCCTGTGGCCAGCATTCAATAATAAGAAAAATTATGTGTGGAATTCACACAAGAGCACGAGGAACTTCTGCTGGAACTGTAAAAAATGTCTGTGTAATTCCACAATTACAGCATATCCAGAGCAGGAGAGATAAGGGGGTTAGCCTGGGTAAACGAATAAAGACCAACAAGATAGAGGAAGAAGGTGGGTGGAGATTGGCTGGGAAAAGCCTTTTAAAATGTTGCAACTGATACCTGTCTTTAGCATTTTCTGACTCTGTTTCTATTTGTTTGCCTTATTCATTCTTAGCTCTTTGGGGCAGATCCTCATATGATACAAGTCAGTGAAGCCCCCCGAATCTGGAGCTGTATTCAGTCGTGAACTTGTGTGTGTTTTCTGGAATAGCAGAAGGGAAAACAATGTATGGTCCTAACTTGAAGTGAGCCAGCAGGAAGGGTTGCAAGTTGCCACTGTACACATGCTTCAGATCTGGCACAAAATGCATAATTCCATTTCTCCACTTTGTGGAAAGTGTGCAGAAGAGAACTGGGAAAGTGGTACAAAATATTTTTAGCTCTGTGGGCTTTATTAGATCGGGAGTCCTGATCAAATAAACCTGTTCCCAGGCAACCAGCCAACCTGGAAAGGGAAGTGAAAGCAAAATAAGTTAATGTAACAATGTGAAAGTTCGACAGGTCGAAACTGAACTCCTGTGCATAAACGTGGCTTCTTGGGGTCACATCCACAGCTGGTGGAAATTGGCAGAGCTCTGTGGAGTGGACACTCTGGATCATTACTTAATTGTCAGAGGAGATCGTTATAGATTAATGCTGTGAGGACAGTTGGTTGGTCACCAAGTTGGTATCATATTTTTTTGTTCACTTGAGAAGCAGAAATAGTAACCAGCAATTTTTTATTTATTTATTTATGCAAGAAAAGAAAAATGTCTACAACACAAAACAGTTCTCTCAAAATCTTTCATGGACTTCGCTAATTGCTGAGGTTTTTGCCTGTAAATTCATAGCGGGCAACAAAAACTCAGGGCAGACCTGCTGCAACTATTTTTCTAGGACCTCTTTGGATAGCTACGGAATGAGTCATACCAACGACACTGTTAAGTAAGCTGGTCATTCATCAAAACCAGTCTGGTCACAGACACCACAAGCACAGTTATCTCGCTGCCAGACACCACATTTCCCCAGTATCTTCTGTCTGTCCTCCAGCCAGGACTCCTCGCGGTCTGACTATCTTCATTTTAACCTTCTGTGTATTTCTTCCTCAGTTTGGAATCCTGTTCATTGCTATCCTCCGGGTAGCGAGAAGGAAAAAAGAGAAAAAGAGGGCAAGTGATCAGAAAGTGACAATGCTGCAGCGATTATTTCAGAAAGCTAGTAGTTGTTTGGAAAGGGTGTAGAAAGTTGTTGTTCTGCTCTTCTTCGGCAACACTGGCTCTAGCTCAAACCTCTGAGGGAAAAAACAAAAACAAAAAAGAACAACCCCACCCCACCTACCACCTCCTAATTTGCTAACTGGCTTAATGAACCCTTTTACATAGGGGGGGAAAAAAAAGGAGGAAAAATGCCTTGAGATGGTCAACCTAACAGGGTTTGTTTGTATAGGGTTGGGGTGTTTTCAGAGAGGTCTGGGCTAATTCATTTTGACCATGTGCCCTGAGGCTTATGAAAAAGAAACTTGAAAAAAATTTTGGAGGGTTGGGTCTCTATGTTTCTGGGAGTCCATCTTACCTCAGGAGAAGACACAGAACCGTGTGTCTGTTTTAGAGCAAATCACTATGCTACACATCCAGGTCTCCCTTGCCAGTGAGAGGATGGGAGACTGAGGCGCACATAACACGTTACTCTTGTGGCCTGATGCATGAGGAGGATGCTGGCAGCTCCAATGGTGACAAGGCCACTGTATAGGCTCTTGCAGAAGAGAGACCAAATGAAGTGGGGAGAGAGAGCGCCCTTGTAGAAAGTGGTTTCTAGACTTTCAAAATTCAGGGCCCAGTCCTATGTTCTTGTGATCTCCAGTGAGTGAGGCTTTCCTGCTGGCAGAGCAGACAGCACCTCACCCCAAACCACTCCAGTATTGAAAGTCTGGTTTTAAAAATGTCAGATGGTACAAAACAAAGGCATCATGTCTCTGCTTTGTACAGGAATTCAGATAGTGCTATGCTGAATCCCCTTCAAACGCTGCGGCCCTTGGACTGAGGAGCATTGGAAGGGGAGAACTTATCACTCAGGAAACCAAGTTAGCTACATTAAAACTAGTTCAGCGATGTCTACACATGCTGCACTCACATTGGCATTTCTCTGTGGACATATCCTTAAATCCAGTTTTTGCCTGGTTTAAGTCTGTGGAAGAGAAAAGAATCAAGTCCTGCTGTTCTATTATGCTCCCCATTTCTTACCCAGAGCTTAGGTTTTGCGCCACTGTGCATTACAGTGCCTGAGTTAGAAGCTTGAAGGCATGTGCATTTAGAGAGTTGGTGCATGGCAAGCCAGGTGTGAACTTACAGCACTCTAGCATTGCCTTAAACTGGGGGAGCAGGGTAGGGAGGTAGAATAAAAGTCCATGGAGGAATATGTCTACATGGTACTCAGTGTGATTGTGGTTTGTGTAGGCATGTGTGAGCTAGCTTTAATCTAGCTAGCGTGGGTCCCAGAGAGTGACTCTGCAGCACTGCACATATCCAAGCAGGCTAAACAAGACCACTCAGAACCATTGTCCCCTGTAAGCTGAGCCCTTGGGCTGGCACTCAGGACAAATTCAAATGCCACCCAGCTGATTAGCAGAGCAGTTTGCAGCATGCGTTTCTATTGGTGGTGCACCTCCGCAAATGCCTTGGTGCACGCAAAAAAGTTTTCTGCCCATGGGCGGAAGAACAGTAGAGGGAACGCTCCTCTGAACCCTGAGAGATTGAGTGCACACTCCCACAGCTCCCATGCCCAAGCTAGTTCGATTCAAAATAGCTCAAGTACGTTGACGCAAACTGCAGTCAGTCCTCACACCTGCAGCATAGACTGAGGCTTCCTCCCCTTCATAACAACACTCAGGTGCTTATTTCTCTGACAAGGAGAGAAAAGCAAATGACGGACTGGATGCTATTCTTTCGGACAAGGTGTAACGTGACCATCCTCATATCTGGTTAACTCGTTCTAAATACATGAGCGTCCACCTTAGATGTGGGCCACCTCCTCTTTTGGCAGCCCCAGTGATTTGTTGGTACTTCATCTGAAGAGCTGACACAACATACGCCCCATTCTATTATGGAGACTGAGATGGGCTTCATTTCTGTTTACAGGGCTTGTGCATACCTGATCAGCTCTTTGCCTCCCAGGAAGTCCATCAGCTTTCCACTGCCATTTTATTAGGCATCACACATCTAGATGATTTCAAAACAAAAAGCAGTCAAGTAGCACTTTAAAGACTAGCAAAATAGTTTATTAGGTGAGCTTTCGTGGGACAGACCCAACGTACCTGAGCTATTTTCGTGGGTCTGTCCCACGAAAGCTCACCTAATAAACTATTTTGCTAGTCTTTAAAGTGCTACTTGACTGCTTTTTGTTTTGATAGTGTATAGACCAGCACGGCTTCCTCTCTGTTACTAGATGATTTCAATAAGGCCAGTTAAAAAAACACTGGTTTCCTGCTATTACAATAAAAACCATTTGGAAGGAATAATTTCAAGTGATAAACCTACTACTGCCCTTTCTGCACCCGTACACATGCAAAAATGCACTGCCTCCTATCAGGTGCATAAAGCAGTATGTCAGTTGTATATATGAGGATATGGAAAATACATAGTACATCCCCTTGTTTTACTGGCTCCTGTTTATCTGACCATATTTGTTAGAATACATTGTATACCTCCCCTGTTCTATTGACTCCTGGTTACCTGACTGTATGCGTTAACGCCCATGCGGTATGCTTCTGCATACATACATGCATAATTACCTGACTAAAATCAGATGATCAAAGGTCACTGAAGTTGGCGTGAATGCGCTAACTACAGGACCAGGTCTTCGGGCAAACTGTGCACGCTGACATTTTTGTAAGCTCTGTATTAAGTTCTAACAGAACTGCAGACATCCTCTCCTTGGTCCCTTTAATTTTCTAACAGCTCCTGAAGTTGATAGTTTATAAGGAGGACCTGGAATTGTGGGCTCCAGTTTCTTCGTTGGTTTCAGAAGTTAGTTACTTAGAAGCAGTGGGGCCAACAGCCTTGTTGGGCCCCTGGGAAAGGTGGGAAGGCCCTAGCTCTGTGCCCTGGAAGGGGCAGGACCTTCAGGGAGGGGCTTGGCTTAGCCTCCGCCCGACAGCTCTCAGTGGTGCCTGGAGCACTCCACTCTAGCAAAGATTTAAAGGGCGCAGGGTTCCTGACTGCCACTGCCACTACTTGCTGTGCCAACATTGCTGATGTAGCAGTAGCACCAGCTCGGAGTCCTGGGCCCTTCTGAATCACTGGACACTGGGGCAACTGCCTTTGCATGCCTTTCAGTGGGCCTTCGCTGAAGCCTGAGATAATTACGTGGAATGCCGCCTAATTTGCTTGGTACAATCCTGCTACCCTCCGTACAGCAAGCATTTTTAATTATTCTTATATGGACCTGACTGAGTATGGGCTTACTGTAGGCTGGCATCTCATATCACAGCTGCCCTCTACGTGAGGAATTGCTGGGTTTTAGGAAGAAAAGCATGGAAGGAAAAAAAAAGGTGTCCAAGAGCCTATGTTCAAATTTAAAGGGGAGTTTGTTTTACTCAGACTTGGACACATAAGATTTGCTTTCCGTGAACAGCTGAGCTTACCGACACACATGCTTGTGGTAAGGATTTTGAACAAGGAAACTCAAACATTCCCCACCCCCCCACACGAAGTGCTTCAGAGCATGGGTCACTGCCTGGAACTCAGTGAGGGAGGCTGATACCCAAATCTCCAAAGAGGGCATGTAAATGCACCATGCAGCAGGGCACATTGTCATACTATGGCTATGCACACCAGCAGCTTCCCTTTGTGTGAATGAGATGAGGTCAAGCAAGGTCTATTTCGCTCAGAGAGGAAAAATATTCACATTTTCATTATTTCCCTTCCCTGCTGTGCTTCATCTCCTTACAGCTCCATCCGCAGCTTCAGTTCCTTCACCTAGTTACAACAGTGATGCTCATTCATGTGTGACCAATCACAACTCGTCAGTTCAGATCACACTTTGGCTATTGAACGTCAAATACATATAGTGAGAGGCTTATGATTAACTCCACGTGTGTGCGTCCGTCTATATAATTTGAAATTATTCTACTTAGTTTGCTAATGAATTTGAGGCCATTGCATTCTACTCTTGTATTGTCTGAGAATAACAAGAGGAACTAAATTAACTGACCAAAACAAAAAAGCAGGCAAGTAGCACTTCAAAGACTAACAAAATGATTTATTAGGTGATGAGCTTTCGTGGGACAGACCCACTTCTTCAGACCATAGCAAGACCAGAACAGACTCAATATTCAAGACACAGAGAATTAAAACAGTAATCAAGGTTGACAAATCAGAAAAAAAATTGAGCAAATCAGAGAGTAGACGGGTGGGGGGGTCAAGAATTAGATTAAGCCGAGTATGCAAAAGAGTCCCTATAACAACCCAGAAAATTCGCATCCTCTCTGTTACTAAATTAACCGAGTACATTATTGGCTAGGAATTCTTCATGTAGCTGTAACATATAGAAGCAATGAAATCAGTGCTCTCTTTTTGTAAAAAAAGACATGCCAGTAGTCACTCCCCAGCCAGGGGTGGAAAAACCCTGCAGCCCCACGACTAGAAGCCAGCTGGGGTGCCCAGCTCTGCCAGCAGCCCCAGCTGGGGGATCCCCAGCTGAAGGGCAGGGGCACCCAGCAGCTCCACAGCTGGGAAATGGCTGGGGTGCTGAGCCCCACTGGTAGCCCCAGCTGTGGGATCCCCGGCCAGGGTGCTCTGAAAAAAGGTGCCAGTATGTCATACTAGTATGGAATGGGACAAAAAAGCACTGAATGAAATAAAAGCTAAAACATATCATTCACAACCAAGGAATTGACATCTTAGTCCTTCAATTATGTCTTCACCAAAGGCTCTAATGCCACAATTCATTACAGCCAGCAAGCTGACTGCTGCACCTTCATGGAGTCCTGTTGTGTCTCCATACACTGCACAGGCAAAATACAGTGCCTGTGAACAGCATGCTCAGGACCCAAGTAAGTACATTAGCTCCTTTGCAGTGATTAGTAACCGCAGCAAAAAGAATTGAGATCATTCCCAACTGCGTGTGCAATATCTCAGACAGCCCCCCTTTAATTAAGGAGAATTGGGTTAGATCATTGCATTTTTTGTAGATTGCAGCTTTGAGCCAGTCCTGTAGCGCCGGTTGTTTGTGGTCTACTCAACTTCCTGTAGTTCAGACCCTTTTTGTTTAGTGTTTGCCATGGGAGATCTTGGCCACAACATCTGTGCATGGAACATCAAAGATTGACTTCCGTTTACATTCTGGCAAGATGAAGTCAACACAAGTTGTTTGTGTGTGCACGCGCTTAGGGGTGTTGCTTAAATTTTAATTTGACTTTTAGGAAAAGAAACATACATGGTGGATTTACAGCTTGGTGTCAAACCAGCACAGGATTTTTTTTTTTCTTCTTTTTTTTGTTTTTTTGGACAGTCATTGTTTTTGCATACGCTTTCCTTGGATGGGAAGTTGCATCCTTAAGATGCTGAAGAACAGCAGGGACTTGTCTGTCTTTGTGCCTGGAAGATTATGTGCTCATTTGGAAGCCATGTTGGGCTTACCAAGAGAAAGTAGCCTGTTCCTCCCCCATTTGTCCTTATCAATAGCACAGACATCTTCCAGGATGAAAATAATTATGGGCACAGCACTAATAAATATTGACACTTCTCTCTTATTTATTATTTCTATTATCACCACACCTGGTAAACTCAGACATGGACCAAACCAGGACTCTGCTGTGCTAGGCCCTGTACAATTGGAACAAAACAACTAACAATTGAAAAGGAAGATGAGAAATGGATGGATACAGAAAAAAAAAATGAGACAGTGTTGGTCAGTTTGATGAGCTGTGGTCTCAGCACAAACCAGCAGCCTCTTCTTGAACTCTTGGGATTATATACACCTCCCTCACAGATGCAGAGGAAACACCTCCCACCCTCTCGTGATTTTACACATCCTTGTTCTTTTATAGATAGTCTTGTGTGCTATTGACATAGCTGTTGCAGGTCAGCCGCAAGCTATTCAAATGAGGAAATGCTATGGTATATTGCATTTATTGGTTTGCCATTGTCTCCTGTTAAGCAAGGCTTACATTTGGAAACAGGAAATTTTGCTGATCGGGTCACTTACAGACCCAGTATTCTATCCCAACTGGGACGAGGCTCTCTTGGCAATAGTAACAAGAAGATTGTGTAAAAGCTGTTTCACTGCGCTTTCCTCTCCCCGCAGCTGGGCAATAGGAGCCCCAGTGAAAACAAATACTCCTGCCTTAGTCCAGCTGTGGCTGTTTGAAGACAACAAATGAAGGGTGGGAGGGAAGGAGAGGGGGAAGGAAAGTAGCAAAACAAAACTACCACCATCTAGGGCAGTGGTTCCCAACCTTTCCAGCAACACATCCTGCTTCAATGAGACAAACAATGCCACGATAGGCCCGCTTTTTTCAGCTGAATCGATTGCTCATAAAGGTCAGATTTGACTATGGTTACAGTCTTACTAGGCAGGTTAGCAACATTGCAGTGTGCACAACAAGATAAACAAGGATCAAATGGGTTAATGTTTCCAAGCCACCACAGAATACGCCGTCTTGGACAGCGAGCACAGACACATTTTCAAAATCTGCTCACTGCCATGCATGAGATGTTGAGTAAACAAGTAACCACTGAAAGCAGGTTTCCCTCCCCGCCAGCCCATGGGAGCCAGGACACGGCATTTAAACCACGTCCCAGCTCCAACAGGCTCCTGCCTTCCCTCCCGCTTGCCACAGCAGGGAGTGGGGGCGGGCTCCCCGCCGGCTCGTTTGGGCCAGGAAGCAGCATTTCAGCTGCGTCCCAGTGCGAATGGGCTCCTGCCGGGTCGGCATACCCCCTAGCAGTGGCCTTGCTGCTTGAGCCCCAGCTGGAGCTGGGTCATCAGTTTCCCCCTTGTGGTGGTTCTGCAAAGAGCCGCTGCAAGGGGAAAGTGATGAGATTTCACAGCACACTGAGACAGTTCTCATGGCACACCAGTGTGCCAGCGTATGCCAGCTGAAAACCACAGAGGTAAGGTCCACGCCTACAATTGTGCTACACACACGGCTGGTCAAAGCAGATTTCCATTCCCTCTGGATCTAAAGGAGAGGCTTCTATTAGCCCCAGCCTCTCCAGCAGACACAGGTAAAAAGCTCTGAGTCCATCCCCAGAAAGCCCAGCATTAGCAATACACACAACGTGTTCAGAAGCCTTCATGGCTCCTCTAGCCCTAGCCACTCACCCGTCACAAAGAGCTAAAGCTCACAGAGGTAACTTCAGTGTATGTTCATGTCCCTGCGCTCTGCTTTGACCAACCACAGGCACTCATTTTTTCCAATAAAAATATTGTCGAATTATCCTCCCCTTCCCCCCAAACAGAGAAGTTATGCAAAGTATAGACCCAAACAATACCTTCAGCATTTCATTTTGTCTCCATTAAGGCAAGTTTACATTTTCCAAAGTAAATTTGGCTTCCCCTCCTCCAATTATCTATATTATTACCTCCAATTATGGCTGTAATAGCTCAGGGCTTGCCATTTTTGCTCTACCCATTGAAAGCACGGGCAGGAATAAATCCCTGATTCAGCAGTGAGCCTTGGCATTTAATTCACGCAGGGCTGAATACCTGCCCAAACAAAGAGCTGGTTAAAGTCTGAAAACAAAGAGTCCTTTTGTAAGGGGCTAAATTCATCTAAGAAAAGTATTAGTTTAGTCCCTCAGGAGGTGAACCTCAAATTATTTGCCTATAACCCTACTAGAGAAGGTAGCAGAGCCACGTATCTGGTAGCTGGAGAAGGGCTGAGGGATAGACAATAAGGAGCTGGAATGGTAAATGCATGTCACTGAGAATCATGGACCTTGTTCCTGTTTCCATCGGAGTTAATGACAAAGCGCCTATTAATATGAGAGTGAAGCTGCAGCTGGAACTATGGCTCCACACACCAGAGGAGGAGCTGGCTCTGTCTGTAAAATGCTGAAAAAATTTTCAAAATCAGGAACGGGAGCACATGGAATGAAATGTGATTTGCAAAAGAAGAGAATTTAGAACTTGAAAACTTGCTGGAAATGTACTGTTGTAAATCATCTTGTTTCTTCCCCCAGGGTGATACAGAAGACGAATGACAGCAATGCCATTCGAGATCGGGCCAATATACAGTCTACTCCAGCATTCTATCTCCGATGTAATGCATGGAGTAAAAGCTCTATAGCAGACCCTTCTCGTAGGACATTTCTTTCTGACCTCATGAAGTTACTGGATGGTTTGGCTACATCGTTTGCCTTGATATATTTCCCCTTTGTTTTTATTCATACCTACAAACATTTCTTCGAGTGCTAATAAGATCTTTGTCTCCCTATCACAAGGCAGTGAGTTCAACCGATTAACTGTGCTTCACATAACAGATATTTGTTTTCATAAACTTTCTAACATGTTTTGTTTTCACTGGAAAATACCTTCTTTTTGCAATGTGATTAGAGGTAAAAAGGAGCATCTGACAGATCTTCTCTAAACCACTCCTTATTTGTGCCCTTTTGCACAGTTCATCTTGAACCAATACAGCATGAGGGAGAAATATCAAAGCATGCTCTATGATGGCCTAACCCTACTCCCAGTCTCTTCAGTGAAACCACGTTAATCTGTCCTCCTACGGGAGTCCATCTCCATTGCCCTTCTGCATACTGTTTCACTTGCGGCTCCTTAAGGGTGATTTAAAATATTGTTCTATATAGTATTTTCCTTAAATGCTCTCTGCAGTGTGCAAAAAATGGCAAGTATCTGCCATATCGGTGACCAACAGAGCAACATAAGAATGGTCATACTGGCTCAGACCAAAGGTGCATCCAGCCCAGTATCCTGTCTGCAAAGAGTGGCCAATACCAGGAGCCCCAAAGGGAGTGGAGCGAACAGGTATCAATCAAGCAGTCTCTCTCCTGCCATCCATCTCCAGCTTCTGACAAACAGAGGCTTGGGACACCATTCCTTACCCACCTTGGACCTAATAGCCATTAATGGACCTAACCCCCATGAATTTACCTAGCTCTTTTTCAAACCCTGTTATAGTCCTAGCTTTCACAGCTTCCTCTGGCAAGGAGTTCCACAGGTTGACTGCACACTGTGTGAAGAAGAACATCCTTTTATTTGTTTTAAACCTGCTGCCCATTAATTTCATTTGGTGTCCTCTGGATCTGATATTATGAGAACAAGTAAATAATTTTTCTGTGTTCACTTTCTCCACACCACTCATAATTTTATATACCTCTATCATATTCCCCCTTAGTCTCCTCTTTTCTAAGCAGAAGAATCCTAGTCTCTTTAATCTCCCTTCATATGGGACACAGTCCAAACCCCTAATCATTTTGGTTGCCCTTTTTTGAACCTTTTCTAATGCCAATATCTCTTTTTTGAGATGAGGAGACCACATATGTATGCAGTATTTAAGATGTGGGCGTGCCATTGTTTTATATAGGGTCTTATTTCCAGATCTGTCCATTTACTCTAGCCATACCTCTTCGCCAATGGGTGTCAAGGACTGGATTGGAAAAGTGATTTCACCTACTTTCAGTAATTGTAGACTTTCCTCACAGGCTAGTAAGAGGAACATGATACAATTCAACATGGATGAGACTTGGAAAGAGCCTTGGTCTCAGGAACCATGGTCACTGCTGAGACTTGTATGGCAATCGTCAGTGTAAAAAGGAATGCCGATGGGATGGCAACCACTTCTCTCACAGGCTCCAGCCAAGAATGTTAAGAACACCATGAGTCTCGAATGCTGGGATGAACAATTGATAAGTTCTTGGAGCTAAAGCATATGTGGTTTTGAGAAACCACTGCTCTGCATTGCATTAACTTGCATTAAACTCAAGCTAATCTGCCCTTAAACTCAAATTTACATTAAACTTAAGCTCATCTGCCCTGATGGGGCAAGCTCCCCCATCGTCCAGATGTTTCCCACTATTCTATTTGCAAGAATCCCTGACTGCTGAGAGAGAGAAAGAGAGAACACATGAGGAGTTGATGGTACCAATTTCAGAAGTAACCCCTTATCACATAAGAGAGAGGCTCAACTGATAAGCTGCTAATATGCTTTTAAGTGGCATCTCATTAAATGAGCTATTTAAGTCATTCAGTTTGGACACGAAAATGTGCAAATTTCATACATCATGAAACCAGCTTTGTGTTTGATTGTCACGCTAAGACAAAAGTGGACCTGGGTGGTGTTCTTAGCCAAATAGCCTGTCATTTCTTACATAAATAGCCTGTCATTTCTTACATAAATAGCCTGTCATTTTTCAAAAGGTGTCTGAGTAGACATCATTTTGAAAGTTACTTGTGTCTAGAACTTGATAGAGAAATATAATGATTAAGCGGATGGAGTGTTACTGTAAAGCAATAGAACACTAAACAGACTATACTGTGTTGTTTCTGTTATCAAAATCATATAGGGAGAACACAGAACAGAGTGTGTGTCACAGAGATTTTTCAAACAACCTCTGAAAAAAGCACCCAAATATCTAATGTGCCAGTATAAAAATCCAGATATATGGGTAGGCTGTGTTACTTAGTTGGTTGAAGAGACGGATTAATGCTTCTGGTTTTGGGGTGGGATTTTCAAAAGCACTTGAGGCCGGCTAAACTTTGCTCCCACTGAAGTCAACAGTAAGATGCCGTTAACTTCAACAGAGCTCCCCACATGCTTGCAAGCTCAGCAACTCAGAAGACTGTTTCTGGAGTAGGGTCTCAAAGGAACCATCTAGCGGAGAGTGGGGCAGTTTACAGCTAACATTCTTGCAGAGCAACACAACTTTAGTTCCAAGACCACTGGTGCAATAAGCACATCCCATGGCCATTCTACTGCCAAATAGGATAGATAGGGCTTGACAACACTGCAGAAAATGTACCTTGGCATGTGCTGTAGATCCTGGCAGCCTGACTGATCACCAGTTTTCATCCTTGATGCTCTCCACTCACTTTCACTCCACTTCCACTGCTGAAACTTGCCCTGGCACCACGAGTTTGGCCTATCCTAACTGCCATGAGCAAGCACATTGGTTCAGGTTAATGGTGCAAAGGGGACATAACCTCCTCAGGATCAGTATTGTCATTTCTACAGCCCACTGAGACCACGAGGCAGCTCCCCTCCAGCCAAGGCCCAGCAGCCAAGGAGACCCCTCCCATTTCTCCTTTTACAGTGTCCTCTGATAGGGTCTGTTCCTCCTACCTGAATTGCTGGCCTGTCCCGAGTGCAGAAGGGCCTGTCTCTCTCCTTGCAGGGAGCTGGTAACCCTGTCTTCCTCTTGCTAATGGGACACAGTGGGGAGGTGCTGGAGTGCATCCACCCAGGCTCTAGCACAACTAAGCACGTTCCCTGGCTAGCTTAATCTGCACGAGCAACAGTTGCCAATTTGGGTGGGCCCATGAGAATTCAAAGCGTTTGACAGGTTGTGCCTAAATAATGCAGAGCTCTTTTAAAACTCTGGTATGCTGAAACAGAGGGCCAAATTGGACACAATTCACCACCCGGGCACCCCATTGATTTCAAACACTTGCACAAGGGAGTAGGTTGGGGGAGGGCAGCATTTGGTCCAAAGTACGAAATAAAATAGTCTTGGGTTAGTTAATGTTGCCTGGAACAGTGATATATTTGGGGCAGAGCTTGGCACACACTTTGGATCTGAATCTAGGGTGGAATGCCCAGTCAAAGGGATCCTGGTGGCCCTGGTCAGCTCCATGGAGTAGGCCAATCAGTGGCTCAGTAGGACTAAGACAGGCTCCCTTCCTGTCCTGGGTACGCACAGCTCCTGGGAAGTGGCCAGCAGGTCTCTGGAACTACTAGGCATAAAGGGGCGGCGGCAGGGGGGAGTCGGTGCACGGCGCCTCCCTGGCTTGGTGCGTAGGAGCCACATGGAGCTGCCCATCTCTGACACCCCAAACTGCTCAACCCCAGCCCCACTCCAGAGCCCGATCTCGTACATCTCAGCACCAGCTCAGAGCCCCTCCTGAGCCCCACTCCAGAGCCCACCCCCATGTCAACCCTCTGCCCCGGCCCAGAGCCCCCTCCCACATGCCAGCTTCCTCACAGGCCCTGTACATGCCTCTCCCCCTCTGCCCCAGCCCAGAGCCCCCTCCCACACTCCAGCTTCCTCACAGGCCCGTACAAACCCCTCCCCCTCTGCCTCACCTTGAGCCCCCTCCCACACACTGAACTATTCACTCACAGGCTCGCCCTGAGCCCGCACTCCCAGCAAGGACCCTTATGCCCCATCACCCCCACTCTCCAACCCCTGCCCCAGTCCTGAGTCACTTCCTACGCCCCCAGACGGCTCATCCCCGGTCCCACCCCGAGCCCACCCCTCATTCACTCCCTCAGCCTGGTGAACGGGATGGAGGGTGGACGGAGCGAGGGGGGCAGGGCCTTGGGCAACAGGGCCTCAGGACACAGGCGCTTCGCTTTGTGCCGTTAGAAAATTGGCAGCCCTGCTTGGATCCAGCATCCAACCAGCCCAGAACGCAGTGCTGCACCCTCGGCAGCAGCCTCAGCCCAGCCGAACTCAGCAAGGCTCTGCAGCACAGATACAGGTACACCCGCTCTCCCCGGGGTCCTCTTTTTTGAAAGTTCAAATACGGTAACCCTACATCCAGGCCAGATTAAGTCCCATTGTCTTACGTGCTTGGAAGTGGGCAACCGTATCTGTGAGAAGTTCACATATCTGGGGAGCAACATAACCTACGATCTAGAGTGTAAGAAGGAAATAGCGACTAGAATAGCGAAAGCAACAGCGAGTTTGAAGGTGATGGAAAAGATCTGGAAAAGCAAAGTGATTAGCTTAAGAGCAAAGCTGGGCATCTTGAAAACGTGTATTCAGCAGCATGTTGTACGGATGTGAGACATGGGTGATAACGAGAGATTCGAAAAGAAGAATATTGGCGTTCGAAAGGAGTTGTTATAGAAAGCTTCTGAGACTAGGATGGAGGCGGAAGGTCACCAATGAGGAATTATACAGGAAGATACAGCTGAAAAAGAACCTGCTGTAGAAGGTTATAAAACGGAAGCTACAACTATTTGGGCATATTTGCAGCAAGAACGATGAACGAAAAATCAAGACCCTGGTATTTGGCATTTTGGCAGTTCAAGTAGGAGAGGCAGACCCTACGGAGAATGGACAGATGATATAGTAGATTGGTGCAGAGCTCGTCTACAGAAACTAAGCCACTTCTCACTGGACACGGAAGGATGGAAAGGAATAGTGAGAGAGGCATCAGACACCAACAGGTGCTGAGCCCACAGTTTTTGATGATGATGATGAGGAGGATGATATGCAAAATGGCAAGCATGATCGCTCTGTACAATTTTGTCACAAATCCCCTCCAAAAGCACTTTGATAATAGCATTTGAGCTGTATATATGTGAAACTCTGTGGAAGTGTGCTTTTTTAATAGACAGCTTGCTACCACTTGGTGACTGGGTTTGGCTCATTGTTTTATTAAAACTTCAGCACAGGAGAGTTAAAATAATTACACCAGCTGCATAAGCCTGGCTTTCGCAGTCGAAGCCAGCACCGTAGAATGATGGGTATTCTCACTTGCTGAAATATTTTATTAGGTCGCATTACAAAACTGTCTTCCTAAGAATGAAATAAATGAGTCAGCTCAGGGAGAGAATGCATGACTGACATGGGGCACTCACCAACATCTTGTACACAGCTGTGAGCATCTGTGTTGGTGCCAATTAAGCTGTGATAGTATCACTGGGAAGGGAGACAGAGAAACTAGCACACAAAGCTCCATTCACTAAGTGAAAAAAGGTCATGCAGGTATTCAATGATTGGGGCGGGGGGGGTTGCAGAAATGTTCTGCTTGAGTTACGGTGGCCAAAGTGGTCCTGAGTTATGAAAAACAAGACTCTCATTGCACAGAGCATTTGGCAGTAGGAGCTGCTTGCGCGTTTAGTTGCACTGAAGTTTTCTAAATCAAGGCCTTAATGTTTATTTTAAAAACAGGGCTTCACTAGCACAATTCCCTGTTTGCTTTGTAAGGTTGGAACTAAATGAGTCGTTGGCATTTTTAAAGACCGATATGTGTAAACATCAGTTTCTAAATAACGTTTTACGACCCAGCAGCGCCTTTATTTCAATACACAAATGATGATGCAACGCTGCCAGCATCACAGAATGAATGCTGCATAGAATACACCCTGGAAAGAGCAAGGCAGAAAGCCCAGAAAGCCCAGACAATGAAAAATCAAAGATGTTTCAGACACTCAAATCTATTCCCCGGAAACCTAGTATGCACCATTTTTCTCATTTCAGTGAGTTTATTTGTTCACACAGGCAATATGGTGGTATTTTAAATCCTATAGCACTTTGTTCAGTGAATGACCGTATTAATGAACCCTATTAAAGCCAACAGTTGTTACATATTTAGAGCCCTGCGCAGACAAGATTCCCTTGTGCATCCTACCAGAGATGAGACGTTCAAGTCATTGGTAAGAGAAAAAGATCACTAGGATCACTGATCAAAGGTACAAAGCCTGCTCACCCATGATAAGCATTGCGTTGGAGGTCAATTGAGCGAGGAAAGTATTTAAACTCTATTTTTGTGGCATTGATGAAAGCTGCTTGACCATTGCCCACAACGTGTAATAGAGCCGAAGGAGCAGATAGTTAGGAGGGTTTGTGTGTGCAACAGCAGGAGCAAAAACAGGCCCCCAAAGTTGGATGCTTGATAGGCTTGTGCAGCCACTGTGACTATTTGTGAAACTGCAGCACACCATTGCACACCTGCTTTTGCACGCCCACACTTCTGAAAACCAGACTGTCAATTTTATTTTCTGAATTAGGTCAACGTGATCCTCTTTAACCTTGTAACAGACACTGGGTCACTTGGTGGCAATGGAGCTTTGCTCAGACAAACTCTAACCATTGGAAAACACACCCCAAACCTCCCCAGGTTACCCCTTTTGCCCTCCCTCTACGCTTCTCCAAGAGCAGCCAGCTCCTTTTCCCTCTTCCCAACCCAACTTGCCTCCTCTTCCCCCACCTTCTCTTTGATCCTTCGCAGACACGCTGGCGCCCCTCAGTTCTGTTCCATTTGGTGATGTCGCACTGGGGAGTCTCGGCAGGTCTGGTACTCTCTCCGCTGGCTTTGGGCCAGTTGCTGTACTCAAACCTCAAAGTCTCTAGGGTTTCCTTAAGCGATCTGTTCTTCCAATTATATTGCTTCTCTTCTGACCTCAGGGAAGTCCCAGCACTCCTGAGATCCGAAGACACAAGCCAGTCCAGCAGAGCAGGAGCCAGGACTGCCTGAAACCCTGACAGATTGTAGCACAGACATGAGTTTTCTGGAGGGTCAGGGAAAAGGGAGATTTATACAGACTTTTTCAGCCCTGCAAAGAAGATGGGTTCAGTTCTTTTTTAATTATGGGCCAGAGTTTGGACCATTTCTCATTGTTTGCCTAAGCCAGTTCTTCCCTCCCAAGTGAAGCAAGTAGTCACTTTATCCAATAAGTTTCCTGTGTTAGAATTAATCTTTTCAAAGGAAAAAGAAAAGCTTGTGATCCATCCCCAGGGTTTTACAGGTCTCTACAGTAATGGTGAGGGGGAATTTTGGAGCAGATATCTTGCGAGAGATGTCCCATTGGATAGCATCTTAAGAAAACCTATTGGACAAGGAGAGGCTACACAATTTTGAGATGTGTGAGACCTTTGTATCACTGTTCAGGTCACTATTACTAGGTGGGGAAGTGAGACAGAACCTATACAGGTCTGCTCAATGACACCCCTTTTGTGATATATGGAGGGCAGCCTAAGCAAAGAAGAGAACAGCGCACGTAGCTTAAATATTGCTGAGCTACATGGGCAGAAAGGAATATACAACAGCTGAGGCGAGCTTCCGGCCTCAGGGTGGAAGTGGGCAACCCATCAAGCAAGGTAGCTGAGGTGGGAATGGTTGCCATGGTGAGTCGGCAACGGGCGGTGGCATGGGGACTCTAAGAGACAAAGTGAGGGTCAGAATCTGGGAAGCATGAAGGAATGAAGCCGAATAGCCTGAGAGTTTTGTATCAGAGGCTGAAGGACAGACCTGGCTGAATGCAGAACAAAAAAAGTCTTATCCTCTGATTTATTTACTCACCTGGAATTGATCTAGCCCAACTGCTAGCCAGGTTAAGCGCCGCTCGCTTTTATAACATTCGTTCTTATTTTGTGTGGGTTTTGCCTTAATTTTCCAATAAGCTCAGAGTGGCATCAACCAAAGGTCCCCTTTGCAGTGTTCTCGACTCTGCAGCTGCAAACCCAGGAGCAGGCACAGAGGTGAGGGATTAGCTGAGAAGAGATGTCTTGCTCTCGACAGTGGGATTGAAAGGGAGCATGGCACATTATGTGATGTTTCCATAAAGAGGTGCAGATTGGAGGTTTTATTAAGGAGATACTGGGTGAGGGGCAGCGTCAAGGGGACTAGTTCCCTAACATCCTTTTTGACATACAGGAAATTCCACTTAATAGGAGTGCTGCTATTAGCAACTTCCAGTTAAGTCACACATTGGCTGGGAACCTCTCCCCTCCCATTAATCCCTAATGTTAACAGGAGTCGGGGCTTGGCAGCCACTTGCCACGGTTTGCAAGGCAGCTGAATGGGAAGGTTGTGCTGGGTTGTGCCTGCCTTTGCATGGGGACTGCCCAGAAAGCGAGGGGCTGCCCCATGGGAAGGGAGGCTGTAGGCGGGGCTGTTTGGTATCTCTTTTTCTGCTCTCCACCCTGCCAGGGGGCAGCACCTGGGAAAAGATGTGCTGGAATATGCTGAATCTTGAATGCCCCAAGAGTCCAGGGAGTTGTATGGTGCAGCCCCATGTACCCCGAATTGCATAGAAAGTCCCTCCCCCCACTGTAGTCCCCCTCCTCAGGCAGGTTTGCAGGAAAGATACATGCCCACACTTTCTTCCCTGGCTGCAGCCTGGCAGACCTGCCTGACCCTTATTAGCAACCGCCAGGTAATGACAACTCTTTGCTGGCACCCCATGTTCCTAACAAGCAGAATCTCCTGTCATGAGCTGAAGGATGCCTCAGGCTAACAGCTCTGCATGGCTTTTAGTTTGCTGGCCAAGCTCAGGGCCTGCCTCGCCTGCAGTAACTTATGCTGTGCAGAAGCATGTTGAAAAGCTGCCACCTAAAAATAGCATGGCAGCTGTCTACACACGTTGCCTTTCCACAGATTAGCATCAGCTAAGGAGCTGAGCCATGAACTTTCAGTGATTGTGAGTGTCTCTCTTTGGACTTTCGTGGCTGTCAAAGCAGGTATTTTAAGGGCCTGACGAGGGTGTTATGATAAAGTAATGTGAGGAATAGCTCAGTCGTTTGAGCATTGGCTTGCTAAACTCAAAGTTATGAGCTCAATCCTTGAGGAGATCATTTATGGATTGGGGCAAATAGATGTCAGGGATGGTGGTTGGTCCTGCCAAAGGGGGCAGGGGACTGGACTAGATGACCTCCCAAGGTCCCTCCCAGCTCTAGGAGATGTGTATCTCCCATTATATCTTAAAACAAATAATAAATTGCATTCCAGTACACCAAGTAATATAGGACAAACTGACAGCCTTTCAGGACAAGCATGCATGAGAATTGCAAAAGAAATCCCAGGTCCACAAGTCCAATCTCTTTGCTTAGCAAGGTGGACTCAACATTATACTTTCTGGGCTGGGCCTGACTCGAATCCCACATGGCTTTCAGGGTGGCATTTTCAAGTCCCTCTGATTTGGGGAGGGGCATATTGGAAGGCAGTGTTGACATAAGAGATGTAATTGCTGACTTTAATGGAGTTACTCATTTATGATGTTTGAAGTAACCTCATGCCTATCCATGTGGATCTAGTTTTGGCTGAAATGCATCAAATGTTGAAGCCATAATTACCTTCCGATCCCTCATTGTTTGCCTGTTTTCACTGTTGCTATAGACAGCAAAGAAGAGTTACGTGTAAGCTCAAAAGCTTGTCTCTCTCACCAAGTGAAGCTGGTTCAATAAATGATATTACCTCATACACCTTGTTTCTTTCACTGTTTCCAAACAGCGGAAATACTTTCAGGCTTCAGAAGGCATTAACTCATTATTCCTTGTTTTAATAGCCGCGTGCAATGTAAATCAAAATCATCTCTCACTTATGTCTTCACCCTATTGAACAAGCTGTTTTCATTGTGGGTTTAATCTGTTGACAGCTATCTGGAAAGTAGCTGTTTCTAAACACAGAATCAATGATAATCTGATTACTGCCGGAGTATGGGATCATTGTGGTACTGCATTCAACCTAGCACCAAAGATATACCGACTAATTGACTCTCAAATTGGCTTCATATATGTATAACATTCTCCATAGAATTAACTGGTTTTTGCCATATTAAGTCACAGCTGTACGAATGTGTTATTACTTACATCCAAGCCACAGAAGAGATTTTCTTCTTATTACTATTCAGTGTGCCAAGAATTCTTGAAAAATTTAAGCCAACTGCTGCTGTTTAAATTGTTTTGTTATTCATCAAAGGCTACTACAGCAGGGTTTGCCAGAGAAAATCACGGTCTACATTCAGGACTTAAAAAAAAAGCACTACCCTAAAAGATCATTTGGATATTTTAAAAAATGTTGACAGCTGCTGCCAGTGCAGCTGCATGTAGAGGAAAAAGTCACCAGAAGGAAACGTAGGTTGGAGCCTAAAATGGGATGATCCTCAATCCAGCCTTGGAAGAAGTTGACCAGATATCCCAGTTTTAAAGGGACAGGCCCATATTTAAGCCCGTCTGCTAGCGTCCCAGATTTTCTGCCTCCCCTCTGCCCCCACACACTTCAATACTGCTGGGTCCTACTGCTGGCCATACCCCCTGCTCACCAGCTGCTCACTCATCAGTGAGTGGAGAGGGGGCAGGCAGGGACTGATGATGGAGGTAGATTTGGAAGGCTGCGGTAGGGTGAAGATGCAGCGTGCAGGGGCCAGCCACGCACCCTACTGGTCTGTCAGCACAGCTCCCGGCTGCATGCTGGCTCTTGGTTAGCAGGGCCCTGTTCCCCATCCCACATCTGGCTGGCGCTGGCTGCATACTGCAGTGGCTGGAGAATGTAGGCAGGGGTGAGGCCATGGTTGGGTACATGTAGCCTCTGTTGTCCACCCCCTTGACCTTTTTCATGTTCCTGCTCTTGCTGTCCTCTCTCTGTTTCAGCACACCCCATCCCCACTGCTCCTCCCTCCCACCCCCGCCCCCATCCCTACCCCTCAGCTAAGCACCGGAGAGGAAGCAATTTCCTGCCCATCATCTCGTGAGCCTGCAAGCTCCACAGCAGCCCCTGGTGCATGGGCTTACTACCCTCCTCACCTATCCTACCCTGCCTTGGGTCTGCCCATGGGGAGCACAAGGCTGCTCTGTCCCCTCGCCATCCTCCCCCGCTGCGTCACCTCTCTGGCTGGGTTCACTCATTCTTCTTCAGTCAGGTTCTCCGGTTCACATTAATCCTAAGGGCTTAACCCCTTCCTAGTTGTACTGTAGCTAGGAGACAGGAGGTGGCTGGGTTATGTCTGTGATCACCAGCTGCCTGGAGGTATTAGCTGCATTTTGACACTTCGTGGTCAGGATGGCACAAGCTCTGCAAAGACACAGGCCTGCTCCCCCATTCCCCACAGCTTGTCCCTTTCCTCCAGCGTAGTGCCCAAAGGCTGCTGCTGGCCACCTACAGGCATGAGCCCTGTCAGAAATCGGAGAGAGGACGTAAGACCATGTGCTCCCCTACATGTTGCTTGGGCAGAGGCAATGCCAAGTACCAGAAGAGGCAGGTCTGTGCTGGAGGCCCAGCCAGCCACAGAGGAGGAAGAGTACTGGCTAGCAAGGATCAGTTGCCTGGTCACTCCCCTTCCCCAGTTTGATAGAGGGCACCAGTGTGCGTGTCACCTCTTCCTGGGGCGTGAGGTGTAGGAGTGAATGCCACTCCTCTGAGTGTGAACCCTAGAGCCTTAACGATAAGATATTCAATAAAAAAGAATCCAACTATGCAGGGCTCAGTCAGGGGCTAGTCAACATGGCATTAATTTAAACATTGTACTGCACAGTAGTGAGTAATAGCCACAGAACTCACATGAACACAAGTAATTTTACCAGGAGTCCTGTATTCAGCATTGGGAAAGATGGTAACGGCTTAGGAGAGCAGGAGTTGGAACTAAAACATTGGAGTCAAACATTCCTAAAACTCTGGGGACATGAAAAATCTAAACTAGAGCAGGTCTGGAATTTTTCATGTCGCCTCTGTATGGATAATGGGCAACCTCAAACCCCTGAATACAAACAGTCTAAACTTCCGAGTCTACAAAAGCTGCAGCAGAATCCACATTTTCCAACAAGAGCCTATTTCCAAAATACACATGGAAATATTGAATGGATACAGGTTTGACAAGGAGGCACCTGCATATTCAGATAGTTTCCCCCTCCAACAACTGGTCTGTGTAAGTTCTTGTGTGTCATTAGTCCTAGAATTTGCATCTCTGAATTCAATCTGTCCCAATGTGACTGTCTACACTTTGGTAGGACAATGCTGTGAACTGATTTTTTCAACTGCTTCTATGTAGAGGCCAATGGATCAGATCCATTTCTGAAGGCAACCCAGAAATCTTGGGAGTTTTCTACACTTGTGCATACCACAAATGCAAGAAAGCAAGCATGGTCTGAAAGGTAAAACTTTCTAAGCGTTCCCCCGGTCTTATAAAACCACTAGCAGGAACTTCTGTACCTATTAGCAATGGAAAAAGAACTCTGTTAAGATGCCAGTTGCACATGTCCACCCTGCAACAAAGGTTCATTTGAGTCATTTATGTTTACTAAAGTGTCCTAGAGGTTTACCAGAGTTTGGCTCAGAGATGCTTGACTATGGTCAGGAACACGTCGCATTGGCCAATGTGCATTGGGAAAGTTTGGAGGGTGGTTCTCCTTACTCCACAAGACTAAGGGCTTAATCCTGCAAGGTGCTAAGTGCCTTCAGCTCCCATTGGAGTCCATACAGGTGTTCTGAGCTTCACAGACCCAGTGCATCCTTCCTCACAGGAATCCTTATGGACACACCTTTAGAGCTGTTCAGCTCCGGTTTAACTCCATGGCACAGCGTGGCTCTTAGCAGCATCTCTCAGGATCTTGGCCTTGCTGTGCAATGGGTGTGGTAGCAACAGCTACTAGCCAGTGAGGTGGGTTCTGCTGTGATGTGACAGTAGCTAGTCAGAGGCATAGGGACGCCCCTTATTTTTAATGGCTGTACATATTCAGGGAGATGTGATTTTGCAAGTTTGTTCTCATTTCCTCCCAAACCATGTGTTTTATGCACTCAGAGCAGCCTTGTTTAATATGGAAAGTTGAATATCTTATAAAGTAAAACCAGCTGTGCTGCTTAGTTTATAGGTATCCTCACGTGGCTCTGCTCTTTGTTTCTTTACTTAGCTGGCGTTGGGGTTTCCAAGTTGCTGAGCTGCTAACACTAGTCAATGGAGTTTATTAGTGGCAGTGTTTGTTGAACAATAACATTTTATATAGTGTGTCACCGCTTAGTTCCTTGGATACGTTACACAGTCCTGGGCCCCATTTTTTTCCACAGCTGTGCACCAAAGATTGGCATCAAAGCTTCTGCTCCCTGTTACACCCGATGGCTTGTGGGATTCCTGCTGACTGAAGCCAAGAGCTGCACCAGTGTTAGCAGAACCGACAGACTTACAGGCCCCTGGGCAATGTGGTGGAGAGGCTGGTTCTGGACCCTAGCAGAAGGGGTGGGGGGTGGGACTGAGGCAGAAGGGCTGGGGTTGGAGCAGCCAGCCCTTAGCGCTGCCCAGAGCACTGTGCACTGATCCCCAACTCTCTCAGCCAGCCGTGAGAGCTGCCTGGAGCAGGCCACACAGTGCCACAGCAGCGATCTAAAGGGTCCTGGCTGCCACCACTCCTGTGATAACAGCAGTGGTGGCAGGGAACCCCAGGCCCTTCTGAATCACGGCCTCCCTTGCCTGCCCCCTGCCCCCGTCGGCAGACTCGAGCATAAGAACAGAATCCAGCCTCCAAGCCTCCAATCGATATTGCCCTGCGGCCCCTTTGCCCCAGCTTAACTAGCACAATGGGGCTGTAGGGCAGACAGACTACCCCCCTCTCCAGGCAATACCCTCCCTGCAGCAGGCCCCTCCACCCAGCGACAGAGGGGCTTCCATCAGCTGAAGCCACGGCAGCGCTTGCTGCGGCAGGTGGTCAGGAGAGGAGAGGGCTGGGCCACAGTCGGAAGGAACGGGAGAGGTGTAACCAAGTCGGATCTGTCCACCTGCAATTTGGCACCCGGCTGAGCCTCCTGAGCACAGTACAGCCCAAGCCGAGGATGCCTAACTCACGGAAATTGCAGCATAGATTTACATATGACGAGACTGGCCATTAGCCATCTCAGCTCAGGCCTGGCCATAGACCCCTGCAAGGGTTCCCAAACAGGGCTGGAAGAGTGCGAACAACTGAGCCATTGGAGGCCAGAGTTGCTGGCTGAATTCCCACTGGTTATAATTCGTTATAACAACAGGCGCATCCCGCCTGCCCTAGCTGGAGTCACTCCGCTCTGCCGTCTTCATTTCCTTTTCGCTTCGGTCACCTTTGCGTCTCTAACCAATGAGGAACTTGTAGAGCTGAAATCCTGTGGGTCTGTGTTGTGGTGTCTGCTAAGGGATCTGCCCCCTCAGGGGCGGGGAAGACCACACCACCTCCAGGAGTCGAGGAGCTGCCCAGTTCCGAGCAGGCAGCAGTCTCTGTGAGGCTCAGGTCCCCTTTAGCTGGGCTGAGCGGGCAAGCAGTAGCTGAGGAGCCTGCCCGGGGGCAGGGCGTGGCAGCAATGCCTCTTGGCTCAGGCCCTTGTGGCAGGGCTGGCTGACAAAGAGTAAGAAAGCCCCTGGCCCTGGGCAGGGCGGGAGAGCAGTCAATATGAGGCTCAGTGCCTCATGGCGGGACTGAGCAGACGACGAGTATATCAGCTGTTTGCCCTGGAGCAGGGCACGGCAGTTGTCTATAGAAAGCTCAGCTCCCCTTTAACAGGGAGGAGAAGGCAAACAGTACATAAATGGCTCACCCTGGAGCAGGGTAGAGTGGCAAGTAAACACCCATGGGAGCGTGGATTTGGAGAGGCAAAGGCTGTCTCTCCAGGGAGAGGGGGAGCAGGTCACCCACTGCACTGCGCCCCAGCATCGGACCCTAACAGCAACTGACGCTAGCTGCCCATCAGTGGGGATCCAGGCCACAGGTGAGGCATTCCCCCAGGTGGCTACTTCCTACCTCCAGTTCCGTCAGTTTGGGGTCCCACTCAGGGTCATCCGGGAGATTGCGTAGGTCCACATCTTCCGAGTAAGTGGCCGATGGCAGGGTCCATAGTCTCCGGCAGGTCTGCGTCTTCCTGCTAGCTGGCAGCCAGCAGGTCCTTAGGCTTGGGAAGGTCAGGGCCTTCCAAGTAGCCTGCCCACAGTCGGTCAGGGGACCTCTGGGTAGTGGGCCGGTGGCAGACCCAGACATGCCTCGGGGGCCTGCTCAGAGCAGCTGGCTGACCGGTCTGGTGCAGGCTATTTGGCCCCTGCTCGCAGGACACCAGACCAGGATCTCTGCTTGGCTCCAGGGCTGCCCTTTTAATGAGCCACAGGCCTCACCTCTGGCACTTCCAGCCTCACCTGTCAGTCCTGGGGGCGGGGGAGGGTGTTCAGGTGTTCTGTCCCCTCCCACCAAGGCCTCTGGAAGGTTTCCTCTGCTTCTGCAGTAGGAACAGGCCACAGCACCTCACTACAGCCTGTTATAAGAAGTTAGCAACTAAAAATGCCATTGGCGCTCTGTTTTAACAAGGCTGCTATTATGCCCTGCGTGTTGGGGAAATCTGAACTCACAGACACTTTGGAGGGACTAAGATAGTTTTCTGCCATCGTACTGACTAGAGAGGTGGGCTGAAATTCTCTGCTTATGGTGGTGTTAGCCCTTTTCTGGCTGCTCTTGCTCTCTACATAGGATTTAACCCAAGCATTCATCAAAATACTCCTTTAGAGAACTTTGTTTTTTCTCAGCTCCTTTGGAATGGACCAGATTGTACCAAATCTCAGACTGAAAAAAAACCCCGCATTGAGGTCTGGACTGGAAGCTAACATGTCAGGACATTACCCCCCACCTTCCCTCCCCACAGGGTCTGCAACCCTGACTTTTTTAAGTGACACCTCAAGGGCTCACAGAAAAGTTTAGAGCATGAGCTTTCGTGAGTTAACTCACTTCTTCAGATGCATCTGAAGAAGTGAGTTAACTCACGAAAGCTCATGCTCTAAACTTTTCTGTTAGTCTATAAGGTGCCACAGGACCCTTCGTTGCTGCTACAGATCCAGACTAACACGGCTACCCCTCCGATACTCAAGGGCTCAGTAACTGCTAAAAATATATATATAGGATACTGACAAAGAACAAAGTCTAAACATTGCCAGTAAATGTCCTCTTTAGATATTGGTTTCTGAAGTGATGCCTGCCTCCCTTCTTGGTTATGGTCATATGAGAGAGTTGTTGTTTAAGTGGGAAAAGAAATGGATCGATTCCCCAAGTTTACCTGAACCAGTGTAAACTCCTTGGAGGGACATAGTTCCATTTGCATAGACTTCACTGGTGGTGGTGTTAAGATATGGCTGGGGAAAGGGTTATTGCTCTGTTCAGATGCTAGGCAGCTACATCATGGTCAGATTTCATTCTGTTACTCCAGGTCACTCGAGTGAAAAGTTATATATTCTTTGGGTAACATTTTGTCTTTGCTTTAGTTTACACTTCATTTCTAAAAATGCAAAATAAGGCCCCAAATTTTTTAAAGACTTATGAATGTAACAATACGCAAGCTGAGTAGCGTCATGGACACCCTTGCACTTACTTTCAGTGTGTAAGTTAAACACGAGTGAGTCTTTGCAGCTTCAGGGTATGAGGGAAATCCAAAACTCAGCCTTATGGGGGTCAGCACTCAGAAAGCACAGTTAGCAACGAAAGCGTGCAGTACTGATCTATCCAAGGTCATACAAATGGGAACCCTTGCTGACAGCTTCTCCACACTCATAATTGCCTTGTTCTCTGTGGTATATCCATTGATATCCACTTACAAAACAACTTCAGCAATAAGCGAATTTGTTTGGCATGCACTTCAAGTAACTAATGGGCAACACAGAGAGAAAGGCTTCTTTCCTCTCTTGTGAGTTCTGGAATGCCATTCGTCACTTGAGATGATCCATCACAGAAATTTACCCTGGGGCCAAAGCGGGAGGGGAGCTGGAGCTAACCCATCATGTCTTTATAAACCTTTTAGCCACACAAATGTGTTTTACAGATGTCTGGTGGTAATTTACTGAGCCCAGAAAAAATATGTCATAGCACAAAGTCAGGTGCTGGGCTTACAGGAACAGCAGGCGGCTTGTGCAGTATCACCACCACCTGCAGCCTGAATAGATAGTTGTGAACACTGTCGGATCTGCTCTGGCTGTATGACGACAAAGTGTCAAGTTCGCCCCCAGCAGTGTCAGATGCTGCCAACTCCACATGTCCAGTGCCAGTAGAGGCGGCTGCAGGAATTCACTCAGGAAGAAGAGTGGTGACAGTAATGCCCCAGCCCTTCCTTGGGGGGCTGCTCTTTGGAGGGTCTGAAAGAGCTTAGCAGATAGGAGCTTCCTGGAGAGGCTCTAAACCAGCACAAGGAGAAGTACCCTGTCCTGCTCTTTCCCACACTGGGCCTGCCAGCACAGAGACTGTGCCAGCTACCTTGTACCACAGGTCCTCTCACCCACCAGGCTTTCTGCTGCCATGGGGGCAAAGCCTGGGTTCCTTTGCTGGCCCCAGTCGCACGAATTAGAATGCCTTTATGCTCTAAGCAAACATTTGGAAATAATTTTTACCAAGTACATGGAAAATAAATGGAAATTCCCTTCATTGTCTATTATAGTTCAATACATCGTTGTTACCAGACAATGGCCTTCAAACTAACAACTTCCTTAACACTGTACTTCAGAAAACAAAGAAAGCAGTCCTGTAGCACCTTAAAGACTAACAATATTATATATTAGGTGATGAGCTTTCATGGGACAGACCCACTTCTTCAGCTATAACAGGTATGGCATATGCTATAACCACTACTCGGGCTAGTGGACTTCCCTGTACCATTTTCTCCCTCCCAGCGTATGTGTACAGGCCTAGCTGTGTTTTGGCGCTGTGCATGGGGAGGAGAAATTGTCTGTTCTTCCCTGGACATCAGTTATTGTGGGTTAAATCTTGGATGACCTAGAAAGGGTCCTCAAAGGCTGTGTGCAGACTTCAAAGACAAATGTCAATAGTTTTTCCAAAGAATTTTCTACTTACCGCTCAACATGAGTCATTACAGAATATGCCACACCCACTATAGTTGTAGTGGAAGTACAATGTGAAGGAAGGTATTAATTTGAGAGCTACTTCCTTTGAACTTCTATGTAATTTGAAAAATTAACAGTGACTGCAAAGGAGGATGGCTATAGATTGGAAGAGAAAGATATTATGGTCATGTCCTAGGGAACCAGAAGAATCTGTTGACATTTTTCTCTAGGTTCTGATGTGAATTCCAGCCTGGTTTGCTTGACCTTCCAGTCAAGGATCCAGAGCAGTTGGGGAAGGATGGAAAGGAGACTTAGTGGAAGATTAAGGAAATCTCAGTCTGGCAGAGCTGACTGACAGTAGCTGAACACTCAGTCACCTTTCCATAAGTTGAATCCAGATTCCTGGTGGGTGGGAGAGGGTTTGCAACGCATGCTGTGCGGGATTTCTCGTGAAAGAGACAGCAAAGAAAAACTGCTCAAAACAAGAAAAACAATGATCTGTGTGATAAAACAAGGAAGAGACAAGACAATGGAGTCTACTAAAAAAAGCCCTAATTTTATTTTGGTAGCTAAAATCCCTTCTCCATGGGAGTTTGCAGGAAGTTGATATAAACTAAACAAGGATTTAGAAAGAAAAAAAAGGAACAACCTTCTCACAAAATGTGCTGTTACCAGGGATGTAACTCTTTGTGTTACAGTCCATGAGATTTTGCCTTCATTTTCAAAGGGAACAGACTTCTTGTGTATAACACAGTGGTAGGCAATAAGCAACCCATGAACCAGTTGCAGTTTACCAGGGTTAGCCCCTAGTGGGCTGCTGGCACTTAATTATTTTACTGGTATGTCCACTAGCAGCTCCTGTTGGCCATGGATTGACGTTCCCAGCCAATGGAAGCTGGGAGAAGTAATATTCTGGTCCAGTCTGACTCACATCCCCATCTAATAATACAGTGCTGAACAGTGATAAAATGGTCTCACACTGTGTAGCTTCTCCCCTCACTGAGGCCATTATGCTGGCTACCTCTGAACTGAAGAGTAAGATCAAAACTGAGATCCTTTTAACCCTTAGATTGTAGTTCTCACATATTTGCTCAGTCTAATCCCCTAAATGCCCCTGAGCCGGCTCTGTACTCTTTGTTGGGCTCTTGGCTAAGCTGTATGTCTTTCCACTTGTAGTATTTAGATACAAAGCTTACCAGGAGTTGAGCACAGATTCTCAGACATATAGGTCCCCAATGACATGGAGTTAGTTACCTAAATACCTTTGCGGATTTGAGCCTCAGCTCCTTTCTGTTTAAGGGCAGGTCTACACTAGACCTGAAAGGCGCTCTTAGATATGCAACTCCAGCTACGGCAACTGGATTTGACGTATCCAAGGTCGATTTATCAGGCTGTCCTCCATTACTTCTCAGAAATAGGATGAGTACCAGGGTCAACTGTTGAGTCCTCATGGGTCAATCTAGCGCATCATCACTAGGCGCACTAAATCATACCTCAGAAGATTGACCCTTACCGGGGTATACATGTACCCTTTGTTTATACCAGCATTGCTTTTCCTATATTTAAGGGTGGTCTGACACTATTTCCTTTGGAAAGCTCTGAGTTTTGCTGCCTTTAGTGCTCCCGTTTGAGTCCAGGCTGTACAAATAATGAAGTCTTAGCAATCCCTGTCTTTCAGACAACAGGAGCCTGGCTCCTCCAAAATCTTGGTATCTCTGGGGAAAAAAATGGATTCCGTATATGGACTTTCCGGTCTTTGAGTTCTGAGAGTTGAAGTTTTCAGTTTTTTCCTCCACAACCACTAGATGCTCACGTTTTAGAAGTGTGAATTCAAGATTCTCCTGAGAGCTACTTGAAATCAGCAGCCGGGATTCTGAGGAAAACCACCAGGTGTGGTGAGATTTGCAGTAAAATCATGAGAATTGGCAACAAAAACGATGCAGAAACTGTTGGCTAAAATTCTCTGGCTTGAAGGTCGGGCTAGATCAGAGGCGGGTCACCGGTGCTTCGTTTACCTGAGCATCTGCAGGTACAGCTACTCTTGGTTGTGGTTTGCTGTTTCTGACCAATGGGAGCTGCAGAAAGTGGTGTCTCAGCTCATGCCACTTCCTGCAGCTCCCATGGGCCAGGAACGACACTCCACAGCCAATGGGAGCTGTGAGTAGCTGTACCTGCAGATAGTAGGGGCTAAATATTTGCTCTGGCTGATTGCCTACTCCCGGACTAGAGGATTATAATTGGATTAAGCTATCTGAGTCAGCTAAGAGAGGTTACTGGTGCTCCAGCTGACAGATTTCTGTGACAGAATAACCCTGGCTGTGGCTGAGATTTCCCGAAAGAGTTGATATTGTCTCTTCAAGTCTAAAGAGGTTGCCTGCTGCTCTTTTATGACATGTACTCATGAGGCCTCACTGGCCATTGTGATAGGGACTATCCAGAGATGTCCATCTTCATAGGACTACAGAAGTCAGTCACAGGCCAAGCACTGCAGTGAGGGAGAATGTACCATGTGGAAGGCACCGTCAGGGAAAGCACTGCACGGCCGTAGAACACACTGCCCGGGAACCCAAGGCCTGAGATGCCATTCCGGTCCATGGTTCTGTCCTACCTATCGCTAGGAGCGCGGCTCCCAATTTGCAGAGATATACTCCTGCTAGCTCAGCAGCGTGGCCACGGAAGCAGTGATCAGTGCTACAGGTTAGCCACCCTAAGTGCACACCTGCCATAGGTCAGTACTTAGGGGGGCTGGTCCCTGCCGCAGCTCACTGCTGCCTGTGCTACCCTAGTGATGTTACAATTTTTAGCGCCCTAGCTCAAAGAGAGCTAGTGTGAGTCTGTCTACATGAGCAGGGATCACTTCTCCGGCTCCAAGGGTAGCCACAGCCCAAGGGAGAATATTTTCCTAGAACAAGCCAGTTTATCTGCTTGGTCCCCTTTCCTCAACAGCAAATATTTACCTGAGTGTGTGCAGGTACAGCTGCTCACAGCTCTGTCTGTGGATGACTGTTCGTGGCCAATGGGGGCTGCTTGGTCCTTTTTCTTCTGGCTGTCCACACCTCAGTAATTTCCATTGCTAAGGCCACCTAAGGCTTCTCTTGGTTCTCTTTCACTAAGTGTTCAAGACTCAAGCACTGCCAGACGTACTCCAAGCGAGGGGCTGCAGGGACCACTCAGCTACTCAGGGAGCTCAGAAGGTAATTTTCAAAGGGGCCTAGGAGAGTTAGACACCAGCTCTCAACTCCCTTAAGTTCCTTGGAAAATCCCAACACCCAATCACTTACGGCACTGCTCCCAGTGAGTAAGCAGTCCACCATCTGTGGCAATGAGCACTCTGGCCAGTTTCTTGTGGCTTAGTCTGCACAAACCTCTGGTGCCCAAGCTCAGAGAGCTCGGCCTATGGCATTCAGGCCTCCTCCTATGCAGATAGTGTTGGTCCTGCTCCAGCCATGTCTCTCTGCCCATCTGCTGAGGCATCTGACTTGGTATATTTAAAGAGGCTAAAGACTTGGCTCAAGGCTCTAGGGAGCCTCCTTTGGTCTCCAGGCAACAGATGTCAGCATTTCAGATGGGTCTCTCCCCCTTCTTCACGAGACAGGGGTATGATGAAGCTTTGCAGCAATGGCACAAAAAAAGATGGGGGTGGAATGAGTGGCGGTCTCGTTGAACATAAACTAAAGAGAAATATTTGCAGCCCATAGGGGGCAGAGGGGTGGGTGTTGATTTTCACTGCAGCCGTAGGCTTAAAATATTCTGTCTTTGCCCAGACCAGCAGCAAGAACGTTGCTGTGAATTTTTGCACAGCATCTTTCCTCCCTCCTTCTCCAGCAATCCCTGGATTTTATACATGCTCAGGGAATGGTGGGAACAGCAAACGTGGCAGTTCCTTTCCAGCTCCTGTTAACAGTTGAAAGGTTTGCTTGGACTGACATTTTAAGTTCAATAAGAAATGACAAGTATGAAGCTTGGAAGAGCCTCCTTGGATTCTGGCTCCTATATCTGTAAAAAATGTAGTTGCTTTGGGAAGCTAAGCCCTGGATAGGACAGAATACATCTGAACTAGTTGTCCAGACCCTGGTAATTTTGTATGAAGACAAAAGTGTCTTAGAAAGTGGGTTCTGAACACCAGTCTGACTAGGGAGCACATCAGCATTTCTCTAACTGCCCCATTTATCTCTGCTCAGTCCCCTCTGCCAGATTCCACATATTTTCAACTCTTTCCCAGAATGCATTGTGAACTCAGGGCAAACTTGACACCAGTCAATACCCTATCCCAGGAGATTTGCTCTGGCATAAAAAGATGCTGCAGTTTCAAAGAGTTAATAGATTTGGAGATGGAAATAAACTGGATCAGGTTGTGCTTTCAGTAACATGAGGATTGGGGCAGGCTACTCACATGCGTGGCTTGGAGGGGCACTGGAGGGTTGCAAGGTATTCAAAATGTAATAAATGGTGAGGCTGGGGGGATTGCAGATGCTCGTTGCATGGGGTGCTATTGTTTTTGTGGCTAGCCTCAATGGGCCACATCTCCAGTAATTCCTCTCAAGTCAATGGATTTGCCCCACTGCAACTGCAGCAGAATTTGGCCCAGTAAGTTTCTCCAATGTCCCAACAGCCATATTGACAACAACGAAGCTATGATGTCATGCGTGGGGGAAAAAACTGAGCACATCAGAGCCCAGTCTTGGATACCTTTGTTGTTACAAAACCCCTTTCTGGTTACACAGTAAAATCTCAGAATTACAAACTGACCAGTCAACCAGACACCTCACTTGGAACTGGAAGTATGCTATCAGGCAGAAGCAGAAGATACCGAAAAAAAAAATAGGAAACACAGTACAGTGCTCTGTGAAACTCAGGCTACGGAGAAATAAAGGGAGAGAGGTATTTTTCTTCTGCATAGTAAAGTTTCAAAGCTGTGTCAAGTCACTGTTTTGTTGTAAACCTTCGAAAGAGCCTAAAAATCTTGTTCTCTTTTTCTCTTCTCTTGGAGGTCGCTCAATAACAAGGAGGATGTCTTCATGTCACCCTCCTACCTGGGAGTCCGCTGACAGCTGACCCGTCCAATCCTGGAGTCACAGATCTTACCACAGAAAGGGCAGTCATTGGTAGCCATTGCAGGGGTGCAGGGCAGTTTTTGCCACTCTTCTTGTCTCCTTGTCTGTGCTGCAGCTGGACCTCTAAGATTGTGTCACGCCCTCAAGAATTGCCATTCTCCCCTAGGAACAGTCCTGGGCAAGGTTATCTCAAGTGTCGACGCCAGTGCTAGACTTTTCCATGTGTGCTTTCAGCATGTCCTCATATCATTTCCTCTGACCCCCAATGCTCCTCTGTCCTTCCTGCAACTCCCCATTCCTAAGGTGATCGTAACTCTGAGGTTCTACAGACCTCCACTGGCTTCCATGGTGTTACTTAGGAGCTAAGCTGGGTGGCTCTGGGCAGACAATCCTGCACCACCCCTCTAACAGACCAGAGGTGGCAGCAGATCGAACTGCCTGCTGGAACATGGCAGTGGCACAGAATCACCAGGGCCTGAGAACATCCAAGCTACTCTGCCCCCACTCCAACTACCTACCCACCCTGAAAGGCCTCCTGAAGGTAAAGGCAGGACATTGCAGCTTTGAGATGCCTGCCCAGGGTCTCTTGTAATGGAAGCAGTTTGGTTGTTTGGCAACCTTCTTGTGGTGTTGGTGCTGGGGCAGAGAAGTCCCGGCGCAGTAGCGAATGAGGCCCTGGCCCCCAGCTTGAAGGGTCTGCCCTCCCATTCAATGGGTTGTGCAAGCAAGGCAACACATTTTGAAAGAGCCCCCCAGCGTTCCCTCCAATCTTTTCCAGCCACGTACAGAATACGTTTTATGGGCACCGAGGCTCATGTGAACATGCACCACCAGGAGAAACACAAAACCTCACTGTGGGCCCTCTGCTAATCAGCTGGGCAGCACTGGAATCTCTCGTGTGGCTGCTCAGCTCACAGGGAACACGGCTGCGGATCCGCACAATGTTCCGATTGCCTCGGCGCTGCAGGGCTCCTGATTGGCTCATCCCTGCGAATGGCTAATGCCCTAAACTCCCCTAAGAGTTACAGCTGGGACAGCCAAGTGATGGGAGCAGGACTGACTGCCTCTCCTGCACCTGGAGCATCAGACCAGCTATGTTATTGCAAGAACTTTGCTGCCCAATTCTGAATCCCACAGCAGCAGTTCCATAGGAGCTTTACATGTAGCCCCCTGCACCTTCTGAGACCAGAACAAGTTGTTTTGGTGGCTCTTTTCCTGCCTGCCCAGGCTTCTCATGCAGCTGCTGGCGGGAGAAAGGAAGGAAAATTGTCAATGTGATGATAGTCTCACATTTTCCCCTCCCTGCATTTTGCTAAGATGGAAATCTCCAACGACAGCAGTGAACAACCAGCAACTGAACGTCTGCAGCAATGGAGAGGCATTACATGGCCTGCAGCCAGTACATGCCAGCTTATTCCCCATTAAGCTGGAGGACTGGTCTTGTGGTGATGTTGTGTCACAGAAAACAGTGCTGGAAGAAAATGTTGGCTTTTTTATTTCTCCTTGTTGTACAGAAAGTTAATTATCACAATGGGGGAGGTTACACAACAGCATTTAGAGCATTATTTTTCCTTTTTATCTTAAAAAAAAAAAAGAAAGAGCGAGAGAGAGCGAGAAAGCCTTTGTTGTCAAGGCTGAAATGGTTCAGACATGTTTTTGGTTGTGTTTTGTTTTGTTTTTTAAATTCCTCACCCTTGCCAACTTTATATGCCAAAAATGTGCTAGCAGTTATTAGAGCCTTAATGAGGTAAGTGGGGGAAAAGACACTTATTCATGAGAAAGACACTATTAATATAGAATAGCATGTGTTTTTAAAATGCTGATGGAACAACTCCTTGCCTAGGTGGAAACCAGGCCCGTCTGTACCACAGCACTGGACTTTATCACTTTATTAAAAGGGATAATTTCATTAGTGGTAGAAGTAGTAGGCTATTAACCTGTAGTGGAGCAGCTCCCAATGGTCACGCAACACAAACCGTGCTAGCATACCTTATGACAATATTTGTCTCTCACACACACACATGCACACCAGAGCCAGCCACCAACCCACCTGCTGCGTGGCAGAGATTGCAGCTGTGGAACATGCACAACAGGAAGATAAAACCCAAGACTGCAGTAGAAGGGCAGATCCTGACCACAGCCTCATGACATCATTATCCGGTTTGCTCATGCAAATGCCCACTGCACGTGTAACCCACCCACTCGACAGATGTGGTGCAGTGTCCCATGTAGTGGCACTTAGACCACGTACAGAGAGAAAGAATGAATCTGCTCTAGGGCCTTAGCCGAGAGCCACCCAGCAGTTAGAGGCTCATGCACTAAGCTCCAGAGGTTAGAGTCCACCTGTCAGTGGCTACATGTGCACGGGCTCCTGGCTACACATTACGGAAGGTGTGCAACGTTGCACAGATGGTATCTCATAGAAATAACTGTTCCTGAGGAAGACATCTGAGCTGGAGCTGGGGCTGCTGCTGATTCACCTCAGGATGTATTTGGGATTCAGCTGAAGCTGATAAATGTGGTGGTGTCATCTGGATCCTCTCTCTGGCCTGGTCTGCTCAGGACATCTCTCAGGACCAAACTGACAAAGGCCAAGAGTCAGGCCCAAAG
Source organism: Carettochelys insculpta (assembly GCF_033958435.1). Lineage (NCBI taxonomy): Eukaryota > Metazoa > Chordata > Testudines > Carettochelyidae > Carettochelys > Carettochelys insculpta. The sequence goes on along the minus strand of NC_134147.1, from coordinate 44,217,500 downwards.
GCAGAGCATGAGCTGTATTTTCACCTTGGACAGATAGACCTATGCTAGCTCTGACTGAGGCCAGGTCTACACGAGATGTTAAAGTTGACTGTAGGCACACAATTTTAGCTACGGAAATTGTGTAACTAGAATTGATTTTTCTGCAATCAACTTACCTGAATATCCACACAAAGGTTTGGAACAGGTTTCTCCCATCGACCTCTCTTACCCCTCGCAGTATTCAGGAGCATTCTGCTGATCCCAGATAGTTCGATTTTGCTCGTTCCTACTAAGTGTGTGAAGTCAAACCCAGGCTGATCTTCTGCGCATTGAAGCTATATCTGGAGATAGAGCCCTCAAATTGAAGCACAGCTGGGAGCAGCAAGACGAGTCAAACACTTGGACTAGCACACAGCTGGGGCTGGATAACCTGTCCCACTGCCTAAACAACCCCCACATCTATTGTTAGAGCACTGACTCAGTCAGAGCTAGCACAGGTATGAATACCGAGCCAGAAATTACACCTCTAGCTTGAAGAACAGACACCCTACTTTACCTCACCCCTTCCTATCAACCAGTTCCCTTCCAGCTGTGATGCTACCTTGTCCAGGAGGCAGATGTGGCTGCTCCCCACTTCTTCCTTTTCTATTTGCTTGCAATGGGGAATATCAAACGAGTAGCACCAGCTGTCTGCATTGGAGCCACCATATAAGGAAAGGATATTACTTCCCCTTCTTCTGCTGTACTGATGAGAGAGGTGTTGCATGCATAGGATGTGATGTGGGGTTGGTGGGGGCTGTCACTCAGATTTGCTGCTTGGCTGTACTGATCATGTACACATGGACTGAGCATGCTCAGTAACAGTGCCGAAGCTGGTTGTTCTATATGTTGTCTGTTCTGCAAAATGGGTGTATTTGATTAGCAGGCACAGTGTCTGACCCCTGTTAAAGGGCCTAAATGAGATGGCTGGTTTCGGGTATGTCTGCACTACTGTGAGCTATTTCCAATCTCACGCATGAGCACCCACACTGCATTGTAAACCTGGGCTTACAATAGCTGGACTGGAATCTCTTGGCCATGCCACTGCATCCATAACTGAACTATGCAGACCTTGTGATTCAGGTGTGTGGCTTGAGCTGGGTCCACACAGCAAAAACAACAGGGTTTGTACCTCAGTCAAGCAGGACTTGGATTCCGCTCCACCCACCTCACAGGGCCATAAAACCCCAGTCCCAGGTTAGCCAACTGACTTGCTGGGCTCCTAAGCAAGAGGTGTGGGGAAATTCAGCTCCATGCTACTGGAAGGGGTGTGGCCTCTGTCAGAAAGGGCAGGGCTGAAGCAGCTGGCCCTCAGTGTCTCCTGGACTGCCCCCACCCCCATGTTGTTCAAAGCACATGGCCTAGGGCTCTGGAGTGCACCATGCAGCATTCTGCAAGTGATTTATGGAGCCCCTGGTGGTGATATCTAGGGGGTCCTGCACCCTTGGAATCGCTGGGCCCTAGGACAACTGTCCCCTAGCTCCCCTCATCTCAGAAGTCCTGCCAGGTCCTGAGTACCTGCTGATTGGAGTCAGACAGATGCCTGTGGGGATGGAAGGAAGGCTTTGGCTCAAACCTGAGTCAGAGCCCAAGCTTTGTACACAGTGCAGATGTGCCCTTGGGGCAATGGCACTTCAGGCTGTTATGTAGGGAATCCAGTTTCCTCACTGATTCTACTCTTCTTCCAAGTTGGGGGAGGTGAAAAGCCAAATCAATATCAGACTGGATCCGAACAGGGGCCTGGGAACGGCCAGCTCACTACAAAAACTAACTTTTTGCTTTCTCACCTTCTTAGCCAACCATTGGGAGTGGACCTCATCCACCCTGATTGACTTTGCCTCATTAGCATTGTAAAAGGGCCCTCCCATCTTGGAATGTAGGCCTGTCTCCCTGCCAAACAGAAGACTCCAATTCATAAATATGGAAATGTGGGCTCCAGCCCACGAAAGTTTATGTTCAAATAAATGTGTTCATCTTCAAGGTGCCATAGGACTCCTTGTTGCTTCAGCCAACTAAACTATATCTCAGGAGCTGTCACCATTAACAGTGTGACTAGCCAAATACCACACAGTACCTACCAGCTAGTGCTAATTAGCCCATCTCCTCACTCTCGTCTCCTCTTCATTCTATTCATACCGAGTCCTGTTGCCTTAAGGGGCTAACCTGCTGCAGCCCCTGCAGTTGTTCACGGCCCTTGACACAAAATTGGGCTGCTGGGCACATCTACTTGGACTATAATCACCCTGAAGACAGAGAAAGAAGACAGCACTCCAACAAAAATCCAACCAGCTTCTTCCCTAGCACCCTGCCTGCATCAGGTCTTTCTTTACTTCTCCAAACACGTGCAAATCACTGACCTCACCATCGTGTCAAAAAACACCGGAATTATTGTGAGTAAATGAATAGCTCAGGCCAGTTTAAAAATCAGTCATTTCTAGGGCAGGTTCATAGAATCATAGAATTTTAAGGCTGGAAGGGACCTCAGGAGGTCAGGTTCAGCTTTTCCATGCGCTTGATGAAAATACTCTGTACTTTTTGAGGTGCTGGTCAGAATGGTTTGAAAACTTGGATTTTGAGTGCATTTCTCCACCAGCTCTAGGAATTTCTTGCTCTTCACTAAGCAGGGGTGAGTGGGTGCCTCCATGTCATTGTTAGTGAGAGCAGAATGGAGCAGCACTGATTGAACAAAGGCTGCTGGGTGTGTAATACTAATTTCACCTTGTAGTTGTCACTTTGTAAGGGCAGAGCGGAGGAGGCAAGCACTGAAATGCCATTGACGCAACACTACAAGTTACTTGTGTAACTCAAAGAGGGTAAAACCCTACCCCCACAATACACCACGCTGAAAGTTCACACCAGTAAAACTAATGACTCTCTGAATATGACCTGTTCTGCTGAGCACGTTGAGATATGCTTAACTGAGCAATCAGTATCACATTCAGCTGCAGCCTAGCTGGCATATATTTAATCTTCTGTAATTAAACAAGCCCGTTTCAAAGGAGCCACAGTGCATAAACCAAATCAATGAGTAATTCCCATAATCTTATGTCCAGCCCTGATGTAGGTAGAGCTGCCTGCTCTCTGTACACCAAGCTGTGAAACTGATAAAGACACATCTGACAAAATGAGAAAAACCAAAGAGAAATGTAAAAACTCAGGTTTGCAAGGAAGTTCCTGTTTCTAAACCATAGTCTACTAGACTGCAGAGTGTGTGGCCCAGCTATAACCTCTGATCAAAGACTAGGGACTGGTAAGCTTATTAGAAAATTCTGGTTAGAAGCAAAAATAAACTCCCTGCTGATAACATCAGCAGGTGGCACACAGATTGTCAGACTGGTAAAGAATGGTGAGGACAGGGCAGTTCCATAGAGCTGTCTGGATTGCTTGGTAAGTTTGGCCTATTTAAACAATGTTTGAAGACACCCAAATCAAAAGTCACACATTTAGCAAGAAGGAAGGCGACCCAAACCAATGAGTGGGGAACTATCTTGGAGAGTGGTGAGTATGAAAACGATTTACCAATCGCAGCAGATAAGCAACCAAACATAGCGCCTATTGTGAAGCTGGGGCACAAAGGGCTAAACCAGCCCCTGGATGTATATGCATGGAGCAGTAATGGGAGGGTGGATGTGATTTTCACCTCTGTGTATGGCATCGGTGAGACTGATCCTGGAATCTTGCTGCATACAGTTCCCCTGGGCACAGTCTACAAAGGGTGCTGCCACAATGGAGGGGTATGGAAGGGAGCCTCATAAATGGTAGAAGGACCAGCGCGGGGCGGGGGAAGCCCCAGGTACTAATGTGCTCTCTCCTCTGGCAGAGTAAAATGAAACAAGAAACAAAGGCTGGACGGAGAAGTTAGACAGCCGCGCATTACTAATCAGGCACCTTTTTTAACAGCGTGGGTGAGTAACCACTAGATTCCTCATCCCTTGTAATCTTCCAGTCAAGACTGATTGCCTTTCTGTCTTTTACCCTTTAGCCCAAGAAATATCATTTGGCTGCCTACTGTGGTAACTAGGTGCAATTTAATATCCTCTCTCCTATGGGAGATCAGACGAGATAATCTAATGGTCTTTTCTGGCCTTCAGCTTTGTCAGATATGAAACATAATGTGCCACAAATATCCTAAGACTTTTCCCCCTGGGGCTGGTTATGAGTCCAAGTCTGCCTGCTTTACTCCTGGTTAATCACACCATCTGTCATGAGCAGCCACATGAAAGTCAACTAAAGGATCTGCCAAGAGAGCTGCAGATGCAACATGAGTGAGGGTAGCTAAATCAGGGCCTACACCATCAGAGGCTGGTGGGATTTGCTTCTTCTTGACATGATGATGGGATGAACCAATAGCTGCACTGCAGCCATGGTATCTCAGGAGCAGCACTTCAGCCAAGCAATGCCGGTGCCTGCTCATCACCCTTTTTAATTCTTCAAAGGCATTCTTTTCCTGGGTTCAGTTTGGAAATTGGACATCTCAGCTCATCAGCATGTTCCAAACGGTGAAGTCTAACGCCTTTACATGGCAGAAAATATTATTTATAGCAACACTGAAGAGGCATCCATCTGCCACAGGTGCCCTGGACACGATTTTAATAATGCACCCAAACAAAATGGATGGGGAGAGCCAGCAAAGCTTCAGCTGAGCCCACCCAAACTCAGTTCGCAAAAAGCCACCGTCCTCAAGACTACAGTCTTCTCCAGCTTCAGGTGGGTGGATGGCTCTTGCAGCATGCTCTGAAGGTCTCCAGCCCTGGACTATTTCTGAAGCCGGTGCCCCAGCTGAGGCCCCATCACAGAAGAAGTTCTCACAGTGGTGTATATCCCCTTTACCACTCCACTGTACAGGAAGCCAGAGTCTTAACCTGAGTCTTCCCACATGGCAACTCAACATGTGGTCACTGGCTTATACGACCATCCAGACTTTCTCTATTTTTTCCCTTTATCTATCCCATGTGCTGGGCTTTTTTCTCCCCGAATGGAAACTTTGCTCCCATTTGTCAGTATCCCTGGATTGCATTCCCGGATGAACACATCTATGCATTATATACGTCCTTTTATCTTGCTGTTTGAACTGTGCTCTGCAGCTCTGTTTCAGTTTTACTCCTCATTCATCAGCATGAAGTTAAACAATTACAAAACAATTCAGAGAGCTGCCAAGCGAGAGGGAGCCGTATCCATTTCTGCCCAGAGGGGGGAAGGTGTTATACAATAGCAAGGCCTTTATGGTGCTTCTCACAGGTGACATTGTTGACGCAAAGGTTACATCGAATTATGGACCAAAGCACTTGGGATAGGCTCAGATTGCAACAGCCTTTGGGAACTGCCTTTTTGTGCACACAGAAGAGAAACAGATCCCTACAAAACACACTCCCAGGCTGGGCAGAGCACGGCCAGTACTTGAGCTCTCGGCTAAATGAAATAAGGAGGGGGAGCTGCTTGTGACCTGTCCATGCCCAGCACGATTTACCTCCTTGTCACCCTCCAGGGGGCTCTGAAACAAGCTCCATAGAGACTATTCCTGCCCATTCACTTGGGAGTGTGCCTGAGTCCCCCAGGGCCTCAGGATCTCAGTAAGCAGACTCAGGACCAAGGCTCAGAGCAGGAGCAAACCTGGGGGGTGAGGGTAGCAGAGGAATTCACAGTCAGGCCCCGGATAGGGTCAATATGAATGTTCTGGGGCCAAGTCAGGAGGCAAAGTCTCAATCAAGCTAGAATCAAACCAGGAAATTCAAGACCAAGAAACAGAACTGCTCATGACAGTGATAAAATATCTAAATTTTTACCTGGGCACTTCCTGGAATGCCCTTTGGACTCATAGAAGGCAGGGAGCTGACCAGAGCCACAGGGCTACTGTCTGTCAAACCTTTGAGGTGGATCTTCCTCTGTCTGGTCTGTCTCCACAGCCGGTCACAGGAAGTGGAGCAGAAGTGGTGCTGGGTGGCACCCTGGAGTGGCCAGCTGCTCTGTGGCTCTATGGACCTGCGTCCTAAGCCTGTAGGGGTCTTACACAGAGTTAAACTCACTAGTCACTGCCCTGCCTAGAAGATCCACCATCTGGGTTCCCGCAGAGCAGCGCCCACCCAGAGGTGGGGACTGGAGCTGGTTGTTGATGACGCTCTCATAGGTGCAGGATTTGGACTTTTTAAAGTTTCAAGTGCAGTTTGTCCATTCATCATGTTCTTTGATCTTGCAGCTGCAATTGACATAAATGGAGCTCGGCTGGGACAGCTGAGGATCTGGCCCTCTTTTGGAAGACGGCGACATTCTATTGGTGATCAGAGCCTGAAGAGCTCTTCCTTCTCTTCTCTGGGCTTGGAAATTTAAGATGGGATATGGAGAATCAGTTGTCAGCAAAATAAAAACCGGAGGTGGGCCCAGAACAAAGTCCTCTGACCTAAGCACTGAAACTGGAAAGCCTTTCCATTCACCAACTTTGAAGCCATCAGTAATGGATCTAACCAAAACCCTGACCTTAACATCCCCAAAACGCTGAATAGGTCTATATCTGAACTAAGGGGCTGGGGCCCATTGCTGATTGAATCCCAAGTCACCATACCCAATGGAATCAATCATGACAATTCAGCTCTGCTGGAAGTTCTCTGACATCTTTAGCCTGGCATGGCTGTCACATTGGATCTGATTAGCTTTTGTTACCGATTAAGGGCTTTGTATTTGTTATCTTACCAACACCAGGCCACAGTTCGTTTTGTTAATCTTGTCAAATATTTTGTCATTACTTGTTTTGATTACAGATAAAGACACACAATGGAGGAAGTGTCATGACAGGAGAAGTTTCATGATGCAGTTAACATAAATCTCAACCCTTCTAGGTGATCCTCACATTTCCAAGAATACCTTAATAATAAAAGCATATCATACTGAAAATCCCACTTGAGTTGAAAGGAAGAATTGTAGGTCATTTTGAAATACCAATGTTGACTTGGAAAGTGTCACCAGATCCTCAATGGACAAGTCATTCTGATTCTGTTCGTTTATATTTTTTGTAGAATTGTTAGAAAGCCTCTGAACTTTCCAGACAAAAAGGTCTATCTCTGCTTAAACTAAGTGGTTAGTGGCAATAGTTTAACACTGCACATTAACACAACTGGTTAGGGGAAGAAATAAAGATGAAAATCCCAATGAGACAACACTGGATATGTAGTTGTATATAAAATATAAAATACAAATAAGTATTCACCTTAATGCCTGGTTAAAAATCAGGAAGACCAAAAACTGAGGTTCCAGCAGCAATTTAACTCAGCCATATTGCTCATTGTATGTATTTTATGGATACATAAAATATACACAATGAGCAATATGGCTGAGTTAAATTGCTGCTGGAACCTCAATTTTTGCTCTTCCTGGTTTTTAACCAGGCATTAATGTCAATGCTTATTTATATTTTATATACAACTACACATCCAGTGTTTATATTATGAAATACTATAGAGCAACACCTTTAACCAGGAAAAAAATAGTGCAGGTATTGCTGTAAGTATATAACAATGCAGCTGACTTGAAAGCTGGATTCTTGAATTTCTCAACACCTTTTGAAACTTTAGGCATGCATATGTTTTCAACTTAATTTCCTTTAAAAAGTTAAAAAGAAAAGGAACAATTTACCTGGTCTACCTTCAAACACTGATTTAGTTTAACCAATGCAAAGCCCAGTGTGGACGCTTCTAATCTGGTTTAAAACTGGCTTACAGTAGTTTAGTTTGGACTGGTACATAATTGTGCAGGTGCAAGTTAAACAAGGCTAGTGTGACCACAATGTGTCCGCAAAGCTCTTTTGGACTGTGTCCATTCCATGCTGCAAATTTAAAATTATAGTTTATTTTTGCTCTTCAAAATGTTTGTGTTTTACTTAAACAAGGTAAAAATAGTAGTTTTGAACTCAAGCCTCAGCCAAAATAAGACCATTTGCCCCAGCAATTTTTCTGAAAGATGCACTTTGCCATAGATACCAGGCACAGTGACTTTTAGTCTTGAAAGGTCAAACCTTCCCGAAGTGCTGAGTCTGTGAACTTTCTGAGGCAACCATGGAAACTGTTGTGCAACTTCAGGCCCCAGATCTGACCACTTACATCAGGAATTAGCTGCCAAACGTTGTCTTCTGGGGTAGCTAATGCATGTTCTGTCTACTCACCCACCTTGAAACCTGGGCTCTCATCCCTTCTGGAAATGGTTAACAGCGGTTGACTCTGCTTCAGTGGCACAGAATTTGATCCACTGAGCCATGGAGGGCTTGCATGCCTTCAGGCCCTGAAAATTAGTTCAGACTCAAGCAGGTATAAGAGACCACAGCACAGATCCAGTTACCGGATGGGGCCTTAGGCAATAGAAAGCACTCTCCTGGATCTGCTGGGGAACCAGGCACACAATGTGATAAGGTTAACAGATACATTTTTCTGACACATAATCCCCAAATGTATACACGTGGAAGAACCAGATATCCTTTGTAAGATGGACTCATGGTGTGTAATGTGCTTTGATGACTTCAATGACCATAGTAAGGGAATAAATGGGAATTCTTGTTTTTCTCCCCGAGTGGTTAGATTGGCCCTGTCTTTATAGAGCAATAAAGCCCCTTAGGTCTGTACCATAAAGGTGCTTAGACACCTAAAACCAGATTTGGATGCTTAAGTCACATTTTGGGGCCTCGCTGCCACCCAGAAAATCCTTGTGCAGGAGGTGCTGCCTAACCCCTAGGTGCATAAACTCGCCTGGTAATGAAATCTCCACTGCAGAAGGTCCTCAGGTGTCCATATTTCTCCTTCTGGATGATGCACTGTTGCTTCCTTCCTGGTCTCCAGACATCCATACCCAAGCACGGTCCACAAGCTGAGGGAAATGCACTATGGGGCGTGAAGTAGTTAGCATGATCAGTGGCCACATACTGCTCATGTGCTCCCTGGGAAGGAAGGGAGATCTCCAGTCCAGGTCTCCCTGCAGCTCAAGAGGAGGTGAGATTTGGGCAGGGCTCTGCTTGCCCCTGCTGAGTATAGTGCAAAGGGGCAGCTAAAGTAAGCATGCCTTGGTGCATACACTACCCACTAGGATAACAGGACCCAGTGCATGCATGGTCAGTGCCACGTCCCTCCCTTTGAAATGTTTGAGTCCACCACCCCCCCACCCACTCCTTCTGCCCCATGCAAAGCTTTAGCTTCAGCTTTACTGCTGAACAGGAAAGTGAGACCAGCCAACCATATCAGCTGTCTCTGGATCTGTGCCTAACACCTTCTTTGCCAGGTCCAGTGGGACTGCTGAGACGGGCTGCCAGCTGAGGCGTTCTAGTGGAGATCCATGCCTCACTCCCACCTGGATAGAGGGCAGCGGTCCCTGTAAGCTGAGCACTTGGACAGCCGTCCAGGGGAGATTCAAATGCTGCCCAGCTGATTAGTAAAGCTGGTAGCATATGTGTCGAATGGTGGTGTACATCTGAACATGTCTTGGTGCACACAATAAAATTTATTCTGCACATAGATGGAAAAATTTGAGGGCATATTGCCTGAGGGGCCTAGCTCCAACAGGAGGGGTGGGGCTCATGACACTCCCCTTTTGTCGGCTTCTCCCATTGGTCAATTTAGGCAGTTCGTTACCTACCATGCTGGCTCATGTGGTTCCCACTCCAAGGCCCCTGTCTCTCTCTCCAGTCATTGTTTGGGGAAGTGGAGGCACCTAACTCAGGTTTTGTGGATCCCAGTATTGTTCCAGTGATTTTCCAGGCTCTCAAAAGGTGTTGTGATGCATTGTCATTTGTGGATCTGGGCCTTCCCCCTTCGCTTGGTACTGCATCTCAGAAGCAGGAGTGGGGCTACGAATGGTGTGTGTAAGGCTGAGGACTGGGAGGAGCTCTGGCCTCATGCTCCAGTCTTAGTAGTGGGTTGGGATTTAGCTGTTCTCCATAACAGGGTGGTGTAATTTACTCCCTTTACTCCTTCTCTTGAGCAACTCAGGAGCAGGGTGGGAATGGTAACCATGAGTCATAAATCACTTTCAGGTCTTCTGCCTGAGCAACAGAGCCACATGGTACACCTGGGCCAGAGGAGACTAGAAAATTAACCACCTACCCTTATGCTATGGATGTATCCCATGCTATTTTGCATCCTTACAGACAGAATGTGCTTGGAAGTGGTGGTGTGCAAACTGCGGCCAGAATGTCACATAAAGCGAGAAGGTTGGGCAGCGTTTATCCGCCTTCAGAAATCCATCCTGTAGCCAGATGAGAACTAGTACTAACTGATGCCCTTTGGCACATCTACAGGGGCAGACTTTGTCGACAGAGGTCATTGTCGACACAGAAACCTCAGCAGTACCTGTTTTGACAGTTTGCGTCAACACACAAAAGCAGAGTGAAAGAGCAAATCGCTCTGTCGGCAGAAAGCAGCCAGACTGCCCAGCCCTCTTTCGACAGAACAGCTGACCAGAAGCTCTGCAAACAGGGCTGTCTGGGGAACCTGCCTTGGGCAGAGGGCTGGACTTGATGGCTTTTTTAGGTCTCTTCCAGCTCTATTGTTCTATGATTCTGTCAACAAAACACTGTCTGCAGAGACATTATACGCGATCAGGAACAGGGATAATGCTGAGCAGCTTAGTTTTGTCAACAAACTTTCAACAGAGCACTTTACCCAGGTAGATACTTGGCGAATTTCGGCAACAGAAGCTGCCTTTGTAGACGTGGCTCCTGATGGGTGTCCGACAGTCTGTTGCCTACTGCATGAGGAATGCTCTGCAAATTGTTATGTCGACCATTTAATCAGGATGTGTGTCTTTTGTTTCTGAGGATATGTTGCTCCCACAGCCAAAAAACAAAATTTGTTTTGGTGGAGAGAAAAGTGGGAATATTTGTGTTCCTGGGTGGTCTCTGGCAATGCATATGCATTTCCAGATGCTCCTGTGCAGCAAAGTCCATAGGTACATTCATAATTTTAAGCACAGAACAGTCACAACAGTCGCTTGTTTGCATAGTGGCTAATTTGGGGCCACAAACAGGAAATGCAAATTCTGGAACTAAAATACAATTGAACATTCATTGGCCAATGCACCAAATCTTTAATTAAGGCGCTGGATGGCACATGAGCAGATTAAAGTTTTGGAATTTGAAAAAATGTACTTGTTTTCAAATTCTGAAATACACTTAGTAATGGAAATATCTCCTTGCTGTCTAATTTACTGTATTACAGAGCAGGTTGAAAGCCAATGCTCTAAGTTACGCTCCTAGATCATCTTTATAGTCTACTTTTTTCCAGTGCAGTATGAAAATGAAGACATTGTTTGGCCGAGAAACCTGATCACAGTTCATGTGACAGAAAAGACTTGGAGCAGAATCAATCCAATTTAACATTTTAAAATACAGAGGTTAAATAACATTGATGGAAAACACACTGTCATTAGATTCTACACATTTCAAAAAAGTGAAAATGGAACAACTTATTTTAGAGAGGAAGTTCTTTGAGAATTTAATTAAAGAAATATTTTTAATGTCTGACACTATAAAATATATTTTGCTGTACACACAGCACTTTTTGATATATAAAGACACAGTGTTCCACTGTATAAAAGCTTAAGTTTAACTTGCAACCATGACTCACCATCTTATTTGCAAAGCTAGACATGTATATTTTCTATTTGTGCCAAATAGGCAAGATACCAGCTGCTTTAATTGTCTAGTTACAGGGGGAAACTATTTACTTTGCAGATCTAATTAAAACATGAAAGCATCTAAAAAAGTGTCCTTCTTTAAAATCTCCTGATATTTCTTCTTGTGCCCTGTTACACAATACTACAACTAATTTTTAATGATTATTAGAGAGAGTGAATTCATCTAGTATCTAAAAACAAGTGATTCATAGGTCACAAAACAGTCTGATAATGTATATTTGCTTATATTAATATTATCCTCCCATTGCTAAATCAAAAACATGTCTAGGTGAGTGATTGATGTATGCACACACCTCGTTAAATGGAAACATTTTGGATGTTGCATGAAAGTCATCTATTTATATGTATCGTGCAGTTAAAAAACTATGATGAAAATTCTGCAAAGACAGATGTCTCACACAACTCCATTGATCAGCAAAGCTGAATAGGGATTAAGTCGATGCAGAAGTTGAATTTGCCCTTCATCTTTAGACAATCTTACTATTTACATAATTAGCAAGCCTGAGAAACAGCTATGAATAGCACTTTGCTTTTGCTGGAAAAAAATCACACTCAGCACACAGACGAGTGCTCATCATTTCATTTGGCTGCAGTACTTTATTTTATCTGGATACACTGCTTCAGGCAAAAGTAATGTTTCCACCACAAATTACAAAAGCTACAAAACTGAAGGAAGGGGAAGAGCAAATATGGACATGTGCAAGGGCAAATTTACTCTCCCGTTGAGTTGCACAACGGCCTTCACAGTCTTTCAACATCTCGAGTTGTGCGGATGACAAATACCTGCAAAGAGGAGGCTTCCATATCTGCATGACCGTTAGACTAGATTTCACGCACTGATGCCAGCTCCTCTTTGAATGTGAATGGAATGTATCCAAACATGATACATTTGACTAAGTGACCCAGTAAGGCTACTTTCCTACCCTGCATTTCATGGAAGAGAATAAGGGAGTTGACCAGGATATGAATGCGAATCAAAGGTAGAATTTGGCTCAGAAGAACAAAACGCTGTCAATTCAACACAGAAAACTTGGATGCATTTTTGAAAAATGTCAGAGGCTGACCCCAGGAAGGTCTAAGCTTCAGAAGCAGAACTTACAGGCAGGAGAAGACAGGAGGTTCTATTGGATGCTTTATCTCACACGGTGGCTTCAGCATCACCAGCCAGTCTTTTTCTGCAGAGTAAATATGTTGAATGGAACCACAGCTGAGGTACCCGATGTCAACTTTGAAGAAGCTGTGCCAGTGAGCTGTCCTCAGTAATTGTATGGTGACACTGCTAATAGCCACTTACACTTGGGTGCCCAGCTCACTTGTGATCAAAAGTCCCAGCCAGTAATTACATTACTGTGGGGCCCCAGGTTTGTTTTGCATGGCTTATCAGAGGGACAGCTTTGACAAACGTGGGCCATGTTGAGCTCCTTAGCTTGTCCTGTGTGATAACCAACACGATGGTAATATACCTCTGCTGGGGTTCGGCTGGAGCTAAAGTATGACTTCTCATGCCAGGAATTGGGAATGGTGTGTGTGTGTGTGCGCGTGTGCGCATGCGCATAGAGCTGTCAGGGGCCCCCCACCTTTCCATATTGCTAGGTTAGCTCCCCCAGCTAGATGAGAAGGGAGTTCAGGGGATGGGGTGTTCGTATGGCAAAGACCAAAAACCTCCCCATGTAGTGAAATTAGCGTAAGACTGTTCCTTTATATCAGTGCTCAGCAACTTTTACCACCCTGTGGCACACTTCACACTTCACTCTTGTTAGAATTTCACAGCACACCCAACATATAACCCAATCCCCCTCCCTGCCTTCAGAACCAGGCACCCCCAGCTCTCCACTTTAACCCAATCACCCACTGCTCCCCAGAGCCATGCACCCCAGCCCTGTCTTCTCCCCTCCAGCTTCTTCCACCTAGTGCGCAGAGTGGCAGAGGGCACTCCTGGCACCACAGCACACTGGTTGCAGAGCACTGCTTTGTACAACTCAGCGAGGGGATCCCTCGCCCATAGCTGCACTGCGTACTCAGTCACACAGCCTGCCAGACTCTGCTTGCAGACCTGTCTGCTTCCTTCTCACGCTAGAGCTAGGGAATCTAATTGCTCATCACAAGAGGGGAAGACCTATGTGCAAGTAACTGCAAAGAAGGTTCTCCTAGCATGACACTGTACTCACCTAGCACCTCCCAATTACTTTGATCGCCAACAACTTGGCAGATGGCTCACCACTGCAAGGAGGGGATTTAAGAAGCACAGTAAACCTGCGTGGTCCTGCAGAAGGACACGGTACACGTCGCACACGTGCACAGATGCTCCCAGATGCAGAAGATGTCCATACTAATGGCTGGGCTTGGTATCTGGGAGAGGATTTTGTTTGGATTCAGGGTCCCCCACCACCACCACTTCTCTTCAGCTTGCTTTCACTGGAAAAGCAAATTACCTCATCACAAGAGTAGGGCATGTGTACTCTCAAGCCACTGCATGGATCTGGTTTGCATTGCATTCAAGCAGCTGAGGGTGTAACAACTTCTAACAGACTGTATCTGAAGGGCTTGGGAAAGGCTCAGCTTGCAGCAGTACAGTACAGCACCACAGGACAAATATTTGTAAGGTGCTGAGTGATTTACAAGTTTCAGTGGTAGGGAGCCCTAGGTCAGGCAGGAATTTGATGTTTCAGAAACACGTTGAGCTGACGGGTGTGATTCTCACGTGCACTAAGGCCCCTCTTACACTACTCTGTACAGGGGAGGCAGAGGGGGAGGGTATGTGTAATATGTATCTCCTCCCCAGCCCTGCTAACCCTGCTGTGACAGGGCTGAATGTGGGTGAGCTAATTGCTCCTGGAGAATTCTCAGCAGGCGAAATTCTGCTGCTTCTCAGCCCTTTGCCTCACAAAGGTGACTGGCATGAAATGGAGCATTTGGCTCAATACTTTTCACTTGTGGCAAAGGTAGCTTAGGACAGTTGCTTTTTTGTAGATAACTTTTATCTCCTATAGGATTGTCCACCACAGCCTCAGATTCCTTTCTGTTACTTGCACAGCCGCCTGTGACTTACTTGACTTAAACCCTTGTACTCTGGCTGGAGTCATCCACAAGTCTCCTCCTCTTCACTCTGTCTCAGGACACAACTTCTAAATGACCCCATGAGTATCGCAGCTGTTGTCCTTCAAGCTCAGTAGATCTTCTCCACATTATGCCAGAAGCTTTATCATTAAGAGCAATGCCCAGTGAACTGTGTCAAAGTGAAAACTCGATAGCTTTCCCTGTGGGGAACCAATCTACCTTCAATTTTTTTCAAGATGAGCTTATTTCTGTCTAGGGTATGGAATTATTGATATCTTTCTGGGTGGATTTGTGCTGTGTCACGGGGTTTTATCAATTATCTGGTGTTCTTCCACAGCTTTTGATAGCATCAGAATAGTCCCTTGCTGAATAGAAGGGGCTGCTTTCTGGCGGTAGCTCAATGGCCATGGGAGAAAGAAGTCATTTGAGAAACCTACATGACCCAAACAGCTCTTCAAGAGCATCATCATGATCATAAGCCTTGAGCAAGTAATACTAGGTGAAACCAATATTCACCCGTGTTTACGGCTCCATTAGGGAATGTGTGAGATATGTTTAGTCTCTGCTGGGACCTAAATCAGTACCTCACTGTTTGTGACTGCTTTCTGGAGTCCATGTGAACTTGGCTTTATCAGGACATAGTTAATGACCATCTCATCATCTTATTTGTTTGATGCTTCTTATCTGCCTGTCCTCCATGGCAGAACATTTACTTTTCCTTTTGTAGACTGCATACTCTTTGAGCAGAGACTGGGACTTTTTTGCAGAAGTTGGAAAACACGTTGAATAAAATAATGTCAGAAAATGAGAAACTTGATGGGGATTTTCAATGCGGCACAAAGCATACGCACCTGCTTCACTTGGGCATTTTTGGAAATTCTGGCTTTTACCAAAAATCACTTTCTGGTTAGTTACAAAATAAAATTTAGATGTGTCATTGTATATAGGTCTTTGATTCAACTAAATGGAAACATATTGAAATCTCGTTGCATGTGCCTTTTAAGAGCACTTTTTAATGTTTTTGTTCTTTGGTTTTTTTTTTTTTTGACTGTGATCATTTGCATTTTATTCACGTTTAGGTATATTTCTACCACAGCAATTAAGTTTAAGGTTTGCCATTGGCTCAGTACTTGAGGCTACAGAGTACGAGGTAAGAAAGAAAGACAAGCTTTCAACTCATCAGAA
This sequence comes from Carettochelys insculpta, assembly GCF_033958435.1. Taxonomy (NCBI): domain Eukaryota; kingdom Metazoa; phylum Chordata; order Testudines; family Carettochelyidae; genus Carettochelys; species Carettochelys insculpta. The sequence goes on along the minus strand of NC_134147.1, from coordinate 44,201,576 downwards.
GCACAGCTTAAAACCAAGCTGAAGGATTCCATGCACAGTTCTGGTTTAGTAACTGAACCCGTGGAGTAAAACATGCAGTTTCTGCTGCTTACTTTGATATTTGCCATCAATTCCCTGCACTCAGTCGACATGGTCTCTTAGCAACTTCCTGCCCTTTGCCCCTTTCTATTCTTTATCCTGTTAGAACACTTCCTTTTGTTGCCAGCCTGCCTTTCTCTCTCTCTCTCTCTTTTAGGTCTTCTTTGGAGAAGGATAATAAAAACCCTGCTGTGGATGGAAAGAACCAGATACAAATGGCTGCGTGTGCATATTTATGCTAACAGCACAGACCAAGGGGAAAGGGCTGATCTGGATTCTGGTTTCCCACTGCAGCATAAATCACTCAAACCAAGTTACAATTCCAGAACTGTAACAGTAGAACAGGCCCCAGAGCCACACCCTCCAGGGGTCAGCTGTCTCCTTCACTCTGCAGGCAAGGTTTTCATTTAATCCGGGACAGTCGGCTGAGCCTGGGTGTGCAGGAACCTGACCTTGTCCCTTGCAAGGCAGGGTGGGAGGGACCAGACCCACAGCGCTGCACGCCTCAGCTGGAGAGCTCCCTGCATTTCTGCACGCAAAGGCATGTTTGGAGTTTTGCATGGGCAAGCACATTTTAGGAAAAACTCCACTAACTTTGGCCTGCAGTGCGCATTTGGTGCGGCTATGAGTGTGGGAAAGAAAAGGCGTTGACAGAGATCTTTCAACAGAATGACACTGATCTGTGTACCAGTTAATTATACTGAACCCTAGCCCTTTCCCTGGGAAATATTTTATTAATGAGCTCTCAGCCACATGGCTCAGTGTCCTGGGGTGGGATTCAAGAAGGGGATCCGAGGGTGAGGAATGGCTCGAGTTGCTTTTCAGAAGGACTAGGGCAGTCCATACTAGAGCAACGTGTGGGGTCGTGCCACAGTCAGGTCTCGTGACGTGTGAATGAGCAGAAGATTTCATGGTATTTAGATTCCAATTCAACCGTTCATCCCTCCTCTGATGGAAACAGAGGGATTTAAATATATGCTTAAGTGCTTTGCTGAGTCTGAGCTTTAGCGAGCACAGTTATGCTGGGTTTTAAGGGTTTGTATGCCTCTGTTACAACAACAGATACGCTGTAAGCACGTGGGAATCAATGGGGTTTATAAAGGGGCACACATCGGGCCCGGTCGTTCCCTCCATGCTACCAATTGTTGGCTGGTGTAATCCCACTGATTTGCATGTGGGCCAAACTGGCATCATGGAAGAGAGGATTGGACCCACTGCGTTCGCTGTGAGTAAGAAGGGGAAGAGACTGCAGGAGCAAAAGGGGAAGAGGAGGCAAAAGGAAAGGGAAGCTGAGGAGGGAGGAGAGGACAATGAGCAGAATGGCGGGTGAGGGCACAGCTTTCGGGCAGGTGAGGGAGGGTGGGCGGAAGGTGGAACAGGCCGGGGTAGCACAGAGGGTGATGAGCAGAACAGCTGCGATTCCAGTTCGCGAGCTGAAGGATTTGGGTTCCAGCCACAGGCTGCAACGTGACTGGTTCTGGACCTAGTGTCCAAGAAGGTCTGTCTCAGCCTGGGCACCTGAATTTACTGCATGAATCCTTCAGTGCTAGGTACGCCCGGAGACTGGGGATTGAGGCACTGCTGGGCTCAGCAGCAGTGTTCCCTCCAGTTTTCACACCTGCATGGAAGGAATTTTGTTTTGTGCACCAAGGCATGTATGGATGTGCACCACCCAGAGAAACACTGGCTGCCAGCTGTGGGTGCTCTGCTAATCAGCTGGGTGACACCTGACTTTCTCCTGGGTGGCCTCCCAAGTGCTCAGTTTACCAGGGAGTGCTCAGCAGCCTGAGCGCAGCTCAGTGGGTCTTTCTGCACTTCATCCCAGGCACTTCTTCTCTCCTCGCTCTTTTACCTCCTCTGACAGGTCCCCTATTTACTTGGCCTTTCTATGGTTTTAGGAGCGGCCTATACATTTACTGGCGTGTGTGCCTCTGAAACACTGATTCAACCAAAGGACTCAAAGCACGTGCTTAATTAGAACCCATAGAGGTAAATGCTGGATGTTAGAAGGTGGGAGTCAATGTGCTTCAATCTAAGCACTTGCTGAAGTGTTGTGCTGCATCGTGGCTAAAGAGGACTTTTGCCACTGACTTGAGAGGAGCCTGGATTTCATCAATATTCTTAAACAGGTGCAGAAGAGCAACTTAGCACAAATCGATTAGGAACCCATCACTGCAGCTTGCCACCACACGATACTTTTCATGGAGGATTTGCAATGCAGCAGCACCTAGTGACACTCCGGTCTGTCACTCTCACGGTGTTTTATATTTGCTTTGGATGTCGATTCATTTTAAAGATTTTTAAAAACTGTAAATGAAACCACTGCAACCACACACAAAAATACAACAGCACAAGGGCAAAGCCATGTGTCAAAGTGCCTACCCTTTTATGCACCAGTTTAGCCCACTTCTATTAAAAGCTTTTTTGTCGAAAAAGTGGAAGTATTTTCTCCACTATAATCACATCAGCCTGTATTTGAAGTTAATGGAGATGAATATTACTGCCAGATTTTCCTCTTTCCCTGCATGTAATCTAGTGTCAGATGGTTCTGAAAGAGTATTAAAGCTCCTATGTTCATGACCTCCCTGAGGTTTTTATCATTAGAGCTTCAGAATAATTCAAGGAAGGCTTTACTGGGCCCTGACCATAAATCCTCCTAATGAGGAACTAAGGCCACAAAGCAAAATGCTCTTGTTAATTCCAGTTTTCCCTCTGTGACAAATAGGCGAAAATTTACTATAATGGAGAGCATTTTACACAACATCAGTGGAAAACATGGAAATTAAAAGGCCAGGTCAACAGTTCAAGCTGCTCCAGGGGGTGGGACACATAGTAAACAGATCCAATATCTATTATTGGGTCCTACATTCCAAACTCATGTCACCCGCTCTCATGCTGAGTCATAGTTACTCTGGGAGTAAATCAGTAGGACTATTTGTGGCACAAGCGAGGTAAAAGTGACAATGGTGGGACCTGAGTTGTGCTGATACATGGCACAGCTACACAAGCACCTGCAGCTTCAGTGACTGAGCAACAAAGTTCTCAGAATATAAATCTGATTATATATAAAAGACATGAAAACATAAAAAGTAAAGCAAGATTTTCTGGACAATATGCATGGACTTAAAGGGGAGATTTTCAGTAGCACATAGAGGCGTCCATAGCCCACTGATGTTTACCAGGACTTGTGTCCCAGCCTTTTGTCTCTTTTAAAACTAGTTTAATGGGTACCATCTTGCCCATTAGCTGATAGAGGGAAAGCAGCTGCTACTTTATCCTGATCATTGAAAAATACAATTTTTACACATTCATGAGTGTAGCAGGTAATAAGGACACATAATGCAGCTGAAAAAACCTCCCTGGCATTGAAAGAACACTCCTAAGGTCACAAAAGGTGCACACTCAGTAGTTAAGAAATGCTAGAACTGAGGTTGCTGTGCCTTTTTTAAGGATAACTAGCCAATTTCAGGCATGCCGATCAGGGAACCGTTCTGAGCATAAGCGTCTGAAAAAAAAAGGCGGTGGGGTGGGAGGAGATAGGGGTTTCCTTATGGTACTCTTGAGAACAAAAAAGGATTTACAAAACAATTCTGCTCCCAATGTGCCTCCATTAAAATAAAGTCTCCCATAACATAGAAGCAGGAAGGGCCAAACAGAAAGAGCAGCATGGTATTGCTGTCATGGTCGCTCAACACACGAAGCCTGAGAGATGTTGGGAAAATACCCAACTCAGCTGAGCGGGAGCATGATCCAGCACTGTGTTTCTCAGCGAATGAGCTGAACACCAGCACTGATCTCTAAGGTTTCCCTACCACAAGCAACCTGGTCCTGGATCTAGTGGAGCCAGCACTGGCCTGGGAGTTAGGAGACAACTAATGTGCTCAGTGAACTTAGCCACTTCTCTAATCAAAACTTCTGTTTCCCCTCCCACCCTTATCTATTTAGACTGTAAATAATTTTGGGCAAAGCCTGTCCTTTCCTATGCAAGCAAATTAAAAAGTCCTTTATGGTCTGGAAATAACCAGATAAAAAGGTCTGAGTAAATGTGGTATCTGAAAAAACAAGCAAGGTGCCTTCCTTAAACAGGTCATTGGATGTTAGTAACATCACCTGAATACCCACTCTAGGTGTGTGACAAAACACAGTATAAGCAGCAGTGTATGTTTCTGAACAGCAACATATGATCTATAAAAAGAACCTGAAATAGAATCACTGCCAATAGAAGGAATTGATGAATTCCTCTTAGACAAAGGTAAACTATGAATGAGTATAAAAATGCAAATGCCATAGGTGGAAGCATTCTCTCATCTAACCACAAAGCTGCTTTTAAATATCTGATCAACATTTTAAACACACTTCCTTTCTCCCACAATATGTATTTAGAAGTTAGCAAAATGAGAATTCAACATTTCATCCTTTGCAGAACAGATGTAGGAAAATAACAGAACCCAGAACCTGTGAAGATGTTGTGATAGACCTTTAGCTGGAATAACCTGGCACAGTTCTATTGTCTCCAAGGGGGTTATGTTGATTCCTATACAATTTCTTTAATTACCATTTTTTCCTTGAAGAGCAAATGTTAATTCTTCTCCATCCAATACACTTAGATCACAATTATTTGACAGAGGTCTATAAAATCATGAATGGTGTTGAAAAAGTAAAGAAGGAAAAGTTATGTACATTTCCCATCACACAAGAATTGAGGGGTGGGTCACCCAATGAAATGATTAGGTAAAAAACAAACAATAGGAAATATTTTTTCACACAAAATGCACAGTTAACCTGTGGAACTCCTTGCCAGAGGATGTTGCGAAGGCCAGGACTTTAACAGGGTTCCAAAAAGAGCTAGATAAATTCATGGAGGTTACGTTAGTCAATGACTATTAGCCAGGACGGGTAGGAATGGTGTTCCTAGCCTTTGTTTGTCAGCAGCTGGGAATAGGTGACAGGGGAGGGATCACTGTTTGGCTCATTCCTCTGGGGCGCCTGGCACCACTGTTGGAAAACAGAACACAGGGCTAAGATGGACCTTTGCTCAAACCCAGTATAGTCATTCATATTAATATATGTTTATATACGGCAATTTCCTCTCTTTTCAGGATGGGTCACAGCTGTAGCCTCAACAGTGTCTCTCAGAGTGACAACAGATTGAGCGATGTGAAAATCACTTGCATATTACCCAGCTTGTCAATCAATTGTTTTAGAAACTGTATCACTCTCTGAATTTTCTCCTCACATAAAAGTGTCCTGTATTAAATTCAATCTGAGGGAGGATTTTTCTTTATAGGCGGATGGCTAGCCAAGGCCATTGATTCATGAACACCTGATGGAGGCTGCTTGAGTCATTGCATTCAATCACACTTATTTTTCTATTTCTTCACCGGAGTCATCTCTAGCAATCCAGCCATGCATCGAAGGAGAAGGCAACAGAGTGACCTAGGACAAAAAAACAAAAACAAAAAAACCATAATTCTCTCTCTCTATAGTATCTGAATTCCCCAATCCCACCCTTTTTTTTCCCCAAAAGCAAAAGTAGTAAATACCTGGAGGCCACTGCTGTGAACACAGAACAATCTCATCTATTAAACTTCCCCTTGCAAAAAATCTCTCTTCCACAAAATTCACCCCAAATTGTCACTCCAGATGCAGCAAAGTGGCATTTTTCCTGCTCCTGATGTGACAGTAGGGAGGGGAGGAGTAGGCATATTTCAATTACTTTGTGTTCTTTCTAGGTTTCATCCAAAGACCACTGCATAAAGGTCTCCTTAGCAAACTATCAGCAGCAGCAATCCTCATATTTCTGTCAACAGCAGATTTCAAAACTTCATCCGGATTGACTTTATTATGTGTCTGGTCACTGGGGCACAAGGGGATGGGATGCAGTGGGAGGTGGCTGGCTGTGTACATTCACAGAAGTAACAATTGACCCTCCCTTCTCTGGCAGGATTACGGTCCATGAGTTATTTTAAAGGATTCTAAGAATCCAGCATACCATTAATTTGAGTGAGTCATAGAATTAGGAGTTGATTCTTTGTCAATTTCCATACCATCATCCACCAAAACACATTTCTTCTGAAATAAGTTGGCCTTGAGTGAGCCAGTTTGGATCATTTGACTCTCCAATCAGAACTGGGACTGAGCAAAACCAGAATTATTTTTTTCATCTTATAAAATGTGATTAATTTTCTAATAAAATATTTTTATGGCAGAACACAGCCATTTTTGTTCCTGGCAGAAAGACAAAAAGCCTATGAGAAAATATCAGTCTTTCATGGTATTTGTGACCCATCTGCAACCCAAAAGCCTTGGAAGTCTCAGCAAGAAGTTTTTTTTGTGAGATGTCCAATCTAAACACGTGGAGATAAACTCAGATCACCGTCTGAGTCAGATTTCCAACACTTGCAAGGTTAATCTATCACTAGAAATGACTTTATTTTTATGGGCCTCTTTGCTCCACTAGGTATCCATCTACATGTCTGATTAATGGGGAGGAACTTGTGTAAATGAACAAAGAGTGAAATAGATCCACCGGTGAACAGCCCTCTCACTCAAGCCTGACAAATACCAGATTTCCATAGGAAAGATTATTTTAATTAGACACCCAATTCTTCAGCACTGGTTTGAAATAACTGGGAATCTTCAAAAAGTCGAGGAATGCTGATGCCTTTCTCAGACAGCTGTAAAAAGAAAAAAAACCCAAGCAAACAAAAACAAAAATCACTTTGCTTCCATTCCTTTAACTATTTAGAAAATATAACTTCAAAACAGCTCCTAAGTTTATTCGCTAAGTGCTTTATGCAGAAAAAAAGCACACATATTCTTTGTCTTTCTGAACAGCTTTCTGAAATCGCACCAGTGATTATTTTATGACTTTTCTATATGGTATATTTCTTTTACGCTAGTTCTTTGATAGCGATTGATGGTTACTGAGTGTTGCAAAGTAGCTTCTTACAAGCTGCAAGAGTTTTGCTATGCATACATTGTAACTGTGCTTGGGTTAATAGTTCAGAAAGAAAGCAAATATTAACAATAAGTAATTACAATATTACCTTAACAGGAGCTAATGTTACATTCTCAACATAACTTTATACTGTGCTTATTTCCACCAGTCAAGAAACTATTTCAGCATGACCGAAAGCCCACATGAATAAATACCTGGGTGAATATACAGGAGTATATTTCTCTGAGACAATGGATGTAGGCCATGAATTTAGCTCTGATTTATTTCAGTTGCCACGTTAAATAGGGAATAAATTAATTTATACTGCAGCATCTGCTAGCTGGAACATATACTGGAACATATACTGTAAGTGTTATTTGCTTTTATTGCTGCTTGGTCTTTGTTGCACAAAAGATATTTGTTATGGACAGTCTGAATCAGTAACTCATGGAACTGCTAGCAGCCTACACGGGTGGCCAGCGATTCAAAAGCAGCACTTTCGAATCATGCACAGCTGCCATTATGCTAATGAGGCACTGCATATTCATGGCAGCGCCTCATTAGCGTCTTTCCAACTCGCTCATTACCATGCCCTTCTGAAAGGAAGGGGCTAGTGTAGACATAACCATAGAGACCTAATTGTATCCAGCACGGGAAGCAGAAGATGGAGCTATGTGGTCAGTCACTGGTGACTAGTTGTCATCATCCCTTGCTTCTTCATTGTGGTGAATGCTGGCCAGAGGCAGCTGGAGAGGGGGAGGTTAAATGTCTCAAGATGGTAATTGTACCTTAGTGTTTTTAGGAGAGCTGGAAGACTGAGTTAAAGAAGTAGGTTTCTCACTTGGCTTCTTATAGTCTCTTGTCTACTAGTTTGCTATTGGAGATTTCTGCCTTTATGGTTAGATCATCCTTGGTTAAAGGAGAAGAAATAAGGAAAAGAAATTTTTATAGCTTCTGCCCAGTCAATCTAAGCAGCCTCAAGGAAGAAGCCCTTAGAGAAACCTGACAAGCTCTGGAAATTACAAGGTCCTAGTCACGAAGGCTGTCTAGGTGGCCCTCGAAGCCCAGTTTGGATTGCCCAGAGGAGAAGGCGGGAAGGCAGGTCACAGCGCAGAGATCTTCACTGGCACATTACAGTGCTGTAACTTTCTGGCTCAGGGGTGTGAAGAAACACCCCTCCCCAAGCACAGCAAGTTAAAGTGATGTAAAGCACCAACGTGAACCAGGCTACTTTGCTGGGAGACAGACTCTAGCACTGCTAGGAGGTGATTTACATGGCGTGCTGGGACAGCTCTCTTCCAGCACTTCTGCAGATTAAAGTGGCTGTGCTTTAAACCACTGAGTGTAGACAAATCTAATGTCCAACCAAAACCTCCCTGGCTGCAATTTAAGCCCATTGCTTCTTGTTCTCTCATCAGAGGTTAAGGGAGGACATTTTTTTCTCCCTCCTCTTTGTGAGAACCTTTTAGGTAATGGAAAGCTGTTATCACGTCACCTCGTGATCTTCTCTTTTCCAGCCTAAACAAATGTGATTCTTTCAGTCTTTCCCATTGGGTCATGTTCTCTTGACCTTTCATGATTTTTGCTCCTCTCCTCCTTCTTCAATTTCCGAAACGTGGCACCTAGAACTGGACGCAATACTCCAGCTGAGGCCTAGTCTGTGCAGAGTAGAGTGAAAGAATCACTTCCCCTGTCTTGCTTACAACACTCCTGTTAATAGATCCCAGAACAATGCCTTTTTTCTTTTGTTTTGTTTTTTGCAACAGTGTCACTGTTGACTCACATTTAGCTTGTGACCCCCTAGACTATGACCCCTTGGATCCCTTTCTGCAATACATTAGACACCCCCCCCCAACTTATGCAGAGGTTGCATTCCTGCACAACCCCGTGTAAGTCAAATTTCATGTAACTCGTGGGAGCCCGGAAAATGACCAGCACAGCAGCAGTGTTGGTGAGTTTCCTGTCTCCTGTGAGTGGCAACAGCCAAGAGTCAAGCTGCCACACCGACAGGAGCTGGGAAACTGTTCCTGTTAGGGGCAGTAAGCTGACTCTCGCAGCCCCTGACAGGAGCCGGGAGGCTGCCACCACTGACAGGAGCCAGGAAACTGACTAGCGCAGAAGCACTGGTCAATTTTCCAGCAATTTTCCAGCCCAGTGGTGGGCTGCCCAGAGCCAGCTGCCAGCTCCCTGATGCTGAGAGTCACGTTAACCCAAGATATGTGCAACTTGAGTGTGCGTATCTCAGGGTTCTGCTGTAATCTTTCCTGGGCAGTCACTTCCCATTTTGCATGTGTGCAGCTGATTGCACCTTTCTAAGTGGAGTCCCTTGCATTCGTCCTTATTGAATTTCATCCTATTTACTTCAAACCATTTCTCTGTACTCAGCTGGCTCTTACATTAATTAAATCCCACATGCCACCCTAATGTGGCAGGCAGGGTTAATTTTACAGGGTTGAGCAATTCCAGGTCTCCAGTCCTAAAAGGGACAGGCTATTCTCCAAACTACCGCACCCTTCCAGAATCCATGGTGTTGTTTATTCCTCCTCTGGAGTCTCCCTCTCAAGATGGCACCCAGTGAAGAAACTGGGCATTCCACCCTTAACCTTAACAAAGAGAAGAATGGAACCAAGGCTTCTACATGTGTTGAGTTCAACTGAGACTCTGAAAACAAAGAAATATCAGCACCAGCACTTAACTGTAGGCTTCCTTTGACTTTAAATATCCCTAACCGGTTCCTCTATGGGAGCAAGTACCAGGATCTAACAGCCAGAATGCCCTGGAACTAAAACACTTGAGCTATGCAGAGCCATTTTGGGATACGAGGTACCCTGAAATAGTAACTCCACATCTTGGACATGTGCCCAGTATTTCAAAACATTTTTCAAAATATTCAGCATGCTGTTTGGCATCCCTCTACCCCTCACTGCAGGAGAGTTACAGGATGCCTGAGAATAGCACAGTATTTTGAAATTAGTCACTGTCTAGCCTTTTTCGAAATTGACTCAAAATTGCATATCTTATTTTGAGTTAAGGGAACAGTGTAAACATAGCCTTAGAAAATGGAGCCCGCGTCCTTATTTCCACAGTGAGCCATCATCTCAGAGCCATATGAAGATTCCAAGCCTGAAATGGATGCTTTTATTGCCCCATTTATGAAGGCACTGAGCCAATGAAGGCCCTCTCCATTCCTACACAGGGCTAGAAGCCCCTCTGGTTGAAAGGATCTCAGTGAAAAGGGAAGGCCTGGAAGCACGTATGATTTTTCCGGCCAGCAGTGTAAAGGCCAGTGTATCAAATGACCACCTGCAGAGTGGCTTTCTGTGAGGCAGCAGGTAAATGAATCCAACTTTGGGAGAGTGGAAGGGCACTAAACACATGGCTCAGACATGCTTTTTCCCGCCAGGTCTTTTGTATGCAATGTGATGTTCCCTCCATCAACCGAACAATGAGCCACAAATCCAAGCAACAGAAAGCCAAAGAAACTACCCAAGATTAGCTGGCTGCCAAAAGTCTATTGAAAATGTCTCAGCCACAAGAACAGAGCTAATGGGAGATTTCTGAGTGAAAACCAAGAAAGATTCTCTGGACATGGAGCAAAGGTCCCTGTGTTCATGGTCATTTTAGGAACAAGAGGAACTGAAGAGGTTGGGGGCAAGACATCTTCTCATAAACTGGGCTCGTAGGTGCTGGAGGAAGGAGCCCTGCAGTGCCCCCTGCCTTAAAGTGGTTTCCATTAGATACAGGATTTCCAGTTAGGTTCAGCAGCACTGAGAACCCCCACTACAAAACCTGTACCTGCTGCCCTGCCTTTGTTCCTAATCTTGGATAAGAGGAAGGATTATTGAGAGCACTTCTGTGGTCCTGATGATTCCTGCGTAGTTCCTGAAGCTCAAGAGCCTTGGCGAACACATCCAGCAAGTGGAAATATTCAGCAGTTACCTCTGGGACTATTTTCTTTTCCTACACACGTTATTAATGACAATCTGAAGCATGTACCAATTTGTAGAACACCTGGTGGTGAGCTCAGTAAACTCCATCATTCTGAACAAGAGTGAAAACCACAGAAATAAAAGGCTGATTACCACTTCCAAGAGAAAATGGGTCGCTTGAGGTTCCAACAGTTAGCATAACATATAGACAATGGTGAAAGAGAAACAATGTTATTGCAATTGTTCTAATCTCCTTTTTTTCCTCTGTAGGTTGAGTGTAAGGATGAGTGATGGACTGTGGTGGCAAATGTAACCCTTCGCGTTTGGCATGATCATTAGGAAAATGGAGTAGAAAAACATGCAATAATTGGAAACAGGAATCATCTGAAACAAAAGCAGGAATTAACTAAAACTTGTATTTTCTTTGCAGATTGTGCAAATGAAAAATAAACTTAAGTTTGAAAAGTAATTCAAGGAAATACATTTTGATCTGTACCATCAGTAGCCCTGTCTGGAGTTCAACAAATACTGCAGAGTTTCAGGTCTAAAGCCAGCTCTTGGTGGTAGTGATGCAGCCCCCACTGGGTGCCACAGAGGTCAAACTCGAGTCCTCACAGCTGAAGGAAAGGGTGGAACTAAGAAAGGATATGTATGATCTCAGCTCAGATGCAGAGTGAGTTCAGGCTGAGTTTTCCCCGCATAGGGACCAAAAGATCAGACCTATAATTACCCAAAAATCATTTTTATCCTTTCACTGTGTGGTAAGAAAAACTAAAGGAAAGAAAAATGCCTATAACAGCTCTAAAATGTTGGGCCTTGTCATTAATCTCTATTCAGTCTAAACAATCTTCTATGAAGTTCTGAAGCTACATTTACGTTAAAATATTTTTAGTGAGGGAAAGTATATTTTAAGAGTCACAGATCAAAGTTCACAGAAGTATGTATTCCTCTAGTGGACGATGGATACTACACTGTACTTGTTTTCATAGTACAGGCATTGTGTACTTTTAAAACACATATGTCCAGCTCCAAAAGAAACAGACCATGACAGTAACAATTTAAAAGTATCATTTTGTCTCTGGTATTTTCCTGATTTTGTGTGATTGTATTTTATTATGCAATTTGCTTTACCTCTTTCTTGTTTTGTCATGTGCATTAAACCAAGAAAACATTAAATATATTTTGGAAGTGTGACAATTGCATGTTAACGTAACAGCTATTTTGGAGCATAAGCTTTTGTGGGTAAAGACCCCCTTTGTTAGATGTATGAGTAGGGAGGGTTCCAGAGGAAGATTCTCTGGAACGCTCCCACTCGTGCATCTGATGAAGCGGGTCTTTGCCAATGAAAGCTTATGCTACAAAATATCTGTTAGTTTATAAGGTGCCACAGGACTTCTTGTTGCTTTTGAAGATACAGACTAACTCAGCTACCCTCTGATAATTACGTTACTAAATTAATGTTCTGTCTTATCCTGAGCATACATTCTAGTTCCTTTAAATGTATCTTTATAACAACTAAACTAACCATAAATTAGTCACAATGATGTTACAGCTGAGTTTAATTTTACGTCTCTCAGCCAGTTGTTATTAGTCCCTAGACTAGGTCACTACTGCAGACATTTGAAAAACCTGATATAATTTATGAATATTGCTATATTATTAAGCAATACAAGAGTCCACAGAGATGACAGCAAATATAAACCTATGTTTAGTTCAGTTCCAATAAAAATTTAGTTTCTTGTAGCAGAAGAAACATTTAAACCTAAGTTTAATTATTCAGCTGTTTTATTATGTAACATACTACTTACTTTTGAACAGTTTAGCCAAGCAAAATCTCAGACCCAGTACATTTTTGGCCAGACAAAGCTTGTTCGCAGTTAACACTATTTTGCATGGATTGTTTCCAATACCAGGGCTCCTATTGTAAAGAAAATGGAAGAAAGACATAGCACGTAAGGAAATGCTCTTTCTCCCCTCTGCCCTACGCATGTGTTACAGAGTGAGCGTGCAATTGTATTTGGCTTTTTTTTTTAATTAAATTTTTTATTTTGGGATTTTTTTTCATTTATTCACTGGAAGGTTATGACCAGTTCACTGCAAATATTCTATCCTCAGCTTTCAAAATGTATGTTGTTACTCAGTTGAGATTGGTCACATAAACCCAGTGAGGCCAAGAGCCACCATTGGCCCCAGAGCAAGGTGGGAGGAGAACCCGGCTCTGCACCCCAGAAAGGGCGGGGCCAAAGGCAGAAGGGGCGTGGCCTAGGGTATGCAGCCCTTAGCACCTCTCAGATCATGGTGCTGCCCTCCTTCTCTCCCTCCCCTGCACCCTGAGCAGCCTAGAAGCTTTGCTCTGACGTCCACTTTGGCAGTGGCTGCAGCTTCAGGGCCCTTTGAAATACTGAGGCCCTGTGCAACTGCCACCTTTTCCCCCCTCCCCCCATTGGGGAGCCTATGTAAACCACATGATATGTTTCTATTCTGACTGGATGAGCATAAACCCTAAAGGGCAGGGGCCTATTTCTCTAGCTGTGTAGAATTGTACCTTACTTGGCAAGTAAATCCAGCGTTACTGCTCATCTCCAATTAGCAAACATTACGAACACCACTATTTCTATCAACGTTTGAGCGTGACTAACACAGCACCTGTGCTAGTTTGGTCACTCTACGTGTAAGGCTGGAGCCTTCCAGTCTAACTCACCACAGCCGGAGCACAAGCTCCTTGGCTTCTTCTTTGTGTCCGGGAAGCACCAAGCACATCTGGGGACTCACTAGGAACACATGGCAAAGAGCACGTGTCATCGCGTGGGTGACTGTAACTGCTGAGCCAATTCTCGTCCATTTGCGAACAATTTACGATAAACCAGGAATCGCCCTAATGCTATTGGGCGAAAAGTGAAGACCAAGACCAGGGCTACACTAGACCTTGAAGTCGAATGACGATACACAAATCCATCTGTGGCAATTGCGTTGCTAGACTCGACTTATCTACTCACAGCTTACACGGCCACCCTCACAGAGGCAGGCGAATGGGGAAGAATCGCTCGTCTCCTGTTGATCTCCCTTACTCTGCACGAGATTGAGGAGTATAGGGGTCAGCCATTGACCCTGCTAGTTTGATTTCACACATCCCTACTAGGTGCACAAAATTGAACCCCAGACTCTCAGCCTGGACTGGGTCCATCTTCCAGGTAGTGAGGATGTACACTCACCAGCTGATATCAAGTCTAATACACCTTACAATTTTCCCCAGTGCTGAATACAACCAGCTTGTTCATTTTGCCCATTTCGCCAGCCTCTACTCTAACGCACTATTTCCTTGACCTTGCACAACCAGGTGTAGTGTGGGGAAACCACTATCTGATATATGCGATATGGAGACCCCACCCCCAGGCCTGGCACATGACAGAGGCCAGATCTGCAGCTGGTGAAAATTGTTAGATTTGCATTAACTTCAGTAGAATGCTGATAGTTAACAACTGGCGAGGGGCTGCCCTCGGGTGTGTATCCTACTTTGTGAAAGCACTGTTTGATACAGCTGTCTTGTTGGAAGTGTCAGGCAATGCAATTTGCATGCTATTTTAAACATAGTTAAAATGTGGTTGTAACCTTCCAAATAAAAAAATCAGTCCGAAGATTGGAGAGTGCTACGGCAGCAGAAAATGCCAACTCCAAGAAATTCTGGGGTGTGTGAAAAACCAGCTCAAGTCAATCTTTAAATTCAAGCAGGGTTTCTACATTTATTCCAAACAATGCTCAAGGAGGGCTGCCTCCCACGGGTTACATACTTTGAGTGTCACATATAGAGCTGTAGGTTTGGGCACAGAAAGACATCGCATTGTTTGGCTTCTCATTCCCAATGGTCTGCCTCTTCCCACGGAATTCATTCTACAGCAACATTCTGTTCTAGTGAGCAGAAATGATGTGGCATTTTACTTCCTCTTTCCAATGGCAATTTCAGCACCAGGGACCTAGGTACTGGTAAAGTGAGCTAGGGATGAATGTGGAGAAACACAGTGGCTTGGGACTGCAAAGGATTTTGTCAGACCAGTTGAATAGTAAAAGCTTCTGGCTTTCAAGCTGCAGAAATTTGTGGGAGGTTGTGGTAGCCAGCAACTTTCTCTCTAATCTTCTTCATCCATTTGCGGATTTTTTCCATCCATCCGTGGAATAAATTTTTATGTGCACCAAGGCATATGCCAGTGTGAACCATTAGTAAAAACAAAAAACTTAGCTGTGGGAGCTCTGCTAATCAGCTGGGGAGCACCTGAATTTCCTATAAGTGGCCACACAAGTGCCCATCTTACAGGGAACACTTGAAGCCAGTTCAGGATAAGCCCCTGGACTACTTGGGCTGAATTTAGAGACCTATTTGGGTTGAATCATCCCTTTGGTAGGCTCAGAACAATGATTTTGTTCCTAGTAGTTACCAGTCCTGATTCGTGTGACGTCAGGGCTTGTTAAATTATTTGAAAGGCTGAGGTTTTGTAAATATTTATTTTACTAGCAGATGTACCCAGCTTTGCTTGGGTTTTTAACTTGTGCACATGTATCCTCTAGGTGATGTGAGTTAGTTTGGTAACTAGCACATATATAATACTAAAAACAAACACGGAGTTGGATTTGAAATATTCTACACAGTGGAATGACATTCAAACCACTTTTGTGATGATATTGGGGAAAAACAAAAGTTTACACCCATTAAAATGCCTCCTTAAAAGGTTAAATGGGTAGATTAGGCTAAATCTTCTAACTCAGATTCAAGTAGCTTGAAGGAAATACTGACCTGCTGACAAGTTGAACTACAGTGAACTAATATGAACTTCATGCAAATTCTGAAGTGTGCCAAAAATTGCTGCTCTGCTAGAACTTGTAGTAGCAGGATGGACAGAAAAATGCCAATAAGTGGAGTCTCGGGCAACCCCTGAACTGCAGCTGTAGATGTCTTTTCTTATGTTTCTCTGAAGATACCACATGCCTGCAGCAGCTTAGCAATAAACCTCTACATACAACAGGAGAATAAAAGAAACCAAACTAGCTGGAGAGCAACTTAACATCAAGAAAATTCCAAAGCAATGTTAAGGCTGGGGTGGAACTGCAGCCTGCTTGAGAGAAAAGTGTATTGGGTCTGAAGCTAGGTCCAGTCCAGTCTTGATGGTGGTTTAGGAAACTCGAGACTGAGACAAGACTACTGTTTGTTGATTTGTTTTAATACTGCGGCTCTGTTAGTGGGTGTGGCATTTCATAGACAAATCAGACAGGATCCCTGCCCTGAAGAACATGTAACCAAAGGCCCCAAGCCCACAAGCAGAGCTATGTGGTTGGCTCCCTGGGTCTATCTGAAAGGAATATTGACCCACTGAAGTCACTAGGGAGCTACATGGTAAAATGTTTGAATCAGCTAAACTATGTATGAAAACGCCCTTGCAGGTTCTCTGTTAATTGCAAGCTTGATCCAACCACCGCAAAGCCTAATGTTTTGCCTGGTCTAGTTTTCTAATCTCTGAAGTGAATGAGCAGTCGCTGCTTCCTCCCTTGGAAACGCAGTCCCTGTTTCACCTGCAGGAAATGTTCCCTCACATTCTGCCAGACTTGAGATATAGTTCAACTACCAGGAGGCCTGGGACCGTAGGGAACAAGATTAGTGAAGGTACGGCAAGGTTGGCTTCAGCACAGGCGAATCCCCACAGTACAAGCCTATCAGGCACACTGGTAGCTATTCAAGTGGTCAGCATGCTCTGGACCCCACACTGCCATGACTTCCCCACTCTTGTTACCTACGCTAGGTGGATTAAAGATAGCATGGCACGCCTGCCCATGTACTCATGGCTCCACCTGCAGTGTAGACATACTTAAAATGCTTGGGGGAAGGGATCTGTTCCCTCTCTTGGATTATTTAACTGGGATGATTTAGTTGGGATTGGTCCTGTTTACAGCAGGGGGTTGAACTTGAAGACCTTCTGAGGTCTCTTCCAACCCTACGACTCTATGAGAGCCAGAGACGCTCATGACATGAAATACCAAAAACACCGTTAAGGATTCTGAAGAGCCAGAAGCCAGAAGACCTGTGTGCATTCAAACCAGCTGAGAATCTGCTCCTATGAGTATGGCAATCTCTACAAAATCCAGGAAACTTGGCTTCAGACTGCCACTTCCCCTTCACTTGCGCCCCTCTGCTTAGCTACTGTTTTAACTAGAAGCAGGTGAACTTCCAAAAGTGTGCTGTGACAAGCCAGGGCAGGCACGTTGCCTTACACTTGATTCTAACTTGCCCTTCGCTGATGTAAATTGGGAGTTACCCCACTGAGGTTGGTGAAATTGCAAAACCAGAGCAAGATTAGAGTGAGACTCTTTGCATCTGCAAAACTGCTTGCATGCAACTTCTGGTATTTCTAAGTCCCATTCTAGCCACACCAGAAATACCACATGAGCTGCCTTTCTGGTGGGAATTTCTCTTCCAGTCCTAAAAGGAACCAAAGTGAGAAAGCACTTGGGCAAACTATTCAGATTCTAGGAAAGGGTTTTGACCGAGTTTTATCGTTCCAAAATCAAACAAAGGGTGACCTTTTAGAGGGTCTAATTCTACCCAGCCTGGAAAGGAAGACGACTCCAGTGGTTAAGGAGCTAGCCTGCGCCTCAGGAAACCACTACTCAATTCTCTATCCTACTATAAAGTTTCTAGATGACCTTGAACAAGTCAGATATGTACATGGGCATTGCTGCTGGGGCCGTGCTTCCCAGCATGGGCAGGCAGAGTTGAGCTAGCACAGTAAAATGAGCAGCCTAGTTGGGGGTAACTCAGGCCAGACACCTCCTTACAGCCCCATGTCAGCCTGCTGGGGCTTGTATTGAGCTGACTAGGCTGCTCTACGTTATTTTTAGGGTAGCTCCGCTGGGAAGTTCACTACCCACTGCAGGGAACAGAACGGACACACCAGGACAGCCCAGTGGCCCGTCTAGCACAGTGTCCTGCCTTACGATGGTGGGCAATGTCTAAGGTGACCATATCTCCCCTGCCCAAATACCCCAAGGGGACGAGGGGAATGATGCCGCCCTGGCCAAAATGGGATGGATGGTCACCCTATCTGGGAGGCAGGCAGTGGCTGCCCTGTGGGGGCTGTCGTCCTTCCAGTGAAGTTCCTGGCTTCCACCAGCTGGAGAACATTGTGCTGCTGCTCTGGCTGCCAGCTCCCCCAGCCAGGTGAAGGTGGGGGGCAGTCACGCCACCATCGCAGGAGAGCTGGGGGAAGCGGGCAGCAGCCACAGGGAAATATGGGGCAAGTAGCCCCTTTGACAAAATAAATCAGGACAGCATCAAACATGGGGCTGTCCCACCGAAACCGGGATGGACGGTCACCCTACCAATGCCAGGTGCTTCAGAGGGAAAGACCAGAAGGGGGACTCATGAAGTGATTCATTCTCTGTGGCCCATTCCCAACTTCTGGCAACAGAGGCTAGAGATACTGCAGAGCATGGTTTTACATCCCTGCCCAGCCTGGCTATTAGCCATTGATGGGTCTATCCTCCCTAAACGTATCCAGCTTAATTTTTCAGAACCCTGCCATAGTCTCAGTCTTCTTAACACCCTCTGGAAAAAAAAAAAATCTCCCCTCCCCGCTGCCCCCGGCCCCAGACTGTGTGTCGTGTGAGGAAATTCTTCCTTTGGCTCGCTTTAAAGTGGCTGTGTGTTAATTCCCTTTGGTCTTGTGTTATGAGGAGTAAATAACACTTCCTTATTTACGTTCTCCATTACAGCCATGACTGTATAGACCTCTGTCTCATCCTTCCTTAGTCGTCTCTTTCCTCAGATGAAAACTCCCAGTCATTAACCTTGCTTCATAGGGAGCGGCTCCATACCCCTCACCATTCTTGCTGGCCTCCTCTCAACATTCTCCAGTTTCAAAATGTCTTTTCTGAGCTGGAGGACCAGAGCTGCAGGTTATGTTCAAGATGTGGGTGTGCCAGAGGCAATATGATTTTTCTGTCCATCCCTTCCCAAATGACTCTCAACACTCAGTTCATTTTTTGACTGCCACTGTGCACAGTCTGGATGTTTTCAGAGAACTAGCCACACTAACTCCAATATCTCTTTGTTGGATGGTGACGACTGAGTTAGACCCCCCTTCCTTGTGTATGTGTAATGGGGATGTAAAATCCTATTTAATTAGTTAACTGGTTAAAGGTTAAGTTTACTGGTTAACTGGTTAAATGGGGGGGGGGAGCCACCTGCCCTCCCTGCCATGGACAGGGACAGCGCCAGCTATGCTGGAGCCCCCTGGCTGCAGCACTCCTGGGTCCACCATGGACTAGGGCTGTTCTGGTGAGCCTCATCCATTTAACCATTAACAACCCTAATGTGTAATTGGGATTAAGTTTTCCAATAAGTATTACTTTGCTTTTATCAACATTGAATTTCATCTGCCATTTTGTTGCCCAGGCCCCCAGTTTTGAGAGACTGACTTAGAAAATCTGGGTATGTCTACACCACTCTGTAAACCTGGGCTCTGATTCCACCTTCCACCTTACGAACACCCCTCCACCCACCCCACACACATAGGGTGTGTCTACACTTGCATTCCTCTTTCGAAAGAGGTATACAAATAAGGGAAATCGAAAATGCAAATGAGGTGCATATTTGCATATTTGGCACCTCGTTTGCATATTCTTATTTTGAAAGAAGAAAACCAGTGTAGACGCTGCTCTTTTGAAAGTAAACCCCATCTTCGAAAGAATCCTTCTTCCCATTAAATAAAGGGAAGAAGGATTCTTTCAAAGATGGGGGTTTACTTTCAAAAGAGCAGCGTCTACACTGGTTTTCTCCTTTTGAAATAAGAATATGCAAATGAGGTGCCAAATATGCAAACATGCACCTCATTTGCATTTTCAATGTCCTTCATTTGCATACCTCTTTTGAAAGAGGAATGCAAGTGTAGATGCACCCATACAATCTGATCCTGGTCAGCAAAACCCTCAGACTCAAGTCCTAGAAATCTGCTGAGAAAGTGGCTCAGAACCCGAGTCCTGCTATGTCTCATGTCCAAAACTTATTTTGCAGTGTGGGTGCAGCTCAAGCAACAGACCTTCATCAGAAGATCTGCATAGTGTGGTATGGATGTATTTGCATGGCTGTGTGACCAAGGTTTGTTAATATAGTGTGAACTCTCAGGCTTGGAAACAAGTAATCCATAGGCCTGGGTCTCACAGGCTCAGGTTTAGAGTTCAGTGTAGATATACTCCCTGTACTGCAAATCCCTTTGTGTACAATGAGGATAACAACACTGTCCTACCTCCTAGAATAGAAGGCATAGAATTCTGTGAGCTAGAAGCCAGTTTGTCTGTACTATAACCTGGGCTATTTGCTGTTGTCCTTCACCTGCTAAACCTCCGCATAAACAAGGAGGAAGGACGAGCTAATGCCTGCAAAATCTAGCTGTACGTGAGCTGCAAGCGGGGAGGGGGGGTTCATACTGAATTGTCTCCTGAGATTTAAATCAAACCCTTAAAATTATTTTCCTGGCTTTTCTATTTCTCTTTCTTTTCTGCAAAGTCAGCATGCAAATACGCAGAGCGTCGCCTTTTCCTTTCCATCAAGTTCTCATTCTCCAATGTCATTTGCTGCGGTTCCAGAACCTTCTCAGAAAATAGAAGCTGTTGCCAGACATCTATTTTAAAACCTGCATTTAAGAATCTTTCCCCAGCCACGAATATTTGAAAATTATTGTAATTCCAGTCACTTTCAAACATGAAATGTTTTTCCCCTCATGGGGAGCTCATTCTGTAATACTGTCACCTTTTAAATTAATCATTTCCCCTTCTGATTTAATTTCAAATATACTTAGGTTTAATTTATTATTTTTTCATCAGTGGAAAGCCGACACACTTCCCATGTTAGCAGGCTACCAGCGCTGTCTGTACTGAATGCAAGTATACATATACATTTTATGTCAGGGCTTGAAAGATTCCAAGCCTCTTCTACATAAATATTTTTGATTTCCAGGTTATTTTTAAAGCTATCAATATTTTTAATGTTTTGGTTTTGATGGGAACATCTAATAATTTTTATTACACCTGATTTTTCCCTGCACATTAAAATGCAGAGGGAAAGGTGCACAAGTGGATGCTGTAATCTCTCCACCTGGGTTTTGACTGAGGTTCATTTTACTGGCACTTCATGACATACTCTCCCCGCATTGTTTTAAAGGCCCTGAAGCAACCAAATTAAGTATGCACTTCAGTGCTTTGCTCCATCAGGGCTCAGTAGGAAACTGGCTTAAGAGTCTATGCAAGAGACTATTTGGGCATAAAGCGTCCTCCTTATGCCTTTGTACAGGCATCTGGCACCCAAGGACCCGTTGGAGCAGGACTCCTGGCCATGGTGCCTGGGACAGCTGATGTTCACACACTGCCACCAGGAAGCCCTGTGCCGCCTACTCCAAGGAGAACTGTGGAGACAAAACGCCACAGGGTTCAACAACCAAAAGATCCAGAGTGAAAGCACCGCCCAGCATTCTGATCATCCCACAAGTAACACTCCCTCTAAGCTCCTCCTTCCACCTGTCTGCAGATTTGTCCCATCCAAGTGCAGAATAAGCTTTGGATGTGCACTAAGGCACATGCAGAGGGGTGCCACCAGTAGAACTAGAAAACCCAGCCATGGGCACTCTGCTAATCAGCTGGAAGGTATTTGAACCTCTCCTGGGTGGCTGCCCAAATGCCCTGCTCACAGAGAACCTGTCAAGGGAGTTGCCAGATGGTACTTTGCTTTCTGATCTCTGGTTGCTAACCCCGCAGCCCAGCTCAGTACTACCTCTGATCTCTGGTGTGTGACCCCAGCTTGACGCTTATTGGTGCCTGCTCTCTGACCAGCCCATTTGTGACTGCTAGGCCAGACCACCTATGACCTGGCCTGACACTGAATAGGCGAGCAGGCATATGAGGGTGGTGAGTAGGATGAGACAGCTTAGCTGTGTGAAAGGCAACCGGTGGCAGGAAAAGGATGGGTATAGCTTATTCCAGGGACAAGCAGGATGAAGCCTGCCAAGCCTTTCAGTCCAGCCTGCAACCTGCTGCACTGGGACCTTCAGGCAGGGAGAGGCCCCACATCAATTTAAGGGGCTGGCTGCTTCAGGTGATTTTCTGTGCCGTGTGCCTATTGGTCAGAAACCAGACAATAAGAACTGAGAGACTGTTTAGTGGCGGGGTCAGCACAAAATGCTTCCCACCTCAGTGCCCAGAGCAGAGAGCTATGTGGAGCAGTCAGCCATTTTGAGCAACCTGGGACTGTCGCAGGCAGGGAGCCTGCCTGAGGATCTCATGGGGCTGCTGGCTGAGAGTCTCGGGCTGCTGGCTAGATAAGTGCCTCCCGGTAAGGGTCTGCCTCTGGCACCCCAATCCCTGCCTCCCCACAACTCCTTACCCCAGGTCACCACCCAAACCCTCTGCACCTGCCTCCTCTGCCTCTGGTCACAGCTCCCTCCCAGACCCTGCACCACTCCTCTACCCCACCCCCCCCAGTCCAGAATCCTCTTCTGCACCCAAACCCCCTCCTAGACCTGCACCCCAATCCCTACCCCAGGCCACAACCTCCTCCTTCATCCAAACTCCCTATCAGAGCCATACACATGTGCATTTGACAAATACGGTTTCCATTTAGAAACACAAATGTCTTCCTCAATGTCAGATTGTGGGCTAAGAAAGAAATGAAAAAGAGGGTGAAGAAAGGAAGCCCCACCCCACCCCAATTTACCAAGCTACTGACTTCACAGCAGAGCTGAGAAATCTGGGAAACCTCTAAGAGAAAAGCAAATGGACTTTCCGAGTAGATTCACAAAGGTTAGTTTGTGGTGCTCGCACAGACAGCTTTGAATACTTGGAACCATAAAAACCAAACCCAGAATTCCTTGGGTCTTTAATTTTTGGTGTGGGTTAGTCTTAGGAAAGTACTTGGTAGAAGATGATTCACTGATAACCTTATCAAGACTCTAAGAAAGCAAAAATATTCACTTTCATTTGGAGTTGGTTGGGTATTATTTTGTTTTCAGGTATTTTAGAGCCAGGAAATGGGCACTTATTAATAGCCCCCAGCAGAGAAAGAGTCCCATTTCCAAAGGTGCCATGGTCCCATCCTCAAACGTCAATTTCTCCTAAGTGCGTAAGTCAAAGAGAATGAGGTTTAGGTCCCTAAGTTTGGGAAGTTTTACTCATAATTATTTCCTTCCCCTTGATTGCAAGAGGCATCTGGAGAAACATGCTGGCATATGCACTGTAACTCTGACATTAAAAAGGCTTGAATAAGGTTATGGTTACAGACAGTCACTCTGAGCACTCACTGTAATTTTCTAATGTGTGTGACGCTGACATAATGTGCTCCAGGCAGTTTGGAACACATTGCGAATAAAGATTTTCCATTCCATCTGTAGGCTTCATGAGCAGCCATCAGTGTGTGAAACACATATAGTAGCAAAGAGGGATGCTGTGTTCTGTTTCTGACAGATGGGGTCGGACATGCCACTTCCCTGCGCGAGGTCATTACAATTCTGGGAGGAGAGCGAGAGAAAGGGCAAAGCATGGCCAGGTCTCGCCAGCATGTTCCACCCTGGGCTGCGGGTTGCACTGCTTCTGTGGAACAATCACATTGAGGTTCCCTTAGGGCAAGGTACAGCCCATGGGCTGCATCCAGCTGACCAAGTCTTCTGATCTGATCTGCCACTCAAAGCAGCTAGCTGCTCCCTGTGGCTCTCTGCACTGTGGGCGGGGGGAGTATTTTGTGCTGCCCCACTTCCAGTAAAATCTCTTAGGTTCCACTGGCCACTTTCCAGGCAATAGGAGCTGAGAGATTTTGCTGGGGGTGGGGAAAGTACAGCACAATTTCTCAGCTCCTGTTGGCAGGTTTCCAGCCAAGAGGAACAGAGATGTTGCTGGGGGCAAAGGCAACATACAAAGATTCCCCCTCAACACAGAGGCACACGGAGTGGTCTAAAGCTGCTAGCAAGTCTGGAAGCTTGCCTGTCACTTAGGTAAGCACCTCCCAGCAGGGCCTGCCTCTGGCACACTCCTCCTGTATCCCAACTCCCCTCCAGATCCTGGATCCCTTCCTACACCCGTCCCCTAGGCCAGAATCTTCTCCTGCACCCATACCCCTCCCATTGCAAGGTCTCGCCAGTGGGTTCCACCCTGGAGGATTTGGTCCCCAGTCCACTGCCCTGGGTCACAACCCACTCCTTCACCCAAACTCCATCTCAGACCCCACGCCCTCTCCTGCACCCCAGTCTCATACCGCAAGCTCCTTTCTGCACCCAAGCTCCATCCCGGACTGCTCCATAGAAACCACACTTGGTGACCACTTAGATCCTAAGCATGTGAGCAAGAACCAGCCAGCCAAGCACCTGTGAGGGACAAAGCTTGGTGCCACCTCAGAAAACTAACCCACCCTGCCCAGTGTTCCCTCTCCAGCCAGGGCCAACTCTGAAACTTGAGAAGAAGGAGATTTAAAAACAAATGCCCTGTGGGAGATGGGGATGCCTTGCTGACCCCGTTCCTGTGGCTGGCTGAAAGCATAACTCACTTGAGACATAAACCAGCAGTGAGCCCCAGACCTGCTGTTTCCTGCCTCCCCCCCAATCAACACAAGCAGCTCCATCATACAATTACTCTCACAAGTTGTTTCAGCTCTCTTAAACAGAGATCTATTGTTTTCCCCCCACAACTCCTACTGGAGGACGGTTCCAGAGCTTTACCTCTGTGGTGGTTTGAAGCTCCTAGCGTCCAGCCTGACTTGGTTTGTGTCCACTTTACACCTTTACTGCCCAAACCACTCCCCCAGCTCTACTCTTTCACCACCACGGGAGGACTGTGTTCAGTTCTGGGCCCCATATTTTAGGAAGACATGGAGAAATTGGAAAGAGTCCAAAGAGAAACTAACGTGATTAAAGGTCTAGAACAGGGATTCCCAACCTATGGGTCAGGACCCAAACATGGGTTGTGATTAGATCTGTTAAGGGTCACCACCAGCACATGGCTCTTAAAGAAACCATTTGCAGCTCCTTAATGCTGCCACGTCCAGCAGCTATCTCTATCAATAGAGAAGTAATTACACATTACAAAGAGCTTCTCCACCTTTAATATTTGTAGCCACCCCAGGCAAGCCACTTAATAGACTCTTGCAGTAAGTAATTTTTGCCCCTGCTCCATCCTTCCCCTCTTTTGCCCCCCTTCTGTTCTACATAGCTGATTTGTCTTTTTTTGGTTGTATCTCCCCACCTCTGAGTGTGACTCCCGCAGCCCCCAACCCCCTGGCCCTTGAATGTGACTCCCCCCACAGCCCTTGAATGTGACTCCCCACAGCCTTGAGTGTGACTCTTCCCAGGCTGAGTATGACCCCACCCCAACCCCTCCAGGTTCTGAATGTGGGGTTTAAGCTCTGGGGGTGGTTTGGGGATGAGGGTCTTTCCCCCACCAAAACTCAGATGAACTATCATAATGAAATAATAACTAACTATAATAAACATAGTGTTATCATTTTATTAATGTATTTCTCTTTTTCTCTG
Organism: Carettochelys insculpta; assembly: GCF_033958435.1. Classification (NCBI taxonomy): domain Eukaryota; kingdom Metazoa; phylum Chordata; order Testudines; family Carettochelyidae; genus Carettochelys; species Carettochelys insculpta. The sequence goes on along the minus strand of NC_134147.1, from coordinate 44,176,083 downwards.
AAATAACTACCATGAATACATAAACACGAGGGGGTGCAATTTTATATTCTTGCCTCAGGTGCAAAATGAGCTAGTTACAGCACTCTGCCCCCCCACCCCTGGTTTTGAATTGCCTTGGGTCACCAAGCCTTCCTGAATTGTCAAAATGGGTCCCCCTCTGGAAAAGGTTGGGAGCTGCTGGTCTAGAACATATAACCTATGAGAGAGGATTAAAAGAACTGGGTTTGTTTCATTTGGAAATTAGAAGGATGAGGGTGGACACAATATTAGCTTTCAAGTACCTAAAAGGTGTTGCAAGGAGGAAGGAGAAGAAATATTTTCCTTAGCCTTTGATGATAGGACAAGAAGCAATGGGTTTAAATTTCTGGAAGAGAAGTTTAGATTGGACTTTAGGAAAAATCTCCTCTCAGTGTGGTTGACTACTGGAATAAATTGCCAAGGGAGGTTGTAGAATCTCCATCACTGGAAATATTTAAGAACAGGCTGGACAAATATCTGACAGGGATGATACATATGGTGCTTGGTCTTGCCAGGAGGGCAGGGGACTGGACTTGATGACCTTCGAGGTCTCTTCCAGATCTAGTCTTCTATGCTTCCAAGTGTGACTCGAGCATGGGTAAACACATTCTCTGCAGTGCCTGCATTTCTCTTTCTCTCTCTGTCTCTCTCTCCACCAAGGACTCAGCCCACTGTTTCACTAGCAATTGAGTATCACAGTGTGGAAATTACACATGCATCTCATGTGCATGACCCAGGCAATTATTTTGCTGACTGCTTGTTATTTCACTATCCCTTGTACAGCGAACAAAGCAAGCTCCAAAAGGGCACTGTGACTCTGTGGGAGCAAAAGGATAGTAGTTCATGTCCTAAAACACTAACGGGGCCTACAGATATTCTGAGCTTTGGAACCTTTCTGCAAAACTGAAGGATCTTTCTTTTTGAGAAATAAACTTGAAGATGGTTACATGGACCCACTGAAAAATCTTGGGCTTTGCAGAAACCACTTTAGAGTCTAGCTCCATGTTTATACCAACACCATTTACATGAGCTAGCACTTGTAAAAATTATGAGTTCAGCAGCCTTTGAGATACTGAAACCCAGTTATTACAAAAACACACCAAAGATGGGATGTGCTGATAGTTAAGCATGGAGTTAAGCGGGCCCTTATTTGTCTCTCGGTGCAATCCAATAGTGTCTAGGTCTTTGTGCATGCAATAGTGATTGATTACCCTCTTTATGAGTTGAGAGCTGAGAGTTTAGGGGCATCAGAACTGGGATATTGTACAAAAAATATTGTCTCCCCATGAGTTGTAGAAATGTTCGGCCAAAAGCTGGTGACCAGCATTAAAACTGGAAATCATTAGACCTTACCCAATCAGCAACAAGCACAGAAGTGGACCTTAACGAGATGTAATTTCTTCCATTACTGCTGATGAAATTAGTAAATTTTAGCAAGGAGACATGGGATCAATAGCTGCTTGAGAAGATGCAGCTGCAAAAATCTAAGTAGAGATGGCCTAGGAAAGGAGGTATAAAGGGTAATAGCAAATTATTTAAACCAGATGAAAGCTATAAGGTAGGTTAGTGACCTTGAAAGAACATGGTAACTAAGAAAATACAGCAGGGGCAGCAATGATTTATATACATGCTTTGCACAGATATTACAATGTTTATTGAAGGGTGTAGTAAATTATGAACAGAGTGTTCTTAGATTAATGTAAAAGGGAATTTACATGGGAAAATTGTGCTTTTATAAACAAAGGAAATCGGTTTAGTTTAATTCCTTTGTTTCTGGTCTTGAAGCCTTTTCTTTTGGTAGCACTAAGTACGCTGACTTTTGTTTGGTATTTGTTGATCTGTCAATGTCTTATGACATGAACACCTCTGACATGCAGAAGATGAATAAGGGAGGAGCCAAGAGGTGCTGCTTATGCGGAGGGAAATATTAAAGGTAGATTCTGGCGGTTCACTAGTTCCTGTTCCTGTGGACACAGAAGACTAAAGCCAGGTCTACACTAGACATTAAAGTTGATTGTAGATACACAGCTCTAGCTATGGCAATTGTATAGCTTGAATCGACTTAGCTACAATTGACTTACCTGGCTGGCCTCACAGGAGGAGGTCGACAGGAGAAATGCTCCTGTCAACCTCCCTTACTCCTCACAATATTGAGGAGTACAGGGATCAACCACTGACCCCAGATAGTTTGATTTCATGGGTGTGAAAAATCCAGCCCTGAAGATTGACACTGACTGGGTCAATCTTCCGCATGATGAAGACTCTGCTCCAATGAGCGTACAGTGTAAACAGACAGGACAACAGGGAAACGGGTGTATGCAGAAGTGAAGCAACTTGCCTGAAGTCACATAGCATCTCTACGTTAGAGCTCAGAGTAGAACTCAGAGCTCCAGATTCCCAGTATAGTACCTGGCCCAGCAGAGCATGCTACATCTGCCATAATATAGTTTGGATCAGATCCTTTACCATTAACTTCTAGAGAGCAGGCTTAGGCCATAAAGTAACATTATTAAAATTTGATGACAATTTCTGACTGTAATAAGCTTTCAAATTTGCTTTAAATATTGCATTTAAAAATGACATATCCCCCGAACACTTAAATACAATATAAGCAGATCTTCTACCAATAGTGACATTTCTTAAAAAGTACATATTGTTCCCAAGCCTACTACTGCAGTGGGAGCCAGACCTGTCATTGTCAGGATTTACCAAAGGATATATATTATCATAGCATGTGAGAGCAGTGATTCTGGACAAGTTAAAAGTAGTAATATCTATATAAGATCAAACTTGATGGGGCTCTGGGGTACAGCACACCCCACTTAAATGGGACATATTTAGTAGGATGGCTACATTTCAGGGACACAGCTTGAAATACTGATCTTGCTTCATGATAAAATGAGTTTTATGACAACTTCATAAGCAGGAAAGAATTAGTTTGAATTCTATTTAGGGCCTAATGAACAAGGGGGAATCTCAGGGGTACTGCTTTTATGAAGGGAAAAAATAAAGGTAGTTTCTGGAGCTTCAGTAAATATCCATTCCTGTTAACACAGAAGACCATGTGAATGTTGTGCCTGACTCAAAGTCCACTGAAGTCAACTGAAAGACTCACTGTGACTTCACAATTATCACCCTGTACCCAATGCAATCAATGACACAATGCTCAGAGACTTCAGTGGATGAAGGATAGAACAGTTTGTTCCAAGCTCATATGTTGTTCTTAAACATATGTCTAAAATTCAAAGTTCCCATCCTAATACAAAAGGGCTTGTTTATATTAACAAACTGATAGCATGTGCCAGCAGGGTCTGCAAAGGCAGTTATACCGCAGCGAGTCAGACTGGTCGGTCTGGATCATTTTGGCCAACAGATACATTTTTATCTCCTCATCCCCACACCATAAAAAACACCCTTTGGAAAAACTGAAATTTCGCAGATTAGTAGCCAGCTGACCATGTAGAGGAAATGGAGGTGCAGGGCATTAGAAGCTTCTCTCAGCTTGCTAATGAAGCGGATATAGTTCCCATGCCATGTCCTGTATCATCAAGACAACCTCTTGGCCACAGAAATATGACATGATGCCCAGTTAAAACCTTTTTTGACCTATCACTTGGGCCTAGGCATCATGTGACCCTCAGAGTCATCTGAAGAACAGGGCATAATGCAAATGATCTACAAATGAAATAGGCCTCTGTACCCATAACTTGGATTAAGTTATTTCAAACTCAGTACCATCCAAACAGCCACAGACATTCATAAACAGATGCCTGAGGTACATCTCTCATATCAAATGGCAAGACTCTGTCACAAATGAGGAGCATTAGAACAAAGCAGGACAAGAACCACTTGACGTTCAAATCAAGAGAAGAAAATAGGGATGGCTAGGCCACAGTCTCAGAAAACCATCATCCAGCATCGTCCATCAAGCTGTCATATAGAACCCGCAAGAAAAACGCCAAAGAGGAAGACCTCAGACAATGCGGAGAAGATCTACTGAGACTGAAGGACAACAACTGGGGTACTCCGGAAGTCAGCCAGAAGTTTTGTCTCAAGACAGAGTGAAGTGGAGGAGACTTGTAGATCACCTATGCTGCCCACTACCCTTCTCACAATGCGGGTTAGCAGGAAAGAAATGCCATGCTTGAAATAGCTGTGCTATTTTAAGCATGGTGTTTAGCTATGGGGTTGCTATTTTGGGATGTAGTTGTATCCCAAAATAGCAAACACAGTCTAGATATAGCCTAAGAGGTAGGAGCAGTCTTTAAAGGCTGCATCAGGGTCAATGGTATTACATAATGCCTCTGTAGTTTTATGTTTAAGTAAAAATTGCACTTAGAATACATAGAATATGATTAAAGCGCTTCCTTCAGTCATCTGTTGTCTATGTTATAAAGGCACACTCCTGCACATGTTGGCTGAACATCTGGAGAAAGAGGATGACACTAGAATTAGAATGATTTGGGGCTTCGGCAGCCAAACATCGACAGAGAACTGCACATTACGATACCTACTCACATATTTGGGTCCCTTCTCTGCCCAGCATTCATGGTGTCTGAAAACCGCCTATGATCACAAAGTATATGGGTTCTGCTGGGGGGAGAAAGTAAATCAATGCACATGTTAGCACAGTGCTGTTCTGATCTCTCTTGCCAGGGACAGGACAAGCTCCTCCATAGGGCTCAATTACATGAGCTGAAGAGCTGTTCTTAGAAACATTTGCTTAACAAACACTTATTGGCCACTGAGACCATTTTCCCCTCTCCTCTTGACACCCCCTTTCCACACCTTCTTTCACATATCCCCACCACATCTTGTCTGTGGTGTTTCCCTCATTAAAGATAATTTTTATAGTATGGTGATTTTATAGTTTAATACTAAAGCTCAAACTGGTTTTGTGTAGCAATGCTAGGACTACATTACATGTTATAGAGCAATGTTTCTTAAACTTTTTGAAACAATGGAACACCAAACAATAATATTTTTATGTGGAACACCTATGAAAATTTTCTTTAAAAAATTGTCATACCAAACAAAAAAAGAAAACCTAAACATTAACATTTTCAGCAAAACCAAAATGAAAGTAACTTAATTGGATATCATGGCAATGAAGAAGTAACATTGTACAGATTGAACCTCTCTAATCCAGCACCCTCAGGACGTGACCAGTGCTAGATGAGAGAATTTGCTGGACCACAGGAGGTCAATATCGTCTAGTAGCATTAACAACACTTCCACTGCTTCCTGGGCTCTTACAGGACACGTAGGGGTAAATTACAGCTAAATAACAGCACAGGACACAAAGAGCCAGGACTGGCGGCTAGAAACAAATTTTATGGTACCACAGGAAACTTGGCCACACCCACGATAAACAGTCATCTGGGCAACCAAAATCACATTGGGTTCTGGATGTTGCCAGACAAGAGAGCTCCAGATCAGACACGTTCAGTCTGTATCTGGTTTCAATAACAGAAAATACCTGCCCTGGCTATATTTTGACAAATGCTTGTGGCACAACCACGAGTTGTTCATGGGACACCATAGTTCTCCAGAACGCAGTTTAAGAAACACTGTTATGGGTGGTTGCTTCAAATGCAGTTTTTGGTTTTACTTGTGACGGTTGCATTTGAAAGTTAAACTTTGTAAATACCACAATAAAAAAGAAAAAGTGAAACATTATTCACCAAGTCTGATTTTCCCCTCTGAAATTCTGCGTGCTGAGCTTTGTGTGAACAGGAACTCTATAATTTCTATGTAATTATTTTTAGTAATATTCTCTAACTCTCAGCGGACTCCTAATGAATTCAAGAAGCCATATGGTCTCTTTGAATTACTTGCTGTAATTTCCCACAGGTGTTAACTTGAATCTAATTGGAGGTTGGGCATTTGATTAAAACATGCTTCTGTCTAATATGTCTGTCTCTGTGATGTAGACACCAATAGTCTCAATCAAGCTCTCCCAACCTCTGTCCCAATAGACATATATTTCAGCTCTGGCAAAACTCTTCCTGCAGAAGAAGCTAAGGATAAATCAAAGTTTATAGTTTGGTAGCACCTAAAGAACCAGTTACGTTCAGCGGTGACACACACATAATGACAGAGTCCCGCCGCAAGCCCCTTCAAATCTAAACAGACAAGAGAGACAACACGTGAGGAGAAACCAAGGCACAGAGAAGTCATGTGACTTGCTCAAAGTCATGTGGCAGGTTCAGATCACAGCTCGCCTGACTGCTGCGGGACCCTCTAGCTCCTCAGACTATGCTGCCTCAGAATCACATAAAGCTATGCAAGCATGCAGGGGTTGGTCTGACCTAGAAGCATATTCTCTTTGGCCAAAGCCTGCCTGCTTCTGGCTCCACCCTGCCATGGAAAGATGAGCTAATGCAGCGGCACTGGTGAGGATCCCCTGCACATGAGAAAGAAGGGGAAGTCTGTTTGGTGCACTGTCCTGTAATCTGCATACATGAAGCTATTCATCATGTGCCATCCTTCCACCCCAGGATCCAGACAGTATCCATTTCTGGCTGATAGGGTTGAGGATGTCACACACTGCAAAAGCTTCTCCAGGGCTGCAGCACAGTCTGCAGAACTGCTCTTCCAACCCTGTTGACACGGAGGAGGAGACAAGATCTTCCTTCTTGCAGCCTTTCAAAAGTGGCTGCCTAGTCTGCACTTAGGATCTAGGACTAAGTCTATAAAAGTTGGAATTCCAAAAGAAAGTACTGTGGCTGCCTGATCCCCCTCTTCTACCTCCACACACTTTTGTGCTGTTATTTTCAAATGCAAGCATAGCAGCGGCAGATGAATCTATCTGGTATGGTCTACAGGGATAAAAGAAGTGGTAGAGTAAATTTTAAGCCAATATCCATATATTATTATTGAAATGGACATGCTAGGAGAAGCAGTGGGGTCTGGTAGATAGCACATTAGCTTGAGGTTCTAGAATCCTGGGTACTAGTCTTTGCAGTGCTACTGGCCAGCTGTGTTAGGATGGTCAAGTCACTTCACCTCCTGCTGCCTCAGTTTCCCCATTGGAGGCTAATGATTCTTCCTTTGTAAAGCACCTTGCGAGAGCTACTGGTATTAACATTGTGAAATTACTTTTTTTCTTGACTTCCTTGTATTTGTTTTCTCTAAGGAAGTTATATCTTTCAAAGTACAAAATATACTGATAGGAGGGTGAATTCGTAGTTTAATCCTCACAGACCATAAGAATTCAAGGATCACTGCGATCATTTAGTCTAAATTATTGCTCTTCACAGGCCACAGAACCTCGCCCACCTAACTTCTGTAGCAGACTCATAGCTGTGGCTAAGTTACTGAAGTCCTCAACTTTTGATTTAAAGTTACAGGGAGTCCACCAGTTACTCTGGTCTTAGCCAGCCAGCAAGTAACCGTGCCCACTAATGCAGAAGAAAGCAATAAGCCCCTAGGACCTCTGCCAAGCTGACCTAGGATAGGGGTCTGCAACCTGCAGCTCTTTAAGGACTTCTTTGTGGCTTCCAACACTATAATTGCAAAGCTAAAAAGAAGTCCTCCTGATTATTTTTATAAAACAGTGAACATCTAAAAGCCCCAAAATGAACAACTCATATCTAAAATGCCGACGATATGTGATCTCGGAACTTTGGGATAACTCCCTCTAGCGTTCTTCAGAGAGAGAGAAGGTTCAGGAATGAAAGTCAGGAAGACTGTGGCATAAACACAAATGTAACATGTGAGGAAGTAGAATATGCATAGAATACATTTGTGAAAGTCCTCCAGTAAACATGGATCACATTACAAATCATTGTGTGCACCATTCTTAAAACTGGAGTTAGAAAAATTATGGTTTGATGTTATTTATTAAGGAATGTCTCCTATTCACATGCATTCTGGATCTTGAATTCTTGATTTTTTACTGAATTGGAAAAAATGACTCTTGCTATTTTGGTTGCCAATCTCTGACCTAGGAGGAAAATTCCTTCCTGTCCCAAAACATGAAAATCAGTTAGCTCTTCAGCATGTCCATCAGACAGGCACCAGAGCCTTTCCCATCTAGTGTCCCATCTATGGCCATTGGCAACATTTACTAATACCAGTCATAGACGGGCCCTGTGTCACTGTAGACAACCTCATTACATCACCTCTCCACAAACTTATCAAGGTCATTCTTGAAAACAGTTACATTTCTGTGGGAAGTGTTTGTGCTTCATACCTTATCACTTTCTGTTTCCCTAGCAAAATAGCTGGTCAGGAAATGCAATTTTCATCCTGCAGGAAAGTTAAGGCTTCAAAATTCAGTTTTCTCTATGGGAACAAAAAAAAAAAAAAGGCAAAATTTTAAAAAATGTTCATGGAATGGAAATTCTGAAATATGGTGATTAGGAAACATTTAATAGCTTTGTTTTGCGTACCTTGAAACATAACATGATGTCAGAACTTATTTGTCATTTTATCAAAAGGTAACAAGAATGTCACATCGAAAAGATTTGTTTATACACTTTTCTGTGATGAATTGTGTTGAAATGGACATATTCTACAAAATGTTTCAATTTCAACAAAACTGCGTTTGGAAAAAAATATTCGACCTGCTTTGTTTATTAACCTGATTCCCATTTACTTTTCTTGCAAAAAGTGTTTAGTTAGAAACAATTACAATCAAGTTCACAAAGGAAAAGTCAGCAATTGAGATAGACCATGCTCGTTCTCTAAACTCTATAAACCCACACGTGGACTTCCTATGGGGGCAGCACATTCCCCTCACTGTCCGTTCTTTAACTTCCACATTTAAATGGCTAATTCTTGTCTGGTTTGAATTTTGTCATTATAATAGCCTGGTCCTGAGGTTCACTTTTATCTCACAGTTCTTATTATCCGTTATAGCTGTTGACCCACAGAAACATTCCAATAAATTGTTTCATGGTGATGCTCCAACAATTCAGCTTCATGACCCTTAACTAGCTCTTAAGTCTGACACTTGTCTAATAAATAGCCATCTAACCACAGCATAAGCAATCTCAGATTCATTCCAATCCATTTGTTACCTCCAGTCTGTGGCTATGGTCACACTACAGTGATCTATCAACAGAAGTCACTGTCGGAAGAGATTTCCTGACAAAATTTCGTTGACAGAGCACAGCCACACACGAAAGCCAATCAGGAGAGCTCTCCACTCTATCGACAGAGCAGTCGGACTGCCCAGCTGCTCTCTCAAAAAAAACAGGCACCCGGAAGCACAGCAGACAGGGCTGCCCACTGTTCTGGATGCCCTGTCTCTTGAGACAAGGCCCCCCTCAGAGCATTCACACAGCTTTTTTGTTGACAGAATCTGTCGAGAGCAGAGTTCTGCTTCATGGCTTTGAGGAACAATGCTGACAGTGAAAGCGCCGAGTTTGGTCTCCAAACTCTCAACAAAGCCCATTTTGTGTGTGGACATTCCACCAGTTTCGTCAGCAAAACTTGCTGGTGAAACCGTAGCCCATTTGTTTAAATATCAGCAATATGATAGACCAGAAGAGGAAACGATATTAAAAGCATTTGACTTTGGACATGTGTACTACTCGATTTCATTTAAGAGGCAAATTCAAATACTCAGCAAAAGCACAGCCCTAGTAGGGAGCATTTCTTGCTCAGACTGAAATTGTCTTCAAAAAGAAAAGTTAGGTAGGGAAAAGGGAACCTGCAGAACTCATTGCTGATGTGAATTGTGTAGCTTTTGCATACCATGCAACAAAGACACATTAAGGGAATCATTTATCTGTGTAAAAATATTTGTTATTAATGAAGCCATCATTACCCGCTGGAATGATTGGCTGCCCAAGCTGTGGTTAAGTGTTACTTTCATCTGGATCTCAATAAGCAATGTCTACCCAAGCTTTCAGAAAATATTCAGTGTAGTTGGCTGACTCCTCCACATTCCTTGTTTGCACCAGCCCCAAGCCTTTCCATTCTTTCACTCTCCATCACAACAAAGACTTGAATAGTAACAGAGAGGGAGCTGTGCTAGTCTATACACTGTCAAAACAAAAAGCAGTCAAGTAGCACTTTAAAGACTAGCAAAATAGTTTATTAGGTGATCTTTTGTGGGACAGACCCACTTCTTCAGATCATAGCCAGACCGGAACAGACTCAATATTTAAGGCACAGAGAACCAAAAACAGTAATCAAGGAGGACAAATCAGAAAAAAATGATCAAGGTGAGCAAATCAGAGAGTGGAGGGGTGGGGGGGAAGGTCAAGAATTAGATTAAGCCAAGTATGCAGACGAGCCCCTATGATGTACACAGCAAGCGCAGAAAATGGTGCCATTGTATGAATTTTCTACACATGCATGAGTTTCCAAGGCAGGGAACTGGAACTCAATTCACTTTATTTTATTTTATTTTTTTTGGTGATCACTGAAGTTGCCATGGTTGTATTTTTATTTTAGCTTGCTAGCTCTTGGCCAGGACAAAAATGAAGAATTTATCTATGAACAGACACTTCTAAATATTGCTGTTCCCTTTTCATGTTCTCTTGAATCCATACCACCTCTCCGCTCCACAGCACTCCACCCAAAGGAAAGAAACGTGGCCTTTGACGGACAGAATGCAATGCCACATTTCAATCTATGAAAGATAATTCAGCTGTTCAGCAAATCACAGCAGCTATTCAAATGGTATCACTGTACAGGCTCATGCAAATGATAAAAAAAAATCAAAGGGAACAGCAGTTGCAGTGCAGAGTTCTATAAATAGAAGAACATGGAGCCCCCAAAGCTGTAGAGTCCAATATGTTCTCCACCCGCCCAATGCGGTGAAGAGGACACTGCATTGTGGCGAACACAGGGGTAGCCAACCTGTGGCTCTCAAGCCACGTGTCTCTTTTCAAGCCTTTAAATGCAGCTCCTCCGGAGAGCCACGCATGATGAGTGCCATCCGCCCCACTGCTTGGTGGGAGAAGCGCTTGGCAGCAGCCCTAGCAGCGGCTCTGGCAGCTCTGGTGAGTCATCAGCATTGAATTAGAATGTGGAGGGGGAGGGCCTGGCTCTCGGGAACATAAGAAATAATAATTATTAAAAATAAAGATGGCAAAGCATCACACTGATTTCTAATAATATTAATCGATGGATCATTTGAAATGTTGTTGTTTGTACTATTTAGTATGAAATATCAATCAACATTCTTACATTATTTCATAAAGTTTTATATAGTATAATGTGGCGAATATGGAAAGACAACCACAAGTGTGGTGATCTTTGAATTTCTATTGGACACCACTGCACTAGAGAATATTATGGCTAGGGCCACCGTATCTCCCTGTCCCAAATATGGCTTCTCTCTGCTCCTCCAAGCCCCAGGGAGCTGGGAAGGAGATGACAGATGCTCACCCTCCCTGAGCCCTGGGCCATGGCAGCCCCCAGCGCTCCTGGGAGCCCCAAGTAAGCAGCAAGGATGGGGCAGCTGTGGCACTTCTCCCCGCCTCACCTTCCCCGAGCCCTGAGAAAGCAGCAGGGATGGGGCAGCCATCCATGCTCCCCCCACTTTCCCATAAGCTAACTGGCGGGCTCCCTGCTCTCCCTATTCTCTGGTGGGAAATATGGGACAATTAGTCCTTTTTCTAAAATAAGTAGATACAGGCCTGTCCCAGCAAAAATGGGACAGATGGTCACCTTAAACATGGTCCATTCCAGTAGCTCAACAGTGACTTCCAACATGCAAGCAACACTTACATTTGTTGAAGAAGTATGTGAGGCAGCTACCTACTCCTTTATTCTGACCTTCTAAAAGGCCTGTAAGTTGGGTTTGGTCTCATCAGATTGCCCAGGCTTCATCTGCAAAGGCTTTTCTAAGTGGTGGAAGTTAATGCTCAAAAATCCTCAAATGTTTCTACCAGGAAAGAAGCTGCTCTTTCTCCATCTTTCTTTTGTGGTGGACCTTCATATTCTTCTGAACTCGCTGTCACATAGCATTCTACAACAAGGTATCGCTGCATATGTTTTCACTCCTGACTGAGACATTTGTCCCTCTCCTCTACAGTGTCTCTTCTTGAAGAAAGCATATTATCAGTCCTAATTCACCTTTGTTTTTGAGGTAGTTCTTTCTGGTGGTGTCACCTTGGCTGTGAAGTTAGATTCCTTTTCTCCACATGGAAAACATTTGGATATAAAATTGCTTTTAGTTTTTTTCTCATATTGTTGTAGCTCTGTAATAGCACATTAGTCATGTATTTAGAATACATGTATGTGTTCTTCATCAATCAAATCTGAAGGCCTTTTCAGTTGGCGGGCCCCTGTGGAAAGCAAGGACGAGCTACTGGATTCAACAGTGAATTGCTTCTGCTAACTGAGCCCAACCATAATGAGGGATTGTTGGACTTTGTTGAAAAGTTATATGGACAAATGTTCCAAATATAGTGTTTTTAACCATAGCTTTTGGAATGAAGAAATGAAAATAAAGAAACATCACTTCTGAAATTTTGGAAAACAGAGAAGTATGGCCTTAATTAACAGAGCTACTCTATGATATGAAGAATTAATAAAGAAAATTAGGCCCTCACCTAAACATTATAATCCTAGTTTCAAAGTATATGAAACTGCATGAAAGGACACAAAGCCATTATAGCAGGAACATTGGCTTTCCAGTCACAAACTGCCCATGTTGTACTTTTCTCTTACTTTCGTTATCTCAGAAATTTATATTTTACGGGCTTCCAGACACAGTACCATGTAATACAATGGATTATATATTGATTTGCTGCAAGTTACTTCAAAGACATGGGAATGTTTTTTAGTGCCTTCCACTGACTGTTTACCTTCAGGTGATGTGCTACAATGGTTCATTCACCTTACTTATTTGTGTTACTGATCAACCTACCACTTATAAATGTTAATCCATTCTTCTCTGGCTTTAAAAAATATCACAGATCCTGGCTGTTGTGGTAAATAAAATTTCCATCCCCTCCCTTGCTGTACTAAGTCTCAAAGGGTATCCAGTGTCACTCTGGCCAAAAGTTAAGACTAATATGACCTTGAGAGCGTTCTCATTCTCGATATATTCTACTCTATAAAGAGTAGCTGTCTTTTCATTCTCCATTACTGTAATGGACACCAACATTGATAAGAATCAAGAATTTTATTTTATTTTATTTTATTTTTGCTCAACACCCACAGTTTGCCCAGGGAAAATAACCCATTTCCTGGTAAGCTCTAACTTTGAATCAGTATATGTCAACAGACCTATACCAATATACATATACGGAGTTCAGTGGGACTATGCTACTTAACAGAAGTTGATGGCCTACCCCCATGAACTCTTTTTATTTATTCAGCTCTTCCTTTTTTCCCTAACCCTTTACATTTAATGTCTCTATTCAGTATAGGTCCATTACTAAATGGAGATGGTAAAATTGTTAATAGTGATACGCCAAAGGCAGAAGTGTTCCATAAGTATTTATGTTTGACATTTGGAAAGCATTGCAAATATGAATGGAGAAGTACTTTCTATTCCATTAGCACCCGAGGAGGATGTTAGGGGTTACCCGCTAGGAATAAACATTTTAAAATGATCAGGACTGGGTAACTTGTCCCCAAGAATCCCAAAAGAGTTGCTTGTCAAAAATCTCTGGCCCACTGATGTTATTGTATTTAAAAATTCCTACAGCACTTGGGAAATGACAATAGACTAAAAAAGTTCTAGCACTGTGCCAGTATCCAAAAAGAGGCGCACAGGATGACCCAGGCAAGCCCACATGGATCACAGATAAAATAATAGACAAGTTGATAGGGAATTCAATTGACAGCGTGTTAAAAGACAGAAATATAATGAATGCCAATCAAGTTTGTTTTATGGAAAATAGGCTGGAGCAAACATACCTGAGTTCTCTCTAACAGTGTGGGTTGCTAATGGTAACTGCAGAACTGTAATATAAGATTTTTGCAAGGCATTTCACTGAATACCACTGAATTTTGATTCGTTTATTAGCCAAAATCAGTATCAATGGGACACACACGTTAAATGGATGAGGATGTGGCTAACACACAGATTTCAAACAGCAATTGTCATTGTGGCTCTGTTATTCCATGGGAGTATTTGTGGTGAGGGTCCACAGGGATGTGAACTGCTCTAGCAGGTGACACAACCATTGGCAGAATGGGAAGTCATACTGAACACAGAGCCACCCAATTTTCACGGTAAGCTGGGTCTGGTTACCTGGTAACAAAATGTGTCTGAATGCAGTCAAATACTGAATGCAGTCAAATACTGAATGCAGTCAAATGCAAACAATGCTAGATAAGAAATGCAGCGCAATCCTGCAGAAGGAGGGACTGTAGCTTGGAAAGCAGTGACAGTCTACTGTGAGCCTGAAATCCTTTCTGCAGAACTGCACATGAGCTGCCGGCAGAATGCTGCAGTAAAAGGAGCTCCTGCAATGCAGAACACGGGAGTAGCAAAATGATTTTTACCTCTGTTTATGGCATTGGTAAGACCCCACCCTCTGATGGTGGCGAGTAGGGAGGCATTGCCCCACAGCCCAGCAATTAAGAAGCCTCGGGCAGCATAGGTGGCAGCCAATTGCTTCTCAAAAGCCATGCCATGTACTTCAAGTGCCTCTAAGAGCTGGTGGGGGACCCTGGCCCCAACCACCCTCCTCCTACCAGAGGCCCCACTCCTTCCAGGAGCACAGAGCTGCCTCCTTCCCCCTCTTGCCCAGGGGCCCCACAATTCTGTCAGCCCCCCAAGAGAGATGATGCTCGAATGCTGTGCACAGTTCTGTGTTCCCCTCTGATGTTAAGAAAAAAAAAACCAGGACAGAGCACAGAAACAAGCCACCAACATGCTTTGGGGTCTGAGGAAAACGTCTTATGGTGAGCGACTTACAGGGCTCAGTCGGTTTATCTTGAGATGCGACATGACTTCAGTGCATGCGTAGCTTCGTGGGAGAAAATGCAGGGTCCAAAGTAGCTCCTTCATCTAGACAAGAAAGGCACGTTAAGAACTGGCGGTCAGAAGTGGAAGCCAGACAAATTCATCTTAGGAATGTGGCGTGGATGCTTATAAATCCAGTGAGAAGGATTAAGGGCTGGCACAAATGATGAAAGCAAGCGGTGGATTTCTCCAACTCTTGCCGTCTTCAAAACTAGACGCCTCTCTTGGGCTTGCCAAACACAAGTTTTGCTTTATTTACTCAAACTGGGATACTCGTGTCTCAACACCTCGATAGCGAGCTGAAAATTAATGGTCTGTGCTGTGCAGGTGGGGAGATTCAATGACGTAATTGTCCCTTCTGGCCTTAAACTCTACAGATATTATTTTGAAATGGCTTAAAAATAGAAATGAAGCTAAAAAGGCAGTTCTGTCCTCCACTCATTTCACTTCTTCTGCCTGCTTCATTGAACTGAGAGGACACAGAATCCCAGATAGTATTCACATCATCCTCTTGCTGGGACCCCCTTTATTCTGGCTCTAGAGATGAAAGGGGGCTCCAAAGCCAATGTATCTGGCCACTGAGGATTCCCTCCTAGTAAAGAGACTTCTTCTATGGTGCAAAGCTGAAAAAATTACCCCCAGCATTGCTGGCTTCTGAGCCTAAATATACTGGGGGGATGGCCAGGAAAAAGGAGGTTTGCTCAGCGTTTCAATGCACTCCAGCGATTCTGGCTGCTGCAATGGACCTCAGGAGCAAAAGGGAGCTGGGCCCTTATTAAAACACCCAATGCTTAGCTAGCACTGCAAATGTCAGATTTCATCCTAACCTGATCTGAAATTCAGCTCAGCTCTCATGACAACTGCATTGTTAAGAAATCAGCAAGGTGCTGAAACGAATCAAGATGCCTGAGCTAGCTGGATACTGCACCTCATGTGTAGGATGGAGGAGTGAAGAGACGGAAAACTAGCTGACAGCAGAGAAATGGAAAAGCTCTGGCACATACACCACTGGCCCAGCAATAATTAGATTCCTAACTTCTATATTTGTTCCTGGACTGATTCCTATGCTGACCAGACAACCTTCACCTCAGTACAATGCACAGCATTGCATATTAATGTAATGAGGTGATGGATCGTCCCTCCTGGAGATATGAAGAAACCGTAGCCCCCTAAAGCCCTGATGTGAAAAAAATAAGGATTTGGGGTTTCCCGCACCAGCAGTTTGTACGTGTGCACATGGATGAAGGTGGTACAGGGGTTGAGGGTGACGGATTGTTCAGAAGTTTTTTCGAAACACTTTGTTCTCAAGCTATAATGGGTGTTTCCATAAGTAAAGGCAGGCACGTCACCTGCATATATCTCATCACCATATCTCCTCTGCTTGGCTGAGAAAAACTGTTTAATACAAATTAAATCTCCTGGCCCACTGGATCACCTCATCTCTTTCTCCTCGTTCTGTTCTGAGCTTTTTCCTTCATTCAGCAACAACTGGGCGGAGTTGATCAAAAACAAAAACGCTGTTTTCTCAGAATTTTCATACAATGTTTTTTATCTCATCTCTTTTCTGGTGAGTTACCCAACGATAATGCCTCTTGATGGTGTGACAAGCAAATTAATTCAGAGCACAAGCCCCAGACTTGCCAAGTAATTAGTTAGCTAGAATTTAAAGTGGAGGATTTCTTTTTTTCCATAAGCAGGGCAGGAAAGGTATTTCTGAATTAGGATAGTATAAACTGAATTATATATTTCCTGTCAAATACAACCAGAAGCCTCTTCTGCTCACTCTCAGGTATTTTTCCACCGCTTGTATGGAAAGGCAGTGGATTTTGAGTGCACACAACTTCAGACAGGATATGTGCCTTATAACCTACTCTGTACTGAGGTCTGAATCATCCTTTCTGCTTCCATCATTGGAAAGGACCCACGTTACCCTAGAGATGTGAAAGGAGGAAACCACATTTCTCTAAGACATCATTCCTACATTCCCTCAATCCTTCGACAGCCTTTTGTGGGTCCTTGTGCATGGAAAAGAAGGGTGAGAGGAGCCATGGGGCTGGCAAGAGAAAGGGCCAGAGAGATCAGTGCTCTCTGTGGCATCTCACCCCAAGCAGCCATCCTGAACCCCTTAGAATGGGTTGCTCAGGGTAGCTACCAGGAGGAGGACTCAAGAGACTACAGTTCTTGTGGGATATTCGCACTCTGTTCCAGCTAGTGCTCTGTTCCCCCAGTAAACTAGAGTCTGAAATATCTTTCAATGAATCAAACAATCCTTGATATTTTGTGGGGACAGGGACATGAGTCTTTCACCACCTTTCACAATCCCAAACATTTGGCAACTCAGATCTATTCAGGCTCAGACTGCACGCACTCCTTTGCTATATGAAAAAATGCCTGTGTTAGAACGGCCCTTATTTCTACCTTTGGGCCAACAAATTAATAGTCTGCAAAATAAACAGCCCCGCAAATGACTAATGGCAATTGAAGAAAAGGAAGGATTTTGGATGCTGTCCAGGTTTGTTTGTGTGCCCCTTTCATGCCCACTGAGCAGTGACCCTAAATCAGGAAGCAGACTGTGCTTGCATTAAGTGCAGGTCCTGACCCTGATGTCTTTCCATGAGATGCTATGGAAATTAACTCTGCATTATATTTCTCACAGGCCCAGGGGAAAGGCTCAATTATCTCAGTGTAACTGGGCAAGATGTCACCTTAGTAGGCTCTCCTGCTAACCCCCCCCCCACCCCCACATCAAAAAATAATAAAAACATTAGAGGGATGTTATTTAGGTTAAGGTTTTCCAAGGGGCCCTAGGGAGGTACTGTCCAACTCCTATTGACAGGCAATGGGAACTGGGCACCTAATTCTCATTTGTGCCTTTAGAAATCTCCTCCTAAGAAGATGCGTAATTTAATTAATGTAGCATTCGGCCAAACTGATTCTTGGGCATGTCTGTGCTGAAGTGACTTGGGTGACAGCAGGGATTAATTGTATCATTTTTATTAATCAGAATTATTAATTTTTTAATGTTAACAGTTATAATCCTGACCCTGGGAAGATTTATGCATGTGGGTAACTGTATCGCACCTGAATCAATAGACTCATATGTATAAAATTACTCACACGTCAGATTTGGCCCTCTAGCTAGAGCAGAGAAGAACAGTTTAAGCCCAGTTTTTCATCACTATTTCTTTGTTTTCCTGGGAAGATTTGAGGATAAGAGGAAGAGGAAGATAAGAGGAAGATTTGAATCACAATGATTTTGATAGGCTAAACTGTATTAGACAGACTAATTCTTGTAACCTGCTGGTACCAGGAAGAGATGACTAAATCAAATATATATTTTCTTCCTGTTCATTTATAAATCCATTGCACTACTTATTCAATATTTATGCTGACTGTCACCACGCACAGTATTGCATTTTTTATTTTCTTTTGGAAACGAGAATAGTTGAATAGTACAGCATTTCTTTTTATCTCTGAAGAGCTTTATTCTCCATCTGAGCCTCAGCAAATAAATTCTTTCTTGTACCTGATCCACAGTTTGAACATATTTTACAAGAAGCAGTTCTTGAGCTAGAATTCTGCAGTATGATGACTATATTATTATTAGCTATCACAGAATTATAATAAATTAATAAGCTCTTGAAGACTTCGGGTAGATTTGGCATTTTGAACTTTGTGGAAATATCACACCAGCAACACTGGACAACCCTACTCAACATTTACAAGCTACTACAAAAATTATAGTCAAGTTACAATGAAAATAATCAATCTCCATATTTCAGGGAGTAAGCTGATTCCCATGAAGGGTCAGGAAGTATTTATTATTTGCATCTATAGCATTGCATGGGAGTTAATAAAAACATTATAAACGAAACAGAATGCTATAGAGAACCATGAGAAATAGTTAAAGCAAATCTTGACCAGCGTAGAATGTTTCACTGTACACATCTAGTGAGAACTACACATCTGTTTACTTGCTACATGTGATTGTGAGCCTGTAGTGAGCAGGGGTGGCCACTCACTGACCAAGAGGGAGAACTCCTTCTCTCTGAGCCCTGGTGGGCAGAGCCTAGCCACACCCCCTAACCCCAGAAAGAAGCTCAGTCAGGGCCAGCCTCCAGAGGAGGCAGGTGCCAGTCATGAGCTCGTAGGTTGGGAAGCCAGTACAGCCTGGCAGAAGTCTGAAGACTGGCCCAGACTGCTGAACCTCACAGAAGAGGAGCTGCATGCTGGGACACAGAGGTCTCTCTGTCCAGGTGGGAGGGACCTAACCTGCAGGCCTGTGAGGTAGGAGTCAGAGCGGGGAGTCTGGAAGTGGCCCAGGGATAGCCAGGTCAGCGTGTAGCAGTTTGGATCCCTGCTGATCTCCACTTTGGGGCACACCACCATCCTATCCCGCTGAACCAGAACTTCTGGTTTCCCCAGCAAAGGCACAGAGTCAGGGTCACAGCACACAGCAGAGAAACACAGACACTGAGAGCAGCTCAGTTCTGGGAAATCACAGGGACTTTACACAGCACCCAGGTAGGTGCACAGCCCCAGTGGGACCAAACACCCAGCTAAATCCATCTTACGCAGCATAAAAGTTTTATACAGAGCGAGCTCTTAAGTTGTTCACTCCCTTTATCAAGGAAAGTGAGATGTGCACGGCTGCATTTTCCCTTTCCCCCTGCCACCCCGCATCAATTATTTACACTGGGCTTTACGATAAACAAAGGTGATTTGATCAAATATAAAAAGGACTGAAATGGTTGCAAGTGATGAGGCAAAGTAAGTTACTAAGCTAAATAAAATGAAACACACCTGCTAAGCTTAATTCTCAGAGAAATTTGTCATATGCAATTTCTTACCCTCGCAGTAGTTTTAATTACCTTTTCTTGCAAGCTAGGCAGCCTCCTAGTTTGGGCCCACAGCTTCCTTGTGTTCAGTCTTTGATGTTTCCAGCAGTCAGCTCAGTGGTAAGCAGGAAGCATCTCCAAGTCTGGCAACTGCCATTTTGCCCAAGGTGGGAATCTTTCGTATTCAACTTCAATCCTTTCACACCCCCCGTGGAAAAGCACCACATCCAAAATGGTTACCAGCACCAAATGACTTGGCCACGTGTCCAGGACCAGCTATAGTCCAGGCTCATAGCAATCACATGACTTTCCAAAGATCATTATCTTGAGTACTGGGCCATTAAGTTCCTTGAGTACTGCTAATAGCCTTCCCTAGCATATCTAGATACGTAAACAGATTTATACTTCATATTTCTGACTTCAAATACAGGAATGATACATGCACACAAATAGAATCCACACATTAAGGGTATTACAAGCTCTCCAGTGATAGGTTACATGCCACATTTCGCACAAAGCATATTGAAGTCAGGCATATTCATATTCAAAAATATGTTTCCACAAAAATATGGGGGTGCAACATTACACTAAAGTCTTTTAAAATGACCCATTAATAATTGATATTAAATTGTTCAGATCCTACACCTAAAACAGTGGTATACTTTTCTCTCAACCCACTCAAAATCCTGTGGAATGACTTAATAATTTTTCCCATGCAGATGTTGAGGTTAACCTTTTCATGGTGACTCAACTCACTATACCATGTCCTTTCATGAACAGTGGTATTATGTTTGCCAGTTGTCACAGTGGTATTATTTCCTGTTCATTTTCTAGGTGTGCAGTATGTAGACCTGGTAATTTGACTGCCCAATGAGCTTTTTATAACACTATCACAATTAACTGCACACTACCTAACTCCTCCACTACCAGCCCTGGAATTAGGGTAACTGCCTTAAGTAGTTCTCTGCCTCTCATCCTTTGTAAGATAAAAGTCGGTCATGGCTTTAGAAGTGGAGTTAGTGCTTGTGAAAGGTGTTTCGCTCCACCTCAGGACAGTTTCCTTCTCCTGAACAGCACTGAAGCAAGTGTTCAACGTTAAGCATGTGCTTACGTCCTGCAGAAGTTAAGCACACACTTAAGAAGTATTCCAAATTGGGGCCTTTTTCTAATGCAATATGATACAGCATGGTCAGGGTGGCACTGAGGGCCAAATGTCATAGGCACTGCCCCTTCTTGGGCATGGAGCTTCTCCAGCCTCCTACCTTGTCCTGGGGTCCCTGGTGCCTCTCAGTGCCACTGGCTTTTGCCAAGAAACTAAGCCCCAGACTTAATGACCCATTGTTTCCAGGGATAAGGGAAAAGTCCATACCTACACCTCTTTGATGAGACTTCTGTGAAGGGCACCAGTTGTTTGCAGATTTGGAAAATGTCTTGGACCTTAGGCTCTGGACTGAGCTTGATGCTCTACACTGCCATATTCAGTCCCACAGTACAAACCTGAGTCAGTTGACCTGGGCTCTGGACAGGGCGGCCAAAAATTCTGAAAAGTCTCGTTGAAAAGGGGATCTGATAGTGTCCAGTCAGATCTACTGACCAGACATCAGAAGTCCAGTTACTATGGGATGGTGAGGCAAGGAGGAACTGGTTAATCACCTGCACCAGCCCATACTTACCTCTGTCAGGTGACTGCAGCTCCCAGTCCTGGCTCCACAGGTGACTTCTTGATGACCTGGTCAGAGGGGTGGAAGGGACAAAGCAGCAAGTTAGAGAGAAAGAGAAAGGAGGAGTGGATGGGGTTGAGCCTCATGGGGAAGAGGCAGAGCCAAGTGAGACCTGGGGGGGCAGAGAGGGGCAGGTGAGATTCTAGTCCTCCTGATGGAGTAGCCAATTATTAAATAGTACCAAATTGGCAACCCTAGCTCTCAGACTTGATGCAGGGTTTGATTGCTTGGTTTGGGGGTGTTAGTGGGTGCGGGGTGCCTGTGTATACATACGCTAACAGGATTTCGTAGTATTTAAAGCCAATTTAAGACCTATTTGAGGCCAAAGTCTTTAACTAGCCCTACCAAAGGAGTGAATTTCACCATTAGCCTCTCTGCTTATCTTTATCATCTAGTCTTTTAGTCAGCTAGTCTTCACTGATGAATATTATACAGCCTAATCCAGCTCCCATTAAAGGTGAGGAAAGATTCTCGTTGGTGTCAAGTATCAGAGTGGTAGCCGTGTTCGTCTGTATCTGCAAAAATGAGAAGTCCTGTGGCATCTTATAGACTAACAGATTTAATGGAGCATAAGCTTTCATGAGCAAAGACACACTTCGTCAGATGGATGTAGTGGAAATATACAGGCACAAGAAAAGAAGGGAGTACCAAGTAAGAGGAATGCCAGAGTTAATGAGGTCAGTTCCGTCAGGGAGGATGTGGTCCACTTCCAACAGCTGATGTGGGGGTGTGAACACCAAGAGAGGAGAAACTACTTTTGCAGTTGGCCAACCATTCCCAGTCTTTGTTCAGTGCTTGAGTGATGGTGTCAAACTTGCAAATGAATTGTGGCTCTGCAGTTTCTCTTTGAAGTCTGGTTTTGAAGTTTTTTGTTGCAGGATGGCTACTTTTAAATCTGCTATGGCGTGTCCAAGGAGACTGACACATTCTGCAGCTTTTTGTATGTTATCATTCCTGATGTCTGACTTGTGTCCATTTATTCTTTTATGCAGAGACTGCCCACTTTGGCCAACATTTATGGCAGAGGGGCATTGTTGGCTCATGATGGCTTATATTACATTAGTAGCTGTGCAAGTGAATGAGCCCCTGGTAGTGTGGCTTATGTGGTTAGGTCCTGTGATGGTGTCGCTGGTGTAGATATGTGAGCAGAGTTGGCACCGAGGTTTGTTGCAGGGATTGGTTCCTGAGTTAGAATTACTGAGGTGTGGTACATAGCTGCTGGTGAGAATTTGCCTCAGGTTAGTGGGCTGTCTGCAGGAGAGGACTGGCCTGCCTCCCAAGGACTGTGAGAGTGAGGGGTCATCTGAGTTTTGGATCTGCATCTTCTTCTGCTACAGGACTGCTTGTTCTTTAGGACCAGTGCACTCAAGGCACCTGGCAGGTATTGGGCCCCTTTGAGGCTATCCTTTATTCTATGTATTTATTTATATGAAACAGAAAGTCTCCTCTGAACTCTATATACTCTTGTTAAGGCCTCCACTGAGAAATGGTGCAGGAAAAATACCTACTCTGCAGGCCTGACCTTGCAATGTTTCTTGTGCTGCCATCCAACTCCAAGAATGTCAGCTGATAAATGTCAAGTATCAGAGAGGTAGCCATGTTAGTCTGTAGCTTCAAGAACAACAAGAAGTCTTGTGGCACCTTATAGATTAACATCTATTTTGTAGCATAAGCTTTCGTGGGCAAAGACCCGCTTCATCAGATGCATGAGTGGGGAGGGGTTTCAGAGGGGTATTTGAAGAGTGGGGTCCCAGTAAAAGGGAGGGCCACAGCTGAGCAGGTCTATTCAGCAAGGTGGAAATGGCCCAGTATCACTAGTACGTATCAAAAGAGGAAAAACAAGTTAGATCAGACAGGGGGATATGAGCCATTGTCAGAGTCTAATGGAGAGATATTAAGACCCAGGGCAGAGAAGCTGTTTTTTTATGTCAAATTTGACTCCATTCACCAAGGATTAAACAGAGACTGGGAGTGGCTCGCAGTTTACAAAACAGCTTCTCTGCCCTGGGTGTTAATATCTTCCCATTAGACTCTAACAATGGGCTCACATCCCCCTGTCTGATCTGAGTTGTTTTTTTAATGCTTTTGATACGTACTATTGGTAATGGGCCATTTCCACCTTGCTGAATAGACTTTGTCAGCTCTGGTCCTCCCTCTTACTGGGACCCCACTCTTTAAATACCCCTCTGAAACCACCTCCCACTCATGCATCTGATGAAGAGGGCCTTTGCCCATGAAAGCTTATGCTCCAAAATAGCTGATAAATGCTGCTCCCAGAGGTGCGCACCTAACATGCCTGACATCACTAGTGATGGCGCTTATGTTAATAAGGATGTTCACGGGAAAAGCCAGGGCGACACAGAATGAAAATGGCATTTGCCAAATGGTAACAGAGAGAGTGGGAAAGTAAATAGAGGTTATTTCTGAGGAGGTATGAAAAACGTGGTGTGAACCGAAACTAAGCTATAAATATTGCTGAAGCATGTCCCTCGCATGATACCACTAATGAACTCTGTTTTCATGGATTGTATTAATATTGCTCATTAGCCGACGTACCCAGTGTTGCCCAGGTCCTTAACTGTACTAATGTAAAAATAAATAAATAAAAGGAAAAGGTGTTTGTTGTATTTAAATGATTGTGTAGGGCAGAGGGCTGGGGGTGGAGGTGATTCAGGGTGGGGGTAAGCACAGGAATGAGGGCAGGATGTGGGGGGCTCAGCACACAGGGAGTTGGGTGTCGGGGGGCTCAGGATGATGGGTGTGGTGCATGGTGAGGGCAGTGTTAGGAATTGTGGGGGCTACAGCAGGGGCTGGATGTAGAGACGACTTGTGTGGGGATATCAGGGAGAGCGCTGGCCATACGCCCATCACATCCCCTGTGCCGCCCTCTCCCCGCCCTGCTCATGCGCCACCCTCTCCCCACCCTGCCTATGCGCCACACTTTCCCTACTCTATGCTGCAACCCGTCCCCACCTCTGCTCTGTCCAGGCCCCTCCCACTCCTGCTCCACTCTGCCCTCTCCCTGCCTCTTCCGTCAGAAGCACCAGGCAGATTCTGCTGAGTGTGGGGGTAGTTCCTCGCTTGCCCAGAGAGGCGTGTCCCTGGAGCAGCATGAGCTTCCTGGCCCACACTGCTCTCAGGCTGTGCCACTCCAGGGGAAGAGAGGAGGACTGCTCCTGTGCTCACTGGAAGCGGTGTGGTGTGGTGCAGCCCTGATAGCGAGTGTGGGGGAGTCAGCACTGCAGGCCGCACGTGACCCCCTGTGCTCCCTCTACCCACCTCCTCTGTGAGAGCAAACACACAAGTCTTTGTCAATTTGGGATTTAATCCGGAGGGATCACCACAGGAATGAATTCAGGTCCAGGTGCTTGAATGCAAATTTCTTCTCAAAACTCAGAACACTCGGGTCAGTCAGTCTGGGCTCCCTATAGTTTGGTGCATGCAGCGCCTATACTCACATATGGAAGCAAAGGCCAACAGCCGCAGGGATAATACTGATGCACTTGCATTGTGACCAATTCAACACATACAAATGCATGTTTTGAATATGTAGAATGGAGATGCATGCAAATTTTGCTGGAGCAACTGCAGAACCCAACTGAAAATTCAGCTGTAGGAGTCTTTTTTTTCTTCATCAAGAGATATAATTTCTAGTTCCTTTAGTTCCTTGTATTAAAACTATAGTAGTTGCCATGGTTAAAACCCATTAAAATACAAGCAAAGTAAAATGTTGTTCTGCCACATGCAGCAATGTACTATTTATCATCTCCTGACTAATGCTCTTTTTTTTTTAATTTATTAATGCTCAGCATTTTCCTTTTTGTGGGAGAACATAGGTTTGGCAGTTGCTCAGCTACAGGCTGAGAAATACCCTGCAGAAACTATTTTAATCTGAAAACAGTTAACGTTTGGGTGAACAGGTTGAAACATATGCCCAATAGGCTCTGAAGTGGATGCAGTTATATATATAAATCCACAGAAAAGGAGAACAAAGGAAGGATTTATAAACATTTACTGGCCTTGAGTTTCTCTAAAATAAAAGACACGTTAATGTCCTTCCCTGTATTTACAAAGGGTCATGAAATATCTATATCTATATCGCAGCAGTGAGAAGTAATGAGAAGGATATGAGTATATTCCTTTTCTTGAAGACCTAGAGCTTTATAAAACACATGCATCCTCTCTCCTTAGGCCATATATACTGTGTTCTTTTCATGTCAACCATTTTAAATATTAAAACTGGAGGATACCACACACTATCCAACAATCTACTCTGTTCAGGTTCAGAGGCTAGGAGTCTCATTGTAGTACCATGAAAAGCTCAGCTCTTACTTGCACTGGTGTAAAAGAGTAGGCCCATGAAGTCACATGGATGAGAGCAGGAAGAGAAGTAGATCCTCCATACTCATTGGCCCAGTCTACAGTATCTGGCACAATGGTGGCATTTTTCTGTACCTAGAAGATATTGAGTCCCACGGTGTAACACATGAGAAATAATTCTTCTCCATCAGGAAGACACAAGAAGTAATTCTTTCATTTTATGCCATGCTGGTTTGGCCTGAGGCGGAGTATTGTGACCAGTTCCGGCCACCACATTTCGGAAAAGAACTGGATGAATTGGAGAGAGCCCAGGGAACAGGAACAAAAATGATTACAGGTCTAGAACACGTGACCTGTGGGGGAAGATCAATAGAATCAGATTTATTTAGGTGGGAGAAAAGCCGACTGAGGGCACAGGAGGGGACATGGTAGGAATTTTTAAATATGTAGTTGTTACAAGGGGGAAGTGTTCTCTTTGACCTCTGAGGATAGGACAAGAAGCAATGGGCTTAATTGGCAGCAAGGGCAGTTTGGGCTGAACATTAGGCAAAAAATCTTGTCTGGGTGGTTAAGGACTGTTATAAATGTAACAGATTGCAGATTGTTATAAATGTAACAGATTGTTATAAATGTAATAGATTGCAGAATCTCCATCACTGGTGATTTTTAAGAGCAGGTTCAACAGACAGCTATTAGGGATGGTCTAGGTAATACTTAGTCCTACCACAAGTGCAGGAGACTGGATTAGACCTCTCAAGCTTCCTTCCGTTCCCATGACTCTGTGATGTTAAAGGTGATCCTTATGTAACTAAAGAGTAGGAGTTTTACAAGCCACACCCTGAGGTCCTTGAATTCAATGGGACTGTTCAAGTGAGTAACTTCCACTTGAAGTGACTAACGTGGCTGGAACATTCAAGTCCTCTGTTTTTGCTCAATGAGCCACTTCCCATTAACTTCCTTGTGAATCTGCCAGAATCAGGACTCAATAAAATCCCACAGCCAATTTCCCATCTCCTTACTCTCGTTATCCAACTGGTTCCAAGGGGACAGAGCCTGGAGTAAGGCATTGCTCCCGGTGAGCCAGGGTCTCAGATTCTGGCCTTGGGAGCAGAGTTCAGGAGTTGTTTGGCTGCCATTGTAATGTGTCCAGGAATTGACAAGGACTTTGGGTCCCTAAGAAAAAGGAACAAAGCTCATAGCTCTTCCCACTCAGGAATAAAGCAGCTGGACTGAGAGGAAATCATCTAGGTAGCTTGCTTTCCCGGGGGCCTGGTTATGCTATAATTGTAACACTGGGTTGTACAAAGTGATTCAGCACATTGATGGGAATCCATTGTTAAAATTCTGCTATAAAACAGAAGGGAAGGTGGGGTGATTTCCTCGCCTCCGGTGGAATTCCCCACCTTTCTGTATACTTATCCCTACAGGGATGGCTTATCCCTGCAGCTAATAAATACACAGTTGGATTCCAGCAGCAGGCATCAAATGGCTAGAATCTGATTTAAAAAACTCCTGGAGGAGGGTATGCCCCCTCTGTCACCTGCCCACTGTCCTCCACTTCTAAATTACTCAGGCTGAACCTGTGTTATGATATCAATAGACTCAGTCTATCTGAGGAGCGAAGTATAAACATTTCCAGCAAATGCACTTAGTAGATATCCGATTGCTAACTGATGCTCTCTCTCTCCTTGGTTATGGTTGGGGAGCATGTTACTAAGATAGCTAGAAGGCACAATTTTTGTGGGAGTCCTTTGTTAAAATGTTGGCAGCACAAGCCTGATTCAACAGTAACAGAAGATAAAGGGCATTTTGCAGGGACTTCTTCAGACAGGCTTAGAGCATTCCCGTTACCTTTGTGGTGTTGTGTATTCTCCTCTCTGACAGCTGACTAGTAGACAACATATCTGTTTTAATTAAACCACTTCTCTCCCCAACCTAGCTTGTTCTGCCGCTTGATCCTGCAAAGAAGTTACAGTTCTGAATTTGGCATTGGATTCTGAGGCAATGGAACCAACTGTACTGTCACAAATCCAGGTGTTCACAGGAAGATCAAGTAGGAGGGGACGGCATTAAGCTGCAAGACACCTTTTTGATGGCAGGGAAAGTCATGACAAATGCATGACAAATAATTGGATTTGTGTGTATGTTTGTAGAATCTAGACATTTCCCAAGTACACACAAAATAAAATCTCTCTCTAAGGAACAGAGTCAGTGAAAAATGGGCAATGGGCAAGCTCCTTTTCCATAAACACCCATGTAACTCAGTAAGTTCACTATAAAAACAAGCAGTCCTGGAGCACATTAAAGACTAACAAAGTTATTTCCTGCAGACAGCTGCCCAATCTCAGGAAAATACTCACCAGCAACCACACACCATACTGGAGAAACACTAACCCAGGAACCTGTCCCTGCAACAAACCCCATTGCCAGCTCGGTCCACATATCTATACTAGTGACACCATCCCTGGACCTGAACATCAGACACACCATCAGGGGCTCAGGCACCTGGACATCCACTAAGGTGATATATACCATCATGTGCCAGCTATGCCCTCTACCATGTACATGGACAGACCAGACAGTCTCTGGCCGCCAAAGGATGAACGGACAGAAATCTGATATCAGAAACTGAAATACACATGAACCTGTAGGAGAACACTTTAATCTCGCAGGACATACATTAATGGACCCTAAGATAACAATATCGTTACATAAAGGATTTTACACTTGATTACAAAGGGAGACATCTGTATTGGAATTCATTTGCAAGTTTGACACTTTTAACCTGGAGCTTAACAGAGAGCTAAATTATCTTATGCATTATAAAGACAATTTCCCCAGCTTTGATATTAGCAGGAATGACACAAATTACTTCACTTCTTTTACTCCTTCCACAGGTCCTATTACACACACAGAGTTTTCTCATTTTTGCTCCAGAATCTGAAGTGGGTGTTGCCCTTGAAAGCTCATTATCTAATAAATATCATTGTTATAAAATTGTTAGTCTTTAAGATGCGACAGGACTGCTTGGTTTTTCTGTGAAGCTACAGACTAACTACCCCTCTCAGACTAAGTTCACTATGTCATGAGTACCCTTCTAGCGGCAGGACCAAAAGAGGATACAGGCCATTCTACTGCTACCACGCAGAAATTCAAACCACACTTGACAAACTAATTGGAGTAGGGAGTCTTTCTAATGCAGCTTTATATTAGATTCCACCTGTGACTGAGGACAGCTTTTGGACCATTATGTTCAGTTTTACGATGCTAAATCCAAACATACTTTTGGATTGAATCTGATCCTGAGAGTATTTGATATTTTTCTTTTGTACACTAAACCCTTGAAATGCGTGATTTCAAGTTGCGCTTAACTCATATTAATGCAAGTTAAGTGCAGCTCAAAATCCCGGTCACCCCTGCCCCGGCTCAAGCCCCACCCCTATCCCCATGTGGCCCCAGTTCAACACCCGAGCCCCGCTCACCACCTGAGCATGGGTTCATCTCACCACCCCT
Organism: Carettochelys insculpta; assembly: GCF_033958435.1. Lineage (NCBI taxonomy): Eukaryota > Metazoa > Chordata > Testudines > Carettochelyidae > Carettochelys > Carettochelys insculpta. Next base: position 44,146,786 of record NC_134147.1, on the reverse strand, counting down.
GCTCACGGCTCCAGTTCAACCCCCTGGCCCGGTTCAAACCCCCATGGCCCGGCTCACCACCTGAGCATGGGTCCATCTCACCACCCCTGCTCATGCCTCCAGTTCAACCCCCTGGCCTGGTTCAAACCTCCTATGTGTGGCCCGGGTTCAAACCCCCATGGCCCGGCTCATCACCTGAGCACAACTCCAGCTCACCACTCCCACGCATGGCTCCAGTTCAGCCTCCCTTGCCCTAGTTCAACCTTGCCCCCCACAACAGATGGCTTCAGCTCAATTCCACCCCCTCACCCCCCTGCAGCCCTAACCCAGCCCAGGCTTAATCCTCCCCAGCTGCCTCACCCACCCCAGGATTCACCTTTCAAAAGGAGCTCCAGGTGCTCCTGCTGCTTCCCCAGCTGCAAAATGTGCATTCCACAGGGGGGAAAAAGCCACCCCCCCCCGACTTACACAAAACTCAAGTTATGTCAGCGTGCGTGGGAATGCAACCATCACATAACTCAAGGGACTACTGCAATTTGTTTGCATTTGAGGAAAAGGAGTTTGGACTCTGTGTTTTTTATTTTTATGATAGCTTGGAAAAAGCTACCAGCTACATAGTATTTCCCTTTGGCTCTATCAATTTATGGCATGGGGGGATTATGCCTGCTACCACTGCCATCAGCACAAGCGCTCTCATTCCCTTCAGCTGGAATAGGGCTTAACCTAGCATAGGGCAGCTCTACATTAGACCTGAAAGTTGATCTTAGATACGCAATTCCAGCTACAACAGTTGCGTAGCTGGCATCAACATATCTAAGATCAATTTATCAGCTTGTCCTCACAGAGGGAGGTGGATGGAAGAAATTCCCCTGCTGACCTCCCTTCCTCCTCACAAGAATGAGGAATAATAGGGTCAAATGTCGAGCCCCGATGGCTCAACTTAGTGCGTCCCCATTAGGTGTGCTAAATCAAACCTTGAAGATCAATCTGGACTGGGTCAATCTTCTGGTAAGTATAGACGTACCCCATAATTTCTGTAGCTTCTTTAAGCATGGGCCATCCAGATGAGAGACAAATGTATACAAAAGAGCACTAAGGCCACAGTGTTTACATCATCTACATCCTTTCACGAGAAAAACTCGACATTAATAACAGCCATGTAGCCTTCGTTTGTACACTGTGGCCTGAAGGATACCACTTCATACAGTAAAAAAAAGGAAGCATTCAGCTTTGTTTAATATTCTTCCAAACCAAGCACATCATAGTGCAAGCAACTGGAAAAAAAAAAAAACAGACCTCAGCTTCTATCCAATTCTCTTTTGGCTTGTGGAGAATAAATAATCCTTTTGTGCAGGAGTTGTGTGCTGTTAATGCAACGTTGCTGAGGAAGGACAGGTTTGAATTTTGCATTGAATGTTAGCTCTTTGAACTTTACAATTTATTTTTTTAACCCAAGGAGCTCTTGCGAGGTTCAATAAAAACATTGCATAAGCCATAAAGCACACGTTGCACATGGTGGTGGAAAATAAAATCAAAAGAAATCAAAGAAATTTATTTCTCTCTTGTAGCTATTTGGAGAGAGAGAAGTTTTTAATTTTTTTAATAACTCCGCTAGCAGGGGTTTGGTAACCTGGTAGTGCTTAATTCTCCTTTTAGTTTCTAATGTTACTTATTTGTGCGGTACACAGTTCTACCATTCAATCACCCCAGTTGAGTAGTGCCTTATTCAATGGCTGACTTCAATAAAGTTGCTTATGAAGTGAGATACTATTCAATAAATGACAGTGTTTGAAGTTATTGATATGAAAACAAAAACTGAAGGACTTCAAGAGTGTATTCTTCTAATGAGCATTTAAAGAGCAATTCAAGAGCATATAGCTGAAGTACAAAAGTCCAAATACAAAAGTATGTCTTGCACTAAACTAGTCACAAAAAGTACTGCATGCCACAGATGTATCACTTACATGAAACCCAGAAAGGTTTAGGCAATTACTGTTTACACGTAATTATTAAAAAAAATGAAAGATTTAAATGTAGTATGTCAGCTTATCACTGAGCAAAACTTACTCTGCCGTTGAGGAAACCTACAATAGATAACAGCATTGCTTCAAATCACTTCTATGCTACTGGAGATAGAGCTGATATGAACAATGACAAATAATCATTTTTTTTCTGAAACTGCACCTGTCAAACTCTGGGCCCATCATAAAACTGACATAAAACCTTTTTATTAAAATAATAAGAGAGGACACAACCAACAAGGCTTCTGGGAAACAAAAAATAGTCGCGCAAACTCTCAGACTTCTTACTTTCCAAGCTCCTGCTAATCAAACTTCTGCCCCCTGCAAAAACTTCCATCAAAACCTACCCAGGAATGCCATACAACAGGTCAAGATGTTTACAGAGAACTAGTAAATGCCCACGTACAGGATGGAACCGCTCACATACTGTACTTACATTAATAGGAGAAATGCCTAAACCTTCAGAACTGAGAATCATTTTTTCTCATCATGCAGTCTGAATGTTTCAGCCAACTACCAAGTTAATTTGAGTGATCCTTGATAATTAAGGGGTCCACTCCCCCACCATTATAAAATAATTGTTTTTGGCAGGATATGTGCATGGATACTGAAGGAATAAACACCTCCAGTTAGTAGTGGTCAGTATCTATTTAGGTATTTCTATTGTTCCCATCAGCTTTACCTCACAATGTTTGGTGTCTTATTGTATTTTTCCCCACAACACCTGTGTTAAGTAGCAAAAAGTGGTATTATCCAATTGGCAGTAGATTGACATTAACTGACATGCCAAGGTCACACAGTGGCAAAGAATGGAACTGAACTAGGCTTCAAACTTCCCTCCTGATTTATTCTTGACACATGTTTGTCAGGATGGCCGATCCTTTTCCCACTGATGTCCAAGAGAAAGTCCAACTGACTTTTCTTGTAGTTTCAAAAGTAAATTAAATACATTACTATTACTCACTACTACGGAACCAGGGTCCTTTGCAAAACAGTGGTAGATGCATTTCCTGCTATGCAGAGACCTAATTACCTACGTTCAATATGAAGAAACATCTACGCACCTATTAATGGCAAAAAGGATGGACATTAAAACTTTATCCCTAATTCTTTCTCCATGGCAGATACAGTCCCAACCACGTGAGAATGTGTTAAAAGATTCACGTGGTTTTAAGTCAGGCTCCTCCTTTCACAAACTGAATTAGACCCATATCACGAAGGACCAAGGCCAAGGTTTTATTTATATAACACAAGGATATAACAGCTGTTTGAACTTCAGAAACAGGAGATCAAGGACAAAGCCAGGGGCAAGGTTTTAGCTGGCTGCCTGGGAAGTTAGAGCAACATAAACAAGGAGGAGTTGTTTACGCTACTATGCGGAGGAGCCAGAGTGGGCCCTCGGGCTGGTCAGATGGGTCTCATGCTCAGTGCACCCTGGCCAGGGGGCACACTAGAGTTTGGGGCTTTCCTTCACTGGCTACGATGGGACTTCACATGACCACACACAGTGCAGACTCCTTCTCTCTGGCCCCTCCCCAGTGCTGGGCCATTGGGCTTCTCCCCAACACCAGCCCTATCCTCCATCCTCACCAGCTGCAGGCCACCTCTCCTCTCCAGGAGCCCGTAGAGGTGCAGAATGTAGCCAAGTCCCTCCCTGCCAGGCGGCACTGCTTGGTCTGCAGCAGGGCAAGGCCCTGCAAGGCCAGGCAGGGGTTAGAAGCCAAATTTTCTGTGCATGTAAGTGAGCAGTGTGGGGCGGAGGGGACAGGGACAGCCTGGCAAAGCTGGGAATAGAGAGTTGGGGCATACCAGGAGAGGCTGGGAAGAGGGAGGGAGCTGAGTGTGGGTGCAGCCAGGCAGGGAGCAGTGGGGCCGTGGGAGACGGCAGAAAAGGAATCAGGCAGGGAAAAGTGGGGCATGGAAAAGCTGCTGCAGAGGGATAAGCCTTCAGGAGCTGCACCAGCTGGGGTAAGGCCCAACCCCCTGTGTCCCTCCCACAACCAGTCCCCTGCCCCCACCTATATCCTACAGCACACACCCAAACTCTCCCAGATCCAGACCCCTCCCCTGCACACACAAACTCCCTCCCAGAGCTTGGCCCTGCACCCTTTCCTCTGTGGTGGAGATCCCTGAGTGAGGGGCCACTGGGCATGGGGGTTGCTTGGTTTAAGAGGGTGAGGTACTGAGCAGGAGGTGAAGGTGGCACTGTGCAGAGGTTAGGGGCAAAGTGGGCACAATGTAGGGGTTAGTGCCAAAGGAGGTGCAGGATGTGAGGTGCAGAGGATGGCAAGCCCATAGATGCCAGGGGAAATGGGAAGGGGCTAGGCCCAGGGACACCCAAACACAAGTTTGCCCAAGTTGCCATCTTCTCTAAGGCAGGCCTTGATGATGACCAGTGTTAACGAGGCCGATTCAGTCAGAGTGGATGTGGCCCATTCCTCACAACTGATAAGAAGGTGAAAATGTAACACTCCCATCTAGGTATGTATGTCTATATCTCTACCGATGAAGTTTCCACTTTATGTATCTGATGAAATAGGCTCCAGCCCACAAAAACTTGCACCTAAATACAATTTTTAGTCTTTAAGGTACCACAGGTCTCCTCATTACTTTTGCTGAAACAAACTAACATGGCTCCCTGCCCAAAATTGATTGGAACATACAGTCAGCTCCCCATACAGCATTGCCAATAGAGCCTTGCACAGATACAGAATTGGTATTTGCAAAATTGATCTATGGGTCCACAGATCTGGCCACCCACTGATATAAAGCCATATCTGCAAATTTTCAGGGTTCTAGATACAACATTTGTATCTCAGAAAATGAGCCATGGATAGCCACATCCAGATCGGTGTACACAAAGCAGATATCCATGGATTTGTAGATTACAAATATTTACTCACCAATTATAGTGATTCAAAGCTTACTGTTAGCAATGTAGTCACAGGTGGGGCATGACCAGGAAGTGCCAGTACAAGTAGATAACCATCACCTTATTTTTTCCCTAGGTCCCATTTGGAGTGCAGCAGTAGCCATGAAACTATATGGCAGTTAATTTTCCTAACATAAGTTTAAGATGCCATCTTTGATCATGTGACTTTAAGGAGAACCAGTACTACAGGGCTTACCTTTTAGGCTACTTAGAAAGATAAAGCAAAGAGCATCTCTGAACGAAAGCTGGCCAAAAACACCCCAAAAAATCAAAAGCCGTTTTCAGCAAAGAATTGGCGAATTGACAAAACGAACATTTCACAATTTTGTGTCGATGTCGCCAAAGCGTTGTCTCTCTCCCCCCAACACACAAAAAGAAACCTTTAAAACATTCCAAAAAACACAAAACCGTTTTCTTTGCACTTTCTTTGCAATGAAATGTATTGATTTTTCCTCATTCAAAATGTATTTTCATTTAAAAATGTCATTTAATTTTATTTTAAAAAATTAACAAAAATGATGAGAATTATCTGGCAATTGCCTGCTTCAGGTTGAGTGAAATGTTTTGTTTGATCCCAAATTATTTTTTTTCCAACTTTTTCAACAGACAGAAAAAAAATGTTAATTTAATTTTTGGTTTGGTCTTAACGTTGCCAGAAACCCCAAAAATGTTTTACACCCCCAGCTCTAGGCCAGACCCAAGATATTTGCACCACTATCATTATGTCTTTGTGCAAAACTCTACTGTAGCTTAAACAGAGATCCACACTTGTGCAAGAAACCCAAACCAAACCAAAACAGAGGGTGCAGATAGAACCGAATTATTATATTAGTCAATCTGACATGTTTATAAGCACACATTAGAACTTGAAAAGTTCAATTTCAATTTCTAAATACTCTCAAAGCCTGTGTTAGCACAACTTGTAACCTGACTTGCAAAAATTGCACTTACTTGTATGAGTAGCCCTGTCACAGTCACCCAGATACGAAATAATGGAGTAAGTCTGCGTTAACCTCTGGCGTTCTGCAAAATAATGGTAATGACAGAAGCATGGTTAAATAGAAGTATTCTCAATATCTCAGCAATGTACAAGAAGCACCACCAGGCCCAAATTCTGCTCACTGATATTCTTGTGAAATCCCCATGCCTTGACATCAGGAGGAGTTGTGTACATGCCAGACTAAATTTGGCTGCTAGAAACTTAAGTAATTGGCTCCATTAGTACCTTCGAGGGCAGTGAACTAGTTCCAAGGGTTGTCATCAGCTGCAGCGTGAGGCTTGTCGGAGCCTGTGCATAAGGACTGTGTGGTGTTTGTTCTCATGGTGAAGTGACGTTTTGAGGGGTAAAGGAAATCAATCGAGGCATGAGAGCAGGGGATGTACAACATGCTGTTTAAATCCAGTGTGATTAATTACAGCTTGTAAAGCTTTAAACAAAATACCACTAGCAACATAGAACGATAACTGATTTGCTTAGATCTGTTGCAAATTTTTTCAGTACTTAAAAAAAAAAACATATCAGCATTTCCCAGTGCTGCATGTTGGGCTTCAACAACACCATTAAAAACAAAGCAGTTTATTATCACCAAACAAGTCCATGACTATAATTCTTTCTAGTATGTAGGTGACTTTTTTACATGGTTTCTAAAAACAAGCCTTTATTAGTCTACACAAGTAAAACTTTTCTGGGACCTTAGAACCACTCATATCAGCATTGTCTTCTCGACAGACCTTTTCTGCTGTCTTTAATGCAGGTTCTGTTGTATTCTAGTTATGTTCTGGTGTTGCACCCATTCCCAGGGTACCTGAATCAACTGCAGCCTAGTCTATCAGGATGCTTTCTGCCCACATGTATTAAAGATCCTCTAGAACTGACATACCATTCCTACTGAACAGGTGATGAATGGCCCCAACTAGCTGAGTTCCACTCTTTAGGGCAGTGAGGACGGTAAGTAAAACATGACTGTTGCACACCCCCATGTGCAAGGCAGCTGAGATAACTGGTTACACTGGGGATGTAACAGACTTCACCCAATGCTTTCCAAAGTACAACCACAGACACCTGAGAGACATTGCACTTTGGGCTAGAAGCAAGATGCTGGTCATCTCAGATCTCTAGAAGGATACAGAACTGCTACATCAAGTGAGGCTGCTGATAGCATTGTTGAATGCAACAGTAATGTGGGTGCCTGCTGTCAAAGTAAACACACTTGATGCGTGAATATTACAGGCAGATGCACCGATTCATGTTAGCTAGTCAAGCCAGATGATAAGAACATAAAAATGGCCATACCGGGCTAGACCAATGGTCCATCTGGATCAGTACACTGTCTTCTGTAAATGGTCAATGCCACACGCCCCAGAAAGAACTGATAATCATCAAGGTTATGTTGACACAGTGAGTTGTTTTTTGAATAATTTATGCAATTTGTACTATGCAAATTGTGTAAAATTATTTTGAAATACCTTATTCTGAACTTGGTGCTATTTTGGAATAAGAGGCTATTCCAAACTGTTCATTACTCCTCGTACAAAAAGAGGTACCAGAACTGGAATACTGCACTCAAATATTTCCTGAAATAGTACCTGCCATGTAGATATAGCCCAAGTGACCACAACCCAGTCACCTATTTCCAGCCTCTGATAAAGAGAGGCTGGGGACACCATCCTGGCTAATAGGTATCCATAGACATATCCTCCATGAAATTACCTAGTTCTTTTATGAATCCTGTTAAATTTCCAGTCCTCAAAACATCCTCTGGCAAGAAGTTCCACAGGTTGACCGTGTGCTCCATGTAGAAATTCTTCCTTTTGTTTGTCTTAAACCTGTTACCTATTGATTTCATTTGGTGACCCCTAGATCTTATGTTAAAAGAACAAGAACAACTTTCCCTTGTTCACTTTTCCACACCTGTCATGATTTTGTAGGCCTCCATCATATCATGCCTTAGTCTCCTCTTTTCTAAGATAAAAAATCCCAGGCTTTTAATCTCTCTTCATATGGGACTCTTTCCAACCCCCTAATCATTTTTGTTGCCTTTTCTGAACCTTTTCCAGAGCCCAGATATCATTTTTTTTTAGATGAGATGACAACATCTGTATGCAGTATTCAAGATGTGCGCATACCATGGATTTATACAGAGGCAATAAGATATTCTGTCTTATTCTCTATCCTTTTTTTTTCTGACTGCTGCTGCACACAGAGTGGATGTTTTCAGAGAACTAACCAGAGATCTCTCCAAGAACTAGCCTCTCTTTTGAGTGGTAATAGCTAAATGAGTCCCCATCATTTTGTATGTTTATTTGGTGTTATTTTTTCCAATATGTATTTATCAACATTAAAATTCATGTGCAATTTTGTTGCCCAATCACCTAGTTTCGTGATATCCTTTTGAAGGTCTTCACAGTCTGCTTTGGTCTTAACTATCTTGAGCAGTTTACAATCATCTGCAAATTTCGCCACCTCACTGTTTATCTCTTTCTTGTGATCACTCATAAATATGTTTAATAGGACTGATCCCAGTATGGACCTTTGATGGACACCACTAGTTATTTCTCTTGATTCTGAAAATTAACGATTTATTCCTAACTTTTGTTTCTTGTCTTTTAATCAGTTACCAGTCCATGAGAGGAGCTTCTTTCTTATCCCATGACAACTTACTTTACTGAAGAGCCACTCAAATGTAGTTCAATCAAGAAACTTTCACTGTGACCCTAACAAAAAAAGTTGGTCTTGTACTAGCATTGGTTATTAATACACAAATTCACTGAAGATTAAGCTGAATTCTTAAGACTTCTCTGGCCTGCTATTCACATATATTTACAGAATTATATGAAATATTGAACTCTGCTATTTTAATCCCTAAGTGGATTCCTTCAGAAATGGAGGAACACACATTTCCTTTTCTGATTGATCAGTCATTAATAAGCAGGCAACAAAATGATCAGATTCCATGTGTACAATAAGGTTCTTTATCAGAGCTCATCTTCCATTCTAATTAAATTTCAAAAGCTGCATTTCATGCAGTTTGCCTATACTATTCTATAATAGGAAGGCAATATAAGAACTGTGAATTGCCACGACAGGGCCCAATCCTTCAGGATGCTGAATTTGTTCAATGGGGCTCAATGCAGCAGAGGCTGTTGGACAATTTGCAGAAAGTACTCAGCACTCCAGCTGGATGTATCCCCCCATCTGTATCACTAATCCCCTGTCCCAGTCTATTATTAACAGACTATCATCACAGGTAAATACCTACCTTAAAATCACCCTCTACTGATCCTGTCTAAGTTTTAAGATGCCTCTTAGCAAAAATGAGTTTTGTACTCTGTGCAAAGAACTACTCTCTACCAGCAGAGGAGCCAAGTGTTAAGCCTCTTTCTGCAGATATGACACCCAAATATTATTTGACCTCTTTTGCCAAACTCCCTTTGCTTCAGACTGAAGTCACTGCATTAAATAATACTTAGCAAAAGAGCCTCATAAATTAGGGCATTCTAGCTCAATGTTAATGACAAAGCTCTTAAACTGAGAGGAAAACAGCGCTGTTTAAATTTGGTTCCTCTAAACAAAATGGGGGAGGTAAACCACAGGTTTTTGATCACATATTTAAATATTTGGCAAACTGGCTGAACTGGCTTTATCTAAACACAAAGAGAGCATCAGTTCATACTCTAAATGAACTTTAATGGGCTTGGTGACATTTCTCCACATGTAAATGATCACTGAAGGAAAAAAGGAAATATAATAGCTGGATCAGAGCAGCTAGAATCACCATAATTAGGCTAGCATTTAAATAAAAGGTGGAAGGAGAACAGATTGTGAAGAGAAAATAATGAGCACAAACACATGGCCTTGGAGCAGAGAACATAGCCCAGGAGTTTTGACTATGTGGAAGACTAGCTCAGTACAAAGAGAGTAAAACAAGACTGGGCCAGATGAAATGTCTGTTTATCTGCCCCTCTCACCGTAGCATCAGAGCACCTTACAAACTCGAGCAGATTTATCCCATAAGCACACCTGTGCAGGAGGAAAATACTATTCTCATTTCACAGACAGGGAAATGGAATCTAAGACTACAACAGCACAGAGAGAGATAGAAAAGCCTAATTAGTCATCGTTCTCCAGCAGGGTTGGCAACCACCATGGGCCCTGGGGCAAGGTGGGAGGTGGGCTGGGCTCTGCGTCCCCAGGTGGTGGGGCCAAGGTCTGAAGGGGCAGGGCCTAGGGCAATTAGCCCTTAGCATCACTGCAGTCACAGCACTGGCCCACCACCAACCCTTCAGAACCACAGCACTTCAAAGGGGCTCGGAGCTCCAGCCACCACCACTGCTACTACTTTGAAATACCAGGCCCAGGGACAAATGTCCCCTTCCCCCCAACCCCATCAGCAAGCCTGTCATCCTCTCATCCCTTGCCTGTCCTCTCTGCTTAGACTGTAAGCTCTTTGGGGTAGGAACTCTCTTTTTGCTCTGTGCCTTTACAGTGCCCAGGACAAGGGGGTTCCTCGTCTGTGAGTGGGGCTCCTATACTCGGCCGAGGAAAATGACAAATACCATATGCACTGCAAGCCTTGGGGTAGGCGTGCTGCTTCCCTATTTGTCTGTAACACAGCCCAACACAACGGAGCATCCTAGTTTGTTGGGAGCCCCACATGCTGGTATGATATAACTCAGGCTCTCTCAGAAAGTAAGCGGACGAAATTGAACTCAGGATTTCTGAGTCAGGGCCAGTGTCTCAAGCACAGGTCCACTCTCCGTACATGCTTGAATGTTCAGAGAGAGGGGAAGGACGGGAGAAAACCCTGGAGAGGTGGGCAGTGTGAGAGAGGGACAAAGGAGAGGCAGAAGCATGGCCACATCTTTCAGTATAGGAAGCTTTGATATACTCTCAGGTCTCTCCCGGCATCTCTCATGGTCCCCTCCAGGCAAGGATGAGGCACACCAGCGAGACAGTGTGCAGAAATGAACTGGGCTCCTGCTCATTCAGTACCACCCCACGAAGAGAAGACCCGAGCCCCCAGGCTGCCAATCTGCCACCATGATGGCTCATTAAATGGCCTCCACATGTAAACTATAGCCATGATGAACCTTGCTCCCGTACACAAAGGGCTAGGTTTGGGCAGTGGCATCGCCTCACCATTGTCACAGAGTCCATTCCACCTTCCACACTCCACTCCTCAGTATTACTGCAGCACAAGCCCTATCACAGAAAGGCCCACAGCTGCTGTTTGCCACACACAGAGACAGAGGTTAGAGCCGAGTTATTGTTTGGTACTCAGTGTTCCACCGAGGTGTTTTGTACCTTTTCTTGAGCAATCTAAGTTGATGGCTTGATGAAAAATTCTGACGTGTGTGGAAGTGGTGGGAAAAGCAGCCTTTGTGACCCAGAAGGCAGGTCTATTAAACACAATTGCCAAATCTTCCAGTCATAAAGGGAATAGAATAGAGGAAGCTCTTTGCTGATACAGTCTTTCCTAAGCAAATGTCAAGGGACATTTGCCTCTGGGCGCAATTGTTCAGTTTGTATACGCTTGGAGTGTTCAGGAAACGCACCAACATATTAACTCCACATTGCCACCCCCCTCCTCCTTAATCAGCTTCTAACTCCCCTCCTTAGTTCAGCTTGTCTGGGCCTGAGGGCTTGTCTACATGTCAAGCGTGGCAGTGACGTTGCTACAGCTGACCCGCTGTAGTGCTTCATTGAGGAGGTTACACGCGCCCCAGGAGAGAGTCTCTGGTCAACATCAGCGTTTCACCGCCCTACGAGGCACTTAAGTAGGTTGACAGGAAATTCTCCACTCTACCTCATTCTGTCCACACTGGGAAGCACTGATTTAACTGCACCTCGAGTTCCCTGAGGGGGTGTGAGGGGAATCCTTGGCACACTGGTGGATTACCTGGTGCCTGGTATAGCTACTTTGGCCCTTTGCCTCAGCAGTCCTCAGCTGTAGGAGCGGACCTTACGATCCATGGCTGCTAAGCGTAATTTACAACAGACCAAGACTGCCTGAGTTACGCTATGCACTAGACTAGCAGTGCCTGGTGGCCCCAGGATGAGGGGAATGAAAAGATGTTTGAAGGCAGCTTTGCTTCCTGTGCCCTCAGTTGCACTGGGCATATTTCAGTTGCAGAGTAGAGGTTTAAAATGTTATGTTTCTCTGACAAATCCTGTAGTTTGGGTACATCTGGACCCCGTTAGAGTCCATCACCACTCAAAAGCCGATAATGGATTCTGATTTCACCAGGATAGAACGTATCATAACAGGCCATGGCCGTAGCATTTGGATTCTGCTTGAGAACAGAAACCAGCATGATTTTTTTTGTCTTTTAAACCAGCCAAGGATCACTCCTATTGCTTTCAAACTTGGCCTTTTGACCGAGCAAAATATATCAACAGTGCTAGAATATATCAAAGCTGGATCACAAGGGTTGTGACCCTTCAGAGGGTTGCAAGGCTAGGGGCTGTGAGCTGTCAGCTTCCATGCCCAAACCTCACTTCACCCCCAGCTTTTGTAACAATGTTAAATAAAAATGTGTGCTTTTAATTTATAAGAGCAGGTCACATGCAGAGGCTTGTTGTGACAATGGGGTGAACAGTACAAGAGTTTGAGAACCTCTAGAATAAGGGGAAACTATATGTGCAAGAAGAAACGCACACACACACACACACACACACACACAAAGAACCCTTCCTCTGGCCCAAAAGTATGAACTTTGTACCCGAACCAATTTCAGTCATTTATACCTGTATGCATCTGAAGGCATCTAAAGCTCCCGAGTGTATCTCTTGCATGGTGTATAGGAAAGAGTCTACAATATGGACATCTCTGAATAATGAATAAGGAACCGTGGTTGCTTAAAGTTGCACATGTGGTTGGTAAACCCACTCCGTAAAAATAAACTTAAAAATAAACACAAAGAGCCATACAGGGCTCGTGGTCAAACCTCTAAGGAAGCCTGCCTCCTGAAATTCCTTGCTCAAGGTCAGACCAGTAAGGTAAATTTAATACTGGAATATGATAACAATATATGAAGCTATAATCCTGCTCAAGTAATTAAAGAAATGGATAGAATTAAAGAAATGGATAATGAAATTAAAGAAATGAATAGAAACTAAGGAAACTAACTCAGGAAAACCTAGCTACTGGTACATTATAGGAAAAACATAAGAGAGTGCTATCTGTAAAATAAAAAGAAAGTTCCAATTACAAAGAAACTTGAAGGGGAAGAATGATTAGCAATGTTGCTTGGGTAGCATTGGAAAGGAGAAGTATAAAGCAAAACTCATGATTGCCAAGAGATGTGAAGAGACAAATAAGAGGCAAGAAGAAGAAAGAAATCTAGATAAAAAGTAACAGAGCACTAAAAGAGATAAAAGGGCATATATTGACAGAAAACGTACAGAGGCTGAAACTGCTAGCCAAAGAGGTGACTTTATAATTTTGTATAAGACAATCAAACAGCTTACAGGAAACCTTGGAAGTGCTAGAGGCCCTATTCAAGATGTAGGTAGGAAGAGTCTAAATGCAGAGTAAGAACAAAGGAAAGCATGGGCAGAACATTTTCAGGCCATTTTAAACAGATGAAGCCCAAAGGAACTGCTAGAAATATGTGATGAAGATCTAACACCAGAGCTTTATATTGACTTAGGAGACATTACAATGGAAGAAGTTAGAAAAGTTATCTGTAAAGTGGAAAATGTGAAAGCAGCTGGAAAAGTTCACATGCCTGAAAGGATGATGAAAGCACATGATGAAATGACTCTCCATACTTTTCTTGTGTTTTGGCATAGACTATGGAATGAGGACAAGAACCCAATCCAGTGGAAAAGAAGCTGTTGAGTAAATGCCTAAGAAGGTAACACAACCAAGACCAACTGCAATAATGGAGGAGGAATCACATAACCCCCAGTGTCCGTGGAAATCATGTGCTACACTATCCTGAACATATCGAGAAACAAACCGAGCTCTTTAAGGAGGAACTAGCAGAGGTTAGGCTGTTAAGGTCATCTGCAGAGCATATTATTGTTCTCATGCATATGACAGAACAAAGTGAGGAACGGCAAGGCCTCCATGATAAAGTTTTGGCAGCAAGAACTGCGACCATTTGTGGAAAGTAACACCATATTGTGGAATACCAGTAAAAATAATTACAATCATCAAGTATCTAGATGATTACGCCAAATATGCCTTTGGAGAAGGTGACATCAGCCAATGATTTGTGCTGACAACTGCAGTAAAGAATGGGTGTTTTATGCCCCCACTATTTTTTGCACTGATCTTTGACTATATCATGAGGAAAATAAGCACCAAAGGTAACAGAGGAATTTTATGGACAAATGATAAAGCACAATGGACTACCTCAATTTTGCAGATAACATTGTCCAGTTTGGTTCAACACATTATTTAAGGAAAGAAAAAATCCATCTTTCGGCAGATGCAGCAAAACAAGATGGTTTGTTTATCAATAAGGAGAAGACAGAGTGTATGATTATCAAAGTAACCAGTAAAGTGGACAAGAAAACTCCAGAAGAAGTGAGTCATTTTACATATCTGGAGAGTGATATGTGCAAAGATGGTACCACCATGTTATACATTAAGCGATGACTATCAGAAACCACAAGCTACTTTCATAAAAGATTTGGAAAAGTAGCCTGATTGGTACTGACATAACAATATGAATTTTAAACCCCATCAATATGTCTGGCCTCCTTTATGGAAAAGTCATGGAGAAGCTATGGCGGAAACTGATTGCTCATCCCAAAGAAGATGCTTGTGGGAGACCTTCAGAGTCCACTGGCAAGAGTTTCTTGCGACATCAGAAAGTTTAAGTACGGCAAACCAATTTAAAGCATCAAATAGGTTAAGGAGCCGATGGTGACAATATTTTGGACATACTTTAAGAGTGCCACAAGTGCAACTTCCACAGCAAGTAACAATGTGGACACCAGCTGCAAAAAGAGGGGTCAGTCTTTTCTCTCTTGTTTGCACAGGACCGAGTGCAATGGAGTCTTAGTACCTGACGGGGTCTCTAGATACTTCTGTGAATGCAAATTACTGTATACATAACAATAATGACTGGAGAGCTCCATTGGGCTAGGTCTTATACATACCTCAGGAAGTGGCTCTCCCTGTTCTGCATATTTGCCACCCAGTAACCAGCTAGAAGATTTTCCTAGGCCAGTATTCCACCTTCCCTGCTCCCGTTACCAGGAAGAGCAGCCTCTCTCTATAGCAGATCACAGAGGAAGCAGAGAAAATATTGAAGTGGCATTTTTCTGACTCTCAACAGACACTCTTTCCAGATGCTGTTCTGTTTCCTGCAGCAAATCTCACTTAAGTTCTGAGTGCAATGGATGACTCCTCTTGTACTACAAGTGGCTGCTTTCAGAAATACTGTTCAATGTCTGCTCTTCATGCATCTGCTGTAATCCAGCCTCTGAACGTAAATGCATCAAAGGGTCAGAGTGTGCTTGACGCCTGTTTGCAAAGCTGAGACTAGAACATGTAACGGACCTGGCTCCCACTTGGCAGATTCATCAGGTTGCAGCTGCTTTAAACTAAAAATTAAAAAAAAAATCAACTCTTATTGTTTCATAAATGGGAAAGGAATGAGAATGATGACAATAACCATTGAAGACCAGACAGCAACCATGTCGAACTGAGCAAGAGAAGACTGAAATCTTTCCCATTTCTGGCCAGACTAAAAGGTTTTGGAAACAAAAGGGTGTTGGTTCATGTCTCAAATGCTGAAAGAGATGCTGACAAAATAATTCATTAGGCATATTTATATACAATGGAGCATAATATACAGCCCATGAAAGAGAAAGGAACAAAGCTAATAGACAAAGACTACACCTCAAAAAGCATGACAGATTAAACCCAGTGTTAACCACAGGCTTACTAAATCAGTAGCCCAAACCATTAGTACTTTCAGTGTACTAACATGTCAGGAAATCTTGTCGTTAACATGTAGCTACACTCCCTGCTTATTTAGTGTTGCAGTCTTATTTAAGTCTGTAAATGGGGAAGGGGCAGTGCATGGGAGCTCTGCTCCCATGAGCCACTTCCTACAAGTGCCACGTAGGCACAATATTCCAATTAAAACCTATAGTGCGCAATAAGCTGAAAGAAGGTGGTGGCCTTTGACATCATATTTTAAGCCCGCCAAAGTTGCCCATGTATTATGCATACAAATCTCAAATGAAAGTCCTTGTCAAGGTCTACTCCCAGTGACCAGCTTTAATTTCAAACCCCCAGGCAGTAAAATATAACAATTTGTCATGTTCCTTTTGTTCAATTTAGTTCTCATGTTCAAAAATCTTATGTTAGGTGATAAAAGAGTGGCAGAACTGTGAGGTGCTTTATTTGGTTACTAAATACTAAAGGTAGCTGAGATGGAAGGGTAGGCATAGAAATGCAAAATGCAAGACTTCCAGATTTATATATAATGGCATTTCACCCTAAGGATCAGTTTGGGAAACCCTTCTTTCGAGCCCCATACTTTGTACTCTCTACTGTTATTTGGTGTAGGGGTGAACTAACTCACCCTGAGCCCTTGTGCTCGGACATGTTTGCCCTTTGGCTAAGATAGGAAGGAACCAAGTGGAAAGGATTTCTTTGTGTTTCAAACAAATGACAGCATTTTGTGCCTTCATCAATGACATTTTGTAGGTAAAAAAATCATAGAAATGAACAGCACCTCCCTTGAGTCTGGGGGGTAAGGCTAGACAGAGGCTGAGATCCTGGGAGGTGTTTGCCCAGAGCAGACAGACATGCTAGCTCCACTCAAGCTAGTGCACACAAAGCAGCAGCGTGCAATTACATACTGATTGACTTGCCTCAGGATGCAATGGCCCACAGAACTCGTTAATTCTAAAGTGGATGTTGTGCTCTTGTGCGGCCATCTGATTGTATTATTTACATTGGCATAGCACGTAGAGGCCAGGAACCATTTGTGCTCAGCCTCGGACAAAGGTATCACAAAAAGGTGGCCAGAGAATAAGTGGAGAGTAGAGGCAGTGGGTGCACACAAAAAGAGGGAGGTAGCCTTGAGCAATGTAATAAACAGTGGTTATACCACACCAGGTGTTTGTCAAGGGCTTTTTCACGAACGCACCACGGCATGGGTGATTTGAAAGAAGAGACCTAAAAGACAACACAACATTGTAGCTTTGCAGCTAGGAGCTCCCTCCAGGTGCAGCAGTTGGCCTTGGGTAAACTACAGTGCTACTCGTCAAGAAAATTTGGCAAGTGGGTAATCATCAGTTGCACCACTGGTCAAGAGAAGAAGGAAGAGTGTGTCTCTGTTGTGTGGAAGAGATGACAGAGCGGGGAGAGGGCAGGCCAGAAACGGCCTTGGAGACAAGCAGTTTGTGGAAAGGAGGAGGGAATGGATGCAAAGAGGAGGCTGCGGTGGTTGAGTGGTGAGGCCAAAAGATGATTTTTACAGTAGTTGTTGAAGAGATTTAAGGAGGGCACCTGTGGAGGTCAGAGAGGAGAAAGGTGCAGCAGTCAGAAGGATCTGATGCAGATTTAGATCTGTCTGGGGCTAGATGTGATGACCAACATTCCCGCTAACATTTTCCATCCATGCACAGAATAAATTTTGTTCTGTGCACCGAGGCAGGTGCAGACATGCACCACCAGTATACTCACATGCTGGCATCTGTGGGCACTCTGCTTATCAGGTGGTTGGCACCTGAATCTCTCCTGGGTGGCCGGCCAAGAGCAGAGCTTACAGGGAACACGGACGATGGCCATTCAGCATAATGCCCAGTGAGCAAACTAGAGCGCCTTTCATTGTCAAAACATGCTGGAGCTCCACCACTGCCTGTTTATATATGCAAGTGTTTGGACATCTACCACAAGGAGTAAAAAGCACCAACTTTTTGCTTTAGCACAACCATGCAATTTGTGGAGAGCTGCACTCTCTGAGAAGCACTGCTCTCCAGGAATAAGCCTAGAAATTAATTTGAAAGCGTGAGTGGAGATTTTTGAACCTCCTACTGGCAGCTGTTATCTTGCTCAGTGTCACATCATTTGTACAGTGATTGCACAAACACTGAATATCCAAGACAGGAAACCAGTTTGCAGCTGGATTTAGTATTATTGTTTACTGTTTGTATTACAGTTTGGTGCCTTGGCAGCGTTGCATAGAAATACCATTTTTCTGGGCACTGTACAAATATATAAGAAAACCCCAAAAACCTTATAATCCAAACAATATTCTTCAAGATTCATAACTTTAAAAAGCTGATTAAACAGTTGTGAAAGAATTGCAATGTATAAAAACAAATCTCAGTATCCTGCTCTCATGATGGTTTGTGGTTCCGGTGGTTTTTCTTCTTCTCTAACTACTTTACAATGCAAATCTGCATGTTTGCCTGAAACCCATCAGAATGGTTAGCACATGCACAGATGGCTCCGAACTCACTGATCAAAACACTGCACAAAAGAAGTTGGATACAGATCCAAATTTTGCAAATGCCCACTACCTGCATTGCATGAATCAGAATCCTGATCTAAAAAACCAGAACACTAGGGTCTGATAAGAACAAAAGTCTATACACAGAATTTTATCTGAATCTATCTGCTCCATTTATGAAGAGCTGGAACAGTATGTCAGATCCAAGCGTCCTGATATTTGGTATATTTATGGCAGATGCCAAGAGCTGAATAGATCTCGTTATACAGCACACTTCATTGCTTTGTTGCGTGAATCAGCACAAAAAAAGTGCTGCGCTTTCTAGTGTAAGTATTTTCTTATTTTAAGCCTTACTGAACAGATGCTTTGCTCACTGGGTCCTTTGAGTGCGGTTTGTTACTTATAAGCTCTCTGTTTTTTATGTAGCAGAGAAACGTTGATTGAAATTCACGACAACCCGATTACCACAATGATTCTTTTAAAAAAATATCTAATAAACGTTTAACATTTTGACAAAGTCGAGTACACGTTCCAACGATACTGCATCTGCATTTTTAAAAAAGCATACAAAGTACTAATATAAATGCCAGCTCTGCGGAGAAAAGGGCAAACAGTCATTTTAATATCTGTGAAATTATTCTGGAATTCAATCCATGGCAATATATCTAAGTCACGTGGTGTGGCATGTAGCCACATGCAGCTAATAGATTGTCAAAGGCAATGCTTTAAATATATACACAAAGGCCTTTGTATTTGCTCTAGTATTACAAACCACCAACATTGATTCAAAAATCAAATACAAAAAAGAGAGGGAAAAAATTTTCTAGTTCATGGAAAAGAATCTTTAAAAAAGAACGAGAACATCACCACTTTCAAGACCTTTCTCTACAACGAAGATGTTCACTAAGTTTTCTTTCCATCTTTAGATCTCTCCTTCACCCATTAGGTACACTATATGCTGTACTATCTTATTTGTTCTTGAAAGCCTTGATCACCATGCTGCAGAAGCTTTCCTTGTGCATCTGTACTTGAGGCATTGGGCTGTGACCTAGGACAGCTGGGATCAATTCCTGCTTTGACCATAAGTTGCCCATATGGTCTTGGGTCAGTCACCTAAGCTCACTGCCTCTTGATTCACCATCTGTAATATGGGACTGGTAACTAGTCCTTTATTTGTCCTGTCTATTTATGACACATCCTGTTTTGTCTCATTCACAGGGCCTAACACAAGGAGATTTGGCCTCCAGAAAGCGTAATAGAATCATGGCATCACAAAATACTAGAACTGGAAGGGACCTCAAGAGGTCATCAAGTCCAGTCCCCTGCCCTCATGGCAGGACCAAGCACCATCTAGACAATCCCTACTAGATATTTATCCAACCTGTTCTTAAATATCTCCAATGATGGTGATGTTACAACCATCCTAGACAATTTATTCCAGTACATACCCACTTTGACAGTTACGAAGTTCAGGAGAATAATTTTTCTCCCTCCTCCTTGTAACACCCTTTAGTGTAATGCATAATAATGCTGTACCAGCTTGTAGAACCAATGAGAGGACACGCAGGAATCAAAGTGGGCTACTATTTTTTGCTGTATTGTCTCAGAGCAAGATCCAAAGCAGGGCATCATTAGGCCCATACAAAAATCAGGGGTGTATGCAACCCAATGCGTGAACCATCTGAGGTTGTGCTCTGTAGCTTCTGTGAAGTGAATTGATGCTCTCATTCCAGCTCAAAAATCACCAATCTATTTGGTGCTCAGCAGACAGTCCAATCATTGAGTTGGCATCTCTGCTAACCATCCAGATCTGAGGCAAGCCAGATGGCACAGCAATACTTGGCAAGCTGTTGCAAGGGGAAAGGGATGACTTCACTTTCTAGTAGGACTGGCACCTGGCCAGGTTTTCCCAGGGTCTTCCATTTTTGAGGTAGCTGTCCTGGGAAATATTTGCTCAGTCTAGACAGCCCTCTGTCCAGTTATATAGGCTCAAGATGATCCCAGATGTCCTGGGAGGTAGGTGTGTGTGTGTGTGTGTGTGTGTGTGTGTGTGTGTGTGTGTGTGTGTGTGTGTGTGTGTGTGTGTGTGTGTGTACGTGTAAGCCTCTGAGGAGGCATTCCCAGTTTCCAGAATTATCAAGTGGGGCATTCACAAGCACTAGCTCCACAAAAGAACCTTTATTATTTGTATTCTTCTTGGCAGCCACTCGATAATTCACATCACCCTCCTATTAGTGAGTCCATTTATGGCTGATCAGCCCAATTCTGGGGCTGCAGGTCTCATCACAGAAGGGACAGATGTCAGAGGAGCATGGGGAAGTTTTTTATTCTCTTCTCTTCTTCTCCACTGCTCCTCATCTGCACTGTGGTGGGACCTCTCAAACTGCACCGCCCCCTCCAGGATTACCATTCTTGGGCAAGGTTCTCCCAAGTGTCAACACCGATGCTGCACTTTTTTGTGTGTGCCTTCAGCATGTTCTTATATCACTTCTTCTGGCCCCTAACACTCCTCTGTCCTTCCTCCAACTCAGAAAACAATCTGTTTTGGGAGGCGCCAATCAGACATCGGAACCATGTGACCAGTCCAATGAAGTTGTTGATGAATGATTATGGCTTCAATGCTGGCCATGTTGTACTCTTCCAGGACGCTAGCGTTCGTGTGCCTATCCTCCCAAGAGATATTGTTCAAGTGTCTTTAAATGATGCTTGTGTGTTGTCCAGGTTTCACATGTGTTACAGTAGCATTGGAACAACCACTGCATGATATACAAGGAGCTTTGTCTTGGGACAGGTATCCCGGTTCTCAAACACCCTTTGTCTCAGGTGGGTGAAAGAAGAGCTTGCATGGCTCAGATGATGCTGGATTTCTGCATCAATGTTGACTTTAGCAGAAAGAGGATTTCCAAGGTCTGGGAAGTGCCCCACATTTTACAGCAGTTCTCCATTGACTTCAATAGAAGGTACATGACATTGTCCTCTCAACAAGAGTTGGGGGAGCACCTTGGTCTTTTTGATGTTCAGTGTGAGGCTGAGATTCTCGGATGCTTCACCAAAGGCACTTAAGATGATCTGAATGGCTGCTGGAGACAGCAGCAACTGCATGTCATCTGCATACCGGAGACATCATTTCCGTACTAGAGTTCCATCACTGAGATTGTGAAGGTTTTGCTTTTAGCCTTCAGTTTCCTGAGATTGAAAAGCTTCCCATTCATTCCATATACAATCTTCATGCCATCTGGAAGCTTGCCATCAATGAGGTGAAAGGTCATGAGGATGAAGATGGAGAACAGTGATGGGGAAATGGCGTATGGTCAAAAGGAAAGACCCAGACTGTGATGAGGACACTTGTGTTAGGTGGTATATTTCAAGACAGTCCTTGCCCTTAATAGTTTACAGTCCATGTAGACAAGAGATGAAAGATCATTTATCCCCATTTTACAGATGAGGAAGTGTGTCACAGAGAGTTTAAGTGACTTGCCCAAGGCTGGATGACGTCTGTGGGAAAGTTGGAAACTGAGCATGGCCCTTCCTCTCTGAGTCTAGTTACAGAATAAATAACACCTTGCTGCTACAAAGCACAGTTCATCTGTAGATCTCAAGGCAGGAGATTCTCTGGGAGTTTTGAAGGAAAAAGCATCAGTGAATTGCCATTCAGCCTGGTTTAGCAGCAGTTTGGACACTGGTTTTATTTGTTGGTTGCTTACTTTAAGATTTAGGCTGATAGAGGCACTGCATCTGTTTTGGTTCCCTGAGGAGACCATCGGGTTTCTGACTGTCCTTCCTGCAGCACACAAGGGGCTGTATTTGAAGCATCAGTGAGAGTTAAACCTGAGGGCCAGATTCTGGGTATTTGCTGCATAGATGCATAAGAGCAGGTCCCTCACAAGGAGCAGACCTCAGCCCCTGCACATAATTGTGGTCCCAGAGATTTCTAGAATGCTGAGGCCGTCCTCTTCAGGCAGTCAATGTGTACAAGACTTTCCAAGTGGGGGAAGGCGTGTTAGAGAGCGAGGACCAGGCATATGTGGTAGGCAGGGCTATTCATGCTTCTCTGCTATTCCCATCAGGGGTCTGGCTCACTGCTGAGCAATATATGCCTGCATTCATATTTAAACATGATAATAAACTGGCATTCTTGTCCCTAGAAAAGCTACTTATCGTAATGTTTAGAGAGTTTTAAAATGAATTAGTTACATTTTCTCTCTTTCTTTGAACTCTGTACAATTTAACTTGGGAAGCTTGGGTTTACAAAAAATGGAGTATGACAAAATGGTACTAATAAATTTATAATATTTGAAATTAGCTCTGTAATAGTCTTTGCTAGTTAGAAACCTTTGTCCCCTTGCACCTTTGTGAGAATCTGTAATATAAAATTTGTGTAATATAAATACAGGCTGAAACTCTCTGGTCCAGCACCCTCAGGACCTGAATGATGCCAGAGACAGGAAAGAATTTGCTGGACCAATGGTGGTCAATATTGTTTAGCAGCATTACCAACCCTGTCACTGCTTACTGGGCTCTCAGAAGGCCTTTAATAAAATTAAAGTGAATTTAGGGGTAAATTACAGCTAAATAACAGCACAGAACACTGAGAGCCAGGACTGGTGGCTGGGAACAAACTTTACAGAACCACAGGAAACTTGGCCACAACCATGATAAGCAGAAATCCAGCTAACTAAAATCACGCCAGATTACAGATGTTGCTGAATGAGCAAGTGCCAGACGAGAGAGGTTCAGCCTTTCAATTCATTTTATAGCCTGGAAGTTAACTAATAATGTGCTGGAAAATATTTGTATCCATAGTTGCTGTGGTCATTTTTGTTTCTGACATAGCCACAATGGACTTTATGTGCTTAATAGCACAAAGCAATGATGTTGAAACATTTATTTTAAGTAAATATGTCTAAATTCTGTGTCACTGCAATATACGTTGAAATATATTGTCTCCAGTATGGTTACCTCTGTCATGCTACTTACCCTTCTGGGCAATGGCGAAAAACTGCAATGTGTTAATAAAACTGTAGCTGTAAGGACACAAGACATTCTCTTTCTTCTCCTTTGAGTGTATTTATAGCTTGGGAAAGCTTTCAGATGTTGAGGTTTTTCTACAGTAGAGCCAAGATGTTCTCTCAGCACTGATGCCACTTCTTGTTTGGAGCCGAACATCTGGGAGTTGGAGTGGTAGGACACAGGAGACTGACTCATCAATCATGTAAGTTGGAGATGAATCAGAAATAACTACACAGAAATCTCTTGTTTATCTTCCTAGTGCTCATCAGGGCAAATGCTCAGTGCTTCCATTCCTGCACTTGGGGCAGGAATGGAGTGTGCACAAGGGACGTACTGACGGCTTTTAGCCACCTTTGTGCTCTCTCAGTTCTGGGCCATTCAGGTGCCTTCCTGGCTTGGGTTGCAAGATCAGCCTTGAGACTGCTCTAACTTATTCTCTGCTTCCCTTGGCTCTGGATTGTCCCACGAAGCAGGATAGAGCCAGGCCCAACCCACCTCTGATTCATTCCCTCCATAGAAGGCAGCTGCTGGAAGCAGAGCCAATGGAGAATCCTTACAAGAGGTCTACACACAGGAGGGAGGACACCCAACCAATGGCAGCTTTTCTCCTGTAGCGGCCCTGCTTGCAGAAGACACCCTTTTGCTTTGCATAATGGTATCCTCCATGCAGTGTGACTTCACACGCTCTGTATGTGTGAATTCCGCTGCACGGAAGACAACATTCTATAGAGCCACAGGGTGCCCTCCATGCAAATAGGCACCATGCCGGCTCCACTGCCACTGACTTTGTCACTGACTGCATGGGCTGTAGGTGCCTAACACCATCACTGCTCTTGCAGAGGGGATATTCTCCATGGACTCTTTCCAGCCACCTTACGGCCTTTACGCTGCCAAAGCTGCATAAAATAGTCTTGGCATAACTGAGACTCAGGCCCACTGACATCCATGCATGGCATTACTGGGGTGTAACAGAACAGAATGGAGCCCCCTCTCTTTACCAGAAGAGGAGGAGAGAGAATTTTATTACAGGTGAAAGATTAATGGTGAGGGAGCGAAGGTGGTTCCTTTGAGTTTTTCTCTGATATTTACACAGAACTGATGGTGTAAATAGAATCCTGAAGAAGAGCGTAGAGCAGAAAAAACATATAAAAAGCCTACCAGGGTCAAAGAGCAGCGTCAAGTGCAAAGAGAAGCAGAACTGGTTGAAAATAGGACTTCTTTCACCTTCTCCTGTAAGAGCAGTCCAGGATGAGACAGGAAGAATGGAGGTCAAACAAACTGGACAATCATCAGGGAGGCAGGGACTAACGAAATTTGTAGGAGGGAGAAATTTCTGTAAAGCCGGGAAAAATCCACCATGGCAAAAAGGATGGTGTAAATTATGAAATACGCTCAACCGTAGCGGTTCAACATGGTTTGTCTGAATTTCAGCTCTAAGCCAGGAGCAGAACTCTTAGAAGCAAGAGAAGGGGAAAGCAGATGGAGTATTTTATGTCCTTCAAGAAGAGGGGCAACATTTTTTAGATGACAGAGGAAAAATATGGTCGAGCCTGTTCTTCGTGTTACTTATTCAGTTGATATTTAAATGTTAATTAAATTTTAATGCCCAGTTCTAACTCAGGAATAAGTCTTGCTGGCTCCCTGGGAATTCTGCCTGAATCAAGACTGCAGGGTTGAGTCCCAAAGTTTTTCTGAGTGCAGGGAAAAGAAGATCTATAAAATATACCCTAGCAGCATGACAGCTCATATAAAGCCTTGCGGAGTGTTATGTTTTACCACTGTACTTTGCCTGAGGGTGTTGTGTGGGTACAAAGAACTGAGAAGCAAACCTGAGGACCAAGGCTGGGGGAAAGCTTCACAAAAAGAATAAAGAGGTGCTGGGAGGACTGGGTCTGAGCAAACCTTGTTTTTTGCCACAGACATTGCACCAGTAAATAGGGCTGAGGTCCATGCACACCAGTTTTGAAGGCATGAATCATGAAAATAAACCACTTCAGAGTGTCCTAGATGTTAGCCTCGAGAATTATATTATGGTATGTGATGCACAAAGAACACACATCTTACTATAGGGTGGATTAAACTGCTTTGACCACATTATGACTCCACCCTGGACCAGGCCGCAGGCCACATGCTATGGGATCTACTCCCATCCCCACACATGTTGTGCCAGCTTTGGACCCATTAGCCTTATCTGTGTGTTTCCCCTCCCCACCAGAGAAATGGTCCTGCTCATGACCCCAGCCCTGGGGAGCTGGGGGGTACATACAGGAGTCAGGCAGGGTGAGATCAAAAGTTTGGGATGGGAACCCCTCATTTTCAGCTCCACAATGTTAAATGTCCTAGCACCACAACTAGATCATACACACCAACTCCCCACCCATACAGGATCAGTCCTCACAGGACATTCCCTGGTGGGTTTGTTTCTAACCATAATTCTACAGACTATAATGGCCCGGAAAAGGCAGTTTTATAAAGCATACTGTACTTATGCCACCACACTGAGCATAGCAAAAATTACCATCTCAGGGCAAAGCCTGTTCGTTACATGCTGCTTTTTTCTGAAACTAAATTCTCAGTGGCTTTGCATTATTTCAGGAATCAAATAATAGGTTTGAATCTAAGATGTCTAAATGGGTAGTTCTTCCTCCTTCCACCCAGAGTGTCATAAACATCTTATTTACACAGATACCATAGTAGAATTGCTATATTCTTTGCACCCCAGCTGTGCTTGGGTGGATACATGTGCACGCCCTCATATCCGAAGTCAAACATTGCCTTAGTGGAGTGTCCAAATGTTCTGGTATTGTCATGGCTGTGCCAGTATTAGTGGCTTTGTCTTGTATAGGTAACTGTTATCCTGCCTCCTCAGTCCTGATTTTTCGAACTTGCTATCTAGTCACCCGAGACCTGGGTATTGTTTGAATTTATCTGACCTTTTTTATTTTTTTACCCCAGCTTCAACCACGGACCTTGATCACCAGCCCAAGGAAACCTCCACTTAAATGCTCCCAAAGAAGTTAGCATTTGGCTAATGATGTTAATGGTCAGCATCCTGTGACTACGCAGCAACGTTTCAGATCATTATTTTTATTAATGGGGACATTGCTGATGAAGTGAAGTTGCACGTACAACACTGCTCTACGAAACATAGTCTCAGAGGAGTTAGTCTGTAACTTCACAGATTACAAACTGTCCTGAGACACCTTAGAGACTAGCTCTGGGATCATGTGAAAGTCAATGGGAAAACTCCCACTAACTTCAATCTGAGCAGAGTTAGGACAGCTGTTGCTGTCTGTGGAATACAAAGTGGTCAGAGCTTTGTGGGGTTTGTTAAACATAAGGGTGCGTCTACACTAGCCAGCTACTTCGAAGTAGCCGGCACAATGTCGAAATAGCACACGTCGCGTCTACACTCGCCATGTGCTATTTCGACGTTAAAATCGACGTTAGGTGGCGAGACGTCAAAATCACTATTCCCATCCAAAGATGGGAATAGTGCCCTACTTCGACGTTTGATGTCTAAGTAGGGCTTGTGTAGACGATCTGCGTCCCACTACGTCGAAATAGTGGGGTCCTCCATGGCGGCCATCAGCTGAGGGGTTGAGAGACACTCTGTCCAGCCCCTGCAGGGCTCTATGGTTGCCGCGTGCAGCAGCCCTTAGCCCACGGCTTCTGGCTGCTGCTGCAGCTGGGAGTCCATGCTGCTTGCACAGGGTCTGCACCCTGTTGTCGGCTCTGTGGATCTCGTACTGTGCAGGCCGAGTGTGTCTGGGAGGGGCCCTTTAAGGGAGCAACTTGGGGCTTTGCTGGCCCCTTATTTTGACGGGGAGCACTTGTATGTGTGGACGCTCTGCATTTCCTTCCAGGATGGCTCCTTTCAACGTTCCCTATTGCTATTTCAATGTTGAATGTCGATGGCACCAGCCCTGGAGGACGTGTAGACGATACACATCAAAGTAGCCTATTGTTGATGTTCTTACATCGAAATGGGCTACTTTGACGTAGTGTCCTAGTGTAGACGTAGCCTAAATGTTTTCCTCACATCATACCCATTAGACTGGGGCTGGGCACCTCTGGCCCACAAGCCGGATCCTGCCACTTAATTTCATTTGTCCTAGGGCATAGCTCCACACTGTGGGCTGGAAGCCCCAGTGAGTCCCTACAGGGGAGATCAGGGGAGCGCCATATAATGCCCCTGCCTCCAGAGCTGGCTCTGCGGCTCCCATTGGCTACAGCTCCTAGATGGGATGACTGGGGTGGGGGGGTCTCTGCATGCTGCTGTCATCAGGCAATGCTCCTGCATCTTCCCACTGGCCACAGGCACACTTATGGCAGGGACAGCATGTAGAGACACCCCCCTCCATCTCTGGGGCTATGGAGAAACACGTGTCAGCAGCTTCACAGAGCGTAGATGGAAGCCACTCTAGCTCCATTCCTCTGCTTGTGGGAGGACCCAGGGAGGTGCTTTAAATCACCTGGGAGCAGCATTGTGGTGGGGGGGGGCAGAAAGATGGGCAAGACTCAGCCCTGAACTTTGGTGGAGCCAGGAGGCCCTGGGTGAGGAATATTCCTGGTGCCCACACACCCCAGACCCCTAGAACTCACTGCCCATGCTTGGGGAGTGGGGGTTGGGGGAGATGGCTGACTTAATGAAGGGCTCAGGGCCCAAAATGTTTCCCAGCTCCCCTGAGCACCATAGCTAGGTTGACCTATTGCTCAAGTGGAGAGCAGGCCTTAGTTATAGAAGCATTGTAAGGGCAAGTAGAACCCTAAGGATTGTAAGGTGACAAACAGAACATCGGCATTCTAAAAAGGGACATGCCTTAGATCAGCCGTTCTCAAACTGTGGGTCGCAGCCCTGTTCTAATGGGGTCACTAGGGCTGACTTAGACGTGCTGAGCCTGGGGCCAAAGCCCAAGCCTGAGGGCTTCAGCCCAGGGCAGCATGGCTCAGGCCCTTGCTTGAGGATGAATTGCTTCAGCTTTGAACGCATCACCCAGAGAGGTGGTGACAGGCTTTGGCATCCCCACCCAAGACAGCAGGACTTGGGTGAGCTCCGGCTTTGAGAGTTGTATAATAATTGTTGTCAGAAGGGAGCTGCAGCGCAATGAAGTTTGAGAACCCCCACCTTGCATTGCCAAAACTGCATCAGACAACAGGGACATAAACAAAGGGGAGTATCGTACACTCTGAGCAATTACAACCTCATTAGCATTATATTTGCAGGGGAGAATGTAGGGTGAAATCCTGCCTCTGCCGAGGTCAGTGGTAAAAATTACACTGACTGCAGTAAGGTCACAATTTCACCCCTTATTCCTATAGCTTTGTCTACACTACAGACCCAAATTGTTGTTAACAGCTTTTAGCAACTGTTCCAGCTGAATTACTGCTCAGCATGGTCCAGCTGTCAAAATAGTAGACACAAGGACAAACCATATTTAGCCAATGTTCAGCTAAGCACAGCTATTGCCTGCTCTGACCAGCATGTCAGAAATGATTCAATCCTGCAGTAAAGACACAATATCTTAGAAACCTGAGGTTCTGTAAGAAAAGCACAGTTTCTTGGGACAGTATCAGCATTCAGACAGTAATAAATAATTCAGAGGTAGTCACTTGGGAGACTGGCAATGCAGAAGTGGGGTGGACGATTAACAGGATGCAGATTCATATCAAATGGTCAATGACAGACTGGAGAATAATGAAATCCGAGACTATCTGAGGTCCTCATCTCTCATAAATTAAGCAATCAGGAGCTATAAGCTCCTTAATTCTCCTTCCTATCATTTTTCTTTAATGTCTTCCTTTCCTGTTTGGGAGGGTGAAAGGCAGGACTTGAGCCTGTGATTTATGTCTGCAGTCATCACCGGAATGTTTTCCTCGCGTACTGTATTCTCTGCATCTGTTGCTTTTCGCATTTATAAAGATACTAAGTTCTCAACAAGACTGAAATTAACCAAGAGGAAAAAATCAGAATGTATTTGGAAAAAAATTGGAGAGACGCAGCACTTGGGTCAGAGGCAGAAATCAAGGAGTTATGAGAAGAAAGGCTAACTCAGTTACCACTGCAGGACTTACCACGCCAATACAGGAAATGCATGTCTCCACTGTGGAAGGATGTAGCAGACACATGCTTATCATTCGCTGACTTGCTGCTTGATTCAAAACTGCTGCTACGCACAAATGATCTCCGGTGCGATGAAATCTTACCTGACTGAGGAGCCTACAGATTTCATGAAACCCTTGGACTTTATCAAGAGCACAACTGCTCATTTCAGTGAAGTCAGAAGGATCAGACCTATCACCAGCAAAGTAAGAAGTCATCATGGCAGAGAGGTCCCATAACCTGATAGACAGAAAACAGCCTCAAAAACAGGATACAGTGAGTAGTTACAAGTCAGAGCAACCATAGCTAAAGGTTGCAACTAGGGAGAGATAAGGCTTTGTTTTAAGATCCTGTGTACTCTGGTGTCTGGCATTTTATTTTCTTATCCTAACAACGTTTGCTGATCATTTCAAACCCAAAGATAAAACAGATGATTAGGGAAGAAAAGACCTCCTAGGACTGCATAAGACCAAAAAGTGATTAATAAATGGAAACATCTGGGCTTAATGCACTGCAGGCACATGTAAGATTGCATGTGTGAGCAATGCATCAGAAAAAACGCGACAGTATAAAATGGAAGAATCACAAAGACATTATCACCCCCACAAATAGCTTATTGTTTTAATGGTTAAAAAAAAAAATCTTTGAAACCTTCAGCCCAATCTTCAAGAGCGACCAGGGTGCAGGGTGCATTAATGCGGGATGTTATACAAACCCAAGTAATACAGCTGCTTCCCAGCTCACAACTGGCTCAGTTCTCATTGTCCTAGGAAAGCTGTTGCTGTGTTAGAAGAGGGGCTCTTAACCTGAGGATCACAAGCAGATGTTGCAACTGCCACACCTTTCCTGTATTGCTAACTGGGGGAGGGTGTGCTCTCAGCTCACCCTCTACATGGGAAACGGCTGCTGGGGGCTTCCCAGATAGAAAAGGAAGCCCTAGTTCAGGGGTAGCCAACCAGTTAGAGACTAAGAGCCATGGATGCAAAGAGGCATGCTTCATATATTTATTTTTAATCTATCTATCTAGAGATAAATAGATATAAATAGATACAAATAAATATATAATACGTGGCTCAATGTCCTCCCCTTCCCCTCCCCATGAGCCAAGCACCCTCAGCCTCCCACTGTAAACCAAAGTCCCTACCCGTCCCCAAGGGCCAGACACCCCAGCCCCCTGCTCTAACCCAATCCTGCTCCCCTGCTCCAGAACCAGGCATCCCCCAGCCCCCCACCAGACCTCAATTCCTCACCCCTCCTCCAAAGCCAAGCACCTCCCCCGCTCTAACCCAGTGCCCTCCCCATACCCAGGCACACCCTGCGCCCCCCATTGCAACCCAATGCCCTCCAACTGCCCCAGAGCCAGGCACACATGCCCCCAAACTCAATGCCAGCAGCTCACCAGAGCCACCACCACCACTGCCACCATGCAATTTCCCATCAAACCATGGGGCATTTGCACAAAGCAGCGGACGGCACTCCCTGTGTGGCGTTCTGAGCCGGAGACACATTTAATTGCTCAAAGAGCCACATGAGGCTTGCGAGCTGCAGGGTGGCCACCACTGCCCTCGTATGTGAAGGCTTGAAAACCAGTTCTCTGGTTAAAGGAAAAAATGAAACAAAACTCCAGGACGGTTTCAACTTCACAGCTACTGTATGTGCTTATGGGTTAATGCTGGTTGGTTGAACTATAAGGGGGTTGCCCAGTGAATTTCAACGCACCATGAAGTATGAAACAGCTGATGAAGTGAAACCAATGACCTGCTCAATCTAGGTAAGGGTTCAGTGAAAACAGGAGAGACCATTATATACATATACACATCTCAGAGAAATGGAAGGGACCTTGAGAGGTCATCAAGTCCAGTCCCCTGGCCTCTTGGCAGGACCAAGCACCATCCCTGACAGATTTTCTTTTTTAAGTCTATTTGCTCCAGACCCTAAAATGGCCTCTGTGAGGTTTAAACTCACAACCCTGGGTTTACAAGACCAATGCTCGAGGGATTTGAGCAGAATTCCTTGTGATAAGGTACATGGTATGAGGCACACAGGATAAACTGTCAGGTAAGCCATCAGATAAAGATGAATTTAAGACTCATCTGAATGCTTTTATGGCAAGAGAGCTGATTAAAGGATACAGAACCAAACCACCAATGGGACACGCTTGTTTGGCCTATTGATATTTTAATAGTGCTTTACCTCTGGAAGTAGCACACCACGAAAGCCAAAATTACCCCTCCCCCTTACAAAAAAAAGTGGGTGTGGGGTAATATCTTTTATTGGCTCACGTTCTGCTGCAGACAGAGACAAGATTTGTTGAGGTCTCCTTCAGGAAAAGAAGGCCAAGAGGCTCTGGGAAAAGCATGAACAGCCAGTGTCTCTGGCCAACATGCTTTGGCACCATAAAGTCTCTTTTCGCGTTTTTAGAATGGTTTTTATTGACCCTAAAGGGTTATTTTCGTTCACTGACACGCCAGTGTCAACTGAGCGGGCAGGAAGGAGAAGGACTTACAGATACCTGTAAATGTCATTTTGACACCACCCTTCACAAGCATAGATTTCAGCCAGAGCATACAGAAAACAAGAGAAGGAAGAGAGCTAAGCAGGAACAGAAAAAGCAGGAGAGTAACAACGGAATGGGAAAGTCTTTTGAAAAAGACACAAGGGCCTGATACTTCCCTTACTCGTAGCTGTTTTACAATGGTGGGACTCCGCAGACCAGGCATCAGTGGAGTTACTACAACTGGTTTACACTAGGATTACCTGGCACAAGAGTCAAGCCCAGTGAATTTTACCAGCCTCAAACCAATTTACGTAGTACTGGCAATTTGAACCATTTGAGCTCATAATGAGAACTAAAGATGTATCCCTGGCAGCAATGCAAGCTCGAAATGGTTTGGTTTTATTTAAAATGCAGCCCTATGCCCATAAGGGTGAATACTGGGTTTCACATAGTCAGTATATTTAAAGATTATAGGCCAGCTCTCCAACACAGCACCACTGCATCAAGGGAAATATGCTGATTTACAAAATCTGGGGTAAAATCTCGGCCTTATTGACATTTATGGCCAAAATTACATTGTCAGATTTTCACCCCTGGTTTTGATAGCTTTACTGCCCTTTGCAGCATCACAAACCATCTCAGGTGTATCTATATTACAGTGAGACCACATGTTTGAAAAGTTTACCGAGGGGGCCTGTAGCCAACCTGCAACTGTTAGGACAAATATCTCCAACAGCCAGTGATGGGACACTAGACTGAGAGGCCTCTGAGTTACTGCAAGGAATTCTTTTCCTGGTTTCCAGATGCTGGATCTTACCCACATGCTAGGGGTCTAACTAACAGTCATATCTGAGGTTGGAAAGGAATTTTCCCCTGGATGGCTTGGCAGCGGCCATGGGGATTTTTTTCCCTTCCTTTGCAGCATGGGGCATGGGTCACTTGTGGGTATCAACCAATGTAAATGGCAGAGTCTCTGTAGCTTGAAGTCTTGAAACTCTGATGCAAGGACTTCAGTAACTCAGCCACAGATTAGGGTCTATTATAGGAACAGGTGGGTGAGAGTCTGTGGCCTACAACTTGTAGGCTATCAGACTGGACTGATGGTCCCTTTTGACCTTAAATTCTAGGCTCCGATACATTTGATACCACCAAACAGATTTCTGAGAGATGCCTCTAAGCTCACAACCTCGGTATGGAACTGATAAAAGACCAAGTCTGATTTAATCAAAAATATGCCTGCCACATTTACAGATTTTTAAATCAACATTTTAGAATTCAGTTACCCATGAAATATGGGACTAAGACATCTGCCCACATTTAATAACTGCTCTTTTACTTAAATTTATATCTGACTTACGTCGCCACACCAACAAGCAAGGAAAGGAACCAGGTCTAATTAAACCATGCCAATGACTTTAAAGAACACATCGGGGTGACCACAACCTCCTTCCCATTACTTCAGGCCGGTAAAAGTGCAGCAAGGGTTACTGAAGATTAGACATCCGTTTGAAGTCCATACATAGCATCACTTCTCAAATTGGAAAATTATCATTGTGGGGGGTTGGCTGAAGTGATAGGTTGAATTTCTAAGCATATTAAGATGTAACATAGCACTGCTTTTGTTTGCATTGCTGGATCTTTATATCATCTATATGGAGTGGTTTCTGTGTAAATGGAAGAACCTGCTAATGGGGTAGAAGTTTCTAACTAGATTCACATTTTCTGGCTGGACCTCAAAACATAAAGGGCCAGAAAAGACACTCAGCACACTTAAACTTGGCCCAAGTTCTGATTCAGATTTGAACTTCTCAGATCAGGCTTGGTAATACCTTTCCTATCTTTAAGCAAATACTTAAAGCTGATATTGCTGTGCATGGCTAGGATCACCGCAAATCTAACCGGCAGTTCAACCCTCGCTCTGCACCCTTTCGAGATGATCACTTGGGAAATCATGGGTGCACGCTGAACAGTGGCATAAATCACATTTGGCTATTTACACAGAGAACTGTAATAAATCAAATCCCATTTCAGAGGCAAGAGGGAGACCAGAGCTCTAATCCTCCAAAAGGACACAGATTCCAGTGCGCCTATGGACTTAAGAGCATTTATATTTATCTAGAACATATTTTACCAGGAAAAGAGAGCTGTCCATATGTCATTGCCATGGAGGTCCTGGGGAATGGAATCTGTGCTGCCGTAATGACAGAGCCATTCTTAAAGGGAAATTGTAAAATAGGTTTGCTTGCTGGAAAAGAAGTTATTGTAAATAAAGCAGACTACTGTATATCATCTCCCACCCAAAGCAGGCACTTTAAAGCACTCCTCCAAAACAGGACTGTTCAGACTCAGAGTGTGAGTCAGTTCCTGGAAAGGGGTCTGGGAAATGCCAATGATGACAGCAGCAGAAAAGCAGATTGCAGTCCTTGTGTTATGGAAACAACAGCGTACGAGGGGTATATACAGCTCTATGGCTACTGCTGCAGAAACTCAGGAGACACTGGCATTTGATCATCATTCATAGTAGCAGAAAAACAGTTCGGTTAATTACATGGTATGTCAGCTCAAAAAAGAGATACATTTGAGGAGGCTGGGCCAAATTCTGTGCTCAGCCATTCCAATATAAATTTGGGGAAAGTGTACTAGATCAACAGTTTCCAAAACCATATACTTGAACTTAGGTAAACCATAGGACTGAGCATCTCAGAAGGGTGGCCGTGTTAGTCTGCAACTTCACAAACAACAAGCAGTCCTATAGCACCTTAAAAACTAACAAATCTATTAGGTCATGAGCTTTGGTGGATAATCCTCACTATTCCAGTCATCTGAAGACGTGGGTCTTACCCACGAAAGCTCATGACCTAATAGATTTGTAAGTCTTTAAGGTGCTACAGGCAGCTTGTTGTTCAATGTGTTGAGAAACCATTAGAAGGTCACCACAGGGGATTCCACTTGAATTATCCCTTAGGCCTCTCACTCTTAAATGAATATTTATAGGCCCAGTCCAAAACTCATTGAAGTTGATGGGAAAGTCTCACTGGATCAGACACTCGGTTGGATTCTGCCACTCTTACTCAGGTTGAATCATAGCACACTCTGTGTGTGTGTGTGATCCCACTGAATATAAGTCAGAGTGGCAGGGATGGACCCACATATAATAAAATATAAAATAGACTATCTTCTACTATGCAGCTTGTTTATGCATGACGCTTGCACTAAGTTACCAGAAAACAAAGTGTCTGTTCTGTATATCTTGCTAGCCAGGACTTTAGGCACCATTTCAGCAAAGCACTCAAGCACATTCCATTAATTTCAATTGGACTTAAGCGCGTACTTAACTTTAAGCACCTATGTACATGATTTCTTGAACTGAGGCCTTAAGTAGGTGATCATTGCCCCACCGAACCCCGAGCCGTAGAGACAAATTTACCCGAAGTCACTCCGATTAACTAGAATTATGCAAATTGCTCTCAAGGAAATTGGAGTTCTACAAATGGGATTTGTTACAAAATTGAAACTCACCCCTGGAGCATCAAAGCAGACCTAGGCCATATATCAAGGTCAATTATATACAGGCCAATTTATGGGTTTGCAAGAAAATCATGGGATAGTTGTGTAGAGCAGCTTTCATAAGGGCTCAGAAGCAATCTGATAAAGTTCAGAATGAAATGCAAAATGAGGGTACAATGAGTGAACATTAAACTAAACATTCTCATGGAACTTTGTGAGCTGGAACCACAAATTCAATTATCGGTATAAAGAAAGGATGTAAATGGGGATCAATAGGAAAATGACTTGTAAAAGTCTTGCTCTCTCAAGCAACCTTTACCCACTGTTGATAGAAAAAAGTAGCATATCTGTAACGCTGACAGAGCTGGGCTGCCAGCACCAGGGATTGACTTAGTGATCATAGGTTCTAAAGCCCTGTCCTCTACTACATCAGCTGAAGACTAGCTAGCTCTCATCTAAGACTGCAGAGCAGAGACTTCACTCACCCTAGCATGTGGTCTCAGTGCC
This sequence comes from Carettochelys insculpta, assembly GCF_033958435.1. Lineage (NCBI taxonomy): Eukaryota > Metazoa > Chordata > Testudines > Carettochelyidae > Carettochelys > Carettochelys insculpta. The sequence continues at coordinate 44,110,802 of NC_134147.1, read as the reverse complement.
TCGAGGGTCACAGATCCAATCAGCTAAAGACATCTCCCTTGTTTTAGAATGACCTAGGCTTTCTCTTAGCCCATTTAATTTAACCCTGATTTTTTTAATGTAACAATTCATTAAAAATAAAATGCAATATCAACATTTTGAAGAATAGTTTGTACATCTCAAGTTGTGATTGATTCTCTCCAGAAATTGCAGGACTGTCCGAAGGAGATGACCCCTCTAAAACAAATCAGCCATTCAGCTATCCACTTATAACTCACGAGGGAGTGAACCTCACTCTTGTACAGAGGCCCAGAACAAGGTCTAAGCCCTTAATTCACAATTAAACTGCGAAAGCTCTAAACCTAGGTCTTCAGCATAGCACAGATTATCCATGATAGTGGGAATTTTACTGTGGGATGTGTCATTTATTCTAATGTAGTACCCAGAGGCACTGAGCCCTCATCTGGGGTGAGTGAAGTCTCTGTTCTACAGGCTGGGCTAACAGCCAGCTGGCCTCTAGTCCATGTGGTAGAATGCAGGGCTTTTGACCCTATGCTTGCAGGTTCTATCCCTAGGGCTAGTAACCCAGGCCTGTTGGTGTTACACTACAAATTTACTTTTTAACTTCAAGTCATAGTGATACAATTGCATGTGTGAAACAGCACTTGAGTGTGTGAGAGACTTAAGACTGCTTATTGGAAGTCACAAACCATGAGATGTTAAACATGGCTTTGCATATTTTTCATTTCCAAGAGGAGTTTTCCACACCAAAGCCCCTGCCTCTTTAACCACAAGATCCATAACAATCAGCAGAAACATCCATTGCCTTAAAAATACATGCTTGCTAAGGAGAACTTTAGAAACTTGCTCAGAGTAAAAGCTGTTTTTAAAATCTAAATTTTCCTGTGTTATATACATATCACAATAATATTTATTTGTCATAAAGCTGTAGTCCCTGTCCCTTTAAATATACCCTTCTTGATTGTCTGAGATACAGTACTGGATAGTCACCTCAAGAGAGGGAAAAAACAATGATGTAGACAGAAACCGTCACATTTTTCTCTTTCTGCTCTCTCAGAATAATAATAATAAAAAGGGACATCCAATAAAATTGCAAAACAGCAAATGTAACTCTGATAAAGAGAAATTCATTTGTACTTGACACATCATTAAATCTGTGAAACTCACTGACACAAGTTATTATGCTGAAAAAGCAGCTTTGCTGGTCTCAAAAAGGTCTAAACATGAACATAGTGAAAACAAGACAGAAAGTTACAATAAACAGCGTGAGGTATAGTCACGCTAGTATGGAGCTTCACAAACAACAACCAGGGCTGTAGCACATTAGAGACTAACATATATATCAAGTCATGAGCTTTTGTGGGTAAGACCCACTTCCTCAGATGAAAAATGGAGTAGAAAAATAGAATCCAGGGTTTACATGGGGTGGGGGGGAAGGTCGAGTGTTCTGTGTCACTAGTAGGACCAGTTGATGAAGCAAATTCAATAGGATGTGTCCCATTCCTGCAGATATCAAAGGTGGGGAAATTGAGGTGGTCCTGGGATTCATACAGCTGCTCAGCCACAATCTGGTTCCTCTCTACAGAAAGCCGCCCCCGATCCAGGTTGGGTCACCACTCACCAGCCTCCACTCTGAGTGAGCCAGACGGACGGCTTACACTTCCCCCAGCAGGATCAACACCTGCTAACAAGAGGGATCTGACCAGCCTGCCTCTTATATGATATATGATACACTTTGTAACCAGGACCTGGGCCCCTTCCAGCTGCTTCCATTCAGGCCATAATGGTCCCAGACAGACCAGTATACACAATGCCCTGCATAGGGTCAGGCAGCAACACATTCAGGCTCAGCCCTCTTGGTGGGTCCTAGTAAAACCAAGCTGTTTATGGCCCAGCTCCCTGGCTTGGGCAAACAGCAAACACACAGGCTTTGAAGCCTAAGGTGGAGTAGTCTGCAGTCCCAGGGGTTGGGGAACTCAGGCCCACCCTACTCCACAAGATCCCAACCCAGGGCCCTGACACAGCAGAAATCTCACCTCAGGGTCAATGGGGCCCTGCTGAAATATCCTGACCATGGCATCAGCAAACACAACCAGACTAATGGCTGGTTTCCCTGAGCTACTTTCTACTTCTACCTGGTCATTACTCCTGGGCCTCAGCTCCCCAGGATACTCAGCAGCCAGCAGTTCCAGACACTCCTTGGGGTATTGCCAGGTGACTGTTCCAGACGCTCCTCTGGGTATTCCTCGGCAGCAGCTGTAATAGGACAGGGTTTCTGAGCACAGCTAGAGAAATCAATCCAGAGTACCCTTGCTTACAATCGGGCCACTTACAGCCCCAGGCTGGGATTTCCTTTCAACTAAGGCAAATCCAACAAGCTTCCACAGCACCTCTGCCAGCCACAAGCCACACAAGCAACCCACAGATTTTTCAGCTGCTGCACCAGCCCAGACCAACAACCCCCAAATTAAGCCTGTTTCACCAAACACCACATAGATTCTTCCAGACCCCAAAGGGCCCAGCCCCAGGCCCTGGTCGATATATACTTGGATATTACCCAAACAACATGCTCACCAATTCTTTAGATCTAATATCTAAAGATTTATTAATACAAAAGAAACAACAGGTTTAGAGAGAAGAATTGTTAAAGCAATACTTTACGTACATCAGTCATAGCTACTCAAATGCCTTCTAATTAAAAATAAATGTAATGCCTCTTCTGTCTATCCTACCTCATTGAGTCTTCCTCAGATTTACGACATTTGTTGGAGCACAGGTGCAAGAAAGTCATGTAAATTAGCCTCACTAGCCTACAGGAAAAGACCAGCTGCTGCCCTTATGAACAGTGCAGAGATGCTTCCAGTTGATACCTGGCCCATCCACTTTGGCTGAGACAGACTCCAATAATCTCCTTGGACAAGAAGATCATGAAGAGTTGATGGCCACTGAACGTAGAGTGCCAGCCGAGCTTCTTTCTCTTTATCTTTCTGAGGTGATGTTAGTTCTCTCTGGAGTGCTCAACTGCAGGGCGGCCATTTCTTAGAAGCATGAAGAAGAATCTGTTTTCTGCCACTGGGGACGCGTCTACAAGTGCATGCTACTTCAAAGTAGCGGCGCCAACTTTGAAATAACGCCCGTCACTGCTACACGTGTTGGGCACTATTTCGAAGTTGAAATCGACGTTAGGCGGCGAGATGTCGAAGTCGCTAACCCCATGAGGAGATGGGAATAGTGCCCTACTTCAATGTTCAACGTTGAAGTAGGGCACGTGTAGCCGATCCGCGTCCCGCAACATCGAAATAGCGGGGTCCGCCATGGCGGCCATCAGCTGAGGGGTTGAGAGATGCTCTCTCTCCAGCCCCTGCGGGGCTCTATTGTCACCGCGTGCAGCAGCCCTTAGCCCAGGGCTTCTGGCTGCTGCTGCGGCAGCTGGGGATCCATGCTGCAGGCACAGGGTCTGCAACCAGTTGTCGGCTCTGTGGATCTTGTGTTGTTTAGTGCAACTGTGTCTGGGAGGGGCCCTTTAAGGGAGCGGCTTGCTGTTGAGTCCGCCCTGTGACCCTGTCTGCAGCTGTTCCTGGCACCCTTATTTCGATGTGTGCTACTTTGGCGTGTAGACGTTCCCTCGCAGCGCCTATTTCGATGTGGTGCTGCCCAACGTCGAAGTTGAACGTTGACGTTGCCAGCCCTGGAGGACGCGTAGACGTTATTCATCGAAATAGCCTATTTCGATGTCACTACATCGAAATAAGCTATTTCGATGTAGCATGCATGTGTAGACGTAGCCTGGATGTGCTGACTTTACCCAGAAGTATCACAAGGCAGCCTAGAATTTATCCCTCCTCCTCACTTACTTTTTCCATTCATATCATTCCAAGCTTGTTTGTTCACTTACAGGTGGAAACTCCAGACTGTTAACAAGCTAGCACTAGGAAGCATGGCAAGTTCAGTATTCTTCACAGAGTAGGACACAAAAGACAATAGCAATAAAACATGGACTGTGAATATGTTAATAACAGCTGCAACATAAAAGGAATGTCTCCTAACTGTTTACCAGGGTTAGGAGACTGCAACAGAAGATACCTATTGCATCACAGCAGAATCCATGCCATATTTCCGACCACCACGAGTTTCTCCTTGATTCTGGGGGATCCTTGCCAAATTTGATCATGTGACAAAATGTATTGAGCCTCTTTCCGATTTTGTTGTGTGAAAGTCTCAAATCAAAAAGGAGCCAGAGGAGTAGCCGTGTTAGTCTGTATCTGCAAAAACAACGAGAAGTCCTGTGGCACCTTACAGACTAATAGATTTTTTAGAGCATAAACTTTCATGGGCAAACAGTCACTTTGTCATGCATCTGATGAAGTGGGTCTTTACCGACTAAAGCTTCTGTTCCAAAAAAAACCTGTTAGTCTATAAGGTGCCACAGGACTTCTAGTTCTTTTTGTTAAAATCAAAATGACAAATAGAATTCAGAACCACCATTTAGAAACAACAGGTGCCAAACAGGAAAATGGAAATGAAGTGAAAATCAATTTTCAAAGAATGTTTGGGTGAAAAATGGAAAGGAAGGAAAGTTTTCCAAAAAGTGAATTCACAAACAGGAAAGAAGCCTACATTTAATGTGGAAAATATGTGGATATGACTAATTTTCTCAGCTCTAAATAAAACTTCAAATGTGATTGCATGAGGAAGATGTCACATGGAATAAGGCACAAAACTCAGCCAAATATTCATACATAATGCCAGCTACACTACTTTCACTAGCTGTAGACTATAGGCTGGATTTACCCATGGTTCTCAAGTTTCTGCCAAGGTTTATTCCAACCTGCAACTCAAACGTAATGAAAAAAGGCTGAAAGAAAAGAGCTGGCAACAGCCCTTCAGGTGCTGTTTAAATAGTGCTTTAATTATGAAGAAAGTGGGCTTGGACATCTGTCAGCACTTTAATATAATGCCCATGAGTGTAACCACACTGTTTAACTCCTTTCAAGCCAATGGAAAGGTCTAGTCTGTGATATCACAGAAATGCACTAACACAATTGTCTATGCGAGGCATTGATATCATGGGATGGGTGAACAGGCTGGGGGAAAACTATTCTCTCAACTGACTCAAACCAGGGCCCTCATCAATCAGAGAAAGCCCAACTCAATCTTTAAATGTTGGCTCTGTCTGAATGGAGGGATTAAGTTTTCTTTCAGTAGCTTTCCCTACAGACTGATCTCTCAGGCCGCATTCGTTAGGAAATTTTTTTGCACAGAGTCTAAAATAGGTATCACAGCGAATGAAGTTAAAATTCAAAAGCAACGTGGCTTAACACTACTTACTCTAGATCTCCTTTGCACAAGGCTGGCCTTGTTGGCTTGCAAGGAAATGCACTAGGCTAGGGAATGACCTGTCTAGCCCTGTCAGCTTTATTGCATGTGCCTGTCCGCCAGAGCCCTTGCGCCTGTTAAGGGTGAGGAAGAGAGCACATGTACATACTGTGCTTTCACTGCTTTCCCCACTGTCTGTCCAGGCAGGACCAGACACAGCCAGGGTTCTCCCCTGTAATGTGGAAAAGAGCAGTGGAATACCGGTCAGAAGGGTCACTGTTGAACAGAAAGCCCGGTAGGTCAGTGTCGCCATGAGACCAGGTTAGAAGTTGTTCTAAACCAGAGATTCTCATGCTGCCTGCACAGAGGCACAGATTTGGGTCAGAAAAGAAAAAATATTAATTACATAAATTCAATCTAGGGATATATATTTCAAATGAATCTTTTCAGCAGATGTTCTTCAAAGTCCCCCTCTTATTCAACAGCTTCCTTCTCTTCCTGACTGGTGCTGCTTCCAGTCTGTGTGTGTTTTCCCTCCCTCTCTTTTCCTAAGGGTACAGCTAGACTGCAGGGAAGATTGACCCACTCAGGGCTGAGCTTCTGGAGTTCAGTTTCACAGGCCCGGTAGAGACTGATTTCATCTGTCTATCTGGGGTCGGCAGTCCACCCTCATACTCCTTGATATCGCAAGGAGTCAGGGAGGTCAATGGAAGAGTTTCCCATCGACCTCCCTCTGTGAAGACAGCCAGATAATTCAATTGCAGATAAGTCAATTTTAGCTATTCAATCACCACAGTGAGACTTCGCTATCTGCAACTGACTTACCTGCCTAGCGTAGAACAAGCCAAGTTTCATTTTTACTTTTTGCTCCTGTGCAAAATGTACACCTGGTTCCTCTATCACTCATTTCCCCCTTCTCCCTTTGGAAACTTACGTTGTGAGCTTGATATTTGCAAGCAGAATAAATGTTAAAGACAAATCACCATGTTACTCAATTTTCATCTCTCAGGTTTTTGGTAATCGATAGGAGAGCAGAGCAGGGCATAGGTAGACAGCAGTACTTGCATGGGCCCCAATTTTGGGTGGGTGGGCAGGCAATGACAGAAAGGCAGGGGCAGGAGCCGCTGGGGTGAGCTCTCCTACCTCCAGAGGGTAACAGTTCTGGACAGCGGGCCTGAAAAAAACAGGGAACAGGGCTGAGGACGCCCCATCTCTTGTGCTCGTCCCCCCACCCCCGACACTGTGAGTGGAGAGCAGTATAATGGGTTTGCCCTGCTCCATCCACTAGGCACTCCTGCCATGGAGCGTCGAGGCAGGGGGGCTTGTTCTGCTCCACTTGCCCACTGCTCCTGCCATGGAGCAGGTTGGGGAGCAGGAGTTTGCTCTCTCCAGCATTCCAACTGGGGGCGGGGAATTTGGGGTTTTCAAGCCCTCATGCCTCATCCTGTTTCCCAGCAGGAATGCCAGCTGGCTCTCTGATTTGGATCCACAGCTGGAGCACCAGGCAGGTGAAGCAGGGCGCGCCCCTGTGACCCAGCCAGGCTCCCCAGAAGCAGGAGTGCTGGGCATGCAGAATAGGGCAAGCCTCCGTGCCCTGATCCTGCTCCCTGGCAAGCAGGAATGCCTGGCAGATGGAGTACAGCATGCCTCTGTGCCCTGACCCTGCTGCTCCCCGCCAGGCAGAAACACCGGGCAAGGGGAGTGGACAGGACCCAGTCCTGCTCCCTGACAAGATCTGGGTGTGCGGAGTGGTACAAGCTTGCAGGACCCATCCCAGACCACAGCTGGAGTGCTACATGGGTAGAGCAGAACATGCACTGGGGCAGGAGCAGAGCTCGGACTGGACAGTAGGGTGGGCCTGGAGGAGAGGTGGGTTAGCCACAGCCCACTCAGACCCACCTGTGGCTGTGCCCCTGGAGCAGAGATCTTGTGTTGCTGGATGGGTTTAGAAAGTCCCGTTTCTGCTTCACACACACTTTCAGCCGAGTCACACGGAGGCACAATGGAGTCTCAGCGTTTTTCTCCGGGTCATTCTAGCACCTGGAAAATAAAATATTCTGAGTGAAGCTCTCTGTCTTCTGCCCAGCACTGAGCAAGTGTGCTTTGCGTTGGGCTTGAACCCACCTTAACCAATGTGCCCCACAATCTTTGCCATCCATGTGCAGAATACATTTTTATGTGCATCAAGACATATGCAAATGTGCACTGCCAGTGGAAACAAAACCTAGCTGTTTATTCAGGAAAGAGTGAAGGAGAACATATTTCAGGGAATGGAGCAACTTTAAACCTGGGATATAATGTAATCCTTTACAAAAACTGAGTTATGGCCTGAAAAGTGACTGTAAAAAGGCACTGCTGGTTCTGTTCTTCTTGTCACTCAACAACTTCCTGGTCAAGTTTTACTCAGCTACTAAATAAAAAGATTTGTTTCCCCTCACTGGAAGCTCTGGGAGCTCAACCTGGGATCCAGCATTCAAGCTAGGAGGTTTCTGGCTCTTCGCCAGACAGGAAGACTCTGTGTCTAGCCCTCTAGGGTTGTAGAAGGCAGTCATCACCACATCACCTAGACTGAATCTCAGGTAACAGCACGTGTAGCAAAGTGGCCATCCCATCATGCCCCTTGGTGACTGCTTGTGGCAGTGCAGTAGCTGTGCCTCAGTTTTTCTTCAGCCTATCCTAGCTGCGGGAATGGCCTGATCCTCTAGCCAAGACCTCTTCAAGAGCCTGCCCTCCCCCACACGCTGAGCAGCAAAGTTCTTTAGCAAGTCCAGCAGAAAGACAGAGACAGTCCAATCTTTAACCCCAGTCAGACACAGCTAGCTCCACCTCTACCTTGCAGGCAAGCCTCAGCTGTAATGCAGTGTTTCTTCCTCTCTTCTCAGGTTCCTGTGCTTTAGTCCACCCTGGCACAGTGCTCCACATTCTCAGGAGTTCAGACAGGCTCTTGTCACTCAGCAGCTGTGATCTGTCCTCAGGCTTCAAGCTTTCTGCTTCTCTAAACCTTCACCATCCTTGGCCTTCTATGAGGCCCACGCCCAGAGAGGGAACTCACTACATCCCACTCCTCTGAGTCTCCTCTCCCAGCTGGCTTTGGGTGTCCCTCTTTGAAACCTACCTCTTTCACCTAGCCAAAGCCTTCGCCGGGGCAAGCAGGGAAATTAACAGCACTCCCAGGTTGCTTAAACTTTCTAGGTGCTTAACAATGTTCACATCCTGTCACCATGAGGCATATTCTCCCTGCCTCCCTCACATTTGGATTGCCTCTGCCTGGTTGATGGGAGCAAAACCATACCTCCATCACAGATAACCAGAGAGAATCTTGAAAACACATTGGATGGGAGTAGAGCCAAGGAGTCAAAAATTGTCATTTTTATGTGGTCGCTTTTCTCAACCACAACCATAATGTTGGCCATATGTTTTATTTTAGGCAGACTGTGTTTACAACCAAAAGGCAGGCTAGTGTTTCGCCAAATTGAGTACACACGCAATTAAGTGGGTTGTACTGGAAATACAACCAAAGTCACATGATTGATGACACATCAATACAGCAAATATGCCACGCAGTCATACACAATGCATATGTTTCAAATAACCAAGTGTTCTGTATTTCAGACACTACTGCTGACTTTTCAGGACCTTTGTTCTTCAAAGCACTCAACAAACTGAAACTGAGTCACCCTTACATCATTACTTTTAAATAGGAAACGTGTCATTTTACAAAAGAAAAAAAATCAGCAGGAAGGTTATGTGATTTGCCCAAGGCACCAAGAGAGCCGGTGTCAGAGTTGGGTTTAACACACCAGAGGCCAGGGCTTCTATTGGTGTGTTCAGGATGTGCAAACCACACTTCTCCTCAATATCTGATGGAGACTTGGTGTTTCTGGAAATGATTTATATGATACATTTCAGTGTGTGTGATAAGAACATCCTATACTATAATGTTTATGATGTATGCATTTCATTACCCAGTGTATGTGCTTCACTGTATGATAAATGCGTTTCACTATCTGAGACATATAAATGTATGGTTTGAATTATGTCCCAAATAACTTCTCATACAAAGCCTTTATGGTTTACCTTTAAATCATACAGCTAAGATGAACCCGACATCAATGCAGTTGACCCAAAATAATAAATAAATAAAAAGTGGACAATTCAACCTCTCTCTTCAAAGGCTCCACCCTCCATATGGACAGAAATATCTACAGGTTAATCTTCTCCATACAAGACATCAAACTGCAATGCACTTTCAGTACTACATTTTGCCACTCAGTATGTCATGTCACTGTATGTATGCACTGCAACCATTAAAATACGTAACAGTGAACAATTTTCAAAGCAATGTAAGAGCTTTAGCCACATCTTCCTTTAAAAGTGAACATGTGCAGTATTTTTCAGGGCATGAGGAAGTGGTAGGATTTCAACTTTTTTTTGTGTTTTATAAGTCTCCGGAATCCTCGCACAATGTGTCTTGCATCATAAAGAATGCATTTGCAGTTAATCTCCAAAATCACAAAGACAATGCTAATCCATTCATTTTAAAAAGAAAAATCTGACTGCTAACACTAGACCTAGTCTAAAATGTCAGTGGCCTGATGAATTTAGTGAACTAGCAGAGTAAATATTTTAATATATGAATCATGCAGCTGCTGATTTATTGGTTACTTTAGAGTATGTCCTAAATCTTGTAGTAAAGTATGTTATGGAAGATGTCTGGGTCAGTTATCTGCATTTCTTTGAAAATAACAAGGATGGACTTTCACAAATCAGTTTCCTTTTCTAATATTTCTTATATTAACATAATAACTTCTCCTCATTGACTATACATTTTTATATAGCCAAATCCTATTCTCATTTATACCCATGCAGACACAATACCTACATAGGGGTGTCAAGGGGTGTATGACTGTCACTAAACTTAGGAGTGGGATGGATGGATGGATGGATTGCTTACTACTGCCCTAGACTCAATAATTACTTAAAATACATAATAAATCCAACTCATAATGCTCCGATCATTTTCAAAGCATGTGGATTAGCTTTTTCTTTGTGAGCACCCGCCAACTTCCTGATTCTGGAGATAAGCTAACCTAGGAACTTGAAGGTTTGTTTGCTTTTTGTAATGATGCAAGAGACATTCTGAAAGGTTTCAGCTGCTTCTACAAAGGACTAAATAAAATAATCCTCCTTTGACTTCTTCCCCCCAAAACATGGCACAGTTTACACACTCAGCTGCCCACCCCATCTTCAACCACTCCTAAAGCCACTGTTTCCAGCTACAAAACAAACACATACACACTCACCAGTAGGGTCTCAGACTCATGATCATTCAGTTGCTGGAGGGATCTGAAGCTCTGACAATTGTGCATCATTGTTGTGATTAATTTTGTCAAGGGAAGGTGGATCCCCAGGCTTTGTCCTCATCACTAAATCCCATTCCCTGGTGCATGTTCCTTTGTGAAGCATGTTCTCTGGCAGGATCCTGCAAACTAACCTTAGCAGTACAACTAGACTATCTTCACCCAGCACACAATCAACCTGTGGAACTCCTTGCCAGAGGAGGCAATGAAGGCTAGGAATATAACTGGGTTTAAAAAAGAGCTAGATATATTCATGGAGATTAGGTCCATTAATGGCTGTTAGCCACTGTGGGTAAGGGATGGTGCCCATAGCCGCTGTCTGTCAGAAGTTAGAGATGGATGACAGGAGAGAGATCTCTTGATCGTTACCTGTTCGGTCCACTCCTTCTGGGGCACTTGGTATTGGCCACTGTCGGCAGACAGGACACTGGGATGGATGGACCTTTGATCTGACCCAGTGTGGCCATTCTTATGTGCTTATGACTGTCAGGGTGAAGAACCACTGTCTCACACAAATTAGTTCTGCACGTGTTTCTAAGAGTGATCCAGTCAGAGGGGCCTGGACGACCAGAACTGTAGGGCGGCTTGGAGTCTTACATTGACTAAAATGATAGCATGCATGTGATCTCTTCAGCTAACCAGGTTGCCTCCAGGTCTCAGACATGCTGCGAATGATGACACCAGATCAGAGCCTAACCTCATATCCCAGTGGGTCAGTAGTACCCAGAGGACTGCTACAAAATGATTTAGTACCCGTGGCACTCAGAGGAAATGGAGAAGTTAAACCACCTTCCAAGTCTCTCTTGTATAATTATTCTATTTGCTATTTGCTCCAAGGGTATGCAGGGTGGGGGTGCACGAGTACCCATGAAAATCATGACCCTAGGCTGTTTCCCATACAATCTATACTGAAGACCAGCTCGAGATGTCCTGTGCCCATCATCCAATGTAAGCGACTCCATGTGTATTGGCTCATGCTAGAAGGGGGAACTTTTGAAAGGCACAAATGGGAGGTAACCATACCGTTCATCCAATGTTCAAAGGAAGTCGGGACCCTCATCCACATAACTGTCATTCATGCCTTTTTTTTTAATACCTGTCAGCTGCACCTTGGCTCATGTGGAATGAGTACACTGCAGTTTCATTTCAAAACTCACTATTACAGATGGCACAGGTGTGATGATGTCTTTCACTCCACTGCTACTGTGTCCACATAGACAGATAAAAGAGGTGATTCCTGTGGCTCGTAGGTTCTAGGCCAGGTAGGGCTTGTTACAGAGCAAAGGCAGCACCTTAAATTTTACCTAGCAAACAACAGTCAGATGAAACATGCTGCTGGCAAGATAGATGTTGCTTAACAAGCCAGCTATCAATTTCTGCACCAACTTCACTTTCTGGATGGATTTAAAAAGTAGCCACATATGGAGTGGGAGTCAGCGAGCTTATCTCAGGGTGACAAAGGCAGGAGCTGGCTCTGCATGTCCCAAAAGGAACTTGCAACTAATAGTTAAATTCAGACAAGCTGCTCAGTCACTGATTGTGACCTAATGGTAGAGTCTCAGCTGAAAATCTAGCAAGACCCCTGGATGGTAAACTCAAACAACATGTGCAGACACACTCTTAATGAGAAGGGAAGATATTCTCCTCACTATATCTACTTATCACTTCCTGTAGTGCGCATCACATGGGTCTTATCTGGACTGGCCTGCAGCCAGCTGGTCAACAGTACAATCACAATATCCCTCCACCAATTTCTCCTTTGACTCAGGCTTCAACAAAATTCCCGGCCAAACTAACTAGGCCAGAATTCATCCTGAAAGGTCAGCCAACCAAGAGCACCAGACTTCATAAAACCATAAATAGCAAGTACTTGAATGACCACAAAACTTTCATTTATTACCATGAGTCAAGAGTTAGCTATAGGCCAAACCAATGAAATTTGGACTATACGTCTTGATTCAGGCTCATGCCTGACATAATATTTCTTCTCACCTTATAAACGCCTTATCCAATGGAACAGGGATGGCAGGAGACAAGACCTTGCAAGTGTTCCCTCAACCAACACCACTACCTTTCCAGGATATGGCAGCATTTTCCTACTGTCTCAGTGACTCTACCCAGCACTTTCATTGGAAATCTCAGTAGAGGAACCAAGCAGTGAATGGACTTGGAGAATGAACTGCTGAAGGGATTTACAGCAAGGGTTCTTTCTAAAACCACCTCCGAGACAAAATGTTATTACAAAATCCAACCCACTTTGGGTCAATGTGTCCCTGTTGCAAGTTTTAGTTTACCATATGATATTGTTTTGTTCGTATTATCATCACCAGATGTAGTCTGAATGTTATTCTTTGAAGTCAGGAGTGAAATATCTGATGTTCCAATAATCTTAGGGAATAGCAGGAGTAAAATAAAAATCACGTTAAAATACCAAACTAGCTCCTCAGTTGTTTTGACAAATGTCATAAATATGCACAATAAGATGCCCTTTAGGAAAATTTTCTTTTCTTTATTTGCATATTTACTGTAGTAAGATGTTGACATATGAATACAAATATATTCACTGTCTCAGGGCCTGGTCTGGGTTAAATTAAATTCTAAAAAATGCATTGTTTCCTAGAATAAGGTGTCTCTTGGGACATTTTCTTGAGCGGGCAAAACTGTATTGCAATCCAAAAAGCAAGTAGATTATATAATTTACAGTACAAATTAGACACATGCAGAAAAATTAAAAGTGTTTTTCAGCAGTTGCCATTTAATTAACATCAAGAGGACATCAAAAAAATGTCAAATATAGCAGAATCTTAAGAGAATAACCTTTAACCATTTGATCAGAGAACAATAACAAAGCGATGACTGCGGGGAAAAGATGTTAATTAAGAAAAGTGCGCAAAGCTCATCTTAGAAGAAAAGTATCCCCTGTGAATGGCACAACAGAGAAAAGTTATCTCACATCAAAGCCAAATAACCGTCACCATCATTTAATTGACAGTTTACTGCTTTACTTAATCCCTCAGCCCTTTTTCATTAGCATCAGGACTCAGTGGAAGACAGTCATTTCTGGTACTGCCTATGAACTAATAAAATTTGTTATCAGAGATTTTACAACTTCCTGTGTTTAGGAACAAAGCCCCCTGAAAAATAAATGCTTCGTTAGTTGTTCATATTTCTCTTAACTGTGGTGCTACATATTGTACTTAGTCAGCAAAACTAAAATAATTTCATTGAGTAATATTTACTGCATAAGGGTGACAAAACAATGCTATCAGTGCAGTTGGAGGTGTTTCCATTCACAGGTGATGTGTGGGGGGCACCAGGGGTAACATGCCCCCCAAACACCCTGGGTCGGAGGGGCAAGGAGTTGGCCAGCAGCCAGCTGGGGAAGTGGTATCAGGGAAGCTGGGCACCCATAACAGAGGTCCAGCCCCCTCGCACTCACTGGCAAGGCAGGGGAAGTGGAAAAACATGACCCCAGCTCGCTCCATTTACATTGCTCAGGGGAGGGGCAAGACTAACCCTGCACTCACCGGTGGAAAGCGGAGTGATGTGACGGAAGAGCAGAACAAGCTGGAGCCAAGTTGCTCCACTCCTCTCACCATAACCAGTGAGTGTGGGTGAGCTGGACCTCTGGCCCCACTATTCCCTCAGTCCATCTCAGTTGGGCAAAGAGGCAGGATTGGAAGCAGAGCAAGGGGGTAAGGGTGGGAAAAGGGGAGAGCAAGGGTAAGGAGTAGGGGAAAGGAGAAGGGGAATGTGGGGCAGGGTGTTGTCCATCAGTTGGGGGACTCATATGGCTGGCGGCCCATTAACCATTCACCTCTATTTCCATTCTTCTTCAAAGGCCCAAAACTGAACCTGTCCTAATAGAAAGACTAGGGAAAATAAATCTACCGAGTCCTCCAAAATGAGGTGACAGGAAATCCCCTTTTACATACTGGGTGCCTTGCCAACAACAAGTACAAAGGGTTAAAAAAAAAACTACCAAGAGTGGTGTCATGGTAGGTGTTCTCCAACCAATCAGGAAGAAGAGGTGAATGAGGCTTTTTTAAACAACTAACAAAATTGCCCAATAAACAAGACTTGATGATGAGGTGGGAATTCATCTATGGAGATGTCTGTCAGGGAAATAATTCAGTGGGGCACAGATTATGCAACAAGTATTGGAATGCAATAGAGACAACTTTGTATTATACACAACAGTAAACTGGAGAACTAGTCTGAAATAAAAAAGAGGAGATTCAATAGGAACAAATACAAAACACTACACTTAAAAGGAATAATCCCTTGCACAAATACAAAATGAAAAGTAACTGCCCTGGGCTTGTCTACACTACCACCCTCCTTCGAAGGAAGGATGGTAATTAGGGTATTGGGAGTTTACTAATGAAGTGCTGCACTGCATACGCAGCACTTCATTAAGCAAATACACCCCCCCCGCCCCCGCAGCAATTGCAAAGTTTAAGCTTTGAAGTACCGGCTCGTGTCTAGCCGTGGCTCACCCGCCGGTACTTCAAAGTGCTGGGGCAACTTCAAAGTCCCTTTACTCCTCGAGTAAAGTTGCCTTGACACTTCCAAGTACCGGCAGGTGAGCCACAGCTAGACGCAAGCCGGTACTTCGAAGTTTAAAACTTTGACGTTGCTGCGGGGGGGGAGAGGGGGAGGGGAATTTGCTTAACGAAGTGCTGCGTATGCAGCACAGCACTTCATTAGTAAACTCCCAACACCCTACTTACCATCCTTCCTTCGAAGGAGGGTAGTAGTGTAGACACAGCCCCTGTGAAGGACTACTGCAGAAAAGGATCCCAGGTTTATAGTGGATAACAAACTTTAAAGAATAAGCCATGTAATACTGTAGCAAGAAAAGCACACAACATTCTGGAATGGATTAGCAGTAGTGGAGCACATAAGACATGATTAGTTATTCTTCTACTCTGTTCAGCATGGATAAGAGCTGATTTAGAGAATTCTGTCTCATTCCGGGCACCATGCTTTGGTAAGATGTGAATAAATTGGAGAAAGTCCAGAGAAGCACAACAAAAACAATTAATGTGTAGAAAGAATAACCCATAAGGAAAGGCTAGAAAAATGGTTTTGATTAATCTGAAAAAGAAAACACAGAGGGAACATGATAACAATCTTTAGGTATGCGAACGCTGTTATTAAGAAAAGGGTGATAAATTATTCTTCGTAACCACTGTGGACAGGGCAAGCAGCAATTGCAGCAAGGGACATTTAGATTAGGCTTTAGGAAAAGCATCCTTCCAGGGTTGTTAAGCACAGGGAAAAATTACCTCTCCTGGCAGCCACTCAATAACGAGTAGGACATCTCCATGTCACCCTCCTATTTGTGAATCCATTGATGGCTGATCAGCCCAATTCTGGAGCCGCAGGTCTTATCACAGAGGAGGCAGGCGTTGGTCGCTTTAGAGGGGCATGGGGCAGTTTTTGCCATGTTTCTTCTCCACCCCTCCTTGTCTGCACTGCAGTGGGACCTCTCAAATTGTGCCACCTCCTCATGGATTACTGCTCTCCATTGGCATCGACCCTGGACAAGGTTCTCCCAAGTGTTCTCCCACGCTAGTGAGGTTGTGGAATCTCCATCAATGGAGATTTTTAAGAACAGGTGGGACAAACACCTTTCTGGGATGGTCTAAATAATACTTAGTCCTCCTCAGTGCAAGGGACTGAACTAAATGCTCTGTCAAGGTTTCTTCCAGTTGTATATTTCTTTGGTTTCAATGATTCTCCAGTTTTATGCTTAAAACTGGAATACTAGAGCAGAGACTCAGGCCCTTCTTTCTGTTTATGGGCATTGTCACAACCTGGGCTCAGATAAGTGTTGACACCACCAAATGTTGCAGTTGGAAATTTTACTCATGTCATCCTTTGCTCTCCTATTCCAGGGGCTGTGCCCCAGGAGCCAGATGCTCACTGATAAATATAAAGGTTCTTCAAAAGCTATTGCAGGAAAGTCTAATTACCACCGCTCCTTCCACATCTCTGATTAATTAAGTCATAAGTGAATGCTTAAAATTAATCAACCCATTCATAGAATCATAGGGTTGGAAGAGACCTCAGGAGGTCATCAAGTCCAACCCAACTCTCCTCCTGCCCTACACACATACTCAAAGCAAGACCAATCCCAAATAATAATCCCAGTCAGGGTTTTGTCAAGTTGAGACTTTAAAACCTGTAGGGATGGAGCCTTCCATCACCTCTCCAGGAATCCTTCAGCGTCCTCTCCCAGCATCTTCAGCAATTTCCCAGACCATCCCCCACCTCCACCAGCCATCCTCAACTATCCCTCCCAACAGTCTTAGCCCAAGTGCTGAAATTTGACCTAATATTCCAGGACGGCTCCTGGCAATCAAAAGAGCCTTTGCAATGCCCACAGATGTTACACCACTACCAACACCAAAGATGTGGTTTTATGCCCCCTACAGCACCATTCGTAAAATAACACTTACCAGACACATTACTTAATAGTCTCCACATAGCTGCCAGCTTACTACCCCTGCTTTCTTGTGTGTTAGTGTAACTGTCCACAGGCAGACTGGAACCTAGTACCTCAGTACAGGATCCTTTACAGTTTGAGCTAAAAGCCAGCAGGCTCTCAGGTAAGGCTGCAGAGACAATTCATTCATTCCCTGTATAAGTGGTCTAGGTGCCACTACATGGGACCGTGAACCACACCCCTAGGTGGCTGGGTTACATTGGCATGCTAGAACAACGTATAATGCAATATCCTCGCTGGATTCCCAGTGGAGATGTCACCACAACCAAAGACACTCTCCCCAGCTGCTTTCCAGTGCTACTAAGAATAGAATGTGGGACTCTAATCAGTGCTGTTCAAATACTTGCATAGGAAGAACTAGCCCACAGGTTGAATCCTGGCTTTACTGAAGTCAATGGCCAAACTCCCCCAGATGTCAATGGGCCAGAAGTTCACCCCTATGCAAACAGACAAATTGCGAGTCTTATAACACTGTATTCCAACCATAGCATAGATCACAAGAAGGCGTGATGAGGTCACAGAGATTTTGCTTTGCACTAGGGTGCATTTCAAGCAAGGTTGTAATAAACAATATGGTTTGCTTATGCACCTCACTATTATGTCTCTCTGCCTTGGGTCAAGAGGCTAACCAATAAGGCAGGACAAAACATGGAAGTCTTGATGTCCAGGAGAGAGAGAGAGAGAGCAGGTCATAGTATGGGGAAAGGGAGCAGAATAGAGAAATGGTGTAATGTATTATGAACCAAAATATTTTAGGGCTAGGCATTTAGCTTACAAGGATTCCAGAATGATACAGGACTCAAAAATTTTGATCAGGACTACTTAGCCAGTCATCAGAATGTTTCTTTAATGAAGCCACCATTGTGGTCCCTGTCCTCATAAGCCTTTCTCCTTGTACAACTTCTATCAACTTCAGTTCATGCTCAGTACACAAAGGGCCCGTGGAAGCAGGTTCTATAAACCAATGCAAGGAATCACATTCACAGACCAGGAAGCAGATGCCTCTGGTGACCAGAGTGCATGAAGGAGGATTATGCAAAAAATAAACTCGCACTTTAAAAATATGTAAACTGCTAAAACAGAGCTGGCTTTAGTGCTCTCACTGCAAGATCCATTTTCAGCTGACTCAGGATCACTTAGGCAGCATCAGTCTTTCATTGCAGTGACATTGCAGAGTCTGCAGAAATATTTTTGCCTGTTATTTTAAGGGAAACAAAATGAATGAAACTCACATTTTGCATCTAGATAACACAAAGTAACATCTCTGAAACCACTCAGAGATTACCCAGTGGGATAGATGTTTCCTTTAATATACAGCGTGTAGGATACATGTGCATGTTATGTTTTCCACTAGGATAGCTTGAGTTACTGCAAAAACATTGGGCAGATCCAGGTTGGAAAGAGCTCCGGATATGATAGCCACCTGGTATAGACTCCCACCAGTGGGCTAAGAACAGCAGCCTAGATATGAAAGGCAGGCAGCTCAGGCTTAGTGATGTAGCACGAATTTGAAAACCAGTGAACCACATACCAGCAGGTATGTCAGTGTTTCTTTCAGGTTTGTAGTCAAAGAAGAGCAAAGATTACATAATTAATATGGTGCCCACCATTATGCATCTCCAGGTTGAACTCCTCTAACTGGATTCTCTCAGCTGGCACACTCCATAATTCCGCATGATTTTAGTTAACTGGATGACAACTTTTCATTGGTGTGGCCATGTTTCCCATGGTCCCATAAAATTTGTTTCCAGCCACGTGTCCTGGCTCTCAGTGTTCTGTGCTGTTATTTAGCTGTAATTTACTCCACATGTCTTCTAAGAGCCCAGAAAGCAGTGAAAGTGCTGGTAATGTGAGAGACAATATGACCACCTGTGGGTCAGCAATTTACTCATCCAGCACTGGCCAGGTCCCGAGGGTGCCAGATTGGAGAGGTTCAACCTGACAATCATCAGAGAACTGTCATTTCATCATTGTCATCTCATGGAGCTAGGTGGAACAGGATCGACAAGAACACTTGGGCCTTGTCTACAGTTGGAAATCTGGGCTACGCTAAAACACAAACTTACGGAGCACTGTTAACTGATGCAATGAGAAAATGTGACTTGTCAGTCAGAGCATGTCTACACAGCACAGAAGAACCGAGGCCTGTAAGTCTCCAAGTCTGGGTCAATCAACTTGGGCTTGCCAGGCTCATAGCAGTGTAGATGTTTGGACTTGGGCTGTAGTCTGGGCAATGAAGCCCTCCCACAGACTGACCCAGGTTCTGAGGAGCACTGCTGTGGGTTTTTGTTTTTTTTTTCCCATGTAGATATACCCATCATGTAGACAAGAGCACATGGGTTTAAACATACTGGTGGCTGACATATTGTAATTTCTTACTGTGGAGAAGACGAAGGGAGAGTGTCGTAGATGAGTGGACATTACAATGTAGAACCTGGCAAAAAACTTCACTTGCATCATATTGGGCTTCCTGCTCCTCTACTTGTTACGTTTTGTGTCTTTTCTTCATTCTTCTTCCACCTTTTCATGCTATCCCTTCTCTCGCTGCATGCACCTTCCCCTGGTCTAGGTCTTGGGTCACTGAAGTTGATGGTGCCATGCTGGCTGAAGACCAATGTAACTGGAGGAGTGTGGGATCCAGCAAGTGATTTCCTTGCCATGCTACAGCAGCAGCAAAGATTCAGTGAAATGGTCTCAAATTGGGGGTCTGAATCAGAAACAGATTTTCTGTCAGTCAAGAAATTCCACAATTTAAAAAAAAATAAAAAATAAAAAACTGCTCCAAAACAAAAGCAAACAAAAATTTTGTAAATTCCCAAGAAATGGAATTCTGGGGGGGTGGGGGAACAACATGGAGGTCCATCAACGTGTTTTCTTTTGATTAAATCAAACCATATTGTTCCAATTTTGACCTTTTAAAATTAATTGTTTTTGTTTATATAATAACAGTTTTTTCTAAAGGAAATTAATGTTCATGTTAAATATTAAAAGGGGACATTTGGAATTACTGAAATCCCTTTTTTTTAATTTTTTTCCCCTCAATCAAATTTCATTCAAATCAATAGTCTCCAAAATGCTTGTTTTGACACAAATGGCATTTTCATTGAAAAACTTTGGTCAGGGAAACATTTCCTGACAGCTCTGTTCAAAACCTGGTCTCTGAAACCTTCCTGTCTGGTAGACATTAACTGGACTGGCTTTCGGCACATTTCTATACCACTTTCTATTGCTGTGACCTATCTATACCGAGCAGTTCAGCACAGCCTTGGTAACAATGGAGGAATCAGACATGAGGAAGGAACAAAGACAGGAAACTTGCAATCCTTCTTCTGATCCCGCAGGAGACTTGGGTTTCAGAGTGTTCCTTCCTTCGCTGATGGCATCTCTCCTTCCTTCTCTTTGAATTGCCCTTTCTGAGCTCTGCCTCTGTCTTTTCTTTGACTATTTTGTGTTGCCCTTCTGTGAGGTCCCTTTGCTTCCTATTTTGTATTTACTATTTCCATTGCTCTTTCTTTGATCAAGTTCTTTATCATTTCCTTCTTCCCTTTTTTCGTCATGCTTTGATTTCTCCCTCCTGTTTGCAACAGATTTACCACTTTCTATTTTCTTTTTTCCTTGATTGTCTTCCTTTCAGTGCTACTTTTGGTCTCTCCATGTGCTTTTGATCTTTAATTATCTAGACCAATAGTTACAGTTACAACCGTACTTTCAGCTACAACCCCATTAACATCAAAATATGTCCACAGGACTGAACAGGCATAAATCAGAGAAGAACGTGGGCCTTCTCTATGTCTCTATTCTGTTTCCCTTGGACTTTCCTGAATAGTATTTTTCCTGTGTCATATTTCATTTGTTAGCTTTAAGGGTTTATAATTCCTTTTTGGTGAAATGTGGCATTTTCTCCCCCATTTTGCGATATTGCTTTTAAAGAAAAAATGTTAAGCAAAACTGTGACTCCACCATATGCGACGTACAACTCAATACCAAGCCATGGATTCTTTCCAAAGTGATTTGCCAGTTTTGATGGAGTAAGAACAGGGTACGTCAACATGAGAGTTCAACAAACGCATGAACCAAGCAAGCATCGTAAGCTGTTTTGGCACAGGAGAACAGCAATGCTGAATCCTGAGAAAAAGATGAACCAAGGGTCAGGTCCCTTAAGGCTCTGTGTAATTCAACTACTGCTACGCTGATCATGGGAATTACAACCATGAAGTACTCAGCCTAAAGATACGCTAGATGATGACAAAAGCACCATGGAATGTACCGTAGAGACCAATCCAGCACTGGCACGGTGAATTAGATGAGCTAATATGGCTTGCTTATCTAATTGGCTGTTTAGTACAGCTCACACAATTCCACACACACGCTCTTTAATTTGTAAGTATTTTCACTGTTCCATCAGCTTTATCTCAGACATGCTGGATGGCACTAGCTAGCAATTAGCTAGGTAGTCTGCTTTTTATTATTTATGCTGTGATAGTGCCTCGAAGGCCTAGTCAGAGGTCATGGCCCCATTGTACAAGCCACTGTACAAAAACTAACAGTCTCTCCCCATGCCCCAAGTGCTGGCAGCCTAAGCAGATGACAAGAGACAACAGGTGGAGGCAATGACCTCGTGGGGCGAGGGTGGGTGGGGAGCACAGAACAATACTGAGATGCAAATGTAAAGAGGAAACCTAAGAAACACTACAGCAGCCTAGTCCTGTACTCGGCCAGTCAGAGAACGCCTTTCATGATAG
Source organism: Carettochelys insculpta (assembly GCF_033958435.1). Lineage (NCBI taxonomy): Eukaryota > Metazoa > Chordata > Testudines > Carettochelyidae > Carettochelys > Carettochelys insculpta. The sequence goes on along the minus strand of NC_134147.1, from coordinate 44,088,870 downwards.
TAACAGTTATATATTTTAATTCAGTTGGCTTCTTTTTACTTTCAGTTTTTAAAGTGACAATGGGATGTGGTTTAATGTCACAGCTCAACTTGGAATTTTAAAAGGGACAGATCTACAAAATGCCTTCACAGGCATTGGCTTTCCTTAGATTACTCTAGCTGGACCCGACAGTTGACTGCTTATACTGGAAGCTAAAATGCAGCAGAATATAAAATGCTATGCAATCAAAATGATTAAATCGTTGCCCCTAAGATCTAGCAGCATGTGTGCACTCCCAGAAGGTTAGAGTGGGGAATGTCCCTTCTATCCCAGAAAAGGAACAAAGCTATTGGTGAAATGATCAGCAACCGAAGGGTCAAATTCCGTTTCAGCAGAGGGGAAGTTTCAGGCTAGGTCATTTGTGGAGAGCAAGCAAATTAACTCAGTCACTAGGATTATAAAACGGCAGAAGATTAGGAAAGATAGATGAAACAGTGCGCCCCATCACACATCCCTAGGTCTGCAGCTCTGACCCACTTGCATCTAAATTAGGTCTCAGGGTCTGCAACAGATTTTACAAGGGATATTAAAAGACTATATGTTATCAAGCTTCTAAATGTTATGAGCTGGGGGCTGTATTTTACCTCTCTGGAGGGATTAGAGGGGTTTCTTATAAAAATAAAATCACCACAGCAGAAGGGGCAGCAATTAATGCAAATGCCTAGGTAGGCAATCAAGTCTGCAGAAGTCTCTCTCCCTGGGAGGAATGGCATAGACTGGCTTACCTGGTTTTGTGATGGCTGACAAAGAATGGAAAACTCTGTGAAGCGACCAGCCTGATGGAGGGAGGGGACCCATGAACTGACATGACACCGAGACCAAGGCGGATAGAACCCCTGGGAAGAGATTGAAATATTTCGTTCCTACCAGGATGTCTGTGAGAGATGGGAGAACGCTTGGTCAGCTAAGGCCTACCTGTATGGTGGTTACTGTTTATAAGATCTGTTGGGTTTTTTTCTGTAATACCTTTGCTCTGAATATCTAATTATTTGCTTGCTGATGTAGTACCTGGCGGCACAGAGACCTCATACTAGGGTAAGTGAAGTCTGTGCTCTACAGGCTTGGCTGAGAGGCAGCTGGCCTTTAGCTCATACCCTAGCCCCTCTGATTGCACGTTCAGTCCCTGGTGCTGGCAGCCTGGGTCTGTTGGTGTTACGCTGACATCAGCTCTGCAGATGTGGAACAAAACTCAGACCTGCTAGGATAATAGCAGTGAACTGCAACAGGAGTTGCAGCTTCACTCCCTGGTTTAGAGGGACTTTACCCCCAGAAAATGATGGGCAGACACCAGTCTTCTGTTACCATGGTCACTGGCCCTTTTAGGAGGGGTTTGCAGTGGAGAAAAGATTAGCCATCTCACTTCTGGGTGTTCTCAAAGTAAAATTTATTTTATTTATACACACACTGAAACACTACTGCTAAAACAAGATGGTCAGACAGCAGGCGGGCCAATTCCATCTGCCTGGAATCTCAGCCAACACTCAGTTACCAGGGTGAAATTCTGCTTCAAGAATCAGCTCTGGTCAGGCTCGTAGCCGATAGCAATCAATCCTGCTGTTTGCTGAGCTCCCTCTCCTGAAGCTGCATACACACACAGCAGCCAGCACTCCAGCCACCACAGCATGTCTTCCCAGGCGTCAAAACTTACTCGCAAGCTAAGAAAGAGATTTTGCAAAATGGAACCACATGGTGTAATGAACAGAGCCGCCTTGTCCATAGGATGAAGTGGGGTGACTGCCTCAGGCCCCATGCTTTTGGGGGCCTGGCTGCAGACTCCCAGCCTGCTGAGCCCCGCTTCTCCACAGCAGTGCTTCTCGTGACTTAACCGAGAGCTGTCTTGAAGTTGTTATAACTTGCACCACTGGCTAGACAGACTTGAAATCTTGGGAGCCCCAAGGTGACTGAAAACCTGCTTTCTCCCTTCTCTGTACTTGGTATCTCAGCTCAAAAATGATAACATTATAGCCTGGTGTGAAGAACTATTATTTTTACATTTTTGACAAGTTATTTAGTAGTGGTAACCCCTGAAATGAACACTGTGGTTAGCACTCCAGCTGTCACGCCAACTGTAAAAATCTTTCACGATTTTGTGTTTCGCTCCTTCCCTATGTGTGTTTAAATAATACATTAAAATATAAATAAATACAAGCCGCCTTCTCCCTCAGCTTCCGCCCCTCCTTTACTAGTAATGCCAAAGATCAAGCATAGATCCCAGTAAGTGTGCTCACACTGACTAGCCAATGTTCTCTCTAGTTTTTTAACATCCTGTGTGGAATAAATTTTCTTATGTGCACTGAGACATGGTGGATGTGCACCACCAGTAGAAACACAGGCTGCCGGTGGTGGGTACGGTAGACACTCTGTTAATCAGCTGGGTGGCATTTGACTCTCTTCTGGGTGGGTGCCCAAGCACTCAGCTTACAGAAAGCGCTGCTCCTAGCTGGAAGTAGTTTCCATAACAGACAGGGCTCAACGTTTCGTTCAATGGCTCTCAGCATCCCACTCTAACAAATTGTTTCAGCACCCCTGGGATCAGGTTTCAGATCATGCTTCTAACATCAACAAAGATAGTAGCCTTTAAAAGCCCGGGCAATTCATGCCAGAGATCCCTTTCAAAACAAAAGAGCTCCCTCTACAGCTCCAACAAAACTAGCAGGCCAAGCACCATACAAATTCACAAATGAAAAGCAGCAACCCTGCAGATGGAGAGGAAGAGTCGATGCTCTTTGTATTTCCTCCCAGTCAGTTGGCATGATCCTCATGCCACCAGCAAACAGAGGCTTAAACATTGCACAGAGTCTTCCTGGCATTTGCAGAAGAGGTTCCTCTAGCTTCCTTCCTTGAATGCAATTAACAGAAGAAACATACTGCCGTCAGCGGGGGTTTCTCAGGGATTTGTTCTGGTTTTGATTGGCACAGCCCTTCAGCTATGTTCCAGCAGTTCAATTCCCTTGTGCCTCCTCCTGCGTTTGCGTCTCTGGCAAGGGGAAGGCACATCACCTTCCAAGTCCCGTAGTTCTTGACACAGTTGGTCTTCCCTGCCCATTCAGCCCCTGCTTGGACCTCCATGAACATTTACGACTTAGGCACGTCACTGCTCCAGGACGCTGACCTGATAGCTGCCTGATGTATGACTCCACAGCGAGCGGCTTGTTTATGAAAGCTTGCAATAGTGCGCAGAGCAATTACGCACACGCAGACGAGCACACTCTGTGCAGAGCAACAACATTAAAAATAGCACGGGCTGCATCACTGTATTCCTTCTGAATGACCGAATTCAGGTACTCACTGCAGACCCAGTGGGAAGATTCATTCATTATCTTCAAGGGCGCAGGGGCAGGAACTAACCCTTTGATATTTTAGGGACACATGGGGCTGGGTTCTTCATTGTAGCACAGCACCACTCTGGGCCAACATTGGGCAGGACCAGAGCAAGAGAAAGGCGGCTGTAAGCTGTTTGTGCACCTCCAGTATTGTGAGCCTCACTCAAGGCCTGACCCATGCCTGAGAGAGGCCCCTTGGAAGGGGACTCAAGGCTGCTTCATGGCAGGGACTAGCTGCAGATTGGTGCACTTGCTCCCGGCCCCCTTCCCCTGCTAGGGTAGGAGTCTTGGTAACCTAGACAACAAGCGTCAGGGCCGGTCACCAATCCTCCCCATTTCCCTTCCTTTAAAGCTTCTTCCTATGCTCTGTTATAGTCCATGAATTCCTCTCCCAGGGCCAGGCTGTCTCACCAAACCACTCCCCCTCCCCCTGACACACACACACACACACACGTCCCTTACCCAGATGTTCACTTGCCTGCTTAGGCCTCTTTGTAGGCCCTTCCAATTGGTTTCTTCTAACCCTTCTCCAACACCCTCCCAAACCAAAGCTACTGCATCATCCTTAATATCACTGTAGAGAGGGCGTACTGCCTTCCTTGCTCTGTGGCCTCACAGTCCCATCAGCCATTGATACTACCCCACCCAGAATTACCTTCTTTTGAGCTGAAGCCAAGAACAGGACTGACCTGGGTTTGTGCTGTCTTATGGAGCCATTCTGCAGTCCTCATTCCCATGTAGCTTGAAGGATTCCACCACAGAATGAGGCCCAGACTTAGATCAAGGGCTCCACATACCGCCTGTCCAGGTCATGCTGTCAGCGTGACACTTTGGGCCCCACCCACTGGCCAGGACCCACTGTTTGTGTCCCGCCTTGGACGCCACAAACTCTTTGGCTGGGCCCTGCACAAGATTTAGTGGTTAATTCCACTGCTGTAAATTTAATGCAATCCCGCTGTAGTACAGAGTTACTCCTAGTTCACAACTGTGCTTATGAGCAAAATTTGATCTAAAGCACCTCCATCAAACCTCAGTGATAGAGAAGCATGCTTTACGTGTTCCAATCGCTCTCTGAGAACCAGACAACTTCATTCAAATCTGGCTCAGAAGATCTCCCAGAAAAGACTCATACGCAGATGTACCCTGCCTCTCGCTACCTCCTCTGAGTCTCTGTGAAGTCACACACAGGTTTTTCTAGCTTTACAGATTCCAGGTGCAGTTGTCTAGCTTTCTGCTCTTGCACCATCCTTTTAGGAGCAGACAGACTGAAGTTAAGGAGACCTCATGGCTATCTCCATTCTCACAGAACATGATTGCAGTGCAGCGTCACAGAATTATGAGTATTAGGCCACATCTACCTTACCACAGAAGACTGACCTGCTCAGGGTCGATCATCCAGAGTTTGATTTCATGTGTCTAGTATGGACATGTGAAATTGACCTGTCGGGGTTGCAGTCAACCCCTCTACTCTTTGCAAGATGTGAGGAGTAAGGGGGTTGACAGGAGAAACTCTTCCATCAACCTTTCCCCTATAGACAGGAAGGTTAGCTGAGCGCAGAGATGTCGATTTTAGCTACGCAATTGGCATAGCTAGACTTGTCTATCTCCGGTCAACTTTCTTAGCCTAGTGTAGACCTAGATGCAAGGAAGACATCCATTTTCTACTGCAAAATGTTATGCATATGTTGCTATGGAAATAATTAACAACAATAAGCCCTTGTCGCTACCATCTCATGGATGCATATGGAAGCACTAGAAAGCCAACACTTCTGGCAGACAGATCCCATGGATATCAAATAGCTGATATGAATCTGATGACAACAGCCTTTTTATTTTACTATTGCAATAATACTAGCACCAGAAAAAATAACTTTTTCCTCTTGCTTGCCTGCTCTTGAAGAAACCCTGTGCCAGATCTGAGTATTATTTTTGCTGGGCTTTCCAATTTTCCTGAACATATGGAATGCCTATTTGTTATTTATATATTTTGGACATACGATGAATAGGTTAGTGATAGCTATTCAATAGGAAGTTAAAGACATCAGCCACATAATTTCATTTCCAGAGTTGTAGGAAACCACCACAGATGCAAAAAATAGCACATTTCAGTATTTATGAAGTGCCAGTTTTCTATAAAACATGAGAATCTGGTTATCATCACAGCTATTCATTAAAATTCAAACACAGTTACCGACTGTATAACCACCCTTAAAACTAACATTTTGGAAACCTAACACTTACAGGCAAGCTCTCCGTTTCTCTCACCCAAGACTGCAGTTGAAATCCCTGGGTGTTTTAGGATGTGCAATGTGATTTTTGCCCCCAAGAACATGGGCTGAGAACGGCAAGATGTCTCCTGGGGGTTCACTGTAAAGACGTATGTCCATTCACAGCATACAACGCAACACGGCAATGGACTATTGCCATGCAACTCACTGCAGTGGATTACATGGAAAAATCTACGTGCATTAAAAAAGGTTTCAATAATGATGAAAAAGTAAATGTTTCTCTACCATGGGCAATTTTTCAATGAAAAATGTATAACTTATTTTCCTCAGGGCATTAGCTGTGAGAATATGTTAGGCTCTAGGCTGAAGTACAAACAAACAGAATTCTTAATGCAGTGGTTAGGTTTTTCTTCTGTGTGCCAAACTAGAGCACTAATGGTGGAACTCTTGGCCACAAATATCAATTCAGAGATCTTACTGGGATTCTAAAGTCACTGGCACTATGGTGCATGGCTGCCTTGCTGGAGCAGGGCCATGCATCAACCACTATTACAACAGATAGGCATTATAAAAAAAAAAAAAAAAAAAAAGGATGGGGACGGGGGTGGGGGAGGATACCCAGGGTATAAGACACTCACTGATGGAGTTTGAGAAGGAACTTCCCCTGTGAATTGGTAATTCCATAATTATCCACTATCAGAGGGGTTGTCAAGTTAGTCTGTATCTTCAAAAAACAACAAGAAGTCCTGTGGCACCTTTGTCCACAAAAGCTTATGCTCCAAAATATCTGTTAGTCTATAAGGTGCCACAGGACTTCTTGTTGTTTTTATAATTATCCTTGTTTCCTGTTCCTTCTGTTGAAGCATCTGGAAGTGGCCAGAGTTGAAGACAGGGTACAAAATGAACTGGACCATTAGACTGCTCCAGTATGCAAGTTCTCCCTATGGTAGCAACGAACACACAGAATAAAAGCAGATTGCAATAATGTGTTCCCCACTACCATTGTTTTCTCGTATATAAAATTCTCCTTCGCAGGTTGTTTATTGTATAATTACTCTCAGCTCACAAAATCATTCCCACACTACCTTTTTATATGGAGTTCAGCAGAATTTGTGAATCTTGGCTAACTAACCCTTGCATCCCAGCCAAGGTAACAGGTCAGGTAACAGAGGTAGGTAAAGGTAGTTTTAAACTATTTTTGTAGACCCCAGGTTAGGTGAGAACTCCTCGCAGGGATGCTCTATCATGGGCCCAAACTGCATTAGCAGATGACATTGAGCAGGGGTGAAGGAATCACTGGCCTTCCAGCCAGAAAGCAATGTGAGGTAGCTGTAATCCCAGGAGGTACTGAGCCTACGTACTAGGGTGATTTAAGTCTCTGCTCTGCAGCGTTGCCTGAGCGCCAGCTGGCCTTTAGCTCATGTGGTAGCCCACAGGGCTTTAGCCCTTATGGGTGCAGGTTCAATCCCTTGTGCTCACCCCCTCAGTCTATCAGTGATACATAGCAGTAAAGAAAGACATTCTTGAGGGGGGAGCTCACAGCAAACTAGACCTAGGAGCAAGCCAGCTCTCAGACATATGAACACACACACAGCAGTGCCCATGAAACCCAGCCTTCCCACTGCCCTGGAATGTTCTTGGAAGAAGGTGACTGATTCTTTGGTGCGGTCTTCTGCAGGCTGAGCATGCTTGGGGCAAACAGATACCCTACTGCCTTTTTCTCCAAGCCTTTGGAGGCTTCCTGTTGATTCAATTAGGAGGTCTTCTTGCAATATTGAGCCTCATTTCCTGCCTACTCTGCAGTGTGTTCCTGCACTGAGCCAGAAGCAAATGAACAGAAACAAATTCTCAACCAGACAGGGGACATGCTTTCTACCTGCTCCGGCCCATATCTTGGCTGTGCGCGGCACAAAGTAAGCTCTCTCTTGAGCGATGGGGCAATACCTGAATGGTATTTGCTATGTGCTCCTGTATGTACACTAATCTGCTTTGTCCACCTAGATGTGTTCTGACAATCCTGGGAGCTTTTACATTTCAAGGTCACACTAGGATTTAATGCTCAAAGATGATTTCCTATGTGCTTGATCTGCATTTTGGCTATTCTGGGAAGCTTCCTAGCATTCATATATGTGTATTTTGGCAATGCCATTGGCTGGTTTACTACCTGTCCCTTTATGATGTCAGTTAGTAATGTGGGGTATGGGATTGGCATGCTTTAGATTTAACATGTGGATGCGGACATAAAACATTAAAGCGGAGGGAAGGAGATAATTATTTTGGTTTCCTAATGTCAACTGGAGCATCCAAAGTCCTGGGTCAGATGAAGGAGCGGGATGCTTTGTCATTGGACTGGACAATATAACAACTGAAGTTTTGAGACATTTTGCATGGCTGCCTAAATCCACATCCACTTTAAGTACTAAGCAATATTCACAACAATTTGTAGCAGTGAAAAATTTAGCAGTTATTCCCCCAGGATTGTGGATTTTTTTTTTTTTAATAAAATTTCACAGCCCTCGCCTTCATTTCAAGCTTGGATCTATTTTGCAGTTTTTCAGTGAGATTTGGCAGATTGCCACCTGGTCACCACAAGCAATTTTATACCAGCTTTTTACACTAGATAAAAACAGACGAGGACAAAAGTCATCTCTCTCTCTCTCGAGCAAAGCGGCAGCCAACACCAAGCTTACTACAGAGATACCCATTCCAGTTCAGTTATTAGAGTCTAGCAAAGAATTTGAATGAGACTTTCTCCTGCATTTGTTGTCATGGAAAGTGCAAACATAAAGCAAAACCCATCAAATGGTTAAATCTTTCATTTTTAACAGATTAAAATGATTTTTGGACCTGTTTTATCAGCACTACAATTACAGGGAAATTTTTCAAAGGTGCCCAACTCTTATGAGAATTAGTCATCTAGTGCAATTTGGGCCTTTGAAAATCTTCTCTTAAAGTCTTAGGAGGATCATTCCCCTAAATAGGCATAATTACCGGTGACTTGGCACAAATACAGTCATTACAGAAAACTACAGCTGCTTTGCTTTATCTCTCCAGCTTTGTTTCACAGAGAGTCTTCTGTGCTGTTGGAGGCTCTGTACAATTCCCCCAAGATGGTCACAAACCATAAGCAACTTTACCTTCAACCCACCTGATTCTTATTTTCCCTTTCCATAAATCTCAGAAATTACTTTATGATATCTGGGACTTATAACAAAGAGGCCACGTGCCAGCTGGAATACAATAGAAGGAAATGAAATCAAAAATGATTGGGCAAGAGTTGAACAGAAGATTAAATTACTCTTGAGTGCTTTCAATATGAAAGATCTTCACTGGGGAGTGGCAGGAAAGTACGTTTCTTAAGATTGATTCTGGGTGGTGAGGAAATACAGATAAGATGATATTTGTCATCTATTTCTGCTCCAATCTGCTACTCACCGATATATTTAGGAACTTTCTTTGTTCTATTGTTGCATCCCGCTTAAAAATGCTTTTTACTGTTCTTTCTCTGATTGACCAGTGCTGGTGATAATCATAAAACTAGACAGTAGCAGGATGGACAAACCAAGTCTTGATGGAAGCATGGTCTTCTGTAAAGAGTCTGAGCCTGGCAGTGAGTTTGGGCAGGGTATCCTATGCCCTGGCTTTGGACAACCCCAGTTGGGCTGGATTCTTCATCCGGGGGGACCTGCCACCAGCATTATCTTCCATGCCCTTGTGCTGAGTGAGGGTGGAAGAGGGAAGTATGGCCAATTCAAGACTGGTCTCTGCCAGCTGAAGGTGTCCCTGCACGAGGGGATTATCCGCAAGACATTTCCTGTCAACCTAAGTCCACTGTGAGCCATAAGAGCTTGGCAAAGTGGATTTTTCAGACAGAAGAATTTGGCTCCTTACCTATCTGAACCTGAACTTCACCGTCCATGACTGTAGCTTGCTCAGCACATAAACCCAGAGAATGCTGAGTAGTAGGACTGTTGTGAAATAGAATCAGCTCACAGTGACCCAACATTCTGTATCATGTTTTTTTCACTGCATCTGAACTGCCTGGTTTAAGATGGAAATGAAGCAGGGGACTAGCTCTGGAAAAGGAGGTTTTTTTTTCTGTCATAAAAGAAATGGGAAAGGTGCCACCTGTTTCGCAGAAAAGCAGAAGCTTCAGCTTCTGATATTTTCCTGGACGATCAGAAAAGCCCAAAAACACTTTTATGCACTTATTTAAACCTTCTGTAGCCTGTCCCATCACCACTGTAAGCAAAGTGCTGCGATCAAAATGTTGCTTTTGCAGCTGAGTCCTTTAAAGCTGAGGACAGATTCTGACTAGGGCTGGAAGTCGGAACATTCCAAAACCACAATATAAAACTCTGCCCTTTCAGGTTTTGTATGTGACGAAAAAAGTGATTCTAAAAAGTCACAGGGAAAGTATGTCAAAGGCCTTCATGGATCTCCCCTCCATTTTTTCATCGGGGGGTGGGGGGGTTATCCACGAAAGCTCGTGACCTAATGAATTTGTTAGTCTCTAAGATCCCATGGGGCTGCTTGTTATTTGTGAATCTACTAGCTAATATGGCTACTCCCTGAGACTACAGGCCTTCAGTGAGAGGAGCTGTAGTGTGGGGATAACAGGATGGCACACGTTACTTCTTCTGCCAGAAAAGGAACTCGCTAGCTGTGTCCCCTGGGCGCTTGTGCAGCCACTCAAGAGAGATTCCAATGCCACCCAGCTGATTAGAAAAGTGCTCACAGTGAGGTTTGTGTGTCTCCTGGTGCTGCACATTCACACATGTTTTGGTGCACATAAAAATATCCTCCACATGTGGATGGAAAGAAATCCACACACTAGTGGAAATCATTGGAGGGAACATTGCTCTCCAGCTGTATGACTCCTGCATTTGGGACAAGTAAAAGGAATGATGGAGTTGTGTTTAAGTAAGGATAAGAATGCACATGGGTTAGGCAGCTGGTGGTCTATGATCTTGGCTTACCAGGCTAATTTGTACTGTGTTGCTGTCTTCTAATGCCTTTCCTGTTTTTTGTACTTACTTGTTTTCTCTTGCCTTTTACTTCCACTTGCAGCACACATTTTTCAGGGCTGATTCTTTTTTTCTAATGTTAGACCAGTGCCTAGTGCAATGGTATGGGGTCCTAGATCCCTAGAAGCTAGGGTGAGGCAACAAAAACAAACAAACATAACACTCGCTTTTGCAACATCAGCGTGCACCCAATGGGCTGGTAAGGCCCATTTCCTGTCTTAACCAGAATTTCGTCCCCATTTGCTAGAAATCTAAAATAAACTTATTCAGCTCTTTCTTTTAAATCACACAACTAAAATCACAACAGAAAACTGGTGGCCTGATTTAAACATTAATCTAATGGATGGTTTCTATGTTTAAAAAAGATGTTGTCTATGGGCAATGAAATACTTAAGAAATATCTGGACAAAGGTTCAATGATATACATTACGGCAAACAATTTCTGCTGGTTTAGGTATCGCACTTCTGGCATCTCTCATATATCCGTTGCACATATGTTTCTAATTAACAGACTAGGACTCCAGAACTTTTCTCATAATAATCTAATAATCCCCTCTGGTTGACAAATGTGTAGCCTGATCTCAAGAGTTTTAGTCTCTCTAGTTCAGGAAAAGAATCAGCTCTTGATTCCCTGAAGCCAAAATCAGGATGCAATACTTTCAGAGTTCCTAAATTCATGCTTCCATAGTTCCTTCACAGGTCTCACAACTTCAGTCTGTTTATGTCTAGGAATGTCTATTTTTGCAGTTCTTCAGCCTCAAATCCTGCATGCTTTAAACGCTTTGAATTCAAAGAAAGAATTCAGCTGTTCTCGATAGCGACAGATGGCAGAACAAGGAGCAATGGTCTTAAATTGCAGTGGGAGGGTCTAGGTTGGATATTAGAAAAAAAATCATTTCATCAGGAGGGTGGTGAAGCACTGGAATGCACTACCTAGGGAGCTGGTGGAATCTCCATCCCCAGAGGTTTTTAAGTCCCTGCTTGATAAAACCCTGGCTGGGATGATTTAGTTCGTGTTGATCCTGCTTAGGGTAGGGGGCTGGGCTCGATGACCCCCTGAGGTCCATTTCTGCCCTAGGATTCTATGATTCTACCGATTCCTGAGGCTGGTGTAACCTTCTGCAGGTAGAATTAGCAGCAACAGGGGACAAGTTTAATACCTAAGGGTTTCCCTTAACAATATGAAACAGATGGAGGCAGGGGTTACACAAGGGCCTTCAGAAGGGCGAGATGAGGATCAGACAGCTAGCAGAGGAGAAGCGAGTGCACAGAAAGCACACTAAGGACTTGCCAGACACCCACCACATCTGCAAGAGATGCAGCAAAGACTGTCACTCTCTTGTGGGTCTTCATAGTCACAGTAGACGCTGTAAATGAAGTCCTCAATTGAAACTATAAAGGGCGCGATCCATAGTCTATGCAGACTGAAGGATGCCTACTCTATGAAACATAACTGGCTCGAGCAACCACCCAGCAATCTGGGAAATCAAGCACCACACTCAGCACCTTTAAGAGGCAATACCTACCCTCTTGCAAGCACAGGGACTGTGTAGAGCAAAGACAACTCTTTATCACAAGAGTCAAGTGACCCTGAATTCACTTGCAACAACACCACACCCACTATTGACAAGCACATGACCACAAGGAAACACACCACTCAAGAATTCATCAGGCAGAGTCCTTTGCCTCCACTTCCTGCCTTGAGGTGCACAAGTCCAACAAATAAATGTCCCTTTCACAGCCCATCTCCTTCACTGCTGTCCTTAGTCAGTGAAGATCCAGAATTAGGAGGAGTATTCATGTAAGTGGATGTGTTGATGCAAGTCTGGTCTGTTTGAGAATTGTTTTCCACTTCCACATCCCACTAAGTGTCAGGTGAGCTCATTCTGATGCTGCTCACCCAGCTCTAACCTAAACTAGTGGCATTCTCACCAGATTTTAATAAGAAATGGACCTGCTGGTTAGCAGCATACCACACACACTTGACCAGTATGACTACACATAGGTGCTAAACGGATGAGGCTCTTGCTGCACATGTGAGGGGGACACCCAAATGCCACTGGGGGATTTGTGACTCCTTCTATTGTGCTTGGGTGGGCGGAAATTCTTGAGAAGACATTTCTCTGAGATTCCCCCCAGTGGTATTAATCCACATGATTTATTAGACTCTAGTAAGGAATATTAAAGGCCTACAAATTCTCGGAGTTATCTTTAAATGAACGTCTCTTATCTAGAAAGTTTAAGTCCCAATGACTGGAGCCAGATTTTCAAAGGCAGTCATCACCCAGAGCCTACTGAGTGCTGAACACTTCTGACAGGCCAGCCTATTGAGGGGACTAACCTGGAAGATGAGTTCTTTCAAATAACCTAGACCCAGACGTGGGTTTTGAACTCTAGAAGATCAGACCCTCAGCTCTACTGGAAGTCTGGCCCCCTCAGGTCTATCTGCTTGTAAGAGATGGTGAGCTCCAGCGGTTCATTTTGACTTCTCTTGCAGCCCAGGATGTTCAGCACTGCTGAAAACGGGGCCCTGAATAGAAACCACAAGAATTCTCCAGTGGTTGAATCAATTTCCTGATGTGTGTAAGCAAGAAATCTAACCAGCGGGAGGCTCACTCTATTGCAAGGGGTCAGGAGGAATACCATGCAATGGGAAAGGTGGTCAGAAACAAAAGGATTACTGCCTTCAACAACTCATGACCCAACTTTGTTTGTTTGTTTGTTGCTCTACTGATTACTGGACTATCCTTCCCGCAGTTGGCCTTAATGCCACCTACTTGTTCTTAGCTTGAAGCAGTGGATGCAATGTGGTAAAGGAAGTGTTGGTTCAGCCAGGGCTGTGTATCTCATTGGGCCTGTGAGGGATTTAGGGCACATCTACACTTACATGAAGGTGGATTTTCCAGATGTTGGTGTAATGAGGTTCAGGGGTCCCCACACACTGCACCCCATCCACAGGCAGGCATGACTCTCACTCAGCAGGTAGAACAAGAAGTTTATTAGTCAACAAAGGCACAACTCAGCACAGAGGTGTCAGTACAGCCAGAAGAGACAGTCATTCCAACGCATCCTGGGGAGAGGAGCCCCAGGGGTGCCCCTCTGGGGCGTAGCTTCCCCCTTAGCCAGCCTGGCTGCCTTCCAGCTCTCTCTCTCCCCCGCTTCTAACTGCCGCTTCCGATTCAAACCCAGCTCAGCTCTTCCCCGCTCTTTGTTGACGTTGGAGGTGTTACCTGCCAGCTTAGGTTACGGCCCCAGGGGGTCATCCTTAGCCGCTGTGAGCTGCTCTGCCTGTCTCACACACATACCCAGCCTGAGTCTCACATGCACTCCCCTCACTCCATCACAGTTCAGCTTCCAGGGTTTAATTTAGCACTTTTCTCCCATTGGGCTCTCGCAGTGGGGCTGCACTGGAAATTCATAGCTGAAGTTGTGTCTTTTAAGTTTCAGAGAGGTAGCTGAGTTAGCCTGTATCTTCAAAAACAACAAGTCGTCCTGTGGCAGCTTATAGACTAACAGATATTTTGGAGCATAAGCTTTTGTGGGCAAAGACCCACTTTGTCTTAAGTTGAATTTCTTCTGTAGCGTGGACCTGGCCTCACCTACGAACAGCAGCAGTAGGTTGGCCAGTGGATGCACTGAGGCAGAAAAGAAAAACAGATGCAGCAGGGATGGGCAGGTTGGGCTTTTTTTAAACAGGTTTTGAGTGATGGGATCCATTCCAAAAAAAAAAACAAAACACTTGCACTACCTTAACTGCAAAAAAAAATCTCATCTTCCTTTTACCTGAAATGCAGGCTCAGAGCAAATGGTTTCCAAACAATCCAGTATAGCAGCTATTTTGCATCTCATCCAGCTTCCATGCTTGGCTGGTGGCTTTGTTTTGAAATTGCCAAGTTGTTTTGCATTGTGAGGATTTGGGGGCGTTATTTTTCTCTTTTATTAATTCTGGTAACCAAAGTTGAGCTGCAACATAAAACAGTTCACTATGCCTGTGAGGGTCAGGATGCCCTTCATTTGACATAGAAATTAACATTCATTTTCCTTACAACCTGCTATAAAAATAATGAAGTATGGCCATTGCTATTAATCTTCTCAGAATGAACGCTGAGTGATGGAGCCTCTTAAAAAAAGCTAAGGTTATTGTTCCTTAGCTCAGAGGCAGAATTCCAAGACTATGTCCATTATTTTCTATTCAAAGTCAAAAACTTCACCAACATTTTTTTAATGCATGCTGAGATATAAGAACCCAGGATCAAGCTGAGGGTTCCTTCTCTGAGTAGGGGTGTATAGCTGCCATATAAAAGGTGAGATGCTGGGAAACTGAGCACCAGCCCTGCCACTTCAATGTGCTTCTGAACCATAGTTACTTTCCACATAACCCACTTTGGCTGTGTCTACACTAGCCCCAAACTTCGAAATGGCCACGCAAATGGCCATTTCAAAGTTTACTAATGAAGTGCTGAAATGCATATTCAGTGCTTCATTAGCATGCGGGCGGCCACGGCACTTCGAAATTGACGCGGCTCGTCCCGACGGGGCTCATAAGGGGACTTCAAAGTAGGCGGTGTCCTTTTGAAAAGGAGCCCTGTTGGGACAAGCCGCGCGGCAGCGAGGCGCGTCAATTTCGAAGTGCCGCGGCTGCCCGCATGCTAACAAAGCGCTGAATAGGCATTTCAGCGCTTCATTAGTAAACTTCGAAATGGCCATTTGTGTGGCCATTTTGAAGTGTGGGGCTAGTGTAGACGTAGTCTTTATCATTCTTCTGAGGAGAATAATGGTTTACATGGCCTCAACAATGTCTGTTTTATGCACCACATTGCCAGCTCTATCGACTGTTTGGTGCCTTCATCTACATTTTCAAATGCTCTCCAAAGTAGTTTGCAATAACTAACATCTAGGGGTTTTGCATTTTTGTGCTTTGCAAAAGTTACATTATAAGTCTAGCTTCTGTTCACAGCAAAAGGATAAATCTGTTTTACAATACTTGTCATCCAATAAGTTCTCATGGGGCTTTTGACCTAATGCTATGCTAATTAATGATACCACAGAGAAGAAATGGGGAAAATATGCTCAAAACCATTCCAGTCAGGGAGGAATGTCACTTATAAAAGGTAAATTAAAATATCATTGGAGAGAATATTAGCAACGAAGTTGTACCAGAGCACTAATTCATATTAAATAAACAGAGCATGTATGGCACATATTTAATTTATCTGTTGATACTGGCAAGCATATATTTTTATCTGTTCAAGTGTTCTCCTGGCAGTAATGCAGACACAGCTTAGGTTCAAGCAATTGTCTGCTATAAATGAGATTTGATTCATTAATGACTGAAACTGCAGGGGTATCAAGAATGAAAGATGGTGTTATGTTTCTGTGCAACAGCTCTCGAATTCTCAGAGAACCATGATAAAATACAAACTTACCACATCACCTGCGGATGAACACATTTCACATAACGATCACACCCCAGCTGAACTCTTCTTCCTCATCCTCCCAGGAAACCTGCCTAACACCTTCAAAAGATGTGCCTGAGAGTTTATATTCATCACTTTGCCTGAGACTAAAAGTCATGGATTCAATAAAGACATTTGATTTATGGCTCATGTCAAAAACCTGTAATCTACTAACCTTTTTTGTCCTATGACTGCAGAAGATAACTGCCTTCTTCACCTTAAATGGTCTCCTGCTGTATGGGTGAAGTCATTATGCTTAACAATCTGTTCCACCCGGTATTTAGGTGCGACACTCAGAGTATATTCCCAGATTTGACCAAGACCTCTGTGTGTACAAAAGCTTGTGCCTTTCTCCAATAGAAGTTGCTCCAATAAAAAATATAGTCTCATCCACTTTCTGTCTATAATCCTGGTACCAACATGGCTACAAAACCACTGCCAACAACAAATGAAGAAAGTCAGTTAATCCTGACTAGAATTTTATTCCCTGGATGATTTTTCCCTCATTCTCCCTCACCCACTTACTTCAGGCACAAATGTTGAAGCCTTGCATCTCTCTAGGTTTCCCTCAACTGCACACCATTCATTGGCACAAACCAAGCAGAACGCAACAGAAAAGGAGTGCGAAATGGATTTGAGGGCAACACCAGCCTTGTTGTTTGTGGCAAGCTGTACGACACCTTTATGCAGGAACCATATGCTCTCCCAAGAAGCAGCAAGCTCCAACCATCTGCAGCATCTACTCACTAGAAAGCCTGGAACTCCATGTTGCTCACACAGCCTCACAACCTGAAGCATGCCATGGACTTATAAGTTACTTTTAGGTGATGGTTTTCCACATAGCAATGCCTCCTGGCTCACACCTGATTCCAATGCAGCGTAACTGGTTTTGATTTAATCTTGATTAACTATTTTTTGTCCAGGCATTCCAAGCCCATTCACCGGGATACCCATTTATGGCATACAGTATGAAATAGCTGGATTTTAGTACGGTGCTTTACAGTTACAAGGCTGACACACCATGTACTAGGATTTCACTAGTAACTCTCAGTCTCTGTACGTGTGAATGAGAAGACAGATTCATTCCTGTGGGTACAACAGATACCGTGGGCCACAGGGCAAGGGGGAGGGCTCCATGCGCCTGGAAGGGGTGGAGCTGAGGGCAGCAGAGGAGGGGCTGAGGTCAGAAGGGGCGGGACTGAGGTCGGAAGGGGCGGGGCTGAGGGCAGCTGGCCCTTAGTACTGCCCAGACCGCAGCACACTCCCCCTCCCCCACCTCTCAGAGATGCGGGGAGTGGCAGTCTGACAGCAATTCAAAGGGCAGTGGCCAGGAGCTCTGGGCCCCTTTGAATGGCTGGGCTCTGGAGCAATTGTCCACTTTTGCCATTAGATCCTGTTCTAAAAATAGTTACGTACATATTCCAGTGGTGCTGGCCTTCACAGGGACCCTGTTTACTAAGTAATCCCTTCTCAGCAGCCCTGACAAAATAACAAGGTTTGGTGTTTTGGAGCTGGTTTACACACTTCTAAATTCCCAAGTTTGAGGAACCTTGCCCTAAATTTCAAGTTTTGACATGACCTCCTGCTGCCTCTCTTCACCATCATTTCAGGGAAGGTCAAATGAAGATATAAAATCTACCCAAGACAATCCTGTAACCACCACTGCTTATTAGACTAGTGGCCAGAGACAGCGTGGAGATTAATTGGGCCTCAGAGTGATGACATGGTCCCTGCTCTACTCTCACAGGGCGTTGCCTCTTCCTCAGCACTCTTTGCTCTTTGATTGCTTGACCCACGATCCTTTTGCTGTCATTTGCTTTTTCGTCTTCTTCAAAAACATAACCATGTATCTGTTTTTTCTCCCCACTGCCATAAAAGTTCACACATCCCAATGACAATGGGTCGGGTTGTCTTTCAAGATGCTGTGAAACAACTATAAGGATTGTGCGTACACACAAAAGCCAGTGGAATGGCTGGGTGAAAGCCCAAGCCACTGGATCAAAGACACTTCTGGAGCTCACTCAATCCAAGCGAGCTCCAAACAGATACCAAACAATGGAGAATATAGTCCTTTATCCTGCCACTTAACTATTTGCACTGCTTCAGTCATGGAGTGGATTGTGTGGAGTGCTTCTGGTTTCTGTGAGGACAAGTCTGTTTTACACAGTGCCCCGTCACATAATAACTCTTCTGTTTTACAGATGGCTGACAGTCACATATGACTGTGGATGGGGGGCAGGACTCAGTGACCCCCTACCCTCTGTGACAGCCCCCTCAGCTTGCTGCTTTCCAGTTTCCTAAACTACAGTCTGCCTTGGCCTGCCTTAAATTCAGACCAATCCTTTTCCTGGCCAAGTGTGTCATGGTGCTCACATTTATCTGCACTATTTTCTCTAAAAGAAATTTCCGTTGTTCAACAAACCAAAATGTGCCCATTTTTCTCATATATGCAGTCGTGTGCAGGTTAGAATCCTCTTTCATACTAGACAAAGAACTCATAACAATCAGCTTCTGTCTTCTCCTCTAGTAGGGGCTGCCGCTTCAGCTACACAGCTGCAAGGAAAGACTCAGGTTCCATAGCAAATTCCATTGCCTTGGAAGGTCCAAGCCCAGTCAAAAATCTATAGCCTGATCCATTTCCAGAATATCCGGAAGGTTTCAGTGGTTTCTGGGTAAGCCAGCACCACTTGTCTCCACAGATCCTCCTCCAAAACAGGTGAGGCTTCTTCTTTCCCTCTTCTCCTAGTTCTTAGCTGTTCCCTGGTTAACTCAGATTGATGGCTAGCAGCAAACTACATGTCAAGGGCTTGTATCAGGTTTGGACAACTCAGTCTCTTTTCTGACAATAGGTTCTGCAGCAGCATCGGAGCTAGGCCACTCAAGCCAGCTACTGGAAACTGCCGTTTCTGTCCAAGCTGGAATCAACCAAGCTTGCCAGGAAGTTCATCCCTCAAAGACAATGGCTTTGGCATTATTTGACCTGGGACAGCCTAACCTCTCCCTCTGGTCCTCAATAGGTTACAAAACGAGTGGAAACCAGTTACAAATGTCTGACACTCCCCAAGTCCTCTGGGTGGCCCAATTCTTCCCCCAGGCTGCTGCCTTCCACTGTGAACCATAAACTTCCTTCTGGAACTGAATTTTCAGCTCCTTAAAAGCTCGGTATAAGCTCATCTGTTACCAGTTTCAAGTTGCCTAAAACTTCTCAGTCTCTACTGCTTTGTGGAAAAATGTCTGGTCTATAGCAGTCAATTGTAGGTCATCAAATCATTCCAGCCTGGGTGTGCTGCTGATGGGCTTCCCAAGCTGTCTTTGTAGTTGTTGCTCCAGCTCATCTCTGCCTGCCAGTCATCTCTGAGTCCTTTCTGGGAAAACCACCAGCTCTTTTTCAAGCACCTTTCTTCACCCTTGTTTTGAAGTCTACAGTTCCTGTGTCAGGACTTGCTTTAATTTTGAACGTCTGATTTGTGCAAGCACCTCATCCATTTGTTCCATAGTGGTACAACACAAAGAGCAGTTCACACAATCTTTCTCCTCAGAAATGAGGTCCTGTCTCTCACATAGAGTGGTACCCCTTTTGGTCCAAGTGGCTAGCCAGAGTTCTAAGTCCAGTTCACCACAGCAATGGGTGGGGTCTGGTATTGTCTTTCAAAGAGACTTGTTTATTTACAAGGAAATTGCAAACTCTGGCTTCTCTGAATGCAGGAGGAAGCAACAAGAGTACACATTTCTTAGTTTACAGGTCCCAAGTCTCACTGCCAATACCACACTCAAAGCTCTCTCTGGCTTTTGTCTGGACCACACTGTGCAGTCTAGCTACCACTTGATTTTCTTGCATTCTTGCCTCTGCCTCTCATTCTGTTCTGGCTGTCCTCATTTTCTTTATGTCCTGCTGATACACACGACTCAGCAAAAGCTTCCTTCCCACTCATGACCAAAATCCTGGGCAAATACACAATCCCGTTTTGTCTCAGGTTGGGAGGTCCTCCTTTGGACTCTTTAACTTATGTGAATTGAATGGCGCCTTTGCATCCAGTCCCAGTGCAGTTTTAACTCCGTCCATAACATGATTCTATCCAGCTCAGAACAACACCAGTCTTTCAACTTACTCCTCCTTTTTTTTTTTTTTTTAATATACACAGGTGGATTACAAGTTCCTGCTTGCTTTGTTTCCTCTTGATTCATTTAGCCCTTGTTTAGTGCCATTATCTGTGTCTCCATCAGATCTCTCCAGCTAAGCATCAGTGGACTTACCCGGTACTTTCACAGTAGATGAGTTAGTAACAGCCAGAAAGTGAAGGAAACGTCGTTGGCAGCTCTGTCAGGCATCTGTTGTAATAGATGGGCTCTTAATGCCAATGTACTGAATAAACTGCAGTTCTGGTAATTACATGCTGCCTACATGAATTCGCCCTGCAATTTCAGCTGAATCTATTCTGTTTCCTTTCCCTGGTCGGTGTGCAGCATTGCTCTGTGCTGATGAACAGCTGTGTTGCTTCACCTGAGAAATTATGCCATTTCACTGGTCTACGCAACGGGCCCTAGTTAGTGGAACACTTTTGCACTATTCGTACATAAGTTAAGAACAAGATCACAACCTTTACTCTCAGCTGATCCCAAATCTTTGGGTATCATAGGAAATAAAAGAGAAAAGCTTTTATTTTATTTTCCTGTGCCCCTGGCATGAACTAATTTTACCCAGATGTGCAATAAAACATAAAGTATTTCTGATCCAGCCAAAGCCAGAAGAGACTTGAGCATGTTCTAGTCAACTTCTGTGAGCAGGCCCACTGACAGGGCAGGACCAAGGGGGCAACTGCCCCTGGGCCTGGCATTTCAAAAGGGCCCAGAGTTCTGGCCACTGCTGCTTTGGAAGTAGCAGTGGCGGTGGCTGGAGCTCCAGATACCACAGAGCACTGTGCCACGTGCTGATCTCAGGGAGTGTGGTGGGAGGGGCCCAGGGCTGACTTCCCTCAGCTCTGCCCCTTCTGTCCTTGGCCTCTTTCCTTCATGGAGCTCCTTCATGGGTTTGCCACAAACTCAGAGCAGGAGACAGCCTCGTTTTGCCCTGACCTGGCTCTTGATGTGAAGTGACTTGGTACAGGTTTAGGGTGGCCAGGTGGCCATTTTTCAACCAGAATGCCCAGTCAAAAATGGACCTTGGCAGCTCTGGTCAGCACAGATGACTGGGCTGTTAAAAGTCCAGGTGGGCAGTTCTGCAGGGCTAAGGCAGGCAGGACAGTCCTTGTCCTGGCCCCATGCCACAGCCACTGCCACTGCTACTGCCCCAAGCACCAGCTCTGCATTCTCACTGGCCAGCAAGGGGGCAGTGCTTATGGGCCAGAGCAGCACTCAGAACCTCCTGTGTTTTGACCATTCCCTGCCATCTAGGTGCCAGACCTGCTGGGTTCTTCTGGGGCACCCCACAGTGCCAGGACAGGCAGGGCACCTGCCTTGGCCTTGCAACATCACAGACCAGCAGCTGACTGAGGTAAGCCTGCACCCCACACCCTAGCCCCTGCCTCAGCCCCCCGCAAACCCAGACCCTCCTCCTGCATTCAAACCTCTCATCTTGGGCCCCACCTCATGCCCCACCCCAACAACCCAGAGCCCTTCCCACACCCTGACCACCTCATCCCTGGCCCTACCCTACAGCCCTCACCCCCTCCCACACCCCACACAACCAGAGCCCTGCCCTGCATCCTGAACCCCTCATTCTGGCCCCACCCCAGAGCCAGCGCCCACAGTTAGAGCTCTCACCTCTCCTACACCCCCAGCCTACAGAGAGACCAACTCACTGAGGGAGGGGGAAATATAGTGAGCATGGGCCTCAGGAAGCAGGTGTGGCCTCAGGGAAGGGGCAGGGCTAGAGTGTTTGGTTTTGTGCAGTTAGAAAATTGGCATTTCTATATAGACTGCAAAAAAATAGAAAAGATTATATAAAAAAAACTGTTCATGCAGTACATATATTGTGTAATTTATAATCTGAAACAGAGGAATGCTGGTTGAATAGCCACATGTGCATCTCATTTTGAAAAAAGAAGAAAAACCTCCTCAGTCTTATAAAAGAAGCCATAGAAGGAGTATTAGCTACAAATTAGCTGTGTGTGCTGCTGACTGAGAACAGAGAGAGGTTTTGTAAAACAGTAACATGTCTCAGACTAAGAGACTGACCAAATAAAGAAGCTAAATATCTCAGAACTGGGCACAGGACACTCTGAACCAAACAAAGCATTAATATTTTCTTTTTTACCATAAACTACAATATTTGAAGGATATTGCAGATATTAACTGTGAAGTCCACTCTGGCAGGTTTTGAGGGGGAGAGGGGCACTGTTACTGAATTACAAATTCCCAAGCATTGCACCAGAAAGTGTTTTGCAATTTCTTTGTATCATTGATCATTTTACAGCATAAAAGCAATATAGCAGAAAATGAGATGACCCATGCAAACACTCACAATAACTAAAGAGGAGACCTTGGACTAAAGCTACAGAAAGATGACCTTCATATTGCGGTTTTATCCATTATGGTTTTTACAGACAGTTTCTACCACGCATCTTTTTACATGCCGCCCATTCATAAGCAAGCTTACCTATAAGGCTGGGTGATTCACTGTGCAATGTGATAAACCCACCTGCCCCTCCCTTCTCACACAAGGGGTTCTGTGGGCTCTGGTAGAAAAATCAGGCATGATTTTTTTCACATCCTGACTTTCCTATTTTTACCCTAGCTTTTTTATCTCACATCCAACCAGAAGATGGATTTTAGTATGGTGCGCTGAAGAGGCCACTAGAGCTGGTGGAAATGCATTGAATGATCCAGCCCGCTTTCCAAAGGATCAGCTGCACTTTGAGACCCGGCATGTTCATAAATTGGGACATTTTCCAATTTGTCCCAGTTCAAAAATAAAAAACTGTCATTTTCGCCCAGTCATTTCTGCATGCTGTACTGTTTTTTCAAAGGAAAAGGTGATTGGAAGAAAAACAGATGGAAAAAAATGACATTTTTCAGTAAAAATTCTCATAAAAATTTCAGCACTGAGAAACATTGTTCTTTTCTAAAGCGGTGTAATGGATAGGATATTGAAAAACAGCAAACCCTTCAACCCAGTTACTTTTGGAAATTAGTTAACAATGGTACATGTTTCGTTATTGTCACTTCCTCTGTAGGAAGGATGTGCCCAAAACTATTTGAGATTTGCAACCAAAGCCCACGTAGGCAACTCTTATGTGCAGCAATTTAATTCTCAGGCTTAATAGCCTCTAAGCTTGACCATAAAACATGTTCATGCAGCCAAATTCCCTTTGGTCAGAAGCCGTTTTAAGAGGAATCTGGCATTCGTAGACCTTATCTTTTGTTTAAAGTTAGATAAAAGCTAAGAGGAATGTCAGCCCTGCAGTGCAAAATATTGGCTTGCAGCACCCCCTGCTGGATCACATGACCGTGCAAACAAGAGGATATAATGGTTCATGTGCACTAGTGCATGTTGTGTCACAGATTTTAAGGCCAGAAGGGACCATTACATCATATAGGATGATCTCAGTCCATGGAACATCATCCAAGTTACTCTTGTACTGCGACCAATCATTGTGCTTGGCTAAAGCACATCTTCCAGAAGACTTCATGAGACAGAGAATCCTCTTCCCATCGTAGCTTGGTCCCAAAATTAAACACTTTCACTGTTAAAAATGTGACCTAGTTTCTCATATGAATTCAGCTGGCTTTAAGTGCCAACTTTTGGTGTTTGTTATGCCTTTCTCCACCAGATTAAAAAAGCCCATGATAACCCAATAATCACTGCCCATGGCAGCACATGCACATCAAATTCAAATGACCTCTGAATCTTCTTTGACAAAGCTATTCTGTTTATCTCAGTTCTTTCACTGAAAGGCACATTGTCCAGTCCCCACCTTACTCTGATGGATCTTTGATGCATTTGCCCCAATTTTTCGATTTCCTTTCTAAATGCAGACTGCACACAATATTCCTGTATGGGAGGGGAAATCACTTCCACGCTTCTCCCTAGGGCTGGGTTGCATTGGTCCTTTTTGCCACAGCATTACCTAATGGCAACCCCCATCAATGGCAATAAAAAATATTCCAGACAAGTGCAGGCCCATTAGCAGGGCATATGAAGGCACTCCCCACCCATATGTGGTTTCTCTCCCTTCCTTCTTGCTGTGCAGGGGGTGAGAGGAAAACTAACTCTGCACCTCAGAACTAGCTCCATCCAACCACCCTTTCTTTTGATCAAGACCACAGTAGAAGACAAAAATCAGAAGAGCTGAAAGTATGCCCGTCCATGAGAAGAAAATCCAAAAACATCCAGTTCCTTGGTCAGCAACCTGCCTAGAGATCTGGCCCTGGAGTAAAGAAAGGACTACATTTTCCATCATGACTTGTCCACTAGCTACAGGAAAAGAATGGTGACAAGGGGAAAGCTGTGAGATCACGGGGTTAGGATTAGGGCATATTTATAGTCTTAACTGAAGAACTATGAAGATGAAGACAAATATTTTGGAATGTTGTTTTTTACTTATGATATTCCAGCAAGATCCTATTAGGTAATTTCTATAAAACTTTTATTACTGTATACATTTTTAGTATGTTATAACAAAATCATTTTACCAATTTTAATAATCACTGTTTCCACTCATCGCTCATTAACCTCTCTTATGCACATTCATTGCATGACTATTTTGAACTCCTTTATATTTAAAAAAAAAAAAAAAAGAACCTGTGGCCCACATTTATGAAAAAAGCACACACACACACCCTGAAATTCCTGTGCATGGGCCTTAAATGTTTCTCTCTGGAACTGCACAAACATATTTCCTAGCAGAACCAAAATCCCTAACAAAACCTTATATTAACGTGTCATCATTTAAAACATTATATATAGGAAGATATAAGGTGTCTGCTGTTTCCCCATTTTTCACAAAGCAATTCATAACAAAGCTCACAGAATAATGACATATCTTTCCATAACAGGGTGATCACCTCTGCCTTTAAGATGTCAGAAAAAGGGCAAGTATCCCTAGAGGCAAATATGTGAATTTTCACTCCCCATGTAAAGAAGCGTATCTTCTGGTCACAGAAATTACTCACGTGGTGTCCATCAATACGCTGTCTCTAAGATGACTTCCTGCCTTCAGATGAAGCCTCTCTGAGCTCTTCTTCTGGCTCCACCTGACTTTCTGGACAAAAGCAAAGCAGCCTCTACACTGGGGAACATCTTTCAGTCCACTAGTGCCTCAATATCTCATCTTTGAAAGGCTTCAATGAGACAACTGAGAGGAAAACTAACTCTGCAGTTCAGAACTAGCTCCATCCAACCACTCTTTCTTTTGATCAAGACCATGGTAGAAGACCAAAATCAGAAGAACAGAGAGCAAGCCCATCCACGAGAGGAAAATCCAAACATTGAGTTCAAGAAAATCTTAGGCTAAATTGCAAAGGCAAAGCTCATTGCCCAGACATCCTAATAGAATATGTTAATGTGCTCTTCACACATAATGGTAATCCATTTTCAACTTATGAGTCAGCACAACATGATTTCAGTGAATGCACTTCAAAAAATAAACTTCCATGTATCATTTTCTTTAGTGGTACTCTAGTTGAACTGGCTTTATGTTATTGCTACATACGTACACAATTATATTGCATATTCCAAAAAATAGGAGAGTTCAGTCAGTCGCCACACACACAGCTGGATCAATGGCTGAAACTGGCAACTGCTGTGAAGTAAGGCTCACCACTAATCATTGTTATTGCCATGGTAAGCACGTCCCTGCACTAGCTCTTATTACAGGCATACGTTGGAGCGCTGAAAAAATAAAGTAAAATTAAGAATAAAGAATATTTTACTGCAAATTGTTTCAGAGGCCATGAAGAATGGCTCCATCACTTCTTCAATGAGGTGTGCTGCTGCCACCAATTGGCAAAGATTCAGCTGCCCTGCCTAATTATAAACAAGTCAGGAGACCTCATACAAATGAGCAAGATGGAGGTGCAAGGGAGGCCAACTCATTCATACTCTTTTCCTATGGAACACAAGAAGCTCTAACAATGCCTACATCTCAGGTAAGCCAAGTGGAAAAAGACCTCTAAGTAGCTCTCCATGACTTTGCCTTGGGAACTATCATACCCAAAGAGCCAAGTATTGAAAGCAGAGTTTCAGACCACCAAGTTGTGATTAATTCAACTGCTGTTGTTCTGTTTAGTGGACCCTTGGCCAACTTCAGGAGACTTGGAAAACCTTAGCAGTTGATTAACACCTTTGGATTCTTCACCATGTATCCTGAATTTATCCATGGCTACCCAGATGGAATACTATAAAACATAATCCAGCATTGTCGTGTGGTACTAAAAATTCTACTCACTTTTCATTCATGAGTTCAGAGATCTGAACTCTTTTTGACTTTCCTGGGGTTTCCAGCAAATATTGGTCTTGGATTTGGCACTTAGCTAATTTATATTAGAAACAACTTATCTATTATCGACTTACTTGGCCATCCTCAGTGAAGGTGGTTGACGTACAATTTGTGAGATTGAAGAATAAGAGGGTCAACTATCAACCCCTGATAGTTTGATTCCATGCATCCACAGTTGGTGTGCAAAGTCAAACCCTAAAAATATCGACAAATGACAAGATCCTCAACAGAAGTTTTTCTAGAAGGTTTGTGAGTTTACCTCCAATACTTAGACCTACCGCTACAAAAGTTAAAGATACCGTATATTTTTGACCAATATAGCTTCTACCATACGTTATAAGGCTAGTATTCTGACAACAGTATAAAGAAGTGATAGAAAAACTGTTGGGTATTGTGGTATTTTGAAGTGTCATAAGAAGGTTTTGTAACATGCCAGAGGCGGTTTAACTTATTGTCAATTGCCACAATTCACCCAGTCTGATACTGACAATCTTTTGTTGTGCTTTGTTTTGTTGGCTTTTTTTTTTGTGGGGAGGGGAGGAGAAGCATGGGTGTCATCATATTCACAAGCTTTCTAACCTCTGATAAAGTTGACAGCCTTCTAAATTTACTGCTCTGTAATTTAACCACAGAAAACATTTTTACATAAAATCTTCAGTGTAACGAGTGCATTTTAATTAAAAAAAAAACCAGGGAACTAAGATCAGTCTAAACAACTCTGTGATGCTTATTGCATCCGTAAGAATATTTTACGGTTTGTTTGTTTTTTCTGGGGGGGGGGGGGGCTACACTAGAAGATGCTTACTATTTAGCTCTCCACAAGACATCTTTTAAAAAAAAACACACACTTGAACATACTTTCTCATCATATTCTTACAGGGTTGCACTGTGCGACAGCAACGTTAGTAAAGCAGAAAGGAGAGACATTCTATGACAAACAGGGAGACTCCTCTGATCAAACCATATAGAAAGAATATTGTCTAAGTACTACAGCCAATGTCTGATCCACTTATAGCGTATGCCAAGTCCTGTGGATAAGTTTATGCCTGCAGGACTGTAACCTGCCAAAATACGTTTAAATTTTAAGCAGTTGATTTTCCGTTTGGCTGGATAGAATGAAAACTAGCCGTTTAAAATCACCATCTCTGAAACTTTTATCTAGCACACACTGAGTCTTATTAATCCATTGCGATCTAGAACTGCTTTGCCCACCTTTCCTCTAAAAGAATGACCATCACACTGTAATAATTTGGTACGCCCTCAAGACCATTACGCTGATGTGAAAGCTACTGGGCACTGGCAACTCAACATATGTTGAGCTTCACCTCCCAGGCAAATGTTGTGTTCTTTCAAACCCAGTTGCTGTTTGCCTCAGCAAATTTATAATGGCTGGCAATTAGAGGTTCCTAAATAAGAATTTACTGTAGATTAAGATACAATTGCTTGTGAATTTATTCACATACAGATTGATTATAGCAAATCTGTTCGGCAAAGATTAATGACTCATGTATGTAATGTATGCATGGCTAATTATACAGTCAAACAGCCTCTATTAATGTTTCTAATGATTAATTTGTATTCAAATAACATACAAATAATCAACTTGCTCAGGCAACCATTGTAGTGATAACTGATGCGAGGGAGGGGAGAGTGCTCCATTCACAAGGCAATCATCTGGCTTGCAAACACATAAAGATGGACTTGGAGGTGCTAACCTTGCTCCTGGAGGCCTGAAACTGCCAACAAACTCAGTACTAGGGGGTGACAGAAGAGCTGAAGAAAAAAAGAGCTCAAATAACCATAATAAAGGCTGACAAACCAGCAAGCAAATGAAAAGACCAAACATGAGTTCATCTTAAAAGTCTCACAGTTTTGAAGGCCGTCTTCTAGGGTTTCGCACTCTGAATGCCTCAGACTGGTAACATTCCCACAGTGTTGCATGTAATATAAGTAGCGAAGGAGAACAGAATGGAAGGGCAGAATGAGGTGGAGGGAGGTGTTTATTTGGTGGGGTTGCATAATTCATTTAAAATTTGTTGGGGGTGGAAGACTGGGAAAGAACATTTGATACATTTATGGGTTGCAGCCAAGAGTCCAATGGTAAGTGTGAAATAAGGGTGAAGAACTTCAGGCCCCTTTTCAAATTTAGGTTCTTCAGACATGTTTGTGCTGCAAGAGCCTTAGAGCATGTTCACATATGGCCCTCCATCTCAGTGGGCTGCAGCAGTCCCCGGCTCACTGGGGCTCCACGTGAGGCCTGCAGACCCCTGTCTGTCCCCCTCCCTCACATGCTTCTTACACAAAGGGGCACTGAAGCCCTGCAGAGCCTACTTCTCCCAGCACTTTCAGAGCACCACAAATCTGCAGAGTTGTGCTCTGTCCCTGCTCCTCCCACAAGGGCCTTAGAGCAAAAGTTCTCAGACAGGAGTCTGGGGTCGCTTGGAGGGCCACAAGCTGGTTCAAGGGGCTCCACCAATCATGACTGCCATGAGACTCACTTGGACCCAGGGTGGAAAGCTGCAACCCCACTTTGCAAGATTGCAACCTGGGTCCTGAGCCCCCCACTCTCAGCCTGAAGCCAAAGCCTAAGCAACTTAGCTTTATGGTGCTCCTTGAGACAATTGTCTTACTTCCTACCCCTTAACTCCAGCCCTGAATTTCTTACAAAGAAAACAGTTACTGTGGCATGGGTGGGCTGTGAACTTTCTATAGGATGTGCAAGGGAGGGGGTACATAAAAAATTGAGAACCCCTGCCTTAGAGGTTAATGTCCTGTGTGGAATGTGTTCTCTGTGTTTGTGATGAAGTATTCCAGAAACAAAACTAACAATTGTGTGGGAAGAATCCCCATAACCCTCTTTGGCAGCTGTAGCAGTGGTGGGTTTTGAATTTGTACGCAAAATACCACGTCAAAAACGCTCATGGTTGGGATTTCCTCGGGCTCCTGCTGTGCCACAATGGCTCATTATTATTACAATGCTTAATTAGCTCCAGCTGCTTTTCCCCCACCATGCTCAACCCGCTTGAACCAGGAGGCACATTTTTCAAAGGTGTCAATGCCTCTTTGTAGGGATAGAGTATCAGAACAGCAGGAAAGCAGGTGTTCAAGTCCTTAATTGCAGAAAGCAAATCTTTCAGCAGAATGTACATTTCATGTCCTCATCGGAGGTTGGGCTCCATTCCAGTTGGCTCCTTGGATACTAAAGAATTGCTTGGGTTAGAAAGATAGCTTTCAATGCCTCAGCATTCAAGGCCAATGATGCAGTGCAGTTTAACAGGGAAAGGGGCAAGCTGAACCTTAGGGGAGAAATAAGCTTCAACTCTATTCATAGGAAGTTTTCCCGGCAGACAGCACTGATGAGATAGAAGTGGAATGTTGTGGAGGCACATGGCGATTCTTTCAAAACTTCCAATGTTAACCAGCCAGGCTCCTCTCAGACCTCCTACCAGCTAGTCTGTCCACCTCCATCGCTGATGGGCATGGGTTTCACGGCTCCCATGCCTCTTGATGAGTTACCCAGTCTCCCTGGGCTGCACTGCTCCTTTAACAGCTGAAATTCAATGTTGATGTATGCATAGTAATGCACTTTGGAAAATATTATCCCATCTATACGTACCTAAAGAGTAGAGTAACTTAACTCTTATTACTCCAGAAAGATTTTTTGAGTCATTATGGGGAGTTCTCTGAAAACAAGCCCAAACCAAAAAGTCAACAGAAAGTTAGGAACCAGAAGGAAGTAAGACAATAAGAGAATAGATACTCCCACCTTCAGTACTGAATGTATCACCCCTTCTCAAAAAAGCTATATTAGAATTGGAAAAATGCACTTAAAAGGGCAACAAACATTATTAGGGGTATGGAGCAGCTACCCTATAAGGAGACATTAATAAGACTGGGACTTTTCAGCTTGGAAAATAAACAACTAAGAGCGTGGGGGGGAATAGGAAACAGGAGAATAAAATCTTCACTGATGTGAAGAAAATGTGTTATCTAACCCTTTACCTAACACAAGAACCAGGGTCTCCCAATGACATCACTAGGTGGCAGGTTGAAAACAAACGGAAGTATTTCTTCAACAAAGCACAGGCAGCCTGTGGCATAGGCTGCCAAGGGATGCTATCTTGTGAAAACTATACCTGGCTTCGCAAAAAGCTTAAATCAATTCATGGAGTACCTGCCTGTCAATGGCTATCAGCCAAGATGGTCTGGGACACAACTTCATGCTCTGAGTGTCCTCACCCTCTGACTGCCAGAAGCAGGGAGTGTCAGACAGGAAATTGATCACTTGATAATTGCCCTGATCTGGTCATTCCCTTTGAGGCTGCTGTCAGAAGATGGACTGTAGGCCTAGCAATTAAGAACCCCAGTAAAAGATAGGGTCCCACTGAACTAAGGACTGAACCCATTCCCCAAAAACATCTGTGAAAAGCACTTGGCCCAGAGAACTCACAGCATGAAACCCAGACATTTGGTAACACTATACAAACTATATGTTGGGTGTGCGGGTGACAATTGGAGAGGAGAGGCCATGGCAGAGACAAGTACGTATGAATAAATTCATCATTGGTATGGTGTTAGTGGTCACCGGTCTAGCAAATAGGACCTGAACTGAGTGAGAAAAAAACAAGTAGTAAGAAGTAAGCAGAAGGACAGGTCTTCAAGTACAGCCATCTCAAGCGTGGCTCACTTAACTGCTCCTTTCGTTAACTTGCTGTGTTTTTATTGCTGTTAAATGCCATAGTTCAGGGGCTGTCCACCTTTCCAGACAACTGTACCCATTTCCAGAGTCAGATTTGCTTTGTGTAACCCAAGTTCCACGTCACTTAAAAAGTACTTGCTTACAAAATTGGACATGATATAAGTTGTACCTCCATCAGCTGGGACTCTGGTCTGGCTAATGTTCCTGGACCAGAGAACCCCATGGCTGGAAGCCCAGTGGCAGGAGGGCTGTTGTACAGCAGCAGAGGGGCAAACATCCCAGCTGAGGCCGGCATGCGGCAACAGGGCCAGGGCCAGAGCCAAGGCTGCACGCAGCAGCAGCAGGACCTGTCACTTGCAAGCCAGGCCAGGGCTGTGCATGCAGGTAGGCTGGAGGCAGGAAGGCCAGCCAGAGCCAGAAGAAGAGCTGGCAGTGGGAGAAGCAGTGGTCTGGGGACCAGTGGCAGGGCACCTCCCTTGGGTCTGCAAATTCTCTCCTTCAGGACAGGTCAGGTCCCTTGGGTGCCAGGCCAAGGAGAGCCAACCTGTAACACAGATGTGTCACAGTGCACTGGTAGTGAAGAATTGCTTACATTGCCATTCTTACCATATTCCGATACAGTAAATAGTTTGGATTGTAACAACTATACTTACTTTTCAGTGTGACACTTGAGACTGTTTTTCATTTCTGACCCTCATCTGAAGTCCAAGCCCCACTGCCCAGGACTGAAGTATGAACTTAGCTTCTCAGGGCTCTCCCATGACACAGGACCTGAGCAACTCTCCTGCTTGCCTTTCCCTAATGCCAGCCCTGCATTGGTGACCCCACAACTTCCATTGGGGCTGTGACCACAAGGTTGAGAAACATTGATCTAGAGGCATCTCAGAAGAGTAGCTGCGTTAGTCCGTACCTTCACCAAACAAAGCAAGCAGTCCTGTAGCACCTTAACGACTGACAGTTTTACTTATTTGGTAATGAACTTTCTTGGGTAACACCCCTATTGGCAGTCCTCTGTGAATTCCCTGGGGTGTGTGTACCTATGGCTAATGAATACTGCTATGGTTAAAGCATCTCTTTATTCAAACAAGTGATGATCAACAGTAAAGTAAAGTTCTCCAGGATTCTCAGTCAGGATGTCTCCACACTGACTGCACAGCCTCCACTGGAGGTAGAAGTCCACTGACAAGCCCAGTCGCTCCTTCACCTTTCTGCTGTGACTACTCAAAAGAGGTGGTGGCTTTGGTAGAGAAAAGGCTTGTCCATTAGGAACTAGACTCTCCTCGCTGCCTAGTAGCTTTCATTCACAGCCATCCTGGAGTGGATTTTGACCATGGATCCAGAGCTAAAGGTTGTATTTCTGAGCATCAGCCCCCTGAGCTATCCAATCCCATATCTCTGAAGTCAGAGGTTCATCCATTAGGAGTTTATACCTAAAATAATAGACATCTCAATTTAACCCGTGCAGCAAGCAATAGTGAGTCACATTGCTATGCTGTAGATTCGGCCATCGACATCATGGTGAGACTGTCATTCTACTGGACATTCTTTGCTAACTCATAACTGCTAGTTAATAGACGTATGCCTCACCCAAAGCTGCGTCCGGGACACAAGATTATCTGGAATGCAGAAAATTTAGGGCCTGCTTAGCAGACTGGTTTTATTGACTAGCTGGCGGTCCTTCTAGTCTAATCCTCAGTTTGCCACTGATTTACTGTGCCCTCAGGGAAACCACTTAACATTCCCTTTTTGTAAAAGGGAAAGTATAATCATTGTTGGCCTTCCAGGGTTATTGAGCAGGTTAACATTGACCATGCATAGGATACATTGGATATCTTCAGAATATCTTGACATATGGAATGTGCTTTTTGGCTGGGGGGTGAGGAAGGCATCATTTCATTCATCAGCATGTTTGGGTTTTTGTACAGCTACCAAATGTCAGCTCCTTATGCATTGCTATTCCTATTGGAAGTTGTGCTGCATTTACCAAGAGCAAACAGTCCAGTGCAAAGAACAATCAATGCAACCATGTTTGGAGTGAAGAAAAAAAAGGTAAATGAGTTTCAGACGCTGCCGAGCTGGGGTGGAGGGAGGGGAAGCAGGTGGCCCTGCTCAAACATAAATACTAATGATGCTTCTTCAGTGGGTCATTACCAACAATTTAAGTGTGAAGGCCTTGGAAAAAATACTACTTTCTGTTCCAAGAAAGAGGCATGCCCCATGTAGAATCAGAAGCTGCAGTAGCAACACAAACCCAGCTTATAAAGAAAGGCGCTTTTGTCTTTGGGCAATGTTATCATGACACATAAAAAACACAACCACCAAAGTGTGTGACTGTTTGTCCAGCACATTGTAACTGTTGAGCACTACAGGACCATAAGAAAAACACAGCCAGGGAATGTGATTTCCTGGAAGCAGGAATAGCATAGCAGTCTTGTTCAGATATTCCTCATATTCAAGCTGTGGCCATCACACACCTCTCTGGAAGTTGAAGCTGATCCTGCACCAGAGCAGGCAGAGGGTAACATGTGATGGTTGAAGCACAGTACATGTGATATTGCTACCAGTGGAACCGTTTCACAGGATGATTTAAACCAGCAAGGCTGCTGGTTTAAGAGGAAGGTTCTGTAAGGGTAAGCGGCATGAACTACAAAGGGGTAAAATAGCTCTGAAAAGGTCTCCAGAGACACTACAAAGTTGTAGACCTAAGTTTTATCACATTATGTAAAAAGGCATCGACAGCCCCATTCTCAAGGTGGTGTGTTAAGTTATGGGCATTCCAGTCATGAGCCCATTGGGTAGCACAAAGGCCGGTGGTCAGGAGATAATTTGTACTGAGCAGTCTTACAAAATGTGATGCAAAGGGCTTCACAGCATCAGTTTCTATTTTCCAGCCGTAATGCTAACAGACTCAAGCCACTAGCACCAGGGACTGAACCTGCAATCATAGTGTCTAAAGCCCTGTGCTCTACTGCATGAGCTGAAGACCAGCTGGGTCTCAGCCAAGGCTATAGAGCAGAGACTTCACTCATCCTAGTACGAAGCCTCAGTGCCTCTGGATACTACACAGCCATCAGCTATTTTACTAGGACACAGCATTGAAAGAGACACCCCACATCTTCCCCAAAGTGCAAGGAAGTTAGATTTGCCATAACACTAAGAAAAGCATGTCCTTCGGCCCAGCTTTTGCCTGAGAAATTTCAGCTCATGAAATTATTGTGGCCCCTAATCACACACAACATGTGCTTCAAGGGCATAAAGCAAATCGCCAGATTCTCACTCCATCCCCACTCCTGACCCTCCCTCCCAGAGCTGGAATGCTGCGATCAGCTGTTCACTGCATTCCAGCTCCTGGAGGGAGGGAGGAGGAGGAGCAGGGAAGGTGCACAAATCAGGTGATTTGTGTGCTCTTAAAGTTCTGGGTGGGCGGAGGAGGAGCAGGTAAGTGCAGGGTGGAACCCTGTGGGTTGCTGCAGCCCACTGAGCTCATGTGGCCAGCCACTATTTGCAGGATCTATGCCCTGGTATAAGGCAACTTCTCACAAAAAAGCCTTAGGGCGTATCTTCACATGAGCAGTGATCGATCCATCAGGGCTTGATTTATTGTGTCTAATATACAGATTTATGGGATCTAATATAAAAAATAATCATCTGAGGAAGTGGGTTTTACCCACCAAAGCTAACAAACATCTTAGTCTCTAAGGTGTCACAGAACTGCTTGTTATCATTGAATCATTGAATACTAATGAGTTGTCTGATAATTCAAGACACAATATTCCTAGACATATGCTGGTTACTTTTTCTTTACATACATCCTCTTGTAGCATGCCAACAATGCAGGGAAATGGCTTGTCTATCCTATACATACTGTTATACAACACTGGTAATGTTGGATAAACATCTTGGCCATTTAAAAATAGGAATCTACCTTTTATAAATGTAGTGAATGAGGCAAACAAGGGCTGTGCTTCAAGTGACAAATGGTCACCTGCCAGCCACTGTGAGGCACCCAGGTGTGAGTCTGGCAACAGTAACCTCATGCTCATTGGTAGCTTATTGCCAATGGCAATCCTATTTTGCACTGGGGAATGGAAGAGCTGTAGGAAGGTGTTATGCATTGCAGTTGCCATACGGTTACTGCAGTCACTGTGGAAGTAGGATAGAACATTGCAAAGCAGGAGAAAATCTGTATCCTTCTGGGAGGTAATGTGCAATGAAATGTTAAAGGACTTACCCCTTAGGGCCTTTTATACTCTGTGAGTAGTGAAGCTGCCAATGAATGCATTCCTATAAAAAAAAGAGTCTTTACAGGAATCAAAAAATGGAGCCTGAGGCCTCGACCCTGCAGCAAGATTTGCTGGTACTCTGCCAGTGCTGACTTCAGCAGACCACGGCACAGGTCTTGCTGTCAGTTGGCCCTTTTTCAGGTTGGGAGCACAGCATATAGAGAGAAGATTTCAGTTCAAAGGTGCATTTTGGTGTGAGCAAGAAGAAACCTTGCCAACACAAAAGGAATCTGCTCCCATTTGAGTTACGGTACAAGTGCAGTGTGAAACATGCATGTTACCAGTTTAACAAGTTCTCTTTATGGGCACAGACCTCCTCTCGGTGGAATACATTTCTCCCTATAAAACATTGTATACAAATCTCACCAAACTATTTCCAAAGATGTATTTTATAGTTCTTACATTTTCTTGCTTAACAAAGGACACCTACAAAAGGCTCTTTTAGATACACGACCTCAAGGTTTAGAGATCTTTGGCAAGGTGAAATCATGGACTTCACAAGTGATTTTACAGCCTGGGCCCACATCTGGATGGGGTTGTCCTCCAGTGAATGTTCTAATTCACTGAAGGACACAATGACCAGCATGCAATTTTATTGTAAATTCTCTAATGCAAAGCTAGACAGCTGCAGAGAACTCAACAAGAAAAGCAGCACACACCAGATATTTTGGAAGTGCATATTTTTTACAAGTCACAGGTTGACCCAGGTGAATCTCAGCATGGGTAGAGGAACCCACTCACATAAGGGAGCATGCTGGACTGGGGCTCAATCACACACAGCTGTCCAATGAGTAACACAGAAAAATGCAGAGCCAGCATCTCAGTGGAAAAGGAGGTCATGAGAAGGGATATCTTGCCTCTCCCATTACTCACACAGATGAGAGATACTGTAGTTTCCCCTGTCACGGACATAGCGGTCTGAGCTCAAATACAGGTGGTACCTCCTAATAAGCTGAGCACTTGTGTGGCCACCCAGAAGAGATTCAAGTGCCGCCCAGCTGATTAGAGGAGCATCTACAGCCAGCAGCATGTGTTTCTACTGGGGGTACACAGCTGCACATGCATGGGTGTACATAAAATTCATTCCATCCAAGGATGAAAAAAATTAGAGGGAATATTGGTAGGAGGCAGAAGCTACAAAACAAGCTGTCAAAAAACAGCTGACATTTTATGCTTGAATTTTTACATTGATAGACTGAGGTGTTGCCAGTTCTCTTACTGAGCTTGTCACTTGCAGCCAGAGCCTTACCGGAGAGGAAGCCAGTAAAGTCTTAATGGGGGAACTTCAAAAGGTAAAAGCATGTGATCAAAAATAGTAATACTGGGAGGAAAAAATGTAACAAAAATAGTAATGAAATCAAGGTTGGAAACAATGAAAGGGAAATGGCGCTATTGAACTACGCTTGCCTCTACAGGTTTTATTTTAATTATAACCAGGAACTGACATTAATTAATGTTCTGTTAAAAATTTAGTTCCTTTGGAACTGGATGTTCTAGCCACGGAGAAGAAATTGTTCCATTGTGACTAATGTTCATTCTAGATGGAACTGTAGCTAGAACAGGGATATTTGGGTTTCTCCTATGCAATAAATGTTTCTCAATAAAATATAGGGATTAAATATGGGCATGCTACTGATATATACATAAGTTTTAATTATACTTCTGCAGAGAGACGTCATGGTAGGGGAGGGCCTCATAGATAAAATGCTTGCAGGGCTATTTGCTACAGCTTTGGGGGGGAAAAAAACAGCCAATAGCTTCTGGCTGCACTCCCTTCTTGGCATTGTCTAATGCACTGGAGAGGCAGAACAATGTGCACCCCACTCCACCATCAGTGCAAACTGACTAATTCTGAGGATGCTAGCTGAGGCAGCACTAGGCAACACAATCCTTTTGCAACCACCAGCACCTGCAGCCAAGCCATGGT
The DNA here is from genome assembly GCF_033958435.1 of Carettochelys insculpta. Lineage (NCBI taxonomy): Eukaryota > Metazoa > Chordata > Testudines > Carettochelyidae > Carettochelys > Carettochelys insculpta. Next base: position 44,051,452 of record NC_134147.1, on the reverse strand, counting down.
TGCCAACTGGCACTGTACACTGCCCCTTCTCCCCACACTAGAAACAGACACAGAGGTGCCTGCGTTAAAGGCCCAGATCCTTACGGTCACCAAAACCCAATAAATTCCATGTGAATGCACTAGAGTAAGGGGTCTATCAATACAGCCCCATTTGCACAATCTGGCACTTCGACTAGAAACTCCAGCCGGACATTTGATTTGTAGAAGCACCCTGCATATACATGGCACATTACAGATGACACTGATGGTACCCTTTCCCTACAGATGTTGTACATCATATATTTTCATTCCAGTATTGTGGGGGAGTGGGGGGGGGGGTTTAAACCTCATTTTAAGATAGCGGTAAATATAGGTGAAGGAGCAAGGATACAGAAGTGGAAATGCACCCAGCATGTACTGGAAGAATATCAGATGCCCCACAGGAGAAAGGAAACTGACATGAATACAATCAAACAAATGATTATTTTGCTAGCCTGCATGCTGACTTTGACTTGGTTTTTCATGTTAAGTGGATTACTTAAGAGGCTAAGAGTAAGAAAGAGAAGAGGAGGAGGAATAGAGAAAGGAGGTTAGAAAGAGGATATGCAGAAAAAGGTAAATTGGTGCTGTAGCTACATGAGTGAGATATACATTCAGTGGCTCAATGTACTTAACTGTTCTGCTGAACTGGGATGGATTTAGGGACATGCTAAAATGCTCTGCTGAAATTGGCCTAGAACAGGATTCTTTCCAGAATCATCCAAGACAGAAACTGTCCATCAGAATGGAAAAGGACCACATATGAAGTCAATGAAACTCTGATAACTTACAGAAGCTGAGGAACTGGTCCTAAGTAAACTGGTTGCCCTAAGATAATGCAAAGGGAATAAAACACTGTCCAACATAGACTAGAATGAGCAAGTTGGAGGAATCAGATGTCAGCCTGAAGAGATACGATCGGATGAGTGAGACAGGGCAGGTCTACTCTAGACCTGAAAGTCAATCTGAGAGTACAACTCCAGGTATGAAAACTGCATAGCTGGAATTTGCATATCTAAGATGAATTTATCTGGCTGCCCACACAGAGGGGGGTTGAGGGGAGAAATTCTCCCATCAACCATCCTTACCCCTCGCGAGAATGAGAAGTACCAGAGTCGACTGTCGAGCCTTGATGGTTCAAATTAGAACGTTCTCACTAGGCTAACTGAGTTGATCTTCCAGTAAGTACAGCCATGCCCTTGGTTTGCTCTCTCTGCTCGCTGGGTATGTTGAATTGGTGTGAAGAGAGAAGCAGTCTTCCTCTGACTTAATTTAGATCCAACATTAACAAAATCTCTCCCTGGTGAGGGAAGTGTGTGCAGTGGAAAGCCTTATTTTGGTTGGGATTTAGCATTAGGGAGATTTTATTTTTAATACAGTTAATATTTATGTTAGAGAAAGCAAAGGCAAAAAAAAAAATGACCTTGCATCTCCCACAGAAGGTGGCTAGGTTTGTGCTGGCCCTTCCTTCCTGGAGGGGTTCATTCCGCAGTCACTGACTAATTCCCAATAAACTCCGTCTTCTGCGCAAATGAGCTGTGGAGTGAAGTTGTCAGCATTAGGCTTTTGTAAGGGCTTACTGGGCCCAGGCCATGGCTAAGGGTAGACATAACAAGGCCAGAAATCCTGGCCTCTTTTTATGCTAAGAGGAATGAGAAGTATATTTTGGCAGGATGCTGACATTTTAGTGCTGACAGCTCCGCTAAACACACTGAACTAAACTCCCTAGGAAAGCAGAGCAAGCCTTATTTTCAGGCTGTAAGTGGACACAATTAGAAACAAAGGCCTTGTGTGGACTGATTGAACCTTTTGCATTTTACCCTCTGCACCAAGAGTAAGTATTCCTTCAACCCTTGCTGGGGCCCTTATCATATTGGAAATACTTTTGTCTCATAAACCAGTGGAAGCAAAAATAGCCCAGTCTTTGGGTGACATTGGTCGCCCAGTAGGGCCCTACCCAGGTAGTAAGACTGTGCTGGCAGATTGTGAAAAGGCCTCCCTGGGGATTATATCAGCACCTCTTAGTAAGGGAGTGTCGTTACTACAGTTTGCTGTCTGGGGTCTGACTGGATCTTCGCCTGATGTGGCGGATTGTATAGCTCCTTTGGTCAGGCTCTTTCCCTGCCTGCCTTCATCTTCTTCAGCTAAGACGAAGTTTCTTTCTGAACCTGACCATGTTGCCATAGGCCAGACCTTTGCACTTCAGGACAGATTGCTGTGATGCACTCCTCATGGGACTACACCTTTAAGACAACACAGAAACTAAAGTGAGTACAGAATGTGGAAACTGCAGATACTTTTTTTGTACAGCACCTGACGAATGAGTTCTTGGCCTATGATTGAGACTCATAGGCACTACAGCAATGTGAGTAAATGATAATGATTAAACAGTGTACCACAACAGAAGCATGAGACTGTAGGTAATGTTCTCTCCAATCTTTTCCATCCAGGTGCAGAATAATTTTGTTATGTGCATTGAGGCACGTGTGAATGTGCACCACCAGCAGAAACATAAAATCTAGCTGTGGGTGTTCTGCTAATCAGTTGGGCAGCATTTGACTCCCTCACGAGTGGCACCACAAGCACAGAACATACAGGGAACACTGAGAGTAGGGATCCCTTATCTGCATTAATTGTCTGTCGGTTCACGGGAGGGAGGTTACTTGTGACCTAGAGTGAAGCCCAGAAAAGGCTTGCCTACTTGAGGGATCACATCTCTCCTCATTCCACACTGTTGTAGTTGCCATTGGCAGATGCCCCTGAATTGGCATCCCCTTCCCCTCGCTTTAAAACCAAAGAAAGACTACAGCCAGGGCCATAGATCAGTGCAGGGGCAAACCTGAGGCTAGGAGTAGCCAACTCTGTAATCACGTCCAGGCCAGGGTCCATATCAATGGTCAGAGTCTGATTCTGCAGGTAAAGTCAAAATCAAGCTGAGGTCAAGCCAAAAATTCAAGAGCAAGGAGAAGGAATGGTCATGGCAGCTACAGAAGATCCATGCTGTTGCCTGGATGCCCCTTTTGTTTATATATGGCAGGGAACCAATCAGCAGCCATAGGGCTTCTGTCTGTCAAACAGCTGAGGCTGAAATGCCCATGGTCTTTGTCCATGGTGGGTCATGGGATTTGGAGAATGGGTTGGTTTGATGCTAAACGAGTGAAATAGAATCATTTATATCATTAATAATGCCAGTGTTAAATAATTGCAACAAATACAGTACATCATGTTAGATATCAACAGAAAATGATAATCTGCTGACTATGATTATTCTGTTTGTATGCATGCATCAGCTTTGCCTCTGAAGTTACAATATTGATGATATCTCTCTATATCGGATGTGTTTGCTCCTTGGATAACACCACAAGATAATTTTTGTATGTTCTGGCCAGCACCATATAAATGAACTATTCAGGTTGATAGTCCATTAAAGAACACTTCACCCATACAATGGGCCATGGAAGAAGCTTGTCTCCCTATGCTCTTTAACCAAAATAAGCATAATGGCTACTCCTGACTTAAACCATGTGACCTGCTCATGTGACCTGGACTCCATCTTGTGGCTATAAATTTTCTGAAGCATCACCCAAATTGCTGAGCCTTCCTGCGGGGAGGCTAAGCAATAATTACTCCATTCTTCCTGGAGAACATTTGGAGATTCACAGAACACAAGGATGGGAGCTGAGTTGTCCTTCTGGATTACTGAGCAGCCAATATTCAAGGCCAGCCAATGAGCTGATCCCCTGATTCGGCATTCTATAAAGAACCCAACCAGGACTCTAGAACATCACATACTAAGCAATAAAGAAAATTGCACATCTTCCATGTTCACCTGGAGCATATGCTTCCAGAAGCTGCTCCACCTACAGCTAACACTCCTTACACTGATTAGTTTATCTGAGAGAAGAGAGGTGGCTTTGCAATAGCCCTATGTTGGCCAAATCTGGTGAGAATTCATCTACTATAGCAAGAGAAGTCTAGAATGCCTTGATCACTTGAGAGAAATATTTATTCTGCATATGTGCCAAATTCCCCTGTGACAGCAGTTTAAAGTCTTGCTATGTGACAATAGCTACACACTAGCAGACATCCAACATTTTGCCTTGCTCAAGGAACTTTGTGCTAAAGATAAAAACCCTTTCAAAGCACAAGCCCCCTTAACGAATGGGATTTATGACTAACTGTCCCCTAAGTGTAAGTTATCCCATAACCACCTAATGCAGGGATTCCTGTGACTGAGATTAAGCTGATTGAGGGGGTTCTCAATTTAAAAACTGAAGCACCTATTACAATCCATTGTTGCGAACCAGTGTCTGTAGGACAGGACCCCAATGTGGCAATTCCTACATGACAGTGTAAAGAAACTCCATAGGAAGGAGTGACAGCTGGTGGACAAGCTTAGCATTTAACAGAAGGTCAGACTGTTTTGCATGTGACCAAACTAGCTACAGAGGCTAGGAAGCTAACCTTAGACTAGAGCCAAAAAAATCAATCACATATATCTACTTGTTCACCATCGGTAGAAGTTGGCCATGGTCCCTCAGGAAAGTTCAGTTTTAAAATCAGTTTAAACAATAGATGAGCTAAGTTCTGAGGTTCATCCTTTGTAAAGCCCACAGGTGAGAAAAGGCATTAGCCTTCAATACAAATCCCACTGTTTGGATTGCTTTTGTTTCTGGTGAACACTTTCAGAGTGACCGAAGCACTAGTGATAGGCAGCAGGTGAAAGTTTGAACACAGAGCTTCTTAACATTGAATGTGGAGACTTTAAAGGTTTCCTATCCAGAGGATGAAACTGAAGTGATTGCAGATGTTGATATAGCTTCAGACACCAATTGTTATCATAAGTAGCGTTTAATATTAGCTCAAGCTGAAAGGCTACATCAGACAAAGCACAAATCCCAAGACACCATAAAAACTCTTAAAAGCCCCATTTCCAAACTGTGAAGTGAAGTACTTGGAAAGGCCAAGCACAACCTCCAGTAAATTGTTTTATAAATGAGAGAAGTTATTTTGAAAAATTCCTAAAGGCTAACTTTGCCCATTCCCTTTGTGGTTTTGTTAGGGGCTAATTGTGATTACAATGATGCAATGCTATGAAATTTAGCTATGGAAAGATTATATTTTAGCTATTCGTGTTCTGAGGTGAAGTAGCACAGTGGAATGCACTCTCTTGTGATGTTAAAAGGTCGGTATAAGAACCTCCACAGAACAGAAGTGGGGTTGGTGACACTTTTCAAAATTTTCACAAAAAAACAAGTTTTCCATGGATGACAATGACAATCTGATGAACACAGGGATCTCTTTGAGACTGCTGTGTAAACTTTACCAACATTATCTGCGGGCTGGAAGGATTAGATCATCATCAGTAAATGTAGCTCATCTTCTATTTCACCATGCACAAAAACCGACAAACAAATGCAGGCTGAAACACCAAAATCTGGGATTCTCTCGTCCAGAAGCATCCATGGTCCAGCAGAGCAACACATTGTCCAGGACCAGAGAGTCTCGCAGCTGGAGGAGGACGGAACAGCTAGACCAGTGGCCGGAGGCCAGGGCAGGGCAGCCACAAGATGCACTTGTGGCAAGGCAGGGCCAGCAGCGTCCAGGGAGCCCAGACAGCAGTGAGAGAGCCTGGCCCCAGGAGTGGTGGACAAGGCTGGGAAGCCAGCAGCCCAGGCCAGGCAGCAGCACCTGTCATAAGGACTGGGGAAGCCACGGTTGGGGCCGGGCAGTGGGTGGCTGGGGCCAGGAGCCTGCCACTGGGAAGCCATGGCTGGGCTCAGAAAAAGGCAGTGGGGGCTGAACCATGGATGGGGAGCCTGCAGGGGTCATGAAGCTGCAGCTGACAACTGGGAGGGGAGCCCAGGGGCAGGGGCTGGAGACCAGCAGGGGGACATTGCCCTCTCTGGGCCCAGTGAACTCCCTGGTCCAGGACCACTCAGGTCCTGAAAATGCCGGACCTGGGATGTTCAACCTGTATTTCAACCGACAAGGAGTAAAATATGCTGAAAGGCAAAATGAGAAAAATGCTGGTTGAAAACTTAGCACTTGATTTAAGGCTATTTATTCCATATATTTTGACATGTGACCTTGACAGTCTGCATTTTAATGGCTAGAAAGCGTCCTCTTTTCAAATCTCAGTGTCTGGTGCCAATCAATAATTGTCTGTCTGCTCAAAATTCCCATAACTCTGAAAAGGAAAATGGATAAAAATTTAAAATGCTTAAAATAAATCAGTATTATTCATCAATATTCCAAATGAGAACAAAATTGATTTCTGCCAAGCCTAGTTATCAGCATCCATGAGAGCCAGAGATTGTATTCTAAATCCAGTGGGGAGGCTTCCGGCGTTTTGCCAGAAACTACAGCCAATGGCAAGTGATGAATGCACCTCCTGGGACAGGTAAATGCCACCATAGAGGTTCTGCACCAGGGATTTTTTGCACATACCCAGTCAGACTTGCTTACAGGAGTGCAGGGGACAAAGGAAGACTTTTGATAGAAAGGCTGAGATTAAGCTGATTGAGCAGGTTCTTGATTTCAAACCTGGCATAAACCTTTAACCATGAAGGAAAGCCCTTCTGTAAGAATTGTAACACCTACTAACCCCCCTGGGAGAAGACAGGTGACTTCTAATAAACTTAATAGATATTTAGCACCTCTTAATGCTCTGTATGTTGTATCTATGGTGATTCTGAATTTAACTAAATGTCTTTACCTTTATGAAGGTTGTCTAGACATTGATGAACCACTGTGCTTGTTCCTGGATGAGAAGAGCAAAGTTGAAGTTGCTGAGCTAATATCAAACATACTCAACCGTGAATCTCAGGAGGGCTATCACCCTAAATCCTCCATCGGGAGAGAGAGGACACAATGGGACTTTGCCTATAGGAAGATAATGGCTAGATGCCTGATGCCTAAGAGAGACTTTCTTTCAGCCAACCACGAACGGGTCAATGGTAGTTAACCCAAAACAGAAACAGATGTGTTTCGGTGTTTCAACCAGCTTTCCTTAAGCGACTGAGATCATGAACACCTGTCTATTGCATCACTGAATGAAGAAAATAGAAGGCTCTCAGGGACAGACAGATATACAGCATCAGTGCTGTTCTGCGCCCTTTGTATGATCCAAAAGGTTGAGGAAGTTCTGCCCACTACATCCTTTAAAACCACACACACAAGAACAGGGCCATCCCTCAAAATTCTGGTGCCCTACACAGCCCCTGAGAGGAGGTGGGGGGCACTGCAAGAAGGGTGCTGGCCCCTCTAAAAGAGGGCAATTGCACTCAGGGCCATGGGCTAGAGATGTTGTAGTAGGAAGGCCCATAACTTCAGGCATTGTCCTCCCCACCCCCACATTCATCAGAGATGACAGAAAGTCAAACCCAGCCTGCTCTGCTCACCCAGCTCCCATCTGCATCCCTAGAGGAAAGGGACTTGGAGGAAGGGGTGAGTGTAGGCAATATGAGGGTGGAGCAAATTTCATGGGGCCCTACACAGATGCATAGTTTTCCCATTGGAAGGGATGGCCTTGTACCAACAAAACCCAAAGACCTGCAGGTACTTTGATTATTTCTGGATGTGTACAGCTGTTTCCTAGACAACACAGTAGCCAGTGGGTTGATCCTGAAAGAGAAGGGACCACACTTTATATTAAGGGTACACTTCCCCACAGTACATGAAGGTTTAAGAAATGATGAACAGCGGTTAGAAGCATGTTGCAATCATGAGTGAGATGTGTTCACGATGGTCATAGACAATAGAGCAATGAGTGAACTTTTACACCTACAGCTGGTCAAGAAGTTTCTGACAAAACAGAGATATCTATGACATTTTCTCAGATCCAGGGCTGGGGGGAGTGGGAAGAAGAGAAAAAGAGAGCCCTACCCCAGAAGAGTCAATCGTTATGACAATCACCTGGAATGCAGAAGACCTTCATTCATGCCCCTGTTCTGATTCAGAATCCCAGCTTCTAGAGTCAAGCGGTTACATAAGACTCTCAGCTTTTCTGAATAAAACTTTTCTAGCCTTCACAGTTGCAAAGCAAAGCTGGAGAACGTGACCCAAGTACACCACTAACGGCCCAGAAGGCAGGATAAAAAGAACCTCAAACTTTTTATTAGAAAAGTTCATTAATACAAAGCTTTTATAATTTTTTGGTAAGGCCTCACTCCTGATTTCTGAGCTCCTGGGGTTACCTATAAAGGATTTGCTATTATTCTCTGCCCTGAGGGAATGACTTAGAGAAACTCTATGATGGTACTTCTAGAGAGGAGATGATCCAGGGACAGGTCAAATGGCATAGCTTAGAATCCACCTTTTTCCCCATGTTCCACAGGACTCAGTAATTACCAACTTCATTTGTCTCTGGTCCAGAGGATGACGTTAGGCCCCACCAGATAACAAGGTAAAATCAACCTTCCTCACAAATCCCATTATCTCTTTTGATATCCTGCTGGAATATAAATCAACAAGTTCAACAGGGACAGGAGTCCACAGCAGTGTGCCGACTCAATTCACATGAGCTCTAGCCTGCAGAATGAGACTACCTGGATTACCCTGAATTACCCAGACAGAGCAGAAACACTGTCTCTCAGGAGCCCTTATTCTTCAGATCAAAGAAATTTGATGGACAGTTAATTAAAAAAATACACTAGCCAGGCATAGAACAGGAGACTAACCTTTCCAGGAGACAAATCAATTTGCAATTAAAGAACGCCTTGAATTTTCAAACTTCCACACTTCAGCAACAACACAGCCAGTCTTTAAGCAAGAAACTGATTGGTAAGAGGTGCCGCTGCTTTTCTTTTTAAGACTCTGTATCAGGAGCAAAGAAAGGTGACGGTTTAGGCACCATCTGGATGATCTCCAAGATCCATTCCCCAGACACACAGGAGATTGCCTAATAGAAATATCGCTGCTCTCACCTTCCTTCTGAACAATTCTGGAATCACACTAGTGGTGGTGGTATAGGGGAGGGAAGGTGCCAGCCAGTGAACTCTGAATACACTTTGTGGCAGTGTGTTACTGATCTCATAGACTCTAGACTTCAAGGCTAGAAGGAACTATCATGATCATCTAGTCTGAACTCCTGCACCCCAAAGGCCAGAGCATCCTCAGCACCCCTGTAAATAGACCCATAACCTCTGGCTAAACTGCAGTTTACAGATGCCATATTACAGATCTGCCAGGCACTTGTAAATATTGTGAGTGCTGTTAAGAACGCTCTGCGAAAAAGTGGCCTGGAATCACTCTTTTAGGGTTTGTCTTCACTGCTCGCTTGATTGACAGGCAGTGATCGATACAGTGACAATTGATTTATTGTGTCTCGTATAGACACAATAAATCGACTGCTGAGCACTCTCCCATTGATTCCGGTATTCCACCAAAATGAGAAAAGTAAGCAGAGTCGATGGGAGAGCATCAGCAGCCATCTTACTGCTAGGAAGACACCGCAGTAAGCACATCTAAGTATGCTAAGTTCAGCTACATTATACACATAGCTGAAATTGCGTAACTCAGTTTCTTGGCTTGTGGTAGTATCGACAAGGCCTTAGGCTTTCTTTCACTGCCAAACAATTTGACAAGATAATGCTCACGGGTTACTTACCACACTGCAAAGTTCCAGTGGAGTCAAGACATCTGCAGCATGGGTAGGTAGCTAGGCTTGATGAGCTCCATAACCCTGACAGGGTTGAGCTGGCCTATTTACCTTGTGTTAAAATGACAAGGTGCCATGTCTCCAGGGACTGCACATTAGTTAACTCACCGTAAAACACTTACGCACAGACTCTGTGGGTATTTCGGCTCTGGACCACTCATGGAAAAAAATTACTGGGGGTTCAGCACCCCTGGCAGTGCCTCCAACCTGCTGGCAGCCCACCAGTCAAACTTCCCTCAGCCCCTCTCTCCCAGTGCCTGCCACCCACCAGTGTGCAGAGTCTCGGGGAGGAGCAGGGATGGGATGAACTCAGCAGAGGTGGTGGGAGTGGGTGGTGTGAAGGCTGGGCTTTGGGACTAAGAAGGGGGAGGAAGAGACAGGATGGGGCGTGGGGCGGGGCAGAAGTTTGCACCTATGGTAAAAACACACTTTCATTAGCAGTGAAGATACAGCCTTTAAGTGAGAACTTGGCAGCTGTTTATACGCCCCCCTTTCCCAAATACACACACACACACACACACACACACACATTCACTTACTGACACCACTCCTCCCCATTTATGTACCCAACACACAACTAAAAAGTCCCTAACACCGTGGAAGGCCTGCTCCTGCACTGTGCTCTCCTTGGGCATCTGAAGTAGCTACATCCATTACGGAGCTGGAGCTGAGCCCATGAAAGTTAAAAAAACCCTAACAAAGACACAAATTTATATACCTGCACAGACTGTGAAATGGAAGGCCGGCAATCCCCTACAAATTCCTGGAGCTCAGTGTGCTAAAGTTAATATTTCTCTGGTCAGGACTGATTGGTCTTCACTGTATTCTGTGCTTGTATGTACTTGGCAGAATCTGCTCCTAAGCCAAAACAATTGAAGTCTGGTAGCTGTGGAGCCAAGATGCTCCAGGTACACTCATTTCAATACTGAAATGTCTAAACAAACAAACAAAAACCATCACTGGTCCAAGTGTCTGGGAAGTGAGGGAGCCCTTTGTTAAGTTAATTTTGCATGCACAACGAACAAAGCACAGAGAGGTAGCCATGTCAGTCTAGACCTTCACACAACAAAAAAGGAGTCCTGTAGCACTTAAATAAAATAATTTATTAGGTGATTAGCTTTTGTGGGGCAGACCCACTTCTTTTTCTCAGAATTTTCCAGATCTGAAGAAGTGGGTCTGTTCCACGAAAGCTCACAACATAATAAATTATTTTGTTAGTCTTTAAAGTGCTACTGGACTGCTTTTTGTTCTGTGAACCAATAAAGCAGTGGCTCAAATGCCACCAGGTTTGGATTTACAATGGATAATTCCTTCCTCATGAGACATGCAAATTAAATCACTTAACCTCCAGCTGTGCTTACTCATTCTGATGGAAGCGGTAAGCCACCATTTCTCATTGAAGTGGTGCCACAGAAAACATTTTGAACCCAAGCTAACAAGGGACTGTGCCATTGTAGCCACGAGTAACAGCAATGCATTCTTACAGAGGAGGAGTATGCAAAAGAAAGGAGCAATGACTTGTAAGGACAAGAGCCGAAGAGATTAACAAAATTCTTTCTTAGTAAATGGACCAGAAACATGGCAGACCAGCCAGCCAAAACAGTCGCATTCAAAGGTCCCCACAGCAAATACTTCATTAACATCGTGTCATGGGCACGAAAGCAATGCTTATGCAGACACAGTTTCATTGGACTGGTCATGTTATGTGGATGGAAGATACATGGATACCAAAGATGGTCTTTTATGGCCAGCTTGCTCATGGAAAGTGTACTATTGGTGGTCAGTAAAAGCACTATAAATACATCTTAAAGGCCAACACGAAGTCATGTGGCACATCTTCCAGTGATCTGGAAATTCTAACTCAGGGCAGATTGCCCTGATGGTAAACCATTGTCCAGGCTCTCAAATGTTTCAAGAGTCAACATATCCAGGAAAAGTATAGGATCCGAAAAGAATGTGCAGCACTCACAATTAGCAAATTTCTGTGTGAAGTCTGTAACCAGCTCTGCCAACCAAGAATTAGTTTAGTTGCTCACCAGTGGTGTCATGGAAGATGATATCCATCGATCAACAGCTCAGTGCACACAGCCTGTTGGAAGCGAAAGAGTAATGTAGATGGCACACTATTCCTGATGGGTACTGAGCGCTCACAACTCCCATGGCTCGTGGGTGATCAGCTGCTGTTTGGAACAGGACTTTAGCTTAAGCTCTTCAAAGAAGATTAAAGCTATGGCTTCAGGTCAGCATTCCTTTGGGTGATAGACACCCAAACTGGCCTATCCTGGCAATGAGCAGCCACACTGGAAAATCAGTCAAGTGACTGATGCTGCTCTAACAGCTGCGTCATACTGGGATTTCTGGGTATCACCCAGCTATTAGCAATAAACTGAGCCATTCTACCATTCTTTCCTGCTGGTCCTACAGACCCCATGAACTGCACTGTATGTTCTTGAGCACCACCTGCTGGCTCCTTATTTCTCAGCTATTCACAAACTTAGGAGATCCCACTTGTTATCAAACTCTGACTGATATACTAGGGGCAAGATCCTGGACCCACTGAAGACAAAGGAAAAAATTCCTGGTGACTTCTTTAACTCCAGGATTTCATCCTGGTGCTTGATTCCTATCTCATACCCATTGCATTTTGTTATGATTCATAGAAGCACAGGGCTGGAAAAGGGGTGCAGAGAGGAGGGAGGGATGGCTCAGTGGTTTGAGCCTTGGCCTGCTAAACCCAGGGTTGAGAGTCCAATCCTTGAGAGGGCTGCTTAGGGCTCTGAGGCAAATAGGCTAAAAAAGAAACAGTGCATGGTCCTGCCAAGAGGGCAGAGGACTGGACTTGATGACCTTCCAAGGTCCCTTCAAGCTCACTGAGATGTGTATCTCCATAACATTATGATGTCATCAAGTCCAGCCCCCTACCCAAAGCAGGACCAACCCTAACGAAATCATCTGGGCAAGGGCTTTGACTTTATTAGAAATCATTCTGCTTTGCACCAGCATTAGACTAAAATCATACTGCCCAGCTGCCTTAATCACCTGAAGCCAACAAGCAGTTTGGCAGGACGTTAAAATGTTGCTCTGTTTCTATTGCAGCTTCTCCAAGCATACCTGTTTTTTCAAGTGGAGATACATGTTTTTACCAGCCACTGGAATATGTCTGTCCATAGAGCGTGCTGTTCAGTTTGGTGGGCTTTCAGTCTGTCTCTGTAACACATTCAAGACGACTGCTTTTGTTTGGTGAGGTTCTGTCTGGGGTAATAATAAATGTTTGAGCTGTAAATTCAGTGTATGTTGCCAACTGGTCTTTGTTGGCAATTAAATTAAAATTTAAGGTGAGTCTCTAATTAGCATTCTGAAAAACCTGTTATGTGTCATGGTAACAGACCACTATCCTGGGGTCCCGCAGATAATGTTACTGCAATGTCTCATGCTACTAGTGTAATAAGTTGTTCAGTTTGGGAGGCCACGCTTTCCTTTTCTGTTTTGTTGCACTTAAGGCCTTCCTTGTAGGCTGTGCGCTTGTGTGTCCACTCATGAGCAATTCAGATGCTACCCCGCTAATTAACAGAGCACCCACAGCTCGGTTTTTTTGTTTGGTGCACATTCATAAATGCCTTTGTGCACATCAAAAATTTATTCTGCATGAAGATGGAAGAGGTTACAAGGAACATTGCTTAAGACACAGGTTCATGAGAAGGTACAGAAGTTGGAAACCTGGACAATGTGGTTGGGTGAATAATCTAGAGGTGGAGCTGCAAATATTCATTTTAATAACAGAATTGATACCTTTGTGCATTTGCTTGCCATGAATATTCTTGAGATTTTTAAGGTAATATTACAAATCTGATTCTAATCTTAAGCAAAAACAGGAAAAAATCCATGAAAACTAATTCAGAACTGCGGCATGGGAATGCTCATGCTGGAAACATGGATTTTAAGAGTTAGCCTCACTCTGTCAAGGAATTAAAATATGCCACAGGAATCAGTAAACACAGCAACCTGCACAGAACTTGGAGGGAGGCTCATGGATTTGAGCAGGGACACATTTGGAGGTGGTACAAAAACAGTCTGTGTGCCCACATCTTGAACATTAGCTGCAAAGGTCTCTTAAAAAAGTAGTAGCTTAGTTTTACAAGGACGGAGGCATCTCACGTTATAACCCCACACACAGTACATGAACAAACCAAGACATCTCAGATATTCCTTAATAGGCAATAGGTCATTCATAGAAAGGGATTAACCGCAAATAGCACATAAATCTGACACAAATCTGATCTGAACCTCACCAACGTTCGTAAACAAGAAGAGAGGTTATGGCCCCTTAGGGCAGGGCTGTGATTTGGCCTGTATGCCTGTGCAAAGGAATAACCATTTTCGTACTTCTGCATGGGTTACCCAGACCTTAAGTTCAGTCATTGAAGAATAGGAGGGTTGCATGGCACCTCAACTCCTTTATGAAGCACACACATGATTAGGATTCAGGGTAAATGGCTCAGTCCCCCTACTAACTGACCAATGCAGCTGAATCAAATTACCTCCTGGACGCAAGGAGGAAGCAGAAGAGGCATTTTGCCTCAGAACTGTGTCTCCAGTGGATCCCTGGTGCTATTCTTGGGGCACTGCAACACCCACTTTACCCTTTGCCCACAAGTGTGTTGAAAGATGCACTCTCACCCCTCATAAATTTTACTGTGGATTACCACTGAGCTCAACCCATCTTTTTTGAAACCCTCAGGCATTCCTTTCAATAGCATGGTATCTGGGGCAGAGGAGATGCAAATCTCATCAATATTTTAGCTACGCGCTTTGGATTTGTGCGGACTCATTTTGCATTTTTGCTGCACCAACACCAACCTCAAAATAAAGTTATGGGAGAACAATGACCATAAAGTGATGCTTTATTTTTCTGTGCCTTAGCAACAGCGATTCCAGTCGCTCGTTGCCATAACAACTACAGCATGCACATCAAGGTCACTAGGCCCACTTTGCTTCTTGCCTGTAGCTATGTCTCTGATAGCATATATGCTTCATTTTTATTGTAGCTTTCATAAAGGGTGACCTGATAGAAAAGACACTTTTTCATCTCATGTGTAAACAAACATATGCAGATGAATATCTACTGAGCCAAGGGGAACAGACAAGAAGTTTGTGGGAAAGGCTCATTCAGGTTTTTAACACAAAAGTCTCCTATGGAGGTATCTCATTCAAAATATCTGGCATACAAAGAGAAGCCAACTTAGCAGGAAAATCACACAGCTCACTCCAACAGAGACAGAAAAAAGCAGATGAGTTGGGGAAGAGAGATTTAGGATTTCTGTCCCTATGTCTCTCTCGAAGAAAACCCATAAACCTACATGAGTGCTTTGAATTGATAACCAAATTAGCCCAGGATCGACTCCTAAACATCACGTGGGTCAGATTCTCAGCAGGCACGCGGTTCCACTGGAGTCTGTACAGCTATGTTGAGTTACATCAACTGACGATCGGGGCCACTTACCACTAAAGAGATTTAATACCTACTAACTGTTTTTTGCTAAACATCTTCCTGTAGTAAGCAGGAAACGACACTCAATGGAAATCAAGCCATCATTCATTCAGATGACTGAGAGGTAAGGTACCAAACTCTAAAGCAGTCCCATAGAATATGAAGGAAAAACTCTCTTTGATTTCAGTGGGGCTGTGATGGTGTATAAAAAAATGGGTGACCATCTGTAATATTATTGATGCCATTATTAGACCATTGGACAAAGTCTTGTACAAAGTGTATCTTTTAAGGTATCAATGGAAAAGTTACAGTCGGTCAATGGTGAGTAGCCTGGTTAAATCCATGTATCATTGTTTTTTCTGGTGTTATGAATATTGGGGTGGCATTTCTTACAAGGTAGATTCCATCCACTCTCCCCTGTCAATTAGTAATAGATTATTCAAGCTTGAGGGCCATTAATAAGAACCACCTCTCCAAATCGCTCTTCACGAAGACATTTCAGACAAGGAGGAGCAAATGCCCATTCATGTGCTTCATCAAACTATGTAATGTCATGTAAGGTGGCCATGTGACCTCAGACTCCATCTTTGTCAGTTGGTTTCCATACTCAGAGGCTGTGGCTTCATTTGGAAGTGTTAATTTCCATTCACATAGGGATAAAGAGGGATAAAAAGACACCTGAGACTTCTCCATTTTGCCTCATCCTTGTTAGAAATTTTCTGAACTGTGAATTTACAGTTAAAAGGAATATTCTGAACTGTGGACTGAAGACCTTCCATTCTTAAGAAAGTTATCAGAGCCTTGCAAACAAGAAGTCTATTCCATTACTCGTACAAACCTGACCCAAGTTTTTCAGTCTCTTTTGGATGTATATGATCTTTTAACAATTTGTAACTCTCTCCTCTACTTTGGTTAATAACCCTTTAGATTGCTAAGCATTGCCTGAGTGTGCAATAGTTGGGTAAGATTTGAGATGTATATTGAATGGTGGGTAATTGTCTAATCCCTTGAGATTGATGGGTGAATTGTGCTTTCCATAATCTCTCACTGTATTAGACCAATTTGTCTGGGTGGGAATCCAGAGGTGGAATGCCCAAAGGGGATTTTCTTTGACTTCTTGTTAAGCAGTGTGGTACTGCAGAAGATCTTTTGTTACTGGTTTGGAGAATTTAATTTCAAACCACCATCAGTTATGGGGAACATCTGCCTTGAGGGTGGCACTCTCAGGGTAATCCATCGCAGCCACCTAGCCACAAGTGCTTAAAAAATCATTTTAAGGATTTTAGCAGATGAGGTTGGCTCCAGAGTATTTACGTCACATTCTATAGCTCCCAGCACAATACAGAATTTTTGCTACTCAACCATTGTTTTCAGAAGCTCAGTTGTATGCATCTGTTTCACAGATCAACTGAAGTCACTCCTTGAGGAGAGCTAAAACTTCTATGTTACCACAGCAACTTCATCCAACCAGTGAAGAGGAAATAACTATCTTCCTCTCAACCACCTTAAAAAAGGCATTAACACTCCCTTACAATTTCCTAATTACAGCAACTAGTGACTGATAGATTTATTTTTCACCTGTCCATGATATGCCCAAAGGCACCCGAAAAAAGACAAAATGTAATTTTATAGGCTATCCTAATAGATTTGAATGCAGTGATTTATTAATCAAGTTGGACAATGATTTCTTAATTGCAGTAAAAATTGGTCAAAAATACAATTCTAGGGATAAAAAACACCAGAAAAAAAAACTGGAGACAGGAAGGTCAATGAAAATTTCACAACAAAAAACAGCTACACTGAATTTTTTTTATATTCATTGTTTAACAAGCTATAACACTGTTACTGTTCCTTTTACTTTTTGTACTACAGTAGGATTTACAGGCTTCAACTGAGATTAAGGCCCCATTGTGCTAGTGCTAAACCTAGCAATCATAGAATCATAGGTCTGGAAGGGACCGCAGAAGGTCATCTAGTCCAGCTCCCTGCTTCCAGCAGGATCAACCCCCATTAAGTCATCCCAGCCAGGACCTTGTCAAGCCAGGACATAAAAACCTTGAGGGATGGATAATCCACCCCCCACCCACTCTAGTTAATGCACTCCAATGCTTCACCACCCTCCTGGTGAAATAGTTTTTCCTAATGTCTAGCCTCCACCTCTCCCTCTTCAACTTCAGACCATAACCTCTTGTTCTGCCATCTGACACCACTGAGACTGGTTTCTCACCCTCCTCTTTAGAGCTCCCCTTCAGGAAGTTGAAGGCTGCTATTAAATCACCCCTAAGTCTTCTCTTCTGCAAACTAAACAAGCCCAAATCCCTCAGCCTATCCTCATAGGTCTTGTGCTCCAGCCCCTTGATCATTTTTGTTGCCCTCCACTGAACCTGAAGCAGCACATCCACATCTTTTTTATACTGGGGGGCCCAAAATTGGACACAATATTCCAGATGTGGCCTCACCAGTGCCGAATAGAGGGGAACAACCACTTTTCTAGATCAGCTCAAAATGCCTCTCCTAATGCACCCTAAAATGCCATGAGCCTTCTTGGCTATAAGGGCACACAGTTTATTCATATCCAGCATTTAATTCACCATAACCCCTAAGTCCCTTTCCATTGTACTGCTGCTGAGCCAGTCAGTCCCCAGCCTATAACAAATGTTTGGGATTCTTCCACCCCAGGTGCAGGGCACTACACTTTTCCTTGTTGAACCGCATCAGATTTCTTTTGGCCCAGTCTTCCAATTTATCCATGTCACTCTGGATTCTCTCTCTACCCTCCAATGTATCTACCTCTCCCCCTAGTTTTGTGTCATCTGCAAACTTGCTGAGGGTGCAATCCAGTCCCTCATCCAGGTCATTAATAAAGATGTTGAACAACACCAGCCCTAGAACTGAGCCTGGAGGCACTCTGCTTGAAACCGACCACCATCCAGATATTGAGCCATTGACCACTACCTGTTGGGCCTGACCGTCAAGCCAGCTTTCTATCCATCCAAGCCATATTTCCTTAACTTATGGACAAGCATGTTGTGGGAGACCACATCTAAAGCTTTTCTGAAGTCAACGTATATCACATCCGCTGACTTCGCCATGTCCACAGAGCCTGTTACCTCATCATAGAAGCCAATCAGATTGGTCAGCCAGGACTTGCCCCTCGTGAATCCATGTTGGCTACTTTTGATCACTTTCCCCTCTTCCAAGTGCTCCAAAATCGATTCCTTGAGGATCCCCTCCATTATTTTCCCAGGGATTGAGGTAAGGCTGACCTGTCTATAGTTTCCTGGATTGTCCTTCTTTCCTTTTTTAAAGATGGGCACCACGTTCACCTTTTTCCAGTCATCCGGTATCTCCCCCAATCTCCAAGAGTCTACAAAGGAAGAGACAGCCCTGTCCCTAACAGCTTCCAATTAAGACAAATAAGACAGAGCATGGACGAAAGGAAATATTACTGTACTCCAATTTTAGCAGTGGGGGACAAAGAAAAGGAGAGATTTACATGTCTTACCCAAGGTCACCCAGAAGTCTACTGCAGCCTTGGTCATTCACTGGACTACAGCTCAAGAGCTTTAGCCATAGCACAATCGTCCATGTGAATTTTCCTATGTATTTCTGCGCTCTATGCAGGGCTAAATAAACAGATGGCTTTTGGCTGAGGAATGTTGCAACAAAGCACAATACTGAGCGGTGGGGGGGGGAAGCATATCCATTGGAAAGTTAGGGTTCTTTTATAGGTAGAGTTCTTTTACAGGTAGGCACAGAAACATAATTCACTTAGTATCTCAGTCTTAACGATGAAATTTAGGATGCGCTGACCCATTATGTGGACTTGGACATAGTGTACTCTTAAAGGAGCATTGCAATGGTATTGTTAAACACCAACGCTCTGCATTAAAATACAATAAACTCTTTCATATCTGGCAGCACCGAGACTGGGAGGTTGTCGGATATTCAAATATTCTGGATAATAGTGATGTATTTCTAGTAACACATAGCACTAAAGAAAAACAAGATTAGATATTAAGACACAAACAAAAATGTATGCCGAGGACTTATTTATGGAGAACAGTGGTATTGAACACTGTATATTTATACTGTATTTGCTGTATTTATTTGTATTGACTTTCACTATACTGTACATATGGGAGACATAACTAAAAAGTACTTATGGTTAAAGTGCCGGTTATCTGAGAGTTCCACATGATAGAATGCTGGTTAAGACAGCGTTTACTGTACCCAGGTGTTTAGAAAAACGGGGTCAGCAGGAAGAAAGTATGGATTGAGCTACCTAGCATCCTATGTTTGGCAGTAGCACCGCACAGAATGATTGCATCCAGCTGCAATTTCCATGTAAGGGAATACTCAATACAAATAGGGACAGGGTCTCAAATGGCATAAATCTGCAACGCTCTGTTGAACTCCCTGCTATTGTACCAGTTTACAGTTGATGAGGCTCTCATCCGTAACATTTCGGCAGCTATGAAACCAGTAGTTTGGCAGCTAAGTGAGGGACTGGAGTACAACTTAGCTATTTTTCTAGTTGGTAAAGATGTGCTAACCTGACGTTCAGTTTTCCAAAGAAGCTTTCCATGCAGTAGCTAACAAAGTAATTTTAAACAAAACAAAAAAACAAAACCATAAAAAACTGAAGGTCTCTATGCTAATAAATTGCAGCGATTGCATGGTGCTGAGTAGTGCCAGGTGTGAGCACGACAGACAGAACCCACCATACTTTTTTCTAAATGCGCGAGCACTGGGATTTTCAAAAAAGGGACCAAGTTACGGGCCTAAGAGCCACTGCCATGAGTACGTACCATCCTTCAGATTAACACTTATAAGGCTCACAGTGTACCATGTTGGCTTTGGTTGCTACAGTTACCAAAGGGTTAAGACACAGAAGAACTTGCCAAATAGCATCAAAGCCCAAAAGAGAGAGAGACAGAAG
Source organism: Carettochelys insculpta (assembly GCF_033958435.1). NCBI lineage: Eukaryota > Metazoa > Chordata > Testudines > Carettochelyidae > Carettochelys > Carettochelys insculpta. Next base: position 44,031,343 of record NC_134147.1, on the reverse strand, counting down.
GAACAGATGAATTAAATCCAGTTTTATTTTGTACAGAGAGTAGTGTGAAAGCTACCAATTTAGCCTTACGCAGTGCTTCTGCTGTAAAAAAAAAAAATTCCTGCAGCCACTAGCACACCCTGCAGCACTAATAAACCTTTGTTTAGACAACTATTTCAAGCACATTGTTTGCATCACAATGAAAATGTAGTGAAGGCAAAATGAACGTGGTAATGTGACTGATTTGTGGAAGAAACTTTGTTAAGTGGCAGCTATTATAAAATGTTTATAAGCAATTGGATGCCTATTACTGGATGTGAAGTAAAAAGACTGTGTATACTTACTGAAAATAGCAAGGAAAATGTATAAAGTCCCTAGTGATTCTAAATTGCAACTAGTAAATTTATATTTTCACAGCATTAATTGCCTTTGACACACAGGATTTATTGGCCACAAGTCAACAGTGCAATACTGACTTACAGCCACTGAAAATTTGGATCAGCATTCAAGCTGTTATTGAGTGTTTATACTGTGGTAGTGCCCACATGTCATGGTGGCCCCACTGAGCGAGATACTGCATACACAGAAGGAGACAGGCTTTGCCAGAAGAACTTACTGTTTAAAAGAGAAAGGTTGATAAAATCACCCAGTGGTTTGAAGTAGACGAAGACAAAGGCCTTGGCTACACTATCCCCCACTAGCAAGCTACTTCAGCAACGTATAGTGCAGCTGATGTCAACATACATCATATCTTCTGTGCAGTAAGGTCAGCGGGGTTGCTCTCTTGCCAACACCGGCTGCCCTTCTCATCCTGGTGAAGTACTGGTGTCAACGGGAATGTGCTCAGTGATCAATTTGTTATGTCTAAACAGACATGATAAATTGATGGCCAGTGGATCAATTGCTGCAGTGTCGATCTCTATCATAAAGAAGTTAAGCCCAAAGTGAGAAAAATAAAAGGAGGTGGTCAGTTATTAGCACGTCAGGAGCAACGGACATAACTCAAGACCTACCTAGTCCTTTCTCCAAACGCCTGTAAAGAAAGGGGAAAAGAACTGCACAGAGATGTCATGACAGTAACCATTGCATTCAGTGGATCCAGACACATTAATGGCAAGTGGTTCTGTGAGCTGCACTAAGGAACAATTCTTTCCCTTCTGGGTTTTGTTCTAAAAAATTGAATCCTCTTTTGGAGAGAGAAATATGGATCTACATTGAATTAATGAAGCTGGACTATACTTCATACCTCAAGACCTCAGTCACGTCATTTTGATTTTTGCAAGATCTCAGCTCCACAAAGTTCTCTCTGCCCTCTTCAGCTGCTGTGTGTACCCAGGCAAAAGGACAGAGAAACAGCTTAGTTGTGTTTGGTAAATATGTAGTATTCAGTCTCCAGGGTCTTGGAAAATATGAGCAAATTCCAATAGGTGAGAAGATTTAGCTGATTGCAAAAAAACTGCCCTATCCTTCAAGGTGCTCAGTGCACTCTACTCTGCCCCTTGGAGGGTCAGGCAAAAAAGTTTTCACATTTACTTACATAGGTTGAGTTAAGATTACGTAAAGCAATGTTGCATTGCTTCCAGGAACTCTTCTGGCATGTAATGCCTCTTTCATCGCCCTTTAAAAAGCATTAATACCTGCTTAATTCACCGGCTCACATCTGGATGGCTGACAGCATAGAATAGAGGTCAAGAAGAATTGCATAGCTTAATCTTCACTTCAGTGACCAGGAGCTGGCTGTTACCGATCAGGCATACTCATAAGATTATAATGGTAATTTGTAGGCTATTGCTCGAAGCATCACAGTTGAGTCTGTTGTACGGGTGTGAAGCCAGTGGCTGCTTTCCAAACCTTTGATAAATCACTTCATTGCTAACCTAATGAGTTCTTCATGATAAGAAGATTTCTGTAGTGGGCCATTCAACAACCTATTTTCCATTCCAGCGGTCAGGACTGAAAAGGTGGCCCCCCGCAGAACAATTGGGCAGCAAGCTTAAAACTTGAGCATCATTTGAGATTTGAGCCTTGCTGCTCGAGTGTCAGATGTTCTATTTTTCAGAAAAGGCCTGCCAGGCCGCGACTGAATTTATCTTCACATCATTAGCGGCGAAGGTCACTCCTGATTTGAAATAATTGATAAAATTAATTCCGTTGCCTTTCTGGGCAAAAACTGTCAGGTTTTCAATTAATCATGAACTTGGTCATCTTTTGTGAACTCCTTCACCCGCTTTGCTAGAATCTGCACAGTTATTTCACTGGACCGATTTATGTTTCATTTAAAGGGGGAAAATGACAAAAACTGACCCATCAGGATGTTTCAGAGCAATAAGGCAGACTGCTAGCAGACTGCAGTTAATGTACGTACAGGGGCAAATGTCTGGCACTCCTTAAAAGTCTTCTCAGGGTGAAATTCAGCCATCACCTCAACTCTCAAAGTAGGACCTTAACTAGCTCTTTAGTCCAGATTGTGCCTCCCTGGGCTGACACCCTCGGCACTTGAGGGGTCCCAAATGAGGGAATTCGCTGTATCAGGGCAGATCAAGCATCGGGCTTGCCTGAGGGACTGCACCTCCTGGATGCCACCAGCTCCCCACCTCCAGGCTGTTTGGGGGTCTCCTCTTCTGGTGGGGCTCCCAGCCACTGGGGGCTCCTCACCCCCATCTGGCTCCCTTCTGCCGCAGTGCTGCCAAAAGGGATTTCAGGCCCCAGCTAGACTCTTTGCCATGGAGCTGCTGGCTGGAATCCTCAGCCCTGGTTTGGCTCTCTGCTGCCTTGGGGCTGGTGCCGCAGATCTCTGCCTAGGTCAGGTTTCCACCAGAGCTCCCTGTGCTGCCCAGGCACCTGATGGGCTTCCCTGGCCCCAGCCTGGCTCCGCACACTGGCCTCCCCCCAGAGCTTCCTTCCACCAAGGAGCTGTCAGCAGAACTCCCTGCCACCAGTGGGAGCAGCCCAAGTTTCAGACCAGTTCCAGGCCGCCAGGGCTCTCTGGTCCATGCACTTTCTGGTCCAGCAACATACATCCTCCTGCTGGACAAACGAATTTCAATCTCCAATGCATATATAACTCACTGGCCATTGTGCATCATAGGACTCCTTCTGCTCCATTTCCACAGAGGATAAAGTCTGTTGCAAACCCACCAAGAGCACCTTCGTTCTTTGGCTCTTACGGTTTCCAGCTGTTTACTTTCTTAGCTGTCCAGCAATGTGAGACTAACCAAAGAATTCCTCTCTCTCTCTCTCTCTGTCTTTTTAAGTGACACAAAGCAATCACAACATATTGGCACTAGCTGGCAAGGGGATCCATCATCGACCCAAACAAGGCCAACACATAAAACAAAATTATGTCAACTTAGGAAATAATGTCAAAATGACATTCAATAAAAATAAGAACTAGTACATAGCTCTTCTATGGCACTTTAAATCCACAGACCCTAAAGCACTTTTCAAAGGTGGTATCACTAAACCCATTTTACAGAAGGGAAAACTGAGACCAGGCATACATCATGGCATTAAACTGCCATTATTCTCATAAATGCTTTCTCTCCAGAGGTCTTAAATATTGGAGGCCATTTTGTTTCACTGAGCTGCTGAGATCCTCTTGAGGCCACAATACAACAACTAAATCATAGGTATTTGAGAACTTGCTTAATAGAGTTCTACAGCTGGAGACCATTCCTAATGACATGCGCTGCTAATGCAGACTGGTATACTTAGGGACAGAAGTGTGACGGTAGCTGCTGTTGTGTGTGCTCTCTTTGGATGCTGTCCCAGCTCTGCAGAGATAGCTGACGCAATGGATGTCAATTGAAATTCCCAAGAACATCACAGGCTCATTTCAGCGGCAAAGGTACTCGGTCAGGCCGACAAAGCACGCTCCTCCCTTCCCAGATCAACGTCTACAGTTACACTAGCATATGTATGGCCGTGACAATGGACCTGCTCAGTGAGTGGTCAGACTTTCCACCTCTACACTCCAGCCTGGACAAAGACGCCCCCTCTGTGACCCCCTGATGCAGACAGGTTATGTATTCCCCATCTAATGTAGTGAGTTACCACCATTTACCTTGCACCTCGAAGTTTGATCAAAACATCTATATTCATCAGCCTGTGCTTGTCTCGACGAAGGTCAGAATGGCCCTTTTTCATCTTCCAGGAGTGTGTTTATACCAGAAGTGTGCATCGGAGTGTTCTGCTATTACCCTTCTGTGTGTGTTTATATGAATAGTTGGTACTGCGGCCTGCTTGTGTTTTTACAATGCTAGCCCCATTCTTGCCAAGTTCATATATCGGACAGTGAACCTGCAGTGCTTTGCCTGACTTTTGCTACCTTTGCTTTATGTGGTGGGGGCCTTCAGGCGTTAGGCCTCATACCGGGTCTCAAATCTCAGTAGCTGATTTCCATCACTTTTCCAAAACATGACAAAAAGGATAAATTTTGCTTGGGTTTTTTCCACGTTAGCAAGTTCTACAGAGCAGATCTCTTCAGAATCCAATGTTCATCAGGGAATAGCCTATAAAATTAGAGCCTATTGAATCTTTATAGAGTTGCAAAAAATGAAACCTTTGGTGCAAGGCCTTCATATCAACCAAGAGAATACCACTATCCCAAAATGTTCATATGCTACCCTGGTACCTGGCTCCACAGCAAACTACATGCAGTACTATGAATCAGCCAACCAATTATTGGGTTGATTAGGTAGAATGCTACTCTGAAACGTCTCCTTACTGTGAGTAGCCCCACCAGAGACTTGAACCAACAACATGGTTAGAAATTTCACACCATAATCTATGTGCCATGATGCATTTCCACAGCTACTCTTTAAGATGACTAACCGGCCACTGTACATGAAGGAACGAGTGTTTATGACCCATAATTCTCAGGTTTTGTCCTTAGATGCAACCCTGGTGGTCTAGTTGTGGGTCAATGGCAGCCAGACATCTCTTTGATCCTGAATTAGATTGCTGGTGCCAGCCATTGCCTGACTGGCTTGCTCCATCCAGTGCAGGTTTCATTACCTTATCGTGTCTCGTGCTCCTTCAACACTGTCCTTGGAAGTAGATGGGAGTTTTGCTAAAGGTGACCAAGACCCATTGATGAAATGACATTTTTTTCCCTTCTGTTGGTGGTATCCTTTCCTGGACAATTTATTTTTACTGAGATAAGCTGGGCTTTTAATTTGAGCAAAGAACAGAACTGTCTTCAGATTCCCACAATGAAATGAAGAGTCATTGTCAGTAAGACTACGTTATGTACCACAGGAGAACTGATCAGATGCCCGAAGGCCTGGTGTGTCCCCACATGTGCACATTGCATTTCATTTTCATTTCTCTCCCTTTCTCCCAGCCCCCGCTTGAGTCCCCCTCTCTCTTTTCAGTCCTACTCACTGTTACTTTCAGCTTCCAGTCTAATTTTTAACACCTGATCTCCCCCCTCCCCAACTCCTTCTCCCAGTGTGCTCTGTTCCTTCGGCACATGAACCCGGTTACATCAGAGTTGAACTTTCAAACCTATAATGTTCAAGTGGATACAAAATTTGTCACAACAAGCTCACCCCTTGCTAGCTTTTAATGCCAACGGCTTTGCAATGAACATATAGCAGAAGAAGGATGGGGCGTGCTCCTCTGACCAGTTTGCCAATGAACATTTCTAAGGTGAGCCACATCAAATATTTACAGTTCAACCACCACAAGCAATGTCAAGCAGCATTTATGGACCATACACATTTCCAAGCAGATGGGAAAGCCTGAAACCCTTCTTATGAGTCCTAATGTCAACTGGTAATTGCATTTTTATAGCATTAATCACCATTAATCATTGCTTTTCAATTTGTTGGCGTCAAATGTCATGTTCTCCACTGCAAGCTGGCTCGCTCTGCTTCTAGCGAAGCATTAATTAAATGGACAGAATGGAATTTCTTATGTATTTAAGGCACAGAGTAGAGATAAAAATAAAGGCTTCTTCGTTCTCAAGGGTCTAATAATAGCTCAAACCAGTATTCCTATTAGTACTTGTCAAAACTCTAGAAAACGTGAAAGATGCTGCTCTATTCAAGGGTTGAATCACAATATAAACACCATGAAGCAAAGATATACACTCTTCACCTTTACTGCACACAGTGTACAGCATGCAAGTGGAAATAGGCTATTTTAAAATTTAATCAGGCCACATTCTTGAGCTGAATCCCTCATTGCTTCTAGACTTTGGAACTGCATTCTAAGAAGCAATTAACTTAAAAAAATTATCCACAAAAGAAGCTGTTTTAGCAAACTGCAGACATTTCCACAAAGACCTCAGCATGCCAGATAACATAGCCAGAGGTGTAAGAAATTACGCAAAGCCAGGTGTAAAAATCAAAGAGAAATTTAAGGAACTAAGCAGCTGAAGACTAAGAAGCCATCCAGTGATATCTGCACAGTGGAAGGGCTGGGAATGTTATCTGGGGGGATACTGACTTTTTTGCACAAGATGGGGAATCCACGGAGTGCCAGGGAGTTGGAAGACTGCTAAGATAATGCTGCATTTCTCTCTTGCAAAATAAAGCAGGGAGGCAATTGCAGTGAGGTCATTCTGCATTCACAGTGAGGCCTTCGTGCAAATGGCAGTGAAGAGAATCCATCAAAACCACACAACGTCACAGTTTGAAGTCATCACCCCGTCAGGCACAAGGCCATCCCTGGCTCCATCAACTGGTTACTTACATCATTCATCAGAGTGCAGCAGGAGATGTTAGCAACTGCTCCCAGACCAACACTCGGCCTTTTCCTCCCCTGAGCAGCAAGGAGGTTGGCAAGCAGGGAATCCTGGGGGCTGAGGGGACCAAACTGCCCACCCCAAAAAACCAGAGCAGCTTCTTCTCCCACTAGGGCAATGGGGAATCAGGGAAAAAACATTCCTTACTATTCAGTTCCTGGCCTCCTCCAGTGGAGCACCTCCTTTTCTACAGTCCCATGCAAGGCCTCAAAAGCCTCACCCTTGCTGACTGAGCTAACCTTGTTATCCCCCCCTTGCTCTGGCTTATTTATACCTGGCCCTGCAGATTTCCAAGACCAGCATCTGATGAAGTGAGTCTGTGCCCACGAAAGCTCATGCTCAGAACTTTTCTGTTAGTCTATAAGGTGCCACAGGACCCTTTGTTGCTGCTAACGCATACTTTGTTAGAGACAACCTGTGCCCTGGGAAAGCTCACTGCAGGCTGCACCTCCTTCATTCAGCTCCAATGGGACCTGATTGGTTCCAAACAAGGGAATTTGCTGGATGAAGAGAGGCCCCCTGCTCTGGTCACCCAGTCTGTTGCCCCTCCCTGCCTCTGTAAAGCATTGCACTCTACACCTTTAGGGTAGACAGCCTATGTTTTATTGGTCCTACTCAAGCCATGAATTTGGGCAAGACCTCTACCCCTAGTCACAGAATGTTACTGCAACAAGCTCTGCCAGACTTTGACACCACGCGGCCTTCCTAACACTGCCACTTCCTCCCTTCCACTCAGAACTTTCTTTCTAGGAGACAATACAAGGTCGAATCTCTCTAATCTAGAACTCTCTTGTCTGACAAACTCTATAATCCATCATGACTTTAGTTAGCTGGATGACCACTTATCATAAGTGTGACCAAATTTCCCGTGGTCCCATAAAGTTTGTTTCCAGCCACCAGTCCTGGCTCTCAGTGTTCTGTGCTGTTATTTAGCTCTAATTTACCCCTAAATGTCTTCTAAGAGCCCAGTAAGCGGTGGAAGTGTTGATAATGCTGCTGGACAGTATTGACCTTTCATGGTCTCGTAAATTCTCTTGTTCAGTGCCGGTCAGATCCTGAGGGTGCTGGATTAGAGAGGTTCAACCCGTAATATAACTTGAAATGGCTTCTCTTCATCCTCTCCACTTACAGCACAAGAGGAGTTTTGTACAAGTCAACAGACCTGTTGATAAACAGATCGAAGGATGATTAAATACACAGCCAATTCTTCGCTCTATGGTCCTCAAACAGAAATATCTTCCCTGTTCCCTTTGTGTCTGTTTTTCTCTCGCGCTGCAACAGAACCAGAGCAAACAGTGGAAAGTAGCATCTCTGAGAGCAAACATGCCAGTTTTACCCTGAACAGGCACACAAACACCCTCCAGCTTGGGAAAGAAGAACACACAGCTGCTTTAGTAACTAATTCCCAAGCCAGGCAAGACAAAGACAGAGTTAAAAGGCGCAAAATGCCTGAGCAAGCAGAACACGCTCCTATTCTTTGCAAAGGTAAACATGAGAAATCTCACTTTCCAAACTGGCAAGACAGTCATAATATATTACCTGCTAGAACTAGGGTGATTGTATTTGTACTCACCACCTCATCTTAATATGCACTTGGCAGAGCCATATTTCTTTCCAGCTCTCCAAGATAAACAGTCTAATGCTTGATTAAGGATTTCAATTATAACTTTCCTGGAAGTGTCAAACAAGTTGATTCAGTGCCGGCGTAGGTTCAAAGCCCACCACAGAGGTCAGGGCTCCCTGTCACTCTCAAGCATTAATAATGTAAGTGCTTTTAAAAAAGAAGAAACTACAAGAGGGTGACCCCAGGGCAGCATTCCCTGTAAGCTGAGCACTTGTGTGGTGGCCAGGAGATTACTCTTCTAATTAGCAGAGCGATCATAGCCGGAAGCATGTGTTTCCATTGGCGGTGCACATCCACACATGCCTTGGGCATAACAAAATTTATTCTGCAGTTGGATGTTAAAAATTTAGAGGGAACACTGCCTCAGGGTCAATGCCCACTTTGCTGCTCTCATTCGAACTTTGGAGTCTTAGAGAAAGAGGTTTGGCTACTCCTCTGTTGGCTGCATTGTGATTGCATGACCTGCATTTAATTCTTCCCTAAGTAGAATGTCCTGACATACTTGGAATGTTAATGGTGTTATGCTTCTCTAGGAGTCCACACACCCTTCAGCTCCTTGGTCTCTAAACTGTGGCTTCTACTTTGCTCTGCAACGTACTGTTTACTTGGCCATTTCACAAAAACACAGAGTGCCACTCAGGCTGGGAGGAGCGTGGGTGCTCCAGTTCAGCATGGAAGGACACAGGCTGAGCGTGTGGTGGAGATTGCATAGAATCTCCGCTTAGCTCCAAGTAATAATTTGTGTTCTTTACTTGGAAGACTGGTAAGCCCTGGAGAGGTGAAGCTGGCCCCTGCAAGTCCCCTGGAAGCCACAAGAGCCCCATGAAGGAGAATGTTGACTTTCCTTTGGAGGAGGATGTCAACTGGGGACAACAGATGGAAGAACAAGCTGCTGGATATTCCAGTTGTGCGGCAGGAGGTTGCGGGGGCGGGGGGGGGGCGCTAAGGAGCCCTCTACATGACAGTCCATTAAGTTTGGGGGTATATCCCAAAGATTTACCTTGCAAATGGCTCCCCTAAACCTGTGTGCGTGCAGCAGTGGAATTACAACTGTGAACAGCTCCTTTGGTCAAAGGTCTGCCCCACCAGTAGCAGACCTGTGTTCTGTGCCCTCCCTCTAAGGAGGATTCCAGCATAGGGATGCACCATGAAGCCTCCACCCATCTCTGAAAACACACACACACACACACACACACACACTCTCTCTCTCTCCTGCTGGCTGCTTGCATAAAGTGAAAAGGACCGAAGAACCTCAGGCCAAGATGTTGCAGCAATAAAGCCTGGATGTGCCGAAGCCCATCTCTTCCTGTCTTCGCCTGGAGTCTGAGTTGCTGCTATGCTGAGACACCCTGGAGCCCACTTCTTCTGACCCCTATACCCCTCAGAGAAACCTGCTTCACTCCCACCCAACCAGAGATCATCACCCCTGAAAGGAGACCACCCCCAGCAATCTAGGGAAGCCACCCACCTCTAGAACTAAAGGTCATACATCCCCACCCCCACTCCCGACCACCACTGCCCCAAAGCCTTCAAGATGCCATTGGTGCTATTGCGTGGAACAGAGGCAAAACAAGAGACACCAAGAAAAACCTGCAGGTTGTGTCAGGGATTTGTGTGTGGCGGCGGTGGTGGTGGTGGTGGCGTCGGCATCTGGATTCATGTGCAGTGTGGGTAAGATATAAACCGGAGGCTGTTAAATTCTACTCATGGTTTGAGTGAATTGCCAAGATTCATTTTGGGTGTGGGGGTGAATGGGTGTGGAATTCATTTACGAAGGTGGGGGCACGTGATGGGACATGGAATTGATTGGGAGGAAAAGGCGGCAGGTGAGAGACAGAGACTATGGAACAGAGGCGGTGATTTGGGAGAAGCTGGGGAATGGGAACAGAGAACATGTTATCTAACAGACATCACATAGTGCACTGACAGAGGGAACACTTGCAAGTTTGCTGCTCACTACAAACGTAATACAAAGCAAAAGTCATCCACAGCCCTGTAACACAAGATTCTCACCAGCCATGTCTTGTTTTAACCACACAGGGAGCTAATGCTCTGGGGGTTGTGGGTGGTACAGCTTCATGGGATTATATGTGCTCATTAACCAGTCAGACAGAGTGTTTCTAACCATCCCTTCTGCTGTTGTTTTAGCTCCTTTCATAGCTGGAGATCCTGGGCTGTTTCGCCACCAGTTTCAGCTCTAACTCAACGCCACTTTCAGAGCTCACCCACAGCATCACAATTACGCTCCCCGGCACGTGCACCGAGACACATTCTTTGTGGGGGCACCTGGCTCTATCAAGGATAGAGCACACAAAGTCCCTGTGCAGTGTGAAATTCCCTACCGTATCTGGAGGCTATCATGAGGCGTGGTTCAGGCCAACAGACCAGCTGGTGAGAAAAAGAGTTCATCACAACGGCATACATCAGATCATGGATGTTTCAAGTGTTTCCTCTAAGTGAAATATTTTGCTCTTCATAAAGGATAATAGCTTCTGCAGCCTATGAAGCATGACAGATGCATTCTTGCTGTTTTTTTTATTTACGCCACCTCACTGACAGATATACTATCTTCCGTCTACTTCTGCACTCAGCCAAACATTTCTCTCACATGCCTACCCCACTCTCGCCTTGATCAAGGAGTTGGTAAATTGCTGTAACTGTTTTCAGACTAGTACCAGAGAGGTAGCTGTGTTAGTCTGTATCTTCGAGACCAACAAGAAGCCCTGTGGCACCTTTTCGACTAACAGATATTTTGGAGCACAAGCTCTCGTGGGCAAAGACCTGCTTCCAAAATATCTGTCAGTCTATAAGGTGCCACAGGACTTCTTGTTGTTTTCAGACTAGCAATTCATCCAGGGTGACAGTATCGAAACAAACTCTCACGTTGCTCACCACAAGGGAAAAGGACATCAGAAAGTTTTAGGCTGGGTTGAGCCAGCATCTTTGCTAGCCTGGTCCCACCTTCAGGGCCTTCTCCTATTTCACTTTGAGGAATTTGAAAATAGAGGGGACATTCTGATTTTGACAGAAATTTTAAAAGCACCAATGTGAATTCAAGCCCCAGTTCCAGCTGACTTTGTGTTTCTGAAACTCTCTGCCCTGGTCCCTGTCTCCTACTGCTTGGTTAAGGACCATTTAGCAGCATAACTTTATTGCAGTGTCAGTTTTTGGCAATAAAGATTTGAGAGTATCTTAGGACAGAGTGAAGGGCTCTACACTGAAAGGTGCCGAGCAACCTCTCACTGCAGCGCAGCAGCTCATATGCTTAAAATTAAGCACCTGCGTAAGTGCTTTAGAGGATTAGGACCTAGGCATAGCACCTTCCAAACCTGAACCATATTCATGCAGTGCCTTGCATGGTGGCTCCATGACCTTTAGCTTCTACTTTATTACAAACAATAACTATTTATGGAGAGGAATGTACAACCTGATGAGCAGATGTGGTGCAGAACCAGAATGCAAGCAAGCAGCTCTTGCTTAGGGGATTATGGAAAAAGATGTGGCCTGGCAAGAGCTAGAGGATTTCCCACTACCATGCATCCAGGTAGTTCTTTGCTCCTGCCCCACTTGTCTGCACTTTTTAAAAAAAATGTCTGAATAACCAAAAAAATGGGACTGAAAAGTATTGACCAGCACAGGAGTCTTCCTCACAGCCCACAGCGCTTTGTCTCTTCTGACATTAAACCAATGGTTTGTTTCATTTTTCTGGTCTGTAAATACCCTTCAGTCATGACCCGATAGAAGCGCCCTGGAAGCACAACAAGCTGGTGTGCAGTGCTTCAGACCAAGCAGAAATGCTAGGTTTTATTTTGGTAACCAGATATGCTCTTTATTCACTCCAATAGACAGAGATGGGGATATTTAAAGGCCCGACACTCTATTTGCTTGTCGTTTTGCAAAGATATTACTAATTAGCTGCCAGGCAGCCAGCATTCCAGATAACTGACACCATCTTCATCTCTGCATATAAGGAAGCCACGTTCAACCTTCTTAACACATGAACAATGGGAGCTCTTTGTCCAAAGTCCTTGTCAGTTACTAACTTCAGGCTCACAGTTCAGATGTATACATTAAGGATGCCTCTCTACCTCATTAGCAGATTAATGGTTAGATTATTCTCCCTGTTACGTCAATGGAACTCCATTGACTTCAAACAAATCACTCCTGGTTCACCACCGTAAGCAAGAAACTAGAGCCCTTAAATTCCACCAAGAAATCTCTGACGTCTTTGCTGCTGGACGGCAGACCTACAGCCAGCCCCGGACAAATGCCACAGTTATCATACAACTGGGTGGTCTGCCCTAGTTTTAACGCTGCTGAATAAGCAAACAAAATTAGAGAGAAACTGCAGAGACCATTTGGAGGCTTCGCCATCGTCCCTGGTGCTTCTCATCAGCAGGGTCACTGCTTAATATTCAGCATTAGTCATTTCCTGTTACGCTCACTGGGGTGGTTCTAGGAAGGAATTGTGCTCAAGGGAACCACTGATCCCTGTGTGCCCCAGAGAGGAGAGAGATTTGCTGCTGGCTGATTTATACCATTAATACATTGCTCACATCCCCAGGCCAGTGAGAGGGGAGACAGAGCCACAGCTCTGCCAGTTTTTAACCTGCTGGCTCCATCAAGGTTGTAATCAAATGAGTAGCCTATGAAAGGACAGCGAGTCCTGACTGTGTTGGGGAGAGAGGGAGGGAGGGACAGCCCCTTTTCCTCTGTGTGTAGCTCTGTCCCATGGTTAGAGCTTTCCAAACTATTTCACATTTTCAAAATTCAGAAAATATTTGTGTACTTCCTGTGTCCTGACCACCTTAGAGAATGGCCAATGTTTTCCACAGCTGTACCTGTCTCTTAGCTCTCACCTTAATCTTAGTGAGAGGACTTCCACTCTGATATTGAAAAAAAAAATTCTAGCACAGCATAACTTTTTATTGCACCATCAGCACATCATTGTCCCTTTAGACTTTGGCCATAAAGATTTGAGAACTTCACCAAACAGCGAGAGTGATTAAGGACTCTACCCTTAAAGGTGCTGCGTAACCTCTCACTGCAGTGCAGCTGCTCATGCGATTAAAATGAAGCACCTGCCTAGGTGCGTTACAGGGTTAGGACCACACCCTCATTTCAACAACTTCAATTCCATTAGCACAGTAAGTTATTTCAGTGCTTTCTCTAGACTGGAAATGCACACCTAATGCCATTATTTTTTTCTCCTTTTCCATTTCCTGTGCTTTCAGGGATGATTTCTTTCATTTGCGCCAGAACACACGTTTTCTGAGAAAGGAGATTCTAGTGCCATTAGAGATGCTTGTTAAGTCTGTCCGAGACCTTAATTTGAATGTTCTACGGGGAAACTTTGCTTTCCATGACTGGAAATGGTCTAATCAACAAAGTCTGCTGAGTGCTATACACAGGAGACTTCCCTAAAGTAGTATATTTTAAGGCACCACAATGACAGCCTGTGAATCGAAAGATGGGCCTGAGCAGTTAAGTTGTGGAATGTAGTGACAGGATGAGAGACGTACTGTTGAGTAGTGGAACATAATGACAGGCTGAAAGATGTGACAGATGCTCAAAAGGGAACTGCCGAGAGTATCTCCCCTCTTCTGACTCTTGGTTCTGGTTAATCCAGTAGAGGCACATATGGGAAACTAAGGAAATGAGGGACTGGGAAAAGTGCATAGCCTGTGATTTAGATGCTGCCAGTATGTCAGTAAGAACCCAACAGTTTTTAAAGAACCTATTCCTTGATGGGACATGTGAATGGACTTGACAGTCTCAATCTAGCCTCTAGTAAAAAGGCATCCACAGCACAAAACCAATGCTATAATAAGAGATGGCATTTGACACGGTCTGTGAAAAGGGCCGCAGGTCGAATAGACATGAGAAATGAGTTACCTTCTCACCCCAGGTGGCGCCTCAAGGTCTGGTGGCGTTGGGGAATTTCCACCAATGCTGCCAATGCTTTGGGGATAAATATTACTGTGCAGGTGCTTGTGACATAGCACCTTTCAGCAGTCGCCAAATTCAGACTTAAATGAGCCCCAGAGGCAGGGAAAAGAAAGTCAATGCATTAGTTGTGGAAGTGGCTAAGGGATTAATCAATTCCTTGCATCGAGCTGGCAAGTTTAAGGTAGAGAGCAATCCCGGGTTCAGAAAACATGACGCAAAAGTCATTATAATAAAGCTGAGAGATTTCTGAAGAGAAATATTCCAAAGAAAAACAAGTCATGTATAATTCCGTATAGTGCTGCGACACACCCGGGATCCTGTCTTTCCTTCTGTAGCAGTTCAGTACTCATCCCACAGAGGTCAAGTGGCCCCAGTGGCAGACCAGACACACAGGACACAAACAACAAAGAATAGTGTGCTCTCCTTTTTGAAAGTGTTTCTCAGCATGGGTGTGATTTTTCTTCTGTCATGGCACTAAATAGGAATGAGGCTTCTGAAACACAGGCTGTAAGACTCTTTACTGAATGTGCCGCAATAAAAAAGGCAAACCAGTGAGTGGGTATTCACACATTATACAGACACGCAGCAGTTTATGGCAGAAGGCCAGGAAGTGCAAATTCACAAATCAAAAGGCAGTAACCACCTAGAAGAGACGGGCAGTTCAACAGCACATCAGGCTATACAAGGAAATAAGTTCCCTCTGGTTATTCTAGTTCCCATCCAACAGAACCCATAAGCTTTTAAGTGCAGCCAAAGAAGCTCAGGAAAGACTACAAGACTGGCACATCTTGGGCCTGAAGAATTTAGTAACGGTGTTTAAAAGTTATAACAAGGGTTCGCATCTGGCTCAGTCATTCATATCAGACAGATCAGATGCAGACTCTCAGCTCCAGGCATGCGTACATTTAGCAACTCAAGAGCAGGGCCAAAGACAGGAAAACCACAGAACCCATTAGCCACAACTCCCTGGTTGTGATACTACTTGAACACAGTGAAGATGGAATAGGCAGAGTCTTCTCTACTCTTGCTTGCCTTTTGACTCCAGTTCAGGAATGCACTTAAGCACAGACTTAACTTCCAGGGGCTTTCATGGGCGTTAGTGCTTTGCAAAATAGGAATAACTTCTAAATCAGGGCTTCTCTGCCTAGAGGTTTTCAGTTCCTAGTTATTTCAAACCCATTTTCCTTCTGTCTTCACACAAACAGATGAAATGAACGAGTTAATGAGACTTCCATGCAAATGTTTTCCACAAAATAGGAAATTAGCTTTAGTTTCCAATAATCGAAACACAGGAACTGCCTAGTTCAGCTTTCCTACAATTTGCTAGGGATTACGGGGTTTATTTTGCCACACAATTGTTGACATAACACTGACAAATGCTGCCTCAGATCTCTCAGTATGCTGCCATTGGAGAAACCAGTGGTTCTGAGAGAATGACTCAACATGGCCTGCAATGAAAATGATAAAAACAAAGAATGTGCTGAAATGAAGGAACTGGTGTCAGACCACTTTATCAAAAAAGATAGGAATACGAGATTAAAAAAAAAAAAACACAAGAGGCTAGTAGCAATGGGAGATTAAACACTTGGACAAACTAAAATATACAAAGCAGAAAAAAACCTGTACATAGAAAGCCAACACACTTCCAGGCTAGAAATAAGAGTTGTTTTCTGTGAACCTCATGTACACTCAGTGATAGGGGCCACACAAGTTTGCTGTAAATTCTCTTTAAAAGATCAGACTTCCCCGCAAACTTTGTTATGGTAGATCTCTTCTGAAAGTGAAATGAAAAGAAAGGCAAACAAAGCACAAGGTTTAAACTCAGGAACTGTGTATGGTTATTTCTCAGTTTGCTAAAATTAAGGACCACAGACAAAGTAAGGCAAAATATGAGAATTACACACCTGTAATTTTGAGATGAATCTATCTATGATATGTCATTGAGCAGCACCAGAAAAAAAAATCTACTATTGGCAAGATATATTTGATAACTTGGTAAGTTGGCTAAGGAGAGTCAGGCCAGCAAATGGGATTCCTTTATCAGCACCATTAACTTTTGCAGGAATGCAAGACACTTGAAAGCAAGAAATCAAGGTTAAAACAGATCACACAAAGATTAATCTATAAATGACGCATATGTACAGGGCAAAAATATATGAATGACTGAATATCTTCATGTCAAATTCACTTTCTGGTCTGCTCTTCTTCACTGGAAACCGACTGGTCACAGAGCCTGCTTGTACGTATCAGATGGGTTCATCACCATACATTTTAACTCTCTGCTGGTTGTGGCTATGGTTCCTTTATAAAAACGTCTTTTACGCACCATGTCACATAGGGGCTGAAGAGTATAGTAAGAATATAATGGTTTAGCATTCATTACCTCTCCAATTTTACAGTCCTAGTATCTACAATAGTTGACACTATCACATCATTATCAAATGCTTATGTGTTTCTGAATCATACTGGTTCTCTCATTACACGACCCAAACACGTAACAAATTGGTCATCTGGCCTTCTGTTAATTACCATGGCTGGCTGTCCTCTCCCTGGAAATCCCGTGCCATCATCTTGTTGCTGTGCCTCTTCAATCTCTAGGATTTGCTCCCTTGGTTGCTTTTGCTGAGAAACAAACTGTAGATATTGATGGTTTCCTCCGAAATCTCCTGTTGGCATCAAATCACACATGATGTGGATACTGAATTCTTATCATTCACAACAGCTGGAGTAGTCCATATTTTTCCTTTGTCTAGTTTGACGTAAACATTGTCACTTGGTTTTAAATCCATCAGCTCTCTGAGTGATGTCTGTTGTAAAAGTGTTGCTAAATTCTCGTAGCCTTTTTCATATGTTTGGTCATTCTCCTTTTGTCTAGCTGCTTTGGAAATAAGTTGGAACAGTAGCTCTGAGCTGCCTTCCCATTACAGGAAGTGGTAGACTATACCCAGTAACCACTACTGGTGCTGATGTGTAACTACAAAGAGCAACGAATGGAACTTCCAGATGCAGGATTTTCTGAGTTGTCCATACAGCTCTCACACCCTCTCCATTTACTTATGGCTAATGTGGGCTGCCAGTAATATGATCGAATTTATGATTTTGCGGGTTTGTCAAATTACTCTACATTTTGCTGCATCACCAGCTCAGAATGCTTTTTCTCTGTATAGTTATAGCGAGGGTTAAATCTCTCCTTACACAGACTTTGGAAGCCCAAATGGAAAATCATTAGTTGGCAATCCAGTTTGGAGCCAGACATTGCAGAATGTGATAAACATGACTCTCTACGCTCAAAACAAAAAGACAAAGTCAAAACAAGCAACAAGCCATTCAGCAGGAAAACCTTTAGTTACACTCAATGAGACACAACCTGTCCAGAACTGGCTTTTATAGTCATTAAAGAGCTGCAACATTCAACTGTGATCTCACATCTGCAATCACCAAATGCCTGTAAAGACAAACAGAAGCATTATTAAAATGTCTTTTCAGATGTAGTTACTCTGAAATGTTTTCACTTGCTAACCCAAAAACCAAAATGTGTGATACTTTTACATTTTTCATTTCCAAAAAAAAAAGTTTTCGGCTAATATATTAAAACATCTTACCAAAAACTCAACAGTTTTCCCTAGTTGAGTTTCCGAGTAAAAATAGGTTTTCATAAATTGCTTTTCTCAGGTGTTTAAAGTATGCAAGAAACATAGCCAGAACTCTTTCATAGTCATCTTTGTCATGGTCTTCTATAGAGTTGAGGTTTTTTTTTTTTTGTTGTTTGTTTTTTTTTTTTAAAGATATTGCTTGCTTTTCCAGACCATAAATTATAGAAGACACCTGTAGGTCTTCAAGTTCCTTTGTTGCATTTGTTTGCAATGCAAAATCTTGCAAAATACTTTTTCCAGCTTCTCTGCTGTGAAAGTTTGTCAAAGATGATGTTCTCTGGAGCTTTGAAGAGTTGCAGGTTGATGATACCCTTTTTTGTGCCGTTCCATCTGTCTGCCACCTTTGTTGATGTTTTCTTTCTGATTGTGTTCTTAGTTTGCTTCTGACACCATGGCATGCTCTTCTCTACCAGATATGTGCAATTCCTGGCATTTCCTTGTACAGATACTTACCAGATGTGGTCATCATAAGATCCTTTAAAATGCCCTGGCTGGTAGAGCATTTGTTTAAATAAGGTAATTTGCATATGTTACCTACTGGGATGAACAGAATAATACAGTTCAGTTTCCCATTACATCTTCCTGTGCTGTGCATGGTTATAACTCGTGGAGGGAGGGAGAGCAATCTCTCTCAACTCTTCTCTTTGGGAAGGGCTGGCTGCACTGTTTCTTGCCAGCTCTTATCATTAAGAAGCTGTCATTACACACACAACAGTCTTCAGATGTTTAAAATCAGACTTGGGCTGATCAACGCAGCAATGAAGTTCTGGAATAAAGGCCATTCTGCTGAAGTGATCCCGCCTCCAAGCCCAACATGTTCAAATCTAGTGATTGCCAGCTGCAACATGCCAGCTGATCCTCCTCAAAATAGTACACAAGGAAAGAATTGGTCTTTTATGCAGACTGGAGCCAAACTATACAGACACAGGTAGATCAAGATCACCACCTTGATTCACAGTGGAAGCAAATAGGATGTGAGTACAATCTGCAGCATACTATCTGGCAGTCACTCTCAACTGTTCTTTCACCAATCCAGGACCTGTCGAGATTTCCCTCTAATCTAGCACGGACCTCCACTCCTACTAAGCAACGTGAGAAGTGCAGGGTGACAATGTCCTATGGCACCATTGCCTTCAAAAATGACAGAAGCTGCCCTGTAACTTCACTGAGAACATGTTACATTAGTGCAGTCTGTAGATCACCAAGATCTGGCTAACTGTGGACCGCATCAGAAGGAAATGACCACTGTTGCTGGACCAAGTGGCAAAGAGAAGAGATGTCTGTTTGCTTCCCAGAGCAAATGAGAAACTCCAGAAGCACACAGAGAACCAGAAGAACCTTGTTGGTAGAGGATGAGCAAAACATCTCAACAGTGGAGAGAAGCAATGCCCCAAAATGCGCTAGTTGACATCACCTCATCTGGAATGGGCCCCAGCTAGCTTTGCTCCCACATCTGTCCGTCTTCTCATTCACTCTGTGAAAGACCAGTGCCAATTCAAGCAATCCTAGTCACATATACAAACAGTGGCAGCAGGCTTACAGGTACTAACAAATCCTCTAGCAATTGTACAAGTTACCAGTTACGTCATGGTTAATTCCAAAGGGTGTGAGGGAGTTGTATCCTGCACCAGCCTAGATGCTTTTCTGTCATTACCTGAAGTCAATGGAGTGAATCTGATTTGCATTTGTTGTGTTTACCTTAAATTTACTTGCCTGTGGTTTAGCTTTGACTTCATTGATATTCAAGGTATCAGCCAACTTCAGAATGAGTTTTTGCCCCAGAGCTCTCTCTATCACCGGTCTTAGTTCTCACTGAATCACAAGTCCCAAAAAGTTCTTAAAAGAGGCCAAAATCTGCTGTATCAGTGCAAAAGATGAGAAAGCCATCCCCTTAGATTTCAGCTATGTCTTAAGGCTCATATAAATATTCTGACTGAAGTGATTTCATGTCACATATAACACATGGATGAAAGTTAGGACGGAATATCTTTTGCCATAGTAGTCTATGCTTTTAGTCTCCAGTTCAGCAAATCATCCCTAATCAGCAAACCTCTAAACAAATACTTAAGCCCCATTGACTTTAATGGGATTGATGCACTGTGATTTGAAGAGTTAGGACCTTACTTGCTCATGGATAGTATCCAGTTATAATCATCATGGTCATAAAAACGGTATTGGACTGGAGATAAAACAACATGGCTCAGGGTTCAAGGTAATCACTATTATTAATGAAACCTTTACTGAGAAGCTGATTTCCTCACGTCTCATTGTATATGCACTACTGGGTACACACCAGGTCTGCCAGAGCTACTGTTAGAGACAGCAGAAAGGATCGCACTAGCTTGGATGGTGATTTGAGCTAGCCACATGAGCGTGCATCCAGCAGCTGATATTCATGCTGTGACAGCCACGCAGTTATTTTTAGTGTGTTGGTTTGATCAGAGCTAATGTGTGTCTGACTACCCAGTGGAAAACATGCTGCCAGCTGCTGTGTAGACATATGGGGTTGGGGTGGGGGTGGAGGCAGAGAGGAGGTGTTGCACCTCCCTCTGAATCATCTAGTCCTGACTTTTGTTGGAGACAGGATACTGGATGAGTGGGCCACAGTATGAACCACGCTGGCAATGCATATGTTCCTATTCACAGACAAAAATAAAAGAAGATGTAGTAAAGGTGGAGAATAGATACTACATTAGTAGTTTAATGTTGATGCAATCATCCACTCCCCTGCCCCTCCCCCCGACCCCCAGGATTGCAAAGCCAGGACATTGTGTTACTGTCATCTTAAAAGAAATCCAAACCTGTTAAGAATCACACAGTTCAGGCACTCCAACTACAAGAATCTGGCCTTTCAGCGATGTGGCGCAGTTATGATTAAGGCAGCTGAGTGTTTAATAGACTTAGATTATATTCAATTTTTAAAACAGTTTTTTTTCTTCTTTTTCTTTTTCTCCCTTCATGTCACCACTACAGGGCAGAGCCTCTAATTCCTCATGAACAGGTATCCGTAAGTAAGGGAGGAATACTCAGCCCAGCTCTGGCCTCTGTACACTGAATAAAATGGGCTGAGGCTGCATGAAGGGTTTCAAACACTGTCTGATTAGTGTAGGATGCCCCTGGAACAGGAGCTAAGGAGACATCTCTATGGGCTTCTCTATACTTATTGGGAGAGCAATACATTTAGGGTCAATCTTCTGGCATACACACATGAAATTGATATCTCTGGGGTCAGCAATTGACCCCCTGTACTCCTTTCATGAGGAGTGAGGGAGGTTGAGTTGAGAACTGCTCCCGTCACCCTCCTTCTGCAAGGACAGACCTTACAGTTGACTGAAGATATGTTGATTCTAGCTATGCAATTGCCATACACTCAAAAGGCCCTTCAAGAGCTGTGGCACTGGGGACGGCATTTTTATGTGCTGGAAGCCAAAGCTGTCTAAAACATGCTAAAGCCAGTAAAACAGGCTCCCCCTCTGAGCTGCCAGTTGTGTGCTGAGCCTCTTAGACAAGCAGCACAGAACCTCACCCAAACTCCACCATCAAAACATATAACTTCATTTGCAATCTCATTTGGGGACATTATGACAGCAAGAGAATTAGGGATGAATCATTCTGCCACTTCCAGAGAAGACTCTCTCAAAGTCAGACTGCTGGGCTACCCAGAGACAGCTTCAGTTTTCCAATGCTCTCCATAAGCAATAGTGTTCCTTAAAAGCACTCATACAGCATGGCCTGCAGGCAACAGAAGTGCGGTATGTACTTTGGTTATTGTTCCCAGTATATAAACCTCATTGCAGAAAGCACATAAGCAATTAAATCCTGCTTCAGGTAAATCAGGTAAACAAGCATTGCAGAAAAACAATTATTTTAAATATAGGGAGCATTTTGCACAGAAACATGATCCTGTAATTTCAACTCCTGGGATACTGACAACATCAAAGCTAAAACTTGTGTCTCTGCTGCCTGTGTTGCTTTCTGTAGTATAGGCCTGAATATTCATGTGCCATTAAAGAATAGCTGTCACAATAAAATATGTTTTTCAGGGTTTTCCCAGATGTACTGTTTTTTGTGTATGAAATGGCTTAATATGGCACTTACAGACTCTTAAGGGGGCACATAGGAAGCTGTGCAAAGGACTTTACACCATGTTCAAGAATGTTTGGAATAATATCAAGCTTCAGACCAAATGTCCAGCAGATAAATTTTAGATGTTTTTTTTCTGTGATAGTTTCTTACAAATCTGACATACATGGCCCCCCAGAATTCCTAAAGCCACGCATGTACAGATGGTGCCAGCAAGATTTAAATGGTGCCATCTTCTCAATGACATTTATGAAAGCCAGTAAAGTTGCACACATTATAAGCCATTTATAAATGCTCTTCAGTCCACTAAGAGCCAGTACTGAATGCTTGCTATTCCAAAAAATGTAACAGGATGGGAACAGTATCCATACATACCACGTTAGGAACAAAATAAGCTAAGCACAGCACATGGAGTGAACACAAGACCATGATTAAAAAAAACAAACCACACACATTTGAATGTCTAGGAATGGAAGTTCAAGCTGAGTATGAGTTCAGAAGGCAAGCCTTACAAAAGCAACAGAAAATAGGTTGACTAATTTAAACGTCACTATTTACGGTAAAATAAAGCTCAGAAATAACTTCATACTACCTAATTTGCTGGCAGTCCCATTGCAATCTGGTACTACACATGGAATTAGATACTAATCAACACAAGTAAGGGCAGTGGAATTGAAACCACTGTTGGGCACCTATCATTGACAATGGAAACCAACAAAATACAACCACGACAAACCATGATGTAAATAGTCACACAATCCCTGTTTTCAGTGCTACCCCCAGGTCACTCCTTCATAAACTTTTCAAGGTATTAATCATGCAAGAAACCCACGCCAATTAATCCTAGCAGATTCAAAACTGCACTGTAATAAACTGCTAGTGTTGTCATTTCCAGTTTGAAAACATCCAGAAAAACCATCTTAAAAAGCATTCGTCTTCATTTTTTTTTTGAAAAAAGAGTAAATTTTAAGTTCAGATACTCAGCAGATGGCAATTAACATCGGAAGAGCTACAAGGCAGTTGAGGATCTAATCCACAGTGTTCATGTTAAGTTGTACATATTGTCCACCCCATAGCAAGACATACCAAGAAAGCTTTTGTCCCTTCAATTTTAGTACATGCTAATCATAGAATATTACAACTGGAAGGGACCTCGAGAGGCCATCGAGTCCAGCCCCCTGCCCTAATGGAAGGACCAAGTACTGTCTAAACCATCCCTGATAGACATCTATCTAACCTATTCTTAAATATCTCCAGCAATGGAGAATCCACAACCTCCCTTGGCAGTTTATTTAACGCCAAGGACTAAATGTATGGGTAATAAAGTATTCTGGTATTTTATTAACACTTCTTTTATAAGTAGCCTTTGAATCAATAAGTCATAATGAGCTGCTCTGTTTAGGTTATTTATGCTAATCTTATTACATAAAAATGTGGCACACAGACAGTAGAAACAAGATACAAATTCAGATGCAATTATTACAAAGTGCATACTTTTACAATATAATTATATAGTAAAAAGTCATAAAAAGTCACAAAAGAGCTGGACTAAAAAGAAAATCAGACACAGATTTGGGTATTTTGTTTCTACCCTAACATTCTTTTAGATGTCAATTTTGCAGCTGAAAATCCTCCTGAAGATAGTCCAATTGAAAATACAAAACATTCATTAGCAACTTCCTCTAATGTGGACATTTATGCACTACCAGAAAGTTATCTGAAGTAGAGTGAAGTGTACAATAAGGGTCTGGCGTAATGAAACTGCATTTAATACAAATCTGGTTTTGCAATCCTTAGTTAGTAGTAGTCTTTACACAGTATTTCCATAACTAAGAAAGAGTTGGAAAAATTATGGCCTCATTGACTACTGTTGTAGAGAACTCTATAAAAAGTGTTCAAACACATACTTGGGTAGCATCAGTGTGTTTGCCATTTTACAGTAGTACATTCAACAGTGCATTGTGATGATGGATGATGTCAAAGCCAAGGAAAACATTAAAGACACATTTATTTAAAATCTTAGCTCTAGATTATTAAGGGGAACAGATTTTTCTCTTATACAACTGGAATCATAATTTCATTTTTGCCAGCAAGTCAAAATACTCTTAGTGGTTGACCCTTGGAAGTAGACATCGACTGTTAATAATTTAGACAATTTTGGGAAACTATAAGAGCCACATGGCTCTTTTAATCTTACCACTACACTCATATGCATACTTTGTATGGAAAACTTTATTTGATAATAAAAATAGCATTCACAGACTTTCTCCTTCTTTGTTGCTACATTATATACATTGTGTCTGTTCCAAGGAAAGAAGCTTTGTACTGGGTAAGTCCACACCTACTTATACTAATGTTATGTATAAACCCAATAATTCAAATAAAGCTATGAACAATGTAGTATTCATATATGCATAGTGTTTTATAAAAAAGATTGGCCCACATACTGCTTTTTCATTAACACAGAAAAGAGCATGTTGTCTATAGCACATTGCAAGAAATGATGATTGAAGAACAGACTGCATACAAGTGCTTAATAATACACAGGCAGGCCCACCATGAAGAAAGAAATGATATCCAAACCAACAAAAGCTTTAGAATTACTTATATAGTCTCCCATTTTAAAACAGCTTTACATACCTGATTCAGTTTACATTAAAATATATTCCCATGAATCAATTTGTTCCATTTTCAGAAATATAAACACATATCACATTCCTCACAGCTAAATTTCATCATAAATTCTCTTTTATACAAGAAAAAGGCAACAGTTTTATTTTTTTTTTCAACAGGCTCTATTAATTACAATTTAAACTCTGTACACACAATGATTGGCCATCTTTTCATTTTGTTTGTTTTTTTTACAGTACCATGGCAACAACAGTGATAGACTTGCAATGCTTTTGTGTTCGTATGGAAAATGTGAAACAGTATACATGGATACACCAATGCACTGTAAAAAGCAGCAGTTTACTTCCTTTAGTGGTCCAACAGTAACGGCAAACATTTTGGCTCAGCTAGGCAGTAATCCATGAAAATTTTATATCAACACTACAGCAGACTTACCACACAACTTGCAAATTTAAAAATACAGCTTTGAAACTTGCATTTTTTACTTTTGCTGCCGTTTGTAGATTCAAAATTACAGCATAACCAGCATCTAAGCTTCCACAACCAGACCTTTGCTTTGAATGTCTCTTTGTCCTTATGTGCCCTTGACAGGTCTCATCTTTTGTCTCAGTAGGAATGAGCCAGGAAAATAAAACTCGAGTATGTCTATCTACCTAGGTATCAACACGAAGATCTCCAATTTGGCAAAATAAGAAAAGCCCACTGGGTTTAGACTCAGCAGAGGAAATATACCTGCTCTGTGAATGGAGAACTCATTCCCCTCCAATGTCACTGTGCCTTTATCCCAGTACCCCAGTTCCCTACCCTTCTTCAAAGCAGACCCAACAAGGCCGGACATGCTCAGCTCTCTGTCCATATACATCTGGAAGTTTAGCAGGGTTCCAGGGACACTTTCTTAAAGGAATATTGTGTTGTGGACACTAGTAAGAGATTGAGAGTCAACATTCATTACGCAGATATGGCCAATACCAGTCTTTTGCCTTCATGCATCCTTGAGAAGGGGGCAAGAGTATAAACTGTTCATGGAACAAACTATAAATTCTTTATCGTAAGTCATCTTGTGCTGTGCAGGTTTTTGTATAAACATCCTTCATTGAAATGATAGTCTCTTCAAAAAAGTCCTTGTCATTTTAGGAACTCTTTTTTTTTTTTTTTTTAAATTCCTTCAGCAGGAGTGCTCCATTCCTATTGATATGCACATCTTAATTCCTCCCTCACTCTCACCCTTTCTAAAAATATCCTTTACCTATCTTTTATTGTTGGCTTTATTTATTATGGAGGGATGGGTGAAATTGCCTGATAGAGGAATTATTCTCAAGAAATCTACAGCATACGTAGAAACAAAATTTTATAATCCTTAAGGACCAACGTTTGGCAAGAAACTTAAAAAAAAAAAGAATACACTTAAAATACTTTCTTTAATATTATACATCAGGCACAACACTTGGTGTATATTTTAGTTATAAGATTTCATCTGCATAAAATGTTTGTAGCTATTCATAGGATCAGCAGGTGTCTGCTATTTAATCATTTAAGAAACTAAGATAATTTCTGCTCTGTTCCCCTCTTCTTAAAGCCTGAAGCACTCGAAAGGCTGGAATGTGGCTCTGTGCATTGGACGAGTACCTCAGATGCTGAGATCAGTGCTGCACTCTTTGTAGGGTCTCCTCCTCTGTTCAGGGGGGTGTCTTTTATTGGTATCATATTTCAATCCCTGTTCTTCCCTCTCTCTGTGGCCGACTCGCTCCTCCCTGATCCTTTTGTCTGGAGACCGCTCCCTTCTCCTGTCCGTTGACTTTGCCCTCCGTTCAGGTGAGCTCTCTCTTCTTTTCTCTGGTGATCTCCTTTGATCCATTAGTCTTTCAAGTGACCTCCTTCGCCTGCTTGGTGACCCTTCCCTTTGGTGAGTTGGTGACCTTTCTCTTCGTCTCTCAGGAGATAAGTCTCTCCTCCTTTCGCGTCTCTCTCTCCTCTCCAAAGTATTGTCAGCACTTCTTGTCCCTTCCCTCCTTTTCTCAGGAGATTTCATTTTTTGTCCATTTACCACCATTTTCTCTGGTTGTTTATCTTGTCTCCTTCCTGGTGACCTGTCCTTTTTTCTGCCTGTCACATTATCATTGTTTTGAGAAGTTCCGTTCCAAGTGTGGTGCTCATTGGATTGTCTGCTAAACTCTCTGCTGCCTTTTGGATCTTTAACATATGTCCGCTTGTCCCCATGTTGTGATGATTTGTGAAGATCTGGTGGATAACTGGACTCCAATGATGGGTGTTTGCGTCGATCTGATGGCACGTTTTTCATTTCCGATACATTTTGTGAACCTGTGGCGGGACTGTTCCTGTCACTGCTGGGGTCTGGAAAAAAAACAACAACAGCAAATGTTTGGTACCAGCGGCTTATTATAGCTCTGACGCCATTTATGATTCTTCAGACTTCATTAGTGCCAAAAGCAAACAACTGTTAAAGCAGTCAGTACAAGACTAACTGAAGCTTTTGTTAATTTAAGTGTAACTGCAATCTATGAGTTATAGATTAGTACTGGTGCTTCCCTTTATTAGCTCTATTTTAGGCCAAGCTGCTTTTCATCTTTATCCTCTGCTCATCATGGGAGACTTCATATTTTTTCCTGGCTGAATTTATGAGGCTTAGATTAAAATACACTGTTTTTAGTGAAAACAAAGAAGATTAATAATTTTTAAAAGATGTAGCTGCTGAAAAAGAAGGGCCTTTCATGATTACCCCTTTTTAAAAATTCTTTTTAAAAAAATGCCTTCTTAGAAAGAGTTACACTCTGTGTGATATTATATTTTAAATTATTAAAAGAAAGAAACAATATAGCTGATCTTTATTTTTTGAACCGAAAGTACAATATTTCACTTAGACTACAATAATGGAGCTGTCATTTTTCAAGAATTTCAGAAGTATAACTCAATCTTGTTTAGTTCCACTACATTATGAAATAGCAGGATTATTTTGCTTTTACCACAATTGACAAGAGAAGTTGTGATCTTTTCTGATTAAAGAAAGGGAAAGATACTCTAATATCTAAGATTAGACTGATTTAACACCTACCGTTAATTATTTCACTATCATAAAACAGATCTGAACTACAAACTGTCAAGCAAACAAGCTGTGCCACAGATAAGCTAAAATTACTCACGTCATTTGCAACTGATGCTTATGAATGATTTAATACCTCTATGGCAAAACATTAAAGTAGTTGCACCGACTCAGCATGAGATGCAGATTTCTTAATTTTTTTTTTAAAAAGTATCTTCCCTAAGAGAACTCTGCTGAAGTTAATGAATAATTAGCATACTTCCTGAATTCAGAATTGGAGAGTCACCGACTTTAAGCAGATTGTCTTGCTGACAGTGACTGAAGAGCCAACAAACCACTTTGCAATCCAGAATCTTTTTTCCCCCTGCAAATGCTAAATCCTGAAAATTTTCATTTTTCATTTGCAAGTTCCTTGACTTAAACATCTCTCATTCCTTCTCTGTTTGTTTGTGTGTGTGTGTGTGTGTGTGCGTGCGTGCGTGCGTGCGCGCCATGATTTTTATGATTTACAGATCGAAACTCTGTGGCAAGTCCCGGTAGTTTATTTGGTTTGATTTTTAAAATTAAGGTAGGAAGGACTATCCCATTTTCCCGCAGCTTTCTTGTAAGTTAGCTATTGCACTAGATGGGAGCAAGGCTGAAAACAGGCTGGGGTACAGTACTTACAATTCAAAGAACGTGGCGGGGGCGAGGGGTGCTCAGAATGAATTGCTGTACATATAAAAATATAGCAAAGCGGAAAGCAATGTGAGGGAATTAGGCCACAGCACAGAAACACCTAATATTGATTTTAGCTACAAACCGTAGTTTGATTATGGCCCGTAAGGTAGAAGCAAGGCTCCCCGAGCTTGTCATTTCTCATACATGCAGCGATATTAGGAGGTATCATCGCTGAGGAAGGAAGAGCCCAGCACCAAGAAAGGTAAGAGAGAAAGAAAGAGAAAAGTAGAAAATTTAGATTCCCCATAACAAAGAAGAAAGAAAAAAAATCTACATATTTTATCTTAGGATAAAGAAAGTTTATTTCTCCAGTATGATTGTCTAGGCATCACCCAACGGTACAGCTGCAAAGACAGCAGCTGTTATTATAGTGACATCATTACACATTTAAGAGGTGATTCAGTGACCCAGACGACAGATGCACCCATTTTAAAAGACAACTGGAACAGCGACAGAGAATGCCATAAAAAAACCATTAACAATCAAACAACAACAAAAAATAAAGTCCACCCAAGACTACAACATTAAAAATAAGTACAAAACTCATTACAAAAATATACAGCTTCAGAGAGAAGCACGTCCCAATCAAATCTGAAAAAGACGGGAACTTAACATTATCCAATTAACCACTTGCGACTGAAGAATCAAGCCCAAAATGTTACAAATGTGAATGAGTGTAAATTTACATATATAAAAACAAGTGCAGCCCCTGTGTGTTAAATACTTTCTTGAAAACTGTATGTTAAACAGGTCAAAGTATTATTAGTCAAAGAAAACTGGTATTGGATTTTCATCCTCAGTGCAGCAGACATATGCTTTAAGAAGTGAAGCACACAATTTACAGGATATTTACGATGTCTAGCATATGATACAGTACTTTACAGTGAAAGAAGTATAGGAAAAGACAGGCGAAAAAGAGTATTACATAATTTCAGTGTTATTGTTCAACCTTCTGTAGGTGATTTTTGTTACCAGAAATTTAAACTCAAAATTCCCTGTCTGCATTATCAAATATTATAATTGTTTGAAATCTATATTCTGATCTGGCCAGACATTTAGGTTCAAATCTGTATTATGAGGAGATAGCGGAAATTCTTAAACATGGTACA
Organism: Carettochelys insculpta; assembly: GCF_033958435.1. Taxonomy (NCBI): domain Eukaryota; kingdom Metazoa; phylum Chordata; order Testudines; family Carettochelyidae; genus Carettochelys; species Carettochelys insculpta. The sequence goes on along the minus strand of NC_134147.1, from coordinate 44,001,786 downwards.
GTAAATTAAAAGACTAGTTCATGAACCGTTTAGAATGTCGCTTTGTATTTTAGGAAATGGCATGAAAGACAGAACTTACTGATGCAACAATATCCAGATAATGGGGGGTGGGGTAAAAAGGACAACCCTTCAAACATCAGTTTCTATAGAAACTTCACAGACCTTTGGTTGGGAGCAGCCCTACATCGAGGGCATAGTTTTCAACAATTATCTCAAATAAATAAGACATAATAATAGTATTAAATAGAACACTATGTCAAGCCATTCAATACTCTCATTCATCAGTTTCAACAGGCAGGTGTAAAAAAGGAGTTCTACTGGAAACCTCAGCAGAAAGTAGTACCTTCCTTCAAGACAGACCCTAGAAACCTTTTCATAACCTCTTTAAACCTCTTCATAATTTACAAATTAAATTACTTGACACCAACAGATATTTTAAAGGGGAAAAAGGACTCAGGAGGGCCAAATCCATATACTTCTGCATAAATATTTTGAAATAGCTTTATAAATATTTACACGTTAGCTGAAGGCAAAACCCATAAACCTTCTAGGCTTTCAAGCTCATGGATACAGCAAACTAAGAAAAGAAGCCTACCAAACTAGTGACTCAAAATAATTCAGGATTTCCCTTTTTTTTTTTTTTTTTTTTTGGCATTGATGAGAGGAAGAGAGTTATTTGAGATAACAATTCAAATGCTGAGAGAGAGTTTGGCACAGTTCAGTAACAATTTTTGTTTGGTTGGTCAAGACAATAAGGTTTGTTTTTTTTTTTCCATCCCTGACCACCGAAACTACTGCTTTGATGATCTCGCCTTACACTGTGCCCAAGTCCATAGAAGCAAGCAAAGGATGAAATGTGTAGAAAATTCAGCACAAGCGAAGCAATTAACCACATGTTGGTAAGACACTGGTGAGAAAGGAAAATAAAAAGGATCCCCGCTTCAGATCTTGAGACAAATCACTCATGTGGTGACGCCAGGAAAGAAAGGAATGTTTTCATAGTTTGACCCACCATATTCTGGTACAGAGCCATCTCCACGTTTCAGAAATAGGCGGACTCTGCGGCCACCATTTTTAATCAGTTCTATGGCCCGAGCATGCTTCATGTTCTTGGTGGTTTCCCCATTGATTTCTAGAATTTCATCGCCGATCTGTCAACATGATGAAAGAGCAGAACAGAAGATTAAAATGAAGCCTCTGCCAGAAGAGTGCCAACTGTTGAGTATGTTACTTAAGGGAACACTGTATTTTACATATTGGTTTACATCTAGGAACTTGAATACAGATGCCTGGCATGAATCAGCCTGATTTAGAAAGCCAAGAATTGACCAGAAAAGGAAAACAAATATTGTGCAACAGACCGTCAGCACGCTGGCTACTGTGGACCTATGATTAGTTACATAGCTTTCTGTTCCAATAAATTTATGCTTTTTAAAAACAAACACAAAAAAGAAAAACCCTCTCCAAACATTAACATTTTTTGCAGCCCTTTTTGGAGGAAGAGTCTACACCAGTTGTCCAGTTTCTAAATAAACGGCATAACATCTATGCGTGCTTTATGGAGAGCTATAAAAAAAATGACAGATCTCTTCTCTGACACCCTCACAAATTGCAGGCCCCAACCCCACAAAGACTGCTGAATGTGGTTATTAAGGGAATAAATAGGACTACAGGTTTAAGCTCTCTAGTCTGGGGCCCTCAGGACCTAACTGATGCCAAATGAGAGAATTTGGTGGAGCAAAGGAGATCAATACCGTCCAGCAGCATTATCAAAACTTCCACTGCTTACCGGGCTCTTGGAAGATATTTAGGGGTAAATTACAGGTAAATTACAGCCAAAACCATAGAAAGCCATGACTGGTGCTTGTAAACAAACTTTATGGAACCACAAAAAACTTCCACACCCCCATGATAAGTGATCACCCAGCTACCTACAATCAGGCCAGATTACGGATGTTGCCAGACAAGAGTGTGTTGGACTAGAGAGGTTCAACCTGTACTAACAGATTGAAAAGTAAACCTATTATGGGGCTAAATTAGACCCTGCATGTATTGCACACATCGGGCAGGTAGAGGTCGCATGTGGAGTCACAATGGTGGAAAATAATGTTTCAGTAACTCACTGGTGAGTGTGTAATACACAAGTTCCTCTCTGTATCTTACCTCTACAGGCCAAGCTAGGAAACTTTAGCTCAACCTCTACCAGCTCATGCTTTTAGCTCTGGAGGTTCCTGGTTCAATCCACACTATGTTGGCAAAGATGGCAGCTTATCACACTTTCTTCCATGCATGGCCTATGCTAAGTTTTCAAAGAACTGAAACATCAACTTTCGGGAATAAAGTCTGGAATAAGGGCTGGGGTGTGGTAAGCAACTGGTTGAACTTCAACAGATGTAGGTTAAATAGGAGCCAACATATGAAGTAAGGAGTGAGTGAAGCTTCTGACAGAAGCCAGCTAATGACAGGCGGGCACACAAGACACTAGAAATAAGAAGGACCTTCTGCCTTTTTCTCTTGTCATTTCAATTCATTTCATTTCGTTTCATAACAGTTAGCAGACGTTAACAGAATTGGGAGTGAGGGAGGAGTCCCGACAATTTTCAGAAAAATTCTTGTGATTAATACTGAACAGTGCAGCAGGTTTTCAAGATCTGCTTCTCCCCATGGGATGCACATGCACAAATCTCATTTGTCTTCAACAGGAGGCAAACGCTGAACTCACTGAGCAGGAATCAGCACCACAAGAGAACTTCAAATCGATTCTTATTAGTACAAGTCAAAAGGGTGGAAAGGTTTTGAAAACAAAACTTTTGATGTGAATCAATTTCTTCTTCAACTCTACTTACCCTCATCTTTCCACACCTCTCAGCTGGACCGTCCTCAGCTAATCGCAACACGTAGAGATCCATATTATACTCTCGGCCACCTCGCAGGCTGAAGCCAAATCCTTTCGCTCCTCTTTCCAGCTCAACGGTATAAAAATCTTGATCCTGCTGGAGGGAAAACCATTTGTACAGAAGTGACCAAGAAGCTGAACTCTGTCTCATTGCCTCCTGGCAAATATTTAACAATGGACATTAAATTGTCTTCATATTTTATATATCAAGGTTTGTTTACACACAAAGACAATGGCATCACTTTTCTCCATGACTCAAAGAATGTTTGTAATGGTCTGCAAAGAGATATTTGGTCCTATGGTATTAGCTACTCCTCAGTAGTTGACGGCACATTCTACTCAAGACAACTCTTTTCTATACAGCACAGTAATTGCTGCATTACTGCAAAGGTGCTTAGCGATCCGCAATGAGAGTGGTTATCCCAGCAACTGCTAGTGGGACAGAAGCATCTGTGAGATAATCTCTCTACTATTAAGCTGTGGCCTACACTATGATACACTCAAAGAACATTCTTGTCAAACATTGGTTTCTTTTCTTTTTTTGTCCTCTGAATCTCACATTTGGTGCACAGCAATACATTCAGGCTAGCCCCCTCACAGAACACTCTTTGGTAAACAAACACATAATTACTGTCATAAGATACTTAGGTGTCTTTGTTTTTAATCCTGATGCAGCTCTGTGTTTGAAGTGTTTGTCATATGAAACAACATCAATGCATATTAAGACTACTCAGTGATCCCTCTTTCCCAAAGTAGAGGAGGAAATTTAGCCACACAAGTGAAGTTATTCAGGAAAAACACTTCAAGCACAACTAGTGAGTGAACTGGAACCATGCCAATTAGAAAGGCATCTCTTACCTGTGTTGCCTGGGGCGCTTTGAAATCAAACTGGGATTCCTGCTTTGGTTTTGCATTGTTCCTGCTGAAGTGAATGAGAGAAAGAGGAGAAGAGAGGGGGTTAAAAAAACAAGTCATGGGAAATGAGGATGACTGAGAAGTAACCAAAAAAAGAGCAAGTCAACACGCTTGCCTCCAAGAAAATGAACTGACCTGGGCTCCTGGGGTATCTGCTGAGGTGTATGCGTGGTTGTAATTGTAGCAATTTTTTCAGCATTGGTCAATAAAGTAGCATTGGAGGATTCTGTAAAACAAGAGGGGGCTTGTGGTGAGAAAAGACTCGAGCTCAGATAACCCATTCCAAGACAAACTCGTGCTTTGCTGTGGGATTTCACTGGGAAGGTATCGTATACATTTTTCAAGAATGTGTCCAGGAGGGAAACAGACTCCTCAACACACATGGAGCAATGATTACTCCAAACTCCTTAACTATTTAATAAGCCGTTGATAAAGAAAATAATAATAGGAAAATAAGTATGACAGAATTTCTCTCACCCTTCTATCAATGCAGCCACATGAGACAGCACTGCAACTATACATCTAGAAGGGTTTTTTAACAAAGAATTGCACATTGGAATTTTACATGATGCTCTTTGTCTAACTTTTTCTAAAGGTTGCCTTCAGAAACGTAAGATTCCACTACTGCCACTCCTCTGCCCGTGTCTTTACAACAGAAAGTCTTTTAAACACTAACCTGACCCATCTGTTAACTATATTCTGTTCTCCTTCAATAACAAAGAAAATTCCTCAATATTCAAGACATTATCTACAACCCCATTATCACTGAAAATTAATAAGAGCCGGGGGACGGCAGGGTGGAATGCCAGGGTACGTGTGTGTTCAGAAACAATACCATAGCTAGAAAATGTAAACTGTGTACACCACTAAAGTAATGAATATTGTATTTTTATGTAAATTCAACTTATTCTCCAGTAACCAAATTTCATCAGCGTTTTCACTAATCTTAAGGAAATTCCAAGAGTAGATAAATCAGATAAATATTTAGGAAGCTTTGGGATAGATATGTCCCAGTATCTGCCTCATTAGGTGAGAGATAAGTTTTTTGTTTTTTTTTTTTAAAGTACAGGCTAATTAAAGATCATGGAATATTTTGTTCACTTGATCAGTAACAGGTCTGCTAACTCTTAATTACTTCCAAAATCAGAAAATCATTAGGTTCTTTCAGCCTGAGTTCTTTCTACAGGAACACTAAAATGTTCTATGTGCCACAACAATAGTTAATACTGTCTCCATCTGAATCTGTACCTTTAAATGCTTTGTTCTAGGATATACCGAATAAAGGTCTAATCTAAAACTTATTGATTGATGCCAATGGCAGCTTTCTATTGATTTAACACTTTGGATATGATCAAAAACATGTGAGTTTTCTCATCTTTCCTCATTATTTAACAAATTGTGCTGTTGTAATTCTTGTTCACTAAAATACAGTCTGTTTCACATGCTATGCTCAATGTAATAAACATATCTTTGGAGTGCCGTATCTGGTATGAGGGGGACAAAAAAAATACAAGAGTGAGATTTTCAAAAATCCTCAACATTGGGCTAACTCTGCTCTTAGTGAACCACAAAAATCACAGGAGCCATAAGTGACCTGAAGAGATCATCTAGTCCAGTCCCTTGAATTCACGAAGGTCCAAATAATATTTAGACCACCCCGACAAGTGTTTTTTATGGATGTGTTACCACTGACTTCAATATGTGCATTTAGGCCAATTGTGATCCAACCTAATCTGAACAGCCTCGAATTTTCAGTGGGAAGGGCTAGAATCTGAACCTATTTAGGGAAGACGTTTGGGATATGAATTTTGAAAGTTGGAAGAAACAGAGATTTGCGGTTAAATAATAAAAATGAGAGACTTGAGTTCCGTTTTCTGCTCTGCAACAGCTTTCCTTAAGAACTTTGGGCCAAGCATTAGTGAGAAAGACTGGAAAAAGAAGTGCCATATGAAACCAAACCGCAGACCCAGATCTAAATGCCACTGAAGCACTGTGAGTGTTTGAAATATGGATCATAATGAGGGCCTTTGCAATGTTAAGTGTCTATTGTCACAGATCCCATGCACTCTCTCTGACACTTATCCTTACTGCAAGTGGTGCCAGACAGCTTTAGAAACTACAGAATGCTCTAAATGCATACACGCTCTACAAAATGGATAAGCTACAGAAAGCATTCATACAGAGATAAATTCCCACATATCTATAGGATTACAGTCGTCAGTAGGTGAATAAATGACTTGGAACTCCTTGCCTGGCCATTTTGCAAGGTGCTCATTTGGAAGTCTGCAGACCCTGAAAATATTCCTTCTGTAATACAGAAGTGAGTGATTTCCAGGAAAAGGCATGCTTTAAATGGTTATAAAGGCTGGAAATAGTTGTATACTTAAAAAGCATATTCAATATTTGTGTTTGTAAGTGAGGAGTTACAATGACATTTGCTTGGGAAATCACAACAAATACATTCACCTTTTCGTATAAATATGATTTGTTAATCTAAACAAATATGTTGAGGACACAAATCACTGTGAGCCATGGGAACACATGGCATTCAAGGCAGAGAAAGGGGAGCCTGTTCCTTCCAGTCAACAGCAATGATAATGGATACAGCAGCAATATCCACAATTATCTTTCCAGAAAAGCTTGGTTATTAGAAAAGACTTTGACCCAGCTGTAGGTCATTTCAGGGTCTTACCAATAATAAATATGTAGTATTTACTTCATGATTTTTATCCAAGGCATACCCTCCCTTCCTGGCAGGGCGAGGCTCACTGAATACCACTGAGGTAATCTTTAGAAATTTATTAGTGGTGCCCTGCATTGATGCAAAATTTCTATTTGCATCCACAAAAATGAGTCATGGACATCCGCAGCGACATCCCTGGACATGGATACCCACAGCTATAAAGAGCTTATTGCCACAGATTTGCAGGGCTCTAGGTACAAAATTTATATCCTTATCTGCATCCATACTCATGGAAATGAGCCACGAATAGCTGCATTCACATCCACGGACCCAGATATTCACGGATTTGCAGGGCTCTAATCATGAGCATGAATCCAGTTGGTGAGAGTAACAATATTAGTGAAGAAGAACAGTGTGGGCCTTGCATGGACCCTGAGAATGCACTGAGTTAGTTATCCTGCTCTGAAGCTTTTGTTGAACTATCATCATTTTTATTGTTACCTGCATGAGTTGGATTCTCAGTAGCTCAAGTTAGCTCGCCCATGCACAGCTTCTGCTATGTAGACATACACTCCATGTTTGTAAACAGTACATATCTCTCCTGGACAGGAGGCCTAAGGCCCAGTTTCATTCCTCTGAAGGGCTACTGTCTCACATAACCCTGGTCCAACATGGCTGAGCTTATTACTTTAGCCACTGACACTGAGGGCTGGTTTACCCTAATGGGGGAGATCAATCTAACTTATGTAACCTCAACTTCTTGAGCAAAGTAACTGAAGTTGACCCAGTTAGATCTACTCACCATGGGGTCTTCACTTTGGTGTGTTGACAGGAGATGCTCTCTCATCGACTGCCCTTGTGCTTCATGTTAAATGTAGCACTTGAGTTGATGCAAGACTAGACTAGACTCAATACTAAACTCAATAAATCAACCCCCTCTGGATCGATCCCTTACCGTCAATCTGTCTGGTACTGTAGACGTACCCTTAATTTGCTAATAGATTTTCATTCACAGACTCATGAGTGTTAAGGCCAGAGGTGACCATTATGATCATCTTGTCTGACCTCCTGTATAAACACAGGCCAGGGAATTTCACCCAGCAATCCCTGCCCCAAGCCCACAGAATCTCTTGTTGAGTTACAGCATTAGATAGATATCAAACGCTTGTCTCTGCAACACAAAACTTGAAGGCCATCTTTCCTGTCTGAACTTCTTCTTATTATGCTTCTGTCACCTGGTATTTCTCCCTGTTGACAGTAAGAGTAGCAACTTCTAATGTCATTTTTCATTACTGGAAGTGTGCCTCTGTTACAAGAGTGATCTGAAGATGGCTGGACGCATTTCTGGAAATGTACCTAATAATGGGAATGCATTTTATTGCACTGGATTATTTTATTTTGAACTATAGGGCACCTTGTAATAGATGGCCCCTTTCCTGCTAGCTGGGTGGGTGTGGTCTGAGAGATGCTGAGGAAAGGAAAGAGAAGTTAACTGTGCTTCTTGGAGGGTGATGTTGTCTGGAGCCAGCCTGTGCTTGGAGACACACACTTGTGCGAATTGGCTGCATGGACAGCATGTTCTTGTTTAAGTCACGTGGGCACTTTGAATGCTACTATCAGCTCCCAAAATAAAATGTTCCTAAATAGTACAGAATTCAAACAGCAACAAGCCTCATAAACTTTCCGTTGCCACTTTAGTATGGTGTGGAAATTGGCTACATACAGAATGCCCTATTCTTCCTTAGAAGAGACCTTGCTAATAATACAAAGAAGATTAAAAATACATTTTAGATCCTGATAAAGTTCCATGACACTGTCCTGGGTCTACCTTTAGACCACACTAGCATAAATAAGTACTTGCCAACAAGGCTGCATCTACACCATCAGGGTCTTTTGAAAGATTTTTCGAAAGGAGGCTCTTTCCAAAGATCCCATGGAGCATCTCCACGCAAAAAGCATTCTTTCCAAAGTAAATCAACAGAATGTGGCACTCCTTTCAGAATCACTCTTCCTCTCACGTTTCAGGAAGACCACCCCTTTTCGAAAGCTCCTTTTGAAAGAAAACGTATGTAGTCACTCCACAGGCCCCGTTTTCCGGAAAAGCAGTCCTCATGGGGCCTGATTTTTCAATCCCTGACCTGTTCTTTCTAAAGAGCGGGAGCTGGGTGGATGCTCTCTTTTGAAACAGCAGATCACACTTTTGATCTGTGCGGAGGCACTCTTTTGAAAGAAGTTCTTTTGGGAGAGATCTTCCGGAAGGGCTTCTTTAGAAAGATCTTTGTAGTGTAGACGTAGTCCAGATGTGCAGTACTTTACTAACTTTTTATAAAAGGGCTCAGGATATAAAAACAAGAATCCTGTATGAATAATTTCTACTGCTTTGAAATAATAAAGGCATTCTCTCTAATTGATTTATCTAGTTTTACTAACTTCCGTAAGAACTACTGTATCATTTGCTGGCAGGCTGGTGGCAAATTTTTACTTCAGATTATATCTCCTCAAACCACCCTTAACAATAGAGATTGCTCTCTTCACCACCACCACAAGAAAATTTTGCTACGTCAAGCTACGTCAGTGGGTACCAACCAATATTTCAAAGTTTGGGCTCAAGGATGAAACAGACAGATACTGCTTGCAGTTTTATTCCCATGCCAAATGTTCATTCCCAATCTATTACATATTTTTACCTAATCCTGTAAAGACTTATGCATACGACTGCTGGATGTACTACAGCAGTCCCACTGCTCGCATGGACAACTTCAGTGGGAAACTCAGAAAGGTGTAAAGTTAAGTGCATGCAGGATCAGGGTTTAAGTTAGTAACAATCAAAATAACTATCCAAAATATTTGACACATATCAGACGGGTAGTTGTGTTAGTCTATCTGCAAAAACAATGAGTCGTCCTGTGGCACCTTATGGACTAACTATTTTATCTGGACATAAGCTTTCATGGGTAAAAAAACCCCACTTCATCAGATGCAGGGCCATCCCGGCCCAAAATTCACCTGTTCAAATATTTGAAGGCACTATGGTCAAATTCTGCCCTTGAAGGGACATGGGCTTTTCCCATAAACCTCAATGGGTTTTATATAAATAGTTACAGTTTTTAATAATTTGCTGGTTTGGACACTGGGGCACCTCAGTTCCTCCTACTCTGCCTATAGTGCAGTGCAGTATAATCTTCGCCTGTGGACTGTGATACTTCAGTCTCATTTTTGTTGCTGAGCTTAGTATGCAGGCAGTAGATGATGTTGGTGGTCTGCGAAATCTATACTGGATAGTTAAAGTAGATGGTCCTGTTGGCTCTTCTGGCTTTAAACTCTAAGATGCTGGTGGGGGCCTAGGTTCTCACGCAGTTAAAATAAATTTTAGAAGTGTTGTTGATCCATTTGTAAGCAATGCCAACATGTGTTGTCTTCTCATGATATTTGGCATCCTTATGTCATAATCACAGCTTTCATGTAGGGGGCGGGGTGAAGAGCACAAGTTTCTAGCTCTTCTGGCTATGGAGAAAATTTTGAAAATATGACCCTGAAAAGCCCTCGATCTTCTGAGGTATTGTAGATATAGCCTTAGCTGAGATTTTCCTGAATGTCTTTTTCTCAGTTTAAACAGAGTTAATGTGGTATGTTGATTCTCCCATAATCCTGTTGTGCATGTTTGGGTATATGCAGCTGGCATGCTTCTGACTGTGTGTGGCAGAAGAAATTCTCTCTTGGGTGAAGAGGCTTAAACCAGTCAAGATTTCTACAACTCTGGTATCAATATCTTGAAATTTTGTTCAGTTGCTAGAATAAGGTAATGAGCCACTTTTCTCTCGGTCTCTATTCAACACTGCCACATACAAACCCGTTCAGCTTCTGGCCTCTCTCATTCATAATCATTTCATTATTCATGAATACTCAATTCACTGGAAACTGCTGATGATACACCGAGTTTGATCTGATGCTATCAATATGAGGAAGAAGCTCTCAAATGTACCGATTACCTCATTCTAAACAGAAGTGGTTTAGAAAGAGAGATCCCTTCCTGGCCTTAATCAGTTTAAATTTTTATAACTCAAAACACTGCCATCACGCTGCTTGGGTAAAGGCATGAATTAATGGTTCAGGTTGTGATCTCCCAGGGAGTCTGAGTATGTCTGCACTGCAAAGAGAAGTCTGTGGTGCTGAGTCACAGAGGCTCCCTCAATTGATTTAGACTCCCAGGACTTGAACTGTGTGGCTAAAAATAGCAGTGTAAATGTACCCACTGGAGATGGAGACTTGATCTGGAAATCTGATGAGTGGGGAAGTTTTGGAGCTTGGGGTCCTGTACAATAGGGGACACCGACTCTGCTGTTTTCACTGCTGCAGCCTGACCCCTGTGAGCCTGGGTCATTTCGCCTTCAACGCTACAGGTTCTACCTTGCAATGTAGAAATGCCCTTTCAGAATAAGGCACCACTGAATTTTTCCACTAGAAATGGGACACGTGGCTCCTCTAGGCTCTTTTCAAAAGCCCTGGCTCAATTCATGATTTTTCTCCAGCTCTCTAAAAATATTCCTTGCCATAAGTGCTCTCTTTCATAGACACAGAGGGTAAAGTGGCTTGTGTGATACACTGAAGCAGGAGTGACAGCAAAAATGTGTCCAGGCAGACTGTGGGGGTGGAAAAAAACCTCATGTTAATAGTTTTCATTGCAACGGTCTACTGTATTTGAGCCAATTTTTACTTAATTGCACAATTTCTACATTTAATTGAGTTTTCTGGAGTGCAAATAATATATTGCTCCATTCTCAAAATGCTCATTAAGGAGTGTATCAGGCCAATCAAATCTTATAAATATTGATTCAACTTGACAAGAGCAGGACAGCAGGAGATGATTTCTGCAGAGCAATTTAGACTAAAGACCAATCCTGAGCATATCATGTACAATAAATCAATAAAAAATATGGGATTCAGAACATAGCAATTCATTCCTACCACAGAGAGACCCCTAATATTTATGTTTTGTTCCTACTTAATGCGAGGAAGGTCCAGGATAGGTCTGGGAGAAGACTTCTTCCCTATTCAGCCTTAGAGTTTGAAGGAATACATAGTTTGCAGCAAGATGGGGCATAAACGTACCGTGTTCCAGCCTGCCATGAACACACTGTCTGTGTAGCCCTGCTGTATCTTACTGACAGGTCCCTAGCCCATGGCAGCGATTTACACCCCAGATTACTGCAAACTGAGGTTTTATTTTGCTAAGCCCGTCAGCAAGACGAAGATCTGGGTACTAGGTCTAGTTGCTGCTATCAGCCACATCAGGTAATTCCTGGAACAATGACAATTTTGCAACAGCAAAATCCCATCTGGGTGTAACGCCTGAACCAGTCGGATGTGAGCACCTCCAGAACCAGTTACTGAGAGAATAATTTCATACTACACGGCCATCTTTCCCAAAGCAACTTGCCCTGAATAAAAAACAAAACAAAGCTTTTTTTCAAACTGCTTAAATCATAACAATGTGTTTATCTCTTTTTGTGATCCCTTTTGCTATATAGACTGCATTTGTATCATGTGTTACTTAAGGGACTTCACACTTTACAGGGCATGCGTCATCTCCTAAATATTCTAAAGCAGCATCATGATCACAAGAAGCAAAGTTTCAAAAATGCCCAGAGATGTGGGTCATATTTACAGAAGGTAGTTTAAATGGACAGCTGGAGCAATGAAAGAGGTGAGGGATCTTACTTTCTGATCAGATTTAGGATATGTCTACACTTACTGCGCGTTCGACGTGCTGCAATCAATCCAACAGAGTTCGACTTTGCCGCGTCAGTTAAGAAGCAGCAAAATCGATTTTTCTCTGGGCTCAGCCATTGACCCTGGTGCTCCACGTTGCCCCATGAAGTAAGGGATGTCGGTGAGAGTCCGAAGAGCCCTGATCTACACCAGGGAACAAAGTCAATCCTGATATGTTGATTCTAGCTACACTAAAGGAGTAACTAGAATTGCGTATCTGGGATGGACTTTGATCCCTAGTGTAGACCCCGCCTTTGTGACTGTAGTTTTTGTTTAAAATTGCTGATTTTCAGTGATGGGGAAGAAATATGACTTGAATGACAAGGGCAACTTCTCATGGCTAACTTCAGCCTGGTGCGATGAGAACAGAAACCTGCAAGTCTGTTCAGCTCAAAGCGAGATGAAAAGCCAAAGAGCAATAAAACATTCAGATGATATAGAAATGAGCATATACTTTACCATCCCCTGGAATGATGCGCAGAGTAACAGTGTTCCCCGCTTCTTTAATTAAGTTGACAATATCTGAATGCGATTTGTTGGTGATGGAACATCCATTAACAGCCAAGATGCGGTCTCCTACTTTCAGCTTGCCACAGCGGTCTGCAGGGCTCCCCTCAATAATCCGACCTATTTTGTGAGGCATGGCCACACATGCATTTCCTGCTTTTGTATTGGTTTTGTTTTTGTTTTTTGTTTAATTGTTTACATACATGGGACAGCAGTGAAGGGGGAAAGGAGAAAAAGGGTTGAAAAGGGAAAGAGAAGGTTAAGGGTTAATAAATTAATGCATCAAGCAAAAGTTATTAAAGGATAGCATTGCTGCCACTGTTCAAAACATTGGCAATCAACTATACGAGTGCAAAGTGCTTCATCTGAACTTAATCCTATTACAAGTAGGTTCTTCCTGCAGTTAGGTCACTAACCCACCAAAACTCAAACCCATCACTGGTTAGAAACAGTGGGATTTTTAGGAACTAGAACCACACTCAACCGTCCAAAAATAATCCAACCGAGGTTTTAGTTTTGTACTGCAACCTTGAATCTGCTGGTAGAAAACTCAACCTTGCTCCTTATAGAGAACATCAGTCAGCATCTCTCGTCTTTATCTCAGCCAGCTGCTGTTCAAGCTTCTGCCAATGTTTTGTTCTTTCTCAATGTAGAAAGATAATTATTCTATGCCTAGTAAGGAGTGTGACTCCCTGGTGACCACAGAGATCTAGTCTATCAGTGCTGCATGGGTGAGCAATAAGACATTGGTTCTTACGCAGTGAACAAAGGAAGCACTAGGCAAGGCGCAAGACCACTAGAGATGGGCCAAAACTGACACACCTGATCTGTTCAGTCCCTGCTCATAAACATTGTTCACTCTTCCCATTTAATAATTTTAATGAGGGGAAGGTTGTGGGTGGGAAAGAGGAGAGGGGGGAAATGAGGGACTGCTGACTTCAATAACTCCAAACCCACAAATAGACAGAGAGAGCATTTTGTGAGCACCACATTACAGATTCAGAACTGTCTTCATACTGCACACAATCACTCGACCTTGTCTGGGGCCGAGCACCTCTGAAATCAGTGTGATCGAAGGGTGCTCAACACCTGGCAGAACTGAGGCCTAAAGGACAGAGAACTCAGGTCAAATAAACCACCTCTCCTCCTGAAACCACAGGCATGCAACACGTGATAAGTGAAGCATGAGATTATGAAGTATACAAGGCCAACTCTGCATCTGGAATACATTCCACTGCAGAACACAGCTCTGTGGGGATAATGTCATCTTTTATTTTATTTGCAGTTTTAGAGATATGCAGGACTAGATGGGTGACAGTATCAAAAGGCCATACAGAAGAAAGGGCTAAAAAACTGGGCATAGGACCACATGAGAAATGCACGCTCGGCAGCAGTGGGAAGGGTTATTACACATGGGGTGTTTTTTCTCAAAAATGAGCAAATTCCTCTCCGATGCTGACAATCACTAGACTCCTCATTTCAGTGGATGTTTTGTGGGTATCCGAATCAGAAATTCATTTTCAATCCCCCCTGCTTACTGATCATAGGTGACTCACTCCATTCTCAGGCAACCCAGGAACTTTTTGAAACAGTTTGGCCCATCTCTAAAGACCACCTATGTGAGAGGCACAAAAATCTACAGGTACAAGGCAAGCGCTGCATAGCTCAGGAGAAGCATCTCATGCAGAATATTAGGAAAAAGTTCAGTGTATTCAAAAATTCATGGAAAAACAGTCAAAGGTCTAAACATTTCACTGAGGAAACCCTACAGAAATTGTGTTACAGCAGCTTTCACTGAGTTAGCATTTCTGGTTAAAGTAAATGACTTTTTACCTCATGACAAAGTTTCTTTGCAGAGAAAAACACACAGTGCAGGCTAGTAATGTCTATTTTACCATGTATATTTTATACACTTTCAACTATATCAAATCTCTCTCCATGTTCAGTTTGCACTTTAATAGATCCTTGTGTTTTGGTATAAAAAATGCCCCGTTAAGCCCAAATTGCAGTTTTGAGGGAAACATGGGGTTGTAGCCTCCAGATGGAGCGTGGGGAGGAACTGTACTGGAGTACTACACTGTATCTTCATGACTCTCTTTTCCTCCTAAAATCTCCACTACAGGAGCTCTACCAGTGCTATGTACAACTGCTCTAGATAATGTGGTAAATAATGCACCATCGCTACGCTAGTGCTATGCTAGTGCTCTTGCACAAGGAGAAAAGACTAGCATAGACACAGCCGTCGAGAGGCACTTCTTCCCCAGGCTCACCAGTGCACCTGGGGAACACTATATATGATGGTGCAATCAGCTTGGCCTGATGTGCCCAACTTGCTACACAGGACTATGTGGAAGAATTAGATCTACGGCTCTGCCTCATTTTTCCCTTCCTATGTTTTGCGGGGTGACATGCTTGGAGTGCCTATGCAGAGGCGAGTGGTTTCAAAACGTCCCTGAGCACAGAAGCTAACATTGCCCCTGTGCTCATTCAGGGTGTGCATTTCCATCACAGCCTTCCTTCCATGGCAACATTGTTGCACAAATGTCACCTGCCCCCACCCCCGCCCCAACTAGCCATCATTGCTTTTAATTATTGTTTCAGAAACACCCCTCTTTAGCTGTGCATAGGGCCCTACCAAATTCACAGCCATGAAAAATATGTCACAAACCATGAAATCTGGTCTTCTGGGTGATTTAACTCTATAGTCAGCTGGTTTCATGGGAAAAACCAGAGTTTCTCAAATAGGAAGTGCTGACCTGAAAGGGAGATGCAGGGAGAGATTACCAGGTTATTTTAGGGGAGTCATAGTACTGTCACCGTTAATTCTGCACTGCCTGCAGAGCTGAGTGGTGGCTGTTGACTGAAGGCCCAGCTCTGATGGCAGCACCCTGCCAGCAGCAACAGAGAAGTAAGCTCCTAGGCTGCAGCCTTCAGAAATGGGAGGCTGGAGGGCAGCAGCTGATGATTGAGGGCCCAGCTGTGCAGGCAGCAGTGCAGAAGTAAGGATGGCAATACCATGGCATGGCATGCTCACTTCTGCACTGCTGCTGGCAGCAGCTCTACATTCAGAGCTGGGCTCCCAGCCAGCAGCCACCACTCTCCAGGTGTCTGGCTATAAAGGTGGCACCAGTGCCTGCAGCAGGGCAGAAGTAAGGGCAGCAGGACTGTAACCCATCTACAACAACGTTGTAAGCCCTGCACAACTTCTTGTTGGGTCAGGACTCTACAATTACCATGTCGTGAAATTTCAGATTTAAAAATTACTGCAATTAAATTTACAAGTGGTTCAGAAGGGACTCTTCAAAGGGGCATGTCTGGCATGCACACCACACTGGGCAGCATTAACAAGGGCAGGTGACCAAATTCCTTAAGGCAGCATACAAGCAACTGAGTCTGCTGCTCATGTTCTCCTATTCAAATGAAGCAACAAAGGGTCCTGTGGCACCTTATAGACTAACAGAAGAGTTTAGAGCATGAGCTTTCGTGAGTTAACTCACTTCTTCAGATGCTTCTTCAGCAGCATCTGAAGGAGTGAGTTAACTCACGAAAGCTCATGCTCTAAACTTTTCTGTTAGTCTATAAGGTGCCACAGGACCCTTCGTTGCTGCTACAGATCCAGACTAACACAGCTACCCCTCTGATATTCAAATGAAGTGTGTGTTTGGGAGCGGGAAACGAGCAATCATTTTCATGTTATGGCAACCACTAACATTTTAGCAGTTTCCAGATATCAGCTTGCTTCCACCCTTCAAATGAAGCAAGAACATTGCTATCGACATGAAAGAAATGCTGATCATCTTAACAGTTGCTACTTTTAAATTAACTGGATCTCCACTGATAGGTTCCACAGATAACCATTCAGTTATTTCCACCGTGAAATATCACATGCCCCATCTTCACAGGGTTCCCCTGCTACTCCACGGAGAGCAAAATCCAACCCAAGGCGCAGGGTTAATACACTACTGCAAACACTCCTTGCATGCACTTCAGTGCATTTCATTGGTGTTGGCTGCTGCTGTTCAGAGCACGTCTATCTGTTTTTTGCAGTTCACTGGGGAACAAAACCCAGGAGGCAAATACCTACGAATGCTCAGCTTCCAGTGAAGTTATTAACGACCCAAATCAAAGCTTGTTCATGAATTCTAAGGATTTAGATCCCATCTACTCTCACTGCACCACATCATTCAAACTCTGATCCCAGTACACGTGGTTGGACATTTTCCAGGACTTACCAAAAGTTGTCCCTGCCTCCGGCCTGCTAACCGAGGACACAATCACAAATCCAAAGCCTTCGTTTTCTCCTCGGCGGATTTCAACGTCGTACGGCTGCACCACAGTGCTGACCACACCGCTTCCCCCGCCCCCGCCACTGCCAATGCCGCTGGTGCTGCCGCTGCCTGAGCTCACAGTATTTAAGGAGTTCTGGCTTCCCTGCGGCGTCCGCTTCTCCTCCGTCAGGGAAGCTGGCTGGTTGCTGCTGTGGTGTGAAGAGGCTGGAGAAGGGACTTCATTCTCTGCTTTTGGAACTGCGGAAGAAATGCATATTTCTCACTGGTCTGTCTGCAGAGCACACTTATCTCAGTACTAAAAATGTTCAGCTACGGAGAAACACGTGTCTACGATGAGCAGCAGAAGTAGTCTCTTTTACTGTGAACAGACGATTTGAAAATTTACTCTGTGCACCCAGTGCTCAGTCATCAGCGGCCACTATCAGTTGAAAACAATATGGAAACAAACACACACACACACACGGGGCAGGCATGCGAATGCATACATGTTGGTGCAGAAGCACAACTAAGGCCTTGTCCGCACAGAGAAGTTGCACTGATTTAACTAGACGAGTGATGTTGCACCACATTAAACCAGTACATCTTTTTGCATGTAGATGTTCTATGCCATTTGAAATCTGGTTTATATTGGTTCAGCTTGTCCCTGCTGAACAGAAACGCACTACACCTTTAGTTGAAGTGGAGCATCTTGGTGCACATTCCAGGGCAAAGAAAAGATGCACAATTAAGTACCAGCTACCTAGATTGCACCAGTTGTATATTATAAAACTTCTCCCATCAGTAGGGCTGAGTTAGAGTCTTGCTATCATACTCAGATTTCCAGTAAGAAATGTTGAACAGTAATATTAAAAGAACACACCTGCCCCAGTAAGCACTTTGGGAGGCAATCATTTCTTTGTGCTTGTGCAGTGTCTACTACAGCGGGGATGTAGTCTAGGTGTTACAACAGTACAGATTGTAGGTGGCGTTACAACAAAACCTAATGATCATTAAGCAATACTTTAACAAATAAAGCCAGGAAGAAATGTGTAAAACCAGCAATGGACCATGAAGCTATAAAAAGCTTAGTATGTGCTGTTCACTGACATTACCCATCAAGAGACCAAGACAAAAGCGTTGCACAAATATCAGCTATAAAGGCAAAAATGGAAACATTCCCCTATGCAAATCTTAGACTCTAAGAATCTCAAACCCTTTGTACTTAAGGGAAAGGGGAGTACTTGGGAAACAAAAGCTCAGACACTATATAGTCTAAATCTTTTTATGCCAGTTTCCACCTGGATTTTAAAAATTAACAAACAATTGCAGAAAAAAATCTCCAGAAAGCAATCCTCTATTGCAGGATCTACAATGATAACATCAAATGCCACGCTGGTGATGTAGGTGGTTTTTGCAAATACTTTATGCTCCACTCTCATTATATTGTTCAAATGATTAGTTAAGAAATAAGCATGTATTTCCCATGGCCTGCACGATGACAACGTGTGGTTCAATGTATAAAAACAAGGGGCTGTTCTGCAGAGACTGGGACAGCCTTACCTACTTTTACGTGTTTATTTCTCAATATGAAAGTCACTTTGATGCTACAAGTTGAACCTCTCTAGTCTGGCACTCTTGGGACCTGACCCGTGGTGCTGGACGAGAGAATTTGCTGGACAACAGGAGGTCAATATTGTCCAACAGCATTACCAACACTTCCACTGCTTATTGGACTCCTAGAAGATATTTGGGGTAAATTACAGCTAAATAACAGCACAGAACACTGAGAGCCAAGCCTGGTGGCTCCAAACAAACTTAATCGGACTGCAGAAAGCTTGACCACACCCATGGTAAGTGGTCATCTGACTAACTAAAATCATGCTGGATTCTGGATGTTGCTGGACAAGAGTGGAGTAGTGAGGCTTAGCCTGTACTTTAAAATAGCATCACTCTCTAGTCTTCTGCTGATACCTCTCCTTGAAGGTCCATTTCACATCTGCTCTGTCTAAAAATGGCCCCAAACAAGAAAAGCTCTCCATCATGAACTCACAGGCTGCACTGGCATTTTCTTTGACAACACCACATTTTCACAGCTTGCATTGTTTTGTTCTTGTTTCTGTCTTCCACCCCTCCTCCACCCGCTCAAGCCATGTTCAACAGAGGGAAGATTTTCATCCGGGGTCAGTTTGGGGCCCCCCGCTTTTGAACATGCTACGTACAAAATGAAAAAGGAGAAAAGTGTTTCAAACAACTCTACTTCGCCTCACTCCTCCACGGTCTCTCAAGTGCAGAAGGGTAGGGATGAACTGAGCGGAAACATGGCCCAAAGAGAAGGGAATTGGGCCTCGAGAGACCTGTATGGCATTTCTGCGTGTCACCCTGAACAAGTTATTTTTCCCTTTCTGTGCCTCTGTTCCCTGCTTGGCCTGCTTTCTTCTGTCACCTGCTTAGACTGTAAGTCCCTCAGAGCACTGACAGTCTCTTACATAGGGATAGTCTCACAGGTGGTGCATGGGGGGTGCACAGGAGGCCACATGTGTGCCTCCGCGTTGCTCCCCTCCCCAGCACTCACCATGAGTGCAGCTTCTGATGAGTGTGGGTGCAGTCCTGCCCCTCCTCTGCAGCAGCACTGCCTGAAAGCACTAGGCCATGCTGCCCAAGGGAGGGGGTGGGGTGGTGGAAGCTACCCCTGCACCTACTGGAAGTGGCATGGTGCTTCTGTGGGAAGAGACAGGTGGGGGCAGAGCAGGGTGGATGTGGGGTGGGGGGAGATTCAGGACAGAGCCACTTGCCCAGTATACCCCCTAGAATTCCTGCACCGGTTTACTCTCGATAGTCTCAAGCATGGCTGACCATCATGAAGCTACCACAATGCATGTAAGTAATGACAACGACATGTGTTTGTGAACAAATTTAGCAGAAATCTGCACAAGGACCGAAGAGGCTGCTTAGGTACAGAGAATTTAGCCGCACATTTAATCAGAAAGAAATATAGTTATTTGAACAACAGTTTAACAGACAAAATATAAAATAAAATAAAATAAGACACAAAGGATGCAATAAGATTTGCATCTGTGTTCGTATTCCCATTGTAGTCAGAGTGTTATAAGCAGGAGCTTTTGGCCCTAGATTGAAAATAATATCTGTGCCCACACAGTCACATGGCAACACACCTGCGTATACCACTTTGCGTCTTACAGTTAGATTGACATGCCCTTGCTTGGCAGCCTGTTGCATAAGTTGGACTACAAGCTGATGAGATTTCCCGACAACAGGTGTTCCGTCCACACAGATCAGTTCATCTCCAGATCTCAGACGGCCATCGGCATCCGCAGCACCCACTGGTACAATGTGACCAATGTAAATCTGATGAATTAAAGGTGGGAGGGGGGGGGGCGGGAGAGAGAGAGAGAGAGAGAGAGCTGTTAAATGAAAATGTACTCAGCAATCAGTTTGACAAGTGGAAAGCATGGAAGAAAGGTAATGAGATCTGGAGCCTGAATCCGAGTGTGACCCAAATCAACAATATTTAATAGACGATAACATTTGTCAGCTGTTTGTACAGTTGCCTCTGTTGAATAACTGTCCAGACACCAGTGTACACCTGCCTGCATCATGACAACCATGATACAGTATGCCAGTAGTTTGTGTTTTCACTATTACGTCACTATTACCATCCCATAATGTTGCATCAGACCCCCCCAGCCTTTACTGACAACACCCACTGAGACACATGCTTTATTAAAAATATTCGAGATGGAATAGAAAGATGATTAATAGCATGGTCAGTCCTGCTAGGAAGGCAAAGAGGTGAACTGAAACTGAATTATCTTCCGGTGATTTTGGAAAGTGACCCTACTTAACATAAACCCTTTTTTAAAAAAGCACTTACAGGTTCACCAGGCTCATTTCCACCTAGAATCCTAAACCCAAAGCCTGTTTCCTTTCGCCATAGGAAGATATCCTGTTCTTGATAATCTGGAACTGAAAAAAAAGGAGGAAGGGAAATTATTAATTTCAATAAGAAAAGAAGATTGACGCCCAGGCCCCCTGAGTTCTCTCAGTTTTGTACTACTAGAAGTGATAAAACTTTGAGATAGAAGTTGCAGGAATTCACGGCCCAATTGCATCGTCTGGACTCATAGTGAACAGCACCTTACTACGTTCACTGCCCCAGTGATGGCACACGTATCAGGTACAGCTCACCATGAGTAAGGATGGCACACATGGACTTTGTAAAGCAAAACACGTTGGAGCTGCTTTGCAATGATGAACTGAAGAATCAGCGTGAGACTTTGAATCAAAGCAAAGTCAGTCTAAAAGAGTCGCCCAATCAATGCTCAAATTATACACCTATGGTACTTGAGCCAACCTGTGGGGCTTTCTCCCTAAGCCTCCTTTTAGCTTTGAGGGCAGGAGGTAGTAATGAGGCCTGCCGTATTTATTAGCTATGCAGCTCTGACATTCATGCCATTTAACAAGGTTCCTTGCTTGAGGAACATCTCATGAGAGTGTTTTCAGACATCGAGGTATAACTAAATATGTTCATAGGTTCAATTTGTAAATTACTGCTAGGACTCTCAGGGCTTCTGTTTTAATAGCAAGCAGCCAACTGTGAATCACTGTTTGCTTAGTATGGTGATAGAACTCATTAATACGACCATCAGTAATAAATCCCAGACTCTTTCACAAATCATTTGTACTTTTTGCATTTGTTACTGCTAAATGAGTCTCTCAACTGGAGAATAACTCTTCTGGCAATATGATAGCATTACTTGTGGTTTTTTTTAAGAGACAAAAGAAAAAAAATCTGGTTTTTGACTTCTGCAGTCATAATTATCTTTTGTTACAGCAGTTTCTTACCTGACCTGCTGACAATGCTTTAAATAACCATGGGTCAGATCTCCATCTGGTGTAAGTCAGATGTTAAGGTAGGTGAATTACAGCAGCTAAAGATCTAACCCTCTATATTTGAAATGATACAAAACTGTAAAGCAGACAAAGACAGCTGGGAACGCAGGAAAAGCCATCTATAATTATTCATTAGTATGAAACACCACCTCCATTTCTACAATGGATATTACACACACCAAAGTAGTAACCTTGCAGACCAGTTGAACAAAGATGCTTCATATTAAGTTATTCACCCTTTCTTCTTTCTTTTTGATTTAAATATGAAATTAACTGCTATCAACCATTTAATTATATCAGAAGATAACCTGGGGTTCATTTCCTATTTACTGGTTTGTACCATAACAGATTAATTCTGTAGTATATTTTCCCCAATTTATAATAGTGTTATCCCTTTAGAAACTAACTGTCTGTATCTTCCGTAATCATGTGCAATTTTCCTCTTTAGAGAGATACAAATTTACTGACACAAAAATTATTCATTTTATCAACAGGCTATATCTAACATAAACATTAATTATAGGAATACATATATGTATGCAGGATGCATGTTTATAAGCACACTAAAGGTGGAGGTGAATTGTGCATTGTCTTCATTTAGGGCCTTGGCCAAAGCATTTTGAAATCAATAAATTTTATTTTTCCTTGGCTTCAGGAGGGTTTGGATTGGGCTTTTGCTGCATTATATGCTGTCTGTGTCTGTTGTACAAAAAGGACTGGCTCTAATCAAATGGCGTTGTTTGGCTTAGGCTTCAGATTACCTATGATGTGCTCTTTCGAGGACTCGCCAATAAATTTAACATGTAATGTGAACACACAGACAGGGAAAAGGGGAAATGAAATGAACAGGTGATCGTTAAGTCACAGATGTGTGATTTGACATTTATTTCCATTCACACCATTTTTCAGCCAATGATTTCTCCACTTTCTTTACACAACATCTTCTCATTTTCATTACTGTGAGGTTATAAATTAAGCTTTAGGGCCGCACGTATTATCTTACTCTAAACTATAACCTAATTTTCCTGTAAATATAATTACAGGAATAAGGCTGCAAACATGCTGGCAGTCAGTAATTTTGACTAGTTAAGAATAGCTGGCCGAAGGCTATCTGGTCTATGAAGGACACTCTGTATAACAATAGAATTTAGACAATAAATAAATTGGTGTTTGTCACTGTCTCTGTTAATCCAGGCCTGAAAAACACAGACACATAAAAATGGTTCTCTTTAATGTTTCACCAGGTGTACGGCAGAGTCTGGCCAAACCAATTAGAGTGCACAGCCTGCCTGTTGGAAACAAAATGGCTTCCACAGAGCTCTCCAGCATGGGCCCATTTTCTCAGCATCTTGTAATGTTCACATTTATCAACCTACGGTGTCACCAACTGTTGCCTTATGTTCCTCATTCAGGTAGAGTCTGCTCTATTAATGGCCAGCCTGGGTAACAAAAGCCTGGGCTTTAAACTGGACAGAGCTTCAAATCAGAGCAGTGAAACCCAGGGTCTAAAACTGAAGTGTTTTTAGCACATTTTGTAAATGCATTCAAGGTGATGGATCAGAAAAGGACCAAAGGAAGAGAAAACAACAAAACCACCGTGCACACACAATGGACACAAAAGTAACAAAACTCCTCTTACAGCTTTTTGCATTAGTTTGCCAATTAGATTTCTCACTGGCATAGTCCACACTGCTAGCAAAAAAATGTCCATCTCAATGGTTTAATATCTCTAACGCATGACTAACTCACAGTACAATTGTGCTTTTGGAGAATTAACCCCAGCATTCTCCTTACAATTTACGATAAACCATTTTCTTTACAAATAAAAAAAATGCTTCTTTGACCTTGACTTAGTTTTATCAATGAGGACCTGTTGGACACATTTGTGAGATTTCTGTCTCACATCCCTGCCTTCATTCCCCAGTGTGTTTCTAAAGTGTTGTTCTTAGTATTAATCAGATGGCTGAAGCTCCTTCTTAAGGGCAACCTTTTTGAGTAACACGGAAAAAGTTGTAAATAGGAGTTTTGTAAGAGTTATGAGAGGGAGCTGAACCAGCAGTTTAGAATGACTTTGTTTTGCCAACAGGACACAGCAGGGTAGGTGCACAGAGTACAACCAGAGTGTGCAGTTTTTCCACAAATGTCTAAGATCTGCTGCTTGTCAGTGGAGACGCAAACCATCGCTTCCCTTGATGATGAGTGGTCCCCAATCACAGAGCAGCAATAACACCAAACAAGAAGAAAAGACAAGACAGAAATAAAGTTCTCAGCTCATTCTTACATTCTCCAAAATTCGTGGAATTGATTTCTCTCTCTCTCTCACCCTTGCTCAGTCCAGTTGCAGGCGAAGGTGACATAGCTGTAATATTAATTTTACAATTTTGCAAAGCTTAATGTAACCCCTTTCTTGTTAAATTCATTTTAGTTTACTTCTGACTGATATGGATTCAGTTAGGCTTTCACACGTATTATTGCAAAGGTCATGGCTGCAATGGATTAAAGGAAAACTTCCTGGTTTATTGAATTTTATATAACTGAAGACAAAATTTTGTTACTATGTACACACCTGTCTGGAAATACTTTAAAAACAGATTTTTACAAAACACCTATAAAGCTCACATAACACAATCTCCTCTTTCAGGAGATAGCTCCAGGAATCAATTTCTGCAGGATATAAAACTCATCTCCAGCATCAGAAGATTTGAAAACATCTTTATACACCGGTGCTTTATTAGAGTTCACTTTAAGTGTGTTACTCTGTAAGCGCTAACCTTTATTCTTTCATGTCCGGTAAACATCCATTGTCCCTTGCAACAACTTAAATAAAATAATAGGCAAGCAAATCTTGTACAACTGGTGTACTATGCTTAGATCATTGGATTATCTAGGAGTCAACACCCTTCATAATGACAAAATACTCAGCTACCCACAGAAGTTGTAAAGCCCTGATTCGGCAAGATACTTAAGCGCTTTCTAACTTTCTACCTAACTTTCAAAACATAAGTAGTCCTACTGAACCCAATGGCACTATACCAGTGTTGAAAACTACTGTGATTTCATTCAAATCTCATGAGACTTAAAGCCCCAGCAGCTGAACCAAGTGATTATATTATCATCTCAGAGGTTTTTATTCCATTAATTTTCTAGTCCTCCTGGTGAAGGAAAATAGCTTGAAAACATGACCTGAGTGTCAACCCAGAAGACGGACAGAAAGCAACCAATACATACTGTTTATTTAAAAAAAAATATAGCCCCTAACACTTGTGACTTTAGAATGTCTGAGGTTGACAATGCTGTCATTCATGTGCTTAGGGTCAGCCAGGTGCTTCAATACCTTGCTAATCAAGGGACTATCTTTGTGACAGATTAACCATTAGCCAAGTGTGCCCATAAATCAACTTTGTAAACAGATCTTCTCTGCAGCCGTGTCTGTTCATACAGCACATGCTGTAAATATGAAGATCCTTTTAAACAAGACATTCTCTAAGGGTATGGGCACGTCTGTGTGTCCAAGGGTATGAATGTAACTTTGTTTCACATTAATATGACAGCTAAGACAGACCTATAGAAGGCTCTTTCACTAGACTATAATCTTTAAAGCCCCTCTGATCACAAGACAGTTGTCAATTTCCTGAGTGTATTGTTTTAAAAGGGTAATGTAAAATTTGATATTATTGTGCGAATATTATTTTATTCCATGTAATTGTTGCCAAGTGAATGCTACTTACTGTGTCACCTTTGTTTTTTCCTTTTTTGGTCAGATTTAAAAAAAAAAACATTATGTGCCTGAAAACAAAATTCAAATACTAAAAACAACCTGAATATTTTATAAGCTTTAAGATTACTCTGTAGTGTTCTGCTGTATTTTTAATTAAATGTTTAAGTCCTTCAAAGGGATTCATTAACACATCTGCAATTCAGATTAATTCATTTTGTCACTGCTGCTTTGACAGATGGCCATATGTAGGATGCAGTATTTTGCAAAGCAGTCAGGCCACAGGAGAAAAATATGACAACAGATTGGGCTAATGTTCAAGGAAATTTAATAAGAAATTAAAATATAAAAAAGCCTATTATAAAAATGTATTTTCAACAAAGGGGCATAAGAGGTTATAACTGCAACACATAATCATTCACCTACTACTCCTTCTGTTCAGCTCTACCCATGTCATGTTCACATCTTGGAAGGGATCTTATTTTTCAAACTCAAACTACAGTCTCGCCTCTGGAACACACACACATCTCCCATTAGTAGCAGGGAGTGTTATGCATAAAACGTAGCAAAAGGAAGTGGTAAATTACTACCAAATGATCTGGTTTCAGGATTCACTCATTCACTCTCAATTCTCTGAGCGCTTGATCCTCCCAAGTGTCATGTCTTCTGGCCTTCATGCACTCAGTCTCTTAAGCTCAGCCTGAACGTCAAGAATATGAGCAGCCCCACTGGTTTTAGTGTGTGAAGTTTAGCGTTGCTGTATGAGGAGCAGAGCATTCATAACCCATATCTGATGTCAGTGAGAATAAAGTGAGGGGCACATTAGAAATTCGCTCGTGTATTTGGTTAAGCAGAGTTGTTGTTTCCCACTGTGCAACTACTGCACCAGGTCTAAAATTCACAGGTGAATGTTGTCCCCTTGGGCTGGCTTGGTTCTTTTATGTACATAACAGTATTTCTGAAGCCATTGGGGTGGAGTGTGTGACAAGTGGAGAAGCTTAAGGATGGAAGCTGAAAGGCCATGATGTGGTGACAGGAAGTTGCATGTACAGAAAGGATTTAGAGAACAGGGGAAAGGAGAAAACCAGGATGAAAGCCCAGAAACAAGTCAACGGAGAGAACAGAGGACTGTCCACTGAAAGACCTGAGCTGTCCCTTACTGTTACATAGATGGATGAGCGAAACTGGGAAATACCCATGGCAATGCTGGAGCAAGTGAATGAATGAGGGTAGCATTCCTCGCATCTGTTTGCAGGTGGAAAGGGAGGGGCAGGTTACTTTGCTAGCCTCCGATGTCCACTTGGAAATCCAGACAGGTGGTGTTAATGCTGCTGAGCTGATACTAAAGACTAATTAGGATGAGCAACACAGTTAATTATAAACTATCTAAATAGCTGCAGGGGGTCAAAGACAAGGACAGCACATTTCCTAATGCAGCCAGGCAGCAGGGGAGCCAATGCAGGTAGGTGGTGGGGCTGGAATCCCCACAGCATGGCTTCTACAGATTGATACTCTCTATTCCAGCACTGTCTCACATAATACCTCATGATTTGTTAGTTGGATGACTCCTTATCTCAGGTGTGGCCAAGTTTCTCGTGGTCCCATAAAGTTTGTTTACAACCACCATTCCTGGCTCTCAGTGTTCTGTGTTGTTATTCAGAGTTAATTTACCCCTAAATGTCTTCTGAGAGCCCACTGAGCAGTGGAAGTGTTGGTAATGCTGCTAGACAATATTAACCGCCTGTGGTCCAGCTAATTTTCTGATTTAGTACTCATCAGGTCCCGAGGATGCTGGAATACAGAGGTTCAACCTGTATTCTGCAGTTCTGGAAGGGCAGGCTTTAGCCTAGTCTTGGCTGTCTCCTGAATACTCATCATGTCATTTGAAGCACCTAGGGCCTCTGTTGAAGTGGAACGACAAGAGGACTAACCGGCCCAAAGAAAGCAGCAGGCTTGCAGAGCCAGGAAAAAGTATGTCAGATTCTCAGAAGGGAAAGAGAACAAGGCCTGGTCTACACCAGGGAACAAAGTCCACCCCAGATGCGCAACTCTAGCTATGCCATTAGCGTAGCTAGAACTGACATATCAGGATCAGCTTTGTTCCTTGGTGTAGACTGGGGCTCTTTTGCCTTGCACTGACACCCCTTACTCCATGTGATAGCATGCAGTACCGGGGTTCACGGCCGAACTCAGAGAGACTGATTTTGCTGCATCTTCACAGACGCGGCAAAAGCAAATTCTGGAGGATAGATCACAGCACATTGAATGCGTGGTAAATACAGACATACCCTAAGACAGAGAAATGCAAACTCCTGGTGGTAGCATTGCTGACGCATCCAATCCAGAGAGATCCTTCTGCAGCCAAGGAGCCTGTCATTCATGATTTAGTTTTGGATTGTTTTTCATGACATACGATTTAAAAACAATTAAATTGGTTGGAAAATACAACCCAACTGCTGTATCTTCTTGTGTAATGTATATTTTACACACTCCATGTAAACTAATACTTAGCACGTTAAGGATTTTGTGCAAGATCATCCTTTACATAAAGAAAAACAAAATATAGAATGTGCTCCTTTGGCACAAACTGTTTCAAGCGCTCTTGTTTCTAATTAAAATAATATAGCCCTGAAAGATTTTGTAGGTTTTCCTTTCTCATGTAATGTGATTAAAATGAGGTAAACGTTTATTTTGACTGCAGAGGAGGAACCAACTGAAACCAATTTCATATGCTTGGAGTGGAGTCAAATCCTGCTCAATTATTAGCTGGGTGCGTGTGTTAATAATTAAAATAAATGTCATTTCCTGCAGGCATTTGGTTTTTGTATTGCTAGGGTTGTATATGCTAGTAAAGGCACAATGGTTCAGCAGTATTTCCGCCCACCAAGGGTGAGATAAGAAAACATTTCATCTGAGGTATGGCAAACTAATTTTTCTCTCGCTGATTGTAACACCCTTGCATAGTATCTGTTGACCTGTGATTCCTGACCTGATCCTACCAAGGTTATAAGTTCACTTGTGTGCGTGTTTGTAATTTGCTCTGAATGATGCTAATACAGATTGAACCTCTCTGATGCGGGACTCTCTGGTCTGGCATACTCCATAGTCCAGAAGGACTGCAAATGCTGCTGGACCAAGGAGCCCCAATCACAAAGGTTGCCAGTGGCTGAGAGCTCAGCCAGTCTGGTGGCAGGCAACCCCTGCAGAAGGGGCATGGAGTTGTCACCCACTGGGGCACGGAGTCCATATGGTTGTAGTAAGACTAGTTCTGAGTCCAACAAACTCCCTTCTTCGGGATCACTCAGGTCCTAAGCAGTCTGGACCAGGGAGGTCCAGCCTAAGTAGCTGAAACTCAAGCAGGAAAGCATACAAAAATGCATTTACATTAAGATAGGTTTGGCAACAGGCTGAGCCCTAGTCGGTATAGGTTGTTAGCATAACAGGCATAAAGTCATAGCATAATAAGTGACCAAATGTAACAAAGTTTAGTAATAAGAGTTTTTGTCATAAACAAGATAGTCAAAGGGAACAAAACAATAACATTTTAATGGAATTTCAGGAGGGAGGGGGAGCTGGACAATGTGTACCTGTGCAGCGCACTGAGGCTATTGTATTGAAACAAATAGCCATGCCAGGAATCAGACCACCAGTTATGATTCCCTGGAAAGTCTCACGCAGGAAGAGACAAAGACTTAATTACATATGGGAATAGGCACCTCCGGCCTGTATGCCTGTGGTAGCTTCATCAGAAAGGCATAATAGGTAACAGCCAAGACGTAGCTGCCACAACCTGACCCCCATTGACTGATCAACTCTGTCACTATTTCATTTCCATGATGTTGTGCACAAGTCAGCTCTGTGGACTGCTTTGCTCTCCACTTGTGTTTAATGCCCACGTGACCATCCATCCCATTTTTCCTGGGACAGTCCCTTACTTACGCTGTCCCATAGGTGCCCTGACTTTTTGAAAGAAAACAGGGCAAGTCTCCTATAATTTGCAAGGCTCCTGTTCCCCGGCACCTGTGTCTCAGGGCAGCTGCCCCCACTGCCAGAGAGCTCCTCTGCTCAGCCGCTGTCCCATTCCCTGGCAGCCCCCACTGCTGGTGAGCTCCGCCATGGGGTGGCTGCCCCGTTCCCTATCACAACAGCCCCCTGCTGCAGGATGGCTGCTGAACGCCCTGCCCCCTAGGAGGTTGAGGAGCTTCCATCCTCTGCTCCCCCTCATCAGGAGGCTGCAGAGCCCCCATTCCTGGTGCCTCACCATGAGGCAGCTGCCCCCCTGGCGGAGGAACCCTGACATGGGACAGCTGCCCCCTTACTTGGAAGCCGGTGTCCCGTATTTGCCATAGGGCAATGCGGTCACCATATTTAATGCTCTTTTTTATTTGAGAAGGGCTTCAGGTCTTGATGTATACCCAACCAATATGAAACTCAACTTGAATAAAATTTTCTTACATAGCCATTAGAATGATAAACATCTTATTTGTAAAATATTAATTTGAATCTCTCTAAGCTACATAACATACCAGCATTAATGTGACATGAAAAGAGACTTTCAGTGACATTTGGGCAACTAATTCTGTCTTTGAAAGTCTCCTCAATGCCTGATTGGAAAAGAAGGACCTTAATATTTAAAATATTTTACTGTTTTTTGAACAGTGTTATGGGTCTAAACCCACTTATCAGAGGCAGACAAAGCTTATTTCTTCATCCCCAACAGAACTGATTCTTAACAGGTCCGCGGAATACTTTGCTGATTTTCACAGCTTTTCCCCAGAACTTGATTTACATGTATTAATGTAACCAAGTGAAAGCCCTACATTTTCAATAATTTAAGAGATTTAATTCCTATAAGCCAGTGTTTCTCAACCTTTTTTAATAAAGTACTCCTTTTTATTAAAAAAAAAAAAATTGTAAATATCCCCAGCACCTACAATTTTCAGACACAACATTTAGATGAACATAAAATAAGTTAAAAATTTTAATGAATGAAAAAGTTTGAGAAAGGCTGAGCTAATGTACCCTCCAGGAGAGCTCTTGGTACCCGCCCAGGGATCACATAGCCCTGGTTGAGAACCACTTGCCATAGACAAAAATCAGAAAAAAAGAGTGGCTGCCAGAGCTGTAGTCTTAGCAACCACACCCATTCAATACTCACGTCGGCTTTCATACATGCTCCTGGACTGGGCCCAGATTTTGAATGGATCTGGCTTCTTCTGCCCAGAGTTGTCTGGTTGCTCCACGGCTGGTGCTTCAGTGGCAGGATAGTCAGGAAGCACCTGCGTGGTATGGACGGGTGAAGCAGTGTGTGTGCTGCGGTGGCTAGAGACGCTATGTTGAGAACTGTTTTGGCTGTCTTTCCTTTCAAGTGGTTGCTGGACATAAGAATGCAAGAAGAAAGAGAAAGAACAGAAGGTTATTGGTCTCTGAGAGGGTGTTTTCCGTCATTCTTCCACACACGCCCCCCCGGCCAAGGTCCTTTGATCACTGTTTCTGCATACCCACAAATAAATACATATTGCACATTTTGGCTGCCACCATTTCCAGTTAATGCTTAGTGCAGAAAATTTCCCCAAGACACACTTTGACAGACAGACTGGCAGAAGGAATGTGTAAAATGGGAAGCAATTAATCACAGAAAACATCCAGCCTTCTCTCCAGCAGCTAAAAGCAAATCAAAATTTCATTACAAGATCCTAGTTTCAATATCTTTTCCCCTGCATGTTAAACTACACATATCAATAGTCAGATAAATTTAAGATTAACATAAACCCACAAAAGCAAAGAGAAAAAATATCAGCATTCAGAATGCAGTTAAGTACATTAAGACTACATCTACACTAGCCCCTTCCTTTTGGAAGGGGCATGGTAATGAGTGAGTTGCGACAATACTAATGAGGCACTATCATGAATATGCAGCACCTCATTAGCATAATGACAGCCATGCGCAATATCAAAATGCTGCTTTCAAATCGCACGCCGCCCATGCACGTGGGAGCATTTCAAAAGGACCCCCTGGATTTTGAAAGCCCCTTATTCCTAAAAGCAAATAGGAAGAAGGGGCTTTCGAAGTTTGGGGGTCCTTTCAAAAGGCCCCCGGGTACACAGGTGGCATGCAATTCAAAAGTGGCGCTTTTGTATCACGTATGGCTGCCATTATACTAATGAGATGCTGCATATTCATGGCAGCACCTCATTAGCATATTCCCAACTCACTCACTACCATGCCCCTTCCTAAAAGCAAAACTTGAACCTCGTAACATTACATTAGATCCCTAACATTACCTAAAAACATTTACTTGCAGTGTTATTTCCTTGTTTAAGTATATTAAAACAAAGAAAAAAAATTTCTACTTAAAGTCTCATTCTTCCTGAGAATTTCAGAAGACCTGTTCTGTCAATATTTAGCTAAATTGGGTATGTTGCTCTTAACTCACATTCACATAATTGACTACAATAATGCATGCAAATTAAAAAGAGTCAGTTGTATTGCAAGGATTTCTGCCACTAAATATGCAGTAAAAAGGTTTCTGAAAAGTTACCGGGAATGGACAGTAAATATGTAGAAAACAACACTCACTGTGTTCCCTTGTTCATATATTACAAAAGGGCCTTGCGGATGTTGACTGGCAAAATTTCAAATCTCACATTGAAAAGGAAATCCAATTTTCACTTTTAATTCTAGATAAGCAAAAGTTAACTGGGAACTTTCAGTGTTTCTCCACCCAGTCCTTGGATTCTAACAGGTCCAAAGAAACAAATATATAAACGAAAGCCCCAACTCACTCCTGGACATTTTGCTTGTATGTCACACTTCAGTGCAGATTATTCATTTCTGTACACAGAAACTAGAACCTTATTATCATGATGTGAAAATAATGTTAAGTCCCATGCTTACAGCTTACAGAACTAAATGAAACCTATGGAGTCTTTCAATGGGGATGTCTGGTTGAAATGTCACTTAGCTGAATAGTGAGTTATGACTGAAATCTGATTTGACGACAGGTGATTTGGCTAATACTGATTGTCTCAGAAGTCCTCAGGAGACATGGATTCATATACTACAAACCAATATAGCATTGATCGATCCTAATTAGCACTCCTAGGAAAGATTTCAGAGAGATCAAAGATAAAAAGGCCATGGAAAATGAACTATATTCTCCTCTTAAAGTGTAACTTTCACAGAATCATAGAAATACAAAACCGGAAGGAACCTCGAGAGAACATCAAGCCCAGTCCTCTGCACTCACAGCAGGAACAAGTACCATTTATATATTCCCTGTTAGATATTTATCCAACCTGTTCTGAAATATCTCCAATGATGGAGATACTACAACCACCCTGGGCAATTTATTCCAGTACTTAACCACCCTCACAGTTAGGAAATTCTCCCTAATCTCCAGCCTAGACCTCCTTCACATAGGCCCGTTTCTTTTTTGTCCTTTGATCAGAGGTCAAGGAAAATATTTTCCCCTTCCTCCTTGTAACTGCTTCCAAATAACTAAAAAGCTGTTATTTCTCCTCTCAATGTTCTTCAGACTAATCAACCCAGTTGCCTCAAACTTCCCTCATATGTTATGTTTTCGAGATACTTATTCATTTTTCTTTCTCTTCTCTGGGCCTTCTCCAATTTGTTCATAACATTCCTGAAAAGCGGTGCCCAGAAGTGGACACAATACTCCAGCTGAGGACAGTGCAGAGCAGAGTGGAAGAATGATTTTGCCCTTACTGAACTTCATCATGTGCTCCTCAGACCAGATGCCAGTTTGTCCAGATCATTTTGGATAATAACCCTATCTTGAAAAGCACATGCAACCCCTCCTAGCTCGGTGATGCCCACAAACTTTACTCTCCATGCCATTATCTAAGTCACTGATGAAGATATTGCACACAACTTGTCCCAGAACTGATCCTTGGAGATCCCCACTCATTTCGCCTTTCCAGCATGACAGAATCACTGGTAACTAGTCTCTGGGAATGGTTATCCAACCAGTTACGTACCCACCATATAGTATCTCCATCTAATTTATATTTCCCTAGTTTGTTAATGAGAATCTCATGTGAGACTGGATCGAACACCTTACTAAAGTCTAGCTGTACCACACCTACCACCTCACTTTATCCACGAGGCCTGTATCCTGTCAAAGAAAGCCATCAGGTTGGTTTGACATGATTTGTCCTTTAAAAATCCATGCTGGCTGTTTCTTATCACCTCCTCTTCTAGGCATTTGCAAATGGATTCCTTATAATTTATTCTATAACCTTTCCTGGTACAGGAAAGCACACTGGTGCAGCAATGTAAAAAACATGCAAGGCCACTACCTGTCTTGTATGCTTCTTCTCTTCTGTAGCTCACCAGACTCTTAATGTTCTTTATAAGGTTTCTTTCCTCTGCACTAAGGGTCTGATCCAAAGCCCAAGGAGGTCAATAGAAAGACCCATGTCAAATTTGAAGGGCCTTTGAATTACACCAGTTCTTAATTTGTAATAAAGAGACACTGGGGCTCAAGCAATTAGGTGCCAGGGATTTGGCAGGTTTTTTTTTTTTTTTACAAAATTGGTGCAACAATCCCAGAGGTGCTAAGGCTATTAACTGCCTTGCCTACAGGAGCCTGCATTATAAACAAGCAAGACAGATACAAAGGATGGGAAACAGACACACAGGGAGGTGAAATAAGTTCACTAAGGTGACAAATCAAAGCAATGACAGGGCTGGGTCCAGAAAACCAGTCTCCTGTCCTGCCCACTAAACCACATAAGCCCTGTGCTCAAATGTGACAGGGCTGAATTAACAATTCAGAGAAAATCTTTGTTTAAAATACCCTTTTCTGTGTGATTTTATATACCAAGTATAATCTTTAGGTGCATTTGGGTTTATGCCAGCCAGTGGGGCAATTCAGAGAGTACAAACTGCTTTGACATTCTAAGCTAGTACTGAAGTTGTCGACCCATTCCTGGCATTTCTTTAGCCGATGTCTTCATTGACTTGAATATTAAATTAACTGTGTACTTTAAAGTCATTTTCAATGGAGCACGCCTGCTGTGACTGCTCAGCAACCAGTTCTCAAACACAAATATCCCAACCAATTGCAAACATTTTTTTCCTCCTAAGTGGCAAAAAGCTAATTCACACACAGTCCTACTTGTCTCTAAACATCTCAGGTTTTCAAGTAATCAATTTTAAGACAGAGCTCTGCAAACAGCTGTGGGAGCACCACTCTTTAAACAAGCATTTTATAACTAAACATGTTTTTGCAGCAGTTTTTTCTGCTGCTGCTGTTGTTTTATTTTGTAGCAAATCATTAAACAACAAAAGGACCTTTTGAGCAAAGTGTACCAGGTTTCCTGCCAGTCTGATTGAAAATAGCTGATTTATAAAATGTTGATCATTTGGCCTACCACAGAAAATTGTATTCAAGTCTTAGGTAACGCCTGTAAAGACAACAACAAAATACTAATACTATCTACCTAGATTATCATTTCCCTAGACGAGACATTAAAGAAAATCTCATTTACCCTATTACGTGGGAAATTTAACAATTTAAACCTGTATTTAGGACCCACCTGAAACTTTCACAGGTCTTCGGCAAAAAAAGACTCAGTAAGCTAGAGGAACGGGGATTCTAAAATCCTCCCCTCCCACCCCCATCCAGAACCATCCCTTAAGCTGGAGTTACTACTGCAAAGGTATACAAATTGTGTAAGAAGGAAAAGCCCTTCAAATGTGTGTTTTCTACAACAACAAAACCACACAAGAAAGCAAGTTCAGAGTACACCTTAAAATAAAACAGAAATAAAAATTATGGAAATGCACAATTAAGGTCACTGATTCAGCCATAAATCTGCCCTGTCTCTTCACGGACAGATTATAACACATTTGGAGACAACCCTATTTTCAAACAATGCAATGCTGAAAATCACGGAGGGCTCTAACTGAACTATTTCACTCCTGTTGACAGACCAAGGACATGACTGCACTACAAAATTAAGTTGACCAAAAATATGTTGGCATGCAGCTGCTGGAGCGATCACTTGTGTGTGACTACGTGGTACTCCTTGTATCGGTAGTGCATGTCCTCATGAAGAACATTTACACTGATTTTTATGGCTAGTGTGGGACAGATTCAGAAAGGCAGCAACAGTCGATGTGAGCTCCCGAGTGTCACTGAAACTGCACTGACTTAACTCCAGTTACACTGATTTTACGCCTCTTGTGTAGATGGAGTTAATATGTCGGGAGAGTGGGTGAGTTGTATCAGCAAGAGTGACATTTCAGTGACATTTAGGTCGATGTAAGGCAGTGTATGTAAGGCAGGCCTGAGCTTATCTTAACCTAGAAGCACCAATCAATAGCAAAGTACTTCCTTCTTTAGCACTGTTTGCTGCTGTTGGACAAAGAGAAGATTTTATATCTCTTCACTAAGGCTGTGGCCACACCTACCCAAAACTTGGAAATGGCCATGCAAATGGCCATTTTGAAGATTACTAATGAGGCGCTGAACTGAATATTCAGCGCGTCATTAGCATTAGGACACATTCTGCCACAACGCTTTGAAAGTGCCGCTTTCTAACGCTTGCGGCTTGGCGCGGCCACATGGGAGTCCTTTTCGAAAGGACCCTGCACATTTTGAAATCCCCTTATTCCTCTCAGCTGAAGGGAATAAGGGGATTTCAAAATAGGCAGGGTCCTTTCAAAAAGGACCCCCTGTGTAGCCGCGCCGACCTGTGAGCGTTAGAAAGCGGTGCTTTGGGCCAGAAGCGTCCTAATGCTAAGGATGCACTGAATACTCAATTCACCGCCTCATTAGTAATCTTCAAAATGGCCATTTGCATGACTATTTCAAAGTTTTGGCCAAGTGTGGCCACAGTCTTTGGGAATTGAAAACAAATGTACAGTACAGGATAAGTGGTGCGTCAGGATCTGGGACAGCGTAATTCTATGTGTAGCTCACAAGACATTTTGTTTACCATTGTCCACATGCAGCATTGCCAGATTCTATTGGTTTCCACTGGCATCGTTTTCTTCCTACCAGTATTACTAAACTGAGAGGCTCGTAAAGCAAGGGCAGGTGAAGGGAGGTGGATGCTGACTGTACACAACATTGACTGAAAGAGCTCTGAGCTCCCTTTGCATCCCGTGGAAGTACTGCTAATGTTCAGTTAGCACAACCCACAAATTCTAGGTTGACTAATGCAGTTAGCAAAATTAGATAACCTGGGAGACCACCTTGGTTAATGACAATCTTGTGGCCCACTGAATGGAGGGCCGCACGTGTCCCACTCAATAGCCGAGGTTGCTCAATGCCGAACTGGGCATGCCGGTGGATCACAGCCTCAACATGAGGCAACAATGTGATGTGGATGCAAAAAAAAAAAAAAAATGTGCAATTTTGGATTGCATTAACAGAGGCATAGCATGCCATTCAGGTGGTATGATAGTGCTGCTCTATTCCAAGTTGGTTAGGCCTCAGCCGGAGCTGCGTGTCCAACATTGGTCACCAATATATCGAAAGGATAAAAAGAAACGGGAAAGGATCCACAGGAGAGCAACAAAGATGATCAAAGGGATGGAATGCAGCCATATGAGCAAAGCCTGAAGGAACTGGGCATATTTAGCTTGGACAAGAGAGACTGAAGTTGGGGGAGGGACAGGACAGTGGTCTTCAAATATTTGAGAGGCTGTCATAGAAAGACGGAGAAAATTCTCTCTCGTCACAGAGGGCAGGACAAGAAGCAATGAGTTCAAACTGCAGCGCAACAGTTAAGACTGAATCTCAGGGAAAAACTATGTAAGAAAAGTTGGAAAACAGAACAGACTGAGGCTTCTGAAAGGAGGCTGGATACCATCTGCCTTGCATGATTTAGACACAATCCTGCACCTTGGCTGGGAGTTAGACTAGATGACCTCTGCAATCCCTTCTCACCCTAGGATTCTATTACTCTAAAAGTGACCTCATTCTAACCCATTACCCTGGACAAGCTTCCAAAGACACAGAGGTTTTCAAATATAAACATATTAGACTGTTGAGGTGCAGTATAGACAAAAGGCTGCCACACCAAGGGTAGGAGCTTGATTACATCTGACAACTGCTGTGTAAAACACAGGCTTTCAATCTGAAGAAGTGGGGCTGTCCCATGAAAGCTCATCACCTCATAAATTATTTTGTTAGTCTTTAAAGTGCTATGTGACTGCAGGTTTTCTATGTCAAACATAAAAAACCCGATGTATGGAATACCAGAATTGCTTACCCCAGAGGTTAAGTGGATAAAGTGGACTCACCATTCCCATAGCCTGCAAATGTCCAGAAACCCTCATCATGAGTTTCTTCACCCACATATACTCTTAGGACTCTCTCCACCAACGACTCCGACAACCAGTTACACTTACCCCCAGAAACGAAGGGTCCTGTGGCACCTTATAGACTAACAGAAAAGTTTTGAGCATGAGCTTTCGTGAGCACAAACTCACTTCATCAGATGCTGGTCTTGGAAATCTGCAGGGCCAGGTATAAATAAGCCAGAGCAAGGGTGGGGATAACAAGGTTAGCTCAGTCAGCAAGGGTGAGGCTTACTACCAGCAGTTGATCTGGAGGTGTGAACACCAAGGGAGGGGAAGCCAGCTTTTGTATTTAGCCAGCCCATGCTCAAAACTTTTCTGTTAGTCTATAAGGTGCCACAGCACCCTTCGTTGCTGTTACAGATCCAGACTAACATGGCTACCCCTCTGGTACTTACACCCAAGTTTTTCCCTCCCTAGATTTGCCATGTAAATGCTACAAATGCGTAGACCACTGGTAAAATTTAATAGAAGTTCCTTAATTGCTAGTACAGTGACTAGACAGTAGGTAGAGAGAGGCATTCTCAACATGGGAGGGACAGACTCGTTGTAGCTACATCCATGCCTGCACTCTGGGCTCATTTTTCAGCCTTCTGCAATACCATTCCCAGCCACAAAGCTCTGGGAGGAGCCAGCTCTCAAGGGGGCTGCAATGTTAATGCAGCACTAGTCACCTGAGAAAGCTCATGGGTGGATACAGTACACTGCTCCTTCCCTTGCAAAAAGGACGTAAAGGAAAACAAACCATCCAAGGGAGTTTGCAGCAGTTACACTGCAAAGATAGGGTGAGCAGACAGGACGGTAAATACCTCACAGAGGAGTGTTATGCTGGAAGGTGTCAACTGCCATAAACCAAGCACAGACCGCGATGTACACCAAGCACCTTTCCTGCAAGCTAAACTTGACAGCTAAAGCAACAGAAGCCATAGAGTCACCAGTTTTCAAACAGCACAAAACAGAACCCTGGTCCCACTTTTTCGTGCCCCTTCTCTGAGATCCCAGCCCCCACTCGCTTTACCCCCTCCCCTCTGTCTCTCAGTCTCCCCCACCATCACTGGGCACAGGGTTGTGTTGTGGGAGGGGAGGGAGGGGTCTGGCTGTGGGTCTGGGTTCTAGGGTGTGGTTGGGGATGAGTAGCTTGGGGGCACAGGAGGGGGCTTTGGGCTGTGAGAAGGGGTTGGCGTGTGGGCTCTGGACTGAGGATGCAGGCTCTAGTCTGGGGCATGTGATGAGTGTTTGGGGTATAGCAGTGGGCTCAGGGCTGGTACGGAGGTGTAGGGTTTGACGTGTAGGCTCCAAGGGGGACACTAGGTACAGGAGGGAACTCTGGGCTGGTGCAGGAGTTGCTTGTGTTTGCAGGGTCCTTTCAGAGCCTACAAGGATCTCATGAAGCTGCCACTAGGCCCCTGCACCACTTAGATGCAGGGAGGTTCCATATGCATGCCGCCTCAGACCTGCAGTCGCCATCCCCACCTGCAGCTCCCACTCGTCACAGTTCCTGGCCAATGGGAACTGTGGAGACAACAATCTGCATGCTGCCCCCCCCTCCACCCCAAGTGAAGGTTTCCAAGCTCTCATTGGCTGGGAAGGGTGGCCAATGGGAACTGCAGGGGAGGCACCTGCATCTGAGAGGACAGTGTTTAGATGGAGGTTCCCTGTGCCCAGGGGCCTCAGGGACCAAGTGGCAGCGTCTGGGAGACACGCAGAACCAAGGGAAGTGGGAGCTTGTCTTAGCTCTGGGCCTCCGCTGTGCTACTGACAAGACTTATAATAGCCCATTGGGCAGTGCCAACTGGAGCCACTATGGTTCCTCTTCAACCAGGCATTCTGGTAAAAGAAACGGATGCTTGGCAACCCTAAGAGGCCGCCACTGGAGGCAGTAGCTGCGGGGCAAGGCGGGGACCAGCACACAGCGAGGGAAACAGTGGTGAATCTGGCCCTGAGAGCAGTGGCACTGATGTTCTAATGTGCCAGGCTGTGCTTGACTACTGGCTCTGCCTTAGGCCCCGCTCCCACTCTTCCCTGCTGCTCCCCGCCATCACCCCATCTCCTTCTCTTCCCACCTTGCTGCCTCGTTCCACCCTTCCCCCAAGCATGCCCCACTCTACACTCCTGTCCTGTCCCCAGCCTCTCCTGCACTCCACAGCACAGCTGATCGTGGTGGGTGGGAGGCACTGTGGGCAGGACGCACTGGTCGGCAGGGCTGCCAGGAGGTGGGAGGCAACAAGGGAGGAGCCGACTGGGGTGGGGGGAAGCACCAGCCCTGGAACACTCATGGAGCTGACACTTCTGGCTTGGAAAGGGCAGACATGGCAATGGTCTGCTAATGTCTTTTCCCTACCGTGTTCAGGGAACCAGGACTTACTGGGTATACTTTGTAAATCAGTGTTTCCCAATGTTATTTGGCTACGGCTCCCTTTTAAAAACTCAAAAGAATTTTGCAGAACCCCATTCCCAGGCCTCACCCCCCTCAGCCCCCAAACCTGCCCCCATCTTCAGGTTTTACCCATGTCAGCCCCCAAATCAAGCCCCCTATCCCCAAGCTTTACCCCCTCATCCTGCAAACCTGCCTCTGCACTCCCATGCTTAACCTTTCTCAGTCTCAAACCCGCCCCGCCCAGGATTAACTCACCTCAGCCCCAAACTGGCCCCTGGAACTAACCCCCCTGTGGTGCTGGCTGGGGAGCTTACACCGGGCAGTCACAGGTGCCCAGGAGAAGGCAGGCTGGTGTGCAGGTTTTCTGATGGTGGGCGTGAGCTGAGCCACGCCCACAGAGAGGTGTGGCCACGTGGGTAGGTGGGGCAAGTGAGGGACTATCTGTGGCTCCCGGCCCTGTCGTTGCTGAAATAATGGAAATAAATTCAGTTAAACAGTCAGATCCCTCTGGCCATTAAACCAATTACATTTAGTTTGACTGTTTCAGTGGCAGCAGGGCAGGGAGCCACAGAGGAGTCAGTGGCGGCAAGGTCCAGACAGCTGCATGTCGCTCCAGAACCACTGGTTGCCGACCTCGATCATTTTCACATGGAACTCTTATTTTCACTTCGTGGAACCCCAGGTTTTGCAGAAAACCATTTGAGAAACATTGTTGTAAATGCATATGATTGTCCCAGAGAAATACGTGATCCCTATCATCAGTTGCTCCTAACTGAAAGAGGCTGGCCAACCCCATACGTATTGGCTGTTTGGGATGAAAGGGAGGAGTGGTTTATGGGGAAGGGTTGTGAGAATATACAATTTTAAGGTTAGGAAATTCAAGTACCTAGAATACTTAGCTGCTCAAAAGACTGATCAAGTAATCCGTGTCCAGATTGGAAAACCTGGCCCCTCTTTCAGAGTGCTAAGAAGAGATGCTTAGAAAAGATCCTGTCTCCCATGTGGGACGCAAACCAAAAGCTGTTAGCTTTCATCAGGCTTTTCTGGGAACATTTTTACTTCTTTTCATCCACAAAAATCAAGAACCCAAAACCAGAAATATGTCAGCCCCAAAATGATAAAAACTGAAAATATTTTAGTTTTTTAGATGGAGATATTTACTTTTGGGTGCTTCGACAAAAAAATCAAAGAAAGTAACGTTATTTGTTTACTTACAAATTTGCTGAAATATAGTTTTTCATGGAAACTTCCATCAGCCATTTTAAATTTGACACCCAGCCCTATGACAACTTTGCCCTTTCAAATTCAGATGAAATATTCCAAAGCTACCAAACAGTCTAAAATATTCCAGAACTGCCATACATGCAAAGTACACAGACAAACAAGGGTAAACATTAAACTGCCATTTAAATCAAAGTCACTTCCTCCTTCATTTACCTAACAAGAATTATGTTCTGGCATGCAAGGCCTAAGTTCCCAGCTGTCCCTCCTTTGCTACAGCTGATGATATTATGTCATTTAAAGGAGTCTGCTGTGGTCTTAGGCGTGGCCTACACTAGGGTGTTAAGTCAGTTGCCAATTGTCAGCTGTGGCAACTGCGTAGCTAGAATTGAATTATCTGCAATCAACTTAGCTGGCCATCCTCACAGAGGGAGGTCAATGGGAGAAACTCTCCAGTCAACTTCCTTATTCCTCATGATATTGAGGAATACATGGGGCGATCGCTGACTCCAGATAGTTTGATTTTGCATATCTCACTAGGCACGGAAAATCAAACCCCACAAGATCGGCCCTGAATGTGTCCATCTTCCCAGTAGTGTTGTCATACCCAAAGTCACTATAGAAGAGCTGCAGAAGAGACACACATCACCCTGACCTCAGGTGACATCACATCAGTGGAGTCTTAAAGCCCAATATTGAGCTATGAAAACCCTTCCACTGCACCTTGATAAATGTATTTGTGTTCCTCGCTGTCTGCATGTATGTTCTCTTGGAGTCAAATACTGCAGATGCAAAACTAAATAGTCTGGCAACAGCAGAACTCCTAGAGCACTAAAAATTCCTCCATGAAAACAGAGCCTGGCAAAGGTAAGCAGCTATGGCCAGATGGGAGTCGGCTGTAGCACAGAATGAGCTACAAAGCCAAGCATGTCTGTGAAGGAAGCAGGCATTGGCAGTAGGTAGCTGGGATTGTGGAGGAGGGACAGTCTCTGGCACTGGAAAGGGGCTTCATTAGATGGCAGAGCAGGAAGGAAAGGGATCAGTGGTGAGCTGGGTGAAGGAGGTGCAGGATGGGATTGACAAGCTGATCTTCAGTTTACTCTGTAATGCAGTATGGACAACAGAATGTGGGCTTGGTTTAAGATCAGTCTAGCAACAGAAGGGCTGACTGCATATGGCTTATTTAACAATAGCTAATTCATTAATGAAGAAGTAAATTTTGTTTCAAAGGACAGTGAAGGTGAAGAAGGAGGCATAAGCTGCATTAAAGCCACACCACATAGGGGAATCTAGGAAAAAAGATTTCTCACGGTGGCATGTGCGCCCTGAGGCTATGTTGTTTGCATCATCACACAGCTTGGCAACCCCTAGGTGTGCCGTACAGCCAAGCCCTCAATGCCAGTATAGTTTTATTCTGAAACCATATGTCCTTTACTCCCACTTGACACCATGAAACACAGGTCAAAGAAGTTATCTTAACAATATTAGTAACATAGTGATAATGCTTTTATTCTTTTCTCTGACACTAAAAGACACTGTGCTCTGGAGGCTAGAAGTTCTGCTCCTTTGTTTTAAGCAGTGTGACTGTTGGACTTCCACATACTCTAAAACAGCTACCACAATGTATCAATAGAAGATGGTGTTAGCCTCTAGTTGCTGGTGCAAACACCCCATTTTATAGCTAAACAGAGGAAGACTATGTTTTACTGGATTCTGCCTCACCTCGTGGAACAGAAATGCCTGGGGCAGAGGTGACTATATTGACAGGAGATGAAGAAAGGTAAGGGAGCTTTTAGGAGCATACAATGCAAGGAACCTGGTTGCCTTCAGTGAATGAAATGGTTTCTCAGTGAGTAAATTCCATGGGAAACAAAATCTACAGCTTCAGGCTGGTAAATTCATTAAAGACCCCAGAACTACACCTGTTTGTAAACAGTCTCTTTGTTCATGCAGAGAGGACTATCCCTAAATGGATTTAGGTGTCCCTCAGACTGAAAATACCTCTAATGAATCATTGTTCACTCAGCAGGTGTTCAGCATAGCATCAGATTAATAAGGAGATGCTTCATGACCTGATTCTGGGAGGGCACCTGTTTTTAAAAAGCTAAGTTCATTCCCCATACCGTGGTGTCAAGAAGAAGGGTTATAAATGTCTTACCTCAATAAAACTACTCTTTCTCTGACAGAGGAAAAAATGCAGCACCAAAAAATAACATGCTTGTTTTGTACATATTTCACACACTTGTTTCTATTTTACCAAAGGCTGCATGAATCTGTGACTTTGACACAGAAGTAAAGGCATACGGTCTAACATTTCTGTGATTTGAGTGAGAACCCAAACCACACTTCTCCCTCTTAATGCAAACTGACAATGGAATAGGCCTGAAGTCATGTGACTTTAATCATCCTTGCTCTAAGCCATCAGAATCACATTAATTATTTCAGGGCTAGCTTTTTGGATGAACACAGAACTTACACTGAAAGCGGGAGATTCTGCTCATCTTTTTAACAAGCCTCTTACAGAGCTTTACCAAAACGCAGACTGTTAGCAGCCGCAGCTATCGGCACCCACAATGGACCGTAAGTGAACTTTCATGGTGTCTTACAGTTACACAAAGACCTCACTCATGTGACTTTCTCCAAAGCTACTGGGAAATAAGCGACATTCTTCCCTAGCCCTTCAAGTAATTGGAAACTTTCACCTTGTAAATAGCTCATTTCCTATGAAATATTCATCCCTTTTCTGGCTCCTAAACATCACGTTAATTTTGTTTCACTATACTAGAAATGAGCTTTAATGACATTTAGACCATAGCTTCTATGCTATTAGCTAACATGTCAACCAGCTAACAGCTCTACAGGAAACAGGATTAGAAAGGACAGGGAAATATTGATTTTTTTTTCTTCGTGTGTGTGTGTGTTTAAATAAAGGATCCCACACCTGCAGCAAAATGCTGCTAAAGCCAACAACAACAGACGAGCTGTTTCCAGTACTGAGGCAGCATACAGTATCTGGTGGAAATGGTAAATAGGCATGATTCGTCTTCCTGTAAATCTACATGCTTCAATATTTCATAAAACCATTCATCAGCTGGTGCATGAGAAAGATTGGGGAGTAAAAGCAAAAGGCTGGAGTCTACGGA
The DNA here is from genome assembly GCF_033958435.1 of Carettochelys insculpta. Taxonomy (NCBI): domain Eukaryota; kingdom Metazoa; phylum Chordata; order Testudines; family Carettochelyidae; genus Carettochelys; species Carettochelys insculpta. The sequence continues at coordinate 43,957,044 of NC_134147.1, read as the reverse complement.
CACCACTGTTAGAAACTGCACTTTGGAAAGAAGGTGGAGCCTCCAATCTTTCGAAAAGGAAACAATGGCTTTTTAGGGGTGTGGGGGGTGGAGGGAGGTTAACAGAGGGAGAGAGGATCAGTGAACCTCTAGCTTTCCTTGCAACAAGCTTCCTTTTTGTTGTGAATTCCCCTCTCAATTCACCACACAGCACAAGCTGTGCAAGACAATCAGTGTTGGAACAGAAAGACAACTTAAAACAAGCAACACCCCACATTTAAAAAAGAAACCCAAAACCACAAGCCCCCTCACACAAAAGAGACAAAAAAAAAAACAAAAAACATTAGGTGAGAAGGTACTTACCGACTTTGGGCTCTTCTTTGGGACTGGCAATCCTAAAAAAAGGCAGCAAGGAAAAAAATAAACATTAGCACATATATGTTACTTTCCTTTAAGAAAAATCCCTAGGTATATCATCTGAATGTAGCCATCTGCAGAGTTATGTCAGATTTTGCTCTAGCACTGGAGTTACCAGCCTTTTCATATCGAATCAAAGGGGGATGGTGGGGGGAAAAGAGACAAGAGAGAGAGGGAGAGATCTATCTGCATTAGCTATGCTGACTTGTACTGCAGCAGCCTGGAGGCTGGGGAAAGAAATTCACAGACCTCAGCGGCCTGGGAAATTGAACACTTGGACAGAATCTCAAACGCTCCCTTGGATTAAGAGAGGCTTAGCTTACAATTAAGCCAAGGATATTTCCTTTTGACGCAATCAGCTTGTCCATTTTATCGGACCAATCAGGACCACAGAAAAGAAATACGTTGATTTTTTAAAAAGTGCCTCTCTAGAAATAGATTTTTAAAAGCAAATTCGTACTGGCTTTAGAGGAGAGGCTCAGGTTGGCAGAGCAAAACAAAAGCACAAAGAAGGATAATCTTTATCCCTAAAAGAGATCATTTACAAATATGGATGTTAATAACAAAACAAACCCAAAAGTTTTCATCAAGTCCACCCGGAATATAATTATATGCAGCTTTAGATATGATCAATTTCCGATTGTGGTAACTTGAAAATAAAATGCTAAGAATACCTTGATTCTGATGTGAGGTTAAAGGGTTAGATCCCAGGTGTCTAACCAGTTTTGAATAGTAGCCACTGCAGGGCTACTGCTATAGCGAACTAGCCACATTATTTTTAAAATATATTTATTGCTCAAGCCAACTAGCCATACTCAACTGGCCAAGTATGTTGTACTAGGGGCTAGCATGTTGGACAACACGGTTCATTAGATAGTTCAGGAGACTAAGAATTTTTGGGGGAGCAACACTGATGAAAATGCAAAGAAGGTAATTTTGCCATTTGGAGCCAGCCCCTTAATTGGCACAAGGAGCCTACAGACATGGGATATCTCAAGACCAATTTCTGCTGACTTCCTCTATTAATGGCGCAGTGGCCAACGGCAATGAGGCGCAAACTTGTTGGAGATAACCTAGGATGTAGGAAAGGCTATTCTAAACAGAAAGATCAAAGAGAAAAATAAACTGTTTTTAATAACAAAAAAGCCTCCTTCCCCAAGCCTATGTCTTTACGTGGTATTCCAGAAAAAAACAAATAGAAAAACAATACGCAGATTACACTGCACATTAAGTTCTCAGTAATTCGGACATTCAATATCTGCTTTTGTCTTTAGGATGTGATTTATGTAGCATTTATGCAGCAGTGTGCTTCCTAATTTATACTCTTTGCACTAAAAACCATACTCGTTTCTAACTTTTATACATAAATTAAAACAAGTTACACAACTGCAATACAAACTGTTATGATAAAAAGTTCATTTTATGGTAATTTATGAGATATCATCTCTGAACATGGAGTATCAATTAGAAACGATACACAGTACCTGCTTATGGCCTGCTGTCAGACTCATATGTGACTTAAACTGTGTAATACCAAAAGATGTTGGTTTATTTCAAATTAAAGGTTTTCAGTGACTGGCAAGCGTCAGCGCTGTAGGCATTATTATCCCGTTTGGTGCATTATCGGCAAATAACTAAGACCCTCTAGGGCAATGATTGATTGTGGGATAGGGGAATATTAAAACTCGTTACACTAAAATAATAAGATTGCCACTTTGTTTTTCTACAGACATTGCCTGCCTTCATGTAACACATTCAAATAATGAAGTGCTAAGTTTTCACAACAAGTCACATTTGCAACAGGCAATTTATCATGTATTAAATATTTGCATTCATTGCATTCTTTCTGATTAAATGGGATACATCCACTCTCTCTCTCTCTCTCTCTCACACACACGCACGCACGCACGCACTTAAAGCCACATGAGCCAGAATTGACGCTATCTTGATAGCAATCTTGTAGATGGAAACATACTGTAGGTTTAAAGTGAATCGGAGATTCAGTTTATTGCACCAGGGCCATTACGTGTTAAAATTTAATAAATAATAAACTTGTGAACAAATCTTTCCTTAAAAAATTGTCATTAATTTTGGCTGCTACAATCCAGATAGATCAAAAATGTCTAAAATTGATGGGAAATACACAGAAGGCCACTATTTGAGAAATCCTCCAAAGACTCCTGAATCTTACTGTGTCACCGTTCTATGGCAGAGTTTGCTGTAGAACAAGCAATAAATGACTTTTTAGCAAAACAAGAAAGTGTACATTGTCAAAACATGGCATAAAACAAAATATTTTTCCTTTAAAAATTTGTTTATTTTAAATCGATATCTATTTTAAAATTTGAGTTCCTGCTTTTGTGAGACAAACTCATAGATAAGAGACCCTGATTTCTAATATGCATTCCCAGCAGAAGACAAGGATACAGTACAGCCCAGAAAAAAAAAAACATCTTCACACAGAGATGATCACTTAGGAAGAGATATTTAATGAAAGGGAAGCACAAAGGAACGGGCGGCATACCTTGTAGCCATGCTCATGAAATTCAGGGAAGAGAATGACCACAGCTGCTATGAACTGGTGGGGGTGATTTCCAACTCCTAGCAGATATACATCTGCCTCTGATACATATAAAGTTACAGCTGGTACCTTGGCTGGAAATCCCAACAAAGAGGACCCAGGACATAACAGGGACAACCAATAAACTACCTGGTACTCTCTACAGAGGTCATAGCAGGTCAGAGGGGAAAACCACACAGAGGGTAGCATTGAAAAGTCTGTACTGCCACCACTCACGTTGTACCAGCTTTGTGGTTAAATACTGAAATTTAGGGCTAGACTTTTAAAGGTCCTTAGGCTTGTATGGAGATTTTCTAGAACATCTAGGTGTCTGTCTGCCATTGATTTCAAAGCTCACTAGACAACCAAATACCTTTTACAGTCTGTGTCTTAGGGCCCAAGGCTGACATCTTTCACATGCATTAAATTCACCTAAAAATGTTTTTTATTTAAAAAAAGAAAAAGGCTCAATACACTATCTTTTGGGACAATGCATTCAAATCGCAAAGGAGAGACTGTTGCAATCATCAGGTTAGCAGTGGTTAAACCAAAACAGCACCTCTGGGATGCAATCCCCCTCTGACCTAGATCACTGTTTCTCAATCTTTTTGATCTCAAGGGCTGAACTTGTTGCCTTCCTAAACTCTGATAAGGAGACCCCAGAGAAGGGTGTTGGTCCACAACCCCGTCATTGAGAACCACTGACCTACAGCCCCTCCAAATGACAAGAATTCTCATAGAGAATACTTACAAATATGACTCCAATTAAATGAATTCGAAAACACAAATTTCTCCTCTCTAAAAAGCTAATGTAATCAAGCAACTGCTTAAGGACAAAATAACAGCGATCACTGCACAATCTTCCAATACAAAAGGGATTGTGCTCAAACCGCATTCATAGGTCACCAAGAATCGGTGCATGCAAGGGTAGTAAATAAATTAATTAAATGCAGGGATCTAAATTAAGCCAGTTATCAGTGACAGCCTCACCGTTATCTTCATAAAACGGTCTCCTTTTCTTCCCCAGAACTCCCTAAATGTACAGCTGGCCACCTCCATCTGCCAGACTAAATTTTGGAACATAGGAAAAAAACTATAAATTGCTCCTCAACTTTTACACCACAATTTCACAATGGCTTTCTATCTAGAGCAGCCTTCCTCTAAAAACGCTGTGAAGGAGGGATGTGACTCATGGATTAGATGCTAGAATTTTAATTTAATATGAGCTAGCATGTTTATTCTGTTTCAAAACTGCATTTTTAAAAAGTCTTTTTGCTCTATATTTTGGATATAAAAAGTACTGATCAAACCCATAATATCATAGATCTTAGATGTCTACAAGCCATACAAAGTCTGTATACTCAGCGTGAAGTCACTTCCAAATTCTGCTGTTTCTGTTTTACAGAAGATCCCAATTCCAAATTGCCATGTTTACTAAACATACGTGAAACAGAAGGATTAGCTATGTACACACACTGCTGCCTGCCAGGGTTCTGGAGTACCCTGAAATAGAACAGTGACGGCCACTAGAGGGCTCTCAAACTATTTAAAGGGGCAGTATCCAATTCTGCGCATTATACAGTAAACCCTTTCATACCCAGCATTCTATCATTCAGAATCCTCAAATAACCGACATTTTAATCATAAGTAAATTTTACTTACGTTTTCCATAAATACTGTACAGTGAAAATAAAAACAAACAAATACAGAAGCTACAGTATAAGTTTACAGTGTACAATACCACTGTCGGTAAATAAAGTACCCTGCATACATTTTTGTTTGTTTCTTAATATCGAATCTTGTTTATCTTTAGTGTTATGTGTTGCTAGGCGTACCTCTCTATTAACCAGAATATTTTGAATATCTGGCAATCTCCAGGTGCCAGGGCTGCTGGATATGAAAGAGTTTACTATAGAAAGATCACGAGTTGTCCTATTGTCCAGTGGTTCTCAAATTTTTCTTTTGTACTGGTGACACCTTTCACTCCGCAAGCCTCTGAGTGCGATTCCTCCTTATAAATTAAAATACCTTTTAAAAAATTAACACTTTTATAAATGCTGCCGGCAGTGCAAGGTCTTGGGTGGAGGCCGACAGCTTGTGACACACCCATAACATCACGTGACCACTGGTTTGCGAACCACTGCCACAGTCACGTGTAAAAGTGCAGGAGCCAAAAGAACAGGAGGATTTCAAGTGACACAGGTGCTCATCAGAACTTTGCAGGATCAAGTCTTCCAACAAGAAGTGGCAAATTGACTGGCAGTCAGTTTGGGATCTAATGCAAGAAAAATAATTTGCAGTGTTTGTGGCCATTGCTCACTAGCTTTCCTTATGCACCTCAATAGCCTTCTGTGGGTGGGTGTGGGTGGAGCGGGCACAGTAAATTACTCTGTTACAGGCTCATGGTTCATCTGCTTGGAAATGAAAACCAAATGTGAACAGCCTGAAAAACAACAAGCAGTCCTGGAGCATCTTAGAGACTAACAAATTTATGAGGTTCTGAGCTGTTGGGGTAAAACCCACGTCTTGGAAAAGGTAAGGGAACTGGCGTAAAAGGTCACCAGTTGGGTTCTCCACTACTTTGGTGAGCGCACAGAAACGCAGAAAATTAATAAAAAGCACAAGAAAAACATTAAGGGTTATGTCAGTGGGGCAAAAACAGCTGAACAAAAAAATTAATAAGCCCACTGAATACTGCTTTTTACACTATGATGAATAAAAAACCAAAGGATATCATCCACTGGGACACATATATGGCAAGATGAAGGAGCAAAATACTGGAAACAGAGGTAAAGACCAATTTACCCAGCAGCATACAATCTATTTCTGTCTTCTGAGTGCAAAATAAGGAGCTCTAAATAATTAACACTAATGGCCATTAATGTTGTTGTGGGAAAAAAAATCTTAATTTTGTAGTATCCACTGCCAAAAGATTTTTAATAAAGGATGTATACTATTTTTAAAAATAGATGGGAATTACACTCTCTCAGACTGGGAAAAAAACAAAGCAAAACAAAACAAACAAACAAAAAAAAGCCAACACACCGTAATTAAAAAATAAAAAACAATAACCAAAAAATTGACTGTAAGAGCTACATTAAGCCGTAAACAGCAGCATCAAGAAAGACCCAATCCTGCAACAGCGTAACTTTTCTGTTTACCATAGTGAACTGCACTATAATGGAGTTACTGTACTAGCATAAAGATAAGCTATGCAATACTAGCTTTAATCTTATAAATCATTTGCACCAAAGGAATGTAAGCCTGCTATAAATCAAAGATGGGTGACTAGCAAACAAAATCAACAATGTTTTAGTTCTAAAATGCTAATGCTTCAGAACCGTGTTTTTGGGAGCCCAGGACTCATGTATTATTAACCCAGCGGCATGAGCAAATAGAGTTTCTTAAAAAGCCCACACCATGTGGCACAGCATATTAATGCCATCGACAAGAGTTTCAGTCCCAGGGGACATTAGGAAGTTAAATCATATCCTCAATTACTCACTTCTGTTTTAGATGCTAAACAAATTACAAATAATTGAAATTTTGATTTTGTGGTCACACTTTCACTGTCTCAACTGAGAACTTACATTAGAAGTGATAAGAAAGATGTGAAATGTTAATAAAAATGCTAATTATTACTCCAAATATATCATTGTAACTGTGTAACAAGATATGTATCACTTAGGTAGCTGTTAACCATTACTAAAGATGACATTATGATAATCAGACAGCTTGGGGAATTGGTAAATTGCATAGATCCACCATTTCAGAACCAAAGTTATTTCACCCTTTCTTGAGATTTTACTGCAAGTCTCCAAGTCTTCTTCTGAAAGCCTGAGCTTCTGGAGTCTTGTGTTTGTGTGATATTCTCTACATTCTTATTTATTTATTTATTTTAATAGGTATTTCTAGCCCTGGCTGTGAAGAAAAGCCTGAGAACATAAACCTTAAATCCTCAAGCACAAAAAGGAAATGAAAAGGAACTCTCTTTAAAAACAAAACCAATGGTTTCTCGCCCGTTCTCATGATTTTGAGTGCACAACTCACACATTTTGATCGCTGGGGGCAGACAGTGCTGTCAAAGAGCTCTTCGCTGAATGAACAACAATGAATTCAGTGTCTCAGTCCAATTTCTAGTGCACAGTTGTCCAAGTATAAATCCCTGCACCAACACAACAGGCACTCCTGCTAACTGAAAGGCCAAGGACTGAGCGAGCACGAAGGCTGAACCACCTCTGACCATTAGAAGGGACACCCTCCACGCTTAGCCTTCAGGCACATTGGTGAAAGAGAGCCAGGGAAACATATTCTGCTGCTGTTAACGTTGCCTTTCTTCCGATCACAGGCAATTTTTGTCTCGGGCACTTTTATGCCAATGTTAACAAGGTATAAATTCACACCTAAAAAAATGTTCCATTTGGGACAGGCTCTCTTATTTTGTGTCACAAAAAACAAGCAGTCCTGTAGCACCTTAAAGACTAACAAAATGTATAAGGTAATGAGCTTTCATGGGTTAGAAGCTCATTACCTAATAAATACATTTGTTAGTCTTTAAGGTGCTACAGGACAGCTTGTTTTTTAATGAAGCTGCAGACTATAATCACAGCTGCCCCTCTGAGACTATTTATTTTGTGTACAGCAACCAGCACAAAGGGCCTTTGAGGTCAACTATGATATCTGTACTAATAAAAGACACTTTTAATAATCAATATTTTAAATAAGATCCCTATTCCCAGACATGGGAAGGAAAACAGGCAGGCAGTCACTGAACACAAGCGAGTTATATCCACTTACATGAAGGCTGAAAGTACTAAAATATATATATAGGTTTACTCTAAAATAACAAGCAGCTAAATACACTTATTTCAATAATTTCATTTAACTTGTTCCCTAAAGCCCTAATCCCTGACAGAGGAGAATCAGATAGTCCTGGAAAGCAAAGCTGGTTTGTCCCTTCCAGTCCCACAATTCTAGGAGTCTATCACTGAAAATATGTCCACGCTGGTTCTTCTATGTATCACACTACCACTGACCACTTGTGCGGCCTGGAGCAGCCACTTTTCTGACCCGGAACTCAGTTTCCCCTCCCACACTTTGCCTGTCTTGTTGATCCAGACCATGAGCGCTGCAAGGCAGGAACCGCCTCTTGTTGTGGGTAGTTCTGCACTGCATTATTAGCTTGAGGGAGAAATTGCATGTAACCAGACTCCCAGTCACTCCACAAAACACTCGCTAGAGTTAAGTGGGATCTTAAGCTTGAGGTAGCAGGTCTCTCATTGGAAGAGTTTGAACAGTTTTTATGAGACATGAGAAACTTCAATGAGAACTGTCCACGCATGCTGTGAAATTTCATCAATTTCCCCTTGCTGTGGCTCTTTGCAGAACTGCTATGAGGGACAATGTCCATCCTGCAGGACCCCATTGGCACAGGGAGGCAGCTGAAATGCTGCTTCCTGGCCCAAACAAGCTGGTGGAGAGGCATCCTGACTCCCTGCTATGGCAAGGGGGAGAGAGGGAAGGTGGAAGCCCGTTGGAGCTGGCAGGCTGTTTATATGTTCTGTCCTGGCTTCAACAGGTTGGCATGAAGGGGATCCTGCTTTGCTTTCAGTGGTTACTCATTTACTCAACATCTCTAGCATGGCACTGAGCAGATTTTGAAAAAGCGTTTGTGCTCGCTAAGACAGTGTATTCCGTGGTGACTTTGAAACATTAATGCATTTGATCCTTATTTAGCTTGTTGTACGTACCACTGCGCTGCAAATCTCTCTTGTAAGACCACAGCCACAGTGAATGTGAGTAAATGTGACATTTATGAGCAATCGATTCTGCTGAAAAAAGTGGGTACACCTTGGAATTGTTTGTCTCATTGAAGTGTGCCATATTCTGAAAAGGTTCAGCACCACTGGGTTAGCGCATCAGTGCCTCTGACACTCAAGCTGGTAATGCAGCTGGAATTCAGCTTATGGGTCTACGCAGCCCCTGGCACAAAGGGGCCCTGATCCCCACTGGAGCCTTTGACCATCGCTGTAAAATAAATAAATAAATAAATAGAACAATGGTACCAAGAGCAGTCTCAGAGCATTTAGTACACCTCACCCTCCCACACAGAGGGGGTGTGCCATGCTCTAAAGAGGGTTAAAAAAATAATCAAGCTAAGAACAAGTACGTATATCTGTAACTACACTTAGAATGATGAGATACAGAACTGCTAGATGCTGGGGTATTATACGGCATAGCTAGTCTAAAAATAAATACAGAATCAAATACTGCATTCTGAAACCACCAGGAGAGAATAACCATCCCTGTCAACTGTTAAGGGACCGTTACTCGCTATTTAATCAATCACACTAATAAATGGAGCTTTTGCTTGAAGCCAGGCACCTCAATAATTCTTTTATTGTTGATATTATGACATTTAATCATAACAGCAGCCTTTGCACCTTTGCTGTGGGCAAGAACTACGTTCGCCACAAAGGTGCAGACATGAAGCTGCCCCACAAGCTCCACATACTCAGGGTGGAAGAAAAGGGTTTGGTTTTAAACACTAGAACAAAATGTGCTGCATTCCTCTAGCTCATTATTCAAAGTCTGCCCAATTCGCTGGGATGCGAGAAATGCTGCAGGACTGAGAGGCACATCTCTAGTTACATCAGCATTGATTAAGGCATGGTAGTAGGTTCTGCTGTGCCACCTTGTGTTGCATTGCATCACAGCTGATCTAAAACAATGGTGCCTGGCTTGACTCACTCCTAAGCTGCAAGTTCAACAGTTAAGAAAAAAAACTTTCCATATGCACAGGTTTAAAAAAACCTTAACTGTGCCATAGCTTTAGTAATTCTCTTCTTAAACCAGGCCCTTTTCAGCTGATAAGGGCCCACTCTCTTCTGGACTGGAAATTCTATAGATCGGAAGAAGTGGGTCTGTCCCACTAAAGCTCATCACCTAGTAAACCATTTTGTTAGTCTTCGAAGTGCTACATGACTGCTGGTTTGTTTTCTTAGAATACAGACTAACACAGCTACCTCTCTGTTTCTTTTCTGAGAGTTAGAGTACTTCACACAATTAAAAATCCTAGCGAGAAGATTTCAGACAATTTGCATCTAGGAAAGCCTTTGATTTTCCTTGAAGATTTATAACTAATCTGAACTCCCCTGCAGACAGTTTCACATACACTATGTTACTGCAGTGTTTAATCAACACAAGAAATTATATTTCTGTCAAATTCGACAAGGGCTAAAATTATTTAGCCATTCAAATTAAGTTAATTATTCAATTGCTTACTATCAACATCTTTCAAGCCACTAAATTATACCATAAACAACTCTTACAAGTTTCATAGAATCCTAGAGCTGGAAGAGACCTCAGGAGGTCATTAAGGCCAGCCCCTGCCCAAAGTTTAGGAAATCATTTGGCCCTTAAAAGGGAGCTTTGTGATGAAACACCAGGAACTGTACTAGCTCCTGCCGGGCTTCTCATACTTCATTGCCCAGTGATCTCCTTCTGACCAAAAAAAAAAATACTGCAAAACCTCACGATGGGGGCCTGATGCTGGAGCCTCTCTTAACTCCTTCACCCTGGCTGGGGAGCCCCAAATCCCAGGGCTCTAGTTCCAGAGGGGGGAAAGGAAGTTGCCTTAGCCCTGCCACCCAGGGCTGATGTCTCTGGGCATCTGCTTCAGCCATGGCCAGTGGGGTACCGATGTAAGCCCTATAACCCCAATAACATAGTTTCATGACCCACTTTGGCTTGTGAGAAATGCTGAACTATGGTCTTTTAACCCTGTCCTAATATTTAAAGTATCGGAAAGGTAGCCGTGTTAGTCTGGATCTGTAACAGCAACGAAGGGTCCTGTGGCACCTTATAGACTAACAGAAAAGTTTTGAGCGTGAGCTTTCATGAGCACAGACTCACTTCATCAGATCTGATGAAGCGAGTCTGTGCTCACGAAAGCTCACGCTCAAAACTTTTCTGTTAGTCTATAAGGTGCCACAGGACCCTTCGTTGATGTTACTAATATTTAAAGTGATTGTGGAAATCAGATGACACAAACATCTATGACACCAGTTTCCAACCTGGGATATTGCACTGGGTCCATGAAAAAAATAAAGTTGAGTAATAATGATGATCATATAAAATAAGTTGCAAATAAACTGCAAAGTTACAATCAATTACTATTATTAAATTAAATATCTTCCAATAATGTTATTAATTGCTGTCCTAAAATCTATGTTGTGGCTTAGATGGGGTTCCCAAATGGTTTGGGGAGGTGATTGGGGGTCCACAAATGGTTTGGAGCATGATTGATTCCACACTAGTGAAAAGTTTGGGAACCACCGATCTATGAGGAATAAACCATGCAACGTACATATGCCACGCGATGAATGGCAACTGATGTAACTCCAATATTTGCTTTAAACACAGATTGCTCCACTTCGTGCTCAAACAGTAGCTACACCAGACAAGCTGGCCATTGGTCCTGGAGATGAAAATATTGCTATGCTTAGATGAGTAATGGATTATGTTGGGTAGTTTTACACATCACACCAGCAGAAGCTGGAGAGCCCTAAAGGCACTGAATAATGCATACATATCAGTGTGGCCAATTCTCACTATTTCGTCATGAAAGTTGTGAGATTGGGTCATTCCTAAAAGCTTCAACTTTTGAAGTCAAATGACTATATGAAACGCTCAGATTTTGTTACAGTTTCTAGCTGCCTTACTAGCAGCAAAAACCTTGAAAAGAAGAACCCTGAAAGCCCCAAGAGACCACCAAATGAACCCCCACATTTGATATGTTAAAAATCTCATAAAACCAATCTCCTGATTTGTACGGACTTGACTTATGATTTTAGAATGCTTAGAGCTGGCAACAGTGACATTTGTTCCTAGCACTGAATTCCCCTTTGATTTTGATTACTTCACTTAGCCATTCACTCCAGAGTTTTTACTCAAGTTACATGAATAGGTTACTCCGTCTACCTGAAATCCGTGAATTAGTGGCACTTTTAATTTAAATTGAGGCCCAGTCTCTTTACTTGTGGGCTTAATTCGCACCTGCAAAAGCACTTTTACATGCAAACATTAGCAGCTAAGCATCCAGACAACCTGAATTCCAGCTATTAAAAATCAGAACACAGCATTCACTGAATGTATTCAAAGATGGGGTGAAATCCTGGCCTGAAGTTTTGCCTTTCACTGGGGACAGGACTTCCCCCTGTGTTTTTGTGACTGAAAACTGTGGCCACAAAATTGATCCCAGGCCTTTGAAATACTACGCCTCACCTATAATCCATAAATGTCAATTAGATTAATACTGATATGAAATACGAACAGGCTTGGCAGAATTCAATTTTTATTTTTAAAAATAATTTCTAATGATAATATACTGGTATTTATTTTTCAGCTTTTATTTTAATTAATTATCATAGTTGGCCAATACTATGCGTTTAAAGCTTTTATTCATTTTTAATTATTGAAAATTTTGCGGGTATGAAAAGTGATGGGAGACGCCAGACAATAATTATTTAATGACATCAGGTGTTGAGATTAATGGTTAATCTTTAACTTTTTTAAACAGAAACTGGCAATATAACCGGAGAGTTTCTCCTATCGACCTCCCTTACTACTTGGTATCACGAGGAATACACCGATTAACCGCTGACCCCTGAGAGGTTAATTCTGTGCGTCTCCACCAGAAGCACAAAACGGAACCCTGGAAGATCTTCTGGGTAATGTAAGACGTGGCCTTAGGTACCCTACCCGCTCCCCACTCAGAAAATAAATCAGTGGGAAGGTAGATTTATAGACAATCATAATTTAGGGCTGATCCTGCAATCAGACCAACAAAGGCAGGTCTTTGCATTCATGAATAAGCTAGGCTGATATGGCCTTCAATGGGGCTCCCACTTCATTTCTAGGGATGCACCTGAATGGCCGCAGCCACAGGACTAAGACCTCAGTCTGTGTGAAATGCCCTTGCCTTGCAATAACACATCCATCTCAAGATGCTGTTTGAAAGAGGAACCCTGTCTGCCCCTTTCTAAAGCCCTGGCACATGCACAGACATGCTATGGTAATGCTTATAAAGCATTCCACTTGTGATATTGTCCTGCATGCAATCTGGATTCTCTCTCCAATTCAGCAGCTGTCCGAACAATTTGAAATTTTCTGGTCGCTAAGCAGCAGGACCTTTGAATCGCTCTTCATTTGAAGCCTAAAGGGCAAACAGAAGTGTGTGGTTTGTTCAACAGAGTTCAGGTTTCCGGCAGTAGCTAATTACAGGCAGCTATAATTAGGCTGGTTTCGCATCATTAGGGAAAGCAGCTAAAAAGCAGATATAATACTAATGATGTGAGATTAGATATTGCTTTTCGTTTGGCTCCATTAAATTAACTTTCTTCAGTGCGAGTGATAGCCTGAGTAAGGTGAAGAGTGAGGGCTCTTGCTAAGCAACATGTACCCAACCAGTTCTTTGGTTTAAAGGCCTGAAACTAAGGCTACATCTACACTAGGCAAATTAAGTCGACTACAGACATGCAATTCTAGCTACAGCAATTGTGTGGCTAAAAGTGACATATCTGCGCTCAGCTAAGTTGGCTGTCTATACTGGGGAAGGTTGACAGGAGAGTTTCTCCCATTGACCTCTCATATCGCGAGGGATACAGGGGTCGACTGCAGCCCCTGAGAGGTCCATTTTGCATGTCCACACTAGATGTATGAAATCAAACCCCAGAAGATCAACCCTGGGTGGGCTGACCTTCTGGGTTAGTATAGACATAACCTAAGGCATAGAACATCGTGAACTACTTTAGAAGCTAGCAGGGAGTAAGGACATTCAACATCTTGTACAACCCTGGCCAAATGCAAAGCCAAAGATTTTTGCCATTGATTTTACATGGAAGGCACTCAGCTACAATGGTGATAGGTAGTCTCAGAGGAGTAGCCATGTTAATCTGTAGCTTCACAAATAACAAGCAGTCATGTAGCATCTAAAAGACAAACAGATTTATTTTTTAGGTAATGAGTTTTCCTGGGTAAGACCCCCATCCTGAGGATGTGGATCTTACTCAAGAAAGCTGATTACCTAATAAATAAGTTTGCTAATCATTATGGCAATAGCTGGCAGTATAAAACTCTAAGGCAGACAGACAGAGAGATATTGTACATATGGTTTCCCTCTTCCTCTGAAACAGTGTAACCTTCTTAATCTTCTCTCTATCCTCAAATGGCTCTAGTACCCCATACTAGACAGCTTCCCATTTCCCAAGCAGTTTTCTGTCTCCAAGTAGTATCTGGCGTTAATGGAAAGTATTTAGAAACTGCAGATCTCTGTTCACCTACCCATGAGGTGAAGTTGAGCATTAATCTTTATTGTAGGGTAGGAGGATGCGTCTTGGAGAGGAACAGGTAGATCAGACTCTTGAATCATCTCATAATTAACTTTTACACCAGCAAGGGCACAGATAATCAATAACCTGGACTGCTTTGTGAGGTAGAGACCCAAAACTACTAAAAGACCACTGAATGGTAAGTCACCAGATACCAGCAGATGGCAACAAGCTTTGGTAACTACACCCCAGTTCTCTGAAAGTGAAAGATTTGTATCTTATTCGGAGCTCCCCAATTTGAGATCATTCTAAGATTAGGAATAATAAATAAGAGAAATATTCTCTCATAGTCAGATATTAGGTCTTACTGACACCAAGATATTAAATAGAATTATCTGTTGTCGCATAAATTATTCTGTGGGTCCCCAGGGTGAATAAACGTCACTTTTACTCCAGAACAGAGGGTCCATGCAGAAAGCTGTTCTGGAATTGCTTGTTCCAGTGAATTTCTCCATGGAGACTAGTCCTTAATGAAAAAGGATTCCCTGGAATGACCAATTTTAGTATTGAATAAACTCTGAAACATCAAATACAAGGTATGGATCTAATTTGTTTGAAAGCTCCAGCATTAATAGGACAATGTCAGATTACACATAATGTTTAAACTAAAAACCTACTATACTGTTTTGATTATTAACAATACTTTAAGATTATTGAAAATTAATTAACTTGTGCAATTCCTTCCCAACTCTGTATTTTGTAGGTAACAGTGTTTGTTTAGTTTTTAGAGGCATGAAAAGCAAAGAATTTCAGGTTCAAGTTCACCATGCATAAATCTGTAATGTAGTTCTAAAATCCTAAGGGAATAGGAGTTTCCGATTTATACTTTTTACAGAATGCCAGGTATTTCCTCACTCAGAAGAACTGCAAGATTTGGTTAACGCAAATGATCTAATTTCTGGAAATCAAAGCTTCAGCTGAAGATACATTACAGTAAATATTTTACAGACTGTGGCTGTGCGCTTTGCATTTCAACAACTAAGCATAATTGCTGGGAGTACACCCGTGGCTTGAAGCTGGCTGAGTTTTTCACATAGATTACACATCTCTTTCTGGTATTCTTCTGCCTGATTAGTAATCACTACTGACAAATCCTTTGGACATTTCTGAACACTAGCCTCTGCGTGATGGTGATGATTCCCGTGAAGTCTGACTGAATGCAAATGTGATGTTGATAAAAGAACGCCCAAGAGCAGGCTCTCCTAGCACACTCTTCACTGGACGCCAGAGGGGGGAGGAGGAAAGGACAGCCAACAGAGAGACCTAAAGAACCACCACTTAAAGATTTTAATCACAGAATAGAGCCAAGCACACTATGAGATCAAAATAAAGAGCAGCACTTTGTCTAGAGCAAGCACTTCCCATAAAGAAACTGGCAGAGGTAATGAAAAGATCCTAGTCAGTACCTTGTAGTTAACATCATTCTCTAACTTTTAAACCAGACTCTTTTTTCCGTGTTGCAGCTACTCCCATGCTTGCATATTTTACTACATTTATGAATGATGATTAGCCACCTCTCAGGCTAACTTCATTTTGATGTGAAGAGACCTCATTTTAATTATTTACTGGGCATCAAGGTCACAAGAAATTCAAACTTCTGTTCCACGATGGCATGAAATGCAGAACTGTAAATAAATGCAATTAGATAAGAACATAAGAACATAAGAATGGCCATACTGGGTCAGACCAAAGGTCCATCCAGCCCAGCATCCCATCTGCCGATGGTGGCCAATGCCAGGTGCCCCAGAGAAGGAGAACAGAAGACAATGATCAAGTGATTTATCTCCTGCCATCCATCTCTTCCCTTGTTCTGAAGGCTAGGGCACCATACTTTATCCCTGGCTAATAGCCATTTATGGACCTAACCTGCAAAAATTTATCAAGCTCTTTTTTAAACCCTAATAGAGTCCTGGCCTTCACAGCCTCCTCGGGCAAGGAGTTCCACAGGTTGACTGTGCGCTGTGTGAAGAAAAATTTCCTTTTACTAGTTTTGAACCTACTACCCATCAATTTCATTTGGTGTCCCCTAGTTCTTGTATTATGGAAAAAGGTAAATAATTTTTCTATATTCACTTTCTCCACACCATTCATGATTTTATATACCTCTATCATATCGCCCCTCAATCGCCTCTTTTCCAAACTGAAAAATCCCAGTCTCTCTAGCCTCTCCCCATATGGGACCCGTTCCAAGCCCCTAATCATTTTAGTCGCCCTTTTCTGAACCTTTTCTAATGCCAATATATCTTTTTTGAGGTGAGGAGACCACATCTGCACGCAGTACTCAAGATGTGGGCGTACCATAGTTTTATATAGGGGAAGTATGATATCTTTTGTCTTATTATCGATCCCTTTTTTAATAATTCCTAACATCCTATTTGCCTTACTAACTGCCGCTGCACACTGCGTGGATGTCTTCAGAGAACTATCCACTATAACTCCAAGATCCCTTTCCTGAGCTGTCGTAGCTAAATTTGACCCCATCATGTAGTACGTGTAATTTGGGTTATTTTTTCCAACATGCATTACCTTACACTTACCCACATTAAATTTCATTTGCCATTTTGCTGCCCAATCACTCAGTTTGCTGAGATCTTTTTGTAGTTCTTCACAATCCCTTTTGCTTTTGACTGTCCTGAACAACTTGGTGTCATCTGCAAACTTTACCACCTCACTGCTTACCTCATTTTCTAGATCATTGATGAACAAGTTGAACAGGATCGCTCCCAGGACTGACCCCTGGGGAACACCACTAGTTACCCTCCTCCATTGTGAAAATTTACCATTTATTCCCACCCTTTGTTTTCTGTCTTTTAACCAATTCCCGATCCATGAAAGGATCTTTCCTCCTATCCCATGACCGCCTAATTTACATAAAAGCCTTTGGTGTGGGACCGTGTCAAAGGCTTTCTGGAAATCTAGGTATGTTATGTCCACTGGGTGCCCCTTGTCCGCATGTTTATTAACCCCTTCAAAGAATTCTAATAGATTAGTTAGACACGACTTCCCTCTGCAGAAACCATGCTGACCTTTGCCCAACAATTCGTCCTCTTCTACGTGCCTTGCAATTTTATTCTTTACTAGTGTTTCTACTAATTTGCCTGGTACTGATGTTAAACTTATCGGTCTATAATTGCCAGGGTCTCCTCTAGAGCCTTTTTTAAATATTGGCGTTATATTGGCCGTCTTCCAGTCATTTGGTACCAAAGTGGATTTAAAGGATAGGTTACAAACCACTGTTAATAACTCCGCAATTTCACATTTGAGTTCTTTCAGAACCCTTGGGTGAATACCGTCTGGTCCTGGAGACTTGTTACTATTCAGCTTATCAATTAACTCCAAAACCTCCTCTAATGTCACTTCAATCTGAGTGAGTTCCTCAGATTTGTCACCTAAAAAGGCTGGCTCAGATTTAGGAACCTTTGTAAAATCCTCAGCCGTGAAGACTGAAGCAAAGAAATCATTTAATCGCTCCGCAATGGCACTGTCTTCCTTGATCGCTCCTTTTATATCTTTATCGTCCAAGGGCCCCACTGCTTTTTTAGCGGGCTTCCTGCTTCTAATGTATTTAAAAAACATTTTACTATCGTTTTTTGAATTTTTGGCTAGCTGTTCCTCAAAATCTTTTTTGGCTTTTCTTACTACATTATGACACTTAATTTGGGAGTGTTTATGTTCCTTTCTATTTTCCTCACTAGGATTTGACTTCCACTTTTTAAAAGCTGCCCTGTTCTCTCTCACTGCCTTTTTAACATGGCTGTTTAGCCATGGTGGTTCTTTGTTAGGTCTCTTACTGTGTTTTTTTATTTGGGGTATACATTTAAGTTGGGCCTCTAGTATGGTGTCTTTAAACAGTTTCCATGCAGCTTCCAGGGATTTTAGTTTAATTACTCTACCTTTTAGTTTCTGTTTAACTAGCTTCCTCATTTTAGTGTAATTCCCCTTTTTGAAATTAAATGCCAGAGTGTTTGACCGCTGCGGTGTTCTTCCCAACACAGGAATATTAAAAGTTATTATATTGTGGTCACTATTTCCAAGCGGTCCAGTAACAGTTACCTCTTGGACCAGATCCTGCATTCCAGTCAAGACTAGATCGAGAACTGACTCTCCCCTTGTGGGTTCCTGTACTAGCTGCTCCAAGAAGCAGTCATTTAAGGTATCAAGAAATTTAATCTCTGAATCCCGTCCTGAGGTGACATGCACCCAATCAATATGGGGATAATTGAAATCTCCTATTATTACTGTGTTTTTTATTTTGATAGCCTCTCTAATCTCCCTTAACATTTCAGCATCACTATCACTGTCCTGGTTAGGTGGTCGGTAATATATTCCTAATGCCATATTCATATTAGAGGAATGAATTGTTATCCATAATGATTCTATGGAACATTTTGATTCTTTTAGGATTTTTGCTTCATTTGATTCTATATTATCCTTCACATATAGTACCACTCTGCCACCCGCACGACCTGTTCTGTCTTTCCGATATAATTTATATCCCGGTATGATAGTGTCCCACTGATTGTCCTCATTCCACCATGTTTCTGAGATGCCTATTATGTCAACTTCCTCCTTTGATATGAGGTACTCCAGTTCACCCATCTTATTAGACAGACTCCTAGCATTAGTGTAAAAGCACGTTAAAAAACTACCACTATTTATATGTCCGCCTTTCACAGACGCGTTGGATTTTTTTATATGCGATTGTTTCACATCTGATCTTGCCCATATAGTATTTCCCACGTTCCCTATCCGACTAACTTCTAGGGAATCCCTATCTATGGAGCCTCGTGTAAGAGAAGTCTCCGTCCGATCCAGGTGCTCCCCCGCACCAATTGGCTTTCCCCCACCTCTTAGTTTAAAAACTGCTCTACGACCTTTTTAATGTTTAATGCCAGCAGTCTGGATCCACCTTGATTTAGGTGGAGCCCATCATTCCTGTATAGGCTCCCCCTACCCCAAAAGTGTCCCCAGTTCCTAATAAATCTAAACCCCTCTTCCCTACACCATCGTCTCATCCACGCATTGAGACTCTGTAGTTCTGCCTGTCTATCTGGCCCTGCGCGTGGAACTGGAAGCATTTCAGAGAATGCCACCATAGATGTTCTGGATTTCAGTCTCTTTCCTAGTAACCTAAATTTGGCCTCCAGAACATCTCTTCTACCCTTCCGTATGTCATTGGTACCAACATGTACCACAACGACCGGCTCCTCCCCAGCACTGCCCATAGATACATGTGTCAAGACAACTAGGACTCTAGATACAGGGATAAGTAAGGAAATTGTCCTAAATTTTGTACCACTTACAGCATCTCCATTGCTATCTGTGTTTAATTCACTGATCAAGCCACATGCCTGGAAAGATACAGAAAATAACTGATTCATTAATATTAGCAGGAGACTGACCGTTTACTTTCTCATTAAAACTCAATATCTTTACTTCCTTCTCATTATATCACAGCAGCAAAAGATGGATGATTAAATGCCAGCCACAGTTCAACTAACTAATGTATAGTGCTAACAGATATATTTATGTTCTTCCCAGAAAAATTAATATCGGCTGTTTCCTTTCCAACGATGGTTGGAGACAACTTTCTTCCAAACCCATAAATCAAACAAGAGGCTTTGGTATATTTTAAGGGCTCTCAATATTAGAGTTATTTTAAATTACTGAAGTTCTGAACATACCACTAATAAAACTAGAGAATTCTTCTTTATATATTCCATTCCTTACTTTTTAATTTATTATAAAAATATAAATTCCAATAAAATTTGAGAAGGTGGAGAAAGAAAATATTCATTTTACTACAGGCTTCATTAATTGCTAAATCATTGTACTAGAATGCTTGGCTTGCATTCACAATGGAGATAAGCCTGAGCTACCTGAGGGGTGCCTGGATTTTCAGAAACTGTGCACCACCCACTCCACCATCTCAACATTGGTATCCTCTATGGGGCTGAAGTCAAGCAGCCCAAAAATCACCTGTCACTTTGGGAAATGGAGATCCAGCTAATCCAGACCTCTTCCCCTGCTCTGGAAAGCTCAAAGAAAGGAAATAAAGATCCAATCTTGCTAGGAACTCTGAAAGGACTTTGTGTATTATTGGGCCTTAATTTACAACCTTCTAGTTCCATCCTGGTTAAGTGAGCACGCTCTTTGTCAGGGGGCTGATTAACAGGAAGCAAGACAAAAGCTAAAATGAAAAGGACAGCAACACACATTGGACACCCCTCTCTTGCTAGTCACTACTTGTTCCCTGGTGAAACCAGGCCTACAGTAGCCCTGAAAGTTGATTCCAGACGCGCGATTCTAGCTGTGGCAATTGCATAGTTAGAATCGACATGTCAGAAATCGACTTACATGACTGTCTTCACTAAGAAAGATCGACGGGAGCATTTCTCCTGTCAATCTCCCTTACGCCTCGCGATAGTGAGGTGTACGGTACTCCAACGCTGACCCCAGGGAGATCAATTTTGTGCATATTTACCAGATGTGTGAAATCAAACTCCAGAAGATCAACCCTGACCAGGTCAATCTTCCTGGAAGTGTAGACGAAGCTGTGACATTCCCTAGCTCTTGCTGGCTTCATGATGACACCACCAGAAACCCTTTGGAAAGCTGTCAGAGAAGTATTCCTGTGCCAAATGCTCCCACAGCTCAGCTGGAAGTGGCATTCAGTGCATATGTATGGTCTTACTGCACTGCAGCTCCTCTGTGGCAGCTTGACCCTGCTCAGTGTAGTGATACAGACATGCACAGGGTAAGTGGTTTGCAGGGCATTAAGTGCAGAGGAACCCAGCTTTCTGCAGGCCCCTAGATCACATACGGTCGCAGTGAAGCTCCAGCAGAGCAGACTGTGTATGTCCACCTGGACCCCTGAGTAATTCTGCTCAGGGCTAGTCTACATTGAAGCCGACACTGCAACACCTTCACTGCACCATAACCTGCATTAGGGAGATGAAAGCTCACCCCAGGTATGTCTTCACAAGCTGCAGCCACACCTCTGTGACTGCAGTGTAGACAACTCATCGGAGAAGGCAGCAACAGCCACTGTGTAGTCACCCCTTTACTCTAGCCTCCAGGGCAGCGCGTAGCTACACTGAAGTGCCTTGTTAGCATAGTTATTCTCATTACTCATTGCATTTCACTCATGCAATTAGAAACCCATGCTTACTCCTCCATACATGCTGAGCACACCCACACCCTTTTATATCATGCTTTGTTCTTTCCCACTAGGCCAGGGTAACTTGGTGGTCAAACATAGCACTCTCATCAGCATAGGATCACCTTCTCCTACTCATTCCTCTTTGCCTTGTGCTTATATATCCATAAACCCCCATCAGGCCCATACATGTCTGCTCTCCTCTCACACCTGGCCCCTTGAAACAAAAATGCACAAGGGGGCTTGTGGTTTACTACTGCTCAGTGGAGACTGTCCCAGTATATTAGGGCTCAGAACATAAGAACAAAAGAACAGCCATACTGGCTCAGACCAAAGGTCCATCTAGCCCAGTGTTCTGTCTTCTCACAGTGACCAATGCCAGATGCCCCAGAGGGAGTGAACAGAACAGGTAAACATTGTGTGTGAGCCCTCTCTTGTCATCCATTTCCATCCTCTGACAAACTGCGACTACGACACCACTCCTACCCATCATGGATAATAACCATTGATGGACCTAACCTCCATGAATTTATCTAGCCCCCACACCCCCTTTTTTTAACCTTTTTTGAATCAGTTTTTGCTGAAACACTATGCTTGCCATAGCCATATAAAAGACCTGAAACGTCATTAGAGTCACTATACAAAAATGGATGTCAAGTGAGCATGCCCAGAAGTAATTTTTCAATTACTTCCAACTTTCTGAATTTTAATTCCCCGTCTCCTCACCCATCATCCCATTCTGGAGAAGGGCTGCTCCTTCAACAAGCACTATGCATACTCAAAGTTTGAAGAGGGTTCTCCCCTACATATTTCTGAATTATGGATGAGCTTAAACATATAGAATGTGGTTTATTCCTGCTCTCTTCACTTTTCAAAAACAGCCACAGGACTGCTCACAGTTTCTTTGGAAACTCAAAGAAAGTTTCAGTCCCAGAGGCAAACTTTTACCAATATGTGAAATCATGGGTTATTCTGTAAATCCTGATTTCATCAGAAAACTTGCTATCAAAAGATATAGATATTAATATTACATGTAAATGTTACGTATAATATACCTATATACAGTGCTTTTTTGGGTCAGGAATTGCTGGTATTGAGTACTGGCACCTCGGCAGCCCCAGCCACGGGATTAGTTGGGAGCTAGCGGGATGGGGAGCTAGCTGAGTTCCGGCTCCTCTTTTATTACAAAACAGCACTGTCTATATACATACATTTCCCACCGCAACAAAAATGTGTTAATGTTTTTACTGTAAGATTCATAATAGCTGAAAACTGTGAGGAATGGTCAATTTATATACCTTATAACTTTGGTGGTTTACAAAAAAATTTAGAATCGCAAGTCTTTAAGAATATAGATTTTTTTCCAGATAATTTTTTTTTTAATCTGAGACTTACCTCCTCGTTGCACAAGTAACGTGACTTCACTTCCTTTAGGACATTCAATCAGCATATCCACAACTTGGTTGTGAGTGAGGTTTTGCACATTCTTCTTATTCACTTCAACTATAAGATCTCCTTCTTTTAGGCCTCGGCACCTTGGGCTGTCTACTATTTGTTTTACTCTTTGACCCCCACCGCCAGGACTGTCTGCTATAGTAAAACCAAAGCCCATGGGCCCTTTCACTATATGTACAGTTATGAGTTCAGGCTGTGTTGCTATAGAAGAAGCCAAAGAGACAGTGTCATTGGGGTAACCATGGGATCCATTTGAAGAGACTTCGGCTGGACTACTTGGCCTTTGCTCCTTCAGCCCATTTACTTTCCCAGTTTTACTACTGTGGCTTGCTGGAGAATCGTAATTTTCTTGCCCATTCACAATGATCGGCTCTTTATCTAGAATTGCCACAGACGTCACCAGACTTGTGTTGGGGTCATCAGGGTCAAAGGGCAGAGGGTAACCTCGGCACAGTTCCAGGTCCACACTGGCACCGATGGGAATAGACTGGAAGATTTTTACAACTTGAGCGTGTGTATGTCCCAGCACACAGGTTTCATTCACGCTTACTATAACATCACCTGTGGGTGAAAGGCACACAAAAAAAAATCCTCATACACTTTCAATTCATTGAATACGTGCACTGAGTTCTTTTCAGAACATTAACAATGGACACGCATCAGCACTGAACAGTGGGTACCGCTCTGGTGCCAGGCTGATAGACTTGTACTGGTAAAAACATCTGCCCAGATGTTTTATCTAAGTACCTCTTCCTCTCAGTGAACTGCACAAGAGTAGCTGTGCTGAGGAGAGCAACAGCAATTCTGTATCCAAAAGATGCATTGATTGATTTTTCACACATAAAAGTGTTTTTGAAAGGAAAATACAACTCAGCTCATTAAAAAAACCTAACAAACCACCCAGCCAACTGACACTGCCGGGCCCATTTTACAGTTACTGCAAAGCTCCGCTCTTGCTATTAAACACTGACACAGGTGACCTAGGAGAGAAACACAATGGAGACCATGTAAGGAAAAAAACACAAAAAAACAGAACAATGGCAACTAGACTTCACAAACGTGGTGCCACAGAGAGACTCTGAGGTAGATATCCTTCAGCCTGAGCACTGATACAGCCGCAAGGAAGGGCTGTTTAAAGCAGTGATGCTCAGCTTGAATCTCCAGAGCGCTGATCCTCAGATGCTGCAACAGCTGCCTCTTCCTGCCCTGCCTAGTCCCAGTAAGAGCACAAAACCCACACCCTTTGCCTTCTGTCATGCTTGGCATAGGCAACGCAGTCAGAGCAGACCACCGGCTGCCAGACCTCTTGAGATCTGGTTCCTGCATTGCCACTGACTTATTAAGAGTTTGAGGAAGTCTCTCAGCTGGTCTGTGTCTCAGTGTCTCCACTCACAAAATGGAAAGAATACTACTCATCTATTTGGAGGGTTACAGATGAGTCTTAAAACTCTCTGGCTATGTCTACACGAACCCAAAACTTTGAAATGGCCATGCAAATGGCCATTTTGAACATTACTAATGAAGCACTGAAATACATATTCAGCACCTCATTAGCATTATATGAATAAGGGGACAGGAACAAAGGGATTTTTGCTGATAGGAATAAGGGGATTTTGAAGTTGGTGGGGTCGTTTCAAAAAGGACCCCTGTCTGGACAAGCCACGTGGCAGCAAGCCGCGACAATTTCGAAGTGCATGCTAATGAGGCGCTGAATATGTATTTCAGCGCTTCATTAGTCATCTTCAAAATGGCCATTTGCATGGCCACTTCGAAGTTTTGGGCTAGTGTAGACACGGCCTTTGAGAGCCTCAGAAAATGGACGCTGTTAAGGGCAAAGTGGGAGTGTTATTTTTTTTGTCCCCAGAGCTTCATTACCTGTCTCCATTTTGCCATCCAGTGCTGCAGGGCCGTCAAGCACCAAACTCTTGATCTGGAGAAATTCATCCGGTTCATCCCCTCCAACCACAGTGAAGCCGAACCCCCTGCTGCTTTTCCTCAGCTTGGTGTGGATGAACTTCCCTTTCAGCTCCGAAGGGTTTCGCGTAAAAAATGGTTTTCCTGTTCAGGAAGTTTTGGAAGTCCATAAATAGGCTAGCTAGAAAAAGTTATCCCCTCTTCCTTCTCCAGCCCATGCCGGCTATTTAATAGATACACACTTGTGAGTACGCACACAAAAGAATAGGACAGATTTGTAGTTTCACTCCATTTTACTAGCTTCTTTCTCCACTCCATTGACTTCACTACAAACACTCATGAAGTAAAGAGCTATATCTGAGTAACAGTATCAGAGACTGGCCCTCTGTGTATTGACTGTGGATGTTCATATCAAGGCAGAGGAGATATTTAATTTTTAAAGCAGGTGGGGTAACAAACGTAGGCTACTGAGGATGGAAGATGGAATACACAGATAACCTGGAGCACTTTAAAGACTAACAATTTTATCTATTAGGTAATGAGGGTTCGTGGGAAAGACCCACCTGTTCAGATACTGGAGCAGAACTGAGCTCAGAATGTGAATAAGTGGGTCAACCCACAAAAGCTCATCACCTACTAAATAAAATCGTTAGAATTTAAGGTGCTACAGGACTGCTTGCTGTGTTTAGCACAGATACAGATTAACACAGCTACCTCTCTGACACTATAGATAATCCGGACATCTTCGCCAACTCTTTCTTTTGAAGCAGGTCAGGAACCACAAGATCACACACAAGGGCAGAAATCATACCTTTAAAAAACCCTGGACAAAATGAGAGCTCATAAAAGCAAGGCGCTTGCAACTCTCGCCTCAGGGAGCAAGTTCTGCACACAGTGGCCTTTCGTGGCTCTGCTAGTGGTGTTTAAATCTAACTTGCAACACCTGTGCTCTTTCAGCGCTGGTAATTTCCTGAGCAGCTTACTGAAACACCTGGGTTTGTGAGACTGCACAAAGGACTACTACAACAAGCTGCCGGGGGAAATTCTGGCAGAGGGAAAGCTAAGGAAGTTTTTCATCACGTTGCTCTGCCCATAAAGCAGTCTTTCATCCCCAAATGCATGAGAAGTAAAGCAAACTTTGTGAGAGGCTCTCGATTCCTTGCATGTAAACCCCTCCCAACGGCTTCCGCTACATATTAACTGCAGTGTTCTTCAGATGTTGCCATACTCAACCAAAGCCTCGTCTGTGGCGTGTGCTCCTCTCCACGCTCTGCCTGAAGTGCATGAAACCGCATTGACTGTGGTGCATGGGAACCACAAAACAGAATGACAGAACCAGCCTGGCTATGCTGGAGGAGGGTTATCCCTGCTCCCTGGGAGCATGCGATGGAGTGCAGGAGGCTCTGAGCATTTTAAAACAGAAAGAAGTCTCATGGAGATGGGGTCCATGTGAAAGGCATTGCATGGGCTCTGAAAATGAGTCACACTGTCTGCTCTACTTCTAGGAGATCAAACATCTTTGCACTTGTGACTCTTTTTTACCCAGGTGCCGAGAGGGGAAAAAACCGGGCCACTCAGACCCCTGCTGACAACACTGAGATTGTCAGGGCCCTATGTGTATTATAACCAGAATGTCCACTGAGACTTTAAAAACTCATCACCCAGCTTCTGCTCCAACAGGTGAATCACTAGAGAGCTGCTCCCACCCCTCAGTGTTTCCAGTGTGCAAAAAGAGTTTTCCAACCAGCAAGTAGTAGTGGGATGGGAGGGAACACTTCCCCTTAGAGATGCTCTGAAACAAAAGACCATTATTCTTGTCTACGCTAATACATTGGGCTAATCACAGTACAGACTGAACCTCGCTAATCCAGCACACTCTCATCTGACAACATCTGGAATCCGGCATAATTTTAGTTAGACAAACGACCATTTGTCATAGATGTGGCCAAGTTCCCCACGGTCCCATAAAGTTTGTTTACAGCCACCAGTCCTGTTTCTCAAAGTTCTGTGCTGTTATTTGGTGGTAATTTACCCCTACAAGTCTTTTAACAGCCCAGTAATCAGTGGAAGTGTTGGTAATGCTGCTAGACAACATTGACCGCCCATGGTCCAGCAAATTCCCTTGTCCAGCACCAGTCAGGGCCCTGAGGATGCTGGATGAGAAAGGTTCAACCTGTACTATTTTGCTACTATTTAGTTGTAATGGGGGAGGGGAGGTGTCCATTTGAAATGACTAAGTACACTATAACGGGACACCAAAAGACAAAACTACACACCAAGTTGCCGAATGGCAGCTGCTGCTCTTCCGGGCTTTGTGCAGCACTCCCAGACAGCAGAGCCTGAAATGAAAGAGGGGGCAACTCAGCTGGTCTCTTCCAAGGAAAGTGAACAAGTGTGAAAGTGAAAGAGGAGGTGCGGGAGTGAGTGAGAGAGAGGAGGTCAGTGCAAAGAGGCACACGCTGTGACGGGGTGTACTGGTGAACACCTGCACAAGCTCCTGGGAGACGCAAGACTTCAGCTTTCACCTAATGTCACCATGAGGAAAGGCAGTCAGTGGAGGCTAGGTTGATCAGCTGAGAAAAGGTACCAAGGTAACCAGTGCTTTTTTGCCCTGGTACTTGCTGGTATTGAGTATTGGCACCTCGGCAGCAACAGCCATTGGATTGGCTGGGGGGGAGGGGGCGGGGGGAGGAGCCAGGTGCGTGTCGACGTCTTTTTTTTTTTTTTTAAAGAAAAAAGGCACTGAAGGTAACCATAAACCCCCATGTTTAAAATAAACTCAAATGGTTCAGAGCTAGAAACAGACTCTGTATTGAATCAAAGGACAGCCCTCACCTACCTCATTTCAAGAACGATCAAGTCTGTATTTAAAAAAAAAAAACTGTAAAAACAATGGGTCTGATTTTGGCTACTTTTTACACACCCTCTCCCCAGCTGTTGTGGCTCAGACACTGCCACAGGGCAGGGCAGAACTTGCCCTGGTGCACAAGAAAAGCAGGGAGACCGGATATGGTTCTCTGCTGCAGCACAAGGGAATGGGAGATTCTTGACCATGCCAAGCTGCAGCATAGGATCCACGGTAAGGCTGCCTTTAACTCCGCCTGGCTGGCGAGAAGCAGTACAGAATCCATCCCAATTAATGGACAGCAGTTTTCACTTGAACCCATTCTCCCAGTTCTATATCTCCGTATTTTTGCTTTGACAGAGGTACCCGATTTAGTCTTTAAAACCTTATCAGGACAAAGATACAGCTCTTCTGATAAGATTCACTTATTGCTCATTACTGCAATAAGGGTGTTTAATAATATACTCTACACAGTAGAAAAACAATGGCTCCAAATTGCCCGTTTATTTTCTCCCCACATTTAAATAAACTTGAAACTAACATTTTAATTAAAAATCTGTCACAGTGCTTTAACTACTGAAACAGTTATATTGATGAACTATCACAGCCACTGGAAAGATCTCCATTGACTTCAGAAATGGGCAGGGATGGTGTCCCTAGCCTATTTGCCAGAGGCTGAGGATGGATAACAGGGGATGGATCATTTGATAATTACCTGTTCTGTTCATGCCTCTGGGGCAACTGGGATTGGCTGGTAGTTGAACTAGATGCATTTTTGGCCTTGCCCATTACGTCGGTTCTTATGAAAGAATACAGAATGGTTCAACTATATTCCGCATGATTGGTCCCCCTGAGTTGCGATGCTTGGCCAGCCTTTGCTTTGTTCTTAAGGCATAAGAGAAAGGCGACAAGTGATGGCTTAGAGGTGTATGAAAAAGAATTGGTTCTAGCAGGTGGTACGGTTGCCCTTGTCTGGCATAATTTGTATTCCTGTGGATCCCTTGTTGCTCCTGGATAGACAGGGTGCTGCACGTAATGATGGTTCCTGCCTCCCACTGACTGGGAAGCTGCACGAGACCTCATCCACATCTCAGCTCTGAAATGCCCTTTCTTCTGTACATAGGTTGCATCTGCTTTGGCGTGTGCACTGCATGGCTCATCCTGTTCTGCAGGGATGAGTACCTAACCTGAGCAGCACAATGACTACCTCTTTGAGTGTGGGAATGATTTACGGTACTAGCAATAAACCTCCAGCTCTAGTTACTCGAGACACCCGCTCTCTCATTATGTCCAGTTAAGGTTGCTAGGGGACTCTGGCTGTTGGTACCTGGATTTAGTGAATCCATGGCCAGCAGTAGGTCATTTAAAGGGGAGGCTCTTGCCTTTTGATCTTGCCGTCCAAAGCCTTCTGCCCTAGCAAGTAAGAGATCATGCTGCAACACTTCTGTGAGACCTTTACAACGTTCAGAGCATTTATAATGTTCAGAGCATTTATCTTCTTGTCTGATGGGAGATTTGACAAGCCACTTTTCCAAGACATTCACAGAATGTTGTGGGAGCATTGAAATGGCATCAGTAAATAAGGTCCTGACCCTGCAAACCCTTGTACACATGCTTCACTTTAAGCACACCAGCAGTTCTGATCCTTTCAAATAGAAGCAAACGCAGGAGGACCTGCAGAAGCAGAGCTGATGTTTGCACTACCGAGAGCACTGCTCTCCAGTTGTGACAGGCATTATGATAGATGCTTACAGAAGAAAAATTGTAGAGGCTCTGGGAACTCATTGAATTTCATCTCATGGAGTCTCAGCAGTGGGATGTGAGTTTGTCCTTCCAAGCCCTTAGTTTCTGAGACCTCTAGATTATCAGGGCTTTCACATGTATATCTCCACGTTTATAAAAAGATACGTCAGTACTCCTGCCCTGTGCTAAGCATAGCCCAGCTCCCGATCGTCCTTCTCACAATGCTCTCCCCGAAACACTTCTGGCACAGGAAGCCCCATAACAAGAACTAAAGGATAACACTGACCAAGTCACCTCTCAGCCAGGACCCTCTCAGGTGGCCTTTCGGGACTGAATGTGAGCCAGTATCTCGGAACTAATGAGCCCTTCAAAAACAGTGCGCAGTGAAACTTTGGCAAATGCAGTATGCATGGCTGTGGCACTATAAAGTACTGACCTGCTTTACAAGAACAATTGCAGCAAGCCACTGTAATTCACATGACTTTCTCAGGCTACTCGTTAATGTTGAGCAATCAACAGGAACATAAATATACATTAACTTTGACTGCAGTCATAGGTGGAAAAAAGTTTGTGGTCTGGTCATTTTATAACATGGAATATTTTAAACTTGCATAACAACATCTTCTAAGAGCTACACTTAATTCTTGGTACACTTCTGTCCATACAGGAAAGAAAATAACAGCAAAATGCATTGACATATAGTTTGACCACACAGTATTGCAGGAAGGGGCCGTGTTCTATACACACTCACGTACACTCAGGCTGTGTCTACACGACAAACTAACTTCGAAGTAGCCTGAGAGCATCTACACACGCTCTTCCTTACGTCAAAGATAAGTTGGACATAAGAAAGGCTAACTTCAAAGTCACTACTCCAGTCCCAGAAGTTGAACTTTGAAGTAAAGTGTATAGATGTTCTGCACTTCTTACTTTGAAGTAAGGGGTCTGCCTTGGAGGCACCCCCCCAGAGGACACAGACAGTCTGACCAGCACAGGCAGGACTCTATGTTCCCTGCCGCCCGCCTTAAAGGCAGCAGCTCCCCGGCAACCCCAGGCAGGCAGCTGAGGCTGTGCCACAAGCAGGGGCAGCATGGGCTCTCCCTCGGCCTGTCCCTGCCCAAAGCACCTGCCAGCCTCCACACCCCCTACCCATCATGGCAACGCACCAGGACACCTCTGGCCCCCTGGATGAGGAGTCCAAGGCTCACAGCGCCCAGGCAAGGGCCTATTTATTTTCATTTTTTGTCCTCTTCAGGGTAAGATTGCCAGCTCTCAAGCTCCAGAGACATTCAGTGGCTTTGTGTGCCCTCACTACAATACTATTGAAGGTCCTGTGTCTGCAGAAATCTGGTAACAAATTAGTTTCATTAAGCTTCTTGGACGTTACCTTGTACTGGTGCTTCTCGAACTGACTCTTGAGTGTTTGGAGCATGATTAGGGACAGCTGGTGGACCAAGTGATGGATGCTCTTCTGTCCATTCTAGAGACAAATAAATAAATAAATAAACGACAACATAAATACAACACACCAGAATCACCCATCAGGGTGGCTATGTCAACAGACTGCAGCCAGACTGCAAAGCGGTCCCAAAGAGCGAAATGTGGGTCAACCAAATGGCCAACAGGAAGAACAGCAAACAGTGGTGTCCCGGAAGCCCTCCCTCCGGAACATCGAGACTGGGTTTCTGTCAACAGATCTCTTTTGACAGAGGCGTTCTGCCTCACTGGGGAGAGGCAGAACGCTGTCAACAAGAGTGCTGCATGCTGTCAATTTACTGACAACAGAACGTCTTGGGAATATGGATACTCTGCCAGATTTGTTGACCAAAATCTCTGGTGTAGACGTAGCTAGTAAGGCTGCACCTTCTAGAAAAGTGAGACATACTGGAAGAGGAGGAGGGGGATAGGTGATGTCAGTTACATCAATTTGCACTGTGAGTTCCAAGGGATCTAGCCAAACAAAACGTCCTCTACGAACTCCACACCATCCCTGTATTCTGAATGGCTGAAACTATCTGACTTCAGCACTATTGCCACATTACACGTTTTTCACTAATCCAAAATGTGTCAAAAGAACGAAGTGGAACACATCTGCAACGCCTAAGAATCGACTCTGAGCATGCGTCTTCAAAGGAGTTTAATTCATATTTAATACTACTCCTCAGTCTTTCTTTAAATGTCATTAGTCCCTTGCCAAATATAAAAATGACCTCTTTAAAAAATCATTGTTCAAGCTCCCAAGAAGGTATTTCCAAGGAGTAGTAACTGTTAGCCTGTATCTGCAAAAAACCAACAAGGAGGCCTGGGGTACCTTAAAGACTAACAGATTTTTTTGGGTAAAAACCATTCCATGCATATGACAAAGTGTTTTTTACCTATGAAAACTGATCCCAAACAAATCTATTAGTCTTTATGGTGCCTGGGAGGCCTCATTATTTTAGTGGATTTTTATAATTTCTGAGGAGCAAGCAAGCTTGCCTTGTAACCCATCAGCTTTTCAGAATTAAGTTAAAAGTAGGGTTAAAAAATTCTCCCCATTTCAGGCATTCAAAGTCATTCACTGATAGTTATTTTATCAATTCCCCTTTGCCTCATGCTATTCAGTTTTCTAGTAAGAGCACATACTATAGATTCCTTTATATCTCTGTGTGGCTATAATCTATCCTATAAAATCGCAGGGATCACAATCTAAGTGTTTGAGTGCAGGACAAATATGTCCACATGGGGGTGTAAACTCAAGAGAGAGCATATTCTGTTAACAAATGTCTCAGGCACAATGTTCTCCATGGGTGCCAACCTTCTGGTTGTTGTTGCTGCTGCTCAAGCTGTTTCTTCCTTTTTGCTTCCAGAACTGGATTCTCATATTGTGTCTTCCTGTTAATGTGGCTGGAGAAGAAAGAGAGCAATAAATTAGGAAACATTTTGTGTAGCAAACAAAAATGACAGCCAGACTGGAAATTCCCCTGACGAAAGGGGGCAAAAAAGCTAACAGTCAGGCATATGGTGAAACACTCAACAACTCTTGCCAAATGTGTAGTTAGGAAAACAAGCACAACTTATCTGATGTGACATCTTGAGCAGAAATGGCTAATTTTTTCAACTACAAGAAGAAGCAGTTTAACTGTGAAAATGAGATTAAGGCAGATAGGATGCCCTGTCTGACCACATGTTAAAAGACAGACCTACATCATCCCTACTTTAATCAGATACCAAGAGGTGCAGTCATTCACCCGTTCATTGAAGTTAAGAAAACCAACACACAAAACACATCTGTCAGCTATCTAATACTATACTAATATGGTGGGTGAAAAATACTTGAAATGCTTTTGACTAATCACTGCAGATCAGAAAGACAGTCCATTGAAGGAGAGTGCGTGACCTTGGCACAAGAATTATTTTAAATTAGCAACAATTAAATAAGCTGGATTGAAACCAACATTAAACCAACCCACGTCTGCTACAAAAAAGGCTTGCTTACCTGCAAATGTTCATAAACCCTTCCCTAATGTCTATGCATGATGCACTACGTCAGTTGGACAGAGTTGTGAAATCAACGAAAAAAAGTGACAGTGCCACAAAATTGCCGAAAAGTTGCTGGTCTGTTGAAGTCGTTAACGTTCTACCGGAACTTGAATGACACATAAATTAGATACAGCTGGACTTCTGTAGAAAAAGTTTTATTGGTGGTGTTAAACTAGTCTATGACCACCATACTTGGGACCACTTCCCCTTCCCTCTCTGGCCCAACCCTGCCCACCCACATGAGGAAAGACAAATCTGCATCTTTATTGCACTCCTGGTCTTGAGATACTCCACCTGTGCAATTTGGAAGAGCCACAGAATCCCTTTAACTTTCGCTACTATTTTGGAGGGATAATCTACAGGGCAGAGTGCATCGTGTTTGACTACAGGCCAAGAAAACACTCGTGCCTGTCCCCCGCTATACTAGATATAACATCTATGTATTTGGTCCAGAAAGAAGGTGCAAAGATTTAATAAGGAGATACTTAACTATTGAACAACTTAACTAGGGATGTGGTAGATTCTCTATCATTTGAAGTCTTTTCATTAGGACTGGTTGGATACTTTAAGAGATTTGGTCTAGTTCAAAATGAAGGGCTAGAGACCCATATTAATCTGTTCCATCTTCTGTGCTTTACAGGAGACCAAACTAGGTGGTGATCACAATGGTCTCTTCTGGCCTTAACATCTATGAATCTATGTGGAGGGAGAAAGGGACCAGGCAATGCTAATATAAAGCAAACTACTCTGCTTTTAGACTAGGTGAATTCTCCATCACCCTCTGCTCTGATGGCATAAGGAAACCCTAGCAAGCTATGTTGACTGCAATCAGTCATCAGGAATTTTATGAAAATAACAGAACTGAGCTACAATGAGCTGCACTTACTGTACCAATGATATTGCCAAACCTCAATAAGATTTAGATCCAGAGAGGCTGCCACAGTAGGGCAATATTTCAGGGTTATTCTGAATCACAGGCCCAGCTGAAATCACATGCAGAGCTGCACTATGCGGGATCATCAGATGTTTTAATGCTCAGGGATCTGATTATAAAGATAGGAAAACTTGGGTGGTTTTAACATGACTGTCCAGCACACAAACAGTAGCCAGTTGTGGTGACATCTCTCTGAAATATTCTTTACTTGATTCGTTCTACTGGGAAATCGATAGGTAAAGCCCTAGCAAAACACGCTTATTTCAAGAGTGAATACAGAATAGTATAAATTTATACCAAGCTTCAGTATATCAGAATATTGATTCAGGTGCCATTTTCACGGAAGTCATAAAGGTGATTTCAATTACTCTTACGTACAGCATAAAACTTAAATGAGAGTTGAATATCTTAAAAATCCAGATGCACCGCGACAAAACTCTCCTATCCAGTGCCTTTATTGCTCAGCTGTGAGTTGCAAGTATCAGTTGCTTTAAGAACCTATCCAGCATTAACTATATTTGGTTAAAGTTCATCAGTAATCCAGCACGATAGTTTACCACTAAGAAAATGCTTTTTGCTGCCTGGAAATCCTTTCCACAGTTCCATCATGATCTTTAAAACATACAGCACAAAGTTCCACTTAGCATTGACTTCACTGGGTTCACAAAAAGGATAATCTTTCTTTAAAGAAGCTTGATGTTAGACTGTTGATTTAATTCATCTAATAAGCCTATGAAACCAAATTCATGAATCCTATAAAAGATTGTAAATTTCATGTACCGGTGGCAGGCTGAGAAGAATTTAATGATTTTCAAAAAAATGATCTGATTTAAGTTAATCATGATACCATCATTTATTAATGCAATTCATGCAATGTAACAGACCATAAGTGTTTGTGTAAGAGAGAGAAATCTATTTTATTATGCCAGTATCAGTACATGATAGATATTAAGTAAAGTAGTCTTCTATGTTACATTGCTGTTACAGCCTTATTAAATATTACTCTAAGGACTGCAGCATAGGAAATGCTGGAGACAGAGCTCTTGGCATGACATTTAATAGATGAAAAATAGCCCCGATATCTCTGGCAAATAAATGTCAAGCCTTAATTATGCAGTTTGCTAAACCTCGTTTCCCAGGGCACACATGGCAGGGTCAAAAATGAGCCAAAGCAGATAGCAACTGTATTCTGCCTCTATTTTGAAGGCTGTCCTAAGCCAGCCTAATGGACAAGAGTGTACACATAATTAAAAATTCAATTTACGGGGTCAGTGGTGAAACAAAAGTTGGTTTTCCGTTTTCCCAAGGGAGCGATCTGTCATCTAACTACAGAGAAAGCTGTTCTCATTCTGGAGAGAGCTACATCAAACCCATAATTCTTTTCCATACAATACAGGAACTTTTATGGTTAGTGTTTGATCACACATTGTCATTTTTCATTCCTTGTTTCTTTTTTTTTTCTTCCAAGTGAATCGTAATCTGTGTTACAAGAGCACATTCTGAGCACACTGCTAGATGAAGGGAATTGCTAAATTAATCACATACCCATTATAACTTTCAATAAATGTGCGTCAGCAAAAAAAGAAACTTGCTTTGCCAAGAGTGGGTCTCAGGCGTCAAGAAAGGCATCTTCCCCCTCCCTTTCCCCATGGTGGTCCCATGGACCAGGGCTGCTCTGGCCTGGCTGGGTGAAACCCTGCCCATGGCACTCACAGTCTGCCATGATCCAGGGCTGCTCTGCTGAGCACTCCCACTCCCACCACAGCACTCCCACAACCCACATAGACAAGGGCAGCTACAGCAGAGCTGAAGAAAACTAAACTTACATGTCCGCGAGAGCTAAGTGTAAAGTGCTCCTGGCTCAGGTCACAACCTATAATGCTGAGCCACAGCCCGCCACCAGGGGATGCAGAAGAGCAACGTATGATGTGCCTTTCTTTCTGAGACCAAGAATATTCATGCTTCACTTCCCATATCCATACCCTGGTTGTGTGTGAATTGTGGTAGTACTGTGAGCTACATGCAAATCCATCAGGACAGGTGATCATCTTGTATCACGCACGATGAGCATTCTTAGCTTATTAGTAACTCTTTGTTTGTGACAGTGATGACATCATAAACCACTGCCCTCAGCTGTGAGCCAGGGATCAGTTTAAAAGAATGATATAAAGAAACAATCAATACGGCTGGAAAAAAGTTCTCATCTACTTGACAATAAAAATAAAATCATCAACACTTACTCTACATAGTAGACACCATACACAGGATCTTCAATCTTTTCCCAACCAGCAGGCAATTCTGGGGTGGGGGGGTGGGGGGCAGGAAAGAAATATATAAATGCCTTAAAGATCAGTTGTCAGACACGCATCCCAAATCCACTTGACTTACGGACTTCCACATCCACTCTCACTATCAATTACAGAAGAACTATCAGAAAGAAAATCATCACAGTCATCATTTCCACATCAGTTTAATTTAAAGAGCACAGATATAATATGCAAGGTACCTTACCAGTAGTGGGGTTCAGAAACTTTTGACAAGGAGATGCCTGTGCCCATTGCCTGTGGTTTTATCAGGTCACACTTTTTTTGTTGCACTTTATTATTTTGCTTCCTGGGTTAAATGAACAGGTACATGCTTCCTGCTTAAGAGGCTTTAAGTCAGTGGTGGGCAACCTATGGCCCATTGGGGTGCTACGTGTGACCCGCAAGATTTTTTATTTTTTTTTTAACCATTGCTCATGTGTAGATTTGGCAGACTCTGCTGGTTTCCATCCATGTAGTTTTTTTCTTTTCCTAGCAGTACAGTAGAAGTTTAATTATCCAGCATGCCTGGGGAACAGAGTGCGCCAGATGATAGAATTTTCCAGGTAGTCGAGCAGGGCCGCTGGCCCCACTCCACCGGTCTTGTGGCAGCCAAGCAGCTGGCAGCTCCACTGACCCCAGCTGAGAGTGTTGGTTAACCGACCTTTCTAGTTAACCGACTGCTGTATAACATGACTTTTACTGAGTTACTAAAGTGACATGCACACAAAGGAAGAGAAAGTGAGATGCATGCTCACTACACACAACACTGACTGCAACAGCCGTGTGATCCCTATACATCCGCTGCTACAGTTCAATTTGTTCACCCTGCAAATTCTAGGTACACAAGCGCAGTTAGCAAAACCACACTATCCTGGGAGAATGTCATGGTTATGGCAACCTTGCAGGCCACTGAGACGAAGGAGGGCCACTCACACAGCTCACTTACTAGCCTAGGTTGCCCATCACTGCCATAAACATGCCTGTCTGTGGTTGTTGTGGTAGGGGAAAAATACACTTTTTTATTCCTCTGCTTTAATTATTTGCAGTGCTTAAACTTATTTCAGCATTTAGCATGATTTCTGCATTAGCACCCAAATATCCCCTTCAGGACCCAGGGGTCCATTATGCTAGATCTACGCAAATACAAATTCATTGCTATAAACGCATTTAATGTCATAACCACATGTAAGAGCCATTTTCCTTCTTTTAATTAGACAATTACTAAAAACAACTCTGAAGATAAAATTAGCACTTGGAAATCTAGCCCCACTTTGTGTCTGCAGATTTTCTAGACTGGAGGCATATGGTGCTTCTTAAAACACACTTAGCAAACATCACTTCAGCGCAGTAGTGAGGATTATTTGCACTGTATGTATTACTTAAGGGCCTGATCCTGCTTCCACTGATTCAAACAAAGCTCCCAATGCCTTTAAGCCCTGAAGTACTAAAGAATTACCACCATATAACAAAAGCATGCCTATGAAGGCTATGAAAATACTCCAGTGAGAAAGAATTGCTCATAAAAGCAGCACTTATTGCCAAGCTGACAAGACCAATGGGAAATAATCTGTGTTTATTCTTTATGGAATGCAAAGATTTATTTTTACTAATGGCATCAGTCGCTTAGCCAATACAATCAAGCAGTGGCCAATTAATCAGAATAATGTAACTGTACAGTTCAGTATTTACAGCCATCAGCTATAAATCCATAAAGGCACAATAATCACACACACACACACAAACACGCACATGGTAATTAATCAGAGTATATGTTTGCATTGAGAAATGGCTGAACATCAGAAGAAGTTAGTTTCAAGGGTTTGCTCCACAGGTTCCTTGTTTTGTTTGCAAATAGAACACGTTTTGCCCCATAGGCTTTATTTTTGCACTTATAAAGTTTAAGCATCTTTGGATTCCTTGAGACATAAGCAACCAAATACAAGCCAGTGCTGCCCTTTGGGTTTGAAACCACTGTGCAATCCTTGGAGTGGATCTCGTTTCCACACTGACTAAATGAATGGGTTTCAAATTGACACTCCTCTACAAAGCACCCAAGTAACGTCAATATGAAAACGAGAGCTCGAAACGAAAGGCCAAATCCTGGAGGTCCTTATAGTCTGCTGAAACTTTCCCACTGATTTAGAATGCTGAAAAGATTGGGATTGAGTCAAAAAGTTTTAATTAACAGAGAAGAATCAGAAGAGTCAAAAGTTTATTCTTTCATTCTTAGCTTTTCCACTGTGGAAACAGATGGCTGGGGAGGTCTCATTGGAATGAGAGATGGAAGTATAGCACCAAAACATGAGTTAAAGGTGGAGAGTCCTGTTTTAGTCTGTCAGCTAAGTTTTCAGCGTCACATCCTAAACTAATGCTTATTTTATCTTTTAACTTTTGGGCTATTATTTTTGGCCAGCATCATTACCTTATCTTTATTTAAAATGTTTTAAGTACTAACATTTCACTTTTATGTACTGCAAAAGAAAAGAACTTTTATGGGATGGTCACAAAACAAGGACCGTGGAATTGCTCAACTGACATTCCAGGCTATTGAATAAATACATCTTGTAAGTTAACAAAACACTTTTCTATGTGTTTTGAAAACTAACAAGATATGAACTGGTGCTTTGGAGCCAGTACTAATCTATTATGGAGATCCACATCCAGGAATTTAATAAAAAGTCTTTTGAAATATTCTACAGCAAGAAGTTACTCTGCATTGCAGCACCCACTTTGCAAAATGCAATATGTGGCTTGTTTTATATTATTCCCATACATATTTAAGATGAGCCTGAGAAATGAGATCATATCATGAACTTCTTAGCAATATAGCTTCAACCCAGGAAAAGAATTTGTAATCCTGCAGATCCACGTGGATCTCCCTGGAGAACTACAATCAAATATTAACTGAGATATTTGCTAGAATAACAACCTATTTATTTGTCTTAAAGTGCCAATTTATACATTCTGGCCTGGAGTCAACACACATTCCTAGGCTGTGTGTTGGTCAGTGTTTCATGCTACAAGGTTGATAAATTCCTGAAAACCAGGGAAACTCTGCCAACCAAAATTGAGGGTTGCACCTACATTAGAAAACTAAGCTGTGAAATTCACTATAGCTTGACTGGTCTTAGTCATTTTGAAGGTCAGGCTCAGAGATTTTTACCAGCAGGCAATTTATTCTGCCATCTTCTATATTGTTATTGCTGGTTGAGCTGCACAGAATTAAATTATGGGTCTTAGTGTTCCTAACGTAGACAAGACTAGTAGGACGTAACAGAGAGGTAGCTGTGTTAGTCTTATGGCACCTTACAGACTAACAAATATGTTGGAGCATAAGCTTTCGTGGGCAAACTACATAAACTACATCATGGGGGATTCTGGTTACTCAAACGTTCTGGTTATTAGAAAGGTATACCTATGGGTCAGAAATTTTCATTTACTACATGTAGTCAGCAATTTGAACCTGTACATGTAACTTTATTTTAGTTGTTACCCATAACCTTATTATTTTACAATAATAAAACATCATCTTTACTGTTTCTGAAACATTTTAATTAAAAATGCATTTCGGTTCAGCTATCTTCATGCATTTATTCTTGGTGTTATTTTAGTCTGTGAAAAATTACCAGCAATGCAATGGAAACCTTAGTGCTATAGGTTGAGCCAACACCTGCTACTGGAACTGATAAATTATTCCTTTAGGTAATCTCTTTTCAAGTGTTGCCCTAACAGGAGTTATTTCTGGAAGTTATTCCAGCCGCACTAACCACAAGAGCACCTTTTTGCACAGCATTTTAAAAACCAGTCAATAATATTGACTGCTTCTGGCTTATCAATCACACAGAAGTGAGACGAAGTCTACACTTTCAAGTCATTAAGGAAACCAGAGATTAATTCCACTGTAATATAATTAGCTGCCATACAAATCACTGCATTTCTTTAAAACAATGGAAGACTGAAGGAAAATAGTCTTATGTAACAGCTCTCAAAATGGACTATACTCAAGAAATCAGACTGACCTAACTAATGTTTAATGAGTTTACATGTGATAATAGCATTCCTTTAAAACACTCAAGACTACATCTACACTATCCCAGAAGATCAACCCACTCTTCCAGGCTTTGATTTCACACGTCTAGTATAGATGCAGAAAACTGATCTCTCTGGGGTTGCAGATGACCCTGTATTCTTTGCAAGATGCAAGGAGTAAGTGAGGTCAACAGGACAAACTCTCCCGTTGACCTTCCCTAATAGAGATGGCCAAGTTAGCCTAATGTAGATACGTTGATTCTAGTTACAAAACTGCCAGAGCTAGAATTGTGTATCTGAGGTCAATTTACTTTACCTAGTGTAGATGTAGCCTTAGAAAGTAGTACTGGACCACACCATCTAAAATCTGTTTAATTTTGATTTATAACATCAACTACTGGGACAAAAACATCTGCTATGTCATTCAAATATTCAGCAAAAATGTTCTGTGGGATATTTTCAGACTGTTTTCCCAATTTCACTTTGTTTCTCTAATCTGGAATGCTCGTGTATTAATCCTGAAAAGTCTTATATAGATGCTTACTCTTCATGTAACCTGGAAGACAATGGACCCTACTCACTGGGTAAAATCCTGGCACCAGTGAAGTCAATGGCAAAACTCCATGAACTTCATCAGGGTCCAGATGAAAACCAATTGTCACAAGGGTAAATATGTTCAAGTCTTTGCAAGATTGAGAACTGAGTTTTTTCCCTTTCTTTGGGATCCAGTATGATAAGAATTGTACCTCAGATTCCACGTCATGTCTATTTTCAGTGCCAAAAACCCTGGTACATTTTGTTACTGAATTAGGCCTTGTTGAAATTAAAAATCTGGAAGATGCAAAATGACACCAAGGAGAAGTCAGGCAATGAAGGGCTTAAAATGGTTCAGTCAGTCATACAGCAAAATGGGAGATGAATGATTTACCTAGTTCACTGTCCAGTTCCTCCGTGTGTACCCCTTCTTCTCCAAGGGAAGAGCAGTAAATGAGATAGAAAAAATTAAAAGAAAGTTTCAGATACCAGCACCAAGCAAGATATTCCCATAGAAAATAGAAGCACCAATAACAATTTTGCACAAACCAAACTTTCAGGTTCACATCTCAGAGTATCTATAGAACTTGACAATGGTCACAAAAGAATAGGCACTTGAGTGATCCACAACCAGTAGGTGTGTGGGTTATACTTGCATGTTACAATAATTCTGGATCTGTTACATTCACGTCAACATCTCACTAGACTGGGCCAAACAAATTTGCATTCCCGTTATTTTTGTGGCAGAACGTTCCTCTCAGATGCACAGAGTTGTATATTTATCAGTGTTCTTAAGGTGAGTGCAGATCTGAGAGGAACTCTTTACCTTTAAATAGGATACAACTTGGAGCCCAGTTCAGCGAGGTAGTTAAACACTGCACTGGAACACACAAGTAGCTCAACTGACTCAATTCGAACTGCCTTATGCTCTTCAAGATAAGCATGAACTGAGGTGCCTTACACGGCGGGGGCCTAAGGCTCCATCCAATCCTTCAAAACAGATGCATTCATAAGGATTCTGACCCCCAGATGGAGCCGTGTTAGCGTCAAAGGGACCTCAATGTCATCAATTAGGACAAATGATTAAGGTATCACTTAGCTTATGAAAAATACTGCGGTCAGAAAATGAAAGTGACAACACAACTAGAATGTAGATGGTAAAACAAGCCAGGATGTAACAGAAAATATTAGCTATGTTAATAAATGTTATGCATAAGAGATACAATAACATCAGATTACTGTCAATAGCTATGGCACTGACAAAATACTAACTTACCCATAAACTGTTTGTATTACAGTATGGTGGGATGATTGGTGATGCTAATTGGCACTAACTTCATATATGGTAAACCAGGCATGTCAAACCCGCGGCCCGCAGGCCGCATGCGGCCCTGGACAGCTAGTAATGTGGCCCCACAAGATCGCAAACTTTTAACATTATTATGTGATTTATATACATTAACTATATTATATATTTTATATGTGGCCCAAGACAATTCCTCTTCACTCAATGCGGCCCAGGCAAGCCAAAAGGTTGGACACCCATGTGGTAAACAGAAAACTGTCAGGGTTTAGTACCCTGCCATGGAAAGAATACAAGGCAGTTAAAATCCAAAACATGTTTGTAAAGATGTCTTACACTTTTCACTTTCTACAGTGTACACATGATGAGGCCAAGCCTGAAAACACACACGCACAATTTTACTTCTGGGGTTGCCCCAACACGTTCTGTGG
Organism: Carettochelys insculpta; assembly: GCF_033958435.1. Taxonomy (NCBI): domain Eukaryota; kingdom Metazoa; phylum Chordata; order Testudines; family Carettochelyidae; genus Carettochelys; species Carettochelys insculpta. The sequence goes on along the minus strand of NC_134147.1, from coordinate 43,914,523 downwards.
AGATACTTACATGAGTAGCTCTACCCTCACACTAGCCAGACTGGATTGTCATTTGAGATTTGCAACATATTTTTTTAACCTATTCTTCACATCTAGCTGCTTTTATTGAATTCTAAAGACCAGAACAAGTAAAGTAGAATTGTGCAGTGCACTAAAAGCACCTGTGACAGAATGAGTTTAATCACTTGCTGTTGGAAAAACAACAATTAATTAGCAAATAGAGGAAGGAAGGATAAAAAGGGCTGAATGTAAGGAGCTGCTAAACAAAGACATTGCTACTTTTTACAAAAAATATTACATGGTTATAAATTAACTAGTCCCAATGTCACAAGCTGGCCAAACACCTATTCTTTTAATTGAGAAGGATGAGGGTATTACACAATGGCAGACTCTGAGACGTGGACCCAGCACGTATGGATGTATCCTGGATAAAGGATCTCTGTGGCTGGAGTCCTACAGACTTTGTGGGATCTGATGTTGGACACCTGGAGCAAATATTCAAAGGGCCCTCAAGCAGGACTCGAAAAACTGAAGGCACAATGTTTGGTCTAAAGTTTGTACACTTGCAAGACAGCTTGTATTTTGTGAGCATTCAAGTCCATTAGCCATGTGTACACTTACCTGATTTTGTCATGCAAAAGCAGTTTGTGCAGTCAAAATGAGACATTATATATGGGAAAAAGAAAACTTGGATGTGAAAAATTGAGGCCGACAAACTGCGAAATAGCAGCAGCAGCTTTAGAGGTGGTGTCTGAAACAATCAAGTCCATTGCTTCCAGGAAAGGACAAAATACAGCCTGGGTGCTGTATCCAGACTGCTTATCGTTTCTATCAGACCTGCTCAGCTGATTAGCAGAGCCTGCTGACAAAGGCTGTGTCTACACTGAGTCTTAGTGCCAACAGTTTCATGCAAATAAGTAGTCACAAAAATGAAAAAGATTGCTCATTTCCATATTCATGTAGCTAATGTGCATATTCACACAGCTAAAGTGCATACTGCAATGCAGCTCAAGCTGTGTCGCTAGGGGTGGGTTTTGCCAGGTAGGTTTTGCCGGCAGAACCCCCCATCCACGGGACCAAATTTCTGCTGTATTATGCAAGTTAGCCACATGAATATGCACACTAGCAGTACAAATATGCAAATAAGGTATTATTTTGAATTTTCAAGACCGCTTACTTGCATCAAACTGTAAGCACTAGGGCTCAGTGTAAACACAGCCAAAGTGCGTTCAGCTGCCCTTACCTCCACCTTGGTAGGTGCTGCAGCCGAGCTACTCCCAGGATCCTCCTACTAGCTGTGCAGGGTGGGGAGAAGATGCTGAAATCCCCCTGCTCCTGTACCCCACGTCCGCACAGCAGGGATCAGGGAGACGGACATACAGAACAGAGCTGCTAAAGTATGGTGAGTGACTAAGGTGAGCGCCCATATTAAGAGGCAGTGCACTGTTCCTGGGATTTCTCCAGCAGCCAGTTAGCTAGCTCTCTCACTCACACACACTATTGCCCATTCCCCATGTAGAACAACAGAGCAGGCCTGGTTTACCCTGCCTTTAAGAAACAGCGCATGGCATCTCTCAGAAACCTACCCAGCAGCAGCCAGCGCGCGCGCACGCACGCACGCACACACACACACTCTCTCTCTCTCTCACTCTAGCCTCCAGACCTGCCCTCTCTGCTTGAGGCCCCATCCCTTCTAGGTGCCTGGAGCTACTCCCTGATAGCTTACCAAAATTTGTTGGCCCACCTGCAAAAATTATTGCCCACCCCTGCACTAACACATAGGCACCTGACTCACCAACGGCTTGAGAGACAAGGTGATTGATTGTAATCCCTAAATTAGCTTTAGGATACTAATGTAGACACCATAAATGCTCATGGGTTTTATGGTGCCAGTTAAAATGCCTGTTTAGTGAGGCAAGGGGGCATGTGGGTGTGAGTATATGTGTTAAAGGGCCAAAATTTGTCTGCATATTTTCAGAAATATTTTCCTGACCCTTACTATTTTTGCAATTTTTTTGTGATGGACTTTGCATTTTGATGCCTTTTAAGGCAAGCTGAAGTGAGAAACCACCTCCTCCAGGTACACATTGGGATGCTTGATTTATTTATGTGCCTTCAAATTGGACATTGCTTGCATTTTCAATATCTCAAGGAATGCAAAATTACACTGGTGCAAAGTCAGTGATAAACTGTAATTTCAAACAGGATTTCTTTTTAGCAATTGTAGTGCTAACTAGACTGTCAGAATGTAACGCTCAAAGGTGAAGTGATACATTAACCTTTTACTTCTACCCAATTAAGGAACTAAAAACATCCTTTGGATCCAGAGCTTAAAGCAGTGGGCCATGCAGAGTATCATTTACTCTGCACCTTCACAGGAGTCCTAGCTAGCACATGCATTTGGAAATGTTGGTCTGATTCAGGAACAATGAAAAGTCAACTCCTTTCATGCAAACATGGATGCATCCTACTTCTGTGGTCACTTGGCACAAGATTGTCAGAAAATGGTGATGATTCCCCTTACATTTTTATAGTGGGTTTATAATAATCTCATCTTCATCCTGGGTATCACTGAGCACTCACTGGTCTTTGAAGTTTTCCAATCACAATACTGTTTTTGGGGGAAAAAAAAATCAATTTACCTAAACCAGAGCAAACACACAAAAAGTTCTAGTTCACTGTTAGCAATCTCTTACCATCATCTTCACATTCTTCTAGAGGCTTCTGCTGTTTGTTCAGGCACCGTGGGTCTAGCCAAGACGTTGTTTTAGTATTATGGCTGGAAACCAGAAATGGAAATATGATCTTTGTTAATAAACTGAGCTAAAGTACCAGTCAGTAAAATATGCGCCCCCTCTATTATTTAGCTGAGCTGAAAGTATATTTTTATTTTTGAAGCATATAACAACCATTTTATGTTTTACAAAACAGACTAGCAAGTAAGGAGACTTTCAGTATTGACAGGAAAAAAACAGCTGGGATTTTAAAAATAGTCTGAGAAGGGTAAGCAGTATTAGCCCACAACCTATCAAAAAACAAGCAGTCCTGTAGCACCTTAAAGACCAACAAATTCATTTATTAGTTAATGAGCTTTCTTGGGTAAGACCCACTTCTCATAAAAGCTCATTACCTAATAAATATATTTGTTAGTCTTTAAGATGCTACCAAACTGCTTGGTTTTTATTTTAAAAATAATCATCGCTGGAAATCAGAAATGTATGCGTTGAGGCACAAAACACTGGGTCTGTGGGCCCAGCATAGCTGGGAGTGGCAAACTTTCATTTACCACTTGGATCACACTTCAATATGGAGATTAACTTGTGGACAGTGGGAGCTGGTCATGGGTTACTGCCCCAGGAATGATTTCAATAATTTTTAAAAATTTTCATCTATTTTTTTTCTTTGAGATATATTCAGTTTTGACAGAAAACATCAATCAGAACAGATATTTCCAATACAAACGTTCATATTATCAGGGAAAAACCCTATCAAAATCTGCCAGGGAAATCTTGACCAGCTCAAAAGGCCAATTCAGTCTCGGGGATGAAAAGTATGTGTAAAACTCATTTAAATACCCTTTTTGGGGATGCTTTTCTCCTCATTTGGGTTTGTGTCTTGGGTCAAACTAGTCCTCGTGATTGATGCATTCTTCTGCATATTATCTAACCTGGCAAGACTAACCACTTCTAAAGCTGAAATCTAATTTATCTAGCTTAGCTTTGGGTTCTGCTTAATAGTTCTTAGTTCTCATGTCCTATCAATACTGTTCACTCCACATTCAAGGCTCTCAGAGAAGTTTACCAAACTTTAAGTAGGCCTCACAACACACCCTAGTAACAAAGAAATAACATAATAAGAACTATGTTCCATTTTGGACTAACAGCCAACCAGTAAACTCACTTTCAAGAGAAGACATTATGCCCGACTTCTTCTTGAAGCTCGGTGTTATAGTAAAAAAATCCTTGTTTTACCTGTTTCATTAGCCAATCTTCCCAGAGCTGAAGGAACACATTCAAATATTTTGTACAGTTTGGACAGTGTCTGTACAAACTCATTAGACATAGGTTGGATTTGTCAGGCTAGTACTTGGAATTCCCGCAAAGCAAGGAAAAATTTCAGTAACAAAGCAGAGGGGTTTTGCCAATATAGGGAATGTGGTTGGGATATGATTGTGTACAATATTTCCATATTTTTAGGACGTGCCAGTCATTCCCAATGACAGGAGAGCCTCAGAAGATCTGGTTAGCTTAAGCATACAAAAAATATCTGAGCCTCTTCTGCCTGATAAACTTGAAAGAACAAAAGCTTTGTGCTATTTGCCACATTCTCTGGTTTTGTTTGGACAGGGCATATTCTGCTCCCCACCCCTGCTAAAGCTGAAACCAGGGAGAAGTACAAAATCATTGGGTGGGGCTTGTTTTCTTTTTCTAAAGTTACACCGTAATGCAGTTGAATGGCAGGCAGTAACCGAGATCGTTATTATTGTTATAAACTGAATCACATCCATCCTCTCTCTTCTCCCTGCTTTGCGGCATAACTTGCAACAACATTAAAGAATCAAGTATGCATACAGCAGTAAGGATAAATACAAAAATAAGTTATAGAATCATAAGGCTGGAAGGGACCTGAAGAGGTCATCTAGTCCAGTCCCCTACTTCTAGCAGGATCAACCCTCACTAAGTCAACCCAGCCAGAACCTTCTCAAGCAAGGACTTAAAAACCTCGAGGGATGGAGAATCCACCACCTTTCTAGGCAACGCATTCCAATGTTTCACCACCCTCCTGCTGAAGTAGTTTTTCCTAATTTCTAACCTACACCCCTCCCTCTTTAACTTCAGACCACTGCTCCTTATTCTGCCATCTGACACCACTGAGAACAGTTGCTCACCCTCCTCTTTAGAGCTCCCCTTCAGGAAGTTGAAGGCTGCTATTAAATCACCCCTAGCTCTTGTCTTCTGTAAACTAAACAAGCCCAAATCCCTCAGCCTATCCTCATAGGTCTTGTGCTCCAGCCTCTTGATCATTTTTGTTGTCCTCCACTGAACCTGCTCCAGCACATCGACATCTTTTTTATACTGGGAGGCCCAAAACTGGACACAATACTCCAGATGTGGCCTCACCAGTTCCGAATACAGGGGAACAATCGCTCCTCCAGATCTGCTCAAAATGTTCCTCCTAATGCACCCTAATGTGCCGTTAGCCTTCTTGGCTACAAGGGCACACAGTTTATTCATATCCATCCTTTAATCCACCATAACCTCAAGCTCCCTTTCCTTCGTACTTCTGCTGAGCCAGTCGGTTCCCAGCCTATAACAATGCTTGGGATTCTTCCGCCCCAGGTGCAGGACTCTACACTTCTCCTTGTTGAACCACATCAGATTTCTTTTGGCTCAATCTTCCAATTTATCCAGGTCACTCTGGAGTCTCTCTCTACCCTGCAATGTATCTACCTCTCCACCTAGCTTGGTGTCACCCTCAAACTTGCTGAGGGTACAATCCAGTCCCTCATCCAGGTCATTACTAAAGATGTTGAACAACACTGGCCCCAGAACCGAGCCTTGCGGCACTCCGCTTCAAACTGAACACCATCCAGATCATCATGGACGTGTACCTGATTTTAGTAACACAGACATATTTTTCTTCCCTGATTTCTGTCAGAAAAGAGCTAACAAGTCTTCACAGACCATTTGGTAAGTCAGACCCTTAAGCTCATTAAAAGCCTATCTAAACACATAATAAATCACCTTGCCTCCACCAAGTGTGTCAGAGAATGAAGGTAGTGGCACAAAATCACCATGAAGAGCCAACTGAGGCCAGAGCACCATGTTCAGTATAATGAACACATCTATATTCAGATTAGAGTCCAAATAAGATATTACCAGTGCTTTTCTGGGGCCAGTACTCACCAATACTGAGTACCATCACCTTGGCAGCCCCAGCTGTGGGACTGGCTGGGGAAGAGGATGGGGGGAGCTGGTGGAATACCGGCTCCTTTTTTCTTAAACAAAAAAGCACTGGGTATTACTTCTGCTTCCCCAAATAATGGCCATTCTGGTATTTTTGGGAATGGCATGGGCTGCTTGACAGGCATGACCCCACTCTCACAAGCATCATCTTAAACACGCTGTGAATATGACCCCCAGCTGCACAAAGGATTCCGTTTTGAAGGGCGTGCCAGTCTGCCCCTGCCTGTGGTGTAACCTCCTCAATAATCTTCCCAATGAACATATGACAACAGCTTAAATTCTCGTCATGAGACATCACAGTCACTCTACCTGCAAATAATGCAGCATAACTTCTTTAAATCAAAGTCAATTTGGTGGTTATCTTACCCAGGGAAAGTAGCTGGGATTCTTAACATGTCAAAGCTGAGGTTCTGGTCCAAGTACTATATAGCAGGGTTTCCCAAACTTTATATAGTTGGGACCCAGTGTTTTTCAGTACCTTTCTTTGCAACCCAAAAATGTAAATGCATATGAAAAAAAGAATGAAAAGTGAATAAATTTTCAGTGTTTATTATTTATTCACAATAATAATAGTCCATAGCAATAATTTGTTTACTTTCTAAGGACCGGTATTTTTTTCCCCCAAGGACCGGGGTACTGGGATGTGGACCACACTTGGGAAACACTGCTATACAGGAAAAGCCAGCTTTGTCTCTGCATGCACTGTATTTGGTCTGTAGATAGAGGGCCTCATATTCCAGTTTCTACAGTGTATTTAACCTTCAGAACCAAAACTGCGATTCCTTGTCCTAGATGCTTAAAGCCAACTAAGGGATTGTTTTAGCATGTTTTAGTCTACAAATGCTACTTGAACTCTTCTGATGACTGACTAATTCTGACTGAGGAATCACTCATACAAGACAGTCATGTTTTAGCCCCTACTCTAGTATGAATATGTCTCTTTAAGTACAGTAAGTCCCTGCTTTACGTGTTTGACATACACGTTAATTGTACTAACGTGAATGTCAAAATCCCAGGCTCCAGCCACCCACTTCCCCAGCTGCAGGAAGTGGTTGGCTGGAGCCGGGGGTGGCATGGCTTCCTCGGTTTCCTGCAGCTGGGGGAAGCCCCTCAGCCCCACGGAGCCGGGAGCCAGTTGCAGCAGTGCCTGGTCAGCTTCCTGGCTCCCACAAGCAGGGGAGCTGGGAACCTGACCAGGTGCTGCTGCTCCTGGCTCCCAGCAGCTGAGCGGGGGCCTGGAAAGTGACCAGGCATTACTGCACTTTGCTCCCAGGGGCTCGGAGGAGGGGGGAGGGGATTCTTCCCCTGACTGATGTGAACTTTGAGTTACGCGGGAACGCAACCCCCATGTAACTCAGGGTTTTACCGTATAACTACAGACTATTTATGGCATGAAAAACCATCAGTATTAATACGACCTTAAAGGAGCTGACACTACAAAGCTGTCAAGCAAAAATTATCCACAGCGCTACGTCTTTCTGGCTTTTCAAAACACGGTCTGCCAAATTCTACTCTGAATTATACCCTGTGCAAGCCCACTGGAGCAAATCGGCTTACAATTTAGATCCTTCTCTTTAATGAGAAAAGCAGCGCGCTGAGTTGGCTCCCTAGTTCTGCTACTGAATGAGCATGGGTTTGGAGGAATTCCCTGCCCCTGCCCCCCGCCACCATTCTGATGTATACAAGCAAGCACTGAAAGAGGGTTCTTAAGTGATTTCATCGCAAACTAGAAAACTGAGCAACATTTTTAGCTGCCTGGGGCTGTTGGAACCTAATATGGTCTGGATCTCTAACTCTGAAGTGTTCGGCTGCTGGATCCACTCAGGAAATGCACAAGTAGGAGTGCTTACAACACCGTTTTTCAACTAGTCAAGATCTTTCAGTTCTCAAAAGCAACTGTGAACCGTAAATACACATGGTTTATATGTACACTTGTAGGCAGAGGTTACACATGCACATACACATACACACACACACACACAAACACAGATAACAAAATAGGAGTTTTACTCTATAAAATAGACTTCTCCATTCTCGGTATAGGCCATCTCCCAGTTTTCAGGTAGAGGACCTAGGTTTTCCTCTGCAGAGGGAGGTAGGTACTGGGGTAGCTTCTGAGATGGTTCCGTGGTGGGAATGGCGGTGATGCTACTATTCACAGGCGGTGGTGCTGTTTCTCTTATACTATGTATATTGTGCTCGTCTTGGTCACCAGAATCTGCTGTGGAATCACAAAAAGGATTATTGGTAATCACATGGAATTATTTGTACAAACTTTCTCTTCCTTCTCCATTTGTTCGTGTCTACCCCTGCATTGGCGTGGGTTCTGAAGACTCACTAGACATTTTAAAGCACAGAATTTCAGAGACAGATAGTGGTTTCTCCCATAGTGATCCTCTCTCGAGCCCCAATTCTGCAAATGGAGCCTTGGGAAGTAACCGAGTTCAGGGGGGCTCTGAAAAGGTGCAGGGTACTCAGAAAGAAGAATTTGTGGGACGGGAGCTCAAGAGAGTAAGATTTCTTTTCAGTGAAGAACTGACTAGGAGATCTTCTACATTGCCTCAGGCACCTTGGAGCACAAGCGCCAGAGAAAATCAGTGACGTGCTGGCGTGCGTTCATATGAAACACTTTCATACCAAGCAATTAAAATAATTTATTTCAATGTTTCATAATGGAGTCATGAGATCCTGAAGTTAAGGGGCAGCTTGCAATGATCTGTTCTGCCCACGGTCATGGGGTTTTATAATGCAGTGCAGCTTCGTGAGCGCCTTCCATGTAAAATCCATAGTAATGCTATAGTCCCTCATGGGCAGGGAGAGAACAGAGGTCTTACTGGATCCCTGCAGAACCTAATCCACCCTCCAAAATGCTGACATTGGATGGTCTCTGCAACAACTCCTCATGTCCTTAACCCTTCGGAGCTGCTCCACACTAATGGGATTGCTGCTCCTAATTATAATATGGAGACAACAGGCGCCCACCTCCCCTCCAGCCGGGAGGTGCTCAATCCTCTGCTCGACCCCAGGCCTCGCCCTTCACTCCACCCCTTACCCCACAAGCTCCTGCCCTGGCTTCTTCTGCCCCAGCTCCTCCCCAACCCCTCGTTCAAATCCTCATCCACAAGCTCACCCCACCCCTGCTCTTTCCTTACCCTCCCAGAGCTTCCCGACATAGCAAATCAGCTGTTCGTAGCAAGCTGCCCCTGAACAACCGCTAGAAGAGCATGCAGAGGAGCTGGCCAGTAGGACCACCGGTGTGTGAGAGGCATGAGAGAGGGGAGCAGAGGAGGGAGCTAGGTGCTCTCCACCCAGTAGTTTTTCCCCAGTGGGTGCTTGGGCCCTAGAACACCCATGGAGTCAGCGCCTAGTTACATGGCTATATTAGGGCAGCCCAGTAGTGTAGGCTGGGCCTGTAGCCACAGAAGGGGTTCTCCCTGCAAGTGTACAAACACTGAGCAAGGCTACGGCTATACACAAGCAATACTGTGATCTAGCTGCAGCTATGCCACTCTCCTGGAGACACCTCCGGTTGTGACTGCCCTCACTCCAGTAATTCTGACCTCCCCTCCTGAGAGACAGTAGCTAGCTCACTGGAAGGATTGCTCTGTTATCTGAGCTGCATCTACAATGGCACAAGCATTTTCACAGCCCCGAGTGGTAGAGCTAACTGAGCCTAAAGCTTAGGTTTAGGTCAGACTTAAGTTAGCTATGTCAAGGGAACTCTTATGCCAGCATCTATGCCGGGGCCTTCAGGCAGCACAAGCTTTTTCATGCCCCAACGGCCATAGCTGCACTGAGATAATACGATAGTGTGGATCAGGCCTTTGCTCACAGATAATATAAACACTGCTGGGTCTTTGGGCTGGTTTACACTTGAAAATGAGACAGACCCAGCTGTGTCACACTCAGGGGTGTGGAAATCCTCCACACCTCTCAGCGATAAAGTTAAGCCAACCTACAACCCCAAGTCTAAAGCACTCGGTCAATGGGTGACCTATTTACTGTCTCTCAGTGAGCCGGCATGACGGTAGACTCCTCCCATCGATACAGTGAATGTTCACACCAGTGCTTCTCAACCTATTTACCACGGCAAGCTGCACATTCATCTCTTGCTGTTAGGGATGGGTCGCCAAGCGCCGTCACTGGGCTACTTGAGCGGCCCTCCTTCACCTCAGTTGGGCCACAGCAGCCAACTGGGCTTCGTCCTGCAGCACTAGCCACAATGTGTGCCCCTGACCCCTCCACCCCATGCCTCTAGCACATTTACCTGCTCGCCCCATTCCCTCCCAGCACTTTCAGAACATCACCAATCCCCTGATTCATGCTCCATCCCCCTCCTCCCACCTACATCCCAGAGCTGGAATGCTGTGACCAGCTGATTCATGGCTGTGCCAGCTCTGGGAGGGACTGGGAGGGTTGGAAATGGAGCACGAATCAGTGCTCCGAAAGGGCTGTGAGGGAGGCTGGAAGCTTGGGAAGTGTGGGACTCTGGTGCCCTGAGAAGTCAGAGGCATGGGGGTGTCGGGGGGGGGGGGGGGGGAGGAAGTAGGGCAGGAAACAGAGTACTTGCTCCATGGGTCACAAGTGAAGCCCACCACTGTTCTTTGTGCTACGTGAGCTGCACCAACAACATACATAATACATGTTTGGCCCTGAGGATGTCACCTGGCTGCAGCTGTTTATGGGTTAGGCCACAAACAGGCTGAGAACCACTGACTGGCACCGAAGCACTTAAACAGCATGGTCGCAGCCCTGAAGCTGTGCCAGTATAGGCTGCTAAGTGCAGAAATAGCTTAAGAAAGGGATAGCTTTGCTCCTCAAGACGGGGGAAATCCACGACAATCTTCCAAAACAAGGAACTATTGCCTGGGTAGACTCTTAGTCACAGTGGACCCCTGCCCACTGTTTCTGTGAACAGGAACTGTGCTGAACTAACACATTCTAAACCAGAAAAAAATGTATCAAGATTAGGTCAACACTCTCACTGTCTGCTTCGAGCATTAGCGCCTTTAAATATTTTCAAGCAGAGGTTAGCAAGAGTAAGAAACTAAAGTCTGACTCATCCACCAGGCAGATCATTACTGTAAACTTGCCAAAGCTTGAAAACCCAAGACTATGGCAGGTCCTCCACAGAGCAGGGGGAATATTAATATGGTTATCCCTGCCATGAAATACAGAAAGTCTTTTGACCTGGGTGGGTCAATGCTTTTCATTCCAGATTTTGTGCTCATTCAGAGGAGACAAAGGACTGAAGTCTGACCTCATGATGATGGATTATTTGTATCTTTCATTAATTCTCAGAACACTTGTCGGAAGGCATTGTAGTGAATATACACCTATCATAACTTTAAAAGACAAAACTGTGCATTGGTTTCACAGTTAACTCCTCTACTCATGGCCTGTTCCCATTCGAAAGGAGCTTAATGAGCTCTCAAAATGGCTTTTCCCAAAAACAGGTCCTGGAAAGGGGTGTGGGAGTTGCAAAGTCACGAGATGAGAGGCTGCATGTTGAGTCGTAGGGAGTTTTGCAAAGGAGGCGCAGAGCTGGAAGAAGGGTTCCAAACTGTGCGGGACTCACCTTCAAAAGAAACTCTGAGGGTGGTAATAAGCAAAGATGGAACAAGCCAACTGGACACAAACTTGAAAAAAAATCAGGGAACTTCCACCCAGGAGCAATAGAGAAGAAAGGGTGCCTGGTATAAAGAGGAGCCAGGAATATTAAAGGCACATCATGGGCTGGGAAAGAGACCCAAGGCTCAACAGGACCCTAAGGAAAAATCAGACGAGAGGATGTACCTTTGAGAAGCTACCTGGCTCACGTGCTGAGAAGTTGACCAAGGAGATGGCAGAGAACAAATGCTTTTCCCAAGCAGTGTCGTAGATTCTAAGATCTGGTCCATGTTCCAGACTTGAACTGGTGTAATCATGTCACTCTGGGGTGTGAAAAATCCACACCTCTGAATGATGTAGTTATAATTGACTGAACCCCCAAAATAGGCATTGCTATGTCAGTGGGAGAGCTTTTCCCAGCAACGTAGTTATTGCTTCTCGAGGAGGTGGATTAAGTTTGCTGTCAGGGGAACTTATCAGCAGAATATCTATTCTGACACGTTACAGTGGTGCGGCAGAGCCAAAGCTGTGTTTTAAGTGTAGAACTGTTCCTGGGCCTCAAGTGACCACTGTCACCATCCAGTCTAATCCCCTGCATAATAGGCCTTGTAATTCCTGTCCACTACAAGTAAACCTGAGGTAATCCAGGTGAGGCTCTGTCGGATGCCAAGCTTAATAGTTTGTCAGCTTTTGGGGGTCTTTTAGTTCTGTGTGGGTACAGCACCCAACACAAGGGGGTTATGGTCCATCACTGGGGCTCCTACATATTACTGAAACATACACAGTAGTAATTAATTGGGACTATAACTTGTTTTGTTAATCTGGTCAGACTTCCTTGTTTTTAATTAATCCTGTGTTTGGTGGTCTTAAACAGTTGATTTGGGGATATTTCATGCAAACCATGTCCATGCCCCTTCAATGGAGGATAACTAAGGGGAAAGAACACATGGGGCCTTCCCCTTTGTCTTGGGGCTCTTGATCACAAAGGGCAAAGATCTAAGGACTGGTCTACACTAGGGGATACAGTTGACCTAAGAAATAGAGCTCCAGCTGGGAGAGTAACACAGCAGGAGTCGATGTACCTTAGATAAACTTTTTCTGTCATCCCCGCAGTGGGAGGTTGATGGGAAAAACTCTCTCGTCAACTTCCCTTACTCCTCGCAACTGCCAAGACTGCCGACGGTTGAAGAGGATGCCCTCCACATTCGCTTTACACTGTCCTTACTAGACGTGCTAAATTGAACCTCAGAAGATCAATCCCTGCATAAAGGACACTCCTCCATAAAGCTTTCTGCTTCCAGGGTTGTAGTCTGCCCCAACACTATGGTTCCTGCTCATTTGCTCTAGTGCACGCATTGTATATTCTTTTCTAACACTAAAACATGGCCTCTCCTCCAAGAAGCTTATAGATAAAGGACAAGGAAATAACAGCTGGCAATTTCAACACAATGCATATACAGATGCACCGGAAATGACTAAGAGCCAGAGTGGAGGATGGGTTTGAAAGCATTTCTCCCCGGTGTAACTCCAGTGATTTCAGTGAATCATGATGGACACTGGCAAAAACTGGTTTCAGAAACCCACCCAGTAACATGGATGGAGAGATAACAGCCACAAAACCTCCTGTTGTGTGTGGCAATGCAAGAATTCTGATTATACCAACAGCCACTTTGTCTGGTTGCTCATAAAAGGGAAACAACGAAAAGCAAGTGCAGGAGCATTGACAGAATCTCAGGTAACTTCTGTGTTTCTGAAACAAGAGCAACTGTAAAAATCTTAGTTGACTTTTGTGTTTCTAATCTGTTACAGTAATGCTGCGGCTGCTGGCTCAGCTTTTAAATGCAAAACTCAGCTGACTAAAGATCAAAGAGTAGTCACAAGCATCTCTCCAGTGATTAGCACTTGCTGTCTCAGACAGAAAGTGGCACATCCATCTGCAAATGCCCATGTTTCAGCAGACCTGACAACCAGGTTTCCACACATGGAAAAGATCTTGCATTGGTAAACAGAATATGCTACATGGCAGGGAATTTGAATACTTCTGAAAATCTGGTCCCAAAGTGCTAATGCCGATGAAAGTTAGGTGCATAGCTTTTGAAAATCTCACCAGGAACATCTTCAAGCATCTAAGTAACTTTAAAAATCTGGCCCATAGGGCCAGATCTTCAGATGGTGGCAATCAACAGCCCAGCACTGTAATAACAGGACCTTGGACAACTGACACCAACTTTGAGTCTTGCCCATAGTTTGGAAAGAAACCAGGTGGTGGTATGGAACGTGAGCCAGGAGCTCCTGAGTTCTACTTATGGCCTTTTCTACAAGCTGCTACATAACCCCTTGCCAATCCTGGCCTGATTTTCAGAGCTGTGGAATGTTTGCAATGTGGAGGTCAACCACCTCTGAAATGAGGCAATTTACCTCTCTCTGCCTCCGGTTTCCTGGTTGTGAAAATGGGAATAACGCTGTCACTGCTTCCACTCCTTCTTGTAGCACTGGGAGGATTTACACTAGCACAGAGGTGACATAAAGCCTCACAAACATCATAAGGATGCTACGTGAAAGTTCACAGCTATCAAGCTACAGGACCATGGTTTACATCCTGGTTAATGGCCTGACCCAGTTCCTGGACCTCAGTGGAATTTGGACAAAGCCATTTAGTCTCTGGCTGTGAGCCTGCCAGAGCTCTTGGTCTCTGGGCCAGAGGGGCAACATCATAGTTTTATGATGTTTAAGGCCAGAAGAGACCATTGAATCATGTCATCTGACCTCCTGTATTTCACAACCCATCAAATTTCACCTGAATACCCATATGTTGAGCTCAGCAACTTAGTTAAATTAACAGATTTTTTCCCTTCTCAGGAGACTAAACTGTCATATGCCCCAGGCAGAGAACAGGAGACACCGGGGTGCTGGCAATGGCAGAGAATTGACAGTTCTCTTGGTGATCCTCACCCCAGGGTGCATAAGAAGGCAAAACAAAACCAAAATCTCTGAAAATCTGAGTGGGGGGCAAAATTTCTTCCTGACCCCAAATCTGGCAATCTGCTAGACCCTTAGCACATGAGCATGCCATCTGCCAGGCATCTCAGACATGGGATTGTCTGGGTCGACCCAGAACACTGGTCCACCCCAACCTTTATCACACCTCCACCTGTGGGTGATCTTTGATGCTACAGAAGAAGGCGGAAAAACACAAAAACACACATTGTATGGGAGTGAAAAAAATGTTTCTTCAAGACCCCTGCAGGCTGAAACGTGAGATTGGATTAATGAGAGAGAGAGAGAGAGACAGATCCACCTGAATCCTGTTGACAGGCATTGGGCTTTTTAGAAACTAAAACACGCGGCTTAATCCCACGGAGTTTGCTTTCCTTTCAGATCTAATTACCCCTTTGTGGGGCAGCCCCAGTCTACTGGGGGATGGACCACAGAGAACAGAACAAGGAGTAAACTCTACCAGAAGCCCCTCATTAGGAAAGAAATATATGGCCAGCAATTAAGGGGGGGAAAAAGTAGAGAGAAAGTGACAAGAGCACAATTTGTTTCAAATGTGACCAACTTGCTCCAAAGAGCCCTGGTTATAGTAGGTAGAAATGTCGGTGGTAATGAATACTTCCTTGATTTTTTTTACAGCCTGGCTGAAAACCAAGTACAAAGAGCAGAAGGAAAAGTCACAGGTGCAAGTATGGACCTATACAAATTGAGTTTGTAACACAACAGATGCCTACACATTGTTCAAACCACTTCAGGAAGACGAGAGCTTCAGATTTTCATTAAAACTGTTTGCAACAGCGATGCTTTCAAGTGTTCACAGGGAAAGGTTCAGAAGTTTACACTTTCTCCAATACAAATGAGACCTTTTTTTTTATGAAACTGCTTCAACCTCTCAAATAGCAAAATAATTCACATGATGTTTATATGGATGAATAATAATTTCTTTTAGTTTCCACTAGGTGCTGTCCAATTATTCTGAAGATAGACTTTGGTCAGGTGGGTTCCATCTAGTCTGGAATTGATAGAGTCATCTAGACCACTGAACTCAATGGTCACAACTTAAAAGAACATGTATGTGCCTCAAATGACAAACGTACACCATCCTGTGCTATAATAGAGAAATTCTCTATTACTCTGCACAGCCAGAAATATTTACTCCGAAATCCCAGCCATTTCCCATTTTAGAGGAATCTACAATTATGGAAGGCTGTAAAATAAAGTCACTACGTGAGTTCTGAAGAAAATACAAAACTCTTTTCTGTGCTATTTAATCAGATTCTAACCATGATTAACATACCAAAAAAGGCAAAGATACAATGAATATTCTTAGAATTCTCTAATTTATCTTCATTTCATGTGGCCTTCATACAGTCCACAGCATAATTCTACTTTTAACTATTAATGAAGAAATATTCTGTGTTAATCATAAGGCACGTTCCAGCAAAGTCATACTTTTTACTAATCATGAGGCTCATTCATTCAGAAATTGAGCTGTAGAGTATAGTGATAGATTAAGGGAGAAAAACAGAATCAAGGGTTATATAATTTTGTATGGAAAACAGATACACATCTGGGTTAAACTGTATTATTTTAAAACTATTCTGTGCATTAGGCAAAATGTGTTGTTGCTAGTAGGCATATTTCTAACCCAAATTACAATGTGTTTCAATCCAAAGCTGCAGCTTTGCAGGGCTCCTATGGAGACAGTAAACAATTCAACACATCCTGTAATATGGACAAGAATATTTTTTGTTTTACCTGTAAAGCTACTGTTCATTTCAGGGACATCATCTTCATCCTCATTCTCCGTGTGCACTATGCCCGCATTTTGCATATCATTATAAGACTTGGTTCGTTTTGGAGTCGACTGCGTGGAGTTGGATTGAAGGTTTTGCAAAGCATCAGTGGTAATCACTTTCCCACTGATGGGTTGGCTGGGAGGCTTGGGTGTTCCATAATAGTTACCTAGGCAATAGAAGCACATTTGCATGTTCACGATTGTAAGCAGGAAGATTTTATTATTATTGTTCTCATTCCATCAAAACCTCTTTTTCGCCCACAAAAGAGGGAAAAAAGGTTCTTGTTGCAAACTGTATTTCACTTCTGGAATGGACTAGAAAGATTTCTTTCCTTTTAATTTATTCATGTTGAATTTAAAAGTAGAAGCAAGGGTGGCATTGTTTAGGTGCACTGAGCGTATGAGGACTAAAACAAAGGCAGCAGTGGTGAATAGCAAAAACTTCATCTCGTTACATTTGAATTTCAATTAGTGGCCTTTTTATACATACGTACCGACACAATGCTTTGTCAGATTTAGAGTGAGCCCTGCAGAAAATAAAAAATTCATTACTGTTATCACTGCATAAGCGATGAAAAGCTGGGGATGGGGGGGGGGGGGGGGTTGCTTTATAACAGAAAAGTTCTTTTGGGCGGCTGTTGCGTTTTTGAAAAAGTAATTGCTCTCCGAAGGAAAAGTTTGTCAGAGGAAAACACCAAGTGGCAGCTGCTTTCTTCAAAGAGGAATTTCAACTGCTTGGGGCAGTTCAATACAAGTGAACTAGTCAAACCTGTAAAGCAAGACTTTTAGGGGGCAAATATCACCCTTGCCTTGGTTATAATCCACATGCAACTCCTGGGGGAATTCTGATCCTTTCAGTGAAATCCCAGATTCACATGATGTACAGATTCATTACAGCCAGTGTCTGCACAATGAAACATTTGAGCATTTCCATCCTACGTCACTTTGCGGTAGCATTTATGAAGCCCTGTCCTTTGGAGCCCGTTGTGCTGCACACACACAGCAGGCAGGCAGGCGATCCCATCCCAAAAACATATGCTAAGAAAACGTATAATATTCAGAATACAGTTTACATTGTTTGAGATGAGCAAACAAGACTATATTTAAAATCTTCATTAGCCATGTGAATTTCCACAATTACATCTTTCATTTCAGCTTTTGGCCATAGAAATGGACTTAAAATATTGTCCATTTAAATAGAGCCTTTTATTTTAAGGGATACCAAAACAGTTTCAAAAACATATTTTTAACAGTTCACCCTCAATATAAATATCCATGTTTATGTAAGCAGACATAAACCCTATAAACTTTGCTTAGATCAGCCATAATTCTTTTCAATATTCTACTCTGAAAGCACACAGATAAATTTGATTAGATTATACATACAGACAGCTAGATTACATATAAGGAAATAATGATTTGGCATAAAAGTTTCATCAGAATCCAGCTCTTGCTGATAAAACACCCCAACTAAGTATACACAAAAGCTATATACCACACCAAACCATCATATATTCCATATATATATTGCAAAGCAAATACATATAGTTGCCAATTGCACAATGCTTTGCACATATTTAAAATTCATATATGAGTTGTACATACATGCAGACAAAACTACTATATTCAGCGCTATAATGCAGTAATCCCTAGTTTTGGAACAGCACAAGTAATGCACAGATATAATTAACAAGACCTTGATACGCAAACAACATACAGTATGAATTTTAATTTATAAAACATAACATTTATCTGAGCTGGCATTTGAGTGGTTGAATTAATCTTCTCTCAAACTTCTACTCTAGTTCATCCCTAAAGCTGTATTTCCATTGGCTTTCGGGATAAATTAAGAGACGAAACACACCCCAATAGTCTGAGGGGTTGTGTGCAGGAAGGAGAGTGAAAAACCAAGCAACCATCTGTGGACCCTCTGAAGGTCATGGAGTAGATTGGGGCAATAGGTATGAGAAAGAGTCTAGCAGCGTTCCTGAAGGAGGAGAGAAAAGCTGGCTTCTGCTCTAAGCAAGTCCCAGTTTGCTTTCTTGGCTTTCCCCTGAGCAAAGATCTTACCCATCGGACTGCCGTCTTAAGATTCAAAATTCACCATTTCCAGAAAACAGGAAGACTCCCTTCTCCAAGCATTTAGAGGTGTAGAAATTCTACAACACCAATTCACAGAGATTCATTCGAGGTAAGCTTCATTCAAGTCTCTATAAAGGATTAAGGAGCCAACTCCAGAGAGAACAACAATGTTCAGAAACACCTTTCTGTTTTATTCTTCTCTTTGGAAACTTAAATGCACAGAGATGCATAATTTATAAGGAGAAGGAAATGACTTCCTCTCGAAAGAGCCCCTAATGGGGATGGTGAATCTTACAGCAGGTGCAGACTCTGCTAGAGAAATCATGTTTACATTCTACAAGCTGTATGAAAGAGGAGGAGGAATTTAAGAGAGAAAGGAGGAGGAACATAAAAGAGGTAGGAAGACAGATAATCTGTCTGACTCTATTTTGCACTTTTCCAGAGGTACAATATTACTGGGTTATTTCTTTGTTAAGCTCTGTGCATTTTACAAGGATACTAACAAGATATTACAAAGATCAAGGAGTGTATAAAATACTCGGATGGTACAAGCGCAGTTCTTAGGTGTGGCATTGAACACAGATACTTTGTCCAGCATTCATTTCAGTGATTTTATAAACTCTTACATCTTCCAATAAGTAACATACCCAGCTTTAGACAAAGGGCATAGAGGTAGGTAATTGCAGCTGGATTTTGATAATCTTAGTAAGTAGGTAACACAGATGGGCTGAAGAGTCTTTGGGGACTCTCTATTAAAATTCCACCACCGAATTCAAGAAAAGGCTAGGATAATTTCCCTGCCTCTGATGAAGTTACCTCTCTCATCTCTTCCAGTAATGATTTAGGGCAGATCTATATGAGACCTGAAAATTGATCCCAGATACACAATTGTGTAGCTGGAATTGATTTATCTAGGATTGACTTTCCTGGCTGTCCTCACTGAGGGAGGTCAACGGGAGAAAGTCTCCCATCAACCTCCCTTACTCTTCGCCATAATGAGGAGTACAGGGGTTGACTGTCAAGCCCTGATATTTTGATTTCCTGTGTCCCCATTGGGTGCGCAAAATCAAACACTGAAAGATTGACCCTGACCCTGTGGATCTCCCAGGAAGTGCAGATGCACCCTCAGACCAGCGGTTCTCAACCTGAGGCCAGATCAACACAGAACTGCAGCCCATGTGACAACCTCATGGCCATACAGTTCGTTAGAACCCCGCATGGATACATGTGCATCCCCGTGGATGCACATATTCATGGATATAAACTGGTAAATGCAGAGCAGCAGGCTCTCAGAAACCGCAGTGGCAACAGAAGCAGAAAATGCAGCTGCCACTGGCAGGAGCCAGTGTCCTGCAACAGCAACAAAGGGTCCTGTGGCACCTTATAGACTAACATAAGAGTTTTGAGCATGAGCTTTCGTGAGCACAGACTTACTTCATCAGTGTCCTGCAGTGCAGCTCCTCTGGCAGGGCTGTACTGCCCAGAGCCCTACCCTGGCCCTTCCATGCAGCTGTCTGTGTCTCCAGTCCAGGAGTGTATCGGTGAGCCTGGTGCCTGCTTCCATAGGTATAAATATGACCTGGTTGCATATGCACAGGTAAAAATATGGCCTGGATACAGCCACGTAACACACCCAACAACTGCCTTTGTGGCTCACTCTGGTAAACAGATTTGAGAACCACTGATTCAGAGAGTGATTATATAAACCATGAACATCAATGCTCCCTTGCTGAATAACAGAGGCAAAAATATCTCAAGCTGGGCAACTAAAATCTCTAGTTACTTTAAAAAAATACTGGCCAACATCTTCAAAATTATTTTTTGCTTTTGTACTATAGCACATTTCATAACAATTTATTTTTTTCCCCAAGGTGAAAATATTATCAAAATTCCCTAAAACATGTTTAGTTCCCCTCTTACTTCCAATTATCCCAACTGAACTCTGTGTAAGAGTACTCACTCTCTCATGACATTTCTGTTCAAGTTATATGTTTCAATGTGTGTGTTGTATTACATCAGAGTTACACATCTCTTTTGGAATTGGAAAGACAATCAGGCAGCAGCAGAGACCTCCTCCCACAAAAAAGAAGAAAGGAAATACAGTACCGCATCACATTCAATGTAAACTACTAAAAATAAAAGTAAAGCACCGTAAAGTTTCACAGCTGTATTAAGTTAATGTTCAGTTGTCAACTTTTGAAAGAACAATGTAACGTCTTGTTCAAAGGAACGAACATTTCAGAGTTACAGACAACCTTAATTTCTAAGGTGGCAGAGTCGCTATGGTTTGCATTTCAATGTGGCAATACATTTAAATGGCGCAACTTAAAATGGATGGTCATTCAATCCAGAACTGATTCTTCTGTGTTTCGCCAGAGCACCTTGAAGATAAAATGAACAAAAATCTCAATCTGTGGATATGCCATACCACAGCCTATGCCTCAGGACATCAAACGGAAACTACAAGAGGCAATGGAAATTTTCTCGTGTGGCTGAAAACTCATGTTGGGCACATTCAAATGAGTATATTTCTCTTTGCTGCTCGGTTCATTTGGAAGGTGCTGACACAGAGCACTAGGCCTTTGGAGCATATATGGGCCTGCTCCAGTGACAGCTTTTGGCTCTTGAATAATGGATGCTGTAGCTAAAGCTCGTATGTTTGCTTCCACACAAATACATTACAAGAAATGACAGAGAGTTTCTGGACACATGGGTACAGAATCAGAGAGAGGAAATGCACTGTCAAAGAACAGGTTCTCTCTGTGCCATCAGGGAGGAGGGCACCACCTGACTGGGGAGGGACAGGGAAGTATTTTGTGGTCTCTGCCAGCTTCTCTCGTTTTCAAACAAAACCAGCACCACTGCTGCAACTGCCGTCTTCTGAAAGGGTGTAAGTCAACCCTGAATGCAGCACTCCCACATCTGATCACAGGTTTTAAAAACAAGAGAAATCTATATCAAGTAGTTTCTCTCATCCGCAGAGATTAGAATCACAGAACACTAGAACTGGAAGGGACTTCGAGAGGTCCTCGAGTCCAGTCCCCTGCCCTCACGGCAGGACCAAGCACCATCTAGATCACCCCCGACAGATGCCTATCCAACCCGCTCTTCAATATTTCCAGTGGCGGACATTCCATAACCTCCCCAGGCAACTTATGCCAGCGTGTAACCACACTGCCAGTTACAAAGCTTTTCCTAATGATTAACCTAAACCTCCCTTGCTGCAATCTAACCCATTACTTCTTGTTCTTTTGTAACCCACACGCATAGTGGTGTGGTTCACTGTCCCACGTAGTGGCATTTAGACCATGTACAGGGAGAAAGAAAATTTTAGCTGAGAAACAGCTGGCTCTTAGCTCAAACTGCAGAGGCTCCTCCATGTTAGCCTGTTGGCAGTTTCACTATCGCTCCTCTTTTAAACTTCAGTAAATCCTCCAAATGTGTGATTTCAAGATGCGCTTAACTTGCATGAATGCAAGTTAAGTGCAACTCAAAATCCTGCTCCCCCCTACCCTGGCTCAACACCCCCCACCCCCGCCATGTGCAGCCCCGTTTCAAACCCCCCACGCATATCTCCAGCTCAAACCCCCAAGAGGCCCAGCTCACCCCACCCCCCATGCAGCTCTGGCTACTGTATTTGTGTTTGTTTTTATGGAGCTGGTTGAATAGCATTTAAACTATCCCTCATTTCATGACTAAAATGCTTCTGTTTGGTTTGCAGTTCTTTGGGTGGAAAGTCACGCCCATTTGCTACTCATGAGTATATGGACAACCTAACGAAATCAGGAAAACGATTGCCAATCCTGAAAGCCTCCCAAAGCTTGGTACAGATGATCATCCATTCAGAAATTTCTGTTTGAATTCTGAAAGTTTACTATTTGTTGTTTTTTTCTACTTCTGTATTTATTATTTCAATCGCCAATTAGAGAAAGGCAACATTACCCTGTCTTAGCAACCCTGACCCACCCCAAGGATAACAAACAGCAAACAAACAGCCAAAGCAAAGAGCTTGCAAACAACTCCTAGGCTGGAAATTATTTGTTTCTAGTATGCTGCTAATAATCATACAGAATGGATACATGAAAAGGTAACTTTGCATTGGTTTCTGAAAAATTTATGACCCAAAAGGGGCTAAATTCATAATAAATATAAGTTGTACTGAGTAGTCCATTCTGCTCTAATTAACAACTTATACACACACAGTATCCACTGCCCCAGAGGATCTTAAAGAACTTACTAACAACATACAGTAGTTATGGCCAGACTTTAAGAAGTGCTGGGCTGCCACAGAAGTCAACAGTTCTGGAGTGCCCACGGCCCCTCTGAAAATATATCTGCCGTTTTGAACTCACTGACTCTGATAGCAAAGCATAATTTTGCAGAGATAAAAGAAAAGCCTTCTCTTTGCACTGAGGAGCTAACACTTGCAGAGGACACAACCTATCTTCAAAGCTGCAAATACTGTGCTTTGACAATGCTCCCACTAATGGCTTACATCTTAAAAAGCAGACTCTGTTAAACACCATATTAAAGCAAAATGGCATTCTGGGGAAGAAATGTAGATAAATGTGAAAATTAAGCGGGTCTTGACATACAGAATCAAAATGTAATTATTAATGTAATTGTTTTTTGAGCCATGCCTCTTTTGTCTGCTCTCCAGAAGAACCAGAACGATTGACCCTCAATTTTACTAAAAGTGTCTCAGTGTATTTAATCCATCGAGAGTGCTTGCGTCTGATTAGCACAAGACAAATTGATTCTTGGAAATGGAGATAGGGTTACTGTATTTTAGCAGCTTCCTTCCCAGACAGTATTTGGCTACAGATTTCTATGATGAGATGTCAGATCTGGCTGCTGTCTGCAGGAATCACCTAACTGCAGCACACATTGATTAGCAATTGCCTTGAGGAAACTCACCGGTATCTAGGCAACCAAGAGGCAGCCACAGATGCAGCATCTGGAAGGGGAAGCAAAGCACAGCATGGTTTTGCAGTAGGCATTGAAAGAGAGCACTGAGGAATTAAATTACAATGTGCGTAAATAAAATTTTTGTATTTCTGATGCTCTTGAGGTGATTCAGAATAGGCTAGCTGCGATGTGAGTCTGCATGCTTAGTTGGGAATTAGTCCAAATGTCAGAATAAGCGTATTTTCATTTACGGCATAAATTCCTGGGAAATAGCCAAGAATCGTGCATTGTGACCTCACTGGCCAAGTAGGCTGGGACTTTCATTTGGGCCTAATGAATTAGGGGATAGGGACACCGAACTCCCTTGGGCCTCATGAACAACCTAGACACAATAAATAACTTAAAAAATCATTTTCTGCCAGGTGGATGTATCAAAATTGCCACCTTTAGGGTTAACGACATCGAGCAGAAGATGATTAGCTATCAACTTGATCACGTGGGATTGTTAAATCTGCATACAGCTGCATACAGGCAGATTGAATGCACACAATATTCTCTCTCATAATGCATTACAGTAAGCTCTCAGAGTGCGCGACCCCTCTCTTACGTGGCTCCCCGCCCCACCCCCCCCGATTCCTACAGCAAACCCTGGAAAGGCACGATTTCCTGTTGTGCTTAATTGCCCCCTCCTCCCGCTGTGGCTCTACCTTCCCTCACTCCGGCTCTGTATGGCCCTGGCTCAGGCCCCCCTTCCCAGCCGTGCATAGCTCCTGCTCACTCCCCACCCTCCACCTCTAGCTGTAGCTCACCACCCCTCAGGTGTGACTCCAGCTCACCTTCCCCGGCCCTGGTTCAACCCCACTGCTGGCTCACCACTCGCACCTGGCCCCAGCCTATCACACCTCATGCAGAGCTCCAGTTCTCATTTGCTCATGTGTGCATGCACACGCTCGCTCGCTCGCTCTCTCTCTCTCTCTCTCACACACCCCCCCCCCAATTCAAAGCCCCTGCATGCAGCCCCAGTTCAATCCTCCCGGCCCTGTTCAACCCCCCGTGTACGCAGCTCTGGTTCAAGCCCCCACCCATGTGGCACTGGTTCAACACCCCCATCCCAATTCAACTCCCCCATGGCCTGGCTCACCACCCCCACGCACAGCTCTGGCTCAACTCCACCCCTTTCCTCCCTGCAGCCCTAACCCACCCCAGGCTGAGCCTTCCTCCGGCCTGCCTCCCACAGCCCCAACCCACCACCAGGCTTAACCCTCTCCAATGCCTGCTCACCCCAGGACTCACCTTTCTGCTGCTTCCCCAGCTGCAGAACCTGTGTTCTGCCAGGGACAAAGCCCGACCCCCACTTGTGTGAAATCCAGGTCACACAAGGGTGCCAGGAATGGAACCCTTGTGTAGCTCGAGGTCCTGCTGCGCACAGAGCACTTCAGCCTCTACAATATAATCCACTTTTCCAGTTCTCCTTTAGCATTGCAGCAAAGTTGGGAGGGAAGGAAGGGGTGAGGGAGGCAATAGAGAGGGCATCTGCTCTTACCAGGCACGCAGATATACCTTGGCACCACAAGCTCATTTTGTGAACTCCAGACTCTTTCCTGCAGTCAGGCAGACACCACGATGTTAACATAACATTGGTGTGTCTATTGTACATACACACAACCTGGTATGTATATACAAACACAGGTGTATACGTATAAACACACACAAAAAGTGCGGTGAAGTAGTTAAGATTGCAATACACACCATATGTTATACCTAACACAAACCCACGAAAAAGCAAGGAATAGAAAAGTAAAGACAATTAACAGCACATATCTTCTACTACAGTTGAACCTCTCTACCTCTCTCGTCCAGCACCCTTGGGACCTGACCTATGCTGGATGAGAGAACTTGCCGGATGATGGGAAGTCAATATTGTCTAGCAGCATCACCAACACTTCCACTGCTTACTGGACCCTTATTAGACATTAGGGGTAAATTTCAGTTAAACAACAGCAAAGAACACTGAGACCCGGGACTGGTGGCTGGAAACAAACTTTACGGGACTGAGGGAAACTTGGACAGATCCGTGACAAGTGGTTGTCCAGCTAACTAAAATCATGCCAGAATATGGAGTTTGCCAGACAAGAGAGTTCCGTATTAGAGAGATTCAACCTGTACTCCAGCCACAAACACTTCCTTCACCATTGCCACAACCATACACAACAGGCTATTCATAGCAGCTTTAGCTCTGAGGGTTTTTCACACATCCTCCTGTACCAGACTATCCACTGTTGTGCGACTTTGGTGTGGTAGGTGATTAGGTTGGAAGGGAACAGTCTGGAGAAGGACTGTGCGCACAAGGCAGTTCTGAGGCAGACAGAAAGCTGGTGTCCAGAGAGACCAGAATGAAGGTTGCAGTTGGCAGTACACAGTAATAGTAGAGTTGGAGAAAGGGGTAGTGAGTATGCTCTTAGATGGAAGTGTCAACGGTACGCACTGTTAAATGGTTTACCCTTTCACTGCCTTGCTTTCGGGACAAGGCGTCAGGTAGGTTGCATGCATAAAAGTCCTAATGGCCTCATCACACAGATTTTTGTACATTATTTCATACAAGGTTTTTTGGAATGCTTCTGTTTAAGGCAAGAGTTCAAGGAGATGGGTGCCAGACCAGTGAAACACAGAAGTGCAGAGGCAGCAGAAAACATTTTGTCTGTTAGCAGCTGCATGGGAGCGCCATTGCTTTTCTTCAGTACTGCCAGATAAAATGTGACAGAAAACATAGCTTGCAAATGATAATATTTCACATGTGCTCAGTGCCCATCAATGAGGCTTGAGTGTGTCCACATCCTATCAATCGATCACTCCTGTATGTGCCCAACCTCCATTAATCTGGCTTGTGTGCACAGCAAGTGTCAGTAATAGCTAAAAATGACCCTAAATCAAACATTTAAGGTTCCCCCCTGCTCCCCCGAAAGAACAGCAGCAGCAGCAACATGTACCCTTGATACCAGAAGTCCTCAGGATCAACTTCTCTACTCAAGTTTTTTGCAGACAATGATGTTAAGAGGTGTCAATCCACTGTGAAGAGTGGTACTGCTGAGGAAAAAGTTTGGTCAGAGCCAAAGACATCCTGTTAAAAATGTCTGAACCAATCAAAAATGCCATAGAAAATTCAAAGGGCACAAAAAATGAATTTCCTATGAAATTTCACACCAACTGTCTACTTGTATTTTGAGAAAAACGGTAATTTATCCCCCATTTTAGAACCCTACTTCAGGAATAGTAACCAGATGCCTCTATAACTAACACACACACAGAGGCGTGCACACACACACCTTCTGTTTGACCAGAGAAAAGGAAAGCACCAAGTCAGAGGAGGGAGAAAAAAGTCTTTGGGTAATATGTAGATGTGAATAAGTGGATCTTGTTCACGATACACTGTAATGGTTCTAAAGGAGCCATTATGATTTACTGAGTCAGTCTGTAGTATGGAGATGTTAATAAGCGGATCTTATCTAATTAAGTGGAACATGTTGTTCCGCTACACGTGTGCCCACAGCATCTGCCACCGTGGTCTTCTGCTCTCTCTCATTATGTTTTGCATGCCATAGCTGCGGCACTCGTTTCAGCGGGGTACAAACTTGGTGAGACCCACAGAATGCAAAGAAACCAGAACAACCAAACCCCCAGCTATTCTATAGAAACGGATGGAGGATGCAGGCCAGCGGACAGAAATACGTGCAGAACACACATATCAGAAATGCAAGCCTAAAGGCAGTTTCTTTGAATTCAGGGGATGGTATGTGAATGCAGGCAGGTATTTTTGATGCTAGTCTAGCTGGACTATAAAGACGGCTGATTTAAGTCATAAAGTAGTAGTAATCAGGGTCCTTGTCTACAGTAGCCAGTTTAATGCTATATATGCTAATAAATCACCCATTACTTTTTAAGTGATGAAACTAATGTAGATTACTTATTACTTTTCTTGGCACTCACACAACGCCAGTCCCAAGAATGAAAGATGATGCCTTGACAATAAAGCTCTATAATTCAACAACCCTTCACACATTACACATTGCTGCACTTTTTCATCTGAGGAGCAGTAAGTGCTTTGCAAGCATTCATTAATGAAGCTTCATAACACCATGACACTCAGCAGTCACCATTCAACATTGGCAAACAGTCCTCAAAAAAACAAACAAACAAAAAAAGCAAGTGTGTTTATCACGCATGTTTATCACACTATGTGGTTGTAATGGCCCTACCCCAAAGGGGCCCTGACCCTAAGCCTGGGGTCACAGTTATTATATTAATCATTATAATTTGAGATACCACATATTTACCTCAGAAAGAAGCAATCAATTTAAAAGAAGCCCACGCTTACCTAAAATCCTGTGATTTTGAAACACTTTGGTTTGGCCACACTTTTAGAGTAGATTCTGAATATAACTGGGCTGCTGCAGTGGTCTCCACCAGGGAAAAAGGTAGTACACTCCCTAATCCATTTGGAAATAACTACCATACCCACTCTGTCTTCATGAGGAAGCTATGTGCCTTACACAAGCACAAGCTACCCTGGTCCTAACTCAGGGGGTATGCTACAAATTCTTGCATTCTATTCACTGACAATTATCTCTTCATATTTATGTACACACTGACAGACACACTCCTGACAGGCTGCATCCATGGCCTTGCACCCTAGGGAAGTAAATCAGCAACGTTTTTTCATCACCTGACACAGTGCTTCCCAATCCAATCTCCCAGCCAGCCTTTTGTGTCTCCCATTTCAATTCTTTGCTCTTTTTAAATCAGAATCCATGAAGGACTCGGGTCCTACGTGTTACCTTTCCCTCAGTCATGCTCGGGGCTCATTTTCTAACCCTTCTTTCCAGCCACACTCTCCTGGAATGAGCAAAGCGTAAGAGAGCTTTTAAAACAATGCCCCTTTTCATAAGCCTTCACTGCTTCTCTTGGCCTTGCCTTCACGTCAATATTCCAAGTGGTACCAAGTGTCAATATTCCAAGTGCTGGCCAAGTGAGGGTGGCTGGGGTTTTTCATCAATCTTCTGAAATAAAGGACCTTGAGATGCAGCAGGGGAGACCTAATATGCAAACTTGGGATGAACAGTGGTAGCCAGCATTAAGCATATCACTGTAGGCCTTGATAAACCTCAAAAGGCAAACTCACCTTCTAATGTCAAAAAGCTATACTTCTGAGAGCAGCGGTCAGCAAATTTTCCAAGAGGGAGTGCCGTAAATTGATTTTTTGACCTCCATGTATGGTCCCGAGTGCTGGTGATACTTTTTAAAGTCACTAATAGTCCTACTTACGACAGCTTCATTAATAAATAAACTAAGAGGAAGAACTTTATCTTTTAGGTGGTGGTTAGTAGCATTACCTGGTCTTTTATTAATTCACACCTGGCATGGCTTTGGGCAAGCTCCTGGCTTAATGGGGTAGGAGGGAAGGGTAGAGGCTGAGCTCCTGTCTTGTGTGCCGATGAAAATCAGGTCATGTGCCACTGTTGGCACTCATGCCACAGGATTGCTGACCCCTCTCCTAGACTGTACTTTGATTTGACAACCAACAGACTAGCAGAATGTAACCTGGAAATGCATAAAACAAATATGCACAGAATTTTTACTAATTTCCAGTGTTTCCATCTTTGCAAATGTTTCTTCCAGTATTCTTTCAGCTGTGGCCAGAGTGGACTTTTAGCTAACCAAACCCAACAAAACCATGGCACTAACATGATGCAAATTGAACTTCAATCACACTGCTCTTCATGGCATACCACTGCACCTTCCGCTATATGTTTAGGTTGTCTAGCTAGATTAGCAGCTCTCCAAGGCAGAAACTTGGTTTTTTTCTCTTGTCTGAAAACCATCTACAGCAATACAGAATTATTATGACCTCTATGTTGGCCTCCAGTAGACATCTGTGAGACTCACTTTTGTTGAGTTCTGTGAAGCCAGTTTGCAGTGTGACATTAGGAGCACTTTCAGGAAAAATTCTAATCTCTATGATGATAATATATACAAATTGGGACTGCATAGGTTAAGGGAAGGAAAGGTGCTTAAAAAAACAAAGCTTAATTTGAATGAAAAGCTGGACAATAAATCAGTCATCAGAAGGGTTTAAAATTTTTAACAGTCTCTGCTATAATTACAGCACTGAATTTTAATTACATCACTCACTGGATAACAATCAAGCTGAACACCGGTCAAACCAATATAAGTTACATTTAACAACAACAACAAACAACAAGCCTTTAAAAATTTCATAAAACAGGAAAAATCATTTTCTGGAGTGTTACTTTATTGCATATTGCAATGCATCAAGAGTCATACATATACGTCTCTACCATAATTATTGCTTTATTCTAATGGGTTTTCCTTTGTAGAATACAATGGATTTCCAAAGTGCCAAGCACCACAAAATCCAATTGATATTCATGGGAGGTAAGCAATGTTCCCTATAATTTTTGCATCCATGTGCAAAATACATTTTCTTCTGTGCACCAAAGCATGTGCAGATGTGCATACCCGGTAGAAACACATGCTGTCAGCTGTGTTTGCTCAGCTAATCTCCTCTGGGTGGCCACCCAAGTGCTCATCTTACAGAAATCATTGGAGGTGCACCTCCTCAAACACCTGAAAATGAGATCGGAAAATTCCACAAGCCTTTACTATAACAACCAATATTACATTTTTCTGTACCAGCAAAAAATGACGAAAATAACAGCAATGTTTTTTGATGCGGGAAAAAACACATGAAATATATGGGCTGTTTAATCAGATTCCCCTGTAAAGGCATACTGTAAAATGGCCATATTTAAATTGCCACAGCAGAGTCCACCATTACCAGAAATCTAATTTCCAGAGAGCCCCAACAGCCAGCTTACAGCCATTTTCCCTTTCCAAGTAGAAAAGGTCAAAAGAACAAACAGGATTGGCTGTAATAAGGGAGCAGTTCAGCTAATCTATTTTGAGCATCATGGCAAGGAAAACTAATTGAGTGTTCGAGTTAGACAGAGGAAAAGAATATAGCTCATTCCAGGATGGTTTTACTATCAGAATATTACAAGTGATACTAATCAACCCAGAGCAGCAGGTGAGCGAAGCCAAATTGTAAAATCAGTATTGTCACACAACGCTAAACCCATAAAGGTTTGACACTGCAATCATTTCACCTGGTGCAACTATAGGTGAGGATGCAAGTACAGTGTTTAAAGGTGACCCTTGGAAAGGAGTATTAAAAAAACAAAACAAAAAAACCCAGGATTTCTTTATTATACATCATAAAGTAGAAAAAAGATGGCACTTCTGCCTCTCATTGCAGGCCACCTTTAAGCAGATTATTAGCTCTGCTTTGGATTTCTTTGGGATATATTTTGTATTACTTTCTTAAAAGCTGCAAAATAAGCATGTCTTCCTCCGCTTCTCCCAGGATCTGTTTGGCAGTGTTGATCCAGGCTGCAAATGCAACATAGCTTGAGTGTGGTTTTATCTTCTTGTTGCTCTTGCTAGAGTTTCTTTACCTTCCATGGTGCGTCACCTTCATCATTGTTGTAAGGTGATGAAGCACTACTCTAAAAATAATGGCATGCATATCATATATACCAAGGCCCTTTACACAGCCTTGTCAGAGTAAAGGGGGCATTGAAAAAAGCATAAATATAACTAATGTCTCCATCAAGGCCATATTATGCTGCCAGACTGGTGTAAAGCACCATAGTGGACATGAAAATTGGGTCCAGTATTTATAATTCTAACTCATGGCTGGAAACCAGCAGCTGTTTCCATACACCTTTTAAGTCATCATGCCAAAATGATGGCTACAATTTTTGATTTGTGAATTGCTCTATGAGTAAATTGTGCTTATACTGTAGATAGCACATGTACAAGTAGAATCTGAAAGGCTTTTCCTCTACCATCTCTTCAAAGTTAACGCTCAGGACTCCGGGAGCGAAAGTCAATACCTGATCACATGAACCACACAACTTCCTTTACCTTTTTCCTTTGTGAACAATCCGTCTCAGGGACATGATCATGAATGTTGCTGATGGAGAACTTGATGAGAGACACACCAACGGAGATGGGAGGAGAAGAAAACTGACTAACCATGGCTTGGGAAAACATCAGTGGCTTTAAGACAGCACATACCAGACTGGGACAGAATTCCACAAATTCCCTAAGCAATTTATTTCACTGTTGAACCACCCTGACAGTTAGGAAGCTTTTCCTAGCAGACGACTGACGATGTGCCGACCTACTCCGGGTCCCGTGGGGTGTGATACAGCAGGGGAAGTCGGGTGGCCCGGGACCAACCACCCCACCTTTATAGCAGCCTGATATAGTGTAGCAGCAATATGTGATTCAGTGTATCCACTTTAAAACCTAGGTTTCCACAGTATTATGAGTACCAGGAACAATAACACTCCGATTGTGAACACCACAATGCCCTGTGGCTGTTCTAAGTCCCAATAATTCTCTATACAGACCCAGCTAGACCAGCTAGTGGTATTTACCAATAGTGATTTATTCATTTATTCGTAACTACAATTACTTAACACTTGTGTGTATATATATATATATATATATATATATATATATATATAGTTATTTATTTGGCATAGGCTAAATACTAGGTTACATATAACTATATATAATTACATGTGACTTACCAATAACATCCAATGCTCCCACATCTCACCAATAACTACGTTACAGCGGCCCTTCAAGTCAGAGATACGGCTTGGTTGGGACCTTTCGTGGTGGTGACGTCCGGGTGATCAGGCCGGGGTCTGCTGTCTGGACTGGAAGTTGCTAACCTCCGCCTTGTGTCCAGGAGCCCACACCCTTACTCCTGCTAAATCACCTTTTATACTGTTTCTTACTTGGGGGTTCGATACCTGGCCAATTAAAGCGTTTGTTACCTAATTTGGGCTTTCTATCCTCCCGGCCTGTCAGAACATGTTACAAGATTTCCTCTGTCCTTGGTCTTTTTCTGAACCTCCCCTGGGACCCTCTGATGTTGTACAACCAAGATGTTCTCTTTGGGGGGCTTCCAGCTACTAGCCCCAGCTGTTCTCTTTGGGGTCTTGCTATCTGCTTGTCAGGATGTTCTCTTTGGGGACTCTCCAACTACTTGTCAACTTTCTGATTTCTTTCTCCTGGCCTGACTTCAGACCTTCCCGCCGTTGTATGATAGCATTCCAAGATGGAGTATATGGTCATTCTGCCTTGCGAGTGAGGCCCGGCCACCAGGTGCTCGTGCTCCCACAACGACCTAAACCTCCCTTGCTGTATTTAACCCCATTGCTTCTTGTGCCATCAGCAGAGGTTAGGGAGAATATTTTTTCTTCCCCTTTTTTGTAACAACCTTTTAGATACCTGAAAACCATTTTCATTCATGTCCACTGTCTGTTTTCTCTTTTCCAGATTAAGCAATCCCATTCCTTCAATCTTCCCTCATAGACCATGTTTTCTAGACAGTTAAAAATTTTTGTTGCTCTTCTCTCGACTTTCTCCAATTTGTCCCCACATTTCCTGAAATGTGGTGCCCAGAAATCAACACAGTACTTCAGTTGCAGCCTAATCAGCACAGAGCAGAGCAGAAGAATTACTTCTCATGTCTTGCTTACAACATTTCTGTTAATACATTCCAAAATGATGATTGCTTTTTTATGGAACAAGCATTACAATGTTGACTCATATTTAGCTTGTGGTCCACTCTGACCCCTAGATCTCTTTCTGCAGTACTCCTTCTGAGAGAGTCACTTCCCATTTTGTATGTGTCCAGTTGATTGAGCCTTTCTAAGTGGAATACTCTGCATTTGTCCTTACTGAATTTCATCTTTTTACCTCAGAAATTTCTCCATTTGGTTCAGATCCTTTTGAATTACAATCCTACCCTCCAAAGCACTTGCAACCCCTCCCAACTTGTTTTCATCCGCAAACCCTACCAGTGTACTCTCTATGCCATTATCTAAGTCTTTGATGAAGATATTGAAAAGAACTGGACCCAGAAATGATCCTTGCAGAACCACACTTGTTACGACCTTCCAGCATGACTGTGACAGATTGTTCCCTGAGAGTAGTTATCAATCATCCAACCAGTTATGCACCTACTTTAAACTATCTTTGTCTGTGTTGTATTTCCCCAGTTTGTTAGTGAGAAACAAAGAAGTCATTAAGCATCTTTGCCACATCTCTTTATTTAGTAATGGGCCTACTCTGGCTTTCGTCTCCCTCTTTTTTCTAATGTATTGGTAGTATGTTTCCTTGTTATCCTGTATATCTCTATCCAGTTTGAGCTCATTTTGTGCCTTGGGTTCCAAGTTTGCCCCTACATACTTGTGTTACTTGTTTCTATTCAACCTAATTTGCCTTAGTTTCCACTTTTTGTAGGACTCCTTTTTAATATTTAGATAATTCGTGAACTCCTGGTTAAGCCTGGGTAGCCTCTTGCCACACTTCCTATCTTTCCTACAGAATGGAATAGTTTGCTCTTAAGCCCTGAATAATGTCAGAATCAGATGCAAATGACTGGTGGTATGAGTATCAAACGTTAACCTTGTATTCATTCATGACCCAAAATAACAGTGTTATTTTGTTGTGCTAGATGACAATGTGATTACTCACCTAAATTCTGCTAGGCAACATCACTAGACAATCACTCTCCACCCATTGTGTGTGGTTTTGTAGAACTTTCCACATAGTCAACATGGACCATCACTCGTCCATGTCGGCCTTCAGCTGCCCATTGTTAGACTCTTAAAGAAAGGACAATGAACATTCAGGAAACCTGCCTCGGAAAAGTTCAGTGAAACTCTAACGTAGTATCATGCCCATCCAAATCAACACAGCCTACAACCTTTTCCACTGAGCTATCTTCAGGGCTGTGTGTATGTTCATTACATGAGGCTATCACCCTGCCCAGATTCCTTGTTTAGATGCTAAATGCTCAGAATTATTGAGGTGGTAAGAATGGTCTGGAGAGCAAGATATTATCAACCATTTAACAGAATCTTTAGATGCTATGAGGCAACCAAGAAGGGAGGAAACAACAGGGAATATGGACTTCACCCATGCCTGCCAGAAAACTTATAACCTTCTCCATAGACTTGGTACAGCACAATTGCACCCGTGTGGCACTGTCCTCTCACCAACACTACCCAAGCTGCTAGCCACTCCTCCTGACTGAGAAGTTCCCCGAATAAGCTCAGAAAACAGCACATTCATGATAAATGGCAGCAATTTAGATGATGTAATATGCTTCATCAGTAAAAAGCGGGGTGGGCAAAGCTCTTTTATCCAGCCAAAGTGGCAGGAGAGAGCTGGGGACCTCAGCCTTGCACCAAGGTTGCAGGGTATGGACTTCTGTCCAGCAAAGACAGGGCTCTTGGGGCTTCTGCCCAGCCAAGCACACCTGTTGGGACTCAAGGATTCTATGTGGCTCAGAGAGTTAGTAGGTTTGCCCACCACAGGCATGTAAGAACATTCACAAGCACTGAATTAGACACTATACCTAGTGACATCAAACTCTGAGTTGCAACAGGATGTGACAGTATTACATCACAGTTCCTGAAACACCTTGGAACCAATGCCTGTCCAAATTCCTGATTTAGGCTGTTAACAAGGGTAACCTGCCAAGGATCTGGAGGATGTCAAAAGCGATTGCCATTCTAAAACCCAGAAAGAACCCACATAATGTGGCAAGCCACTGATCTACCTTTCCACTACCTATTGTCTTCAAAGCCTGGAGCAGCTTATCTTGCAGTGTGTACCTCCAGAGGTGGAGACAGCTCTGAGTGTCTAACAAGCTGTCTCTGGAAGAGTCAGAGCACACACGATCAAGTCCTAGCCCTTGTTACGTATATAAAAAAGGGTTTCAACAAAACCGGAAGATGGAACTGTTTTCTTGGACCCAGCAGCAGCTTATGATGCAATATGGCACAATGGTCTTCTGGTAAACTGTGAGGAGCTCACCCAGCACAGGATGAACATCTATTCGTGAACTTCTACTTCATGATATGCATGTTTGGGTACACATGGGAGACTGAAAAAGTGCATGAAGAAGACAATCAAACGGCTTAGCTTAAAACTCCATGCTCATGCCCACTCTATACACAAATGAACTACTGATTCAGTCACACAAGTCTACTGAGGCAGGTGATATCACAGACATCATGTGTCCCACTCCAATCCCATAGCTATAAATTCTAAGCAACATGCTCCCTTGTACATTCATTGCAGAACCTCTACAGACAGTCTGATGAAAAAGCACTTGCCAAATTAGGTCCGCTAATATTCACAGATATTCTCAGTCACCCCAGTGCAATGTTCCCTCTAATCATTTCCATCCACGTGAGGAACAAATTTTATGTGCTTTGAGGCACGCGCTAATGTGCATCACCAACAGAAAAACAAAACCTAGCTGTGGGGACTCTGAAAATCAGCTGGGTGGCATCTGCATTTCTCCTGGGCAGTCACACAAGTGCACTGCTTACAGGGAACATGCCCCAGAGCACAGCTTACATCAAGGCATCCCAGTTATGCTGTCAAATATCAGACTGGAATCTGTTGGAATCAAACCTATACAGCATGACAAAAAAGCAGTCCAATAGCACTTTAGAGGTTAAAAAAATAATTTATTAGGGGGTGAGCTTTCGTGGGACAGACCCACTTCTTCAGACCATAGCCAGACCAGAACAGACTCCAGTATGGCTATGTTCTGAAGAAGTGGGTCTGTCCCATGAAAGCTCACCCCCTAACAAATTATTTTGTTAGTCTTTAAAGTGCTACTGGACTGCTTTGTTGTTTTGATAGAATACAGACTAACACGGCTACCTCTCTGTTACCATATAGCATGATGAGTGACCAGCAAAACACACTTGGAATAGTTTCTTCATTGTTGATCCAACAGTTCAACTGCTGGTATTTGACTTGCCATGTAAACATTGAACTCTGCTGAACAGATTCAAACTGGCCAAAGTATATGCGCATCTAACTTTTACACACAAGTCCACAAAACAACCCACTTTGTTAATTTGGCCTTTGTCAGTCAATGGTGCATGCTGCTGACTGGTGTCAAATGACTAGAGCTCATGGTGGCCTTTTGGCCCTGCATAGAGCTGATTAAAATGCTGTTGGGTAGGTCAGCAAACACTGCAAATGCTACAAGATGATGGCTATCAACTGGATTATGACATGGAAGAAAAAAATTTAATATCACAGTGAGATGGGAAATTGCAAAGTGAGCATATGAGGGTGGGTGCAAAGAAAACAGACTGTGTCTTCACTAGGATAAAAGCCATATGTCTTCAAGTTAACTAATTAGAGACAAAATCTTAACATATTTTGCAGTATTCACACAATTTATCGGGTCAAGTTAAAAGACAGGCTCCTCCTACAGCCTAACTTGACCTGCTAATTCATAAGAAAAGTGTGTGTTGCTTTGTCTTCGCTGGGATTTTATCTTGCATTCCCTAACTAAAGTTGAGAACAGACCAGTTTTTCCTTAGTGATGACAAAGCCTGAGAGGCTGATCCAATCAGTGGCATAAACACCTTTAGAGTGACTATGTAAGTGTCCCCTTCAGCTTAACCAGACACCCGCTATGCCTTACCTTCATATGTTCCTACTTCAAGAAGAGTTCCACTCTGCTCAAGATCTAGAAACTCCTGCACAGTCAGAAAGTTATAGTCTACTCCAGGCACTTCTCCTTCTCGTGGAGGACGGGTTGTGCCTAAAAGGAAAAAACCACAAGTTAGCGCAAAGTCAGTATACCAGGAATTAAATGGGACACTGAAACATCCTCTATGAGGATAACAATGTCAGTTTCTCCCATGAGCTTTGTGGAAAGAAACCTTGAGAGACAGGGTACATAGTGCTGCGGGAAGTGTAGACATAGATTCTGCAGAAATTAATATTCTAGGGATTGATTTAGCACATCTAGTAGGCATGCGTTAGATCGAATGCTAAAAGCACCCCCTTCAACCCTGGTACACTTCGCAATTGCGAGGATTAAGGGAAGCTGATGGCAGAATGCGAATGGTGTAGAAAGTCGACCTAAGGTACGTTGACTCCTGCTATGTTATTCTTGTAGCTGGAGTTACATATCTTAGGTCAAGTGTCACCCTTAGTCTAAACCTGCCCTCAGTGCAAATTCTAGAATTTACAGCCCATTGTAAATACTAAACAGATGCAGTAATTTAGTTTTTCACAGACATTCATTAACAATCGTTTTATCTACCTGTATTTGCTGTGCTGTGCCAAACAATCTCCTGGGGTATATACAAAAAAAAGACATCTGCCAGGTTTTGGTATTTGGAAGCCTACCACTTAATTTATCCCTACTTTTGCTCTTACTTTTCACCTAGTGCTAGGAAGCGTTGTGCAGCACAGCTGTTACACAAAAAAGTGTTCAGCCTCTCTCTCTCTCTCTCTCTCTCTCTCTCTCTCACACACGTGCACACACACTTCTGCTACATTCGGCTCAATAAAAACTTCTTTCCACTTCAAGTAATATTCCCTCATTTTTTAGATACACAAAATTATGTCAACTTACGCCATCTATAAAAACGAGAATAACTTTTAAAACTTGTGTCTATAAGTTTCTTAGCTACTGGTAAGATTCTAAGTTTAAAAATTTTTAAAAAAAATTTTGAAAATACTTGAGTGTGTTAAAGTTCGCAACAGTTCCTGGCCCCTACTACACAAGAGCTGTGTCATAAAGGCTATGTTTAACATAAACATGAATATGTTGAAACAGAAACAGGAATACAACACCCACCCATTTGTGTGCCTGTCCATGAGTGAATGAGTTGGCTGAAGTTCAATCCACACATAATGGCAGAGACGGTAGCTGGCAGAGGGTGGCACTGCTTTTTCTTTCAAGGGGCATGGCCAGAATTTGTCAGTGAGGCTCATAATTGGAATTGGCCAAACAAAACAAAACCAAAACAAACAAATAATAATTTTAAAAAAACAACCCTGAACTGGAAACATTGCAATGGAGAATGGAGGAAAAAATGCCCATTTTTCTTAGTGACCCAACTCAATCTTTCTTGGATTTCTGTCTGTTCCTGGAATTTCTGATAATGTCACTGGCCAGCACAGCTCTTATCTCTTATATTAGATCGGGAATAATATAACACTTCCTCCTTGAACTGCCCCCCCCCACATTCATGTTGTGATTTTCAGATTAGATTAGTGCAGTATTGTCTTTAAGGAGTTCTCTGTGATGGGGATATCAGAAGCTTCAGCTAGCATAGAACACTGTGTCTCGAGTTCTCAGTTGGCTGCTATTGGTGCACCATCAACTACTCCCATACCCAATTTGTCATTCAGTGCAATTCAAGATACTGACTTCCATCTACAATAAAAAATCTATATGATTCAGGGTCTGGTCTCCCTTACTAGTGCATGATCTACCCTGAAATGCTGTTTTGCCCATCAGCTCAAGTTCAGTGAGCATGATGTAAAGAGTCTTTGTGCAACTTTCTGTTGTGTTTTAGATCGAAGAGTCCAGTCCATTTAATTGATACTGAGTGCCGTTTTATGTTCAACCGTATTTACTGTCCTTAAATGATGCCTCTCTTTAAAAGATGTGTGAATTCTCCAAGTCCAAAAGTAAACATGACGACACACTCACCGAGATGAAAAATGCATTCGGCTTAAGGAAGGGTAGGTTACGTTAGGTGCTTGGAGGCGCATGGGCATTCTGGTTGTCATCTGCTGACTCAAGAATAACTTGAAAGCGGCAGAAAGCCATAGCAGCAGTTTCACCAGACATTAATGCAGCTCTCTTCCTTCCTGAAGGCATCACCTCCTCAGCACGTTCATCTGCCTCAGCACTCCATCAAAAGGCTAATTCTACAGCAGCACGTGGGAAAAGGCTGGGGGGGTGCTTGGGAATTTATGGGGAATACTAAAGATTATAGATGCTGTTTGGGTGCAATGCTCCTGTCCCACTGACAACTTGGCAGATGTTTTCTCAAGTGCCAGGGATAGGGAAAATGGGTTTATGAGCCATTCTTTGGAAATACTGCTCATGAGGTCGCTCCTGAGAAAGCAAGGGCAGACAGAGGGCAGGGCAGGCTGCTGTAACTGCAATGACCCCCTCCTCACCCCAACCTCAGAGACCATCTGTCAGCTAAGAATAGCCAGAGCACAGCATGCGCTGGCCATATCCTCTTCTTCCCTGGTACACCTAAAGGAAGGGCTATGATGGATGGTGGGGGACAGAGATGGCAAAGAACTACACAGTCCTGGAAACCACGTTACACATTGGGTAGTTCCGATGGCCTTTTTCCTTCCCCTTTTACTTGACTTTGCTGGAGCAGTTTAAAGGGGCTACAGTGTATCTATGTCTTTTCACATCCTGTGCACCCATCAAATGTCACCCTGAACAATCAGACACACACCAATACAATATACAATATGTGATTTAATGTGCAACTTACATATTAAAAGAGAAACACATGAATCAGAAGGGGAATAAATTATTTAATAAAATGACACTGCCCCATAATTTGTTTATTTCTACCTTCCTGCAACAACTGTTTTGAACCATTTTTTTCATCCTTCTGTTTTTTTTTTTATGATGGCAACTCTGCATCTAGAGGTTTACTATTAATGGCTGGCTGTTCTACATGACAGTTATATCTTTGCCATAAGTCCTCTGAGCCATTTAGATGGACTTGTTTGTTTAATTTCAGTGTTCTTAATTTCCTGAAAATGTTCAAGCAGGGAAAAAAAAAATCGCAGATGGGCTTGTTATCAGCAGGACTGTCTGTGACACACACTGAATATATTAGAAATGCTGAGCCGTAGCGTAAAAACAAAAACCATTACATCAGCTAGATGACATTTGTCACCACACATCAGACTCCAATAACGAACGGAAGGAAATAAAACAGCACACGTTAGGGTGCCCTATCTGGGGGAAGGTTTTAGAAAAACAACAACTTTCCATGTTATTATCTAGCACAAAGATTGTTCTCAGATGCTTGTGAGGCTACGCATCCTGTCTTGAATCCTAGCAAGTGTTACCGATTGTGATTCAGAAAGAAAGGTGAAGGGGAACCCTGTCTCCTCCTTTCTTGCAGCAGCATGACAGGCTTGCCGGCTGGACACACGCCTGGCAGATGGCATTTCAAAGAGTTTTCATGAACCATCTGGGATGTGTACAATGATTACAAACCACACTTACAACAAAGCCAGAAAGGTTTCTTAATGTGGGGGGAAAAAGCCAAGCAAATTCTATTCCTGGTCTTGGGAAGGGCATACTAAAAATAACTAACGTCTTCCATTCTGAGATGCTATACGGCCGAAATCCAAATGCGTGACTAATTTGCAGCACGTATGTTAGAGATCACCCGAACATTTTCCCAGGGAGGATCCGTCTCTGTCATGTTCTGCGGATGAATCTGAAATTGTAATTCAGTCCCTTGTTATTAATGGGGCTTAATTAAGTGCACAGCATAGGACTTTTCTTTAAGTGCCATTTCATCATCTTCTGAGTGTGATAGTCTTTGAGGAGAGAAGACTCGGAAGATCATGGTCCCCTTCATCTGAGCAGACCAGCAGTTATGGCAGATCAGACAATGGCTAACAGCAGAACTAATTAAATACACAGAGTTTTATTGGCTGCCCTGGCCAGCGTAAGATGTTCGGCTTGAAAACAGGAGCCAATCATATTTAAACATGTTAACACGGTTGCCACCTTTGCACTGAAATATTTAACAGTATCAAATCTTACCGACATTATATAGTAATTTGCCCACTTAATCTGTCCTCTGCCCTACTGTGAGAGTCACTGAGGATTGCTAATGCTGCAACAAGGCAGCACTGAGGGAAAGGCTGGGTGGTTATGGACTCCTAGTGTGAATTTTATGGTTCATAAACTTTTATGATATTTGGCAAAAGTACTCCCTGTTGTATGATGGTAGCTAGTGACCTTATATTCACAATCTAACCCCTTGTACCTTTTCTCCTGCAGCCATAAAAAGCAATATATCAGCACTGCAGTTTGCACCATCAGCTTCTCACAAGATGGGAAAGAGAAGGGACTGGGAACCCATATTAGCTAATGCTTTCAGCTTCATCTACTAGTGAGAAAAGAACAGGCTTTCACCTTTGGGACTAAAAGACCAGGTCCATCAACACAATTGATATTGTGAAGCTGCCTACAATGGTTCTGAATTCAGTAATTTAACAGTGTCCATTGTAAAGATAAATTGATATTATAATTAGGTTGCCCATCAGACAATCCAAAGGAAACCTAAAGGATGGCATGGCCAAATTGTTAGTATGAAATTCAGAGGCTGCTTATCTCCTTATCATTCAGCTAGGGCCTCATGTTAAGTTGGTAAAAGCCTTTGAAGCCCCGCTGCTAAATTAATCAGAATCTTACTTATAGTTATCTAAGAATAAGTCTTCAAAGAGCCCATAGTCAGTCACCTCAATTACCTTGTTAGAAGAAAACAGTTCTCTAACATTGTAATGCAATTATTGTGCCTAATCAGTTGAAAGTAAATCACTTAGAGGTTGCTTTTCCAAGGTGCTGAACACCCTCAACTCCCAGTAACAGCTGTAATTTTTGTAATCTTCTCCCCCACTCCTGGGGTTGCTGTTTAGAACCCAACAGAGCACAGGGGCATAAATCAGTATGTTTTAAAACTATATAATTTGTATGGAAAATATCTTAATGCTCAAGGCCTTCCAAGAAGAGGCTGCATTCAGGCTTCATTTGAAACCCCAGAGCAGATACCTAATTAAAGACCGTATATTACATTTCACAACAGGACTCCTTTAATATTTTTTTCTCCATACTTATACCATGGGTGTTTTCACCTCATTGAAGATTCTGTAGCAAAAATTATGCTGCGAGATGCATGAACGGTGGCTTCAGATAAAAAACAAAACAAAACAAAAAAGCCATGTGTTATAGCTGGAGTTTTATGAGATATCTTTCAGAGACTGCTTAGAGGCAGCAACATCACTCTAGCATGCGTTCTGGAGGCATCCCAGGAGGCTTTTTAGCACTTGTAGAAGATGAGTGCCCCTGCAAAAGTCTTCTACAACCGGGGGTGAAAAAGGTCTTCTCTCACATCATTAGAT
Organism: Carettochelys insculpta; assembly: GCF_033958435.1. Lineage (NCBI taxonomy): Eukaryota > Metazoa > Chordata > Testudines > Carettochelyidae > Carettochelys > Carettochelys insculpta. The sequence continues at coordinate 43,872,046 of NC_134147.1, read as the reverse complement.
CATTTGGGAAGTCTATTTTATTTGTTTTGCATCCGTCATTTAAATTACCAGCTAAATGAAAGGTAGGGTAAGCTCTGCAGACCTGCTGATGGCAAACCGTCCAAGACAACCTGTTCTGTCCTCAGAAAAGACACCCAGTTCATGGCCAGGTTTGAACAAATATTCATCATACATGGTATATAATTAAAAACAGCCTCATCTATAAATAGTAGATTAACACAAAATTAAGTGCAGCACTTCCATTAGCAAGTTTGTGGCCGAGCACTCTTCCCTGTGGTCAATTTAGGTATTATCCAAATGGATAGTACTGGAATTTACTTCAAGAGGGTCTACGTGGAGTTCAGTCTTTGATACTCTTATCTGATTCATACTAATCATGTATTTCTTTTGTCCACAAACATAGGGATGCCTGTGAGAATTCAAACCATAAAAATGTAGTGTTCCATATTTACTACAGATCAAATTTGCACATATTATAAATGCTTCATTTCTAGCTCACCACTTACTAAACTCATTGAGATTTGAAAGTGAAGCTGAGCCTCTTTCCTTCTTGTGCATCAGCAGCTATTCCTCTAACTCAAGGGTCTGCAACCAAAACAGCGAGAAAAGCCATTTCTTTCAAATTCGGTTATAGAGTCAATAATTTAAGAGCCGCAATGCATGTGAATATGAGACAGTCCTTAATAAATAACATCAAACTGTACTTTTTGCCACCCCTGTTTTAAGAACAGCACACACACAATGATTTGTACCAGTTAAAAAGTTTGAGTTACTTTCAGCCCTGGATTGGAGGGGAAATGAGGACAAGGCAAATCTTGGGCCTGGGGATAGGCTCTTAAAGCAGGAAAGAGCAATATTCACATCAACTTTCCATTCCCAGGCTGTACCCCTTCGGCCCACCAACCTGCCCCCACCATCTCCAGACTTGATCTGCCTCAGCACCCAAATCCACCTCTCTGTCCTTAAGTTTTAAACCCCGCCCTCCCCCCCATCTCCCAGGCTTAACCCCTCTCAGCCCCAAACCTGCTCCCACATCCCCAGGATTAGCCCGCCTCAGCCGATAAGCTCCTCCAGCTGCACGCACTGTCACCGCTCTATGCGGCAGCATTCCTTCTCAGCGGGGCTTCATGGCTCCAGCAGGGGCAGAATCCTGCAGGCTTAGCACTTGGCTCACCTGCAGCGTGGGTGGCTCCCTGCCCTGCCACCGCTGAAACAATGGAACTAAATTTAATTGGTTTAAGGGCCGGTTCCCTCCCACACTGCTGGCTGTTAAACCAATTAAATTATTTCCGCTATTTCAGATGCATCAGGGCAGAGAACCGCAAGAGGAGTCAGCGGCAGCACCCACAAGTGACTCCTTAAAGAGCCACATGCAGCTCTGGAGCCACAGGTTGCCGACTCCTGCTCTAACCAATCGAGGCCCATTAAATATGCACTTAACGTACATATCAGAGAAGAACAGAATCTGATTTTAAAGACCAGTGAGCGATGCATAACAAGAACAGAATCCAGCTCACTGTTCAAATTAGCAGAAGCAGTCACCATGGGCCTAACTTTGCTCTCCTTGGAATCAATAGCAAAACTCTCTGGTTTTATTGCAAGTCGAGTTAGGTCATTGCCTAGCGCTTTTGTGAATCCCACCTCACTTTAGCCACTGTTGGTTATTTACAAGGAAAGGAATGAAGCTAATCATCAGCCTCTCCCAATGCAGGAGTCACAAAGTGGGAGCATGGGGTTAGGCGGTGAAATTGCAAGGCAGGGCGCAGCATGACTGGCTGCTGAGTCTCAGGCTCATCCATCTCACTAAAAACCTTCTGTTCCTATTTTTGTGTGTGTATTTTCACATGGATATACTGTAAACACTTTATTAATTAATCAGTTTATCCATGTGAAAATACACATACGAAAACATAAAATTACCATTGGTTTGAATTACATTAGACAGGTGAGGACAGGGGGAGTTGCTAACTGCTAGGAAGAAAAGTGTGGTCCAACGTAAAAAGCTCACCTCTGTCCTAAAGAACAGTGGATTTCCTTTTGTCACAGAATCCAATCATGTCACTCCTTTTCCTTCCTCTCAAACACAAACACCATCACCACATGGTGCTTATATAGTGCTTTTCATTAGCAGATCTTGAAGTGTTTTATAATGGATGTCAGCACCATTATCCCTGGTTTATAGATTAGCACCTTTTCAATCCACTTTTGAGCAACTGTCCAGCCAAGCTGCACATCCTCGAGGGGACAGCAATTGAAAAAACTCTACAGCTTAGAATATTCAAAGCCTCAAAATAAGAAACTAGCTTTGCCCCTTTTAATCTGTTTTGGGAATGTATTTGTGTCCACACTGTGGCATGCAAGTCTGCACAACAGTAAAATGCTCTGAGAAGGGGGCAGAAGTAGAGGAAAGGAACCTTCAGTGAGACACGGACACTGTTGAAATTAGCAGTGCAGCCATGACAGGCCCTAGCTGGAGTGTGTAGGGTATGCATACAGAGATTTCAGGTTTATAGGGCACTCTTCATGTCTGTGACGGAGTATGCATAGCCCTCATTGGGACGAGTGTGGTTAATGCCTGGAGGGCACAGGAAGTTCTGCTCCCGGATGTACTGTATGTGCCCCAAGCGCTGGAGCAGTATACGGAAGAGCAGATCAGCTCAGTCCTGAATGGTGGCCAGAGAGGAAGGTCGTGCTGCAAGAGCTCCTAAGATAGGCCAGCAGGAGATGGGAGTTGGAGACTACATTGGACCTCTGGAGACAGGAGAGACAGGGAGAGAAATTGGTGTTGCAGAGATGGAAGACCCTGGAACCTGGTGAAACAACTGCATACTGGAGCAGGTAGAAAGTGACCCAGGAAGGGTGTGTGAGTGGTCTCCCACCTGGGACTTCAGTATGTTGTGGTGAGATTCACTGCTGAGCGAGTGGTGGTCTATTACCCCACTGACAGGGCCCTGGGTCGAGACTCAGTAGAGTCAGGTGGGCATGTTTCCCCTTATCAGGGCTGCTGCCCCATACTTTTGGAATTTGATCAATAGGCACTGTGGCCTTGAGTTGTAGGGCCATGTTAAGGACTCAGGCCTTTGGGCTGGGTTGCTCTGGATTAGCGGGTGATAGAGGGAGCTCAAGTGGTGATCACACCCGATTAACCTTGGTCTTCAAGGGGGCAGGGTGTGCCTACGCTGTCAGAGTGCCCAAGCAGTGCCTCTCGATCTCCACTACTGTTTATGTGTGTGTTGGCTGGGCATGAAGGATCTGTACCCTACACTCTACCCTGAATGTACACCTGTGACCTGCCCAAAATCATAGAAAAGCTGTGGTGGAGCAGGGATCTGAACCTGGGGTCTGCAGGATAGACCTCTAACTTCTGATCCACACCTGCTCCAGCCTTAGCACTTGCATTTTCTCACACTTGCAACATGGAAACGTTCATGGCAACACAGACTCACCAAATGCTGCCACATGAATCCCCATAAACTTTCTCCTCTGAATGGATTATGATTCATGAGACTAGTAATTCTCACGTCTTCACATGGAAACATGCCGGTAGGATGTAACCCTTGTTGCCGAGTTCATTTTGTGGTTCAGCTGGCTGATGGATAATATGGAGAGTAAAATACTTACCATCTCAAATGCTCTGTGGGAATCTTGTTAATTAACACTGCTGATGAGGGCACCCATGGGGAATAGCTGAATTTCATGAATTAGTTGAGGAAGGGCCCAATCCTATGCCCACTGAACTCAAGAATATGGCACCTGCTAATTTAAATGTTGCATGACCAGGGGGTATATAAACTGTTGATGAAAAACAAGTAAAATGTAACACAAAATGTACTTTGTTCATTGATTTGGTAAGTGGAATTTAGCTGCCATTATTTATGTTTTCTCTAGTTAATGTATTAGAGACTATTTTCATAACCAATCAAACCTTAGTAATGGGACCTCATTACAGTGTTCTGTTGTCAAGGCTTTGCTAGCAAGTCATGAGAGACTGTAATTTTTGTGCATGCAAATTATGGGGAGGTTGGATTAACTAGGTGTGAATTAACAAGGTGATTCTTTAGATCGCTGCATGAATATTTCAAAGATTCATCCATGTATACAACTTAAACATGCAACAGTCACAATAAAGAAATGTTTTCTTTAGAAAAAAATCTTTTCTGTGCAGAATTTTTCACTTTTAATCTAAAAACTATGTATTTTGGAAAACTCCAGAAAACAGTTACAGTACAACCTTTATTATCTGGCATACCCGGCCAAGCAGCCGGCTTTCCGGCAGCCACGGCAGCCAGCCTTGGCCAATCAGTTGGCTGTGTGGCAGCTGATCCCAGCTGCTCAGGTTAGCCAGGCATGCCGGTTAAATAAATGTGCTGGTTATTTGAGTGCCGAATAACTGGGCTTTTAGTGTATATATGTGAGTATGCTAAACACACATCAAAGGCAGGTAACATATCGCCCGTGGGCCAGATCCAGCCTGACATACATTTGGATCCAGCCCAACATGGCCTAGTGGGACCATTGCACAGGTTCCCTGGCCGCTAGGGCCCCGTAAACTGCTGAAAGCAGATGGCTGCTGGGATTTGCATGTCTGTCGGTGCAGCATGCCCTATCTGTGCCCTTCCCCTGTCCCAGCACCATCCTCACAGCCTCCCATTGGCTAGAAACTGTTCACGGGGAGCTATCACGTCAGTGCTTTCAGCTGTGTGCAGCACACGGAGACAGTCTATCCCTGACCCCTCTGGGGGCACGGCCATGCAAAGATATACATGGAGGCCTCGGCAGCCGGATGCTTCGACCAATGTGTGGGGCTGTGGCAACCAGGGAACCAGCCTGAGGATTCTACTGGGCAGCTCCTGGCCCAAGCCTACGATTGGCACCCCACCTGCACCCCAAACTCCAGGTCATTGGCACTCCTCCTGCACCCCAAACTCCTGCCCCAGGTCACAACCCCCAAACCCTCTGCACCCTCCTGTACCCTTGTCCCAGGTCACAAACCCCTCCTGCATGGAAACTCCCTCCCTGAACCCACACCCCCTGCACCTCTTCTCAGAGCTCCTTCCAGTACCTGCACTCTGTCCCAGACCCTACGCCCCCTCCATTAATATCATAGGAAAGTGCAGCCCTTGACCACTTACCAAATTCTTGGTGTGCTCCCACCCATCAAAAATTATACCCCATACGATTCTATATGCTCATAATGCTCTCTCCTAATCTGGTTATTTATAGCACTGAAAATTCTCTGGTGAAGCTTAGACTCTCTCCTCCTACATATATTGCCATACATTGTCTGTGTACGTAGATGCAGGATGCAAAAGGCTGAACTGGCTTCAAGGAGACATGAAGCTGATTATTCTACTGTACATTCATATATGCCTCCATTCATACAAGCCTAAACGCAAAAGATGCAAAGGTGGCCACGCTCCTCTGAACCTGCGACTCCTATCCCACGTAAAACTACTGTAAGGGAAGAGGGTCTGCAGAACTACTACTTCCCTACAACCAGTTACAAAAGGGCAGGGAGTGAAAGGACTCCTGGATGCGCCGCCTCCAGCAGCCTGGCCAGCAGGGCGAGCTAGTTGTGAACCCGTTAAAGACTTGGAGCTATTTAGACCTGACCACTACCGACTCACCTGTCCAGCTACTCTTGGGGCAGTGCATTGCCCTGTACCTAGGTGTTTTGTGAGTACATGGGATTATATCACAGGGCTGCCTGGGATAACAAAGCACCAGATACTGATCAGGAGGTCCCTTCCAGTCCCATGTGTACGTCGACATATCAATGACAAAACCAACAACTCACAGAAGCGAGTCTGAGTGCCCAAGCCTACAGAGCCCAGCTTGTGCTGCAGTGCTCAAAAGAGCAGCTTCGAAGTTTCGTCTCAGGCTCTGAAATGCGCCCATCTCCCTGAACTTTACAGCCCAAGCACCAGCCCACACCTACATCACCATTTTTGGTGCCACAGGGTGAACCTGGGCTCAAAATCGCTGCCGTGGGGGTGTTTTTTGCCATGAATACAAATCCTAGAAGACTTAACGATGATTGGCCTTTTATATGCAACTTGCCCCAATACGTACATTTTATTAACTCCTGTTAAAAGAAAAACCATCCAGAGCTGTGGTGAATCTCACTACCAGCTTTCTTTCAGGAAGGTAAGCCACAACAGAAATTTGCAGGTCGCCTGCATTTGTCCCTCCGTTTGATGCATGTAGCTCTACAAAAACCGTAAAAATCAAGGCTGACGGTTTCCTGAACTCAGTTTCTTTGAGAAACAGATCCACAAACTAGTTCTACGTATTAGAGTCCTCCCACAAGTGAAAAACAAACCTTCCATCGGCTCTCATTCCCACTGTACTGAATGACTAAACTACAGCGTAAGCAAAAGAACAAGGAAATTAAGTGGTCTCTTGAGGAGGCACAGTACCAGAAGTCAGACAATCTCCCATTAGCTATTAGACACCCTAAGTACCACGTTTAAGGCTAGAGCAAATTATAGTGCAGCATGTCGATGCTGTAGCAAAAAAACACCTGCGTTCAGCCTCAGAGGTGCACAAACTCTGTCTAGAAACAGGAAATAATGGTCATTGAGATTCCATTTGATAGAAAACAGAAGGAAAATTTGGGGAAAGAAACCGCCCATACATAAGGCACAGAGAAACAGACAGAGAGAGAGAAAAGGCAAAGTAATGCAAGTGTCAGAGTCAGGTGAGTGAAGGTGACTAGATTTCCAGCAGAACTTAAAAGGATTTTGTCCCCCAGAGGTAGCCATGTTAGTCTGTGTCTTCGCAAAACAAAGAAAGCAGTCCTGTAGCACCTTAAAGACTAACAATATTATTTATTAGGTGATGAGCTTTCATGGGACAGACCCACGTCTTCAGATCTGAAGAATACTTTGTTATTCAAGAACATTTTTAATCCTACGTAAATCCTGGCAGTCTTTCACAGCTTGTGGGATGATGTAAAATGAACTCCTGAGGTGGAAGCCTAGTGAACAAGTACATGACAACTCAGGTTTAACTATTGAATAAATATTAACAATCCCCTTCGGGTAACACACAGTTGCATAGCCATGACAAGACCCTCTCCATCTACCAGTTAAATCAGGGTGAGTCTTTCCATTAATTTTAGTAGGAGCTGGCTCCTCAAAAATGGAGTAGGTACACAAACCAATGCCTTTTTTGTGAGTAAAATAAGAGCCCTCCTCAGGTATATATGCTGCAGAAAAATGGTGCTGTAAAGCTTGGGCATCAAAACTTGTTGCTTTCCCAAAAAGAAGATCATAATCAACATTAATTAAAGGCTTTAGAGAAACCAAGCACTTCCCCGCCACACCAGTGGTTCCCCGCGTTTTCAGTAACTCAACACGCTTTAACAAGACAAACAATTCCATGGTACACTTACATACGGGGGAAGGGGAGTACAAGCACTTACACCATGTCCCAGCTCCAAGGGGCTCCCTCCCTCCTTGCGACAGCAAGGATCTGGGGGCAAGTTCCCTGCCAGCCCGTTCAGGACATGAAGCAGCATTTCAGCTGCCTCCCAATACGAATGGGCTCCTGCAGGGTCGCCGTTTCCCTCACGGTGGATCTGCAAAGAGCTGCTGAGGGGAGCAACTGACCAACCACATCTCAGCTGGGACTCACACCAGCTGGCATGGAGTCGCCAATTCTCTCCCCCGCCCCACCACCCACGGTGGCTGTGTTTCAAGTAAATGCTCTTTTGCTTCATTTCATCCTTTTACTCCTAGTTACACCCCTTCTCTCTGATTAAACCTTTCTAATGTTAGCAGGCATTTAGCATGATCCCGTCTCAACACAATCATTGTTCAGCTAAGCTGTACATATCATTCTTATGAGACATACTTCTCAAATCCTTTAATATTAGATGCACGTCTCAAAATACCTGCCAGTGTATCAATCCCTTTCTGCTTGGGGCCCAGAAACGAGCATGATATTCCTTACCAGTTCTTTCTGGCGCCACAAGCAGTCTGACTCTTACTTACATTGTGCATCCAATATTGTATGTCCCTTGAATAGATCTGAGGTTCCTTAGGATCACACCCAAGTAGGTAGCAACAAAAACTATCACTGGGAGATAAGTATCAGAGAGGTAGCCGTGTTAGTCTGTATCAACGAGAACAAGAAGTCCTGTGGCACCTTGTAGACTAACAGATATTTTGGAGCATAAGCTTTGCCCACAAAAGCTTATGCTCCAAAATATCTGTTAGTTTATAAGGTGCCACAGGACTTCTTGCTGTTCTCACTGGGAGGTAAGTGTGTCAGGGCCCAAAATAAACGAATCACCCCTTGTCCCTGTCCAAATCTTAGTGAACAGATGCACACATTGGAAAAACCAATATCACGTCTCCTGTCTGTGTTGTCATAGAGGACAGGGATTTAATTTTCATTAACACTATTACTTTCTCAGCTGAGGCACAGCTTCTCCCAAGTAAGATAAAAACCCCATTTGGTAGAGGTGTTCTGAGGAAAGCTTTCCTGAGCACAATGTGTCTGATGGATGAACAGGGCTATCAAAACTCAGTAAATGTAAAGCCTCCCCTCCCCACCAAACCTCCCCAGAAAATAAAAAGTCATGCCTGTGCTTCTTGACAAAATTAAAATGGGATTTCTTTAAAATACCAGTACAGTATCTGACTTAGATGAGATTACCAGTGGAATATACATTTTTATGATCTATGGCACCCAAGGTTTTATCAAAAAATAAATTTGAAAGCTCTGTTCAGACATTTACTTTCACAGTAGCAGCAGCAGCAGCAGCAGCAGCAGAAGCATCCTTCAGTCTACATAGACTATGGATCGCACCCTTCATAGTTCCATTTGGGATCATCATTTGCAGCACTGACTGTGACTGTGAAGGGCCACACGAGAATGACAGTCCTTGCATCATTTTCAAAGTGAGAGGCATTTATCCCTCAACAGCTATTTCCAGCCCTCCAAATGATGGATGCAGGTGAAGTCATTTTACGAGAGGGATGGGGAAAAAATAGAGTTAATAGATATCCTTTTGGGGCATTGAATAGACCTGTTTAACTTCAAATGCATGTATAGTTACTGATTACATGAGCCTACTCACATGCTTAAGTGCATGCTTAAATATTTTCAGGATTAGTGACTATATGCAATAAGCACATTTTGGCTAGGTTAGAGAATTTGTTTCTGCTCTAATTAGTAACCAGACTAACAACTCACAAAAGCTGTATGTTAGGAGTTGAAATTCTGGGCAAGAAGCTGATGTCTGTTTAGATGAATTCAACAAAACACATTAAAGCTCAAACATTCAACAACATGGCTGGTCAAATATCACTTCCTGAGATAAACCCACAATTTTGGTTACTTGAGAAACACATCTCACATCTTGACAAGCAAGTGTTCTGTAATTAGGAAAACCTCAAGTGTGGAACAAAAGTCCATGCCAAGGGGGCGCTCCACAGCCTCAGAACCACACAATGTGCAAATCCCTAGGGCTACTGTATGACTTGTGAGTTTATAATTACATATAAAAACCCATCTACCTACTTCGAGACACTTATCTGGCACACGTTATCATGGTGCCTGCATACCTCACAAACTGTACCTGGATAGACTCTCCTTATGAGGTAGGGAAGTGCTGTTATGTCCATTTTACAGATGGCAAATTCAGAGACAGGAACACAGAGTCTGAACACAAAGTCACTCAGGAAGTTTGTGAAGAAACTCAGGACTCTCAAGTCCCATGAGGGTGCAGTTATTTTTGTGAGTAGGTTCAACCCAACAGGAACACCACAGTGATAGAGTCACAAGAAAAGGAACTGGCAGAGGTTAAACCTCTCTAGCCTGGCACTCTGGGGACCTGACCAGTGCCGAATGAGAGAATTTGCCGGACTCTGGGAAATCAACAGTGTCAAGCACATTACCAACACTTCCACTGCTTCCTGGGTTCTTAGAAGACATTTAGGGGGTAAATTACAGCTAAGTAACAGCACAGGACACAAAGCCAGGAGTGGTGGTTGTAAAACAAACTTTACGGGACCTGAGGAAACTTGGACACATCCATGACAAGTGGTCGTCTGGCAAAATAAAATCATGCCGGATTACAGGTGTTGCTGGATCAGAGTGTGCGGGACTATAGGGGTTCAGCCTGTAATAGAGCAGCTGGCTCAGCTTTTATGTACAAAAGCAAAACCCCACCACTAAACAACAGATGACCTCCTAGTAGTAGTAGGCATCCTTCAGTCTGCATAGACTATGGATCGCGCCCTTTATAGTTTCAATTGAGGACTTCATTTACAGTGTCTACTGTGACTATGAAGACCCACATGAAAGTGACAGTCCTTGCTGCATCTCTTGCAGGTGTGGTGGGTGTCTGGCAAGTCCTTAGTGTGCTTTCTGTGCGCTCGCTTCTCCTCTGCTAGCTGTCTGATCCTCATCTTGCCCTTCTGAAGGCCCTTGTGTAACCCCTGCCTCCATCTGCTGCGGTCGTCTGCTAGTTCTTCCCAGTCGTCCAGCTCGATGTCTACCTCTCTGAGGTCTCTCTTGCAGACATCTTTGTAGCGCAACTGGGGGCGTCCGGGAGGTCTTTTGCCAGAGGCTAGCTCACCATACAGGATGTCTTTTGGAATCCTTCCATCGTTCATCCTGTGGACGTGGTCAAGCCAGCGGAGCCGACGCTGCCTGAGGAGGGTGTGCATGGTTGGGATTCCAGCTTGCTCCAGGACGGCGGTGTTGGTCACTCTGTCCTTCCATGATATTCCAAGGATGCACCTGAGGCAGCGCAAGTGGAAGACGTTCAGCCTCTTTTCCTGGCGGGCACACAGGGTCCAAGTCTCGCTGCCATAAAGGAGGGTGCTGAGGATGCAGGCTCTGTAGACTTGCATTTTGGTGTGAGTGTACAGCTTGTTGTTATTCCACGCTCTCTTGCTGAGTCTGGACAGAGTTGTGGCCGCTTTTCCGATCCTCCTATTTAGCTCAGTGTCCAACGACAGGGCGTCAGTGATGGTGGACCCGAGGTAAACGAACTCGTGGACGACTTCTAACGTATAGTTGTCAATGCTGATTGATGGGAATTCAGCAACATCCTGACCAAGTACGTTTGTCTTCTTTAGGCTGATAGTAAGCCCAGATGACCTCACAGTAAAATATATTGGCTCAACTAGCTCTTGGGACAATATGGCATAACAGAAACCAGCTAAGCCACTTTTCCACTATTGATGACATCAGCAAACTGCCAGTAAAATAAATTACAGCCTTGTGCAGTAATAATCCATTATTCCATATATTTTTTACCATTACCATTGAAACTAGGTAAAATACAAAAGGCAAGAACCAATGAAATAAATCTTGAAAGACAATCTGAATCCAGCTGATTAACTGGCATTGCTTCTCATTCTGATTACTTCATTCCACTGTAGGAAATTATACTGTGCAACATCATCTACAAGAGTTCTCTTGCTACGTTTACAGTTCATTCTGTATTATGCGTTACACTTTCTAGATGGATGAGTCACATTAATTATTATTTTTCACACTGACTGTTAAGCCAAATTAGGCAGCTTTTAGAGGTGAAGAGGAAAACACAATTAGTAATGCATCTAAACATTTGCACTGGAAAAAACAGATAGAGACAGAGGAGGAAAAAGCTTTGATGACAGTCACAGAAAATTACCAGAGAGGTAGCTGGGTTAGTATATAATCTATCAAAACAAAAAAGCAGTCATGGAGCAATTTAAAGACTAACAAAATGTATTAGGTGATGAGCTTTCATGGGACAGACCCACTTCTTCAGGTCTACAGCCCTACCAGAACAGACTCAATATTTAAAGCACAGAGGTCCAAAAATTGTTATCAAGGCTGACAAATCAGAAGAATCATTATCTTGTTAGTCTTTAAAGTGCTACATGACTGCTTTTTTGTTTTGATAATCACAGAAAACGTGTTGGCCTTTTATTTGTTATTGAGACACTAATCACTGCCTTTCACACATTCTAGCTTTCCCCTATTTATTTTTAACACTCTAAATCATAAGCCTCTTGGTCAAGATCATCTTATGGTTGTGTGTATACGTATAGCACCTAGAGCAATGCGTCCTGTTCCACGATCGAAGCCCTAAATATTTTAGGATTACAGGGTGATTCTCTCTGAGCTAAGTTGATACATTCCAGATAAATATATTTAATCCTATACTTGTAAAATGTACTCACTAATTAGCAATTGTTTTCTAGGTTTTGTTGTTGTTTGTTTTCTGAAGGCAGCTATGTTTAATGTAGAGAGAGAAGAGAAAAAAAAACAGTAATGATTTGGGTTTTGTATGATAAAACTCCACTAATTCAAGGCTGTAGGAGGGGCAACTCAGAGAGAGCCATCATTACCTTAAATCTATCAGTCCCCTTCTCCCCTCTGTCAGAAACGACATAACCATTATTCAAAGAATGTAAGTTGATTTCCTGGATCATACGTCCTCTTTGCTGCTTAATAGGATTCTCATTTATTATTTAAAAGAGCTGAAACTAGATCATCCCTTGAGATCTTGTGGAAGTTGAGACTTCAAGTGAATTTGTCCAGCTTCTATAATTGATTCAATCTCTCTCAAGGTATGGTAGTATTCAATATATTTATATGGAGCTACACATCTCACAGAACTGCAAGGGACCTTGGGAGGTCATTGAGTCCAGTCCCCTGCTTTCTTGGCAGGACCAAGCACAACAGTAACACCCCTATTTACGTGATTTCAACTTGCGCATTGCTTGGATAAACGCCAGTCAAAATCGTTAGTGGTGGGGAGCCGGGAACCAGGTAGCTCTGGACTCCCCTCTGCTTGTGGAAGCAAGGAGCCAGCTTCCCGCCACTTGCAGGAGCCAGGCAACTGACCAGCAAAGCAGCGCTGGTCAGTTTTCCAGCTGCCACAAGGAAGAGATCCGGGAAGCAGGCTGTGGCCTGGTTCGCAGCACCCTGCCAGTCCCAGGACTAAGGAAACTGACCAGCGTAGCAATGCTGGTCAGTTTCCTAGCTCCCTGACTTGTGCAAAATTTGACTTACACTTGGCTGCCCAGAAACACAACCTACACCTAAGTCAGAGGTTTACTCAAAAACTCACACTGCACTGATTCATCTGTTTAGTTCTGAAGTGTGTTGATAACAGGTCATGGTTATTTTAGGTAAGCACAGCCAGCGCTTCCAAGGCTGGGGTTTCTTGTTTTTGTTTTTTATTAAACTATGACATGTGGTAACTTTTACATACAGAGTTTCACAGTGAGTTACACTGTAGGTTAAGATTTGAAATATTTATAAGATGTAGAATTTGGGTAAAGGTGAAATTATTAGTGACTATCAGCGGGTCTCCAAGGAAACACACTTGTGGCTTTTCTGTTTAAACAAAGAGTTGGTTGGGTATTTCTCCCATCCCATGTCTTTTCCCAAAAGAAAAATAAGCACTGGATGTTCGTATCATTCTGGTGTACAAAGTGCTCAGCCCTGGACTGTACCCTACCAGATCTGAAGACCCCCAACGTTGTCCTGCAGACTTTAGCCGCTCTACAGAGTCTGACATTCTTCAGTTTGACTCCTCGTACTGTACCTCCCATACACATTCCTTCCACTCTACTAATGCCACACACACTTTAACCTTCCTCTCATCGAAGTTATAATCACAGCAGCAGAGAAAGCCACAGAGTTTCACCCCAGCAGTAAATAAGTCCATATTTAAACTAATTTCAAATAGCATTCCACCCACCCTTGGCAACAGGTGTGTGGAACCACTGCCCTTGGGCAGGCAGGGAGAAGAGAGGAGTGGAAAGGGATTAAAACTAAATCTGCTCATAGGAATAAGGGGACTTCAAAGTAGCCGGGGTCCTTTCGAAAAGGAGCCCCATCTGGACGAGCCGCGCGGCGGTGAGCCGCGCCAATTTCAAAGCGCCGCGGCCGCCCGCATGCTAATGAGGCACTGAATATGTATTTCAGCGCTTCATTAGTGAACTTCGAAATGGCCATTTCGAAGTTTTGGGCTAGTGTAGACATAGCCAGAGTCTCTCATGTCAATTATGTATTTCATACATAAAGGCCTGAATATGGAGTTCAATGGGTCAAGGCATGTGGGAAACAGCATGAGCTAAAGCCATTAGAAAATGGTTTAAAATCAACAATTTGGATATTGACAACTAACTCAATCTCCTGCTCCTGCCCTAAGTGCCTTAATTTAAAGCTCTGCTTTTTCCCTTCTGCTCTGGGATTAGCGGCTGCACCTAGAATTCCAGGGGGCTGGTTTCTTTGTGGAGAATTCAAGGGAGTAATGTTTGAAAAAATGGCTCCAGGAAGCTAACTTCAACCTTCATAATGGAGCAGTGACTGCTACCCCCACATTGTTATGAAAGGCTCTACTGTGATTAGAAACGTGAAGGGAAGTTCAGATCCACAGTTTAGATTCTTAACCCTGTGACTCGCATGGGTTGTGAAAGCCAGTAACCTCAGCTGGGAGCCGGCGAGTGGGGAGACAAGTGCCATTGTTTGGTTTCTGTGGGAACATTTTTGTTTTTAACTCTTTCCTCAGAATCGGTAAATTGTCCTAAAGAAAGAACCAGTTTTCCTCCCGTAGGCTCACCATAGTGTAGAACCTAAGTGGCTTTTTGCTATGGATCAAACATATCCCTTGTTTTATGTTCTTTTGGGAGAAAAGGGACTTTGCCTCACTCACAACATGGACATCTGAGATTGGTACATTAGGAAACCTACATAAGGGCTGTCCAGAGTTCACCTACAAGAGTAGTTGTTAATAGGAATATAATTTTAGTGTTTTATTTTCCTCTTTTTAAGCACACGGGAAGGGATGGGGGAGGGAAATTACACCTGCAAATCAAAGTTTGAAAGAGAACACAGGAGGACTCAGTTTCTCTCTACAGGATGTTACATGTAACCTGAGTTACCCCCTTCTTTGAAAGCTAACTTGATTTGTATGCTACCTCTTAGGATTATACAGCAGAACATTGCATGTATCTAGCTGTGGGTTAACAACTGTGGGTTTTGACAGCACTGCAGAATCTCACTGTACACATGCACACACACATCATTTTAAAAAACAAACAAAAATTAACTCTATAAAGAGCCCCCCCGTGAGCATGATTAATCTCATTGTAAGGGCAGGTACCCCTCTTGCTTCGTATATAGTTCTCCTATACCTGCCCTGAGCCGCAGGGCTTTTCAGTGGGCACAGTGCTGATGTTGTGTAACACAAATGAGGGCTCCTTTACGTGGCTCACTCGTTTCAATTACAGCTAAAGCCCAGAAGCATAGGGAGTGCATCGTGGGACAGCAGAGCACTGAAGTTGTGTCATCAGTCTCCAGGCACCAGCAGCTTTTATTAAGGTCTTGTACAAATCTTCCCCTGCCCTCGCCTCCTATCCTCAAGCGCCTCCCTGAGAGAAAGCAGGCTGCCTAATACATAATTACCTTTTGTAAAATCACTAAGATACCTGGCGCTTTGTCCTCAGAACATTAATTCTCTCCAGTGCAGTGGAAATAAACAAGACACTGCTGCACTAGTTTAGCTTCCATAAATATACAAATGAGGAGCGGCTGGGTGGAATATGAATACATCAACCCTTCAAGACTCTGTTATCTATTGCTTCTAATTATAGCGAACACCACTGTAAGCACCAGAGGTGATAATGAAGCAGAGGCCAGTGTGTCAAAACTCATACAGTGCATTACAGTCATCAGGTTGGTGCTTCGTTGGCATTAGCCTGACAACCAAGAGAAGAGGACTGGGGGATGGGGAAGAGACTGGCACCCTCTGAGACTGTAACGGAAGAGGGAAGGAATGTTTTTAAGACCACCGCCATGCTGGTGACAAACTGCTAAACCCCAGAGAGCTCTAGGTTAATGTCAAACTCCCCACTTCAGCTCTTGGTATTGTAAACATGGAGGGCAGGGCAGAGTAGAAGAAAGGAGAAAGGGCAAAAACAAAGGGAAACAACCGTGGGCAAAAGCCAATCTTTGAACTACACATGATGTCAGGCACCATGCTCATAAATGAACAAATATGCATGTGGGACTTCTACAAAATGTTATTAGCTTGTTAAATACGTATTTTAAATACGTATTTGCAAATGCTTGTTGCATGATAGCAGCTCTATAGGAGTTGCAGTTTTTTATAGGAGTTGCAGTTGACAAATATAAAGTCTATTTTGGCATATTTACTACATTCTGAAACCTGCAGTTATTTTTTTTCCTCGCTTCTCTCATCGGCAAAGTCTTTTGGGTTTTCAAAACAATCACAGCCTAAAATGCATAGGTTCTCACTGTGGGTGTGTAAAATCCTTACAAAATGGTAATAAATTGCAGTTAGTCACAACACTTCTAAAGAAATATTTGAAGGCTGTATACGCAAAGACACCAGATGACATCAGTGTGCTAGACAGTCTAATAACTGCAAAGCTTAAGTTAAACATTATGTTTATGCGAGTAAAGCCTAAAGAGGATTGATTTTTTTTTTATTTTGGATTTTGATACATACATGTGATTTACCAGAACTATAGGGACTGTAAACAGATATACTTTTCTAAGCCGAGTCCCAGCTAGAGTGAATTTTTATATTCAAATGTTAAAATATAGGGTTATAAATAGAAATGCTGACACACTTCAACCATGTGGGTGCAACATCACTGTTAGCATTACATACAGTTTGAGATAATCAGGGCAGCTGAGCCATAAGGAATCTGAGAGGATTGGTCTGTAATGTGGACAAGTCTGAGGATAATTTATTTCTATAAGTAGTAACAGCAGGCCTCTGTAAACTGTGAATATAGGAAGTGGCAGAATTGGCAAGCGGTGGATGACAAGAGTCTCATCACAACTCCCAAGAGGTGATCCAGACTTAATTATCTCTTATGGTTTTATTGCAGTACACCTAGAAGATCTAATCAGGATTCTTGTCCTCGGCAGGATACCTGGAATTCCATTCACGTCCATAAAGCTAATACAGCTAAAGCTCTCTCACCTGGCATCCTTGGGACCTGATCAATGTTGCACGAGAAAAGTTGCCGAACTACAGGAGGTCAGTATTGTCTAGCATATTACCAACACCTCCACTGCTTACTATGATCATAGAAGACATTCAGTGGTACATTACAGCTAAATAACAGCACAGAACACTGAGAGCTAGGACTGGTGGCTATAAACAAACTTTACGGGACCACGGAAGCTTGGCCACAACTATGATAAGTGGTTGTTCAGCTAACTAAAATCATGCTGGATTACAGATGTTGGCAGATGGGAGAGGTTCAACCTGTGCAATAAAAATGATGGCCAAGTTTTGGGTGCCCAATCTGAGACACTATAAAAGCATTTGATTTTTCAAAAGAGCTGTTCCTTTCAATCTTCTGAAAATCAGGTGCCTCAAAAGTGTCTCACATTTTGGGAGACCAGATGTCCCAACATTAGGAGCTTTATTTTATATATGCAAATATATAGTTAAAAAAAAAGGGTTTGGGTTTTTTTTTTTCAGACTTGCTGTCTGGACACCTTTTTTTTGTTTTTTTTTGGGGGTGGTGGGCTGGGAGGATGACAAAACTTTTTCCTTAAAGCTTTCTGACTTTTGAAGAGAGAGAAATCCCCTCTCCCTCCCCAATTTAAAAGAGTTTTGTTAAGTTTTGGAAGAATTTCCATGTTATTTTGCTTCCTTATATGTTTTTTTAAAATTTCCCCTTCTTCAGTGGCAAAAATGAAGAAAAGAAAGGGTGTATGTGTGCAGTGGGAGGGGGTTCATATCCCCATATATAGAGCCCTGCTCAAATACAAACGTCTACCCACGCGTATGGCTATCCATGAACAGACCTAAATATCCACTGAACTGCTGAGCTCTACTCCCAGGAGATTCTGCAGCGAAATGAGAGGTACATGGTACCACAGCTCCCAGGAGCTAGCATCCCTTGCTGACTGCTCCTCCCAGCTGTGTAGCTGTACCACACTCAGCTGTGTCTCCAGTTTGGGATCGTACAGCTCTGCTGGCAGCATGACTGAGATACAGCTAGAGCACTGGAAGGAGCTGGTAGCGTGGGACGTTGGCTCCTGGGAGCAGCAGCATGTTCCTCTCCTTTGGCCACAGCATCTCCTGGGAGTGGCGCTCTGAGGATATCAATGTCTATCTGCAGATACCTGCCTCCACAGGGAGACATTTGTTTTCATGAAGGGCTCTTTTGCGCTGATAAAAATTGTAACATTTTTAGAAGATGGACATTTTCCACAACCATTTTAACTCTTCGAGCAGGAAAAAAAATGAAAATCTTTGACCACCTCTAGCTGCCATTAAAATACAGAACAATTCTGAGAGGCTTAACAAACCATTCTCAAACTTCAGCATCATATTCATCTCTCAGACTGGTTATTATCTTGCATACCTTTCCCTAGATTAGGGAAATGCAAGCAACTCACTCAAACAAGCATGGCATGTATCAAAACAAAATATGCGAGTCAACACTTAATGCAACAAAAAGAAGTGTTAGTCAATATTTGGGGCATTGTGTAAATAAATACAAAGATTCTGTAGCATATACCCTGCAAACAGTTAACGTACAAAGACAGGGAATACCACACAGTCTTTCACATAGGGATGAAAATGACTAACTGAGAGAGACGACAAGATAAATGGGTCAGATTTCGTTCCAGACAGCTGTCCCCTAGCAATACCAAACAGAACGCTTTCTAGGAGCACAGTTTCATGCCGAGACCTCAAATGTCACATATGCTAATATGAACACAATCTTCTTCACTGTTAGTAAAAACAAAACCAAACAACTTTTAATGGAACTGAAAATAGACAAAAACCCATTAACCAGAACTGCAGAGTGAAGTTTAGGAATGAAATCTTGGCCCTGCTGAGGCCAATAGCAAAACTCCCACGAACGTCAGGAAAGGCAGGATTTCACCTACAAGTTCAAACTGCTAGATAAGGGCTAGATTCTACCAACTTCTCTTACAATGAGCAGAATTCCCTTTCAGTGTCAATGGGGTTACTTAGTGTGAGAAAGGATGGTAGAATGTAGGCATGTGCTCCTTTCTGTCTTTCCCAGCCATCTGTAATCCATCACAAAGAGTCCCTGGAGCAACCCTAACCACCTGTCAGCCAACAGGCACAAACCACACAATGTTCCTCTCAGACTACCTTCAACAATCAGCATTTTGGAAGGGCTTTGACCCTGGTATGCCATATAACCTCCCAGCTCTTTTCACTTAACAACTGCATTCCACATTCTGTACCATGTGGTGGTTCAAAACAATACATACACTTGCTAGCTGGCCTCCCGTTTGTCCAACTTCTTATGTTATTGGCAATATACACATTTAAAGTTACTGAAATTAATTTATGTTTGTCAGCTTCAAGCATAGCAATCATTCAAAAATTCTAACACCATCTCTAGCACCATATGCCATGCTATTGTGATTGGACTTCCATTGGAAAACACACCAATATATAAAGAAGTGGTTTGCAGCTTCTAATAGAATGTTGATGAAATAAGCAACTCCCCATTCATAAAGGAATCACTGTCTTTGCTTTTAATTTTTAAGTGCACTCTCATGCAAGAAAAAACTCCTATAGCATAAATATACCTGGAACTATGTGGCCACCAATCAGTAAGTAGAACACAGACAAAGAAGAGTAAGGGCAATGCAAGGCGGGAGGGTGGGGAATCTATTCTAACAATGAAACAGTTTAAATGTTTGTCATCTGCTCTTCCCAAATACAAAGAAAAACAATGTAACTACTGCCTTGTTCACTGAGTGAAACCCCTTCCTCAATCTCTACCAGAATTTGTAAAGAGAGCAATACTGCAATTTTTAAAACCTCATTTAAAGCCCTCACCCGCTTTATTCCATCCTTCTTTTTGTGATTGGATTATTTGTTTTGTCAGTAAAGTAAATCATACCTCATTCATAAGTTCCTAATGAAGGTTACTTGGCTAAGGGCAGAGGTCTACACTGGGGGCAAGGTCAAACTAAGCTACACAACTCCAGCTACGTGAATAGCATAGTTGGAGTCAACATAACTTAGTTCGACTTACCAAAGAAACTCTCCTTTCGAGCTCCCTTACTCCTCTTGAGTTCCAGGGTACGCAGGAGTGCAAGCTGTGGTCATTTTGTCACATCCCTACTAGACCTGCTACAGTGACCTCCCATCCCCCGACAAGAGATCGATCTTCAGAGCGTCGATTTACCTGTAAATGTAGACAAAGCCTAAATAAAGGCCAGCTATCCTTGCTGTGTTGGGAGGTGCTAAAAGCTTTGTATTTGCATGGTTTAAAATGGTTGCAGCAGTTCAGGTCTTCCACAAGTTACTGAACACAAAACAGCAGAGCATCACAGAAATGACTATTGCCTGCTTACAGACCATTTTGAAATCTCACAAAGCCACTGTAGTTAGCCCCATGCGCATACCTCCAGTAAAAGGTCCAGCCCCTACTAGTCATGTACTGGATGCTATGGAGAAATTATGCTAACAGTCTGTCAGGGCTTCCTTATCTGCATGCAAATTAGTTCATGTGCTACACATCTGCTATAAAAAAAGTATTACAACAAAAATTTATAATGAATCTATCCTCTTTACATCAATACAGTACAATTACTTTATTAACATAATGTGTATCGCTCCGGCTACCCATCAATGTCTGTAATTTCTCCCCAACAGAAAAAGGCACAGCCCAAATTCATATTGCAAAAAAAAAAATGTGTTTCACCTCTTCGCATATCCTTAAATAAACATGAACAAGAGTATTAGTATCTAAACTCCCTCTGAATAATACCATTCCTTCATTGTTCCTGTGGAGATATTGCACCAAATGCCATTAAGCGTGACTGGGTGAATAAATATTCCCACAATGCTCCAAAGGTTAGAAGATGAAACAGTAATAATCAAATCAGCAGCTGTTTGCTCCCAGCCTTGACATCTATCATCAGCTGCTGTTGACTAGCTACCGTGAGCACCACAGACAAAGGACAGAGAAAGAAGCGGGAGGGGAAATGAACCAGATCTACAATCTCCATTTAAAACAAATAAAAAAAAAGTAAAGAAAAAAAATTGAATTAAAGGAAGGGGGGAGTAATCAATGAATGGGCATTAAAACCATGTCAGCATTACAATTTCTTCCTCAAAAAGGCTAATATTCCATGCATCCACAGTCATTAGATTTTTGAGCTCTCCCAAAGGGCTCAGCTAGAATGTGGATGCAATATCATAAATCTTCTCTCTTCTTCTCCATTTCGGCAGTGTTCCAGTGCTCTAATATCCAGGGAGTAGCATCCTCTCATTTCTAAAACATGCAGCAATATTTCATAATGCATCAGCATCATGAGTGGTAGAGCTGCCTCCAGTTCTCAGTGCCATCTGAAATGTTAGCATAAGGAAACAGCTGGTTTGGGGGGTACAGACCCTTTCCAATTTGGTTTCCTAGTGAATTATGCAACAGGCTGAAAAGCTGATTTACAGTAATTAGCCTCTAAAATAAAATCAATGCAGGACTTGACTAATTTCTCTGTGTTTTATGAAGTCTTTTTCTCATTACATATTCAGTAACGGCACTGTAGCTTTATGTCTTTTTTGACAATGAAACAAGACAAACTTGTGACAGACATAACCATTCACATAAATATTTATAGCCATCTCTCAAATGACAGCTTCACTTTTGGAAATGTTTTTAATAACTCCAGCTCACATAGCCACATTTTAAAAGCTGCAAGGTTGTCTGCTTTCCCTAGACCCAGCCAATAATTTGGACACAGGACTTTCTGGCCAAACCAAATTTTCTCCAAGCTTGTTACGCTCATGGGTTGGAAAAGGTTGCAAGATCATATCTCTCCATGAAACATATAGTAAATTTATTTCCTGCTGCTAGAAGAAATCAAGAAATGTGAAAGATAATCATATTTTAGATTTTCCTTTTTAAAGCTAAAGTTTTTCTAACCACAAAAAAAAAAAAAGAAAAAAGACAGTTTCAGCTTGGTTTTGCACTTATTATCTTTCATTCAATTATCCCCCGGCCCTTTGCTGACAATATAGGCTCAAACAGCCATCCTGAGGTAGGCAAGAACTAATCTTATACCCATTTTAAAAACTGAAAAAATAAGAACAAGAAAGGCTAAAAGTGACTTGCCACACAAACAAATCTGTTGCAGAGGCATCAGAAGATCCAAGGAGTCATGACCAGCATAGTCTCCTCCTCTAACCATTCCTTTTTGGAAGACAGATTTGTTCTTTTCTCACTGATAAATACAGCTCTAGCCACTCCTCTGCTTTCTTCTAACCTGTTAGAACTTTTTTCTGTTCTCAGAGCTCACAAAGCTTTAAAGAGTGTGGATACAACTCCATTCAGAGATCCTTAACAATTATTTTGGAAACCTTTATTAATCCATTTTGATGACCCCAATTTATAGTTAGCCTCAAGCATATTATCATTGAACAAAGCAATCAGATTTGACGATTGCCAAGTGCCAGGTGAACAAAGAGTTAAACAGAGGTAAAATTGGAAAGCCAGAGAGAGAGACATGAGCTTTCCAAATCACAAACCAAAAAGCTTTGAGAGTAAGTCTTCTCATTTTCATGTTTTGACAGCTTTCAGTGAAGCACTAAGTATGGATGCACCAACTAATTGTTAAGCTAAACCTGAGAAAACAGCACATGAATCAAGAAGGCAGCAAATCGGGAAAGCAATGGAATTAAAGTCCTCCCTTTACAAGGTTTCTTTTGTTTCTACCAATGCAACCTATAATCTGACAGAGTTTTGGCAGAACAATGGAAAAGAAGCTGGAATCAACCTTGACTTTTGCAGAAAAAGAAGAACTATCAGAATAGTCCTGCAGCTACCAACAAACCCTTCTGCATTCCCCAATGCCAGCTGGTGAAGGTGATACAATACACACCTGAGCACATAAAGGGGTGGCCCAGGGGCTCTGTGTGGGCAGTGGGTAGACTCAGAATGCAGGGAGGAGGTAGCTAGGGGCTGTGTACAGACAGAGAGCAGACAGGGTGCAGGGAGAGGGGGTAGCTCAGAGCTATGTGCTCTTCCTGTGTATCCCCCACCCCACATTTGCTGCCCGCAGAGGCTCTGCCCTCACCCCCCACCCCACCCATGCTGCTCTCACTGGCTTCAGGAGAAGTCAAAAAGAGCTCGAAGCTGAGGAGCAGCCCCAGGCACTACCAGAAAGGAGGAGGATCCTGGGGACCACCCTGGCTGCCCACTCAATTGTATCAGCCAGAGTCACAGGCCTCTATGCTCCCTGGCTCTGACCTAGCCAGGGAATGATATGTGCAGAGTTGCTCTCAGGACTGCCCCGCCTGGGTAGGGCACTGCAGTGGATGGGGCAGGGGGCAGTGTCCCTTCCAAATATGCCCTTAGAAAATAAGAAATAATTGGAGATACACATCTCCTAGAACTGGAAGGGACCTTGAGAGGTCATCTAGTCCAGTCCCCTGCCCTCTTAGCAGGGCCAAGTACCATCCCTGACATCTATTTTGCCCCAATCCCTAAATGGCCTCCTCAAGGATTAAACTCGTAACTCTGGGTTTAGCAGGCTAATGCCCAAACCACTGAGCTATCCCTGCCCCCAAACCAAGGGTGGCTTCCTTCACAGGAAGGGCTTGAACCAACAATTGCACCACCTCAACCAAGAGCTTTCCCCATTATACTCCAGAGAGCCCTTAAACTTGGGGTTTGCAGACCCCCCGAACCCAGCTTGTGGCCTCCTGGAGTCCCAGTTCATAACTGCTGCTATAGGCTGTCTGAATGTTTGCTGTATGCTGAGTCTCCCTGATAATCATACTTCCATGGTAAGTTACAAATCAGTGCTTTATGGAAGAGCCACATAGTGCCTTCAGATAAAACGCTCTTAATCCCCAGGGTATTTCTCACCAGTCGATCATGTTCACCCCACAGAGCTGACTGCCTACAGCCCAGGTTCCCGCTAATATTTTCCAGCCATGGGTGGAATAGATTCTGTTATGTGCACTACCAGTAGAAACACATGCAGCCCACTGTGGATGGCTGCAGGCTCTGCCATTCAACTAAGCAGCACCTGATTTTTTTCCTGGACATCCACCCAAGCACTCAGCTCACAGGCAAAATTGCCTACAACTATCTTTAGTACCTTCATGATACATCATACGCACCATATATACACCCGTTTTCCCTGAAAAGGAAATACAATGCTGAAGGATTGCAGAAGCAAACTCCTGTAGCAAACATACTGTATTCTGGACACTTATTCGTTCCTTTGCATGTTAATTATTCAGAATTGAAAAGAAGAACTAGGACAAATTGATGATTAAACGTACTCAAAAGATTTCAGCCAGGACCATTCTTTGCTCCACTCACCATTTTGGCTCCCTAAAGAGCTATGCAGGCACCTCCTGAGCAAATCCTTCTAAATCCCTCTTTACACTGGACTCCAAATCATGCGAATGTCCACCATACTTAAATGGTTGCCAGTCCAGGTCCAACACAGCTTCCCTGCCCAGTGTAACAGCGAGGGACATGCAACTACTTTAATATTCCTGCTGTCAAGTTTTAAAACCCAATGACACACACTGGTTCTGGGATTTTTGTTAGGGCCTGTTAGCAAATGGGAGCATGATCATTCTCTGAGCAAAGCCCAATTAAACCATCATATGATTAAATCAACTGTACGATGTGGAAACCAATTGCAAACCAACAGCCCAATGGCTCCACTTGAGTGGCGTGAGACTAGACAAGAGTCACAATAAGCGACACAAGGGTTCATTCTTCTTATAGCTTCACCAACTGATTGGAAGATTAAATACACAGGTATCCTGAAAACAATACCATGTGTTAAGAAACTGTTGTCGAGGCATATTCATTTTTTAAGGCCTAACAACCTTGAGTGTGTCCTTTTAAAACCAAAGCAGCTGTTTTGCTGATGGGCATCCTGTCCCACCTGGGAAAGAAGCAGCCTCCTTTCCTATAAAATATTTCCTTTTTCTGCTTTTCAAGCATTCTTTATTTCTGCACTGTTTGCAGAGTCCAATAAAGAAAACTGCCACACGGACACAGGAAAGGTTGTTACGCTGACAAATTGCTCCAACATGTCGTTGTTTCATAGCCAAGATATTTCTATTCAAGATGATCGGGAAAATTTTAATCATGAGCCAACATCACCTTCTTTCAGACTTTACAAACTATAAAAATCATGAGATGTTCTGAAAGATTTTCAGAAACAAACTAATATCACAAAAGAAAAAAAGCACTTCAGAGACTAACAAAATAATGTATTAGGCAATGAGTTTTCGCGCGCGTGTGTGTGTGTGTAGATACAGACTAACACAGCTAACTCTCTGAAACAAAAATATCTATAAGCAATGTAGTCTGGAGCCCAGGACAGCTGAGGTCTGCTACCAACTCTACAACTGACTCATCTGGCCTTGGGTTAGTTAAACAGGGTTTGATTTTCTGAACTGTGAAGCACCTACAATTCTATTGGCAGCCAATGAGACTAAAGTGGCTTGGTTATTCAGTCTCCCTATCTCTAGTTTATGTTGAATAAGAGTCAGTCCACTCAAAGGCCTTTTGTGAACCTGCTTTCCTCAGTAGTGAGAAATGCTTTGGAGATCCTCAGATGAAAAAACATGTAATGTTGATAAAGTTTATTAGAAATAGTAAAATGTGGCGTAGTGGAGAAAGCACTAGACTCAGGAGAATCTAGTTTTTATTTGCAGATTTTCCACTGATTTGCTAGGTAATCAGAGACAAGTCACTTCTGTTCTGTGTGCCTCAAAATACGTATGACAATATTTACATCTTCTAGAATGGTTTGAGATTGACTGCTGCAAAGTGCCATCTACATGAGAGTTGGGTATTATCATCATCATTTAAATATGACAATAGATTTCAAAAAGGCAAACTCTAACAAACTCAGAGAGCTGGTAGGTAAGGTCCCATGGGAAGCAAGACCAAGAGGAAAAACAAATGAAGACATTTGGAGGTTTTTCAAATGGATGCTATTAAAAGCGCAAGAGCACATTATGCCAGTGCGTAGAAAAGATGGGAAGTATGGCAAGACACCACCCTGGCTTAACCCGGAGATCTTGAATGAGCTGAAAATAAAAAAAAAAATAAAAAAAGAGCCCTAACAAAAAGTAGAAACTAGGTCAAAGTACAAAGTATAAATATCAACAAATAATACAAATATGTAGTGGCAAAATTAGAAAGGCCAAGGCACAGAATAAGTTCAATCTAGCTAAAGACATGAAGGGTAATAAGAAAATGTTCGACCAAGCTATTAGAAGAAAGGGGAATGCCAAGGCAGGGTAGGCTCATTGATTAATGAAGAAGGAAAAACAATCATGGAAAATGTGGAAATGGTGGAGGTGCCAAATGACTCCTTTACTTCAGTTTTCACCAAGAAGATTAGTGGTGATTGGATGTCCACAACAGTGAATGCTGGAGAAAAGGTATGTAAATTCAGAATTTAAAATGGAAAAATAAATAAAGAATTGGTTACAAAAGGTTGATGTCTTTAGTCACCAGAGCTTGATGAAATGCATCCTAGAATACTCAGGGATGTGACCAAGGAGGTATCTGAGCCATCGACTATCATCTTTGAAAAGTTATGGAAGATACGAGAGATTCCAGGAGACTGGAAAATGGCAAATAGGGTAACCATTTATAAAAAGGGAAATAAGGATAACCCAGGAAACTACAGACTAGTCAACCTAACCTAAATTTCTGTCCCAGTGAAGAAAATGGATTGAATAGTTAAAGAATATATCCACACACATCTGTAAGATAATATGATGATAAATAGCAGTCAGCATGGATTTGTAAAGAACAAATCATATCAAACTAACCCGTTAGCTTTCTTTGATAGGATAACAAGTTTTGTCCATGAGGTGTAGACTTGGTACACCTAGATTTTAGTAAAGCATTTGATACAATCTCGCATGACCTTCTTATCAAGAAACTATGGAAATACAATGGAAATGGGGCTATTATAAGGGTTGTGCACAACTGGTTGGATAACCATGCTCAGAGAGTAGTTATCCAACTAGTATGGCCAGTTATGGTTCTTATGTTCACTATGGATCATTTAATATGATTCATAGTTATGCTGGAAGGGCATAACAAGTGGGGTTCCGCAGGAATCAGTTTTATAACTGGTTCTGTCCAGTATCTTCATCAACGATTTAGGTAATGGCATAGAGAGTAATCTCATAAAGCCTGCAGTTGATACTGAACTGGGAGGGGTTGCAAGAGCTTTGGATTGTAATTCAAAATGATCTGGACAAACTGGAGAAATGGTCTGAGCTACACAGGATGAAATTCAATAATGGCAAACGCAAAGTACTCTGTTTATGAAGGAACAATCAGTTTCACACCTACAAAATGGGACATGACTGTCTAGGACAGCAGTGTCCAACAGGTATTCAAAGATCACTACACTTGTGGCTGTCATCTTTCCATATTCGCCATATTATTCATACTCCCAGCCTCCAACCCCTGCACTAAATAAATGCCCTTCTCCTCCTCCAGAGCCACGCACTCCCAGCTCCGCCTCTAAATAAATGCCCTCCCCCAGAGCCGGGCACCTCAGCCCCATCTGTTCTAATTTAATGCCAGCATCTCACTAAAGCTGTGAGAGCTGCCACCAGGGCTGCTGCCTCCACACACTTCTTCCACCAAGCGGTGGAGCATGTGCGCAGAGCAGGCGGACAGTACTCCCCACGTGTGGCTCTCAGGAGGAGCTGCATTTAAGAGCCTTTAAGAGCCACGTGGCTCGAGAGAGACGTTTGCCTAACAGCGTCCTGTTCGCCACATGTGGTGAGTGGCAAATGCATCGGGCGCCACAAGTCTAGGAAGTATTACTGCAGAATGGGATCTAGGGGTCAGTGAACCACAAGCTGAATGTAAGTCAACAGTGTGCACTGTTGGAATGAAAAGCAAACATCATTGTGGGATGCCTTAACCAGAGTGTTGTGAGCAAGACTCAAGAAATAATTCTTTTGCTCTTCTCTGTGCTGATTAGGCCTCAACTGAAACAGAGTGTCTAGTTTGGAGATGGTCCAGAGAAAAGCAACACATTGGTTAAAGGTCTAAAAAACATGACCTATGAGGAAGATTGAAAGAATTCGGCTTGTTCTGTTTGGAAAAGAGAAGGGTGAGACGGGGCATGAAAACAGCTCTCAAGTACCTAAAGAGGTGTTACAGTAAACTCTTTCATATCTGGCAGCCCCGGGACCAGGAGGTTGCTTGATAGTCAGATATTTTGGATAACAGAGAGCTATACCTAGCAATGGCATAACACTAAAGAAAAACAAGATTCACTATTAAGAAATAAACAAAAATGTATGCAGAGTACTCTGTTTACCAACAGTAGTGTTGTACACTGTAACTTATACTGTATTTACTCTATTCGTTTGTATTTACTCTCACTATTTTGTACGTATAAATTTACTTATGGTTAAAATGCTGGTTATTTGAGACTTCTAGATAATAGAATGCCAGACATGGAAGAGTTTACTGAAGAGGGAGAAAAATTATTCTCCTTAACCTTCTTAACCTAAAGTAGCAAAGGACATAAATTGCAACAAGGGAGGCTTAGGTTGGATATTAGGAAAAACTTCTTCACTGTCAGGATTGTTCAACACTGGAATAAGTTGCCTAGGAGGGTTGTGGAATCTCCATCATTGAAGATCTTTAAGAGCAGGTTAAACAAACACTTGGCAGTTAAGCACTCAGTTCCTCTTGGCTTTTAGTAGGAACTTGGTCACTAAGCATCATTTGGACCTGTATGTTATTGTCTGGGCAACCCAATTTAGCTATACACAGAAGTCTGGCCTTCCATAGCTGCGCACAAGTTGTGTGTGAATGAGTGTGATTTTCAAAGGCTTAGAAATTGCACAAATCAAATGCACAAATTTTATCACCACAGCCACCAGGCCCTGATTCAGCAGAACACATCAACACTAGCTCAGCTTTCAACACTTGGGAATTCCCACTGAAATCAGTGGGATTATACAGCTGCTTATAATTAAGCATGTGTTGAAGTGCTCTCCCAGATGGAGACCTATGAGTGTGTTCAGCCTAATACAAATGGTTAGGATGGGGCTGAGGTTACTGACATCCTGTAGCTAACCTTGAACTCGCTCTTACTCTAGATGAAGATGAACTCTGATCTAACTCTCTCTTCAAATTGACCTTGACTTGTTAAATCAAGATGTTAGTCTGCATCTAAAACTAGGTTGGAGTATGAGTGGGCAAGTGTAAAGTGAGAATTTTATTGCATATTTGTCATGTATTTCTAACACATACTTAAACTGCCCACTTACTTGGACAGAAAACAGGAATTTGCAAAAAATTCTGGCCTCTTCAAGCTCTTTAGACCACTCAGCAGCTCTTTAACTCATCCTATCTCATCTTTTCCAGAAGGGGATATTTCTTTTGCATCCCCTGCACTTGCTTTCTTGCCAGAATCTTGCAGTTTTCCATTGCAAATGATGTCATCCTGGGCTCTACTTGGAATAATCACTGGCAGTCCATGATTCACTGTTTTTCAGGTACATCAGGATTTACAGGTTTGCAAAATAGGAGTTTTCTGCCCAGCTCTGCTTACCAATAATGCCACATGGGCAACTATAGCGAAGGTAGGATTGACATAGTTAATATTTCAAACAATCTAAGTTGAAGCAGAAAAGGGAGAGAGAAAGCCAGCCTGAAATCTGGTCTTAGGTATCCACTCCTCACACTGCCAGGGGTTGGCGCAGTGAAAAGGAAAGGGGCAAAGGCTTGACGAGGCCATCAATGCAGCAGCTTTTATAGCACTGGTGTGGCAATTCTCTAGATAGGTGAGGGGGCACATCACATGGCAATTAAAAGTCAAGGAAAAATGCCAAGTGTGAAAAGGAAGGGAAAACTCCAAGCTCTCTACAGCACCAGGAATGAGAAAGCAAATCCCTGCTGTGGGGCAGCATTTCTTTGTACCTTTCATTTCGCTGTTGGCAAGATTACAGACTGACAATGATCAGTTCAATTCACCGGGAGCCTGAATGTGCCCATTACTCTCACAAAAACAATGAGATCAGAGGGGAATTTGTGAACTCCTACCTCCAAACTGTAACGTACTTTTAAATGGTAATTAGTACGGGATCCAACAAAATCAATACACTCTCTTTATTATTTCAATTACTCTGAAGTTCATAGATTGCTGTGCCACATCACGTAATATCTGCTCAAACTTTAATACATTGATCTAATACTGGGGCCTCCTCCCTGTTCTAACATATAAATTATTCTTTCCCCCTCTACTAGTAGGACTGATATAATAGAAGTGGCTATATTGGTTCAGATCAATTGCCCATTAAAACCAGTGGCTGTCAATCAGCAGTACATATGCACATGGGGGACTCCCTGACTCATCTAGCTATTTCCCTAGTTTTATAACATGCTACAGAAAAAACACAGTGAAGTCAGTACACACGAAAATGTCCTACAGACAGTGACTTGTTTATACTGCTCTACATACTGAAATGTAAGTACAATATTTATATTATAATTGCGTTATTTTATAATTATATGGTAAAAAAGAGAAAGTCGGCCATTATTCAGTAACAGCCTGCTGTGACAGGTTTGTATTTTTGTATCAGACTTTGTAAGCAAGTAGTTTTAAGTGAGGTGAAACTTGAGTGCAAGAAGAGAAATTAGATGCCTCAGAGGGGTAAAGTACTTTGGAAAGGTTGAAGGTAGGGAGTATCTTTCAGTACTGTGTTTGTACATGTATCACAGTTGGTGCTTAGTCCACAACTGTGATTCCCAGGCAAACAGAAATATGTAATAAAAATGCAGGTTACAGATGACTTTAACAACTGCTCTCCAATACTCAGAAGATGTCCTGCTTTCATGTAAGAGCTAATCCACCCTAAAGCCGCCTTTAATGGAAGCAATACAAAATGCATGCCCACCCCTTCAAATATCCCACCGACAAGTAATCCTCATTCACTTGAGCGGCCTCAGACTTACACAGGTCATTCACAGCAAGTGCTGACAAACAGCATCACCCGCCTACCACCATGGACTCTGTGTATTCCGGCATGCTACAGAAAACATGGCTTAGAGATATCTCAGCACATTTCAAAACTGCATATATAGGAAATCATTTTGTATCCCTTCATCTGAGTTAAAGGCTTCAAGACAGGAAGCAAATTTAAAGTCTGAGAGCTTGCCAACTTTCCAGGCAAGAGGCGATATGGCTTTTCCATTGGGAAGGAGGGGACTTTCATTATTCCAGTGGCACAAGTCTCCTGTTTCTCAGACTGCTGAGATGCTGAACTTTAAATCTCTACAATATTTCGGTCTGGAAAAGCTGTCCCTGGGTGCAAGGTTAATTTCACCCAGCCCAGGCCTGAATAATTCTGCAGGGAGGAAGAGAAACCATTTCACTGGTAGGTCGCTTAGAAGCGCAGAGGGCTGGAGTGTTAGAACACGTATTGAGAAAGATCAGTCACTTGGCAGTTAGGAGAGGTGAACAGTTCAAAGGCGTGTATCGAACGCTCAGCACACAGAAGAATGCAAACACATGCTGTATAGGCTTTAATCAGGATGCACCTTTGCAAGTCCAATAACTTCCAAAGTTCCTGACTGGGGACAGCCCAGTGCTGTCACCTCAAGTCCACTGATATTTTGCCAGTTCTTGGGGTCATCCACAACTGGGGGAGCCAATCATGACACTCAGGGGTTCTTGGGGCACCCCTAGAAACCCTTCCAAGGATTGAGGCTAGAGGAAACATCCATCCAATACTGCCATCCAGGGCATTGGTGGTACAGACCTGTGAGGTGGTGTCTTAGCCCAGGACTCCGCTTTGTCCCCAGGGGAGAAGAGGCATGGCCCTGATCTCATGAGGTGAGTCCCTTGGGCTGCCCACTATGTTATTTTTTATATCTGGAGCCTAAATCAGCGAATCCCCACCTTGAGTACCTGCCAAAAGTTGCAATAACTAAATGACTTGGGCATTGGTCTACACTGTGACCACCAATAGGGAGAGAATTTCAGCTCTGTGGTTTCCCAGAACACGACCCCTAGGCTGGCGGAGAAGGTGAAAAATCCCAACCTGGTGGTGGAGGGAATGCTCCTTTCTAGCCTAGCCCTAGCACTCAACTTACAGGGAGCAATGAGTGGCACTCAGTTCTGTGCGCTAACCACTTCCCCATGGTGTGGGCTGTTTGTTTTTTTCCAAAAAGAATCCTTTTATTTTTTTAAAGGGCATGGCACGCCCATTGCAATTTCCACAGCACAATCCTCTTAAGCTGTTGTCTTCACTTTCAAACTTCATTGTAAGTGGGGTTCACTACATTAGGACTTGGGGGTCTGTTGCAGTTTTTTTTTTTAATTAAATCTCATCTCTCCCCTTTCCTTCCTCTGAATGGAATATTAGCCCTGGTGTTTAAATGGCAAAGAACAGCAAAAAAGTAGTCATGCGTATCAGACAGGTTTGTCTGGAACTCTGCCTTGTCTATTCATTAAGGCTCCTTGGAGCAACTAGATTCCTGAAAAACAAGGTGGCCACAGCAAACACCCCCAAGCATGCTGTTTATCGGAATTGAAACATACTGTCTGGAGATAACGAAGATATTAATGCTCAGCCTCAAAGATCTACTATAACTTGGCATCATTCTCCAGTATGTCATAACAACACTTGGCCTAACAAGATTAACATAAAAATGAGGTAATGTCAGAAAGCTATAAATTTTCACAATAAATCAGCCACTTGCCTTTCTCTGGGCTTTGTGCAGTTCATATGATTTCCTTTCTGTAGCAAATCATGTCTACTTACTGTCTGCCTTTAGACGTAAAACCATCAGCGTTTCCACACGGTCACCTCAAGCGAATAGCCGATAGCATACAAGACCAAAAGGTTTTTCTTCTTCCCGCCTTTTGCAACCAGCACTTTCAAAGCACTTTCCAAACCTAGGACAACTTTCATGTGGCTAGAAACAAAGCTTGTAAGGAAACATGTACAACTACATACTGTATATGAAGGACAGGGAAGTGTGCCCAGGCAGCTACTTAATACAAAGGAACAGGTTATGCTTGTACCACTACAAGCCAACTTACAGCTGTTCAGCCCATAAAAGAATGACTGTGAAGGTAAAGAAGTACCTTATTTTCTTTAATAGAGGCAGTGCAACATATATTCAAATTGAACCTCTCCCTATATACATAGACCTTAAACTTCACTCGCTCATTACTTCTTTCAATATTCAAGAGCATTTTGTCTTTTGCAAAGTAGGACTGAAGGAGGGGATTGTGTATGTGTGTGTGGGGGGGATGCATCTTATTGGCATCACCTTTGCTACAGACCTTTGTTTCCAAGATTATATTATTAATACCTCAGGCACCACTATATCTCTTACAGTCAGGCAAGGTAGATAGTGGTTAAGTTATTGTTATTACAGTTTTGGGAGGCTCAAGTACTAGGTGGATGAGGCCCATTTTAAGTCAGTAGACAGAGAAATATTTGAAGGTTCGCCATTAAACAGACAAGATCTACAGGTTGAACCTCTCTAATAGAGAACTCTCTCATCAGACAACATCCACAATCCGACACAGTTTTAGTTATCTTGGGTGTGGCCATGTTTCCCATTAAGTTTGTTTTCAGCCACCAATCCCGCGGCTCAATATTCTGGGCTGTTATTTAGCTGTAATTTACCCCTAAATGTCTTCTAAGAGCCCAGCAAGCAATGGAAGCATTAGTGATGCTGCTAGACAATACTGACCTCTCATTGTCTGGCAAATTTTCTCATCCAGCACTGATCAGGTTCCAAGGGTGCCGGAAAAGAGCGGTTCAACCTGTATTTGAATACCCTCAGAACTAGGCAGCCTTTGAAACAAAGGAAACACTCTGATTTAAAGATTCTTTCCATTCTCCCCTACCCCACTGCGCTTCTTCAGACTACAGACTGACACAGGGCTAGACTGGCAGTTTCGAAGCCCACATGACAGTCATTATGCTAATGAGGTGCTGCATATTCATGGCAGTGCCTCATTAGCGTATTCCAAAGGGCCACATTACCACAGCCCTTCTGAAAGGAGGAGCTGGTGTGGCCACGACCAATGTGACCCTGGGCTAGTGCCTTCACAGCTCTGCCATGGTTTCTGCTGTGAAATGGGGATGCTACTGTTCACCTATGTATCTCACAGTGCTTTTGCACAGCTTAATTAGCTTTGCACTATCAAGTGTTTTGAACATGCCACATGGTATGGGACAGATCTTCCAAAGTGCTGAGCAGTCCCTGCTTTCCTGGATTTCAGAGTTGGATTATTACTCAGCACCTTAGGGGAAAAAAATATCAGACTTGGTATGAACGCTTTGTGACTGTCCAGCTGAACTAGGAGCTAGCACCAGCAATACTTACAAAGCATTTTTAATCTTTAAAGCAGTTAATAATACAAACAAACATAATTAACCCTTAGAACACTCAGAGAATTTTTATCCTCACCTTACAGATGGGGACAGACTCGTTCATGTAGGATCAACAACTTGCTCCAAGTAATAGAATCAGAACTCATGTGGTCCAAGTTTATTATGGAGACTTTTCAGGAAAGACCCCATAGTCCCAATGCACTGAGCGTTTTCACTTACAGCAGCATTTAAATCCCTCTATTTCACAGTTCAGTAACTGAGTTTAGTCTCCAAATGTAACACAATTACTGTTGAGGGGGAAACTGAATTTTATACAACTTTTATTTTGAAAGGGATAACACAGCCACTAACACTTACAGAGAAAATAGGTAATCAGTCACTTTTGAAATTTTGCTCTGACTCATTTGTTTTGGTTTTAACACTCTGATAGCTACATAACCAGTCACCACAAACTCAAAAACTCTCTCTCTCTCCCCCTCTCTCACACACACTCACAGGGATACCTCTGCTTCATTATCATTTCCATTTACAGCAAGGAAAGCCGGCAAATCTCTCAGGAACCACAATATGAAAGGGCTGTTGTATACTTGAGATGTTGGGTAGAATAGGCCCATTACACTAGGGATGGAAGGGCCATAATAGGACAAACATTCGTCCTGGAGATTGGTTTATATTTTCAGAAGTAATGGAACTAGAAATATACTTATGTGCTAACATCCAGAGAATAACCCAAAATGTTCAAAGCTTCACAGTGAACAAAGAAATACTGTGTTTATTACCAACCTGGTTTTGAGATAGTACTCTTTTCTTAAAATAACGCTGTAATACTTTTTCAAAAGCAAAGTCCATTTTTCTCCAAGGGGTGGGGGGGAAGTTTGTCCAATGAAACCCAAGCTTTGAAAGAAAAATCCAGGAAAATTACTGGAATGTAATGCATGGAGAAATGTTAAGTAAAAAAAGCAGTTTTGAGGAAGTTGTGATATGGAGGGGTGGACTGCTTGTAACAATAGCAAACTAATTTATTAACTTGACTACGAAGTCACTACTAAGACTCCATTTTTAACATACATGTGTAAAAACACATTTCCGACTCATTTAATCATCAAGGGCTTCTTTGAAACTGTTAAGAATTTACCGTTTAAGTTGCTATTTAAAAGCATGCTGATTCACAGCATGGATAATTCATTCCTATGCTGCTACAGAGATTCGTAGTGTGGATATCTGTATCTATATAAAAATGATCTTGTATGCATAGTGGTGGATTTTTTTTTTTTAAAGACCAGCTAAATCCATTTTCAAAATAGCAAATTCTTCATTTATTGAAGTACTATCTATTGTATAGAAAAAGAAAAAAACACTTAGACGGAGGAAAACACAGACTTCTGATTGTTCAGGAAAAAAAGAGTGCCTTTTCTGGGATCAGAAACTTTATTTTCAGTTACCTATTGTGGGCCCTTTAGATGGGGTTCTGCTGACCAGAGATTGAAAACTACTGCTGTAGAAGCTCAGTTAAACTAACAGATATAACTAAATACCTTTGCTAGAACATAGCCTGCTTGAACTCTCTATTCTGAAATGAAGTCTCTGGATCTCTCTTTGCGTTTGATTTATTATACTGCAACACTGCTGTGCACTAATCTTTACTGTGCTCAACATTCTGAGTATCATAATTACTTGGTTGCATACTAGAGCTCTTTGCTTCCAAATAATATTGCCTTTTCAAAGTAACACCAGAAAAAGAAAATATTAATTAAAATTCAGTACTAATTTGAGCAAACTTTTAGAAACATGAGTGCACTTTAAAGTGAACGTTATTACTTGGCAAAATAAAATCACAAGTGTAAGCAGAACATTACTTTAAGCACATTTTGTGCAAAGCTCATCTGGATTTGGGTAGTTAGACTTGGAAAATGGAAAAAACTAAGGGAACTTCAATTGCACATGGCATTCCTTGCTTGAACTGTTTTACTTAAATAAATAAATAATCATCATCATAAACTAACAAGTCTATGATGGAGCTCCCTAAAGCCCCTAATGGGATCAGAGATGAACCATACTAGATTCTGAACAAACATACAAAAGACAATTCCCATTCCATCCTTGAAGATTTGCAAGTAAAGACACAAAGCATAGGGCGTGGAAAACAAAACACAAGGGAATGAACCTGGTAAAGAATTGGTGTCATTTTGTTAGTTACGTGGCTTGTAATAACCATGAGGAATCCTGTGGCTCCTTAAAACTAACACATTTATTTGTGCATAATCTTTTTTGGGTAAAACAAAAGCTGATGCCCAAATAAATGAGTTAGTCTTTAAGGTGCCACAAGGATTCTTGTTTCTGCAGAAACAGACTAACCTGGTTACCCCTCTGATGAAGTGTCATATTTTTAAAATAAATTTAAAGGATAGAGGTGGGGACCATGGGAACACAAATAGAACAGAAAGAGGAGTAATAATCACAGTTAACTGTCTAGCAATGATTATCAGGCATCACAGCACACAACAAATAGCAGCAGCATGAAACACCAAGTAGCTATTTATGTGTAATAAATTACATGCTTCCACCATACTGCATTTTCAGGATGTATTGGTCTAATAAACAGGAATTAGCAGCTCAGCATTGCATTGACAGCCATAAATAAAATGACAATGACAATACAAAGCCCAAGGGATATCGTATATATTATGAAATAAATCTGCATCACAATATAAGTTCTATATACTGATGACTCATTAGCCTGCCAAATTGGAACACCACAGATGTTGTTATAAGAGGACGATTCGAAATAGAAGGTGTCAACAAATCTGATAAGTATCAGAGGGGTAGACATGAATTACCTTAAAATGATCTCTGCCTTACAATGCACCTAGATAATTCTTTTGAGTTCAAACTCTGGGTAAAGAGAAATATTGAGCGCTAAAGGATTTATCAGTGTAGAAATTGTTAACATATCATGGGATAAAACTGTCGTGCTAGCTAAACAACTGAATTGGTTGGCTGGAAGAGAACTGTAATCATTAGTTAGCATAAACATAAAAGCAAACCGATTGTTTTAAACCACCTGAAAACTAGTGTCCAGTATGCTCCTGTGAATACACCATGAAACCAAACCAAAATTTCCTTCAGAAAAGGACCAGTCAGCTGTCCCCGTTAATTGCAGCTTACAAATATTTTAATTTGGAAAATGTGCTTTTTCAATGTGAGAAGGAAGCTCTGATCTGCAGGGCTTAGTTTAATATTTTATGATCACGATCTGCAGGGTGTGCAGTGGAATTCTGATGGCTTGCATTGCCCTACGTTCCCTGAATCCTCAATATTGTTCATAGATGCTTCATGAAAAAAGAGGAAAGTAAGAAAAAAAGCAGGACAACGTTTACTAGAGCTCTCCTTGCTTCACCTAATGCATTCATTATACAGGGTCTGGAAATGCATTTCTACTTGGACTGTTAAGAAAAAACAATACCAGGTATTTACATACAGATAATATTTTAGAGAAAACTATTATGCTGATTTCCCTTGTGTGAAGCCCCCTTTTTTTTTTTTTTTTTTTTTTTTTTTTTTTTTTTTACAACGGCTAAAATGGAAGCGGGAGAGCAGGATCCCTGCTTAATCTGTACCTCCAGGTCATCAGCACTAGTTCAATGAATTAACACTACAATGACATTAAAAGATAGCATGATCAATGAAAATCCATAACGAGAGGAAAACAGTTTCTTGAGCAAGGACGCCCAATTAATTTGTTTTTTTCCTGCAGTAAGACTTTCCACTCAGGACCCTAAACAAACATTAAAGAAAAAACAAAAGCAGTGTCTGGAACTAAACTGAAGAATTATGGCATCCACAGGGTGTGTCTACACTGAAAAGTTATTTTGAAATAAGAGCTGCTATTACAAAAAACCTTTGTGAGCATCTACACAGCAAAACCATTATTTCAAAATAATTTCGAAATAGCAGATGACTTATTTTGAATTCTGTAAACCCCTCTCTACGAGGAATAGCACCAGCTCTCAAAATAGGTATTTTCGAACAGGGGTTGTATAGACAGGGAAGAGGGGCTATTTTGAAATCAGATATTGTGTTTCTAATGGTGCTCATCCAAAATAGGCTCCATTGTGTGTAGATGCTCAATTTTGAGGTAGCTAAACGCTATTTCAATATGCATTGTGTATGTAGACTGACTATTTTGAAATAAGCTATTCCAGAAAACCTCTTCTGGAATAGCTTATTCTGGGGTGAGCAAACTTTTTATGTTGGGCCCCACTTTTCATCTCTGCAGTTGGCGAGGCCCCCCAGCCTGTCTAATGGAATCCAAACCAAAGGAAATTTATGTTATGTTCTTACGGAAAAAAAAACCCAAAACCCACTTTCAGCACGTGTCAGAAAATAAGTGTGCAGAACACAAAAACTTTATGACTCTGTATATAAATATGAATACACAGACATAAAACCAGTAACATATTTCAACATTTTTAATTAGATGGAATAGCCTGAGATGCAGCAGCTGATCATGTTGCTCTCCCCGCCCCCTTATGAAATCTCTCTCTCTCTCACACACACACACACACACAGGAGGCCTGGCCCCATTTTGCACACCCCTGACTTATTTCAAAATCATGCTGCTGTGTTGACATAGACAGAGAAAACAGCAGGCATCTGTCCTTCCTACGCACTGCATAGGGGCTATCAGTGTCCACTGAATACAAAGAAACTCCAGGACCACACAAATGATTAGCATAGGACCAACCTCTGCTACTTCGAAGAAATGAAATAGGAAGGAACACTGTTCTGTAACACCAGAAACTCAGATGGATATATATTATTCTGTTCTGAGACAGGGTTAGACCCACTCATGTTTCTGTTTTAACATCTTTGATAACACAGGATTGAGAACTCCCACTCCTTACAAATAAAAGGGATATCCTTTCATGAAGTCAGTCAGAAGGAAATGGAGGAGGAGGACTGTGTTCATTCGCTGGGAGCGAGGTACCATAACCTCGGTCTCTTAATGAAGTTTTACTCTGTGAAAGGAACCATTTTTACAGACTGTGGAATGGAACAGATGGTATCACAAGTTATCTGGTTAAGTTGGGGAATTTAAGCAGAGCAGCAAGCTATACGGCAGACCTTCTTGATGTGCAATTATAACTGCAAACCTGTGGAGTTCTTTTTCAGGCACAGCTAAGGAATTTTGAATAGGGAATCTATTGTTACAAGGAAAATGAGGTGAATGTGACCATCTTGCCCTACAGCACTTAGGAAGAGATGTCACAGGAAGGCCAGTTTCTTCCAAGTGGGGTATAAGTCCACCTAAATCAGCAGCACACTAGATTACAGACTGGTTTGGACATCATGTTATCCATACACAAATGTTAAAGGCAAACAGAAGAGAAATACTTTAAAAGTATTGTTGTTAAATGGGAAATCACTCCTCTCTCTGCAGGAGTGATGACACCTAAGCTTATTAAAACTGAAAAGAGTTTGTAAGGAAGAATATATTTTCATTTTTAATTTATTTTTCTCAACTTTTTTTTTTTTTTGTTACGTGCGTTTGTCATTTGCATTTCTGCATAGTCAATTTCATTGTTTCCCAGGCCTTGTCAGTTGATTTCTTCCTTGGCAAACATAGACAGAAAACACATGCAAAAATTAAATGGAATTTAAAAAGTAAATAAAACACAATAGCTGCTATTTAATGCAAGCTCTATCAGACACCAGATTTTTGTTAATAGTCAATAACAATTTTCATTAACTATCAAGAGAATGATGAGTTTTCAGCTGCAGATCGCTTTAAATACAAATCACACACCTAAGATTCCCAAGTTGTAGGATGGACAATACATACTCAGTTTTAAGTGCCATTCTTTTTTTGTATACATCTGAATTTTTAAAAAAAATCTACTTCAGTTGCTTGTACAAACTTTTAAAAATATGTATAAAACTGAGAATTTTTAAAAACGCCACATGCCCATCGCCATGAAATAATGTCAGTCAACACAATAACAAGTTCCTTTCTGTGATTAAACCATCTCTCTCACCAGCTCTCTTGGCAGAGCACAGGAAAACAGAGTAGTCCTGCAACATCACTGATTGTCAAAAAACCTAGGCGCTGATGGAACAAGGGGAGAGAGGATGTTGTCAGAGTCGGGGATCCCCCGCTCCCCAGAAAATATTGGCATCAGTTCATTCCCTTTTGGAACGACTGTATCTTAGGGCATCAACATCTGCAACAACTGAAACAGAGCTGAGAGAGAGAGAGAGAGGTGGTATCTATCTCAGACAGCCAGGTCTCCAGACATTTACTATATTTAGGGCTTTAGGGCTAGTAACACACCAATTACAAAACTGGCTCTTAGAAACCGCGACAAACTCAAAGACACTGAAGTTCTCCCATAAGCCGTTCCACACAATGACAATCAACTTCTAAAATGCCAGGGAGTCAAATTTATATTTTTCAGGTACGTGCTTACTTCCAAAGAAGCAGCATTTGAAACAGAGGAAAGGTGCACCAGTGCAAGCCCTGCAGAAGGGGCTTATACCAGTGTAGCTACATTAATGCAACACCCACAAAGTAATCAAGACCTATAAAGCAAAAGTTTGACGTTAGCTGCCCAAGGAATCTTAGACTTCATAAAGAGAGGACCTGCAATTTCTTGCAAAGACCTGGTTTAAAATTCCCCATATTTAGTCACACCACAGAATTCTGTTTGAGAAATTAACAGAAATTATTTGTGAAGCAGCTTCATTCCATACAAAAGCTTTGTCTCTACTTGTGGTTAAAAGAGCTGTTCCAGGAAGACACCGCCAGCAGCAACAGAACCCAAATTAACCATCATTGCTCTGCTGTGCCATCGCCTACCCTTGGCACCCAAGGAACACAACCCTTCCATGCTGACTAAAGATGCATTTGGGATGGAAACATGGCCTGGAGAGTATCAAAAACATTCAGAGTGATTGCATGCAAGTCACAGGCAGGAATGTGTAGCCTGGTAGTTAACAGACCTTAAAGTAAGGGTTAACGTAACATCTCCTAACACTGTCTTCAAACAGAAATCAAACACGCAAGGTTTTTCTTAAAAAGGCAACCCTGCCATTCTACAAAACTTGTGCT
Organism: Carettochelys insculpta; assembly: GCF_033958435.1. Classification (NCBI taxonomy): domain Eukaryota; kingdom Metazoa; phylum Chordata; order Testudines; family Carettochelyidae; genus Carettochelys; species Carettochelys insculpta. The sequence continues at coordinate 43,830,542 of NC_134147.1, read as the reverse complement.
GCGGTTTGCTACAGAAGTCAGCGCCTCTTCAAGCAAGAGGCAACTGGAGGGGCAGAGAAAGAGAGACTTGCTGGCACACAGGGTTAATCCCTGCAGGTAGTACACATTCAGTGAAATCATGCAACATTTTCCAGTCTGCAGATTTTGAATCCCGTTGAACATCTTTCTCAGACGGATTGCAAGCAGCCTCCTTTCAGCCCCTCCATTCTGGAAGGCTGTTTCTGCAGGCACTGGGCAGTTAACGAACAACTGCTGGTGCTCTCGAGTGGAGCCTTCGGGGGGTGGGGAAGCTGCACAATAGAGCATGACACAAAAGGCCATCCTTTTCATCCTTTCTGCTTCTCCATTTTCTCCATCTGAGCCCCAGCTTTATTCAAACAACACTTTTGAAAAAATATAAGCAAATGGGAGAGGGGGGAGAGGGGAGCCCCGAACCTCTCATTAAGCAAAACTAGCCAAATGTAGAGAACGGGGGGGAGGTTTAAAATCATCTCCCATCCTCCCCCTACTTCCAAGTAAACCCCTTTAAAACAGCTCCTCCCCCGCCCCCACCAAAATGCAAGCCACAGAGGGTGGATATATTTTTCCTTTCCTACAGTAAGAGCTGCAAAGGGACTGACACCGAAAGGAGGACCCCAGCAAGAGCTAGCACAGTGTAGATAATCACATGAAAAACATGGCTGGCTGGTGCATCGACAGATACAAATGAGAAATACCAGACTGAGCTTTATTTAGAGCACAGCAAAATTAAAAGGGTGGGGGGAAGGGAGAACTGCCCATGTATCATGGCTGCAGTTTTAAAACCATTACCACCGTCAGCTGGAAGAGAAGAGCAAAAATATCTGTGTGCTTTCAAGGTAGCTCCTCCTGGCATCCTTGCACAGATCTCATTCATTCATTCACTCATTCATTCATCCATCCATCCACCCACCCATCACTATGACCAGGAAAGACAAAACACAGGAAAAGAACTAAAATAGTTTACCTGATTCAGTGCAACTTCATGGGAGCAAGAGGTAGAGAATCCGGAGGAAATGTAAAAAGGGGAAATAAAAAAAAAATCTACTTGGATCTCTTTTGCAGTCCACAGTCTCATCTACATGCATCTGAGCCTGCACTTAACCAGCAGCTGCTTCCTTTATCAACCCCACAAGCACAGCAAATTAGCTGTCCTGCCCAGTTAGACAGTTCAGTCAATGTGAGCTATTCACACTCCAGCTCTTCTGTGAGGCAAGCTTCTCCTGTCCCTCTGTCCCGCTGGCAAGCACCCGCCCACCTCCACATGGCATTTGGATAAACAAGGCTTTCACATCACCCACTGAGAAAAATCACATGATCCTGACAATCAACAGTCTGGGGGATACATATATATATTCAAACCCTGAAGGCGTTACCCAGAGTGAGAGACAGAAATCAGGACAGGGAGAAAAAGCATAAGGAAAGAAACAGGTTTTGCCTAAAGGAAAACTCCCGAGTCACAAAAGAAATGCAAACGTTTGGGGAATCGTAACCTCTTCCACACCTTCAGTTTAGCGGGGAATTTTCTCTGAAATAAACAGAAAACTGCAATTTTTAGTGGACAATGAATGGGACGCTGGCCACAGATGAACCAATGGAGGTGATCCAACATACTGTAGTGAGAAATATTTATCAGCCACAAGCACATCCTTTGTGTAACTGCAGCTCCACACAGAACACAATAGATTTTTCCTTGACTGTTTGCAAGAAATATGAAATTATTTGACTTCGGGTTAAGAAATAAAGCTCCTGATTTTACTTCTTAGTTAAATAAAGGCAAATAAATATATGGGGGGGAGAAAGCTCACACTGAAAATATCTACCCCTCAGCCCCCGACTTCACACCTGACTACCTCTTCCCCCTGCTTGAATTGCTGCCTCTGTTCCACCCTCTCTACACCCTTCCCAAAATAGTCGTCCCCCCCACCCAAAGAGCAAGGTGAGGGGTGGTTGCCCTATGGACAGGACCACTCTGAAGAGCCCTGTGACAACCAGCTAGGGAGACACTTCGCAGCAAAGGTCGTGTTTTTCATAAATGCAAGGAAACACAAAGAAAAAAAATTCACTCCACAAAAGTGGTTCCCTGTGGCTCTTTTCCCCTAGTGCTGGGCCCAGCTTCCCTCCCCAGGGTTATAACCTGTCATGTGTGATTGCAGCGCTGCTCAGGTTTGGCCTGGCCTTGACAGGGAACAGTGCGGCCACCTTCAAGAGCTGGACATATGCAGGAGCCCTGCCATCTTGGGTGGCCCTCACCCCTGTTCCTCCTCTGCTGCTCCCCACCACCTGCCTGCCCCTCAAGGTTCTGCCTCCTAGTCAGGGTGGAAGCTAGAGCTGGGTCATGGCTACAGCCCCCCAGGGACTCTGCATGGCTGTGGGCAGCCCCAGGTGCCCAGAAGCAGCCTCCAGTGCATGTCCCTACCTGCAGAGGAGAGGCCACACAGGGCAAGCGGATGTTCCATTACTCCCCACAGCAGCTGGGCTCCCTGGGCGGCTCTTACTTTTACCAATTTCTAGCCCAGCTGGGGGCAGACCTTCCAGGGGGCAAAGGAGGAGCAGGAGGAGAGACACCAAGGGAACCTCAGGGCCACCTCACCCTCTTCCCACTGAGAAGATTCTGGCACTGATCCTGGAGTCTTGGGGAGGTGCAGGGCGGCACTGCAGGGCAAGGCCATTCGACAGGCAGGGGAAAGGTGAGCTGCTGCCCTGAGCCTGGGGCTCCCAGCTGCTGCTGCAGCCATGGAAGTGGCTGGAGTTCCAGGCCCTTTAAACCACTGCCAGCACACTGGGTGGCACAGAGAAGATGTCTGAGGGAGGGCAGCCCTCCCCTGCATTCTGCCCAAGGCCATGGCACTCCCGGGGAGCCTGGAACTGCACCCCCCCCCACCTTTCTCAGGGGCCCAATGCTTCCATCCTTAGCCCTGCTGCACAGTAACTGGGACAAATGCCGCCAGGACTGGGACTTAAACACTGCATTTTGGGACTGTCCTGCTCAATATGAGCCAGGCGATCAGTCACCCTAACAGAGGGGCAGTCCGTGCTGTGGCCTGGTGCCCCAGGCTGCAGAGAAGGCCCAATCCCACAGTACAGAAGCCACTCTTCTGGCGCAGCCTCACTCTGCAGTCCCTCATGAATGAGTAAAAATGCAACCCACATGAAGTTCACCAAAAAGAAAGCAAACATGAATAAGAAACCAAAGACTGTCCTGTCCCGGTGTGCTGCTTGTCAGCCATTATGGTTGCTCTGCCACAGATCCCCATGGCAGAAAGAGTCCACCACTATGATCATCCTTCGAGCTTGTCTCCCACACAACTACTCAGGCCAGAGAACTGTCCCCGAACAACTTCTAGAGCGCATCCTTTGGGAAACCACCCACCCTTGATTTAAAAATAGTCAATGATGGAGAATCCACAATGAAACTTGGTGTCGTTACAATATTAGCTACTCTCACAATTAAACAATTACACCTCACTTCTGGTCTGAAATTGTCTACCTTCAATTTCCAGCTACCGGAGAGGGTAAAACCTCTCTCAGATAGACTGAAGAGTGCATTATTAATTTGAGACTCTAATTAAGCCCCACTTTCGCCTTGTCTTTAAGACTAAAAGTGTTCAATGGCTCACTATAAGTAGGGGTCAGCAACCAAAATAGCAGGAAGAGCCATTTTTTAAAATTCAGTAAAAAAACCCACAATAATTCCAGAGCTGCAACGCATGCAAATACGAGATGGTCCTTAACACATAAGGTCAAACCATACTTTTTATAACCCCTATTTTAAGAGCAAGGCACACACAATGATGTGTAATTTGATGTGTGTTTACTGCAGGATGTTCACCATTCATTGAAAATAATCGGGAGGATTTTTTTTTTTTAAACTCTGCAATTATAGGAGTCAGGAGCCACAAAGAAGTCCTTGAAGAGCCACATGCAACTCCAGAGCCACAGGTTGCAGACCCCTGAATATGAGGCATGTTTCCTAACTTCCTGATCATTCTCATGCGCTTCTCTAAACGTTCTCCAATTTTTAAACATCCTTCTTGTATTGTTCACTAAAACTGGCTCATTGCATTTCAGCAGTGGTCAGACCAGTGCCAAATACAAAGGTAAAATATCCTCTTTTTACCTACCCGAGAGCCCCCTGTTCACACATCCAAGTACTGTGTTACCTTTTTGGCCTTAGCATTGCCCTGTACATAGTCGCGTCTACACTAGCCCCCTCCTTTCGGAAGGGGCATCATAACGAGGGGTTTTGGCAGATGCTAATGAGGAGCTGCCATGAATCTGTAGTGCCTCACTAGCATAATGGCAGCCATGCATGATTTGAAGTGTTGCTTTCGAAATGCATGCTGCCCGTGTAGATGGGAGCCTTTCAAAAGGACCCCCGATTTCAAAAGCCCCTTCTTCCCATTTGGGAAGACTAAATATGGAGTTGAGCCTTCTGCTGAGCAGAAGCCAAACCCTGAAATTAAAACCCCATAAAGGTAATCCGTGCGTACCTTCCATCATCTCTTTATGATCTTTGCCCCTTTTTGCTGATATAAGTACCTTTTCCCTGATGAATTGAATAAGCTCAGAATTTCCTTACAGATTCTCAGTGCCAAGACACACAATGCAGTCTAACAATGTCCACACAAGTACCTCTTTAAAAGATTCATCTGGATTTAGTCTTGATATTGAGCCAATTCCTGGCTCCTCTGGCAACTCTCAGGACAGGACCAGATACACAACCAGAAAGAAAATAATTTTCCCCTATCCAATTTGCCAGATTTTAACTCCTTTCACTAATATTCTATTGAAAGGTAACTAAAGGAATTCTTTGCATCCCAGTTAAAATATATTTATTACAAATACCTTGAGGAAGGACAAACTGATTTTAATTTTTTTTTCCACGTGGTCACTTGCTGCTGGGAACACATTACGATATTTCAGAAATCCTCACTGAGGCATTTCTCAACAGGAATTGTTACAAGTCCTACAGCGTGAAACCCCTGAAGTGTGCTCATAGACTACACCGGTACAAAACAACACTTGTGCCTCTGCATTCACAGTATCTTTCTGCCCCAGTACTAACATTCACCACACATTCCTGGACTTGGCCAAGATTTGCATGAAAAGCAACAAAGGAGGAAAAAATGTAAAAATTACCATGAAACATCTCTGGAAATGCGAGTTAAGGAAGGAGCAGTTGGCACCCCACATCCACAAGGAGCTGTGTCAACGAAGCAAGAAATAAACCCTCACCCATTGAAGTGGAAGGGAGGACTCCAAACTACTCTCAGACCCTTAAAACTGGACATGATGCTCACTTTGTTTTGGCAGGAAATTAGCATGTATCTACAATTCTAAAAAACTGCAGCTCATGAGCTCACTGGATGACTATTCTTTAGCATGTCCATTCTCTCAAGCACAAAAATGTACCTTTGGAAGGCAAAGTTTGTTTTTCTCAAGTGATTATTACTTGAGCTTCCTAAATTAAAAGGAAAATTCTGACTAGCAATAGTTACAGGGGTCTAGAAATTCACTGTTACATAATGCTCTAGTTTTCATAGTCAAAGAGTTTAAGGCCAATTGGAATATAAGAGTCTGACCTTTTATACAACAGGGGAGATAATTTCATCCAGTTACTACTGTACTGAACATGAACAAATATTTCAAATATTAATCAAATATCAACTTTAAAAACAAATCTACTGGACATTTGTCTTCAGTATATGCATGCAAATAGGTCAATATAAATTAATTAGAGCCAAATAGGAAAACCAGGAAATTTGAAGTTTTCACATCACTTTATGATTTTATACAATATAATCTGAAAATACACATTTTTAAAAAAAAGACGGTTTTCCTTAAGGAGGGGCCTAAAACAAAAGTGCTTTTGAATTATACATTTTGACATTATGAACTCAGCAAATTAAAAGCTTGTGCCTGCGGAAATGAATTGTTGCAGAAACATTTCCAAAGTAGGACTTTATTGGGTGAAAATTCATTTTGCAAAAATCTAAGGTTGAAATTTACCCAAATGAATCAGAAGATTTTAGGTTTTTTAATTTTTAACATTTTGTACAAAAATCATGTTTTACATTTCTTTCCCATATCAGCACAGAATTTGCCTTCCTGGATCACAGCATTGACCTACCTTCCTTGGTCTGGTGGACAATGGCCAATATATTAGCAGAACGCAAGCCTCATCACCACTCAACCACACACATTAATTGTGTCTGCATATACCTGACAGGCTGTGAAATACTGTACATATATAGGCAAAAATTCCTTCCCCGCTCTCTTAGGTTATCTTAAACCCTGAAGCATAAATATCATTTTGATTGGCACGGCACACTATTAAAATGGATAGAATTTAGATTTCACATTGTAGGTATACAACTAATCAATAGTCCTAAAACTATCTGGGCCTTTCAAGTGTCAGTATTAACGACTGAGGTCCATACTCCATCAGATTGCAATTAAGTTACCCCAAATACACCACCAGCTTTGCTCTAGATACACAGGGCTACAATTGCAGAGGTGTCCTTGTTCTCATATGGTCAGAGAGGGTGAAAAACAGGAGAGGGCTCATACGTTTCTCTGTATTACATTGTTTATCAGGAAGGCGTAACTCTGCCAAAAACTATTGGTCTTAGAACATGAAAACCATTAAAAAGTGATTAAAAGGAAGCCCAATTTCATTTGCATCAGCGATGCACAGACAATAGTGGTAATGCTCCATTCACATTACAGTAAACTGAGGCACAGAGAAGAAACCCGTGTCTTTGAAGGTATGTTAGTCAGTGACGTGTGGTGAGGTTAACAGCTGTCCAGAAGTTAATGTATTGGGGAAGCATGGCATACAAACTGAGATGATTGACGCATAAACTGATATGACTCAAATCTAAGGGGAAAAACTGGCCTGGTTCCATTGAGATTAATGGAGACATGTGGGCTCATCAGTTGTGGAGCTGGCCTTATCATACAATGTGTACTTTTATGCCAGCTTGGGGTGAAACCCTGCACTGAGATGTCATGTGAGCCTTCCAACAGGAATCCCATATGCATGTCTTAGGGCAGAATTTACACCTCGTACTTACGTATTTTTCGTCAACAACAAATAAAGTCTCTAAGACCTGGTACTTACCATAGACCTCCACGTGCATACTCCAAGCATGTTACAGGGCAACACCCTCAGCGGGTGTAAATCAGGGGCTACACTGATTCACAGCAACTGAGGAGCAGGGTCTAACTGCTGTATTTGCTGTCTTACCAAAGAGCATTACTTTCAATCAAAATTAGGCAAACTGTAGGGACAAAGACACAGGCTGAGAAAAGAGAATGAGTGGTATATTTCTTGCAGTAAAGTGCTACTTTAAAAAGTAAAAAAAAAAAAGAAGTCCGTGTGACTTGACATTTTCTTTTCAGAAAGACATGAATTGACAAACACACAAGAAACCCAAAGCTGGCTCTCTTCCTGCAGGCCCAGCTGTTCATTGTATTTCAGAAAAATAAAGTGTGAACACTATAAAAATTTAAAAAGCTAATGAATAATGATGTGTAATGTTTCCTTAGAAATAAGCATGGTGTTTAACTGGGGAGAGGGGCTCGATCCCTCCTGACAACAAAATAACAATAAAATATTCAGAGCATTTTAGCTCATATACTTTTAACCTTCAGGTTTAATCTGTTAACCCATTCTCAGATTTGCAGCTCCACAATCACAGAGTCCTCTCACTCAAGTAAGGGCAGCCATGAAGCTGTACCTAAAACTACAGAAGCACACATAAACCTATGGTCTTGCAGTTCAACGTAGGAATGTGAGCACCCATGAAGAATGGTGGTAAACCTGTAGTGCTAACCCTGCTAACTTTACACTGTAGTGCTGCTGAAAATGAAGGACATCTGGCAGTAAATTACAGATCCATGACAGGCTCAATTAATAGCAATAAAACAACAGCTGATCCTACTCACCAAATTTCAATAAATTCTGTCATTGGCCTTCAGACATAGGGGATTGCAAGAGACAAGCAGAATATCTCACCCCTGAAGGGTGGTTATCATTGCCTTTTCTATAAGTACGGAAAACACAGAAGCTTTATGAGTGACAAGACCTTTGTGGAAGGGAAAGTCTGACTGGTTTCATTAATTATGGGTGGGATTCTGTTTAGTGGGGTATTTTAGTTAATCTGGGAAGGGACCACACCACTTCACTGGACATATGTTAGAATAGCTCATTTGCTGTGACCACTTCTTTTTGTGCATGCCAGTATCATCATCATGTTTCTCTGTGTTCCTCCTGTCACTTAGGTGTCTCCAGCTGTTGTTTATCATTCTACACTCGGAACTGTTTCTTTGTTGGAGGTGGATGGCGCCTAGCACAAGGGGACCTTGGTCTGTAGCTGTTACTAGAGGGGCAGGCAACAAGAGGACAATGGGCAAGACACAGTTTGCTAGGTTTAGCCCATGGTGGGCAATAGGACTCTATTTACCTGCACAACCATAGGTGTGGCCGCTTGCAGCTCCCATTAGCCCTGGTTCACTGTCTTTGGCCAATAGGATTTGTGGGAAGTGATAGCCCAGCCCATGCTGCTTCCCGCAGCTCCCATTGGCTAAGGGCAGTGAACCGTGGCCAGTGAGAGTTGCTAGCAGACATAGCTGAGGGGACACAGGTAACTATAGTATCCAGCAGCCTGCCTGGGGCAAAGCCTGGTGAAGCGGATCCAGAAAATGGGCTCTCCCCTCTGTTATTATCACATAATTTTTAGTAATTAAGTATTCTACACTTGGCTACAGTTCTTGAGGGGAAAATATGTTACTCTTTGAGTTAAAGCTATTAAGTGAAACAGAACTGAGCAGTCTGAAGCTTATAACTACAGACTGAACACCTCTTGTCCGGCACCCTCAGAACCTCAGTGGTGCCGGACGAGAGAATTCGCTGGACCACGGGAGGTCAATATTGTCTAGCATGTTACCAACACTTCCACGGCTTACTGGACTCTTACAAGACATTTAATGGTAAATTACAGCTAAATAGCAGCACAGAACACTGAAAGCCAGGACTGGTGGCTGTAAACAAACTTCATGGAACAGCAGGAAACTTGGTCACAAGATAAGTGGTCATCTGGCTAACTAAAACCATGCCAGATCACAGAAGCTGCCAAACAAGAGAGTTCTGGACTAGAGATGTTCATCCAGTACTCCTATTTCCAATCCATTTAATTGCAGACTAAATCTTAATTTCTTCTTTCATTTCTCATATGCTCCAAAAATGTTCCCAGTTCAGTTTGCTCTGCTGCATATCATGGATTAAGGAGCTCACTGGTAGAGCCCACAAATCCATGGATATCTGCTTTTTCTCCATGTTTGCAGATTGGCTGTGCACACATATTTTGTATCAGCACAGCACTCTACTCACTGTTTTAGCCAGCTTTCCTGAAATATTAAGCCAGCATAAAGAATATTTAAATCCAATGATCTCAAAGAACTTGACAAAAGAGCTTGGTAGTGTCATTTACTCAAACACAAGTGCAAAAAAGATGAAGTTATTTGTCCAGGCAGGCCAGCAGCAGAACCCAGGCATCTAGAGTTTCTGTTCAATGGCCTATCCACTCAAATACCGTGCCTCTCTGCGGAAAAATCCCCAGCATTCTCTTCAGCAATATGGGAACATTGAAAAAAAGAGATGAAGGTTCTACACAAATAAAATGTGGATTACAGAGATGTACAGAAGGTCTGATTCAACTCCAGAATGTCAATAACAAGCTTTCCATGGAGTGTAATAGGAACTGAATCAAGCCCCTGAAACCTGCTTTGCAGTCTACACATTCTCTTTTTAGATACAAACCCATGAAATAATCCTGATTTAACTATACATAAAAATACAAAGGTTAAGATTAAACCAAAAAAGCATAGGGTCCAATTCTCCCCTCACCTAGGCAATCACAGATCCCATTAACTATACAGGAGAATATGACTGGGCCATCTTGTGTTTGTTTAAATAAATAAACATATGAATAAATAAAAAACTTAGATGACAATCTTAACCTTAAGGGGAAAAAAAATAAAACTCCCCATTAATATATTTTTAACAGGATGATATCCTACTCTCCCACCAGTTATGCCTTCTCACAGTATCACTACCTACTCCAAAACACAAGAAGGCTGGTCAACAGCTACATGTCCAACAAGATTATATCAAACAACAGACACCCTTAGTTAACGCAGGATGAGTTGCAAGGTATGGTACAGTAAGCCAGTCATATAATAGAACAAATGTGACCTGGGTTCGAGTAGAGTCTCAAGAAAGTGCATCGGAGGAAGATTTCTAGGATTGCTTTTTTAAAACAACAGACAGGCTTTTTATACTCATTTTCAAAATCAGAGACTAACTGTACACTTGTCTCTCTTCTAGCACGGTAACAGAAACAGATGATTCACATATGGTAGCAGAGAAGGCGGCTACAGGAAACTAAAGCACGAAAGCAGTAAGTCGAATTAAGGTACACAACTGCAGCTACGTTAGTTGCACAGCTGACGTCGACGCACCTTAATTTGGGGTTCTGTGCCATCTCCACTCTTAATGAGGGGCAGGAATAGTGGTACCGACATGGGTGCTTTGTGAGTTAGATTTAGTGCGTCCCTACCAGAGAAACTGAGGCACAGAACGAGGAGGCAAGTATCCAGGAGCAGGCTCCAGATCTCCTGAGTCCCAATCCAGTGATCTACTCACTGTTTTACCCTGCTCAGTGAGGGGTGTCTTGCTCCCTTATGCTGTTTTGAAAAATCCCAGCCTGGGCAAACTGCACTCCACCATTTTGAAACATGGAGTGACATGGGAAATCTCTGTGAGAACTTCCGCAATTTGCAATACTTTGATCATATTAGCATACACAGCAGAAATAAAAATAAGTCTGCCTTCTCCTGAGCACTGCTTAAAATGAATGGAGTAACTTGTTTGTATTTTTTCACTATATGAATTAAAAAAATCAGCAAGAGTAAATAGCACAAAACCTCTCCACAGAGGAGCATCTCTGCTCATATCGAGAAAGCTAACTAAAACAAGTAATAGAAATTGATTTCCCATGTAGATAACCAGTTTTATCTGTGGCAGTAGAGCTACTGTACGTGAACTTTTATGTAGAGCGATCACTTCAGGTTTTCCTTAAAGAAGTAAGGAGGAAGTGAAATAGTTTCCAGAGAATCCAACATTGTCCCAAAAATCTAATGAAGAAATCACCTTCCAATTGGCCAAATACAGCCAGGGGCTTAAAGGGAGTGTGATGTATAATAATTAATCAGTCAGTGAAACGTTACAGGTTGTTTGACAGAAACATCATAACTTACTAAAGGCAAAGGAAACAACATGGGAAAGGCACCAACAAAACCCACAGAGCGTCCACACTAAAAATGTGTTCTATGTCAACAGAACTCAGCACTTTTGACAACAGCCTTCTGCCTTTCTCCCACGAGGCAGAACGCCTTTCTCAACAGAACCCATTGACAAAAAAGCCGCGTGGATGCTCTGGGGATCCCTCTGTTGACAGACGGGGCTTCCATGTCACTGGGCAGCCCTGTCTGCTGCGTTTTCAGTTGGCTGTTCCTGTCAATACAGCGAATTGACAGAGTGTTCCAGCTTTCGTGTGTGGCCACAATCTGTTGACAGAAGCTTTGTTGGAAGCTATCCTCTGACAGTAACTTCTGTCGACAGATCGCTGAAGAGTACATGTAACCTTCATCACATGACGTATCTTGCAGAGGTTTTACTATATATGCCATGAATACAAGACATCGAAAATGGTAGCTTTTGTTACAGCAGCTAAATAAAGCTAAAGAATATGCTACTCTCTAGGATTCCTACTTCTGTCATGATTCTTGTATTGACTGCCCCTTACATTACTGAATAGCCATGATTGAAGCAATAATGAAGAAGAGAATTTATGTTTGGCAATCGTTCCGGTATTGTTGTGAATTGTTGAGTTAACCTGTTGGTTGCATCCACTGCATGCAGAAAAATCCTATGTCACTGCAACCAGAAAATTAAAATAAAATAACTTCTTGTTCTGTCATATCGCATTAGAGAATGAATTACTGCACAATACAGTTCCCTAGAATGGCAGAGGAAAATTTTGACTGGGGCATCTAAGAATGAGGGTATTCAGTCCACACATGCAAAATCCTGCTGAATCCTGGGGTGTGTGTTGTAGGTGAAGAGCTCTCACTAAACGGTGAAAACTAGCCTGCTGCACAGCCTTCGTTATACAGCTTTGAAACTCACGGATGAGTGTTCACCTCAACAAGCTGCAAATTAGTTGGCTCATTTTTCTGACTGTTTCCACTCACTTCATATTTGCCTTGCTAAAAGGCTTTATGCAGATGTCAGTAAGCAATGCAGCCATGCACAGAAGAGGAAACAGCTTCCAGGTCTCCAGCTTGTTTTTTGGCTCCTCAATTAGGAAGTGTGTTAAAATACACAGGACAAAGGCAGATTGTGGTCAGACAGCACATATTTCAAAACACTGTGACCACAGGAACACATGCACCTTTACGAACGGTTAAAGGCATTTTTAGCTTCTTAGTCACCGAATAAAACACTCTCAGGTAGATCCTTAACTGACATAAATCAGCATAACTCAACTGACTTCAATTCACATCAGCTGAAGATTTTTATTTCCTTTTCCTCATATGTGAAAAAAGTGAGATAAGAAAGGGAGAAATTTTTGAGACAAACAAACCAAAAAAAAAAAAAAGATGCAGTATGCGTGTGGTACTGCCTGTCTGCCCCAAACAAACTGTGATTCATAAAAGTCTCTATTTCCACTGGTATTTCAGAATAAGACTGTGTGAGCATTCTAGACAACTTAAATGACATTATGGTGAACAGAATGGAAAGGATAAAGTACCTTATAAATATCTCACCACAGAAGTCTGAGAAACAGAGAGATGGATCTCAAAATTGAGTATCTATCTTATTACCTTTCTGAATTTCATTCTGAGATTACATGGGCACTACTGAATGAATATAACATACCTCCTCATTTCGTAAAAATTGTCAGGCAATCAAAAAAGCTTAATTTCATTTTCATTGTAAATGTGATTGCAAAATTTAGTGCTTTAAAAGAGAAGACTGTCAAAAGCTTTTTAAAACTATCCTATCATTTTAACATGATCAAAGCACCTTTTAGAAGATGAACTCATCCACCTATAATAACCAAGTGACATAATAATAAAAAACACTCAAAGATTTTGAATGGCAGTAAAGGGGAACACACTGAAAAGTGTATCTCAGAATAATGAAGCTCTCAGTTGGCTGGACCTGCCATATAACAATACAGTAGACCCTCAATTTACATGAGGATTATGTTCCCATGCACCCTTGCGTAACCCAAATTTTGCATAAGTCAGGGGCAGCTTTTTTCCCCAGTGGAACACACATGCTGTAGCCGGGGAAGCAGCAGGAGCACCTGGAGTTCCTTACTGAATGGTAAATCCTGGGGTTGGGGTGGGGGCTGGGCACAGTTGGGGAGGATTAAACCTGGTGGTGGGTTGGGGCCCTAGGAGTAGGGGCACAGGGGTTAAACTTGGGGTGGGTTAGGGCTACAAGGGGACTGCAGTGGGGGGAGTGGTTTGGACTGGAGCCATGCGCAGGGGGGTTGAACTGCAGGGTTGGGGGGGTACACCGAACTGGAGCTACGTGCAGAGGGTTTGAACCAGGGTCAGGAGCGCCCACAGCTGCCATTTCCCCGAGGCTCCGGTCAGAGAGCGCTTGTGGCTGCCACCTCCCCAGGGCTTGGTGCAGCCAGGAGGAGCCACCCCCCTGGTGAGGGGGTGAGCCGGAGCCACGTGCAGGTGGTGAGCAGGACAGGGGTGGGATTTTGAGTTGCGCTTAACTCATGTTAATGCGAGTTGGCACAACTCAAAATCAAGCATTTCGAGGGTTTACTGTACCATTCAAAGCACCTCCATAACCAAAAAATAGGCAGAGTATTCTGATGCTCTAACATTATTTCAGGATGTATGGCTTTGGAGGTGGTAGTTCTGAGATTCACAGGAACTCAATTGCTGTGGTCCACCAGTTTCAAGGCAATAGATATCCAGTTACACACAACATTCTCAGGCTGTGGTAGCATACATATGACTACTTATTTTATTATACTTACTCTGCATGAACAAGAACTAAAAGAACAGATTGAGAAGGGCTTTTCTTCCATGACCAGTTACTGCTTTCACAGTCACGAATTCTCTAATTCTGAGCTAAGAATTCTCTGGGTGAATAATCCAAAAACCTGAATGCTTCCCTGTTGCAGAATTTGCTACACATTGTCATTAGAAAAACTGTTCATTATGTGTCTTTGAAGCATAACAAATATGTTCTAAAATGTATTTAAAATCATGATTTGAAACTGAAAACCCATTGAAAAGCAATGAATATTTTCCCATAACTCCAAATGAAACTGTACAGCTGTGCCAGCCGGCACATGAACCAAACATTTACACTCAGTTTCTACCTTTATCTGAAAATGTGCTCAGGGAACTACAACTCCCAAAGTGCTTTGCAGAATATTTAACTAGCATGGGTGAGAAAGTAGATAAATACAAAAATACTCTGAGTCTCCAACAGAATATAAAGGAAACAAAGAAATCATCATGTACACAAGGCTAGGCAAACAAAACAGTAGTAGGATCTCATTTTCCTAAACATTTAGTTAGATTTCTATGGCTGCTTTTTGGTTTTATTTTAGCTTTTCTCTCATACATTCACAAGCAATTAAGTTCAGATCTTGGTGGCTCTTGATATTTTCCAGCAACAACAGAACAATTTCTGTGGTTTGAATTTACACTGATACAGAAAGTTCCTTTAACTGCTATAATTCCCTCTCCCTACAAAGCAGCACATTAATGAGACTATGCGATCGCAAATATTAAATGGAAACCTCATAAGCTATCACCTGGGCAGACGCCAGGAAATATAACATTAGTGTTAATCGTCTGTCATTAATTCAAGTGGTGGGACTTGGGGCTTCAAAGCAATGTTCCCACTGATCTTCATTCATGGGCAGAATAAATTTTGTTGTATGAACTGAGACGTGCAAATGTGCACAATCGGTAGAAACAAAAAAAACTTGCTGTAGGTCCTCGGCTAATCAGCTGGGCAGTATCTGAATCTCCCAGCTCACAGGGAAAACTAGTACAGTGGCACGATAAATTTCCTGGCTTTTCTCCATTGGTGTCAAGACCACATGATAGAGTTTTTATTTTGAAATGTGTTCTGTGTGTAAATTCAGTGAAAACTATGACTTAAACCTAAGCTTTCATAGAGAATGCAGTCCCTTCTTTGTAATTGTCACATCAATCCATAATTCGTAACACAGTGCTCCGCAAAATGGTGCTATACTAAAATGGAGATATGTACAGGGGCCAAAGACTGTCTCTATTCTCCTTCCAGCACATTTACAATTTAGAGAAGGGAGTATTCTTGCAATTTCATACAGCCCCACAAACCACAGGTGATACTGGTAGCTCTCTGCTCCAGGCAGACAATTGTGCTCATTTATGTCAGTTCTCCACCACGCTATGCTCAATCTTGTCTTTGGCACCTGTAGTGTAGATTCTGCAGCGCACTTCCTCCATGTGGAGCAAGCTCAAGGCCAGTCAAATGCAGAGTATGGCTTGTATTGCTTGGCAGCATTACTCATAGGAAGCAATATTATGCCAGCTCTCCACAGGCACACTGGTTTCTTGCTAATTTCCAGCTGCAACTGGAAAAGAGATATAAGCCCTGGCTGTGAGCCTCAATCAGGGAACAAGTGAAGCGGTTCCCACAGACATGAAACAGTTTTTCCTGGGAAGGGCAGATCTTGTTTCTTAAAGGTGATGTGATGCTGTTAAACAAGACATGCACACCTGGAGACATTAAATGCTCACATGCATAAGTTAAAATAGCTACACTGACTTACTGATTTCAGCGTACTATGAAATGGATTCATTCAGGTAAGAGGAAGGGTATGTCAACTGGTGAAAACTAAAGCATCACACAGTATTTGCAGTTAAGAGTATTGCTGATGAAAGAGGTCATGACAAACTACTGAAGGGCTCTTCTCTCTGGAATCCTCACAAACATAAAGGTGGGATTTTCAAAAGTATGTAGAATCAGGCTACGTCTGCTCCCCCTGGAGCCACTCAGACAACACCGACTGACTTCAACAAAAGCAGAATTAAGACAACACCGGGTGCATTCAAAAATTTCACCCTATGTTTCACACGCAGTGTTAAGCTGGTGCACTCAGGTAGAAACAAAAATAAATGTGCAGTTAGCATGAAGATAAAATTCTGTGCCCACCTAGTAGGTCAGAGACAGAAATCAACAAGCCTTCTACCCACTTCTGCAAAACCCATTAAGAACAAGAGAGACTCTCAGGTTCATTTGTTCAGTTTCCTTCCTGCCTCGGTGTTGCCCAAGCCTTATGAAAAGCAAGACCCTGCTCTCCATGCAAATAAAGCCCATTATGTCAGCATGGTTAAACTTAATGGTCCCATAAAGTTAGTGAGCATCTGGAATTATTGATATAGTGTCAGTTTATAGATGCTTTGGTGTCCGTGTCTCCCCAACACCCCTCAAACTGGTGTAGAATTTCAGCCACTGTTTTATTTGCTATGATTTAACACAGCGTTTCCCAAACTAATTTGGTCACAGAACACTTTTGGGCTTGGAATATATTGATGGGACACATACACGCTGGTCTGGGAGGAGGAGAAGCGGGTGGGGGGGAGTACACATTGTGCTCAAAAGTTGATTTAAGAGTTAGGTTTCTTAGATGTCTTTGAGTTTACAAAGAACAAAAAGCAAGGGAAAATGATCTGAATGAACACTTAATGTCCTCCTAATAGGAGGACAGTTAGCAACCTTATAACGGAGTATAAAAACTAAAAATTAAGTACAAACCCAAAAAAAGCATCATTATAACAGATAAAAGAGGGGTGGTTAGTGTTCTTTTGTACAAAAGTAGAAAGGACAATATTGTTCAAAAAAAAAAAAAAAAAAAAAAAGACTGTCCTTCCTTAAAGCTTAAAAACATTTGTATGAAAAATAAACAAAGCAAATTAGGTATGGAAAATATTTTTAAATTTTGTGTTATCATCAATTCCTTATTTTTCCAGAAAGCTATTGGAAAATAAAAATAAGTAACATTTGACAAATTTTTTAAATGGGAAAAGTGGTCTTACATCTCTGTTCTTGAATGAGTTGCATAATTACAACTTTACTATTATGAATGTTATACAAATATTAACATGTCTACAATCTAAATACTATTCTAATACCTTAACATGTTTGATGCACACATAATTTCATGTTTAATATTGTAGAAGGAAAAATATAATTAGTATTGACATTTTTCACAGAACGCCTATTCAGGAACCCAGTTTGGGAAATGCTGATTTAACATTTTATTAAGCTTTATTCATTGCAAAGTGAGTTTACTGGTACTCAATTTACTCTGGTTTTCATTTTTAATATAGTATTTTAAAGATCATGTTCTCATTGGTCCAACAACTTGTCTTAGTCTGATACACCAGAGAGTTCTTGTTGGCCATATATTTTAATAAATTCCTCTCTCACGTTCTGCCTTTCAATAAAAACCCTTCTTGTGGATAACCTCACTCCTAACAAGCACAGTGATGCAACACTACATTTGCTGACTTGTGCAGCCTCTCGAATAGAGCTCGACTTTATCATTTCGGACTAACATGTTGCTAAAAGATACTAGGCACCCAGACACCATGGTAATCAGAGAGGGCTAGATTATTTTAGATGGATGATAGCTGGCAGAAACTGTCAGAACTCTACTGAAGTCAATGGAACTATGCTGATGTATACCAGATGCGAATGTGGCTCTGAGTCTTTCACACTGACTCATAATTGTTACGTAATATAGTTTTAAAAGACAATAGTTTGAAGACCATGCACACTGCTAAAATCCAATGGCATATATGGAAATAAACAACACTGATAAATTCAGTTTCCGGTTCAAATGGCCTCTCACCCAAGTAGTTTTTGGCCAGAAAGTTTGACTCCCAAAACAATTTAGATTCATGAAGGAGAGCCAAACCGAATTTAATGAAAAGGGGGTGTTTGTAATCCCTGAAAATTAAAAATGAATGGCACGGTCCATTTTTAAAGTCCTCCACCTCACACAGAATTTGGATTGTTTCATAATAAAGTTCATTGGAAACTCAACACCACCTCATTTAGCTAAGAACATGAATTGGTTCTAGGTGATATCAGCAATAAAGTACAAAGCCTAGGCTTCTGTTACAAGCATCCTGGTTAAACACTCACTTGGAAAACACACGCAAAGCTTGAAAGTAGTTGGCCTAAGTCATTATAGCTCTAATTAAACAAAGGGCTAGTCTAGACTAGAAAGGAAATTCCACCCAAATTCCACGACTCCCGCTTCAAGAAGTGTATAGCTGGAGTCCACGCACCATAGGCTGAATTTTTGGTGTGGCCCCTCTTCAGGAAGTCAACAGAGAAACTCTCCCATCGACTTCCCTTACTACTTGACAGTGAGGCGTACTGTGGTCCACAGGGGCGCCCTCAAGATTTCATGTAGTGTGTTCCTAACGAGGCAGTGTTGATCTTCCCCTAGTGCAGACACACGCAAAGTGGCTTGAGTAATACATTTGTTTATAGATGGTTACATAGGGTATATCTACACAGTGGCCTTATTTCAAAATAAACAATTCCGCAAGAACTTATTTTGACATAATACTGCTACAGAAAAAATGCATTTTGAACTAAGCCTCAGCTATTTTGAAACTGGGCTTCTTTTTCACAATAGGCACACAATAGAGCCTATTGCAAAACAGAGCAGTTGGGCACACCGTGCCTTCTTTAGAAATAGGATTTATTCCCTGTCTACACAGCTCATGCTTAGAAATAGCTCTTTTGGAATAGGCCAAAATAGACGTTATTCCACATGGAATGAAGTTAAGGTATTTTGAAATAAGCCAATCGCTATTTCAAAATTATTTTGAAATAGTGGCTGCATTGTGTAGATGCTATAGCAAAGTTATTTTGAAATAAGGGCTGTGTAGACATACACCTACTTTACTGCATTGCCCAACAGTGGATATACCATACCTTGGTCTGACAGCCAGTCCTGATTACACATCTTGTTTCCCCACTCTCATCATTATTTTGTTATGAGACTACAGTCATTCCTTGTTGTATCACTGAGAATCTCAAATCTAATTCGCACTGAAATCAGTGCAAAATTCCCAGTAACTAGATGGTAGAGAAATGGTCTTAACTCTTCCTGAACAAGCTGGTATCCTGAATGTGCAAGGACTTACACATGGGTTAAATCTCACAAAAGTCCTGGAGACAGAGCTTAAGTGGAAGTAAAATGATGAAAGGACCTTGATGAATTTCACCCAGAACCCTTATGTCCTGGTAGCAAAGATGGACTACATTTGTTTTGCTCAGAGGGAAAAAAAAAAAAAAAAAAAAGAGGATAAAAATCTATTAAAATGAATCAGTTGTTGTAGGGCAAATGAGAACATTATATTGATTCAGATTGGATATTAAACAGAAAAACACTTCCCACGCCTTGTAAAGATTTTCCACTTAGTCATAGGCGACCTTTCAATTCTTTAGCAGTTTGATAAGTGCAAGTATGTTTATCTGAGCTTGCAAGCTGACATCAATTTAGTTACACTGATCTATACCTGATGAAGATCTGGAACTATGAGTAGCTTCTAGTATAAGATGAGGAGGTATATTCTTCTTTTCACTCCGGATGAATTCAAGACACCACATTTACCCAACTGAAGAGAAAGGAAACAAGCAACTTCCAATACTGTAAGTTGTACCTATCAATGTGGCAGGTAATAAAACTATATAACCATTGATATTCCAATTAGCTCCATGTCCTCTCAGCCAATAGAAACAAGCCATTCCAGAAAGTGAAACCCACAATCAGGAAAATGTCACAGTAAATGAACAAAACAGCAGAAATGTAGCATTTTAAAGTCGAACAAAATGATTTATTCGGTGATGAGCTTTCGTGAGCTTTCCCATGAAAGTTCATCACCAACTAATAATTTTGTTAGTCTTTAAAGTGTTACATTTCTGCTGTTTTGTTTTGTTGGAGTACAGACAAACATGGATACCTCTCTGTTACAGTAAATAAACAAGAGTCGTACAATAAGCTCTGATATTTGACAAACTCGTACCCTCTTATGAGTAAAGGAGCTCCAGAGTAGAGGATCTCTGACAAGAACATTCTCTCTGCACCACTTCAAACCTCAAACTTAGACAAGACGACACTGATCCAATGCCCTGTGAAATCAATGACAGCAACCTAAAGAAAGGTGACATGTCTATCACATTTGCAGTTTGAATTTGTGCTGTTCAGAAATTCTGAATGAGTCTCCCTAGCACCACCAGGGCTAAATTCAAACAGCTTAATCAGCTACAATTATGTATGGTCACAAATTTGCACCAGGAGTGTACAATACAATTCAAAATAACAGAAACGGCAGCATTTCTCCTATCAGGGAAAAAAACCCAACGCTGTTAACTACATAATATACATATTCCATGGTAAAATTGTAGTTATAACCCTTGTAAATCGGTCTCCTGCATGTTCCTCATAGCTATCCTTTCAGTACTACTTTTTGTCCAAGAAAAACAAGTGTAACTTAAAATGTGCATGTGCATTAAAAGTTAACTGCCTCTAAAATTATATTTTTCTAAAATTACATTTTTTTGAAAAAAAACACATCAGACATGAAGAAGAGCCCAGTGGAATTTGAAAGCTTGCTTCTTTTCCTAGCAGACATTGGTCCAGTAAAACATATAACCTCATCGACCTCATGTGTCTCAGTCTTCTTTCCTGGGGGCAGGAAAGGAATATAGCTTTTCATGGCCAGACTTCTGTAAACTACAAATGCCTCAAATGATCTGTGACATATTTGTGGAATAGATGCATTTGAGATTACAAATGAATAACACAAACATCATGAAGTAATTCTGAGCTGTTCCAGAGCAAAATCATTACCTAAAATTCAGCATCAATTGACCTTAGTAGGTAACTATTGCTTTTAATGTTCACCAGCTTATAAAGGGAACTAATTTACGGTCATTTCAAAAGTGATCACATAGCCTGACCATCTGAATACCAGCTGAGCTACAGGTCCTGGACAATGGGGCTGTTCAGTGGGATGAACAGACAATGGCACTAACAAAGACTGCTAGATTAAACAGCAAAGACAAACAAAAGCAGTGAACAGAAGTGTTTTTCCTGGATGTTTTAATTCATTTTAAATCACTGACTTCCCTAGTTTTCCTTTTCAGGGTTTGAAGGATCCCACTATTGACACATACCAGAAGTCTGGTTTTTGCTGCATGCATAAGTAATTTTCATGGCAGTCTTGACTTCTCTCTATGTATAAACTGCCACCAGATGCTGCAAAAGGCATGGGATCCCTAAGTCCTTATCGATTTGCCAAGACTTGACAAATTGGAAAGAGATTCATGTCTGAGTATCACTTTTCTCCTCCCCTTACCATGCACTTGCTTGTAGTACACTAGCTGGCCCTTAACTAAAATCCAAGATCAAATGGCCTTACCAGTGAAGGAAATTTAGATCTAGAGCTATTCTTTGCAGACTGGAGCCATCACTAGCAGAATGATATAAAGGCAAGCTTCTTTTGTAATTCTTAGATTTTTTCCAAAGCTGAAATTGTACTTTGCTGTGATTTTGCAGGGGGGGGGGGAAAAGTGATACAACTGGTAAATTCATAAAATGTCAGGATTTCATCATTATGATGACAAATGCACTGTGTACACATGGAAAACAATCATTATACCACTTTCTCCAGTTTTAACTTGTACTTCTGGAAAACCATAATTACATTATTTCTTATGTGGCTTGGTACATATATCATGGGTATTCACTTGCCCCCCCATTACCATAGTAAATGAGCACCAGACAATGGATGACTCCTGACAACACTTTCATGGGATAGAGAAGAGTTATTTCCCTTACTTTACAAATGGCATACAATGTGATTTGTCCAAGGTCACAAAAGTTTGCAGCAGATAATCTAGTCTGGATCTCTCCAATCCCAGACAGCTGCTCTTACCACTGGACCAATTGTCCACTCCAGATAGAGGAAGAAGTCAGAGGTAGTAGCCAAAAAGCCAGTCTACAGTGATTACACAACCTCTCACAAAATCTTCTCCACCACCTTTTTTCCACGAAGAAACATTAATGGAAACTACCATGATGAGCAAATTCATTGCCTTTATGGCAAAATAGCCTCATGATGCACTGGTTTACCAAAAACTCCTCGTCTTTTCATGCCACTAACGTGGCAGCATGTGACTGGCTGGTGAGGTCAGGTGCTTAACAATGCTGGTGTTAGGAATATTTAGGACAGGTGCCTTCCTACTCAAATACATTGCAGCCTTTACATGATATTGTAAGTTGAAATGTGCACTCTCCCTAGTCTCTCTGTTTCCCTTTCTCCTTTCCAGATAACTACCAGAGTTTACCCACTGTGCAAAAGGATAGAGATATCCTCCGTTAGAAAATACCAACTCAATAACAATTCTTTAGTGAATTGGTATCTTCAGATGTAAAACTACAGAACACACTTGGGCATGATTTAAGGAGCTCCACATTTTGTACTTAAATCAGTCATCTTGCATGTCAATACAGTATGCAACAATATGAATGATCCTACCAATATAGTTATATGCACACAGATAAACATTGTCTGAAAAAATAAGAAGAAATATCAAAGCATTTTTGGACCATCTTCCAATTTATTTAAGGCAGGCAAACTATATTTCTGAAGCAAGTTCCAAAGCAAACGGCAAGAAATGCAGCATCTTCACAATTCGTGGGTGTCTTTCCAGAGAGAGCTCGCACCTTCTTTGAGCTCAGCAAGAGGTGGGCAATTGAACACAATGGCCATGAAAACGATGTGTCCAGAAGTGTACATGCTGCCAAGAACCTATGTTATCGAAGCACCTCTAAGACCGTAAGACAGACAAGTGGCATGTACAAGCATCACTGGTTTTATTTCATTTTATTTCTGAACAACTATTTATTTCCTGCTGCATTCATTGAAAAACTTATTTTTGGTCTCAATACAGGCCTTGCTGCAGCACTTGAATACACAAGGGAGATGCCTTCTGATTCTAGGCACAACAATACAAGTCAGGTTTCGAATGCCCCACAGAAGGTACAATGAAATCCAGGTTTCCCCAAGTCAACAGTAAAGGACACATTTTCCCATATGTATTTTTCCTCTCCTCCTTCCAGCCAATCTCCAGTAAAGGCTTCACTAAATAATTATGCACTACTTTTCATTCACAGGTCTCAACAAGCTTCATAAAAGGATAAATATCATCTTCATTTTACAGTGGGAGACAACAAGTCAGAGACAGACGAAGTTTCAGGATTATTTGTATTACAGTGGTACGTGAACATCCCAACTGAGACTAGTCCTCCATTGTATTAGATGCTACACATACTGCCTTGACTGTTCAGCCCCAAAGAGTCTAAGGCCCTTGACACCCCGGCCTGCTAAAAGCTACTGACTTCAACACGAAAGCAGACTCTGCATGAAGCATCGGAAGCCTGGGACTAGACCCTCTGGAGGTAGCAAGGATGGTCTTGTGCTGTGTGTAAACACAGTGCTTAGTACAATGGAGATCTCATGTTAGCTGAGGCCTAAATAGTGAACGCTGGGGAAAGAAAGTTATGTTTCAATTTTTTTAGATGCGCAATTGAAGGACAGATTAAATGACTCGCTTAAAGTCACAAAAAGGGAGTCAACAGCAGAGCCATGAGCCCAGATCTCCGCAGGCTACCTCCAGTATCTAATGCACCAGATATTCCTTCCTCTCAAAACCACTTGTCCACCCCAGTGGGAGAGAAAGAAACAGAACGCAAATCTCCCCATTCCTAATGCTCCATCCACAGTTTCCAGGACCAAAGAATAGGACAAAGAGAAATGGTTAAAACCTTTCTTACCGATATGCCACCCCTCTTTGTCCAACATCTACAAGTTCACCAGCAGAACACAGAAAACATTTCTTAATGAAACCCCAAGCTAGTCAGGTTTTGGAGACAGAAAGTCCATATGTACCTTGCAGACAATACCAGAGCCTGGGATGAGGGCTGCAAGTGTACATTGTCTAAGAATCTAGCACTTATCTAACATTTTTCAACAGTATTTCTCAAAGCACTTCCTACTGGAATGCAGTATTAGTATCCCCATTTTATACATGGAAAAACTAAGGCACATACAAGCACAATAATTTATCCACTATCACCCAGTATCCTAGGGAAAGAACCAGGAGCAAGACCCAGACAAATCCAGGAGTCTATCCAGCAGGCCACACTGCCCAGGACTTGGCTGCTTCAGGTCCCCAGGATTTGGTCAAGCTGTTGATTTAACAAAAACTCACCAGGTTCACACAACTTTCGTTTGTGTTTTCAGGTCCATGCTAGCAAATCTCAGAGCATCAAACAGAGCTCTCGAAACTCAGCTAATCAAACTGATTGCTGAAATCCATCACACTCAAACCAGGCAGCTTTCAAATGCCCCTCCTCATGCCTACATTACATATTTGCGCTCCCACCTCAGAATAAAGCCAAAATAAACTGATGGGGGAAGGGCAGTTGTACATACACACACACACACACGCACACGCACGCACGCACGCACAGGTACTCTGCAGTTGGCTGGTGTTACCACGATGCCACTGACTGGTATGAAGTGGAAGTGAAAAATACCTCTTTGGAGATGGACAGTGCTCTAGCCACAATGTTCGTGTAGGTTTTGCTAGTTATTTAGGTGACTGGGTAAGCACTAAAGGAAGCAAACAAAACAGGTAAACTAATCAAATGTAAAAGCAAAAAATAAACCCCACACATCCGACCTCACATAGAGACTTTGTCCAAAAAGGGAGAAATACCACTGACCCCTTGAAGTCCACTAGGAACTTTGCACTGTTACCAATTCTATGGGAAAGGAGCTCAGACACTAAGGTGATGGGCATCGGTACAATACCCAAGAATTCTTTTGAACGTGTACTGTAAGCACAGGCATAGTTTGATTATGCATGGGGGGAGGTGCAGCACCAGTCACTCCAATGGGGCTGCACGTGCATTAGCAGTGAATTCCAATCCTGCCTATGGGAATGCTGCTCCTGCCTCTACACCCCCAATTCATGCTACTAAGAGCTTTAAAAAGACCCAGAAAAATTACAGTGGCGAATAGTGGAAAACAGATGAATATTTGTGTTCTAAGCATCAGCATGAAAATGAAAGTAGACTATAGCACAATACTCTGGGAAACTGTCATGCATCTTAAATGCACGTGACGTATCAAACATTGGCTGGAAGATCACAAGAACTTCATCAAACTCTGATTGAAAAATCTCTCCCAACCTTAACTCAGAAATATCAGAGGTTAATTACTGAAAAGCCACGACACACCTCTGCATGGTTATTTTGCTCCTGTATCACCTCAATGGGTGGCTTCACGCCCGTTACTCTTTTTGCCAAAAGGGTTGACCTAGCTGTATTACAGAGTACAAGTGAGACACCAGCAGGTATAAGAGAGTTGCCCTGAACCAAAAAGATAAGTGGGAAGCTATTAACAAATAAAATCATCTCCTTGTTTCAGTACACTCACATGCCTGTGGAAACTCTTCCTGCATCAAAATCTGTAAACGTGAGTAAAGCAAAGTACTGAAGCTTTTTGGTTCATTTAAGGGGAAGTCTAGAGCAACTCTGATGCAGTGGCAAAATAAAAGAGTATCAGGGAACAGTTACCATGAAACCTCATTATGAAAGCACCCACGAGAGCCATCCGTTTTGAGTGTTAGTGTATAAAGAGGTTTTGTAATAATGGTGATGTCTGGAACAGGGCTCAGGGCAGTGAGCCACTTTTTGACTTCACAAAAAATGTTATAACAGGCAGCTATTTAATAAGGGCAAATTGTTCAGCTGCTAAAGAAGCAGGGCAGGAGATAATTCACCAAGTGTTTGGCACTTTTAAATATTTTACTTGAAAAACCTGACCGAGATAACTAGCTTCCATTTACCAGTTTGCCCTTCAAAATGATATAAGCTAAAGCAATGGATCTCAACTGGGGGGATGCACAGGTCTTTTGGGGTACATTAACTCATCTAGATATTTGCCTAGTTTTACAACAGGCTACAGAAAAACCACTAGCAAAATCAGTACTAAAATTTCAGACAGACGATGCCTTATAAATAATACACTGAAATAGATGCACAATACTTCCATTCACATAATCTAATCGATTTTTATAAATTATATAGTGAAAATAAGCAATAGGTCAGTAACAGTGAGCTGGGACTGGAAAATTGACCTGCGGTTGCTTGGGTAGTTAACTGCAGTAACCCCGCCCCTGCGCGCACACATACACCACTCCCGCTGGGCCAGGAGAAAAAGCCACAGGAGTGGGGGTGGAGACGGGCTTTTCTCCTAAGCCCCATCACAGCACCAGTGCGGGGGCAGGGCCTATGGATCTCTTCTTCCTCGCTCCGGTAGGAGCTGGAATGGGGACAGAGCTAGGGTTTGTATGCACAGCATTCCGCTAATTGTTTAGGAGAGTGGCAGGGGGGCAGTGGGGCTCCCCTTGCATAGTGCTTCAGCCAAAAGCTGAGCGGGCGAAAGGAAGAGTTGGGTAGGAGGGCACTTACCACTCCTGGAGGTGGAGAACCTCGTCTCCACATGTGCAGTTTGCCTGTTGCGGTGTTCCCAGTGGTCGCTCTGCAGTGAGGCTGTTCCCTGCGCTCGTTGCCCCCAGTCTGAAGTATGTCGTCTCTCCTGTCTGCACCCTTCCCTTTCCATGTTCTGGAAGATCCTGGGATTTCAGGCACTTCGCACTTTCCAGGCACAACCAACCCTGACCTGGGTTTAGGTTAGGGTAAGAGGAAGCTGTGTACCAAATTCTGTGGTCATAGCTCTTATAGTTTAAGAGGAGTTTTTGAACAAACACAGCACTGACAAAGAGACACACTCTAAAATATACACTAGACTTTGTAAGTCAGTGGTTTTTAAATGAGTTGAAACGTGAGGTATGCAAGACAAGTTCGACTCCTGAAAGGAATACAGAAATCTGGAAATGTTGAGAGCCACGGAGCTAGGATATCTTCTTTCAGGAAAAAAGACCTTTTATAAATAAAGATCCTTCTATTTAAAGGTCGCCCCGGGTGACAATATGACATTTCAGCTGGAGATGCGAGGGTCTCTACACATAAACACAGCATCCAAGCAGACATGAGAAGCTTCCCTCTTTGAAACATTTAAGGCCCATTCTATGTTAGAAGCAGGTCGCAGCCATGCATAAAGCACAGCTCTTTGAGCAGTTTCCATTGAAAGCACCTGCTTCCAGACATTTATAAAACTTTGCCAAATTAACCACCGTGGCTAAAATCCTCCATGCTTGTTCTCTGCTTCAAGCTTCATTTATTCATTTAATTTTGATTTAACTGAAAACCGTCTCGCCATTTACTAGAATAAGGCTAGAGAACACTGATGGAATTTCCAGTGTAATATCATTCCCCCTGCTGGGGTCACCTCTTAGCTCCTGCAGATATGAAAATAGAACCCTGTCTCTGATACAACAGAGCCCTCTCTTGCATATTTATCCACACTGCCTTTTGCAACAAACATGCCAAATGCACATGTGCAGTGGATTACCCGGGCAAAGGGTTAGTGCACTATGGTTCCACATCATGGAGTTTGTTTCAGAAAAACCTTGAGGACATTCCCTACAAAACATAAAATTGAAGCCACGGTTGCAGATTCAATTACTTATCAGTTAGAAAACAAAAGAATTAATACTGGTCATGCAAATTTTAATTTAATGGCCACATACTATTTATTTTGTAAAGTGCAAGACAGAAAACAAGAGAGGCACAGGAGAAAAATGTTCTCTTCTGTTGAAAGCACTAGACTGGGGATCCCTGAGGGCTGGGTTCTAACCCTGGCTCTGATAGTCTTCCTATGTGACTATGGGTAACATTGGTGTGTGGGTTACACTATCCTAATACTTACGCGCAAGGCAGGCTGAAGAAGCAACTTTGTGTGTGTCACTTCTAGCTTTGAGGCACTGGACTCTGTACATGCACACACAAACACCTGATACATACTTGTTGTAAGCAATGTTTTACACACACCCACACACACACCGATAGTCAAACACTGCGTAGCGGAAAATAAAGTTTACGTCAACTGTGAGGCAGAATTCAAAGTCGCAAACAGTCGCTTACCGCAGCCACTCTCTATTAACTTGAAATGATAAAAGGTTTGATTTTTGAAGAAATGTTTTAGATGAAAGAATTGTTGCAACAAAAAGGAACTGGATCAATTGTTCTGTATCCTAGTAGTTTAAGATGCAACTTTTAATAGCCCTGAAACTGCTGTTGTAACTTTCGCTCTCCCTGTGAGGTCAATATCTAAGTTCCTGTTGCATTTAGCAGGAGCTAACGGGGTGGAAGAATTTCAAAAAAGCGCCGCTTAAGTCTGTTAGCCCCTTTTAGAATGCTGAATCTGTCATTTTTGTTTTCAAATTGTCTGCTACAGTGCCTTTATTCCATCATTTCAGTTATGCTGGTGCAGTTTTTCCAAGAACAGGGAGAAAAAATACAATTTCCAATTTCCATTTCCTGCAATCATGTTGAAGCAGCAACTAACAAGAGGTATTGATTGGAAACATCTATCAATAACGAATATGCAGTTAATTGGTTATGTGATAACGAGCATCTGCTACTGCATGGTGCATGAGTGTAAGCAGAAAGATTGATAGGCGAAGCACGGAGGGGCACACGGGGTCATGTTCACACATACTCCTGTACCCACCACCAGCGTCACTCTGGTGAGTGTGGGGGAGGTCCCACCCCTCCCCCAGAGTGCCGTGGCCCAAGAGTAGCATGAGCCACATTATTCTCAGGCCATTCCTCTCCAGTGGGGGTGGCGAGGGTAGGGGTGGGGGGCCAACTGCCCTGCACTCACCAGAATACCCTGAGACTCTGCAGACATCAAAGACAGCTGAACCAATACAACTATTAATATATATGAAATGATTAGAGGAGAAAAATGGGGGGTGAATTTGGTAAAGGCAGTAATAATCAAATAATTACTAGATTGACTGAAGACAAAAAGTAATTCCAGGTTCAGTGCCGTGCCACAGTAATAAAAAGAACATATAAAACTTCAAAGTAATTAGAATGGTATGCTCAAGTGTCATGTTCAATTACTCAGATATATTTAAATCATGAACTCTTTCTAATTGGATAACTAATTGGCTCAAGGGACAGGTAAAAGAGCTTCTATCACCGCTCAGTTGCTCCATTTCAGACCAGAATGTGCTTTGGTGGGTTCAGTCCAAGTTTGTCACTTGTTTTGGTGAGCTCAGTTGAGTTCCCTGGGGCCCCTGTCCTCACACATCCCTTTGGTGTGGTACACAGGGGTGATTGTTCAGGCCTCACTTTGGGGGTCCCCGCACCTCAGAAAGCGTGTTGTGAAGAGCTCGGGTTGAGTCTCCAGCAGTGGCAGCACTGATCCCAGCCCACCATGCACTGCCTCACCCTGCTTGCAACTAACGTCGCTTGCTCGCATGCTGGCTACCAGCATCCTAATGTCCCTGGAACATGCAGCGCCAGGCTGACCCCATTCCCACTGCCTTTC
Source organism: Carettochelys insculpta (assembly GCF_033958435.1). Taxonomy (NCBI): domain Eukaryota; kingdom Metazoa; phylum Chordata; order Testudines; family Carettochelyidae; genus Carettochelys; species Carettochelys insculpta. Next base: position 43,800,797 of record NC_134147.1, on the reverse strand, counting down.
TCACCTGGACTCTTTCCTTTTCTGGGACTCTAGGGCATCTCATGAGAGTGGTAAGATGGCCCACTTCCTCCACTGCAGGCCCTGAGGGGCAGCACCACCGAGAGGCGCTATGGGCAAGGTGGGAGGGGGGCCCAGCTCTCTGTCCTGGAAGGGGTGGAGCCACGAGGGGAGGGGCAGGGCCTGGGGCTGTCAGCCCTCCCCCCAATCGCTCCCTCTGAGCCACCTGCAGCAGGAGCTCTGGGCCCCTTTAAATTGGCCTTTTTGCCTCACCTGTGGATGGCCCATCTGCTGAGGGGACATATCTAGCCAGGAACCACGGTGACAGCAAAAAGAGCAGTCCCACGCTAGTGGCTCTCTGGTGAGGCTGTACTGCCCCCGGCCCTTCCATGCCGCTGAGTCTCCTTGTGTCTGTACAGCCCCACCAGAGGAGAGGTTCCAAACAGCTTGGCTCTCCAGGAATTGTGGTAGCAAAAGGAGCAGAACATGGAGCCACCACTTCCAGGAGCGGGGCTACATTGGCTCGTATTGCCTACAACATACAGGCAACTGACAGTGGAGTAACTTCCTGTCTGAGCCGAGAAAGGAACAACCTACTTTCTCGATTTAAGGTAGGATATATAAGGGAGCATTCTGAATACAGGCTGAACCTCTCTAGTCTGGCACCCTCAAGACCTGACCGGTGCTGGAAAATGGAGAATTTGCTGGACAATGGAAGGTCAATATTTTCTAGCACATCAGCAACACTTCCACTGCTTACTGGGCTCTTAGAAGACATTTAGGGGTAAATTACAGATAAATAACAGCACAGAACACTGAGAGCCAGGACTGGTGGCTGGAAACAAACTTTATGGGACCACAGCAAAGTTGGCCACACCCATGATAAATGGCTATCTGGCTAACTAAAATCATGCCAGATTATGTAGTTTGCTGGACAAGAGAGTTCTGAATTACAGAGGTTCAACCTGAACTGCCACCTATATTGTCAACCTAGTATTGTTTTCTCATTTTGATACTAGGAGTTACCAGACTGTAAGATATAATTTAATGGAATACAGCTCACCCAGGACTCATCTCTGGCTTTTATACAGTAAACTCTTTCATACTGCCACGGTGACCAAGATGCTCACCAATGACATTGTCTGCCTGATATTCTCACAAGCATGTGCATCATGTTTTGGACTTCAGAGTCACTCCAGAATCCACAAAAAGAGATAACATGAAAATGTCCTCATTGAGCTGACGGACTGCACACACATCTTCAAGATATTAGCAGCATAGTTACAGGATTAGCTGCTCTTCTGTCCCCCTTCATGTCTTTTTGACTGTACCTTCTCACATGTAATCTATCCCAGGGTGGAAGTTTGCAGTTCTTCCATTCCTACCCCAGGACCTGGGCTACCAGATATCCTGTGTATCAGCTGTGTTTAGCCAGAAGTTCCAACTGAGTTCAGGCAGCTATGGTTCTTTCCTGCACAAATATGTGGCCAGTGGTGAATATAGTGACCAGGAAGACATATAAACCCAAATATTGTTCATTTAAAACTAGGAGCAAAACTTTAGAGGAAAAAAGGATTTTAAACCACAAACCTTCTGTGTGCATGTCTGTCACATCTACAGTCTTATCATTCCCTGACAGAACCAAAACAGGGTTATGAGACACCCCCAGCAGTCTCCTATCAAGTCCAATTCTCCAGAACAACTGCCTCCTCTCTCTGGAAAAGGGTCACTTTAATCTTCCCAGAGTTTGTTATTGTTCTGTGTTCTCCAGTCTCTGCCTCTCTTGTTCAAAACCAATTTTGTAGAAGAACTGAAGAAGAAAAGAAATCAAACATGTCCCTCAATAACTCTTAAGTGTTTGCTGAGAGGTGGCTATCTTGAAACGTCATTTTCCTTCCTGTAGGTTTTCTCAGACACATCTATTGAGATAAGCCATATTCACGTACATCCAGTAAATAGACCAATAACCAGACCAACATACAGGATGGATATATTATTACAGGGTAGCTCCAAATAGATCACAGATATGGTAATGAGCACTTCAGAAATTTACCTACCTGGGCATTACAGTGGATGAAAAGCTGGACATGAGTCAGCAGTGTGACCTTGTAGCCAAAAGACGAATGGCATTTGGGCTGCATTAGTAGGAGCTTTGCCAGCAGATCTAGGGAAGTGATTAATCGCCTTTATTCCACACTGGTAAGGCCAAATCTGGACTACTGTGTCCATTTCTGGGTCTCCCATTATAAGAAAAATGTGGATGCATTGGAGATAGTCCAGCAAAGGGTAACAAAAATTATTAGAGGGCTGGAGCACATGACTTATGAGGAGTGATTGACAGATTTAGTCTTATTTATCTACAGAAGAGAAGAGTGAGGGGGGGATTTGATAGCAGCCTTCAACTACTTGAAGGGGGATTACAAAGAGGATGGAGATAGCCTGTTTTCCGTTGTGACAGAATGACGAGCCATGGTCTCAAGTTGCAGTGAGAGGGGTCTAGGTTGGATATTAGGGAAAAATTATTTCAGCAGGAGAGTGGTGAAGTTCTGGAATAGGTGACATGGAGGGGTGGTGGAATCTCCATCTATAATGATTTTTAAGTCCCAGTTTGACAAAGCCCTGACTGGGATAATTTAGTTAGGATAGCTCCTATTTTTAATAGGGGATTGGTCTTGATGACCTCCTGAGATCAATTCCAGCTGTATGATTCTATTAAAACAAAACCATGTTACAGCACCATTACAAAACTGTACAACCAATCTGGTCATTACAGGCTGGTAATAAGGTTCTGTATCCGGATTTTAACATGGCAGGTTCATGTCCAAACAGCAGGCATACGAAATTGGTAATTACCTGTGTAAGACAAGCCGCTAATGTTGGGACAGTCCTGATAAAATATTGAGATGTCTGGTCACCCTACATCACATTCGCAAAGATAAGACAAAAACAAGGGAGGAGGAATAGCTCAGTGGTTTGAGCTTTGCCCTGCTAAACCCAGGATTGCACATTCAATCCTTGAGGAGGCCATTTAGGGATTGGGCCAAATAGATGTCGGGGATGGTGCCTGACCCTGCCAAGTGGGCAGGCAGGGGACTGGACTAGATGACCTCCCAAGGTCCCTTCAAGCTCTAGGAGATGCATATCTCTGTGCATGTGTATCCTGCACTCTCTTTTCCAAAATTCTCAAATAACTGGCATTTTAATCATAAGTCCAATTTAGTTACATTTTCTATAATACAGTATAGCAAAGGTAAATACAAATAAATACAGCAAAAAGAGCACACGTTTATAGTGTAGAGTACTAATGTTGTTGGTTAATAGAAGTACTCTGCATACATTTGTGTTTGTTTCTTAATAACTACTCTTGTTATTCTTTAGTGTTACGCTAGGTATGACTCTCTATTATCCAGAGTATTTGAATATCCAGCAGCCTCCCAGTCTCAGAACTGCCGGATATGAAAGAGTTTACTGTATTATGGCTTCACTGGGGAATTAGGCCTATGCATATAAACGTCAAAACTTTTCAGTGAAGTATGCATAAATATTGTAGGTAACATATTCATGTGTTTACTTAGTGTAAGTGTGATGTTCTCTCAGCAATTGCCCCACAGAGAGTGAGAGAAATCAACCCAAGATTCCACAATCTCTTTTCTTCCAGCATGATTCAAACCCACACCAGTTCCCACTAATTCTGAAATCAGATGCACTAGGGAACTCCTGGTGAGATTAATACACCCAAAGGAAATGTGAAATCCTTTTTTTCCTAGATCATTCAGAAGAAGTCAGCCTCCACACCGCGGCCCAGATTTTCAAAAATAGCTCCCGTTCTTCTCCATAGAGAGTCTCATCGGATATTCCTGATCTAGTGATATAGAATATCATTTCCTTGGTCCATTTAAAAGTCACAGCATAATAATTACTCTGAATTATATCTTAATTAAGGCAACTTTAACCCATGATCTTGGTATCCCTATGCCTCTCCTGGATGTGTTCACCTAATCACAGCATCAGTAGATATTAGCTCTGTTGTGTTCACTCTCTGTGAAGCATCTGGCACCATCCACCTTTGAAAGACAGGAAAGTGAGCCATAAGACCCATTAATATAAGTCATTTTTATGTAGCTATAGGCATCCCTACCAGCTCCACCTACAATTAATGTGGAATTGGAAACAATTTTTCTTTTTGAAATCCTCTGGAATACTTATGATTTCTTCCTTCTTTTTTTAATGTCCAAGTAGCATCAGCATAGGTGCCACTGTTTGCTTTATAAAATGTTACCTATATACAGTAGCGCAAACTGAAAGAAAATGTTAATGCGCACTGAGATACGCCATATAGACACAGACAGATAAATGAAGCAAAACAGGTCAAATATGCTGGCTGGTTGGTTGGTTGATTTTAAGACCTTCATAAGACCCCTCCATATTCTGTATTCCAGGAAGTAGAAATCAAAAAACACATATTTAAGAGGGGGGGGAAAAAAGACGTGATTTTTCTTTCCTATTTGGCGCATCAATCTGACAGTCTGATGAAATTCTAATATACATTAACAAGGGGTGAGTGGGAGAGAGACTCTCATTTATATATGCAGAACAGCAACAGCAGCCCAGGATTAGCTGCAGACAGACCCTGCAGGATTAACATAGTGAACCAGCCATCATGCTTACTAGAATATTCAAGAGCAAAATCAGAGTATTCCAGGATGAGATTTACTGAAATGTGACTGCAAATGGCATCAGATTTGAATGTGTTTTCTTGGATACAACAGCATCTGATAGACCATGGCAAAAAAAGACTTAAGATGCATTATCTTCAGTAATGCATATGAAGAATTATTTTCCAGATGAAATGACTTGGGAGTGGATGGAAGGCTGTCAAAAAGACATCAACACATGAGTTTTAAAGTGAAAGCCTGAGCCTTACCTGGAGTATTCGAAGTTTTAAATGACTAAAATCCACTGTAAGCTCTATTACTGTCAGATGTGAAGTCAAGAACCCTGCTCCATTTAATCAGCTTGTATTCCTGACTTAATGGCTTGCATTGGGTGCGTCTTCCTTCCAAGATGCTTTGAATGCATTGACAGTTTTGCTATTTGCAGAGGTTGTCAGCAATGGGGAAAGCAACATGCTAAGTCTCAAATTATGGATCTGATTACCAGCGTAAGCGGAATATACTAGAAAGGAATAAATGCGAATGTACGTTGTCAGCACTACTTTCTTCACGACCAAGAGCACTGGGCAACTATTTAGTGGAGATAGGCATGTGGCCAAAGAGAGACAAGTGTACCCTACTCTTTGAATCAGGTTTTGATTTATTCACGTTAATGAAAAGCTACTCACATGAGCAGTCCACTCAAGTCACATGAGTGCACTAGCAGTCTTACCCATTATGAATATACCGATAATAGTGAAAACTACCGTGGAGGAAACTAGCCCTGAGACTAATCTAGATTCTGGATTTTGTCAGTTATCACTCTTTTGCTGTAGGTTATGAAACTGTTGGAAAAAGTACAGATAAAGCTGATTCTATGAATATGCACCCTTTAATGGAAATCAGCTCACTGTTAAACTGAGCTCTACATGTTCATTGGATTTATGCAGAATGTGCACGTAACAAGGGTTTATTAACGCTCTTGATAAGCTGCTGCCATGGACTAGGATCCTTTTTGGTATTAAATATATAACTGAGCTTGCAAATGACTCCCATTTTAGTCTCTCTCTCTCTCTCTCTCTCACACACACACTGATATTGGAGTAGCTATGCTTTGGTAGGACAATAAATAGTAACTGATGACATGACGTGGGTGGGAGCTGGTTGATGCTCTGTAACCCAATCTACTTCATTTTGCTTATGCATCCATTGCTTGAAAGAGAGGAGGAGGAGGAGGAATAGCTCCGTGGTTAAAGCACTGGCCTTGTAAAGCTAGGAGTTGAGAGTCTGATCCTTATTGGGGCCTCAAATGTATTTCAGGATAACAGCTTTCAAGTACTGAGGGACAGATGAGATAAACATCTGTCGGGGTAACGTAGATGGTGCCAGGTCCTGCTGTGAGTGCAGATGGCTGGACTCTAGGACATCTCCAGGTCCCTTCCAGCTCTATTCTACTGAAAGTAAACTAGACTGGTATGAGTAACCCATAGTAGCTACTAACCGATTGCTGTCTGCTCAGCAGTCTGCATGAAATTCATTTGTGCTCTTAGCCAGCCTCCTATTAGGCATGGACACTTGTCCACATTACTGAAGAGCCATGAATCCTAAATCCTTGCATGCCCCTCTCTCTCTCTCTCACACACACACACACGGGCAACTGCAGCTGCCACTGCCCACACCTTACCAGTCCTTCATTTCACTTTCCAGCACTACTTACACTTGAATACAAAAAGAACCCAAACACCAACAACTGGAGCCTTACTTGCAAATTCCACTGAAAATTCAAATTCAGAGAAGAAACACGAAATCTTAAGCATCTAACAATCTGTGTGTGTCACCAGCTCGATTAATTCTAAAAGCAAATATTTCATTTTCTCTGAAAGCAGCACTGTGCCGTTTTATGAATAAGGAACAAAGACCCTTTCACTGTGCTGACAAATATGGTATCCCCTGGCCACAAACAGGAATGGAACTTGACATAAACCAGAATAAAACGGGGAGGACTTCAATGGATCTCTTTTAAACAACACATAATGCAACAATTGTTTGGCTTACTTTGTTTTTCCCTTGAAGTCTCCAAGTATTATGCCAGCTAATATGTTTGTATCTACTAAGAGATGTTGTTTTGCCATTTGGTGTCTGATGGAGTAAAGAAAAATGTCTTAAAATGGGGAATTTAGTGAATGCATAATAACAAGAAACAAACAGGCACAGAAAGATCTGTCATTTAATAAAAGTCTTGTTTAGTGCAGACTGCTCAGAGTTTTGGCAACTCATCTGCAACTGATGCATTCCTGACGGAGGCTAAAATATGCCCCTTTTAAGACTCTAATCACCAAATTTCAACCAATTAAGAGAATCTGCCTCATCCTGTCCTGGCAGCCTCCGTCAGTGGCACACCATATGATATTGACCCAGTGCCTTTCTACACCATTCATGTGCCCATTACAGTGGTGTTTATAGCCACTCTGAAAAGAAAGGGGGCATCATGGCCTCACTGCCCCTTTAAGGCATGCCCAGCCTCTGGCAAGCAAGTGGGCACTCAGAACCGGTGCTCAGCCTAGCAGCGTAAAGCTGTCTACAGGGGCGATGCAAGCTTCCTTTTCTAACCAGGAAGCACCAGTCAGCATGCACCCTGCCCCCACCTCAATTAAAACAGCCTCTCATTGAGTCTGTACATCCAGCACTGAAACGGAAATGTCTGCTCATTTTTTGCTCATGTGTTTCATTTTTACGTTCAGCATGCAGTGATCTCCGCAGAACTACGGCATTTACATGTTCCATTGGCAGAACATTTACACACATCAGATGGTATCCCCTTTCTCCTTTTGCTGAGCTGCAGGCAGAACAAGGCTGGAACATACATTTAGCAACACCTGCTGCACCTCATTAATATTCACAGGGATGTATCGGTGTTTTTTCCCTTGAACACTGAGGCTGCATTGTTCCTTACAATCCATCAGTGGCTCATTCCTTCCCCCTGCCCCCACCAACAAGCCCCCTTTTTCGACACATCCTTTTCTTCCAAAGCCCAGGCTGCTGCTCACATTTTGGAATGCACTTCATTAAAATGTAGCTGCCCGATTCCAACCTGCAATGCAGAGGCAATACAAAGCAAGCGCCACGCTTCCTCCTGCATTTCTTTCAAAAGTCCCATTGTTCGGTGAGCATCTGGTCCTGATCTCAGCCTATTCGTGCCCATTGACCCCTCTTTTCATAGCACACCCGTTCACGAATGGGCCTCACGTAAAGCCTGCTTGATGAATTAAAAAGCAGCACTAGCCATCTGTCCTCCCGGGTTGGGCTACTCCTCCCTCCCCCACTGCTTCCCTAACCCCCTCTGTTAGGCACATAACCCGAAGCTGATAGACCTCTGGGTTTGCGCAGTAAACACAGACGCAGCTCCATACTTGCTGCTTCGTAATTTATTACACTAGCATCCAGGGGAAAAAATATATTAGAATGTTCTCACTTGCCTGAGTCCTTTGAAATTCAAGCGCAGACACAAGATTAATCCTTCCTCTGAGAAGTCTTGTCTTAAAGTCGTGCTATGTAATGATCCTCAGCACTGCAGCGGAGGGGAATACAAAATGCAGAGATCCTAAACAGGGGGAGGACAAGGCTTTCTTACATCAGGGTTTCTGCCACATGACAAAAGGTCTGAGAGGAAAGAATAAGCTGGCAGGAGCAGGTGACAGTGAAAAGGGAAAACGCAGAACCCTGCCTTTTATATTACTGGTGACATTTCTAACACATGACGACAATTTCCATCGGTATTTAAGCTGGGAGTGTGAGAAAAGAGCGTTACATCATGACTCCTCGATTGGAGGGTTATGGAAGAAGTAGAACAGAGGGATTAAAAAGCACCTGTGTAGGTTGGAAATCTGAAATACCAGGAGACAGATTCTCTCTCTCTCCTATTTCATTCATCTATCACTTTCACCAGAACCATGCCCAGGGAAGTGGCAAAATGGTACTGTCCTCCTTTGCAAGGCAGCAGAATGAGGGGGAAATTATTATATATAATCTGTCTCCCATGCTACAGGAAATCAGGTACTTGGTTTTCACCAGGCATTCCCAGACAAAATAGAAGAGTGTGTCCCTCTCCTTCTGCAGCCGTCTTAAGTATCCAGCCCCGCACTGACTTCCCTCCCTCTTAAATCTGCCGGCAATTTCAGTGCAACACCAAGCTCCTCTCTTTCAAGCTTAGCATATGTCTGCATGTTTTAAACAGTAAACATCAAGAGTAGAGGCCAGAAGATATTTTGGGGTGAGTGAGATACTATTTTGACTGCTTCAGTGCCAGCAGGTAGGTGTGTGTCTGGGACTCTCTCAGCACTTCCCAGGAAATCATACTGCGTGGGAGAGAGACAAAAATCCTAGGGGATTTCAGCTTCACAAGGAAGTCTACCTGTTCACAGCTCAAAGGCTGCTTTGCAGGGCTAGCCCTTAGCCTAGGCAGGGATCCTATTCGTGTTGAAGAGGTTGTGTCTCTCACCTGGGCCAGGCATGAATTCAGAGTGCTACAGAAGCAGGTTGTCATGTCCCAACCAGAAGGAAGTATGGTGTCCTCAGGTGATCCCACTGGGCAAGCACAGCATGGCATTCATGGCCCACCTGCTTACATACAGGGTCAAGCTCTCTTCTCCTGCACCTTTGTCACCTGACTTTTGCCAGACGAGAGAGATCAATATTATCTAGCAGCATGACCAACACTTGTACTGCTTACTGAGTTCTTAGACGACATTTAGGGATAAATTACAGATAAGTAACAGCACAGAAAACTGAGAGCCAGGACTGGTGGCTGTAAACAAAATTTATGGGGCCATGGGAATGTTGGCCACATCCATGATAAGTGGTCGTCCAGCTAACCAAAATCATGCTGGATTACAAATGTTGCCAGACAAGAGAGTTCCAGATTAGAGAGGTTCAACCTGGATACCAGTGAAGGTCCTAAATCAAGGCTAGACAGACAGAACTTTGACCAAGAGAACTGCTGCAACAGTATGGCTTTGTGGATATAGATCAGTAGGAGGAAATAAGCGAAGTAGAGGAGAACTGCTTTCTTCCAAAGACGACCCCATTTTGCTGACAATTACCCCACCAGCCTCGAATAGACTCTATGCTACACAAATATCTGTGACCACACAGCCTGGCACATGCAATCGGAAAACCATCTGCTTTAGCAAGCAAACGTTTTAAACTACATATGCATCTACTCTCTGCTGTTCATAACATACCTTTCTATGGTTCTTGACTTTTGCAGGCCAAGACCTGTCCATCTGTTGTGTGTGTGTGTGCGCGCGTGTGTGTGTGCGCGCTCACGTGCATGCACAACGTCAGAAAAACAGTATATCCTTTCATCTCACTGCATTACTGACATACAGACACCAGCAAGACAACCCCCCTGAGAGTGGCTGCAGAAGGATGTGAATGTATCCTGACCCCAAACTTCACTTGAACTAATACACAATGCCAGAAGTTTGAGTGTATAATGTTACCAACTGAGCCCTAGGTCAACTTTAAGACAAAATCACATTAAATGAAAAATAAGAGAGACAGGCTGGGAGAACAGCTTTATTACACACATTTTTCAGGTCATTTTAGGTTTAGAGGAACATGAAAAAAATTCAGAGCCCTGAACAAGCCTCCGTGCCAGCTTTCTGGCCTTTTATGAGTTTCTTGTAGAGAAAAAAAAACAACCTTCTGTCAAGATTCACTTCTCATAGATCTTTCAACAACAGTCGTACTATATTTAATGTGGGTAAGTGTAAGGTAATGCACATTGGCAAAAATAACCCCAATTATACATACAATATGATGGGGGCAAATTTAGCTACAACAGATCAGGAAAGGGATCTTGGAATTATAGTGGATAGTTCTCTGAAAACATCCACGCAGTGTGCAGCGGCAGTCAGTAAAGCAAATAGGATGTTAGGAATAATTAAAAAAGGGATAGAAAATAAGACGAAGAATATCTTACTTCCCCTATATAAAACTGTGGTACGCCCACATCTTGAGTACTGCATGCAGATGTGGTCTCCTCACTTCAAAAAAGATATATTTTTATTCCTTCCCCTCACCACACAAAATGAAAACTTTTGCAAAAGCAAATTTAAAATGCTCTCACGGCAGATCATGCTTCAATTCGGCAGCACTGGAGTGGAAACTCTGTGAATAAGTCGTTTCATAAAAAGAAACAAATGGAGCATTTTACCCACCTGCCCCTTTAAGGGCAGCTTCCCAATCATCTATGAAAACTCTTCCATGTGATTGGGAAAAAAACAGAGTCTGTAACAATATAATTACTTGTTTTCATTAGAGGTTTCAAGGCTTTTTTTCGTCCTAAAAAACCACCAACCCCCACTTCTGCCCCCGCCACACACATACACACACAAACACACAAAATCAAATGAAAACTTCTGTTTCCATGTTATGAAAGCAAGCTCCAAAATAATCAATTGCTCACAGGCCCTGTGTTGTTTAACAAAAGCTGGAGAATATTTTCTAAGTCTTGAGTGTTTTGCTAGTCTTTAAATATAACATGGGAAGAGCTTTCCACCGGATATCACCCTTTCTTTTACAGTTGTGTTGAATGGTGTGGGAGGGATAGCTCAGTGGTTTGAGCACTGGCCTGGTAAACCCCGTCTTGTGAGCTCAATCCTTGAGGAGGGCCATCTGGGACAAATTGATTGGGAGAAAAAAAAAAAAGTCTATCTATAAGGGTTGATAGGTCTTGCAGTTAGACAGGGGACTGGACTCGATCTCTGAAGGTCCTTTCCAGTTTTATGAGACAGGTGATTATTTCTTATGGAAAATGTGTTCATTATCACTGAAAGAGGTACAACACTATGGCTATGTCTACACTAGAAGCATCTGTCGTTTCTGCTGAGAGTGCAGCTACGCACCAAAGCAGATAGGCAGAGCAATCTGCTCAGTGGCCAGAGGGCAGCCAGACTGCCTTGCCCTCTGTCGATACAACAGCTGACCAGAAGCTCTGCAAACAGGGCTGCCCAGTCAACTCTGTTAACAGAAGCACTATTCCTCACACATTCAAGGGATAACACTGTCGAGACAAATGCCGAGTTCTGTCAAGACTCTGTTGACAGACTATTTTATGTGCACAGACACCCCCTGAATTCTGTCAAGAGAAGACAAAACCTCTCTAGTATAGACACAGCCTAAGACAAATAGTTGGGGTTCAAACCAACAAGGTTCTGAGCACTCAGCTACTCCTGAATTGTATGGATTCCACATTCGCAGTATCAGACCCTTTATATGTGTACATTCTAAGTGTTACTTTTAGCACCAAACCTTAAAAAAAAAAAATGCCCACTAAGGCTACGTCTAGACTACAACAATCTTTCGAAAGAAGTTCTTCCGGAAGATCACTTCCAAAATAACTTTTCGAAAGAATGTGTCCACACCCAAAAAAGCAGACTGAAAGATCTAGCCGCTCTTTTGATGGACAGTGTCCACACAGCCCCCGCTCCTTCGAAAGAATGGGCCAGAGATCGAAAAATCCGGTGCCATGTGAACTGCTTTTTCGAAAAAAGGGCCCACAGAGCATCTACACACGCTTCCCTCCCTCCCTGAAAGAAGCTTTAGAAAAAAGCTGCTCTTCCTGGTCTGGGCGCAGAAGAGGGCTTCCATAAGAACCACCACATTCTTTCAATTTTGGACCGAAAGAGCACCATTTGTGCACAGACACTCTGCGTGTTCTTTCAAAAAAGGGCCAGATTTTCTGAAAAAACTTGCTAGTGTAGACGCAGCCTAACAGAAAGGCATATTTAATCCACATGGCTCTCTAAAGTACAACAAAATAAACATAGATCACCCATCCAAAATTACTGCAATAATACAGTTAACCGTTTTGTCATATGCCAAAGAATTCTATACCTTTTCTTCTGCAGAAAGTCCAAGGAAAGTTATAAATCATTTCAGTATGTCAACAGAGATCTTGTCTTGTCCTTATGGCAAACCCACCTTCCTACCATGAAACAAGAGCATCTTGAGAAGAGATTTTACAGCTGGGTTTTAATTCAAATAGGCTGGAAGTGTGAGATAGAGCACTCTTTTGGGTAGGAGTGAACTCCTCTCACAGGTCCCCTAGTCTTTTCATCAGTATGCTTTGGAACCAATTCATTTACCATGTGGGAGCAGCAAATGGAGAGCAAACTGTGAATTCACATAAATGTGAACTCAGCAAGTTGTGGAAATAAAACACAGATGGGTGCACTTTAGATTAAGGGTCAGTGTTTTACCATCGCTTTCCACTTTTGCAATCTGATAGGTGATGTATCGCAAGCACCTCCTTCTTTAGACAGGACTCAAATTAAACCATGAATCACTAAAAAAAACATACAAGCAAGCAATATGTCAAAGTCTCCATGCCAATCAGAAGAATATACAGTTTCTTTGCTATGTTGCAGCTCATGGTTTCTGCCCCCTTTACAAGTAACATAGGAAGTGGATGTAGTTTGCACATGAGGAAATATAGCTGAAAAAGTCTGTTCATGTTCAAAATTGTACATGTTGAAGTGTTACTTTCTGCTGCTATAGTCCATCAGGTTCTGTCCAAAGGCCAGCTGTCAAACATACTTGGTTCCATAAAATCCACTTTGGGACTTACCTAGGTTATCGTGAACCTCAGCATGCTCCAGCAGGCAGCTCAAGGCCTCCTACCTCTTACATCTGTTAGCAGAAGCCAAGAACACTATCACCTCTAAGACCCGCATCCCACACCAACCAGCATGGAGCACTAGGCACTTGACTACCTATGGAACTACAGATCTGCGTTCCCTGTAAGGTGAGCGCTCAGGTTGCTGCACAGGAAAGATTCAGGTGCAACCCAGATGATTAGCAGGGTGCCCTCAGCCAGCCACAGGGGACAGCATGTGTTTCTATTGGCGATGCACCTCCCCACATGACTTGATGCACAAATAAAATTTATTCTGCCAACGGATGGAAAAAATTAGATAGAATGCTGCTGCAGACTGTATTTGTATGACCAGATGAATGTTGGATTAACTAAATCACAATTAATAACAAAGACATTCATAATCATTTACCCAGTGAAGTGAATTGCTACCTGAAGGCCAAGGCCTCTCTCAAGGAAATAATTCTTGGAAGAAGTTCAGTTACAGAAGAAACAAAATATAAGCACTGATGAGATAACAGAAGATTTGAATAATGTTTCTATAGAAACTTGAAGAGGTACTGAATGGCATATAGTACCTGAAAGATGGAAATCACCTTCAAAATATGTTGTAATTTGTTTATCAGACCACAGTTTAAAGAGGGAGAAAATCTAAGACAAATAAAATATTAATATAATAAAATATAAAAATAAAATATTCAATATTCAGTATCATTTTAATGGTACTGTCCATGATCTTTAATGCTGGCAAATTATAAAATAGCTATCAAACTTGGTCTCTTGCATAGTTAGTTACAAAATATCCTATCAGCAATTTTTTCTATAAAACTAAGCATTTTGAGAGCAGCACAAGAGGGGGCTAACATTACAAGACACTGTGGTGAAACTGATTTTAAAAATACACAAATAATAAAATGAACAAAATATTAACCAATATTATGGAGACAGCATATTTCTCCAAGATCCCAGTCCCACGCTGCTGGGTCTTGTCTTCTTATTCCAGTGCTTTTATTAACAGGAGCATTCCATAAGAAGTCTGAATATATCTGTGGTTTTAATTCAAGCCCCAGTAGCTGGCAGAAAGAGATTCTATGACAACGTCAAGGTGTTTTTTAAGTTTCCAGTATTCACAAAGAGAAAACGAGTACTCCTTAAAGCTCCAACGATCAGTCAAAGAAAAATAACCCAAAATCATTTTTAAAAGCCTGGTTTTAAGTCAGTTTCCTAATTTGGGGTGGAATCTTTGGGTGCTAGGTATTAACAGTGCTGCATTTATATCCCCCTCTTCTGTCCATCTCCACGACTTGAAAAGAAGTCTAGACGGGCAGGAATTGGTTTGTTTTGAAGTACTTGTATGTCCTTTGATTCTTAGGAACTATGAACAGGATCCAAGTGCTGCAAAGAATAGCTGAGTAATTTTGCACACGTGGCTATTCCATCATGTTGGATAAAGTAGACGGGTAGGGTTTACGTAGCTTTTTCCAACCACTTTAGACATAATGGTATGTAAGACAGCTAAATTTTGTACACTAAACCTCGATATAAGGGACTAATGGGGGGAAGGTTGTCTGCTGTTACCAAAAGTCCATTACATGCAAGGGCTTACCTGCCCATCCACCCCCGCCCAGGCTCCACCAGCCCCAGTGTTCCCCTTCCCCTGCAAACCCCCCTGCCTTCCGCCACTCACCGGAGTAGCTGCTGGACCCCTCCGTGTCGCTGGAGGCACCCAGCAGTGCAGCAGGAGGTGCCATGACACAGAGCCTGAGCCACTCTGCCGCTTGCGGCTGGAGGGACCACAGCATAGCCTGGAGGAGTTGCCGCCTCAGGCCCCATGTACACTTGGCAGCTTGGGCACAGGAGGTGGCAGCTCCTCCAGGCTGCACCAGGGTATGTCCTTTAACTATTTTTTTTTTTTTTTTTGGAGGGGAGAGGAGGAGGAATTTATGGATCCCATCAGACTTTAGGGATAATGGGGAGGGGGGGCAACCTGTTGTTCCCAAAGTCCACTAAATCAGGGTCTGTAAAATCGAGGTTTTACTGAATTTCACTACTAGCTTGTGAGGGAAAAGCTTCCGCATCTGTCTGCAAGTGATAAATTTGAAGTGAATTTATTTCTGACAAATAGCATTAAAAATGCAGTTAAAACTTTCTTTTAAAACCTCCTGAGGTGCAGATCATAAAGAACAAAGAGCAGCTCAGAATCCTACGGCCAGTGAAGCTCTAGGGATCACCTGCTGTCTTTTCCCCTTTTTGCTCTATGCAAACACAGCAGGTCCACACTAAAATATATGCACAGATACCTGCAAGACATTGGTATCCAGGCAATTATTTAATAATACACATCTCATTTTCAAGATGTATTATCCCTTCTAAGAGCCATTTATTCTACATTCTGATTTAAATAGTAATGTTCACGACCCTCAATGAAATAGATATGTTTGCTCTTCAACCGCTAATTAAATGTGGTCTGGGACATTACAAAGCCTTTTAAAAAGGTATCTGGGAACCACTGTTCCCCTTAAACAAATCTACTCTGGCAAGCACCCAGGAATCTCGACTTCATAACTCAAGGCCCTAATTATTCAGGAGGACATGATATATCCAGAACATGATGATTAATAAGAGATTTATTTCCCTTTCCATGAGGACAGAACTAGAAATATTTGCTGTAAGGTAGGGAGTGGGGAGACTAGCTATGGATTCAAAAAAACCCAATTAATTAATTTACAGAGAGATTACTTCTACTATGAAGCATTTGTTGAAAAAGAACCACCTTGGAACATGGAAGTTATTTCACATAAAATATGTATTCAACTTCCTCTGCACTGAAATAAAAAGATACCTCTTCACAAGAATAATACAGTGTGCCAGTCACAAAGAAGCAATAAAGGGTATATTTTACTGGAAATCAACTGTGGCAAATCTACCAAAGTCTCACCACAGTTTTCCAGTTTTTTGCTTAAGTAAATTTGAAGGGACACCTTCAAACTTGGCAGGAGCCTGCATCTATCATATCTTTTTGTTCTTCAAAGGGAACAAGCATAGCAAGAGAGAACTTGCATTCTGGGTTTTCTGCGACTTTCTGACTCCACAGCAGTATACTAATATTTCTTGGAGTGGGGGACTCTTCCAGGAACTCCGTGTTTGAACAAGTTTATCATAAAACACTCTATTATCACTAACATTTAAGCTGAGCTAAGGAATAGCTTTAAAGAATATCTGCACTCTTTTGCCTTTTCCCTTATTCTAAATACTGACCTCTCCTTCTATTAGACTGTTCCATTGTGGTGAAGCACACAGTAAATTCTACCTAATGCAATTATAAATCCTCAAGACACGTTTTGCAGTTAGAATAGAGAAACCAAACATTTTGTTGGGTGAAATGAAAACCCAGGACACATCAGCCACTGTGAAAGAAATACTTGGGGTACTGAGACATTACATGAAAAATCTAGATGCGTGTCCACTCTTTCCCAAAGAGTTTCCTATATTACCTCTGACCCAATGTCTCCCATCAACACAGTGCTCAGATTTACCATTGCTGGTCTTTATACCTTGCTGGTATGTTGTGATTCCATAGTTTAAGCTGTGAGGGTAGGTAAAAACATGGGATTACCTTTATCAACAACCCAGGTGGCTTCTGCAGTAAGCTACAGATTTCTTCTACGTTTGAAGGAGCAGTAACTGATGGGCCTTAATTTACAGGTTCTCTTTGCTTTATTGCAGATTCACAACCTTCCAATCTTTTAGGATTCACACCATGGCTCCATCTACACTACGGCTATCTGTCAACAGAAGCTAGTGTCAGACAAGATCTTTTGGCAAAACTGCTGTCAACACATCACGTTCACACACAAAAGTGGACTGAAAGAGCAATCAGCTCTGTTGACAGAGAGTGGCAAGACTGCTCAGGTGCTCTCTCGACAGAATGGCCAACCGGATGCTCAGCAAAGAGGACTGCCTGGCGAAGCGGAAGCCCTGTCTGTTGACAGAGAGCCCTCCAGAAGGTCTACACGGCTGTTGTGTTGATAGGAACGGTCCACAAAGGTGTTATTCCTTATCATAGAGAGGCAGAACACTGTCGCTGGAAGTGCCAAGTCTTGTCAAAAGACTGTCAAAAAAACTCATTTTGTGGGTAGATGCCCCGTGAGTTTTGTCGACAAAACTGGGGGGGGTTAGGGGGTTGACATATCTCTCTAGCGTAGATGTAGATGGACTTTTTAGTCCCTGTCTCTATTGCTTGACCAGCCACTATGCCTATGCCCTATGGCTGTACAAGGCAATCACATGAATCCACAGGACCCAAAATGAAATAGACAACATAAAGTAAACCATAAAATAAAAACATGTTTAAAAAAAGTAAACTGCAAACAGACAGGAAATTTCTTCCTGATCATCTTACCTAGCTCTAACTTGGTAAGGGGCACAGGAAAATCTTCAAGGCTGAAACACATACAGTCTGCATTTCTGCTTTGTCCTGTACTGCTTTTAGAGGTCCTTTGCATTTCAGTACTGTGACTCCTTGAAATAAAAAAAGCTACATCTAAACAAAAAAGGCACATGGATGGAGAAACCATGAGCTTTTGTTTCCACACCTAAAGACCATCCAATAGTTCCATTGGTTTAAAATGCATACGGGTTTAAAAGGAGAGTCCAGATGGAAAAATAGCTGATGCATCTTAGATTAAAGAGACAATGGCATATACAAATAAACTAACCTAGATAAATGTTGCTAATGCTAACATTTGCAATAATTCTCTCCTTGAAAACTTTAGTCTACAGCAGAGTATTGTGGGCGTTAGCGCTGCACAGATCAGAAATATAGTGATAAGGGTATTCTGAATGGACTAGGCTCTTTTCAATATATCTGTTGTGCAATAGCGTAGAAAAATTGTCTAGTATTAAAAAAACCTGTAATTTATACATGCTGAGTGAACATATTCAAGGACACTGAAAGAGTACACTGAAAACAGATTCAACAATACTCTCCAGAGAATGCAATAGGATAAAACTGAACTTTACATTAATAGGTGATAAGGCTACAGCGAAAATGTTGACTTTTTTGTAAACTGCTTTATAACTAGGACAAATCCCATGAAATAATTAATTACCTTTTCTGTGCTAGGGCACCTTGTCCACACTGGCATTCATCCATGTTTTCAAAGGAATGTTTTCATAATCATGGACACTGCAATTCTTTTAATTACCAGTAAGAGATGTACATGTACCCATACAATAGTAAATGCACAAAAAGGCATTTGGACAATAAGCAATGCTGCACTTCTGGAAGACTTTTGATAATTAAAAGAACATTGGCTTATATAAACTTAGGCTAACTGCTTATGAAAGGAAATAACTTGGACTTTCAGCAATTCTGTTTTTAAAAAAGAAACTTTAAAAATGAACAGCAACAAAAATAAATCAGAAAGTGCCATTCTAAGAACACTGGGAGATAACAAATATGTCTACTTATATTAAACAGACTTTTTCTATTTGATTCCAAGAATCACCTGATGCACAAAAATGGTATCATAGAAATCACAACTATCCATTTAGGGAAAAGTCTACTGAATTGGTTTTAAATCCAGACTAATTACAGACAACAAAATGGCTTGCATACATTTCGACCAGCTCATTTTTGTTGGCCTTCTTTTCTGTAAAACACTGTGGGTTTCTCTGAACTTTATTGGCTATACCTAGACATTGGCAAGCAGCTACTCTGAACGCTTTGCCGCAGACAGCCAAGAACCTGGCTCAGCTAGCCATTCCTACCAATCATCTGGAAAAGCCAATGGTGCCTAATATAGTGACTTTTCCTTTGATGGAAATAGATATCCCTCGGGGATTAGATTGTGCCAAACTCATTTTCACTTGTAAAATTATTTTAAACCTGGGCTTGACACAGTGGTTTCTACCAATTAAATGGGTACCACATACAGGAAAGAACATGCACAGATTGTAATTATTAGATAAGTTCATTCGGCTACCATGGATCCCATATACCCCAGAACGGAATGTGGCTCTCCACATTCATTTAATAATTTATCTTTGATGGAAGTCAACAATTTTTTACTTTTTTTTTTTATTGGCCTGCCTTTAAAAGTGAAAATTGCCTTTCATGGATATGAGGAACTCCCTCGGAATGCAGGCCCTCTTTCTCAAGTTTCCCCAAAATTTAAGAGAGCATGAACAAATCAGATGACTTTTGCTCTATTGTCATAGAAAGCAATAGGTTATCAGAGCTGGTTTTCTGGGATTCAAAACACTCTTGGAGATTTGGCTGCTGCATAGGACGTGACAAAAGGAGATGTAACAGACTTATCTAACCTTTAAGGAGCCAGCCAATAACCACCATTCCCCACCAAGGTGTTTATTTTGAGAAAATGACAAGTACAGAACAAAGCTGAAGAGGCCAGCATAGTTTAAAAGAACCCTTCAAGAAAAAATTGCTATGCAGAGAAGAGCCTAGATTTAAAGTTCTCTGCCCTAGGAAAGCCATCTTTCTGACCTCAGGTGTCTGTCTACAGAAAAAACATCTACAGCCTGGCTTCTTTTTAAGTCCAAGGACAAGAGGAGAAGACAAGAATAAATCCAGGGGGTAACAAAACGGAAACTAGTGCCAAATTTACGTGAACTGGGAGGTAAGTGATTACTGACCTATTAGTTAAATATTAATGATATAATGCAAGCATATTCCAGATGAACACTCTTGGAAACACTAGTTTTGAGTACAATGTGGAGGCAGGTTCTCATGTTTACTCACAACACATCATTTTTTTCACAGAGTAACTCTTTCTAGCTGTTCTTTCAGAAATGGTATAATGTCAACCAGTTGGCATAGGCCAGTGCTACTTTTGCGAGGGAAAGCAACATTTTCAGGAACAAGTCTGACAAAAATACGACAGAAGACTGACCAACCCAGGATCTCTAGCCCTGTCCAAACCCAGAGATATTCCAAGGCTAAGTCTACACTACAGACTTTTGCTGATATAGCTGTGTCACTCAGTGGCGTGAGGAGATATAACACTCTGATGGACGTGGCTATGCTGGCTTGAGTTCCCAAACATTGATGCAGTTACATACAGGTGCGAAATATTTTGCTTGAGGATAGATGAGCCTGGAATGAGCATAGATGGAGAAGAGCAAAATACTGCAGGATTAAGTTGCACACAATAGTTACAAGTATCAGAGGGGTAGCCGTGTTAGTCTGGATCTGTAGAGCAACGAAGGGTCCTGTGGCACCTTATAGACTAACAGAAAAGTTTAGAGCATGAGCTTTCGTGAGTTAACTCACTTCTTCAGATGCTGGACCAGCATCTGAAGAAGTGAGTTAACTCACGAAAGCTCATGCTCTAAACTTTTCTGTTAGTCTATAAGGTGCCACAGGACCCTTCGTTGCTCTACAATAGTTACACTGGCAAAAGTCCTCCTCGGTGTTCATAGACTGTGTTAGGGGCTGTACACACAGAGATTGTCAGGATTTATCCCAAACGACTGACAACCTACCTACAAAACAAGAGACAACAGATGGATAAAGGCAGATGGGGAAGTACAAATGAAACAATCCCGGTCAACATGATACACCATGTGCATAACAACACACCTTTTCTCTTACAGGAGACAAAGCCTTTCACCGAGTTTTGTCGGCTGGCTGGTAAACCAAAAGGTCTGCAACAATTTTAAAGTGCTGTTTGACAAACAACATGGTCAGTAAGTCCTTTATTTTTCCTGTAGAGCACATGGTACAGCACTGAATCACAAGGGTTTCTTCAGTATGGTATTAACCTCCTAGGACTTTGGGGAAAGAGCCAGTTTACACCTCCTTTCCCACTGTGCATAAATTAATCACCACTTCATTTAGTCCTTTCAATGTGTGCAACACCAAGCAAGAGGCAGTATGAGCGTGCTCAGTCTGAGTGACCTTGTGCGCTCATAGCATGTTGAACAGATAATCAGCAGGGAATTCCATTTTCCAAATACAAGACTTTATTATCTATTAGCAGTAGAGATTGGTCCAGAACTCTGGATTTACAGGTCACATGTACCAAGGAATAAGTGTATGAGCATGCAACTAGATTAATCTCTAGACCTGCAAAAAACATCCCAAACCACCATGCCCACAGCGGGTTCATTTAGATTCACACATGTGTATGTTACACATCATATAAAAATCCTATGACTGATCACCTTTCCACAGCCCACAGAGGAAGAATAAAAAGTTACCCAATTTATAGCTCAGCAAGGAAAAAGGCGTTTAATAAATAACTCTCCTTTGCAGATATTTCTGTTTGTTAAGTAATTGGAACATGATCACAGGTGTCTTTATTAACAATAGAACAAAACTCATCTCTCCCTGTTATTTTTAAAAAGGCGGAAATCACTCTCTTCCTTCCCTCACCACGGTCCCAAATCTAAATCAAAAGCATGGTAAGTTTAAATCCAAGCAATTTAACTCACAGTGAAGTTCAATAAATCTGAGGAACCAATCAACAAAGCTTTTCAAAATGTAACCTTGGCAACACAGAAAATACTTCAACCACATTTCTGTACATTTTCTTTATTGGCTGTGTCTGAAATTGGAATATAAAAGTCAAAAGGAATACCTGGACGGAAGGATATTAGCATCAGGATTCTGCAGCTACTGAGCCTAAAATTGCATTAATTCACTTTCCTAGAATGCATGTTGGTCAGTTATCCTTTAAAAACTGCAGCCATGTAAGTTACAAGCATATAGACTAATCACATTTTGGAGCGACAAAATGGAAAACAGAAGTGTTCAACAAAAGCAGCGTTTATTCACTGTACCTGCGCATAGCATTTGAAAGAGTCCCTCCCTTCCACTGACAAAGTGAGACTAATACAGCTATGATGCACAACTACTGAGTCAAAGGGTGCGTCTACACTAGGAACTAACTTCAAAGTTAACTTTGAAGTTAGGCACTACATCAAAGTAGCTGGCAGGGAGTCTACACACATTTTCCCTTACTTCGAAGAAGGCAGCCCAATTCTGAAGTCCTTACTCCATTCCTGGGAATGGAATAGTGCCCTACTTCTAACTAACTTCAAAGTACGGTGTATGTAGATGTTAAACTTTGAAGTAAGCAACTTCAAGGTTATTTTTGTAGTGTAGACACAGCCAAAGTGTTTCAAACCGTGCCACGCAATGGGATCCATTACACCAGCCAAGGATTTCATATACAGCCTTTCAGCAGGAAATGGGCATGTTATTCCAGCTACTATTACATGGGGATCATTGGCAAGTGTGGACATTTTGATAGCCACCATCACTTAATATTTCTATAAGTTTCTGCAATAGATAAATCAGCTGCTGCTCCTGTAAAGATGGGTAAGCCTCAAAAGGTTTGGCAACTCATTTAAATACCCCAAGATTCAGGTATTTGCTCACATTGTAATCCCACACCCTAGGGGAACCATCATTACTTTTCTAGTCAGCAGTGAGTACCTTCAGATTGATGGGAAGCATCTTTGCTTCTCATTTGGTCCCTGAATAAACACAGGAAATGCAAAGCAGTGAAACGTGGAGGCAGTCCCTAAACTCCTAAAAAAAACTAGGTTCAGCAGATTGAACAAATACAAATAATTTAAGTCTCCCGAATCCTTAAAGAGCAAATAATACCTTCTCCAAATGGGGGAGGAAAATCTTTGACAATACGTTTTGATTTATGACTTTCTTTTCTTTCTTTTTATCCCGTTTGACAACTGCACGAAAAGGAATGTTCAAGTCTGTTGACACCACCAACTTCTGTTGGCAAAAATCAACAAAACAAAACTCGCTACAGGGTGTTCACTTTTGCTTCCTCTGTCGACGGCTTATGTCATCATTGGAGGCACCATCATCAACAGCATCAGCAATGCAACCCACAGTGCAGTGTTCCAAGAAGGCTGAGCTGATCCCTGTGCATCTTGGGCTCCCACTGACTTCTCCCACAGCCTCCTCAGCTGCTGGGAGCAGCAGCAGAAGTAGCTCTGGGAGCGCTCCATTGTGAGGCATGTCAAAGCAGTCAGTCCCTCTTCCGTTCCCTGCCTGCTGCTGCGTTCCTAGCGCAAGGCAGACCAGGAATAGCTCAATGATTTGCTCCAAATGGAGCAGTTCTCTTAGCTGTCAGAGACTTTGCCAAGCTTTGAAAGTGGAGGGGTGCACGTCTGCAGAGCAGCAGAGATCAAAATATTGAGCAGGGTGGTCAGTCAGGCAGAAGCCAGTTCTGTCAACAAAACGAACAGCAGAGTCCACACTGGCCCTTTGTCGACAATAAACAGAGGAAAAGGGAAAAAAAAGTCTCTCGCGTGGGTGGAAGTTTTTTTGTCGCTGAAACTGGGAGTTTTTCCTCAGAAAAAGGCGCATAGTGGTGTGAATGCTCTCACTGTTTCGTCCCCAGAAGGCAGTTTCCATGGTGTCTTCCATGCGGTAAGGCTGGCGTCAACTCTGGCTGCTCTTCTCTTTCTGACGAGGTAGATGGAGTTGATGGGAGAGCACTTGGAGATTGATTTATCATATCTGAGCACACGCAATAAATCAATAGGCAGTGGATTGTTTGCTACAGCTTTGATCCGCCACTTAGTGAGGACAAGCTCTCAAGCATCAGTCAACTTGTAAATGGTACACAAACAGCAGATACATGGTAGAACTCAGATATGCAGCAAGATGAGGGGTGATTGCTCCAGAGTAGCAAGCAGCAAATCAGAACTGAGGAAGAAGTAGTTTCACTGCCAAACCCACACTTTCCCATGCTCATTCCCCATCATGTCACTTCCTTTCCTGAAAATTTCTACTTGAACCTTTCACCATCACAATGCGTTTGGGAATTACCCATCCATTTTGCACCTTATCTCGGCCAATCCACAAGCACAACTTTGTTAGCAAGAAGCCAGGCATATTACCTTCCCCACTGTCACCAACATAAAAGCCCGCTAGCCGTAAATCAAATCTCCCCTATAGCAGGGCACACCACCACTTAATGGGTACCACGAAGAAGATTTATGTTCATCACATGAACTCTACTGAGGGAATGTTTCATTACTTACAAGGCACAGCATGGCGATAAAGGTTATCTCTGATAGTCTGCTGCAGCTCATGATCTGGAGATCCTTTCTGAAACCTCTGGTTGAGATAATGCCTCAGATCTTTGTTCAGTCTACTTCCTGAAAAGAGAAAACAGCTATTTAAAAAAAGCTGCAAATAACCTCTAGTACAATACTAAAGCAAGTATGTCTGATACACGTAAGTCTCTGTCTGAGAAGAGGGTGAGTGAACCACCACCACAGGACAGAGGCCAAGAAGTGTTCCCTGTAAGTTGAGTGCTGAGACGGCTGCTTAGGTGAAATTCGGGTGCCACCAAGCTGATTAGCAGAGCACCCAGAGTGGGCATCATGTTTGTCTGATGGTGATACATATCTGCACATGCCTTGGTGCGCATAAAATTTTTTCTACTGATAGCTGGAAAAATATACAGGGACCATTCATGCCAAGTCACAATGTTTAATGTGTTCCTGGAAGGGGCTCTGATATAACAGTGCCGAAGAAAGAATAAAAACCTATGTAGCAACAGAATACATTTTTGTTCTCAAAAAAAAAAAGACGAGAAGTTCCTAGCCACCTTTATTCCCAGCAACGCAGTGAAATGAGGCAAAAGGAAATCTATTTCTTGGTGTACACAGCTAAGAGCTGCTCAGTCAGGCAATAGCAGTTCGAGACAGGCAGGAATGGCTTTCCAGTCACAGGAAAAGTTGTTCCATCCTGAATTAGCACAAACAATTTAAAATCATGAAAACATTGTGATAGTCAAAACAAAACAAAAATCAGTTAAACAAAATATTTCATTTCAGTTTAGACCTTTGCTTTATTATAATTTAAATTTCAAAATGAAGGGGCATTTGGAGTCAAAACCCAGAATTTTGTTTTAGGAAAGGTCCCAATGTCCCACTGCAGTTGAGCAGGGAGAAAAAACCCTTGGAAGCTGGTGACTTTATACAGCAAGCAGAAACAGAGGAGACCTACTGGTCCTAACTGTTGGTTGAAAAGGATGGTAGGAAAACCCTATAAGCATAAAGCAGCTCCATACAGTTTTCTAACAGAACTGTTCATATCAGAATCTTATTTCAAACTCCACTAAGTATACTATCAATAAAACTTAAACAATTTTATACGATCTTTTCCAAGCAGAATTGACAGTTTTATAAAAGGTTGCTTTTGTTATAGAGGAAGAGAAAGGTGATGAAACAGCGAAGATATTATAGCAAGGAAAATTCTGTAGTGTTAGCACAGCACATTTATAAAGAATATGAATCATATGTGGCCTTTTTTTGCCTACGCTGATGGCTATAAATCAGTACATGCATGCACTTTCTAGTAATATAGTCATTCACAGACTGGCAGGGACTTAATGTACCGTAGTTAAATCTGATTATGAAATACTTAATTGAGAAACAACCATCTCCTCTACAGTCGTAAGTACCACTACTCTATCAGAGAATTGTAGTATTAATAACTGCTCTGGGAGGCGACAAGTAGCCATCTTCATTAATCCTGCTGAATTCACTAATGAGCTTCCAGCAGGATACTACATAAGTATATATTTTTGTTATTGTTTTATCATATGCTCATTTATTTCCATCTCATGGTCAGCCAAAACCAAATATGTTCATCGCCAAAGTACCTGAAATAATTAAGCCAATACTAATTGAGAGAACATTGTATCACTATACTTTCCTTACAGGTTCTGGGACCGTCCCTCACCGTCCAGGTCAGTCAATCACCGCCAAATTTTCAAACAGCTTTCAGTTACTCTAAAGCTCAAAAAGATTTCCCACTGGATGGTTTACTTGGAGGTGGCTAACCTTCAGAGATTGACCTTCTCAATTCTGTGTGTTGGATAGTAAGGGATATTTCTCCCTCTTACTTTTAAAGGCAGATTTTGCTTGATTAATGGATGGCACCCCCTGAAATGATGAATCACTGAATTGTTCATTTTTTAATTCAGCAGCTTGTCAGTATTTTCCCCTCAGGAGCCAATGTTAAACAAGGTTATGAATAAATAAAAAATATCACAAAATATTTTGGTTATTATGTAAGAAAAAGTGTTCCCCTGAGGAGACTGTAGAGTAGGGTCCTGCAAATCAGGGGGTACGCGCTCTATGTCAGCCGATGAGATCTCCACCTTTCCTTCCTAAAACAGTTGGGGTGTGCCTGGCAAGGAGCTGTGACTGGGACATAGGTGCTTGTCCAACTCTGCCCCACCAAGCGCTCGTGCTGCAGAGCTTGTCCCACTCTGCCCCACTCCCAGGCATTTACCAGGGGGTGGGATTGAGGCACTCCCATGGAGGTGTGTGGCTGCGGAAGGGTGCTTGGCCAGCTCTGCCCTGCCAGGCACTCCTAAGGGGGAGCTTCACCTGCTCTGCCTTCCTCACCAGCGCTTACTGGGGAGTGAGGCCAGGGCACTGCTTGTCCTGCTCAGCCCTGTTCACTGGCGCTTACTGGGAAGTGGCACCAAGGTGCTCCTACCATTGAGCTTGTCCTGCTGCTGACTGGGGACCCAACGATAAGGTGGCAATATAACAATCACTCTCTGCTAACCTTGAGATCCTCCCCGAGACGCTTTCTGGGTCAGGATCCCCACAGATACAACACTGAAAAAATTTCAGATTTAAATATCTGAAATACTGAAATTCACTATTTTAAAAATCCTATGATTGTGAAATTGACCAAAACGGACAGTGAAGCTGGTAGGGCCCTAATAACAGGCTTGCAGTTTAATAGTAATTACTGAAGATGTTGTTTTCTCCCTGAGACGGCGGTAGAGAATCCAGGTCATCAATTGTATTCTGACAGAGCTTAATACCATTTGTGCTAGGATAGGTCACAGCCCGGGTACAGTGGTCTCTGATCTACATTATGTACCTCAAGTAAACAGGTTTAACGCTAGTGCATATTCTCAATTTACCTTAGTTTAAGCATGAACATAAAGACTACTGATTGCTGTTTGTAGTGGTTAATGGCTCTGAACTAGACAAGCCTGTAATTCCTCTGTGTATCACAACCCAATTCCACTCTTTGGTGAGATTACTTTTTGAGAAGCTCTGCAGCAAGTGGATTTCCTATGTTCAGATAAAGGCAGGCTCCAAACAACAGTGCCATGAAACAAGTTGAGGTTAAAAGGCTATGCTGCAGAGATAACTGTGCAAACCACCCAGAATCTCTCTCTTGAAGCTTGATGGCTATATTGAGAAAGAAAGCAAAGTTTTACAAGAGGCAAAGTTTACATTTTGGATTTGCAGGGCAAGCGTATTACTCAAGTTAGTTTGCAATATATCTGCTTCCATCCAAGGATCTCAAAGAACTCTAACAAACACAGTCAAGTTATTTTGGTTAGCAGGGAATTATTCCCAGTTATAGAAGGGGAAACTGAGGCACAAGCAGACTTGTGAATGTCACTGGCAACAGGTGAACAAAATGTATGGTCTAATTTTACTAACGTGACATTTATTTTTGACTGCCCAGCCTGGGACTTCATGACTGGAAGAGGATAATCCCACTCCTTAAAAGATGTCTCAAATTATCACCCAAACTTCGATGTGTCCCAACTCATTTTTAAAATGTTGAATCTAAATATCTTTCTTCCAAGGCTTTCTAAATATCTTTCTTCCAAAGACTAACCACTAGGACTATACTTTCCTTCGATGATCCTGAATGAAGAAGTGCCCTCATGGCTCCCACGACTTCATCCCTTAAAAAATTCACCCAGGTTCTTTGGAGAAAAAAAAAAGTTTTGCAGAAAAGTAAACCATAAACCGCATCAGTATTACTAAAATCTAATGATGGAGGGGCAGACCTGGGGTGGGGAAGGAGGAGAAAAGGGAAGAGAAATGAAAGGGAAGGACCATTTATTCTGCACATGGATGGGGAAAAAAAAAATAGAGGGAACGTTGGGCAGAATAAACTGCTGGTTCGTTCCCCACCATCAGCTGATGATGATTATTTATTATTTGAATTGTGGCAATGGCCTGGGCCCAAGTAATGGATCGGGGCACTGTTGAGGTACTTACTGTACAAATCCATTTAAAAAATGTGCAGAGGTGCAGCACCAATACAAATACACATTGTCAGCTGTGGCAGCTCTGCTAGTCAGCTGGGCAGCTCCTGAATCTCAACCACTCAAGCGCACACCTTAGAGGGAACACTGACTCTGCCAGTATTTCAGAGCTAAGGTTCTTTAGGATGCACACCCACATTTTGCTAATATCTGCAGGAATTCATATTCCACTGCTACACCTATTCAAGCAACCATTCTCATGGCTGGGTCCACTAAGCAGCAACCCATTTCAGGGCCCAGGAAGAGGGCTGAATGCTCCTCGTCATACCATCAAATCTTCCCAATTCCAGTAGCTCTTACACCTAGGGTAATATTTTGTGCTGTATCATTTCAGTCTACTCCATCCTCATCTTGCAGCTGCTGACCAAAAGTGATTCTAAGTAATGGAACTATAAACACCATTCAGTAATTAGAACACTGACTGGCCATATGCCAGCAATGACAAAAGAGAGTGATTTATGTAAGTCAAGTATGTCACATCTGCCAACCCACAGTTTTGTTTCTGATGTGGCTTTGAGGTCTTCGCTGAACACTGATCTAACAGCCATATGTCATGAGGGACATAGAGGAAAAAAGATGGAGACAGGAAAAATGAAATATACGATGAGTGAGTATTTTAAGCAAAAGAAGAATCAAATAAATCTAACAGTACCATTCTACTTTCCTATTTTAGAATATGCACTGAGGCCGAAGTCAGAGGTGAGTCTGATACATTGGATTACTTGCTTTCATCATCCGTTTGCAAAACCCCAAGTAAGATCATGGAGTGAAACATCTACCACCTGAATGTAGCTCCGAAAAGTCAATAGCATTTGGGTTCCATCAGCCACCCATGAAGCAAAGGCACCATATAAATCCATCATATTTTTGTAAACTGTTACTACAACATTTTAACAGTGCATGATAACTTAAATCCATCTTATTCCTGGTATAACTAAAGAAATATTTATTTAAATTCTACTTTAATACAACTTGCCAGAGGTCTTACTTGATTGCAATCCTGTTTGTAAAATCTTGGCTATTATGCACAAACAAAAGTCCACACAAACCCCAGATTGATCCATGTTTTGCTGGAAACAAACTAGTTCGTCCACATCACAACGTATCATTGCATTTATACGCTTCAGTAGCCAGATGGACTAGGATCAGAGGGGTAGCTGAGTTAGTCTGTATCTTCAAAAACAGCAAGAAGTCCTGTGACACCTTATGCTCCAAAATATCTGTTAGTCTATAAGGTGCCACAGGACATCTTGTTGTTTTTGAAGATGGACTCAAGTAAACGGGCACGAGGACCCCTAATTTGTGAGTTTACATTGGCTATCTGTTGGAGATGCCATGAGCCAAGACCTTGATCCCATAGGCTTGACCAGTCAGACATGCTCTGTGCAGGTACAGAGGTACATTTGGGATAGGTGACCTGGAAGACCAGAGCCTACATGCCTGCCTTGAGAGAGAGAGAGAGAGAGAGAGAGAGTGTATACACACACACACACACACACACAGGTGAATTTAAATGACCTAATTACCTATTTCGTGGGAAACAGTTAGGTAGTCATGTCTTTCCCCCTCTGTCCCCAGTCTTTACTCTTGTCATTTAAAAAAATCCACTGTAAAACCCTTTTAGCTCATGATCTCCCATCGGGCATTTGCTCTGGCTGAAAACTTTAAGAAGCCACAGAGCTCTAATATACAGAGCAGCACAAAGTAACAGAACTGACTACCTCCACAGTAAAAAAAAAACCTTAGTTCTGATGAGACATGGTTAAGCCTTCAACAGAACAACAGCTGCTGAGTCAGCAGAGATCATTTCAGTGTAGATCATAACTTTTGTCTGGAAAATAAATAACACTTGTTACTTTATTACCAACAGAATTTTTAAAAATATTATTTTAGGTGTCGTTTGTGAATCTGAAGGAAACCTGTTCACTCAAAACTTTTCAACACTGTTCAAAATCAAGCACAGGCAATAGTTTTTTTGGCACCATATATTTTGGTGTCTCTCTCAACCTATAAGGCATGGGCAGATGAATGACCCAGCACTAGAACAGTAATTCAGCATTTGTTGTTTCAGAAATACCCTCTAACAGCTCATAAATCCACAGTTAATCCATCTTATGAACTTTTACATCGTTTCACCGCATTTAGAATGTGTTCCGCCTTATACTGCGCACATTAATGATTTAGTCAATATCTACCCAAAGTTCAAAAAGTCAAGTTAAAAGCACCAGACAACACACGCACGTTTTGGGGGATGGCAGGGAGTAGCAAAAGCAAAAGGTTGCCTTATGGATGGATGGCTTGACAATCTGAGGGGTCTGGGTACACACACTTCTCATCCCTGTTGTTTTCAGAAGCACCTATGTATGATGGTATGGGTGAGACAATTGAGAACCAGAGATTCTCACAATCAGCCTCTGCTCTGATCACTAGCTGGCCCATCCCCCACTCAAATCACCTGAAGAAGTGGGTCTTACTCACGAAAACTCACTACCTAATAAATGTGGTAGTCTCTAGGGCACTACAGGATTATTTTCACAGATAGATAAAAACTGTGGTTAGCCTCCCCTGCACTCCCTAACCTCATTATTTCATTCATACCTTTTCATCTGTGGGGGGCACCCCAGGGTGTGCGGGTGGCAGTACGCATGACAGCGTGCCACCATGCTGCAGAAAAAAGGGAGAACATGGAGAACAGTGAAGATCAGCGGCAGGGGGACTGCAGAAGAGAAACAGCTGGAAGGATGGAACCCGTCAAGACTATAAGGTTTAAGTAGGCCTTGGGTCTGCTAATGCAGGATGCCAGCCACTCAAAGGCCACCTCTAACCAATCCAGGCATAAGAGCCTAAGGAATGTGTTATCTGAACGCCAAGAAGCCATCACTTATAACAAACAAAAAGCCAATGTAAATAGCAGGGAACTAGCTGGAGGGCTGGGGACAAGAGGATCGAGAGACAGAGAGAAAGAAAATGGAAGCGACCCTTAACTGGTAACTTCTTGGATGGGAATTGGGGAACAGAAAGGATCTCCCTCGTTAGAGAGAAAGGAGGCAAGCCACAGATCCCAGATAGGAGGACCTTCCCAAAGAAAAGGTACAGACTTCTGAAATAGGTTCATGGTCTCCTACAACCAGTCCTGGGATTCTCCCACTGAATTGGCTAGGTGCCTCTGTTCCTGGTATTGGAGGAAAAGCTGGTGATGGATAACAATAGCAGACAGTTCAGTGCTGCCTCTGGTCCAGCTTCCATTCATCCTGATTACAAAATCATCAGACCAGCTGGCAGGACATTTCCACCCAAATTGATCCTATGTCAGGAAGTATAAGCAAGAGGAAATAGCACAAGCATTTCTGCCTCTCCCCTTAGGCTACCTTGGTCGTTGTTGAGGCTCTTAGCCCCATATAGGCTGTGGCACTGCAGTGATGCTGAATAGAGAGAAGGTGGAAGCTGCAACTGTCCCAGCAAGAGACCCTCAAATTGAAGAGCTCCTGACAAACTGAAGGGATGGTGCCGCTGGGCTGCCCATCTTCATTTGAACCACATGAGAGATACAGGTGCCATAGTGTGGGTATCACAGAAGTAATCAATATTTCTTACACCATGAGACAATCCTATATAATGCAGCACCAAGTTTTCAGTACTACCCAGGAACATTTTCCTTCAGGATAGCTCAAATTATCCGGACAAAAAAAAAAAAATCACCATAAAGGGTTCTGAGGTTAACTATGTCATTTATTTTAATGGCTACCAGTGTCACTCCACTACCTTCTCCTCTCTCACACCAATTCCTGAGAAGTGTTGTAGGTCACTTGCATTGGTTCATATTCCTTTTCCCTCCTCTCTTTGAAGAATCTGCATCAAACACTCAGAGGGCAATGGGGGGCCTGTGTGTGGAAGAGTGAAGCTTTCAAAGTCTTGCTGTAATTGACATCAAAGAGCAGGGTGAGCAGAGGGGAGAAAAAGGAGCTTGCTGGGATTGAAATAAAAATATCAAGAACAAGTTACCTTATGGAATCAGACAAGGCAAACTGCACATTAAAATGTTCAGGAGACAGCTGTGGAGACTGAAGCAACACCAGATCCTCTGGAATTGTTTACAACTAGAATTGGGCTTGACAATTACTGTGGAACATCCTTGTGAAATCAGGCCTTAGGCCGTAATCAACTTGATGCCAATCAACCTGCAAGACTGAGTGAGTCATGCCCACAGGAGCTTCTTACCGGAGATAGCCACAAGACAAAGCATGGATTAGAAGCCCATGCCCGTCCCAAACTTTAAGAAAATTAATAACCAGATCTGAACTGTGAGATGCACGACCACTTCTCATTTGAATACATTTTGTCTGACATACAAAGGCACAGCTGAGAGGGGATATTTGTTACTGTACACTGTAACAAGAGCAATTAGTATGAAATAATTGTTAGCAGCAAGAGTTGCAGATGTTGCTATGTTAGTTTAATAAAAACTCCTACACATCAGAAGTGATCAAAACAAAAAGCAGTCAAGTAGCACTTTAAAGACTAGCAAAATAGTTTATTAGGTGAGAAGTGAGTGCGGAATGAAATCTTCTTACCACAGTAGTCCTATACGTAGTCTCATTCCATGTGAGACTGTGCAGATTTCTAGCCAAATATTTTAGTTTAACACCATTAATAACCATGCCATCAATGAACACACCCTGGATACGCAAAAAATTCACTACAGGTTGAACCTCTGTAATCTGACAACATTCATGGTTCAATGAAATTTTAGTGAGCCAACATTCACTTATCAGTGGTGTGGCCAAGTTTCCCACAGTCCCAGAAAGTTTCTTTACAGTCACCTGCCTTAGTTCTCAGTGTTCTGTGCTGTGATTTAGCTCTAATTTACCACTAATTATGTCTTCTAAGATCCCAGTAAGCGGTCGAAGTGTTGGTAATGCTGCTAGACAATACTGATCTCCAGTAGCTCAGCAAATTTCCTGATTTCGCACCAGTCAGGTCCCAAGGGTGCTGGACTACAGAGGTTCAACCCGTTCATAGTTTGTGAAAATACCTTTCCAAAAAAAAAAAAAAAAAAAAAAAAAGAGATTCAGTCAGAGCCAGCCACACATGCTCAGCATTTTTCACAGATTTCTCATTTGAAATCAAAACAAAAAGCAGTCAAGTAGCACTTTAAAGACTAGTAAAATAGTTTATTAGGTGAGCTTTCGTGGGACAGACCCACTTCTTCAGCCCACAGCCATTTGAAATGTTATCCATGGAGCTCAAGCAAGACTTCAGCCTAAAGCAAACTTGGTAGAGAGACTGTTCCATTTTCTTTGTTTTGATCCAAAGCATCCATTTAAAGTTTACTTTCCCTGCTTGCCTCAAAAAAAGACTTACCCAGGCCTGGTTTGGAAGGCAACAGATTCAAAAAACAGGCTGAAAAAATAGCATTAGCCTTTGACTTAAGGCAAATGACCTTGTTTTTGGTGAGAATTAGCTACACACGTCTGTGCATCTCCTGACAGAAGTTACCGCATGTTCTAAAACTAGGATATAACGTGTCAGCTGCAAAAGCCAAATCAGCTTGGGGAGACAGAAGGCATTTACTAAGCTTTAACAGAACAAACCCTAACAGAACAATATGCCAAAGAACTCATTTTCCAAAACAGAGACGGGAAAAAAATATTTTCAAAATCTGTTCTCTTTTCTCCAGATGTACCATTTGATTCTCCCAGGAACCGCGGGGGAGTGCAGGAAGAGAACCACACCGGCATTACCCGAGAGCGAGCCATCGTTTGGTGGCAGCGCTGGTGGGGCGAGAGGGAGCTCCAGCTTCATCCTAAACCTTGCGCCATCAACCAGTCACTTCCCATAAGTCAGTCACTGCTCTTCCTTGATTGGCTGGAGGGAGTTAACCTAGCCTGGGAGTAAGTTCATAGAAACATAAGACAAGGAAAAGACCTAGTTCCCCCTCTCAATATGGGGATTCTTCATCTTAGAATACTAATCACAGCCAGGGTGGACACGGGAGGCAAGCAAGGGCTCTCCTGCCTAGGGGTATTGTTATGAAAGCATTTATAATATTTGTCATTGTTTCCCTACGTTATCCATTGGTGCCTGTTGTTGTCATAATAAGTTTCAGTTAAAAATAAAATTGCAGCATGGGTGGTGTGCGAATGTGACAAAAGTAAAGCTGTTTCAGCCGCGTTGGTGGAAAGCAACACTTAATCGGTGAAAGGAGGTGCACAAATACATTGACAGAATAATCTTTACTGCTGTGCAGACTACGAGGCCATAAGCAGAGTTTGAGAAAAATGCCTCATCTTTGCTTTTGGTGCTTTGTGGACATGCTAGAAAATCATCAAGATTGTTGTTACAAACCATAATAGCCGTGTCTACACGTGCACGCTACTTCGAAGTAGCGGCACTAACTTCGAAATAGCGCCTGTCATGGCTACACGCGCCGGGCGCTATTTCGAAGTTAATTTCGACGTTAGGCGGCGAGACGTCGAAGTCGCTAACCCCATGAGGGAATAGGAATAGCGCCCTACTTCGACGTTCAACGTCGAAGTAGGGACCGTGTAGTCGTTGCGCGTCCCGCAACTTCGAAATAGCGCGGTCCGCCATGGCGACCATCAGCTGAGGGGTTGAGAGACGCTCTCTCTCCAGCCCCTGCGGGGCTCTATGGTCACCGTGGGCAGCAGCCCTTAGCCCAGGGCTTCTGGCTGCTGCTGCTGCAGCTGGGGATCCATGCTGCAGGCCCAGGGTCTGCAACCAGTTGTCAGCTCTGTGTATTTTGTGTTGTTTAGTGCAACTGTGTCTGGGAGGGGCCCTTTAAGGGAGCGGCTTGCTGTTGAGTCCGCCCTGTGACCCTGTCTGCAGCTGTGCCTGGCACCCTTATTTTGATGTGCGCTACTTTGGCATGTAGACGTTCCCTCGCAGCGCCTATTTCGATGTGGTGCCGCGCAACGTCGAAGTTGAACATCGACGTTGCCAGCCCTGGAGGACGTGTAGACGTTATTCATCCAAATAGCCTATTTCGATGTTGCTACATCGAAATAAGCTATTTCAATGTAGGCTTCACGTGTAGACGTAGCCAATGCTGGATAACGTAGGGAACAATGACAAATATTATAAATGCTTTCATAACAATACCCCTTGTGAAGCAACTAAGGCCAGGTCTACACTAAGCTACGACAATTGTGTCTCTGGAATTGACATATCTAGGATTGACTTATCCGGCTGTCATCAGAGAGGGAGGTTGATGGGCTCTGATGGGAGAACCTCTCCCGTCAACCTCCCTTACTCCTTGCGAGATTGAGGAGACCAGGGGTCAACTGTCCAGCCCTTATAGTTCGTTTTTGTGCATCCCCACTTGGCACACTAAATCCTACCCCAAGTGATCAATTCTGACCAGGTTGGTCTCATGGTAAGTATAAACATACCCTGAGATCCAGCTCCTTGGCACAGAGGGAATTAAAGAAAACCTCTGGATTCAGCTAGCCCCACCACAGTCTACCTGGGGACAATGCCTGTCTTGGTGAGGGAAGGAAAAAAAGGCAGCCTGGGTCAGCTGGGGCTGATGGGTGAGCAGGCAGGAATCTTCTGTCTCCCTGAAAGGATGGATCAACGTCCTGCCAGAGTGTGTTCCCACTGGAGGCAAGCAAGGGCTCTCCTGCCAAGGGGAGGGTGCAAATAAGCCCCAGGACTTCGGGCAGCTGACTAGGCTGAGACTCGATAAAGGAAGGCCTGGGTCCTCCATCACCCCTTCCAATCTTACAGACAGAAAGACTAGCAAGCTAGCCATTAGGCTGGCTCGGCCACTGAAGACCCTACATTCCCCAAGACACGCATCTCCCCACCAAATCATCTGCAGTATATTTATGAGAGCATACTGGGAGGAACTCCGTGTGTTGTCTTTTTTTGATTTGCTTACAACAATTTTCCTCTCACACCACACCTTGACTGTGTCTACACTAGAGGATTTTTTTGACAAAACCCACAGAGCTTCCACACTAAAAACACGACAGAGCACAGCACTTTTGTGTGTGGACACACTCTGTCGACAGAAGTTTTGTCGGAAGATCTCTTCCGACAGTGACATCTGTCATCAGATTGCTGTAGTGTAGAAATAGCCCCAGTGTTCATGTACACAATGAATTCTGGTGTCAAACCCTCATTACCAGACACTCAAATTCATCTAATATCTGATTCACTTTTAGGTAGATGCTTTTTAGGCTCTACATATATTTGGAATGTAACAACTGCACACAGAGCCTAGTCCCCATACTTCTATGTTTTAAAGATTCTCAAATGAGCGAGTGAAAGAGATGTGGAAAAACTGGAATAGGTGCCAAGCAAACTGTGGACCCATCCAAATTTCAAGCTGTAAAGAAAGTGAGAGTCAATTAGACAAGCACCTAAGTCACTTAGGTGCTGTTAAAAATTCCGCCCGAATTTCAAATGCCACTGAAAGTCAACAGAAGCGTCCCTCCCCCTCCACTGTGCACAAGGGCCTCTGGATCTGGTCTTTTGTGCATGGCATAGTTATTTTGAAATAGCGCTGCTAGTTTGAAATAACTTTGCTGTGTAGACATATCCTTAGGCTAGGGCTATACTGTAGCCCTAGGTCGAAACACAGTGCTTTTTTTTGTGACGGTACACACCAGTATGGTGTTTGCCATTTTTTTCAGAGCAGGGCTGGAGCCTTAGCGCCATGCCAGCCCTGCAGCAGAGCGTGGCAGACAGTTTGCATGGGGCTGGGAGGCAGAGCCCCCATACTCTGTGGCAGAGCTGGGTGGGGAGCAGAAAGCCTCACCAGCCCTGTGGCAGAGCACCAGCCCCCACTACTTCTCAGGCAGCCTCAGCTGTGGGAACCCAGAGGGAAGGTGGAGGGTGGAGGAGGGGAATAATAGCACCGGCTCCTCTTTTTCTTAATACATAAAAGCACCACGCACGCATGCAAACACACGCACACACAAACTGCACATCTGTGGCCTCTGGACTTCACTGCAGTTCAGCAACCATGAGTAGACATTCAAGTCTGTTCATTTTTAATGAAAACAAATCTTAAAAAAAACCCAGTCTAATCACTCAGAAGTTATTTCAGAGGTATCAGTAGGAATTGTTAATGTTCAGCAGCCATGCTGAATTTTAATTCACAGGCTCTTCTGTATCCTGGGGTAAGAAGGTTTGTTTTTTATTAAAAAGAACAAGGCCCCTTTCTCTTCCTTTTGTTCTGCTCAGAAGCTGTGGGGAGATCAAACCCCAAAGAAAAATGCACCGTCTTCTGGAAGTTTGATTTCAGACTTCAGTTTCAAAAGACAGTCAGTCCTATAACAAGTATACCTTTAGAGAAGACAAATGCAGTTCTCTTGGGCTAAGGCTACACTCCTGTTTCTATTTTTATCCCACAATACAAACATATCCAAACACCACGCTCAAAATAGCAGGGCATATTTTATTCCTGGTAATGCTTCTCATATGAGGGTTACCAGGAACTTGAAAATAAGCAATTATTTTGAACTCCAGTGACATGTAGCCTGCGCTGGGTTTGAAATAAGATGCCTCAAAATAAGTTACGCAGTTTGTACAACACATACTGCGTAACTGATTTTGAGGTACGTCTACAATGTAGCCTTAGCCTACAGGTATGTCCGCAGAGCAGTTATTTCACAATAGCAGCCACTATTTCAAAATAACTATGGGTGCCATCTTCACAACACAACCACTATTTCAAAATTATTTTGAAATAGGAGATGCCTTATTTTGAAATTGGGTAAACATCATTGTGTGATGAATAGCAGCTATTTCAAAACAGGTATTTCAAAATGGGGCTGTGTAGACAGAGAATAGAGCCTATTCTGAAATAAGCCATAGTGTGCCCAATGGCTCCATTTTGAAATAGGCTCTATTGTGTGCTGACACACTACTTTGGAATAAAATTTGCTTATTCTGGGGCTTCACTACACGTATTCTAGCACTTCGAAGTTGCCATGGGGGAGAATTAGCCTAATAAAGTGCTGCAAATTCACTGCAGCACTTCATTAGTTATGTCCCATCACCCTGATTACCATGCCCCCTTCAAAGTTGGGGGCAAGTGTATACCCAGCCTGAGCGACCCAGTTCCAGGTTGGGTTATGTTCTGTTTAGGTTAATCTTATGGCTTGCCAGGAAGTCCAAGGGTACTGTCCCAAGTTTTCAGTAATATTTATTCTGCAGCCAAATTTATATGCTTCTAGCAACTGCATCACAGAAGACTAACAATCATTTTCATAACTGCATGTCAAATAAAAGAGAATGCATAATTTTGGATTTGCAGCTCAAGATCTGATCAGGGCAGATTAATTTTCTGCACACATAAGAAATCATTATGTGAAATGAATGTCTCTCTCTTACAAGCCTAGAGACTCTAACAGCCAAGGCACATCTGCCAAGAATTTAGTGATAAATGGTGAAGATTAAGAAGATGCTCACATTAACATACAAGAGACAAACTTTCAGGCAGAGATCTACTTGCTGTATACATTTGTACAGCATCTACCATAATGGGGTTGCTAGCTTAGTTGTTCTCCAAATGCTGTGACAGTAGAAGTATCAGATAACGATAAGAAATGGAACGAAGGAACAATCACCATAGGGAATCATGGCATTTTTCAACGCTGGAAGTAGTTGTTTCATAATTATTAAAGAGAACTACAGTGAGTTTTAAAAAATACCTAATATGCATTGGGTTCTGTAGGTCATACATACAAGCAGATAGACGTGCGTGTCCATGCCTTGTTCATGTGTTGGACACGTGTAGCTACACGGTGTATATCTACATGCAACAATGAGAAGCTTTTGTCAGTTGGGAGTGAGCAGGGGAGGAGAAGCGCCAGAGATTTTTGTCACTGCTGAAATCTTTGCCTATAGTGGGGAAATGTTCCAGGTGGCAGCAAGGCAGCAGGACATAACACTGCTAAAAATGGCCAGCAGGGAAGATGTGGAAGGGGGTAGACAGGGTGTATACCCTAAGGTTCTGGTGTGTCTTTACTCACTGAGACAGTAGCTTGTCATCCACACTGCTACTTATATCCATGCTGGGGGACGTGCAGTGCATATACTCTATATACATCATAAGTGATGTGCAGTGTCGACATATATGAAGAGACACACACCAAGCATGGAGGCAATGTATGATAAAGCTGACCTGCACTGCATTGACAATGACATAAAACAAAACCTATTTCACCTAAAAGCACACCGACAAAACTACCACCACCACCACTGCTGCTACCTTCTACCTCAAAAAAGAGTTGGGCTCAGAGAAACAAGCAAGGAAAAATGAGAACTTGGATGATACCTCTGGGAATGCATTTGAAAAATTCATCTTTCTGTGCTGGTTAGTTGACCATTAATTTTGCTAGACAGACGTCAAAATAGGGCTCAGAAACTGTGCTTAATAAAATGACGAGCCACCAACACAAACCATTCCTGTCCATGACAGTTCTTCCATATTAAATAAGAGAGTCCAGACATTATCCAAAATATAGCTACAGTGACCTATTAGGCAGTAGACTAGCAGTGAGGAGAAGAGAACTAAATTCTAAACACAAGGGCTATATTGCTATTTTAGTTTCCTGCATCAATGCACGGGACATCACCAGATGACCAACTGAGAATCCTCCTCGTCCTAAATGTCTACAATCTCTGGTCAAAATACAGAACCAAAGAGCTCACTAACATGGTGAAAAATGAGCCAGACATTCATGAAAAGATGTGTGAAATATAAGCCTCTCAATTCGAATTAGGTTTCCTGGTGGTTTCAGGAAAAATACCAAATGAGCATAGTAGGAGTCATTGAGAAATACAGAACACAAATACTGTTGTTTGTATCCATCTTTTAGCATATGGTAGAGAGTAGAAATAAATTTTCTTGGGAGAAAAAGGACCAATTCATTTTAAACATCATATAATGTTGCCAAACCCTACTGCTTATCTACAAAATATGTTAAATATTGTTTTTAAGAAAGAGCTGAGCTACTTCCTCTAGAACACCTTTAAATAACTGCAGTGCTGAAGCAAAAGACAGAGCACCTATTACAGTCTGCACAACACATGCCGTTACTCTTCTCTTGCATTAATTTGCATGCTGAATAAAGTAATATACACAAAACAGTTTGTCTTAGTCCACCCCCGAGAATTTTTCACTGTGGGATTGCAGGAGCCAAGTTCTTCATCAGTGCCAAATGCATCTTTCCTCCCTACCTTAGCTTTTAAAATACTTCAGTTTCCACCAAGGACATGCCAGATTATGGTACATTTATTACAAAATACTCAGGTTAATTTCTGGAAAGATCTGTTTAACACTGACACAAGCTTTGGACTACTTATATTCACAGACCTGCACGGGGGATTCTCCCTTTCATTTCAGCTCAACTGCTTTTGGTGCTCTGAGTTATCCAGCGTACACCACAAAAAGAATCCCCCCGACACACACACCCTTCTCCAGCATTCATTTGGAACCAGGCTTAGCTTTAATATATCAGGAGGTGGTCTGGGAATGAGGGGATTTTAAGTCATTGAAAGGGAGAGCAATGAAAGACACCTAAAACATTCAGGATATGATTATCCTCTCATTTAATATCAGTGTTACTCCTGATCTTGTCCTGATACCTGTATAAACCAGTGAAAAGTTGGGGAGATAAGCGTAAGACGCCTGGAATGAAATACGCTATAGCTTATAAAGAAAGGGGAAAAAAGTGAAGACTTGCCTGAGTTTTCCTGAACTTCTTCTGATAATTGTTCAGAATGGATTTCCCCCTTGCTCTGAATTTTATAGCAGAAAACTATGAAAAGCCTTCTAACTCCACCCACTTCTTTTCTGTCCTGCTCAACGGTGAGAGGCAGTTGAAATTGTTCCGAGTGAACTGAAAACTGAGCCTTCGCCACCACATAACAAGCTTCTTAATTCCCTGGGGAACGCAATGAAGCATTTTAAAAACAAAAGTCACACAAATTTTACTCTAGCTCTTTCACATAATCCAAACCAAGCTGCAGTATTGACATCTGGCAAATTCTTGATGCCAGATCAGATTCCCAGGTAGATGCTGGAAGAAACATTTTTTGAGGTTGCAATTAAAAGATCCTATTGTTGTGGTGTACTGAACAGAAAAAGGATGAATCAGAATTATTCCAAGTCATCAAGTTTGTAATTTCATATGGAAGAAATATTTAAGTGGCATGTGAGAATGAACCAATGAATTTTTAGAAACAGACTTCAGTGTATATTGTGTCTGACAAAAGACAGTGGCAAAATCACCCGGAAAATGAAAGGAGCAGCATCTTACTTGTGTCATGGTGTTTTTGCATTTCAGTCTGCTCTGCAGCATGCTGTGTTATTACAGGTTCAAGAGAACTACAAAGTGAATGATTACAGTACTTACTGTCTTTCTAGGATCGACAATAATGGCCATAAAATACGAAACACAGCCATCACTGTGTGCCCTTGTTAATACGTGACAAAATGGTCTGCAGCCCAGAAAACCAATTCTCTTTATTTAGGGCAATGCAAGTATTGGAAGGAAAGTGAGATGGAAAGAGTGATTGTGAAACAGAAGTGTCTCAAGATGGTAATGACAATGCATGACCTTTGAAAATAGTAACTACTCTGATATCACTCTTAAGAAGCAAAGAAATGTGAGAATTTTTTTCTGAACAGCCCGAAAGCGCAACTAAAAATCTCCCTCAGGGAGAAGCCAGGAATGTGTTCATAAGACAGCTGCCATAAAACACTTACAGGAATATGAAACATTATAATGTACAAATACACATGACATGGAACTGAGACTCGGTTAATTTGTGCTGGAGCAGATTTGTAAAGTGCGGGAGAAGCAGAATGCAATAAGACCATGTACTTTAAGTAACAAGACTTCACACGAGTAACTTCAATAACACATTTATTCAAGCTGAACGCTAAAAGGAAGGGAAACCCCACCTTTCAAGTACAACACTTTTTCAACCCTTTCCCCACACTAGCCAACTCTTCGTGAAGTCCAGCCTGCAACATGCCTAAGACTCGAAAGCAGTGCTGCCTAATACACCTAGCACTAGATGGACTCAGGAGACATGAGTTCTAATCTGGGTTTGACTACTGCCCTGCTGTGACCTTGCCCAAATTAGTTCACCTCACAGTGCCTTTGTTTCACCTCCCATACTGTAGTGTCTATTTCACTTGTAGCTGCTTTGGGGTATGATTTTTCTTTCACTAGCATTTGCTAAGTGCCCACCAAGATGAGACCCTTGTCTCTGTTTAGGCTTTAAGATGCAAGTACGATTAATATATAAATGTTTAAGGGATACGCAAAGTGCCACATCCACTTTAGCATCTGGATAACAAATAAAATCACAATTTGTGTTTATCCTAATACGGCTACTCTTGAAAAGGTAACCAGATGGGCCGTAACAAAACGCATAAATAAAGAACCCAAAACGTGCCTACTGCATGTGTTCTGACACCATCCAACACAAAGAATTTCACTCTGCATGTAGACATTTGTACTAGATTGATAATCTAGTCACTTTGCTGTCTGGAACTTACACCGATTATCAAGGGCAACTGATGCCTCCAGTAATTTGTGTTACGTGTAGCACAAAATTATTCCCAATCAGCAAAGTTATGGTGCACATTTCTATGGATACAGTTTTCAATGTAAGTTGCAACATCACAATTAAAGCAATCTGGTAAAATGTTGAAGGAAAAAGAAACCTAATGTATCAGGGCAAAACGTATAACCATATGCTGGAAGAGCTCATACCACAAAAAAGCCACGATCCCCAACGAAACTGCTGAAAAGAAACAGAACACAACCAATTATAAGAATGAAATGCATACGAATGAAATAAGAATGCACCAAAACAAGAAAGCAGTCATATAGCACTTTAAAGACGAACAAAATAATTTATTAGGTGATGAGCTTTCATGGGACAGCCCCAGGTTGTCCCACGAAAACTCATTACCTAATAAATTATTTTGTTCATCTTTAAAGTGCTACATGACTGCTTTTTTTGTTTTGATAGACTACAGACTAACAGGGCTACCTCCCTGTTACTAAGTTACAACAGGTTTAAATAATCATGTCCTGTCCCCAAACCATAATCAAGATCTTAGATTGAAGTAAAAAACAAAAAAAAACAGTACCATACTAAAGGTTGTAGAAAAGTATTAATGTAAGTTTACGTAGGATGTAAATCATATCTGTTATTGCACAGGCAAAAAACTGTTACACCACTAAGTTAAACTCCAAACAACCTTCTATTTATAGTAACAGAGAGTAAGCCGTGCTAGTCTGTACACTATCAAAACAAAAAGCAGTCAAGTAGCACTTTAAAGACTAGCAAAATAGTTTATTAGGTGAGCTTTTGTGCCCTATCACGCTGTGCATCATAGTGTATGATTACTTGACACGTATCTTTAAGTATGGACATTTTCTGACCATTTTAATGATGGAGAACTTAAGCCACAGTCAGGCTCTCTCTCCACTATGGTTTCCCAAACTGGGGGATGTGCCCCCCTCAGGGCGTGTGAAGAAATTCCAGGGGGTTGCGAGGCAACCCAGCCCCCACCCCCCCAAACATTCCGCCCCACCCGAAGAAAGACCCGGCCTTTGCTTCCAGCTCTCAGGCCCTGCCTTTTTATGTGGGTAACTCAGTGCAGCCACTATAAAAAGCAGGCAGGCAGTGAAGACCCATGTGGAGCTAGCTGCCTTCTGCAAAGATGAGTGAGCGTGGGTTGGTGGGGGAGGAGGAGGATGGGGATAGATGAAGGGCTGGAGTGCCTGGCTTGGATGAGGGAGATGGGGATGGGATAAGAGCGGGAG
This sequence comes from Carettochelys insculpta, assembly GCF_033958435.1. Taxonomy (NCBI): domain Eukaryota; kingdom Metazoa; phylum Chordata; order Testudines; family Carettochelyidae; genus Carettochelys; species Carettochelys insculpta. The sequence goes on along the minus strand of NC_134147.1, from coordinate 43,756,558 downwards.
ACCGGTGGTACCTCGGTTTGTGGGAGGGGAGGGGCGGGGCTCTGGCAGGCGACTCGCTGGGCTTGTGGGGCTCGGGAGGCCGGCTAGCTTGCGGGACTCATGGGTCTTGGGTGGCTGGCCTGCAGCATTGCAGGGCTCAAGTAGCTCGGGCTAGCGGCTGGCCCTGGCAGCGTGGGACTTGGGCGACTTGGGCTGGCCCTGGCAGCGCGGGGCTTGGGTGGGCAGCTCAGGCGGCTGGCCCACGGCTGGGGTGGGCGTGTGGCTCGTCCCAGCAGCACAAGGCTTGGGCGGCTGGTGGGCAGGCAGGCAGGTCGCTGGCCCTGGCAGTGTGGTGCTTGGGGAGGTGGCTCTGGCAGCTGGCATGGGCAGCTCTGGCAGCTGGCCAGCCGGGGCTGCACCAGGCACCCGCAAAGGGCCAAGAAAAATTCTTTGTGTTTATTTTTAATTTTAAATAACATTTTTATATCAAGTTTTTGTGTTTATTTTAAATAATGAATACTTTTTTTTGTTCAAGGGGGATTGGATGATGGTAAAGAAGAGGTGGGGAGGTGTGAGAGTTTCAGAAAAATCAAAAGCGGGGCGTGATGCTGAAAAGTTTGGGAATCACTGCTCTACACTATGCGGTGTTTAGCACCAACACAGCTTTGTCGCTAAATGTCAGGCAATGGAGCTGCTGTTTGTGGACGCTTTGGGGAATAAAATACCTCTACCTGGATGGGCAGTGCTAGCTTTGTTGGCAGGAGAGCATTCCTATTGACCATGTGCTGTTCACACCGGCGCTGGTTGTCAGTAAAACTTTAAAGAGGGTGTTATTTAAATGTCTCTGAACGACAAAAGTTTTGTCGTTCTGTTGGCAGTGCAGACGTACCCTTAGCAACTTGCCCAAGGTCACATAGGCAGAACTGGAAAAAGAATCCAGGTGTCTCGAGGGTTTTCCAACGTTTCAAACCACAATAACATCCCTTCCATCCTTTGCGCCAATACAGAACTCAGTGAATGACATGATTAGTCATATAGTCAGTCTCGCAATAAATTAGGGACTGTTAAAGGGCAAAGACCATTACTGTAGCATTTTGTGAACCTGTTATTCCATTTAGACACCATCGCTCAGTGACGCACTGTCAGACAACAGGATAATGATTCATTATACAATAAATTATTTCAAAGACAAAACAACGGGAAAGTGTATTGCAATGCACAGGCAGACCATGAAAATCTCAAAATCTGTCAACAAATGAAGCTCATTTGCAATAAATTGGATACAAAGCAACAGCTATGAAACCACAAAGCGTGCAGCAGCAGGGAATTGGTGGTATGGCATGAGCTTGAAAGTAACTGTCAATTTAGCACGTCTCATGATTGAAACCCAGAGGTCTCATGGCCAAAACAGAGCTGTCAGCCAGCCACGGAAATTGGACTGGAGCACATTGTTACCAAGGTCGATGTGCAACTAAATAGGAAAGATTTCAGAAGAGCAGAGGCACAGCATGTGTGTCGTGGGGCTTGAGCTGAGTTGGTGTATAGATTATCTTTTTTGCAGAAATAAAGCAACCACCCAGGATCTACTTGTCTACAAAACTAATAAAGAAACTAAATTTAAAACAAAACCTAAATTCATGTTCCGAAACCCTGTTCTTAATACTTAAAAATTAAAGCAGCACTTTTTTCCACCTTGAAATAAACAGGAAGGATTCTCTCTTTCTGCCCGATACTGCAACTGAGAGAGGATGGCACCACCATTGGAAATACGGTCACAGCTATGTTGTCACTTCTGCTGATATGTCTTTAGTACTGAACACCCGTAAAACATGTGGACTCCATGCAAGAGACCATGAGAAATGCAGCTCCAGAAGTTCAGAGACTGGTTCACCTTTGATCCCCCCTTGAACACACCTGGTACAGTGGGGAGGTGATGGTGGAAGCACATTGGTACCGCAGTCCTGACAGGGCATTTAATCAATATCCTACAATAAAGAACTTGCTACAGTCATTGTGGCATTAGTATAGCATTTAGTATGTGGCATTTGACAGCTCCTTGACAGTGCTATTTCATCAGAGCCATTATCTAAACATTTCTCCTAATTTTTGTTTTAATACACATAACTTACTGCAAAGCCAATTTACATATTAATAAGCCACTTAGAATGGACACCTCAAAGTGTACTAAACTCTACAGATTCTGTACTCTAAGCTAAACCCTCTCGAATTGCCCAGAGATTCACCATGATAAGAACACAGAGATATTGCTGATCAGTCAGGGGGAACCTATTACAATATTTTACCTCCTCTTTTGCCATCGCTAGCAAATGTTTTGCCCCACGCGCTTCTGTAGGATTTGCAACACTAATTAATTTATCAGATTTCCTTTCACGACAGAGCAGCAGTGGAGAGGCAGACAGACAGACTAATGCTCCACACTGAATTTAGTGGGCATGTTTGGTTCAACAGCAGCCTTTCTGAATCTCTGAAATGTTCTGAGGCAGATATCATTCTTGTCCTGGCTCTGCATTTGCCACAGTGAAACCCGCAGGGTTTCTGAAATATATTACTGCAATGCTATTCTGTTGCGGGATCCACTCACAGCTAGTGGCATCTCCTTCTGGCTATCCTATTGTCATCTACCCCTGTGGACCCCTCTCACGCCAAGAATCGCAGCCTCCTCTTTGTGATGGAGCTTTCCGGCCAGGTCAACAAATGATTCTCCACTCCATGGGTGGCAGGAAATACTTACCATGATAAATCATCTTAGGCAGTCCATTGTCCTCTGCCTGGTCTGTGCTACATTGCTAGTGGCTGAAGAGGGAACCTGCAACCACCCTTTACTCTGGGTTCCCTCTGGGGATTTCCAATCAGCAGCCAAAGTCTACAATCCTATTCCCTTCTGCTTTTCCCTTCTGCCTTTTCTGTCTCCCTGGCTTCCCCTGCTCTCCAATTCCTCTCAATTCCTGCCTGCAGGGCATACCTCTGGACTACCCTCTGCAGTACATGACCTGTGAAGAGAAGCTGAGGGATCTGGGATTATTTAGTCTGCAGATGAGAAGAGTTAGGGGGGATTTGATAGCAGCCTTCAACTACCTGAAGGGGGATTACAAAGAGGATGGAGAGAGGCTGTTTTCAGTGGTGACAGATGGCAGAATGAGGAGCAGTGGTCTCAAGTTGCAAGGGGGGGAAGTCTAGGTTGGATATTAGGAAAAACTATTTCACCAGGAGGGTGGTGAAGCACTGGAATGCGTTACCTAGAGAGGTGGTGGAATCTCCATCCTTGGAGGTTTTTAAGTCCTGGCTTGACAAAGCCCTGACTGGGATGATTTAGTTGAAATGGGTCCTGCTTTGAACAGGGGGTTGGACTTGATGGCCTCCTGAGGCCGCTTCCAACCCTACGATTCTAACACACCTCCTTTCATCCAGACAATGACTGCAGACTGCCTCTGTGCAGCCACCTTCTGCTTTCTGTCCCTGGGTTTTATATAGGCCCTCCCTGTTCCAGCCCCGCTGAGCCTTGTGACTGATTAAACCCAGCTTCTTGGCTCCTCCACCAGATGCAATCTGGGCAGTCAATCGGCCCCCTCACCACGCTAATCTCTTCCCATTTTGTCTGGGGTGTGCACTCTGTCACCTCTTCCTTGAGGGGCTGCCCCCAAAAAGCCATCCATAAACTGTGGATGCCAAAAACATGGCACTGTGATATCTCAAAGTTCCCTTCCCATTAGAACTAGCCACAGCAACGGCCAGAGTTATTTCCTTCAACTCCACAAGCACTACTGAAAGTGCAGCTGGATCAGAATTAGATCCCGCCTACTTCACAGCGATCCTCCCAGATGTCCTGCATGGTCCCGCCGACCCAGGAATTCTACGCCTTCCCCAGCTGCATAGTACACAGCAGAATTCACTGATGCCCACAAACCATACAGAAGTTCATCTCTGCTTCTTCACACCTCACAACATCCACGGAATCAGACCCATCCGCTTCTGTGCAACACAGATGTATGGTAGCGTGGCAGAGATGAATGGTTTAGTCACTAGAGCAGCCCAGCCCTATGCACCCAAGATATTGGTTGCCTTTCTTGTTCTGCCAAATGACCGATCTGGGTTAACTCATTCGTGCTTCGTGTGACTCAGTTTCCCCATTGGAAATGGGAAAAGAATGACTTCTCTAACTGACAGGGCTGTCAAGAAAATTCATTACTTCTGGCAACGTGCTGCTGGAGCCTTTGTGGGGGAAACTCTATAGAAGTGATGTCCTGTAACACCTGCTGCATACATTACTAAAGTTGGCTGGTAGCGCCAAGTACTTCATTCCCACAAAGGAAAGCACACCCCTTTCTCTGAACAGCTTAAGTAGAAAGAAATGACGGAAGTGTAACATTAAAGGATCTTAGACTTTTTTAAATAAATGCAAACTAAAACTAAGGTCACATGGTCTGTACCAAACAAGGGCCTCAGAAAGCTTTAAGCGTTCTGATACCATGGTGATGGGGGTACTACAAGAACCATTTTGTGTAAGTGCAAGGAATTCCTTTCCCTAAACATCTCTGCAACAACAGCTACAGAGAAGCAGATTAAATGGTCAGTGTGTGGAGCCCAGGTCTTTAACTAAGGTTTATGTTGCCTGTCTGCCCCCTCCCCTCACCACCACCACCCACCCACACCCCCACCCACCCACACAATTCTTTGTGGGTAAATTAACTCAGAAGATGCCTCATGTTCAGACAGTTTCTGCATTTCTAGGAACACAGCTGAATTGTGACTGTGTGTGACACAAGGAACTACGCCTGCATGGCTGGGGCATTCATAAGTTAACGCGTGAGTATGTAAGAATATTTTAACATCACTCTTGATTTTTTTGTTGAACAATTTTCTCGAGTGCCAGAGTTATTTTACTGTGCCCTGTCCCTTTAAAGACTTTTGCTCTATTAAAGGGGCCAAAGAGGAATCATCTGGGTGAGCACAGTGTGTGGTCACAGGAGGGTTTTTGGTATGCATATGACAGCACTTGGGGCTCACAAGTGCTTGGCGTGGGCACTGTATTTGTCTGTCTGCACGGGTGTGTCTGTGATGGTTTGACACTAAGTTTAACAAAACTCCAATTTTAAAACAGCCCCTGGCCTGTGAATGTAACATAGCCATAGTCTGACGAAGCAGGTCTTTGCCCACAAAAGCTTATGCTCCAAAATATCTGTTGCTCTATAAGGGGTTCGATTCACTGGTCTTCTTGTTGCAGTCATAGTTCTGTTACTGCAGAGTACACAACATGCCTCCAGTGTGACTTTCATGCACTGCTCCTCAATCCCAAAAAACCCCAAAACAAAACAAAATTCAAGTTTCCAAGGGTTTATTTTATTTAATATCCCTCTTCATATTTAAATCTTATTTACAAAGTCCCAAAAAGTTCCTTACAAATGAAGACTGTTTCAATTTTCAAACTATGCCCCTCTTTTATTACAGTGACAAAAATCCTCTCTCAAGCACAATTGAAACATTTGTTCATTCTAAAACACCAAACTGCTTTACTTATATCTCTAATATACAGGAGTGATTCTTCACCCCAGTTTATCCTTTACAAAATTGTTTGTACCTTTCCTTAAGTCCTTTCATTTAAAAGAAATAGACAAAGTTTTCATTCACAAACTGAAATTAAAGCCCACCAAACACAACTTTCAAGCAGGTTACATTCATGTAAATACTTCTAAGTGACAAAGAAGCAAAAGGAAAAAAAAAATCCCCCTAAAGACCCTGCTTCTTTTTCCATTCTTTCACTTCCCAGTCAAACATGGCCTTCTCCAGTTTCAAAGCACCCTCGCTCTCTTCTGGGCAAAGCAAAAACTGAGGTACAACGAGGCCGGCATTCTACCCTCTCAGAATTTTCCTACAGACATCTCTAGCCTGAGAATGAAGTGATCAGTTGTGAGGTGGGGAGTGAAAACTGAATTCCCATCATCCAACCCACTGGGCAAGTCATGACACAACCAGTTTTAAAGTGTTACCATTTTCACTGCAAAATATGAGAGTGAAGCTATGAGACAAAGACAAAGCTCTCAGTCATTTGCTATTGACGACACTGGTTCAAAACAAATTACCGTACATAAGAAAGAAAAACCTCTAAAGGTCTGCCTAGATGGGGCATCTTTCTACTTAAAACAAAAACTACTTTATGACTCATTCCAAAATAAATAGTATCTTTTGGATTGGAGAGGCTCAAGATTGAAAGAGCAGACCTAGCACCTGTCAGGCCTGAAAGGAATTAATAACATTGCCTCAGAAAGCACAGTTTGTATGTACGACTGCCGTCACTAGTTCTTGCCCTCATGAGAGCTTAAACCTAAACTCAGACTATACTCAAAACTATACCCTAATAATTCATTTCACATTAAAAATGATTGTTGTGTCTTTGATAAATACAGTATAACATTTTGCAGATTTTTGGTTATGAAATATGTTAATTTTAACTCAGTCTTAAATTGTTATATCCACCCAATAAAAATAATGGGTTTACTTGACATCAGTGAAACGTCCTTAAATCATTCACATAGTAGATGCAGAATCTTTCCTATGAATGTTGCTGAAGCCTGCTCTTAACAATTCTTAAGACCTGTCCATAGTTCTTGCCAAGTATCCATTATGACGTACAGGAAATCTAATGGAAACTGATCAAGCAGCCTGCACAAGCTTGGAGCTTGAGTATGTATATATGTGGAAATACTAGTTAAATGGAAAATTTAAAAACTGGCAGGATCTGTTGACAGAAGTTGCCGTGGGAAGAGCATTTCCAGCAGAACTTCTGTGGACAGATCATGGCCCACATGTAAAAGCCTATCAAAAGAGGAATCTGCTCTGTCAACAGAGAGCAGCCAGACTGCCCAGCTGCTCTCCCAACGGAACAGCCAACTGGAAGCTCAGCAACCAGTACCGCCCAATGAACAGGAAGCCCTAGCCTGTCTTTTGACAGAGGGGTCCCCAGAGCTTCTACATGGCTTTTTTGTCAACAGAAGTTGTCGACAAAGGAATTATTTCTCATTGCAGAGAGGCACAACGCTGTTGGCAGAAGCCTGGGGACCAGGAGCCTAGTGGCAGGAAGGTCAGTGTCTGGGAGCCAAGCCACACTGGGAGCCTGGTGGAGCTGGCTTCCATGGGGCTGGCATTCAAAGTGGCAGAGTCCAGCAGAGCAGGGCTGGAGCTGAGGCCAGCAGTCCAGCTAAGCTGCTGGTAGAAGGTCCAACCAGGACTGGAGATAGAGGGATAGAAAAAGAGGGCAGAAAAAGAGCCAGTGGTGAAGAGGGAAACAGGGTAGGGAAGGGGTCCTGGAAGCAGGAGACCCACCTGGCCCAGCAGATTCCCTCGTTCGGGACCAGTCATGTCCTGGTGGTGCTGGACCAGGGAAGTCCAACATGTACCATCAGAACAGCTTAATTCTTCCTTGCTAAAGATAAAGATGGCAAAGGCAGCGAAGATCAAACCCACGGGAGTCCCTTATCTCCCATTAAAGTCTTCAAGGGACTGACCATGTTTTTATGTCCATACAGTAGATACACTGTGGACAGTCAAAGCCTCTTCTGTTTAACATGGCCAGCTAAGTGTCTGCCATCAAAAAATGTACGATATAGATGTGAGACAGGAAGGGCAGGAAAACCCCTCACTGAGGAATTCTCACGCACACCAATGTGCGGGGACTGTAGGCAGGTAGGAGTCTGAGAGTGATGTTTTCTGGGCTGTGGGCTCACTAGATGCACACCGACAGGGCAACATCTCCAGTGGCACTGCTACGACGCTGTGACAGTGTAGGCGCTGGGGGCAGTGACAGGAAGGGACTTTCCATCAGTAAAGACATTCCACCTCCCCAAGAGGCGGTAGCTAGGTCAGAATCTCTTCCAAGGAGCTAGCCACGACTTGAGTCAGGTCAAGCTAACTGCGCCACCCGGGGAGTGAAACTTTTCACGCTCTCTTTCTAGCAGCTGACTTCCAAGTGCTTTGCCAAGGAAGGCAGCGTCATTAACCCAATCCTAAAGACGGGGAAACAGAGGATCACACGGGCAGCGAATGGTTCAAGTTCTCCCAGCAGGCCTGGGGAAGAGCCAACAACAGATCCCAGGTTTCTTGGCTACGCAAAGCACTAGCAAAGACTGTAAGAGCTAAAATTTCACACGACTTGTTCATAATGCTCAATATACTGGGGTAGCCAAACTGTGGCTTGTGGTGGCTTTTACATGTGGTGGCTCTTTTATAGTTAAAATGCAGCAAGCAGACACCCCCCCACCACCACTCTCACCCCCATTCTCCACTCCCTAGACTGGAGTTAGGGGGGAAGCTCAGGGCTTCTGCCTTATGATAGGGTGGGAGGGCTTGGGACATCTGCCCAGTAGGGAGAGGAGCTAGGGACTTTAGCCCTGCAGATGGCAGCTGCCAGGGTCTGGGGTCATCCCTAGTCCTGCTGAAGACTTGAGGCCTGTCAGGCACCTGCCATGGGGCTGAATCCCCACACCCTGCTACCTACTAGAGGGCAGAAGCCCTGAGGATGTGCATCCAGCTTCTCTGACTTCAGATTATGGTATGCTGCTTGGAGAAGCAGTAAGTTTGGCCATCTCTGCTATTCCCAGAAATGTACATACAGTACAGTATTTATATTCCAATTGGTTGGAGATACACATCTCCTAGAACTGGAAGGGACCTCAGGAGGTCATCTAATCCAGTCCCCTGCCTCCTTGGCAGGACCAAGCACCACCTTGGGTTTAGCAGGGCAATGCTCAAACCACTGAACCATCCCTCCCCCAAATTTTACATTGCCTGTTTAAAAGGAGAAACCCAGCCATTTTTCAGTATTAGTGTGTTGTGACTCTCTGGTATTTTGGAGTCTGATTTTATACACAAGTAATTTTAAGTGGGATGAAACTTGAGGTACACAAGCTAAAATCAGACCTCAGCAAAGGATACAACAGTCTGGGAAGGCCGCAAGTCACTGGCCCAAGCAACAGGTTCTCACTGACACGGTCTCCAGGTCCATTTCAGTTCCCAGGGAGCACTAATGGGGTAGGACCAATGTTCCGTTTAATCTTTTCAACCCTCGTGTGGAATAATTTTATGTGCACCCAAGGCATGTGTGAATGTGCAACACCAGCAGAAACAAAACCTCAGCTGTGGGCACACCGCCAATCAGCTGGGCGGCATCTGAATCACTCCTGAGTGGCTGCACAAGCAAATGGCTTACAGGGAAAACTCCCTAGTCCACACAAAATCAGGTTTAACCTCATCTAGGGGGATGGCATGTGGGTGAGACAGTGAGGGCAACAGCTGGATGGGGCACAGGGGTCTGTTGAGGAAGGAGGCTGGATAGGGTGGACAGGGGGCGTCGGCAGGTTGCAGTTGCCCCATCTCTGAACTATCACTTGCAATACTGGCAGCTACAGAAGTATTAAAGAAAAAAAGAAAGAAAGAAACTGTATTGCAGCCTAGCCACAAAAGAGATCAAACCTCAGCAGCCAGAGAAGAGCTTATTACCATGGTTATCGCTGCTATTTCTAGACATACTGAAGGGCTGTTTAGGGCTTTAATGAGGGAATTTACAGATTCCATGGCAAGGATATTGCTAGTGCAGGTGCATTCTGCCACTTCAATGTTTTCGGCAAGTGACCTGTCAGACAATATATGACATAAAAATGCCCCTGCATTGTTAATGCCATCAAAGAGGATATTCTGGTGCCAAAAAGGAATGAAGTGCAAAATGTATCTGCTTTGATATCCAAATCTTCTTCAGCTCATGTGGTGCTATCCCTAACACCAGCCCCCTCCCTCCCCCCACCCACCCACACAATCCCTTAGTCCTCCCAAGCCACAGAACATTTGGAAATGCCCATGTGCGCTACCCGAACAAAATGTCAGGTAATTACAGGTGTCTACTTCCTTCTCCTCCCACAGGGATCTTGCACCTAGCCTTGTGTGCTGGAACAACCTTCATAACTAACACCCCCTTTCGAGTGGCAGTGCTCAACTCATGGCTAGCGGGCTGCTTGTGGCCCAATCAGCCGCACCTTGTACGACACTCTCAGGGCCACAGAGCTAATGGATAAATGGGGTGCCCCTCCCTGTTCTTCTAGGTGGCCCTCTCTGATCCCCCACTCCCGCAGGCACCAGGCGCCTCTGGTTCCCAGTGAACTCAACCGTCCAATGCTTTTGAAAAGCAGGTGGCCTAACTAAGGACTTGGGGGACATGTCTGAAAATGTTGTCCTGAAAACTTACTTGCAAAGCACATAAAGTCCAATATTCTGCTGCTCATTCTGAATCCACCCGACTTTGAACAAAACTTTTTAATGCACATTGTTTCGAGCTATCAGGGCGCTGACTGAATGACACTCATTTTCCTTATTAAAGAAAAAACTCATTTATCATTTCATCTCCACCTTTCAAAAGTGACCAGGCTCACTGACTGGGGGTGGGGACACAGAAGGGGGCAATTGTCCTGGAATCCAGCAATTCCAAGAAGTCTCAAGCTCCTTAAATCACTACCAGAGCCTGGACAGCACTGAAGTGCTGTGTGTGGGGAAGCTAGCCCATCCCTCATTTTGAGAATACAAAGATGAACCCCCTTTCCTTGCCCAAGGGCCAGGATATGTTGTCCTCTCCCTGCCCTCACTCTCCCACCAAAAGTGACTAAATAAAGATTTCTGAAGCTTCAAAACACACACATACACACACTCTCTCCCCCAGTCCCCATGTCCGATTTACTATCCCCAGCTCTTTTCAATTTAGCACCTTTTAATTACAACATAACCATTTGACACATGAACTGATGTTTCTGAAGATCAGCAGATTTTCACTCCAAATAACCAATTCAAATCATAATGGAACTGCTCATCTTTATTTTTATGTGCTGGTCATGTTGTCCTTCCACCTTCATCTTGTTGTTTAATTTCTCCTCAGCTACGTACATTCTTGTGGACTAACAGCAATTTTCCTCTAATGAGCGTGTGCATTGAGCATGAATTTTAGGAGATGTAATCAACTAAGAATATATTCATCTCCATGAATAGGTTTTAAAAACTGGAAATATGAATTTAAATGTGCTGTATATCCTATCTACTGCACTTTCGCTGTGTAAAGAGAATTGCACATTGGAAAAACAGTAATTTACCTGCTGTAACTTAACTTTATATATTGTTAAATGATTTTCTCGTTAATAGAGACCATTAGAACATTGAAGGGGATAGAAAAAAGCAGTGGTGCATATCTAGCAGTTTTTGAATGAACGTGATATTAAGGTAACTTGCACCAAATATCTTCATGGAAGTGGACATTACCAGTTAACTACCAAGGATAGGCAAATTATGGCTCACAGGCCACATCCAGCCCATCAGGTCTTTTAATCTGGTCCTTGAGCTCTTGCAGGAGAGCTGAATGCAGAACCTGTCCCACTCCGGTGCTCCAGTTGGTGAGCATGGGGGTGCCTTGTCTTGCCTGGCTCCCTGAAACAGTGCAGCCTCATTTTATCCCCACCCCAGGGGCCAGCTCTGCAGCTCCCATTGGCTAAGAGAGCTGTGGAGGAACTGTCTGCAAGTGGGGCAATGTGCAGAGCCATATGGCCCAGAGGGGTGATGGGGTGCTGCTCCCAGAACCCACTTCCAGTAAGTGCCACCCTTATGCTACATCCCTGAGACCCTGCTGAATCTCCACCACTCTCCCCAGCCTTAATCCCCCTCCTGCCATCCAAACTTCTGATCTCAGTTTGGCACACTACTGTTCCCGCTACTTTTTTCATCCATGTATAGAATAAATTTTGTTCTGTGCACCAAGGCGTAGGTAGGTGTGCACCACCAATAGAAACACATGCTGCCAGCAGTGGCTGGCTGTGGGCACTCTCTCAATCAGCTGGGCACCAGTTAAATCTCTTATGGGTGGCCTCCCAAGTGGTCAGCTTACAGGGAACACAGCAACACATCCTCCTGCACCCCAAAACCTTCATCCACTGCCTGACCCAAGACGCTGCACCCCAAGCTGGAGCCCTCACTCCCTTGTGCATTCCAATTCCCTGTTCCAGCCAAAAGTCCTCTCCCAACCTCCTAACCCCTTGGTCCCAGCCCAGAGCGCCCCCCTTACATTGAACTCCTCATTACTGGCTCCAAACCAGAGCCCACACCCCCTCCTGCACTCCAGCCCCCAATTTTGTGAGCATTCATGGCCTGGCATGAAATTTCCATACCAAAATGCGGCCCTCAGGCCAAAAGTCTGTCCACCTAATTTACACCTATTCAGTAAACCCCCCCGAGATATGCACAACAAAGCAGCCTGCCTCTTGCTGGTGCCCCTGACAGGAGCGGTTTCCCCGCCCCAGAAGTGGCAAGCATCTGGGAACCAGGTGGCAGCCTGGCTCCCGGCTCCCCTCCACTTGCAGAGCCAGAAAACTGACCAGGACAGACATAAAAACCACAGATCCTGGAAGCCAGAGACAGCTCTGCAACAGACTGAATTTGGGGAGGAAATACTATTTTGTTAGAAAGAAAAAATAAATTCCTCCACTCCTCCTTGTTTCTAATAGAATCACTATTTTTTTTCTTATACAAGCCTCGTATTTCATTATAACTGTTGTGTGTCTAACAGCAATAGAGGTTTAAGGTAAAACTGGTAGAATGGGCTACTCTGCTCTTCTGGATAATCAAGCTTCTACTGTATTTAGATCTACACAGAACACAATTAGATCTAGTTTCTATAGAATAGTAAAAACAAACAACAACAACAAAACATTTCTAATGCATAGTGGTAACTGCAATCTACACCAAAACTGTAGTTTTAATAAACAGCGTCCTGAATAGAAATACATAATTTAGTTTCTCTTCTAATCCATTTCAAACTGAAATATTAATCAATTGAAATATTCCACTCCCCCCCCCCATGTAAGATCCAGGTTAGAGTTCTTCTCTCCTATTGCTTTCAAGGAGCAGTTCTCAAAAGGCACTCAGTGCTGGCCTGTTGACTTCAGCAAGGCCAATGTGAAAAGTGCTTTGGAGAATGCTTCCTTAAATTACCACGGTGTTTTAATTGGAATACATGTTGAATCTCTCTAGTCCGGTACTCTCTCGCCTGGCAACATCTGTAATGCAGCATGATTTTAGTTAGCCAGATGCCCACTTACCATGGGTGTGGCCAAGTTTCCCACTTATCATGGGTGTGGCCAAGTTTCCCACTTATCATGGGTGTGGCCAAGTTTCCCATGATCCCAGAAAATTTGTTTACAGGCACCAGTCCTGGCTCTCAGTGTTCTGTGCTGTAATTTAGCTCCAATTTACTCCTCAGGGTCTTGTAAGAGCCCAGTAAGCCGTGGAAGTGTTGGCAATGCTGCTAGACAACACTGGCCTCCCACGGTCTGGCAAGTTCTCTCATTTGGCACCAGTCAGGTCCCAAGGGTGCCGGATGAGGGAGGTTCAACCTGTAGTAGAAATCTCATTGTGCACAAGGGTATTTCACAGGGAATTAACTGCCCCACCCCCGTGCACCCGCTATGGGATTATACCTGTCCTGGTCCTCATCTCTGTCCCACTGCTGCCCTCCTGTGCTCATTATACCGTACAACTGCCCCTGCTCACAGCCCCCTCCCTTCTCATGTTATGAAAAACAATTGCATTCCAGGCCCATAGCATTGTCCTGGCACAACCAAATCCATACCTTGCTTTAAGGTATGGCAAGAGGAAGCCGAATCCAAATTTGGTGGTTCTAGCTCTACTGTTTAGGAGAAACTCTTGAACAAACGGGGACAAACAAACTGGCTCTCAGAAAAGCTCTTTCAAATACATAGGAGACTGTGCAATTCCTTCAGTTTGGACACTAAAAATAGACCAACCCTTTCATAATATTCTCAGAGGAGTAGCCATGTTAGTCTGCAGCTTCACAAATAATGAGCAGTCCTGTAGCACATTAAAGACTAACAAGTTTATTAGCTTTCATGGGTAAAACCCACTTCCTCAGATTTCTCACATTAGTTATTTTAGCTTCTCATTAGTTACTTTAGCTTTCAGTTTCTCAGGTATTAACCTAAAACAGAGACTACTATCCAAAATACAATATTACATTTATGTGTCCAGCTTCAGGTTCTCTTTCCACACACGTCTGATAAGATTATGGGATTTATACAATCGGCTACTACGAGGGGGAAAAAAATTCACTACCTAGGCTCCCTGGAACATAAATCACCTCTGAATGGATGGCTACGTTCATGCAAGAGTAAATTACCCTGTTACAATTAAGGGTTAATAACCTTCCAGGATCAGTATTTGCTCATGGAAAAATGAAAGGAGGCTTTTAGCTATGTATAATAAATTCAAATAGAGAATATTCCTACACTCTGAAGTGCATGAAAATCTACTAATGAACACTGAAACCGTATATGCTCATCCTTATTGTGGTGCAAATTTGAGAATTTTAGAGTAACTCATTTCTATTTCCGGGTTTGTCCTTGCATTGAAACATTATTGGACCTTTTGTGGATTAGCATTAACCAATGGACAACAACTGAAACGCCGCTACCAAACAACATGCTTCAACACCTCCTCAGAATAAACCTTGTTATCTCATATTTGCATGCTGAGAGCTCCACACATGAAAAGCCCCACGCACATTATGTGAAACATCAGCTGCCGGATTTTAAAAAACAATAAAAAGACAGATCCTACTACATACCAATAAAACACGATATTCTTTACTGGGTGATTTCAGCAAATCTGATAGAGTCTCATTAGGAAATTCTGTGAGGCACAATTACTTTTCATCCGACTGTCCATGGCTGGCAATGCAGTGGAAAATGAAATGTTTCTGAAGGAGCAACTTCAGGTTCCTCATTCCAAAGGCTGATTGGATTTGTTTACTTTAAAAAGGAGATGGGTGTGTTTGGACTCAGGAATGCAAATGCAAAGATGACCTCCACGAGTAAACCTCTGCTGTGGTGATATAAAGGGAAAGTGAGTTCAGAAAGCGCTTGCAAGTGGCTTTCAATGAAGAAAAAGTATTGAAGACTTTTCCAGGTGCAGGCAGATTTCAGTTGTTTTGAGTGAAATGGAGGAATTTAAAAAGGAGTTTTGTCTGGTTTGTGTATGCCATCCCCGAGTGCAAACTTAGCAAGCTAGTGCCAAGTTATCAGACACCTCTTTACCAAATCCCCATCCCCTCCAGAATCTTTCCCATGAGACTTCGCATATTCATGAAGAAATTCCTTCTGCCTTTAACAGAGAAAGAAAAACACTACCTAAGAACAGGGATATCCCTCAAAGTGCTATGCATAACCTTAACGAGCATGTCAGCCACATTAAAAATATATTCGGCAACAACGTCCATGCCTGGATTGTGTGTGTGGCATGTTTGTTGAAGGAAGTAGGACATTGTGTGTGTGGGAAGAGGTTTGGGAGAATGGGTGGAGTGAGGATGGGGGAGCATAAAGCGGGCACAGGAAGAGGCAGGTGGGGGGGTCAGAGGGAAGAATTGGAGAAGAGAGAAATCCTGGGGCAGAGCAGGGAGGGGTTTCAAAACCCCTCAGCCAGAACAGAAGTTGGCGCCTATGTGGAGAGCCTTCGTGTGGAGGCAGTTATGCTGGCATAAAAGTGTTTTCCTCAGTCTAGTTTATTTTGTTCAGGCCTCATGGACTCTTAAAAGTTTTGAGAGCACAACTAGGTCTGCTCGGAGTGAAAAAGAATTAAATCGCATCCCTGACAACCTGTGACAAGGTGACTGTCCACTTAAGGGTACCAAGGGACTAATGGTGAGTCAACACGACTACTTCTGTGGTGCCCCCAGTAAGGCCTAGGGATCGAGGTGAGAGGAAGGTCCTGGTAAACACAGTGAAGATGAATGGAAAACACAGGCTACTCTTTAAGGCCACTGGAGCAGGATCTTCCTAGATCTGGCAGAGACCGGTGCTCTCCTCTCCGACTGCCAACCTGGAGAAGCTCTGGGAAGATGTAGGTATCCTGTCTCTTCCCTCCAAACAGGGGAAACACCAGCAGGAGAAGATCTGCCTGCTGAAGCCTCCTACCCTAAGAGAAAAAGGACTGGACCTGGGGGAAGCGCAAGCTGGAAAGAGAGACTAGCTGCAGCTGTATAGCTGGCCTAAATTACAGCTAAAGCACCAAGGAGCAGAGCTGGTGGCTGGAACAGAGAGCTGACTCCAGGGAGAAAGACTCCAGCCAAGTAGGGTTGGGAATGATGAAACTTGGCCATTGAAAACTTCATTTTTACAACAACAATTTATGGCAATAAATCAGGGTATTCTTGGCAGAGAAAAAGCCTGTGTGAATTTACTAAGGAGCCCAAAGAGGGAAACTGAGGCACTGTATCACCGAGCCACGTTTGGCCAGAGCAAGAAATGCATGTTTACACCAACATATCTATGTAGGCAAAAGCCCTACCCTAGCCACAGACATCTGGCATTAGGCACTGTAACTTACTTCATCTGGAGTACAGGTGTAAACTATACTGACACAACCAGTCTTTTCATGGTGTTAAGTCCATCTCCACTAATCAGAAAGCCCCTTCTGGTATAAACCTGCCAAAGGAGACTATAGAGGAGCTACCCATCACCCTCATAATTCAGCATGCACCACTACCCTCAGGAATAAGATTTTTCCCTTTTTTTTTTTTTTTTTTTAAATCAAACTACTTGTGTGGCCCCCAGTACTGTACACAGTACTGCAGCTGAAGCATCACCCATGATATGGCAGACATAGGAAGTAATTGTCCCATTCTCTTTGGCACTCATGAGGCCTCTGGAAAGAGGACAAACAGACAGGGATGGAAACACAGGTAACCATTAATTGATATAAGAGAGCAGGTAGCTCTGAAAGGACATTAGTTATGTCAAGTGGAAGAGGGGTGGGAAGGAGAATGACAGAGAAGTCATTCATAATTTCTCCCTAGTCCACATAGGATCCATACTTTCATTCTCAACCCAAATGCAGATGGGACTAGGACCTTCCCTTGGGGCCCCACGTTGGAGTGAGAAAATTGACCTTGTGTTTTTCATACATGGCTCTTCACGGGAACCAAGGAAACAAGTCAAGTATTTCCAAATAATAATTCAGTCATAAACTAGCTTTCCTGTAGTGCTTCTCTTCAGTAGCTCTCAGAGTCCTTTACAAAAGTTGTCAGTATCATCTAGTATGGCAGGAGAGCAATTGTGAAAGATCAGCACAGAGGATGGGTGCATAACAGGTGTTTATAGAAAACAAAGCACCAAAGTAAATAACAGGCCAGCCCTTATAAAATCAGGACATCTGGTCACCCCACTATCATCCCCATTTTACAGACAGGAAAAGTAGAGAGAGGGAAGTGACCTTACCCAATCAATACCCTATACCAAGGGTCTGCAACATTTCTGAGGAGGAGTGTCGAAATTTGACCTTATGACCTCTATCTACGGTCCAAGCACCAGAGATACTTTTTCAAGCCACTAATAGTCCTACTTACAACAGCTTCACTAATAAATAAATTAAGCTGTAGTGCTTTACTGTTTAGGTGTTGGTTGGCAGCATCAGCTGGTCTTTTGTTAATTCACAGGTGGCATGGCTTTCAGCAAGCTCCCAGCTGCATGGGGGAGGAGGAGCGGGGCTGAGCTCCCGCCTCACATGCTGATTAAAATCATCTTGCGTGCCACTCTTGGCACCCGTGCCAGGGGTTGCTGACTCTTGCCCTACACTAATATTTCCATGACATTGAGTAGAATAGGTCTTATTTTACTGCAATCAACGCACCTATGATATGCTATGATAGTTGCATTGTATTAAATGGAGGGAGCTGGGCTATGAATGAGTCTTTCATTTAATTTATAGGTAATTTACTGGATTAGATGCAAGACCCTGAAAAGTACTAGTCAGGCTTGACTGGGAAAGAGACCTTCAGAACTCTAGCCACAATGGCAGCCTACAGTTGCTTTACTACAGAGTTCCCAAGTTGGACAAACACAATTTCATGGAAAAGCATTTCAGGTTTTCACACAGAAGTGTTTTGCCAATTGGTTTGCACTGCACAAGTAACTAGAGACTTCAGGGATTTCCTGCAGGGCATGCCATTTTACCCCTCCTGTATTAGGCAGACCCTGCAACAGCTAACAGTAAATGGACTAATTTGACCATCTTTCAGCCAGCGGGTTGGGTCCCACATTGCATTTGCTACAGCGGGCTTAGAAAGGATGGAAGGCCTATCTGGTGTTCTTTACCGACAAAGCCCTTCTTACGTAGGCCTAATTTCACTTAAAGAAAGCTGTGCTTTTAGCTGATACAATAACACCACCTGCCATGCATGAAGCAAGCTGGATGAGCTACATTTTTCTGATATAATTAGGTCTACAGTGGGGACATAACTGCTGTTCTTTCATTGGAGGTAGTTTCCTTAAAGATTGATTTATCAGGGAAATCATGAACTCATGCACACTTAGCCTATTTTTGCAGGGGTGAAAACTAGAAATCTCAGATGACATACACCTGAGAAATCTTTGGGGACAGAGAGGAAATAGTCACATCTTCCAGAGTTTTAGGAGGAGGGAATTTTATATTGGTCCTAATAAAGAGAACTGCCTTCTTAATTCCAGTTCCAGGTCTCTGGGTTATTCAGTAGTGGTGCTGTTTCCCTGTCGTATGCAGTCTTCTACTTCTCTGTAAAGCGATGGTTCAGTGGCCACCGATATGCAGTTGCAGTAAATATATACATTTTTCTACAAATTACACTACCCAGCCATACACCCAATAATATAGAATCATTTGGGAGAAATGCCAGACCTTTTTACAGATGAAGCCTATCCCCTTCCAGTACCAAAAACCGCAGCCCTGTTACTGAACAACAGTATGCCTCCTTTGTGTTGTGTGTACATCCTATGCGGAGCGCTGAGCTATTTATTGTCTAAAGGTCTTCTTACCTAATGAAGGTGCAATGATGAGGGTTATGGATCAGCAGCAAGCACCACATAAATAATGAAGCACAGCATTCAAGGATTCTTGGCAAGAGCCTGGGCACATCAGTCTATTTTCAGCTGAAACTGGCCTTGCTTCTTGCTACAACTCTGAGGATGACAGAATATTCTCTTTGAAGACTGGCTGCTGTAGCACTTGGTATGCAGTGGCTGTGGGCACAGTAGATCTAAAGGAGTTCATCCAATATTGATATGCCCAGAGTAAAAGACAAAATCCTGCTCCACAAAGATTTTTCTTAACTTCTTTCCTTTTTGTTTCACCACAGCCGAAAAGGTCTTGGGCCTGAATTGTGAGAGGGTCAAAGCAGAGAATTAAACATCGGACCCTGAATCTTTCCCATGACAGGTAACTATTTTGTAAATTAACATTCTCTCAGAAACCATGGAAGGGACTTCAAGAGACCATCTAGTTCTGCCCTGCTGCACTGAGGCAGGGCCAAATATACACAGACCTTTCCTGACAGATTTTTGTCCAACCTGTTCCTAAAATCCTCCAATGATGGAGATTCCACAACCTCACTTGGAAGCCTCATAGTTCTTGTGTTACCTTAAATCGTCATGGAGAACAATTTATTCTTGTCCTCTGTATAACAGCTTTAATATAAATGCAGATTGTTATTAGTCCTCCTTCTGTCTTCTTTTCTCAAGACTAAACACATGCCCAGTGCATAGTCTTCACCTTTACTCACAGGACAGATTTTCAAAACATTTTATCAATTTTGTTACTCTTCTCTGGACTCTTTTCCGTCAGTCCTGGCTCTGGGTGTTCTGTGTTGTTATTTAGCTCTAATTTACCTTTAAATAAGTCTTCTAAGAGACCAGAAAGCAGTGGAATCAAATTAAGATTATTGTCCAAGGTGAATATTTAAAACATTTAAGAAAGAAGGGGGGGTGCACTATTGCAAGCATTTAAAGAAAAAAGTGTAAACTCCAGAACAAGAAATTGCACTCCAGCTGGGTTCAACATGATCAAAACCAAGAGGCATCACGCAATGCTAAGGATTATTTTTAATTCCTTCATTTAAAATTCAATGCAATGTAAATCAAATGTGGATTTTATGGCAATTGAAATTTACGGCACTACATGAGAACGCAGCAAATTCTTGTGCTATTGGTCTAATCTGCTGCACTCTTACTTCAATACATTGGTATGTCATGGCTTTAAAAAAAATACTTGCAGCTTGAACATTCATTTGATGTGATGAAAAATGCAATAATAAAATGGTAATTTTAACTGTACAGCAACTATCATCTTGAAGGTTCCCAAAACGCATTCCAAATGATAGATTTCAGTCTGGTTTTCATATTCCACTCACCGTCACAGCACGTTAAAATCACCAACTTGCAGCATGTACACACCCCAGTACTGAAAGGGAAGATGGCAGACAAACTCACAACAGTGATGCGGAAAGCTAGACCAGATGGACAATCGTTACAGCCCCTCTCTAGGCTCTATGATGCAATCACAGAACAGATAAAATATTTATTTTTAAGCTTAAAGTTTTCCATAGTTTCAAATAATTAGCCTTTTTCCCCAAACCAGTTTGTATTTGTTTCATACGAGTTTGTCAACAATAGAAAAGGTGTTCCCAGGCATAGGAAACTAGCTTAGGACATGGGAGATCTGGGTTCTATTCCCTCAGCCTTCCTGTGTTTTAGTACTCCATCTGTAAAATGGAGACAAGGGCACTTCCCTCCCACGGGAGGAGTCGTGAGGGTTAATATACTAAAGATGAGCAAGCACTCTGAAAGCAACAAATGAACATGGTATTACTCTGCTAACCACTGATTCAACAATGTTTCCTGGAGATCATCATGTAACTATTACCCTTCCATCCTGATGATGAATTAATGGAAACATATTGCCAGTTTACCCCACCCCCAACATATCCTTCACTGCTTATTTGCTACTGCCTGGACACATTGAACCTCTCTAATCTGGCACTCTCTGGTCTGGCAACATCTGTGGCCTGGCATGATTTTAGTTCACTGGATGCCTGTTATTTGTGGGAGAGGCCAAGCTTCCCATTGCTCTGTAAAGTATGTTTCCAAGGTCAGTCATGGCTCTCGGTGCTCGATGCTGTTTTTTTAGCTCTAATTTAAATGCCTTCTTAGACACCAGCAAGCAATGGACTCAAATCTTTAAGTTTTTTGCTCAAAGTGAAAGTAAACAAAGGAGTGCTGCAAGTGTTCTGTTTATTCACTGTCACAAAATAAAAGCAAAGAGACCTGCTTGCTACAGTATTGACTCCTGTGGTTTGGCAAGTTCCAGTTTGGCTCCAGTTTGGTCCTGAGGGTACCAAGCTGGAGAGGTTCTACTTGTATTGGTAATTAAAAAGAAGAGTCCCTTCAAGGACACAAAAAGGGAGAAACAGTTAAGAAAATCAATATAGGAAAGATTAAGGCTACCTAACAGAAGCTTAATCACTGGCAACAGACATGCTTTAACGTATTGGAAAAATATTGAATGATCACTGATGATTAAGGGTTACCCACTTAGGAAACTGTATGTATTTCAATTCAATTGCATCATCTCCAGTGTCTTTTGCTCCCTGTTTTGGAAAATCCACATTATGCTCCCAAACTTGGTCTTCTGATGCCCACAGTAGGAAAGACAAACCTTTAAATACTGCTGTGAGACACTGAAGATTTGGGGGACTGGGAAGATCAACAACCTGGAAATCTCAATACCAGACAGAGTAGGCAAGAGAGTTAATTAGCAGATATCAGCTGTTTGCTTAACCTTTTCTGGCCTTGCCTTGTGATCCCCTCCTAGGGCTGAAGAACATCCTTCAAGTCAAATTTTGGCTGGTTCATGCTGTCCAGAACAAAGTAAGGGGCGAATATAGGTTTCCTAAGACACGATGTAAGAATGGGTGAGACCCCAAATTTCCTTTAACTGCCAAAACCTGTATGGCCAACTCAGCTGGCCAATATTGTTACTATCTACTAGCTCAGAGGTTGGCAGTGCAAACAGAGCTGTAGGACTGATCTTTTGGTACCTGACCTCAGACAAAAGGAGATGGCCAGCCCCAATATTCAATTCAGGAGTGTCCACCTGATTTTCAGAATAAAGAACTGGTTTACTGCACTAGTTTTCCCACTTCTGGTTTCCCACGGGAGCTGTTTATGCAATGTTGGAGTCACCAAGGTTCATTTTTCGTTTTTGTTTTTTAACCTGGGCAACTTCAGCATAGTCTCAGACATTTATTCTTTCAAATCAGTGTGGTGCCTTACAAGTTACTTGACAACATGAGACCGGGGCATGCACACTTCAGCAGACATTCTTTCAGTCTTATTTTGGGACAGAACATGGATAGTGGGAAGAGAGATGACAGTCTTCATTGAGACAATCACATCACCACCTTCTTCAGGCTGGAGTCAAGGCTTGGTTTTATTCTCAAACTTTAGCAGATGTTACAGAGGACAACTTTTGCCGATGCAAGGCACGCAGGGTACGTCTAACACTGCAGTAAGGAAGTGTGACTGAAGCATGCATAGACACACCCGAACTAACTTTGGCTGACTTAGACCACAGCTGGCTCATTTAACAATAGCAGCTCAGGGATGGCAGCTGTGGCTAGCCTCCCAAGTACACAGCCCAGGGTCATGGGCAAGGGTGTACTTGGGAGACTTGCCCATACTTGCAGATCCAATGCCATTGTTACTCACAATAGCCTTGATCTGACTCAATCACAGCCAGCTCAAGTATGTCTGTGTGGTCCAACCCCACCTTCTGACTGCAGTGTAGACACACTCTCCCTCTTCGCCTTGGCTTGTTGACCTTCATGGCAGGGTAGGTCCATTTACCTGTGTCTTTTGTTCAAGACGTGGGGTGGGACAGGAGGTGCTCTCATGACTAGACAGGTTCTGCAGCTCTCTTTCTTGAGGATGGCTGATGGTAATTTACAGTCGGGGAATAACTATTGAGGGCCAGTTGCGGGCTCTACATTTTGCAAAAAGACTAGTGACTTGTGTGCTTCACTCTGTGTGTCAGACTTCAGGCACTTTAAAGGGGACTGATTTTCAGAGAGTAGGTGCCAAGCCCTTTCCTGTAAGGTATCTCACTGGGAACCCAAAATCACTTTAGACAATTTAAAATGATAATGTGAATGTTTTGTATTGATTGTGCTTAAAGGAGACACAAATGCACCCAGAGACCTGGGCAAACAATCCTTAAAAGAGAACACTGAGGTGACTATATAAAAATCTTTCTTTATTGAACATTTTGGTTTGAACGCATCGCATAAGCTCAAAAAGGTGATTTTGAAATCACTACAATAAAGCATCCAAGAATCTTGAGAGCAACCCTGCTGCTCATTCTAGTAGGGACCATTTTTTGATGACAGAGAACTTACCTGATCTCAGCTCAACACAAAACTGACATGAAAAATGGGCCCTGTTAAATCTTCTAACCATGATTCAGTTACAGCTGGTGCATAATGCATTCATTTTGATCTTTGGCTCTTCCAGAAAACTACAACAGCATAGACCAATCCAAAGATGGCTGACTCTGAAATTCAGTGCGGTCTGGCATAGCGCCAAGCTTCATAGGTTTGAAATTGGAAGAAGAAAATTTGATTTGAATTCAGATACACTGCTCACTTATCAATAAATTCATTCTAAGGTAGATTTCCCTGGTGCATAAATTATGTGGTACATCATTGCACATATAAAAAATCTTCTCTCCCACACCTCTTGTGGACTAGAGTATACTCAAACAGATAGAGACAGATTAAGAATTTTTTTTTGTTAAAAATGAATTTGAAGTATTGGCTAGCACATCCTTCTAATTTTACGTGCCTGCGTCAAATGGAGTAAACATACGCAGTCCTTTAGGAACTGCCAGTTGAGGAAGAAATTAATATTTCAAGCCAGAGGTTAGACCAAACCTGGTATTTGTACTTGCTCAAAATCCACCCCCAAAATAAACTCTGCCTTTTTGACACCATACTAAGATGTGTCTGAGATTGAACATCTTCACAGACAATGTTTCTGGTAATATACACTCCAGCTCTTGTTAACTCTGATAAAAGTAAAAAATTACTTAGAGAAACTACACTTCTCTGCAACTCACTGGATCAATCAAGAGGAAACAGCAACACCTGTAATGTTTCCAAAAGCTTGCAGCAGACTGCCGCCTCCTCACACCTCAGCAGCAGAGGGAGGTGGGAGTGTGCAGAGCTGTCGTCTGAGGCAGGTAAATCCTAGTGACATGGGGCAGGTTTGGGGCTGCAAGGGATTTAAGCCTGGGGGGTTGAGGGCACGGTTTGGGGCTCAGTTCTGGCACCTTTTTTTTTTAAACACCCCCCCCCCCCCCCGCAAAAAAAAAAAAGCAGTTTCCTCGAGGTTAGCAAATGTCAGTTAAATGGATTCATTACCATGTAAATGGCTCTTTCACAGGTTCGATGTTCTGCTAGTAGCTCTGGCAGGGTGTTCCACTTCTAAGTTAACTAGATCATCTCCAGAGGAAGTAAAGCCACAAAACAGGGTTAGAAAGAGATGGGAGGGTGAACACGAAGAACCAGTGGAGCCCCATGTTTTTGAGCACCCTACGCTGCTGTATATTCTGCATATGGGTAAGCGGGGGCCCTGTCAATAGAAGATGTCAATTGTAATAAGGGGCTTGGAAGCATTTCAAATAATGGCCACCAGCGTAAGAACTCCTCAGCGGTCAGTCACTCAAAAAGCATCCGACGCTCCCTGAATACTTAGGCCATGATCTATTCTGACCAAGATGTGATACGGAAACAGATCGTGGAATGACAACACCTAGAGGTCAGAAACCCATTTCCGCCATGAGATAGTAGATTGCATAGAAAAGTGCTACTTCCATTCACCACTTAGTTTGACCCTGTAAGGCTGTGGTCCAGATACTGGCACTAGGGTTATCATGGGCACCCTCCAACCAACCATCAATAATACCAAGCTTTTATAGTTTCTACTAACTTGACTACAGGACTTTGCAGAGGCAAAATTCCCTTATTCCTCACAAATGAGCCACATACTTCAATTTACAATTCCCCCCTTTCATCCCACTGGCTCACTTGACTGCTTGCCAACAGAGAACCCACTCTCTCTGGGTTTAACCCTTCACAGGCATTCATTCCTGCTACTAGAAAACTCTGATTTCCACAAGTCAGAAGGGATACTGACCAATTGGTGAGTGTTCAGGGTACATAGAGCCACAACAATAATTCAAGGATTGGAAAACCTGCTTTATAATGACAGACTCATGGAGCTCAAACTACTAACAAATGAAGGTTAAAGTAACTTGGTGATAGCATGTAAGTACCTATATGAAGAACCATTGTTTAACAATGGGCTCTTCAATCAAGCAGAGAAACGTCTACTACTACTACGACTTAACCCCTGTACTCCGAGTGGAGTATAGGTCATCTACAAGTCTCCTCCACTTCACTCTGTCTTGGGACAAAACATCTAGCTGACTCCAGGAGTACTCCAGCTGATGTCCTTCAGTCTCTGTAGAGCTTCTCCAAGTTGTCCGAGGTCTTCCTCTTTTTCTTTTCCCTTGAGGGTTCCATGTGAGAGCTTGATGAACTATGCTGGATGATGGTGTTCTGAGAGAGTGGCTTAGCCATCCTCACTTTCTACTCTTGATTTGAACATCAAGTGGTTCTTGTCCTGCTCTGTTCTAAAGCTCCCCATTTGTGACAAAGGCTTGCCATTTGATGTGAAGAATGTACCTCACGTCTAACAGGATCCATTGGCTGGAAGTTTAAACGAGACTGAAATAAGACACTAATTTTTAACAGGCAGAGCTATTAACCATTGGAACAGCATACTGAGAGTGGGGTGGATTCATCACCACTGACCCTGGCTATTTTTCCAGACAATCCTCTGAACCTGAATTGATTCAGGAGAATTTTCCAACCTGTGTTATAAGATGACATAGGTGATCACAACAGTCCCCTTTTAGCCTTGGAATCTTTGACAATATTGAAGTCTTTAGACTGGGGCCTCACAGGCCTTAGGCCCTTTAGAGAATCACTCTTTGCCACATTTAACTTTCTATCCTACGTTAAGAAGATAACACTTGGCTGTTTAAACTCTTGTAATAAACAATAAATTGTAAACATTATTGTACATATCAGGACCAAAGATATCCCAGTTTCAGCTGTCATGGGGATGAGTATAAAATGTGTTTTTATCAAGCAGAAAATGAACAGTAATCAAAGGGTCTTTACTATACAGAAAACTGGGTGCTAAAGCAGGAGCATGCAAGGACTAAATAATAAATATGTCATGGCACAACCTAGTGGCTTTAAAAAGAAAGAAGGGGGGTGGGGTTGGGAGGGATAAACACAGCTAAGGATCTGAAAGGATTTAGCTCCAGTGTGTGTATTTTCTTGCCAAGTTAAATGAGCCAGGCTGAACTCTTGATGTTTCTCTTCTTTAAAAAAATTGCCCTTCTTTTTACCTTGTCCTTAATTTGAGACATTTAGAAAGGAGATCTCTGAACTCTGCATTCTTTTTCCATCTTGAAGTTCAGTGGAAACAGCTAATGTAAATACACATGCTATGAACTTTGGAAAGAGACCTATATGTCTAGATTTAAAAGAAAAATGGAAAAGCATCTTTCCAAAGGAATCATGCCTTAAAATGTGCATTTAACATGCAGATTAAAGCAAACGGGCCTCTGCTGCCAGATATGGGAAGAAAATAAGAAATCCAACTTAGCAGTTTTGAGATACTAGAAAGAGGTCTTTTACTTGTGCACACAGCCATTCGGGTAGCATTTCTGTTTTTTAATTTACAATTAGCATGATTAAGAAGGCTAACCAGTGAACTAAATAGCTGATTTGCATATCCATGCTTAAATTGTTCCTTAACATTATTTCACTAGTTCTGAGGGCTTTGGGGTTGGTGCTCCTAAATAAAAAATAAGAGAATGCATCTTAAATAATTGAGATGTGCAGTCAAACTGTCAGCATGGCTCCCAGAAAGAAGATTCTTCTTTAACTTCAAGGAATGAAATATTTCAGTTACCAAGAGTTGAAATTTCCTCCATTCTTCCATCTGGTCAACAAATTTGCAAGCCTGCTCTGAAATGCATTTCTGGCACAGGCTTATAGGACAGGAAATAAAGTTGATTCAACATTTTCAATACTGACATTTAAAATGGACATTTCGAATATCTACCCTTATGACTTTCCTAAGATTCATAGGTAGTCAAAGTGACATGCCCAAAACGCACCTGGGATGTTCACAGTGACTCTGTGGCTAAAAAGAGCTGTGCTACAGTGACATAGAAGATTCGCGACAGATGTGTAATAGTCCATGTGAACTGGCACTGCAGGCACAGTCAAATCTGAGAGTTATGAACACCTTGGGAATGGAGGTTAGAGCTCTGAAAGATGTAAATGAAACAAGTACAGAAAGTGTTTCCTCTACTTGTCATTTAAAAAAAAAAAAAACTTTGTGGCTTATATTTAATACAGTATTTACTGTACTTTTATTGCCTTTTGAGGCATGTGGGGTGCTCTGATTGGTCATAATTCCAGCCAATCAGAGCAGCCGACAGCAGTGCCTAGAAGTGTCGGGGGGAGTGGCGCACAGCCATGTGGGTCGCAGGAATGCTACGCCCCCATTGCCCCTCAACTGCGCCTGTACCCCCTCCAATCACCTCCCTCCCACCCAGACCCCTCACCCTGATACCAGCCTTCCAGACCCCACACCTCAACCCTCCTCCTCCCACCCAGACCCTGCACCCCCAGCTTCCTCCTTCACCCCTACTGGTGAGACCCCCACCTGCATCCCACTCCTGCACCTCACTCCTACCCAGATCCCCCAACCCCCAGCCCAGTCCTGAACTGACCCCCAATTCCCTGCCTCCAGTTACTGAAAGACCCACAACCCAAGTCCACTACCTGGCAGCCTCCTCCCACACTGAAGCCCTCATTTTTGGGCCCACTCCAGAGCATAGAGAGGCTGAAAAATGTAGTAGCCCTGGCCCCGCCCAGGCTATGGGGCTGGCGTGCAAGTGGATTGAGGGGAGTGTCTCACCACCTACCCAAGCCAGGGATCACGTCAGTGAGGTTTTCCCACCATTGGTCCCCACTGCCAAGTGAGCAGCTAAACCTTTGCTATGCACAGGTGCTTTTAAAAAAAAACAAACCTCACCCTGAAAGAGGAGTTTTGCTGTTGCAAGTGCCCATGTAAACAGCTCCTTGGCTGCAGGATTACTCTGCTGTCAGCAATGCGAATTCCGCTCAAGGGTGGAAGTATTTTGTGGGCAAAAGTGCCAACACACAGCGGCTACATGGCCTGAGTTGAGCAACACAGTGATGTCACTAAAAGCTGTGTGATGTAGACAAAGTTCTGCCCCAGCCCGCCCCGTCTCTGACACTCTGCTCACTTACTGTAGCTTGTGCCCAGTCTAACGAAGTACTTTATAAACACCGAACAACCAACAACATGTGAAAATACTACAGATGCATTAGTAACAGAGAGGAAGCCGTGCTAGTCTATACACTATCAAAACAAAAAGCAGTCAAGTAGCACTTTAAAGACTAGCAAAATAGTTTATTAGGTGAGCTTTCGTGGGACAGACCCACTTCTTCAGACCATAGCCAGACCAGAACAGACTCAATATTTAAGACACAGAGAACCAAAACCAGTAAGCAAGGAGGACAAATCAGAAAAAGATAATCAAGGTGAGCAAATCAGAGAGTGGAGGGGTGGGGGGGAACGTCAGATGGGAGTTTTCTGAGTCACTATAGGGGCTCAAGTATCGGAGGGGTAGCCGTGTTAGTCTGGATCTGTAACAGCAACGAAGGGTCCTGTGGCACCTTATAGACTAACAGAAAAGTTTTGAGCATGAGCTTTCGTGAGCACAGACTCACTTCATCAGATGCATCAGAAAGCTCATGCTCAAAACTTTTCTGTTAGTCTATAGGGGCCCGTCTGCATACTTGGCTCAATCTAATTCTTGACCTTCCCCCCCACCCCTCCACTCTCTGATTTGCTCACCTTGATTATCTTTTTCTGATTTGTCCTCCTTGCTTACTGTTTGTGGTTCTCTGTGCCTTAAATATTGAGTCTGTTCTGGTCTGGCTATGGTCTGAAGAAGTGGGTGTGTCCCACGAAAGCTCACCTAATGAACTATTTTGCTAGTCTTTAAAGTGCTACTTGACTGCTTTTTGTTTTGATAGATGCATTAGTTTTTCTTTTTTTAAGTGAGTTTCGTTTCAACCTACACAACTAAAACCCACCTGTGAAGGTACAGCTTAAAGAGTAGCAGGAGTGTTTACACGTGGCACCATTCCTCACACGCACAAAGCATGAGAGTACAACGTGAACATGTGACTGGTAAAGGAAAAATCTTGTCAGAGTTCTCTTGTTGAGCAAGGCTGGGGAACCTAGAGCCCATGAGCGGGATACAGCCTGTTGCTTCAGTTCACATAACCCTCAGCAAGTTGTCACGCTGCAGGCCACGAGGACCAAGCTGTCCCTGAGGCCCTCACACGCAGGGGGAATGAGAAAAGCATTGTGCTCTGCCCCCAATCCCCTGCACCAGCACCACAGTTCCCACTGGCTGAGAACTGTGACCAATGGGAGCTGTGGGCCGATGCCTGCAGGCACAGGCAGTGCATGCCACACAAATCCACCTGGCCCATCTGCCTAGGCCAGCCATGCCAGCTGCTTGTGGGACCACATGGAGCCAGGGCAGCCAGAGAGCTTGGCTTAGCCCTCCTGCGCTGCCAGCTGGGAGCCTCCTGAGTAAGCACTGACCAGCCAGAGCCTGCGCCCCGAACCTCATCCTGAATCCCAGCCCTGCCCCCATCCCAGCCTGAAACTCCTCTCACACCCAAACTGCTTCCAAAGCCTGCACCCTGAATCTCCTCCCCCAGCCCTTAGTTCGATCCTGCAGTCCAAATTCCCTGGCTCCAGCACCGAGTCCCCTCCTACACCCCAAATCCCTCATCCCCATTCCCCACCCACAGCCTGGAAGTCAACCAGACCCCTGACCCCTCCCTGCACCTAAACCCCCTGCCTGGAGATCCCTCCAGCACCCTGAACCCCTCGTTTCTGGCCCCACCCTGGAGCCTAGAGGAAGCCTCAAGCCTGCATGTCCCTCCACGAGCCTGAAGCCATAAACGCCAGCTTGCCCTGCTGTGGGATGAAGCCCTCCCCCACCCCCCACACACAGAGTTTTCCTTACATTTTAGATTACCACCTTTCAGCTCCATTGACTGGTATTTAATTAAATGACCTAGTGGCATAAAACACCATAAATGAAATGTGTTTTGTCACTAAAGACAAGTTTTAATTCCTGTATATTTGACTTATCACATCATCCTACAAATATCAAAATATTGCCTTTATTGTAAACCTTTTTTCTCTACAGACTTAATATACAACTCTACAGTTAGATATCAATTTGCCTTTGAGTGATCTGCTTTCTTAGCCTCAAGGGTCACTCCACGAATCCACACTTCTGGATTCCAGGGACATTTCAGTAGCTAAATACCAGGAATTACAGGTGTTTCCTCTGAGGTTTTTCAAAAATTATATGCATTTAGTTGTTGTTTTCCTCCCCAGACTAGAATTTTTCCCCCACGTAGAATGGAAGATGAGAACATACATGTTTGAGACATTTCACATCTGCATCTACATTCATACATCTATCCAAACACCCCCAGTTTGCAACAGCTGAACAACACTGTACCCAGAATAGCAATAGCTTTGGAAATGCATGGAACACCAGTTTAAAAAAAAAAAAAAAAAACACGTGCAAGGGCATGTGCAGATTTGTGCATCAGGGAGGTGCAGTTTGTATTCTGTACTTGTTGACCACATACTCTATGATGCCCAAAGACAAGCGGAGTCTAGTTTTCTCTCCACAAAGCAAGTGCAGTGCAGACAGCAGCAAAACATGCTCTCCTTCCACAGCGCAGACAAACCTCACTTGCAAGCATCACCTATGAGATAATTTCCTATCCATGTCAGATGTTGTAGTAGCTTTTGCTACATGCACATACACCCACTGGGAACAGCATTGACACCAGTCTCATTTCTTCTGAGCCACCCAACCCTAAGATGGTAAGAATTTCCAGTTTCTGTGGTCCTGGACTGGAATTGAACCCATAACCTTGCTATCAGAACCCTCTTCCTCCCATATCACTTGCCTCCACCAGATAGAACCTCAGTATTTTTAGCATCTATACTTTAATGTCCTAAACTGCAGCACTGAAAACTTAATGCTAAAGAATGAAAAAGGACAGTTCATCAGGAGGCTTGGTGTTTAGAAATGCATTAATTTCTTACACCTTATTTCCTAGTCAAACTGAAATCCCAATGCCAGAAGCCCTCAGTCTGAATCTCTAAAAAGATTGAAATATTACAACACGCAGAGAATTTGCTGGCCTGATTTATTGCTGTTTAGTTCTTTAGTCTTCAACTCTGATATATCAAAAGTATTCTTAATGCTTTTGCACAATCTATACTTAAGGCCAACACACCAATAATAATGATGAGAAATAAAATTTTGATAAGCAACAGCATGTGAATTAAGGCATTAAAGAGATGAAAAATTATGTATAAAACTTCCATGACTGATGATCACTGAATAAGATAAGACTTATTTAAAGATAAAGCTTGAACAGAGTTTAGGCACAGAAGCACCAGGATTTCTGATTCCTTACGGATGGCATGCATGATTTTTAATTAAGAACTCGGCTAATCCTCGCGAACAGAATCTTAATCTATCTAATTTATTTAGAAACAGGGGTTTCATATGAACAAGGAAGGAAGCATACCAATTTTAGGCCTAGGGAAAGTTACCATAATATTAATCTTGGCTGAAAGCAGGTTATATTTTTGTTGAATTTTATTCATTTATTCTGGTAAGAATTGTTGCCACATCCTGAGAGAGAGAGACATAGAGAAGCAGGTTGTGCCAAGTCAAACAATATTTTTCTACTCTTCGTTTCTGAAAGGTAATAAAGTCAAGCAACTGCTATTAGAGAATTGATGACTAGGTTGCTTGACAGTTTCACATGGCTGTAATATATTTTATTATCCCCAGCTTGTAACAATTTAAACCAGTCTAAAAAAATAAGTTATGTGAAGGAGATATTTTTGCCTTTGACAGGAAGGTTTCATGTGCCTCTGAAGTTAGGGTTACTACGTGGCATTCCTCAGCTGTAACTTCATTTAAAGAAAAACACATTACTCATATGTTCTACATTAAACATAGTAAAAGGGAAGCTATTTATCCTGAGATGGGGAACCTTTATTTGGTATAACAAGTTTCTTTGTACTTCAGGGAGCCAGGGCCAGCAATAGGCAACCCTTCTCCCCTACACAGAGAGGTCACTGCAGGAAATTTCTCCTGTATAGAAAGAAGCCTGTTACTCTGACTTGCACTATTAGCTCTCAGGTAGCAAGATAACTCATTGTCTGCTCTTCTACAAAGCCTGCAGGCAGGGGAACCGGTAGGGTCAAACTCTCCCACATGGCACACACAGAGAAAGGCTAACAAGGGAAAGACAAACAAGAAATGACTAAGTAGGCCATTGTTTTCTGAGACTTGTTAAATGATCATGTGTTTGAAATATTCACACACATTATACGCACGGACACCCCACCCCACTGCACGAGTTTGTTTTGTAACTTACAATATAAAAACACTAAAAATCTAGGAAATCTCTATCAAAGGCAACATTAAAATCTTGACTGGTCAATGCAGAAGAAAAACAAGCAGTCCTATAGCACCTTAAAGACTAACCAATTTATTTACTAGATACTGAGCTTTCATGGGTAAGACCGAATTCATCAGATTTTGGAGCAAAAATGAAAATACAGGGTATATGTATCAGAGAGGGGAGAAGAAAGAAGGAGGAAAAAAACGCTGGGGGGGGAGTCACCTGTCATTAATAGGACTTGTGGAAGGAGTAAATTAAGTGAAGTGGGATGGGTGCCATTCCTGCGAATATCAAAGATGGGGAAACTGTCCTTGCAATGAGTAACAGAGGGGTGGCCATGTTAGTCTGTATCCACAAAAAACAACGAGAAGTCCTGTGGCACCTTATAAACTAACAGATATTTTGGAGCATAAACTTTCATGGGCTGGCAAAGCAGGTCTTTGTCTACGAAAGGTTATGTTCCAAAGTCTCTGTTGGTCTATAAGGTGCCACAGGACTTCTCGTTGACCTTATCATGGGTACGAGAACTGAGGTCTCTGTTAAGCCCCAGGTTAAATGTCTCAAATTGGCAAATGAATTCAATGCACAAGCTTTGACTCAGCACCATTCGACTAGCCCAGAGACCTTGTGATCATTCTGTGCTTCCTTTTACTACACCTACTCTGTATGCATCAAGTTCTCCAAAAAATAGACACACAATCTTCACTCCAGCCATGGCAACATCAAGGTGCATGTGTTGTGGAATCTCCATCACTAGAGATTGTTAGGAGCAGGTTAGACAAACATCTGTCAAGGATGGTCAAGATAATACTTAGTCTTGCCATGAGTACAGGGAATAAGTCTGTCATTTGCCTGCCATTTCAGACTGCAATATTATATACTATCCTAAGTATTGATGCTGGTTAATATATAGTCTTGCTATCTACTGATATCCTATTGCACTGGGTGGGGAACCTTTTTTTGGGTCGGGGGCAACTTAGCCATAGACAAATGAGTCAGGGGCCATAGAAGTGAGAAGCAAAACACACCTCACTGAAGTGGTTTCCAACTATGGGCTACGGGGTCGGGGTGGAAGGGAGGATGCAGGAGTGGGCAGTGGGTGAGGGATCTGGGCTGGAGTGGGGTGCAGGGCCAGGGTGGGGGTGTGGATCTAGGTGAGAGGAAGGATGCAGGAGGGTTTGGTGTCTGGGAAGGGTCAGATTGCAGGTAGGAGGTCTGGGCAGGATGAGGGTGTGGGTTCTGGATGGGAGGGGGTGGAGGGTTTGCGGTGTAGCGTCTGGATGGGAAGTGTCCAAGTGGAGGTGCAGGGTCTAGGAGAGAGGGGGCAGAAGCAGGATGCGGGTGGGGAGTCAGGGTGGGAGGGAGGCAGCAGGAATAGGGCAGGAGTAGGGGTTCTGGATGGGAGCAGGGCACAGGAGTTGTATGGGGGTGTGGAGTCTGCACGATGGGAGTGCACTTACCTTTGTACCACTCCTGAACACACATGGCTCTGTGTCCCCTCCCCCCAGCTCCCAGGCACCACCATCTGCTGCTCTGAGTGGCTGGCATTCCTGCCAATCAGAGCAGCAGTAGGAACCTCTAGGCAGGCTGCCCAGGCTGCTGCTGCTGCGCCTGCTACCTTCTCCTAGCTGGAAGAATAACAGCGACCAGCAGCACAGCCTGGAGCCACTTCTTGCCCCCCAGCAGAGACTCCGGTCTGGATCTGGCCCTGGCTTGTCTGATGTGGCCTGCGAGGCTCAGTGCTCCAAACCCTCCATCCCACTGTGAGCTGGATGCCATGGAGAGGAACCTTAGCCTCAGGGTCCAGATCCAGACAAGCCACGGTCTGGCTCCAGACTGCAAGCCGGAGGTTCCCCACTCCTGCCCTATAGATTGCACCTGGGCAATGAAACAGCAGATGAAATATAATGTTGATAAACGAAAAGTAATGCACATGGGAATAAATAAGGAGAAGTCTTGTGATACCTTAAAAACTAACAGACTGGTTTGGGTACTGACAAAATGTTTTTGTTTTTTTTTGTTTTTTTTCCCCCCAAATTAACGTTCGGCTTTAAACTACTTTTGGCCTCCTCATTACTTTTGTGGATACACCCTAACAAGGCTAACCCTCTGATAATTAGAAAAAATAATCTCAACTATACATATATAAATGATAGGCTTTAAATTGGCTGTTATCACTCAAGAAAGATCTTGGAGTCATTGTGGACAGTTCTCTGAAATGACAATATGATAGGAACCATTAGGAACAGGACAGATAAGACAGAAAATCATAACATAGTATGCCCACATCTTGAATATTGAATGCAGCTTCGCAGACTAAAAGGACAAAGAGGAAACAGAAAAGTCTCAGAGAAGGGCAAAGACAATCAAGCCTATAGCACGGTTTCCATATGAGGAGAGACTAGAACAACCAAGGTCATTCAGCTTAGAAAAGAGACATCTAAAGGGGGATACGACATAAGTTATAAAATCATGACGAGTGTGGGAAAAAGTGAATAGCAGAGTGCTATTTACCCTCTCTCAATACAACAGCGGGGGTCATGCGATGGAATTAATAGGCAGCAGTCTCAATACAAATGAGAGGAAGTACTCTTTCCACAAATAACCAGTGTCACTGCCACTGGATGTTGCGACGGTTGATACTATAATTAGGTTCAAATGACAGAACTGGATAAATTCACAGAGGACAGCTCCAGCAACAGCTGTTGGACAGGATGGTCAGGGATGCAACCCACAACCCTGGGCTACCGGAAGCCAGGAGAGAAAGACAAAAGGTAAATCACTCCAGCTGCCCTGGTCTGTGTATTTCCCTTAGAGCTTTCATACCAGCAGCTGCTAGGGACGGGATATTAGGCTAGACAGACCATCTCCCTGACCCAGTATGGCTGTTCTGAATTATTACTCTAATGAAAGAAAGCCCTCGAAACTCAGGAGATTTCCAGTTTAAACAGACACATTTGCTGTTTTCCTTCCCTTCAGGTTCACAGAGTTATTCCAACTGCTTTTGAGCAAAGGTTTCCTGGAGACTATTTCTCAGACATCTATGATTGCTGGTTCTATTACATTCTTATGTCTAGGGTCTGCTGCTTGTTGTTACCACTGTGTCTTCCAAGGGTTGTTCTGAAATATCGCCTTCTACCTCCTTCTTACCCCTCTCCCCACCCTTTTGCATGATCATGAAAGCTGCAGCGATCACCATGGAAACTAGCTAGAGAATTTAAAAAAAAAAATCCACCTTTCCAGTTCACAGCTAGTACA
This sequence comes from Carettochelys insculpta, assembly GCF_033958435.1. NCBI lineage: Eukaryota > Metazoa > Chordata > Testudines > Carettochelyidae > Carettochelys > Carettochelys insculpta. Next base: position 43,720,701 of record NC_134147.1, on the reverse strand, counting down.
CTGCCACCCACTGGGTACTTTGGTTAAAAGGACTCAAAGTGACAATGCTTAATCCAAGCAAATCATTAGAGCTGGCTGCATTTAGTTTCATATATATAAATAGTTATCATGTCACAATTATTCTGTCTTCAGCTGGAAGCAGTCTCACTTTTTTTTTTTTTTTTTTTTACTGCGATTGCATTTGTGGAATTGAAGGTTAATACAGGCAACCTATCTGTGCTACCTTTAAAACAGAGAAGATGTGTGTCTGAGGAAACCACACTGATACAATAATAGAAGCAATCTGCTGACGGATTTTCATTCCTAGTCATGCCAATAACTTACTGCTTTCCTCTGAGAGTTAGGAAATATACAAGGGGATTTCAGAATGTCAGTTACCAACCCAGAATTGCAAATGCCAGATTCCACTTTATATATGTCTCCATTGAAAACACCGTTTGTTTTCCTTTTTACACAATGGAAACAAACCAAAAGGGATAGACTACAAAAGAGGGAAAGAAAGACTGTAAAAGTGAGGGAGAAAGGGCATGTGGTCAATATAATATTATTTTGTACACTCCTCTTGAAACAGACATATGCTGAAGATGCATTCTCTGAGGTACCTCCACATCAGCTGCTGCAAGTGAGACACATCCTCCCTGACTGAAATGACCTTGTCAACTCTGGCCTTGCTCTTGATTAAGACTCCCTCCCTTCTCATGAGCCTGTATAATTAGACCTGCCTCTGAAACCCCTACTACATTGCATCTGATGAATCCAGTCTTTGCCCACAAATATTTATGTTCCAAAATGTGTTAGTTTATTAGGTGCCATGGGACTTCTCATTGTTTTTGTGGATGAAGACTAACACGGCTACCCCTCTGATGCATTCTCTGAGAGTCACTGGCACAATATTTAGAATTACGTTGACTTTCCAGCATGGGTTTCTCTCTTACAAACAGTGGAAGAAATTTAAAGTACTTAACGTGTGTATGCATGCATGTAAACAAATACAAAAAAGAGCAGGGCAAATTTTGTAATTAAGGGAGATTTTTCCAACCCATTGCAGTGTTCCATACCAGCTCCCTGGTATAATTTTTTTTTAAAACGTATACAGACGATTTGTTCCTTATTATTACATGTTTCAGCCACTCACAATTTGAAATATAATTTTAATCAAGCAAACAGCGGAGATTTCTGCAATTTTGGTCTGGCATTTCTCTACTTCATCTTAAGGGTTCTGAAAATGGATCACGTTTGTTTCCTGCATGATTCATATCGTCACTTCCTTTCATACCCGCACTCTTACACCTTAAACTGACATTTCAGAATTAGTGTTTTTATGAGGCACAAACCATGCAGAATACTTTTAAGGAGAAAATAATTACATCAATGAAATATTTATGGGAATTGATTATGGCAAAAGACCCGGTTTCATCCTAGGGTTTTGTGCACTTTATGAAACAAAGCAAGAAATCAAGTTTAGGCTTTCCATGTAACCCTGGCTTACTCGTTTAGGAAATTAAGCCACCATACTACAGCCATGCTTACGGAAACCCTCCCCTCAGTTCATGACACCTTTAGGAGTCTCCCTCCTTATGTTGGGGAGGGCGTGCTTGGCATCTGAGATCCTGGCTGCTCTAGTACTCTGACCAAACCTCAAAGTGACAGCAACTTCTTTAGAACAGTGCTGTCCAATAGGAATTGAAAGTTCACCACCCTTGCGGTTGTAGTCTTTCTAGATTTGCCTCAGCCCCCCGCCCCTCAGCCAGACTCGCTGCAGCTCCCACCCCCAATAAAAGCCCTCCCCCAGAGCCAGGAACCCCAAGTGAGAGCTACCACCATCACTGAAGCAGAGGTCACTGGACCTGGGGTGGCTGGAATGGCTGGGCCTGCCACTGCCACTGGGGCTGCCAGAGCCACCAGAACCACAGCCGGGGCCACCGGGGTTGGAGGAGCAGCTGGGGCTACCAAGGCCGCCAGGGCCAGGGCCAGAGCAGTGGCCAAACTCGCTGCAGCCATCACTGGAGCCGCCATGTGCTTCTCCCACCGGGGTGGGGCTTGGGCGGGCAGCACTCGTGTGCAGCTCTCAGGAGGGGGCTGCATTTAAAGGCTCCAAGAGCCGCATGTGCCTCCAAAGCTGGAATCTCCACACCACGGTGTTCTGCTCACCACGCGAGGTGAGTGGTGAACATATTGGACCCTGCCACTTTACAGCAATTCAGAGCATGGCTTGGAATTGATATTAGAGGGGTGAGGTGGGAGATGGTATTTTTAAATCAGGGTCTCGGGGGAAAAACAAACAAACCACGGTGTCTTCCTCCACTCCAGCCTGTTTCAGCATAATTACAAAAACCTTCAAGTGACCTGAAAGTAGCTTGGACAAGGAGACCAAAGCCAACCCTTCTCAATTTCTTTGCAATTTACATAATAAACAATTGCTGCAAAAAATGTAGAACTACAACCCCCAAATAGAAGAGTTAGGCAGCAATAATTAATTCCTATGAAGCTAAGCTATGAGGGATAGTGCGGTTGAAGTGAATGGTTCTGTACTGGCCACTGGTGGGAACGTACCACCCCGGAGAGGAGACAGCTGGGAGTGGGGCTGTCTCGGCTGCAGCCAGTCAAGACCCAGCAGGCCAATATAAAAGAAGCTGTTGGGCTACGGCCAGGCAGATCTCTATGCTTCCTGGGAAAGCAGCAACACTTTGGACAACTCCAAGTGCAGGCTGAACCGAGACCTGGGCAAAATCCAGCCCCGTGGCCGGAAAGTGGCCACAAGTCTAAAAGAAGCAGTGACAGCACCCTGGACAGAGCTAGTCAGATCCCGCCCTCAGAACCCTGAAGACAACAGACAAGGCCTTATATGGATCCCTTGGCTGCAGACAGGCACTCAAAAGCAGGTGGAACCCATCACAGTTCCATTAAAATACACAACAACCCCTAGAGAGATGACAGCCACGAGCAGACGGCTACAGCCAGCAGAACATACATATGCCTGAAGAAAAACATTTTGCTTCTTAACTCAAAGCCCATGACAGCAGCATGACATTCAAGAAGGATGTTAACGAACTGGAGAGGGTTCACAGTGGAGCCACAGGAATGATAAAAAGGGTTAGAAAAGGTGCTGAACAGTGACAGACTCATGGAGCTCAAGCTATTCTGCTTAACAAAGAGCCGCTTAAGAAGTCTTCAAATACCTACAGGGGAGACAAATACTTAATAATGGTCTCTTCAGTCTAGCAGCAAAAGGTGTAAGACAGTCCCAGGTAGACAAACTCGGACAGGAAATACAGTGTGAAGTGTGAGAGCAATTAACCACTGGAACACTTTACAAAGAATCATAGCATCTCCATCACACACCACTTTTAAATCACGATTGGATGGTTTTCTATAAAATAGGCTCTAGGAATTATTTTGGAAAAGTCCTATGGCCCGTGTTAGTCAGGAAGCCACACTAGATGATGACAATGGTCCCTTCTGGCCTCAGAAAAGTGGCCCCACACTGTGCAGAGAGACACCAACAGGGGGTGTGAGGAACAAGGGCGGAGGAGAATGGCTTGTCCACATGGGATGTGGGGAGGGAGCACCACTCAGCCCTGTTCTGGCCCCGCTCCCTACCCCACCTGCAGCCTCCAACAGGTCCCACTATGGGGAAGATACACGATGGACAAAGTCTGAGGACCACTGCCTCAGAATTTATGAGAAACAGTTATTTAGAAAACCAAAAACCAGTCAAGTAGCACTTTAAAGACTAACAAAATAATTTATTAGGTGAGCTTTCGTGGGACAGACCCACTTCTTCAGACCTTAGCCAGACCAGAACAGACTCAATATTTACATCACAGAGAACCAAAAACAGTAATCAAAGCTGACAAATCAGAAAACAAAAATTATCAAGGTGAGCAAATCAGAGAGCAGAGGAGTGGGAGAGGGGGGAGTCAAGAATTAGATTAAGCCAAGTATTAAGCCAAGTCTAATTCTTGACTTCCCCCCCAACCGCCCCTCTGCTCTCTGATTTGCTCACCTTGTTAATTTTTTTTCTGATATGTCAACTTTGATTACTGTTTTTGGTTCTCTATGCCTTAAATATGGAGGCTGTTCTGGGCTGGCTATGATCTGAAGAAGTGGGTCTGCCCCACAAAAGCTCACCTAATAAATTATTTTGTTGGTCTTTCAAGTGCTACTGGACTGCTTTTTTGTTTTGATAGTATATAGACTATCACGGCTCCCTCTCTGTTACTAGTTATTTAGAAATTTTATTGTACAGTTGCAAAGCACAGACACTGAAAAGCACCGGGGTAAAAGCTGCTAACATTTGAAATAAGGTGCTGGCACCGTACCACGGGCATGGCAACGCCAGGTAGTCCAAGACTGGACATTCGTAGAAACTGGAACTACAGCACATGCTGGGAAGTCATCAGCAGTGGTTCCACTGTGGTGCTAGAATGACCCCATCCCAGCTGTGTTCCCTAGGGAAGGGTGGTGATGAGAGAGGCCGTAGGCATCCAGAGAGACAGAGGAACAACACTGTATGTGAAACCATCCAGGAGTTGCCCAACCAAGTTGTCAGGGTTGACATGGGGGCCGGTGGAGGGGGGGGGCAGGGGAGAAGGGTCACAAAAGCGGACAGATGCCATGAGGGGGCACAGCCTGAGGAACTAGCAAGGGGCCTGGCACTGGCAGGTGGGGTTGGGCATTGCCCCTGCACTCACTGGGGATGGGAACTTGAGGGAAGTGATGAGACTGCACCCCACACTGACCAGCAGTGGGAAGCAGAGCAGAGCCACCTGGGGCCAGGTCACTCCATCTCCTTACACACACACAGGGCCAGTGAGTGTGGGGGTGAGGGGCAGGGGGCATGGCCCAGACAGCCAAACCCTGCTACCAGTGCCTGTTAATCCCCCAGGGTTAGGGGAAGGTGAAGACTGGGGTGGGAAATGGGTGGGCTTCTCCCAGGCCCTGCACCCTCCAAGGGACAGCCCTCCCCAGGCTAGTGGTGGTGCAGGGGGGAGAGAAGACAGGACAGGGAGCAGAGGATGGTCAAGTGTTTCCCACCCCACCTCACCCCTATTGCGCAGTATTGGAAAAAGTAGATGACAACCATCCCACAAACACACAAGAGAGGAAAAAAAATCACAGTATCTCCACTCATAGTGCAGAAATTTGTTTGTCCCGTCTGCTCTGGTTATCTGAGAGTCCTTTTCATTAGTACACAAAGTGCTTCTCCATCACCTCTGGCTTCCTTCCTGGCCACAAAAAGGCCACATATTTGACATCTGCTCACTTGCCGCGTCTAAAAGCAAAGGCCAGTACCAAGTCATCAGGGTGGATATGCTGAAGAATTTGTTCTCACTGTTTTTTGAAGGGAAGTTATCAATAAGCATTGGGATAGTTGTGCTAACACCTCTAACCCTCCTTGCTGTGGGCTCCCTGACGCATTCCACCACCTTGATTTAGATGAAAGAAAGAGCAGCAAGACTTTGAAAACTTGGCGCTAGAACAGAAGCTGATACGATTAGGTCACAAATTCCTTGATATTCCACAGAATGCAGCTGGTGGTGACAGCACTATGGACGCGATAATGAAAATCACGGTAAAAATCAAAGCACAAATTGCAAATTAACCCATAAAAAATAAGCAAACCTGCAAGTGTTTTACACAACACAGCCTGTCCTTCTGTGAGAGCAAAAAATGAAGCTTTTTCATTAGGTCAGAATGACGGGTCCTCCCCTGCAGAGATTATTACAAAATTAATTCAGATCACATTACAGTACAGTAAACCCCCAAAATATGCGGCTTCAAGTTGTGCATAACTCACTTTAACGTGAGTTAAGCGCAACTTGAAGCTGCTCTGCAGCTGTCACCCTGCCTAGCTGCTTGCAGCTGCGGGCAGCTAGACAGGCTAAGAGCCCCTTCTCCTTGCCTTCCCCCAGCCACCTGGCTGTCAACCTGACAGCTGTACAACTGGGGGAAGGCAGGGAGAAGCAGCCAGGAAACTGACCAGCTGTGGTGGGCTGGTCAGTTTCCCAGGTCCCGCAAGCAGAAGCAGCTGGGAAACAAGCAGCAGCCGGGTTCCCGGCTCCCCACCCCAACTTACGTGAAAATTGGAGTTAAGCAGGGTTTGGAGGAACACAAACCCCACATAACTCAGGGTTCTATTGTATTTCACAAATCTGAAAGCAGCACTTTGGCAGCAAGAACTGAGCATTTAATATAGCCCATGGATCAGACTCTGAGCAGGCTTCCTGCCTCTCCTGTGTGCTCTGCACACCTGAGGGGAGGAGAGTGTGTGTGGGGCGGGCGAGAAGAGAAAGTTCTGTGTGCTGCCCCTGCCCCCAGCTGCTCATAGCTCCCATTGGCTGGTTTCCTCCTCCCATCCCTCTGCAACCTGGCCCTACCCCTATACTCCATCTCAGACACTGCACCCCAAACCCCTGCCTCAGACCACAACCACTGTTCCCTGTAAGCAGATCACTTGGGTGGCCTCCCAGGAGAAATTCAGGTGCCAACCATCTGATTAGTAGAGCACCTACAGCTGCCCAAACATGACAGCCATGTGCTTCTACAGATGGGGCACATCCGCACGCTCCTTGGTACTCATAACATTTACTCTGCATATGGATGGACAAAGTTAGAGGGAACATTGGTCACAACCCCTCCTGGACCCTGCAGCCCACCTCCTACTCCTCTTCTCCAGGTCAGAATTCTCTCCTGCACCCCTACCCCTTCCCAGACCCTGCACCCCAACACCCTGCCCCACATCCCACCCCTTTCACTCAGACTCCATCCAAGACCCCCCAACCCTCCTGCATCCCAACCTCCTACCCTTAGCTCCCTACTGTGTACAATATCCATCCCATAGCCCACACCTCTACCATTTATTTCATGGAAGACTGCAGCCCTTGTCCATCTACCAAAACCTTGGTGTGGCCCCCCCCATGAAAAATTATTGCACCCCTGGTTTAAGAGACCCCTCTAATAGAGTAATACTTTTGTACGCCTGAAAAAAAAGTTGCATAAAAACCTGAGTATCTTTTTAGGTACAATTTCTTTATAACATCCTAGCCCACAAATTCAATAAAGTAATACCCCTGCCAAAATATATATATTATTTGATTGAATTGTGGGCTAAGAAATTATAATGAAATTGTACCTAGAAGATTCTTATATGTAGAAGCCAAAAACTACTGCAATATCAAAACAAACTTTCCTACATGACACAATCTCTGAAAAAAACTGCACATACGAATTAGAGTTCCTCCTGGTTCTACAAATCTAGTTTCATTCCCCAGGAATATGTCTGGAACTGATGCTACCTCTAGAGCCAGAATCATCTTTAAATGTGCCCCGTCTGTCATATATAAAGTAACGACAAGACTTACCCAGCATTGCTCTGGTCCTTCAGGGCAGCAGGCTGGGAGGGATGTGGGGGGGAGATGTACAGTAGTCAGGGTTGGAGGTGAAAAGGGGCTCAAGCCAGGAGGCTAAGAGTGAGGAAGAGCACAGGAGTCTAAGCAGGGGGTTGAATGGGGTGAGTAAAGTCAGGGCAGGGTGGCAGGGACGATGGGAGGGCTCCATGGAGGCTGGCTGGGGTTTAGGGGCTTTGCCATCTGGCTGGCTACTGCTCATCAGGACAGCTGAGGTGGTGGGGGCTGTGCCACCCAGTTGCTGCCTGCTCTCTTTAGCTGTAGGTTTTGCTGCCCCCCTTGTGACCATTTGGGCTATAACTGTCTCTGCTATCAGAACCCTCCCTTTCTGTTCGATGAGAAACAACTGGATTCCAGGAACATCCCACTGTCCTAGCATAACAAGAGGAAGCTGCATACCAAATTTGGCACTCCTAGTTCTTACCATTCAGGAGTTCTAAAAAAATATCCCCACAAACAGATGGACAGACACAAATTCTCCAAAATAAGGAATAAGGTTGGGAGCGTTACAGCAGCTGGAGGAGTTGCCTGTGTTTTGCTCCTCTCCCTGGTACTTCTCCCAGCAGGGAAAGGAGCCAACTTCCAGCCCTGCATCCCTCCCCACCCCCGAACCCTGTGCACAAAGAAGCGGCAGCTCCATGTAGGTGCAGAGCTGGGAGTTCTTCTTTTCCTGCTGGAAGGTGCAAAAGTAAAGCAGCTGAACTGTCCGGAATTCTTCCAGCTACCTGTACCACCTCCAGACCTCCCTTCCACCCCAGGTAACGTGGGACGTGGAGAGGAGAAGAGAGGGGAAGAGCATGCAGGGTTGGAGGCAGGAGTCACACTGGGAGATCATTGTGCCTCTCCTTCCCCCTCCCCACCACCGAGCCGGTGCGCCCTGCCACCCGTACTGATCACAACTTGTTTGCTTGCCCCACTGACAGATGGGGACAAGGTACACATCAGATCCTGAGCAGAGTATGTGACCCACAGTTTGAACACTTGCCCAAGGCCTCACCAGTGGCACATCTGCAATTCCTGCCCATTTTACCAGCTCCCAACCTTGGCAGCTTTGTCTCCTGCAGAGGCTGTGAAATCTCCAGGAGAGAGATTCTGGCTGACACCGACACACAAATTATTGTTTTAGGCAGCTGTCTAAAAACAACACACAGGCCAAGGTACATCCCTCCCCCTACTCACAGGAGGAAACTCATTTTAAAAAGAAAAATCTATGAAGGGAGTGTTAATTACCTTCCCCACATACACGCACCACATTGCAAATCAATGTGTGCTCTGAACAGATAGCCAGGAGAGGTGGTTTCCCTAGCAACAACTACCACCTCTGCATTGAAGCTTCCAGAGTAGTTATTTTCCCTAAATCCATTGTCCCTCTCACTAATGGAGTTCTCACTCTGGCGTGCATGCAGAATCAAACCATGTTTTCCAAGTATTACACTGGGCATGAGCCACATATTACAACTCCTGCTTGCGATGACCTCGACAGTGCTGTATGGTGGGGTACAGGAATGGCCTTTGTAAGCATCTCAGAGAAATGGAAGGGACCTTGAGGGGTCATTGATTCCAGTCCCCTGCACTAACAGCAGGGCCTATCACCACCCATCACAGAGGTTTTATTTTTGTAATCTAACCTGCCCCTTCACAGATTGAACTTGCAACCCTGCATTTACAAGAACAATGCTCTAAACACTGAGCTAGCCCTCCCCTAGACCAATCAGTCTCAAACTGAGCTCAGGCTCCAAGCCCCTCGCCAGGGGCTTCCCCACTGCCCAACCGCACCCTGGGCACCGGTGCTTGGGACAGGCATAGGCTTCTATCCCCATTCCTGCTACCGTATACTAATTTTTGTCAGAAGGCACCACAGTGTAATGAATTTTGAGATCTGCTGGCCTAGATAATATTTAATCCGGCAGGAGTGCAGGAGGCAGGACTAGAAGACCTCTTGGGGACCCTTCCAGTTCTACAATTCCAAGATGTTAAAGATACAGTAGGCAAAATTCACTGCCAGGCACACCAAATGTGCCTGATAAGCACTGTTTCAGGGCCCCACCTGAACTCATACTGAGTCCAATGGAAGTCAGGCTCTTAAAAGGGAGCGCTGAATACAGCTAGCAGCAGGAGACCCATATGCAGCAAGGTTTGTGACCACCACAGCAAACCCCTCCTGCACAAGATGGGCAACACAGCACTAAAAAGTTCACACTGAGAACACAAGAACTGCTGAAACATGAAACTGAGCTGCAGGATTACATAGCACTATCCACAATCAGCTCATGGGCCAGCCCCTCAAAATCCAGGTGCACTCAGCCTCTCGGAAGGAACCCTGGATCACAGAATAAATTCAGTGTTGCAACGTTAGGCAACGTTTACACGAGCCCAGAAGATCAACCCGCTCAGAGGTAGGGGCACACAAAATCGACCCCTGCACTCCTTGCGAGACATGAGGAGTAAGGGAGATTGATGGGAAAAACTCTCCTGTCAACCTTCTTTTGTAAGGACAGCCAGGTAAGCAGAGTGCAGATACGACAAATCTAGCTACACAACTGCCGGAGCTAGAATTGCATATCTGCAGTCGACTTACTTTGCCTAGTCTAGACAGAGCCTGACCGTTTATTGGGCGAGAAGCAGGAAGAAGTAAATGAAATGGGGAACTTGGCGCACTGTAACCACAAGATGGCCTATTGCAGGGGTCTGCAACTGAAATAGCAACAAGAGCCTTTTTTTTCATATTCAGTTACAAAAATCAATAATTTAAGAGCTGCAATACACTTGAATACAAGTCAGTCCTCGATAAATGTATAAAAATAATAAATAATGTCCAACTGTACTTTTTGTAAGCCCTATTTAAGAACAGTGGACACACAATGATCGTTACCAGTTGGAAAGTTAAGATGCTCCCATGCCCCAGCTTTACCCTCAACCCACCTCCCCATCTCCAGGTTTAACCCCTCGGAGCCCGCCAACTCCAGGTCTAACCCCTTCAGCCCCAAACCTGCCATCCCAACCCCACGATTTACCTGGCTCAGCTGAGGAGCTCTGCACACAGTCGTCACTCCCCGCACCCCCTCCTTCTCTGTGTGGCTGTGCAGTGATGGCAGGGCAGGCTCAGGCGCTCCTTCTCCCAGCTCTCCTGCAGGCTGATCTTCCCTCAGCTTCCTCTTCCTCCTGCCGGCTTCCCCTCCGGCAGCAGCTGACTGCTCAGTGGCTCCAGAGGCTGCCACCACTTCAACAAAAACACTAAGCGGCAGCAGCCTCCAGAACTGCATGTGGAATCAGAAATGGCAGTGCTCGGAGCCACAAGTGGCTCCTTAAAGAGCCATGGGTTGCCAACCCCTAAGGTGACCATATCTCCCTGTCCCAAATATGGGACAGGGAGACATGGGGGGAAGGAGCAGCTCCTCCTGGCTGCACCAAGAGCCAGGGAGCTGGCAACCCCCACCCCAGCCCCGGGGAAGCAGCGGCCATGGGTGCTCCCTGCCCAGAGACGGCGCTCCTGTCCCCACCCCCAACCCCCAAGAGCCTAAATATGGGACTCTTAGTCCCTTTTCTAAAAATAAGTCAGGACACCTATTTGTCATCCCAAATATGGGACATCTGCCCAATGCCAGACAGTTGGTCACCCTACCAACCCCTGGCCTCGTGACTCAGGCACCATATCAGAGACACACCGAAATTCTATCACTGTCTTGCTTCTATGTCAAGGCCTCAACAGGGGAGAAATGATGTCCCCAGGGGCATATGCATCTTCAGGTTCCCACTCTGTGAAATGCAGGTAAAACTCTACCTGCAAGAGCGCTGATGGACTTCGCACGAAGTCCTGTAATCTACTCAGAGATCGTTATGCAGAACACTTTAGAGATAGCAAAGCTCTCCCTTTTATTCAGATATACTGACTATACAGTGGTCCGGTCTCATTGCAAAAGTGAAAAGAATTCAAGGTCCCTTTGACTAGACAGCTGTCAACTTTGGCCCACAACCATGGCACCAACCAGTGCCTAACTCATTGCTTTGCAGAAAGTGCTTTACAGTACCTTGACTGCAGAAAGCTCTTATTAAAAATGCTTAGTTCCCAGTGTAGAGTTGCCAAAGATTAATGAAAAACCTGGCTGCCTTCAACCCTCAGTATACCTGGTAGACTAGGACTTTTATTAAAGTGCTGGTTTAGAGCTAAACTCCTAATTGCTTTCAGAAAAACTAGGTGTTAGCAAACAGCTGAGCTTCACCTCGGCGGCAGGTGGTAATTAAGAAAGCAAAGGCATGAAGGGAAAAGCTTTTTCCTTTGTTTGGATAAAATGACCTATTAAACGGGCTGCAGTCATCCCAGCATTTTTTACTGGAGAAAAGTGGTGCAAATAATGCATTACCCATGAATCACTACTTAGAAATAGCAAAAAAGTAATTTGTGTGGTCTCAAAAATAGTTAAGCAACTATCACTGGGACAGCAAAAATCTAGACTGGAAGTGTTGTCCTCAATAACAGGGCACCATCACACTTATTGTTTTGGTTAGTTAACATGAAATAGGTCGGTGAGAGAGGTGATGCACTGTAACAATCCTGGAACGTCACCAGGAAGAAAATCTCTAAAACCAAAATGTCAAGTTTATGGGAGGGGGGAAAGTGTGAATGACATGTGGGAAAAATACACTTTGCGCATGTTAAATACAATTCTTCCACCCATCCCACTGAGAAACTCCAGCATCTTGATGTTTTGGAACCAGGATTTTTAATTTGGCGGTGGGGAGAAGGTTGCCAGGGAGGTGATTTTTGCTCTTTTCCTGAAAAACAGCCCAAATTTGGCCAGATGGTAAGCGACTGAAAGAGATCTCAGTTGGCACATGCTCACTAGACAAACTTGTTAAGACTTTTGCTGCTAAAATCTCACAAAGTTCTGTCTGCACTCAGCATGCTCCAACCTCCCATAGCTTCCACAAACTAGAAGAGGACTGAGGTATCCCCACAGATGAGCATAGCCCACTCCAAGGCTGAGGAAGCTGAGTGGATCTTTCCCCGCAATTAGTACTCCCAGCTTCTAGAGGCTGCTGCAGCATCTGGCACTGGAACTCTGACTCCAGCAGCTCTCAGTTCTTCTCCAGCCAGTGTCCAGGCAGTGTGGAGGGGAAGGAGAAAACAGCATGCAAGAAATACAGTGGGATGAGGAGTCACACTTCAGAATTGATGGCAGAGTGTGGGCGGGGTAAGGGGCTGACTTGGACTAGGAGTCAGTGGAAGAAAGTGGGCTCAGGGAGAGGGTGATTTGAGACTGCTCAACAAGGAGGCTGGCGCAAGAAGCTGATAAACGTAGATGTACAGCTGGCATGAGGGGAAAATTGTATTCACTGAGGAGACCACTGGAAAGGCTGAGACTGGCTGGATCACCAGCAACAAGAGCCACCGTAGGTCAGGAGCAAGGTGGGAGTGGGGGCCAGCTACCTGTCCCAGAAGTGGGAGAGCCAAAGACAGAAGGGGTGGGGCTTAGGGCAGTCAGCCCTGGGAGCCCCACGCTCCCTCAGAGCAACAGTACAACACTCTGGGCCCCTTTGAAATACCAGGCCTGGGGCAACTGCCCCCCTTCCATGCCCTCTCCCACCCCAGTCAGTGGGCCTGGGATGGCTAAGGAAACGGGAACAGAGATAAAGAGCCTGGCGGACTGAGTGGGAAAACAGGGATGTGGGTTGAGGTGGGGATTAATAATATGATTAATAAACATAATAATGATTATGCCATTTTCTGCAATTTTCAAAGATTTTAAAGCGCTTCACGATTGTAAATGATTTTATCCTTCTTAACCTGTGATTTATGGCAGAGCTACCATGCCTGTTTTACAGATGGGGAACTGAGGGCCAGTTAGACCAAGTGAGTTGCACAAGGTCATGCAGGAAGTCCTTGGTGGAACACAGAATTGAACTCAGGTCTTCACAGCCTAGGTCAGAAGGCCTCAGCTCACAGAAACATAACTTGAGCATGAGCTTTAAGCTTAGGAGAGCAGATGGAGTTCTCTCTTCCAATCACCAGCATTACCTTCTCTCTCTGATCTTTACAGCACTGGTTCTCAACCAGTGGGAGGCATACCCCTGGCCTTCTACGCATACCCAAAGGTCTGCCAGGGGTTACATCAACTCATCCAGCTATTTCCCTAGTTGTATAACAGGCTGCAGCAAAAGCACAGTAGAAGTCAGTTCAAACTTAAATTTTGCATAATGACCTGTACACTGAAATGTAAGTACAAGATTTATATTTCAGTTATAATTACAAAATAAAAATGAGGAAAAGCAATTTTTCAGTATTGCTGTGCTGTGACACTTTTGTATTTTTATGTTAGATTTTGTAGGAAAGTATATTCTAAGTGAGGTGACAGCTGGGGATATACAAGACAAATGAGACTCCAGAAAGGGATACACTAGCCTGGAAAGGTTGAGAGCCACTGCTTTACAGAATGATTTCCTGGCTTAGCAGTGTCATTTTGAGACTTCTTCCGAACATGCTTATTGCACATAAGAATACAGATACAGATACAGATTTGTATTCCCTTAAGATTCAATTTAATCTAAAAGATTTATTTGCAATATGATCTGTGCTTCTATCCCTTCTTCAGTGTAAACTGAAGCCTAAAAACATGGACCAAATGCAAGTCAGAGGAGCAGCCTGATTGTAATGTCTTTTAGAAAGAGAAGGAGGGGAATCTGGGGAACTGCAGACTGGTCAGCTTCATTTTAAGTCTCTGGAAAAATCTTGGAGCAGGACCTCGAGTTATCCATTTTGAAACACTTGGGGGACAGGAAGTGATCAGGAACAATCAATATGGATTCACTAAGGGCAAGTCATGCCTAACCAACCTAACTGCCTTCTATGATCAGAGAACTGGCCCTGGGGGAAGCAGTAGAGAGGACATACTTTGACTTTAACATACGGTCTCCCACAAATTAAGGAAGTATGGGTTAGGTGAATGGACTATAAGGTAGACAGAAAGCTGGCAAGATGATCCGTTTCAATGAGTAGCAATGAATGGCTCAGTGTCTAGTTGGTAGTTGTATCAAGTGGCATTCCGCAGGGATTGATCCTGGGGCTTTTTTTTGTTCAATACCTATATTAGTGATCTGGATGAGGGGATGGATTGCACCCTCATCATGTTTGCTGATGACGTTAAAGCTGATGGCGGGAGGTACGGATAGGTCTAGAGGGACCTGGGCACATTGGAGGATTGGGCCAAAAGAAATCTGATGAGGTTCAGCAAAGACAAGTGCAGAGTCCTGCACTTAGGATGGAGGAATCCCAAGCACTGCTACAGGCTGGGAACCAACTAGCTAAGCAGCAGTTTTGCAGAAAAGGACCTGTGGAATACAATGGATAAGAAGTGGGTATCTGCCAAGAGTGTGCTCATGTAGCCAAGAAAGCTAACAACATCCTGAGGTGTATAAGTAGCAACACTATCAGCAGATCTAGGGAAGCAATTACTCCCCTTTATTCAGCACTGATCAGGCCACATCTGAAGTACTGTGTCCAGTTGTGGGACTTCCACTACAGAAAAGATATGGACAAGTTAGAGAGAGTCCAGCAGAGGGCAACAAGAATGACTTGGTGGCTGGGACACATGACTTGCAAGGAGAGGCTGAGGGAAACGGCTTTATTTTGCTTGCAGAAGAGAAGAGTGAGGTGGGGGATTTGACAGAAGCCTTCAGCTATCTGGAGGGGTCCACAGGGGATGGAGCCAGACTATTCTCAGTGGCAGCAGATGACACACCAAGAAGCAATGGTCTCAAGTTGCAGTGGGGAAGGTCTAAGTTTGGTATTAGGAAATACTAGCTTGCTAGGAGGGTAGTGAAGCACTGGAATGGTTACCTAGGGAGGTGGTGAAAATCCACCCCAATAGCCATGTCTACACTCGGCTGTCCCAACTTCAGAGTAAAGTCAAGGAGCTGCGTCAGGGTTACGCCTGGGCCTGGGACACGGCCAGCCGATCTGGGGCCACCCCTGCTGCTTGCTCCTTTTACAGGGAGCTCAGGGAGATCCTGGGCCCATGGTACACCTCCTTCCCCCCAGCCACACTTGACACCTCAGGGAAGGAGCCCCAGCAGGCCCAGGAGCCGGAGTCCGGCCCCGAGACCAGCCCTGCACCCCAGCAGCCCCTAGAGGAGCCCACCCCGGGACAGCAGAGGAGGAGGAGGAGTGGCTCCTGACTGACCTCCCCTCCCACAGGGAGTCCGCCCGACGGATGTCCCTCGACCGTGGGAGCGGACAGTCAGGTATGTACCCCAGGCGCGCACTCCCGTGTTAAGGGGTAGAGGCAAGGAACAGGCCCCTAGCCCACCGTGGCCCAGCCAGACCATGGCCCTAGGACTGCAGCAGCACAGCCCCCAGAGCTTGTCAGCACCTGCCCCCCAGGATAGCACCATGCCCCATCACTGGGGGTATCAGGGAGCAAAACCCCTGAAGGCGGTCACCCACAGGAACACCACACCCATCATCCTGGGGGACAGGGACCCGTGGGAGGTGTGGGCGGTGTGGGCCACGGCCCAAACTAACGGGTGTCTTCACTCTCCCCGCTCTTTTCCACAGCCACACGATCCGAGAGCCATGACAGCGCGTGCGCTGTGTCTAATCGTGCCGGACAGCCCACCCGGGACGTCACACCATGCAGCCAGGCGATGGAGCAGGGTCCAACCCCAGGACGAGCCCACCACCGCCGGAGCCAGCCATGGGCATCCGCTGACCCCCAGGTCCTCGCCACCCTCCAGCACGGAGTGTGTCTGGGAGGGGCCGTTTCAGGGAGTGGCTTGCTGTTGCCATGGAAGGGCTAGACCACCCTGTGACCCTGTCTGCAGGCTTTCCTAGCCCCCTTATTCCGATCGGGGCTGCTTTTTTGTGTAGACACTCCCCTGCGGGGTCCATTTCAATGTAGCACTTTCCTACATCGACAGCACCAGCCCCAGAGGATGTGTGGACGCTATGTGTCGAAATAGCTTATTTCCATTTCGTTACATCGAAAAAAGCTATTTCGACATAGTGTCCCAGTGTAGACGTAGCTAATAGGTTTTTAAGGCCTGGCTTGACAAAGCCTTGACTGGGATGATTTAGTTGGAGCTGTTCCTGCTTTGAGCAGGGGGTTGGACTAGATGACCTCCCGAGAGCTTTTTCAACCCTAATATTCTCCGACTCTATGAACAAAGAAGCATCTAACCCATTTCACTGTACTGTCTACATGTAGGGACCCTGATTCCTCTCTAACTCATACTTGGGTACATCAGGAATAACTCTAGTAAAGCAAGAGGCAAGATCCTTAACATCTATAATCTGGTGGTGTGCTATTGAGCTCAGTGGAGCTACACCAAATCTATACCAGTTGAGGATCGAGCCTCCTAGAGTGACCTCACTATGAAAACTGACTCAGTTAAAATCAGGCCCACGGTGCTGAAAAGTATGTTACTGTAAGACATACAATCAGGATCCAGTGATATTTGTACAGAAGAATCAGTGACAGTCCAAAAAAAAAAAAAAATCCAACAACTGAAGTTATTGCCTGTTGTTTATCCTTTTTTTTTTTTTATATTAAAGTTAGTGCATGAATATACATTGACCTTCCACTTGATTTACACCTCTATTTCAATCTGATCTAGGCTTTACCACTTCAAGAACAATGAGCTTCCCAGTACATTTCACGTTAAATAAACCTCACTCAATATTCTTAGTTCCCAAACCTTGCAGTTGAATTTGAGTTGAAATGATTATGTAAGATATATTCTATTGGGTAGCTGGGACACTAAACTATGCTTTCCACTGGGCAGAGAAAATAATTTCCCAATATGCCTTCATTCCTTACACACAGAATTTATATTCTGAATTTGAAGAATGAAGGTCCCAACAAACTTGAGTTTGTCAGCATGCACGTATAAATGAATAATGTTAATATTCCACAGTGCCTTCATGCCTGTTCAGAAACATTACATTAAAATGAACACTGTTTCAGATAACTGAACCAGAGCAACCTGTTTCCATTCTTGTGAGAAGGCTGCACATTTCTACCACTTTCACTGGGCTACAGAACAGAACTTAGGTCATGTTTATAAGTGCAGTGGTGCAGTCACCATCATATCACTGTGCCACTGCAGAGTGTGCGGGGCAGATGCTCATCTATGCCAACCCAATAGAGGCTTCAACTTCAGTATAATAAAAACACCTCTGCGAGCAGCAGATGTTATGTCCTGCTGGTGTAGCATTGTGCACAGAGGTACTTACATCAGTGTAACTTACATTGCTCGGTGGGCGCAAGGTTTCTTCACAGCTCTGAGCAACATAACTTACGCTGACATAGCCTGTCGCGTAGACACAGCCAGAGTCCGAAGCTGACACTCTTATGGGTGAGGTTTGGCTACTCCAGTCTAATCCCTTAGCCCTGTAAACAATTATACAGGAGAGTAGCTAGTGGAGTGTCCCCACTGATTTCATCTGCATGGGGTTACGCACCTGCGGGCTTCTAAGACTGGAGCCTGGATCACATTGGCTTAAATCCCCCCAACTACAATGGGACTAGTTAACCACATGATTCTTAAGTGTTTACTGAATCCAGCCCTAAACTGCAGTGCCATTTGTCACACTTATGTTCACGGTAGCACACACAGAATGCAAGTAATACCATAGGCTAAAAGAGATTTATGGAAAAAACATTTACAGGGGTACTCCAGCATCAGATAGAGTGCTGGAACTGGTGCCAGTCCCTACTCTGCTACTGAAATACTGGGGACATTAGGCAAGTCCCATCACCTGTTTGTGCCTCAGTTTCCCCATTCATAAAGTGGGGGCACTGCTCCAAACCTCCTTTGTGCAGTGCTTTGAAACTACTGCTAAACAGCTAGGCACTACTTACTACTGTATGATGGTGTATCTGCTGCATCTGCATCCCACTGTAACCATAGCAACAAACAGAGGGTGGGAGAAGAGAGGTGCTCTGGAATTTACTGAAGGCACATTTTTGGATTCTTTGTTTCTGATATTTGTTTCTTGGTTTACCAAAATATAACTCCTGCTGGGGGAACTAACACTCTCCCATTATACCAGCCCTTCCTCTAGGAGCGCTAATGAAGTCTTGTTTTTAGACTCCTAGCAGCTGCCTTGCTGCGAAGAACCCGATCACATTTCTAGCATTCAATTCCTTTCCCGTGCAATGAATGGGAATCATGTAGATTGCCTTCATTTAACTTAGCCTAGAAATTCAGCCTTCTTGTCCGAGGTCTGCGGGCAGGAAACGGGACGCAGCACTTAGTCTGTTTTGAGACCCTTGCCACAAAGACTGACAGGGAGAGGCTCTGAAGGGAAAAAAAAGAGAGTAAACGGCTATGTGAGGTAAAGGTTGGAGTAGGGACAGTAACGTTCAGCCGGTTAACCTCACCCTAAACAGATGAGGCCGACTAGTTACAGTTAACTAGTATGGGCTGGAGCAGCCACCTGCACACCACTGACTGGGGTTGCTCCAGACCCACAGGACCACCACAGGTGGCCCCTGGCCGGGGCTCCCCCGCGCCCCGCCTCCTCCGGCACGGACCCCCTGCCCCATACACACGCACACACCTGTTTAATCAGTTCCCTGATGAAAGCTAGCATTTAACTGGCTAACCACATTTAACTGGCTAACCGATTAAACAGGATTTTATGTCGCTAGCTGGGGGCTACATGTTATACAATGAGATTGCTGGTGTATGTTGTGCAGAAGTTGGAGAAACAGTCACATAATCACTCATACTAAATAACAGCGATTGGTAAAATGTGGCTCACAGCATCCAAAGTACCAGGTCAACAGCAGCAACAGAATCCGAGCTCAATTTCCCCTCAAGCTGCGTGGCCACACTGAGCCCCGCACGGAGGCTCGGGGCTGCAGTGGGGAGAGATCCCTCTGCCTAAGCTTCTCTCCACTCATTCCAGCAGTGAGCTGCCTAGGTCCCCAAGCCCTAACCCCTGCCCCGCACTGAGCAGACCTCCTAGCCTGATGGCCCTCCTGCAGCCCAAAGCCCCTATCCCTGGCACCATTCTAAACCCCATACCCGAACCCAGAGCCTGTGCCCGCCACGCCTGCAGCCTAACTCCCAGCCCAGAGCTCCTCCCCCAACCTGGAGCTCCTATCCCAAACAGCCTCATCCCCAACCGTGGAGCCTGCACTGCCCAGCCATAGCCCTCTGTCCAGCCCTGACACCCTCAGTCCCAAGCCCCATCCCACAGCTTGCACCCCCCAGTTAGAGCCCTCTCACTCCTGCACCCAACCCCGGCCTCAGCCCTGAGCCCCTCCCATGCACTGAACCCCGTGGCCCCACTCCTGACATGACAATTTTGTGATGTGTCCCAATCCCCTCCCTGTGGCACAACACCTCCACACTGGTGCACATAAGAAAATTCGTTGCATTCAGGGGTGGGAAAAATTAGAGGGAACACAGAATCGGAGTTTCATATGTTCTCTTCTTTCTGCCTCCCACCCCCCACGCAAGAGCAAGCTACACCTCCTCTGCTGGGGGACAGCATTTCAAATTCAACCGCCGAATGCTCTGAGAGGAGATCAATGTGACCCTTATCTTCCAAAGGCTCCAGAACATACACTGTAGATCCCAAGCTCCACATGCCCTCCTGTTTGCACGACAAAAGACTCCCCAGGAGGTATACGGCTGGCTCTATGCCCCCTCTAGGCCCTAGCACATCAGAGGTGATAGTCTGTCTCATTCTTGAAAGTTTTGAGGAAACGGTTCTATTAATACAGCCCAGCCATCTGCTTTTTCCACTTCAGCTCCCTCACCACCACAACCTCTTTCTGCTCCCTTCTCAAAAAGGAGCAGTCAGAATAGTACAGCAGATGCCATCCTCAGCACTGCTTGCACACAGCTAAAATGTAGCCCACAGATCCCTGGGGCTGTGCTCACTCCTTTGTGGGACCTCACATGCCTTCCATCAGCTTCTTCGCTGATGGCAGTATCTGCTGTTCCTCTTCATTTGGAAACACTCATGCTCCCGAGAGGCATCTTTCTGTTGCTGTACAGATCTTCGAGGGACCCCACAGACTCACTTCTGGGTAAAATCATGGCCTCACCGAAATCAATGGTAAAAACTTGATTTCCATGGCGGTAAAATTTCATCTCACTGCTTTAAGACACTGCAACCTTGCTGAAACCACTACACAGATTAGGAACACTTTTGCCCTAGTAATTCTCATGCAACGCCTATACATTCTCAGTGGTATGCTACACTCAAAAGAAATATCCACTCTAGCTGGCATATAACAGCTTGTCCTCCATTTATATATAGATTGAAGGTGACTTAACAAGTTCATATTCTCTCTCTGCTATCAAGATGTAGTTTTCAGAATTGAAAGACACTTTTTCTGATCCCACTCTGAGTCAATATGTGCTGGTGTGAGTTTCAAGAAGAATCTCAAGTAGAGAAAAATCATTAGGTGGTTTTGTACAAAGCACTGGTGACTGTCTTCTTGAAAGCCTAGAATGTTGAAGTATTTTTTGTACGCTCAGAAGTATTTCTGAACTTTGTTTTAGGAAGCAAGGGCTAATTCAAAAAAAATGACACATACTTTATATTCCTTCTTAACCAAATATCCTGTTGCCAACCATAAGCAAATAGCATGAGACTGACCTAAAATGATGAGATTTAAAATACAGTTCGGCACCACTCATCTGATTCACAGTTTTAGAGTCCTTTGAGTCTTGTGTTTTTGAGATTTTGTTTTCCCGTGTACAAGATCTAGAAACAATCTTTTATTATATAAAAGCTAAGTGTCTCACACAGTCACGTAACTCCAAGAACTGAAGCATTAAGAAAAATATCAAATGCTGCAAGGCTTCACAGAACTGAAAATACTTTGTTTTCGTGTGACTTGCAAAACCCTGCTGCCATGCAGGGAAAGGGTTAACCCTTTGAGGGCTCTCTCTGTGGGGGGAGGGGGTCCAGTAAGCCAATGGAAGGAAGAGGAATTCTTTTGAACTGAGAATAATGGAAAGCAATGGGGTCTTTTGTCTGGGTTCTGTGACAGGAACAATGAGAGACCAAAAATGCTGATGAATCCAACAAATATCCTGGCCACATCATAATCAGAGCATGGATATGTAAGTAGAAAGGAAAAGTGTAAACAGACACAATCAGGTTATGGTTATTTTAGTACTGGTGAAGGACTTCTCAGGCTGAGTTGATCTTTAACCCTGTACTTGGTAACTTCTAAGCTGAATCCCAGGGAGTTAATTCTCTGTGCGCTGCTAATAATAATAATCTTCAGCTGCTTTAATTACATCTAGCAACGAAGTAGGCTTATTTACTTCCTTGGTATTTTTCCATCTTCTGTTTTTTTGTGAATAAATTACTTTTTTAAAGCAATGATTTGGAATCTGTGTCCTTCAGAAACGTCTGTGTGAATGCCTGCCTAAAGCAAGGTCAGATATTGTATTACAGCCCTTTGTTTCCAACCTATCTCCTACAGAAAGGGTGATGCTTGTGGTACCCCAAAGGGAGGTATACAGGTGTGTCTTCCTGGGTTTAAAGAGGGGGCTACATCACTTGGTATTTTTACAGGTTTTTGCGAGCCCCCACTTTCCGCACTCTGAGTGTCAGAGTGGGGAGACAGCTCTAACACTCCCAAAAAAACACGTGCACACACGCACACACACACACAGAGGAAGGCTTAATTTTAGGTTATGAAAACGTCAGTCTCCTTGTACATTCCCTCTGGTAGGTTCTTCTTATTTCATGCTGGTATAAAGACAGAACTAGAGGCACATGAATGGAGACAGCTTATGGCTCATATGTGAACTCAGAGAACATGATCATGTGACAGAGAACATATAGAACTTTGAGGTGCCGATGTGGATAATGTTCAGTGGAAAGCAGGATAACGTTTTCAGAGCTGTGTGTTTCTTCATTTGAAGAATGCTACAGGAAAAATACATTGTTTACTCATTGCTTCCTGATTCCTGTCACCTGCCAGAACAGGAGCTTAATCAAAAGGCACAAACCATTGTAAATACTCCTGCTGTCAGTTTTTTGCTAGCAGCCAAACCACATTTTTTAAAAAATGAATCTAATTGCCTCTTATGAGTAAATTTATAATCTAGTGGTCAATCTGTGCTACAAGAAGAATTTAAGACTCACTGCTTCTTTTTGTTTCTGTAACTTATGTGCACAGGGAGGGGAGGGGTAGCTCAGTGGCTTGAGCATTGACCTGCTAAACCCAGAGTTATGAGCTCAACCCTTGAGGGGGGCATTTAGGGGCCTGAGGCAAATAGGAGAGGGACAAAACACCATCAAGGATGGTAATAAGTCCTGCTGTAAGTGCAGTGGACTGGACTACCTCTGAAGGTCCCTTCCAGTTCTATGAAATAGGCATGCCTCCATACAGTTATCCCATCAGTGTAATACTGAAAAGGCAGCCAAATTCTTAATAGTTAAGCAGAGTAATATGCCCTCTTGGAATGAAGGGAACAAACACAATCAACCTGTCCTAGCTACCACATGCTTTGCTTTACCACAATGCTCCTATTCATCTCTTTCTTCAGGTTACCCTAGTTTTTAAACAATGCTACTAAATTATCAGAACTTACCAATGGAAAATGAAAGTACAATTGTTCATGTACCTTCTTCCTGGCCTTGTGGAAGTCACTGGAAGTTCAGCCACTAATTTCAAAAAGGCCAACATTTCAGCCTAATGTTTACGGGGGGAAACATCTCCGTTTGCAAGAACACATTTTCCTTTTTAATAAACCTACACAAGAACTGTATTTTTAATAGGTGCATATTGAGATATTTATTTTTAGATTATTAGTTTCCAGGATCACAGTTACTATGCCTATTAAAACAAAGCTAACCACTGCTCTGCTCAACTCTGATTTATTTGACTTCTTTCAATTTCACATTTTACCAGAACTGTTATTCTCCTACCATTTTACTTCCATGTGCATTGTTTCCAGTGTACAATTAGGGATCGAAGAAACCACTGCTCCTCTGTCCTTCCACTAGTCACAACTTACTTGCACGTGATTTTAAAAAGCATAAAGGAGCTTTCCTTGACTATGTTAGCAATGATGAAGCCAAACATGAGATGGCTCATAATGTGATATTTAAAATGAGGTGATATCATCATGGGTAATCAAGATACACCTTGAATGCAACATAATATATTTTTGCTTAAAAGAAGAGGTGCTACACACATACCTTAAATGACACTTCTGTTCTCATACGGAGGATCTTAAAGGACTAGACAAAGAATCTGTCAAAAATTAATCCCTACTCCGAGTCCTTCTCAAAAGAGGTTTGAACCCATTTGAAATTCAAACACGAGGTTGCGGCATATTCCTCAAATCACCTACACAGCTCTACTGTCTTCTAAACATTCTAAGAAGGAACAAAATACCTTACTTACAATCAGAGCCCCTAAATTTGGAGGTTAGAATACTTTTGCATGATTTGGCAGCTTACAAATGAATGCAAGGAGACAGCATCTGTCAAGTCCCTTAGGCAGTCTTGCTTAACGGAACGCAATTTCTTACCTGAAAAACATAAATAAGCAACACACATTTACATTTTATTCTGCATATATTAATATCTTATTTAGCAGCTTAAACCACATGTGAAATCTGTTCTTTCTACTAAGCATTCAAGGATGGCTGTGTCACTTGTTCAGAATTTTTTTTTTTAAATCAACATGTAGTTTCTAATTAAAACAGTTTTACATGTAAATATTTATATCAAATGCAGAGATGTGATTAACATTTTCACTGAAGATATGAACTCACTGTAGCAAAACATTTTCCCCAATCATTCCCTGTAACTAATGAGGCTCCAATTATTCATTTCCATTAGAAACCGGGATACATTTGTGCAGCTGATGTCCCAGTCTCATCCAATCACACCAACCTGACGAGTCCAAATCACAGGCTAACATTAACAAAGTACATAGCTTCTGCTTTTCCCTACTAAGGGCAATTCCTCCATACAAGTTCCCGAATGAATGCAACTTTGGCTAACCAATCAACTGTTGTATCTGAACTCCACTGAAGACCTAAGTGTGAAAAAGTGTCCAGTTATAAACCAGGGCCAACAGACAAGTCTGGAATAATTAGAGACATGGGGAAAAGAAGGAGCAGGATTCTATAAATGTGACACAAAAAGTCCACAACTCGATCAGTAGATCGAGTGGTTAAATTTATGCATTTTTATGAACCTTGTAAAATGTCAACAAGGAACTAAACCATAACCCATGAATGACCAAAAGAAAGGAAGAATTCAATGTAACAGGAAAGATTTCCCTGAAAAGCTTTCAAGAAGTAACACAACAACAACAGGCACCAAACAATTAAAATGGGAGCAACTAGCAAAGTATTACATGAACAGGGTTCGGGCGCTATCTGCCCTATAAGAGCAGTTGTCACCTGACCATTTGGGCCAGAAGCACAGCCTATGGACGCTCACAGGCAAAACTCACTTCAGCGAGCTGCGTTCAGTGGAAGGCTCTGGAGCGCTTACCTACACTGGTGGCAACAGTCCCCTGCAAGGGACAAGGAACATCATTCTGTGAAAAAGCCAAAAGACTACCCCGGTACGGGAGCTAATGCAAACCCTGCGAAGGATGCAGCACAGGAGACAGTACTCTGCACCTGCAGAAGACTCCTCCCTGCCACAGACACTGTTGTGGTGGTGCTTAAACCCATAGTTTAGCCTTAGACATGCAACAAACCTCATGGTTTGCACCAGAAATGGAGATGCCAAAGACAGGAAATCATAAGTAGTATGCATGCAGGACTCTCGCCTTAGGCAGTATTTTATAAAACCTGTCCTGTCTCCTCAAGTCTTTGAAGTCTCCGTTCTTTAATTTTTTTTTTAAATGTGGATTCTGTCTTTAAATTATGGGAAGATGTCCAGGCATCGTGGATAGGCGCTTTGCTTTTCACTGACACAAAGATGGATCGCAATCTATCAAAAGGACTTCTAAAGCTCCGATCCAAGTAGCATCTAAGCTTCCTTCCCTTTGTGTAGCAGTTCTCTCATATTTATTAATTAAACTAACAATACCCAGCCAATTACAACTGAAACTGACTCCAGTTTTTAAACACCTTTGTAAATGGTGATGCATGTATTTCTGCAAGGATGTCTTTACAATGACCTCCAAAGAGAAGACAAAATTTTGCACATTGTACTTGGAGAGGAGGAGAAGACCCTTTATTAAATGTGCCTGAGGTATATCAATCAAATCTTGTATTATATTGCACATGTCTGAATAAGGATCTATCAAGTCCAAACCAATAGCACACGTCCTTAGGTGGGGTTTGATTTCTTTTATTTTCACAGCAGTACACTGCTGAAATATAACAAACTGTATAAAAACAGCAACACAATCTTCTGAGCTGCCTTATGTTATGTCGCTGCTGTTGGTGGTTGCCTGAAGTAGGGTTATAAAAAGATGTATTTGCCAAAGGAGCAGTTGTTCATGGCTGACACAAACCAGCTGTGCTCCCTGCTGGGCAATCAGAGCATAAGCAGGCGTAGAGGAAATATTTGCAGACTTTGGGCAGGGTTAAAATCTATCACAAGAACATCACATCTCACAGCCCTATTTTGATGGGCTGCTTTTCAATGCTCAACTCCATACAAAAGACGCAGCTTAAGATTTTGCACCGACCTTAGCAGAAAAATCAGCAGCGTTCTAAACTGTTCTTAATGTCGGTGAGGAGACCCTTTCCAGGAGAAAGGGAAAGGACAACATTTCTAAACCGCATCCCAAGGCCACAGCTATCACACCTGCATTCAGCAGGAGAGACGAGCGCAAAGTGATTTTTACATTTCAGTCTTGAGATGAGTCGCTGCAATAACATGTACAGTGGGGATGCTGAGAGCCACTGAACTGCAACCCTGTACACAAGGAAACCCACTTCAAGTCGGGGGGGTGGCAACACACCTAGTTCCAGCATCAATAAGTTTGGACAGATGACTTAAAAGATTACTACCAGGGCCACAAGGAACATGAGCCTCTGCATTCATAGCTGTGCTGCATGCTGGAAACAGCAAAGTAGTACAACCTATAATAAGGGAGCCCCTGCTGCTTCTCACCTGCTGATCTTACAGCCCATAATTACTATATTTGATACACTCAGCAGCTGCACACTGCTCAGCAGTGCACTCTGATTCCCTCAGGGGCCACAGTGCCACACTCCTCCTCCACATCACAAGATAGTCTTTTCTCATGCCACCTTCTCTAATTCCTTCAAGAGCTGCTGAGATTCTTAATCTTATGAAGTCGACAACCAACCCTCCAGTTTGGGGTGGACCGCACTGGAAGTAGCTGCCGTTCGCTACGCCTCATCAGGATACCACACAGCTAGCCGAACGACCAGAGAAACAGATTACCCAATGAAGTATCCATTCCTTTTCCAGCACATTCCCATATTATGACGCAGATCACTGCTGCTCAGCTGCTCTCGCTAAGGTTTAAGTGCCGGTTTCCATTATGGGTTAGGCAGAGGTGTGTAAACTGGTGGATTTTAATCACTATTTGACTGAGTCTTGGCAGACACCCTGTCAGCCCAAAGTTGAACTTGCCCTGGGTCGTGCAAAGAGGAAAATAACCACCCACCCATCTCTGCCTCCACTGAGCAGGTGGTTTCAGAGGGGATTTAAAAACCTGAGGTTTGGCAGGGATATAGCAACGGAGTCAGGCCTCGAGATGTGGAGTTCTTGGCAGGAGTGAAAGGTGCTCAGAACTGCTGAAGACCGTGGCCTTTGCCATTAAAGAAGATCGAAGCCTTTTGATTCCCCCCCAGGTTAACACAGAGCAAATTCCATCACAAAGAACATCTGGTAATCAATACGCAGAGCAGCATATTTGTTTTCACCAACACCATTAGAAGTGTGGATAACACAGGATGGTGAAATGTGGCACTTCATATGTGCCATGAGTGTACCATGGGCACCCCACAGAACGGGGCACAGAGCAGCGCATGAACCACAATGTGTTAACTCCAGTACAAATTCTATCTGAAGACAAATGAAGTCTGTGTGATGGCTTCAGTACATTTATGGATAGGGAACACATTTTACACAAGATTTATCTATATGAGCTTTGCACGGCAGCATTACTCACAGCAGTGAAGGGAATTATTGGGGTCATTTCCAAACAGTACTACTAATAAAATCTTAGTACCACAACAGATCGCTATGTAGTCTGTGTGTGTCACACACAGTTTACAGAAATTATTTGAGACACCCTTGAAAAAGTTTTGTGGGTACATTTTATTTTTTTCATATTCTTCTGAATATAAATTTAAAGTTTACAGGTCTAAGAAGATAAAATTAACTGTAAAAGTCTAGAACCACCAAAATTATATTTACATTTGTGTGCATACATCCATATATCTACACACAAACATATACGTAAAGACAATTAATCAACCAAGTATTCCAGGACTGAAGACTGACCGTAGCACCCCTCAGGCCATTCACTTTGATGTGAAGGGCAATCCCACATTTGCTGAAAAAGAGGAAAATGTTTTATTCCAATTGCAAACTCCTTGGGGCCAGGAACTTTCTTGTTTTATGTTTGTACGAGCCTAACACAGTGGGTCCTGTTTCCTGACTTGGGCTCTTCAGAGTCGGAGTGGTGGTCATGATGACAAAGCGGGCAGATGACATGGCAGGGCATTCGATTGCACAGCCCAAGACCTGGCTTTAGTCCCAGTGTTGCCATTAACCTGCTCTGTGAACTTGGGCAAATCACTGCATAACCTCAGTTTTCCCTCCAAATGACTGTCTGTATTGTCCAATTACATTGTCTCAAAGACTTAACAATGTCTCATTGCCCGAGTACAATGCAGATTTGTGTTGGGAATTCTACACACGTGCACTGACGCAGAATTCCCCACAAGCTATACTAAAGCAATGCACTAGGTCAGGGGTCTGCAACCTGAAGCTCCAGAGCCGCATGCGGCTCTTTAAGGACTTCTTTGCCTAGCAATGAACAACTCATATCTAAATAGTAAAGGATATATGATCTTGAAATGTTAGATAACTCCCCCTTTAATATGTGCAGTGCATTGTGGGATACGTGTGTGCACTGTTCTTAAAACAGGGTTACAAAACATATGGGCTGATGTTATTTATTAAGGGCTGTCTCATATTCATATGCATTGTGGCTCTTAATTATTGAGTTTTTTTACTGAATTCGGAAAAAAAAATGTCTCTTCTTGCACTAGATCACTGCACATGGGCAGAATTCACATCTCCTGTAGGTTTCTCTGCGTCTCCATAGAAAAATTACTTCTGATGGGGAAGCAAAGGGAAAGGCATAAGAGTGGTCGCATGCCCCTTCCCAGCAGCACATCTGGAGAAGCCGATAGAGATCAGGGAGGATGGGCAGTCGTGCCTTGGAGAGAGATGCTTTCCCTCTCACTCACTATTACAGCACTTGGCACAGAGCGCCAGTCTTTGGGTTGTTTCTGAGAAAGTCAGCAAGGGGCAGGGCCTGTTACAGAATCACAGGGCTGGAAGGGACCTCAGGAGATCATCTAGTCCAGCCCCCTATTTGAAGCAGGATCAACCCCCACTACCTGTCCCCCTCAGAGCAGAATGTAGCCGGCTTCCTGCTTAGAGAATTGTTCTGACTGTGAATTTCCCCAAGAGTGTAAAACAAGTATAAAAGTTAAGGCTCTTTTATACTGCCAGAGTAACATGAAGGACTAATGAATGCTTATAGTGCTTTAGTGATCACACGCAGAAAGGTAGCTGTGTTAGTCTGTATCTTCACAAAACAAAAAAAAGCCATCATGTAGCACTTTGAAGACTAACAAAATAATTTATTAGGTCTTCTGGGTCTGCCTCACCAAAGCTCATCACCTAATAAATTATTTTGTTAGTCTTTAAAGTGCTACCTCACTGCTTTTTTGTTTAGTAATAAGTGGTTTAAATTTTTGGATTGAAAGAACTTCCTATCAAAATATGTTCCATGAACTGTTTGCTACTGACCTTATTGGAGATGGAAAGTAGCCAACAGAAACTGTGATTTTGATTCCCCAGCCCTCCCTTGCTCTTCAATTGCTTGTGATGTAACACTGAGCTTCTGGATGCCTATATTTGCTGACTAATGACTAGCTAATAAAGGGCTTAAGCCTAATTACGTTACTGTTGGGCAAGGAGATTTAGGAATTTCCTCCAACACCGCCCACTCCCAGGCTCCATCTACTCTTCTGAAGTTTAAATAAAGTAGCAAAATCACTGAAACCAGAGTGTGAAATATTGCATTATTTTGACAAATATGCAGAATTTTTCAGGACATTTTATAATATTGCGCACACAATTTCTAATTTTTGGCACAGAATTCCCTCAGAAGTAAATGGGTCTCCCTGGGAACCACTCAGCACAAATATGATAAAAAAGTGCTTTTTTCAAGCTGGTACTGAGTGCCATCACTTCAGCAGCCTCAGCCGCAGGACTTTCCAGAGTGTGGGGAATGTGGGGGAAGCCAGCTGAGTATCTGCTGCTTTTTTTTTTTTTTAAAAAACCCACTGGATACAAGTAACTAATAAAATTATTTTAGCTGTTCTAAACGGTGGTTCTTTTAACAAAAAATTCTTCCCAATAGTTGTGACCTGAATAATTTAAAAAAAAAAATCTAGCATTTGAATGTTTAAAATTACTTATATTATTTTCAATTGCAAAAAAAAAAAAAAAAAAAATTAAAAGCTACGTTTGAATATATAAACTGTGTTTTCCCAGAACCTTTTCAGTTCTTTGGTGACCGACAAAGTACAAAAAACAACCAGCTGATCAATTTAGTATTTATATCACAAACTCAGCAATACAGAAATGATATTAAAATAACATAACTTATTCTGATCTATTTGTGATGGGGTACAAAAATGAGCACTAGTACTAACAAAGCAATCCAAAATGAAATTATTAAGCTGGGGTATGTTTGTAGTCAAAAGTTTACATGACAATAGTCATCATTGTTTCTATGATGTAACTGTTATTCTAATAATTAGTTACACTACCATTGCCCAGAAATATTGTAAGTCTCTATGGATTAATAGTATACTATATAATAATAGTATATAAATATATATACTATTATATAGCATACTATATAATAATAGTATAAAGAGAAAAAAAAAAACCTTTCAACCATTTCAAAATCCTACCTTTTACCTCTCCCTGCCTAGTGTATACTAATATCCAGAATGATTTTAAAATCTTATGCTATTTCAACAGCAGTCACTTTATACTAGCAGCTTTTTGAACAAATTCCCATGATGAGGAAATGAGTTTCTTACCCTCCATGTCTTCCCAAGGCCAAAAAAATATCATGACCACATAAATCTTCATCACAATCTTAGCTGCTGACTAGTGCTGATAGAATACTAAACCTCAGTAGAGGATGCCAGAACCATACACCAATACAAGGCTGGGAACAAATGTAGAAATGTTCAAGGAGAGTGGCAAATATAACATCCAGGCAATTCAAATGATCATTCAGGCATTTTGGATTGTGTTTGTTCAACTGTTTGACTGCAATGGTGACCAGCAAATGATTCCAATTACCTGTGTTTCCTATGAATTCTGAAAACATTCTGCAGCAATAATTTCTACACTAAGTGGTTGCAAATGTTTGGCAAAAATCCCGCTTTGTTTCATTGCTGCCAGATTGCTATGCTGTGCCATGCACCCTGTCCTTCTATTCAGTGCTCAACATTCAGAACCAGCTACAGAAGGTAGAAATGTTGCACCTCCAAATAACTCTTGGACATTTAACACCTGAATTGTGCACTGTTGGAATTACTTTATGACCGAACATTCAGCTCTGCTCATTATCCCAATAATTAAAATACCATTAGAGGGGTAGCTGTGTTAGTCTGTAGGTTCACAAAACACAAGCAGTCCTGTAGTGCTTTAAAGACTAATTAATTTATTATGTAAAGAGCTTTCATGGGTAAGACCAAATCTGAAGAAATGGATCTCACCCACCAAAACTCATTACCTAATCAATAAATTTGTTACTCTCTAAGGTGCTACAGGACTGTTTTTTTAAAAAAGCAATATTACAACTAAAATTATAAACCTCTCTGAATTAACAGTATGTAATGTAATAAAAGGTTTTTTTTTTTTAAAACCTGTTCCAAATCAAGAGAGGCCATGCCAAGGGCACTTAGTTACTTACTGGATATCTCACCACAGCAGAGGGAAGCCCAGGTGCCTGTCACTTTCAGGGGGTTACTACTGACTGACTGATCCCTGGTTTGGGTGTAATCCTTGCTCCACAGTAGCAGGTGCTCAGTTTGCTGAGAAATACAGAGTTTAATATATAAAAGCATAGCAAATGCTTCTTTATGCTCCACTGGGAAATGCTCACATGTTTGGCATGCCTAGAACACTTAGGGTATGTCTACATTAATGGGAAGATCGACTCATTCAGGTTTGATTATCCAGAGATCAGTTTTGCATGCCTGGTAGAGGCGTGCAGAATCAAACTGAGGAGTAAGTGAGGTCAACAGAAGAGCTTCTCCCGTCAACCTCCCTCTTTCTAGATGGCCAGGTAAGTTGACTGCAGATAAGTGGATTCTAGATACACAATTGCCATAGCTAGAATTGCGTATCTGCAGTCAACTTATCTCCCTAGTTCAGGGATTCCCAACCTATGGGTTGGAACCCAAACATGGGTCATCATTAGATTTTCTAGGGGTCACTAGCTGGGACAGTTCCAACCTACGTGTGGCTCTTTAAGGAGCCATTTGCAGCTCCCACCATTGCCGCTGCTCACACCCCGGCTCCCAGTCCATGCCCCGCTGTGCTGTAACGGAACGCAATTTCATTAGTTTAACAGCCAGGAGGAGGGAACCAGCTGTTAAATCAATTAAACTGAGCCCCATTTCAGTGCGGCAGGGCAGGGAACTGCCCATGTACAGGTGAGGGAAGGGAACAGGAGGACTGTGGGGTGCCATGCGGTGGCTGCCCAGCAAAGGAGGAGAGGGGGCCAGCAGCAGCACACATGTGAGGTAGGTGGGGGGGGTTCTAGGGCTGCAAGGGGTTTAAGCCTGGAGGTGGTGGGGAAGTTGGGGTGAATTAAGATTTATAAAAAAAATTTCCCACAGGAGAAACCACTCTCCACCTTGCCAGTTTTACATTGCCTTGAGTCACAAAGTCTTACTGAATTGTAAAAAATGGGTCGCCATCTTGAAAAGGTTGGGAACCACTGCCCTAGTTAGACCAAGCCTTAATTCTCAATGCACTGCAGAACCTAGGTGAAAAAATTCCCTTACCCAGAGAGAGAAGAAATACTGACAAGTGAGCACTGAAAGCAAGCCTATGAGGCCACTGTCTCTTTTCCTGAAGTGAAGTGAACTGCCAAGAGGACGACAAGAACAGAATAGTTCAAGCACTGCTCCTTTCACTGGAGAATAGAGGACAGGAAATCAGGAAGGAGACACACAACTGGGTCACAGCAGTGGAAGGGCAAACAAAGCATTACAGCAATATCTGGGGCTGCAATGATGGGACCAGTCTAACAGATAGCCTGGACGAAGTGATAAACCAATAGGTAGATTTTTCAGGGCTAGTGAAAGATGTCCAAGAGACAGCTCAGAAGATTCATGACAACTGTCCATTCACCCAAGTCACCATGTCATTGCTAATGTGGAAGGATCACCCATTTCTGGGGCTGAGTGAAGGTCAGCTTGCAAGACCTTTTCATTCTTGGCCTCATCACTAAGGCCATCTGTGCCTTGAAGGGGAAGGAATTAATTTTGTTATATAGATTACTGTCTAATGAGACAGCTCCGCCACCCAGCATTAAACAAACTGTGGTCACATCTGACCTGGCCTGGATGTTCACTGGCAACAAATGAAAACACTCATATTCTAGACCTATTCTCCCCACTACTCACAGGCAAAAAATCCTGGAAACTCCAGGCTTTCACCAAACTAGTTAGCAAGCACAACTAGAGAAGCAACATATGAATGAGCAAGTCAAGGCCTACAGACCCACTACGAGTGAAATAAAAGTCTAAGAATGCATGGACTGTCAAAGTGAACAAGAGCAAAGTATTGGTGCTAGTAAATCTCTGAGGGTTGCCATTCTGGTCACCCATTAAGAGCTTATAGCTACATTATAAATCTTTTCATTGCATTCAGTACAAAGTAACCATAACACTATGATCATACCCTGTAGCCAGTTTTTACAGGAAATTTAAAGGCTGACGAACAGTCTTTTAAAGATATCAACTTTTTGCTGTCTCAGAATAATGGCATGTTACAGGGCCATGAAAAAGAAAAAAAAATAGAGCAGAGTTAACCTGTAATAATTACATTAATATAGAGAAAGTAGCACCAAAGAATGATGGTGGGGAATATATTAAAATATCCTCGTCTAGTTAAAGCACCAGCATAATCTTTCAGAGAATATATCTGCAACTTACATGAAAGACACAACCAGTTACTCATGATTCACGATTACCACCTGGCCTTATTTTAATTGGCACCTGCCATCACACTTTTTTGTCCAGTGTCCAAAAATATAAGGGATATAAATTGCAGATATAAAATTATAACATACGCTATTGCTTCGTTACTAAAGTGATATTTACAGAGTTTGGGCCTCATTCTTTCCAGGGGGGAGGTTCCCAACCTGCGGACCATGATGGCATTGCAAGGGGTCTGTGAAAAAAAATAAAAGAAAATAAAAATGATCATAAAAAATATGTTTTAAATCAATTTCAAAGTTAGAATCAATTATTATTTTTAAATTAAATATCTTCCAATAATGTTATTAATTGCTGTACAAAAAAATCTATGTTGCAGTTTCCTTTTACATTTAATGAAGTGTACGTAGTGGTTAGAACTGGCTTTGATGGGGGTCTGTGATGGTTTGGGGGTCTGTTTGGTGGCCTGTGAATGGTCTGGGGGGGCTATGAAGTTCAGGGGGTATTGGGGCCCGCAGTATTGAAAAGGTTGGGAGCCACTTTTCTAGGGCATATAAGCACATAAGAACGGCTGTACTGGGTCAGACCAAATGTCCATCCAGCCCAGCATCCTGTCTGCCGACAGTGGCCAATGCCAGATGCCCCAGAGGGAGTGGACCAAACACATAACAATCAAGCAATCTCTCTCCTGTCATCCATCTCCAGCATCTGACAAACAGAGGCTAGGGACACTATTCCTTACCATCCTGCCCACAGAAGAGCCTCACAAGAGAATGTTCTTTTCAAGTGGAGCCTAAAATGCAAACTAAACTTTGATCTCCAATCAGTGAAGGCTGTCCCAGGAATGGCTAGTCTCATACTTAGATGGCAAGCCTTTGTGAGCACCGACCAGTGTACATAGCATCTGGCTCCACTGGTACATGACTGGCACTCACACAGCAATAATGTAAACCGGGTCAAGTTTTCTTCTGGTTGAATCTGTTCCTGACTTAGACGTCCTCCTAGCCATTGAATTTTTGGGGTCTGATTTAAAATAGGGGTTTGTGTGGTACTGAAAAAATAACCTGACACTGTATTAACTGTCTGCTTTTGACTGTTTCCCAATGGTTAACTGTTGTAACAGAAAACCTTGTGGAGACAATGCCGCAATACCAGGGATTTCAAACTGGAGGTCATGAAGCCCCGAGGTAGGAGAGGGGCCACGAGGGGATTACATGGGGGCTGTGAGCTGTCAGCTCTGTGGTGCTGAATGACCCAATCCCCCATTAAACTAACCCCACTGCATTTTAATTTACAGAGGGTGTGTTCACATTCTGAGGCTTGCGTGTTAAAAGGGATCACCAGCATCAAAAGTTTGAAAACCTCTGCGTAATAGGACATTTATGAGTAGGTTATGCAAAAGGAGGTGGAAACCCTCTGGCAATTAGGTAAAAGGGTGCAGCCCTCTCTAAGGTTTCGGTGATGACAGCTACCCCTGGAGAGACACGAGGGACTGAATGGGAACCTCCAGAGCTAAAAGCATATGTTGCTGCAGCTTGAGCTGAGAGACAAGACTCTGCAACTATGATTGTAACAATTTACATCACCAGGAAACTGGAACATACACTCACTGTGGGTTACTGTCCTCTACTACATATCTAGGTCATTGTCTCTGCTTCCAGAAATTGGCTGTCCAAGGCCCAGTGGACTGTGTGATGCGTACAGGAAGTTAACATTTGCCTTTACCTCTTTAGCTCAACCTATATAATAAGTCTGAAGATTGCCTAATACACTTAATGCACATATACAATAGGAAACACAGTTCAAAGGAAGACCAGCCCAAATAAAATCTTCAGCTAGACAATTTACATACAAAAACAGCCCATTTGTAAAATGCAACAGAAGTTCAGTACAAGTTCAATTTAAACTGAGCATATACAGAAATCGCAGTAAGCGAGGGCATACAGTCCTCACTTCAGTCACTTGGAAACTGCAACTTTCCTCTTAAAAAAACAATAAAACATAGTCAGTATATTTTATAGAGTTCAACACCTGGAGATGCCAGAAAGACTCACTCAGACTGTTAGAATCTGACAGCAATCACTAATCTCCTCTTTTATGCCAGGTGGAAAATCATTCTTGAGATTTTAACCCATCAAAAGTGCCAGTCAAATTAAGCTTAAAGTATGGTGAGAAAGTTTAAAGTATTGATCCACAGCAGCGAACTGCCAGGTTTCCTTCTTGGAAAACTATGTCTGTCACCCAATGCATGCTGCAGCTCCAATCAGTTGTTAGGGCTGGTTGGTAACAGCAGAGAGGAAGGCAGAGCTGACACTTGGGCATATTCAGAACTATTGAGTAGATAGTTTTCATAATCTATAGTGATATGGACAGTATAAGAACCTAAACAAAATAAACAAGGACTCATCTCTTTACTGACTCCAACTCCAGACAGGCAGACAAAGCTCCAACGTTCACAAAAGATCATCGCAGCTAAGTATCTAATTTCCAGTGGCCCCTCAGGTGGTAACTTCACTTAAGTTTCACTACATTAAGCACATGGCATGTTCCTGAGAGACGGGGAAACTCAGCTTATTAAGAAGGGACACTTCTTACCAGGTCACTCTCTGGGGACTGATATGGGGATGCATCATTAAAGTGGTACTTCAAATTAGGTGGACAAATATTTCAATCAACCAGAGTGAATTTTATTTAACTAAAAGCAGTTGCAGGCTTGGAGGACAGTGCTGAGAGT
This sequence comes from Carettochelys insculpta, assembly GCF_033958435.1. NCBI lineage: Eukaryota > Metazoa > Chordata > Testudines > Carettochelyidae > Carettochelys > Carettochelys insculpta. Next base: position 43,684,131 of record NC_134147.1, on the reverse strand, counting down.
TCCCACACCTCAAAGCAAGCTCTCTAACATCACACAGGACCAGGCTATATTTGAGGGGGGCGGGGGGAAAAAAGAGCCCAATAAATATAGTTTGTCAAGAAAATCTTCACTTCTCTTTCACCAACAGGCCTGCCCCCTCATTAATTGGCTAGAAATGAGATCGGACCACACAACATGGAAACAACCAAGAGGCTAGTAATAACTGAAGATTACATTCATTGTCTTTTTCCCCTCTAACAATGGCATTAAGTCTGTTTTCTCTATTTCATCACTTTTATGGATTACCAGAAACTGGACATTACTGGAAACCGCTCTCGCTCCTTTAACATTTTCAAGATGACCAAGGCCATCACAAAATTCAGTCACAAAATCACCATCTTCTCGACAGCCTCAATCACGGCATTCCTCAAGAGACAGGATTTCCAGCAGAATTTAGAATGCTGTCCTTAGCAGGTAAATATGAGTCATGTCAGAATTTTTAACCTAAATTATTGTTCATAATATATCTAAGTACCAAATATTTATATTTATCAATGAGGTCTACCAGGACTGTTGGGTGAGCAGCACTTCAAAGCTCTCTGGGTTAAGCTCGCAATACCTAGCCTAGTCACAGCTCAGTGCTATGGTCTGAAGAAGTGGGTCTGTCCCACGAAAGCTCACCTAATAAACTATTTTGCTAGTCTTTGAAGTGCTACTTGACTGCTTTTTGTTTTGATAGTGTATAGACTAGCACAGCTTCCCCTCTGTTACTACTCAGTGCTGAAGTATTTCACTTTACTTTTAAGACAGAGATCATGCATGTCTCTCAGCGGGTGGTTGCCCCTGGCAGTCTCTCTGAATTTCTTATCTTTCCTTTCTCCTCCGTTGCCCCCACCTCCTTTGAATCTGAAATTCTGAAAAGCTGCTAAAGACATCCCATCTACCAGCAAGTGACCTCTGTGGTGGCTCATTCACTCTCTACTAACTAGCTTCACTCACAAATCTCATTACAGCACAAGAAGGCAGGTGAAAGTGAGCGTGCTGTAAACCCTAGGAGAAAAAAAGTGCTGAATTCACAGGAGGAAGCCCTCATTTTAGAAAATGGAATATTTTCATAGATACACGAAGGGCAAAAACTTCACTATTACAAAAGTCACAAAGACCTCAGGTGTTACAATGCCTTTAATTCATTCTAACTACACTATTAGTGCTGGGGTGGCTATGATTTTGTTTAACGGAGTTGCATTGATTCAACAGTACCAGCTAATCCACATGAAATTTAAAAGATTGCAACATCTGTTTCACTACTGTACTTCTTCCCACAAAATAACAAGCAGCTGCCACCTGACCTAAAGGGAAATCTCTATAAACTGTTGCTATTCAGATACTCTGCCTGTTCTGGGTCCATACAGTCCAGTTCACTGCCATACCATGCTATTCAACATCTCCTCTCCAAATAAAGAAACAGACATTCACTCCCTTTCACAAGAGCAGCAAAATTTCTGTTCTCCAAACATCAGCAACATTAGCTTACCGCCACCTCAAAATTCATCTTGCAAAGACGGTGGTGTTTAGAGAGGCCACTATCGGCCACATTTCTACTGTAACTGTCGCTGCTTCAAAGGCAGATGCAATTACCCAGTAACATTCTGTGACAGGAAGTGGAAACGAGGGACAAGGTGATCACTTTCACATAGAAACCCTTTTAAAAGACGATGCAATGCAGGCACTTACTCCAGTAACAGCAACGAAGGGTGCTGTGGCACCTTATAGACTAACAGAAGAGCTTTGAGCATGAGCTTTCGTGAGCACAGACTCACTTCATCAGATCACAGTGAGTCTGTGCTCACGAAAGCTCATGCTCAAAGCTCTTCTGTCAGTCTATAAGGTGCCACAGGACCCTTCGTTGCTGTTACAGATCCAGACTAACATGGCTACCCCTCCAATACTTTACTCCAGTAAGTCTGTCACATTAAAGGCATCAGTAATGAGCCTATTTGCCTTAATAAACTTGTAGTGTTTGCTGTATTTGTATATAAAATTACCCATCCTAACCAAACCACAGTAAGCGAAAGCAGTTTCTGGGGAAAAACGACTCGCTTCTGGAATTACACGCAAGGAGTGATACTGTTTTATTCATCTCCGCTAAAGAATGTTGAACACGCATAAGAGAAGGACTCAAGTTAGCAAGCCACTTGAGCACATCTAATTTTAAATTCCCAAGTAATCACATTCAAAAAATCAATGATTTGGTACATATTTATAAACCTTGCTGAATCAGAGCCTAAAGAGCTTTGTGTTTAGAACTTCAAATCCAAAGCAACAGTAATCGGAAATTCAGTGAAGTGCTATTCTGCACTGGTAGTAACTTTCCTAACGCCAAGAAGTGCACAATGGTTTAATTCTTCAAAGGAGTTTCAAAGACAAACTCTAAAACTATCTTTCAGTAGCCAATAATAGACGGCTTGCTAAGGCTTGGTCTATATGAGCCAGGTAAATCCATTGCAGATACACCATTTCCAGCTACAGCAATTGGATAGCTAGAATCAACTTTTCTGCAATCAACTTACCTGGCCAATCTCCCTGAGGAAGGTCAATGGGAGAGTTTCTCTGGTCAAACTCCCTTACTCCTTGCAACAACAATAGTTTAAAAACCCATCATAGTGTTGCCCTGGCTTGATTTCAAAGCAATCACATGCTAGCCATGCATTGGTTCCGTTTTATTTTATTTTATTCTACATGATAATTTCAATGATCACAAATCACTTGCAACTTTAACTCCAGTTAATTATTAGAACAGTCATTAACGGGGATATTGGGAAGGCAAAGACTATAACTGGGTTAAAAAAAAAAAAGATGGAGGTCAGATGGAGGCTGGGTCCATCGATGGCTATTAGTGAAGATGGGCAGGGATGCGACCTCACACTCTGGGCATCCCTAGCCATTGACTGTGGGAAGCTGGGAATGAATGGGTGACAGGGGCACACATCACCTGTTCTCTTCATTCCCTCTGAAGCATGTGGAATTGGCCACTGCCAGCAGGCAGGATCCTGGGCTCCTTGGAATATTGGTCTGATCCAATAAAGCTGTTCTTATGTACTGACCATCCCACTTATTTGGGTTTTTGTTTTTTTTTTTGTTTGAGCTACCAAATACTAATGTCAAAAAACCCAGGGTGGAAGACATAAATCACTTTCTATAATCTCCTTCAATGATTAGCACTGACTGCAAAAATGCATGCAGCAAAGAAAGGTATTCCTCCTTCCAAACTGGAAGCAAACAAAGAAAGAAAGCAAGCAGCAAATCTGAGTCCTGACACAGGAGACACTCTCTCTAAAGCGTTTGCACTAGTTCAGCAATCTACTATTCCTTAGGGATCCTCCTATCGAGAGTGACAGGATATTTAACCCAGCCAAGAGTGATTTATGAAAGCATATTAAGATAATTAATAAGCTGTTATACATAAGAGCAATCCATGGTGTCACTCTTTTCCCCTCACTCCCTACGAGGCACAAGGATTCTTGTGGCCTTAGCCCCATCTGGCTCCTTTGTTATTCACAAATTCAGCTCTTTTCAAGACTCTGCTTTAGAACAAAAACAACAAGCAATGTCAACGAGTTTTTGTTCAAATCCTGGACATTTTTCCCTTTTGCAAGACGCCCAAATGTCTCCAAGCCGCCCTTCTTTTGTGCAAAGAGTCAGAGCAGAGAGAATGTAAATACCAGTTCTCTCTTGCCTGTGGAAACAAGAGCTCACCTTTTGATATAAACCCTGGTGAGTTTCTCTGCAGTGCTGGACCTTCACGAGACAGGCTGGCTGGCAAATCCATAAGGCCTGCCACTCTGAAACTGCTCATCAGAAGGACAGAAACACAATAGACAAACTTACTTAAATTACCAGTATGATGAGTTCGAGGATCAGAGGGCAACAAATTTAGCTTCTACCTGGACTAGCCTATCACGGGATGAGGGGAAGGGATTTTTACACTCTCTCTATACTTTCACATTTCTTCTTGACTAGCTGTTTTCATACTAGGTGCTGGACTATCTAAGGAATTGGATTCTCTCCTCCCATGCTAGCATGGAACCGTGCAACCAGTTTGCCTTCACGTTACTCCCAATCAAAGGATACCGCTATGCTCATCAAAAGAGGTGCAGGGACTTCAGTCACAGCCCTGACTTCCTCAAGGTCCGCTGTTTGCCCAGCTATGAAAGAAATACCATGTGGGTAAGAGCCCTGTATTTACTCCCGAATTGCCAGCAGCCACAGGTTTGCTGTGCTAAGATGCTGTAGCCAGACAAAGTCTCCCCCTTACAAGCCAGCTTGCTCGCTGCCTCCCCACCCCGCCACTGAGAAGCACACAGGGCACGGAAACAGCTGCTGACAGCACAGTCTTTGATGCCCTCATTGAGGCCCAGATATGTTAGCTTATCATGACCCTGAGAAGCAGAAAGTACAGATGGAAGGCTAACAGGCCAGACTGTCAACAAGGGGGGGGGGGGACCCTCAAGAAATCACCCCAGCTGGCATTGATCGATACGATGCACACACACACACACACACACACACACACACACAATCACCCCAGAAGGGGAAGTGCCTCGCCCACACAAAAGAATGTCCTGTACTCCTAAATTGCTTATCTCTTGTCTTACAAGTGCAAACTAAGTAAGAAATGCCCTTGCAACAAACTGGCGTCACAAAGGCAGACCAGTATGATCTGGCACCATAGATAAGAAAGAGAATACGTAACCCAAAAGGGGTATAAAAGGTGGGTCCAGCAGAACTCTAACTTTGAGTGCATTCCACCAACTACCTGCTGGTCGGGTCAGGTGATTGCCTCCCGAGGTCCACAACTGGGGACGCCCAACCTCGTATTCGTCTTTCCGCGGAACTGAGTGACCGATCCGGCTTGGCTACGCTGGTATCGAGAGACGCAGAGAGGGTAAGATACACCCATGCTAGGTCTCCGACTTTTTTGTGCACAGCTAAAGAATTAGAGCTCTGTAACTAGATGTCGTTGTGCCAAGATATCATTGTGTTAGATGGTAACAGATATCTTTGTATTGGATTGTAACGTAACTTGTTAACACCTGTACTTTGCTAGCATATAAGAAGTACACAATAGCCTTTTGTAACCACACGCTTATAACTGTAGCTTAAATAAACTTGTAACTAGTTAAGCTCTGAGCCTGACCTGGTTATCCTTTTGTCACTGCAACACAGCCGGCACAACAAAAAGAACTTTAACCATTTGGTTACTACAGCCTGGCCGTGGGTGAGAGTGCTAGGAGCTGCCTGCTCTCACAGTAAAAAACTGGGTTGCTTAGGACCCAGGGGAGTACCTCACCACACATTACCCGGCCACGGGCTAACAGATGCTGACAGTGAGCAGGTCTGAGCTGTTCCAGCTGCTCTCTGTTCTAGACCCATACACCCACCCTCTGTTCCTAGCAAAAAAAGGCAGTTTCCTAACATATCAACTCCCTACATTAGTATTTCCCTCAACGAAACTTGAAAGATCCTGTCCACAAAGCCTTATCAACATAAGCTGCTGGGGTGTTCTCATGGGGAGCCTCATCCAGAGAATGAACCCCTGGTGGCCCCTTTTCGGGGCCCAGATTTTCTGCATGCTTAAGGCAATTTGCTATGCCCCCGATCAGCATGGGTGAGGCCTCAAACCAAAAAATGATTCCACTTTGCGCAAAACACTATAGACTCCCAGAGACCTGGCCTTCTTCCACTCACTCTCTACAATTCAAAAGCAACACTACCTGCTGTCTGGCCACATCCGCCAAACCGGAACAAAACACTCCAGCTGCTCCCAAGCTCTCCACCAGCACATGAAGGAATCCACATCTTGACATTCCATGGATTTGCAGGATTGAGCCAGGTCTGGGAAATTTATTCTACAATGCCCAGTATGATGCTGTCATGAATGAGTGCAGGGAAGCTGTTAATCGTCTAAGGTAGCCTAAATCCCAGGTGAGCCAATGGGAGTAAACAACAAGAAGTCCTGTGGCACCTTATAGACTAACATGTTTCAGAGCATACACTTTCACGGGCAAAGACCCGCTTTGTCAGATGCGTGAGTGGGTGGGGGGCAGGGTTCAAAGTAGTATTTAAAAAGTGTTTAAAAAGTTCCAGTAAAAGGGAGGGCCAGAGCTGACAAGGTCTATTCAGTCAGGGTGGAAATGGTGCATTATCAGTAGCATACATCAAGAGAGGAAAAAAAACAAGTCAGATCAGTCAGGGGGGATATGGCCCATTGTCAGATTCTAATGTGGAGGCGTGAACTTCCAGCGCAGAGAAACTGCTTTTGTAAGGGATCAGCCACTCCCAGTCTCTGTTTAATCCTTGGTTGATGGAGTCAAATTTGCAAATGAATTGCAGCTCAGAGATTTCTCTCTCCATTTTATTTCTGAAATTTTTTTTGTTGTACGACTGCTACTTTTAAATCTGTTACTGAGTGTCCAGGGAGATTAAAGAACAATTGCAGTTCTCCCAGCTTTTGTCCCTGCATAGGGCAGGAAGAAAGACCCAGGGGGTAGAGGACTCCCAGCCAATTGAAATAAAATCAAAATATCCTGATTGTCACAAAATTAGCCATAGAGATGTAAGTACAAGGGCAACATATAGACACACACATTCAGATTTCGGGTTATTTTAAATTTAGGTTCTTCGTTATCTTGTTTTGTTGTGGCTGCTGTTTTTTCTCTTTTGTGTTGTTGTGTGACTTGAGACTTTTCCCCCTGTAACTTTTAAGCTGAATCCCAGGGAATTTTTTTTTTCTGAGTTTAACTCAGAATAAGTGAATAAATCACTTTTGTAAACAACTGATCTGATTTCTACGTCCTAAGAAGAATCTGGGCCTCAGACCAAATGGTCAGCTACTGAATTACAGGGTTCTGTGTCCAGCTCTCTCCTGAAGGAAGGTTTAAGAGCTTGGGGTACCCCAACAGGAAGATAGCCGAGTGTCTTCTTGGGATAGGGTTGTTTTTTTTCCCCTCATTTGGTGGTGGCAGCAAAATTACCCCCAGTGCCAGGGAATCTATTACCCCGGGCAGTTGTAAGGGAAAGCCTGTTTACAGGCAAGGTGGTTTTTTTCAAATCTCTGCAGGGCCTCGCTTTCTACACTCAGAGTGTAGGGCAGGGAGGAGCCCCGACAGATGCTATTAAGCACAGTCACTCCAGTAGGCACAACGATCCTCGACAGTTTATGTGTATTTCATGAGGAGACAGTGACCTCCTCAGCAACTCTGTGGGACCTTCTGAAAGTTTGTCTTTGCCGAGGAACAGAATTCCTCACACACGGAGATCTGCAAGTAGACGCTTGCTGGAGTTGTGCCGTTTTTTGTTTGGTCTGCCATGGATGTAAGACTCTCTGGCTGTGTCTGCACGTGCAACTTCTTCTGAAAGTAGCAGGGTAACAAGCCATCCGGAAGATGCTAATGAGGTACGGATGTAAATTCCCTCGCTTCATTAGCATATGGGCACGTGGTTCGGAGTCCAGAAGAAGTTCTTCCGGACTCCAAAATACACGTGCAGATGTGCAGCCCCTGGGGATCTTCCAGAACAAAACCCTCTTTCTGGAAGCCCCTTCTTCCTCAAAATTTTGCCTTTTTAAGTTTCTTGAAATGGAAGCTTTTAGACAGCAGTGACTGTGGAGAAAAGGTTGAAAATATGCCGAGTGTGACTGAAAGGGTTAAGACCCAGAAGTCAAATACACTGAGCTCAAAATGTTTTCATTTTTAAAACTTGTGATTTTCAAGCTAATTTGGGGTCTGGAGGGGAAGACAGCTGTCATGTTCTTCTTAAACATCTGGAGCTGGCAGGACCGATGACATCAGGCCACTGAGAATGTGCTGCTCAGTATATTTCAAGGTCTAGCCCAGTGTTTCTCAAAATATGGGCACCAGTGGCCACAGAGTTGGGCAAAATAACAGCCCCACCCCTTCCTTGTTGCTCCTGAATGGACCACCTTGGTGGTGGTTGCTGAGGCCACCAGCAGAGGTTGGCCCCTGCTCCCCTTTGGAGTCAGCTGGAGCATGATGCTGGAAGAGCGAGTAGCCAGCATGTGCGCATTCTCCACTTTCCCTGGGATAGTGGGCTTCAGCCTTTGGGTTTCAGCCCAGCGATTACAGGTTCTGGTCACAGGGCTTCAAGCTCCAGCTCCCAGCTGCTTCCCCCAGCCCCATCTCCCCTAGCTCCCACCACCTCCCTCAGCAGAGCTTAATGTGTCCCTGGGCTTGCCAGGGCTGAGTATGGCTACATATGCAACAGGTTCCCATGAATAAATTACAATCATTTCAACGTGCGTGTGTGAATATTTATATGATTTTCCTGAAGGCCACTGTAACCCCAGAGGCACTGTGACCACTGACAAGGGAGCGTGAAGTCATTGCTCTACAGCCTTGGCTGAGAGCCAGGTGGCCTTTAGCTCATGTGGTAGGGCACAGAGCTTTAGTCCCTGAGGTCACAGATTCATTCCCTCCTGCCGACCACCTGACAGAAGCCAGGCTAGGACAGAATTGTCCCTGAATCTTCCTTATTCCTTTTGCAGGGATTCAGCTTAACACATTCACACAAGCCTGAGGAACGTTTGAGGCTACCATTTTAGTTTAGCCATGTGTTCTTCGAATTCACCCACCACCTGAGACTGTTGACTAAGCTTAGCTTTCTGGAGCAACTGAATTCTCCAATCAACTGCTCAGCTGGAGAGTGTAGACTTCTAGAACCATAAATCCATGAGCCAAACCCCAAGGAAGGCATTACAGATGAAATGAGAGCTCTGAAACTTGATGAGACAGGGTAGAGAGAAAATCAAAATATTACTTGCATGCCATTTTGTTCTTGAGCTCAAAATGAGCAGGAAAAAATCTCAATACCATGTGATCTATGCATAAATTAATGTCACACGAGCCTCCACATAATAGAAAACATGCATCTGAGATATTTGCAGACTACCCTAAAACCTCACCAAGATTATCTTAGTTACAAGCTAACGTCATTTTAGTTCAACGCTGATAAACATTCCACACCTGGGTCTGAAAATAAAAATCAGTTCTGCCCAAAATAATGGGTTATTTTTAAAAACAATGCCAGCGCTTTGAGCACACATACCATTAAAATAAGTGAAGCCAGGTTGCACCCATCAGAATGGGAAAAAAAGGATGATACCAATAAAAGCTGGTGCCCCTCGTGTAACCACAGATTTAATATAAAACCTATTTCATTTCTTGCAGCCAGAAACAAACAAAAGAAACGTGTGTGATTAGTTAACAAGTGGTCATTTAATTTTTTCGGACAAACCCTTCTTTTCCATTTCAAGTTCTTTTGCTAACACACTGTTCAGTTGTCTTGTTCATAGGCAGACATTGTTCTGGATGGATCATGCAACTCCCAGAAAAAGCTCAGGCTGTTTTGTTTATATTCAGATACATTCCCCTTGATTTTTTCCAGAAGACCCAGTAAATACAAACAAAACATTACTGGGATACCCAATATTACAGTCAAATAAAAAAGTTGCATTTTTCAAAACACAGTAGTGCCTCGATTTATGTGAGGGTTCCGTTCCCATGCACCCCCAAGTCACTAGAATTTCGCGTAAGTTGGGAGAGGCTTTTCCCCGGCGGAACGCACGTTTTTGAAAGGTAAGTCTTGAGGATGGGGGGGTGTTGGGGAGGATTGAGGCTGGCAGTGGGCTGTCCGGGGGGTTAGGCCTGGGGTTGGTTAGGGCTGCAGGGAGGTGAGGAGGTGGAGTTGGAGCAGGAAGCATGGGTGGGATGGGTGGGGGCTGAGCTAGAGCCATGCAGGGGGTGGTGAGCCAGAGCTGTGCTCGGGTGAGGTTTGACACAGAGCCACATGCAGGGATGATGACCTGGAGCTGTGCTCAGACAGTGAGCTGGTGGTAGGTTTGGACCGAGGCCGGGGATGGTGAGCTGGAGTTGCATGTGAGGGGTGATGAGCCAGAGCAGGAGCCACGCGTGGGGGTGAGCTGAACCTGTGTGCGAGTGGTGAACAGGGGCCATGTGGAGCCGGGGGAGGGGGAGTTAGCCAGGGCCAAGGGGAGCAGGATTTTGAGTTGTACTTAACTCGCACTAATGCAACTCAAAATGGTGCATTTCAAGGTTTTACCGTAACACGAACTACCATACTTAGGATTCCAGCTCAGCAAAGTACATAAGTGTGTACCCAAAGGTGAGCACATTCTTAAATCCCTGCAATTTAGGCTCATGCTATCCCAAATCAAAGCTTCTGCCGTGTGTTTAAATCCAGTCCTATTCAGACAAATGTTTTCAAATAGGACTTTGAGCATATGCTTAAATTAAGCACATGTTAAAATGGTTTTATGAGTAGGAAATGCTTATGAGTAGGACATACTTAGAAGCTCTGTTGCGTCAGGGCCTTATTTCATGGCTACTGTGATAAAATTGACTCTGAATTAAATCTTCCTTTATTCAGATCACGCAGATGAAGTTAGTCTCAGCCTGAGAATGTGATGTGCTATTGCTCATTACTATAATCTTGGCAAAACCCTTTCTCAAATGCTAACTAACTACAGTCTAAAAGAGATCTTACTAGCATCACTTTAAAAAGAAAGCCCAACCCTCTACTTTATCCTCACTTTGTGAGACGTTTTTACATTCCAGAATTATATAATTTGCATTATCCACATTTGAAGCTCCATCTTTCTGAAAAGAGAATGTTCGGGTTGAATCATTTCTTTCAAGTGCTGTTCATGAGATAAAGCAGCAAAAATCTTCTACCTTTTTCCCCCCCTCCGCAACTAATCATTTCATGAAAAATTACTCAAAGATGCTCTTAAGGCCAGAAAACGTATTTGGTCATTTGGATCCCAGCAATTGACTTTTAAATGGATTGCAGTAAGCAGTCTAAAAGTTCTGAAATTCTACAAGAGTGTTAAGTTTCTAAACTTCTTGTGCATCTCAACTATTAAGTTTATGCTTCAGCACACATTACTGCAGGTATGACCTCTTCTATCATGAACCAGTGATGTTGTCACTATTAATGCAATCAGTCTTGTACTCTGACTATATAGAACAAATTGATTCACTTCACCATTTCAACTGGGTTCAAGCAGATGGCAGTTAGCTTCTGGAAAGGTTTAGACCCAGGCGTAAAGGTCACAGGAGGTTTTTGTTCACTTTTTAAAGCTGCCTTAAATTGAAATGGTTGTTGGTTTTCCTCCATCTTACATTTGCATGAGAGTTCCATACCACTGCTGCTGCTGAATAGACACACGCTCAGCCTGGTGACCAAGGAACCTAAATATTTATTGCCTCACACTGGAGAATACCATGCACTGATCTAAAAGTAAATCACTGATTGCAGGAGCTATAAACTTAAATTTGGTTGGTAAAACCAATTGATCAAAGCACTTTAATACAGGCTTCATTTGTAATCCCATGCCTAATACTCCACACTCCAGCACTTACTTATGTGCACCATGTTGAATTGGGGCCTTCAGTCCCAATAGCTCCCTGGATATATTGTTCTGCATTCCATACTTGAGAATCTCCTTCAGCATGAAGGTTCCTAGCTGGATCCATGCTTTCTCTTTTGGGAGTATGGAGCAGGGCCACGTGCAGGGTGTGAGGGAAGAGAAGAAGGGAAAGGGGCAGTTGCCTCAGGGCCTTTATATCACCATTGGAGAACTGTGGGGTTAGATCTGAGCAGTGCTGAGGGCTGTACAGGAGAGGCCAGCCTTAGCACTGCCCCTTGGTGGGGGAAGGGAGCATAGTCAAGCCCCTTCCCCCTCCATTGCCCTGCAAAGCCAGTCTCTGGTGCTGATATGGACTTTGGGAGACATACCTGAAGATCTTTAGTTTCATAAAGGAACATCTCTACTCAGTCCCTGAAAATCTGAAACAAACACCACTTTGGCCATATCTGCAGGAAGGGAATGATAGATTTGGGGAGACGGGGTCTATACTGTGACCATCTCGTTTGTGGATGAAAGTAATCCCACCCTGTACATAAAAGCATTTCATCCACTAATTCCTGCTTCAAGCCCAACAACCTGGTTAACTAGAAACATACCTTTTGGACAGACGAGGTGGGTGTGTGGTCATATCTTTCACTGACCCAACTCCTGCCAGTGTGAGAGATGCGCTTCAGAGCTACAAAAAGTCTTCAGACGCCCAATCTTGATTTTAAGATCTCGAAGTGACGGATACGCATTAGCCAATTCACTGCCAGTAAAATGATCTCAGATAACAAGAGACATCCTTGTCTGACACCCATAGTAACCTCAGTTTGCTGCTAAGTCATATTTTCACAGAAGCTGCGAATGATTTTCACACACTTCGGAGGGTTTCCACAGTGCCATGCTAATCTAATCCAGTCTCAAAAGACATCTCCAAAATCTGGCATGCGGCATTTGGATGTTAGCTGCTTCTCAATCATGACTGCACTCACATGTCTCTGCTGGGTATTGTACACTTTCAGCATTTACACAATTGCTTTCTTTCTCCTTTCACAGCTTAAATGAGTGCCTCTCTGAAATCTAATTAATTCAACTGCCCCTCAGAACATATATACTCTACACTCGCTATTGGCACTGCCACAACGCAACTGGCAACATAGAGCAAAGCAATATGCTTCAACACCACTTCTTGCGAAGTTTTTCTTGTTTCTTTCAACCCCCCAAAAATCCTACCCCATCAACACTCTAGTTTCAAAGATAACATCTGGATCATGGTGTACTGTTTTAGAGAGAGCAGAAAAATGAGCTGTAGAACAAAGATCAGTTCAAAAGGAATGTAATTTTTTTCAAATTACCAACACAAAATATCTGTCTTGTTTACATGATCACAGGAAACCCACAATAACTACATTAGAGAAGTAACAGAGAGTAAGCCGTGCTAGTCTATACACTATCAAAACAAAAAGCAGTCAAGTAGCACTTTAAAGACTAGCAGAATAGTTTATTAGGTGAGCTTTCGTGGGACAGACCCACTTCTTCAGACCGTAGCCAGACCAGAACAGACTCAATATTTAAGACACAGAGAACCAAAACCAGTAAGCAAGGAGGACAAATCAGAAAAAGATAATCAAGGTGAGCAAATCAGAGAGTCGGGGGGGAGGTCAAGAATTAGATTGAGCCAAGTATGCAGACGAACCCCTATAGTGACTCAGAAAGTTACCATCATGATTTAAACCATGTGTTAATGTGCCAAATTTGAATATAAAAGTTTTATATTTTTATATTCAAATTTGGCACATTAACACATGGTTTAAATCGTGATGGGAACTTTCTGAGTCACTATAGGGGCTCGTCTGCATACTTGGCTCAATCTAATTCTTGACCTCCCCCCCCACTCTCTGATTTGCTCACCTTGATTATCTTTTTCTGATTTGTCCTCCTTGCTTACTGGTTTTGGTTCTCTGTGCCTTAAATATTGAGTCTGTTCTGGTCTGGCTATGGTCTGAAGAAGTGGGTCTGTCCCACGAAAGCTCACCTAATAAACTATTTTGTTAGTCTTTAAAGTGCTACTTGACTGCTTTTTGTTTTTACATTAGAGAAGAAAACCAGTAATATGAATATGGCATTAACATGTAGAAGCTACAACTCACCACAAGAGGGCACTTTATAAAAGACTAATACTGTAAACATCTTCCCTAATTGCAGCTTCTATTCATAAGGACAAGTCGGGGGCCAAGGGAGGGGATTTTAGGAGGGACAGAAAGGGGTATAAACATACAGCTAGGAGGAAGATTTTATGTTGACCTAGGCTGACAAAATACAAAAACATACACATTCAGGTCAGATAGACAACACAGAAAACCTATTGGACAAGTTTATGGTTTCCTTACCTGAGTATTCTGTTAAATCAGTTATCAGGCTACGTGCAAAATTTCATGCTGGTCTCAAAGCATAGTTCTCCAGGAGAACTCTGCTGTCAGTTTCTAGCACCTCCTGATGAAAAGACTGGCCATCTACCGTTTTTAAAACCTACATTTTTCCCTCCTCTTTCCCAAGTGCATGGTAAGTGGTCAAGCTGCACTCAGTACTAAAAAGCTAACCTATTCCTCCCAACAAAGGAACACTTTTTTTTTTCCTTTTAAAAGCAAGGCTATGAGTATATTGAATTGCAAGTTATCATGTTCCTGATTGCTGGGTTTCAGACCAAATACAGATATGGTTAAGAGTCAAAAAAGTCAAAATTAACCCTTGGGAAGGGAAGGGAAGTCCTACTATATTTAACACAGAATTAAATCTCTATTCCAAAAATACTGGAGGTTGCTTTAAAAACTGTGGATAAAAGAATTCATGTTTAATTAAAACTCATTAGATTAAAGGTATCTTCTGTATCAGTAGTTCTCCTCCAGGCTACATTGCAGGGGAGGGGTAGCTTGGTGGTTTGAGCACTGGCCTACTAAATCCAGGGTTGTGAGCTCACTCCTTGAGGGGGCCATTTTAGGATCTGGGGCAAACAGATGTTTAAAAAAAAAATCTGCCAGGATGGTGATAGGTCCTGCTGTGAGGGCAGGGGAGAGAACTCAGTGACCTCTGAAGGTCCCTTCCACCTCTGGGAGATGAGCACATCTCCACGTATTTGTATTTTGTGCACTCCTTTGGCCATGCAGAGATTTTTCTAGGGAGTACGTCAACTCTAGATATTTGCCTACCTTTGCAACAAGCTGCAAAAAGAGCACTAGTGAAGTCAGTACAAACTAAAATTTCACACAATGAAATATTTATACCACTGTATATGCAATACACTGAAATGTAAGTATGGTATTTCTATTCCAAGTTGGCAATTTTTTCAGTAACAACGCACTGTGACACTTCTGTGTTTTTATGTCTGATTTGTAAGCAAATAGTGTAAGTGAAATGAAACTTAGAGTAAGCAAGACAAATCAGACTCCTGAAAGAGGTACAGCAGTCTGGAAAGGCTAAAAGCCACTGTTCTATATAATCCCATTGATTTCATGTCTACTTAACTTAAAATAATTTTTATATAAAATAAGGCCATCGCCAGCTTCAGTAAATACTGAATTGCACTGCAACCACTGAAAGATTAAAAAAAACAAACAAAAAAAAAACCTCCTTTCCCTTTGCGCACATTATTTTATATGCCCTGGTATAAATATTGGCACTTCCTTTCAGCTTTATGAAAAAATACAAATAAAAATAGCATATTTCTTTAAAATACAGCTTAAAAATCACACATTGTAAAAAGCAGTTTGGGACCATGGCAAGTCAGATTTACCTAATGTGTGTGGACTAGATTTTATTTCAGCCATTTAAACAATGGACCTGACTAAAGCACAGCACCCATCCTTATGCTTCCCTTGTGCTTCTTTAATTAGGAGGGAAAATGAAATATTGCCCTTGCAAACACATTCTTCAGGACAGTAATAGTCATATTGACCGAAACATCTGATTGCTGAAAGTTGGCTCTTCCTATTGTTTTTTTCCCCCAGTCCCTTTGTCTGCTGTTAATAAGCCATATGAAAATGTTTCAACGATAACCTGCCCTCATCAGCTGTTCTCATATTTCAACACATTCAAAAGGACTTTCGTATTCTCCCCTGTGCCCACAAAGGTTGTTGTCTGTAAAACACTAAGGAAACCAATCATCCTTAGAGCCCCTCCCGCAAATATTTCCATGTGTGGAGAACTGTATTCAAGTCATGTGGTCTATCAACTTAAACTCACCTGCACTTGTGGGGAACCAGGCCTTGAACAAGTAGATACAACAGATCCACTCAGGCTAAAAATCAGGGAAAGAGGTTAAAAAACCAAAGACTAGCCAATAGTGGCTCACTCAAATTACTTCCCTTCAGACAGAAGGAAAGTACAGACGACATACCCAGATCCTTACATTCACTGTAACAAGGTGGGTAGAGTCATGCGATCCGTGCAGAGGACCTTCGCCTTTGGAATGTACTATCCAAAGAAATCCAGTCAACACAAATTCCCTCAGCCAACAGAGAACACACTAGAAGACTCCCTTCTTTTAGCAGTGGTTCCCAGAACAGCTAAGCTGTGGAAGAGTTCTGAGGACTGCCTCACAGAGGGTGCTAATTAGATCTAGTAGCTCATAAGCAACTGCCAACTGTCCATTGGTTCTGTCTCCTGAAGGGCCCTTCATGCGCTTTAAAAATTTAATCTAACAATGCCTGGATACTGCAGTGATAGGTATCAGGCATTATAAAAGCACAATAAAAAATAGTTAGTCAAGGGAGAATGAACCTATAAAGTTATCACCCCCTTCCCTTCAAATCTGCCAAGTAGCATACCAGCTGGTTTAAAATGTTATAGTTCAAAAAACTTAGTCTCTTACATTTTGTGGCCTAATCTATAGATTGTGTTTAATTACATAGATTACTTATGAATTTCAAGTTAACACTTTGAGCATTGACAGGTCCTTGTCCCAGGAACAGGCTCAATATTTAAATTATTTTGTGGTTAGTAACCCTGAGCAGCACAGTGGCAACACCTAAGTTATAGCAACTTTGCTATATTTACAAATATAATAAATATATTTAGCACAATCACAAACATCCCAACTTCATTAGATAGACAGGAAATGTACACGTATATTCCCATATACTCACACCACTTCCTTTTAGAGCAACCTGAAGTATTATCCATCACCATCCTCATTGTCACCAGTGGACATCTTTCTTGTACCTCTCAAGAACTACATCTCCTTTCTCCTGCCCCTCAGAGAGTGGGACAACACCTTACAACGCATTATGCCAATATTAATACATATTCAAGTAGATGTTTCCCTTTGTCTTCATTTGTATTTCCTCTCTTTACTAATGGTCACGTGTCTTTTCCTATAGCTCAGTATATCATTGTTCTCAGCTTATCATCATATGCATGAATTCATTGCCATGCCCCCTTTGTGGTTATATATCACATTTGTTATTTCTGTCCTAGCACAGGGAGCGCCCAAGAATACCCTCCAAATTAACAGGTACACCACAATTTGGAAAACCCTAAAATAACTGGTTAAGACCAGACTGAATAACTGGGGAGGTCTCCACCAGTTATTTGGGGTTTTTCCAAGTTGTGGTGTATTTGTCAAGTTTGAGGGTTCTCTCAGAAGTTCCCTCTGCCATTAAGGGTTGTTTTATCTTATCAATATCTATTCACAGCGAAAAGTCCTAAATATAGGCACATTGACTTTGCTATCCAGGTAAAAGGGCCCAAACATATGTAACCCAACTGTTTTGTCTGGGTGAAAGGTCCCAGGCATATGTTTGCGAGGATGTGGCCTGTAGGGCCCTTTCATTACTGCTAAATTACTTCACCATAAACCTACTGCAACCTATTATAATAATCATATTATCAAACTATAAGAAAATAAGAACTCTAAGAAAATGTATCTATAAGCAAGCATGCAGGTGAACCACAAAGGCTAGTTTACAGAAGCAAATGTTACATAAAATTCCATGCAGTCAAGGTGAACTTTAGCAAGCTCCTCCAAACTCCCGAGCTCACTCCTTTGACATCAGTGGACTTTAGATCAGACCATAGATGTACATCCTCACTAACGATTCAGCTTACTGGGCTCCTGTTTTGCCCTGGGTGTAGGGTAAAGCTACCACTGAGCAGCGAACCGGTAGGCAGGGAAGCTGTGGAACAATGACCTGTCTACCCCTAGAACAAGTGTCCTGCAGACTCTTGCCCATGCTGACACGTTTGTTTGGGCCACAAACAAAATTATATTAACACCATCCCTTTGAGGTGGCACTTACCACTACCTTGACTAAATCAGCTTCAGCAAACAGAACACGGAGCTCATATGATGGTCTGTTGGCTTTAGTAGCATATCGACAATCAAATCACAACTCTACCTCTGATCTACTATGCATCTGACTAAGTGGGTCTTCGCCCACGAAAGCTTATGCTCCAAAACATCTGTTAGTCTATAAGGTGTCACAGGACTTCTTGTTTTTGATCTACCACGGGATCTTGGGCAAATCATTTCAGCTCTCTGAACCTTTTTTCTCTCACACACCTTTTATCCACTCTGTCTACATAAACGTAACTTCTTCAAGGCAGATATGTATGCTCAAATCCCTAGCACATTGGGGCCTGACCTCAGGCACTATTGTAACATACAGTTTTCTAAGTTATGATGCCTTCTTTTAAGTAGTAGTAATATAGTTATTGTAATTTTCAGACGGGGATGTTCTGCTTCTCTAACATTGCACAACATGGATACTCACTTGCTAACACAGAGTTACAGTTCGACCATAAGGGTGAGCACATAGAACATAAAGCACATGGAGCAAACTCTGTAACTGACTATAATGCCCTTACAGTTTGAAAATCCCTGCCCTCCTCATTACTTAACAGTGGGAGAGCTGACATCTGCATTCAGCTTTAGGGCTTGTGCCTACCTTTAATACTAGCAATACTGGTATTTATACTGCTTTTATCATATGCTGCATAACAGCTCACAATTTTGATTTATTCCCTGTCTTGTACTCCCTTATTTCATTTATAAAACCCCATTTAAGAAAATTTAAGGCCATTATACCATTTTTTTTTTAACCTCCCCAATAGTATTATGTTACCTTTGCAAGGAATTTCTTGGCAAGCAACAGCCACCACTACCTCATTTAGAAAAAGTACGTTAAGTGCATTGGCCATTTCAGAGCCATAACAGTGTCAATTAATTTGGCAAACATATTGCATAAACAAACACTTGGCTTTTAAAACAGTTTGTGCATTCTTCCGTAGCAATACCATGGGTGGGTTTAACAGCTGCCATGTTCCACCCCAGAGCTGGAGGGTGGTGGTGGGAATGGTATACTTAGTAGCCAACACAGTTTCATTCCATTCAATGGGATCATGGTATTCCACCAGGCAGTAAATAGTTACAAAGACCAGGTGCTATGCAAAGTGTTTTGGGATGTTAGAAATTTAAAAACTTACCTACATTAAAAATGCTCACGGAACTCCAAACAACCTTCCTGTTGCTTATTACAATGTAAGGACCCTCATCCCTCCGGAGGGGAAGGAGAAGCAAAGAGGAATACAGGAGGAGAACAGGCATCCTTACACGTAAAAAGCAAATGTTTGGGGTGAACCACTTTGCTGAAACTGATGCCAGATTTAGAAACAAAGCCTCCTCCCAGGAACCAGGTTGATACTAGCTCCAGAGGGAGCCACTGCCTCATGTTTGCAGGGAGCAGCTGCAGCTCTTCCGCTAGAAAGCTGCAGAGTAAAAGGCATAGGCAGGCATGCGATGGGGCTGGTGGATTTTTTAGACAAGTGAAATGAAGAGAAATGCTCCTCTCCTTAGAATACTGACCACTGTGTCCTTGACAGCAAATAGCTCTCTCTCTCTCTCTCTCTCTCTCTGTGTGTTTCCTTCTGCTGGGATTTGAATGAAATGTCATGTATTAGAAGGAGATATGCAGAACCAACTCTTACTGTAAGGAATCCCAGCAATTTACAGGGGGAAAAAAGCCCACCAGGGAAAAGCACAGTGTGAATGTACACGATGCAGAAAGCTGGAGAATACTAAAGGAAACATTTCCTGCAAAATGCAACTGAGTGGAAAAAATGGAGACTTGGGAACAGCTGGGTAGAAGACAAGGGCTACTCATTGCTTGACTCTGTGTAACAGACTGGATGATTTTATGCAGCCTGTAAGAGACTATGGCCCATGTCATTCATCCAGATCATGGGCCCTGGTCTCCTGAGAACAGCTCCTGCTCTCCAGATGCTCACAGGGGCAGGTAGTGGTCAGAGAATGAGCATACACAAGACACCCAGGTCTGCCCACTTACCTGCTGGCCAGAAAAAGTGACCATGTACAAGGAGTGAAGCAAGTTCCTTTCCCTCCAGGTCTCCCTTTGGAGACATTGTACCCCAGAGTAGTGTGCAAGTCTCATTAGCTTCCCAAACACATAGTAGGAAGATGTCCCTTGCTCAGGATGCATGGGAAAAGGACTGCATAGCTCTGTGTAAATGTAACAACTAAAGCAGACAGGAGCATTTCTCTTCACCCCTCTTCACTAGCCAAATGCAGAAGAGCGGGTTGGTTACAAGCTGACACTGGCCAAATATTTTTTCTTTATTGCAGCAGTCCAAGAAGGGCTGCCAAAGAAAATCAAAATTATGTGGTTTTCTGTCTGATTAGCAGCAGACAGCCTTACTGAATGGACTCCAAATCCCAAAGCCACACCTCCAGGAAGGCAAAGCCAATAGCTTCCCATGCAACAAGAGAGCACATTTTGTAGATGACAAAGCAACAGGAGGCAAGCCAGGGAGCTTTTGCTGTCAATCTAGCTTGCATGTAAAATAAAAAGTAAACACACGTGGTTAAGTTGCAGTTGATTGTGATGAGATGCTCAGAGATTAGTTACAGGCAAATTATTATTGTGAAACTACTAACAAGTACATCTGATTTTATACACAAAATTGTTCCAACATACCTCCAGGTCTGTATATATGCAAACTGCTACAAGACAAGGTGACAGCCAGAGGTGCTTACAAATACGTTGTCTACTTCCTGGGTTTTGAAGGACCAATAAAACTTTTCGTGCATTGCAAATGCTGTTCTCTACATCAGCTCCTAAGCATTGCTTGGTGGCAGTATATCCCCTATGCCAGGTGGATGATAAGCAGCCTGGCATATCACCAAGGCCAGATGCAGTTCACCAAAGGTTACCTCCCAAGCAAGCTGCTGGGCACTTTGTTTACCTGCACATCTGCAGATACAGCCCCTTGCAGCTCACATTGCACCGCTGACCAGTATCCTGGCACTGTTGGGCTTGTCACACCAGTTATGAATGTCTTCCGTCCCAGCACTTAACTGCGGCACCCCAGAGCCCCTCTTGTTACAAGTGAAGCACTGGTCCTCCAGACTTTGGTTTCTATCTGAGCTTTATTCAGTGGAGAAGAAGAAAGAAGCCATGACAACTGGATAACCTTGCAGCCAGCCATCTTTTCCTCTGGAAACCCCCATGAGGTAACAATCAGCTGGAAACTCCAGAAATTCCCTCTTGCTGACTTTCTCGTCCCCCTAGGGTGGGCCTGGGAAGGAAAACAAGGCAACACCTGCTGGAAGCCACTCCCTATTTCGTTCTCCCTTTGTGCCATCACTTTCATTGGTTCTCCCCACAAAACACATGTGCATATTCTATGGCCTTCTCCTAGGTGGAAGGAAACAGCAGTGAAAGTTTGTCTCTTATCAACAGACACTGGTCCAGTCACACACACTATCCAGGCCCACCCATAGCGGAGAACAAAAAGAGGCAGTTGTCCTGGGGCCCAGGCGATTTAAAGGGGCACCCTGCCATCACTACCATCTCAATGGGGCTAAGGCAGACTTTCTGCATGCCCTTGCTCTGCCCCATTCCAGTAAAAAGCTGGGGGGGGTCACATCCCAACTCCCTGCCGCAGCCTAGAGCTCATGGCCCGCACCCTCTCACACACCTAAACTACCTCCTGGAGCCCAACCCTGCTCCCAAACTCCCTCCCTGTGTCCACACCCCCTCCTTCACCCACACTCCCTCCCAGAGTCCTGCACCGCAAAGCTCTCCCCAGCCCCAGTGTTTCCTTTAACTTTTTCCATCCAGGTCCAGAATAAATTTTGTTAAGTGCACCAAGGCATGTGTGGCTGTTCACCACCAGTAGAAATGCACGTTGCTGGCTGTGGGTGCTAATCAGCTGGGTGGCCTTTGACTTTCTCCTGGGTGGTCATCCAAATGCTCAGCTTACGGGGAACAGTGCCAGCACCCCCAAACCCTCTTCCAGCCTGGTGAAAGAGAACGAGGGTGGGGGAAGAGCCAGTGATGGGGGAGGAGTGGAGCGAGCAGGGGCAAGGCCTCCAGGAAGGGACTGGGTTGGGGCAGGGTTAGGATTAGGTCTTTGGGTTTGCACGATTAGCTAGTTGGCAACTCTGCCTGACAGGCACGTGATAGCCCTGGCTGTGCCACAAGAACATGCCAAGCACTGCAGTTGGCAGCTCGCTGGGCACCATCCAGGGCAGACACAGCGCTGCCCAGACCAGGAGGACCTCATCTGCCTTGGCGCAGCTTGTGCCTACAACAGAGCACCCATCGACTGTTGTGCCCTGTGGCCCAGCGATGCTGTTGGCAGGCCTGGTAGAGCACTTCACCTGCTTTGCTTCTCTGAGACCTGTCATGTACAGAGACGGTTCCCAGAGCTCCACCCACAACCCTGTGTTCACATGGCTCATCCCTTGGTTTAGTGTGCATTGCTGGCCACCTGCTATCTTTTCACTGGCAAAGTTACCCCCAAAGCCCTTCATTCTTCCCAGGAGGAAAAAAAAAAAAAGCATACCATGAAAGCCTGTTCCCTACCACACACGTCATGTCTCTAGGCCCCATCTCCCACCTTTAACTCCCTTCCACCAGCAAAAAATTCATGGAAGACCACAATCCCAACCCACAGGTTCCTATTTTTCTCAGGCCACAGGTGGGCCACTGGGAGGAGCGTCGGACATGGAGGCTACCAATCCAGGCACTTCCAGCGGCAGAACAGCTAGAGCAAAAGGCAACTCCCTTCTCTGGGAGCACTTGGCAGAGAGCTGGAGAAATTATCTCCAGGCTAGTGCACTGCAATAGCTCCATTATACTTGATTTCACAACACTGCAGTGATAAAAACGTCAGCTGGTTGGCGGTGGCTGGCAGGGCACCAACACTTATTGAATAATGATAAATATTTTCCAACAGAAATGTCTTAGAAGACAAACCAAAGGAAAACTAGCTGAACGTATTTACTGTGTGATCAGAGCCAACTAGAGGAGAGCCAGGAGGGTCATTTGGCCTTGACCTCAAGCTCAAAGAAGGCCTCATAGCTAGATCTTTTTCCCTCATCATTAGTGCATTTGCACAGAAAAAGGCTAGAAAAGCATTCGTTAAATAAAAATATTCAAATTACATTTCTCTCTTTTTTTGTTTGCATGTGTGATCATTTTTTGTTTTTATGTTGGTGTGGGGCCTCAAAAGCTGCAAGTGGCCTGGGTCTCTGGTCCTCTGGGAGGACCTGTCTGTGATACCAGAGAAAACAAAGAAATCTTTCATTTGTGTTACAATTCAAACTTTTTTTTTTTTTTTTTGCACAAACCAGCTCACTACAGACAGCAGAAAATATGTAAATGAAGACCTGACTGTAAAAATTCAAATCTTTACAACTAGGCTGGAGAGTCATTTGAGAAAAAAAATTATTAATGCCTCATATATGCCTGTTATGCCAAAATTATTGGCAGACAGAAGGCTGTTTGCAAAAATAAAATTCCCATTATTGAAGTACAACAAAGTGTTTCTAGAAACAAATGTAGACTTAGGCTATGTCTACCGTAGAGCATGAAGTCGATTTTAAGGGAATTAGGTTGATTATATAATGTACCTGTCTTCACTACAAATATCATTAGGTCGATTTTAAGGGATCCTAAGGTCAACTTTTCTACTCCAGCTTTTTCATGAGGAGCGACACCAAATTCAAATTTACAAGGTTGACAACACTAGTGTTGACACAGTGTGATTTAATTCGATTTTATTGGCCTCCAGAACTATCTCACAATGCCCCCACACAGCTGCTGGGTCAAAATGAAATGAATCAAAATAACAATATCAAAATGAAGCATTTCAACAACACCAGAACAAAACTTTTCAATGGCTACAAATTGAAAAGGTTTCAGATTTTTATTTTTGCATTTTACATTTCTCAGGACTGGCCCGCTAGCCTTGTAAGACCGTGCACAAGGGGCAAGCTGTGGAAAAGTGGTGCGAATATGCATTTGGCAGCTTGTTTTCAATGGGAGAGGAGAGTGAGGGCAATGCACTCTGGGATGATGACATCAGACACCCACAACCACTTGCGGTGCATTTTTTTTTTTTTTTTTTTTTTTTTACCATAATACACTGGCAGAGAACCCCAGAATGCAACGGGGATCCAGGAACTATGGGATAGGTACCCACAGTGCACTGCTGACACAGTCAAACTGATCAAAGGTAATAGGGACACACTATGTTGACTTTCTAAAGGCGTGGACATTCACCATTGACTTTATCAAATCTAGTGGTATACAGTTGACTTTAATCAATTTGACCTGATTTCCTAGTGTAGATACAGCCCAAGACCAAGATCTCCTTTTCCCACCAAAGTACTGCAGAACCTGCACTCCATAAAATATAACGTATGTGAAATTAAGGCAATCAAGTGGCCCAGAGACTAAAAATATCAAAAGCTTTGCTTGACATTTTAACCTTGACTGGTTTCTTAATTATGGGGTTTCATGTCATTTGGAAAGGAAAAAAAAAAGAACACAACAGAACTGTGTGTGAGTCTGTCCTGTTCGAAAGTATACGCACAGCACAGCTTCTGCCAAAGTGCAGCGTTTTCATGCAAACAATGCCTGATTAGGTTTTTCCTCCTCCCTCTGATCGACCTGTGACTATTTCTCCCTTGATGAAGAGGCAGATTAATTACCCGTTCCATGGGTTAATGCTCTTCAAAGCCTTTTTATGACTAAGCAGTCTGCTCTGAACTATTAGGCAAGAACTTTAAGGCACGACCTACCTCCACTATAATATGCCGATAACACATATAGGCAGATAATACGGTTTCTTATCGGCTGTGCTAACTTGTTGGAAGCACAAAAAAATCTAAGAACTAGGAATCACCCTTTCTCCAGGCTAATGGGTGTCTGACAGCCAAGCTGAGCAGCCCATGGACCAAAACAGGGAAGAGGACTCCTCCACTGCAGGAAACCAGTTTCCAATCTCATGGCTGTTGCTTTAAGATGACAGGTTGCTACAGGGAACACACCTCCCAGCTGTAGTTTACCATACATACTCCTGAGACAGGGAAATGTGGTCTGAGCAATTCTAAGCCTGAGCTGGCTGCCAGTGAATTTCCACAGTGTTATTTTATTGGCTGACTGACAGCTTTGGCGTATGAGAGAATGTGACCAGCAGAGAGAGAGATTCATCACTGCTCTGAGCTGGACCTTTGTTTAAAACTGCTCTTTTATTAAAGCAGACTCCTGACTGACAGTTCACGTGTCTGGGATTATATTTCACTGCACACTCACTCTCCTTGTTCACACATTTAACTCATCAGTGCCAGTAACAGATAATGAGATAGATCAGATATAAATTTACCTGTACCTAGATGACCTAGGATTCATGCTAACTCTAGGGATAAAAGCTTTAACATGTAATCAAAGACAAACTAGCTATCCATGCCAGGCACAGCCAATCCTTCTTATATGAAGGACATGCTAGCCCAGGTGCAGCTCTCCAGATATGCACAACCCTTTGCTGGGCCTGCAGGGAGCTCCAAGCAGACCTTATGCCCAATCCAGGTTTTCATAGATTCATATGGCTGGAAGAGATCTGATAAGGACATCAAGTCCAACACCCAGCTGAAAGCAGAACTGCTCTGGTATGGCTGTATCTGAAGAAATGGGTCTGTCCTACGGAAGCTCATCACCTCATAAATTATTGTATTAGTCTTTAAAGTGCTACTGGACTGCTTTTTTGTTTCAATCTCAACTACAATTATCCCAGCTAGGGCTTTGTCAAGTCAGAACTTTAAGACCTCTAGGGAAGGAGATTCTAACACCTCACTTGGTAACCCATTCCAGAGCTTCACCACCCTCCTATTCAAATAGTTTACCCAATATCCAACCTAGGACCTCTCCCACCACAACTTAAGACAATTGCTCCTCCTTCCGCCATCTGTCACCACTGAGAACCTCTCTCCATCCTCTTTGGAACCTTCCTTCAAGCTGGACTCAATGCAGCTGTGTAGGACAAAAATGGTTTGCACTCTGCCTCATGAATCATCAGCCAGACTACCAGCTGAATTCTAACAGAGGAAGCCCTGTTGTTGGGCATGAATTCAAGGAGTGGAAACAAAGCCTGATCAGACCAATCCCACATTCCCTGATTATTCAAAACCTTAATAGGAGTATTGAATATGCAGGGAACATGGGGTTAGAGCTAAGCATTGGGAGACTGGATAGTTGTCCTTTTGAGTTTTAAGCACAGCAAGTCAGATGAACAAATACGAATTCAGTCAAGGTCTTTTCTGCAGAACCACTTTTCTAACTGTAACCGCATTTTCAAGAGTGAGAGTCAACAATCCACAAGAATAACTTTGTTCTTCTACAGGGTTGAGGATCGCAAAACATTTATTTTACGAAAATGAATGTTGAAGCCTCACAACATCCTTGTGATATAGCACTAGGTTGTTAACTCCAATTTACACAAAGGAAACAGAGGCACACAGAAGCAAAACAACTTATTTGAGGTCCTGCCAGGAGTTTGAGCTCAGCTAATATCAGAATCCTGATCTCTGGATTCTCAGACACAAGCAGCTGGCACAAGGCCATTCTACCTCCCAATCAATGCTGCATGGAGTCACTGGTGGTGGTAATAATTCTGTTTATCTGTTCCTCTGCAGCACGTCTCTGAGGCACAAACTAATCCTGGAAAAAAGGAATGAACGTGGACAGCACTGCAACACAATCGCAATGTTAACCGCCTCTGAAAAGTTTTCAGAAAGTTGAAAAAGATAAAACCTGGTACGGTTAGCATTAATGAAGCTCTGAAAAAAAGCCTGCAGTGGGTGTTATTTTATAAGGCTTTAGGATTAAGATGGTTACAGAAAAGCTTTTCAAAATTACAATAATATATGTAAAGACAACTGCTACCTCTGTAGTCTGCTTGTTTAAAGCTTTTATCATTCGTTTATGCAAGGAGGCATAAAGAATTAAGAAGAAAAAAACGGCTTCTTTGTTTTAAATATTAACATTTGTCTGTTAACTAGGATAGAGAATTGCTCTCACATAATAC
This sequence comes from Carettochelys insculpta, assembly GCF_033958435.1. Taxonomy (NCBI): domain Eukaryota; kingdom Metazoa; phylum Chordata; order Testudines; family Carettochelyidae; genus Carettochelys; species Carettochelys insculpta. The sequence goes on along the minus strand of NC_134147.1, from coordinate 43,657,319 downwards.
TGTAGTGGGAACTGAAGAACAGAAACTTTCCTCTTTGTTTATACTGCACATGATGTTTGCAAACTTCAAATGAAGGCACACACAGGAGGCAGAAATATGTCTTTGATTAAAATGCTGGAAAGGCTCTGGGACCAGCCATGAAACTAAAGGTGCCAAAATGTGAACAATTTTGCCATTTGAGCATATCAGCTATGGCAGGGGTGGCCAGCCAGTTAGAGCCAAAATAGCTGTGGATAGAGTGCACTGAGCCATGTATTCTATTTTTATTTTTCTCTCTCTACCTAGATATATAATACATGGCTCAATGCCCCCACCCTCTGCACCCCGTTCTGTGCCAAAGCCTGGGACTCAGTGGAGCCACTGCCACATGCTTCTCCCTCCAGGCGCGGAGGAGCATGGGCAGAGCAGCGGTGAGCAATCCAGGTGCGTGGCTCCAAGCAGGAGCTGCATTTCATTAATCAAAGAGCCACGGGTGGCTCGAGAGCTGAGGGTCGGCAGCCCCTGAGCTATGGCTTTGCAGATAATACACAGGTCAGACAACCTTAAACCTCCTGCAGTGCAGTCCTGATCATGTTCTGACAATACAATGCAACCTTGACTTCCAGAACCACAGGCGCACAGGTTGCTAAAATCCATCACATTCTGTATACTCCATCTTCAGCTTCATCAAGGCCAGAACATTCGATCACAACACTTGGGAAATGCTTGTGCAATCAGAGCTAAAGGAAAAGGGGGATCAGAGAATATCTTTTGCACATGGAGAAGGGAGGCTGCGAGAGTAGTTTGAAAGAGGATCATGGGACAGTTTGATTTCTCTCATTTGTAACCTCCTGCAGAGCTCACACCATGAGTTTGTGAAGGCTGAACGGATTCTACCCCCTTAGAATGTTGTGCCTGAAGGCAGAGTCAGTATCATTTCAGTTGCAGATTTATGAAGCTGGAGACATTCACTATATGGAGAAGATGATAAGACTTCATTAGGACAAACTGGAGTCTAAACTCACTCCCATTCTGATACATGAAGTATCTCTGTATTCCAGCTTTCCCTTTATAAAAGGCTGCAGATGCAGTCTTGCACAGCAGGCCATATTCTCTGAACATGCAGCAAAACCCTCTCAAAAAGGGAACGTGAGCCAACTATTTTCAAAGCAACTGGGACTTGTTTTCTTATCAACTGCCTGGAGTATGACATCAGTCAGATGGAAGGCAATGAAGGTATGTCAGTCAGAACACAAAAAAATAAGTGGTACAATAAAAATTACAGCACCTGACCCTTATTTTACAGTCCTGTTTCTGCTTCACACAGCACAAGCATGCCTCTTCTATGTGTGATAACATCAGCAGCATCCTGATTGTGGGCATGGCTGCAGCCTGCAAATGGCTGCTGGCCCAGCTGAGGTCAATGATATACTTTCTGGTTTATGATCACCTGGATGACAATCACTGAGCCAGGTAACTGGGGAGAATCTGAGAGGAGGCAGCTCAGAAGTTTAGCTGGGGCTACAGGTAACCTATCCGGTAAGCCTGTGTTGCATGCCTGGTGAAAGATAATCAGCCCAGCATGTGTTTATGAAACCATCTGAACCAGCCAGCAGTGAGGTTCACTAGATAGTGATAGAAGTACCTTGTTGCACTAAGCTTCTTCCCTCTCAGAGAGGATGTGTCTGGAGCCATGGTTTACCACCAGAGAAGAATGCAGTTTCTTAGCTAGACCCACCTCACCTTTAACGACTCTTCCACCAAGCTAATATTTATGAGGGGGAATCTATCTGTCTGTTAGCGTTGGCCACAGTCCATCATTACACTTGCTTTCTTCTTAAAGTCACTCTGATTCACAAGGCAAATCAGACTCCTAGAAAGGAGCAAAAGCCAGGGCTGTAAGTCACACAATATGTTTATATTCATCAGTCTTTTGGATGCTCAGAGCTACCTAGCTTCCCACCCTAAGTTCCAGGAGAGAAAAGAATACCAGCAGAGATGAACTCTCTCATTAATTGCTATTCTTCTCCCAGACTGGATGCAGCAGGCTCAAGGTATTTGCAGAAAAAAACAGAGATCACAGGATGGTCTCCCAACTCCACATTTCAACCTCCTGCTGTCATCAGCGACATCTCTTCTCTCCTCCCCCGCCCCCCCTCGCCCCCACTGTCACTGCCATATCTTGCCCTTGGTCCTTCTGTGGCACTGACAGCTGAGCACCTGATATGAATGTATATGGAAACACAGTGTAAATGAAAACCATTTAGACTTCTTTAATAAACCCACCAAACTAAACCACCTCACCTTTTCAGCTAAGAACTTTTTTTTTTTTTTTTGGAAGGGGTGGGGAGGACATTCTGCATGAGCCTACTTTTGTTTCTAAAAGGAAAAAAAAAAACCAAGAAGTTAGTTAACGTACAAAACGCTCTTCCCTTCACTATTTTGGGTCACTGTGCAGAAGTCAGGGTGTGGCATGAGTTACAATACCCTGTAAGTATATAAAGTAGTTTTAAACTAATAGTATTTTTTCTCCTGCTTACCTTTGGAGCACTTTTAGATGGCACGAGGACTCAGACAGAGCACAATGCACAGCAGAATGGAAACTTTTTTGTTTCACTGCATCTGATAACTTCCAGCACGAGCCGAGGCCCTCTCACTTTGGGGCTGATGTAATTTAGATTTCATTTGGGGCTCGTGTGTTCTTACCAAGGTCCAAAGCAAACAATTTTAGTGTCTTACTACTTCCTTCCTCGTTAAAACAAATAGAGCACGCTGGAGAATATACACTACTTAAAATTCAATATAAACATTAATTAGGGCACATTATGAATGGGAGCTGCAAAGCTACCCTGCCTCTGAGGGTGGTGGTTTGGGGGAAAGTGGCAAAGAGTCAAAAACAGCAACTGGAAAAATTCAAACCTGAAACTGAATCACAGCAGCATCACCTTCGTTAGAAGACAGAGAGAGGAGATGGGGATCTCTCCAGGGACAGAGGGGAAAAAATGAGCTCTTCCAGAACAGATCCCCTAGGCTCATCAGAATGTGTGAGGAGAGAAGAATTTAGGCAGTCCCATAAGGCTTATTGTTTTCATTGTTTGGGAGTTTGGAAATCATGTCTGAGATGGGTATTTGATCCTTTTGAATAGGAATAGAGAGATAGCTGTGTTAGTCTGTACTCCAACAAAACAAAGCAGCAGAAATGTAGCTCTTTAAAGAATAACAAAATGATTTTTTCGGTGATGAGCTTTCCTGGGACAGACCTACTTCATTTGTTCCTTTTGTTCTCTCCTGTAACCAAGAATCTGACCCAGAGAAAAATCCCTGTGTACTGTTTCAGTGTTTGGTTTGGTTTTTAACACCAAGCCATTTGCAATGCTTGCAGAGATAGTCTTGTTTTAATAATAAAAGTGCTTTCTTCTTTGTTAACAAGAACCGGTTGATCCTTTGCGTCCTACAGGGGCTCAAAACTATGTGCTTGGCCACGGATGTATTACCAGAGAGCTCACAGCTCTCTACATTTTTTTTTTTTTTGGTGGGGTACTCTTGTTATTTCTTTCCAACTCCTTGGGAAAAAGGAGGGGGAAGGGGTTACTCTCAGGGAAGAGATTCCAAATGATTTCTTTCCTGTAGAGGGGGATTTTGTACGCTTGGCAGGGGCAGCTACTGAATGATTTCAGGGAACACTGAAATCAGGGGAAAAAAAAAAAACTCTTCTGTCTCTGGAACTGCAAAAACAGGGTATAGCAGTGTTTTATTTGACTCGCCAGCCGCCATTACCTGCCTGGATGGAGAGTCGGCTGTGACAGGGCACATTGCCAGTTTTGTCTGGTTAACAAAGGAAAATTAGTCTTGGTTTCGATCCTACCACAGTTCAGCCAACACACGTCCAGAACGAGCAATAAAAGGAAAACAGACAATTGCACAAATGACCATAAAAACATGCCTGTTAACAAGGGCACATCATGCCTCTTCCTCTAAAAGGGCAGCGTCTCACTTACAACATATAGACAGGGCTGAAGAGAGTCTTCACCGGGCCCTGGGGAGCTCCAGGAACTCTGGAAGGAGTGGGGACTCAGGTGGAAGGGGTTAGCCTCCCGGACCCAGCTCTTCAGGGCTGTAGGCCACATGCTATAGGGGCTCCAGTGGCAATTTAAAGAGCCCAGGCTCTGGCTACTGCTGCACAGGTAGCAAATGCAACAACCAGAAGCATCAGGCCCTTGCCAGGCCTGGGGCAACTGCCCCCTTTCTGGCCCCCACGCCCTGCTGCTGGCATTCCATCTGGCACAGAGGAAGGCAAGGATTCGTCATCGGTGTAAACGATATTTCAAACATTAGACATTCCGTTTAAAGCACCAGTTAGTGAAGACAAACACAAAATGTACACAAGTAACAGCTCCTTAATCAAACCCCACACTCCTGATTTCCCAAATGCCTCCCTACCTGTGGCCCTGACACCCCTTCATGTCAGGGCCAAACACTGTAAGTAGCCTTTTCACCCCATCATCATGGGGCCACAAGTGGATTTGATTGTGCCAGGGCCTGCATGCTCAACCCGATTCAGAAAAGCACATAAGCAAGTGCCTAATTTCAAGGACTGGAGAAGCCCTAAGGACTTCACTACAACTGAAGCATTTCCTTAAAGAACTTTTTGGATTCCTGTCTTAAACAGCAATAAAAATGGAAGGCACATCTAGGACACATTAATGTGGCTCAGCCGGAACTGTAACAAACTGCTGGCACATACACCTCAGGATTCTTGTCTGCTTCGTTACACCACCCACTCATGTAATTAATGGTGTCAGAGGGAAATGCTACATCACACAACAAAAGCTACAAGTCAATATTTACCAGTTGATCCCATATATTTACCACAACGTTCTGCTATTCTTAAGGACAGAGGGGGAAAGAGAGAGTAACATCTGATACCACTAACAGAGCTGCTCAAGAGTTGTCTTTGAAGAGCATTTGTTGTATGCGTCTCACCTCTAGACAGTCAGCTAGGGTGTAAAACATAGTTTGCAGGAAGGGTAGCATGCTTACCAGGCTGAGTTGACTCACAAAGTAACCAAGCAGTAAGGAAAATGCGCCCTGCCTCCTACCAACCCCTCTGCCACATACACATCGGGGCACACACACACACAATGGAAGTTTTCAGACACGCTAGGAAAGAGTGAGCATCACTCGAGACAAAAACACAGGTATGGCCTCCAGGCTCAAAGCAAACACTCGGGGCAGAGGCGGGAGGGGCTGTGTCTACACTGGTACAAATCTTTGAAATAGACATGAATATTCAGCGCCTCATTAGCATTAGCACGCTTCCAGCTGCAGCACTTCGAAAGCACTACTTTCGAACGCCTGCACACCAGCACAGCAACATGGGGGTCTTTTTCGAAAGAACCCCGCACATTTCGAAATCCCCTTATTCCCTTAAACTGAAGGGTTCATTTCACAGGATTTACAGTTTGGCTCAATGACTTTCCACACCCTCCCTATACACAAACAGAGTGAAGCTCAGAGGGTATTTTGGGCCTGCTTCCCAGCCATATTCTTGCTCAGTCCATGCTATTTCACTCAACTTGCAAAGAAAAGAGAGTCTTATATTATACCTAACTGCTATTCCATGGGAAGAGAACTAGATGCCAAAAATGAGTAGAGTAAACCACATCGCCATCTAAAACTATTGTGTCACACAGTAACTTAAATCATTACAGAACATTGCTAACGCAAATTGTTGTACGTGGTGTCTTTTAAAAAAAAAAAAAAAAAAAAAAAAAAGCACTGGTTGTGCATTACCATCTAACCACACTTCACCTCCACAGCATTGGTATTATACTCAAAGCTTCATCACAAACTTTACCGCTGCATCTGTTACCAGAGGAAGAAACAATATAATTTCCAATTCAGTGCGTTTAAAAGGATGGGGAAAAGGAACAGGACAGGCCATAGACTTGCTCGGTCCTTAAAATAATCCCACTGCACCCCAAACAGTCCCTGTTGCCTAACTCAAGAGGTTTTTTCCCCTCAAGAACAGACTTGTCATACACAGAAAACCCTTTGATTTGTTTTATTTTTCCAAAGGACGAGGCAGACATATGATCCAACTTCCACCAATAGCAGGAGCTACATTGGGAAACAGCAGAGAGTACGTTAATAGCGAAAGGATGAAGAAAAACAGCAACAGCTGTGGGCCAATTAAAAAAGAACTCTCACAGGCATACAGAGTCCACAGTTTACTCAAAACAAATCCATTTCCTTGAAAATGCTGGGACTTTCAGCACAAATTCACAGCTCTCTTTGGGATTTTCTACCATAAACCACCATGTTTCAGATCATTCCTGGTTTGTTTTCAATCCACAGGAAGACAAATGAAAAACGGGACTTCAGCAGCCCATTCCACCCAGGATTTCAAAGCACTCTGCAAACATTCATGAAGTAAGTCTCAATGCACCTAGAAGCTATTATCCTTCTGTCTGTAAAGGTAGCTATCATTGGCTAGTTTTTGGCCAATGGGAGTTGCAAGATTCTGCTCGGGGCAGGGACAGTGCACAAAGCTTCCACTGCCCCTCCCCTTCCCCCCGCTTCCAGGACACACAAAGGGACGCATATGGTCCTGGCAGTTGGGCACTTTAAGTGGCATGCGTGGTGTGGCAAGTAGGGAGCCTGACCAAGACTCCACCTGGGCTGCAGGCTGGAATCGGTCCGCAGGCCGGATTTTGCCCATATTATGATGATCAACTTAAAGCATAACCCCCAGTTTTGCAGCACTTTACAGGATATCAGCGTTATACCAAGATGTACGTAACAGAGAATCAGAGCCTACCAAAACCTATCCAGTGGCTTGGCTTCTTTCCCAAGAATGCATAACCATAGATCTTATACCAAAGTCATCTCTCTCACACATACCAACTGGCTGATGCCCTCCAAGAGTATCCAGATCTCATGCTAGGTGAGAAGTGAATCACCCCAGGGAAAGAAACTAATCTTTATTGCCCAGATAAGAGTCTTTCAAGGCCCATTGTTAACACATCATGGGCTGGTTTACAGAACACCGAATCTGTCCTTGCGCAGGAGGAAAAACGATTCCAGCCAGATAAATTTGGCGTGGTTATAAAAAAGGAAAGCCGAGTACATTGCTTTACCCAGTAAACAGGTGACAAGAAAATTAAAGACTTGCAACATTTCTAAGTGAAAAAGCTGACGGATAGGTCTGCACATTACTGAAGGTAACCTGAGTGAGGGGTCATATACAAAACTTGTCTAAATTCAAGAAGGGAATGATATCAGCATTACAAAGTGAAGGAATAGCTGACAAATCAGCAGAACCCACTCCATAAAACAAATAGCTGACAGAAGCGCTTCCTTAAAGGGAAGGTAGTAGGACCACACAAGTAATGGAATATTGTCAACCCCAAATGTTCAAAAATCATGAATCAGGCTCACCAAAAGTCAGAAAATTGGTTTTAAAATTACAAAATGATGTAAAAGTAATCGATTTAGTCTTCTTTCGGTTGGTGTTCTGCTTTTAGGGTGCTCAAGGGTCACAAGTTGAACACAATCATAATGGCTAGAAACTCACTTTTTCGATAAGAACTAAGGTGAAAATCATCACTCGACTCTAGGAGCTGGGGCTTTAAAGGAAAACAATCTTCATCAGACTCATCACAAAATCATGACAGCTGATAGCACTACTACTTAGGTTCCCCCAAAAGGCACAAGTCTGCCTTTGTGACGACAAGCAATAAACTGTATGTGCACACGCCAACGCAACCATAAGAAAAATAAATCTGGTTCAATTCTCACATTGCGTCCAGGGTGAGGAGTGGAATGTTGGAAGGATATTAAATAAACCTCATGCTTTAGGATTTAAACTAATCGCTAATGCAGGAGAGGCCAAGCTGTGGCTCCAGAGCCACATGAAGCTCTTCACAATTTAATATGTGGCTTGTTGCACAGACTGAAGCTACAACTTCCCAATGTTCCGGGGTACTTACTGCTCAACTCTGGCCTTGCCCACACATTATACCCTCCCCAAACCCCCAGCCTCTTGGTGCTCCCCCAAGAGCCCCCTGCACCCTACATAACAACTGATTGTAGCACATGGGAGACAAGGGGAGGGAGAAGGTGGCCTTGATGGGTATCGTTGCCAGGAGATGAGAGATGCTGGAGGAGAGGGGGAAACTGATAGAGGGTTGCTGGCATATTACTGTGACCCTTTTGCAATGTACATCAGTAAATTGCAGCTCCTTCTCAGGCTCATGTTGACCACCTCTGCTCTGACCATGAAAGATGAGGATAAGAGGTAATGCGAGAGATAGGTTATTCCATTTCTGCCTATCATAGGGATCTCACACCTTCCTGCGATGTATCTGCTATCAGCTGCTGTAAGACTGGACCAGACCGACCTGGGTCTGATCCACTTTGTTCCCATGAGCAAGAAAAGAGGCCTCTGGGACTGAGTACAAAGGATCCATGTGTGCCGCAAGGCAAAATCGTTCTGCAATGTTTAACAATTCAAGCTGTCTGACTTGAAACATAATTCTTCCTACACCTTTCACAACCTCATTTTTCCATAAGCTCAGGAATTTAGCCATTTGCTGCAGCTTCTGCTAGGCAGTTGTGCAACTAAATGCCCTTTCAAGAATCTAACCCTGAACACCAGTGAGAAGGATTACAGGTTTTTTTAAATACATCCCACCAATTTCAAGCAACTCTGAAAGCATCCCAAAGTTGGAGGGGTAACTCCAATTGACACAAAGAGACTTTAGTCTAAATGAATTCAACATACTGCTGAATGGGTAGAACTCAGAAACACCAGCTATTTAAGGAGATCACTACATTAATTGTTAAAATATATTCTTAGAAGGAAATAAGCTAACATATGGAGACATACCTATCTCATAGAGCTGGAAGGGAGCTTCAGGGGTCACATCCATAGGACCTATCACCATCCCTGACAGACAAGTTTATTTGCCTCAGATCCTTAAAAAGGCCCTCTTAAGGGCTGAACTCACAACGTTGGATTTAGGAGGCTAATGCTCACACCACTGAGCTATCGCTCCAGCCAAAGAATTCAGGTTTCAGATAAAAGTGGTCTGGTGTGTCTTAATGCTTGAGGTCTCTGGCCCTTTGCTATATGTATACATGATTATAAAAAGTTAGGCAATATACTTACAAACTCTTCCAATTAATTTATGCAAGGTTCTTTGCCTGTGACCCTGCCAAGTGGATGAATTATAACCATTTTAATTACTACAGCACAAAGACAAACAGCATATTAAATCTCCAGAAAGCCATTTTAGACTCTCTCTCTACTGTCAGAAATAAATCACTTTGAATATTCCCAAATTTCATCTTCCAGAAAAGCTGATAATCACATGCTCATAAAAAAATAAATGTTCAACTGGAGTCAGTTTTGTAATATATTAATTAACATAATTTTTGTCTGCAGTGACAACAGGCCATCTGCTACTCTGGCATTGAGAGTCTAAGAGTTTCAAGTCAATTTAAGCCCATTCGTGTGCATGGTTGGTTTGCATCTGAAAAAAATGAAGCTGAAGAGTTCTTCTTCATTTTTGATAAGAACGTCCTGGCAGACAGGCAACTCACTTTTAATTGTTAACTCTGTGTTTCCTCTATCAATCATTTGCTTGCCCATGAAAGGCTTAGAAAATGAGGAGCATCAGTAAAGTGTAATGTTATCCCACAGCAAATGCCCATACATTGTCTAAAAGTCAACATGTTTGGAAAGGAAGAACACAAATGGAAAGAGTCAGCCGCGCCTACGTATTGACTGGATCATTGTCAAATTAGTCTCAAACTTCAGTAGCAGAGCTGACCATATTGTTTATGATCTATATTATGACTACAGGACTAAAGGCCTCAGACTCGTGTTCCAGGCTGGTAAGCCCCATTCAAATACAGCCAGAGTCTCTTTCAAGTTGTTCACAATCTATATACAGATTTAAGATTTAAGATTACCCTGATGTGGTTTTGGTCACACCAAGCACCTCAGTTTTCAAAGGCGGCAATGGACCGTAAAAATCTCTGCTTCTAGATGATCTAAAAAGCAAGCAGACCCTGAGTTCTGCTCTTCCCCTGATTCACTGGTGGGTAAAAGTAGGTGAAATAAAATAAAATAAAGTAGGTGAAAAATTCACACACTTGTTTGGAAGGTTGAAAAAAATAGCCTTTATTTCTACGTGTAAAAGAAAAATAGAGGGTCTCTCACCAATTTAATAGACCCTCTTTGAAGACCCCTTCCAAACACAGCAAAATGAGACACTCAACCTGTAAAAATGCTGAGTAGCCAGGCATACCACAAATGCCATAAATTTGGCATTCAACCAAGATACAAACGTACCAAAGACATCAACAGAAGACAGAGTGCTTACGCACACTCACATTGTTCTGGGCCTTAAATTTCACTCTTCTAAAAACATTGCAGTACACAGCACTGACCTTCATTTTACTCAACAGAAAAATGCCAGGAACTGAAGTCTTTAAAAAGATCTTGACTGATTTAAGCAAAATGTAATGTTTCTTCAACATACCCATAGAGCACTTGGCCTGAGGTTTTAGCTCTAGGCCTTGAGTGTCTCCCGCTAAACACAAATCCTGATTTAGATATACATATTCAATTGGTTCAAGAAAGTACATGTGCTCACAGAAAGTCAATTCAGTCAGTTAAGTCAGCCGGGGTTGCAGAAAAACCTGGCGTTAGGCAAAGGAGAATGCAAGGAATTTACGTAGAATGTTCTAATATTGCTCTTGTGCAGTTTTAAATTGTGGCAGTGTTTCAAGACCACATCGTCTGAGATTATAACTAAAAGGAACAAAGCTGCGTATGACTGAAACCTGATCTTCCAGGTCACAGAGAGAGAGCCACTACTAAATGAACTGCAAAAACAACTCTTCATTTTGACATGCTGGTTCTGGGCAAACCATGACCTGAGAGCTAAGTGACCGGTTTCTCTGCTGTGTCATAAGGAAAGGGCAACAAGGTGGAAGAGGCTTTTGAGGTTATTCGTAGGAGAAACAGACATCTCAAAAGAAACACAGAAACCTGGCAGGTTGAAACTCTTCCCAATCTGAACATGCGCAGATTGAGTGTGTCATGCAACAGACAAAACATGCTCATGTGACCCTGGAGTAATGCTAAAGCACCCCTGTGCTTCCCACAGCATAGGGAAGGGGGCTGCTCTTAAATTAACTAGAGATGAATTTTGCCATGGGGAGTTGTATTCCCCTTCCACCCATGAGGCTGAGTCTCAACCAGACTAACACAGGTTTCCAGGAAAAGGAACCAAGACCAGGTTTCACACGTGGCAGAGAACACCACCACCACCAAACAAATGTTTTAAATATGGAGATACACCTATCTCACAGAATTAGAAGGGACCTTCAGAGATCTTCAAGTCTATTCCCTAGCCCTCGTACCAGGCCCTGCCCATGGATTCCTAACAGTTTTTTTTTTAAGCTTGTTTGTCCCACATCCCTAAATGGCCCCCTTGAGGGCTGAGCTCACAACCCTGGGTTTAGCAAGTCAATGCTCAAGCCACTGAGCTATCCTTCCTCCCCACCCCAGTAGTTTGCAACTAAACTATTGAAATCTTCATTACAAGAGGCTGTATATTATGGCTTGACTACTTTGCCAGATATAACGAAGCAACTCCTGCAAAATGGCTTATATGATCTCTACATGCTGGTGATAGCATAACAACCTTCCACTGTATTCATATGGGTGCATCCAGATAAGTTTTTTCTGGACACCCACGACCACGCTACAAAGGACTTAGTGAGATGAATGGACAATTAATACTCATTGCCATACTTGGTTGGCAAGCGGGGAACTCCATGATTATTAAATTCAGTTACCCGGGAAGACGAGTGCAGGAGTAGTGGACATCCCATCTTTAAAGCCTCCCCCGTTGGCTGACACATGGCAGTCTCCGTGAATTGCACAAATGCCCTCTGCATGAAACCAAGTGTCACAGCGATACTTGGAGCAAAGGGTCAAGTGAGCCGCACAGAGGGAGAAGGAAACAATTTGCAATCTCTTAGTGAAGAGCCACATGGCTCTATTAAGCTCAAAGGAAAAAAAAGGCATGAGACATATGGCAGCACAAGGCCACCCAGGATTCCACATAATTTCTACCAATTGTAAGCAACTTGCTCTGGGCAAGCGTTAAACAGGCTGACAGACTTGCCAGACCCCTGGATAAGGTTGTGCGAGGGGCTGGAGGGGCAACTCTGCGCTTCCAGCAGGGGCAAGACCTTAGGTGGAATGGGCAGGGCAGGGGGCAGGCAGAGCTGCCTGATATGCGCTGTGCAGTGTTCTGGTAGAGATTTAAAAGGACTGGGGCTCTGGCTGCTGTAGTAGCAGCAGGAGTGCCTGGAAACCCTGGGCCCTTTTGAATCACCAGCATCAGGAGCAGCTGTCCTCTTTACTCGCATCCCGCCAGCAGCCCTGGGAAACCATTCAAACTGGTCAGGGGACAGTTCAGGAATTGCCTTCAGGTTTGCAGTAGAGGATCACTGGTGTTTCATTAAGTGAGGGCAGAGATTCAAGTATTTGTAAAGAGACAAGTAAAGTGATCGCCAGGCTAAAAACATCTGTGTTCCAAGAAGCACGCATGATTTAGTCGTCTTGCGTCTTTTCTTTCCTGTCTTTGCATTCCCTCTTCCCAAACTCGTTCCCTGATCTCTTGTCCCACATCTCATCTTACACCTTTGCCTCATCACAGAACATGAGCTCCTGAGGCACAGAAATGTGCCTGGGTAGTCAAGCACTGAGTAAACTGACAGTACTATAGGCATAGTTATTCATAAAAAAAATTCAGCCCAGACCAACAGTCAAGCAGGTTCTACTCTCCAATGCCAAAACATGTCACAGATAAAAGTTCATAGCCATGATCAAAGCCATTTATAGGACTCCAGTACCTGGCAACAGATCACTGGGTGCAGCACATTAATATCACTGACTGGGGTATTTACCATCATTCAAACAAATATTCGCAACCGGACATTTTTATGTTACACAGAGACAGATTAACAAGGAAACCTCAACCATATAAATGTAAATAGGAACATGCATATTTAATATTAAGTATTTTAGCCCACTGTTTGGCAGATGATTTAAAAGATTTCTAGTTAGCATTTTAGCACGCACTGAGCCTTATATATTTTCACTATGCATTCATGCAAAATGCAGGAGCTCTATTCCAGCATCTGACTGCCACTCCCTCTTCCCCAGATTACATTAATCCTCTCCTTGGTTCCTGCTTTAATTAAATGATACCATCTTTCAGTCACACTGGCACACAGATATGAGAAGATAAAACCGATTTAAGCAAAACCCACCCTGAAGAATACTCTGCATCATAATAATTAGCATTCAGTATAACACCAAGAGCTAACCCCAAATTATTTAACAAGCATCACACAAAGATAAATCTACACTTTAAATTGGCTGAGAACTCCCAAGTTTTTCAAACTCTGAAATTCAGACCCAAAGTTCAACCAGAGAGAAGGAAGCCCACCAATAAATAAAGTGGGCTTAAATAGAGTGGGCCATTCTGTTAATGACTTAAGAGTTTGAGTCTTACTGAAGAGAAATTTTCATGCTACTTTGGAAAGAGAGGCTGCTGAACTCTCTTTTATATTCAAATTCGACACATTAACACATGGTTTGAACTGGGATGTGAATTTTCTGGGTCACTATAGGGGCAGTTTTGCATACTTGGCTAAATCTAATTCTTGACTCCCCTCTCCACACACACCTCCACTCCTCTACTCTCTTATTTGCTCACCTTGATCATTTTTTTTTCCTGATTTGGTTCTCTGTACCTTAAATATTGAGTCTGTTCTGGTATGGCTATGGTCTGAAGAAGTGGGTCTGTCCCATGAAAGATCACCTAATAAATTATTTTGTTAGTCTTTAAAGTGCTACTTTACTGCTTTTTTGTTTCAGTAAATAAAACTGGTTCATAGGAGAGGGTAATTCACATCTTATAAAGCAACAATGAGCAATTCTGTCACCCCTATTTTGTTGATAAACCGCATTTTTCCACACTTTTCACCTTCAATTGCAAAGTTTAGCTTCACTTGTATATTCACCAATTACAGACCATGAACTGCATGTCTTGTTAGTATTACAGATTGTAACTCTGTATAGACTATTTTCACATCCATGTGTCAGGGTTTAAGACAACCTCTTAATTAATGGTTGTTAGGCATAAAACTGAGTACACTGTGGCTCCTTCACCTGCCTCTAACAGAGTTGACAGTGACAACTGGCAAGCAGAATAAGGGACAGAACAGGTGTAACACAGCAGGATAGCTGATGTGTCTTCAAGAGAAAAAAAGCAGCCACTCAAAGTTGGCAGCCACAAAGGAATGATCTGCTCTGTATATCATGGGGAAATGCATCTTTCATGAGCAGCTAGTTAAGATGAACCAATGCTCCCATGTCCAACATCCTCCTTCTCAATACCTAAAGATTGAGTACTTCTGGTGGCTCAGGGGGATTACACGCATTGCTCTTTACTTCCAGGTTTCATCACCGTAAACTTACTGTTCTTGGGGTGACAACTACAGACGGAGCCTCTCTCATCTGGCACCCTTAGGACCTGACCGGTGCTGGAGGAAAGAATTTGCCGGACAACGAGAGGTCAATATTTTTCTAGCCCATTACCAACACTTCTACTGCTTACTGGGCTCTTAGAAGGCATTTAGGGGTAAATAACAGTTAAGTAACAGCACAGAACACTGAAAGCCACGACTGATGGCTGGAAACAAACTTGATGGGACTGCGGGAAACTTGGCCACACCCGTAAGTGCCTGTAGGGATAATTAAAATCGTGCCGGATTACAGATGTTGCTGGACAAGAAAGTTCCATACTTAAGGTTCAACCTGTACAACCTAAGCAGGGCTTCAAATGGCTCAGCAGCCCACCCACTGAATACAGACTTCCAAGAACACTCCACCCTCACTATATTTTTCTCAGTCTTCCTCTTCAAAGCCCTCCCTGGGACTATCCCAAATTAGCCAAAAGATCATCTTGCTCCACAATCATGACGTCCACATGACACCTGCAGGAACAGGAGACAGTGGTTTCTCACCAGCTAGCCCAAAACCATGCAGATACACTTCAGGAAAAAGATCAGAATGACCAAGTACCGCAATTCAGTCGGACCTGGCAAAATACTCAGACAATCGACCTCACCTTTTCTCCACTTGACCACCAGAAGAAAGATGCATCTCCAAGAACTTGATGGAAAGTGAGCACACAGTGTTTATTCAAATTGATGGGCAAGATAAACTAGGTCAATATATCAGAACTAACAGATCATGGACCCAAGAACATTGCTAGGTGCTATTCCCAAGTAGGCAACATCTGCCACTTCTCCCCTTATGCCTGTCTTGTCTATTGATTTTGAGCTCTTCATGGAAGAGGCTCCTTTATTCTTATATTTTGTTCAGCATCCAGCAAAAGGTAGCCCTGATCATGGTTCATTGCTGTTGAAATAATTGAAACACCTATAAAAATAAAAAACAAACATCCTGCTGAGAGAGGATGAAGAATATACACAGGTGAAGCACCATTTAATGCTATGTGAAGGGGCACCCAAGAAAAGTCAGTGTCACTATTTTTTATGAGTCAATTTCTCTAAAGATTCTTGCACTAGAACAGTGCACATTATGGTATTTGGCCTCATGGAAAGCTGTGCTTTCAGGGGACTACTGATTCAAGTTCCAGTTTGCTGTCTGTTTTTCTCTCTCCAGCTATCTCACCTCCTCTGACTTTATCCGTTAAACACAAAGCAGACAACAAACAAACAAACAAAACTAGGGACAGTAAAATTGAAGCCATTGTAAAGTTCTGAAATGTATTTTGGGTTTATGTATCAAAGTTTTCATTCTGATAATTAACCCAAACCTACTAAATTATTGTGACAACTCTTATAGAAAAATTCCAACAGAGAAAGTTCCCTTTAAGAATTTTGTAGCATTTAATATAGAGCAGGGGTCAGCAAGCTTTCCAAGGTAGAGCCAGAAATTTGACCTTTCGATCTCTGTGTACAGTTCAAGTACTGGTGATACTTTTTAAAGTCACTAATAGTCCTATTACAACAGCTTCATTAATAAATTAAGATGAAGAGCCTTGCTATTTAGCTAGCAGTTGGTAGCATTAGCTGGTCTTTTGTTAATTCACAGGCCATATGGCTATGAGCAAGCTCCCAGATGCATGGGAGAGGCGGGGTGGGGCTGAGCTCTTGCAAAAATCAGCTCACGTGCCCTTGTTGGGCACCACTGATCCTAGCCTGGTGGGGTCTGATCATGATGAGGGCTCCAAGGTGCTACAGTAAAACAAATAAAAATGAGTAATAATATTGTAAGGAAACCATGGAACACCTTGGCAGCCCTTCATTCAAAATGAATAAAGGAAAAAATGTCTGTTACACACATCATAGCTGCTACCTGTAACAATAACACTACATGGTCTCAAAGGTAAGGGTAGGTAGGTATTGCTCTTTAAATTATTCCAACTCTTAACCAGATTTAATTGTCTGAAGACAATTAAGGAAGGAATTGTGGAGCAAATGTCACTCCTAGGGTGGTATAGCTTACACAGCACCTCTTAGGTCTGTGCTTAAGTTCAAAATAGAACCCTTAGACTTGATACAGTTAGTTTACTCAAATGCATGTATAAATTCCATTGAAAAGCCTAGTGTGGAAGGACTATAATTTGAAAAATGTAGCAAGTCCTGGTCCTGTGTTTTTCTGTCACTGCAGACGGTCTCTTCATCGCAGCAACATTAGCTCAGGGTGCTTTGTATCAGAAGGCAAATGAAGAAAGTTTCTGAATTTCAGACTCGTTTGGAAAAGGCACAGATGCAACTGGGGACACAGGCAAGCAAACACCCCGTCATTATCTTGGGATTAAGTGTGGATGAAGTTTGATAAATCTACCTTTCTATGAAAGCAAGCAAAACAAAACCAACATAAAACTACTCCACTGACCATTCTTTTGTTCTTATTGCTCCTGTCACAGAACTGCAGCTGAGTGACTTGGCTGCAAAGGCACCACTACACATTCAACACTGTGCAAAGAGTGAAACGAACTCCAACTGTAAGTCTTAATATATAGCTGCCTGCTTTGGGGGCTCTCTTTGTGCAACCGGAATATAAAATGGAAATGACTTTTCATGGTCTGTCATGTGCGCGGTTTAACATGCTGACTTTAGGAAATAAAGGTAAACTTCATGACAGAATCGATGATTCTGACTACAAGCTGTTAAGTGGCAGCTTTCTCCATTAGCCACAGAATCTGCATTCAATGGCAGAAGGCTGTTGCTAAGGGCTGATTCAATACTTCTCCTCTGTCATAAAATGATGGCGTGCATTGCCCAGTGTTTCAGAAATTAAGATTTGGGTCTTGCTGTACTACAGGTTACTGTCAACGACAACACGAAACACAACTCTGCATGCTGCCGATCAGAACATTGCAAACCAGTGTCCTGCATTTCATCTGTACGACTTCTGCCTATGGGTGGGAAATTTAGCACATGTTCTATATGTGTGTCACTGTGTGAGCAAGTGATACAAATATAGCTCCATCTGGGTGACATCAACGTGACTTGGTGTGATATGCAGTTTATTTAGGATAACAATTAGCCCGTGAACTTCGCCAAGCCTTAGTAATTGCAGTCAGTGGATGCGGTTTTGTTATCAGATTTGTTTCCTAGAGGATTAAGCGCATTTGGGAGCACACAATTTATTAAATTGACTCTTAGTGAGTTTTATTACTAATGTGCATTAGATGAAGTGGTGTGGTCTGGATGAGGAACAGATGTGATGAGTGTGTGTAGAAAATGCAGGGGTTTGGCTATTTTAAATATGCGAAGGAAAACAACGACAAAGAACAAAGTAACATCTGTGCATTTAATGCTGCTGCAAAAGGCAATAGATTAAAGTAATACAAGCTTGGAAGAGATTTATTTTGTGCTTGCGATTGGCTTGCTTCTTGCCTTCCTAGGCTGGGAGTGGTTTTTGGAGCTGGCTGGAGGCAACAAACCACAGACTTGTGCCTTGACTTTCTGTGCTAGGGAGCAGTGGGCTTGCAGCCAGTTCTTTGAAATTCTAGAACAAGGGATGGGAATGTTCTTTCAACAAGCGGGTGTGGTGAGAGGGGAAGCCAGAAGCAACGAACCAGTCTGCAAATGACAGAGAATGATGAGCCATAAATGCTTTTTAAGAAACAGTTAAAGCACAGCTACAAAGACTTGTATTCTCTTTGACCTCCTTTTAGATGTGTGGTGCCTTTCGTAAGCAAGTTGTTATGGCTCTACTCCAATGATAGCCAATCTTGTGAAACTCATGGACTTTCAAATAAATGACTAGCAGCTGAAATCAACAATGCCTGAACGCCCACTCCAGTAGCTGAGAGTGTTTAAACATATAATTTTATTGGTAGCACACATGACCTTTATCTGATTATAAACATTTTAATTAATAAGCTTTATATGTTTAAAGGGATGCCATCAACTTAGAAATCACACGCCATGAATGTTTTTAATATACCTACCCTTACCTTGGAGAACATGTAGCATTATTGCTACAGGGTAGAAGCTATGATGCGTCTAAGAGTCATTTTTTTTAATGTTTCTTCATTTTGACTAAAAAGAGTTGCCAACATGTTTCATGGTTTCTTTACAATATTACTATTCGCTTTTATTTGTTTTACTGTAGCACCTTGGAGCCCTCAGCATGGATCAGACCACAATGGGCTAGGATCCGTGGGGTTCAACACCCTAGCTATTAGCCACGTGTGACTTTTTGGCCTGTTGAGTGTGGCTAGTTGTCTTGAACATTTTATATTTCAGAAAAACATGGCTAGTTCACTACTGCTTCAGAGCTGGTTGGACACTGCAGCTAGAGACTTCACTTACAGAGAATGAAAAAGACACTCCTCTGGCTCAGTGGTTTGCGTGGGTCTTTCGCATAGCAGCAGGAGGGGGAAACCCTTTTCTGAAAACAGGAATAGGTGACTGTAAAACCCAACAACTGACACAGTACCACTAGTACCCTCAAAAAATACTGGGGAAAGGATGTTAGTGAAAAAGCTGTAAATAAAGGGCAATTAAAGACAGGCCCAGAGGTTTACTAACACATGAGCGATTATTGTCTTCACTGAGGTACCAATTAGTCATTTTCAGCTGAAATCTCATCTCTTTTCAAAGTTGACTATTTGACTTCTGAATATTCTAAAAAATAAACTAAAAGGGCACAAGGGTGGGGGAAAAAGGGGCATACCACTGTCAGCGGATGGTGCTGGTACTTTTCCAGGGATGGGATGCCACTTTCATGCAGTGGATTTTACCACAACAGCTCCTTTTGTTTCATCTCAGCCTCTGCCAAATTGCAAATACACAGAATAACAGGAAAACAACTCAGTACAGTCTGATTTATGGAGATGTTCAATGCAGGGGGCAGTGGATGATCATGAAAATAGGAAATTCATCTGCAGAAGTGACATTTAATAGTTTGCAGATATTAGAACGGCCTTAACGGGAGATACAGGGAATGCATGCTTAATCAGAAGGATAATTCTTATTCACTCTTGTCTTAGCTTATTGTTTAGGGCCCCTCTGTCTACACAATTTTTGAAGCACTACGAACAGTTTCCAAGGGAACAGCATTTGAACAGGTGTGCCCCACAGAAAGATCGAAAGCACATTTCAGAAGAATCATTGGGGATGGGACCTGAACATTTAGCTTCCAAGCTGCAATACTCCAAGGCTGTGTCTACACTTGCATTCCTCTTTCAAAAGAGGCATGCACATGAGAGGAATCAAAAATGCAAATGCTGTGCAGATTTACATATCTGGCACCTCATTTGCATATTCTTTTCAAAACAAGAAAAGCAGTGTAGATGCGGCTCTTTTGAAAGTCAAACCCATCTTCAAAAGAACCCTTCTTCCCTTTTTTTTTTTTTTATGGGAAGAAGGGTTCTTTTGAAGACGGGGTTTGCTTTCAAAAGGACTGCATCTACACAGCTTTTCTTCTTTCGAAAGAATATGCAAATGAGGTGCCAGACACATAGATCTGCACCTCATTTGCAATTTTCATTTTCCTCATTTGCATGCCTCATTCAAAAGAGGAATGCAAGCGTAGACACAACCCAAGTGCTCCCTTTAACTTGCTTACTTTCTAGCAGGCAAAGACACCTGGTGGCCAACCAGTCCTTATATTCAGCCAAAACATTCTCAGTTTTTACTTCTCTAATCCCCAGGTGGGAAATGCTCCCTAGTCAGGATGGAAAGAATCTTGGATCAGGGTGGCCAACACACTTTGCTGGGCCCTGGGTGGGGTAGGGGAGACCTGCTGGGCCCTGAGTGACACAGCAGAGTCCCAGGCCCCTGGAAGGGGTGGAGCCACAAGCAGAAGAGGCAGGGCTGAGGCTAATCCACCTCAGCCAGCCCCTCAGCACCACTTGGGGCTCCAGGCACAGCTGCTGTCGCAGTGGCAGCAGCCTGGAATGCTGGGCCCTTTTAAATCGCTGGGCCCCAGGGCAGCGGTTGCTGTTCTGCCCCCACCCCCCTGTACTTCCCTGGCAGCAGGCAGCCCAGGGTTGTACCATCGGTTCAAACCATGGGAAGATGACAGAAGAGATCTACCTTTGGACCTGACTCTCCCTTAGCCTCCATCTTGTAGGTCCTTCTCCTCTAGGAGAAATTCCAGTGGGCCTCTCCTCAGAGATGTCCCAAGTAGCTGTAATAAGGAACTGACCTGAATTCTTGACAGCTGCAGTGATGTCCACTGCCCATGGCCGGGAGCTATGAGCAGCAGACAAACTGTGCAGCTTCTGTCTGCCTCAGGAAGTAGTCTAACCACCTCAGTGCTCCGAGTATGAACTGAATAATCTTCCTAACCATAAGGGACACAAGCTTAGCTTCAATTCTCCAGAAACTAACGGCTTCGTCTCCCCTCCCCCATGCCCTACAACAGAAGGTTCCCAGAGGCCATCAAGGGGACTTTCCAAACCCCCCAGATTTGAGGAGATTTGGGATTGATTGCACAAAGAACAATAGACAAGACACACTAACCTTCGTGTTGCTATGACCCAGTTATTAAACTACCATGATAAAACAACGTTATTACAAGTCCCCATGACCGATCAGGAGATTTAACTGAAATCCACGAAAATGACCGAGTTAAAAAATAAATAAATAAATAAATAAATAGGGTGAGTCATCTAAAGTAAAAAAAAAAAACAAAAAAACACTCCTTTTTTCTTAAGTCCCACCATCCAACACTGGGTTTGGGGCGAAGGAAATCAGCATTTCCATCAGACCACCACAGCAAAAGTGAAGTTACTTTCAGCATTTCATGTACTCAGCGCATCTCGTCTTTCTCAGCTGCATATGCAAATAATCACGACTCAGAGTACTTTTAAAATACTTGATAAAAAAAATCCTTTGCTCTGGAGGTCCAAATGAAAATTTCACCTTTAAAGGACAGTTTAAAAGTGGTGTGTGTTTGCAGAACTGAACAGTATCATAGAGATTCAATATTTCAAGTACTTACTGATTTTTATCACGACATTTTAACACAAAATTATAGGCTTTGATCTTGTTTTTAAATGTTGTGCAGTAATTAACTGTTTCAATGGTAATAAACCACACCCCTCTAGCCACAGAACAAATGGCAAATCACTTTGCTTACAAAGAGACAAAAGACAAACTCAGTAAGGAGGAGGAAGGTTTGCAGCTCTCTCATTCCAGTGATACCAACAGCTCCATAAATCTGATGCATAAGTGCACATGAACTCAGATCAGTAATCACATGGCCTGGGCCTTGTCTACGCCACAGAAAAGCAGCCTTGTGATCTGCAGTGCGAATTTGTTACAGAGTGGTGTTCACACGAGAAGGTGCACGTATCTGTGTGCATGCTTTTAAACCTGCAGGCATAGCACTTCGTGACTACTTTCAGTATTAAGTATTTGATTCAAAGTGTTCAATACATGGCCGAAAGAGAGAGTAAAAAGCAAACCGAAATTAACATTTACTCCCCGTTAAGTATGTGACAGCAAGTTATCCATTATGAACACTGATTTCTTCACATCTTTTCACAAGGGCAGACTATACTAAAAGCCAAATAGTGGTCAGTTGTCCCAATTCTGAATCCAATTCCATCACTTTTCTTCAGAAAAAGGGGGAAAGAAAGAACTAAATGGGCAAATCGAAATGCTTCAAGTTCCCAGCCTACTTTTTTAAAAAAAAAAAAAAAAACAAACTATCATAACCGCAATGGTCTTGACAGCCTTAGCTTGCCTTGACAGCCTTGACATCCACAGCTCCAGTGGATCTCCCATGGACTACAAATCTACTTTAGCAGGGAAATACATTTCCTCCTCTCTCCAGGGACCCATTACTGTGGAGTTTATGATAATGGAGCACTTCAAAATGTCTGAAAGCCACCCCCTAGTTAAAATGAATTGAAAATATACTTAAAGCGGCACAGCCGGCCACACCAGAAAATTGGTGGTTTGGCTGAATAAATCCAGCTGACTTTTCTATTAACCAATATGCGGTTCCTATTTTTAAAAGTTTAGAGTTTAAATTAGCACATAAAGACTACAGAATTTCACTTGTACTATGTCAGGTGAAAGTGACACAGCTCAGAAACCATAATCCAGTTGGGTGCTGGAGAGTACCAGTTCTAACTGGCTGGTGATATTTTGGATGAAAGTTGGTTAAGGTTTCTTCATCTAAGAAATTTTTCAAGAGAGACTGATTTATCACTGTCCAAATGACAGAGACTACAAACAGAGCCCTGCAAATCTGTGGATGGACACTTTTTGTATCTGTGGATCATTTTTGCAGATGCCGATATGGATACAAATTATATCCGCACAGAGCTCTAACAATGAAGAGACTCTACACATTTGTTCAGCCTCTTGCTGAACACAATCCACCACACAGTGACTGACTGATTAGTTATAACTAATCTCCTGACCTGTCCTGAAGATTTTCAAATGTGTAATGGGCAAGTAGAAACTCAGCTCCTATGGAAAGCTGTAACTCCCATACTACCCTTTGAAACCCAGCCCTTCTAAATGAAGGTGCATTTTCAACTGGAGAAGATCTTCCTTGAGCCTGTTCCAATTTTGAAAATAAGCTAAAATTTCACCCATTTTTTTCCAGTCAGCTAACAAAGCTGAACAAGCTCAACATCATAAACTCTATAAACTGAGGAATCAGCATAGTAAAGAAACAGATACTCCTCAGAGGTTCTTTGATGTTTCCTTTTTAGTCTTTAAAACGACCACAAACATATCTTGGGGCCTGTCATTTTCTGAAATTCACTGCAAAAAATTATGTAAGTTTTAACTTATGGCAGATGGCGGTATCTTAACTAGTCTAGGCCCTATTATGTAGAATACATCAGTGCATTGAGCTAGTTAACTTAGATATTTAAATTAAAATGAAACTATACTGTCTGACATAGCTATACCAGGACATTACCTTCCTGCTATAGAGTTCGTCAAGGTCACCTTCAAAATGAAGCACAAAGATCAGCGTAACAAAGGATCCTGGAATAGGCATTACATCTATCAGTCTAGACTTATTTTATATTATTTTAAGAGTTATTATGCTATTCAATACCACTAACTAAAGTAATAATTTGCACTTTTGGGGCATATTTCAGAGATCAAGGCATTAACAAATACTGAGCTCCTAATAAGTTGTTATTTTGTTATACACAAGCAAAATCCCAATGCATGGCAAAATGAAGACATTTACATTACAGTGGTATGTTTGCTTTTTAAACTTAGAGGTCAATACAAAAGCGGAATGAAACCATTTGATTTCTGTTCTGCAAGAAGTCATACAAGACAATCTATTGGTGCAATCTGACCTTTAAAAAAAACCTATGAACTACATTAACCAGTCAAGATGTCATTGATAGAACACATGCATCCTTAAGTAGACAATACCACTGTTGGAATCTCAAGCAAACTGTCTCTTTTGCATGTTATTTTCAAACGGGGGTGAAGGAAGGGGAGGGAGGACCTAATGACGGAAGAGGTGCCCAGAAATTTAAGTAAGTAATAAATGCACACAGTTGTTTCTTGTTTTAGAAATCATCAAGATGTTTTCATCCCTCAAGGAAAATAGACTTCATTTGGGCCCCAAATCAATATTTCTTTCTCTGGACAATATAGGGGATATTTCCAAAGCCTCAGGTGGGTGCTAAGTACCTCTGCATTGCCAACTCTCATAACAAGTGTTTTGCTGGCAGTCTGCTTTGCCATGAAACTTGATAATGGCAAGACGGCTACTGTGCTCTCATGCTGACCAGTTTTATTTCATCACATCCATGTGCTGACCCCCACTGGTCTGTCTGTGTCCATCTTCTGTCTCCTGACTTACGCACATGAATTATATGTAAATTCATTAAGACCAGGCCTGTCTTTTTGTCCTGTGTTTGTACAGCATCTAACACAATGGAGTACATGTCCATGGAAAGGGCTGCTAGATGCTATAATACCAATAATAAATAGTGTTCTGTACACTTGTGTGGTTATGTCAGACTCTCAGCTTTGTCACTTGCTAATTTCTACAGATTCACAATGCATCTCCTGAATACCTTCCCCAGCTTTCCAAGACACACGCCAAATGCCAAGAAGGAAAATACCATCAGGAGATCATTTAAAAGAAAACAGATGCACTGCATTACTTTTTCAGGTTGGTTGGCAGGCATGGACAGGCTAAATAACTTCATGACTAGGGCTATTTTTCAAGCATCAAATACCATGCATCATTCACAGTCTACCTAATGTTCAATATGATCAACACCTCACAAGTTTATAATCCAGAAGACCTTCTCTACCAGGTGACAGTAATTTATAATAGGCAGATCAGAGTCTGGGCCTACACTACAGTATTACATTGTGCAGTCGTCCAACTTCAATTTTCTTCCTCACTTTCTGAATTTTCCCTATGAACTATGACATTCCACGGGTGCAACCTGAAACTGATGGGTCCTTTTAGCCCTCCAGCCTGGGAAATAATGGTTAGACAATACATAGATAATACATAGCCCGGCCATGGGAAACCTATTACCATGCTCTGCCATCAGAACAGCAACCCCTCCAGGCTCTGTTCACTCATAGCCACCCAGGTACAAAGTCACTCGCAGATGATTACATGAACGCTATGGCCAGCGTCTATGACTACAGACATGGTAATACCTGCATATCTCTCAGTCCAAGACTTGTCCTCCAGAAATGTGCATATTTTACTGTTCAGGAGCCCATTGGATCATACAAGCTCAGTGATTCCCATAAAAAGTATTGAATATGCTCCTGCCTTGTCTCAAGAGAAGGCTTCCCACACACTTCAACCAAATACCTTGATTTATATAAGATAATAAGCAAGTTTATTAAAGAAAGAAAGATACAATTAAAATGTAAGCATTAAGGAATAAGAGGCTGAACTGGTTACAAAAGAGGTAAAAAGATCAAACTGCAAAATAATTCCCAAACTTCATCAAGCTAAATAAATTTTGAATCAAACATTCTCACCACACCAAATGATTCAGACAATGTATATAACTGTATAGTTATAGGACTGGAAGGATCCTCGTGAGGTCATCCAGTGCAGTCCCCCTGTACTCGTTGCTGGGCAATGTATTCTCTAGACCTTTCCCGACAGGTGTTTGTCAAAATTACTCTTAAAAGTCTCCAATCTTCCACAACCTCCCTGGCTAATTTAGTCCAGTGCTCAGTTCTCAGTTGACTGTTCTTAGTTCACCGGCTAGATTTCCTTTCAGTTTGGGACCACATCTCTTAGTTCAGTGTTCTTCAGCTATTCCATGATGATAAGCAGGATTCGCTGTAAGCTGGGTCCACATGTGGCCACTCAAGAGAGATTTAAATGCTGCCCAGCTGATTAGCAGAGTGTCCAGAGCTAGATGAACAACAAGAAGTCATGTGGCACCTTATAGAGAGCTAGATGTGTTTCTACTGGTGGCGCACATTCACACATGCCTCAGTGCACGTTAAAATATTTACTTGGTCCACAGATGGAAAGAGAACTTTGGTTATGAGCAGAGTAAAATGGAGAAGAAAGGACAGGAAGCTAGAGGCATTTTTGCTCCTCCTTATATTCTGAACCTTTGCTGGAAAAGTCTGTGCCGAGTCATGTTCCACACCAACTACCCTTCAGATAAATCATACATTTCTTGTTTACAACTTCCCTCATTAGGCATTGCCGGTTAAACAGATAAAGACTATTTAGCACACGGCTGATGTGCATGTACATCTTTTGTCTCCGCACCTGCTTTTCTAACTTTGTGACACGCCACAGCAAAATCACTGTTACACAGTAGAGCCTCGTAATTTTACAAAGCAGCCACACACTTTTTACAAGGATAATAATGTTCAGAGGATTATGAGTTTTCGAAGGATACCTCAACGAGGCAGACTTTGTACACTATATAGCAATCATACAAAAGGGTGAACACTAGGTGTCGCACTGGGCACAGTGTGCTACGGTAACACCTGACAGCCTGCTGATAACCACCAAGTTGTCCTTTTGAAAGGAAAACAATCGGTAATTTCTAGGCTGAAATATAAGAGAACATCAGTCAGACCCGTCTGTATTTCTACCAAAGCTTAGCTATAATGGACATCATTTAGTGTGTCTGCTTTTTCCAATTACATCCAAACAAACAGTTTACATAATAGCAACTGATCATCATTTGCAGATGCTCTGCACCTCTCCCTCCCATACATTCAGATAAAAAAAGAAGAGATCGGTATGAGGGGAAACGTAAGTGTTGTGCCTTATGATCAAACCTAGTCTTCTGGGTGCCATTAATTCTAACTATGCTGACTATTAACTCCAACTCATGCTCCCTTTCCTGCTCTGTAGCCTGATTAACAGCTTATTCTGCACACCAGATGTCCGTGAAGCAGCATACAAGCCTGTTTTATATAGTGAACAATTATTTTTAAAAACTCATCCTCTAACACAACTGCCAGAAACCAGGTTCATTTTCATTCCAAACAGAACATCCCGTCAAGTTGGGCTATGATGAATCTTCCTATGGTCCACGCCACTTCACTCTACATCATTTACTACCATTTTGTAAAAATAACTGATCATGCCACTTTTACAGCTTGTGCTATTCATTCTTCATTAAATACACCTCTTCTTGGAAAAAGCCATTATTCTAGCAGGAATGCCAGGCATTTATTACTGGCAATCGACAGCAGACTATAATGTTGACAAATGTTTATAATGATCTGTAAAGCAGTTATTGGTATTGCAGGTTTTAGGTTTAATTGCTAGCATGCTGACAGGGTACCATGATAAATAAAATATTCCTCTGCATTTAAGCAGCAATTATGCATGGATCCCTGTGCCTCCAGCTAATGTGAATTTTCACTCTGCCTGGAAAAGAATGTTCTGATGTGTTTTGAGTTTCAATAGCTTCTTTATATTCCTTATTATGGCCTTTACCAGGCCAAAAATTTTAAAGGAGACCTCAGAAATTATCTAGGAAATTCCATCACGATAGGTACCATTGACACTCAAATTGCTGTCCACCCAGAGGCAAAACAGCCTATCAAACAAGGACATTGCGTTGAGTTCAAGAGTTGTGGGTGAGACACAGATGCTCAAGAAAACCCCAGTGCTCCTATAAAACAAACTCACTGCCGAATACCTGTTCTCTGTAAATGAATTCGAAATGTTTCCAAGTAATGCTGGAACACTCCCAACTGTGTTTTCACAGCCCTCTTTTCTAGCAGCCATTTCTGCATGTTAACATAAAAATTAAAAAATTACTGCATTAGTGTTTTCTGGGGAACACATTTCAAAAAGGGCTCTTCAGTCCAGCAGAGAAAGGTCTAACATGAACCAGTGGCTGGAAGTCTCAAGTTAGAAGTTTCAGACTGGAAAAAAGGCATAAGTTTTTAACTCACAATAACCAACAACAGGAACGATTTACCAAGATTATGATTCTCTATCACTGACCATTTTTAAATCAAGCCTGGACCATTTTAAAAAGATCTCGTTTGCAAAAATAAAATAAAATAAAATAAAATAAAAAAAGCTTTCGTCTGGCAAAGACAGACAGTTCTTTAAAAATACATGTGTCATGCTCCCAATCAATAGCAGTAAGAATCAAAAACATTTTTGCCAATTTTCACATCAATCTACCACCATGCAGAAATTCCAAACACTCCACAAACTTATTTAAATCTTCACAGCCTTAGAGCTTACCCCATGAAGTAAGTATACAAATAGCCAAGTCCGTGGCAGAATATGGAGAGAAGTTGGGTCAGGGAATCTTTTACTGGACCAACTTTTGCTGGCCTTGAGGAAGAGCTCCACGTAACTTGGAAACTTGTCTTTGTCACCAACAGAAATTGGCCCTAGAAAAGGTATTACCTCTTCCATCTTGTTTCTCAATGAACCCAACTTAATAGGCAACAATTAGCTTAAATTACATAAGGCCCAATAACTCTCATGTAAAGAGCAGACAAGGGATGATGTCCACTTCATATCACCATTAGCTTGTTTGCTAGTGTCTGCTAATGGAGAGAAGGTACACAGCAGGTGTAACAAGGCTATTTGTTTATAGGTCAGAGGCAGACCAGCATGAGGAAAATCGGACCCCATCAACTCAGTACAATAAGCCACATTTGTCCTCCTTTACTACATGCTACACCAATAGTATTTAAAGTCAGAAAACAGCAGCAGTGAGCAAACAGTAACAAAAAGCCCCAGAAGCAGAAAATAATGTTTCCATAAAATAAATGCATATTAGTTTTCTGGTGGTTTAAATATTCTATTCTCTTTACTGGCTGTCAGAAAGCTTACAAAAAGAGTAGTCAGCTCTACTTATGACCAGACCCCAAAGGAATGTGGTTGGCTTTAGTGGTTTAATAGCCTGTTCCTATCAGCAGCAGCATTTAAAATATTTCTCATTGCTAGCGAGTTTATCTACAAAAACCAACACTGGCATAGATGCTAGGTTTACATTTTTCACCCCACAGAGGCCCTGTATCTTCAGAGCTGTTCACTCCCATCAGTACATTGCACATTTTTTATTTTCTTTGGCTCCCCTTTCTGGGATTGCCAACACAGCGATGAAAGTGAATATTTCTTTGCCTTTTCTAAAACCTTTTTAAAAGCCATCACCTCTAGAAACAAGGCTTTATCCCCACCAGAACAGTCTTTAATTGGCAATGAGTCAGCAATATCTATTCACCAGAGACAGCAAGACTGGAATTTTGCTTTAAAGTTCCCGAACTTGTTGATACAAGAACTGAGAATATGCACAGGCAGAGAATACCTTTCAGATACCGTTTTTTGTTGTTGGTTTTTTTTTTTAATATATAGTGGTATTGTTCACATTCATACCTTCTGTAATAGATGTTCAATACATCTCTCCTGTAACAAGAGGTCTCTTGTACATCAGGGTCTGTTTTAATTGCAAACTTAACCTGGATTCTTACTCAGGAGTTGACCCTGGCCCCACTCCTGTCCACACACAAAACCTTCTAGTCCAAGTCTGGGAGTGCTTTCAACCTGTGCTAATTGGCCCACCATGCAAGAAAGGGCTAAATCTGGAGTGTGGCTTTCACTCAGAGGGGTAAAAAGTGTTCCCTGTAAGCTGAGTGCTTGGGCAGCTGCCCTGGAGAAGTTCAGGCACCACCCAGCTGATTAGCAGAGCGCCCACAGCTCTGCGGTGCTGGCAGATGTGTTCTATTGGTGGTGCACATCCCCATGTGTTGGTGTGCATAAAATTTATTCTACACATTGATAGGAAAAAAGGTAGAGGAAACACTGGTGGTAACACACTTAATTTTTGGTGAGAATACTGGCTAAATCACTCCCGTGGTAATAAAACAAAAAAGCAGTCACGTAGCATTCAAGAGACTAACAAAATCATTTATTAGGTGATGAGCTTTCATGGGGCAGACCCACTTCTTCAGATCACAGCCATACCAGAACAGACTCAACATATAAAGCACACACAACCTGTGTGCATTATATGTTGAGTCTGTTCTGGTATGGCTGTGATCTGAAGAAGTGGGTCTGCCCCATGAAAGCTCATCACCTAATAAATGATTTTGTTAGTCTCTTAAATGCTACATGACTGCTTTTTTGTTTTGATCGAATACAGACTAACACAGCTTATGTCTCTGTCACTACCCAGTGGTAATAGTTCTCCACAGCCTTCTCACCATCATACCTCCTCTCCCCACGATGTGCCCAGAAGAATGAACAAATTATTCCACACTTGGCTGGGAAAAAAGCAACCCTGATTATGCACTGGAAGCCTGAGCAACAGACGGGTAAGTGCAGTACTAGTGTTCACGCAATAACTGGACTGTGGGTTTTGCAGCATCACTGATCACACCCACATTAAGCCAACCCAATGACAGATCACCTTGGTTAACTCTACAGTGACTACATACACGTAACTCAGCAGAGGGAGTTTTTGCTCTTGTTTTCGAATGCCCACGCCAGCGCCTTTGTACTACACGAACACTGGCAAAATTCTAGTTGCTTATTTGTTCAGAACAAATCATGTCCTATTTTCACTAGATGAGTAAATTCATCTGTTCCCATTCTCAGCAAATGGACAAGCAGCACACAAATGTATTTTGTGCCTATGCTGCAGACTTTTCATGATTACTTAGCGGGGTGATAGCACAATGCTATCTATAAGGTCAGGACACCTCTTTTGTAGAAGTGGCTCTGCTAGGGCTGCGTACATTTTTTGCATCGAAATGGCATAAGCTCTAAAGGAGCCCAGGTGCTGTAAAAATCAAAAAACAGGCCATTGGCCTCCCTCCACTCAATAGGTCAGGGCCCAAATATAACCTTATGGAAGAGAGCGTTGACAAAGAGTAGCATAATTGGGTTCCCATCTTATTTCAAGGCAGAGATGAAGCTCTCCTGGATCTATTTTTCCCTCAATGTAAAATGAAGAAAACCATAAGAAGAGTAAATCACATGCAGAGGGGCTGGGAGGAGAAGTACAATTAAAACATATACAATATGTAAGCTCTGCCTGCGACACACATTTATTCTGTACAGGTATTTACACTACATCCATCACCTTGGTATCTGAGCATCTTTCAATAGCACTTGACATGACTGACTGGCACCTGTCCCGCTTGGTTCTCCCCTCCTCCTTGCCAGTGAGATTATTTTATTAAAAATCCACAAAGGTATTATTTACTTATGCTTTGCTTTGCATTATTAACAAAGGGAAGGGGAAAATCCATGGATTGCACTCAGAACTGACCACAGGACATTTGGTGCTCATTGCTCAAACCTGTGGTAATGCCCTCCTGGGCCAGCCTAGCTTCTGGGAAGCTCTTCTAGCCCAGATAT
Organism: Carettochelys insculpta; assembly: GCF_033958435.1. Taxonomy (NCBI): domain Eukaryota; kingdom Metazoa; phylum Chordata; order Testudines; family Carettochelyidae; genus Carettochelys; species Carettochelys insculpta. The sequence goes on along the minus strand of NC_134147.1, from coordinate 43,625,911 downwards.
GCAGAAGAGTGGCTTCCCATTTCAGACAGGCTGTTCTTCTACTTGAACTGCATTTCAAACAAAAGGAGGACTTGGGTGTTCAAACCAAATTTTGCAATCTCAGAACCGAGAGGTTCATGAACCTTTGACTTTAAAAGTTATATATAGACACCGAACAATTTATCCTGAACAAAAGAAACAACAAACAAGCTCTTACTGCTGCTATTATGTAAACACTTCAGGTCTACCCTGTCAACACTGCTGGGAACTCTCGTTGTAGACAGCAGGTCCCTCCTCACTAATCAGCATTACATCTTTTGTAAGCATGGGCAAAGATGACTCTTGCTATCCTGGGCTAAGTCTACACTTAGAAGTACTGGTTGAACCTCTCTAATCTGGAACTCTTGTGTCTGGCAAACTCTGTAATCCAGCATGATTTTAATTAGGTGCATGTCTACTTATCCTGGGTCTGGCCAAGCTTCCCATGATTCCATCAAGTTTGTTTACGGCCACCCATCCTGGTTCTCAGTGTTCTGTGCTGTTATTTAGCTGTAATTTACCCCTCGATGTCTTCTAAGAGCTCAGTAAGCCGTGGAAGTGTTAGTAATGTGACTGAAAATATTAACCTCCCATCATCCACCAAATTCTCTAGTCCAGCACCAGTCAGATCCTGAGGGTGCCAGACGAGAGAGGTTCAACCTGTGGTAATGGCAGTTAGGGATGTATCTTTTTATGGTAGTCTTATAATTGGCAAAAGCTCTAGAGTGGATGCAGATGTATTTTTAATGCCAACAGAACTCCATCTGTTCTAATGCTTTTGCCAATAGAGCTCATTTGGCACAGGGAACTGACAAGTTATGCAAAAAACTCTCATGTCAGCATAAGCAAACTTTTTCTAACACAGACTAGGTTTACTTCCCCACCCTTCAACCCCTCCCTTGCTCTTCTATCTGATTGGCCAACTATGATAACAATTTTTCTGATTTGTCAACCTTGATAACAATTTTTGGACCTCTGTGCTTTATATATTGAGTCTGTTCTGGTAGGGCTGTAGATCTGAAGAAGCTCACCACCAAATAAATTATTTTATTTGTCTTTAAACTGCTACATGACTGTTTTCTTGTCCTTAAAGAAGATATAAAAAAAAAAACCCTCAGAAGCGCAAAGCAGGGAGAATGGCTGCCCTGGAGTAGCATGTAAGCTATAAAACTCACTCCCAAGAAATACATCCAAGAGGTCCACAATGCACTCAACCAACAACAATTTAAGAGAGGGGACTGCGTGTAATGGAGTATGCCAAGCTGCAGCATGACCAAAAGGAATAAAGCATGGCCATCCAGGAATTGCAACTATTAGCTTTCTACACAATTACACAGAAGAGAAATGGCAGCTCTTTCCAAAATGTAAACATCTTTTTATGAAGTTGGGTATCAAAACTAAAAGGCTTTCATATCACTAAGCAATTATTAGTCAGTCTGCCAAGGAAATGAAAGGATAATGAATGGCTCAATGGGGTCTCCATTTTTATTAAACTTTTATAAATATTAAGGTCAACATTTTCTTGGTGGGGGTAAGAGTGGGATTTGATGGAGACAGAGTTTGCCTTGGACTTTCAAGACAGTTTTTTCCCCCTAGAACAACTGCCATGGAATGTACCCTGAGCAGAGAACAACAGTCGGGACATGAAAATCAAGCTACGGGCTTGGGAAAGTTTTTTTCGTCCTCTGTTCTGGTCATTTTGTACTAGTTTTATTTCTAAAATTAGTAATAAGAGCAGAAAACTTTCAGAGTCAAACACAAATAAAATGCAAATGCACTTTTGTTTCTGTTCGGCCTCAACTTAGGGCAAAACAGAACCCTGCTTCTTTGGGAAGACTGGGAGGTACAATATACTTGTGTGACTAGGAGGAGAGTTTTCATGCCAAGTAAGCGACATTGCCTAAAACCACAAAGTTCTCGCTCAGAAACAAATGCCTCTGCTGTCATAAACAAACAACATTTTGCAATGACATAATATTGCAATACCTTGCACTTTTTTAACAGTGTTGTTATTAGCACCATGTCACTGGTGGGGAAACTGGGGGCAGAGAGCAGACGTAACTTTCCCAAGGTCACCGGGTACATCAGCGCCAAATCCAGGAAAAGAATCTGGGTCTCCCATGTCCCAAATTAGTGCAATATTACTAGGCAACACTGTCCCCCGCAACTTTCACTAGGAAGGATCCAAAAACATTTTACAAAGTTACAGCCCAGACCCTGAGAATGATTACATACGTAGTAAACTACACTCAGTGATCCCACAAACTTTATGACACTTCTCCTGGAAAAGTGTTCTCTAGAATTAGCTTCTTAAATTGAAACACAGGCTGCTTCTAAGAATCACTTCACCCACCACTAACAAGCAGCCTCCTCCTTCCAGCTGAGATGCGCAAATGTATCAACGGGATACAGCACTATTCGGCAACCATTACAGGCAGGAGGTAAGAGAGACTATCCTGCTGGAACTGCAGGAGGAATGTAATAACTATCCAGCTGGAAACTGAACTGGACATTTGTATTAACCACACTACTCTTCTAATGGCCTGGACATCTTGTCCCCCCAGTGCTGCCAACTCCTGCCATTCTAAATAACAAATACTGCCCCCATAATGGCAACCGCATATGCGTCGAAAGTGCCGCTTTCGAAACGCAGGCCACCCCTGTAGCCGGGGGCCTTTCGAAACGACCCCCTGATTTGGAAAGCCTCTTGCTCCCAAAACCTAATGGGAAAAGGGGGCTTTTGAAATTGGGGGTCATTTCGAAAGGGCCCCGGCTACACAGGCGGTTTGCATTTCAAAAGCAGCTCTTTTCCAGCAGCCCAGTGTTTCTTGTGATCATGCTACTACAGTGGCTTGGAACAGACTCATGATGTTCCTTAATGAGTCACAAACCTAAATGCTGTCAGCAGCTACTGGGGGAGTTCCTTGGAAGTTTCCCATCCATTACTCCTCTTGTGAGCTTGAGGCCTGATGGGATCACAGTATAAAGCAGTATAAATACACGCTATTATTTACACGTGAACACACATGCGCATGCTGTAGATGGATAACTTTCTGGACCAAAGAGCGTTTCCAGGCTTGGAAGAATTTGATTTTTATTTTTTTCAACATTTTTAGTGAAATTTGCAGTGTATAGGTGAGAATTTTTTTTCTACTTTTACGGATTAAAATTTTCAGAGGGGCAGGAAGTTATCGGAGGGTGGAAGCCAAGACAAACATTGTGATTCAGAAAGCTAAAGCTTTTTAACTGTTAAGAACACAACTTGTCAACATCACACATCAGTATATAAAAGCAAATGTCATGAAATCAAGCTAATGAACTCACTTGTGCCTCACTTTGCCTATCTGTAAATTTCAATTTGCCCAAGAAGAAATGTTCTTCCATTACTTTGTAGGCGCACAGTGAAACACGTTTCCTAATATTTTCAGACTAACACCTTCCGAGCTTCATATTCTGTTTATGCGCCTCTATGGCTACGTCTACACGTGAACGCTACATCGAAATAGCTTATTTCGATGTAGCGACATCGAAATAGGCTATTTCGATGAATAACGTCTACACGTCCTCCAGGGCTGGCAACATCGACGTTCAACATCGACGTTGCGCAGCACCACATCGAAATAGGCGCTGCGAGGGAACGTCTACACACCACAGTAGCACACACCAAAATAAGGGTGCCAGGCACAGCTGCAGACAGGGTCACAGGGCAGACTCAACAGCAAGCCGCTCCCTTAAAGGGCCCCTCCCAGACACAGTTACACTAAACAACACAAGATCCACAGAGCCGACAACTGGTTGCAGACCCTGTGCATGCAGCATGGATCCCCAGCTGCAGCAGCACCAGCCAGAAGCCCTGGGCTAAGGGCTGCTGCACACGGTGACCATAGAGCCCCACAGGGGCTGGAGAGAGAGCGTCTCTCAACCCCTCAGCTGATGGCCGCCATGGAGGACCCCACAATTTCGATGTTGCGGGACGCCCAACGACTACATGGTCCCTACTTCGACATTGAACGTCGAAGTAGGGCGCTATTCCTATCCCCTCATGGGGTTAGCGGGTTCGACGTCTCGCCGCTTAACGTCGATGTTAACATCGAAATAGCGCCCAACGTGTAGCCGTGACGGGCGCTATTTCGAAGTTAGTGCCGCTACTTCGAAGTAGCGTGCACGTGTAGACACGGCTTATATCTAGTGCTGTGCAACCCTGAGCCCATATGACTCTCTCTCATAAATGTCTCCTTTCAATAGTAACAAAGAGGAAGCCGTGCCAGTCTATACACTATCAAAACAAAAAGCAGTCAAGTAGCTCTTTAAAGACTAGCAAAATGGTTTATTAGGTGAGCTTTCGTGGGACAGACCCACTTCTTCAGACCATAGCCAGACCAGAACAGACTCAATATTTAAGGCACAGAGAACCAAAAACAGTAAGCAAGGAGGACAAATCAGAAAAAGATAATCAAGGTGAGCAAATCAGAGAGTGGAGGGGTGCATACTTGGCTCAATCTAATTCTTGACCTTCCCCCCCCAACCCCCCACTCTCTGATTTTTTCACCTTGATTATCTTTTTCTGATTTGTCCTCCTTGCTTACTGTTTTTGGTTCTCTGTGCCTTAAATATTGAGTCTGTTCTGGTCTGGCTACGGTCTGAAGAAGTGGGTCTGTCCCACGAAAGCTCACCTAATAAACCATTTTGCTAGTCTTTAAAGTGCTACTTGACTGCTTTTTCCTTTCAACAGGAAACTGATACAGCAAAGCCATCAAACAATGCAATGCTCTTCAGGCACTTGCTATTGAAAGTAGAATGGCAAACGCCAGCTATAATACAGCATCACTTGTATGGAGACAGACAGATAGACTAACAATAAATGGCCAATGCTCTGCAACTTAGCCTTCCACACTGGAATCATGAATCACATATACCTCTTTATTGTGGTGATATTAGGCAGACAGAATACTTAGTTCAGAGGGAGACATCTGAATTGGAATTCATTTACAAATTTAACACCTTTAACCTTGGCCTCAACAGAGATGTTAACTGGTTTTTGCATTACAAGGGCAATTTCGTCACCTTTGATATTCACAGAAATGAGACACATCCGGCGTAATTTCCTTCATTAACTGCTCACTAGTAGGACCAGTAACTTTTTCTCTCCTGCTTCATCCTCCCTTCCCACACTCCCTGCTATATAAACCCTGGATTCTGTATTTCCACTCCAAATCCATCAGATGAAGTCGGTTTTATCCACGAAAGCTTGTGACCTAATAAATTTGTTAGTCTCTCAAGGTGCCGCAGGACTGCTGGCTATGAATTCACATGACTATACTTCCCTGTAAGATTTCTTTCTTCTGCAAAAGCCCTCGCTGCCACTTATACAGGCCACAGGCCACTGAGATGCATCCCTAAAGCATCAAAGAGGGCAGGTATGAAAGACCCTTCAAGTTTTGCAAGAAAAATAAACCTGAACTCAGTTCCATGGCTGAATGACAGAAACCAAGATGTATTTCATGAATTGTAATAAATGGATGATATTTGGATACACCCAGAGGTGAGAAAGTAAGTGGGTGTGCCCTGATGCACAGCTCCAGTAAGAGCTGGCTGAGCTGCAGTAAAAGCCAGCACAGAGCTATTTAAAAAGCTGGCAGAGACTGGGGCTGCAATAGGAAAGTACCTGTAAGAAATTTTAAGTTACTTTCACCCCTGAAACCACCAGATTCTTAAAAACAGCAATTTTTGTAAGCCTTAAAAAGTAAAATCACCTAGCAAAGCTATTGGCAGCATTGTATTTTTGACTATGTGCAACAACAGCATTGTCTAAACCACAGCTACGGCAGCATTTTAAAGTGCAAGAGTGGTCATATCATGAGCACTGGAGACAGCTCGGGTGGGGTTGGGGGGAAAGGGAAGGAGCTAACAGCTCTGGAAGCCTGTTTACACCAGTGCTTTACATCAGTCTAACTTGCTGTACTTCCAGGAGTGTTTACTCACACCCGGAGCCAGAAAGCTGCAGCACAGTAAAGGCATTACAGCCCCAAATCCTAAAGTTTTCTCCTCCCTCTCTCCATCAGCCACATTCATCAGCGACCTGGCTGTCAGAGAAATAGCCAGTGTCTGGATAGAGCATCTTTGACCCCTACAGGCACATATATTCCACCCTTTTTTGCCTCCCTTTCTGGTTTTCAAGGGGAGAAGGAAAAAAAAAAAAAGCCAGTCCCTAATGAAACTTCCCAAAAAAAATTAATCGTTATTTTTTTCACATTTGGTAGTTATTAGAATGCACAACAGCATATGCATAATAAACACATTTTCTCAAAAACCAGTCAGAACAAGACAGAAGCCACATGCTCTGACCGAGAATTTGCAAGTAATTTACAGGCAAAGGAACCAGACTTTAATTTTTGTCTATTATGGCCTTCCAAACCAACCTGAAAAAAGTCATAATTTAAGAAGCAATCTCAAGGCAAGGAGGCATGCAAATGCATGAGGAGAGTACAAGAGTTTAATAACTGTAATAATAAAATTAACTCTTTCTGGATTTCTACTGCAGCTCTGATAATATGCCACTGTTCTGTGCTGCCAGTAGAAATGCCAAACTGCTATCCTCTCTAACAGAATAAGCCCGCTCAGTTATTGAATTGTGAATATTCTCAGACTGGATCAAACATTTTAGACAGCATTTTCACATCGGCATCCACAAATTCTGCAGCCACCACTTGTGGCAAAACTGCGTTTTCTCGGACATCCACTAGCCTCCTTCCCGAAGGACGTAGATGCCACCAGTATCCTTGAAGCTGAGACCACCACAGCCATGGGGTCCCTGGCCGCGTCTGGAACCACCGCTGCAGAAGCTGGAGCTCCTGGAGCCCGGCCGTGGCTGAGACCGCCGCTGCCGTGGTGTCCCTGGCCACGGCTGAGACCACCACAGCTGAGGGGTCCCTGGCCGCGGCTTGGAGAGCTGCCGCTGCCATGTTCCTCCATTCCCCCTGCTGCTGCTGAGATCTGTGGTGGTGATCCCAGCCGCAGGGGGGCTGGGGGAGATGGACACAGCAGCACCAGCAGCTCAGAGCCTGAAGAGCCCCCGCACTCTGCCCTGAGCACAGGCAGCTTGGAGCCTAAGGAGCCGCCATGCTCAGGGCAGAGTGCAGGCACCTGGGAGCCAGAGAGTAAACCCTCCAATGTAACGGACTTCCGGATTTAACAAACAGCCCTGCCCTCCCATAGGCCGCTATATCGCAGGTTTCCTGTATTCACCCACATCCCCTCCTGCGCTGGTCACTTGTCAGAGAGCTTTTTGAAAAGCTTTGCTGAAGTAAGGTGAAACTAATGCTGCGTATTTAAAATAGCCGTCTTTTATAATGGGCACATAAAGAAGCAGCTGATGTGGAACTATATTCCCTCTAATCCATGTGCAAATTTTTCCCATCCATTTGTGGAATACATTTTTTATGTACACCCCCCGTAGGAACAAAAAAAAAAAAAAAAAAAACCTAGCTGACAGCACTTTGCTGATCAGCTGGGTGGTGGCATGTGACTCTCTCCTGAGCAGCCACACCAACGCACCGCTTACAGGGTGCACTGGTGTGGGAGAAACTGGTGACTGCTTCTCAATGGGTATGATTTTTAACAGCTTTCCCCCATCACTTCAGGAAGCTAGCATCTCATTTTCATGGTCTCTCTGATCAAATTTATAAATAGAATTCTCATTACAGAGTCCTTCTTTAGCTGATGATTAAAGATGACTTTAATAGAAAAGTGCTGTTTATTAATTTTATGGGTAATGGTGTGTCTGGAAAGAGAGCACAGTTTCTTAAGAATGAAGGTAATTAACTAACCATCAAAACAATTTACAGAGAAATGCGTTACACTCTGTCAGTTGAAGTCTTCAGATCATGAAAGGATGTCTTTCCACAAAATTCTGCTCTAGCCCAACCAGACAGAGCCTTTGGGCAGAAATTACTGAGCAAAATTGTATGGCTTGTGTGACATAGGGGGAGGCCGGACTAGATTACTACACTGGTTCTATCTGCCCTTAAATCTATATGAATTGAAGAATTATAAAATATTGGGAGAATGTCTTGGATGTATATTGGCATGGCCGAGGACCTACGGTTTACATTTCATCTTCCTGCTGCTAGGTGCCACTTTGGAATGCTGCTCTGGTCCGCTCTCTGTGTGTCATCTTACAATTCAATGGCACCTGTGTCTCTCCACCACCCTAAATACACACAGACTGACCAGTAACAGAGAGAAACCTGTGCTAGTCTATGTACTACTGTCAAAACAAAAAAAGCAGTAAAGTAGCACTTTAAAGACTAACAAAATAATTTATTAGGTGAGCTTTCGTGGGACAGACCCACTTCTTCAGACACACACTGACCATTTGGCTTACCTTGTTAGAGCTGGCAAGATCACAACCCTAGAGGCTGCAATGTGTTGGTATGCCTGCTGAGAGAGAGCCTCTCAGCACATGTAGACAGACACAGGCTAGCTCTGCTTGAGCCAGCACTCACAAAGTAATAGCATGGGGATGCTGATCTTCAGCAAACCCTCGATATGCATGATTTCAACTTGTTCTTAACTTGCATTGACGCAAGTTAAGCACAAGTCGAAATCCTTTCCCCAGCTCCCTGCTCCAGCCCCCAGCTCCCTCAGGTGGGGGAAGCCGGGCAGGCAGCCGCCGCAGCGTGGTTTCTCCCCAACTTCCTCCAGATGGGAGAAACCACAGTGACGCTGCTGTCTGCTCACCCGGCTCCCCCAGCTGCGGGAAGCCGGACTGACAGATAGCCATACCACAGCAGCTTCTGCCCAGCTTCCCCCAGCTGGGAGAAGCCATATCTGGTCCCAGCTCCCAGCCACTCTGGAAGCCAGGAAACTGACCAGCGCTGGTCCCCACCCCAACTTGCACAAAATTTGAGTTACACGAGGGTGTGCAGGAGTCTAACCCTCATCTAACTCAGAAGGGGAAGGGAGGGTTGTACTATATTTAGGATGGGAGGCTGGACCTTTTAAGGGAAGGCCAGAGAGGGTCTGAATAGAGAAAACTGAAACAGTTGAGAAACATCTTTTTTTTTTAGCTTCTTAAAACCTGTCAAAGAAGGGTAGGATTATTAATAATCTATATTCTAAAAAAAAGTTGAGGCATTATGCTTTAAACATATTGGAGAGGAAACTCTACTCATTTCTCTTAAGTAGGAGGAAAAATTTCCTCTTTTAGCCTTTTAATAACCCATTATGTCTGAATTCTGCTCAATTTTGATTGTAAAATTAATCCCCTGGGCTTTTTTTAATTGGATAACGCTAGGAGATATCTAAAAACTGCAGTTCTGCAAACTCCTACTTTTAATTTTGGGATATTACACAGATATTTTAGGATATTACGAAGTCGACATTCTTTGTAGCACCACTGTATATATTTAAGCACATATTCCCATGATTGTGTTTCTCTGTTAACAATGGCATGGGATTCATTCTAGAGGTCGTTTTCTTCTTTAGTGATAGTTCATTAGCTTACAAGTTTGCACTAAAGCCCATTTAGAAAACAGTCCCCAACTGACCATGACTGAGTCTTCCTTGGTCTGACACTCCAGATACCTCCCTCTGCATATAATGCGTTTTCTATGTTGCTGTATATGCTGCCCATCAAAATAGTATTGGAGTGCCTCACAAACTTTAGTGCCTTTTTTATTTGCAGCATCCCTGTGAGGTAAGGCGGTATTGGTCCTGTTTTACAAGTGAGATAACATAAGTCACAAGGACAGAGATTTTCAATAAACGAGTACCTAAAGTGCCTACGTATGAACCCGTAAGCCTGTTAGGTATTTGTATTACCACCATGCATAGGATCCCTAGTCAGGCCCAGAAATCCTGCAAACACAGAACAAATGCACAGTCCCTGCCCTGAGGGGTTTAGAATTAAGTAAATGGCCTGATGTTTTTCAGACTTCCCCAGCACACAACAGCTTCCTTTATGGCAGTGAAAATGCTGGGTGCTCAGCAGTCTCACAACTCAGGTTGGGTAGGTGCCGAGATACAGATTTTGGAGCCTCATTCGAGGTACACTTTTTTTTAAGCCCCTAGCCAGACAGATCCACACTGAGAGGCAACCTAGGCTAGTGAGTGGGCCACGTGAGTGGTCCTCCCACATCTCAGAGGCTCCCAAGATTGTCATAACCAAGACAGTCTCCCAGGATGGGGGAGTTTTGCTACCTGTGCGCGCATGCCTAGAATTTGTGGGCTGTGCCAAGAGAACCACAGAAGTGTTGTGATTGGACACAGAGGGAGCACATGGCTCTCGCTACGTTGTATGCAATCAGCATGTACCTCACTTCACGTGCCCTGGCTGTGTGTGTCGCTTTTGTAATGCCACTAGGAAAATAAAAAACAAACAAATGTGGACACAATCTGGCAACCCTGTGAATGGACAACAGCAAACAAAACGTCTCATGGGCCACACATAGAGCTCCGAGCAGAGAGAACTGCAGGATGCCCACCACTCGGGTTAGTGGTTCATTCTAGGTCATACAGCCGGTCAGTGACAGATTTTGGGAACAGAACTCAGGGCTTCGGAGTCTAAATACGTAGCTCTGTTTGCTAGGTCATGCTGCCTCTGACCTACGCAGATTAGCATATCCCAAATGGTGGTCCACAGGACCCCAGAGTTCCGCTAAGTAAAAATTAGGGTTCTGCGAGACAATTCCATTACAATAACATTTTATGATTTTTAAAAAATAATTAATATTTAAGCATTTATGAATTCATTAAAAACAACTTTTCATTTGTGTTTGCCACAATAAGTGTCCCTGTGTAATGCCCTGGACAGTGCAGAGACGGGCCACTGCTTTGTCCCCTTCCTCATCTCTGCCTAAGAAACTGTCACAGCCACAGGAAAATCTCCTGGTGTCCACTTGCAGCCACAGTGGCCACATTTGAGAAATGCCTGTTTAAAGGCAAGGAAGGATATGCAAACCCTCCGCATGTGGGAAGAGTGTGCTCCTTTTTATTTGCATCTCAGAGGTTTCCAAGTATAAAGCAAGCTGAAGGTGTACAAGCTTCTGTTAATGCTTATGAAACACCCATCCTGTTTAACTTTGGCAAATAAAAATGACTGGCCCAGAGGCAGCTGTGTTAATATTTCAGGGTCAAGTCCCTTGAAAGAGATGCAGGGGACAGGGGACACTTAATATGCAGAGATCCTGCTTCACAATGCATCTCTATTGCACAGTCCCACAACTGGTATCATTTCAGAGTCCAAATCTAACGTACTTTCTCCATAACAAGAAACACTCCTTAGAAGAACCCAGGACAGACAGCAACCATGTTTTAAACACAGGAATTTCCAGACCAGATAGACTGATTGTCCAAGCTTTAAAGCATTAACCATCCCCACTTTCTTGGGGAGGTGTCCATCTGTCCAGCTAATTAGCAGAAGTGATGGTCATTAAAAAACAAATAAAATGTCCAAGACACCTCCCCATGAATAAAATCACTCAACAACCTTCAATGTCTCAGAAATTCTGAAGCAGTGGGTCTGACCCACGAAAGTTCATTACCCAATAAATAAATCTGTTAGCCTTTAAGGAGATACAGGACTGCTTACTTTCAGTGCCTGTATCAAACTACATTTGTTGAAACCGGTGTGTGAAGTACAGAATGTAGCTTGACATCCCTCAGACACAGGATTTTTCCCTCCCTGCTCAGCATCCGCTAACTCACGTGACACCCAGCAGACACAGGGCACTTAATCAAGCAGTATCTAGGCAAAGAAATGGCCATGGAATCAAAATATGTAGGTGCAAACAAACATCTGCCTGGCTGACATAGCCGTCAGTCAGGAGAAAGCAGAAAAAAACCAACCACTGCCCAAACTCAAAAAAAAAACCCACATTTTTCATATTCAGTCTTTACAAATGTGTCACCAACAGGGAAATAGGAGTCAGAGCCCTTATCACAGGCATAGTCGGGCACTCAACACAAATTGTAATGGCACAGAAAGAGGTAAGGATTACAGAAGAGGCTGAGCGCGTCTAGGCTCAGTTCTAGGCTAGTGCTGTTAGTTATACAAACAGCCCTGCAAGGAGGAGGCTGAGCCTACAGAAAGATTTTAGTCTTCATAACAGGTTTCTGAAAGCCCAACAGAGTGCCTAGATATAAATGCTCTCTCTACCCAGAGTCCCTTCTTGCTGTTACCTCAGAAACTGCTTAATCCAACTGTGCTGAGACTGTGAAATGAAGGCAGTTAAACAGCTGAAACCAAAACTGCGTAATTTAGCAGGTGAACACCTGATCAAAAAACTTCTGCCAAATTACCCACCACCTTAAATATTAAAAACAAAAAATTGTTTTGATCAGCTTGGAGTGAGGTCAATTTTCTTCTGCATATGTTTTGCCACTCAAACCAGAGAGTGCATGCTGCAATTGTACATGACTTCAGGCCAAAACAAACCACCAATGCCTGAGAAATTCCTTACTGATCCTTCTCCATTTACAAGGCTATAAAACCTCCTGTATCCCTTTAAAAAGTGCTTCTCTGGCCCCAGACAGGAATGCTGAAGGTAGAGTTTGTCTGCACTGGGCTTGCACAACCAGCGGGTGGAGAAAACATGACCTTATGTGGGCTTTTGTGAGCCAGCACCTGGGTATTCATTTCAAAGGTTGAATCTGCATTGGTTGTGCATCGGACCGCAAAAAACCCAGAGCTGACTCTTGCAGGTGTTGATTGTCCAGAAATCAGACTGTGGGATGTAAATGGGGGTGAGAGGTTAATACAATACAGGCTACAGAAACAAACACGGGACACACAGGACTGAGCCATGAAGCCTTCGGACCAGCTAAACCAACTCTGCACCTTTACTTCTCACAGATGTAGCTCAGACATTTCTGCTTTGGTTTTTTAAATCCCATGAGCCACTGAAAACTCAACATGTTGTCACAGACCCGCTCTTATTACAGAAACACCTCTGGACCCGGCTGTGCTGGCTGCTGTCCATACACATAGCCCCTTCCCCAAACAGCTTACAGCCACATAGAGGAAATAAACAGCAACGAAGGGTCCTGTGGCACCTTATAGACTAACAGAAAAGTTTTGAGCATGACCTTTCGTGAGCACAGACTCACTTCATCAGATGTATCTGGTGAAGTGAGTCTGTGCTCACGAAAGCTCATGCTCAAAACTTTTCTGTTAGTCTATAAGGTGCCACAGGACCCTTCGCTGCTGTTACAGATCCAGACTAACACGGCTACCCCTCCGATACTTGACACCATAGAGGAAATAGCAGTCCTATCTTACCGACAAGGTAATGAGACACTGAGCAACTTGCACAAGGTCTTTGGCAGATCTGGGAACCCACAAATCCCAGTTCAGTTCCTCAGCCGCAAGACCATACTCCCCTTCAACACTTTACAACAGCAAAAACAATCAAAATGGGGTGTTGCAAGTTCACACCATCACTTGGGATCTGATGCCACTGTGCCTGTTTGTGTTCCCACCTTCCCAGGAGAGCAATCCTCTCTATTCAGCATCCTTTACAGCATCTAGTGCACATAAGTAAGTCTCCTTATTTTTAGTGCATTTTAAACCACTGCCTTACGCTTAGACTCTCCCTAACCACAACTTGTACTGTTATGATCACTGCACTGTACTCCAGATGGGTTCCATATTTGCTATAGCAATTGACTAGAAAGGATCCAGGGTGTTCCGAATTCAGCTGCCTCCTGGAAATCAGGCTTTTTCCACTCGAGGATTTCAGTTTATTATAGAATATAAAGGCAGCCGCAGACTTTGGTTCTACATCCCAATTTAAAAATTCTAGACCCCCTGTATTATAGCGTTGCTAGAAGTGGGCAGCAGCGTGAACAACTCTAGGCTTCCGTAATTCATGTATTTGAGGCATGTCCATCCATTAATGTACTGCAAATAAGACTTGATATGAAAAAAAAAAAAAAAAAAATCACTCAGACCTTGGCAGATTAGTAAGCGTCACATCTAATCAGACCCTTAACTAGACAATCTGAGGAAAGCATTATGCTCTTAGCATATTCTCTGCCTTCTGGGAATGACTAGGTCAGTGCAGTACCTAAACAAAGGGAGCAAGAGCAGAAAAGCAGAAACCTCCTCACACTTTGGGATACCTTTTGAGGGTAGAGCTGGTTTTATGGTTCAAGTCATTTATATACTAGGGCCTCTGGGGTGGCTACAGAGCACAAGCAGTTGCCTCTCTCCAGGGAAAGAAACTTTGTACTTTCTGCGGCTCTCTCCTGATACTGACAAAGGCCAGATTCCAATCATAGATAGGGAGCTTAGTACACAGGTCTTGAAAAAAAATCTCTCCCGTTCTGCCTGCCTCCGAACATACAGGGGCGGTTTCAGGTTACTGGGGGACCTGCACTGAGCATTATGGAATAGGGGCCATTCGATTGCTGTGTTGCTTTGTTGTTTGCAGATCACATAAAAAGAAGTCTGGGGCTCAGCAAAATACAGAACTTTGCAAAGTAATGCAGTTAAACCCTCTAGCAGCAAGTTCCAGAGTCAGTGTGTAATGTTCTCCCCACTCATCTACAACAGAATGCTAGACCGGACAACAGAGACTGGGATGGAGGGGGGAGGAGAGAGGCATGGCCCGTGGGAAACACATCCAGAACCAGGTGGTGAGTTTGCAGAGGGAATCTGAAAGCAGAGGGAGGGGAAGGGAGAGGAGCGGAGAGATGTTTGCTTTGAACAGGAGAAAGGGGAACAAACCTGCATCGCACCAGCCAGGTCAGGGATAAACTGAGATGGGTAAGAAGGATTCTCTCACTGAGGTGCTGGAAGGATTCGTTCATTGCTGTTAGTTGTGCCAGACTGAAGCTCTCCTGAGCAAGGGGCTGTTCCCAGGGAGGTGTTGGGCCGGGGACAACCCCTCACCACCCAAAGCCCCCATTCCACCCCTTCCTCCAAGCCCCTACCCCGAGTGAGGCAGCTCAGGGGTTAGCGGAGGGCCTGGCACCAGCAGCAGGGCTCAGACTCACCCCTACACTCACCAATGGGGTAGGAAGTGGAACGACCCAGTCCCAGCCTACTCTGCTCCCCCAGCTCCCAGTCACGGGTGAGTGTGATGCAGGTGGGAGTCGAGAGAGTGGAGCAAGCTGAGGTTAAGTTGCTCCACTTTCCACCACCACCACCACGAGTCTGGAGGCAGGCCTGATCCCTGCTGCCAGCACCAGGAGCAGTGCACTCCTGGTAAGCTGTGCACATATGCAGCCTTTCAGGAGAGATGCAAGTGCCACCCAGCTAATCAGCAGACCGCCCCCAACTAGGTTTTTGTTTCTATTGGTGGGGCACATGCTGCAGTGCAAACAAAAATATTCTGCACATGGATGGAAAAGATTAGATGGAACATAGGCCAGGCCCCTCACTTGTCCCCGGGCTGCTCTGGGCCCCATGAGTTCCCCCCCAAGCACAGGACCTGGGGTGGTTGCCCCAAATTGTTCTATGGCTGGGATAGCTCTGCCTGCACAAGGACTGTCTGTGTTACGCATCTGTACAGCACCTGGCACAGTAGAAGCATGGCCTCCAGGCACTAGCACAATGCAAATAAAACAATGACAACTCAGGAACAAGCAGTCCCTCACTCTGCAGCAGTGCAGTGGTCTGAGCCTTAGCCTGCTAAACCCAGGGCTGTGAGTTCAATCCTTAAGTGAGCCATTTGGGGAAATAGATTTAAAAAAAATCTGCCAAGGATGGTGATAAAAGTCCTGCTGAGTCCTGGCATGGGACTGGACTCAATGACCTCTGTGAGTTATGTGTATCTCCACATTAAAATTAACCTGCGCTGCACAAATCCAGAAAAAGACCCTGGCTCCAAAGAGGCTTTTTTTGAGGTTTGTAAAGCTGTAGCTACACTTCGGGTCTTCTTCAATTCTCTCACACCAGTGCTGCTCCACAGTGAGTAGGCCTGGCAGAGACGCACCACAGCCACATGGCTGCTGCAAGAGTTGGCAGACACCCAAAATTAAGTATCAGAGAGGTAGCCGTGTTAGTCTGTATCTTCGAGAACAACAAGAAGTCCTGGGGTACCTTATAGACTAACCGAGATTTTGGAGCACAAGTTTCGTGGGCAAAGACCCGCTTCATCAGATGTATCCAAAATCTCGGTTAGACTATAAGGTGCCCCAGGACTTCTTGTACCCAAAAAACAAGTTGTTCTATTCCCTTCAGCTCAAGTTACTCTGCCCTAGAGCACTTGAAGGTGACTCTGGGGCATGAACAGTTAACAACAGACAACCTTTCCAGGGTGGGGTACAACCTCCATCACCTCCAGACAGGTTTGGCAGCATTGGCTGCACTTGCAGATCAATCACATTAAAAGAGCAACCCTTCACTCTGCATTCCTCCCTGGCGGTGGGAGGCCCCAGAGAGAGGCCATCTGGCAGAAAGCACAAGAATTATCTTTCTTCCCATTCATTCCCTTCCCTACACCAGGGTGCTGTCTCCTATGCAGCTATCTTACGGAAAGCTTGGTATATCCATATTTATCCTGGAAGATCTAGAGATCTCATTACTTTGCTCTCACCTTGTCACATTTCTAGCTCAGTCAGGCATTGCTGCAGCAAAATGCCAGGTCTGCTCATGAGAGCCAGATGCTCCAGTTCTCAGATTGCCCCAGGCCTGGGACGTTATCATGAAGGAAGTTACCGAAATGTACGAGTGTTTCTTGGGGTTTTTTTAGAAGACAGATTCAGCTATATTCAAATCTGTAAAACTCACAGCTTCTCATTACCACTGAGCACTTGGGAAAGTGATGCAAACAATTCCAATAGGATAGCTTTATTTATCTCCCTTCTAGCATTTATAAACCACTCTTTCCAAGCTATGCAAAATATACTTAATCAACACCTCCCAGAATGTCATCACTCATCCCTGGCTCTTAAGGGAAAAATCCCACAACATACAGATGTAGAGAAGAGAGAGATTACAGTCTCATTTCAGCCACAAGAGCTATGGGGCTTGAAAACTGGCCTTTCACCAACAGAAGTGAGTGTAGTAAAAGACATTACCTCACGGGCAGTGTTCCCTGTAAGCTTAGCACTTGGGTGGCCACCCAGAAGAGATTCAAGTGCTGCCCAAATGATCAGCAGCATGCCCACAGCACCCACAGCCAGGAGCATGTGTTTCTATGGGCGGTGCACATCCACATATGCCTCGGTGCACATAAAATTTATTCTGCCCTGGATGGAAAAAACAGTTAAGAGGGCGTGCTGCTCACCTGCCTCATCTCAGTTCAGCAACATATTGAAACACAAGTTATTTACTAACTTCAGTGGAATTTACTCACCTGCTTAAAATTGGGCCGATATTTATGGCTTGATTCAGCAACATACTTAAGTGATCTCTGAAGATAGAAAGATGTGGCATCAGAACCAGAAGAACAAGTCAAGAATGCTGAATATGTGATCTATCCAACTTTTCCTGTAACTTCTATGCCATCAAAATTTTTACTACAAAAAACCCTATTTTCCCTTCCTGTACATTGCACCAAGCAATTTATTTTAAAACTGCATGGGTATCATGAGTGCTTTTAAACTACCATTATGGCATCGTCGATCCTAAAGAATAAAAATCCAGTATCCACCAATCAGGATATTCATTAAGTGATGAATTATTCAAAACGCTTAAAGAATCTAGTTATACTCCTCTTCACCAAAATGCTAAAAGATCATAACTACACATACTGCTTAGCACAGCAGTTTCTCAGATTCCTTAAAACTTATCAAGAAAAGTAAATGATCTGCTTTGAAAGAAAAGAAAGGAGAAGCTATAAATATTTATAATATATAGGGCCACCGTGGTTTAATTTGCATTTTAAAAGAAAAACTGTGGAAATACTCAATATTTTATTGCTATTCCTTCAAGATACAGGAGATATACCTATAAAACGCCAGAGAACCTTGTAAACAATGCTAACGGCAAAAGCAAACATTACCTTACGTAATAAAATGGTTTTATACTCCAAAAAGTTCTTTTTAATTGTTATAGAGTCACACACTACACTTTGACAGTATCTAAATGAGTGCTCAGGAGCCACAAACAATAATTGTCTATAGTAAAAATTACAGTGAGAAAACACAACCGTAATTTAAATATTGAGGTACTTGTGCAGAAATACACACACCCTTATGTGCTTCCCTTTCAAATGATTACATGGCAAGAACAAAGGTTATAATTTCACTGCTTCCAGAAAAGCACAAACAACTGAAGAGACTAGAAAAGAAACCAGCATCTCATGCTGCCTGTAAATTTCATTTAGAGAGAACAAGGTAAAGCGAAGGCTGACAATAGACACAAGTGCAGCCGGCATTCTTGAAAGCCTGGCTGAGTGACTGGAAGTCCATAGCCTGGCAGCTGGCTAGATTAAGACCTTAATTTGAAATACTACAAAATATATAAACTGACTGCCCAAGATGGCTCCCTAACAATGGAACCCAAAAGGAGAGTGAACAAAGAGCAGCATCAGAGGAGTTCTCAGCCAGAGTGACAGTCACCTCAAAACAGGAGTGAAATACACCTTATTCAGGTTAGATGCATTCATCCCGAGTTGAGGTTTTTATTTTCTTCCAACACAAAACTCCTTGACTTAGTTACACTTTGCGAGACAATCTGCATTCCTTACCTGTTTTGTTTGCTCATCCCCAATTCCATTTTGGGCTCCACAGCCAGAGCTCACAAACTACTGAAAGAGGGCGTGACCACAAACCAGGTCTGGTTCATACCGGTGTGAGGGACACTGAGCATGCTCTAAGTTACTTACTGGCCAGCTCTTAAAGTCAGGAGTGGAGAAAATTCCCATCCTTTTAAGCAGATTAGTAGCAGCACTCTATTGGATATTCTGTGCACATTATCCAGTTCTAAAGTTTATACCTGGGCTTCACAAACATTAGAATACGACATCTCTGGAGAGTACATAGGAGAAACTGTGTATGGTGAGTTTATTTATGCAATGTTTTATTTATTGCATTTGTATAACAAGCTACCCCAGAGAAAGCTTTAAAAAAAAACAAAACAAAAAAACAAAAGTGAGAATTTGCAGTATTTAATTTACTTCAGGATGTACCAACAACAACAAAGATCCCTCACCGCCAATCACTGTACAGCAACCACAGTCGTGCAGAAACGGTCCAGTCAGAGCTCAGAACTTAGTAGTGCTCTCTCCCACACATGGATGTGTACGTCACACTGTCACTATGTCTATAAGTAATAGCGAAATACGGGTACCTGCCCAAACACCGGATATCTGCTTTACACTTGCAGGTATACGCATGCATGGACGTCAGTGGAGATATCTGCAGCTCCTTTTTGGGCAACCAGATGTGGATGCGGATACTAATTTGTATCCGTATAGGGATCTACTGATAATGCCTTAACGCTTATTGAGCACCGCATGGGCAGTGCTGGGACACCAATGTACGCTATGGAGGCCTGCCACCCACCATCATGGGCTAACCCCGAAAACTTCTCATCAGCAACAACATCCAGCCAGCTCACTAGATTGAAGCAGAACTCACATAAGCCTTTGGAAAAAATAATTATTGACCAAATTACTGACCTTCCAGCAGCAGTAGCCTGAATGTTTGGATTAAAATTCAAAACGCTGAACACAGGGTGAGATGTTTCTGCCCCTGCTCTTTACTTGATAAAACAAGCATCTTGCCACGGTGGAGTATTGAGCCTGCTAGGCTAAAAAGGATTAGCAGCCAAATGTTCTTTATTACAAAGCTCGTGTTATGATATGGTTGAAAATGCCCTTTCATCCTAAGCTTCTCATTTTAATGGTCTATAACTTTTTCAGCAAAAGCTCCCTTTTGCTTAAAATTTCTGTCAGAGTGTCTTAGCCCCAAGGGAAATTCTTGTAGAAGGTTTGAAGAAAATCCATTCAGCCATTTGGAGTATCAGAAAAGGAGGGGGGAAAAAACAACCTATAAATTTCTGCAGTTTGAGAAAGTTATTCAGACATTTACCTTTTACACTCAGCTAACCAAAAATGTGGGGGAGTTTAAACTTTCAGATACCACACACGCAGTTCCAAAGAGAGCTGCTTGGTATGCAGAGTTGGATTTAAAAAAGAAGTAAAGGAAGGTATGTAGTAAACAAAGACCACCACAACCCTGCATAAGCACAGGATACTGATTCCCTTTAGGTATGTCTACACAGCAGCTTTATTCTGAAATAAACTATTCCAGACTAGCCATTTCAAAATAATGCTGCTACACAGCAAAATGCATTTTGAAATAGCACTATGCTATTTTAAAATATACTGCCTGCCTATTTAAGTTCCTGTTAAGACAGGGAATAGTGTTTATTTCAAAATAGCTATTTTGAAATTGGCGCTATTCCCTCATAGAATGAGGGTTACCAATTCTGAAATAACTCAACTACTATTTCAAAATTATTTCAAAATAAAGGTTGCGTCGTGTAGATGCAAGGATAGTTATTTCAAAATAACAGCTGTTATTTCAACATAACTATGCTGTGCAGACAGACATACCTTTAGAATCATACCGCTAGAAGCATCTGTCAGACATTTTTGTTGGAAGAGATTTTCTGACAAAACGTCAGTTGACGGGAGTGCAGCCATACTCTAAAGCAGATCAAAAGAGCAGTCCACTCTGTCAACAGAGCATCCAGACTGCACCGCTGCTCTCTCGACAAACCTGTCAACTGGAAGCACAGCAGACAGGGCTGCCCAGTGTCAACAGAAGGCCTCCCAGACTGCCCACACAGCTTTTTTGTCAACAGAATCTGGCGGCAAAGATGGTCTCTCTCATCTGAAAGAGACAGAAGTTTGCTGGCTGAAGTGCCAAGTTCTGTTGACAGACTGCTGACAAAAATGCATTTTGTGTGTGGACTCCTTTAAAAGAAACTCGCTAGTGTAGCCAGATCCTTAATGGTTAAGGCTCTGTCTTCATACAGTGCCCATTGATTCTAATGACCTTGACTTTGGAAGTGACTTTGACCACTTTCATCATAAACTCAGGAGCTACATTATAGTGCTGTACTGCTTTGACGATACCAGTGTAGTTAAGCAGTATGACTTCTCTCTACTGACGCGGTTATGTCAGGGTAAAGGTGGTTTATCCCAGTATAGCAATTCCCATATGGAAAAGGAAAAGGAAATCAGCAGTGCTGGTATAAGGGACCTGTATACAGATATAATTATGTCCATATTAAGGCTTTTATCAGGATAACTATTTTGAAAATATGAAAATAATTACATTGGTTAAATGATGTACACATCTGACCTTAAAGGCCCAATTAGGCATGTGATGAATTTTAAGTACAGGAGTAATCCCAGACAGCCTGAACAAGTATAAATGCATTCACCATTCTCTGGTCCCAGCCACTCCCCTTTACATTATCCTTAACCCCAACTCCTCCACCTGCCTTAAAGATGGCCCGAAACTGGAACTCAGGAGGTCCCTAGAATCTATCATTACACGTTGTTTGCAACTTCCTAGGGACAGATGAACTCTGCAGCACCAGCTCACAAGACATGAAGGGTCTGAAGTGCTTGTGCTAAGGCCACCGGTTTATAGTGCTGAGATTTAGCTCTTACAAGACAAGAAATGTAGCCCAATATCACAGCACCCACTATAACTGCACATCTGTGCAAAAGACCAAGGGAGAGAAAGGATGAGGCTCCCGGGATAGCCAGAGCATGAGGCAAACATGCTCAGTGACTTTCTACATCAGAACAAAAAAACACATCCAAAAAAACCGCACAGAGACAAAAGTATTAACGTCATGCAAAGGAACAGAATTTGCACAGTCATAGGAAAAAACAGCTTTGAATTCTCCAGGATTTTGCCTTTAAAATCTCAACTGTAACAGTGAATAGTTTTAGCAAGTGTTGCCAACAGCAAATTCAGACCTATAATCCTGTTTATTGGTGCACACGTGGTCAAGGGACAAAAAACTCTGACCGTGTCCACTCCAAACACTTACACTCCTGCAGAATAAATTACTGCAATGAGCTTCTCAACAATGAGGTACAAGCCATATTTCTTAAAAGCCACAGCTCTGGAAGTCATGCTTCAAAAAAAAAAAAAGAAAAAGAGTCTTCCTGTTCATTAGAGGCCCACAAAAAATAATTTTAAAAAATCATGACTTCAGCAGCCTCAAAATATGATTTCTGAATAGCTCAGGCCCAGAACTTGTTGCAGAAAGAAAAGCAATGAATAAATTCAAGCACACCAATCACTCCACTTCCACACTGGCTAATGTGAGATGAGGAAACATTCACAGAACAAATCATTTGTTACAAATTTTACTTTGGCCTCTCCTCAGCACAGAGCATTCATCCGAGAATACAACCGGGACAGGAAGCCCATGGAAGGCAGAGAGCCAGCACAGCAACCCCCTCCCCAACCGCCGCCCCACAGAGCTCCTGGCAGGTCAGGAACAGGAAGGGAAAGCTGCTGAAACGTGCTAACCAAGGGGACTGTTGCAAGGTGGTGTAAATTGGAGCAGCTCCCAGGCTGTCCTAAACTGGTTATGGCAAGGAATTTGGGAGCTCTAACTGGTTGTTAGCTCTCCTTTTCTTCTTCCCTTTCCTGAACTACCATTGATCAGAGGTCTCCTTGGCTCAGGCAGAGGCTCGCAATCGCCTTACCATTCCTTCTTTTCATGGGTCTCCCACCATCTAACAGGAAAGGGACAAAACCAGAACCACTCTCTCCTCCCTCACCTGCAATACAGCACACAGCCAGCAGGGGAGCTACTGAGCAGCAGCTCAGAGTGCTCCAAAGAGCTGCCCTTAGGGCAGTGGTTCCCCACCCTTCCAGCAACACTGCACACTTCCATGAGACAAGGATCAAACTCATTAATGTTTCAAATCCACCACAGAACACACGGTCTTCGACAGCCATCGGTGCAGGGCCGTCAATTTTACCCCCACGGTGGTTCCGCAAAGAGCGGCGGTGAGGGAAACTGACGAAAATTCATGGCAGGTGGGGACAGTTCTCCCATGACACCAGTGTGTCGCAGCACACTGGTGGAAAACCACTGCCTTAGGGCTACAAGAGAAGCAGCAGGAAGCCGCTGGGAAAACAGCACCCCCCATCTCCACCCCATCGCTACAGGATTGATACTAAAACCCTGCAGTTAAAAACCAAACAGCTCAGAGTACAAGTTGGCAGTTCTTACAATCACGTGCTTTTATCCTTGGCAGCCCCAAATGTATCGAACTTGGGGCCACAGGAGGGGCACCCCAGCTCTAGGGATGAACTGTGGATTCTATCTAAGTCAATGGAGACCAAGAGTAATTCAAGGGTCACCACATGTGTGGTTGTCATCCATGCATATTTGCCACAGCCCTCCCATCCTCTCTAAAGAAATGTCCTCCCTCTTCCCCAGGCACCCCCAGGCCCCCACCCCGCTCTAACTGAATGCCCTCCCTCTTCCCCAGTGCCAGGTACCCTCAGCCCCTCCCCACAAGTGAATTTCAGGGACTTACCAGATCCGCTACCGCTGGAAACAAGCTGGGGCACTCCAGGCCACTAGAGCTGCACTGGGGCCTTGCAGGGGCCACCAGTGCCGCAAAGGAGCCACATCAGGGCCACAGGAGCTGCTGCCGCCGTCACCACCCCACGCAGCAGTGGGGCACATGCACGGAGCAAGCAGAGGGCACGCTATGTGTGAGGCTCTGGGGAGCTGCATTTCAAGGTGGCAAGAGCCACACGCAACTCCAGAGCCTGGGAATCACCATACCACAGTGTCCTGTTTGCCACACGTGGCGAGTGGAGAACGTATTGGACACCGCAGATTTAAGTTGTCCTTCCTTGATACATGGGCCAGCTACTCCTCCTGTAGTTGGGTCTACTCTTTTCGCAACATAACACAGCTTCGTGCAAGCTGAGCGTCCTCACGTCAACTTGTGCACCCTGTCTCATTAAGATGTCTCCTTTTTGTAGTTAGCCACAGCAAATGCCAATGGTCTCCTTGCAAATCCAACACACAGATAGGGACAGATGTGCATGAATGCTCATGCACTGAATGGGATCTTGCTTTAAATAGCAATGGCAGTTTCTGAGTTAATATATGATTTAACTTCTAGGCACAATAAAAAAAAATTACCTATTGCCTATATAGGAATACAGTCATTAAAAAGCCAACACATTGTACAATTTGCAGTAAATGTCACAAGATTTCTCTGCTTCCCACATGTGGTTTGTGGGTTCTCTTCATTGCTAACCTTTTTTGCTTGGACTTACCTCCCTTGAGACTTCCATCGTGTTACATTTCTAAGTATGAAATTCCGCTCCTTGCACTGACATCAACTGAGTGCAAAGAGCAAGTATCAAAATGGGTTATTTCCTACAGCCAGACTACACCTCAGGAGGGAGGAAGGCAAGTGGGTGGAAAGAGCATCGTAGATTACCGTAAACATGGGGCAGGAAGGGGGGAAGCTTTATACCACAGAGCCAATTGTTTCTCTTGGAAGGTTAGCAAACAGAACAGGTGTCAAAGGGAGGTTGCCAAAGATGTTTTAAGAACAGGTTGAACGAATACTTGTCCGGGATAGTATAGGCTGACTTGGTCCATTCTGTCCTGAGATGTGGCAAGACAAGATAACCAGTTTGGGTCCCTTCCAGCACCACATTTCTATACCCATATTTACTTTTTGCATTCAAGATATGGAGAATGACTCGCAACACTCTCCTGGGATTTGTAAGACTTTCAGAGGACCAGAATAAGCATTAGTGATCCGTGAAGCCAGTGGGACTGCCCACAGGTGCAAGAATCTATTCTGGCTGATCTTTCCCTTCCCATCCCCACCCACAAGATTGTTGCCTAAGACACGGGAGAGTGTCGCTGACTATTGCCACTGTTTGTTGTTAACACCAGGAAATTTAAAGCTTTACAGTTTACTCAACCAGCACACATGAAAACTAAGTTAATTACTACATATACCATGCACAGGTCTATATTCAGAACACATCTTGCATAACATTAGAAGACCATTACCGCATTATTTCCTCTTTAGCTTTCTTTTTGTCAAATGGTTAAAATACACTCAGTTGTTACACAGAAAACTGAGATCTACCATCTGACCCTCGGTAGCTGTTCCCATTTTTGTGCAATGAAGAGAGGCGGCATCCCTATGGCTCCTGAACTCTCCATAAAACACTGAAGACTTCAGAAAAGATAGAGGGAAATACGCCGAGTAGATCTTGAACAGTAAATTCAGTTATAACCTCTGCATTCACAGCCTAATACAACTGATCGCTCGTGCAACACCAGCGCAGAAGAACGGAAAATTCAGACTGATAACCACACAGCAAGGTCATGGCTGCTGAAGAAAGTTTCAGTGTTACCTTTAAAGAGGCTGTAATAAAAAAGCCATCAACTTTCCCAAGAGTCAAGCAGCACAGATTGAAAATCAAGGTCTAGAGAATGATTAAACTAAGTGACTTAAATTACACATTCTATTTGCTGAAAATGAAACTATTTAAAAATGCTGTCCATGATCCATTCCTTCTGACACTGATTACACCTTTCTAAATGATTAACAGAGCATTTAAGTACTCAAATACAAAACTAAAGGTGTGTAAATCAGAGATAATTAGAAAACTGAACTTATAAATATAGTAAAAATCCACCTATATTCAGTAGTTATTTCTGAAAACATTTGCAAAGGAGCCGGAGGATGGTGCCTTACCTGAAAATGTGTTTGCTTTGTTTCAGATGCACCAATCTACCCACTAAATGAGAAACAACATAGCAAAGTTGGATCAGTTTTTCAACGGATCTTGACTCAGGCTTTTGGTGAGTTGTTAAATGGCTTGAGACAGTCTAGAACAGTGGTTCCCAAACTTTTCAGCATCACGCCTCCCTTTTGATTTTTGAGAAACCCTCACACCCCCCACCTCTTCTTTCCCATCATCCAACCACCCTTTAACAAAAACTTCAATTCATAATTTAAAATAGACACAAAAACATAATATAAAAATGTTATTTAAAATTGAAAACAAGCACAAAAATAGTTTTTCTTTGCCCCTTGTGGGTGCCTGGGGCAGCCCCAGCTAGCCAGCTGAGACCCATGCCAGCCACCAGAGCTGCCCACGCCAGCGCCCTCCTGAGACCTGCACTGCCAGAGCTGCCTGCCCAAGCCCCACACCGCCGGGACCACCCACCTGCCCTCCCACCAGCCGCGCAAGCCTCGCGCTGCTGGGACGAGCCACCCACCCATCAGCCTCCCACCCCAGCTGCGGACCAGCCACGCACGCTGCCCTCCCAAGCCTCATGCTACCAGATCCAGTCGCCCACCCGCCATCCCGAGCCCCACACTGGCAAGGCCAGCCGCCTGCCCACCCACCATCCCGAGCCCCACACTGGCAGGGCCAACTACCCGCCCGCCTGCCCACCAGCCCAAGCCACCCAAGCCCCACACTGCCAAGAAACACTCATAGCTGTGAGCAGCACTAACACCCGGCCCTGCTCGGGAGTGCAACAGTCATGTTATGGCCCCCTCCTCTGCCAGCGTAGAGAGGGGACAGCAAAGAAGGCTAAGGAGGAGACTCTCCAGCTTCCTCTGTTTCCCCACCTGTACAAGGAGCGTAAGGCCGCGCCGCCTAAGAGCAGCCGGAGAGCAGGTATTCTCCGTGCGGCTCTCTGGAGATCTCAAGCACCATATGAAAGTCACGATTACATTTGGTCCTGTGCCTCAGCCTGAACCAAGGAGACTGGCTCACCTCCACCAAACGCAACATGCACTTGTGGGGCTGAAACTGAGCCAGTATAGACAGCAGCAACATGCAGTCCTCCCTGGGAAACTTCAAAAAGCTCTAAGAAGTCTAGTTCATCCTCCCCTGAAATCTGGCAGTCACATAATAAAATATTGATTATCTCACGTCCTTACAGAGAATAAGTAAGAGCAGAGATCTCGAGATGGGAATCTCCAGAGTAGATTTCCATTGGGATGAAGAAGCTCAACAAAAGTAAGGAGAGAACAAAACAACCCTCCCGCTACATAGCCAAACTCATCCGGGCATGGGGAGTCAAAAACGTTTACTTAGCATCCGCTGTGTGCATGCCGGGAAAAATTTGGCTGAGAGCCTGAGGGAAGGAGACAAAGAGAGGTGAGGCACAAAATGGAAATCTGCCAAAATTATTATTCATAACAACAAGATTGAAATAAAATATTTTCATAACTATAAATAACTAACTACCACCACGACTCCAGAGCAACAGGAAGAGGAAAACACCAAGGGGGTAAAACAGGTTCTGATGCATCACAGCTGTTGCTCACATTATATCCTGAACATGTGCCGTGCAAACAAGATTTTTAAAAATTTGAGGCAGCAGCAGTTTATTGCAATCTGCATCTATCCCTGAGGTTCTGGTGTCCAACTGGGGGTGGAATTTTTGTCTAAAAGCCACATGGCAACCTAATATAATACCACTGGCTTTGACCAGATATCAGCTTTAGAGCCTCAGCTTCTGTGGATGTTGGATATCCTTAGCTCATTTTTGCAACTACTACTATCTAGAACCCTGCAAATTTGCAGATATGTACTTTATAGCTGCAGGTATCCAGATCCACAGATGTGGGTGCAGATATCTGCAGCTCATTTTTTTGTGGCTATGGATATAGCTACATTTTTTTTTTTACCTGCACAGGGTCCTCCACCTATTCACTGCTAAGAACTTATGTACATGTAATGCTACCTCTTTGAGCCAGTTTAGCAGCTTTCAGCAGGAGCAGAAACAAAATCAATTCCCTTGTTCTTTATAGCAATGCTCTTATAGCACGGGATTTCTCAGGAGCCCGGCAAACACAACCAGTAATGCCACCTCTGAAGTACAGCTGATTTAACAGCTCAGAATGTAGCTCCTTTCAAAGTCCAGCACTCGGAGAGGTTCCGCAGTTATCTGAATTCCTCAAATATATTATTTCTCCACTAGGGGGCACACAGACAATTTCTCCTGAGTGAAAATCCAAGTGTTAGGATGACTAACACTACAATTTTACTGAGAGGAAAACTCTGAGTTGCTCACCTTGATTATCTTTTTCTGATTTGTCCTCCTTGCTTACTGTTTTTTGGTTCTCTGTGCCTTAAATATTGAGTATGTTCTGGTCTGGCTATGGTCTGAAGAAGTGGGTCTGTCCCACGAAAGCTCACCTAATGAACTATTTTGCTGGTCTTTAAAGTGCTACTTGACTGCTTTTTGTTTTTACAATTTTACTGAAACCCATTAAATAAGGTTATAGAAACAAAAGCAAAATACACCTACTCCAACTCTTCTGGTGCTCTGATGCTATCCCATGCCTTCAACCCATGTGCATTCATAGATTTTAATGCCTTTGTTCATCTAGTCTGTGCTACTACTATACACACAGGCCAAAAGTGTATTTCTTGCATCAAGCATATAACCAACAAGGGTGCAAACACAGCTTTTAGAAAGACACCCAAAGCAACAGAGAATCCATCCTATCCCTTCACTGCGTGTTCCAACTGTTAATCACTCCCAGTGCAAAACTGCACCCTGGTTTGATCTAGCTTCAGTTAGACGCTTCACGCTTTTGTCTGCCACCATAAAGGACCCCTACACTCTCAGAAAACTTCTTCCCAGGGTAGGGTCTGCAACCTGCGGCTCTTTAAGGACTTCTTTGCGGTTCCTGATACTATTATTGCAAAGCAAAAACAAAACAAAACAAAACAAAACCAAACCAAAAAACCTCCTGATTATTTTCGATAAGCAGTGGACGCCTAAAAGCCCAAAAATAAACAACTCCTATCTAAATAGCAAATGATAAGTGATCTCAAAAGTTTGGAGTGAATGTCAGGAAAACAGTGGTATAACACACATTCAAACTGTAAGGAAATAGAATATGTAAAAAAAGTTTGTGAATGTCCTGCAGTGATTATGTATCGCATTACAAATCATTGTGTGCGCTGTTCTTAAAAGAGAGGTACAAAAGGTTGCTATTTATTAAGGACTGTCTCGTATTCACATGCATTGTAACTCTTGAATTACTGAGTTTTCAACCAAATTGGAAAAAATGGCTTTTCTTTCTCTTTTGGCCGCCGATCCCAGCGCGAGAAGATAGTTTTAGATAGCGACCAAGTAACTGCTTGACCTTTTGCCTTGGTAAACAGATTGCTCTTAAGTCTCCTTTTCTAAGGCAGCTTTTTCAGACTTCCAATCACTCTTGTATTTCTTTATTTAATCTTTCGTATCAATCTAAGACTAATTAAGACTAGGTCATGTGACTATCCGCTTGTTTGCTGAGAAACTGGTTTTGGTCAGAAAAAGTTATGGACTCACCATGAAAGTAGTAATGCAGTTGCACAAACCCACCCTGGCCAAGTACCTTGTATCTGATCCTAAAAGGCAGTAATTTTGCGAAGCATGCAACTTCATGACATTTTGTTTAAGAAAAAAAA
Organism: Carettochelys insculpta; assembly: GCF_033958435.1. Taxonomy (NCBI): domain Eukaryota; kingdom Metazoa; phylum Chordata; order Testudines; family Carettochelyidae; genus Carettochelys; species Carettochelys insculpta. Next base: position 43,596,481 of record NC_134147.1, on the reverse strand, counting down.
ATCAGCTGGGAGTCTGGCCCTTTTAAAATACTTAAGTGTTAAATATTACAGTTTTGCTCAAGTAGCAGAGCAGTAGCTGTGTCAGTCTGTATCCGCAAAAACGACGAGTCCTGTGACACCTTATAGACTAACAGATGCATCTGACAAAGTGGACCCATGCCCATGCCCATGCAAGCTTATGCTCCAATATATCTGTTAGTCTATAAGGTGCCACAGGACTTTCAGCTTTGCCCAAGTTACCCATGCAAGGTGCACGTTAAATTAAACATACACAAACCCACACGGCACTATCCTGAAACCTGCAAAATTCAACCCCAACCTGCAAGCACAGCTTTGTTTGGACCCCGAACCCTGAGTTGGCAGTCCCTTACACAACATTTACACACCATTAGACTTGGCTTTAATACAGCCAGCATTTTTGCCAGAGGCAGAAGACAGACAATGAAATAGGTCTGGTCAGGTGTTTCCTCCCATTAGCAAGTGTTTACTTCTCTACGTTAACACAGCTACATTGTTATGAACCAGATCTTTAGGCTACTGTATGGAGTTCTATGGTAGAATGTAACTAAAGAACCCCCGGATTGCTGTGTGTTAGCTCCAGCATTGAGTGCATTTTAATATTTTTTATATTTTTACTGTGGGGCTGCTGTTTCATCACTGGTTAAGAGACTTTTTTCCAACTCTAAAGTACAGGAAACGATGCACAACCCAGTAGAAGACAACAAGGGGAGAGTACATTGGAGGCTGCCTGTGGAGTGGGCGGGACAAGTCATGGAGAGGATGCATCTCTGCAGACCACACTAACACTATAGCTACGCAGAATGACATTAATGTGAACTGGGGGCCTTTTAATGGACACCCACAGTATCCATATGGAGGAGTTATGCCACGGCACTTTGGTGTGCACCCGAACGGCAGGGTGATGCAGAAAATACACTGATTGCACATGGATCCTCACAATGACCTTGTTACTAGAGAGACTGACATTACGGAGCCAGCACAAACCAAATCAATGCATCAGAAGCAAGTGTCACATAAACAAGGGGAAAGCAAAGCTCGTGAGCAGGCTGCAAGAGTGGCCCTCCTTCATCTGAGTGGGACACAAAACTGTCATAACCAAGATGGTCTCCTGGGACGGGGAGTTTTGCTGCCTGTGCACACTCATCTCTTGCTACACAAGAGCAATCGGTTCCCAACTTTCTGCCTAGAGGCGAAAACTCGGAAGAGGGACACTAAATTCCCATTAAAATGCAAGTAAAAGTCTCCGATTGGTTCCCAGTGCTCCTAACTCGGGGAGGGAGGGGCAGGATGTGGCACTGCTTTGGAAAGGTAAGTGAACCTATCCTTTAAATCCGCTTCGGTACCCAATGACTGGAAGACGGCCAATATAACGCCAATATTTAAAAAAGGCTCCAGAGGAGACCCTGGCAATTATAGACCAATAAGTCTAACATCAGTACCAGGCAAATTAGTAGAAACAATAGTAAAGAATAAAATTGCAAGGCATGTAGAAGAGCACGAATTGTTGGGCAAAAGTCAGCATGGTTTCTGCAGAGGGAAGTCGTGTCTAACTAATCTATTAGAATTCTTTGAAGGGGTTAATAAACATGCGGACAAGGGGCACCCAGTGGACATAAGATACCTAGATTTCCAGAAAGCCTTTGACACGGTCCCACACCAAAGGCTTTTATGTAAATTAGGTGGTCATGGGATAGGAGGAAAGATCCTTTCATGGATCGGGAATTGGTTAAAAGACAGAAAACAAAGGGTTGGAATAAATGGTGAATTTTCACAATGGAGGGGGGTAACTAGTGGTGTTCCCCAGGGGTCAGTCCTGGGACCGATCCTGTTCAACTTGTTCATCAATGATCTAGAAAATGAGGTAAGCAGTGAGGTGGCAAAGTTTGCAGATGACACCAAGTTGTTCAGGACAGTCAAAACCAAAAGGGATTGTGAAGAACTACAAAAAGATCTCAGCAAACTGAGTGATTGGGCAGCAAAATGGCAAATGAAATTTAATGTGGATAAGTGTAAGGTAATGCACATTGGAAAAAATAACCCAAATTACACCTACAACATGATGGGGTCAAATTTAGCTACGACAGATCACGAAAGGGATCTTGGAGTTATAGTGGATAGTTCTCTGAAGACATCCACGCAGTGTGCAGCGGCAGTTAGTAAAGCAAATAGGATGTTAGGAATTATTAAAAAAGGGATCGATAATAAGACAAAAGATATCATACTTCCCCTATATAAAACCATGGTACGCCCACATCTTGAGTACTGTGTGCAGATGTGGTCTCCTCACCTCAAAAAAGATATATTGGCATTAGAAAAGGTTCAGAAAAGGGCGACTAAGATGATTAGGGGCTTGGAACGGGTCCCATATGGGGAGAGGCTAGAGAGACTGGGACTTTTTAGTCTGGAAAAGAGGCGATTGAGGGGCGATATGATAGAGGTATATAAAATCATGAATGGTGTGGAGAAAGTGAATATAGAAAAATTATTTACCTTTTCCCATAATACAAGAACTAGGGGACACCAAATGAAATTGATGGGTAGTAGGTTCAAAACTAATAAAAGGAAATTTTTCTTCACACAGCGCACAGTCAACCTGTGGAACTCCTTGCTGGAGGAGGCTGTGAAGGCCAGGACTCTATTCGGGTTTAAAAAAGAGCTCGATAAATTTTTGCAGGTTAGGTCCATAAATGGCTATTAGCCAGGGGTAAAGTATGGTGCCCTAGCCTTCAGTACAAGGGCAGGAGATGGATGGCAGGAGATAACTCACTTGATCATTGTCTTCCGTTCTCCTTCTCTGGGGCACCTGGCATTGGCCACTGTCGGCAGACGGGATACTGGGCTGGATGGACCTTTGGTCTGACCCAGTATGGCCATTCTTATGTTCTTAACGTTGGGTGGTGCAGGATTAAAGGCTGGGGGCAGTTTGGGGGAGGGAGGGTTAAAACCTGGTGGCAGCTCCGGTGGAGGAGGTGGTGGCTTGTTCCTCCAGGCTGCAGCAGCGGTACCTGGGGAGGGTGGTACAGCGGGCTGGGGGGTTTCGGACAGGACAGGATGGGTGTTGGGAGCAGCCAGGGCAGGTTGCTGTGGGCTGGGAGAGTGTTGGGACCGTACCGGGTGGGGCGGGGGGAGCTGCGCAGGGGAGTATTGGGAGTGGGCTGTGCAGGGCTGTGGATTTCCCCATCCCCCCCAGCCAGGGACCCCGCAGCTGACTCAGCTCCAGCTGCGGGTCTTCCTGCCCCCGGCCAGAGACTCCACAGCTGGAGCTGAGCCAGCCGTGGGGCTGTGGGTCTCCCCACCCCCCGGCCAGGGACCCTGTGGCTGGCTCATACAAGTGGGGGAAGTTCACTTGCATAGTGAACAATGTTATGTATGTGTGTCCCTCGTTTTAGCCACTACTCGTAAGTAAAGTACTCGTTAAACGAGGGATGAGTGTACCTAGAATTTGCAGAATGTACTGACTGAACCCTAGCAAAGGGAGCACGCAGCTTTCACAGTCAATATTGTTTGCAGTTGAACCTCCCTTCATGTGCCCCAGCTATAGCTGCATGTCACTTTTGTAATACCAGTAGGAAAAAACTATGTGGATGGAAACCAGCAGAATCTGGCAACCCTGTGTGTGGGTAGCAGCAAACAAAATATCTCAGGGAAGTCTGGGGTGTCACACGTTGAACCCCAATGGGCCACATGTGGTCCTCAGCCCACAGGTTGCTCTGAGTTAGAGCCACATGTGTGTGGCTTGGCTAAGCTGTGATTAAGGCACCTGAAAGACAACAGCAGCAAACAGGGAGAAGATCTATTTGGATAGGGTTGTGTAAGAGGGAAAAGAGATGCCATCATCTTTCATAATATACCCTCATTGGCTCGGGACAGAGGCAGTAGAGGGAACTGCTGAGCAAATGGGTGTCCATCATCTCCGATTTCTCTATATAGCTTACGTTATGGAAGCCAAGGTGTTCAGAACAGACTCCTTTGTCCATATTTCAGCATCCAAATAAGTAGCTTGGCTTTCGAAAGTGCTGAGCATCCAGGAGCTCCCACTAAACTAACGGGGATTCTGTGCCATTCGGAACGACTGAAAAATTAAGTCCTAATTCAGTTTCTAAACATGGATTCAGGAACTAAACTTGTAGGCATGCATTGGTGAAAGTCTTAGCCATCTCCCTCAGTCCTGTGACAGTTTCCATACCCTAGAGACTTGAGTTTTGTTTGAACTGTCCCAATGGGTCATATTGTAGAATTTCACGGGGAAAATAAAAGACTGTAGAATTTAAACATGATAAATATTGGCGTTGTCTACTCCTGAAAGGCCAGTCCCACACACTCCCATTCCTCTCTGCTTCACCTCTTCCAAAATAAATAGGACAGAGCCTTTTTACCTGCACAGTCTGCTCTTTAGGGAGTTTCCGATAGCCTTCCGGACTTTGAATTTGTTTTCATTGATTTCTTTCTTGATGTAGAACAAAGCAAATGGAATCCAGCCCTTTGTTCTCCCTAGTTTCTTCCAAGAAGTGCTGAAGATTAGATCTAATGAGTGTGAATTCCAAATAATTCCCATTCTTCTCCCTCTTTATGAAACTCATCAGGATCTACAAATTGTCCTCTGTAGTGTTGCCTGATCACAAATACACAGCAAAATCTTAAGTGTCAGTTACACAGAGACAAAGAACAAGGGAATGCAATGTATCCAAAATCAGCAAATTAATTATTATAAGACCCCTCTAAATAAGCTATACTAACCACAGTCACTCATGGGAACTGACCTAAAATGAGTTCTCCTCCTAGATAGTAACTCCCTCCAAGGACAGTGGTGCTTCCCAGTTACAAGGAGGAGGACTTGAAAATGAATAATATGCCAGACATTGGTTCAAGAATGTTAAATGTTTCCTGATGCTTTGTTAGTTTCAGAGTCTTCCCTCCACAAAATTACCCACATGTCTACTGAAGTGATATGGAGCCCTCAATACAGTACTGTACTACCAAGACCTAGTCTACACCACAATGATTTGCCAGCAAATCCTACCAATGCAGTAGCTTATAGTGCTGTTCCAGACAAGAGAAGATACACCATCCAAAAAACACAGACAGACAACACAGCTCCCTGTGTGGAAGGGGCTTTAGTCCCTGAGCATGCAAGCCATGTGCATACACTTGCATAACCAGCGACAGCTGCCAGTAACCTGGGTGCCCATCCCAGAGGACAGGGCTGGGAGCATTACAGCCAAACCAGAGGAGCTGCTAGCAGAGGCTCCTGGGAGCAGCGGCCTCACATGCTGCTGTGGTCTCCAGTGGAGATACCAATTTAAATCCACAGATACAAATTCTGTAGCCATACAGGGCACTAGCTAGAACTGCAACCTCCAGGAGCAATTTTTAACTCCTAAGGCCAGGTCTACATGCTACGTGCTTGCTGCAGAATAAACACTTGCTACATACAGTGAGGTTTTTCAGTCACTGTAATAAATCCACTCCCAGAATATGTGCTCGCTAGGACAACAGAATCATTCGTCCACAGTGCCTACACCAGGGTTTATGTTGGCTTAACTGTTCAGCCCAGGGTGAGATAGCTAGGCTGAGCTAACTTTGGGGTTAGACCAGGGCTAAGAGATACTGGTTTATTACATATTGCCTTGGAGGGGTGGAAGACCATATGGTGAAGAAGAAAGGAAGTTTTGGCCCAAAAAAGTACTGTCTAAAACTCTGAAACCAAAATGAGTCTTTAAGAGCTCCATTGTCTCCATTTGGGAGGAGCTTGTAGGTCATTGTAAGGGGTTCATGTTGCTATCGCTTGAACTCCCACCAGCCTCACCAACGTTGGGTGCAAAAGGGGCTGAAGTTCCAGGCTCCTTCAAAATGCCTCCGAGCACTGTGCAGGGGTGGCAGGTCAGACTGCTCCAAACCCTGCCCCACCATTGTCCTTGGCCCCTGCCCCTTTATGGGCAGAGAGCCAGGGCCACCTCCCATCTTGCCCCCAGGCCAGTGGTGACGCTGTCCCCCACATTTCCATAATGCTGACATCACCCAAAGGTCGCACAAGGACAAAGAAGGTTTGGAAGAAAACAGTCCCAAGTCCCTGAATACCCCTGAAACATGATCTCCCTCTCAAATCCAAGATGAGTACCCTAACTCATCCTTCTTCTTAGACCGTCTCTTATCATGGGGTTTTCAACACTGCCAACTATGGCACCCTCTGCATCAGCTGGCGACTCTATATCTTTATCCTAATACGTTGGAAAATACACACAGCACAAAAATCAAATCCATCTTCTCTGTCTTCCGTAGACGCTAAGAAGGAAAACAGGACAATGATGATCATTGCCAAACAAGTGCTCCCGCAACAAGGTGAAACCGTGGAGGGAAAAACAACTAGCAACGGTAAAAAATAACCCTGCCACAATGGTCAGAATAACGAATCTCAGCCTTCTACTGCGCCAAATGAGGCCTTCAAAAACAGACTGTCAAAAACATCATGTTCAAAACTTTGCAGAGTAAAATTTATTATTTTAGCCAGCAGTGTGCAACAAAACATATTTGAGCTTTAATCAATTCCTGACAGGCTTATATAAACATTATAGGAATTTTGTCCACTGGTGTCTCTCTCCCCCCCAAGGCTGTAATAAATATGTCAATTGCAACCCCATTAGCTCTTTCTCTATCATCTTGCTGTCTCAAGTCACTGCATTTATAGTGGCAATACAAATCCCTTTAGGCCTCCACAAATACTTTAGACACAGAGTAATTAAAGTCTAGGCGCAATGTAATGTTTTAGTTCACCAAAGAGAAAAGTACTTTCCAGCTACACTTAACCCTGGTGAGTGGGGACCACATGGTATCACCACAGTGGAGTTCCTGGAGTTATGTTGGTGGATTTCCTAGTTCCTTAGGGTATGTCTACACGACCAAGTTTTGGCGACAAAACAGTGAGAACGTTTACATTTAATGTGACTTTTGTCAGGAGAATCACACACACTTTTGGCAACAAAAAACTTCCACACTTACAATAAACTTTTTTCTTTTCTCCTCTCTTTATTGTTGACAAAGACAGCATTCACTGCTGCTTGTTTTGTCGATAGATCTGCCTTCCACCAGTATCCCACAATGCCTGTCCTGACCGCTCCACTCAGAGTTTTGACCTCTGTTGCCCTCCAGGCCTGTGCACCTCCCCTTTCAAAGCCCTGGCAAGTATCTGACACCTGAGTGAGCCGCTCCTTTTAGGGAGCAAACAAAGAGCAAGTCATCGGACTGCTCCTCAGCCCAGCAGACTGCACGGGGAGAGGGACAGATTGCTGTGCTCCTTTGATATTCCTAAGCATGGAGAGCTCCCAGAGCTACTCATGATGGCACTCCCAGCAGCTGAGGCGGCTGTAGGAGAACGCCAAGGGAATCCCAAGAGGTGTGGGGATCAGCTCTGCCCTCCCACCGCACTGCCCTGGGGGATACATACCCACAGTGCATTGCTCATGCTTTTGGTGATGGTGCCCCCAATGTGGACTTGAACTGTCGACAGAGGGAACAAGCATGAACACCCTGCGGCGAGTTTTATTTTGTTGACTTTTGGGTGTGTTGTGGTAGCGTAGACATAGCCTTAGTCAAAGGGGATCCTTCAGACAAAAGCAACCACCATATTCTACATTTTCCAGTTTTGTGCACAAGTCATGAGTGTACACCAATACTGCCTGACATACCCGTGGCCATATCTCCAGGGGCAAGCACCCCGGGAAAACAGGGTGATGTCTGTGTGCTTTAGCATGTGCTCTTGTGAAGAGTTGGACTCCTATGCAGTTACAAAAGGAGCAACCAATCCCTTTAGCAGGTACACATGGAAGATTGACAATTTGAGGAAGAATTTCTGGGTCATCAGTAGCCCCTTCTGTGCTCTCCTCCTGGTCCCTTATGCCCCACCCACCCAACCCATTCCCCCTAGATTTCATCCAGGACACTGCAAGTTTTCCGTGACAACTAGACAGTTGCTCCTGCTTCAGGGATTCATGTCTCAGTGGAAAGAGCCTATATCTGAGTGGCTGGGGTACAAGCCAGACACATTCTATAGAAAACCATTTTTTTCAGGAGCCAACCCATGGTGTTGCCCAGTAAATTCTCCCCAAATCCTTGGACTTAATGGAGGATGAGAAGAAGGATTGTGACTGATGCTATCTCAACCAGAGCTTGAGCTGCAGAAGGGATCTTGCAATGGAAAGAGAGACAGCTAAGCAATGCTGAACCGACCCTTCCTTCTGAGGGTATCACATACAGGGTTTCAGTTTACGTCACACACTAATTGGGACGTGACCAATTACATAAATGAATCTCCTGTGGTGGCCACATTTACTGGTCACAGACTACAACAACTTTCACAAATTACATATTAACTTGAAGCTGCTTCAAGCACCTTATTGAATTCAGGGCTCACATCTGCTATGGGGTTGGGGAGGAGAGATCACCACTGCACCGATTGATCCATGGGCAGTTGGTTTAGCGAGGCTAGTAAAGACCCACGTTCCCTTTAATCTGAGCGCTTGGGCAGCCACCCTGGAGAGATTCAGGTGCTACTCAGCTAATTTCAGAGCACCAGCAGCCACCCCCAATGGGCAGCACGTGTTTCTATTGGTGGTCTACATCCACACCTGCCTTGGTGAACATAAAATTTATTCCACCCACGGATGGAAAATATTAGATGGAACCCTGCTGTAATCCCCAACCCCACCCCCCAGAGCTCAGCTGCAGCACACCCCATAGCTCAGACACCAGCACCGTCCTCCCCACAGAACCCAGCTGTGGGACAGAGCCTAGCTTAGGCACCAGCAACTTTGCTTCCCCCTCCACCCTGCCCCCAAACTTCTTTGCTGTCCCAGCAGGGGACATGGTGTGCTGCAGCACTGCCTTTCCTCACCCTTTGCCAGTGCTGGGTCTCCCAGACCGCCTCTCATCCTGGGAAAATGAGGATCAAAGAGCGTGTAGCCTGCAGCCCCACCAAGCTCCAGAGGAAGCCATAAATTCCGTGGGAGAAACTGGGAACTGAGCTAAATTCTGCATTCCCCTGTGGCGCAGAAGTCACAAAGGTGCAAAAATATAATAAAGTCAAAATTGGAATGACACATTTCTGTTTTATCAAAATGGAAAGTTTCTATTAACCTGAAACGATGTTTTCAGAAATGTAATTTCACAGAAAATTAACCAAAAAACTATGCGTCCCACTAAGGCCCTGCCTATAACTAACTAAAACGGATTTTAAAATTGCTCGAAATAAGCTGGCACAAGTCCGTAAACACAGCTGCACCTAAATTTAGCTCAATAAAGTAATTTACCAACAAAAGCTAAACCAAAAGTATGCCAGGGCTTAAGGTTTGGAGACACAGTTGTACAGCAATCTTTGGACTGATTTAGTTAAACTGCTGCGCTTTATTAATACAGAAAATCCCCAAGTACTACTGTATTAAAGGTTAGCAAAAAAAAAAAAAAAATCCACATCTGGTTTATGTTACAGCTGCCATCTTCGGCCAGCAAGGGGCCTGAAGTGCAGACCTAATGCATTAGTCTCTACAGCTTGAGCCAAAGAGCCGGATACACAGCAGAGCTGGAACAAACTTAGATCCTCTACAGACAGGGCACACAGAGGAAGAGTGACTGCTTGATGGATGCATTCCTGCCAAATGGTTTCCCAGTGAGAGTTCAGGAAAGCAAGAGTCAGGTGAAGTTCAAATAAGATCATTTTGAACCTTTGTTTTCATATTCTTCATGAAGCTAACCCCAAAGAAAGAGTCCAGCCCCTGTATCACATCACAAGTCACCTGAGCATTCTTAGCCACCTAGTAATAATGCAATTCCACAGCGGTCATGATTATGAAGGCTTGACCTGAGCTTTCCATCTTCAAAGACCATTGCAGGCTTTAAACTTCTACAGCAACAATAGGCTACAAATACACAAGCCAGGGCCGATAAGGATCACTACTCCTGTGCACTGATCCACACAGACAGCAAGGAAAAAAGCTGAAAAATTCATCTGACAGGCTGGGAAAAAAAAAAAGAAAAAAAAAAGCCAGGTGAAACATAACTCAAGCTGTCAAAAGAAAACACAAGCCACTCCCCACCACCCAAACAAAAACAGCTTGACTGTAAGTTTCTGTGCAGAAATAACTGGTTTGGTTTTTTTTTCCCCCTGGAGGATAAGCAGACAGCACATGGCTGTACTTTAAAAAGGTGTCAGGGAAGAATTAACTAAGCAAAGAACCTAAAGAAAGACAATGGCTCAGTTCCACCTCACTTTGCAAAGGGCTGTGAAAAAGTTTGTATGGGTCCTATTTACTTGCAAAGCATTTGCATCCCAAAGTTTGCTCACAGGAAGACAAAGCAGCAGAAATGTAGCATTTTAAAGACTAGCAAAATGATTTATTAGGTGATGAGCTTTCGTGGGACAGACCCACTGCAGCAGATCCTGGGTCGTGGGTCTGTCCCATGAAAGCTCATCACTGAATAAATCATTTTGCTAGTCTTTAAAGTGCTACATTTCTGCTGCTTTGCTTTTCTGGAGTGAAGACTAACACGGCTACATCTGTGTTACTATTTGCTCACAGAATTCACCTCTTCCTTCTGGGCCAGCTCCATGTAGGAAGCCATAAGCACATGCCCATTTCTTATAACAAACATGTAAAGTACTGAACTAAGGAAATCCCTTCCCATGCCAGCAGGGCATTATTTGGAAGGGGCAGATGACAAGACTACACTAGAACGTCAAAGAGCGAGAAGGCAGGGTCCAGCCGGGGAGAATGCCACTTCTCATCGGTCAAAAGAAATTTACAAAGACTTTTGGCATCTCTAAATGGGAGTGTTGATGGTTTAAGAGAGAATGCAATTCTTCCCAGCACTGTGACAGTCTCATAGCTCCCATCTCTGACAATACATGTATGCTGTGACGCAGTACAGCCAGAACAAGAGGACAGATGAATCTACAGTGCAACTGCTTAGCAAAGCTAATATGAAGATGGAGAGCAGAACGACAAACTGAACACCAGCAAGGCGGGAAGCAAAACAGGCTCTTCTGATCTTTGACTCTGCCAAGAAGTCTCCATATACTTAAGGCCAACACTGCAAAATATATGGTAAGGTACAGTCCCACCCAGATGGGGATATTGGCTGAATGAGCCCTGGCCTCCCTCGAGGCTAACACACACTCTAAAGTGGGACTCACTGTGCAGAGGCAGCCCTCTTACACCTGTATAGCCATCCCCTAAGAGTGGGCTAAGTTCTCATGGTATAAGTTACATATACATGACAGTGCCCCTATCCACACCAGGGCGTTGTACCAGTCAGCCTAACTACATTTACTGAGGGCAGTGGGGGTGGTAAGGAATCGCACCCTTAACTGGTATAATTAAACTGATACAAAATCTGTTTACAGAACAGACTTAAAACGGGGGCTGAATGTTGCCTGAGTCCCTTACAGGGAAGGGGATCTGCAGACATTCCCACAAAGCCAAGACCCGATCGAAGAAGAGAAAAATAAGCATAAGAGTGCAGAGATCTGGCCTCCAGGCTGCGCTTGCTTCAGCCACAAGAGACAGCACACAAAGCAAACCCAGCACTGACAATGGCTCCCTGCCATTCCAACCACTGCATCCTGTCACCACAGAAGATACTGGCTGTCTTGTCTATGATGAAGCGGGTCGCTGCAGAGACTGCAGTGGAAAGAGTCACTCTGAAGAGACAGGCTGCCTACTGACAGACTTATGGCAAAGTGGTATGGCTAAGCCTTGCTGCTGTGTACCAGGCAGTACATTCTTTGTCAAGATCATAAAAGGTCAGACTAGCATGGAGAACACAGAAAATCCATTAACCTGGTAAGAGTCTGCTCAGGTCTTTCTGAAAGATAACAGCTACCCACAGGGTGTTTTGAATGGAGAGCAACAGCTTGTAATTAGCTTAGGTGGGACATCCTAAATTATCAGAGGCCTGAGGAAGCATCTCTTTGTGTGAGAGAAAGAGGATTTATTTATAGTTCTCTTTTGATAAACTCATTTCATGCAGTCATAAATGAATGACCAAAGCACTTGACAATTTTCTCATGACCAAAAGATGAATCTAATGACAGGCAAGCCAAACGAGGACAAAACCAGAATCTTCTGGCCCACACAGACTCGTAAGCAGAAGACATTTGCACATGTATGGCAAGGAACAATACTTCTATGGAAACAATAGCTAATTGCAACTTGCTCTTATGCTCTATTGTAATGGCCAGTCCTGTTCTGCGCTTTGCTTTTGAGATCAAGGGCATTACATATATATAATTTTATCAGGCCTCTGATAATTAGGATGTCCCACCTAAGCTAATTATATGTGCGTGTGTACGTACACACACACACATACACTGGGTACTTTAGATTCATGACAAGGTAACCACTGATTTTACAAGAGCTTCTGTTAATTTAAAAAAATAAATAAAATAATCAGACCTCTGTGGTCCCTCTAATTTTCTATGTCCATGTGCAGAAGGACTTTCATTATGTGCAGCAATACATAAATGATGTATCACAGACCAAAAGTCTTTCTGCACACCAGACAGTATATGGCAAAGATATACCAGTATATCAACACGACAGATTACTCCAATATAGCAGTAACAGGCATGGGAGAAACCTCTGAAATACTATGCCAGTTCCCAAACTTTGATAATCTACAATGGTATAAATACTTCTATACAGATACACTAATGCCCCCACACAAGGGATGTAAATCCCGTTTATTTAGTTAACCAATTAAATGTTAAGTTTAACCAGTTAATCAATTAAACAGGGAAAGTGGCCAGGGTTGGTGGCTGGGAGCAGGCTGGCAGTGGGGAGGGGAACCCGGGGGTCACTGACCTCCTGCTCCAGCAAAATCCCTGGCCCAAGACTGCTCAGGTCCCAAGGATGCCAAACCAGGGAGGGGCAACTTGTAGTTAAGAATGATCATCATCCTCCCTGTAACTAAACAGCCCTTTGAGCACAACGTTACTAGTGTACGCCAGGTCTTAGAGACCAATCGTGCAGCGCACCTTAACACTTACTCAGTTCTGTCCTGAGCCAAATCCACACATTTGCATGACTGTTGAAGTGCAAAAACAATCAAACTGAACTGTTTCTTCTACCTTTCTCACAGGCCTTGGTTATGGATATGCTGTACATGGCTTTGCAAGTACACCTCTACGTGACAAGGTAAGAGCAAGTGCAGGTGTTACTGAACACCAGATCTCTGAGCAGCTCTCCTTACAACAAACTAACGGATTAGTAACATATCAGCCCATTGAAGACTTAGGGCCTCGGGCCTCTTTTCTGGCACTCTTCCCCAGTACATGAAACTTTGCAAACCACCAAGAAAGCCTCTGTTGAATAATTGATGCAAAATACTCTGCTTGCCTTCTCTGCCCACCGAAGAAGAGCATGGCTTTTGGAAACATATTAAGCGCGTGAAACAACTGCCAGTCCAGAATCAGCTAGCATATTACCCACACTTCCACTGCTTACTGGGCTCTTAGAAGGCATTTAGGGGTAAATTACAGCAAAATAACTGCACAGAACACCGAGAGCCAGGACAAACTTTTTGGAACCTCAAGAACATTGGCCACACCCTTGATAATTGGGCATCCAGATAATTAAATCATGCTGGATTATGAATATTGCTGGACTAAAGAGGTTCAACCTGCACAATGCACCAAAATGGGTTGGAAGCAAAGTGAGTATGAACATTAATACATCAAAAACAGCATCAACATTCTTAGAAGTTGGAAAAGAAACCCTCTTACATTATGTAATCTGAATACTTTTTATATAAGGAACAATGAAAGTAACTGCTGTGCTTCAATGGCCAAAGGTAACACTGCCAATGTCTTTCCTTCAATAATGGCCATTGCTGAGAGAGAAGCGGCAGGAAGTAGCTCAACTCTTACTTCACCAATGACACAATGTACCTGATCAACTATGGCAAGAGGGAAAAGCCCTGCACATGCTGCTCCTGGGGGAATTCTGCACCAAAACATTAAACATTCTGTGCAGAGTGTTTTAAAATTCTTCAGTTTTTCATCAAAGTAACACCCTGTAATTACTCTGGTTTCAATTATTTCTGTCAGCCAGCATGTCTCACCCAAAGAAATTCACCCAGGCGTAGAGAATTAAAGAAACCCATGTGACAACCTACTTCCTCTTTCCCTCCCTGACCTCTAAGCCCAGCCTGGGACCAGTCACCCACAACCACTTCACCACCACACCACAAACGCAGCCCCAGGGCTTCCCTTACGGAGGTAAACGAATGAACACACACACACACACACCCCCCAGACCCAGCCCGCCCGCAGCCCACCCTTCTACCCCTCAGGGCGCAGGGGTCCAGCCAGGCAGAGAGACTGAAGCTTGGTCTTAGGCTTGTGTAAAGTTTCATTCTGTCCTCATGTTGTGCAGGGAACTTGCCCCCACCCCCAGTATTTTTTATGTGCTAGCTGGGCTCTGTTAGATCCAGTAGCCCCTAGAGGCAACCAGCAGCACGTTTCTGAGGTGGAAAAAAATTCTGCACAAAAAAAAAAAAAAAAGATTAATTTGTGCAAAATTCTGCATTGCGCAGCTGTGCAGAATTCACCCACGAGTAACATGTGCACATGTGTGTGTGTTTCTGCTCTGCTCCCCAAGTAGCCATCCATCCATTTATCCCCTGCAAAAAGCTGGACGCAGGATAGCAATCCGTGTAATTTATATTCTGGTGTACAGAAGGTATCACAATGGCTAGCATTCTGGCTATATTCCTATTAAACTAAATAAACATCACGCATGCTTCCTGGGATATATTATCTATTTTCCTTCTGCATAGGGTACACCATGACCTTTTCTTTCTTATTGACTTGACTTCTATAGCCTCAGTATCTTTTCTTAAGCTGAAAATATTTGTTCATTTTACACATCTTAGAGCACTGAGTATTTTCTCTCAACTGTCAAAATTGTGAGAAGGTAACTGGGGAGCAGTTGTCACACACATCATGTTTGATACTATAGGGTTTTGTTAACATAAACATAAATGGGGCCAACTTTACTTTCATTCCCCACTCACTACAAAATCAAACTAAATGAAAAGTCAGGATATATCAGAAACAGAAAAATGAGGGCACAAAGTTTTATATTTCTTTCAACCCATATTACTTATTTTATTTCATTTTTTAAAAAAGCATTAGATAGGAGACCCAATGTTGTCAATATAAATTTGTGTTTTTCCCTCAACAAAGGCAGCTAAGAACTGACTTTCTGTAATAAACACAGCAATCCTGCTTCTCAACAAGTCTTTTTAAAGTTCATATCTTTTTCTCTCCATTACACTGCGACAGAGTTTGTCAGGTTAATAAAGAATATTTTCCCAACAAGGTAATGTATAGGTCACAGAATGTGTTTGTATTGACAGTAGATGGTAAATATCATATTTTGTAAGTCCCCAGACCTATCTGAAGTGAACTCTTCCATCATAAATGTACTGTAAACACTTCTCAAAGTCTAAAATTCAGCTGCAGATCAAACAGTTTCAGTCAGGAAAACCCAATGGACATATGTTTTCAGGAATGCTGAGTGATTTGGGCTCCTGACGAAAGACACCTTTAGAGGGACCCAATTTTCAGCAAGTGCTGATCACCCTCTATTTGAAAACAGATTATTTTTAAAGACCATATCCTGTCCGGCCACCAAAAACAAGCCAGTCAATATCCACCAGCCCACTGTAAACCTGAGATTTAAGGCAATGATTTTACCAGCTCTTGAGGTTTCTCATCATGATTGTGTAGATGCAAATGCAAACACACAGAATGCAGCAATCTTCCTTCTCTTGGGCACCCATTCATGCCCGCTCTACTTCCTCCTTCAAGGTCATGGGTCTGAACCCTCACTAAACAAGAGCAGAAAGAACCAAAATCAGTTAGTCACAGTCTCAGATATTTATACCAGAACAAGGAAGCCCATGTCCAACCACAGAAGTCTCCCCATCTCATCCAGACCCCTGGGAAAAGGAAACATTGCCTGCCATCCACTTCGCCCTCAAGAAATTCAGACTTCCAGCACCATCTTTTACTCTTCCTCATTAATCAGTTTATGGCAATAAAATTCAGCCATATGCAATGTTAAAGATCTCTTAGCACCAGACCAAGCCTCTTTTAGGTCAGTTTTAATGTAAGGAGACTACAGCTACATTTACACAACAGTGGGGATTTGATGTTCTGACATTGATCCACCAATGGCAGATTTAGCAAGTCTATCGAAGACCCACTAAATCAACTGCATATTGCACTGCAGCAAGGGCAAGGCATGGAGAGCTCACAGGGGGTCATACACACCCCAGTTCCTCACACACACCCCTGCACACTGGCCATCAGCCTTGTACTGCTTCTGGTGAGTGAAGGGAGCCCCCTCACTGCTCGGGGGCAGGGGCAAGACTGCCCCCACACTAACCAGAAGCGGCGCAGTGGTTCCTCAAAAAGAGGTGGGCAGGAGTAGAGCAGCAGGATTGGGTGGCACATGGGCAGGGGAGAAGTCAGAGTAAGGGCAGGGGCATGTGGCTGCTGTTCCCCTGGAATGCCCCTAACCAGCAGCTACTGCTCTGCAATCAACCTCTGTACTGCCCCGACGAGAAGAGCAAGGGAAGTCGATGGGAGAGTTTCTCCCATTGACCCTCTGCGGTAACTCAACCTAAGGCACATCATATCAGAGAGGTAGCCGAGTTGGTTTGTATCTTTAAAAAAAAAAAAAAAAAGTCCTGTGCCACCTTACAGACTCACAGATATTTTGGAGCATAAGCTTTCGCGGGCACAGACCTGCTTCGTCAGATGCATGAGTGGGGAGGTTTCAGAGGAGGATTTAAAGAGGGAATCTCAGTCAAGGGGGGGCCAGAGCTGACAAGGTCTGTTCACTCAAGGTGGATGGGGCCTATTATCGGCAGTTAATGTGGAGTTGTGAGCATCAAGAGAGGAAAATCAAGTCAGTTCAGTCAGGGGGTGGGGGTTACATCAACTTCGGCTACATTACTCACATGGCTGGATTTGAGTACCTGAGGCAGACCTTCTGCAGTAGTGTAGAGGGCTCGACTTTCACAGCAAACCCCAGTTGTGTGTGCTTTCAGGTAGCATGGCTCCTCTACCCAGGAGAGCAAACAAAAGGTCTCACTCTCAGTTTAACCCCTAGGGGGTGAGGCTCGGAATTGGACAGTGAACAAGCTGCAGACAAGCTGCCATAGAGCCGCAAGTGAGGGGATTGCAGCACTTTGGCATATAGAGTACCTTGCTGGCACTTCTACTTCCAAACCTCCATTTGGCAGACAGCAGCAAAACACACAGCTGTCCCACTAGGAGGGATGGAAACTATACACCTTTATCTTCCTTGATGTGCAACAATCCCAGGGAACACATGCTGTTTGTTTCATCCAAGATTCATGATACCAGAAAAAAGGCTGTTTACCTGCCAGCCACCTTGTCCTTCCAACTTGTTTATTTCTGGTCTTTTCTCCATTTCTGTTTTGCTTCCTGCATTTAATGTATTCAAATATCCCCAGGTCCTATTTGTGATGGCATCTTTATTGAGAAACATGGTCCGCATGGTTATATGCTTTCCCAAGTTGCTCCCCCCACCGCCGCCTCCATCTTTGGAAAGAGGCTATGCCAAGAGGAAACAAAACAGTTATAGATAGTTGTATTGGGGAAAACAAACTGCTGAAACTAACCTGAAGGATGAGACAGAGAGAGAGAGAGAGAGAGAGATTACATTGGGTTTATATTGGCAAAAGCAAAGGGCAATGGGATCAGCAATGGACATGCCAAGAAAGAGCAGGACAGGGCTCACCAAATATTGGCTGGATTGGAGCAATTCAGCCCATTTTTCTTTGAAAGTTGAAATCACTCACAGCTGCTTAGACACAAATTAGCTCTGAAAATGGCTTGTTGTAGGCATACCAAGTTAAAGTGACCATTTAAAGTCACCACATGCAGCTTCAACCACAATTCTGTTTGACCTTTAAAAATGGCCTCTAGCAGCCAAATGATTTTTGCAGGACTTTTTGTGATTACAAAATTTTACAAATCTCCTCTTTGGGTAGCATCCCATCCTGGCCAACAACCTGTTGAAGTACTTTGGACAGGCAGCAACTCTGGAGTGATTGACAGGAGGTGCTCTTTCAAAACTGGAGAGGAAGGGAGAGCCAGAACAAATGGAAATAGCCAGAAAAGCTACTGAATTTCAAAATGATGAGTGCTACTGAGAAGGGCATACAAGCAAATTAAGAATTAATGCAATTGACACAAGAAGAGACAGCTGTGAGCTCCAAGATTTTCACTTTATGTTGAACACCTGAGGCATGTAGAGGAGATCACAGCTACATCTATACTCAGCAGGGACTAACCTTTCCTTACATAATAAAAGTTGTATAGGTTGAACCTCTCTCGTTTAGCCCCCTTGAGACCTGACTGGTGCTGGATGAGAAAATTTGCCAACCCAGAAGAGGTCAGTACTGTCTAGACGCATCACCAACACTTCCACTGGCTTACTGGACTCTTAGAAGACATTTAAGGGTAAATTAGACCTAAATAAGTGCACAGAACACTGGGAGTTAGGGACAGGTGGCTAGAAACAAACTTTACAGGACCAGGGGCTTGGGTTGATCTTGCTTTGGGCAGGGGTCTCTTCCTGAGGTCTCTTCCGTCCCTAAGATTCTATGGGAAACTTGGCCACATCCATGGTAAGTGGTCATCCAGCCACTAAAATCATACGGGATTACAGATGCTGTTGGATGAGAGAGTGCCGGATTAGAGATGTTCAACCTGTATCAGTTAAACTTTTTTTTTTTTTTTTAATTAAACTGATGCAACATGCAAGTGTAACTGCTCACAAGCAGTCTCAAACCTGGAACCTCTAGAGCTTAGTGCAGGCAGCTCCACAGCTTGAGCTAAAGGCCAGCTGGCTCTCACTCATGCTGCAGAATACACTTATTCTTTCTTTCTCTGTGAAGTGGTCTAGTTACTACCACATGGGAAACTTAGCTACACATAGGTGTGTGGGTTACACAAGCATATTTGGAAAGGGCACGTTCCCTAACACTTATCCAACTGTTTTTAAGCCTACAAATTGAACTTCACCTTCCCCTGCACTTGCCACATGGTTTTCTAGGTAGTCCTCTTTCTCTTCCACTTTTAAATAAAATCCCCCAACTGCACAGAACTCCAAGACAACCTAAGAGCAAACTTGTTCAGTTATTTAGTGCAGCCAAAAATGAAAGCCAAATGAAGCCACAATGCAGAAGTTCTCATTTGATGAGGCTACAAAAAACGATGATCTTGTCACGGATACCAACAGGGGAATGCCAGAAATGGCCTCTATATCACATCCCATTCTTACAACCCTTAAAAAAAATTCAGACAATCCCTGTAAATAATAGCATAACATGTAACCTGATTTTTTCCCCTCTTCTCTACTGGAGTTTAGCAAGGGAACTCAGACGGTCCCTGTGTTAATAAAAAGAACAAAATCTGACTGAACTTGCAAATGCAAAAAGCCACCCACCCTCAAAAAATGTGCAAGGGCCACACCCCCATGGTCGACATAGCCATACACCAAAACCTAGATCTGGGTCAGAAAAGTGTACTTGGATCTATTTCAAAAATAAAAAAAATTCCAGAAAGTGTCAATCTTTGAATGCTCTAAATATAATTAAAGAAACTTTTACACTCTCCTAAAATTACACATAAGAGCAACAGGAATAGGCTGCTTGTTTGCAACCACCATTCCCAGGCTCAGGCCATCAGTTACAGCAGAGGGCTAACACATGCAGACATGTTGATTAGTAACAGAGAGAAAGCAGTTGCTGGTCTATATACTATCAAAACAAAAAAGCAGTAAAGTAGCACTTTAAAGACTAACAAAATAATTTATTAGGTGAGCTTTCACGGGACAGACCCACTTCTTACTTTACTGCTGTTTTGTTTTGATATGCAGACATGTTTACAAGCCCAGCTAGTGAGAAGGTTATAAGTGAAGTGCCAGTTGGTCTGCAGCCTTGAGATTTATGAGCATGATAACACACCTTCCTGTCTCTAGAGACCACCCCTCTTTTACACGTCATTTTAACCTTGGACATTAGTGTTAATTTGGAATCTATGACTCATAATTCCTGTTTTCTAGCACATTCAAACCAATACTGCAAGGAAACTCTGGGACACCCCCCGCTCCGCTCCTCCCCATTGGCCTAGCTTTTATATGAGAACAGGATGGGCAGGAAGAAGTGAAAAAATAAACAAAACTGAAGCAAACTATTCTGTTAACCTTTGTATGATTACTTCAGAATGATCCATTTCAGGATATCCATGTTTCACAGGTTACAGGACACACACTGCCCCACAACGGTGGGGAAGTCAAGTGTTCAACTAACCATTACTGATCTTTACTGATTCAGAACAAAGGTTTAAACACAGGACAGAAACAGACCATGGCTGCTGTGAACACTTGATTTACACCCTCTCCTAACCACTTCCATTACTACAAAGCCCTCCTGTGGCCCAGTGACCATTTTGGCTACATAGCTGCATTTCTGCACATGGATGTGTCAAATCTGCACTGAGCGGCACAGGCTGATTTAACAAATATTGGGTAGAGAAGCTTTGTGCGCGATAAAAGGCAGTTGGCAGCCCTACTGGTGCTTTCCCTGCTTATCAAAGCTATCTCCAGTAGAAGAAAAAAGTGTTCCCATGTAAGTTTCAGATTCTAATGCAGTCTTAAGTAATAAGTTCCCTCAGCAAACGAAGCAGACCTGCTGTTCACATCAAAGGCTGACAGCTCCCCAAGCTGTGGTTCGAGGAGGCCATTCTTTGGCTCACGCACTGTTTACATGCGGTTGCCAAGGCTAGAAGCTTTATACATATGCTGCCTATTTAAACAGTTCTGCAGCAATAAGACTGCACAGGTGAAAACCAGTCAAACAGGTCTGCCAGGGGAGAGAGGGCAAGCAGAGATGCAGCTCAGATGTCCATGGCTGCTTTTGACGTCATGGGCTGCAGTTAATTTTCCACAGGTGACAGAAAAGACCTGCGAAAACAACAACATCCTAGCAGCTTCACCTTGTGAGTTGTCAAATGCATCTTGCTTTCAGCTGACCAGCTTCCACCCTGCTCAGGTTAGGAGCTATGGACCAGGCCTTAGAGTAGTTATTAAACGGACAGTTTAATGCTTAGTTCAATTTCAGAAGCAAGCAACTGTACAGCCTGGGTCTGGGATGGAAAATTATTACATAGGAGAAAAGGAGGCAAGTGAATTTAACCAGAGCACAGAACAATGAGGCCCTGATCATAGCTGAGATCCAATGTAACCGTAACACCGAACATAAAAAAAACCCATCAGCATTTGGTGTTTATATTACAATAGTACAAAGGCCTCCCATTCAAATAGGAACTCTGCTGTTCTTCCCACTGTACGGACACCAGAAATATGATCCTGATCCCACCACTTCCTTGGGGTCGGGGGAGAGGTCCAACCACTTGCAGGGTCAGGACTTCAAAACCACAAGAGCTAACTAATATAGTAACCGCAGTCAGAACACCTTTGAACAAACAGGTAACAAGCAAGATCAAAATGTGGGGATTGCTAAACCACAGTAACCCATGCAAAGGCCCACGTTCCTTTAAGAGCTCACACTCTGGCTGCAGGTTTTGCTCTTGGAGCACTGTCACTCTTTCTGAAGCAGCATTGTTGTCCTACAATAATTCCTATAAAAACTGACATTAGTTCATTTCCTCTGGGAAACAATTGCTACAAGAGCCCCACTCTCTCTCATGAGCTCAACACTCAAGTCACCAGGAGAGGGATAAGGTCAGACAAAGAAGTCTGGATTTTGCCCAGATTAACAGCCTTCTGGGAGTAATTCCACTAGAAAGCATTTGCAATATGCGTGGTATGAAACACTTTCAGAAAAGACCAAATTTGTTAAAGTTTGTATCTTTGTGTGTTAAACCTCTGAAGTAATCTATTTCCCAGCGTTGTTTTCAGTGACCATGTTGTGGGAACGGAGAGACTTTCACATAAAAAGTCAACCGTGGACTGGGGCAATTGCTCAGATATTGCAGGCTGACGAGTTATTATACACAGAGGTGTCGTTATACACCTACTTTAGACAGGCTATTATTGCACCTACCCTGGAGGCTTACATCACCCAACTTGCGGGGGTTATTCAGGCCTTGGTTCAAATGCACAATTTGTGCAAGGAGGACAAATAAATGTACATTCAAGCACATGTCTAAATACTCCTGATGTAGCTCAATGTCCTTTTCGAAGGCAGAAGTTTTATCCCAAGTTTTTGCAGCTATTTGGTTATAAATCCTAGAGGTTCAAGAAGTGGAAAACAAACATTTTATAATTTAACGTACATTTTATGGGTAGCTTGCTTTCCTTCCCTGGTCCTCCAGATGCCACATTTCTACCTCAAATATTTTAATGGGGGTATCTAATCGGGGAGACTTCAACATGCCATTTTTATGGACATCTTCAGATTTTCTTGTCAGGGAACAGTTCAGTGTTCTCAGACATCAGAACAGAAAAAAAGCTATAGCATAAGAAAGGCACCAGGGCCAAATGATGCCCCCTTCACCCCATGAGACTAGGCCATGGCTACACAGTAAATAAAGGTGCGATTGTCACACAGGTGAGGAGACTCAAAACTAGCTTTAATCTAGCTAACTCAGGCACATTACAATGAAGACACAACACAGCCTTCACTCTGCGCGAGTGACTCAGGGTCCCTGGCAGATTTGTATTCTGGCATCTAGCTGAAGTCTATGTCACCACCTGTTCACTGCTGCTCTTAGCCTCATTAGCTAAGTTCTGTCACCAAAAACTGCCTTTTGGCAACAAAAAGGAGTGACAGCATTCATGCTGAATTACAACTTTTGTGGTGAAAAATGCCCAGTTTTGGTGACAAAGAACTTCCACCCCTATGAGAGATGCCAGTGTAAACTCTACTGCTTGTTTTGTTGACAGAACTGGCTTCCACCAGTATCCCACAATGCCTGACCTGGCTGGTCTGCTCACGGTTTTGAGCTCTACTGCTCTGACAGCCTGCGCCTCTCCCCTTTCGAAGCTCTGGGAAGCGTCTGACAGCTGAGCGTGATGCTCCATTTGGGTAAAAAATAAAAAGCAAATCAGCAGGCAGACTGCTGCTTCAAGGGGAGACAGTCAAACTGCTGTGCCACTTTGACATTCTTGAGCAGAGAGAGCTCAGAGAACTGTTCATGGGGCCACCCCTGGAAAGAACTCTGAGGGCTCCCAAGATGCGCAGGGATCAGCTCTGCCTTCTCACAACACTGCCCTGTGGGGTGAATACCAACGGTTCATTGCTTACACTGTTGATGCTGGTGTTCCCAGTGTGAACACGATCTATCAATGTAGGGAGTGAGCGTGAACACCTGCTGGTGAGCTTTGTTTGTCAACCTTTGGGTTTCAATATAAGCTTTGCTGACAAAACCTGGTAGTCTAGATTTACCAAACGGATACACTACAGTGATTGATCCACTCTCATCCCTTCTTGAAACCTGCTCAATGTCATTCTGTAGCAACGAATTCCACAGACACTATAGCATGTGAAAAAGCACTCCTTGGCCTTTTCAATTTTGCTACCTTTCCCTCTTGTTGCAACAGTGACGTCACCAAAAAATCTGAGAATGCAAGAATGGTTCAGAAGCAACATTAAAGACACTACATTGGGCGCACACCACACTTTCCACTCATACTTTTCATCTGGTCAAATTTGTACCTTAATAGGTTACACAGAAAGAGAGTGTGACAAAGTTCACCCATTAAACTTCATATGAAATTTTTAACAGTTGGGCTAACGGAGCAGCAGAAAGCTCACAATTTCCTAAACTTCATTAACTCAAACTGTGCAAGCTTAACATTACTGTATTAATTACATATCTAAATTACATTTAATACACACGCTACATATACAAACAGTCAATTAACTTTCAGTGTGGAAGTTGCAAAGAAATATTACCAAGGCACCAACTCCTCTTTCAGATTTTACTGCTAAAACGTTTCACCCAATAGCCATTCAGTTCTCCGAAGGGGGCAGGACAGATGCTGATAAATGCTTCTTCCTTCAAGACAGAACCCAGCTCTCACTTTGTTTTAAAACCTGGCAACTGGCAGCTCATTAAGGGTTACTGATGGTCACAAAACAAGTAAGTATCCTCTAACATTATTCTGCTGGGGGAGAAGCTTTCAACGTACAAACAGCACTTCTGTAGAGGACCAATTAAAAAAAGGGGGGCTTTTGAGCTTACACGGAGCCTACCCACAGAAAATGGTCCAATAAAAGATATTACCTCCCTCACTTTGTCTCTTTAATATCCTGGGACTGACATGACTACAAGCGCTACATACAACAGCAACAACAACAAGCAGTCCTGGGCACCTTAAGGACTAACAAATTTAGGAGGAAGTGAGTCTTACTCAGGAAAGCTCCTAAATAACCTCAGTTGGTTAGTCTTTTAGATGCTGCAAAATTGCTTGTTATTTCTCACGCTACAGGCTAAACACAGCTAACCCTCCGAGTCTATATGCGTACAACAGCAACAGAACTGGACAATATGTTCATTAGACTTGCAGGTGATATTTCCAGGAATATGTGCCTTTTCCACCATGTGGGAGTTTCATTCATTAGATGTATGAATCACACAATCTTAGGCAAGTTCTGAACAAGATACACAAGCTAGACTCAAGAGCTTTCACAAGCATGCCTACCTGTTTCGCAGGCCTTAGGAAGGTGTCCCTCTGCATCACTTTATTAGACACAGTTCACAACACACTCCATTAATCTTCATTCTTCTGGAAAATGCTCATGCTACACATACACATCCATTTCATGGACTGTTCCCAAGGAGGTCACAGTGGATAGCCACACCTCAGCAGGATTGTTACATTTCTCAACGTATTTCTTGAGTGGCTCTTACGGGCTTTCTAGAAGTGAAATCTGGAATGACTGGGTTTACTAGAATTTCAGTACAGAAAAGTTGTTTGTATTCTAATTTATTCATCAATAAAAGTACGAGGTCCCTATTCAGTTTCTTGCTATTTACACTGAAAGAAAGTGTTCTGCTTGGAAGAGGAAGAGCTATCCAAATTTATAGCCAACATTATCATTACCTCCCATTCTCCCCAATAATTTAGCAGTGCAACTTTCCTTCAGTCCAGTCTGAAAATGAAACATAAGTGCAAGTGGAAAGTAAAGTGAGGACTTCCAGCTTTTTAAGTCCTTAAAGACCGCAAAAGCCTTAAAGAGCAAAACTGGCTTCATCAGCTTCATCAATCCATTGTTTAATCCTCTTCCCAACAGCACCTTGACTTTGCAAAACATGATGAGGCACTCAGTGTTAGGAGACCTCTGCAAAATCTCAGCACCAACAGATATTAACCAACCCCATGGCAGGTCATGGGGTTGAAATCACATTAAGTAAAAATACGTGCATTGAGGGAGCTGCATGTTATGTTCTTCACCCATCACAGATTCACATTGATCACATATTATCACAATTGAAAAATCAGCACCTCATCACAGGAGAACTTCCCCACACTTTAGTCAGAAACCCAAGATATCCCTGCCATGGGGGTTGGATTTTCTCTCACGTGCTCGCCATCCACACTAAATTGGGTATATCACAGTGCTGGTACCACACACTTGGTCATTAAATAATTTAATTTAAACCGCCATGGAGTGACAATGCTTGTATTTGGATCTGACTTCTCTGGGCTTTCACCAATGTGTTACCCTTAACTCCCTTTCCATCTGCACACAAACCCCTCTCCTGCAAGTTTAGTGGTGCCTTCAACCCAGGCTAGCTGAGCCGTCATGGGATAAAAGAGACACCACCCAGGCTCTGCTTTCACCGTAAAGATCCATGGAACTAGAGCCTCGGTCTGTGGATCTGGGACAGCTGACAGTCCCACGTTGTCCCCGGAAGCCCATGCCAAGCCACATCCAAAGAGCAATATGGAACTTAGGTCACACAAAGCAGCAAAGGGACCAAAGTAACATCACTGGAGGCCCTCTGATTGGCCCTGCATACGACTGAACTCCAAAGGATACCCTGAAGTTGCATAGGCAACTGCACTGACTTTTGGCCTGCTCCCACTGTGGTCTCCCTCTCTCTCGCCTCCAGTGCCTAGCTCCAGCTTGACTCTGACATGGAATCAGGAATAAGTGTCTGAGCCACTCCTACTTCTGATCCCTAGTCTCTGATGCCACCTAGACTCTTGCTTATCCATCCCAGTCCTAACAATTACTCTGATCCACCTCGTTGCTGCCCTTCATTTGTGGGCACCAGCCCAGCCATGACCAATAGCTCAGACTGTCTATGCCCTGTCCCTTACATCCACTTTGCAGTGAGAGCACAGACTCAAGTGTTGGACAATGCTCCAGGGCCTTCCCACAGTTCTCACGTGCCTGGAAGCACAGGCAAATTCTCCCACAATTCACTGGGAAAGAAGAAGTGCTAAGACTCCTGGGATGAGTGCAGGAGTCCTAATGAGGACACACTAGGGAGCATGGGACCAGTCAAGACAGCGAGTTGGGCAGAGCTTTCTAAGGTGGATGCTGAGATGGTGCCTTAGCTAACCTAGCTGCCAGTCACTCAGGCTACATGCAGCAGCAACAGACCCTTACGCTCCATGTTTAAGACAGCAGAAAGCAGATCTTGAGACTCACAACTGAAAAGCTAAGAAAGCCTTGGAGCAGTATTCCCTGCAAGCTGAGTCCTTGGGCAGTCAAACAGAGAGGTTCAAACACCACCCATCAGATTAGCAGAGCTCCAAGTTGGCAGCAGGTGTGGTGCACATCCACGGATGCTGTGGTGCACATAAAATTTATCCCCGCATAGATGGAAAACATTAAAGGGACTATTGCCATAGATCCCCAAACCTACCAACACCCCTTGCCACGTGCTTTCTGAGATCAGGCCCAAGCAGAGAGTCACAAAGCAACCTGAGGTGGATCAAAACCGAGATTGGATGGGTGCCTGTTAGCCAGAACATTCACACGCAGAGTCTCATTTGTACAAGCCTTTTTCAGCAGCTCTGGCACAGCAGTGGGTGAACTAGCATGGCCAAGGCACAGGTGTTTTGACTGCCACGTTTTCTGGACCCCTGTTAAGGAACCATGTTTTAGCCCAGGGACCTAGGCTGAAGTGCAGCTCCTTCAGCTGATGACAATGTTGATTTGGGCTGGACCAGTCACAAGAAGAAGGCAGTTTTTGAACTCTGGTATTTTGGCTGTGCAGACTGGTTCTACAGCTGTTTATGATCTTTGCTTACACTGCACACAGTAAGTCCATTGTCTGCGTTAATAACTCCTTCATTAAACACTGCTACAGTCACATTACAGAGAGCTCTTCTACACCATATAGGAGCTATACTAGAAGGAAACAAGGCAGGATGACAAAATCAATTCCATTTATAGCACTAAGTGATGCTAGACATCAGCTCTGTGGCAACATGATCTGTTTTGTAACACAATGGTTCAAAAACAAAATCAGCATTTTAATAAATCAGTGTTTCACCTTGGATTCTTCTAAAAACATAGAAAGAGAGCTTCCCTGTTGGGGGAGAGAATGAACACTGTAGAGAAAAACCATTTTAAGCAAAATCTGTCAATGAAGCAGAAAGTTTGGAAACCACCTGAGATATCAGCTGTGGCACTTTTTCCACCAGATTGTTTATCTAGCAAATAGAGGATGTGCTTTTCAATAAACTGTTAAATGCTTTGCTTTTCTGCCCATTCTGTCTGCTGTTATCTTAATCTGGAAACTCTTAACATAACAATGACATTCTGTTCACTGAAGGGTGTTATGCTCCAACCACCAACTTCTCTAGAGGAGCAACAGACTCTTCAGTTCTTCAGAGGCATAATAGAGAACATTTGTTTAAACTACGAAAGAAGGAAAAGTTTACGCAGAAGAGTGTTAGAGCAGAGAATTTAGGCTTGGTCTTCACTAGAGAGTTAAGTCGACCACAGATAAGCAATTCTAGCTATGGCAATTCCGTAGCTAGAAATGACTTATCTGCAATCAACTTACGTGGCTGTCTTCACAGAGGAAGGTGTCCGGGAGAGTTTCTCCTGCTGACCTCCCTTAATCCTTGCAATACTGAGGAGTACAGGGGTCAACTGCTGACCTCAGATAGTTTATCTTGCGTGTTTCTACCAGGCTTGTGACACTGAACTTGGGAAGATCAACCCTGACCCGGTCCATCTTCTGCATAGTCTAGACGTACCCTGAGAGACCCAGTCTACAAAAAGGCTCAGGAAAAGCCTGATGCTGGAGACCTTGTACATGGAGTACAAAGGATCCCTCAGCTGGAAACTGGAATAGAGGGTGGGACTAGGTTCCCTAAGCATCCACCTGAGAACCAGCGGAGGCTTCAAATCCACTGCACAGACTATCTGGGACAATTCATTGCATAGGACTTCGATACTCTGGAAGGGGCAAACCAGTGACCTGGCCAAAAGATCAGCCCCTGAGGCAGGGCACCCCAAGTTGCAAAGAAAGCCTGCATGGCGTGTGGATGAGCGACAGAATCGGGCTTTGGACAGGAAGGCGCCAATTCCCAGAATAGCCAGAAGGCGGCACTCTAGTAGTAAGTGTACTCTGACATAGGAGGACAAAACTGCCATCCATGCCAAGTATCACTCCATTAGAAACCTGGAAGGGAAAAGCGCTTGCAAACTGCAAAAGAACAAAAATTCACTCAAAGAAAAGAACAGCTTATAATCATTATCTCACTTGTAGCTATTACAAGCAATTATTCAGACATAAGGTAGTTAAGCAGATAGCCAACAACTTTAGGGTAAACTGTGAAAACCCATTAAATAATATTCTATTATGCAAGCTACCAGGAGCCACAGGTCATCCAATGTTCAAGTGGTGGAACTGTCTATTCTTATGGCAGACTTCAGGCAGCAAATACACTGATTTGTCCTAACCAAGAAACTAGATCAGATATTAGAAAGTGTGTGTTTCACCAATTACAAAACTAACGAAAATGTCATGTAAGGTTACTGGGCTAGAAACAATTATTTCACTTCACAGTGTTAAATAAGAGATGGCACCACAACTTCATCAATATGCAAATTGCCAAGGCTTGCTTTAAAGCTAACCCAGCTATCTTAAATACTGGCAGGTACCCAAAATTAGTTCATGTACTTCTCAGGAGGCAAGACAGATGAATATCACCTTGCAAAAATCCAATCCACCGATAGGAAAAAAGTACAGCAGGCCAGGATAAATGGCAAAGACCACTAAGTATCCAACTCTACTGGAGGAACTAGAGTTCTCTGGTATCACAGCACCACAACTACAGCAAGGGTTGATGGCTCCAGCTTCAGCACTTAAGCCAACCTCCAATGCAGCAATGGACAACCACAAATCTTCAATAGGCCACGTGAAGGGCCCTCCTCCACCTCAGTGGGCTGCAGCAGTCCACGGCCCACTGAGGTTCCCCCTGTGCTCCCCCTCCAAATGTGGCTCTCGTACACTGAGGCACCGGAGCCCCACACTTACTTCCTCCCCCTCACCTCCCAGCCCCTTCAAAGCAGCACAAACCATCTGATGCATGCTCCCTCCTGGCTCTTTCCCTCCCCTCCCAGGCGGGAACAGTGCGAACAGCTGATTCGCAGCATTCCAGCTCTAGACTGGGAGAGGGAGGAGCAGGAACAGAGCATGAAATCAGGCGATTCACAGTGCTCCAAAAGGGCTGGGAGGGAGGGGGAAGCGTGGGACTCTGGTGCCCCGGTGCACGAGAGGCACATGGGGGGGGGGCAGTCGGGGGTCCAAGGACCACAGGTGGAGCCACAGTGGGCCACATACAGGGCTGCAAGTTGCCCACCACTGTCCTAACTATTAGCGACCAAGATGAGCACTTCATTGGGGATGGTCACCCCCCATTTCCCTACTGCAGCACTCTTGATTTGGAGGATCCCTGGAGGTTAGCAGAGCTGGCCACACTCTGGGAGAGAATACTGGATTCAACAGACTGAGTCTGAGGCCACAGGGCAATTCCAAGGAACATTTGGACAGCAGAGTTCCAGAAACGGCTCCGAGCAAACCCATCCCCAGAGGAGCACAGTGATTTTAACCTAATATGTAATTTCTGGTCAACTACCTTCTCAGGCTTTGGCCAAACTACTGCCCCTTTACTGGGAAACATCTGGTATCCCGGAAAAGTCCGCCCCATCCAAGAACACTTCCGGAAAAGCGGATGGATTCTGTCGCCATCCCTGTCAACCTCGTTCTATGAGGAAGAGGGGATGGCCTGACAGAGAAGGTTTTTCCAAAATTTGGGGCCGTGTGGACAGGCCACATTTTGAAAGAGCCCTCCTGACAGAAAGGCAGAAAAAGGTGCACAATTTGCATATCTTTTGCCTACATTTCTCTGTAGTCCAGCCGCAGTGCCAGAGCATAGCCACCCAGAGACCACTCTACTCCTGGCAAATAGGAGGTATCCAACTTGCACTTGGTACCTCAGTTCCTCACATGGCTCTCTCTTGGGACTAGCTGTATGGCCCCCTCCCACATGACTTGAAAAGCCATACCAGACCACTTCACGCACAGCTGAAAAGACGACAAAAGGAAACCAATGTCCGCAGTCCTGCTATACGGCTTTTTACATTCTGAGCCACCCAGCACGCTAAACCAGCTTTTGCGGCCTTTGGGGCATAAATCTTAAGTTACTTTTGCTTTGACAAATGCCTCCTTGTAAAGGGAAGCAGAAAAGGAGTGCATGAAGGTAATCCAGGTATATACGCTGGCCTCTGACCTTCCCTTATTGATGCAAATAAGTTAGCTCTCACGTTTCCTGGAGCAGTATGATGTAAGAAGCATTTGGGTGCTACCAGGAATGCAAATATTATAATAGACATACACATTTTGTGCTGCTTATATGCTGCTTATGTCACCTGCAGTGACTGCCTGCGACTCTGATCCCTTTGCCTTCCCTGTTTGAAGTGTACCGTACACTAATGCTACTCCCAAATGATCAGTCACCTGACAGCCATTTTGCTTTGGTCCAGAGGTAGCAACCGCTCCACTCTCACAGGCTGTTTGTTTACTTGCCAGGTCTGCTTTCCTTGTCTGGAGGCATCTTGCCACTCAGTGAAATGGTCTCCAATCCAACAGTTAGTATCTTGGCAGGGAACTCCTCCTGGGAACATTTATAACCCCTTAACACAATCAAAAAGTTGGAGTGTTTAAATAATCGCTTTAAAAAGAAGATACTTTTGGTCAGCTGGCTAGCTAGCCGATTTGTGCTATGTGGCTGCTCTGCAGTAGTGAATGCATCCATCACACTTTACTACAGTAATTAAAAACGTAAATAAATCAAGTGCCTCCTTCCTTGCCATAACAAAGCCCAGAAGCTGGCAGTCCAGGAGCAGCGTCCGAGCGTTTGTTATCGGTTGTGCACAGTTGCAGGGAGTTCTATTGATATAAACACACCCATTGTTTCCACTGCAAGCCTGTATATAGGAGTTATCTCCTTCCGTCCTTGAGAGACGGTTTGCTGGCTTGTTTACTTCCAACTGGAACAGGATTTTCCTACTTGAGGCAAGAGTGGACAAGACTGAACTTCAAAATATGCCCTTAAAATGAGCATTTTTCAATCCAGCTGGGCTGGCTTCACGATGTCTTTACCCCAGTATGACTCTATGGAGGGAAAAAAGTAAAATACCAAACTGACTCTCACCTGCGCATTGTTGCATCAGTACTCGGAGGGCACCTATTCTTAAGGTGACCATCCATCCCATTTTTACCAGGACAGTACCTTATTTAAGCTGTCTCATAGGCATCCTGATTAAGAAAATGAGCGAGCTGTCCCGTATTTTGCAGGGCTCCTGTTCGCCAGCACCCAGCGTTTGGGGCGACGGTCTCTGCTGCTGGAGAGCTCCACTGCAGGGCAGTTGCACAGTCCCCGGTGCTCTGTGCCTTGGGGCAGCAGCTCTCACTAGCAGGGAGCACCACTGTGGGGCAACTGCCCTGTTCCCTGGCACGGCAGGCCCTGCTGACCGGGACCCCTGCCACTGGGTGGCTGCCACGTTCCCTCGTCCCCGCAGCTGGAAGGCTGCACAGGCCCCATCCACAGTGCCATACTGTGGGGCAGCAGCCCCCGTGGCCGAGGAGCCCTGACATGGGCCAGCAAATTCCCCCCATCCGCAGAGGCTGGTGCCCCGTATTTGCCATAGGGGAGTGTGGTCACCCCACATGTTCTCCACTTGATGCTGCACGATGCCAAAGGACGCTTTGTAAAAGGAAAGGAGGCTGTGTATATCAGAGCCAGAGATCTGCCCATGGAAGCATTTCTCCAGTCCTCTTCTTGGGCCATGTAGCTCCAAATAACCCAGGGGTCGATTATTCTACGATGGCCAGCATCCAGCAGCACCCACGAGAGCAGCCGGAGCAGACAGCCTCATTTCCAAAGGTACCCCATGTGTGAACCCTGTACCACTTCTGAAAAATCTAGCCAGGAGACTTTGAGAAGAAAGCGACTTTCTTTTGGTGCCTGGTTTACATTTTGGTTTCATTTTTCACAGCTATTTATTTATTTATGGTGTGAGGAGTTTTGTACACATTTTATCGAGCCTTTTATTTAAAACTTTGTCTCTCTCATGTTTTTAATTACTTTTCCGTATTAATTTCCTAGGCAATTTAGAGTACATTTATTTAGAAATTAGCATTGTGGGCTAAATTCCCTCGACTGAGTAAGGCTCCAAAGGTACTCATTTCCTCGTGATGAATGATGTTAATTAGATTGCAGCCCCTTTGAAGCCCATGTCATGCCTCCACGATTTACACCTCTTTGGGAATTGTACTTTCTGAGCAGCTTTTCAAGGCATTACTGCCACTCCACCAGCAGGCAAAGCATCCCTGAGCAACTCCTCAAATGAATGCATGCCCAGGAGCTGTTTGGGTACTTTCCTGCCACCACCACACATTCAGCAGTACAAAAGTTACAGGCTCAACTTGTTGCATCGCTGAATCTGCAATGCATTGAAAACTGATCTGAATTTCTGCCAGACACACTGGGGATAGAATCAAGTGATGAAAAACATTTTGGCTCCAGTGACATTAATGTAGTAGGTTTCTGTTGCTGCAGCATCCACCGCATGCCAGGTGCATGCAAACCCTTAAGGACAGTCCAGGCTCCCTGAGGTCAGCAACAGAATCTGCAAAGGACGACAAGAGCCATTTTCCAGACCAATCAGTAAGGTTCACTGTAAGCAGTATGGCAGAAATGAGTCTTTAAGAGGGACTTAAATGTGGAGAGTTGTGGGGTCTTACAGAGGCATTTGGGGTGATCATGCCATGCACTGGGGCTGCTGCAATGATGGAGGCACAGACAACTGTGTGAAAGCCTGGCGACTGGGCAGATGTGTTTGGGCGTGCAGGCTGAGCAGAGCGCATGGGAAGACAGACCAGCAGCATGACAAGGATGGAGTAGACGACAGGTGCTGAATTACATAGGATCTTTGCAGGTGGTGGCAGGAGCGTTGATTTTGTTATATTCCTCTCGGAGACATCAAATGGAGGGATTCGAAAAGGGGGTGTGTACAATCCAGCCCTATGGGCATGGAAGAGGAATTTAGCATCAGCACTATGCATGCTGGAGTGAGTGGTAATTTGCTAAAGGGGGGCCATGCCAAGATTTTGGTAAATGGTCAATGGCCGAACTCTTCCTTAATATAAAACAGAGGCAGTGCAAGGTCTGGAATGGAAGTTGCATGCAGAAGGGAGCTTCGGGAAAGGGATTGAGATGCATGTGAGAGTCTGAGATCTGGGATGGAGTTTGGATGAAGGAGGGGGTGTGACCTGTGGCAGGAGCCTGGGGAGAAGAGTCCAGGAAGGGGGTTGGGTGCAGGAGAGGGTTCTGACCCGGAGGAGGGGCTGCAGGGTCTGGAAGTAGGTTGTGACCCATGGCACGGGTGCAGGAGAGGGTGCAGGGGCCAAGGCAGGCAAGCAGCCTGGCTGAGGCGCTTGCTGGTCTGCAGGACAAATCCAGCAGCTTGGTGAGCCAGATATGGCCCACAGGCCATATTTTGCCCATCCCTGGTGCACAGCCTGAAGGACGGCCGTGAGTTTTGGGAGGGAGGGGGGAAGACAAGCAGGTGGTGCATGCGCCCTTCTGAGCAGCTAGTTTAGTATTTTAAGTGGCAGGTGCAAGGACATTCTGTTTTAATTCTGGAGCCACTTTCCTGCTGAGTATGGGACCAAAGTTGTCTGTGACCGGTGGCCGGTCAGGGGCCCGCTTCTGAAGAACGCGAAGCGTTCAGTGTGCCGGAGGCCAAACAGGAGCTGTTGAAGGTCAGTGCACTTCAGCAGCAGTTAGTTAACAGGAGCTGCTGGGAGCATGAACGTTTCAAAAGCCAAGCCACTTCCCTGGGCCCCTAAATATTGGCTTAGGAACACAGCTTTCCCCACCCATTTCTCACAGTCCTGGCCTTATGTAAGGATTTTACCCTAACTGGCAATTCAAACCTCCACTGAGACAGTGTGGACAAACAGCGGTGTACTGTAGGCAGGGCACAGGTCATCGCTTATGGATTGGGGTATTTATCAGTGAGTCGGAACACACCTCCCTTTGTGTTCAGGAAACAAGCTACCAGAACAACTAACTGAAGAACAATGATCTGATTTTCAGCGGTTGGATGTTCAGCCCTCTCTGAAAACTCAGGTCCCTTTAAAAGCTTCTCACATCAAACTGTGAAACACTAAGACCCTCAAAATCACTAGTCACTTTTGAACATTTTGGCCTCATGTTTTCCACAAACACTTTCGGTGGCCTCTTGATAGTTCATCTTGGACAGTCTGCAGCATTATTTTTTCTAACTGCTACACTCCATCAACATCAAAACTACTGAAGTCATATGGATCCATCACAGCAATATTCACTGGGGCAGCACATTAACAAGCATTAATATCCTAATTCTGCAGTTTAATCAGCAATTTGCTAATTCGTTTTAATAGCAAAAAAACCTCTTAGCCTAGCCACTGGTTTGTCTACCATGAGTAACTGCGGTGCAGGGTTAGCCAACGGGGTGCTGCATAATGGTCAGTGCAGGAACATGTTCAAACCGTTCTTTTAAATAAGTGAAATTGATAGCAATTAATTGCACTATAATGTTTACTACCTCTAAACAGATTTTTCAATTTGGTAGATTATTATTCCAATGAGATTTTAAAATAGATATGTTCAGCAGGCGTAGATTTAAAATGATACAAGCACATTGAGTTAGAAAACAAATCAAGCAATTGCTTTCTGTGGTGAATGCAAGAGTCCTGACGTTCAATATTCACCACAAGGCTTGACCCAGCTTTCCCCCTCTTGATTAATATTTGCTCTGAAATGCAAAACAGGTGACACAGACACACCACTCACCCAATGGAAACTGAAAATTAAAACTGGCCTTCTTATCCTGCTGTCATGTAACAGGCACAGAACATAGCTAGCCCTTGGCCACATTTTACTTGTGCCTCATGACTTCAATGTTTTGTCTCAACAGCTGCATTTTCTGCCAGTTCAGTTGCAACTCAGCCCTTCCTCATGGAAGGGAAGATTATGCTACAAAAGGAGCATTTTGCTTAACCAAAACACCACCTAATGAAAAACCGTGCTGGTGGCTGAAATTCGTTTCCTTTAGGAGGAGCTGCCTGTAATCTCTCTGGGAGTTGTGGGTTTAGCTACTCTTATTGTGCCTTGCAGTTTCTGTTTTTCCTCCCAGCAGCGTAACCCAGCAACCCAGAAGAAGCTGTGATTAACTTCTTGGGAGATAGAGGATGTCATAGCAATGCAAGCCAGCTCTTCCCTGAAGAGAATCATAAATCTCAATTGCTCCATCTTTATTACACAGCCATCTCCCAGAACCAGAAGGGGCGTAAGGGAAAGTCACATCACTGAATGCCTCCTTCCTTCCCTAGCCCCAGCAGTTTGGTTGGAGATTTGAAACACTCAAGCTGGAGACCAGAGTCAGAAGCTGCAAGAAATGCTCACCTTCTGAGAGTTATCCACTTTTCTTGACACTCACAGAAGTCTTACATTTAGCTGAACAAACACCTTACTACCTGGCTTTTCCCAGTGAACTGATATAGCTGGTATAAGTTGTCCCCTGCATGAATATACAGAAGCCTATTTCTTAGGGAGGAAACGAATAGCTGTACATGTCTGGATTTTAAATAAGTGATGGAGTATTGCATAAATTTTATTTTAAGTGAAAGTGTCAACACTGAGAGACCCAAGACAGAATGCCGTGTTTCAAGTATCTTAGCACCACTCTAGAAAAACACGGGCTGTAAATGCAAGTGCATGTCTCAGCTAGGCAACCGATCAGGAGCAAACCCAAGACACTTGAAGGCATGCGTATGGCATACAAGCACGGCAGGTTCTTGACAGCAGGGTACTGAAATTTACAAGAAGCTTCCCTCCCAGAAGAACTGCAAACCATGCTTCCTGGTAGCCAAAGCAAAGATGGCAGATCTAGTGCCACACCACCCATCCTCGAAGGGATCCCTTTAGCATAACAATTACACAGTGCCTTTGTTCTTTTAAAAAAAAAAAGGCAGGGGCAGGGGTGCTGGTACTCAGCCAGATCCATGCCCCTACTCTCCAGCCAGTCCCTAGGGCTGGGACTGCCAAGGTGCTGATACTCAGTACCCGCAAGTCCTGGCAAAAAAAAAAAAAAAAAACCAATGCAGTCACATATCAGAAGCTGGACTCTGTTCAAGTGAGATGCACGGCAATGCATACCGGTGTATCTTGCAAAGATTACAGTTGGTTACAGAACCAATATGAGACAATGGAACAGATCCCTCAACTGGCATAAACCACTGGGACTCCAAATGGGGATGGTTCTTTATGATCTTGTGCAAAGATGCTTCCAGGACCTGGTACCGGGTGTGACCAGGCTGTGTCTTTCTGCACCAAGCACCTTTGCACAAGATCATAAAGAACCATCCCCATCTGGGAAGCAAAGCTTGTTTTAAGACCTGAATCAGAATTTTTAAGAGCTCTAGGACTTCTGGACTCTTCAGCTGGCTATGAAACAAGAGGTTAATTGAGATGCATAATCAGGGATTGCTAATCACCACCTGACAGTCTGTAATCATCTCCTGCTCTCTTCTGCTCTTTTTGCCAGGCTGCTCTGGGTTTGCACAAACTTACTGTTCTGGGACTATGTCAGCCTTCCTTTGACCAGATGTTTAATAAATGAATAATCCCCGCAGCCGGGAGGCACTGGTGCTCATTTTAATCTCTGATCGATTTTTTTTAAATTACTGATCTTGCTATCTCATGCATTTATTAAAATCCTTAGGGCAGAGAATCCATTAACATGATGTCCCCGAGATCATAGATGAACTCTGAGTGCTATTCAGGAACAATGCTACCAAATTAGGCCACTTTTGGACGAGTTAACTGAAACAGCCCCCTTCTAAGTCTGCAGGCAATCGTTTGCTTCCCACAGCACTGGATGTAAGGCTTCCAAACTGTTCCATGGCTGGAGGAACTATTATTTACGTTGCAGTAACACTCGGACCGCTCTCAGATTTCACCCCAATGAGCTGGGTGCTGTGTAATCACTGAAGAAGAGCCTAGAAAGGCTAACCATCTGAAGACAAACAGAGGAGGGGCAGAGTAAAGGTTATGACATGCAAGCAGGGCCATCATAGCTGTGATAAGTGTGGCTTTTGTTAGTCTCTGCCCCCCTCAACCCTTGAATGTTATATTATTTTACTATTATTTCTCTCTCACATTTAAAAACAGCAGCAAAAGGAAACATTTTTCTCTTTGTTTGGATTTGCTTTACCTCCAGCCAGATGCCTCTGTCAGACACGGGGCTGCCAGTTGAATGCTCCCATCCAAACCCTGCCTGCTTCTTGTTTAACCACCCATACAACAGCTGTGACCAACCCTTCTCAGGGCCTGGCTCTGAGCATAAGTAGTTGATGAGAGTTCCCCTGACAGCAGCAAAAGTCAGAAGACTGTCCCGCCCCAATGAAATCAACAGGACCCACTGAGAGACCAGGACTTTGAGTGGTGGGTAGGGAGGCTAAGAAAAGAAATAGACTCAAGCTATTTTCTCGAGCTGGCTCAACGCAAATTTAATTGTACACAATCTAAAGTAGCTAAGGCTTATGGGAGCAAAAGTCCCACTAAAGCCAGGTGCTTTTGAAAGTCTCCTCACACATTTTAAATACATTGTTTGCAAGCCAGGAGGGTGGTTCAGGGAGGGACGGGTTTGTAACCCCATTTCCCCCCCTACCCTATATACCGTTCCTGATTTTTAGGTGAGAAAAAAAAAAAAACCTCAATGTTGTACATAAGGAAACTCCAAATTTACTTTTGCCCTCTTAGCCATCCTGACTGTGGAAGCTGCCTTGTTTTAAGGGGAGAGGGAAGCCCAGCAACACAGGGCTATAAAAATGTGCATTTTTTTCCCCCCTGCAAACAGCAGCAGCAAAGCAGAAACAAAAACAAAAACATGCAGCTCTGACGAGTCAGTTCGCAAAAGGCAAATGGACATCTTAATTCATCCGCACCATTCTGTTTGGGAAATAATCCTTTAGGAACCAGTTATCAGCACTTAATGACCAGTTTTGACAGTTACAGACCCCACATGCAGAGGAAGACCGGGGCTAGCACACTGCTGTAATAATCAAATGTAAGGGGTCATAATCATTATAAACTAATCAGAGCATTATATAGTTTAATTAGCAGCTGCAGCATGGTACAAGCATTAGAAACCCTGCACCCGCACCCAAAGCTGTTTGCTAGTTAATTAAGCTAGCTGCAAGCACTGATCCAGACATGCACAAGGCATGAGCTTTTAGATTGGAAATATATCAGGGAAATAAAAATGTACTTTAAAAATACTGTACACTGTAAAAGCCTTATTGGTTATTCAAGTGCTGGAATACACAAAAAGATTTTTAGTTCCTAAACTCTTGTATTGAATTGTACGGGCAACATACAAAAAGTTTCAGTCATAATGGCTACATGTACACTAGCCAAAAATTTCAAAATGGCCATGCAAAATGGCCATTTCGAAGTTTACTAATGAAGCGCTAAAACACATATTCAGTGCCTCATTAGCATGCGGGTGGCTGTGGCACTTCGAAATTGACGTGGCTCACTGCCGCGTGGCTCGTCCAGACGGGGCTCCTTTTTGAAAGGACCCCGCCTACTCTGAAGTCCCCTTATTCCTATGAGCAGATGGGACTAAGGGGATTTCGAAGTAGGTGGGGTCCTTTCGAAAAGGAGCCCCATCTGGACGAGCCACACGGCGGCAAGCCGCGTCAATTTCGAAGTGCTGCAGCCACCCGCATGTTAATGAGGCACTGAATATGTATTTCAGCGCTTCATTAGTAAACTTCGAAATGGCCATTTGCATGGCCATTTCGAAGTTTTTGGCTAGTGTAGACACAGCCAATATCTTGTATATATTATTCCTTCAAACCACACGAAAGTCATCATCTGCATGTCATCCAGTCTTCAATATAAACATGTACTGTTTGTTTAGTCGTTTTAAGTTTACAGATGAATGTATTTCTGTAGACCCTTAAAGGGTAATTCACTGCATAAAGTCTAAATAAAATGTGTCATCTGGATTTTCTTATAAAAAAAACTCACTTTAATCTAAGATTCCCAAATACAGAAACTGATCTCTGTGATATTTGCAACCACTTCTGGTCCAACGGTTGTGTTTAAATTATTTTCTTCAGTTGTATTTTAAGTGAGAACCTTTCTAGACTGTCTCAGAAAATCCAGGGACACCACCCCCATCATACACCTTTGCCGAAAAACATAAAGTAAGGCCGTACTACTCTGCAGCCCAGCTGATGAAAGCTGGTCCTGTCAAAAGATTTTCAATTATAAATAGGCTGATCACTGTGCAGCATAGTACCTTGCCAACAAGTTCCTCTGTAACTTCCATATTTGGCAGAAATCTATAAAAACCTAAAGAACAAGGCAGCAAATTTTGTCTTCAGATACATTCTTCAAGTTTCAAGTGCTAGAGCCGTTGCCTTCCTCAAACCCAACTGCACCCCAAAAAGACAAGCTATCTATGACACAATATCACACTTTGTCTCATTATGAAATGTTGTGCCCAAGATGCACCTGCGTACAGGATTGCCTCCCATCCTACAATGGGATTCCCTCTTTCACTCAAAAGGGTTCAAAATAGCATGTGATGGGCTGTGAATGTCTTCAACGTCTTCTATTGAGTCTCT
Organism: Carettochelys insculpta; assembly: GCF_033958435.1. NCBI lineage: Eukaryota > Metazoa > Chordata > Testudines > Carettochelyidae > Carettochelys > Carettochelys insculpta. The sequence goes on along the minus strand of NC_134147.1, from coordinate 43,556,178 downwards.
AGGTACCAGGGGCATTGCGACTTCTTCCTGGGCATCTTTCCCCAGAATCTTGTCTACTTCTTCGTACATATATACGCACTCTAAAAACCTGGAGCTCCACTGCTTACCCCATAGCTTGGGGTCAACAAGACTGTGGCAGGATTACATTAACAGGAACCGATGCTACAGCTGTCGGCTGACTCCACTTTGAAATGCTCCCCAGTCTCCGTGTTGGTATATATAAAATTGTAGACAGTATAAAAAGCAGTCCTGCCTGCTGCTAGTCTGCTTCCACTATTCATTCAGCCAGACAACTCTGGAATCACTTAGAAATTTCTACACGAGGTCCACTAACATTTTAACGGGAGGTGTATCCGTCAGCACAATGTTGCCAGTTACCACCTTGTTTTGCCCTCTGCAACACCTTGTTTGAATCCATTCCACATTTGGCTGTCACCCAGAGCACTTTTACCTACCCCTCAACAGACAAATGGGTTCACATCAATAGTCATCACTTTTGATGTTTTATTTAGCTCACGCTCAAATTTAAGGGCCGGTAAGAGCAAGTTCCACGGCAAAGGAAGAACCAGAGCAAAGTGGAGTAGAACTAAGATAACACCATTCTGCCCCTCATAAAGGGACCAGCCACGAATGTATTCAACATCGCTGCAATACCAAGCAGGTTAGTTGTAGGAGATGGGGGTAAGATATCACCTCATCTCAGAACGTGTGCATTTAGTACCATCCAGAAAGAGCCTTCACTGAAAACGCTGAGAATGCACAAAGGGAAAGCTTGGTGCAATGGGGAGGAAGGATGACCCTGCAAATATGGCACAGGACCAGGAGAACTTAGTTCTTCCCTATTTTCCTCTTCCTGTGTGACCCTGGAAGAGTCACTTATTCCTCATTAGCCCTGCCATCTGTAAAATGGGGCAATATGTGAGGGCTCCCAATACTCAATTCATTAATATTTGGAGGCTTGAGATTTTACTACAGAAGTGCACAAAGAGATTTCCTTAGATGCATCCATTCCCAGTTAAACTGTTCCTCAAAAAAGGCATTTGACATGGCCTCAGGCGAGACGGATAATAACCGTTCAAAAAGGACCAATTTCTAAGAGCATTTTTGGGCATCAGACAGCCCCAAACCGCATCCTCTTCCATCCCCTAGTGCAGAGATGGGCAAAATTTTTGGAGGGGAAGTCCACTTCAAGAATTTGATAAGTGGTCAAGGGACACACTCTTCCCCAAGATTAACGGAGGAAGTGCAGAATCTGTGATGGAGGTTGAGTGCAGAAGGGAGCTAAGATAAGAGGATTTGGGAGCAGGAGGCACATGGGGGCTGAGAGGAAGTTTGGGTAAAGGAGGGAGTTTTAACCTGGGGCAGGGGAGTGGGATGCTGGGTCTGGGAGGGGGTGCAGGAGTGGAGCAAGAGGAAGGAGGTGGGATGCCAGGGGCAGGCTGTGGTCAGGAGGCCCTTATCTTAAGTGGCCCAGGTTAGCAGTCCAGCTGGAGCCTCAGGCAGACTCCCCGCCTGCAGCGCCCCCACATGCCCGCCCAAAGTCAATGGGAGCTATGAGACTGTGCTGCGGGAAGGGACAGTGCATGAGGCCCTGCCACCCCGGCGTACACAGCGAGCTGAGAGCACATGGCCCCTGCAGCCAGCAGTTTTGCGCTACTGCCCCTTCCCTACTGAGGCGGTATTATCTACTTGTTTCTGGACTCCCATTTCAACAGGGACAAGGACTGATTCAGCTGCTTTGAAACAAACGAGCCTCCTCAAAGATGTCTAGAATTCAGTCTGTTGGGTTTGTGCATTACAAGAACTGTGGCCCAAAACAACAGCAGGGAAGAGTTCTCCAAATCCTTCCCAACATTCACAGCTCTGGTGCAGCCCCATGAGGTGCTCGCCAGCAGTGATGGGAGCATGTGCCATACACAGGGTGTGAGTTACAACCCCCTTTTTAAAATGCCACATAGACCTGTAAAGGCAGGCCACAAACATGAGCTAGAGCAGACAAAATTCTGACATCAGACATCACAGGCTAAGTCATAAAGCTACATCTATTAAGGCACTGATTGAGATGCACCATAAAAATCAATTCTGCAGACCTGAAGCACTGAACTTTTTGGAGGTTTCAGTTCATTACTTATCGTGTGGAATAATTATCAAGTCCTGGATTTTCATAATGCCCTTCCTTCACCCTCCCTATGCTGAATTTTCACCTGTGAGACAATTACAGCACTAGAGAGAGATATTCAAGGCAAGTTTTAGAGATAAGCCCGAACAATGCAAAGCCCCTCCTCAGAGTGGTCCCTCCAGACCTATCCTATGCTTTGTGAAAACAAGTTGTACATTTTCATAGCACTGCATAGGCTATGTGCAGCTATTTAAAGCTGTGTGACACCCGCCTCCCTATATACACAATGAAGCCAAGCAGGAATAAATTGTCAAAATGGGACTTAGCGTGGCTAAATCCCCAAGCCTTCTCTTGAAAACTACATTTAAGTGCATCAGCCGCTTCCTCATCAAAACCTAACCTCTGCAATTCCAGATCAAATATGAAGATGTGACTGGTAGGAACAGAGGACTGGGAAACAGATTCTGTTAACAACCTGCAGAAAGTCAAGCATCAGAGAAGCCTTCCACGGTCTGTCTCAACACTAAATGTTACAGCAGCTGTGTCATTAATGGACCGGTGTCAGAGATCATGTAGCTATTTGACTTTTCAATCCTGATCTACCAGTTATCATTTGGAAAACTCTGATCAAAGGATTGATCTTGTTCCTACTTCCTGGGATGTATTTACTGGTAAAACTCTGGGTGCAGCTGGGTTGATCCCAGAATACCAGAGAGACCATATTGATCCAATACAAAAATATCACCTCACAAAACTGCTCTCTCTGCTGTTAGACTGTCACATAACTTCAAACTCTGGTAGTCCATAGTTCAAGTGCACCAGTCAGGAGAGTAAGCTTTGGAGCTACTTGAAAAGTTGGCATGAACTATTTATTTACAAAGAGCTAAAAAATAAAATTAGTGTTAAAATAGCAGTCACCAGATTCTTCAGTGTCTCGGTGACTCTCCTGCCTTTGGGATTTTCTCTCTCTTCTCATCAACTTCCCTAACATAGGCTAACAGAAGCAAAGTGAAAGCTATTCTGCAGATCAAGGTTTGGAAAAATTCAAAGAATATGTTCGCCATGAACGGAGGATGATTGCTCACAGCGTAGTACTCAAGTATCAGAGTGGTATCCGAGTTAGTCTGTATCTTCAAAAACACAAGAAATCCTGTGGCACCTTATACACTAACAGAAGTTTTGGAGGATAAGCTTTCATGGGCAAAGACCCGCTTTGTCATATGCATCTGACAAACCAGGTCTTTGCCCACGAAAGCTTATGCTCCAAAATATCTGTTAGTCTACAAGATGCCACAGGACTTCTTGTTTTCAAAGTACTCAAGTACCTCATGTGAGATTTTACATTTCAGCTAGAGAAACCCATTCCCATTTACCATCAGTTGGGTATGTTAATTTCATGCTAGCTTAAAGAAGGTCACTGCAGTATGCCTTTAAAATTTGTGTGTGTGTGTGTGTGTGTGTGTGTGCGCGTGTGTGCGCGCGCGCACGTGTGCATGCAGATTCCCATTTTATTATGCATATTTCTTTTTGCATAACTACTTACCCTCTGGAACACGTAAATGTACAAGAGGAAACTATAAGGTTTCAGTTTTGCAAAAACTGTAGCCTAAACCAACATCCTGTAAAACTACATGATTTAAACACAGGAACACTTCCAAACCACAAAGGTGGCCATAAACATGGATTCTAATTAGCTGATCCAAAAATACCCTGTAACAAGTAATAAAACTGACATTGAGATTCACCCATCTCTATGCATACTCAAAATTTTGACTGTCTATATCGTTTAGTCAAACTGCAAAATTAGTCCAATACACAGAATGTACAGAAGCAAAGAAATATATATTGCAAACCAATAAAGCAGTTACTGGTACTGCAGAGAGAGATTCTTAGATCTCACAAGACCATAGCTAAACCCATCCATTGAAACAGTCAGATTTTTCACCTAGTTCTTCCTCTTGTTCATCAGTTAATTCCACAGATGCCAATAAAACACATTTGGGGGGGGGGGGGGGGAAAAAAGATTCTCACCTCTTCATAATTGGTTAAAAACTCATTTTTCCATCAGTATTACAGGTAGAAAAAGCCCTGTTGTACTAGTACCATAACTGCAAACTTCACAGTAAATTTAAATATTTCTGAATTAACTTGGATTTGACTGATCATACAAGGTATTATTACAGCTGGGTTAATTTAAAGTCATGTTTTGTTTCCTTGTAAGGAATGTTCCCTCTAATCTCTTCCATCCACATACAGATTTTTCCATCCATGTGAGGAATAATTTTATATGCACTGAGGCATGTGCAAATGTGCACCACCCAGTAGAGACAAAACCTAGCCATACGGCACCCTGCTAAGAGCTCAGCTTGCAACCCAATTTAAAAATTCTATCACTATCATTTTCAACATGAAAAATAACTAAACAGCATGTGACACGCCACTCAAGAACCTCACCTCTCCGGTATCACTGACTTCACTGTTTAGGCTCTATATTTCAGCAGTGGCTAGCACAGAGGAGTCCTGGCCCACCCTTAGGGATTCCAGGTGCTACGGTAATGCACATAAATAAAACAGAAAAACAAAATGAAATTGTAAATTACAAGAAGGCTGACACCAGCTGGCAAATGGCTCTTTTATTAAAACAAAACAAAAACAAAAACAAAAACAAAAAACCTCAGCTTTCATGCTTGAAAATGTGATTCTCAACTGCAGGATTTTTTAAGCTGGAATTTTCAAGTTACTTAGTCCATCTTCCTTTATGTGAGTTGTATATAATTCACATCTCCCTCCCTCCCTCCCTCCCTCCCTCCCTCCCTCCCTCCCTCACACACACACACACACACTTCAGATCTAGACAGAAGTCACTTGATGGCTTGCTTCTACCTGCCCTAAGCATTTAGGAGACACCCTTGGATGCATAAGGAACACAACAAGCTTTCCGTTTACCTGGTGCAAAAAGCTCTGAGGCTCATAAAGCAGAGGCAGTAAACTTTAAAGAGGTTGTATTTCATAAAGTTAGCACTGGTGCATTGCCATTACTTGCTATAGTTAATGGAAGTTTTACAGTTCACTTACATACTGTACTTGGAACTACCTTGTTCCTGACGAAAGAAATACATAGAGTACACAGTAAAAACCCATTATAAATTTTATGGGTGTTTTTTAATTCAGGAGAGTAGCTCAGACTGACCTAAATAAAAGCTGTTTGTTAATTTTGAAGGCAATACTTAAGACACTCGCTACCTCCAGCCACTTCAAACACTTCCTTGTGGAGCTGGATCAAAGATCCCAGTTAGCCGGCAGGTCACATTTACAAATTTTGGAAGCCGTATTGAATTCACATGCCGCCATCTTGGCCAACACCAGGGACTGAGATGGAAACCTCCCGAGCAAAGCCAGAGAGAGTCATGCTTTTTGCCTAACAAGGTGCCAGTGCAAAACACATCGATCAGCTTGACCGGTTCAGTGCTGGACCTTTCCCATGGTCTGCCTAAAAGTACTGATGTCATAGGTGGCCTCCGTCTCAAGCACCCTCCAATATTAGTACCACAGGTATGCCCAGCCTCAGTCTCCCTGTCAACCTACATGTGAAAATAATATAGTCTCAGTATCTGATACAGCCCCCACCTCTGGGTGTAACTAATTCGCACACACCAGGTCACTACTTCACCAAAACCTTGTAGTAGAACCAGTCTTCAATTTCTCCACAAAAACCATCTAGCGATATAGTAGGGACATCTCCAAATCACCCGCCACCTCAGAGTTGACAGCAGTACCTGGTTTCCAGGTTCTGTTGCCAAGTTTCAGGGCCTCACTCTCCTGCCTTCGTGCTTGAATGACCAGCCTACCCACAGCTCTTCATTCACCTCTTCACCCAGTAAGTGACTCCTGCAGCAATGTTCCATTCCTCAAGGCCCCTCTGCCCAAGTGATCCACTTCCCCTGCACCAACCCTCTTGCTTCTGGGCTCAGCTTCGCTATCAAGCTGCCTCTTCTCCTCTTCCTCGGGACCAAGGCCCAAGCCTCCTGCTTGACACAGAGCCCCGAGTATGGTCAGTCTCACCAACAACCCTGCTCTGGCTCCCATGCAAATGCAGCTCTCTCTACAGGGTCTCCCAAAGCTCTCCCCTGCAACTCCTCACACCTCTTCCTTGATGCTCCTGAACTTTCTCACAGTCTCGAGAAACTGTCCTGCACTCCGTGTCTGACTCCTTTCGGGCTCTGACTCACCCCGTCCTTCACTCTAGGGCCCAGGTTTCCATTCTAGCCTAACTGGGATTCATTAGACCCGTCACAAGTACACAGGCCTCTAGTCTCTTAGGCTACGTCTACACGAGCCCCAAACTTCGAAATGGCCACGCAAATGGCCATTTCGAAGTTTACTAATGAAGCGCTGAAATACACATTCAGCGCTTCATTAGCATGCGGGCGGCAGCGGCACTTCGAAATTACATGGGAATAAGGGGACTTCGAAGTAGGCGGGGTCCTTTTGAAAAGGAGCCCCGTCTGGACGAGCCGCGCGGCGGCAAGCCACGTCAATTTCGAAGTGCCGCTGCCGCCCACATGCTAATGAAGTGCTGAATATGTATTTCAGCGCTTCATTAGTAAACTTCGAAATGGCCATTTGCATGGCCATTTCGAAGTTTGGGGCTCGTGTAGACACGGCCTTAGAAAGCAGGAGTCACCCTTGGACAACTGCCAATACAATTAACCAGCGTTCGAGGCTCCAAACACTATAGGCCAGATCCTCAGCCAGCAAAGCAACACAGACTTGCAGGAACCTATGTTTTTATACTAGCGAAGAATCTAGCCCCTTCTCTATGCAGACGTTAAGATGCAAGGATAGTAGACAGGTGGGAATAAGGTAGCAGCTCACGGACCCAATTGTTCAGTGTTACAGGTATTCCCAATTTTTTGGGGAAGAAGGGTGCTTTCGAAATCGGGGTTTCCTTACAGAGGAACCCTGTCTACATGGGTAGTTTTCGATTAGAAACCAGCACTTTTGACGCTCCAGGTGGTCACTATTATGCAAATGAGGCACTGAATATTCATATCAGTGCCTCATTAGCATTTCCAATCCGCAGCATTTACATACCCCTTCCAAAAGGGAGAAGTACCATAGACACAGCCTTAGTGTTTGGTGTTAACCAGGGTCTTCATTTTGCTACAATTTTCATTCAACCTCACATTTTATAAGAGTTTTCCTTAAAATTCAAGTGCTACCTGCATGGACTCAGACCTGCCTATGAGCACTACAGAGAACCCAGACACACACAACCTTACACCTTGTTAATGGAGATGATATCCCAGTCCACCACCATCTCAATCTTCCTAAAAGCAGGCTCCTGACAGACCTGCAGGGTGCATATTCCTGTCTCCTGTGGAAAGACGTACCAGTGGGCGAGGGGGGAGCTGGCCCTCCTGGGACTTGAAGTGACACTACCAAAGAATCTAAAGATCTCCCTAACTTAAAGACCGACCCAAAGGCCACTGAAGTGAATGGCCACATACCCATTCATTTCAGGGCAGGCCTGCGAGGAGAGATTGATCTTGTGCTATTTTGACAGCTTCTCAACACCCACAACTGGAGCTTGACTCTCCAAGTTGCACACTAGTGACCAGCTTCGCAAGAGAAAGGAGCATTCTGAGATCACCCAGAGATACCCAGCCATTTCTGCTGGTGCCTAAATGGGAGAGACACCTCTCAAGAGCCTCTTTCACTAAAGCAGTAGAGCTCCTTTAACAACTCAGGCCTCAAGGCAGAGGCCCACTCTTCCCAAGGAGCACAGGGGAAAAAGGTAGGTTCCATGTGGAGGACGGACACACACACACACACACACACACACACACTCTCTCTCTCTCTCTTTGTGCTCTCACATCAACAATCAACTTGAAGCACGGAGCTAACTGCTTCTTCCCATCATTATAAACTGTGCTTCTTGGGAACCTATTCCAGCCTCAGATACGGCTTGATGCATGCACATTTTATAAGCACTACTCCTACAATTCAGTGGTTTTTCCCAGCTTTTAAAAAAAAATCAAAACACATACACTATGCTTAGGCTCTCTGCATATCAGGAAAGAGGAATTTGTACCACAAGTAGAATATTAACTCCAGTACTTTGCTCAGAAGCAGAGTACTGTACTTTTGTCTGGAATGCAATTAAGGAGAGGAAAAAAAATCAGAAGTGGTTTCAGAGTAAATACTGCACTCCAGCAAGAAAATCTCCCTCTTCAAAAGAGAAGAGTGAAAATGAAGGAAAACAAAAACAATCCATTCCTGAGCATATGCTGCTGGACATCATAGTAGCAGAGAGGCACAAACATGCTCCACAGGCAGGGGGAACAAACTGAGGTTTGTTATATAAAAGGGGAAGTTGATTTCATAATAGGTAACTGCAGGGTATTCAGCATGCACTGATTTTATTAGCCAGACACACAGACAGCAAGGCAGGTTTCATATGCATTAAAAAATCACGTCTGGCATCACTGAGCTTCACAGTATTCAAGAGAGTATTAGCCATTTCTAGGGTAACAAGACTATCCAAAGGTATAACTGCATGTTTAAAAACAAGCTCTCACGCTTCAGGGTGTAAGCCAGCCTTCACCAAGCAGACAGATGAAGAGGAAACGTTCCTTCGAACAGGTTATCCCATAACTATCAGGTTCAGAACCCCCTTACATCTACCTCAAAAATCTGGCATTAGCCAGTATCTGACAGGATACAAAACTAATTGGAACTAAATTGACTACTGCTTTGAGTTGGCAAGCCAATTCCCATATCACACAAAACATTATTCTGGTGTGGTTTAGATTTTAGGATTACTCATTAACATCATGCAAAGTTTGTACACGATACATTTTTTTCATAATGAAAAGAAAAAAATCTGAAAAACCATTCTATCTGCAAAAAGGAAATTCAAAATAGAACATCAGAACAATCCTGACAAAAATAAAGGACTCATAGCATATGAAAGGAACAGAACCATATTAAAAGAGAAATGGGTAAAAATAGAAGTGCCAGGGCACAACATGCCTTCGAGTTACAGCAGAGGCATCTGCATTGTCCTCAAATTCCCTCTTGATTTCTGCCTCTCACTGCTCATTCTTCTTGAGCAAAAGCATTTTCGAGTGGAACAAGAAGGTAACGCCTGCCCACTCATTTTAATCTCATGTTACTGGGAGGTCAGGGGAAAAAAATATCAAATTTCTAAATCCTTATTATCTCAAGATGGACCCCCCTGCCCAAAGTATGACTTTTGGCCAAGTTTGTAGCTGCGAGTTTGGAACAGCACATGGAGACACACACATACACATGGGCTCATGCTTGCAATTAACACAGGTAGAACTCACCTCTAAATCCTGCAACTTGCCTACATGAGCAGGGATATGAAGATTTACACTTTGCAATCAGCAACTAGGACACTGAAGATGGACGCGAATACTCTGCTGCGAGCATGGTAATTTCCTTGTAGTCTACTCTAGGCACTAGGAGTTGGAAGTTGCAGCTGTAAGTTGTGACCCCGTCTTCCGTTTCCGGCTTGCTGGATATTTATCCTTTTGGCTGAGATATCCAGCGCCCAATTCATCATGGCTCTGTACCTTCTGTAGGCCCTTATATCAGGGAGCACACAGTGGATCTAAACTATGCTGCCAAATCACAAATGCGAATATTTACACAGCTTGAGCACAAAGATACAGGGCAGTGATGAATAGCCCACCTTCCCCAATATAAAATTGCTACTTTTCACCCTCACAGGTGTGTTGTGTGAATTAAATATTACTTGTGCAGAACTGAAAATGCAGGACACTGCACACAGGTAACATCGACCCTTGCTTGTCTACCGGGAAGAAATTCCCTTAGAAACACCACAAAGGATACAGGAGCTCCCTTGTACAAGGGCCTGCAGAAGGAACAGGGCAGTGATGAACTGGGCACTGGACATCTTGGCCAAAAGAATGCCCAGCAAGCCGGAAATGGACGACTGGGTTACAATCTGACAGCTCCAACTTCCAAGTTCTAGTGCCTAGAACAGACTAGAGGGAAATCACCACAATGCTAGCAACAGAGCACTGGCGTCCATCTTCAATGTACTGCCTCAAATTGAAGATTCTAGCAGCCTGATTCCCCCATTACAATCAAGCCCTTTTCCCCATACTGTAAATTATATCCTGTTTAAAATCTTATTCTCATTTATACTATAACACTGGTTCTTACACTGAGCCTAGAAGATGCAGATCACATAGTATACTGTTTGACTCTTATATAATCCTTTTCATCTATAGATCTAAGCCCTTTACAACGAGATCACCAGTGTCCCATTTGTACAAAAGGGGAAACTGAGGCAGAGACCTGCACAAAGTGATTTGCCCAGTGGACAAACGGCAGAGTTCAGAATGGACCGTGTCTTGCTTTTCTATCCTCTAAGCCACACTAAATCCCCTTTGCACCCCCACCATTGTCTTTTCCAGCTCACTTACATCAGGTACTAGCTATACATATAGGCTGTGTCTACACCAGCAAGTTCTTTCAAAAGATCCCACAGAGCATCTACACACAAAAAGTAAATTGAAAATATGCGGTGTTCCTTTCGAAACTGTTCTTCCTTTTCCACTTCAGGAAGAACACCCCCTTTCGAAAGCAAACGCGTGTAGATGTTGTGTGGCATCATTTTTATCCTGAAGGAACAGTCCTCATGGGGCCTGATTTTTCAACCCCTGGCCTGCTCTTTCTAAAGAGCGGCGGCTGTGTGGATGCTCTCCTTTGAAAGAGCAGATTGCTCTTTTGATTTGCTTTTTTGTGTGTGGAAGCACTCTTTCGAACGAAGTTCTTTCAGAAGAGATCTTCCGGAAGAGCTTCTTTCGAAAGATCTCTGTAGCATAGACAAAGCCATAGAGATTGATAGCCCCAAAAGTTTTTAACTTAGAAACAAGAACAAGAACAAGTAAGAAGGCAAAGAGGAACCTAAAAAGTGAAACCAGTTGCTGAAGACCAAACAGCAGGATAAATCAGCTGTCTGGAAAATACTGCACTGGGGAGCAGGGGAGAAAGAGAGATACCCTTTTAACAGTAGTTCTTATTAGCTTAGCATATTGTACCTGTCTAAATAAATACAGTTCTGGTAAATTGTAACCTTTGGGTAATAACTGAAAAGATTTAAGCAAAATAATTTTTGCCATTTTCAGAAGGATTAATGCCATTTATTGTTTAAATGTGTTTAAAATGTTTTAGAAGGGCATTATGACTACTCGGGCATATACAAATCTTTTCAGCTTATATGATGGATTTCATAACTTTGAGCAGCGCATCTGAATACTGAGGACCTTAAAATCTTAGGCTGTCTTTTCCCTACGGTCCCCAAAAAATGAACCACATAGAAATATGATTTTCAAGACCTACACGAGACTAAGTTGTTTTTAAAAAGTCCAATAGAAAATTCAGAGAAACAAACAGAAGCAGCTGTGTGTGAAAATTACATGAAGTCAGAAACCACTAAGTGTGAGCCTAAGGACAAAGAAACATTAAGTCAAGTGCACAAATGCCTTCCACGTGTTCTGGATGGAAAGAAGAAGAAATTTTTTAAAGACGAACATGGAAACTGCTTTGAGCAATTTGTCATTTTCAATAGCAGCTCTGAAGCTAGAAAGAGATTTAGACAAGTTAAATAACTTCCTGCTAGAGTTGCTGCTTCCCATACTCAAATATGGTTCATCATGGCCCTTTATATAAAGGGATATGTATATTTAGACCATAAGACAAGCCTTTGAAATATTCTTCAAAGTTTGACTTAACCTATTAAAGGGAAGAGCCGAATCTGAAGATGGAAAAAGGACCCCCCCACCACCCAACCTCCAGTACAATTACCCTACTTCACTTTGTACTCTAAATACCAAGCCAAAGAGTTTCATAAACTTGACTTTAGAAAGATGAAATTTTATCATTTACTTAGTGACAGAACAATCACTTACAAAAACAGGTTGAACCTCTGTATTCTGGTGCTCTCTCATCCAGCAACATCCATTATGCGGCATGATTTTAGATAGCTGGATGACCACTTATCATAAGTGTGGCCAAGTTTCCTGCGGTCTCATAAAATTTGATTACAGCCACCAGTCCTGGCTTTCATTGTTCCATGCTATTATTTAGCTGTAATTAGCCCTCCAATGTCTTGTAAGAGCCCAATAAGACGTGGAAGTGCTGGTAATGCTGCTAGACAATAGTGACCTCTCATGGTCCGACAAATTCCCTCATTCAGCACCACTCAGGTCCGTAGCATGCTGAACTAGAGAGCTTCAAACTGCATTATAATTTTCTCAAAAAAAAACAAACAAACAAACAAACAAACAAACAAACAAACCCAAAAGTTACAACTTAAACACAATCCACTGTGCCTAGACATTACCAGGTATGAGATATGAAAGACCAGCCAGTAACAGGCTAAGGATTGAGTACTTCTCTCCTGCAGAATTTGAGTTTTCACTTAAAAAAAGAAAAAATCCCAGTTCCTATGAATGCAAAGAAAGCCATCCGAGCATAAACCAGTACAGTACTTGTTTTGAGCTGGCTAGCGGCAGGTACAATAAATCTAAGACCTTGTTTACACTAATGAAATACACCAAAAAGATTTCCCATTGCTGCTACTACTGGCTCAACTGCACATTAGAAGCCCGAGTGTAAACAAGTATCTGCAAAGCCCTGCATTGTCAGAGCATATTTAAGCCACAAACTAGACCTCCTTTCAATTGCTAATACCAGTGAGACGTTGTTAGTCAAATTCCCTACCACCCAGAAGGAAGAGTGAACAGGACTCCTACATCTTAGAGTGCTGCTCAACCAAATGATGGAGGACAATTTAAATAGATCAACAATGGTAACCACTCAACTATTGGTTATTTTAGCAGAGCCACTAACTAAAAAGTGGGTGAAGCTTGAATATCTCAGTTTTTAATCACACAACACCTCCACTGCACAAAATGTCTGGAAATCCCAATAATATGTCTCTTTTCAACATCAAATTTGCCTCAGTGTTGAGCAGTCACGAAGGAGGGAGAAGCGGTAGATGTGATATACCTAGTCTTTAGTAAGGCATTTTGATACAGTCTTGCATGATCTTATCAATAAACTGGGCAAATACAACTTAGAGGGGACTACTATAAGGTGGGTGTATAACTGGTTGGACTTCCCTTCTCAGAGGATAGTTATTAACAGTTCACAATCATACTGGAAGGGCATAACAAGTGGGGTTCCGCAGGGGTCTGTTCAGGTATAAGTTCTGTTCACTATCTTCATCAACAATTTAGATATTGGCATAGAGAGTATGCTTAGTAAAATTTGCAGATGATACCAAGCTGGGAGGGGTTGCAACTTCTTTGGAGGATAGGGTCATAATGATCTGGACAAACTGAAGAAATGATCTGAGGTAAATAATAAGGACAAATGCAAGTACTCCACTTAGGAAGGAGCAATCAGTTTCACACATACAGAATGCAAAGGGACTGTCTAGGAAGGAGTACTGCAGAAAGGGATCTAGGGGTCATAGTGGACCAAAAGCTAAATATGAGTCAACACTGTGACACTGTTAAAAAAATTACACACACACACACACACACACACACACACACTATTCTGGGACGCATTAACAGGAGCGTTGTGACCAAGACAAGAGAAGTCATTTTTCCACTCTACTCTGCACTGATTAGGCCTCAATTGGAGCATTGTGTCCAGTTTGGGGCAGTACATTTCAAGAGGGATGTGGAGAAACTATAGAAGGTCCAGAGAAGAGCAACAAGAATGATTAAAGATCTAGAGAACAGGCATTCTGAGGAAAGACTGAAAGAATGAGGCTTGTTTAGTTTAGAAAAGAAGACTGAGAGGGGACATGATAGCAGTTTACAAGTACCTAAAGAGTGTTACAAGGAGGAGGGAGAAAATGGTTCTTGTTAGTCTGAGGATAGAACAAGGAGCAATGGGCTTAAACTGCAGCAAGGGAGGCTTAGGTCAGGCATTGGGAAAAAAAACTCCTGACTGTCGGGGTTTTCAAACATTGGAATAAATTGCCTAGGGAAGTTGTGGAATCTCCATCACTGGAGATATTTAAAGGCAGGTTAGACATTTATCAGAGATGGAGATGGTACTTGGTCCTGCCAAGAGGGCAGGGAACTGGACTCAATGACCTCTTGAGGTCCCTTCCAGTTCTAGTGTTCTATGATCCTTAAAGAAAAAAAAATTCACAGTAACCCACCTTCAGATAATTCTGTCACACACACTTATTGTGTAGATCCCAGTGGTAGCATCTCTGCTGATAAAGTTTATATATGCTCTGCCTGCATACTGTTTGCATGACCATTTTTGTCAACTGCTGCAACTTTATTATAAACATCATGACATTCGGCATCTCCCTTAAATTCCCCACTGCCAGAGGCAAAGTGATTATATGAACATCTCATCTTTCATTTAAAAAAAAAAAAAAAATTCCCTGTCTTCTTGATAGTGGAGAAAAACCTCAAAAAAAAACAAAAAACCAACCACAAGTTAAGGATACGCTAAAGGTTTTTAAAAAATAAAAACACATTTATTTAACATCTCCTGGCTTTTATACCAAGTCTCCTGATTTCTGAATCCCTGGGCTTGGTAATATGGAATATTTGCAGAGTATAGAACATTAGCATTTAAAAACATTTTTTGAAACTTAAGACAACTAGCCCAGATAGGCTCTCACACCTGGCATTTGCAAACCTCCCCTGAGGTTTAACTTAATGAACTTAAGCACACCCTAAAAATTTCAACTGAATGCATAAAGCAGCATTCCACTCCAGAAAAATATGGCCACGAATTTCTTGTAAGATGTTCTGGATCCATGGGGAGCGGAGACCGTTAAATCTGCTGCATGCTTTCTGGTACTGTTAAATCGTGGTTCATTCCCAGTTTCATGGCAGGCTAAATTCTGTTGTAAGAAGATTGCTGTATTGTAATTGGTTCCCTTGACACTATGAGATCAACAACCATAATGTTTTCTTTCATACATTCTTATGAAAGTAAAGGGAGGGTGGAAGGCCGATATCGTCTCTTCCTGTTAAATAACTTTGTTCAGTGATCACATAAAGATGTGTACAACCATCACAGGCAGCAGGCCTAGAGAGTAACTCAGTGTTCAGGCGTTGCATAGCCTACCGACTTAGAAGCTGAAGAAAGGAAGAGCTATCCCGCACGTGTGAGATATTTACTCAAGAGCTAGAGGTGCAAGAATCACAACCGAACACCTAAACCACAAGAACAGATCACCATTTGGACACAGGTTAGAAGTTATGGTGAAATCCTGGTCATAATAAAATCAAGGGCAACTCACATCAGCTACAGTGGAGCAAGAATTTCACCCTAAGCATTCATCAGGCACTTTGGTTTTCTCAGACTTAGTGTTCAAGCCATGTGTTTGTGAAACTATAAAGCTGGGATGCCAGGATTAAAGGGGTAGTGGTTCCATCACACTTCAGCCTTCTACAGGATGCACCTTTCTAGTCCAGTACCCTGGGGACCCGACTGGTGCTGAACAGAGAATGTGCAGAACCATAGGAGATCAGTATTCTCTAGAAGTATTATCAACACCTCGAGACTCTTAGAAAATAGTCTCAGGCTATGTCTACACCACAGCATAAAGTCAATTCTTCACTGCAAATACTATTATGTCAATTTTAAAGGGCACCAAGGTTGACTCTCTCATGCCGCCTCCCCAAAGCAGCATAACGTCAACTTCAAAAGGTCAAATTCATGCTAGTGAAGAATCAGTGTTACCTTAAAACAATTTTATCAGCCTCCAGAGGTATCTCACAATGCTCCCAATGTGACCATTCTGGCCATGTTCACTCCGCTGCTCCCCAAGTGTGCAGGAAGTAGGAAACAGGAAGCCCAGCAATTTGAATTTTCTTTATGGCCAGCATGGCAATCCTACCTAGCTGTGGAAAAAAGGCCCAGGATGGAGCCATCAGGAGAGCCAGGATCTCCTTTCGGGTTGAGGACTGTGGGGACCATGCTTGCAGATAGTGGCATGTCCTGTCCTGCACGGGGTGAAGGCCTCTTCCCTGCGAGAAACATCTTTTCTCTGCTTCATACTTTCCAGGGCTCATACTTAAAAGTTGCAACCTCTGGAACAGTCAGCTTAGTGCTCCGAGAGATCATTTGTTAAGGGTGCTTCAGCTTCAGAAGCCCACCTGCTTGGTGTGTTTTCCCCTGGGATTCCCTACTTTTCCTTCTTTCCTTGAGAATAATATGAAGGCTTTCCCTAGTCGCATGGAGCCAGTTCACATCATGGGCATCAGCTTCTGAAGCCCACCTGTTTGGTTCGTTTTCACTGGGGGAAGACTAGTTGAGCAACCTGTTGAAATTGTTCAGTCAGCTGGGTGCTCAGAACACATTCGTTAACAAGGTCCATAATGCAGATGACTTAATTTCTCTCACTGGGGAAGAGACTTCTGAAAAACGGATGTTTGTTTTGAGTGGGAGGGGACTGAGTGCAAAACAGTCTGGGAAGATGGCATCACAAACCCACAACCACTTTTGGTGTATTTTTTTCACATACTGCACCAGCAAAGTAAACCCAGAATGCTACAGGGCTGAGGGACCTGTGAAATAGGTTCTCACAATGTACTGCTGCAACAGTCAAACACTGGCGATTCAGTGGGGATGCACTTCGTGGGGCAGTGCAGACACATACCTTTGACTTTATAAAATCTAGGCTATGTCTACGCTAGCCCCGAACTTCGAAATGGCCATGGAAATGGCCATTTCGAAGTTTACTAATGAAGCGCTGAAATACATATTCAGCACCTCATTAGCATGCGGGCGGCCACGGCACTTCGAAATTGACGTGTCTCGTCCAGACGGGGCTCCTTTTCAAAAGGACCCCGCCTACTTCGAAGTCCCCTTATTCCTATCTGCTCATGGGAATAAGGGGACTTCGAAGTAGGCGGGGTCCTTTCGAAAAGGAGCCCCGTCTGAGCAAGCCGCGTGGCTGCGAGCTGCGTCAATTTCGAAGCGTCACGGCCGCCCACATGCTAATGAGGTGCTGAATATGCATTTCAGCGCTTCATTAGTAAACTTCGAAATGGCCATTTGCATGGCCATTTCGAAGTTTGGGGCTAGTGTAGACATGGCCCCAGTGTTACAAAGTCAACTTTAATAAATACGAATTTATTCCATAGCATAAACAGCCTCAGAGGGGTAGCTGTGTTAGTCTGTAGATTCATAAATACAAAAGAGTACCGTGGCACCTTAGAAACTAACAAATTTATTAGGTCATTTGCCCAGCAAAGCTCGTGAACCAATACATTTGTAAGTCTCTAAGATGCCACAGGACTGCTTGTTCTTTGGGTTCTTTGAAGACATTGAGTGGTAAATTACAGCTACATAACAGCACAGAACACCAGGACTGGTGGCTGGAAACAAACTGTATGGGACTGCAGGAAACTTGGCCACAACCCTGACACGTGGTCATCCAATTAACGAAAATCCTGCTGGATTACGGATGTTTCTGGACCAGAGTGTGGGCCCAGTAAGCTGAATGCTTGGGAAGCTACCCAGGAAAGATTCAGGTGCCACCCAGCAGATTAGCAGAGGGCTCACAGCCAGTAGTGTGTATTTCCATTGGTGGTGCATTTCCACAAATACTTTGGTGCACATAAAATTTATTCTGCACACAGAGGGGAAAAATTAGAAGGAAGATATCTGGGACCCACAACAGCAGTGCCTAAGGATCCCAGTCAAGAACCAGGAACCATGCGTCTTTTGCAGGGAGGAGAGCAGGGCACATGGCACAGACAGAAGAATCTGCAAATAATTGAAAGACTTCTGCAAAACTGAACTAAATGTCTTTTAACAAGTTTCTAAGCATACAGTTGATACAACTACATTTTGGGTCTGTTCAGAAGCAGCAGTGCAGTTATCGCTGGGAAAATAAATACTGTAACTGTATTCCCGGCCCACTACAGATGAGACTATAACAAATGAGAGAAAAAACACCAAGGACAGAGAGAAAATGAAGAATCACTCACCGTGGCAAGCTAGTCAAGTAGCCAACATTTTGTTATGTTTCAACTGCTTCCTCTGGGAACAAAAAGGGACTAAAGTGCAAGAGTCACTATTGTCATAGTTATAGTATTGTTATGGTGCAAACAATAGTTATGGTGTGTCATATTTCCTGATGTAATCACACCTGTTCAGCAGTCCTTAGATTAACCCTAGATTTCTGTCCTATGCTCAAGAATTACTGTACTCAGCTACTTTTCTGTAATCTATATCCACCTCTTGTTCAGCAGACATATGCTAAATTGAAATAAGCTGCTCTGAAGCCACACTACAGTTGTCTATGCTGGGTTTGCACCACTTAGATCTTTTTAAAACTGATTTAGTTTAAGTCCAGTCAGTGCTACTTTTTCAATGTAAACAAAGACTTAGTGCTTGTAACATCTTGCTCAACTATTCTACTACCAGCAACATTTTCACAAAAACTAGAAGTGCCTCCTCTGTGCATAAAGCACCTCTTCCTGTATTAAAGTTTAAGCACATGCTTAATTTTAAGCACATAAGTAATCCCACTGAACCCCATGGGACTATCCTCATACTTAAGGCCTTTGTAAAATAAAAATAAAAAAACTGCAGCATCCTTCAAAGACTCCTCTGAAAATAAGATCATGGAACTGAAACACTTTCCCAGTATACAGAACATTTTTCACTGCATGTTTGTGATGTTTAAAACATCAAAGATCAAGCAGAAAACCCACATGTGAATAGGAAACCCTGGGCCCCATGTAGTCCGCTGCTTTATCTATTTTAAGCATATTCAAGTACACTGGACAACATGTCACATGGTTAAGGAACTGGACTGGGAGTCAGGATGTGTGGATCCCTGGCTTTTCCACAGGCTTCTTGGTCAAGTCACTTAAGCTCATTTTTCCTATCTGAAAAATGGGGATAACATGACCTCCCTTCTTTCAGCCATTCCCTGTACAGTCTATTTAGATACCACAGAACTTCAGAGTTACAAAGACCAGAGTTATGACCTGGCCACTCAATCACACAACATGTTGCATTCAGAAGAACACAATCAGGCAGCAGCAGACACACGTTAAAAAAGTCCAATGTTGTGTTCAAAAAACTACAAACAAAAGAAAGGGAAAGCAGCATTCTTCTTCTGAAACTTTACTAAGTCAGTGTTCAATTGTTAGCAATTTGTTCAGCATTACGAACAGTTCAGTTACAAACAACCTCAATTCATAAAGTTTCCTCAACTCAAAAGGTGCTGCTGTTAATGAAATCAACTTCAAGTATTGACTCTTCCTAATCATGTGTGTAAGCCCCTAAAAAAAAACAATCCTGGCTGGGGCCTCTCACTCCTTTTGTAATACAAATTTTACACCCTTCCCCCAAAGAACACCTAGAATGATTTCACCCACATTGCATTCCCACAACAGAACCTTAAAAAAAAAAAAAAAAAAAAAAGTCAGCTGTTACAATTTAACTTTCATCTAAGTTTGCTATTACACAACTACATTTAACTGTATGGCCTCTAAAATTCCAGAAAGTTGTGTACATAGTGAAGTTAGATAATGATTCTAGGTGTGCTCGCACCAATAATGACTCACAAGAATCATAAGAAGATCTCACTATCAGACACCTCATAACACCAGCAAGAAAGAGAAAGAATCTGAAACTCATTAAACTCTGCTTACATCACATTTATTTAAGTGACTGAAGTCTAATGCGTGTACAAGCCTTTCAAAAAGTCATGCGCTCCTTTAGATTACTTACAAGCTAAATGCTATTAAAACTGTTTTGCCAAGAGACTCCCACATACAAGTAACTATTTAACTCTCTTTAAAGGATCAGGAGCCAAGTCTTTTAATACAAAGTGGTTCTTAACCTATTTAACACTGCAGGCTGCATATGCAGTTTTCTGAATATAAGGTGGACCATGCCCATACATTATATATACTACCTGTATGGCCTTAAGGATGTCACATGGGTCAGAGATGTGTGCTGATTGAGCCATGAGTTGCGACACACTGGCATAAACTCTTACTCAATTTTTTTTTATTTCCGCAATTGTTTTAATAATGCTCCAACTTCAGGATGGCCAGCTTCTGCCGTTGGTTGTGGATCTTGTGAAATTTCATCTCTCAAAACCCAGCTCTTGGGGGTTACAGCAGCATCTCACCCTCCATTCACGATGCTTCTAGCATTCATTGGTGCAGGGAAGAATTTGGGGGAAGGGGACCCCACCTGAATCCTAAAGGTTCAAGGCTGGATAGAAAGAACTCACTTTATTTTTACAATCTCAAGGGGGACGGTTGACATGGGTCAGACTCATGATTTGTGAATACTTGGGGCCTACACAACTGCAACATTTTCTTTGACTCCCAGATTCTACATATGGCCCCTACTTTGGCATGGCTGAAGTTGCCCTCCATACTGCAAACATCTTCCTAACATCACCAATGGAGTCCTAGCACTGCCCAGGCTCCCGTGTACACCAGTCTTCTTAAAACCATGTCTTAACCCTCCTCAGATGAAGCGGGTCTTTGCCCATGAAAGCTTATGCTGCAATAAATCTGTTAGTCTACAAGATGCCACAGGACTTCTCATTGTTAGTTAATAATAAAGAGCACTTGAGAGGTGGTGGGGAGAAGGGAAAGAGCTATCTAATAGACAAGTATGGTTATCAAATGAAGATATGTACAGTTATTAAATTAAGTTTGACGTCTCTGCACAATAAAACAATTTGTAGTCCTAGCAAACTTTGTTAGTGTGTTTCCTGTCATGGGAAAAAAATCTGCTAATCTCAACTTTTAAAGTAAAACAATTAATTGTTCCCAAGCAGAAAGTACAGGTTTTAACCTGTTGCACCCTACAATTACACTGCTATCCTGCTACAAAGAATCAGGGCAAATTAATAAGATATTTCATGTTCGTCACTTCAGTGTTTGAGCTGAACAAGGAAATAAAACCACGAAATGAGAAAACAGACACATACATAGATTCAACCCCTACCCTAAAATCTCAGCAAGTTCTTTTGGAAAGGAAAAGCGTGAAGGAAAACAAAACGAGGAACCCACAGCTCTTGGATTATGTACCAGACTGACAAACATGTAACAGAGCTGTCACAAGTAGCATTCTCCCAACACAGCAAACAGGAATCCTCAACAGCACCACATCACCAAGAAGAGTTTCTGCAGGGGCTGACAACACCCCCACATATGGACATGCCACTTTACAGCTATGAAGTGCTGAAAATCCCCCAGGCTGCAGACAGGAAAGCTGGCGTACACTCCCTGAGTGTTGTCATGCATAGGATGTCTTCATAGGCATCTCTACTACTGCAAAGCCATCCTTTTCAATTACACTTTGCAAAGCATGCCTCAGTGTGAAATAGCACTTGGGCTTTCCCAGCCCCAAATTTGCTCTCTCTAAGCTCACTGGCAAAAGCCCACTCCCACTGCCGTCTGCATACATACACCAATCCTGCTCCACCTTACCATCATGCTTTTTGCCAAACCCTAACCAGCCATGGGGGTAAGTGAGAGAGCTCATTCTGTAACAGCTCATAGCGCTAAAGGGCAGGACTGGGGGAGGGAGAGGGAGGCTCGCTCCAGGTGGCACAGAGGACTGGTTCCCCTCTGCCCTGCCCCTTCCAGAAGTGTGGAGCCCCACCTTGCCCAGGGGCCGTCGGACAGCTGCCATGTGTCCCCCAAGGACAGTTATATATATTTTCTCATGTATGCCTATTCTTCTCCCTGAATCCTCACTGCTTACAACCATCTCAAGAAGTCTCTCAGAGTATGTCTGTACTTACAGTGCATTCGATTCACTGCAATCGACCCTCCAGAGTTTGATTTTGCAGCTGCAGCAAAGTCAATCTCTCTGGGCTGGGCCATCAACCCTAGTATTCCATACTATCACATGGAGTAAGGGACGTCGATTCAAGCCCAAAGAGTCCCGATCTACATCAGGGAACAAAGTTGATCCCGATAGGCTGATTCTAGCTACGTTAATCATGTAGCTAGAATTCTGTATCTGGAATCAACTTTGTTATCTGGTGTAGACCAGGCCTAGGTGAGGATCATGTTTGGAAATCTAGCCACTCATCTCTCACTAAATCGGGGGTATATTTACACACAAAATTCTAGATGCTGCATATTTTAATACTCATCAATTCACACCAGTGACTGTTTAATGCAAGCAACCGTACTAATGTAGAAGCAGAAGTTGAAGAGCAATGTCATTTAAAGAACAAATCTATATTTACATGGGAAGATGGTTTTTTGGGAGAGGAAGAAAGAGTTTTTTTTTAAAAATGAAGTATTTCTTTTCACAAACATCTAAGCTAACTATCCAGAGTGAATTTTTGAGGAGGAGTCCTTTGAATTAAGGAAGTAAAGGGACTTCAAAAGTGACAGCAAAATGCTGTGCTGCAGGCTCCAAAATTGTAGGAAAGTAGCAACAAACCATGGAAAACTGATCATTTCTTCCAATACTTTGCAACTGTCTCGGCTTTTGTTCTGGTGTGTGACTAAATCCAGGTTTCAAATAAAAGGGCTGGCATGAGTTTGTGTTTCAGAAGTCTATGAGACCGCCTACTTAATATATCTGCACATCCCACAGTGAGCTGTATTACTAGCCTTCATCACATCTAACAAGATTTTTAACTCCTGATAGTTTATAAAAGTTGTGACGCAAGCCATCTCAAATGTGAAACTCGGAACTCTTTTGAGTCAAATGTCAAGCCTGGGAAACTGTAAGCAAAAATGCCAGGTTCTGGAGGAAAAGCTGATTTAGTTTCTTTAAAAAAAGAAAAAAAATACATGACAGTTAAGAATGTTTGTATTATTGGCAACACCAAGCATGAGAAGGGAGTCACTTCAGAGTAAAAGCTGACAGACACCGAGCAGGAACTAGCTCAGATAATGCTGGCTATTCCAGAGGCTGAAAACTTCAGGAAGCCACTTAAAATGTCAATCCACCAAGGATGGATGGTGTTTCTGACCTTTGGAGACTGACGGCTGATTCTGGCTGAAAATATCCCAGATGCCCTGAGCCATTCAGCTCCAAGAAGTCTGTGAAGGATGTTACCCACCTAGTCTGCCTATAAAGAGAAAACCATTCCAGCTCAGTGGCAGACAGCTCCCAAAGTCATATCAAAGTGGAAAACTCGCATCCCTCCCCCACCCCGACCATCCAGCACTCCCGGGGTAGGTCATTTCTTCCCATCCTTGTCAGACACTCCCAATCAAGCAGGCACCAGCACAGAGCTCAGGCTGCCTTTACTCACTTGTGGCTAGGGATTGGTGAGGGGCAGACGTGTTGGTATTTCGACCAGGCTTGCTCAGAAATAGCCCTCTTTGCCTCCCCTAGATCAGTGAGCACTGCAGGGGAAGAAGGATACTCCTGACATCAAGCGCCACAGAGATGTCACTTTGGAGAGCCAGAAATTCCCTCGGCCCACAGAAGCACCTAACGTCCTTTCCAAATGAAGCAACTAACACCTGATCCAGGCTCCCTATTCTTGGGAAGTGACAGCCCAACCCAGCATGCAACACATGAAAGCAGGGGTGACACATGAAGGGAGCTCAGGGGGCATGTGGCTCCCCAAACACTGTGAGTAGGAGAGGCAAGGGACCACTGCCTCTGTGCAATCCAGGGGGTTATTTTCCACAGCAAAGGGGCAGACCCCTCACCTGCAGTGGTGGGGAAGAACCAGACTCCCCCAGCTCCAAGCCATGCTGCTCAGGAGAAGGGGCAAAACTGTCCCTGCACTCACCAGCACAAAATGGAGTGGCCTCATTCAGAGCAAGGGGAGCACAGCAGGTTGAGGCCACATAACTCCGTGAGTGTGGAGGGAAGGGCAGTCCCTTCCTCGGGCACTAAGGCCTTGCTAGCTCCCCAGGTTGCATCACTCGGGGTAGAGAAGACTTGGGGAGAAAAAGGCAGGGCAGAGATGGGGTGGGGGACTATTGTCCTACCCTCCTCCCACCTAAGGCTGGCTCAGGGAGGAGTCCTGTGGCCTGTGCTCTGTGCCCTCACATGCCCTACTGATGGTAATCTATTCCAGTAGCCATGGTGCCTGTGGTCACTCAACACAACAGTAGGACATGAACTTGGAGCAAGACACATTACATCCATACCCCCAGACAGCACGTGCAAGGCTAAAAGGAATGCCCCCTCCACACATTATTGGAATATCAACTTCCTAAGCATTGGCCATCCAACTTACAGCATCCCAGGTAAATGCAACTTTTTCCTCCATTCCTTAAATTTGCTTCTTCGAATTCATGAAGCTTTCTCACTCAGACCAGATTTCTCCACATTTTCACCCAACAGACTTGAAACCCTTCAGCCACAAATATGAGAACTGAGAATTTCCTTTAATATATGTATCTCAAATGGAGAAGCTTCCAGCAAACCAGAGGAAGCATAAAGCCAACTCTTAACTCATTCCTTGAGCTATCAACAAACATACCCTCCATCTGGAAGGGGACGGAGCATGTTTCTGTAAGAGAACTAACTTATTGTCAAGAATCATTCTGAAGTCTTGACTTCTCAATTGATTTACAGACTTAAACTAGGCCATCGACCATGTTCATTGTCTTCCCCAGCTTTCCCCACACGCGCACACACACATGTATGGCTGAGCCTCAGAACACAAGCAGTTCAATGCTGATATCATGCAAGTTAGAATAAAGCGTTACAGTTTAGCACTGTTCTAGCCAACTGAAGATAATGTTGGCTTTATTTAAGCCAGGTGCACTTTTAGCTTGAATTAGATTCTCCAAGTGACATTTTTATTTCTTTTACATCTGAGTTCAATATTTTAAATTGAATTAAGGCTGCAGATATGTATCCAGAACTTACATTAATAAATTACAACACTCTTTTTAAAAATAAGCAAACTAAGAGCCAAAAAAAGAGGAAATTCAGTGCGAGTTCTCTTAAAATGGTGTCCTGTCAGAGGAAAAAAACAAAAACAAAACAAAAACAAAAACAGAAATTCAGCATCATGGTGCGCAGGTAACATGCCCTAAACAAGCTGGACTAGACCTTCAATCCCTTCCACCTTCTTCTGAAGGCAGAAGTGCCAATATTACCAAATTACAGCTAACTGGCACGTTAACCATGGACCCCTGAGCTCTATAAACAGCTCCAGGAGACATACTGGTTTGGAAGATCTAACCTCGCTGTTCATAGGATTCACACCTTCTAGCCAGGAAAAAAATGAAACTCTACCCACGACTCTCTGAGCTCTTATTGCCACAATTATCAGTATCACAACTCTCAAATCACAACCACTCTTATTAAATCATAGCCTTAATACAGAGACTGGAATTATGGTTTATTACAACAACCTGTAACCCACAAACTCCCCTTTTATTGCCATATGCATGCCTCAGTGTTAACTAGCCACTTCATCTTGAATGAGCTACAACAGGTTTGTTGTTTCAGGAAGTCTTCCAGACCAAAGAGGATTCAAGACAGATCCCATCACAGAGCGTACACCACCCAGGAATTTGGGGATTTTGTTGGCGATCAAAACTTTGTTTTGCCATATGTGTGGCGCCCACATGGATATTTGACTGAGTTTTAACTACCCCCACTTACATCTGGGTCGAGCCATCCCTGACAGATGCCAAGGGACCACAACAGACAACAAGGGAAAAGGTGACGGGAAGCACTGACTTCTTATACCAGACGGACTATGCTTGTCTGTAGATTCAGGTAGACCACTGGACCAATGAGTATGCAGGATGGATCCTATTGTGGGGTGTGCTAGACACTAAGGCTATGTCTACACTGTGAGATAAATTCAAATTTAAGGCAGTTAGCTTGATATTACCACGTGACCGCCTTCACTGTAAATACCATTCGCTAAACTGAATGAGCACTGATACCGATATTATAATATCATCAGAACCTGCTGGGTGTAGCGTCAAGTTTGAATTTAGAAGTTCAAATAAAGGCCAGTGTGAAAGGACCACATCTAAAAATCAAATGTATTAGCCTCCCACATGTAACCCACAATGCCCCACGGTGCTCTGCTCTGGCCGCTGCTCTCCAGGAGCACAGGAATTAAGTAAAAGGAACACCACAAATGTCAAATCGGGACCAGGAAGCCTGTAGCTGTGGGGTCCTGCTTGTATGAGAGGCTGAGAAATGTCTTTCTTTGCTATTAGACCTGTGAGCACATCTGCCCATTACAAATAGCCCCAGCACAGAGTTCGTGGTTCTGTCCCTACACATGGAATTTTTTTCTGTGCTGCCTGGTGCCAGCCACTGCCCTGCCACAATACATGGCAGCAAGGCTCTTGCGGGGGTTGTGCTTGCATAAGAGGCCGAGAAACTTCTTCTCACAGGCACCATGCAGCCAGGGTCTTTCCCACACTCAGCCACACCATGTGACTATCCCTCAACCCAATAAAAGGACGTGCCTGCCGTTTGATGCTGACCATGCTGCAGGCAGCACCATGTTCTGGCTTGCGCACACTTAGGGCTCCAAGGGCGGGAAAAGCTTTTCGGGGGCTTGCACCCACCGGCAGGGAAGTCTCCCCTGGTGGCGAAGATTTTTGGGGCCTTTCTTCCCTCTGGAGCAACTACTTCAACTGGTGCACCACTGAAACTGCCCCCCAACAAGGACCCAGAGGGTGCTACCTGCCACCGGGGGGAAGTCTCCCCCAGCGGCAAAGGTTTTCAGGGAGTTGCTGCCATCCCCCATGTTGGCAATTTCTGCGTAGTGAAGAGGGAAGACAAAAATCTTTTTTCCTAGCCTCTTCTATCCTCTTTCCTCTAACTTTGGACCCCTTCACTCAGGGAAGAGTGGGTGGAGGGCCAGCTGAGAACACAGACTGTGCACAGAAGCTGTATAATAGACTGGGAAGCCAAATACCCTCCCCTCAGCAACTCTCTTTTTCTCAAAAGCTTTACTATCTACTCTTTCTTCATGCTTTTCATTGTCCCTGTATTATTTTTAGGGATCAGATGCAATCAAGGGAAGGGGGGGGATCAGTCAGCGGATGGCCCATTGAGAAGACACACACCTGCTGATTTTTATAAAATCCTTGATAATTCAGTAACAGAAGAAAGATTTCTGTGAACGTGGCGATCTTTGTTGATGCCCTACTTTTCCTTCCTTCCGACTGCAAAAATGGACATTTGCTTACCACGGGAGGAGAACGAGGGCAATGCCATTTGGGAAGATGTCAAATACCAGAGAAAATACCCAGACTGCCTTGGGAATCGGTTCCCACAATGCATTGTGCAACAGTCGATGTTTACCGATTGAGTGTGGCAGCAATAAATCGACTTTGTGAGGTGCATGTGGGGAGGTGAGGATAATCAAATGCAAGTTTATAAAATCCAGCATTTCAGAATAGATGTTAATACATTTGAATTTATCTCATAGTGTAGATGTCGCCTAAAACTCCATTTTGCTTTATGGATGGTGCTCTTGAGGACTGAGTATGGACTGAGACTTCCATACCCGCTACTTAGAGCCAGGACGAGGCAGATTACACCCATTGCTTTGGAACTTTGCTTGCTTGCTCGTTTTCCCTTTAACCCTCCCTTGACCCCTGGATCCACTGCACTTGTTAAAATTGCCTTTGCTTTCAATTTGTTTTTAAACATTCACTCAATAAAACTTTTCAATCTGCGCTATTTACGTGAAACACTCCGTCCCACCTTGCATTTAGATCTGACAAGAGAGTTCCTTTCCCAGCCCGGAAGAAGAGCTGTGTAAGCTCAAAACTTCTTTCTTTCCACCAGCAGAATACGGTCCAATGTAAGTTATGACTTTACACACCTTGTCTCTCTATCATTAATCATGTCTATCACAGCAATGCATGTGGGACAAGACTCTGAGCCCCACCCTTCTGGCCAGGGTGCGTACACAGAATGAGACACTTCCTGCCCCAAACAAATGATAACCATTCCAAACAGAGAGGTAGCCATGTTAGTTATGTTATGTTAGCAATTTAAACACTTTTTAAGGAAGTTATATGAAATGGGGACTCGGTACATGAAGAGACAAATGACGGGAGAAAGAGATTGGAGGCCGTGAGGAAAGGGGTGGGAAGGTCTACCAGAGCCCACAGCCAGTCAGCACCAGGGCAAGAAGTAGGAACTACAAAAAGGAATTTTAGGACACCAGTAGTGTTCTTTGGTCCCTGCTTAAATTGCTGTCTTTAACTGCTGCTCCAGGAAGGCAGTACAGCCATGACAGAGACAGATAATCATAATATTTACACAAAACATCATTGTCTCCCTGTGACCCAGGTAAATATTAATCAGGTTTCACAGCTAGAAGAGCAGGCACAGACTTTAAGTGACTTGAATGGGAGTCAACTTTAGGGCTGGGAAGCATGGGCCTGTAACCCGACCTGCGCCACCAATTCACTGCATAGCCTCAGACACCGGACAAACTCTAATCCTCAGGTTTTCCCATCTGCAGAATGGAGCTCATGCACGCCTAACTCTCAGAGAGTTTTTGAAGCTTAATTCACATAAAACACTATGTGATCCATGGAGAACAGGTACCCGAGCACTAATAAGGTTCCACAGGATGTGTTTATGCTGTAAGCAGAAACCCCCAGCTAGCCCATGCCTGCTGACTCAGTCTCCCAGAATCACAGGGCTGGAAGGGACCTCAGGAGGTCATCTAGTCCAGCCCCCTGCTTCAAGCAGGGCCAACCCCCACTAAGTCATCCCAGGGCTCAGGCTAATGGGCTGTTTAGGGGAAGAGTAGATGGTCAGGCTAGAGCTGTAGCATGAGTTTTGGGACCCTCATTCCTCACAGGGCTCCAGCTGACGCAGATACAGCACAACCACGCAGCCCTTTAGCCCAGCTCAGCTGGTACAGGCTCGCCGCAGTTGTCTAATTGCAGTGTAGATGTATCCTTGTTACAGGAGTTGGAAAAAGACCTATGGAGATCCTAAGCCCAGAGTTCTTCTCAGTCCATTAAAGAACCTCTCTCTCAGCATCGGTTTTCAGGCCTGTGTACACATCTACCAGCTCACAGCTGCAAATTCCACAGGGACTTTGACAGAGCTGTGAGGGCAGAAGCATGGCCAGGGAATAACCTTCCCAGTTTGCTGGGCTCACATCTAAACTAGTTCCTGAAATCTGCTGGAAATTGACGCAGGGCCCCAAATGTTACCAAAACTCCCAGTAACTACCATCCTATCCTTCCCCAAGCTAATCCTATGCACAAGATCTAGTCACCACCTCAATCACAACATGAGTTTAGAACTTTGTCGACCAAGATTTCCAAAACATTATCAAAACACCCAAAAAGGGAGAAGTATTCTTCAAAGCTCATTATGAGTGCCACAGTGTGGCTTGGCAAGCACACCTTAAATCTGGCCCCAAAGTTGTTCTTCAGCTGAAGAAGCATTTCATATTTGGTGTGTGTGCTTTATGGACCTTCTTTCTGAGGAACTGGGTGGTGGTGGCTGTGAAGGTCAGACAATGGAAAACTGGCTGTAATTTCAAGTATGGCAACATGAGCAAATCACTCTTCCATCTCCCTACATTTTGTTTCTTTTACTAATAAAACACTCACGTTTTAGCCATCAAACTTACTGAGTGCAGCCCTTAAAGTCTTATATAGCAGGAGACTTTCATGTTTCACATTTAGCAAATTAACTACTTGGAGCACCTTTGCCAGAAATTGAAATTTCAGTCCAACAAACCCAATAGAACTGTATTAATATCTTATAATAGCAATAATTTTGAAACATTGCTTGTAATTACCCTATAATTGTGGTTTAAATGTTCTGCAGTATGATGCCCCATAAAGAGAGAGCCTGGCACCTCATCACATGATGGGCAGAAAGATTAAACTTACTGTGAAAAAACAGAATCCAGTTTTATCCTGTTAAAGGCTAATATTAACTCTTTTTAAAATAGTTAATAATGGCAGGGTTGTGACATTAAGACTGACTGCATTACTATGAGATGCTCACACACGCTTTGCAGAGGAGCGCATGAAGGTGTGTGCATGGATGCATAACTAATCATTTTGTCACAACCAGGGTCCATTTTCACATTCTAAATCCTAACAAATGCTTACAGCTTGTAAGCCTGATTGTGGTAAAAACCTGACCTTAACTACAACGATATTTTAATTCCCAGCAGCCTACATTTCATGTGTGCGAAGAGGCACTCATATGTTAGATACAGAGGATTTCTGATCAACCCAGGGCCAGGGACATGTTGCATCATCACAGATTTTATGCTTAGATAGCAGTAGAACATTGTGCATACTATTGCACTATAAGTAGTGAACGTAGTCTCTAAATCCAAAATATACGCAGGCCTCAAAAATGCCAGTGTGACATTTTTGATCAGAACAAATGTATATTACCTGTACTGCAGATTCTACTACCTAAGGAAAACTGAAAAGCAGTCCAGTAGCACTCTGTTACTACCTAAGGGTGTAGGACATGGTTTCCCAAACTGGGGGGCATGCCCCCCCAGGGGAGTGTGAAGAAATTTTAGGGGAGTGCAAGGCAACCTATTCCCCCCCACCGCCCCCCCCCCCACCAGAAGAAAAATCTGGGCTTTGCTTCTGCCTCTCAGCCCCTGCTATTTTAGGTGGGTGACCCGGCACAGCCGCTACAAAAAGCGGACAGCGATGAAGACCCACATGGGGCTAGCTCCCTCCTGTAAAAGGGAGTGAGTGTCGGTTAGGGATGGGAGGGGGAAGAGGAGACAAATAGGGTTAGATGGGGGCTGGGGGTGCCTGGCTTGAGGGAGGGGGATGGAGTGAGAATGGGGGACTGGGAGTGCCTGGTTTTGGGGGAGATGAGGGGTTGGACAGAGGGGCCCCTGGGGCTCAGGCAGCTGGCCCGGACATCGCAGGACTTGGGTGGCTTAGGCTGGCGGGTGGCTGACCCTGGCAGCACAGGGCCCTGGTGGCAGGCAGGTGGGTGGGTGGGTGGCTGGCCCTGGCAGCATGGGGCTCGGTCAGCTCTGGCAGCACAGGGCTCAGGCAGGTAGGCAGCTGGGGCTGCACCAGGCAAACGAAAGGGGCCAAGAAAAACTATTTGTGCTTATTTTTAATTTCAAATAACATTTTACATCAAGTTGTTGTGTTCATTTTAAATTATGAATTGATTTTTTTTTGTTAAATGGGGGTTGGATGATAGTAAAGAAGAAGGGAGGGGGGGCGCTGAGGGTTTCTCAAAAATCAAAAGCTGCCAAAAAGTTTGGGAACCACTGGTGTAGGGGGTAAAACCTGGAATGCACTGGGAATTGTCAATGTGTTTGTTTGACAGGTTAAGTGTTGAAACAAAACAAAAACAATCCTTTATCAGGACCAGACAGAGACCATGTGACAGGTCAAGGAAGCAAATTCTTAACAATAGTGAGAGTTTCCTAATCATTTGAATGTACTTAAAATGGGCAAATGGGAGTATAAAATAAAAACAAGATGAAAATATTTTTATACTTTACAGAGTTCTGCACTAGTGCCAGTATTTGGTCTGTTCTAGTGTCAGTGAGGGGTTCTGTAACCCACCTACCAGATGTTTAATGTTACCTATTAACTTGACACCCCGCAAAGCATCATTAATATTTTTTAAATTATTTTTTGATGTTTTATATGAAAAATAATTGGAAGACACCACATCCCTCACAGGCCCTTTCTGGGGACATGATGTCAGAATACATGCTCATCCTAAACAACTTTTAAAGGGGCTGTTTTAGTCACATTTATTTCATCCAAAACTT
This sequence comes from Carettochelys insculpta, assembly GCF_033958435.1. Taxonomy (NCBI): domain Eukaryota; kingdom Metazoa; phylum Chordata; order Testudines; family Carettochelyidae; genus Carettochelys; species Carettochelys insculpta. Next base: position 43,524,292 of record NC_134147.1, on the reverse strand, counting down.
CATGTAATTAATACCGCACTCCATAGAAATGTACGGTCTACTCACCATGTTTTAGAATCTCTCTAGGAGTCAAGGTAAGTTTTTAAAAGAAACAAGCATACAAGAGAGCAGATGATAAGCCATAGTCCTACCATTTGGTTGGGAATGAACGTCTGCCCCTGTTTATCTTGGGCTTATGATGGGGGCGGGGGAAGCTCTCCCCACCTACCTCCATACTGATTACAGAGTAATCAAAAACATCACTCATGTAAACTGATCCTCAGGTACTACTGACTGAAGTTATGGTACACAAGAAAAATATAAAAAGAAACAAAAAATAGTTTTCTTCAATGACCTTTTTTGATTATAGAGGCCTCGATGACTTGTACAACTTGAAACAGGCCATCTAATCAGAGTTTAAAAAAAAAAAAAAGACAGACACACTTGACCAATCTTGAAATACCCCTCAATCCCACGTTTCATGAGGAAACAAAGAACAAAAAGCCATCTGGTTTGAAATGAGAGGCACACAACTGATCTGCTATGGAGAAGTTGTTAACTTGTCTTTTTGTCAAGAACCGTATGTTCAACACCTGTTTTATTGTGTCAGGCTACCTCAATCAGCACACATAATCAGCAACAAGAAAGAAATTAAAAATATATATATACACCCTGTCTATTATCTGTTTATCCAAGGGGTTTAATCTAGAAAGTTTAAGTTTATTGCAGGATGCTACAATATTAAACATGTATGGTGAAAATGAAGATAACAGTAATATAAGTCTTACGTTACCAATCATAATATTAAAATGAATGGGAAAACAATAGGCAAAGTGGGTGAGATAATATCTTTTACAGGATCAACTTCTGTTGGCAACAGAGATGAGCTTTCATGCTTACACAGAGCTCTTCCTTGGGAGAAGTAATAGTGCGGATGCTTAGATCTAACTCGGTGGTACATACAATTGTATTTATTAATGCAAGTAATTTGAATTTGGTTGAAACTGAAGCAACAAAAGGAGGGAAACATGATCACTTTGAAAAACACTACCCCTTAGACTTAAAATCTTTTTTACTATTTTGATTTTTCCCTTTTACCGTTTTCTGGCCTACCTCTGACGGCACTGAAAGGTACGATATCAAGTATCAGGAGCCCCTTCTACTCCCAAACCAAAAAGAGATTATATTAATTTTAAAAGCATAACTTGATAAAAAACACTTGTGGGGTAAAGCTACTCACATATTCCATATTCAAAGCACAAGGAAAATTAAAGCACACATAAATCCCTTATGACCAGTTACTTCTATTAACCCTTATAAATGCTTACTCCATTTATAGCTGTATTCTTATGTACGCCCCTTATCACCAAAGTATGCAAGTGCCTATTCGAACTGATTACTCGCTGAGGAAAAGAAACAAACAATTTACATTTTGAACTGTTCTCTTATAAAAAACTTAGCTTTAATGATCAAGAGTGTATTTAACATATAAAAACTTCATTTCAGAGTTGTTCTTGTTTGTTTTAACTGCAAGATCAAAACAGTTATTTTCTCTGTTCAAGCCTGCAGATGACTGATTTATTTATAGTAGTAATCTTCCTGTTTCTCCAGCTTGTAAATGTCATACAAAGCAGGCAAGCCAATAAAGTATGCAAGTTTCCAGGTTAAGTTTGTCACAAAACTTCAGCATCAGTTAGGCAGGCACTAGGGAAAAGGGGAAATTAATCAAAATGTGTTTACGCTCATTCACTTAACACTGTACTTTGCATCATGTTTTAGTAACATGCAACTCTTAAAGAATATGGTAACTGGAAAGTGACACAGAAGTCGCACATTTTAAATAAGGTTGGAAAGATGAAGTTATTATATCAGTAAGGGTTGGTAAATGTCCATTTCTCCACACATACACAAAACAATGAAATTATATTTCCATCAATAACAGTTACAGAATGGCAAAAAAGGCAAAATGATGCTTGAGAACTTAACTGGAGTTTGATGTAGGAATACTTCCTTTGTACCTTTTGACATGTTGATAAATTTGTGTTTTAATGGCTATAAAGCTTTAAATTTTTTGCATCTCAAAGTCTACAAACATTATTGTCTGACAACCCACAACCTCCAAGACTGGTGCTACCCCATATTTGCCTGAAACTGTTACAATGTAAAGTCTAGTTAAAAATGCTTAAAACCTGTAATTCTGCACAACTTTGAAAATCTCAGTTAGTTTTATTATCCAAAAAAAAAAGTCCTTATGTAAGCAGCCCTTAAAACTTCATTTACACATCCTCATGTTTGTTTATTCAATGCATTTCACTCAGCCTGGACAAGGAAAACCAGCTTCACTTTGTTCATGGTCAAGTTCACTTCCAGGATTCCTCCGCTGCAGTCTGTGTGTTGCAAATACAGCAGAAGAAAAAAAGACCACTGTTCCCACCATAGGTTAAAAAGGCAGGAGGGCACTTTGGCTGGTTTTAGGTTTTGTAAGTTGGTCTTACTTGATACTTGTTTATGTAACATGTGGGGCAATTATGAACCGGCATTCCCTTTGAAAAAGGAAGCAGACATTTATTACAATGTCAACTCAAGAGTACCCACTATTACATAACATGGAACAGAACACTACTCTTCCTATAATTTCCTTTGACAATGGAAGTTTGAATAATGTCCAGGGAACAAACGCATGGAACCTAGAGCTCTGCTGATGTAGGAGCAAGGCAACAGCCAAACAACAAAGACAGATAAACTCTCATTGGGGCCAAATCAATAAGTCGTTGCCTGCACTTCAACTACAGAAAACATAGCTGCATTTGGCACATGCAGCAAATCCCTCTAGTCTGGGATGCGTACCTGTTTGTGCAGTAATCAACTTTCCTCTGAAGAATCTCCTGAGTTATCCTAACAAAGCTTCCCTTCCTGCTTCCATTTATAAATGACCCTTGTGTGCTATGGGCCACCATACAAAGCTTACAGGTGTTCCCATATAATCCTGTTTATTTCAAAACGCTGGGTATTCAAATAACCCAAAACAGCTGCTGCAACAGGAACATTTTTCCAGCCCTAAATTCAAATTTGGAACCTACAAACCTTGTTATCTAGAGCTGTTGTGTTAACCAGCTAAACACCAAGGAGCCTCTTCATATGGGATGACTCTTGCTGTTGTCTTTGATAGGCTCATTTGAGATATCTACTTTATGCAGTTTGACCCTCTCTAATCCAGCACCCTCAGGACCTGATTAGTGCCGGATGAGAGAATTTGCAGGACCACAGGAGGTCAATATTGGTAATACTGCAGAAAACACCTTCTAGTGGGCACTTTGAGGACATTTTAGAGTAAATTACAACTAAGTATCAGCATAGAACCCGGAGAGCTAGGACTGGTGGCTGGAAACAAACTCTGTGGGACCATAGGAAACTCAGCCATACCTATGATAAGTGGTCATCCAACTAACTAAAATCATGCTGGATTACAGATGTTGCTGGCTGAGAGACTTCTGGATCAGAGAAGTTCAACCTGTACTATCCCATCACCTCCCTTCTGCACGGCTAGAAGCGGTGCAGAAATGACCGACCGCGAAGATGGAAAGCAAGACTAAAATAACCACGTTTGCAGGAGAGATCCATCTTTTCTCTCCTCCACGCACCCTCTATGCCAACAAGCTAAGGCAGGCAGCTGGCAATCACGTGCCTATACTTTTTCAACAAGACTCCACTCCTTAGCCAGCAGTGCAGCCAAGTGCTACAGCAGTAAGGGATGCTGCAAATCCTTCAGGAAAATCCTCCGGCTCCAGAGAAAGGAAACGTCTGTTTCGCTCACTAACAGCTAGCGGCTCCAAGCATTTCACTCCACAACTGCTAAGCCTCCAGAACCGCCTGGGGCTAGAGGTTTTGGTACCCTTAAAAGTATGTCTTAAGGGGCCTGCTCCTTGGGCTGATGCCAGGCCAGGCTTGAAGGTAGTGAAGACTGAGAACATAGCTCTGATTGCCCGGGGGAATCTAAGTGACACCCAATTCGTGACCTTTGCGCTCCCGGCCGCAAGGTGTTCCTAAGGCCGCTGCGTGGCCCTGGAGAAGGGCTGAACAAAGGACAGCCCAGCAGAGGCCAACCACAACCCTCAGCGGCCGCCGCCGCCGCCCGGCGTTTTCCGGCCCCAGCGCTGCCCAAAGGGGCCAGAAAAGAGAAGAGGTGAAAGGAAGGAAGCGCCACCCCGCTGCGACCCTTCCCGGCGGTGCCACTAGGCAACACTGCCCCAGCGCCGCCCGCCCCGCAGGCGGAGAGCGGCGCCGAGCCTGGCGGTCAGGTCCCGCCGGGGGAAAGCGCCCCGCGCCCGGGGCGCCCCTCACCTTGTCTGACGGCTTTGACGGCGAAGGGCTCCTTGCAGGCGCGGATCACGGCCAGCACGTCGTAGCGGGGCAGGCCAGACACGCGGACCCCCTGCACCTCCAGCAGCAGCTCCCCGGGGCTCAGCCCCGCCTCGCCCTCGGCCGCCAGCACCGGCTCGCCGCCCTCCTCCGCCGCCCCCACGTAGGGGAACTCGCCGTGCTCCGCGCCCCCCAGCAGGGGCAGCCCCGGCCGGCCGCCCGCCGCGCGGCTGGCGGAGCAGTGGCGCACCCGGCTGCTCCAGTGGTTCTTCTTCTGCAGCACTTTGGCCATGGTGCCGGGCCGGGCCGGCGGCGGGGGGCGAACAGGTGGCGGGCGGGCGAGCCTGGCTGGGCGCACAACTTCCCGAGCCGCTCAGGCCATCCTGCTGCGCCCGGCTCGGCTCGGCTCGGCCCCGCCCCGCCCGCGGCTCGGCCCTGGGGCCGCCCCTCCGCCCGGGCGGCACCGACCCCGCGCGGCGGCTGCGGCTCCTTTAAGCCGCTACAAAGGCGCCGCGGGCTTGTTCCATTTCAGCCCGTCCCGTTCCAGCCGGCAGCCCCCGGCAGTGCTGGCGCAGGCGCCCTGCGAGCGCGCTCACCGCCTCGCTCCGCCCCGCCCCGCCGGGCCGGGGAGAGGTTGGGTTGTCAAAGGGGGGGAGGAGTTGGGGAGGCAAAGGGGTTGCGGGGCAGAGGAGTTGGGCGGGGGGCAGAGGGGAGGTGGGGGCTGAGTCGAGTTTGGGGGAGTGCAGGGGGGATTTGGGAGCTGGAAAGAGTTGGGTGGGGTGCAGTGGGGGAGGGGAGTTGGGCGAGGTGCAAAGGGGAGGTGGGGGCTGAGTGGAGCTGGGGGGTGCAGGAAAGAGTTGGGTGGGGTGCAGTGGGGGAGGGGAGTTGGGGTGGGTGAGTTGGGCGAGGTGCAAAGGGGAGGTGCGGGCTGAGTGGAGTTGGGGGGTGCAGAGTGGGGAGTTGGGACCTGAGAGAAGTTGGGTGGGGTGCAGTGGGGGAGGGGAGTTAGATGGGGGAGATGGGTGGGGTGCAGTGGGGGAGGGGAAGGAGAGCTGGGATGGGGTGGGCGAGTTGGGTGGGGTGCAGAGGGAGGAGGGAAGTTGGGGATGGGGGAGATGTGTGAAATGCAAAGGGGGAGGGGAGCTGGGTTGGGGCTGGGGAACAAGGGGGAGAGGAGCAGAGCTGGGCAGGGGGTAGGGGAATCAGGGACAAGGAGTTGCACTGAGGGAAGGAGGATGGGGATGGTGAGGAGCTGAGATGGGGAAGGAGCTGGGGGTGGGAGACGAGGAGAGCTGAGGGGATGGACGGAGGGTGGAAGGAGCTGGGCTGGTGGCTGAGGAAGTGGGACAGGAATGACTTTGGAGGATGGGGATAAGCTGGGCTCGGGGAGGAAGTGACAGAAGGAAAGGCCGCCTGGCCCTTTTTCCAGTGCGAGGTGGAGGGAGGGAAAACATCCTGTCCAAGCTGCTGGTGCCTGGAAAGAGATGCTGGGGAAGGAATAACTGCTGGGGTGGGTTGGAGGGAGATGCCGCTGGGAGTTGGTTGGGAAGGGAAGGTGGAAAGACCTCTGAGAAATGCTGGCATGGAGCACTGGGGGTGGAGGAGAGGTGCATAGCTGCCAGGTTCTGCTCCGTGTGTGACAGCCCTTTATCCCAGTAGTGTGTGTATGCATGTGCGCTCTCTCTTGTGTGTGTGTGTACACACACACACACACACACACACAGAGACAGAGGTATTGTGGTAATTATAGAGTTCATGGTGATGTTACTTCCCAAAGCAACAAGAATCTGGGGTGCTAGGGTGGGAACAGAGAGGCTGGAGGCAGCCTGGGGAGTTGCTATGGCGAGAGGAGCTTCTGAGAGAACATGGGAGCAAGTTGTTCAGTGAGCTCATGAGTGGTTAAGACAAAAGCTCTTAGAGCAGAGTCCCCCATTCTTCTTCATATCCGTTAGCCTTCCTTCTTCTGGCCCTGTTTCCTATTCTCTTCCCCACGCTATTCACGGGTCAGCTCTTACCTGCTCTGCCCCAGCCGGTTCTCCCTTTCTTGGGCACTGAGGCAACTCAATGTTCCCCTCCTGACTGCCCCAGCCTACTTTGCATTGAGCCAGGGGAACAGCCGGAGTGAAAGAAGATGCGCTGGCTAACTGCTGTCCACCTAGTGCCAGTGGAGAAGCTGTGAGCAAATCTCTTCTGGCTGCTTGACAACATTTTTCACAATATCCATCTTTTCCATGGCAGGTCCAAATCTTTTCCTTTTTTGAATTGCCCAAACTGCAACTAGTTCATAGTTTCCTTGATTAGTTACCAGAGGTGGAGTTAGTAGCAAGGTTGCCTAACTCTTTCCATTATAAGGCCCTGTTTTCAGTTGCTTATAACTCTTCCAAATTTTAACTGTTCAGACTGAAGTTTCCCAGGAAGGGCGTGTGCCTTTAGCCGATTTGTTTAGTTAGTTACAGCAAAAGGAGCCCAGTCATTTCACAGAATGAGTTTAGGGAAAAAATTAAAAGTTTGGACTTCTCACTTTTTCACAGGTGTTTTACTGAGAAGTTATAACATGTCAATGCTGCACAGCCAAAATTTGGTAAGGTTTTTGCCCTCATGTCAGGTTTGTGCCTTTTATTGCCTTAGAGAAAAACCATCACATTTTGGCTAAGTTGGAGGCCTTGGAAAATGCAGCTCATGCTTACAAGGTAGGGGTTTGCTGGAAGCTGGCACTACATAAATCAGGGGTCTTCTGGTGATTAAAAAGACTTGCTCATAAGGCACACAAACATGGGGCAAATTAAAGTTTCATGGGCATCCTTAGTTCTGGCATTTGACATAGGTTTTCAATGTATGTTATTGTTTAAGAGATTATGAAAAACAGCTTCTTCAAACCAGCTCCTAAAGAGAAGCCAGCACCCGGGCTTTCCACAGAAAGGTGATGACAGGCCTAAACCAACATATCTCCCTGTTAGAATTTTCCCACCATAAAAGGACAAGGGCTTAACTTGCTTTCCATAAGCCAAAACTTTGCAGCATCTCCAGACCATCATTAACGGACCCCAGATGAAACTTGATCGGGAAACAAGCTCTTTGCTCCCTGAAGCTGAAAGCCCAATTTGGTTTCAGAGGGACACAGTGGGTGAAACAGTATATTTTATTGGCCCAGCTTCTGTTGGTAAGATAGACAAGCTTCTGAGCTACAAAGAGCTCTTCCTCAGCAGTCCAAGTGCTTTTACCTATGAATGAAGTGTGAATAGCAAGAAACACTGAATTTGGTTCCTAAATGGAGAAAAACATTCACCACCCAGAATACTGCTGCTGATTGGGATTCTGGAGTTGAGACAAATAAGACCTTCTTTGCTTCCTGCACAGCCTGCTGTAAGATGTTATGTTACAGTCTGCCAGACTCTTGCCACCCGCCCTCTAACTCTTTTCCCTCATGCTTCAGATCTCTCTGGTTCTTTGCATACTAAGATGCATACATGCTGCAGATTTCCAAGACCAGCATCTGATGAAGTGAGTCTGTGCTCACGAAAGCTCATGCTCAAAACTTTTCTGTTAGTCTATACGGTGCCACAGGACCCTTCGTTGCTGTTACAGATCCAGACTAACACGGCTGCCCCTCTGATACTTGCATACTAAGGTAACCTGTGGTACTGGAATAGAAGAAGGTGTGCAGAAACCAATGCTGTGAAAGGTATGGACAGACTATCACTACAGTCATGCCCTAGCAGTCTGTTGTTGGAATGGTTTTCTTGCTTAGAGATATCTGAACCCAAACTTGTTTCACTAAACTCCAAAGACAGCCCAAATGAACAGGGGGTTTGCTTCACCATGAAGCTTGTGTTCTAGTACCAAAAGTGCAGGAGACATTAGCTGATCTGAGTAAAAGGTATTGTATCCAGTCTTCCTGTCTCTGCTCCTTTTCCCCAGATATAGTTGTATGGCCACTAAAATGACTTTGGATGAATGGATATAAATCCACCATCAGGAATGGGAACACAAACCTCCTTGGCCAATCAAGAATGTATTTAAAAGTGGCCATTCCTCTATAGAAGAATTTTACTTCAAGAGACATCTGAATTGGAATTCATTTGCAAAGTTGATACACTTAGCCTCTGCCTCAACAGAGATCTCATGTATCTTATGCATTACAAGGGCAATTTCCTCACCTTTGATATTCACAGGAATGGGACACATACTAATTAATGTGCTTAATCAACTGATCCTACTACTAACAGGTAACTTTTTTTTTTTTTTAACCTTTCCTCTCTCCTCCCTGCTTGCGCAATAAACCCTGGATTCTATTTTTTCTACTCCAGTCATCTGAAGGAGGAGGTCTTACCCACAAAGGCTCATAATCCAATAAATTGGTTAGTCTGTAAGGTGCTATGTGACTGCTTGTTACTTTGGAACTTTATTTGTATCACAGTAGTGTCTAAAATCCCCTATTGAGGTGTTGGGGGGCACTTTGTTAAGTGATGTACAGACATAAATAAAAAATAGTCTGTCCTGCGATAGGGTCTGAGTCCTGGTCTAACTGGACTTTCAATGCCCAAATCCATCCTCTTTGGAGGCCTGGGGATCCGGAACAAACTTTGGGAGGTACAACACCAGCTATAGACTGCAGTTGGAAATGGGTGAGTGGCAACATTCAGCAGGGCAGCTGACATTGTGAGCAAGTTCCCCAAAAGAACTTCAAATAGCCACATAGACTCTTCTGCCTAGTACTTTGTCCATTTGTATCTCTTTAAGCGTTCTGCCTGTCTGTTCTAATTGGGAATTTTTATTACAAAAATCCGCAGCTGCTCTGTGTTTGACCTGAAAGCTGGTGGCACTGCACTGTCTTAGCCTTCAAATAACTGCCTAGCGTTTGCTAATCTGCTTCAGCTGTCCCTCCAATTGGCTGTCCAACCTGCCAGTCATAGGGCTGCGATATGCCTCTCAGTCTTGGGTTGTGCAGTATGGCTGAATCAGTGACCAGGCTGAGTAAATGCCCCAGAGATCAAATGCTAAATAGGTCTGCTAAACATGAGACACAGCGGCATAGCTAGGAGAGAAGGGTTTATAGTTTTTGTGCAATTTTCTGCATGGCTGTTAATCAAAAGTAAGACCCAATTGATCAAAATCATGCAACAAGTCTGAACCCACATGTGGGAAGAGACTGTTTCTGCTGGAAACAGGGTGTTAGTTATTCTCTGCACTGGTCTGCATGATTTTCTTTGTGAGAACCCTCCCCCGGCTAAACTCATCTGGGCTCCATGTGAATATCACATGAGTTGTGGCTGCCCTTAGCAAATGGATCTGAGAGAACCTCTCATGGGGAAAAAAATTGAAAACCTCTGTAGAAACAACTCTGGTGCTGTATTATGTAGTATGACAGATATGGTTAGGGGAGGAGTGTTTTCCTACCAAAGCTATAATACCTTGATGTAAGTGGGCAGGCATCCCATTCTGCTCCTCACAGTACTCTTGGGTGCTACATGGCCTCTTCCCAGTGCCACACTTATTGTTAACTTAAATAACAATAAAGTAACTGTTTTTCTGCAGGACTACGTTGCTGCAGAGTCACTCCTCCAAACACTTTTATGCTCCTTAGCCAGGACCAACAGGGCTCACTTGGTCTGGCTCTTGGCATGAGTCAGGAGATGAGTTCTGGATCTCTCCCCTGAGAAGCACTTTCTAAACAGAGAAGAAAGCACAGTCCCTGCCCTAGAGAGATCACTGATTAAGGACAGGCAGGTAGAAAAGCCTTTGCAGGAGACAGGACCTGAGGATCTTTTCCACCTGTTATGCTTATAAGAAGCACACAGGATCTTTTTAGAGGGACAAGGCAAGAAGGCCACTTTTATTGAGAATACAGTACCATTATATTATAGGCTTATAATATACATAATTTACTCAGAGGCACACCCCCCATCTTGTGGTTGCTTATAGTTACCAAAGGTGGCTCACTCTAATCCATTGGCCAGATGAATTAGAGGTGAGTGTGATGCCAGGTTCTGTTGATGCAGATCAATGCTCTAATGTTGACAAGAAGAGGAACCCAGCTCTATAGTGGTGCACACATCTTTTATAGCTTAGTCCATAGTTCTGGTTCTGTCCCACTGCCCCAGGCAACTATGAGTCATCAGTCAATGGCAGATGGGTTTGATGCTTTCCCACTCTCCCAGTTTTCTGGATGACTCATTACCTACAGGTGAGACTTAATCTTCCTCTCTGGGTGGGTGGGTCACTGCTGTAGAGTTCCGCTCTTATTGTTCTTTAGCCACCAAGCCTTTGTTGTCCAAACAGCCTGGCTCCGGAGGGTAACTCTCTTAAGCATCCACATTCACACTTCCAGGTGGCTCTTATACACACCCACTCTCACACAGATGTACAAGGTTTACAGGCTAATACAAAATTAAAATGGAGTTTTAAATGCAATGTGGAATTTGGTACAAAGAGCCTATGAATATGAAATAACCAATAAAAAGGGTAATACAAAGGTACAAAGTAGTATAAAATAACAAATCTAAAGAGTAACGTAAAAGTCTGTGGCCTATTAAAAAGATATAGGGTAATACAAGGTGATACAAAGATACGCAGTAATACAAAGTTTTCACTAAAAGATACATTACTATCCAGGGCTGCTACACATCTCGAACTTCTGCAGTTCTAATGGGACTTTCTTTCTTGCAAGGGACACTAAGCCCTTGATAAACATTAATTAATGAAGGTTCACGGTCCCCATGGGAAATAGTTAAATGATGTCATTGGGGCAGCAAGGCACTCAGCAGTTTCTTGTCTCAGGGCTGGTTCCAACATGCGACCAAACCTGCAGCTTCTGGGGCCCCACCTCACTAGGGACAAGCTCACGCACTGTTTGCAAGTTCAAGAACTATATGGTCTGGCATCTGAGCTGCCGTGTGCTGGCTTAGGGCTCTCTGGTGACTGTTTGAGCCTGATCAGTTTGGGGAATGAGGATGGAGTAGCGATAACACATTGCACTGCAGCAGCTCCTTCCAGCACAGACCCTCAGAGAGCATTACAGATCTGAACTGAGTCTCTCAACACCCTAGCCAGATAGCCATGCAAGCTCGTGTCCACTCTTCAGTGCTGCATTGCTTGGCTGTGCTCACTGCCACCTGTAAGGAAACGGCCAGCTGCTCTTCTCCAAGTATATGTGTATCAGCTCTAGTAGTAGTAGTAGTAGTAGTAGTAGTAGTAGTAGGCATCCTTCAGTCTGCATAGACTATGGATCGCACCCTTTATAGTTTCAATTGAGGACTTCATTTACAGCGTCTATTGTGACTATGAAGACCCACACGAGAGTGACAGTCCTTGCTGCATCTCTTGCAGATGTGGTGGGTGTCTGGCAAGTCCTTCGTGTGCTTTCTATATACAGCTTATCCCCTCCTTACAGTGGTGGGTGTTGCCCAGGGGCTTCAGACAGATGACAGAAAGGCTGTTGTATAGCTAGTCTTGGACCTCTTAGCTAGGTAGTCCCCAAACATTGTCCAACTAAGTTATAAATTTCTTGTTCCATTTAGATAGGTTTAACCCAACTTCACGTTTACTGCCCCATGTACCTTTCCTTCTTGCTTTTCTGTCTGTCCTTAATCTGTGATCTCTCTCCCGGGCAGGGATTGTGCTTTCTTTCTTTACAAAGCACGCCACAGTGGCTACAGGACATAAACAGCTGCTCTGTTGAACAGGCTCTGATCAGGTGTTTTAGCAAATGTTGTCCTCCTCTGCATCCCTTGAATTTCCACTGCCTGTCTTGGGCTGTGCTCCCTGTAAGATGAGCACTCGGGTGGCCAGGCTGGAGAGATTCAGATGCCACCCGGCTTATTAGAAGAGTATCCACAGGGGGCAGCATGTGTTTCTATTGGCAGTGCACATCTGCGCGTGCCTTGGTGCACATAAAATTTATTCCACACCTGGATTTTAAAAATTGGAACACTGGCGGACAGTTATTTCTGTTCCACTGATACTGCTAGTGGCCACTAGAACATCATTTTACCTTTATGCTTCCCAACCAACAATCACTAGTCACTAACTTATATCAGAGCGCAGATGCTGAGTAGTGCTAAAATGTTCCCTATATCCATGCATGTGCAGAAGCAATATAGCTTTATAGTAATAATGAATTTACTAAATAAGAATACCAGCCAACTACGGCCTCCATTTCTTCCGGTTGGCCCTCTGTGTAGAGTCCAATAACAACAGATGTAAATTTCAGGATGCTGGCCTAACCCTTTGTCATGAATGAATGCCTGTAAACGGTTACCCCTTAGAGGGTCTCTGTGGGAGGCAGCCAGGTAAGTCAGTGGGAAGGAGGAAAAAAAAAAGATCTGAACTGAGAATAGTTGCAGTCTGAGGGGTCTTTGTCTGTGTGGCTGATACAGAGAAGACAGACAAAAATGATTGATCCTAAGCTGCTTGAATGAGTCCAGTAAGTATCCTGGCTGTCTCATAATCAGCACATAGATATGTATGTAGGAAGGAAATGTTTAGTTAAATAAGAGCAGCTTATGTTTCCTTTGAATTGGTGTGGAACTATCTCAGGCTCCTTGATTTTTTTCCCCCTTGTACTCTGTACTGTCTAAGCTGAATCCCAGGGAAGCAGCAGGAACACCAGAGATCACAGAGGGAGAGTGGGAACTTCTGCAGATCAAGAGTGGGGACCTGTGACTGCTACAGCCCGGAAGAGGTACCATGGGGAATCATCTAGGGAAGTGGCCCAAGGGGGAGAGCTGCTGTGCTAAGGGCTAAGGGAGTCAGCTCCTCCCACTGGCAGCTGCACAAGGTCCCTGGGCTGGAACCTGATATGAGTGGGTGGGGGCTGTGTTCCCCCCAGACCCTCCTTGCCCCAGTGAGGGCAACAGGGCCCTTAAGTGGTCCTAATGGACTGAACAGAGGCCCAGGACTAGGACTGACTTTGTCACAAAGGTCAGGTATTGGATTACAGCCCTTAGTTTCTAACTATCTCGTAGGAAAGGATGAAGCTTGCGCAGGTAATCCCACAGGAAGATAGTAAAGCTTGTCTTCCTGGGTTTAAAGTGGGTATTTTTAAGGTCTTTGCAGGCCCCCACTTTCTGCACTCAGAGTGTCAGCTTGGAGAGGCAGCCCTGACACCCTTTATTCTGACATACACAGCTGTTTGCTTCTAATGTCAGATCTCAGGACCTGCGCCAAGGACAGGCTGTTGCAAGCAGTGCCTAGGCTGGTATGCAGAGATCTGCCAGGGAAGCTCCATCCTGACTTGCAACACCCCCCGCCCCGCCCCCGGCACCCGTTTTGTTCCAAACAAAGGCCTCTCTCAACAAAACTGCCTCATTTTTTGTCACGTGGCATGGAGACTAACAAAGGCATTGGGTGATCAATGGACCATAGAATAAACCAGCTCTCAGTGACAGAACCCACTAGGTCCCCTTCCCCTTCCATTTACTTGGACAATAGTTTCTGTGTAACCTTCTGCCCGGGATTACACTGGGCAGCAGAGAACCTCTGCAGTGCTGCCTCTACACTGGCTTTCATTCCACCATTGGCTCCACACCAGGTCTAAGGCTTAGCCCTGCTCCTCAGGGATTTCAGTTCTAGCAATCATTGAAGAAGAACCATGGATGCTCAAGTGAGTCCAACCAGCTCTGTTTTTTCTCACTGGAACTCTCGTATAACGATCAAAGGGATTTGGTACCCTTTGCACCTGCTCAGGAAGGGGCGGGGGGTACAGGTAGCATCTTCAGTCAGGGACAACCCTTTATCCGTACAGTAAGGATAACAGTATTTCAACACCCCTGCATTCAGTACCAAAGTGAACTGTAATAGTGCTCTACCCCACTCTAACAGGGAGAGGTTTACAAGCAAGCCAGAGGAAGCTTGTGCAGTCCTGGCCAATCAGAGCCACGCTGAGCCAGATCAAAGACTGCCAGGCTGCAAGGAGCTTGCTTTTGCCCTGGCTAGGAAGAGAGTAGGTGCATCAGGAGAGAGAGCAGAACTGGGCAGAGAGGGTCCAGCCTGTGCCCTTGGTACAAGGACCAAGACATCCTGGGGAAGTGGCCCAGGGAACGTTGGAGGCAGTAGAGGGGAGTGAAGGAGGGCAGAGCACAGCTGCTGCCAGAGGGTCTGTGGGCCAGGCCTGGGTCCCCACCCCCTTGCATCTCACTTAGCCACACTGAAGCATGGTCTTTACAGCCTGCAGCTTGTCCCTGAGATAAAGGGCTAGACTTCAGGGCTGCAATCTGCCACAGCGACAGATGGGCCTGAGGACGGCTGTTACTCCCAGAAACGGGTATAATGGAGTGCTGGACACTGCCCTGAAGAGGACAGGGAAGACGTTGGCCAGAAGAAGGCACCCTGCTGAGGAATTGAGCCGATTCCTGGTGTGACCTGCAGAAGGTGCCACAGGAGTGAGTCCAACTGCACTACATGAACTGTAAGCCACAACCTGATCACCTGGGCCATGCAGCTTAGCTTGCTGAACGCAGAGGCCAATGGGGTGTGTCTATGCAAATATGATCTGCTCCTTCTCTCTCCCAGCATGTCAGAGGAGAGAGCTCATTCAAACCCAGTTTACATATACAACAAAATTTAAAGTTGAAGATCAATCTCCTAATCATATGAAGACACTCCAGGATGTGATTTTATGGGGCCGTTAATACACTTCTTTAGTGGTTAAAGTCAGCAGCAGCATGAATTAATGGCCCCATAAAACATTCTGCCATGTCTTATGGCTTAAATAACACACAGTGTATTTTGGGGTCATTCCCTAGTGCCTCATGCAAATATAAGGCAAGGGAACAAAGAGTCATAGCCAGCTGGCAACAGATGTAATCTACTAGGGCTGCTCAACCTGAAAAGTCTTATGCTGCAATACAATAGCTGTTAGTATTATTATAGGACAGATTTTTTTTTAAATATCCTGAAGGAATTTTGGAGCACTAGTCTGCTGGCTTTCATAGAATCCTAGAATACTAGGACTGGAAGGGACCTCGAGAGGTCATTGAGTCCAGCCCCCTGCCCTCATGACAGGACCAGCTATCGTCTTGACCATCCCTGATAGACATCTATCTAACCTGTTCTAAATATCTCCAGCGATGGAGATTCCACAACCTCCCTTGGCAATTTATTCCGCTGTTTGACCACCCTGACAATTAGGAACTTTTTCCTAATGCCCAACCTAAACCTCCCTTGGTGCAGTTTAAGCCCATTGCCTCTTGTTCTATCCTCAGAGGCCAAGAAGAACAAGTTTTCTCCCTCCTCTTTATGACACCCTTTTAGATACCTGAAAACCACTATAATGTCTCCCCTTAATCTTCTCTTTTCCAAACTAAACAAGCCCAGTTCTTTCAGCCTTTCTTCACAGGCCGTATTCTCTAGACCTTTATCATTCTTGTTGCTCTTTTCATGAGTCTCCTTCTCATAATTGAGTGGCTTTAAAGGCTGCATTATTTCCATGGGTGTGGCCTTATGGGCAACCACAAAATTTGGTTCCTTTCTAACATTTAAAAGGCTCTGAGGGGATAGGGCACTCCCTATTGATTACATTAAAGATCAGATTGAGCTTGCCAGCCTGCCTCACATTACAGCTCACTCACAACAGCCTGGCTCTGAGCTTTTGACTCAAAGCTGCAGCATTCATTAGTTTTCTACTCAACTTTACTGGTTACTATTAATGAGGATGAGGCTCTGGAGTACTTGTTCCTTAGCTTTTAAAATGCATTTCTAAGTTTTTTAAAAAGTGACATTTCTGCCTTTAAAAGGCTCTTTACCAGGATGAGCTCTCTCTCCGCATCAGCAGTGGGGCAGGAGGAGTCACCGCAAAAGAGAAGAGAAGCCCAAAGTTCAAATTCCTCCCTTTCCTGTGCTCTCAACAAATACCCTTCCCAGGTGAGCATGTAACTCTCCACTCTGGTTTTTAGTTTTCCATGGCTCCACACAAGCTCATTGCTTCCCTTCAGTCTGAGCCCAGCCAGTTCCTTGGACCTTCCTTCTCATGTACATCATAATCTGAGCCTGCTAAAGTAAGAGGCCTCTGCCTCAGGGCTACTTGACCAGGGCCTGTGTGGTTCCCTTCAGACCTGACAGCTTTACCGGGATAACTCCAGCCCAACTATCCATCAGGTGGGGGGGAGAGGGGGGCTCACACTTAGCCAGTCACAAAGCCTCACTCACCCCTTGTAATCTGTCCGTCACGTATCCCAGAGAGCCATGGTGGGGGGACGGTACTCCTTCCTCATCTCGACCCAGGGCAACCGCATGAGCAGCCTCCACAAATACCATCCTAGTTTGGTTTGGTTGGGCACATTATCCTGTATGGAACACAATGGGGTTGTATGTGGGTCTTCCTAATTGCAACCAATCACTTCCAAAGGGGAGCTCTTAGAGCCTGGATGAGACGTTCCACCTTGGTGACACACCGCCTTGGTAAACTGAGGGAACAGAATTGATCTGGCCAGACAGGAGACTCCCACACTCCCACAGCACCTGCTAGTACAGTGACTTGCATTGTTACAAGTGATAGGCACGTCCTCCCAGTTCCTTCCAAACCTATGAGATGAACATTGGCTCTGCTGCTGCCATAACAAAGGTTCCTCTGGTTTAAGCATTGATCAGTAAGTATTAGATCCTACACACTGGAATGACATGGGCGTGCTACAGTTATAGGGGGTCCATCAGGCTCACGTCTTCCCCTTGCCTTTTCTGTCTTGCACTGCATCTTGGTGAGAAAACGTTAACACTGTTTTGTTTTTCTTTGGCCTTGCTGACCACTTCTCTTTCAATCCGTCCTTCATTGCCTAAGAGAATCCCACAAAAAACACACAGCCTGCTGAACTAGATAATTGTCACAGCATCAGCTGTGGGAGACAGATGCTCATAAACCTGGAGTATTTTTGCAATAAAGTTGCCTGAACCACACCATAAAGTAGAAGCAAAGTTTGAAGTGGGGAGGGATAGCTCAGTGATTAGAGCATTGGCCTAGAGTTGTGAGCTCAGCCTTTGCGGGGGCAGGGGGCGTTTTCAAGAGTCTGGGGCAAGTTAGATTAAAAAAAAAATTTGTCAGGGATGGTGATAGGCCCTGCTGTGAGGGCAGGGGACTGGACTCGATGACCTCTCAAGGTCCCTTCCAGCTCTGAGATATACATATCTCCATGATATAATCTTTCAGAAGTCTTGTCTGAAATGTAAATCACTGTGCCAAGTGTGTGTGTCTTACAACTAGAAAGCTGGCTAGTCAATGCTCAGAGAGGCTTAATAATCCCACTCTGCAAAACTACTCTCTGTATAAGACAAACACCACAGCCAAGGAATAGCTTCTGGGAGCTTTGGATGGAGGGAGGAAATGCAACTAAAAATGCTTGAGCTGGGCCACGAAGTGTTGAAAGGAGTGGATGTATTGGCTGTACCATGGGTGCTTCAAATGCACTGCCTGGATTGGAAACCACAAATACTAGGAAGAAACGCCTTTTATAGTTTTGTCTGGGCTAAACCAACACTGTCCCTCACTGCCTCTCGGTTAAGTACGACTAACTATAGAGCTAAATGCTGCCCTCCATTCCCATGAGCAGGGAAGCATTTCAACTCACCCCTAATGGCAGAGGCAAGAGGGGATGGGAGTTTCCCAGGATCCAGAAGTTGGGAGGACACAGGAAGCAAGCTGAGCTTCACTGTGCATCCTGTACTCTCTCCAACCACATACCTCTGCCGTGCCAGATGCTGCAGACTGAGGGTGTAAATGAGCATAGCTCCATTGAAGTCCCAGGACCTGTCCATTTAATCCAGCTGAGAATCTGGATCTCCCCTTGGGTCTGTAGAGTGGGAGGCTCCTGTTGTTGCAGCTTTAGAGCAGATAGTGAAGAACATGACAGTCTGGGTGTGCTGTCAAGCCAGTCAGCATTACAGGCAAGGCCCTCTCTTTCAATGGGTTACCAGGGATCCACCCTGCGTAACTGGGGACATTTGGGCTTTTACAGCACAAATGTCCCAACCTCCCCTACAGGTAGGATTTGAGGACATAGTGTTTCACAGTGGACGTATACCAGTGAAACAGTGCAAAATAAAGGCAAATGCAAAGCATGAAAATGAAACACAAGGGGAGACTAAGAAACACAGAAAGAACAAATTAAAAATTACCTAAACAAGTTCAGTTTTCATGTCACCAGGAACTGATGAAATACAGGGGGTAAGCTGCACTTGTAGTATGTCTTGACTTTAACAAGGATTTTTATACTGTCCCCAACAATCGTCTCATAAACAAGGGAAATGCAACCTATATGTAGCTCCTGTAAGGTGGGTGCATAACTGGTTGGAAACCCTTTGCCAGAGAGAAGTTATCAGTGGTTCAGAGCCAAGTTGGAAGGGCATTTTTCTTGGGCCCCACAGAGATCAAGTTCTGGGTCCAATTCTGTTCAATATCTTCATCAGTGTTGCAGATAATGGCATAGAGAGTACACTACAAAGTTTGCAGACGGTACCAAGCTGAGATGGGTTTCAAGTGCTTTGGAGGACAGGATTAAAATTCAAAATGATCGAGACAAACTGGAGAAATGCCTTTCCACTTTGAAAGGTACAGTTGCTTGCACACGAACAAAATGGGAAATGACTACAGGTTGAACCTCTCTATTCCAGCATCCTTGGGACCTGACCGTGCTGTGTAAGAGAATTTTCTGAACCACAGGAGGGCACATTGTCTAGCAACATTACCAATATTTCCACTGCTTACTGGGCTCTTAGAGATAAATAACAGCACAGAACACTGGCTGCGAAACTTTATGGGACCATGGGGAACTTGGCCACACCCATGATAAGTGTTCCTCCAGCTAACTAAAATCATGCTGGATTGTTGATGTTGCCGGCCAGGAGAGTGGAGTAGGGAGATTTAACCAAGACTAGGAAGGAGTACTGCATTAAGGGAGTTAGGGGTCAGAGTTCATTACACGTTAAATGAGTCTACAGTGTAACACAATTGCAAGAAAAGCAAATATTCTGAGATTTATCAGCAGGAATGTGGTAAATAGGATATGAGACATAAATTTTCCACTCCACTCTGAGCTGATTAGGACACAGCTGGAGTACTGTGTACTGTTCTGCCTACCACTTTGCAGGCAAGATATGGACAAATTGGAGAAATGCCAGCGAAGAGCAACAAAAATGATCAAACGTTTAGAAATCCTGACCATGCGAGGGAAGATGGGGGTAGGGGGGGAGGAATCAGTTTGTGTAGCCTGGAGGGGAGAAGACTGGGAGGCATAACAGTTTGCAAGTACATAAAAGATTGTCACAAGGAGGAGTGGGGAAAAGTTGTTCTCTTTAATCTCTAAAGATAGGACAAGAAGAAATGGGCTTAAATTGCAGCAAGGGAGTTGCAGTTTGGACGTTAGACAAAACTTCCCAGCTGTCAATGTTAGGTTAAAGCACTGGAATAAATTGCCTCGGGAAGTTGTGGAATCTGCATACAGTACAAAGCATATAGATTATTTTAACAGCAAATAAGTTAATAATTTAATGTAAGCCTTAATAACTTAATTGGCTAATAATAGAATAAAAGCATTCTTACTGTTAATATCTTAGAGTGGTTAACAATGTAAATCCATACTGTGTTTTAATATGTGTTGCAAAGGGGCATAAGAGACATTTGTGGCTCCCAAGCCTCAGTCTGAGTATCACTGCTCTAAGAACATGTGTACACTGGAGCTGGGTGTAGTATTCATGCCAGCTTTGGTTGACCTAGTGTGCTAAAAATAGTGTAGTCATAGCTACTGAATGAGTTACCCTGGCCGAGGACAGGCCTGGTGAATCCTCAGGTATGTACCCCAGAACTTTCTTCTCAGATCCAGTAGATCATGTTGTCTACATATGTTTTTAATTATTTTCTGAGAAATAACTCCAAAACTAAGTCCCTGTATCACCTGCCAGCCTGTTCTGTCTTCTAAATTAAATGAAGATTTAAGGAAACATTATGGGAACAGTTACAGGGCTTGTAAATTGTATGTAGGCTAATTTATTGTTTCAGCATTGCTTGTTGCACAGTTTCCTGGCATCGTGGAGAATATCATTGGCTAGACCCTAGAATTACATTGATTTACAGCACCTGAGGATCTGGCTCCACATTTCACTTCAAGGTTACCCAGATATCAAAGTGAACACAAAGTACTTTGGCCCCTACCACTCTATTTACAGGAAGTGCGCTTTGACTGTCAAGAAGAGACCTTGATGTATGGGCTAGAGTGAGGTGGTACAAGAGCAGTAGACAAACATGGTGGCAGCAGGGTGTGCAGGGATTCTCCAGCTTTGTAAATCATGCCCACGTCTCGTCCCTAGTGGAATTTGCCGGTGTCCTCCTGTGAGCCACTGTTGGGAGCTGTGACTAGTGCCTGGGCTGTGGTGAGGAGCTGGGGCTGAGGTTGGGGCCAGGAGCTGAGCAGCAGGTTGAGCCAGGGTTGGAACTGAGACTGGAGTGGAGCTGGAGACAGGCCATGGGGTGCTGGCCCAGGCCCTACCAGGCTGACCTTGGCCCTCTAGCAGGGCAAACCCCACACTTTGGGGATCGCTGTACTACTTGCTGTGAAGAAATATTTATGAGCTCTCTTCAATGTTGATGCCTTAGCATTAGGCAGTTGGTGTGTTGCAACCACAGTTTTTCATGGTCTCCTTGTGCCCCACTGCCTGTTTCTAAACTGCACTGGGCAGAGGTTGACATTTTATTCTGTGTTTGCACAGTACCTAACGCCATGGAGTGTTGGTCTATGACCTGATGTCCCCAGGCACTGCTGCAAAACCAATGAGTCAGTCTTTTCCTGTACCTAGTGAGCTTTTGTTATGAACACAAGGAGTCATTCTTTCCACCAATATGTAGGGGCCAATTTTGTGATTCAGGAAGATGGAGAAACAAGGAGGAGATCGTCTGATTTGGATCTAGCTGTGACCAACCGGGATGAATTAGTAGCAAATGCAAAGGTGTTCAGGAACTTGGAAGGATGTGACCGTGGGTTGATGGAATTCAAGATCCTGAGGAAAGGGGGATGGGAGAAGAGCAGAACAAGGATACTGGACTTCAAAAAAGCAGATTTCAACCAACTCAGAAATAAAAGGCAAGGTACATGGAGAGACCAGTTAGGAAGAAAGGGAGCCCTCAGGGGCTGAAAGGTCCTAAAAGATGTGATAATAACTAGAGGGACTCCACATCAAGGGGCTCCAGTCCCAGAGCACCCATGGAGTTGGTGTTTTGGAGCAGTGGTTCCTAAGCCAGGGTCTGCAGATCCCTAGAGGTCCATGAGGGTAGTGCTGGGGCATTTGTGGAAAAGATAAATAAAAATGATCATAGCAAATAAGTTTTAAATAAATTGCCAAGTTACAATCGATTATTATTTTTAAATTAAATATCTTCCAATGATATTAATTGCTGTCTGAAAATCTGTTGTGGGTTCCTTTTTCACTTAATAAAGTGTACATAGCAGCTAGTGTTGGCTTTGATGGGGGTCCCCAAACAGTTTGGGGGTGTGATTGGGGGTTCTCACTACCGAAAAGGTTGGGAACCACTGCTTGGGGGGAGAGAGCTAAAATTCAAAGGGATTTTTATGAAATGAAGAACTGTGTTGCAGACAACATGAAATTCCACCAAGACAAAGGTGAGGTGCTGCTTGTTGGGAAGAAAAACCAAGTCCACAAATACAGAATGGGGGATAAGTGGGCAGTCAGTAGCCACTGAGAAGGATCTGGGAGTTGTGATGGATCGCAGCCTCAACATGAGTCAGATACGTGATGCTATTGTGGGGGGGCGGGGTGGGGGGTGGAAAATGCAATTTTGGCTACGTTAGTAGATGCTTAGCTTTCAGGTCACCGAAGGTGATAGCACTGCTCTACTTGGCGCTGATTAGGCCTCAGCTAGTGCTGTCCAGTTTTGGTCACCAACATACAGAAAGGGTGTAGAAAAACTGGAGGTGAGCTGCCCACCAGAAGTTATCTGCTGCGCACAGGAACTTTTATTTGTCCCAAAACCCATAGCATGGAATGCAAAGTAAGGCAAACCGCTGCAACGCTTTGTAGACTAGTATCAGAGAGGTAGCCGAGTTAGTCTGCATCTTTGACAACAAGAAGTCCTGTGTCACCTTATCGACTAACAGACTGAAGAACAGCAACCCCAAGGACCTTTCTGTACAAGGGTGGACTGAGAGATACAGAGAATAACAAACTTTGAGTGGCTCAGGAGCGTGAGGGGCCAGATACTTTTAGTTCCATGCAATATGACTGGGAGTGAATTGGAGGGACACTAACCAAAAACAATAATAATTAAAAAACAGGTATAAGGTTCACTTCTAATTCCGGTTGATCTGTGCATGCAGATAATTTCTAAAAGCACATTGAAACCCAACCCAGGCCTCAGTTTCTAGATGATTCAGCATCAGCACTAAAATAAAACATAAACAGAAAAATCCCCCTGGAAATGCCCATAAAATTCTACATTAAAAGAAATGGCTGAGCCCAAGTGCGGGTGGAAATTCAGAATGAAGAATCAAGCCTTTAATATCTAGTCACCACGGGACATCATCTTTAATGGTACCCAGCGGCATGCCCTCGTGCTTGGTGTTTTGCTGCTCAACCCAGAGCCTTCACAGACTGAAGCCACAAACGTTACTTTGTCATTTTGATGGCCTAGGCTGTGCCTCAGGCTGCACGCCTGTGTAGGAGCGTAGGAGAACTCTGCTGCTGTGGCCAGCAGTGATCATGAAAAGTCAGGGAGGGCTTTGAGTATGCTGGGCGTGGTGTGTGTGGGGGAAGCATGAAAGGTTAGAGCAGGCGTGTCCAACCTGCGGCCCTGGACAGCCAGTAATGCGGCCCCACAAGATCGTAAACTTTTAACATTATTATGTGATTTATATACATTAACTATATTATATATTTTGTACGCGGCCCAAGACTATCTTCACTCAATGCGGCCCAGGCAAGCCGAAAGGTTGGACACCCATGGGTTAGAGGATGGGGGTTGGGGGTGAGGATGGGTTTGGGAGGTGGGAGAAATATGGAATTTGTGCCTTTTGGGGGAGGCCTTAATGGGTCTTTGATTTTTTTTTCCAGGGGGTGGATTCCTTGTGCAGGGGCTAGGGGTAAGCCTGATGTCAGTGACTCAGGCTGGATACCTTTGAGGAAACCCCTGCTTGCAATACTGGTTGCCTCTCACTGTTGTTCCAGTGGCTGGCGTGGTGGGGCTTACACCTTCACAGATGAGAGTTGGGTGCAAGAGGGCCCTACACCAAAATCAGGGGACTAGAAGCTGTGGGCTTCAGGGGCTCAAAGGCTCAGGATGGGGGCACTGAGGTGTGGAAATTGAAAACCATTTGGTTTTCAGAAAGATCATACAGGTTGGACCTCCCTGGTCTGGCACCATCAGGACCCGACCGGACCGAAACGAGAGAATTTGCCAGAACAGGGGAGGCTGCTGTGGGGCTGCCATGGGGCTCCAGCCCCAGCCCTGCACTGCCACAGGGGTCTGACCCTGGCTCCATGCTCCCAGGGGCTGCTATGGCGCTTCAGTTGCAGTCCACTGCTGGGAGCTCTGGCGCTGGTCCTGCTTGCTGTAGGCTGGGGGTTTGCCAAGTGGCTCTGGCCTGCTCCCTGCTTCCCCAAGCCAGGTTGCTGAACCTGGTCCCAGCTGATCCTCCTGTCCTACTGGACCACAGATGTTACTGGACAAGAAAATGCCATTTTCAGTGGTGCAACTTGTAGTAAGAAACAGTGAAATGTCTCTTGTGAAGGTGACCTGTGCACTGAGAAATGCCAGTACCACAGGGCCTGATCCAAAGCCCTCTAAACTGAGTGGAAAGACCTCACTGGTTCTGAGTCAGGCCTGTAAGTATTGTAAAAGCTTGGGAAGATTAGTTTTGGCATTTTAAAAGGGCCCCAAAGAGAGGGCAGGTTCTGGGATCCATAGAAGTGAGTCCAACCTGCTGGTTCCTGGATGGTAGTGAGAAAATCAGAGGCCTCAACCCCAGCCTCAGTCACCGAGGCCCCAGGCATGCTGATCTCATTGGATGGGGGCCAAACAGCATCAAAGGAGGAAAAGTATCAGTTCCATGCAAGTGTCCACAGCCCAGCCATGGACTATTCATCTGTTTGTTCATCCACCTCCTGCAAGGCATTACTCTAAGTGTTGGCATCACACCGAGCGGTTGCCTCTGGGCAAGGTCAATACAGACAAGTCAAACTCCTTGGAGTGTAAGCAGTGTTCCTCTGAATGGATTTCCAAGGGAGAAGGACTTTGAAGAGGGACGAGATGCAAAACGCTCGACTGATCAGAAAAGCAGGGCAAGAGCAGGACTCCCCAGGAAGTGTTGTTACTGGACAAGCGTCTGTGCTCACGGAAGCATTTCCGGAGGGTTGCACGTGCCCCACTCCCAGCCTGTTGGCTCTGCAGTCACACACTGGCTACTGCTGCTCGCAGTTCTGAGTGAGCCTGCTAATTGTGAACTGACTCTTTCATAGACTTACCAGCTTAGATCTTAAGGCCAGGAGGGGTCATTAGGATCACCCGGCTGGGCAGTCCAATTTCCTTTTGTTTCCGAGCTGGTGTCTGCTCACCTTCCCACCCCTCGAATCAGACCCCTCCCTACTGTTGCTCATCCTACAATGCAGCATTCATGCTCTTGCAACCCTTACATCCTTCTCCAGAAACAGCCCTTTCACCCTCTTCAGAGAGAAAATTATTTGCTTATTGTAGCACAACATGGGCCCAATCCATCTACCAGCCTAGGGGGATTTTGCCCCTGATTTCAATGGTGCCCAGTGCAGGTCCTCAGACTGAGGCTATTGAAATTCCCCGCAGTTTAATCTTCCTGGTTTTAATTGCTGTTCAGTGTTTCAAATGTTTCTCTGCTTCCTTTTTCTTTTGTGGCTGGTGTGTTTGTTCTATAGCTCACTGCTGTCTCGTCCCTAAAGCCTCTGGATAATGAAGGATGACCTCTCCATTACAAACACTGGAATGTTTTTAAACACATGTCGTACGGTGCCATGACTGTGTGGATTTTTCATCTGGCTTGCAGTGCTGGGAACTTGCAGTGCTGGGAACTTGACCTGGCAAAGGCAACACAGTTACAGGGGTTTTGTTTTTATTTTCAGTTTTTGTTTTGTTTTGGTCTAGGGCCTAATAGAAAGAAACTAAAGAGGGTTAGCACTCTGGACTGGGACTCCCAGTGGCAGATGTGTTATCGTCTATATATCATAAGGAACTGCTCCTTATCCTACCCAAGCAGATGGATGCAATAAAGACAAACTTTCTAATCATTGTTTAGTTTCCCTGAATCTCAGATGCGGCACGACAATTCTTCTGAGTCCTAGAATGATTCCTCAAAAGGCAGATGAGAAAAAATAAAATCTTTCCCATCATACGTATGTTTCCCCAGGATGTCAGTGTAGAATGAGTGCATTAGTCTGATGTTTTACTGATGGAACGTATCCCTAGGTTGTGGGGAGTGGGCTCCAATGTTTCTCCAGAGTGGTAATAGAAAAAAGCACAGGCGGGAACACAGGAGCTGGAACTGGGGTGCTAGGGGTGCTGTTGCACCCCCAGACTTGAAGTAGTTTTCATCACATACAAGATATGCAGCTCAGTTCAGTGGCTCTCAGCAGCCCACTATAGACATTGTTCCAGCCGCCCAGGGAGGGAAGCCATTGGCAGAATTGGGGTTCAGATCCAGCTTTGTGAAATGTTAAATGACATCTTCCTTTTGACTGTTTCTCCTTGACCCTCATTGTCCTATTTGCATTGAGGATGTATACGGATATCAGACACTAAAGACCCACCACCAGTGCCTTTTTTGTTTAAAAAAAAAAAAAAGAGGAGCCAGTATTCAGAAGACTCCTCACCCCACTTCCCCTCCTTCCACGGGGGTTCCCAGGCTGGGGCTGCTGGTGGGGCTCTGTGCCTCAGCCGACTTCCAGACCTGGGGCTGCCGGGGTTTTCCAGGCCCTGGCCAGGTCCCCAGGGCTAGAGCTGCCAGCACAGTTCCGCACCCTGACTGGGTCCCAGCCTTAGGGCTGCTGGGATTTTCCAGGCCCTGGCCAGGTCCCCAGGGCTAGAGCTGCCAGCACAGTTCCGCACCCTGACTGGGTCCCAGCCTTAGGGCTGCTGGGATTCCCCCTGCCCTGGCAGGGTCCCTGGTGGCTGGAGCTGCTGGCAGAGCTCCCAGCCACAGGGCTGCTGGGGTTCCCCTGGCCAGGTTCTCAGGGCTGGAGCTGCCAGCAAGGCTCTGTGCCCCAGCCAGCACCCCACTGCGGGGCTGCCAGGGACCCCTGCCCTCCTGCCAGTGATCCTGTGGCTGGAGCTGTCAAGGTTCTGGTACAGGGTATTGGGCTGTACCTGCACAAAAAAAGCCCATCTCCCACACAGCCACAAAGGTATCCAAAGTGACACTTGGGGGTTCCTTTTGCATAGAGTGGCAGTGAGCCAACCTAATGTCTTAGCACTACCCATTCCTGACAGACAGGGTGTGGTGAGGTGGCTGGCAAGCTGATATTGGTACGATAGTTCTAGGAGCCATTGTTCCCAGCATAAATTAGAGCAGCTCAAGTCAAAGCTGAATAAAGCAGACAGAGACCTTCCTTCCCATCACCACCCTGATCTTTCAGTGAGCACAGCTTGCCCCACCCCAGGGAGTTTGTATAGTGTGTTGTTCTCAAGCACGTTAACGGCACATGTGCTTTCCTGGCTGGGAATGCTCCTCTCATCCCCAAAGTGCCAAGTTTCCATGTTTGTTCCCTGGAGTTTGGCTCCTCTGAAAAAAAATCACTTTATTCACGTGTGATGGATGGAAGGGCTGCTGCCCTTTTCTGGACATCCCAGTCATTCCGTGAACTAACTTACCCATAAGGGTTAAACCCAGAGACAGTGGGTCCCTGAAACTAGCCAGGAAGTGCTGGCAAAGAGCCAATGGGAAGACAATGTGAGATCTGAACTGTAAGTGGTAATGTGCCTGTTGCAGTCTTTTATGGGAGCAGAGCTGAGCTCGGAGAGATGAGTAAAGCCAGGAACCAGGCCCAGAATTTCCAGTGGTGCTCTTGAGACAAAAGATTTGAGCAGAAAGGGGATGTTCAGCCAGATACGATCAAGTTATTTCCTTTAATCTGGGGGTTGGTTCGTGGGATTTCTCTGACGTAAACCTCTGCTGGACACTAATTTTTGAACTGAATTCTAGGCAAGCAACTATCTGTGCTTTACTCTACCTTTTTTTAGTTGATATGTAACACCTAGCAATCCAGCGTGTCGTCTTTATTTAGTTACTAAAATAATTTGGCAGACGGTGATCTGATTTTTGGTGGCCTAGAACGCAGGAGTTTGTGTGCGCACCAGCTGCAGCCTGAAGGGTTGACTTTTGAGAAATTGCCGTTTGTTTTCAAGCCCTTCCTGAGGAAGGGTTAAGAGCTTGGGGTTACCCCGCAGGAAGACAGTCCCAAGTGTGTCTGCCTGGGGTCACAAAGGAGTTTTTTGCACTTCAGTGGTGGCAGCGTTTCACCCAGGATCAGGGAATCTGTGACCTTGGCATGTTAGAAGACTTAGTGGCAGGGTATTTTTAAGGTTTCTTGCAGGCTCACTTGAGGTGCCAAAGTGGGAACAACCTTGACAACGTATCGAAAGTGAACATTGAAAAAGGCAACAAGAATTAAACAACAGACTCTCTAAACTGATCAGAAGCAAGGGGCTGGACCAGTTCATCTCTGCTGAGTGTGAACAATGGGTACATTCACTCACTGCCCACATTTGGGTTCTTGGCTGACCTGTTTAGACCCATCCATCCTTCTGAATGCTCTTCATTTCTTCTGTCGCTTCCTTAACGTCCTTCTCTGGGTAGGAGAGACACCTGTCAGCCATGTTATTTTGCAATAAATGATGATATTTTCAGGTATGACAGACCTCACCAGAAAGCAAGAATCTACACTGAAGTGAGGCACATCACGCATTCAAACAGCATCGTTTGTTTGTCTCAGGTTATTGCTGAGCCTGCAGCTATTAAGTTCTGCACAGCTAACAGACCTCCGTAAGAAAAGCCTGCACGAAGTTTGGCTGTAGCACAAGGTCTGTTGACCTCAGGGCCTCTAGCGGTTGCAACATGTTCAGGAGGAGCTGAGCGGTCTGTAGCAATAGCAGAGTACAAAGCCAGCTCTTGCTTCTCTCTTTCAGCAAATTGTCATTACTTGTAGCAATAATACCTGCTTCAGTCTGAGAGCTTAGAAACCATGTTTGAGTTGAATGCAACAGCGGTAATTGGAAAGTAATTGCCTCTAACATGTGTCTTGCTATTCATTTGGATGTGAATTCTGGTAGCAGGATGCATAATGTTGTAGATGTTCATATTTCTAGTTTAGGAACTTCTGGGCCCTTTTCACCCCTCAGTGCCTCCCAACCTCAAGCCTACTTGTCCTCTCAGCACCCCTGTGAAAGAGGGAAGGCCTCTTACCCCAGGTAACAAATGGAGAACTGAGACCCAGCAACTAGGCGACTGGCCCAGGGTCACACAGGATGTTTGTGCCAGAGCAGGAATTTAATTCAGCTCTCCCCTAGTGCAGGCTGGCTGCTCTTACAAAGCCAGCAGACCCCAGTCAGAACGGAACCTGGGAACTCTGCAGCTTTTCCCCTATGCCTGAGGTAAAAGTCAGCTGGCTGTTAGCAAAGAGCTGAATGGTGGTACTCGGGAAGTGCTGGGAGAGTAGGGCATGCAGGGCTCTGGTGCCCCAGTGCACAAGAAGCGTGGGGGGGAGAGGGCACAGAGAGGGTCCGGGGCTGCAGGTAGAGCCCCAGTGGGCTGCATGCAGCCCACAAGCTGCAGGTTGCCTGCCGCTGTCCCAGGCACATACCCGGACAGTTACCTTAAGCCACTGCCCACGCACTAGCTCCAGCTGACCTAGCACAGGTAGGTTCATGAGCATTCCCCCTCCCAGCAGGGCCATCCCTAGGCATACGTGAAGCACGCAGCCGTGTAGGGCCCCCAGATTTGGAGCACCAAATTACTGGATGCACCTATGAGCCATGTGTTCTCATACGCCTAAGGGTGGCCCCGTGCCACCTCTGCTGCCTGGCTGTTCTCTCCTGCCAGAGGCAGGGCTTCTCCCTCCCCTCCCACCCCCAAACGTGCTCTTCTCAGCCAGCAGCTGGCTGCTCACTCAGGGCTCCTTCCTGACAAACTAGCTGTCAGCCTCTGCGTCTCCATTCCAGCCCCAGGGAGCCCCTGAGCCCTGAGAGGAGCTGTGCCGGGGGCTGCAGGGTGTGTGTGTGGTGTGAAGGCCCAGGCCCAGGCCCTCCACCGGGGGGCAAAAGGGGCAGTTTTGCCTCTGGGCCACTTTGAAGCCCCACGGAGCACGGTGCCCCTTCTCCGCATGCGGCTCTGAGGGAACCGGGGGTGGGGGTGGGCAGGCTGACTTTTCTAAGCCCCCCTGTATGCCCTTGGCCCCACCCCTTCTTGGGGCAGGGAGACAGATCCCCTCCCACCTTACCCCCAGGCCCACAAAAGCTGTCAGCACCACTGCCCAGGCCTCCTGGCAGAAACTGCGTAGGGGAGGTGGGGAGTGATGGAGGATGGAGGGAAACCCCCGGCCGCAGCAGAAGCTGTGCCAGGCAGGGTGGCCTCATTTGCGTAGTGTAGTGTACGTATGCCCTAGGTCAGAAAGACACAAAAGAGAGTACAAACCCATTCCCACCGCCCCCGTTGCAGATTATCATTAAGTCCGTTTCGCTCATCTAATAACTGTCCAGGTAAAAGTTACAGCACCCATAGCATTTTCTACAAGTGGCTGAGAATAAGCAGCCATCACTCCAGCGAGCACTCTGCCATCCACAACCATGTGTGAATGAGTACTGAGTACATAAAGGTGATTTTTCTCTACCTGCTGCAGCCAGCAATTAACTAATTCCTTTATAAAGCTCTTTGGCGTGCACCGATCATGAACAATACAATAAGAAACCAAATTACATTCTGTCA
This sequence comes from Carettochelys insculpta, assembly GCF_033958435.1. Classification (NCBI taxonomy): domain Eukaryota; kingdom Metazoa; phylum Chordata; order Testudines; family Carettochelyidae; genus Carettochelys; species Carettochelys insculpta. Next base: position 43,494,020 of record NC_134147.1, on the reverse strand, counting down.
ATGGATGTAATTCCCTGTGCATCTGGATAAGAATATGCCCTGTAGCCTATACTGCATTGCATCTGATTCTCATTAGGCATTTGCGATTGCTCCTTGAAAAGGTTTTACTGCTGTTTCGGTGACAGACGGAATCATAGTTGGAGCTGTTTCCTTCTCAGTCTGCTCCAGTTTGGTCATCGTCTGGGCAGCCTGCTGTTGTACTATAACATACTCTGCTCTTTGAGTGATCCACATCAACACGGTTTCTTATCCGACCACCCTGTTGGTCAGTTGTTTTAAACAAAGCTTATATTTCCTGAATTAAAGTTGGCTGGTCTGGCTTCATTTACAAGAACGGAGAATTGAGCACTAAAGAATCTATGAAGGTGGAGTTTGCATTTGGCCTTCAACTGTGTAGCTCCGGAGAGCTTAATAGAGCGATGCTGATTTTAACCAGCTGAGGAACTGGCACTTTGTGACTGAAATAGTGGCTTAGTGAAAGTTAACTACAGAAAATAAGACATTGTGGTTTCCTTACCCTGTGATCTTAATTTCAATGCAATCTAAATCAGCAAATAGTTGAGATCTTTGTATTTTAATTATTTATTTTAAATATCTTTTGCATATTTATTGATTGAGTGTATTTTGGAGTAAAATTTCCAACAAGTCTTATTTATTGCATGCAAAAACCTCTTTGCCCATATCTTATCCTGTTCCTACTCCACCCCTGCATACAGTATCCCCAAAGCACAAAAAAGGGAGTTTTGTACAGGCACATGAGCGTACCTGCTAATTTCACAAGTGCAGTGAAGAAGCTGTAACAGGAATTTGCTGAGTGGATTTTAGAATGCATGACATGGTAAGGGTTAATACTGTCTTCTCTTAGATCTTGATTTGGTAGAATAAAATGAACACTTTTGCGATACACAAAAACCAGGCTAAATTCTTTTATGGTTTCATCCTTACCTTCAAGCAAAGTGAACATTGTTAAACGTAACCCTGGTACATATTAGAAACATTTCTCCAGATGGCACTTTGGCTTGCAAAACACAGACGTACCTTGTTGTAGGAATCCCCACAGCTTCCAGTGATAAAACAAAGAAATCGAGACATTCAGGAAATTCTTCTAAGGAAAACGGCCTGGGTAGTGGACTTCAATGAAATCTTTCTAGGTACTATGCATTGACTGCCATGTGGAGGAAATTACCCTGACCCTGACCCAGAACCTTAACCAACAAAGTAGCTGGGGCTAAGGATTTCAAAAGTGCTTGTGATTGGCACATCAACTGAGCCGCTCCAAATCAGGACTCATTTTTAAAACATCTTAACCTGGATCTACATAAGGAGGATCTGCAACAAGTCAGCTGATCGTTCTGTACTTTTGAATGGCATTGCATAACTCTCAAGGATTCTCGTATGATGTAGCAGAAGTATCTCTAATGCGTGCTTGCCATCCATTAGGGGAGAGAGGTACTGCTAGAGTTCTGGTTTGATTAACAAGGTAACATTTTCAGCATAGGAAAAGAACATTTTGAAATTGTTTTCGTAAGCTTTTATGTGTCAGACAGATAATGCTAACTTTGGCCTCCGTACATTTTCAAGTTTTAAAATCGAGTTTGGATGTTCTTCCAAAAGATTTGCTCTAAGGATTTTTTAGGGGGTTTCAGTTGCCTTTGTGACACAGGAGGTCAAACAAGATGATCACAATGGCCTGAGAAGCTATCAATCAATTGTAAATTCAGAATGTTCAAATGATGTTAAGGCAGAAAGGACCGACCTCTGTGCTGTCTCCCTGGGGAAGTGCAGCAGAGAAAAGCAGGTTACGGGAAAAGAGGGGAGGATGATAAAAAGAGGCTTTCTGTTGCTTTTGTGTCATGTGCATTCTTAACTGTTGGATGGGGCCCATACAGCCCCCAGCACAGATTAACGAAGCACTGGGGAGATGGCTGATTTATGGCCACCACGCATGGGCTGCTGTGGGCAAGGATAATGCATGACTCCCACATTTGGGGAGGACGTGCCTGAGCCCTGGAAGCTCCACAGAAGTGGGAGGGGCCATACTGTGACCTGATCCAGCTTCACCCCAAGGTCCACCCCCCACTTGGCTTCCTCCCGGAGGTCCCACCCACACTCCACCTCCATTGCTCCATGGAAAGGCAAACCACTGCTCATTTGGCTCATTTGCAGGGTACAGAAAGAACAGAGAAACCCTAAAAACAGCTCATCAAAACTGCTTGGATTTTGCTGATTGTGTCTGGATTGTTTCTCAGTATCTTGAAATGGAACACACTGCAAACTTCTTCTGAATGAAGGCTATGCACAATAGTGTGATTATACTATGATTGTCAAGTATCGGAGAGGTAGCTGTGTTAGTCTGGATCTGTAACAGCAACGAAGGGTCCTGTGGCACCTTATAGACTAACAGAAAAGTTTTGAGCATGAGCTTTCGTGAGCACATGATGAGTCTGTGCTCACGAAAGCTCATGCTCAAAACTTTTCTGTTAGTCTATAAGGTGCCACAGAACCCTTCGTTGCTGTATACTATGATTATGAATACCTACTACTCAGAAGCAACCTGACTGACTTCAGCAAGACGACTCATGGAGCAAGGTGAGTAAAAGTCGGAACAAGGAAAATTCTTACTACCTCTTGATTCTTGTGCATAATTTGCTCCTTCTCCATGTATACTCTAATACCTTCATCCCAGGTGAAGAGGGCTGAATGAACTTCCTTTGGGAGCTTATCAGTGCTACTTGCTCATTACCCAGAGGATCGCTGTTGTTATCAATGTTTCTTCCTCACCCAAAGTTTGACCATAGAAATGTGGGATTCAAATCTAGGTCTCCCATGAGCTGTGGGACCATCAACTTTATTTCCTTCTAATATATACAGTTTTTATTATATGCCTGATTGCCATGTAGCTTGTTCCAGTATAAAAGAAGTGATAAAGGTGATTAGCAATTTTTGATTGTTTCTTTGATTAGGATAAATTAGGAAATGCTTTAACTTATGTCACAAAAGCCTTTGAAAGGGTGAATCATACTTTATTGCTTTCAACGTGCTAAAATTAGCCTGCCACAAAAGGTTGTTGGCGGAACAAACATAATATTTTAAAGAAAGGCTAATATTGCCTTCTCTCAAAGCACTTTTCATTCCAGACCTCAAAGCCTTTTAATTAGAAGCTATTAATTTAATTAGGCCCCTGAATAACCCTGCAATGGAGATGAGTATTTCATCAGTGGAAAAGGTGTGTGAGCTGGGACAAAGGGCCAAATTCCTTGTTACCCTGCAACCTCTTTGAGTCAGCTAGACTGAGGCATAAAGGAGATTTAACAACCCATGGGGAATGACCCCAAAGGGGGCCTGTAGCACAGACAAATCAGGTGCTCCAGCTGTACGCTACTTTTGCAGCAGTGCCAGCCATAAGGGGTACTCTGCAGAGGCCTGGAGCAGGCTGTATGTAGAAAGAGGGAGCAGTTGATATGCGGTCAGGGGCATGACCAGGGTGGCCTTGTTCCCTGACAATTCTGGCAGCACTGAAAAGCCCCACAGGGCTCAGGTTAGGGCTGAGCCAGAGGTTACTTTGGGTCAAAGAAAAGTGGAGTGCCTTGTCCTTGTCTCCAGCAACTTAGCTGCGATGGCACAAGGTGTAAATCAGGGCAGGATTTGGCTCTATGGCTAATGTAAAATGTAACAGGAAATGCCTTCTGCGCTCTTTTCATCTCAGCCAAGTCTCATGAGCAGGCCCGCTACAAGGGCGGAGTGGCATGAAAGAGGCAACTTTCCTGGGGCCCGGAGCTCCCAGCTGCCACTATCATGGCAACCATGGCGGTGGTAGTGGCTGGAGCCTCAGGTCCTTTAATTTGCTGCTGGAGCTCTGTGCAGTGTGATCCAGGGAGCACTGAGGGCAGGCTGCCCCCAGCCCTGCCCCTTCTGCCCAAAGCCCCGCCCTTTCCTGGGTGTGGAGCCAGGTCCCCCCACCTTACCCAGGGGCCCAGCGAGGCTGTGGGTTTGCTGCTTTTGAGGATGAAAGCTGCTTTTGGAAGGGTGGGGTGGCTGATCTTGAGACTTGATCATAGGTACCAACTATGTTGGTGGTCTGAGGCTGGAGCACCCATGGAAAATAATTAGTGAATGCCTAGAACCCACTGGTAGCCAGCTCTTCCCTCCCTCCAGCACCATCTGCCCACCGGTGAGCCCCTACGTCAATTCCTCCCCACCACTTTGCCACCCCAATCAACGCATCCCTTCCTCCCTCAGGGGAAGGGGACACGTGGGAGCAGGCCTGGGACAAAGCAGAGGATGGAGAGAGCTGGCACCTGTGCACCTGATCCCATGAAGCCTGCCCTGACAGCTCCCCAGGCATGGCGAGCAAGTCGAACTGTGTGCCAACATGCCAGACAAGCCCTTCCTCTCCCCCTGCGGCGTAGCTCAGAGCAAACCTGCCATGACAGACAGTGCGATCACTAACGTAGTCAGCTCCGTTTGATAGGGAACCCTGGCAGCATACTAATCAAAGCCCAAACGCGAAAAGGATCCTGCCAGGGAAAAGGGGTCAAGACTAAAAGGACATTTCTCATTGGAGGAGAGCAGTTGACTTGCAAACAGCTAAGCCTGACAATGCCATCAGGACAAGCTACTCACAGTCTCCTGATAACGGCAGGTGCAACTTGTAGCAGCAAGGAATACATACACATGGCTTTTTGCATTACCCGTACCTAACCTCAAGGTGTGAACGCATTCTAGCTGTGACCTTTCCACAATATCATTAGGCTCAGTCTACGCTACAAACCTAACTTTGTCAGTGGCTACATTCCAGCTTTGCTTCCGGTGATGCGAGTGCCCTGCTACACCAAGACAACAACTCCACCTCCACGAGAGGCGTTGGGTTTATGTTGGTATAGTCAGGGTGATGCAGACAGTGTAGCCACCATGTTGTTTACATTGGCTCTTGGCTGTCATTTTTGTTAATTTCATGACTCCACAGGTGAGGTGTCTCTTTCCTGCAGTGGGATCCCTCCACAGCAACGGGGAGCCTGCAGCCGTGCCCTTATCCCGACAATGGGATAGACAGGCCTTATGAGAACTAGAGAACAAGTTAGACCCACTGCTGGACCAGCTTTCAGCAAGGCATCCCCCACATATTTTGGTTTAACCCTTAAAATGGAGGTTACCCATAATACACACTGTGAAACATTCCATAAGGACCTAGTCCTTGGAGCAATGTGCTGGAACATTGGTGAGTGAATTCCTTTGTATTGCTCAGCAGGTCAGGGCATTATTCTCCTTTCTGTTCTCATCAAACCCTCTTGGGCTAGGGGCACAGCCAGATGGACCTGGGAAGGTGTGCTGCCCATACCCCCACACCTGCCAGTGGGAGGGGAACCTGGCAGAAGAAGGGATGCAACAGCATAAAATGGGAGACTCCACTGGAGATCCCATGGATAGCCAACTGGGACTTACTGCTGCTCTCAGCTTAATGCCTCCCTGCAGCGGCATGTTTCCGGAGTACAGAAGAAGAAAGCAGGCCAGATGCTCATTATGCTCCACAAGCCAGACCCCACAGTCTTCACGCTATCCCTGGAGTCTTCCCATTGCTGTGAATGAGTATCAAAGATGTGGTCCTAGGACTGGGCCTCACTATTGGAAGCCCCATGTGCATGGTGACATATGCTCAAGACACTTAAAACAATGTACTTCATTGTTGTGATGGACCCCCTCCATGCTTTATGGAAAATAGGTTATGAATATAAATTTACATAACTTAGAGATGCTTTGGACAAAATGCTTCTTGTAACCTATAATTGTTACTGTTATAACCTGCTAAATCTGTAGTGCATATTTTTGTGCATGTATTATTCTTGTGTGGGAAGTTAGAAATATAAGTGTCTGTCTGTTTACAGTTTTTAAAGTGCCAGTGAGGACCATTGGTGCTTCCCCAACCTTAATGACAGGGCAATCAGCCTGCTGGCTTTTAAATGGCTATATTTGTCCTGTGTGTCTGGGAGGTGGTTGGTCTATAAAGACATGTGGCCATGCCACCTGGTACAAGCCTCCATTTTGCATTTCAGTTTTTTTCCATAAGAAGAAAACATTAAAACAAAGGATTCTCACACTGGGGAAATTCTATTTAAGCAAGAGGAATATTTCAGCTCCTTAGTCTTCCGCCTGCCTTGGAAATTGCCTGACACACTTTAAGGAGAAGAGAAGACTTCTACAGTGAACTGAAGACCCAGGTCAGGATAAAATCTTTTCTGATCTTAAACTTTCATCTGATACCAGAACAGCTGTTTAGGAGAAGAATTCAAGTAACTAGATTTTAGTGGAATAGAACTAGCTATCCATTTTTTAAAATTTAATTTGATAAGTCACTTTGACCTGCCTGTTTTTATTCATAACCACCTAAAGCCTGCTGTTTTTGCTTAATAAAAGCTCTTTTGTTTATAATCAAGCCCAGTGTATGCAGTTATTACCTGGGGAGGCTACTTCTGTGCGTATCTCCATTTCATCGATCAATGGGGCTAATGAGCCGTCGCTTTGCAAATCTTTTTCACTGAGAGAGAGAGAAGAGACAGATTTACTTGGGGTTTTGATCCCTTTTGGGGGGTGATTTCCTGGGTGCCATGCCCTAGAACTGCATTTTCCTGGACCTGAAGTAAATCACTGCCTGAATTATTGCAGAGGGGACAGTAACTCCAACTCTGTGTCTCAGCTGCGGGAGATCAGAGGATCTGATTCAGCAGGACAGGGTGATGCAAAGCCCCAAAGAGCAAGAAGGTGGGTGTCAGTGCCATGATCAACATACTGGGGGAACACCCCAAGGAGTCCTCTGTGACCTCGCCCCACAACAATGGTAGTGTATGATAATTATCTAGTCCTGGCCCAGTCACCCCAAGTCACTCATTCATGTCAGGTGGCTCCTCTAACAACCCTTTTCCTGTTTAAACGCGCCCACTCCCTGAACAAAGCAGCACACTGTTCTCTTGCTGGACACAATAACATTCTTGCTTCATCACCAGTCTCTCTGCTGCTAACAGTCTGAGAAATAGATTACTTAGAAGTTAACCACCCTATCACATGCACAGATATTCAGCGATGGATTCTGAGACCTTTACTGGGAGTTGCAGCTTCCTCAGATTTCAGAAGGATTTCCCCCAGAGCTGGGCACAACTCACTGTGAGGAAGTGTACCAGAATCATGTCCTAATATAACATATCTACAGGATCAGTTGTTTCTTGAGTACACAGAACAATTGAGACACATCAGGGCTTGGCCAATCTAGATTTAGTAGGTTAAAGTTAAAGCTGCTAACTACAAAGCAAAGTTGTGGAGGATTTTCATTTAGGGTTTTATGGGACTTGCTTTCCATTCTCTGTTACTGTTGTGTAGGTACACACATATATCTGAACTTTCTGAGGCTGTCCTTACTAAGGCTTTGATATGAGGGGGAGTTCTCTCAGTGTGATGAGGGAGATGATGGTCTCAGGCACTCAGAATATGCCTTGATGGGAAGAGTAATTTCTCTGGCTTCATTATACATTCATTAGCAAATATCCCACAGGCAGCATGTGGTTTATTAAAAACTAAAGACTTCCCTGGGTTTTGCTAGAATGTAGGTATCCGTTGCATTACAGGAACTGGTATGTGAGACACATGCATGGTCCATAAATGAACATATCCTGCAGCAAGGCTAGACTGCTTTTTTCTGTAGAAATTAGTATTCACTCCATAGGTAAATGCTGCAGATGAAGACACGGCAGGTCTTTCTTCCCGAAATCACCAATCATCATTTTGGAGGTACAACAATGGGGACGGAGTCAAAAAGCCCCCTACAGGTTCCACAAATAAAGTCAAGACTGAATTACAAGTAAGAAAGTAAGAATATTTGAAACATAACTGCTACCAGTATTCCCTGTCAGCTGTGCACTTGTGTGGCCACTGAGGAGAGATTCAAATGCCACCCAGCTGGTTAGCAGAGTGGCCACAGCTAAGTTGTGTTTCCATTGAGGATGCACATTTGCATGTCTCTGTACACAGAAAAAAATATTCTGCACATGGATGAAAAAGAATAGCTGGAACATTGACTGCCACCACCACCACATAAGTTCTTCAGGCTCCTCTTAAGTTAAGTCCTTTTTCAAAAGGAAAACAAAGTAAAACATTTCTTCTTCAGGATCAGAGTAGCAACAAATCAGTTTTTCAAGCCTTAATTGGTGATCCAGTTTCCAGCACAGGGCTCCATGCAGAGTGACATTGCTGGGAGACTCAGATGAGAAAGCAATGTGACTCGACAGAGGGGAAGCATATTCTTTGTTTGAGACACGCCGGAATTTGTAGAGAGAAAGAGAAAGTGTGCGTCTTCTGAAAGGAATTTGAAATGTTATAGGACAGAAGTTTTTTTTTTTAAATGAAAGTAAAAAGAAAAACATTACATGATAGGATGTTCCTGGAAGCTTGTTGCTCTTGACTGAACAAGATATAAATTACAAAACAGAATTCCTCTAGTTGCAGTTTGCATCTTAAGCGGCTTTCTGAAAACTTGCAGTGTAGCTCCGAATATGTTCACTATCTAAAGTCCTCTACATAAAGATTGCTTCTTATTACATCAAGGCAGCCAGGAATTCCCTGAATGGAAGAGCTCTTCACTTGTATCTCATCTACAGATTGCTTAAGCTGTAGGTGAGAAAATATCAGTATAGTTAGTTCTGCATAAAACTGCAGTTTGTTTATGACCACTGACAAATCTATAATGGACAGTGTAAGTATATTACTAAATGATTAAACTGAAGGTTCTCTTCCTCTAGCCCTTAGGCTTTATTAACAATACATTACCCACCCAACAAAGTAATCTACTGAAGTTTCCTGCCAGTTCAGAAATATAGCCAAAATCTAGCGATTGCATTTAAAAAGCCATCTGCCTGGTGGCACATACTGTTTCCATCCACCATCATTTGCTCAGACTCAATAAGATATAAGTCCTGTGGATTTAAAATGGATTAAAAGGGTACTCTTGTTTTCAAACCTCACAAATGGCACGCATGCATAGGGCTCTGTTAATGGGATTCAGGACGTATCAAACTACACATCCTTTGAGTCAGGAGTGAAATCAATGCTGGGTACATGAGAGAGACTTATAATGGCTTCAATGTGACTCAAACTTCAATTAGGTTTTTCAGTACATTAATAGCTTTTCTGTGTGTGGATATTCCATTTTGGGGAAAGGTCCTTAAGAAAGTTTGAAAACATTACCAGCGTCTCATTTATTGACGCTTTTATCATGTACTGGATGTCAACAGCATTTTTCATTGTCTGGGAATCGCTGTGTGATGGGATGCAGGAAGAATCTCGGTGACCAGTGTGCGGAGGGTCAAAGTGGGGGAAGTAATGTCTGTAGCTGGACCAGCTTCAGCCCTAGACTGCAAGGGCCAGTCCAAGAAGCAGTGTGTGTGTGTGCTCCTTTAGGCGAATAGACTGAAAGTAACATTGTAGCCATAGTGATCCCAGAATCAGGAGCCCCGTAACATTTTACAGCTAAGGCTGGAGGGGGAAGGAAGAGCTAGGTGCAAGCAGGGGTGAGTGGAGTTTTGGGGGAAGGACAGTACAGGAAGAGGACTTCAAGGGAAGAGGTGGTGTGAGGATAGAGGGTCAGGGATAGAGGGCAGTGGAAGCAGTGGGCCCACCGTGGGGGCAACCTGTGGGGGCTCTCCCCCACACTGGTGAAGCACTTCTGTCAGTCCTGCTGAGGGCATTAGAGCAACAAGGTGTGTGAAGTAGTATCTTTCGGTGGACCAACATCTGTTGGTGGAAGAGACATGCTTTCGGGGTTCAGGTTCTGAACATGTGTAGCTTGGAAACTTCCCTTTCACCAGTAGAAGTTGGTCTAACTAAAGATGTTACCTTGAGCTCATGGGAATAAGGGGACTTCGAAGTAGGCGGGGTCCTTTTGAAAAGGAGCCCTGTCGGGACGAGCCGCGCGGCGGCGAGGCGCGTCAATTTCGAAGTGCCGCGGCCACCCGCATGCTAATGAAGCGCTGAATATGCATTTCAGCGCTTCATTAGTAAACTTCGAAATGGCCATTTGCATGGCCATGTCGAAGTTTGGGGCTAGCGTAGACACGGCCACTGAGTGTCTAGAAACTATTTTCTCATTGCAGTTTGACACTGGGTGAAATTGACATCAGCAGGACTGGGGAAGGAGGGTCGCTCGTATTCTAGACACAAGGCTTGGAGGCCTGTGACTCACTCTGCCTCACTCTACTCTTGTGTAACATAAAGATAGCCTCACTCTCCTGCCACACAGGGTTACCAAATTTAGGTCTACCGAGTGTTCTGAGATTGAATCATAATCTCCTAAAACTTGCAATTACATTTGTAATCAATTGCTTCAGCAGCTTTGGGTCAAATTCTGCTCCTTTACACAGACATAATGCAGAAGAGTTTGGCCCACTTTAATTCAAGTGAACAACTGGCAACGTGAAGTAGATTTATTCAATAATTCAGTGGTTCTCAACTTTTTCCATAGAAACCTCCCTCCCCACCACCCCTGCTCTCCTCCCGTTTAGCTAGGATCTAGGTGGAACTTCAGTCTCAGTTGACTTCATGGCAAGGGAAAAGGAAAAATAACCTAGGCTGAGAACAATAGTCCACCCTCAGAATTAGTATTTCAACCATTCTTGCCGGCAATAGTTGAAGATATTGCTGCAATAAGTCTAACTGTTCAGACATTTGCTCTGAAATAAACTCACCAGAAAAAATAGGAAGATGACCATGCCATTTTACATGCCCTTCCCCTGTTTAAAAATATAGCTTTATAAACAAATAAAACCCTCAAGCAATTCTAGCAATAAAACTGCCACTCATTAAAAATAGCAGCAATACTAAACGGCACCTCATGCAAATCAAAATGGACGAGAGATTAAAATTCCCACATGAAGGCTTAAATTGGAAAGCTCATCTGAAATCCTTTGGATACCTCATCGGAAATCCAAGCATTTACAGTGTAGTACTTTTTTTCCCCCACGCTTTCCCACTGTGGCTTTTATCTGCAGGTCACTGATCTCTATTCAATGTAAGGATCAAGGCAGCCAACACGCATATAGGGAAGACCCACCATCACCCAGCAGGTTGTCCATCTCTTGTAGTCACCATAGGCTGACCACATCCAACAGCACAAAGCAGGAACATCTGTTCCCATACCTCACATAGCTGAAAAAAAATGATGGCATTGCCTGAGAAAGAGAAGAAGAACAGAAGCTAAACCCCTATGGACTTTAATTGTGGCAGACCTTCCTACATGGATATTTGAGGCCACCCAGACACACTATGGGGCATGGCTGGTCGCAGGGAACGATACAACAGCATGGCACCAAAGGCTATTCAGGCCCTTATCACTCTTTGATAGAGGAACTTCAGGTGAGAAACTGAGCTTTGTGGTGTGTGATGCAGCTGGCAGCCTGGGTTTAAAGAGAGACAAACACACACCCCAGCAAAGTCAAATAATGACAAATACAAAAGCCAAAGCTATTGCTGTGGACTGTCCCAGCCAAAACCAACCTGGAGCAGTGTTTTCTGTAAACTGTGTGCTTGTGCAGCTGCACAGGAGAGACTCCACTGCTACCAAGCTTATTAGCACAGAGCCAACAGCTAAGGCTTCTGTTTCTGCTAGGGGTGCACATCAATACTCCCTCTATTTTTTCAATCCATATCTGGAATAAATTTTGTAACGTGCACTGAGCCATGTGTGGATGGGCACCACCTGGCATCTGAATCTCTCCTGGGTGGCTGCCCAATCACTGAGATTACGGTGAATGCTGGTGCTCATTCACACACGCCTCAGTGCACATAAAAAGTTATTCCACACACGGATGGGGAAGATCAGCAGGAACGCTGGCCTTGAGTCACCGTGTTTGTTAAATGGCACAATTCCACTTCGTCCTGCAATTAAAACTTGCTTTGCCTTCCATGTGGAAGGCTGGTTTTGCCTTATTTCTGTCTCTTTCCATCTTGCTGTGAATGTGCCTTGGGATTCTCATGACAAAACAGTGGCAGCCACGTTTCCTGGCTTGGAATTAGCAGTGGCAGGGCCGTAACTAGCTAATTTTGCGCCTGAAGCAAGACTATAAAATTGCTCCCCCTCACGTTTATATATCCATAGTAGTTATTTTGTAGAAAGTTGTTGCGTAGAAAAAGAAGTAAAGTTGAACACCCTCAGCAAGCGCCTCACTTGCCAGGCCCTTTTCACAGCCTTGAGCAGCGGTGTAGCATTCCCATTAATATACTGAAGTCTGCATCAAGGTTGCATGTTCTATTCTATTGTTATGACTTGGACTCTAAAACCTCAGCTGCCATATTTTAAACAGAGTTAATTAAGCCGTAATCCCTTAAAAAAAAAAAAAAATCCCCCATTACCAGCCATTTTCATCAAGCAATTTGTTTGCTAGCGGCTCAGGGTGTTAATGCTATCATTATCTCTGTTCCCTGGCTTACAGCAGCCATTGTTTATTTATCAAATAAAAGCAACAGCCATAGAGCTCAAAAGATTAAGGACTTTCCTCCCCTCTTTTGTACGCGGTACGCTGCACGAACATGCTCTCTTAATACAAACCAGGGGCTGCCGTAGGAATGGATGGTCACATGTTGATTATTATGTTTTCTTGATGTGGTTTTGGGGAGGAGGTTTGTTACAAATGGTACAAAAGAGATTTACTATCCCAGATTAGATCATTATCCCGTCTCATTCACGATTCTGCCTTCAACAGTGGCCAAAATCTTGTACTATGGAGGAAAGTGAAAATCCCTATAAAGTATGTTGCCAGTTGTCCTACACTGCACACGATGGTACAGAATGTAAATCCTTCCTGATCCCTGCCGATATCATCTTCTCCGCTACAGTGCGAGGGATGACTATCCAGCTAATTGCTAATCTAAAAATTCTTCATGAAATTTTGTCAGATCCTTTTAAATTTAATCTTTCAAGTGGGGGATCAACAGGGCCAACACCTCTCATGGTGTTCCTGCTCCAATATAAAGCAGTGCCCCAGATTTTATCTTTAGAGCAACATCTTTGCCCTGCCAGGGCCTGTCAGGTCCCAGCTCTTCCACTGGGCTGCGTGTTCAGTTCCTCTTCTGAGGTATATCGAAGTCCAGGCCTTTTTCCCCACTGGCTGGTGGGGGACACACAGGCCAAACCCCTACCCCAGGTCCTAGCCTAGGGACCCCATAGAGAGCAGTCAGGCTGTCCCCCTTTATCCAAGCTACACCACTGCAGTAATCCCCTAGGTCATTATCCAGTAGCACCAGCACATTCTCTGTGCTTACTTCAGACCCTAGTCTGCCTGTAGCACCAGTAGCCAGAGCTCCATACTCCCCTTTGCCAGCACTGCTCTGTTTGGGTCCTACTACTCATTCAGCCAACTAAGCACACTTGCTAGCCCTGAAGTTCTTATACTAGCCCACTGGGCCCTGATTGGAGCTTGGAGGACTTCTCTACTGCCCCTTTCTGGAGTGGGTATGGCAGTATTCTAAGATTTACCTCACTGTAGGTGGCCTCTCTGTAGTATCCTTCCCTCTGCATCAGTCAACAGCTTAAGATACAGGCATGTTAAGGTAGAAAAACAACAAGATGTCTATTAGGATTGTAAGGAATGTGGCAGCAGGAACGCAATGCTCTGAAGGCTGGGAGGAATGTGTCTCCCAGAGATCATTTGCATGAGAATGCAAAGGGATGCATGTGTGATACTGAGGCTGGGAGGAATGTGTCTCCTGGAGATCATTTGCATAAGAATGCAAAGGTATGCATGTGTGATACCTTTCTGGCAAAGCCTAATGGGTAGCAAGTAAGCATGAGATTTTGTCTATTGTAAACACATTGCTGTAAAAATCACAATTTATGCTGACACTCAGTGTGGGAGTAGTGGGATCTCACCAATGCTCTGGGTTGTTGTGGGGGACAGGGCAGTCGCCATAGCTGCATAAGACTGATTACACAGGGCTCCATGGTTTAAAGCATTGTGAGAGAGGAGGGGAGGTGTACTAGTTGGCTGGGTCTACATGTTCTCCTTCTTTTTGAAGGGGCATATTAATGAGCAGGTTTGAAATATGCTAATGGAGTGCTGCAACGAATATGCAGTGCTTCATTAGCATAATGGCAGCTGCAGTGATTCAAAAGTGCAGCTTTTCAAATGGCATGCTACCTGTGGGGACGAGACCTTCCAAAAGGACCCCCCCCAGTTTTCAAAAGCCCTTCTTCCTATCTGGTGATCTGAAGAAGAGCTTTTCAAACCTGGGGGGGGGGGGTCCTTTTGGAAGGTGCGGTCTCCACCGGTGGTGTGGTATTCAAAAAGCTGCACTTTTGAATTGCTGTGGCTGCCATTATGCTAGTGAGGTGCTACATACTCATTGCAGTGTCTCATTAGCACATTTCAAACCTGCTCATTAACATGCCCCTTTCGAAAGGGGCACGTGTAGACCCAGCCGTTGAGTCAACTTGCCGAGTGCCTTGGCCAGCTAGCTATAAGCCTGGCTTGACTAGCCCTCCCCACCTGTCGAAAGATAGAGCTGGGTACTAGGGTTTTCATGAAACTCCACACTGGAGCTATTAAGAGCTGAAATCATTAAGTGGCTGCTGAGGCCGTGCAGAGATGAAACCACAGGGTGATCCCAGGCAGATACAGCGGACGATGACAACAGGCAGGCGGCGTGACTGGCAGACCGGCTGGTAGAAGGAGTAGCCAGTGGGCAGCAGGTGGCAGTCAGTGGGATGCTGCAGACAAGTGGACAGCTAATACCGCCCTGGTGATGCATCTGTGGGCTCTGGGTCCGGGACTGCACCGCGAGAGGTGCACCCTGTAACTGTGTGTGGGAAAAGGGCAAACAGCCCCTAGCAAGAGACTTGGTTCTCTAGCGTCTGGGGATGGTATCTTGTTCAAGGGGTTTGTCTCTCCTTTGCTTAGATACACTGCATCTGTCACCGTAAACTTGGGGCAGGTTATTCTCATTAAATAAACTGTTTCCATCTTAGACTCTGTGCTTGCGAGCTGGGGGGGGGCAGGAAGAACTGCCTTACAGGCACCCAGCAAGTGGGGTGAGAGTCCCAGGCCACTGGGTCGGGGCTCGAGCCGGCTGGTTGTATCCTTGACAGGAACCCCCTAGGAGCTGAACCTGACCCTTCTGGCAGGCACCTGGCATTAATAGAAGGGTTACAGGATAACACAGTAAACCAGAAACAATAAAAAGTCCTGTTGCACCTTACAGACTATCAGATATTTTGGAGCATAAGCTTTTGTGGGCAAAGACCTACTTCATGGGGACGGCTGGATATGAGTAAACAGCATGCCTTTGGAGCCAAGCAGGCCAACGGCGTATTGGGCTGCATGAGGAGGAGCATTTCGAGCAGCTCTAGAGAAATTGTTGTTCCCATCTATTCGGCACTGGGGAGGCCACATCTGGAGTATTGCGTCCAGTTTTGGGCCCCCCCAGTAGAGAAAGAATGTGGATGTGCTGGAGCAGGTCCTGCAGAGGACAACCAAAATGATTAGGGAGCTGGAGCACATGACCTAAGAGGAGAGGCTGAGGGATTTGGGCTAATTTAGTTTGCAGAAGAGAAGACTGAGGTGTGATTTGTTAGCAGCCTTCAACTTCCTGAAGGGATGCTCTAAAGAGGAGGGAGAGAAACTGTTCTCAGTGGTGACAGACGGTGGAACAAGGAGCAATGGTCTGAAGTTACAGAAGGAGAGGAGTAGGTTGGATATTAGGAAAAAAACTTCTTCACCAGGCCTGTGGTGAAGCACTGGAATGCGTTACCTAGCGAGGTGGTAGAATCTCCAACCCTAGAGGTTTTCAAGTCCCAGCTTGACATAGTCCTGGCTGGGATGATTTAGTTGGGGTTGATCCTGCTTGAAGCAGGGGGCTGGACTCGATGACCCCTCAAGGTCCCTTCCAGCCCTGTGATTCTTTGAGTCTATGATTCTAAGGACCAGATCTTCAATGGCTGCAGCTCAGTCTGGCTCCTGTGATCACACCAGAAAGAGAAAAATGAAACTGACAGCTCAGTTGAGCTCATGGTGTGGCTCGGTGTCCTGAATGAATGCCTGTAAACAGTTAAACCCAGAGAGAGCTGGTTGTATGTTTGCAAGCAGCCAGGTGAGACAATGGAAAGATAGGGGAATTTTTAAACTGAAGCAGGTTATTTTTTATTTTGGGGTTGGTGTGTAACTTCAGGCTGGCTGATGTATCCCCCTGTACACTGTAACTTTTAAACTGAACCTCTAGGAGGTAATTCTCTCTGCTTTAACCTACCTGACATCCCCCCTTTTTTTTAGTTGCTTGGTAACACCTAGCAAACAGGTGTGATACCAACAAACCTGGGTTGCTGGCCCAAGGGATAGAACCCATGAGCATAGGGGCTAAAATGCTGTATGCTACCACATGAGCTAAGGGCCAGCTTGCTCTCAGCTAAGGAGTGGAGACTTCACTCCCCCCAGATGAGGTGTCAGTACTACATGCTTCCCTGGGCTGAGGGAGCATGTCCCAAACTTCTGAGACCTTCCAGCAGTTCTTCCCAGCCAATGCACCAGTTGTAATAGAACCTGTAAAAGCACAGGGTCTAAAGCACTGCACTCTACCATGTGAGCTACAGGCCAAATAGTGCTCAGCTGAGCCTGTAGAGCAGAGGCTTCACTTATCCCAGATGAGGTTTCAGTGCCTGTGGGTACTACACCTGCACGCTTTATCACAAATCTTTTGTTTTGTTAATAAATCTTTATTTTTAAGAACAGCAAGAAGTCTTGTGGCACCTTATAGACTAACAGATATTTTGGAGCATAAGCTTTCGTGAGCAAAAACCTGCTTCATCAGAGCAGGTCTTTGCCCAGGAAAGCTTATGCTCCAAAATATCTGTTAGTCTATAAGGTGCCACAAGACTTCTTGCTGTTCTTGAAGCTACAGACTAACGTGGCTGCCTCTCTGATACTTTATTTTTAAGGTAATGATTTGATTTCTGTGTCCTAGGGAAGGGCCTGTGAATATGCATGCCTAGGACTGAAAGGTCAGCTATCAGATTCCAGCTTAATTTCTTCCTCAAGCTCTCTCCTACGGGAGGGTTAAGATCTTGGGGTTACCCCACAGGGAGACTTCCCAGATGTGTCTGCCTGGGTTTTAAAGAGGGGTTTTCTCACTTGTGTGGTGGCAGCTTCCTCCCTGGGTCAAGGACTCTGTGACCTTGGGAAGCTTTTAAACAGAAGTCTAAAGAGACAAGGTATTTTTAAGGTCTCTTGTGGGCTCCCACCTTCTGCACCTGGAGTGTCAGAGCGGGGAATAGCTTTGACACTCAGTCTCTGTCATGTCATTTGCATATTCCCTCCACCCCCACCCTAGGGACTCTGTTTTTGGACTGACTCTTGATGTCACCAAAACACTGTTTTAAGTTCTGCTGACTGCCGATGGCCCAAAGGAGAAAGTGCCACACATCAGAAGGGAAACCTTGACCATGCCCTTTAGGCTGGTAGCAGGGCAGGATGTAGATCAGTCAGGTCCAGATGACTAGAAGATCTCCTGTGCTGGGATTATGCTCCTGGAGCTTACTACCCTACCTTCAGGATCAGCTGAGGGCAGAGAACAGAGGCAGAACATCTACACTGGCACTTTACTGCACTGCAACTTTTTGGCTCAGGAATGTGAAAAATCATGCCCCCCCCCCCCTCAAAAAAAACCAAAACAACTGCAGCAAGTTACAGTAATGTAAAGCATCAGTGTAAACCAGGCTACAGCTCTGAGATCTGTACTCCCAGCACAGTGACCTACTCCGCCCATGGAGGTGATTAACCTGGAGTGCTGGGACAGCTCCTGCCATGGTCATACTGCCTTGTCAATGGTAGAAGTCCTTCATAGCACACTTTTAGGAGCTGGTCCATCTTTAACATTAAACCTGAAGTAGCACATCACTTCAGAAAGGAACCCTGCACCTGCTCTGACTCAGATTGTGGCTAAGAAATTAGTTTCAAATGTTGCACTGTTAAAAAGTGGGTGTGACATTGTCCTTTCATGAGACTAAGATTGGTTCGTTTGCTGCCAGTGCACCGTACATACCTCTACAAAATCCCATCTTTTCTGGAGGTTTTTGGGGGTTTTTTTAAGTTAAGAAACCTGCCCTGTCCCCTGCTGCCTTTTATTATATTTCTATTGACTGTAATGTAGAGGCAACCTATTACAGCCAAGCTTCGACTGCTACTTGATAAGGATAAAAAGATTGTCTGGTAATAGATACCACAGCTGCTCAGGCTCAGATGACATGTGGAACAGAACCTAAGGCAAATCAAGAGAGTGAAAAGTGGATGCCTACCAGTGTGAGTTGTACAAATAGCGTATCTTGGATTAAAGGCCCCAATTCCCACCTGTCTTGTACTAAGGTAGTTAGTAGTAGTTTACACCCGCTATGTCCTCAGTGTGTGTTGTAGAGTCTCAACGTTTGCGAGGGTTCTGTGTTGAGAACCCTCAGGAATGTTGAATTTCGCAAATATGGTAGACCCTGGCTGCTGGTGCTCTGTGAATAATTGAATTTGGCAACCTTAGGTTTATGAATGTTGAGATCCTACTGTATAAATGCATTCCCCTTGTATGGTCAATGGAGAAGCAGTAAGTCCCATATTTACCAATGGGTTTAGCTTTGAACCGGATACCTCTGCTCCAAGGGTTGGGGGACACCCCACAGATCTACTTCAAGATATCCTAGTCGTCTTAGGCCATATTCACTTGTTATCAAACCTTTACATTGCATTGCAATTTCAAGCACCTCCTGCAAGGACAGTATCATCTTTTGTTTAGGCATCTCTCTAAGCCCTGCTAGTACAAGGACTATGATTGTGCTCAATCCTTGCACACTTTACTTCTTGCACACTCATATAGCAACAGGGTACAGCTAGCTCAGTATGTTCAGGAGTTGTGGGTCTTCATCAAATTACCCAGAATAATGTATCTGATATACACCACTGCCACAGATTCTGAAAAGCTTTGTTATGTGTATATGAAGAGTAATGGTATCTTATTAATGTGCATATGCACTCATTCCTATTGTATTCTATTATGACAGCTCATCTCTACAGCCAAGTAATAATCTAGAAATGAAGACAAAGGACCAAAATAATGCTAGCTAGTACCAAGCAGCTCAATCCAGCAGCTGCATGTGGGCAAGATTTCCACTGAGGTCACTTTGAGAGAGACATGGAAGTCAGGAAAGTTTTAGCTGTTCATTATCAATTTTCTTCAGACTAGGAGGCTTTCAACCAATGTAGTTCTGTGTAGACTAGAGTTGGTGGTCCTGTTTTCACTTCAGTTTACTGATTGCCAGTTATTTGAAGTTGACACGTGTCATTGTAAGTGCCAGTCTGGGCACTCCGTGTTTTTTGTTCCAGGATACATGTTTGTTGCTGACCTGTATCCTGGAAGAAACACTGTGGGGGCGTGTCTGGAAAACAATTTGAGCTAAAACAGGACCACAAGTGCTAGTCTAGAAAAAATCCCCTGGGCTGGCCACTATACAAACAAGCTGCAAAAACCAGTTCCCATTCCAGCGAGCTTGAAATCAAGGTGAGCAATCAAAATCTGACTTGATTAGTTATAAAAAAATCCAGGCTGAGAAAAATGCAACAGAAAGTCTGGTTTGGGATTGATTTTCTTACACCGCCCCCCTCCTGCCTCCAGGCTAATCTGATGCAAATTAAGGGGAGCAAGGAATACCAAATTCTATTGACGTGTTTTTCTGTGGTTGCAGCTCACTTTTGAAAGTGACTTTTGCTGACTTCCCTCAAAATAGGGAGAAAACCCAGTTGTCTAAAGTAATTTAGTCCCATCGGTTCCCGTTTAAACAAGAAATCCTGGCTTGGTAACCTTTGGCATGCTGTTTCTACACAACTATTATAAATAACAGAAAGAACTCCCTGCCTTAATTCAGTTCCATTCCTGCAGAAGACAATGATTAATTGCTTTACAGTAGAAAGTTCACATTTTGCCTGGACTAGGCAAAAATGTTGTTGTTATCCTTTAAATACAGCATACTTTAAATTAAAATCATTAGCTGCTGTATGTAATTTTAAGCCATGAAGAGACCAAAGCCTGATTAAAACTATAACACTGGGATGTGGCTATAAAATTGAAGATTAAATGAGTGAATTTAAAAGACTAGTTTATTCCCACGGTGCTTTGTGGTATGCATTTCACCCACTTGAAATATAATATTATCAGCACTTAATAAATATTATTAATAACACCACATGCAGTAATTACTTACAAACGCTACTACGCCCTCAAGGTTCGTGCTAATGGCTCCCTGTCTGTTCTCTTCACCATGGTAGCTGCCAGGAAGGTGAAGAGGTTCTATGCTGGCCTGCGCAGATCAGGAGAAGCATTGCGTGCCTAGCACACACTGCGCTACAGCTATCTTCTGCTTTCCCGTGCCTGTAGGGAAACGGAATGGAAATCAGAGCAGCCCTGATACTGCTCTAGATTACCCCTGGTGCCCGGTCCCAGAATACAGGGAGCATGAAGCTGTCTTGAAGCCACCGCCTGCCCCATTTTTATTTCAGCAAAAGAAGAAAGTACCTGAGAATCAGCACATTGTATCCAGTTATTCCCATGCAACAGGAAGTGGCTACAGAAGCTGATTTGTTTGCAGTTTGTGTCGAATCAGAAGCAGGACTGACATGGAATCAGACCACTCTTATTCTCTTAATTAGGGGTAAAGATATGATTCTGTCATGGAGGTCACAGGTTCCATGACTTCTTCTGGAGCAGAGCGGGAGCAGCTGCAAGCCTCTGGGCTGCCAGAACAACAGGCCAGTGGTCAGCCCGGGGGCCCTTGGAGCAACTGACTCTCTGCCAGCCCCTGCTGCTGAGCAGCAGCCATTCAAACAGCTGGCTGGTAGTCAGCCTTGGGGCTGCTGGAGCAGGGGCCACCTGAACAGCTGGCTGCTGAACAGCCTGGGATGGCCATGCAGCTTACTGGCATCTCACTGTCAAAGCACCAGTCCCAGGCCTGCTAGAGCAGCAGCTGGGTGGGGGTCGCCCACATGCCACTGGAGCAGCTGTGGCCAGCTGCTGCCCCATGAGCAGAGGAGGGCTGGAACAGCGGCAAGCCACCGCAGTTCTCTGTTTGTCTCCGCCCAGCGACAGGTTGCAGTGTTCATTGAATTTTAGTTCATCGCTTGTGACTTCTCCCTGACTTTTACTATGAATACCTGCCACAGAATCACTGCCTTATTGTAGAAGGAACGTGTTTCCAAGGGGTTACTGTAGGAACTCTGGTCCTTACAGCAGAGTGACCCAAACTTTTGGCCAATCTTTGTGTTTTTCTGTAAAGCTGAAGCTCCTGGAGTCATAAATGGGGGGCTAGCTCAGCTTTTGTTTTAAAAAGGTTAAAAAAATGGTTCTACCACTTGTGATTGGGGAAGAAAGCTTGAGAAGGTGAGGCGAATACCCATGCAAGGTGAGAAGCCAGAAGGCAAAGAGGAAGAACCCCTATGGAGATAGTGATTATTGGGCCAAGATTTCCAAACTGGCGTTTTCAGGACTGACCACAATGGCAGCTGTGAGCAATCAGCACCTTGCAGGATTGGGCCTCCAGGTCTTTAGTCAGTGGACCAATGAACAGTCTGCCTTTGTCGTCAATGCCACAAATGATTTGTCAAGGCCCAATTTACGATATTGGAGCCTCCCAGGAAGTTACTGTTGCAGCCCTCCATTCCCTCAGCCATACCTTCCCTCCACACTTGACTTCAGTCTCCCCTAACTTTTCCCCACAAACTCTTCTTTCCTGCTCCCTGAACAATGTGCTCAGACAAGGACAGAACTGGAGGCTCACATGACATTCAAGCCTGATGAATAACTCCCCAGGACTTTCCTCTGCTATGGTTTTGTGTGGTCCAATGACTGGTTCTACCTTTACTGAGACCAACTTGTAGCAAGGGATCTTGTTGAAAGCCACTTGCAGTTCAGTTCCCAGCTGGGGAGACCCTTCTGTAGCCAAGGTAATTGTGCCATTGGAGAATGTGGCCCTTAGATTTTCATTTCCTGTTTAACATAAGAACAGTCATACTGGGTCAGACCATAGGTCCATCAAGCCTAGTATCGTGTCTTCCGACAGTGGCCAATGCCAGGTGCCCCAGAGGGAATGAACAGAACAGGTCACCATCAAGTGATCAGTTCCCTGTCTCCCATACCCAGCTACTTGCAAACAGAGGCTAGGAACACCCTCCATGCCCATCCTGGCTAATAGCCAGTGATGGACCTATCCCCCATGAATTGATCTAGTTCTTTTTTAAACTCTGCTATAGTCTTGGTCTTCAAACCATTCTCCGGCAAGGAGTCCCACAGGTTAACTGTGCATTGTGTGAAAAAAATATTTCCTATTGTTTGTTTTAAACCTGCTGGTTTCATTTGGTGACCCCTCGTTCTTGTGTTGTGAGAAGGAGTAAACAACAATTCCTTGTTTCTTTCCAGCCAGTGCAATTTTCAGCAACACTCCCATTTGCTGGTATAGACTGAGACTTGCTTTCTCACTCTGACTCCCAGCTACAGGTTGCAGGGAGGTTGCGAGGGGAGGAATTGAAAGTTAAGGCCCAAATTCTGAGTGCACAAAAGAAAAGATTTTGGAAGAGATAGACAAGAGGAAGAGGAAGTAGCACCATTGTTTTCCAAGGTACATCACCACAGCTTTGGGGACTTATTGGTCCGCTGGGGCCCATTGCTCAGTTTTCTGATCTCCCACACCTTCCCTGCCTCGCTTCATAATAGTGGTCATCAGGAAACATTCAGCAGAGGGAATGTTAAAGGTGGGGCAAGAGACTCTACGCTACAGCCAGACAAGGGATAGCTCAGTGGCTTGAGCATTAGCCTGTTAAACCCTGGGTTGTGAGCTTAGCCCTGGAGGGGACCGTTTAAGGCTCTGAGGCAAATCAACTGAGAGAGGAAAAGGAATGGTGCTTGGCCCTGCTAAGGGGATTGGACTCAAGGTCCCTTCCAGCTCTATGAAATGTAACAGGAAGAATTTTGAAGCGTGGCTTACTCCAGCTTGCAGACTGACAAATTCTCTGTCACAGGCAGTGGTGCCAACCTGCTCTCTGCATCAAGGAACAACAACACAGATGGGTTGAAGTGGGCCCTCACTACTGACCTAGCAACAACATTACTTCTCAGGTGGTAGCGTACCAGTGAAACTCAAGGTGGTTGTTAAAAAAAAAAAAAAAAAATTGAGAAGGATTTGGAACACCCGATACAATTACATTCTGCAGGAAGTCACTATTGGAGCAATAGCCCCTGAAACCCAAGAGCCACTGGATGGCATTTTTCCTATTTAATATTTTCTCACCAGCTTCATGGTGCTTGAAATGGAAATGCATTTGAGGGGAAGCTGGGCTAGATGAATACAGCTTGTGGTTCAGCAGCGGTGCCTAGGTATTCAGTCACTTCTGCAAGTTCTCATGCCTGTTGGCACCCCAGACCCAACTTAGCAGAGGGAGAACCCGCCAGTCTTTTCCTGCATTACATAGCCCTTTAACAAGGCTGTTTCTAGATGGTCTGAGCCACGGCAGGTGGGTAGTGCATCAGAAAGAATCCTAGATGAGCCCAAACCAGCACGAGAGATCTGAGCCCTCTTGTGCAGTAGAGTCCCGGGGGAGAATTTTTTGCACCTAAAAATCCCTTTGGGGGTGAGATCAGCTGGTTTGCTCTTCATGGAGCTCTTGGCTTCTCTTTAGTGACAGGAAGAATTTTTGCCACTGTGAGAGAGTTAAATCATGTGTTGGGTGTGTGACATCCCTCCTAGGGACTAATCTTCAGGGAAGATAGCCAACTACTGCTACCAGCATGTGTTCGTATTCCTCTAGCTCAAGTGCAGGCCTGAGAACAGGGGAGGGGGAAGGATGCAGTTGCTCCAGGGTCCAGTGATTCAAAGGGTTCTGAGGGTCCCAGCTGCTACTGCTGCTGCTGCAGCAATGGTGGTGGCTGGAGCTCTAGGCCTCTTTGAATTTCAGCTAGGTGCTCCATGCAGCTCTGAGGGCTGTGGGGAGGGAGGGCATACCACAGACCAGGCAGTGCTAAGCACTGCCCAATTCTTTTGCCCAAGGCCATGCCTTTTCCAAGTGTTCAGAGCTGGCTCCCCCCTACCCCCAGCTCGCCCTAGGGTCCATAGAGACTATGGGTCCCACTGCTCAAGTGGGAGAGGCCTGTGCTTTGATCATGGATTGAAACCTTGTGGAGGACTTCTGCAGGGAGTCTTTACCAATGCGGGACTGTACGAATCATTTTTCTTCATGACAAAATTGTCCTGTCTGATGCATTCTAGAGCTCAGTAGCTCCAGATTTTTGGAGTGGCTTTTAATCCTATCTATGTCCTTCTGCTTCTTGTTTCTCAGAAGACTTGTGTGCATGGGCAGAGGAGGAAATCATTAGCTTCCCATTTCAATGCAGCCATGCCAGTGCATTTTTCTCTTTAGTTTTGTCGTCATTTATCCTCGCATTTTAAAAGAAGTTTCCAAAATAGGTGTACATTTTACATGAGTTGCATTAAAACAATAGTTCCAATCAAAAGAAGAGCTGGGAACATTTGCAATTTCCTTTCTCATAATACAAAGTAATTTAGTCACCCCATCAGGAGAAAATAATTACTTTAGAATAATTTTCTTTTAATAGCTCTGTCTGAAACAGAGCAAATTTCTTTGCCAGTCATTACAGCCACTGGCCTACAATGAATGGCTGGCTGGAGACAAAGTTAGAATTTAAAGGCAGACTCCTGCCATCACATAAATAAACAATGAGCTCCACCACCATTTCATTAGAGGACTTAAATGAGCATTTCACATGGCTGGCCATGATGCTACTCATAGACTACCTATTTAAAAGAGACATTTAAAGGCTTGGAAACATTAGTGCACTCTCAGCATCATTAATTTGCCCAGCTGATTTATGTTTTATGCTAAATGTGGGAGCATGAGATCAAAGCAAATAAGTGATGCAGAATTACACAAAGAGAGATACTGATAACATTCGCTTTTGTAAAGCACACACATATATTATACTTATAATCCATGGCAAGTAAATCTATGGCTACAGGTCCAGCAGGGCTAAATCAAAGAGTTTTCTGTCATGTCAGCTGTATATCCTAATAGCAATCAGAAGCTGCAGGAATGGTAGACACTCACAAGCAATGCATGCTTGCTTTAAAAACTTGGGTTGCAGCAACAATCTTGTGCTAGTTGTTTCAACTAGCTGGTTTAGTTAAGTGGTACTCAGAGTAACAGCTCACCAAAGAGGTAAATGTGGATCCTGATTGAGACAGGGGATAAATAGCCCATCACGTGATTTCAGGGAATGGCTTTTACTTGTTACAGTTGATTGTTGGGGTCCCCAGAGGCTGCACCTTCAGGACAACCTGAGTTTTGAGATAGGCGTGGCTAATATGGACTTGCACTCATTATATGTCAGTGAATCCTTAGCAATATTGGCAGAGATGATGTTAGAAACATAAACCAGTCACTGGGTGAGAAGTTCTCTCAATGGTTCTCCCTAAATCCCAACAATTATTTAGAGTTCCCCAATCCCTCTGTACAATTGTTATTAGTGGTTGTGAAGCCTCTGGATGCTGCTGATGTTACTAGGATTTCTGCAAGCTTCTGTGTAGGAGCCACTGGGCTGTTGCAGCTAATTCCAGCAGCATGGACTATGCACAGGATTACTAGCATGGGATTCCTGCATTTTTAACTCTGGGTGACAAAGACCTCCTCAGCCTCAGTGGATCCTATGCTTTTAGGCAGGTTGCTTGCTTCAGAAGCTCACAGTGGACCTGAGTTTAGGCACCAGTTAGCTGTTTGTTGGGTTACTCTCATCATTGGCCAGCATGGGGAAAAGAAAGAAAACCAAATTCCACAGTCTCTGTGGCTCCTCCAAGTGGTATAGATCAGGAAAAACCCTTTTACTGAAACCAATCCTTTTTCTGCAACTAATTGGGAAGAGGGCAGTGAGTGAAGCCTGGGCCCATCCTCTTCTCTGGGCTCCAGCCCAGGGACCCTATTAAAGCAGCTGTCAACAAATGTCTCCAATACATGTGTAACAGCTATGATTCCCAGAGCCACTTCCCCAAAACCCACCCCAGCACCTCCTTACTGTAGGTTCTTCTTTCTGGTACTTCTTTCTTGCACATGCTCCTCCCAGATCTTTCATAGCACCTTCTCTCCTCATCTCCTTGCACACACCGAGCTAACAGGAGATGAGCCCTTTCCTTTTTAACCAGTCTCAACTGGTTCTTAATTGTCCCCAGATGTTCTGATTAATCTGACTCACTGGACTCTGGAAACATCTTAACAGGCTTCAGCTGCTTTAATAGGCTTGATTGGCCTGGTTGAGTCTGCAAGCTCCTGCTCATTTTGGATTTGCCTCTGTTAGTTTACCCTGGGAACAGGGGCCTGTTTAATTTGGGGATAACCCTTCTGCTACTTTCCTGTAGTCCTCTGGCCAGACTCTGTCACATCCAGTTCTGACACCAACATCTTACTTGTCCTGGTTAAGTCACTTAGTAGGCATCCTTTGGTCTGCATAGACTATGGATCGCGCCCTTTAAAGTTTCAATTGAGGACTTCATTTACAGCGTCTACTGTGACTATGAAGACCCACACGAGAGTGACAGTCCTTGCTGCATCTCTTGCAGATGTAGTGGGTGTCTGGCAAGTCCTTAGTGTACTTTCTGTGCGCTCACTTCTCCTCTGCTAGCTGTCTGATCTTTATCTCGCCCTTCTGAAGGCCCTTGTGTAACCCCTGCCTCCATCTGCTGCGGTCATCTGCTAGTTCTTCCCAGTTGTCCAGCTCGATGTCTACCTCTCTGAGGTCTCTCTTGCAGACATCTTTGTAACGCAACTGGGGGCGTCCGGGAGGTCTTTTGCCAGAGGCTAGCTCACCATACAGGATGTCTTTTGGAATCCTTCCATCGTTCATCCTGTGGACGTGGCCAAGCCAGCGGAGTCGACGCTGCCTGAGGAGGGTGTGCATGGTTGGGATTCCAGCTTGCTCGAGGACAGCGGTGTTGGTCACTCTGTCCTTCCATGATATTCCAAGGATGCGCCTGAGGCAGCGCAAGTGGAAGACGTTCAGCCTCTTTTCCTGGCGGGCATACAGGGTCCAAGTCTCGCTGCCATAAAGGAGGGTGCTGAGGATGCAGGCTCTGTAGACTTGCATTTTGGTGTGAGTGTACAGCTTGTTGTTATTCCACACTCTCTTGCTGAGTCTGGACAGAGTTGTGGCCACTTTTCCAATCCTCCTATTTAGCTCAGTGTCCAACGACAGGGTGTCAGTGATGGTGGACCCAAGGTAAATGAACTCGTGGATGACCTCTAACGTATAGTTGTCAGTGATTGATGGGGATTCAACAACATCCTGACAAAGTACGTTCGTCTTCTTTAGGCTGATGGTAAGCCCAAAGTGACTTTAAGTCACTTAGGGACAGAATTATGCCTAACCCCCACTGGAATCAAATTCCTTTAAAAATATAATCCTTAATCTTTTGACCTTAGTTGTCTCATCTGAAAAATGGGGATAATTATGTGACACATGTAGCTGAAAATTGCAAAGAAATAGCAGAAGTAATTAACTGTAATAATGATGCATTTCCTGGACTGGACCCAGATTTTATTGAGTGTCTTTTTCCATCCAGGTCACTTAAATGAATTGGGAAAGACAACTGGGCTATTTTCAATGGGGTTGGCTATGATGTTGCAATATTGTGCTGCATTTCAAGTCAAAGCAACAGAAATTGAGTTGGAAAGGGGACAGCACTGATTTATCTTAAGTAATTAGCACATGAGTAATGCTTGCTGTCTGTCTCTGTCTCTGTCTCTGTCTCTCTCTCTCACACACACACCCCTTCCAACGCCTGCCCTGAAAACTTCTATATATCTCCCGGAACAGAGATCCTCTCCAGGGTTTTGAGATGGACAGTCCTGTCCTCCTGGGATTCCCTTTGCTTTGTGCATAAACATTGCCCTCCCTGAATTTAACTCATTGTAAGAAACAGGAAACATCTGAAGGAAAAGCCCAGTAAACAGATATGTGATAATCCTTTCAGGAGGGTTGTTGACATTCCTTTCCATTCAAATTTGCCACTCAGGCCCAGGAAATATTTAGCATCTATCCATGGCTCATGCCAAATAATGCAAGTGTTAGGACATTTCACTCACGCTGCCTATCATTTGCGTGGCAAGGATAGCTCAGACAGGGAATCATAAGATCTCAGAAAATGGGCTCAGGATATGTCTAGAGTATGTGGAAGATCAGCCTGGTCAGGTCAATCTTCTGGGGTTCAGTTTTGCGTGCCTGGTAGAGAGGCACGAAATTGAACTGTCTGGGTCGGCTGTTGACCCTGGTACTCCTCAATCTTGTGAGGAGTAAGGGACGTCAATGGGAGAGTTTCTCTCATCAACCTCCCTCTGTGAAGACGGCCAGGTAAGTTGATTGTAGATAAGTTGATTCCAGCTACGCAATTGCCGTAGCTAGAACTGTGTATCTCCAATCGGCTCACCTGCCTAGCATAGAACTGCCCTCAGTAGCTGTGTTAGTCTGTAGCTTCACAAATAACAAGCTGTCCTGTAGCACCTTAAAGACAAACAAATGTATTTATTAGGTAATGAGCTTTCCTGAAGAAGCAGATCTTACCCACGAAAGCTCATTACCCAGTAAATAAATTTGTTAGTCTTTAAGGTGCTATGGGACTGCTTGTTGTTTGGGAAGATCCCAGGGTGAGATTTTTCACAGGAACTGCAGGTGTTCTTGCAAGGAGGAAGTCATATGCAAACTAGAGAAACAGCCTCCTAAACAGCCTGACAACAGTGTCTAGAGCCACAACTGCTCAGCAATGCATGCTCCTTACATTCAGGTAAATGCAGAAATGCCGACCTTCACCTCCCGTGTGTGTTCTGATCTTCCAGGTAAGAAAAGGCTGTGGGGCCAGGCCTGTGTGTGGTATATATTTATTTAGGTACATGCATGCACAAACCTATAGTTTTGTACATGCAGTTGTACATGAACAAATATAAGCTTATCTGAGTACTGATCTAGACTGCTTAGAAAAAATGCTAATATATGGGCTTATCACTCAAGAGAAATAACACAGGAATTTGACTGAAGTTCTCAGAAAACTTGTTAAGAAGTTATTATTTACTGAACTGCATTTATTTCCTCTGTTCACAGGAGCGAATTAGTTTCATTGTATCATCTGACAGTGAAGGGTGATATTTGTCTGTAAATTATCCCATTATACCACTAGTTGAAGGGGGCTGTTTTGTTCTTCCTAATACAACAAAGAATAAATCCCATGCTTCAAAATAAGACATTGCTCGGAAAACAAACAAAGCCGAAAGACGTCTTCTGTAGGGATGATCCTAAATCCAAGCCAGTTCCTCTGTCAGATACAGAGCACTGCTGCTTTTTACTTGACATTCAACAGACATTCAGAATCCAAATTTCAGCTGTGATCAGAAAATAAGTTGTACCAAAGCTGCAAACTGTTATTTCTGTTTGCAGACAAGAGGAGAACCATCCTTTTATATACAGCACATTTCATGTTCATCTCTGGAGGCATGAAGAACAAAATACTACATTCACCAGAAATCTGTAGCAGCTGGACAAAAGGGAGCTCAGAAAAAAAGACATGTAAATTATTACCATACACTGTTACAAGGCCACCTGGGTTTTTTAATAGATGCGATAACAGGGAGAAAACTTTAAATATCTAAATTACATTTATCTAAAATACAACATTCACTGTGATTTTTATCCATCCTCTTCTATGCAAACAGCATTAGGGGACCTGGATGCTACTGAACTAATTTTCACTTGTGAATGAAGTCTTATGGAAGTTAATTGTCTTGGTTCACAGGAGATCGAGCAAATGCTGGGGAAGGAGAAGTTACACTTCCAGAAGTCATAAGCTGGGCAAAATTTGCTTACAAAATTAGCCAGAGCTAGTTTTTGAGCATAATTAAAAGCAGCCAAAGGTCAGTGAACATTTTGCCAAATACAGCCTGAACTTTGTAGGAACTTGGAAGTAGCAAATGTTAATCTGTTTCAGCCTGTAGGGAGCCAGTGTGACCTCCTGGCTGGCGAGAGGGTGAGACGCCAATCACCCTGCCTGAGTGTGTCAAGCCAGCCCAAGCTTATTCTGACCCCATAAGTGCCAGGGTGGAACAGAAAGTAGGAGAGGCAGGGCCTCTAACTCAGTCAGGGCAGCACCATAGGAGGAAACAGACACAGGCTGAGGGCTACTTCCCCCAAGCTGTTGCTGAGCCA
The DNA here is from genome assembly GCF_033958435.1 of Carettochelys insculpta. Classification (NCBI taxonomy): domain Eukaryota; kingdom Metazoa; phylum Chordata; order Testudines; family Carettochelyidae; genus Carettochelys; species Carettochelys insculpta. The sequence goes on along the minus strand of NC_134147.1, from coordinate 43,463,723 downwards.
GGCACTGCCCTGGACCTGGAGAGACCCAAAGCCAAGGAGAAGCTGGGACTGCTGGTGGCCAATACCTGGATGAGCCTGAGGAACTGGAGTTAGTGGGACTACCAGCATCCGAGCACCCAGAGGGACCTGAGGAGCTGGAGCTGGTGGGACTGCTGGTGCCCAAGTACCTGGACAGACCTGAGGAGCCGGAGCCGGAGCTGGAGCATGGGAAGGAAGTAGCCCAGGGGATTTTGATGAACTGTTTTGTGGCTTAACAGAGGGTCAGGGTGTTGCAGGAGGATCCCACTGACCTGGTGGCAAGACACCTCAGCGCTGTTAGGGCCCGGGGCTGAAATGCAGTGGAGTCAGGTGAGCCCGCATTCCCCTACGCCTGCATCCCACCCCTGGGGGTGGCAGTCTCCCCACCAGAGGTCTCAGAGTGAGTGTTCGCTGGTGCTCCTTGGCCTGAGAGACATGTGACTGACTTGTGCTGGTGCACCATCATCCCATCTGGAGGTGCACTCTGGCCTTGCTATCGACCTTCCCCCGTTGTTCTGACCAAGCACCATGCCTCCCTTTGCTAAATCCCCTGTCCTTGAGAGGTGCTGGAGCCTCTTAGCCACTTTATGAGGGAACGACCCCCTCCTTTGCTCTTAGTAGCTTGACAGGCAAACCGACTCATAACACATACCTACGTGGCCAGCCATGACTGGACATCTCTTTAAGAGACATTCTCTACTGAGCACTATGGGCCAGATCCTCAGTTGATGCAAATCTGAACCATACTCTTGACTTTAGCGGAATTACACCAATTCACACCAGCTGAGGATCTGGTCTTTTGTTCATCCCCACATTCCTGCTTGGTTTGCTGACACGGGGCCTTGACACAATGGCAATTTTGTGCAAACAAGGAGTGTGTGGTTGGTCATCAAATTGTCTTTTAAGCCTTCTTCCAACTCAGTCCTTCAGAGACACCAATGACCAATAATGACATCATAAATTTGTGCCCCTTCAGTAAGAGAAGCTCTGTATTAACAGTAGGCAGTAGGGCTGACAGTCACTGCAGACCCCGGGGCAAGTGGGAGGGTGGCTCTGTGCCTCTGGAAGGGACAGGGTTTGGGCGGAAAGGGCAGGCTGAGGGCAATCAGCCCCTAGCACTGCCCAGATAGTAGCATGCCCCCTCCTGCCCTCAGAGCCACTTGGTGGCAATTCAGAGGGGCCAGGAGCAGGAGCAGGAGCAGTGGTTGGTGCTTCTTGGCCCCAGTTCAGTTGCCCCCTTTAGCCCCCCACCACCCCGTCAGTGGGCCTGACTATAGAAACTGTGGCCTTGAGCTATGTTTAGCTGTTTGGAGCCTGGCTGTGAAGCCTAGGCAATGATTCCTTTCCCAACGGTATTTAACTGACCACTTCTGTCTCCTGTGGTCTCTTAAGGATGAGTGATAATGACACTGCAGAAGTGATGCTGCTCCTGATGCAGGCAGGAAGCATTTATTACCCATGAGCAGCTTTTCAAACTGTAAAGCCAACTTGCTACCTCAGAGATGAACAGTAACTCACAAAAGACAACATTCATGGAACACTGGCTATCTGGCTTAGAAGAAGCTCACACGGAAGGCTGTCATTTTCCAGATGGATTGGACTGGCTCCGTTAAAAGAGTCCAACTTCTCATTTAAAGATTGGTTCAAACCAAACCCCCAGATCTTAGCATCTCGGGGGATGTCCCAAATTTAAACCCAGATTCAACTTCTGAACCTTTCCCCGGCTTGTTTCCTGGGCTAGACTTAAAATCCCAGATCTGCACAGTCCTGGAATATGAGGGCTGGGAAGCTGCATTGAGAGGGTAATTTTGCATCTCAAGCTTCACTTTAGAAAAGGCTTATGGCTATATAAAATAGACGTTGAACCTCTTTAGTTCAGCACTCTCAGGAACTGACAGATGCCGAATGAATTTGCCGAACCACAGGAGGTCAATATTGTCAAGCAGCATTACCAACTCTTCCACTGCTTACTGGGCTCTTAGAAGACATTTAGAGGTAAATTGGAGCTAAATAACAGCACAGAACACTGAGAGCCAGGACCGGTGGCTGGAAACAAACTTTAGAGGGACCGCAGAAAACTTGGCCACACCCATGATAAGTGATCGGCCGGCTGACTAAAATCACACCCGGTTAAGGATGTTGCCTGACGAGAGAGTTCCACATTAGAGAGCATCAGACTATTGCTGACGCATAATTTTTCACAGATCTTGTACAAAGCATCAACCATCTTAAGCCACGCAGCTATGTGGATTTTTCTGATGTAGTTTCAGCAATTCACAGCACTACTCCCTTCCATTCCTATGGCTTTCAAAGGGGAGAGAATTAAGCCAGTGTGGAAGACTTTTGAAAATCCCATCCATATTGCATAAGAGTTAGAAAAATCCTCCAGTTTCAGAAGAAGTTGCCTTCCATACAGAAAGAAAAGCTGATTTTCCAATGATCATTGTACAACTATTATGGCAACCTAATGTACATTGTGGACCAATGGCAGATTGCAAAATAAATCTTCTTCGTTAATAGCGCCATAAAGAATCAAAACAAATAGTGTTATGCAATATTTTGTGTCCCTGTATGTTGATTACATGGCCTAATTTTTCACTCCTTATTCAAAAAAACTTCCACAGAGGTTTGAGTACCTTCAAAACAGTTTCTCCTGCCTCAGTGGAGGAGTCATATCTTGGGAAAAGGGGGCATGGTCTAAACACCCTGAAGGGCTCTGGCTGTCCAAAGGCTAGCAGCTAGGGTAGTGCAGAGCAGCCTTCAGGGTGCTCTACTCACTGTTGAGAGACTAGTCTAGTGACAAGCTGGCCAGAATTAGATGTGACACAACAATGACCTAATTCCATCTTTTCCCCAATCCCTGCAGTCTTGTGTGACAATATGACCTTTGTTCGTATCTAACTTTACATACAGTGAGAAAGCAGCTCCTTCATGTCCACAGTGCAAAGAGAGAAAGATTTTCATCCTTCAGTGCTGAACCATGCAGGAGGTACTTCCGCTCTGAAATGCTAGAAATAGAAGGCTGTCACCACACAGGGAGGTGTGGGGCAGGTGGAAGAGAAGGGATTGGAAGGCTAAGGGACACACCACACAACAAGACAGAAAATCCCCAATTTAAGAGTAAGACCCAGACTCTGAACTTCATTCCTCTAACTTGGAAAAGCACCAGCTCAATGTGAGTTAAAAATGGAATATGGAAGTGTTTTGGGATGGGAGAAAATCTCCAAGAATTCATCTTGTTTCCAAAACCTCAAGGGTCATCCCATGTGCAATGGGAGGGAATCAGTGTTGGTAACCTAAACAAACTTTATTATTTCAATGATTTAAAGGCAAATTACATTCTGTTTTGAATGCCATAGTGATGATAATTGGTAGGCTCTTTTGAGTGTGTGCTTTACTGGTTCATTAACCTATGGATTACTGGATCAATTTATTATTTCGTCAATCAAACAAGCCGAAGTGTATTTTAACGTACAGAAGAATAACTGAATTTGTATTAGTTAGAGTCATTGTCCAAAGGCGTGCAGTCAGCTTTTTGACAGTTTCAGGGCACCTGAATCATGCTAATATCCTGAACTGAAATTTGGGTAAATCATCAATTTTGCAATCAGACCATCTATTTCTACTATCAACTGCTGTTTATTTGTTATGTTACTGATGAACAACCCCATGTCATCTGGTGCAGGAAGGAGGGGAAATGCCATTACTGGAACTTGGAAACTTATGTTCACACAATTAATGATTCATTTCCTTAGGAGAATACTTTAGATTAGCTCCAGTGGAAGCTCGGTTAACCAACATCTGGATAACCGGCACATTAGGTTAACTGTCGAGCTGCAGGCCAGTTTGGCTGCCATTGAGCTAGCTGACCAGCTGTGGCCAGTGGAGCAGGGTCAGAAGTCTGCTTCCTGACCCGGGGGACAGGGGGCAGAGTGGTGCTGGATGCCAGCCCCAGTTTGAATAACCAGGACATTTTATTATCCAGCATCCCCGGTTCCCTGGGGATACCAGATAATAAAGATTGCATTGTAGTTTGATAATATTGCATTTAGTCTTGATAACTCCCATTCAAAAAAGTGTTTCAAAAGTTTCAGTGGTAAAATAATTTTGTTTGAATATACGTGTTTGTGACCAAACTTGAATCTCCACCCTGGTCTATTAAGGTATCATCAAGAAAATTGATAATAATTAAGGGACCTCCTTTGAGAAACAGATGGTATAACATTAAATTCATTCTTGATCTCTTACTTCTCTTGTTTGGTCTAATAGCTCACTGGAGCTTAAATATACAGCCCTGTCTCTCACAGGGCTGTTACTGAACATGACTTAAGTTATTCATTAGCTTCCTATACAGGCTAGTGATAAAACCCCATAACCTATATACAGTATATGCAGATAACAAACTGTTACCATATTGCTTGGCTTCCTGGCTGCCTCCCTGGAGCACATTTGGAGGCTGCTCTTGTAAGCCAGATGTGCCCAATGATTTTACATGATCCTCCTTTGAATTTGTTTTGTAAGATATTCTTTTAGTTGCCTCTTAAATGCATCCTGTGGTGCTCATTTACGTGGTTCTGCATTGCCAATGTGTGGCCTGTTTCCTAGCCCTGCCCCACTTTGAATTGTAACTCAGATTCTCAAAGGAAAATAGTATGAATCCCATGTATGCTAAGATAAAAGCCTAAACTGCATTCTGACTCCTGTTGCGTATGACTGCCTCACTGAAATCGATATGCATACAAGGCTGTAGGCTTCAAGACCTAAAGATGACAGTGTGGTGGATGAAATAGAGCAGCACTCAGCTATTTGCTTAAGAATTTCCCCTTTTGGAAAAAAACCCACACGTGTTGCAGAAATCTGGCTGTAAATCTCCAAGCCCCCAGCAGGCTCCAGGAGAGATTTCTTCTCTGATAGCTGAAAAATGCCAACAGGATGCTTGAACTCAGAACCAGTGCAATCAAACCGCAGCTCTCCAATCCTGTGTTTTACTCAAATCTTCTTTTTAAAGAGGAAAGCAGAAATGTGGGTTACGCATTTGCTTCTGTAAAGCAGAACGTGTCTGCACAGATCGCTAGGGCATGGGAGCAGTAAATAGAGGATAACGTCTTGTGGAGGTAAGACATTTACTTTTGTTCCTTGAACCTAGCACATGCTTTGATTTTTAAAGGAGCATTGTCAGCGTTACTGAAATGGGTGAACTCCGGGCCCTCTGGGGGTAAGGGCAAAACCCCCCAGTAACTTCACCAAATGGATCTTAGTTCCCCTTTGTTATCCTGTTCACATTTCTTTGACTTTACCATATCCTAGCTAGAGCAGGACTGACACAGCTACAGTTACACTGCATACTTCTCTTACATCAGGGATCTCAGACTCAGTTTACCTTGGGGCCAGTGCCAGTCCTCAAATCCACCTAGTGGGCCAGTGGTAGGGTGACCATCCATACCGTATTTGGCGGGACAGTCCCATATTTGGGATGCCAAAAAGGTGTCCCTACTTTTTTTTTAAAAGGGACTAATTGTCCTGTATTGGGCCCTCCCCCGCTGACCTTTTCCTCCAGCAGCTGCTGGCCGGACAGCATGCAGGTCACGCCCCCGAGCCTCAGGGAAGCGAGGGGAACGTGGGCAGCTGTCGCATCCCTGCTGCTTCTCTGAGGCTCCTGGGGAGGGCCAGTGGCTGCTGCTTCCCCAGGGCTTGAGCCATCAGCTGCTGCCTCCTTCCCAGCTCCCCAGGGCTTGGTGGAGCTGGGAGGAGCTGCTCCTCCCCCCCATATCTCCCTGCCCCATATTTGGGACAGGGAGATACGGTCGCCCTAGGCAGCTGGCACCCATCTCTGGCAGGGGTAGTGGGAGTCCTCCATGTGCATCCCTCTGGCCATGCATCTGTTGGCCCACCAGGTTCTCCCCACTGTGCATCTTCTGGTCCCACCTGCAGCCTCTGGGTGATTTATATGCCCCGCCCCCGCCACTGCTAGCACAGTGGGGCTAGAGTGGCTGCCGGCTACTAGCTCTGCACCGTTGCTGGGGGAGGTGTGTTCAGAACCAGCCTGTCCATTGGATGGTTCAGCGTGGCTGCCATGGGCCCTGCGCTTTGGTATGTGTGAGGGGGAGGAACACAGCAGCCACCCCAACCATCCATACTTGGGTTAGCGGCAGGGCCGTGGGCAGGCTGGGGCTGGCAGCTGGGGTCAGCCCCCGCATGCTTCCAGTGACAGTGGGAGATGCAGGGAAGTGGAGCTGCTCAGCAGCCTGCTCTGCTGTGATGTCACCTCCCAAGCCAGCCCGCGCTGGAACTGGACTGCCCTACTTCCCGCCGCCGTGGTGAAGTGGAGTGACTGGGTTGGCCTGGGAAATGGAGGCAGAGCAGAGCCTGCTGCGTTGCTCCACTCCCCCACAGCTTCTGGAGACCTGACCCCCTGCTGCCACCCCATGCCAGGTTCTCCAGTAATCCCCAAGGCTGTGCTGAGACTTCTTTTTCACTCTTCTTTTACTGAAAGAAGGGAGGGTGCGTCTACACTAGGAGCTAACCTAGAAGTTAACTTCGAAGTTAGGCACTACGTCGAAGTAGCCAGCAGAGAGTCGACACGCATTTTTTTTTTTCCCCCTTACTTCAAAGTTTAGGGAGCCCAACTTCTAAGTCCTTACTCCATTCCCAGGAACAGAGAGCCCTGTTTCAAAGTTTAACTCTGAAGTAGGGCGTGTGTAGATGCTCAGCTTCGCAGTTGCTTACTTTGAAGTTGTACTTTGAAGTAAGCAACTTCGAAGTTATTTTTGTAGTGCAGACACAGCCTGAAATTCAAAAATGAAACAAAATGTTTCATTCGGAGCAAACGTTTATTTCGCTTCCATTTTCTGATGACTCGTTTCCATTCATAAAAGAGTTTTTTAAAAGCTCGTTTTGGCCTGACCCAAAACAATTCCTTTCTCCTCCCCCTACTCCCAAACCTTTTGCTTGGGTCAATGAGCTGAAAAATCAGTTATTCTAATCTATAGAGAGCAAAAATTCCAGCACACTTTTCCCCGAGGGAGGCAATGAGAGACAGATGTTAGTCACACTTCTTCACGTGTTACTTGGAGGCACTCAGACATAACAGTGATGAATGTAACAGAGGGGGAGCCGTTCTAGTCTATATACTATCATAACAAAAAAGCGGTCAAGTAGCACTTTAAAGACTAACAAAATAATTTATTAGGTGAGCTTTTGTGGGACAGACCCACTTCTTCAGACCAAAGCCAGACCAGAACAGATTCAAGATCGGTTGTAGGTCTTTAATAATGCATTGCAGTGGTTTGAGTTGGCAGCTGTAGGTGATGACCAGTGATGTTCTGTTCTTGGCTTTTTCGGGCCTATCTTGGAGTAGTTGGTCTCTGGGTATTTGTCTGGCCCTGTCGATTTGTTTTTTTATTTCTCCTGGCGAGTAATTCGGGCTTATGAATATTTGGTAAAGATCTTGTAGTTTTTGGTCTCTGTCAGTAGGATCAGAACAAATGTGATTGATGAATGTGGTATAGCTAATAGAGGGTTAGCTTGGGGGCTGGGTGAAACCCCACTGATGCTGGTGGGTGCTGCCACTGCCCTGCTTTCCACATAAACATGAAAACCAATTACCTTCCTTTCTGGAGTAGATAGTTGAAACAATGGGAGCCATGGCCTGAAACACAGGGTCAGGAATCGGAGAGGTGGAAAAAGTCCAGCAGAGGGCTCCCATTGTTTCACTTATCTACTCCATAACAGAACTGAGTTGGTTTTTTGTATCCAACCTGGCTGTGTCTACACTGGCCAAAATTTCAAAAGGGCCTTGCTAATGGCCAAATCGGAGAATACTAATGAGGTGCTGAAATGGATATTCAGCACCTCATTAGCATGCTGCCAGCTGCGGAACCCCTTATTTGACGTTTGCGGGGTCCCTTCGAAAAGGACCCCATGTCAGCGAGCCGCACGCAAGCAAAACACAGCGGTTTCGAAGTGCCACGGCCGCCAGCATGCTAACAAGGCGCTGAATGTTGATTTCAGCGCCTCTTTAGTATTCTCCTATTTGGCCATTAGCACAGCCCTTTCGAAGTTTTGGCCAAGTGTAGACGCAGCCCCTGAGTGAAGAGTTGCGGCAGAGAAGTGAGGGGCAGCAGGCTCAGGACAGAGTGGCACGGCAGAGCGGAGCAGGCTGTCGGGCCTCTCTGGCTCCTGCCACTCATGCAGGGTGAGAACAGTACCCCCAAAAGCACTTGAGTAAAAGTGCTACTACTGTGAAAAAGTGTAACTAAATAAAAGGGGAAGTGTGCGTCTGCTTGAGTGAAAGTACAAACCTGTTGTGGCTTAAATGTACTCAAGTGTCCAGAGGTAAAATGCAGCTGTCCTATGGAAATCTATGGCTAACCACCTTAGTTACCATAGGGAACCATTATTTTTCTATGTATATATTATGTATAAATACACACTATACACATGAATGTATAGGTATACACATATATAAAATGTGCATATATGTATGTGTATATATATATGCACACACAGCCAGCAAACTTTCTGATGATCCCCTTGGGCAGTGGAAGGTGACTGGCTGTTTTCACTTCCTGCTTTTCACAGAATCACACAGAATCACAGAATCATAGGGCTGGAAGGGACCTCAGGAGGTCATCTAGTCCAGCCCCCTGCTTCAAGTAGGATCAACCCCTACTAAGTCATCCCAGCCAGGACCTTGTCCAGCCGGGACTTGAAAACCTCAAGGGATGGAGAATCCACCACCTCTCTAGGCAACGCATTCCAATGCTTCACCACCCGCCTGGTGAAGTAGTTTTTCCTAATATCTAAACTACACCTTTCCCTCTTCAACTTCTGACCATTATTCCTTGTTCTGCCATCTGACACCACTGAGAACAGTTTCTTGCCCTCCTTTTTAGAGCTCCCCTTCAGGAAGTTGAACTTTTCAAGCATAGTTGCACTGGGGGGCTGCTTTGAGCCAGGTACACTCCCCTTCATTTGCTGAGGCATGTTTCCTTCTGCAGATTGTGCCTGCGGCTGAAGGCAATGGACCACAGCGGGGGTACAAATAGCAGGGCTGACAGCCATTGTGGTCCTGTGGGCAACAAGCTGGGGACACTGCCTCACTCCAGAAAGGGTGGCGCTTCGGGCAGAAGAGGAGGGGCCATGGGTACTCAGCCCTTAGCAGAGCGCTGCCCCACCCCACAGTCTTCAGAAGCCGTGCGGAGCATCAGCATGATACTCCCATGGTGTTTCAAAGGGGCCCAGAGCAACAGCCAGGAGCTCCATGCCCCTTTGAAACGACTGTCACCCATGCAGTTGTCTCCCTTGCTCCCCCATGTCAGCAGGCCTGGGTACAAATGTTTGTCCATGCAGATGGGAATACAGGGTCAGGGCCCTCCTTTGAACACATAAGGCTGCAATTCTGCTTAGTTTTGTCAATCCGCATCTACAGGATACAGCTGCCAGGTGTCCAGTTTTTGACCAGAACACCTTTCCAAAAAGGACCTGGTGGCTCTGGTCACCACTACTGACAAGGCTATTAACAGGCTGATTGGCATGCAGCTGGAAGGCTCCATGGAAATGGCAACACACCCCCAAGGCACAGAGGTAGCTAAGGTGTCTCAGCTCAATGTCCCTGCCCCAAGCCCCAGTTCCACAGCTCTGGGAAACACAGCCAGAAGAAAATGAGCGCGTGAGAGAGGACTGAGGACAGCGAGTGACGCAGCGATGGGCAGTGGAGTGAGCAGGGGATGGACCTTGGAGAAGGGATGGAGCAAGGCTGTAGCCTCATAAGAACATAAGAACATAAGAATGGCCATACTGGGTCAGACCAAAGGTCCATCCAGCCCAGTATCCCGTCTGCCGACAGTGGCCAATGCCAGGTGCCCCAGAGAAGGAGAACAGAAGACAATGATCAAGTGATTTATCTCCTGCCATCCATCTCCTGCCCTTGTACTGAAGGCTAGGGCACCATACTTTACCCCTGGCTAATAGCCATTTATGGACCTAACCTGCAAAAAATTTATCGAGCTCTTTTTTAAACCCTAATAGAGTCCTGGCCTTCACAGCCTCCTCCAGCAAGGAGTTCCACAGGTTGACTGTGCGCTGTGTGAAGAAAAATTTCCTTTTATTAGTTTTGAACCTACTACCCATCAATTTCATTTGGTGTCCCCTAGTTCTTGTATTATGGGAAACAGTAAATAATTTTTCTATATTCACTTTCTCCACACCATTCATGATTTTATATACCTCTATCATATTGCCCCTTAATCGCCTCTTTTCCAGACTGAAAAGTCCCAGTCTCTCTAGCCTCTCCCCATATGGGACCCGTTCCAAACCCCTAATCATCTTAGTCGCCCTTTTCTGAACCTTTTCTAATGCCAATATATCTTTTTTGAGGTGAGGAGACCACATCTGCACACAGTACTCAAGATGTGGGCGTACCTTAGTTTTATATAGGGGAAGTATGATATCTTTTGTCTTATTATCTATCCCTTTTTTAATAATTCCTAACATCCTATTTGCTTTACTAACTGCCGCTGCACACTGCGTGGATGTCTTCAGAGAACTCTCCACTATAACTCCAAGATCCCTTTCCTGATCTGTCGTAGCTAAATTTGACCCCATCATGTTGTACGTGTAATTTGGGTTATTTTTTCCAATGTGCATTACCTTACACTTACCCACATTAAATTTCATTTGCCATTTTGCTGCCCAATCACTCAGTTTGCTGAGATCTTCACAATCCCTTTTGGTTTTGACTGTCCTGAACAACTTGGTGTCATCTGCAAACTTTGCCACCTCACTGCTTACCTCATTTTTCAAGGGGTGGGACAAGGGAGTTGAGTTTTGTGCAGTTAGAAAGTTGACAACCTACCACTGGATTACGGATGGCTTCCTTTTCTGGTTCCCACTAATGCCGATCCCAGAACAAGGGTGAAAATTTGCAAAAGTGGCTAGAGATTTTGAATGTCCCAACAGAGACACCTTAAAAGGGCCAGATTTTCCTAATGTGAGACAGAGGCCTTGTTTCAGCTGCCTCTAGCTGGGCACTCAGAAACTGAGATGCCCCAGATGGCTAGTCACTTTTAGGTGTCTTGGCTTAGCAGTCTGTAGGAGGAGACAGCTGCCCATCAGGAGGAGAAAGGAGGAGACATTCAACTGCTGTGAGAGAGAAGAGCAAAGAGAGAAAGGCCCAGTCGTCCTCGTCAGAAAGTCCTATGCTCTCATCCTGCCTATGCACTATGATTGTAGAGCTGAGCTGCAGGGCACGTGCTTGTCCAGGAATCCACTGTACAACCAACCTGTGAGGTACACGTGTGTACCCAGAGGCACTGAGACCTCATCTGGGGTGAGTGAAGTCTCTGCTCTACAGCCTCAGCTGAGAGCCAGCTGGCCTTTAGCTCACGTGATAGAGTGCAGGGCTTTAGACCCTATGCTTGCAGGGTCTATTCCTGGGGCTGACAACCCCACATCTGTTGCCATTACAACTGGTGCATTGGCTGGGAAGAACTGCTGGAAGGTCTCAGAAGCTCATGATGTGCTTCCTTAGCCTGGGGAAGTGTGTAGTACCCAGAGGCACTGAGACCTCACCAGGGGTGAGTGAAGTCTCTGCTCTACAGCCTCAGCTGAGAGCCAGCTGGCCTCTAGCTCATGTGATAGAGTGTAGGACTTCAGACCCTATGCTTGCAGGGTCTATTCCTGGGGCCAGCAACTCAGGTCTGTCAGTGTTATGCACACAATCACGTTGGATGTGTCCTGGGTTTATGTGACTGCTGTCCTCTCCTCCTGTCAGGGGCTGCAGCCTGATTCTTGATGCCCCCGACAGGGGCAGGGGGAGCAGACACTCCTGTCAAGGGCGGCAGCCTTGAGCCAGGCTGCTGTCCCTGACAGACAGCTGCTTGCAGCACTGGTTCTCCCAGCTGGGGAGCCCATTGCACAGACACAGGTGTGTGGCATGGCTGGGAGAACCAGTGCTGCAAGCAGCTGTCAGTGCTCTGGCCTCCCCATCTTGGGACCCTGGCGGGTGCACAGCTGCCTGAGGTGCAGTTTCTCAGAAACCACTGGGCAAGCAGCTGTATGCCCCTGAGCTTGGAAAAGCCGGGGGCTGCCCCCCGCCCCCAATTCCCCCAGCTGCCGACTCCCCCATGACCTGCAATTTACCTGAAAATTTGATTTGTGCAGAAGTTGCCCGGAGCACAACCTCCTTGTAAATCGGGGGATTGTTTTACTCCTGTTTTGAAGACAAGCAGCCAGGAAGATGCCCTTTGCAAGTACTGTACATATCATAAACACTCTTATTCAGCTCTTAGTCACTCGGTGGAAAGAACTGGGTGACTGTCTTTGCAGCTGTGATGCGTAGCAAGGAGACAGGGTTTCTAATGAGATGCTAAAGTGCTCTTTATTAAATCAGATGGCCAGGAACATTTAGTTCATACTGGGAATGCTCCTAGGCTAATCCCATGTTTGTTAGCATAGCCACTCCCACGCTAAATGTATATGCTCTTGCTTACAGAGTCACTGTTTAAGCTTTACCAGGCCTGCTAGTATATATATCTAAGCAGTGATTGCCATACCAGTAACTTGATATCTACACTTACTGCGGTATATGTGATATTCTTCCTGCAAATCAATTCCTTATGTTCCCTTAAGACAAAATGTAAATCTTGATCTATTTCCCTGCAAAGGTTAGTATCGTATGTTTTTGATTGAACCAGAAAAAATTCTTTACTTAAAAGATGTATTTTATTACATATATCACAGGCTTGAGAGTGGTGGGGGTCTACCAAGGTCTGACTGATGGCCATATGTGGAGTCAGGAAGGAATTTTCCTCCAGGACACATTGGCAGGGCCCTGGAGGGGTTTTCAGCTTCCCATGCAGCGGGTGGAGTCACTCACCTGGATTCTCTGGGTAGATCTTAACCTGTTCATATCCTGGCCATAGTGAGGGCCTCCGGCACTGGTGCTCCTCAGCCCTGCCTGTTCACTTCTTGTGGCATGCAATAGCCTAGTTTCCTGTGGGCTTTAGTACCCTGGAGCTGTGGTGTCCAACCAGTTCTGAGGCAGAAACTCCTAGAGCGGCCACTGCCATAGCACATTGTTCTGAAAATATATTTAGGGGTCAAGCCAATTAGCCACTCTCAACTGGCCAGCTAGCCACATGTGGTCAGCAGGTAGTGCATTGAACACCATAGCTCAAGTCTAATGTTGGTTGTTGACGTTAGTGTGGATGATGCTGGTGACCTGTGAGAAGAGGTAAGACTAGAAAGCTCGCTTGAACCCATTTAGCCTTAACCGTTGTACGCCTAATGAGTTGGAGGAGAGGCTCAAGGACATGGTCACTGCTTCAAACCCAGCCTGGGGCAGTGATGAAAAGAGGTTCAGGGAGCTACCTGAAATGATGGATCCACAGCAAGGTCCACATCAGCAGAGAGGCCAAGAGCTTGGTTTCCATACTGAACTGCTGCTTGGAGTGTCTCCATTGATGGCCAAGGCTTACAAGTGGTGTGGGGAAATGCATTGCTGGAGTCCTTCCTGTTCATTTACCAAACAGCAGGTTTTGAGCTCACAGTCTGACACCTTTCTCACTCACCAAAACCATCCATATGTACACCTTGCTTCCTGCTGAAAATGGCCCTAGCGACATAGCTTTTGGGTGGTTGTAGATAAATTATTAAGGACATCATAAGGCTTTAGTGTCTTGCTGTTGCATACATACTTTTCTGTGCATATTACTTGAACTGTCTGGGGCAGGGGCTGTCTTTTTGTTCTGTGTTTGTACAGCCCCTTGCATGTTGTGGTCCTTCTTTGGCCAGGACTGGGACAATACATGACTATCAACAACGTTATCCCTCAATTTGCTTTTCCAGCACGAGGAGCTTCTCCTGCAGTTGCTTTATGCCCTTTGGGTGCTGTGACTAATGTGACCTTTCTGGTTTTCATCTGGGACACCCCCAGTCTCTTGACATTCTGGAATTGCTTCTTTAATAACGTAGGGAGCCAGTTCAGGAGAGCATCTAAACGTGTGCTTTGACTTACATATGGGCTCGCACTCCTTCCTATTCAACAAGCCAGGACTTTAATCCTGCTGCAGTATCTCCACTGACATCAGTGATAAAAGTTCCATTGACTTTGATGGTAAACGATCAGTATTTACTGGGTCTAAATCCCATTCATCTCAAGGGGATTAAGCATGTGCATGAATATTTGCCTGTGTAAGGCAGGGCGAAGCATGTGCTCACATACTTCCCCAAACAAGGGTCTAATAGAAGAGCTGTTTCATACTTACTTTCCCCTGCCCCCTTTTTCCACCCTGTATCCTCCTTTCACCTTTACAGTTGTATCCCCTATATGTCCAAAAGACAGGATTTTCCAGTCCCTCCACCAAGATGCACCCAAGGCTGTGCACCATCAGGATATTACATTGGAAATAAGCAACATTTTTTTTTTAAACAAAAAGCAGTCAAGTCAGACTTCAAAGACTAGCAAAATAATTTATTAGGTGAGCTTTCGTGGGACAGACCCACTTCAGACCATAGCCAGACCAGAACAGACTCAATATTTAAGGCACAGAGTCTGTTCTGGTCTGGCTATGGTCTGAAGAAGTGGGTCTGTCCCACGAAAGCTCACCTAATAAATTATTTTGCTAGTCTTTAAAGTGCTACTTGACTGCTTGTTGTTTTGATAGTTTTTAGACTCCCTCTCTGTTTTTTTTTTTTTTTTTTTGGTGTGGATATTTGTAGCATGAATCAATAAATGAGGTTTTTCAGTATGTTGGAAATGTGTGATGTGGTGGATTTTAATAGCAAAGCAATGATTCATTTATGACGGCACTAGAACAATCCGACTGAATTTCTGCCTGTTACCCTAAAATCCAGCATACTTCACCGATTACATTGTCAGCAAGATTTGAACCAATTCACAGACTGGATCAGTGCTCAACACTCTTTCAGTAGTATGGAGATAAAATGCGCTGCTGCAAAAGGTTTAATGAGACCAGCCTATTGCATTACTTTACAAGCAACATGAAGTTCCTGGCATTCCATGGGTGTTTTCCTGAGAAGGCGTGCAAAGGGCTTTAGTTTTAGGTTGTGGAGCACTGCATAATTCAGTGCACCTGGACTCCAGTGAACTGAGAGCAGTTGCTTTTACTGGGGCTCTCACACTGGGACCAGCAAAGCAGTTGTGAGGGGTACAGGGAGGAGAGGCTAGTTACGTGGTGCTGAACATCTCTTACTTCCAGTTGTTCGAGCCCATTAAAAGAAAGCTCAGACACCTCAGATACTTTCCGAGCAATCACTGAAATTGCCACAGGGAGCTTATGTGATCATGAATGGGACAAAAAGCACCAATGGGATAATCTCTTTCCTCAGATGTGGGCTGCACTATGAAAGAAGTTGGAGAGCCTCCTCCATTGTACAGACATTCCTGAAATGCTGACAGAGGAGAAAACCTTTTGCAGATGTTTCCTTGGTTTAATTGTTTTCCTTTTTTCTTTTCTTCTCTTTTTTTTTTGGCTTTGTCAGAAATCACCAGTCTCCAGCGCCTGGTCTACACTGCCCAGGGGAGGTCTATACTTGTGTGAAGATCAATGCTTCAGAGGCTGATTTTCTGGGGTTTGATTTAGCGGCTCTAGTAGGGACGCACTAAATCAAACATCGGAGTGCTCCCATCAACTCTGGTACGTCTTACTGGGATGTCATTAACCTCCTGCAGTGGGCTGCACTGGAAATTTGACTTAAGGTATGTCCACTCCAGATACGCAATATCTTGAGTTGCATTTCTTTTGTAGCGTACACGTGGCACAGTGAGTCAGTGCAAGCTGCCTTACATTGGCCTAATTGTGCCAGTGTTCATACCACAGTCCGTCCCACAGATGCAAGGGCCCTGCTAGGCTGAACAAATAACTCTGTCTGCCCTGAGGTTAGGGTTTATGTCGGTGTATTTAGGGCCATGCTGGAGCCCTGAAATTGTCAAGGAACCCAGGCAGCTAGAGCCCAGCTGTTCCTGCCTCCCAGCTGGACTGCACCTGCCCTGCTCCTACTCTGAGCCAGGCTATGCCCTCCCAGCTCTCAGGGAGGCGAGAAGCCCAGGATGGGAGGTGGGGACCTGTGGGACAGATGAAATCCCAGCTGGAGTTTCTGGGTATCCAGTTATCGGCCAGAGTGCCCAGTCCAATGGAGCTTCAGTCAAGCTGTTAGAAACTCCGTCTGCAGCACAGAGGGTCTAGCTGTCCATGGTTCCCAGAAGCAGTGATATGTCCCTGGTCCAGCTCTATGCTTAGAGGCAGCTGAGGGCTCTGCACGCTACCCCTGCCTCAAGCACCGGCTCTGCTGCTCACACTGGCTGGGAACCATGGCGAATGGTAGTTTTGAAGGAGGTGCCTACAGATGAGTCAGGGCACAGGTGTCTGACCACGCCCCTGATAGGAGCTGGACTGGGGCATGATGCAGCTTCTGGGAGCTGCTTTAGGTAAGAAATGCCCCTGAACTCCCCTGTGCCCCAACCTCCTTCTCAAACCCTGATCCTCCTCCTACCCTCTGAACCCCTCGATCCCAGCTTGTGGCACCCTCACCTCCTCCCCAGCCCCATTCCAGAGTCCACACCCACGGCTGAAGCCCATATCCACTCCCCATGACCTAACCCTGTACCTCAGTCCTGAGCCCTCCCCACTCTCCAAAGTCCTCAGTCCCAGCCTGGAGTACCATCCTGCACCCTAAACCCCTCTTCCTTACCCCAGAGCCTGCACCGCCAGTTAGAGCCCTTATCTTGTCCCCTGCATGCCAGCTCCTTACCCCAGCCTTGAGACTTAGGACCATCATTAACTCAATATACCAATATACTATGCAGTGTTATCATTTCAGCAAAGGGTACTGGCCATCACTGTACACAGGTCAAGGGGAACCTCTGCTCACCTGCAGCTGTGGTCAAATAGCAGATAAGATGGCAGGATGTACAAGGACTGGGATGTAGACTATTATGGGAACCCTTGTAATGCTGTCATATAAATCATGAAAACAAAAAAGCAGTCAAGTAGCAATTTAAAGACTAGCAAAATAGTTTATTAGGTGAGCTTTCGTGGGACAGACCCACTTCTTCAGACCGTAGCCAGACCAGAACAGACTCAATATTTAAGGCACAGAGAACCAAAAACAGTAAGCAAGGAGGACAAATCAGAAAAAGATAATCAAGGTGAGCAAATCAGAGAGTGGAGGGGTGGGGGGGAAGGTCAAGAATTAGATTGAGCCAAGTATGCAGACGAGCCCCTATCGTGACTCAGAAAGTTCCCATCACAATTTAAACCATGTGTTAATGTGCCGAATTTGAATGTAAAAGCCAGCTTGGCTGCTTCCCTTTCCAGAACGGTGCGATAATTCTTCTTCAGTAACACACATACCTGTAGGTCATTGACAGAATGCCCCATTCCATTAAAATGTTGACTAACTGGTTTGTGGATCTGGAGTGGTTTGATGTCTGTTTTGTGCCCTTTGACCCTTTGTCTAAGTGAGTTAGAAGTCTGTCCAATATACAAAGCATCTGGGCATTGTTGGCACATGATGGCATATATGATGTTAGTGGAGGAGCATGAGAAAGTGCCCGTGATTCTGTGAGTAATCTGGTTAGGTCCAGTGATGGTATTTCCAGAGAAGATATGCGGACAAAGCTGGCAGCAGAAAACAAATCGACAGGGCCAGACGAATACCCAGAGACCAGCTACTCCAAGATCGGCCCAAAAAAGCCAAGAACAGAACACCACTGGTCATCACCTACAGCCCCCAACTCAGACCACTGCAATGAATTATTAAAGACCTACAACCTATCCTTAATCAGGATGCCATACTCCAGAAGGCCCTGGGTGACATGCCTGTTCTCTCCTACAGACAACCTCCCAACCTCA
Organism: Carettochelys insculpta; assembly: GCF_033958435.1. Taxonomy (NCBI): domain Eukaryota; kingdom Metazoa; phylum Chordata; order Testudines; family Carettochelyidae; genus Carettochelys; species Carettochelys insculpta. The sequence continues at coordinate 43,445,829 of NC_134147.1, read as the reverse complement.
TGAGGGTCCTCACTAACAGCCACAGTCTATACCCCAGGAACACCAGTCCTGGAACCTTTCCCTGCAACAAAGCCTGCTGCCAGCTTTGTCCACATATCTTCTCACCTTGATTATCTTTTTCTGATTTGTCCTCCTTGCTTACTGTTTTTGGTTCTCTGTGCCTTAAATATTGAGTCTGTTCTGGACTGGCTATGGTGTGAAGAAGTGGGTCTGTCCCACGAAAGCTCACCTAATAAACTATTTTGCTAGTCTTTAAAGTGCTACTTGACTGCTTTTTGTTTTGATAGTGTATAGACTAGCACGGCTTCCTCTCTGTTACTATATAAATCATGGTGCAACCTTATTTAGATTCCATTTGCAGTTCTGCTCATCCCATTTCAGAAAGGGCACTGTAGAATTCAAAGGCATTCAGCGGAGGTGGATAACAATAATTAATGGCCTGGAAAAAGTCTTCGGGTGAGGGACTGACAAGATTTGGATTATTTACCTTAGAAAGAAGCCAAATAAGTAGTATATAAAGTAGCAATTGGGACAGAGCAATAGACCAGGAGCTCCTAGTCAGCCTGTCTCACTGCACAAGAATGAGACATTCAAAAAAGTAGTAAATTCACTGCTGATTAAGGAAAGTATGAGACAAAGTGGGTAAGAGGAGAGCCGTTATTGTTGTACGCCGAGGTGGACGCAGCACAGCCTAGTAGGTAGGTCTTATGGATTGGGAATTGGCTCAGCTGTGTGAACTTGGGCAAGTCACTTCAATCTCTCTTTCTGCTCTTACCCTTTGTTTTCTGTAGATGGCAAGTTCTTTGGGGCAGGGCCCTTCGCACACCTAATAGTGCCCCCAACGGAATGAGGCCTCACCCTTGGTTAGGTTACTGTAATAAAGAAAAAAAAAGTGACCAATATATGAAAAAACTTTCAGAGTTAGGAATAAAGCTGTCTCTTGGAGGAACTGGCTTATCAATTTGCCCCAGGAGACATTCCAGACTTCGTTAATGCATGTAAATACATTCTCTTAATTGATTTTTATAAAGAATTATATAAACAATTACAAACAAATGTTAAACCAAACAAATCACTCAACTGGCTCAACATTCCAAAGCTTTTTGGGGGAAGAAAAGGGGGTGGGGTAAGGGGAAGGTGATGAATTAGTTGCTGTTTGCTATGTGTACAGTACTGGCTGCTGGTGACTAGGTTTGCCCTCTGCTGGGTTATATCAGACCCGCTATGTTTCTGATTAAGTCAGTCTCTAGTTAATAACAGTTCTGCCCAGAGGACTCTTAAAAACTAGCTGTAATACCAATACTGTGACCCCCCACCTCTGAAACTCTCCATAAAACATCTCAAAAATATTCTGCAACGTAGATTTAAGGAGCAAAAGATTAGGTGGAGGCGCTGGAAAAATCTAGTGAAGAAGTATGGAAATCTAAAAGACAGGTGGATGAACGATTTGCTGCTTTAGAAAACTGAAGCAGGCTGTGAGTGTCTGGTGTCCTTTAAATATGCCTTTCCTTGCATACCACAAATATCATCCTGAAGTGAGTGTAGTGAGAAAGTAAATCAAAAATACATTTAAATGTAGATTTAAATAAAACAAATTGAATACATCTTACTTTGAAACCCATTTGCAGTAATGGGATATGCTCATACCCTTCTTGCAAAATAAATTCTCAACAAGAATTTAGTTGCAATGACAAGCTGAAAAATATACTGGCTTTCATACTTATTCTGATCTATAGTTTGCAAAGTTAGACATAGAGCATGACGTGAAAACAGCCTGAGCGCTCAAACACCAGGCAGTAAATGCAAGAGTGTTACTGATAGCAAGGAATCTTGGATGCCTCAATTGTGCCTCTATATTGCAGTGTAAAGGGCACTGCAGAGTATCAGCTAAATCTTGCTCTCATGAGTGTAAATGGCAGAAGGATCAGGCTCTGTGTGAGATCAGCCACAGTTCTGACACCCGAAAAGATAAACCGTGCATGATGCTAGGCAATCTTAGTTCATGGTTACCCTCATTTTAGTGGTCATCATTACAATACAGAGCTCTTATCAGTTCAGCAGCATTTAATCTTGTAAACTAACTTTTTAAAGGGAAGATGAAGTTAGAGATTGGGGTGGGAGAAATGCTATTCTCCTACCATGTGTCAATCAAGAAGCAAGGATTTGCATACACTACTGGACTGACTCACCTAGCTCAGCGATTTGCTAAACTCAGGGTTGTGAGCTCAGTCCTTGAGGAGGCCATTTAGGGATTGGGGCAAATAGATATTAGGGATGGTGCTTGGTCCTGCCAAGAGGGCAGGGGACTGGGCTAGATGACCTCCTGAGGTCCTTTCCAGCTCTAGGAGGTGTGTGTGTGTGTGCGTACCTCATTCCCAGTGGTCTTAAGAGTAGCTACTTAAGATGAATACATTTGCATAAATAATCAGATTTATTACCTTTGCTCTTGACCACAGTATTGTAGAGATAATACTGTATAATACATCAAATCATCACATGGTTGTTTTCAGCCACTCAGGTGCCAAGATTTCTCTTTTTGTAACAACAGGAAATGAATTTACATGCAAGTGGTTACTCATCTCACAATCTAAAAACCCTTTACAAAATTAATGTTTGAGGCAACATTGAGTTATTATCATAGCTGTGTTACAAACTGGTGAATGAAGGCCTGGAGAGAGAAAATAATTTTTCTACCGTCACTCAGGTCAGGTCTACACTAGGCAGGTAAGTCAATTTCAGATACCCAATTCTAGCTATGGCAATTATGTACGTAGAATCAATGTATCTGAAATCGACTTACCTGACTGTCTTTACTGAGGTAGGTCGACAAAAGTGTTCTCACTTATTCCTCGCGAGGAGTACAGGTACCAACTGCTAACTCCAAGCAGATTGATTTCACACATCTCTACCAGATGCGTGAATTCGAACGCCAGAAGATCGACCATCACTGGGTCGATCATCCTGGGAGTATAGATGTACCCTCAATGGCAGAGTGAGGACAAAGCCAGGAGACCAGATTCACATTCCCTGTACAAATCTGTAATTCATTACGGACTCAAAGACGTAAACTCAAATGCATCTTACAGTAACTAATTTTCATCCCAATGACATTTCAAAAAGCTACAGGATGAATCCTGATGATTTGGTTAGCCATGCAACACATAGGAAAACAAATAAGCTCCTTTCTACAGGAACAAACAGCCATTATTAAACTTGCAAAAGAAATATCGAGAGCTGGATATTTCTGTAGCGTTGGAACTTAACTATATTCCTCATTATTGTTATTAAGTGTTAGGAGACGAGAACATTTTGATAAATAATAATGACGTGGGCCAGAGAAAGGCATATTTAGAATACTTGTTTACAAAAGGCAGTGGCATGAATGTGTGACTCATGAGTTCTGAAGCTTGCTAAGGCTAGATAGATGACTGCTGGCAATTTGTCATGTGACGCGGGGATTAGATAGATGAATAAGAATACTTAGATGGCTTTCTGGCATGCAATCTGTACTACTGACCTTGGAGCCCCTTCCCTCCCTTCACCTCTCCCCAGCCTCATAATTCATTCTCAATTTTATGGAGTAAAGTGCAAAGCTAAGATAAATCCATAACTTTATTCTGGCCTGATTCCCTCACCCCAGCACAGTGCTTTGGAATGGGGCTCTTTTGAACACTGACCCCCTCAGGGCTGGAGCTGACAGCCCAAACTGCTGGTCACCCTAGAGATGAGGCTTCGTTCACAAACCACTTATAAATGCCACCAGGCAGTTTCACTGTTGTGAAGAAGGGGAAATTGGATTCATTTGTGTACCTCAGGTTATTGCTGGGGGAGCTCTGAACCAAAACCCAAGATCAAGGCAGCCTTCAGCTGTGGCAAAGTTCAGTGGTGAAGGATGATCCTTGGGTTAAGGCACTTCAAGGGGACTCAGAAGAGTCAGAGATTTTTAAAGGACCTTTATGATTACCGAGTCTGGCCCGCTGCATAACACCACAGAACTTTATCCAGTCATTCCCACATGTAACCCAATAGTTTGTGGATCATTCTCTGGCATTCAAACTCCAATATTTGGGCTCATGAGATTGGTTGAAAGATCAGGATTTTGGAAAATAAAAATGGGGTCATTTTTAATCCCCTGCTAGTTTTCTAATCTTTAGGTGATCCCATTGTCAAGCTCTTCTCCAGAGCCATGAAGGATTGAAACGTTTTTTTTAAATGAAAGCTGAGAGTGGGATGAAATCAGCTGACTCCAGGAGGTAAGGCTTCAAGAATATCCCTATGCAGTATGAGATTTGTGAAAAAGCAATGAGAGCTGTTAAACACTGCATGTACTGCAGCTTGTGCAGTATATAGGAGCAGGGAAGGTATGGTGAGTGGCCAGTACCAACGCCCATGAGGCTTATTCTCTTCTCTCTCTCACTCTCGTATCTGGGCACCAAAACAGCTACAACACTGAATATTTACACCTACATTGTGACTTACACCTGGGCAAAGCAAGTCCAGGGTGGATAGACTGTCAGAATGGTGGCATTGTTTACACATGATGTAAAAAAGAGTGGAGAATTGGAACACATGCCATTCCCTTCTAAGATACAGCTAGCTGTGGCAAATGCATCCCTACTTATTGTAATTCAACACAGCTCCATTGAAATCACTGCACCTATGCATATTTACATCAGCTGAGGATATGACATTAGTCGATTTCCCTTTACTCTCTAAAAGGACATATTGTTTTTGTGAGCATACTTCTGTCTTCTGGAGAAAGGTCTTCAAAGACCTGATCAGGATCAGGGACCCATTATACTAGGTGCTGTGCAAACATGCAAAGGTCTGGTCCAAACAGTTTGGATCGAAAGTTGATTAGTTCTTGTCGGGGCTCTTCCTTTTTCACTGAAATACAGAAGTCATATATAGCCACACAGAATGGATGAAATCTTGGATCTACTGAATTCCATGGGCATTTTGCCACGGACTCCAATGAGGCTAGGATTTCATCCAACATATTTTAAATCACAGTAGTCATTAACAAATCAGTCCTAATTATGTCCATAGATGGTTTCCCTATACAGATCACTTATCTATTATGTATATATATCCGCACATAGCTATGCAGTCTATGTTCCTCCAATATTGTGCACGGTCTATTACTCCTGGTAATTTACAACATGTTTGTGCTGCAATAAAACCACAACACTGGCTAGGCTCAGTTCTTTATTACATTCAAGGTCACTTATAAGAGTAATTTTGTCTTCCAAAATCCTGCAAATGTTCAATATGTGTTCCGAGACATTTGGAAGTGGTACTTCATGGTTTCCTCAGCCAGTCTCAGCTGAAAGATGGGAAATACAGGCTGAACATCTCTAGTCCAGAACCCTTGGGACCTGACGGGTGCCAACCCAGAGAATTTACTGAATCACCAGAGATCAGTATTGTCTAGCAGCGTTACCAACATTTCCACTGCTGACCGGGCTCTTAGGAAACATTTAGGGGTTTAAAAAAAAAAAAAGCAGCAAAGTAGCACTTTAACAAAATAATTTATGAGATGAGCTTTCGTGGGATGTGATGGAGTGGGGGGAGTGCATGGGTGAGTCAGGCTGGATGTCCGAGGCAAGCAGCAGCTCCCAGTGGCTAAGGATGACCCTGGGGCTACAACTGGCAGATAACACCTCTGCCTGAACAAAGAGCAGGGAGGAGCTGAGCTGGGTTTTGAATCGGGGGCGGCAGTGAGAGGCGAGGAAAAGGGAGAGCTGGAAGGCAGCCAGCTGAGGAGGGGGGAAAGCTACACCCCAGAGGGACACCCCTCGGGGTCTTCCCCCCAGGACAGGTTGGAAGGACTGTCTCTGGCTGCTATGCTGTTGCTTCTGTGAGAAACTGGACATCTGTTGCCTAATAAACCTGCTGTTGTACCTGCTGAGTGAGAGTCTCTCCTGCCAGCGGACGGGGTGCAGTGCAGGGGGACCCCTGAACCCCATCACATGGGACACACCCACTTCTTCAGACCATAGCCAGACCAGAACAGACTCAATATTTAAGGCACAGAGAACCAAAAATAGTGATCAGGGTAGACAAATCAGAAAATAAAATTATCAAGGTGAGCAAATCAGAGAGTAGAGGGGCAGACGGAAGGGGAGTCAAAAATTAGGTAAGCCAAGTATGCAAAAGAGCCCCATAATGACCCAGAAAATTGGCATCCCAGTTCAAACCACATATTGTGTCGAATTTGAATATAAAAGAGAGTTCAGCAGCCTCTCTTTCCGAAGGAGTCTGAAAATTCCTCTTCAGTAAGATGCAGACTTTTAAGTCATTAACAGAATGGCCCCCTCCATTAAAATGCTGGCTGACCGGTTTATGGATGAGGAGTGTTTTTATGTCTGTTTTGTGCCCATTAACTCTTTGTCTAAGAGAGTTTGAAGTCTGTCCAATACACAAAGCATCTGGGCATAGCTGGCATTGGATGGCATATGTGATGTTAGCTGAGGAACACGAGAATGTGCCCATGATTCTGTGAATAACCTGGTTAGGTCCAGTGATGGTATCTCCAGAATAGATATGTGGACACAGCTGGCACTGGGCTTTGTTGCAAGGAAAAGTCCCAGGACTGGTGTTCCTGTGGTATAGACTGTGGTTGTGGGTGAGAATCCTCATAAGGTTGGGAGGTTGTCTGTAGCAGAGAACAGGCCTGTCGCCTAGGAACTTCTGGAATGTGGGTAAATTAGGGGTAAACTGCAACTAAACAAGAGCACAGAATACTGAGAGCCAGGACTGATGGCTGTAAACAAACTTTATGGGGACATCGGAAACTTGGCCACACCCATGATAAGTGGTGGCCGGTCTAACTAAATCATGCTGCATTATGGATGTTGCTGGATGAGAGAGAGTGCAGGATTGGAGACATTCAACCTGTATCAGGATGGCTGGAATTAAAAACGATGCAACTGTTCTGGCCACATCTTCGATATGAAACTGATGGCCAAAGTGTTTTGTGTGCATGGAGAAATGTAAGTGGAGAGTGTGTTGAGAGCACTTGTGAACATGCAGCCTGATACAAAGTCCCCTGAAGCCAGTGGAAAGACCCCATTAATTACAATGTTTTTGAGACTTAGGCCAAATCTCATAGGCGTCTTAACGTGTTTTTTGCTCTTAAAGCATTTTTTTGCATTACCCGGCGTACAGAAAAAGGCTGGGGGTTAGAGAGAGTCTCTTCAGCAAGCTGACAGTGAGGCTCAGAGGTGAAAGGAAATGCAAAATAAGCAACTATCTGTGAGGATTAACAGCAAATCGTCTCTAATATTATGCCATATCCAGTAGTGTTTACTGTGGCGGACATCCTTGCAGGAGTCAGCCCCTGTCCCTAAGGACAGGGGCCTGCTGTGTATCAGCTAACTTGTGACTGAAGCAATTAAAAAAGCAGATAGTGACCAGTGGTCCTGAACTGCTCTTCCCAAAGTTATTAGCAAAATTCCTGTTCACTGCATGGGGAACAGCATAGGCCTCTCATGTTGCAGCCTTAAAACCACACCCTTTGTCAGGGTTTGGGAGTGATCGGGAAAGAGCAGAAGGGAATAATAATGAATAGCTATTCCAATAAACCTTCCAAGGAATCTGGAGTACAGGCCAGAAGTGTGGGAAAATGCAATCTATGAAACGCAACGAAGGTGGCAGAGCACCGAGATTCCTGCTAGGAAAGTGGCTGCTCAGTCAGATCCTGTGAAAGCAATGCAAAATGTTGCTTTGAAATAACCAGGAAGCATCACTGTCCCCTAAAGTATCTTCACAAAACAAAGGAAGCAGTCCTGGCGCACCTGAAGACCATTTATTAGGTGATGAGCTTTCAGTATTCTCCAGATGTGAAGAAGTGGGTCTTTTCTGTCAGTTCTGCTGAAGTGCCAGGCTGTTGCTATTGGGTCCAGCTGGAGAGGGCTCGAGGAGGAAAAATGTCACTAAGAACATGTAGAAACCTCCAGGAATGTTATGAAACAGATGAGCTGAATTATGTGCTGACTTGTTACAGGTCTGATGTTCTGGCAAAATTCAAGGCTGGAAGCAGGTAATGTGTGTCTTATTTCACGCTTTCTAGTGGCCTATAACTCTGGAAAAGGTACCAAAATGTCCGATGTAACATATGTCTTCTGCCCCACCGCTGCACTCTCATACCCTCTGACCTGCATTTCTGTCTCCTGATACTTCCCAATACCCACTCTCTTCCCCGCCTGCCACCCATTGCTTTCCTGCCATTTCCCAATGCTTCCCCGAAGCCAAGCTGCGAGGCCGGAAGTAGCACAGTAGGAGGGAGTGGAGAGAAGACTGGGTATGCATGGGGTGTGGCCAGCAAATAAAGCATCCTTCCCCTCCCCCACTGAACAATAAGATAATTTCCTTTGACGTTATGTTGGGTTAGTTAGAGTCCCCAGCTGTGTTACTGTTTTCATGAGCTCCTTCCATGACTGGGGTGGCTCCTGGGTATTGTGGCTCAGTTGGGGCTTTGTTCCCAGGAAGTGGGGTGGCAAGAGTGGCCTCAGATGGCCTTCTGAGCCCCTTCTGAGCCCTAGTGGATGGATGGGGTTTCTGCGAAGACACGCCATCCCCAGCAGGATGGAAGGATTTCCTAAGGCTGTGGCCTATATCCCCTCCATGGCATTAGTTGTACACCCCCCATGACTCAGCTCAAGCAAAAGGCCAATAGGAGCCAGAGCTCACATACTCAGCAAAAAGATTTGTCTAATTCGTCCAATATTTTCTCTATGGACTCTGTCCCACTGTCTTTTGTTCTGCAATGGGGTCATTTTACAGAAACAGCAGATGTAAGCCACAGGGAGCAGATCCTCAAGATGGTGTTAATCACAGTGAATCCATTGATCTTGTTGGGGTGAGATCAGCTCAGACTACAGCCTAAGATCTGTGAAAAGCAGCTAAGGATGAGACCTCTGAAGTTTGGAGTTGGATCTGGTCCCACACACCAGGTCTCAGAGTTTGAGGTCCTTTGATGCTAAGGGTTAGATTTGGCCTATTCAGAGAAAGGTGCCGACACTGATCATTGGATGCAGCTTTGAAACATCCCAGGTTTAGAGCTGCTCAGGTCTGAAGATCTGGTCCAGACATTACATTGTTCATGCAGCTAAGGGACTTGTTAAACAATTGAAGGTTGCCAAAAAGCAGTCTTCTAGCACTTTAAAGACTAATAAAATGATTTATTAGGTGGTCAACTTTTGTGCGGCTGACCTTCTTCTTCAGATCTGGAACTTCTGTTAAAAGGTCAGTTTTCTATAAACGTATAGACCAGGAAAGCAGTGATCTATTAGCTGACAGCCATGTTACCCCCTCATTACCATTTACAATGCCAGCGGGGGGGGGGAGACCTGACCATTGAAATCAGATGTTGCTGATTGACTGTGAAGGGGCAGAGCTCAGTGACACTTTCAAAACTGAAGTGCAATTGCAGAGCTTTGCAATTATTCACTCTGTAGTAGAGATTTTGCCCAAACCACCTTCCTAGCTCCAAATGCTTGCGGGATCTTGGGGAAGTTTGGAGTTTGTAGTGAACTTAACGGCTCAGGCAAATCTGTTCTCCATAAACAAAGTTCCCAATGCTTTATAACACAGACTAGACAAAACAGAACAGCAGAAATGTAGCCCTTTAAAAGACTAGCAAAATGATTTATTCGGTGATGAGCTTATAATATAATATAATATGGAATGTGTTCGAAGAAGAAGACTGGAAGATCTGGGAGTCTACGGCAGTGTTAGACTCCAGCATGATGATAACACGATATGATACTTCTCCTTGAGGGCATTTTAGTGAGAGTGAAATGTTATTTTTTTCAATGGAAAATGCCTGATTAAAAGAAAGAAATCTGTTTCCCACTCATAAAAATTCAATGAAAACTCAAAATTTGTCAGATATTTTCAATTTTCTGAAAGGCCATTTGCCAAAAAGTGCTTCTGTGGAAAATGTCCGACCAGCGCGAGGGGAGAAGTGAAGTGACTTGTCCGATGCTGAACTTGCTATTCTGCTTCAGTGTCCTCTGCAGCTTCCTCTGGACACTGGAAGCAGAAAAGCACAAGCTTAAGGGGATAGTGATCCTGTGGTTTAGCATGATGTCATCTTGCACTCCAAAGGTACATTCACAGCTCAGTTAAAAACTTGAAACTGGCCTGTCCCAGCTGTCTCAGGATCATAGTGATCAGGATCAGGGGCTATTTAATTGTGGTACAGATATTCAGGCTGAGGCTGCACTCCAAGTTTTCCGACCTTGCAAGGTCCTAGAATCCAAGCTGTAGCCGGAGGGGATGTCTTCACTGCTCAACGGATCAATAGGCACCGATCATTCTAGCAGGGGGTTGATTTCTTATGTCTAGTAGGCACAATAAAGTGACTGCCAAGCACTCTCCCGTTGACTCCGGTTCTTCACCAGAATAATAAGAATAAAGGGAGTTGATGTGAGCGTGTCAGTTGTTGACTTATCATGATGAAGATACCGTGGTAAGTAAATCTAAGTATGTCAACTCGAGCTATATTATTCCCATAGCTGAAGTTGCAGAGCTTAAATCTGACTAGGCCTGAGACCGCATGTCTACAGCGCAATTAAACTGCCCCTCAGCCCCAGCCCTAAATCAGCTTGCACAGGTCAGCCAGCTGTGGGTTTTTGATTGCAGCGTGCACATACCCTAAGAGTGTGACTGAGGAATTTGGAAGAGCAGATGGAAATGCTCTGATGATAGATCACTGGGTTCATTCATAAAGACAAGGACAGGGGAACACTGGATCACTTGATTTGGTGGCACAAACTGTGGGGTTGCTTGTGGGAGGACACAGTCTCCCAATGATGGAAGACACCATTGGTTTGGAGGGAAGAAGTGTCTGCATAGAAATATTAGTCCCAGAGGCACAATAGAGACCTGGCCTCAGCTAGTGATGGAGCTATAACACACAATCAACTGAACAAATAGTATGGTACCAGGTACAATTTTATTACATGGTTTGTTGCAATTGGCTTTTGGGCTCACCTCACCCCAAGGAATCTGCCGTACAGAAAAGTCCCGGCGTACGTAAATAAGTAGAGATGGTACTTCTCTTTTGAGTTCTATCTCTCGGACCAAACCTTGCTTAATTTGCCGCCATCTCCTTCCCTTGTGCTACTATCTTTGATCGTGGGACAGGCACATTTTGTGCCATTTCTCCCCATTAACCTAATCCGATTTTAGTACTATTATCGGTTGAGGAATGGATTAATGGCGTGCTATTTTTCTACACTGCTAAACTTAGTCACAAGAGTGAGAGTACACGGTGAAAATGAAGAACTATCAAGTCCTGCCAGCTGCGTGATAACTCATTCTGATAGCGAATGCTGGGAAGGAGAACAAAAGATAAAACAAAAAAAAAAACTTTGTCATTTCAATACCAAGAATGGAACATAGCACATTTATCCATTCTCATAACGAAGATTATAATGAGATCAGCAGCATAATAGCATCTTATCAGTGATAGGGCTGCAATTTCATCACCTGCCATAGGTATCATAGGTAGCTGGAAGTCTGACTGCAGACATGTGTATTCAAAATGCATAATCTTCACTTGTGCAATTTATTACATCCTGAGATCACCTTGATGACATTTCAAGCCTGTGACACCAGACAAAGTGCAATGCAGCCTATTATCTAACAACTAATGTGGCATGGCTATTCTATGTGGTTACGATGAAAAGCATATAATACATCTTCCCTGTCGCTGCAGCCAACTGCATTTGATACACAGTTTATTAAAACTGGCAGATGCTAGGCACTGTCCATCAGCAATGGTATAGAAAAATTAAATTAATATAGACATATTTATCATCATCCTTTGGTGCCTTTCCATGCTCCACAGCTTCTGTTCTGCTTCATATTTCAGTCATGCTGAATGCTTTTTTTAACTTTGATAAGGCTAATAACGAGAGCACATTTGTTATTTCAGGACATTTGGGTTCAAGCCTTGATTGGTACATAGACTTTTAAACAAGTAATTTTAGTCCTGATGCAAAGACATTAAGTCAGTGGGAATCTTTCCATTGACTTTGATGGACTCTGGATCAAACCTTGGAAGTTTCCCTATTAGTGAAATGGAGATGATGATAGTAGGGATCACAGAAACATGTCACCGGGTCCCCCTATCCTTTATGAAAACTGGCTTATCAATATGAATATGCATAACTCAAATGCTTTATGAAAAAAACATCATGTAAAAGTTCGTTTTAAAGTTATAGTCTGCTGAATCTGTATATCTGTATATCATATTTTTGTACATGCACAGCTCTTGTATGTGAAGTTAGAAGTGTGGACCTGATTACAATTCTACACGTGGATTCTGCTTATAATTCTAAATGTGCTAACGGCTAATGATAGCCACTACTGATGTTCCAGAAACTTAGTGGCTCAGTGATCAAATCAATGACATGTGAATAGTCTTGTTTGTCCTGTAAGCCCAAATTGTGGTTGGTCCTACCAAGACGTATGACCAGGCCACCCCCTAGTGAAACCAATTTTGGATTTTGGATTTTTCTGCTTGAGGTGAGAGAAGTTTGAACTGAGCACAAAGAATTCCTGCTAAAGTACCTGCTGGAAACATCTAAGATGGAACAGGGGAAGGAATCAGGTACAAACAAGGAGGCTGCTTAACTTGTAGAAGAAATGCTACTGTGGCTATATTGCTTCTGGTAGCTTGATGAGAAGTAGCTGGAGTATGTGTATGTAGGCAGGAGAATTCACCTCCCTAGCCCATAGTGTAGATCATAGAATCATAGACCCATGGAATGCTAGGACTGGAAGGGACCTTGAGAGGTCATCAAGTCCAGCCCCCTGCCCTCACAGCAGCACCAAGTATTGTCTAGACCAGGCCTGAAAGATATTTATCTAACCTGTTCTTAAATAGCTGCAGAGGTGGAGAATCCACAACTTCCTCAGGCAATGTATTCCAGTGTTTGACCACCCTGACAGTTAGAAACTTTTTCCAACCTAAACCACCCTTGCTGCGGTTTAAGCCCATTGCTTCTTGTTCTATCCTCAGAGGCCAAGAAGAACAAGTTTTCTCCCTCCTTCTTATGACACCCTTTTAGATACTTGAAGGCCGCTTTTATGTCACCCCATAATCTTCCTTTTTCCAAACTAAACAAGCCCATTTCTTTCCGCCTTTCTTCATAGGTCATGTTCTCTAGATCTTTGATCATTCTTGCTGGTGTTTTCTGGACCACTTCCAATTTCTCCACATCTTTCTTGAAAAGCGGTGCCCAGAACAGGACACAACACTCCAACTGAGGCCTAACTAGCACAGAATAGAGCGGTAGAATGATTTCTCATGTCTTGTTCACAACACACCTGTTAATGCATCCCAGAATCATGTTTGCTTTTTTTCCAACAGCATCACACTGTTGACTCATATTTAACTAGTGGTCCATTATAGCCCCTAGATCCCTTTCTGCCATACTCCTTCCTAGACAGTCGCTTCCCATTCTGTATGTGTGAAACCGATTGTTCCTTCCTAAGTGGAGCACTTTGCATTTGTCTTCATTAAACTTCACCCTGTTTACTTTAGACCATTTCTCCAATTTGTCCAATAAGCGTATTTTCTATGCCAATATCCAAATTGTTGATGAAGATATTGAACAGAACTGGTCCCAGTACAGACCCCTGCGGAACACCACTTGTTATACCTTTCCAGCAGGATTGAGAACCATTAAGAACTACTGTCTGAGTATGGTTATCCAGGCAGTTTTGCACCCACCTGATAGTAGCCCCATCTAAGTTGCATTTCCCTAGTTTATTGAAAAGAATATCATGCAAGACTGTATCAAATGCCTGACTAAAATCTAGGTATACCACATCCACCGCTTCTCCCTTATCCACAAGGCTCGTTATGCTATCAAAGAAAGCTATCAGATTGGTTTGACATGATTTGTTCTTTGCAAATCCAAGCTGGCTGTTCCCTATCAGCTTACCACCTTTCAAGTGTTTGCCGATGATTTCCTTAATTGCTTGTTCCATTATCTTTCCTGGCACAGAAGTTAAACTGACCCGTCTGCAGTTTCATGTGTTGTTCTTATTCCCCTTTTTATAGATGGGCACTATATTTGCCTTTTTCCAGTCTTCTGGAATCTCTCCTGTCTCCCATGATTTTCCAAAGATGATAGTTAACGGCTCAGATACCTCCTCTATCAGCTCCTTGAGTATTCTAGGATGCTTTTCATCAGGCACTGGTGACTTGCAGACAGCTAACTTTTCTATGTGATTTTTAACTGGTTCTTCGTCTTCTAAACCTATCCCTTTCCCACTAGCATTCGCTATGTTAGGCTTTCCTTCATCAGACTTCTCAGTGAAGGCTGAAACAAAGATGTCATTAAGCATCTCTGCCATTTCCACGTTTCCTGTTACTGTTTCTCCCTCCTCACTGAGCAACGGACCTTCCCTGTCCTTGGTCTTCCTCTTGCTTTTAATGTATTTACAGAAAGTCTTCTTGTTTCCCTTTATGCCCGTAGCTAATCTGAGCTCATTTTGTGCCTTTGCCTTTCTAATCTTGCCCCTGCATTCCTGTGTTGTTTGCCTATATTCATCCTTTGCAATTTGTCCTAGTTTCAATTTTTTATATGATTCCTTTTTTATTTTGAGATGACGCAAGATCTCCTGGTTAAGCCAAGGCAGTCTTTTGCCATATTTTCTATCTTTCCTATGCAGAGGAATATCTTGCTTTTGGGCCCTTAATAATGTCCCTTTGAAAAACTGCCAACTCTCCTCTGTTGTTTTTCCCCTCAGTCTTGCTCCCCATGGGACCCTACCTACCAGCTCTCTGCGTTTATCAAAATACGCCTTCCTGAAATCCACTGTCTCTATTTTGCTGTTCTCCCTTCTACCCTTCCTTAAAATTGTGAACTCTATGATTGCATGATCACTGTCACCCAAGCTGCCTTCCACTTTCAGATTCTCAATCAGTTCCTCCCTATTTGTTAAAATCAAATCTAGGACAGCTTCCCCCCGGTAGGTTTTTCAACCTTCTGAAATAACAAGTTGTTTCCAACGCAGTCCAGGAACTTATTGGATAGTCTGTGTGTCGCTGTGTTAGTTTCCCAACATATATCTGGATAGTTGAAGTCCCCCATCACCACCAAATCCTGGGCCCTGGGTGATTTTGTTAGTTGTTTAAAAAAAGCCTCATCCACCTCTTCCATCTGTGTAGGTGGCCTGTAGTAGACTCCTAGCAGGACATCACCCTTGTTTTTTACTCCTTTTAGCTTAATCCAGAGGCTCTCAACACATCTGTTTCCTATGTCCATCTCCACCTCAGTCCAAGTGTGTACATTTTTAATATACAAGTCAGCACCTCCTCCCTTTTTCCCCGTCTATCCTTCCTGAACAAGCTGTACCCTTCCGTACCAACATTCCAATCATGTGTATTATCTCACCAAGTTTCTGTGATGCCAACAATGTCATAGTTGTATTTATTTATTAGCACTTCCAGTTCTTCCTACTTATTACCCATACTTCTAGATGCAGCCTCACTTGTTTGTGTGATCCGCATGTGCAAATTTAGCACTTCCAATGCCACAGAAATGTCAAATGAAAATTAGATGCACAACCACGTAAAACAGTCTTCTGAATATTTGGCTGTTTGAATTGGGTATCCCCAAAACCAAGATTTCACGAGCTTTCGAAAAGGGACGTTAATGTTTTCAAAGAGTATGATTTCGCTAACTTGTGCATCAGTGGCCTAACTCTGCTATCACATGTCAGCAGAAGTTTTGCCACAGGCTTCACTGGGAGCAGAGTTAAGCCAGTGCTTGGAAAATCCCACATACTTCATGTTCAGATTCTTACGGCTTTGTGGGATGTTGGCAGGGAGGTCAGGGAGGCTGTATTCTTGCAATATTTGTAGGCTGGGAGGAAGCAGGAAGTAACAAATCTTATGAGTGTGCACATGGTCAGGAAATTTTAATATTTTCTTCTTTCAGCTGGCAATACCATAAGTGCTACCTTTCTTGCATGATTCCAATTTTTTCTATGATTGGTCATTGCAGAAATGGAATAAAAAAGTTAACGTGGCTTTAAAATTCTTAAGTAGTTTTGGAATTTTATCACTGGCTTTTCCCTTTTCCCTTCTCCCCCAGCTTTCTGAATCCAAATGAGTGTTGGTTGAAGGTTCAGATCCAAGCTCGCTTGCCCAGCCAAAAACGAAATGATTCTGTACAATGGTTCTGCAAGCCAGTCTGAAGCCAAAGTTGGTAGAAAAGTACATCTACAAGCCTGAATTATTAGTGCAAAATAGAGTATCCTCTGCACCCTGCCCAGCAGACAGACAGCACTTTGGTATGGAGCATATATCCCCATTCAGTAAGGAAGGTGGCAGACAAATATATTCATAACTGAATGGGCACAATCCAATTTTCCTTGCTTTCTAGAATCCAGTGCCTCATATCTGCTTGTGAGCAGGCATTGTTCATAACTTCAACATGCCACTGATAGCTGTTCGATGGGCTGTATGGAACAAGTTGTGGTCTCTGTTCATTTCCTTCTGGACTGAGGCCCCTCGGCATTACAAACACCCGCTGCATGACCCAAACCAGCTGGGACACTTAGCTGCGCTCCTACATAAGCTACGTCTACATGGAGGTAAAACCCAGAGCTAACTTGGATCAGATGACTCGGGCTTGTGGACTGAAAAATTGTTGTGTGGACACTTCCATGCTTGGGCTGGAGCCTGAACTCTGGGGCCTGAATGTGTACACAACATTTTTTTTCAGCACAAGCATCCCCATGTAGATGTACCCACATGTGATGTCTGTGCTGGTTCGCAGATCAGACTACAGGTCTGTGAATACCAGCGAGAGCTGTAGCTCCCTGGTGTGCATGCTGCGTGTGCAGTCTAAAAGGTATTGTTTCACTTGAATGCAGTCCTGTTTGAAGAGGACTAGGTTAACACAAATGAGGAGTCTCTTAGGTGCTGCGTTGTAACCCCTTTGTGTGAGTGCTGCAGGCATGACCTAAGTGTAGACAGTGGAATGCTGAATAGCGATATGAGCTACAGGCCACTCTATGCCTGCTCTGAGATCTTAGATCAAAGGTTTGACAGTCTAAATGGACATGTAGCCAACCCCCCTAGTGGGGGCAAAGTTTCTAGCAGCCGATGTAATTGATACCAGTTCCAAACACAAAAATAAACCCTACCAGCCAAAGCACCTTTTTGCCAGAGTAGCTGAGTCTATACTATGGCTTTTGCCCGCATAGAAGCATGCATGCACATCTCCCTGCCTTTAACTGTCACTACCACACTGGTAAAAGTTGCCGGGACGATCTGGCTTTCACCTGATGCCTGAATGGGCATTGAAAATGAAGTAACTTTTTACCCCAAAGTCAAGTTTGAAGCATCCTTGGGGGAAATGCAGGAAATCACACCAGATACCTATTCTGGAACTCAAGGGGGGATGGAGCACATGACCTATGAGGAGAGGCTGAGGAATCTGGCCTTATTTCATTTGCAGAAGAGAAGATTGGGGGTGATTTGATAGCAGTCTTTGACTTCCTAAAGGGAGCTTTAAAGAGGCTGGAGAGGCTGTTCTCAGTAGTGACGGATGACAGAACAAGGAGCAATGGTTGAAAGTTACAGAGGGGGAGGTGTAGGCTGGATATTAGGAAAAATTCTTTCACCAGGAGGGTGGTGAAGCACTGGAATACTTTACCTAGAAAGGTGGAATCTCCAACCCTACAGGTTTTTAAGCCCCGGCTTGACAAAGTCCTGGCTGGAATGATTTAGTTGGGTTGATCCTGCTTTAGGCAGGGGGCTGGACTTGATGACCTCCTGAGGTCCCTTCCTGTCCTAGGAGTTTATGATTCTATGATAAGCTGCTTGAGGGTACACCTCTTGTCATTCCTCCTCATAACACACTTCTTCAGAGAGGACTTTAAATCCTAACTCCCCATCCCTCCCATCAACTTCTGTTGGAATTTAAAAAAAAACACCAGTAGAATTCTGATGCGGCACAGCCCCACCCAATAGCACTGACTTTCACCCCTCTTCTGTGTCTGTAGGGTGTGGAGCTCAGCTGTAAGCACTTCAGGGAAAGTACTTTGGCTTCTTATATGCTTCTGAAGGACTTACCACTTAGGAGGTGGGGCGGAGGAGAGGAGGCGAGATGGGAGGGGAGGACAGAAACCAGGGCAAAACGATAGGCGTTGTATGTGTTTGGAATTAATCAAGGTGTGGTGGTTGTGCTTCTGGCCTGGCTATCTGAATTGCAGTGTTTGAGTTTCTGCAATCTTTTGAACAGAGATAGCATTCATATTCATAGCCCTGGAAAGGCAAGTTCCTTTCAATAAACACAAGCTGGTGGAATGACAGGTGCAGGGCAGCCATACCCCATGTAATTCTACTGGCTCAGGCCTCACTGGGTGGGCACCAGGGATCCTTTTTTGCACCTTTGCTAGTGTTCTCTTATTGGCGTGTCGCATTTGCAAAACCCTCTGATATCACAGGGAACGCTATGCTTGGCACTGGCAATTAAAAACCACAGCTCTCCTGTGACACTACTGGATGACACACCCTCATTATCATTGTCCTGCTATTCACCACGAAATATACCCACTCAAGATTATCTGCTGACTACTGTTGACTCAGTGATGTTTAGGCAGTCGAGAATTAGGGGCATGGTCTTGCTGTGAGTGCTGTTCCCACTTGCGTTACAGGGCTAATGGGACTTGCCTGGTACCTATGCCAGGGCAATCAATGTATTTTGTCTTCAGTACCCCCCTGCTCCTCTGAGATCTGTTCCTTTCCCCCATTTCATTAAACTGAGTGGAACTTTACAGCACTTTGGGTCCTGCAGAAAATTCAGAAGGAATTTATCGGGGCTCAACAGCCTGACTGTCGTTGTCTATTTTCATACGTCCTCCCTAAACAAATACAGAAAAGAATTCGAACCGAGTAGGCTGACCGAGGCATTGGAATACCTTCCTTGCTCCCTTGGAGTCCAGTCCAGAGCCCCACTGAAGTCAATGGGAATCTTTCATAGGGCCGCCAAGCTTTCAAGATTGAAAATTGTGACAGGTGATGAAATCTCTGGGAATACGTCCAGCCAAAATTGGCAGCCCTGGTTCAGCTGACTTCAGCGGAGGCTAGAGCGACCCCGTAAGTGCTGCATGACCTCACCTGCGCTTAGACCAACTGGCATGTAGAGTGCTTGGGTGGGAAGGAAGCCCAGAGACCTCCCAGACCCAGAGAACTCAGAAGCAGCTGGGAAAGGAGCAACCTCCTGTGTCTGGAGTGGCCAGATCCCAGTCTGCTGCATGGATCCTCTCTCCTTACCTGCAATGGACTTACTTCTCCAAGGCTTTGGCAGCTTGGCCTCAGTAGAGCCTGCTGGCTGCTCTGAGCCACCTGCTGGAGCATGGAAGGCAGAGAGGCTGCTGGCTGGGAGACACCCAGGTAAGCATCTCCCAGCCAGAGCCTGCCTCTGGCACTCCAGCCCCTCCTCCCGCCATTCCCCTGCCCCTCACCTCACATAAGCCAGACCCTTTGCCCCCTCTTATACCCCTACACCATGCGACAATCCCCTCCTGTTCTAGGTCACAAGCCAAACCCCTGCACTGTCCTCTGCCCCAGCTCACAACCTCCCTCCTTCACCCAAACTCCCTCCCACTTCCCACCCTCCCTCCTACACCTCAGTCCCTCACCCCAAGCTCCCCTCTGCATCCACCCTCCATCCCAGACCCCCCCACCTCCACCATTAGTAGCATGGGAGACTGCAGGGGTTGACCACTTACCAAAAGCTTCGAGTGGCTCCCTCAAAAACCATGGCCCACCCCTGGGGTGGGGGTGTGTGAGTGTGAATGAGGCACACGCTGCCACCTCTCAGTCTCACAGAAAGCCTTGCCCGAGTGTGGCTGCAGACATTCCCCTCCCACTCCCACCTCGCCAGGCCTGCCTGCATTCACACTGCTCACCTACACACATCCCCCCCGCACCACCACCATACACCACACGGCAGTTTTCCCCTGGCAGCGAGGCCTGTTTCAAAGAGCACCCAGATCACAGTGACATCCAGCCAGGGCTACTGACAGGGGTGCAGGGAGGGGCAGCTGCCCTGGGGCCTGGCAGTTTCAAAGGGCCCGAGGTTCTAGCCATTGCACTCCTGGGCACTTGAAATTGCCATCAGAGCCCCACCCAGCATGCTCTCTGGGTACCCTGCAGAGCCAGTACTCCAGCCTTGCCCTTCCACCTGAGGCCCCACTCCTTCCCAGGGCACAAAGCTGGTCTGCTTTCCCTTGTCCCATCTTGCCCAGGGGACCTGCAAGTCTCAGCAGCCCGGCATCCAGGGTTTAGCTGGCCAGGAGGTGAGTCACTGGCTAGAACACAGGTTGTGAATTAGAGGAGAGAGTAGAAGCTGCTCTTTCTCTCTCTTTATTTACTATCCTAATAAACCAACCTCATAGCAACTGGCTGTAATGTAAATCCACTTTAAGGAGTCACTGCTGCGCTGGGGATCGTTAAAAAAGCTGAGCTCTGTCATGAAAGGTTGTTCACATGCTTATTTTTACATGAGGCTACACAGAGGGGATTGTTCTGCAAAGACACACACCTGAGAGTGTTTCAGGCCAAGGAAGTTGACTTTTCTTTCCTATGCAGTACTAAGTTCTTGTGTCACAGAGAAAGGGGCTGGTTTCACAGGCCAATGCATATCAAATGGCCCTCCCGCCAACACCAGGATTTCAATCTCTTTACTTCAGGGTCCCATTTTATTTCTGCTCCAAAACAGTCCCAAATAAAGACAAGAGATTAATTAGGCCTCATGTGTATATTCTAATTGCATGCATTTATCTTCCTTGTAAGTGATGTTAGAACTATGAAGTGTAAACCTGCTTATTAATCTAGGTCTTCTAGTGAAAGCCATTAGTGGTACTTAAGGTACTTAATGGCTCAGTGCTCCAGGCAATGATCTATGTATAGTCTTATTTTTCCTGTAAGCTTGGATTTTGGTTGGTCCTCAAAGACAGGAAACCATGTCAACTGGTGCTGGAATCCATCTTGAATTTTGTACTCTTCCACTAGTGAGCAGGGGAGAATTGAACAAAGAACTCCTGCCCTGGGGAAATTTTATTTAAGGGGTGGGAAGCAAACAACAGTTATCTTCAGCTGGCTTCACAAACAGCTCCCCATCACAAGAGGGCACATGAGAAGACCTAGAAAGAAAGAACTCTTACAAGAGGAAGGGAGAGAAGCATCTGGGCCCAAGTCAGAAAAAAATGTCAGCTGTGGCCTGAAGAACTTTACCTGAAATAAGGACTAGGGTGATTGTTCAGAGCTCCAGTACATGGATGGAGAAAATCCAGCTGAGTTTCTTTGGGTTAAGCTTAGAGGCGGAAGTAACAGAGGTGATGTTGTAGTTGGTGTCTGCTATAGACTGCCAGATCAGGGAGACGAGATAGATGACGCTTTCTTCAGGCAGCTAAGTGAAGCTTCCAAATCACAGGCCCTGATTCTCATGGGAGACTTTAATCATCCAGACATTTGTTGGGAGACCAATACATCAGCACACAGACAATCCAGGAAGATTTTGGAGAATGTTGGGGATAACTTCTTGGTACAAGTGCTGAAGGAACTGACGAAAGGCCGTGCGCAACTTGACCTGCTGCTCACAAACAGGGAAGAGCTAGTAGGAGAAATAGAAGTGGATGGAAAGCTGGGCTGCAGTGATCATGAGATCATAGATTTCAGGATCCGGACAAAAGGAAGAAAGGTGAGAAGTAACAAACAGACCCTTGATTTCAGCAGAGCAGACTTTCACTCCATGAGAGAACAGATGAGCAGGATCCCTTGGGAAACGAAGATGAAGGGGAAAAGAGTTCAAGAGAACTGGCAGTATTTTAAAGAGGTCTTACTGAAGGCACAGGAACAAACCATCCCCCTGCACAGTAAGAAATGCAAACAGAGTAGGCAACCAGCTTGGCTTAATGGGGAAATCCTTAGTCAGCTTAAACTCAAAAAGGATGCATACAAGAAATGGAAACATAAACAGTTGACTAAGGAGGAGTATAAACATACGGCTGGAGAATGCTGGGCAGTAATCAGGAAAGCGAAAGCACAATTGGAACTGCGGCTGGCAAGGGATGTGAAGAGTAACAAGAAGGGTTTCTACAGGCATGTTAATAATAAATGGGTTATCAGAGAAGGTATGGGGCTGTTACTGGATGAGGGAGGTAACCAAGTGACAGATGATGTAGGAAAAGCTGAAATACTCTGTTTTCTTTGCATCAGTCTTCACGGACAAATCAGCTCCACACGATGGTCCTAGACAATGCAGTACGGGAAGGTGGAGGGCAGCCATCTGCGGGGAAGGAACAAGTTCTGAGCTGTCTAGAAAAATTAGATGTACACAAATCCATGGGTCTGGATATAATGCACCCGAGGGTACTGAGGGAATTAGCAGATGTCATTGCTGAACCTTTGGCCATTATCTCTGAAGACTCTTGGAGATCGAGGGAGATACCAGATGACTGGAAAAAGGCAAACATCATGCCCATCTTTAAAAAAGGAAAGGACAATCCAGGGAACTGTTGACTGGTCAGCCTTACCTCAGTCCCTGGGAAAATAATGGAGGGGATCCTCAAGGAATCCATTTTGGAGCACTTGGAAGAGCGAAAAGTGATCGAAAGTAGCCAACATAGATTCACCAGGGGCAAGTCCTGCCTGACCAATCTGATTAGCTTCTATGACAAGGTAGCAGGCTCTGTGGACATGGGGAAGTCAGTGGATGTGATATACCTTGACTTCAGCAAAGCTTTTGATACAGTCTCCCACAACATTCTAGTCCATAAGTCAAGGAAATATGGTTTGGATCCTTGGACTATAAGATGGATAGAAAGCTGGCTTGAAGGTTGGGCCCTATGGGTAGTGGTGAATGGCTCAATAGCTGGATGGCAGTTGGTTTCAAGCGGAGTGCCGCAAGGCTCGGTTCTGGGGCCTGTGTTGTGCAACATCTTTATTAATGACCTGGATGAGGGACTGGATTGCACCTTGAGCAAGTTTGTGGATGACAGAAAACTAGGGGGAGTGGTAGATACGTTGGAGGGTAGAGAAAGAATCCAGAATAGCCTGGATAACTTGGAGGACTGGACCAAAAGAAATCTGATGTGGTTCAACAAGGAGAAGTGTAGAGTCCTGCACCTGGGGTGGAAAAATCCCAAGCATTGTTATAGGCTGGGGACCGACTGGCTCAGCAGCAGTATGATGGAAAGGGAGCGAGGGGTTATCGTGGATGAAAGGTTGGATATGAGTAAACAGGGTGCCCTTGTAGCCAAGAAGGCTAACAGCATACTAGGGTGCATTAGGAGGAGCATTTCAAGCAGATCTAGAGAAATAGTTATTCCCCTCTATTCAGCACTGGTGAGGCCGCATCGGGAATATTGTGTCTAGTTTTGGGCCCTCCCAGTATAAAAAGGATGTGGATGTGCTGAAGCAGGTTCAGCAGAGGGCAACAAAAATGATTAAGTTGGCTGGAGCACAAGATCTATGAGGATAGGCTGAGGGATTTGGGCTTGTTAAGTTTACAAAAGAGAAGATTCAGGGGTGATTTAATAGTAGCCTTCAACATCCTGAAGGGGAGCTCTAAAGAGGAGGGTGAGAAACTGTTCTCAGTGGAGTCAGATTACAGAACAAGGAGCAATGGTCTGAAGTTGAAGAGGGAGAGGTGTAAGTTGGGTATTAGTAAAAACTACTTCACCAGGAGGGTGGTGAAGCACTGGAATGCATTGTCTAGAGAGGTGGTGGATTCTCCATCCCACAAGGTTTTTAAGTCCTGGCTTGACAAGGTCCTGGCTGGGATGACTTAGTGGGGGTTGATCCTGCTTGAAGCAAGGGGCTGGACTAGATGATCTCCTGAGGTCCCTTCCAGCCCTATGATTCTGTGACAAACTATGGTTTGTAACAACTGCTCTTAGGCTATGTCTAGACAGCAGTGTTTTGTCGACAGAAGTTTGTGTTGGAAGATATCTTCCAACAAAAATTCTGTCTGCAGAGCGTGTCCAGGCACACTGCAAGAGCAATCTGCTCTCCCAACAGAGAGCAACCAGATAGCCCAGGTTCTATCTTGGCAAAACAGCCACCTGGAATCCTGTCAGCCAGGGTTGCAGGTCACGAGATTCTTCTGAAAGCCAGTGCTGGAGCCCTGCAGAGATGTGTGCTTAAAGGAACCCCTCTGGACAGCCATTCCCTGCTCCTGCTGCAGGCTTGCCTACCTCTGTGAGGGACGGTCAAGCCCCTGCAGTGCCCACTGTGCTTGCCTTCTGTTTGCAGGTGACATAGCTGGTCCTGGATGACATGCAGCCAGAGGTGCCCCTGGGATTACGATATGCCCATGCAAACAGATGCCCAGACTCAGACCCTGGAAGCAGCTAATTACACACAGGTGGGCTGAGCTCACCTTGCTTTCAGGTCTGGCCTTTTGCCTGGGCTGCAGCTGTGCAGAATCAGCCTTCTCTGTCACCCTCATCTTCCTACATCATGAGCTTTGTTTTATGAGCTGTGCATTTTGCAGGAAGGCTGTACACATCAGGGATGGGGTTCCTTTTTCCCTCCAGTTGCACAGCCTGGAGGCGTGCTGTCAGGGCCTTGTAATGGAAGGGTTGTGTGAGTACAATGAAAGAAATTTGACCCATGCTCTGGGAGTCAGCTAATTAACCACAGCGGAGAACCCTAACATCCTTAATGGAGATACCAGCCCCTCCCTCTGTTCTGGGGCCCTCTGCCTTCAACTGAATCTGTTTCAGTCATTTAAAAAAGTGTCTGTCATCATAACAGCCAGGCTCCCCCAGGTACCGCATTCAGAGCTTGCTACAGCCCCTGCTGCAGTAAAGGGAAAGGCTCTTATTGATTTGACTAGGCACTGGACCATGCCTAGATCCTCAACAGTATTCAGGCACCTGGTTCCTATCACTCTAAGTGGGAATTAGGAACTTAAATAAATGTTTCTGGGGCAGCGGACTTCCATTCCTAGCCCCATATTACTGACATGCTAATTGAGAAATAGAAGGGGGCTGAGAGGTTCACAATAAAAATTACAAGGGGCATTGGAGGGATGGCCAAAGAAGGGTAAAAAGCACTAAATCTGTGTGTCTCAGCTGAGTAACAGTTAAACCCTGGCTGAGATGAATTTCTGATTGTAACCGGGTGCAACTCACTGCAGTGGCACCTCCTGCCCCTGGCAGAGGACTTGGCTCTTGCAGCAGCCAGAGTGCCCTCCTCTGGCCGATATCTCACCTCCTGTTGCCTGTCCATTTGTTTTCTATCTTATATCTGGTCCCTTCCTAGTCATTGAGCTTCTCTCTCAGGGTACTTGCTCAGCTGCAGTGCTCCTTGCTCTGGGGTTCTCCCCTCCCAGAGAACCCCTAGTCCCTTATTCCCATTTTGCCTCAGTGTGCCACTGCCAGTCTTCATTTGGCCCCTTACTTTTGGGGCAAACCACAGTCTGAAATGGCCACTCATCACTGGCCTTTGGCTGCCCCTCTGCCACCCTAGTACCCTCAGGCCTCACCTCACGCCCTGCAGCCCAGGGAGAGTTCCCCTGGCTCACCCTGCCTTTCCCCACCACTGCTCTGTCCATGATACCCAACTCTAGGAGGTAGGTAGGTCCCTCTAGTGCTGAAGCAAGAGTGTGTTCAGCTTAATCAGCCATCTCCTTTATACAGTTCTCCTGGGCTGTTAGTGGCTCCCACAGTTCTTCCTCCTGATTGGTTCCCAGGGCAGCCCTCTCCCAGGGTGGTTTTAAACCCTTTCTTTACCACTGCAGGCCAACCACCCTGTCACACTGATATAAGGCCGTTTGGTCAGGGCTGTGTCTATGGGCACAATCTAAGGACATCTCATTGCCAACCGTCATTAATTTAACCCTTCCCCTGAGTCATTCCATTCATTTGCAGTAAAGATAAGAAAACCTTTTTGCTCATATTAGGCTGTGTGACCTGTTACTTGTCCATCCACTTCTAAATGTGCAAATGACAAAGCAAAAGACTATTCTTCAAAATTAGCCTGAATTGTGACACAAATTCATGATCCTCTGTGTCCATGGACATAATTTGTTAAAATGAAGAAAAATTTCCCTTTGGAGTGCAATAGATTGACCCTGACTCATTCACAGACAACAGCTATGCTAAACTGAAATTCAGGGTGGGAGTTTATATCAGTTATTCAAGGGCAAAAATGTTACAGGGATGCTGTAAGTATCCCCCAAACAAGCATTACAAACCTAGGAAATTGTCTTAAATACACCTAATGAAAATACAGAACATATTATGGTAAAAAACTGCACCGTTAAGGCACCCAAGCAATTTTTACTTCATTCTCTAGTGACATAGTGAGTAGTAGTAGTAAGCCTCTTCTACTCCTACATCCAGGAGCATATGCCATGACAACCCTTCACCAACATCCTCTGTCCTTGGTGATCTTTTTCAGTTCTGACCAGGTGTATTCCACAAAAGAGTCAAGTATGTCTTCAAAAATTAGGCTAACCTAACTTGGGACTATAAACCCTATTGCTCACTAATCATCAGTTTATACTTACTGCATGTTGTCACAGTCAGGCGTCACCATCTTTGTTGAAGTCACTGTGGCGCCACTGCCTTTAGGAAAAATTGGAGGAAGTGGCCATTTTGGAAGTGGGCATCTTAATGGCAAATGCGGGTGGTCTCAAACCCCATGAGAACAATAGGTGGCAGCCATTTTGAACTGTGGAGTTTTCCAGAAGAACGTTGTCAACCACTAAGGTTGTCCCAGCTGATGAAGAAATTTTCTGTTAACAAGAAAAATGGTGACAACAAAAAAGACTTTCAGTCCTACAAGAATCCTTACAGTCCTACAAGCTCTTCTCACCCTAGTCCTTATTTCAGGTAAAGTTCAATCCTATGGAAAATGAAGGTAGCCAGTGCATGGGATTTCAGGGAGTTTTTAACTGCACAGGGAGTTGGATGATTCTTATTAAGATAATTTTGGACTAAAAATAGTCTGCCACAGGGTGCCAAGTTTCTTAATGAAACTCTTTCAAATAACTGCTAAACTCATTAATCCGTTTACTTATAAATTTGCAGAAAACTCACTTGGTGTTCTAAGGGTAGGAACTGCAGTGGTGAAGAGGATATGTTCTTCAGATGTAGCAAAACTGGGGAATTCTTGCTTCAAGAGCAGACTCAACTGAACATAAATTATAGAACCATGACCAACACTTCCATAATAACATCTCCGGATAGAAAGCCCTAGCTCTAATGCCAAATTCTCAGAGCTGTTCAGAATATGAAATATGATATTATTTCTTATTTATATTAGTTGATGCTACCCATGTTTGAGTAACCACAGTCATTAGCAATGACATTTTAATTCTGTATGTTCACCTTGGTCATTAGAAACCACAGTGCACCACTCAGATGGCTAATTGAAGGCATATAATTCTATAATTTTCTGAACCCATCCTTCTTGCTTATATAAGTGTTTTTTGATAAACACTCATGTATTTCACATTTAAATACCATTAGATGACATGCATCCATTTTCCCATGCGGCATATGCAGCAAGGTCCTTCAGGCAATTACCTTAAAATTTGCAGTTTTCTCATGGGAGCTTTGTCTTGATAAGATATTACTGAATTTATAGGCTTGGTGAAACTCATCATATGAGTAGACAGGCTTTCAATGGCTGGGAATACTTTCCCAACATCACTAATCACCCTAGTTTCATAGCAACATGTGATCACAACTGCAGAAAAGAATTATGTCCTCACCAAGCCTCAGTGGAAACCTTAGTCATAAAACATTGCCATCTGTTTCTTTACATTGTCTGTAAGATAGTTTACTGTTGTATTGTATATTCCAAGCATGACAATATAGGCAATATGACTCAGCTAACCCAAGAACATGGGCACAAATAAATTAAAGCTCAGCTGTGCTACCGTTAGTCATATTGAGCAGGATTGTGAACCCTTTGTACCTCCCAATAAAAAGTTATTTGCACACGGTAGTCTGATTGGTTTCAACAGGCTACTAGTGAGAGTAATTGTGAGCCACAGGGAGATAAGTGTTGACAATTGTATATCACTCTGCAAATAATCCTGCAGCCATTAAGGCGATAGACTACCCATGCCCTCAGATACCACTAGATGGAAAATTAAGAGAATCTGGCCTTATACCCTGGTTTGTACCAAAACCATATAAATCCCTGGATCTCACTGTGTGGGGCGAGATACCGTTCTGAACTAAACTGCAGTAGTTGATGAGAATGTATAAATTAATTGCTATACTAATGATCTTTACAGGAGGCAGCTGGCTAACCAGTGATTTCCATGACACTACTGTCAGATCATCGCTACTGTTAATGAATTTCACAGGGAAGATTTTCACTTGTCACCCATTCAGCTGCTTTTTTGTGAAATTAAGAGGTCTTTTTATTGAGTTTCTAACTGAGTGCCCCAAAATATTATGCCACGATGGAAATCTAAATGCAAAATAGGCAGTTGCTTCCACCATTATCGGTATACTTCAAGCTTCAGCTTCAGGAGGAAAGCTGATCAGTGTTTGTGGTGCTCTATCTGGGTGAAGAACACTCTTATAAAAGAGAAGAAGTTAGTCATTTCCCCAGGCTGATCTCAATCCCCATATTTTGCAAGCCTCACAAATGCCATCAGTATAAAATCACTGATAAAATACAAGTAAACAAGGTCTCCTGGGGGAGAAAGAGACTTTCATTCCTTTCCCTTTTCCTCCTACCCTCTTTTCTCATGCAGGGAAATTTAGTGGGAAGCCAAAATTTACCACTTTAATTATGAATTTTAGAACAAAGAGTCATTCTGTAAATATTCTTGCTGGGGACATGTAGATTGGAACATCAGGATATGCAGTGGCGCATGCAACTGTAGTAACTGTATCTAGTTTGGTACTTCATTATGTTGGTTTCCTACAAAGGGACTTGCTTCCCACCTAGCACTGGTGACAGGGAAGTGAGCTAGAAAAAAAAAATCTTCATATGTGTAACCCCGGCGGCACTGAGGCCACTCAATAGGAAGAGTGAAGCCTCTGCTGTACAGCCTCGACTGACAGCCAGATGGACTTCAGCTCATGCGGTAGAACACAGGGCTTTAATCCCTATAGTTGCAGGTACAATCCCTTCTACTGACAACCTAGGTCCATTGGTGTTATGTATGTATCATCATCAACAACCATGGGCTCAGCACCCATTGGTGTCTGATGCCTTTCTCACTATTTCCTCCCAATTTTCTTGTCCAGCGCAGAGTGGCTTAGTTTCTGTAGACTAGTTCCATGCCTATCTACTAAATCATCTACCCATTCTCTGTGGGGTCTGCCTCTCCTATTTGAACCATCCATTATGCCAAATACCAGGGTCTTGATTTTTTCATTCATTGTTCATTGTGCAGATATGGCCAAATAGCTGTAACTTCCATTATATAACCTTCTGCAGTAGGTTCTCTTTTGGCTGTATTTTCTATATAATTCCCCCCGGTGACCTCCTGAATTCATCTTATTCTCAGGATCTTTCTATAACTCCTCTCGAATGTCAATATTCTTCTCTTTGAATCTTTCATTATCACCCATGTCTCACATCTATACAACATGCTGCTGAATACAGATGTTTTCAAGATGCTCAGCTTTGTTCCTAAGATACTTGGCGTTATCGGATCTCCTTGTCTCGTACCTCTACTCATTCTAAACCATGTATGTTTGTCCCATGTTATCTAATAAAACACATAAGTTTAGCTTTCTTCCAGCTTACACCCCCTCATTAAACACACTGAGCTCTTCCTGGCAGCAAAACCAAAATGTTTTATACCCTTAAAAACTGATCATTTGTTTTTCTAGCCTGTCCTCTTCATTTTCACTTAGGCAGGAGTCTATTGACAAGATTTATTTTAGATCTGGTAGTTTGCTAATAAACTCAAACGTTGTAGGTTGGAAATAACTGGTTTGTTTCCTGTAGGGAAACACAATTTGTTCACGCACTGATTTGCTCAAAAACACTTTGAATGCAATGATTGGCAGGACTTGAGAGCCGTATGCATTTGAACATATAATGTACTCTGCTTAGAAACATTAATATCAAATAAACAATGGTAATGCTGGTGTGCGCCATTACACTGCTCTTTGCTTCAGCTTACAGAGGGCTAGTTTGGCAGGCAGGGTGTGCAATAACATACACTCATCCCTTGATATACGAGCACAGTCAGTTCCCAACTTTCTGCTTGTAGGCGGAAACTTGTAAGAGGCACAAGGAATTCCCATTAAAATACACGTAAAAGTTGCTGATTGGTTCCAAGTGCTTGTAATTTGGGCAAAGCAGAGGCAGCATGTGGTGCTGCTTTTGAAAGGTAAGTGAACTTTGGGTTGCGGGGGTGGGGAGGGTTAAAGACTGGGGGCAGTTTCGGGCCATGAGTGCGAGGGAGGGTTAAAACCTGGTGGCGGGTTGGGTCTGTGGGGCAGGCGGGCGGCGGAGGTTAAGGCTACGGCAGGTTGGGTCCACGGGGAGGGTGGGCTGTTAAGGCTGTGGTGGGATGGGTCTGTGGGGCAGGTGGGCAGTGGGGGGTTCAGGCTGCTGCAGGTTGGGTCCATGGGGCAGGTGGCGGGGGGGGTAAGGCCGTGGCAGGTTGGGTCTGTGAGGCCAACAGGGTTTCAGGCTGAGGCAGGTTCGGTCCGTGGGGAGCAGGGTGAAGCTGGTATTAGCTGGGGGGCATTTACTCATCTATAGCAGAGAGGGAGTTCACTCATCTAGTGATCAAAGGTAGGCATATGCATCCCTTGTTTTAGCAAGTACTCGTAAGCAAAGAACTCGTTCAGTGAGGGATGAGGGTATTTGCTTGCAGTATATCGTTCAGGCATTAGATATTGCTGGGTGTTGTTACATACATGGTGTGATTCCTGGTTACAAAAAAAACAAAACAAAACAAAACAAAACAAAAAAACCACCAGGAAACAGGAAACAAAGCAGGAACTGAAGCTCTGTGGAAATCTGTTTTTTTTTTAAATGCCTCCTGATTCAGAGGCTCTGAGATTCTGCATCATACAAAAGGGCTGAGCTTTCTGTGAACTAAGAAGCATTTCATTGGTAGAACATTTTTAGCTCCTCCACTGCAGACGCTCAGAGGGGTATGTCTGCACTGAAATATAAACCCTATAGCACCGAGTCTCAGAGCCTTGATTCTTGCTTATAGGGCTCTGACTGTGAAGCTAAAAATATCAGTGTAGGTGTCCAAACTTGGGGTGGATCTGGGGCTCTGAGATCCACCCTACTCAATGGGTCTTAGATTCCCAAGCTCCAGCCCAAGTTCAGACAACTACAGTGCAATTTTGAGCCCCGCTGCCCCAGTTCCGTGAGCCCATATCAAGTGATTCACACCATCCTGGCTGTATTGTGTCTTTTAGTGAGGTGTACACTCACCCAGAGACACCAAGAATGGGTAGAGAAACCCAGACAGGGAGAAAGAAGAACTACCTGTAGACATGAAACTCAGCTGCAGCCTCCTCCCAGCTCAGTGAGGAGGGGGGCATATATGACTGGTACCCGCAAAGGAAGAAGGTTCAGAGAGGACCACCCAGAAGAACAGGGAAGGGATGTGAGGGAGCTCCCCATTTAGTAGTTAAGATTTTTCTGGGGCCACAGGGGGACAGCGCACCTCCTGGGTGCTACCACAAGTCACCTAAGAGGGGGAAAGCCCCCCTAATGCTAAAATGCTACACTAAAATTACCTCCTGCCCTGAGAAGCACAACAGTTGATCTGAAGCCTGAACAAATCACAAAGCCTTTTAGAATCATGAGCTGTTTCTGAAACCTATCTTTCATTATGTCTGAGACTCATTAGATACTGTTGAAGAGGAATGGACTGAATGCATGGCAGTTCCTTATAACATCTAGGTGGGCTGATAATATCCCAGAATATATTATAGGTTGAACCTCTATAGTCCGTCACCCTCAGGACCTGACTGTTGCTGAACAGGAGAATTTTCCAGACCATGGGAGGTCAATATGGTCTAACAGCATTACCAACACTTCCACTGCTTACAGATCTCTGAGAGGTAAATCACACCTAAATAACAGCACAAAACACTGAGAGCCAGGACTGGTGGCTGGAAACAAACTTTATGGAACCATTGAAAACTTGGCCACACCCATGGTAAGTGGTCATCTGGCTAACTAAAATCATGCTAGATTATGGATGTTGCCAGATGAGAGTGTACCAGATTAGAGAGGTTCAGGCTATATTCATAGGTTCACCCCCCCCGCCCCAGGCACCAGCAGATTTTACTGGAGCTGTGCTAGCTTATGTCACCAGCGAAACAGGCCCAGCATTGGACCAGAAATAGTGTGAGTGTACTTACCAAGAACCTAGATGGAGACTGATGGGTCAGGACATTGAGGAAAGAGAATAGAAAAGGCTGCCTAAGGAGGAGGAAGAGCTCCCAAGCCTCTCTTAATCCTTCACCTATTCAGAGCTATGTTCTCCCCATTATATATATTTCTAACTTCTCAACCCCTCAGAGCTGGCATGAAATACAGTAGAAATGTTATACTTCCTGTTACAGGAAAATTAGCTGGAAGAAATACTGTGCTAAGTAGAATGCACTAATGCACAGCCAAAATGAGTCATTAAGAGGTCCATCTGGCGTTAAAGATAAAGTTATAGGAGTGATAAAGTTTAAAACAGATTTTATAACGGAAAATTTAACTTACACTGAATTATTCAGGGAAATAAGTCACCTGAAAACTGACTTCATTCATTACAATCAGCACTATCATAAATATCAAATGTGTCCATAATTATGTGCCATTTATCTTGGGTTAGTGACCTACAGGAAGGTTACAGAATAGGTGTAATCCATTCATTGCTGAATAGGAAAACACTCACTGGTCTAGACTGTAATCCCAGAGGACAGGGATGTGCTTCAAGAGGAATTAGACAGAGAGCACTTGTCAGGATGGCACTACAGGATTATGGGTTGAGGCAGGGGTCAGGGCTAGAAGGGATTTGTCTGAGTTTAACCAGGACCAAAGGCAGAGGCAGCAGGGCCTGACGGCTTCTGTGGGCCTCTGGGCAAGGTGTGTGTGGAGGCAGCTCTGTGCCCAGAAGGGAGCCTTGGCAGAAGGGGCGGGGCAAGGGCATCCAGCCCTCAGTGCTGGCCAAAGACAAGGGCAATGATCAGAGCCAGGTGTGTCCGTGGAAGCAGCATGAGTGGCACAGAGGCAGTGTGAGGTGTCAAGAGTGGAGTGGGGGACCAAGAGCCAGCAGCGAGACCAGGTATCAGGGTGGGTGTCCGAACCAGGAGCAAAGCAAAGTATCGGGGCACAGCGGCGTCTCTCTGCAGCAGCAAGTGGGGATCCGCCCAGTTAAACAATCTGGGGTCTCCTCCAAGCTTAAGGCGTGGAGGAAGACTGGAGAAATCAGAGAGCCTGGAGTGCCACATCCTGGTTTATGGGTGCTACAAGGCTCATCGCCCATGACAGCTAAGCTGCCAGAACTGTCGGTGGGATGGACACAGTTGTCACGTGGGGACCAGCAAACCCAGCTCCCATAGTGCTGACAGCCCCTTGGGTGCTGGGACAAGATCAGGGGCGGGGGGGATTCGGCTCCATGCCTGGCCCGGGGCAGGGCCACGAGTGGAAGGGGCGGGGCCAGTGGCAGTCAGATCTCAGCGCTTCTTGGGCAGTGGCACTGCCCTCCCCCGCTCTCTCGCAGCTGGGGGCAGCTGGAACAGCGCTGCCACTGCATGTCAAAGGGCTCAGAGCTCTGGCCGCTGCCACCGGCCAGGCCCAGGGGCAACGGCCCCATCCTCTCTCCCCACATTCCCTTCAGTGGGCCTGCCCAGGTCCTAGTCTTGCCAATCCTCACTGGCGCTCCAGAAGCGTGATTTCCAGCGTGGGCAGACATACTTGTGCTACCTCTCCTTGAGCTCGCAGGCTAAAAGCAGCAGAGTCGCCAGGGCAGGTAGACTGCTCTGGCTATGTCCAGAGGAGTATGCATGGGCCTGTACTCAGAGTGGCTAATAGATGCAGCAGCAGTGCTTAACTCATGCCTGGGCTGAGCATCAGCAGCCCTAGGCTTGGCAGTTCATAGCCCCTGCACTGCTGGGCTATCAGTGTTAATTATGAACAGAAAAGTATTGCTTGAGTCCTGGCACTCAGTTGCTTGAGCTCATTTTATTATGAATTAAGCGCTGCCATGCAGCCACATCCATGCAGCTTGTCCCCTTTGCTCCAAAGGGTCTGAGAGCTGTGCCAGTCCTGATGAGATCTGTGCAAATAACTTGATTTTTTGTTTCACTGGTAATTTTCCCAAACATGGAAGAAAGTCAGTTTGGGTTGAATGAAATGTTCTGTTTGGACTTGAAGGCAGTTTTTTAGCTTTTCTTTTTTTATACAAATGGTGGAAATTCTGAAGCAAAATGTCATTTCAAATGAAAAAAATCAGAATATTTTATTTAGAAAATGTCAAAACAGCATTTTGACTTCGGTGGAATGTTGTCTGGTTTTGGTCCAAGGTACCCTATGAAACAGACACAGTTGTGAAAAGGTTCCTGGGTCACTGAATCAGAATCTTTCACCCTCACTCCAAAAAAAAAAAATGTTTTGTCCAGAAAAGTTGTCCAGGTCTATTCCTGATGCCGGTGCAGCTTGTTTCAACCAGCACTAGCTCAGCTGTACTGCCTGGTGACCAGGAGAGGAGCAGAGACAAGACGCTGGTTGTACATCTGCATGGAAGTGTATGGAATAGAACCCTGGTGGGTGCTGTTCTCCCCAGTGCACAGGTTTCGGTGATGAAGCTAACCTGGGTAAAGGGAGTGAGAGGGAAGGTTATGCCCCCTCGTTCTCCAGCACAGGCACTGCTGGGTTTGTGACTGAGCCAAGGCCAGCCTCAGTTGCCTGGTTTTTTTAACCGTGATGGACAAAAAAGACCAAGGCCCTTGATCCATCCTTTTGCCTGGTGAGTTTCTGACATGACATCAGGCTAGTATGGTACTGTCTATTAGGGAATCATGCCCATAAACAGCCGTGCTGGCTATGCCTGAAGCAAATGAAGGACACACTTCCTATACAGCTAGAAACTGCTGGGCTGAGTGAAATGTATGACAAAGTTCCTCCCCTACAGCAGATTTCAGAGCTTAACGAGAAGGTTTCTTGGGCTTTGTAGATCTCAATTCAGTGAGAGTTGGTGTCCCAGCGGCTGAAAGTACTTTTGCCTGCATCCATTCACCTCCATGTCTCCTCATTCCTACTAGACTTTAATTCAAGGACAATGGCTGGGATAAGAATTCTCCTGGCCGGGACTCATTTTCTTAATCTGACTTTCTGGGAAGTAACGTGCAAGTGAATAAAGCAGTAGTCCAGCCTGGACACTAACAACTGGTCTTTGGCTATTAATCTTTCCCCCTCAAGGATCTGCTGCCTGATTTTTTCATTGTTGCGATGTTTTGCTTCGTTCCAAACCACTTCATCTGTGCAGCTGCCGTTGGTTCCTGGCAGTGGTCCCAAGGTCTATTTACTCCCTGGCATATTTCAGGGCACTGTAATGTGAGGGTGGTATGGCAGCACTGAAGAAGAGCTCTGTGCAGTTCAAAAGCTTGTCTCTTTCACGAACAGAAGTTGTTCAGATAAAAGATACTACTTCTGTAATATCGCTAAACTGACAATCATGTAGGACGAGTCAGGACTCAGTTCTGGCCTAGAGCACCTTGAAATTGCCCATGATGAGAGGCACTTTAAACAATGCTTAGATTAAAAACTTTTGCCCACGATTGGTAATTCTGAACCTCCTGCTGGCAGCTGCCATCTTGCAGAAAAAAATTAGTGCTGGGGATAGTGGCAATAAGTAGCAATCTTGCTTTGACTGTCAGAAAAGAGAAGTGAAATTCTCCCTCTGCTGAACAAAAGCAAAATCCCTGGACTTCAATGGGGCCTTCTGGGTTCACCTGAATGCAGTAGTGCAACTTCTAAAAGAACAGCTCTTCTTCTTTTTTTTTTTTAAAGAATACAATGACTATCACATATATAGTTGTCCCCTCTAACAAAAGCATTTAAGCCCTCTTAGCATTTATAGCAGGATAGTAGCATCACCCAAGTTAATTCTGAAACAAAAATACTGTTAAGGTAATCGCAAATGAAGAATAAGAGTTTGTTCTTTCCAAAATTCTTGGTTTCATTGGGGAGGCAGCTTGGCCTAGTAGCAAGTACATTAGTGCTGAGCTCTGGTTTCTATTCCTAACTCTGTAACTTTCCTACTTCATTTCCCTGGTCTGTGCCTCAATTCACCCATCTGTAAAATGGGAGTAATGATACTGCCCTGATAAATTCTTGACTACAACCTCTTATTGCAAGACACTCCACAGACTAATTGTGTCTCATATGACAAAGTATTCTTCTTCACAACATTTTCACCCCGGGGCAAATTTGGCACTTTAGAAAATTTGACCCAACCCTCTAAAGGTGAGGGAGCAGTGAGCTGAACACTTGTACCATCTAAACTGTGATTGAATGAGGTGATCCGAAAAGAATTATAGCAGCTGACTTTCATTCCAGCAGCACTTTGGGAATGTTGAAAAGGATTGGAAGGCAGCCAATCTTAATGTTACAGTCACTGGCAAGGTAAAAAGTGGCTTGAAAGGCCATACCACTCTCCTTTCACAAAAGTGTCTGCTTTGCTTTAAAGTTGAAGTTTCAGTGTGGTAGCCGTGTTAGTCTGTTCCAGCAAAAACCATCGAGGTGTCCTGTAGCACCTTGAAGACTAACACTTTCATTTGGCTGTAAGCTTTCTGGGGATGGAGCCCATTTTGTCAGACGCAAGAAGTGGAAACTTCAGGCCTGATGTTGGATCCCTCCCAAGTGGAAGTTTTTGCTTCATGCACCTGACAAAGTGGGCTCCAGCCCGCAAAAGCATCTGCTCAAATAAATGTGTTGGTCTTCAAGGTGTCATGGGACTCTTCATGTTTTTTTTAAAGTTGAAGCAAAACATCGACAGAGCACATAGGAAGTGAACATGAAATGCAAAGACTCCTAGTACAGTTCGACTTTAAAAGCTTCTGAAGCCATTGGCTCTTTTCACAATGACTAACATTGCGGCAGGTTGCCGTGATGGAGAAATTGACTAGTTTTTGCGGAATAATTGCCTTTGGGGCTCCAACTCATAGCAGTCAGTTGTTAAATTATGGCTAATTATGGCTAATGTTCAGCATTATTTCTTTGTGAAGAACAGGAGGCTATAATGAAGCACGGGTTTTAGTCAATGGTAATAAATGAAAATAATTTCCATTCCTTCTTAACAAAAAAGTAGAAATGGAGCTCATCGCTACAGCTCTTGTTCTCACTAGCCTTCCTGTAAAAGGGAAATCAAGGTTGCATGTGTACATTATGACGGAAAAGTCTAATTCCAGTACTGCATACTGTTAATGACGGGCAACCCCTCACAGGGGTCACAGGTAAGCCAGAACTGGTATTAATTAGAGAGGTCTGACCGGGGAATGAAATTTAATTAGCTGATCAGGATAGCAGACTAGGGAACTAAAGAGCCAATTAGCCCATGTCTGATAAGAAGTAAATACCAGGAGGAGGTCTTGTTGAATCTAGGGGCAGAGATTACTCCCAGAAGGGAGACCCTATCTCCTCATAGGCCTGAGGTCAAGGGCCGAAAGTGCAGGAGACACTGTAAATAGCTTTGTGGCTGAGGTGTTTGTGGAGGGAGGAAATGAAGCATGAGGTGTGTGTACCCAGCCAGCGGAGTTGGAGCAGATTTCTGTGGTGAAACGAGGCTGCTACACCCCCATTTGTGCTGCTTCTCAGGAGGGTACAGGAAATGCCGTCAGGAGCAGATCAGCCCTTTTGTCAGCCAGGGACCTGTATGCCAGAGCCTGAGCATGTTCCCCCTTTGTCGAGCTCTGCTCTCAGGTACCTAGGCACTTCTCTGTGTAGGCAAATCCCCTCCTCTAGCTTGGTGGATTATTTTACCTCAGGGACTTGCAGCAGCCCTCAGGTTAGACACCAGCTTGCTGTTTTGATGAGCTACTCTCATCATCGGCCGGCATGGAGAAAAGTGGGGAGACCAAATCCTGTAGTCTCTGCTGGCCCT
This sequence comes from Carettochelys insculpta, assembly GCF_033958435.1. Taxonomy (NCBI): domain Eukaryota; kingdom Metazoa; phylum Chordata; order Testudines; family Carettochelyidae; genus Carettochelys; species Carettochelys insculpta. Next base: position 43,407,721 of record NC_134147.1, on the reverse strand, counting down.
GAAGTGATTCAGGCATTACAAACCCCTTCACCAAGTCAGTCCTTCTCCTGTGCTGTATAGAGAAGAGGAGAGAATGAGGGGAGCCCAGACCTGCCCTCTACTAGAGGCTCCAGCCCAGAGACCTGTGATAGCAGCTGACAGCAATGACTCAAGTATCAGCTGCTTGACAGCTATGTGTCCCTGGGCCATTTCCCCACAGCAGACCCCAGGACCCTCCTTCCCACAGGCTCTTCCCTCTGGTACCTGCTTGCGCCTCTCATTTCTCCATAGCAACTAACCTCCTTCATTCCTCATCCAGCACTGAGCCATCAGAAGAGAAGCAGTCTCAGTGGGTTCTTCATTGGTTCCAGCTGTTCTGATCAGCCTGGCTCCCCTGAGTCTGCAGGCCTCCTGTTTGGACCCAGCTGTTTTCATTGCCCTGATTGATAGCAGGTTCCTTTTGGTTCTGGATCAGCCCTTGCTAGTTTATTCTGGGAACAGGAGCCTATTTAATCTAGGGCTAATACATGTCCCTTTATCACTCTTCTGTAGCCCTCTGGCCTGACCCTGTCACAGCAGGAACAGGAATGTTTATATCCTCTATGGCGATTACAGAACACCCCTAGTCATGTCATCCCACTCCCTGCTGGATAAAACAACCTTGAGAGGTCATTGCAACTTTTCAAACCCCTATCCCTGTGGGAAGGAAGTTGAAGGAGCCAAGAGGTGATGGCCAAAGCTCACTGGAAACAAGGTCAGGGTTTTGGTGTGTCAGGACAATGGGATGTGCCTGGAATTTTATGTTTCTCATAAAATGAAAAGGGAGAATTCTGCCAGCAGAGACAGGTATATTGTATAGTGACTGAGAGTGGGAGGGAGAACAGACATGGGGACTGAGACAGCTATAATCGCATTTAGACAGCAGTGGGTAGGGATGGAGAAAAAGACAGGTATCTACTGTATATTTCAGAGAGTTTGTCAGTTTGTCTTTCTGTTCCCCAGCTGGGGACATGCAGTCCACGTGGCAGCTGCAGCAACCATGGACAGGTGCTTCTCACCTGGCCCCAAGCTGCTGCAGTGAGAGAGGGGTGGGGTTGTCCTCTCTTCCCAGGGCAGCCTGAAGCACCCCAGAGAAATGATTTAAATGAAGAAAAACAAAAATTATTTGAGGTAAGGACCCGCGTAACACGGGGTCACTCATCTAGAACATTACTTTCATAAGCAAGAAGTCTACTCTTTATTTTGTGTCATATGGGCTTGTGCTACAAGGCTTCAGGGCAGGAATTCTTGGGACAGCTGAGGGTTTTCCTTTGGGTTAGAGGAGACAGCAAACTAAGATTCAGTCTCTGATGGTCCAGGTGAAAGTTAAAGATTCTGGACACTTGTTGGAAACAAAGTAACTAATGTCCTGGCCAACATTCCCTCTTTCATTGACCGAATGATCTAAATCTAATGATTGAGACCGCACATGTGAGCTATTGCTAACTACATAGTGGCTAGTTGCAGGGAGGTCTGTTAAAAACAGACTAGAACCCTAAGGCTACGTCTACACGTGAAGCCTACTTCGAAGTAGCTTATTTCGATGTAGCGACATCGAAATAGCCTATTTCGATGAATAATGTCTACACGTCCTCCAGGGCTGGCAACGTCGATGTTCAGCTTCGACGTTGGGCAGCACCACATCGAAATAGGCGCAGCAAGGGAATGTCTACACGCCAAAGTAGCACACATCGAAATAAGGGTGCCAGGCACAGCTGCAGACAAGGTCACAGGGCGGACTCAACAGCAAGCCACTCCCTTAAAGGGCCCCTCCCAGACACAGTTGCACTAAACAACACAAGATCCACAGAGCCGACAACTGGTTGCAGACCCTGTGCATGCAGCATGGATTCCCAGCTGCGGCAGCAGCAGCCAGAAGCCCTGGGCTAAGGGCTGCTGCACACGATGACCATAGAGCCCCGCAGGGGCTGGAGAGAGAGCGTCTCTCAACCCCTCAGCTGATGGCCGCCATAGCGGATCCCGCTATTTCGAAGTTGCAGGACGCGCAACGACTACACGGTCCCTACTTTGACGTTGAACGTTGAAGTAGGGCGCTATTCCCATCCCCTCATGGGGTTAGTGGCTTCGACGTCTCGCCGCTTAACGTCGATGTTGACTTCGAAATAGCACCCAACACGTGTAGCCGTGACGGGCGCTATTTCGAAGTTAGTGCCGCTACTTCGAAGTAGCGTGCACGTGTAGACACGGCTTAAATGTGTAGTTGTCATTATTTTGTTTCTTACACATACTCAGTGTTATTGCCCAGTCAGTGGGTCATATTTCACATAAATTTCTCTGTCTCAGGTAAATCCCATCACCATTTGTAAAGTGGGCACATACCAAGCACCGACTCAGCTTTCTGTCCTGCGTCTCATTACAAGTAGCTCTTGGCATGTTGATAAGTTACCTTCCAGATAAGCAGAACATGCTGTACTGATGTTTTGACTTGTGCAATAATCACAGGCCACTGTTTCAATGGGAAACAATATAAATGGGAAAGGACACTATCTAGCATGATTGTATTATTGCTTGTTTATTGCTTGAGGGTCACCACAGTACTCAATAGCATCTGAGAGCAGATCTGAACGTTATTGTCTGGCAGACATCAAGCCCTTTACTATATGCAAAATAAATGTTGCCATCTAACATACGGGAGAAAAAGTTGCATTGCAAAGAATTCTGAATTGTCCAACAATGGTCAAGTGTCTTTATTGGGTTGATTGTCAAATCAGGTGGACCAATCGCCAGAAATGACCATGCATTTGATCTCAATAGGAAGGGCTAAAGAAGAGCTGGCCTGTCATGCTCATGATACAAGACTTGAGAAGAAAAGAACGCACCTAAGTCAGACAACTAGTTTTGAGAAGGCAACATGATGTTTGCCTTTTGCTGGGGTGATGAAAGAGTGGGCTTAGGGAAGACTAGGAAAATCGTAATCCATAACACAGACCCATCCTGTTTCAGGCTTAGGTTAGTAAACCCCATCTTTAAAAGAATCCTTCTTCCTAAAGGCAAAAAAAGTAGGAAGAAGGGTTCTTTCAAAGATGGGGATTACTTTCAAAAAAGCTGCATCTACACTGCATTTCTTCTTTCAAAAGAACCTCTTTCAAAAGAATATGCAAATGAGGTGCCAGATATGTAAATCCGCACTTTATTTGCATGTTTGATTTCCCTCATTTGCATGCCTCTTTCAAAGAGGAATGCTAGTGTAGATGTAGCCAAACTGTTTGGAGGGTGTTCACAAGCCTGTCCTCTCCTACAGACAGCCGCCCAACCTCAAGAAAATACTCTCCAACAGCCACATACCATACCACAGAAACACTAACCCAGGAACCTATCCCTGCAACAAGCTCCATTGCCAGCTCTGTCCACATGTCTATACTAGTGACACCATCCCTGGACCTAACCACATCAGCCATACCATCAGGGGCTTGAATACCTGTACATGCCCCTCTGCCATGTACAATGGATAACCAGACAGTCCCTGCGTCAAAGGATGAATGGACATAAATCTGATATCAGGAACTGACTATACATAAACCTGTAGGAGAACACTTTAATTTCTCTGGACATTCAATAATGGATTTAAAAGTCGTCCTTCTACAAAAGGATTTTACCACAAGATTACAGAGGGCGACATCTGAACTGGAATTCAGTTACAAATTTAACACATTTAACCTTGGCCTGAACAGAGATCTCAACTAGCTTATGCATTACAAGGGCAATTTCCCCACCTTTGATATTCACAGCAATGGGACACATCCTACTTAACTTAATTTGCTTCATCTCCTGGTCCTGCTAGTGACAGACAACTCCCCTTTTTTCCTCCTTCCTTCCTCTCCTCTCCACCACTATATAAACCCTGGATTCTATTTTTTTCCTACTCCAATTATCGAAGGAAGTGGGTATTTTCCACGAAACCTCATGACCTAGAACATTTGTTCATCTTTAAGGTGCTACAGGACTGCTCGTTATATCTGGAGAGGGGTAATCAATTTCCCTTGTTTATTCCTTTCAGTGAATACTTGTGCATTGTTTCTATAGCTAGTATTGGTTTCCTAAAATTTTACAGAATAAGAGTAATAGGTGGTCACAGAACTAGTGTACTTAGAGACTCATTTGCAAGGATGTAATTCTGCAGCTGTGCAACCAGCACAAAGCATTGCTCATGGACTCTTCTCTCTCCACCTTTCTCTGTAGCTCCTAGATTGATTCCCTAATACAGGAGAGAACACAGAACATCTGAGATGAGAGCTGAGATCTTCTCTCTGTGTCCTTTAAAGCTCTATGGTGGTTGGTGTTAGCTTTTATCAGGAAACTAGTGTACTAAGGAGGAGAAAAAAGGCACGTCATCTAACATCTGTGTTCACCCCTCCTGAGAAATTGGAAACAATGAAATTAGGTTTATATTTTATTCTCCTGCTCGTGGTCAGATCTAAGGGGTGAAATGGCTGGTATCCCTAGTGCAGTAATTTGCACATTGCTAATATGCTGGTAATGACACAGCTACCAAAGTTCTCCACCTACTGCAAGGCATCTGAGCAATCAGTATTCAGTGATCTTTGAAGCTGATTGGAATGGTTCATCTCTTCCCTAGCAGGAGTATTTAATGTTCACCGAAAAAAATGGAGAGTAACTGCTTGAATTACCAGTGGAAGCAACTTCTTCCCTGCTAGTCTGTCCTGTCTTCTCCACTCCTAAAGGAACTATATATATAGCTTCTAATAAGGCTTGTATGTTCGTGTTGGGCATTTCAACCAGGCCAGGGAGAGTAGGAAAGACTCTGCTGCCTCACACTTGGGAAAATCTCATTCTAGCACAGATTCACCTCTGACAGTACAAATCCTTTACCCGCATAGATTGAAGGGAAAACTTGCTTCCAGGCATCGTCTCGTTAGTTTAATTTTCCCATCACACATATATGCAGAGAGCTAAGTGGCTGAGGTTCATTTTCAAAATTTAAATTCACATCAAGAGGACAATAAACAATAGGCTCTACACACTCCTCACTCATCCAGACCTCCGTAGGTACATCTGCACTGGAGCTGGGAGGTGAGGTTCCTGGCTTCTGTAAACAAACTTCCCTGACTCTGCTTGAGCTATCACCTTAAAACAGTAGCGTGCCTAGGGCAGCATGGATATCGACCTGAACTAGCCACCAGTGTACGTACCCGGGCAGGATGGCACCAAGGTGCCGAGCACAATTGGCCACATGGGTTATCAACATCTCAAATGGTGGCCTGTCTATGTGAGGTGAGAATCACACCTCCCAGCTCAGAGGCAGACATACATAGACTTTAGCTCAGTTCTTTTATAGCATCCAAGCCATTTTTTAGTTGGCAGGGCCCCTTTAAATAGTTTGTAAGTGCTCTAACCCTGCTCCCTGTATTCTGTGCTTTAGCAGCCCACAGACACCAGCCAAAGCCGCAGTGCATATGGGGCTGTGTAAAGAGAATGAGGCTGCTTTACTGTGCTGCAACTGTCTGGCTCCAGAGCAGAGTTCCCTGCAAGCTGAGCGCTTGGGCAGCTGTCCAGGAGATTCAAATGCCGCCTAGCTGATCAGCGGAGTAACACAGCCATCTACTGCCAGCAGTGTGTGGGTCTATTGGTGGTGCACATCCACACGTGCCTTGGTTCATGTGATAAAATTTATTCTACCCCAGATAGGAAAAAATAGAGGGAAAGCTACAGTGCCATAGAGCACCAGTGTAAATGGGCTCCCAGCACTATTAGCTACTCCCCTCATGGAGGTGGTTTACCTAGATTGCTGGGAGAGTTCTCTTCAAGCGCTCATGTCATGGCCACACATTCACTTTACAGCTGCCACAGGAGCACTTTAATTTGGGATGTGTAGACAAAGCCAGAGATACAGTCACTTTCCTTTTATCTGCTGCTGTATAAAACACTCAGGAAGCCTCAGGCTCATCATTCTGAGTCGCTTTGCTTTAAGTCTCTGGAAGTAGTCAGCTGAGTGCTGTGAGGCATCTCCTTAAAAAACCAGCTTTGGGTCATATTCCACCCCAAGGTAGGAATGCAGTCTGGATGCAGAGGGACCGTGGCTGTTCATGACCTCTGAGTGTTGGTGTGTGCAGTCAGGGCAGTGAACTGGGCCTAATTTACCCCTTCCAGGCCCATGTGGGGAATATAGTCACTCCCCAAGAGACATAAATTTCGAGTTCTGGGTCCAAGCCTGATGTGTCCAGCAGCAGATCCTTCTAAAGAAAAACCACCCCTGAAAGGAACAGGCTCTTTGCAGCCTGGTCAGCCAGGGAACTCTGCAGGGTAGTAATTCATTCAGCCCTCTCATGTGCCACTGAGGTCAGTAGGAAGCCATTTACCACCACACCTGTATCCAGCTCATGTTTACTTATCCTGGCTCTCCCTCTTTCCTCTATCCACATTCCACTCATTCAGCAGGCTCCAAGCCAGAATGCTGGTGACCTCACAGCAACAGCTGCGGTGGGAGAAGGAAGAGGAGCATTCAGCCTGTCCCACCGGGAGTGCAGCCAAGGGCATAGATGGGTTTGGCTCTCATCTGTTAAGTGTTTAGTTGCGTTAGCAGAGAAGGAACTTTATGATAGGACTTGTATGGCCTATTCCTACTTCTCTCCCTTAGCCCTTCTGCATCTCAGCTTACCCAAAGTATTTATTTGTTTCTTTGGTGGCAGACAGATGAAACACGGCAGCCTTTTTATGCCCATCTTAGAGGGGAACTATGAAGTTACGTCTGGGGAGGGGTAATCAATTTCCTTTTGTTAATCCTTCCGGTGAATACCTGTGCATTGTTTCTATAGCTAGTATTGGTTTCCTTACATTTCACAGAGTACAAGTGGTCACAGAACTAGCTATTTAAGGTGTCTGAAGTGCTTTGAGCTTCTTGGGCGAAAGTTGCAAAGTATTGATTTACTTGTTCTAAATCACCCATATGTCCCCCACAAAACAACACAATCTGGTTTGGTAACAATCCTTTCAAATCTTCCCTGTTCTCCCCTACCCAGTAAAATACTGCCCCTGCATTTTAGAGCTTCTTTATGTTTCCCTACCTTAGCTAACTTGTCCTGCCCCAGCTAATTCCCATTCCTAGATGCCCACCAGGTTCACTCCAGTTTGCCATGGCTGGCCTTGTGCTACCCTGGTTCTGGTCTCATGGTTCCCCACATTAGCTTGGTTCTGGCTCACCATTGTTGTGGCTGGCCTGAGCTGCTGCAGCTCCCGGCTCTGGACTGCTCCTCTGGGCTGGGTCTCTCCCACCTTTCCTCTCTGCCTTGGCAGCCCAGCTCCTCTGGAGGACAGGCCCTGGGTTGTCAACACTTTCACTGGCCTGCCCACCCTGTCAATTACTGGCTTGGAGCCAGTGCTAGCCTCTCCCCATTGGCCTAGAGTTACTGGCTCCTCTTTGGCTCTTCTCCTGCCTCTAGGTTTCAGTGGAAGACCAACTGAAAAACACTACACTTCAGTAAAGGACCAATAGGCCTGAACCTGGCCTTTGCATTTCAGTGCTTTGGAACAAGGGAATGCGCAGCCATGCTGCAGGATCCCGCCCATGCTAATCCTTCGGGGCAGCCAATAAAAACTGTCACAGCTCAGGCTGGCGTGAACTCTCACCAGATGGCAATCGGCCTGGGGGTATTTTGGCTGCATGTTACTCGGCGAGTGCTGGTTCACCAATTCTCTCCCACTGCTCATACAGCTGCTGTAGCTCCCCCATCATTCTCTCCTTCACATCATGCAGATCGTCATTTCCTACAGGCGTTTCTCTCAGATAGGTAATCTCACCTAGATAACCATTAGATAGATTTTCTAGGGCCACGGCACAGCGGGCAGCAGGCAAAAGCAGGTGAAACAATTTCTTAGAGCCCTGGTCAGCCCTGTTTGTTTTTTATTACAAGAACTTGCCTGTTTTAGTATTGGGAAGGGCATAAATATTCCTGCTTAGATCCCCTGATTGGCTAGCACTGGCTCTGTCAGTGAAGCCAGCCAGGGCCTGGGTAGCATGGCGATAAGGCAACCAAGCTTCTTTGCTTCACAATTTGTAGCCATTCGCACTTTTTGAATCCCGTTAATGGGATTGCGGTTGGTTCAGGGAAGGAGAAAAACGGTCAGTGTCTGAGTCACTGTGGGTTATAAATGGTCTCGCTGAGGCAGAATGGCTAAAGCGTGACTCAACTTGGAGCTAAAAATGTAACTGCGCATGAGGCAAGTGGACAATGTTAAATGGATTTCTTCTCTCCCTTGTGCACCTCACCCGCTGGCACGTAATTAAATTGGCATCATCAGCCTGACATTAAAGTGTGCAGCCTGTGAGAATGCGCCGGGTTTTCCCAGATTGTTAAGCAAAGATAGAGAGAAGGAGGGGGGATGTTTTTGTTTTGTTAACCACCTTGTGCACCTCCGGTACTGGCTGTCATTCACTATAAATATATCTCCTTATACTCCCCCGTCTGTGGGAGAGTTCTGCCAAGTGCCCTTCAGGAGGAGTGTGTTTCTCTGTGCATGGCGTGTGTCTGACTGCCAGCCAGAAGGTCTAACTGCGCAATGGAGGCTCTCAGTGTGAGGCTGTGAAGGAGCCTCACTAGCCTGCTAGTCGCATAGGGGCTGGTTTGTGAAGCAAATGAAGTGATGCACAAAAATCCTGGTGTAAGGGCCACATCCTGACTCTTTAACAATGCCTGCGGATAAAGGCCTTGCACAGGCACCGTCCGCCTGGCAACCAGTCTATACACAAGTGTCTGTGGTAAAAATGTCAAGTTCTATGGTAATTTAAAAAAAACATGTAGTGATGGAACAACATAACACACACACACACACGGTACCTGTCCATCATTAAGGACAGTAATTTTGTCAAGTGACTGTTCTGCAGCATGGTAGGGCTGAATCTGGGCACCCAGAGACTGCAGGAGAGAACCCCACCCTGTCAGGAATTACCTTGGGACCCTGGGCAACCTCGAACTCTAACTAATATGGGTTATGATGAAACTTTCCCTGGAGACAGGGTTCAAACTTCCCCCAAGTTCTGCACTGATCAGGTTTGGACTTGCCAATTTTGACCTTCACAGCTGGCTCCAAACAGGCTGTTTTGTTCACACGCACATGTGCTCACCCGCCAGGGTTGGGTGGGGAAGATGGGGGAAAATCTGAACTGAAGTTCAGGGGGCTTGTTGTTTGCTCCTGATTACGCACGCAGATTAAACTACGCTTGTGAGAAAGTGCTCTGAGAGTGAAAAATGGCCCAGCTGTAATTTTCTCTGCAAATGCTAAAATTGTAGCCTCTTGGTCCTGTTTTGATCAGTGGAACAGTGGGAGAATCTGAATCTGTCAGGCCTCCCTCAAGGGCTAGAGAGAGAACTTGAACTGAGAGAAGGGAAGAGACCGGAGGGATCACCTTTGGAATGGCATTACTGTGTTGCTAAGCTGGGGGCTCAGTCCTGTTGAAGGGCAAAATTCCTATAGCCTGAATTAGGAACAGGCTCTGGCCTGTGGAGATTAAGGTCCTGAAAGCACTTGGGCACTTGGGAAGGGATGGTGTCCCTAGCTGCTGCTGGCCAGAGGCTGGGAATGCCTAAAAGAGAATCACTTGAAGATCACCTGTTCTGTTCGTTCCCTCTGGGGCACTTGGCATTGGCCACTGTCAGAAGACGGATCCTGGGATAGACAGATCTGTAGTCTGAGCCAGTAGAGCCTTTCCTATGTTCTTAAGAGTAATTCCCTTAAACTCAACAGGACTATGCCCATTCATCAAGCTACTCACATGGCTAAGGTCTTGTCTGCATGAAGGCTGTATGTCATCCTGAGTGACCCTAGTTAGACGACAGAACCCTCATCAACTTAAAGCCATGTGTGCCATGCTAGGTCAATGGGAGATGATTTCCCATCGACATAACTTCTGCCTCTCATTGGCTACGTCTACACGTGAACGCTACATCAAAATAGGCTATTTCGATGAATAACGTCTACACGTCCTCCAGGGCTGGCAACGTCGATGTTCAATATCGACGTTGCGCAGCACCACATCGAAATAGGCGCTGCGAGGGAACGTCTACACGCCAAAGTAGCACACATTGAAATAAGGGTGCCAGGCACAGCTGCAGACAGGGTCACAGGGCGGACTCAACAGCAAGCCACTCCCTTAAAGGGCCCCTCCCAGACACAGTTGCACTAAACAACACAAGATCCACAGAGCCAACAACTGGTTGCAGACCCTGTGCATGCAGCATGGATCCCCAGCTGCAGCAGCAGCAGCCAGAAGCCCTGGGCTAAGGGCTGCTGCACACGGTGACCATAGAGCCCCGCAGGGGCTGGAGAGAGACCGTCTCTCAACCCCTCAGCTGATGGCCACCATGGAGGACCCCGCAATTTCGATGTTGCGGGACGCGCAACGACTACACGGTCCCTACTTCGACGTTGAACGTCGAAGTAGGGCGCTATTCCTATCCCCTCATGGGGTTAGCGGCTTCGACGTCTTGCCGCCTAACGTCGATGTTAACATCGAAATAGCACCTGACGCGTGTAGCTGTGACGGGCGCTATTTCGAAGTTAGTGCTGCTACTTCGAAGTAGCGTGCACGTGTAGACACGGCTATTGAGAGGCATACAGAGTACGGAAACTGACGGGAAAGGGCTCTCCCTTTGACTTAACGTGTGTTCACTAGATTATATCAGTGTTTCTGCATTGATGGCAGAGGCACCAATTTAGCACATTAGCAAGGACAATGTGACACTTGCACCAATGTAAAGCTGGAATAACGCTACTGAATTTAAGTTACGCTGACATAAAACTAATGTGAGTGAGTGGAGACTCAGGCCCTTAAAGCCAACCTGGGACAAAGCCATCTACTGGCGTATGTTGGTCAGATAGCTGAGGAATGGACAAATCACTTGGCACTGACCTTTTCAACTTTGAATATCAAATGTTCTTCTTAAGACCACAGTAACTGCAACTGAGGGTCACCAGGAATGATTCATTAATGCATCAATAAGCTTACTGAACAATGTGTTTCTTTCTCATTTCCTCCTGATGCTTATCTATGTCCCCAGAGCGTTCCCAACAGAGAGAGGGAAATTACATCTAATCCCCCAAAGAGATAATCTCTTAAAAACACTCTGCAGGACATCTTTTGTGAACTGTTTATTGGGTGCTTTTGCTTTTGCATCTTCTCTCTGAAAGTGGCAGATGCCAAAGCAAACAGACCGGACTATGGGGCGGGATTCTGAGCTAGGTGCAGCCAGCTGCACCAACTTCCTGAGTGGCAAGTCCCGTCAGATACAGGTGCCGACTTTGTGGATAATCTGGGGCTGGAGCACCCCTGGGAAAAAATAGTGGGTCAGAAGAATAACAGGTCTGATCATGGCAGTAATTACACTTAAAATTACACCAGGTATAATTAAGGTGGTGAGTTTGTCTCTGAGGTCATGGAACAGAAGGGTTCCCTGACTTTCTGCGATCTCTATCACTTCTGCAGAGGTTGGTGCATCTGGCCTGGGGGCTGCACTTAAGTAACTTCCTTTTCCTCCCTCCCTCCCTTCTCCTCCTCGTCCTCTTCTTCCTGCTGCTTACATATACCCTGGACTCTGCCATTTCCAAACATCTGATGAAGTGTGTCTTAATCATGAAAGCTCGTGACCTCATAAATCTGTTGGTCCCTAAAATGCCACAGGACTGCTTGTTATCTGTAACGTGTAACTTTAGGTATTATCTCTCAGTTGACAAACACAGTATTTCAGAGAGAGCTGCTAAAGTACCCAGCTTTCTCCCGAACCTTATCAGCTAGGTTTACTTTCCCCTAAGAAAATTAAGTATAAAGGAACTCTACCTCAATGCGTTTTTTAATGGGATTAGAGGTTTAATACTGCGATGTCAAAGCTTGCAATATTTTCCATTAAAAGACATTTTTCCTGTACTTAAGTCACCACACTTGGCAAGTCTTTTCAAAGAGGAGCAGAGGAGAGTGAAAGAAACCTGCTTAATTTTCACAGAGAGGTAGACATGTTCATCCGTATCTTCACAAAACTAAAAAGCAATCTTATAGCACTTTAAAGACTAACAAAATGATTTATTAGCTGATGAGCTTTCATGGGACAGACCCACTTCCTCAGAATTTCCAGATCTGAAGAGGTGGGTCTGTCCCACAAAAGCTCATCACCTAATAAATCATTTTTGCTAGTCTTTAAAATGCTACAAGATTGCTTTTTTATTCTGCTTAATTTTGATAGAGCTTGTCACACAAATAGGATTGGCAAAATTCGATTTTTTTAATATTTTTGACCAATAATATCAGTATATTTTAAGTATTTTTCCATTTTTTATCAATCTCAGTTTTCAGTTTGTACAGTTGCTGAAAATTATACAGTGGAGTCAGACAAAGGGAAAGGGGTGGATTAGTCAATTGCTGCTTAATGACTGTAGCTTTATAGTCAACTTCATGGAGCAAAATATACACAGTAAATATCCTTAAAATCAAATTCTGGTAAGTTCTTAAACAGCATTTTGTTTACTTTGACTAGCTATAAATTTGGATGATTATTGACGGAAAGATGTTAGTTTGTGTGCGGACACTAAAACTAATGTCTAGACAGAGTGGTATTTATCGATAAAAAATTAACTTTCCATTCATAATAACAAAGCAAGTAAAATTCACTCTTTGAAGGTAACTTTGCAGAAATACCTTTCCCTACAACTTTGGAGGAAGTCCAGACTTAAGGGAGTTAAAGTAGAAATCTCCCTGTTTTGCCGGATAAGGGGTGACCTGTATTCATGAGTGTGACTTTTCATTGGGATTGTCTGCAGATCTACGGACTGGATCTAGATCCCATCGAAGTCAGTGGAAGGATTCCCAGGGAGTTCGATAGACTTTAGATGTAGGCAGTGTGTGTGCCAATAGGGGTGGCATGATACAGCTTTTAGTGTGCAATAGTTTGCCAGTTCCCTTCAATCAGGGGAATTTCAGAGGTATGTAGGAACACAGTCATCTCTTCAGAGGAGGGAAGAGGACTCAGAATTGCTATGGAAAGGCCCTTTATAACAGCAGCAGGGCCAAATAATTTCTTTATGAGAAAAACGTTCAGGCATGTGATAGGTTTATGGCCTTTGAGTTTTTCCAGAACTCTACACTCTTTAGAGACCTGCATGCCTCTGCGTACTGCTTGACCCTAACCTTTACATGAATAGCTAGAGGCCAAATCCTGCAGCCTTCATTCAAACAAGGGGAGCTCTGCACTGCCCTGGCGCTTTGCCAATGAAACCTTCACATGAAAGGTCAGAAAAGCTGCTCAAAGGAGCAATAACAGAAGTTACATCTAAGATACTCAGATGGAGAGATACCACCAGATACCAAAGACTCTGAACTCCCACCCAGCCTGTGTAGTTTCTTGGTGGGAGCTGGAACCAATTAAACAGGAACAGGGAGAAATACCAAGACACATGCTTAGAGCTGCTAATTCCATGCTTTCATGTCACCTTCTGCACTACTTCTAGGAACTGTGCAAGTATCTGGTCTGAACCTAGCTAAAGGCTTAACAGGGTGTAGAATAATTGCCACAGGAGACTTCAGTGCTCTGGTGTGTCTATGTTTTTCTTCTTTGGGATACAAGTCCTTTCTCATGAGTATATCCAACTTCCATTAACTGTAATGGTTATTGCAGGAATAAATCAAAGGGAGAAATATATTCCTAATGAAGCATATTAAAAATGAAAAAAACCCAGGTAAACGATTTAAATCTGGCTCGTAAGGAGTAACGCTTTTTCTGTGTTGGCTCACTCCTACAATCCTACGATCTTTGCTACGGCAATTTCAGTGGGATGTTTGCCCAAGACAGGAGTACAGCACTGAACCCGAGGTCAACTTTAATGTATTTTAAAACCAATGTAATCAAAAGCTCTTTGAAGCTGCAGGGGCCTGAGAAATTGTCTAAAAACATCTGCTGCTATTTTTGCTCCGATGTTTTTCACTGCTGTGAAATAAAACCAACCAAATTCTCATTCAAGAGGAATGACCTTGTGATGAAAGCACTCTCCAGCCATCTAGGAGACCTGCGATGCATGCCCAGCTCCGCCATGGACTTCCCTTGGTGCCTGGGGCAGGTCAGTAAAATTTCAAGGGTCTCTTCTGATTGGGGTGGTTTGTTGTTGGGTGCTAAGCTGCAGACACTTGGGCCAGATTTTCAGAAGAGCTTAGGCCTTATAGCTTCCACTGACATAAGCTGCGGCCAGTGTTCTCTCGAACTTTTTCTGTCCCTGAGCTGAATCTATTTTGTTATGTGCACGAAGACGTGTGAATATGCACCATCAACAGAAACACTTGCTGCCAGCTGCGGGCAGCTGTGGGCACTCTGCTAATCAGCTGGGTGGCACCCGAATCTTGAATGGGCAGCCACCCCGGCACTCAGGATACAGGGAACATTGGGTGTGGCATGGTGTATTTATTGCTTCTGAAATCCAAGCCCAGTGCGTGCTGAGTTGGGCTCCCAAAAAAGGGGCACCCAACTTACTAAATACTTAGAAAAAAGTCGAAGTCTCTGACCCTAACCTTTCCATGAAGAGCAAGAGGCCTATTCTGAGTGCCTCTTTTATAAAATGGGGATGATAATAGTTCCCTGTCTTGCAGGGGTATTGTGAGAAGCAATCCAGAAATACCTCCGAGCCCTTCCACTGTTATGGTGATGGGGCCTGTGTCATTACTAGACATCTGTTGCCTGATCTATGGATTCTGTATTTACTATATTGATTACTTATGAATCCCCAGTTATCGCTTTGAGGGGTGACCGGTTTTTGTCCCAAGATCAGGCCCGGAATTATTCAAATTATCATACAGTTGGGAATTCAAAAGTGCGCAGTTGCAACATTCACATTCCTTTAACACTTGTCTAAAGATTCCAAACCACAATGACTGGTCAATCATATCCCATGAGGATACCCTTGGAGTGGAACGAGAGATCCTTACCCAGTTACAATTTCTATGGGACCTAATGGTGACAGACAGGTAGTCAGTTGCCCATGAGGCATGACAAGTTAGTCTGATGGTCAAGAACATGAGCCTTCCTTTGTGTGATCATGTGTGTGAGAGAGAGCGAGGAAGAGAGAGAGAGAGAGACAGTTTGTGTCTAAGTCTACTTATGCTGAGTTTTGTTTGGCCACAGTGGTGTTTCCAGAAATCGTGACTAACTTTATGTCACTAACTTTCAACTTCTACTCTGAATGAGCTCAGCTGAATTCTACTCACTGGTCAGAAAGCCAAGTTCTAACCTACACAATATGCTCTTAAAATGACAGAGAGAGAGAGAAAGAGAGAGAGAGAGAGAGAGGGGGGCATTCCTCTGTAAATAGTTAGCCCTTTCCTTGGTTTAAACCAGGGGTGCATAAAATTGGGGGTTGGCCTCCTTGTAGGGGGCATCAAATTTCTGAAGGGGGGTGCAATATGATCAGCTGCTGGGTCTCAGGCTCATCCATCTCATTAAGAACATTGAAATATATGACTGTTTTTATGTATGTGTGTTCACATTTAGATACCGGCTAATAAAGCTTTTACATTCTACCTATTTATTTTCTTACACATGATGAAAGGAATTTTTTTTTCAGATGGACATAACCAAAATTGCTGTCAGTTTGGATAACATTAGAGAGGTTTGGGGTGGGGGTTGGGGACTTGCTAATTGCCAGGATGAAAAGTGAGGCCCAATGTAAAAACGGTGCTCGCTCTTGGCTTAAACAATTACATAAATAAGTCCGAAGAAAAAGAAGAGGGGAAGGGGGAGTTTGTTCCTTCCCTCAATGCCAAATAACCAGCTTCACTGAGCTAGGCTGAACATAACACAAAGCCGTGTGTACAAGAAAGGCCAGCTAGCCTGCTGGGCTACACAAGTGGTTGAAAGTGTCTAGTATTTTACAGGCTAACTCTTAGCTTCTGCAGACAGAAAGATGGACCCAAGTCACACCTTTGGGCTGTAGAGCTGAGCATCACTCAGAACTCAATGTCTGAATACACTGTTTGGTTTAGATCCAAGTGGAGTTTAAACTAAGGCTCTATTAATGGACAAACGAGAATCGTGTTGATGCAATGAATGTCTGTTGTGGGGAAGAAAATTGAATTGTACCTGATTTCTTAATTATAAGCATACTTCATATATGATTCCTGGTTCCTCATAAAGAAGTGGACAGGCTGGACAACAAGGGTTGCCATAGTGACCAGCTGAAACTTATGTCATTGAAAGAATGACGGTGTGTATATAGCTGACATTTAAAAGCCTTTTACAGGGATAAGCCTCCTCTTCAGCACAAAAGCAGAACTTCAAAGTAATATTACAAATTGCAAGCATTACTTAACGTTCCCTTCACAGCAGGGCTGTGCAATTTTTTATCATCTGCGGCACGATGAAGAGATTATTTCAGGTTCGTTTTTTTTTTGAAAAGCTAATAAAGTAGGTGCCCCGCTGTTCCACCCAAGAGGTAGTTGTTTAATACCAGCATCACACTGTCTTCAAATAAAAATAAAGGTACTAAAGCGGCAGGCCTAATGGTATGGGCATGTCTCTATAGAAATGCGTGCAGATGCTGCCAATAATGTCTAGTAGCACATCTGTTTATATCCCTTATTGTTTTTTGACTCAAGTTGTCAACTTAAAATGTTTGGAGAGGAATGACAATGCTTAGACAATAATAATCACATCAGGTGAAATTCATGCCCGTACAGAGAGACAGCACGCATATTCAAGGCCGTGGGTGGTGAGGAGGCTTTGGGGAGGCTGACCTTCTGTGCAGGGCGCAACAAGGACTGGAGGAGAGGAGGGACACGTGGAAGGGGCAGAGCAGGGACAAGAGGAGGCAGGGCCACTACAGCCTAGGTGTTTGGTGGCAGGCCCATGGTGGCAGCAGCAGGAGAGGCTTAGCCTCTCCTGACCTTTTATATTCACCACCCATGATCTGGGCAGTGCTTAAGCCCTACAGGCCCAAATTGTCAGGAAAGCAGAGTCAGGAAGGCTTCAGTGGCTTGCAGGTCTTGTGCTACTTCTCTGCCCTGGCGCGAATTTTGTTGCCAAGGGCTAAGACCTTCTGCACCACGTAGAGCCAATTCAGGCAAAACTAAGACTGCTTCAAGATGAGTGGCCCTCATGCAAAAGACATGATTTACCATGTGGTCTTTTCCCTCCCCTTGCCCCACACTCCTAAGCCAGGCAAAGGCAGTGAGGGAGTGAAGTATATATAATCCCCTGGAGAATTGGGATGAGAAAATAAGTAACATCTTCAAAACCTAGTGTGCACATTGGTGGCGGACATCAGGGAATATTTCATGGAGGTTTGGGAAATGCATTTCACCCAGTCAGGGCTGCCATTGGAGGGTGAAGTAGAAACAATTTGTTTTCTCATTTGTCCCTAACTACCACCTCGGTACGATGTTGCCTTGAAGTTGCTCATGCTTCTCATTCCCGGCACTGAAGCAAGAGCCATAAATAACTAGCCTCAGCAAGGACCCCATTAAACAAGTGGCTGTAAGTTTGGTATCACTGCCTCAACCAGCCACAGCCTCACTGCCTCCAGCCACAGCATCACTCACCACTTGGAAAGGAATTGGCTGGAGTTGTTGTGCCTGTGGTTGGAAAACCCGCTAAGCCTTTATTTAACCAGATGAAACACAGAAACAGCATTAGCTGATCCTTCTACCACTTACTCCCAGATAAAGCCTATTCTTATGAATATCTGGCCTGTTGTGCTTAGCTGTGATACCCTGAATACAGGGCAGCCCACAGACTTTGCTGGGTCTAGGGCAAGTTTTGCAGGACAGGGCCTCAGGGAGAAGAGGCAGGGCTAGGGCTGAGCCTCACCCAGGCAGCACTTCAGCACTGCTCGGCATGCCCAGACCAGGGCTCCAACAGCAATTTTAAAGAGCCTGAGGCTCCAGCTGCTACTGTTTATGCTGTGGCAGTGGTCAGGGGCCCTTTTAAATCACTGGGCCCCAGGGCAGCTGTTCTCTTTATCCTCACCCTCCCAGTCAGCTGGCCTGCCTGAATACCTTTCCTAGACCCAAAGAAGAGCTCAGTATATCTCAAAAGCTTGTCTCTCTCACCAGCACAAGTTGGCTCAACAAATGACACCAGCATGGCCACGTTTCCAAGACGCAGCTTCCTGCTTGAGATGGGAAGTGCTGAAATTGTTCAATTTTTCTGAATCAAATTTTGTCAGCGCTTTTCATTTCCTAAGAATTTCCAATACTTTGACTCTCTGTCCAGGGCAAAAATCAATGTTGAACTATCAGACTTTCCTACGAGACAGAAATTTTTAAACAGTCCTTCCTAGTAACCACCCATATGGACCTTTGAAAGAGCCGTCTGATTTAGGGTATGTTGCTGCCAGCTATCACCACAGCAGCTGAGTGTAAACAAGCAGAAAGATGGTGTTTTTATGTTATAGGAGATGTCTGGAGAGGGCACTGACCCCATAGAATAAAAACCCCATTTCTCTCTTATTGAACAGAGCAGAGTTCTGTCCAGTGACTTCAACATAAGCTCTGGTGCTCAGGTAGCAAAAGTCCCCTTACTTGACCTATGTGGTGTGTGGCTAGGTGGTCTGTATGTTTCTATAGATTCAGAGCACATGGGCCTGGAAGAATACTTGGTGTGGGAGCATACAGAGGGAACAATGTTAATCAAAACTGCTTGATGGAGTATGCTGGGGAACACAGGCAGAGCCGAACACATCACTAGGCGCACACAGAATAAAGTTGTACTTTGTGCTTTCGGAGTATGCTACCATGTGGATACACCTATGGGTGCCAATAGAATCATAGGGACAATGGAGCGGTACCCGGGGTCCTGGGCAACGTCCCACTGCCGGTGCCCCACAGCTGCACAGCTGTTCTTCCCTTGCTGCGTGGATCAGCGCTAGCCTGTGTCCATCTGCCAGAGCTGGACATTATACTGTCAGCTCTAGTGCAGCTGTACCCAGACACCCAGAGGCTTGGATGCCTGCAGAGAAGCTCCACCCAGGCTGCCTGTTTGGAGCTGTAGCTGGTGTGGAATTTGAAGGGCCATCAGTTGGTTCCGGAGGAGAAAGGGAGCAGGATCAGAGCGGGGGTCAGGGAGTTAGACTGTGGTGCTGACGGTAAGCCTGGCGGGGTTCCTATGATAGGCTGTATCTGGGAGCAAGAAGTAGAAGTACTGTTTAACACTGCGGCTATGGCATCTGGTTAAAGATGGTTTATGGGGAGTTCCAAACCTGGATGTTGGAGACACAGTAAAGAACTGGGACCGGGGCTGATGGAACTGAGAGGGAGGGTGGCGAGTCCTGCCCCCCTACAACATGTTAAGGGGCTGCCCCTTTGGCTGTGTAAACTCACACACATTCAGCCAGGGAGGAGAAAGCAATCAGAGTGGGGAGCAGGTAGGAATTGATGGGAAGCCCTTCCCAGCCTGGGGCCAGCTCCCCTCATGTGTCCCAGTAGCTCCCCTTGTGCACCCAATCACAATAAGCTTCTGATCTCTGCCTCCCCAGAGGTGGATTTTGGAGAGCTCTGCAAGGTCCTTGAAACAGAGTTAGGGAGAAGCAGCTAGGGTGGCTTGCTAATCACTGGCCAGTGATTTGCGAGTGAGCGGGGTAAAAAGACGGTGCCAGCGACCCAGAGTTGCTGTATTCAACATGGCCTGTGTCCAGGACAATGCAGCTTGCAATGGAGCAAGATGGCTCTCCATATGTCGGTACTCACTTGCATTTTCTCAAGATGTGCAGCTTTGCTGGGTAGCCCTCATACACCAGCCTGCCATCTGCACTTGGCTGAGAAATGCTGTTAACTCCCAAATGCTTCTCTCAACTGAGAGCTAAGGCCAGTGGATCCACTGCTGGAGCCCCATCTAGTGTAGACAACCCTAACTATTGCATGACTATGGAGGACTCGTTATTTATTCATAGTGAAAAAGTCCAAAAGATAAGGACACATTTTTATACCAATCATCTGCCAAAGTCCCCACCAATCCTCCTTTGACTCCACACTGAGGCATGGCTCTATCTCAAAGCTGCTTTTCCTCCGCAAAATCTCCTCCAGCTTCAGCCTTTGATCTATGCAATAGCAGCCTGATT
Organism: Carettochelys insculpta; assembly: GCF_033958435.1. NCBI lineage: Eukaryota > Metazoa > Chordata > Testudines > Carettochelyidae > Carettochelys > Carettochelys insculpta. The sequence continues at coordinate 43,387,645 of NC_134147.1, read as the reverse complement.
TTGGTCTCCGTTTCTTCTCAAACTCAGAGCTGGACGTGCAGGATGTAGCACTATCTTTACTTCTCCTTCTTTCCACAGATCTGTTTTCTTGTTGCTCCTAATCCCACATTGTTAGACGGAATTTATATCCTGACAAACACATGGGACCATAAAACTGAGCATAGAGAGCTCCATAAAACCTACAGGTGCCGCTCCCTATTGAAATTACTACATAAAAGAGGGCTTACACTAAGATTTCCTTCCTCTGCTTATGGCCTCTTGAGAGGGTCTGTTTTTTGGATGGATGGTACTGGACTCAACAGCTAGTATTTCTAAACAGCACAATGCACTGCAGACTGTGTTAAACCTAGCTGAGAAAACAAAATAAGAGGAGCCATATCACAAACTCTTCCACTCAGCTTGACGCTGAAAAGCTATTTATTCCCCATCCACTCTATTTGTGTCCTTCCAACACTTTCGCGGTTAGCACTGGGGAGGGCCACTGAAAAAAATCAGAATTGAACATACTTTTAACACTAGGGAAGGGGACTGATTTGGCATTCCAAATGCCACTTCCGGAGCATGGTGGAAAGTCAGGAGAGCTGTAGAAGGTGGAAGGACAGGAGGCTATAAGAAAGATTCATTCATTCAGCACGCGTACAGCCTTGGTAGAGAAGTTCATATTATAACAGTTAAATCTAGCTGAAAGAAATGATGCAGCCATCGCAGGCTCATTTAGAATGCAACATGAGCTTCCCCAAGTGGCAAAAGAGAGAAGTGTTTGGAGGATTTTTCTCTGCCTAGGGGAAATAAATTTCCAGAAGCAGAAAGGCCACAGCATTTAGGGTTGAAATTCTCTCTCTGGCTCTTGAAGTTAATTCGCATCCCAAACTGTATAAATATTCTCTTTGTGATCTCCTGCAGAATGAGAAAACAAGACTCTCCCACTGAAATCATAACAGAACCACCTTGGGCCTTTCATTAATCATCATTAGGTTAAAATCATGTATCATAGAACATGTCATTTTTATGTAATATGTGACCATGTGAGTCGTTGGTTTTTCGGTAGCTGTGGATCAGAATCCCATTGTGCTATGCCTAACACGATTGAGAGGCAGCCTGTAATAGGTCTCTGCCCCACAGTCACATGCAGAGAAGCAACTCACCGGGCAGTGCCCTGTGACAGGGCTACAGTCCCTGCACCAAGCAAGAAGGGGTTAAGGAGCCCCTGGGGGCTCGCACAGTCCTGCCCGCCACATCTGTGTGGGAGCCAGTCTTGGAAGAGGAGCCTGGACAGGGAGAAGCTCCAGTTAGGTGCCCATCCCAGGCAGGTGGATAAACCTCTCCTCACTAGCTGCTAGGAAGGAGACACCTGTAGGAATACGCTAGTGTGCTGAACCCCTTGAACCTGTGGAGTAATAGGAGCTGATTGAAAGAGCAGCAAACTGAGGCTCTATGGTGGCTCCAAGTTACACATCCAGCTGGGGGACTCCTGTCTTGCAGAAAAGAGACTGAGAGACTGTCTGACCTGTGACTCCAGCTCCAGGAGATGCTGACAGGCAGGGAAGTGTACAGGAAGCCCAGGGAAGTGGTGGTGAATAGCCTAAGACAGACTGTCTGTGCTGGACTCCAGGGGAGAAGACAAGCCTGGGTTCCCCTGCTTCACCCCCACCCCTGGCCCAAAAGGGGAAGGACAGACTTCCTGATGGAAAGAAGTTAAGAACGACAAGCCCCATATGAAGGGTGAAGGACAGGCATAGCAGCTACTAGTCTTTGTGGTTTTCCTGTCTTTTGGACTGAAAGGGCAGAGACGCAAGAGTGGCCTGGCTGGAGGACCTAGTCACAAGACCAAGGGGGCCCCTGACAGTCGGCAGAACTATAGGTGAGAAGGGCCTTGCAACAACGCACTTGGCTGAGTCACTTTGTCAGAGCTCCACTGTGGCTAGGCACAGCTCTGCTAGGCCTTCTCTTTGGTTTCTTCCTTCTGCTGGCTGATCACCTTGGTCTTTCCTGACCCAGCCCTCTGGATAGGTCATTTAAATATTCAGTCTTCTAATGAGACATCCTAGTCCAGCTGTAATGGGTAAGACCCAAATCAGGCCTCCTCAAAGTCCTGTTTGGCTGAGAACAAAGCTTTTCTGAATGACCACAGAACTCAGTGGCGAGAGACAACCGTGTTACTGTAAGGCTCAAATTTTGCTGCAAAGTACAGAATAATGGGGCAGTTGAATGACAGTCCCATTCACTTTCTCCAAGGGACAGGTCACATACAGAAAGCAGCAGAATCCAGACTCCTGGCACTGAAACAAGGCTTTGCAGCCAACAGCCTTGGATGAGGAGTACATAGTGTATCCAGGGGCTTGCTGGGGTAGCCAAAGACACACACATCTCATAGAGCTGGAAGGGACCTCAGGAGATCATCAAGTCCAGTCCCCTGCCCTCTTGGCAGAACCAAGTACCATCCTCCTTTTATTTAAAAAAAGAAAAATCCACTTACCCCCAATCCCTAAACAGTCCCCTGACAGATTGAGCACACAACCCTGCATTTAGCAGGCTAATGCTCAAAACACTGAACAATTCTGAGTCAACTTCTCAGTCCTCAGCAGGCTGTGCCCTGCATGTAAATAAGAGATGCCTGCTAGAAATGGAGGCAAGAGAAGATGAAGTGACCTGCTGCAGAGTGGGTTAGTGATGGAAAAGCTCTGAAACAAATAAAAGCAGGGAAAAGGGCAGCTTCTCCATGAGTTTTGCTCCTTGTGGCCTTTGTGGACATTGGACACCCTCCCGCACCAACTCTTGCTACTGGGGGACAGTAGCACTTCCTGTGTTTTTAAAAAACCCTCTTTTTCACTTTATGAAACCAACTTCCTGTTCAGAACATCTTGGCGGATTAAGATACTTGAGGACGTTGATCTTGAAAACCATTTTGCGCCTCCGGAAAATGTTTACTCTCACAAAAAAAAATTGTTTTTAATAAACCATTTCACAGCTGGGCATCCTGCAGAAGCAGCATCTGCCCAAAGAGAAGAGAGAGCAGGCAGGGCTGCTTTCTTGTCCTTGGCATTTTGCAACTGACTGTTCATCTCTTCGCAGTCTGTTCAAAGCTAAGTTATTGTGCTATTTCTCCTCTAAATCCTGACATCTGAATTCAAATACAAGGTGGTTCTCGGAACAGGAATTTTTCCAAAACAGGAGCACAGTTCATTATTTTACCTTCAAAATATATGGCTCGCTTAGGACAAAGCCATGCAGGTTTGATTTTTATAGGCTAATAAAGGAGAAAGCAAATAACTAGGAAGAGATGGATGATTAAATCAGGCTGTGGGAGAAACGTGGTATCAAAACACCAAACTATGACTTTAGAATGTGTACTTGACCTTCTAACGCAGACAAAATCTTTAAGGGAAGATATCAAGGCCTTATCCTGCTGCCACTGAAGGTAATGGGAGCTTTGCTATTGGCTTCAATGACCTTGGCATCCACACGTTGTTAACATGCTTAGGGCATGATTTTGCTCCAACAGTCAATGGGAAACTCCTGTGGAGTTCAAGGGGAGCACGGAGAGGCCCAGGGACCCCATAATAACTTCTTTAAACCCTTTCCGAAAAATGCTAAGTAAAAATAAGCTCCAAAACTCCCATCCTTGGGGCAATCCATAGCACAGCTCTTCATGAATCGACAGTGGGTCTGGACATGGGACCAACCAGAAGATGACATGGGATGAGAACAATGGCGCAAGCAGTGGGGGTCTGCTGTGCTCTGCTCTACTGGTAAGCTATTTATAGCAGCTATGGGGAACTGGAAAAACCCAGGAGGATCAGAATGTGGGACCACTGAGAAACCCCACGTTCTGCTCCTTTCACTTCTGCAGTACCCAGGACAGCTGTGTGGTTCAGGGCTCTCCTGGGACCTGCAGCAGCTCTTCTGGTGGGGATATACCTGCCCTAGCCTTACCACGCATGCACACATACCCCAGGACTGCAGTTTAGTTTGAAGTGATTTTGCTAGTGACTTTTACACCTCTGGGGAAGGGACTATATGTCTGTTCTGTGATTGTACGTACCCCGGTATCTCTCATCAATTGCATGTGCCTGGTTGTTTCCCTGGCTAGGAGTAGGCGGTGATACATCCAGTTGCTTTGCTGGAGATAGGGACTTCCTTACTTCCCTGAATCACCCACTTTTGAGGGGAATGGTGGGAATGGGCAGATGAATGTCATTGTTAGACAATATCCATTTAAGCCCTGTCCTGGGTTTCAAAATGGCCAGTTCTTGGCTCAGGAGAATTCAGCCTCAGAGTGCTGTGTATCGCAGAGGTGTAACGTAGGTGCGGTGCAGGGATAAGGTAAGCATGCAGGTAAGATTACCTGTCCCCTAGCTTCTCTGTTTCAGGATGGTAGGGATCTGAAAGCAGCCAGGCTACCCTTTGCTAGGTCCCTCCCCACAGCTGCTCCTTGGAGTTCATGGAGGAGACCAGAGTGAGGAAATAAAGTATTATCTCACACTGGGGTTCTTTGTAGCAATCCCTGGATTCTCCAGGGAATGGTACCATGGAACGTGCCAGCTACCTTGACTGACACCATCTCCCTGGGGTCTTTTCACCCCTGTGCCCAAGCTGAGTTTTGTGCAGCCTGGATCCAATAGCTATTCCAAGGTAGCTTATTCGGAAATAACATATCTACAACATAAGAATAGATATTGAAATAGCACCCAGCTATTTTGAAATAGCATGTCCGGACACACAGGCTGTGGCCACACTAGTAGCCTCCTTTTGGAAGGAGCCTGGTAATGAGGGATTTCAGAAGATGCTAATGAGGCACTCCCATGAATACGCAGTGCTTCATTAGCATTATGGTGGCTGCGCATGATTCGAAAGTGCTGCTTTCGAAATGCTTGTTGCCTGGGTAGCTGGGGGCTTTTTGAAATCAAGGGGCCCTTTTGAAAGGCCCCCAGCGACATGGGAGGCAAGCATTTTGAAAGCAGCACTTTCGAATTGCATGCGGCCGCCATTATGCTAATGAAGCACTGCATATTCATGGCAGCACCTCATTAACATTTTCCAAAATCCCTCAATCCCTTATTACCATGCTCCTTCCGAAAGGAGGGGGCTGGTGTGGCCACAGCCATAGTGCCTGTTTTGAAATAGTGCCATTGGACACCATAATGGCTTATTTCAAAACAACGCTATTCTGTGTCTAAACAATGCCTGTTTCAGAATGGCTCTTTTGAAATAGGTGCCATTCCTGCTGTGATGAGGTTTACAGCATTCGAAATAATGCACCTGCTCTTTTCAATTTATACCGAAATAACTCTGCTGTGTGGCTGGGTTCAGCAATGAGCTGCACGGGTAAGACTGTGGGAGTTGGCCTGCGACACACCTCCTTACGCCCCTCTTTCCAAGCAGTAGGCAGGGAATAGGTTATTCTTTGGCTCCACCCCCACAATGCACTGACTGGCACCGTTGTTTTGGTATGGGAAGGGTAGTAATTTCCTAGAGGCGTAGAGTAGCCGTTAATTACAACTCCCCGGAAGGTCGGAGGGTGCAGGGGTGACTCCTTACGCTGTGTGTCTGGGTGGTGCAGCAGGGGTACACCACCTTTTCCTACTGGTGGTGTTTAAAAGACCCATTCTGGCCTGCAGAATGTTTTAGAAGCCACTCAAGTCTCACGCTGTACAGGAATAGTTTTGAATGAGAGGCCTCATTTTCTCCAATGTGAAATGAAAACAAAGACAGTGAAGCAACCTGCCTTTCAGACCTGACCCAGGGCGGCTTTTTCAAACAGCCTGTGATGCAAAGCAGCCTTAAAACAGGGCTCCATGGCATTGTCTATGGGAGGTAAAGATGGAAAACTGTTGGCTCGGTGGGTCCATGCCCACAATGGCTCTTCTTAAACTGGTATGGCAGCTGCATGCCTAAGACCCGTAGGGGGCTAGCAGACTTTTGTACTTGGACTGCAACACAAAAGCAATGGGATATTGTATCCTGTGTCGAGCCTGAACGCATTCTGCAGGCAGTTTACCATCTCAATAATCCAGTTACAGTAGCAATCAAGCTACAGTGCTGTGCCTTGCTCCCTAGCCAAAGCTGCAGTCTGTTGTTAGAACACTAGATGGTAGTGTCAGTCCAAAGACGTTGCTGTGGCATGTGGGAACATGCACTCAGTCACAGTAAACCTATTTTTAAATTCAGCCCACGAAGCGGGTCTTTGCCCAGGAAAACTTATGCTCCCAAATATCCGTTAGTCTATAAGGAGCCACAGGACTATTTTTAAATGGATACTCCGCTGCTCCCTCTGGTAAGGTGGCCATACGAGTTAGATCTGAGGTAGTTCAGCTTTCATGTAGAAACATTATTTCAAAGAAGTGACTTTTCAATAAGAGCAGAATCAAGTCTTAACTAGGATATCGAGGACAAAACTCCTGTAGATTTCTATGAGAGCAGAACTGAGGTCTTTAAAGTTTCCAAAGAACTGTTTGTTGGGGAAGCTGTTCTTGAGTTAAGCTTACAACTACAATGGGCTGGGTGGGAAGATGTCTCAGGGTCAGACTGGGATTTCTGGTCCAAACCAGAGCACCAGACCATCATGCCAGACTACTCCTCTAGTTGGGGCATTGGGAATGTAGGAACCCAAGTTCAGGTCATGACTTAAGGGAGGAATTGGAACCTGGGTTTCCTACAACCCTCACCACCAAGCAGTAGAGGGTCATTCTTCTTTTTTAGAGTAGTTCCACTTTTGTATAAATAAGTAAGTATTAATTAGGGAGCAGAGAAACAGGATTGTAGCCTGTGGGTTGACACACCCACCTGGGATAGAACATCCCCCAGGTTCAACTTCCTTGTCTGACCCCCAGCCAGAACAGGTATTTGAATTTGGATCTTTCACCCCCCTAACCCCATGAATACCCTAAACATTGAATTATACTGGGAGGGGTTCTAATGTGCCTGTGGGGTGTTTTTTGTTTGTTTTGTGAAAATTTTGAAGGGTCTCTCATTTATTCCAATGCAGAATGAAAACAAATGACAAAGTCTTGATATTTTTCATGCAGTAAAATTCTTGTTTTCTGGCAAGCCCTACTTTTCTACCATTGAGCTCTGGCAAGGATAACCACAGCAAATCTTTCTTCTCCTGAGGCAGCAAAGCTTGGTCCTAAGAGGAAAACAACTTTTTAAGCCAGGTATTACCATTATTGCTGGTGTATTAAAAAAAAATAAAAATCAAGCACACAATTAAACTTTAATAGTAATTCTAAAGGAGTAGAGAATGCCTCATTTGACTGTATCCCCAAAGGATCAATAGGCATGCAATTTCATTGGTGCTGGTTAGAAAACAGTTCCATCCAACTTCTGCTGATGTCAGTGAGGAGACTTGTATTGAGTTCAGTGGGAGCAGGACAAGACCAATCATTATATCTTCTTTTATTACTTATACATTCTAGCACTGGACCAAAATGAAAATGTTAATGACCATAGAAATAACGTTTTTCTTTATCCAGTTGTAAGGTAACCTGTGTTGACTTTTAAAAAAAATCTTATTTGCATTCTGAGAGTCAATGTGAATATAATGCGAAAAGAAATCAGGAATACATTAGCAGTGACTTGGCCATTTCACAGTTTCAACCAATTGCAAAGTAGTATTGATTTCTATATATAAGCTGTGAAAGAAAGAATTACAAAACTTTTCAGAAGACTGAAAAGCCAATATCGACTAACCTAGAATGACATTTAGGAGAGCGATGCTTAGCTGATGAAAATAAATGGCAGTCAAATAGCTTCTCACTTGTAATTTTTATCTAATATTGTAGCAGCTCTGTAACCCTTTGCAAGTATCACCTAATGCATCATTGCTGACTGGAGAAACATGTAGAATTAATAAAGGATGGTGCCTCTACACCCGTAACTCCGGCTTGGAAGAAAGCTACCAACCTGATATAAGATTTTACTCTGCTGAAGTCCGAGGAATGTATAAGTAGTAGTAGTTGTTACATGAAATGAGTCTCCTCCTAGGGTTTCCACAGAGTAACTCATTTGCAATAGTCCTCCATTAGTATCTTCATATTTGTCTTTAGTCTAACATACATATTCAGGCACAGAGTACACTCTAGGTAAATAAAATGAGAAGTGTGAATAGAACAAAATTTATACTTAACACATTAGTACTTTTTCATGCACTTTCTAAAACTGTTAGAGTGAAGTGACTGCCTACACAACCATCCTCTCTGCTACATGATTTAGTAATTTCGTAGATTGCATTGGGCAAGCTTGATTAAGAGAGATGGAAGGAATGTGAATGTTGGCATTATGTAACCTGCCAAGTAGGGGACTGGACTCGATCACTTCCTGAGGTCTCTTCCAGCCCTAGGCGTCTATCCTTCTGTGATCATTATATCATTATATCATTATACACAGGATTTGTGCATAATCTGTCTACAAACCACCTCCCCGATCAGGCTATCCCTGTGATAAATTGCATTTATCATGCACATTTGACTCATTACCATTTGTACTATTGTCTCAAGGAGTCCCCATCACTGATTGGGAACCCATTGTATGAGGAGCACAAAACAGAATGAAAAAAGGTCCCTTTCCTACACACTTACAATCTACGTACAAGAAACTAGACAACATGTAGACACAGACAGCTGGAAAAGCACAAGGGAGCAAGGAGACAATATTGCTCGGTACAATCAGGCAGTTCTCGCCATGCCCCAGTAGGCGTCCTTGCATAGGACTGTTTTTAGGGGAAGAGGTGTGAAGGTAGATGATGCATTATCATTTTGGATGTTTGCAGGCAGCTCCTCCCCAGATGTGGGGCAGGAAGGCAGAAAACACAGAGATGCAAGTGGGCCACAGTGGCTGCCATCAGGGGCAGATTGGAGGTGGGAGTCAACCTCTCAGTAGTACATATGGGAGGATAGGTAGGGTCAGGTCTGTCCCAAGGGGAAGGAAAAGACCTGGGGCAAACTCCCCCCACCAGGACCCCAGGCAATCCCCCTGTGCCATAGGGCCTGCTGTTCCCCAGCTCCACTCCATCCCCTCTCACTGACTGACTGACTGCGCCAGGGGTTATCTGGGGCACGGCGCAGCAGTCACAGCAACAGGGGTCGCCCCCACAACCCCCTCACTCACCACACACACAGTCGCTACGTCTACATGTGAAGCCAACATCGAAATAGGCTATTTCGATGAATAACGTCTACACGTCCTCCAGGGCTGGCAATGTCGATGTTCAATATCGACGTTGTGCGGCACCACATCGAAATAGGCGCTGCGAGGGAACGTCTACACGCCAAAGTAGCACACATCGAAATAAGGGTGCCAGGCACAGCTGCAGGCAGGGTCACAGGGCGGACTCAACAGCAAGCCGCTCCCTTAAAGGGCCCCTCCCAGACACAGTTGCACTAAACAACACAAGATCCACAGAGCCAACAACTGGTTGCAGACCCTGTGCCTGCAGCATGGATCCCCAGCTGCCGCAGCAGCAGCCAGAAGCCCTGGGCTAAGGGCTGCTGCCCACGGTGACCATAGAGCCCCGCAGGGGCTGGAGAGAGAGCATCTCTCAACCCCCCAGCTGATGGCCGCCATGGAGGACCCGGCAATTTCGACGTTGCGGGACGCGGATCGTCTACACGGTCCCTACTTCGACGTTGAACGTCGAAGTAGGGCGCTATTCCGATCCCCTCATGAGGTTAGCGACTTCGAAGTCTCGCCGCCTAACGTCGAAGTTAACTTCGAAATAGCGCCTGACGCGTGTAGCTGCGACGGGCGCTATTTCGAAGTTAGTGCCGCTACTTCGAAGTAGCGTGCACGTGTAGACACAGCTAGTGTGAGCAGCAGCCTGCCTGCTCTCCCAGCCTGTTGAGTCCCACTTCCCCATGGTGGGGCTCAGTAGGCCGGGGGGCATGGCATGGTGGAGTGGAGCAGGCAGCTGCTTGCACTACCTGTGCAGTGAGTGAGGGGGGAGGTAAGGGGCGGTGATCCCCCGCTGCTGCCACCACTGCTGCACCTGGGCCCAGGCTGGCCAGGGACGGGGCACAGGGGTGTATATAATGGAAACCACTTCACGCCACAGGGTGCTGCAGCACCACCATTGCCCTATTTCCAGCAGCTATGTACGAAGTCAGCAGTAACCACACTAAGGGGGCGGATGGGTGTAGCCGATGCTCCGGTAACAGAAATCCCCCCAGCCAACCTAGGACCAGGTATAAAACAAGAATTCTCTTTTGTGGAAAAAACTCCCGCCTTTGACACTGGCTCCCCTGCTGCTGTGACCGAGCCCTTTAAAAAACAAGCCGAAGAAGAGAGCCCACCCAGGTAAAGCACACAGCACAGCCCTCCGGCACGCCTCTCTCTGAGACGCGATGGAAAGCACCGTCACATGGCAAACTGGCGTTTTCCACTGAAACGCAGTTCTGGGCTCGGTCTCCCCCACGTGTATAGTAATGGCCTTGCCTGCCCTGCGCATGTTACTTGTCTTGTGACAGAGCTCAATGCTGACCTCAGTTAAGTCAATGGCCCAGCACCCACTGATTCCAGAGGTGCGGGATCAGGACAGTAGACTGGACAGATGCTATGTCTTTGTACAAAGCGTGGTGCCATGGGACAGTGATTCAAACCTGGGTTTTGCGGGTACCAGTGTAATATAGCATGGACAGGAGAGAGTTACCCACTTGTATCAAGGGCCTAATCTGTGGGATGGGTCAGCCTGGAAAAATATTGTTATTGGCTCGCTTTCTGCACTGTGTTGCAGAACATGCTTAGAACATGAGTTCATTGACATCAGTAGAACTACTGGTGTGTTTGGAGTTAAGTGAACACTTAGGTGTTTTTCCAGATCAGAGCCCTAACATTAAACCTTCACGACATAAGACCACATGACCAGCTGCAACCAAGTAAAGATCCGTCTTCTAAGTGGAAAATACTAATGTTCCCTTGGGATGTGTCTACGCAGCAGGTGCTATTTTGAGATACAAAGGTACCCTGAAATAGCTGCCTGCATCCATGCAACTGTCTCAAAGCAGTTTTTGAGGTAATTGGTGGGCTATTCTGTCATCTCTCTAAACCTCCTGGCATGAGGAGTACAGTTAAACAGCGCCACATGCCGAAATAGCTTATTTCAAAACCTACTCAAAATAAGCTGTGCAATATATGTGGTGCAAATTGTGTAGCTTATTTCAAGGTTAGGGTGCTGTCTAGACATAGCCTTGGTGTCCTACTCTGAAAAAAAATATGAAAGTGTAAGGCAGGGAAGGGGAATCTGTGTGTGACCTGAAAAAGCTTTGTACAACCCCAGAAGCCTCTGTCAACAAATTCAGATCAAGAGGAACTTAGATGAAGTATGGCATTTTTTAAACTTTTCCCCACACCTTCTGAAGTGGAAATTAAAACAACTCCCATTATAAAATTTAATTGGAATGTATTATCAGCCTAAAAAATCACTAAACTCCTTGTAGACTCGACAAAAAGCCCAAATTCATAGTTACAATATTATAAATTGCTCGTGCTATATACATTTCACTGATTCGGGGAAAAAGTCTACCTAGTGAAAAGTCTTTTTGGAAGAATTGAATGGCTACAGTGCAATAACTGATGCTAGAGAGACAAAGGCGGGTGAGGTGTAATATTTTCATTGGACCACCTTCTGTTGATAAGAGAGACACTTCTTCAAGCTTGTACAGGTGACCAGAAAGAGCATGAAAGGTTCTCTCTCACCAACAGAAGCTGGACCAAGAAAACGTATTACCTCACCCACCTTACTCTCTAGTATCCTGGGACCATCTCGGCTACAACAAAACTGCATATAGTAATCGATCTTGTCTTTCAAATGCAGATAAATTTTTGACTCAAATAACCTCTCTTACTTTGAAATGCTATTTTCCAAGTTAAGATTCTAATCAGGTCAATACGTTAAATGTTCCTCTACTGTAAATAATATCAGTGGAAAGGATACAGCATGACTAGAGTCCTCCAGTTTTACTCATTTGCTTTCAAATGATCAAATTATTTTGCAGCCTAGGTAATAAAAGCAGCATTTCTGTGTGTTTTGGTAAACAATGGATGATTTAGAAAGTGTTTATGATTTCTGTCTACAGTGAAACAAATTGTGCACAATTCAATATCAGCTAGTAATTTAAGAAGTGACTGAGGCATGTAATTGAGTTTGTCAGCGTAATTGTATTTTGGAACAGATAGTTCAGTTTTTTTTTCAATTGCCAGAATCCCATATTTAAGTTGCTGATTAATTTTATTAGAGCAGTTAATTAGCCTGAGAGGGAGATAGAAATGATGTTTAGAAAGAAATCATCTTAGGCACAGAAACTCCAGTCGATTATTTTATGTGCAAACAAATTATACCCATATCAAGTTCTAGCTTTGGGGTATGGTTAGAATTTGTTAAGATGACCCCATATCAATGAGGAACATAGACAAAAATTGTGAGTGTTAATGAAATTATTACACGTTTGGAGTGTAAACTTCAAAATTAATTTACGACAGTACAGAACTGAGTTGCCCTTAAAATAAAAGCTCTTATCTTTACTCCATAATAAAAATATACTAATTAGAATATTTGAATTTTTGGCTTGGTCTGTTAGCATTGTTCCCTTCTATGAATAGATCATACAAGTAAGAGTTAGACTTGTAAGAGTAAAAATAGAAGTTGCAAAAGGGCCTAATCAAAAGCCCTTTGAAATCAATGGCAGTTTTCCTGTTGACTCCAAAAGGTCTTAGAATCAGGGGTTTGTGAGTAAGTCCATCCAAACAAGAGCGTTTGTCAAAACTCCCTCTGACTTAGGTGCCATTGGGAGTGGAAGAAATAGGTGGCAGGTTTAAAACAAACAAAACATAGTATTTCTTCAGATAACGTACAACCTGTGGAACTCCTTGTCTGAGGATGTTGTGAAGGCCAAGACTATAAAAGGGTTCACAAAAAGAGCTAGGTAAATTCCTGGAGGATAGGTCCATCAATGGCTATGAGCCAGGATGGAAAGGAATGGTGTCCCTGTCCTCTGTTCATCAGAAAATGGGAGTGGGTGACAGGGGATGGATCACTTGATGATTATCTGTTCTATTCATTTTCTCTGGGGCTCATGGCGTTGTCTACTGTCAGAAGACAAGATACTGGGCTAGATGGACCTTTGGCCTGACCCAATATGGCCTTTCTTATGTTCTTAAACCACATATAACCTGACCTGAAGCCAAACAGTATGGACAGGCTGGAATATGAAGAGCTCTCCATAATTTTAGAACCGTCCATAATATTTTCAACTAGATACACTGAAGAAAATATTAGAAGAGTATTAAAATATGGCCTGGGGAATCAGCTGGGTTGGGTAAGAGCCAGGTCTCTGCTTTTGTACAGAACTGCAAACACTGGATCTCTGTGTAAGTTTGCTGGGAAATGCTGCTACAGTGGTCAGTGCTGAGCGGACCATTTGCAGTGCACTCTCGTGAAAAAGTGCTCTTCCTCTGCACTGGAACAGGACAGCCACAGTCGATTTGCACTGGAACTGCAACCAAGTCTGATCCTCCAAATCCAGAGAACCTTTGAGATCTACACAGAACTCAGGAGAGCCATTGGCACTCAGCAGGGGCAATTAGTGGGAGGGACATGAGGCGGGGAAGTAATTGAACCCAGTTACCTGCTCCAGCCCCCAGGTTGGGTCACCACACTGTACCTCTCCCTGCCCCATGGCATGTCACTTGGTGTGGGTTGGAGGAGGTGGCTGGGGGGCTGCTCACTGTGCCATCTGTCAGGCAACCCGACTTCCTGGGGCACTGCCCAGTGCAGCACAGGATCTGACCCTGCCTCTTTCCTTCCTTCAGCATTTTAGGGAGGGGCATGTGACCACTTATGCCCCGCCACACGTCATCTCTGGCGCCCAGGGCTCTCCTCCCAGAAGCCCTGCAGGGGCACAGCCAGAGTGGTGGCACTGAACCTCCATGGAGGGAGCATAACCTCTTGCTAATCTGTGTGGATCCTGGGGAAATCAGCAATTGGACTGGGCAGATCCATGTTTTAGTCTCACAATGTTTGAGGCATAAGGGACTGTTGACAGAGTGTGGTTTAGCCAGTAGGGGCATGTCCACACGGCCTCTGCAGTGCTGGCACCCCCTTCTGCCGACGCCAAACTCTCGCGGGGCTATGGTATTGAGCTGCTTGCGTATGCAAATAGCACACCATTTGCAATCCCAGGATGCTCATTTTGCATAGCTCTGCTGGCAGCGGTGCTGGGCAGAGTGCTGTGTAGACATGGCCTAAATGGGGTTTACCTATTTCGAAATAGGCCAATCACTATTTCAAGGTAATTTTGAAATAGCAGTTGCATTATGTAGATGCTCTCAAAATTATTTCACAACAACAGCTGTTATTTTGGAGTGTGGACATACCGGCTGCATCTAGATTCAGTCCAGCTGCCTGCAATGTGATGCAAATGAGGGCTGATTTTTTTCAGGGCTAAGGGGCTGGTGATAGAGGGAGGTTTTGCTGGCAAGACCATGTCTACACTTCTTGTATTCTGCTGCAAATATGCAAATGAGCTGCACAAATATGCAAATGAGTGTCCGTTTGCAATTTCCTGAGCCCCCATTCGCATCATGATGCTGGCAGCCAGACTGAATCTAGATGCAGCCACCCTGAATCACACAGACTACTTCTACCCTATAGTTTTATTCCAAAAGAAGGTATTTCAATGGCTATTTTTTGTATCTTCTTTCAAAATAACATGTCCACACAAAAATGCATCTCAAAAGAGCACCTAGCTATTTTGAAATAGGATTCTGGGTCCATAGCTCTATTTTGAAATAGTGCTATTGGAGCCCATTATGGCTAATTTTGAAATAGTGCTAGTCCATGTCTCAACAGCACGTATTTTGAAATAGAAGTTTTAAAATAAGTGCTATTCTTCTCACTTTGAGGGTTACCAATTTCAAAATAATGCACCTGCTATTTCAAAATTATTTCATAATATGTGTGAGTAGTCTAGATTCCTGTGAGTCATTTTGAAATAACTACTGTTAGTTTGAAATAACTGTGTCATGTAGACATAGCCACAGAGAGTAATTGGCTTACCAGGCATGATTCAGGAAGTCTGTGACTGAGCTGTCAGCGGAACCTGCCGTCTGACTCTTAGCTCTGGGCCAGAGCTGAAAATGTCTTCAATACAACACTTCAGGCAGTTATCAGCCTTCAGAATAGTCTGATCATCTCAGGATATGTAACTGATAGAGCAATTGGTGCCCTGATGCTGCAAACGCATCCCCCATTCTAGTCAGTGAGTCCCACAAAAATCACAGGGCCATTCATAAAGTGAGTAACCTACGCACATATAAAAGCGTTTGTAGGCACCAGCCTGGGCCGAAAAAAAGATTTTTCTCTTTTTCTCTCTCGTGTGCCAAATGAAATAACAGATTGAGCCAGGTACAAAAATTAGTGGTTTAAGGTTAATTTCTAGAGATTTACTACAGCTCCTTCATGTCTGCTTGCCTGGCCATTAGATTAGTCATTGCACTAGGCCAGCCCAATGGCTAAAATGAGCATTCCATGCCATTCCTAATCCACTCATTTTAGGTTATCCAGGCAGCCAATAAGGGCTGGATTCCAAAATAAATGAGGATAATAAAATCTGTGCAATTCAGGTTTTTTCTCTAATTATGCAAAAACTACATCTTCATTAATCATTTTTTCTTAATGAATTCTGGAACAGGTGTTTTCACTGTTAAGTACTCGAAGGAGTTATTAAATCTCTGGCTGTCTGGTTTCCCCATCTGTGTCCATGATATTTACTGCAATTAGTGTTTCAGCTACATTTCTCATAAAATGCCACATTTCTTTGGAATTGGGCAAGCAATTGTAAACAGCATGGGGAAGCTTATGGTCTCTGACATAATATTCAGATTCTGAACCAGCCTCTCCCCAGCCATTAACAGAAGGTTAAGGCTGCAAAATGAAGCAACCACATTTAGGAAATCCCAGAAATAGGGTGCCCTGTGCAAACCTAACCCAGTCACCTTGTATATGTCATGCTACCATCTTTAAATATGTGACCACATGCTATTTTATCCACAAGGCCCCTGGCTCATTCAGTGCTGCTGATGGACAGTGAATAAGGCAGGGTTGTATTGTGAATAAGAATCTGGCCCAGAGCATCTTTGCCTAATTCTCTGCAGAAAGAACAGAAGCATCTTAGCAATGGATGTGGTCGGAAGCCTGCCTCAGTACATAGACACCTTTCCATGTAACTTGTAAGGAGGTAGGTAATAGTGCTGCACCCTGTTGTCTGGAAGGAGATGGGTGTCCCCCATACCTCCTCTGTTCCCAGAGTGTGACTGTAGACTCTCCCTACAGCTGTCTTCTGCACTCAACTTCCCGGCTTTGTATCAACCAGCCACTTGGCTTTTCCTCCAGGTGCCATAATTGGCTTTGCAAGGCCCCCCTTGAGATGGGACCAAGTAAACTTAGGCCTTCCCTTGCAGTTGTTTGTCCAGCCTATTCTTAAAATGGATTCCATGTCTTCCTGTGGAAGCAATTCCAGAGTTTAATTACTCATAGGCCATGTCTACACTAGCCCAAAACTATGAGCAGATAGGAATAAGGGGACTTTGAAGTAGCCAGGGTCCTTTCGAAAAGGATCGCCATCCGGACGAGCCATGTGGCGGCGAACCGCGTCAATTTCAAAGTGCCGCGGCCGCCCGCATGCTAATGAGGCACTGAGTATGTATTTCAGTACTTTATTAGTAAACTTTAGTTTAGTAATACATTAGTATTACCAATGTACTACTAAAGTACTACATTAAATTACTAAAGTACGTTAGTAAACAAACGGCCATTTGGAAGTTTTGGGCTAGTGTAGACGTAGCCAAAGCGTTTGAAAGTCTTTCTAATATCTAACCTAAATCTCCCATGCTGCAGTCTAAGCCCATTTACTTCTTATTCTACCTCTTGTGGCCATGGAGAACAATTCACCACTCTTGTCTTTATTGCAGCCCTTAACGCAATTGAAAACTGTTACTGGATCCCCACTCAATCTTTTCTTGAGATGAAACATGCCCAGTTTTTTAACCTATCCTCATAGGTCAGCTTTTCTAAACGTTGATCATTTTTTCTTGCTTTGCTCTGGACTCTTTCCAATTTGTCCACATCTTTCCTAGAGTGCTGCCCAGAACTGGCCTCAGTGCTCCAGCTGATGCCTCACCTGTGCTGAACAGACGCTCCTGTGTCTTACACACAACACTCCTCTGGCTACAGCCTGTAGATTTGCTAGCCTTTTACACAGCTGTATCAACTTGTTGAGTCATACCCACTACAACTCCTGTGTCCTCCTCAGCAGTACCACAGACTAACTACTATTTCTCCGTTCTGTAGTTGTGCCTTTTTTTTTTAGCTTCCTAAATGAAGTACCTTGCATTTAGCCTGTGCCCTTATATGTTCATACGAATCCTTTGGTCTGTGCAGGATTCTCTTTTTTTTCCTTTGCACCTACTCACTGGATCTGTTCCTCCCCTCTCCTTGCTTGTTAATAACCTCCTCCTAGCCTGCCTTTCCTTCATGGTAGGTGGCGGCAGGATGTTAAGGACAATTTTTTTTCCAGCCGGTGGACCTCAGCAAAAGGAAAACTGCCACCTGTAGCACAGCTCTATTGATCTGGTCAGAGTGTATTAAGGCTGGTGAAGAGCAGATGTGAACTACAGACTCCTTGGCATGTGTCAGGCCCTGGCAGTATCAGCTGCACACGTGTTCCAGTTTATTTATTAAAGCAATTGCTTTCCTCACTCTGTTTATTATCTCTGTCCTGGGCAATTCATGAGCACTTGAGTCAGTCCTGTCTGCCACTAGTATGAATCAACATTTAGCCTAAGTGTTGTAAACACTCAGCGAAATCTAGTGCATCTCACTGCTAGGAAAAACAGATGGAAACTTGCCCGTTGCTATCACTATTCTGGCCTTTAAAATCATGGTGTAAACATAGTGAACCAAAAGCAACTGGTATCTGTTCTGTTAGGCACTGAAAGGAGCAGGTGGGAACCCCTCTCACCAAAACGCAGCACAAATGCCCAAGGAGGGGGAAATTGAGTTTTGTAGCAGCAGAAAATGGCACTTAAGACATTATGACTCTGCTACCTATGAATGGCACAGTGACCAAAGGGGACTATGAAGTCTCAGAGTAAAGAACATAGCATTTTTTCCCCTTCTTGGAAAGCTGACGTCACCAGCCAGGGCTTTTTTTATTTTATTTTTTTCTTTGCGTTAGAGCAGTTTTAGTGTCTCAACTGGTGGTAATGAAAACCTGAAATTTGGCAAGGACATAGGAACAGATTTTTATAAGTATTGAAGTCCCTTCTCTCCATCAGGCCACATTTTTAGAGTATGGTATTATAGGAGGCTATCTCCCATTGGCAGATCTTTACTTTTAGCAATGCAGTTTGTAAACCTTGGTCATTTAGTCTCCAAAAGGCACATCTACAACCTGGGGCACATGGTCCAGATTTGTAAAGGTGACTAACATTCAGTGGAGCCACAAGGAATTACCTATGGTTCCAGATAGGCTTGTACAGCCTAAACTGAAGGACTCACTGCTGTGGCTTCATTTTTCCAGGACCCAAACTAGCCAGATTAAAGGCACCTGAGATACGTCTGCTTGAACCGGAATCACACCCTGCAATTGCAGGCTGCACATGCTCTCAGAACCTGTACAGA
Source organism: Carettochelys insculpta (assembly GCF_033958435.1). Taxonomy (NCBI): domain Eukaryota; kingdom Metazoa; phylum Chordata; order Testudines; family Carettochelyidae; genus Carettochelys; species Carettochelys insculpta. The sequence continues at coordinate 43,368,975 of NC_134147.1, read as the reverse complement.
GCCTTTGAAAGATGCATCTGGTCTCCTGAGTAGCTCCAGTACATGTGCATGACCCCTGCACATGTGGTGAAAGCAGAAATGAAGCTATTGAGATGAAGACGGAAGTCCTGAGTGCCAAGACCAAGACCAGAATTGGGTTCTGGAATGTAGGTACCATGCCTGAAACAGGTAAGGTAGCACAGATCACAAATAAAATGAGATGCTACAAGACAGGTATCCTTGGTATCATTGGCTGTGTCTACACGTGCCCCAAACTTCGAAATGGCCATGCAAATGGCCATTTCGAAGTTTACTAATGAAGCGCTGAAATGCATATTCAGCGCTTCATTAGCATGCGGGCAGCAGCGGCGCTTCGAAATTGACGAGCCTTGCCGCCGCGCGGCGCGTCCAGACGGGGCTCCTTTTCGAAAGGGCCCCGCCTACTTCGAAGTCCCCTTATTCCCATGAGCTCATGGGAATAAGGGGACTTCGAAGAAGGTGGCGTCCTTTTGAAAAGGAGCCCCGTCTGGACGCGCCGCACGGCTGCAAGGCTCGTCAATTTCGAAGCGCCGCTGCCGCCCGCATGCTAATGAAGCGCTGAATATGCATTTCAGCGCTTCATTAGTAAACTTCGAAATGGCTATTTGCATGGCCATTTCGAAGTTTGGGGCACGTGTAGACACAGCCATTGAGAGCAGATGGATTGGATCAGGAAGAATGATGACTAGTACTGGTGAAACAGTCCTTTCCACAGAGTGGTGAACACTTCCCCCCTTCATAGAACACCCAGGACCAATGTTCTATTGTAGACCTGGGGGGGGACCAGTAGCCATCGCTTGCAACAGGCGAGCATCTAGCAGCTTCAGCTGGTGAACAAATAAAGATGGTAACCTCCTTGCTGGTAGGCACCAGTGACTGAGAGGGTACCAAAGTCTGCAATAGTTCACGCATTAGGCTTTTAACTCCATCTTGCTGTTTCGCTTACTGCAAAAGAGACAGACAGCATTGTCTCACAAAGGAGAAAGTACAGGAGAAAACCAATGTCTTTCTTTGCTCAAGTTACTTCAGAGCCTCAGTGGGAGTTCACTGGGGGTCACATCAAGATGATTAATGATATGCCTGGAGCATTAGACAGAGCTTGTTCATTTAAGACAGGACAACGGCTCAGAAGAATAAAAGGTTGTGACCTTTTTAATAGAGTACTGCTGTTCATGTGACAGGAGGTGATAAATAAAAAGAGCCACAGTGCCACAGAGCGTATTTTGAAACCTTCATGCTGAACAATATGAAAACTTGCTGCTGATACCCCCAAGAACCTTTACCTCAATGAACCTCAGCAGTACAACTGGAGAATAAGGTCTCCTTCTAAATGCTAGCATGAGTAGAGTATGGAGGGTTAACAGTTGCTTTGAGAGCATGATTCATTTGCTGCAGTTGCATGACTTTTTTTTTCTGCCAGAACCTTCCCTAGTATCTGACTTGATGGCAAACCTTTACTTGGCAAATGCGGTGCTTTGGTTTGATATTATTTTGTTATTCACCATACCATGAGCTGGCAGTGACAGAGGGTGGATCATTTTTATTTCTGTCTTCTATTAATACAGCAGAGATATTTCTGAAAGCCAAGCACTCTGCTAGGTTTTTGGTCTCACTCGAACAGCTGTCCACAGTACAATTGCTGCTCTATGAGATATGCAATATGTTACTAGACCTCCATCGTCTTTTAGGAATCAAAACCAAAGTGATCTTGAATGAACTCCAAGAAGATTAAATAAAATTAGCCCTGTTTGGACTGAGTCACCATCTTCAGGACTGGTGCGTAAAGGAAGCACTGGAGGAGACAGACAGACATAATGAGCATTATGGTTAGGATGAAAGGACAGTTTTTTGTGCCAAAACCAAGAGGTGACTCCAGCTGAATGCTGTGAGATCTCAAATTGTCTGTCTAGGCAGGATTGCCAGATCCATGCATTCAGAAACCACAGGTGGATCCTCCCCACAAATCATGAGGTTGGCTGAAGAGTCCTGAGATTTCTAAAAATAATAAATGCGAGGCTCTTTGTATTTGCCATCTGAGCCTTGAAATTTGCTCATTTTTTAAGTTTTTTCTCTGTGAATATGTGTCTTGTAAATGAAAGTTTACAAATTGAAGCTTCAACAGCAACGAAGGGTACTGTGGCACCTTATAGACTAACAGAAAAGTTTTGAGCATGAGCTTTCGTGAGCACAGACTCACTTCATCAGATGCATCTGTTAGTCTATAAGGTGTTGCTGTTAGTCTATAAGGTGCCACAGGACTCTTTGTTGCTGTTACAGATCCAGACTAACACGGCTACCCCTCCGAAAATTGAAGCTTGAAATTTTTACAAAATCACCCGTCTCCAGGATCTTTAAGGAAAACACCAAGTGACACAATAGTCATGATAAAATCACGGGAGCTAGCAGCCTTGTTCTTATGTTATCCCTTTTATCTTCCTTGGGTTGTAAATTACTCCATCTCTCCACCTCCTTACCATCTGGCTTGATGGCATCTATCCATCTCTTCCTCAGCTTTCCTGGAGGTCTCTACCTTAATACTATGCTATCTTCATTGGGTCTACTTCATTCATTCACTTCCGTTGTCCACACCAATGAAGTCGTGCTTCCTGGATTTCATTTGTCACATTACACACATTGGCTTTCATGCCAACACTTTCATTTCAAAATCTGTCTCTTCCTGTAACCTCTCTTATGGTATGAAGACATCTCAATTCAAACACCTCTGTACATTTAGGACTCTTCAGCAATTAATCAGTTACAATGTCTAAGGACAATTCTTCTCCCTTTTCCATCTGGCCAAGGGACTGCGATCACCTCTTCTGATTGTTTTTGCCATCACCCCCCACCCCACTGCATTACTGCACGCAGCTCTGCATTGTGCTATCATGGACATCAACTTAGTCACTGATGCTGGTGTCCCAGCTCGCTTGCTAAGTGTCATCACTTCAGGAATATCTCCATGAGCCGTATTGATTGCCAGTTGGCTTCCAGGTCAAGTTTAAAGCATTGATTTGGATTGCTAAAGCCCTAAAGACTTGGGAACTGCCTGTCTGAGAGATGTGCATCTCTCCCTGGACACGCTATTGCAGCTGTGGTCATTTCTGGTACTGGCAAGGCTGCAGACTAAGCAAGATGGAGCTGCAGGGTCTGTGATAATACCTACAATGACCTTTCGGCTCATCTTCCTTAGTCCGAACTAGTTAAACAGCTCCCTTAGAACATGCTGCAAACTGTGTCATTTTACCCAGGGGCAGAGACAAGTTGGCTAGCATGTGTGTGTGAGGGGCTATCCATGGATATCTCCTCACATCTGTTGGGTTTCGTTGGTTTGAGGGTGGATCGAAAGCTGCTGGCTTCTGCATTCCTTTGTGGGGGGAGCTGTATTCCTAACTCAAGGAAAAAACACTTGTGGTGCGAGATGGAGCTTTCTCAACGCTGAATATATTTTACAAATCAAAATGAATAATAACAATGTACTGCTCTTCTGAGATGAAAATTCCTGCCCTAATTTCACACTCACAAGGCAGGCTTTGTCCTATTTCTGGTATCATTTCAAATTAAACTCAAGGAGACACAAATGTAGGATTGGCTGCATCCTGGGTGAGCCCCAGATGATTGTTCATTGTCTTGTTTGCTCTTAGAGGCATGCCTGGACAGCTCCTCTTCACATCATTTCACACCGATAAAGCCTAAGTCATTCTGGTAACAGCTATATTTCCCAAGGGGTTTTCAAGCAAGGCAGGAAATAAGTGCTGACGATTTCTCCTTCAGAAGGAAAAAGGGAAATGTAACATTTCTGCTTGACTCAGACAGGCATCAGCTTGAAGCATTGTGCCCCAGACACATTCAACTGACACCCAAGGTTATACCAGAAAAACAAGCACACCCTCAACTTCTAAAAGTCAACTATAGACCCAACTCACATGCAGCCCACCCCCAATGCTGGAAGCCCTCTGGCTGCTTTTTAGCTAGACACAGGGGTGCAGTTTTACCCTTGCTGGGAAAGAGCCATGCAGGTGAGCTGCTGACTTGTTCACCATATCACAACACTACGGGGTGTGTGTGTGTGTGTATAGACTTTGCAGTTTGTATTTATCACAGCCCAGGCTCTCCTCCGCTAAGCAACGGGCCCAGCAAGGCTTTGCATTGCCTCAGACGGGTGAGAGAGCTTGGGAGAGTTTGCACTTCCCTCCCTGCATGTCACCCAGCCAAGTGGTGACCAGGAGCTATCACCCCATCTACTCCTGCCCCATGCACGGATCCAGGTCCCGCACCAGCGCGGCTGGGATTCGAACCAGCATCTCTAGAGGGCTCAGCCGCCCGACAGCCGGTGCACACTGGAGGAGGGAGAAGGGCAAGGCAGGGCATGGGCAAGGGCTTCACTTCCCCCGTGCGCGCCTGCGCGCGCCCTGCACATGCTCACTCGCAATGCCCGTCCCCCCGTGCGCAGGCTCCCGGGGCCCGAGCAGCCCACGTGATCGCGGGTCGGAGGGCAGCGGCATGGCTGCGCCCATGGGCGGCAGGTGCAGCCGGCTGGAGTCGTTTGTGCGCGCGGGGAGCGCGCCGCGAGGGCGGCCGCATGGAGCGGGCCGAGTTCTGGGTCTCGCTGACGGTGAGGGCGGGGCGGGGCGGGTGGCGTGTGTGGATGAGGTGCTGGTGGGATGTGCAGGCGATGGGGGGCGCGGGGGTGAGCAGAGCGCCTGGTCGGGGAGTAGAGGTGCTGGTGCGGCGGGATGCTGTGGGGCCGGAGGGGATGCTGGGGGGCGGGGGTCAGATAGGATGTGCTGTTGGTCTGGATGGGGTAAAGAGATGGTCTTGGGGTAGGATGAGGTGCAGAGGTGGTGGGGGGTTAGGTGGGGTGGGCAGCATGACTGGATGGGGTGTAGAGGTGCTGGGGGGCAGGATGAGCTATAGGGGCAGTCAGGTGGGGTGGGATGGGATTGAAGGAGGGCAGCGAGTAGGGTGTAGCAGAAGAGTGGCTTATTTCTGGCTCTGAGAGAGGAGCAGAGTCCGCCACTGGGGGGCATGGCTCAGTGGAGCTTCGCAGTTGCGTATGGAGGGAGGGGGTCTGTGGGACTGTCTCTCTGTTCTCCAGGTACACCCTAAGGGTCACCTGCTCTCGATGTTAGGGAATTAAAGTGATTGCAGTGCCATATTAGAACCCTCCCTACACTTTGCACTTATTTATTTCCGGTGGTGCTGTTTTTGTCTGGGTAGGCCAGTGTGCAACTTTCCAGAATGGGAATGGCGGGGAATTGTCTTAGTGTCCTACTCGTTGAAATGTTAAGGAGTTCAAATGTTCTGGGGAAGTTCTTTGGCCTGTGGTGCACAGCTGGGACAAGTGTCTGAGTACAGGGATCTCTTTTGACCTTGTGTTCTGCGATGAGATAACTGGCTCTGTGCATCTGGGGAAAGTGGTGGATGTGCTGTACCTTGACTTTGACAAAACTTTTTATTATAGTCTTCCACTTTATTCTTGCGAGCAAGTAAAAGAGGTATGGTCTGAATAAATGGGCTATAAGGTGGATAGAAAGCTGGCTAAATTGTCTGGCTCATTGATTAGTGACCACGGCTCAATGTCTATTTGGCAGCTGGTATCAAGCAGAGTGCCCCAAGGCCAATCGTAGGACCCATTTTGTTCAACATCTTTACTAATGACTGGATGAGGGGGATGAATTGCACCTTTAGCAAATTTATGAGTGACACTCAGCTGAGGGGGGGAGAAGTAGATACACTAGTGGGTTGGGATAGAGTGTAGAGTGATCTAGACAAATTGGAGGATTGGGCCAAAAAATCTGAGGCTCAACAAGGACAAGTATAGAGGCCTGCTGCAGACTGGGGACCACTCTTAGGTGGCCATCCAGGAGAGATTCGGGTGCTGCCCAGCTGATTAGCAGAGCACACCGAGATTGCGTCAAGTGTTCCTATTGGTGGTGCACAAATGCACATGCCTTGATGCATATAACAACATTAATTTTTCCATCCATGGGCAGAATAAGAGGGAGCGCTGCTGGGGGCAGACTGGTGAAGTGGCAGTTCTGCAGAAAAGGACCCGGGGATTACAATAGAAAAGAGACTGGCTATGAGTCAATCATGTGCCCATATTGTCAAGAAGCTGAACAGCATATTGGGCTGTGTTAGTAGGAGCACTGCAAGCAGATCAGGGGATGTGATTATTCCCCTCTGTTTGGCACTGGTGAGTCCATATCTAGGGTGTTGCAATCAGTTTTAGCCTCCTTCCCCTACAGAAAGTATGTGGACAAATTGGAGATTCCAGCAGAGATCAATGAAAATGATTAAGGGGCTGAGGCACATCACTTAGGAGGGTCTGGGAGAACTTGACTTATTTACATCTGCAGAAGATAAGAATAAGGTGGGATTTGGTAGCAGCCTTCAACTAGCTGGAGGGGAATTCCAAAGAGAATGGGGTCAGGCAGATAAGAGAACAAAAAGCAAGAGTCTCAAATTGCAATGGGGGAGCTCTAGATTGGATATCAGGAAAAAACTATTTCACTCGGACGATGGCGAAGCCCTGAAATGGGTTACTTAGAGGTAGTGGACTCTCCATCCTTAGAGGTTTTTAAAGCCAGGCTTAACAGTTGGGGTTTGTACTGCTTTGTGCAGGGAGTTGCATTAGATGATCTCTGGGAGTCTCTTCCAGTCCTAATCTATGAGTCTGTGACCTTGGAGTCTATACATTATTGCTTCAAAAACAGACCACTGCAAAACTGCTTGAATTCATATGCAGATTTGACACCATCGGAATGGGCCTGGCTGTGTGTTTTGGGAAATGCTTGATTCTGATTGTCCTGATGTTAATAAAACTGCTTGATAAATGCTTTATTTGCCCTCAAAATCTTTTTTTAATAAGTAAGCAAAATAAATCCTGAGTTATCATCTAAACCCATTTTGCCCCTTCAGCACAGGAAAAAAGTGAGAAAGCACATGTGTCTTTCTAGCTGATCATTTGCTTTCTGTCATTTATAATGTGGATCCTTTACGCTACTCTGCCAATGTAAAGGAGCTTTAAAACTCTAACAGGTATTAAAACAAAAAGCAGTCAAGTAGCACTTTAAAGACTAGCAAACTAGTTTATTAGGGAGCTTTCGTGGGACAGACCCACTTCTTCAGACCATAGCCAGACCAGAACAGACTCAATATTTAAGACACAGAGAACCAAAAACAGTAAGCAAGGAGGACAAATCAGAAAAAGATAATCAAGGTGAGCAAATCAGAGAGTGGAGGGGTGGGGGGGAAGAGCAAGAATTAGACTAAGCAGATGAGCCCCTATAGTGACTCAGAAAGTTCACATCACGATTTAAACCATGTGTTAATGTTCCAAATTTGAATATAAATATCAATTCATCCACTTCCCTCTCTACAAAGGAGTGATAATTTCTTTTCAGTAACACACATACCTTGACGTCATTGACAGAATGCCCCATTCCATTAAAATGTTGACTAACTGGTTTGTGGATCTGGAGTGTTTTGATGTCTGTTTTGTGCCCGTTGACCCTTTGTCTAAGGGAGTTAGAAGTCTGTCCAATATACAAAGCATCTGGGCATTGTTGGCACATGATGGCATATATGATGTTAGTAGAGGAGCGTGAGAAAGTGCCCGTGATTCTGAGAGTAACCTGGTTAGGTCCAGTGATGGTATTTCCAGAGAAGATATGTGGACAAAGCCGGCAGCGGGCTTTGTTGCAGGGAAAGGTTCCAGGACTGGTGTTCCTGGGGTATAGACTGTGGCTGTTAGTAAGGATCCTCATGAGGTTGGGAGGTTGTCTGTAGGAGAGAACAGGCATGTCACCCAGGGCCTTCTGGAGTGTAGCATCCTGATTAAGAATAGGTTGTAGGTCTTTAATAATTTGTTGCAGTGGTCTGAGTTGGGGGCTGTAAGTGATGACCAGTGGTGTTCTGTTCTTCGCTTTTTTGGGCTGATCTTGGAGTAGCTGGTTTCTGGGTATGCGTCTGGCCCTGTCAATTTGCTTTTTTACTTCTCTTGGTGGGTAATTCAGGTTTATGAATATTTGGTAAAATACCAAAACTACCAACTCAGCCCTGCAGAGGAGTCTCTCTTATCCCGGGGTCTTTCCTTCTGCCCTACTTCCCCCACGAACTTAATACAATTCTGTGGAGACCTTGAAGCCTTCTTTCGCCGCCTCCGTCTGAAAGAATTTTTCCAGCACACCTATGAACAACAGTATGACTCTCTCGACCCCCCCTACCAACAACAAAAGAAGAAGAACTCTACGTGGACTCCCCGAGGGTCGTAGTGAAAGTCTGGACTTCTACGTACAGTGCTTCCGCAACCATGCTCAGGCTGACATTATACACAAACAATGCCAAATGAGACACAATCTGAACTATGCTGAACGCTATGCTGCCCAGAGTCTCAAAAATAACCAAGACATCATAATCAAGCCAGCTGACAAAGGGGGTGCTGTTGTCATCCTGAATAAGTCAGACTATGAACAGGAGGCAGCCAGACAACTCTCCAACACCACATTTTACAGACCTCTCTCCGCTGATCCCACTTTGGAATTCCAAAGGAAATTACAACAACTACTGAAGGAACTCCCTGCTGCTACTCAGGACCTCATTAACTCAGACACACCATCTGAGCCGCAGCCTGGATTATTCTATTTACTTCCCAAAATCCACAAACCTGAAAACCCTGGATGCCCTATCATTTCAGGTATTGGCACCCTTACCACCGGACTATCCAGTTACGTGGACTTCCTCCTCAAACCCTATGCCACCAACGCTCCCAGCTATATCCAAGATACCACCGACTTCCTGAGGAAATTACAAAACATCGGAAAAGTTCCTGATAACGCCATCCTTGCCACAATGGATGTAGAGGCTCTGTACACTAATATTCCACATAAAGACGGATTACAAGCAATCAGGAACACCATCCCTGATGCCACCACAGCCAGTCTGGTGTCTGACCTCTGTTACTTTGTTCTCACACACAATCATTTCCATTTTGGGGACAATTTATACCTCCAGATTAGTGGAACTGCTATGGGCACCCACATGGCCCCACAATAGACAACCTCCCAACCTCATGAGGATCCTTACTAACAGCCACAGTCTATACCCCAGGAACACCAGTCCTGGAACCTTTCCCTGCAACAAAGCCCGCTGCCAGCTTTGTCCACATATCTTCTCTGGAAATACCATCACTGGTCCTAACCAGGTTACTCACAGAATCACGGGCACTTTCTCACGCTCCTCTACTAACATCATATATGCCAACATATGTGCCAACAATGCCCAGATGCTTTGTATATTGGACAGACTTCTAACTCCCTTAGACAAAGGGTCAACGGGCACAAAACAGACATCAAAACACTCCAGATCCACAAACCAGTTAGTCAACATTTTAATGGAATGGGGCATTCTGTCAATGACGTCAAGGTATGTGTGTTACTGAAAAGAAATTATCACTCCTTTGTAGAGAGGGAAGTGGATGAATTGACATTTATATTCAAATTTGGAACATTAACACATGGTTTAAATCGTGATGTGAACTTTCTGAGTCACTATAGGGGCTTGTCTGCATACTTAACTCAATCTAATTCTTGCTCTTCCCCCCACCCCTCCACTCTCTGATTTGCTCACCTTGATTATCTTTTTTCTGATTTGTCCTCCTTGCTTACTGTTTTTGGTTCTCTGTGTCTTAAATATTGAGTCTGTTCTGGTCTGGCTATGGTCTGAAGAAGTGGGTCTGTCCCACGAAAGCTCACCTAATAAACCATTTTGCTAGTCTTTAAAGTGCTACTTGACTGCTTTTTGTTTTGATAGTGTATAGACTCGCACGGCTTCCTCTCTGTTACTGTCTAACAGGTATTAGTTTCAGTGTGGAATTGACTGAGAATGGGAACAGTTAACTGAAAGGAACATAAACAATGTTACTATGCAGGCAGGTGGCTACATTTCCACCTCAGAAAATGAAATCAATTAATTATCAATGGGACCATTCATATTTTTTTCCCTCACATCAAAGACAGTTTTTTATTTCAAACACTGAAATGGTTTGTAGGAGGTATGCACAGAGCAGATTCTTATTCTTCTCTCAAGCACAAACTGACGGAATTTCATTTCAATCCAATCCCTGTTGTAAGCTATAAAATGAGCCACAGGGCAATTCAAGGGATAGCACTAGCTGATTGTGTTTTCAACACAGGCAAGCAGATTGCTATATTTCTTCTTCAGAGTATGGAGACTGTCTCATGCCTAACAAAGAGCCCTACCCCTCCATGCCTGGTGCTACTATGCAGCAAGTGAGACAGACAGTGTCTCTTGCTTGTTTGCATTCACATATGGCCAGCCTTGCCCCCCAGTGGTTATTAACTCCTCCCTCCCCCCCCACCCTGGGCACACATACCTAGTCCATCTCCACTCCCTCCACAGGGATGTACATCTCTGGCGACTGCTCCAGGCGAGCTGGAATATATGTGCAATCTGGGATGCCAGGGAAGAAGTGGGTGTGCCCCTCAAATTTCCAAAGCATTTTTCTGCTTGGAGTTACAGAAAGCTGCAGACCATAAGAATTCTGCAGGCGTGCACGTGTACAGAATTCCATCTGGAATACCTAGTGAAATGTTGTGACAGAAGGTTGATAGGCATTTGAGAATCAGTGGAGAGAATTAGTCTAAGCATCTACAGATCCTAAATATTTTACCTAGTTAAGAAGCCATTTGATTTTACATTTATTCTTTTAATCACCGTCATTATTTTTTAGTTGTTTGGGCTACTGGGCGCTCCTGTATACAACAGCAGGAGAAAATACAAGCATGGATAATTTGGTGCTGCGAAAGCTTTACTTGGACAATACAATCACAGTTATACTGGGCTCAACTGGCTTTCTGTTCCACCCAACAGAGGATTCAGAGAGCCATTTGCTCTCTACCGTTCAACTTTTAATCAACAAGTTAATTACTCTTTTAATCTATTTGGGTATTCAGTCAAAGTGCATTGAGGATTCAACCTAAAAAACAGGCAGCTGAGGGAGGGAACGTTGAAGAGCAGCTACCTTTGTACCTTGAGAATTTTAATAAATAGTAAAAACAAAACCATTAGTATGGATCCTGTTAACAAGGATATGTTCCTCCATTTCTTCTTTCATCCTGGGTATGCAGCGTCTACCGTTTGTAGCATAAGTTTGAACTGGTCATCTAACGCACAGCTAAAAATGCAGGGAAGCATTTGTTCATGGTGAATTTGAGAGAAAGCATGCAAGAATGCAGCAGAGGACACTTGGTTAGCTTGTGGCCAATATGGAGAGAAAAGGATCCTTAAATTTTGAGCTATTCTCTCATATCTAGAGTTCTTCTAGTGCAGTGCAGCAAACCAATTTCATTCCCAAAGCCAGAAATACTGGAGTTTTCCTTGATTCAGAGCTTGTGTTCTCCCTTTTGCTTCGCTTTTTGTAACTCTGCCTGTCGCCACCTCTGGAAATTTTGGCTACTTTGAATCTGTGCCTCCTAAATTTTGTATTCTTTCAACAGTTTTTGCCTGTTGTGACTTCTTAAGTTCCTTCTTGTAAGACCTTAGTTGCCGCTGTTCGCCTCTAATGGGCCAAGATTTCTAAATGACCAGGTGCTTAAAAGAGATCACGACAAAATATGTAGTGGACTTTTGAAAATCTTGACACTTATTTTCTTGCCTAAAAGGTGGCTGAGGTCTGCTGAGACCCAGAAATGTCATTCCTTAGCTTCATCTTTGCTTTTCCCCATTTCCTGCTGATGCCTTCCCCTCCATTCCTACAGCTAATGATGGAACGTTCCTGTTCTTCATTTGCAAATGTGGGGTTGGAGTGGAGCAAGCACAGAAGTGGATGATTGTAAGTCTGCTGCTGAACAACCTGAAGGAGTGAAAAGTGGTGTAGAGGCCTGCAGATTTCAGTGTGTGAGATGAGAACTGGATAAATAAAGTGACTAGTTCTTGCTGCAGAATGTAAGGAGGAAAGACCTTCTCTTCCTGTTCTGAGCTGAGTGGGAAGGCTGGAATCCAGAAAGAAGGTTTCTAACCTTTGAGGCATGAGGTTCTGGAACAGCCTCCCAATAGGAAGAATGAAGACAAGCAACCAAACTAGCATTAAGATTGAGTTTGATACACTTGGAAAGGAGGTGATATGATGGGATTGCGTCCATCAGCAGGGGCTGGATTCAGTCATCCAGGAGGTCCATTGCAGTCCCTTGTCGCTAATTAGGGTGACTATCCATCCCACTTTTGGCGGGTAAGCCCTGTATTTCGTGTGCCGTTCTGGCATCCCGATTTATTTTGCGAAAGGGGCTAATTGCCCTGTATTTCATAGGGTTCTCTGGCTTCTCCCACCAGGGAAGCCGGGAGCTGGGACCCAGACTGCAGGGTGGCTCAGCTCCTGCCCCGCTTCCGTCAGTGGGGTCTGGAGCTGAGCTGGGGTCTTGGGGGTTAGAGTGGGAACCGTGGGGGATGGAGGTGAACCAGGGCTTCAGTGGGGTTGGATCTGGGGCCTGGATGGCAGGGGTTGGAGCAGGAGCCAGGATTGGAGCCGGAGCTTTGGGAGAGGCTGGAGCTGGGGCCAGTGGGGGTTGAGCCAGGCTGAGGAGGTTGGAGCGGGAGCCGGGGGCTGGCGGGGGGGCAAGTAAACAAGTCAGTGAATGCAGCTCACTTTCACAGGTGATGACTGCCTGTATTTTATCATCCCTTTCCCATGAATAAATTAAAAATATGCATAGGGCCGACTTTGTGTGCATCGTGTGTGATCAAATAGAGCCGCATGTCTGTGTCTAAGAGCAGGACTTGGCTCACGCTTAAATATTCTCAGGATGGTTACCTCTCGAATGAAACATCCTGGTTCAATACATTTGAATTTGATCCAGGCTTTATTTACTCATGTTGCTGGATTTAAAGTGTAACCAGTATATCCAACTCCATGAAAAGATTTTTTTCAGACGTTCCAACTCCTGATAATGCTATTGCTGCTGAGAATGGGCTGCTTAGTCCACTTATTATCTAAAAAACAATACTGTTTGCTGCAGATGGAGTAAACAGTCAGGTATTGTCACCATCCTACAGGTACTCTATTAGCTGCTTCATGAATTTAAATGACATTTAAGATACAAATCTAAAGATGCAATTAGTAACTTTTGATTCATGTTTTACCAGCTGGCTAGATTAAATCTGATCAATTTTATTTTGGGCAGATAACAATTCTGATGGAAGAAGAGAGAGAAAAATCAATGCACGCAAAATAGCCCAATAGATTAAAAGAATAATTAACTTATTGATTAAAAGGTGAACGGTAGAGAGCAAATGGCTCTCTGAATCCTCTGTTGGGTGGAACAGAAAACCAGTTGAGCCCAGTATAATTGTGATTGTATTGTTCAAGTAAAGCTTCAGCAACACCAAACATCCATGCTTGTGTTTTCTTCTGCTGTTGTATCCAGGGGCGACACCCACAGATGTGCCCAGTAGCCCAAATAACTGAAAAATAATGGTGCTTAAAAGAGTAAATTTAATACAGGATTTTGGGGCATGTTAAAATGGCCACAGTTTATTTGGGGAGAGTGGGGCTGTAGTTGTTCGCACCTCCCTACCTGTATAGAATTTCCTGTAGCTCAGGGGTGGGCAAAATTTTTCTTTATATGGGGAGGGGGACTCCATTGCTTTGGAAAATGGTCGGGGCTGCGATCTTCCCTGATATTAGTGGAGGAGGTGCATGGTCTGGAATGGAGGCTGGGTGCAGAAGGGAGCTCATGGAGGTGGGGCGTTGGGCAGCAAGAGTAGCTGTGGGACGTGGGAGGGAGTTGAGATGAAGGAGGGAGTTGTGACCTGGGACAAGGATGGTTAAGAGAGGTATGTGATGGGGGCAGGAGATTGGGATGCTGGGTCTGGGAGGAGGTAAGGGGGAGCAGAGGGTTTCAGGGAGGCAGGATTTGGGATGCTCTGGTTAGGAGGCCCCATGTGCTGCTCAAAACAGCCAGCTGCAGGGGCCGTGCACTCTGCGGACTGCAAGCCTCTGGCTGGTGGTGCTGCCCTCACCCCCTCACAGTTCCTGCTGGCTGGGAGCTGCCTGGGCTGTACATGCAGTGTAGGTAGCGCACAATGCCCTCCAGGGCTAGTGGCAAGCAGAGCACACAGCCCCCTGCCGCCAGCTGCTTCGACCTGTGTATGGGGATGTGGCTGGCAGGGAGCTGTGAGCTGGGTTCAGTGGTGTGGCAGGCCAGATCTGGCCTCTGGGCCACGTTTTGCCTGCCCCTGCTCTAGTTGTTACTGAGGTTTTGCAGAATCTTAGGGCACTGATGCCACCTTGGTCTCTTCTGTTCCCTGTGTGTGCTGTGCTGCTTAATTAAAGCAAGGTCTTTGGGCTAACGTAGCAGCATTTGGCTGAAAACAAACAGCCTGTGTTGTAAGACCATGCAGTCTCATCTCCTGTACAAGCCCTTCTGGCCTTGAACTTTCTGAACTGGTATTCATCTTACAGGCCCTTCCTGTCCCATATGATTTTTTTTCCTGTTCATAGATCAGTTAGAATTGGTTAAAATCTTTTAATAAAGTTTTTGAGTTCATAACGACAGTTTTTTATCAGATTGCCTTGAATTAAAATACAGTAGGGTCTCGACATTCGCAAGTGCCACATTTGCAAGTTCAATTATTTGCGCATGGCCTCACTTCCCTGGGGCTCCGGGGCTGGGAGTGCTAGTGGCTGCTGCTTCTTCGGGGCTCCAGGATGGGGAGCGCTGGTGGTCACCGCTTCTCCGGGGCCCTGGGTGGGGAGTGCCCGGGGCTCCGAGTCCCCTCCCTCCACATTCACAAAGATCAACATTCACGAGGGTTCTGAACACAGAACCCTTGTGAATGTTGAGACCCTGCTGTATTCAGGTTTTCCTCCAAGGGATAGGGTTTCAGATGGAGTACTGTGTTGAGTTTTGGATGCTGCATTTTGGGAGGGTTGTGGACAAATTGGAGAAAGTCCAGAGGAGAGCAAGAGAAATGACTAGAAGTGTAGGCAACAGAAGTTACAAGGAAAGACTTAAAAACTGGGTATGTTTAGTCTGGAGAAGTGGTGACGGGGGGCGGGGAACATAACAGTCTTGAAATATGTAAAAGCTTCTTAGAAAGAAGAGGGTGATAAATTGCCCTTCTTAACTACTTTGGACAGGACAAGAAGCAAGGGACTTAAATTGCACTATGGGAGATTTAGGTTAGATATTAGGAAAAACTTCCCAACTTTCAGGGTAGATAAGCATTCAAACAAATTAGGTAGGAAGGTTGTGGTCTCTCTTTCACTGGAGGTTTTTAAAAACAAATACCTGTGAGGGATGATGTGATACTTAGTCCTGCCTCAGTACAGGGGATTGGACTAAGTGATCTAAGTCCTTTCCACTCCTGTATGTCCATGACTCTATGAAACTTTTGATTTCCCATGAATTTGTTTCTGCTTTTGACAGTCACAACAAACAAACAAGCACACAAGTGAAATGAAGACCCATTTTTTCCTCTCAGGAATAAATATCTTTTCTCAACCAGTCCTAATCTTTGCATAATAATTCCTGGAGCATATGCACATACTGCGCTGTATATATTGCTGACAGGTGTGTGCTGCTATCTTAAGTCTTACTGGTGGAACTCAGAGTTGTTGGAGCTGCTTTGTTTCCTCGATTATGCCCGAAACAGAGGCCAAATGAAAGAATGGTTCAAATGTTTCACTTTGTTTTGGTATCCTATGCTTTTTGTGGACGTCAACCTACATACGGTCACTTGTGGTTGACAAGTAATCCCTGGAGAAGCCTGCCTGTGAAGGACAGAGCCCCAAGCTTCTTGTACATGGATTGCTTTGATAACATTGTCTTTTGGGGCAGGTTACAAAGCAGCATGTGTATAGCAAAGCTTGCTGTACGTTGAGCAGTAAAGCGAACCAACATCTTTCTCTTGAAGGCTGGCGGGATAGCTGGTGTGTGCGTGGACTTGATACTGTTCCCTCTGGATACTATAAAAACCCGACTGCAGAGTCCTCAAGGGTTTAAAAAGGCTGGCGGCTTTCGTGGGATCTATGCTGGTGTTCCTTCTGCTGCTGTAGGATCCTTTCCGAATGGTAAGAGCTTTGTGGACTGTGCTTGTGTTAATCCCCGGTCTTTCGCTATGGGGATCGTCCATGTGCAGATTTCATCCTGTCCCTTCTCCGAGCCTTTCAGCAGCTCCACATAAGGTCCCTATTGGGATCGTGAGGTTTTGTGTGGATGCAACAGTCTAGCCAGCTGAGACTTTGTGCTCCAGAGTAACAATGGCTTCTGCTATAGACTTGCTGCATTGCACTCTACCTGGCCACATCACACCGTTGCACACCCCAGTTTGTACTCCTGTGGGAATTACGTGTGTCAAAAGCTTAAACATTTTGTGCACAACATTTGAAAATGCTGCACAGGAGTGCTGCAGATGGGGGTTGCTGGAACTGTGCCAATCAGCTGGGTGGCATTTGAATCTCTTCCGGGTGGCCGGCCAAGTCCTCAGGAAACACTGATCACTACCCACTTGGGGGTTGCAACCCAGAGTTTATAACTTCTGCCATAGACAGATGACTCCTATTCCTTTGTCACATCTCCTTTTTCATGCCTGCCTGTTGCCAGTTCCTTTCTGCCTCCAGTAGAACCTCCGGCATGCTATGCATTGTCCAGATGTAAAAGAAGGCACAATTTCCATTCTGGAGGCCCTTGTCTTTAGATCCTGGCATTGTCAGACTGTAGTGGTCATTAATATGAACACTCCAAGCTTGTCTTATGTACAGGCCTGTGCTCCCCTCTGGCCTTTAGGAAACAGATTTCAGTAGGGAATATTCTGGCTCTTTGGGGGAGAGAGAAAGAATTCCAAGTAGTTTAGAAACTGTCAGAAGGTTTGCAGAGGCCTTTTGAAATTGGCCCTGTGTTCAGGAACAAACCAAAGTTTTTTCTTTTAGTGTCGGAAGAAAAGCACTTGTTTCCCAAGGTCTATTTGTCCTCTTCTCAAAAGGAAGACCAGAGATGCTGTCATGTTTGTAAACGTTAAGTTCCCAGGCCAAGGCACTGACACCTTCAAATGTTCCATGTCCTTCAGAAGATGATATACATTTTTTTTGTTCTTTATCTCTCTGCTTTCGTTATCTCCTTTGGAGGCGATAAGCATCTTTTGATTAAATACAGAAGGCAATACACACAGCCCTTTTGCACAATTAGAATCTTCCTCCATGAGAGGTGGCAGCTTTTTCAGGACTAGTATCTCTAACATCTGAGCTGTGACTTATCTTTTGCAGCAGTGTAAGACCAAAAACTTGAATTATCTCAAAGAGTTATCCTTACTGTGAAAGAAGCAAGTTCAAGACACCTGTTAATATGCAGAAACTGTTGCCATTTCAGTGCCGGCTTGCTCTTGGAACTTCCATCTCTAATGGTACATAGGTACACTTGGGTTGGTTTTCTGTGTTATGAGATTAGGTCTATTACAAAATAAAACTATTCCTTGCCTGTTGGGTTACAATGTAGTGAATGTTTCAAGCTCTCAGGAGGATTTCGTTTTCTTTGTCAAATGCATCCAAAACAGGAAATATATTCTAATCAGGAAGATGCTGCAATCTGATCTAAATGTTAGCAGTATTATTAAAGCTGATTTATAATATCAATTGGACATGCACAGCCCCTACCATAGTCTGATCTAAATGTTAGCAGCATTATTAAAGCTGATTTATAATATCAGTTGGCCATGGTACAATGAAGCACAACCCCTACCACAATTATCTAGCACCGAAAGAAGATAGATAAAGTTAAGACAAGATTTTCCAAAAGCTTCCCATCACTCAGACTCTATTTAGCCTTTTTGCTTTTAAAATAGTTGTAAAATGGGCTGAAACCTGCAGCTTATTGGAATCAGAGGGAACTTAGACCATGAGGAAAAGAGGCTTGACCATGGGAAACATGTTGGATCGTACCGTTTTGGAGAGTGTCTTGTGTCTGAATTATAGCATTCACATTTTTTTCTGGATCAGCACTGTAAACTAGATTTGTCTGGATTATAACAGAAATCTGTTAATGCACATGTAGGAATAATTTAATTACACATTTTTTTTTTTAAATTTTCAGCTGCTGCCTTTTTTGTCACCTACGAATATGTGAAATGTATGTTGCATGCTGCCTCCACTCCATACCTGAATCCAGTAACACACATGGTGGCTGCTTCCTTTGGAGAAGTGGTAAGTAACAGCTCTGCCTTCTGCACGTTCCTAGCAGAAAGAGAGAGACAAAAATATGGGAGTCTTATGAGAACTGAGGTTCAGTGGAAACATCTTGTAGAGCTGAAAGGGATCTTGAGAGGTCATTGAATCCGGTCCCCTGCACTCACAGCAGAACCTGTCACCATCCCTGACAAATTTTTTTTTTTAAATCTAACCTACCCCAAACATTTGAAGGGCCCCCTCAAGGATTGAACCCTCTACCCTTGGCTTACAAGGGCAACATTCTAAGCACTGAACTATCCCTCCCCCTTTTGTTTGTAGATAGTTGAGCTGCAGGTTGAACAATCACAGACTGTACAAAGTATTAGTTGCAAAAATAGTCTACTTAGCATCTTCTTTAGAAAATGTCCTTTTTTGTGGCTGTAAATGAAGTGGTGGCATTAAAATAATCATTATTTCAGTGGTGTCAATCTTTGCGGCATGCCAAGGGGGGCGGAATTCCTGTTCTTCCTACATTTCACCAGCTTCTAGTTCCAGGTCTTCCCGTTGGTGGAAGTTTTGATAATACAGTCTCATCAGAAGTGTGGAGCTTGGGATATCGTTCAGAACAGTGTTTCTCAACAAATGGTACAAGTACCCTTGTGGGTACACTGAGGTCTTCCAGGGGTACATCAACACATCTAGATATTTGCCTCGTTTTACAACAGGCTACATAAAAACACTAGTAAAGTCACAGAGAGGGAGTCGTGCCAGTCTATATACTATCAAAACAAAAAAGCAGTCAAGTAGCACTTTTAAAGTGCTACTTGACTGCTTTTTTGTTTTGCAAGTAAAGTCAGTGCAATGTGAAAGTTCATTCGGACAATGACTTGTTTCTGCTGCTCCATGTGCCTTACACTGAAATGTAAGTACCATATTTCCACTCCAATTCATTTATTTGAAAATAAGATGATAGAAAATCCTCAAGCTTTCAGTAGTAGCCTTCTGTGATATTTTTGCACGTTTTTGTAAGTAAGTAGTTTTTAAGTGAGGTGTAACTTGGTGGTATGCAAAACAAATCTGACTCCTAAAAAGGGCACAGTAATCTGGAATATTTGAATGGCACTTGTTTCAAGACCTCAGATTACCTTAGAACCATGTTTCTCCACCAGACCCGTGAAAGCTCACCACCTAATAAATTATTTTGTTAGTCTTTAAAGTGCTACATGTGACTGCTTTTTTTGTTTTTACCTATAGAATGAGACTTTGCTACGTTGTGGTTCCAGGTGTTTGCTCCCACAGACACAATGTACAAACATGGTGAAACTGGAACTTTGTGTCTATGAAATCAAGAAAAAGTTTAAAAATCACAGTGTGGGATTGGCCCCTTGTGTGTTGCGTGTCCAACCCCCAAATGCCAGCTGCTGCTCTAGATGCCCAGCTCCCACTGACTTGCCATGCGAGGTTGGTCTCTTAACTCCCTTCCCTTAGATTCTGTGCACAATCTCCTGTTGTTGTTATTTCAGCTCTGCTTTACTCACTTCAGTATTGTTTTCTAAATTGTTCCAGTAAAAAACTTCACATCTGTGGCAATAAAATTTCTTACTCCAGTTGTTTTCAAGGAATGCTTTCTGAATTCATTAGTAAATGGAAAAAAACTTCCCTTGGCCAGTGGGGACAGCTGCTTGTTCTCTGGTCTCAAGCAGAGGGGAAAACTGAATGGCCACTGGCAAATTATTACTGTCCACAAGAAATTCAAGACACACTGTGAAAGTAGATTGCTCTTCTTTCTAGTGCAGCAGTGTCCAATAGGAATGGAAAGATCACCACGCTTGTGGTTGTCGTCTTCCTATACTTGCCACAACTGCCCCCCAGCCAGGATCTCCCATCCCTCTCAATAAGTGCCCTCCCGCAGAGCCAGGCACCCCCAGCCCCCTGTTTTAAATTAATGCTGGTGACTCACTGGAGGGGCACTGGAGCTGGAAGGCCTGCCAGAGGGGCCACTGGAGCTGCCACATGCTTCTCCCACCAGGGATGGGGCACAGGTGCGGGCGGGTGGCCTCGTGTGTGGCTCCACAGCCAGAATCACCACACCACTGTGTCCTGTTTGCTGCATAGGTTGAGTGGCGAACGTATTAGACACTGCATTTGTAGTGCGTTCACCCACATTCAGAGTTTTTTGTGATGAAGTTTGACTGTTAATAATGCATGTGTGAAAGTGAGTACGTCCAAGGAATTATCAATTACCTACTTATCCAATTATGCTGTCTCTCCCCGGTTATGTGATGATGTGATCTGGGAAAAATTGATCTTTGTCTGATACCTTTCATTAGCTCACTTTTTATTTGTGAGTTTTATTTGTGTTCCGAGGAGCTCTAATCATGAACCAGGACCCCATTGTGATAGCTGCTGTACAAATGTAGAACAAAAGACATTCCCTGCCCCTAAGAGCTTGCAATCAACGTATAAGGCAAGAGACAACAGATACACAAACAGTCAGGAGTACAGGGCGGTTTGAGACAGGCTGATAGGCTGTGCACATGCCCTGGGTAGGACTTTTTAATTTATTATAAAATAGAATGCTCTCTAGACATTGCCAGTTTTGCAAGTCAGCCACTTGAAAAAAGGGGCTGAAGAAAATCTAGTCTGAGATTTCCAGTGTTGAGGTCACCGTGTGGTGCTCAAAATCTTTTTATTTGACTATGCCAGTTTTTGGCTGGTTGAATAAAGCTGTCCTTATTCAATAGGTGTGGTAACCTTTACCCTTGTGACATTTTCTGGTGTATAGCTTGTCTGCAAATGGAACCAAAGTGGTAATATATTTCTCATTGTTTTTCATTATGCAACATTTTTATTGGGGGAAAAAACAATTTAAAAGTCACAAAATGAGGTGTAATTCTCTTAGTTTGGGGAAATATAAACACTCTGAGCTTTGTTAAATTAGACTTTTTGCATTTCAGAGTTTGCATTCTGGCGGGTACTGTGACAGGCCCAGACCAGCTGGCAGCCACACGCTAGAAGAAGGCAGATATGCTGGGCTCTGGGTAACCAGTTTCCTTTTCCCTGACTGGGGCCCAGTCTAGTGCAGCACAATGAAGCAGGCAGCAGGAGACAATTAAGAGCTTGCCAGACGCAGCAGGCTAATCAGTGCACATGCAGCCCAGGAAGGTCTGCTGGGCTTTGTTTAAAAGGTCTCCCTGCAGGGAGGGCAGGGAGTCCATGGTCTGAGAAGGAAGAGGTGCACTGGTTGAGAGCTGAGGACTGCGAGCAGGGCACAGGGCTGTGGAGGAGCAGGATGGACTTGCTCAGGCGCCCCAGGAAAGGTGCTGGGAGGGATTATTTGGAGAAGTGGTCCAGGGAAGAAGTTGCCACACTGGAAACGGGGAAAATGCTGTTTGTTGCCACTGCTTTAGGGTCCGTGGGCCAGACCCAGGTGGGCTTGGGATTCCCCCAAATTTCACCTACTGCAGGGTCCCCTCCTGAGAGGGAAAAGTAGGACTATGAAGGGTTTTTTCACCTCATACTAGGGACTAGCTATGATGAGGCTGCCTCAGTCAGCTGTAACCACTGTCCCTCTACACAGCCTCGTTCCTTTTACTAGAGGCACCACAAGGCTCTGAGGCAAACACTCTCTACCAGAAAACTGTCTTGAGATTGAAGCAATTGGCAGGAGGTGTGGGTGAGAAATAAGATAATGCTGGAATGACCTGAGACCCAGAGTTTGAACTAGAGTAGAGGCTGTATGATGCTGAGAGCCCCAGCTTCCTACTGGTGTCAGCAGTGATTCTGGATGAGTCATGTGGTTGGATTATTGAATTTGCGCTAAGCCTTCAGTCTAGTAATGCGTCTTGGGACTCCTAGGTCTAAATGTGGCCATTCTCAGGCAGTGTAAATTTAGTCTTCTCATGAAGTCCATTTAAATAGTCACAGTTCAGGTTAAGGTACCATATTCACACAGGATTTTCCCCAGGTAACCTCTGTGAGTAACATGTCCAGTTTTTGTGATAATTGCTTCTGAGTGAGAGATATGTGTAATGCTATGGTGATGTAGTTGTGTCACTGCCTGGGTACTAGGGAGAGAAGCAGAGTGAGGTAATATCTTTTATTGGCCTTGCTTCTGTTGGTAAGACAAGCATTCAGGCTCCGTGGAAGTTACAGGTGTGTCTATCACACCAACAGAAGCTGGTTTAATAGAAGATATTACATCATTCACCTTGGCTCTTCAGGTTATGTTTTAAAGCATTCTTTGGTTACATGCTGTGAAGTCTGATTTAGGTACTGGGCATTCCAGGATCTGCCTCCACTTCACTGATATCAGAGTGGTAGCCCAGTTAGTCTGTATCTTCAAAAACAACAAGAAGTCCTGTGGCATCTTACAGACCAACAGATAGTTTGGAGCATAAGCTTTTGTGGGCAAAGACCTGCTTTGTCAGATGTTACATGTGACAAAGCAGGTCTTTGCCCACAAAAGCTTATGCTCCAAAATATCACTTCACTGATGTAAGTGAAGCAAAATTGCTAATCTTTGCTTTTTTTTAGGGGGGTGGCTTGCAGTGGAGCAGGACACAGGAAGTACGCAACATTGGAAAGCCCCAGTGACCTCCTCCCCATCGGGTTGGTTTTGGAGCTTACCTTTTCTTTCTTTTTTAGAATTTGCAGGTCAATGTGGCTTAATCCTGACAAGGTTTTCCATTTCAGAAGGTTTTGTGACCGCAAGATGTTGCTGGTTATAAATTCACCTTGACAGACTTGTTTAAAACCAGTCCATTTGTGGACTGGTAAGAGCCGGTAGCAAAGTCATATGTTTTTCCCCTCTTCTGTAGTCTATGCATTTATATTCAGGGAACAGCATCCCTGAAGGGTAGTTTGTCACACTGAAGAAAAAGCTATCTTGCATTTATAAATCAGCTGTCCCAGCAAATGTATAAGAAAATACAAAGTGACATGTCGGGGCAGGCAACTGACAGCTGTTTAACTTCATATATCAAATGATGCATGACTCTCAGCTACTGAAAATGCTTCCCTGCCTGATTCGTCTCATAGCTGTAAGTGTTATAGTGAGTGTTATGCAACTTCAGTGCATTAATGGACACTCTGGCATTCTTATTGTAAGTACTTGAGCTGATGTCACAATTCAAAAACTACTTATTTAAGCCTGAAGTGACTTGGTCCAAAGATGTGTACTGTGTCAGTACCTTCAGGTGAATTTTTTTCATGGCAGATACTTTTGGGTAACAGGTGTCTTTGGCTCAATTTTCAGCAATCAAGCTAATGACCACCTGCGGCAGCTCTGATTTGATCAGAGCTGCAAACCCCGCCTAGTGCTGTTGGTTTACTGGTCATGAGTGCTGGTGAAATGCTCCCGCACAGTTTTTTTTTTTAACTCTGTGCTAGTTGTGCGGACAGGCAGTGCAGCTTTTCAGCTAATGTTACTGTGTTGCTGCTTTTCCCTAGGACGTTAAAATGCATAATCTCTTTAAACTCCCAATCTTAGGTTTAACGCTGCTGTCTAAACAAATATCTAGTTAAATGATATGACCTTACTCTGTCTGTGTTTACACAGCATCTCTGAGTTCTACTCCTCACTGCGGCTTCTGGATGTCACGTTGGAAATAAACAATCTTGAAAGACGGATGTCTGTGTGGTGCTTTTTGTTGGTGGCTGATATGGCTGCTAACTCGTTTAGCTGCCAAAGACTTGTAGCAGTCCTTTAATTTCAGCAATCTAAATGAGATTAGTGTTTTAGAGGCACTGTGCTTTAGGGGATAGAGCAGTGGTCTTTTCTCACTTTTGCCTTTATCTTGGATATTAGCCCTCCTGGGGGACCTCGGACAAGTCAGTTCACTCCCTCATGCCTCAATTTCTCTGTGTGTAAAATGGGGGTGATAATATCTTTTAAAGTGCTCTGATGTTAGCTGTTGAAAAATATTGTTTGGGATCTTCTTCGCACTCCTCCTGAAGCATGCCTTTGGATCTTCAACAGAGGGCATCTTGCTGCACACAAGATCTGATGGGAAACTGTTTAACCTTGCAAGGCTGAAAGCTAAGTCTAAGGTGCGAGAAGTCCTCATCAGAGACATGCTGTTCGCAGATGATGCTGCTGTAGTGTCGATGCTGCTTCAAAAACTACTGGATCAGTTCTCCAAAGCATGCAAGGACTTTGGGCTTACCATCAGCCTAAAGAAGACAAACGTACTCGGTCAGGATGTTGCTGAATCCCCATCAATCAGCATTGACATCTATACATTAGAGGTCATCCACGAGTTCGTTTACATCGGGTCCACCATCACTGACACCCTGTCGTTGGACATTGAGCTCAATAGGAGGATCGGAAAAGCAGCCACAACTCTGTCCAGACTCAGCAAGAGAGTGTGGAATAACAACAAGCTGTACACTCACACCAAAATGCAAGTCTACAGAGCCTG
Source organism: Carettochelys insculpta (assembly GCF_033958435.1). Taxonomy (NCBI): domain Eukaryota; kingdom Metazoa; phylum Chordata; order Testudines; family Carettochelyidae; genus Carettochelys; species Carettochelys insculpta. Next base: position 43,344,357 of record NC_134147.1, on the reverse strand, counting down.
CATCCTCAGCACCCTCCTTTATGGCAGCGAGACTTGGACCCTGTATGCCCACCAGGAAAAGAGGCTGAACGTCTTCCACTTGCGCTGCCTCAGGCACATCCTTGGAATATCATGGAAGGACAGAGTGACCAACACCGCCGTCCTCGAGCAAGCTGGAATCCCAACCATGCACACCCTCCTCAGGCAGCGTCGACTCCGCTGGCTTGGCCACGTCCACAGGATGAATGATGGAAGGATTCCAAAAGACATCCTGTATGGTGAGCTAGCCTCTGGCAAAAGACCTCCGGGACGCCCCCAGTTGCGTTACAAAGATGTCTGCAAGAGAGACCTCAGAGAGGTAGACGTCGAGCTGGACAACTGGGAAGAACTAGCAGATGACTGCAGCAGATGGAGGCAGGGGTTACACAAGGGCCTTCAGAAGGGCGAGATGAAGATCAGACAGCTAGCAGAGGAGAAGTGAGCGTACAGAAAGCACACTAAGGACTTGCCAGACACCCACTACATCTGCAAGAGATGCAGCAAGGACTGTCACTCCCGTGTGGGTCTTCATAGTCACAAAAGATGCTGTAAATGAAGTCCTCAATTGAAACTTTAAAGGGCGCGATCCATAGTCTATGCAGACTGTGCCATGTAAAAGCTGAGTGTAATTAAATTCAAGTGAGCTAAGCATTTCCTCTGCTTTTGCTGACCAGCAGGGGTCCCTGTAAGTTGAGCACTTGAGCAGCTGCCCAGGATAAATTCAGGTGCTGCTCAGCTAATGAGCACAGCACCCATCCCTCCAGAAGCCTGTGGTTCTGTTGGAGGTGCACATCCACACATGCCTCAGTGCACGTAACAAAATTTAATCTGCGCGTGGGTGGAAAAACTGAAGAGGGAAGATTGCTGACCAGCCCTTCTGCCAGGAAGAGGGAAGGAGGCAGTTCCTCACTCCAAGATGAAATGTCAGGGGCCCTTCTTGCTGTTCCTCTATAGTCTCTTATCTTCCCAAGCTCATGAGATCAATTTCATTGCCAGCACATAATATCATTGGAGTGATAGGTTTGTGTGTTGCCAGACAGGCCTGTGGATCCATCAAGCACCGATATTCTCTCTGGCAGTGGGCAATTCCTGCTAATGTAGACGAGACCAAAGACTCCATGCAATACATCTAATCAGCCTGTGACGTGCTTGAGGTACCTTGGGGCTGGAAAGTAACTGTCTTCAAAGTGGTTGGGCATTAAGATAGTCCCAAAGCTTTCGGTGGTTCTCTAATCTAGACTGGGGCTTGCATGTCTGTAAATACAATAGGTGGTCTCAGGCAGATGCAGATGATACTGTGTAATTTTGGAGCATCCCAACATGTGACAGGCAGGAAAACGGTCATCTCCATTTTCCACTTAGTAAACTGAGGCACTGCAAAAGTTAAAGTGAGCTGGACACTTGCATCTCTCTGTAGTATGCTTGGTCCCTACTGCAACGGAGCCTTTGACAACCAAGACATCTTTCATATTGTGCTTTTGTTTTGCTTTATTTGTGTTTTAAATAAGAGCCTAGCCTCATGCTGGGGCCACTGTATTGTTGAAAGGGGCACTTCTGAGCCAATAAGATTGTGCTTTCTGCAGTCCTTTTTTCTGTTACTGTGATGGAGAGACAGAGCTGTAAAATAATTGTGGGCAGGGTTAGGAAATAGGGTACAGCAGATCATCTAATAAAAGTGGCATAAATTGAGCTGCTCTTACCGTTGTCTTGTATCAAATTTTATTTGATAGATTTTACTGTATTCCAAACTGCAAGCAGAAGGGTGAAAGTTGTAATTATAGTTTTATTGATTAGTTGTTAAGTTTCAATCAAAGTATAACCACAGGGAATGGCAATTATTTTGTGAGTAGTTTTCTTTCTATTTCAGGCATCTTTCCTCTCCTCCCAGCTCCACTTCCACACTTCAATAATTGCTTTTCTATAACAAACTGCTTTTATAGTGTGGACACTTACCTACCTATAAGAGCATTGATAACAGCTGATTAGTGTTAGTAAAATGCTTTGAGACCAGTGGGTGAATGAGTGTTTGTGTTTTAGTCATATGCAGTGCTTGGAGATGGGAAAATAAGGGGAGCAAAGGGCAAGGGAAATAAAAGGGTCAACAAGTTCCCTAAAATTATGCTATAAAATAAATAAAAAAAACCATTAGCGATGCTGGAAGCATGCAAAGAGAAGGCTCAGTGGTTTGAGCATTGGCCTGCTAAACTCAGGGTTGTGAGTTCAATCCTTGAGGAGGCCATTTAGGGATCAGGGCAAATAGATGTCAGGGATGTTGCTTGGTCCTGCCAAGAGGGCAGGGGACTGAACTAGATGACCTCTCAAGGAGATGTGTATGTGTATCTCCAATTAAATTACATGGTGTCCTCTGTGTCTGACTTGCTGCTGGCCACACCTGATTAAATTTTCCAGTCAGGTTTTTCTAAAGGGATCCCCATAAGTAATTAAAGGATGTTTTTGTTTTCTAGATGCAAAGCTTTGTCTCTAGCTTCTTCCTTCTTCTTAGCATGGCTGACACGAGTCTCTTACTTCAGGAGGTTGGACTCTGCCTCGTTTCGTTCTGGAACAGGATGTTTCACAGATCAGAAACTTGGAGGCTTCTTCTGCTATGAGGCACATAATCTCAGTGGTGGGGGGCATGAGCACCTTTTTAAGGATTCCCAAAGGGCTTTGTGGGATTCCTACAGAAACCAACTCCTTGCCATGCATACACCTAGCTGACAGAGACTGAGATAAACAGAATCTGCCTGGGGAAGTTACATAGCAGCTCTGTAAAGGAGCCTGCCTTAAATCTCGTACCTCCCATCTCTTCCTGCACTTGCCATGACAAAGCCTTGGCGAGACCATCTACACGTGCGGCTGCTGACAGTGAAATTAGTTTCACAGATCCCCAGATAGCATCCAGTCAAGATAGTTAAGTTTCTACGGTTAATTGTTCCTGGTGCCTGCTTCACCATGCTGCACTCGACTCGGCCCCACTCAGGAAAAGGAAAACCATTAGTTTGGTTTTCAAAACTAAAACATTCTCCTGAGATATTTGCATCCCAAGCAAATGCAGCTGTGCAACAAAGTAGACTAGAAACAGACCAGATTTGCTAAGTAGCATGCAGAACTGAGAGATAAGCCACATCCCCGAACAGAATATTAATTTTCCTTTTTGATTCTAGGAACCTAAGGAGTGAAGCATATCAGTGACACATAAAAATGAGATGAAGAATGCAAATAAAATCTGACCCTGGACACATTTTATATCATTAAAGTATAACAACATTTTGCTACAATTGAATCTCATTCCCCTCAGAGGGGCTTCTGAATATCAAAACGTTGCAAGAGGGTCTGCGTGCCATTCAAGGAATTACTTACAAATGGACAGACAAAACACAAGGGGCTTGTCTATACTTGCCCCCAACTTTGAAGGGGGCACGTTAATCAGGGTGGTGGGAGATTACTAATGAAGTGCTGCCGTGAATACACGGCACTTTATTAGGCTAATTCTCCCCTGTGGCAACTTCAAAATGCCGAACTTTGAAGTCCCGGCGTGTGTGTAGCCTTGGGCCCTTCAAAGTTTGACACTTTGAAGTTGCCACGGGGGAGAATTAGCCTAACGAAGTGCTGCATATTCACCACAGCGCTTCATTAGTAATCTCCCATCTCCCTGATTAACATGCACCCTTCGTAGTTGGGGGCAAATGTAGACTCAGCCAAGGTGCAGGATTGGTAGAACAGCAACCCAAAGGAGACAGTGCTGCAGCAGTAGCATATGTAAGTATCTACAAGGCCTTCCTCCTATCACAGCTACTCAGTTGATCCAGAGTTCAGGTAATAAACCTTATTGCATGCAGGGATCAGAATTCTTCGTCATCCTCTTCCTCAGCATTGTCCTGTGCCTTTAGCCGTCAGATGGCTTTACAAAGAGCTGGCAAAAATGCTTGGAGAACATGAGTGGCGCAAAGGAAAAAAACATGTTTTAAAATTGTTTCACTTTTAATCATCTCAAGTGGTGTCAATTATGAGACCAAGGGATGCTATTTTCACATGGACTGCCTCCATTTTAAACAGTAACACTGTGTTTATTATGAATTGTGACTTGATGGATTGATTAGCCCAGTCTTTTTGTCAGGTTTATAATGGTGACATATGCAGTAATTGGAGGAAAGTTGGGTAAGAGGACAAACATCCTTCTCCTCCTCCAACTTGCTGCAAACTTCGTTTTATGGTCTGAAAGTAACTTTATCCCAGTTTGACTGACAGTTTCCTTTCTGAGAGCCAATTCAACACAGTGAGGTTTACACCCTGCTGACTTTTCCACAGAGGTGAGAAAAAAGTCATTTGGAACTCTTCCTGAGGAAGCTAGCTAACAAACAATATTTTCCATATAATATTTAGATATTGTTATGGTTACGACCGGCATTTTGTGGGGATAGTCTGTAAAACTCTTGGAAGTCCTGCTCTTTATTGGCAAATGTCAGGCCTGACTTTGTCTGTTCTTCCCTTTTGCATCTTTGGGTCTGTGGTTTGGGTTTGTTTCTTTCCTGTTCTGAGAATCTAGCCAGTGACTCGCTATCCTGTTTTGTGAGAGGATTTGCTCTCTAGAGAAATGAGGGAGAAGGAGCTCTTCTTGCCTCTTCGGCAGTAGGGTCAAGAGGTTTTTTCAGTCTTGCTGGTGCATTTTGACTTTCAGTGCTCTGAAGCTCAACCGCTCCAACATTCACTCAGCCGCACTTGCAGACTTCCAGTGAGCTATGGGACAATGTCTCCCCAAAACCCGAAAAGATCACCAGTGACGGGTCAGGAGACATATCTGCTGTTGCAGAACAGAAGGGACTGCCTGACTGTGCTAGAAGATAGGGACCGTAAAGAAGGGAAGAGGGTGAAGGGGAACAGGGCCTGCTGCTTACCAAGGCCATCATACCTCTTCCAAGGGAAGGGTGGACCATGAGCTATTTAGGAACAGGGGAAGTCAGAATTGTGTCTCCCTCAGCTCCGCAGGCTCTTTTGGGTTGGGGTTGCCAGATTGCTACTTCTGAGGATGGGTTCACATAACTGTGTTTTAAACCAATACTTCTGACAGAGCTGCACTTCAAATTTTGGGTTCCTTCCAGATCCAGAACGTACGGGGTTGTTGAAGTCGCATGGACTAAAATGGCCTCAAAAATGTACTTTCCTTGTGGGACCAAGATGACTGATTGCACTCTAATCTTCTTAAGCCCAGAATAAAGAACATCAAGAAGAGATTTCAGCTCCATTCTCTAGAGGCAACTACAGGTTGAAACTCTGTCATCCGTCACACTCCTGTCTGGCAGCATCCCTCTCTTTGCATAAAGTCAGTGACAGACCCTGGTTTCAAGAGCTTAATGGAAAATGAAAGTGAAATTGATTATGCATGTACCGTAAACTCTTTCATATCTGGCAGCCCTGGGACTGTGAGGTTGCTGGATAGTCACGTATTCTGGATAATAGAGCGGTATGCCTAGCAGTGCACAACACTAAAGAAAAACATGATTAGATCTTAAGAAACAAAGAAACATGTGCAGAGCACTTTATTTACCAACAACAGTAGTATTGTACACTGTAAACTTATACTGTATTTGCTCCATTTATTTGTATTTGCTTTTGCTGTACTGTACTAATGGAAAATGTAACTAAAATTTACTTATGGTTAAAATACTGATTATTTGAGAATTCTGGATGATAGACTGTCAGATATGAAAATGTTTACTGTATGTGAAACTGATTTCATTGTCTGCCATCCGAAATTTGAAAAATAAACTGACAGCATGATCCAGAATTGGGATTTTTCTGCATTAATATGTTAAGGTAGTTTTAGTAACACAGGTAAAGAAATTTGTTCCAATTGTTCAAAAATGTCTTTGTTCCTTTAATTTACTGATTATTCCCAAGGTGTTAATGGTGTCAGGGCCTGATCATGCACACGCATGATTTACACACTTTGTATTTAGATTGACTATAAAATAATTTTAGCAGTTAGCAGTGTCATTTGCTGAGGCTGGCAAGACAAGCAGTGCATGTGACTGTAGAATGCACATTCTCTTTTGAGTTTGCATTGTGTGTTAAGAAATACACTCATCCCTTGTTTAATGAGTATTTGACTTATGAGTACTTGCTCAAACGAGGGAGACACATACATACCAATGTTCACTACATGAGCGAACTTCCCCCGCTAATATGAGCCAGCTGCTGGCGGGGGCTGGGACACCAGCAGCCCCACGGCTGGCTCTGGTCCAGAGGTGGGGTGCCTGGCGAGGAGGGGAGGGGAGCCCAGTAGCCCCGTGGGGTCCCTGGTGAGGGAGGGGAGCAGTGCATCCCACAACTCTCCCAGCAGGTTCCTCTCCAGCCGCTGGATCCCCAGCGGGGGCAGAGAGACCGGCAGCCCTGTGGCTGGCTGCGCTCCAGCCATGGGGTCACTGGCAGGGTGGCGGGGCGAGTTTTGCAGCCCCACGGGGTCCCCGCCGGGGGGTGGAGCAGAGAGAGTGGCAGCCCTGTGGCTGGCTCTGCTCCAGCAGCAGAGTTTCCACGTGGGTTGGGGAGTCTGGCAGCCCTTTGGCTGGCTCCACTCAAGCCACAGGGTCCTTGGTGCAGGGTGGTAGGGGTGGCAAGAGTGGCAGCCCTACGGCTGACTCTGCTCCAGCTGCGGGTTCCCTGGCTGGGGCACAGGGAGACCCCACAGCTCCCTGCACAACCCTCCCCCAGCCCACACCCAACACCCACCCCATCCTGTTCAGTTCCAAACCCCCCTCCCACATCCCCCAAGTACCTCTGGTGCGGCCAGGAGGAACAAGCCGCCACCTCCTCCACCTGAGCTACCTACAGGTTTTGACCCACTCTCCCTCCCGCTCATGTCCCCAAACTGTCCCCAGCCTTTAACCGCCTCCCAACCCCAGGTTCACTTAGTTTTCAAAAGCGGTGCCACCTGTTGCCCCTTTGAGCACTTGTAACCAGTCAGAGTCTTACAAGTATTTTAATAGGAGTTTAGTGTCCCTCTTAAGAGTTTTCACCTACGAGCAAAATGTTAGGAACCAGTTGCGCTCGTATAGCGAGGGATGAGCGTATTCACAAATTTAATGCTGTAGTATTTTGCAAAGCCCTCATGCAAGAGTGTAATTGGACAGTAGTCTAAAGGCTGCTGAGAAGATGAAATTGCTGCCATTATGACCTAATGGAGAAGACAGAAAAGAAGTATGGCTAGATAAGAAGGAAACTCAAATTAAAGCTGCAGCTGGAAATTGCTAGTAAATAAAGATGAATGGAGGCAGAAATCCACAGATACTGCCATCAAATTCATCATACAATTAAAAGCTGAAATAGCAAATTAGGGACTGTCAGCTCCCTGACCAGTCACCAGTGTTTCTTGTATCCCTTGTTACACAGAACTGCTGATTTTTCTGCTTCAGCTCCATGCAGTGGTGAGTCTGTTCAATGCGTACCTTTAATATGACAAAGCTACCTTCTTGGCTTTGTAGTCTGATGCCCACTTCAATTTGTATTCTTTCACTTAGTGTTGTTAATAATAATAATGTTTTATTACTGTAGAACCTGGAAGCCCTAATTGTGGGCCATGGGGACAGATCTTCAACTCTTGTGGGATGTCCTACCTCCATTGACTTCAGTGCAGCTAAGACAAGTTCATCCCAGCTGAGAATCTTCCCTTAATTTTTAAGGAAAGAAGACTGTATGAAGGTGGAGGGGATCAAGACTCCATATTAAACAGAAACAGTTCAGAAAACTATAATTCAGGTGCAATTTCAAGACTATGGGGCTGCTCCTACCCACAGGTTTCTGAGGAGATTTTAAAATGCTAACAATTCAGCATGAAACTGAGGAGAATTCAGGCAACGTTGGTTGTATTCTCACAATCTTTCACTTGACTAGAGTCTCAGTAACATTTATCCTCCTGTAATATCATTTTACCTCATGCTGTTGGGAGATAGGTTTGTGTTTGAAGAGAGGTGTCATATCACATTGGGCAGCAAGTTTTTGTAAGAACAATATTTCTCGCTCATGATGCTAATTTTAAAGGAAAAATATCAATTTAATGGCCTTACAGTGAAGCAAAAATCACCAGGAGAGATTGCACTGCACAGAAATTGGTCTTTTGTCAGTTGGAGTGAGTGAACGAGCGACTAATTTACATTTACTCTAAGGTTCCTTTATATTGTCAATGGTGGCTGCACACAAATATAGTTAAAGCAGTGGGTCGGTGGTCTAGCATATAAAGAGTGCACTTGGAGTAAGGACAATAAATCAAGACTGAAGTTTTCAAAGCTGCTTAGCTGCTTCATTTGCTACTGAACAGCTGAAGTTGACACCTTCATCTTGGTACCAAGGCCTAAATGTTAGCCGGCATAGTTATGGGCAAGAGTGATATGGCCAACAGTTACTTCAGATTGGACAAGGAGCATCTCACAAGAATTAGGTAAGTGAAAGTTAGGCTTGGTCTGGGGGGCACCCAATTTATAAGGGGAAAATGCAGTTTGATTCAAGATCAGCTTCCCAGTGGACACTGCAACTTGGCTGCACAAGAGAGCAGGTGGGAGAGAGAGTCCAAGGATCGAAGCCAGGCCAGAGAGGTGGAGTGGGATAGTTCAGTGTTGGGCAGCTGGTGAGGCAGGTTGAAGGGGTTGCCGGGGAAGAGATGGGTGGGCTGCTGGTGATGTTGGGAGGCAGGAATGTGGGATGCTTTGGAGTGACGGGTTAGGTCATAGTTGGGCCACTGTGAGCCATTGTGAGAATTTCAGCCAGCGTCTCCTTAAAGCTGGGCAGGAGGGATCTTGGCAGTGTTGGTGCAACAGGCTGTTGCATTCCATGCATGTTATAGCCAATGGAATATTCCATTTCTAATCCCTTGCGAAGAGTCGAGATCCAGGGTACCTTGGTATGTGGCGCGTCTCTCCAAACCGATGTCGTCTATCTGCATTTAGGGAAGCAGCAGCTAATTTGATGAATTCCATCTTGCCTCACTGACGGAAGAAAAAGCAGGGAAGACCGATCCCTGGTTGTGTCTTATTCTCCCTGTCTTATATGGATTTGTCCAAAGTGGTCAACATCAAGGCTTCTGTTTGGGTCAGGCCTGTAGTCTGAAGGGGGCTGCACCTGGCCACTGTAGAAGGAGATACACATCACACACACACCTCCTAGAACTGGAAGGGACCTTGGGAGGTCATCTAATCTAGTCCCCTGCCCTCTTGGCAGGACCAAGCACCATCCCTGACACTATTTGCCCCAATCCCTAAATGGCGTCCTCAGGATTGAACTCACAACCCTGGGTTTAGCAGGCCAATGCTCAAACCTAAGCTTAGCTCACTTTTCGGGTTCTTGACCAGAGCAAAACCTTCAGGCTTTCCAAGCTGATCTTTAAAGCAGAAGCCTTTACTGGGTGGTGCTTTGGGACTGGCTCCTCATGTAACCCCCGGGGGCAACTGGCTATACCCCATCTACGCCATTCAAATAGAGCTGATGAACCACAACCATACTTATAAAATGCTTAAGAGACTATGGATAAGAAATGCTAGTGTTATACCCCCTCACCCATGCCTCCCCACAATGTGTGTGTTACAGCTCCCCCCCCCCCGCCCACCGCCATGACTGATCCCCAGGGGAAGAATCTTTCACAATCACAATGGTTCTTTGGCTTAAATCATGAGGCCTCTTGTTTTCAGTCCCAGGTATTTGTCAAGATGGCAGCTGTAACAGAGGGGTCTTATCTTGGATTTGAACTGTGTGGGGCTTGGACTCTCAGGGTGACTTTCCCTGGTCACAGGAAGCACATAACCCAGTGACCAGTGTGTCTAGTGCCACCTCTCTGTGCCCGATGCACAGAGCAGATGGGTGGCATAGAAGTTTCTTGGAATGTCTCAAAACTAAGAAATCACATGTAAATTCTGTTCTCACCTCTTTCCTTCCTTGAATTCTTTTTTCCCAGCCAAGAGCTGTGGTTGGAGCTTATGAGAAGAAAAACATGACATTATGGGGAGATGACAATCTTCCCTCTATGTGTTACAGGAACGAAGGAGCCAAGTAGTCTTAACAAAACTGGAGAAGGAATTGAATCAAGCCCCAAAGAGTCAATTTTTTTATCAGTTTCTTGGTAACACAATACTCGGAGGGCTATAGAGCAATCTGTCTCATGCTGTAGTGTTAAATTTCAGGCAGGCTCAGAAAGAGGGGATCTGTATATCTCAATTCAGCTGATTTAATTTTTTCTCTTTAGTGGCCAGAGGAAGTCCATCAGTAGGTTCTGTTGGACTTGAAAAGAAGTCTGTTCATTAAAATCATAACTAATAATTAAATGAAAAGTTTCTAGTGGTGAAGATAAAATTTTTATTAGTAAACTGAAAAAGGATCAAGAAAGGAATTTCTAGCTAGAATGGTAATATGAGTCAGCAGATGTTGTTGATATAGTGATTATTGATCAGATTCACATTTGAAATTAATAAAACCCACAAGCATTTGGTCCAGTAAAGGGACCATCTTAGACCGTAAATGAGGTGCTCAGAATCTGTCATTTACTGGAAATAGTAACCTGTTCTGAGCAATAAGTTAGAAAGTTAAGAAATTAATTATAAGTTTTTGTCTACAGAGTTGTGCATAAAAAGTCTTTGTTGCTTCTCTGTTTGAAAAGGGATTTGAAGTTAAATTCACTTTTTGTTTGCTTTCTTACCTTGAGAAATGGGCCCTTCTTTTCACCCTCTTTCCTGGAAGTGATTGCCAAGATTTTTGAAGGTGATAACGCATTCAGATACAATCAGATGTAGTTTTCTCTCCTTTCAAATGAGTAAGGAGAGACTTCTGAATCTCTAGGCTTGGTTATATTAGAAAAAGTGCATTGATTTAATGAAATCTATTTGAAACCATCATAATTAAGAGTGCAACCCTCTAATGTAGAGTGGCTTAACCCTCACATGAATTGATTTAACTGATGCCGGTGAAGTACTAATGATGCATTGAATGCTTTGAGTAGGTTTTCAGAGTCTTAATTTTTAAAAAACATTCCCTTATGCAGTAGAACTCTTCTAGTGTAGCTCAGGTCTGAAAACGGCTCATACAATAGCCATAAAAATCAATGGGGAGAATCCCCAAAGACTTAAGTGGGATTTCAATGAGGCCTCAAGATCAAGAAGTGGTGTAAGGCCAAGGTTAACAGTTCCATTTCAGAGACAAAAGGAGAAGAGTTCATCTAGCTGTGCAGAATCTTTCAGGACTGGGGTGGAAAGTCGGGGAGTCTCAGACCAGCTCCGCTACAGCTGAAAAGGCATGGCCTTTAGCAATTTTTGTGCTGTAGTTTTCCCCCAAAGGCTGTAATAATTACCTTGCCTGGCTATTATGAAATTTAATTTAATATCTATAATGCATTTTCCATTCCTTGGATACAAGGTGCCATAGAACTGTATGTAGTACATTGGATTTTCATTTCATTAAGAGTAAACTTATGCAAATAGTGTTGGAGAGTGAATGTCCTCAGAGTGAAAACTGCTCCCTTTGCACCAGGTTGAATCATAAATTAAATTTGCATGGTGCTCTGTAACGAAGGCTTCCCTGCCCTCTTGGTACATAAACGAAAACTCATTAAAATTTATGAAATGTCTTTCCTAAGAACTCTAGAAAACAAAACCTAATCATAGGACAAAATGCAGCTGTAGAACAGCAATAGTAGCAAAAATACAGAATAAGGGTAACCCAGGTCAGATTTCTTTATTATACAGGTTGAACCTCTCTGTTCGGGTACCTTTTGGGACTTGATGGGTTCCAGACAAGAGAATTTGCCTGACTACAGTGGGGTCAGTATTGTCTAGCAGCATTACCAACACTTCCACTGCTTAATGGGCTCTTAGAAGACATATAGGGGTAAATTACAGCTAAATAACAGCACAGAACACTGGTGGTTGTAAACAAACTTTATGGGACCACGGGAAACTCAGACACACTCATTATAAATGATCCAAACAAAAAAGCAGTCATGTAGCACTTTAAAGACTAACAGAGTAATTTATTAGGTGAGCTTTCGTGGGACAGACCCACTTTTAGCCACACCAGAACAGACTCTCTGTTACTATTCATTATAAATGGTTGTCCAGATGACTAAAATCATGCTCGATTAAAGATGTTTCTGGACATTAGAGAGTTTCAACCTGTATTTTGTTTAGAAAAATAAAATCAGAAAATAGAAGGTGTAGTTTCATCTGTGTCTAAAGACTCAGAAGGGTTTGGATTTCTTTTTGAGATCTGGAATGGCACCTTACAACCAGTTCAGAGTAAGGAACAGCGTATATTAGAAATTTCAGTAAGGATTGACTTGTACCTCCGAAGAACGCTGTCTTTCTAGTTTCTGGGTAAAGTGGCTATTATTCTCCAGCACTGGTGGTACTTTCGACCTGCACTGAAACCTCTCTTGGAGTACTTCTTACATCTTGAATACAGACTAACGCATGAGTAATGGTGTGTTTAGTTCCACTGGATTTCTTTGAAACCTGGGATGTAGTCTAATGAGGATGGTCTGCGGTGAAGTGGTGTGGAAAGTAGACATAGTTTCTCCCAGTTCAAATAAGTCAGTTCTCCACAAGGGAATGGGCATTTTGCAGTTACTGGAGACAGTTAAAGAAGTGGACATATTGGTCATCTCCCTGATATTTAATGTGAAGTAAGAAGCAGTCTTTCAGCAGCGTTGATAAATGTGTTGAACAGCGCTGAATTTCCTGATTGTGTGACAACTCTTATTGGACAGTGCTGCACCTTCCTATGCCAATTCATAAAGACCTGGCTTTTTGCTTTTCCGCATGGTCAATGATATTGACCTCTAAGACAATGTGATCAACCCCTTTAGGATGGGAAATGGAGGATTTGTGTCTCATTACAGTTTCTCCATCCTCTTTTAGTAAACTCAGCCGAGTAAGATTGTCCAATGTGTGAGTGGCAATATGAAGTAGTGTACAGGGCTGAAAGGAAGTATACCACAGAATAATACTTTTACCTCTGTGGCTTGCCCTTTTCTTTAGCAATTATCATGCTGTGTGAGCTCTGTACCTTGCTGATTTCTCCCTCACAGGTGATGTGTACATATCTTGAAGGACCTCTGGATAATCTCTTTGTTCTTTCCCTGTTCCCTAGCTAAAGTATGATCACAGGTATTCCTCATGGAAAAAACTCATATAAAATTATAAGAAGGCCTGTGCTCTTCATCTGTTACTAATCCATTGACTCTGAATGCCTTTTCAGTGTTTGCCTCTTCCTATGTGGGCTAAAAGTTTCCCAAAGACTAATCTTCTCTACAAACTTCTATATGCACCAGAAGGTGGAATTTTCAAAAGTGCTCAGCACTGGACTATCTTTGCTCCCATTGAAGTCATAAGCAAATTCCTGTCAACAGGTCAATATCAATGATGTATCCAGAAGGGGACACTTTGAGTGGGCCCTGACTTTGGGTGAATGTGCAGTGATGAAGGGTGTTGGGAGGGGACAGGAAGGATGGGGCCACCTTCCCCACAACTGGCCTGTGGGGGCGTGGACATGCTGACCAGGGGATCCACCCAGCAATGAATCTGGATAGTGGGGTCTGCATGCTGGGTCTTTCCCTGTTCCACCAGCCTGCTTGGTGCTTCAGCGCAGGAGTTGGCATCCCAGTGTGGGTTCTAGCTCTGCTACTCACACTGGTTGGCTAGAATGCTGGGTGCAGTAGGGTAAGCCATTGAGCCCAACCCTGCTCCCCAGCTGGAGCATTGGGCTATGTGGGGTAAGCCCCTGAGTCCTGACCTCAGTTGCTGGGTGGAATGGCTAAGACCCTGTTCCCTGCCCCTGCCCCCTGGCTGGAGCGCCAGTAGGGCGGGTGGCCAAAGTGGAATAAGCCCCCCTGCATCCAACTCCCCACTTGGAGCACTGGTCTAATGGAGTGGGGCCAACCCTCGGCCCTAGTAGGGACTCCCACTCTCCATCTGGAGAGCCTGGAGGAGCAGAGTAAACACCTGACCCTGCTCCCCAGTTGCAGCACTAAGTTCATTGGGGGAGGTTTCCATCCCACTCCTGGGCTGACGCACCTGATGGAGTGGGGTAAGCCCCCATGCTCCAGTCCCACTCACCGGCAAACTCTGGAGCATGAGGAGAGCTGTGAAGGACTGTGGGGTGGGCCTGGATATGAAGTGGTGAGCCACTGGCCAGTCAGGTTTCCCCCATGGCTACGTCCCTGGTCCACACTGAGTGCTTCTGAAAACCTAGTGTTAGCTGGCAGCGAGGGCGTGCCCACATGAGGAGACTGGAGTAGCGTGAGTGTAGATTTTAGAGTGAGGTAGATGACAACCTGAAAGGCTGGGTAGACACTCCTATTTCAGTTTAAACCAAACTCATTTTGCCTTTGGTTCGTTTGATTAGGAACAAGGTTCAATTACAATGAAATAAGCCCCATACACCAAAATATGTCTCTGTACAGGAGTTTGGGTCAAGTCAGCTAGAAACCAGCAGTTCTCAAACTTTGGGTTGGGACCTCTAAGTGTGTGTGTGGCGGCGGGGAAGGGGGTTGTCACAGGGGCCACCAGGGCTGACATTAGGCTTTCTGGGTCCCGAGGCCGAAGCTCAAGTCCCATCCTCAGGGGCTGAAGGCCTTGCGCTTTGGTCCCCTTCCTGGGGTGTTGGGACTTGGTCAGGCTCACCTTTGGTCCCCACTTCTGGGGTTGTGTGTCATCATTTTTGTTTTCAGAATGGGGTGACAGTGCAGTGAAGTCTGAAACCCCATGAACTATGTCTGTATTGGGGGTGTAAAATCCCATTTAATCGGTAACTGGCTAACTGATTAAACAGGTTGGCAGGAGGTGGGGAGGGGCAGGTCGTTGGGAAGGGCACAGCCAAGCTGCTCTGGCCAGGCAGGAGTGCCCTGGCACATGGAGACTGACTGCTCTGGCCCTGCTGGACTGTCCCTGCCCATGATGCTGCTGCAGGTGGGGGACATTCTTGCATGTCCAGAGCAGCCCCTGTCCACAGCGGCTCATCTCGGGAGCACCACAGGCGGGGGCGTTTCAGCTCGGCCAGAGCGGTCCCCGTGTGCTTCAGCCTTGGGTGTGCCACGGAGAGGGGCTCTCCAGCTCGGCCAAAGTAGCCTCAGTCCCAGCAAGCCAACAGGAGGGGCTTGTCAGAGCAGCCCTTGTCCATAGCTGGGAGGCCGCTCAGGCCTCCCCCTCCCCTGGGGCCACTGTGGACAGGACTGTTCTGGCACAGCCTGAGTGCCCCCATCTGTGCTGGCCCTGTGGAGTGAGAGCAACCCCTTACCCACGGCAGGTGGGCAGGGAGGGGAATGCTGTAGCCCACCCCATACCGGTTAACCTTTAACATCTCTAATGTGAATTTGGGCTACAGGAATTTGGGCTTCAGGCACTAACGAGTGATCTATTCTATACCGTAATCCAACTCTGACCAGAAGATGGCAGGCTTGATACACATGTGAAGTGGAGTCGTTAAGTGGTTTTTAATCCCAGAGATGGAAAAGCTGCATGTTTCCTTCAGTTAATTTGAAAAATATACCCTCTTAGCAAGATGAGGATAAGTGCTAATGATAAAATACACATATTTTTAGTGGCGATTTCCCCCAACAAGCAAACGCAACTAGGAAATTAGAAGTGCTCTTAGACTTATGCTTCATTACACATTTCACAAGGTTCATCTGGTAATGATTTAAGACCAAATGTTTTGAAATTCATGACTCTTTCCAGCCATAATTATAACACTAAAAGGGTAATAAGACAACAGGTGCTAATATTGTCACATTAGCCAGCCTGCTCTGTAAAATAAAGCTAGAAACATAATGATGCCATTAAGACCAATTTTTATTATTTGAGCTTATCTCCAAAGAATTTCCGCCTTTGTTTGGATTTTATGTTTCTTGATTATCATGCATGGGCACTCTGGTGTGAGAAAGAGCTTGCAAACTTCAGACTTGAGTTATAAGATAGTGCTTAGCACTGTAATCACGAGTTCATAATTCTCTTTTGGGAAGTAAACTACATGTAATGGCAAACACCATTTTCCCTCAAAGCAGTAATTGTTTGTAGGATCAGTGTCCTACACTGTTTTCTGCTGACTTCAGTGGACTAGGAGCTCCATGACAGAGCTCAGTTTTGCCTCATGCAGAATCTAATTAATGCAATTGCTGGGTGGTTTGGGGCTTGTGTCCACTATGCCAGGGATCAGTGCTGCAGTGATTGATCTGTTGGCCATCAATTTATTGCAGCTGCTTAGATGTGATAAATTATCTCTGTGCACTCTCCCGTGGGCGACGGTACTTCACAAGGATGAGAAGAGTAGCCGGCATTGGCCGGAGCACAGCCCCTGACGACTTTACTGTACACAAATCTCTACGGTAAGTACATCGACTTCAGCTAGGCTATTTGCGTAGCTGAAGTCATGTGCGTTAGATCGATGGCGAGGGTAGGTATAGATGAGGCCTCAGTGAAGGTTGAGGTCATCTGGAGCCTGTGTCTGTATCTAGAGGTGATAAACGGGTATAAACTTCTGACAGAAGCAGTGCCAGATTCATCCCTTGCTGGCAGTCAGTGGAATTGCACCAGGGACAAGCTGGTTTCCAAGTGTTTGGAGAGCTGAGTGCACACGAAACAGGCTCTGGACTGCACTGTTCTTCAGGAGTCCGTGGTATCAGCCTAGGCAACTTTAGCGTCTGTTACTAAGTTCACAGAGTGTCTATGAGCAGGTTCGAGGCAGGTGCTATTGAGTTAGCTCTTGCTGAAGATAAGCGTGTGTTCTTAATTTCACTTCTAGAACAGCTCTGGTGTCATGGCTTGTGTGTGTGTGTGTGTGTGTCTTTGCTAGACACAAAAATATGAAAGTATACTAAGACCAAGTGCTACTCTGTGGTTGTGAGTAGGAGAGTCTGTAGGATATCACCATCAATGTTCCTCTTAATTTTTACTATCCATGTGTGGAGTACATTTTGTCATGCATGCCACCAGTAGAGAAACACGCTGCTGGCTGTGGGCGCTCTGCTAATCATCTGGCTGGCATTTGACTCTCCCACTGGGTGGCTGCCCAAGTGCTCAACTTGCAGGGAACACATGTCCCATTGTGGGAAGGTAACATTCTGTACCTGGTATACACCAGATAGAATACCCACAGGTGCACTTGACCGCTCGACTCCTGTTCTAGTAATAGTGTTTTCTTTGGGTTCCCTAAGTCCCCAGTACAGCAGTGAGTTCTGGGCATGTGCAGAGAGACTGCCTTTGTGGACCTCATTAGGAGATCTTGGCCTACCATTGAAGATTTAATCCTGAGAAATCTGAAACTTGGGGCATATGTGAGGGACAGATGTACTCATGTAACTTAAAATTTTACACTGGACTCTTCTAGGTCAATAGTCATTTAAAGCTGAAGGCCATTGTTTGTGGATGAAAAGCATCACTAGTACAAAGTACTCTCTATGCTAAGAAAGCAAATGATAGGATGTGTATTGATTGCATTATCTTAATTCGTTTTGTGTTACCTGTAAGCTGCTGAAGTGCTTTCAGTCTGAGTGTGTTAAATCAATTGAACCCCCCTCCCTTCACTGAAATTGAGGTGGTTGCTTTTTCATCCTGTGGCCCAACAGGCAGGTGTGACATTAATTTTGCATGCTTTCCCTTTGAAGGCATGGGCTCGGATCACATCAGAAGAATTCTTAGTTGTTACTGATCTGAGATACACATGCAAAAACAATAAGGTAACAAGGGATAAGTTCAGAGGTGCAATAAAAATGTCAGAGTTCTGTCTAGCTGCAACAGTTGTCGTACACAAACTTGTGAGCAAAGAGTGTCCTATGGAACCAATCTGACAATAGATCGTGGGAAGACATTAGCTTTTACTTTCTTTCAGACCAGTACAATGTAGTCCCTTGTTTTGTTCTTGTGCAGTGAAATATTCCCTTGTAGCACAAATTCAAATTGGAAAAACATCAAAGGTAATATGAAAAAAAAATGGAAGACACTGCAAATATCTGGAGAAAATAGATAGATACATTAATTCGTAGCCACCCCTCTCATGCCAAAATTGCAACGCCACGGAAGTCAGGAAGCCACGCTGGGCTCTTTGTACCCCCTTGGCTGTGTAGATTGTTTTTCATCTCAAAGCCTTTTTAAAGTTTTCTTCCTGCCTCCATACTTTTAAGGAATGAAAAGCTAATTTAAGAACATGGAGTCTTATGAAGCATGAAGTTCTATAAATATTTATGCAGAACTACAAAAAAAAGTTGACAATTCTTATTTTCTTGGCATATTGGGGTCATTTGTTCTTTTTGACCTCTGGAATGGAAGCACACATGGAGTGGTACCTATTTGAAATGACTCTTGACTATTGCTAGCTCATCCTGTTGTACTTGCAAGTTACAAGAGAATTCATTTCTTTGCCACTTTTGAATGTAGAATTAAACTTTATGCCATGTTCAGAAGGAAAATTGTAGCCGTACAAGCTACCAGTTATGCTTATTCAATTTGCACAACTTGTCAATTTGACAACAAGCTACTAATGTTAACATTTTCAAGATGGATATTAAAGTATACAAGTTAGTTGCTTAATTTATTTGTAAACTTTGAGTCTTTGAATTTCTTTTTGGAGAAATAGATTTCTTCCAGGTTACTTTTTTTGTATTATGTACACTTGCCTCTGAATGCCAAAACTTTTAAAACCCATTTAATTTTAACTTCATTTTGGAACCAGATTTTCAAGTGCTCCTTTCCTGTACTAGGCTAAGGTAGATCTAAGTCACCTTTGCTCTCTCATATTCTAGCATCAACCCCCAGTGCAGTCCACAGTAGCCCCATGCTTTTAAAGTTATGTTGATGGATAAGACTTTTATATGCTGCAGCATTGTTGCTGTGTTGGTCCTAGGATATTGGCGAGACAGGGTGCATGGGATAATAGCTTTTGTCAGACCAACTTCTGTTGGAGAGCGACAATCTCTAAAGCTAATACACAACTCTTCTGGTCTTGGCAACTCTTCATCTCTTCAGAGTCCTAGGACCCTGACAGATACGCACGCAGACAAAAAGGGGGTTTGGACTGAGTCTGAGTCATGATCTACACTACAGAATTACTTTAGCATAACTACGTTGCTCAGAGGTGTGAATAATCCACACCCCTCAATTCCAACTAAGTGCGGGTGTAGACAGCATTAGGTGTTTGAGAGAGCTTCTCCTGCCCACACACTACTGTCTCTCATGCAGGTGCATTAAATAAAGCTGTGCCTACTCAGTGCACCTTACAGTGGAGTGGCTGTGCCATTGCAACTGCCCCACTGCAGCCAGGCCATGGTAAGATGCGCTGTGTGGCCACTCTAAATCACTGGGGGAGAGCTCTCTGAGTGACAAAATAAAACCTGGTACGGGATGAACCTCGCTAACCCAGCACCCTCAGGACCTGACTGCTGTCAAATCAGAGAATTTGCCAGACCACGGGAGGGCAGTATTGTCTAGCAGCATTACTGACGCTTCCACTGCTCAGTGGGCTCTAAGAAGACATTTAGGGGGTAAATTACAGCTAAATAACAGCATGGAACACTGAGAACTAGGGCTGGTGGCTGGAAACAAACTTTATGGGACACTGGAAACTTGGTGACACCCATGATAAGTGATTATCCAGCTAACTGAAATTACGCTGGATTACAGATAGCGTTGGACTAGAGAGATTCAACCTGTAGCTTTACCAGCGTGGGCCTGGCTGCTGCCGATGAAGCACTGTGCACACCAGCACTTGTAGTTATTAAAACTGTTGTCGTTGTGGGGAGGTGTTTTTACATGCTTCTGAGCAACAAAAGTTTTCACGATGAACGCACCAGTGCAGATGTGATGGGAGAGATGCTCTCCCATTGGCTTGGAGCATCGTCGTTAAAGTGCTACGGCAGTGCCTCTGCGCCAGCGAAGCAGGGTTTTAAGTGTAGGCCAGCCCCGAGCCTGGGCTTACCTTGTGGTTTAGATGTGCCCAGAGGGTCACCGCTCAGGTGAAACAGAAGATTGGATTTCCTTCAAGTATAAGGATTGAGAGGTCAGTTATGGAACGAACGCTTTGTGAAAAGTGTTCACCCGTGGGACAAGGTAGGTTTTCGTCTTACCGTTTTTTCTGAGAGAGTTCATTTGAGAGCATAGCGATGCCCAGTTTTTCGTCACAGACCTGTTTAGTGCATTGGATGAAGTACACCCCCTGCTGTGACAGGGATGTTCACAGGTGTGTTGTGGGGGATTTTGGTCCTTGTAGCAAAGGAGATGCTCATTGGCAATTCGTTGTTCTGGCATGGTCTGAGGCCATTTTAAGTGGTCCAGTCTGTGGGGAGCTTGCTTCTGATGGGGAGATTGGTTTGAAGGCCAGAAGACACTTATAGGCCATTACATAAGCACAACCAGAGTGCAAGTGCACTGACCAAGTCTCTTACTACCCTCTGACTGCCCTGTTTATCAGCGCCCACAAAGGGAGCTGGTGCAAAGTCATTGTGTCAGGCCAGGTTTCCACTAGACCTTAAAGTTCATTGTACCTGGTATCAGCTTATCTGCAATCAGCTTACTTGGCCGTCCTCACAGAGGGAGGTCAATGGGAGAAAGTCTCCCATGGACCTTCCTTACTCCTTGCAATACTGTTGAGTATAGGGGTTGACTGTTGACTGTCAACCCTTCATAGTTTGATTTTGTGTGTCCCTAATGGGCATGCAGAATTGAACCCTGAAAGTTCAACTCTGACCTGACCGCACTTCCGGATAGTGAAGACATATTATCAGTTCTGTACCAGAAAGGAAAACCCTCTCTGACTGGAAAAATGTACTAGGGGCAGTTGTTACCCTCTTGACGCTGCTGGTGTAATTTCAAAAAGCCTCAACCTGGGGCACAGTCTAGTCCTTAATTTTTGAAAATACTCAGTTACAGTAAACCCTTGAGATATGTGCAATCAAGTTGCACTTATCTCAGGTTAATGTGACTGCCATCCCTGACAGGAGTAGGCAACCGCTCCTGTCAGAGGCAGCACAGCTGCTCCTGTCGGGCAGTATCTGCGAGTCAGGCTGCTGCCCCAGACAGGAGCACTTTCCTGGTCACTGGAGTGGCAGGGAGCTGGGAGCCATGTGGCAGTCTGGTTCCTGGCTCCCCTCCGCTTGTAGAACAGGGAAACTGAGCAGGGCAGTAGCCCTGTTGAGTTTCCTGGCTCCAAGGAGTGGAGGGAAGCTGGGAGCTAGGCTGCCCCTGGTTCCCCTCCACTGGCTGGTGCCAGGAAACTGACCAAGGCTGCTGCTCTGCTCAGTTTCCCCTCCCTGGAGGGAAGTCGATGGGAGAAACTCTCCTGTCAACCTATCGTGAGGAGAAGAGGGGTTGACTGCCAACCTAATACATTAATTTGTTAGTCTTTAAAGTGTTGCTGGATTGCTTTTTTGTTTCAGTTTCACGCATCTCTACCAGGTGCATGAAACTGAACTCTGGAAGATCGACCCTGTGCCTGTGGCTCCGGTGCTCTAAAACTGCACATGTGCAATCTTAACTGAGCTCAGATTGTAGAGTTTAGCAGTAACAGGTGACAAACTTCTTGATAAAGTCTGGAGAGCCCCTGCTTGCAAGGGCACCCAGGCCTGAGACTCTCCTCCTGGGATGGCAGGGCTTTTGGTTGAAGAGAGAAGGAAACATCAGTGTCAGCATTTGCTTCTCCCTGCGTTTGAAGGGACTCTTGACAATAAATATTTTTATTTCCATTCACTGCTCAGGGGAGTGTTCCTCTCTCTCGGTCACTAGAAGACGTAATGTTACAAAACAACCACCCGCAAATTGGCTTGGAGGAAAGTTGATCCACATGTCTGTTTACAGTGCTAACTTTGGGAAGGGTTCCTAGGTCTTCAGAATAACTTTTCAAACTTTGTCCCTTTCTTTAATGAGCCCTCACCCCGAATCCACTTCTGCTTTGAGAATCTCTTTCAAATGGAAATGCCTGTGGAGGCCATTTCAGTTTTTCCTTAGTGTAGCATTGTGCATTCTGATTTCAGCAAGCACACAGCACTGACAGTGAGTAAGTAAGTGTCTTGCCAGAAATTTTTATGTGTGACTCAGAAATATACCAACTGTTTCTCCTTTTTTTGCAGGTCTCACTGCAAGGAAGGAAAAGAAAACAAATTAACTTTATAAGGGAAGTGGACTCAGGGTGTGCAGTCTAATTATATGCTTCTTTTACAGGTTGCTTGTCTTATACGGGTTCCTTCTGAAGTTGTGAAGCAGAGGGCTCAAGTTTCTCCTTCATCCAGTACCTTTAAAGTTCTTTCCAACACCTTATATCAAGAGGTAAGGCCTGATCACAATGTACAAACTGTAGCCTCTTCCAACCATTCTGCAACTCCTGAGCTGTATGTTCCTAGCAACTTTCCAACACTGTCCTTTGGCTAAGAGTTGTTGGTGTGTTACACTGGAATGGAATGTTAGCAAGTTATGTGGTGTCCTCTTCATATCTGGGCATCCGCATCTGGAAACATGGGTTTAATCCTCTGTAATGTTATATGCACTAATCTAACTCCTTCAAATCAGTCTGCTGGTTCCACTGCCTCATTAGTAGCAGAGCTATCTGTGTTACAACTAAGGTTAATGAATTAATACATTTAAAGTCTCATGGGTTTTCCACTAAGAACATTAGCATAATGTTTATGGTACTGCTGGATCTACTGGGTCCTTTATTACAGCTGGGACTACTGGGTCCTTTGCTTTCTCCTTGTGTGTGATAGGCACAAGGGACAACCCAAGAAGATTTACTTTAAAGCCCATTGTTAGGGAGAGCATTTCACATGGGTCCCTAATATCCCCACAGCCAGTTGTCTCTTAACCTGAGTGATTAGCTCAAGCCTGAGGCCTGTCACAAAAACTGAGTCCCTTCCTGCAGAGTGGGTTCTCTTTGTACCTCTACACCAGGAGCAAGTGGAGCTGGTAGGTGCAAAGCCTCTAAGCTCGGCTTCCTGCATTTCCAAATATAAACAAGTTGATACTGATGCCCTTTACTCCCTATAAGGAGGTGTCTCGGGGGTTTCCTGGATACTACCCAGGAGCATCAGCAAGATTCCTCTTTGTCCTTTCAAGCCAATAGGATCTTTCCCCTGTCTGAGGAAGTCATCAGAGCTTTGCGCTTTGAGATCTGCAACTGACCAGGAATCTGGCTATGAAATTCTGAGCCAACAACCTCAGTTAATAAAAGAAATACTGGGCAATAAATGGGGGAGCAAGAGATTGATTTTCAGTTTCAAAGGTGGTGGTGGTGGAGTGGCAGCTGAGACCCCAAACTGCAAAAAGCTTCCCTTGATGTCTCTGGAGTCTTGTGTTCCCAGAAATAAGGACCCTGGAGAGACTGTACCAGCCAAGGACTATTTTAAAATGCCTTCTGATTTCAGGGTCCTCTTTGCCTGTTTTTTTGCTACTGTGGTTCTGGCTGTCTTCTGCTTTGCTCCATAAATGTAGGTCAGGGCACTAGAGATGCCCTGTACGAAGGTGTGATTGCTAAAGTCACTAACCCGTTTTGCATTAATTGGTTCACGTAGACCCCACTGGTGTGCACTACAGGTTGCCAATTGTGCTTTAATGTGGTACTGAAAAGCACTTTGAGTGCATACATGGAACAACTAGTGAGCAACATGTTAGTGCACTTTAGAAATCACTCCTTTGTAGCGTGCATTGCCACGCCACGGAGTCAAGCCCCGAAGTGTAGTTTGGAGGTTATCATTTCTGTCTCCATAAAGGAACATGCTGTCCCTGTCGCATCTTTTTCAACCTTCCGTGTAATTTGTCAGTCTTGGGTACTTATTTGGCCTCCATCACCATTGTGTCCGAGTTCCTCACAGTCTTTAACATCTTTAGCCTCACAATGGTGAGTAGGGTAATGCTATTATCCCCATTTTAAAGTTGTGGAAGCTGAGGCATGGAGGCTAAGTGACCTGCCCTAATCATACAGAGTCTTTAGTAGAGCAGGGGCTTGAAGCCGGCTCTCCCAAGTCCTATGCTGGAGCCCTAACCCCGCGGTGTCTAATACATTTGCTACTCACCACGTGGGGTGAATAGGACACAGTGTTGTGGTGAATACATGTGTACCTAACTCATAAGAAATAATGGTTCTTTGAATCCATCACACGTGCTCAAGACAATTGGCACAGGTGCTCACGCAGGAGAGGCAGCCTGCAAGCCAGCAGGGAACCCCTGCGGGCACTGACACCACCCATACTGAAAGGGAGCTTTGCAGGGCATGGCAAGGATGGGGGTTTGGTGTCACACCTTCTAACGTGTGGGGACAGCACCTCTGTCTGTGTGCTACTCACGGGGAACAGCTGGAGCTGCGCCACCCGCAGCTGCACCGGGAGGTGGTTGTTACAGACAACGTAGGATTCGAAGCCTTTCTGTAGTTAGCCCTTCTTTGCTGCAATGAGTCATGTTGCCATACTTGTGTCTGTGATGGTCAGCTCACAGTTTTTTGTGAATTCAATGGCCAGAAGATATTTATTTTTCCAATATTACTTAATAAAGATTTGTATAATATAATGTGGCGAATATGGAAAGACGACAACCACAAGTGTGGCGAGCTTTGAATTCCTACTGGACACTGCTACCCTAACCAATGGCCCTGTCTTTCTTTCTGTAGTTGAAATTTGCCTAGCAGCATTGATATGCTCAGCTCCCCAGTTGTTGCTCAAACTGTTTCAGACTTTTTAGGACTCCACCTGCCCTGTCCGCAACTTTACCATCCGAGATTCAAGATGATAGGACTGTAAAGCAGCTTTACAAATTCTACTTGGTAATGTTCTTCATGCTGTGAAGTCTGTTTCTGGGCAATTCCTTTTCCCTCCAACTTTTAAAAAATAAAAATACCCAGCAACCTAAAGTTCCTCCAAAAACCAAAAAAAGGCTGCCAAGGAAAGGCTGAGTGAATACATTTAGCAAACTCCTTTTGCATTAGCGTACAATATTTAATCTGTGGGATAGGCACTTCAGTACTCTCTATTTTGGATCACTTTTTATTTTGCAAAAGCCCTGAATGCCAACGACCTACATTTTGAAAAAAATCTCATAGATTTTGTATGCTGAACTTGACCCACCTGTAAAGCGGGGGAGTGGGAGTTGCTAAATTTCTGAGGATGAGCTCTGGAGACTTCTTCCTGTCAGCACCTTTCAGGTGTCAGGTCTAAATTTTTCCACCTTTGTTGGCCTTCTGTTGAGCCATGATGGGCAGACTTCATAGCTGGGCTAGTGGGATTTTTAAACTGACCTCACCAGACTCTGCTCTCTGCTGACTCCAATTATTGGAAAATAATATTTGCTTTTCCTCGTCTCTTCTACCAACATCCTGTCTATGACTCACAAGGTCTACCGATGTTTGAGATAGTGTCATGGAAGTACTGAACTCTGATATATATTCAGTGCCCAGATTCTATCGTCTGGTTACAAATAAAACATTTAAAAATCTTTCCTGACGGTGACTCTAAACCAGGGCAGATAAGAAACCAGACATGTGGCCAGCTTGTCATGTGTCCCATTTAACTTGAACATCCTGCTACGCTGCTTGTGTATGCATTTGGAGGAGTGAAGGCTTTCCTCAGTTGCACATGGCAAATAATATGTCAAAGTATAAAATACAGTAGGGTCTCAACATTCACAAATTTACGGTTCACAAATTCAATTATTCATGAGCTGCCGCTTCCCCCAGGACCTCGGAAAGGAGCACTGGCAGCTGGGCTCCAGGCAGACGGCTGCCATATTTGTGAAATTCAACATTCATGAGGATTCTCAACACAGAACCCTCACGAATGTTGAGACCCAACTGTAATGTATTTCTTTGCTTTCCTGCTCTTCTGAGTCAAGTTACAGGTATGTTTTCTACTAGACGTGCATGGGTGTGTCTGATTATTCTTAGCACTGGTTAAACATGCTTTGAAAGGAAGCTGAAAACCACTTAAGGGGCAAACTTTGAAAGATAGTGTACAACAATGCTATTATCAATGTGGTCAATTCCTTAGCTGCTCAGGTTTTGGTCTCAATAAGACTGTTACACCTGTCATGTAGTTAATCATCAATAAATTATAGTATCTGCTAATATAAGTCCCTATAGCTGAAGCTTTTATTTGTTGCTTTACAGGGTATTCAAGGTCTTTATCGAGGTTATAAAAGCACGGTATTAAGAGAGGTAAAACTTTTGCTTTCTGTTTTAAAATTGTTCTGTTGCACTTTAGCATATCTTGCTGGGAGAAAGAAACCGCGGTACAGCTGCATAAAACAGTTCTGCAAGCTTTCAATAAAAATATTTGACTCTAAGTTTACTCGTTATAGGTTTGTAATGTGAGCCTGGATAAAACAGGCCTACGTTATGCAGGTGGGAACTAATCTGTGCCTCAGTCCTCTTAATTTTGATGCTACATGGCACTAATCAAATGGAAATGTATCAGTTATGAAGAAGTACAAACTGAAGTACAGGTCAAACTTGTCTAGTACAGCATTTTTGGGGCCTGACCAGTGTTGAACCAGAGAATTTGATCAGCCACAGGTGGTGAGTATTTTCTAGCAGCATTACTTACACTTCCACTGCTTACAAGGCTCTTAGAAGACAGTTAGGGGTAAAATAGTTACATAACAGCAGAGAACACTGAGCTCCAGGACTGGTGGCTGTAAACAAAGTTTATGGGACTGTAGGAAACTTGGCCACACCTATGTTAAATGGGCATCTAGCTAACTAAAATCGTGCCAGATCATGAATGGTGCCAGGTCAGAGAGTGCTGGACTAGAGAGGTTCAACCTGTCATGGTAAAATTGTGTAAGTTTTGTGACATGCATCTGTTAATAGTGCCACTCAGTGTGTGTGTGTGTGTGTGTGTGTGTGTGTGTGTGTGTGTGTGTGTGTGTGTGTGTGTGTGTGTATTAATTGAAAAATATATACATACGTACACACACACACAATCTGGTCCTTAGTGTTTCTGTGTAAGAAATACGTACAGCTTTTTACCGTAGGACATACAAATGTAATCCAGCTTTCTTTGACCATAAATCCAAGGAATGCTGAAGAATAAACACAGAAAGTACAGCACTTTACTCAGCTATGCTAAAAGTCATTTTTAAAGGTTAAAAACGTTGGTCAGTTTCAGGATTTGTACTTTCTTTAATGTGTTGTTGCTAAACTTTGGCAAAGAGAGAGGCTTCTTTTAAAAGGAATGAAAAATCCGTCCCTTGAATTTTGTGGGCCCTGTCTGTTCCCAATGACTTAATTGGGAGCAAGGGCAGATCCGCGTGCATTGTCAGTATTGTTACTCTCTCTGGGTACTCCTTGGGGTTTTGGGTCTGATCCTGTAATTGATTCTTCGTGAAGGTGTGCTGAACAGAGGGGAACTGTGTGTGGGAGCAGAGATTTGCCCCCAGGAATCTGATTGTGCTCTCGAAGCAGTTTTTCAGTGAATGTGTTCTGTCTGTGACTTCCCTGTAGCTCTTATCTGGAGAGTGCAAAATGAATATGTATTCCCACTCCATAGGGCTGTTCAGAGGATTCACAACAGTTATACTGTAACTTTAATCTTAACACTTCCTCGCACGTTTAAACAGAATGCTTTTGCCTAGATAAACTTATTGTGCATGTTTGGTATTTGCAAAAGTAGAAATTTTATTCTGAACGTTTTAGAGAAGAAAACAGGATCAGTTCCCTCTGAAAGTAATAGTTCATATGTTCTTCCAAATTGTTTCACCTCCTGTTTTTAGTTAGGTGTAGCACAATGTATTTTATTCTTAAATGTCACTTAGCTAAGCAATCAGCACTGAATATTAGTCTGTTATAAAATTTGGAGTAGATTTTTACCATTAGAAAAGATGTATTATTGATATTACCATCATGCTAACTAATTAGCATTTGAAAGGCTGCTTTCAGCAGCTTTCATTGCTTTGAAGAACTGTTCTTCATGCCCAAAATTGTATTCAGGGTTAAAGATATATGTATTTTTTAAATCTTAATATATAAAGTATAAAAAAAACCCCCCACACAAATATAGCATTGCTTCAATAGCATTGCTTCAAATATCACCAAACGTTAATGCCAGAATTTATTTGAGCCTTTCCAAATGTTAAAAAAATTAGTTATTTGTGTGAAGATGATACTTGCTTTTCTGAAATATAACCCCACACCATAGCTTCATCTTGTACTTATTTTATGGCTCACTAAACATGTGTTATTCTCTCAGATTTCATCTGCAGGCAGGCAAAAGAGGGCAACAAGCTTTTTTGATTTCTCTGAGGGGTTCTGAATAAATGAATAAATTTAGATGCCAAGGAACACAGATTTTGCATACTAACAGATAAAACACATGGTTACAACTGGATGCGAGTCTCTTTAAAATTTGTTATGACATATGTCAGGGTGGTAATTAATTTCCAGGCCCTTCTCCTAGCTTTGTATATGACCCTTCTGAGATAACTTTGTTTACCCAAAATAGGAGGACTTTGTCGGAAATTTAATTGAGGTCCTTTCTGCTCTGTATATTCATAAATGATCCTTCAGAACTGATTTTGGTTGAAATATTGCTTTTTTTGGAGTCTCTGTCCAATGGAATGAGAAAAATTATTGCCAAATGAAATGTGGTTTCTTTTCAAAATGAAACAAATCATAGGTGATCTGTTTGTTTTAAAAAAAAACAAACCCTGTCTGTTTAACATAGAGAATCACATCTGTGACAATATACACTACTTTTTGCAGTGAAGTGTCCATTTGATTGTCTGAGTAAAACCCTTATATTGAACTCTTAGCTGGAACTGCTGTAAAGCTGAAACTTGTTCTGGGAATGGCCCCCCTCAGCACTGTCCTGCTTGTAGAAAGCATTTCTTCCTTCCTTAAGCAGAAGGTTTTCTTCTGTCCACAGAAGCCTGTGTTCGTTCATTACTGGATATCTCCATGTGTTCCCTGTCTTGTATGTACTTAGTTCTCTCTGAACCCAGTGTGTAGAGAATCTCTTTTCTTGCTTTGTTCAGCTTTTGCTGGCACAAAGCCATTTTAGTTACAGAAGAAAGAGGGCTTCGATATTAGAATTTTTTTACAGGGCCTAACGAACTGATCAACATCAATGGAAGAACAGAGTGGAGAACTGAGACATGACTGAAGACTCTTTCCTAACTAGGCTACTTTGCATGTCTCCCTTTGGTTTCTCACAAGGTTGTCGTTCCACTTTTAGGCTGTGTCTACACTTGCTCTTGCTCAACAAAACTTCTGCTCTTTACGGGTGCTCCTGCCCACGAAGCCAAACCTGCTTGTTGAGCGTGGAGATGTTGGGTTGACAAATGCGCTGACATTGAGCGACATGGTTGTAGACATACCCTTAATGACTCTCTTCTCGAAGCCCACTTCCCTTTTGTACCTACGTCTTCCTCTGTTTTGCTTCTGTCTGTCTTTGAACTCACTGCAGAACCCAAGGTAGATTAGATGTGGCAGTGGTGGTGGCTGGAACTCTAGGCCCTGTTGCAGTGCCAGGTTGCATTGCTCTCCTGCTCCTCACAGTTCTGAGGGAGGAGGGGTGGTTCAGAGCCCCGGTCAGTGTGGTACTAAGGACTGACTGCCCTTGGTTCCACCTCTTCTGCTCTTGGCTCCACCCCTTCCCACCTTGCCCTGGGGCCTGCGTGCAGTAGCATTGCTAACATCACCACGTTCATGCCCCTGGACAACAACTGCTGTGCTAGAGCTCAAGGAGGACATGTCTTTGTGATTGCTCAAGGAGCCTTTCCTGCCTGGCTGAGTGGCAGGACACAGAATGCCGTGGGGAGATAAGGAATTCTCAAGTAATTTCCAAGCACAAAAGATACTTTCTAGGGTGACTGTACACCATTTTGTAGAAATTAGATCATGCCGGTGAGGGGTGTGTGTGTGTGAATGATGCACCTTCCCCAGCTCTGAAAAACTTGTCCATAAAAAGCTCTCCAACAATCTTTCAGTGAGGCAAGAAAAAAATAGCCATTTTAAGGTCTCCAGCTTCACCACTTCTGCTGAGACTCAACTCAAGCAACCTGAGCCAGCGTTTTAATTCCTGCATAATTCATTTTACTAACTGTGACCAAGTAGAACAGCTGTTAAAATTCCATAATGTTAAGTTCATGGGAAAAAGAGAGCAAATCCCTTGTTCTCCTTGGAATTCTTCCATTTACACTAACTTCACAGCCTTCTAACAGATGTCCTAAATGGACACTGCCTTCAGTGACACAAATGAAAATGAAGTACCTTGTTAAATCGCACTCTTCACCGCAGCTCACTGTGCGAGAAACGACTGCAAACGACTGTGTGTGTTTCTGCATGTGTTTAATGGTAGCTTCACAGTAACCTAGCTAAGCCCAAAATGGCACTTTTGTGGTAAATGCAAAATGCTGATTTTACAAAGACCGCTTATTTGTCACTTTGAACATAGTACAGCTGGGCTAAAATTTGTGTGCTTGTCCCAGCCCTGGAGTGAATCGAAGAAGAAAATAGAAAGTAAGGATGTTAATGGTTAACTGGTAAGCCCTCATTCTGAATGGATGAGGCGTACCAGTTATGGTTAACCAGTAGGAGCTGGAGCAGCAGCAGCCCCCTGGTGCTGTGGGAGGGGACTGCTCCAACATGGTAAGGGGGGGCCCAGGAGTGATGTGGGCTGTGGGGGTGCTCCAGCATGGCTGGACCAGCTCTGGTGTACAGTGGCTGTGGGAGCACAGTGGGCAGGGGGCATTCCAGCCCGGTCAAAATAGCCTCCCTCCACAGCTGGGGGGCAGAGAGAAAGGCCAGGTAAAGTCAACTGTAGAGAAGTCAATTCTAGCTATGCATTTGCCGTAGCTGGAATTGCGTACAGTGAACCCTCAAAATAGGCGGCTTCAAGTTTGCGTAACTTGTTTTAATGCAAGTTAAGCACAACTTGAAGTTGCTCTGCGGCTGTCAGCCTGCCCAGCTGCTCGAGGCAGGCTAAGAGCCCTTTCTCCCTGCCTTCCCCGAGCAGTGCTGCTGTCAGGCCGACAGCTGCTTAGCTGGGTGAAGGCAGGGAGAAGGACCTATGAAACTGACCAACCCTGGTGGGCTGGTTAGTTTCCCAGGTCCCACAAGCATCAGGGAATTGGGAACCAAGCGGTAGCCTGGTTCGCAGCTGCCCTGCACTGGTGGGAACTGGAAAACTGACCAACCATGAGCTGGTCAATTTCCCTGGTCCTGCCAGCGCAAGGCAGCCAGGAACCAGGCTGGTGCTTGGTTCCAATCTCCCTGCTGTTTGCAGGACCCAGGAAACTGACCAGCACATGGTTGTCCAGTTTCCCTGGTCCCACAAGCAGCAGTGAGACAGAAACCAGGCTGCCCCCTGGTTCATGGCTCCCTGCTACTCTGGGAGCCCAGAAACTGACCAGCCCTGGTGGGCTGGTCAGTTTCCCAGCTTCTGCAAGCCCAGAGGAGCCACCTCCTCCCTGACTTTCGTGAAAATTTGAGTTACACGGGGGTTGCAGGAATGCAACCCCGCCCTAACTCGACAGTTTATTGTACCTACAATTGACTTTAATGTCTAGTGTAGACCTGACCTGAGTCAGCCTTGTGTGCAATTAACAAGCACCTCACTTCATGTGCCCTTGCTTTATGTGCGTCTCTTTAATAACACTGGTATTAAAAAAACTACACCGATGGAAACCAGCCGAATCTGGTAACTCTGCACGTGGGCAATGGTAAACACAGTGTCCGTTGGGCCACACATAGAACTCTAATGGGCTGCAGGTCCCCCACCCCTACTTTAGAAGCTAGGAGCATGGAGTTGAAGGGAGCTAGGCACCTAACCTGTTTAGTGCGTATGAAAATCTTTTTAGGCATCTCACTAGTTGTGTAAATCTGACCTGTAGTCTGGTGGAGGCATAAAGTGAGACTCTAATGCTTGTGATTTGCTTGGAAAGGGGGTGAGGGGGAATCTCAGATATTTTTGCATTCTAGTGGTTTCAAAATCTGTAAGCAACTGCATTTTGTCTGTTGACATTCTCTCTTCAGTTTTTGGTTAGCTACAGGAATCGTCATATCCTTTCACAATTAGTTATACTGCGGTGTACTGTAGTCATCAAGCTCCATTCTGGAAATGGCCTCAGTCCATTGTGTGCACAGGTGTAAGTCTGTGTGTATGTGAAAGATATTATTTGAAGCACATATGTAACATATCTATTTTTATAACATATACCTGTAAAATGAAGTCTTTTGAGAAACATTAAAAAGTAGGATTATTTGCTGTGGCAGGCCAGTTAGGCAATGTAAACCAATGTCACTCACACAAGGAATTCTTGCTAGAGAGGGCCAGAAAATCATTTCAAAGAGGAAGTCCCACAGGCTTTGTTTTGCTCTGAAACGAGCAATAATCTCAATTCAGACGAGCAGCAATTATCTAATTGCCACATCTGGCCAGTATTCTGAAGTTTCTGTAGTTCTGTTAAAAAATGAAAGTTTTTAAGACAGTTCAAGGGAAAGGTGATGAAATGTCTGGGCATTACTGTTCTCATTTAAATGATTATTGCAAGGAGTGAAAAGGGGGAGTGAGACCTTTTGTCTCCTATATCTTTTATTGCTGAACGAATGGATGTAGCCCTGACCACTACAGCTTTTGTGCACTAGAGGGCACACGAGACCTATGGTTTCTGCAATGGCAATACAGAGCAAACCAGGATTGCAGGGGATCTAATCTGTGCATCTTGAAATCAGCTCAGCGTTAATCATGCCTCTGAACCAAACCAAAAAAGGGAACGTGAGGAGCGAGACCCTGTTCATTTGATTTTATGTAGGAGAATGTCCCCGTTGAATTCCCTGGGGCTTACTTGTGTAAGAAAAGAGAATAGGATTCAGTTCAGTACTAATACATGGATTCAGGTCTGTGAACCTCCTGAGTTTTCATGTGATAGGAATTGATTGACTATATTCCCCAGTTCTAGGACACTGCAAGCATGGACTAATCGAGTGGCTCTTTACTTATTTTATATAATGACCACATGTTATAACAAAGTTTCAAGACATAGCCCCACTCAATTCTGTCTAACCATAAAGAAAGGAATAGTGTAATGTGGTCCTGGGCCTCTAAACTAGGTCACAATCCCTGGGTTGTGAGAAACCAAGGCTAATACATTCAGGCTAATTAAACTAACTTATTAAGAATCTGTATTTGTCTGAATTTGGTGAGGTCCCTTAATTTCACAAACATCCCATGGGTTTAGTGGTCGTCTGGGGTCTGCAACCTGTGGCTCCGGAGCTGCTTGTGGCTCTTTAAGGACTTCTTTGTGGCTCCTGATGCTATAATTGCAAAGTAAAAAAAAAAAAAAAAACCAACCCTGATTATTTGGTAAACAATGAGTGTCTAAAAGCCCAACAATGAAAAGCTCATCTCTAAGTAGCAAACAATACGTGATCTCAAAACTGATAATTCCCCTTTAATACATGCAGTGCCTTGTAGGATATGATACTGTTATCTTTGTTTTGATTGTACTGCTAATAAAGTCTTAATTTTTGAAAAGGAAGCTTGTGTCATTAGTGACACAATGCCAGTCAAGCAAGATTCGGCATCGTACATTTATAGCAGTGGTTGCCTACCTCACACACTTCTATTACTTTTCTTCTACTAGACTAGTTTGTCGTTGGACTGCTACAGCTGTACTTCTAATATGTCTTCTGTTTCTACAAGTGACCCATACAATGGGGGTCAGTTTGTTTTAGTATAGCTCCCTCTTACTGCTGCAGAACAGCGCATGCCCCTGACTGCATGAAATCCCCAGTAGACAGTCTTGATAAATATGATTAATGGCCTCCTCCATGTTGGACTCCAATTGAAACCTTCCTGGGACATTGTGTCAGGTGGGGATCATTTTTTTTCCAAAACTTGCAGTCACATAACATCATTTAATCAGATGTGTATTTTTATTACGTACATTTTCTTCATTTTTCCCTCTGTAAGCAAATCTTGTGTTATCGAGCTATGCTAGTTGCTTATGTTATGACGGTGCCACCAAGAAAGCTGGTCTAAAAATAATGTTGTCTGGGAGTTTTTTTTGCTGTTTTTCAAATATTTGGAATTAAGGAAGATGTGTCATCTGATCAATTTCAATAAATGTAACTAAAGTTAGTTACATGTTAGGGAACCTTGCTTGAATCAAGACCAGAAAGAGTGCATGCATGAATGACAATGACTTACCACAGGTGACTTTCAACCATAGTACTTTATTAAAGGAATGCAGAGGTCAATAGGGCACTGACACGTCTGTGTCTGGTAACATGACTTATAACACAGCATTTATATGGTTTCCTAAAAGAGCAGAGAAAACCATTTCATTTTGTGGTCAAGGAATGTTTGACAGCATGTGGCATAAAAGATGCCTTTGGGGCTGTTGTTTGACTGCCATGCAAAGAGTGACGAAGGAAAGGAAGTTAATAATGTCACTTTGAGAAATGCTCTGCATCAACTCCAACAGTTGCTTGAGCTCTCGGCAACAAATAAGAATGAAGTTTATGGAACCATAGATTTTTAAGGCCAGCAGGACATCACATCATCTAGTCTGACCTTCTTTATATCGCAGGCCCCTAAAAACACCCAGCCCCAACTCCACTTCATGCCTGAGAGCCATAATTAGAACAATGTACGATGGCCCTCAAGAGATAAAAATATAGTGAGCCACAGGCAGAGATTAGGCGGGAGTGAGGTACCACCCAATGCCTCTGCTGTGGCAGGGAATTGATTTAGTAAGAGATACCCAAGTGATCCTAGCAAAAAACTCGTGCTATGTACTGCGGAGAAACCCACCTACTCACCCTCCTTCCACACAGGGCCTTGCTAATCTGACCTGGGAAAAATCCCTTCACAATCCTACATATGATATCAATTAGTTAAACTCTAAGCATGGGAGCAAGAACCACCAGCCAAACATGAGAGCGAATTCTCAGTTTGACATCAGGGCATCAGCCCCCCTCACTTATGTCCCACCGGCAGCTCTAAGAATATGGTCACGCTAAGTGTATGTCTACATTATGCAACTCTTAGCAACAAGATTCTGTCAGCACAGCTCCCTGTTGCTAAAAGGTGGCACATGTGAATGCTGTTTGTTGGCACTTTTGCTGAGTACATACTTGGGGAAAAAGCTTTTGTCATGGGGGGAAGCGGGAGGTTGAACACCCATGATGACACAAGTTTTGTCCACCAATTACAAGTGTAGACAAAGCCTAAGGCTTCAGGTGAAGGGATATAAAACCCCAACAAACCCAGACTACATCTGAGGTGGAGAAATTCCTCCTTGAAATGTGCAGAGAAAGAGAGCATTGATCTTTGGGGCTGACGATGTATTTTTAATGGTTTTGCACCTAGGCACATCTACTGGCTGTCTGTATACTGGTGAATAGCCATGTAAGCAAGAAATATTTTCATTTGTGGATTAAAATGTAGAAGCCTAATTTTGGCCTTTTCGTGGAAGAATTGACTACAGCACAGATATCCATCTTGGCTTTTCATATATTTCTGCCATGCATTTATAATGGCAGACCTTGTAAAAGGAGTCAGTCACCATTCTGAACCACCAAGTACACACCTTAATACCACATAATCCCCTTGAAGTTGCTTTTGCACTGCAGTCAAAGAATGACTTAGTTAAGGCATTAACTAACAAATTAGTTGCTAAATACTGGTAATAACCTGTTTCACATAGATTCCTTTTTAATTGCACCCTCAGCAGTATAATGGCAGAAGACCCTTATTGGTGGCAAAATGATTCTTGTATATATATCCGAGCACTGAAGCAAATTGCTTTAAAAAGCCTTTGCATATATTAGGAATAAAATGTATTAAAACGTGTGCTTTTTACTTATATTTTTTCTGTCTGCTTGAGCAGTACTCTCTCAGACTTTCAAAACAAAAAAGCAGTCAAGTAGCACGTTAAGGATGAACAAAATAATTTATTAGGTGAGCTTTCGTGGGACAGACCCACTTCTGCAGACCATAGCCATACCAGAACAGACTCAATATTTAAGGCACAGAGAACCAAAAACAGTAATCAAGGTGGACAAATCAGAAAAAAAATGATCAAGGTGAGCAAATCAGAGAGTAGAGGGGCAGAAGGCGGGGGGGAGGGAGGAGTCAAGAATTAGATTAAGCCAAGTATGCAAACGAGCCCCTATAGTGACCCAGAAAATTCCAATCTTGGTTCAAGCCACATGTTAATGTGTAGAATTTGAATATGAAAGAGAGTTCAGCAGTCTCTCTTTGAAGAGTGTTGTGAAAATTCCTCTTCAGTAACACACAAACTCTTAAGTCATTAACAGAGTGGCCCACTCCATTAAAATGCCGACTAACAGGTTAGTGGATCAGGAGTGTTTTTATGTCTGTTTTGTGCCCATTAACTCTTTGTCTAAGAGAGTTTGAAGTCTGTCCAATATACAAAGCATGTGGGCATTGTTGGCACATGATGGCATATATAATGTCAGTTGAGGAACATGAGAATGTACCCGTGATTCTGTGAATAACCTGGTTAGGTCCAGTGATAGTATCTCCAGAAAAGATATGTGGACAAAGCTGGCAGTGGGCTTTGTTGCAAGGAAAAGTCCCAGGACTGATGTTCTTGCGGTATAGACTGAGACTGTGTGATGGAGTGGGGGGAG
This sequence comes from Carettochelys insculpta, assembly GCF_033958435.1. NCBI lineage: Eukaryota > Metazoa > Chordata > Testudines > Carettochelyidae > Carettochelys > Carettochelys insculpta. Next base: position 43,307,751 of record NC_134147.1, on the reverse strand, counting down.
TGCATGTGTGAGTCTGGCTGGATGTCTGAGGCAAGCAGAGCAGTTCCCAGTGGCTAAGGATGACCCTGGGGCTACAACTGGCAGGTAACACCTCTGCCCTGAACAAAGAGGAGGGAGGAGCTGAGCTGGTTTTTGAATCAGGGGCGGCAGTTAGAGGCTAGGGAAAAGAGAGCTGGAAGGCAGCCAGCCTGAGGAAGGGGAAAGCTACACCCCGGAGGGGCACCCCTCGGGGTCCTCTCCCCAGGATGGGTTGGAATGACTGTCTCTGGCTGCTGTACTGTCGCTTCTGTGAGAAACTGGGCATCTGTTGCCTAATAAACCTCCTGTTGTACCTGCTGAGTGAGTGTCACTCCTGCCAGCAGACGGGGTGCAGTGCAGGGGGACCCCTGAACCCCATCACAGGCTGTTGGTGAGAATCCTCATAAGGTTGAGAGGTTGTCTGTAGGAGAGAACAGGCCTGTCACCTTGGGCCTTCTGGAGTGTGGCATCCTGATTAAGGATAGGTTGTAGGTCTATAATAATGCGTCACAGTGGTTTGAGTTGGCAGCTGTAGGTAATGACCAGTGGTGTTCTGTTCTTTGCTTTTTTGGGCCTATCTTGGAGTAGCTGGTCTCTGGGTATTCGTCTGGCCCTGTCGATTTGTTTTTTTTTATTTCTCCTGGTGGGTAATTCAGGTTTATGAATATTTGGTAAAGATTTTGTAGTTTTTGGTCTCTGTCAGTAGGATCAAAACAAATGTGTCTGTACCTAAGGGCCTGACTGTAAACAACGGATCTGGTTATGTGTGCAGGATGGAAGCTAGAAGGGTGTAAGTATGTATAATGATAAGTGGGTTTCCGGCACAGTGTGGTACCGATCAGGCCATCCTTGATTTGTACTGTAGTGTCCAGGAAATGTCTCTCTTGTGTGGTATAATCGAGGCGCAAGTTGATGGTGGGGTGCAGATTGTTAAAGTTTCTGTGGAATTCTTCTAGAGTCCCTATACCACGGGTCCAAATCATAAAGATGTCATCAATGTGTCTTAAGTAGAGGAGAGGTAATAGGGGACGAGAGCTGAGGAATCGTTCCAGGTTAGCTATAAATATATTTGCATATTGTGGGGCCATGTGGGTGCCCATAGCAGTTCCACTAATCTGGAGGTATAGATTGTCCCCAAATCGGAAATAATTGTGGGTGAAAACAAAGTTACAGAGGTCAGACACCAGATTGGCTGTGGTGACATCAGGGATGGTATTCCTGATTGCTTGTAATCTTTGCTAAACATTTTAGTTTAACCACTTGCAGTCCCTTTGCTGTGAAATTGTTTTTTAAAAGAAATTATATACCTCTTTGGGTTCAATGGTTAACTTCCCACAAAAACCATAAGGAAAGGGGAAATTTTCATGTGTGACAAAAATCAAATATTTGGCTGTACTTTTGTACTACACTGTGTATCAGTAGGAGTTCATTTTGTCAAGCTGTGTCTGAGTAAATACTTAGAAAAATAAACAGCTTTCTTAACCTCCCCCCCAAAAATCATTATAAATGGCTACACCTCTTCTCCCATATTTACTGTTACCCCCTCCATCCCATTCTCTTCCTCTACAATAAAGAATTGTAGCCGTCAAAATTGGCAAGCGTTGAGCATGATAATTAGTTCAATATACTGACCAGTTCTGTGAATTACAAGTTCAAAGCAACATGTGGACACGGATGAAATCAGATTTTGGCATTTCTTGCCTGATTGTTTCAGGATACTCTGTTGGAGCTTCTTTGATGTGTAAATAACGAATGGATTGTAGTGCCTTGCTCGAAGCACATCAGACATGTGCAGGACTTTTGGTTTTAGATGCGGAGCTCATTTTCTAGTGATAACTTTGAATCAGATTAATACAATTAGTCATGTTATGTGATTTCATAGAGCATGTGACTTTCCCCCTTCTGCCTTCCAAGAAAAAACTTTCCCATCTTTATGTTGTAATCGCTGCTGTAGATGCCTTCCTTTTGTAATGGAGCATTACCCCAGAGTGTTGAAAGAGGCATAATGGTTAAGTCAGAAGAAGCCACCTTCATTAGTGATGGGTTTTTTTATTTTGTTTTTGCCATCTGAAATTAGCAGGTGTATCGCTTTGCTTTTTCAGTGCTGCAAGACCATTTAAACAAAGTAACTCATGATTGCTTTTATTCAGCCATTCAGTGGTTTATTCCTTCGCTTCCCCTCCTGCTCTGTGTAACAGGATCTCCTTAATTTCCAGTTTGGGTAGTTTGCACACAAAATAGAAGCCTGTCCTGTTTGCTCAGAGATCTTAAACCCAAATTGCCTGGTGGATTTAGTTGTCCAGCAATGACTACTGAGGTTACCAAACAAACTTCCTTGATTAACCTACTACGTAGGAAAGCAGGTCCACAGAGACGACCTAGTTCACTAAGCAACAGTTCCCCTTAGCCAGCCAGCATTTTGGTTTTTTAATCACCTCTGAACTTTAACTTTGGCTTGGAAGGGAGAATGCAGATTTAATGTGATGAAAAATAGATAAGGGTGAGACTCTGACTTTTGACCATGAACTTGGGTGCACCTAATTAAATTCTCTCCAGTTTCATTTGGAGTCAGTATTCTTTTCTGTGTCTCATACCAGTGCATAGTATCATTGTGTACTGTTAAACCCCTCCTATTTCATCGCGAAGGTAAGCTTAGGTCTTTAGCAGTGGGATTCTGATTATTTTACACAGTTTAGTGATGATGATAGTGTTCTCTGGGATCCGTTTGGCCCCAGCCTGATAAGTAAACACAAGATCTTTATGATTTTCAGTAATCCAGCTGTACAGCAGTTATCACTGTGGACCTTGATGCCTCTGTGTGTGTGTGTGTGTGAGTACAGCACCCATATTTGACCTTTAAATGAAAAATGTCATGTTTGCCTGGGCGGGGCAAGAGTTGGGGAAAATCGATGCCCACCATCCTGTGTTTGCACGTTGGTTTTCACTGCATTGCACACACAATGGTGTCTGTCTGTGGCACCTTATAGACTAACAGGTATGTTTCAGCATAAGCTTTCATGGACAAAGACCCTCCTCTGGAACCACCCCCACCACTCACGCATCTGACAAAGCGGGTCTTTGCCCACGAAAGCTTGTACGCCAATAAATCTGTTAGTCTATAAGGTGCCACCAGACTTCTTGTTTTTGAAAATACAGACTAACTGAAAATGGAGTCTGTGCAGTTGTGAGAGTGGTTGGTAAGAAGAAATAACTGGAAGCACGAGAACGGCCAAGGTGAAGCAAATCCAGTGGTGATCTAGCCCGTTTCCTGCTGTTCCTAATGACCTGTACCAGACGTTTCAGATGATGGTATAAGAGCCCCGCAGAAGAAGTGGGGGGGGAATAAAATGTTTCTGCCAGTTGGCTGACCTGTATAAAACCTCAGTGTACTAGTGGTACCACACATCAGGGGTTTCTCTAATTTTTTCAATCCTTGGGTGGAATAAATTTTATTAATTGCACCAATACATAGGTGGGTGTGCACCACCAATAGAAACACGTGCTGCCAGCTCTGGGTGCTGTGGGCACTCTGCTAATCAGCTGGATGGCACCTGAATCTCTCCTGGGTGGCCACCCAAGGTCTTAGCTTACAAGATACACTACTCCCCATCCCCATGACTGCTGACTTTACTTTTGTTATGTAGTCCCTTAAATGTTGTTGTGCACTGACTGAAAACTAATAACCAGAAGAACGGCTAGCAAAACTGTGCAAGCAGAGAAAGTGTTTCAGAATGACGTCTTATTATGAGAATTCATTTTAGTTTTGGAACAAATTCCTCTCACACCTGCTACACTTGGCAGCAGACACAGTTTTCATGTCATAAAGAAAAATAGCTGAACACATCCAAAAAACCCAAAGGCATATAGATATTGAATGGTATGAGGGAAAGACTTTATCGTCAAAATCCTCTAGAAGCTGTCATGAAATACTGAAGAGGGGGAAAAAAGCTTAAACATAGCAACCAAAAATATTAACTTGTACTTAGAAAGGGTGAAAGCTCTGGATGTTCTGAGATGGTGTTGACATCTTGTGCTTAACTAGACTTACTCAAATTCAGCTCTGTGGAGGAATTACCCCAGCTCTTTATTTTTTGTCATTCTTGTGGAAGTGCCTTAGAGATTCTTTTACAGCTATTTTTTTTATGTCATTCTCAGTGCTTGCTGATTGGCTGCAGAGCTCATGCTGCTCGCAACAAGCCTTAAACTGAAAAGAAACGCACAGCACCTTTTAGTTTTCAAGAGCCAGAAATGACCATTGGTGGCTTCAGGCCTTCCAGGGTGTGGGGTTGCTTAGAGCTTCTCACGCAATGTAAGTTGTAAAACTCTGTGGCTGTGGCTACACTAAAGAGTTTTGTCGACAGAAGGGGCCTTCAGTCGACGTAACTCAGGGATCCTCTACACATACAAAGCACTGGCAACAGAGTCTCGACAGAACTCTGCATTTGCCTCAACAGTGTTATCCTTTAAAATTTTGAGGAATAACGCTCTGTCGACAAAAATGCCATGTAGACACTTCTGGCAACAGAGAGGGTTTCTGGTTGCCAGGCAGCCTTGTTGCAGAGCTGCCATTCCGCTTTCTGTCACCAGAGGCAAGTGCAGTCTGGCAGTTCTCTGTCGACAGAGCAAGTTGTGGTGGCCGCAATCTGTCGACAAGGGTTCTGTGGCGATTTCTCTCTCTACAGTGACTTCTGTCAACAGATGCTTCTAGTGTAGACATGGCCTATGTGTCTTTAAAGTTTAAAAATATGCAAGCCACTTTGTTAGTCATTTGGGTCTGTGTTTTTTTTTTTGAGTTCTGTGTTTGCATTTCATTGCTCATCATTTTTTTTTCTCTCTCTCTCTCTTTTTTTCCCCCTGGGAAGGGTCTCTTATTTTTACGTCTTTGTTGCTTGCTGCCTCAGCTTTATTTTTTTTCTTTCATGTTTACAGGATATCCATGTAGAGAGACTTTTCATCCATTCGTGCTGAGATTACTTTTGAACTTCAGAACTGAGGGAGGCTTCCAGAATTTAACTATTCATTTCCTAAGGGAGATAAAATGATTTAGCAGATGAAGCAAGTCCCATATTGACCTGGGGTCTGCAGATCCAGCTAGAGTAGCTCACATCACCAAAGGACTCCTTTATAACTTGTTCAGATGATGCTTTATGTTGAGACCCATGACTGAGCCTTTTTCCTATAGTCTTTAGCACTTGTTCATTTCAAATAAAAGCTTTCGACTCAAATAGTATTTTATTTGGGTTTTTTATCATGTCTTGACCATAGTACATCCAGTTTTTACAATGAAGCACTTGTGTCATGCTGCCTTTCATCCAGATCGTTTGATGACCTTAAATGCACATTTCTCCTAACACCTACATTTCCTCTGAGATCTTTAGGAATTCTCTTGGCCAGTGTTCTCCATTAACTTCTTGTTTTGGGTCTAAGTCCAGATCCTGTTCTCCTACCACCCCAGTTTCTGCATCAGCATCGATTATTTACTCATACTGGAGCATCTCTAACTCCAGTTTATGTTTGAGATGTATTTACACCGAATATCTGCTGGTACTTTCAAGTAAATGATAAACACTAGTGTTTTCAAAGGGTGAGGTTGGTGGTCAGAAGTAGAAACGTCAGTGCATAGGAGAGATGTGACATATTGTTAAGGTCTCAAGCATTTCAGATCGTTGGAAGGATGAAGACCAATCTGCCTACGCAGAAGCAAGGAAAACCCAGATTTCACGTTGAGATATAACTAGTGAATTAGTGGTGCCCTCTAATGGGGAGGTTACAGAGCAGCTCTTTGGCAGAGCTTAGCAGTTGTTTCCTTGTATAACTAAGCACTCTAGAATCTATTTTTGCAGGGAACTTAAGGCACTGTAGATGACTGTTCAGAAACAGACGAAGCAGCTAAATGTATGGTGGTCTGCTGCGCAGCCTATCTCAGTGTGTGGCATTTGTTTGAAGTTCAGTATTTCTCTCCAACCAGAGAGGGCCTCTTTTGGACAGCCAGAGGAGTCTACGCATTTCCTGCCCTTTCCCAAATTGAATGATGCAGCATGTATGTTTGTGTAGAGTTTTTTTAGTCTCAGAAGGATGAAGTCAGTAACACTTCAGGATGCTGCAAGAGAATTCTCTCCGATTTTCTTTAGTTATAAGTTTTAGGGGGGTGAATTGCAAAAAAAAAAAAAAAAAAAATCAGAGCTGGATTCGAACCCTTCCCAGTTTTGAGATTATTAAAATTGTTGGATTTGATTTGTCATGCACACTAGAGCATGGTGTCCGAGGTGAAATGCACAGCTAAGCCTGCTCATGTTTCTGCAGATGTCCCAAGCAGTATTGCCCATGCTTGTGCTTGTGTTGCAAGTCTCAGTATTTTTTCCCCTTAAAGTCTCATCTCCTGGAGTCTTGGGAATAGGGGAGAATGCTGGCTTTAATTTAAGTACAGCAGCAAATTTCTAGTGTTACAGTTGTGAGCAAAATGCAATTCTTAAAGCTCAAAACCCACAGGCCAATAAAATTGACTGGGTATGAATCACCTCAGGCAGTGATGCAAAGAGAAAATTTCTAGACACTGTTAATTACTGCTTCTTGTAACAGCTTGTCCTGGAGAGGCAATTCTTGATTATAGTCCCAAGTGGAGCACAGGATCTTGTCCAAGAGGTGGTGATAGTTGAACTGCTGGAAAATAATGATCAAAATATTATTAAATTTAATAACCTTTGCAGGGCGAAGGAACAGGTAGAAAAGGATTGTACCTTGAAAAGCCTGTCTCTAAAATCATAGATTAGGGTTAGAAGAGATCTCAGAAAGTCATTTAGTCTAACCCTGTCCTCAAAGATGAACCAGATGGTTATAGTTGCCAGTCCAGAGCCTGGATCAATCTAGTGACCAGCTAGATTTATCGCAGAGCGGGGAGCAAGGCCTTGTCAGTCATGTTCTGATGCTCTCCTGGAGATGGTGGCAAGATGAACCCAAAGTCCCATGGCAAAGCACCCTGCTCTTATAATCCTTTTCTCTGTTGAAGTCTGTGCATTCTACTGTGTCAGTTTATGACCGGTGTGTTATCTTTTTGATGTCAGTCATTCCCAAAACATCTCTGAAAGGCTCGTCCTGTAATTAATTAGGGGTGGCTGCTCCATGCTTTAGAGTTGTTAATTTGCCAGTCTGATAACTTCTTCATCATGGGCATGCACTAATGTGTTTTTTTTTTGTTGGTTTTTTTTTGAGGCTGGTAAGTGTTTTCACCCATGCTTCACCCCTCTTCTAAACTTAATTAATAAAATGTTAAATGTGTTAGTATGTTACCTTATTGCTACAATATTAAACCTAAAATAAAAATATAAAAGAAAATAAAACTTTCAACTCCAAAACCAGCTCCAACTAAGTCATTTCATCCTGGGCTTTGTCAAGCCCGGCCTTAATGCTCTAGGCATGGTGATTGCCACCTCCCTAAGTAACCCATTCCAGACCATTGCTTCTTCTTGTGTCATCATTCACCATGGAGAACAGCCTGTCTCCATCTTCTTTAGAACTCCATTTTGAATAGTTAAAGGCTCTTATCAAGTCCCCCCTCACTCTCCTGTCCTGCAGTCTAAATAAACCCAATTCCCTCAGCCTCTCCTCATAAGCCCCAGCTCCCTAATGGTTTTCATTGCCCTCTGCTAGACTCTTTCTCATTTGTCAACATCCTTTCTGTCATGGGGCTCTCAGACCGGGCATAATACTTCAGATGTTGCCTGACCAGTGCCAGATAGAGGAGGATAATTACTTCCCTGGACCTGCTGGCAGTGCTCCTACTGATGCAGCTCACTGTGCCCTTAGCTCTCTTGGCAACAAGGGCAAGTGGTTGACTTTCATCTAGCTTCTTGCCTACTGTAATTCCCATTCCTTTTCTGCAGAACTGCCGCTTAGCCAGTGAGTCTCCAGTCTGTAGCAGTGCTTGGGATTCTTCCACCCTAAGTGCAGGACTCTGCACTTGTCCTTGTTGAACTTAATCAGATTTCTCTTGGCCCAGTCCTCCAATTTGTGTGGTTTGCTCTGGACTCTGCTCTTACCATCCGGCATATCCACTTCTTCCCTGCACTTGCCCCAGTTTAGCATCATCCAACAACTTGCTGAGGATGTAATCCATCCTGATCGTTAGTGAAGAGATTGAACAAAACTGGCCCTGGGGCTGACCCCCAGGGCACTCTGCTTGATACTGGCTGCCAACAAAACATTGACTCACTGAGCCTGACAGTCTAGCCAGCTTTCTGTCTAGAAGTCCATTCATCCAGGATGAGACACTTATCTCAGCATCAGTCTGAGTCTCAGAGCTTACCCAATAATCAGAGGGGTAGTCGTATTCATCTGTAGCTTCACAGAAAATGAGCAGTCCTGTAGCCCCTTAAAGACTAAAATAAAGGTATTAGTCTTTAAGGTTCTCCAGGACAGCTTGTTTTTTTTTTTTTTGCCAGTTAGTAATGGAAAATTAAAGGGTTGGTAATAAAAAGAAAGAGAAGAGAATTGCAAATAGCTAAAAGATCAGTATACATATAAATATGCATAAAATCCTTAGGTCAATTCCATAGTGGAGATGGTGAAGCTGCTGATTTGTAACAGTCTTTCAGGAATTAGTTGAAAGGCTTATAGTCCAATAGGCAGTCCAGGTGCAGGGTCTGTTTAGTTCTTCCATGCCAGGGTATTCCAAATCATTGTTTGAAAGGTCTCCATCTTTTGACTTATACTTTCCTTGTTCAAAGTTTAAGCAGCCTGGAGATGAAAGAATCAGGCCTGGGGCTTTCCTTTATAGTTCTCCTATCAGGCTGACAAACCTCCTCAAAGAACTTGTCACAGAGGGGCCTTCCCCTGAGAATAGCCAATACAGATTTTTTTTTTGCTTTGAAGCTAGTCTTCTATTTCCTATGCATACGGAGGTAAACTTGTTACGCTCATTTACCTCAGGCAATTAGGCTGTACTCATTTTAACAGCGATAGTTAAGTTGAAGACAATGTAGATAATATTATGAGTTTCCTGCAGTATCTTACATCTTTATCTTATGGTTAACTGGACAGAATCACATAACATAATTATGGAGTTAACACATAACAGGGAATTAGGAGATCCAAATTAGGTTACATTGTTAAGCTTCTAACAGGATAAAGGTAAACACAGACAAAGCCAGTTAGCATCTACTCTTGATTTCTATGACTACAAATAAATGGAATGATGATTGCTGGTCTAGAACTTCTCTTTGAAATTCACACACAAATAGATTGTCTTGATTACATTTCAGTGCATCTTGTTAATTTGTTCTGAATCATACACAGGTTGGCCGGTCTTTTAGCGTCATGGTAAGTACAAAGCAATGGAAAAAAATAATCCCCAACTACACATATGTAATGTTGGGTTCTAAATTAACTGTTACAGCTCAAGAACAAGATCTTGGGTCATAGAATCATAAAATCCTAGGGCTGGAAGGGACCTCGAGCCCAGCCCCCTGCCCAAAGTAGGACCAACTCCAACTATAAATCATCCCAGCCAGCACTTTGTCAAGCCGGGACTGAAAAACCTCTAGAGATGGAGAGTCCACCACCTCTCTGGGTAACGCATTCCAGGACTTCTCCACTCTCCCAGTGAAATAGTTTTTCTGAATATCCAACCTAGACCTCCCCCACTGTAACTTGAGACCATTGCTCCTTGTTCTGCCATCAGGCACTGCTGAGAACAGCCTCTCTCCATCCTCTTTAGAACCCCCGCTTCAAGAGGTCGAAGGCTGTCATTATATAACTTCATGATGCACCCAGGCGTTGAACACCACGTCTAGTTCTGCTCACTTCTCTTTCAAAAAAGATATTGTGGAACTGGAAAAGTTTCGGAGAAGGGCAACAAAGATTATCAAGGCTATGGAACAGATTCCATATAAGGGAGACTAAACAGGTGAAGGCTGTTCTGCTTAGAAGAGAGACAATGGGAGGTAGGGGGAGTGGATATCTACAAAATCATGAATGGTGTAGAAGATGTGAACAGAGAAGTTTTATTTGTCCTTTCCCACAATACAAAATGCAGCGGACACCTGGTGAAGTTAATAGTCAGCAGTGTTCAATTCAAACAACAGGAAGCGTTTTGTTTTGTTTTTTTTCCGTTCAAAGCACAGATGTGGAATTCATTGCCTTGGTGTGTTGAAAAGGCCAAAAGTATAACGGGGCTGTAAAAGAAGCAGATGAAATCACAGAAGACAGGTCCATCAATGTCTAACAGCAGAGATGATCAAAAATGCATTCCTACGATCCAGGCGCCTCTAAAAATCCAAATGCCAGAACCTCTCCAGCATGTTCCTGTTCCATATGCTCCTCCTCAAGCTCTGGCACTGCTTGCTGTTGGAGACGTGTTATGGGGCTAGGTGGACCACTGGTCTGACAGTGTGACAGGTTTTATGTTTCTATGTTCTAAAAAGAACCCCAGATTTTATTTTTAATCTCAGGAATTTAAAACCAATCTCAGGATTTTTGAGGGCTGATTTAGGATTTTTGGACATTTAGCACTGGCAATATGGAAACCAGCACAAGGATTACAGACTTTGGGGAAGTTACTTTGAGAATTGGGAGCAGAGATGTAAGTTCATGGGCTCTCGCTGGGCCATTAGAGCCCCTTGTTCTGGATGCAGCTATGTGGGAACAAAGCCATCATTTATGTAAAGTTCCAAGTCCCAGGGAAGGTAGCTCAAGAGAGAAACAGAGCAAACAGAAACAGCATAAACAAATGTTTAATGATGAAAAGTAGTTTCAGAATGGCTTGCACAGTGGAAAGAATTGTGCTGTGATGGAACAGCCGTAGAGCTATGCAGGGCTTGATGCAACAAAGGGGAAAAGAGAAGAACAATCTGTTTGACCTACGTCTTTCCCCAAATTATGTACAATCTGCATTCTAGTCTTTTTGTGCAGTGCCCACTCAGCTTATATCCTGGTTTATGATTAGGGTCCTATCAAATTCATGGCCCATTGTGGTTAATTTCACTATCAGAGAATTTTAAATATTGTAAATTTCCTTATTTCAGCTACTTAAATCTGAAATTTCATGGTCTTGTCATTGCAGGGTCCTGACCAATGTTCCCTGTAAGCTGAGTGCTTGGGTGGCCACCCAGGAGAAATTCAGGTGCCGCCCAGCTGATTAGCAGTGCTTCCATAGCCACCCACACTGGGAATCATGTTTTTCTGTTCGTGGTGCATGTCTGCACATGTCTTGGTGCACATAACAAAATTTATTCTGACCATGGATGGACAAAATTAGAGGGAATGCTGGTCCTGACCCTAAAAGGGGTGGAGGGACTTGCAAGGTTATTTGTAGGGGGTTCCAGTGCTGCCACCCTTCTTTCTGTGCTGCAGTGGATGGCGGGAGAGTGATGGTTTCTGGCTAGAAGCCCAGCTCTTCAGGCAGAGCTGCTGCCAGCAGCAATGCCAAAGGATGGAGGGCAAACGACTGCGTTGTCTTCCTTACTTCTGTGCTGCTGTTGCAGAGCTGGGCCCTTGCTCAGCAGCCACCACTCTCCAGCTGCCCAGCTCCAAAGGTATCAATCAGCACAGCAATAATTGTGGCATGGTGTGGTATTGCACCCTTAATTCTGCACTGCTGCTGGCAGGGCATTGCTTCAGAGCTGGGTGCCCGACCAACAGCCCCTACTCTCCAGTCACCCACCTCTGTAGGCAGCACATAAGTAAAGGTCACAGTCTGGTGCCCCTCCCCATTCTGAAATAACCTTATGACCCCACTGCAAGCAGCTCCCTTTTGGGTCAAGACCCTCAGTTTGAGAAACTCTGGTCTCCCCTGTGAAATCTCTCTAGCATAAGGTAAAAGCGCACACAAGACCACATTTCACGGTCCATGGCATGTTTTTCATGGCCACGAGTTTGGTAGGGTCCTTTTCATGAACTGGGGCTCTTAGGTGCCATGGGAATAGGAGTAAATAATAAGTAGTTTTACTGTTTTAGTGTTTTATAACTTTAGAGTATTTAACTGCATCTCTTGTGTTGTTTGTTCGTTCTTTTTTTCTCCTTCCACACCAACCCTAATTTTTTTGTTGTCAGTCAGGGACACCACTGGGAATTCTCTGGCCGGTAAGCCAAGCAACCCAAGCAACCAGGTGACCCTGGCAACCTTACTGCACTCAGAGCGTAGTCTTTAGGAAAGTATAAACACATTCCTCAATCCATTGGGAACAAATAGTTTTTTCTTCAAAATCAGAGTGACATATTTTGTCCCACTGCCCTTCTTCCCCGATCCCTGCCTGGATATATTTATTGTGGACAGTGGTAGGAAAATTCCACCCTTCATTTGTTTTGAGTTACTCTATATATCTTATCTAGTACAGAGTTGTGTTCCAAACTTACCAGTGTTCTGTTTTGTGTTCTCTTTGAGACCTAAGCCAGTGAATTACATAATGCTTAATGACTCTCTGCGTCACTAGTTACGTCCTTTGGAAAGTTTGAAATTGGTTCTCATCTAAGCATGTGAACATCTGTACTGACTCTGATGACCTCTCTGCCCCCTCTAAATTTTGTACATTCATTGGCACTAACAGCAGTGATTGTAAAGCCATCTCTTGACATCTCAGTTGAACTCAGCAGCAACCAACCAACTCTGGTTTCAGGATTCTTGTGCATCAGGTAGGGACATGCCTTTAGTGGGTTCCCCCGCCACAAATGCTGAGCATGTGTATTTCCTATTGGCATGAGTGGTCGATTGACATGTTCGGCATCTGAAGAAGTAATCAAGCGACAAATTTAGGTATGTAAATATGGATTCATCTGCACATCTTATAGGTACATGAGTTAACTTTTCACCTTGGTATTTAAGGGTAATTCTGTTGCTTAACTTTTCTTATTTGGAGTTTTTAATTTATTTTGCTCTTCCATATTGTAGGGTTGGGACATGTTTTGGACTCTCTTCCAGTTGCTTCGATAGGTTTCCCAACCATTGAACCACTCATAATGGGAAAATATTAACCTCAGTTTTTGTTTGTTTGCCCCAGACACACAAATGGCCCCCTCAAGGACTGAACTCACAACTTTGGATTTAGCAGGCCAATGCCACTGAGCACTGGGGGCGGGGACAGCTCAGTGGTTAGAGCATTGGTCTGCTAAACCCAAGGTTGTGAGCTCAATCCTTGAAAGGGCCATTTAAGAATCTGGGGCAAACAGATGTATAAAAAAAAAAAAAAAAGTGGGTGGGAATGGTGCTTTGTCCTGCCAAGAGGGTAGGGGACTAGACTCAATTACCTCCCAAGGTCCCTTCCAGTTCTCTGAGATGTGTATCTCTTTATATTTTATATATATTTTTTGCTGTTTTTTCCCTCAGACAATGAATTCCAAACCTTCTAGACACATCTTTATTAGTTGCTTTGCCACCTGCCGAAAATTTCTTAGCAATACACTCATTTGTTTTGTTTCTCTTGGGGGAGGGCCTTGCCTAAGGCCATGCCCAATGGGGAGCAGTAATCTGTGAGGGGCTGGTGCAATTTGAGAGATCCCAGCGCAGCACAGATGTGGAGAGGTGGAGAAGAAGAAAAGAATGTCAAGAACTTCTCTGTGCCCTTCCAACAGCTAACAAAACCTGCCCCTGCCCACATGTTTGTGTGGTCTACAGTTCACACCCCTGTAGACTGCACTGCTTCACTATGTAGACAAGCCCTAGGTTCATGTTTGTTAAGCAATTACATTTTTACCTTGAGGTACTGCTGGTAGTAAGTTGAATACCTGCAGTGCTATTGCAGAGTGTCTCCCGGATGGAATGAGGTATATGGCACGGAGCCAGGGTCATGCTTGGCTTAGCTGCTTGTCACCAAGAGGGTCTGGAATATGGAACTATTTGTTCTAGTTTGTACTTACAGCCTCCCAGGCTGCTTGGGAGATGTTAACGTATTGGCTGAGGGATCAACTATATTGGCCTAAGTCAGATGCTCTTTCTTTTAAGTTTTGAATAATTGTTCCCCCCCTAGCCTTATGAATCAGGGAAATAGTGTAACAGATAATGTACATATTTAAGAGAGACCCGTTTCTTTCTTACTGGAGACTGTGACTTTGAGCCAAACCCTTTCTATTTTTAATCAGCTTTGAAGCCCCTCTGGCTTTAAGGCACTCTGCAGCTTTTCATCAAGTTGCTTGTTGCCAGTCAACCGAAGAGGTTCCATTCTCATGGGGTCCAGAGGATCCATAGGCCTAGTAGAAAGGTAAAAATGTCATTCTGTGGTAATACAGAGAACTTAATTTTCTCTTCTGAACCGGAAGAAAGCTCCACAGGTGATGAACCTCTACAATTCCCAGAACAAACCCTGTGGGACTAGATTTTAATAGAAACCTACATAAAGAATATAGCTGCTTAATGGAAAAACTGAATGTAAACTACAGTCTCTGTATTTTTACTGCAATCCTTTTAGTTTTACGTAAGTACATTAGTCTGTATATAGAATATTTGGTTATAATCTCTTAGAACATGTCAATTTTACATGATGGATCTTTTTGTTTTAAGCACGCCTGTGAGGTTTTCATAGAATAACAAAAGGTTAGGGCTGGAAGAGACCTCAGGAGGTCATCTAGCCCAGCTTCTTGCTCAAAGTTTTCACCATTCATTTTCAAGTTTAGTCTACTGTGGTAATGTTTTTTGTTTCCTTTATGTTTTGTTAGTACATTGGTATTTTTGTTGCATCTTCTTCCATATGACATTCTGAACAATTAATTACTTCCGTGGAAGCTAGCACTTGCATACATTTTTCCATGTTCACACATATCCCATTTTTTGCCTTTCAAGGTCAAAATGCATCTCCTCTACTTAAAAATGCACCTGTACAGTTAAGATACATGATGGATATTGAATACGAGTATTTCATTAGTTATTGCTCCTGCAGTGAAATATGTATCTTTCCTGTACTAATGAAGTATAGTTGTGTTACAAGGCGAAGATATCAATGGAAACCTTGTTAATGATTTAATATTATTTACTTAGCCAGTTAAAGCCTTATGGAAGTCATTGGACTTTGCATCAGACTTTTAAGGTGGAATTAATAATGGAAAAAAAACAGAGTTTTACTGAAATAATCAAATATTGTCATGAGGTTTTATCTTTTCTAAGAGAGACGTTACATGGAGTGTTGTCCAAATATCTGTGGGGATTAATGAGTTTGAGGTAAAATATGGGCATTTTTACAACCTTTTAATTACAAAGAGCACTCAATTTTAAGTGTTTTTATCTACTTGGATGTTCTTTCAATAATGGTGTATATACAGCTAATAATCAAATGTTTAACAATTTTGGGATACTGCTTCCCTCTTCCCCCCCAGAAAGGTATAAGACAAACTTTCTAGCAGTAGGTTCCGTATTTTATTTTATTCAGATTCCTGAAATAACAAGAATAAAGCTTGTAAAAGAGGATCATTCTGTTTAAATATAAAATAATTGCATTTCGTTTTATGTGTGGAGGACTGTAACAGATCCAGCCTTTGGTATGGCAGAACTGGTAAACCTCTATTTCTTCAGTGAACCAAGTTTTAGGTTGACCACATCTGTAGAACATAATTGTTATCACAAATGCTTGAACGGGTGTGAAAACCTTTTCTTCATATACATCTGGTCCTTGCGTTTTTTGGTCTTACTCAGTGGTGGTCAGGCGCTGTGTAAATCTGTCAATATTATTTATACCATGTGTGATCTTATTTCTAACTATAAGCACTGCCGTTTTATTTTATCAAAGGTGTTTCTGTGAGTTAAATGTATACTGTGGCTCAATAATAGTGCAGAGAACATAAAGCTTCCAATGGGTTTTCGTTCTGTTTGAAAGTGGATACCAGAGCTTCACTTGGCATTGGAGACAGTAAAATTGGATAGCATTTTCTGACCGTAAGGCTTTTTTGCTTAGTCACTTCTTTACTGTCCCCATGACCTACAGGGGACATTGTGTGGACAGCAATGTACCAAAATTTTTTTGATGGTTACAGAGTTAAACATCAAATAAAACACTCAAGCTCTTCCTGTACTAATAAGTTACCCTGCCCCTGAAACTTTAAAGGAAACTCCGTGCGTGCTTCTACCAGGCCACTACACAAGAGTTGTGTAAAATATCTCTGGGAAGCATAGTAGTAAGTGGGCATGTGCAAGTAACAATACCTTTTTTTCCATGTTTGTATTTTTTCCTGAAGGTGTCCCATGAAATGCAAGACTATTTTCCCAAGAGAAGACCAGGAGAGAATGAAATATTAGAGATGGACTTGGAGAGCAAGGAGAAATAAGTGTTTATAAAATGTTAGCATATTCTATTAAATGACCACCAAATTCGTGGCCAGAACAGAATATGGATTCAGAATCCACATGTTCAATTACTGTGACACCTGATGATTTTCAATAATTAAATGTCCTGGATTACATGCACAGAAAGACATCCAGCAGGTGGGCTTCAGCACCCTTGGGACCTGACCGGTTCCAAACAGGGGAGTTTGCCAGACCAGGGGAAGTCAGGCCTATAAGCTGGGGGCAGGCACTGGCCAATGGGCCCAGCTGTCCTCGGTTTGCTCACCTCTGCAGGCCCATGGGCTCTGCCAGATGCTGCTGGCCTTGCTGTCACTGTGGGATTCGCTACCGCAGAGGGCCTGCAGGCTCCACTGCCCACAGCCCTGTGGGCCATTCCTTCTTCAGCCACTGGCTACCTCAGCCACTGAGGCTTTCTTGTCCATGCAGAAAGCCCCGGACCAGGGAGGTACAACTTGTGGTAGGAATTAACGCTTTGCACTTAAAGTTATCAGTCAGTGCCTGAGTGTGGGGCATCAGTGCCTGATGAACCTGCTTTCCACCAGACTCATTTGAATCATGATTTGGGGCATGACAATGGGTATTTCTCTAGACATATCCTTTGTGCCAATAACAGCCATAGCCCTGAATAATTTCTAATGATGGAGGTCATGGAGAACAGCTGGGATTGCTCAGCTCCAGTCCTTCCTTTGGAGAATCCATCTCGTTAAGATTAAGACCAGCCACACACTAAGGACATGTATCGGAAGGGTAGCTGTGTTAGTCAGTATCCAAAAAAACAACAAGAAGTCCTGGGGCACCTTATAGGTTAACAGATTTTTTGGAATATAAGCTTTTGTGCATAAAGATCTGCTTCATCAGATGCAAACTAAGGGCAAGTTTTTCTGTAAATTCAATTCCAGTTTTCACTCTGATTTGAAGAAGCTTATCAAAATATCTGGTTTGTCTTTCACCAGGCTCCCCAGCGTATGGCGTACTGAAAGGCCTGCTAAATGTTTAGGTGATGTATAAGTTTCCTTTGCCATGTTTTTCTCTTTTCTGCTATGGCCTACAGACTTTCTCTGTGCTCCAGAACAGAAAAGTAAAAGAGGAAGATACCCTACTATTTTGGTTTTTTGGGAAGTCAGTCTAGAGGACAAAACTCTTTCACCAGCTTTTATAGAGTATAAGACATTTAATTCCCCTTCTTGTGGGTACAACTTGCCTGTGGTGCAACTAGGAATGGAAATTCGCAAGTCTTTCCATAGGCCACGCTAGGGGGTCTGTGTTTTTCACCAGTATTGAAGAAACTTGCTTTAAAAAATATTTCACAAAGAGCTTGTGGCCCTGGACCGCTCTCTAACCTTAATGTTAAAAATACTGTAATATTTTACTCATTAAGGAACAAGAATGATTATAATAAAAGCAAAATCTTGTGGTTTTTATTTTTCATATGATCAGATGTATCAGTGGCAGAACCCTTGAATTTTTTTTTTGAGGGACCAATTTAGTAGCAGCTAAAATTTCATTCTTGCAGCTGTGTAAAACCACAGGTGTGCAGCCCCTTTTTCTGAAGGGGTAGGGGGTGCATTGATTGCCTCATTAGTACCACTTTATAGGCCTATTTTGTAGCTGTTTCCTTCTGTATTATCTTGGTAGTATAAAGAGTGGTGAAACATTAGTGGAAGGCCAAGGGCTGAGTTTTGTTTCATTAGTACCTTGAATGCTATTGCTATCATTGTAAAGCCATGGGAAACCCAACATTCTTGGAAGATGTGCATATGTTATGTTTGGCAAGTTGAGTTTTATTAGGCTTTTAGATTTCCTATTTATCTTCCCCAATGCACCTTTGCCTCTCTACTCTTCTGTCTGAACTATGTAACTCTCTCGTGTCTTTTTATGGAGAAGACAGTGGCTTGGTTAGAAATGGAGCCTCAAAAAAGAGGTGACCAAAGGACCAGCATTGAAAACTCCTTTAAGACTTCATCATACAGTCTTAATATACCTGGAAGCACTTGGGGGCTATAGAAAGCCTCGAGTAGACAGAGAAAGAAGATGCAAATCTTGCTGTCATGACATATAGGCAATGCTAGATCTATGGACATTGGGATTACCATTATTATGGTAAAGACTCATGTCAGTTTTGGTTTCAACCAAAACAAACTCAAAGACCCACCAACATTCCTTGGATTCCTCTTGTGCTGCTTGTGTACAAGCTACACAGCAAACTTTCTTCTGGAAGTCCTTTCCCATATATATCGAGGGACCGGTGATCACAAATGTAGCAGTAGATCATGGAAAGGAAAGTAGGTCTCCCAGGTTGCATGTCCTGAGGTCTAGTCTACATGGGGAAATTATCTTGGCATAACTACATTGCTTGGGATGTGAAGAATCCAGTGCTCTGAGTGATGCAGTTAAACTGACCTAACCCTGGTGTAAATATTATTAGGTTAATGGGAGAATTCTCTTATCACCCTAGCTTCTGCCTCTTGGGGTGGTGGAGTACCGATGTGAATGTGACAGTCCCTCCCATTGGGCAGGTACAGGATGAACCTTTCTAATCTGGGACTCTTTCATCCAGCAAACTCCATAATCCCTCATGATTTTAGTTAGCTGGATGACCACTTATCATGACTGTGGCCAAGTTTCCTGTGGTCCCATAAAATTTATTTACAACCACGTCTTCTGGCTTTATGTTCTCTGTGCTGAATCTAAATAGACACCCTAAATACAACATCCAGGCACTTGGAAATGATGCACACTAAAGTTGAGCAGCTTGCTCACAGAAAGTTTGTGGTAGAGCTGAATTAAACCTTGGGCTTGTAAGTCCCAAACCAGTGAATTAACGACAAAGCGGCCCTTCCTACTGTCTCTTTCTTGGTTTCTCGTGGACTGATAATTGAACACACGCATTTTGTTTCACTTCAGTGGTGCTGAGGGTGAAAACTGTCACATTTGATGGTTAGTTTTCAAACTAATTGGCTATGTCTACATGTGCACACTACATCGAAATAGCTTATTTCGATGTAGCGACATCGAAATAAGCTATTTTGATGAATAGCGTCTACACGTCCTCCAGGGCTGGTGCCGTGGACGTTCAGCGTCGACGTTGGGCAGCACCACATCGAAATAGGCGCTGCGAGGGAACGTCTACACGCCAAAGTAGCACACATCGAAATAAGGGTGCCAGGAACAGCTGCAGACAGGGTCACAGGACGGATTCAACAGCAAGCCGCTCCCTTAAAGGGCTCCTCCCAGACACACTTGCACTAAACAGCACAAGATCCACAGAGCCAACAACTAGTTGCAGACCCTGTGCATGCAGCATGGATCCCCAGCTGCAGCAGCAGCAGCCAGAAGCCTTGGGCTAAGGGCTGCTGCACACAGTGACCATAGAGCCCCACAGGGGCTGGAGAGAGAGTGTCTCTCAACCCCTCAGCTGATGGCCGCCATGGAGGACCCTGCTATTTTGATGTTGCAGGACGCAGATCGTCTACACGTTCCCTACTTCGACGTTGAACGTCGAAGTAGGGCGCTATTCCCATCCCCTCATAGGGTTAGCGACTTCGATGTCTCGCCGCCTAACGTTGAAGTTAATTTCGAAATAGCACCCAACACATGTAGCCGTGACGGGCGCTATTTCGAAGTTGGTGCCGCTACTTCGAAGTAGCGTGCACGTGTAGACGCGGCTATTGTTACCACTGTGTATTCAAGGTGTTTTTAACGGTGTCTTCCAAGTATACAGCAACATAGTTTTGTGGTTCTAGGTTCATATAACATCACATCTGAGGTTGCACTGGTTAAGAGTTTCTTGCTTTTTGCCCAACTCTTAGAGCTGCACCTTTTCCCACAATTTTCTGCATGTTTGTCTCAAGCAAACCATGAAATGATTGAGTCCCAGCGTGTGTTTTTGCTCAACGAATGTGGGCAAATGAAAGGAGAGTGAAATGCTTCAAACAACGTGGGTTAAACTGATCAGTTTACTATCTTATTAGCTGATTAATTACTGTTGGGTTATGCAGTGCTGAGGATGAGCTTTCTGTGCATAGGCTGCTACCTGAATTTTGCCAGTGAATTATCGTGTTCAGTGTTGTTT
The DNA here is from genome assembly GCF_033958435.1 of Carettochelys insculpta. Taxonomy (NCBI): domain Eukaryota; kingdom Metazoa; phylum Chordata; order Testudines; family Carettochelyidae; genus Carettochelys; species Carettochelys insculpta. Next base: position 43,287,403 of record NC_134147.1, on the reverse strand, counting down.
TGGTGAGAGGCAACCTGCTTTCTAGGCATTTTAGCTGAGTAATCAACAAGCTAATACATTTAATGGAAAACCACATCTGGCATCCATGTGCCAGACCCTGCCACCACCATGCATACCATCTAGCCTCCTTGATGACAGTCTTGGCTGAGAGGCTTAGGATGCGAATGAGCCGCATATAACGGTAATGGCTCTTCCATCTGTGGAGGAGGGATAACCCAGGGAAACTTTTGATGCTGGCACACTGCAGTTCTTGCCCTCTGGATAGACTGAGGACCCATGGAACCAGTCTTGCAGGAGTGTGAGCATGCACACACACACAAATAAACTGTAGAACAAGTAGGGTCTGTGCCCCTGTACTGTTGTTTGATGATGATGCCAGCAGCAGCCCTGATGCTACTGTTCAAAAGCAAGTTTGTTTTTTTTTGGATATTTTAGAAATATGGGGCCCTGACTCCCCTGCCTTTGCTCAATCAGTGGAATGAGACAGTAACATCCCAGCACCTGAGCTCCAAATGGGATCTTTCTTGGGTGTTACACAGAGGGAGTCCCAGTGAGACTGTTTTCCTGACTCCACATTCCTCCCTCATTTCCCCCAAACCAGGGGTCTGCGACCGGTGGCCCTGGAGCCGCATGCTTTGAGCCTTCTTTGTGACTCCTGATGCTATAATTGCAAAGTAAAAAACAAAACAAAACAGAAAAATAGAAATAAAAAACAAAAAAGGATTATTTTCGATAAACTGTGACCGTCCTGCAGTAAAGATGTATTGCATTACAAATCATTGTGTGTGTGCTGTTCTTAAAATAGGGGTTACACAAAGTAAGGTATGATGTTATTTATTAAGGACCGTCTCGTATTTACATAGTGACTCTTGAATTACTGAGGTTTTTTACTGATTTTTTTTTTAAAAAAACGTTCTTCACGATAGTTTTTGGTTGCTAATCCCTGCCCCAAACCGAAGGCTTAATTGTAGTTTGGATTTCACATTCTTTCACTAGAAAATTCTGGTTTAAACCCATTGAGTAGGTGAAATAGACAGTAAAGCTTGCCTGTAGCCAGTCAGGGAGTGTGTTGAGTGCAGGAAGTATGCAGAGGTGGCAGCTCACAGGTAGAGAAGGAAAACCTGGTGGAGGGGAAGATACAGGAACAGGAAGTGAAGGTCTGTTGAAATCAACAAGATCCTGGATGAAATTCTAAGCCTCGAAGTTAGCTAGGCATTTTAGGCTCATTTGGAAGTCCTGTTCTTAGTGGGATTTAAACACGTGCCTTATGTCAAGCATGTGCTTAAATTGTTGAGCAGGAATGGGCTGCTGAATCAGTGCCATGGGCTGAAGGCCGAACAGAGGGAGGGACAGTTGCAATGCTGGGGGGTTTATTAATGCATCGCTGTGTATTAGGCAATCTGACCTGTGGCATTCATAGTTCTTTTCTCCTTAAAATAAAGAAAAAAAAAGTCCTACTATGAAGTGTAACTGGGAAGGGCATTGGTCAGCTGCAGGACAAGAATTGTGGCTGCAGGATTTCAAGGCAGCAGCACAAAGCTTTCACTTCTCTTGTACAGAGCCGTCATTCTGGACTAGGGAAAGAGGGAGGTAATGGGAAGGCAAGGTGAAAGAGAATTGCCCTGCAGCAGAGTCTGTCTCATGAAACAGATTTTAAGTAGTGCTGGGTAGGTTGGTGTGTTCTGCGAAATAATAAGAGGGAATAAAGACAGCAGGATGGACCAGGTGAGGTCTCTCAGCGCTCTCACTCTCCGTGTTTGTTTTACTTGGGAGAAGAGCTTCCCAGAATAAATGAAATGTCAGATCAAAGTTGCTTTGTTGAGCTGTGGATCAGGCAAAGTGCTTTGCACTCCTAGAACCTGCTCCTTCTCCTCTTGACTGCCTTGATGTAGGAACAAGGCCTTAAGGGGGCTCCTTGCCTGCTTGAAGTTTAGCATGTGCAGGAGAGGTTTGATGAACTTGGGTCTTGTGCGACTCATCTTAAATTGGCTGTAATTATTAGCTGCGGAAAGCAGCTTTGTCTTTGTGATCTATAACCAGTAAGGCTTCCAGTACAGGGTGCTGATCAGCAGCTGCTAAACAGTTCACTGGCTCTGTCCTGTTCACCCACCATTCATGATTCCATATGGAGGTGTCCTTTTTAGTGTTTTTCTAAGCCTCTAATGACTTTGCTGTAGTCAGATACAGGTGGTCTAAAACTTCAGCCACACTGGTATGCTCTTCCGAATAAACTGATCATAGTCCCTGTCACAAGCCTAGTCCCTGGGCCGTGCCTCAGTTTCCTCGCAGGCCACAGAAATCAATCATAAGTTAGATGTCACCTTCAGCAAACCCTTGTTCAGGGGACTTCAGACTAACCTAAGAGTAGTTCTAGGGTTCAGTTTTCTTCTCACCACTGTCTTATTTTTTTCTCTGATCACTAAATGTCTAGCAACACCTCTTGCCTTACCTGACTCAGCTGCTCTGCCCTCATCCTTGCGGTGGTTCAGTCTTTGCCGGCTCCCTCTCCTTGTCAGATAGACTCAGCGGTAGCCATGTTAGCCTGCAAGTAACAAACAGTCCTGCAGCATCTTAGACTAACACATTTATTATTAGGTCATGAGCTCTTCATGGGTAAGACCCACGTCTTCCCCTTCCTCCCTCCTGCCCTGGAGCCAGGTTCAAATTGTAGGCTTCTCTGGTCCAAAGGCAGACCCCCAACGCTTCTCTAGAGGCTTTCACTTTCAACTACAAGCCCTCATTCAAGCTCATATTCCTGCAGAAACCTGTCCCACCTTCTGGGGCTTCCTCCAGCCTGTAACAGTCACAGGGGTTATGTCTAGACTAGAGGGATTTGTCAGCAAAACACCTATTTTGTTGTCAAAACCTGCTGAATGTCCAGATCCCAAGGGCATTCTGTGGACAGTAAGTCAACAGAGTGCAGCACGTTTGTTGACAGCCGTACCCCGTTTCTCACGAGGGAGAATGCCACTGCCAATGGAGATCTGTCGACAAAACGCTGGTTTGGATGTTCTGGTGAGGGGGCCTTCTGGTGACAGAAAAGACTTCCGGGACACTGCACAACCCTGTCTGCTGTAGTTCTGGGTGGCGGTTTTGCCAATAGAGAGGCTGGGCATTACGGCTGCTCTCTGTCGACAGAATGGATCACTCTTTTGATCTGCTTTTGCGATCTGACTGTATCTTCCGAGACAAACTTCTGTAATCTAGATTTGGCCAGAGAGAGCTGTCTCCTCCCCAGAGCAACTTTGTGTCTCTGCTGTTCTAGGAATCTCATCTTAACTCAACTGCTCCATTATTCATTATCTACATGGGAGCAGCTGATTGCTCTCAGGGATTGCCCACTGTGTCTTCCTGGGCCAGGTCGACTCTGACCCTTCCTGAAAAAAATACTGGCTTCAGGGTGCTCCCCTCTCCCTTACCAAGGATCTGGCATTTCATACTTCAATCACACATCAAAGTTCCCTGAGGAGAGAGCTCTCTGTGATTGTTACAGGCTGGAGTAAGCCCTGGGAGGTGGAACAAGGTCTCTGTAGGAGCGTCAAGTACCTAAAAGGTTGTTACAAGGAGGAAGGATTAAAAATACTCTTACCCTCTGAGGACAGGGCAAAAAGCAATGTGTTTAAGTGACAGCCGGGGAGGTTTAGGTTGAACATTAGGAAGAATGTCCAAACTGTCAGGCTGACACTGGAATAAATTGCCCACGGGGGTTGTGGAGCCTCCATCACTGCAGATATTTAAGAGGAGGTTAGATGAACATCTGACAGGTATAATCTAGATCGGGGTGAGCAACCTGCAGGGTGGGCCCTCTCAGGGGGAGTGAAATTTCAAGGGGACAGGGCCCAGCATGATTAGCTGCTGTGCGTCAGGCTCGTCCATCTGATTAAAAATGTTGAAATCGGTTTCTGTTTGTGTGTGTGGGTATTCACATTTATATAACGATTAATAAAGTTTTTACATTTTGCATACTTATTTTCTTACATATGCTGAGAGGGATTTTTTTCCCCACATGAACAGAACCGAAATTTCCATTGGTCTGGGTTACATCAGACAGGTTGAGGGGGCCCTGCTAACTGCAGGGGTGAAAAGTGGGGCCCGAAGTAAGAAGTTTGCTCACCCCTAGTCTGGATGGTGCTTCAGTCCTCCCAAGAGAGAAGACGACTCTCCTTGATGACCTCTCAAGGCCCCTTCCAGTTCTGGTATTCTGTGAGTCCTAGACATTGTAAGGTACTGGCAGAAGGTTATGGGATTAAAAAGGAGTCCAGAATCAAATGTAGTACAAACCTAAGTTTGATGATCGAAGTATGAAGAGCCAGATCCTTGGGAGTTCAAGCAGCTGTTTTCTTTGGAGTTCCTTTCTTAGTACTGTTCAGTGAACCAGTCTTAACAGGGGCTGGGAGAGGGTTGTTGTAATTAATTCTCTTCATACCAAAAATGGGTATGAACAGTTGTATGTTCACAGTGCACCTAGCCACACTGGCTGGCTGCCTAGATGCATACAAATCCTCCGACTCTGTTACTGTTCTTTTCCTGAAACGTGTACCTTGTCCCTGTACTAAAAAGAGCAAGTTCAAACAGCCAGAGCACTTTCCTTCCTTTAGGCTGAAAAAACATGTGAATTGCTACCTCTTTAAAAGACAGTATGGCTGGTGAAAATGCTGCTTATTGTGCAGTTGTATTGCAATCCTGTTGCAAGTGCAGAAGAGGGACTAAACTTCTTTAAAAGCCATAATCACCAGACAGAACGACCCAAGTATTTTCCAAGTATGGAGGCCTAAATTCGAATATAGGCATTTAAATAAATGGCTTGATTTGCGCACAGAAGAGCAGATAAAACTCCCTTTGAGTTTTAGCAGGGGCAGAAGCACATCAGCACTGTGTTTATAAGGGAAAACAGACTTATGCTGAACTCATTGTGTACTGGTGCTTTGTTCCATAAAGCCTATACAGTGTTTATGGACTGATCCTGAAAGGGACCTTTGCTTAAGTAAAGGCTGTCGGATCAGGTCATGTGTTTTCCTAGTCTGGAAAGAAACATACTGCTTCGTACTACGTAATTCTCAAGATGCTGTCGGTAATAACACCTGTATTCACTTATTTAATCTCTGCTTTCATCGAGCTATATCTTGAAAGAGCTGTCATGGCCATTCTCGTCTGCCTCGGAGGCAGATCCTGAAGGTGATGGATTAGCTAATAAAATGTGCATTGTGACAGTAGGTGGAATTTGGGAGTTCATTTGCACCCCTTAAATGTGGGCTTGTAAAACTATTCATAAAAGAAAGAAATGAGCTGTCAGAGGTACAAGTGATTTATAGAAATCAACTGCCCCAGAAGTGGCACTTTATTTGTAGCTTCTGTACTACTTTGGAAATGAAATTTCTCCCTCTCCAATGGCCTGTGGTTTCTGGTGCAGATCCTCAGGTCTGGTTGAGCTGTGTTTGGTACAAAGGCAGCTGAAAGCAAATGACCACTGTCTGCCATCTTGGCTGCTCGCTATCTCTGAGGGGCTGGGCAAGCCAGCAAGCAGAGATGCTGGTGGCATCAACATTTAAAAGCAGCTGTCCAGTCCAAGCAGATCCATTGGCTGAATTTGGCCTAGAGACCATCAGTTGCCTTGAATAAGGGAAATCTCTCCATGTACATAGATTGTAATTAGATGAGAAACTTCCAAAATGGAGAATTTAATTTTTTTATCCGCAGAAGTTAGTAAATATTTTAGTAAAAATGTGACCTGGAGAAGACACTTGTCCTCTGAAGTGGGGTTGTGCTGTGCTTGGAGGCTCGGTTCAGTTGGTAAAGGATGACAGGGTGGAGTGCTAAGTTTCCGACACTTATTTTGCCCTGTGCAGGCACTCTGGGAGGCTGGGCAGGGAAGGACAGGGAGCTGCAGTAGCTGGAGAAGGACCGACGTGTCCTTCACTCGCCACCTAGGTCTCCTTCCAACTTACCTCAGCTGAAGCCACCTGGCACTGGCCCCAACCCAGCCCATGCCATAGATGGGGCAGCCTAGCCCTGACCCCAACTTTGCAGTGGTTGGGGTGTCTCGGCCCCAACCTCTACCCTGCTGCAGTCAAAGCTGCCCAGTCCCCCCGCATTGTGGGGTGGCCTGACCATTTTACAGTTCTGGACCTGCCCTGGGCAGACACATGATGTTTTCTCCCTCCAAATCCAGGTGCTGCTGTGAGGAGAGTTTGTTGGGGGAGTTTTGGAGCACCCTGCTTCACCCAAACCTGTTCCTGCTCCATAGCCTGCACCCCCCGAGCTGCAGCATTCACACCTCCACACTCCAACACCTGGCCCAGCTCTCACCCACTCATCTCTTCCCCCGGCAATATGTTGCACAGCACCTCTGCATTGGTGCAAGTAGCAAAATCCCTACTGCTCAGGGATTGGAGGGAATACCAATGGAAGGGGGAGGCAGGGAATTCTTCAGTCCCGCAATTCTTAGCGCCTTCTTAACTGTAAGTTGCTACCAACAACTCCGTTGGGCAGATTAGACTCTACAATGCCGCATGTGACGAATTGACCCTGGCGTGGAAGCACTTGGTGGGGAATAGGACGTAGCTAGTCCAGTGTGACCTTGTGTCCCAGGTTAGGTCTTTCGAGCACATTCAAAGTGTTAAATCATCAAATTAAAATTTTGTTACATTTTATTCCCGTGTTATTTGATGGACTCTCATTTCTCAGAAACGCCCCAGGAGTTGCCACACTGATTGTGTAATTCACGGAGTGGGGAGAACCTCTGGCCTGCAGCTTGCCTGGATCCAGACCCTGCGGCTCAGAGCTCCCCTCCCCATCATCGGCCCACAGCAGGGCAGGATGGGGTTGGGAAGCCCTGAGCCTTGCGGGCCAGGTCAGGCAAGCCAGGGCTAGGAGTGGCCCACGGGCTCTAACAGGGCATGTGGTGGGGCAGGAAGTGGCACTGTGGCTCCTCCTTCCTGTCCCCCGGCTGGGCAGCGGCACTATGGCACTGCCTGCAGAGAGGCTTCCCCCTCTGCTCTGATGGGCTGGAATTCTGGCCAGTCAGAGCACTGGGGGGGAAGGTACCTCACAGCGGTGGGAGAAAAAACTTCATGGAGAGACTTTTCTTCCGCTACAGCAACGAAGGGTCCTGTGGCACCTTATAGACTGACAGAAAAGTTTTGAGCATGAGTTTTCGTGAGCACAGACTCATCATGTGCTCACGAAAGCTCATGCTCAAAACTTTTCTGCTAGTCTATAAGGTGCCACAAGACCCTTCGTTGCTGGTACAGATCCAGACTAACATGGCTACCCCTCCAATTCTTTTCTTCCGCTGTGGTGCATGGAGATAAGCAGATCCACCCCCAGGCTGCTCCCACCCAGACCCCCACCCTTAACCTGTCCCTGGACCCTCACCTCCAGCCTAGCCCTGATGTTACACTTAAACGAAGCACGCGAGATCTTTTGAAGGGGAAAAGGCAGTACACCGCATTTATTGAGAATACAGCAGTAGCATATGCTTTTCAATCACACACATACACGCAGCATGCGCACAGTCCCGCCAGACGATGTTATAGTTATCAGTCTAGTGGCCAGCTAGATCGATCACAGAGGGGGAGCAGGGCCTTGTCGGTCGTAATCTGATGCTCTCCTGGAGTTGGTGGCAGGACGAACCCAAAGTCCCATGGCAAAGCACCCAGCTTTTATAATCCTTTTTCCTTGTTGAAGTTGGTGGAACCTGCTGTGCCCGTCTGTGACGGGTAGTTATCTTTCTGGTATCCGCTGTTCCCAAAACATTTCTGAGAGGCTCATTCTGTAATTAATTGTCTTCAAGGGTGTCAGTTTGCCAGTCCAACCACTCCTTATACTGATGGTTCTTCTGCTGGATCTTTGCCCCTCCTTGGCTGTCCGGCTTTAAAGATACACCTCACACCTTCATCTCAACACAGGCATTCCACTTCCACACACAATCAGTGTTACAAGGACTTCCAAAGTACCTAGTATTTTGAGCATCTAGGCTTTGGCCTCCAGCATTCTTCTAATCTCATTAACATGGGCACAATGCTAGAAACTCTGACTTTTTATTTACTAAGCTGACTAAACCAGAGGCATATATGAAATGTTCCAGGAGTACAATTATTAAGATTAACAGAAGTAATTAATAACAGTAACAAATTGCTCAATGTGTTAGTCTGTAACAATCTAGTGTTGTTATACCAAATTTAGGATATGGATGTAAAGAGAATAAGGGTTTCTGCTCCATATACAAAGAGAATAAGGGTTTCTGCCCCCGTGCCGCCCCCAGCCCCCTTATGCACCTGAGCTCCCACCCAGATCCCCTACTCCCAACCTACTCCTGCACCCTCCCTCCTACCCAAACACCTAATCCCTAGCTCGCTCTTGCACCTTCCCTCGAACCCTGGCACCACACCTGCTTTTTTTTTTTCTCACTTTTATGTGAGTGATATTTCTGTCGGTCGGTGGCTCCCAACCTAAAAAAGTTTCCCCCTCTGCTATAATGTAAGATCTCCTCCTGGGAAATGCTCTGCACCCTCATCTGAGCCTGAATTCCCATAGCCTTCAGTGGGAGTTGAGGGTTATTCAGACCTCCCTGGGGTTTAGTTCATATCCTTTGAGGGCCACCTGTATGATGGTGAAGTAATTTACGAGGATATTTTTATAGGATTGTTTCTCAAGGTCAGATGCAGCTGATACTGAAATGTGCCGCTAGCCCAAACAAAACAGATGGCCATTTGGGAGATTTCATTTGATGCTGTCAGGGTGGAAATGCCACACTTCATTTTGTGGGAACTGACATATTGCAGACAATTTACGCGAGCAAGATATATTTTTGACTTCTACTGATGAGGTCAGGTTTGGAGAGTGCTGGGCAAAACCCTATCGGTGTGAATGAAGGACTCTTTTCCCTCTGAAGTTTCTCCATGGTGTATTTTTACTGGGCTGCAGAAGTTGGAAGTACATTGGGAATATTTTTCATGAAACCAAGTGGCAAATATCAAACACTGTGGAATGCAGCTGTGTGGGGAGAAGAAAGGCCAGTCTATATACCTAAGCAAACTGAAACATGCTTGAAATATAGTTGCCCTTTGCAGGCACTCATTTCGTCTCCAGGCCAATTTCACAGTGCAGAAATGACTAACTGTTATGACATGCCCTGAAACAACTCTGGTTCAGCTTGTGTAAATTCTACATGTGGGGCGCTTTTGGGGCTGACAGGTGGAATTTTATTGTGATTTTATATAACCATTCTGACACAGGAAAGGCTTTTGTCATTTATCTTATGAAGTTGCTACGTGTTGCTAGGCAAAGGAGTGAGGTTGGAGGTTTTTGTTTGTTTAAATCAGTGCACTTTTAAAAATGCAGGGATAGTCCAAGAAGACTTTAAAAGCTGTTGCTTGTCTGGAAAAGTAAAAAGAATACTGTCAACATTTGAATGTACTTCTAAAAGAAGAGAGGTATATGTGTGCTAACTAATCTGCAGGGTGCAGAGAGGGTGGCCAGACAGCAAGTGTGGAAGATCTGATGTTGGGAGAGGGCAAGGAAGGATGGAGAATAAGCACCTGAATATCAGGACTGTCTCTATGGAATCATGACACCTGGTCACCTTAGGCACAGAAGTCTTTTGGTTGCCTTACTCTGAAAGGGGACATTCTATGACTGTGATAGAAACAGCTCACTCTTGTTGATATTGGTTTATTTGTGTTACCATAATGCCTAGGGGAACAGGGACCCACTTGTGGTAGGTGCTGGTCAAACACCTTTAAGTCTAATGTGTATTGGATCAAGCTGAAATAATCTTATTCACTGCGAAACTGTTACTAGAGTATAATACCTGGATAGTAAGTGTTTAGAAATGTGAGGAAGGACTTCCAAACAGAATCAGATAATTTACCAGCTTTGATGCCCTCTCAGTTCATAGAAGTGATGTCACACCTGTGTAATAGGGACAGAGCAGAATTTGAGCTTTCCCCAGTGCCACAAAGACCAATGCCTACGCTGGCATCATTATTTGAAGAGGGGCATTGCAACGCTCTAATCTTTGGTCAACTGCTGAGGTGTTTCCTGCTTCCGCATCAATTAGCCAGTTGTCAGTTTCCTGACCTATAGCAGGACCAGTAGCAATGGTCCCCATCATAACAATCTGTAAACCAATACCAGATATGAAAATAAAAACAAAAATTATTTGGTGTAATTTAAAACTCTGGTTTTCAACCAGTGTGCCATGACATACTGGTGTGCCATGCGAATTGTCCGAGTGTTCTGTGAAATTTTGTCAATTTCCCCTCTCAGTAGGTCTTTGCAGTGCCACCATGAGGGGAAATGCTGACCCTGCAGGACCCTCTTCATACTGGGGGGCAGCTGAAATGCTGCTTCCCAGCCCAAACGACTCCCTACTGTGGCAAAGCGGAGGGAAGGAGGGCAGGATGCTGTTGGAGCTGGGATGCAGTTTAAATACTGTGTCCTGGCTCCAACAGGTGGGTGGGGAGGGGAACCTGCTTTCAGTGGTTACTCATTTACTCAACATCCCTACCATGGTAGTGAGCAGATTTTGAAAATGCACCTGTGCTTGCTGTCTACGACCATGTATTCTGTGGTGGCTTTGAAACGTTAACGCATTTGATCCTTGTTTAGCTTGTTGTATGCACTACTGTGTTGCAAACCTGCCAAGTAAGACTATAACCGTAGTAAATTTAAGGTTTCTGAGCAATCAGTTCAGCTGAAAAAAGTGGGTGTGCCGCGGAATTGTTTGTCTCATTGAAGCATGCCATGTTACTGGAAAGGTTGGAACCACTTCGAAAATTCTGAACAAGAAACATAAGCATGATAGAGCAGCAGCCAGACTGAGAGGCTGTGGAAAACGTAATTAGTGAGGTGTGAACTTACTAAAAATAATCTTGGTTAAGTTACCTGGAGCTTCTGCATATGTCCAAAAACTCTCTCTCCTTCTCAGCCCCATAATTTGACTCTGTAACTCACCCTCCCCTTCTTATTTAGTCCTGTTTGATCTCCCATGCTGAGTCTTGATGAGCATGACGTGTATCATTCTTTATTCCAGACACAAGTGCAATTGTACTTGGACGATAAACTGTATGCAATCAGGTCCTGTGTTACTTCTCTCCAGCTATGATGACGTGTGCGTGTTCTTGCTCTAACTGGCAAGGGGACATACCTACTGTACAAAGAGAAGGGAAAGTCTATATTCTTAAACCATGATTTGAGGGCTTCAGACGTTCAGCCAGGGATTAGGGATTGGGGGAGGTTCAGTGACCTGTGATGTGCAGGAGGTCAGAGCAGATGATCGCAATGGTCTCTTCTGACCTTAAAGTCTGAGTCTAAAGGCCGCAATCAGATTGGGACCCCATTTCACTAGGGCATCAAACACATAATAAGCAACAGCTTCTGTACCTTGAAGAGGTTACAGTCTAAATTAGAAAATGTGTAATAATTTTTAGAAAGGAACCAACTTGCAATGGCAGAAGGTACCATTGGGTTCTGCAGAAACAACTCAAAGCTTATGGCCAATTTAGTAGAGTACAGTAGAACCCCGAGATACACGTACTCGACTTGCGCATATCTCGGGTTAATGCGACTTTGAGTGCCCAGGAGCTGGTACCTGGCTCTGGGCTGCCAGGCGCCAGCTCCCCGCCACTCAGAGTAATGGGGAAACTGACCAGCTGCTGCGACCTGGCAACCTTCGCATAACTCAGGGGGTCTACTGTATAGTCAATTTACTGACTTGGGGCTTGCTTGGGCTGTGGGGAGAAAAATTAAACTGTAGATGTTTGGGTTGGAGCCCAGCTCTGAGACCCCCTCTCCTTGTAGGGTCATGGAGGCTGGGCTTCAGCCCAAACCTGAATGTCTACACGGCGATTTCTAGCTTGAGCCTGAGTCAGCTGACCCAGGCCCTCTGCCACGGGGTCTTTCACTGCAGCATTAGACATGCCTTTAGCATTCAAACACCATTTGAATTTGATAGAGAATGATATAGTCGTTCTGCAGTTCTTTGAAATCACTCTGCAAAGTCCTACGGCAGGGCTATAAATCCATGTTAACTCTTACTGGGTAGTTCAGGAAGCCTGCAAAAGAGTTTGTGTGTAACCCAGGATTGCAGTGCTCTCTGAATGCTGGCTTGGAGCCTGCAGCTAGTCCCCTTTTCAAGGTCTTTCCTGGCTTGCAGACAGGCAGCCACCTCCGCCCCTGGGCCAGGAAACTGGGGGAGGCAGTTAGCATGACATTGTTCCCAGGAGCCCAGCTGCCGCAAGCCAGGCTGTGACTCCACACCTGGGAAGGCAGCACCTTGCATGGGACTGTGCAGTTTCTCACATGACATTAGACGACTGCTGCTGTTGGGACAAGCCTGCTGAGGTGGGCGAGGGTGGCAAGGGCAGGAGTTGCCCCAGGGCCCAGAATTTCAGGGGGGCCCAGAGCTGCTGCCACTTCTACATTGGCAGCAGCAACAGCTGGAGCTCCGGGCCCCTTTGAAGTGCCATGGCAGTGCTGCTCTGCCCCTCCACAAGGCTGCCAGGGGAGGCGCCAGCACCATAGTCTGGGTGGCACTGAGGGCTGACTGCCCTAAGCCCTGCTCCTTCTGGGGACATAGAGCCAGACCCCACTCCCACTTTGCCCCAGGGTCCGTGGCAGCTGTCAGCCCTGCTGTGTTGGGTGGATGTGGAGGAAACACCATGTCTGACATAGAGAGCGCCCTTCACAGCTGCAGTGCCAGAGACATTTGCAGAGCTTCCAAGAGTGCTCTGCTTGTTTAGTTCTGGAACCTGGAGAATGGGTTAATCTCGTATAAATAAATAAATAAATGAATGAATAATTAAAAAGGAAAAAGGAACAGCCTTGGCCAGTATGTATTTGATCTATGTTTGCATTGTCTGCCTGCTCATTTGGGGCCTGATCCCACACCCATGGTAGTCAGTTGGGGTTAATATTAATAGGTTCTAGGTAGTTCGTTTGTACGTGGGAGTAGATTCAGCCAAACGTGTCCCACACTCAGCAAAGCGGGTCGTTAACTTTATAAGTTAATAGACTTTTTGAGGCTAGGTGAGACCAATATAATCATAAGAAATTCAGTCCAGTAACCCCTGGAAGGCCACAGCCTGTGGTTTTGCTAGATCATGTATTTTATTTAGCCTATCATCCCAATGAAGTCAACAGTGTTTATGTGCTTTGCTAGGTATGGGCAGGATTAGTCATGTGCTTAAACGCTTGGCTGAATTAGCCCCTATTGAATTAGAAGAACAATGCTACGCTTACGCACAATGAAATTGCTGTACTGCGTTCTCCAGTGCCTCTGCAAGCTCTTTGGGGCAGGCCTGTCTCTTTATGTGTAGTGTGCTTTGCAATTATAATCATCCTATGAGTTAGCCACATCCTTTGAGCATCCTCTCACATTTCTGGGATGCTGCTCAGGTATTTGATGGATGCCGCTTGCTCAGTGCCATGTCGGAGCGGACTCATACCAAGCACATTGTCATCTGGATCTGGAGGCTGCTGGGTGGTGCTGGCCAGGGATTTCATTTCCTCTAGGCTAGTGAGTGTGTGGGCTCCATGAGTGGCCCTCCTTCATCTCAGTGGGCCTCAAGATTGATGTATCCACAACAGTATCCTGGGACATTGTAGTTTTGCTACATGCACTTTAGGGATGTTAATGGTTAACCAGTAAATGTCACCTGAAACAAAGCAGGCTTACACCCTTGGGGCTGGAGCAGCTCCCTGTCCAGCACAGGCAGCATCTGCTCAAGCCCTACGGGGCCTGCTGCAGATCGGAGGCATTCGTCTGCAGCAGGCCTGGGGTGCTGTAACTCAACCAGAGCAGCCCTCATTTGCAGTGGGCCTGGGAGATCTGCGGGTCTGAGCAAGGGCACTTCAGCCCAATCACATCAGCCCTCTTCCATGGCAGGGGCGGGGGCACTCCTCTCATTTAACCTGTTAACTAGTTAAACTTAACGTTTCACCGGTTAACTAATTAAATGGCATTTTACATCCCTAATGCATACTGGGAATTTGCAAGGGATGCTGAGTGAACCATAGCAGCGCTTTGGCTGGATGCAGAAGGAGCACACAGCTGTCACAGACAATGTTACGTGCCATCAGCCTGCACCTCACCCACGTGTCATTGCTCTACGTGTCTGTCACTTTAACAATACCAGTAGGAAAATTCTGTGCAGAAGGAAATCAGTGGAATCTGGCAACCCGCAGTAAATCAGATATCTCGCAGGCCATGCGCAGAACCCCAAACGGGCTGCATGTAGCCCACGTACCGCAGGTTGCCCCCCATTGAGCTAGACTAACAGCCAGAGAAGTGTGTGCTGTTCTGGCCCAGAGAGATCAGCTGTGCAGTAATGGCACCATATAAATATTTAATAATGCTACAGCCCCAGGGAGACATTCGATGTGACTTTTTCATTAGATAATCACAGAATTTCGTATGTTTTGAAAATGCAATGAAATACCAGAGTTTGGTATTTCTAAAGCTGGATATAAATCTGCGATTTTCCCCTCTGCCACATGATGGTGATAATGGTGTAAGATATAGAAAGCACAGCTTTCTCAGGGCTCACAGACTTTGAAGAAGGTAATTCCAGCTGGATTATCGTGGTTGCTGCTGTTCAGTGCTATTGCTAAGTCATAACAACTGTTTCTGAAGCTATTATGACGCTGTTTGCACCTCCAATATGATGGAATAAATTATTCCCTTGATATCTCTGCATTCTTTAACAGTTGCTTAAATTGATTTTTTTCCCCCAAAGGGAGATGATCATGATAAAATCCTTGACTAATTCAAGGCCCCTAACTCAGCAGAACAATTGTATTCATCCTTATTCAGGGAAGTAATTAAAAACATGTGTAAGTCCCATTACTTTAAGGGTGACTTAAGAATGTGCTTAAGTGCTTGCATAGTGATCTCTACCCACACTTCAGTCATGCAGCTGTGTAGGGCACCGTGACATTTAGAGCACCAGATTGCCCCAGTTCTCATGATACTCTGTGCTGCTGGGTGCTGCGTATGGTCTCCAGTGACCAACAACTCCATATCCCGGTGGACACTGCTGTCCCACACACACACCCTGCCCACCCTGTAGGCTGTACCCAGCTGTGGGAAGTGGTGTCCCAGGTCTGCGCCACTTTCCACCACTCCCATTGGCTGCAAACAGATATCTGTGGCTAATGAGAAGTGTGATCACCTACAGAGGTACAGGTGAGTATAGATAGATATAGGTAGGTCTTTGCGCTTTTTATTACCCACCTCTGCTGTAGAGGGTGGGACGGGGCATGTCCTGACAGTGCAGGGAACCTAAAGCAACTTGTTCTGAAGCCCTATTTAATGAAGCTTAAAAAACCCCACTGGTCCCACCACCTGGGTTCACCATGAAGCTGGGTACACAAGCTTCCTTGAAATCATACAATAAGAGCAGAATTACTGGCATGACTCGGGTGTGTTTCCACCCACTGTGTCCACCTTGTCACACTTGGGGCCTGATCCAAAGCCCAGCAAATTCAGTTGGAAAGACTCCCAATGACTCTGGTAAACTTTGGATCCAGTCCATTGGCAGAGGGGGACTGCGAGTTTGCTTGTCCAATCTTTTAAATGAGAGAGGGAGAGAAGAGTGTAATTACATCAATAAGAGCTGCATGAGATAATTCTGTGGTGTCCTGTTTGTGGGCATAATGTAGCAGTTACAATAAGAAAACTATCATAGGTGGGGACACTTGGACAGGGGAGAACGTGTTCCTTTCCATTCTCTTAAACGATGTTGCTGTTACTCTGGGGGCATTTCCTGATAAATATTCCCATGCTGATATCAATGCTGCTACAGTTTCACCAGTGTCTGGTTTTCTTCTATAATATTTTTTTCATTAAGCAACACTCATCCGCAACAAACACTCCATAAACCCAGCTTTTCCTATGGCAAACTCTATGCTATTTATTTTTACTACTTTAATTTTATTACTGCTTCTCAGAGCCCAGTCCTACTCCAAATTCCCATTGCCTTCAGTGACAAATTTTCCTGCGTAAGGATGCAGGACTGAACTCTGAAGTATCTTTCAGGTGCATTGTAATTGCAGGTATGACACTGTTCTGCTATGAATGTCTGTTGTGCAGACATCTTTCTGTAAATTAATTCTATTGAATCTTGTTTCGTGTGTCTCCCTCTCTCTCTCTGTCTGGGAGAGTCTGAGAAAGCAGCTGCTTGCATGGCAGAGTTCTATGGCTGCAGTGTTTTTTTTTTAAGTGTCTAAAATATCTTCAGTGTTATGGAATCAAAAACAAGAGCTTCACTGGACCATAGTTCATAACCAAATAGATTTTTAAAAAGCATCAGTATGATAGCTTCTTCAAATGTCAGGCTTTTTTATATTGTTTTTTTTTCATTTGCATACTTCAGAAAACTTTTCTAGGAAAGGATTCTACTGTTATGGTTTCTTCATGTGAACAAAGATTAGTCCTTCATGGTCCTAAACTCAATGCATGTGCATGACTTTAAGGCATTACCTACCAATAAATAGGAGATTAGCTGCGGCTTGTGTATTTCCTGATCAGTTCACATTTTTTCAGACGGCTCATTGTTATCCTGTTTCCTTTAACGATGGGACACTCTAATGAGTTTGCCATCTGACATACATCTGCTTCCTGTTAAACAATGCCTTCATTCTTTCAGAGCTGCTAAACTCATCTGTACTCCTGGAAGATTTTTATCTGTACTTTAAAAACTGCATGCACAAGTTGATGTTGGAATATTCATTTTCATAGTGCATTTTTGATACTCTGCTTTTGAAGAATGAATAACAAAGCTGACTTTTATTTTGAAAGTGGACACTCTGGGGCTATTTATTCGGAGGTGGGGGAAAAAAGAGAATCTGTTAGAGTATTTGCATATTTGGGATGCAACCAGTCCTCCTCCTAATGAGGTCAGACTGCAACAGGATCAAGTCTTGGGTTGGTGAAGGTTAACGTCCTATGCAGGTTATCTATGTAACCTCCCTCAGTTTCTTTAAAGCTGCTTTGTCCTTCCATCAAAATATCAGGGTGGCATGTGTGGGACGGGAGTTAGAAGGCTGTTCATCTCATTTCTATGGTGAAAGTGCCTTGAATGAAACAGTGATCCCTAACGCTGTCAGTGAAAGGTTAAAGCATTCCGTAATCACTATAAGAATCTCTGTTAGCTCAGTCTCTCTTACATTTAAGTTTTGTATCTGCCTCAGTTCTTCTCTTCTCACCTGTTGGGGGCAGGCACCTAGCTGACCTATGGATCTCTTAAGATTTTCCTTCATGAAGAGACTGTATTTTTATTAGCTGTCAGGATTTCCATTTGTAACCTATCAGCTGCACTTTTTAAAAGAAACACACCTATTTTATGCAGTTTTGCAACATGATTTTAAAAGGTAAGTGTGTAATAGAGACTCTTGACAAAATTAAACCACACTTTACCATGTAGAGTGTTTGATTTGTCAAGGCTTTGTAGATTCCAGCTAAGGAACCTTCAAAACAGCCATCTATGGCAGGGATGATGAGTAGTATAAACCTTGTTTTGACAAAGAAGAACCTGAGGCAGAGATGTGGAGGTTTATCTGTGGTTGTAGAGGAAGCCAGGAATATTAGGAGTTCTTGTATCCCTCTCCTGTGCATAAAGTACAAGATTGCACCCCTTTTCCAAGTTTAAACACTTGCAGAGATTAACCTTTAAGTTCAAAAGACAAGAGGTGCAAATTACCTTTGGTAGGTTTTTGTGTAAGCATCAAATGGAGCTTGGCCTGTAGTATTAACCAACTGTAGACGTGAATGTTAGCAGAGTTGATATTGCCATTTTTTTTACTGCCATGCCCACCAGCACCCATACTTGTGATAGTAGAGCTGTTCACTGTGCTATATCACTAGTGGAAGAGCTTTCAAAGATATTTTATCAGAGGGGTAGCCATGTTAGTCTGTATCTCCAAAAACAAGAAGTCCTGTGGCACCTTCTAGACCAACAGATAGACATGCATCTGATGAAGTGGGTCTTTGCCCATGAAAACTTATGGTTCAAAATATCTGTTAGTCTATAAGGTGCCACAGGACTCGTGTTTTTAAAGATGTTTTAGTGAAGTGTCCCCTTGGTGTTTCACCCATGCTGAAGCATGGCTACTAATTGTAGTTCTAATCCTGCACTGCCTCGTCCATGCTGGTTGGCCAAGTTACACTGTAAATCATTGTACTGGGATTCATCTTTAAACATGTTCTTTAGAAGATGGGGTCTGGGGGAATTTCTCAGTCTGTGGCCATTGTTGCCACTTGGCTGTATTGTCTTTGTTGGAAATCTTTGTTTCTAAGCACATCAATATTTGTCAACTGAGACATCACTTATTTATTTACCAGTGTTCTTTTGCCACACTAGATCCTTTAATCTCTGAAAACAGCAGTAAGGACATGTACAGCTTCATAGTCTTTTGGCCGTGCTTTAAATTACAAATTACCTTTGTTAGGTTTCTTGTTGCCTCTGCAGTGCATCAACTGGAGCCTGGCAAGCAGAATTAATTGAATGTAAAAATGAATGTTGACAATAATGGGTTTGAGGAGGTGCCACTATGCACGATCAACCTTCAGTCAGAGTGCTTTATACCGTGTTATATGTAAGCATGTCTATTGCTGTTAGCTATGATCTCACCAAGGGACAGGCTGGCCTCTTTTCAAATCCTGTAATGGGGAAAATATATTTATAGGTGGATTGTCAGTTGATCGTAATCCAGATGTATTGTGTAAGTGCGTGAAGAATTTTAAGAGGAGCAGACACTGAAACAGATTTACTATGATTATTAATTGAAATGTTTTGGTGTGAACTTCAGCAGAGAAGCAGGTTGATTTATAAGACTGCATGTTGAACCTATTGTTAAAAGAAGAACCATCTCCTGTAAAGGAGACAATTTCTCTTTAAATACGTTCTGAACAAACAAAAAGATAGTTTATTCAAGATGGAAGTTTACAATTGTAATCCAGATATATTTATGAACTATTTTCTGTCTTATTTTTCAACCTGTGAGCAAGTGTGTCCTTACACTCTTCAGATGTGATTATAGTGGGAAAAATTAGACCGGTTTGAAAACTGCTGCCCCAATACCATGGTGAGAGGCACCCTTCACATGGGTGAGTGGAAATGCCATTCACAGAAATGCCTTTAACTGAGACTGTTTGGAGAGACTTTCCAAAGGTGTTGGCATAACTCTGCTCCCATTGAAGCCAATGGGAGTTCTTACCATTGGCTTCAACGGCAATAGAGTTATGAAGATACCCTATTCCTAATAAATGTGTGATAAATAGCTGCCGTATAACTATATGAACAACATGCCATAATGTTATCGGGGAGAGCAGTTTGTGTGACTGATATCACAGGTCACAAGCACGGGCAAGTCAGGAAGAAGACATTTTTGGGTTTTGCTTATTTTGGGTCCTACTGCCCTCTCCTTCTTCCCAAAATGTTACCCACTGACATGTGGGTTTTGTATCACCCCTTGTGCTAGATTCAGTAAAGATGAGTCTACTAGCATCCTCTGCTATGCAACCTGGATTTTCAGCCTGAGTTATTGAAACTCTTGTTTTGAGGTCTGGGTACCTACAGTACAATCCCCAGTGTTGGCCAGTGTGATGGCTGCCTCATAAGTGGAGAGTCATCCTGGACGTGAACTATTGTGAGCCTCAGATGCTCAGGATGAGCCAGCTCTGTCCAAGGGAAGGATTTAACCCACTAGTTAGGTGGTTGTTGTTCACCAAGACCGAACGCTGGTCTACACTAAAAAATAAATTTGACCTGAGAGAATTGTGTAGCTGGAGTCAGTGAACCTTATGTTGAATTTCTGGCACAGCCCTACTTTGGATTTCCTGTCGACTTCCCTTATGCTATATGATAGCGAGGAGTACCACAGTCGAGCACCCTAAGGGTTTGATTTAGCTAGTTCCGACTGGCACCCTAAATTGGCAGTGTCGATCTCCTGCTTAGTATAGACAAGTCCTGTGAGTCTGTTGGCTCTCAGCATGGAAACCTGACATTTGATCTGTACAGACTCATGCATTCGGTTCTGGAGCATCTTGGTTTGGTCTCTGGATGATACAGAATCTAGGCTCTTAATGTTTGGGTGGGGACAGAGAAAAGAACAGGCCTCCCAACAGCAGTAGGCCTGTTCTGTAGCACACAATTTAGCTCCATAGAAGCATCTGCACGCTCATTTCAAAAATACGAACACCCACCTTGCTTCCTTAAACTGATGAATTCTGTGGAGCTATTCAGGCGCTTCACATTAACTATGTGGCTGTGCTGATTATGGGCCCAAAAGAATGAGAGAAACCCATTCAAGAAAACAAAGACCGCTTGAGGTGATTTTATTGTCTCCACTGACAGTTCTCTTAGGATTTACTCTAGCCTTTGTAAAACCAGATCATTCAGAGAGCAAAGCCCTGCTGAATCAGACACATGGAGAACCTGAATAAACAAACAGGCGCTGCGGATTAGTTAGAACATCTGTAGTTTTTCTATTGGCTTGAGAACACGTACCACATGATTTTTAATTTCTTATGCTTTTTAGGTTTTCAATATATTACTAATAAAAATTGGGACTGGAAGACACAGCTGGCTGAGACATGCCATGCCACGGTTTAGTTTCTGACTCAGCGGACGAGCAGAAGAGTAGTTTTATTGTATTGTAGAAGAGAATAAACCCACATGCAAATTCCAGCCATGAACATCTGTTTCCTCTTTATGTAGAAGAATTCTAGCATTTCGAAGGGAATTCCAGTGTTGAAGGGCCTGGCTTTTTTATTTATTTATCTATCTTTTATTTGCTGCTCCTTCAACACGCTACCCCTGCTGGGTTGCCCTCTGGGTGCTGTCAGCTTGTGATTTAGTGTCACAGGTTTATCAGCATTGAATGGGCACATTTTGTAACTGTATCCTGATAAATTTTAAATTGCTTCAATCAAAACACTCTCATATTGCTGTGAAAGTTATCAGTATTACCTCAGTTTTCAATATTGATGCATCCGTCTGGCAGTGTTTTCAGCTTCATCCTTATATTCATCTCATTGGCTGAAAGCTGCTCGGGCCTTAGGTGAAACACACTCGCTGTTTGATTTGTAAAAACGATAGTTTGTTTTTCTGTCACTGTGACTCTGGGTGCATCTCTTTTTAGGGTTAGCTTTTTAATATCACTGGCTTTAAAAATATAAACTCCCTCTTTTAAATTTCACCTAATTCAGGACAATTAAGCAGATCTTTGAAAACAATAAAGTATGCAACAAATTGGTTATTGGACATTAAAAAATAGAGCACCAAGCAACTGTCAGTTCTGTCTATCTATTAAACATTAGAATAACAATTTTACTTATATCTGGGGGCTGCTTTTTATTTTATATTTTTTGGTGTAGGATTTAATGCTGTTGAATAAACAGTACCATTATAGAACATAAAGCCAGACATGAGAACGGATACTGTCTGTCTATTTTATGAGAACATCAAATGAGAGATTTGGGGGAACTAGCCAGAATTTCGTATTTGCTGGCAGAAAGCTCTCCACATGTGCAGACCACATTTTCCTTGTTATTTTAGGTTATTTCAGGCACAGATATTGCTGTCTGGCTGGGTGTGATTCTGTTCTGTTCTTGAAGACTTTTATAAGGAAAATTAAAACAAATGCAATCAAATCATAAGTTTTGGAGGGGAGAAGTGTCTCCAAAGTGAAGGGTCTCACTTCAATTTCACGGGACAGGTTGAACCTCTATAATCCTGCATTCTTGGGACCAGACAAGAGAGTTTGTCAGACTATGGGAGGTCTGTATTGTCTAGTAGCATTACCAACACTTCTGCGGCTTACTGAGCTCTTAGACAACATTTGAGGGTAAACTACAGCTAAATAACAGCACAGAGCAGAGAGCCAGGATTGGTCTCTGTAAACAAACTTTATGGGACCCTGGGAAAGTTGGCCACACCCATGATAAGTGGTTGTGCTGCTAACTAAAATCTTGCTGGATTACAGATGATGCTGAATTAGAGAGCTTCAACCTGTGCAAAGCTTGTGACAAGTGTAATGAATTTAGCACTGTATGTTAATTAAAAATCCCCTTTTGTACTCCCCTGTGCTCACTGACTTTTTTTAAGGGATATTACCCCATAGATTGGGCCAGAATGTAGTTTCTGAATGGTTAGGGTTACTATAGCTGTGGGAAAATTCTTAATTTTGATTACAACAGGATTTATGCAGGCATGGAGAGGATTTAGGCCCCAGTCGGAAAGCTCCTTCTCACAAGTGTTTCTGCGGCCACGTGCAAACTCCATTGACTTATACCATGCTGAGTCTCTGAGCTCTGAACTTCCTGCCACGGAGGTGCAAAAGTCAAACCTGATCTGACTTGTCCAAACTGAGAAGGATGAAGAAAGGGAAGAGACAACTCAGATGGTGAAAATCAAGTAAATACGTTAAAGTTCTTTCCATTTGCTTGAAAGATATCTAATTAGTCATAGAGATAAAACAGACTTTATATTCGGAGCATTCCTGTCTTCATGTAAACAGGCATATTTTTAGCCAGTCCAAGTGCAACAGGAAAAATATTGGAGGTTGTGTATGTGTCAGGAGGCCTGTTTTGTTTGGTATCAGCCAAACTTAGTGCATTTCTGTTCCTTTCCCACCCCCCACCTCTTTTTTTAACAAATTAGAGCAAATACAGTGGCTATTATGTCTCTTTTCTGGTTTAGACAATAGAAATATATGTCACTTTCCATTCTGCAGTGCAAGGAAATGATGCAGTTAACACCCATTTGACAGCAATGCAGCCGCATGTGGCTCTGAGCATCTCATAAATATATTACGAGGCGTTTCTGTCAAATAACTGGACTTTGTCACCCAAAATCGAAAAAAGAAATTTAAGTGCTATGCTAGAGTTTCAGGGCCCTGATAAATAAGAACCAGGTTTGACCTTTATTTTAGGCCTTTGAGATGCCACAAGGGACCGTCCTCTTTGTTCAAGATGACAAACTTCCTCTGAGATTTCAGTTTGTCAGCTCAGTGTACAGCATCAGTATTGATTTCATCTCACTGCCATTTCCTGCCTGAATAGATAGCAAATTTTCGGTGGCAGGTGTCTGTCAAGCTAAGGTTTGGTCTGGCAGATTAACAGAATACACTCATTTATTAATCATTAGCTGCAACACAATAAAACAAACTTTAATTCTTGTGATGTTGGATAAATAGAATTTATAGGGATCATTTCAGACTTCCATGAAATTTAGATTTGATGCATACGTGCATCCATAGTGAATGTTTCTAATAAGCTACAGCTATTTAAATTATACTGTATCTCTATCACTCTATAGATTCAACAAGACAGCTATTGTCCATATGAAATACTGGAAAGCTCTAACAAGTTCAGGTTCTTCTTCGAGTGTCCCCGTGGGTGCTCCACAATAGGTGTCGGGCTCGCCCGGCGCCGCAGATCGGATCTTCCAAGCAGTTTCTGCCGGACCGTGCATGCGCCGGCGCGCGCCGCTCCCTTGCGCGCTCCTGGCCACGTGCACGATCCGGTCCCCGCCAGTTCCTCTGAACCGCCGTCGGTTGCAGACGGAATCCGAACTAGGCTAAGGCCATGTTAGCGTATTCAATGGTTTTAACTGTTTTTTCTTTAAAGTTTTCAAGTTCTTAGGCTACTGCAAGTTAGCCAGTTGTTATTTTTCAAAAAAAAAACAAAAAAAAAAAAAAAACAACAAGCGGGACAGCAACGAAGGGTCCTGTGGCACCTTATAGACTAACAGAAAAGTTTAGAGCATGAGCTTTCGTGAGTTAACTCACTTCTTCAGATGCTGGTCCTGGAAATCTGCAAGGCCAGGTATAAATAGGCCAGAGTAAGGCTGGGGATAACGAGGTTAGCTCAGTCAGGCAGGCTGAGTTGTATTGTCATCAGTAGATCTGGAGGTGTGAACTCCAAGAGAGGGGAAGCTGCTTTTGTATTTAGCCAGCCATTCACAGTCTTTGTTTAATCCTGAGCTGAGGGTATTGAATTTGCAGATGAATTGTAGCTCAGCAATTTCTCTTTGGAGTCTGTTCTTGAAATTTCTTTGCTGCAGGATAGCTACTTTTAAATCTGCTACTGTGTGTCCTGGGAGATTGAAGTGCTCTCCTATGGGTTTTTGTATATTGCCATTTCTGATGTCTGATTTGTGTGCATTTATTCTTTTACGTAGGGACTGTCCAGTTTGTCCGATGTATATGGCAGAGGGGCATTGCTGGCACATGATGGCATAAATTACATAGGTAGATGTGCAGCTGAATGAGCCCACAATGGTGTGGCTGATCCGGTTAGGTCCTGTAATGATGTTGCTGGTGTGTATATGTGGGCAGAGCTGGCAACGAGGTTTGTTGCATGGATGGGTCCCTGAGATAGAGTGACTGTGGTGCGGTGTATAGTTGCTTGTTAGGATTTGTTTTAGGTTGGCAGGTTGTCTGTGAGCAATGATAGGTCTGCCTCCCAAGGCCTGTGAAAGTGGGCGATCATTGGCCAGGATGGGTTGTAGATCCCTGATGATGCGCTGTAGAGGTTTTAGCTGAGGACTGTAGGTGATGGCTAGTGGTGTTCTGTTGGTTTCTCTCTTGGGCTTGTCCTGTAGTAGGAGGCTTCGTGGCACACGTCTGGCTCTGTTGATTTGTTTTCTCACTTCCTCAGGTGGGTATTGCAGTCTCAGGAATGCTTGGTGCAGATCCTGTAGGTGTTTGTCTCTGTCGGAGGGGTTGGAACAAATGCGGTTATATCTAAGTGCTTGTCTGTAAACGATGGATCTTGTGGTGTGTCTGGGATGGAAGCTGGAGGCATGGAGGTAGGAGTAGTGGTCAGTGGGTTTACGGTACAGGGTGGTACTGATGTGTCCATTGTGTATAAGCACGGTAGTGTCAAGGAAGTGGATCTCCTGTGTAGATTGGTCCAGGCTGAGCTTGATGTTGGGGTGGAAGTTGTTGAAGTCCCGGTGGAATTCCTCCAGAGTCTCCTTCCCATGGGTCCAGATGATGAAGATGTCGTCAATGTAGCGTAAATAGAGCCGGGGTGTTAGTGGACGAGAGTTGAGGAAGCGTTGTTCTAGGTCAGCCATGAAAATATTGGCATATTGAGGGGCCATGCGGGTACCCATAGCTGTGCCGCTGATTTGAAGGTATATATTGTCACTGAATCTGAAATAGTTGTGTGTGAGTATAAAGTTGCAGAGCTCAGCCGCCAGATGTGCTGTAGCATCATCAGGGATACTGTTCCGGACAGCATTTATTCCATCTTTGTGTGGGATGTTGGTATACAGAGCCTCTACATCCATGGTTGCTAGGATAGCAAGCGGGACGGCATTCAGTCCAGTCCCAGTAACAAGCGGAACACCGGAGGCCAGGAGCCTAGGGCCATCAGCCCTCCTGCCGTGGCAGGCCATCGGAGAAGGGGAAAAACAGCACAGAGAAGGTACTAAGTACCCTTTAACAACTGAAAGACTCACCAACAATGTCCTCTTCAGGATTTAAGAAATGTGAGTCCTGCCGAGAGGCAATGCCAGCGTCTGATGGGCACAGTCTATGCATAAGGTGCCTGGGGGAGTCCCATGTCACGCAGAAATGCTCCTTCTGTGCAAAACTAACAGCCAGAGCAAGGAAGGACAGGGAGATGTGGCTTAAAATGCTGCTCTTCGACAAGGCCCTCCAGCCAGACGTGCCGGAGCGGCCACAGCAGGAGGGACCCTCCGTGGCCCATAAAAGGAAAGCCGCCTCCCTCACCCCATCAGCGCAAAAACGGAGGAAAGCCTCCCCAGCCCGATCCCTGCCGGCAGCAACAGCGAGCGGGACGGGAGGAGCGTGCAGCCCCCAGCCGCAGCAACAGGTGATCGGCGGCGGCACGGAGAGCCACGTGGAAGCGGCTCAGCCTCCGATAATCAAACAGCCGCCCCGCACCGCAGGCAGGGCGGCGGCTAAACAAGTGCCGGTACCGGAGGCACTGCAAGCAGCGGCACCGACCCCCGGGGAACCGGCGGTGCAGAGCGCGCAGGCACGCAGCCTGCAGGCACCGGAGGACACCGCCCATGCGGCACCGCCCATGAGCATGCCGAGCACGGCGCGGACGGGGCAGAGATCCCCTACATGCCAGGGGGCGGAGTTACCTCCTCAAGGGAGGGGGAAGGCTGCACACAAAACGAGGCACCGCAGCTCCTCTCCAGACAGGGCTGCGGAGTTGCTTTCTTTCAGCCCTCCGCTTATGCTGCAGACTCCAACCAGAAGGCAGGGGTCCCCCCTAGCCTACCCGGAGCCCCTGTCTCCATTTTTACAACCAGCCTCGCCCTGGTTGGGACCACCTTCACCCTTCCTGGGGTTTGAGCCGCTGGAGTACTATCCAAAATCGCTCTCTCCAGTGTCCCAGATCTCTCGACGATCTCGCTCCCCCAGACGCAGAGGGTATGCACCAAAGGAGTGGTCTAGGTCACCTTCCCAAGAACAGTGCCTATACTGCCATGGTCACCCCTATCACGCGGGGCATAGACACCACCGGCAATCTACCAGGGAAAGATCCCCACAGACGGTCCCGTATCCCCGAGGGCAATCGCGAACGGGGACAGAGACTCAAGTATCTCAGGGGGGACTGGTTATGGAACCCCGCGATTTTCCCTCGCAAGCCTCTAGCGAGAGGGTGTACCATCACCAACAGGAACCGGAGGGTCCAGAGAGGCGTACCCCAGTGGTTCCTCGCTCTCCTCCCCGGACGAGGCTACGGCCCCGGGGGACGTCCATCCTCCGGACGATCTCAAACAGTTTCAAGAGCTGTTTAAGAGGGTGGCCTTCACGCAAGGCATCCAGACAGCGGAGGTGCAAGAGAAACACCATAAGCTCCTCAAAAATCTGAGACCTCCGGCCTCCTCCAAAATAGCAATACCGCTTGATGAAGCAATCTTGGAGTCCGCCACTATGATATGGCAGACCCCTGCGACTATTCCGCCTGTCCACAAGAGAGCGGATAAGAAATACTTCGTGCCGGCGAAGGGCATGCAGTTCCTGTTCAGCCACCCACAACCAAATTCCTTGGTGGTGGAGTCGTCGCAACAAAGATCAAAGACATCTCAATTCAGGACAGGGGGAACAGACAAAGATGCCAAGAAGCTAGAGCTGTTCGGCAGAAAGGTCTACTCCTCCTCCACTCTACTGTTGCGAATGGCAAATTACGCCGCGCATTTAGCGAACCATAATTTCGACAACTACACTAGGTTAACCTCCCTCATGGACTCGCTTCCAGAGGACAAGAAACCGGTGCTCAAGGCCATCGTGCAAGAAGGCTACGCGGCCTCGAGGACGGGAGTTCAGATCGCCCTGGATGTTGCGGACACAGCAGCACGTTCCACAGCTACGGCAGTGGTGATGCGAAGGGAGTCCTGGCTCCAGACTTCGGGTATACCGAGGGATCTGCAGGCAAAGATAGTCGATCTTCCCTTCGACTCGCAGAAGCTGTTTGCTGAATCAACTGACTCGGTCCTTCATTCCAGAAAAGATTCAAGAGCCACACTTAGGACCCTGGGGATTTACACCCCTCCATACAGAAAGAAAAAATACTACCCTCAACAAAGACGGTACCAGTACCAGCAACAGCATCCCCTATACCACAGGGGTTATGAGCAAGGGCGACATCAACAGCACCAGCAGTACAGAACTCCCAGGCGACGTTCACAACGGAGCCGTGCATCCTCGGGGCAGGGCCAAAGCCCACAAGTTTGACACACAGATCCAGGGCTGCGCCATCACTACCATTGCACAAGGTCATCCGAAGCGGCTATTCCACCATCGCCTCCGACCATTCTACGACCAGTGGCAAAGGATCACCACAGACAAATGGGTGCTGGAGATCATAGCCACGGGGTACGCCATCCCCTTCCAGTCGCTCCCACCGCCACGACCTCCACCCAGGCCCCACCTCCAGGCTCAAGCAGGAGGTAGACCATCTCATGCTCATAGGGGCAGTGGAAAGAGTGCCGGAGCAACTGCAAGGAGAAAAAGACAGGAGGCTGGAGGCCCATCTTAGATCTTCGAGGCCTCAACTGGATGATCACAATCGCCTCCATTCTTACGGCACTGGACGATGGAGATTGGTTTGCAGCCCTCGATTTACAAGACGCGTATTTTCACATAACTATCCATCCGGCTCACCGGCGATTCCTCCGGTTCATGGTAGGCAAAGAACATTTTCAATACAAGGTCCTACCGTTTGGCCTCTCCTCGGCCCCCAGAGTCTTCACCAAGACCTTGGCAGTGGTGTCAGCCTACCTGCACAGACGGGGTATTTATATTCCCGTATCTGGACGACTGCCTACTCAAAGGGGCCTCGAAGGAGGAGGTACTACGCATGATACGCGTCACAGCAGGCACGTTCTCTTCGCTCGGCCTGGTTATCAATCTGGCAAAATCAAAGATAGACCCCACACAGGACATAGAGTTCAGAGGGGCACGCACAAATTCTATTACAGCGAGAGTATATCTACCAGAGACTCGCTTTCGGGCCATCGGCTCCCTCGTGCAGGTCATCACCTTCAGCCCTACGGTGCCGGTCCTGACGTGCTTACAGCTGCTGGGCCACATGGCAGCGGTGACGTTCGTAGTACAGAATGCCAGGTTACACATGTGCAGCATGCAGCACTGGCTGGCGAGCGTATACAAACCGGCAGCACACACCGTTCACAGGGTGGTGTCGCCCACAACAGAGGTGCGCAAATCCCTGCAATGGTGGGTAAACCCCAAGAACTTGCTAACAGGGGTACCCTTCCACCAACCGCAAATATCGGTTTTTCTTACTACAGATGCCTCCCTGATAGGGTGGGGAGCACACATGGGCGAAGAGGTGACTCAAGGGCTGTGGTCCTCCACGGAGCAGTCACTGCACATAAATATACTGGAGCTCAGAGCAGTGTTCAACGCCTGCAGACACTTTCGAGACCATATACAAGGCAAAGTCGTCGGGATCAGTACAGACAATACCTCCACCATGTTTTATATAAACCAGCAAGGAGGAGCTCGATCCCGTGCCTTATGTGCGGAAGCAGTCCGGTTATGGAACTGGTGCATCGCCAGCAATATAATCTTGAAAGCCTCGTACTTACCAGGCGCTCACAATGTGAAGGCAGACCAGCTGAGCAGGCGTTTTGCACTCACGCACGAGTGGCAGATCCGTCCCGATCTGCTACGACCGATTTTCCACGCATGGGGTTTTCCCCAGATAGACCTGTTTGCCACTCAACACAACAAGAAGTGCCCACAATTCTGCTCCAGGGCAGGACTGGGATGGAGGTCCCTGGGGGACGCGTTCGCGATCTCGTGGAGGGGCCCCCTGCTTTACGCTTTTCCTCCCACAGTGCTGATCCACAAAGTCTTGCAGAAAGCCAGGAGGGAAGGAGCCCGAATAATCCTGATAGTCCCAACGTGGGATCGACAGCAATGGTTCCCCCTACTCCTGCGCATGTCGGACCGTCCACTGATGCCTCTTCCGGTGGCGCCGGATCTGCTTACGCAAGCCCAGGGGTCCATAGTGCATCCGCACCCCCAAGGCCTGCGACTACAAGCGTGGTTAATCCATGGCTCAGCTCCCTGGAGAGCACATGCACAGAGGAAGTGTAGCAAGTCCTAGAAAGTAGCAGGAGGACTTCCACCAGGAAGACCTACAAGCAGAAATGGACTCGCTTCACGGCTTGGTGTTCTACCAAACAGCTGGCCCCCCTTTCGGTGCCTATACCTGTAATATTAGAGTATTTACTGGACCTCAAGAGAGGAGGACTCTCACTATCGTCTCATCCACGCATTGAGACTCTGAAGTTCTGCCTATCTATCTGGCCCTGCGCGTGGAACTGGAAGCATTTCAGAGAACGCCACCATAGTCTTGACTGGAACGCAGGATCTGGTCCAAGAGGTAACTGTAACTGGACCGCTTGGAAATAGTGACCACAATATAATAACTTTTAATATTCCTGTGTTGGGAAGAACACCGCAGCGGTCAAACACTCTGGCATTTAATTTCAAAAAGGGGAATTACACTAAAATGAGGAAGCTAGTTAAACAGAAACTAAAAGGTAGAGTAATTAAACTAAAATCCCTGGAAGCTGCATGGGAACTGTTTAAAGACACCATACTAGAGGCCCAACTTAAATGTATACCCCAAATAAAAAAACACAGTAAGAGACCTAACAAAGAACCACCATGGCTAAACAGCCATGTTAAAAAGGCAGTGAGAGAGAAAAGGGCAGCTTTTAAAAAGTGGAAGTCAAATCCTAGTGAGGAAAATAGAAAATAGAAAGGAACATAAACACTCCCAAATTAAGTGTCATAATGTAGTAAGAAAAGCCAAAAAAGATTTTGAGGAACAGCTAGCCAAAAAATCAAAAAACGATAGTAAAATGTTTTTTAAATATATTAGAAGCAGGAAGCCCGCTAAAAAAGCAGTGGGGCCCTTGGACGATAAAGATATAAAAGGAGTGATCAAGGAAGACAGTGCCATTGCGGAGCGATTAAATGATTTCTTTGCTTCAGTCTTCACGGCTGAGGATGTTACAGAGGTTCCTAAATCTGAGCCAGCCTTTTTAGGTGACAAATCTGAGGAACTCACTCAGATTGAAGTGACATTAGAGGAGGTTTTGGAGTTAATTGATAAGCTGAATAGTAACAAGTCTCCAGGACCAGACGGTATTCACCCAAGGGTTCTGAAAGAACTCAAATGTGAAATTGCGGAGTTATTAACAGTGGTTTGTAACCTATCCTTTAAATCCACTTTGGTACCAAATGACTGGAAGACGGCCAATATAACTCCAATATTTAAAAAAGGCTCTAGAGGAGACTCTGGCAATTATAGACCGATAAGTTTAACATCAGTACCAGGCAAATTAGTAGAAACACTAGTAAAGAATAAAATTGCAAGGCACGTAGAAGAGCACGAATTGTTGGGCTAAAGTCAGCATGGTTTCTGCAGAGGGAAGTCGTGTCTAACTAATCTATTAGAATTCTTTGAAGGGGTTAATAAACATGCGGACAAGGGGCACCCAGTGGACATAATATACCTAGATTTCCAGAAAGCCTTTGACACAGTCCCACACCAAAGGCTTTTATGTAAATTAGGCGGTCATGGGATAGGAGGAAAGATCCTTTCATGGATCGGGAATTGGTTAAAAGACAGAAAACAAAGGGTGGGAATAAATGGTAAATTTTCACAATGGAGGAGGGTAACTAGTGGTGTTCCCCAGGGGTCAGTCTTGGGACCGATCCTGTTCAACTTGTTCATCAATGATCTAGAAAATGAGGTAAGCAGTGAGGTGGCAAAGTTTGCAGATGACACCAAGTTGTTCAGGACAGTCAAAACCAAAACAGATTGTGAAGAACTACAAAAAGATCTCAGCAAACTGAGTGATTGGGCAGCAAAATGGCAAATGAAATTTAATGTGGGTAAGTGTAAGGTAATGCATGTAGGAAAAAATAACCCAAATTACACGTACTACATGATGGGGTCAAATTTAGCTACGACAGCTCAGGAAAGGGATCTTGGAGTTATAGTGGATAGTTCTCTGAAGACATCCACGCAGTGTGCAGCGGCAGTTAGTAAGGCAAATAGGATGTTAGGAATTATTAAAAAAGGGATCGATAATAAGACAAAAGATATCATACTTCCCCTATATAAAACTATGGTACGCCCACATCTTGAGTACTGCATGCAGATGTGGTCTCCTCACCTCAAAAAAGATATATTGGCATTAGAAAAGGTTCAGAAAAGGGCGACTAAGATGATTAGGGGCTTGGAACGGGTCCCATATGGGGAGAGGCTAGAGAGACTGGGACTTTTCAGTTTGGAAAAGAGGCGATTGAGGGGCGATATGATAGAGGTATATAAAATCATGAATGGTGTGGAGAAAGTGAATATAGAAAAATTATTTACCTTTTCCCATAATACAAGAACTAGGGGACACCAAATGAAATTGATGGGTAGTAGGTTCAAAACTAATAAAAGGAAATTTTTCTTCACACAGCGCACAGTCAACCTGTGGAACTCCTTGCCGGAGGAGGCTGTGAAGGCCAGGACTCTATTAGGGTTTAAAAAAGAGCTTGATAAATTTTTGCAGGTTAGGTCCATAAATGGCTATTAGCCAGGGATAAAGTATGGTGCCCTAGCCTTCAGAACAAGGGCAGGAGATGGATGGCAGGAGATAAATCACTTGATCATTGTCTTCTGTTCCCCTTCTCTGGGGCACCTGGCATTGGCCACCATCAGCAGATGGGATGCTGGGCTGGATGGACCTTTGATCTGACCCAGTATGGCCATTCTTATGTTCTTATGTTCTTATGTTCTTATCCTCGTTAAAGGTCCACCTTGCCGCCATTTCGGCGTTCAGACACGAGGAGGAAGGGCACACGGTGTTCGCCCATCCCATCCCAACCTCAAAGGGTTGGTAAACCTGTACCCCCCTCGGAAACCGCTTCCACCTCCGTGGAACTTGGACCTGGTGCTTAACGCGCTAACGGGACCACCATTTGAACCCTTGGCCACGGTTTCCCTCCGCCTCCTTACGATAAAGACAACCTTTCTTCTCACAATTACGTCAGCTCGCAGGGTGAGCGAGCTTGCGGCAGTTATGGCAACGCCACCCTGCACTGTTTTTTCCAAGGAGGCGGTAACCATACGGCTGCATCCAGCCTTTGTTCCCAAGGTTTCTTCTGAGTTTCACATTAACGAACCTATTGTTTTACCCTCGTTTTATCCAAAGCCTCACAACTCTAACAAAGAGGTGCGGCTACACCTCCTGGACGTGAGGAGGGCGCTAGCCTTCTATGTAGATAGGACCAAGTCCTTCCGGAAAACGGATAGACTCCTAGTCTCTCTCGCTCCCAAATCAAAAGGAGAAGGTCTCTCTTCTCAGAGAATCTCGAAGCACATCGTATCCTGCATAAAAATATGCTACGAACTCAAAAAGACTCCTTTATTGGCCACTCCCAGGGCTCATTCCACTAGGGCGGTGGCGGCATCAACAGCCTTTTTCAAGGGCGTTGCGCTAAAAGACATTTGCAGAGCGGCGACCTGGTCATCCTATGACACCTTTGCCAAACATTACGCCCTCCACAGGGTATTCCAAGAGGATACCCGTCTCTCGACAGCGGTCCTCTCGGGGACAAGCTGCACATAATCCGATTACCCACCTCCTATCTTGGGTTACTGCTGGGTAGTCACCTATTGTGGAGCACCCACGGGGACACTTTAAGAAGAAAGACAGGTTACTCACCGTAGTAACGGTGGTTCTTCAAGATGTGTCCCCGTGGGTGCTCCACTACCCTCCCATCCTCCCTGCTTCGGATCTCTGTTAGTGTTTTGCAGGAGCATCCGAGGCGGTTGGTCAAGGAACTGGCGGGGACCGGATTGCGCACGTGGCCAGGAGCGCGCAAGGGAGCGGCGCGCGCCGGCGCATGCGCGGTCCGGCAGAAACTGCTTGGAAGATCCAATCTGCGGCGCCGGGCGAGCCCGACACCTATTGTGGAGCACCCACAGGGACACATCTCGAAGAACCACCGTTACTACGATGAATAACCTGTCTTTTTGAGGTGTAGCCATATTAATCTGTAGCTTCACAAATAACAAGCAGTGCCACAGGACTGCTTGTTGTTTGTGAAACTCAGGCTTGGCCTTTTATCAGAACTGGAGGTCATCAGATTGCTCTTTGTGCTTCTCTGTCTGTCTCCACATGTTGTCTCTTGTTTTGCATGTGGAGTGTAAACCCTTTTAGGTAAGGGCTATCTTTTTGTTCCCTGTGTGGTTGGTGCTGACCACTGTTGGGTTCTGGTTGATGATGTGGGTTACTAGATGCTACCAAAATACAAATATGTTACTACAATAATATGAAGTGTGGTTGTAACCATGTCAGTCGCAGGGTATTAGGCTATGTCTCCACTAGCCAGGAAGATCGACCTGCTTGAGGTAGTCTTCTGGAGTTTGATTTTGTGCATCTGATAGGGATGTGCAAAATCAACCTCTCAGGGTCTCTATAGACCCCCGTACTCCTCGTGAGATGCGAGGCGCAAGGGAGATCGATGGGAGAAACTTCTCTTGGCCTTCTTGTTTAGTAGGGAGAGCCATGTAAACTGAGTGCAGATATGTCAATTCTAGCTACACAGTTGCCGTAACTAGAATTGCATATCTGCAGTCGACTTGCTTTGCCTAGTGTAGACAGAGCCTTCATTGGCCCATCGTCTGTCAGTGAGAAACTCAAGCTTTCAGGATTACAGTGTGGAAGAAGAACTCTGTGCTTGAAAGCTTGTCTGTCTTGCCAACAGATGTTCATCCAATAAAACACATTTCTCATCTGTCTTGTCTCTCATGCTAATAATTAATAATAATTGTCTATTTTGTACAATAGAGACAATAAACTTGCAGCTCTGTTTATGCCATTTTTAGTGTCCCTTGACAATGCTAAACATCCCCCTACTTTCATGTAATTTTAGGTGACAGTGCATGTTATCTGACCGTTCCTCACCTGGCTGCATTTGTGGCCTAAACAGTGTGGTTGCTCAACCTTCTTTATGGCTTTTTTGGCTAAAAGTCAAACTGAGAAATTCCTGGCACTAGATTGTATGCGCTATTGCTCTTACAGGCCACCCTGGTAACAATGCGTTAACCTCTCAGTAGGGAACATGATAAACAAAGTAAAAACCACTTTAGTGAAACCAGCCCTCTAACAACAGTGTACATAGAGTAATCCTTACAGATTTATAAATGTAATAAACCAAAAAGCAGTCAAGTAGCACTTTAAAGACTAGCAACATAATTTATTAGGGGAGCTTTTGTGGGACAGATGAAAGCTCACCTAATAAATTATTTTGCTAGTCTTTAAAGTGTTACTTGACTGCTTTTTGTTTTGATAGTATATGGACTAGCATGGCTCCCTCTCTGTTACTATTCATAAATGTAATAAGCTGCAGTTCGTGGAGTGAACAGTAACTGTTCCTAATTTAGCCAACCAAGGAACATGTCAAGCTAATTTGTTTTTGTGACTTTTTTTTTTCTTTACCCCTTCCAGATTCCTTTCTCTCTGGTGCAATTTCCCCTTTGGGAGTCCCTAAAGGTAAGACCCATTAGTGTGTCAAACCTGTGACATTAGACACGTGTGCATCTTAGAGGCTTCTGTGATAGTTTGTTAACCACAAATATGGACACTGCAGAGAATGCATGAACAAAGCTAGTTTTATGTAGGAAAACCATTTGGATGGATGTCTGAATAATGACGGCAATCTAAGCTATAGTGTAGGGACGGAGATATTTTTTTTCTGTCACTGGCCACTGACTCATAGAAAAATCAGCCGGGAGTCGGACACAGGAGGGGAAAATCCCAATCAGCTCACCTGTAGGCAGGGCTGAAATAACTCTCTTGGGGGCCTGTGACTATTTCATTTTGTGGGACCAAAATGAGGGGCTCAGAGTGCGGCAGGGGGCTGTGTGTTGAGTGTAACTGGGAGTTGTGGCCTCTGGGGTGAGGTGCTTGAGATGCAGAAGGTCTCCAGGCTGGAGCCAAGGGGGCTGGGTGTCAGAGGGAGCTCAGGCCCAGGGTCTGGGCAGGAGATAGGGACTAAGAATGCAGGTGAGGTCTCAGCTGCCCTTTGGTGGGGTGAGGGGAAGCAGGTGGCTGAGCACTGGCCTTGCTGCCCTGTGTTCACTTGCAAACACTGTCCTCCACAGCACCTGTTGGCTGGAATTGCTGGCCAATCAGAGCTGCGGGGGTGGAGTCTGAAGGCAAGGGCAGCACAGGGATAGGTTCCCTCCTGGCATTCATGGCTCCAGCTCACAACTTGATATAAATGTTTTCTCTCCAGTTGGTGGCATTGCTTATATAAGGTGAGACGGTTGCCCCACAGGAGGAATCATGGTCTAGTGCAGAATCTCAGAGAGGCCAGACAAGTGAGAAGCCCAAAAAACAAACAAACAAACAAATAACAACAACAAAAATGGGCCTCAGTGATGTAGCCCCTGACTGAGGCTCCTCCGTCTCCTCGTGCTCCAGCCCCATGGGGAATGGGGAGGACCAAGACTGAGGGATTCTTCCAGGCCACATTAACGCTTTTGAGGACCTGGAGCCAGTAGATTTTATGGGCCCTTCTGGCTCTGTGTTGGGGCCAAAAAAGAAGGGTTCATGCAGAGCCGCTTTCTCCCCCTGCCACGAGGCAGAACCCATGGGCCAGATCTGGCCCTCTCTTGCCTTGGCTCCTGCCCACGAAGCTTGGTGCTCCCTGCCGTGGGGGCGCGGGCACGTTGCGAGTCCTGAGCCTTGTGGGTCAGATCAAGGCAAGCCGTGGGCCGGACCCAGCCTGCGTGCCATAGATTTCCCTACCCCAATCTAGTGCTTAAAGCGCAGAACTGGAGTTCACGACTTGATGGTTCTGTTCCCAGCTGTGGTGCTCACCATTCGTAAGTCATCTAATTTTGTGTGCTCCGGTTTTGTCCTCAGAGGGTGAAACTCTTAGTTCTGCTCCAAGGGAGCTTGGGAGGTTAATGCTGGTGAAGTGCTTTGCTGTACTTGCACAGAAGGCAGGACAGAAGTGCAAAGTATTGTTGCAGCCCAGTGCAAATGGTTCAGTAGGATCTTATAGTCATACGGTGGAGGGACATTGGAGTTTTGTTTTAAAGCTCATTGTTCTAGGAGACTTTTCCTTTGGAAAGGAAAGCTACCCAGGCTCACCCCCCTTGAGT
This sequence comes from Carettochelys insculpta, assembly GCF_033958435.1. Taxonomy (NCBI): domain Eukaryota; kingdom Metazoa; phylum Chordata; order Testudines; family Carettochelyidae; genus Carettochelys; species Carettochelys insculpta. The sequence continues at coordinate 43,250,697 of NC_134147.1, read as the reverse complement.
GCTTTCCCTCGTTAGCCCTCTGCTGGATGCCAGGATTTCTACTAACATCTCCTGGGATTTTGTATGAATATTATCATTAAACGGGTTGGGCTCCTGCAAATTGTTGGATGACAGCACTGCAAAGCAAAGTCCTCACCTCTAAGCAGCAGGAGTCCTGGCTTCCCCTAGACTGCAGAATCGATGTGCATGGACCCAGCTCTAAAAGAAGCAGTGCTAGGCCTCAGGCGTAGTTCAGATTTCAAGCTGATGCAAAGATGGCTCTCTTCCTTGAGAGACAATTAGCATAAATCGTGCCCAGGGTTCTGGTGATCTAGGCATTTACCCACTTGGAACTTTGTTGAGACCACAAAATCATTTTGCGTAACCAACAAACAGCAGGCAGATGCTAGTAATTTTCATTCATGAGCAGCCATAACTCAGTTCAAGCCAGTGACCAAGGAGGAAAAGAAAAAGAGGAAGCATATCCCATTTTCAGTGCTTTGAGCTATCCTGTCCTTACAGGGCTGACGGATGGGTTCTGTGAAACCCTCTGAAAGCTGGTTGGAAACAGACTTCTGATTGGTGCAACTGCAGATTTTGTATTAGACCCAAACCTTGTCTCCAATATGCTTTTAGGGTGTCTGAGTCTGGACAGAGTCTAGTAATTGCTCAAGCTGTGGGCTTCTAAGCACACTCTTGGCATGAAGATCTTCTCTCTGACTTACACTCTTGAGATTTAGACTTTGCAATCCAATTCCCTAAGACCTCAAACTGGTGCTGGTACCTTACAAGACCCCCGATAGCTCGTGTACTTCACACACCCCTCCCCAAGCCACACTTAAACTATGGGCTCTGTGGATTATGGCTTCACCTTCAATGAGTATGTGATAGTTAAAGTAAGGGGAGCACAGGCCGTGTAAAGGAATTTCTAAACCAGTCACATTTTATTCCAAGATAAGGCACAAGAGAGAGACAGCTCTGTGGAAGAATAAGCATCTGTTCTATGCAGAATACTTGGTAGAGTGTTCTCTCCACTCTAGACCATTTCGAGTTTTTGTCATCTTTTCAGGGCTCCTGGACCCTTTCCACTTCCTTCCCAGTGTTGCCCTCTTGCTTTGGTCTTCTCTAAAATGGCCAGTGAGAACCTCCCATTTATAAAGTTCCATCCTCTCCCTTCAGTTGACTCTTCTGCACGGCTTCAGGCGTATTATTGGGTGATTTTTTTTTCTTTTTTTTTTGCTTAGTTGCAACCCACCTAAGTTCAGCTTCCTTTTGGTGGCAGCTAGCTCGTTGTTCTAGGTGGCTTCTTTATTGGAAAGGAAAGCCAGCCAGATTCCTGCCTCATGATTGCACTCCTTTGTTAGCCCTCTGCTAAATGTCAGGGTTTCGCCTAACATTTGTGCTAAAGATGGGACTTTGCAGTTCCAAGAGCAAAAGCATGTAGAATTGATTGTTATCAAAATGGCATTCAAATAACAGAATGAAATTAACAAGTTAATGTAGGCCTGAACAGACAGGGATGGTTAAATTGGAGCCAAACACCTTGGTAGCACCATCCAGGCAATGCAGAAGGGCTGGTTGGGGGAGGTTAGCCTCGCCCCTTCCACCCGAGGTCCAGCTCCTCGTGGGAGGGCCCAGAGCCAGTTCCCCCACCCACCTCCCAGCCTTTCCCAGGGGCCTGGTGTTTCTCTTCTCAGCCCTGCAGACAAGCATCATTCCAACACATTGACGTTTCAACATCTGGTTTTGCCCTGAAACGAGACACATCAACACACAGAAAAGCGTTTGCAGCATGAAAAGATCTGGAAAAACTTCCGATCAGAAATATTCAAATGAATAATTGTTCGATCTCCAGAGGAAACAAAGGCTTGTGTGGATTGTCAGTGGGTTGTCCCTCACGCAAAATGGATGTGGACAATTCCCTGTGTTTCATGGAGGAAATGTTTCTGGCAAAAGATCAGCTCTGACTTCCAAGCAGTGAGTCAGATACCTGCCATCAGCCCAATGGATGCAGATAGATACATGCTTACTATACCGGCAAGGTGCAAGTGAGCCGAAACTGCGGCAAGGGTAACAGGCTCAGGGTGTGTGTGCATGTAGGGGGGCAGTGACAGTCCTGTTTTTACTCCCAGCACAGCTAATCTGCTGGGGCTGCGCTCTCTGGCTCCTCGCAGCCACAGGTTTCCTAGCACATCCCCGCACCAGCCTGGCTCTGCCTCTTTCGATCAGTTCCACCCAGCTGTGGCGCTGGATGGGGAACGGTCGTACTTCTGCGTGGACTGTGCCACAGCACCCTTCCACCTGGTGGTGAATGGTGATGGGACTTCCATCGGGGCCACCAGCCCTGCCCCCTGCTATGCACCTGCTCCACCCCCTCCCGCCTCTTCCCGCTCTCTGTCTCCTTCCCCTCCCCACCCCCGGCCCACTTCTTCCAGTGAATGCAGTGACTGTCCAACCCTTGTCCTGGCCTGGCCTGAAAGCAGTGTGTTTTAGGGCTGCACTGCTTCAGGGGAGGGACAGGACCTCCCCATGTTCACTGGAAGCAGCACAGCGCTGATGGTGAGTGCAGGGGTACGGCAGGTGCTGGGGGTGCATGTGACCCCCTGTGCACCCCCACATATCTCCCCTGCTTCCTCAGTGCAGTGGTTGTGAGGGTCAAATGAGCTGTCCGTGCTTTAGACAGGAACCCCAGTTTTCTGTTGTATTGTGCTAACAGCTGGAGGCCACAATCATGGCTCCATCATGAGCTGCTCGCATAGAAAGAAGAGGTTCTCGCTACCCCCAAGACCTTACCTCCCACTATAAGATGAGAGCCAAAGGGGAGGATGGGGTAACACCAGGGAATAGCGAGAGGCTGAGGATTGACATAATAAGCAGCAGACCAGATGCTGAGCTGTTCTTGAGCGTTTTGTAGGACTCTCCGCCCAATGTGCTCATTGCAATGCTATCTGAGTGTGGTATCTGGGAATTGTCCTGTCGCACAGGAGAACTTCAGCTACCTTATTAGGAATCTGTTTTTATGCCAGAGTCCAGGAGCAGATTTCAGTGAATTCATCGTCTGCAAACCTGACGTGACACCATAATTTGCTAGTGCAGCGTCATTGCTCTGGAGACATCAGACGGCAATATAAAAAAGTGCCCTGTGCTCTCTAAAAGCACATAAAGCAGGAACACGATGTAGCTCTTCACAGAACATAAAGCTGTTTTAACAAACCTTCATGTAGTGGTGGTGATAAAATGTATTGTTTAAAACCTAGGCTGTAAAGCAGAGGGTTTGGATTTAGCTGGCTAAGTAAACAAGTCATTTCGGATTAGACATCACACATAACTTAAATGGTTGGTGAATAATTCCGGCAACACTTAAACTGGACGGCTCATACCATAGCCCGGTTTCAATATGTCCTACACATAGTAACCCGTTACTGAGCATAGGGAGTTGAAAATCCTGCACACACCCTTGAGTCATTTCCATTACGGCATCCTGAGAAAGAGCTAGAGGTTTGTCACATCAAAGTCGCGGCCATGCAAGCAGAAGCCCTGGCTATAAAGTAGCTGATTGCAGATGATTGAATTAAACTCTTTATTTAAAAAAAATGCTAATGCAAAGAAGAAAAGTTCTGGCCCAGTCGGCCGTGAAAATGTAGCATCATCACCTGTATGATTCAGCAGCAGGTCTTCTCCCAGGTTCTTTGAGGGGAGGGGAGGAAATAGCAAAGAGAGTCAGCTCAAAGCGCTGACACAGAAGCTTTAACTCTCATTATGGACTGGATAAAGCAGTTATATTGGGCTGTTTTAGAGGGGTTGGGTGTGAAGGGGGGTAATATACCCTACATCATAGTACATGTAATGAGATATGTAGGATCAACTCATTGCTGTGGCTGATAGAATCAGAGATTGTGGCTGAATGATTTTATGGCCATTAATAAAATCTGTAGTTGTATAAACCAAGTCGTTGGTGACTCACTCTCATAGGTCTGAGCACCAGTAATTACTGCAGGGTCAAGGAAGGTATCTCGCCTACCCACAAAGCACAACTGCCTGATCGAGATGCAAGGATTACCCTCCATTGAGACGTCAGCCAGCCAGAGCACTGGACTTGAAGAAGTAGTAGTTGGAGCCCATATATGCCAAATCATATGTGTCTACATCCTATTCTTGTCCTTTGCTTTGCCCCAAACAGCCATGTGCTAATCTTGTACTTAACATTTGTTCTCTGAAAAGTCATTGGCCATATTGTAACACAGCACCATTATAACAGGAAACACTGACACTACTGCATGAAACATATTATATTGCCTATAATGGCACTATAACATGTATAGACAATTAGAGAGGATACCACACAAGTAAGGGTACTCAGAAAAGGGGCATTAGCAAAGGGTGCATTGAAATGATTGGCAAAATAGGACTTTATTAATGAAAATCTGCAGTGGAGGCTTCACTTCAGCTATGCGGGTATCTGGAATGAGCACACAGGCTGGAACTAGCTGATGCATGTGCCGTTCTCTTCAATCATTGTATCGCTGAACGGTTATAAAAAAAAACAAAGCAAGCACTGGGAATTGTTTTTTACACATCCAGTAGTTTTACTGGAAGGCAAACAATGCCTGGTTTATAGTAAAGCAAGTCCAACGCTGTTACTCACATTTACACACATACACCTGCCAAAAAAAAAAAAAGGCAAAAACCAACTCTGCGTGCACAACAGTCTGTTACAGTGATTTGGATTTGGATTTTCTTTTTTAATTTTAATATAAGAAACTAGAAAGGAGGGTATTTCCCATTGATATTTTAATATCAAACACAGCAAACAGGAGAAATGTTTTAATCCTGTTATAAAATTTTAGGTTACTCTAAAGGTAAGCACTTCTGCAGAATGCCACTATGGCAGCTTGGCTTGGAGAGCAGCAAGCACTTAAGTGTGCCAGTCCCAGGTCAACTAGCACTGCTATGGCAAAGCCAGCACCTTAGATTTTATTTGCAATCCAACTGGCAGTTACTGCAGATAACAGGGTGCATGTGCTGCCTGGGAACCCCCCATTTATTTTTTGCATGAGTTCTGGATTTGGGGTAGCATAAAATGTAATCCAATGTACAGAGCATTGGCTACGTAACTTGCTACAGAAGTACCATTCACCTCATTCTGCAGAGGAGTGTCAGATGGCAGGGATACTGCTTTGGGGTGAAAGTGTGTGCTGGCTCACAGTGATTGCTGCAGATACTTGTCTCTGTCCAATAACATCTATTTTCCTTTGAGCTGGCCTTCCACTGTAGGTTTTACCTGTTTCAGGATGTCTTATCCTACATATTTTCATTTTTTTTAGAAAACCTTCCTGGAAGTAATTTTGGCCTCCTCAATTATTCTGTTGGCGATGTAGAAATATAGGACATATGTGCAAGGACAAATATTTAAGACTCGAATGTCTGAATTGAGGATGCCTCGCTTTGAGCACATCGATATCTATTCATCAGAAATGGCTACTTCCTAGAAAAGCCATGGCAAAATAAAAAATAACAGCTCCATAACTCTCTGTGTGGAGCCAACCAAGATCTATGTGTACTGAACCCTTCTGTTATGGGAAACATCACTCTGTCCTCTTGCTTCTTGTACTGGAGATAAAAACGACTACGCTTCAGGCCCAGAAATAGTTACTCTAGCACAGCTGTGAATTGAGAAGGCTCTCTGTGTAGGCCAGCTGTTGTGTTGTAAGAATGAGGCCAGGTCTACGCTACACCTTAAAATAGATTACAGATAGGCAGTAGATCATAGCTCGAGTCAACTTATCTACAGTCGACTTACCTGGCTGTCCTCACTGAATGCGGTTGACGGGAGAAACTCTCGCATCGATCTCCCTTACTCCTTGTGAGATTGAGGAGTACTGGAGTCAACTGCAGACCCCTGATAGTTTGATTTTGCACAACCCCCCACTGTGCTTGTGAAATTGAACCTAAGAAGATTGACCCTGGCCGGGTCACTCTACTGGATAGTATAGATGTACCCTGAAATTCCTCTGACCTTTTGTGCAATGGAAGTGGAGCAGGCAGGAGCGGAGGAAGATGATAGAAGTGGAGCAGAGGAGACCATGTGAAGGCTTTTTGGTTTTTAAAGTGCTTTACTTTTCAGAGTGAGAACAGAATATACTCGGCTCTTTTATGTCCTGTGCCTCACAGTCTGATTCTGAGGTGAGCCAGGTATGAATCGATATTTAAGTCCGGAATGGACTGTTGTGATTATCTTGTCTGACATCTTGAATCGCCCTAGCCAGAGATCACCATTTACATTCCTCTTCCTCCTACCCCCACCTCTTGCTCCACCTCTGAAGGCTGCCGTGAACTCTACTGCTTGGATGATGCTGAGATACATCTTCAAACCCCTCAAACTCTGGGGTCAAACCCTAGCATTGTTGAAAACAGCAGGATTTTTGCCATTGGTGTAACTGGGGCTAGCATTTCTCCCTGCCCTGTGTTGGGCAAGAAATAAATATGGGATTGAGTAGAGACAGTGGCATGCCTGGCTTACAGCAGGGTTCCCACCTCAAGTCTCCTTTAGACCACTGTGCAAAGGCCATTTAAGTGGGGTTTTGCATTGAAGGAGAGGAAGCAGCTTTTGGCTTTAATTGTTGTTTGAGTGAGCTGAAAATGCCTCTGACTGTAATTTAAGAAGAATTAAGAGGTGTGAAGTGCTCCCACCATTAAAGCAAAAGACCAAAATTATTTTCCATAAAACTGGAAACCAACCCACAGACGTCTTAACAAAGGTGGGATGTGTTAAAATCTAGTCAAACTGGGCCTAAAGATAGTTTTCCCTGGGCTGTAGCTAGGTGGCCACCATATTTTTGAGTTTGAGAGCTAGCCTCGCAGTTCTTTTCAATTGTACTCAGTTACATGGAATTCAAGAATAAATGAACCCTATTCCAAACTTTAAAGCATTTCATATCAGGCTATATCATAAGTATTTGCCCATACCTCTCTCCCTCTGGGTAATGATCAGGCTGCTTTAGGGATTAAGACTAATCATCCAATAGCATTAATGAGTCTGCCATTTGCTTAGGTGCTACATCATGAAAAGCAATTTGCAGTGCATGGTTCCAAGGCATGATGTAACCTCCAGCCAATCAGGAGCCTGCATTCCATTGGCATAAAAGCTAGATTTTTTTCTCTCAAAAGAAAAAAGCAGCCAACAGCTGTTCTGCAAACAAAACTTACTTTAATTAGTGTCGTAATTGCAGTCATTCAGCTTTTAAACTCTGTCAGAGGCATTCTAGCACGCCATGTGCACTGAAGGGAAAGAGACAATGCAGTCATTTCGTGCTGTATTACAGACACATTTTGAGAAAGCTGGATAGCCCTGGAATGTCAATTTGAAAGAGGAGACGTAAAACAGGCTCTCAGCCTACGTCTGTACTGCCATGGAAGTTTGACCTGCTCAGGGTTGATCTTTTGGGGTTTTGTTTCGTGCATACACGAAATGGACTTTCTGGGGTCAATGGTGACCCCAAAACTCCTTGTGAGTGGCAAGAATTAAGGAAGGTCAATGGGAGAAATGCTACCGTCAGCCTTCGTCCATGAGGACAGTCCAAGCAGCCAACTGCTGATCGGTCAATTTTAGCTATGCAGTTGACATATCTAAAACTGCATTTCAGCAATCAACTGTTGTGTCTCATGTAGATGTAGCCTCAGATTTTGAGAGGAAAGGCCAGATTGTGATTCTCTTAGTCATCCTGTCTTTGATTATGAGTAGTCCACTGAAGTCAATTAACTTGTTATTGAATCAGTGGGACCCACTAGTGGAGGAAAGTACTACTCAGTATAAGGGTATCTGAGTTGTGCCTGAAATGTTTCCCAAATGTTGTGCCAATTGAACTTAAAGAATTTTTAATTGACTCATTCACTCAGGTGTAGATGGAGCAGGTGTTCATAAACAGGTAGCAAGGGTACAGCTGCTCTAGTTTTAAGTTGTTTTAAGTTTTAAATTGCTCTTCTGAACTACACTTCCTTACCCCAATGCTTCTAGGATACTAGAAAGATATTTTCCATAGTATCTAAGTGTCACTGGTACATTATGCCAGCAGTGACCAATAGGAATTCAAAGTGCGCCACACTTGTAGTTGTCGACTGTCCATATTTGCCACTTTATATTATACAACAGTTTATTAAATAGTGTTAGAAAAATAAATACCTTCTGGCCTTTGAAACTAAGAGATGACATCATAATCACAGACACAAGTATGGCAACATGACTCACTGCAGCAAAGAAAGGCTTTGACCCTTGTGTAGTCTGTAAAACCACGCCCCCCCCCCCCGGCCCCAGACTGCGGGGTGGCGCAGCTCCAGCTGTTCCCTGTGAGTAGCACGCAGATAGCAGCACTGCCCCCGCGTGTTAGAGGGCCTGATACCAAGCCCCTATCCTTGCCATGCCTTGCAGTGCTCCCTTTCAGCATGGGCAGTATCAGTGCCTTCAGGGGTTCCCCGCTAGCTGGCAGGCTTCCTCAGCTGGGTGAGCAGCCAGTCCTAATCATCTTGAGCAAGTGTGATGGATTCGAAGATTTATTATTTTTCATGAATTAGGTATGCATGCATTCGCCACAACAGTGTGCTGTTTGTCACATGTGGCAAGTAGCAGACGTTGGACACCGCAGCATTATATGCTACTGTTTCCTCAACATGTGGGAGATGTTTTCCTTAACCAGGTTCTTCGCACATCCATTTTAGTTTGAGTCAAGCTAGAGATGAGTGGGACGGGAGAGCGAGAGGCATGAAACACATTTAATATGGGAAATGTGCTGTTGCATGTAAGCCAACATTTTGTTCTTTTTCTATCAACGTATCTGGAATTTGGGTGGGTTTGAGATGTAGCATCAAGTTCACCATTGGCATGAGTGAGTGCAACATATAAATGCACACAGGGCTTATCCCAGAAGGGAACTTAGCCCGTGGTGTTTGTCCCATTCTTGTGCACATAAAATGTAACTGGAGGGAATATTTTAGCTGTGTTTGGCCCCTCGCTTTTCCACTACACATGTAAAACTTGGAAATGTGCCTATGCTTCTATTTTTTTTAATTGGAATTTCTGTCCACCAGCTTACTGTACCTCATGAAAAGGACTGCGGTGTTCTATAGAAAAATCCCAAAGCTCTATTTAAAACCATAGCCTTGGAGTAACTTGCTGTAGTATATTTTCAGAAAGCAGCTGTGCATGAACCCAACCCAAGACCACAGAGAATGTAAATCACAAATGGCAATTGAAAGTAAAGTCCCTTTCTGCCAGCCTCTCTTAAGATCCCCAAATTAAAAATAAATATTTAAAGTTTCTACATCGCTAATCTCAATTTTGCAGACTGAAGGGTGTTGCAAATGTTACGCAGCTGCAGGTTTTTTATGCTCACTAGTGGAACCTAGTGAAAAAAGTGAATTTAGTCCATGGGCTGCAGTGATGGTCCTGAAGCATTAGGAAAGTGAGCAACAGATTTTGCTAGTACAGTAAGGTTTTAAAGTAGAGTGTCGTAGAAGCAATGGCAAAACAGACCTAGGCCATTGTAGAATCTTAAGGCAGAATGCAGCGTCAAGAGATTTCCAAGGGGTAACACTGGTAGATTCACAGTCCAACACCCGAGTGATCCTGGTGTACACCTATGTAGCATATGAGTTTCCCTGAGAATGCACAGGTGTATGAAGCTCAGTAGATGTGCTGATCAAAAAAATCTCATTAGGATGACATTGCGTGGAAATACCCAGCCTCGCAATATGTTGCTGAGACTTACCATTTTAGTAGAAGAAAGGGAGGCTCAGAAATAATAAATACCCTATTAAATGAGGCTGGATGACATAAGAAGATGCTAATGTGATACAGACATTTTCATCAACATATCACTGATTCAGGTCTGCCTAAGGACGTCATGACTGACTCAGTCTCTGTTACCTAAAGACATGGCTTTCTGATGGATGCTCAGTGGCCTATGGAAAATAGTTCAAATATCTCATTTTAGTTCCTTGTGGGCACGTGCCAAGCTCCAAAAATAATTGCTGCTAATTGGACTCCTCATTGGCAGCCCAACCCGAGAAATAATGGAACGAATAGGCGTGGAGATTGAACTCTTGTCTCACCCCCAGAGTTAACTCATCCCAAAGAACATGTTAATATGAGTAGTAAGGAATGTTGGTAAGTCCATTTCCCATGCATTTTGACTGTGCGATAGATATTGAGAGTGTTTAGCTTTCCAATCTCCAGCCTTGGAGGAGAATGGATTTATCTGTGGCCACATTGCTATGCAGCAGCATTACTGTAGTGCCATAGTGTGCTCTACTTCGAAAGAATCATAGAATATCACAGCTGGTAGGGGCCAGATCATCCCTGACAGATATTTATCTAACCTGTTCTTAAATCCCTCCAATGATGGAGATTCCACATTCTCCCTAGGCAATTTATTCCAGTGCTTAACCACCCTGACCAGTGTTTCCTGGAAGCTGAGCGCCTGGGTGGCCACCCAGGAGAGATTCAGGTGCCGCCTAGATGATTAGCAGAGTGTCTACAGCACCCACAGCAAGCAGCTTGTGTTTCTATTGATGGTGCACATCCTCCTATGCTTTGATTCACATAACATTTATTCTGCCCACGTGTGGAACAAATTAGAGGGAACACTGGTGCTGAGCCCTTCTGGGGCTGAACTGTTACAGAGTCTGTGTTGATCTGCAGGGGGAGCGGTAACTGTCCCCTCTCAAACCATGTCTGAAGGTCACACCTACCCCATCCCTGTCCTGCCCAGGCTGTCAGCCTCTATCACTTTCTTGCTTACTTGAACATGTCACTCCTTTGTGTCTTCTCCTTTGCTGCTCTGAGGAGAAGTTCCCCATAAACATGCAGAAATGGAACGAATTCAGAACTCTCCTTTTGCTGTGAGAGGTGCAAAATCCTTCACCGTGGCTAGGCTGCTGGAGTGCTGAGACCACTGCTGTTCATAATAACTAGATTGTCTCATTGCTTCCCTGCACTCTTGTTGGGCTCTAAGGAACCATCCGTTGCCTCTTGTGGTTAGACTGTAAGCTCTTGCAGGCAGAGACTACCTTTGTTCACTGAGTTCAGCACTTATCACCAGGGGGTTCTGGTGTGAGACGGGGGCTCCAGGTGCCTACAGCCATACAAATAATAATCATAAAGCACTGGACTGGAACACAGCAGATCTAGATTTGGTTTCCAGCTCCGCTGGAGCCCATCTTTGAAGTCCTCTTAATTTCTCTCTCCTCCTGTCCCCCATCTGTAAAAGTAAAAAATTAGAATTATAATACGACTGTTTTGTCTTGTCTCTTTCAACTGGAAAGCCACTGGAGCAAGAATGGTTGTGTGTGTGTCTGTCTACCCAGAAAAATAGGGTCATGATCTTGGTTGTCTTCTAGGTGCTACATTAATACACATAACACTTCAGCTCTAATTGTTCTGAATATTGGCTTCTGTTGATGGGCTTTCTGGAGCATTTTGGCTACCTGGTACAGAACTGTTCAGTATAAGGCTGGATTGGTGGCGAGAATGAGAAACATGAGGTTATCGACGTATAAAGTAAGACCTAGCCTATCGCAAAGTTATGTGTCACTGTGAAAGGATAGAAAGTTATATTACAACTTTCCACTAAGGCTGTCAAACAATTACAAATTAATCATGATTAACTGCTGTTTGAATTGCAGTGTTAAACAACAGCGGAACATCATTTATTTAGGATTTCCGATGTCTTCTACATTTTCAGTTACATCATAGAATAGAAAGTGTACAGTGCTCATGTTATGTGGTTATTTATTACAAATATATGCACTTTCACGATAAAAAATTGCATTATAGCACCTGTAGGTAGTGAGTTGAAAAATTCAAATTCTTTTGTTTTTTTACTGGTCAAATATTTGTTATAAAAATAATCTTAATAAATGAGCACTGTACACTTTTTTATTTGTGACGTAATTGAAACTGCAGAAAAATATCCACAAATATTTATAATAAATTAAAATTGATATTCTATTAGGCTGTGTCTACACTTTTATTACTCTTTGGAAAGAGGCATGTAAATAAGGGAAATTGAAAATGCAAATAAGGTGCAGATTTACATATCTGGCACCTCATTTAATTATATTTCTTTCAAAAGAAGAAAAGCAGCATAGACGCGGCTCTTTTGAAGGTGAACCCCATCTTTGAAAGAGCCCTTATTCTTTAAAAAAAGGAAGATTCGCATTTAAAGAATTTGCAAATGACGCACCAGATATGTAAATCGGCACCTCATTTGCATTTTCTATTTCCCTTATTTGCATGCCTCTTTCAGAAGAGGAATGAAAGTAGAGACACAATCTTATTGTTTAAGAGTGTGCTTAAGTGGTGATTAATCACAATTCATATTTTAATTAAGTTAATTTGCTGTGAGTTAATCAACTGAATTAACTGCAATCAATTGACAGCCCTAATTTGCACTGTACTAGATAGTTTGAGTACACATCCTTTGTATTGTTTTATGCAGTGCCAAGATGTACACATAGAACTATGTATATGTCACATCAAAGAGTTTACAAATAATTTGCATGAGATGGAGCTGGAAGGCCAGAGAGCATCCAGATTGCATGAGAGTCCAAGCGCTTCAGCTAGAAGATTTATTTCCAATTTGTTACTCATAAGGGAAGAGCGAGCGATTGGGATGAGGGTCCTTTGAAGTGAAAACAAAGTCTTTTATTCATGCTGCAGTTTAATAGAATACACATGATACAGGCTTGGCATTGTGGCCTGTTTGCTTTCCAACAGTGTGAAGGGTGGTAGAAATGGGAATTGCCCTGGGAAAAGAAACCCTCATTATTTCATGCTTTTTCTAATAGGCCAAACTTTGGCCCATCACACAGCAATGAACTGGGGAAACAAGATGACCAAATTTTTGCATGTAGTTATATTGCTAATTATTCAGTGTGATTATAGTATGTTAAATGAGCAAATGTTAATGTGATTATTCCACTTGCTAAGGCCTTGGTCTTGTTAACAGTTATGAATGCATGTAGTTTGGTCTATTGGCTCTAGAATGGGGAATCAGGAGATCTGAGTTCTAATCCTGCTTTTCCCACTAAGCTTTTGTGGGAGTTCAAGCAGTTACTTCAGTTTTTGTGCCTCTGTTTTCTCTACCACATCACATTTAGACTGGAATGGTTTTGGGGACAGGATCTGTCTATTGTATGTCTAGCAAAATGGAGCTATGGTCTAGATTTGGACCACTGGGCATTACATTGATACTCAGGCCTGCTGACGGGGACAGAGGTGGGGTCAAAGGGGGAAACTTCTCTTGGGACAGGTGTTTAAAAGGGGCCTGGCATGACTATGAGGAAGTGGGGTGGCAGCACTGTGGTCCCAGTGGTGCTGAGGGCTGAATGCTTTAGGCCCCGCCCCTTCTGCCCTGGGTCCTGCCCCTTCCCAGGCACGGAGCCAGGTCCTCCTTCCATCTTGCCCTGGGGCCCATGGTGGCTATCGCTGACGCTGTTGGTTTTGGTGCTGACTGTAATAAGCAGTTCCACTGAATTCAGTGTTTAAGTGTTGGGAGATATATGTTTGCAGGAACAGGGCCTTAGTTTTTTTACATCATGGCATTTGTTACCTTCTTATACAAGAGTCTGTTAATTCTGTGCTTAATTCTGCTTCAGTGGTATCAAAACCACCTTGGACTGATCAGTTTGAGTCCAGAGAAATGGGAATTTTGGCCTTAGTTTGAAATCCACTGTACTGCAAAGCCCTGTCTGCAGAGGCTGGATTTTCAGGAGTAATCATGGGACCGTCAGACTGTAAGGTTGGTCTATGGAATACATTTAATTAGAACAGACACAATCCAGCGAAAGAGATGTTCACTTTCCCGCTTGGCCCAGGGCACTTGTTCTTTTTGGTCTCCCCACCTTTTGGATTGATGTGTTTATTCCCCATCTTTCTTTGTTGTATGGGTTTGGAATGCCGTGTGAATTACAGAAATCGGAAATGAAAGGAAATTCATTAGGTCATCTTGGCCAGTCACTGCCAATTTAGGTTGATTCCCTGTGGTAGGACCTTGAGTGCTTTCTCCAATCTAGTTTTAAATGACTCATGTGAGGGGGCTTTCCTCACTTTCCAGGGAGACTGCTCCATAATTTAGTAGACCTCACTGTTAGGGAATTTTCTTCCTGTTATCCAGTCTTCATTCTGCTTTAGCCTAATTTCAACAAATTGTTCCTAGCTATGCTCCACTAAGCAGTTTTCCACCCTGTTCGGTGCTTTGCAAATACCTGTTGTCAATTACAGCCATAGTCTATGGGAATTAATCACCATTTGCCTTGCTTGGCTGGGGTCTGTTTTTACATAACTCCACTGCAGGGCCAGATGGGTTCTTTTCAGCACAGCTTTTCATCCAGAATAGCTTTTCTGAGATAAATGCAGCATGTCAGTATGCAGGGGAGCCCCTAGATTAATTCATATTTGAACATTTGTATAAACACACACTGCTCCTTTCTTTTAGACTGCAGAAAGGAACTGAATAAGACTTTATAGAAATGGCATAAGCAAGCCAGCCTCTCTCTAGCTGCTCATAAAAGCTCAGGGTACGCATTTTAGATAGACCTTTCAGTCTGCCCTTCATTTTCCTGCTCATTCTTCAGGGGACACTCCTGTTGTCTGCTGTGTTTTGAATACATCGGCGTTTGTATCTTCTCACACACACGTACACATCAGACCACTGACACACACGGCGTTTTCCATGCAATCCATGAGATTGCTCTTTGCAAGCAAGACTCTTCATTGCACTGACTGTGGTACTGCCGTGCTGGTTGTTTATTATACCACATGGGATCGTTTCACTAGTCTCTTGTCCTCTCCTCCTCAGCCTCCCTGTTGATCTCCATCTTTTCTGTTTCCGTCATAACTTGTTTGGGGCAGGGACTCTATGGCTACGTCTACACGTGAAGCTGACATCGAAGTAGCTTATTTCGATGTGGCGACATTGAAATAGGCTATTTCGATGAATAACGTCTACATGTCCTCCAGGGCTGGCAACGTCGACGTTCAACATCGACGTTGTGCAGCACCACATTGAAATAGGCGCAGCGAGGGAACGTCTACACGCCAAAGTAGCACACATCAAAATAAGGGTGCCAGGCACAGCTGCAGACAGGGTCACAGGGCGGACTCAACAGCAAGCCGCTCCCTTAAAGGGCCCCTTCCAGACACAGTTGCACTAAACAACACAAAATACACAGAGCTGACAACTGGTTTCAGACCCTGTGCCTGCAGCATGGATCCCCAGCTGCCGCAGCAGCAGCCAGAAGCCCTGGGCTAAGGGCTGCTGCACACGGTGACCATAGAGCCCCGCAGGGGCTGGAGAGAGACCGTCTCTCAACCCCTCAGCTGATGGCCGCCATGGCGGACCCCGCAATTTCAATGTTGCGGGATGCGCAACGACTACACGGTCCCTACTTCGACGTTCAACTTCGAAGTAGGGCGCTATTCCCATCCCCTCATGGGGTTAGCGGCTTCGATGTCTTGCCGCCTAACGTCGATGTTAACATCAAAATAGCGCCCGGCGCGTGTAGCCATGATGGGAGCTATTTCGAAGTTAGTGCCACTACTTCGAAGTAGCGTGCACGTGTAGACACGGCTTATATGTGTTCGGTTCAGGTAAGGCTGCCTGAACTTAGTTGCTGCCATCATAAAACTCAATATGGGTTTTTTTAGTTGACAGCACCCACAGCAGAGGGCCAATTTTCCTTCTACAAAGCAGATGGAGTCATAATGCTCCAAACGCTTAGGATAGTCTTTACTATGATCTATATAATTTGGACACGTGGTGTTCCAAGCAGTTCATCCCCACTGCAGAGCCCCTGTTCCTCTTCTAAGTTGCAGGGTGACATCATCGAAGGGGATTTAGTAGTTTAAATCACATTTTCAATAGTGGTGGAGTCTCCTATGGGGCAAAGTTGTTTTTGAAAATGGGACAGAGGAGCCTAATCATGTACTTTTGACAATTTTCCTCACTATCTTTATGAGTTCTTATGCTAAAATTTGGCATCCAGAATAGTCCGTGTAAATGAATGGATTGGAGCGTGCTGTGTGGGGAGGAGAGCAACGTATGATGCCCACGCATGATCTCATGAAGCGGATCTTTGCTCGTTAAAGCTTATGCGCCAAAATGTCTGTTAGTCTGTAAAGTGCCACAGGCCTTCTCATTGTTTTTGCTGATACAGACTGACACGGCTACCCCTCTGATACATGATCCCCAATGAGACTGGATTATAAGTCAGGGTCTGAATCAACAAATATGAACCCAGGAGTGATTTTAAAGAAGCACAGTGGGTGGGAGGGGGAAAATAGTTCATCTATAATAAAATAGGGGCTGTTTTTCCCCCTAAACAGCATGTATGGGGTGGAAAGGCAGAACTAAATATCAGCTTTTTGCATGTTTTTAGCATTCTGCTTTGCATCATTTTATTTGCCCCCCCAAAAGAAATCATGAAAAATTTGCAACTCTGCTTTGCTGCAGGTTTAAATGTTTACATATTAAATCGCTAACAGTGATTTGCTTCAAGGCCTCTTCAGTTCCCCACATCTTTCTCACTCCATCTGCTTATTTGAGCACAAAAGTTCCTTGGGAAAAACCACTTATTACATCACTGAAGAATGCCACAAAAATAGCTTTTCACTTTAGTTCCCATCTTGGGAGTTAACTCACATGGGGATCAGCTAGATTCAAATGCTTAATAACTTCTTATTTTCCTTTCTCTTTAAACACAGGATCTCTGGTCATGGAAGCAGGGTCACGTGGTTGATTCTTGGCAGTCGGCAACCTGTGGAGCTTTTGCAGGTGCAAAGGATTATATGTTATACTGGGAAAGGCTCAAGAAGAAAGGAAAAAAATGTGCAAATCTATTAAGTACAGCAGAACAACATTCTTTTGTAATTCTAGTTTGTTTAGAGGAAAATGGAACCAGTTATTGTTTGGAAGAATGAAGGTCCCTTCCCGAGAGTGAAGGGGAGAATGCTGAAAAGGGTGCTTGCTTGAAAGACAACCAATTTGTTTTTGACAAATTTCTGTTATTTAAAAACTGGGAGCCTGTCAGTCAAGCTTGCAGATTATCTTGGAGTTGATTTGTAAAATCCTCCAAGAGGAGAGGCTTTGCTTGGGTGCGGGTCCATGCAGCTGTCTGCCCCGAGCTGTTCTCCAGGGGTTTAAATGATTGCTGGGAGAAACCATGATTCACCATTCATGTGACAGTTTTGACAGCAGCACAGATTAACTAGAGTCAGGAGAGCAGAGGATAGCACTGCAACAGCCCGGAGGCAGGACAGAACATCTGGGCAATCTCCAGACGCTAGCACAGGAATAAAGAATGGCAGAATACAATATTGCACTATTTGTTACCAAACAAGCCAAAAGTTAATTGAATTCTTGAGTATGCCTCTTGCCCTCGTTCAGCCTACTGTAGATGTTTAAAATAACTTAAAAATGTCAATTAATTAATGACTCATCAATATATTTGACAAGGTACAGAGAAGAAAAACAACAAACTGTCTTAATAGAAAAACTAGATTAGTTGTAAGGAGATGAATGGCCAGAGCTTTTCCCAAAGGATGTAAAATACAGTTTAAGATTCCAAATTGGTAACAGAATATATGGAAAGAATAAATCTTGTTTAAAAGCAATAATAACATTTCTGAAGCTGGAGATGAATAGCGAGTAAGTTTCGGCTTTGGTAATCTGCTGATGTACTAGAAAAGGGCCCTTACGTTGTCTTTAAATTGTTAAAAAATAAGTCTCTAAATATCCCTTTGGTAACTAATTACATATGAAGTTTCTTGCCTGCCAAGTGTTAGTAGCAGTAGTATTGCAATAGAGATCAGGTTACCAACAAAGCCCTCACCTGTGATGTTAGGCATTGTACGTACAGACACATAGTATGGGACAGTCTCTTCTCTGAATTGCTTATAGTCAAAGTAGGTACGTCTTCACTACTGAGAAGATCGATGCTGCTGTGCACAACCTTCTGGAGCTGTATTTAGCGTGCCTGGTAGTGAATTCACAGGGTGCCCGCATTGGTGCTGGTACTCCTATTCCTCATTAGGAGTGAGGGAAGGCCTCCCGCAGTGAAAACTGCGCAGAAGCGCGAGTTAAGGTACATCAACTCCGTAATGTATGTATGTGATTAATATAGCTGCAGTTGCCTACCTTAATTCGATCTTCCCCTAATGTCTACGAGGCAGGTAGGTTAACAGAAGAGTCTTTGGTCTGGATCCAGGCTAGAGGTTATATTGATTTAATGAGATCTGTTTCTAAATGGCTGTAGTTAAAGTCCATGAAAAAGCTGAATGTCAACAAACTCTGAAATGCCAAGGAATCATGTGACTTGTCTAAAGACTTCTCCCCGGAAGTCTTTGGGAGGGCTAGGTATTGAGTCCAGGTCTCTCAGCCCCGTACAGTCCTTCTTTCCCTGGTTCCTTCGGTTCTGCTTAGGGTGTTTGGGACTAGAATTGTTACTACTTATTGGCTTTTTGATGACCTAAATTCACCTCCTAGTGAACATGTGTGGAAAGGAAAAAAACAAACCATAAGTTCCTGGTCCTATGATGTGTCCCGAGGGCCCCCCCCACCCCCGGACTCATTGTCAGAGCCCTACATGTGCGAGTCCAGGATCCTCAGCATTTCACAGGGGTTATTCAGCACCTCAAAGGTTGGGGCATGACCATCTCGACCAGTTCTGCTGAGGCACCATGTTCTGAAGTAACTTTTTTTTTTCATGGAATCCAGCCAGCATTCCACATGGAGCCTGGGCAGTTCATTGCAATTGACTGCAGTGGAGCTGCACGTTGTATATAAAGCATGTGCGTTAGTCTTGGCTGGAGAGGTTGTAGCAGGTGACAGACTTTCCTCCTTTCACACTGCGCCCTTCTCTCTTCCCTCCCTCTGTCCATCTCTCCTGTTTTCCCTTTCTTTTCTCCTCGGTTCTTCCTGCCAACAATATTTCACAAATCCCCTTTTTTGAGGACTCCTCCAGAGCTCAGTGAGAACGAGGAGTCCTTTCATCAACATCATTAGGTTTTCGATTAGGCCGTTACTCCATTCACCTTTTCTCCCATCTGTAGATTTGTAACAGGGGGGCATTGTATGTTGATCTAATCAGATATTGCCTCCAGTGTCAGCTCCTTTGCTGAAGTCTGTAAATGTATTCTGCAGCTAAAACCTATCAGAATAAACTGCCTGCTGAAATTTGGTACCTTAATCTATTTGTTGAGGCAGTGGGGGAAGAAAACCCAAGCCTAGACACAGGCACAAACCCTCTGTAAATAGAACTCTGCCTGTATTGCGCTAGACTAATTGTAATTCACCATGTTATAAACTCTGGGAAGTGATTTATTTCAGCAACAGCTAACTTGTAATCATGGTGATGTTACCAAATACCACAATGATAATGTTAAGACACAGAGAACATGTTGCACTTGTACTTCCCTTGTGCTCCTTGGTTCACCACAAAATTTGACCAAACAATTTAGAGGTTGGGAGAGCAGGCGCAGAGATAAACCAAACAAGCTGAATACACGGTCCTTTTTGGCTTCCACTTCTAGACAAATTGTTGGATGTTTTCTACCTTAATCATGATTTACTGCTTTGTGGAGAAAAAAACAGCATCAGTATGTTGAATTCTATCCAAAACACCTGTTCCATTAGTGCTGTTGAAACCGTAGTTACTAAGGTCAAAGATCTGTGCGAGACCTGTCTGTCTTACTGTTTCTGTACGTACATGTTTTTCACACATGCAGTCAATGCACTTTTCTATAGAAACACAGTAACCACAAGCAGAAATGTAAATGAGATATTGAGTCCTCTCATTGCCAGCCATTAATAATCTAGTCCACAGGTGCTGGGCCTTGATTCATATAATTGTTTCCTTCACTTTGGACCCTTGGCCAGAGAAGCTGGTTAGAGCAGCCTGGGAGCTGCTCTAATTTGTCTCATTTGGCAAGGCTGCCAATGAACCTTCTGTCAGATGAAGAAAGCTGGAGTGCAACATACTCAAGTGAAACCTCAAAGTCCTCCCAACCCTGAACATATACTCTGTTCTCAGAACGGAAAGGAGCAAGGTGTAAAGGCAACCATGGTTGTCCGTGCCTTCTGGGAACTAGCATATGCTAAGGAAGTCGCTGTTTGAACAGCACGAAGGGACCAGAAAGAGAATGAGAGCTCATTTGCACTACTGCAGAAGATTTTCCAGGTTTTAATTTTGCGTATGCATGCAATTGAGCTCTCCAGGGTCCAAGTCGACCCTGTACTCCAGCGGACAGGTGAAGAGTAGGGAAGGTCAAAGGGAGAAACTCTCCTGTCGCCCTTCCCCTGTTAAGACAGACGGATTAGCTGAGCGTAGATATGACTGTGGAGGGCCATGATTGCCTACGCTAATCAGCATGGCACGAATGAATGAAAATTCCGTATCTGTGGTTGGCTTCTATGCCCAGTGTAGACATAGCCTGAGAGTCTGACCTGGTGTGTTGGGGTGTAAAAGCAGTGGGATGGAAAATCCTATGGAAGCTCCTGTCTCAGCTTCTGAGTTCCTGCTTCATTCGGTGACCCTGTCTGACTGAAGAGAGAGCAGGCATGGACGGGGTGTGTGAAAAGGTGGGCTGCCGGAAATGACTGGAATTGCAGGATTCTATCAGAGAGGCTGAAAAGCTGAAGAAGTGGGTCTCTCCCTGGAAGCTCATCACCTAATACACTGCAGTGTTAGTCTTTAAGGTGTTACAGAGACTGCTGGTTTGTTTTGTGAAAATAAAGAGACTCTTGTGCCCTCCAGTCTCCCTCTGGCCCAAGGCCTTCCCCAACCCACCCTTCCTCTGCCCGTCCCTCTCCCAACCCCTGGCCCGTAAACTGGATCCAGGCCCTGAGGCTCAGGGCTCTGTAGAATCCAGCCCATGGTAAGGTGGAGGGCGCGGAGCCTCAAGCCTCATGGGCTGGATCAGGCAAGCCGCAGTCTTGATTCAGACCAGGGGCTTTGGTGGGGGGCAGGAAGCGGCTCTGGGCTCCGGTGCTGGTTGCTGCTGTTCTCCCGCTGTTCTTCCAGGTGGAGGAGCAGGAGCAGCCTGGGCAACCTGCCTGGAGGCTTCCTACCTCTGTTCTAATTGGTCAGAATTTCGGCCAATCAGAGTGGCAGAGGCTGGTGCACCCAGTTGTCCAGACCCTGTGCCCCAGACAGCTCCTGTGTCCCCTCCCATCCAGACCCTCACTTCCACCTCCTTTCTGCACCCTCCCTTCCAGACCCCTCACCCCCCCGACCCATCCCTCTCAGCCCCCTCCCACCTGGATCCCACACCCACTTCCTGCAGCTCCCACCCACACCCTTCATCTCCCCTTCCCTCCCAGACCCCCCTAATCCCTCTATCCCCTCCCTTCCAGACTCCACACCCTTCCTTTCACGTAGACTCACACTCCCAGCCTGCACCCTCTCTCACCCAGACCCTCACCCCTCTCCTACACCTCCCTCATGCTCTAGTCCCCCACCCACAGCCCACTTTTGCACTCCACTCTGGCCCAGATCCCCCGCCTCCAGCCCATTCCTGCACCCTCCCTCCCACCCAGACCCCACAGCCCTGGACCTCATACGGTCAGACACCACACCGGTGAGGCTCTTTTTTTCTCCCCTCACTTCCATGGCCCCTGACCGATTTGTTGACCGGTCAGTGGCCCCCGACCTGAAAGAGGTTCCTCACCCCTGCTCTTCAGAGACTGCAAATAAATCTGGCTTTTGAATGGAGGCCTGTGCTCTAAGCATTCATAATGAAATGGTTTTGGCCTGCCTTGTGGGAATTGTGTGGGGGGTGGCATACATGTCCTGCATACAATGTCTCACTTGTGTTTTGGTATTTTAATATGCTCAGGTGGATTTGCAGGTGCAGTCACCACACCTCTAGATGTAGCAAAGACAAGAATTATGCTGGCAAAGGTAAGAGACGGAAGAACACTGAGCATATGGACAGGTGTGTGGTTTGCAGTGCCAAAACTTCTCCACGGTAGCAGCAAAATGAAATACAGCCCCACACCTATCGCTATAGCTTCTGCTCTTGTACTTTAGGCCAGGAGTTTATGTGACTGTTCATTACGTGCATGGATAGAAAAGGTGTTACTTTACATTGCCCTTTAATTGCTACTCTTATTCTTCCACCTCCCTCTTCATGTCTCCCAAAGGAGCCGTCTTAGACATCACTGTGTTTTGTGCTAGTTGTCTTGATACACGGAAATCTAGCCTGGCAGTGGCTAATGCAAAAGTCTTAATGACAATTTTTTTTATAGGGTCAAATTCCCTAAACTCAAACTCCAGGCTGGAATGAATTCCTCTGAGTTTTTATGACAACAACCTTGCATTGCTCTCCACAGGCAGGCTTGACACCAGACTGTCTGTCCGAGAGTTTCAGACCGTTGCTGTGACTCTGCCAGGGATGGCAATAGCCGGAGCGAGTGCAAATGCCGAAGTGGTGGTGTTTTAACGAGCATGTCATCTGGCCCAGCCCACAGCATGTCTACACTGTAGGGAGGTTAAAATTTGAACAATTGGTGTACCCTGTTGGGGTCTGTTATCATTTAAGGAGCTGCACTGGTGGAGCCAAGAGTTACTCCATGTGAGTCAGGTCTCTTCACTCTCCATGTAAAGAAACCAGGTGTTTCTCGCTGGCCATTTGCACCTCATCTGATGACTGGTGCTGTGTGATAGACACAAACCACCTTGCAAGCAAAGTGCTTTCAGCATCTTCGTGTGTGTTCAGCAGGTGTATATCAAGGAGACAGCGTGGCCAGTTGGGTAGGGCATGTGGCAAAGTCAGAAGAGGTGCATTTTGTTCATAACTCTTCCACTGAGTTCTGGGAGCATCCTGGGCAGCTTACCCTACATTTGCATTTCCAGACCTGGAACAGAGTGGTGGTACTGAGACACCTCTTCGAGGGAAGTGGAAGTTCTGAGATGGACGGTGCCAAACAACATATCATCTTGTGTTAAGCGCGGATCATTTGGCGTCCAATGTGCCAGATGTATCACTTAATGAACCGTAATATTGTTTGCCCTGCAGTTCCTTGTCCAGATTTTCTGAAGGATAGTCTGTAGTACAGGTTGATTCTCTCTAATCCAGCACCCTCGGGACCTGACCAGTGCCGACCCGGAGAATTTGCTTGACCATGGGAGGTCAACAGTGTCGAGCAGCATCACCACTTCCACTGCTTACTGGGCTCTTAGAAGACATGTAGGCGTAAATTAGAGCTAAATAACAGCACAGAACACTGAGAGCCAGGGCTGGTGGCTGGAAACAAACTTTATGGGACCACAGGAAACTTAGCTACACCCATGAAAAGTGGACATGCAGCTAACTTAATTCATGCCAGATGGCCGATGTTGCCAGGCAAGAGAGTGCTGGACTGGGGAGGTTCAACCTGTACATGTTGTTAAATTCCCAGGCAAACTTATGGGTTTTGAAATGAGGAAGTGGCAACAATGCCAGTTAATTCTTAGCTGATGTATTTATGTTGCGGTCTGATTAATGTCTTGGGTGTATGGGAGGCAGCAGAGCCCACTGGATAGGAATTTGGAACCCGTGGGTTTCATTCCCAGTCCTGCCACTGGCCTGCTGTGTGGGCTGGAAGGATGGCCTTACTACATGTTTGTAAATCGCCTAGGATCTCGCTTAGGGCCGCTAGACAGTACCACAGTAATGGTCATGTGGGTGTATTTGCTCTGTACTGCTGTGCAAATGGATAGGTAGCTTGAGAAATAACTGGATCTAGCTGATGATTGGTCATACAGCTGCCCAATCAGTTAAGGTCTTTTTGTTCTTGTGATACAGGCCGGTTCCAGCAACGCCAGCGGGAATGTACTGTCTGCTCTGCACAGCGTCTGGCGGTCCCAAGGGTTACCTGGGTAAGGACTGGCTTGGGAGAGAACGTTTGGGGGACGCATAAGTTTAAAAAAATATGAAAGAACTTGCTGTGCACAAGGCCAAGTAGCTGTCAGGCGTGGGTGTGTTTGTGTGTACGTGTACATTGCCTGACACTGTGGAGCCTCTAGTCAGTGGTTCCCAACCTTTTCACTAGTGCGGACCCCATCATGCCCCCAAACTGTTTGCAGAGAGCCAATTCTAGCCACTATGTACATGGCATTACATGAAAAAGGAAACCACAGCATAGATTTTCAGGCCGTAATTAACAACATCATTGGAGGATATTTAATTTAAAAGTAGTAATTGCTTGTAACCTTGCAGTTTGTTTAAAACTTATTTTCTCTGGTCATTTTTATTTATCTTTTATCTCTTTTTACGGATCCTCTGCAATACCCTCACGGACCCCAGTTGGGAACCATTGCTCTGGAAGCTACTGCATTACAAATTTTAACCAGCTTTGTGTAGGCCCCTCCCTTCAGTGCCAGCAGGAATCTTTCTCCTCCAGCTTTCCACACTTCCCCAGGAGCTAACTTTGTGCAAATATCAGCAATGCCACCTCTGCCCCTCTCTTGCCCCCCTTCCCAGCAGGCAGCGTGGCAGGAGGAGGGAACCCCATCACCCTCTGCCCCTAGAGCTCAGACAAGAAAACAGAGGGTGATGAAAGCAAAGCCACTGAAGCTAGGATTTAAAGGTGTTTTCCTTCCTCTCACTGGGATTCTGTGATGCTGCATTTTGGTCACGGTGTGGTTCTGTGTAAAGCTGTATGTCAGCCACTCACGGTCTGTAGGCAAAAAGCGCCTCCCAGCAGGGAACAGACTCGGAGCATGCCCTGAGCACCAGAAAAATGCTGAAACACAGAGAGCAGGAACGCTGAGGGCAGTGGTGTCGAAATGTGCATCCTACAGCTTCTTCCATCCTCCTGCCTTGCTCAGCTTTCCACACCAGGGGATTCATAGGAGGAGGACATCCCTCATGGGCTAACCCTCCAGTCCTCTCATGCCTCTTTGCAGGTGAATTCCTCAGCCTCTCAGCACCCTGTCTTAGGCTGCAAATGGGGAGACTGGTTAGGAAGGAGAATTGACGGGACTTGCCTGAGCTCACAAAAGACATCCCTGGTGGGGCATTACCATTGGGTCACACACGAATTACATACGTGTGTGTGTGTGTAGGCAGGCAGGCAGCCAGGAATGGTGATAATGAGGCCGGCAGCACCACTTCGAGTAACCAGCACATTCGATTAACCAGCAACCCCTGTTTCTCATGCATGTGGGATAACAAAGCTTGTGCTCTGTGTGTTGCAGCAGCATTTCCTGCCTCTTAACAGGCCTGATTAAATGTTATGCATTGGACCCACTTGGATTTCTATAGTAAAATTGCATTCCTAAAAAATAATCTGAATAGTGACAGAGCTCAAAGTACCAGTCTGTCAGCACAGCTGTTTGAAGCTTAATGCACAGCTCTGTCTCCCAAAGTAATTAGCTACTGAATAGGTAAGAATTAGTTGCAGCAATATGGCAGCAGGATGTATTTAATTCAGAGGATGCAATAATGTTTCAGGCACAAGTCAGAAGGCCTGCAATTTCTGCTCAGCTTTACAAGGCCCTTATTGTGTGATGCCATATGAATCTCCTAGCCTCCTTGTGCCTTGGTTTACCCATCTGCAAGACTGAGAACAGTGCTTCCTGCCCACACAGGCAGTTGTGAGGACTTATTAATTAGGGTTTATAAAGCATTTTGAGATGCTTTGACTAAAGGTGCCACAGGCTGTTGAATTAATGCTGATTTGCATGGGTATGTAGTCGGTGCTGTAGTTCCTATTGGGAGTCCACACAGAATACAAGTCCTAAAACTATAACAGCTGATGTGCATTGCCCAGTCCATCTGCAAGAAGAAGACTGTGATTTGGAATAGTAAACCCTGGATTCGGCCTGCACCTACGGCGGGTATACAGATCAGCTGGTAGTTGTTACTGGGCCTATGAGATTGCCATTATACATATCCTATGAGGTAATAAAGTCTGTAGTTACTGGAGTGACACATGCAAAATCCTCACGGAGCGTTAACTAGGTGGGGACAAATGCAGCGCTGGATGGGTGCAACAGATGTTGCTGGTTTTTCTTTTTTCCCCCTCTTCCTTAATAAGAATTATTATGCAAATCTCTAGCTTCATTTCCCATACTTTTTCAAATCAGGCTGTCTGCAAGTGCTATGCTTTTGCTGTTTTGGGGCCTAGAAATCACTAGACAGGCAGCGCCGTGTGTGCCTGCCACTGGATGGATGTTCTCCAGTCTAGTTGGAGAGAATTTTCTGTAACACTTTATCTCTGTTCACACAACTAGTGAACGTTTAATATTCCTTTTACATAGTGGGAGAACACCTCAGAACAACTGGCAGGAAATTCCTGAGCACTTAGTCCAGGAAGTATGTCAGCTGTTATGCCCACACCAAACTATTTCTTTGTATTGTCTCAGAATGTATTGTGATAGCATTTCGAGGGTCCCCCGTCTGCAGACTGGTTTTACGGACAGTATATGACTGCATGTGCTTAAGAGGACTATGGGGTCTGTGTTCAAAGGAACAAGTCATAGTTCAGCACTCAAATCCCGTTTGATCTCTAAATCCGTCCCCCACCCCTCATCCCCTGGTAGCACAATCTTTATGTTCTTTCTAGGCTGTTTCACAAGTGCCCACTTTAGATAACCAGAAATCAAACTCTGCCTTCAGCTTGTGCCAGTGATGGCATAACAGCAGTGCCCAATGGCAATTAAAGGATTGCCACATTTGTGGGTATTGTCCTTTGGGGTTCGCCACACCCTCACCTTCAAATAAATGCCCTCCCCCTCCACCAGAGCCGGGAACCCCCAGCTCACCCCTGCCAACTGAACGTCTTCCCTCTCCCTCAGAACCAGGTCCCCCCCGCCCCCCATGGCCACTCACCAGAGTCGCTGCCACAGTAACCACACTGGGGCAGCGCCAGAGCCGGACCTGCAGCAGCAGGGCGCCCAGAGCCATGGGGGGTCTGAGGCAGGAGCCTCAGTGGGACAGAAGCTGTCACCACTGCCACCGCACGCTGGGGCTTGTGCACAGAGCAGATGGAGGCACTCGTGTGCAGCTCTGAGGATCCACATTTAAAGGCTCCAAAAGCCGCATGCGGCTCCAGAGCCCAGATTTGCCACGAGGTGTCCTGTTTGCCACATGCGGTGAGTGGCCAACGCATTGGACACGGAGGGCATAGAACCGAAGGGCGACACAACTCCTGAAAGCTGCACACCGGCAGAATTCCAAATAAGGAATCCTGAGAGCAGATGATGCCTGAAGGGTATCAGCTGTGAGGAGAAGGAAGGGAGCCTGGGAAAAACAAGTGTAGCCATTCCTGTGCTTGCTGCCAATTGTAGTCATCAAAGCCAATCTGAATGTCGAGCTTTTTTGGCAGGCTGCAACGTAGAACAATATGTGGCTACTCCCCTAGAGCTCAGATTGGAAGAGAAGGAATTCTGGGGCAGAGGGATGCCTTGCGTGGTTGGCTCGCTTTCTGTTTTGCACCTAGTAAGTACATGTGCTTCAGGCCAACAAATTCACATGGTTTTCTGCCCAAGAGTGTATTCTGCCCAAGGCCTGTATTCATGCCTATTTCCCAGTGCATAGAACAGGGGTGAGAGTAAAGGAGCAATGTGCAGCCGACCTCAGGTAAACTCCCATTTGCAAATGCCATTAGGTGAGCAAGTTTGGAGCTGCCTGTGCTAGGGCAGACTTGGGTACCCCTTGCACCTTTTATCCCATGACCTAGTTGCATATTATCACTGCTGATGAAGCCCTACAGCCAGGAGATTGGCAAGTGTTGTTTTCCCATAGGAAGAACGCAATGAAGTGACTTGAACTCCATCAATGGCTGTTCGTCAGGATGGGCAGGGATAGTATCCCTAGGCTATTTGTCAGGGCTTGGAATCAGTGACAGGAGAGATTACTTGATGATTAACTGTTCAGTTCATTCCTCTGGGGCACCTGGCAGAAGACAGGATACTGGGCTGGATGGGCTTGTGGTCAGACCCAGTATGGCCGCTCCTATGTTGTCGTAGCTGGTAGCCCAGCAGATCCTGCAAGCTATGGGTCCTAGCTCCCTATTTTGACTGCTAAGCAAAACTTCCCCTCACAGTACTGCACTCTCGTGGTCTCCTTCCAGCTTACAGCAGATACATGAGAGCAGAAGGAAATGGGGGCAGCATCGCTGGTGGAACTGAGGGGGATGCAAGAGGAGAAGAGGCCAGAGAGGCAGTTTCTAGATCCCATACTCAGGTATCCGTCCTGCTCACGCGATAGCTGTGGCTGTGATGGACATGTGCAGTGCTTTAGTAACGGCCTGCTGAAATTCTGCAGGGGACCGTGGCTGCGTAGCTGGAGAGCAGTGCTGTATCGTAGGGCTTATCCCATGTGTGCTCCGTCAGCATGTGTCTTGTACAAATTACTCTGTTTTCAAGCTATAATTATGGCAATAGCCCCAATGGCTGTCTAGTGCAGCAGTAAAACGTTTCCATCTGCCTGTATGCTCCAGGCCCCTCAGCAAAGATCATTATCACAAAACCAAAGCAAGTGCAACTGGAGGTTTACCAAGCACAGGGCCTGACTAGCACTGGGGCTTGAGAGCAAGAGGGTCTTGAATTGCTGCAGGAATAGGCACTGCTTCCCCAGTCATCATGTGCCCCAGGACTCGCACAGGATTACACAGAAATGACTCTCACTGCTGGTGGGAGCTGTGCAGCTGAATGTCTGGTCCTGTTAGATAAATATTGCTGGCCAGGCCAGTTCACAGAAGCCAGGGTCAGCAGAATCTCTCCCTTTATTCCACTGCAGTGTGTCCTGTTTACATCAGGCACAGTGTGATGGACACGATCACCATTCCTTGTACTTAAGTGCGGAAGTTTAGGTTAAAGGATTGAAGACCTAAAACTATGTGCCAAACAGTTAAAGATCTTACATAAAATGCAGGTGAACACAAGGCCCATGTGTAGGACTAAGTGGTCAGGTCTGAGGTTTATAAATGCCAGAACGGGGAAAGCAATATGTGGTCCACGCAGTCTTTGATAATGGACTTCCAAGGGCTGCTAAAGTGACAGAAGAGTTGTAGGATCAGGCGTAACTACTGTAGCTGTGTTAAAAGCACATCGTATTGTGATTGATTTGCCTGTTGCTGCTTGTCCTCGCTATAGTTTTTGAGATCAAATTCTGCTGCATGACATTGGCTCAATAGTGTGTCAAGGGAATCTCTTCCTGACCTGAGTTTACTGTGGTTTGGCTCTATGGTGTCTAATAGTGTGTTAAGTAGTTGGTAACCTGTCATGGTTTTCTTACTTTGCAGTCATAGAATCATAGAATCCTAAGGCTGGCAGTGACCTCAGGAGGTCATCAAATCCAGCCCCCTGCCTGAAGCATGATCAACCCCAACTAAATCATCCAACTCAGGACTTTGTCAAGCCAGGACTTAAAAATTTCTAGGGATCGGGATTTCACCACCTCTCTCGGTAACGCATTCCAGCACTTCACTACCCTCCTGGAAAAATGGTTTTTCCTAATATCCAACCTGCACCTCCCCCTCTATAACTTCAGACCATTGCTCCTTGTTCTGCCCTCCGTCACTACTGAGAACAGACTCTCTCCCTCCTCTTTAGAGCTCCCCCTTCAGGAAGTTGAAGGCTGCTATCAAATCACCCCTCAGTCTTCTCTGCTGCAAACTAAATAAGCCCAAATCCCTCAGCCACTCCTCATAGGTCATGTGCTCCAGCCCCCTAATCATTTTCATTGCCCTCTGCTGGAGCCTCTCCAATGCAGCCACATCCTTTCTATGGTGCGGCAGGGAGTGGGGAAAACTGGGCACAGTACTCCAGATGTGGTTTTACCGGTGCCAAGTAGAGGGGAATAATAACTTCTCTAGATCTGCAGGAAATGCGCCTCCTAATACACCCTAATATGCCATTAGCCTTCTTGGCTACAAGGGCACATTGTTGACTCATATCCAGCCTCTCATCAACTGTAATCCGTAGGCCCTTTTCTTCAGAACTGCTGCTCAGCCAGTTGGTCCCCAGCCTGTAACAATGCTTGGGATTCTTCCGTCCCAAGCATAGGACTCTGCACTTGTCCTTGTTAAACCTCATCAGATTTCTTTTGGCCCAATCCTCCAATTTATCTAGGTGACTCTGGACCCTATACCTACCTTCCAACTTATCTACCTGTCCCCCAGCTTAGCGTCATCCGCAAATTTGCTGAGGGTGCAATCCATCCCCTCGTCTAAGTCATTAATAAAAATGCTGAATATTACCAGCCTTAGAACTGATCCTTGGGGCACTCCACTTGAAACAGACCGCCAACTAGACATTGAGCCATTGATCACTACCTGTTGGACCTGATTGTCTAGCCAGCTTTCTATCCATCTTACAGTCCATGTATCCAATACATACTTCCTTAACTTATGGGCAAGAATGTTGTGCGAGACTTGCAAAAGCTTTGCTAAAGTCAAGGTATATCACATCCATTGACTTCCCCATGTCCATAGAGTCCGTTACCTCATCATAGAAGCTAATCATATTGGTCAGGCATGACTTGCCCTTGGTGAATCTATGCTGACTACTCCTGATCACTTAGCATCTTCCAAGTGCTGCTTAATAGATTCCTTGAGGTTCCCCTCCATGTTTTTTCTGGGGACTGAGGTAAGGCTGACCAGTCTATAGTTCCCTGGATTTTTCTTCTTTCCTTTTTTAAAGATGGACATGACATTTGCCTTTTTCCAGTCATCTGGGGACCTCTCGTGGTCTCCACTACTTCTTTAAGATAAAGCACAAAGGCTCTGCAATGACATTTGCCAATTCCCTCAATACCTTGGTTGCATTAAATCTGGACCCATGCCTAGCTTTTCTAAATAGCTCTTAACCTGTTCTTTCCCCTATGGGGACTGCCTACCTTCTTCCCATAGTGCATTGCCTGGTGCAGTAGTCTGAGACCTGACCTTGGCTGTGAAGACAGATGCAAAAAAGCATTGAGTACTTGAGCTATTCCAGCATCATCTCACAAAGTTACCTCCCTCGGCCAGTAAGGGCCCTGCACCCTCCTTGATCGTCTTCTTAGTGGTAACATAACCTGTAGAAACTTTTCTTCTTACCCTTCGCCTTCCTGATTGCCCCCCAGCTTTCGTGAGAGATACAGTAGTCCCCTGAGATATGTGAGGGTAGCTTTTCTGCGTACCCTTGCATGACTCAAATTTTGCATATGTTGGGGCAGCCGGGGAGAGAGAGGAGCCAGAAACCAGGCAGCAGCCTGGCTCCTGGCTCCCCTGGGCCTGCGGAAGCCAAGTGTGGCTTCTCCCTGGCTCTCCCACCTGGAGGAAGCTGGGGAGAAGCCATGCCCCCACATCTGTCTGCCCACCTGGCTCCTCCAGCAGCGGGGAGCTGGGCAGGCAGACAGATGCCATGGCATGGATTCTCCCAGCTGGGGGAACCTGGTGGGTAGATAGCCGCTGCTGTGGGGCTTCTCCCCTGCTTCCCCCAGCTGGCGGACCTGGGGGCTGGAGCACTTTTGATTCACGCTTAACTCATGTTAATGTGAGTTAAATTGAATTGAAATCACACATACCGGGGGATAACTGTATATTTATACTACTCCTTAGTCATCTATCTGAATTTCCACTTCTTAAATGCATCCTTTTTGTGTTTAAGCTTGCCAAGGATTTCCCTGGTAAGCCAAGCTGGTTGCCTGCCATGTTTGCTTTTCTTACTGGTATCGTGAGGTTTGTTCCAGTGCCTTCAATAAGGCTTTACAATACTGCGAGTTCTCCTGGACTCCTTTCCCCTTCATAGTAGCTTCCCAGGAGATCCTGCCCATCAGTTCTCTGAGGGAGTCAAAGTCTGCTCTTCTGAAATCAAGGGTCTGTATTTCACTGTTCCTCCTTTTGTCAGGATCCTGAAATCTACCATCTCATGGTCACTGCAGCTCAAGTTGCCACCTCTTCTATTTCTTCTGCTAGTTCATCCCTGTTCATGAGCAGCAGATCAAGCTGTGCAAGGCCCCTGGTCAGTTCCTTCAGCACTTATGCCTGGAAATTTCCTCAATATTCTCCAAAATCTTCCTGGATTGTCTGTGTGCTGCTGTATTGGTCTCCCAACAAATGTCAGGGTGATGAAAGTCTCCTGTGAGAATCAGGGCCAGACTTCTCTTGGCTGTCTGAAGAAATCCTTCTCTGCCTCATCCACCTGATCTGGCGGTCTGTAGCAGACACCAACTACAACATCACCACTGTTGCTTCCACCTCTAAGCTTAACCCAAAGACTCACCTGGCTTTTCTTCCTCCATATACTGGAGCTCTGAGCAGTCACACTGCACT
Source organism: Carettochelys insculpta (assembly GCF_033958435.1). Lineage (NCBI taxonomy): Eukaryota > Metazoa > Chordata > Testudines > Carettochelyidae > Carettochelys > Carettochelys insculpta. The sequence goes on along the minus strand of NC_134147.1, from coordinate 43,218,424 downwards.
CTCACATACAGCGCGGCGACGCCTTCTCTTTCCCTCCCCTGCTTGTCCTTCCTGAACAGCTTATACCCTTCCATGCCTGTGCTCGTTATGTGAGTCATCCCACCAAGCCTCTGTTATTTCAATGGCTTCAATCACTTCTTTGACTGTGCCAGGGCTTCTAATTGTGCCTGTTTAGTTCCCAGGCTTATTTCATTTGTGTACAGACACCTGAGATAATTAACTGATTGGCCTACCTTCTTTCGACTCAGAGGTCCTCCTTTGTCGTTTCTTCCCAATACCTCACTTCCCCATTTACCTCAGGTCTTGTGGCACCGTCTCCCAAGGAACCTAGTTGAAAGCCCTCCCCAAGGATGCTCGATCTTCTCTTCATCAGTTACCTGCCGTAACTGCAGGTAGCATGTTGCTTCTCTCAATCACAGCCTTTGCCGGTCCATGGCTAGCACTGCTGTTAGCTCCATTTCCTCTTTCACAGAGTGCAGTACAGATACCATTGGCAAACTAGGTCCAGGCATTTGATTGATATTTTTCTGTGTAAAACTCAGAACTAATTGCCTGAAGTCCAATTATTGGTATGTTTTAAGGACAGCCCAGGGCGTTGGCACTAGTCTGGAAATCAAGTGAGCTGGCTACAATTGCCTGCCCTGTGGGAGCTTAGCAAGTCTTTTAAATCCAGAGCAGAGCTCAGTGGTACTTAGATACTTCAATACAACAGGTGCAGGAGTGCAAATTCTGGAGATACGAATTGTACCACGTAAAGCATTGTGCTGTACTTTTCTCCTGTGGACATAACTGGTGTGAGCTAAAAGGCTCCAGTTCTCATTACCATGTCATCTTTGAAACAGCACTGATAGTAGTCTGGCCTGTGCACCAGCACTGTTCATGCAGGACAGTTAGAGCAGTGGTTCTCAACCAGGGGTACTTGGATCCTTGGGGGTACACCAACTCATCCAAATCGGTTTCTCAGCTTGGGGCTGGAGGATGAATGAGTGGCCGTTGCAAGTGCAGGGATGGGATTCAGGTGTGGCAAGTAGGGTTCCCTGTCACAGGGGGGCTCAGCAAAGCTAAAAGACCGTGGGCTTCAGACAAAGTTCACAAGTGAAAAGTAAATATGATATTTATCTTCTAGTTGATTAAAGTTACAATTTTAGAGTGAAAACAAGTCAGCATTTTTCAGTAATAATGGGCTGTGACACTTTTGTATTTTTATGTCTGATTTTGTGAGCAAGTAACTTTTAAGTGAGGTGAAACAGAGAGTACACAAGACAAATCAGATTTCTGAAGGGGGTTCAGTAGTCTGAAAAGATTGAGAACCACTGAGTTAGAGCACCTCTTTGCATTTTTCAGTCCCTTACTCTGCACTCAAGCACAGTGTATACTAGCCTCTAGTGTCACTCTGATGATTTCTCCATTTGTAAAACAGAGATCCTACCTCCCAGGGTTGCTGATGATGAATGCTTTGAAGAGCGTGCTCACATGCCACAGAAAGAAACTATATGACTATACCAAGAGTCTATAAAATTATGACAAGTGTGGAGAAAGTGAATGAGGAAAAGCTACTTTCTTGTTCCCGTAACAAATGAACTTGTACTCACCCAATAAAATTAACAGGTAGCAGGTTTAAAGCAAACAAAAGGAAAGTTTTCTTCGCACAACGCATAGTCAACCCGTGGAACTCCTTACTAGCGGGTGTTGTGTAGACCAGGACTTTAACACGGTTCAGAAAAGAGTTAGATACATTCATGGAGGTTAGGTCGATCCATCAGTGCTTATTAGCTAGGCTGGGTAGGAATCCTTAACCTCTCTTTGTCAGACACTAGAAATGGGTAACAGGACAGGAATCAATTCTGTTCACTCCCTCTGGAGCACCTGGCATTGGCCACTGTCAGAAGACACAATACTTGTCTAGATGGACCTTTGGTCTGTCCCAGTATGGCCGTTCTTATGTACTAGCTTTAGATAGGAGGCAATTCTGCATGAGCACACTCAAGAAGGCAGCCAGAGAAAGCTAACAGATTGTGTGTGGAGCAACTGGAAGTGTAACATCTGCTCACTGCTAGTCCATGACAATGTAGGAAGCATTTTTCCTTCTTCTCTTTCAGATTGTTTGCAGGCGTTGTCCCTCGAATGACAGCAATCAGTCTGGGAGGCTTCATCTTTCTTGGGACATACGACAAAACTCGCAGCTTGCTGCTCTGACTTGGCATAGTGGTTCCTGTGAATCGCAGCAAAGAGCCAAAGATCTGCTGCTCTGAAGAAAGAATACCCTCATAAAGATTCTCACCCTCCTTCTCAGGCTTTTTTATGTGGCTGAGTAGCTGTTCAACAGCTTAAACTTGCATTTTCGCTATAAAAAAGACCTTATATAATCCAATTTCCCTAACTTGAAGTTTCCCAGCCTGAAAAGCAGTGAAGTCATAGAGAGACTTGGTGCCAAAAAAGCAACATGTGGGAGTAAACAGCTAATTACAGCAGCTGCAAACAGCAGTATCAGAACTCATACAAGCAAAATGTTTAGCAAACTGAAAGAGCATGGACTGAGCAACAACGAGGGAATAAAGTCAATTTTCCTTATTTAGTCAGACTTGATCTTAAGCATCGGGGCTGTTTTCAGTTCAGAGGAAGAGCTGACATGCCTGCAATCAGCAGGCGCTTAAAGACCATAGAAAATAGTCACAGTTGAGAGGGTTCTGGGAAAAATCATGTCCATTTGTTTCTGATTTGAGCCATATTTAGAAAGTTTATACCACTGTTTTACCAGCAGGTGCATAGCAAGCGCTCTTGCTTGGTAACCAGTGCAGGGGTTTTTTTGGTTTTTTTTCATATTAGACCCAGATTTCTCTTGTAAAAGTACAATGCTGTGTTATTTTACAGGTAGCTGGTCCAACAATGCTGCCTATGAAAAGAAACGCAGTTCTTGCCTTCCTCCACCAACTGCTTTTCCTCCCCAAAGCTGAAGCATTTGTGGTAGGGGGAGCACACAGTTGGAGAGGCCAGGCTAAAGAGAACAAGGGGCAAATAGAAAAAACAGGTTCTCCGTGATGAAATAGCAGGTTGAGCAAAACAGCTTTCATGGGTGATGCTAGTCTGTTCTCAGACTGTATCTAGTGTCTTTATGTTAAAGGAAGGAATTTATGGTTAAAATCTGAGTAGATTGTGCAGGGTATTAAAGGACTTACTAAGTGCTTTGCAAAAAGCCATACTTTCACCTCAATTCAGATGCTTGTGAGGAAATCCAACAGTTGACCTTTTGACCTCTATGTACGGTCGGAGAGCTGGTGATACTTTTTAAAATCACCAATAGTCCTACTTACAACTGCTTCATTAAGAGGCAGAGCTTTCCTGTTAGGTGTGACTAGCAGCTGGAGGGAGAGAAGCAGGGCTGGCACATGCTGGAGGCAAGCAAGCTGAGGGGCAGGAACTGGGCAGCCTCCGCTTGCCTGGAGGATGGGGGCAGTGATTGGCAGGGTAGGAAGACAGGGAAGAAATGGAAAGGAAGAGGGCTCAGCCCCCATCCCAGACAGTGGTCAGAGCTTGGGGGCGGGGCGGGGAATTAAAAAAATACCTGCCCCAGGGCAAGGGGAGACAGGAACCACTGCCCCATCCATGCAGAGGGCTGTGGTAGCATAGCCACTCCCAACCCAGAGATAAGCTGTTTCTACCCTTCCCTGAGCCGAGGCAGCAATGGGAAGATCGCTGAGGTACTAAATGGTCCTGGCACGCCCCAGTGCATTACAGTCCAAGCTTGATGAGCTCGGGGGAGCTGAGCATGTCAGCTGCAGGGTCGGTGCAGCTCATTCAGCTCTTCCACAGTGCCCATCACACTGGAGGTTTCTTTTGCAGCCAAAGCAAAATGTCCCACCCCACATGGTGCCAAAGCTCATGGTGTGCTGCAGGCAGGACAGCGGCTGGGCTGGGCTGGGCTGCAAGTGCTTTCGCTGGGTGCCATGCCCTGGGACTGCAGGAGGGGGCAGCCTTCCATCCTTTGATGCTTGGATGGGCTCCTCCAGGCCCTTGCAGCTGGGCAGCAAAGCCAGTATGCTGGTGGGAGGAAAGAACCAGGGGCTCAGCACCTGAACTAGGGGACACCCATAGGCCTGACTCGGCACGCTCAGGGAGGAGTTGCAAGTTGGGCATGTGGCAAAGCGCCGCCTGGGGAGCCGGGTTTCCTCCCCAGGTGTGCAACCCTGGATGGGCCCGAGCTGTACAATGGGCGTAACCGTCCCCCAGGAGCCGCTGTGCAGCAGGGCCAGGGGCCTGCAGACTGGAGCAGCTGGCTCTGCAAGTGCCCTGGTGAGTGCTGCAGATGGGAGGCTCCCGCTGGCCCCTGCCTGCTACTGAGAGGTGGGCCCCAGGCTGACAGGGGCACATCAGCTACTGCTGCTGCCAGGCTGTAAGCCTCCTTGCTGCTGGCCAGTCTTGGCCAGCCAAAGGGAGGGAGGTGACCATGGCTAGTCAGCAGGTGGGTGAGTGGCACAGGTTAGGGCTGGTCTCATCCTAGGTGGGGGCAGATCCTTCACCAGTAGTGCTTCCCTGCAGGGCTCCCCCCCCTACAGGGCCCCCCCCTCCCCCTTGCTTGGAGCCCAAATGGGCTAGTGCTAGACTCCCTCCTGCCTGCAGTAAGGGAACGTCCCTGCCGCCTTGTGTGTGCCAGCTGCCGCCGCACTAAGGGCCACGAGGACGTCAGCACTGAGCCACGGGACCATGGTGGGGACTGGGGAGAGGGCCTGGCGCCATGCTGGAGCAGGGGGCCTCTAGTGCTGGCCCAGCACTTCAGCACTGTGCAGCATAGACCCCCCCTGCCTGGGCTCTGCCTCCAGCCTCATACACTTTTCCTCCCATACTGCCTGGGGTGGGGCCAGAGCTCCTGCCATGTGCTACTCTAAATCGGCTCACAGGCCAAGAGTGGCACATGTGCCAGGGATTGCCAATCCCTAATTCCAATACTTCTTTCAGCCCCTGGCCGTGTCTGCACAGTGAGCCATTGGTGTGGGGTGCTAGGCTACCCAAGTGGAGTCCTCCCTAACATTCTCTGGGGTAAACATTATTACTCACTCCCTGTGGAAAGAGACACATTCAGTGACAAATAATGGTGAGAGAGACCCTTAGTCCTTAAAATAAGAAAAAAAGGTCTTCAGTGGCAGCATCTGCCTAAGAGTGCATTAAAATTTAACTATATGTAATGTCTGAAAAGTTCATGTTATTCCATAACTGAAGGCCAAAAATGGTCCACACTAATGTCTTTTAGTTAACCCCTACATTTTTCATGTATGCTAGCAGAACTCCCTTCACGGCTCAAAGTACACCATTTTTGAAAGGGCTGCATTTAAAAAAAAAAACAAAAAAAACACCGCAATGCTGTGTATTTGCTTTAAGCACAAACCTAAGCTCATCCCCAACCATGATACTGCAACTGAAGCTTCCATACCAGGTAGCTACCCTTTTATGAGTGGGACTATGAAAACCAAAAACATAGCTGAAGCTGTCCTGGAGGTGGCCCCTCTGGCTGTGGCACCCATGGAGTTGTGTTTGTGAGACGTTTACTTCACATAACTTCTTCGCTGTCTGTCTCAGCTTCAAATCGCCGCTCTCCCATCTCATGGTCATCGTGCCACTAGATCCACTGTTGAGACACAGTACAGAATTCTACTTCCTTGCTGATGTTTTGAAAAGATCATGTCCCAATACTGTTAACACATTTTCATTTAAAAACACAGACACGTGTAGCAAATTCTTATTTTATTTGTCAACTGAAACTCTGAAATGCTCACTCCCAACCAAAAAAAAACCTGTAATATTATATAAATGAACCTTTATTAAAGACACTTCAATGCCATTTGTTAGACACTTCAATATTTTACATTTTTGCAACGTACAATATTGTACCAAATTTCTAATAAATAACTTTGTACACAAAAGTAATACTTCCTCTTTCACATTGCCTCTCAGAAGCAGCAGATTCACATATTTAGTGGAAGTAACATTAAACAGTTAACTTTCTTTAAAAATACATTATTTTCAAATGTTAATGTGGCAAATGTGCTTAATATTTGCAATGGTGATGACATTTCTGCCAGCAAAATTGGTCAATTAAGTCATTCGCATCTTCCTTGTCCCAGTCACATCCAACTGCTATTTCCACCTTTAGCATTCGTTCTAAAGTATTTTCCTCACCTCATGGGACAAAGACACGATTTGTTTACTGTCTGTCGTCCATCTCCTTCACTTTTGATTTGCTGAGTAGTTAGAAATTGGCACTCAACAGAATTAGTCACCTGCCACAAAGTGCAAAAGTGTCTACAGTTAGAAACTGGTCTAGCTGGCAAAACGATGCCTTGCTTCATAAAAGCCAGGTTCAGTCTTCTAGGCCACCGTTCTTAAAGGCCTGAGAGAGCAGTTTATTAAGAATGAATGGTTTTCTTTTAGTGAAGGTGGACTTTGGGGCTAGCTTAGAATAATGGGGTGAGTCCCCTTGGCCCTGATTTAGAAAAGTAATAGATCTTTAGTGTTGTTTGGAACACAGCTGCTTTTCTGAACCAAGGTCCTGATAAGCTCCCAATTCCCTGACACCTGCTGTGAGCTACTGTAGAGATGTGAGTAGGGTTTCCATCAAACCCTACTCCGATGAAACTGGCCTTTAGTTGCTTCTAAGAAAGAAGAAAACAAAACACAACCAACCGTTCCCCAGAGTAGTCATCACCAAAGTCTAGCAACTTTGTATTAGCAGAACTCAAATTCCAAAGAACTGAAAACAAACCGACCCATCCATCCACAGGTACCCACACCAACAGAAGCAGCCTTTCTAAAAATGAGAAGCTTCAGACTGAAGTTCTAAATGACAGTGCTATTTGACCAGCTGGGCTATTGTTTTGTTTTGTTTTAAAATGGATGAGCTTAAAAAGCACATAACACGTAGTGCTTGTCCCTTTAAACCAGTAAGGCCACCTATCAAACTTTACCTTTGCTTCCAAACCAGACTACTTCTGAATAGCTTGGAACTTCTGTATAAATGAGTAGTCCTGGGTCTGAAAGGAGCAGCCACATGCAAGGACACAGTTAGTGTCTGTGTATATACCAATGTGGTGTGCTGCTGGTCAAGGGATCCATGTACAGCAAAGAGATGGCTTAATATAATGCCACAGGAAAAATGGGTCAGTTCTTGCAGGCATAGTCTGCACACAGCCAGTATAACAGTAAATTCGGCGGGTGAAATTTGTGAGCAGTGCGAAGAATTAAAACAAACCCATCCCCTCCTGCATGTATTTCTGTTGTTAACAATTAGTTTAGCTTTCTGTTTTTCAAAGGTGCACAGTAGTTTAATTCAACTTGCATCTGTGCTCTTCTCCTGTAATTTACAGGCAATCACAGCTATAATTAACCTTTAGCTCTTCACTGCAATTCTAAAGAGTAATGGATTTTAAGTTCTTCCGTTAAAAAAAAAAAAAAAGTCAGATTGCTATGAACTGCTTCCTTTTTGGAAACTGTTTGGCTCTCCCTATAAATTCTATTGAGCATTTTTTCAAATAATTTAAGATCTCAATTTAAACCTGTGAAGTGCAATAAATTTCAGGGGGGAGGGGATTTGTGCTAAATAACCCAATCAATGCTTGATTCAAAGGAATTTCCATGGCCAAGCAGGAGAATTCCTTTGAAACAACCTGGGTTTTCAAAGTTCTGCTTATGCATTAAGGCACCAGAATTCTCTCTCATGAAAAATTTTAACAGCAACCTGATACTGAAAACAATATTGCCAAACCTTTGTAAAGTTTCATTCAGTTATCCATGCACTAACGATTAAAATAGCCTCTGTAAAAGATATATATAGATATTTATATATAATATGAAAACTCTTATGTACAACTGTATCAAATACTTTTCTCTACACAATCGTCCCGTGCATTTACGTGCTTTGTATGTAAGTCAACTTCTGAATGAGTAATACTTCTCACTGAAGTTGTAAACTATATACAAACAGGTGACGCTCAAGTAGGAGTTTGTTCCCCACACAAGCTTGCTTTTCAGACCTCGTTTTGTTTTCCTTTGCGAGGTTATTTCCAGAGCTGAGGTAGCAGTAAGTAGCCTAGGTATTCTGTGCAAAAAAAAATTAGTAGGTTTGTTCATTTGCACATGGCAGTTTTCCCCCCTCTCAATCCATTGGTGACGTAAACTCATGGGTAGAGTCCAGCAACTTGGGTAGGTATCCATTGGAAAGAAGAGTTTGTTTAACTTCAGCCTCATGCTGTAGATCCAGTGATGTTGGTGAAATATCAGGTGTCCCTTTTAGCGGCTTAACTGAGGCTTCTGAAAGTGAAGCTCGTAAGTTAAGGTTATTATGCTCTGAAACCTTTGTTAAAGGTTGGGAAGAGCCTGTAAGAAAATAAGAACAGTAGAGTGGTTGATTAGCCAATGCACCGAATGTCATCCTTGCCACAACACATATAACAATAATTAAAACCCAACCACCAACCATCCTACATTTAAAAGTAAAGGTTATAAGTGCATGGCATGGCATTGAGAGGAACCAGGACATTTACGTCATCTGAAAGGTACCATGAGGTGGTGGGAAAGAGACCCCAAGAAAAACATGTACCGTGTCTGTCTCCACACAGTGGGTGATTCGCGCAGGATGACGGTGGCATTCTGTCATGGTTGCTGGGATACAGAGTACTGTCGGCATCTGTTCTTTGACTGCTGGCAATCCTGATGCACTGTTGTTGGTGAAGAGGGTGGCTACCTCTGCTCTTGCTCCTACTTGGCTCTCTTCTGCTTAATGCATTTTGGTGCGTGTTATCCACAGTCTTAGCTGGCTGAGAATAATATTCCGGATCCTTGGGATAAATGTTGACATTCAGACTGTCTGTACTTCCGCTACAGTCAGTGCATACCACTGGCAGGCTATATGCTTTGTGAAGGGACAGAAAAGGGCAACAACTGAAGTTCAATACAACCAGCTGGAAGAAGTCATCACAGCACTGTGTATTTGGAGAATAAAGGACATCTCAAGCCACCCCTCTGCCACATGTGAGTCGCATAAAAATCTATTACTTTTTATTTTCCCACTAATCGTGGTAACTACTGCCTTTTCCAGAACTTTTGATCTCCCAGTATTCCTGTCATTCAAACTACTAGCTCGGCTCCCTTACCCCATGCCACACCTTTTTTTCTATTGGATCTGGAAAGACACCTTACAGGTTTCATGCATTTAATTATCCATTGCTATTTCCTACTTCATGGCAAAGAAGACAGTGCAGGAAGGGAAAGTAGAATTCTGTGGTGACTGTTTCTGAAAAGGAATAGGTTATCTTTCCAGTACCACTGTTTTTCAAGAGACTTCCTCAATTTAAATCACGTTTAGCTCTGAAATATTTTTCCTGTGGTTGCTCATCATCAAAGAGGACTACAGCTTGAAGTGAGAAAAGGAGCAAAGTGCTGTTTAGTTTTTCCCCAGGTTATTTTATCTGCACTCGGTCAGTTGGTATTCACCATTTACCCTACAGAATTGGTTAATTTTCCAGGCTGTCTGAATGGCTCTTCCATACAGCATGGAGAGAGAAAAAATTGTTTCTTGAAAAATAGGAAAATAATCGGAAAACCACCCACAGGGTCAAAAAGACAGTAATGCAGGTGTAGTGCCCAGAACTACTTTACTTTGAGTTTTGAAATTCTGATTAATTTCAACTTGACAGTCCTTTTCAGGCCTGTGTTGAAAACGTAACACCTTCCACTTGAAATTGCTCTTCTGTGTTAGAAGAGCCTTAAAGCTCCCCAATCAAGCTGCAATGGTGTTGATTCAGAGTCACAAGTCTGCCTATTTCTGGCTGTTCATTAAGCTCAAACTATAGTTATGAAGAAATAAGTATGAGAAAAATGAACTTGCTCTATCTGCAACATGTCTTCTCAGTTATAACACACTGACTCTTCAGTGATTTCTGATCTGTGCTATCCTGAAATGTATCATTGCAGATTAATGTGTTCTTTACCTGTCTTATCTGGAACAAGCATTCCATCAACTGCATCTTCAGTTTTCCAAGTGTCTTTTTTATATCCTACGCTCAGCTTCGGCTGTCTACAAGTTACAGTGGGAGCTTCAACATCTGGACCCCTTCCAGCATCATTCTGACACACACCTATAACAAAAGAACCACCCAGTTACAGATTACAACCATCTGCGCTTTCCATCGAAACCCTCAGTCATTTAAAACAGCATAAAGGATTGCCATGGAAATGCAGGATAATTGAGTCAATTTTTCAAGGAACAAAATGCTTTATAGACTCATGACAATCTTAATCCGGACATTTAACCTTTCAACTTAACCAGCTGCCTTTTTAAAGATTGCATGATGTTAGCATGTAATCTGTGAGTCTTTTTTGGCAATGCCAATGGATTTTATATTAGAATTTAGTTGTGGGTATTTCTAGAGCCAAAGAACTAACCCAATATTGGCCAAACCCACTCTTCCAGGCCTGAAATAAGGAATCAGTTTTAATGAGTGATATTATTTCTGGGAAAGGTGTTCTGGGTCAACCAAGCAATTCCTTGTTACATCAAGAACCTAGGCCTTGTCAGTTCTGCTTTAGTTCTCTTCCCATATCCTACACAAGAAATTACTTTATAAATATCAAAATCCAATACATACCATTGTTCTCTACGTGCCCATTAGGCTGTTGGCTGTTATCAACTCTGATAACTACCTCCTGTCTGTCAGAAAGAGTTCCCTGTGAGGACAGATAGCTTGGCACATCAGGTGGTACTATGGTCTCATCTGCAACAAGAGGTCATGACAAATGTGAACTTCCAGCATTTCTACAAAAGGGTTTTTGCATTGTTGACAGCATAATTTCCACTGACTTTCAAGGAGACTCAGGTTATCCATTTCAGAAGTAACCGGTTACTTTAGATGTCTACATCATTGAGTGACATCTTAAAGATACCTGATTCTTTGGACCATGTTGTGCAGCTGCCCTCTGAGGGCCCCTTTACTTGAGCGTCTCAAAATTTATGCACTAAAATCCCTAGGGACTTATGAAAATCTTGGTCTTTTGAAAATGGGACATGGGTCAATCTCCTAAATAGTATAGGAACCTAAACAGCTTTCATAACTGCGTGAATAGAGAAGCCTGCAGCCTGCATGCTTTCTGCGGCCAAACTGAGAGCAGTCACAGCCTACGTGTTTCTTCAAATGCGCCTGCCAGGAGTCCTCTGATCTATCAGAGGGACGTGGGCAGAATAAGACATGTTGCTTTCTGAATTTTAGTAAGGGTCGGAGTGGCTCAGCAGCAACAAACTCCATTTGTACCTGGGCCTGCCTCTTGAAACCACCAGGCCAAAAGTAAACTTGAGAACTGAAAATAAACGGTAACAACCAGCCAGGGGGCTGCTGCTCAGGGCACCCACTACAGCCTGATTTCACTTCAGACGCTCTCTGATAAATACGCAATTGCCTTAATAGTATGCTGTCTCATCACCCCAGCACAAAGCAAACACCTTAAGGGAAATGCTCTGGAAGAGGGAAAAAAAAAAAAGGATCCATGAGTTGTACAAGCTGCAGTGCCTCTTGGTTTATATTCATTCTTCTACGGAAAGGAACCAGAAAGGCAAACTTCAGCTTTTTGAGGGACAAAGGAAAAAACAGCCACTCTCCCTTTATTGCAAACGTCCTATTAATACAAATGCTACTCGAATTCAAAAGGAGGGGCTCTGTGTTAATACATTTACTATTTACCACAGCAACTGGCTTTGCTTTTTCAAACAGACTTCACCCAGATGGCAGCTCTGGGGCTAGACCCTGGGTCACTCGGTCAGGGTCAGCCCTTAGGCTGCTCTCCCCTGGCCAGTCCCGTCCCACTCCCCTCCCCGACTGCAAGCCATGCCAAATGTAAACTCAATTCTGTTGAGCCCTGAGCCCCTTCTTTTCCGGAGCTGACGTTGTGAGGAACTGAGCAGTCCCCGCTCAGAATGGCAAAGAGGCAAACGCTGCAATGTCTTGTAGGGTTAAAAAAACCAAAATCAGAACCAAATCCCAGGAAGGGATCAGACTGCGGCGTCCAGCCTCTAGGCAGCCAAACTGGTGCTGACACGGTCTGTTCCTCCTAACCTCAGCAGAGACCATCCTCAAACTCACAACCCAATACCAGGGTTTTGGCATCTGGGTGGAGAGGTCAGTACCCAAGGTGGAAAAAGGGTTTCCTGGACCACAAAGGAGGCCTAATTATCCCTGACTGCAACACAGAGGACACGCGTCAGGCTCTCACTCAGAAGCTGGCTGTGACTGGACTGAAGAGGACTTGTTGATTAGCCAGGCAGGCCATAAATCAAAGCACTGAACATTCCGCAGCAGCAAGTGACAACAGGTGTTGCTTTCTAAGCGGAGGCAGATGATACATGGACTCAGCTGCTGAGCTAAGCCTTTGAAGGAGGAGTTCTGGATGGCTGACCTAGCTGAACATTCTGGCACACAAAGGGCTCTACCAATCCAAGAGTCCTTAGCCGGGGTTGGCACCTACCTGTGTTGGTGACACTGTATTCTTCACTCTTCTTTCTGGTCTGATAGATGACACACACCCAAACCAAGGATGTCAGTACAATGCTGCACACCACCGCAATGGTGATAATCCCCACAGTCATCCTGTCCTTCCTGCAGCCAAGGGATTGCAGGATGCTTACATGGCTGTGCGCCCGTTCAGTGCCAAGGGTGTTGGACATTTCACATGTGTATTTCCCAGCATCCTCCAGCACAACATTCCGAACGATCAGCAGCTGGTTCCCAGGGGTGAAATGATGCCTGTCAGTCACTACCAGGGGCTGGTCACCTTTCAGCCAGGTGATGCGTGGAGGTGGGCTTCCGGTTGCTTTGCACTGAAGGGCCACTGTTTCACCGACAGACACGACATGGTCTTCCAGTGGATGGATCAAGGATGGTGTCTCTGCAGGGGTTTAAGTACATACATTACATTTCTAGGCGGGGTTTGATTAAACAAAATTCTAAAGGTTGGCTAAGCAATACAGGTCTCGTATATCTCCTGGAGCTTTGCTACTGCACACCAATGGCATCACAGAGGCCTTTTTACTTCTCTTCCCATATCCTACACAAGAAAGCCAGGCCCCAGGCTAATTACACACACCCCTACCCTGGCGGAGGAGTAATAATTTTTTTTTTTTAATAACATGTAGACTGGGGAGACAGAGTTCAGGTTCTTCCTATATATTTCCCCCCCAGCAGGGGAGGCTAACCACATTTTCTATAGGGGGTTCCCCTACAGAAGATGTGTGACTTCAAACAGAAAAAGAACTCATTGTCTCATGCATCCGAGTTCTTTCACAGTCACCCACAACCTAGTGACGTGACTCCAACCCCACCATCCCATGAGTATCTGACAACTCAGGCATTCCCTTCTAAAACCTATTTCAGAAACTCAGAATGGGTCGTCTGCCTGCCCTGGCCAGGTCCCCAAGGAAACAGCCTCTTACCTAGAACAGTCAGGGTGGCATTCGCCAGCACAGAGCCTGCGGAGTTCTGCGCCGTGCAGCTGTAAACGCCCATGTCCTCTATCTTCACATCTGTGATGAAGAAGACGTCATCATCTGGCATGACGTGCATGCGGCGCTCTCGGGCTGCTGGGAAGTCAGTGCCCCCATCCTTCTGCCAAGCAATTTGTGGGATGGGGAAGCCATTAGCTGCACATTCCAGCCGCGCTGTCGTCCCCGTCCGGCTGGTGATGTCGTGGGGGGTTTTGATAAACGAAGGCAACACTGTGAAAGGAAAGGGAGGAGGGGAGAGAAGTAGAGTGACAAACAGCCTTATGGACATGAAACCAGCCATCCTGATGCTCGAGGATCCCCACACCCACAGTGTTTCTGGGATCAGTCTTGAGGGTGTGAAACAAAAGCCATCCTCCCGCTCAATGGAAATGTTTATTTGAGATGTTCCCTCGTTCTAGCCCTTTCTGTCATTCTCACTGGCAAAGACGCTACTGGAGTCTCACGTGCTTCAACCTAAGCACGTACTTAAGGGTCTGGCCAGGATGGCAACAACACAGTCAGGCAGGCGTGTGCCTGTAACCCGGGGCCTCCCAGTCCCTCCCAAGGGTTATGTAAGGCTGGATGACCTTTTGAACCCTGCCTGGCACTCACCGTTCACTGTGAGCCGGGCCTTGTTGGAGTAGGTGGAGCCAAAGTGGTTGGTGATGATGCACTGGTAGCGCCCCTCATGGGAGAAGGTGACGTGCCGCAGGTGCAGGACGGTGGTGTACTCCATCACCTCGCCGTCCCTGGCCCGCGCGTGGGCAAAGTTCTCGATTTCGGCGTTGTGCAGGATCTCGTTGTCCTTCTTCCAAGCAAACGTCATAGGGGAGCTGCTGCTGCTTGCAGCTGAGCAGGTGAAGCGGATATCCTTTCCCAGAACAGCCATGGTTGTCTCCGGTTGAATAATAATCTGGGGTTTGGGGAAATCGTCTGAAAAACAACAACAGAGGTTGAGTCCCAGACTAGGACGCTGCAACCGCTGTTACTGGTCACAATTCTTGCCATTTCCACTGTAACACAATTGTTTTAAGCAGAGGATGCAGCGTGAGTCTGGACTTAATCATCCATGAGTACCTTTAATTGGAGGAACTGACATTTCTACACATTTGCCTTTATGTACTGTCGATGGGAAGATAAAAGTTTTCTGTGCAACAGCGTATCTGCTTGCTCTTGCAAACTACTTAGTTTGTAAGGGAAGGCACCAGACTTTTAGACTGTAGGCATGTAGCAGTGCCTAGCAAAATGAGGTGCTAGCTCACTCCCTGGGAGGGAGGGATAGCTCAGTGGTTTGAGCATTGGCCTGCTAAACCCAGGGTTGTGAGCTCAACCCTTTGGGATGGGGGAGAAGGGATGGTGCTTGGCCCTGCCACGAGGGCAGGGGCTTGGACTCGATGACCTTCATATATATATATATATATATATATATATATATATATATATATATATATATACATACACACACACATACACATATACACACACACACACACGCTGCTCATGGCCAAAGCATCAGCTCAAACAATAAGAGCAAATCTGAATTTCAAGGGTAAGTTACAGCCCCTAAGATTTTGCCTGTAAACCACCCCACCTTCATAGTCCTGCCATAACCTGAAGCACAGGATGAAGTGGGTTAAAGTCATTGTTGCCACTGACAAACACAGATATGATGGCAGAAGATGTCAATGAACAACAGTTGTATTTGCCTGTCACCTTTCCAAAGTGGAGGTCGGCATCTGCGCCCCTCCGCCCAGGGCAACTGACGGTTTTAGCAGAGTTCCAAGCAGTTTTATTTATTAGAGTTCAACAGTGAAAGTTAATATTGGAGTAATGTTTAATACAACAATGGTGCCTCAAACTGGGGAGGCGTGGTGGCTGTTGGCTTGGCAATTCACCTGAGCGGCAATGCTGTCTTGATGTTAGAAATATTGGTTTGGCAACATTGCGGTGACTTGCCATGGGGACAGAGCATTTGAAAACTCATCTCTTCTCCTATCAGACCAAAACAACCACCCCACCAAGCCCATTCAGCTGCAGGTCAGCTGCTCTGGTGCCACAGGGGCTCAGCATGCGTGGGGATAACCGTGTTCATCTCAGGTGTGGATGGAATATGAGCTGAACTTTCACCAACCACACGTGCAAGTTATGCTTTCAGCTGAAGAATGAGACCTTTCCGAAGCTCCTCTACTCTCCATAAGCTGGCACTGGAAAGACGTAAGCCAGCTGAAAATCCACATAAGATAACAAGGCAAACCACACCAAGAGGCTCTCAAACAAGTGCCCCATTTAGTTTTAAAGGAGGACGGCATGAGTAACTGTGACTTTGGCTCATTCTCCTATCACAGCTTTCTGTTCCTCACTTTTAATTGTTCCTGATTATGAGCCGAGTTGTACGTGTGTGTGCAGCTGTTCTGCATTTGCCAGCCTGCTTTGCAGCCATACGTGGATGTAACAGCAGCGAGCAGCTGGATGAAAGAGAAAGCAGTAGTTGTGATCCAAGCAAATAAAACCCAGAGAGAGAGAAATGCAAATTTTAGCAATTGGCTGTTTCAGATGTAAGGGCTAAAACGTCCATGGAAAGAGTTTATATTTCACGACCCCTCCCACCACCCTTTTTTTTTAAACCTTTTGTTCTTACAGTGCAGGGCTGGGGGGTGGAGGGGAGGGAAAATCCCAGACCCAAAAACTGAATCTCACTGGGCTACATTCTGAGTGCAAATTCACTGCTGAAATCCTGCCCATACTACTCTTTAGGACCAGAGCAGCTGGATTTATAAGGAACTCACTGTTGGTCCTCTCTGATTTAACACTCAGAGTGCCTTATAAAGGAAAGCAGCGTGAGGTGTGGTTTTGGTGAGAAATAGATTGTAGTCAGTGACAAATTTTTAACACGCAGGCTTGGGTTTGCTTTGATGACACAAAATCTCCACCAATCCCCACGTGATCACAGTCTAGCAGCAAAAAGAAATCTCTGTCGAAAGAAGACCAGCTCGTCACACAGCCTCAAACACCCAGACCGCACTTACCGCACACAAAGCTTTCCGCGGGCACGGCAAATATGCTCATGCCCTTTAGGGACTCAGGATGGGCGCAGGTGGCTATCACAAAGGGCTGCAGCTCTCTCTCTGCTAACCACTGCGGCAGCCATTTCAGCTGGCAATCGCACAGGAAGCTGTCGCTGTGTATGTGGCTGGAGGAAAACAAACGAAAGTCCCTGCTGAAAGCTTTGCGAGAGAAACGCTGCGAAGCTCAGAGCCCACGTTCCCTCTCATTTCTCCCATTCACGTGCGGAACAAATGTTATGTCCACTGAGGCCTGTGTGAATGTGCACCATCAACAGAAACATACACTGCTGGCTGTGGGTGCTCTGCTAATCAGCTCGGCGGCACCTGAATCTCCTGGGCAGCCGGCCAAGCACTCAGCTTACAAGGAACTCTGCTCAGAGGCCTTTAACGCCACTCACCATCTTCCCTTTCCCTCAACATGAGCAAAAAGGAAGAGGATGGCTGGTTTGTTCAGAAACAAACCCAAGAGTGTGAAATACAGCACACTTGTATAGCAACTCCCTCCTCGCCTCCCCGCAAAAAATCTCTTTGTACATTACAAACATTAATTAACCCTGCAACAGCTCCAGGACGCTACAAGTACTGATAGCACTTTTATACGCTCAGGTAAACTGAGGCAGAGACAGACCTGGAATGAAAGCCAAGCTCTGAAATAGCTTTGAAGATCCAAACCTGAGTCACCTGTCAGTGGCAGAGTCAGGAAAGAAACCCAAGAATCTTATACCCCACCTGTATAATTATTACACATGCACTTTCTCTGCCCACCATGGTGTCAAAAGTCTTTATTAGAGGGCTGAACGTATGGTTTAATCGCGGAGTGTCAAGAGAGTTCTGAAAACCTCTCTATTTACAGCCCCTAGTAGCCTAGTTGGCCCATGCTAATCCTTCCTGCATTTCCACCACAGTCCAAGCAACGTGTCTCTGCCCTTCCTTCTCTTCATACACTCAGATGGTTTTGCATTAGCCTGGCTAAGGGGTTTGGGAGGCACAGGCTCAGCTTAGGGAATTGTGTTTGTAGGTGAACTACTGATTTGCAGGGGCAAGAGAGGACCAACAAATCACTGTCTTTGTAGGAGTCCAACAAAAAAGTGAATATTTCACACAACAAAAATTCCTCAACATCCTCCTGGTAACTTGGCGGCTGCTGTTCAGAAGAAATCTTAGAATTCTGCTCCACCTGTGTAACTAGTTTAAGGCCACCAAAGATGGGGCATAAGTTACCTAGCCACAGTCACCTCAAACTTTGCAGAACTACCTCAGTAAAGCGAGGCCTGGGCCGTGTGTGTTGTCAGGCGCCTGGTGACCTCTAGGAAGTTTTTAAAATGCTCCCTGCTCGAGTAACTTGTCGCAGTGGTCAGGACAATAGCGCTCCGCAAATTAACATCGACAGAGATTTGGCCTTTGTGTTGTTTTAGGAACCTTTTACTAAGTGTGATGTAGACAAGTGACCATTCAAACTTCATCGCTGGGGGCTATCATAAAATAATGATTTTTAGGCAAAGGCATTTCTAGGAAGCTTCACTCTCAGCAAAGCAGCAATACTGGTTTGACGCTCCAAAGGCCAAGCAGAGGTTGCGAACTACATGTTAACTAGACAGTGACTGGGGACATCATATATTACAGCTTAACCTTTAGAGCACAGAGAGGAGGACAGGCACCTGTGTGTATGTCCACAACAAGAGAGCCCTGGCGCTGAGCGAAAGCAGCAGCTCTGGTAACACCGCCAGGTTTTTACAGCTGACGCTGGATGATATACAGTTCAGATCCACTTGTGTGGCTACTGAAATGTCAGCACTGTGTGCAGAGACCCTAAACATAGATATAATGGAAATGCACACTGGCCAGCAAGCATTAAACAGATCACAGAGCAAGGTAAAAGAACAAAAGATGGCTAACGGGGCTGGATCTTCTGAGCGGAGATGAATAAGTACACACATGCCACCCGCGGTTACTATGCTCTAGTTTCACACACTACTAAATGTGAGACGGTTTTGGGACATCTGCTCCAGAGTAAAAATAACCCCTAGGGGACATTGAGGGAGAGTGGGGAACGGAGGCACTTTAGATTGTTTCCAATGGCATCTTATACATGTGACTGATGTGGTACTGCTCACGTACAGTACCAGAGATCCATGCAGGGTTCATGGCACACACGATGCAAGTACTTACAGCTGCTTCAGGTTCTTCATCTTAGCAAAAGCATCTGGTTGGACAGACCTGATTGCATTGTCCCTGAGGTTCCTGAAGAACAAACCAGAGGCACTTTAAACAAAAAATAAATACTACAGTAACACCAAGAGACCAACATCTTTTCTCCAAGATAACAGAACACACATTTTACGGGACGCAAGCTCTACATTCAGGGAGCCCCCAGTGGTGTGTAACTGTACTATTATGGATCTATGCTGTGCCCAAGACTTCTTCGCTCTGAGCTAACGCTGCTAGCCTGTACACCCCACCAAAGCCAGCCACAAGAAAAAGAGGAACTACTCTTTCACCACCTCAGCCTAGACTACCTCCACTAGTTATTCCATATCTCCGGCACCTTTCTGATCCCAAACCGACAGCTTGACTTCCAAGCAGGTTTACTGGTCACAGATCAACTCCTCAGTAGCTAGAAATCTGTGGTGTTCCGTTACCTACAAACCAGTCATCCTGAATAAAAGGACTCCACCTGCATATAAACATTCTCAAGGGACGTGGGCCCAAGATATTGTTAGAACGTGTGTATGGGAAGAACCTGGTTGTTTACTTTCAGTTATCTAGTGTGAGTAAAAAGGGGCAAAATTTTCCAAAAAGGCATATTTTCAAATGTGTCCCTCTCCACAAGTTCATATCATTTTAGTGGGGGGGAGGGAGGAAATCACTTGTGCTTTGAAGAGGGATTATGCCAAAATCCGGACTCTAAACTCCGTCACAAAAGTGACCGAAACAATAGTTTAGTGCTGCTTTCAGTGCAACTGCAACACAGACATTCTTGATCCATCCAAAACACAATTGCTCTTTGCTGTTCCTTTTAGTGCCAGTGGCCTGCGAGTCAACATGCCCAACAGCCAATAAATCATACAGAGCAACAAAATATTTAAACCTGGCTAAATCTAAGAGAACACTAATGATGAATTGCTGCAGGAGGCACTGGCCGTGGGAGGAGACAGGCAGAACTGTTTAGCTGTAGCCAATCTGGCTTTCTGCAAACAGCTCAAAAAATGGTTAAACTGAATGAGACGTTTTGTTTCTTTATCAGAAGCTCGTCATTTTCAACATGTCTTGCCACAGAGTTTGGAGGAACACTGAGTGCGGGAGTCGAGGTCTGAAACACGGCTTCACTGCAAACAGCCTGCGAAGTCACTGTGCTATGAGGCAAGAAGATACTTATCCCAATCCAAATTAAAAAAAAAAAAAGTTAAGGGCATGCGAATTTGCCATATGGTCTGTAACTTTGTTCCTGGCACAAAAAAAGGCCAAAGTTGAAGCTGACTTATAATGAGAAGGCAGCAGCTGGCCCCCACAAATGGGCTGGCTTCTCATTTTACAAAGACGCTATTAAATTGCTAGCAGACCTCCTCGGCCATTTTTAGCAGGCCCCGTTCCAAATGGCAAAGGATGGTGGGTTACTCACAGGTGCTCCAGGGCCTCCAGGCCTGAGAACGCTTTCTTGGCCACTGACTTGATCTTGTTTCCAAACAGAGTTCTGCAGTTTCCAAACATCCAGTGCCAGATAAACAGAAAGAAAAGGCAAAAGAGAGCACACAATTAACGTGACTGTATCTGATAAAGCGTCCAGTGGACGGCACTGGAAATCTGAACTGCACAGAGATTAAGGGGCTGGAGCGTGCATGTCTTCCCCTCCTGAAATGAAATACTTTTATCTGTATCACAATTTAATAGTGATGACAGTATGAAACAGAACACACCCTCTCACATAAAGAGAGAGAGGTCTGGGATGGTACTTGGAAATTGGTTGTTGAGCAACAGAAGGTGACGGATGGGTTGTGGACAGAGTTAAGTGCAATACCAGTTTAACAAGATATTGGACTGTTGCAGCAACACTTTCCACTTCTGACCTTTACTAGGAGAGGAATAAATTACTTTTGGTAATTTTTGGAGGAAAAGGGGAAAGCTGAACTTTTGCACACATGCAGGAGCTGCGAGATCTTTAAAGGGGTCAGAGTCTCTTTACACTTTTGCAAAACGCCTTGTGCAAAAGGATCCTGAGCAAACAAAGTGAGCCCTGTCCCAAGGGACAATGAGTATGTTTTCAAACTTCCATGAACGATCAGCATTCCTGCAATATTGTGTTATTTGCAGAACACTGCCAATTCCGATGCTCACAGCACAATCTGGTATTTACAGAGGACCAATTTTCTACAGATAATCCCAATTGTCAGTAGAAGCATTCACCTAAAACACTGAATACCCATCTCAACAGCTTTAATTAACAGCAAGAAAGGTCAATATTGAGGTTTCTCCCCAGCTTTTGCTAAGCAAGGTAGAGCTTTCATTGAAGCCTAGTTCTCAACTGCATCCAATCCAACAGATCACTTGGGCTGGTCAGCTGTAGTCTGGCAACTTTGCGGAATTTGCAAGAGTTCCACAGAACAATCTGCCGAAAGCACTGGAGCTGTTCTGAAGAAATCCCCTCAAATTCTGTCACTAGCACCCTGGAGAACCCAGAACCAGCAGATCGGATGCTACAGAAAACTGGTAGCATGCTGGAAATAGGCCAAAATTAGAGGTCACTGCCCTGGTTGGGTGATTAAGCAAGGAGACAGAATAAAAACAATGTAAATATTAAGGGTGAAATCTGCAGGCCTTGCAACAGCCTGATCCACACATGGCTTGAGGGCACACAATAATGGTGAGCAGGGAATGGTGCTGCCAGCCCTAGATTGGTATGCGCATCATGATCCTTTCATTAGCTATACACAGAGGTCTGTTGCCCCTGGAATTATGAAGCTAGTGTACACGCCTGCAAACTCAAGTATATATTCATATTTCCTTACAGACCCTAGATAACCAGGTTTCCAATTATGAAATCATTATAAACCCAGTGACCCTCTTCAAAAGCTTTTGGAATGGAAGCCCAGTGGCAGGCAGCTCTGCAATTAGCCAGCCTGCTCCAAGTGAGGAAATGCTCTCTCAGTAGAGTCGGTGCGCCCACCCCACAATTGAAGTATAATGACACCGCACACAAGCAGTTCATGAGTAAGTAGCATTTTCCCTCTTTGCACCTGCATGAAGGTCTTTGAGTGAGCCATCAAAAAACAGTTAAATTTAGCAGCTTGAATAATTAGGGGACTGGCGGCTCCCCACTGATGCTTTTTATGCTTCACTGGTTCTCAGCTCCCTCTTCTGAGGCTGTGTTTTAATTCAGGTCTGCCTTCCCCACTCTGGAGAGCTTCATCTATAATTCAGGCAAGGCTTCAGAGCCTGGCTTCCATTCTCCAACCCCCTCCCAGTTTAACACCTTCATTATGCTGAACAACCCTCTCATTGCTAAATCCTCTCAGAGACTAATCCTGGCCAGATCAAAGGGGAGCGACTTTTAAGGCAATCTCCCCAGAGCTGAGGTGATTATTAATTCATTGGAAGCTTTCCAGACGAAGTGCCATTAATTTTTTTGTATGCAAATGCGTTTAAAGGCCATTGACGGTTTAAACACCAGTCCTACACCAGACAACGTCCTGCTTAGAACAGAGGCTGGTAAATTTTTTTTTAAATAAATCTGGGGAGTAGGAATAATACTTAATTGAAGCCCTGAGACAAAATTCAAACTCCTGACTTGAGTGATGATGGACTAAATTAGGCCTTTGTGGACTGCAAGTTCTTGGCCTGCCTCAAAGAAGGCAGCTAGAATATCTGCCCATTAGGAGCATGTTTCCAACCTGTTATTTTAAAGCACAATGGATAATCCAAGCTGAGACCCAATAATCTCTCCGTCCTTTCACTCATATGTAACCCCAATCCAGCAAGTGTCCCATGACTTCTCTGCCAGAGCCACTTCCCTGTGACTCTCTCCTTCCATTCAGACTCCTTTGGCCCCTTCTCAGGCCATAACCTTTCTTAGCCCCTAAACTCCTGCTCCCCTCTTCCCCACTGCTCTACTCCGGCTCCTCTGCCAATGTAACCCCACACTCAGGAGCGTGGTTCACTGTCCCATGGAGCAGCACCTACGCCACTTACACGGAGGAAGACTGAGTCCCCTCTACAGTCACAGCTGAGAGCCAGCTGGCTTTTAGGTCACACTGGGTAGAGGCTCATGCACTAAGCTCCAGAGGGCCCTGGTTTGAGTCCACCTGTTGGCAGCTACACCCACTGTTCTGAAGGAAGCCCTCTGACTATGAAGGCTTCCTCCAGCACAGAGCTCTTTTCTCTTCTGAGCCTTTCCCTGCCAAGCATACCACTCTCATCTACTCCCTTGCCTTAACTCCATCTGCTAAAATCCACCCTTTGAACTCATCCCCGCCCCACCTGCCTCCCACCACACACGGGGCCTCACCAACTATCAACAAGACAGCCAAGAAGTTCCCTCGCTAGCACTGGCTCCTCCACCACGCTTTCTCCAGTGACTGAATTTCCTGCCTGTGTAACCCACACACCTGCTGGGTGTGGTGCCCTGTCCCCTCTAGTGGCACTGAGACCACCTGCACAGCGAATAAGGACTCTATGGCCTTCGCTAGCAGGCAAGCTGGCTTTTAGCTCAGGTGGTAGAGGCTCCTGCTCTGAGCTCCAGAGGTCCGAGGTTCCATTCCACCTGGAGATGACCGGGATTTGTCCACGTTATACCTACCCTCCATCTGTAATAGTCGCCTCCTGCTCTCAATCCTTGCCTTCTAGCTCATTCTGTCCTCTGGTCTTCCCTTCCTCCCCTCTCGCATCTCAAACTACTCCGCCTCCCTCAAACTGACCACATTCCTTCTGCGCCCACAATGGAAAAAAAAAGTCCTTCTTGGCCACCTCCATCTTAGGTCCCCACTGAAACCCATCTCCCAAACAGCAGTAACAACAGACACAAAGCACCCTCTTCTGAGATACCTCCCACCATACAGTGCACTCTGCCATGTCAGCATCAGAGACGCGAGGTGAACGCGCAAAGAGAAGCAACCACTAATAATCGAGAGACTTCCAATCAGTCACAACGTGCCAGAAACTTGCCCAACAGGATGGACTAGATAGCTGAGTTCAATACCCTCTGTGCACTCCCCGCAAAAGGGAAAAGAACAATATAACAAGCTGCGCAAGCCTCCTACATGTATCTGTAATATATATACATTCTTGCACATTCTCCTCAAGCAGAACCAGTTTTCTTTTCACCCCTTTAACACGTCTCCCCCAATAAGATGGATATTACCACCCACAGGAGCTCTTTAAAATAAGTCATCACAAGATCACTCATAAATAAAACTGCACACAGTCCGCATCACTAATGAAACTGATGGCTCATATCCTGGGGGAAGGTAACAGCTAAGCCCCTAAAGAACAGATATTTGTCCGATTCACTTAAACTGTGGTGTGTAACATGCATTAAGCCTAACTCTGAGGTCTTCTCCTTGTTATTACCTTTTTGTCAGCAGCTGAGCATCACTCAGTGATTGTGTGGAAGGAACTTTTCCCTTGTTTTTTGCATAAATGCAACTCATTTGCGCTAAATCTTTGAGCCCAAACCCCTGAGTTTGTTTCTCTCATCGCTCAATGAGTGAATATTCACCTGCTCTAACAGCATGAGGTTCGCTCCTATGAAAGGAAAACAAACACGTGCTCCCTAGGAACGGCATTTACTCCCATTTAGTGAGATGGGGGCTGTTCTCTCACCCTTCCTTCAGGTTTATCGCTGCTCCCCAAAGAAGAAAGTCCAAACAAAACCCTTCCTGCCCACCCTCCTCCCCCTAAAGGGGCTTCCAAAGCCGGGCTACTCACAGTTTGTTTAGGTTTTCCAGGCCTGTAAAGGCCCCACTGGTGTCCTCTATTGTGCCTGAGATCTCATTATGGTCCAGGTCCCTGGGGAGAAGACAAAGGAAAGCTCACAATCAATCAACTTCTCAGTCCTGGCCTTTAAAGCCACTGAAGAACTAGAGGAAAACATTTGGGAGCAGCTTTCGAAGAGCTTCCCATTTTGTCCTCACTGTACCTCACTTTTAGCTGTGAGCCTAGAACTAGAGCTAAGCAGACTGTCTCAGCAGAGCCTACTGTTTTCACCTGATTTTTCTAAAGAACGAACATGGGGACATCAGCAATTGGTGCTTTCCAATACGATCCCCTCCGCTATTTTAAAGCAGCCCTGCAGTGGATGTTTTAAATCGGACTTTATGCCCTTTTCTAATTCTTCGTGCTGTATGAAGGAGTCCGTGTGTGCATGTGGCAGAGTTCCCTTCAAACAAAGGGGAGCTTGTTCCTCCTGAAAACACACACACACCCCATGGTCACAGGAATTGTCAGGTGCAAGATCCTTCTAGTTGCTTATTGGTTTTAACAGTGACAACTACCAACTGCCTAGGAGGAAGGTGTAAAAACTGCATAGCATACAGATATGGGATAATCTGTGCTCAACATTCAGTATCACCCTGATGTCTAGTAGTCAGATATATCGTCTTGAGAATCCCCTCCAGAATCGTGTTCTAATTCCTGCAGCAACTCTAGCATTCACATAAATGTTCAGTCCCTTTTGAATCTTAAATTTTTGGTCTCAGTGACTTCCTATGGCAATGCGTTCCACATTCCACTGCCTTGCCTAGAGAGAGAAATTTAGGAGTGCAATTATACTGGCATAATTGTACAGTTACAGAAGCTCATGCAGGCCTTCTTATGCTTGAATAAAGAGCCCTTTTCCACTTCAATTTGCAAAGCGTTCATTAGTTACTGGAATATATAGATAATGAAAACTAGCAAAAAAAAAAATCACAGATTAAACTCCTTTCTCATCTCTCCCTTGAAGCTCCAAATGCTAGAGTTCAGCAGAAAACAACTTTAGAATTTTGAATGTTCTTTAATATAAGAATACACATACTTTTTCGCCTTTTAGCATCAGCAGGAAGGTGAAAATTCCACAAATCAAACCCCATCTCCCACAAATCTACTCTTTTCTTCACACCTTAAAAAGATATTAGAACAGCGAGGGTTTCAGATGCGTGTGATATAGCACACAACGTGAGAACGGAAGAACCTCTATCTCAACTTCTTAGCCAGGCCAGGACTCAAATTCTGCCAGTTACTTAAACTAACTGCAGTCTTTATTGCTAGTCATGATTTCTGGGCTTTACATCATGAACTGAAGCCGTGAAAAGAAGTGGCCCATGGCCAAAAATGCCCATTTCTCAGCCGGCGTCATTGTCAGACCTGAGTTCCATGTCTCAGTGTGACACCAGCCCAGACAGCGTCATTGTGGCTGTCAGTCTGATCTGGGGGCAAAGCCGTGCCAAGTGGATGGAAGAATAACAATGCAGTGGGACATGGGCGCAACCAAGCTGCAGTGCCCAGGGGGGAGAGACAAGTGAGACCAGAGTCGGGGAGACTGGCGGGGATGCACTGCAGGATGTTGGGAAGACGGCATTACATAAACTGGATTATGAAAACTTCACCTCGGAGGCTTGCGTGTTTTAATTTCTGCCAGTTTCACCCTGCACTTTAACTAACCCGCCTGCTTGCAATTTAGGTCCTGTTTTTTGGGACACATGAATAAACCCTCTGTTCCTGAAGATCTGTCCTCAGGCCAATTCCCCTCTCCCCATCCACTCCGCCCACTGTACTTGGGACCACTGCACTGGCCTCTTCACCCTATGAGAGGAAACAGGAGGTTGCCGTTGGGAATGTTTGCGATCTCTGGCACGTACTTTTATTGAGCAAGTGTCACAGTGTGTTTTCTTAAAAAGGGAAAAGAAAATTGTCTGGCTTGTCCGCCTAAAGGAAGCTGAAGTCTTAGTATTGGGGGAGGGGGAAAACATGGGCTTTTTTTTTTTTTTTTTTAATATGTGCGCGCGCGCACGCGCACACACACGCGCACACACACACACACACACACACACACACACACACAGCGCCTGGGGATGCTGGGCCTTTTCTCTTTTGTATTCAACTTCTCTTTTCTCCCAGCCCCTCTCGCCAATTTCCTATTGTTTCTGGCTGGCTGAGCCTGAATGCTTGCTGCCTTGTTAATCATTATGCTGCGAGGTCCCCAGGCCTGACCTCAGCTGAATAGCTCCACATTTCAGCAGTTTCACACCCACCAAAGGCTCGTGGACAATAGGCCACAATTAAAGCATGCTCGGCTCTTTTTCACCAGGTGCAGGGCCTACTAGCCTTCCTCTTTATTCAATTACAACTCGCTCTTTTTCCCCTTGCACTGGACACATTCCCGCACTCCTGGTTTGTCTTTGCAAGCCTTTCGTTCCCGCACTGACAGCTGCCCGGGAGAAAGGCCTCTCTGAATGTCGGTGGTTGAAAGGCTTAAGCTTTTTTTTTTTTTAAATTACTCTTCAGTTACTGCCTCCTGTGTGAATCTCACTACAGGAATAAAGATGTGCCCAGTACAGCAAGCAGGGAAGGGAAAGGTCATCTGTTCTTGCTTCCTTTTCACTGATCAAAGCATAGTGGGGCCCGATCAGAAGGAAGACAAGCCCCAAGCTATATTTCTTTTTAAAAAGTGGAATAAAAATCCCCCCAGTGAACACAACTGGCCTTGCAGGCTGAGCTGGTAAACCTGTCTGAGGGACTGTCTGGCAGGGGAGATGAAAGAACCAAGCAGGCCAGATCCTCGGCTGGTGCAAACGGAAGGGTCGGCACAGAGGACATGGGGACAAGCTATCAAGAGAAGCTGTGGGTTCTTCCTCTCAAGACTAGCTGCCTTTCTGGTAGATGTGCTTGAGGCAGGCACCAGCTACATGCAGCAGGGCTGACAGTCGCTGTGGGCTCCAGGGCAAGGTGGCTCCAGGCACTAAAAAGGATGGGGCCAAAGGTAGAAGGGGCGGGGCCAGGGGCAATTCCCTCGGGCAGTGCGGTGGAGTGGCAGTGGAGTTCCAACTGCCACTGAAATGCCAGGCCCTGGGGCAACTGCCCCTTTTCCCCTTGTCAGCAGGCCTTGTTAGGGGGCAGCCAGGACATTCTATGGTGTGTATCATGCAGGAGGTCAAAGTAGATGGTCTAATGCTCCCAACTGGCCTTAAAAATCCATGAAACTCTGAGAGAGCGTCTACTTGCACCAGTCTGAGGATCAGGGCCAGACTGCCTCATTCAATCCCACATCCTTGGTTCTGCCCTGTCTGGTTCTGCCCTTGGTTCTGCCCTTGTCTGGTTACCTTGCAGGGACGCTCCCTGAAACCCACATCATCAGCTGAACATAACTCGCAGGGCCATAGCCCTTGCGATGCCAGGACCCCTTAAAGCTCCCTATAGCATGGCAGTCCATTCTTTTTCCACTGGTGTCACAGATAGGGAATCAAATCAACAGTATCAAACCAAACAGAGGGCCCCTTGCTCCTGCAATATCAGGCCCAATTCTAATCCTCCCAGAATTCAAAGGAAGATTCACTGTGACTTTAACGGGACTGGGCCTCGTAAGAAATACAAGACTTCCATCATCAGCTTCACTAGTCCGGAAATTCTCTATCTCACACAGACTAGTAAGTACGTCCCTGGCAGCATCCATTGTCAGCCAGTCATATTGTCTGGCTGGGTGCAGCTTTGTGTATGATCCTCATCCATGTCTGCAAGTCATCATCTCTTCAGCCCTGACTGAATCTCATTGTTTCTGCCACTCAGGCAGGCTTTCAGTGGGATCTTTGCATAGATTTTTGGATGACATTTATTGGTTAATAAAAGGGGAAACGAAAGGATGAAAAAACGCTTCGGCAATGGAAAGATTCTTCTTCACGTGTACTGGATTTACAGTGGAAACAAAACTGGTTTCTTAAAATTCAGTCCATTTATGAGGTGCTTCAACTAACACTGAACCAGATGCGCGGCCCCATCCGACTCCAAAGGACGACATGGAAAATGCAGTCATTAGAACTCAAGAAGGGTTCAGACATCAGAGCTTTTAACTATGCACTTAGCTTAGTGCATTCTGCTCTGCCAGGCCTAAATCCTGAAAGGAGAACCACAAGAACAATGACTCTAAAACAGGCAACTCATGACTTTTTTTCCCTTGATCAGCAAAGAAATTCATATTATCCAAGTGGAGAATTATAAACCAGTTCTGAATACAAGTTGAACCTCTGTCATCCGGTACCCTCGGGAATTTGACAGACTACAGGAGGTCAATATTGAGCACATGACCAACACTGCCACTACTTAATGGGCTCTTGGAAGGCATTTATGGGTAACTTACAGCTAAATAACAGCACAGAACACTGCGAGCAAGGACTGGTGGCTGTAAACAAACTTTATGGGACCACGGGAAACTTGGCCACACGCATGGTAAGTGGTTGTCCAGCTAATTAATATCAGGCTGCATTATGGATATTGATGGATGAGTGTGTCCCGGATTAGAGAGGTTCAACCAACACTAATAATTTAACAGAACTTTTAAAGCTCCTTTCATGCTCGGATCTTACACAAACATTCACAAGCCAGGCACTCTCTGTAAGGTATACAAAGGGATCCCTTCCCACCTCAGCACTACAATCCAGTACAATATCCACTTCTGGGGGGAGAGACAACAGAACGGAGCACGGGACAGGCAGGAGGATTTACAACAGGAAAAGTCAGGGAGGACGCTGGAGCCAAAGAGAAGTGGAGAGGGAGATTTGGCTCACAAGAAAATTTGTCTCCCGCGTTAGTCAGGACAGCAAGGTTAGCTATTCGGATGGGCGGGCGGATGGGCATAAAACGTGAAGGGGGCAGCAAGGCCAGTCTATACACGGAGCCAGGGTAACTTACAGAACACGCAGGTTCCTGAGCCCTCTGAAAGCTCCCTCTGCGACATGGCTGATGGAATTGTGGTTCAGTCGCAGGATACGCAGTCCTCCCAGGTCCGCCAGGCTCCCCTCATCCAGTCTGGAGAGGTTGTTAGAGGACAATACTCTAAAGAGAAAACCCAACAGAAAGCCGATCACTCTAGCTGCCGTTGCCTGAGCCGCTCTGCGGTACCTGTGCTGTCTCCAAGCCTCGTGTGCACCTCCTACAAAACAGGGAGTTATGGTAAGGTGGGAGAAGAGGTTAAGCTGGGTGAAAATCAGCCGAGCAGTTTGCAAATACCCCCACAGACAGAAGAGAGCATGACAATGAGGGGCCTGATCAAGTGACACTAAGTGCACGTCATTCTCTGGTTACAATTCTCCCATACGCCTCTGCCCCAGCGGGGCCCATTCTAACCTGGAAGCTGGATTCTCAGGGACCACTGCAAAGATGACGCCCATGCCCTCCTGCGCTGTTTGAGGCTGCGAGGTGCTGGCACCTTCGGACAGAAGGGTCCTGAAATCGAGCCAGATTCTTTGCATGGGGCTGGCTGTTAGCCACCGGGAGCTCCCTTCAGCGTCGGTGTCTCTGCTGCTTGCCCAATGCCAGTCAAAAGTGCAGGCCAAAGCAACAACACCGAGTACCAACAGACTGTGCAGCACACTGTAATATTGCCCCTGTGTGGAGAGCAAAAGGGCACCATCCCAGCCCTCCTGTCCTTTAGCTCAGAGAGCAAAGCATGCCGGGAATCCCCTGGACCAACAGCAGTGACTACACTGGGGAGTTTTCCTCCATTCTCTCCAGCTCCTTTCCCCATGTGCTCCGCTGGGCTTTAATACGTCTTCCTTGCCATTTTTATAGCTGGTGCTAAAAAGAGCTATCAGGCAGGCATTGCAAGGGAGACAAGGAGGCTCCTTGGACCAGCCAACTAGAGGTAAAGTGGGGAATGCTGCTAGCTGCTACCTGCTCCTCAGGCAATAAATAGTCCCAGCCTTATAAGAACAGGCTGTGCATTGCCACAAGCACAGCTGGTGGGAAGGGACTCGGACAACTGGCCAATTGAGGGCTGTGCTGCTGTGGGGAATTCCCTGGTGGTACAGCACAGCAAGAACTATCAATTAGCCCAAGGAGCAGAACATGTGGCTGGTTGTGGACAGACTTCTCCTGGGCTGGGCTATTCCCATCTTCTAGAGAGGAACCTGGGGACTGCTAGCCATTGGGTACAAATCAGAGTAGCCTCTGGGCTACATTAAGTTGCACTAGTAGCTCAATAAGGCCCAGTATTCGGGTGGTGTTATACAAGCGGCAACAATTTCTTCTCCCAAAGACTTTGCACAAACCCAAGGTGAGAAGAACCACAAAGCTGGCGCACAGGGTGGGTGACTCAGGACTTCAAAACCCAATGGAAGTCACTGGAACTTATGCTCCTACGTCTTTTAGACACCTTTGAAAATCCCATCCGTTCTACCCTGGCCAAATAGCAAAACTCTTTGTAATATGGGCAATGAAAACAATCTCTCAGCTCTTTCCAAACCTCCAGATTCCTCATACAGCCCTTCCTCTTAACCAGCCCATTTAAAAATGTGTCTACGGCACTCATGAAAGTTGATGCACAAGCCAAAAACCTAAATCAAAACAGACATATATTCTTAAGCACCGCAAGAGTCATTTGCTTGGCAAATGAGCTGTCTGTCTCTTAAATGTGTGAGCAGGAAGGTGCTGGAAGAAATTCAGCTGAGATTAATGAGTTTCAAGAAGGCATAAGACAACACGCTTTCATTCCTAAAGAAGCTGTAGTGTTAGTTATGAAGAACTGGAAGCTGATCAAAATTATGTCCTCACCTGCAATTAAAGAATTTGGCTTAACCATCCCCTGGACACACACACAAAAACCTACTGCAAGAAAGTAATCCTACACCTGGCGAGAGGAAACACAGGTCCCTTGCACATGCTTATTGCAACAGGTGGTAAAGGCATGGTCTCTCCAGTTCTTCCCGATGTCACTTGAGGATGGACAGCACAAAGTTTTAGAGTATCTCTGGGTAGGATGCATTTCCAAGACTCAGCAGCAAGTCTACAGCGTGCTCACGGCTCAGCCTCCTGCTCACACAATGGGAGGGAGTGACGGGGGGACAGGGGAACCAAACGCCATAGTCAGTGGCTGCAGTCACCCTTGGCCCTGCTCCACCTTACCCTGGGACCCAAAGCAGCTGTCGGCCCCATTGCCTCCATGATGCTAAACTTGGCTTCCCTCCCTAGGACTGTCCAGTGAATGAAGACCACCTTCCTTCTGAGTCTTTACGTTGGAGCAGGATGTGGTGAAGCTAAGTGCTGACTCACAGAGAAGGACATTGGGGCTTAGCTCGGATGTCTGGAAAAGGTCTTTGCACCACCCTGAACTAGTAAAATATCAAACTTGGCTCTTTACGGAAAGTTTCCTCAAATATCAGGCTACATGCCAAGTGTGTCCCTGCAAAAGGAAGTACCTTTCAGGGCAGCCGGTCACAGACCCATCTGAAAAACAAGGCGAATTGCTCATAAATGTTTTGTTCAAGAAGTATTTCCTCTGTCATCAACAAATTTCTGAATTTGAGATCCAGGATCTTCCTCAACGCAACAGGAAACTCTGAAAATATTTAGCTGGAGAAGATCTGCTCTAGGACTCACTTTTGGCCAGTTCTTTGGACTGTGTTCTAGAGGAGATCAACCCATACAAGCAGAGGGACCTCTTCTGGCCTTGGACTCTATGAATCTCCCAGCAGCTGGCAGAAGGAGATGCTGAAGCAGGAGATATAGTTCCATAATAGAACTGAACTTGTCAAGTTTTTCTTAGAAAAACCATAATGTAGATTTCTCTTTTAAACCAGACAGATGAGCCTGTTTAAGAAGTGATTGCTATTCCTGTCAATCTTGCAAGCATCGCAAATGTCTGTCTCTCTTTCACCAGAGCATTAGCAATAACCGAGATGCCAACATGTCTCCCCCCTGAGGCTGTCAGCAGCCACGTACATTTTTATTTATCAAAAAGATTGAAAATGAAATGTTCACAGCTGAGAATCCCAGGAGAATGAGGCCAATGTGTTTACCTTCCAGCAGATGAGCGCTGTAGTAAAATATGCTAACAGAAGAGGTAAAACACTTCACTCATTGCTTTTGAATTAGCCAGATCTTAGGTGGTTTACATGGGGTTACTTATTAATGTTAACTGTAAAGTACAACCCAATAAAGCAAAAGTTTTCTCCAAGTTGTACAGTCAACTCAATGCAAGAGAACACAGGTCTTGCAACTAAAAGAAGCCACAAACTGTGACCCCACCCTGTCTCTTAGTCCCTGTAAAGCAAACAAATGGTTAATTTTTAGTAGCACCTTACGCCCAGCACAGCCATCTTTCAAGTGGGTACAGTAAATGTCACTGCACTGTAACTAACAAGATCATTATGACCATCAGGAAGCAACTTACAGCTCATGCAGCTTCTGGCAAAACTTCCAGCTCTCCGGGTTGATGTGGGATATCAAGTTGTTACTGAGGTGAAGTTGGTGGAGAGAGGAGAGGCCATAGAGAGAGCCACTGTTGACTTGTGTCAGGCTGTTGTGCTCCAGGTGTCTGTGAAGACAAGCAGGATAAGTGACAAACTATCCCTATGGCCAGGCATGGTTTGATGAAGTTTAGGACTTCCAAAAAAGAACGGGGAAATTTTCTGTAAAATGTTTACTTAAAAAAAAATCCCCAGTTCTGTACATCTCAACACACAGCCAAATGTACATGCATCTGCGCATGCAAATACAAGGACAGGCCAGAGGGAAAAAATCTGAGCTATTTAATTGTCCTTTATTCAGTTGAGAAAACCGCCTCCTAAACACATTTTCACGCCTTCACCCAATGTCGAACCAGGCGTTACTTCTCAGAGCTCTGGTGCAAATGGTATTGCCCAATAAACTGGACAAAACTAGCCACTGCAAACCAACAAACATGCTTCAAGAAGTCTCTGACACGGTTTATTTTAATTTGCTCTCCAACAGAGAAGAAAACCACCAATAAAAAGGACCCACTTGCTTTCTATCACTCAACATAAACCTGGCAGGATGAATATCTACTTCTGCAGCAATCAAGGCTGTACAGCACTTTGTTATTAGATATCAGACGCAGATATATATGCAAGTGGGTGTACACACACTAAACATAGCCCAGAATACAGTGTGTATTATTTATCTATCTTCAGGTTTAATACTGCCGCTCACCACAAGAGCACTTGAGTGCTGTCCATATAAAATCAACGGCAAAGCCCCTACACATGGAACCTCTGTCGTCCAGCACCCTCGGGACCTAACCAGTGCCAAATGAAAGAATTTGCCAGACCATGGGAGTCAATATTGTCTAGCATATTACCAACATTTCCACTGCTTACTGGGCTCTTAGAAGACATGTGGGGGTAAAGTACAGCTAACAGCACAGAACACTGAGAACCAGGACCAGTGGCTGCAAACAAACTTTATGGGACTGCTGGAAATTTGGCCACACCCAGGACAAATGGTCATCCAGCTAACTAAAATCATGCTATATTCTGGGATATTGCAGACCAGAGAGGTTCAACCTGTACTGACCTCATGGAGTACATCCCCCTTTTTGAGATAGACACCATTCTTGGGTTAGGGTTTTGGGGTATTTGTTTGGAGCTTTTTGGGTGGTAGGAGAGTACAGGTAACTGATAGGGGTTTGGAAATAAAAGGGATGATAGGAAAAGGCCTTGCATGGATTCCTGAAGGACATGTACATGTGTGTGAAGAGGATTCTACCTTGTGCATAAGGCATAAATGGTTGGCTGGAAATCTAACTAGCAGTGACCAGGCTGCGGAAGGGACTTAAATTTTTCTGTCCAGTTTTCCTTCCAAGTCAATTACATGGACAGTTCCCTAATCTCGGTGGTAATGCAAGGAGATGCTGCAACGCAAGGCATGGGACTGCATCCCGATCAGAGCCCCTCTGAAGTCACTGTGGTCCTCAGAGGCACACTGCATGATTGTGGCTTTGGTCTGCACATGCACACACCTACATGAGATCTCTGACAGTAGCCCTTTGAGAGGATGTGTACTGCCCAGCTGGCTGGCAGCATTCAGGAGCCAGGGATCCCTGGGACCACCTTCTCAGCAGTGTTGGGTATATTGGTTTCATAGCTCCACACAGCAGGAGGTGTTTCTCAGGACACTACATGAGGGCAGCATCCAAAAGGAGACATAAATGGGAACGTACCTAGAAACAGTTCTCCGTTCAACTACAGGTTCAGCCTCTGAAATGTGGGACTCTCTGGTCCAGCAATATCTGTGGTGACTGAGCAGGGACCAGCTGGGAGTCCAGCAGCCGGGATCCCGGCAAGGTCCAGGCAGCTGAAGCTGGGAAGCTGATGGCAGCCAGGAAGTTCTGGCAGTAGCCTGGTAGCTCCAGTGAGGGCTGGGCCAGCAGCAGGGAAGCGGGCAGGGGCAGGGTGTCCTGGCCAGGCTGGCAGCAGGGGGCCCAGCACAAACTGTGCAGCCACAGCAAAGAGCCCTGACCGGGACTGAGCTGGTGGCAGGGGAGCCCCAGCTGGAAGCCCCAGCCAGGACTGGGAAGTGACAACCAGGCTGGCAGCAAGGGAGCAGCACCCAGGAGTCCAGACAGACTGGGAGTGGAATCCAATGGCTGGGTATGGGGCTGGGAGTGGGCCGATGACCCAGAGTCGGGGCTGGCAGCCAGCGGGGCAGCTCCCTGACCTCCCCTGGTCCAGCAAACTCCCTAGTTCAGGACCATTCAGGTCCTGAGCTTGCAGGACAAGGGAGCTCTAACCCATAGCGTCAGAACCAGCAGTCAACCACAAACTTAACATGTCTTAATGACCTTAACGCTGGTCATGATGTCAAGAGTTCCCACCAGTCCCTGGCAGAACTTGGCCAAGTGGGGGAAAAGGAGGACATCAAGAGAGAAGTCCAGACTGCATAGAGAAAATAAATCTTTCCCCCTACTTACAGAACTTGCATCTTGGCCAGACCCCAGAAGGCCCCATCGGTCAGTTTGCTTATGTTGTTGCGTTGCAGCTTCAGAACATCTAAGCTGTCCAATCCCTGGAACGTCAGGCCTTCAATCAGGCGGATGCGATTCCGGTTTAACTCCCTAAAGTCATCAACACCACAGAAATGTAATAAATCCCAGTCCTTTGTCCTGAAATCGTCTGTCTGACACACAATAGGTAGGAATGCCAACAGCTTCCCCATGAACTGTTCCCATGAGAGAGCCAAAGGGCATCGGAAATGGGCCAGGGAAGTCACTGGGATCATTCTCTCAAACAAATCCCTTCTGAGCAAACTCAGGGCTTAAATTCTCCTAGTACTTCCCCGAGCTCCCCACCGAACCATTCAGGGCTCGGGGCTTCAGCCCTGCAGATTTAAAAATATTTACCAGAGCTCTGCTCCAGATAAATATAAGCCATAAGTAAACTCCAATAAGTAAAATAGCAATCCCCCCCGACACCCCCGATACACTTTCCTAAAAAACGATTTACGCTTCTCATCAATTAAGTTCAAACTTCACGTTTCACCTGTTCTAATGCAGAAGCACTACTCAAATCCAGAGACAGTTAGGGACCTGCATTATATCCCTACAAACCTCTGTTTCTAAAGGCTTGTAAAAGGCCAGAAAAAATGTCCTCTGACAAACATATCTCAAGTGCATCCCCAGATGCTATTTTTATTACCAGTTTGGAAGGATAACCTTTGGTTTCCTTGAGAACATTAGCCCTTTCCCCGTATATGAAGAAAGTAATAAATAAAGGTTTCCAATGAGACCTTAAAAATGTTTTCTTTATTAAGCAATTTTTTAAACTTAGGAAAGTTTAAATAAAGCTTAGGAAAGCCATTTATTTCTGTGCACTACACTTGCCAATAATATGCGAATATAACTGGATGTCTTAAGCTCTACCAAAGGAGTTAGAACTGGTAGTTACACATCATGCTATGAGTGAGATGTAAACACCAGGGTGAAATGCCAAACCCACTCAAGTCGGTCACAAAACTCCCCTGACTTCAAGAGGGGCAGGATTTCAGCCAATATGCTAGGCCAAGAATGGGGGGGTATAGCTTTAAACAGGAATGTCAAACTTTTATACTACAGTCAAACCCGTCTCCAATTTTGCACCTGTGCTCCTATAACGTGTATGTACAGCAGCTACCTGGATACCAGCTTGCTGGGGTGCAAAACCAATGGAGGCACCTACTCCAATTCCCAGTGGAAGCCAAGGCAGCAGCTATCACACCAGCATGGGCAATGCACAGGTTAAAGGGTTATCGGGGTGGAAGCAGCTGTGACCGATTTGGGGAGGAATTAAAACTCAGCTTGAATGCCATTCTAACGTCCTTTCTGGGCATGATGTCAAGCCTGCTCTTCAGCTCTGCAAGTGATACCACTCAGCCCTACTTCACCTGAAAAGTTATATACAAGCAGCTCTAAGACTCTGGCCCCCCCATCAACGTCACTTTATGCATGCCGTTCTGCACCAGGAGACATGCATTCCTATATCCATACGGGGGAAAATTAAAAGGAATGTTTTCACAGGAGTCCAAGGGGCTTAGGAGCTTAACTATCACTGACTCTTCAAGGAATTTGTGCTTAAAGAGCTTATGGATTTCTCAAGGCCTCGAGGTAGATGTTCAAGACTGAAGAACACGTGACTCTTGTACGCGTCCAAGGGCAAATCCACACCCATGTATGGATGCCGTCAAGCATCTCTCAAGCAAGCTTCTGGGACAAGTATAATAGCGGCAGGTAGTAGGAGCAGCGTTTAAGTGAAGCCATGGACAGTGGGTGAAATCCCCCTTTGGGGAGGCTAGCTCCCTCTGGCCTTGCCCCTTTGACTGAGGCCCTGCCTGTCTGAGCTCTGGGTCCTTCTGCTCTGCAACCAGCGCTCCAAACCGCCTGCCTGACCCCTGGCTGGTCCAAGCTGCTACAGCTACTCCAGCCAGCCCCACACCTGGGCTGTTCCAAGCCATCCCTCACCACCCCAGCCCGACTGCTGGTCTGAGCTCCGAGCTCCAGGCCACTGGCTAGATCTGAGCCCATCCCAGCTTCAGGAGAAAGGGGAATCAAAAGCAGAGCCTCAGCACAGAACATGGGCAGGGCCACAGCCTGGTTTAGGGTGAGTTGGTTGAGCCTCCCCTTCAATACTCACCAGCCATGACTAAAACTTGAACAAAACTATTATGGGCACTTTGGGTTTTCTCAATGGGATGGTGATGGTTTGCCAGGTAAAAGCAGCAGTTTCTTTGCTACCTAAGCTCTTTTTTGCAAACAGCTTGATCCTACGCCTACCAAACTCAGCAAAAAGACTGCAGTAAGTTTTAGAACAGGCCAGTGAAGGGAAAGAGTTAAACTATGGGACTGTTTGCCCATAAAGCACATTAATAGATGCAGATGTAGATCTCTGCAGACAAGACAATAGGAACGTGTGTGTTAGCTCATCGAAAGTACTATTTTGTCTGCTAAAATGTCATCGCGCAGTTTAACGACCTTCCTTCGTTGCATTTTTATTGCCATATAAAGATACCTGTGTGGTCTCAAAAACGTAATGCTGTCACTCAGCTCTTTCTGCCCACTTGCAAAACACATTTATCCCCCGCAACCGAAAAAGTTTTACTGCCTGTTTTACGGGAAATATATTTAATACTATAAATAGCCGAGAGGCTGATCGGTTACATTTTTTTCCATCTAAAAAGACTGACCTAAATAAGTGAATAGGTACAAGACGGACAAACACACACACACACACCCCCCCCACTCCCCCCGCCCCTAATTTGTTTTATTAGGTGTCGCCATAGGACTATTAAGTATAGCTTATTCCAAGGTTTATAGATTTAGGGTGAGGAAGGGTTGCATTTGGTGTGCATGTCCTCAGGGAAATTTTGTCTCCATAAAGTTTGGTTAACCTTAATTAAAGTGCACATTTCTACTCACAGTTGGGTTAGTCTGGGTAACTTGAATGCCTTAACAGGAAGCTGGGCGATCCTGTTCTTACTCAGCCGAAGTGTTAGCAGAGACCGTGACAGGCCATCAAAAGCACCAGGCTCCAGGGTGCTGATTCTGTTGCTCCCCAGGTTGCTGTAATAAATCAGCACAGAGAACGCAGCGGTTGGGTCAGGGGCCTTCGTTGTTCAGTGATCAGCCTTTGTTTAGTCGCCAAACGGGCGGGTGAAATTAGACATGTTCCGTCCGAATCGAGGACACATAAAAACAAACATGCTTTCCCAGCGCGCACTGCCAGCACCTAGCAACAGGAGGTGCTGAGGGTCTCAGAAGAGCTGCTCAGCACTACCTGCTCCAAGGAAGGAGATAGCTGGGGGCTTGTTCTCAGAGCCCGCATCACCGCATTGTGGTGGCACCTGTTCCCAGAATCAATGGCCTCCTGACAGAGGAGTGGGATCAGACCCAGAGAGTACACACTCATTGTGCCCAAGCAGGGCTTGCTTGGAGGCCGTTCGAACACATCCTGGAGGACCATCGTTCTGCACCGTCCGAGAAATCCATCATTTATATCAGCAGCGACATACACAACAGAATGATGCCACAGTTTCCCTGCATGGCTCCTGGGAGCTCCTTTGGGTCCCACTCACTGCTGGTATAAGGCTGTAAAGCTAGAGGTTGTTCAACCGCCATTTTAACGTGACTCCACCATCACAAGGCAAACAGCCACTTCTCCCCAGATGCATGTGTCTGTCTACCCTGAAGTCTGAAATCAAACTCCTCACGGTATGGGGAAGGACTAAACCAGAGGTGTCCAACAGGTGGTCCACAGGCCAGAATCCAGCCCACGGGGCTGGCTGCCACGGTGGGACCGGTAGCTGGGGTATGGAGCTGCCACTGGCTCAGGGGCAGAGTCCTGGCTGGAATGCAGAACTGGGGGCAAAGCAGTTTGGGGCTGCAAGGAAGGTTAAAAGCCTGGGGTTGGGCAGGGGACAGTTTGGGGCTGTGGGGGATGGGGTCTAAGATGTCCAAGGCTGGGGGTGGGAGGTGGTTTGGGGCTGTGGGGTGTGGGTGGTTTGGCACTGCAAGGGCTTTAAGCCTGGGGCCAGGCAGTTTGGGGCTGTTTTGTGTTCGGCCCCGCATACACAAAAAATTGTCATGTGGCCCCCCCATTGTAAAAAGGCTGGACACCCCTGGACTAGACCCCCTTTCTCCCAGCCTTGTTTCTAGGGTTCCCATTATGGAAGATCTATCCTTGCTCCATTTCCATAGCCATGAAGGGGGCCTGCACCGGAAGGGCACACGTGCCTTCCTCCGTCACTGCACACCTATGTTCCCTTCACTTTTTCCATCCACAGGCAGAGTAAATTTTGTTATGTGCACCTAGGCAGGGTGGATGTGCACCACCTATAGCAACACACACGGCAGGCGCTCTGCTGATCAGCTGGGCGGCACCAGAATTTCTCCTGGGTGGCTGCCCGAGCACTCAACTTACAGGGAACACTGCTGCACACCGCTCCTAGTACAACCAGCAGAATAACACCCCTGCCTCATTCGCTGATACCCCAAACACCTGGCTGGTGTGGGATGGGGCAAAGCGAAAACCGACTGAGTTTTAATTCACTAGACTCCAGAGTAAGAATGCTCCGTTTGAACTGTTTGTTACCACCCCTCATTCCAGGCCATTTTACAGGCCTCCTCTTTGCTGCGGTACCTCGACAAGCACTGTTCTGCACAAGAAGAACTTACAGCTCCTTTATGGGGAGTCCCTGTGGAAAGCAGCCGCTTCGTATTTCCGTGATGTCATTGGAACTCAGGTCCAATGTTTCCAGGGCAACGTAAGGCTTCAGTTGACTGGCTTGGATGCTGCGGATCCTGTTGTGATGCCTGAAACAGAGAGGGTGACAAATGGAGAGAATCTGGTTTCCTTACAAGAAAAAAAAAAAAAGACAGAATAAAACAAAAACAACAACAACACCACAACATGAGAGCGCAAGAGCAACTGATTCCATCACTCACCAATTAGTTTTCCACATGGGTATTTCTAAACCAACAATCCAAACAGAAACTAGCGTCAGCGATACAAATGCTGGGCCCCTATTGCTTCTTTGGCTAGTCAGACTGCAGTAAATCACAAACACATGCAACTGTCTCTGTAGTGGTACAAGACTTTCTCTCAAACCACAGAGTCCACAAATGGACACACTTTTCCTTCCAAAAATTTGGGCCTGATCCTGGATGCCGTTGATGCCCCTAACTCCCAAGATCAACATATTCTGAAGAGGATTGGGATTCTCCCAGGAATTGCCCCGGGGCTGACTGAGGATGTAGCAAATGGCCAAGATTCCAACATTAGGCTTAGAGGCTGGGATTTTTTTCAAAGGGAGATAGATGAACAGACACACAAGTCTCAGCAACAGTCTCTGGGAGTTTGGCTGGTTGTGAGGCCCCTTTAAAAAAGTCCCAGCTCTAAGGTATACTGTCTAACACACACAGGGTCCAAGGATCGGATCCTGTAATCACAGCCTAGCATATTGTTTGCTACCCTAGACCAAACCGTGTCGGTAGAATACCTCTTGGCACGAAGCATCGCACTCTCCAGCGTTTGTGCACTCTGGCCCCCAAAGCAATGATGCAAGCCAGCTGTGTTTCCATCCATGGTCTTGAGATTTGACATTGAATTGTTTTGCTCACAGAAAGCATTGCAAATCACTCACTGGGCTTCCACAGCTGTCAAACAATTAAAGAGCTCCACAACTGTTTGCACCTGGTGAGTTTAGTTTTAAAAGTTCTCCCTTTTCTAACTCTTTTTTTTTTTTTTTGCCTTTGGTCTGACTCGGAAGAACAGGAACCCCAAAATTTCCCTCTCTCTCTATATTGGGCACGAGGCACAAGAAATAAAGCAGATGACTGACGTGAATTCAGACCAGTGTGAACAGTCATTGATATGGCTGAAACTGACAGTGCTAAATAGAGACGTTCAGAGACACTTGAGAACTTGTTGCATAATAAGAGATAGTAGAGCGCTTTCAGACAAAGACTACAGCTCAATCCCGCCAGCTACTCCCCAAGCAAAGGGGGAGGGGTGCAGAGCCAGCTGCCAGCCAAGTGCATTCTTGAATGCAAAATGGGAACATCGGGTTCTCCTGAGGCAGAAGAATCTCTTTTAAACAAATACTTGACCCAACGGGATCCAATATGCAAATGCAGGGATTTATCTTTGCACATGTCCTTGCCATCTCCCCTTCCACATCTTTACAGACCCTCCCCCCGGGGTTTAAAATTCCAGACAAAGCCCTTTAATAGGCGCCCAGATCGACGAATTGAATATGTTTCAACCAACAGTGAGGAAAGGTCGCTCTCCACGTACAATATTCTCTTTCCCGCTCGTTAATTAAAACACGTGGCTTCTCGAAAGACAGAGCTGGTAGTTTTGAGATGCGGGGTCAAATGTAAATTAGTCTGTTTCAAACTTAAGGCTGTCTGATGAATAAGCCTCGGAACCGGATGGGCCTGCTTCTCCTTTACGCCAAGGGCAAAATTATCAAAAGATGTCTCGATGGTTTAGAAGTCTGAATTTCATCAGAAGCCAATGGGAGTCAGAATCCAAAGTCACTTAGCCACTTTTGCAATATTTTAGCCTGAGGCCCTTTTTGCAAAGGGGTGTTACAGGAAGGAAGACCCTTTCTATGCTGCCCAAGGGGCTAAGCAGGCCTTAGAAGAAATAAGAATGGAGCCCTGTGTCCTGGACGGAGCCCATGAGAGTATGTCTACATGGCAATAAAAGCCCTGCAGCAGACACTTGAGCACCTACACAGCAATTTTTAAGCCCCAGCCTGAGCGTCAATCAGCGGTCCTGAAGCAGCTGTGTGTGTTTTTAACCCCCTGGAAGACATACCCAGTGAATTAGTGCTCATGGCCTGACTGTACATTCTGCCTAAGGGAAACAGTGCAATTGACTGTGCAAAAGAGGCTGTCATACCCCTAAAACTAAATACCTGGAAAAACAGACTAGTAACAGAGAGAAAGCCATGCTAGTCTATATACTATGAAAACAAGAAAGCAGTCAGATTTGAAGCAGTGGGTCTGTCCCACGAAAGCTCATCACCTAATAAATTATTTTGTTAGTCTTTAAACTGATACTGGACTGCTTTTTTTGTTTTCCTGGAAAAAAAGAATTTCCCTTCCACCAATTGTCCTATATTAACAATCTGAATTTGTCATATCAGCGGGTTCCAATGTGCAGGCAGAAATATGACTTTTCAAGCAGCTGCCAGGGTCCCTGTCAAATGAGAGCAATAATAGGAAATGTTACAACAGTGACCAAAGAGCCCCAATTCAGGAAGCACATAAGCACATGCCTAACTTAAGTGACACGTTAATCCATTTCTGTTCACCAAAGCACACTCATGAAAGATAATACACATTCTTAGGTGCTTTGCTAAAAAGCAGTGAACTTAAATCATGTGTTTCAAAGCTGTGTTGTATCAAGGACTGTGCATTCAACTCTGAGCTGAAACAAACAGTTGTAACTACAGTAAATTACCAGGAATTGTAGATTCATACAAAAGAACATCAAGAATCTATCAATTGCCTAGTGATTACTAAAACACAAAAAGCAGCAACTCTGTAGGCATGAAATGCCTTTGGAGGTGCAGAACAGTTCAGAAGCAGAAAAAGATGCCTTTTTAATACTACTTTAGATATATTCTGCATCTAAAGCACACTCTCCCAGTGTTTACCACAGGGCCCGGTTTAAGGAAAGGAGGGTCAAGTAGAAGATGCTATTTTGCCCTGAGCCATATTCAAGCAGTTTCCAGGCGGCTTCTGTCCATCCAGCTGTTGCTTTTACTTCTGGTGCAGCTGGTGGGTTACCGGGCTGCCCTATTTCACATCAGAGAGCCAAACGTCTTTTTTTTTTCCCCCCTCTCAAAGAGGGGCCAGCTGCACCCATAAGCAATGACACTCTCTGCAGCCAGTTCCAGCTGGGGAACATGGGACAGTCTGTGGTCATCTCAGAACATCGCACTTCAAACAAAAGCAGCCCAGATGACTTTTCCTACACTCAGCATGTGAGATAAACACAATTTATTCCAAACCTGCGCCTGTTTGATAACATTTTTTCTTTTTCATGCTTTCAATGGAAACACGGTTTAACCATTCCTATTAATGCTTGGGACTTTCTTGTTCAGTGTCCTACAGCAATTTGACAACAGAGTAAATAGTGAGAATGTTATGACCTTCCCCCAATCTCCCTGTGCTTAGCAATGACTGGGGAAGAGGGAGATTGGACCAGGTAGTCAGTTTTTTAGATTCCTAGACGAGATTAAATTTTAATGAAAACGAACAATCAGCTTTGAAACACAAATTATTGGCGCTCCCCCAGCCAATTTATCTCCAGGTATATCCTCCCCCAGCAGCACAGCCCCTGGGAACAAATTTTACGGTCTCATTTCAGCTATTGCTAACCACAAGAGTACAAGATGACTGTGCTGAATATGAGCCCTAGCAATTACAGCCAGGACTGGCAGCCAAGTC
Source organism: Carettochelys insculpta (assembly GCF_033958435.1). Classification (NCBI taxonomy): domain Eukaryota; kingdom Metazoa; phylum Chordata; order Testudines; family Carettochelyidae; genus Carettochelys; species Carettochelys insculpta. The sequence goes on along the minus strand of NC_134147.1, from coordinate 43,174,437 downwards.
TCTGACCACCTCGCTTTTACTTCCAGCTCTAGCACTGACTCATGCTTGGGGCACGTCACTGAACCCTTCTGTACCTTCACTTTACTCCTATGTCTGGGCCTAAAAGGTGCTAAGTGAACAAAATATTCTAAGCGCAAAGGAAATCTCACATACTGCGCTATGATAGCTTTATTGGACTTTGACAAATCCTTGGAAAGCTGTGGGATCTGCCCACCAGCATTTAAATTCTTCAGATGACCCTCCCAAATCATCTACTCCTCCTCACTCCAGCCAAGTGCTGACAGCAGGTTCCCAACACGTCCCTGAGTATTTCCTAGGCACTGCTCAATTACTAAATGTTTAAAAAGAAAACAAAGGTAAGGGTTGGTGGGGGGAAGTGCGTTTGGAGGATCCAGGCCTGTATTTTAGTGGTTAAATTGCACCTTCATCCCAGCAGATGCCCCTAGTGCTAAATGTCTTGGTGCAACACGTGGACCACGGGGCAGAATCCAGCCTGCAGAGCCGGCAATGGCACCATTTTTAAAAGGCAGCAGAGCGGCTCCAAGCCACACGTGGCTCTTTAAGGAACCATTTGCAGCTCCCACCTCTGCCACCTGACTCCTCCTCCAGCGCCCGTACTGCGTGGCGGGGGCAGAGAGAAGTGGCAGGGGGCATGCGCACCGGAGCCACACGAGGCTTTTTGAGCAATAAAATGCTGAGCGCTGTGAGAGCGGTGTGGGCTGCTCTGCGCCAGTGTCCCTCCCCAGCGCTTGGATGGAGAAGTGCATGGCAGAGGCGCAGGTGCCAGCGACGGCTCTGGTGAGTCGCCAGCATTGGATAACAGTGGTGAAGGGGGGCTGGCTCTGCAGGATGGAAGGGGGGCTAGGGTTAAAGCAGGGGACCTGAGGGGGCCTGGCTCTGGGGAAGGGGAGGAGAGATAGCGGGTTCTGTGCCTGAAAATTATGGGTACTGGGATAAATTTTTTTCTTTGCTGAAAAGGGGGTACTTAATACAAAAAGGTTGAGAAACACTGCAGTTGAACTCAATTTAATTGGTTTAACAGCTGACAGGAGGGATCCAGCCATTAAACTAATTAAATTGAGTCCTATTCTTTCAGCACAGCAGGGCGTTCAGAGCTGCCCCTGCCACGACGTTCATGGGGAAGCAGGGGGGCTAGGGGGAGCCACGCTGATGTGGTGAAGAGGAGACAGCGGCTGGCCAAGAAGCAGTGGGAGGCGGTAGCACGCAGGGCTCCTGGGTAAGTTAATCCTGGGTTGCGGGGGGGTTGATTTGGGGCTATTTTGTGTTTGGCCCCTGGAACATGTAGAAAATTGCCATGTGGCCCACAATGAAAAATGGTTGGACACCCCTGTCTTAGTGAATACTTATTGATAAGCAGGCTGACAAGGCATTTTCAAGGGGTAAGGAACATTCACTCTTCACTGCTACAGAAGGCTTTTTAATACTGTAAAGATTTGCTGTCCGATTTAACGTAGACCAGGGTGAGCAAACATTTTAGGTCGGGCCCCACTTCTCATCCGGACAGCTAGCACCCCCCCACCCCAGCCTGTCTAGTGTAATCCAAACCAACAGAAATTTCGGTTATGTTCATATGAATGAACACACACACACACACACACACACACACAGCATGTGGAAGAGAACAAAGATATTACATTCTACACACTTACTAATTGGTGTATAAATGTGAATACACATACATACACAGTCACATATTTCAACATTTTTAATGAGATACAGGAGCCTGAGACCCAGCAGCCAATCCTGCTGCGCCCCCCTTATGAAATTTCATGCATCCCCCCAAGGGGACCACTACCCACTTTGTGCACCCCAACTTAGGGTGTACTTCAACCAGCATGGAAAGCAGCACGGAAACCCTTATTTCATTTTCAATGAGGTTTATTTCCATTTACAGTCAGTGTATTCTGAATCAGTTCAAGTTAAGCAGAAGAAAGCCGCGTTTCAATAGAAAATAAGAAGGTTTGCGCCTGTCTCGATCAGTTAAAAATAGATTTAAATAAGAGGCGTGCAAAGCACACAGGCTCAGCTGGGGTAGCCTGGGCTGTGTTAGTGTTCAGTGCAAATGTTTTAGGTGTGGAGAAATCACATGTTTAGCCTTCATCCAGTGTCAGTTTACAGCGCTGGCTGGGTTCTGGCAGGGAAAGGCTGAATCCAGCATACCTATTAAACCAACACCTGTTCCAGGCATCAAAAATAAAACCAAGCTTCAAAAGAGAGTGTGCGACTGGCGAGAATGTGCATTTCAGCTCCAGTTCTATTAATGTTCAAACACATTCTCAGAATAAGCATCATTGGGGAGTTTAGGAACAACTGGAGTGCAGAGAAATCTAGGGATAAAACATCAGGTTTTACTCGCGGGCAATATTTTCAAAATGGTTAAGTAGCAAAGGAGCCAGACCTCTCTGCCATGGAGAATTACAGGCATTTGCTACGACAGGACAGCCACGTGGGAAAAGCCACGCATGGTCATGAGTTAGATCAAAGACAGTGTTACATGAGATGGATCAAATACACCATGACTAACAGAGGCCTGGAATTACACGCCATCATTCCACTCTCTCTTTCTCTCTCTCTCTGGCAGCGACCACTGCTCCAATTCCCAGAGCGGTTAGAAGAGACTGGCAGCATTAAGACCTGCTTCCCTTAGAGACATGGGAGGAGATTGAATGGCACAGGTCCCCACTACACTCACCCCAGGCACAAGTGTCATCTGGCTAAGGTCCGATGCATGGGACTGCACATTGCTCAGCCCAGATTCTCCCTACCTGCCCTAGAAGTAGAGCATGAGACACACACTTTTTCAATAGGTAAACAGGCAGATTTTTTCACAGGTAGGATGCGGGCCTGAACGCCCACCATCTGCTGTTTTGAGCGCATATTTAACACAAAGAAAAATGACATTTCTCACGCATGGTTGTGAAAGAAAGTTTCCAAGCTGAATGTAAACCAATTGGCCATCACCTTCCTGACTCTGCAGACAGGCATTTCTGGTGCCTCTGTTGCTGTTGTTAGCTTTGCCAAACAAAGGAACAGAGTGAAACCAAAACTCAGGTTAATCTCACTCTGCTGTTCAGCCCCTGAGAGCGGCAGGGCATAATAATCCATAATAATGGCAGTTTCACACTACTGCAGCTTGGCATAGCAGTGAGCATCAGCCAAGGCAGAGGCTGTAGCTGATCACCGGGGAGGAGTACCCAAAACACCATGAGGTTAGGTAAAGTAACAACAGACCTTTCATTTCACCCTTCTTGTAGCAACCCTGATGGGGGTGGAGGGACTGACAGCTCCACACAACCTCCCCAAGGACCCCTTGCAAACGGACAGGAGGCTTAGGTGATATCTACACTAGGTAAAGTAAGTTGACTGCAGATATGCAATTCTAGCTACGGCAACTGTGTAGCTAGATTCAACAGATCTGCACTCGGCTTACTGGACTGTCCGTACTGAGGAAGGTTAACGGGAGCATTTCTCCCATCAAACAAACTTACTCTTCACATCTCACAAGGAGTACAGGGGTCAACTGTGACCCCTGAGAAGTCAATTGCACACATCCCAACCAGTCGCGTGAAATCGAACCCCGGAAGATCGACCCTGAGCAGGTTGATCTTCTAGGCTAGTGCAGACACAGCCTTAGAGCTGGGTGGGGTGATAGGTTGCTCTCCCTTCCAGCAGTGGGATAGTGGTGGGAGTAGATAACTTAATCAGAGGCTGGGGTGAAAACAACAGAACCCTCAGGCAGGGGTAGAAATCCCAGCTTTCTCCATCGGCACTTCTGCTCTGGGTAGCTGGGAGATTGCTGGGTTTTCACTAAGGTGCTTCCCCTGGTCCTTGATGATGCCTTTGCCCTGCTCCACCCCGACGCATATTAAGCCCTGACCTCTGGATCGAACAGAATTAGACATGGCGCGCTTTCCATTTGGTTGGATTACACCCTACTGCTGTAAAGCGAGAAACATTCTGAAGGGCATCTGCCTTTCTTCCCCTCCATCCCATCTTTAAACCTAACAACCAGAACTGCTGGTGAACATGGCTGTAGCACCATCTGAGTAAGCTGAAGATCTGCCCCTTGCGATTACTTTTGGTGTGCCCCTCTCTCTCTTCAAAGGAAAGAAAAAAGCCTTAAGAAAACTAGAAGTCAACTCCATGTCAATGTGGGCGGTAGTGGAGGGGAATGTGTCTAAGTCCATTTGTATGTTCTGAACAATGCAGTAAACCAGCAGAATAAAGCTGCTCATGACCCTAAAATATTACTATTCCAGCCTTTGTTCTTTGTAAGTATTTTACTGAAGACAAAATATTACTCATAGAATGAAATTAGGTTCATTATATGAGGGTAAATACTATATGGAGATACACATCTCAGAGAGCTGGAAGGGACCTCAGGAGGTCATTGAGTCCAGTCCCCTGCCCTCTTGGCAAGATCAAGCACCATACTCCGCTCCTGTGCTTTAGCCATGAAATCAAACAGCCAACAAATATTATCAGTCACACACTGCAAAAGGCCACCGCAACACCAGCTTTGCAGGCAGGTTTGTCTATATCACATGCACTTAATCAGTGTTCCTCAGTGACTGGCCTGTGGCCTGGTGAGGGAAGGTCTCCGAGACCTCCTTGGCATCATTCAGGAAGGCAGCAAGCTGGTCTCTGGCATCAAAGGCTGAGAAACTCTGCACTACATCACGTCACTCTGCACATTGTCTCCCATAAGGTTTGGGCTTTTTACCATCAGAACAAGCTGTACGTGTTTGTCAGTAGTCCAACCTCCCCGTAATGAACATGTGCTGTACTTAGTTAAGGGCACAGCATCCCTGTCCTTTCAAAGCAAAATGGCGGGGGTTATTCTCCGGGCAGGAAGTGAGCATCTATATAAGCAGCCCAATTTTCCTCAGATGCTCTGAATCATCTGTTCCCTGGGGAAATTCTGCCAGATTCTCATGCTGCTGCTGATAGAACCTCAGCTCTGTTTGTTCAGGTGGAGACTGTGAGCACAAGGGTATATGGGTTGCAAAAATCCTAAATAGATAATACCACCGAGGTATTCCAGGTCCTTCAATCTCCCCAGGACTCCTTCCAGCTTGGATATTACCAGGTGCATCATACAGAAATTCTCCCTCCCCCCATTGGTTCTGACAGCCATGCCCTACATGCACCAGGAAAGGAAGCAAAGTGGTAGATCCAGTCAAGCTAAATCCAGCTTATTACACATAACCATTAGGGAGGTTAAAGGTTAACCGTCTCGCCAGTATGGGCTAGACTGTAGGGGCACTCTAGCCCGGCCAGAGCAGCTCTGGTGTGCCACATGCAGGGTACGCTCCAGCCTGGCCAGAGCAGCCCTGGTGTGCCACATGCAGGGTACGCTCCAGCCCGGCCAGAGCAGCCCTGGTGTGCCACATGCAGGGTACGCTCCAGCCCGGCCAGAGCAGCCCTGGTGTGCCACATGCAGCGTACGCTCCAGCCTGGCCAGAGCAGCCCTGGTGTGCCACAAGCAGAGCGGGGGGTGCTCTAGCCCAGCGAGAGCAGCCCCTGTTCATGGGTTCCCCAACCCAGCCCCCGTTCATGGGTTCCCCAACCCAGCCCCCCACAACCCATTTAATCAGTTAACCAGCATAACCTGACCTTTAGCCAGTTAACCAATTAAATGGGATTTTACATCCCTAATGACCAGGGCAGCAAGTCTATTTCAGGTGCTTCACGTCCTCCCACTGACAACGAGCAACAGCACCCGCTAGCTTTCCAAGGGTCCTCCTCAGCCAGGCTACATTTGGCCGCTGAAACAGCAGCTGGAGACGACCACGCACTAGGTGAACTGTACGCCTGGGCTGCCGTGGGAGGGTGTGAGGAAAGTTATAAAGGACACCCCCGGCTGGCATTAACGGCAGAGCACTGCTTGCAAAACTCCGGTGACCTTATGCACTGCCTGAGGAATCATTCGAGGGGCGGTTTGCTCTCCTTGCCAGCAGTGGGCATGAGGCTTGTATCAAGTAAGAGGGTGGCTGAATTGCCCCCAGCAGTCTCAGGACATCTTACATCAGTCTGGTGAGGGAAACTGAGGCAAACACAGATGCTTCAGATTCAACACTCCCTTGCTCATACATGCAGGTACCCGATGCTTCTGTGAGCTATATATAGTACCCGAGGGCCATGGAGGGCTAACATATGCATGCAGGGAATAGGGCAGGCCATGGGAGGGGCACACACACCCTTCTCCTGTGCCACGTGCTGCTCAGCAGCAGGCCTCTGGCCACAGAGTCACTGGATGCAGACACGTGGTTCCACCTGCCCTGACTGGATACAGGCTAATTCCGCTGCCCTGGGGTAGCCTTGAGGGTGGAAGATTCCTTCACCAGCCCTCCCCCACCCACCTCAGCTCCAAAGGACAGGCTGGGACCAGGTGCAGGGCCCGAGGCAGCCCCAGCTCCATAACAGAGTGCTCTCCATGTGCCGATGCAGGACAACCACGCTGCTTCGCTGTCCCATTTGGAATGCTGCTTATGTAACAAGAAGGGAAGAAGTATATTCACTCGCACCAGGCCACATTCCTGCGGTAGATTAAATATCACAGACCCTCAGAAGTCGGACTCCATCGAGCAGCAGCATCTGTCTTCACTCCCCTGGCAAATGGTATTCTGTAGCCCTCTCTTACCGGGCTCTGGTAACTCCCCTTCATGTTCCCTAGATTGGCACAGAGACCAAGAGTCCGGCAGCTGCCAAGAAGTAAAACACAAATGCTAGCCAACCCTCGAGAGGCAGAGCAGGGGGCAAGGTCCTTGCTGGGCTGCTCCCCCCTCTCCCCCAAGGCTATCTGGGTACCCAGAACTTCAGCAAATCCCCAGCTGCCTCCCTGAGCATTTTTTCTAGTTGCCCCCTTGCACGCAGCTTGGCAAGCATACAGCAAACTGAGTATTCTGGCAAGCCGACAAAGGGCCAAGGCACGAGCCCCCACCCCACTGGGAAGGCAAACACGCTAACCGTTCCCTAGTCCTCCCTGCATGAGAGCCAAGGGTTCCTCATCCAACCCCGCAGCACTTGAAACAGGCGGCCGGGCTAGAGGGGTGACGATGAGCAGAGGAGGAAAAACTCCCCCACGTTGTGACTGTTCTGCTGTTTCCCACAGAAATGAGCCTCTCGCCATTACTGTGGTGAGAGAAACACGACTGGCTTCCCAAGTGCTGCTTCTAAAGCCCCACATCCACTTCCAGCTGCTTTCCACAGGCACAGACAGGTTCTTGTCTAACCTCCCTCCCCTCACGCTGCCTAGCTCTGACTTACCGCACGCGTGCTCAGAGATTACTTCAGTTAAGAGCTGCATCACCTCAGCTTCTGGCATGACCAAACAGTTTCACGGGAAGCCACCAGCATCTGACCGATGACCGTGGGGGGGGTGGGGGGAGGAAGCCCAGGTTTTTCCACTGTCAGCAGGGCAAACGACTACACGGGAGCGCACATCTGGGCTGGCCGCATCTCACGCATGCGGTGCACGCACAGCTTCCCACCAAGGTGAAAACGCATGCCTGGGTCTCAGGGTGGCTCACAGAACCAACCCCGTGGCTCTGCTGCAGCGCTGCCTTAGTCACTTGACACATCATTTTAACATCAGGCTACAGGAACTGACCACAACCGCCAGGGCTTAAGACGCTCATTTATGGCTCAGTGAAGGTGGCCGGTCATTACGCTAACGGTGTCTTGGTAACGTTCACAATGCTCAACTACAGCAGGAAATAGTTAAAATGGAAGACTGACTGAGTGTTCACACATGGTAGTAACCCCACACATACCCTGATGGGAAAAAGTATCAGATTTAAGACTTGTTAGCCTTTTGATTGCTTGTGCTTTTTTAAAAACACTAACACATTCCCCTACTCTCTATCCTATTCCACTGGTTAGGTTAAAAATTGAGCAGAGAAAAATCCTGCCCCATGGATCTGACCAGCAACAAAGACACGTCCTTAGGTTTGGTCAAACACACTACATATTTACCTCAGTATAAACACGTCTCTAAGGGGTTGAAAAATCCAGTGATGTAGTTATGCCAACCTTCACCCCAGAGCGACACAGAGATGCGAGAGCAGAGGTGAAGTGCAAAGCCAACACACGAGCTCTCTGCCACCAGCTTAAAGCACCTTTGCCATGCTGCAGCAGCACAGCTCCACTGGTGTGGCTGTACCAATGTAAATGCACAAGCACAGACTTGCCCTTATAGTTTTACAAGGTTTGTCTTTTCAGTCTCCCAGGCTTTCCCTCTATCACTTCCATGAACTCACATGTCACTGGCTATCCTTGAATCCTCACGCCTAGTTGCGCGCATTCTAAAGTACCCAGCCCCCAATGCCTCTTGGACGTAACCAGTGTTCCCTGGAAGCTGTGGGGTTGCGTGGCCACCCAGGAGAGATTAACATGCTGCCCAGCTGATTAGCAGAGTGCCCACAGTTAGCTGCATGTGTTTGTACTGGTGGTGCACATCCCCACATGCTGTGGTGCATACAACAAAATTTATTCCACACATGAATGGAAAAAATGGAGGGAACGTTGGACGTCGCCTCAGTACACCTCAATGTGCAGTGTTGTCTGATCCTTTAAGGAGATAATAAAAATTGTACTGACCACTCATTGATGCTAATTAATGAGCAGATGGTAACATGGTTCTTGGTCCAGAATCAAGCCACACAGAGCTAAAAAAATCGAAAGTTCAATATCTTGTAGGGAACATCCAGTTACTTGGCAAGGATACACACTGAGGGCAAAGCAAACCCTTTGCAATTTTTATTAAAACTCCTAATAAGGACAGAAAAGCTCCAAACCATAGGGACAGATCAGAACAATGCAGCATTGGGGACTTCAGTGATATCACTCCCTTGCATATGCTCCTACCTCTGTCCTTCCTTGGGGACCTAGTGATGAGCCACAAAGGACTATCCCTGTCTCTGGCACGTTGCATAGGTCCAATGATGCAAATTCCCCCATGCTCAAAGACTGGTGGAGAATAACAATGAGGAGCTGAAAGGTCCATAATGGGAAGATAACCCATGTTGGTTATCACAAATATTCATCCTTAAGCCTGGCCATCCATGTCCAAATCCAACTGCCTCACCCTCGCTGGGTGCCCTTATCCTGTACATTAACATATTAACACCTTTTAACTCGTTATCGCGCATGCTCAAGCAAGTCTCTGGCTAGATACCAGCCTACAATTCTACCCTAAAGTATCTAAGCCCACAGCCAGTTCAGGATTCCTGCAGTTGTCTGGTACCACTATGAACCAAGTCGTCTACTGAGCAACCTATTTCAAGTTCCACAAAATCTAGCGTAATTGCCAGGGTTCCCTCTAATTTTTGCTTTCCCTGGGTAGATTGAATTTTGTTATGTGCACCACCAATACAGACATCTGTTGCCAGTGGTGGGTGCTCTGCTAACCAGCTGAGCAGCACCTGAATCTCTCCTAGGTAGCCACCTGTAAGCTCAGTTTACAGGGAACAGTGGTAACTGTTGGGTCATTTTACCTATGCGAAGGGTCACAGGCCTACCATACTTATTGCTAACTTGCTTAAGCCAATGTTTTACGAAATACAGATGGGCAGATTCCTTGTTACTCTGAAATAAAATAAAATAATCCAAGTTTTATGAGCTAGTTTTACAGCACACAAACGCGCTCTGAAAAGGTCTTACTCCCTTGATCCTTTGCATTTTCAGAATTCCTTTATGGCTTTTTTGGCACCTGGACAACTCAAAGCACAAGCTCTTCTCCTGAGCGCACTGATACAACTGATGCAGTTTAAAAATTTGTCCCCCCCCTGCTTTTGATCTGCATTTACTCATGCCAGACTTTTCATCTAACCATCATGTGATTTTTGATATCTTTTACAACATGCAATTTCCTAAGCCTTGGGCACTGGACCGGGCTGCTCCCATTAATAGAGTATAAAGAGTCTGATCAGCAGGATATGGGTGTTAGTCTCTCAACACACAAGACTGTCTTATACACACAGAAGATTACAAAACCTGTTATGGCATCAAAGCAAATGAAGATGTCTTGGGAGAAGGCAGCCTCTGTTGTACACGCAACTGTCTCACTCATGGTTTCCCAAACTGGGGGGGTGCCCCCCCCGGGGGTGTGTGAAGAAATTCCGGGGGGGGTGGTGAGGCAACCCAGCTCCCCACATCCATCCCCCCACCCCAAGAAAGATCCGGCCTTTGCTTCCATCTCTCAGCCCCTGCCATTTTACGGGGTTGACAGAGCGCAGCTCCTATATAAAGCAGGCAGTTGAAGACCCACGTGGAGCTCGCTGTCTTCTGCAAAGGTGAGTGAGTGTGGGTTGGGCGGGAGGAGGAGGAGGAAGATGGGGTTAGATGTGGGCCTGGGAGTGCCTGGCTCAGGTGAGGGGGTAAGAGCGAGGGGGCTGGAGATACCTGGCTTTGCGGGAGGGGAGGGAAGGGGCTCAAGTGGCCGGCTGGCTTGTGGGACTCGTGGGGCTTGGGTGGCTGGCCCCAGCATCAAAGGGCTCAGGTGGCTCGAGCTGGTGGCTGGCCCCCGCAGCATGGACCTCGGATGGCTCAGGCTGGTGGGCAGGCAGCTGGTCCCAGCAACGTGGGCCTCGGGCAGCTGGCCCCAGAAGCATGGGGCTTGGATGGCTAGGGATGGCAGGCAGGCGGCTGGCCCTGGCAGTGTGGGGCTTGGGCAGGCAGCTGATCCCAGAAGCACAGGTCAGGTGGGTGGCTGGCCCTGGCAGCTGGTGGGTGGGCGTGTGGCTGGCCCCAGAGGTGTGGGACGCGGGTGGGCGGCTCTGGCAGTGCAGGTCTCAGGGCAGGAAGGCAGCTGGCACAGACAGCTCTGGCAGCTGGTGTGGGGCTCAGGCAACTGGACAACTGGGGCTGCACCAGGCCCCTGCAAGGGGCCAAGAAAAACTATTTGTACTTATTTTAAATAATATTTTGCTATCATGCTTTTGTGTTTATTTTAAATTACGAATTGAATTTTTTGTTAAGGGGGGGATGGATGATGGTAAAGAGGAGGAGGGAGGGAGGGAGGGTTTCCCAAAAATCAAAAGGGGGGTGTGATGCTGAAAAGTTTGGGGACCACTGCTCTCACTAGCTATGGGTTTGTTCCACAAACACCAGAGACTTGTTGCTGTCTTTCAGATACCTTATATTTTGTCATTTCCGTCCTCTGTTAGCTTTCTAAATTACAAGTTAACAGAGGGCACAGAGCTGCTGCAGAGGTCACGTCAAATGCCTCCATCCTTAGCAAAGGCCACATCACCTTCATAAACCAAGGCAGTAGGAGCCCAGCCCCTGTGTACCACTCGATCTGTGGCTTCCAGATACAATTCCAAAAATGATGTTAATGATCTACAACGTGTCTGGAGCAGAGGCTACTCACCTCTGGTACCTCCTTGGCTTGTCGCAGTTGGACCAGCTTGACATGAGGAAAACTGCCTGAGGCAGCCTCTGGACAAAAGTAGTAGTGGTGTGCCTTTCATATGGGCAGAGCTGTCCTTCTGATGTTTGGTGCCCTACCCAGCCCAAACACCAGCACAACTGCATCCTTTGCATGGGGGCTGGGGGGGGGGGGGGGGGCTATGGCAGTAGGAATTGGGGAGGGAGGTTGGCGGGGAGTGGACAGTGCCCATTGGAGCTGCAGCCCAGAAGTCAGAGGAGGCAGAGAAAAGGGTAGAGGGGCCAGGGGCTACCTGGGCCAGCACACGCCTGATGTCCAAAACTTAGGGATGGCCTCTGCAGTTGCCTATGCCTAGGGAAGACCCTGGACAGACGATATTGTTTATAGCTGAGAAGAGTCACCCAGGTGCTACACTGGCGGGAGCAATACAGGGGTCTCTGCTCCTCACTTTGGGGTGTGATTGGGAATTCCCAAGCTCCTTAGGACTCCTCCCTCAACCACTTGGGGTGCATGGAGTAAGTTAAGAGCTTCCTGGCCCAACTCCCGTCTCTCTTCATGACGTGCTGAGGCCCTGGACCCAGCGGCCTCCCCTGCTCCACATGGAGGACAGTCCCCCAGGGACACTTCAGTTTCTTGACAGCATCTTTCACTCAAGTCAGGTGCCTGGACTTCAAAGTCCGTTAGTTCCTCGTCCCCTTCCCCCGCATCTGCGCTGTCACTTGTGGTCAGTACCCCTTCCCCCTGCCCTTCCCACTGCAACCCCTCATCAGCTCAGCCCCACTTCTCCACTGCCTCTCTCGATTTTCTCTTTCCCATCTCTCTCTCTTCCCTCACTCACTCACCTTTTCTTTCAACAATCCTTTCCCCTCCTCCTCAGGTCAAGCCTGAGCACCTGGTGCCCTGAATAACTTCCATCGACTGAAGTCTGTGTAACACAAAGGAAAAATACAAACACACACATGCAAATAGCCCGGCCTGCCCCCGTCAGTTTGCTCATATGTCGAATCCCTCTGCCCACCTCTTGTCTTTAAGAGCTGTAAGCTCTTGGGGACAAGGACTATCTCCGTGAATGTCTCAGGGGGTTAGCGTTAGTCTGTAGTTTCATTGCTCGAAGCTAGTCCTTGAATGTGTTCGTCCAGGGCCTAGATCAGCCCAGGGACCTTTGGGCACAGACTCTGATCCAACATCCTGGTTCTCCTCAAGGACAAAGAGGGGTTGTGAAAAGGAGCGGCACTGGTTGAGAATTACCAGAGCTAGTCCAAATGATGAGACAAACCCACCCATCCTCAGGTGAAGTTCTGAGCAAAGAAGCAACCACTACATTCCCCTCCACAGCTGGAGAGTCTGATCTGCCTCTCAACCCCCTTGCCGGAGAGCTGGTAGTCCTGGTCCCTGACCATAAAGATTTCAGTTGAAAGGGACTGAGCCTTAGATGCCTTTGCAAATGGCATCCTTACGTCCTGACACTGATTTCAGTTTTACTTTACATAACAAAACAAAACAAGGCAACAGAAATGTAGCACTTTACAGACTAACAAAATGATTTATTCGGTGATGAGCTTTCGTGGAACAGACCCACTTCTTCAGATCAATCTCATTTCCAATACAGACTGGCATTTATATGTACAGAGGACCAAAAAAAAAAAAAAACTGCAATAAAAACTGACAAATCAAATAGGACTGAAGGAGGGGGATAAGGGAAGGAGGGATGTTAAGTGTCCTGCCTGAGATAATTATGAGCATCAAAGGAAGGGAAGCAGTCCTTATAATGTGTGAGGTTACTGGTGTCTCTGTTCATACCACGTGTTCATGTGTCAAATTTGACTATGAATTCCAATTCACAGCTTCCTCGATGTGATCTGTTTTTAAATCCTCCATGCCCTAGGACAGAGTACAGACTAACACGGCTACCCCTCTGTTACTATTTTACATACCAAAGCAATGTTCCACGTGGACAAGTTAAGCCCACTCCCTTCCCTCCCCTCTCCTCCCCAGTTATTGTCAGCAGTATGTGGTTCGGAGCTTGCATTGTTTTGCTTTTGCTCCTCTGCATGGCTGGAAAGGGGGATATCAAGGGCAGAGGGGTAACGCTTAATCAGAAACCAAAGGGAACAGCTCTGCAAAGACTCTGGGACATTAATCCAAATGCTAATTACAGGCAGATTGCTTGAAATCACACACCAGGTCTGCCTACATGCTGCAGTTTGATTCACTGGCCTAGCACACCTAATAACCTTTGACTGGATCACCATAACACTACGTGGACTTAATGTGGATTAAGGATTCTGTCACACCAGCTCAGGAACAGGTGGAAACAGGAGTGACATGTTAGTACTGCAAAATTCCTTCTGGTTTCCTAGGGAGTAATGCAGCTCCTATGGACTCCAAGAAGCCTGGGATCTTACCTGGGAACATGGGAAATGAGCAAACCTCCAAAACCCATGGCACTTGTTAACACCTTAGAACCCCAGAAGATAGGAGACTGCTGGCTAGTCTCTCCTGAGGTAGGGCAAACTCATGGTCTGCTGAAAGGGCTTATCATCTGTGTTGTCAGCAAGGCAGGCAGAGAGCTTCTGGGTAGACCTCCCTGGTAGGCTTTCGACAGCTCAGCTGAGACCATTCCGCCTCCAAGAGAAAACGCCCCTGCGTCAACGAGCAACGTTCAGATTTGTTTTCTTGGTGAATGAAATCACCTCAGACTGACAAATCCATGCATCCTGCCTCCTGTTAACCCACTAAAATAGAAAAGCAGTCCTGTAGCACTTTAAAGACTACTCATATAATTTATTAGGTGATGAGCTTTGGTGGGACAGACCCACGGCCTCAGATCTGGAAAATCCTGATCGGAAGCAGTAGGTCTGCCCCATGAAAGCTCATCACCTAATAAACTATACTGGTTAGTCTCCGAAGTGCTACAGGACTGATTTTTTGTTTTGTGATGGCTGCCTCTCAAGACTATACACTGAAATAGGAGAGGGAAGAGCAAGGGCTTCAGTGAATTCAAAACTAGAGCTCTGAAGCAAAATGGATGTTGTACTAACCCAGGCTTGTAACAGAGATGTACCTCCAAACATTCTCTAGATGTACCACACGGGAGCCTGGAAGTCACTGGTGAGAACCTGCAACTAATCCAATACAATACTTCACCCTCTTTAAAAGGAAAATTTAGTACTTCCGTTCCTCTTATTTTGAAAAGGGATAATTGTTTCAAGGTTAAAGATTGGAGAAATGCCTAAATTCAACGCAACCAAGGAGTGTTTCAAGCTGGGGTACCGACTTCAGAAAGACCAACCTTCTTTTTCATATACTGGTGTTAACAATTATTCCGTTCAGCAACCACATCAGTGCAATATATGGTCTACAATAAATGGGATAGGGGAGACAAGTTATTCCTAAGCCTAAACGGTGTTACCCATATGTACATTCTCTGCTCACTTACACATGCACACAAATTGCTTAGATCCTTTTTCTTTTCATGCACATGGCTATTTACTGGTGAGGTTTTTCTGGCTGCCCACATATGCAACTGAACATTAACAGGAAGAATATCTATTCTATAAACCTCCTTCTCCCAATCAATAGCTGTGTCTAAATCCTGCTAACATGAAAGATGTGTACAATCTTGAAAGGGAGAATGGTCTCTTAAATGACTGTTTATCTTTACACACAAAGAATCAGTTTGTTTTTAACAACTGCTCTCAGATGCTCCCTGCACGGGGGCCTATTTTTATAATGGCAAGATTGTAACACTTACTACGATCATCTCTTGTCTGTTGCTGCAATTATTCGGGAAAATTTAATACAGGTAGAAGATGCATCAACACCTCTTCAGCTACAAATCAGAGACCAGAAGCTTTCCCAGACTGCCTTGCTAATACAGCATAGCCAGCTAGGGCTGCATCTATGCTAGGGTTCTTCCATCACAGTTTTCCTATTATGGGTAATGCTCCCAGAGGCACTGACGAAAACAAAGTTAAATTGGAGTGGGGGGAGCACTTTGCAACCTCTGGGTCCTTAAGCCATGTTATAAGGACTATTTAAATGGTTTTGTCCCTGTTGTAAACACAGGGACTTAAGCATATTGCCTATGGGTTGAGTTCTTGAGCCTTCAGCAATACTTTCAGGCAGCCAAAAGTACAACATGCTGATAGTCAAAGTGTCAGGAGTTCTTGTCAAGTGCGTTCTAAAAATAATGGAAAGCTTTCGATTCTTGCTTTAACCATTCCAGTCCGTGTCCAAACAGAGAAGAGATCAACTCTGTACCTTTTGTCTGTCCCCAAAAGTAGCTTTGTTACCAAAAACAGTGAGTGAATGTTATCTAGCGCTTGACAGCTAAAAAGCAGAACTCTCTAGAAAAAGAATGACTTGCTCTGCTGAAAATATTCACACCCTGCAGTCTTATTCACAACCCTATAGCAGACTTTTTGCTAGAAATACAGACACCACCAGAAGTTAAAGATCTCTGCAATAGGCAAGAACTACACACAATGTATATATCCAGGCAGCTTTTAGCCCACTTTCACTGCTCGCACTCCCCCACAACAAAGGAGCTTGGAGTCACTTCTGAGTCTCAAGCCAGCAATCAATGTGATATAAGACAACAAAACGCAGCTTTTGGCTTAACTCAACAGCTCTTTATGGTTTAAATCTGTCCAACCCATGAGCAACAAATATAAGAATTCCTTTTGTAGCGGTATTTTAGTTGATATTTGTGATTACATTAGACAGATAACGTATCGGCTGATACAATAAATTCTTTCATATCTGACAGCCCCGGGACCAGGAGGCTGCCAGATAGTCAAATATTCTGCATAATAGAGCGGTATACCTAGCAATGCATAACACTAAAGAAAAACAAGGTTAGAGATTAAGAAACAAACAAAAATGTATGCAGAATACTTGATTCACCAATAACAGTAGTGTCATACACTTTAAACTTACACTGTATTGCTGTATTTATTTGTATTTACTTTCACCGTACTCTACTTATGGAAAATGCAGCCACAATTTACATATGGTTAAAAGTTCCAGATAATGGAATGCTGGTTAAGACAGAGTTTACTGTATTAATTGCAGTAAGTCCTGGCTACCTCAAGATCCAAGTATGGGGTTATTTTTTTAACCAGAAGACAATGACTACAAACTACTCCTACAATTAATCTATGCCTGATTTGCCAGATCCAGAAGACATCTTGTGCAGTGTCATCACGGACAAATAACTTGCACTTCTGTGGAGCATCTACCTTAGGAGGTTCTGCAAGTGCTTCATAAACATTCATGAATTAATTCTACCCCAAGACAGAGGTAGATATTATCCTCCCTTCACAGATAAGGGAAACCGAGGCTCAGTTAAGTGATCTGGTCCTAGGCCATAGCAGGGAAAACAACTCCAGTGTCTCAACTCGCAACCTTATGCTTAGGACAGTGATACCTCCATCCAAACCAAGAAGGAACCTAACCTGACCGACATTGTAAGAAACAGCAATGAGATCAGACCTAGTCCTACACAAACCATACAGCCTACTTGGAATGGTTTTCTATTTGTAGAAAATGAAGTTCCTACTGGTCTGTACAATGACGGCCTGCCCACCTGTCGCCCCTGAAGGGGAGCATTCACCACAAAATCTACTTTAGCAACATTAAGAGTTAAACAGAACTCCAGGAAATATCCCATCTCTGTCTTTCCCCTCCTAGTGCGCACATCACTTTAAAATTGTCCAGATTTCTTTCAGCTGCTCTGTTTGCTGAGCCTGAGGAAGATCTGTTTCACTGCTGCTGCTGCTTTTTCTACAAAGGAAGGGATTACTCATTTCGTTGGAATAGATTCAGATCCTTCGCCGTTTCCATGTGTCCGAGTTAGATTTGCGATCGTGAAGAAGACATGCAAATGATCAGAACGGTTCCAAATAGAAAAGTCAAAACCATCTCTTCCCGTGGCGTCTGGGAGAACATGATTAATGACAACTTCCTCCGCTAGGAAGGCTCTTGCAATCTTTTGGCCTGAACAGCCAGCAGACTTTACACATCAGCTTCCTAGTATCAAATGGAAGAGGTGGGTTTTAGACTACATTGTTATTCTTCTAAAGACTTTGCACAATAAATAGCCAGATTTTTCTATATTCATTTTATTACGTGTTAAAACACTGATGAAGCAAAAATAAGTGGCGTGAGACAGACTACACAGAGAGGATCAAACTTTTCCTTCCCTACAAAGATGGGGCGGGGGCCAGAACCATCTGAATAAAGACTGTAGTAATGGCCCTCAGCCACTATGAGTCGAGTCTGGAACTGGTGCAACTGGATATAAATTCAGTTGTTTCATTGGAACGGCATCCACTCGCCACGGCACACTACTATGCAATTTGGGCCTCAGTCTTACACTGAGTTGCAGGGGCAGAGTCCTGAATGAATGTGGAGTCTGGTGACTTCAGCTGGGCTCTGGGCATGTGCAAGGTCCCACCCTCATGAATAAGATCAGGGACCCCAAAAGTTGCTGGTCCTTAATCATCCTTCTAGTGGGGGTGGGGGGGGCAGGGGGTGAGGGGCTAGCACTGAAATGCCAGCGTACCCAGGGATTCACAAGCAACGTGTATAAAAGTTCCAAGGCCAAATGAAATCCTGAATGTTTAGCAGAGAAAGAAATGGCGCTTCCGTGTGATGTTAGTACAGGAATTGCCTAAGCAACAATAAGTCCCAGGCACAAGCAGCAAGTTTTAGGAGAGTGATATGGTCATTGTCCTGTGCACATCTGGCCTTCTCATCCCTCCGACAGCAGATGTACAGACTTAAATCTGCCTCCCAATGCAAGAAGGATTTGTGTGTATTCCTGGCTGGGAAGCAACAAGGCCACTTCTGTTCCTATGTCAGGGCGATTCCTCTGCACTTGAAAAGCTCCCTTCAGCTGCTCTTTATTAAACAGGAAGAAATACAAACTGTTCCTCCTATGAATAGATTTCTCTTCAGAGCTACCCTCAAAAGGAAGTCAAAAAGCTCTGGCTTGCAGAAGGATCACAATGAAGGCACATGGATACTCTTTGCTCAACACATGCACTTCATGGGTCTGATCCAAAGTCTATTGAACACAGGGGAAACGCTCCCTGAACACCATCAACGGGCTTTGAATCGGGCCATGCAAAAGAATATTAAATTCTCTAAGGATTTTATTTATTTACTGGAGTGTTACTTTGAAGCAGTGCCAGAAATAACACCTTCAACTCCTCTTCATTGTTCTTGATACAGGTCCATTTGAGTGCACCATATCAGGTTCAGAAGTCATGGCCCCAAACCTCATTTGTGAAGAAGTCGTAGGGTTTTGTAACTACTTCTTGCTGGCAGCAGCTCTAAAAGATGCAGCACTAATGGGTTCCTTTTCTTTCTCTACTGGTATGGTGTGTGCTGTGTTTAAGTCTACCAGCCCAGGGGTGGGAGGGGATAGCTCAGTAGTTTGAGCCTTGGCTTGCTAAACCCAGGGCTATGAGCTCAATCCTTGAGGAGGCCATTTAGGGGTCTGGGGCAAATAGACTTGAAAAAAAAAAAAAAAAAGATCTATAAGTGATGAGGTTTGGTCCTGTTAAGAGGGCATGGGACTGAACTTGCTGACCTTCTGAGGTCCCTTCCAGCTCTGAGAGATGCGTATCTCCCTAAGATGAAGGCCACAGTGTCAGGAATACTCTTTTTCAGTCTTGGTTTTTGTGGCATTTGGGATCTCAGATTAAACATGGACTCTGGGCATGCTCAAAACAATTTCTCCACCCCAAAACAGTACAATACTGGGATCCAATGTCATCTCTGGGCAAGCCCTCCCATGGGAAAAGACAATTTCTTCTGCAGAATGAGGGAATTACTCTGATTACACCATTTAAAAAATAGATGAAAAATTTATTTCTGATATGACAATGTCAAATTAACTAGAGGGGATGACAGGCCAAGTTCAAAAAGATTCAGGTTTCTATAAAGGCAAGATCAAATGGTTATGATTTTCCAGTACTTTCATCTAAGAAAATGCAACCATTGTAAAATAGAAAATGTTTAGGAATTAATATGATCCATCTCACATTTTAAAGTTTAGAAGAGAGATAGGAGGGTAGAGATGCAGCCTCCAGTTAACCTACTTTGTTGGGAAGAATTTTAGAATTCAATTTGATCTTCCTCTAATTGAGTAAAAAGTGTTTTCTTGTTCACACCTTTAACATTTTCATTAAGGCTATAACAGAAAACACAGGCAATTATTCCATTGTCCCCTTAATAGTTTTAGTACAACTCAATCAACTACCTACTTTACTCTTTCATGGTAAAAGTAACTTAAAGCTGTAAAGGAAATGCAAACTCAGGGATTTAAATTGTTGAGAGAAGATAAAACCAAAACACTGATGCTGCCAAAAAAACGAGACAATGACAGGGAGTAGTAGGTTGAAAGCAGGAGTTACTGTCTGATTTCATCCCACTAATCAGTGTTTCTTAATTATGAGTACAAAGCTGCTGGAAGTGAAGAAGACTGAGCGGGGACAGAGTTTCCCCCATATTCTGGCTTTCTAATAATTTGATCATTCTTTTCACCCATGGAAGGATGGCTTGCAGATTGGAAACTCTTCCTAACAGCTGCCTCATGAGTCATGATTTGACTAATTTTAGAACGTATCCTCTCTGGGGCAAAGTCTGGGTCATCCGTTGCACTTGAACTCCCATGTCCGTCTGTAACCCTCTGCTGCCTCTTACTTTACACTTAGATCAGAAGCTCTGAGGCAGGGAACGTCTTGTTCTGTATTCGTACAGCACCCACCACAAAGGAGAGGGGTGGTCCTGGTCCGGGGATAAGGCTCTAGGTAGGGACTACCATGATGTAAATACCTTAAGAAGAGCAACCGAAAACAAGTGGGCTTGTGTACTGGATTTTTTTTTTGGCTTCTTTACGCTGTATAAACGCAAAGGGGTTCTGCTAAGCGGTTTTTTCCCTGATTGTTTTTTGCCATAAGAAACTTGTATGCAACAGATGATGGCAGGACTAGTGGGATGAGAGACTCAGGAGGAAGTTGGACCAATGGAGAGGGACAAGAGGTTTTGTCATGCAGCTAAAAATTCTGTCAATAGTTAATTAATAATTGAAATAATGGAGGCTTGCTAAAGAGTCATCAATTCCCATCCCTCAGTTGAGGTTAGAGCTTAAAATATTCATACAACAGCTGAGACATAGGTCTACCTACCACTAACCCTGGGCACTAACTCAGCTTTGAGCCCAACCTTCATTCCCATCCATATACAAATCAGTCTGCCTTGAGTCAGCAAGCGCTCCGGAGCCAGGTCCTATGGCCCTGCCAGGGGAGGGGTCAAACCCGGGTCCACTGACCTTTGGGCCTGACATTTTGCAGTGTGGACTTACGTCCAGCTGCCCAACTCAGTCAGAAGGTCTGTGCAGTGTGGCCCGGATGCAATAATGCAGCTGTGAGGCCTGGGGGTCTGGCAGCCTGGGTTTACCAAGCAGCATGGGTTTGAGAACACTAAAGTCCACAAGCCCAGGTCCAATGGACACAAGTGTACAATGAGGTGTGGACACACCTCAGAGGTATGTAGTGAAAAAAGGAAGACCAGACTTTCATTTTCCCAGGCACTTACATAGCTCCATGGTGTCTCAAACGTTAACCAGTTTATCTCCACAGAGCCCCAGAAAGTAGGGAAACGGTGTTATCCCTAGTCACAGATGGGGAAACCGAAGCATGCATTCAAGTACTTGCCTTATTGCAGGGAGTGTGTGACAGAGCCAGAAACTGGAACCCAAGGTTTTTAATACCCACGCCAGTGCCCTACTCACAAGGCCATCCTTCCTCAGCTTAACTAGCACTGCTAAGCATTATCAAAATCATTTGCCTTAATTGTTGTTAAATCTTTGTATCACCACACCACCGAGAAGGGCTAGTTATAAACCAGGAGCTCATTGCATTCGATGCTCAGCGGCATCTACGACTCGCAACAGCCAAATAAAATGAAAGAATTTTGGAAATTTATTATTAAGTGCTTATATTTGGCTCTAGCAAACAGGGCAGCACAGTGCCCGCTGTCAACATTTCTGCTAAAGCAGCAGCGCCTGTTTGCCCCTTATGGATGAAGGCCAAATAAAGTTCAGGTGACACTCAAAACAAATATTGGACTTCACAAATTGCATGACGAGAGCAGAGAAGCAGGCAGTAAAAATGGCATTAATAAGCCCTTTGCCACTTTCATAGGTACTTGGATAAGACAGACAAAGAACAGAAGGGGAAGAAATAAAACTTCAACATCCTTTCAATTAATCCACGATAGAGATTTCTGATAGCAGAGGGAATTTTAATCCAGCAGATAAAACCTTAATAAGACGCAAAGGCTGAAGCTGAAGCCAGACAAATTCAGATCGGAAATACTGGCACAATTTTATAGCAGTAAAAGGTAATTAACCAGTAGAACAACTTAACTACAGCTGTAGTGGATTCTCCATCACTCAGGGTCCTTAAATCAAGGCAGGACTTCTTTTCAAAAAAAGATATGTGCTGGCTCAAACAGAAGTTATGGCTTGATGCAGAAATTATTCAGTTCCATGGCCTGTGTTATGCAGAAGGTCAGAACAAATTGTCTTCATGGTCCCCTCTGACCTTCCAGATCTATGAATCTTTACACTAGGAACCTAAGGCCAGGTCTACACTAGGAGGTAAAAAAATTGATTTTAGATACACAAATTGAGCTGGAGCTGACTTATCTAAAATTGATTTTGGCCACCGTCCAGACAGTAAGAGGTTGATGTGAGAGACTCTCATCAACTTCCCTTACTCCTCATGACTGCCAGGAGTTCTGCCAGCATGTCAATGTTCCATTAAGAGAAGTTACTCACCGTAGTAACGATGGTTCTTCGAGATGTGTCCCCGTGGGTGCTCCACGATAGGTGTCGGGCTCACCCCGGCGCCACAGATCAGATCTTTCCAGCAGTTTCTGCCGGACCGCGCATGCGCCGGCGCGCACCGCTCCCTTGCATGCTCCCGGCCACGTGCACGATCCGGTCCCCGCCAGTTCCTTGACCAACCTCCTCGGATGCTCCTGAAAAACACTAAACAGAGATCCGAAACGGGGAGGATGGGCGGGTGGTGGAGCACCCACGGGGACACATCTCGAAGAACCATCGTTACTACGGTGAGTAACTTCTCTTTCTTCCTCGAGTGTCCCCGTGGGTGCTCCACGATAGGTGATTACCCAGCAGTAACCCAAGAAAGGAGGTGGGTAATCGGGTTATGTGCAGCTTGCCCCTGAAAGGACCGCTGTCGAGAGACGGGTATCCTCTTGGAATACCCTGTGTAGGGCATAATGCTTGGCGAAGGTGTCATAGGATGACCATGTCGCCGCTCTGCAGATGTCTTTTAGCGCAATGCCCTTGAAAAAGGCTGTTGATGCCGCCACCGCCCTGGTGGAGTGAGCCCTAGGCGGGGCCAGTAAAGGAGTCTAAGTTCGTAGCACATTTTTATACAGGATACGATGTGCTTCGAGATTCTCTGCGAAGAGAGACCTTCTCCTTTTGATCTGGGAGAGAGAGAGACTAGGAGTCTATCCGTTTTTCGGAAGGACTAAGTCCTGTCTATATAAAAAGCCAGCGCCCTCCTCATGTCCAGGAGGTGTAGGAGTGCCTCTTTGTTGGAGTTATGAGGCTTTGGATAAAACGAGGGTAAGACTATAGGTTCATTAATATGAAACTCGGAAGAAACTTTCGGAACAAAGGCTGGATGAAGCCGTAAGGTTACCACCTCCTTCGAAAATACTGTGCAGGGTGGCGTTGCCATAACTACCGCAAGCTCGTTCACCCTGCGAGCTGACGCGATTGCAAGAAGGAAGGTCGTCTTTATCGTAAGGAGACGGAGGGAAACTGTGGCAAAGGTTTCAAACGGTGGTCCCGTGAGCGCGTTAAGCACCAGGTCCAAGCTCCACGAAGGTGGAAGCAGTTTCTGAGGCGGGTACAGGTTTACCAGCCCCTTCAGGAACCTGGTAACCATGGGATGGGTGAACACCGTGGGCCCTTCCTCTTCGTGTCGGAAAGCCGATATAGCGGCAAGGTGGACCTTCAACGAGGATAGGGAGAGTCCGCCTCACTTGAGGTCCAGTAAGTATTCTAATATTACAGGTATAGGCACAGCAAGGGGAGCTAATTGCTTGGTAGAACACCATGCAGTGAATCGAGTCCATTTCTGCTTGTAGGTCTTCCTGGTGGAAGTCCTTCTGCTACTTTCTAGGACTTGTTGCACTCCCTCCATACATGTGCTCTCTAGTGAGCTGAGCCATGGATTAACCATGCTT
Source organism: Carettochelys insculpta (assembly GCF_033958435.1). Classification (NCBI taxonomy): domain Eukaryota; kingdom Metazoa; phylum Chordata; order Testudines; family Carettochelyidae; genus Carettochelys; species Carettochelys insculpta. Next base: position 43,150,721 of record NC_134147.1, on the reverse strand, counting down.
GCAGTCGCAGGCCTCGGGGGTGTGGGTGCACTATAGACCCCTGGGCTTGCGTGAGCAGGTCCGGCGCCACCGGAAGGGGCATCGGTGGGCGGTCGGACATGTGCAGGAGTAAGGGGAACCATTGCTGTCGATCCCAAGTTGGGACTACTAGGATCATGCGGGCTCTCTCTCTCCTGGCTTTCTGAAAGACCTTGTGGATGAGCACTGTGGGAGGAAATGCGTACAGCAGGGGGCCCTTCCACGAGATCGCGAATGCGTCCCCCAGGGACTCCCGTCCCAGTCCTGCCCTGGAGCAGTATTGTGGGCACTTCTTGTTGCGATGAGTGGCAAAACAGGTCTATCTGGGGAAACCCCCATGCATGAAAAATCGGTTGTAGCAGATCGGAACGGATCTGCCACTCGTGTGTGAGTGCGAAGTGCCTGCTCAACTGGTCTGCCTGCACGTTGTGAGTGCCTGGTAAATATGAGGCTTTCAAAGTTATATTGTTGGCGATGCACCAGTTCCACAGGCGGACTGCTTCCGCACATAAGGCACGGGACCGAGCTCCTCCTTGTCGATTTATATAAAACATGGTGGAGGTATTGTCTGTATTTATCCCGACTACTTTGCCTTGTATATGGTCTCGAAAGTGTTTGCAGGCGTTGAACACCGCTCTGAGCTCCAGTATATTTATGTGCAGCGGCTGTTCCGTAGGGGACCACAGTCCCTGCGTCACCTTTTCGCCCATGTGTGCTCCCCACCCTACGTGGGAGGCGTCGGTGGTGAGAAAGATAGATATTTGTGGTTGATGAAAGGGTACCCCTGTTAGCATGTTCTTGGGGTTCACCCACCATTGCAGGGATCTGCGCACCTCTGTCGTGGGCAACACCACCCTGCGGACGGTGTGTGCTGCCGGTTTGTAGACGCTCGCCAGCCAGTGCTGCACGCTGCGCATATGCAATCTGGCGTTCTGTACTACGAACGTTGCTGCTGCCATATGGCCTAGCAGCTGTAAGCATGTTAGAACTGGCACTGTGGGGCCCAAGGTGATGACTTGTACGAGGGAACCAAGGGCACGAAAGCGGGCATCTGGTAGATAAACCTTTGCTGTGATGGAGTTTATGCGTGCCCCTATGAACTCTATGTCCTGTGTGGGGTCGATCTTTGACTTCGCCAGGTTGATGACCAGGCCCAGCGATGAGAACGTGCCGGCTGTAACGCGTATCATGCGTAGTACCTCTTCCTTCGAGGCCCCTTTCAATAGGCAGTCGTCCAGATATGGGAATATAAACACCCCCTGTCTGTGCAGGTAGGCTGACACCACTGCCAGGGTCTTGGTAAATACTCTGGGGGCCGAATGGCAGAACCTTGTATTGGAAACGTCCTTTGCCGACCATAAACCGGAGAAAACGTCTGTGAACCGGGTGGATTGTTATATGGAAATACGCGTCTTGTAAGTCGAGGGCTGCGAACCAATCTCCATCGTCCAGTGCCGTAAGTATAGAGGCGACTGTGATCATCCGAAAGCGTTGTTTGCGCAAGTACCGATTGAGGCCTCGAAGATCTAGGATGGGCCTCCAGCCTCCTGTTTTTTTTCTCTGTAAGGAAGTATTTTGAATAGAACCCTTTCCCTTGGAGTTGCTCTGGCACTCTTTCCATTGCCCCTATAAGCATAAGATGGTCCACCTCCTGCTTGAGTCTTGCTTCGTGGGAGGCGTCCTTTAGATGGGGCCTGGGTGGAGGTCGTGGCGGTGGGAGCGACTGGAAGGGGATCGCGTAACCGTGGCTATGATCTCCAGTACCCATTTGTCTGTGGTGATCTTTTGCCACTGGGCGTAGAATGGTCGGATGTGATGATGGAACATTAGCTTTGGATGACATTGCGCGATGGTAGTGATAGTGCAACCCTCGATCTGTCCGTCAAACTTGTTGCCTCTGGCCCTGCCCCGAGGAGGCACGGCTCCGTTGGGAACGTCGCCTGGGAGTTCTGTACTGTTGGTGCTGTTGATGCCGCCCTTGCTCGTAGTCTCTTTGGTAGTGAGCACGCTGGGGTTGATACGGGTATCGTCTTTGCTGAGGGTAATACTTTTTCTTCCTGTATGGAGGGGTATAAATCCCCAAGGTTCTGAGAGTAGCCCTTGAGTCCTTACTGGAATGAAGGACCGAATCAGTTGATTCAGCAAACAACTTCTGTGTGTCAAAGGGGAGATCAACAATCTTCGCCTGCAGATCCCTCGGGATACCCGATGTCTGAAGCCAGGATTCCCTGCGCATGACCACTGCTGTAGCCGTTGAGCATGCCACCGTATCTGCTACGTCCAGGGCGATCTGAACTCCTGTCCTCGAGGCTGCGTAGCCTTCCTGCATCATGGCCTTCAGCACCGGCTTCTTATCCTCTGGAAGCGAGTCCATGAGGGAAGTCAGCCTGGAGTAATTGTCAAAGTTATGGTTCGCTAGATGTGCTGCATAATTTGCCATTCTCAACAGTAGGGTAGAGGAGGAGTAGACCTTTCTGCCTAATAACTCTAGCTTCTTGGCATCTTCGTCCATTCCCCCTGTCTTGTACTGAGAAGTTTTTGACCTCTGTTGAGACAATTCCACCACCAGAGAATTTGGTTGTGGGTGACCTGAACAGGAACTCCATGCCCTTCGCCGGGACGAAGTATTTCTTATCCGCTCTCTTATTTATAGGTGGAGCGGACGCAGGGGTCTGCCATATCGTGGTAGCGGACTCCATAATTGCTTCATTGAGCGGAATAGCTATTTTGGAAGAGGCCGGAGGTCTCAGGTTTTTGAGGAGCTTATGGTGCTTCTCCTGCACCTCTGCTGTTTGGATACCTTGCGTAAAGGCCACCCTTTTAAACAGCTCTTGGAACTGTTTGAGATCGTCTGGGGGGTGGATGTCCCCTGGGGCCGTAGCCTCGTCGGGGGAGGATAGAGAGGAACCACTAGGGTAAGCCTCTCTGGATCCCTCTGGGTCCTGTTGACAGTGATACACCTTCTCGCTGGAGGCTTGCGAGGGGAAATCTCAGGGTTCCAGAATCAACTCCCCCTGAGATATTTGCGTTTCCGTCCCCGTCCGCGATTGCCCTCGGGGATAGTGAACCGTCTGAGGGGACCTGTCCCTGGGGGTATGCCTTTGGTGTCTATGCCCCGCATGATAGGGGCGACCATGGCAACACAGGCATGGTTCCTGGGATGGAGACCTGGACCACTCTCGAGGCACATACCCCCGGCGTCTGGGGGAGTGAGATCGCCTGGGTGATTGAGACAATGGTGAGACTGATTTGTGATAGTACTTCAGGGGGTCAAATCCCAGAAAAGGCGAGGGTGGCCCAAGCCATGGTGATGCTGGCTGGAGGAACGGAGAAGGAGGCTCAGGGTAGACTGGGGGAGACCCCTGCCTCCTTGTTGGAGTTCGCAGCATAAGGGGAGGGCTTAGAGAGAGCAGCCCTGCAGCCCTGTCTGGAGAAGGGCTGCGGTGCCGGGTTTTCTCTGCTGCCTTTCCCCTCCCCTGTGGGGCTGACTCCACCCCTTTCCGTGCCGGGGATCTCGGCCCCACTGTCGGCGCCGCGCTCGGCACGCTTTGCTGCGGTGCTGCGCGGGTGGTCTCGCCCGGCGCCTGCAGGCCGCGTGCCTGTGAGCTCTGCACTGTTGGCGCCCCGGGGGTCTGTGCCGCTAGCTGCGGTGCCGCCGGTTCCGGCGCTTGCCTGGCCACCGCTCTGCCCGCGGTGCGGGCCGGCTGTTTGATTATCGGAGGCTCAGCCTCTGCCACGTGCGCTTCCGTGCCGCCGCCACTCGTCTGTGATTGCGGCTGGGGGCTATGTGCTGCACCCGTCCCGCTCGCTGTGGCTGCCGGCAGGGATCGGGTTGGCGAGAGCTTCCTCTGTTTTTGCACTGATGGGGTGAGGGAAGCCGCCTTCCTTTTATGGGCCCCTGCGGGTCCCTCTTGTTGGGGCCGCTCCGGCATGTCTGGCTGGAGGGCCTTGTCAAAGAGCAGCATTTTTAGCCGCATTTCTCTGTCCTTCCTTGCTCTCGCCATGAGCTTTGCGCAGAAGGAGCATTTTTGGGTGACGTGAGATTCCCCCAGGCACCTAATACACTGACTGTGCCCATCGGAGGCCGGCATAGCTTCGCGGCATGACTCACACTTCTTGAATCCTGAAGAGGACATTGCGGTGAGTCTTTGAGTTGTTAATAGGGTACTTAGCACCTTCTCTGTGCTTGTTCCCCTCTCGGACCCAGCCTGCCGCGGCAGGTGGCCTAATGGCCTTACGTCCCCGGGCCTCCGCTGCTCCTCTTGTTACTAAGGCTTTTATACACTTTTTTTTTTTTTTTTTTTTTTTTTGCAATAAGAAAAATAACAAGCTAGCTTAAAGACTGAAAGACTGAAAAGAAACTCTAAAAACACTTAAAACATTAAATACGTTGACTCTGGCCACAGCCTGAGCGGATTCCGTCTGCAGCCGATGGCGGTTAAGAGGGAACTGGAGGGGACCGGATCATGCACGTGGCCGGGAGCGCGCAAGGGAGCAGCGCGCGCCGGTGCATGCGCGGTCTGGCAGAAACTGCTGGAAAGATCTGATCTGCGGCGCCGGGGCGAGCCCGACACCTATCACGGAGCTCCCACAGGGACACTCAAGGAAGAAGTGTAGGTTCACCCTGAATGACTGTCTCGATGCTCATCCTTTTGACCGAGCAAGGCATTTCGCAGGTCAAGTTCGTCCCCACCAATCCCAAATGCCAATTATTTGCTGTCCTTCATGCGCAGCTTTGTTTTACGGGCTGTATCTTGCCCATCGTACAGCAGAGAGTTTACCCGCCTCTATTAGGCCTCTCTGTTTAATTACAGTTTAAGATGAATTGATCTTTCCGTTAATGAGCCTGTAAAGCCAATTGATTTTCCGAGCAAGCTTTATGCTCAGTGTGGTAGCAGTGTGATGTCTCTTTCCTCGTCAATACAGCGTAGAGCACTGCTGTGTCCTTTATAAACCGGCTAATCCTATTTTCCACTTTTCTGCTTCGTCCCCCCCGCGCCCCTGAAAAAAATCCTTCCTTTGGTTTCCTTGCCCCCCATGCTGACTCTGAGTGAGCTCAAGGGGCCAGATTACCTCAAACAGCTTTATTCTGGTCAACCGACAGCTGAGTGGTCTGGGTCACGGTCCACTTCTCTTTCCAGACATCGTGGCTTTGAGAAGAGTTACCGTGGCAGAAAAGAAGGTTATTTTAATGTATTTAATCTGTGAGTCTCCTCAATTCTGGGCCAACCGAGGAGGAATATGACCGTCACAGGCGGTGCACCACAGGCGCACACGGCATTGAGCTTTAAGCCCTTGTTTTCAGGTCTCCTAATAGGACACCGCCAGTGACCACCATCCGGGAACACCTGTGGTACGGAGCAGGACATGGCTCTGCGCACAGCTACTCCCCTTCCCCTCCAGACGATGGGGAAAACGGCAGTGCAGCAACGGGCTCTGCTGAAGGCTTTTCCCTGCCACCCCCCTAGCCGCAGGCAGCAGTGCCCAGTAGAGTGAGGGGCACACACCCACATGTGCCCCCGAAGAGTGGAGTGCCAGGTAAGTGCCCTATGCCCACGCTTCCAGACCCAGCCGTGCTCTCCCTAGTCTGGCAAAATCTTCAGCCTGACACATCCTGTCTCCCAGAATGAGCCGGATTAAAGAGATTTAAGTGTACCCCAGGTTGAACCTCTCTAATCCAGAGCACTCTCTTGTCCAGCAAACTCTGTGATCCAGCATGATTTTGGTTAGCTGGATGACCATCTCTCCTGGGTGCGGCCAAGTTTCCCATGGTCCCTGAAAGTTTGTTTCCAGCCACCAGTCCCGGCTCTCAGTGTTTTGTGCCGTTATTTAGCTGTAATTTACCCCTCAATGTCTTTGAAGAGTCCCAGTAAGCAGTGGAAATGTTGGTAATGCTGCTAGACAGTACTGACCCCCCATTCTCCAGCAAATTCTCTCACCGGCCATCAGTCAGGTCCTGAGGGTGCTGGACAAGAGAGGTTCAACCTCTACGCAGTACAGAAGGGGGAACTGAAGCAGACAGAGACTAAAACGTCTGTGACTTGCCTGGGGTCAATGTTCCCCCTAATTTTTTCCATCCATGTGTGGAATAAACTTTGTAATGTGCATCGAGGCATGTGTGGCTGCGCACCACCTGTACAAACACATGCTGCCCACTGTTCTCAACAGCTGGGCAGCAACTGAACTTCTCCTGGGTGGCTCCGCTTACAGGCAAGACTAGCTAGGGTCATGTAAGAAGTCTGCGGCAGAGGAAGAAATTGATCTGGGGTCTCCCTCAGCCCAGATAAGCACTATAACAAAAGGACCATCCTTCCTGTTATCTAACCTGACCTTTCCAGAAAAATCATCGTCATCTCCGCTCCCACGCATGAGATATTTCAGCCTTGGCATGGGGTGGGCTTCCATTTGCTAACATTCTGTCACAGAACAGCAGCATTTTTCTGTATCAGCCATCAGTCCGTATCTTCACAAAACAAAGCAAGCAGCCCTGTTGCACCGTAAGGACTAACAATATTATTTATTAGGTGATGCGCTTTTGTGGGAAAGACCCACTTCTTCAGATCTGGAGAATAAGTGAGAGAAGAGGAAATGACAGAAAAAAGGAAGAGTGAAAAAAACCCAAAGAAAAAAGCCCAGTAAGTGAGCATTGTAACTTGGCAGGACACACTATTGACAACTTAATGGGCTGTGTTTTACAACAAAGAGATTTTAACACCAGATTCCAAAGGAAGAATCTGAATTGGAATTCATTTGCTGATCTGATATCTATCACTGTGGACTCAACAAAGTTCTCAATTATCTTACGCGTGACAAGGACAATTTCCCCAAATTTGATTGTCACAGTGATGGCAGACATCCCACTTAATAGACACTTGCAGAGGTTTCCCCCGCACCTTCCCCTCTATTTAGCTGATTTTCATTTTTTCCCTCGGGTTTTTTTTCCTCTCAGTTCTTCTCCAGATTTGAAGAAGTGGGCCTTTCCAATGATAGCTCACCGCCTAATAAATACTGTTAGTCTTCAAAGTGCTCCAGGACTGTTTGCTTTGTTTTATCATTGTCTGGCTGTTTGGAGTTTCTGCATACTCTTTTTCTGGACTTCAGTACCTTAAAAGTGGTTTTGTTCTAGATTGTCCATCTCAGCATACAGTGTATCTAGTCACCAGTGAGTTCTGTGTTTGCCAGCATTCTGCCCATCCTGCCATGACTTCAAAGCATCAGTCCAGATGCTAAAAACTAGCTGTCACACAGCCACGCACCCATCACCCCCACACAGTGAGCCAACGTGTAAAAAACCAGAGGCAAAAGCTGTTACTGGGGTGCAGAGAGTTAACACGCTTGATTACAGAAGAATGTTGCCAGGGCACACAGGTGAGAACAGTCTGCCCATATGCCTCCCACACCTCACAGCTAACAACCAGGGCAGAATGACAACTGCTACAGGAACCACGAGGCAGATTCTGATCTCCGTAACTCCAATGTCATTTCGGAACTAGTCCAGACACACAACAGACTCTGGCCCCAGAAGCTGAATTTTCTGGCTCCGGTGTTATAATACAACAGATGTTTGCACTTACTGTCTGGTGCTGTCTTTATTTGGTAACTCGTACACAGATGTAATTTCTTCCGCCCTATTCTATTAAAACCAAGTCCCATATGTTTGGTGTTGAAGATGAACTGCTTTGGCGACATATTCAAAGTGCCAGGCAAATGAATTGGCTCTTCTATGAATAATTAAAATCAAATTACAATTTTTCTTCACTGCCACGTATTATGGGGCATCACTAATTTGCTGTATGTGATTTATATGCACCACTGCTACCAGCTTGCAACACCTGGCAATTGAGCAACATAGCATTTGTTGATCACAGGTGCTTAACGCTGCCCCCCCATCCCTCAGAAGCTTTAACATAAGAACGACCATACTGGGTCAGACCAAAGGTCCATCTTGCCCAGTGTCCTGTCTTCTGAGAGTGGCCACTGCCAGGGGCTCCAGAGGGAATGAACACAACATGTAATCTCCAGGTGATCCACCCCCTGTTGGCCACTTCCAGCTGCTGACAAACACAGGGGAGAGACACCATTCCTACACGTCACGGCTAATAGCCATTGATGGCCCTATCCTCCATGTATTTATCAAATTATTTTTTGAACCCTTTCCAAATTCCAATCTTCACAACACCCTCTGGCAAGGAGTTCCACAGGCTGACCGGACGCTGTGTGAAGAAATACTTCCTTTTGCTGTTTTTCAACATGACACTAATTAACTGAATTAAATTTAGTTGTTATGGAAACAAGTAAATACAGTAACCACTTTCATGTCCTGCAGCCCCAGGATGGAGAGGTTGCTGGACAGTCACATATTCCAGTAACAGAGAGGCATACCCAGCAGTGCACAGCACTGAAGAAAAACCAAAATTAAAGATTAAAAAACAAAAATGTATGGACAGCATTTACAAACAACAGTAGTACTGTACACAAACTTCTACTGTATTCGCCTGTATTTACTTTCACTATATTGTACTTAGGGAAAATTTAGCTAAAATTTACTTATGGTTAAAATGCCAGTTACATCAGAGTTCTGGATGACAGAATGTTGGATATAAAACGGTTTACTGTAACTTTCCTTATTGACTTTCCAAACGCCAGTCACTATTCTATAGATTCCGTCATATGCCTCCCACTTCGTCTCCTACCTTCTAAACTGAAAAGTCCCAGTCTTTTTAATCTCTGCTTACGTGGCACCCATTCCAAACCCCTCTTCATTTTTGTTGCCAAGATATCTTTTTTCAGATGAGGCAACCACATCTGTGCACAGTATTCAGAGATGTGGGCATAACATGGAGATATTGAGAGGCAATAAGATTATCTCTGTCTTATTTTCTATCCCTTCTGAAATAATTCCTTATATTTCATTCCTTTTTGCCTGCTGCTGCACATTGACTGGATGATTTCAGAAAACTATCCACTGTGATGCCAAGATCTCTCTTGAGTGGCAATAGCTAATTTAGTCCCCTTCATTTTGCACATAAAATTCGAATTATTTTTTCCAATATATATTACCTTGCATTCATCAACATTAAATATCCATTTTTTTTTGCCCAGTCACCTAGTTTTGTGAGATCCTTTTGAAGCTCTTCACAGTCTGCTTTGGACTTAATCATCTTCAGCAGTTCTGTACCATCTACAAAATATTGCCACCTCACTGTTTACCCCCTTTCTCCAGATCGTTTATGACTATGTTAAATAGGACTGGTCCCTCTCCACCTATAATACACTCACAAAACCCTTCTCACTCTTCTGGTAGCTCGAAGTGACTGCAGATCCTTTTGAGTTTAAGTCCTCTACACATCCAGGACTGGTGGTAAGAGAAATGTGCTTTGCACCTTCACTGGTTGTGTACAAGGGCACTAAATCTGAGTATTAGATCTCAGACAAATTTAGACAGGGGAAGAGGCACAGCTTCACTCCTCAATCTGTTCCAAAGGGTTGTTAGAATGACAGTGCTGCTCTTACAATACATTCATGGGCTTCTGGAAAATACTTGGACTGATGCAGTGCTCAATTTACTTGAGAGGTTTGTGAACTAAACACCCTGCAAACGTTTATAAACTTTTGTAAAAAACAGGAACCTATTTCTTTTTCTTCAAAAGACAGCATAGGCAACCTAAGCGCAATCTGGTTTCTCTCTCACAGGAGAAGCCGACCTTTTAAAGCTGAGTTTGGCCTGTAAATTTCCCAATTAGAGTCACGGATTTTTTTAAGGTTTGAAAAGACCAATGTAGTTATCTAGTCTGACATCCTATATAGCACCGGCCAACAAATTCAACCTGCATGTAGGCCAATAACTTGCAGCTTCTCTTCCACTGAATGATTTCCAATGATGGAGGATTTCTTCCCTTAGAAACCTGTTTTAATGGTTAATCAATCTGTTAGTAGCATCAATTAATATGAGGCCATTATAAACATCATTTTAGATCATTTATTGCCTATGATAAACACTAAAATGAAATGCAATTGCCTGCAAGAGTCTCCTAAGTGGAGTAAACATTGAGACCCTTACTGCAGACAAGGCAGCGCGTCTCCAACACTCAGGAGTCATTTACATACAGCAGTTGAAGAAAGGTGGCAACTGCTATGCAAACTTTCAACCCACAACTGGTGACGTATAAACCAGACCCCTTCTCACAGTATATCTATGCTTAGGGGAAGGTCAATGTGCTGGTGATTGATCTTCCTGGGTTAGGTTTTACACACCTAGTAGGGACATGCTAAATCAGACTGTCAGGGCACCACCGTCAACTCCAATATGCCTGGCAGTTGCGAGCAGTAAGGGAAGTCGACGGGAGAGTTTCTGCCATCAATCTCCTGCTGCATGGACGGAAGCAAAAATCGATTTTAGATGAGTCAACTCTAGCTATGAAATTTTTCATAGCTGGATTTGTATATTTAAAATTGATTTTACCTCCTATTGTAAACCTGGCCTGACTCTTCTGGTAGCTAGGGGCTCGCACTGACCCATTTAGTTGAAGTTCTCCAGGATTGGTGGTAACAGAAGTGTGCTTTGCACCTTCACAGGATGTGCAAAAGGGCACTAAATCTGAACACTACATCTTCGCACTCCACTTCAAAGGAACCACATCTCAAATAAAATCTACACTCGCCTCCTGCCAAAGGAGAGAGATGCGGCTGCCAACTTTCACCTAAGTTCCTCAAACTGAACTGAGACCAGGAGGGAGTTCTTCTGCTTACATATTTTTACACAGCTTAATGGAAGGGTGGGAAGGGAGCCAACTTACTTCACTTTATTTTGCACTTGCTTTAAGTAATACAAATGTAATTTTCGTCAGCAGAGCAAGGTTTCTTACCAAAGTATTAACAGCTTCCTAGACCCTGGAGGGGAACACAGAAAAGTCAGCTAGTGGTACTGAGCAGCATCTAATGTGAAGTGAAACACATACATCTGTTTTTACAAATGGCTGGTAATCCAGTGGCTGTAGAATTCCGCAATCATCTGCAAGTCACTGTGAGCAGCTCAGTGAAAATATCTGTTCCTTGTGCATTGCAGGCAGAAAGAAGCCCAAATCTTAGGGTGTCTAAAGAACTCCTAGAAAAATAGATTCATAGATTCCAAGGCCAGAATTAACCACTACAGTCCAACAGACCTCCTGTATTACCCAGGCTACAGAACCTCCCTAGATTAATTCCTAGACCTGCACTTTTAGAAGGGACAGGAAATAACGTTGATAACATTATAATGCCCTTATAACAAGCTATGTCCCATCACCACCTGGAATCCTGTTCCATTCCAATAAATAGAAGAAATACACAGATGACTAGAGCCCTGCATGGACATGAAACTGGTATCTGCATCCACCGGTGCAGAAATGATCCGCCGATAGCCACATCTGCAGATATCTGCAAATCTGCAGGGTTCTAGATTTAAAATTTGTACCTGCCTCTGCAAAAATGTGTGGCAGACAGCTGCATCCACATCTGCAGGTACAGGCAGATATCCACTGATTTGCTGGGCTCTAGAAAAGACCCACAAAAAGGGTCAGAGGCCAGGAAAGACTTTAGCAAGAAGAGAGCTTAACCTACAAAGAGAGGAGCCAAAACAACACAGGAATAGAAAAAAGTAAACTGTATAGAGATGATAAAAATCAGGTGCTTGTATATACCCCCTCCTAATACAACTGCAAAGAACAGTCAGTGAAATTCATAGCAAGGTAACTGATGGAAAGAAAAGATTTTTATGCAACACATAGATCACCTGAGGAATTTATGCCCACAACATATCAGTAAAGTCAAAACCTTTCAGAGACTAAATAAACAGACATTTATATGGCTATCAAGGACTTCCACATTTTTGAAAAGGGATTTAAGTCATATTTATGGACACAAAGCAATCCACCAAATGATAGGGTTAGGAAAAATACTTATGCAATAGGTAGGCTTATTCCATAATTGTCCATTAGAGGGATTACTGGATCTTTTAGTGAAGCATCTTGTCATCGGGCAGAAGAGATGCATGCGGACAGGGGAGGATATCGAGGAAGAGGGAGCTGAGGTCACATCTTCTCTCCCCCACACCTTGCCTCCCTCCCGATTTATACCTTGGCTTGCTGACTCAGGCTTTCGGGGCTTGGGCTAAGGGGCTATTTATTGTTGTGTAGAGGAAGTGGTTCTGGAGCCTGAGTTTTGGGACTGTCCCCGCACCGCATTGCTTCTCCCCCCAAAGTCGGGGCTCATCCACTTGTCATACCCTGGCTGGGCCACCACAGCATAAACTAACATTTGTGAGCCATAACTCACGGTTCTGCTTTCTCCACTGCCTCAGGGCTGACAGCCATGAGGAGCAGCTGTGACTGCCCTGTATGAGGCTTATGACTCCCAAATTGTTTCCATGCCTCTGAATCGGAAGTTCTCCACATAGCCTTCTGACCAGCAGTATTAGTACCAGCTCCAGGGTCAAAAGTCAGGTCCTCCCAAAGCATGAGCTTCTGGAAGGGCAGAAGTTCTCCTGACTCTAGGGTTCGGGCTCTAAGTCAAACCACCGCCTAGGTGAGACACCAAATGGCAGCACTGAAATGGACATTCCATCGGCAACCTGTTAAAACAACAACAGACCGCGAAGCAAAACAACCAGGCAGGCTGGAGAGAGGACTTACAGGTAGAGGGAGACGATGCGGGAAGGAGAGCTCAGGGCCGGAAACGCTGTCAGCTCATTGTTACTCAGGCGTCTGGAACAAACAGAATGGAAAGTTACTTTAACAAGCTTCAGGGGAAGAAGCCAGGTACGGCCTGAGCCAGGTGTTTCGTCTGAGCGCAAAGCTGTCATCGCGAGCCTGACTCGCCCACAAGCCCAACCCTTTGGCAAAAGTCTCCGCATTCAGGCGTTGGCTGTATCTGCCGTTCCCTTCTCTAAGCCCAGAGGTGTCAAACTCAATATACCCTGGGGCAGGGGCAGGCCTCAGCTCCTCCTAGGGAGCCAGCAAGCACCCCCTCTGGAGAGGGAAGTCTCCACACTCCCCCTCCATGTGTCTCCCCAGGCCCCATCTGCTGTCCCCAAGCCATGTAAAACCCCCCAGACACTGCAGCACTGTACCAGACCCCCAGTAGTTCCCAAAGCTGTGTCCCTGAGGGGACAGGGCTTGAAAGAGGGATGCCATTGGCGGTGGGGGAGGGGGAACACAGCAGGTACTGGGCTTGACGGAAAGGTACAAGTGTCCCCTCCACGCCCCCCCCAGACACCAAGCTGCATTGTGGCACTGCTCAGGTCACAGATAGCATGTGAGCTGTGAGTTAGAGACCCCCAAGCCCCTAAGAAAAGCTCGCCAGGTTAAACCCCTGATGCGCACTCAAGAGCAACCGCACTGAAAAGCGTTCGTCAGGCACAACACCAGAGCTCGCAATAACATTGCGGCTCCTGCTCTGGCTCGGCTTCCAAGGAAACTCGGGGGAGCATGTATGTGACAGGAATATGAACCCCTTTTAGAATATAATAATGTTATACTTAGATACGCATCTCAGAGCTGGAAGGGACCTCAGGAGGTGATTGAGTCCAGCCCCCAACCTTTTGGCAGGACTAAGCACCATCCCTAACAGTTCCTTTTTTTTTTTTGTTTTTTGTTTTTGAACCTATTTGCCCCAGACCCCAAAATGGTCTCCTCAGTGACTGAGCTCACAACCCTGGGTTTAGCAGGCCAATGCTTAAACCACTGAGCTATCCCTCCCCCCATGCTTGCAAGCGTAATACCTCTGGTGAGCTCTATCTCATGGGCTTCATTTTACAATGGGAAACAAGAGGCAAAGAGATTGAGCCTGACAGCCAGGAACAGAAGCCTGGTGACCATCCACAGCATTTATTCATATGGCAGCAGCAGCCACTGGCCCCAGCTGTGAGCAGTTTCCCCCTCCGTGCTAGCCAGGCACAGCAGGAGAATCCCCTGTCCCAAAGGGCTTGTCGACACACAATATTTATACCATTTTAACTGTATCGGTTCAAAGCTAGTGTAACTACAGCCCTCTGGCACGGTTACAGGCAGGGTCCCTCTAATTCTTTCCACCCGGGAGAGGGATCAATTTTGTTATGTGCACTAAAGCATGGACAGATGGGCACCACCAGTGGAAACACAGGCTGTCCATTGCAGGCACTCTGCTAATCAGCTGGGCAGCAACTAAATCTTTCCTGGGCAGCCGCCCATTTGCTCAGTTACAAGCAACACTGGTTACAACTATATTGAGATCTGGGCGATTATACTGGTATAACTCATTTCTGTACACGTAGGGGGATAAACTACTTTCATATCAGTAGGGCCATGACCACACCAAGGACTTTATCATTTACAGTAATTTTGATTATTTAAAAAAAGAAAAAAAAACACCAAACTAAGTTCATAAAAACTTGGTGAGGACCAGGTCTGAGCATCAGAGCCTCCCTAGAGACATATGGGAGAAGTTCCCCTGAAGGGAGAGAGTCAGGTCACAGTCCTGGAAGCACTTACACTCAGGCTACACCTATGCCACAGAAATCTGTCAACAGAAATTACTATTGGCTTCCGACAAAACTTCTGTCCGGCTTGCGGCTACACACAAAAGTGGATCACTCTGTTGATCTGCTTTGTCGACCGAGAGTGGCCAGGACTGCCTGGTACCTCTCTTGACAGAAGGGCCAACTGGAAGAATAGCAGATGGGCTGCCCGGTGACCCAGAAGTCCCATCTGTTGACAGCTGGCCTCCCGAAGTGTCCACGTGGCTTTGTTTGTCGACAGATTCTGTCAAGCAAGGTGTTCCGCCTCGGGGGGGGGGGAAGAGACAAAAGGTCGTTGGCACAAGTGCCGAGTTTTGTCGATGGAATGCATTTGTAGTGTGAACGCTCCATCTTTTGGTGACAAAATGCTCTAGTGTAGATGTAGCCCCAGTGAATAGCAATGCATCACAAGATCAAATAGGAAGTCCATGGCAGAATTAATCCCAGGCTCACTCTCCTCCCACAGTTGTAGACTTCATCTCTGCTACGAACATTGAGTTCCTTCAGACACACGCTCATATGTCAACTTGATGCTCCCTCTCAGATAAGCAGCAAGAGACTAGCGTACTGACTCAACTGTGTTAGGAATCGAAGAACACAATCACCTCTTATTTGGCACTTCTTGTTCAGAGATCTCAGCTCCTTCCAAAGGTGGACAGCACCATTATTCTGCTATCACAGCTAGGGTCTCAGTAGCACAGAAAAGGGGCAGTGACAGACCCAAGACCAGAATGGCAGTACAAGAGGTGGGACCAGAACTTGATTCTCCTGAAACCTAGTTGGGTGCTCTGACCACTAGGTCACACTGCTTCCTTTCTGCAAGGTGAGGCCTAGGAACAGCCATGATAACATGCTAGAAGCATCATGCAAGTAGTGCAAAAAAAGGTCCATAAGCCACCAGTCTGTTGACCTGATGCCATTAGCAATTGAAAAGTTAAATACAGCATGTTAAATAATTCAGCACAAGTAACTAAGCTATTTACGCATTTGTCACATGTCTAGGTGATGATTTGCTTTGATCTGGATACCTGCCACCCTCCTGCAGCTCCTCTTCCTGCAGATCCAATAATAATTGAGGAGGTTTTGCTATCACTGAGCTCTCGGACACAGAAACATCTCTTCCCTAGACTAATATTTGAAGCATTTCCCGGAGTGAAAGCAGACCCGAGTCATGTGACCAGCTCATCTTCAGTTTAAAGAGCCCTTGTTTGCATGGGAAATTAGTCAATTAATTACTGTAACAACCACTTGTCTGGCGGCTTGAAAATTACCTAATTTCTTGGCCATCTTGTCTGTTTCCCCTGACCATGCTGAAGCAATTAAAGCTATGCCACTGCCCAGGCAGAGCAAGGACAGCACTCGTAACAAGATTAACACCCTTTGGGATTCAGAAGCCCCCTCCATGCTGCAGAATTTTACAGGGTCTCTCATGACCATGCGTTCCTGTTTGTATAATCCCACCCTGCCACTCCTCACAGTCTTCCTGTGGCTAGACCGACGGACTCTGCTATCATGTGCGTTAGAGGCCAGTACGCTGCTGCACTTAGCAAAAAAACAAACAAACAAACAAAAAAAAAAACCAATTTCAAAACCTGCAGATGTCTGTATAAGAGCTGCTGAAAGTTAATAATAATGCAGCACAAATACCTGACCTCCCACACCATTAAACCAATGGTGGTTCCACTGCCCCCGCGAGGAACGTAGATCACATATGGATAGTGATCTTTCTTGCAGCTGCTTCATGACTACACCTGACTTGGACTCAAGTATCAGAACCTGGTCATATGGCACAATGCAACTTGTACCAAGCAGAACGGGGTAAAACAGTGGTTCCCAACCTGGGCTCTGTGGACTCCCGGGGGGTCTGTGAGGATATTGTAGTGGGTCCATGAAAAAAATAAAAGAAATAAAAATGATCGCAGAAAATTAGCTTTAAAACAAACTGCAAAGTTACAAGCAATTATTTTTAAATTAAGTATCTTCCAATAATGTTATTAATTGCTTTCTGAAAATGTATGCTGTTTCTTCCCTTTTTCTTTTAATGAAGTGTACATAGCAGCTATGTGAGCGTCCACAAACAGTTTGGGAGGGTGTGATTGGGCGGGGGGGGTCTGCGCTACTGAAAAGGTTGGGAACCACTGGTACAGAAGAAAAGTGGAGCCTTTGCGCAGGATAGTAATAGGGAAAAGGTGGGGACAATTTAAATTAATTCTGCTTTTGCGAACAGTTTTGGGGGGACAGGGTGGTGAAGTGTATCTACCACACAACTTCCTTTTGGCTACTTAATATACTAGGCAAGGTATTTGATTTGCTGTGGACTTCCAGAATGCCAATAACCCATTAGGAGGAGAAGAGAGGATTATCCCCATTTTACAGATGCAGAACTGAGGCACAGAGCAAGATCTCACACAAAGTCAGATAGAAAGTCTGTGATATGGTCAAACCAATTCCTAGTGAAGTCATTTCCTATCAACACCTCCACAAACCCAAATGGGGGAGACGTTTATCAGTTTCAAAATGAACTGTAAGCAGGGCCAATCTGTTTGGCCATTAAACGAATATGTTATTCTCCTAAAACCGTCAGGAGTACCAGGGAGTTGGGTAGCAATTGCACGTTAAAAAAAAAATCACATTGGTGAGTTCCATTTGGTGCAAGTGTGTGTGCCTTTTGAAAAGGACAAACCCAGCTAGAAATCCAGAAGAGAGTTAGAGAAAGTTTTCACCTTCACCTGCCCTGAGAGCTTCCCCTTTCAGTCTTGGTGGTATTACAGTAACTATTCTCTCTCTCTCTCTTTATATATATACTTAAGTCTCTTTCCTTTGTGGCTGTGAGCAAAACTGGCAGAACACAAAAGGAGGAAGTAGTAACTGACCGACTGTACCATGAAACTGACTACATGCCAAGTGCAATCAAATACATTATGGCTATGTCTGCACTACAACAATTTGTAGACAGAAGTTGCTGTCGGAAAATCTCTTCTGACAAAAATTTCTGTTGACAGATTGCGACCACACACGAAAGTGGATTGCTTGGTCAATCTGCTCTGTCGATAGACAGTGGCCAGACTGCCCGGCTGCTTTCTCGACAGAACAGCCAAGTAGAAGCACAGCAGACAGGACTGCACGGTTACCCAAAGCCCTGTCTGTTGACAGAGGGCTGCTCCCTGGAGCATCCACAAGGTTTTTTGGCAACTGATTCTGTCAAGAAAGGCATTCTGCCTCATGGGAAAGAGGCAGAAGGCTGTCAACAAAAGTTCTGTCGACAGAACGCATTTTTAGTGTGGACACGCCATGAGTTTTGTCAACAAAACTCTCTAGTGTAGATATACCCAAAGTAAACCGGAAACCAGTATATATTTTGTGTGTGCAGAAGTGCACACAAGAACGTATGTTACATATCTGGGTTTAATTCTCATTTACATCCATTGCAGGGTGCCGTTCAATTGCCAGATGGATGTAAAGAAGCTTTAATGTAATTAAGACCCTAGACTATTTTCTCTCCTGTATTTCAGTTACCACCATGGTTATAGCAGACTGACTGACAGGGAAGAAAAATATGCAAATGGGTCTCTCACTTTAGGGCAATTTTTAACTTGGTGATGTAGGATGCTGGAGCCTGGGCCATGCTGCTAAATTAAACTCCACAGCTGCTTTAACATGAAATCCTTTTCCCTCTACCACAGCAAAGTGGCTCATTGAGCAGTAAACCCATCCCCCGGATCTGAACTCTTGTCTGGCTTCACTGAGAGACCAGTTATTGCCAAGCTGAGAAGTGAAATGGTCCCTCATTTCCTCACAAAGGAACAAGTACGTTTTAGCTCAGCCCATTTAAAAATCTCTCTCTTTCTGCTCATATAGAATGCTTACAGTCCAGTTGCCAGGCTGGTGTCAAGCTGAAACGGAGCCTGCTCAACACTAGCACAACTCTACTGAGGTTTCAGTGAAAGGCGCTTAAGAAAACAAAAAGGTGAGATTTTGGGAGAAGAAGTTCAGCACCATTATTATTTCCTTGTTACAAAACAAGCACAGAAAATTAAATGTTCCCAGGAACAATCGTTTCCAGGAGACCCCTGATCTGGGCACACAGTTACTCCATGTATGCAGGGAATGGGGTTCTAGTCCATAGCAGCACCCTTGCATCCCCAGAGGCCACCCAGCAGGTCAAGAGACCTATGAGTGTGAGGGAGCAATCAGACTTAGGAGCTGAGCGGATGGGCTAAGGCGGGAGATGACCGAACTCAATGTGAGATGGCAGTTGCGTAGTTTAGAGGAAAGGCAGTATTTTGGGTAAGGCCAATACCTGAATTCTGCCACCACCCGCACCACAGCCTGACTTTGTACATGTGGGCAAATCACTTACCTCTCTGTACCTGCTGCACACCTTACTTCAGAAACGTTGAGCCTCTGCAGAACTGTGAGAGGCCAAAAAGGGAAGGTGCTACAGAAGTGTAAACGTATTGGCTACGCATCACTTAAAAAGACACACAAAGCTGATCTAACAAGGTACCAAGTAATCTGCTGATGTCAGAGACAGAGGGGAGAGAGAGAGGGAGGCACATGCGCTCAAGAACCACGTGAAAGTACTGCTGAACAACGGCACAGACTAGGTCAGAGCTCAGCCACCAAAAGAGCGAGGAGAGGCTTATTTTTTTGGAATTCAGTAAAAAATTAATAATTCAAGACCTGCCATGCACGTATATACGAGACAGTCCTTAATAAATAACATCAAACCGTACTTTTTTTGCACCCCCTATTTTAAGAACACCGCACACACACACCTATATCCCACAGTGCACTGCACATATAAAATTGGGGGTGCAGCTATCTGTTTTGAGATCACATATTTGCTAGTTAGCTATGAGTTGTTCACTGTTCGGCTTTTAGACATTCACCAAAATATTGAAAATAAATCAGGAGGGATATTTTTAAACCTTTATAATTATAGTATCGGGAACCACAAAGAAGTCCTTAAAGAGCCGTATGCGGCTCTGGAGCTGCCGGTTGCCGACCCCTGAGCTATGGATGCTGGAGCCTGGGCCATGCTACCAAATTACTGCACAGTTGCTTTAATACAAAATTTTTTAAAAACAGAAATTTAAAAAAAAAAAAAAACAGGATAGGGAAATGAGAAGGCCAAGGAATGTGTGACCATTATTGTCTTGGGAACACACACCAAAATAGTCTCTTTGGAAACCATTAGAACAACACCCAGTATTAGAGTAAATTGAAATATTGGAAAAATTGGATTTTTTAATCAGGTTGTTGTTATCCACCTCTACTGTGAATATTTTTTTAAGTTCATAAATTATCAAAATCGTTTTACGAAAAACACCACAACCATTTCAAAGTACCAGACATTTGTGACAATTTATTGTTTATCCAACAAGCTGTGCTCTATCCAGGGTCATGGCTTAGGGATGCTGGTCATTTTCAGCTGACTTCATCTTCTTACAATTTAGTTTTTAAGCTGTGCCTACACAAATGCATGCTTTCAATTATATAGCATGGTCCAAATCAAATGCACCAAAAAGCATAAAGGAATAAGTCTCAAAGAATTTCTTAAATGAGTAAGATACCTGAACAAAACAAAACACAAACTTTTAACTTCATTCTCTTTCCTGAACTGGCCAACTCATGGGCTACTGTTGGCACTGCCAGGCTAGGCTCCCTTCTTTGCCACAGATTCTCTGTGTGACACTGAGCAAGTTACTTAACCTTAAGGTGCTTCAGCTTCCCAATCCTGAACACCGGTGAAACCTACCTGCCTGGCAGGGTGCAGCAAGAGGCTTCTTTCTGGGGTGTTTGTAAAACACTTCGGGAACATGAGAAAGCAGTGCAGCGTGTGGCACTCTGTGAGCTGCAGTTTATGTACATGGTCCGTGGTTCAGTTATCATTCAAAAGCAATCAAGGTGCGTAGACTGGGCTTTTAATAGACCTTCCCCATCAGTCTGTTTCAGCAGCTGACTTCCCTCTCCCTGCCCTTTATAGCCTTTCCAGCTTCCCCCTCCCACAAGCCTCCCTCTTCCCCTCCCCTAACTCCTTTTCTCCAGTTTACTCCACTCCTTCTTCCATTTGCCCTCATTCCAACCCCAGCCTCTCTAAAACTGAGAAGAACTATCCATTCCTTTGCAGGCACGCTGCACTCCTTCCCCCATTCTGCCTGGTAAACTCCCCAGGCCACCGGCTCTCCTACTCTGTATTGGTACAGCATCCAGGGCAATGCACCCCTATCCTTATTGGGTACAATACAATAGGTAAAAAAATGAGATGCTAAGTTTCCAATCTTCACAACCCCAGCTAGCCCCTGAGGTCATGAGTCTTCAGGGACTTTCACATATAAAACCACCACCAGGTCACTATCATGTTTGGTACCATTTGATGACATGAGATCGGTGGGATTGGCTCTGTGGGTCTATTCCCTACAGCCTGAGCAATGTAAGGAGCTCCAGAGTTCAAAGAACTCAGAAAATGTATTATCTAAAAACCACTGTGCCTGTCTGTAGGACTCTCTCTTTTTCTCCCTGCTGATCTTTATCATAAAACCATCATCCTTGATTCAGAGCAGTCTAGCTACTCTTCCGCATGTTCCTCACCTAACGCCATGAAACTGTTACCTAATAATCAACTGCTTGTTCTGTAGGCATGGGAAGTAGCAGGCTCATTTGTATGGTCCAATCCTGCAGGCATCAGTCAGACAAGCCTCCAGCTAATGTAAACTGTTTTGCCTGAGGACAGGATTCAGCACGAGAGCCAAGGCTTCACAACAAGGGATCAAGAACAAGAAAAAATGCATAATACCTACAGTGCAGAGAGGTATTTCTAACGAAAAGCATTTCAGCAACTTCCTAGGAATCACGAGTAACTTTCTCCAAGGGACACCAAACCTCAAATGTGCCACTCATTTAACATTCTAATGAAAGACCATTACCTCAAGCTACCACCAAAGACAGCTAGTCACTTTCATTTTTCTCTAGGTCAAGTCAGAGCTCAGAGAAGTGCTATTAACCTCTGACAATCAGAGCAGTGGCAAAGGCGTTAACCAGTGAATGTTTTCAAGAGATCAGAGCTTGCAAAGCCTGCCAGTTGAGGGTTGAAATTCCTTCTAATAATATCATCTAAGATGAGGGGTCCTTTTTATTAATACCCTGTCCTTCACCAGCCCCCTCCTCCGCCCACCATCCAACTTAAAACAAAACCCATTGTTTTAGGTTCTCCAAGCAGACTGCAAACAAAATTTGTATTGGTTCCAAAAGCAATACAAAACACCAGAGACAGGAACAGACAGAGTTAAGCACTTTCTTGCCCATTACACTACACCTTTGTTTCCTGGGAGATATGGGTTAGGCTGGCATCAGATGTCACAGCTCGGTCTGTTCTCCTTTACTACAGGTATAGTCTTTCAGGTGAGAGCCACGTGTACACTCAGGTGTGTTAAGTGAGCTACTCCCACAGAGCTGCGCACAAAGCTGAAAGCGAGGCAAACACCAATGATTTCCAATAACTATACACCAGTTTAATTGAGAGGCTGTGTTCTGCTAATTGCCTGGTTTACAGAAAAGGAAGCACACAGGTACAGTATGAAAAATACATCAAGTCCAACCTGCTGAAGGTGTCTTGGTGAAACTGTATATAGTTTCCTACTGCTCCACCAGCCAGCCTGGCAAAAATGCAATTAAAGCCTGGGAATAAATACTTACACTTCTCGTAGGTTCGGCAGCTCTGCAAAAGTGGAAGGATCGATCTCTGTCAACTTGTTGTAGCTCAGGTTTCTGTGAAAGCAAGAGACAGTGGGATCAGCACGCTACAGTCACTGTGCTCAGCAAATCCGGGTCATTTTAACTATTCTGGATTGCACAAGGAAATGATCGCCCGCTTTACAAGAGCACTTAAGAAATTGGGCGAAGGGGGGAGGGAAACTTTCTGCTGAGTAAAAAGAGCAAGAAACTTTGCTTCTACCTTCAGAACGTATGAAAGTATTCCTGAGCTTTGCCCCATCCACATTTCATATACGCTGCTAGTTTACTTTAATAAGGTGCATTTAAGTTTATTATTTTCTTACTGGTTCTTCATAACCAAGCTACTGATTGCAGATAAATAGGTCACTGTCCACTGCAATGCATTATACTGGCAAATCTCTTCTTGGTATGTAGTCTGTATTTTCCATCAAGACTACATCACCGGCATGTCTGAATGTCTGGCTTGTACCCATAGACTTCGGCCTGAAGCTCACTACATCCATGCTGTCCAACACGCTAGCTATCTCGCTTGGACAACAACTATATTTTCAGAATAACATGGCCACTTCACTACAGCAGCATTCAGAACTGGGTGGACCCCACGGCACTGCAGAGTGCTGCATATTCTTCATCTACGTCTGCGCCAAATGATAGGGAAGTGGTTGAGCAAACCCTCCCATCATCGCAGCAAATAACCCTCAGGTGGACAAGGCTAATTAATGAACAATATCATGAGAAAAACAAATCCACAGTAGCAGTTCTAAAGAGTTCAGCTGTGCGCCACAACTTTGCGACCCGCTCAGCACCCCAAGCTCCATTCAGATTTTTCATCCTGCACCTGCATGATCAGCAAACCACACAAGAGGTTAAAAACCTGGCTGAATTCAGGGTAAGGACTTATTGGTAAAAACTAATTCAAACCCAATCAAATAAAGTGCAAGGCTCAAACGGGGCTAATTAACATGCTGTAGGCGATGTTAGTGAACTGTTATAAGTGTAACATTGAAAAAAGGAGGCAAATAGGCGTGAACTGTAGGAAAAAAAGGAAATATACAGAGATGCAAATTAACTATGATGGGGGCTGAATTTGACAGCGTACATTGGCTCAGAGGGGTAGCCGTGTGAACCTGTACCTTCACAAAAGCCAAGCAGTCCTGCAGCACCTTAAAGACTAACACAATGATTTACATTTTGCTTTAGGCTATGATTCTTGCTATAACACAGGCCTTTTACCTCCTTTGCACAGAGGTAACATCCTCTCACCTATATGGAGTTCGCCCTATCCACAAGCCACCTCTCAATTTGGTCCGGAAGGCTGAGGGTTTGGGTTTAGATAAACCATCAAAAATTCAGATGCTCAGAATGTTCAATCGCACACTGACAACTATGTAATTTCTCCTTCATACATGCAACTTCCTCACTACTTTGAAAGTCGTCTTTGGCTAGCACAGGGCAGGCAATCGCCTGCAAACACTTGCTCTGAAAGAGGACAATGCCTATCAACAGCACAGCATAGATCCTTAATAGTTATACTGGACTCCAGCTCTGAAATATCATAGAAGCATCTATTCTAAAAAAATATGCTGTCCTGTATGCTCCTACTGTCTCTTAATACACTCTGGAGACTTTTAAATCAATACTAGCCCATAGTAGATATCCATTTCACCAGGAACTCAACAACGTTTATCTAAATAAAAGTCAAACTACAATTTAAACAAAGAGTACGTTTGAATGCTGAGTCCATATTCATAGCACAGCTACAATTAAAGTGCAATTTGTCCAGAGATTATATTACAAGGTTTTTTTTGTTTTTTTTTTTTAAAAAAAAAAAAAAAGAGACCCACAAGGCAAAAATCAGGTTTGAGCTTGTCTGTGCCCAGAGTATAGATCAAGAAAAAGAGTGTATAATACAGAACATCCTACAGGCCTCTAACAGAAAGTCACCTGCGGCACGTTCTACACTAGGGAATTTGAGGAAAATATTCCCATTGGTACTCCCACTGGATTAGTAGAGGCCAAACAGCAGTTAAAGGAAAACCTTCCTGGGGTGGACTCCAATGTACATGAAGGCCCTTTACCCTGACCTGACAGAATAAAGAGCTTGGTATAAATGCGAATAAAACTTTCTGCCTTAGGTATTTATATGGCTCCTTTTATCCTATTAGCTAAGCGCCTCACAATCTAATGTTTTTATCCTTACCACTGCTTAGGAGATAGGGATGTGCCATTAGCCCCTATGGACAGATAGAGAACTGAGGGACAGAGAGCCTAAAAGTGACATACCCTCAGTCACACAGTGCAAGGAATTAAGCCAGCGCAAGGAATTAAGCCCAGACCACCCATGGGCTCTAACTACTGGACCCTTCTCCCTCTCTAGCCAACATCAGGACCTCATATAGATGAAGACATGACACTGCAGAGCTAGAGACTGATACAGATACAAAAGATCTGTGGAACATGATTGTCAATTCTTCAAAGTTGATAGACTCAGGGTAAAACACATCCTCCTCAGGGCATATCTTCACTGTAGAGTTAGCAGGAGGAGTAAGCACTTGAGTCTGTGTGCCTGAGCTAGCCGAGCCCAGACATGAGCCTCCACCTGGCAAGCCACAGTAGCGTTACCATGTCCTCCTGGGTTCTGTTAGGGCTTCGGAATGTATACTCCATGGGTCTTCACTTCTCAGGGAGCCGAACAGCTTTAGGGTTCTCTCTCCATGAACAGGAGAACGTGCCTGGCCTTTGGAGTCGGGTGGGAGGGGAGGCTTATGGGAGGGCACTGGAGGATTACGACCACGGGAGTTATTTAGCCTGCTTCCCCATCGCAATGGCTGGGTTTCAGCCCCTCTGAAAGTAGAACCCTGGTGCCAGCTTCCTGAGATGCAAAGCACCACTGAGCTCAGCTGGGAGGCCGGTATGGAGATAGCTGGGCTGGTGGCAACACCTAAACAGGCTGGGAGGATCTGCAGTCGGGACATAACTAAAGACCAACCTTAAAAGCTGTTCCACTGGAGCAAAACCCTGCACTCCTACCCAGCAGCCCACAGAACTTGGGGCAAAGCCTCCAATCCACCTAATTTTGTTAAGCCTCCTTTTTTGCAACTAAGCAACATCTGAATTCACCGATGCAGCTCACTAGCAGGTTTATGTTATGCCCATTGTTAGTGTGAATTTCAATACAGGTTGAACCTCTCTAGTCCAGCACACTCTCATCTAGCAAAGTCCACAATCCAGCATGAATTTAGTTAGCTAGATGCCACTTACCATGGGTCTGGCCAAGTTTCCTGTGGTCCTTTAAAGTTCGTTTACAGCTACCAGTTCTGGATCTCAGGGTTCTGTGATGTTATTAGCTCTAATTTGCCCCTAAATGTCTTCAAAGAGCCCAGTAAGCAGTGGAAGTGTTGGTAATGCTGTTAGACAATACTGACCTCCCATGATCTGGCAAAGTCTCTTGTTCAGCACCAGCAGAGCGCAAGGGTGCTGGACTAGAGAGGTTCAACTTGTATTACGTTCCACGAGACCGAATCAATGCTGTAACACTTCCCTGTTATAATGCATGTTCCATGCAATGATCTCAAAGCTCTCTGCAAATATCAAACCACCCCTCTGCCACAAGAAAGTATCATCTCATTACAGAGGGGGAAAGCAGGTAAAAATATTACAGAGGAATGTCACACAGGACAAGCTAGGGCTTTATTGTTTAGCTGAAGCATCTTCACTGTGTGATGCATTTTGTTTTCCCAACAATGGCAGGAGGATAATTCTGCACTACGGGATTGCAACCTTCTAGTCTTTGGCCAAACTCTCTTCCCCCCCATGGGTGTGCACCTGGCTCTAAAAACTCAGATATGCTGCACACCTAGAAAAGGAAAGGAGCATCTGCTGTCTCAAATCAATGCTTCAAATGCTTATCCATGATGACATGAAAGCAAAGATCTCAGCAGGTTAAAGTTTCTCGTGCTCACCGGTCAATGTCACTCGGGGTGTGTCTATACAACAACGTTCTTATTTCGAAATAACTTTGCAAGCATGTACACAAAACAATTTCAAAATAGCAGACAGCTTATTTTGAATCTGGCAAACCTCACTGTACAAGGAATAGCACGTATTCCAAAACAGATCTTTCAGAATAGGGGCTGTGTAGAGAGGGAAGAGGGCCTATTTTAAAATAAAGTAAAATCAAAAGTCCAAGGGCTCGAAACTGAAACAGGTTTTACTGTGTGTAGACACACTATTTTCGAATAAGTTTTGCTCATCCCGGGGCTTCCCTGTAGTCTAGACGCATTATTCTGGAATAGCAACTCTGGAATAACCTTGCTGTGTAGACATATTCGAAGGGTAATCTTTTATATACTGTTATGATTCCAGATCGCTGAAGACTGAGAGCCATCATACACTTATCAGTCTCTTCAGGTGCCACACTTTGCCAATTCGAACCAGAGCCATGGAATTTACAGACTCCCTGTTTGATGCAAAATTTGGCAACAGTATCTAAATTTGTTGGACGGTGGGATTTTTTTTTTGGGGGGGGTTGTGGGGGTGGGGAAGGGGGTTGGTTTTCACAAGCTATGGAATGCAATTTGATAAACAGGAACCAAGTGTTAATCAATAGAAGGCTATTTTATTGGGTCTCCAGACAACCTGAAACAGTTCTGAGACCACTGCTGTTCATTACTTAGGGCAGCCAATATGGAAATCTACAGGACAATTTAAATATCAACTTTGTTGACTATTTCACTGCTGGACACTAGCAGAAATATCCATTTAACGGTAAAGTCTGATTTTCCCACCCTCCCTCGGTGCTTCAGACTCCACTCTCCCTACTGCATCTACCCAAGACAGACCTGCTGACCCCATCCATAGGATGCAGTTCTGCATTGTCAGTACAGAAATCTGCAGCACATTAAACGTTGGAAAATATGGGGGTCAGCGTAAAATAAATGGAATGTATCAAACAAACAAGCAAAGGAGCTCCTGTTCCAATTGCACTACTCATTTTTTTTTTACTGTATTTCAGCAAGATCATCACTGTTTTAATTTACATTCAGATACCAGGCACTTGCTCGTCTGCAGCAGCAATAGCCCAAGGGGGTTTTGTTCCCGAAGTCAGTTCCTTGACACAGCATACACTGCATGTCGGTCAGAACATGCGAGTGCTAACATGGCACAGCATGGCCTCGTAGGTCAGGTATTACACTAGGACTCAGGACACCTGGGTTCTATTCTAGGTTCTGTCCTGTTGTGTGATCAAGCCACTCCTTCTCTGTGCTTCTGTCTGTTTGGAGCGTAAATGAAACTGGGGTAGGGACTGTCTCAGTTTGTGCAGCACCTACTGCAACGAGGCTCCAATCTTGGTAGGGAGCACCTAGGTGCTACTGGATGGCAAATAAAAGGAAGAGGAAGACTGTGTTGCCTACAGTCTAAGAACTGGTTTAAATACTAAAAAAATGGCAAAAAATAAGCCTTGGCCACTCTTTGTAAATTCACCATTTGCTTTGATCTTCCCAATCAACTTCACACAGAGCCACAAGACTCTGAATGGCACAGGGATGTCGCGATGAGAAACCACTCATAAGACACGCCAGAGAAGTGGTTCTCTAATTAGTACAAATTACCAGGTTTCTGCTATACCATAGCTGAGAGCGGGTGAGCAGTTTCTAGGAGAAATTCCTTTGTCTAATGCAGCATGTGAAATATGAAAATATTAAATGGCTCGTGCTGGGCAAATACCTCTGCCGTGCATTTTAAGAGTTCTTATTACTGAAAAAATCTGCACCCAGCACGCACCCAAAATACTGGCCAGGTTATCTATGAGCTCTAGATCAAGCATTCACAACACGGTAGCCTTACGTGAACATCATCTACAACTAGAAAGTTTCACGTAGCCTCAAGAAGCCGGAACTCAGGAATCACAAACTCCAGAATGCTGTCTGGGGACATGTTTCTCAACCGGAGGTACAAGTACCTGTAGGTGTACCCCAATGTCTTCTGGGGGTACATCAACTCATCTAGAGATTTGCCTTGATTTACAACAGGCTATAGATAAAAAACACTAGTAAAGCCAGTACTATCTAGAAGTTCATTCAGACAGTGACCTGTTTCTACTGTTTCATATGCCTTACATTGAAATGTAAGTACAATATGTCTATTCCAATTAATTTATTGACTAATAAGATGGTACAAAGTCAGCAACTTTTCAGCAGTAGTCTTCTGTGATTTTTTTGCATACTTTTGTAAGTAAAAAATGTTTAAGTGAGGTGTAACTGGGTGGGATGCAAAACAAATCTGACTCCTGAAAAGGACACAGTAATCTGGAAAGGTTGGATGGCACTTGTTTCAAGAACTCAAAATTACTTTCGGATCCCACATTTGAAGTCGTGTATGGGCACATGAGAGAAGTCGGGGGGTAGTTACAATTGTTTCAGAACAGGTACTTTATTAAAAAGAAGGTTGTGAAACACTGGTCTGGGGAACAAGCTACTCCACTAGGTAATCAGTGGGTGGCTACTAAAATTCAGCTTGATGACAGCTGCGGCTTTGGCTACACATTCAGGTTAAAGCTCTGCTGCAGCAGCGTGGTCACAGCCAAAAGCACTGGAGGACAGCTCTCCCAGTGCTCTAGGTTAGCTACCTCTACCGGGGAGCAGCTAACAGCGTTAGATGCCTGTTTACACCGGCCCTTTACCTTGCTGTGCTCGGAGGAGCGTTTTTTCACACCCCGAACGAGAAAGTTACAGCCTGGTAACTTGCAAGTGCAAACAAGCCCTCAGTCTCCTGCTGGAAAGGGAACACGATTCTTATCAAACTAACAGAGCTTGTGCCTCATGCCACGATCTGCAACCATTCTGCGCTCCAGCTTTAGCCATTACACATTCTTCATTTCTTCCTTTTATCAGCTATTCCAGCAGCATGCTGGTTTGGAAACTTTGCCCAATTAACATAGCCATGATAAAGAACGGAAGCTATGTACACCTGGCATGGAGAGGTGTTGGGGGCCATTCTATGTATATTGGAGCATTGCTGTCTTTAAAACCATCCCGTAATGTTTTCCTTCACTTGGGGCTGCACAGTAGCACTGTGGGCCACTGAACTTTGCAAACAGGATTGAAAAAATGAGAATGGATGTTGGCGGTGGGACAGTGGATTTTGGTTAAATTATCAGGTGCACATCTTGCCTCTCAACCTCCTCCCACGCTCTTTTAGTGCCACAATAATGTTGCCACATCCAATGTCAAAGGAGGCCTCTTGTAAGGTAGGCCAAGTACCATTGCGCTGGATGACTTTGCTCAGGCGGAGAGTGCTATGTAAATTCTCTTTCCATGCACCCCAAGGAGCTAATGCAGCTGCACCCACAGCATGCTTTGTTCACGCTCCTTACGTGCAAGGCAAAACAAAGCCAACTTCCTTTCAAAACAGAAAGGATTGGCTTGTTTGCTAGACAAATTAACAAACCCAGGAGCGACTTCCCACCTGTGCAACCCACCCTGAATTTGTCTCAGTGAGGAAAGAATGTCAGATCTTTAAGTCAAAGCCACCAATCTGTCAATGAAGCAAACCAAGTCCCCACTGTTTCTGCACCTTACATTGACAGTGAGGAGAAGGGAGAATGTCTGGGAGCCCTGTTGCTGCCAGCTGCACCTTTCATTAAATACTTCGCCATTGTCATAACACAACTTTACACTCTTCACCCACAAAAGAAACGAGAGCGCCTTGAACAATCGAGCCCGGCAATAGAAATTCCTCTTGCTAACTTGTTGAAAGACAGCTGCCTAGTCCACAGTCTGCTGAGCAGGCTCCAACCCATTCCCAAATGTTTGTTGATGTTTTACCGCACGGCACACACTTGGTTGCATATGAAAAGCAAAAGCAGCAGATTGATCTTGGGGGTAGGGGGAGCAGGAGAATCATGTTCCTGTTTGTGAAGACAAGCAACTGCGGAACAGAGCCTGCTCGAATGTAACCCATTTAAACCAGTGCACACATTCCAAGAACAGCCGTGGAATCTCCTTCAGTGGAGAAATTCAAAGTTCAATTCACTACCCATCTAGCAGCGATAATGAGGGGTAACAAGCAACGTTCCAGCTCATCTTTTCTATCCATGTGTGGGGAAAAAAATTCTGCGCACTGAGCTGTGTGCAAATGTGCACCACCAGGAGAAACAAAAAAACCCATAGCAGAGCACCCACAGCTAATCAGCATATGAACCTCTCCCGAGAGGCTGCACAAGCACGCCGCCTACAGGGAACTCTGATAATGTATTTCCAGCACCCCCAAAAAAGTCAACAGCACTGTTCCTTGTAAGCTGAGCACTTGGGTGGCCACCCTGGAAGGATTCAGTTTCCACCCAGCTGATTAGCAGAGCACCCACAGACATTTCTATTGGTGGCACACATCTGCACATAAAATTTATTCTGCACAAGACTGGAAAAAACTAGAGGGAACTGGCATGGCCAAAAGCATCTTGGGAGGTGTGCTGAAGGTGAAGGAGTCTTCCAATGAGGCTGCAAACTATTTCTGTGCTCCCCCAACACAGGCAAGTCCACCTAGTTCATTCTCCTGCCATAAATTAGAGCAGCGTAGATGCTCCTGTAACTTATGCACATCCTGACAGCAGCATTGCCTGGGAGAATTTACAATGGAAACAGGTTTATCAATCTGCCTCAAGAAACAGCTGCAAAAGAAAGAACTCCCTTCCCCCGCCCCCCCCCACCGGCAAACTTATTCCTTAGCTGCTTTGTGCAGCAGAGATTGAGGCAAGAAATGAAACATCTGTTATGGTCAGAACCAGGATATGGGCACATATGACCCATGAATCCAACCCATTCTGGAACTTCTTTTAAAATGCTCGTTACATCACAATCTTAGGCACCCTTGTTTCTAGGGATAAAATAAAACAAGCACCTTCAAAAGCTGTAATTGCCAGTCATGCAGCAGATTTTCTTCATTCAATTTTCAACCATAACCTAAGTTTTTTTCAGATGTATTAGGGCACAAGCTTTTGTGGGTAAAACCCACCTCCTTCAGTTTCACCCGCAAAAGCTTATGCCCTCATAAATCCACCAGTCACTGAGGTGCTACCGGACTCCTCGTTGTTTTTACAGATACAGACTAACATGGCTACCCCTCTGAGAGTTAAGTTTTTCAATCTTCCTAATGGCCTCTGTCAAGTCAAGCCCCAGGCACATGCATTAAAATAAAACACAGTGTGGATAAAGGGTATCACTTCCAAGGCTCTATATTCTCTGCGTTCATGTAAATAAGACCAAGTATACAAAGCCTGTCTTGATGTACTTTGAGCCACACAAGCATTCTGTAAGCCAGGTCAGGGCTGACAAGTCACTGTTCTACAATTCAGGCATGTCCTGTAATACTCTTTAAACTCTATTCAGGAAAGACAAATATGGGAGGCTTGTCTTGGCTGCAGCGTTCACTCAACTGATCTGTGCTCAAGTTATTCCCCCTATATTAGCCTTCCCCTTGAGAGCAAGCAAAATACAAAACAACGCTCACTCTACCATCTAGCCTCTGGTTCTCAGCACTGCCGTAAATCGAACTCCTCCAGGAATTATTCTGCAGTGTATTATCGGGGGACCAGTAGCAAAGGTAGGAGCCCTGGTCGCACATCAAGACTGTGCTGTGCAAAGAGCACCCGGTCAAAGTTCACCTGGCTTTTCTGGGTACATGGCTAGAAGTGGGATTGACCTGTGCCAAACACTGACACAGTGCAATCCATGGGATTCCTCATTCTGGAAAAAGAAGGCAAATACAGAGCAGGGGAACAAGTATTTCAGAACCGGCTTGTTGCCATGAGCAAGAACATCATTACACTCTGCTCAGAGCAGGCCAACTGTACCTAGAGATGGAGGAGCAGCAGCAGCTAGTGAGCTGTGGGAAGGCAAGCACCATCTGAGAGGCATTGCCATGCATCTGTAATACAGACCAGCCGACAAGCTGTGTGAAGTTGAGCATTAGCCCAGGTTCCCCCTCATGCCAGCCAACTCGACTTAATAGCAGCACAACGCTCAGATGAAGGTTTCTGAGACTCACCTTAAGGGCAAGGCTTGAGTGATAAACATGGCGCAAATCGTATGAAGCCACCCAGCTACCAAACACGTGCACTGCAACTCATGCTAAGCTATGACTGATGAGAATATTGATTACATGGACATTCATGTAAAATGATTACCAATGAAGCTGTTTTGTAACCACCCACAGGAGCCTCAACGTCTTGAGCTAAGAGCCAGCTGGATCTCAACTGAACATGTAGGGAGGAGAGATCTCTCTCACGTGCTCTCCTTCTCTCACTGAAGTGCCACTACAGGTGTGTAGAGTATCAGAGGGGCAGCTGTCTTAGTCTGGATCTGTAACAGCAACGAAGGGTCCTGTGGCACCTTATAGACTAACAGAAAAGTTTTGAGCATGAGCTTTCGTGAGCAAAGTCAAAGTCAAAAGCAAAGTCCTTGCTCACGAAAGCTCATGCTCAGAACTTTTCTGTTAGTCTATAAGGTGCCACAGGACCCTTCGTTGCTGTTACAGGTGTGTAGGTTACATTACATTCAGTCACTCATTAGCATTTAAAGATTTTCATTCTTCTAATTAAAAACCCACAGCTGGAATCCAATGTAACGTACTCCAATTTAAACTTACCACACAGTTGATGTTCACTATTCAGAGAATCACAGAAGAGCTTCACCATATTTCAGCAACTTTAGCGGAGAAGCACTGTGTGGACAGCTGGTTTTCACCCACAAGAGAAGGAAAGCAGCACATATTTGGCAAGCAAAGACATCAATGCATGCAAATCTGGTAAGCAATCACCAGAGCTGTTCGATCAACTTGCACAATGTGCTTAAGGCAGGCTGGAAATTTTGAAGAACATAAAAGCTAGCAGTCCTCCCAGAAAGAAGCAGAAAATACATTTTTTCAGGGATTTATAATGGCAGAAAACCCTCATGTTAAATTGTTTGGTAAAATCAAACTTATTAACTGCTACTTGTTTCCTTAAAAAGACAGTGCCCACTTATTTTAGGTCCCATTAGGATTTATATAGCACCTAAGACCTCCAAATTACTTCAGTGTGAATAGTCTTGACAAACTGGATAGATTTGTTTCATGTATATGCTTTTTAGAAGTGTACAGCTTGAACTTCTCTCATCCAGCACCCTCGGGACCTGACCGACACCTGATAAAAGAATATGCTGGACCATAGGAGATCAATATTGTTTAACACACGGCCAACACTTCCACTGCTTAATGACTCTTAGAAGACACAAAGATAAATTACAACTAAATATCAGCACAGAACACTGAAAGCTAGGACTGGTGGCTGGAAATAAACTTTACGGGACCACAGGAAACCTGGCCCCACCCATGGTAAGTGTCATTTGGCTAACTTAAACCACACCAGATTACAGAGGTTGCCAGACCAAGAATTCCAGATTAGATGTACTATTAAGTGATTCCTCACATTTTAAAGGACATTTCTTTCAAAATAATTAGCATTAACTAACATGCGTACAAATAAGTTTCAATGTGTACAATTTCTGAGGATCTCTGAGTTTTACAAATGTCTAACCAGTGGGCTGATCAACTCCATAATATTAGTAACAGAAAGGCTGCCATGTTCGTCTGTACTCCAACAAAACAAAGCGGCAGAAACGTAGCACTTTCAGTCTTTGAAGTGCTACATTTCTGCTGCTTTGTACTATAGTAGTAGGTTGGCTTAAATACATTGCCCATTGCCCTCTGTGATTTAAACAAACAGACCTAAGCCCTAGGTGGGCAGACCCCGTAACTACTGCCTCTCGGAGAGATGGATTTGCTGCAGTGACAGAAAACTCCCTTTCCACTGCAGCAGTAAGTGCTTCCACTACAGCTGTGGGGAGCGGAAACATAATTTCAAAGGACCAATGAGAGAAGTGAATAGATCCTACTTATTTCACAAAGGCTCAATTCTCTTCTGTTGAAATCAATGGGAATTTTGCCATTTATTCTAAGTGGGAACAGAATCAAGCTCCAAATGAGAAAACGAGAGGTATGCCTACACTAGAGTTTGGCTGACCCAGCTACATTGCTCAGGAGTGTGAAAAAACCCCTCCCAGACCCCAGACTAACTCTTTTGCCTCCTCCTCCTCCAGCTCAAAATCCACTCCTGCACCCAAACCCCCTCCCAACCCTGCACCCCAAGCCCCTATTCTGAGCTCTTTTCTGCACCCAACCTCCGCACCAGACCCTACACCCTCCACAGAAAAAATGCAAACCTTGACCACTTACCAAATTCTTGGAGTGACTCCCCCTTCAAAAATCATTGTCCAGCCCTGCCTCAGAGGCTATCAGTTTTGCCACACAAGACTAGCAGGGAGATGGGGAAAGGTAATAATATAAGGAGCATTGTTTGATCTGCAACTGAAGTTGAAACTCCATCTTTCATCCACCCTCTGTGCCTACATGGGATGCTCTGTGTTTGCTCTTTTCTGGCAGTGACATTTCAATTAGCAAAACAAGATATGTCCTAAAACTGAAACTTGCTGATCATATCAACACAGTTTTCAGAATGATCAAATTTTTTTTTCCACCCTTCCCAGATTTCTACCTCGAGAAGTTTGGTTTGCCTTTTTTTTTTTTTTAAATTAATATTGCAGAAATTACCCCTAGTTCCACTGACATCCTCCCTACATGAATCAACGTAAGGGCAGATTTTTCTAGCAACATTTTCAATTAAGGATCCCCATTGTTTGTTTAACACTGTAACTCAGTTTCTTGGTGATTAACAACTGTGTAGTATACTGTACTTGTCTTTCAGTATCATTGCTAGACCCCCATTAACCAATATTTAATACACAAGCAGCACTGATAAAACATTAAATATGATTCACTGAACTACACAGTAAAAACTCTGCACTCCAGCAAAGCAAATATTTTCGTCTGTAAAATTGTGCAATTCCACGGTTGCTTATTGAAGATAAATGATGATAAACCTTTGGGTTTTTTAAGATGTACTCGGGGCTTGGGGGAAATCAATAATGGTAAATTCAACAGCAGAGAATCTCAACCTTGTATTACAAGCTTCCCAAAATCCAGCTGCAAATGATGGGTCAGCTGCAGATGGGAAGAGAGAAAAATCACAACTCCCTGTACAATCTTCTGAATGTTTAAGATAACATCCATGGTTTAAGAAAACATCCCAGGTCAGCAGCCCCTCACCAACATCCAACAGCCATATTTTAAGATAAGTCATCTGCTGAATGACAAAATAAGGTCTCCTGCACTTCCCAGGAGATTCAAACGCTATCAGAATGTTGATAATGCCTGAGCATTGCTGGTCACTTCAGAATCTTTAACTAGGGTTTCCTTCACATTTCACACCTCCATCTGTGTGTCAGAAGAATGCATTTAATAAATGGGTCACAGACTCCAGCTTCCAGGGTGCAGTTAATGAGCAGCACCTCTGGAGCATCTACAGACTCCCAGCATGCAGGAAGCCATGGAAAGAGTTTACACTGCTCACTGCCTACTCTGCTCAGTTGATGGAAACAAAAAAAACCTAAGAGCAAGTTTGCAATATTCAATTACGCAAAAGAAATTCTCTATCTGCTCTTCTGATCCCCCCATTCAACAAAGGCTGGGGAAGTTGGATCCTGCTGGGCTGCTCAAGGAGGAGGCTGCATTAACTTAAGGTGAGAGGCAATCTTGATCAGCAGCAGAAGCAGTAAAACCTACTGCCTTTTCTCTTTAGGAAGGCTGGAGAATATATGGAGATATACCTATCTCACAGGACTGGAAGGGACCTTGAGAGGTCCCTGAGTCCAGCACCCGGCATTCACACCATTACCTACCACCAACCCTAACAGATTTTTTTTTTTTTTTGTAATTTATTTGCCCCTGATAGCTAAATGGCACCCTCAAGGACTGAACTCACAACACTGGATTCAGCTCACCAATGCTTGAGCCACTGAGCTATCCCTCCCGCCTAACCCCATAAGCAGTACTAGCCTGCAAAACCATTACTTTCAGTGCAGTAATAGCCACCCGTTAAATTCAAGTGAGGACAAAGGATAGAACACCATCGTTTAAAGACGCTATTCTCCACACCGAACAAGAGCTGTTAACGTTGTAACTAAAACTTCCTCTCTATGTGGATTACTCCTGTACTCCCTTCTGGCAGACAGAGCCCAGGCTACCATCTACAGGCTCAGCGAGTACCTGTGGGACACAACCGGGAAGTGACCAATCTCTTTTCCAGGCAACACATGTGAAAGACTCAGCTGGGTTCTGGGAAAGCCAGCCCAATCAATCATTAATTCTTTGAGAGGGCAGAGAACTTGTTAAGAGGGTGTTTACTGATCTTTTCATTCTCTCTCTGTTCTTATTAATACTTAATCTGCCCCCCAAAAAACACATGTGACTTGGAAAGAGCACAGAGGGATATTTATGTTCTGGTTAAAACTAGCTGGGCCCAAAAAAGAAAATCCCCAATCTCTTAAAAACAGCAGGAAGATACTCCTGCTACAGGTTTGGAATAGGAGGGTTGTTCGTCTCCTGTACATTGCTACCTCGGTCCTGCACAGCAAACTAGTTTTGCATCACTTCCTATCCTCCTAAAGCTGAGGGAATAAAACATAATGGGTCACCATGTCCCAAGGCTAGCCCTTACTCACCTTCTGCACCAACCAAGACCAGCCACGCTGCTATTTAGCGAATCACTTCTTCCTCGCTCCAACACATGCGTCCAACACTAGGCTAAGAACATCACGCCCCTATCTCCATGTGAATTAGTTTTAATTTTAGCTGCACCACCATCTCATTAGCTTGAAGTCTGGTTTTAAGAGATTGGACAAAACCATTTCTTGATGCAGAAAGGTGCTTGATCAGATCATCAAGCTCATCCTGATGTTCCTGAGAAAGGTGCTCGAAATGGGGAAATAATATGAGTCTCAAAAGGAGGCTGCTAATTATACTACTCACTCCGGGAAGGATCAATCCATTCCTGACAGCAGGAGGGGATGGCTTACACCCAGAAGAGTAAGTTTTGGTTGCCCATCAACAACTATCCTTACTAAAAAACAAGCTATCAGAGCGGCTTCGTGACTCTGAAATTCTTCCTGGCTGCTGTGAGGAAACACATTGAGACAGAGTTTCTATTCTTAAGAAGGGAGGGTGAAGAACATGGCTTGGCATAGCTCACAAACCAAGAGCATTGCAGGGTACAAAGTCTGGCACTAACCTCCCCCAGATCGGAGGTGGCACACCAGGAGGGCTATCCAGGGGACGTGACTGAGCTCGAGTCAGCTCTCGTGGGGTAGGGAGGGATCACTACCCAGCCTCCTCCCCCCCACCCTCACCAACTCCGCTCCAGCGCTTCCACTAGCTACATCTGACTCCAGCCCCTGCACCTGCCCTGTCTCTAGCTGCCTCTCCGCTCCCAGCCCAGGGCTGAGCCTGGCAGTGGCGGCCAGGAACAGGGCAGCACTCGGCCACAGGTCTGGCTACTGGCCCCCAGCACAAGCCAGCTGCAGCTCTGCTCCCCAGCCTCGGCCCCTGGCCACAATCTCACTCTCAGCTCCAGGCCATTCCCGGGTCTCTGCCCCTTTACTCCGGTCTGCATTCCCCCTTCTCCAGCCACGGTCACAATCCCAGCCCAGGGGGCACAGACGGGAAAAGGAATGCATGACCCTCCAAAGTCTGCATGAAATTTACAGCAGGCAGTGCTCCATGTTGGGTTTTAAACGAGTACTTTACTTTAGAGAGCGTTTGCAATAACGAGCAGTATGTTAAAAAGACTAAACATGCCCATTTAGCGCTAAAAACATTGTAAACTGGCTCCCTTCAGGCAAGGTACGCGATGTACGGAAGTGCACACCCACTCTTCTTCTAAAAAAAAAAAAAAATCAATGGCCCATCGTAATGCATTTTCATTCCAAGCAATTTTAGAATGCCAATAAAACACCGGGCAATTTAATGGATTTCCAACCCCAAACTGGTAGCTGTAATGCTGCCAACAGATTCAGTCTGTTCATTTTTAGAGGAAGCTCAGGAACAAAATGCTAGAAATAAAACCAACAACATTTCAGAAATAGAGAGAACCAAATGCTCTGCCCTTTTATTTTAAACTGACCTTCACTAGGGTTTAATTGACCTTCACTACAGAGCAGTTACTTTATAAAGAAAATGCTTCCATACGGATCACAAGAGAGAAAAATACAAGCCAAATGCATTAGTTTATCTTCCAGCATAAGCAAAACAAACCAATCATGACTTTATCTTCAGCAAGGCACGGAAAAAATGCAGGCTTTTATTAGAGTCAACTGAAACTTAAACTAACTTATGTTATACTTTAGGCTGCAAGCAGAACTCTCTCTTAGATAAAGGCACAGGTTGAACCTCTCTACTCCGGAACTCTCTTGTCCGGCAACATCTGTAATCCAGCATGACTTTAGTTAGCCAGACAACCGCTTATTGTGGGTGTGGCCAAGTTTCCCGCAGTCCCAAAGTTTGTTTACAGCCACCAGTCCTGGCTCTCAGTGTTCTGTTATTCAACGGTAATTTGCCCCAAATGTCTTCTAAGAGCCCAGTAAGCGGTAGAAGTGTTGCTAATGTGCTAGACAGTATTGACCTCTCATGGTACAGCAAATGCTCTTGTCCAGCACCAGTCCCAAGGGTGCCCAGTTACAGAAGGTCAATCTGAAATACTTCCCAATAGCTTATCTCTCCTCCTTCCCAGACATACAGCAAGTTAAGAGGTCACATCTCAGCCATTTGCCAGGATGGTACCAGCCTATGCCCTTCATTACCAGGACGACTTCTTTTGCCAATGGAAGAGCACCCCTGAGGGAAAGAGAAATGCTCAGGCTCTACACAAGAAAGTGCTGTCTCATGGAAGGGGGACTATGAAACTGCCCTTTGGCACCTGCATTGCTTCAACCACCACATTCACATCATCAACAGGCTAGTTTTCCTTTTTACAGTGCTGCTGTGTGCACCACCTGTACTAACATGTCGGAGGAGTTGCACAAAAGTAGTGTGTGCCAGTGAAAAGATCCTTTTATTCCCAGGGGCATTTTACACATGGCAAGCCTGCCAAGGTCTCAGGTGTCAATATTTGTTTGGGGCTGTACAATCACAATTGCATAAGCTTCCCCTCCCCCTTCTCCTGTTTGGATAACTTGCCACTGCAAAGCCCTGCAGCGCGAATGCCTTTCTTTCTGTTACATCCAGGCTGAGCAGCCTCTGCCTCCTTCGGCACTAGGAATCTCAATAGCTAAGAGGGCCCCCTGTGCGTTTTACTCTATGCTGCGTAAAACAGTAAAGGCAGGAAACGCAAGTTCCTTAAGTCCTCAGTTTCCCTTTAAATCTAAACTAAGGGAATACCCTAAGAAATGGGTTGTGTATAGTTCCACCCCTCTACCTGTCAAAATTCACCAGTCTTGACTAACTGGCTCACGCACAAGGGATATTTGGTAATGCTTGTGAATGGTTCTAAATTATCTCGCACATCCACATTAGGTTTTGAATGAAAAGACCTAGAGACAAGCCTCAAAACACCTGTCCCAGAGCCAGCAAATCCATTGGTTATGTAAACCAGAGACCAAAATAAATTACTACTGCCTTTTGGATGACTCTGAAGTATTTGGATTTATTTATGCTGAATGGGAGACTGAAATGCAGTGTCAACACGTGACACTAAGCACAAATCAACTTCGTTAAGCCTAACAGGTCTTTTGCCATTTCCTCGTTTCACTCAGGCCATGCTATCATAGTTCAATCAACTGCAGCTTTTCTGCAAATAACTGAACCCTGATAAAGGTTTCCATTTTACTATAAACAGACAAGGTACTGTGCATGTTTATGGGTTTTAATTGCTATGAGAACACATAAGTGTCCAAGCAGGCCTATTTACATTGTTACACATTAACTATCATACACCCTAAGAATGGCCTTATCTGCACATGTGGGCTCAATGCAGCCCTCACAACCAAACTGTTGTTTAAAATGTGCCATTCCCAATTAATTACTGTATGCAATAAATTACAAAGCCATATATTTTAAATATATATAAAAATGTTTTCTGTGTAATCCTTTAGAAAAGGGTAAGCTGGCCTTAGCACACCTTCACATTTTCAGATTTTCATTTCTCTCTTCCCCTTGTTGACGATTAGGCACCTGCCCACAAGGTAACACAAGAGCTGTGCCACGCCACACTGTAGATGATAGATGTACACTTTTCCCTAACCAATGAAAGAGAGAGAGAGTCATGAGGAGTAAATGCTGCTAGGGAGTTGTGGCGAAGGAGTCTGTACGGAGCTGGCTGGAAGGGAATTTTTGCAAGGTTCGCAGGGAAACCCTTAACAACCGGACCTCCACGTCCGATTTTCAGTATGCTCTCACTGGGAGCTCACTGCTCTGACGTCCTGCAGATATAGAGCCACTCTCACACTGCCAGAGTGTTTTATTAACTCAGATACAAAGCAGAAATTTTTAAAAAGATAGGCTTGCTTGACTATTGGCACTCAACTGGGACTCAGACGACTGGCCTGCTACATGACTGTGGGCAATTCAGGGGCAGGGAGGTGAAAGGGGTAATTATACTTCTAGGCCTCTGAATTGCCCCATCTGCAAAATGGAGCTTAAGGAAACATTAATACTGCCAGTTGAGTTTCCAGAGGTTGATTTAGTGAACCTGGTGGCAATGTACTAAATGGAATTCAGAGGGCAACCCCCTCCCACGCATCAGCGCTGGTACTCTTGCTCCTCATGAGAAGTAAAGAAAGCTGACGGGCGCATTTGCTCCTGCTGACCTCCCACAGTGGAGACCGAGGGCAAATGTGAATTAAGGTACAATCCCTCCAGATACACAACTCCAGCTATGTTAATTATGTATCTAACTCAATCTTCCCCATTACTGTAGATCTGCCCTTAGTGACAGCAACCTACCTTTATAACATACTTTGACACCTACTGATGAAAGAGTTACATAGAGACTGATACTACATATTATCATTATTTTTAAAAACAAGCAGAACCTATCCGCACAATTGTACTTGAAAACACTAATCAGGACTGCTCAATGTTAGCTATTCCACACACCATGGAGGGATGGGAGGGAGGAAAAAATGATCAACCTTCTGTATGGTAGCCAACATGGCATAAACTCTGATTTCCAACATTTCCATAATGCTCTGAAGTGACTGCTAAGCTTTTCTCTCACCTGCTAACAGGTGCTTGCTTTATCAAGCTGTTGATCCTTTTTTGGTTCATAAAGATGACGCAGTACACGGGAGGAGAGAAAAGGACAATGACCTGCACAAACAGATGTGCTGTCCGCCCATGTTCCTTCTAACCTTTTCCACATAGGTGTGGACTTTTTGCATCAATGTGCAGAATAAGTTTTTTCTTATATGCACAGAGGCTTACGCATGTGTACCATCAATGGAAACAAAAAACCAAGCTCCAGACGCTCTGCAAACTAATCAGCAGGGTGGCATGTGAATTGCTCCTGAGGTCTGCACGAGAGCGCAGCTTACAGGGAACACTGCCCTCTGCCAAGAGCAGAGAGATGCGGTGGGGAGACGTTAAACTGAGGGCTAAAGAGTCTATGAACAGTTAAGAGTTGATCAACTCCAACCATTTCATAAAGTCTCTGGTATGCCAAACTAGCTTAGACAGTCTCTGTTCTTGGCTCTGAAATCCTTACATGTATTAAAACATCACAAATGAAAACCAAACAAAAACAAAACAGAAGGAAAAAGCACTACTGAAATTCTCTGAAAGAGGCACCAGCATTTCAGCCACTAAATGGGGGAGCTCTGAGGCTTTTTAATGCATGGACTGAAGGTGATTCACAAAATACATTCAGAATCATGCAAATGGAAGGCCCAATTCTACAACTCTAGATCACCCAACTAGTACCCTCACAAGGAATCCCAAGCACTTAGCCAGGGTTACACAGTATCAGTGAGGGCTGCAGAATCTGAGCCCTCCTGACTTTTGTCCATGATACCACTGCTTTGCATTCTATCCTATTGATGTCTCTCTTGAAAGAGACTTTCCCTTTCACGCTCACTCCTAAGCCACATTTCCCTGTTATGCGCACCAATTTCAAAACAAGCTTCAAAATCCATTCACAGAGCTTTTAACCCACCCCCTCTACTTCCCCTCTCATTATGTCACGTAGGAACAAACAGCTTTCAGTTACTTATTTAGACCAGTGCTCCCTCTCCCCACATTTAATAACCCTATCCCCTGCCCCCATCCATCCCGCGCCTCTTTTTCCTGCCTCCACACAGCTCAGACAGACAACAGGCCCTTCACACCTCCCCACCGTAAACCTGTCCAGAGCAATTACCCTGTCTCAGTTCAGATAGGCCTGAGAACACACTTCGGCCTAATTTATAGCTGCATAGCCATAACAGCAGC
The DNA here is from genome assembly GCF_033958435.1 of Carettochelys insculpta. Taxonomy (NCBI): domain Eukaryota; kingdom Metazoa; phylum Chordata; order Testudines; family Carettochelyidae; genus Carettochelys; species Carettochelys insculpta. Next base: position 43,108,027 of record NC_134147.1, on the reverse strand, counting down.
AGCAGCTGGCTGGCCCTGGGGCTGGGGAGGGGGAGAAGCTGCTGATACCATGGAACAACATCGGAAGCACAAGCTACACATGACCAGCTACTTACTGGGCTGGAAGACCAGAGCCAAAATTCCATGCTAACATACAGCCATTTTCATAAAGGGGCTGGGCAAGCACATACCACAAGCCAACTATTACTCTGAAATCTATATAAATCAGGAATCACTTTATTGCTTTGAAGCAGAAAGATTATAAAGGATGTTTAACAAAAAAAACCACAATATTCTCTTTTTCAACCAGGCCGGCCAAAATCCCAGGCATGTTTCCCGCTCTGTTTATTTTATCTGTACCTTGTATGCAAAACAATTCTGCGCTCTTTCCCAATCTGCTCACTTTGACCCCTACTCCAAGTGAGGAATCTCGGCTTTTTAAAGCACTGTTTCAAAGTTCAAATCTTTGCCTGGCTTGGAAGGAACCAGGTGCAGCCCACTAACCAGCGAGCGTTATGTGTCCGATCACCATCTGCTCTCGATGCGAGCATGACAGTTCTCAGCTCCAAAGCCTGCCTCTTGATTTTAGCTTGGGAGCTCTCTGGTTGCATATCTGATGGCAAATATCACACCAGTTGCTAAACCATATTGTTAAGATACAGAATAGTCGATCTTCCTCCAGCCTAACACAAAAAGGTTTACTGGAAATGGACAATCACAAATAACTTCTCAAAGACGGGGGGTTGAAATGGATGTGTGTTGTGAACAAGACACGAGAAGTCATTCTTCCGCTCTACTCTGCGCTGGTTAGGCCTCAGCTGGAGTATTGTGTCCAGTTCTGGGCACCGCAGTTCAAAAGAGATGTGGAGAAACTAGAGAGGGTCCAGAGAAGAGCGACAAGAATGATTAAAGGTCTAGAGAATGTGACCTATGAAAAAAGGTTGAAAGAATTGGGCTTGTTTAGTTTGGAAAAGAGAAGATTGAGGGGAGACATGATCGCGGTCTTCAGGTATCTAAAAGGGAGTCATAAGGAGAAAGGAGAAAACTTGTTCTTCTTGGCCTCTGAGAATAGAACAAGAGGCAACGGGCTTAAACTGCAGAAAGGGAGGTTTAGGTTGGACATTAGGAAAAAGTTCCTAACCGTCAGGGAGATCAAACCGTGGAATAAATTGCCAAGGGAGGTTGTAGAATCTCCATCGCTGGATATATTTAAGAACAGGTTAGACAGATGTCTATTAGGGATGGTTTAGATAGTACTTGGTCCTGCCATTGGGGCAGGGGGCTGGACTCGATGGCCTCTCGAGGTCCCTTCCAGTCCTAGTGTTCTACGATTCTATGACATGCTGATAAATCTGGTTTGAGCACTGGCCTGCTAAACCCAGGGTGTTGAGTTCAATCCTTGAGGGGGCCATTTAGGATCTGGGGGGAAAAAAAGGATGGTGGTTGGTCCTGCCAAGAGGGCAGGGGACTGGACTCAATGACCTCCTGAGGTCCCTTCCAGTTCTCTCTCTGTATGTGTGAGCGTGAACGCACGCCTCTCTGCAAATCCAGGGGCATTTCTGTCACTAGGATGTCATCCAACTCAGGAGAAAGGGAACAGAAAAATACCATCAGAATAAAATACAGTCATCTTTAACCTACAGCTGCACTGAACACATTTAAGTCACTTATAAGTGGGAAAACCAGAGGATGAATTTTGTTTTTTTAAGCTTTTTATAATGCAAGAAGGAAGTATGAAAACCATGCACCTGAAACCTTTAAACCAAAACAAAATCAGTTTTCCTACTTGTCATATAAAAAAACCCCCCAAAAAATTTCCATTACAAATCCTGTTTTGTCAGCCATACAAGACACTGCAACGACTGCAGAAGTAACTGACAGCATGCTATCATTTCACTTTAGAGACTGAAAGCTGAACGAGACTTTTAGCCAAATTCACTTTTTGTTTAACCCCTTCTTTTTTGGCAAAGTCTACTTAATATTATGGATAGCCAATGCTTTTGTTAAATGACACATCTCCGCATACCTTTATAACACATCTTGAGTCTCCCAACAGAGTCTTCAGCAAAGCCAGAGATGACCAGACTTCACAATCCTGGCTTTTTTGAAAAGGCAGGGGAGGGGGAGAAGCAGACCCTCAAAGCACTGGCTGCGTACAAAGCAAAAGCCCAGTCTTTCAACAGTTATTAGCAGATCACCTGTAACAACTCCTCCAAATGAAAAATCCAATGCTGCAGGACTGCGACAGACCCCCATCCCAGATCATATGTTTCAGGAAAGCGCTCTAAACCAAAAAGACCTAACTGAATGTATCAGAGAGGTACCAGTGTTAGTCTGTAGATTTGAGAACAACAAGAAGTCCTGTGGCACCTTATAGACTGACAGATACTTTGGAGCATAAGCTTTCATGGGCAAAGACCCAATTCATCAGATGCATGAGTGGGGGGTGCTTTCAGAGGGGTATTTAAAGAATGGTGTCCCAGTAAAAGGGAGGGCCAGAGCTGACAAGGTCTATTCAGCAAGGTGGAAATGGCCCAGTATCAATAGTACTTATCAAAAGAGGAAAAAACAAGTCAGATCACACAGGGGGATGTGAGCCTTTGTCACAATTACAGAGAAGCCGCCTTTGTAATTGAATGGTCTCCTGGTCTCAGCAGCCTACTCCAAGGTTCTTCTGAAGGAGCCCCATATCAAATTATGGCCAAGCGATGTCAGTTCAGAGTGCCTGGGAATACTCCGACACCCAAAATTCCACTTAGTAGAGCCTTCATGTGAGGGGCATTAAAAAACTCACACACTAACAGATTTTAAAACTAGACCCCGGTGAGAATTTAACCGGAACTAGACCTAACCCAGTCCATGCTGACACAAATCCTTTAAAAAAAAATCACTAAGCTTTAGATGCTTAATTAAGTCCACATAAAATCCACACTAATAAATAGCCAAAAGCTGAGAAACTGAAGTTCAGCCATGGATTAGAAGAAGGGTACCATTCTGGGGAGCAAACCATGCTATTACATTAATGGGTCTACACCAAATCATTTTGCAGGTTTTTCAGGCTATTTCTGGTCTATGTGATATTTCTGAACAGGCCTCTAAAGGGTAAAAGGGTAGCAGAAAATTACAGTGCTGTAATAAAATTTGCTTAAGGCGATCGAAACCAGATGTTGAAGGAGGGCGGGTGGCTGGGTGTATATATATTACACTCTAAGGCTACGTCTACACGTGCAGCCAACATCGAAATAGCTTATTTCGATGTTGCGACATCGAAATAGTCTATTTCGATGAATAACGTCTACACGTCCTCCAGGGCCGGCAACGTCGATGTTCAACTTCGACGTTGCTCAGCCCAACATCGAAATCGGCGCAGCGAGGGAACGTCTACACGTCAAAGTAGCACACATCGAAATAGGGATGCCAGGCACAGCTGCAGACAGGGTCACAGGGCGGACTCAACAGCCAGCCGCTCCCTTAAAGGGCCCCTCCCAGACACAGTTGCACTAAACAACACAAGATACACAGAGCTGACAACTGGTTGCAGACCCTGTGCCTGCAGCATAGATCCCCAGCTGCCGCAGCAGCAGCCAGAAGCCCTGGGCTAAGGGCTGCTGCCCACGGTGACCATAGAGCCCCGCAGGGGCTGGAGAGAGAGCATCTCTCAACCCCTCAGCTGATGGCTGCCATGGAGGACCCGGCAATTTCGACGTTGCGGGATGCGGATCGTCTACACGTCCCTACTTCGATGTTGAACGTCGAAGTAGGGCGCTATTCCCATCCGCTCATGGGGTTAGCGACTTCGACGTCTCGCCGCCTAACGTCGATTTCAACTTCGAAATAGCGCCCAACACGTGTAGACGTGACGGGCGCTATTTCGAAGTTACTGCCGCTACTTCGAAGTAGCGTGCACGTGTAGACGCAGCCTAAAAGTGGCTTTGTACACGAGTCCTGGTGCTAAAAGTGTATGTGTGTGCACGCCCGACACAGAGAGCACCAGGAATAGAAGAGATGTAATCTGGTCAGCACAGAACTGGTTAACTAGAAAGCCCTATATTCTACTGGCCAATTATTCTTTGGTTTGGTTTATGAAGGAAGAAATCCAGGCATCAAAGCTGGCTGGTGTATTCCACTTGTGCAATAAACTTCTTTCACCAACATAACTTAACACTTTCCAGAGTGCAAAGTTCACACTAATATCACCGACTTTCTCATTTGATGCTTTTTGGCAATGACTCTCCCGCTTGGCTGTTCGTTAATATACAAATCAGTACATTAAAGGCTTTGTTCTACCTTTCTAGCAACATTATAGACAGACTATCTAGCTACAGGTTGAACCTCTGTAGTCTGGCACACTCATCTGACATGATTTTAGTTAGCCAGATGACCACATATGGGTATGGCCGAGTTTCCTGTGGTCCCATAAAGTTTGTTCACAGCCACCGTTCTCTCTCTCTCAGTGTTCTGTGCTGTTATTTAGCTCCAATTTAACCCTAAATGTTTTCTAAGAGCTCAGTCAACAATGGAAGTGTTGGTAATGCGGTTCGATAATATTGACCTCCGGTGCAGCAAATTCTCTCATTGGGCACGGGTCAGGTCCCACGGGTGCTCTACTAGAGGGGTTCAACCTGTAATGTATTTTTTCTGGGTTAAATAGCAGAATACTCAAAGAAATCTCTCAGCACAGAAGGACTGAGGGGTTTAAGAAAAGTAACACCAAGGTACACTGGCATTACAGATGCCATGGGACTTGGAAGGAAATTTTTAATCTGAGCTCAGGCCCATCTCTGCTCTAAACACAACACAGTCCAGGAAAATTTTCATATCCATGTTTCTCACAGAACCTCTATTCTGTCCTCAGCACCCATGGGTGTTCCCATCTCATGCTCAGCAGCAAGATTACATTAAATCAGACAATATGCTCACACTGTAGACAGAAAGCAGGGAGCAAACGTTATTTGAAAAAAATATTTTACATTTATAAATAGTTCACGTTTTGGACCCCAGCCATAGACACCACGCTCAGTCTGTGCTGAAAGCAAAGCACCATGTGTGAGTAGTAACCACAGCATAACAGGAATAACAAACAAACAGACAGCAAGCCATATGCTAAAGGGTTTGGTAGCGGAGACAAAGGAAAACAAAACTGACTGCTATTACGAATCTATTCAACTACCATCATGCAGCCAGTTGGTCTAGATGGGACAGTAGGAATTTAGGAGACTATTCAAGCAAATGCTTGAGCATATAGGTAACTATTTCATTTTGAGTTAGATAACCCGTGTTATTTAAGACGACACCTTTTTTTGGACACTGTAGACATACCCTGAATGACAGAACTGAAACCTTCTAATTTATGCATGGGAATGAGCTGTTAGGAGTTTATTAGGGTCTCAGAAAGCACTTAAATTTAGAGTCACAGAAGGGCAAGCCATGTTAGTCTGTAGCTTCACAAGAAGCGGGTCTCACCCACGAAAGCGCATTACCTAATAAACAATTTTCTTACCCTGTTAGGTGCGACAGGACTGCTTGTTAAATATAGCGCATCACACCCCTTTATATTTTGTTTCTCCTAAGCCAAGATGTAGGTTCATGGTATCAAGTGTGCCTCTGCTTCCCTTCTGTACAAAGTAAAGATTCCACACGACATAAAAAAAACATTGAAAATGCAGTGACTTGCCTGACAAATAGCGAAGAACCTAGCAAAATGGAGCCATCTCTCTGTCCTCCAAAACATATCAAAACAAAGCCTAAAATGAACACTGACATCAAGAACACACTCCATTTTACTTATGTTTCAGACGTTATGATATTATGTCAAACAATATCCAATGTCAAAGGGAAAAGAAAAATCTTAAAAGAAAAACAAGAAGGATCACCCAGTGTTTGCCAAATAAAGAAAATGACTTCAGGAATCCAAGCACCTCTACTCAAATTATTCTGCCAGCTTCAATTTGATCTGTTTTATTGCTGCAAAGAAGTCTGAAAAACATGCTTGTACCTCTAAGCCACACTGCAGAGCGGGGAGTCTTTAAAACTTTCAAAATATGTAATTTTTAGATTTGCAAACAGTTTCCAGATGTAGAAGAATTCAGATGATTCCTTTGCCAAGACAAGTGTGCAGACAAATAATCTGAAGGAAACACTCTGAAAAACCATCTTTCTCTTGAGCAAAAGCGTAGCCAGATATGCTCTGTTGAACAAAGGTTTGTTTTCAATTATATTTCAGATTCTTCTAACAATAACTGTGTGGCATCTGGCACCAAACACATCTGAGCCTTTGAAGTGGTTCTAAACTTAAACAAGAAAAAAAGGAGGGGGAGAACCAATCAACAACTTAATTTAAGTCAGACCATCTCTTTGCAAAGAAAACAGCGCAGTGTTTGACCTTCCATCTTAATTTTTATATGTAAAATTAAAAAAAAAAAAAAAAAGCTTTTTCAAGCTCTGTTCAGACTGCAGCTGCGTCCATGATGCAAGGTTGTGTCATATTTGGTACTGCCCGTTGCAGATAGCCACTGGCTGAAAAGTTATCATCTAGTTTCCTATGTTATGCACATTCAGATCAAAATGTCACTGGATTTGGGTTGGTATCTTCAGTTGGCCGAAATGAGTTATGATGAAACAGCAGGACTGATGGTGTATGCACCTACAGCACGTATAGCTGCACGGCGGTATTTGCACACCATCACCATGCCGTGCAACCATGATTTCCCTCAGATCACCCCTCAGTGCAAGACATTACTTCATTTTACAGGCTCACTCATTCTTGCATCTCCTGCCTGTGGCTATTAAACAGATGTCCGATACCCAATCCCCTCACCATTAACACACACAGACCACAGGTACAAACAGGCCTATGGAGACATACGTGTTGCATGGGGGGCATATGGGGGGGGGCCACACGCACCCTGCAGGTCACCCCTCCTCTGCCGCACTCGCCATCAGTGCTGTGCCACTTCCAGAGAGTGTGGGGGCAGTCTGCCCGTCCCCCACAGCAGTGCAGCCAGAGAGCAGAGCAAAGGTTAGGGTGCTTCTGCAGGAAAAGGTGGGTGGGGGTGGAGCAGGGGTAGGAGGGGCAAGGATACGGGCATGGCAAGAGCAGAGGCACTGGCACACGACTGGTGCTCCCTCCCCATCTCCGCCCCCAGAATACTCGCACGGGTCACTTCTGTAGACAGACCATATAAGCTGATGGTGGAGCTGATGACAGTTTTTTCGGATAAAATGCGTGGGAAAGTTGTTTGAGACACGTTTGTCTATTTAGTTGTGTGCTTTTTCCCCAAAAAGCTCAATTTTTAAAAGGTTTCACTGAAGAGCCAAAATAAAGGGAAAAAAAGTATAAATTTTGCAACAAACATCCCTTAAACTTTTAAAGAAAGGTTTAATTTTCATTCAAGTGTTTGTCATTAGGGCTATGTCTCCACTAGAGATCTTTCAAAAGAAGCTCTTTCAGAAGATTCTTCCAGAAGAACTTCTTTCGAATGAGAGCATCCACACGCATAACAGTGGATCAAAAGTGAGAGCTGCTCTTTCAAAAGAGAGAGTGTCCAGACGGCTCCCGCTTTTTCCAAAAAGCGGGCCAGCGGATCGCAAAAAAAGAAAATCAGACCGCATGAGGACTGCTGGTCTTTCAAAAGAAGGACTGCAGAGGCTCTACACACAATTTTTCAAAAGAAGCATTTGGAAGGGGGTGCTCCTGCTGAAGTGGGAAGAGTGATTTCGAAAGGAGCGCCCCATTCTTTCGATTTACTTTTGAAACACTTTGTGTGTAGATGCTCCATGGGATCTTTCAAAAGAGCTCCCTTGCTAGTGTAGATGCAGCCTAGATGTTTTCATTTTCCCTGCCAGCAAAGTATTACGTCCCCCTTATGATGGTGGCACAACATCTACAGGCAGATTTGAAAGTAGGCTATGGGACACAATCAGTAAGTAGTAACAGAGAGGAAGCCGCGCTAGTCTATACACTATCAAAACAAAAAGCAGTCAAGTAGCACTTTAAAGACTAGCAAAATAGTTTATAGCAAAAATAGCAAAATCATGAAGTGTGGGATCTGAAGGTGTTCTCTATTTTTAACTGCCTGGCATGTCTTCTGACTCTCGCACTTGGTAAAAGCCACCTCAATGTTTGCATAGGACAGAACCCTTGGTAGCCATCTCTCTCACCAACTGAAATCAGTCCAACAAAAAGACGCTAGCTCAGTCACCTGGTCTAACTTTCACTTTTGACAAGTTCTTCCTCAGTGGGAAAACTCAAGTTTACCAGTGCAATTCACACCAGAAAGGGCTCCCACAGGATTGCTCAGAAGATGAGGCTAGTAAGTGACAAACATTTCAGGCAGGCTCTCAAGTCATTCTGCTTGTTTTCTTTGTCCACAGTGACACGTTTGTTATCATTTCATAGCATTTATGTACTTGGATAGCCAAAAGCATTAAGCATGCTCTTACTCCTTAAAATAAAGATTTCCACCCAAGGGGCTGACTTCCCCTAGGCCTGTTTATCTGTAACACACTCTCTCAGGTACTCACATGACCCAAGTTACTATAGCATCTGAATGCCTAAAAATGCGTCATTTATTTTCCCTCACACCACCACCTTGAAATGGCTTTTGCCACCGCTCAGCCAGCTCTCACAGCTGTGCACCAGGATACACAAACTTATTTTCACTTCTGGGTGTAAATTACTTACCAATGGTTACACATGTGGCCCAGAACAGAACCTAGGCCTGACTCCAAGTCTCCTGCCAGATGCAACCACCAGAGAGTGCTTTCATGTTATTTTGCAGCTTATCACAAGTCCTCTTTGGTGACTCACAGATGGATGCTAACCAAACAGCACATTAGAGAAATGTAACATAGAGGGAGCCATGCTAGTCTATATACTATCAGAACAAAAAAGCAGTCAAGTAGCACCTTAAAGACTAACAAAATAATTTATTAGGTGAGCTTTTGTGGGACAGACCCACTTCTTCAGGGCTCACCTAATAAATTATTTTGTTAGTCTTTAAAGTGCTACTTGACTGCTTTTTTTTCCATAGAGAAATCGTTTCTTTTGTGTTCTCCTGGATTCTGAGAACACACATCATAAAACTGGGCTGACCAAGGGCCTTGGATGGAAAGCAGTAGATTCTGCAGTTAAAACACATGGCTCAGGTATTCAGGTAGCAAACAAAATAAAAGTCTCTCTTTCCACAGTTCTTCCCTCCCACAAAAGTTGACATGGTTCACTCACCTTGAATTACAAGTCCTCAATTCAGCCAGCAGCTCAGATCAAAAACAGGAAATGCAGGGAATTACGGAACAGGAATTACCAAGACGGGACAGAGAATTAAATAGTAGCATAATTTAGGGCAGTGCCCTTACCCATGTGGAGTGCTCATTCCTTTCCTGTTTTTGGGCCCTTGAGAACAAAGACTAAGCTCTAACAAGGAATCTCTTGCATTGCACTTCCAAAACAAATAAATTGCAGGCATAGCAATAACATTCTTCCTCCTCTACAATGGAGGAAATAAAAGAATCCTGCATTATAAAACAATGCCCCTCCCCCCCAAAAATTGGGAAGAATTTTACAAAACATTTCAGAGCACATTTTGAATCCATTTCCAATTTGAAAACAAAATCGGACAACCGTTGCTGTTCTTGCTGTCTATGATAACAATGTTCGGGGGAGGACAATTTCTTTTTGCTGTTTAATAATGTTGCAGTTAGGCTCTGGAAGAGGCAGCCTAATCTGAGGGGAACAAGCAGCCCATCTATTCAGAAGGCCGGGAACGTTTTGGAATTGGGAGCGAAGGAATGGGCAGAAATCCGATGGGAACTTCAGTCTATCAGGCAGTTTTATAAACTTTGGCCGAAATTATTCAGGAAGCCTGTAGAGGAAGTAATTGGAAATTGTTGGACAAGGAAACATCCACATTGTGTTTCCAAACGTCCAGGATTACCATCCATGCTAAATTCCTCTCTTTATTTTAACTGCGTCTCTCACTCAGAAAGCCACAGACTTATGGCTTCATTAACACACAGCCTTGAAATGTTAAACTGCTGTTGAAAAAAAAATTTTTTTTTGCATTTACGACAAGTCTAAATGGCTTAATCAAGCCCGGTCTGTTCCCAGGTAAGCTTTGGTCCCCAGGTTAGCAGAGATGCAAACAGGGCACCTTCCAGCACGCTCAAGTATTCACAGCTGGAGGGTGAACCAAACAAAGTAAACAATTGTAACTACATTCAGTCTGGGAGCCTGCTACAAACCACAGGCTAATTATCAGCCCAGCGACTGCAGGCTTCTCTACACTGAGGTTCCCCACCTCCACCACCCCCAAGAAAACAAAACAAAACAAAGCTTCCTCTGCTTGGCGTTCACTCAGCCAAGCAGGATAATTCCAGATAAGAGGGCTTTTTCCTCTAAATAAAGCTCTGTGACCAACTTTTGCCAAACTCTCCCGTTGCCTGCCTGCTCCCTCGTCCCCCACCTTCAAGGTTGAAAAGGGATGCGTGTGAACAAAGCACAGCTATTAACGTCTCATGTGGAGGCTCCTTTTGCAATGTAGTGGCTGTGACCTGTGGCTGTAAATGAAAACGCTCCCTTTCCCAACACTGGGGCGGTGTGGACGGGATTTTCTGATATTACTTATTTAGACATTCAAACACTGAAAAAACCTTGCAGTGTAGACACAGTCTCAATGGAGGGGAAGAAATACTTGAAGAGAGAGGCTGAGGCAGAGACGTGCTTAAGGGATTGGGGGGGGGGCTATTTTCATTTGTTTTGTTGTTGTACTTGTGGGGTATAAAATAACACAATACCTTACGATGCTAATTAACTAATGCTGCACTAGAAAAACTATGATTCAGCATCTGTCTATAGTGACATTGTGCCCCTGAAAACAAAACGTGGATCCTGCCCTGAACAACTTATAAATTAAGCATTACTAGCAAATAATGGGCAAAGATTCCTGTGCCTACGGGGAGCCCCTTGAGAGTAGGTCTGCCCACATCTCTTGCAGGATGGAGCCTCTATGAAAGAACTGTGGCACAAAGGGTTGTGGAGTTGCCTGAAGCCATGCACTGAGCCAGCAAGAAATCCCTTATCTAATCCCTTATCTTATTTGCTAAACCCAAGATTGTGAGTTCAATCCTTGAGGAGGCCATTCAGGGACTGGGGCAAATAGATGGCAGGGATGGTGCCTGATCCTGCCAACAGGGCAGGGGACTGGACTAGGTGACCTCCTGAGGTCCCTCCCAGTTCTAGGAAATATGTATCTCCAATTATTTATTTATTATTATTTTTAAATTTTGTAACATCTGTTTATACAGATGAACTTGAAGGCCAGACGCCCCTGCCCTCCTCCATACTCCTCAAGATTCAGGCTGAGTAATGAGCAAATCAACATGGGGTTGGGAGTGCCAAGCGACCTTAGGTATTTAATAATAGGGGTAAGGGGCAAGAAGAGAAATTACCAATTGGGTCATATGCAACAGGTCCCTCATGTACATATGACCCTCCCCGTCTCACACCTAGAATTGGAGGAGAGGGAAAATGAGAAATTGAATCTGTGCTGGTGTGCTGTCAAGGCACAAGAACTTGGTCCAATTCAAGTCTCTGCTGGCTGAAAAGAGCTTGTCCGTTTTTTGATAACTAGGACAGGAAGTGCTAACACCTTAGCACAAGCGCTCTGAGGCTAGGCATGAGGAGCAACCCAAATCAGAAAAGGTTTTTCACTCTCCTTCTCACACACGGGAGTGGAAGTTTGGCTTTATCAACCTAATGCAATATTTCTAGCCTAGCAAACAGCACAATAATAGGCATTCATCCCCCACTGGAACGCTGGGCCTCGTCCAAAACCCCTGAAATCAATAGAGCATCTTTAAATGGGATTTCGATTGCAGTGAATAAAGAGGAGATGCTTGTTTTTCTGGGGTTGTGCTTTTCTACAGCACGCAGGGTAGCACGAAACAAACCAAACTTCTTCAGACAAACTCCTAAAAAGAGGGGAGGTTGGATGGAAAAAGTGAGGCTTTACATCACTGTAAAATGTTTAAATAAAACACAAAACTGGTACGTAATGTTCCCAAGCCACGGGGTGTCCAACCAATTTATTATTCTTCTTTATTGTTTAGTGCATGCATTCACCCCTTGCTATAGATAGGATCCAAAAAGATCATAAAAACCAAATGAATTTTACAGAAAGGTTTAAACCCACTCGTTTAGTTAACAGCGGCTGCGTCAAGAGAGAGTGAACGTCCCAGCACTGTTTACAGATTATTCTGATAGGAACAGCACTCACATATGCTTAGTACAGAAAAAGGGTCATATTTGTGGTTTGTTTGAATCCTCTGAAATGGGCCAAATCTTCCCATTTAGCCAAAACAAATGAAATACAAGGCTGATCTGAATCTGCCCACTGGTTCAGAAGGAGAGAAAAATTCAGTGTGACTTACACGGATAAAGGCAGCTTTCTGGACAATGTACAAGCCTCACCAGTCATACCAGGTGCTAAGTAATAGAGAGATCAGCACAATCCAGCTTGCTCACGAAAGCAGAGTTCAAAATTCATGCTCTGGACCATGCCCATGAAACTAACCCCATAGAACAGGTGCAGGAATAAAAAAGCAACCGTGGGAGGAAGGAAGCAGAGGAGGACTACAAGGATTTTTCAGGACACATAATGCTGCTCTGATCCTCTTCTAGGCCTAGTCTATACTACAATGGGCCATTAAGCTAAATTATGCAACTCCAGCTATGTGAATAACGTACCTGAAGTTGACACACTAAGATCTACTTACTGCGGTAAGTTGACAGCTGATGCTCTCTGGGCAACTTCCTTTATTCTTCGCTTCTAGTGGAGCACCAGAATCTATGAGACAGCGTTCAGCAGTCAATTTATCAGGTCTATACTAGACATGATATGTCGACCCCTGCTGGACTGACTGCTGCCCATGGATCGGGCAGGTAGTAAAGACAAGCCCCTAGTGATGCCCTTCCCTGTGTAAATGTGTGCATGCCAGCTGTCACAGCATCCCCTCGGAACTTTACTGCCCAGCGAGCTGGTGCACTGCAGATTCACTCCCTCTTGTGGGGGGAGTAACGCAGTGTGTGCATAAGTGTTCCCCCAACTTCAGAATGTGTTACTGTTTTACTGTTCTATGCTGATGAAACTAAAGGAGGTAGGCACCCAGAAGCTATTAAAAGCAACTGCAACTTAGACACCTAACTGCCTCAGGCTCTTTGAGTCCCCTGCCAATGCAGAATTCAAGTAAGCATCCCGAGGCTCTAAAGTGTTACACTGTAGCATTAGCTTTCAATACCTGGTACCTAACCACTGCGCCAAGGGAACGATTTACCTGTGTTCTTTCACCACTCCAAAAGTCTGAGCAGACTGCAGCCCAGCTAAGACCATTTAAATGAACCCACGGAAAAACACATCAGTTCACGGCGTCTCTGCTATTGAGGGGCTGAGAGAAACCAGTTTTCTCCTGTGTTTCCTACTCAAGAAACTAGCTCCATGCACTGACTGAAAAGGAGGAAACATCAGCAGTGTTTGCACAACTGGAAAACATTTAGGGGGCCATTTTTCACAGGCCTTCCAGCCAGGCAGTTTCTTTTGCTTTCCATTTTATTACCCATGATAGAATTCACAGACCAGCAGCTCTCAAATCCATTCCCTCGCCTGCCACCTCTTCTCTGCTGAGGAGATTGTACGTGAGCCCAGGAGCAAAACCTTCAGTCGGCACCACCACCTCTCTCTCCCACCTCCCCTTCTTCAGCCCCACCCCCAACTCTTAAATGTCACACAAGCAGAGGAAAAGTAACCCGGCCCCTTCCATCCACCAAGTAGGCAGAAAGGGTTAGCCTGTTTCTGACGTGACGCAGGAATACAGCCTGCCTGCTCCGTGGCCAGATGCAACCCAAATAACTTTTACTAACATCTAGTCAAGTGCAATTTAACACAAGATTTCTCCCCATCTCTGCTGTTACTGCTCTGGAAATACACAGTTTCACGTCTGAACTCAGACTGCATCAGCCGAATGGGTTTTAAATATCATACAAATGCAGTCAAATTGGTCAGGCATAAAACTTGCTAACATCACTTTTCTAGATGACAATCAAAGTAGAAAGCCTATGTTTACATTGGTCAAAGAGAACCCAAAATGTGGCATTTTAACCACTGTTATAAAGCAGCTTAATCTGCATTGACTGGGCAAAACATGTACAGGACTTGCAGGAACTGTATTTCAAAACAAGCTCATTAGGAGTTTTATTCCTAGGGTTGATGGGCAGATGTGTACATCCAGCAACCAGCATAGTGGTCTCCAATCTCATTTAGCACCTATAAAACTAACAGTTGGGTGACAAATTATTTGCTTAGTACTGGCTGACTCTCTCTAATCCAGAACTCTATCATGCATCAACCTCTGTAATCCATCTTAATTTTAATTAACTGGACGACTGACCACTTATCACGGGTGTGGCCAAGTTTCCTGGGGGCCCATAAAGTTTGTTTACAGCCACCAGTCCTGGCTCTCCACCTTCTGTGTTATTTAGCTCTAAATTTACCCTTAAATGTCTTCCAAGAGGCCAGTAAGCAGTGAAAGTTTTGGTAATGTGCTAGAAAATATTCACCTCCCATCATCCAGCAAAATCTCTCGTCCGGCACTGGTCAGATCCTGAGGATGCCAGATGAGAGAGGTTCAACCTGTACTTGATTTGGGCCCAACTAGAATCTAAACCTCTTTGAATCTGGGAAGGTAGGGGCATCAATCTGGATTTAAGTTTTGTTAAGCTTCTCACTAGTTTGCTTCTTTTGCCTTTTTTCTTACCCACCAGGAAGACTTTCTTTGGCAATTCTTCTCTCAACAAAACAGCACTGTTCGTGTGGGAGTCTAAAAGGTGGTGTGGTGTTTGCTTTGACATTTGAAAACACAATTTCCACCTGAACTCAAAGCACTGGCTATGCAGTCAAATTTGGACAAAATTTATGTTTTCTAATCTGAAATAATTAAACCTAAAAATACATTCCCCTTCATTTAAGAGAAGCATTTACTACAAACTGCTTATATTTAATAAAAGATTGTTTACAACATTTGGCCTGCAGCCTTCCAAAAACCCAGTTTTATTACATTAATGTAGTTCAAAACACTTTTGATTTTGTAGATTATGATTTGTTTAATCCCTTGACAAAACAGCAACAGTAGATTAACCATCTGAAAGCTGCAAGGCAAAAAAACCTAACTGCTAAAATGTTGGCTCCTGAATCTCAGATTTTTTAGTTTGCTGCTGCAACCAATGCATGCTATGAAAAAGAACTTTCTAAAACCTGAAACTCACTATAAAAGCTGTTCAGAAAGAACCTCTTTGAAACTTTTCTACTGAGATTTTCACTGAGCTGTCTCAGCTAACCACCAATAAATACAGAGGGAAAAGCAGCTCAGGGCCCAACTGCAAATGAGTAATTTCACTGCAGAATCCAATTTGACTAAAACTCTTTAAAAAGAAAATCAAATAGATAGCTACAGTTCAAGGGGTGCAGTCTCAAATTCCTACCCAAATTGAGAATACAGCCAATCAGACTGGATGAGATAGGTCAGATTCACCAGAACATGAGAGAGACCTTAAAATTCTAGTGTACGCTTCTAGACATCTCAAAAACAGACTTGTGGACTGACAGAAAATATGTGGAAAATGGGGAGAGGGGAACATGACTCATCACCTACAACTCCAAAGCTGGATGATTTTTGATCAAAGGACTTGGTAAACTGGAATGCTGACTTCAGTTAACCCTCAACTGGCTGGCTTAGTAATGGGAACTACTCAAAGAGGAGCCATGACGGAGGAAGGTGAACATTTCTGGGAGGCATTGTCCTTGCTTGGTCACTTGCCAACCTGTAAAGCTCAGTAATGTCATAATGGACCTGCCAGTCAGGAAGCTGAATGTTAAAGGTTCCAATATATGTCATTTTGCTCTGGACTAAAGTGCCCAGTGCTTGCTCTTGCATTCCTTTTGCATCCAAATCTCCCACTCATCTCAGCATGGGATCTGGATGCATGAAGAAGGCACAATCCAGTCCATAGGGCTGCATTCAGCAGCAAATTCCAACTTCTCACCCACAGCCAGACTGTGTAACACTGCTAGTAAAGGAAAGAGGGCAAGGCAGGATATGAAGGGGGAGTGCTATGCCAGCTGCGCAGGTACAGGGGATCCCTGTGCAAATGTATACTTAAGACTGGGGAAGGAGAAGCCACCAATACAGCAGTCCCGGGAAGCAACAAGGCTGCAAAGTCCTTAGGTAGAAGTAACAATTCCACAGCAGCTCCACATTTAGTGGCAGAGAAAATCTTGTCCTGCCCCCGAAGCGTATTTCTGCAGTCCCTAGATACCTGAAATCCTTTGTCACCCAGGAAGAATTTGCCCCTGGATACAAGAGGCTGCAGGCCTCTAAACTGTCCTCAGTGCATTGCAGGGGTCTGGAGAGATCTCCAAGAGCTGAACTGCTCATGAAATATTCCTTCCTGGTTAGTAAGAACTTGATGATTTTATTCTCCCCCCAACTGATTTGGAAAGGAGGCTTTCATAGAGATAATGTTTGTGTAACGGCTGGATTCTAAGCAGAGAGCGTGCACATACGAGAGGAGAACTGTGTGTCCTACTGGCTGCATCCAGTTTACAGTATGGAAACAAAACACACCGCCCAAAGAGCATTCGGTGTATTTACAGCGCAGTTACACCTGAGAAGCTACACTAAATTAAATCTGTCCTCCTATTCCCAACCAGCTGCTAATGGTCTTCTTTACCCCATTCCTACCAGGTCATCAATAGACAGGTGGAATTTCCCTCAGGCTGGGGCTCCACTGCTGTTAGCCCAAATGAGTTATGTTCATCGTGCGTTGGCTTAGCCTGACTGAGGGTGGCCATGCTGCAAACCGGCCCTGGCACTGCAGAACGATGG
The DNA here is from genome assembly GCF_033958435.1 of Carettochelys insculpta. Lineage (NCBI taxonomy): Eukaryota > Metazoa > Chordata > Testudines > Carettochelyidae > Carettochelys > Carettochelys insculpta. Next base: position 43,091,113 of record NC_134147.1, on the reverse strand, counting down.
CGTTACCAGCTGACCGGTTGTGCTAGCTCACCTCGGACTGCTCCCCAAACTCACGGTAAAAGCACCAGTGCAACAGCGTTAGGAGGTTTGGTGCTGATCCTGACTCGAGTTTCAGGAACCACTCGAGCTCTCTCTCAAGTGAATTCTGCAGTGAAGACAAGTCCTTAGTCCTCTTCTCTAGTAGGTCTCAGTTCAGTCGTAATGGTAAAGACTATCTACCCCACCTTGAGGAGCAAAGCAGCGGAAACCAAATTAATATGCTACCTAGGACTCTGGGAAGAAAGCACGGCTGCACTCAGCAATCCACAGCTGCCATAAATGCCTCTTATGGGATTTAAACACATACTGAAATGCCTTCCGGAACAGGGAAGGGATTTTCCTCACTTCCTTACAGTTACACATGTGCTGAAGTGCCTTCCTGAACTGGTGTCCAAGATCCCACTCGATACAACTCCCTGGGACATCTGGTTTTCCCTTGTTTCCATGAGGTGGAGAGAGACAGCAGCAGTGTACCTCCAGACTGGCTCGCTGTGCAGTCATTTCAGCAATAACTCATCTGAGATTAAGCAGCAGTTTTCCAGATGCAGAACTTTAGAACAGTTTGCACAAGCTAAAAAAACCCACCATACATATATTTTTTCTGAGAACAACTGACAGGGGATTCACTTCTCAGATGCCCACTGGGATGCTTGTTTACCTGCCCTGCAAATTTCCCCTTTGTCCCGCCTCCTCATCTCCCAAACCATTAATTTCCCCCTTTTCAAATCACACCCAATGTAAGCAGCACTGAATTTTAACACAGTCCACTGAGCACTGGCTCCCTTTGTATGGGCTTCATTGAGGGAAAAAGCCCAGAGTGATTAAAAGCCATAAGTTTCTCAGACAGAGGGAGAAGTACTCCGGGAACTTTTCACAGGGTCCTAAACTCCTTTGATTTCTAAGAGATTTAAAAGAGCATTTTCAGGAATCACCTTCAATAACTGGGATTGTTAGAATTCCACTTCAATAGCCATGTTTCTAATCTCATATATAAAACACGGGCCCTACACACACAAAACCCTAGTAACGAGCAGTCCTGTGGCTCCTTAGAGACTAACAAATGTATTAGGTCACGAGCTTTCAGATGAAAAAGTGGGTCTTACCCATGACAACAAATTTGTTAGTCTCTAAGGTTCTACAGGACTGATTGCTATTTCTGAAGCTACAGACTAACACAACTACCCTTCTGAGACTACATCCAACCATAGTATTACTGGGTTTTAAATGCTTTGTATCTCATTTATTGGTGCAGGGTAAGCATTAAGACCTTGAGGAAAGATCTACAGGACCAAGAGAGGATCAGAGACAGGCGCATGCTAAACGAGCTCTCAGTAACAGCAATATCTTTCCAAAGCATGCTGAGTGTGGTTAATGCATCCAAAAGACAATGCACATGTTAATGCACACAGACGGGTAATTAAAACAAAATGATTGTAGAGCTCTCTAGACACACTCTAACCTCAGTACAGCTAAGCTCTTGAACGGGTTCCCAGTGTTCAGGGTCTTAAATCTATAACCAGATTTTCAAAGTGTGTTTCCAGTGCTGCAACAGAAGTAGCCACTTATCATGGGGAAGAGGAGGAACTGTTTTGAAAGTCTCATTAAGACAGTTATTTAGTTACTCTAGGGAGCCTGTAACAAGGAAGCAGCACTGACATCCATAGCAAAAATTCCGTAGAACACCAATCTACAGAATGGCTTAGGCGACACTCATGGTCACGAAAAAGAGAGAGGCAGATCTCATCTGCGAGTCTTAACGTCAGATACTGGCATCTTTTAGAGCTTAAATTTATGAGTATAACGTTTCAGAGGAACTAGCTGCTTTATTCAATTTGGAGTATGTCTAGTCCTGCCATGTTCCTTTCATCAACTGTAGTTTGTACTTCAGGGAAACAAGAAGGCTTTTTACAAATACATTGGTAACAAGAGGAAGACTAAGGAGAGGGTAGGGCCATTGGTCAGTGAGGAGGGAGGAACAGTAACAGGGAATTTGGAAATGGCGGAGATGTTTAATGATTTCTTTGTTTCGGTCTTCACTGAGAAATCTGAAGAAATGCCTGACATAGAGAATGCTAGTGAAAAAGGGGTAGGTTTAGAAGTTGAAATAGGAAAAGAACAAATTAAAATTTACTTAAGAGAAATTAGATGTCTGCAAATCACCAGGGCCTGATGAAATGCATCCTAGAATCCTCAAGGAGCTCATAGAAGAGGTATCTGAGCCTTTAGCAATCATTTTTGGTAAATCGTGGGAGATGGGAGAGATTCCAGAAGACTGGAAAAGGGCAAATATAGTACCCATTTATAAAAAGGGGAACAAGAATAACCCAGGAAACTACAGGCCAGTCAGCTTAACTTCTGTGCCAGGAAAGATAATGGAGCAGGTAATTAAAGAAATCATCTGCAAGCAATTGGAAGGTGGTAAGGTGATAGGGAACAGTCAGCATGGTTTTGTTAAAAACAGATCATGTCAAACCAATCTAATAGCTTTCTTTGATAGAATAATGAGTCTTGTCGATAAGGGAGAAGCGGTGGATGTGGTATACCTAGACTTCAGTAAAGCATTTGACACAGTCTCACATAATATACTTATCAATAAAACTACGCAAATACAACTTAGATGGGACTACTATAAAGGTGGGTGAACAACTGGCTGGATAACCGTACCCAAAGAGTAGTTATTAATGGTTTTCAATCCTGCTGGAAAAGTATAACTAGTGGGGTTCCGCAGGGGTCTGTTTTAGGACTGGTTCTGTTCAATATCTTCATTAACAATTTAGATATTGACATAGAAAGTACACTTATTAAGTTTGCAGATGATACCAAGCTGGGAGGGGTTGCAACTTCTTTGGAGGATAGGGTCATAATTCAAAAGGATGTGGATAAACTGGAGAAATGGGCTGAGGTAAACAGGATGAAGTTTAATAAGGACAAATGCAAAGTGCTCCACTTAGGAAGGAACAATCAGGGTCACACATACAGAATGAGAAAGGACTGCCAAGGAATGAGTACAGCAGAAAGGGATCTAGGGGTTATAGTGGACCACAAGCTAAATATGAGTCAACAATGTGATGCTGTTGCGAAAAAGGCAAACATGATTCTAGGATGCATTAACAGGTGTGTTGTGAACAAAACACGAGAAGTCATTCTCCTGCTCTACTCTGCGCTGGTTAGGCCTCAGCGGGAGTATTGTGTCCAGTTCTGGGCACCGCAGTTCAGGAAGGATGTGGAGAAATTGGAGAGGGTCCAGAGGAGAGCAACGAGAATGATCAAAGGTCTAGAGAACATGACCTATGAAGAAAGGCTGAAAGAGTTGGGCTTGTTTAGTTTAGAAAAGAGAAGACTGAGGGGGGACATGATGGCAGTTTTCAGGTATCTAAAAGGGTGTCATAAGGCAGAGGGAGGGAACTTGTTCTTCCGTGCCTCTGAGGATAGAACAAGAAGCAATGGACTGAAATTGCAGCAGGGGAGGTTCAGGTAGGACATTAGGAAAAAGTTCCGAACTGTCAGGGTGGTCAAACACTGGAACGAATCGCCAAGGGAGGTGGTAGAATCTCCATCACTGGAGATATTTAAGAAGAGGTTAGATAGATGGCTTTCAGGGATGGTCTAGAAAGTGCTTGGTCCTGCCATGAGGGCAGGGGGCTGGAGTTGATGGCCTCTCGAGGTCCCTTCCAGTCCTACTCTTCTATGATTCTATGATTCTTTCAATAAAAGTCAATAGAGATTTTCTGGTAAGATCTATTCATTATAAACCCATGCTGTGTACTGATCACAGCTCATTCATTCTCCTGAAGGACTAGGACCGTAAGTGTGGAATTCAGCCACTGCCCTGCACTGGGAGCAGTGAAAACTTCCAAAGGTGGAGCACTCTGTCTCAGGCAATTTGTTAAGAGGTGCAGCAACCCCTTCCTGCTCCCCCCACCCAATCTCTCTGCTGCTTTGTGGGAGCCATGTGCAGTTATCACACGTACACACCATAGCTGCCATTCTGGGGGATTTGCACAAGAACCACCCAAGGCGGGGGACAGAGCTGCTTCCTGACCACTCTGACCCCATACAGCTTCATAACAGCTGGGCAGAAAATAGCTCTAAGATTTTCTTCATCTTTGCTGTATTATTTCAGCAAGGACAGGAGTCAGACACAGGAGGCAAGAACTGCCGGGCTCTCTCTGCTCTCCCTTGCTCAGCCCAGCAGTGAGACCTCTCCCTCCCTCCTGATGCAGCCTCCATTTCCAAAGTGCAGCTGAATTCCAGAAAGCAAGTACCACGCAGGCAATGGCAGCACCGTTTTTCCTCTGGCAGCACTCATCTCCTTCCACTACAACCGCTTACAGCAAGCACTTCAAAGAGACCGCTCAGGGTCCATGCATCTTTAAAGTTCCATTCAACCAGGATTGCAGGTGCTTAAGTGCCCAGTGAGTTGAACAGGGCTACTCCCTGCTGTACGACATGCATATGCTTGAGCGCCTCACTTCAGGCAGCCATGTGTTTTGGAAAATCCCATTAGGCACTTGTCTACATCTTTAGGAACCTAAAGGCCGTTACAAATCTGGCCTTAAGTACCTATGTAGCTGAGTCACTTAGGGATGTGGAGGGAAAAGCAGGGGGCACTGCCCCTCCCAACCTGCTGGGTTGGGGATTACCTGCAGGAAGGTGCAGCAGTGGTGACTGGTGGCAGACGGTGGCAAGAGCATGGGGGAGTTGCCTCCCCTCCCCCCCGCACTCATCATCTAAACCGCTAGGAGAAAAAAGCTCCAAAAGAGCTCCTTTAAAATCCAGATGCATCTTTCCATGACTCAGCAGAGCTGCTCAAAATCTGTCCATTTTGAAAGCCTGTGAAAATTTGGACTTGAATTAAAAATCTGCATTTATGTAATTTGGGGTTTTAAACTCACGAGGTTCATAGGTGACTCATCTTCAGCTGGTGCAAACTAGTGTAGCTCTGTGGATGCCAAGAGAAGTGACCCCTCCAAAGGCTCTGCCCTGTGTTAGGCACGTAACAATCACCCATACCTGGGGACTCCTGCATAAATGGACAATTGTGTGGTTAGCTGTTGATAGATGCTTAGCTGCATGTGTGCGTTTTCCCTCCATATGCACACAGCTGGCACAGCAGACCTTGAGCGCGCTGCTCATTTACCACAAGATCCGTTAAGAGATGAAGGCACCCAGCCAAACTGATCATCAACAACGCATGGTACTAGCATCCTGCAGACGCTGCTGGACCATGACCAACTGAGTAAACAGAATTTCCCATTCCTCCCTAGGTCAGACAAAGACAATCCTTCTGACATACAGCTTTATACACAACACAAAGAAATTAGCCCTGTTCCTCTGAAGCAGCTAGTTACTGCCCCTGACATGGGTATTATCGACGAGCACCTCACATGTGTTAAGTTTGATCAAAACATCTCTCTTTCCTGAGGTCACTGGAAGGGACCAGTGTGTTCCTGTTATCTGTGGGGAACGTTTTTGTACCATCCTTGATATTAAGATGTTCTAGTACCAATTCATAGTGGGGTGTGTTTGCACGAGTCCTCTGTACCTAGCACATATTAGAAACGTGGATTTCTGCAATGCAAGCCCTATTCTCACCAGATTTTCTGTGCATGTCCTGCCTCATACCAGCCCTCTCATACAAGTGCTTGTGGGTCAGGCTCCCTTCCTGCTACAAATGGTAACGCTGAATTTCATTCTTCACTGTGAACCATGGCCGTAAGGCTACAGCCACGTTGAAGACAGCAGAGATAGAAAGGTGAACTGTTGGTTTCTTTTAAACACCCAAGAAACCACATGAGCCTATGTACTAGATCATGTACATACAGATGTGGCTGTACAGCTCAATAAGCTACAAAGTCTGCTGGAGTGTTATGTTCCGTCCTACAAACTAACCCCCGGAGCAATTCTGTACCTCTGGGCATGCACAGAATTCATATCCCCTGCAGACTTCTTCCCCCCATCACATGCACCGCCCTCCCCAGCTGTAAAAAAATCCATTCTGTCAGACAGGTGCTCCAGTAACGCCTTTTACCCTCCAACGGATGCTATGGCACTAGAACAGCTGGCTGATTTTAGCAGTGAGCAGCTGATTGGGCACAACATAGTCTCACAGACTCTGGTTACGCTGTGATTTCAGGACACCGAGGTATCCGGAAATAGTAACTCTGCATCCGGTATTTCGAAATACTGGGCATGCTATTTCAGCACCCCTCTACCCTTTGTTATGGGAAAAGTAACAGCACCAAATCCCAAAATAGCCTATTTCAAAATTGACTCGAAAAAAGGATAAGCAATTTGCCTAGCACAAATCATGTCCTTTATTTTGAGCTTAGGGGCATAGTGTATAAACATAGCCATAGTGAGGCCTGCATGCCAGATGAGGGGAGATGGGGCAGGACAGGACCAACAGGGCAGGACACACGTGGCTGCTGGGGTGGGGCCACACAGACTGGAGCAGGGACTGAATGGGGATAGAATGCAAGAGCCTGGGGGACGCAGGGCCACACTGGGCCAAGTGGGTGGGACTGGCTGAGTTTGGAGGCGCAGAAATACAGGGACACGGGCAGCTGTGCTGGACCGAATGAGAGTAGGTGGTCAGCCAGGATGTGGATGGGGGCAGCTCCCCAACTCCCTAATAATCTGTCACCACCCAAAGCGCCTTCTGATACCCACACCCTACAAGCCTCCAGGTTCACTCCCAGGCTCCTTCCCAATTACTTCCCTCTCTCTCAATCCCCCTTGGTACTCCCTGTCTTCCACAAACGTCCACACTGCTTCTTGGAGGAGTCTGAGAAGTACAGTCCTGCAGTGTTGTTAAAAGGAATTATTAAAGTTCTGCATTAATATGCCAACTACTGAAAATATCTGTCAGAAACATTTCCTCCTCGTTTGCTGTCTGTAGGACAAATACAGTTGCTGTAGGTAGGATTACAGACGTGTTTTGAAACAAAATTACCAAGGTAAGGGAAAATGGCATGATTGTCTTGTGTCATTGTGACAAATAAGATGCACAGCATTTTAAAATACCGTGCACAGAATTTTTATATTTCCATGCAGAATTCCCCAGGAGTAAGCCGCAGGACCAAATTCTGCGTCCATATAACCCATTTTAAATACAGAGTAAATACACTGGACTTAATGAAGGTACTCCAGATTCAAACAGAAACATAACCGGGGCCGTCTCAGAGCAGTACACAATCTTACCTGTAAAGCAGTAACTAACAATACAAGAAGTTAAGAAAACAAAGTTGTTAAAAGTAGTTTCCTTTCCTGGGTTCTTATGGCTGTTATCATTGACGTCTGTCAGCAATGTGCCAATATTTCAACTTAAGTAAGACAGATTTGCATTTAAAGTCAGGACCTCTTTAAACCCCTGTGGCAGCAAGATTTCCATGTGCATACACACACAGTAAAAGATAACATTACGTTCTTGGAGTCTTACTGTAAATAAGGTTCAGGACCAAACTATCACCCTCACAAGGAGAAAAAGTATCTTATCTATGGGGGGAAAAAAGAAAAAAAAGGGAGACTCTTTACCATTCTTCAAAAAACAAAAAAAGAGGAGAGCACTTCATTTTAATGGGCAAAGCACCTTGAGCTGCAAAATCATTCTGATGGCCTCTGAACCTGACTGTCCCTAACATGAAGCATTTTTGCTTCTCAGCTTGTGCTACAGATAATAGTCTAATGGAAATCAGGCTTATTTCACAACTTCTGATGTCTAACCAGCTCAAGAGCCTCTGAAGCAAAACACTAGTAACAGGTATCGACCAATCACACACAGCACGTTTGGATTTTTTTCAGCTCGCTACAGAGATGTTGAACTTTTCAGGCATGGAACTGTGTTAACTGCAAGGTGGGTCAATGATGCAGTTTATTAAACAGACTGCATGGGTTATGCCGAACTGTTTTAAACTTCCTCTGCGGCTCAACTGCTGTTCTAGTTAGAAGCTCAAAACACACATCATGGTATAAAAGGGCCATCTTCTTTCTCATGCACACAACTTCATTACCTATTTTTAATCAGTTATCTGGGCTGTGTTACATTAACTTTAAGCAACCATGGATTACTACTCTTCTTCAAACCAGTTACTGCTTTTCGTACTAAGAGTTTTTTGTTCACAGTAGCTAATGGCAACACAAACAGCGAAATCAAATGATGCCAATGCATTTTCCTGATACTGACACTCCTGTTGAGCAAATACACAACTTAATAAAGTTGGTTTCAGAAAGATCACTGTTATTTGTTTAATCTGTAATGAAGCAGAAATAAACTCCAACTACTGTTTAGCCACAAGGGCACTAATTGAAAAGTCAGCTTTGGAAAGGGTATCTCCAGAAACACCTATGTGGATTTAAGAGCCCAAACTCCACTGAATGTCTGTAAGATTTTTGCTCCTAAATCTCCTACATGCTTTTAAAAAGCTTCACCTGCTGTAATGTTTTTTTTTAAGTGTTAAAGTCAAATGAGGGATTACATTTGTATATGATACAATTACTGTTTGCAAGATTCAGTGCCATTTTAAAGAAAAATCAAATATAGTTTAAATAGCAGTTGATAACTAACTAGCACTTTAGGACTGGGCTTTCATTATTACTTATTTGTGTTATGGTAGCAGTACCGATCATACAAATCAAAATAAAAAATAGGTGGCTTGGATTTTGTTACAAATTTAGATAAATATAATTCTTTTAGTTAGAAACAATGTAACTTTTAGAGCAAACAGCCACAGAGAGGTAGCCCTGTTGGTCTGTATCTTCACAAAACAAACCAAAAATCAGTCCTGCAGCACTTTAAAAAAGTAATTTAGTAGGTGGTGAGCTTCCATGAGACAGACCCACTTCTTCAGATCTGGAAAATTCTGAAGAAGTGGGTCTGTCTCATGGAAGCTCATTACTTACTAAATTATTTTGTTAATCTTTAAAGTGCTACATGACTGAGTTTTTTGTTTGTTTGTTTTAGTGCAATGCATTTGCTGCATCTAAAGTTTCTCAGTTTCTTTGGCTGTTTTTCCATATTTTACATGGGCAGTGAACAAAAAAAAAAAAGAGATGCTATTAAAATTACAAAAATCATTGCTAAATTCCACTTATACATTTGAAATTAGCCAAAGCATTAGCTGAACTGACAAATCTGATTTTGTATAAAAGATCAACAATCAATAGATCTGAAACAGTAGATGTCATGGTGAAGTAATCACACACATATAACAAACTGAACACAAAACACATGAAAAACTGTTCTATATAAAATGACACTCCTGGGCATTAGAGTGCCTATAATAATGACCGGTAAACTGAATTAAGCTGAGTTATTAATACAATTGTTATTTGTACAAGACATTCTTTTTTAAAAAGAAACACGGGGATTCTGAAATTATGCCCAGGAGATTAGGAATCACATTCAGCTGAATTAAGAACTTTTCACAATACAACTGCACAGTGAGTAACAGGTGTACAGGAAGAGTTATTAAAGTTTTGAAAATAAAGGGTGAAACTCTGCACTCAGTAAGAACAAAGTAATTCAGAGTAACTCCAAATTATCCTATATAAAACAAGTACTTGGATAACCAACAAATGCATAACAATAAACCCCAAAACAAAATAAATTCTACTTCAGTACAAACTGAGTTGCTTCCTCAAAAATGTCAGTGACCATTTTCTTTCCTGGTAGATAATACAGTATATTTATGTAACCATAAATATTATATATTCAACAATGTACACAAGTGTTTATTATACCTAAAAGTCCCAGTGGTAGAAATATCAAGGTCCTCCCCCTCCCTTAATCTTCACTTCAGAAAGATTAGGTAACAGGTAAAGTTATTTTTTTTAAGTACCCACATACATTATTACACAGATGCTTACTTCTGTATTCTGGGTGAGTCACTTTAACAGCTTCAGCTAAGTGAACTGATTTTCAGGCCATTAGCTGAGTAGCTTAAATATAGATGCAGATCCCTAAATTTATCATCCCAAATCAGAGTATTTGACCTTCATCTGCACCAGATCCTAGTGTTTAAAAAAAAAAAAAAAAATTCGCTCTCACTTCTTTTTTACATCCAACATTAAAGATATAACTACATGAAGTGTCAGCAATTCACATGAGTAAAAGCCTTCTGGATCCATGTACACTATAAAACAGAGAACTACACAGCACTGTTTTCTGTGTCCCTGTCCTTCTCTTCAATTTTCATTTGGAATTAGAGAGCTACAGGAGATCAGTACAGTAAATTCACACAGTGCAGCAACAAAGCCCAGGAGTCAATTTTAAAAATGTATAGTAGGAAGAGGCCTGTGCCATTAAACTGGAAGAAAAAGAAAAAAAAAGGCGGGATGGGGGTGTTCTTTTTTAAATCCAGCATATCAAACAGTTCAAAAAGTGAGTTCAGGATCATATGGCCTCATCAGATTATAACTCTACCCTTCATACAGTGCAAAGTCTTTAACAAGTAAGCTATCATGTGCCAACTCTCTTCAATTTTGCCTTGATAGTGCTGTGTCAGTTTCAACAACACCCACTCAGTCTTATCTTTACACCTTCACAGTCCCACTTGTAGGAAAGACCCCAAATCAGCTTTTGAACACTTTTTTGCGGGAACTCAGAAGAGTTTTTAAAATCAACACAAAGAGACTGCGCTTTTTCCACAAATCGGTCCAGTGACAGCACAGGAGAAAAAAAATTAGGAACATTTACTTAACTAAGAGAGCTCTCTTCTAGGCCTTAGACCATAGCCACACCAGAACAGACTCAATATTAAGTGGGTCTGTCCCACAAAAGCTCACCTAGTAAGTATTTTGTTAGTGTTTAAAGTGCTACTTGACTGTTTGTTTCGATAGTATATAGACCGGTACGGCTTTCTCTCTGTTTCTAGGCCTTAGGTGATTGTACATCAGCAGATGAAGCATCTCAGATTTCCAAAAAGTACAATACCCAATCACTATAATTATTGGGCCAACTTCAGTGGTCACAGAGACAAGCTTTCAGAGCCATATAGAAAACTGTCCCCTGCTAACAGAAGCTCATCCAATAAAAGATATGACCTACATGCCTTCTCTCACTAAACCTTGGGACAGCTACTACACCACACCCAATTACAACTACACAGAGAGAAGTATCAGAGAGGTAGCCGAGTTAGTCTGTATCTTCAGAAACAACAAGAAGTCCTGCAGCAGGTTATAGAGTAACAGATATTTTGGAGCATGAGCTTTCCTGAGCAAAGACCCGCTTCATTAGATGTTGTTTTTATACAGAGAAAAGTGGCCACAACCAATGGCTGACGGCAATCTGTAAGAGAATTACGATTCATTCCTGGCACAAAAAGTCAGCACACAGCACCAAACTAAGTCTCTGATCACACAGTTAGGTATGGGCTTAACTCAATCCTTAACTTCACTGGACACAAAAAATAAAGCACCTGCCTAGGTTCATAGGTTCGAGACCTAGGCTGGGACGCTGGAAGGGCTCGATCCGGTGACTACCTCCTGCAAGGTCCCCAAACCTTCAACTTCCACTGAACTCTCGAGACCTGGGCTCAGCATTTTGGCAGGATCGGACCCGATCCTGCTCCTGCTGAAGTCCAGAGCCAGAGGCCCAAGTGAGGGCTCTTTTGCAGGCCCACAGCTGGGAGGAGGAGGAGGAACCCCTGAATGCACCACCTGCCCTAAGGGGAGAGGGCTCACGTGGCCGACCCTGCAGACCGCGGGAGAGAGTCACTGCCTCCCCTCTGCGCCCCCCAAGAGAAAGCCCCAGCGCCGGGACTTACACGTAGACGGGCCAGGTGGGGAGGTCCCTGGGCACCTCCGTCAGCCCCAGGTGGCTGCAGTCCAGCAGCTGCGCCGCGCAAGTGCAGCGGGAGGCGCAGCGCGGCTCGGACCCGGAGCCGGGGCCCGCCAGGGCGGCGAGGAGGAAAGTCAGCAGGAGCGGCAGGGGGCCCCCCGGTCCTGCGGCGGCGGCCGGCCGCGCCATCTTGTATCCGGCGCGGGGGCCCAAGCGGAGCGAGGCGCGCAGGGGAAGGAGCGTCCGGCGCGGAGCGCGTCCCGGGCTCTAGCCGCCCCGCGCCACCAGTTGCACCATCGCGGACTCTGCAGCGCCGGTCCGGCGTGAGCGGGCGGGACCGCGGCAGCGGCGGCAGCAGCAGCAGCAGCAGCAGCCGGGGTGCTCCCGGACCGGCTCCTGGCAGCGCCCTACGCCGGCCGGGCCGACGGCATCGCCTGAGAAGCCTCCCGTCCGCAGGCTGGAGCGGGGCAAGGCCCCGGCGCGGGCACCCCGGGGGAAAGGATCGTCAGCTCAGCCCCCGCGGCTGCGGCCGAGACGCGTCCCTCTCTCCCCTCCTGGGCGGTCCGCGCGGGGCTCAGCGCCGCAGCCGCTCAGCCGCCGCCGGGGGCTGCATCGCCGCCTGCCCGGCCCGCGTGGGCCGATTCGCACTCGCCGCCGCCGCCCAGGCGCGGGCAGCGCTGCCCGATCGCCGCCTCCACCGCGCAGCGGCTGCAGCTCTCCGGTCTTCGCCTTCCCAGGCGCTGCCAGTCTCCCCCAGGCCGCCGCCGCCGCCGCCGCCGCCGCGATCGCTTTCCAGCCCCCCGAGCGCCGCTCTCGCCTCTCAAACCCACGTTGGATACATTGCAACCTTCCCCCTTCGCTACCCCGCCTCCCGTTCCTCCGCTCCCATTGGCCGTCCGGCGTTCTAGAGCGTGCCCGCGCCCGGCTGGATTGGACAGCCGGCCTCGGGTTTGGATACACAACGTTCCATTGATGTTGGCAGCCCGTCAATCAGAGGTGAGAGGTCCCGCCTTCCTTTCCCACCCAAGGTGTGAAAGCTGGTGTGGAGACTCCCACCGCTGCCGCGCTTCTTAAAGGGGAAGCTGAGATAAAGGGAGAGGCCATATGGATCTTTCTTTCTTTCTGGCGACTTCTCTCGTCTCATTACTTTAATATTATCAAATAAAGCAGGACCAGGCCCCCAACCACCTGTGGTTTTATAAAGCCCAACCTCAACCAACTAGCAAGCAGTCCTATAGCACCAAAAAGAGTAACAAATGTAACAGGCAAACAAAATGACCAGTCCTGTAGCACCTTAAAGACTATCAATATTATTTATTCGGTGATGAGCTTTCGTGGGAGAGACCCATTTCTTCAGATCGGGAAAATACTGATAAGGGAGAGGAAGAGAATTTTGAATATTTTAAGTCTTACGGTGCTACAGGACTCCTTTTTTCGTCTTATGAGGATGCAGACTAACATGGCTAACTCTGAAATGTGTTAGATTTTTCAGATGAAGCAGTGAGTCTCACTCACAAAAGCTCATTACCTAATTAATAAATTTCTTAGTCTTTATGGTGTTTCACAACTGCTGGGATTTTGTTAAACTACAAACTAACAGGGCTACCCCCTTGAGACTATCAACCAAGAACCAATTAGGTTAGTCACTTATATACATCACTTATAAACACATATTTTGCACAATGTAGCATAGGTATCAAAAATACTTTGCAGATGTGGGTATTATAATGCCCATTCTACAGTGAAGAACTGATAAAAGAATTATCTGCTTCCTAAATTGAAGTTTGCTGAACTTTAAAGACAATCATTGGAGGAGGGCAACTTAATATTTTTATTTTTTTTTGCCATATGTAGCATATGCTTGTGGGTAATAAATATAATAAATATAATAATCCCTAACAAGAACTGGTTGGAAACCCTACTCATGCACTAGAACTTTATTGTACAAGGGGTTGCACAAATACGGATTTAAAAGACAGTTCCAGCCCTAAGCATTTACAATCATAGAATCATAGAACATAGACTGTAAGGGACCTTGAGAGGTCATCGAGTCCAGTCCCCTGCCCTCGCAGCAGGACCAAGCATCGTCTAGAGTAGACTATCCCAGATAGATGTCTATCTAATCTGCTCGTATATGTCCAGTGATGGAGATTCCACAACTTCCCCAGGCAATTTATTCAAGTGTCTAACCACCCTGACAGTTAGGAAGTTTTTCCTAATGTCCAACCTGAACCTCCCTTGCTGCACTTTAAGCCCATTGCTCCTTGTCCTATCCTCAGAGGCCAAGGAGAACATTTTTTCTCACTTCTCTTTTGTAACCCTCTTTTAGGTGCTTGAAACCAGCTATCATGTCCCCTCTAAGTCTTCTCTTTTCTAAACTGAACAAGCCCAATCCTTTCAGTCTTTCCTCATAGCTCATGTTCTCTGGACCATTAATCGTTCTTGTTGCTCTTCTTGGCATCTTCTCCAATTTCTCCACATCTTTCTTGAAGTGTGGTGCCCAGAACTGGATACAATACACCCATTGAGGCCTAACGAGCAGTAAGTAGAATGGGAGAATGACTTTCCGTGTCTTGCTCGTGACACTCCTGGTAACGTATCCCAGAATCACGTTTGCTTTTTTTTTTCAACAGCATCACACTGTTGACTCATATTTAGCCTGTGCTCCACTATGACCCCAAATCCCTTTCCTCAGTACTCCTTCGTAGACATTTCTCCAGTTTGTCCAGTTCATTTTGAATTCTGACCCCATCCTCCAAAGCAGTTGCAACCCCTGCCAGCCTGGTATCATCTGCAAGCTTAATAAGCACAATCTCTATGCCAATATCTAAATCATTGATGAGTATAATGGATAGAACCGGTCCCAAAACAGACCCTGGAGAAACCCCACTTGTTACGCCCTTCCAGCATGACTGCAAACCATTAATGCCTACGTTCTGAGAACAGTTATCCAGCTAGTTATGCACCCACCTTATAGTAGCTCCCACCTACATTGTAGTCGCCTAGTTTATTAATAAGAAGATCACGCAGGATGAGGTATAATACAAGAGACAATAATCTGGGTATAATTCAAGAGACTCAGTGTGGATGCAGACAGATAGGGGAGAGATGACGTGCCAAAGAGCTTGCATTCCAAAGTTAGTCAAATCATGACCTGTTAAATGGCTGTTACAAAAAGGCTGATAAAAGCAGCCATACACTCCTACACAGGCATTTAGGGGCCTGATCCAAAGCCCTTAAGGTCAGTTGGAGTGTTTCTGTTGACTTCAGTGAACTTTGGATCAGGCCCATATGCACTCTAGTTGGAAGGCAGCATTCTGCTTTGCCAACACACGTAGCTAAAAGAGTAGGCAGTATAACCACTCGCTTTGGCCGTAATCCTGCTCCTGGATCTGTGTGACAGGACAGATTTATCTTTAGGGAAAGGAGTATGGGTCTGATCCTGCTCCCACTGGCTGCAACAAAATTTCCATGCCCCAGTCCTGCAATCAACTCTGGGCAGCCCCTTGAACTAGCACTGAGGCAGTTACAGGCTAGCAGGGACTTTGCTATTTTAATGGGATTAGACACTATACCTAAATAAAGTTTAAATGCCTGGTTTATCTTCTAAGAGGCACCTGTTATGTCTTATATAAAATAGGGGCAAAATTCTTTATTCAGATTTGTTCATATCTGAACACAGAACTGCTGCTTGTCACTTGAAACGTCGCTCTTCTTGCTTAATCTAGCTTGAAACAGCCAGGTCTGTGGAAAAAGAATTTGTGCGTGATAGCCAGTCTGCTGACAGCCCTGCTCAAAATAGCAGAAAGCTCTGGGTTTGGCCACAGAGCCACCACAGATTTCTGTGGTTTGCTTGCCATGAAGTGCAAAAGCACATGAGTCAAAATCTGAAAATCTCTCTCCACTGTGTCAGTGGAAAGGGGATTCAGTATTTTGGCAATGCCCCCAGTCTAGTAAGGAGCATGAAGTCATGTCTACTCTCTATACCCATTTATAGAAGTTTGCCCAAACTGACAACATCTTGCTGATTGGTCTGAGTGTACTTGGAGAAAACAGTCCTGTTGACACTCGGGGAAGGATTGTACGAGGCTAAATGACAGCGTGCTAACAGCTGATAGACTCTAAAGAAAAACATGAACGTTTTTCACTTAAGACATGTTTGTGCTTTGCTAACAGAGGCTTGGATGGCTTTTAAGTGCAATGTCAAACCACTCCATTCTATGTCAAGACACTGGCTTCCAATCAAGCAATCTCTTTTCAGTAGTTATTTTACCTGTGGCCCACACACAGTCACAGACTCTTCCTGGCCAAAACTAACAGCAAATTCTCTGTTTTTGCTCTTGTGAAAAGAAAGGTACCAAGCTGTATACCTGGCATTTCAGAATTGGGAACCTCTGGCTGTGAATTATAGGAGAGTCTTTTCTTTGTGGATAGGGCTCCATCACCAGTGCTCCCTGGAAGCTGTATGCTTGGGCAGCCACTGAGGGGTGATTCAAATCCCAACCAGCTGATTAGCAGAGTGTCCACTGCTGGCAGCAGCCAGCAGCATGTGTTTCTACTGGTGGTGCACATCCATATATGCCCCAGTGCACATAACAAAATTTATTCCACAAGCAGATAAAAAAAGTAGAGGGAATTTTTTCTATCACCTTCAACTGGAAGTGAAATAACGGGGCATTGGGTAGTTGTCATTTTTCTGCTCAGTAGGTTAAAGATCCAGCTAAATGGATTTTAAACCCTGACACCTAGAAAAAGTTAGCTGGCATGGGCTTCCTTGGCCCTTTTTATTTGTAGTCAAATTCACTGTTTTGAACACTTGTTCAATTGGTAGTATAGTTGCTGCACATTCAGACAGGAAGGGTCTGATTTGCACAAGCGCTCAGCAACTGCAGCTCTTGGACTTGGTATAATAATAAGAAAAAACCTTGGGCTTATTTCTCAAAATGATTATTACACTTGTAGTGTTTATTTTTCAGAGATCAGAGGGGCAAACATGAACACACTCTTCCAT
This sequence comes from Carettochelys insculpta, assembly GCF_033958435.1. NCBI lineage: Eukaryota > Metazoa > Chordata > Testudines > Carettochelyidae > Carettochelys > Carettochelys insculpta. Next base: position 43,074,284 of record NC_134147.1, on the reverse strand, counting down.
TAGCACTGCTTTTCACATGTCATTGCGATGGGAAAATGAACCCAATATTCCTTACAAAATTAAGGCCTTGTGACAACTGGTATAGATCTTAAGCACTCGCAGTTTTCTTGGGTTGTAATGCTGCACCATTAAAGTCAGAGAGCACTTCAGAGGTGCAGGATCATTCCTCTTGTTTTACCCTCATTCAGCTTGTGGAAGGGGGAAGCTTGGGCCCAAGGGAATCTTTTCAGAGCACAAGAGATCAGGGCACCTGTAGCCCGTTTGCTTCAGTATACATATGAGGGGTAAGGGTGGTCAAGGAAATAGCTGCTGTTACCTGGTGGAAAGCCTGTTCTTAGAAGGAGAATGCTAATGGTATGTAGTTGGGGTGGGTTGTTTAACACTTTCTATTATGTTGTGCAAGTAGCCTGCAGAGCTGAGTGCTTTAAGGTCAGTCTGTCTTGGAGACAAAATTGATCAGAAGAAGTGGGCCTGTCCCATGAAAACTCATCACTGAGTAAATCACTTTGTTGATCTTTCAAGTGCTACATTTCTGCTGCTTTGTTTTGTTGGAGTACAGACTAACATGACTACCTCTCTGCTTCAAGGAAGCTTTTGCACTAATTCTAAAAGTAAAATATCCAGTACTTGGCCCAAAAGAGGTTTGTGTTTTCTCTTTCATGTGCCTGTTAAGTATCACTTGCCCTTATGAAAAGACCTGGGGGGCTGGGATGTTCCTCAGGTCTACTTACCCCATCAGGCTGTTGGACTCAGAATTATCACAGGTGGTCTTCTGCTGCAATGTTTCTTTAGTTTAGTGGAAATATGCCAAGGTCAGTGCTTCCTCTAATTTTTCCCTCCACAGTGGAATAAATTTCATCTGCAGCTGTGCATCACCATAGAAACATAATGCTGCTGGCTGTGGGTGCTCAGCTGGGTGGATGTGCATCTCTGCTGGGTGTCCGCCCAAGCACTTGGCTTACAGGGAATACTGGCCATGGTCCTCGCTAGAGAAGGCAGATTCCATTACATCCACATCTGCCACTTGTATGGGAAATGACAAACCTGGCTCCCTTTTACTATATTGCCCAATATGAAATGGTAGAAAGGGGGTGGGGGAATCATGTATTTAGGCTCCATGATGAAACTAGCTACAGCAGGATGGAATTAGCCACTTTTTATTTATATTGTAGTGGCTCTGGTGATCTCCATTGTGTTCAGAGCCCTATTAGCTGTGGCACTATACAGACAAGTAGTAAAAGAGGGGCCCTCTCAAAATTCTTAAGGCTGAAGGGTGGGGGAAGGAAGCATTATAACTTCTCTTCTAAAGGAGAAGAACTGAGGCACTGATGTTAGGCTAGATTTCCTCTCAGATGAGCTAAGCGCTGCAGCTTCCCTGACTCCTTGAACACAGGCCTCAAGATAGTCTCCTAGGACCTTACAGATGTTGATAACACAGCTCTCTGGAATCCCAGCACAATGCTTTAGCCATGAGGTGACTTTTCTTCTGCAAACTGGGACTGTAGTAATGTTAGTCAAAGCTGCACATCACTTGCAGGGGGGAACATGTCTGAGCACGTGCTGTGTTTGCAAAATGAGGCCAGCCAGCCGGTTGTTTTTCATTGCCTCTTGCCTTTGTTTCCCCTGATTTCTTTAAAATTTCTCCTTATCCTTGTCCAATTCTACCTGCTGCATTTGTACAAGTGCCTTTTATCTGGCATCACACAGAGGGCCCCAGAGAAATGGACCAAAAGCTGCATTTCAGCTATCAGTTCAGAAACCCTTGTTGTTCAGTGAGCAACATCAATTGTTTTTGCCCTACCCGCTATGCTACTAATAAACAATTCTCTCAGCTGTTGATCTGTACCAAATCTATGCCAATAACCTTTGGGCTTGGAAGGGCTTCCCACACAGATGTTTGACTACATGTCAAAAGCATGACACTGCTGTATTCTTGCAACTGGCAGCAGCTTCTTCTCCATGCTCGGGCTCACTGTAACCCTCATCTTCTAGCTCATATCTTGGCAGGGGACATGTGCAGATAAATACACAATTAATAACCCTAAACAGGAATCCAGAATACCGCAGGAAGGGTTTATCCATAGGTTTGGGGGGCGGGGCATAGAATACAGGTAGAAATTTTGCCCTCCTGCTGGCTGCATATCTCTTATGAGAGACCCTAGAATCACACAATAGTGGACACAAGCAGGGGTATCTCTAACTACCCTGCTGTTTAAAGGCCTAGGCCCACAGCTGGCAGCATATGACAAAATTGATTCTGCCCATGGATTGGGTGGGGGGAGAGCGCAGAAAAGAGGGAACACAAGTCTGGAGTCTCTGCACCTTCAAAGACTTAAATGTATGTACACCTGAAAACAATGGTGAGATGCAGACCCTGCTCCCTTCTGCGAGAACCTGCAGGCATTTTATCTTGAAAGTATCAAGATTAAATAGAACTATGCAGCTTCTGCTACCTTGCTAAGGTATGCACGCATGCTCTTCCAGTGCAGTAGAATGCATTCGGACTAGGGCTATGCCATTCCAGCTAGGACAACTGCATGGCAGTGGCTGGAGATCTGGGCTCCTTTGAACCGCCATGGTAGTGCTGCTGTGTGCGGCTGGGAGGACTGGGCGGTGCACCATCGTCTGGGCAGCGCTGAGGGCTGACTACCTGAGGCTCTGCCCCTTCCGCCCTTGGTCCTCTTCTTCTGGATCATGGAGCCAGGCCCCTCTCCCACCTTGCTCTGGGGCCCCTGGTGGCTGGCAGTGTCACTGACTCCTTCTCATTATGCAAGAACTGGTGGTCACCCAATGAAATTAGTAGGAAGCAGGTTTACAATAAGCAAAGGAAGTATCTCTTCACACAATGCACATTCAACCTGTGGGATATTGTGAAGGCCAAGACAGGATTCAAAAATGAGCTAGATCAGTTCATGAAGGGAAGGTTCATTGATAGCCATCAGCCAGGAGGTGCAGGCCTGGTGCCAGAAGCTGGGAGTGGGTCACAGGGAGATGGCTCATTTGTCCATTCCTTTGGAAGCATCTGGCATTGGCCACAGTCCGAAGATCAGCTACTATGGGGCTAGATGGACAATTGGTCTGACTCAGTATGGCTGCTCATATGCCGGGAGCTCATTGTTACGCTAATGAGCAAGGCTTTGACAGCTAAGATCCTTAAAATTTGCCTGCGTGTAGGTCTGCTTCCTGTTTTAGTGTTGGGGAAACTGAGTCACAGAGCACTGAAGTGACTTGTCATATGACTCAGTCAGTCAGCAGAAGACTTCAAGAGTTCTTGGCTTCTCGCTGTGTTTTCGGACCTATGCTTCTGGTGAACTAAGCTGCTTCTTGTCCTCCCATTAGGCAGGTTCACACACAACTCACTGCTACAGAGCTGAGGGCTTTTTGTTTTCAGGCTCTGATGCCAAGCTGACCTTTCATTGCAGACACTGCATATATTGTGTGGACTAGCCCCTAAATCTCCCTGGGAGGAATCAATAGGCATTATTCCTAGACAGGGGCTTTTGTTTAGATAAAAACCTTGGTGGCTAGGCTTTTGTTATGCAAACCAAAGCAGGGGTGGGTCTGGTTTCATGCAAAACAGAGTGCTGGAGAAAAGGGGGAGGGCTACAATTGTGGTTTCAGTCCCCTAATCATTTGCAGGTACTTCAAATTCAGTCTGAGTAAGCAGTGCCTGCCAGGGAACCTAGAGAAGGGAAAGCAGAGTGCATTGATTACAATGAGCACTGAGTGTGCGAAACCACACGTCCAGCCTGTTCCAAAGCCGGAGTTTAAAGGTAGGCGTCAGCAGTAGGCCTGCCTTTCTAAGTTATTTGGGGATTTTGTTGCCCACGGTCAGATTCTTGTCAAAGGAGCATAATTTTCAGCTCAGTACTTTTGAAAGCCAGGTGGTTTTAACATGCTGGGCACCCAAAATTACGCCTCACTTCCCTGGCTTTAAGTTCTGGTTTAAGTGCCTAAGGGCTGTCTACAGGGCCCTGCAGTTCACGTTATGGCCATCTGAACTGCTGCAGGCACCAGTGTATGGCTCTCCATGTGGGTGCGATAGGCAAGAACTAAAAGGTACCTATATAAGGTTAACTAAGACCTGATCAGTGCAGTTAGGGCGATCTTTAGAAAGTGTAACTGACGCTGTAAGAAATAAAAAGCAAATCAACAGGGCCAGACGAATACCCAGAGACCAGCTACTCCAAGATAGGCCCAAAAAAGCCAAGAACAGAACACCACTGGTCATTACCTACAGCCCCCAACTCAGACCACTACAATGAATTATTAAAGACCTACAACCGATCCTTAATCAGGATGCCACACTCCAGAAGGTCCTAGGTGACAGATCTGTTCTCTCCTACAGACAACTTCCCAACCTTATGAGGATTCTCACCAACAGCTACAGTCTACACCGCAGGAACAGCAGTCCTGGGACTTTCCCTTGCAAGAAAGCCCACTGCCAGCTTTGTCCACATATCTTTTGTGGAGATACCATCACTGGACCTAACCAGGTTATTCACAGAATCACGGGCACATTCTCATGTTCCTCAAATGACATCATATATGCCATCATGTGCCAACAATGCCCAGATGCTTTGTAGATTGGATAGACTTCAAACTCTTAGACAAAGAGTTAATGGGCACAAAACAGACATAAAACCACTCCTGATCCACAAACCTGTTAGCATTTTAATGGAGTGGGCCATTCTGTTAATGACTTAAGAGTTTGCATGTTACTAATGAGAAATTTTCGCAACACCCTTCAAAGAGAGGCTGCTGAACTCTCTTTCATATTCAAATTTGACACATTAACACATGGTTTGAACCAAGACTGGAATTTTCTGGGTCACTATAGGGGCTCTTTTGCATACTTGGCTTAATCTAATTCTTGACTCTTCCCCCCTGCCCCTCTACTCTCTGATTTGCTCACCTTGATAACTTTTTTTCTGATTTGTCCACCTTGATTACTGTTTTTGGTTCTCTGTGCTTTAAATATTGAGTCTGTTCTGGTATGGCTATGATCTGAAGAAGTGGGTCTGTCCCACGAAAGCTCATCACCGAATCAATTATTTTGTTAGTCTTTAAAGTGCTACTTGACTGCTTTTTTGTTTTGATAGTATATAGACTAGCACGGCTCCCTCTCTGTTAATAACTCTGTAAGTGTCTATGCTAAAATGCAGCTTCCACTGATGTGACTGGCCCACTACACCAACTTAACTGCGCTTCTGTGGGAGACATAGCGCTTTAATTGGTGCAGTTAGGTTGACTCAGTGTCAGTGTAGACTGTGTTGCTTAAGTCAACTGTTGGTCCCTATCAGATGCCATCCCACAATGCCCCACACAGAGTTAATCGGGGCAAGTGCTCCTAGTGTGGATGTGCACCGCTGACACAGGGAGCATAGCGTGGATATGCAAAAGCAATTTAATTACTGCGGAGGCGGTACGTCAGCATAACTCCAGTTGACTTGTCTTTGTAATGTAGACTTGCTGAGCCCTTCTTCAAGAGGGTGACCTAAATGCGAAGGGGAAAGTAAGCTGGTGCACCCTAGGACAGCTAGGGGCAGGGCTCGGATCCAGATACCTTAATCCTGTCTCCCCCGCCCCCCAAATTTGAGGCCCCAAATCCCTAGTGTGCAGAGAGCCCCAGACATGTTGTGGGAGCAGCCAGGGCCCCAACTCTGGGACAGAATCCTTGGGGTGCTGCTGCATCCATTCACCCTTAGCTCCCTTCCTGTACCTATGAGTGCTGCTCCTACAGCTCCTATTTGGCTGGGAACAGGAGCAGCACAAGGTCACCAACAAGGATTGCCCCAGCCCACAGCCTCCCATCCCACTGTCTACTCTACCCACGCAAACACCAGCCCCTGCCCTGAGGCCCCCCACACCCAGCCCCTGCCTTGACTCCTGCATCTCACACTGCAAACCCAGCCCCTGGGCACTGAACCTCCCAGCAGCTGCCCTGACTCCTGCACCCCACACCACCAGCCCCCCAGGCCCTGAGCCCCCCAACACCCAGCCCCCTGCTCTGACTCCTGCACCTCACCCACACACTGCAACCCCCTGGCCTCTTTGGTTTCCACCCCGCACTTAAATTTCTTACAGGTTCCGTCCTATAGCGACCCTCCACCTAATAAATAATTGGGTTAACCTTTAAAGTGCTGCAAGGCTGCTTTTTTGTGATGTGTTGCATGGGCTCACTGCACCGATTTATTTCAAGCAGCTCCCTTCTAATAGCCCAAAGGAAGGAAATACCCCATTTTCTTAGCTAACCCTCAAGATCCTGGGCTTTTTCTCTCCCCATGCTTGATGCAAAGAGTTTGCTCACGATGACTTTGTGCAAAGACTACAAAGTGTGCTTTTTCCTGAAACCTCGTTAAATGTAATTACATCGTACAAAGGATTTGTTTAGAAAAAGCTTCCAAATGGCAAAGCATGCCAATAAGGAAGATATTGCTTATTATATCAGTGTCTCTTTATGGGTTTGGACTCTGTTCAGAAAGCACGTGCTTGAGACATAATTGGTGACAGCATGCAGAATCCATCAGACTATAATTAGCACACTGCAATTATTCTAACTGGCTCACTCGGGTGTCTGTGTTTTCAACTGTACAGCAATTTGCCAATAGAAAATTTAATTGTAATACATATTTGATATTGTCTGGGACAAAGTGCCATTATTACCTTTTCAGCCAAGGAGTGCCTTAGTCTTTAGAAGTGTTCTGATTTTTTTGCTGGGCGGTTGTGCCCTGCTGAGGAATTTAAACGCCTCCTGGTATATTTGAGCTTTATTGATTTCAAAGTAGTGCCAAGGGGGCCCAGCTTAGAGCATGACCCCGTTATGCTAGACACTGTACAAACAGGTAATTCTAGAGGACTTACCTGGGGGACTAAAGGTGTGGGGGGGTGCAGGAGATGTGGGGGGCTCAGAGTAGGGTATGGGTGCAGGAATCAAGGTTGGGGGGTGATGAGGGACTCAGGGCAGGGAGTGACAGGTACTCCCCAGGGGAGGCTGGAATGGAATGGGCTGTTCTGCTGACCAGTGGCTGCTCCCTGCGGTCATTCTGGGATCTAAATGTCCTCCATGCTTGCACCTGCCCTGTGTGCTCATTCATGAGTATAACTCTCTCTGCTATCACACACACTCCTTTTCGTTTAACAAGGGACAGTCACAATCCAGGCACGGCCCATTGTCCTGGCACAGCCAAACACTGACGTTGCTTTACGCTGTGATAAGAGGAAGCCACATACTGAATTTGGTGGTCCTGGTTCCTACCATTTAGGAGGAGTTCTTGAACAAACCAACTCGCGGATGTACACTGACAGAGGGACACAGAAACTCTCTTAAATATGTAGTAAATGAAGTGAGCCCTGAGCAGCTGTTAATAGAAAGGACAAAGTGAGTTTTCAGTGTTGCTGTTGCTGTGCTAGTCCCAGGATATGAGTGAGAGAGGTGGGGTGAGTGAATATTTATTGGACCAACTTTTGTTGGTGGAAGAGACAAACTTTGGCACTATAAAGGGCTCTTGTCAAGACAAAGTGAGGAGAGAGTGAAAGCATTACCCGTTCATAGATGGCGACCTGAGTCATAGGGAACAGAACAGGTCCCAGGCCTGGTCCAGAACCACAATCTTCTCTTAAACAACAAGAAGTCCTGTGGCACCTTATAAACTAACAGATATTTTGGCGCATAAGCTTTCATGGGCAAAGACCCGTTTTGTCAGATGCATCTGATGAAGTGGTCTTTGCCCACAAAAGCTTACTTTCCAAAATATCTGCTAGTCTATAAGGTGTCACAAGACTTCTTGTTGCTTTTGAAGATACAGACTAACTCGGCCATTTCTCTTAGGGTATGCCTATACTTATGCAGAAGTGAGCATGCTGTGATCAATCTTACAGGGATAGATTTTTGCCACGTGTGAAGATGCAGCAAAATTGATCTCTCTGGGCTCGGCCATCAAGCCTGGTACTCCAGGCTGATGTGTAGAGTAAGGGACATTGGTGCAAGCCTGATGATCGCTGATCTATACCAGGGAAGAAAGTCAATCCTGTTAGTTGATTCTAGCTACACAAATGGTGTGGCTAGAATTGCAATTCTGGGATTGACTTTGATCCTGAGAGTAGATCAGGCCTTAGAAAATAAGTTCTCTTTCCTCTTTTTCTCCCAGCAGCTGCACACTCTGAAAATAGGTACTACATCCCTTTAAGTACATCACAATTTTTAAAAATAGGCTGACAATTACAATCCCATTTAAATTGTTCAATGGACTTATCAGGGCAGCTATCTGTGTTAGGTTGCACATGTGAATTAGGAAAGGAGTTGTGTTGATTCACCTAGAAAGATCCTTACTTGGGCAATTAGCATCAAGGAGGGCTGGACAAGATCATCGAGATTAAAAGCTGCCAGCATGCACTGCAAGTGACCCAGTGCTTTCAAAACAAAGTACCCGGATACCAGAATGCGTCATTGTCCTGAAGAGCTTATTCACTATCCCAGACAAATGTGATACCTAGGGCAACTCTTCAGTCACAGGAGGATGTGTTATTGCTGCACATCCTCAACTCATGCTGATAATTCTTATTGGTTTGAGGAGCTCTGGGACGACTGCTCATGTGTCAGGCTTTCGTAGTCACGTCAAGCCATTTACCCCATCAGCAGTGCTCCCTGTAAGCCCAACGCATGGGTGGCCAGGAGAGATTCAGGTGCTGCCCAGCTGATTACCAGAGCATCTACAGCTACCCACAGGGGGCAGCATGTGTTTCTGTTGGTGGTATACATCCACACATGCCTGTGTGAACATATGACATTTTTTTCCATTCACGGATGGAAAAACTTAGGGGGAACATGGCCTACCAGAACCACTTCTTAGCCACCTTTTAAAAATGGGTGTAATGACTTTCTAGCTCACAGCAGGGGCATGGGAGCTCAATAGTTGTAAAGTGCTGTGCTGTTTTTGGATAAAAGGGACTACGTAAACACAAGACGTGATTGCTATGACTATCATGCCATGAACATGGTATGCCTATCAGATTGTGGGGAAGAATGCTTTAATAATCTCTACATCGGGTAGTTCATATTATATTTGTCTCTAGAAATGGGCACTGGGAATTGATGAGAATTCAGCCCAGCAGAAGACAATATATGATGGTGAAGACAGAAGGTGTACTAGTAAAAGGAAACTATGATCAAATTATATACACCGTGCCTGGACTGACTAGAAGTGGGCTTGCACTGGGAACTTATCAGCTCAGCTTCATCTGTCAGGGTGAGAGAAATCCACAGCCCAGAGATGAAGCCGTGCTCTGGTACAGACAGTGCTAGGTAGATAGAAGTCTTCTCTTAGCCTTGTATCGGAATGGTCACTCCACCCAATGTAGAAGGGGTACAAGTGGCCTCGCGGGCCAATTAGCTGCCTGGGTGAGTGGCATTTAGAGGAGTCACCGGAAAGCAGGGGGTTGGTTAAAGAAAGTTTTGCGTGGGTTCTGTAAAACCCATCAGCTGAGAAGAGAGACTGCTGCAGAAGGCAGGCAGCAGTCACTCCCTGGGAAGAGGGAGTTGCTTTCGAGCTGGTATTTAGAGGGAAGACCAGGGAAAAGTTGGAAGAACTCCAAGGAAGGAGCAGTGAGGCTTGAGATAGTAGAGCCCAAAGCTGCTGAGCTGGGGTCCTGAGGCTGGCCCTGGCTTCCCCTTCTGGCCACTGGGGATGTAGCACCATTAGGGCAGTGCAGGAGAAGACTGCCTGGGACAGCTTCCGTAGAAGATCTTTGGGAACTGGTAAGACAGATGGTGACCGACTGGAGGGGTGAGTCAGGAAGATGATGCTGCAGGTCCTGGAGTGAGATGGATTTGCCAGGCGAGAGGAGGACAGGACAGGCACCACTAACTGGCAAAGCTAATCCCTAGGATGGCTAGCAGGAGGTGCCGCTGTGTTCAGTGGACCCCATTAGAAAACTACCTACTGCCCCAGTGGCAGAACCCCTCCCATCGATGTAGGTCATGTCTCCGTTGAAGCACTACAGTGGCACAGCTGTGTGACTAAAGCATTTTAAATGTTGAAACTGCCTACATCCAAACGCAGACATGAATCCAGCAGGACTGAGCTGCAGCACCTAGATATCGGTTTATTTCTCAAATGATCTAAGTCAAAATCCCAGATCCGAGCTCCAAGGGTTCAAAATGTGAATCAGAATTGGCCCTTCCCCAGATTTTCAGACATATAGAACAGGGGTTAAGATCAGGCCTGGTGTAGGGTTCTGGCAGGTTTAAGGTGCTTGCTCAGATACGAGCTTTCAAATCCATCCCATGTCAAGATTCTGACTACAGAGACAAAATTTTATAGCCATGGGTCTTGCTGACAGATGAACCCCATTAACATCAGTTCCAGGGCTTCATGTTATGAAGACATCTATTTTGCAGCATAATAACTCTAATTATAACGTGTAACCTTTAATTGCTTTCACTTCTGTGCTGGGAATCCAAGCATGGAACTCTTTATTCAAAAAAAATAACCTCAGCAAAATCACGAAGGGAGAGCAAAGGTACTGGAATTCCGCCGTAGAAAAGCAGAAGTTAGCTGCCCCCACTGTAGAAATGCTGTACGGGTCTATAGTGCACATAAACACCATTCTGCTCATGTGTTTCTAACTTGGCTGCTGAGTAGAGGTGGTTCCTAACTATTTCATGGTGCTGGACAGCTCGTTTTAGGACAGGTGATTATGTAGGTCTGTATCTTTATAATTCAATGCAATGACATTTTCAGCTTATTGGAAATCGGCAAAATGTCTTTTCATCTGTAAAGGAAGCAACAGCCTTGTAAAAAACTTTGCCCTGTTTTGCTGTGCTCTGACAGCCCCGTGCAGACTCAAAGTGAATGGGCACGTATCTTGTATTTGAATCTCCCCCTATTGCATTACAAATATACAGGCACACTGGTCCTGGGAAGCTCACTGCAGCATTCCAGCCTGTTTAAACTAAGGCTACGTCTACACTGGCTGTGGAAGATCAATCACTTAGGTTCGATTTTCTGGGACACTTTTGCACATGTGTGAAACATAGTGTGTTCTGGGGTCAGTGTTGACCCTGGAACTCCTTGCGAGCCACAAGGCTTAAGGAAGGTCAATGGGAAGAGCGCCCACGTCCAACTGCAGACACACATCTAGCAGAGCTGAGCTGCAGCACTAGATATCAGTTTCTCCAATGGCCTAAGCTAAAATCCCACACCCAAACTCCAAGGGTTCAAAATCTGAATCATTGCATAGCAGCTGTCGACGTTCCAGGTAAGTGTAGACATAGCCAGAATGACTTATTGCTGAAAGTACCCAAGTACCAAGCACAGTTTTATCATAAGTCAGATCCACCCAGAGTGTAATTGTGTAGTCAACACAAGTCCCTGAAGTTCTAGTCACTGTGCAGTAAGCCTTCCCTGTACTCTCCATTCACCTGTGCTTCAGAGCTACAAGTGACTTCTCAGTGACTGATCCATGGCTAGATTCCTCCGGGTCCCATCTTCCAAAGATGCTGCCTAGCTCAATATTTCTCATGTTCAGCACAGCAGCCTGAGCAAACTATGTTGTGAGGTGATGCAACGTTGTCATAACTCCATGATGCAAATAACACGACGCGTTTGGGCTCTGTTGTGGCTTCGCCCTTCTAAGGCAATTCTCCATATGTAAAACTCTGATTCATTCTATTGCATTTTTTTTCTGTCTGTACATCAGATTTCCTTCCTTTCTTCTTCCCCTCAGCTTTTCCCTCCACCTCCCCTCTGCTCATCTGTGAATATATTTATTTATTACTGTTGGCCTGTTACACCTCAACAGTGTTGTTTTCTTGCAGACTAGGTCTGTTCTGCTTATTCTCCAGCTGGGTGTTCGCCAACAAGTCTCAGTCTTGGTGCTCCGGCCTGTGCTCCAGCCCAATATCAGTTTTTTCAGCCTGATACCTTTAGACCTGGGTCCTGGGGCTGTGCTCGGGCCTCACTAGGCTCAGACCCTGCTTCAGTATGGGGCAAAAGACAGCACACAGTGAAGACCTGGGCCCTAGCTCAGGGCAGGGCAGCAAACAGTTCCCAGTACAGGCCCAGGCACTAATGCAGGGCTGCAAATGGTTGGGCATCCTTGCAAGGCAGAGGGCTGACAAACACAGGTGTGTATCTACAACACTAAGGAGGGGGAGACTGTTGCCCACAGGTTTGGGGTGACGAGGGTGCAGACCCAGGTACTCCACTGTGCCCCAGCTGAGGGCCCTATCTGCAGCAGAGTGGTCTACCAGTGGGGTCAGCAACCCAGCTAGCCATGGGCCACTTCCAGACCCCCTTCCTCAAGGTCATACCTCACGGGGCAGCAGGTTGGATTTTTCCGCATCTGGGTAGAGAGGGGTCTCAGTCTCGGCTTGTAGCTCCTCTTCGGTGAGGCCTGGTGGACAAGGCCAGTCTTCAGCCTCCTGCAGGGCTGTGCTGGTCCCCCAGCCTGAGAGCTGGCGTCTGCCTCACCCTATGACTGGGTCCTGTCTGGGCTTCTGTTTAGGGCCTTTATATAAATAGTCCCACTCCCTGATTTTCAGTCAGGTAAGGGGCGGGGACAGGTTCTGCCCACCAGGCCTCGGGGAGGGGTTCTTCACCCTCTTGGTCAGCGAGCGGCCATCTCTGCTCGCTACACTCTGGCCCCTGTTGCATGAGGCACACTCCCCCCAGCCTCCTGCCCCTTGTAATCCCAGCCAGCTGCATAACTTGCTGCCAGTCCACTTTCGGACTGTGCCCAAAGACCACCTGTACATGCTCGTGCTCCACACTCTCCATGTCCTCACCTTTGAGTCCAGCACCAAGTGGCAGGACTACCTGCCACCGAAAGCGGGTGAGGAACTCAGGTGGGCTAGCCTCTGTTCTACCCTGGTTCTGAGGCCCTCCAGGGATACCAGATGGTGGCTCCTTCACAGAGCTGTGAGCACAGGCATGTACCTGGCACAATTCACCTCCATCCCCAGTGCTTGCCCCTTCTGTGGTGTGAGGGAGAACCTGGCACATGCCTACCTCGAGTGTGTCAGGTTGCAGGCCCTGTTCTGGCTCCTCCAGAACATCCTCCTGAGGTTCTCCCCTCTTCAGGTGCAGAATGGCAGGGTGGAGGGAGAGGGGTAATTTACCCCCTCCAAAAGCAAGTGGCAGCTTAGACAAATGCAATGTCTCTGAGGTGAAAGCTGCCTCTTGGATTACGGGATGCTGCACTGAGCCCTTTGCCTCATTGCTATGTAAGGGCCGGCACTTAGTGGTTAGAATTCAGGACAGAATTCTACCCTCTCTTCCTTAGTGCTACACTTGCTTTTGGAGAGGGTAAATTACCCCTCTCCCTCCACCCTGCCATTCTGTACCGGGCCAGCCCTGCTTTCTGGCCTGGGGGAAGATGGAACTAGCATGGATCCAGCCTCCACCTACTCTTTGCCCACTTGCTTGCTACCCCCCAACTCCTCATCTGTGCCTAAAGAAGAAATGAAGTGGTGACACCAACTTCCCTTGCACTGCTGATTAGGGCTAGGGACAATCTAGCCCTCAGCTGGGGGTATGAGCCTATTCAAGGGCTATTCAACTGTCCAAAATAAGAGCAAAATCTTATATTCTCTCACATGAGGCCAAATCCTGCTCATCATTCACCCTTCAGGTCCCTTGGAAGTCAGACAGGGGATTACATTTGCAGTGGAAAGAGGAGCAGGCCTGCCATGGTTCAGCAGATAGCCCAGCCTTGTGTACAAATGCACAGCCTGCTGAATGTGGAACCAAAGCTGCTTCCGTACATCATGGGCGTAACTCAGGACATGAGGCGATAATGTTGGCCATGGCTACCTGCTAGATACACTCTGACTGACATTCCAGCCTGATCCTGCACTGCAAACTTATTCTGCTGCACAGAACTCAACAAGGCCTCTTGTGGCGACTCTGATTTAGCAGTATCAGGCTCTGTGTTAATTGTTGCAAATGCACACCTCTCTCTGACTTGGGAAAACACTGGCCTTTGCCTGAGAACCTGGAGCAGCTTCTATTGGACTCTTGTTTGTGGGGTCTGTTCACCAACCTCCCTAGAAGTACAGAGAGTGTGCTTAATGTTTGTGACTTTCAGAGGTTCATGGTTCTAGACATCTTCCTCTCCACCCACCCCAAATTTAAATAAAGGGAGGTTCTTGTAGGCTGTATCACTGCTGAAACCAAATGGAACACTTCACACCCCGTCTGAGCTTGCCAAGGCAGTAACTCTTGTCAGCTCTTTGGGCCAGAGGCCAGGCCCACTGATGGGGAGGAGACGAAAAGGGAAGTTGCCCTAGGGGTCTGGTGCTTCCAGAGGGCCCAGGGCTCCCAGCCACCACCATGGCAGAAGCAGTGGTGGCCAGAGTCCTGGGCGCTAAAAATTGTCGTCAGAGCACCACATGGTGGACTGTGGGTGGCTCCCAGGGCTGTCTTCATGGTGGGACCCCAGCATGGCATGTTCAGGGTGGCTCTGAGGGCTGGGGGAGGGGCAGTGCAGTGTGTTCCAGGCAGCACTGTGGGTAGGCAGCCCCTGGGCCTGCCTCGCCCCTTCCACCCATGGTCAGGAGCATAGAGCCAGTCTGTCAGCAGGCTGTCTCTTTCTTCCATGGTTTTATAGCACCATCAGGGCAGGGCTTTTAAGTGCTACCACAGCATAAATAGTAACAATAATAGGAATGGTCAGTTTAGAAGGGGCAGTTTTACACAAGCTCTTTAATGACAAGTTGTCAGGTATTCTGCATTCACTCCCTACCTGCACATTTTATTCTTGGTTAACAAAGACACTTGTAATTCGTCTGGGCTCCTTTCTCAATTCTATTCCTTTCCTTTTGACCATGAGTCCTTTGCTTACATTCTGTTTGCCCCATGCAACACCTTGCCATCCTTCACCGTAGTCAACTGTGAGTACTCACTGTTGAGCAATTATACTGTTTGAGCTAACAGCTGGCTGTGTTTGCTAGATATTTCCTTTAAGCTTCAAAGCATGTCCTCCTGTTGAAGCACATAACCCAGTGTCAGCGGAAGAATGGCTGGAGGTGTTACCTTACCTGTTTAATGCCAATGCCAGCTTTGGAAATTTCAGACAGAGAAGTGGTCCCGCCTCACTGCTGTTTGAATGTGGTTTTGAGACGTAAAGTCATAGAATACTAGAAGTGGAAGGGTCCTCAAGAGATCATCAGGTCCAGTCCCCTGCACTCATGGAAGGACCAAGCACCGTCTCCATCATCCCTGTTCTTAAGTATCTCCAATGATGGAGATTCTGCAACCACCCTAGGCAATGATTCCAGTACTTAACCACCCTGACATGAAGAGCTATTACTCCGGACACCTTCCTTTGGGAGTTTCTCAACAAAACCCCATGCTGGGGTTGTGCCGTTGATCCTTAGCAAATGCACTGACTGCACTGGTAAATTGTAGGAGTGAACCTGAGATGAATGTTCAGTAGACTTTTGGTTCAGGCATTGGACTGGGATTCAGTAGACTTCATCTCAGCCTTGCCACAGGCAGGTCAGAACTGTCACAGGGTCAGACCACAGGTGGGTATGTGATGTCTGTCAGAGATATGACTGCAGCATGAGTAGCCATCCTGAGCTCGCTTTGATCTGGCTAGCTTGGCTAATGCTAGTCCTGAAGCTTTTACTTTATATTTATTGGATGCCACCCTCACACTGATGAAAGCCTAACAAACTTACAAGGCTGAGACTACTGCTTTAAAGGTTTGGGTGTAGGTGACCAATAGCCTTCAAATGATCAACCATAATTGAACAGAAGATAGCCCAATGTGATAATGGAAAGTAATGTGGTGGAAAAATCCATTAATCACAGCAAGCTTTGATGGCGGCTGAATCTGCACCTGTGTGGCTGGAGCCTTGGGAAATAGTGTTTTAAGCCATCTGAGCGGCTTTGACAGAATGCCTATAACTTTTTCCCATTACGTCATTGCAGGATCCTAGAAAAAGGCTGTCTGTGCTGTTCAAGGAAGTGTATTTTAGGAAACAATCCCCCTTTGATGAATGATCCAGGCATTTATTTAGGCGAAGCAGAAGCAGTTGGGTTGAATCATTTGATCTGCATTGTTAATAGGAGACAGCTCTGTGCATGCTTTTAAAAATGCGTGTTATTACTTGCATAAATTCTCAGGGATGTTTTTCTAAACAAATGCTTACTTCCTGTTCACAGCTTCACATGATGGTCATGCCTTAGCTAGTGTCAAAAAGCAAGCGACGCTCTCCGTGTTCCAGAGGAATAAGGAATAAATCCAAAACCTGGTAAAAAAAAAAAAAAAAAAAAAAATGTTTCTGAGGTACAATTTTTAAATGTTTCTTTTAGCAGTTCTAAACATTAAAATATGTGTCGACTATAAGATTCTCTTATGATGTATATGTAACTAATGTAATTTTAAGTGAAAAATTAACTTTGGCATGCCACTGATGATACTCAAGTTCCTCAAGATAGTTTAAACCCAAAGCTGACTGTGAAGTTACACAATTATCTGACAAAACTGGGTGACCGGGCAAAAAAATGGCAGATGAAATCCAGTGTTGATAAGTGAGGAGGTAATGCACATTGGGGGGAAAAATTAATCCCTACTATGCATGGATAAGATCTGGAAAAGCAAAATGATTAGCTTAGGAATGAAGCCGAGCATCTTAAAAACGTGTGTATTCAGCAGCATGTTGTAAGGATGTGAGACTTGGGTGGTAATGAAAGATTTGAAGAGAAGGATATTGGTGTTTGAGAAGAGTTGTTATAGAAAGATCCTGAGAAAGGAATGGATGCAGAAGGTCACCAGCGAGGAGTTATATAGGAAGATACAGCCGAAAGAGAACCCACTGCAGAAAGTTATACAGAGGAAGCTATTCTGGCATATCTGCTGAATGAATGATCAGTGAAAAGTCAAGGCACTGGTATTTGGCATAATGGATGGTTCGAATAGGAGAGGCAGACCCCACAGGGAATAGGTAGATGATATAGTAGATTGGTGCAGTGCTAGGCTACAGAAACTAAGCCACTCCACACTGGACAAGGAACGATGGAAGGAAATAGTGAGGAAGGCATCAGACACCAACCAGTGCTGAGCCCATGGTTGGTGGTGGTGGTGGTGGTGGTGGTACATATAAAATAATGGGGTATTATTTAGCTGTTACATGTCAAGAAAAATCTTGGTGTCATCATGGATACTTCTCTGACAATGTTTGTATAACATGCAGCTGCAATGACAGAAGCTAATAAGAATTAAGAGCCATTAGGATAAATCTGAAAAAGTCATCATGCCTCTATATAGATCCGTGATGTGCCCTCACCTTAAATACTGCATGCAGGTCTAGTCACCTCATCTCAAAAAACCAAAACAAACATATGCACGTTGAACCTCTTTAGTCTGGCAACTTTGGGACCTGACCAGTGCTTAACAAGAGAATTTACTGGGTCACAGGAGGTCAGCATTGTCTCGTAGGATTACCAAAACTTCGATTGCTTGCTGGGCTGTTAGAAGACATTTAGTGGTAAATAACAGCACAGAACACGGAGAGCCAGGACTGGTGGCAGCAAGCAAACTTTATGGAACTACAGGAAACTTAGTCACACTCATAGTAAGTGATCATCTGGCTAACTAAAATCATGCCAGATTATGGATGTAGTCTGATGGGAGAGTGCTGAACTAGAGAGGTTCATCCTGTATTAGATTTGGAAAAGGCACAGAGAGGGACAACAAAAAATATTAGGGGTATGGAAAAGCATCCGTACAAAGAAGGATTAAAAAGACTGGGGCTGGCCATCTTAGGAAAGAGACAAGTAAGCAGGTTTGTGAAATAATGATTGGTGTGAAGACAGCGAATAGGATAATGTTACATACCTTTTTGAATAACACAAGAATTGGGGTTCAGCCAGTGAAATTAACAGGGAGTAGGTTTAAAACAAATATGAGAGCCATTCTTACACACCACAGTCCAATCTGTGGAACTCATTGCCAAGGGTTTTTGTGAGGGCCAAAAGAATAGCTGATCCAAAAAAAGAAATAGATATATTCGTGGATGGGGAAAGGTCCATCTATGGCTGTCAACCAAGAGGTTCAGAGACCCAACACCATGCTCTGGGAATCCCTAAGCCTCTGTCTGCCAGAATCTGGGACTGGATCACTTCATAATTGCTCCGTAATATTCAATCCTGCTGAAGCATCTGGCACTAGCCCCTGCTGAATGACTGGACTCTGGGCTAAAAGAACCATTGGATCTGACCTGTTATGGACATTGTTATGCCTTAAAAAGGTAATGATAGCATTACTGGGGCAAGAAACTAAGGAATTCATCCGCAAATATCTGGAGGAAAATAAGGTGATAGGGAAGAGCCAGCATGGATTTGTAAAGAGCAAATCATGCCAGACCAGTCTGATAGCTTTTTTTGACAGGATAACAAGCCTTCTGGGTAAGGGAGAGGTGGTGGATGTGGTATACCTAGACTTTAGTAAGGCATTTGACACAATCTCTCATGATCTTCTTATCAATAAACTAAGCAAATACAACTTAGATGCAGTCCCTATAAGGTGGGTGCATATCTGGCTGGATAACCATTCTCAGAGGGTAGTTATTAACACTTTACAGTGATGCTGGAAGGACATAAGAAGTGGAGTTCTGCAGGGGTCTGTTTTGGGACCAGTTTTGTTCAATATCTCCATTAATATTTTAGATATTGGCAGCAGGAGATATGGTCTGAGGTAAATAGGATGAAGTTTAATACGGACAAAGGCAAAGTACTCCATTCCCATTCTATATGTGTGAAACTGTGGACTGTCTAACAAGGAGTACTGCAGAAAGGAATCTAGGGGTCATAGTGGACAACAAGCTAAATATGAGTCAACACTGTGGCATTGTTGCAAAAAAACAAACCGTGTTCTGGGAAGCATTAGCAGGAGTGTTGTGAGCAGAATACAAGAAGTCATTTTTCCTCTCTACTCTGTCCGGATTAGGCCTCAGCTGGAGTATTGTGTCCAGTTTTTGGACACCACATTTCAAGAGGAATGTGGAGAAATTGGAGAAAATCCAGAGAAGAGCAACAAGAATGATTAAAGGTCCAGAAAACATGAACTATGAGGGAAGACTGAAAGAACTGGGCTTGTTTAGTTTAGAAAAGAGAAGGCTGAGAGGGACAGGATAGCAGTTTACAGGTACCTAAAAGAGGGTTACAAGGAGGAGTGAGGAAAAAATGTTCTCTTTGGCCTCGGAGGATAGGGTAAGGAGCAATGGGCTTGAAGTGCAGCAAGGGAGGTTTAAGTTGGATATTAGGAAAAACTTCTTGTCAGTCAGGAGGGTTGAACATTGGAATGAATTGCCTAGGGAAGGTGTGGAATCTCCATCACTGGAAACATTTAAGAGCAGGTTAGATCAACATCTATCAAGGATGGTCTAGATGGTACTTGGCCCTGCCATGAGAGCAGGGGACTGGACTCAATGACGTCCCAAAGTCCCTTCCAGTTCTAGTGTTCTATGGTCCTATGTCAGCCAGTTGGGATGGAAGAACTTCATGTTCAATTTGTTATGGCACCCTGAGGTGCCCAGAGAATGTTCATAGTGTTTTGTGGATCACTTTCTGGGGTATTTGATATGACCTTGCAGTTAAGGCATTGGATGGGAGAACCTGAGGTTACCGGGGGTTAGAACCTGGGCTGACAACTTTCTGTGTGACCCTGCACATTTTCTAGTTGCCTGTCTGCAAAAAGTGGGGTAAGAGCATTCAGAGAGAAGTTGTGAAAATAATTGCACTAATGGTGAGGTGCTCAGATCAAGAAAGAGCTTGATAACTTTATGGTGGACAGGTCCAGCAATGGTTATTAGCCAGACTGGATAGGGAGAGTGTCCCTAGCTTCTGTTTGCCAGAAGCTGGGAATGGGCAACAGAGGATGGACCACTTGATGATTACCCATTCTTTTCATTCCCTCTGTGCTATCTGGCATTGGCCACCCTCAGAAGACAAATACTGGGCTAGATGGACTTTTGATCTGACCCAGTAGGACCGTTCTTATGGAGATGCTGGTATGTGTGATAGACAAATAAGCAGACAGCTATCCTTCAAAAGGACAGTGTTAACATAGAAGGGCTGTTGATAGCTATATGGTGGCTTGAATGTGGGGTGTCATTTTTGGTTTTTTGGGGGGGCGTTATTGCATTGTAGATGTTTCCCAAGAACAAGACTTGGGAGGGGCTACAAAAGAATTGAGAGTGCTCAGCGTTCTGTGGCAGTTGCATAGATATCTCTATTTCCCCAGGCATCACGTAGAGGCACAGCATGTAGTCCAGCAGGGACCACGAGATCATCTAGCCTGACGTGCCCATCACAGCCAAACATTTTTTCATGAAGTGCCGGTGATTCTAATGGCAGCAACAGATTCCAGATGTGGCATATTTACTTTTATGCTTGCCATGATTCTAGCACATGAGGTCATTCAACATGGGCAGGGTGCAAAATCTTTCTGTAACTTTAAATGAGGCCTTGCTCAGTCTTGTCCTGGGGTGGATTTTAACTCAGGCCCCCAAACTGACTGGGAGAGGGTTGAATAGTCACATGTTCCAGAATGTTTGTCTGTGTTCAGAGAAGCTACTGTTAACTCGGGCTGTATTTGCCCATCAGAACTGAGACAGAGTGGCCCATCACAATGAAAGGAGGCTAATCTTCCACTAACTATAAGGGAAAAATACAGGCGGCCATAAATTTCTTCTGCTTGGTTGCTTTTGAGATGCCTTAGCAAAAGAAAGTTGTAAATACTTCTCTTGTGACTAAGCACTAAAATGGGAGGAGAACTCTGTTAAATTCACATGTGTATTGTCTCCTCAGATGAAGCTCTTGATTTGAATTCTGGTGACATGTAGGGGAGGGGGAGGTTTGGCTCAATTCTTCTGTTCCTGGCGTAGATCAAATGCACAACACAGGTGTTCACTGAAACTTCCAAGTGAAGATTCCAGAATGCAAGGGTCAGATCCTCAGCATCTCTCCAGTGAAATCACCAAATAGACTTTTAGACTCCTTACAACTAACTGATCTTTTGCTTAATCTTGGTCTATTTGCTGGTTACAGTCAGGAGGCCTTTAGAAGGGATGTCAAAACCTATCTAAAGGGAGCCAGTGATGCTGGTGACTGAACACAGCTGAGAATTTGACCCAGAGGCACTGTCTGGTCTGCAAGGCCATCAAAGATTCCGTGGCACTCTTCTGGAAACTAGTGGCTTTGCCCTGAAGTCCTCAAAGACCCGTCCATCATTGCTCTGTACCAGTCCACCAAGATTCATTTTTCAGCAACATCGAAGGATTCAGGCATAGATGACTTGTGGTAGCACTTGGGAAGTGCCCCTGTCAAAATTTTAATTGCGAAGTGGGATGCCTCAATGTGCCCCCTCCTGGCACCTTCTCTCCCACAACAGGCACCTGGGTTCAGTTACTTTTATAGGTGCTTTGTATAAGTTAAAGTGTACAACAAAAAAGCAGCATTCAGTTACCAGCAGGAGAAAATGAGAGAGCTGGTTGTGTGTGAAGAAGAAAGCATGATCCCTGCAGCCATAGATTCCTTTTCTTGCAGGCAGGTGAGTACAAGCAGTTGGGAATCTGACCATAGCATTTGGAGGGAGTCCCATTTTTTTTTTAATTCAACTTTTAGCTGTTGTCTTCCAGGTGTTACATACATTTGTGCAGTTGGAACGCTTGCCAATTCCAGGTGAGCTTGCGGTTTGCAGATAAGTTTAAGAGCTAGCAGGATGGGAAGCTGAAGAACAATTTTGTACATGCACCCGGCTGCTCCATTGGGTTGCAAGCCAGAAATGTTCTGCCTTGCCTTGTGGAGGGAAGACTTCCTTTTTTTTTTTTTTTTTTTTTTTTTTTTATTTAAAGGAGTTGTCTTAAATACATGAAGGAACAAATTGAAGGCATTGTACTTTGATCAAACATTCCATGATGAGTTGGTTTCACCTTAGTTAGCCCCTGTTATACAAACAAAGCTGAGGTGTTTGAGTCCGCCATGGCGGACACGCACATTTCTTTTTTCCTCATTCTTTCCTTTCTCATTCTCTAGCTGAACTGCTTGCCTCTGACTCCCAAATCTAGCTTTCCAGTGACCTTATTATCTCTCCCCTCTTGTACTGTCTTGCTACCGTGTGTTTTGAGGTCTGTCAGGATTGGGGTTCGGGATCCATAGTTCCTTGCACGTTGCTGAGTGTTTTGGAAAGCTCACGCCTTTGTAGAAAAGGGTGTCCTATGATGAGAACAGATGGGTTTGTCTACATGGCTACTTTACTGTGCAGTAACTTTCTCAGGGCTGTGAAAAGCTACCCCCATAGCACAGCACGCGATAGTTATAAAGTGTCAGTGTAAACAGGCTCCCAGCACTGTTAGCAGCTCCCCTCATGGAGGTGGTTCAGTGGAGACTCGTGAGAGAACTCTGGGGAGGGGCACCAGCCACATGTCTTCCCCTTCTGTCCACCTCCACCCAACCCCCTCCTCCCTGTCCTTATTCTGTCTCTGCTTCACCCATGGCCCTCCCTACCCTGACCCACCCCTCCTTGCCCCCTGCCTGCTCCATCCTCTGGAAGTGCCACACCACTTCTGGTGTGTGTGGGGTCAGTTCCTTCCTGCCCTCAGAGCACCACCACCTGTGAGCTGCTCTAGCTGAGGCTTTGTCAGGCGGCAGCACTCTGGGTGATGAGTGAGACCACCCCCATACTTACCAGTAGTGGCATGGTGCTGAGGGTGAGGGGCGGGCAACAGAAAAGAGTGAGACATAATTTGAATTTTTTTTTAACTTAACAAATTCTTTTCTCGCCTTTTTCTGTACAAATCAAGGAAAAATCTAGTTTTTGTGTAATGTCACAGTAGATATTAAGCCTGGTGCGTCCATTTGAAGGCTCCCGTTGCATTGTTGAATGACGATAGTTCTGTACCTGCTTCAGTACACTGAAGGTGAGTTGACCTGAAGCCACAGAGGCAGACAACCTGACAAAATACGCAATGCAATTGTGATATTGGGGAACACTCCAGAGAGCCCAAGTTTGAGTATTTCTTGAAGCACTTCCTTTAGCTTACAGTCCAGTTTAAAGTTTGTGGGATGTATTCATCTGAGGAATATCAAATGGCAAAAAATTAACAGGTGTCCATATCTGAGGCCCTTTTTGAGCTTGAAACCAAGGCCAACTGTCCCTCCTGCCCCCACCCCCCGCCCTGCTTTGGTTGGCCCTGCATGTCATGGAGAGCAGGGTACAGCTCTACATTCACTGCCTGGTCTCTTGCCCTTATAGCGCGAAAGCAAAATACCAGGCAGCTGGCAGGGTTCCGGTCTCCACACCAAATGAAAGATGGCCAGAAGTGATTCTGCTACCTCTGCTGTTTGTGTGTGGGATAGTGAAAAATGCTTGGATCTCAAGGGTTGTGTTGTGGTTGCTCTATGACGTTGCAACAAAATATTTGGCAGCAGAAAGTTCTTTCATCTATGGATGTTAGGATATTTAAATACTTTCTTCAAAACATCCCTGTGATGCAGGCACCAGTAAGAACTGTACCCATCATATGAACAGAAGTGCACAAGCTCACATGACTCATCCAAGGTGATCAGTGTTATCTGGTAATCCTGATTCCTTGCTCGAATAGCAAGTGAAATGATTGGTTAGTTAGCACGTGACACAGTGATATGGAGAAAAAGCTTTCTGGGAAATATCTGAGTTTCTTAAAGCAGCCACTGCATTTGAGTTACCTCACAAATCAGATCTTCTGAGACTGAAGGTACCATCCTGTCTCCTTGGCTGAATTGTCTCTGAGCTGCTTGGCTGCTCACAAGGCACCATGGGAAGAGGGTACTGGTTGCCTTTGGGTAAATGCTTTTACCGTCTGTAAGCAGATTTCTCTTCAAGTGTTCTTCCTGACTACATTTCTGCTTATCCTCCTGAATTTCTCCCCCCATCTGGTTTCTATCTAGCTTCAGCAGATGTTTTTCCACTCCTTAAATGCCCTGTGCGTTCACCTCTCAAATGCCTAACAATGTTCGTTCTTTTTTTCTCCAGGTGTACAACTTGAAAATCTGGGGCAGGGGGGAGTGAAGAGCTTTTCACTCATCAGACCTATTAGTTCAGCACCAGTTGGTGTCTCTTACTCTGTGCGCATTCAGATTCCTTAGAGCGGTCTGAGAAAGATCGCTAGCGGCTCACTGTGCAGCCTAGAACCCCTTAATCCTTCCTTTTCACGTGTTGTTTGCACTACATTCAAAGAATGGTAGCTGTGATTTAATATGTAAGGCAGTGTATATGATATTGTCACTTCCATGTGATAAATGTTTCCTGCAGCCATGAGATACCGTAGGAGCTCAGGTCAGTGATGGTTAAGGAGGACTCGTGAGTAAATGTTTTGGGCTTGGTTTGACAGCAAGTTTATGGAGCGCGCCCTTCTCCTTTCCAGCTCCTGAACGCCCCAGAATGACAAAATGCTACTTCTGGGTGTTCCCCAAAGCAAAAAAAATTCTTTGTTTAGTGGTTCAGCCAAGCAGAATCTGCCTGGCAGGGGGCTCTGGACAGACTCATTCCCATATTAAGTAATGTTTGTGAGGAGCACCCTGCAGACGGAACACATTAGGTGGAGCACGCAAAGCTCTGTTGGCATGTTAGCACTACTCAGGAAGGTACAGATCGCAAGGCTATTAAAGCCTTAAGGCACAGGAATGACAGCTATTCCCCCCCATTCCCTGGGTACCTGCTCTCCACTTCTCAGGATCTCCCTACATGATTAGGTCCTTCATTTTCCCTTGGGAATGTTGTCCTCAGAGTTCAACAGGGTGTTTCCATGATGGATTTGACCCTGCAGAGCCCTGGTGACAAGTGCAGAAAACCAAAGCACGACCATTTGGCACAGCAAGTTAAGGTTTATGGCTCAACGCCAGCCCTTCAGCACAACCCGGCACATGCTGCATTCTAACGGGTGTAAGTAGGCAACTATATCGGGGGTGGGGGAGGATTTAACCCCTTCAGAATTAGTGCACCAGTGGCCCCTCTCCCTACAGGAGCCCAGCTGACAGACCCCATCTGGGCTGGGCAAGATCACCCCATTCTGACACACTGCCCACACTACCTGCAGACTGCAGAGTGGAGTGGGAAGTTGGTGGTGTGTATCACTGTGCCCCTGGCTGGCAGAAGGCTGCAGTCTGTGTACCGCTGGTTGGAAGGCAGCAGTGGATACAGGGGGCATCTTTAGGATTTGCAGTTAATTCTCCTGCCAGCCAGGAGGAGCATGGTGGAGAGCAGCCCTGCTAGGAGTGGAGCCGACAGCCAGGAGAGCAATGTGGGATGGGCCTTGATAGATCTGCTGGTTGGCGTCTAATGGTCAGGTAGACCCTCAGCTGGTATGAATTATCATGGCTGCACTGAAGGCTCTGCCCCACTCTCCCTCCTGGTCCCTCTGCACAAGAGCTCTTGCCGTATGCTGTGGGCCTTTTTTCACCACTCTGCTGCACCCTCCTCCTGCTAGACTGCACAAGAGCAGTAAGTGCTGCCAGGGGCTCAGAGTTGCTCATCTCAGCCTAATCCAGACCTGTGAATGCAGAGCCTCAGTTCTGTCTCTTTGCAGCTGAGAAGCCCCTCTCCATTTGAGCGGAAGTGATTATTTTCCTGTTGCTTCCTGGAGGTTGGGCCAAAAGCACTGGCACCAAGAACAGCATTTCTGCCCACTCGGTGGGCTTTGGGTCAGGACTCAGAGGCTGAGTTGAAACAATGGTAACTAGGGAATGGGAATGCTACTGGGTTTCAAACAGAAAGTGTTCTGAGAATTTTTTTCCCTGAAAATCCCTGTTTTTATGGACCATGAAATGCAAGTGATTAAAACAAACTTTCAAATGACTTTGTCTTTGCTTGTCAGCCTGGGTGTTAAATAACTCCTTTGAAGTAGAGGATAAAGTGCCTTCATGGACATAGCTCCTCTTTTTTTGGTTTCTGCCTATTCAGGCTGGGACAGATTTTGCCAGTCTTAGTACCTTACCCAATGCAGTAGCCCATTGAAGTGCATGGGATTACTCCTAAAGTAGTGCTTGGCATGAATTGGATCTCTGGGTTTGCTCCTAGATTCAGAAGGGAGTCCTTTCAGCCACACTGATGCATTATGGAAATTGTCCTTGTTAGGGACCATATAATATGAGAACACTGGTATGTTTTCCAGACTGCCTGCCAAAAGGAAATGTATGGTGTAAAATATAGTCCTGAGTGTTCACACCAGGCATCAGCTATGAGCTTCTAGTGCAGCTGTTCTTTCTTAGGGAACTAGGCATTAATTACGTACCTTACTCTGGTGTCCTGGATCAACAGAGTGCCCAGGTTAATACTTTCTGATGAACCTATCCATAGCGTGAAAGGTTCTTTAGTTTTCCATTAGCTGCCATGGGAGAGGTATCATTTGCGTATCTGGTGTTGCGAAGTGCCCAGTGACTGGGGGAGAATTACTTTTAAATAAAATTGCTTTATCATTAATTTCTATTCTCTTTTATTCAAGGTATAGAAATGAATTCTTAGTGAAACTGACTGCATATATTTCTCAATATTAATGCAATTAAATATGCACAATTTAAGTCACTCAAACACCTTTAACTCCATTGTCTAGTTATACCACTAAGGGAGAGAGGAGAATACCCTAATGCATCTTTAAAAATCAATGCCATTTAATGTAGAACTACAGCCACTATTATAACTACTGTGATCACATGCTTATTGCATGATGTAAGTACAGGTGCCTTAACTGGGTCATTCTGACCTTGCGTGGATTTCTTTTTCCGTTTAACCAACTCTGCAATTTCTAGGCTTGTTTTTGGGAATAAATGAAATAAAGGATTTTACTCTTAAATGACTGATATGTACTCTTAACTCACCTCAAATATATTAAATGTTGTTAGAGTAAAAACTATGGCCGGGATTCCACTGATCCACTCTTAAAAGTTTTGTGGGCTGTACGTATGCAGTTGGAAGTATGAAAATTATGCCCTGCCCAGTACCACTACACTGGGACAAGTCTTTGGGTAGATGTCATTATACCAGCAAAAAAAAAGTCCTTTTGTTAGTATCATTCATTTCATCTGGGGAACTTTGTATGAGGGGTAGTGCCTGAAAAAATTCTTCTGTTGATGTCAACAGCTAGTATAGAGGAGGCGTAATTCTCTGTGCAAATTTCAATGAGATTTGGTTGTCTAAGTCCCCTAGCTTATGATGGCAGCCTTGATCCAAAATACTGAATTAACTGGCAGAAGGGATGTCATTTCAATACATTATTTCTTTAATATATTTTGACCCTGAAATTTTCAGCTGGTGGTTGGTATTTCGTATTTTTAATCAGCATGAAGGATGAAACCAGAAACCGAGTGCAGAGTTGAGATGAACGCAGCGTGTATGTTACTAATGAGATGAGGAAGTGCCATATGGCTCTGAAAAATCACTGTCAACAAGACGACTTTGAGCAGTGCCCCTCTCTGAGAGAGGGGAGAGGCAATTAATCATCTTCACCTCCTAATATGTATGTGAATTCTCTTACCGATGAGAACTCGTATTGGAGGCTGCAGTGGAATGC
This sequence comes from Carettochelys insculpta, assembly GCF_033958435.1. Classification (NCBI taxonomy): domain Eukaryota; kingdom Metazoa; phylum Chordata; order Testudines; family Carettochelyidae; genus Carettochelys; species Carettochelys insculpta. The sequence goes on along the minus strand of NC_134147.1, from coordinate 43,046,728 downwards.
AAACAAAACTTCAAAGGCCCTTCTGCCGGGTAACCCAGCAGATGCATGGGACTTTGTTGAACAGAGACCGTATCCCCTGCTGTGCTACAGTATGTGCATCTGAAAGCACTAATGACTGATGACAAACTTATAAGGGGAGTCTGCAAATGTTTCCTTGGGAATGGGGTTTTGTGTGTTACTTTAGGCTGTCAGTGATCCCAGTGGGATTGTACTGGGGGCACGCATATCACAGAAGAGCTAGCCCGGGTCTTGTTCATTATATTTACGTAATTCAGTCCCTTTCAGACCAGTTGTACTACACTAGTCTGAGGAAGTAGGCAAGCATACTAGGTCCAATGAGTCCTGGGGGAATTCTGTAATTTACAATTGCAGAATTTCCCCAGGACTATCAAATCCCGCTTTCCTTATGGATTTAAGTAGCCCTACTAAGCCCAGTGGGGCTGGGACCCCACAGGAAAACTCGTATCAATAAAGTGTTCAATCCAATTCCCAGGTAAGTAAAACTCACACTTTCCACAGGTCCCAAATTAGCAAGGTTTGTCCCCCTTCTGAACACCCTGTGGGAGGGTGGAGAGGAGAAAGAGGAACAAACAGTTGGGTAGCAAACTTTCCTTCAGGTATGCCATCTCCTTGATGGGTCACTTGTGATCTTTCAGTCCCAAGCGCCTTCACTTCAAAGCAAATTCTGCACTACTGTATTCCGGACAGGAGCTGACTGCAGGCGGATCCTTCAAACTATTTGAAGGTTAAAGGCTGAGTGATAGTAGACTGTAATCTTGGATAAAGTACTGATTGCAGCTTTCTCATACTGGCTGGGTGTCTGAGAGGCCAGAATGATCCAGGAGTCGGAGGCTCAGCAACCTCCCCTGCCATTAGGCTCCAGATACTTCTGAGAGTCTGTGGAAGTGGTGTGGTGTCTTCTCTTCTCTGTGCTTGTCTTTCCTGTTCCTCCCTGGTCTGTGTAGATTGGGCTTGTCTCTCTAATGATGGGTTTGTGCAGCACCTAGCATGTTGTGGGGTGAGATTTCTGCTGCCCCTCTAGGAGTATATCTACAAAGCAGCCTTGTTTCAAAATAAACTATTCTGGCAGAGCTATTCCTGAATAGCTTATTTCAAAATAAGACTGCTACACGCAAATGCATTTTGAAATAGCACTCAGCTATTTTAAAATACAGCACCTACACACACAGAGCCTATTTCAAAACAGAGCCATTGGGCACACAATGGCTTATTTCATAATAAGCTCCAGAGGCACTAAGACCACTGACAAGGGACAGTGAAGTCTCTGCTCTACAGCCTTGGCTGAAAGGCAATTGGTTTTTTAGATCATGTGGTAGAGCACAGGGCTTTAGGCCTTAAGGTTGCAGTTCAGTTCCTCCTGCCAACAACTGTCGGTGACACACCTGCCTTAACAGCACCTATTTTAAAAGTTATTTTGAAATAGGCGCTATTCTTCATAGAAGCCATGGCTACACTAGCCCCTGCCTTTTGAAAGGAAGATGCAAATGAGGCACTTTGCCAGATGCTAATAAGGTGCTGCCATGAATATGCAGCACCTCATTAGCATAAAGCCAATCACGGCAATTCAAAAGTGCTGCTTTCAAATTGCTCGCTGCCCAAGTAGATGGGGGCCTTCTGAAAGGACACTCCAATATGCAAAAGGCCCTTATTCCTATTTGGTTTTAGGAATGAGGGACTTTGGAAGACTGGGGGGTCCTTCTGAAAGGCCCCCGTCTACACAGACAGCAAGCGATTTGAAAATGGCACTTTTGAATCGCTGTGGCTGGCATTATGTTAATGAGGTGCTGCATATGCATGGCAGCACCTCATTAGCATCTGCCGAAGCATCTCATTAGCATCCCCCTTTCAAAAGGCAGGGGCTAGTGTAGACATACCCAGAATGAGGTTTGCCAGTTTTGAAATAAGCCAATCATTATTTTGAAATTATTTCAAAATAGTGGTTGCATTGTGCCTACGCTAGCAAAGTTATTTCAAAATAAATAGCTTTGCTGTGTAGACCTACCCTTGGTGTCCTTGTAGTATTAGTAATCTGCACCGAGTACTCGTAGCCAACTGTACAGGCAAACCCTAGATAGACTAGAGTGTCTTTGCCTTGTGTGAGTTAAAGTGGCAGAGTATTCTCCATTAACATGGAGGAGCAAGCATTAGAGATGCTCTGTTAGCAGAATAAGGCTGCATGGCTGTGGCTGTAGACATATCTCGAAATAACTTACAACATTTGTGCAATGCAAATTACAGAAATTACTTCAAAATGAGTGCCTATTTTGAACTTCCTGCTCCCTCTCTCACAGTGGAATACCACGCTTGAAATAGCCCTGCTATTTGAGTCTGGGGTTTCTATTTCGGGATACAAGTGTATCCCGAAATAGAAACCCCAGTGTAGCCATAGCCCATGTGAATAATGTGTAAACCTAATTGAGCTCTGTTATGCACCTGACCCTGCAAACACTTACGCACACACACCATTTTATCTGGTGTGGAGCCTTTAGCGAATCTCTGCTGGGTAAAGATGTGTGCATACGGGTTTGAAGAGCAGGTGTTCCTGTGTGTCTGGGGCACCAATAGAGAAGTTTACACAGATTCTTGCAAAACTCACTTGCTTCCATTCTATGTATGTGTCTACACGGTGCTCATCTCTGTAGCACATAAGTGCCATTTATTTGCAGGAAGAATTTTTCTTTCAATGCAAGTTTTCTCTGATCCTTTAGACTTCCAAAGGGAACAGTTCCACCCACCAGCAATGACGGCGAGAGACTCCTAGCTGGAAAGGAAAGAATGAAAGACTACATACGATAAGGAAAGAATGGATATCTGAGATCTTTCCCTTTTACAGATAGGGGCCCTAGCAACTCAACTGTCTGTATTAAGAGCGCAGTGTTTCAGATGAGATTGATTAGAGAAGATTTCAAATCTGGTAATATTTGGAAGCTCAAATGAGCTAAACAACATTTAAAATAATAAGCTATTAAAAATAGCTCTTCTCTTGCATCAAGTGAAGCTAGTAGACCGAACCAGCTGTGTTTTGCAAGTTCATTATATTGAAGTTTTAAACTCAGTTGCTCAATTTGCCAACTGTTGTTCTTTCTGAAGCTGCCCAGTTGTTTTGCATGGCCTTGAAGTGGTTTTCCAGCTATCCGAACTCCCCAAATGACAATGTTTCATTATTGTCTGACTGAGGAAGTGGAACCCTCTGTTTTATATGTAAAGATTCCCGTTCTGCCCCTGCCCCATCCAACATATACAAAGCCACTGCAGAAACTGGAAGCAGATAAAAGAAGCAAGCAGGCTTTCAAAGCCAGTTCTGAAGTGCAAAGATGTGAAGGCCACTTAGAGACCATTGCCTTGTGCATTCTCCTGCATTGTGATTCATCCGCTCCAGTCCATCGATTCATTATATCCATCTGCCAGAGCCTTCAAAGACAACTGCAAGTCTGCTTTGGCCATTCATCAATGAGTGACAGACTGGGGCAAAGAGAGGAAAATGTATTGCCAACCTCCAGTGCCCTTCAGAGCTGCCTAATGGATGTGGAAAAAGGTATGGTTGAAAAGCTGAGTTAATCACACCCACGGCTTCTTAAGAGGTGCCCTGTGAGCCAGGGAAGGGGATGGTCCATACTTAAAGCCCAGTTATAGACATAGTTAAACCTGACCTTGCAGTGCAGGCTCCAGGCCTAAGCAGATGACACTGAATGGTGCAGAGCAGTGGGTCCCAGCCCTTCACTTGTGCAGACCCCCAATCACCCTCCAAACTGTTTGTGGACTCCCATCAAAGCCAGTTCTAGCCTCTGGGTACACTTCATTAAATGAAAAAGAAAACCACACATCAATTTTTGCACGGCAATTAATAACATTACAGGATTGAAAGATATTTAATGTAAAATGGTTGATTGTAACTTTGCAATTTATTAATATTTTCTTCTGTTATCATCTTTATTTTTTTTCATGGACCCCCTGCAATGCCCTTACTGACCCCGCAGGGGATCTACAGACCCTAGGCTGGGAACCACTGGTGCAGAGGAAAGATAAAAAATATATATTCCAGGAGCGTGTTGTCCTGAAACCCAGCCTATCTCAACAGAGGATCCATGCTGGCCTTCTCTTCTCAAGAGCTCCATGACACTCTTAGCTAGGACACAGGCTCCATGGGCTTAATTGCCAACAGTTTGCCACTGATGCAGTCACCATTGTGAAGCTGGGACTGGGGGAGCTATTTTTATGTGAAAAGCTCATGCAGTTTACAGATTAAACCCTCTAGTCCAGCACACTCTCGCTGACAACATCCGTAATCCGGCATGATTTTAGTTACCTGGATGGCCACTTACCACAAGTGTGGCCAAGTTTCCCGCGGTCGCATAAAGTTTGTTTCCAACCACCAGTCCTGGCTCTCAGTGTTCTGTGCTGTTATTATCTCTAAGTTGCCCCTAAATGTCTTTAAAGAGCCCAGTAAGCAGTGGAAGTGCTGGTAATGCTGCTAGACAATAATGACCTCCTGCGGGCCAGCAAATTATCTCACCTGGCAGTGGCCAGGTCCCCCGGGTGCTGGATTAGAGAGGTTCAACTTGTACAGTGATGGGCTGTACTTTTTCTTTTCTGCACCAAGTAAAGATTCATCTCTTCCTTGCAGTCCATTCATTGGTTATCTCACACCTTGATTAAAGCAGCTCACGCCTCCTCTGCAGTTTACCAGGTTCTCAGCTGGCTCCCTTCTGCGGATACATGCAGAATATAGCTGCTGCTTCATCATCCTTCTTCTTTCCTCCTGCTTAGCATTCCCTTCTTTGACCATCTCCATTGGCTTGCCTTGACCTACTGTCTCCCACTTCAGATTCTTGTCTTTGCCTTCCTGGCTTGGTGCAATTCAGCCTTGCCAGCATCTCCGCCTTTCTTCCTCATTGTAATTCTCTGGCCCCATTTAGCTTGTCTAATGATGGCCACCATTCCTCCTTACTCTGCCTCATTTTTGTGTTCTTTTTACCCCTGAAGCCCCTTGTTTCCAATATAACCTTAGTTTCACTGTGCTTACGTAACCCAAACACCTACTGGCTCCTAGATCTCAGGCTCATCCATTTCATTAAAAATGTTGAAATATGTTACTGTTTTTGTCTGTCTATTCACATTTATGTACATATTTATTTTCTTACACGTGCCAAAAGGTTGGGGTGTTTTTTTTCCTTATGAGCACAACCTGTTCTGTTGGTTTGGATTAACGAGACAGGTTGGGTGGAGTGAGGGGCTGCTAGTTTCAGGATGAACAGTGGGGCCTGATGTGAAAAGTTTACTCACCCCTGCTCCATGACCTTAGCTGACCGGCAGCTGGCTTTTAGCTCAGGCAGTAGAGGTTCATGCAGTAAGCTGCCAGGTTCAGTTGCACCTGTGGGCATTTCAAGGGGGGTTCGTTCTTGATCCCGAGTGAGAAGTCTGTGAAGCTCAGGAGGCGATTCCTTAGCTTGGGGAAATATGTAACCCACACGCCTATTGGGTGTGGTTCAGTGTCCCACAGAGTGGCACTTTGGCCACGTACAGAGGGAAAGAGTGAGTCTCCTCTATGGCCTTACTGAGGGGTGCTGAGAGCCACTGAACCAAATTACAAATCCTTTATAGGATGGAAACCATCTCAAGTCAGCGCACCCACATCCCTTTATTTCCTGCACCTATGGCCTTAGCTGAGAAGCAGCTGGCTTTTAGCTCATGTAGTAGAAGCTCATGCACTGAACTCCTGAGGTCTCAGGTTTGGTTCCACCTATTGGCTTTACACTAAGTTTCACCCACTTCACTTAGCCCCATCCGTGATATCTTTCTCCTTGGTTTTCCCTGTCTTTGCAAGTCAAGCTGGTAAGAACTCCTCTCCCAGGCGCTTAATCAGTTGTGTATCTCAAGAGCATGTCTCTTCTCCTCAGAGTGCAGAGGCTGAGTGTCTGGTGTGGCGCCACCGTGTTCTGTTCTGCAGTGTCCCCCCTGTTTCTTTGGGTTGATGCCTCCCTTTTTAAACTGTACTTTCAGTGTGTTTTTGTAACTTTTCCCCTGCCCTTTGTGAGCCCTTTTCCCCAAGTTAACAATGCTTAGCAATGGAGCGCCTTGCTGATCTTCCGTCTTCTGGGGAAGTCTGGTGTGCCAGCACCCAAACAAAAAAAAGTCACGAGACACAGATCACCACATCCACATGGCATCCCAGCTGAGCTTGTCAAGGCTGTTGGAATGGTGTTCCAGTACAAACCTTGCCAATGCCTCGTCACAAACTGGACCTGCAAAGAAGTTCCACCTGACTTGAACAGCAACGAAGGGTCCTGTGGCACCTTATAGACTAACAGAAAAGTTCTGAGCATGAGCTTTCGTGAGCACAGACTCACTTCATCAGATCTGATGAAGTGAGTCTGTGCTCACGAAAGCTCATGCTCAAAACTTTTCTGTTAGTCTATAAGGTGCCACAGGACCCTTCGTTGCTGTTACAGATCCAGACTAACATGGCTACCCCCCGATACTTGACACCTGACTTTAAGCACTCCAGCATTGTTTAATGATTCAAGAAAGGGAACAGATCTTTGTGTGGGGACCATAGAGTTACTGCCCTCCTCTCCAATGCACAGAAGATTCTTGCCTGGATCCTACTAACCCGCCTCCTTCCACTTTCCAGGGAACTCTACCGCTAAACACCGTGCTTGAAATAGCTTCAAAATAGCTGCTTATTTTGAATTTTGGTGCTGTTTGAACAGCACAAAGTTTGAAATAAGTTAACTTGAAATAAATTACGCAATTTGCATTGCACAAATTGCGTAAGTTATTTTGAGTTATGGCTATAGAGCTGCCGCAGCCTGAGTGTGCAGACGCTGTGCTTCGAAATAGCTAAATACTGTTTTGAAATTCATTTTGTGTGTAGCAGTGTAATTTTGCAATAAGCTACTCTGGAATAGCTGTTCCGGTATAGCTCATTTTGAAATAGGGCTGCTGTGTAGACATGCCCTGGGAGTGACATGGCTACAACTAAACCACGTATGTATATTGATGTGCAGTATATCATTCAGCCACTAGATGGCTCTATGTAGCGTATGCTACAGAGCTCTAGAGAGTGAGGACCCTGGCGCACAAGGGAGATCTAGCTGGAAGTCAAGCTGAGTCACTACAGTTTAATAATTATGACTTAAAAACCACAACTATCTCCTCTATAGGAGATGTAGCCACACAATTCAAGCTACTGGTTTTTCACAGAATTAATGTAGGTAACTGAGCAGATAAGTGCACCTGTACTGGTGAGGAGAACATCATGACAGTGGTTCAGCCTCTTCTGAGCCGTGTAGCCCAGTAGCTTTAGTGAGGAGGGATTGTGTGAGTTTGAGGGAATCTGTTGGATCTGGCATTCCTACCTTATATTTCCACTGCAGACATACTTGCATTCCTTCTGCTGAAGGAATTGGAGGGGATGAACTGCCTTGATGAGGAAGTGAAAGATGGAACTTGTTCCTGTACGTGGGCAGTAGCGTGTGTGAGTAAAGTGCTGCTCACTCGTATAGGAAGAATAGACTCAGTCCAACATCCCAGGTCACCTTAAAGAGGTGTCTGTGCTTCCATCAACACAGACACCCTCCCAAACACCCCTGTAGCCGGAGCTTTTGCTCTTCTTCTGGTGTCCATTAGCACACACTTCCTGTGTGCATGAGCATTATTGCTTCTGACAAGTATCGGGGGGTAGCTGTGTTAGTCTGTATCTGCAACAGCAACCAGAAGTCTGGTGGCACCTTATGGATTAACAGATGCATCTAACAAAGTGGGTTTTTGCCCACAAAAGCTTATGCTCCAATACATCTGTTAGTCTATAAGGTGCCACAGGACTTCTCGTTGCTTCTGAGTGTTCTTGCAGTGAGACTCAGCCCTGTTCAATGGGTCAGCCCCAAGTCCATCTGCTTAGATGCCGATTTCATGAATTCCCAGTGGGGTGCTTGACCCACATTCTGCACCAGCATGGGACATTGTTTATTCTCAACATGTCATCTTTTCCATGGACGCATTGATTAGCATGAAGCAGCTCTGGGAAGACTGGTTTCCAAGCATTTCAGTAATGAAGTGCTCTTAGAACCACAAGCAAGATCACAGTTGGTGAATGCTTTGAAGTGCAGGCCTTCACACTGGCAAACTTTTTGCCCTTCCCCTGTCGTGTGTGTGCGTGTGTGTGCGTGTGAGAGAGAGAGAGAGAGAGGCTGTTTTATTAGACAGACTTACAAACCTCTGTCCACCTCAGGAATTCTACCGGCGACGAATACAATCGTTTCCTTAAACTGGGATTAGTTCAGAGAGTATCAATCCTTCCACTCCCTGACTCCCATCAGACCTCCCGGTCTTCTTCGCTGTGTGAGCCCCTGTCCTATGATGTTTTGCCCTTAATATTGCACAGCCTTATTAAATAATCCAAGTTGCTGAGCATACGTAACACCCTAGTCAGTGTCTGGGCCTCAAGAGTTAGGCTGCTGCCCTGGGCCTGAGGCAGGAGAGTTGAGATTCATTTTAGCTCCCTTTCTTAATCACAGACTTTGCGTGTGACCCAGCCCCATCTGGAAATAGCACTTCCCTGCCTCTCAGGTGTGTTAGGAGGACAAACACCTAAAAGACTGTGAGGTGTTTGGATGGTAACAGGGCCCACAGGCATACTCTAAACTATACAGATATGTGGTATGCCACCATGAATGAGTGTGGCACAACCCCAGCTGCAGAGCTTGCTCCTTCAGCATGCGCTGCTGACGTTTGTGTGTTTGGTTTCGTAGGTTCCTGGTTCGTTCCCCACTGTAGGCTACGACAGAACCTGTCACACTTGCTTTTCCTGGGCTATGTCTAGACCGCAGGCTTCTGTCGACAAAACAGAAGTTTTGTCGACAGAGCGCGCGTCCATACTGCAGATCTGTCAGCAGAGACCTGCCAGCTGGGCTTGTTCTGTCGACATCCCTGTACATCTCGTTCCATGAAGAAGCGAAGTCCCGGCAGTGGGTGTTTTTTGGACGGTCAAATGTTGGAAAAGCCTCTCCTGACAGAACTGTCGGCAAAAGATACACAAATGCATTGCACAGTTTGCATCTCTGTTGCTGACAGCTCTCAGCAATCTAGCCATAGCCCTGGATTTCTTCCACCTGCAGGTTCAGGCGATGAAGTCCTTGCTTTAAGTTTGACTTGTTCCTGGCTTCCCACCATTTCAAAGACTCCATTGACTTACACCGAGGTCGAAAGCTTTAACATGAAAGTGAACGGCTTCTCCCATGCCTGTCGCCTGACCCAAGCTACAGACTCCTCCCAGACTTCAAGGCCAGTGTTGCTTTGGCTGACTGTGGAAATATCTGTGGTTATTGTTGGGATTTCTTTTATTTGGATTGAATTCAGAGTTGGTTAATGCTTAGCATTCCACCTCTTTACACTAGATCTGACCTTACTCCTTAAGTTGAAGCCTTGCAGCTAAATGGTGCCTTGTTTTATTTATCTCCTCTACTTGGAATTAGGACACCAGAGTGCATAAGTATTGGCTGGGTGTGTTAAGCTTATGAACAAACATTGGCTTGAGATAAGAATGGTAGTATTAACACACTGAGGTGGAAACTTCAGTAAGCCTGTTATTTGACCTTACTTACACTGAGGAAAAGCTGGACTAGCCAAATCTTTATATAAGGCTCATGGAAAATGCTACAGTCGTTACAAAAGACATGCAAATTGTTTAAATTATTTATCTGAGGAGGAACTGATTTGGTAAAACACCTGCTGGCAATGGCCCTTGCAATATGCTTCCAGAGTTAAAAACAAATATAAGAATTTTCTGACCATAGCAGTTGATACGTAGCTGATTCTGTGGCTATCGATAACTCCGGAGATGTTAGAGCCTTCAGTCTCTTCTTCAGATTCTCCCAAGCTGCCTGTTACGCATGGAGATGGAATTATCTCACACTCTTGTACATCAGATAGTGAACTTCTCTTGTTTCTGACCTAAGCTTGAAACACACACCTCCTGGGAGAGCTTGCATCATCTCAAGTTGGACCATCAGGAGGTCTGATGTATGAGAAAAAGGATGGCCCAAAATAAGGTCCGTCCTCTAGTCCCTGAGTTCAAACCTCCAGTTGCATTTCCTGCTTGGTCACAGACCTTCCCATGTCATTTATGGCAGGGCACAATAAGCAACATTTTCAGACGTGCCAAAATCCTGGGCACATGGTGCCAGGGCACCTCTAGTACCTTTGAAAAACTGACCCCCGTCTCTCATGTACCCCCATGAATTCACTAAAGGCTGTGAGAGGGTCAGGACTGCACTAACAGTGGGCTATAGAAGTTCCTACCTGTCTATTCTACAGTCACATAGCTATGGTGCTTCAAATTTAGCACACCAGACTAGGGGCTTCCTGCCTCGATGGAAGGGATTTTCCATCAATGCAGGGGATCCACCTCCTCTAGCTTCGTTGAGGGGAAAATCCTAGTGCATCCACACTGCAAATCGAGCTGACCAGTAGTGCAGGAACCATTTTTATAGTAGGAGCGCTGAAAGCCATTGATCAAAACTCTACACCTTGTATCTGGTGGAGACCACTTCAAGCTAGGGGGTGCTGCCACACCCCCAACATCTCTAGCTCCAGCACTGATAAAGCTGACCTAATTACAGTGCTCAGGGCATGATATTTTTCTGTCTTGACTGACATAACTAGGTCAACCTAACTTCCAGGTGTAGGCCAGGTGGTAGGTGTCAAGATGCACGCTTGCAACATATGACCCTGATCCTGAAAAGTGTTTTGTCTCAGAGAAACGAGCTGCTCCTAAGCCAAAGGGTTGGTCTCACTTAGTCATTCAGGGATACAAAACATGTTGTGTCTTGTGTGCCATAGTTAGGCTGACCTAATATCACCCTTGCAGATGCAGGTAGGTTGAGGGAAGAATTAACTACAAGGGGAGATTCCCTTCCATCAATGAGACATCCCTATGCTACAGCAACCCAACTGCAGTGCCCTCACGGTGTCATGGGAGCAACGTAGTGTAGACAGGACGATACTCTGTGTCCTGGCAGGATTGGAACCTGGGAGTGTTTTGATTTAGGGCCTGATCCTGCACAGTTAAAGCTCTGGGTGTGCAGAGTGCTGCACAGCTGGCAGAATCAGAGCAATTGTTTTTAAAACCCTCGGAAGAGTGAGGCTGTTTGTGAAGCTCCAGTGATGTTCTTGGCCCTGGGTTCTAGTAAATAATAAAACCATAACAGTTGTTTGTGTCTGATGGTTTCTAGGATCTGGCAGCTGTCAGATACTTTTGGGGTCTGTGTGTTTGTGAGCTAGTGTATAAAGCCACCGTTCACCTGTTGTAGTCACGAAAGTCATTTAATAGTCTGCTGAGGAACTACTCGTGAACCAGGCAGGTAGGCTTTGCCAGTACCCTGACACCACGTTGCCAAGTCTCTGAATGCCCTTGGCAACACTCAGGACTGTAGCCAAAAGGGACGTGCTGTTCTGAGGTCTGACAGGCAGTGAAGGGCTGGGAACAGTGGGGAGTTTCTCCCCACCCCTCTGCCTGCCCTGTAACTGTCCCGCTTCCCAGACTGCCTCCATGACCTGCAGCTGGAGGTGGCCGTTGAGTGATTATCACTGGTGCTGGTGATCCCCTTGTCCCACTCTCCACTGTAGGAGGGTTGTCTCCTGGCTCAGGGCTCCCTGATGGGAGAAGAAAGCTGTGACTACAGATGCCGCTCTGAATATACGTAGTTACGTGGGCTGCGCTTTGGATCCAATGTTCCAGCCCTGTTGGTGAATATATTGTGGCACTGGTGTAGGAAGATAGACACACCGCTGACCAAGTTAGCCAAATCCACGGTTCTCCAGGGGAGGCAAAACACATGGAAGGTTCCAATACCTAGGTTTGTCTCATACTAAGAATATGGGTCAGTATTTGGGTACTGTTCTCGCGTCACAGAGCAGGGTGATGGCTGAAAACACCCTTTCCTGCAATAGTTGTGATGTTCATACTCCAGTTAGAAACCATTTTTCCCAAGCAGCCTTTAAAAGAAAAACAGGGGCTCAGTGCAGGTGTTACAATAAGGGAATTGGCTACAAGGGACATTAGTGCAAAATCAGCTTCGTTGTGAATTTAAAGCCCAACAACTATTCTGGAATAACTCCCCTTATGGACACTGCAGGGCGGTTAAGTGCACCCACTGAGACAAAACCTCCTCTGCTATAAATTGTTTTAGCCCCATGGACTCCAGTGAAAGCTGCTGCCAATGGCCAGCGTTTTTGAAAAGCAGGTCACTTAGTTATGTGCCTATGAGTGGATTTAGGAGCCTAAGGTAAAGCACCTGTGTTTGAAAACCCTGGGCCAATGACATCAGGAACATGAGACAGAAAAAACGTCTGGGCAACCGAGTAGCTCCCAGGATTGCAGGACAGCCACCCCACAGGGTTAAGGTTATGAATCAAGCCAAGAGCAAAAGAAGAAAGGCTAATCAGGTGCTGATCGGCTACATGCCCGACACCCTGCCCTCTCCATCTGCAGACTCAGCCCCTGACGAACCGGCAATGGAAGAAGGAAACTTCAACTTAGGAAACCTTGCCGCTGCGTGTGGAGCCCTCACACTGAGAACTTAGTAACATCAACTGCTGTACCCAGGAATGCTCCCCAAGGGGCAAGAGGGGACCAACTGTCCATTGCATAATCACTGTGCCAGAGGTGAGCATTTGCAGGTCTGAAGGCAACAGCTTCTCAGCCAGGATATGCTTAGAGTGAGAAGCTGCTTCTCAGATAAGGAGGCATTGGGCTACGTAAGGCTTGGAGATAATCCCTAACACCTCAGATTGCACCTGGAAGCTACACAGAATAGGCTGTTATTTTGTCTTTTGATCCTCCATCTGTGAGTAGCCCCATGTTCTACAAACTTTGTAGCCCCAAGCTCGTTATGGAGACAGGGAACCTTGCTAGCAGACCAGATTGCAAGATTCCGGTCTTCGTTTGTAAATAAGCAGCTAGCTGCTATAGTGATGCTTATTTAATTTGAAGGGTAACTATTTATTTCTGCAGCTGTCCCTGGGACTCCTGCTGGTTTATGTTGAACTCTAATCCTCCTCCTTGACTGCTCGCAGCTGTGGAAATAGACCAGTTCAACACAGAACAAAAGACAGATTCTGCTGCATTATCTGAATCAGCCACATGGGGCTCTCCGTTCACGTCTACCTTGCTGGGTTTAGTGGGAAATGGAAATTACTTACCATGACTGCCAGGACTTAGCTTGTGTGGTAAGGAAGCTGGTACCTTTTCGCACCCTTATGTCCAGTTGTTGGGTTTAGTTAAGTTAACACACATTTTTATGGCTACTTGACCTGGGGGACAGATCATTATTTTTCCTGTTCTATACTGAGGCTAATGAGTCCTTCACTGAGGTGAACTGCCAGTTGGACATCAGTGGTCATCCCCCTCGGTTGTGTGGGTAACTAGGGCTAAATCCTGCTCTGCTTTGTGCCAAGTCTAGAGTGGCTGGGTTTAGTGCAAGTTTCTTACCAAGCCAGTGATGGACAAGCTTTGTAGCCACATGCCACAGAACAGCAGCAGACCCACCTCTCAGCCTCTGTTTCAGTGCTGGTGCTCCAAAACCAGGGCTGGAGTTGTGGGATCTAGGGATGGAACAATGCACCGGTGTATCCCCTGAGTCTTCTCTGCCTGATCCCTCTCCCTCAGTTTCGTCGGAGGCTGTGGGACGCTCCCCCCAGTATGCCTCCCACTCTTCTGGGCCGTAGAATCTTGGCAGTCCGGTGTCTGAGACCCATTGTAGTGATGTGGTTGTGGGTGGCTGGGTGGGTGTTTTCCCCCCTTAGTGGAGTGTTAAAGAGCGAGTCTACCAAGCTTACTGTCCTGTTCAGCAGGTGGGCCCAGAGTGCTTGCCCAATCATAAAGCCTCTTCCTTTCCTTCCCTCTGCTACTGTGACTCACTTTTGTTAGAGAACAGAGGTGGGCGAGGGGGCTCGGAAGCGACAGGATGAGTGTTTGAGGGGGGCTGAAGCCACTGTAGGGCAGCAGGTTAACAATATTAATTGCACTGCAGATAAATCTAAACTGGGATCACACAGGGTGAAGGAGGAGCTTGCTAGTGTTAATGGCAAGGTGCAAATACAGCTCTTTTCTGCATTTTTCCAGGTACACGATTCATTAAAATTCCAGTTGCCTTTGGAAAAGCCAAGTTCTCGCTGATTCCCACATGCCTAAATGTCTGCTCTGAAAGTTCTGGAGGGAGGGGAGGCACAAGGAAGTGAGGGGCTCCGGTGCCCCAATTCACAAGAAATGCATGGAGGAGGGAGGACCCATTAGCTGCAAGCGTAACCCCAGTGGTCCACAAGCTCCTGTAGCCCACTGAAGTGAAGGAGGGCCACACGTGTGGCCTACTCGCTATTGGTGGTTGCCCATCACTGCTCTTGGTCCTGGCATGGCTTCTTGCAATACCCCCAGAGTTGGTTTTTCCAGGACTAACCTCGTTCAGACAAAGGAACTTTTCTTCAATAGAAATTGGACTAGCTCCCAAATTATTTGACATTTCCACTCTGAACTGCACAGATGTCCTGTCAGGACGAGCAAGGTTGCTCTGATGAAGACGACTGTTGGTACTTAATTCCATTACTTGTATACTCCTTGCTCATTTCATTAATTTGAAGCTATCCATCGCTTATAGTGGTGAACAGTTTAGCTAGCTACAGTCAGGCTGGCCTGCTTAAAAATATGCATATATTGTATCCCTTCTTTTAGACTGTGTCATGGATGCTTCAGACTTTACCAAGAGGGCTTAGTGGATAGATCTGAGTTGAGCAAGGCTGTAGTCTCACACTATTTTTGACAATGCATAGTCTCACACTAAGGCTAAGCAATGCTATCTGCACTACAGTAAGACTGTATGCTAACGTGGAGGTTAGCTCTGGCAGTACCTTCGCACCCTATTCTGCAATCTGTTTATATCTTGGAATTGTATTGGACTTTTAAACAGTGAAATTTTGAATAAACCAAGCATGCACGATAGGATCTTTGTTTTCAATTTTGTTGGAAGCAGAAGGCAAGCTCAAAATTTAATAACCCAGCTGACTGTTATGACAGTCTTACCTTTTCCAAGCATTTATGTAAGCACAAATATTTCGTTTAAGGCTTGAAACATACAGTTAACATAAAACAGTCCCACTTCTTTAAATATAGCAAGGTTTTCCCGTCAGGAGATATTGTTTAATGATGAGGTTAATTGCGTTTTACAAGGCTGTATTGCTGAAGTGGAAAAATAAAACCTGCCCACTCATTTTTGTCTTGGAATGAGGTGAGGCACGGTGCAAAAATGACGGTGCCAAATCCTGCATCTTGTATGCAAACAGTAACTAGAAATTTTGCCTCCCTTTTGGAGTTTTAAAATTAAAAATAATGACATAAGTTAAATGTATTAGGACTAGGTCATTCTCTCCTCAGGCATCTATTCAAAAACATCTGCAGTTTGTGTGTTGAGGACTTTGTGGTGCGCCATGATTCGCAGGCACACAGCAGGACAGACTTTACATTTGAATTGAAGATCCTCAGCTTTGTTTTGTCAGAGATGTTGTGTGATCTCCATACTGGCCACAGAGTTTGCAATGCAGCTGTGGCTTTGCCAATCCTGGATTTGATGTCTAGGTCGGTACCAACATCTTTACTCACAGCGCTACCTAGATAAGTAAATTGTTTGAAATAATCCAAATAAAAAGGAGAAAATGGGGATGGCTGGGACACACTTTGAGGAAACCCCCATCCAGCATTGTTCGACATGCCCTAAAATGGAATCCTCAGGGGAAACGCAGCCGAGGAAGACCCCGAATAACATGGAGGAGATCTACAGTCACGGAAGCACAAGAACTGGGATATTCATGGGGCCAGATTGA
Source organism: Carettochelys insculpta (assembly GCF_033958435.1). NCBI lineage: Eukaryota > Metazoa > Chordata > Testudines > Carettochelyidae > Carettochelys > Carettochelys insculpta. The sequence continues at coordinate 43,030,837 of NC_134147.1, read as the reverse complement.
AGCCATTGCCCAAGATAGAACCAGGTGGAGGAGCCTTGTGGATGACCTATGCCCCACTTGGGGTTCACAGGTTTAACTAACTCATTCTCTTCTCTAATACTCGGCACAAATAACTTCTTCAAATTAAAAGCAATGAGGAGTCCTGTGGCAACTTGCAGACTAACATATTTCTTTTGGCGTGAGCTTTGGATCTGTCTATACTTTGGAAAAGATCGACGCAGTGGTGGCCAATATTCCAGGGCTTAATTTTAGCATGTCTAGTGGGAACAAGCTAAATCGACAGTGGTGCCACTGTCAACCCCAGTACCCCTGGCAATCGCGAGGAGTAAGGGAAACTCTTGGGAGAGTTTCTCCTGTTAACCTCCCACTGTGTGTATGGTGGCAAAAATCAATTTTAGATCCATCAATACCGGGTATGAAAGTCTTGGAGCCGGAGTTGGGCCTCTAGAATTGATTTTATCTCCTAGTATAGACCTGGCCTCACTTGGGTCAAAAGCACTTCATTAGGAGTAGTAGTAGGCATCTTTCAGTCTGCATAGACTATGGATCGCGCCCTTGAGAGTTTCAATTGAGGACTTCATTTACAGCTTCTATTGTGACTATGAAGACCCACACGGGAGTGACAGTCCTTGCTGCATCTCTTGCAGATGTAGTGGGTGTCTGGCAAGTCCTTAGTGTGCTTTCTGTGCGCTTGCTTCTCCTCTGCTAGCTGTCTGATCTTCATCTCGCCCTTCTGAAGGCCCTTGTGTAACCCCTGCCTCCATCTGCTGTGGTCATCTGCTAGTTCTTCCCAGTTGTCCAGCTCCACGTCTGCCTCTCTGAGGTCTCTGTTGCAGACATCTTTGTAGCGCAACTGGGGGTGTCCGGGAGGTCTTTTGCCAGAGGCTAACTCACCATACAGGATCTCTTTTGGAATCCTTCCATCATTCATCCTGTGGACGTGGCCAAGCCAGCGGAGTCGACGCTACCTGAGGAGGGTGTGCATGGTTGGGATTCCAGCTTGCTTGAGGACAGCGGTGTTGGTCACTCTGTCCTTCCATGATATTCCAAGGATGCGTCTGAGGCAGCGCAAGTGGAAGACGTTCAGCCTCTTTTCCTGGCGGGCATACAGGGTCCAAGTCTCGCTGCCATAAAGGAGGGTGCTGAGGATGCAGGCTCTGTAGACTTGCATTTTGGTGTGAGTGTACAGCTCGTTGTTATTCCACACTCTCTTGCTGAGTCTGGACAGAGTTGTGGCTGCTTTTCCGATCCTCCTATTTAGCTCAGTGTCCACTGACAGGGTGTCAGTGATGGTGGACTCGAGGTAAATGAACTCATGGACAACCTCTAACGTATAGTTGTCAATGCGGATTGATGGGGATTGAGCAACATCGTGACCGAGTACATTTGTTTTCTTTAGGCTGATGGTAAGCCCAAAGTCCTTGCATGCTTTGGAGAACTGATCCAGCAGTTTTTGAAGCTGGTCTTCTGTGTGAGACACTACAACAGCATCGTCTGTGAACAGCATGTCTCTGATGAGGACTTCTCGCACCTTAGACTTAGCTTTCAGCCTTGCAAGGTTAAACAGTTTCCCATCAGATCTTGTGTGCAGCAAGATGCCCTCTGTTGAAGATCCAAAGGCATGCTTCAGGAGGAGTGCGAAGAAGATCCCGAACAATGTCGGAGCAAGCACGCATCCTTGTTTGATGCCGCTCCTGATTCTGAAAGCATCCGATAACGCGCCGTCATATTGGATGGTTCCTCTCATGTCTTCGTGGAACGACTGGATCATCTTGAGTAACCGTGGAGGACAGCCTATCTTGTGGAGCAGTTTGAACAGACCATCCCTGCTGACCAAGTCAAAGGCCTTGGTCAGGTCGATGAAGGCTATGTAGAGTGGCTTTCTCTGCTCCCTGCACTTCTCCTGCAGCTGCCTTACAGAGAAGACCATGTCAACGGTAGACCTCTCTGCGCGGAATCCACACTGCGATTCGGGGTACACCCTCTCAGCAATCTTCTGGAATCTGCCAAGGATGACGCGAGCAAACAGTTTACCAGTGATGCTTAGGAGGGAGATTCCACGGTAGTTGTTGCAGTCGCTTTTGTCTCCTTTGTTCTTATACAACGTTACAATGTTAGCGTCGTGCATATCCTGTGGAACCTCACCCTCTTTCCAGCACAGGCACAGTAGCTCATGTAGGGGTTCCAGGATTGTGTCCGCGGCACATTTGATTACCTCTGGTGGTACACCATCCTGACCAGGGGCCTTTCCTGCCGCAATGCTGTCGATGGCTCTCTTCAGTTCATCCACAGTCGGTTCTTGATCCAGTTCGTCCATTACTGGTAGGAGCTTGACGGCATCGAGGGCTGCGTCAACCACAACGTTCTTGCGTGAGTACAGCTTGGAGTAGTGCTCAACCCAGCGCTCCATCTGTTTGGCTTTGTCAGCAATGACTTCACCAGATTTGGATTTCAGAGGTGCCATCTTGTTCTGGGTGGGTCCTAATGCCTTCCTCATACCCTCGTACATTCCTCTGAGATTACCAAAGTCGGCACAGGTCTGGATGTTGCTGCATAGCTGGAGCCAGTGGTTGTTGGCACAGCGCCTGGCTGTCTGCTGTACTGTTCTTCTGGCCTCTCTACATGCTTCCTGGGTACTCGGGCTCGGTGAGCATTTGTACTCCAGGAGTGCAGCGCACTTCTTTTCAATGACTGGAATCATCTCATTGGAATTAGCTTCGAACCAGTCATTCGTGTTTCTAGCTCTTCTTCCAAACACTGACAAAGCCATGTTGTAAACTGTATCCCTTAAATGTTGCCATTTGGATGTCGCACCAGCACCCCAGGGTCACTGTGCAGATTTTCCTGGAGGGCCTCTCTGAACTTTTCAGCTTTCTCCGAGTTTGCCGTCTTTCTGGCTTCAATGAGGGGCCTTCCAGCAGGTTTAGAGCGGTACAGCTTCTTGGGTCTCAGCTTGAGCTTGGAGCAAACTAGCGAGTGATCTGTATCACAGTCAGCACTATGATAGCTGCGTGTCAGAAGGACGTTTTTGAGGTTATTACGCCTAGTGATGACCACGTCTCTTTGATGCCAGTGCTTTGAGCGTGGGTGTCTCTACGACACTCTGTGCTGTGGCTTCATTTGGAAGAATGTGTTTGTGATGCACAGATTGTGGTACGTGCACAGTTCAAGGAGACGCTGTCCATTGTCATTCATTTTTCCCACACCGAAGTGTCCTAAGCAGGAAGGCCATGAGGCCCAATCAGCTCCAACTCTTGCATTGAAGTCACCCAAGACGTACAGTTGTTCACGAGCAGGTATTTGCGCTACAGCAGCACTAAGCACATCATAGAACTTGTCTTTTACTTCTGGTGTGGCGTACAGGGTTGGAGCATAAGCGCTGATCAGGTGGATGAGACCGGCGCAAGTTTGAAGCGTGATCTGAAGAAGTCTTTCTGATCCACCCATGACTAAATCAACCATTTGTAGAAGGGTGTTTCTGACAGCAAAGCCAACACCATGCTCTCTGGGTTCTTCTTGGGCTTTACCCTGCCAGAAAAAGGTGTAGTCCTTTTCCTTTAGAGATCCTGAATCTGCAAGTCACGTCTCTTGCAGTGCAGCGATATCAACTCTGAGCCTCTTCAGTTCCTCGTTGATGACAGCGGTCTTGCGGGCGTCATTTTGACCCATGGAAGCTTATGCCCAAATAAATCTATTATTCTATAAGGTGCCACTGGACTCCTCATTGTTTTTGTAGATCCAAACTAATGTGGTTACCACTTGAGACCTCTTCACATTAAATTACCGTTATTAAAGATGTGTATACATCCGAAAGTAATGTGTGTTTTGGGAAACTGGAATATGCAGACACAGGGCATTTGACTCACACATTTCTGAAGTGAAATGTTGAATGCAACAATGGTTTTGGTTTGAGCTTTAGATAAAAGTTTCAGCAAAACCATTTTAGGACATATGAATTAAATTTAAATGAGAAGCTGGGAGAGGAAACGTAATATCACTATGCCAGCAGATTCTGCTTTCAGAAATATAAGGATGGTGCACAGTTTCCTGTCATTCTCATTGGCGGGTTGGACCTTTTGGATCAGATGGGTTTTATGGTTTAGGAATTATGAGGTGTTTATATCTGTGGCCTCACTTTTTAAACATAACTATTTAGAATACCATAAAATTGCTCATTTGTAATAATTTATTTAGGTATCCATTTGACTTTAGTAGCACATAGGTCTTTATGCTGACCTCTGGCCCAGTGGTGTATTTCACTCTCAAGAAAATATTTTAAATTCAAGGTTGCAATTGTTGTTGTTTTGTTGTTGCAAATTTCTTGGCCCTATTCTTTATTTTTCAGTCAGCTCTGTTTATAGGCTATGCCATGCTCTTGCTGCTCATCTGATAGGCTTCCCCACTGTGTTCCCACATTGCTCACTCACTTATTCTGTGCTTTTTAAAATAAACAGTAGCATATGGTATCTGTGTTCCTGTTGTCTCAAAAAGGACTCCCAGATTAGTAACGCAAAACCATGTCGTTATCCCAGCATCAGACTGCTGAGCCCTTGTGTCAGGTTCTCAACCATTGCAACAATTGCGTTACTTTGTGCTAGAGGTGGCAACTGTTCAACCTTTGAACGGGAAGTCGTCTGTCTTTTTAAAATGTTGGGGATGCTTGTCCTTTTGGGAGATTCTGATTCCTGCAACCCTGTAGCAACAACAAGCTAGATAGATCAATCCTCGAAGTTTTCTATTTAATTCAGTCAGTGATTAATGTCATTCTTCACTTAATTTGATCAGAACCTCCAGAATCAAATCAACTATATTCAAATCGTATCCACTCTTCATTTGGATCAATTTTAAATGGCTTTGCTATGATTGGGTAATTTAATTGTTAGCAAAGGCAAGTGGCCTTTTTAATGAAGCAGGAAAGGGCCAGAACTGAACAGAAGACAACCCCATGCAATGATAAAAGCTGGCAGTTAGAAGCTGGGTTATTCAGAAATTGTAATTGACATGATAAACACTTTTATGTGCTATGCAAACTGTGATATCTTCCCTGCTGGTGTTACGGATATCATGGTTGACTGCTTAATTCAATCAAAGTGGTTCGAAAGGACTTCACCAAAACAAGAGGAGGACTTTGCAACAGCCCAGAAAGCAAAAGAATCTGTGTTTTGCATCTGCAAATGAAGCATTCATGCTCTTTCCTAAATAGAGCCGGTTGCTGTGGCCTAAAGGCGTATGGCTTCTGTACGAGTGCTTAAGAAAAGAGAGCCTGAATACTGGCCATTCAATAGGGATGAAAGAGCAATGGCGTGGAAGGGGTATTCTCAATGAATGAAATTCAAAAATGATAGATGGTGGGAAACTGGAAGAGGGAGGTGGAGCTCCCAGAATGGAAAGTAAAAGATTTTCTTTCATATTCCTCTGTGCCGTGTAGCACTCTCCTCTTTTCTCCCGTCACCCAGTCAATGACCCTTACCGGGCTCTTGTCTTACTTGAAGAATAGAGCTCTTGTCACAGTTACCACTGTGTTAGGCTTTGAGTTTTGTTGTTTTCATCTGGACAAACTACAGAGTAGAGAACACCAGCATGAGACATTTGGGGCTTGATCCAGCTCTCACAGAAGTCAACAGGAATCTTTCCATTGACTACAATCAGAGTCAGGTCATGCCTTTACCCACTCACTGTAGGAAAGCAGCCTTTTGGGTGTTTGTGTTACCAAACAGCAGATTGTATAAAATACCACAGACAGACACCTGTATCCTGGAGAAACTGGTTTGAATCCAAATGTTGTTAAATACTTTTAATTTCAGTGCAAGTTATTCTTGTTTCCATAAATTGGAAGACATTGGCAGTCTTTTAAAAACAGACCACACCTGTGTGTTTGAAACCATTTTACAACCACTGTGATTGTTTAATTGCTAATGGCTTATAACTTAATGTATTTACAGTCAGGTCACATATTTGAAATGATTAAGGATTGGAGCTGTTTCTTCCTTTTGAAAGATGAAAATAAGAACGAATATTACCCACTGTTGCAAGGTGTTTTCATTTAGCAGAGCAATCCAAGGGCTTAAAGAAGCATAGAGATGTATGTATAAAAAGTGGTAGAATGTCTTTCTTAATGAAAATGCAGTAACAGTTCTCTTATCCAGCATCCCTGGGAAACTGGGGGTGCTGGATAATCAAATGTTCCGGATATTGGAGCAAGGCTGGTGGCCTTGCTCTACCGGTCCCACTGCCACCAGCCAGTCTGCTAGCACTGGCCAGGTAACTGGCCCCATGCCAGTCGGCCCTGGCTTGCCAGCCGGCTCGCAGCATATTGGTTAACTTCATATGCTTGTTATCCAGGCTCCCGACACCTGAGCTTTAACTGCAGTATTGTAAATTTCAGTGGTGCTTGGACTGCTATGACTATTCAAACATATCTTGATTCTGAAGCCTGAGGAAACTCTGCTAGATTTATTGAAAGCTTGTCCTTTACACTTCCAGATTTACTTTGCATTTTTTGCCTAAGAAATTGAAGTATATAAAAGATACAACAAATGGCATCACTCAGCTTTAGTTATCTCCACTGGCTTTATGATAAACATAGCAAATGGTCAAAGGAATATTTCTGACAATGTCAGTACAGGTTGAATCTCTCTAATCCAGAACTCTCTTGTCTGGCAACATCCGTAACCTGGCATGATTTTATTTATCTGGATGGCCACTTATCATGGGTGTGGCCAAGTTTCCAGCAGTCCAGTAAAGTTTGTTTACAGCTACCAGTCCTGGCCCTTAGTGGGTTCTGTGCTGTTATTTAGCTGTAGTTTACCCCTAAATGTCTTTTAAGAGGCCCGTAAGCCATGGATGCATTTTGTAATGCTGCGAGACAATATTGACCTCCTGTAGTCCAGCAAATTTCTCGTTCAGCACTAGTCAGATCCCAAGGGTGCTGGATGAGAGAGGTTCAACATGTAGGGTTCCATTGAGTGTATGTAGAGACGGGTTCACTGTGGTTTGTCTCTGTCAGAGGTGGCTGAGACAACTGAATAGTGTAAGTAATGTCTGGCAGAGGCTGTGGCATGGATAAGGGCAGAAGGGCTAAAACTCAATCCACACAAGACTGAGCTGACGAAGGGCGAGGAGAGCAACCAGAGGTGGTGGCAGAGATCTTGGCTCTTCCGAAAGTGTTTGCATTCCATTTGGTTTCTTAGATTTTCAGTTTGAGGTGGCATTGAATCCCCAGTTGCTTTGGACATCTGTACTACAGCATTGAGCAGAACAGCCTGGTCATGAGGTTCTGGCCTACTGGATCGGGATGCTGTTGTCCTTTGCCTTTGTCACCTTTAGATCACACTATGGCAGTGGTCTCTTCCACCTTAAACCCATTCATAAGCTGAAGCAGGTGTGAGCTGTGGTAGTTATAGCACTTTTCCAAAGGAGACAATATGAGACCTAGGTATTCATTTATTAATTATTATTTAATGAGCATGGGACACCAGTGCACTGTAATCTGTTCTGCCTACTTGTTAGATCCAGGTAGAATTTAAGGTGCTTGGCTTTGACCTATAAAGATTTGAATTGAATGGGTGTCCCTACCTTGGAGACCAGCGTGTGAGCGCTGGCTATGTCTACACTATGACATTACTTCAAAGTAATCCATTCCAGAATAGCTCTTCCAAAATAGTTACACACAAGATGCATTTTAAAACAGCACCCAGCTATAGTGCCTATTTCAGAATAATGCCATTGGACACCATTATGACTTATTTCATAACAGCGCTAGTCCATGTCTTAACAGTACCTATTTTGAAATAGCTACTTCGAAATAGGAATTATTCCTCCTGCAATGAGGTTTATGAAATTTGATATAACACGCCTGCTCATTTGAATTTATTTCAAAATAGTGCGTGAGTAGAGTAGATGCTCGCAAAGTTATTTCAAAGTAACGACTGTTATTTTGAAATTACTTTGCTGTGTAGATGTAGCCCCTCTCTCTGCCATCCTGTGCTCAGTAGAGGTGCTCAAAATGGAGCTTATCAGTCTGAAAAAACAGCAGGTTGTCTTCTCTGAAACACTCTTGACACTGAAATTTGGCTGGTGGCCTAAAATATCTCAAATGTGCTGAGAGTTATCACTTGCTACAAAGACTACCTATTTGCAAGGGCTTTCAGGAATGGCTGAGGGTTTAGATGGACCAGATTTCAGGTGAGGTGGTGGATTTCTTGGTTAGAGAACACATTTTAGTTTTGTGGAGGGTGAGGTGCAGAGAATTCATACCTGAATTGATAAATGTTCATCCCTGGACTGGATCTGCATTTTAAATGACTCCTTCCAGGGTCAGTTATTTTGCATGTATTGATGCTGATCTTCATCTGCCATCATTTCATTCATGTTAGGACCATAGCCCTGTGCTTGGTAGTTGGCTACATAGTGGTCAATAGCAGTGGCTTCTATCTACTGCCTCAGTTTCATCCTCCCCACAGTCAATCAACCCATCATCACTGGTGCTTTTGAGTTATTAAGCTGTATATCTCCAGAATACAGAAAAGCCATAAGGGCTCATCAAATCATCTTGTCTGACCTCCTGTGAATCACTGCCCACGCTCTGGTCTAATTTTGTTGTTGGGATTTACAGCATGACAACCTATGCACAACTGAACAATTGTGTGTCACCGATCGAGAAGAACAGGGACTGCAGTACACCAGTGCTTGAAGGCCTGGACATGCGTCGGGAAGGATCACCAGAGTTTATTAGCATAAAATCGCAGCACAACTGAAAGCCAAAGTTTCCCAACCTCCTGTTCTGGGCTCAATAACTTTCCCAAGGCTTACCTATTTTAGCAGGGCCAGCACCCACTGTGGGCCCTGGAGCAAGAATGGGGGGGCTGCCTCTGTGCCCCAGAAGGGGAGGGACCATGGGTGGAAGGGGAAGGGCCTAGGACAGTCAGCCCTTAGCAATGCTCAGACCTCAGGCGCTGACCTCCACGGCTGTGTGGCTTGGCAGAGCCACGTTGCCATGGCAGGTCAAAGAGACCCAGAGCTCAGCCTGCTGCTGCCACTGCCAAAATAGTAGTGGCAGTAGCCAGAGCTCTGGGCATCTTTGAAATGCCGGGCCCCTTTGCTCTACTTCCCCCCATTGGTGGGCCTGACTGTCCTTCCATTCCTCCTTCACAAATCTCTCCTTGTTTTCAGGGTTTCATCCTCCTTCCACAGCTTCCCAGGCCTTTTTCGTAGTACCTCCAGCTGAGATTCCTTCTCTTAGGTCTCTGCCAGTGTCTCAGCTGAGGCTTCTCCTCAGCAGGCTCCTGGAAATTTCTTTTCTGAGGCCTGTGCCTGACAGCTATAGAGAGCAACATCGTCCCTGATCTCCATGGAGAGTCTGCTGAACTGAGCGGCTGGTTTCTCCTTACATGTTTAACCTGGCTGTCTGGACTTTCATTTCCAGCCCCGGGAGTTATCTCCTTTAAAGCACCCATCTTAGACAACACATACACTGGGCCAAGCGAGCTCCCCATCATGTGCCCAGTCATGGGGTCTAAACAGCTAGTGATTAGTTCATGAAGAAACCAAAATTCAAAATTAAATCACAATAAAACCAATGAAGCAACTTTCTATCACAGTCGAATGTGGTAGCAGTTTAGTGGCACAAACAGCAAGGAGATTCGTATGGCTAAGTATTTCCAGATGCACTGGCAGGTGATGGCTTTGAAATTTGGTTTAAATGAGTGCAGCATTTTGAGCTGCAGTATAAATGCTGACTAGTGTGACATAAATAATACGGAGCCTGAAAATTACCCTAAATTATACCAGCCGTGGTGGTGGAGGTAGCAGCTCAGGGACAGCAGTCTTAATTATGGGGTTTCCTGGCTGGCTGTTATAGAGCATAGCTATTACGGTCGGTGATGTCTATATTGAATAAGTATATTTCCTGTGCCTCTCAATCCAGTCTTGAGGGGAAAAAACCCCCCAAAACCCTTTGTCTTAAAATTATTGCCTATGCTTGAAAAATGACAACATAGACGCATGCTCTTTTGTAATAAATATCAAATAACTGATTCTTCCATGCTGCATCATCCTTGCACTTTTGCTGGGCTAGGAGTTTTGCAGTTCAATTAAATGGGTTTAAGACTGACCCCTCGATTTTTATCAAAGTTTAAAATCTTTCTGAAGAAGTTGGTGGTTGCTCTTTGCTCAAGTAGAGAAGAAGAAGGCACAGAACTCAGAATAAGGCCTTCATTGTTCTGTTCTGATTACCTGATGCAAGAAGCAGACACTAAGTAAAACTTAGTTACGTGCCCATGAGAAACTCCAGTGTTGGTAATTTTACTTCTGAAGAGCATGGAGATCTGTGTCAGGATTGGGGCTAAATCATGCCAGGTGTGGCCAAACACATTGGAAGACTGCTCCTTTTACTATAATTCAATGACTGGCTACAATTTGGAAGCCTGCAGGGCAGGAATCAAAGCAAGTATCTGGAGATGTTGGTTTCTTCTTTCCCTTGGGGAAGACAATTCTCTGGAATTGATTGACAAGCATGTGCCTTGACATTCCTTTCAAACTGGAGACCAGCCAATGCCCGGACTCTGCAGCTAAACATCCTCGGATTCTGTATAAGTTGGGATCCAAACTCACTTATCATTTTGTCTCCACAATGAACTGAGACAAAAGCTTGAATCTTTAAATATATGGAGATACACGTCTCATAGAACTGGAAGGGACTTGGGAGGTCATTGAGTACAGTCCCCTGTCCTCTTGGCAGGACCAAGTGCCATCCTTTTTTTTTTTCTTTAATCTCAATCCCTAAATGAAACTTTAGAGAAGTTTGTGGCTCACACCTGTCTTTAATGTTTTCAACACCATTTGAAGGAGAGCGTGTACCAAACTCCATCTCCATAGTCTCTGTAGAGAGAGAAGGTACAATCTCTAGAGAGTCACGTCACCATGGTCCCTGTGAACTCCTTTGAACAGTGAGGCTACGTCTACACGTGAAGCCTACATCGAAGTAGCCTATTTCGATGAATAACGTCTACACGTCCTCCAGGGCTGGCAACGTCGATGTTCAACATCGACGTTGCGCGGCACCACATCGAAATAGGCGCTGCGAGGGAACATCTACACGCCAAAGTAGCACACATCGAAATAAGGGTGCCAGGCACAGCTGCAGACAGGGTCACAGGGCGCACTCAACAGCAAGCCACTCCCTTAAAGGGCCCCTCCCAGACACAGTTGCACTAAACAACACAAGATCCACAGAGCCGACAACTGGTTGCAGACCCTGTGCATGCAGCATGGATCCCCAGCTGCAGCAGCAGCAGCAGCCAGAAGCCCTGGGCTAAGGGCTGCTGCACACGGTGACCATAGAGCCCCGCAGGGGCTGGAGAGAGACCGTCTCTCAACCCCTCAGCTGATGGCCGCCATGGCGGACCCCGCAATTTCGATGTTGTGGGACGCGCAACGACTACACGGTCCCTACTTCGACGTTCAACTTCGAAGTAGGGCGCTATTCCCATCCCCTCATGGGGTTAGCGGCTTTGACGTCTCGCCGCCTAACGTTGATGTTAACATCAAAAAAGCGCCCAGCACGTGTAGCCATGACGGGAGCTATTTCGAAGTTAGTGCCACTACTTCGAAGTAGCGTGCACGTGTAGACACGGCTTGAGAGTCCTTTCTATTCCAGGACTTGGTAGGAGCACAGGGCATCTCTCTTCAGCTCTTGTCAAAGAGACACTGATAGCCTGATCCCAGGTCTGTGTGAGAAAGTTGACGAGCATAATTGCATTCCTAACTTCGGAGGTGCAGTTACATGAGCAAGTCATATTTCCCATTACTGTTTAGACATCATTATGAAAATGTGGTATTTAAATGCACACGTAGGAGCAGTGTGCTGCAGAAGAATTTCTTATACACTCAGGCAAAGCTTGTCCTGCATTGAAATCCAAGGGAAGTCTTGTCTGTGTGAGTGGTATAAAATTGGATGTTTCTTTTAAAATGGTCTGTAGTATGAGTGAACTTCTTCATGGCAGAGAAAAAGTTCCCTGTGCCAACTATTGTAGCCCTCTTATCGCTTTTATGTAATTGTTGGTGTCCTAGCTATAAGATGTTCTATTTTTTAGTACTAATACTGTTGGATTAACTGCTTTTTAAAAAGGACTTTCCTTTCTTTTGTGATTCCACTTTCTCTTCAAACTGCAGTTGGAGACTTCCTTAATATTTCCAATTAGTAAGGTATTTCCTGCAGAACTGACTTAGAAAGGGGTAGGGGTGGCACAGGGGGAGAGAAGACATCTGTCAGCTATTGGAAACACTTTGCATGCTAGAACGTTAAATGGAGCTCACATTGAAGCCATATGATGGGAACAGAAGAATGATCACAGTGCTTGCTTGGACAGAAGTTTGGTGAGTTGTTAAAGCTATTTTTGAGATAAGGGACCCAATTTCTTCAGGTAAAAGGCTATTAGGACAATATTTCAAACACAGTCCAGCTCTGTCTCTCCTTATTCCAGCTCTTATCAGGAATGTTGTGTGGCTCAAACAGGCTGGATTTATCCCAACAGTTTGAGGAGGATGTGAACTATAATCAATACATTATCTTTGCACTTCCAAGTGCCCCAGACAAGAACACAAAGTCAGCCATAAAGAGTCAGATTTATTTTCCATCTAGTCCAGTATCTTGTCTTCTGACAGTGGCCTATGCTTACAGGCAACTGGTGAGGGGGATTTCACATGGTGGCGGAGCGGGGAGGAGAGGGCAGTGTCCACATTGCCCCCTACCAGCCCAGGGCAGGTCTGGAACAACCCTGGTCCAGCCTAAGCCCCATGCTGCTCCATCCCTTCCTATCCTTCTTCTGCTGAGGCCTGAGGCAAATATGGAAGGACGACAACCACAAATGTGGCAATCTTTGAATTCTTATTGGATACCACTGTCACAGAGGAAGAAGAACTCAATAACCACTCTACATGTTCCTTCCTTCCCCTGTGTTTTCTTCTCCCCTCAAATTTGCCTTCTAGCTCACTAAAAACTGTCTTGTCAATGGTCCCGCAAATCTTTCATCCACCAGCACTTGGGTTGGTCCAATTTTTTTTTTTGGTTCTGGCACTTTCACATGACAGCTTTGTGTGCTCTTGGACTTCACATGTCCCTGTGTGTGTTCCCCACTAGAGTGCATGAACAGGGAAGGAAGGCAGTTCCCTCGGTTCACAGATCATTAGATGCCGTCTGTCTCACAAACCATAGAATTTCATCCAGTTAATCCCAATATTTAAGACTAATATGTTTTAGTCACACACAAGGTACCTTCAAGTCATGGCTGTATGCCTTACTGGAGGACATCAGGAGATGAAAAATCTACCACTCCTTTTGGAAGTTTGTTCCAATGGTTGATCCGTTAATGACACGTGGTTTGGTTTTGTCTGGTGATTTTGAAAGGGGAAGGCTTTTCATCTAATTTGATCTTCAGCTTCCAGCCTTTGGTTCTTGTTTATCCTTTTCTTCTCTGGAGTTAAAATGGAACAAAGACTAATCTTTAAATTTAGGAGTGTGTTAGCACCTAGTATTTTTAGTATTAATAGGAGCTCTTAAGCAGAAAGTCTATAAACAGCTCAACAAACCTTCTTTTAATGGGTAGAATCTCTCATTTTCATTGTCTGCAATAATAAAAGCAAAGAGCTGCCAACCGGTACACTGAAGCATAGAGAATTCTGTATGAAGTCCTATGATCTTATGGTGTGGATCATCTTAAATGGTTCTGGACACTCAAAGCCTTCAGCGCTGCAATCCTGGCCCAAAACAACATTACACTGTTGAGGTTTTAGATTCTCCTCTCCCTGGCCTGCTCCATCTCCAGGGTCCCACTCCTATGACATACGTGTTGCTTCTACAGAATGTTTGTCCAGACCAGGTGGCTGAAAGGCAAAAAATGCCAGCATATCTGCCTTTTGTAACTGTGTGAGCAGCTTGTTAATATTAGTCACACTGAGCTGCAGTACATCTGTGCTGTCAGCTTTCCAAAGAGCTATCAATGTTGCACATGAAAGCAAACGTTCATACTACATTTCCCAGATGGAGAGTTGTTCTGCTAGAGCTAATCTTTGGTTCTGCATTACACAGATTAAAGTCATTCCTTTTTTCTTTTTCACTTCCCAGACCAAGGTCCAAATATGGCCTTAAATCCCCTATTTTTGTGAACCATATTTTCAATATACCAAAACTGGAGATCCCAGACCAAAACTTGGTAAATTTTAACAGGGAAGTTAAGCTAAATAAGATCCACCATGTTAGTTATTTGCATCATGAAGTTAATGTCTTGTTTTAACCCACGTTGGGTGCGAATTTTCAAAGGCACATAAGGGAATTAAATGCCCATCTCCCACTGCAAGCTGATTAAATATTGGTGCCTCACTCCCTTGGACCCCTTGGAAAATCATGAGAGCCTCAATTTTCAGGCTCAGAAATTAATACTGAACCAACGCAAGTGTTTCTGTGTTCCAGATAGAAAATTCTACTGTAGTTGATCCTTTTAGGTGGAAAAGTTCGATTTTTGGCAGAACTTCCCTTCCCTTCAGGGAAAAAGTTTTGAAAATTTTCAACCAGTCTTTGTTTCAGCTTCCAGGCCAGGCAGTGAGTTTCTTTTAAAGACCACGTGGCTGAGGCGCTGAGGTGCTACAATAATATGAATAAATGAAAATACCAATACCAGATATTTCCACAGTCTAAGAGTCTGATATGACTTCTGCTTTCACTTTAGGCTTCTTCTTCCAATCAGATATTCTTATTCATCTTTCTTTAGGAGTCGAGTATTGTGTGTTAGTAAAAGCTGCTATAGTCAGAGAGAACTCTCACTTCTACTGATTCTATGTAACAGGTCAACTGTCCAGGCGACAGGCATGGCACAGAAAAGAGAGTTGTCATGCATGTAGTCAGGTTTACCAAAGCAATGGAAGAAAAATTACATTGCTAATTGTTTATGCTACTATCAGACTGCACATAATGTTGCTGGCCACTTCAGATCACTTTCAGGGTTGCCTTACAGGCATTTGATACATAATTCCTCTGATTGTGCAAAATATCTGGCATTCCAGAGAACAAGAGAATGTGAACACAGAACCTTTGTGCTCAGGGATATTTCTCTTGCCGCATATGTGTGCTTTCTTGCATTCCACGCTTCCTTCAGGAATTTGAATTCAAATGTGAAAATTCTCTACCACACAAAAAAAGTGGCATGACTTTGCCCTTAAGCAGATCAGTCTTTCCTTGTGAATAGAGCCCTGAGTTCTTTGGCTTTCACCATATGGAACAATTGATCCCTTGAGTTAACTTGCCAACAGTCATCAGTTACTACTTCTAGCCATAAATTTTAGCCGTTCTTTTTGGGGAAGAAAATAGAGCAGTGGGAGACAGCCATAAAGTATGCAGCTGTCAGCATAGTCAGGGCTGGCACTTTTAGTTGGTTCTCACACGGGGAAGGAGCAGAGCTAACTTCAGAGTGCCTTTCACTGGTTGCCATATACTGAAGCTTAGTTCTTGGGGCTGATGGGGTACAGCCGCTGTACTGCCAACCATTCTTTGCTTCTTGTATCAGCTGATTAGTTGAGAGGCAGTGTAGTCTAATGGATAGAGCAGGAGACTGGGATTCAGGAAACTTGGTAGCTTTGGCACTAACCTGTTGTGTGATTTCCAGCAAGCCATTTCACCTCACTGTGACTCAGTTTCCCCTTCTACCATTTGTTTTGTCTGTTTAAATTGCATAGACTTCAAGTCAGGGAGTTCCCCTTGCTCTGTGTTTGTATAGTGGCTGCAAAGTGGGGTCCTGTTCTTAGCTGTGGGGGCCTCAAAGTGCTAATGTAATACAAATAATATTTATTTTGTCTTGATGTACATTTGTAAGGCCAAGTGCTTGTGTGCTCTCTGCCTATGCCATTTGCACATGACACTTCCTTTCCGCGAGTGTCTGAAAATTTTGATCAATAACCATTGAAAAATAGGGCTGCAATCCATTCGCTGTGGGTAGCTATCCCTTAGTTCATCTTGGGCCACGTTCCAAGACACTCTAACAAAGTTAGAAGCTTTGTAAATTCAGTTCTGTTGCAAGTCTTTTTACCTCTGGTGTATTTCTGCTGCTAAGCCAGGGATAAATTTTGGTTCACTTTACATTGGCATTGGAGGCCAAAGGGTTTGAAAAGATAACAGCAAAACAGAGTTCCTAAGTGCCAAGAATATCATCTTCCTATAAGGAAAACCTCAGCACTTGTACAACTCTGCAGGGCTGTACTGTGAACTAGTGCAACACCTGTCTATGTACTGGAATAAGAAGTTGTGTACATGTCCAGTGCTAGGATATGTTGCCAGTGTAAACTCTTTTCATTGCCTAAACAGCTGCATCACAACATGTGCATGCAGCCTATGCATGCTGCAGGCGTCTCAGACAGGTGCAAAGTAATCTACGTGCTGTGTTTGAGGTTTTAAAACATCCCGCAATCATTTGCTTTTTGAAAATAGTCTCCACCCTGTAAAAGTCTCTTTGCTTTTCCCTTGTGATGTGTTTTGTAGTCAGTAGAGTAGCTAGTTACGTTTTGGAAAATGACAGGAAATAGGTTTGATAAAATTGTTCCACTGCACAGAGGAATTCTATCTCATTTTGTTTCCTTTCCCATCCCCTTCCCACTCCGGTACTTCTGGCATTTGACAGGGAGGGTGGAGTTTTCCTCAGTAGCGTTCTCAAAGGTTCTTTAAGCCAGAGCCAAACCCTACTCATGTACCATGAAGAGGCTCCTATTGACTTCAGTGGGCTTTCGATCAGGCCCTTTCAGAACTGCCTTGCACTCTTGTTTTTTTGCAAGCCCTGTTTCATTTATACAGGACCCTCTTGTGCCTGTTCAGATTACTGTTGTTGTCTGTAAACCTAGCCCAGGGCTTTTAAATCCAGCCCAAAGCCATCCTGGGTGGAAGCCCTGTAAATATTTTCAACCCCCCTGGAGTTTTTATTCCATGTTGGATGGAGAGAGGGGGATCTCTCTCCAGGAAATACTCTTCAGGATTTAAGCCCTGAGGCAGACTATATGGCTGGTTATGCCAAGGGAGGCAAAGGGCTTGGAAAAGGGGGCACCAAGCACCAAAGAAGGTCACAGAGGGATGATAGCCAGGGCATTATGAAGTCAGCCATTCACATCTTGGCTTGCTGTGTGGGCCACTCCAAGAATGTGGGAAGTGGTCAAGAGTCTCACTCTGCCATGCTATTAGTGGAGGAGGGGCAGGGACTGGGATGGAGGTGAGGTGCAGAAGGGAGCTTGGGGTAGGACATGGGGTGGTGGTGGAGGGTTGGATTTGAGAAGAAGTTTGGGTGAAAGAGGCGGTTGTGACCTCGGACAGTGCTCTGGAATGCAGGGGGAGGTGCAAGGGTTTGGGTTGTGACCGAGGGCAGGGGTTGGGGTGTAGGGGGGAGGGGCAGAGGGTTTGGGTTATGTGGGGTGTAATACAGGTAGGGAGTGAGGTGTGGGAAGAAGGAGGGTCTGGAGTGCCAGAGGCAGGCTCTGGGTGGAAGATTTATCTGGGTGACCCCACAGCCAGCAACCCTGCTGTAGTCTGCTAGTTAGAGGGGTGACCTAGGTGCTATGGGATATCCTGCTGACAAAGTGTTCACACACACTGACTTTTTTGCAATGGGGCTGTGTTGACATAGTCTTGTTGCTAAAAGCTGCGTAGTGTAGACACACTCGAAGAGTGAGACTCAGGTTTACCTCCTACACCAGTCACCTGGCCTTTGAACAAAATTTGGCCGAAGAATTCACCAAACCCCATTTGTTCAATATTAAAAATAGTCTGGTTTTGTTTTATCAAGTAATTTCGTGCAACTGCCAAAACAAAGTTATAGATGTGTGACAAAGGGGTGTCACTAACACACACACTTACTACGAATTGCAAGAAGTGGAAACTATTTGGACACTTTGTTCAAAAATAATTGGATTTCCAGTTGCTATTCTGGGCATAGCCCTGATATGAATGTTTACCCCATTTCAGCAAAAACGATCACTTTCCTATTGAAAACATACACAGCTAAGAGTGCTGTATGTGTTCCAAGGGTAATTATTTTTGTCCATAATAAATATCTGTCTTGTCAATAAGACGGTGAAGTTGTAAGGGACTGTCTCTTGTTACGGGTTTGTACGGTGCTTAGCACAGAAGGGCCTTCTCTTCTGATGGGGCTGTATTCGCTGCTAAAATATAGATAAAAGTAACAAGCTAAAGTAAAGGCCAGAGCGAAGGTAATATTTGGCCTATCTTCACGTTCTTCTTGTGATCAGAACCCACCCCACAACAAGTAACTGTCATGCTGCTACAATTGAATATGGTTTTATCATGAAGTCACTTATGATTGTTAAGGTACAATATAACACTTATGCGGCTAAGAGTTGCTCTTTCAGTGAAAGCAGAAATGCTTACACATTCCAGTAGTTAAATGATGCAATGTGCAGGTGGATATTTAATGGACCATGACAAATCAGGAATGATACTGCGGACATCATAAATATCTTCACTTGAACAGATAGAACAGAACCTTTTTATGGAAAACTCTTACCAACTTTCTTCATGTGGTCACCATATTTTCACGAGTTTTTTGGGATTTCCCCATGTATGTAAACATGTTTGACAATACACTTGGGCTTCTTTCATCTGGCAACCTTGGGAAATAGGCGATGCTGGATTAAGGACTTTTCCAAACCCTGGTTGTTCGCCATAAAGAAGGGTCAGCAAAAACTGTTACTAAAGTTTTTGTGTGTACAAGCCATTACAGACTACTGTGGATGTATGACATGTCATAAGATAGACCCTTAATGCACTGTATGTAAATTGTTATTGAGGGTGGGGTACAGGAGCAGGATGAGGGTGGGAATGCTGGGTCAGGGAGGATTGGAGGGTGCTGGAGCGAGCTGGTGGTGGAGGTGTGGGGTTATGGGGGGAGGGCGGGTGTGTGAGGGGGAAGGGGGTGTGGGAGTGAGGAGGGTTGGAGGTTGGGATGCTTATCTGGCACCCCACTCCTGGGGGCACATGTGACTATGCTCCCCCCACTCCCAGGCACCCCTCCTGTTGGCTGCAATTCACGGTCAATGGGCGTAATGGTGGGGGGAAAAGCCTTAAGACAAGTGCTTTGCTGCACTGCCATTCCCTCCAGCTGGAGACAGCCACTTCCCCCTTCCCTTGCCAGGCAGAGCCTACAGGCTGAATCCAGCCTGAGCTTGCCTGGATCTGCCTACAAGTCTTGGGGCTCCCCACCTCCCGGAGTGGGGAGCTAGCACTGGTGCTTCACGTATGTGGAGGTCTGAACTGTATGTGTTCCCAGATCATAGACATGCAGATTAAGGTGGCTCAAGTATAATACAAAACTAGAATCATCACCCTTCAGACAATGGTTGTTTTACAAAGCACACACTTATTTTCATCTAAGGCTCTCTTTGAGCGAAACATGGGGTTTAAACTTTAAATGTGTGAGTAATCCCATTTTGTCCATTGTAAACCCTGTTGCTTCAAGTTGCACATGTGCTGAAGGGCTTTGCTGGATCAAGGTCTAACTCCCCAACAGCAGTTTGAAATATTTGACTTTCAGACCTTTTCCCATATGACACTTCTCGTCAAAGTTCCATGTTAATTACTTGCCAAATCACTCAACAGATTGCTGTACTGTGCCTCAGGTTGTTAAGCAGGGAAAGGGCCCAAGAAGAGACATGGGACGTGGCTGTAAGTTCATTTTGCCTTTTGAACAACTTTGCATCTACAGACACTCTGAAGTCCAATACTAGCTGGATTATAATTATTTTTCATAACAAATAAATTGTTCAGAATTATTCACTTTTTCCATAATTGTTGTCATCTTTCATTTAGTATCTGGTGACAAGCATAAAGAGGAAATACAATTTCTTCTTCTGTCTTTAAGGCTATGTCTATACTATGAAATAAAGTCAAATTTTGTGAAGTTGACTTTTTTACTGTTAGATTTTTTAAAGTCAAACATGAGTGTCTGCAATGTCCAGAAAGTAGACATAGTGTGTCTCCATTGCTTTAGCTATATTTGACTGTGTCAGCAATGCATTGTGGGTACCTATCCAGGCTTCAGTGCTCCTAGGGTTGGTGAGTGCTGCCCAGTCCTTGCCGGAAGTGATGTGGCACTTCTGTGGAAAGAGGCGGTTGGAGGCGGAACAGGGACAGGAAGGGGAGGGAGGTAGGCATGGAGGAGGCAGGACAGGGGCACATAGCTAGTACCCACGCTGGAATCCCAACACTGATTGTCTCTGCCTGAACTGTTCATTCACTCAGAAACATCAGGGCTGTGTCTACACTACAATCCCCTTTCGAAAAGGGAATGAAAATGAGGCAAATTGGAAATGCAATTGAAGTGTCAATTTACATATCTCATGCTTCATTTGCACATTCACATTTTTGAAGGAGAGTCTTTCAAAAGAAAAACAGCTACGTAGATGGGGTTCTTTCAAAATAAAACCTGGTTTTGAAAGCACCCTTCCTGAAAAAAATTAGGAAGAAGGATACTTTCAAAAATGGGGTTTTATTTCAAAAGAACCCCATCTACACTGCTGTTTTTTCTTTCAAAAGACTCTTTTCCGAAAATGTGAATGTGCAAATGAAGCATGAGATATTTAAATCGGCACTTTATTTGCATTTCTGATTTACCTCATTTTCATTCCCCTTTCAAAAGGAGATTGTAGTGTAGATGCAGCCCAGAAGACCGTTTACTCAGTTAGGCAGACCGTTGGTCTGAACCAATCTGGCTGTTCTTGTGTTCTGACTTATTTCTGTTAAAACTTTTAATGTGGGTTAATATAGTAGTTTGGCTTTCTGCTATTCTTAATCACTTTTCCTACTTTAGCGTTTTGTGATTATTTACTTACACTTGTGTGTTTATTGCTGGATAGCATCTGATGGCAAAGCACCAGAAATCTCTCTTGGCTTTATTTGATTTACTGGATACTTTTCTCTACCAGAAATTAATGAATGATGTAATCACAGCTGCATCTTTGAGCCATCCACTCTGGAAAATAACTCTGTGCGAACAGTCACAGGTCTTCTACATTTGTGGCTCGTCCTCAGAAAGAGACTATGCTTATCTGAAACATCAAAAATACAGGAACCCTTATGGAATATGAATATTTGTTACATCCTAAATGTTACATTAGAAGAACACTCAAATTGCAAATTCAAACACTTAAAATTAGAATATGCCAAAATTAAAGGTTGTTCGTGCAAACTTAGTTTGGCCCCCTTGGGTGTATGCATTAGGATACATTCTTTAATTGCATTATTGCACACTACTTTTCCATGGGACACTTAGTTCCTGTGGTGAATTAGTTGTTCAATATTTACTTTTATCTCTCTCATTTGATGCTCAGTCCTAGGTCCTATGCACCACATTCTGTTCAAACTTGGCAGTGAATATAAAATTATTAAATCTCTCTGAGATGTTTCCATGGCATTCATCCCTAGAGTATCAGAGTGCTACAGAAACGTTAATGAAATTATCTTCGCAATCCTCCTGTGAGAATAGATTGTCTTAGCTCCTTTTTACAGATGTGGCACTGAGCCATAGAGAAAGTAAGTCCAAAACTGTCCACTCACTGTAGGTACCCAGTTGGAGACAGAGAGGGGCTGATTTTTTTATAGGACTTAGTTTTTTTATAGGACTTAGTATGTTCTAATATAGCTCCATTCAACTTCAGTGCCATCTCTGAACGCTTTGCACCATTGCCGATGGGACCCCAGAAAAGGAAGGTTACGCAGTTAGTGATGGTTTGAGTCACTTGAAGGACAGAGGGGCGCTGGGGGCCAGAGGAAGAGATATATGGACATGATGAAGGCACATGAGAAGTGTAGCATCCATGTCAATACCTGGAAGAACCTTGCCCAGGAATGTCCTCAGTGGAGAGAGTTAATCCATGAGGGGGATGATTCAGTTTGAGCGATCCTGCCACAGTGCAGATGGGGAGAGGTGGAGAAGAAGAAAAGAGCGGCAAAAACTGCCCTGGCCGCTCCAACATCTACCAACTCCTGCCCTTCTGTGATAAGACCTGCATCTCCAGAATTGGGCTGGTCAGCCATCAGTGGACTCACAAATAGGAGGTGACATGAAGACGTCCTACGTGTTACCAAGTGATTGCCAAGAGAGAAGTCACTTGCCCACAATCACATAGGAATTCTGGTGGGGGACACGTAGATATAGAATCCACTTCACCATGGTAGGACTGACTTGCTTTATCCATGCCTACCATCCTTTTCTTTTCCTGCAGTCCCCTTACTCATTCACAGCACCATTTCCGGCTCTTGCAACAAACAAGGCAGAATCCTACTGACAGCAGCTTCCTTCACCATGCAACAGTGATTCAGATCTGGACCAGGTCATTTGAGTGCCCTGAGCAAAGCAGCCCACCCCCACAGTTCCTCAGCTGTTTGCATTTGAGCTGGAATACTGCCCAGGTACTAGCAGGTGGAACATCTGCCACTGAGTTCCTGGTCCTCAGGCTAGAGTGCTGCCTGGATGCTGAACGTACTGCTGAAGGGAAAGTCCTGATCAGTCCCTGCATCTGAGGGCTGGAATGGGCTCAGCTGCTGTGCAGGGATAGTGCACGCGCAGTCTGGTTGGCCTCTGGGAGCTGTGGGGGGATGGAGCATGCTTGTTGCTGATGGAATCTTTGGAGGAAATTCAGCTGTCAAACAAGTCTCTATAGAGCAAATGAGAAACAGGATTTTTTGAAGGTCTGTAACTTGGCCATATTAGTATACAGGTTGGACCTCCCTGGTGTGGCACCCTCAGGACTTGACTGCTCCTGAATGAGGGAATTTGCCAGATCAGGTGAGGTCCCCTGACACTGGACCCCTGCCTGCTGCCAGCTACACTTCCAGGCCCAGCTTACCATCTTGCTGCCGGCCACTGGACCCAGCTCAGATGGATGCCAGGCTGCCATGGCCCCAGACCAGCTGCTGGGTGGTCTTGGCCTCATGCTGGGTGGTCCTAGCTGCTCTGCTGTGAGTGCCACAACACCCGCTCTGGCTCACCTGCCATGCCTGCCTCAGACAAGGCTCTGGCTCCCCTGCTGTACCTGCAGCTGTGGCCCCAGCTCCCAAGCCTGCTGGGCTCTGAGCTGCCAGCCCTCCTGCTGCCTGAGTCCCGGCCACCATGGCTCTCCACAGATGTTGCCAAACCCAGAGAATCCTGATTTACAGAGCTGCAACCAGCATTTTTTCACAGGAATAACGAAAAGCACATCCTTGTCACAACCTTCCCTGTCAAACTCCAAATGTCATCTCCAAAGTGGGGAAATGCTAAAGAGCAATAAAATGGCAGTGAGATTATTGGTTAACCTGGATAAAATGATTTATCTTCCCCAATCATCTAGGACACCATCAAACCTTCCCTGAAGTTTCAGCCTGAAGCCAACATGCTTAGTCCAAATGGCTAAAGTTTGGCAAACCTATGAGCAACCGTTAAGTAGGATCTTATAATGGGATGCATCAGGCAACGTTAAGTAATAGCTTGCACAATGGGTTCCACATACAATAAACATCCAATTGGTTTAACTCAGACAATACTGACTTTTTCAGGAGGCTATTTTTTCTGTTTGGATTGTGGACTTGCTTTCTTCATTTAGCCTGCAGCACCCTCATGGTTTAAACGGTTCTTAGCAAAGCCATCTAAAGACAATTCAAATTATGTTGCCTCACATGCACTGGAAACAATGTATTTTGGGCCCACTTAAAGAAATTCGTGCACATTCTTTTTTTGAGGTGTGAATGGGCCCATCCATGCAAAACCGCCTCGTATTGGGATAACACACTTCACCCTGGCCTGTGCGCATTGCAGAGAAAATAACGACTTTCCCATAACCTTTGCTGTGCTCTCTCTCACTGCTGTTAATGGACACCTCACAAAATTAACAAATTCACCTTCCACAACCTGTGAGTGGCACTACTGTCATTTTACAGGTTGGTATCCAAGGCTGAGAGAGTAAGTGAGCTGCCTAAGATTGCACAGATAGCAGGATCCAGAACTGGGAGCTCAACTCACGTACCCTGAAGCACAGTTTAGAGCCTTGACTACAGGACCTTTCCCTCTGATGCCTCAAGTGGCAAAGGCACCTATTTAACTGTATGTATATGACTATTTCTACTGACGTCAATGGGACTACTTATGTGTATAGATAAGCTCATGTATGTTTACCAGGTCAAGGCCTATGTGTGCTCCTTTCTTGACCAAGGTTGTCATGCTGTAGTAAGGCAGAGTGACTGCCCATTGACCCAGAGTGGGAGGAGCCCCGTGCCTTGCCCTGGTGGGCGGAGCTCAGCCTCATTCCGTCATGTGACTAAAAGCCAGGAGGCAGGACTAGAGATATGAAAGACCAGCGCAGGAGCTCAGTCAGGTCTTAGCTGCCAGAGGAACCAGAGGTCTGTCCTGTGCTCCTGAGCCGAGAACCAAAAGGAGGCTGAGGCATGGCCAGGACTGCCAGGACCTTAGACAGACCTGGACCTGGAGGAATTGCCCACCCTGAGAGAGGTTCCAACCTCCAATGGCCCAGAGGACCTGCACTGGAGCCAGATATGCCCGGTAGGGGAGTGTGGAAGTAGCCCAGGGACAGCTGACCTTAGTCTGGCTGAACCAGAACCTGTGATTGAGTCAGCGTGTTGTGGGTAGGATCCCTGCTCACCCCATGGCAGATGGATCTGCCACTGTTAGGGTCCTGGCCTGGGGTGCAGTGGAATGGGCAGGCCTGTGCCCTCATGTGCCATGCCAAACCCTGGGTGGCAGTTTTCACTCCCCATGCATCAAGGCCAGCCACATGTGTTTGTTGCCTCTCCAATAGAGCTAGGAGAACTGATGGGTTTTCAGCCCTGCCCTGAACCAGAGCCTGGGCCTCGAGACTGCTGGTTGGCCTGAGCATTGGCCTGAAGCTATTAAACTGGCACTGGTTGTTGCCCCACCCTGCGGTCGGTCCTGGGTAATAGACTATTGGCTTAAAGGTTCAACCTGATCACAGGTCCGAGCCCCAGTATTCCTGCCCTGAGAGAAGGCCAGGGCTTATTGACTTCTTACTCAGCCTGACCACAGGCCCAAGCCCCAGAACTCTTATTGCCTGGCCTGAGCAAGGGCCAGGGCTTATTGACTCACTGCTCAGCCTCACTACAGGTCTGGGCCACAGAAGCTGTGCTGGAGCTGATTCCTCAGAGTGTGACTGCGCAGCTGTGTAGGGAGGTGGAGTGGGCTGCACATGCTCATGCCAGATGATTCAAGAAAATAAGTCTCATTTCAGAGATATTTAAACATTAGCCACTACTTTACATTTTCTTCTGTAAGTGGCTGAGCTGGCAGGTGAGACCAGTTGCAGGAAGTACAAGTTAGTGGGATAAAAATCCACAGTCAGGTTTTATCCAGTACAAGTTTAAAACCGGGCATAGACCTTGTAGGCTATGCAGTAAAGTTGATGATGTCATTTAGTCCAGAGTGTCTGAGATCTGAATCACAGCTTTGTGTCCCTTGCTGTGCACTGAAGATACGCAATGCATCGCTACAACTGCACTTTCCACTGTGTGGGATCTTATTGCTTAAACAAGAGGGCTGCCGTGGTTCCCTTAGCATATTAGAAAAGCTGCCATCACGGAACAGCACATGTTTTCTCAGAAGAATCCTAAGACAAAATTCCCACTCCCTAGCGGCTCTGGTTTTGGATAACTTTCTTTCCCACCTGCGCTGGCTTACAGAGAAGAGGAGAAACGAGAATTTAATAGTGGGAGGGGGAGGAACAATGTAAAATGAACTTTTTCGGTTTTGTCCTTTATTTCATTGTTGCCACGAACTCACTGGCTACATCTCTACACTAGAGGGTTTTGTTGACAAAACCCCCGGAGCGTGCACACCAAAAATGTGTTCTGTCAACATACTGTCAACAGAACTCTGCACTTTTGCCAGCAGCCTTCTGCCTCTCCCCCATGAGGCAGAATGCCTGTCTCAATAGAATCTCAACAAAAAAACCATGTGGATGCTCTGGTGGGGGGCCCACTGTCTACAGACAAGGCTTTCTGGTCACCAAGCAGCCCTGTCTGCTGTGCTTCTGGCTGGTCAATTTGTGGAGAAAGTGGCCAGGCAGTTGGATTGCTCTTTCGATCCGCTTTTGTGCGTGGACGTGATCTATTGATAGAAGTTTTGTTGGAAGATCTCTTCCAACAGCAACTTCTGTCAACAGATCAATCTAGTGTAGACATAGCCATTATGTCTGGTCTGTTAGGTCGGATCATGTTATGGATCAGGAGCTCTTTACACTAGAAGCAGAACAGATGAGCAGCTAAAAGACCATCCTGCCCCAAAGAGCTCCCCAGCAGGGTAATGGCAGTATGCAGCAAGTGAATGAAACAAACAAATATGGAAGAAATTAATGGTGTAGTCACCAAGCTTATCTGGCAATAGGCAAAGTGCCATAACCTGATGGGAAGGATAGTACGACTGCTGGAACTTTAACCTTGGGTTTTGGTTCAAATCTCTACTCTGGTACAGGCTTTCTGTGTGACCTTGAGCATGTAACTTACTCATCCTGTGTCGTGGTTCCCCAACTATACTGTGAGGCTAAATACATTTTTAAAAAATTGAGATGCCCAGCTATTGAGCGCCAAATAAGTACCTCAGATACATAGCCAGGCTGGTCAAAATCCCTGCTGTAGCATTAGGTTCTCTCACTTTTTTTCATTTGTCTTTTGATCCCTCAGGGCAATTTCCTACACATACTTTCATCTATGCATGAGAGCTCCCATTAACACTAATGGGAATTTTGTATACAAGTTAAGGAGAAAATAGGGTTTATAGTCTCCAGCCACTTTCCTCCTGTTAACTCTGGCAACCTTTATAGATGATGAGATATCAAGGTAAGAATCAGGAAGATTATGTTTTTGCAGAAAGCCAGCAAGGAAATTAAAGCCCTGGTTTTTGTCTTTATGGGCCGCATTTTTTCCATAATGTTATCAGCATGACCTGTATCTTCTGGAAAGTCACTTGAATAATTCCCTTTGTGATTAGAAGGGGGGATACAGACATGTACTCAGCCTTGGCCAATCTCTGCTCCCATTGAGACAAGGGGAGTTTCACTATTGACTTTACTAAGAGCAGAGTTAGGCCAATGCTTGACTAGGCTGTAACTTTAGTTATTAGATTGAATATGTCTGAGAGGAGCAGAAGGTTCTATCGTCATTGTAGATGGGGCACTGAGACAGGGATAAAAGTGACTGGCAAAACCAGGAATCTCTTGAGTCCCCTTCAGCCTAGGTGCAAGCTTCTCCAGTTGACTTTATTGGGAGCTGAGGCTGTTGAGAAGCTCTCTGAGCTAGGTTTGCAGTTGGGAACTTGACGTTCTTCAAAGGGTTGGCCTTCTGAAGGGTTTGGTGGAACATGAAGCTGTAAAAACCCCATTTTGGCCACAGCTTATTTAAAAACTTCTTGGGTGCTTTAACAGCATCGATGGGTTTCGTAAACCAAAATGAGCCATCAGGATGGCAGATGATATTTACTGCTGGTGACATAATACTGAATTAACATAGTATTTAATTGTGCTTTCTTTCATCTGACAATTTGAAAGTGCCTTTGTGTGACAAAAAGCTGTTTTGTGGCTTTGTCTTGCTTTGTATGGGGTGAACATTTGTCTTGTCTATGGCCAAGGCAGACCTCCTCCCAAAAGGGCTTCACTGCATCAGATTAGAAGTCATTTCTTACCTGCAGAAATAGATCATGTCTCTAACTGAGGATTAAAAAATAAAATTTTGTTTGCTTTGGTGTGAAGTTTGGGCCTGACTAGGCGTCACTGAGTTTGAACTGGTTGTTGCCTGACATCTTTATCATCAAAAGAAAAGTACAGTTTAGTAAGAATCCTCAATATGGTCTTGCTGGCATGTTCCATCTATGGCCCCACCTTTGAAGAGAGAAGGAGGGTTATTCCCTGGGCTTTGCAAACATTGTCAGCACAGATACAAATTAGTGAAATGGTGGATTTTTCCTGGACTGAGATCGTTGTCCTGACTTCACTCAACCAAGTAACAGCCACCCCTGCACAGTTTTATTGACTACTAACCCAAGACAGATTTAAGGTAATGAATTAATTCTACCTTCTCTCGGTATGCTTTGAACTTAACATAATGAACTGACGATGCTGCTGTCTGGGTTTTCAATAATATTTAAATGGGTTTTTTTTTAAATTCCTGAGAACATTTCTATTCCTAGTAAGTGTTTTATTTTCAAAAAATCAAACCCCAAATGCTAGGCCTGCTTACAGTTTTAGTGAAGTCCTGCTCAAGTGCTAATAGAGAGGGAAGAGCATATCACTGACAGTTTTTTGCACCCTTATGTTCTTTCCTATGGCGATTAATGCTACTCTGTAAAATATTACTTACCACTAACACAGACATGGGGCTGTGCTAGTGACTTTTTTTCTCATAAGCACAGCCGCTATCCTAATAAGTGTTACGTTAGCACTTGAAAGGCACAACGGAGAGCAGGGATCCCTATTGTATGAAGTGCGGTAACACACAAAACACCTGTCCACCTGGCCCTGCAGTGCAGACAGCTATGCTTTTGAGTTGCAGCATGCACTGAAGTGTTGCCCTGCGATGGGCCAGTGTGGACCCTGCTAGTGTAACATGGCTGTGTTCCTTGCACAAAACATAATTTGGTATTATCTTGGTCAGCACGCACATACAACACACACCTGTGCAACCCAGTACAGAGACTCAGGGGTCTGGGCATAAGCAGAGATCCAGAAAACACATCCACCCCAGTAGCACAGCACCCTAGCCAGCAACGACCACAACTGTGGAGCACAGGAAGGTGGTCCAAAAAGTTCAGTCATGGTGTGATCCCTTTTGGGTAGGCCTTACAATAGCATAGACTGAAAGGTGCTATGTTTGCCCTATGGGAGTCTCAGACCAGTTTAGTTAATGCAAACCAGGTACTTTCTAGGTAGAGCTAGCAGGATCTGCACGGAGCAGATCTAGTGCCACCGTCTCGTGCTGGGGTCTGCAACCTGTGGCTCTGGAGCCGCGTGCAGCTCTGTAAGGACTTCTTTTTTGGCTCCTGACACTATTATTGCAAAGTTAAAAAAATTAAAAAAACATAAAACCCTCTCTCCTGATTATTTTCGATAAACAGCAAATGTCTACATGCCCCAAAATGAACAACTTGTATCTAAACAGCAAATTATATGTGATCTCGAAATGCTGGATAATTTCCCCCTAGCATCCTCCAGAGAGAAAGAAGGTTCAGGAGTGAAAGTCAGGGAGATCGTGGTACAAACGCACACATAAGGTATGAGGAACTAGAACAGCGGTTCCCAACCTTTTTGAGATGGCAACCCATTCTGGCAATTCACTAAGACTTTCTGACCCAAAGCAATTCAAAACCTGGGGGAGGGAGGTTCTCCCCCAAGGGAAAAAATTATATATCTTGATCTGCTTCCCCTCTGCCGCCAGACTTAAACCCCTCACAGCCCCAAAATGCCCCACCCCATCTACCTCATGAGCACCACTGCTGATCTCCACTGCTCCTTCACCAGGCTGCCGCTGCCTCCTCTGCGTGGCTCCCCACAGTTTCTACTCCCTTCCCTGACCTGCAGCGCAGACAGTTCCCTGTCCTGCCAGGCTGAAAGGGGACTCAGTTTAATTGGTTTAGCAGCTGGATCCCTCCTGGTGGCCATTAAACCAATTAAGCTGAGTTCCATTTCAGTGCTGCAGGGCAGGGACTGGGAACTGGAGGAGTGAGAAGTGGCAGCTGCAAATGACTCCTTGAACAGCCACGTGCGTCTCGGAACTGACCAGCTGGCGACCCTTAGAAAATCCCATAGGTTGGGAATCCCTGAACTAGAATATCTAAATAATTTGTGACCATCCCGCAGTAAACAGGTCTTGCAATGCAAATCGCTGTGTGTGCACTGTTCTTAAAATAGGAGTTACAAAAAGTATGGTTTGATGTGATTTATTAAGGACCATCTTGTATTTACCTGCATTGAGGCGCTTGAATTATTGATTTATTTTATTTTATTTTTTTTACCAAATTGGAAAATATGGTGCTTCTTGCTATTTTGGTTGGTGACCCCTGATCTAGTGTGTACTACAGTTTGTACCTCAGTGGTCTGGAAGCTGTGTAGATAAGTCCAAAGAGGCAGTCCACCCCTCCTCCTTCCCGAAGCACTTACAGTCCAGGGAGAGGATGAGAGGCAAAAAGATTTGTCTCAGGTTACAGAGCTGGGGATAGAACATACCCCATGTCTCCTGCCCCTCAGTCTACTTCTTTATTCACTAGACCACACTGTCTCTCTCAAAAATTATACGTACTGTTAGTCTCTCCTATAGCTATATATGTGCCTGATCCAAAGCCCTTTAAAAGGGGTCCAGAAACAATAGTGGGCTTTGGTTTAGGCCCCAGAAAAGTGGTCACAACACTTGTGAACTGAAGTGTTTGGAAGAGGATGCTCATAAACTCAGATGATGTTGCAAGCACCTGTTTACGGCCTTTGCAAACTCTGCGTGGCTGGGTTGATTTACTCAGCAGTTTGGAGACAGACAGCACAGTCTGGGAAAACTGGAGACAGTGCTCTTTTTAAAAAGGACTGTTTATAAAAGCTGTTCTGGAAATACCAGCCTGAGAAGGCATGCACATTGCTGGGGATGATCTAGCACGTTTCACTGATCATTCCCCAAAGGCATGGCTCTGGTAGCAGCACCCCAGCAAGGATCACAAAGCACAAGTATAAAATGTGTGTTCAGTGGGGCTTTTATCTAGCTGAACCAACCTGACTTCACTCGAGTGTGAAACGTGGCGTTTGTTGTGGGGCTAGTGCTATGGTCTGCTCCTGTCTGCTCCACAGAGACGACTGCTGCAGGGATTCTGGGCGGGGGAGTGGCATTGGCCCTGTCCTGCCCCTCCCCATTACTACCCCTCCAATGCCCCTCTCCTCCTGCCCCTGCTCTGCTCATACCCTTTCCCCACCCATTCCCCTCTCCTTTCAGCCCCTGCTCCATGCATGTCCCGCCTTCCTCCGGCCCCTAATCCACCTCTTCCTGTGGAAGTCCTGCACAGCTACTAATGATTGTGAGGCAGTACCCCCCCGCCCCCCCGTCCCCTTCCCCTGAGGGTAGTGCAAGCTAGGAAGTTCATGCTGCTCTCAGGTCTCCCTGCTCTGCGGAATGGGCAGGACTGATCCTGCATTTATTGGACGTGAGCTGGTGCTGTCATGGGCATGTGGCCCCCTGTGCAACCCTCCATGCATGACCTCTGCTGCTCTGCTCTTCTGGGGTACCATCCCTCTCCCACTGTGCCTAGGAGAAGAGCATTGTCTAGATATGCAGGAAGTGTTGGTCAGCACCTTGTAGCCTCAGGGTTTTTCCCCTGTGGTTGTCAGTTTGTTTCCACGAGTGCCTAGTGCTAGCAGACCAGTTGAGTTGCCGGTGGCAGTGCAGCCGTTGCAAACACGTGATCCAGTTTCAGCCCCTTTGTAGACCAAGAGAAATAGCAGCTGTAAAATGCAGCGGAGTCTCTATGGGCATGTTTGGCAGTGGCACTGTTACTGATACAGGTGTAAATTCCACATGTGTGTTCTACAGCAGCATCCGTCCTGTGACTGATTGCCGCCAACCCCGCGGAGTGTGGCATGCCAGCTGTTAAAGATGACAGCACGGCAAAGATCAAATCAATTGGATGAAACCTGCTGGTTGTGGGTGAGCTTAAATCATCATCTTCTGTGGCAAAGCTTGATTTGAGTTTAGGAACCAAAACTCCCCTTTGAGAGAATTGATGTGAGAATTATTACCAGGAAAAAACCCAATAACATACAATGCTTACTGCTGAGTACATCCCATCTATGGATCTTGTACATTTAATGCTGTGACCTGGGAACCTCTTAATGCCAACTGGAAGTGGGGCACAGAGAAATTACCGGGAACTCTTGGGTCTGGCACATACACTCTCCGCTCCCCCAAAAGAGTATCACATGGCATCTCAAAAAAGGGTGGTGTCACACTGGTTATCAATACCACTGCAAACCATGTGGATGGATGTTGGAACTTTGGCTTGCGTAGTGGTGTTTGCTGGGGTTTGCCCCCTCCGGGGCAGGGGGAGGCCACAACACCTCATTACAGTACGTCTGTGGCGGGGGGGTGTCTTTGTTCAGGCCAAGACTGCGGTTTCTGGGCTTGATTCCCTTCAGAAGGCTCAGAACAAACAGGCAGTACATAAGCCAGCCCTGGTTCAGGATGGGGCGGCAATGAATACAGAGCTCAGACTCCTCTTATCAGGGCTGAGCAGATGGCACAGAGGCCCCACTCTGGTTCAGTCAATACAGGGCTCAGCTCCTTTCAGCAGGGCAGAGCAGACAAAGAGTACAGAGGACTTGACTTACTTGACTTAAACCCTTTTACTCCAGGTGGAGCATAGGTCATCTACAAGTCTCCTCCATTCACTCTGTCTTCGCACAAAACTTCCAGGTGACCCCAGGAATATCCCACTTGTCTTTCAATCTCAGTAGATCTTCTCCATGTTGTCCGAGGTCTTCCTTTTTGCATTTCCCTTGCGGGATCCATTTGAGAGCTTGATGGACTATGCTGGATGATGGTTTTCTGAGATGTGGCCCAGCCATCCCCATTTTCTACTCTTGATTTGAATGTCAAGTGGTTCTTGTCCTGCTCTGTTCCAAAGCTCCTCGTTTGTGACAAAGTCTCATCATTTGATGCAAAGGGTGTACCTGAGGCATCTGTTCATGAATGTCTGTAGCTTGTGGCAAGAGTACAGAGGCCTGTTATCTTATTTTCACTGGAGACCACCCAAGGGTTACACTCATATGTATTTTATCAAATGCCACTGTTGGATTAAAGGAAAAAGGGAACTAGCTTTCAAGCACACGCCCCCCCCCCCACACTCAAACCCTCCTGCACTCATATGCATTCGCACATGAGCTCACACAGGTGAAGAGTAGCAAAGAGACAGCGGGGGAAGCCAAGGCATAGTGGGTCTGGTGTATCTAACTGCAGTCATGAATCTGGGGAAGCAAGTTGATTGTAGGACCCTCCACCCTTGTCAGCTTGCTTTCTTACCAGCACGGTACTCAAGAGCAGTCAGTACTATGCATCCTGGGGACGGGGGATGCCTCCTCCTGCCTCCCCAGCCACCTGGCTGTGGACGCTGTGGGGACTTTGCTAGTCAGCTGGGTGGCATTTGAATCTCTCTGGGAGACCACCAAGTGCTCAACTTATAGGGAACACTGCCCACAATGCTCCACACTAACAACACAATTGGCACAAGTGCTCCTGGTGAAAACGTGCACACCTGACAGAAAGAGCAAAGTGTGTACCAACGTAAGTGATAACTGCAGTGGCTGTATGCCAGCTTGAGTTAGGTTGTCATGTTTCTGCAGTGCAGGCATGGCCTCATTAGGCATAAATTATCACTTGGTGCTATCACACGTTAATGCCATGACTGCAGCTGCAGAGCTGCCCCTTGTTTAACTCGAAGTCACATTGCGGGTTCAACATTTTATTCGTTTTACCCCTTCTCTGGAGGTGTTCCTAATATTTGCATTAAAACTGCCAGATTTCATTATTGGCTTTTAAATTGGCACCTGAGACCTGTAACCCACTGACCTCCACTGTGCATTTCAAATGTACATTTTGGGACTATCTCAGAAAAATCCAAAGACTGCTGGCCACCAGGAGTCCCCAAGAACCATAAAGGTTTTACAGGAAGGGTAAAATTTTCTGAAGTGTCTGAGTTTCTATTTCCCATTTTTCAGCAGTGAGGAACCTAAATCTCGTGGATAATCAATTGGATGTAAATGCCTAATTCCTTAATTCATAAAGAAAATGGGATCTGAGCTCCTAAATCATCTAGGATGGCTTTTTAAATTACCTAAGTGTTTTGAGAAACTGACCAAACACCCTTTGGACCTTCTTTGAAATATTTAAAAAAATGCTCTAATTCAACCACAGCTGCTGAACTGGGAAGTGTGAATTAATTCAGGGGAAATCGCTTCCCCAGTCTTATGCAGGCAGTCAGACTACATGATCACAGAAATCCCTTTTGGCCTTAAACTCCGTGAATCAATATTGAGACACTCCAAAGGAATCTGGCCAAGCGTACGTCTTATTAGTGTGTTTCCACACAAACAGAGCCCAAATGCAATGCCAATTCACGTATGAAATCTGCCAGTTCTGCTAGAAAGAATGCCGGGCCACCTGCAAAGTGGCTGACCACAAACCTTTAAAAAGAACTAACTGCTTCCTGCTAACTGGACATGACTGCTTGCCCATTTAAGAAGAGCTTTGCATAGCTCAGCTCTTTGATTTAGCCAGAAGTAGCTTTCCTTTTGGTTTTTACCTGCCAGAGCCTTATGACTTACATCCCACAAGGATCTCAGTTCAAATCTCTAACACATAGCCACCAAAGAGCAAAAGATCGTTAAATGGCTGAGTCTGCTCTTAGGTCTGACCACCAGTTGGCATGCCTGAGAACTGGCAGTGAGGGCAAGATTGGCTCCCGCATAAGTTTCCCAAAAGGGGAAGAAAATTTAGCAATTCTAACTTTCAGGTTCAACTTGTGGCTTGGTCAGCTCTATTTTGACCAACCACCCAGCATTGTTTCCGCTGCACCACATGGGTCCTGGGTCAAATATCAGCAGCTGTGAATAATGGGACCACACAGAAAGTCCAACCATGCGATGAGAGACCCGGCTAATTGTCTATGTCTGCTCTGGTGTCTGGCTACCTCTTGGCAGATACAGCAGTTGCAAATCCAGCCATGCACTCATGAGAGCAGGAATTTAAAAATACAATCCAATCATTTGTGAAAAACTGCAGAGGACAAATGGGTTGTTTGCTGCGCATCATATTTTAAATTGTTCTATAAATAGCGAAGCAATTACCTTTCTATGTCTTTTCAGAAAGATGCATGTGACTAAACATAGAGCAGCACCAAGAGGCTGATTTATTTGTTGATATAAACTGTCTCCATGCAGTAAGCAGACTTTGCAAGGCTAGAAACCCAATCAATATTTTGGTTACACCTAGTTTCTAGGCTACTGTCAAACTTCAGACAGCACACAGGAATGTTCCTTAGACAATTAAACTTGCATATCTTTCCTATTTCTGCTCGTTTTTATCTTTTACGAGGATGTCAGAATGGATAATATTGATATTTAACTCAGGGATGGTTCACTGAGGAAAATCAAAATGCTGTGCCATTGCCTGTTGGAGACACTTACCAGAGGAATATCTTCTTAGCAACATAAAGCAAAACATATCGAGGAGGATAGCCATGTAGAATTTGCTGTTGCCCCCTTTTGTTCACTGAACCACAGGTATGATGGGGGGCCAAATCTCACACACTTTGGATGAAACTCACCACTGAGCATAGAATCTTTTGGTTCAAGGTTTAAAACTGCCTGAAGACCTGTTTGAGGGTAGGCATCTTATTTTGAAATTGGTAAACCTCATTTCATGAGGAATAGCGCCTATTTCGAAATGAGCCATACTACGTCCAATGGCTCTGTTTCAAAATAGGTTCTATGTGTGTAGCAGATATACTTTGAAACAGGTAAGTGCTATTTTGAAATGCATGTTAGTGGCCGTGTTTACACTAGCCCCAAACTTCGAAATGGCCATGCAAATGGCCATTTCGAAGTTTACTAATGAAGCGCTGAAATACATATTCAGTGCTTCATTAGCATGCGGGCGGCCGCGGCACTTTGAAATTGACGCGGCTCACTGCCACGCAGCTCGTCCTGACAGGGCTCCTTTTCGAAAGGACCCTGCCTACATTGAAGTCCCCTTATTCCCATCTGCTCACAGGAATAAGGGGACTTCGAAGTAGGCGGGGTCCTTTCAAAAAGGAGCCCCATCGGGATGAGCCGCGCGGCGGCGAGGCGCATCAATTTCGAAGTGCCACGGCCGTCCACATGCTAATGAAGCACTGAATATGTATTTCAGCGCTTCATTAGTAAACTTTGAAATGGCCATTTGCATAGCCATTTCGAAGTTTGGGGCTAGTGTAGACACGGCCAGTGTGTAGCAGCATTATTTTGCAATAAGCTATTCTGGAACAGCTTATTTCAAATAAAGGCTACTGTGTAGACATAACACCTGCATCTACACTACCCCTCCCTTTCGGAAGGTGCATGTAAAAGCAGCCGAATGAACGTGCAAATGAGGCACGCATTTAAATGTCTCGTGCCTCATTTGCATACTCCCCTGGGATCTCGCTTCTGAAAGAGGCTGCTTTCAAAACATAAACAGCTCAGTAGATGGGGTTCCTCCAAAAGATGTACCCTTCTTCCCAATTTTTGGGGGGAAGAAAGGTGCTTTCGAAAATGGGGTTTCCTTTTGAGGGAACCCCATCTACGTGGCTGTTTGTGTTCTGAAAGCAGCCCCTTTCAGAAGCAAGATCCTGCAGGACTATGCAAATGAGGCATGAGATATTTAAAACTGTGCCTCATTTGCATTTTCATGTGGCTGCATTTACATGCCCCTTCTGAAAGAAAGGGGTAATGTAGCCACAGTCTGCGTGTTTAAGTGGGGTACAAAAAGCCAGCCCAAGTTCTATGTCTCTCCTGCAAAGAAACAAATATCATATAACCAATCAAGTCAAAACACTTATTTAATAGTCCTTCCTCCTATCCTGTTTTTTAGCTCTTCTACAGAAACTTTTCCAGACTTGTTCAGGTGAGAGCTGTTGAATTTGGCCCAGTGGCACTGCTCACATATGTAAGGCAAGCAGGATATGGTTTATGGCTGCTTTGTGTTTGCCCCTTCCCCTGTGTTTTGACTTTCAGTCTTGGCAATATACGTTAACATGCCTTGGGGTTAGAACAGTATGAACATGTATTTGTTTCAAATACTTGGCTGGACTTCTTTAGCAGGATTCCCAGTGCAGGTGTGAAGATATATAATTTTTGGATGTTTATAGTCCAAACTGGCAAAGAAAGCATGCTCCATATTCTAGGCATATTTCATAATGCTCTGAATATTTTCTCTGGGCGCCCTCAGCTATTTTGTTTAACCTGTTCATTTGTTTATTTTCTTAAACACATCTCAATGGCAAAGACCTGACGGGACAAATGTCAGTGGTTGAAGCGGCAATGGAGGGAGAGATGGCTAACGTGAAGCCTGATGCGGATTCCTGATGTTCTGTCAACTCTTCATAGCTGTGAAATGTGACGTACACAGTTCACCTGTCAACTTGGGATGGAAAAACAAATCTGTTGCATGGTCTTTTAGGTGACACCTGGGACCTTTTGCCCTTTTTTCGTCCCTGGAAGTTCCCATCCAGGACTGCAAGCCTTTGAAATATGTTCACTTAAAGTTCTCCAAGATCTATTTGCAGCTCAGCATTTTAACACCTGTGCTAGAACAAGAGGCAGGAGTAGGGAAAAGAAATAACCATGCCCCTAAAGCATTAATTCTGAACTCTTTTGTTTTGTCTTTCCTCTAAGATCTTTTTCCAGTGTGCAATAAGAACAACTTGATCTCAATGCGAGTCAGTTCCCCCTGGGATTTTACTCAGCCCCAGCACAAAAGAGCACAACTCCACTGTAGTCAATGTTATGGGTTCACCTATCCAGGCATTTGATCTGGCCCATACAGAACAATGTTTATATCCCGGTATCTGCTAAGCTTACTGACATTCCAATGAAAATGCAGCCTGTAACCAGGCTGTCATAGAGCAATCAGCTCCTAACAGTCTTCTTGTAAGTGCAATACAGGAGCTTATGGAAAAACTAAATAAAGGTATAGCTTATGAACTAGCTAAATATAGAGAGAACATTTATTCCCCCTGCATAATGCTGGAATGTTGGAGAGATTGACTCTTTGATCTTCTGTTCCTTTTTCATCACCCTGACTGAATCTTACCTTTTCTCAGGTAATGGGCCATTCCTCCCACCGCCCCAGTTAGGGACACATGCAATGTATATTCAGTTCAAGGGACAGACTTCCAATGATTTCAGTGGGCATTTGATCAGAGCAGGCGCCTTACACTTTGGGGAGTGGCTTCGGTAATGTGAGTTCTAATAATGGGTATACCTAAGAGTACCATAGTTCCACAACTATGACTACAGCATAATCGAACTTATATACTTTTACCTCGTAAGAACACAGGAATGGCCATACTAGGTCAGGCAAATGCTCCACCTGGCCCAGTATCCTGTCTTCCAACTGTGGCCAACGCCAAGTAATTTAGAAGGTATAAATGAAATTGATAATCATCAAGCGATCCATTGCTCGTCATCCACTCCCAGCATCTGGGAAACAGACTGGGGATACTTCAGTTATTCTCCTACCACTGATCTGAAACTGAAATTTTCACTATTGTGTAAAGTAGCGCTAAAGAAAATAGTAATTTTTTCTTCCCAGCAATACACTTGACACATTTTTATTATGGGATCATAACTATATTAATTCTTCAAATATCTCATGATGCTATCTCTGCAAATCAAGATGCTGCACTGTTGAGAACATTTGCAATCTCCTGCCCATTGCGACACTAACATGTGTCATGCACTGTGCTGGCAAACCAAGTAAAACACACAAAGTTCTGTTTTCGGTGGTGCAAAAAAGTGATAATTCTTTGAACTCCCCGAATAAATACTGAATGTCTATTTCAGCCTTGAAGGCATAAATCACAAATGTATGCTGCTGCTTTGAGTTTGTCTTTACATTTTTCAATTTAAGGGACTGCTAAAAGAAAAATTAAAAAGTAGTGCAAACATTTTTCACCATGCTGGGGGCCTACTGCATTTCAGACACAGTGCAAGAAATGACCTTTTTAAAGTTATTTTTTCTTTCTTTAAGAAAAATCTGCTGAAACCTGCATTTAGGTCCAGATTTAAACATTCCCCCAAATAGCATGTATCCTAGACACTAATCCTAACCCTAGCTCTAACCTATGATAACCAGCAAGGGAGGCTAAGAAGAAAAGTGAGCCACAGCAGACTGGACAAACTGAATGAGATACGAAAGTAAACAAACACGATATATAGTGATAATGAATCAGATTATGCAAATTCAGTTAGTTTTAACAACATAAGTTGTTACTAATAACACAGAATCAGATTCTGGAAGTCTAACTCATAGGTCACAGATGCAATTGCGTATTTACAATTCTATCCTAGCTGTTGGCCCTCTCACCAGGGCATGGGGTGAACTATGTCTAAGCTTAGCTAACCCTTTTCCTGTCTCTTCCCCCTTGCACTTCCTTCCAGGGCCTTCTCTTATCAGCCCTGAGTGGATGGTGTAATCGGCTTAGCCAGCTAGGTTGACTGACTGACTTCCTCAAGGGGGACTAATTAATATCTAAGTGACCAGACTGCAGACTCACCTGTTTACACCCTGCACTCAGTCACAGTCTCATAAATCAGTTATTTCCTATTGTTTCAACCAGTTTGCCTAGTACTGAAGTAGTTGCCAGCATTGCCTTTGGAGTCTTTTTATTAGAATTTGTGTCACATTATCCTCCAGTTATCTGGTGCAGAGGCTGATTCAAGGGCTGGGTTACCTACCATCCTAGTTCTGCACTTTCATGTCTGCGTTCTTGCAGAACTTTTGGGTGAATGCCCTCTGGTCCTGGTGATTTATTGCAGTTGAATTTGTCCTAAAACCTCCTCTAGTGACATCTCATTCTGGGGCAATTCCTCAGATTTGTCACCTAAAGAGAATGACTCAGGTGTGGAAATCTCTCTTACATACTCAACGGGGCCGACAAACACCATGGGCCCTGCGGCAAAGTGGGTGGGTGGGGGAGGGTCGTCTCTGCATCTCTGGAAGGCATGGGGCAGAAGGAGCGGGGCCATGAGCAGTCGCCCTTAGCACTGCCAGAACTGTGGTGCTGTGCCCCACACAGCTGTGTGGAGTGGCACTACCAGCACTTCAAAGGAACCTGGAGCTCTGGCCTCTGCTTTTGGATCCTTCTACCATTTTGTAAATGTGGCATATGCATTTATTCTGAGCCTCTCAGACAGTATTTTTAAACAGTTTCCATGCAGCCTGCAGGAATTTCACTCTTGTGACTGATTCTTCTAATTTCTGTTCAGTTGGCTTTGTAACGTGTGTTGTTCTCCTTTCTGAAGTTAAAAGCGACGGGGGTGGGCTTTTTTGGTATCCTCCTTTCCACTCCATAAGAATATTGCATTGCATTAAATTACACTTGCTATTACAGAGCAGTTCACTTCTGGGACCAGAACCTGTGCTCCACTTAGGACTAAATCAAGAGTTGCTTTTCAGGGTGGATTCCAGGACCTGTTGAAGGTGTCAAGAAACTTTCTTCTCATCTTTCCATATATTTTTGCTCCGGTGGATCATGTCCCATTGGTTATTATCATTCCACCAAGTTTCTTTTCTATGATATCAATATACTTGTTTAGTATCAGGCACTCAAGATCCGCCATTTTAGTATTTAGATTTTGTGTGTTTGTATACAAACACTTACAGACTGTCACTTTTTAGTTACCTGCCTTTTTTCAAGGTCATTGACTGGGACACTTCACTATCACCTTTCTCTTCTCTTTCTGTTGGATTCCCTCCCCTGGGGAGGTATCAGTGTAAGAGGTTACTATGACTTCATCTGGAAGAAGACGGGATATTTTTGCTTTATTTGAGAATTCCCTTGTTCCTGCAGGTTTGTGTCATGACTTTAGGTTTAGCTGTTTTCACCACAATCCTGTTGAAAACCCTCTATGGGTATTTCTACACAGCAAAATTATACACCACCACCCCCACCAACTGGCCTATGCAAACTGACTCTGGATTAAAACAAAAAGCAGTCAAGTAGCACTTTAAAGACTAGCAAAATAGTTTATTAGGTGAGCTTTCGTGGGACAGACCCACTTCTTCAGTCCAGGGTCTGTCCCACGAAAGCTCACCTAATAAACTATTTTGCTAGTCTTTAAAGTGCTACTTGACTGCTTTTTGTTTTGATAGTGTATAGACTAGCACGGCTTACGCTCTGTTACTATTGACTCTGGATAGTGTAGCTTGGTCTATAAGGGTCTGTAGGCTTCCATGCTTGGGCTGGAGCCTGGGCTGTAGGGTCCTTTGAGGTGTACAGAGGAACAGAACTAAGCATGTAATGGAGATATCAAAAAAAGAGAGTTGAATTGGTACACAAGGAGGGTTTTATCGAGGAAGGATGTTTGGAGATCTGCTGGATCTAAGGATTTTCTGCAAAACCTGTCGTGATTTTTGGCAGACTGAAACATAATATAATTAAAATCAGCATACTGGTTTTCAGAGCAACCCTTCACCCATGCAACACAACAATTTGGGGAAAATGTCTTTTTTTTCTTCCACGTACATCCATCCAAGGGGTTTTCCTGAAGGAGGCTACAACTCCACTCATTCAAGTCCTAGGTATCCTGCATAGCTCTTGCATCATGTGGAATCTTGGTAACAATGGCTACGTCTACACGTGCACACTACATTGAAATAGCTTATTTCGATGTAGCGACATCGAAATAGTCTATTTCGATGAATAACATCTACACGTCCTCCAGGGCTGGCAACGTCGATGTTCAACTTCGACGTTGGGCAGCACCACATCGAAATAGGCGCTGCGAGGGAACATCTACACGCCAAAGTAGCACACATCGAAATAAGGGTGCCAGGAACAGCTGCAGACAGGGTCACAGGGCGGACTCAACAGCAAGCCGCTCCCTTAAAGGGCCCCTCCCAGACACAGTTGCACTAAACAACACAAGATCCACAGAGCCGACAACTGGTTGCAGACCCTGTGCATGCAGCATGGATCCCCAGCTGCAGCAGCAGCAGCCAGAAGCCCTGGGCTAAGGGCTGCTGCACACGGTGACCATAGAGCCCCGCAGGGGCTGGAGAGAGACCGTCTCTCAACCCCTCAGCTGATTGCTGCCATGGCGGACCCTGCTATTTCGATGTTGCGGGACGCGGATCGGCTACACGTGCCCTACTTCGACGTTCAACTTCGAAGTAGGGAGCTATTCCCATCCCCTCATGGGGTTAGCGACTTCGACATCTCGCCGCCTAACGTCGATTTCAACTTCGAAATAGCGCCCAGCACATGTAGCCATGACAGGCGCTATTTTGAAGTTGGCACTGCTACTTCGAAGTAGCGTGCACGTGTAGACGCGGCCAATGATAGCAGCTGTAATATTCTGCATTATGGAGAACTTTCCTTCTGAGCCCCTCAAAGTTGTGTAATGAAAACTGGCTTACGATTGTGAACTATTACTTTACATTTTCTGAGGTTTTGATGGTCCTGTTTTGAGGCCGAAGATCTTTGTAGGGCAGTGTAAAATTGGGGTTAGCAGCCATCAGCCTGCAAAGACCTGCACAATGTCTCTGTTTTCTGGAGGAGCTTGCTGAGCCTCTCTCTGGTTTTGGATTTTTGTGTGTTAATATTCTAAATTCTATGAAATAAAGAACAGGTTGAACCTCTCTAGTCCAGAACGTTCTTGTCCAGCAACATCAGGAATCCGGCATGACTTCAGTTAGCTGGCTGACCACTTACTGTAGGTGTGGCCAAGCTTCCTGTGGTCCCATAAAGTTTGTTTACAGCCGCCAGTCCTGACTCTCAATGTTCTGAGCTGCTATTTAGCTGTAATTTACCCCTAAATGTCTTCTAAGAGCCCAGTAAGTGGTGTTAAGTGTTGGTGATGCTGCTAGACAATATTGATCTCCCATGAATCATAGTATCATAGAATTATAGGGCTGGAAAGGACCTCAGGAGGTCATCTAGTCCAGCCCCCTGCTTTCAAGCAGGACCAACCCCAACTAAGTCATCCAACTAACCCGATTGTCCAGAAAATCTCTCGTTTGACACCAATCTGGTCTCAAGGGTGCCAGACTAGAAAGGTTCAACCTGTAGTATTATGTTGCAGCCTTCTAGTAGGAATACGTTCTTTTCATTTGACTTTTCCATGTGTATGTCATGAACGTAGCAAAAGTGGTTTCCGTATATTAAAGAATCCCTCAAATCCTCCAAAACACCTCCATGAATTGATCTGTGCTACTCACCCCATTTTACAGAGTGGGAAATTGAGACAGAGCATTTGTTACTTGCCAAAGGCTATTCTGCAGCAAAGAGAGAACCTTGCTCTCACACCTTTGCAATCTTGCTTAATCATGTGACCATGTAGTTTCTTTTATGACACAAGTTTGATTCCCTCCTGTTCCACAATTTGTAAGTTCTAATTAAAGCTCTTTTGAAAAAACAACCAAATGTCACTTTTGGCAGTTTGTTGCAAAACCTCACCTAGACGTTGTAAGCATGCATTCACAACAGGTCTTGGCCCTTAATTTCACCTTTAATAATAATTTCTGGTTCTAATTTGATGTGGATTGATCATGAAACTACATGTGAGCCAGATGGCACCATGTTTACTGTTTTATACCCATCTCATTTTCCAGCAGTCATCTCAAACTAGTTGTATAATTCCAGACATGCTTATGGGGCAGCCGAAGAGAAGCATTCATTTAGGTTATCTCATTAATGCTTTATTCAATCAAAATAAAGCACAGTGAATGCGTAACAGACCTAATGAGGGCACATAAAACTACACAAACTAAACCTGAGCCCAGAACATGGAACTGAGATGTTGTTTACTTTGCTATACCAGTACAGTTGCTATTATATGCAATGTTCACCCAGTAACTTTATATGCCTGCTTAAAAACACCCTAGAGCTTACCGTAAAGCTATCTAGGGCCTGATCCAACTCCCCATGAAGCATCAGGACCGACTTTGAATTTGATCCTGTCTCACTGAATTCCATTGGCGCAGGATCAGACATCTACAGGAGATAGTTGTCACCAGCTTTTTTACAGGACCTGATGGTGCGAGGTGCTGAAACCTTCAACCCCTTTCTCCAAGCCAGTGAAAGCTGAAGGTCCTCAGCAACTGGCATGATCAGTCCTATAATTTGTAGCACCGATCAAGCTGCAATTACTGTTGAATGTACAACATATGGGAAACATTACCGCTTGTGTTTCTAATAGCGGTACGTGGCTTTGCAAAATGTTATCCAAACCAGGCTGTAGCCCTGAGACTGACAGGCATTTCAGCCCTTTATGGATGAGTGCAAAATAAAGGACTCAAAGTCTTTGCAAACTATAATGAAGTAGGGCCCAATTTCCTACCAAACAGATAAAGTGAGAAATGACTATTCCGGTAGTGGCATGCCTTGTGTAGTTTTTAAAATAGGACTTGCTTGTATTCCCATTGATGTGTGTGTGTGTGTATTATTAACAGATGTATAGTATGCAGGGCTTCTACCAGGCTTGCTGCTTTTAAAATAATTTGTTAAGAGAGGCAGATAATGATAATACCAATCTTCATTGTAATCTCATTCTTGGCAGAGTCTGGAGCCTTTTATGATAGCAGATATCTGAGATGCCCGATTTAATATTTAGAAGATGGATTACTTCAGGGTAAACTACAAAGTTAGAATGAAAACTGAATTAAAGGCAGAAATATGTGCTGGATGCCCCACTGAGACGCTGTGGTCTTTTCAACCCAGGAACTTGATTTTAGGCTAAGATTTTTAGAGATGCTTGAAGGCATTTAAATGTTCAATTCCCATTAATATGGCAGGCAACTGAGTGTCCAGCAGCATTCCCTGGGAGATGAGCATGTGGGTAGCTGCCCACAAGAGATTCAGGGGCTGCTCAGTTGGTTAGCAGAGTGCACAGAGCCCGCAGCATGTTTCTATTGGTGGTGCACATCCACACATGCCTTGGTGCACATAAGACAATTTATTCTGCCCAGTGACAGAAAAACTGAGAGGGAACACTGGTGTCCAGAGCCTTTCTTTGGCATTTCTCTTGTGTGCAGCTCTTGCTTTGTGTATGCGTCTGTTTAAATTTTGTATGCTAACTTCACTCCTATTGCTCCATTTAGAGTTCAAAAGCAGAGGGAAATATTTCATTATCATAAACTGATTTTTCAATTATTTCCTTCCCTTC
This sequence comes from Carettochelys insculpta, assembly GCF_033958435.1. Lineage (NCBI taxonomy): Eukaryota > Metazoa > Chordata > Testudines > Carettochelyidae > Carettochelys > Carettochelys insculpta. Next base: position 42,985,867 of record NC_134147.1, on the reverse strand, counting down.
TGGTTCGTAACAGCTTATATAATTTTTGTCTTTGAAGTCTTTTAAAAAAATGTGTGCCACATTCCAGTAAATACTGCTGTGTAGCAGTTACGCATGGCTTACAAAAGGGCTGCCATAGTCAGTAAAAATAAGAGTAAAACTAAACTGCAAAAGGAACAAAAAGAATAATCTCCAGGCTAATTTTTCTCTTGCCCTCCGCAACATCTGCTTTGCTAAAGACATCCCCGAATGCCTAATTTTGTGATCTCAGTTACTTCAGGGGTTTAATGCTTTCTGGGTGACAGTTGTTACAAGCAAAATAAAATTGTGGCAACATAACATAAATGATGAATGACAATAATGTTATGTCTTGGGTGGTAGCTCTGTTAGTCTATAGCTTCACAAATAACAAGTAGTCCTGTAGCACCTTAAAAACGAATGAATTTATTAGGTCATGAGCTTTCCTGGCTAAGACCCACTTCTTACTGGGAGCCAAAATTGGCCACCAGTTTATTATAAGGCATTTCTTTCCTTTCGTGTCTTCATTTCTAAATAGGGCAATGGAAATAAAATGAATACACAGAAATAACAATATGTCACAGTCTCTGTTCACGGCTAACTTCTAAAACTTATCAGTAAAAAAATCAGTTCAAAGCACCACAATATCTGCTTTTTCAAATGCCTTTGACTCCTGACTAATGTCATTTGTCTGCCAGTTAGAAAGCCGGGGAAAAGGCCCTGCCTTTTAGCGATACCACATGTTCCAGAGCCGTACTTTTAAGGCGACGCGCAGTTGTGGCAGTGACTGGGCCTGTTTAGATAAGTGGGCCTGACTATTCACCCATGGGGCACACAGAGAGCAAAATTCTGCAGGTAGGCTAGGTAGAGGCACTTCAACTTAGGCAGAATAGTTTACATGCAAAAGCACTGAGGCTTGGTCTGTACTAGGCAGGTAAGTCGATTGCCTGTATGCAATATTAGTGATGGCAATTGTGCAGCTAGAACTGACTTATCTGAAATCTTCTTACCTGGCTGTCCTCACTGAGGGAGATCAACGGGAGAGTTTCTCCCATCAGCCTTCCTTACTACCTGCTATCGCCAGGAGTACAGGGGTCGACTGCCAACCCCAGATACTTACTTTAATTTCAGTTGCCTCTCCCAGGTGCATGAAATCAAACTCCGGAAGAGCAACCCTGAACAGGTCAATCTCCAGATGAGTATAGACAAGCACTCAGAGTTAAGTATCATAGAATCAGAGAATTATAGGGCTGGAAGGGACCTCAGGAGGTCATCTAGTCCCACCCCCTGCTTCAAGCAGGATCAAACCCCACTAAGTCATCCCAGCCAGGACCTTGTCAAGCCGGGACTTAAAAACCTCGAGGGATGGAGAATCCACCACCTCTCTAGGCGACGCATTCCAGTGCTTCACCACCCTCCTGATGAAGTAGTTTTTCCTAATACCCAACCTACCCCACTCCCTCTTTAAATTCAGACCTTTACTCCTTGTTCTGCCATCTGACACCACTGAGAACAGTTTCTCACCCTTCTCTTTAGAGCTCCCCTTCAGGAGGTTGAAAGCTGCTATTAAATCTCCCCTAAGTATGCACATACACCTTTTATTGATGATCTGTTCTCCTGCCTTCTTGCCTCTAACTGTAATCTGCTACAGGTAATGTTAAAGGGAAAAACCCCTCTTCTCACAGGAGCCCACAACTACCCTGCTTTTGGTGTTATCAGTCATCAGAAGGAGTGAGTCCTGTTTCAAGTAACAAGGAAAGACAACCTTTCTCGTCCCCCATGCCCCATCCTCCAAAACAAGGCAAAAACCCAAAGGGGGAATTCAGGGAATGTTTTCCCTTTGAAGTAAAGAAATCCCAGAGGCTTCTTTTAAAATGACCCCCCGTACGTGGACACTGAGTGTAGTGCAAGCAGCAAATGTGCGGCATTTCACTCCGGCACAGCCTTGCTGCTAGAAAATGTTCCATAACCTATCTCGGCAGCAGCTGTGAAGCAGATGGAAATTGGCACAGCGAAATCATCTGTCACTCATCTTGGACAGAAATCAGATCCCAAACAAAGAAGAGAGTTTTTGTTTTAATGAGTGATTTTTAAATACACCAGAATGGTGGGGTTTGCATCTGCATGGCTTGTTCATACAGAGATGTCATTGTTCCCCAGGGTGAGAGGGAAAACGCCTCCAATAAGAAGGCTTCAGACGGTTATGTTTGTACACATTATCAAGGTCATGTCATAGCAGCTGAAGCCAGTTTCTGATGTATCGTGCCGAAATACATTCCCTCCATAGATCTGAAGGAGGACATGATGGCAGCATATGTAGCCTTCGGGAAGTCAACAGGATGCGAGAGCGATCGAGGTGGGCATTGCTTGCTCATCGGCATGAACATTTTTACATAGCCAGTAAAACAATCTATTGCTAAATCGACTGACTCAGTAGGCTGTGCCATAAAAAGTCTCGGGGTGATTTGCCACAGTTCCTACCCAGCCAAATCTCCCCTTGAATTTTCGTGGGCATGTAAGTCTCAATATGATCTGTGGGACTGGGTTTATAGGTGATGCAGGAATAGAGAGAAAAATCTTGCTACACAGTATGGTACAGCAAAAGGTGACTTAGGCATATTGTAACAGCTCGGCAGCAAGGTAGAGCTTCACAGTTATCACTGTGCAACACTTGGTGGCCAACTGGAAATTCCTGATGTCTGTTGGACTAGGCTCTGAGCAAAAAGCACAGGCAACTTGAGTGACATGATAATTCCTGTCCACTTTGAGGGCTTGGCACATGACTGAGAATTTTGTTTCCATGCAGTTGAGGATAGTGGTGCAAATACCCTGCCTGTCCAGATCTCTGCAATACAGAATGAATTAACAGGGAGCTATTCCAAGCATTCTTCGGTCCTGGGCCTTGTATCCATTACTGGAAAGTAAAATAAGTTAAAGAAGAAGAAGAAAAAGAGGAAAAGGACATAGAGCTTTTAGACACTGATAACAAAAATGAAGCTTTATTTTTCCTAGAGAGGCTCTCGGACTCTTGCTGCACCTTGATCTCAACAGGATGCCTTCTGCTGCTGATTTGACCCTTAAACCACCTGTACCATCCACAACATGCCAGTTCAGAGCTTTGGTCTGCACGTGGCCTACTACAACAGAATTATCTAGTTCTTTCAAGGTCTGACAAAAACATTTTTGTTTTTAACCTTGGCTATGCCAAAACTTGATTGCCATATTCCAAAGCTTGGTCCCACTTCTAGGTCAATGAAACTATTTACATAAGTGTATCAGGACTTGGCCTGCTGCCTTTTGATTTATAGTACTCATGGATTTTATTTTGTAATTTGCAGTATGCTTTGTTGCATTGCAAAGCACCTTGAGTTCTAGTAGATGTTGATGGTAACTACTAATGCTATTGTATAAAGAGCAATTAAACACCTATTATGGGAAGAATGTGCTAACTTGAGCGCAGTAGTTAATTGAGCATAGCAGTTGCTTCATAATCTTCAAGTTTCTCTCTATCTTACGTATGGAAAAATCAGTTTCCTCTGACAAGAAATCCATTACAGAGTCACAACATTTTGACTAGTTCAGGAGTATTTCAACTGCAGCTTACACACACAAAAGCCAAAATTTGATCTCATTTTACTACATGTAATATGGAATAACTTCATAGACATAATTCAGAGTTATATCTATGTGAGTAACAGGAGAATTTGTCCTTCAAGATCTTATCTTTTGCCATACTTTAAATGAAAAAAATAGGGGTAGGGGATTAACAGAAAAAACATTTTTGTAACTTTTAAGGAAAATAGGTAAAATATTTCATAAAAATGTGGATGAATAGAATATCAGCATTTTTTCCACTATGGAAAATGAAGATACTATTGAAGTCTGTTAGCTGAGCTTCAAAAAAGACCTCAAGTTGGATGATCGAAGATTTGTTTTCAATTATTCATTTGTTTTCAATTTCTGAAGGTCAGAAGACCGACTGCTATGGGGTGGAATGTGGCTGTCATTAAAAATTTAGTTACTTTTTGTAGTCCAATTAAACTAAAAGATAATAGCAGATAAAAACAACTGTGCAATTGCTTTTCTGACAGAGCAGTGATTTATTGATACTGAACCTTGGCTTCTATAGAGCTTCACCTTGGATGAATTTACCTGTCAATGTTTTCTTCCATTTGGGAAAGTATTTGACAGCATTGTAGAGATGGGGGTAGGGAAGAGAGTTAAAAAGGCAAGACGTGATAATGTTCTTGGCGGTGCATTTTTTTTTCAGTGACATAATACAAAGAGCCTGAGGATCCATTTTAGTGGACTACAAATTTGTGAGCCAACAGTGTGATGCACTTGTGAAAAATGCTAGCATTCTGGGGAGGTGTACATGAGAGTCACATATAAGACATAGGAGGTAGTTGTCCCACTCTACTTGGCATGGGTGAGGAATAGCCTATAAAATTAGCAGTGGCTTCTGTGGGAGCAGACTTAAGTTTGTGTTGAGGGTTTAGAAATCCAGGCCTCTATTTTACAGCTTTTACATGAATCCTCCTGTAAGATAAAGTGAGGTTAAAGGTAAGAATTAGGTGGCAGTGAATCTGCATGCTGGATGCAAGGAATCCCATCTCAGATGTATTGATTTCTGGGGTGACGGTACCCAGAACAATTACAAAAGTTATTGGAATACAGAGTAACAATGGAGTCCACCACTAAATCAGATATTAGATAAATAAATAAATCCAGCATAACAGGTAGGCTTCTCCCAAGTGGTACAGAACCATGTTACAAAGACACTCACTCTGACCTCTTCTGGGAATGTCCCACTGTTTTTCAAAAGACAAGTGGGTACTTATGCCAGAGCAAATTGGCCACCTTGCTGAGTCATGCACTGTCCATTAACTCTGAATTGTGCCTATGACATGTGAGCAAGGCTGTGGGACGATTAGCTGACAAGTGTCTGATCTGGTCAAGTGCAGGAATTATTTTAAGTACTGGAAATTGCATTTGAAGGCTTCCATGAATTGTTAAGTAGGATTGTAAACTGAAGAGGTCCATGCGACAGCACAGTGTACGTATGTATTGCAAACGACTGGAGACCAATTAGCTTTTATATTCCTAAGAGGATGTTGTTAAATAAAGGCCCTGATTCTAATTCCATTGAAGTCAAACGCTGCCAGTGAATTCAATTACAACTGGTTCAACCCAAATATATTTTAATTTCTGTTCTTAAGTCCCTTTGTTGCCTGTTCCTCCATTTTTTGTTGTGTTCCTCATTTTCCCCTCTCTGTTCACTGGCTAGTTTGCTTTCACTCTTTACAGATTTTCACTACACACAATAGCCCTTCTGTGCCTGACATACTTTCACTATTCCATGCCTGTCTCTACCAAAATATGAGGTACAGATTCATATTTTTTAAAAAAAAAAGCCTTCAAAAATGGGGCAGCGACCATATGGGGCAAGGAGATGAAGGGGCGGGGGAGGGGTGACTCCTCCCTGCTCCACCAAGTCCTGGGGAGCTGGGAAGGAGGCGGCAGCTGCCAGTGCTCCCCCTGAGCCCCGGGGAAGGGGAAGGGACGTGGCAGCTTCGCACACTCCCCTTGCTTCCCCGAGGCCCTGCATGCCAGACTTAACTGGCCATTGGGTCTGACATGAGCCCTGTACGCTAATGTGCATTTCTCCTTGGCAAAGTAGAATGGTCACTGCAGGTAGTGAAGCAGCAAGGCAGATGTGTGCAGATGAAATGGGAGTAAATTTATACAGCCCAGCTCAAAAGAACTGGGTGGCAAAAGCTTCAAAAAGGCCTAAATGACTTGCAAGTGCAAGTTTAATTTTTAGAAGTGCCACAGGCCATTGCAGCCTAGATCCTCAAAGGTATGCAGAACTCATCAGGCACACTGGTGGGAGTGGCAAGGGGGCAGCTGCCCCTGGGTCTGCCCATTTCAAAGGGCCTAGAACTTTTGGCTGCCACCACAGCTACCTCATGTGTGCCCAGTGGTGCTGAAGGGCTGGCTGGGAGAAGCTAGCCCCAGCCCTTCTGCCTAAGGCCCAGCCCCTTCCTGGAGCCATCAAAGTCTGTCCTCAGCCTTGTGACTCGTCAGTGGGCATTAGGGGTTTGAAGATCTCTGTGACGATGAAATCTAGTTCTCACTGAAAGTCGTGGGACTGAGGGCTTGTCTATGTGATTCCACAGGTCAGACTGTGGGGGTGTGAACTGCTGAGCATACCAGGGTGTAGCGCTGTAACGCTTGCATGGACTTTGCAGGCGTGAACTAAAAGGAACCTAGTTTGCATTAATGTAGTGCTGTGTGAAGAGGGCTGTGTAAATGTGAACATAGGTACCTGTTAGTCTGGGCCTGCACAAAGCCCATGGGAGAGTGACAGCACGGCACTTTGGTGGATGCTGGACTGCAGCATGGTGTAACTAGAGCCTCAATCACCTAATGATCTTAGTCTCCTGAATCACTTGGGTGTTTTCAAAACCTTTGCCTCAGAACTCTCTCTTCCTCTCTGGAGGAGGAGCCATGTTTTGTTGGAGGTTCAGGAAATCTATTGTCCTGAACCAGCAATGGGTTCACTCAAGCTACATCTACACCACATTCCCCTTTTGAAAGGGGAATGCAAATGAGTGAGATCAAAAATGCAAATGGAGTGTGGATTTACATATCTTGTATTTCATTTGCATATTCCTATACAATCACGCTTTTGGAAGAGTCTTTTCCAGAAAGCAAAAACAGCCATGTGGATGGGGTTCCTTCGAAAACAAACCCTGTTTTCAAAAGAACCCGTCTTCCAGAAACAGAAGTGGAAGAAGGGGTCTTTTGAAAACAGGGTTTGTTTTCGAAGGAACCCCGTCTACATGGCTGTTTTTGCTCCTGGAAAAGCCTCTTCCAGAAGTGCAATTGTGGGAGAACATGCAAATGAGGCCTGAGCTATGTAAATCCATGCTTCTGTTGCATTTTCAGACTTGCTCATTTGCCTTGCCCTTTCGAAAGGGGAATGTAGCGTTGACGCAGCCTTACGTTCAGGTGCTGGAAATGGTTTTGACAACCTCTCTTTCTCGTTAAAACGGAGAAGGGGAAACTTTTCTTTCACAAGCAAAAACTAGTCATAGGACGTGGTAAGAGATTTTGCTATCTGCTATGAAATATTGTAACATGATGAATATTTTATTCTCTATGCCTCAATTTAATACCTTGGCTGACATTATAATGTGATAGAAATGTCACATGCTTTTTTTTTTCTATGGATATTCACAGGAGCCGGGCAGTTTGAGATCCAAAATTTAAAAAACAAAAAAATCGAGGAAGAAGAATTATAATGAGGGGAAATGAAAAACAAAACCTAAAACACCCTAATGAAATATGTACTGTTTAAGGTGTGACAATCTGGAAGTAGAAACTTCAGAACTGAATTGAATGAATGCATACATAAAGTGGTTACAGTTACAAAAAAAAAGCCTTTATCTTATTGAAACATTGATATTCATGTAATATTTTCCTCTTCCTGGAGGGCAACATCACAGTGAGCTGATACTAGTATGATAAGATAAACGCTACCTTTACGTGTTAACCACCTTTGTACTGTGTTTTTTTTATGGGAGGGAAAATTAGATTACAAAGGAAGTTTATTTTATTTTTAGCTATTACAAAGGGAAAATACATGCTCTGAAGATGAAAGGAAAAACCATTTTGGAAAACTGGAGCTTGTGCAAGCAAGTTGGTTTAAAAAGAGATTTCTAGTTCCAATAACAAAAATGGGAAAAATCTTGCTATTGGAAAAGATCTCAGACACACATCTAAGTTTCACTTAGTGAATTGTAAATGCCTACTGTTCCTGTGTTGGTATCATATTCAATTTATTTTCCCCAATTGTGCAAATGTTTAAGCATGTGAATGGCTTTATTCACACACGTTGTCTCATTGAATTCATAAGTAAAGCGGGATGAGACACAAAAAATCTTATATAAAAACATCCTCTGTGACATTTGCCGAATTTTCAGTAAAAAGCTTGAACTGTATTTGAAAGAATTGCACCTCAAACACTTGTTTTGTCACAGCTGGGGTGTACGACAGACGTGAGAAAACTTTTTACGCTGGGCTCCACTTTTCGTCTCTGCAATTAGCAGGCCCCCCCAAGCCGGTCTAATGTAATCCAAATCGATGGAAATTTCAGTTACGTTCATACAGGAAAAAAAAAAAAATCTTTTCCAGCACATGTAAGAATATGTAGACTGTAAAATTTTTATTAATCACTGTATAAATGGGAATAAACACCCATGAAAACAGTCACATATTTCAACATTTTTAATGAAATGGATGAACCTGAGACTGAGCAACTGATTGTACTGCACCCCACTTACGAGATTTCATGCCACTCTTGGGGGGCCGCCCCCCACTTTGAGTACCCCTGGTGTGAGAAATAGTACCAGAAAATGACTGCCAGAATAACCCCCCTTTTCTCACAAATTCAGAATAACTTTTAGAATCCAGGAAAATAGCGCCCTGGGAAAGAGACATTTTAACTTTGATATCTGTGTTCTGCCTTTGTGATGTCTAGCTTCGGCTTCAACAGGAAGAGGTTTAATCAATCCCTGGTAAAAAAACAAAGACACAAATCAGTGACTTTCAGAAAAAGAAAATGCAAGGGCCGATTAGAATGTTTCTTTTTCAAGACAAAGAGACAAAAATTCCTAATGTGTGTTTTCGCTCTCGGGTTGTCCTGTGTGACTCTTATGCCTATCTTATTAGTGAACAGCATGTTTACCAGAACATAGTATCACTGCTTTCCCAGTCCTAGACTGATAAGAAATATCCAGCTCAGTGGAGTTCTGCTTTTTTGTAAGCTCCTTTGATCCTCCTGAACCTCATTTAAGAAAATTTCAGTCCATTTTCTGGGGCTGGAAAAATAAGAAGCTGAACTGGAAATTAGAATTGTGAACATGTGACTCTCATATTTGCCATTTCATATTTAGGAAACTGCATTCTTCAGATCAGAAGAAGGCATCAGAATGGGGCTATTTCCCTTTAAGTTTTGATCTAGGTGAATTAAATAGGTGCCTTATTCATTGATACGATAAAGGTGGCAGGTGAGGGGGGTTGGTGGCTGGCTTATTTCAAAATAGGTAAACCTTATTCCACAAGGTATAGTGCCCATTTCAAAATAGGTGCTGTTAAGAAAGGGAATAGAGTCTATTTTGAAATAAGTCATAGTGTGTCCAATGGCTCCATTTTGAAATAGGCTCTGTGTGTAGATGCGCTATTTCAAAACAGCTGAGTGCTATTTTGAAATGCATTTTGCATATAGCAGCATTATTTCGATATCAGCTATTCTGGAATATCTCTTCCGGAATACCTTATTTCGAAATGACACTGCTGTGTAGCCATAGCCTCAGCTATTTCATGTGTTCAATCATGCATGCCAAGATGTTCAAAGGTGGCTAGTAACTTGGGGTGTCAGCTTGGGTATTTAGTATTCTGCTGCTGATTACTGAGCTCCTTTAAAGTGTTCACCAGCCAGTGGTTAGCCACCTGAGAGGTCGTCTTCAGATACTGAAGTCCTTACATCTGATGGTTGAACTTGCAGGTGGATGGTCTCCTTGTAGCAATATGCCTCGAAGATAACAGTGATGCAAAAGAAAAAAATTGTTCGATGTTATTGCAATGGAGCTTGTCTGGGCAGGAATTGCCCTGGATTGCCTCCTGCTGGCTGTGCATTGCGCTGCTAATGCTCTTTCTTTCAGTTTCTCACTCAAGTTTTGTCTGGCCTGGAGAGTTCCATGACTCAGCCCTGCAGCCAGAGATGGATTTCCAACTAGGCACAGTCAGCATTACCTAAGAGTGCTGGGGCACCTGAAAGTTAAAAGTGTGTTAACGTAAAGATTTCTTTTTTTTGTGGGAAACACAAAGGTCAGCTGTGAAGTTCCTCTAGACAGGAGGAGTCTTCCCTTTTTCACTCGAGAGAACTTCTGCTGCTGATGGGAATTTCTTGCTGTTTTCTGTTCTTGATGATGATTTTGTTTAGCTGATGTAATGTTTCTCATGAATTCACTCAAAAAACCTGTTTTCTGCCCAAACTGTGTGATCAGCTTTGGCACCTCTAGCCTTACTTAGTAGCCTGCAGCTTAGACATGTTGTTGTTCTTTCTGAGTACTGCTTGAGCCATTGCTATGTGTACCATGTGTTGGTGTTCTCAGAGCATCAACAACACATTAGCATCATAATTTCCACATTGCACTGTGTAAATAAAAAATAGGATCCATCTACTTGATACTCAATATTTTCCAGGGTATTTCTTGCCTGACTGCCTGCATTTAACATGAACGTTTACAGGAGAAAATGTCCAGTGACTTGGTTTCCCTAAAAATAACGTAATGTGATCAAAAAAAATCCTTGGTTTTACAGTCAATGGCATTGCAAACACAACAGGAATAAGCCAGACTGGGATGATTGGTGGCTTTCTGAATGTTTTGACCAGTCAGGTTATAGAACATATCTATTATTTACCCATTTGACAGAATTGAGTCTCTTTTTATTAATGTTTGTCCAACGTGTTGACCGCGTCTACACTAGCATCCTCCTTTTCAAAGGGGGATGATAATGAGACACATCATGAGGTTTGAATATACAGCGAGGAATATACAGCTCCTCATTAGCATAATGGTGGCCACAGCACTTCACAAGTGCTGCTTTTGATTGCGCATGGCTCGTCTCCATGGAGAACTTTTCAAAAGGACACCGCACACTTTGAAATCCCATCATTCCTATTTGGTTATAGGAATAAGGGGATTTCAATGTCTGCAGGGTCCTTTCAAAAAGGACCCCATGTAGACAAGCCACATGGGATTGAAAGCGGAACTTTTGAAGTACCGCGGCTGCCATTATGCTAATGAGCTGCTGTATATTCATTGCAGTGCCTCATTAGCATTTCCTGATGGGTCTCATTAGCATCCCCTTTCGAAAGGGGGGTGCTAATGTAGACATAGCCATTCAGATAGAAGTCGCTAGGAAGAGTGTATCTTATAGGCATCTACTGGTATTGTAGACACAACAACAACACAGTCCTCGCAGTGCAATATCAGTGTGTTGCATCACAACTGCTTTGTAGCCCTGTGACACCATTGGCCTTAGAAAGTCTTCAGTATCCCAATTTAGAATTAGGAGTGGCAATGTCTGACCCCGTGAAGTTAAGATACCTCCAGGACTCTTGAGTAGACTCTCAGAGCATAGAAATAGGCAGTTTTAGCTGGAAAGATAATTGGCCAGGTCATCTTCCATATGTGCATTTGGATGATACGAGCAGGGGCAGAATTTCATTTGGGATATCGTTTGATGTGACTGAACAGTTTTGTCATCTGAATTTCACCTGCCTGATTTTTGGAAATATCTGTATTTAGGTACATCCAAGCTTTGAATGGACACCTTGAAATGAGTTGTACAGTCAGAGGGGTGATAGTTGTTCTTGTTTTTATGCTTATTCGAATTCAAAATTGTGAAAGTTTGCTCAAGTTCAAATTTGTTCCTTGAAAGTCATCTTGCCTCCAATATTTGGTAAATGTTGTAACCCAACCACTCTACTTTCAAACCTCCTATCTGCCAGGAAGCCTGTACAGGACTTCTTGAATTTGCCACAGCATCTTGGCATCCATATTGATCTGCCAGTGTGACAACCTAGAAAATGTAGTAGTCTATGGAGATAATTTTAGAGGTGATGACATCTAGGAAGACACTACCCAGGGGAAAGCCCCCCAAATCAACATGGTGATCCTGATCATCCTCGTATTTAGTACTGGTTGAAGTTCACTGCTTCTATTCTATTCTCTACAGGTTCTTATCTTGAGCTTTATGCCACAAAAACAAGTCCTGTGGTACGTTACAGACTAACAGATTTTTTGGAGCATAAGCATTTGTGGGCAAAGACCCATCTGATGAAGCAGGTCTTTGCCTATGACAGCTTATGCTCCAAAAAATCTGGTAGTCTATAACGTACCACAGGACTTCTCATTGTTATTGCAGATACAGACTCACGTGGCTACCCAGCCGATACTTAGTTTGTGCCACAGTATCTGAGTCCCTTCCAGTACTGCTCGGTTAACCATTTTTTTAGGGGAGCTGACCAGTTTAAGGCCAAAATTTCCAAGGAATAAACAACATGTGAAACTTGTACCAACCCAGGCACCAACTTGTCTCAATGGCATAATTATAACTAAGTAAATGAGCACAAATTTGCTTGCTGTTCTCAAAGTGGCCATTCCTACACCCAGTGACCTGTCCAATGAGGGAGCTCGGCCAAAGTGTAATGAAGGAAAAGAATGCGATAAACCACACACACATTTCTAAGGGGACAGAGGTGAATATAAATTATTTGTTGGATGTTGCAATGCTGTCTGACGAGCACCACCATTGCACGTGTTGGTTTATATTGTTCCCCTTTATAAATGTCAAACTGAGAAGAAGTAAATATGTCAAGGTAAATCCCAATTTTCATGATGCTCTCCAAGAATTCTTGGGAATCTTCCATGCTATTAAATATGTATCTATAACAACGTATATCTTTTAAGATGTTTATATGTGGATTTTGGGAGGATGAAGAAGAAAATATTTTTTATCTTTGGTCTGGAATAAATCACTTTTTATACCTCTGGCCCTTCCCTTAACTGAGACTCCCTCTTTAAATTGTCCTCTGAAACCCCTCTACTCGCGGCTGGTGAAGCGGGTCTTTGCCCACAAAAGCTTATACTTCAAAATATGTTAGTCTGTAAGGGGCCACAGGATTCCTGTTGTTTTTGAAGACACAGACTGACTTGGCTACCCTCTCTGACACTTTTTGTATGAATGGGAAAATAAAAGGCGCAATGCAGATAGAATACATGCACAGTGTGGCCATGGTAAGAACAGATTTTAGGTTGCTAAGGTGCTAACTGTGCTTTCGGGGTCCATGAAGAGCTAGTGGGTGGGGTTCATTGTTCCAAGAGGGCTTTGCTGCTTTGTTAATCTTTACCAATTTTGAATATGAGAGATCAAAGCAGCTGCTAGTTCAAATAAGGATTGTTGGTTTTCCTTAAAGAAGCTATGCTACACTCATCTTTAATACATGCATAGAAGTGAATGATCATGTTGTCTCCTCCTTGGCATTCTTCTTCTTACCTCATCCTTCTTATCCAGGAAAGCTAATGCAGATCATTCCCTCCCAGATTTCCCAAGTGTACGAACTGTTTGCAAACTATTTGTTGTGAGCATTCTTCTGAGTAGTTGATACATGGAATTTAACCCATGGGATTAATTTCCCCCTTGAGGCAGCTGAAGGGCATCTCCTTCCCAAAGCTGTCTAGAAAGTGGTGGAAGTGGAAGTCTAAGCAATTTGACACGAAAATAGGGAGGAGATACAGGGAGGCAGGCTTGAAGTCGTAACAGCTGGACAGAAGTGTTACCTGATGCACTGGCAATACCTGTAACTTTCTACTCCTTCCCTTTGGACCAACTTATTCTCTTAAATATTCACTGAGTCTATGACAGAGATGGGCAACCAGGAATAGCAGGTAGTCCACATAAGTGGCCACAGATGGTGTGGCCCACTGGAGTTCCACTTGTGGGCCCTACAGCTCCCCTGTGTGCCCCTCATCCCCACACCTCTCATGCACCAGAGTCCCAACCTTACCTATTTCTCTCCCTCCTCCCCAGCATTTTCTGAGCACGTGAATCATGTGATTCACTCACCCTCCCAGAGCTGGAACACTGCGAACAGCTGATTCATGGCATTTTGGCTTAGGGAGGGCAGGAGAGGAGAGGGGACTGAGTGCGAATCAGGGATTTGTGGTGCACTCTGAAAAAGCTGGAATGGAGGGAAAGGAGCAAGAAAGTGAAGTGCTTGAGTGCCCCAGTGCATGGGCTTCAGGTCGCCCACCATTGGTTAATGATCAAATACCTGACAGCAGAATTTGGTCCACTGTGGAGAAATACTCGACAAAATAAATTTTAGACCCAGTTGTTACATCTCAGATGATCTGTGTGCTTTCCTTTACAATGCTTGGAACCCTCACTGTCCATACTCACATTCATTTCATGCACGTACTGCAAGGAGAACAATTTCAAGATGGAGGTGAGCCAATATGACCAATCTTCACTCTTTATACACCTCTTTATTCATCCCTAGAAAAATACATCTGCAGCTGTGTTTTGTTTCTGTGAAACATCTGTGATTCCTGGTAGTCAGTTAGACCCATTCTGCAATGAATATTCTTATGAACATTTACGGAAATATACTGTTATCCAAAATCTAGTTTTGAACCTGAAAAATGAACAGAACCAGTTGATTATTGACTACACAGGTCCTGTTGTTTTGCAGCATTTTACCCAGCAAGAAAATGATGGCTTGCTGAACTTCATCCATTTTCATTGGTTTCTTCCCATCTTTGACAAAAGTGGAGCTATTCCAAATTTGATCTCAAGGCATGTGGTGTTCAGATTGTGTAATGAAGAGGGCTGTGTAAAAATGTGGCTAAATGGATCTAGTTTCCAAGACGGAGGTGGAAGAAGGCCACGGTTTAAACCTTTGATAGAATGGATCTGTCGTTCAGCACAGATTCCTTCTGCTTCCTCTGTCAAAGACTATCAATGGCCTGATCTTGCAAAGTATGTTGAGAAAGTCCTGAGGGTGCTGTGCACCTGCAGAATTTAGCCCTAGGAGAGAACATTAATTCTCGTGCTAGTCATCCTCATCCACAGAACTATACAAAAGTATTTTGCTTTGAGTAGTCCCATTCCTCTAAAGGCTGCTCCATGCATTTTCATGATAAAATGCTCAAAATTTGTCCAGAGGTGAAACTTCCCCTTTGCAGCACCAAATATCTGTGCTAGTAAAAATGACTGTATCTTGGATAAATGGCTCAGAATTTGCAAGAAAGCAAATTGTTGTCATTTTCATAGCAAAATAATGAAATTTTGCTGGCTACGTCACTTGGAGTGAAAAATTACGTGTGGTCTAAATCTCATGAGTCCTGAAAATTTGGCCGCAAAGACTGTATGTATAAAATCACCAATATCATGCTGAGCTAGTGGTGAAATAGCAGATGTTGTTGTGGCTGATGATTAGCTTAGACTAAAACTACTATCAAAGGCTTTCAGAAGTCACGTCAGACATTGTAACCTGTGAACCACTTAACCATATATAGCTGCAGATACACAGCAGAGATATGTTAATTGTGAACAAGTTAGTCAATTATTGTGGCTATTTTTGACTTTTGCAGAAAATTTATGGGCCAGCCACGATATTTACTAACTTGGAATTCAAGTGGTTCGTGTAGTCTCTGTAAATATGCTTTGAGCCCATGGGCTGTCCACAAACCATTCATTGTGAGTGTTTAGTGAATGATTCAGCTTCAAATTTCCCTAGGAGCTTTGTGACTGGCCTCCTGAGTCACACACTGTTATTTTTGTAACCTGATTGGATGATATAGCCTTTATAACACTGCATGTCAAGTGGAACCTGAACTATTTATTTTCTTGGTTAAAGGATGGTTGGCTAAGCCTGGGAAGCCAAATTAGTGCATACGTGCTTATGAACAAAGCTTTGGATCTGTGCATAACCACAAACAATGAGGCAGTGTAACTAGGCCAAAGGAAATCTCACTTCTAACTCAGTCATGAAAAAGTCCATAATTTAGTCATGGGTATTTTTAGCAAAACTCATGGGCAGGCCATGGGCAATAAACAAAAAGTCACAACCCATGACCAGTCCATGACTTTTACTATAAATACCCAGAACTAAATCTTAGATGCTGGGGGAGGGAGGTGCTCTGATGGTGGCTGCTTCTCCTGGGTGAGGCCCTCTGGAGCCCTGGCTCTGCTGTGGGGGTGGTGCTCTGAGGCCCAACTGATGATGCTTCTGGGAATGGACAGTGGCCCTGGGTACTGCTGCTCTAGACAGGAGGCCACGTGGGGTCTCTCGTTGCTGCTGTTAGGAGCAGGAAGAGGTGGGGACAGGGTGCTATTGCTACTCCCAGACTGTTCTGCTTGGGCAGTGCCTGGGGCTAGCTATCTGTGGCCACCTGAGCAGCAGCAGCCAATGTGGCTTAGCTCTAGACTGTCCCAGCTGCTCAGGTGGCCCAGGGGTCATCCACAGCAGCTGCTGCAGAAAACATGAAGGTCATGGAAAACCACAGAATCTGTGACTTCTGTGACCTCCATGAAAGACTTTACAACCTTAGTCATGAAAAGATTTGTCATACTAGTCACCAGTTTCCATCCAGATACTGTTACGGCAGGTGCCACCAGAGAGTGCTGTTATCTATTCATCTTCCAAGCTCTTTCATTATTTTCTTATATGCCAAGCAAATTTTCCGTCTGGGGAAAGCGCTTGGGAATGGTGGTCATTTTGTTATTGCTACGTTGTAAGTTCTAAGCCACCTGAGATGTGAAATTTGGGGCTCTGGACCCTGCTCATTCAAAACATCCACTAATCCAACTGGCAAGTTTTGCTAGAGAATTAGATGTGCTTCCCAGTGCCTTTCACATAGCTGTTTTGTAAAGCTCTGTGATGTTTCTGTTGTCTTAGCAGAAACTCAGTATTACTCACAAACACAGATGACAAAAGTAGAGAGAGACCACTGCCAAAAATATCAGCGGGGCCTCTTTTTATAGGGAGGATGAAGAGGCTGCACCTGTGATTTCCACTCAAACACCCCTGAAGCCTTCAGTCCATCCATTTAGCTCCAGTAAGGAGCTCATTTGCTCTGTCTTTGACCCCAAGGCAAAGTCTAAATGCAAAGAGGTCCCTCCTTGTTTGACTCCTAAGTCATTCCTCTGCATACTAGACCAATGGAACATGCCTGGCCAGTTGTCATCATGCAGTTGCTAGAGTTATCCTAAATTTTTCTGTAGATTTTGGCCTGATTTTTAAGCTTTTGATTTTTTATGGCTCTTCCATGGCTGGTGCTAACACTCTTGGATGTAATAACATTTTTGCCGGTTGGTCTTTGTCTTATAGTGGCACTCAGATCCCCTGCCAATCAAGCTAGGGTCAAGAAGGTGGTGTGCCTACCCTAGGTGTGGCTGAAAGCAATCAGTGACATTGGGTGGCTAGTCATAGAGCAGTGCATGCTAGCTAGATGGAGAGGGATAGCTCAGCGGTTTGAGCAGTGACCTGCTAAACCAGGGGTTGTGAACTCAATCCTTGAGGGGGCCAGTGGGGCAAATAGGGGTAAGAAAATAAAATAAAGGGATAGTGTTTGGTCCTGCCAAGAGGCAGGGGACTGGACTCAATGACCTCCCAAGGTCCTTTCCAGATGTATGTAATGTGACATTTTCCAATTCACCCCTTGGGGCAAGGGGCGGGGGGGTGGTATCTTATGCATGCCTTAGGGAAACCTGTGCCAATTGGGATGTCCTCCGTGAAGATGAGATACTCATAAGCAGCGTCAACCCACTTTAAAATGTCCCCTTCATGCAGCCACATGAATGTTCCACATAACATGCTCTTTGGATTTATTTTTACACCTATCTCAAGACTTTTTTGCAATACTTAGGCCTCAGATCACAGCCACAGTTTCATATGCCTGACTCCAAGTCATGAGCCAAATCTTACCTCACAATGGATCTTTCTGCCTGAACATTACAATGAAGTCAAAACACCAGTCTAAGATATTTTACAGCTATGTCAGAAAGGGAGTTTATATGGGGCAGAGGGAAGAAGACAAATGAGGAAACAGAAAATGTACCTAAAGTTGTTCAGCTAAACGGCCAGGCATGTCAAATGGATCTGTAAGGAATTCCTCTGGTTTGGAATTCCTGCAGTGCTTAAAAAAATAAAAAATAAACAAAGACAGAGATCTGCACTTGCAGATGTGTGTCCAAATAGCCTACAGGCCATTCCAAAGCGCACCTGGAATTTTCCCATTGACATCACTGGGATTTGGGTTAGGCCCTGTGGTTGTGTGTGTGTGGGGGGGAGCGACAGCCCAAAACTGGAATTAGTATTTTTTTCACTACCATTCCTGATGTCTAGACTCACAGACAGCATTGTGGAAAGGTCATTCCTAAAGGAAGGCAAAATGCAAAGGTGTAAAATCGTCTGTTTAAAAGCCTACCACCTGTTGTTTTATGTGCGCTAAGTGTCTTTACAACATTTGGCGAAGCCAGCTCTGCTCAAGGCAGTTGCGAAATACACACGGTTTTGTCAAGGGAAAAAAAAACCCTATGTTAGGAAAAACAAGGCTGACTCAGAGTTAGTAGAAAATAGTCCTGCTATAAAAGTGTCACTGCACTTTTGCATTCCCAAAGCACAGAAACACAAGGCATTTTGTTCCATAAAATACGTAAATAATGCATCACTGACCCAGGATGCATATGTGTTGTACTTGGAATAGGGTGGGAAGAGGGTGGAGGGAGTGAGCTAAGCTTTATAGGTTTCTCTTGACGACAAGCCTTTTCTTTTGAGTTGCGTGGTTTGTACTCTGTGGTGGATTGGTTGGGTTATGCTACAATAGGAGGACAGAATAGGCCATAAAGAGCAGGGCCAACAACCGCTGTGGGCCCCAGGGCAAGGTGTTGGGGGCTTTGGCTCAATGCCCTGGAAGGGGTGGGTCCTAAGAGCAGAAGGGGTGGGGCCTTGGGCAGCCAGCCCTTAGCACCGCCCAGAGCACAGTCCACCCTTTGTGTCTAGCCCTCAGAGCCGCATGGAGTAGCACTCCAGTAGCAATTCAAAGGGGCCTAGGGTTCTGGCTGCTGCTGTCGCAGTAGCATTGGTGGAGATCAGGAGCTCTGAACCCCTTTAAATCTGTGGGCCCCAGTACAATTGTCCCCCTTGCCTCCACCTTCACCCACTTCCACCTCCCATCAACAGGCCTGGAAGCAAATAAGCTTTCCCTCAAGAAGGAAAGATGTTAGGAATCCTTTCCCCCTGCCCAAGAGCTCTCTGGCCATTTACTTAGAAGTTGATCCTACTGTGTTCTGGGTAGAGCCACATGAAATTTTTCACAATAAAAATATTTTAATTGGAAAAATGGTCTTTCTTTTAAAACAAAACTGTGCAGAAACACTGCCAGCTTTATTGAAAATGTCCAGTTTTGGTGATGTTTATAGAAATGGCATTCTGTGGCTTTGGCTAGAATGGACGCTGCATCTGTTTTCCATCTGTTGGTGATGTTGAACCTCAGGAGCCTACGGGACTCATTTCTACTCCTTGGTACTCAGGTTGCAGCAGCAGCATAAAATGCCCTTTTCTGCCATTGAGCAGAGAGGTTATTTTTGTCAGATGTTCTTTTTGCTATGAGGATCCATGTGCTGGCCAGCATCAGATGAGACTATTTCCCTTTACTGTCTCTGGGTCTTATCCTGGAAACTCCTGCAGTTTTTGTATGGTTTTCCTTCTCTGTACACATAGGTTCTGCATCTCTTCTGAGTTTTACTCATGGCCAGGTCTTAGCCCATGGCCATGTCTAAGACTTGACCATGTCTAAGAGGCATCCTCAGATCTTTTTAGTTAATGTGGCATCCAAGTCTTCTACTCACAGGGCACATCTACACTTACTGGGGGATTGGCAGGGGCAGATCTACACTTACCAAGAGATTCACACTGCAGCGATCGATCATAGATATTGGCAACTAGAGACATAGTCTGAGGTAAATAGGATGAAGTGTAATAAGGACAAATACAAAAATATTCCACTTAGGAAGGAATAATCAGTTTCACACACATGGTATGGGAAAGGACTGTCTAACAAGGAGTACTTCAGGAAGAGATCTAGGGGTCATAGTCGCTACATATGAGTCAACATAAAAAAGCAAACATGATTCTGGGATGCATTAACAGGAGTGTTATGAGCCAGATGCGAGAAGTCATTCTTCTGCTCTACTCTGCCTGGATTAGGCCTCAACTGGAGTATTGTGTCCAGTTTTGGGCACCAAATTTCAAGAGGGATGTGGAGAAACTGGAGAAGATCCAGAGAAGAGCAACAAGAAAGATTAAAGGTCCAGACAACATGAGCTATAAAGAAAGACTGAAAGAATTGGGCTTATTTAGTTTAGAAAAGAGGAGACTGAGAGGAGACATGATAGTGGTTTACAAGTACCTAAAAGAGAGTTTTGAGGAGGAGGGAGAAAATATTTGTTCTTAGCCTCTGCAGATAGGACATGAACCAATGGGCTTAAACTGCAGCAAAGGAGGTTTAGGCTGCTCATTAGGAAAATCTTCCTAACTTCCAGTGAGGTTAAACATTGGAATAAATTGCCTATGGAGATTGTGAAATCTCCATCACTGGGAATATTTAGGAGCAGGTTAGATCAATGTCTGTCAGGGATGGTCTAGATCAGGGATTCCTAACCTATGGGTCAGGACCCGAATACAGGTCACCATTAGATTTTCTAAGGGTCGCCAGCTGGGCGGCTCCAAGCCACATGTGGCTCCTTAGGAAGCCATTTGCGGCTCCCACTACTGCAGCTTTCTCTACCATGCTGAAATGGAACTCAGTTTAAATTGGTTTAACAGCCGGCAGGAGGGATCCAACAGTTAAACCAATCAAATTGAGCTCCATTTCTGTGAGGCACAGCAGGGACCTGCCTGTGCTGCAGGTGGGGGAAGAGAGTCGGAGGGCTGGGGGAGCTGCACAGAGGAAGTGACAGTGGCAGCAGCAGTGGCATGGTGAAAGAGCAGTGGGGTACAGCATTGGCACTTGTGTGAGGTGGGGGGGTGTTTTGGGGTCATGAGGGGTTTAAGCCTGGGGGCAGTGAGTGGTTTGGGGATGCAAGAGGTTTAAGCCTGTGGGGAAAAATCATGATTTATAAAATATTTTTTCCCAGGGAAGAACTTCTTCCCCACCACCAGATTTTGAATTGTCTTGGGTCACAAAGTCTTACTGAATTGTCAAAATAGGTTACCATCTCAAAAAGGTTGGGAACTGCTGGTCTAGATGGTACTTAGTCCTCCTGTGAGTGAAGGGGACTGGACTCAATTACCTCTCAAGGTCCCTTCCAGTTCTAGTGTTCTATGATGCTATGATCTGTGGGTCATTTTAGTGGGTCTAGAAAAGACCCACTAAATCAACTGATGATCGCTCTCTCATCGACTCTGGTACTCCACTGGAACAAGAAGCATAAGGGAAGTTGACAGGAAAGTTTCTCCCATTGACCGCCCTGCAGTGGAGACCCTTGTCAACTCAACTTAAGGAAAGTCCACTCCATCTGGGTAGTCATCTGGTTGAAGTGGTGTACCTTAGGTTCACATTACCCCATAGGGTATACCTGCCCATAGACACAAGGCATGATTGTAGAGGGCACTTTTTGATTTAGGAAAATAGAGTAGTCTGGATGCTATTAATCTTTTCCAAATCCAGCCCCCTATGAGTAAATCACCATCATGAACAAAAGCAACAGCTAAAAACAGCACCCAGAAATACTCCTATGGTACTCCAGGAATATCTAGGGTCTAGTTCTATATATGTAAGAACAAGTAGGAGAAATCAGTGTAATATCACGGTGTCCAACATGCTAGCCCTAGACACATGTGGCTTTTTGGCTGGCTGAGTGTAGCAAGTTGGCTGGAACAATAAATATATTGTCAGAATAATGTGGCTAGTTTGCTACAGCAGTAATCACTATAGTGGCTACTGCTTCAGAACTGGTTGGACACCACGGGGGCAATAGATGACTTTCTTTGCTGGCTGTTAAAGGTCATAACTTAAGCTGAAGGACTGAGACAGGGCATTTGGAGCTCACGAGGGGATCATGGGTAGGTCGGAACTCCCCAGAGTGTACTCAGTGCTCAAGCTAACATTACAGCAAACCAGTAATTTTGATTTGTTCTCCATCTGAGAAGATCTCTGTCCAAATGTGGATAAAGGGACCCTTTCTTTCTGGCAACATCTGAAATCACAGTCTGGCCTTCTGTAACAGGATATGAGTAGCTTCAGTTCCTCCGATAAGAGGGGAATGCTTCTCTTTTTTGTTATTGCTAATCCTGTGAGTGCCGATCAGTTGCAGTGCAGGTGTCTGATTTTCATTAAAATTGCAAATTGGACTGGATGCTCGATCAGATAACAAAGACATCATTGAAACCACGTGTCTTCCTTCAGCTGCAGAGCAGGGGACAAGACAAAGAATTTCCTAGTGTGTGTATCTATTTGTGCATATTTACTGCAGAGAGGGCTTCTTTAATACTTTGGTCATGGGTGAATAAATAGCTTCTGAGAAATGCCAACCCCATCAAACTTGCTGTGGCTTCAGAACAGCTTTTGAGACAAATAAGAGAGCTACAGTATTAGCCTGTTGGGGGAGAAATGCAGGCTGTTCTTAAAGGGATCAGCTAACTATGTCATCGTATAGGTCCTAAATCAAAGCACTTGAGCAAGTGCTTAAATTTAGGGAAATGCATCAGTGCCTTGAGGAGTAGGGATGGATTTAAGCACGTGCTGAAATCTTCTGCTGATTCTTGTCCTGTTCTTTGTAATATAGAAAAGAATAAGATGTTACTAAAAATCCCAAGCCATTCTGCCTCTTTCAACCTACCTGCAAATATCTCACATAAAATATAAAGGGATGGGTGATTATTACTTATGCCCAATACTATGAGAGAAAATTCAACATTCAAGGGTGTTTTTTACCCCTTCTTTCTCCTTAACAGAATGGAAACCTGATGGAGCTTTCTCAGATAAAATTGGGATTTCAAATGCTCCCCCAGAGAAGCCAGCCATAGCACCACCAATTCTAAACCCCCAAAGTCCGAGGGGTTTCAAGGATCACTGTGATTCCTAAATAATAATAGCTGAGCTTTGAGACACATGAGGGACCATCGGTGCAGTGAAAACACAGCTTCAGTCTGTGGTGTGTTTCCAGGGCTGCTTCTAGGGGCCTGTGGTGTCTGCCCCCTCCCCAGTGCCTCAGGCACAGGGTCCAGGCCCACTTCTGTGCCCCAGGTCCTGTACCCGCTCTGCCCTGCCAATACCCCTTACCCTTTGCTTTGCCCTTTCCTTCTTCATTGTACCTCTTACCCAAAGTCCCCTTTCCTGAGTGCTGCTCCCTGGGGCTGGGGCCAGGGAACTTCACTTCCCACTGCTGTGGTGACGTGGAGCACAGCAGGCTGGGAGAACAGGCTGCTTGGTCTCTCTGGCTCCCACTGCTGTAGAGAGGGTAGGAGAGCCAGCCCCTGCTTCCCCCCCGCACCAGGCCCCCCCAAGTAATCTCTCAGACTGCCCCAGCCCCACAGTTCCCAGCTACATGATGGCTGAGGCGGCTGCCATGGAGCCCCTCAAAGTGCAGGACCTCAGGTGGCCGCCCCAAACCATCCTATTTATGGAACAGCTCTGCATCTTGCTCAAATCCTAGAGTGAGCATTCGCACTGACTCCACTGGGGCCAGAATTTCACCCGCACCTTTTACTGTAAGCCAAGATGTATATGTGATACTGGAGATCTCATTCTAACTCCACTGTAGGTAATCAGCTGCCTCATTTTTCAGCAAAACACCAAAAAGGATTTTGGCTTGCACACAACTAGTGAAACCTTGTAGCCCTTACCTGCTGACTTGTTGCCAAAGTAAGGAATGAGCAAGGGCTGTGATAATAGACCAGCATGTGAGTGACACTCAGTGCAACTATAAGAGTTTAAAGAAAGCTGGTATATAAATAAGTGTACGGTCATATCTGGCAGTTGGTTTGATTGTAAATCTGGTTGATCCCCTTGGGATTAAAAATGCTACATTAGTTCAGGAGCCATTCAGATATCCAAGAACTACTTCTAATCTACAAAGATTGGATGGGTGAAAAGATGGCAGGAAGTGGCCTCAAAGTACTAGCAATATCAATGACTGCAGAGGACTCTTTGCCAAAAATGTCTAATGAAGGGATGCGGCAAACAGACCAGCACCAGTGATCAGGAGGCTGGTTTGTTTTTATCATAATGAATCATTTTACCTGGCAGCTTCGTTCAAAACGAAACCGAGGATGCAGTAATGGTCCCTGATTGATGTCAGTACTCCAGTAGGAAACAATGCTTCATATGAAACAGGAGTTTCAGATTTTTGCATCAAGAATCAATAGAGTCACATACTGTAAGCGTGAAGAAAAGACGTGGTAAGAGAGCCTCCTTTAAATACAGAATTTCTTATGGAGCATTGGACCTGGATATAAGTAGGCCTCCTCTTCTTTCATTTGGCACCCAGCTGCCTTCACAGCCATAAAATCGCTGTTCTCCTGGTAATAGGGTGACCATATTTCCCTGTACTGAATACAGGGCACCTGATACAATTCAAGTGAATTCAGAGGCAATGAGTTGCACAAGTGTTCAGATTAACACCAAGTTGACTGAGCCCTTCTGAAAAGTAAATACTGGGTATTTGGATTGTTTTTCTTTACCTTCTTTTAAGGTGTTAAGTGCACACAGTGAGAGGTGACACACATGGGGAGAGGTGACAAATTCAAAGGCACCTGGCATTGGCCATTCTTGCAAGACAGGATGCTGGGCTAGATGGACCTTTGGTCCGACTCAGTACTGCCGTTCTTATGTTCTTACACACACAGTCCCATACACCTCCCTTATGAAGGAGGACTTAAATATGGGAATGTCCCTTTAAAAAAAGGACATCTGGTCACTTTATCTATTAATGTAAGTGAACTCTTTGCATTTATTCAACAGAAGGACGCACTGCACTTCAAGGGCTGTCACAGGGGATGGCTATTCTGCCACAATAAGAATGCTAGAAAATCTGTTCGTATGATATCGTTTGCCCATTACAATAAATCA
The DNA here is from genome assembly GCF_033958435.1 of Carettochelys insculpta. Lineage (NCBI taxonomy): Eukaryota > Metazoa > Chordata > Testudines > Carettochelyidae > Carettochelys > Carettochelys insculpta. Next base: position 42,961,157 of record NC_134147.1, on the reverse strand, counting down.
ACCTCAGCCAGGCTGTAAAGAGGTTGTTGTTTCTCCCTTTAGCCATGAAGAACTAGTTCCATTGTCACAGAGAGGTAGCCATTCCATTGTGTGAGAGATGTATGAGTTTCACTCGTCTCACTGAAGGAATTTAATGTGAATGGTCTGGCAATGAGCTTACTAAATTGTTTCGGTGGAATGCAAAAGAAACCTGTAGTGCTTCAGACTAATTTTATGTAAACAATTGGACTTACTCATTTTTGACATTGTGACAAATGGTGTTTTTGGTTTTTCCCCCAGCATTTTCCCTGGCTTGGATGAGGAACAAACAGGTTTCAGGTGAAAGTTGCACTGGGATCCTATTATTTTAGAATGAAATTTTGTACCTAACTGGCAAAAATGGTGATTCTGGAAAATGGCTTTAAGGACCAGCTTTTCAAAAGCATTCAGCATCCAACAGGTCCTATTGCTCCCATGAGAACTGCTGGGTGGGAGGGAAGCACTTCTGAAAATATCTGGCTGCTTTATGTAGGTCCCACAATGGTAAACTCTACTGAGTATTAAATAGTAACAGAGAGGTAGTCATGTTAATCTGTATTCTAACAAAAAAACCCAGCAGTCATGTAGCACTTTAAAAACTAACAAAATGATTTATACAGAGATGAGCTTTCGTGGGATAGACCCACTTCATCTTCTGAGCATGTGATATTAAAGCTAATGGGAAAGATGTCAGACAGAGCCACAGCATGACAGCGTATAGAGCTGGAAGTTCAAGTTAGCGTGAGAACATAAGAACAGCCATGTGAGTTAGATGGAACATCCATCTAGACCAGTATCCTGTCTTCTGACCATGAGGAAATGAACAAAACCGGTAATCATCAAAGAGGAAGCCGTGCTAGTCTATACAGTATCAAAACAAAAAGCAGTCAAGTAGCACTTTAAAGACTAACAAAATGGTTTATTAGGTGAGCTTTCGTGGGACAGACCCACTTCTTCAGACCGTAGCCAGAACAGAACAGACTCAATATTTAAGGCACAGAGAACCAAAAACAGTAAGCAAGGAGGACAAATCAGAAAAAGATGATCAAGGTGAGCAAATTAGAGAGTGGAGGGGTGGAGGGGAAGGTCAAGAATTAGATTGAGCCAAGTATGCAGACAAGCCCCTATAGTGACTCAGAAAGTTCCAATCACGATTTAAACCATGTGTTACTGTGCCGAATTTGAATATAAAAGCCAGCTCGGCTGTTTCTCTTTCCAAAACGGTGCGATAATTCCTTTTCAGTAACACACTAACAGTAGCTCGACCAACAACATTGTTAACCTTTCAAACTACCAACTCAGCCCAGCAGAGGAGTCTGTCTTATCCCAGGCTCTTTCCTTCTGCCCTACCTCCTCCACAAACTTAATACAATTCTATGGTGACCTTGCAGCCTTCTTTCGCTGCCTCCGTCTAAAGGAATTTTTCCAGCACACCTATGAACAACAGTCTGACTCTCTCGACCCCCCCTACCAACAACAAAAGAAGAAGAACTCTATGTGGACTCCCCCTGAGGGTCGTAGTGAAAGTCTGGACTTCTACGTACAGTGCTTCTGCAACCGTGCTCAGGCTGACATTATACACAAACAATGCCAAATGAGACATAATCTGAACTATGCTGAACGCCATGCTGTCCAGAGTCTCAAAAATAACCCAGACATCATAATCAAACCAGCTGACAAAGGGGGTGCTGTTGTCATCCTGAATAGGTCAGCCTACGAACAGGAGGCAGCCAGACAACTCTCCAACACCACATTTTACAGACCTCTCTCCGCTGATCCCACTTTGGAATTCCAAAGGAAATTACAACAACTACTGAAGGAACTCCCTGCTGCTACTCGGGACCTCATTAACTCAGACACACCATCTGAGCCGCAGCCTGGATTATTCTATTTACTTCCCAAAATCCACAAACCTGGAAACCCTGGACGCCCTATCATTTCAGGTATTGGCACCCTTACCACCGGACTATCCATTTACGTGGACTCCCTCCTCAAACCTTATGCCACCAATGCTCCCAGCTATATCCAAGATACCACTGACTTCCTGAGGAAATTACAAAACATCGGAAAAGTTCCTGATAACGCCATCCTTGCCACTATGGATGTAGAGGCTCTGTACACTAATATTCCACATAAAGACGGATTACAAGCAATCGGGAATACCATCCCTGATGCCACCACAGCCAATCTGGTGTCTGACCTCTGTAACTTTGTTCTCACACACAATTATTTCCATTTTGGGGACAATTTATACCTCCAGATTAGTGGAACTGCTATGGGCACCCGCAGGGCCCCACAATATGCCAATATATTTATGGCTGACCTAGAACAACAATTCCTCAGCTCTCGTTCCCTATTACCACTCCTCTGCTTAAGATACATTGATGACATCTTTATGATTTGGACCCATGGTACAGGGGCTCTAGAGGAATTCCACAGAGACTTTAACAATCTACACCCCACCATCAACTTATGCCTCGATTACAACATGCAAGAGATACATTTCCTGGACACAACAGTACTAATCAAGGATGGCCTGATCAGTACCACACTGTACTGAAAACCTATTGATCGCTATACTTATCTACACCCTTCTAGTTTCCATCCTGCACACGTGACTAGATCCATTGTTTACAGTCAAGGTCTTAGGTACAATCGCATTTGCTCTGATCCAACTGACAGAGACCAAAAGCTACAAGAACTTTACCAAATATTCATAAACCTGAATTAACCACCAGGAGAAGTAAAAAAACAAATCGACAGGGCCAGACGAATAACCAGAGACCAGCTACTCCAAGATCGGCCCAAAAAAGCCAAGAACAGAACACCACTGGTCATCACCTACAGCCCCCAACTCAGACCACTGCAACGAATTATTAAAGACCTACAACCTATCCTTAATCAGGATGCCACACTCCAGAAGGCCCTGGGTGACATGCCTGTTCTCTCCTACAGACAACCTCCCAACCTCATGAGGATCCTCACTAACAGCCACAGTCTGTACCCCAGGAATACCAGTCCTGGAACCTTTCCCTGCAACAAAGCCCGCTGCCGGCTTTGTCCACATATCTTCTCTGGAAATACCAACACTGGACCTAACCAGGTTACTCACAGAATCACGGGCACTTTCTCACGCTCCTCCACTAACATCATATATGCCATCATGTGCCAACAATGCCCAGATGCTTTGTATATTGGACAGACTTCTAACTCCCTTAGACAAAGGGTCAATGGGCACAAAACAGACATCAAAACGCTCCAGATCCACAAACCAGTTAGTCAACATTTTAATGGAATGGGGCATTCTGTCAATGACCTAAAGGTATGTGTGTTACCGAAAAGGAATTATCGCACCATTTTGGAAAGAGAAACAGCCGAGCTGGCTTTTATATTCAAATTCGGCACGGTAACACAGGGTTTAAATCTTGATGGGAACTTTCTGAGTCACTATAGGGGCTTGTCTGCATACTTGGCTCAATCTAATTCTTGACCTTCCCCTCCACCCCTCCACTCTCTAATTTGCTCACCTTGATTATCTTTTTCTGATTTGTCCTCCTTGCTTACTGTTTTTGGTTCTCTGTGTCTTAAATATTGAGTCTGTTCTGTTCTGGCTATGGTCTGAAGAAGTGGGTCTGTCCCACGAAAGCTCACCTAATAAACCATTTTGCTAGTCTTTAAACTGCTACTTGACTGCTTTTTGTTTTGGTAATCATCAAGTGATTTATTCCCAGTCACCCATTCCCAACCGCTGGCAAACAGAGGCTAGGGATATCATTCTTACCCATCCCGGCTAATAGTCATTGATGGACCTATCCACCATGAACATCCTAGCTCTCTTTTGAGCACTGTTAAATTCCTGGTCTCTGGCAAGGAGTTCCACAGGTTGACTGTGCCCTGTGTGAAGAAATACTTCCTGTTCTTTGTTTTAACTCTGCTACCTATTCAGTTCACATGGTGGCCCCTAGTTCTTGCAGCTCAATTGGGCCGAAGGCTCTTGTTAAGATTCAATGGAATCAAACTAGTTTTATCTGTTCTCCGAGCATTTTATTCTTAAATTGTAAAAATGGTGGGAGAAAAGCTGCTCTGTGATATTTTTCTCTAAGTAGGCCTATATCTAAATGATCTGGAAGAAGGTTACTTTTCAGTTCTGGACCTGATCCAGATCTAAAACCTTGATCTGGGGATTCATCTGTGAGCATGTGCACAATTCAGAATAGGTTTGGATCTAAGGTCCTTGTTCAGGCCTGTCTCCAAATAACATACAGAAATACTGTGACAGCATTACAAACCTAGGCTTCAAATGTGGATACATAAATCCATGAGCCCATATCAGAAGCCAATATGAAATCCCAGAAGCACTGGTATGGTGAAAGGGAATTGGACAAACCCTGGCACAGGGATTGATTGGATGGAATGGTGGATTCCTTCCCCTGCACCTTTCTACTGATATAACTATAGGGCTTGTACCACTTCTAACTATACCAGTGCACACCTTTCTAGTGCAGATAGTGTCTTGAGTGTATTCATTCTCAGTTCTCACCCAACAGTCTCTCCATAAACAGGACCAGTGATTTGAAATAAATTACACTATTTTTAATTTTTCTTTTAGTTTGACTCAGCTCTGCAGCATGAGATTGCCAACTCGTTTTTTCCCAAACTGTGTGAAAAAGAAATCACAGAAGCGATTGAATGCTACAACTGCAGTTAGCAATTATTAGCCACTGATAAAATTTTTCATTCTTTCGCTGAGGAACTGAAACAAGATAAACAGGATTTGGCAAGAATTTAAACATAACACCAGTTATAGTATTTGGGACCGCAACAGTTGCATAACACTGTGAAACATGGCACAGCTGTTCCCTTTTCAAGTGCTTGACAATAGCTGTATCTTCTCCCCCTATAAGGGGTATATATAATATAAATTGATGTTCTTCTTCCCTGAGCTCTGGTAGGGACAACTTTTATGGTCTTTCTGTCTGAGATTTCGGTCAATTTCACTAGTTTCTGCTCCTCTAGTTTCAGCACTTATCTACAAATAAACTTTTAAAAATCATCACATTAACAGCCTTTGATTGTTGGCCAGTGTTTGTTAAATGTCATTGAAAGGGCTAGGATCACTCAGCTCAGAGTGAGTGCTGCACTGCCCTTCACGCTCGCTGCATGGGATGACCACACACAGGATGAAAATCCCATTCGTTGTGAGTTTAGGACAGCAGAATCTCATTCACGGTGACAAGATCTAGTGGTGCTTTCCTGCCACTGCATAGGAGCCATGCCTTTGTTTTCCAGTCAGTTACAATGGTAACAACCTTCAAAGTGAGGATGGCACTCCACATAGACGCAGAACAGGTCCTCAGCTGGCATAAACGGATACAACTCCATTGGGGTCATTTGGATCACACTGCAGTTGTAAGCTTTTTCAGTGGGAGAACTATGTCTTCATATACAGAATCATACAATAGTGGAACTGGAAGGGACCTTGAGTGGTCATCAGGTCTGGACTCCTGCCCTCACAGCAGGATCAGGCACCGTCTAGATCATCCCTGAAAGATGGTTATCTAACCCGCTCTTAAATATCTTCAATCATGGAGGTTCCACAACCTGCTTAGGCAATTTACACCAGTGTTTAACCACCCTGCAAAGAAGTTTTACCTAATGTCTAACCTAAACTTCCCCTGCTGCAATTTAAGCTCATCATTCCTTGTTCTATCGTCAGAGGTCAAGGAGAACAATTGTAAACTGCTGTCATGTCCCCTCTCAGTCTTCTCTTTTCCAAGCTAAACAAACCCAGTTCCTTCAGTCTTCCCTCATAATTCATATTTTCTACACCTTTAGTCATTTTTGTTGCTTTTCGCTGGACCCCCTCAGTTTTCTCCGTATCTTTCTTGAAATGTGGTGCCCAAAACTGGACACAATACTCCAATTGTGGCCTAGTCAGCACAGAGTAGAGTGGAAGAATTACTTCTTGTGTCTTGCTCACAAGACTCCTGTTAATGCACCCCAGAATCATGTTTGCTTTTTTTGCAACAGTGTCACACAGTTGACTCATATGTATGCAGTCCTTAGTATGTTCCAGGAATTAATTTAATGCCAGTCTTTATAGCTGCATCAAACTGAGCCCAAATCCAGGCTTTGACAGAAATGTGCCTGACTCTCCACCATAAAGAATGCCAGCTCTTAATAGGTTCGTCCTGTGGGCCTTTCTTGCATGAGTAAGTCCTTTTGAATCTCATGACATGACGAAAGCTTATGCTCCAAACAATCCATTAGTCTATAAGGTGCCACAGGACTTCCTGTTGTTTTTCAGGGTGAACTTCAGTCCTGCTGCTTGCTTCTTCTCCTACCTACATCTCTCTGAAATATGAACAAAAACTGGGGTCACTAGAAACACACTGCTCAAACCTGCAAGCAGCCACTTCAGCTGCAGAGAGCAGTGGGGTAAGGAGGCACATTGACTATGGCCAGGAGGCAGTGTTTGCAGTATAGGTTCCAAGGAATATAGAGCTAGCTAAGACTTGTGGTGGTCCCTGGCTGCTTTATCTCCCTGTCTGCGATAGGGAACAACACCACATGCTCAGAAACCTTTCGAAAGTAGTATGTGAAAATTTAGCTGTAAAATTACCACTGTTAGTGTAAGTCATACACGATTCTATTCTCTGAATCACGGTGTAGTGTGGAAAGGAGGCATTTCCTTGTGCCCAAGTGCTAACGTGCACACATGGGTTTGGTTCAGCACACAGTGATGTCAAAGGGAATCTTTCAGTGACTGTTACATTGGGCTGTTTGTAAACACAACATTTAAAAGCAAATTTGTATTTGCAGTTATACGTGTGCAAGTATAAAAATCTGGCATGCTAATCAGGCAAGTAAATATCCCTAAATTATCTACATGTGCAAAAAATCATGAGCTGAAAGTTGTAGGCACTCATTTTAAAAAAGTCTTTCTGAAAATGTTTGTTATTGAACTTGTAGATTCCAGCATGTGGAACTGGTGGGAGAATCAAACCTTAGGCATGTAGATGAGCAAGTAAGATAAACATTTGGGGGTTTTATAGTCAGAATATAAGATAAATTCTACATCCACATCCCACCTTCAAACAAGCATTGGAAGTCTTTACGACCTCAAAGCCACATCGCCAATGATCAAAGTGGGAGATAGACACATTTTGTGCACAGGCTGTTTATATTGATGTTCACGGATCAGTTTCCAAATGCACGTAAACACAATGGTGCCACCTATTGGATATAAGACCTCTCTTTCCGTCTGAACAAGGTCTTCTACTTTAGCTAAATTGAGCCGAAATACAGAGGTATTTCAGAATAAGAAATTGTCAAATTGTCTGTTTAGATCCTCCATTTGTGTACTTGTTTTACAAAACTGTGGCATTCTGTCAAGCACCTAACGCAAGAACAGGATCTAAACTGACCGCTGAAGACAGCGCATGGGATTGTTAGACCTGAGATTTGGAGCTTGGAGCCTCTGAAAGTTGAACCATTTCAACAGGTACCCAAATACAGACTTACATCTTTAACTTTAGACATCATTTGAAAATTATGGCCTAATATGAAAAGAATAAGCTCAGTTTTAAGATGTCATGATATTTTTGAGCAATCATAGAAGTGGTACAGTGGCTGCTATTTTCAGAGTTCCAGCAGATCCAAAAATACTTGGTTGATTAAAACAAGAGAAGGATTTTTTTGAGAAGAGAGAGATTTTTTCGCCACATAGCTGCGATCATTATTTTAAAAAAAGCATCCATAGAAAAATGTTAGCTGCTCAGATTTTCATGTTTTAAAAGGCATAATTGAGGTTAATTTGGCCCTGCTGGTAGGGTAGGGCATTGGACTGAACAGCGGATACTGGAGCTCTCTTTCCAGCACTTCCAGATGTGACCTTAAGCAAGTTAGTTCACTTCGTGATACTGCTGTTTCCTTTTCTGTCCTTTGGTTGTCTTGTCTATTTTGACAGTAAGCTTTTTGTATCTTACTGTGTGCATGTACGGTGCTGAGCAGAATGAGGTTCTTCAGCTCAAACACAGGTGGTCTTGGACTGCGGGATAAAATAGTGTATAAGAAATAAAGGCTATAAACTTTTTGAAGTGTGAGTCCTAGCTCACATCGAAGCCTACAATATACACAATGTTATGAAAATTGGATCCTGTGCTGTACCTCAGAATGTTCTGTTTCACTTCTGCCACACAAAGTTGCTTAAATGCTTTCCTTAAATGTGGAATATTTCTGAGGTAAATATAGTTACAGGCTGAAAAGGCGGAGATCTTAGTAACTCTGACCAAATAAATAAGTTACGAAAGAATTTTTAGAGAAAATAAACACCTGGAGGAATGGAACTCTTTACAGTGAAGGCAGAAGAGACACGTTATTTCCAGTTGGCTTTAGTACCATCCACAGAAATACAGAGGTATTATTTAGGCCACTGGGTAGCACCCATGTGTTTCTACTAATGCAACAGAAATATATTGTAGAGGACAGAAATAGTAAGGCTCAGTGCTCCTTCATTGCGTTTCGAACTAATTCACTCTGTGAGCAGACCTGATGATCTTGGTGGGGCTAGTTGTGTGTCATAAAGCTCTACTTATTGTGAATAAGGGTGGCAGAAACTGTCCCATAATCGGCTGAGCTAAAGGACAATGTTGGCGTAAGAAGATATGGAGATAAACTGGCTACAAACAAATTCAGGCTGGACAACGGAATGTTTTGTAGCCATCAGAAGTGTGAGGTTCTGGAATAACTTCCCGATAGGAGTGGTGAGGTCAACCAGTTTAACTGGTTTTCACACAGAGATGGCTGAAATCATGAGTGTGATTGTATGGTGGGATTGCTTGTGATAGTGGGGTCAGGGCTTACTTGTAATTTATGTCTTGTATTCCTAAAAGTTCATGCTTCTGGGTTTCAGCCTGCTACCTCTAAGGGTCAGGAAGGGATTCCCACCCCCACGTATTCTGTTTTTTTTTTACTAGCACTGTTTTTCTTTTCTTACTCTGAAGCATCAGGATTGGTCATCGCTGGAGATGGGACCCTGAATGGGAAGAATCAGGGCTCTGAGTTGGCACCAGTTCACATGGTTTGGCTGGCTAGGTCTTGCTCTCATGCTCAGGATCTAAATCATTGCCATATATGGGATCAGCAAGGAATATTTCCTGAACTTGGGTTGTCAATACCCTTGGATTTCTTTTTTTTCTTCCTCTGCCTATTGGCGTGGGCCACTTGCCAGTATTATCTGAGTATATCTCACTTAACCATTTCCCTGCTATGGCAGGGGCATTGGACACTGGTGCATCCTGGTCCCTCCTATTCCCTGCCCATGGGACATAGTGGTCTAGGTTAACTTTTGCTGCTGGGTTAGTGTGTGGGTGGGGTTGGTGGTCTGTGGGATACAAGAAGTCAGACTAGATTATTTAGTGATCCTGTTTGCACTTAAATCCTATGATCATGGGCACTGGGCGAACCTAGGATTGGGGGTGCTCTATACTTTCTTTCCCAGTGATTTGTAGGAAAACTTGTCTGGTGGAAGTGGAAGTGTTGGTAATGCTGCTAGACAATATTGACCTCCTGTGGTTTGGAAAATTCTCTCTTCCAGCATGGATCACGTCCTGAGGGTGCCATATTAGAGAAGTTCAACATGTAGTGCCCTTTGCTTTGGAATACACAGGAATCTCCGTCACTGACCATTTCTAGGGAGGGACGTTTTTCCAAAAGATCAGCTCTAAGGATGATTTTGAGGAATTCTATGACGTGGGATGCATGAGGCCAGACTAGACTGAAATCTTCTGGCCTTGGAATCTACCAATCCATGATTTGTTTTTGTGTTGTATTCCTTCTCTATTTATGATGAGTGATGAACTGGATTTTTCTTTTCTTTTCTTTTCTCAATTTATTGAAGAATTTAGCACATGGATGCTAAGCTGAATTTATTCTTACAAATTTTTGTTTTGGCTTTTGCTTGTTTAGCAAGGACAATTACCCCTTAAACACAGCAATAAGTCTAGATTTTAAAGAGTTACAGAGTAAAAATTAAAGTGAGTAAATATCTCCTCCATCAGCAATCATCAGGGAAGCATCAAGTGATGTTATCTGAGGGATCAGCTGATGCTTTTTCAATTCTGGCTTCTCATATCTAGGAGCTTTGTCATGATTGATTGATTTATTGATTGATTGATTTAGACTAATTGTGCAGCCAGAGAATAACTATACTATATTCATTATCAGCTATTTGACAAGATTGGAAAAACGTGGAAGAACTAGGTACTGTGACAAGGGAGTACTGAATTTAACAAGTATATCGCTACTATTGTATTTTCAGAAAACTTCTGTTGTTTGATTTTAACAGGTGGCCCCATAGTCTGGTTCAACTTGATTTAAGATAACGTTAGCTTAACCTCTTCAATCTTTCATTCACACTTACAGTATGGGAGTGGTTCTAGAATGCTGAATGCAGTCAATGCAACTTAATCCACAGCGGAATATGACCTAAGGACCAAATTTGGGTCCCAATGAAGTCAGTGGTTGCTCAGTGCAGCGAGACAAGGGTTGGCCTCAAAGCTTTTCAAAATTAACTCTAGCCTTTCATCTGACTGAGAGTTTGAATTGAAATCCACATTAAAAAAAAAACCCACCACCATGCAGATTGGCACTTTGTTTTGTCATGGGTCCCAGACCTATCAGAGTGAAGAAAAAATGCCATTAAAGCAGAGAATAACCAGAACTAGCTATGGCTGGTGCTCAACTTTTTAATTTTTAAAGTGGGTTTTAGAAGAGCTAAGAGTTTTCTTTTCTGAAGAATAGGATGTAAGAGGGAGAGGCTGGTAGTCCGTGGCAAATCTCAGCTGGACGTTGGTTCACTTCAGAAAACCATCACACTATTCATCGCAACTGGCTCCTGAGAAGACCAGGTCTGGAAGAGCAAATGTGGAATGACATGACGCACCAGACTGAGCTGTAGTGCTGCAATTGTCCAGGGAAGCTGACCTGAAGTCTGGCTAAGCACAGTGGTTTCTAGTAGTGTCAATGCCTCATGAGTGCCAAACCCAGCCCACTGAAAAAACAAATCCAAAATGCATATCCTGTCTGCAGTGGAGCTGCTCTAGAGGTGAATTTGGTCTATAGGTCTGAGGAGCTCTTGATGTACAAGACTTCCGCCCTCCCATATGGCAGAGGAAAAAAGTAGCAATTCCACTGAAGCCAGAGGAGCGACCCCAGCGTAACAACAGTCAGAGAGCAGAATAAGGCCTATTTTTCAGCCTGCACTACATGAATTAAGATTAATGAGAGGAAAGGCAGTGGAGATGTGGGTTCTAGTCCCAGGTCTGCCACATACTTCTTCTGTGACCTGCGTTGGTGTAAACAGTCATAGCATTGATGTCAGTGGAGTGAGGTTAGTTTTCAATACTTGAGAACACAGACCTTAGTCTGACTTTGCCTCAGTTCCCCATCTCTGAAATAGAGGTGGTAATATTTCTCCCATTCTCACAATGTGCTGGGAAATTCTCCATGAATGTGAACGAGGTGCTCCTAGGCCCAAGATGATGCTTGGCATTAAAAAAATTCTAAGACCAAAGTCTATTTTGCCAGCACTAAAAACTATTAGGTGGGAAAATCAGTGTCCATATGGCAGGACCAACACATGCAGACAGGATGGATATGAAAGAGAAAGAAGACATTTCTGTCTCATTCAGTGTGTAACTCCACAGCTGTAAGTATTCAGGGGTGAAATGACAATCAAATCCTGGAGGTTGCTATAGAAATACTGTGGCCTCCAGAAAGACGACCGTTTTAAACAATTTGTCCCTAATTGAAAAAGGTCAGATGAGTTTGACGTTACAAAGTTTACATAACAAAGAGTAATTCTGTTAAATAAAGTGATTAATTTCTGTCATTACACATCAAACAAAGCAGTTACAAACCATGATTGTCTGTGTTCACATGGCATAGAAAGACTTTTTTCACTTCTTGCATTTCCAGTAACAGCCTGTTCACAAAGACTTAACTCTTTGGCATTATTTAGCTGAGGAATTGTGAATGGGAACTGAGTAGGCTGCCATATAAGTGTGAGATATTTTGCACTAGTGTTGCAGTAGAAAAAAGACAACAGCTCTTTAGAATGGCCTAAGCCTTTCCAAGGATCACGGTACAATGAAAAATGCGGAGGCAGCACAATGGGACGATTGTTCTTTTTTCCAGATACAAGGAGGAGTGGGGTGGGATGGGGGGTGGAGGGGGTGAGGGAGATCACAACATAAAAATGATAGATTGTTCCTTCACAATTTTTTTTGGTCTGTTTCCCCATTTGGTTGCATATACATACCAGGAAGAAACAGCCAATCTTTTGAGCTCTTTGGTGCTTGCTGTGTTAGGGTAGACATTGAGTATATTGATATCTACAGCACCACAAGCTAAAAAACGTGTCTCTTTAAGGGACTGAAGAGCTTTTCAAGTTTTACTTGTCAGAGCCTCCATATCTGTGGATTTGGAGGTCTGTCTCCTTTATAAATTACGATTATGAAAGTTACTAGAACACAAAGCTGAAAGCAAAGTGCTGTGTGTATCTTTGGGACTTGAAACCCAGTCTGCAGGGCCCCAGGCATGTGGTGCTTTCATGCCACCAGCAGGCGGTCTGTGTGGCACTATGGGTCAATGCACCCTACCACCTGGGAGACCAGGCATGGAGGGCGGTGTTGCCTAGGGTGGAGAAGACTTATAGCTTCTTCTGTGAGCTGTGGTTGCCCAAAATCTTTTACTGAAACCTGGAGGGTGAACCAGGTGATTGTTGGTTCAACAAGGCAGATCCATGAATGGTTGCTGAGACAGATTCTGACTTGTTCCTGGTCACAGACCCCTCATCCTGTGGTCTGGTTCCTAACTATTGACTCCAGCTTGACCTTTGAATCAGTTCTTGGCTATTTAGCCTGTCTTGCCCCTTGGCTACAATTGCCAGCTGTTGACCTTGGTGTGACATTTGGCTCCCAACCCCAGCTACCCGTTCTGCCTTGGCCCTTGAGGCTTGACTCCAACTGCTAGACCTGAGTGCCCAGGCCCCATGGTGCTAGGCATTGTACTGACTCATAAAAGATGATTACTTCCCCCAAAAGTGCCTGGTCAAAACAGATGAGGCATGCAAAAGGAAGAAGATTAGAACTATTTGGTAATTGTTGGGTAACCAAGCCAAAGAAAGATTAAATGGCTTGCCCTGGGTCTCTCAAGAAGCCTGTGGTAGTTCTTCAACTTGAAACCACATCTGATGAGTGTGTCCAGTGCCTTAACCACAAGATCATCCTTCCTTTTAAAGTATTGTCTTAAGGTCTGTGTGGCTTCCCTTTGTTGGCTATGTATTCTGAAGGTGTACATGTCCACATTCTCCTTTGCTGTATCCAGGTTCACCAACCTGTTGGATCTTCTCACTTACCTGCTGATATATGAACTAGAGCAGCAGTTCCCAACCTTTTCACTAGTGCAGACCCCTAATCACCCCCTATAAACTGTTTGCAGACCCCCATCAAAGCCAATTCCTGCCCCTTTGTACACTTCATAAAATGAAAAAGGAAACCACAACGTAAATTTCTGGACAGCAATTAATAACATTATGGGAAGATATTTAATTTAAAAGTAATAATTGATTGTAACTTTACAATTTATTTAGAACTTCTTTTCTATGATCGTTTTTATTTATCTTTTTTTTTTCTTGGACCCCATGCAGTTCCCTCGTGGATAGCCAGGGAAATCACTGCTGTAGGGTATTTATCCACCTCCTTTTTATTTCCCCATTATGTTGTCCTTGCCCTTCTCCGTTCTTCACCATCCTCATTTGTTCTCCTCTCCCTTCCCCCGTAAGTAAAACTGCCATCCTCTTCCTGGCTATGTGTCACTGAGTCCTGTCATCTCTTCACACAGATGGCAAACGAAAAGAAAAAGTGGAAACAAGGAACAGGGACAGAAGTTGCTTAAACACAAGCCAAACACTTCACAAAAAAGCCAGTGTTATGGCACCGGAAATAAAATCACACCCACAAGCTCTGCCAAATTAATGTTTCTTGAAATGCTGGAAATCTGGAAGTGTTTAAACATCAGCCTTCTAGTCTAAACATCAGTAAAGGATTTGGGGTTTGACATTTGGCTGTTGGATAGAGGGTTCACTCATCTCTGCTCCATGAAACGTCACATTCTCTCACCAGGGCTTTAGGAAGTGCATCTTTTCAGTACTTGGAGAGGTGTTTCACATGGTGATTCATTCAGTGATGGGATGACTCATGTCCCAGCACTTGTGACACAGCTGCCTTGCCACACGATGGTACAGGTTGAACCTCTTTTGTTCAGCACCCTCGGGACCTGACTGGTGCTAGGTGAGCGAATTTGCCAGACCATGGGAGGTCAATATTGTCTAGCACATTGTGAACACTTTCACTGCTTATTGAGCTCTTAGAAAACATTTAGGGGTAAGTTAGAACTAAATAACAGCACAGAACACTGAGAGTCAGGATTGGAGGCTGTAAACAAATGGACATCTGGCTAACTAAAATCAAGACGGATTACGGATGTTGCCAGATGAGAGAGTTCCAGATTACAGAGGTTCAACTGTACCTATTTATAAGGGGATAAAGTAAGGTGTGGATTGATTGAGTGGTTTCCACCATAAAGCAGAGGCAGAACCCGAAATGTAACTCATAAATTCTGACTCTAAGTCCCTTGCTTTGACCACTTTACACCACCGGAGCCTCAGTCCTGTAAGTTTTATTACAGTGCTGGGTGGGTTTACTCCAACACACATTTTAGCTCAAGTGAAGGTAGGTGACAGCGGCTGGACAACGTAGAGTATGTAGCCTGAGGAGTGAGATTTTGTGCCTTTTAACTGATACTTGCTATACTTTTGAATATATGAGACCATGAATATATGAGCCAGCTTTTACCCAGTATACAACAACAATAAAAAAAAATGCTGGACTGTTTTCAAGGAACTATTAATAGGGTTTGTAATATTCCTAGAGCATTGGTCAAAGGACTGCAAAGTTTGTAAACTTGCGAAGTGTGAATGAAATTAAATTTGCTAATAAATGTTGCTTTTGCCGCTAAATTTTCACACTATCAAACTCCAAGTATTCCCTACACCTTGTGCTATAAATCTCAGATGTTTTAATTGTGTTTATATTTGTATCACAAGCTAATTTGTTTACTCAGGCAACTAGATTTCTTCCCACTAGCAATTCAGAAGCATTTTTCCCATCTGTCTTAGATGCTGAATCACAAGATCTATAATATTGCAATCCATTTTTCTCCATAAAAGCATTTAACAATCACAGTTAGATTGGCCCCTCTGACAGATTAGATAGGTTTTAGTCTTGGTCTTTGATGAAGTACAAGGGAAAGTGAGACAAGCAATTAAAAAAGTCCTCGGAGAGAAAGGTTTGATTTCTTATCTTCATAGATTAGCACCCAGCCTCTGCAAACAGCTACCAGAAAGTTTAATGAGCCTGGTAGGGACTGGCCAATATCAAAAATAGCTGCTCTTCGGGGACTTGAAGGGCGAGAAACAGCCACTTTGCTTTAATGAGTAAAAATATGTTGTGATGCCCACTTCAAAGCCGTTAAGCAAAGGGGACAGGGGCTTTCTTATCAGTGCACATCTGGTCTCCTTTATATTTTATTTTAAACATTTTGCAAAATTCAAATACAATCACTGCAATTGTGACATCATTTAATCTGACAGTTTAACAACTTGTTTTGTCTGCTTCCCCGTCTATCCAGTTGGGAAAGAGATCACAGCAAAATAACATTATTCCAGTTTAACAAAGGCTGTTCTGATGTCCCTGAGGTTGTCTGTCCATCCTGACTACTTCCCTTGCTGTGTCTTTATGACAGTATATGTGAACGAGTCCTCTATATTTATCCACCCATCCATTGTATTAATGCTTCAGTAGTCCGGTGGGCACAGCAGGGTTGGAAACGTATAAGTGAATTTGATAGCATTTTTGTTGAAGTACAGCCAGGTCGTGGGCTTCTGTGCACAGTGACATGGAGAGCTCACAAGTGATTGTATACAAGTTGTGAATAGGACAGGCAGGATTGCATATGAACCTGCACGTCTGCAGAGGCTGAGCTAAGGGCCTGATGAAAACCAAATCCTTTGTCTGTTGTGAATTACAATGTCTGGTTTTGACCTGGAAACCGTGACATGGGAATCAAGAACTGATTATTTTGAACTTGTTTCATATTTTTATTGTAATAAAAATATCTGGTTTTTGGATAAAAACCTCTGATGTGAATTAGCCAGAGAAGCTGTCACAGTATCACATTGATTGGTAAGGTAAAGGTTGTAGAAGTTCTGATAAGTGAAGGGGAAAAAGTTCCAAGCCACTCTTCTGCTCCCAGAATCTCAGGATTCGTTTGGTTCCTGGTGTAATTTAGAGCAACCTAAAGGCGACTTTAAATTCGGTCAGCTAGAACAGGGCTCCTTTGGGGCCCAGCTACAGGTTGCTGTACCACATGACACTCCCCTCTCTGACATGGGTGCAGGTAGCTGATCTGCAAGAGGGATCAGCGTAAAGCTAGATCTGCTCTTTTACAGCACCTCCCTATTCCTCTGACATCAGGGGAATATGCAGCTGCCGTATCATCACAACAATCAATGCCAGGCAACTAAACCCAGCACTGAGGATCTGGTCCTGGTTTTCCAAGCACAGGGCTGTAATTGTGCATGCGTTTTTATAGATCTCTTATGGCCAAGATTGTAAAAATAAAGGTCAATGTTTTGTCCAAAACACGAGTCTAGCACCTACTGGAGCTGCCCCCCTGTTTATTTTCCATCACATCAAGACATCTGTTCAGTTGCTTTTTGAGGAAGGCAGAGGACGTGCTTCCTCTCTGTGAAAATGAAGACACGGAAAGAAATTTCTGTAAGTGGATGGCTAGCTGAGCTCCTGTTGACAGGAATACTTTAATGTTATGGTGATTGAATTGCCTTCATTGTATTGTTAATGATATCTTAGAGCAGGGAGGGTTTTGGATGGGGGACTTTGGAGTCTTAATGCATTTTAAATTTAAATAGACATTGTATGCTAGGCACCTTACTCATAGGTCAAAGCTATTCTCACCTGACTTTCAGCACAACATGTCTGAGAAGATGAAACACCAAAATGTTCTCAAAGCCAAGACAGATTCCATCCATTTTGTTTAGCTTTCCATTAAGGATGGTTGAAAACTAAGGAAAAGGGACATGAAAAAACTGGAAATTTACAAGCTGTTTCCATTTCATAAAATTCAAAATTTGTCAGTTTTTTGGGAGGAATGATGGGATCAGAAGAGGGTTGTTAAATTTGCCATGGTATTTCTAACTGAATTTTTTACCCAAACTGGTTTTGTAACTTTTCATTTTCAGACAGAAAAGGTGGGTTTTGTCAAACGAACAAACAAAAAAATATTAGAAGAAAAAAAAATCCAGATAAAAATAGCCTGGAGAGCTCCACAAGAACCAGAAAATGCCAATCCTTTCACAGGAAGTTTCATTATGGAAAAAAGCTCATTTTTCAAGAGCAATTCACCCCCAGGCCTGTCTAAAGTTTCTCCAGCGTGCTTTTTAATATTGTCTTCTTTTTGATTACTCTAACAGGATCACCAATGTAGTCTTCATACCCTGTCTACACTTACAAGTTTTGAGTGGCAAGCTGTACCGATACGGCTGTGTTGCTGGAGCAGCACTCATGTAGCTACATTATGCAGATGTGGGAGAGCTCCCCCGTTCACATAATAGAATGAACAGAAGTAGTTATGTGAACAGTGGAGTGTCTCCCATAGACACAGCTTTGTGCGCATGAGTGCTTATGCCAGCAAAATTTATGTGCTCTAGGGTGTGTTTTTTCACACCCCATACTGACAGAAGTTGTGTCGATATAAGTACTAGTGTAGACATGGCTTCAGTGTAGACACTACATATGCCAACAGGAGGGGTTTGCCCATCAGCAAAGTTTATCCACCTCCCTGAATGGTTGTAGCGGGTGAATGGAAGAATTCTTCTGACAACCCAGCACTGTCTACACAGGGACTTAAGCTGGCTTAAGAAAGCAGCTCAGGGCTGGATTGTTCAAAATTGTGACCCATATATTTAAACTGACCGTATTTTCCAATGTAGACCAGGGCTAAATATCACTCTTTAGCACAATCTCATGTGCCGCTGAGCTGGACAGAAATGAGAGTGACTGGAAAGGAGATAAATTAGGCTTAGAATGGAAAATATCTTGCACCACTTAATATCCACAGCAGGCTTCATCCCCTGACACTGAAGTTAATGACAGCTTTGTCATTGGCTTCAAAGGGCACAGGATCAGACCTTATATGGTATGTTGGAAACATGCTAAAGGATGGCGGTTTTCTTCAGTAACTTTAATGCTCCATGGGGACAGCAGCTCAATGACTAATCCAAATGCCTTTAAAGTCGACAGGAATACCCACAAAAATCTGAGACCTTGTCTATTCTTATCTGTACTGCTGGTCTACTTCAACTATGCAACTAGCATAGCTGAAGTTGACATACCTATTGTGGTGTCTTCCATGAGTTAAGGTAAAAGAAGGCTGCTTTCCTGTTGACCCTGGCTACTTTTCTTGTTTTGGTGGAGTACTGGCATTGATGGGAGCTAACTCAGAGATTGATTTATCGCACCTACAGTAGATGCGATAAATCAGCCTCCAGTGGATTGATTACTGCTGCATTGATCCAATGTGTAGTAGAGACAAGGCTTTACCTGGGTAATTGTGATTTGAGCCTTTAGCTTTGCATGGTCAGACATACCATCTAAGTGGGCCCCAGAAACATCAGCCCAAACTCACGGCTGTAGACAATGATCTGTTGGTTTGCTCCATCAGCTCATGAGAGGACAGTCACTCTAGTGTCAACATTTTTTCTTCTGTTGACCAAAAAGGCCTCCAGGTGCTCTGGGGACCCCCTGTCCCCAATAATCAATGCTCTATGGTGCCTGCCTCTGGCCCTTCTTAGAGCTTCTGGAAGCCCATGAAACTTTGTGGCAGGACCCACCACCTGCCCCTTTGCCCAGCGGGCCCAGGGGAAAGTCTTGGCTCTGTATTTAGACCTCTTGGCAAACAAGATCCTCAGAGCAGTAATTTGCACCTTTGCACCCAATCCATAATCTAGAAATGTACATCTAAGTACACATGGGCATTACACTGAATGGCCGCCCAATCAACTTTTGGTGGCACTTCTTGTGCCTACGGTAATGGGGAACCAGGAGCTAATTACAGAGAGGGAGCCTGAGAAATGGCTGCCACATTGGACTGAGTACAGTTTAAATCTTCTAACGATGAGCCATGGGAGGGCAAGTCTGCTACCAGCCGCTGTCTCTGGGCGCTTGATGCTCTTAAGCTAGCCCCGTAATATTAGCCACTGAGGGACACTTCCCCAGGGCAGCTACAAGACCCCTAAATATCACAGCCAACGGAGACTTTCCCTGGATGGCTGCCAGCCCCTGAATATCTTAGCCACTGAGGGAGATTTCCCCGGGCAACTGCCAGACCCACAAATAGCTGCCAGCCCCCGAGTATCTTTAGCCACCAAGGGAGACCTCCCCTGGGTGACTCCAGAGCCCTCCCTGCACACAAGCTGCCAGGGAGTGTGTTCAGCACATCCTTTTATTGATTCGAGGTGAAGCCACATGATTTGGTTGGGCACGGGAAAGTTCCAGACTGCGTGGCACTTCTGGGGGAGGGAAAGGAGAGGATGTGGGGGTCAGGACAAAATGTAAGCAGCTGAAAAGAAGTTTCTTGCCCTATCATACAAGCATGACTCCCACTCACAGACGAGCTGCCACATGGTGTGTGTGTGGGGGGGGTAGTAGGTGGCGCCAGGGAGAGCAGAAAAAACCCCCCAGCTAGCTGACGTAGACACAGAACCACAGACCCCGCAGCCGCACTAATAGCAAAGAAAGAAAGAAATTTTTCCGCCTCTTATACAAGCATGACCCAACAGCCGCAGTCTTCCAGGCGCCGAATTGAAACAGTCTTCCTGTTGCCTAATTCCTGCACACCTGAGAGCAGTGGAGATGGAAGAGGCCAGAGCGGAGAACTGTGGGGCATTGTTGGGCACATGCGGGACATCTCTGGAGGCTAATGGAATTGATTTAAAGACATGGCACATCCTTACTACCCTTCATTCCTAATTTTAGATTCGAACTGAATGCTACACCCGTCAGGTTATGACAATTTTATGACATCAGTATTATGTCCATTTTGGTGCTTCACAAATTGAGCTAATGGAATTTACAGTGAAGACAGGCACTTGGTAAAATTGGGCTAACTGTCTTAAAATCTATATTACTTCGTAGTGTAGACAGAGCCAAAGAAGTCAAAGAAGCCCTCAGTTCTGCTACATGACTATTATCCTGGTTCTTCCCAGTGCCTCTGAATATTACTCTTTGGTCATTTTCTTTGCTTAGGATTGTCAACAGCCTCTTCCATGGCGGGTATATCTAGAAACAGCCAAAATATAACAGCTTGTGGCTGATTTTACTTCCCTCCTCTCCCACCGCAATCCACCCACTATGTAATTGTGGGTGCCAAAAGGTGCAGAGAAACTAGGGTGGACTGGGATTTTTCTACCAGCATGATTTCCCAGTGGAAAATGCAATTGCAGAATTTTTTTCAGTTTTCCATCAGGAAGATCAAAACAAAATATTTTATTTCAGCTTGGTTTGATCCTAATTGGGTATTTCTATTTTTGACTTGACCTGAAGCATTTTTTTTCCAAATCAGAGCAGAAAAGCATGAAGTTGTGTTTCCCTATAGTTAATTGTCTTATGGGAATTATACTTCTAGACTTCATTCTCTCCTGTGGATTGGGCTCTCAGGAGGACTACATTGCCCATAAGACAATGTGCTGATTTCTGTCTCACTGAGCTGCATGATGCATTATAGGAGTCACACGATTGTAGGTAAATTATGGGAGACATTGTCCAGACAGGGAGCCTGATCCACTGGAGAGATTGTGAGCAGGATCTACTATTCCAGTAGGATGATATGCTGAAGGTCAATGTGGCTTAACTTTAGCCAGGTCTATACTAGACATTAAAGTCAATTGTAGATACACAGTTCTAGCTACAGGAATTGAGTAGCTAGAATTGACTTATCTACAATTGATTTACCTGGTCAAGAGGAGCATAAGGGTGAACTGCAGACCCCAGATAGTTCGATTTTGCTCATCACTACTAGGCATGCAAAATCAAACCCCAGAAGATCGACCCTGACCAGGTCAATCTTCTGCGTAGTGAAGACATCCCCTTTGAGGTGAGTAAATATGAAGCACATCGGGTCATTTCACCAATCTGAAATGAAACATTTCAGTTTTGGGAAGATTAAAATGTTTCCGTTTGACTGAAAATGTCAAAATTAAACATTTCAAAATTTTCAAATCAGAAAGTTGTGGAATTTCTATTTTACAGAATACTTCAAAATGTCAACATTGTGTTCCATTTCAGGACAGAAAGCAAATACTGAAATATCAGACTTTCCCATGGGACAGAAATGTTAGGTTTTGCTCATCTTGAGTGGAAACTTGGAAGCCAATAGACCTGCTGCATGCGTCCAAGCCAATTACATATTTCTTCCCGGGGTCGTATTTAAAGAAGGGCACCTCTTTTGGTATTACTCTGGACATTGTTTATATTTTCAGAAAATCACGTTAAGATTTCAAAGCTATCTTTTTATGCAAATATGTTATTAACATAAATTTCTTCTGGCATTGGTTCTGTGTTTTGAGGCAGGAAGGGTTTTTTGTTTTTTTCTCTTAGTCACATTTTGAAGATAGGAAAGCTGTTTTGTTTTTAAGGAAGATTATCAGGGGAACACTTTGGGTCCAAAGAAATCACTTGCTGAAATGTTGAGTCAGGTTTTGGAAGCTGACCGCGAAAGTCAGGGTGTTAGCAGAGCTTGAACCCAGAGCCTCTTGCTATAAAAGCAAAGAGTCCTAAGTCTTGAGCAATGGGAAAATCTCATTTGACAATAGATCGGGGACAATCATGGTACTCCGATAGCATCCAGTAGAAAACAGCAGTGTTTTCATCCTGGAACACCATTTCAGAAAAGAAGTGAAATGGGGAGCTGGATCCATTATCTGGTTTGTGAAAACATAGTTTAACATCCTACCAAGTTGTCTTAACTTGAAATGAATTAACATACTAATTACAGGCTCTCCCTCTTGTTCTAGCAGCACCACCAGTGTGCGGAAATACTTTAAGACACGGGTGAGCAAACCTCGTATGTCAAACCCCAATTTCAATCCTTGCAATTAGCATGGTGACCCCCCGAACCTGTCTAATGTAATTCAAACTGACAGAAATTTTGGGTATGGTCATGTGAAAAAACCTCCTTTTGGCATGTATAAGAAAATAAGTATGTAGAATGTAAAAACTTTATTAACAGACATAAAAACAGTAACATAATTCATCATTTTAATTGGATGAGCCTGACACCAAGCAGCCAATCATGATGCACCCCCGCTTTCAAAATTTCATGCCCCCCCAGAGGCCTGCCCCCATTTTGCTCAAGCCTGCTTCAAGAAAATGAGAAATGGGGTGAGAGCTGTCTTTTTTCCCTGTTCCCAGATTAAATGCAAAAGGTTTCATGTTTTCCAAATAGAATAATTTTACTATAATTTTACAAATAACCAATTTATTTTAGAAGTAACTCCTCAGCCTCAGAGACTTCATACCTATGCAACTATTTTTATTAACTGTTGAACATAGATCCTCAGGGATGTAAACAACAGCTTTCAAAAGATTATTATACAGTACTAATGGTTTTTTTCCTCATTTCCTTGTTACAAATGGCATGAAAATTGTAGGGAATATGAAGAACTATTTTAATCTCTACCTGTTACTCTGGTCATTGTTTATATTTTGGGAAAATTGCTTTAAGATTTCAGAGTTGTCTTTTCACACAAAGAATATGTTATTAATGTGCATTTCTTCTGGCATTAGTTCTCCATGTGTTTTGAGGCAGGAAGGTATTTTTTATCTTGGTCACATTTGAAAAGTAGGAAAGCTGTTTTGCCATTAAGGCAGAGTATCGGGGGAAATACTAAGCCAAAAGACATTGTTTGCTGGAATGTTGAGTCAGCATGCAAGAGCTGTGGGAAGCTTGACTAAATCTGGACTTCATCTTAAATGGTAGCAGGTTGAATTCTAATCATTACGTGACACTGAAGGACTGATCAGTGAGTCTTCTGGATAATTCCTAAAGTACCTGGAGCAAGTGGATAAAATCCAGTGGGGGATTAACATAAGGGCAAAGGGGCAGTTGCCCCATGGCTCCCAGGCATGAGGAGCCCCAAGGCTCCATAAATCCATTATTTGCTTTAATGGAACAAAAGAAATGTGTCATGTCATTCTTATTTTAAAATTAATTTAGTGTGATCTTATGATCTCATGAATAATAATAAGCATGACTGGATTTTAAAGCATAAATAATGATGTTACACCAAAATTTTAATCTATTGGGGGCAGAGGGTTGGTGACTATGTTGCCCCAGTGCCAGACCTATTCTTGATCTCCCCCTGGTACAATGACTTGATATTGAGGAAGATTATAAAATGCAAGAGAATTTGGGTACATGCACACTTACCGGGAGATCAACCTGCTCAGGGTCAATCTTCTGGGGGCTCAAGTTTGTGCGCCTAGTGGGGACATATAAATCAAACTATTAGGGCTCAACCGTTGACCCCTGCACTTCTCAGTCTTGTGAGGAGTAAGGGAGGTAAGTGGGAGAGCTTCTCCCCTTGATCTCCCTCAGACAGCACAGCCAGATAAGTCAATCCTAGATAAGTCGATTCCAGCTATGCTATTTTTATAGTTGGAATTGTGTATCTAGGATTGACTTTCAGGTCTAGTGTAGACCTCCCCTTGGCTAAATCAAAATGTGGGGGTTGATTCCATAGTCAACACCACCGCTAAATTCTCTGGGAGCTTTTACCCCTTACAGTTGCATTTCACAGACTTTGAAAGCTGAGTCCTACCACATCCTGTCAGGAACATGAAAGCAATGAATCTCCCTTCAGTTCTGTCATGAGGTGTTGAAGGCTTGGCCATCTGAATTCATATGCATGGTGTGCTGCAGCTTTAGGGCTGAACCTTGCTTTCCTTTCCTATACGCTGTGATGAGCAGATAACCATGTTATCACAGTTCTCTGCGTGAGCACTCATTGCAACGAATGGGTCACACCTCAGATTTATTGTCTTGGTCCCTCTACAAATTCACACAGACTTTGCAGCATTAGATACACCTGGATTTCAGCTAAGAGATTTTCCTTGCCACCAAGAAAGCTAGACACTAACATTGAAACAAAAATGAAAAGAGACTCTAGGGAACAATTGTGAGGCATGTGTGCAATCTCTTGCCCCAGGTCAGTTATAGTCCTTTTTTCCTACCATCCCAAGGGGCATGTTCCACTCTTGGAGAAGCGCTGGATTAAAGGACTGGACTAATGATATGTAGAATCTGTAGGGGGTCAAGAGCTTCTGCAAGCCCTGGGCAAGATTTGGTTGGGCCTCGGGTTCCATGATCCTGGAAGGCATGATGCTATGGGCAGGCTGGGGGCATCCAGCTCTCAGTGCCACCTGGATCATGGTGCTGATCCCCCTGCCCCAGTCCTCAGAGCTTCATACAGCATGTGAGCTCCGGCATTCGATTTAAAGGGGCCAGGGCTCTGGCTCCAGCCACTGCTGTAGTAGCTAGTCCTGGGCCTCTGCGAATCACTGGGCCCCAGAGCAATAACCCCCTTTGCCTCAGTCCCCTTCTCCTCTCCCCTCCCATCAACGGGCCTGAGACTCTGTTAACGTTCTGTCCTGGATGATAGGTGCAGCTGGTGTGTATAAGTTTAGGAGAAAAAGATTTATGAGTAAAATCCACCCCGCCCCCAAGTGATGTAACTAGGGACAAGAGAACTAGTTTGAATAGAACGCCTGATGCAAATTTAATTCCACTTTCAGTAGTTTGGCTCTCTCGCCCCTTTTGGGGGCTGGATCACAAGTAAATTTATGAGGCTGGAATCTCAGAGCTAACAGAACTGGGTCTTTTCACACAGACAGGAGAGGCTCATGCTTTTACATCCTAAAGGCCCACGGTTCAGCTGCTATAGGAATTACTGACCCAGTAATGGTAAAATTACCAGGAGAGCATCTCCATCCTGTGTTGTACAGGAGATCAGACTAAATGATTACCATGATCCTTCTGCCTTAAAACACCCACAGAGTTGTTCTTAAATGTTGCGTTGTGACTCGGTGAAATGTGGCTGGCAATGCTGACATAAAGAATTCTTTCTTGAGTTGTGCATAGGAAAGGGTTGGATACATCTTTGGCTCCTCTTGACTGTGGACCACAAAGAACCTTAAAATCATTAATGAAGCCTAAAGACATTCAGACTCTTGGACAGGGTAAATTGAGCACAGGGCTGCTGTAACTTTGTCTGAGATCACACATGGCAGATGCAGAAAAAGAGACACTTTCCTTTGCTTCTGTCCCGGGTTGATGGGTGGGATTGCCCAAGCCAAATACGCAGATCCATCCTTGAACTCTGGGAATTTGAATCCGTGTTCATATCTCAGAGTCCCGCTCTATTTGATAGGAAGACAGTCTCTCTCTGTGTGTCTCCAGCTAAGAGAGAAGCTTGCTCCGGGTGGTTTGTTCTACCTGTTAATGTAATAGGTTTGAATCACTTTCTTCATTCCCTCTGTGACATGAGAGATGGGCTCAGACCAAAGCCCCAGATCCAAACTCCCTAAACTCTGGGAAGGTTGAATATGAATCCAAACCTCACAGTCCAGCATTATGTAATAAGACAGGCTATCTCCTTTGGGCAAAGGGATTTGTTTTCCCTTCACTGTTTATTTTGCTGGCTGAATTTCATTGTTGCTTTTTTTATATTGGAATGTAGGAATTAAATTAACAGGCACTGGAACTCTTGGGGGTCCTGGGAAACTGTATTCCAAGTAATTGTTTATGGTGAAAGATGTTTATGGGTGAAAGAACGGGCAGGTCTACAAGGCTTGGTTGATTTAAGCTATGCAATTTGCATTACGTTCATAGAATAACTCAAATTGGCGTATCTTAGATTTACTGACCATGGGGTCCAAAGTGAAGAGGACAGGGAGTTTGAAAAAGAGCTGTCCTATCAGCTTTCCTTACTCATCTCGATCTGCTGGACTACCAGAGTCCACAGGAGAGTGATTGGTGGTTGATTTAGTGGGACTTTACTAGACTCACTAAATTGACTGCCAGCGGATTGATTGCTGCAGCGTCGACACACACCATAGTGAAGACAAGCTCAGGAGGAGCTGGCATGTCTCTCTCCTAGGGTGGGCAGTGATGGGATCCTCTTATTTATTCCCTTCATTTCCCTAAGTTAGACTCCTACTAACACCCTCCCTCTGTCATCTCCTCTATAGAAGCAGAGCAAGAAGAGATGGAAAGCCCTACCAGGTCACTCGACCCCTCCCTGCTCAGTTTCTCTGTGGCTAATCCTCTTCCCAAAGAGTATTTCCCAGCCATCATCCAGTGTATGTGTTAATGGCTCAAAATTTCCCTTCCCAGAGGCTGGCAAAGCCTGGCCCACTTCTCAATGAAATGAGAGTTTTCACTGGCCGTGGTACTGCATCTCCAATGGCAAATTTCCTTGGTAGTCTCCCTGAATTAGTCTTAGTTTCAACCCATGTATCATGCGAAGGCATGGGTGTCCAACCTTTTGACTTGCCTGGGCCGCATTCAGTGGAGAGGAATTGTTTTGGGCTGCATATAAAATATATAATATAGTTAATGTATATAAATCACATAATAATGTTAAAAGTTTATGATCTTGTGGGGCCGCATTACTAGCTGTCCAGGGCCCGTGGTTGGACATGCCTGTGCTAAGGCTAAGTCTATGCTAGGCAATGTAAGTTGACCGTAGATATGCAATTGCATAGCTAAAATCGACATATCTGCGATCGGCTAACTTGGCTGTCCATACAGGCGAAGGTTGATGGGAGAAATTCTCCTGTCAACCTCCCTTACTCCTCGTGTCTCAAGAGGAGTACAGGGGTCAACTGCAACCCCCAGAGATCGATTTCATGCGTCCATACTAGACACGCGCAATTGCACCCTCCAAGATCAACCCTGAACAGGTCGATCTTCCAAGTTAGTGTAGACCCAGCCTTAGTAATCCTTCTTCTTGGGATTTAAATCTAAGGGCACCTGTAGCCCCTTATCGCATCCCCCTCCCAGTTGTGCCCAATCTGAGCTATAAGTATCTTGGCTTCTGCAATTCTCTTTCCTGTTCTGACCCATTTTACCCCTTTCTGCATTCCAGGCAGGTGGCTTCCTCCTTTTTTTCTCTTCACTGCCTGGGCCTAGGACCAGGAGCATTGACAGCCCTAGTGGAGACATTCCCTTGACACTCTGTTCTGATATGTATATGCTACCACAGCAGTTCGTGCCAGGTTTGGGTGTGGGGCAGTGAGGGAATTACAGGCAAAGCCCTACTCAGACCATAGGCTCTGTTACTCTGCACAGGTACTGTCAGGCCAGCACACTGGAGCTGTGAGGGGATGGAGCCTGCACAGTGCAAGGAGGCTTTTTGGAAAATCTATTTACCCAGTGCTAACAAGGCTGTAACGAACATAGGAGAACTCCTGTTCTTCTGCGGCTTTTAATGTGGCCAGATTTGGGTGGATTTTCACAGGGCTGGAAAAGGTACATCTATTGCACAATTATTATTTAAATAATTGGAGATGCACATCTCCTAGGATTGGAAGGTCATCTCATCTAGTCTCCTGGTGGGACCAAGCACCATCCCTGACATTTATTTGTCCCAATTCCTAAATGGCCTCCTCAAGGACTGAGCTCACAACCCTGGGTTTAGCAGGCTGATGCTCAAACCACTGAGCTATCCCCCCTGAAGGGCACTTTGCTGTCTAATTTTAGATCCCTATGAGGGTTTTTTTTTTTAACATGGGCAAACAATGTATTCTTATGTAATGTCATTCGTAGACATGAATGAATGGTTTTAACTGCAAGTTTCTGGACAAATTCAGCCTGAAGCAGACACCTGGCATGCAGGAGTGCACCCCAAAATGATAAAGACTGGCAAAGTTACAAGGGACTGAAAACAGGGGGTGATGCAGCGATGGACAGCATAGGCCGGTGAGTGGGCTGCATGAGCCTCCTTCCTTCATCTCAGTGGCTGCAAAACTATTGTAACCAAGATGGTCTCCTGGGATTGGGTAGTTGTTCTAACTGCACTTGCATGTGTAGAATTTGCAGGTGTGCTGATTGAACTGTAGCAATACTTTGATTAGTTGCAGCAGGTCCACAGGGCTCTGACCGCATGCACCTCCCTTCACGTGCTCTTGCTTTACGTGTGTACCACTTTAATAATTTGGGTAGAAAAACAAAAGTATATGGAAGGAGACCCGTGGAATCCGGCTACTCTGTGCATGGGCAATTGTGAAGAAAAAGTTGCAGAGGCCATGCACAGAACCACCAAGGGACATACATGGTCTGTGGGCCACAGGTTGCCCACCACTGGTGTAATGGGAAGTGCTGAGCAACCAGCTCTGATGATTGTGCCAGTCAGGATGATTCAGGTCTTTTAACAGTAAGAGATCCCTGGCCAGAAAGCCCACAAAGGTGCACTGCATGATGGAAACTAATCAAAACGGCACAAAGAGCAGCAGCCCTGTTTTAGAGCAGCTTGAATCTGTATTGTTTATGTCTTCTCCATGGCAGCAATGATTAGAGACTCTCGTTAGCCCCCTTTCTTTCAGAACGTGCCAACACTGCCCTCTGGTGCTTTCCTTGTTTGAATGTCGTTTGAGCTTGTAGTAAGTGTGATCCCAGGAGGGCAATGCATTGGTTAAACTGAATCCAGTTGGATACTGGAATTATCACCAGTTCTACTCTGTGGGACAGAAGTTGAGGAGTTCCGATTTTGGACAGATTATAAACGAGTGGCAGACACTGATGACTTGGATGACTTCATGTGCCCTTTCTACATGTAGACATATCGTGCATCAGTTGAAAGCTAATTATGTTTACTTCAAAGTGATGCGGAGCTGTCAAGTGGTGACATTACCACAGAAATGAAGCTAAACCACCACCACACTAAGATGACCACTTTGGAATATTTGCATTTGTTTCTTTTAGTTTAATGACTCAAGTATTTCAAGACATAAGAGTAGATTTCTTTTTGACCTCAGGGCATCACACAGCAAGTTAAAGGATAAAACTAAATCTAGTAAAACATTAGCACGGGTGTAATTGACCTGCGGTAGTGCTGGGTGACATTCCTAGTCAACAACATCATGGTTATCATCTTGTTCATCGTTATGGTCTCTCTCACAAGTGTATGGATTACCACACTTTTCATTGCCTTGGCGTGTGTTCTGTGTAAGGGAAGATTGTTCTGATGACAGACTTGATTTTCTCAAGTAGCCTGCCATGGTGAGTTGGTTCTGGAGGCATTCTCGGCTTTTCAAACAGTGCACACTCCATAATGGACTCTGATTGCCTGGGGAGGGGGAGTGACTTGTCTTTCCTATGCTTCAGTGTTATTTCTTCTGACTCTGGACTGTCTGCTGGTCTCTGCATTGATGTCTCTCTGGTCATCTCCTTCATGGCTTTTTCTGGGGAAATACACTGAACAGCGTTCTGGCTCCTTTTTTTCTGGTGCTGCCATTTTGGTTTGAGGCTGAGGGGTGGGGTAAGCTGCCTGGAGTCTGGAGTGGGGAAGTTTGGGGCTGCAGAGGGGTGTTAAGCCACCTGGAGGCAGGAGGTTTGGGGCTGCAGGAAGTTAAGCCTGGGATTATGGAGGATGGTTTGGGGCTATGTGGGGTTAACTTCGGGGGGCAGTTTGGGGCTGCGGGGAGGTCTGGCACCTTTTTTTCTGAAAAAAAAAACAGCACTGTCTATTTCCGCCAGCATGAAGTGGCTCATTTTCAAAATGAACACACCTCTAGGGAGGCTTTTTAATTCACTTCTTGCAGCAGTAATGATAAGCTGCCTCACTTCACCATAATCAATGCAGTATTTATGATGCAGTATGTCACCTGAGTTAAGCAGCCCAGACTCATGATGTAGCTGTGCCGCAAGGCATATGTGCAGTGGGGTGATCATTTTTGCAATGCTGAATATGAGACACTCGGCAATTCGAAGGCCACTTCTTTGAATGTCTTCTGAAGAATGATGCCCACCGGTGGCTGAATTATATGCCTCTTTATCTATCAGAGGACAAACTCCTGCACCAGTTGAGGCGCAAAAGCAGCTGACCTCTGTAAACTACAGTCACCTGGCTTTGGAGAATAATCTGAGGTTTTCATCTTGGCTATCTCCAACTGATAGATTGAAACAGCCTTATACAAAACCAGTTGTTCATCTGAAAGGAGTTCATCAGGCTCACTTGTCAGAAGAACACCCATAGAATGCTTAGCTGGATTAAGTTCTTACTTCAGATTACTAGCGTCTTGAGGAGCGTCCACTAATGTTACTGCAGTTCATAAAGTGGCAGTCTATTTGCGTTGTCCATAAAGTGCATGGCATGAAGTATAGGCCTTTTCTAGTCTTGCCTTACCAGTAATTTGCTTCTGGAATTGTTTCCAGCTCTTATATCTGAGGGAACTAGGGCCTCATATTTTAGACAGTTTAGATAAAACAGAATGTTCTTGTTCTGCAGAGGATCATCATCTGTCTCTTCAATCAGCTGATAAAGTGGAAATGCATAAATAAATGCATTGTTGTAATGTAACGAGATGGTTTTGTTTTAAGACTTGTTTTACTCAAGTACAAGACAAGGCGTGCTAAGTGATAAACTGTATCCTTAGCCATTAAATCTTCCGTGGATACTCTGCGGAATATCATCATGGCATCTTTGAAAAGCTGTCTCCCTTGGATTGGCGCTTTCTCAAGTGGCTCTGTTCTATGAAGTTTCTTGTCTTTCTTTTTTCTGCAGCGCAACAAGACCATTTGCTGGAGGATGTGAGTGCTTCGTTAGCTATTGAAGATGCATATAGTACACTATGATCAGATTCAGTGTCTGTTGTCTAGAGTATTGGTGGAGAATACTCAGCAGTAGCCACCAGTACAATTAATCTCTCCTGATTTCTGTTGTTAGCATCACCAAAGTCAGTCCAGCACTGATGGCTTTTGACAGTTTTGGATTATTTTGATTTTCTTAACAAATACCACATTTTTCAAAATTTGTGGAGAGGCGTTTTTTCTTTGATGTAAGCTTTAAGGGACTTGTACTCTCCATGTTCTCCTGTCATATAACTTCCACGTAGAGATAAAATTCCCAAAGTATGTTGTAAGCATTACAATACCACCGCCACCAATTTTCCTTTTGTTCAAAAATACAGACTTGGGCTCAATTAGATCTGTACGTTAGTGAGCACTTTGACCGAAGCTCTATATTGTTACTTTTAACAGTAATCCTGACTAGTTTGTATATGTCAGTGAGTTAAATAGCTAATTTCTAGAATATTTCACAAACTAGATTATTTCCAGACTATTGCATAGGCCATTACAGATTAAAAATCTTCTATGAGGCAGACTAGATGCAAGAGTGTATCCGCAAGACCTTACAAAATGGAGAATAATTACATTAGGAATTGATGTACCTTGATATCTACCCACGATGTGGTACAAAATATGGGCACATAATCTACCAGTCCACAATCTTCAGGGTCAGACTGAGCTGGACAGCAAACTTCAATTGGAAATGTAAAAAACCCCTGCCCCTATTATAATCACTTTTGAGATACTCGGACAATGGAAAGTATGCAGTGTGAAAATATTTCATGTTTGTATATTGCAAAGTGTTGATATTTGTCCATTTTGCAATATGCTAAACAGCTTCATGTCTGAAAAAAATTTTGCCCCTTCTAAACCAATAACAATAGTTCACTACATCATGATTTGGTAGGTCTGACCTGTGAACACCACCTTACGGTCAAGAAATCAACGTAAATTTCGGTCTTTTCTATTCTGCATCTGCACAGCACCTAGCACAATAGGGTCCCAACCCATTAACTGTAGCCATACACGTCATGAGGCAATGTTTCTGGAACTGTGCACAAAAGGAAGATCTCTCTTGGTTTGGGTACCATTATTTCATCTCTCTACAGGCTCACTTCACAGCTCCACATCTTACCTCATGCAAATGTGCCTAAAATGATCTATAATGTAAGTGGGTGAAGAGAGGCTATATTAGACTCCCCAGATATGACCCTGTTGTAGAACTGCCACACACCCATTGGAATAAACCCTGTCTCTGTTTGGCTAATGCAGGGCAGCCCTGGACTCAGGGAAACCACCTTGGTTCTCCTTTATGGGAAGGCTGGACTCTCGCAGCTTATTCTGGAGTCCATGATCCAGGCCATGAGAGAGAAGTGGGAAAACTGTGTGAGCTACTTTGCTGTGTTGCAAGAGGGCTGGGGAGACCCAACACATCTGGTACCTTCCCTGTATTTATTGGGACCATTTGCCAGGTAAAGGCAGCAGACCTGGGTCCTTCACAGGTATACACTCTTCCCAGCACCAAACATGCTTCTGTGGTGCCATCTCCCACGCTGCTTGAAGACACTAATATTTATCTTCTCGAATGCCCAGTCCCCTATAGCCAGTGGCTCATTCATTATTCTTCAACCATATTTATTTTCTCTGTGAGCTGTAGATAAATTCCAGTTGGGAAGCTATAATAGACTCCTGTAGGCTGTACAGCTCCTTTGGAATGATCCCTTTCAAGCAAAAGGGGATGCCATATACATACATTTGTTGCCCCATTGAAGTAAATGCCATTAGCATAAATGAGACAGGTGATTCAAGCCGTTTTAATTCAGGTAGAGGTGCATAGTAATTAATAGAAAGAAAGGATTTATTTTTTGTTCCGGACAATTTTGTTTGCAAAAGTGATTTTAAAAGCTTGCAAGCTCTAAAGATTTTACTAGGATTTTTTTTTTCTGATTGCTTTTGTTTTGCCTGTGGTCTACTCTGTTTTAATCAGCTCCGCTTTCCATAAGAGGAAAGTGCTTTTATCTGGATGCATGTCTAGGTATCCCCCCAGAAATCCCACTTCTGTTTTGAAGATTTTCATTTGTACCCTTGTGAGAAGGCGAAAAGCTTTTCTATTAAACCACAGTGAGAGAGGAGATTTGATCTGTAACATTTCTCACATCATCCCATCCTCCTCATTTCTGGCAGTATCCTCCTAGGATGGTCATTTATCTTATCATCTCAGCTGCCACTAGATACAATCCATGTTAAACTCTCAAGACCTATTTTAGCACAATCTCATTGCTGAAAAATATCTCTGTATTTTAGCAAGAAAGATCTCATTTATTACTTTTATTTCAGTAGCCTTTTGTATGGAAGAGACTGCTGATTCCCATGGGGTTGCGTAATGCAAACAGAGTTGAAAGAAAAAGTAGAGTTTAATCCAAAAAATATAAGGACAATTCTTCTCCCTTTCTGTTCTGTGTCTGTACAGCATCTAGCGCAATAGAGTCCTGATCCATGACTGGGACTTACAGGTTCTATGGTGATAAAGATAATAAATAACAATAATACCCAGTTCATTAGGGTACAGAGGGGGCTGGCTCTGGGCTCTGTGAAACTTTTGTTTCATCTGCAGATTGTTGCAAATTAGAGATGACCCCAAACTTGGAAGTGAATTTCCTCCAGCATCGGTCGGGTTCCATCTCCGGTGACAATAGGACCGACAGGGAGTATCTTGTGGTCCATCAAGCATTCACTGTTAATGTCTCAGATTGGATGACCCAAGCAGGTAAGGCTCCCTGGCAGGGAAAGGGCTGCCTAGCCATGTCTTGCTGCACAAACACATGCTGAGCAACCAAGGGTGGAAAAACAGGAAGGAGTGCAAAGAGAAAAGTTCCTACTCTTCTCCTGGACACAGGAAAACAGTGCCCACTAACAGGTCGGCCAGTCTGGTCAAAGCAACCCATGCCCCTTTGTTCTACTCAAAGCACTGTGGGTGAGTGTGGTGAGATATCAGGCAAACTCTGGATTGTGGATGGAGAAGTGCTGGAGATGCTGGTAGGTTGCCATGGTCTAAGAACGACCCTGCCTTCTGCTCGTGAAAGCAAATGAGGCCATTGGAGTCAGAAGTGTTTGCTCTGCTCATAAAGGCTGCGTCTACACGTGCACGCTACTTCGAAGTAGCGGCAGTAACTTCGAAATAGCGCCCGTCACGTCTACACGTGTTGGGCGCTATTTCGAAGTTGAAATCGACGTTAGGCGGCGAGACGTCGAAGTCGCTAACCCCATGAGCGGATGGGAATAGCGCCCTACTTCGACGTTCAACATCGAAGTAGGGACGTGTAGACGATCCGCGTCCCGCAACATCGAAATAGCGGGGTCCTCCATGGCGGCCATCAGCTGGGGGGTTGAGAGATACTCTCTCTCCAGCCCTTGCGGGGCTCTGTGGTCACCGTGGGCAGCAGCCCTTAGCCCAGGGCTTCTGGCTGCTGCTGCTGCAGCTGGGGGTCCGTGCTGCATATACAGGGTCTGCAACTAGTTGTTGGCTCTGTGTATCTTGCACTGTTTAATGAAAGTGTGTCTGGGAGGGGCCCTTTAAGGGAGCGACTTGCTGTTGAGTCCGCCCCGTGACCCTGTCTGCAGCTGTGCCTGGCTCCCTTATTTCGATGTGTGCTACTTTGCCGTGTAGACGTTCCCTCGCTGTGCCTATTTCGATGTTGGGCTGAGCAACGTCGAAGTTGAACATCGACGTTGCCAGCCCTGGAGGACGTGTAGACGTTATTCATCGAAATAGCCTATTTCGATGTCGCAACATCGAAATAAGCTATTTCGAAGTTGGGTGCACGTGTAGACGTAGCCAAAAGTGTACCAGGAATATAGATGGCTTTTAACTACTTGGCTGTAAAGTTTCTTAGGGCGTATAACAGTAATCACTGGAGATGAACTCTTGTCAATAACTTTTTCTATCCCTGGCACATGGCAGGATCCATCTCTGGCTCCTAGCAACACATTTGTGACCCTAGGGGCTTCATTCTAGCAAAAGGCAGGTTCCCATCCGCCCTACAACAATGGGAGCCTTCCATGCTGTGCTGCTGTGACTCACAAACCAATCACCAACAGCCAACGGAGGAGCATGCAGGTCCCACCCTGGCCCCCACCCCCCAGATACTTTTTTGCATAATGACCCCATCGCCTCTGAGTTCTGAATTTCCCCCAAAGCATCTCCCTGCAGCATTCAACCCTTTTGGGGAACACTGGCAGGAGCGTTGAGGGGCCAATGGATATAGTGAACCTAGATCTTCAGAAAGCCTTTGAAAAGGTCCTTCGCCAAAGGCTCAAGATAGTTAAGAATAAAGCTGGCTGTGAAGACTTTCAAAAGGAGCTCACAAAACTCCATGCCTGGCCAACAGAGTAGCAAATTAATTTTAATGTTCATAAATGCAAAATAATGCACATTGGGAAAAATAATCCCAACTAAACATTAAAAATGATGGGGACTAGTTTATCTACTACCACTCAAGAGAAATACTGGCATCATTGTGGACAGTTCTCTGAAAACATCCACTCAATGTGCATCGACAGTCAAAAATGCAAATGGAACGTCAGGACTCATTAAAAAGGGATAGAGAATAAGACAGAGAACATCTGACTGCATCTGTATAAATTCATGGGGCACCCACATCTCAGATACTGCACACAGATATGGTCGCCTCATCTCAAAATACTTACCTTGGCGTTGGAAAAAGTTCAGAAAAGGGCAACAAAAATGAGGAGGGGTTTGGGAAGGCTGCCATGTAAAAAGAGATTAAAAAGATGGTAATT
The DNA here is from genome assembly GCF_033958435.1 of Carettochelys insculpta. Taxonomy (NCBI): domain Eukaryota; kingdom Metazoa; phylum Chordata; order Testudines; family Carettochelyidae; genus Carettochelys; species Carettochelys insculpta. Next base: position 42,925,292 of record NC_134147.1, on the reverse strand, counting down.
TTTCACTTTAGAAAAGAGGAGACGAAGGGGGAGATACGATAGAGGTCTGTAAAATCCCACAGGTGTAAAGAAAGAGAATAAAGAAAAGTTACTTACTTGTTCCCATAAGTCCCCCCCACACACACACACCATGCCAGCCCAAGCCCCTCCTCTGGCCAGTGTGGGGCCCAGCACAGCCACCCGATGTAGCCCCCACATCCCCATGCCAGCCCCTCCCCCATCCAGCATGGGGCCTGGCCCAGCCCCCCATCCCCATGCCAGCCTCATCTCCTTCCTCAGCCAGCGTGGGGCATGGTACAGGCCCTCCAATAAAGCCCCCCACACCATGCCCTTCCCCCAGCCAGCACAGGGCCCAGCCCAACCCCCAGTGGAGCTCCTCCCCGGGGAGTGTAGGGACCAGCCCCTACACTTTGGATGTGTATTACACCAAGTTTCTGCCTAGAACTTTCTTCCAGCTCAATTTCTGCTTGCAAGCAGAGCTGCAACAGGGCCTTGGGTAGTTATAACTCTCTGTCTGAACCTTGGATGTACATTGGGCAATGATTCTCCAGGACCAGCATGTTACCAGTTTGTATACGAAACCAAACATGACATTTTTTGGTTACGGATCATGACAACAGTGTGTGAGGTATAATGAGTATGTCAGGTTGCTGAGACAGTGGTGAATCCCGAATGAGTCACAGTATTGTTCTACACAGTACCAGAAGAAAACAGTAAAGATGGAGCAAATTAATTCCTCCATCTGGAAAGAGGCCTGGAAAATTATTGCTCCAAAATGCAGAGATCTATTGACTAGTATCTTATTTGGTTGCCTTATTAGGCTCTGCTGTTTTGAACACCTGGGAGCAGATTTTGAAACAGATATTATTCCAACATCTGGTCACTTAAACTGCAGTTTAGATTCCATAGGACTGTATCCAAATTGGCATCACTCCCCAGTATGTTCTGTGCCTTTCAATATTTTGGATTAGTATCTGTGACTGACATGCAATGGAATGAAACATTTGCTGCCCCTCATCTCCCTCAATTTAGATGTAGGATGCAACTGAGAAGAGGAATACACCTGGAGCAATAAGATGCGGAGGCAGACTTACAAATCTGCTTTAGAGGGAGCTTAGCCACTCTGCAAAATATCTGCTCCAAAGTTTCACTGTTTCCAGTGTTTAATGGGAGCAGTTAGCTCTTCTGGTTCACCTGATGGGGCATAACTGGCCTGCCTGTGATCCAAATCTGCATCCTGGAAAGATACAGGCTACAAAAGTGATGATGATAATAAATCTAATCACCTTCCTCTAATACAGCACTTTCATGAGACCTCAAAAAGGTTTACAAAATGGGGAAACTGAGGCACAAAGCTGTCAGTGGGGAATAAAACACCATCATCTCCTGAGTCCATTGTTCTATCCTCTAGGTCACACTTACTTCCTTAGGGAGGTTAATTATGTATAGTGGTTAAAGAAGGCAAATTTTAGAATTAAATCAGATAATTGTCATTTCCATATCTGTGGTAATACTTGAAGACATGCTTAAATCTTATTGACGTCAACAAATTTACACAGCTGCTTAAAGTTAGGCATGTGCTTTGAAAGGTAGAGGCCTTCAATAGCTACCGAAAGCGTGCCTCTTATAAACATCTATGTCAACAATGCCCTTATGTAAGGGTATTAGCTCAAAGGAGATGGGGAGCAGAGTGAAGAGAGTGAAAGTCCGGTGTTAGAGGAAATTGGAGTTGGGATTTCACTTCTAATAAACTTTCAGACATTTTAGTAAAATTGATTCCTCCAGTTTTGCCTCCTATCTGAATACGCCCTGCCTATGTTTTCTTCTGAAGCCTCCCTTAGCCAAAGGAGCAGCTTTGAAACCAAGCAGGCCCTTGTATTGGAGTGTACAGATTCTGGCCTGTGGGTTGCAAGGAAAAGGTTAAAACTTTCATCCTGAAGAAAATATCTTCTTCAGATGCTGCCCTCATGGCAGGGCTTCCCAAGGAGCTCAGGCTCTGTGGGTAGGAAATCTGGTTGGGATCAGCTGGAGAAGACTACTTCATTAGAAAGGAATTGCAAACAAGGCCTGTGGACATGCTCACCCTAGATCGTGAACTGTGTTGGAGCCCACCAAAATCTACAAGTGATGAGAGAAGATATTGGTTCTGAGATGTTATTTATACTGCTCAGGCTGCAGAAGCCCCTCAACTGATGGGTTGGATCCTACATCTTAATTTTGGCTTTTCTGAGGTGTAATAATTGGTCCCTCTCTTCATCTATGTGCAGTGACTTCCATTCACACAAATGAGCATTGTGCATGCCAACCCAACACCCATAATTAGAGCTAACACTGGGAGAAGCATGGCATTTTAGTGTGTGCTGTCAACCTGGAACTCTTGGACAAATGGGATTTGATCTTGTTATTTCTCATGCTGCAGTTTATGCTTGACCTACTTGTTCTCCAGCGTACACTGCTTCTCATTAGTGGGCTAGTTTTAAGAGAGCTACATCATTTGCTTCCTTTCGGCATGTGTCGGCTAAGCTTCCAAAGTCATCACCCTCCTTCTTAGGCAACCGAGGTTCTTAGCTGAGGCTCATTTCTCTCTATGTGATATTTCACTGCGATAGTACATGATCGATCTCTGCTCCACGTAGCCAAGGTCAGGTGAGAGAGAATAATAGTCTCCTAGTTTAGCCTTGCTACTGGCATTCTGTAGAAGTGATTTATTGCATTTTCAGAAGTGGATGCTTGACATTTTGAAAATGTAATACGGTGGAACAGTAATTAAGCAAAAAGTAGACCACTGAACAATTGATTACTGCTGTCATAAAGCTGGATTAATTTAGATGCTTGAAGAATTGAGCCTGCCACCAATGAATTAAAGGTTAGTAATTAAATTTATGAGCCATGGCCACTGCCTCCTATTGGTACTTCACTCATAAGAGTCCCACCATAGGTTAATCAGGTGGAAAACAAATATAGGTTGTTACTTTGCTCAAAGACTTTCTAGTGAGAGCTGGAGTGCAGAGTTACCAAGCAGGGTGTGCATGCCAGCTGTGAGTATCCAGCACTCTTAGCAGTCCAGGCCAGTTGTGTTAACCATGGTCAGACATTCCAGTAGGTGCTCCAAGGAGTAGCCAGTGTGACAGGTGGCATGTGAGGGAGAGGGAGGAGATCCTGGCAGTGCAGGGGCTAAACAAGGCCTTTCTGGCCAAACAGCCCTGCCCCATTTTACCTTCAGCCAATGCCAGGCCTGGAGGGAGAATAAAAGGAGGGAGCCTAGCTCAGTTAGGAGCTGACCAGCAAAGAGGGAGGAGCTGGTTCTGCTGTTCACAGGACCCGAGCCAGAGCTGCCTGCTGGGTCAGCTGCAGGAGGACACAGCCTCCAAACCCTCCCCCGGGTGCAAAGAGGGAGAATCTGAGGTGGAAATTGGACTCTTGGGGCCACAGCCCAAATGGAAGGAACAGACTCTGGTAAGTGGCAGGATGTCCTACAGCCTGGGGTCTTAGTTAAGACTGGGACCTAACCACTAGGCCACTCTGCTGCCCAGGGGACCTGGCCACATGGCAGTTTTAGCCCAATGGCTAGAAGTTGCAGCAAGCAACATTCAAACTGGGTTGTGTATTAAACGGGCGGTGTAAAGAACTCCTGGAGGAGCCCATTGCTTCACAGCTTCAGACTGAGAGTGGCAGCATAGGTGCTGAGCCTGTCCATGCCCTGGGGGCTGGAGCACCACAGGGAAAAATGGCGGGTGCTGAGTGCTCCTTGACAGCCCCTCTATCCACTTCTCCCTCCCCGCAGCACTTCCCACCTGCTGGCAGGGGGTGCCAATCAGTGCCTCCCTTCCCTCCCAATGCCTCCCGCCTGCCATGGCCCTGCAGGAGGCTCTGGGGAAGGAGCAGGAAGCGGGAGAGGCGAGAGTGAGGCCTTTCTTAAAGATGTGTTCTAGTTCTAGCGCAAGTGGGCCTGAGGCAGGAATACCTGAGGCAAGGCCGACAGCTGGCATCATGCAAGAGGGCAGACTAGATCCACGGTTCTTTATATCTGGCCCACAGGCCATGTGTGAGGATCCCAGTCACCCCTGCAAGGTCAAGGGCCCTAGGTCCAGGGCAGCGGCTTGGCTCTGCAAGCTCCATGCGGTGAGGGTCTGGGGCATGGTGAGGGATGGGCAGCCAGCCTGTGGGGGCCTAGGTAGCTCCCTGGTTACACAAAGCGCAGCATTCAGGGCAACAAGCATCCAGGGATGCCGGCTGCCTCTGCAGCATGTGGGACAATCAGCAACCAGGGCAAGGGCCCCTGGGGCTGAGGCTGTCAGAAGATAGGGTTCTCCGGCAGCTGTATGGCTCGCCCTGTGTGGCGGGGATCCCAGGTCAGAGTCTGGGCTGCACTTGCCCTACATCCCAGGCAACATCTTGTGGGCTACATGTGTGGTAAGTTCAAAATCTCTGAACTACATGATCATAACCGGCCGTTCCAGCCTTGGGATCTGTGAATCTGTCATATGAGCAGGTTACAATCAAAGCTAGTCATGGGTAGTTTATTTTTGGGGCCACCTGGTCTATGCAAAACAGATGCAGCTGCTGCGAAAAATGATTGGAGTGTAACAAAGGCCATCTCAAGGTGATCCCAGTCCCCCCAGGCTCCAGTTCATCTGCCATATGGAATGAGCAAGCGAACATTTTGACAGGATTTTTGTGTCCTATACAAAATGAAATAGGGGTTGTCTTTTCAGGCCCTCCCTATGTTGTTGCTGGACTGTCCCACCTGTGGGTCATAGGCCCCAAAGTGGAGTAAAATCAGCGTTGGACCCAGGCAGCTGGATTTTACTTTTATGTGACAAACATCAAAATATGGCTCTTCTGAAGTCAGTGCAGCTTTAACTTTGGTATTAGATCATTAAAGTGGTTAATTAATCATTCAGATTTAGAGCGTGCCTTTTGCGTTTAACCCTTACAGGGCCATGTGGCTGGCTCTAAGACATGCGCAAAGCATAGTAGTATGTTACCAAGCCAGGGCCCTAATCACAAAACCACCATTCCTCTCACCTCCTTTGGTTCACGACTGATATGCTGCAAAAGCTATTTAATTACAAGGGTTTTTGGAGAAGGCTGAGGAAATGTTTCTGGTGGGGGAGCTAATGGAGCTGTTTTGAGTTACTGGCTGGGTGAGTTTTGAGCGCTATTTATGTATGCTCATCCCTCGCTATACGAGCACAATCGGTTCCCAACTTTCTGCTCGTAGGTGAAAACTCGTAAGAGGGACATTAAATTACCATTAAAGTACGTGTAAAAGTCTCTGATTGGTTCCCAGTGCTCCTAACTTGGGGAAGGAGTGGCAGCAGGTGGTGCTGCTTTGGAAAGGTAAGTGAACCTTGGGTTGGGGTGGGGTGGTTTACGGAGGGTTAAAGGCTGGGAGCAGTTTGGGGCCATGAGTGGGAGGGAGGGTTAAAACCTGGTGGCAGCTCTGGTGGAGAAGGTGGCGGCTTCTTCCTCCGGGCTGCAGCAGTGGTAGCTGGGGGCTGCAGCAGGCCAGGGGTTTGGGACAGGATGGGATGGGTGTTGGGAGTGGGCTGGGTGGGGGGAGCTGCAGGCTTAGGGAGTGATGGGACTGGGCGGGACAGGAGTTTGGCACAGGACAGGGCAGGACAGGATGGGTGCTGGAAGCAGGCAGGGCAGCAGGGGGGTGCATGGGGAGTTGGTGCAGGGTGAGTGTTGGGAGCGGGCTGGGCGGGGCTGCAGATCTCCCCGCCCCCACAGTCAGGGACCCCGCAGCTGGCTCATGTAAGCAGGGGAAGTTCACTCGCGTAGTGAATAATGGCAAGTATGCGTGTCCTTCGTTTTAGCGAGTGCTCGTAAGTAAAGTACTTGTTAAACGAGGGACGAGTGTATTACATTTGCTGCTGCGTGGTCGTCACTGAGGAATAGATGTATAATTTAATGGTCAGGGTGCCTATGTTCTATTTTTATTTTACTTTTATCCTAATTTATACTTACAGATATACATTGTTATGTTTAACAAAAGCTGACATCCTATTTGGTCAAACTTTGCTGTCCTCTCATGAATAACTAACTAAACAACAACAAACAAGACATTGCTTCTGGGAAGGCCTGACTGATCTATCTGGGAGCTGAAACTTCCGGGGGGATGTTTTCCCCCTCCACCTCTGCACTGTACTTGGCGGACTAAATTTATATGCCAGGACTTCATTGGTTTTAGAGGACTCTATTTCCAGTGGACGGGAGGTCCACTGTCTGACCCGACGGCTATTGCAACATGGCTGGTTTTTCTCCTGAAGGCGAGCGTATGCTACGCAGGCTCTGCTGACACAGCTAGACAGGTATGTCGGCAGAGCGCCACAAGTGTAGATTTAGCCTGAGGTGACAGAAAGAGATGACGTACTACCATGAAGTGGGGGTGAAGCCTTGCACATCCCAGGAGGAGGTGGGGAAGGCCTACCTCTAGCTGGTGCTGAAGTATCACCCTGACAAGAACACCAGTGAGCGTGAGAAGTTCCGGCAGATTTCTTCAGCATATGAAGTGTTTTCTGATCCTGAGGAGCACTTCGGCGAGGATAATGAAAGACCAACCTGAGCTGTTCAGTGTATCCTCATTTGTAGCAGAGCTCTGGTCTCAGTCACACGCTAAACCCTTTCATGTATTTGAACAGAGGCAGCTGCAACATGTGTTTGCACTGGTTCACTGGTACACATTGCGTTGTACTGAAATGCGTCTATCTGTGTTGCTTTGGTTTTTCCTGCTTATTGTCTCTCTCTTTCCAGTGTTGTTTCTCAGTTCCCTTGACAGCAGCTGAGGCATGAGGTCATTATGCCCTTCGCAACGGTTGTGTCACATCTGTTTGGCAAACCGAGCGGTAAGCATCTGTAAAAGAGGCGAAACAATTTGCACGTGACTAGGTGTTGGCATGCCAGCACTGGAATGCTTGTACCAGACTGCAAGTTAGAGAACTGTCCAAACTGGGCCCTTGGTTTTGAATCCCACAGACTTCCAGGCCAGAAGGACCACTGTGATCATCTAGTTTGCCTTCTGCGTAACATGGGCCAGAGTGACTCCAAAACAAGGCCCGGAGCAGATCTATTAAAAAAACAGCCAGTCTTGAGTCAAAAATTGTCAGTGATGGAGGATTCACCAGGACTTTTCATCCATGGCATGTTGCTCCACTAGCAGAAAGCTCATGATAGTGTAACCCACACACCTGAGGGTGTGGGTCACCATTCTATGTAGTGGTGCCTGGACAAATTACACAGCAAAAGAATGTCTCCGTTGCAGCCTTAGCTGAGAGGCAGTTGGCTTTTAGCTCAAACTGTCGAGCAGTGGTGTCAAAAAGAAATGTCATGACTTCCAGAGCCCCCCTCCCACCCTGAGCCAGCCGCTACCCTCCTCTGCCCCCGAGATTGCTCACCAGAGCTGCGTCTGGAGCTGCTGCCGGGTGTGTGTGAGCAAGTTGTGCCTGCAGCCCACGGCTCAGAGCTGCAGGAGAAACTACGCCTGCCACTGCTGCCACGTGCTTGTCCCACCAAGTGGTGGGGGTGCATGCACAGAGCAGGCAGTGGACATGCCATTTCACATACCATGGTTTCCTATTCACCACATGCAGCAAATGGGAAGCGTATTGGACACTGCCCCTGTAGAGGCTCCTGCCCTAAGCTCCAGAGGTCCCAGGTTTGAGTCCCACCATCAGAAGTTACAATAGTACTTGATCTCATGAGATATTCAACATTTGGGCTTGAACTCTCATGAAGACAATTCACAGGGCACAGAATATGGACCCTAACCCTGGGCAAGCTGCAGACATATGCATGCATGATGCTTTGCTGGCGGGGAAAAAAAAATCAGATGACGTGATGCCCCTAAGACCACTGCTAAAATTTGGCATTGCTTGTTTCTGTTTACGGGCGTGTCACCCCTTATGTCAAACATGATTCTGACTCCATGGCGGGGCTTGAAATCCCCCCGGCATGCATGCCAAGAGTAGCACACAAGCCGATATTCATTGGCATGCAAGGAGCTAAGCCCCGCCCCTCCTCCCCCATGCAGCCAGAAGCTTGCTCAAAGCATCCGCTGTATGGTCCTCCAGCTCCTTCTTGTGAAAGCCCCAGATCGGCTGGAAAATGCAAGGGAGTGTGCACAAAGTGCTTAGCCAGCTTTGAAAACAATGAAGCCTTAATTTTCTTCCAGACTGGGTCAGCACTTTGTGCACGCTCCCTTGCATTTTCATAAACAGAGCTGAGGCTTTTGCAGGACCCCTCCCCCCCCCACCCCAGCGAGCTTCAGGTTTGCACCAGCTGCTGCAGCCTGAGATGTGGAGGGAGATTTTTGGCTGTCTATAGAGCAGTCCCAGGAATGCAGTTCCCTGCTGTGTTTTTCACAGGTGAGCAGTGGCTGTTATCAGGCAGATGCAGGAATTTCTTCCTGTTTGGGCAAAATAGCTCAGCTGGAAGGAAAGTCCCCACCAGAAGTAATAGCTGCCCTTGGGAGAGGAGGTTTCTGGTAAATTTACCTGCTGTAAGGTTGAGGGTTGATCAAACAAGGGGAGTGAGGTGGGCTGACAGTGAACTAATTAAAGAGGATTTCATTCTCTCTTAAACCCTGGCGTTGTTTAGCATTAAGAGACCGGTGCAGCTCTGAGTGCTGCTGTGTGAGGCGAACGTTTCTGTTTGTAGCAATGGAACTCCTCTTGCGAGTTAGGCCTGCGCTTGTGCAAGGGTTGGTAGGATCAGGCTTTGAACTTGTAATCACTTTTTTGCTGTCAGTTTCAGAATGCAGGATTCTGTTGGCAATCTCAGCCGTTTTCTCCCTTAATCTCTATTCACTATTAAAGTTTCACAGCCAGCAAGGGAGATAGGGATGTTCTCAATGCCAGGCCCGCCTGGGAGCCAGAGCACGTGTGGCGTTGACTGTAGAATGATGTCCTTTTATTAGATCTCACACTTCCAAGTGGCGAACAAAAAGCTTGAACTCTTTTTGCTTGTGGTTCGAACAGCATAACCCAACACACACAACTCAGCAGTAACCATGACAAACACCTGTCACTTATTCTGCAGCACACAGGGTTTTCACTTTTTTTAGTTGGTTCAGGGTCATGCTTCGTAAATAACACAATCTACTTACGAGAGCAGTGGTCCTAACAGGATCACATTATTTCTGAAAAACAGCAGTCTAGTGAGGGACATGCACAACTGATTTCTCACACAGGCCGAAACATTTTTTTCATATGGACCTAACTGAAATTTCTGTGGGTTTGGATTACGTGAGATGGGGGCGGGGGGTTTGCTAACTGAAGGGACAAAAAGTGGTACCATAAATAAAAAACAGCTCACTCCTCCTATAGGTGATGGAACTACACATGGGGCGGGGGGAGCATTGTATGCAGAGTTACAGTTTGGTTCAGGGCTGTCAGCCCCCCAGCTATAAAAACTGTTCAGTGCCCCTGCAAGGATCCACTGATCTCCCCCTTTTAGCACCATCCAGGAGGTAACTTACCATTCAAGGGCTGCTCCTCCCTTCCCTCTGCTCCCCAACCTTCAGCTGCTCCCACCCACAGCTGGGCCCTAGGCTTCTGCCATGTGTCCAGTGCAGACACTTCCTTCCAGTGGCATTGTCCCTGAGGAGGAAAAGGCTGGCTAGCCAGCTGACTTTGCAGAGATGTGGGCATCCAGTGTTTTCCTGGCCCTGCCTGGGAACAGGGACTCAGGATATGAGGTCCCACAGTGATGATGTTTTCATAAACCCCTGCGACAGACAGGAAGGCTGGTATCCCTTGGGTTCAAAGACAAATCTCCGCTTACTTTGTAAGCAATGAAAGACACAAGTCTCCTTCTCAGCCATAGTTTGATCCTGTTAACTCTCCTGCTCTGTCTTCCAAGTTATAATAATGTATTTCCATAGTTTAACCTTTAAATGGTAAAGCTCTGCATCTTAATTTATTTATTAATGAAGCTGTTGTAAAACTATTAGTGACTTTAAAAAGTATCACCAGCACTTGGAGGTACACAGAAGTCAAAAGGTCAAATTTGGGCACTCTGCCTTGGAAATTTCTGACTCCTGTGCTAGGAGATACGGGTTAGTAATTCATAAAGAGCACAGAGTAAGTCTAATATTTGGCACTTCTCAACTGCATACTTTAAAGCACTTTTCCCAGGTGAGTAATGTCCCCATTTTATAGCTGAAGAAACTGAGGCAGAGAAAAGTGACAGGAGCTGTTCTAGATCACACTGTGAGTCGACAGCAGAGCAAAGCATGTTTTCTGATTCCCACTGAGGTCCTTTCACACCAAAGCACAGTGACTTTCATTCACATATGTAATACATTTTCTTCGCACGAATTTAAGCTCTAAAGATTCCTGCTGATTTTTGTGTCAGTCTAGCAATGAAAACAATGTCTTGCTTGAAACAAAAACGCTGCACATTGTTGCCTCTCATGAAGCGCAGTACTCACCACCATACAGTGCCTCCTCCTGTTGGTTCTGGGGATTAGCGATGTGAAACCAATGCCTCTTCCTGCAACTACACCTCACTTCTCTCTCTCCCTCTGATCCCACAGCCCCTCTCCGGGTCCGGAAGCTCTGCTTCCTCTTTGCAACAGCCCCCAGCCAAGTCACACAGTGTTTTCCCACGATGGGGCTTCAGAGTCCTTCAGGGAAATTGTCTGGGTTCCACTGCCTGCTCTGTGCCATATCCCCAATGGCTACTATGGGAACCCAGATCCACCTTCTGCTCAGTTCCCAGCTCAGGAACCCTCTGATCAGCAGTCAAGGTCTGTCCTATCCCAGCCCGTTCCTGCTTTTCTGAGCCTCATGTCTAATTAATCCCTGCTACCTGGCGCCTCCTGCAGGTACAGTTTGGGCAGTTAACTGGCCCACCTTGCCACTTGACTGCCTTCAGGCCTTGGGTGTGAGGTGGACACCCAATCACGTCTCCCTCCATGTGGTACCTACATCTGAGGTCAAATGTTCAGGTGAACATGGGAGGCCAGATTCTCCGATGTGCCTGGGCTCTGTTTTCCACCATCTTTCTGCTCCCTGTTCTCTAGTTCCTGCTGTGGAGGGCACAATTTAAAGTAAACCTCAAGCTAATTTAATTTGGACCTGCAGTAGGCTCCTCAGGGTATTTTGCTGGCTTGGGATCACAGGAAAGCAAAGACCTCCCAGTTCACCCTTTCTGTCCCTGCTGCCTTGGGAATGGGTGCAATGTCTATCAACATGGCCTAGAGCAGGCTATGCTGGCTTTTTATTACCTAGAAAGTTCTATGCACACCTATAGATAACAACAGAGAGGTGGCCATATTAGTCTGTATTCTAACAAAGCAAAGCAGCAGAAATGTGGCACTTTAAAGACTAACAAAATGATTTGTTTGGTGATGAGCTTTTGTGGGACAGACCCACTGCCTCAGATAACAAGTTAGAAAAGGAGGCTCACTCAGGGAAGAAGCAGTTATAGGCAGAAATGGTGTCACCCATATTTAGAAAGACCGATCCTCAGTGCAGCAGGCAGCCCTGAAGAGTCCTCATTGTGAGTCACACACAGAAACCCTCTGCAGAAACAATGGGATTGGAAGTGACCAAGAAATGATTTTTTTTTAAATTTAGTCTTGGGCTTTTTGCTCAAACAAAAATGATTAAATTAAAACAACAACATTTTGGTTTAAAAAAAAAACAAAGGTTCGGTTTGTTTTTGACAACAGTTTTTTGTTCGTTTTTTGGGTTTTTTTTGGTGGGTGAGAAATGCCAGTTTCCATTAAAATAAACCAACAAAATCTCGACGGAAAATTTTTTCCCGGTTCTACCTGGGACGCCTCCACACTCAAGAAGACAGGCAATGAGAAAAAATACCATCCTTTCCCCTGGGGCTGTGGTGGGGAATGGTGTGCAATTTTATAAGCCATTGTGAGCCATGCAGTGAAGCAGCAGAATGGAGGATAAGCTTGATCATGTAATTTGAAATGACAGAGCAAGAACATATGATAAAGTTGCTTAGAGAGGCAGTTCCGTAGCAGTATATTCTACTTGCCGAGCAGTGCCGTGAAACATTAGCTGCCATCATGTATTACCTGTCCTGCTAAAAGTAATTGCTAGCTCCACTTGCTACAGGATCGTTTCACAGTCTGGCACAAGGGATATGAGACATCAGTCAGCGAGGTCTATCTAGAGGTAGATGTCTCACGTGGTTTACTCAGGCAATGATGAATCACACAGTCTCCCGTATTCATTTCCCATGACTTTTGAAGAATGGCAGAAAATAACTCGAGTGCTGAATTTCCTTAACACACCTCTGTATGCCCAGATGTGTGTAGAATGTCTGTAGAGACAAAGGCTACGTCTACACGTGAAGCCAACATCGAAATAGCTTATTTCGATGTAGCAACATCGATGAATAACGTCTACACGTCCTCCAGGGCTGGCAACGTCGATGTTCAACTTCGACGTTGCGCGGCACCACATCGAAATAGGCGCTGCGAGGGTACGTCTACACGCCAAAGTAGCACACATCGAAATAAGGGTGCCAGGCACAGCTGCAGACAGGGTCACAGGGCGGACTCAACAGCAAGCCGCTCCCTTAAAGGGCCCCTCCCAGACACAGTTGCACTAAACAACACAAGATCCACAGAGCCAACAACTGGTTGCAGACCCTGTGCCTGCAGCATGGATCCCCAGCTGCCGCAGCAGCAGCCAGAAGCCCTGGGCTAAGGGCTGCTGCCCACGGTGACCATAGAGCCCCGCAGGGGCTGGAGAGAGAGCATCTCTCAACCCCCCAGCTGATGGCCGCCATGGAGGACCCGGCAATTTCGACGTTGCGGGATGCGGATCGTCTACACGGTCCCTACTTCGACGTTGAACGTCGAAGTAGGGCGCTATTCCGATCCCCTCATGAGGTTAGCAACTTCGACGTCTCGCCGCCTAACGTCGAAGTTAACTTCAAAATAGCGCCCGACGCGTGTAGCCGCAACGGGCGCTATTTCGAAGTTAGTGCCGCTACTTCGAAGTAGCGTGCACGTGTAGACACAGCTAAAGAGAGCCAAATCCATCCCTGTCAAATTTGTCCATCTGGAGCATGAGCTAAGTGAGCCACACCACATATGCCATTGTCTTGTAAAGGGCTAGTCACCCAAGCTACACCTACACTTGCCTTCTTCTTTTGAAAGAGGAATGCAAATGAGGGAAATTGAAAATGCAAATGAGGCACTGGTTTACATATCTCATGCTTCATTTGCATAATCTCTTTTTGGAAGAGCTTCTTTCAAAAGAAATAAACATGGTAGGGTTTTTTTGAAAACAAACCCCATCTTCGAAAGACCCTTCTTCCTGAAACAAAATAGGAAGAAGGATTCTTTCAAAGATGGGGTTTATTTTCAAAAGAGCTCCATCTACACTGCTTTTGTCCTTTTGAAAGAATCCCTTCCGAACAGAGATCATGCAAATGAAGCGTGAGATATGTAAATCAGTGCCTCATTTGCATTTTTGATCTCCCTCATTTGCATTCCTCTTTCAAAAGGGGAGTTCAAGTGTCCATGTAGCCCCAGAGACACGGCACAGTCAGAGCAAGTGGGCAATATGTATCTTCTAGATCTGGCCAGTTCTCTCCAGAGCTGAACAGCCCAATCACCTTAGCCCTCTCCATACGCAAGAACTGGACATTTACTCTCCCAGGAATTTGTCACGAGCCATTTGACAGCAAACGTCAGAGGCACTTGCTGTTGTCAGGCTTCATTCTTTTTATCAAAGCCATAATTCCTTGCTCAGCAAGCGTGACGCCACGATGCCAGGTGCGGGGGCCATCGTACCAAACTGCAGCGCTGGCAGCTGTTGCAGCAGATTTTAGTTTTTCACCCAAGCTGGCTGTGGGATAGGATGCCAGATGAAGTTAAGAAGCTTCAGATAATCAGAATTTGCATCCACATAATAATGTATCATTTGTAATGATCATTCTCTGGAGGGAAAAAAAAAGCCCTTCCAGATGCTCTGTTTGAGGCATGGAGTAATCACTTCAACAAATGACCCTACACATCTAGTCACTAGAGCACTGTTAAGAGAAGTTAGTGAAATTGGTAGGGAGGATACAACATAGTCAAGAGCAATGAAATATGTTTTCATAGTTTGTCCCAGTAAACTTTAATAGGGTGGATGCATTTCCAAGGGAACTCCATTCTTCCTTTGTCCAGTGGGACAGCCTGTTTCTGTCCATTTTAAACATCGGCAAATGTTTCTCTGTTCAGGTTTCATGACAGTGAAATGAGGAAAAGATTTTAAAAGGTGTTGAGTTGTTTTTACTTCCTCCACTTTAGAGCATTTCATGTTGTCCATTTAGGTGCCTGGCCAGGCCTGGCAAGGAATTTAAACTCCCACTAATGTTTTCAGTAAGACTAATGTGATTTCATTCATTTCTGCGTTGCCTTATTGTTCAATAGATTGTGTGTCTAGCGAAGATGTTGGCTTCTCATTTGAGACACACACTTCGTCCTTTTTTAAGAGAGTGATTTTTACTACTACAAGTACTAGGGCAGGTCACAATAACATCTTCCAATGGTGTAACAATTTCAGAGAGCTGCTAGATCATCACTGTGCTCTGAGTGCGCAAGTCTGATGGTTTGTTATGCATAGATATGGTGGCTTGTTATCACCATACTATGAAAAAAGATTGTGGTTAGTACTATATTGGAATCATTAGCATTTACAAAGAGAATATTAAATTTTTATCTTCATAGGATGATCAACCTCCTAATTCAATAACATCTAGAATTGCTTTTTATAGGGGAAATCCTAATTTTCTGGGAAGTTTTAATTATGTCCTATGAAACATGACTGAGCAGTTCTGAGTCTATCCAATAGAGGTCAGCATGCATACACATATTCTCCACGTGTGCTCTATTTGTATATGTTAGGGATGGTCAAACTTACTGACCTTCCAAGCTTGAGAGCCATGCAAATTCCCATATCAAAACTACAAACAGATATTTGATCAAAGGTCATCTCTCCTTTGTGTTCCTATTTGATATAGAAATTTCTGTTTCATCTCTGCCTGTCATGATCTAGTTAAGAGAACTGCAACCTGATGAGGAAATTACTCATGCATTTCATATCCTCTCTTGGAATCCCCTGCCTCCGCCCGCTCTTTATATCTTACCGGTGTTTTAATTTGAATATGTTTTCATTTTTAATGGAATAGTTTAATCAGCTTTCAAAGTGCTGCAGTGCCATACTGAAAATTGCCTGCTTGTTAACTGAAGCTCAGTTTACTGGTAGATGATATCCTGGGAGCTGATTAAAATAATGATCATCATTCTAGCGGTGGCTTTATTTCATGCTTAACTTGTGTCGTTTGTTTTATATGGCAGGGTCTAAAGAATGGAAATGGCAGTAAATAGATTTTTTGGGAGTGGCCTATTTATTTTTAAACACAGCTTGACTCCTAGGAACACATAAGAACAACAGATTCTAATGGAAATTCTTACAACAGACCTGGCCCCATGTACATGTACTAAAGAATGTACAGTAGTACGTGCTATGAGCCCAGTCCTGCATCAGTGACAACTGGATCAGATCAGTTTAGTGGTGAATACCTGATCCCACAAAGACTTGTGTACAACTCTCTCCCCATTTACATGCCCCCGCTCCATCCCATTACTATAGATTTAGGACCTTTAATGCTTTTGACCTCACAAGGTCCCTGTGATGGGCTATTGTCACCATTTTATAGATGTGGGGAAATTGAGACACTGAGCGAGCCCGTGACTTGCCCGGGTTAACAGTGATGGCCCATAGCAAAGCAAGGAAACTCAGGTTTTCCAAGTTTGATGTTAGCACCTAAACCCATGGGCTGGGTCTACAATGGACCTGTAGTCCCAGCAGCTTCATGGAAATGAGCAGTCTCACAATTGCAAATGACTGTTCTGTAATATAATCATATGGCTAATTAGCATAGCTGCACAAGATCTCCCTGCCAGCAGAAATTTTTCAGGCATAAGGGACTGGCAACAGAGGAGGTTTTGGCCAGCAGAGGCACATCTGCACGGCCTGCTTACTGCTCATTTCTACGAAGCTGCCGGCACTACAGGTCTGCGTAGATCCAGCCATGATGTCTAATCAGTTCTACAGTGGCTACTGCTAAAGCGAACCAGTCACATTATTCTGAAAATATATTTATTGTTCAAGCCTCCTAGCCACACCTGACGAGCCAAAGAGCCACGGGGCTAGTGGCTAGCGTATTGGATACCACCGACCTAAACTATTGGACCAACTTTTTCTCTTCCATGTAATAGAACTACACGCACTGAACAAAGCTAAGCATATGCTGAAGTCTTTGCAAGATTAAACCCGTAAGGTGCGTCTACACTAGCATTCCTCTTTCGAAAGAGGAATGCAAATGAAGGAAATTGAAAATGCAGATGAGGTGCAGATTTACATAGCTGGTACATCATTTGCGTATTCTTCTTTCGAAAGAGCTTCTTTCGCTGGAAGAAAAGCAGCACAGACACAGCTTTTTCGAAAGTAAACCCCATCTTTGAAGGAGCCCTTCTTCCTAAAAGAAAAAAAATAGGAAGAAGGGCTCTTTCGAAGCTGGGGATTACTTTAGAAAGAGCCACATCTGCACTGCTTTTCTTCTTTCAAAAGAATATGCAAATAAGGTGCCAGCTGTGTAAATCTGTGCCTCATTTGCATTTTTGATATTTCTCATTTGCATGCCTCTTTCGAAAGAGGAGTGCTATTGTATATGTGGCCTTAATGTTTATCTATATATATCTGTTCAAATACCTCCAAGCAGAACATTAAAATGCTGTTCTGAATACAGTTGAAATCTTGGCTTTGGTGACTTGTGCTTTTTATGCCCTCTTAGTTCTGTTTCATCCTTAAAATACAGAACATGAGTGAGATTAAAACATGTAGAGTGCCTAAGTCACAATGTGACGCATGTTTTGCAAATTCACTACTGTTGTCCATTATGGCCCCAGTTCAGAAAAGCACTTAAGTGCATGCATAATCACATTTAAGTCTCATGGGATTTAAACATGTGCTTAAAATCAAGCATCAACTTTGATGAACTGAGGCCTAAATAAACATATGGGCAAAGCTTGGGAGCAGTTAAAAAGTGAGCTAGTTTGGCAGTTTCAAAGAAGGGAATTGATTACATCCATCTGTAGGGTTAGGTGAAAGTTGGAAAAAAGCGTTTGCAAACATTTTTGAAAACGTATGCTGGGATTTGCAGCTCCGGGCATGTCTTGATGACGCAGTGGTAAGTATGGTTGGGGTCAGTGGGGCTTAGGGAAAAGTGGGAGGGGACCCAGCTCCATGCCCCAGGGAGGGCGGGGCCAAAGGCAGAGAAGGGGTGGGGCCAAAGGCAGTTAGCCTTTAGTCCTGCCTCCCCCAGCCACATCTGTATTCTCCCACTGTGGACCACCATGGGCATATAATCTCAGATTTATGGCACCCCAGTTGTTGCCTCTTTCTGTGAAGACAGACATCTCTCTCTCCTGACTGGGGTATTTCCAGGCTGCAGGGCTCCCTGCCTGCACTTTGAATTCCCCAGCAAGTCGGCCTGCATTCTCCTCAGAGTTGCTAAACTGCGTGGTTTCCCACAGTTAAGTTACCACATGACCCTTTCCCAACAAGCACATTTATTCTTAACGTAAAAGCATTACAGAGAAAACATCAAAAACAATAAAATAAAGGCACCTAGTTACATATATTATGCTTACCAGAGATTACCTGCCTCCCACCTCAACCTTCCCAGGGGCTCTGCTCAACATCTCTCTTTCCAACCCTTTGTGACGTAATTGGATTTTTGAGGTGAACATGCAGAACGTTATTGCCACCACTGTTCTATGTTTCCACCAAAACCTGTGCCATTTGGGCCGAGTGAGGTGTCTACTGAAACTTATAATTCACTAATTCTGTTTGTACTGCTCATATTCTAGTGTCATTTTTATATTTGAAGTTAGAAGTATTGGCTCTATACTTGTATTTGAAATTTTGGTTTCAGGGAGACCTCAGTAAGAGATTGGCAACCTATTGTGAAAGGTTCCTAGTCAGGTGAGCAGTGCTTGACAGATAAAGAATGTTATCAGGTTCCAATCAACCTCTGAGGGGTTTGGCTGGAACATGCAATCCAGCAGACAGGCAATGGCTGATTGGCTAAAAAGGACTTAGGTGACCAGCTGATGTGACAGGCGCCATTTCCGACATGCTTCCACACAAGGAGAACAATGGAATTAACTCCACATGGGCAAGGGTACAAAGGGGGCCCTGACAGCCCCTCCACTGGTCTTCATTCCAGTTCTTCACTTCAGAAGCATCTGGGCTATGAACTGGGACCTGGAAGGATTGATGACCCAACCTAACAAACGATGTATTCCAGGACTTTTCAGATCGCAGCCTACTCCACCTCTGCTGTAAGTCTGCATCAAGGACTTTGTGATTGGTGTATGTCATTTGGTTGCTCTAACAATTTTGCTCTTAAAACCTATTCTTTCTTTCTTTTATTAAAGGACTGGCACAGCATGCTCTTTTGGGTAAGATCTGAGGTACACATTGACCTGGGAATGCTGCTGGCACTTTGTGAAGAAGAACCTGTTCAGATTTGGTGAGACTGGTTTTCATAACGAGTGGTACTGTTTGTAGCACAAGGGAAGCTGGAGTCTGCAAGGGAATTGCTTGTGTGACTTCATGCTGGCTGGTGTGCCAGCAGAAGTGCTGTATGTGACTTATTTGGTGTGCTTTATAGTGGGGGACCCCCAGTCTGGGGCTGCAAGTAGCTCTGCTTTAAGCAATTTGCCCTGATCTGTCCCTCTCAGCTGTGCTCACAAAAACCTCCCCTATTACAGTGGCATAACTGTGCTTGGATCCATAGAATCGGCTCAGTTGAGCCTTGGATCAGGCCCCCATGCTATTCTTAATTTGCAATGTGCGTGTGAGAGTTATGTTGGTTAAAGTGTAGTTCCTCAGGTTTGCTCCCCCACTTGAACAGAAGGTCATGCCCAGGGTTGACAGAAGCACCCTAAAATGGGGTGGAGGGGGCCACCGGTGGCCCTGCCTCCACACCACACCTTCACCCTTGCACTGCTCTAATGCTGCCTCTTCCCCCCAAGAACCTGCCCCCACCCTCATCATTTGTCCTGGTGGCCAGTAAAAGGTAGGAGGGCATAACCAGTGTTCCTTCTATATATTTCATAGAACTGGAAGGGACCTTGAGAGGTCATCAAGTCCAGTCCCCTGCCCTCACAGCAGGGCCTATCCCGATCCCTGACAGATTTTTTTTTTTCAAATCTAACCTGCCCCAGACCCTTGGAAGGTCCCCTGTCAAGGACTGAACTCATAACCTTAGGCCAAGGCTCTAACCACTTCCCATTCTAAGATGTGCACTTGGGCAGCCATTCAGGAGAGATTCTGCTGCAACCCAGCTGATGAGCAGAGTGCTGCATCTAGGTTTGTTTCTGCTGGTGGTGCACATTCACCCATGCCTTGGTGCACATAAAAAGTTTATTCTGCACATGGTGCCACCTTGGCAGTGTTCCTGATGTTCTCCTCAGAGGTCATGGGGAGCGTGCATCACCCAGACAAGGCTGTGAGTCACTGTTCTTTCAGGGACTTCATGGAAGCAGCATAAAAGGTCAGGGACAGAGACAAATGTTGGATGTGAGAGGTGTTGAGGCCTGATAGCAGGAAGATAAAATGGCTTTGCAATGGCTAGGCAATGAGTTTGCTATGCCTGCTGTTTACTGTACTTCCCAGAGCCATCTTGTTGTTTTCTTATACTCCCGGTCTGTTTGTATCCTACCTGTTCCTCATTTATACTTTGACTGTCAATGCTTTGGAGATGGAAACGAGTTTTTGTTCTGCATGTATGGCACCTGGCATGATAGGGCCTCAAGCTCTGATCAGGACCCCAGCGTACCATCATAATACAAATAAATACTTATAATCATTATAATTCTTAGAGGGTGAGGAGCCCTATTTCTACCCATTTTTCTTCTCAGAGTTTTCACTAAGCAAAATTCGGAATTCTTCAGGCAACTAAATGAACTGGTTTTATTTCTGAGTAATATTAGAGACAACATTCCCTCAGAAGCAATTAAGGCAGGCAATGAGATATCAGTCAACATGTTCTATAATCTGGGAAAATCTGGAACCCTGAGGAAATCCCACAAGACTGGAAGCATGGCTACTTTATCAAGCTTCCAAGAAAGGCAGCCTGAAGGAGTGCAAGAACTGAAGAGGCATGTCTATTCCAGGAAAGTATCAGAGGGGTAGCCATGTTAGTCTGTATCCTCAAAAACAACAAGTCCTGTGGCACCTTATAGACCAACTGATATTTTGGAGCATAAGCTTTTGTGGGCAAAGACCCACTTTGTGCTCCAAAAAATCAGTTAGTTTATAAAGTGCCACAGGACTTCTCATTGTTAATCCAGAGAATGAAGACAGAAAGTGATAGACAGCTCAGGGAAGAACAGGATGGCTTCCGAAATGAGAGATATTGTACTGACCAAATAGCAACTCTCAGAGTGATCATAGAACGGTGGCTTCAGCGGAACTCCCTCCTGCACGAAACCTTCATAGGCTTTGAAAAAGCCGTCGACAGTGTTGACAGAGAAACTTGGTGGAAACTGCTGCAACTCCGTGGCATCCTATCCAAAATTATTAACCTGATCGGTTCAAAGTATGATCCCTCAACATGCCGAGTTGTTCACAATGGTGCATGACTGAATCCTTCAGCATACTCTCAGAAGTGCAACAAGGGTGCCTTTCCTGTTCTTGATCACAATGGACTAGAGTATGAGCAAGGCAACAAACAGCCATTAACGGGGCACTCGGTGGACACTTTTCAAACAGCTGGAGTGTGTTGATTTTGCTGATGATGTCACTCTCCTTTCACACCAACATGAAAGCATGGAAGAAAAGTTGCAACATTAGACAAAACTGCCTCTATGATTGGACTGAGCGTTAACAAGGGAAATACTGAGACAATGAGGATCAACCAGTCCAACAACAATACCATCATACTGGGAGGGGATGACCTTGAAGATGTGGAGCAGTTCACCTATTTGGGGAGTATTATGGACAGAGATGGAGGAACGGACAAGGATATCAGTGCGAGGATAAGGAAAGCAACAGCTGCATTCAAGGCTCTTTGTCCTATATGAAGTTCACAAATATCTGCAAAGACAAAATTGTGGATCTTCAACACAAATGTGAAGAGTGTGCTCTTGTATGGATGCTAGACCTGTTGCACTAAAAACTCTTCAAATCACAAGTTACAAATATTCATAAACAGATGCTTGAGATACATCCTTCGCATCAAATTGCAAGACTTTGTCACAAATGAGAAGTTTTGGAACAGAACAGGACAAGAACCACTTGACGTTTAGATCAAGAGAAGAAAATAGGGATGGCTAGGCCACACTCTCAGAAACATCATCCAGCATCGTCCATCAAACTCTCATATAGAACCTGCAAAAGACAAAGACCTCGGACAATGTGGAGAAGATCTACTGAGACTGAAGGACGATAACTGGGGTACACCGGTGGGTCAGCTAGTTTTGTCCTGAGACAGAGTGAATTGGAGGAGACTTGTAGATGACCTATGTTCCACTTGGAGTACAAGGGTTTAAGTCAATATTAGTCACATGGTTGTGTGTGTTTTTTTGGGGAAAAGTAATCATATGCTTTTGAACTATTGCCCCAATATGTATACAGAAATTCATCTTAAGCAAGTGTTCACTCTATCAGAAAGCAGGCCATGAAACATCCATAGAGGTAACTCCGTATGCCACACATACATATGATTCCTGGCTAACGGATGCCTTAGACTATTTTTATTGCAATACAGCAGTGTGAGACTTCTCGCCTGTGTTTGAACTTATCAAAAGCAAAAGCAACCATGGCGTACAAGATTTTTCATCAATATTGTTTTAGAAACTATAGCCAAAGTGTTTCATTTTTCTACAGTTTCAAGCCTAGTTTGCTGCAGACAGACAACAGTCAGCCACGAGCAAGACTCAGACCTGCGCCTCTGTATGTAACTTGGGTTTTCCAAGCTCTAGTTGAAGAGCTATCCATAATCAACAACTTACACCAGCAGAATGCCCCCACAGCAGGCATGTGTGCTGTGAACCAAGTCCTGGTTCTGATGTGTCTCCATGCATGTCTCCATCTCCCACCCTTTTCTACGCTCTCTGAGTTGCTTGTTGTACTGATAGGTGTTAGCTTGGAATTGGCACCCCAAGAGACGTTCTAGAACAAGTTGCTCCTTATTTGTTATTTGCTCCCTGCTAGTTTCTAGCAGTATTGGATTTAGGTCCATTCAATTGTACCAACCAGTTGGGATCAGGCTACAGATTGTAATGTAGCATGAGAATGAGTTGTAAGAACTGGGTATTCAACACGTCTGGTACATTTGCCAAGGCGTCAGGCACTGGTCATAGAGGGGGTTGTTTTAATATCTTTTCTTATTGGAATAGGTACAAGTGCATGTGGTCAGTGCTTAGATCCCAGCCCCTACACCCAGAGCCAGCCTTAGGGAAAATGGCACCCTGGGTGAATTTGCATTTTGGTGCCCCTGGCCCCTGTGGTCATGTACCCCTCATTGACCCTGGTCCCCAATGGGTTCCCTACATGCCCCAAACTCCCCTCCCCCAATCCCTAGCCTCTGCACCGTGTCCTCTTTGCCCTGCCACCTGTGCCTCCCTGCTGTGCTCCAGCCCCATCATTGTGCCCCCTTAATTTCTACCCTCTGCATCTCCCTGCTCAGAGGGGGCCAAGGGTATGCGGAGGGGTGCAGGGATTAGGGCAGAGAGCTGGGGGCAGTGAGGGGTTCAAAGTAGGGGACTAAGTTGTGTGGGAGCGCAGGAGTCAGGGTTGGGGGATGAAGAGGGGCTCAGAACAGGGGGCTGGAACGTGTGAGGACATGCAGGAGTCAAGACAGAGGGCTGGAGGTGTGGGGGGTTTAGGGCAGGGGGTCGGTGTGTGGGGGGGTGGAGGAATCAGAGCAGAGGGCTGGAGGTGTGGGGAGCCCAGGGCAGAGGCTGGCCATGTGGGGGTGCAGCAGTCAGGGTAGGGGGCTCGGGGTGCAGGTGCTCAGGGTTAGGGTCTGGGTGTGGGGTGGCTCGGGGCAGAAGCTGTGGGAGGGGCTGAACCCCTCCTTCCTATTTTGTACCGGGGCCACTTGCTGTTCCCCTTCCTGCTCCCGTCAGGGGGCGAGTGCAAAGTGCGCAGCCTGCCCCCTGTGCTCCCCAGCCCGAGTGAGAGCAATGCAGCAAACTGCACTTTCCCCTCGCTCCCTGACAGGAAGCAATAGAGCAAATCAACATTCCGGTAGGAAGCTTGGGGTGGGCAGGGGCAGCTTCAGACACCCCCACCCCAGACCTGCCTGGCTGCTGCTTAACGCGGCAGCCTACCCAAACCCCTGGGAGCCAGGCTGGGAGCACACCACCTCCTGCAGCCAAGTGCCCCAGCCACCTGGCTCCTTGGGCACCCTCCTAGGCAGGGTCTCTCTCTCTCTCTGCCCACTTGAAAGGCTGGCCCAGCCCGGCCCAGCCTACGCCCAGGGACTGATCGCGTGAGGGAAGGTGGGAGGATTGGGCCTGTGGTATGTAAAGAAATCTGATCCCACCCCACCGTTACTGTCTCACCTCGTTTTGTGTTTGTGGAGGGAAGTTAATGAACATTTGTACCATGATGCATCACCCAGTCAGGTGAAATTGCAGGATCCATCTGGAGATGGTCACCTAATTGATGCCACTAATGTCCCCTGGCAGCCACTGATGATCTCGCGCCGCACACCGAGCAGTGATGACTTTGTTTTTTAACAGACTGGAGCAGCGTGACTGCACCTGGTGCTGCTTCCTAGCTCCCTGGTTATTAGGTCTGAGATGACCTGCTGCTCCTGGCCCCTGAAGGCACGGAATAATACATTGTTCAGCTGCAAGCTGCAGAACACCGTATCTAACCAGGGTTTCAGTACACCTGCACAACAAAGGCTCCTCTGACAACCTTTGTGGCTTCTCTGATTTTTCCCTCCTTCTGCTGGGGAGGTAAAGATGCTGTGGTGATTGGGACTTGATCAGTCTTTGGGTATGATCTGTTCTTTCTCTGGGGACTTGCTGGGTGGCCAAGGAAGTCAATAGGAGAATGCTCTCAATATGCTCTTTGCAGGATTGGGTGCTCTGGGTCAGATCCTCGGCTGGTACAACTCCATACAGATCTCCTGAAGCAAGTGGAGCTGCCCTCCTGACAACCACTGAGGATATGTCCTTCTGTGTGCACCAAAGTAATGCTATCTCTAGGGTCCCCTTAGTGTGGTTACCATGATCTTTGATTTATAGCAGAAAAGTTTTTTTTAAAAAAAAAAGGGGGGGATGATTTGTGTTTGAAACCTCAAAATGTCTGAAATAGCCATAGGCCCCCAAATTCCCAGTAGTCAATGGTTGTTTCACTGTTATTGTCAATAGGGAAAGAATGTTACCCTGCTTATTTTATAAAAGCATGAAAAGCACAGGAGTCCGAATTACCTGCAGTCACATTTGCATCAGGTGGATGCATCCTCTTCTTAGATGAAACGCAGTGTATGGACTGTATCTATGGTGTGATGCAAGCTTGCCTTGGTAAGAGGTCTTATGTGACAATAACCAGGTTAATCTGTAAAATCATGTACAGAACATGGCAAAAGTGAAGATCAAAGCTGCTGGAGAGCTATCTGACCTGTCATATTGCCCTCCTTATCTGCAAGGCAATGTAACTCCCAGGTGTTTTCTTTGTGCTGGGCCCTCCTGTTTAATGATCTCCAGAGAGAAGATACCAGGGGAGAGGAACACACATTCCTTTACATTAAAAAGTTCAAGGGCACAAACTGGTTTGGACCATCAGCTCCAATTGGGAGTCGAAGGGAACTGAGTCCCTACCTTGTGAGCCCCTGGAAATTTCCCCCCACATAATAAATATTTGCACCTGGCTCTCTTTTATCAGAATGATCGCAAATAATAATTCTGCAGTTCTGCAATTTACACCACCTGGATTGTTTTTCCTCTTGGGTAAAAACTCCTAAAGCAATTTGTCCCCTCTTTTCCCATGTCTGCCCATGTTATCTTCAAAAAAATAAGTTGGTTCCTTAGATGCAGCTGTAGGCAATGCATCTCAGGCGTCTGCATACTCGGTCTTTTATTGAGGAAGACGGTCCGGTGCCAAGTCTCTGCTCGTTGATATAGGCTGAGCAAACAGCCTCAAGTGCGTTGCTCTCGAAGGTTACTGTGTGCTTTTTCCCTCCTTGAGCAAGCTTCAAGGACAGCAGATGGCAGCAGTACGCTATTAATTAAAACAGCTGTTACAATGACGTAAAACAGGAAGATGCTGGGAATAGAGTTGCCTTTCCATGTTCTAGATGTTTTCCAGGACAGAAATTATCAATCATTTTGGATGAGTTGGTTAGTATGAATTGGATGAGTTGGTTAGTGTGATGGTCACATGGTCTGTTCTAAACATAACTGCAGTAAACATTTCCCTAAAAATGTCACAAATAACACACACAAGTGCGGGAGCCAGGGGTGCAGCAGCGCCCCCTGGCAATCGGGCCAACAGACTTGCTGGGCCCTTTGACAAAGCAGGGGGGCTCCGTCTCACCAGAAGGGGAAGGACCTCAGGTGGAAGGGGAGGGTTTGGGGCTAGTTGCCCCCAGGCAGCCCTCAGAGCCTCCTGGAGTGTACCACACCTACCCTAGGTAGCACAAAGCACGCCGTACAGGGCTCTCATAGTAATTTGAAGGGCCTAGGGCAATTGCCCTCCTTTCGGGAGCCTGCGCCCCAATGCACAAATTGTTCCAGCATCTTGGCACAAGCCATCTGGAAGATTAAGTGCCAGCGATTCCTTAGGCTTGGCTGTGCTTCATTCATTACCATTGCTGCTGGCAATAGTACGCTTTGGTTTCAAGTGTTGCAGGTGCTGTACCTACAGGCTAAAGCCAAAGGCCAAGGTCTTCCAAAGAGATGAATGATTTGGGGGGGCGGGGAGGGGGCAATCTGATACACCTTAAAGTGACCAGCTGCCATAAAGCACTGAGCACCCGCCCTCTGAATATCAGGCCTTTCAAGGTGTCTCGCACTGGGACCCAAAATCACTACTCCTTTGGGGAAAATCTCATCTTTTATCTTTGCCCTCAGAAGCTGATTGCACTTCAGATTGAGCCCAGGGATTTCTTGATTTTATTGAGGCAGAGGGAATCTTCCACATGAACCTCCACGCTGATGGGCAGTGAATTCACCACCACCATGACACTGTTCCATCTACATTGGTCCCCATGGGAAGCCCTCCTGAGGGACAAGATTCCAAGGCTCGGAAGGTGCAGAAGGAACAAGGTTAGCCCAAGGAAGTCAGAGGCAGTGTTTCCTCTAGTCTTTTTCATCCTGCTCAGAATAAATTTTCTGTGCCCCAAAGCATGTGTGAATATGAACCACCAATAGAAACAAAATGCACTTGTAGGTGCTCCTCTAGGCAGCTGGGTGGCATTTGACTCTTTCCTGAGAGGCTGCACAAGTGCCCATCTTACAGGGATTACTGGTCAGAGGTTGCATTACTTTTTGTGCAGATTGTTCTGTCCTGAGAAAACCTTCATGGAGGATGGGGGCCTAAAAGCTTGGAGGAGAATCACTGTTCAGAGCCAGTGCGGAGGTACAGGTGGCTATCGTCTTTGCTACCTATCCCAACGGACTTTGTTTGTGGAAGCAACCTTGGGGAGCTTTTTCCCCTGAGTTTTCTCCTTGCTTTCCCACACCAGGGGCTGACCCAGCCCCTGATGTTTACAATCTGCCCTTGCTCCGACCCCTCAACAATATCAGCATGTAGTAAGGTGAGTTATGTGGAGAAATTCTGCACCGACGGTCCCTGGAGTCCATTGACTTCAGTGGGATTCGCCCTGCGCTCTTCATTGCTTTCATCTGTTAAAGGTGGATGTTGCAGCCTGCATCTCCTTTGCCTCGTGTAGTGGCAGCCCGAGTAAAGACAATCTCCCTCTCACTATCAGCGTAGCTAGTGGACAAAGGGCTAGAAGTCCATTCCCAACATGGGATCCACTCCTCCATTTGCTAGGCAGTAAGGGAAGAAGCCCTGATGTTCTGCTCTGTGCCAGCGGTCTGGTTAAGAGAGGCTTGGCCGTTTGTTTTGAATTACTGTGCTGTGGTTTTAAGTTACTCTTCTACTGCTGGACATGAGTATGTATCCAAACAGTCATGTTCTAGCTCTGTATCATAATACTTTTCAGAAGCTACTGTATCTAGAGTTTGCTGCCACATGTAATCCCATTAGATCCGAAAACTGCACTCCTGCAGCAAGCGTTACGTCTAGTAGTCAGTGTCTGCAGGACTGTCCCCTGTGAAATGAACTCTAGTAACACAGTGCCAGCTATAATCATGCAGTAGCACACGGATCTTTAGCAGGGCTTTCTGGTACAGTGGGGAAATGCAAACATCCATGATGCTGTAGGAGCAAAGTCTTGTGAACCATCCCTAGTGGTCGGAACAGAAGTTGGGCATCAAAGGTTAGTCAGAAAGCCAATGATCAGAGCCCAGGGTCTGAGCAAGAGTCACAGGTCAGACCTGGAGTCAGGAAGCCAGCAGAGAAGCAGGACTGGAGTAGACCAAGGCAAGGGATAAGTACTGGAGCCAGGCTAGGGACAAGGCAAGATCAGGGCTGAAATAAGGCTAGAAGCAGATCAGGCTCAAGAGCAAGTGTAGCAGCAGGCTTAGGAATTGAGGAGCAGAGACCAATTGCTGCTGGAGTGATGCCCTGCAAAGTGAGTATAAAATGTTCATTTTGCATGGGTGTACGTGACACAAGGTGGGGGACAGTGGAGAAATGTGACTGAGAATTGACTGGGAATTCTCTCATTAAATTGTTATAGAAAGTAACATTAATTTTGGATTTCTTGTATGTTTTTGAATGTTTTTCTTCAAAAAATCAAATATTATTTGGTTCACCAGTTGAAGGATTCCTGCAAAAATGTCCTCTTTGTGAAAGAGACTGTTGCTGTCAAAAAATAAGTCTATAATTTGGTAGGAAGTTTTGACCGGGCCTAATGGGAGGAGAGGAAAGATAAGCCAGGACCTAAGACAGCCTGCTAGATGTGTGAGCTATGCTGAAGTTCCTGATCTGCCATAGGCAGCCTGGGTATCTTGGAGCAAGTCCCACTCTCTGAGGCTATGTCTACACTAGACAAAGTAAGTCAACTACAGATATGCAATTTTAGCTACAGCAACTGTGTCGCTAAAATCAATGTATCTCTGCTCAGCTAACTTGGCTGTCCATACTGGGGAAGGTCGACAGGAGAGTTTCTCCCATCAACCTCCTTCAGTCTCACAAGGAGTACAGGGGTCGACTGCAACCCGAGAGGTCGATTTTGCGGGTCCATACTAGACACACACAACTGAACCCCAGAAGATCGATCCTGAGCCTGTCAGTCTTCTTGGGTAGTGTAGAGACAGCCTGAGTGCCTCAGTTCCCCATGCGTAAAATGGGGATGTTGGCACTGCCAGTGTTCCTTGTAAGCTGAGTGCTTGGGCAGCTGCTCGGGAGAGATTCTTATGACACCCAGCTGATTAGCAGAGCTCCCCCAGCCAGCAACCTGTGCTTCTGTTCATGGTGCACATCCACACATGCTTCGGTTCACATTACAAAATTTATTGTGCACACAGATGGAAAAATTAGAGGGAACCCTGGGCACTGTCCTGTCTCGAAGGAGAACTACATTAATGATTCTGAGGTGCTCAGATACTAAGGTGATGGACCGTGTAATTACCCCAAGTAAATGGATAAAATCATACCCTTGTCCTGAGCTGATGGTATTGCGTATGGGTGCAATAGCGACACAGTGTGCAATGGTCAGTACATCCCAAAGGTTCTGACTTAGCTCCATTCACAACTAGGCATTCAGACAAACTAGTATTTCTGATACCCAGTCTACACCAGGACTATTACAACGATCCCTAGTGATCGGAGGTAAATTATAGAGGAAAACAGAATGGAAGAGCTTACAAAAATATTCTGGGCTGGGCTTCCTCACATTTACACACTTTTTACACCTGCATAACTCCATTTGACATTGGTGTTGCCCTTCCTCAATATTGGTGTAAGTGAGAAGTGAATCAGAATGTATGTCAAGGGCACGCGTATCAGAACACACGTTTCTGGGGCCCTTGCTGAGCCCAGGACAGGCACTGCTTTCTCCTTTCATAGGAGTAACATACAGTAGAATATGCTTGCATGGATCTGATAGGTGTGTGTGTGTGTGCCAAAGACCTTGCTTGATGAAGCTTCCAGTGCAGTTATTTCAGGTAATGCATCCATGGCTGTCCTTGGCTGTATTCTTTGCCCTGCTTGACCTCCATGCAGATGCAGTGGAGAGAGGTGTGTGTTGCCTGGCCCTATAATCTCCAACTTACATCACAGGTGTAAGGTTGCTCAGGGTACGTGTAGACTCTGCAGAAGACTGACCCAGTCAGGTTGATCTTCTGGAGTTCGATTTCATGCAGCTGGAAGATACGTGCAAAATCGAACTATCTGGCATCGACTCTGTACTCCTCAGTCTCAGGAGGATGACCAGATAAGTCAATTTTAGACAAGTGGATTCTAGCTACACAATTGCCAAAGCTAGAACTGCACATCTACAATCAACTAACCTGCCTGGTGTAGAGCAGGCCTCAGTGATTATGAGCAAGTGGAGAACTGGGAGTAGCGCTGTTCTGCCCTCCTCCCTCTCTCTCTACTGCCAGTGTGGGAGGGCAACTGGGACAGAAATTCTCTTCACCACTTCCACCCACAGAGAGTTTCCCTGAACAGGAATTCTCCACTGCCTGGTTTAAGTCTACTGTTAAGTAGGTGAAGAGGCTGGCCCCATGTGTGTTAGCTCCAGAAGACAACTGACATGACCTAAGGAAGGAAGTTAATGAAAAATCCAGAGAGCTCACATAAAATGGTTTAATTTGGTTGGCTGAGTTTCAGAAGATCTTCAGGACAGCTTATGAACCATACTAATGTGCATTAGATGAAATATTGCTTAATCAGCTTCCTTTCAAAACAAATCAATTGAAGCAACTTACATTAATTCTCTAGTCAGCTGTTTATTGTTACTTCAGATTGCTGTGTTGCTCGTGTTTTAATCTGATGAATAAGTTTTGTTTATGATGATGTCCAAGTATTTATGAGTTTCATAATGATTGGGGGCCCATCCATTTACCTGTTAGACATTGGGTTACTTCACAAGGTATTAGCACAATAGCTGTGAACAAAAAGCAATAAAAATGATGAAGATTGATTGGTTTGCATGTTTGTGCAATGTGTTCCCTCAAAGAAAATGGACCAAGACCTAAATCCCTTTATAGCTGTGTATTGAGAAAAGGAGGAATGAAAGTGATTGTTGCAATATATTCTATGGTATAAATAAATGTAGGGTTTGGAAAAGCTTTTCCTTGCAGTTTATTTCAGTTTCACAAGTGCTCAGTTAAACTGGCATAAAGTTTCTGCCGCTCTACTTTCTGATTTGCTCACCTTGATAATTTTTTTCTGATTTGTCCACCTTGATTACTCTTTTTGGTTCTCTGTGCCTTAAATATTGAGTCTGTTCTAGTATGGCTGTGGTCTGAAGAAATGGGTCTGTCCCACGAAAGCTCATCACCTAATAAGTTATTTGGTTAGTCTTTAAAGTACTCCTGGACTGCTTTTTCGTTTTGATAGCATATAGACTAGCACGGCTTTCTCTCTGTTTCTGCAGCATAAAGTAGTTTTCTTAAATAAGCATTTCAAGCAGCTCCATTTACTTTAATTGTTGATAAAAATGTATTTCTGTTCTGTTATTTGTGTTGTTTGGGGGATAGCAGGGAGGAAACCTAATGAAACAAAATAGGATTCCACTAACTTTTACATCTTCAATCTAATAAGCTAATATAGCAACAGGAATTGAAAAATACAACACTAAATGCATGCACATTGCAGAGGAATGCTGAGATTGCTGTCCTGGTTTTGGCCAGGAGAACTGGGTTCCGGTCCTTGCTCTGCTATAGCCTTCCTTTGGGACTATGAGTAAACCCTGATCCAAAGTCCACTGAAATCAGGAGAATGGTTCCTGTTGACTCCGGTAGGGTTTGGATCACAACTCGATCTTAGTCATGCGCAAAACAGAACTTTTGTCATCCCCCTTCTCCCTGCTGCATTGGCTAATTAGAGTTTATATTTTCAGGGCAGTTTCTTTCTCTCACATTGTTTTTTGCACAATGCCTCCTAAATCAATTGGGACCTCATGTAGGTTGGTGCAACCGTAAACAGTAATTTACATATATTCCTACGTCTCCCACCAAGTGAACACTTCTGGCCAGAGTTCAGAGGTGCGCCTACAGAGGTCACTTTCCACCCTTGGAATGCTAGTCAGTATTTTAAGTGGCTAGTCCTGAAGGAGGCCATGACAAACTACAAATTACTGAACCAAGAGTAAACAAAGTCTGAAACTTGTGAATTTAAAACTAACCTCCCAATGGGTACTACCCCCCAGGATGTTACCTGTAATTCAGGCTGATCAGAGGAAGATCTGGCACAGCATAATGCCTGAGAAGATCATGAAGCAAAAGCTCAGCAGAAAGTCTGAAAACCAGATGGAATTGATTAAACAATTTTTATCCAACTGGGTTGCACATAAAATTTTTATTAAAACCTCAAGTGCTAAATTTATTTCCTTTGTTACTTTTTGCTTTCTTTTTTTTATTTGGTAGTGATAATTACTACATTAGAAATTAAATGAACCTCATACACAATGTCTTTCAGACCTCCTAGGAGAGCTGTGAAAGTGATTTAGGGAAGTGACTTTGCTATTGTGCCTAATCGAGTTACAGTAATTGTCACCTATAATTTTAACTTGACTGCTATGTGTTGAATCTGAAGCTTTGCCATGGGATTCTTTGTCACCAAGCTTCTCGCTCGCGCTCACCCTCATTTTTTGCAAAACACATCAGCTGAAAACAAATCAACACACGCAGATGTGCAGTTAACAACATTATTGTTTGAAACCCCATTTGCTTCTTTACCAGCCTGATGTGCTGTAGTACGAGATGACTTTCAACAGCAGTGCATCAGCAAGGGTGTGACGATAATGCAGAAGACTAAACCTTTGGTGGGAGCAAATCCCCACAGCTGCATTAAAGTTAATGGAGGAATGTCAATTTATACTAGATAAGGATCTGAGATCAGGTTTACAAGAGTATTTTGACACCTGAAATACAGATAGGCACATGACTCTTATTAAATTTCCATAAGACTTACCTGCCTAATCTGCCCTGGCATTTTTGTAATCCCAATTAGTTGTCCATCTGTACCTTTAGGCACCTAAATACCTTGGTAAATCTGGTCCCTGCTCCTTATTTCCAAAATATGTTTGAGGAAGGCATTGCTTCAGGACATATCCTAAATATTGTGAACTGGGGTACCAGATGAAATTATAAGACACAGATTTAAAACAACGTAAGGAAGTACTTCTTCCCACAATGCCCAGTTAATTTGTGGAACTCCTTGCCAGGGTATATTTAAGTTTCTTAAGTAGCTTAAAAGTGAGGCTGATCAGAGGGATTGGGTGATTAGTTTTTTGGATCATCTGCCTTCCCTCCATGCGTGAGAAGTACCACCACGTGTGATCTTCACCAGACTTCAAAATGGTGCATTATTCCGGACAAGCATTATGGGATCTTAGTAGAAAGTTGTAAAAGGATGATGTCACATGAGGCAGGAAATCCCTATGAATTTTGTCCAGCCCAGGAATCTTGCAGAATTTTAGGGTGATGAAGAAGACACACAGCTTGAGTTTGTGAAGTCCAGGCTTTAATGTGACTCCCAGACTGGGGGGAACCTGTTTCTTCTCTGAAGCAGTCCCAGTTAGCATGCTGAAAACTCCACCTCTTTCATGCACTTCTTGCGACCACAGAGATTTCTAGTCCTGCTATTATGCCCATGTGGTATGAACAATGGACTTCCTGAAGGTGGGGTGGGGAACGGGACAGTTGCCCTGGGACCAGGTGATTTCAAAGGGCCTAGGGCTCCAGTAAGAGTCTAAGGTTCTGGCTGCTGCTGCTGCTGGGCTTTTTAAATTTTCTCTGGAGGGGGTCTGGGCAGAGCTGAGGCCTCTGCTCCATGCACGATGCGGGGAGAGGGAGCAGGGCAGAGCTGACTGCTGTGAGCACTGACGCTTCCAGCCTTGGGCCTGCCTCTTCTGGGGCAGGGAGCTGGGTCATCCTCCCACCCTGCCTCTAGGCTCATGGCAGCTGTTGGCCTTATGATCACTCCCATGTTGCAGTGAGTGGCTTTTCCTACAGAACTCCCCTTCCAGGCACATACAGTATCCCTGCCCATATCCCCCCTGAGCAGTTGCTGAAAGGAGAATATAAGAGTGTAACCACCTTCACCCTCCGCATAGGCCGTTTTGATCCCATGTCCACAGAGACCCTGCAGTTTGGCTCCTCCGTGGAACAGTCCTGTAATTGGCTCCTATAATTATTTGTAATTGGAATAAACCCGTATATTGTAAAACACCAGCACTCACTACATTCCATACCAGAACCAAGCAGCAAAGACATGCAAGGGACGCTTTTGTGAGATAATAAGCTTCAGCGGTAATGCAGCGTGTACCCAGCTGATATAACAAGAAGGTGTCCATCACAACATTTCTGTGAAGCAATGATATGATACTGTAGTGAAAATGAAGTAGGCAAGGCACAAAGGATGGGGTCTGTCTTTCTTTCTTACTAGACCCAGGGAATGCAGGCAACTTCCATTTGTTAATTATACTCATTGACCGTGCAACTATAGGCCAAAGATACACACATCCTATTAATGTTACTTGTACTGTAAAATAATAGATTTCACTTAATATCTTTGTTTCTTATCTTTAGCTTCTCCTTTGAGGATTTGTTGAAGTTGTTCAAACTTTTGCACTTTAAAACAATAGAATATAAATGAAAATTGACGTGCAACAAGAAAGAGCAAAATACAGTACTAGAAGTTTGCTTACACACTTTCTCCTGTCACGTTCACCTCAGTGCAGCATTACTGCTTCTTGCTGAATCCCCAAATACATACTTAGATAGTGCTCTAATGCCTGTTATTAGCTATGCAATATCGAAATTTCTGCAGCATTTTTTCATGATCAGTTATCATTTCATCCTGAGTTTTATCTTTTATATGTGCTAGTCTGCAATTATAAGACGATTACAATGAAAGTTTTTTTTTAACCTTCAATCAAGTATGGTACATTTTAAAATACAGCTTTCAGTGGAATACTGACACAGCCAGTAAATCACCTTCTGCTTAAGATGCTGAGCTTTCATTGTGATCAACTACCTGTCGGTAGACCCCCACCGAGAACTGGACTCGTTTCTTGCTGTCGGTGGAAAGGTAGAGAAGATCACAAGATTTTCAGAAATGAGTTTGAATGCACATCCTATGCCTAGCACCATGTAGCCTGATTTATAGCCTCAAAGCAGCATGTTGGCGAAAAGTGGATCCTCAAGGGTCCATGCACGGCAGATACATGGATCAGATCATTAGGACATGACATTTTAACTAGCTGTGAAAACTACATAACCACGACTAAACAGTAACAGTGAAACTACCTTCTAAACAGCCCAATCAATGCAGATGGCTGTCGCAGATGGCGCAGAGTTAAGAACTCACGTCAGGAAGATGACACAGAAGCTAACAGCTGGACAAATAAAGGGAAACACAGAAAGCCATGTGCCGGATGGCTCATGGGTGGTGAAGAAGCAAGCAGGAGGGTGAGGCCGCACCCCAAAGTAACAGACATTTGAAATGTTATGAAGATAGTCAGTTGCAGTTTCGCAATAAGCTAGCCACAGCCAGGGAAACGCTGAAATCCAAAAAGACTGACTGGGATTTTCAAAAACTCTGAGCATCATTCGAACCTGCTGCCATTGCAGTCAGGCCACCAATAAGAGTTTGAAGTCTCAATAAAGCTCCCTTGCTGGCTTTAGCAACAGCCTAAACCACAGCATAGAGAGGAAAAGTGACTGGCTGTGTGGCGCATGGCATTTCAATGGCGAATGCAGGAGCAGGAGTGAGGGGTGAGATCCTGTCTCTGTTGAAGTAACAGTGCCTCTTGATTTCATTTGGCCACTGTTTGATCCCAGGGCTCCTGGGTTTCTCTCCTGTTCTATGTCTACTGGGAAAAAGTGCCTCTTCGTGGCAGTAGCCAATTGTATGGGTATTGATTCTTTATTGCCTGGAACTGTGGAGTAGGCAGGAAGCAGCAGCGCTGCCAGGGCAAGGTGGGAAGGAGGCGTGGCTCTGTACACTGGAAGGGGCGGGGCCAAGAGCAGAAGAGCAGTTATCATTTAGCGCCACATCGACTGTGGTGCTGTGACCCCCTCCAACTCCTTCACAGCCACAGGCAGGCCGAGCAGTGCTGCTGTGGCGTTCAGAGGGGCTGGCGCTCCAGACACCAGCGCTGCTACTGTGGGCTCAGGCACCTCGGAAATGGTGGGCCTGGGGCAACTGCCCTTTTGCCCGGCCAGCCCCACCCATTGATGGGCCTGCAGGAAAGGCTCATGCTGATGAAAGTGTATCCACTGAAATCAGCAAGTTATTCTGGCTGAGAAGCTAAGCTTTTAGTCAAGACGCAAGCCAAGTTACAACCAAGTGATTATGTTAACCTGGCTTCTGACTCTGCTCTTACTGGAGTCATAGATAAAACTCACCATGACTTCAAAAGTATCCAAATCAGACCCCTTGTGTTTTGGCTGGGGGGCGGGGGGGAATAAAAAATCCCAACCAGTAGCATATACCAGAAGTGAAGTTCTGTTTACACAGTGTATGTGAGTTTTTCTGTTGACTGATTAACTGAACGGCAACACGTATGGGCCCACTTTATTGACTGAGTTGGTGAAAATAGAGCCAAAGCCAGTTATGGATGAGGCCTCTATTGCGTGGTACCAAACTCCTATCTGCACACGGTATTTCCTCTTTCTGCCATGCTATGTTATGTTTTGCTTTTCATGGCTTGTTTCTCTTTCTTTTGTTTTTTGCTATGGTTTTCTTTTATCTCCAGATTTTCTTGTGGCTCTCCCTTGAACAAATGTAAATACTATTTAATGATGTGAGTATAGTTTCTAATTACCCTTAGCTTTGAATTTTTCTTGTTTTTGTGCCATTGTTAGACTTTTTGCTCTTTTTACACAATAACCATCATTTTTTTAAAAATCAGAATGACAGTGATTCAAATTTCACAAGTGCTAATTGACGCTGGGCCATTTCCACCTTGCTGAATAGACCTTGTCTGCTCTGGCCCTCCCTCTTACCAGGACCCCACTCCTTAAATATCCCTCTGAAACCACCCCCCGACTTATGCATCTGATGAAGTGGGTCTTTGCCCCTGAAAGCTTATGCTCCAAAACATCTGTTAGTCTATAAGGTGGCACAAGACTTCTTGCTGTTCTCAAAGCTACAGACTAACACAGCTGCCTCTCTGATGTAAGTGCTAATGTTAGTGTATCGAATTTTTTGAAATGTCTCAGTTAAATCCAAAACTTGAAAACGTTCAACTTTCCCAAACAACTGTTCTATCAAGTGCCACATATCTCACAGCTCAGTGGTATCTGGTCTCCCTTATTTATATTTTTAAACATCATCTTCTAGAGCTGCCATTCATTTTATTGTGCACAGTCCCCCAAAAGCTTTGTCACTGCTCCCATACTGACATGCTGCTGAATGACAGTCACACACTGGTGCGTTGTAGTCCCTAGGGAGTTCCTACATTCCTGTTCCACTATTAGATTGTAAGCCTCCTTGCTGAGTAGCTGTCCTTATGTCACATCAGGTAAGCTTGGCTGTGCCTTGAGCTCACAGAGTGGAACTAAGCCCAGAGTTCAGAATTAGATAAACGGGAACAATGTGGTTGAGAAATAAGCCAGATCTTCCTAACATATACGAGGTTTGGAAACCAAAGGCACGTAACCATTTTTAGCACAGGTACTGTGTCTATTCTCAGCAGTCCACTTAAGTTTCAGATCCATGTAGTTTTGGCACTTCATAAAATATGTTGATGCACTAGTGCCAGCTGGGCATGTCTATAGGTGAGGTCACTTCTGCAGCAGTATGTCGACTCAGATGTCAAAAAAAACATTGCAATTAACACGCAGACAAATGTGATGAGGAATTTGGACTCCCATGCAAGCACTGGTGCTTTATTCTTTGAGGGCCAAACGTTTGTCTGAGCTGAGTGTGACCAACTCCCTGCACCAGAAGCAAATTATTTGCCCTTAGTGATTGTTTTTTACTGCTTGTGTTCCATAAAACTTGATTCTGCTCCTATCTGAGTTGAAGTGAGAGTAACTACTGACTACAGTAGAAGCGGGTGCAGGCTCTGCCTCACTAAAGCCTGATCTGCACTATGCATTTAGGTTGAAGTTAGCCGCATTAGGTCAATTTTATAATGAATGAGTCTACAGCACCAAGCTTCTTTTGCCAACCTTCAGGGCTTTAAAAGTGGACTTTGTTACTCCACCTTAATGAGAGGAGCAGTGCTAAATTTTACCTGCTAGGGTCAAATTTGAGAGTGTGCAGACAGAGCCCTGTTCAAACAGATGTTCTTCGACTCCAGGAGGTGTCCCATAGTGCACCAGCGTTACTGCTCTGACCAACACCTGTCACTCTGCTGCAATTCCAAGCACACGGGAAAAGCCCCAGGAGCTTTGGAATTTCATTTCCTGTTGGCCAGCGTGGTGAGCCCAGCAGCTCACCTGACCATGAACGTCTAGGGTCGCAAACAAGCCCCAGAATGGAGCATGCATGAGGTCCTGGACCTGATCGCTGTGCGGGGAGAAGGCTCTGCGAAGGCAGAACTCTGAAGCAGCCACGTGCTGATACGTATGCAGCTCGGGCCTCCCTACCCCTGGCACTGCTGCTCACCTTCCTGCCTTCCACCTTTGTCAGCCCAGCTGCTTTCAGCAGGTCAAGTGGGAATTCAAATCCCCCTCACCATGTCTCTTTTGGCAGGCTGTGCTGGACAGGGGCCCTGACAAGCCGCCCTGGAGGCTGGTCCTGTTTGTGTGATTATCACTCTTGTGTGCCTCATCGTAGGTGACCAACGAGGTTTCCTGACATCTGACTGATTCATTCCCCATTTGCACCTGGTAAATGCCACTGGCGTCAATGACATTCTGGTGGCACAGGCCTGCTGACAGGGGGCAAAGAGGCAGTTCAAAGGGGCCTGGGGTGCCTGGCCAACACCGCTGTTACCGTGACAGTGGTGGCAGCCAGAGCCCCAGGCCCTTTAAATTGGTGCCAGAGCACTGCACTGAGTGCTCTTTGCGGCTCTGAGGGCTGGATGCTGGGGCAAGGTGCCATGTTCCATGTGATGTGGACTCAGGGCTGGATGCCTCAGCCCCACTTCTTCTGCCCAAGGCCCAGCTCCTTACAGGAACACGGAGCTGGCCATACTCCCTTTGCCCTGTGGCCTGCAGAAGTTGACCCAGCTCCTTACAGGAACACAGAGCTGGCCATCCTCCCTTTGCCCTGTGGCCTGCAGAAGCTACTGAGCCCCCGGTAGTGGTGAGAAAGCTAGCAGTAGTGGGTATAATTTTTATTACAACAGCACCTAAATTCCCAAATGAGCCGAGTGTAGCGCTGTGCTAGTCATTGGATATGTATTAAGAGAACATAAGAAGAGCCACACTGGGCCAGACCAATGGTCCAGCTTCTTGATATTCTGTCTGCTGACAGGTCAATGCCAGATGCTTCAGAGAGAATGAACAGAGCAGCACAAAATAATAATTATTCTTTTACAGGCACATTTTATTGCTGACAGTACTGAAGTACTCGTGCTTACATCGAACTGTAAATTTAACCCCTTTGAAATAATTCACCATCTTACCGCGATATAAAATGTCTCTTCAGCAACAGAGTTCACTAACTTTGCACAAGTTGATCTCCATTCTTCCCTAATCCCATAGGGTTAAGCTGGGATGAACTTGGCCCAAAGCTCTGAAGCAAATAATGCTAGAGAATGCGCTAAATTAATACACTTGTTTTTCACCTCTGAAATGAAACAGGCTTGCAAAATTGCAAAACTGGATTTGGATCCTAGGTTAAGTTACAGGTTCAGAGATATTCTGTGAGTCCCCACAAAGCCAGTTAAAAAAAAATCACAGCACAATATGTAGGAGAAGCCAGGGATACACTAAGAGCTTTTCAGGTCAACATTAACGTAGATGGCAGAGCTATTCAATTCTGTCCTTTGCGGACAAGTTCTTGCACTGCCCTCATCACCCTAGTAAGCATTTTCCACTTGTGCACTGAGAGAATTAACATGCACCACAGAAAAATTTTTTTTTCCTTCCCACACTCTCTCCAGGGAGAGAATAGTGCATGCAGTAAAGTGTTCTCTTT
Source organism: Carettochelys insculpta (assembly GCF_033958435.1). Classification (NCBI taxonomy): domain Eukaryota; kingdom Metazoa; phylum Chordata; order Testudines; family Carettochelyidae; genus Carettochelys; species Carettochelys insculpta. Next base: position 42,885,888 of record NC_134147.1, on the reverse strand, counting down.
CATAGGGGTTTTGTCGGTTTCTTTTGCTAAATGACCACACAGCTCTTTGTTTGCATTGGAGAAGACAGGTAGACGTGACCGTGGCACTTGGAGCAGAAGATGGTGAAATTCGTGATGCTCTGTAGCTTGTGGGATTATCATTCTGGGTTTGTGTTTGTGTGGACATTTGCAGCAGCCCCTGTTTGCCTGGTGTCTAGCTCAGCACAAGGACACTTGTAGCAGCCAAAAAAGTAACAAGAAAGCCCGAATGAGCTTTTTAGGGCAAGGCCAGGTTTTTTTTCATTGTAACTGTGTCTACACTTGCATTCCTCTTTCAAAAGGGGCATGCAAATGAAGGAAATTGAAAATGCAAATGAGGCACTGATTTACATGTCTGTCACCTCATTTGCATATTCTCCATTCAAAAGAGCTTCTTTCGAAAAAAGAAAAGTAGTGCAGACGAGGCTCTTTTGACAATAAACCCCATCTTCAAAAGAACACTTTTCCTGAAACACAGCTTGAGTGTTTACATGCTATGGGGGCCTGATTTTTGAGTGGGGCCTCTAGCATTACCCCCATTTAAAATAAAATAAATGAATGCTAAGAATCAAGTAACCCCTGAGTATTATCAATCCTTCCCCCTACAACCTCCCCCCCCCAAAAAAAATAGCAACAGCTGCAAAGAGCATCAGTTAAGGGAAATGAATTTCTGGAGTTCCGCATCTGACCTCTTAACACGAAGTACCATTTGAAAAATTTATAAAGGTGGTCCCTTGGGAGCCATCCTGAAACGTGGATTGACGAGCCACAGCTTCACATTTCCCCACACTTGTCAGATCATTCTTCTTGGGTCATTGGCTGGGTGCCGGCAGGGCAGATCCTGTCAATTTCCTATCTTTAGTTAATATCAATTAAGGGCTTTTGCAAGCCTGTTTCACCACATGCAGCCTCTGGTCAGTGAAACTGGCTGCACTCACTCAGCACAAGAGGCAGCTAATTTCCAACTGTTGGCCTCCCATTTATTTCTTACGCTACTCAGGAAAGAGAACAAAGAACGCAAGGACACTCACAGGGCTGCCACAACAAAACAGGAATGTGAGTTCAGGCTGAGCATTGCCTGCAATACAGCAGCCCAAAGAGACTCTCAACGGCTGACACTCCCATTATTCACGCACTCAGGAGCTCCACTCCTGATCAGGGTCTCTGGGTTCCATAGCAAAACAAATAATGAGAGTCTAGCAAATTCCTTCATGTTCTCATTGGTATTAGCAGTTTGTTTAAAGTCCACACATTTATTTTTTAGAGAGAATAAAAATAAGAATTAAAAACACAATATTCTTGAATTTATTTTTCACTGGAGGTGTGTTATAACAGAGTAGTATAAACCCCCCCCGCCCTCCTGTATATGTCTTTGGAGATCTGCTTATATCTATTTAGCCTTGGACTAGAGCTATACTGCCCGATTGGGGTTTGAGAAACATTGAGCCTGGCCCTGTATGGGTATGCAAGGGGGGGACAGAAAGCAAAGAAACCCTTTGCAGTCTCACACCAGGTCTGTCTACACTGCAATTAACATAAAAAAGCTAACCCTGCAGCAGTGAATTGCTCAGCCTGGATCAGATGGCTTAGGCACACTGGGGCTGTAAAACTGCCACACAGACGTCCAGACTTGGGCTGTAGGCCAGGCTCTGAGACCATTTTCCCTCACACAGTAGACATATCCAGGCCAGGAACAATGATGCTCCCAGTTTTGAGCAGCTTCAAGAGAGCTGGGGGCAAGCATGGCATGGCCAAGATGCGTGGTTGCCCCCTATTTTCAGAGGGCTCCATGGAGCCTTAGCAGGGACCCTTTCCATGTACAGTGTCCTGAAGCTCAGACCACATGGTCTTAAAGGCCCAACAGAGCACTCTACGTGGACCTCAACGTGCAGTGCTTACTAACACGAGTAGTCCCACTGACAGCAAAAAGGAGCTGCAGGATGGAGCGCCATAAAAACATAGACACGATTGTGACATAGCGTGGTCACAGAAGACCCATCTTCTCTCTCTCTCTCTGAGGCTCCCCACCACTCTGTCCTGTTGGGCCAGATCTGTGTTTCCCCTGGAAAAGGCACAGAGTTGGGGTTACCACCCCCCTGAAGAGCAATGAAGACACTGAACAACTTCAGTTCTGGGAGGACAGAGTTCTAGGGTACAGCACCCTGCAAGAGGGATCAAACCTCCATATAAATCCATCTTTCTCTGTGTAAAATTTTTTTACAGAGCTACTAGGCATTACCACAATATAAACGATAAAATGTCCTTGGAATGTCTTGAAAATTCTCTCCACATTTAGGTATGTTGGGAATATTAAACAATATTGAAACGCCAGCATTTTAGGTCACTGAACTAGCAGGATTGCATTAAACAGCTCATTTGGATGGAGTAGCAGCACATCTCCCTGTGACACGGAATAAAATTGTTGTTTTTCTGTTTCTAAACTGAAAATCCTTTGGCTTTGCCGCCTTGCTCTGTGTTATACCAATTAAGAAGAAGTGGTATCGTGGTTCCAAAGCACAAATTAGTATAGGTCGAAACTCTCTAGTCCAGAAACTCTCTGGTCCAACAACATCCGTGATTTTAGTTAGCCGGATGCCCACTTAGCAAGGGTGTGGTCAAGTTTCCCTCAGTCCCATAAAGTTTGTTTGCAGGTAACAGTCCTGGTTCTCCATGTTCTGTGCTGTTATTTAGCTGTAATTTACCCCAAAGTGTCTTCTAAGAGCCCAGTAAAGAGTGGAAGTGTTGGTAATGCTGCTAGACTATATTGACATCCTGTGGTTTGGCAAATTCTTTGGTTCGGCAAGAGTGAGGTCCAGAGGGTACATTTCTAGAGAGGTTCCGCTTGTATGGGATTGTTTTCTTTACTGGGAAGTACACTGAAGACTGCAAAATTGCTGTATGTTCTGACACGCCAGCAAGTAGCTTCATGCAAACATTTAAGTTGCTTGATTTGTCCCTTGATTTATAGGAAATAATGGACGGATTCCCCCTCTCTGCTGGAGATGTGAACTTGACCCACTGTGAACAAGTGCTACAGATCTTACTTGGACGTCAGCTTTGAGATTTTTAGTTAGTAAAGTAGTATCAGTATAGTCGAGAAGTAAACACAGCGTCAGACCAGGTGTCATGGTTTAGCTCCATTTTATGCTACTATTTTTTGCTTGGAAAGCCCTTCTTTGTTCTGTTATGCGCAAAGCATGCTTGTTGTCCCAGAAGTGCTAAAGCTCATTACCATAAAAGGTATGAGCTTAGAGGATATGAAAGTGTTCTACCCAAAGAGAGTGTTCAAGGCCTTTTGTGTAAAGAACAACGTTTCTGGCTTTAAGATAATGCCATGTGTTAGGATTGTGGGTAGAAGGCATTTGTGAGCATAGTTTTCTTTAACTACTAACTTACCATCGGTAAGTGTTTAGGAAAGACTGTAATTCTAGGAGATGAATAAAGACTTTCTGTCTGTACAACTTGGGCTCCTTCTCGTTTGGGGAAAATCACGCTACTGAAATTAACACAGTGAGAAAATATGAAATACAATCAAATTTGAGAAAGTTATGTTATTGAGATCCCAGGACATGAAGTCCTGTTCTCTGACAGAGTAGTTACGTGCAATCACCAGGACCTCAACAATTTCTTCTGATATTTCTTGCAAAAATACAGATTTCAGCGACAAATAACATCAAATTCTCATTAGTACATATACCCATTTTCAGTCTGCCACAATGGGCAGGAGGGGCGGGCGGGGAGGAGAACAACTGTCCCTGGGCCTGGAAATATAAAAAGGCCTGGACTCCCAGCCACTGCTCCTGCTACCGCCAGAGCCCCGGGCCCTTTAAATTGCTGCCAGAGTACCACACAGCATACTCTGGGCAGCACTGAGGGCTGGGGAGAGGGCCATGCCATGGTATGGGCCGTGCTGAAGTCTCTGCCTCTTCTACCTAAGGCTCCACCCCTTTGGGGGGACACAGATCAGGGCCCCCCTGCCTTGCCAAGAAGCCTGGTGAGCCTGTCGGCCCCACTTCCTATCCTAACACATACTTTAAAAATCGGTGGCCAACGTTTATATATGCTCATAAGGCCTGATGCTGCTGTCAATGGCAAAACTACAGTGAGAAGTGGATTAAGCCCCACTATGCAACAGAGAAAATGAAAATTACCAGGTCCAACTAAATAGAAACATTAAACTATTAGCATGTGGGCAAATCCATGGCATACAACTGTGAAGTTGAATTTGCACGGTAGTAGTAGGCATCCTTCAGTCTGCATAGACTATGGATCGCGCCCTTTAAAGTTTCAATTGAGGACTTCATTTACAGCATCTATTGTGACTATGAAGACCCACACGAGAGTGACAGTCCTTGCAGATGTAGTGGGTGTCTGGCAAGTCCTTATTGTGTTTTCTGTGTGCTCGCTTCTCCTCTGCTAGCTCTCTGATCTTCATCTCGCCTTTCTGAAGGCCCTTGTGTAACCCCTGCCTCCATCTGCTGTGGTCATCTGCTAGTTCTTCCCAGTTGTCCAGCTCGATGTCTACCTCTCTGAGGTCTCTCTTGCAGACATCTTTGTAGCGGAACTGGGGGCGTCCAGGAGGTCTTTTGCCAGAGGCTAGCTCACCATACAGGATGTCTTTTGGAATCCTTCCATCATTCATCCTGTGGACGTGGCCAAGCCAGCGGAGCCGACGCTTCCTGAGGAGGGTGTGCATGGTAGGGATTCCAGCTTGCTCGAGGACGGCAGTGTTGGTCACTCTGTCCTTCCATGATATTCCAAGGATGCACCTGAGGCAGCGCAAGTGGAAGACGTTCAGCCTCTTTTCCTGGCGGGCATACACGGTCCAAGTCTCGCTGCCATAAAGGAGGGTGCTGAGGATGCAGGCTCTGTAGACTTGCATTTTGGTGTGAGTGTACAGCTTGTTGTTATTCCACACTCTCTTGCTGAGTCTGGACAGAGTTGTGGCTGCTTTTCCAATCCGCTATTTAGCTCAGTGTCCAACGACAGGGTGTCAGTGATGGTGGACCCGAGGTAAACGAACTCGTGGATGACCTCTAACGTATAGTTGTCAATGCTGATTGATGGGGATTCAGCAACATCCTGACCGAGTACGTTTGTCTTCTTTAGGCTGATGGTAAGCCCAAAGTCCTTGCACGCTTTGGAGAACTGATCCAGTAGTTTTTGAAGCTGGTCTTCTGTGTGAGACACTACAGCAGCATTGTCTGCGAACAGCATGTCTCTGATGAGGACTTCTCGCACCTTAGACTTAGCTTTCAGCCGTGCAAGGTTAAACAGTTTCCCATCAGATCTTGTGTGCAGCAAGATGCCCTCTGTTGAAGATCCAAAGGCATGCTTCAGGAGGAGTGCGAAGAAGATCCCAAACAATGTCGGAGCAAGCACGCATTCTTGTTTGACGCCACTCCTGATTCTGAAAGCATCCGACAATGCGCCATCATATTGGATGGTTCCTCTCACATCTTCGTGGAACGACTGGATCATCTTGAGTAACCATGGAGGACAGCCTGTCTTATGGAGCAGTTTGAACAGACCATCCCTGCTGACCAAGTCAAAGGCCTTGGTCAGGTCGATGAAGGCTATGTAGAGTGGCTTTCTCTGCTCCCTGCACTTCTCCTGCAGCTGCCTTACAGAGAAGACCATGTCAACGGTAGACGTCTCTGCGTGGAATCTGCACTGCGATTCGGGGTACACCCTCTCAGCAATCTTCTGGAGTCTGCCAAGGATGACGCAAGCGAACAGTTTACCAGTGACGCTTAGGAGGGAGATTCCACGGTAGTTGTTGCAGTCGCTTCTGTCTCCTTTGTTCTTATACAACGTTACAATGTTAGCGTCGTGCATACCCTGTGGAACCTCACCCTCTTTCCAGCACAGGCACAGTAGCTCATGTAGGGGTTCCAGGAGTGTGTCCGCGGCACACTTGATTACCTCTGGTGGCATACCATCCTGACCAGGGGCCTTTCCTGCTGCAGTGCTGTCGATGGCTCTCTTCAGTTCATCCACAGTCAGTTCTTGATCCAGTTCGTCCATTACTGGTGGGAGCTCGACGGCATCAAGGGCTGCGTCAACCACAACGTTCTCGCGTGAGTACAGCTCGGAGTAGTGCTCAACCCAGCGCTCCATCTCTTTGGCTTAGTCAGCAATGACTTCACCAGATTTGGATTTCAGAGGTGCCATCTTGTTCTGGGTGGGTCCTAATGCCTTCCTCATACCCTCGTACATTCCTCTGAGATTACCAAAGTCAGCACAGGTCTGGAAGCTGCTGCATAGCTGGAGCCAGTGGTTGTTGGCGCAGCGCCTGGCTGTCTGCTCTGCTTTTCTTCTGGCCTCTCTACGTGCTTCCTGGGTACTCTGGCTCGGTGAGCATTTGTACTCCAGGAGTGCAGCGCACTTCTTTTCAATGACTGGAATCATCTCGTCGGAGTTAGCTTCGAACCAGTTGTTCGTGTTTCTAGCTCTTCTTCCAAACACCGACAAGGCCGTGTTGTAAACTGTATCCCTCAGATGTTGCCATTTGGATGTCGCATCGGCACCCCCAGGGCCCCTGCGCAGATTTTCCTGGAGGGTCTGTCTGAACTTTTCAGCTTTCTCCGAGTTTTCCGTCTTTCTGGCGTCAATGTGGGGCCTTCCAGCAGGTTTAGAGCGGTACAGCTTCTTGGGTTTCAGCTTGAGCTTGGAGCAAACTAGCGAGTGATCTGTGTCACAGTCAGCACTATGATAGCTGCATGTCAGAAGGACGTTTTTGAGGTTATTACGCCTAGTGATGACCACATCTAGTTGATGCCAGTGCTTTGCACGGTGCATATACTGATATATAATGAAGCATTTCTATGACAGCATGCGATTTAGCAAACCCAGTACCAGGAAATACACAATTTTAAAATGAATACTGACACATTTCTTTCTCGTATACAAACAAGCACACTCTGGGGAGCCTTTAAATACAACACATTATGCATTAGCATGTCACGGATTTTGTGATTTGCATGTTGACATTACCTTCCTATTTTCTAATATTCAACAAGTGGGTTGGTAAAACCAAATTATTCCAGTTTTTGTTCAGTGTGGATTCAAAATAACTTGGAAAAGGATATGTCTGAGAGCTCTTTTAATTTATAGAGATTTCTGATAGGCAAAAAATAGCCCTACTGCAGTTAGCCAGAGATTTTCTGCAAGCTGGAGGTGTGAACATTTGCCCTGCTGTTATGGTCCCTGGGACTGTCTTTTTCATATTCAAGACTCCTAAAAAATCGAAGTAGAGAGCAAGCAAATGAGAAAAGAGGTGTAAAAATGCACTGAGCAATCCAAGCTTAATGGAACTTTTTTGTTGTTGCATATGTGACCAATGCCAATTATGCTGTTGTAAGGTTGCAATCTGCCCTGACGTACAGCAGCTGTGCTGCCTCAGGAGTATCTCTGAAGTGAAATTGTAACCCAGTTCATCCCTGTTACAAGAGTATTGTAGCTGAGAAATATAAATGGTTAATAGATGAAAGCGCCAGTAGATGGCACTCAAGAATATGAAGAATAGCTCTGGCTTTTGTATGCCCGACCCACAAAGCTTGTTATGCACCACAGAAGTGGGTCTGTCCTACGAAAGCTCACCTAATAAACCATTTTGCTCGTCTTTAAAGTGCTACTTGACTGCTTTTTGTTTTGATAGTGTATAGACTAGCGCGGCTTCCTCTCTGTTACTATTGACAGATCTCTTTGTGTGGCTGCTGTTTATGTCATGTCCTAGCGTGTGTGTATGTGTAATTACTCTGCCCCTTCATGTAGAGCAATGTAATGCCCACTGTGTCCCCAGCCAGTGAATGGGGAGAGGATGGAGGGGTGGAACCAGAGGCCCCTTCATTCCCTCCCTCTCTTACCCAGTCCACTTGCAGACTGGTTTCCCCCTACCAGCTGGAATCATACTCTGAATGGAGCTGAGCAGAAGACTAAGCATCTCTGTGTTTACAGGGCTTACTGCCTTGGGTGCCTGTGTACTATGGCAGCCTATCCGTTCATGAGGTAATGGGGTTGTGTGACTTCACATTGGTACCTAATGGAAATTAACCCATGAAAAAGCCTGGATCCATTGAGACCCAGTGAATGTCCTGCTGTGGCCAGTGGGGTTGACCGCTGGAGTCTGAGGCTCCAGTTCTGCAAGGCACTCAAGCATGTGCTTTAGTGTCATTGCACACTGTTCTATGTCCCAGGGAGGCAAAGGGGTGGAATCCGTCAGTATATGATGCGATACTTTGCTGAATCACATTCACAGACCAGGTACGAAGCTCATGATAGCCCAAAATGGGAGCCTCTTTCCTGAGAATAGCTACTGAAAAGCAGAGCTTTCACGAGAGTTACAGGAACCAGCGTTTTTCTCTTTAAGTGACTCTGTGTCGAACTAGTATTTCAGGCAGTCCGTGGATCACAGAGTGCCATGTGGTTATACACAGTAGGCTTTTCACTTACCTAAAGTGTGATCATTTATATGTTTTTATCAGTCATCTCACTTACCTGTTGGTAATTATATTGTTACACCCTTGGAGGATCTAGGGGAAAATGTACAAGTGTGTACTTAATTCTAAAAGGTGTGCTCCCAAATACAGCACTGCCACTGATTAAAATCATCTGAGCCTAAGCAGGCTGTCAGATTTCTGGTAGCTGTTGAGACTTGTTGGAAACAGTAGGGCCTGTCATTCTCAGATTAAGAAAGGATTTGCGGTGTGATTTTGTATTGCCTTAAAACAAAGGTTAAATGCTTGGAATGGAGAAGAGGAGAGATTGGTGGCATGTGTTTTTCCAAAACAACAGATGGTTTCAATGAAGTTGCCCCTGCTGCTAGGAGGCAGCCCTTCTTGAAATTAGCAGAACCATATCTCATCAGGGTTCTTGTTTCCACCGGTCTGTCTCAGCAAGGCCAAAGCCGCTGTACAGTATGGAGTGATCTGGAAAGGCACTCCAATATCTGCCCCATTAATTGCCCCCTGCCAGGCTTTATTTTATTCTAATGTAATGCCCACTGTGCTCAGTATGTAAGATTTATCTGCTTTCAAGGTTAACTTCCCCTAATGATTTTCTGTCCCCTCAACTTAAAGTATAATGAGTGGTGTCTTTTAAAAAATTCCTTCCACAAAATGTGTTATTTCTTAGAAACATTAAATATAAAGCACTCTAATTAAATCAATGTATCATTGTATTAAATTATTGTAGTGCAACTAAATTAATGGGTCTGCTGGTGATAGCCCGGCAGTTATGTGACACAGAATGCCTTATGTGTAAAATCAGAGAGGTAGCCGTGTTAGTCTGTATCTTCGAGAGCAACAAGAAGTCCCGTGGCACCTTACGGACTAACAGGTATTTTGGAGCATTAGCTTTCACGAGCAAAGACCCGCTTCATTCAATGAAGTGGGTCTCTGCCCACGAAAGCTTATGCTCAAAAATATCTGTTAGTCTATAAGCTCCCATGGGACTTCTTTTTGTGATGTATAAAAGACAGTTTTTACGGGTAACAGAGAGAAAGCCATGCTAGTCTATATACTATCAAAACAAAAAAGCAGTCAACTAGCACTTTAAAGACTAACAAAATAATTTATTAGGTGAGCTTTCGTGGGACAGACCCACTTCTTCAGACCATAGCCATACCAGAAGAGAGTCAATACTAAAGGCACAGAGAACCAAAAATAGTAATCAAGGTTGACAAATCAGAAAAAAAAATGATCAAGGTGAGCAAATCAGAGAGTAGAGGGACAGTGGAGGGGGGAGTCAAGAATTAGATTAAGCCAAGTTTACGAAAGGGCCCTATAATGACCCAGAAAATTCGCATCCCGGTTCAAACCATGTGTTAATGTGTTGAATTTGAATATAAAAGAGAGTTCAGCAGCCTCTCTTTTCAAAGTAGTGTGAAAATTCTTCTTCTGTAAGATTCAAACACTTAAGTCATTAACAGAATGGCCCACTCCATTAAAATGTCAGCTGACCAGTTTGTGGCTCAGCAGTGTTGTTATGTCTGTTTTGTTCCCATTACCGGGATGCGAATTTTCTGGGCCATTATAGGGGCTCTTTTGCAAACGTGGCTTAATCTAATTCTTGACTTCCCCGCCCCTCTACTCTCTGATTTGCTCACTTTGATCACTTTTTTTTCTGATTTGTCAACCTTGATTACTATTTTTGGTTCTCTGTGCCTCATAAATTATTTTGTTAGTCTTTAAAGTGCTTCTTTATTGCTTTTTTTGTTTTGTCTAAGAGAGGTTGAAGTCTGCTTTACTTTACTGCTTTTTTTTCCTTTTTAGTTTTTAAGGGATTATTTTCTAAGTTTAGATTCTTCAGTTTGAATGCTACAGGTTTTTTCTTGTGAAAATATTGGGTTTGTTTCAGAATGCAACAATTCTAATACTGCCCTCTTTTGTCATTCATGTACATTAGGACTTTACTTATTGAAAATCACTTTACAAACATTAATTCATCATCAACCTAACTGTGAGAGGCAGGTACGTGTTATTTTATTTTTCTTATTAGAGTTGTTGATAGTTGTTTGAACAAAATTTCTTTTGGTTGAAAAATGTCCTTTTTAAGTGTACATTAATGAGAAAACAACTTTTTCATTTTCCCCCATTTTTAAGAGAAATCCTAAACAAAAAACATATTGTTTTCTTGCTTTCATTTTTTGGGTGGCTTTCCAACTTTTCACCACCTCACCTGTTGCTTTCCCGTGGTAATCTCCCAGAAAGAGGGGAAAAAATGGGAAAATGAAACCCTCCTGTTTTCTAAATTTAAACATTTTCAAATAACTTAAAATGGTTTCTAGTCTACATCTGCTGAGTGGAAATTATTTTGAATTTTACCATTTGTTAATGAGTTGTAATTATTATTTTCATGTTACACAAAGGGAAACTGAGGCAATAGAGTGACTTGGCTCAGTGCTTCACAGCAACAACCGAGGTGCAACATGTCTCTGCCTTCCTTTGAGGTAATCGGAAAGGCAGGCTGCTCACCATTCTCTGGCACTGGCCACAACTCCATAGCAGAGCTAGGATTAGAAATCAGCCTGTGTCTAGAGATCCAGGGCCACTCTGACCCATAAGCAGGATACCCAGGTGCGTAAGACACCTGAAAATTTGGGCACTACCGAGTCTTAAGTGTCCACCCCCAAACTCTTTTTAGCTCTGTTCTGTGGCTCTGCTTCCTTTGGGAAGGAGCTAGTTAATTTAAAAGTGAAAAGCTGGCCAGACTTATTAGCAGGACATTCAACCCTTGAAAGAACCATTCAAGTGGTAATGAAGCCATTTAACAGACATTTGCCAAAGCCAGTTATATGGTCAGTTTCTGAAATTATTGTGTTAGTTGACAGGACCTTAATTTAAAATTTTTAAAAAATTTTTCATTAGTGTGTTGCTGAAAAATCATAAAATCCCATCTCTAGAATCTCCATCATTGCAGATATTTACGAACAGGTTGGATACATATCTAACAGGGAAGCTCTAGAAGGTGTTTGGTCCTGCTGTGAGGGCAGGAGACTGGACCTGATGACTTCTTGAGGTCCCTTCCAGTTCTAGTATCCTATGATTCTATGAAATTGTCCCTCCAGCCTGGGCTGCCATCAGGCACAGGAGCACCAGTTCACTAACACTGTATAGGATCCCATAAGGACGGACCTGCTGAGATCTGGGTCCTAGTGATTGAAGGATTCTGACCATCAAGAAGCATTATGCCCCTATTCACAGATGCACTAGGAAGCCAGGAAGAGGTTATTTAGATTTGTAACTCTCCTCCTTAACATATGTCTAGACTGCAGTCATGCGGCAGCATGAATGTCACTATCAATTAGCTTCATAGTTACCCAGGATACTGGGTGGGTTTGTACAGCCCAAACTGACACGTGCTGTAACACTGCGTCATCTTAGCAATACTGACATAAGTGGTACACCTCTCATGGTGATGGCATTATGTTGTTGGTTTAGTGCAGTGACAGGCTACCAAGGAGACTGAAGGGGGCTGCATGGGTGGCCCTCCATCTTGGTGGGTTGTAAGATTGAAACTGGGCATGTGTACTAACCATGACCCCAAGAGTAAAATTAAATACATTGCACTTGGTTTTCCCGCCTTTTCAGCTCAAAGTGATCCATTATTAGGGGCAAAATAAATGGCTGGCAAAAGTAACATAAAGAAGCAGAGGGAGCGCCCAGCTCTCAGGCAGTTGTGTGTGATCAGCATGCACCTCATATGTGCTCTTACTTTCAATGAATGTCACTTCTCAACCTTCCCCTCTGCTGCAGGCCCTGCCACCCCTTCCCTCAACCCCCGGCTTGGCTACTTCCCTGCCTCCTCCCCGAGAGCGCCCCATTCTGTCACTTCCCCAGCCCTCCTGGCATTTCCAGGGTGCCATGAATTGGCTGATTCTCCTTCCATCCCTGCTCTGAGCTCCCACCCCCAGATCTTGAATACTGTGAATTAGCTGGTTCACAGTACTCTGGAAGTGCTGGTTGGGAGAGGGAGGAGTGGGTAAGTGTGGAGCCCCCAGCATATGAGCGGCACAGGGGGGAGGGGAGCATACTGCCTCATGTCAGCCTAACTCTGTAGTGTGGACCAAGCCTCAGTGAAGCTGATCTGCCTCTCAAAATTTACACCTTCTCTCCTGTCTTCCCCTTTTCATCACGGTGTCCAATGCAGCTTTGGCTCTGATTTGAACGGAAGAAGTTCCACAGTTTAATCAAATTGGAAAAATTGCCATGAGCTAAGTGCAGCTTAAAAAAAAAACCCAGGAGACTGGAACCTGGTGCCTGTGTGATGCTGCCATCAGAGCCTTTGTTTCTTGTGTTCCTGCACTGATACAATCTGCTAGAGATACCATGCAAGAGTCCCTGTTGAATCCCCACATGACCCTTGGAATCAGTTACAAGGGGCTTTTATGCCTTTACGTCACTGTCAGAATAATTAATAGGAGCAGTACCTCTAGGAATAACATCCTGCAACATGCTGAATGGCTATGCCCAACAATTCAACAGTATAATCGTGCCCTCCTAATACATGGCAGGTGCAATGTGCCTCTAAGCAGAAAAAGGTAGGACTTTGTTGCAGATAACGTCTGCCCCACTTTTTATTGAGGCTGCTGGCTACAGACAGAGCCTGGCAGTTCCCTCAGGATCTCTAGGTCCCAGACTAATTAAACACAGCAGTCATTATTGTTTGTTTCCTGCTGACCTTTCATACTGGCTGTGTTTCTCAAAGGAGCCCATGAAAGGGTAGAAACAGCTTTAAAGCCATGTGCACCCCATTGCGGTGGCTCAGAGAAGAGCCATGGAAGATGAAAAGGATTGGAAAACAAGAAGTGAGAGACTTAAGAATCCCAACCTGTTTATTGTAAAAAAGAGAAGGTTAAAGAGTAACTGATCAATCTTTAACAACAGATTATAAAGGGAGACATCTGGACTGGAGTTTATTCTCCATTTTGACACTTTGTGGCTTGATCTTAATAGAGATAGCAATTACCTTAATAGAGATAGCAATTATTTTATGCATTACAAAGACAGCTTCCCCCTCTTTGATATTCATAGTGATCTCAGGCAAATCACTTACCTTAGTAGACACATTGAGTAAGTAATTTCCTTCCCCCCGACTTTCTGTCCTATGCAGCTGATTTGTCAGTTTTCATTTCATTTTTTTCTATCTCCTGTTATATTTTCATTGTGCCAGTTTACTTTCATGAGAATTTCCAGATCTGAAGAAGTGGGTCTGTTCCACAAAAGCTCATCGCCTAATAAATTATTTTGTTAGTCTTTAAAGGGCTACATTACTGCTTTTTTGTTTTGTGAAGATACAGACTAATGTGGCTACAACTGATCACAGTCTGTAAGTCCCCCTTGGAAACAGAAATTTGATAATAGTGATCTAACAAAGTATAACAAGGTTCAGTGGCTAGAAGTTGCAAATAGACAACTTCTGAATAGAATTAAGGTGCAAACATTTAAGAATAAGAGTAATTTACTACTGGACCAACTTCCCAAGCATCATGATAGATTCTCCATCACTGGCAAAGTTTAACTCAAGACTGGGTGTTGTTCTAAAGTTAGATTTTAGCTTCAGGGACGTCGTATGGCTTGTGTCATATGAGGAGATCAGACTAGATGATCTCAGTGGTCTCTTCTGGCTTTATCATCTCTTGGTGCCAGACGAACTCCACATCAACCCTCTTGTCATAGGGAGGGAGAGGAAGGGGCCCTGTCAGAACACCTGGATCCTGCCTATTCTCAGCTGCCCCCAACTTTTGCTAGCCTAAGCAAAAGTTAGTGCTGCTCCAAGGCTGCCTGAGAATACAGGGAGAACAAAGGTGTCTTTCCCATCACCCCTATGCTCCATTCCTACTTGAAGTGCAAGAAAAGAGACACAGGGCCAGCCTGTGCACCCTACTGTTGCCCCATAAAGGGCCCGATTTTACGTTGCTCTAATGCTGCAGAGGAGGCTAAGGGACAACGAAAGCCTCTCGAAGTATTAGTTTTGTGTGGTTGAGACAAAGTTTTGAAATCAGCCAGGTGTTCTAACAAAAATGCTTCCTACACGTTCAGACACTCGACAGGCGCACAGGAGTGCTGAGAAAATACTGAGCACGGAGAACTGTGTTTTTCTCACAAGCAAAGGGTTTCCTCCTCTTACAGCATAATATGGAGCCATTCGAGTACAATTCTCTTTAACATCTAACGCAATCTTGGTGCTTGCAGCAGGAGGATTGTCATTTTTTAATTCTATTGTTTCACAACACCACTGCATCTATGAGAGCTGGTGAGACAAGCATGCTGCCTGGCAAAGCATAGTTCTGTCTGAAGTAAATTCAGGACTTCCTCTGGGGAAAATGATGTCCCAGACCTGAGTTAATCAGTTACCCACCTTTTCATCACCTCTTAATTTCCTTTGTTCAGATGGAACAGTCAGTCTTGAATTTTGAATACTTCTGTGGTGTTCAGGACGCCCAGTTCGGCTCAGCTGTCTAGCTATCTCATTCAAAATTGCATCTTATCTGGTGATCAGTTCAACCCAGAGCCCTAGATCTGAACTGTTTGAAGAAAGAGAAGTTGTTTTGGAATCTAAACTACAATGGCTATGTCTACACTAGTCCCTGCCTTTCAAATGGGGGATACTAATGAGACACTTTGGCAGATGCTAATGAGGAGCTGCCACGAATATGCAGCACCTCATTAGCATAATACTGGCCGTGGTGATTCGAATCGCATGCTGCCCCGTGTAGACAGGGTTAAGGAATAAGGGGCTTTCAAAGACTGAGGGATCCCTCTGACAGGCCCTTGTCTACATGGGCAGCATGCGATTCGAAAGCAGCACGTTCAAATCACGATGTCTAGCATTATGCTAATGAGGCACTGCATATTCATGGAGTGCCTCATTAACATCTGCCAAAGTGTCTCATTAGCATCCCCCTTTCGAAAGGTGGGGGCTAGTGTAGACATAGCCAGTCTGAATTTTGCAGCCAGCCCCTATTTCTGTTATGGACGTACCAAAGCCTCCACTTAATTTGTCGATAGTGAAAAATATAAGTGACCACACTATATGTGGAAAGTTCCCCCGCCCCATGATCAGCTAATTCACAAACACATGAAAAACTTTTCTCCTTCTTCCTTTACAACTCCTCCTTTCCCTTCTTATTCCTTCTTCCACTTGGCATCTTAACCCACTTTGCTCCCTCACGAGAACGAGAGAAGTAACTTACCTTAGCTGATGGGGTTTTTGCAGGTAAGACTCCTAGTGAAGTTGGTGGGAGTTTTGACTGCACAAGAAGGATCATGCTGTATGTTTAGATAGAATTCCCTTATTTTTAAAATAAAGTTGAAATCACTGTAAAATAAAGGGTGTAGAATAAAAGTCCCTTCTGAGCCATAACTTTATCGTCCCTTGTTTTTGGACAGTGGGAATACTGAATGGGAAATTATGCTTTTTCCTTATGGTGTTCCTATTTTGTATGTTTTTTGTCACTATATTGGATATTACTGCTATTTTGTAAATATTTAAATCTACCTCTTTGGCAGTTTTCTCCACCAAAAACTTAATAAAGGTGTGCTGTTGCAAGAAGAACTTCTTCTGTAGAGTATCAAATGAAATGTTATATCTGTATTAAAAACACTCTCCATTACATTCCTTCATTTTGTACACTAATCCAGCCAAACCAAAGTCTCCACACCAAAAGAAATGACACACTGAGGACAGCATGCAGATGATATCTGCAGTCTGAGAGGACAAATATATGACGATGCCATTTGCTAAAAGGTAAGAGTTTTAGCTATTCTCCTTTCACATTATATAGCGCTGGCCAATTTCACAGCCCTTACCAGTACTGAATGGGGAAATTGGAAAACTGCAAAATCGATTTGCAGGAATGAAGTTCTATTTTCTTTTACACCTCTTTCATCAAAGTCACTATCATTCCTGTGTTATGTGGTATGATTATTGACATCAGCCTGGGCACTGCTGATAATTGCTAACAGACAGTAAAGCCGTTCCCTGCAAGAGAAAGTAGAACATGTAAGCCGCAGTCTTGACATAAAACGTATTATTTTTACCTTCAACGTATGCTTCCACAGGGTATCAGTAATGCACTTGTTTAATTATTTCTGAGATTAAAAGGTAGACTTTATTACCTAAGATCTTAAACTCATGGTGCCTTACACTATTCCCTTTAATTTTTTCTATCCATGGCCGTGTCTACACTAGCCAAAAACTTCGAAATGGCCATGCAAATGCAAATGGCCATTTCAAAGTTTACTAATGAAGCGCTGAAATACATATTCAGCACCTCATTAGCATGTGGGCGGCCGCGGCACTTCGAAATTGACCTGGCTTGCCGCCGCGTGGCTCATCCAGACTGGGCTCCTTTTCGAAAGGACCCCGGCTACTTCGAAGTCCCCTTATTCCTATGAGCAGATGGGAATAAGGAGACTTCGAAGTAGCCAGGGTCCTTTAGAAAAGGAGCCCCATCTGGACGAGCTGTGCGGTGGCGAGCCGCGTCAATTTCAAAGTGCCGTGGCCGCCCACATGCTAATGAGGCGCTGAATATGTATTTAAACGCTTCATTAGTAAACTTCAAAATGGCCATTTGCATGGCCATTTCGAAGTTTTTGGCTAGTGTAGACGTAGCCATGTGTGAAATAAATTTTCTTATATGCACCAAGGCATGTGTAGATGTGCACCACCAATAGAAAAATGCAGCAAGCTGTGAGTGCTCTGCTACTCAGCTGGGCAGCATTATAATCTCTTATGGATGGATGCCCAAGTGTTCTGCTTCAGGAAACACTGGGATCTTGCTTTCCTGGTCTTGTGTGTATATAACAATTAAACATTACAAAGTGATACACTTCTCTGTTTACCATACAACTGTAGATCTTTTTAAAGCAAGGAAAGAGAGGAAACTGTCAGTATCCTAAACATTTACATAACTGAGTGGCTTCTCCTTCCATTTACCCTGCAGTTCACAAAGGCTGTGTCTACACTTGCATTCCTCTTGTGAAAGAGGCACACAAATAAGGTGCATCAAACATGTAAATGAGGTGCAGATTTACATATCTGGTGTCTCATTTGCATATTCTCCTTTTGAAAGGAAAAAAGTGGTGTAGACACAGCTCTTTCAAAAGTAAACCCCATCTTCAACAGAAAGAAGTGTTTTTTCGAAGATGGGGTTACTTTCAAGAGTTGCATCTGCACTGCTTTTTTTGTTCTGAAAGGTTTTTCAAAAGAATATGCAAATGATGCCAGACATGTAAAACCAACTCATTTGCATTTTTATTTTCCTCATTTGCATGCCTCTTTAGAAAGAGGAATGCAAGCGTAGACACAGCCAAAAGGAAAACAGTTCTGCAGCTGCCTTTTGATAACCATTCAATTCACAAAAGTGAAACTAGGCTCAATGTTTTTTTTTAACTAGGCCATCATTTTGTCATTGCAAATAACTCCAAGTAAACCCTAGAGCCTCCACCCACTAATCTCTGTTCTGAGATTGTGCTTTGTACTGCTGTAGATCATTCACAACAAAAGCTTGTTTGTCTGTTAGATTAGTTCTCGTGCCTCTTTACTATTTATTGGCATCACACGTAGGAACTCCAATTAAGGAACCCCATTGTGCTAGGGGTGGTACAAATGTGGAAAAGACAGTCCCTGCCCCAAAGACTTACAGTCTAATAAATATTTTTAGCTGTTTTTACTGAAAAATCAACATAAAGAAGTCCTTACTGGTTGTATTATCCAGTAAGTATTGTACTACTGACCACGTCCCCTGTAAGTTCCATGTAAGTAGTGTTGGGAATATTACCACTCATTTCTCTTTCATGCTCCTTGTGAATGCAGCAAATTTTGCAGGCCCAAATAGCTTGGAAATGAACATTCTTAAAACAAATCCCTCCAAGACGTCAAGTCTGCAACTGCATCCATGCAGAAAGACCACTGTGCCTTTGCGAAGCTCCCCTTAAGTAAGACAGTCTCTGGGTAGGCACAGATATTTGCTTGCCAGAACTGGAGTGCAAACCTGCTTCACGATTGGGCAGTCTTGCAAAACTTTTGGGCATATGCTTAACTTTACCAGGGTGAGCAGTCTCATCAAAAAGCACAAACAATCCTATGTTGGTAAACGAAGGCTTTTCCCCCTTTAGTGAGTCTGGAGCTGGCCTAGAAGCAGGTGAGACCCTGGAGCTAGTGTGGGAAAAGCAGTCTGGACCCAGTAGCTGGTGTGGGAAAAGCACACTGGTGCTGGGAGCTGGTGTGGGATGAGTGCACTCATCCTAGTAGCTGGCAAGAGACAAGCATGACGGGGTGAGGAGCTGGCATTGGGCAACTGCCGTGCATTCAGTTCCCACCCGAGCGAGTCATGGAGCAACTTCCCCAAGCACACGTGCCCCCTGGAAGGAAGTGCCCAGCACATGCCTCTGGCTCCTAGGCACAGGGGTGGCCAAGGTGACCCTGGGCTGCTCTCTCCCAGGCTCTGCAGCTCTCCTGGGCCGGGAACTGTAGTGGAAGGAGGCAGCGGGAGCGATGCCTGCGACCAGCGGCCGAGGTTCCTGGACACCTCAGTCTGTCTGGTCAAAGCCCACGCTCCCTGCCTCAGCGGAGGGGCGGTGGCAGAGGAGTGGCCTCAAGGAAGGGGCGTGGCCGCAGGGACGTCTGGGTTTCTTACAGGCGGTTTCCTTCTCACCGCTGCCTATCTTCCCAGGCCGCCCTGCTAGCCCCCGAGAAACGCCGCATTTGAGCATGGCTTGGCAACGGTAGCTGCGCGCTGGCTCCCCTTGGCGCCCTCTGCCCGATGAGAACTACAATTCCCAGCAGTCTCTTCGCGGCGGACATCATAGAACCACGGGTCCCAGCATGCACCGCGCACGAGAGGCGGACGGCCCCCGCTTCCCGTCACGCCACATAGGTCGAGAACTACGTTTCCCGGCAAGCACCACGAACGGTGGCCAATCAGCGCATGGTAGCTTGGCTGGTGCGGGCAGGCTGGTTGGCTGGCGAGGTAGTATCCACAGCGCGGAGAGGAGTAGGGCAAGGGGAAGCGGCCCTGGCCGTGACATTTCCTTCGCTCGCAGCCCGCAGCCTGAGAATGGCAGCGCTGGGAGGTCAGTGCGGCAGGGTCGCGGGAAGCGTAGAGGGGGCAGGAGATGTGGTGCCGGGGGGGGAGGGCGATCTGGTGGGGGGACAAGAGTTGGGTGTCATGGGGGGAGGGTGCCCGAGCGGGCGCCCGGAGTCGGGGTACCTGAGGGGGAAGGTGTCTGAAGGGGGAGACCAGGGGAGAGGGCGTCTGGGTGGGGGGTGGAGTTGGAGTGTCACGGGCAGAAGGTGTGTGGGGGACACAGGAGGGAGAGTCGGGGGGATGAGGATGTCTGAGGGGAAGAGCAGCGTTGGGGTGCCTGTGGGGAAGGTGTCTGAGGGGGGAACTAGAGGAGGGGTTGCCTGAGCGGGAAGGAGTTTGGAGGGGGTACCAAGTGAGTGGGGAAGAGAATTGTGGGATAGGTGTCTGGAGAGCAAAATGTGGAGGAAGGTGTCAGTTTGGGGGTGCAGATTTTGGGGCCCTATCAGAGGGGAGAGTTGCCTGCAGAAGGGAAGGAGAATGAGGCAGAAGAGCAATGTAGGGGTCAGAGTTGTGGGGGATGCTAGCTGAGGGTGAAGTATGTGGAGGAGAACAGAGTGAGAATGGACACAGAGGATGAGCAGTCATGGCACTGATTTGAAAGACAGATGAGGAAGCAAACTGGTGGGGGGAGTTTGCAGGTCATTAGGCTCAACTCCTGTAAATAAATAAGCTGGGGTCACGAGGTGGGAAACTGTGTTGCCATCTCCATCCATTTGGACAGGGAAATACTTTGATTTTGTGTGTGTTGGTTGGGTGACTAGCAAGTGGCAAGAGAGTTTTTTTGGACCTGTCCGGTGCTGGCTGTGAGGGAGTTTGCATTCCCTTCTCATTCCTCTGAAGAAATGGGTCTGTCCCACCAAAGCTCATCACCTAATAAATTATTCTGTTAGTCTTTAAAGTGCCACTGAACTGCTTTTTTGTTTTGATATTATATAGACTAGTATGGCTAGTTCTGTTACTACTTCAGAAGGAATAGTAACAGACAAGGAAATGCATACTTTCTTCAGAAGGAAGTGCATACTTCTTGCAGCTCCAAGATAGTGCCTTTGTTTTGAGGTCTGAGAAAGAGTTGGAGTTGAACTTAGAAAAGTGGTTTATTGAGTAGTACCATTGTTTTCAATACTAAACAAGAACAGGTGACTCACCTGTACTGTGAAACCACTCACTGTAGTTCAGAGATGTCAAGTCTTAATGCACTGAGACACTTTTACTGAATGCAGTTTAAGGGAAATACTTAAAGTTGTCTCTGGAAAAAAGAAGCATTTTTTGACAATTGCTCTGAGTGATATGTGATGAGATATTGAAAATCTTACGTTCCAAATCTGCCAGCAGATTCCAGTGCACATCAGAGCCCTATTGATTTCACAAGGAGTAAGGTTGTGCCTGAGTTTGGAATAGGGGAACATTGCAGCACAATAGCACAAGACAGCATTTAAATCTCCCATCCATCACAACTTTTTAAAATGTGTTTAGTCCTGAATGAATTATGACCATTTTCTATGCAGTTAGCAGTAGTATTGGACTTGCAGTTGTCAACACTTCATTTGTCCTGTTAGGCTTTCATTTGTTGTTATACAAAAATCTTCTTTCCCTTATGAAACAGCTTGTTGTGCTTGAAACATTGCTCAGTTTTCAGTTTGGGCTTTCCCGTGTTGGGAACTCATGAGATTTGCAGAAATATACAGTTTCTTGTTTCTTGTCACAATAGATGTTAAGTACTTTCACACTTGAGTAATAATTTTAAGTGCTAACCAAATAATTGTTTAAAAATAAATAACATGTAATATGTATGTAATATTTGTGGCTTTACATGCTTGCTATTGAAGCATAAAATGCATTTTGAGATTGTAATCTTGTCAGTTATTTGAAAAAGTCAGTGGCCAACGATTATTTCTCATTTCATTATTAAGTATGTGCATAAATGTTTGGAGAATCAGAACCTGCACCACAGGCTTGGTTCATTCTTCTGTAAAAATGGGATAATAAAATACTTCATACAGATCAAGAAAAATTGGGATAACTGTGTGAAAGATTATATAATATGTAAGTGCAAAATATATAACATTAGCACATTTACTTGGATCCTTAACTCAGTTATATTTTTTCTTTATTTTGGCAAGTAAAAAGAAAATATACATATTTTATGTAAACAGTTTTATTTAAAAATGTAGTGTTGTTTTTTTTCAGGTTAACTTTTATTTTGGATTTCTTAAAAACAGTATTGTTAAAATTTTTCCATATATTTTTTTTGCAGGTTGAACCTCTCTAAACCAGAACTTTGTTGTCCGGCAACATCGTAACCGGGCATAATTTTAGTTAGTTGGATGACCAGTTATCATGAGTGTGCCCAAGTTTCCCATGGTCCCAGCAAGTTTGTTTACAGCCACCAGACCTGGCTCTTAGGCTGTGGCCACACTAGCCCCTCCTTTTGGAGGGGCTATGGTAATGTGGCACTTTGGAATATGCTAATGAGGTGCTTCCAGGAATATGCAGCACCTCATTAGCATAATGGCAGCCACGCACGCATCAAAACTTACGGTTTTGAAAGCAGCTGCCTGTGTAGCTGGGAGGTCTTTCGAAACGGACTCCTGATTTCAAAAGCCCCTTACTCCCAAAACCAGATGGAAATATGGGGCTTTTGAAATCAGGGGGTTGTTTCGAAAGGCCCCCGGCCACACAGGCAGCTGTGTTTCGAAACTAGCAGTTTCGAAGCGCATGCAGCCGCCATTATGCTAATGAGGCGCTGCATATTCATGGCAGTGCCTCATTAGCGTATCCCAAAGTGCCACATTACCATAGCCCCTCCAAAAGGAGGGGCTAGTGTGGCCACAGGCTTAGTGTTCTGTACTGTTATTTAGCACTAATTGAACTCTATATGTCTTCTAACAGTCCACAAAACAGTGTAAGCATAGGTAATGCTGCTAGACACCATTGACCTTCTGTAATCTGGCACATTTTCTTGTCTGGAACTGATCAGCTGCTGGATTAGAGAGGTTCGGTCTGTAGTAATTTTTTTAAATGGGTATTCTGTCAAGTGTATTTTTTCTTCATTCTTATAAACTCTTATCGTTTCCTCTTTTTTTTTTTTTTTTAATTAATTAAAAGGAGATACAATCAGTTTGGTTTCCAGTAAATTTTTCTTCTAGTTTTCAAAACTTAAGCTTTGATTTAGCTGCTAAACCAGAGCCCTCCAAATTTCTCTATTTTTATCTTTTTTTGGTGAGGTTTATGGAGAAGCAGTCCTATTCCAGGCTCATCTTATTTTTCTAGCTCAGCTTGATTTCAACATTCCCTCAATTGTCATTTTTGAGGACCGTACTTGATTTGGTCATTCTGTCTCTCTTCTGTTAGGCTTCATGAGAAGCAATGTCATTCCAGGCACATCCTGTTTTCCTGGCACAGACAAACTGTTACATTGCTTTAAGTTATGGATAAGCGGAAGCTCTAAGTCGAATTGGTGGTCCTAGTTCTTAGCATTTAGGAGGAGAAACTCTCTAAAATATATAGTAGATATGACTGTTTCCTCTTAAAGTTGATAGGTGTAATTTACAGATTTATCCATATAGGAGATTGTGGAATTTAGAGACATGAACATCAAATCAGTAGTCATTCTTAATACTGACATATGGGGTCTCAGTGTTAATATGGATATATTTCTGAGAGTGTGTTCTTCTGCTCTTTGTTGAAATACAGTAAGACTGTTTTGGTTTTTTTCCCCAATAGAACTAAGTAAGTTTTCACAAACATCAAATGGAATTCCTTCTTCAAACACAGTCAGCAGTGGAATGGATCCCTTTCATGCTTGCAGTATTCTCCAACAACTTAAAACAATGTACGATGAAGGACAGTTGACAGATATCGTAGTGGAAGTTGATCATGGGAAGACATTTTCCTGTCATAGGAATGTTCTTGCGGCAGTCAGTCCTTATTTCAGGTACCGTATACAGTCCCTGCACTAGTGTTTACCAAATGCAAAATCACTTGTAATAAATTAATTTTATTGAATGCTATTTTATTTTTTGATAGCAATTATAGAACTTATACACAGCAGCTGTACACTGTGTAACATCTGCGGGTGATGGCATACAGCTAGTAATAAATGTTTCTTCTTTTTTTAAATGCTCTTTTCCAGTTTGCTTTTAACATGAATGAATTAACAGCACATACATTGTTAAGAAAAGTTACTTCAGTATTGATTTAATGTCCATGTTGTCTTTTTTTCTCTCTTCTTTTTTTAAAAATCCCTCTTCTCTATGGGACATCCATTCTATTTTTTTTTATCATATTCAAAATTTACTTATCAGTCTACATTTTTATATATTTTAGCATATATTCATATATATTTAGCATATGCGGTTCATTATTATTTATGATCCTGGGTTGAGTGTTCAGACTGGCAATTTGAGAGACCCTCATTTTTATGGAAATAGAGCAAACTTGATATGGAATTAATGAGATGCAAACATGAAACTCCAAACTGTCATTTCTCAGTCACTTGAAGGAATACCACTGCACTTTATATTTACATAAATAAACGTGACTGTGTAATATCACTGATGATCAGATATGTTCTATTAGACAAGCATGCATGTTAATGTAACTACACTATAGTTTGTCTTTAGACCTGTAAACAGAAGGGAATTGAAAATAAACTATTAAATATTTTTCTTTTGTAGATCTATGTTCACTAGCGGCCTTACAGAAAGTACCCAGAAAGAAGTTCGTATAGTTGGTGTTGAAGCAGAGTCAATGCATTTAGTATTGAACTATGCATATACCTCCAGAGTAATGCTGACAGAGGCCAATGTCCAAGCTTTGTTCACTGCAGCTAGTATCTTTCAGATCCCTTCCATACAGGACCAATGTGCTAAATATATGATCAGTCATTTGGACCCACAAAACTCTATTGGGGTGTTTATCTTTGCTGATCACTATGGTCATCAGGAACTCAAAGACCGATCACAAGACTACATTCGTAAGAAGTTTCTGAGTGTCACCAAAGAGCAAGAATTTCTCCAGTTGAGAAAAGACCAACTCATAAGCATACTTGACAGTGATGACTTAAATGTAGACAAAGAAGAGCATGTTTACGACAGCATTATAAGGTGGTTTGAACATGAACAAAATAAAAGAGAAATGCACCTTCCAGAAATATTTGCCAAATGCATCCGTATGCCTCTGTTGGAAGAAGCATTTTTAGAGAGAATCCCTTCCACATTTGCACAGGCTATGGCAAAAAGCTGTGTAAAAAAGGGACAACATAGTGCCAATGGCTATACACAACGCCTCGGAATGACTGCTTCTGAAATGATCATATGTTTTGATGCTGCCCACAAACACTCAGGAAAGAAGCAAACAGTGCCTTGTTTAGATTCGGTCACAGGGAGAGTGTTTAAGCTATGCAAACCACCAAATGATTTGCGGGAAGTTGGAATTCTTGTATCACCTGATAATGATATTTACATTGCAGGAGGCTACAGGCCGAGTAGCAGTGAGGTCTCCATAGACCACAGAGCAGAGAGTGACTTTTGGATGTATGATCACTCTGGGAATAGATGGCTACCTAAAGCTCCCATGCTGCGAGCCAGAATAGGCTGCAAACTGGTTCATTGCTGTGGTAAACTGTATGCTATAGGTGGTCGTGTTTATGAAGGAGATGGCCGAAATTCGCTGAAATCTGTGGAGTGTTACGACAGCAGAGAGAACTGTTGGACAGCTGTCTGTCCGATGCCTGTAGCAATGGAATTTCATAGCGCTGTGGAATATAAAGAGAACATCTATGTTTTACAGGGTAAGGTACTTTAACTGTGCAAGGAATTTTGTTTTATCAGTCTGGAAGGGAATAATTTAGTCCCTCTTCTTGTACTCCTTTGGACTTCATAAATTGCTCACTTCCTGTGGATGTTAAAAGTACCTAAGGAACAGAGCATAGAAAAAAAAATAGAGGTGGAGATGAAAGGAGGAAGAGTAGGAGGGGCAATGGAGAATGGAAATGTAGCATTGCTGCTGAAAGTGGGGGCAGCAGTTTCACTTCTTGTATTTGTTAAAAGGCTCATAGTGAGGGGAATTTTGTCCTTCTTTTTGCTTCAATACCCCACATAATCCGTAGGCTTATTGGGGAACTTTCCAACCTCTCCTCACTTCCTGAGTGATTTAATAAGGTCAATGTACCTGGTCAGAAAACTTTCATCCATATATGAAGAAATCCAGTTTTGGACTGCCTGTGACAATGAGCCAAAATAAGGCTAGAAGATCCCAGTGCTCATTTTAGCAGAGGATTATGCAAGGTGAGGGAGAATTCATCATCATCATCAACCGTGGGCTCAGCACCCATTGGTGTCTGATGCCTCTCTCACAATTTCCTTCCATCTTTCCCTGTCCAGTGCATTGGAATAGATTAAATAGACTTCATGCAATTGTCAACAAAAATCAGAGTAGTCTATAACTAAGCCCAAGGAGCAAGAGATTTTACAGTGAAGGGGGAGTGCTGAAAAACTTGCAAGTGTTTACTGGTAGGATATGCAGTGGTCTGAGATCCTGAGTTGATTATATTGGTATCAACTACTGTGCTATTTTAAAGGACTTGTTCTTTTTTAAAACTATTATCAATACAATTATATCATTGTTCTGTAAGAATATATGCAGATCTATTTGTAATATACTTCACATCAGTATAGAACTGGAAGGGACCTTAACAGGTCATCTACTCCAGTCCCCAGGCTGAGACAGGAATCCAGTATTACTTTGATTAGACAAACACTTGTCAGGGATGACTTTGTCTTAAAAAAAATCCAGTGATGGAGTTTCCACAACCTTCATTGGTAATCTGTTACAGCGCTTAATTACCCTGATAGGAAGTGTTTTCCTGGTGCCTAACCTAAATCTCCTCTGCTGCAATTTAAGCCCATTACTTCTTGTCCTCTCTTCAGTGGTCAAGGAGAACGCTTTCTCCTTCTCCTCTCTATAACAACCTTTTGTGTATTTGAAGACTGTTATGTGCTCCCTGTGACTTCTCTTCTCCAGCCTCAACAAACCTAATTTTTCCAATCTTTTCTCATTGGTTGTCTTTTCTAGCCCTCCTGATCGCTTTTGTTGTTCTCCTCTGGACTTCTCCAATTTGTGCATAGCTTTGCTGAAGTGTGGTACCCAGAACTGGACACAGCCAAGAACTGGTTTTGTAGAATTTGAGGGGATTCAAGTGGGAGGCCCAGGGAAGTCCTAAGATCTGCAGAGAAACCCCACAGATTTCTAAGCACCTGTAGAGGCTCAGGGCTCAATATGTCAGTCTTGGGCCCTCAGATGGCTATTCTCCCTGACTTTCAGGAACAGAAAGTAGAGCCTATCTTTGTGAGGGGGAAACAATACAAGAAGCTGATAACTAAGCATTACCTACAGAGGGAGAAGAAACCAATGTAACTTTGCAAGGAGTCAGTATCACACATCAGTGCCATGATTTCTCCCAGCTGCAAACTATAGCTGCACTGAGTTGGGCTGATGAAATTTTATGGGCTGTTGCAATAATTCTGTAGAACAGTTGCCTTCCATTTTTTATTGTTTCTGGAGTAAGTGAACAGGGAGAACCAAATTTTGTTAGTGAAAAACACGTGGTACCATGTCAGTCTGGAGTTTCGGCTAGAATTCTAAGTTTACCAGTTTTGTTATTTGGGCTTGCCAACTGACCCTTAAAGTGCCTTCTTTTATTGCTTTTGAATGGTTCTATGGATTAAATTGATGCTTACATAAATAAATAATTTGGACTGTGCTAGCCAACCCCAAATTACTAAGACTGTCCCTGTAGAATGTTTTCCTTACACTTAGCCACATGGGCAAAACAGTATAATTTTCACTGTAGTATTGATTTAAAAACTGTATACTACAACTTGCGTGATCTAGAAAGAAGCAGCACAGCAACTGCTGCTTTTCACAATTAAGTAGTTTTGTGCACTTGTCTTAAAGATATCACTTGCCACTCACAAGGACATAAAACAAGTTCATAAGCTTCAAGTATGACTTTGGCTCTAAGACTCATTGCAATGCAACTGTTGTTAAATATTGTATCGCAATGTGAAGAAATCTATTGTATCCGTGTAGCTTAATCTTTTAAATGGAACTCCACTCTTTTTTTATTTTCTCTTTGTTCTTGCAAACTTTCCTTTTACCTACAATTTTGTGAAAGAATATGTATCTGTGTTGTTGCTTGACAAGATGTCTTAAAATACCTATATGGAAGATACTGTTAAATGTAACAAAGTATATGGCGTCATAGGAGGGGAAAAATAACTTTGTTATACTATATTCAATATGTTTTGAAGAAACTAATTTTATTTTTCCTCTTCAAACCCTCAAAGACTGCATCTCCCTCGAATATTTTATTACTTGCACTACCTTTACGCAGACTGGAAGAGCACCAGCTTTAGTTTGTGTCTGAAAGTCTGTCATTTTCAACTTGTAGCTAGCAATCTGTGTGGTCTGTATGTGATGCTCGTTACTGTCTAACCAAAAAGTAGTAGTAATTAGCAGGTTCATGCAAGGATTCCATTTGGTGCCGTTTGAAACAATCCTATTGTAAGTCACTAATCCATCCATCTCCCCACTTGCACACAACACGAAAAGCTTTTAAATCTATATGGGAGTCTGCGATGCACAGTTACTTGCCCAGGTTTCGCATCTTTCGTGCAGTTCATTCAGAAGTCTTGTGATAGTGTACTGATTACTCTTTATTTTACCAGGATATTAAAGAACCACGAGAATACTTGAAACAAACACCCTAAGCTTTAACCTTAAAGGACTTTTCTCACAACCTCAAAGATGGTGTAGAAGTATGGAAAAATGGCTAACGTAGGGTGCACATAAAGTATTGTGGTGCTGATAGCCTTCAAGCTCTCCCCCATTTTCAGCCTGATATCAGAGTCTAGTAGTCACATGGAAGTGATAACTCCCAACTTCTGTCTTACATTGTTGGTCTTTTGTTTTTGTTTCCCTAGGAGAATTTTTCCTCTGCTATGATCCTCAGAAAGATTATTGGGGCTTTTTAACCCCAATGACTGTGCCTAGAATCCAGGGCTTGGCAGCTGTATACAATGACTCCATCTACTACATAGCTGGAACCTGTGGAAGTCATCAGCGTATGTTTACCGTAGAGGCCTATGACATCGAGCTAAATAAGTGGACAAGAAAAAAGGACTTCCCATGTGATCAGTCCATTAATCCATATATTAAACTGGTACTCCTCAAAAACAAACTCCATTTGTTTGTTAGAGCTACTCAAGTCACTGTTGAAGAACATGTTTTTAGAACCAGCAGGAAAAATTCACTCTATCAATATGATGAGGTTACTGATCAGTGGCAAAAAGTGTATGAGACTCCAGACAGGCTTTGGGATTTAGGCCGGCATTTTGAATGTGCTGTTGCTAAGTTGTATCCACAGTGTCTTCAGAAAGTTATTTAATTTTATTTAGTAACAAGCCTTAGCGATTTCAGTGGTATCTGATGTTAGATAAAAAAAAGTCTTAAGAAAACAAAGAAATTGTCAGTATGTAATGTAAGCTGAAACAGGCAGATTTTGTACATGGGGATGGGTGCTCTTAAAGGTTGCAGGCTGGGAAGGGAATTAGTGGTTCATTTTAAAATTGCTGATTATTTTCCCAGGGGAGCAAGGAGGAGGTTACAAAGTGCAATTATCACCATTTTTTTTTTTTCTGGCAAACACTTAATCATGTCATAGAGGGGTGTTTTTGTGATAAAAGTAAATAAGGAACAGTAGAGCCAGGATAACTATGCACTACAATGAAGGGAAATTAGCATTAATAGCTAAGGACATCCAAGCTAGTTTGATGTGACTTTTTTTAAAATACGGGTAAAATCCTGAGGCAATATCACTAGGTCTTTATTTTGGATCAGCTGAAAGTACATAGAGGAATGCTAGCTCCTGATTCTTAATTATCTTTTTGTACTGTTTTGACATCTAAAATGTTTGTAATGTTGTTTGTGCACAATCTTAGTTTAGGAGAAATATCTTAGTGGAAGCAGAATATGAAGCATATTTGTCCAAAACAGAGAAGGCCTACTACGATTTTCTGTCTGTGGGTTTTGTTAAAATCAAGCTAACAGTATAAATAACTCTTTTCTGCCATTTAAATATAGTGCTTGAAAAAGCAGGTTTCATACTGCTTAAAAACATGTTCCATCCCGCGAAGGGCTTAAACCCAAAAGTTAATGGTGCTATTACATTTTTAATACTTGTATATCTGACATGAATGGGACAAGCCTACACCACTATTCAAAAAATGGTCTGCTATTGTTAATGGAATCTGACTTACTAGGGCTCTATCCTGCCAACATGTTTTTTATTTTTTTTTTAAACTAACATTTTTACTGTGATGGACGTTCCCACACAGAACTATGACAGGATATGATCTTAGTGGCTGTTAATTTTGTGGAGCTCGTTCTGCCTCTTGTAAAGCATTTGCATGTGCTTAAGTAATACTGAAAAATGTGGCTTAACTTGAGTATTCTTTTTTTCCCATCCCCCCCAAGAAACACCCAAATATCTTTTACTATTTTGTTCTGACCTATAATGTGAATTTTTTGCACTACTGAGCTGTCTTCATGATCCAATTAAAAGAAAGTTGTTCACAGAAGTCAATGGTTTAAAGCATTTTAAATGCAGATATAGAATAAGGATCCCATATATTAACACTTTCACTGTGGATTGAACATCTAATTTTTTTTTTCCTAATGATAAAGTACATTGAAAGTTTAACTTCTACTTCAGTAGTTTAAAACTGGACGTAAAAGGGAAAGGCTTAATGCTAGAGCTCATATCAGTTCTGCTCTGCCAGGAGTAATTTGTTACAAAGCTTATTCTCTCCAGAATGAGGCATGTTGTATCTTCCTATATATTTAAGTGATTAACTTCTCAAATTGAGATAAAGGAAAACTATTTTATTTTAATTGATAATGTTAAGCATTGTAGCAAAGGATGACCATTATCTGGATTAACAGCTGTTTCAATAAGCCAAATGTTTCATTCAATAATAATTTAACAGCCCAGCATAACTGTTGAGAGATTTTGGATAACATTGTCTCAGTATACGACCTTTGTTGTCTTTAAGCAGAGTTTTTTTCTTTCTTTTTTTTTTTAAGGAAACAAACTCACTTGGCTTTCTTTTTGTTTTCTTTAATATTTTTTGCAAGATTAAAAAAAAACTGTGAAACTAAAAGGGAGAAGAAAACACCCTCTGTGCATTACATACCTCATCCTCCAGAGATTGACCAGAGTGCTTCTTTTAGGTGTGGGTGCTGGAACAACTTGAAATGTTTTAAGATCAAGAGTGTATGCCTAGTTGCTAAGTTGCATTTTAAAACAATGTTAAGGTATGTGGTTTCTCTTTTTGTTTAGTTCCTTCAAGATACTATTGTTATCAGCCAACAATAAGAATTTTTCTTATAAAGTACATCTATTTCCATGGCGCTCTTTCACATTTTCCATAGTCTTTGGCTTTTGTAGGACTCAAACTGCAAACTTTCTGAAGCACCCTCCCTTACAGTATTGCATTAGTGTGTTCAAAAAAAAATTTTTTTTTCTCCTTTCCAAAAGTGTTATGTAACTTTTTGTTGTTTTTAAAAGCTTGGTTGAATATTTACAAGATTTCTTGCTGCTTTTTGACAATCTATATTTATTTAGTAGAACAAATTTCAATATATTACTTGAAAAATGACATAGAATTTTGAGTTAGCAATTGTCTGGTCATATGATGTATAGACGTACAATATGCTGTGGGTAATTCTGCAGTAGGTTTATTAATTTTGTTTATCTGCACTAAAGTATGAAGATCCCCATTTCTTCAACCATTCAAAGAAAGAGCGTGAGCCGAGACTGTAATGTGGTTAAAAGCTAAATCCTGGAACTTGCATAGGAGTAGAAAATACTGAATCTTATGTGTGAATAATTTGTTTAAACAGAAATATAGATGAGACATTTTGCCACTTCTTAAATGCGTTTAAATTCTTTAAAGGTCAGATTGCTGGTGAAGTCTTGCTTTAGCATCAGACTTTAAAAACAAACTTGTACAGTGCGAGAACAATTGATCAAAACTGCACCAAAGGTACTAGTAGTTTCAGTATGGTTCTTTGAATCCCCTTTCTGCCCATTTCATATTTCTTCTGCTCTTGTTTAGACAGCCCTTATTAAATTTCCGCTTAAAATCTGAAGTGTCTGGCTAAGAATATTCTCCCTTCCATCTTATCAAAATAATTTGGATTCCCTCTTTTATTCGAAATTTTGATGTTGATTAAATCACTAAAACTGATATTGGTGCATCTGATGTGTAGTGTGTATGAACTGCAAGAAATCTAAGAGCTCCCTGTTTCTTAAGGCTGTTTAGAAATGGCATCCAATGTTCAGTGCTCAGGTATGTTAGTAAGAAGTACTGTAGTTCTATGAGGGCAAATGTGTGGATTTTTAAACATTTTGCCATAATTGCACAATTTTTGCATTTTTACTTAATGTCATGTTACGTTTCTTAAAATAAAATGAACCTATTGTTGAAATACAATGGACTTCAACAGATTTTAATGACAAATGGAGTTGGTAGAACAAGCAAAGAGAATCTCCTCTACTGTGTGGTTCCCCTTCCACCTCTGCAGTTCTATACCCCAAATACTTACCAACCCCGCACTTTGAGGATCCTGGGATATTGCAGTGAGCGAAGAAGATGGGGCTTCCTT
The DNA here is from genome assembly GCF_033958435.1 of Carettochelys insculpta. Taxonomy (NCBI): domain Eukaryota; kingdom Metazoa; phylum Chordata; order Testudines; family Carettochelyidae; genus Carettochelys; species Carettochelys insculpta. The sequence goes on along the minus strand of NC_134147.1, from coordinate 42,853,547 downwards.
TTAGGACCTCAAGATACATCTCTGCTTCAGACACACACAAGAATGTAGAACAGCCACTTACCGCATTTGCCAAGGCAGGCATGAGCAGCTTGAAAGGTTTTATTTATTTATTTTTCTTGGCCTGTTGATTCTTGTGCCAGTTTTGCAGGACTATTTATACTTTTGTTCAGTTTGTCCTTTTTGCTTTTTTTCCCCACATAGCACTCTTCATCCTAGGTCATGGAGTAGTTTACAAACCTAATGTGGAGCTTTCCAGCAACCCTGCAATGTAGGAAAGTATTTCATGAGTGTTAAAAGGAAGGCACAGGGGGTTAAGCAACATGGCCAAGGTCACATAGGAAGCCTGGACAGAACTCGGAATAGAGCAGGAGTTCTCAGTTATGACTTTAACCATAAGTCCATCTTCTAATTAATTCACTGAAACAAGGGGTTCTTGGACACTTGTCAGCACAGCACATTCTCCAAGACTTCTATCCTTGTACCTTCATTTCACGAAACTTAAAACCACTCTGTTCTGTCCCCTATTAAAGAGAAGATGAAAAATGGTAAAATACAGACTGTATCTGATCAGAAACAGTCAAATGATGAGTCCCATTCAATTACATCATGTAATATGGAAAGCTTAAAAAGTGACAAGATTTTAATGTGCTTATATTCCAATACTGGAAGTCTAAATAATAAGATGGATGAAGTGGAGTGCCTCTTATCAAACCAGGGTATTGCTGTAACAGGCATCATAGACACTTAGTAGAATGAGGATACTCAATGGGACACAGTAATACCAGGTTACAAAATATATCTGAAGAAGAGAACAGGGTCATGATGCTAGGGAAGTGTCACTATGGCTACGTCTACAGGTGAAGCCGACATCGAAGTAGCCTATTTTGATGTGGCGACATAGAAATAGGCTATGTCGATGAATAACGTCTACACGTCCTCCAGGGCTGGCAATGTCGATGTTCAACATCGACGTTGCGCAGCACCACATCGAAATAGGCGCTGCGAGGGAACGTCTACACGCCAAAGTAGCACACATCGAAATAAGGGTGCCAGGCACAGCTGCAGACAGGGTCACAGGGCAGACTCAACAGCAAGCCGCTCCCTTAAAGGGCCCCTCCCAGACACAGTTGCACTAAACAACACAAGATCCACAGAGCCGACAACTGATTGCAGACCCTGTGCATGCAGCATGGATCCCCAGCTGCAGCAGCAGCAGCAGCAGCAGCCAGAAGCCCTGGGTTAAGGGCTGCTGCACACGGTGACCATAGAGCCCCGCAGGGGCTGGAGAGAGAGAGAGCGTCTCTCAACCCCTCAGCTGATGGCCGCCATGGCGGACCCCGCTATTTCGAAGTTGCGGGATGCGCAACGACTACACGCCCTGCACACCCCTCACTGGTGCTCTCCCATGTCCTTCCCCTGCAGGTCGTCTGTGCCATCAACGCCCTGCTCCTCCACAGGCTCGTGCGGCTTGGGGACCCAGATGCCGCCATCGCGGGGTTTGTCAGCCTGGGCTTCCCAAATTGCTTTGGGGCTCTGGATGGGACCCATATCCCCATCCGAGCTCCAGAACACAGTGGAGGACCCTTCCTGAACAGGAAGGGCTACCACTTGGTGGTCCTCCAGGCCTTGGTGGACAGCCGGGGCCGCTCCCTGGACATTTATGGTGGCTGGCCTGGCAGCGCCCACGACGCCCGGGTGTTCAGGAATTTGGGCCTGTGCCGCTGGCTGGAGGCGGGGACCTACATCCCCCAGTGGGAGATCCCTGTGGGGGACACCACCATGCCCCTCTGCATCATCGCAGACACGGCGTACCCCCTCCGGCCCTGGTTCATGCACCCTTACATGGGCCATTTGTCAGGCAGCCAGCAGCGCTTCAGCACGCGCCTGAACCATGGGCACCAGGTGGTTGAGCGCACTTTTGGCTGCCTCAAAGGGCGCTGGAGGTGTCTGCTCACCCGCCTGGATGCAGGCCCCACCAACATCCCCCAGATTGTGGGCGCGTGCAGCGCACTCCACAACCTGGTCGAGAGCAAGGGGGAGGCATTCTTTCAGGGCTGGGCTGTGGAGGCCGGCAGGGCCGATGTGCAGCCACCCGCTGCCCCCAGTCCCCAGGTGGACCCCAAGGGGATCTGGGTCCGGGAGGCCCTGTGGACCCATTTCGACCAGGCCGCAGGGTGAACACTGGCAGGCCCCCCACTGCACCCCTCCATCCTCCACAACACTCCCTGCGCCCATGCCCACACCACAGAGCACCCAAGAGCACCCCCCCCTACTTTTCTTGCAAATAAAAATAGACCTGTTGTTTTTGAAAGCACAAAACAGTGAATTCTCTTAATATTAATACAAATATATAAAACAAATAGTGGAACAAAGGGGGGGAACTATTTACATGGGGGGGCAGGTATCATAAAAGAACAAACTATATACAAAATAATGGGGATATGTACAAAGGGGGAGGGAGGGGCCCTGCACCCGCTACTGTCCAGCACCTGGGGTTGGCGGGCCCGACTCTCGCCTCCGCCTCAGCCCTGGCCGATGTTGGCTGGGGGCCGAGCGAACCGGCAGATATGGCCGGCGGGTGTCAGCAGGTCCCAGGTCCCCCTTGGCAGAAGGCCCCGGGGTGGCGGACAGCGGTGGGATGGCGGGTGGAGCGGGCAGGGTGGGCACAGCGGCATGGCATGGGGGGGGCCAGGTAGTCCGCTATGCGCTCAAAAGTGCACATAAGGGCCCCCCATGCCTCCTGGCGCCAGGCCAGTGCCTGCTCCTGCAATTGCAGGCACCTCTCGTCCACCCGCAGCTGCCGCTCCGACAACTCCAGCTGCCGTTGGAGGGGCGCGAGCAGCTGGAGGTCCGTCACCGTCCTCTGGTGGTGCTGGGTCTGCCGTCGGCCCCACCCTGGGGCTGGTTGGTGCTCTGCCGAGGGGCTGGCCTCCAGCGATGGCCCCGGTGGGCTGTCCGGGACCACTGACACCTCGCCGGCACTCTCCCGGCCCTCCGATGGTGCAGCTGAGGAACACGGGGGGAAGAAGAGTGGAGACAGCCGTTAGTGTGGCCCCCGAGCCGTGGCCCTTGTCCCCCCACCCCTCTGCTGCTAGTTCCCCATCCCTGTTCCCGGGAGATGCTGCTGCTGATGATGGTTGCCCCCCCTCCAGGGGACCCGAGGTTCCACTCCCCCCATCCCCAGGGATGGGGCATGGCACTGTCCTGCTGGGGGGCAGGGGCTGATGCACTCTTCTGAGGGACATGCCACTGCTGTCCTTGGGGCCATGGTCATATCTCTTGTCCCCGCCCCTCAACCCCGGGGGTGTGCACCGGGGTGGGGGGCGGGTACATACCTGACGGTCCGCTCCCACGGTCGGGGGACACCCTCTGGGCAGATGCCCTGCTGGAGCTCCGGGACAGCAGGATTATTTGGAGCCCCCCATCGCTGGAGGAGGACTCCCCCTCCTCCTTCTCCGGCGTCCCAGGGGTGGGCTCCTGGGGGGGCCCCTGGGGTGCGGGGCTTGCCTCCGGGGTGGACTCCGCCTCCGGGGCCTGCTGGGGCTCGTTGGCCAAGGCGTCAAGAGTGGCCGGCAGGGAGGAGGTGTGCCGGGGGCCCAGGATGGACCTGAGCTCCCTGTAAAAGGGGCAAGTGGCAGGGGCAGCCCCAGATCGGCTGGCTGCATCCCAGGCCCGGGTGTAACCCTGCCGCAGCTCCTTGACCTTACTCCTGACGTGGTCAGGAGTGTGGGCAGGGTGACCCCGGGCGGCCAGGCCCTCGGCCAGCCGAGCAAACGCATCCGCGTTCCGCCTCTTGCTCCCCATTACCTGGAGCACCTCCTCTGCGCTCCAGAGCCCCAACAGGTCCCAGATCTCGGCCTCTGTCCAGGAGGGGCCCCACTGCCTCTTCCAGGGCTGGCTGCCAGGCTGGGAGCCCTGGCTCCCCTTGGGGGGGGGGGTGCCCTGGGGGCACTTGCGGGGGGCTGGCAGGCGGCCATCCCAGCGGGGGGGTGTCTTGGGGCTGCAGGGAGGCGTGCAGGCTGGCCGCGTGTTACTGCTGCTGCCTGCACGCGCTCTCAGCTTCCTGCACAGGAAGGCAGGGGGCGGGGACCTTTAAGGGGCCGCTGCACGCAGCGACCATAGAGCTCAGGGGCTGGAGAGAGCATCTCTCAACCCCTCAGCTGATGGCCGCCATGGTGGACCCCACTCTTTCGATGTTGCGGGACGCGAATCGTCTACACATGCCCTACTAACGTCGAAGTAGGGCACTATTCCCCTCCCCTGGTGGGGATAGCGACTTCGACGTCTCACCTCCTTACATCGATGTCAACTTCGAAATAGCGCTCGCCACGTGTAGACGTGGCAGGCGCTATTTCGAAGTTGGCGCGGCTACTTTGAGGTAGCTGGCATGTGTAGACGCGGCTGAAGTTGTGAAGGCCAAAACTATAACAGGGTTAAGAACAGAACTTGATAAGTGTATGGAGGACAGGTCCATCAATGGCTATTAGCCAGGATGAGCAGGAATGATGTCCTTAGCTTCTGTTTGCCAGAAGCCCAGAATGGGGGAGTGGAGAGGGATCACTGAGGACTACCTGTTCTGTTCATTCCCTCTGGGGCACCTGGCATTGCCCACTGGCAGAAGACAGGATATGGGGCTAGCTGGACCTTTGGTCTGAACCACATTTTTAAGCTCTTATCAGGAGAATCTATGTTGTATGTTACATTGGTTGTGATCCTTGCATTCTCCCTCTCAGAATGCCAGCTGAACTAGGGATGATGGGCTGGCTCTATCACTTCCTGGGACGGCACCATGGAGCTGTCGATCTTGGGTGACTGATCGTGCGCTGACTGGACCCCACTGTGAGCTTCAGTTTAGAATCTGAAACATCGACTAGCGCTCTGCAGCCCTCACATGAAACCCACTCTAGCTTTAATGCCCTTGTAATGTGTTCTAAGTTTCTGGGCATTTTTGAGAGACTTTTGGTGGGTTTTAACTGCTTGGCTTAATTAACAGTTGGCTTATCCTCTCTCTGACAATTGGGATGCCTTCCCCTGTGCTCACAGTGATGCTAGTGCCTTTTCTGTTCACAGACTTTCCAGTGGTCTGCCAGTGCCCTATTGTCCTCAGCCTTGTCTGTATGTTTTTTGGTCTCTGTATTTGCTTGGGTATAGAGTTCATGGGCATTTCCAAAGGCTATAAAAGGAGGTAGGAAACAAACTAGCTACAGCCTCATTCAGAGGAGAAGTTTGTATAGATGCCTGTAAATTTCAGCTCATGCAGTGGTCACTAATTGGGTGTCTAGAGGGCACTTTTGGTTTAGAATAGTAAAGGAGGTATCTCGGGGAGACTGTAGTAGGACACTTCCACCATGGACCAACCTCTTTACTCAAAAGAATGCACATTCTTTGAGTTTCTTGGCTCCTCCCCCACAAAAGACAAAACAAAACTCTATCCAGGAGTATTGCATATCCACCGTGTTCCTGATGTTCCTTAGTCCATATGGAAAAAGAATACAAGAGTAAGAACTTTCCTCAGCCAGACAACCTCCTGTCCCCACAACACCCAACCTGGGATAAGATTCAAAAGAGAAAAACAGACAAATTGGCTTGAGTGCTCAGTCTCAGAAGAGGAATTCTGTATTAGCTATCAAAGTCTCCATCTCCTTCTCTTGGAGTGCTTTCATGCAATGAAGGTAGCTTATTTTCTTCATGAAGCAAGGAAATACTAGGGCTGTCAAGGAATTAACAAAATTATTTGTGCAATTAATCGCACTGTTAATAACAAAATGCCATTTAATATTTTGGATGTCTTCCGCACTTTCAGAGATGTTGATTTTAATTACAACACAAATAAAGTGCACAATGCTCACTTTATAGTTCACCTAACACATGTACTGCAGTGTTAAAGTTAAAATGACAAATGTAGAATTACATCAAAAAAAAAGCATTCAAAAATAAGTGTAAAATATTAGAGCCTGCAAGTCCCCCCCAAGTCGTCCTACTTGTACAACCAATAGCTCTTTGGTTTCCATTACAACACAATAACATGAAAATGTAGAAGACCAATCAAAATATTTAATACATTTAAATTGGGATTCTATTGTTTAACAGTGTGATTAAAGCTGTGAATAAGCAACAGGTCTAGAAAATACACCTTCCGACAAGTGTCAATGGGAACAGAGGTAGATTCATGCTAGCCTCTGATTTTTAAAATCCAGACATCCTACAAGTTTTCCAACACATTTCTTGTTAAAAATAAACAAATTTAGGTGGTAGACAAAGTCCTCCTGGAAAAATCTGCTAGCTGAACTTTCAGAAGTCCATAGATAAGTTTTCCAAATACAGCCTGGCTGGGTGAAGTTAACACTCACTCCTCAAACGTTTCACATAATTCAGAAGTTAAGGACTAGATTGTGTCATTTATATGGGGCCATGAGCAGAAGATGGCATGGCTCTCACTGAGAAGTAGAGGGGAAACTCTGGTTCAGGCCAGCTTTTTGAGCTGGTGTAGCCAGGGAGATTGGGCCATTGTCTCTTTCATCACCCTCACCCAAAGCAGCAGTGAGCACCCCCGCAGTACTGGGACTGTTGTTATGCCCTTCCCTGGAGAAAAGGTTCCAAAGATAGCAAGCTTTTTGTACATCCTTCCTCAGCTAAGAATAGCATGTACTTTGGCCCTAATCTTATAATCTGGGTCCAGCAAATGGAAAATGCAGCCACCTGTCTGGAATGTCTTCCTATCTTTTAATCTGACACCCCAACTCTGAACTGATAAAGACAAGTGATTGTTTAGAGGTCTAAGTGTTAGAGCAGCCCAGCAAAGATAATGCAATACCCAGAATCCACCCACCAGAATACTGGAGTACCAAATACATCTAGAAAGGAGTATTTTCCAAAGACCAGCATGCTGTAGTCTGGTTTATAGCAACAACTGGGGATCTCTGCTTTACAGTTCATTTCCCTTTTGGCGAATGCTCTCAGTGCACACCCTAAGCAGACTGCACTTAGCAAGTCAATAAAGACAATCCCATGGTGGAGGTTTCCCAAAACTTGGTGCACGTTGGTAAAATTAACTTGCTAGATTTTACCAAAAATCTTTCCAAACTCACCCAAGATGACACGTCAGAAAAATTGCTTTAACAAAGCAATCTGAAGTAGGGTTGGATAGTGGGAACTTGGGCAGAAGAGGCAGGGCTGTGGCTAGCTTCCTCCAGCCAGCCCTCCAGTACTTCCTGGCCTGTACCAAGCAGGGCTCTCTTCACTGCCACTCTTGCTGTAGTGGTGGCCAGAAGCCACAGGCCCATTTAAATCACTAGCCCCACAGGCAGCTACCCTTCCCACATCACACTGAGGACCCTGTTTTCAACGTTGTGTGTACAGCAACAAGAAGAATGTGTGTAATCATTATAAATTATTTGCTTGGTTCTCTTTAGCATAGGCAGCCAAAAACTGAATGAAGTAATGCACCTTCTTGGGGGGACTCTAAATGAGAGAGTCAGATAAAAGCAGTTTGAACACAGAAGTGAAAGAAGTCTCTGGTCATTCTGGCTACGTCTACACGTGCAGCCAACATCGAAATAGCTTATTTCGATGTTGCGACATCGAAATAGGCTATTTCGATGAATAACGTCTACACGTCCTCCAGGGCCGGCAACGTCGATGTTCAACTTCGACGTTGCTCAGCCCAACATCGAAATAGGCACAGCGAGGGAACGTCTACACGTCAAAGTAGCACACATAGAAATAGGGATGCCAGGCACAGCTGCAGACAGGGTCACAGGGCGGACTCAACAGCCAGCCGCTCCCTTAAAGGGCCCCTCCCAGACACAGTTGCACTAAACAACACAAGATACACAGAGCTGACAACTGGTTGCAGACCCTGTGCCTGCAGCATAGATCCCCAGCTGCCACAGAAGCAGCCAGAAGCCCTGGGCTAAGGGCTGCTGCCCACGGTGACCATAGAGCCCCGCAGGGGCTGGAGAGAGAGCATCTCTCAACCCCCCAGCTGATGGCCGCCATGGAGGACCCAGCAATTTCGACGTTGCGGGACGCGGATCGTCTACACGGTCCCTACTTCGACGTTGAACGTCGAAGTAGGGCGCTATTCCTATCTCCTCATGAGGTTAGCGACTTCGATGTCTCGCCGCCTAACGTCGAAGTTAACTTCGAAATAGCGCCCGACGCGTGTAGACGCGACGGGCGCTATTTCGAAGTTGGTGCCGCTACTTCGAAGTAGCGTGCACGTGTAGACGCAGCCTCTAAGTGAGTAACCTTTTTCTTACCACTGTGCTCCTTTCAACAGATCTTGTGTAGCCCAGTAATGCAGAATGTATTCAACATGTAAATGTAACGCACTCCTTCCTGGGTGGTCCAAAAGTACAAGCTTCTCATGCTCCACTCCACAGAGCAACTTCATTAGCTGACAGCAAAAATAGCTAGAGGAGAATGTAACTTGCACTTTACCCATGTGTTATGTACACACATTAGAAAAATAGTATAAATATTTATGTTTAATACGTGAGAGCTCCTAGCTGGTGCAAGTTGTAGGGCACCAGTTTGGAGCGGCCTAGAGCCAAAGAAGCTTTAAACCTGGGGTATATGAGCAGAGAAGAAACAACATTTTTGGCAGCAAAAGGCCAGCAATGCAGAAGCTGCTTAAGTCTAAAAGTCTAAAGGAATTTCACCTTTTGCAAGGCCAGTCAGATTTACAAAAAACATTATTTCTAAAGGGTTCAGTCACAGGAGAAATAGATCCTGGGAGCTCTGTTTCTCCACTGAACACAAGATTTTCAGCAAACACATTCCAATACACTAAAAATGCATGCGACAAAATGCATATTGTGCACTGTCTCACATGGTCACTTGCTATCCTCATTGCACAACACACTGGGCCTAGCCTAGGGGTCAGCAACCAAAACAGCAAGAAGAGCCACTTTTTTAAAATTCGTAAAACAACTCAGTAATTCAAGAGCTGCAATACATGTAAGTAAGACCTTATTAGCAACACAATCAAAACACAAATACAATATCATATCCCACAATGCACTGCACATATTAAAGGGGGAGTTATCTAAGGTTTCCAGGTAACACATCATTTGCTATTAGATATGAGTTGTTCATTGTTGTGTTTTTAGATGTTCACAGAGACACAGGCTAACTGTGGTGGTGCACCCTGAACCCCTTTACCCACTGTCTATATACTCTGTTTCAGAACGTCAAATGGATGACGTTAAAAAAGCAACCAGGTTGGCTTCACTTTTCACCAGTTGAAGATTTGTTTCCATGCTAACTGGAATAATATTAGTTGGCATTTTGCCTCTACAAAGCTCGTCAAAATTTTCTGTAGCTGTTGGGGTAAGAGGACAAGAGGAATTTATTAAAAGTAGGTTGTTAGAAAAGTGGCTAATGACTTTTAATCTCCAGTGTATGGTGTTTTGTTCTTTTGTTGTTTTGAGTGGATACAGAAATACCTGCCAGAATTTCTATAATCTTAAATTAGGTCAGATTTTGGCTTAAACTACCCAACTGTTCCTTTAGGTTCCATCATTATAGCTGGCCTATTTAAAAAGGGGGATACCAGAACTTTGGAAGCAAACGTGGGCATCAACCACCTAGAGGAGTATTTTTTTCTCCACTATGAAACATAGTGTCTTGATGCATTAGGGACCTTGCCAGAGCTCTCTAGAATTTCTTAACTGCCCATCTTACATGGAATATTCATATTTGAGGCAGTTAAATTCTCACCAGTTTGGACAGTGAAATGGTACTGAACTGAACATCATCTGCTTTATTTCCCTGTGCCTCAGTACTCCTCCCTGCTATGTTTAGGTTACTAATACCACAGGGAATGTTTTAAATCCCCCAAATGGAGTTTTACATTATAAGTAGTATAGCAGGGTCAGTCTTGTTCCTGGGCCCCAGGCCCTCTGTTCAGTCCACTGGCCCAACCCTAGGAACCCTCTTACCCTTGTTGGGGCAGAGGGGTGATCTGGGGGGAACACAGTTGTCACACACTCATTCCAGGTTCCAGCCCAGAGACCCTGGATGGCTGCTACAGCCAAGGGCCGACTCCCTTCACCCTTGTAGCTCTTCTCCCTTGGCCTCTTCCCCAGACGATCCCCCGTTCAAGTAGTGGCAGCCACGGCGGCCAGTCCCCTTCCTTGGTTGGCTCCACTGGCTGACCAGGTCTCCAGTCTCTGGTTGAGCCTCAGGGTCCTGTGGCCAAAGAGCAGCCCAGCCGCAGGTTACTGAGGTTCTTCTCTTCCTTTATTGTCTCTGTTGTTCCTCCAACTCTCCTCACACACCCACACCCACACCCCTACCCCCCCCTCTCCCCCCCCCCCCCTTGCCCTGTGTGGAAACGGGTTTATGAAGGTAGCCCTCAGTGGGCTCAGCTGGCCCTAATTGATTTAGGACAGCCTACTCCTCAGCTGCTCCCACTCTGATTGTCAGCTCCAAACCTGCCCTGTTTGTACTCTAGTCTTTCCTCCCCTGGCCTCACCCTGCCACAGTAGTAAGGGATCATTCACATTAAAATTGGGTTGCACAAAACTCTTCTATGAAAATGTGCACCTGCATTTTCTGACTCTTATCTTTAAATAGTTCTAAGCAACCTACTGTGTGTGTAAAATTCACTCTAGGTTCTAGGGTTTCTGCATCATTAACCCCATATTAAGGGTGAAATTCACCGCTGAGCAAAGAGCCTGCACCAAGCCTATGTCCCTTTTGACTCCTTAAATCATTAATGCTGTGTTTACGTCCCTGTGGCCAACAGCCCCCATGGGGAGGAGGATCTGGTTCCATGCCCCAGAAGGGGCAGGACCAAGGGTGAAAGGGGCAGTGCCACCCCTACCCCTTCCCTCACAGCTGCACGCCACAGCACTCTCATGGCACTTCAGAGGGGCCTGGGGTAACTGCCCTGTTAGCCCCTCCCTCCCAATTGGTAGTCCTGGTTTATATAGGATAGAAGTGATGCATAGGTTCTTTCGTCCCTCCATATAGGCATGAATTTCACTATAAAGGCTTGAAGAAGGCTTAGCACAGCAGAGGGATTGGATATCAGCACATGGTTGAACTACATCAGCGTTTCTTAAACTATGTTCCGCAGAACACTGGTGTTCCATGAGCGACTCGAAGGTGTTCCGCGAGCATTTGGAAAGATAAGTCAAAGTATATATTTTCTGTGATTACATCCAGATACAATGTTACTTCTTCATTGTGATAATATCTGATTAAACTGCTTCACTTTGTTTTTCTTTATATGCTGCTGTTCGGCTGTTTTTATTTTTTGGTATGACAACAGTTTTTTCAAGAAAATTTTCATAGGTGTGCTGCATGAAAAAATATTATTATCTGATGTTCTGTGATCTCAAAGGCTATGTCTATACTAGACCTTTCCTTTTGGAAGGGGCATGATAATGAGCGAGTTGGGAAGATGCTAATGAGGTGCTTCCAAGAATATGCAACTCCACACTCCTGCAAGGGGCAGGTCCTCAGAAGGAAGAAGTGGAGCCAGGGGCAGCCAGCCCTTAGCACTGCCTGCAGTGGGCCATGCCCTCCAACCCCCAGATACCCCTTAGCACCACTTGGAATGTGCCAATGGTGCTCCAGTTGCAATTTAAAGGGCCAGGAGCCCTTTTGAATTGGTGGGCCCTCAGACAACTGCCCCCTTTGCCTCTCCCCTCCTTCCCAATCAGTGGGCCTGTGAAAGACCCTGAGCTGGAATAAAATAGCCAGCCAGTATCTCCAATATTTCTTCCCTTGCGGCATATGCTAACTTCCTCAGTTCTTTTTTTCTTGCCACTTTGCTGAACACAGTTTAATTCTCCACTTGTGCAGGGCAGTCGGCCGTTAGTGTTGGACGGGAGGGTGTGCTGATCCACTTCCCCTGCAGCCACAGACACAATTTTCTTTTAGTTTCTCTTACGTTTGCAATGCAGGGAGTAAAACTTGCAGCTGGACTGAGACGACAAATGCCAACCCAGCTCCATGCTCCCTCCTTGCTGAGGAACTGGTCTTTCCAGCCAATGAAATACCTTCATCTCCAAAGAAGGGGGCAGGGAGCTGCTTTTCTTCTAACTCTTATTTTATTGGAGTGACTGGGGAGTGTGGTAAGAATGCTAACACTGCAATATCCCCTCCGTTTTGTTTTGCTGCTGGACATAATCTGGCATTTTGGCAAGAGTCAGATGTACGCCAAGGGCTGCCCACCAAAAACTTTCAGTCCACTCCCCAGTTGTCAGCAGTTTGTAGGAGATCCCGTGGAAGTCAGTATCTGGGAGAGCCAGACCCTCGCTCCCATGCGGCACGGGCGAGACAGACATCCTGCAGGGCCAATCACCTGCTGATTATGCAATGGAATTATTCTTCTAAGCAGGGATAACCTGAACTCATGAGGCTTTTCACGCCCCTCTGAAAACCGAACAACGAAGCATTTACGCGAAGAAGAAGGCAAACGTCGTTTTTCACTCTCTCCGGAGGGAAATCTCGAGTGATTGCAGCGAAAACAGCTCCTAGAAACCAGCTCCCAAGGTAAGTCATCTCTGTAACCGTGGTACAGTGTGAGGTCCTGGGCTTCCCTTTTCCTCCAAGTCCACACTCATGCATCTCTGAGCAGCCAAGCTCACCTGGGCTGCGTCTACACGTGTACGCTACTTCGAAGTAGCGGCAGTAACTTCGAAATAGCGCCCGTCACGTCTACACGTGTTGGGCGCTATTTCGAAGTTGAAATCGACGTTAGGCGGCGAGACGTCGAAGTCGCTAACCCCATGAGCGGATGGGAATAGCGCCCTACTTCGACGTTCAACATCGAAGTAGGGACGTGTAGACGATCCGCGTCCCGCAACATCGAAATAGCGGGGTCCTCCATGGCGGCCATCAGCTGGGGGGTTGAGAGATACTCTCTCTCCAGCCCTTGCGGGGCTCTGTGGTCACCGTGGGCAGCAGCCCTTAGCCCAGGGCTTCTGGCTGCTGCTGCTGCAGCTGGGGGTCCGTGCTGCATATACAGGGTCTGCAACTAGTTGTTGGCTCTGTGTATCTTGCACTGTTTAATGAAAGTGTGTCTGGGAGGGGCCCTTTAAGGGAGCGACTTGCTGTTGAGTCCGCCCCGTGACCCTGTCTGCAGCTGTGCCTGGCTCCCTTATTTCGATGTGTGCTACTTTGGCGTGTAGACATTCCCTCGCTGTGCCTATTTCGATGTTGGGCTGAGCAACGTCGAAGTTGAACATCGACGTTGCCAGCCCTGGAGGACGTGTAGACGTTATTCATCGAAATAGCCTATTTCGATGTCGCAACATCGAAATAAGCTATTTCGAAGTTGGGTGCACGTGTAGACGTAGCCCTGGTGTGCTGAGCCACATTGGGTCCTGTTTTCAAGACCCAAAATCCCAGGGGTGCTCATTATTTACTCAGAGAGATCTTTTGAGGCGAGTCTTTAAAGCTATTGAATGAAAGCAGGGAAGGGTCTGGGGAAGGTTCTTGGGAGAATCTCTGGATTGGAGCGGGGGAGCTGTGTGAGAATAGGAGTACAGCATTCCCATTAAGGCCCCTTGTTCTGTAATTCCATGACATTGTCAGATGACAGCCCCCCCCCCAGTCTCTTTGCTGCCCAAACTTTACAGATGATCTGAGAACTTCAAACTTCGGGGTTCCGCCCCCCTGTCCCAGCCACCACAGGAAGTGATGCCCAAGTGCTACCCCTCCAAGTCTCAGTTGATCCATCTCCCCACTTCCAAATTGTACCATTCTGATCCCTGAGACCCTTAAACTCTGGGGCATTTATTTATAGCACTGTCAAACTTCAGGGAACCGCATCCCTTACTCCTCAGCCTGATGTCTGAGCCCCTTCCCTGTGGATGTGCTCCTGTAACCCATTCCCAGGTCATTTCCAAGCATTTCCTCTTATGCTTCCCATCCTAGAGTTTCTCTGTCCCCAAGAGCCAGCCGCCCCTCCCCTCTGAGTTGGCAGGTGCTGGGATAGTCCAGAGAACCTCCATGGGTAAGCATCACAACCCAGTCTTCTCAAGGACCTTCACCAGCACCTTCTTCTCTCCTGAATCCCTCTCCCTGAGTCGAGACCTGCCACAGAGCCCCTGGCTCTGTAAACAAAGCATGATATCAATCCCATCAGGGTCCTAGCATTCCACTCTTTCAGAGGCTGTCTTTCTACACTACCAGAGGCATGGCCTGCTGGTGAGTGAAAGACTATCTTTTTTGAGATACTCGCATGAATCTTCCCGATAAGCGTAGGAGAGCCACTTCACAGGAGACTGAAATGGAAGTGCAGCGTGTGACTAAGCAGTGGCATGCAACACTTGTGTCTAAAGCTGCGAGAGGGGAAGTGCTGTTGGGACACTGATTTGCGTTCTGGAACAGGGTCACAGAGTAGAAAGTCAGACAGGTGGTCCCACCTCTCATGGGAGCCAGGTCATGTGGTCTGACCTTCACAGGCCACCACCAGCACCCACACACTGAACCCAGCAATGAGAATCAGATTGAAGTACTAGGGACGGAGGTGCTCCAATATCAAACGGCCACCGTGGTGATGGCCCAACTGCTGCAGAGGAAGGTGGAAACACCCCCAACGTCAGGCCCATTGACCCTGACCCCGACGCCCATTAGGATTAGTTAGCACATGGTGAGGAAGAACTAGCGAGCCAAGCACTGGATAGAGGGACTGCTCATTGCAACCTCACAACACTGGGCCGTCCTTCTGTGATGGCCTCCTTAATAACCATGAGAAGTCCTGTGGCACCTTATAGACTAACAGATATTTTGGAGCATAAGCTTTCGTGGGCAAAGACCACAAAATCCATCTGACGAAGCGGGTCTTTGCCCACGAAAGCTTATGCTCCAAAATATCTGTTAGTGTATAAGGTGCCACAGGGCTTCTCGTTGTTTTTGTGGATACAGACTAACCCAGCTATTCCTCTGATCCTAAATAACCAGCTCTTGTTGGTTCAGTCACAGTCTGAAGTAAAGTCATCCATCGCACGCAGGAACAGCTGAGCCCTACCAGTAGTAGTGGTATTTATTGTCCAGTAACAGAGCCCTGCACAGATATAAACATCCACCGGCAGATGGGGATACGCGCTGGCATCTGTTGAGCTGCAGGGCTCTACTCCCGTGAGACACTGTGGCTAACAGAGAAGAGTGTGGTCTCACCTCTCATAGGAGCCAGCATGCTGCTCTGTCAGCCCTCACTGTAACTCAGCAGCAGGCCCAGTGATGGGGGGAGGCAAAGGGAGCAACTGGGAATTCTAAAGGGTCTGTGGCTCCTGGCTGCTGCCACTACAACTACAGCAGTGGTGGGAGCCTCAGGCCCTTTAAATTGCCATTGAAGTCCTGGGCAGCATGGTCTGGGTGGATCTGAGGGGAAGAAGGATTCTTTCGAAGATGGGGTTTACTTTCAAAAGAGCCACGTCTACACTGGTTTTCTGCTTTTGAAAGAAGCTCTTTCCAAATAAGGATATGCAAATGAGGTGCCAGATATGCAAATGTGCACCTCATTTGCATTTTCAATTTCTCTCTTGCATACCTCTTATGAAAGAGAAATGTAAGTGTAGACACAGCTGAAGAGTAAGCGAGATAGCTGTTTTGACTGATTCTCCAACCAGACCCAACTTCCCACAAACACAAAGTGGTCCTACAGCTCCAATCCTCCTTTCTTCTGATGATAGGCTGCCAGTCTCACATCAACAAACCTGCAGTCCTCCCTACCTTTTATCCTAAACCTCACGCCTCTCAAACAGAAGCCAACTTGCACATGCTAGATATCAGAAAGGCGACAGCCTTCTATATAGACAGGGCATTGTCATTTAGAAAATCTCAAAAGCTGTTCTTCTCTATTGCTGAAAGATCAAAGGGATTGCATCATTCAGCCCAACGTATATTGAGACTCATCTGCATGCATAGCACAACATTATTCTATCTGAAATAAACCTCTTCCGTTAACACTGAGAGCTCCCTCTATGAGATCAGTAGTGACGTCGACAGCCTTCCCAAAGGGAATGCCGTTACAGCACATATGTCATGCAGCCACGTGGTCCTCTAGCCACATGCTCATGACACACTATGCACCATAGTCTCACGGGCTATGTCTACATTTGCCCCCTTCTTTGAAGGAGGCATGTTAATCAGGGTGATGGGAGATTACTAATGAAGCGCTGCCATACATACTCTTTGGAGAGTAAAGGCACTTAAAAGTAGTGTGGGCACTTCAAACTGCCTGCAGCTACACGTCAAGCCGGCACTTGGAAGTCCGACACTTCGAAGTTGCCACGGGGGAGAATTTGCCTAATGAAGTGCTGCATATGCACTGCAGCACTTCTTTAGTAATTGCCCATCACTCTGATTACCATGCCCCCCTTTGAAGAAGGGGGTAAGTGTAGACACAGCCATGCAGACAAATATATGGCAGTAGGTTAAGCAGTATTGTCTTCAGTAGGTGCACTGAACTGAAACCCACCATCCAGTTGGGGGGCACTGCTTTACAGTCACATAATGTGGAGCACCCTCAGGGCCAGCACTCGAAGAAGAAAGAGAAGTTATTCACTTTGTGTAGTAATGATGGTTCCTCGGGATGTGTGGCCCCTTGGGCGCTTGTAGCCAGACAAAGGTCTCCCCCTTACAAGCCAGCTTGCTGCCCCTCCTGAGGTGCCTCACAAGCACACAGGGCACGGAACAGCTACTGACAGGACAGTCTTTGATGGCTGTCACTGAGGCCCAGATGTGCTGGCTCATCGTGACCCTGAGAAACAGAAAGTACAGATAAAAGTCTAACTGGCCAACTGTCAATAAGGGGGCCTCAGGAAATTACCCTGGCTGGCATTGATGGAGTGATGCACCCACACAAACCATCCCAGAAGAGAAATCTCCGCCCTTGTAAAAGAATATCCTGTACTCCCAAAATTGCTTATCTCCTGTCTTACAAGTGCAAATTAAGTAAGAATTGCCCTTGTAAAAAACTGGCGTCACAAAAGACAGACCAGTACGATCTGACACCATAGATAAGAAAGAGAATACGTGACCCAAGGGGTATAAAGATGGACCCAGCAGCACTCTGAGTGCATTCCCACCAACTACCTGCTGGTCAGGTCAAGTGATTGCCTCCCGAGGTCTGCAACTGGGGACACCCAACCTCGTATTTGTCCTTCCGTGGAATTGAGTGACCGATGCTGGCTTGGCTACGCTGGTATCGAGAGACGCAAGGAGGGTAAGATGTACCCACATTAAGGTCTCCTTTTGGTGTACACAGATAAAGAATTAGAGCTCTATAGATAGATGTTGTTGTATTAAGATATCGTTATATTAGAGTGAAACAGATATCTTTGTATTGGATTGTAACGTAACCTGTTAACACCTGTACTCTGCTAGCATATAACAAGTAGACAATAGCCTGTTGTAACTGCACACTCATAAACTGTAGCTTAATAAACTTGTAACTAGTTAAGATCTGAGCCTGACTGCTGTCACTCTTTGTCACTGCAACACAGCCGGCACAATAAAAGAACTTTAACCGTTTGGTTACCACAGCCTGGCCATAGGTGAAAGCGCTAGGAGCCTAGCGTAGAGTCGTGCCGCCTCCACGGGGCAGACGCCTGGGGCGCCCATCAGCCAATCCTGGTTGCCCGCTGCGACGGGACAGTGTGTCCTAGCAGTTGAAGTCTCAGGTGTGGAAAGGCTCTTAGTGCTACCATTGGGGCACCCATCAGCCAATTTTGGTTGCCCGCTGCAACGGAGCTCCCTGCTGTAGCAGTAAAAGGCTCGGGTGTTTAGGACCCTGGGGCATCCATCAGCCTGACCTAGGCTGCCCGCTGTGAAGGAGCCCTGCACTCTAGGAGTTAAAGACTCGGATGGTAACAAGGGCATAGTTGGTACCTCACCGCACATTACCTGGCCACCGGCTAACAGAATTGGCATAGTCGGCAGGATTGTGACACAGGCTGTGCTGCAGAAACAAAATGAAACCAGTCACGATAAACAACATGGATTTCCCCAACATAGAGAAGGAATTCACCTGGGAAGGATGGGGTGACCCTAAGTGGGACAAGGAAATGTTGGAAAAGAACTGGGGACAATCAGAGGAATTATGGTTGCAGTTCTATAAGCAGAGAACTGCTTGTAAACTAAAAGGGAAAAAAGAATATTGGAGCAGTTGCATCTCGCTGTGAGCAACAGCTTCTTGGACAAGAGCTGATTATAAGACCTTGAAGAAACTGCTCAACTCTGAAAGCTTTAGTTCAAGTTCTTAACTCTTTGTAGTACAAAGTGTAGTGGTGTATGTGTATATGTCATGGAGTCTTGTTTACATTAATTGTTTTGCTAATGTGTTTGTGTCACAATCTGATAACTTGCCCTTGCAGCAACAAAGAGCTGTTTTGGTTTTCTGCTACCAAATGTCTGGCAATTAGAATCTGTACTAATCTGTATTCCTTGTCTTTTATGTTTGAGGCTTCTTAGTTTTTGTGACTGGTCTGGGGTAATGTTGTTTGTTTGTCTGTCTGTTTGTCCTGCTGGTGCATCCATAAGGAGGGGACGCCTTCTGATAGGGACACCTTCCAATATAGGAAAAACAGTAAGTTTAAGTATAAAAGTTCTAAATCCCTTTAGTAATACTTAAAATGGTAATATCCAATAAAATGTCATTTTGGAAAATAAGCATGTGATTTGAGGGAAAGAGTAAGTGAGTAAGTCCTTAACTCTGAAGTGTCTGAAGAAAATTGAGTGAGTAGCTTGCAGAGTTTAGAAAGAACTGAGCATATTTGTAAATGGAGTATTCCAAGATGTAACCTGCCACCCCAAAAGGGGGCAGAAAAGTATTCTTTTGTCTTTCAGAAACACAGAAAAGCTGGTAGTTACTGAAGAACAACCTAAACATCATGAATCTCCTTTTAAAATGAAGAATGTGGTTTTGTAATTTATGTTTGTGCTTATCTTATTAATAGCATTATTAAATTGTCTATATTGGTAAGTTAAAATACACATGGGCTCACAAATTAAAACAAAAATGGTCTGTATATTGCTGCCTTATTAAATGCCTTGGCTAACACAGCAGCTAAAGCTGCAGACCTTTCCCCTCTTAGGCCACTTCACTGTTTCCCATTTTTACAGATTCCCAGTCTCCTATTGCAACCCTCATTGATACTGCACTATTCCAAGATCAGGCCCTAAATTCAGAAGAAACTATCTGGAGACTGGATGAATGCCTTTTGCATCCTGAACACCTTTGGCGCTCCCCGGACGGCCGCCTGATTGCGCCCAAGGTCCTTCTCCCTTATCTTGCTCGCATGCACCACAGTCTGACTCATGTAAGCGAAGCAGGGGGATGATTACTGCTGTTCAAACAGAATTGGTTTGCTTCCAAATTCTCCAAAGTGGCCCAAACAACTGTCTGGCTTGCCCTGTCTGCCAAGCCCACAATGTGGGCAAACCTGTAAAGACAGTTCTGGCAACCAGATCTCTGCCTTTAAGACTGTTCCTGCAGTTATAAATGAACTTCATTAGGCTACCCAAATGTAAATCTTTTAAAAATGTGCTGGTTATTGTTTGTTTGTTCTCGGGGTGGGTAGAGGAATGTCCATGCCAGAAAGCTGATACCACACAGAACTCCCCCTTAATTAAGGAATCCCTATGGAAGGTGGGAATGCCTCGTGAGTACCACCATGCCACCCAGCAACCCCTAAGTATAGGACTTGTGTCAGCCCACCAAAAGAATAACACCTCGGCTGCACAGCTAAATAAACTGGCAGACGCAGCAGCCCACATCTCTGAGACCCAAGTAGATTGGGAACGTTTGTACCTATGGCTACATGAGACTCTGGGGCACACAGGGAGTGATGA
Organism: Carettochelys insculpta; assembly: GCF_033958435.1. Lineage (NCBI taxonomy): Eukaryota > Metazoa > Chordata > Testudines > Carettochelyidae > Carettochelys > Carettochelys insculpta. The sequence goes on along the minus strand of NC_134147.1, from coordinate 42,833,729 downwards.
GCTGGTGCGGCAAGCACATATCGTGGGGGTGGCCTATCACCCACCAACAGGCCAGAGACCTGGTGCAAGCCTGTACTATCTGTGCTAAAACCCGAAAACACATAGCTGAAGGACAGCGGTTTGCGAGGCTAAGAGATGGGAAAACACTATGGGCAACCTGGCAGGTTGATTACATTGGCCCACTACCTACTACCAGGCAAAGGTGTAAGTACCTCCTGACTGGAATGGAAGTTGTTTCAGGAATTGGTTTTGCATACCCAACTTGATTGGCAACAGGACTGTCCCCAATTATGGGACTAAACCGCTTAACAGCAATTGTCCCAGCACCCCAAGAAATTCAATCTGAAAATGGCTCACATTTTAAAAACAAGCTTGTAAAAGAGTGGGCCCTCCATCACGGAGTTCAGTGGACCTTTCACCTCCCATATCGACCCCAGTCTAATGGCATGGTCGAACGCTGGAATGGGCTGTTAAAAAAAAAATCACCTAAAGCCCACCGATGGTACATGGGGAGACAAATTGGATACAGTGGTGCAACGGCTAAACAACTGGCAGACCCCTACGGGCAGCCCAATCAGCAAGGGATTCTTCTCTACAGGGAAAGTTCCCTCAACCTCAACTGCACCACTTAAGAATTCCAAATATGCTCCTGAAGATACTGTTGTAATCAAACATCCCAGCCTGGGAACACGTACATGTGCCCTACATGCCTATAAAGGGGGGGGAGGTGTGTGTGGACTACTTTAGACTCTGAAAGGGAACCAATAACCATTACTGAGGCTTGGATCACATCCAAGACTGGCTGACCTTGTGTTTCCTCTCCAGAAAAAGAAGGAACCACCTGGAATACCCACCTTCCCGGGAGGAAGCAAGGCAATGGCCACCTGTAACATCAGTGCACACCAAAGAACTTTAATGTACATAATACATGCATGCTGCTTGATGCCATATTAATACTAATAGACTCTTAGTAATTGCTATAGGCCTAGTTGTGTTGTAGCTACCTTCAACCCAGGTGACAGCATGGCACCTCAACTACTCGTCATCTTCCTGACTACCTCGCTGACCTCTGCCACACCTAAGCATCCCCTCAGGAATGCCATCCAGTCCATTGTCTACACCGCTGGTGCCACGGATTGCTGGATGTGTACCCTGCTGAACTCCTCTACCAAACTGGGAATTGATTTTGTCCCTCTGGACCTGAATGATTGGTGGAACAAGAGCGACATCTTCCGGTGGGGACCAATCTGGTTTGATGACAGTGACGTCCACTACCATAACCCTCGAAATGACTCTGGGGGGAGGTACTGGGGAAAACGTAAACAATGGCAACTCACGGTGTGGGGTCAACCAGTAGAATGTGTAACAGGAGTCTCTAGGGAAATGTACCCTATTTGCTTTAAAAGCAAGAAGGGCAGTGGGCCTCACTTAGGTCGTTTGGAAGATCACCAGTGCACCCATATTGTAGACTTTCATAAGAAATTAGGAACCTGGGACACCTATTCTGAACAGGATAGTAACACACACACGGGATCCTTGAATTGCTGGGGAAATATTATTGTTTCCCTCGGCCATAGGCTCCTATTTGGCTTTGGTAATGCTACCATTGTGCCCCTGGATCTGAGCCAGTACCCTGAAAGCAAGGCCTGGTAAATGTCTCTGGGCAGATAGAAATAGCCCTTAACCACACTGCCAATGCCTTAGGCCTGCTCAATGAGCAAGTGCAGTGAATAGCCCACTTTGCCCTGCAAAACCAAATAGCCTTGGATGCAGTCCTGGCCCAACAAGGAGGAGTTTGTGCTGTAATTAACCAATCTTGCTGCTTTTAGGTAAACACTCAGGACAGATTAAACAGGATGTATCTGCCACCAAAGATGCAGTTAACATCTTACATGCTGTAACTAAGAATGGAAAGATCTCATGGTTAAAATGGCTAGCTCAACAATTAGGATTTTCTCTCACTCCATTTCTGCACTCCATTGTAACCACTATTCTAATCATTCTTATTGTAGTAGTAGTTTTCTGCATGACGTTATGTATTGTTAAATGACTGATTAATGTGGCTATCTCCTCCACGCAAATCCAACACATGGAGCTGGAAAGTGATCCAAACCAGTTCCGCGATTCCCCATACACTAATCAGATCACTGGGTACTTTTAGATTTCTCCAAGGAGGGCAAGAGGTGCTGGCATCACCACCACCTTGCGTTCTGGGATGTAGTGTGATGCATCGGGGGGGGATGTAGCCAGACAAAAGTCTCCCCCTTACAAGCCAGCTTGCTGCCCCTCCTGAGGTGCCTCACAAGCACACAGGGCACGGAACAGCTGCTGACAGCACAGTCTTTGATGTCTCTCACTGAGGCCCAGATGTGCTGGCTCATCGTGACCCTGAGAAACAGAAAGTACAGATAAAAGGTTAACTGGCCAACTGTCAATAAGGGGGCCTCAGGAAATTACCCTTGGCTGGCATTGATGGAGTGATGCACCCACACAAACCATCCCAGAAGAGAAATCTTTGCCCTTGTAAAAGAATGTCCTGTACTCCCAAAATTGCTTATCTCCTGGTTTACAAGTGCAAATTAAGTAAGAATTGCCCTTGTAAAAACTGGCGTCATAAAAGATAGACCAGTACGATCTGACACCATAGATAAGAAAGAGAATATGTCACCCAAGGGGTATAAATATGGGCCCAGCAGCACTCTGACTCTGAGTGCATTCCCACCAACTACCTGCTGGTCCAGTCAGGTGATTGCTTCCCGAGGTCTGCAACTGGGGACACCCAACCTCGTACTCGTCTTTCCACAGAATTGAGTGACCGATCCTCGCTTGGCTATGCTGGTATCAAGAGATGCAAGGAGGGTAAGATGTACCCACATTAAGGTCTCCTTTTGGTGTACACAGATAAAGAATTAGAGCTCTATAGATAGATGTTGTTGTATTAAGATATCGTTATATTAGAGTGAAACAGATATCTTTGTATTGGATTGTAACGTAACCTGTTAACACCTGTACTCTGCTAGCATATAACAAGTAGACAATAGCCTTTTGTAACCGCACACTCATAAACTGTAGCTTAATAAACTTGTAACTAGTTAAGATCTGAGCCTGACTGCTGTCCCTCTTTGTCACTGCAACACAGCCGGCACAATAAAAGAACTTTAACCGTTTGGTTACCACAGCCTGGCCATAGGTGAAAGTGCTAAGAGCTTAGCGTAGAGTCATGCCACCTCCATGGGGCAGACTCCTGGGGTGCCCGTCAGCCAATCCTGGTTGCCCGCTGCGACGGGACAGTGTGTCCTAGCAGTTGAAGTCTCGGGTGTGGAAAGGCTCTTAGTGCTACCATTGGGGCACCCGTCAGCCAATTTTGGTTGCCCACTGCGATGGAGCTCCCTGCTGTAGCAGTAAAAGGCTCGGGTGTTTAGGACCCTGGGGCATCCGTCAGCCTGGACCAGGCTGCCCGCTGCGAAGGAGCCCTGCGCTCTAGCAGTTAAAGACTCGGATGGTAACAAGGGCACAGTTGGTACCTCACCGCACATTACCTGGCCACTGGCCAACAACGCTCCATGTTCTACTCTCCTCCCCCATTCTTGGTGCAATATGTTTAGTTAGGGCATCAATGAAGTGAGTGCAGTGGGGCTGTGCGCATTATCCCTAGTGGCTATCTCACTGGGTGCTGCTAAGAAAATCTCCGTGCTGTGGAGCTGGGTGACCCCAACACCTGGCATCCATGGGAACACGCATCCCAAACTACCATCGTTACTGCACAAAGTGAGTCACTTCTCTGTGTCATTAGTATACAAGCAGAGTGATGGCCTGGTTGATCAGAGAGGTGCTTTATATTTTAAAATGAAGTATGTTGCTCCAAGCCCACTATAATGCTGATATGGAATTTAAGACACTGATCTGTGAAACTCTGGGATTTATTACATATGAATTACCAGTTTTATATGCACTTCGATTGCACTGAGTACACAAGCCCATAAGGTGGGGGGGCTTAAATGTGAAGCTGCTAATTTTAGGTGTTGTACCTTCTTTTTCAGGACTTCCTGAGACGTGCTTTCTCATCTGAAATCTAAGCTAGCTATGCCTCCTCCTGCTAATACAGACCTCGGCTATATCCCTCCGGATGGTGGATGGGGATGGGCAGTGGTATTTGGAGCTTCAATCTCTGTTGGATTTGCGTATTCCTTCCCAAAAGCTTTCACAGTCTATTTCAAAGAACTCCGGATGATTTTTAACGTATCCTACAGTCAGATTGCATGGGTGACTTCCATCATGTGTGCCACCACCTATGGGGGAGGTGAGTGAAACTAAAGTGCTGGCTTTCCTGGGGTCAGGAAGGGAATATCTCTATTTCAAAACTGGGTGGAAAAATGGCATCTTCTAAAATGGTTTTGGTAGGCTTAAATGGAAACTCTGGTTTTCTAAAGGCTATCCATTATGTTGTTAAAGGGTAACCATGACACTTTAGAAAGTGTTCCTAAACTTTTACATTAGAAAATATTTTGGTGATGAAATCAACATACAAAGGACATTGCCAGTTCACCTGGCTTTGTTCCAAGTCTTGTTATATTTGGAATGAGAGCTTGGCCTCAATGAAGCCAATTAGCATTCAAAGCCAGAATGTCACCCATGGTGTTTATCCTTAAGGTCCTGGACTACCATGATTGTATGAAACTCTCAGCTTTCATTTTAGCAAAAAGTAAACTGCTAGCCCTCTGGGTTGCAGAGAAACTCTTGAAAACATGACCTCTCTACAACCTCAGGAACCAGAAGGCAAGTTGTTTTAATCTTGTCATTTTTTTTAAAGCCAATGTTATGATGTTGATGCTCTGATTCATGATTTTCGAGCACTTTGTGTTAATACTGCATATAAGAGGAACAAAAAATATTTGCATATGAAAGTGTTTGTAAGATTCTGTTTGAATCAGTGTAAAATGACAGCATTTAGGACTTCTGTTTTAGGGGGTTACTTCATTTCAGCGATTTTCTATCAATTTTTGTTTTACATTGATGTCAAAAAATTGATACTGGAAGCATTCTTTCTGTCTATGCTGAAATAAACATGTAGAAGGTACACTGCTCATTATAGTAGCATATAAGCTGAATAATTTCTTTGTAATGTTCCCTAGTACACTTTGATATAGTATTGTCATAAACAGCACTGTTAATGTGTACCACATTACCTCTAATGTGCACCATCAGGCTCTACATGGTCTAAGTAATAACGTATTAGTGCACATTAGAAAAACTCCACCATGAAGCCTCTAGGGGTTCCATGCCAGTCCCAAGCCTGGATGGAGGAGGGCTGGTCAGATGAGTGGTGATGCGGTGACCATGAAACAATAATGCGAATGAAATCTGATGCCGGTATGACTAAATGATAAAAGGTGCTCGCTAGGACGTCACCTGGGTAAACAAGGTCCGTGACACCAATCGAGTGATCGGGGTTGGGTTGGTAAGTTGGCTCAGGATAATGGATGGTTCGAATACGAGAGGCAGACCCCACAGATGGGTAGATGATATAGTAGATTGGTGCACAGCTAGTCTACAGAAACTAAGCCACTCTGCACTGGACATGGAAAGATGGAAGGAAATAGTGAGAGAGTCATCTGACACCGATGGGCGCTGAGCCCACGGTTATTTATGATGATGCACATCAGAAAACACACTTTCTTAGTCCTCCCTCACCTATTTGCCAGGTCCTGGGGATGGATGATATGGATGGGTTACTTGGTGATTACCTGATCTGTTCATTCCCCCTGAAGCCCCTGGCAATGGCCACTATCAGAAGACAGGCTACTGGTATAGATGGCCCACTGGTCTAATCCAGTATACCTGTTTTTATGTATGATTGCTTCTTGTAGACAAATACTTACATGGAAGTTAACCATTTCAGTGTTTTTCAGGTGTCCATTATATAAACCATGGATTTCATTAGTTTACATTTTGCATCAAGACTTACCAGGGTTTATTGGTTATAACCTAAAATCCAAAGGTTGACATATTTTTAATGACAGAAATTTGTCTTCCTCAAACATTTTGAAGGGACAAAATAGATAATATTCTTTAATACAAGATGTTAATTAAATAAAGTATCTCTGCAGCTTAGGAAATATTTTACAGGCACATCACATAAGTGATGATTATTGCAAACTAATGGGAAAGTAACCTTACTCCTCAGACTCAGATGATTTACTGATTGTTCTCAGTGGGGTATTTGCTTTCTGCACTGAAGGCTGATGTCCATCGACCACTTAGCTGTGACTATCTGTACACACCTTACCACTAATCACCTGTAGGAAGGTTTCAGAGAGGTACCTGTGTTCATCTCTTTCAGCAAAACTAAGGAGTCCGGTAGCACCTTACTCACACCTTACACACATGCCAGTGCTTCAAAGTTTGACACTTCAAAGTTTCCGTGGGGGACAATTAGCCTAATGAAGTGATGCATATTCACCGCAGCACTGCAGTAGTAATCTCCCATCACCCTGATTACCATGACCCCTTCGAAGTTAGGGGCAAGTGTAGACAAGGCCAAGGTGTGTTTAGCTAGGCATTGTCTTCACTGCTACAAACGGCATTGCTTTTCCCTTAGCGCAGCTGACCTGTAGAAGCTGTTTTGAGGTAAAAACACATGAGGACAAGGCACTTTATATTTCACTGTCAGGTAAACTAGGCAAGTTCAGTACTAGAATTCTGACTTAGTTTATCTCACAATAAAGCTAAAATGGCTAATCTCACCTCACGTATAGTGACACCACAGTGCTCTGAGTTCACTGTTTTTAATCTCAGAATAGTTCATGTGTGTTCACTACTATCAGGAGGTAAAAACATACAGTAGAAGTTGAGTTATCTGGAATTTGGATATCTGGCATGCTCAGTTACCTGGCACCTGCTCTACAGGTAGCCACCCAGACGGCGCCAGCTCTCTAGCCGGTAGCAACAGGCCCGGGAGCCAGCTGCTTGGCTGGGTGGGGCTGGGGCCAGTGTCCCTGCTCCAATATCCAGCATATTTGATTATCTGGCTCCCCCCATTCCCTGGAGGTGCAGATAATAAGCTTTTACTGTAGCTCTTCTTAGCAGTGGAAACAAGGCTTCAGTCTGGGAGTAGAAAACCATGGAATGGGAATGACGGATATCATAGATCACAGAATTTCAGCCAGACGGGACCATTAAGATTGTTCTAGTCTAACTTCTTCCACAGACACTCACCCATCCATTCCTGTCATAGACCTCTCTGGTCTGGCTGAGTTACGGATGCCCTCAAATCAAGATTTAAACACTTCATGTGACAGAGAATGTCTATGTCCAGTGGTCTCAATAAACAAGCCGCCTTACATTCGGTTCAAACAACTAAGCCCTGTTCCATCTCTGTCCACAGAAAGACTGCAACACCCACTAACTAACCTTCTGCACAAGCCAGACATCTGGCTGTATCAGAGGGGTAGCCATGTTAGTCTGTATCTGCAGAAAACAACAAGAAGTCCTGTGGCACCTTAGAGACTAATAGATTTGGCCTTGTGTCTGCATAATTTTGAATACGGCCAGATTTTCCCCCCAGTCAAGACAGAATTAAATACAGGGGGTGAGATTTTCTAAACTGCAAAGGGAATTTAGCTAAATGTCTTCTATGAAAACGAAGAGCTATGTGCCCTGAACTGCTTTGAAAACTTCAGTCATGTTACTTCCCTCTTCTAAGGTAACTGTTTTCTACGTGTCACAGAGTAGGATCCAAAGTAGGATTAAAAGACAAGCAACACTACTGCAATGCAGTAGGTAGGGAAAAATTCCCAACTGAAAACATTCTGGCTGTTAGATTTAAAGGACTCATATCTGTTGTTTTATCTGCCTAACCTGCTATTCATGTTATTAGAGAGACTAGATGGATAGGTAATATTACTTCAACCACCACGTGTCTCTAATATCCTGGGATCAACATAGCTATCATAATTATTCTGATTGAAATATATTCTATAAAATCTCACTGCCATGTCCAGTGTCTGGTTTACACGGAGGAATTCTCTCCAACCATGATGATGTAGGTACCAGTCTGTTGTTGCCACGCAGACCTGAGCCTAGAGCTCTTTCAGCATTTCCCTGGGTAGCAAATGAATTATCTCTTGTTGTGTAAATTCCTTCTGCAGCCTGGTCTCTTTTCTGCTATTAATACTGGAGCTTAGGTTCTGTTTTGGTTTCTTCTTGCGCCCTTGCTCAATGGACAGGGACACGAGCTGGAGAAGATTGTCGTAGTCCTATGCACTGGCTGTGACTTTATCACTTTATACCAATATGGTAGAACCCTCTTTCAGGGCCAGCTGTTGCCCCTGCCAATTCTGCATGAAGCATGTGAGGGTGGAAATGTACTGGTCTTGGTACCCTTGACCTGCACCAGCGGCCTAAGCAGCAGGGAGCCTGTGGCCCATCTCTATACTGAAATTAGACATCTCTGGCTCGACCTGCCAGCTGACTTGGGGTCAAGGGACTCACGTTGTGCAGCTATTTAGTTAAGATACAGTCATTCACACTTGGCCTAGAGCTAAGGGTCTGGGACTGTGAGATGGGAAGGTCCCAGGGCTTGGCCTGGAACTGGACTCCAAACTTCTGCATCACAATTAAACAGCCCCTTGCCCTGAGGCTCATTAGCCCGAGTCAGCTGGCAGAGACCAAACCGCAGGTATCTCAATGCAGCGTGGATATACACTTTGTGGATCTGTACCCCAGTGCCATGCAGCCTTGCTTTGTGTCAGCTAGTCCTATACACCTGAAGAGACAGCAAGGTGGATTTCAAGAGGGGGAGGTCTAGGATTTCCAGCAAAATACTAACTGTGCTCTCTAGGTTAGTTGTACCCCTCCCACGTCATCTATGCATCCTTAATTCCCAGGCAGCTTCAAGCCCATATGTCTAATATGGACAGCTGGTAGCTCTTTCTCACACTCTGCCTCTTCCTTGCTGTATTGATATATCTTGGTCCTCTCCACACCATGGAAGGGAGAGAAGGATCTGACCCTAAAGCATTTCCTACTAATGGGGCTTAAAACAAACCTACCTGTACCTTGATTCCCCTTCCCCTGTGCTGTCTCTGTCTTCCCCAGACATTAGCCTCCAAATGAGAAAGATTCATAAAATAACCAGCTGTGTACTTCACAGTTCCAAAGAGCACATTTTGGATTCCCAAGATCTGTTCTTAGGCCTTTATCAAAACACCCAACATGGGTTTTGGATTGCTTCTGATACTCTTATTTGCATAAACTCTCCATGCTTTTCCATCTCGGCAGCTCCCTCTTCCTGACTCAGACCCTAACTATCTTCTGAATTAGTTTACTTCAGTTAGGTCTGCACTAGACATTGAAGTCAATTGTGGATACACAATTCTAGCTACAGCAATTGTGTGGCTAGAGTCCACTTATCTACATTCGACTTAGCTCACTGTCCTCACAGAGGGAAGTTGACGGGAGAAACTCTCCCGTTGACCTCCCTTACTCTTTGCAATATCAAGGAATATAGGAGTTGACTGCCAACCCCACATAGTTTGATTTCACACATCCTTACTAGGCACACGAAATTGAACCCCAGAAGATCAACCCTGACTAGGTCAATCATCTTCTGTGTAGTGAAGACGTGCCCTTCGTGGATGGCAAAGGTAGCATTAAGGGGACGTCATGTCCCATATTGCCACATAGTTGGCTTTATTGGTTAGGTTTCTTTTTCTTGCCTATGTCAGTGAGTGTGGATGCCATTTCAGATTTGGGATCGTTGTTCTTTCCTTGTAGCTCTCGTGAATGTCCAGGACCTTGGTTTACACCTATCATTTCCATTTGCATTATTTAATTACTGCTCTGCTAATGAGAAGGGCCAAAAGTGATGACAGTGAGAATCAGCTGCCAAGCCCCTGAAGTATCTTCAGTGATAGTGTGTCTGATCCATGGGAAGGCTTCCCCCACCCACACATTGCTCACAGACTATTGCAAAGCAGTTGATAGAACCTGGTGTGTCTGGCCCAATTTCATTGGAAAATGTGAGTATTCCAGCGTATTGGGCCTGAATTTTGGAGTAAGAGAACTGTTTGTTTGCTGTTGGATTTCTCTATGAAATGTCTATTGAGTTTTGCTTTATGGTGAATCAGAGCAATTGAATATGTTACAGAACTTCACCCTGTCAGGTCTAATATCCAAGTGATGAGTTGACCCCTGTGAAACTGAAATTCAGCCCATCAAGGGAACAGCCGTAATGAGCTGTTGACCCTGATAGTTGAGAAATCTGGTGACAGTGGAAGTTTTTGCCCTTCCAAAAATCTCTGCTTGACCTAAAGGAGTAATACAGGTGTTGTGGTACAACCTGTGGTCAGATTCAGGGCACGTCTAATGGCGGCCTCTTCGTTTGCAGTCTGCTTCTCACAAGATCACATAATGAGGAACTGAATAAGCAAGGGTTTATTGAATTAAAATTCCTAACATGCAACTATTCATGCTAAAAAATCCCTAGCGGCTGGAGGTTTGTGGCTAAATGCTCTTGAAGACATTTTGTGTTAGCTTTGTTCAGTCATAGTGATGAGGAAGTTCAAAGTCCTGGTCCACAGAGGACAAAGCTAATACTGTCCTGAATCTTGCTGTGGGTATTGGGAGAAACTACTGATATGTCTTCAAGCTTGAATATCACGATGACTTCTGTTTAGATCTAGTGTAAAAGATGTTATGGAATTAAAAACTGTTGTTGGACAATAATTCATAGTAATATGTACTGATCCCTTGAGCAAATTTAAGAACATTGTAAGAACTCTAAACACATGTCCACTTTCAAATGTACCAGCTAATTTCTTTCCCCAAATGAGCTCTTGGGAAATTATTGGAATTGTTGTACATGGAAAAAGATCTGGATTCCATTTATGGAACATTTTATCTTACATGCCATCTGAACTAGAGTGTGTCAGCCTTGAACTGAAGTTGATATCTCAGATACAAGTTATTATCAGTACAGAGTTTCATTATGCTATCTTGTGTATTGGCTCCATGAAGCTAAACCAATTAAAATAAAAAAAAAACCTGAATAAAGTTATGAAAGGATAATAAATTGTTTCTATGGAGATCAGTGAGTAAAGAAGTTGGACTGCTTCAGGGGGTTTAAAATCTATCAATGGTAATCTTGTAATCATCAGATAGCATTCAACCCTCATAAGAATTCAGCTGCACATGAAAGTCCTGACTTAAATTCTGGTCTAAGGAAACATTGATTTTATTGATTCATATTAGTTCTTGCACCACTGATTGGTTGGGGTTTCCCTTTGGACTTTAATAACCATGCTTCCTATGAAACGCATGGATGGCTTTCCTCTCTGTGACTTTACCACTGTAATTAAAAGAAAACGAAAGTTTTTTTTGATCAGTTAGCGATATTATAAGTGTGCCATACTCAGGCCAAAAGAAGTCTTTGTAAATGGAATTTTTGTCTGTTTCAAAAAATTAAACAATTGTAAATCTGCTGGCATGCATCAACACAATGCACATTAGGTGGATTAATAATTAATGGAATATTAATCCAAGTCTAACCACCTCATGACAGGACATAACAAGCCTCTTTAGATGTCTCAAGTTGAGCACCTAAAATAGATACTCAGCTTCAGACACCTAAAGATATCTGATTTCCAAAGGTGACAATCGTACGTCTTTAAATCACATCCCTTTTGAAAATCATATTCCCCAGGCTCTCTTGAACAGGCGGGCTATAACCGAGATGGCTTTAGAGCTGGCCTGTGATAATTTATCAAGGTGGTGTGGTGGCCTGGTTATTGGCATAAAACAAAAATGCAGTCTTGTAGCACCTTAAAGACTAACAATGTAATTTATCAGGTGATGGGCTTTTGTGGGGCAGGCCCACTTCTTTAGATCAGCATGTTTACTATGTAAGCATATTGGGTTACCTCAGTATAAGGATGGCTGGGAACACCAGGAAGGAAAAGTTGAAGCCTCCCTTCAGCCAACCCAAGATCTATGAAGGGATGATGCCTGACCCATTGGCTCTGTGGACTCTGGCTTGATCTCCAGCTGTCAGGGCTGATTATGAACGGAAGAACCTAAGCCCCAGAACACAGGAAAACAGAGTAGAGCAGACTGCAAACGGAACTTTTTAGAGTGTTACTTGTTCATGGGAACCCACTAAGATCCCCAGCTAAGAAGTTAGGCCTATCTAGTTTACCGTCAGGATGTGGTGTAGTACCTGCACAATTGATGTAAGAAATTACTTAAGTGAACACCTTTCTTGCTGTAAAAAAAGTTTCTCTACTACTAAAAATTCCATAAACACTATGTACCTAGTGCGCTATGACTATGAGAACAAGTCACAGAGCAGGCATAGTTCTAGCCCTTAGAAAGGAGACCTTGCCTATATTATCTAAGAAACCACAATACTGTGATATGTGAGCATGTTCCCGCACAGCATAATCAACCATTACATTATGTCAAAAAAACCCCCACAACATGATGGCATTCCACAAGCCCTGCAGGTGATTTTGGGTTCTGGTTACCCTGATGAACATTATATGGTCCCAGAATTCCTGAGAGCAGAGATTGGTTTGAGTCACCAAGTTCAGACTGATAACTGTATTTGCAGGTCTCCAGATTCAAATTAAACCAAAACTCGTCTTCAAACCAGAGACATTTTAATCTGTTGCACAGAGGGACTAATGGCAAAATTCAGAGTTGCATGTGAATCTCCACAAAGTTTGGAGAGATTCAGAAACAGCTGATTTTTCTGAAAGGTTGTAGGTGAGGCCTGGAGGGCTCTTTATTGACCTCAAAGGGCTTTGAATTAGGCCCTTCTGTAAACCAGAACTCAGCAGGCCAAGTTGTACTAATTTCAGGTGTATGAATGCAACAGTAACTTATGGAAGCCTATGTTGCTGAACAATTACTTTCTTACTATTTCCCCAATAAGTTTCATTTTTATATGTGGGAATTCAAATGTAATTTTGTAGTGCACAGCAAACTACTATACATAGACATGGTGAGATATAACAACATATACATTATATGCTGTTACGGTACACATACGTGCATGTGTAATATGAAAATTTTAGATTACAGACAACACATATGTTTCCACATCTCATTTTTATCAGAAGGAAATTAGTGTTTAAGGAGCTACTACTTGCTTAACAGGACAATTTTCTTCTACGCAAAAAGAGTCTATTTACTAAAAGCTCCCAAACCATTTACAATCTACCAACCTTTTATGCATAAAACTATATTTAGGATTTTCTGATATAAAAACTTTAGAAAGTTTAAACTATCTCCCAAGGTCAGAGATTTTCCATTTAATCTCTGATGCCATTATCATTCCAAATAACCTTTATCTGTGTGCTTTAAAGACACCCAGTTAATCAGGGCAGAAAAATATTAAGCAAACAAACAACACAAAAGATGCAAATTCTCTTTGGTTCATGATTATTTTGCATTTACAGTTTTTATTAGGGCAATTCAGGATAAGTGAGGTGAAGGGAAATGTGGGCTGGTGTCATGGAAACCGGTCTGGGGCACGGATGCAGGAACAATTTGTAAAGTGAGGGTGCTGAAAACCACTGAACCAAATCGTAAAACTTGAATATAATGGAAACCACTGTGAACCTAAGAGTGCTGGATGGGCCCTAGGTTCAGCAACGCTAGTGGGTGGGTGGCTGGGGGTGTCTGTGTGAGAACCTTGAAAGAATATTATCAGCCAAGTTTTGGTGTAGAGAATTTAGGTATTTAGTTTGGTTTTATACATAAACCTAAGCTACATCTAATGAATAAAAGCTATTTTGCACTTGTTTTTCCACATAAAGATCTACTGTTTTGTGCTGCAACGCTTTGGCAACACCTTCGCAAAGTTCGCTGCAACTTTTATTTTAAAAAGTGCTGCGGCCCCACTCGCCACGTCACAGCCTTTACCTTTTCCAACGGAGCACGCAGCTTCGGAGTGGAACTGGAAAACACGTGGCCTTGTAGTCCCTGCAGAGCAACGTGCCCCAGCCGTGACACTGGCCCGTGGGAACGAAACCGACCAGGGCCACGTGGAACGGAAACAGGCAAGGAAGGAGCCCAAAGCACCGGCTGGTGGCGGCAAATTAGCGCGCTCCCGGCACAAGGGCAGGGGAACCTCAGCCGCCGCGGCCCTTTCCCTGGCGGTCCTGGCCTTGCAGAGCGCAGCGGCGCCCGCGCGGCGGGAGGGTGCCCGCTGGGATGCCCGGCCGGTGGAGGTGCACAGGCAGGCGCCCGGAGCCCCGCTGCCCAAGCGTGCCGCAGAACCCATGCAACGGGGCGCGCTGGCCAAGCCCGCTCCGCTCCCGCCCTTGCACCCTGCGCTGCGGAGCGCTTCGCCCTCGGGCTGGGGCGGCCCAGCTGCTGCCGCGCGGGCGGGGCCTTTCCCCCGGGGAGGGAGCCCAGCCCGCCCCGCCCCGCTGGCGCCGGGGGCTCGGAGATTTCCGCCCACTGGCGCGTTCCCGCCCGCGCCCTGCTGTGCCCAGCCGCGCTCCGCCCGCAGGTGAGTGGCGCCGGGCGCGTGAACCGGCCGCCGGGGGGTGGGTGGGGGGCGCCTGGGAACGTGTGAGGGAGGGGGCGGCCAGTGCCGTGTGCGCTGCCCGCACAGCCTGTGTGTTCCCCTGCGTGCGCCCTGCGCTGCTGTGTGCCACACGCGTGTGCTCCCTGTGCGGCTGTGTGTCGCACACCACCTGCCTGTGTGTTCTCCTTGTGCCGCATCTGTGGGCCCTGTGTCACCTGTGTGTCACACACGACCTGCTTGTGTGTTCTCCATGTGCCACACCCGTGGGTGCCGTGTCACCTGTGTTGCACACCACCTGTTTGTATGTTCTCTGTGTGCCACACGCATATGCTCCATGTGTGGCTGTGTGTTGCACACCACCTGCCTATGTGTTCTCCGTGTGCCACACCCTGGGGTGCCGTGTTGCCTGTGTGCCACACGAGTGTGCTCCCTGGGTGGCTGTGTGTGCACTGTGTCACCTGTGTGCCACACACCTGCCTGTGTTCCTTGTGTGCCACACACACCTGCCTGTGTACCACATGCATGTGTGCCCTGTGTTGTCTGTGTGCTGCACACCCCTGCCTGTGTGTTCTCCATGCGCCATACACGTATGCCTGTGTGTGCGCCCTGTGCCACCAGTGTGCTACATGTGTATCCCTGTATGTGCACCATGTCACTTGTGTGCCTGCAGCCATATGCCTACATGTCTGTGTTTGTGCCCTGTGCCACCTATGTGCTACATCAAAGCAAAAAGCAGTCCAATAGCACTTTAAAGACGAGCAAAATGGTTTATTAGGTGAGCTTTCGTGGGACAGACCCACTTCTTCAGGCCATAGCCAGACCAGAACAGACTCAGTATTTAAGGCACAGAGAACCATGGTCTGAAGAAGTGGGTCTGTCCCACGAAAGCTCACCTAATAAACCATTTTGCTAGTCTTTAAAGTGCTACTTGACTGCTTTTTGTTTTGATACTGTATAGACTAGCACGGCTTTCTCTCTGTTACTATGTGCTACATGCGTGTGCCCTGTGCTGCCTGTGCCAGGCACAGGTGGTTGTGTGTGCAGCTTATGTACAGTCTGTGCACTGTATACGTATGCCAGTTTATGTGCACCCTGTGCAGTTTCACATGCTCCTGTTTCTTGTGTACAGTCTGTGTGCCACATGCAGATCTGCTTCATGTGTTATCATCAGTCATATTCGTGTGTGTATGCTCAGTGTACAGCACCCAGGAAGCAATCCAGTGTGTTTGCCTCACACCTATGCAGGCTGTATACAGTCTGTGTTCTGTTCTCCCATGTGCTCCATGGATCTTTGCCAAATGAGATGCTTATGAGTCCTGTGAGTAAAGCCCTGCAAATTCATGGATATCTGCTGTATAGCTGGAGGATATCTGCTGTATAGCTGGAGGATATCTGCATCTGCAGTTCTGTGGGCAGATATTTGCGACTTATATTTGTGGATACAGATGTGGATAAACAGGATGTACCCAGAACCTTGAAAATTTGTGGGTATCCACTTTGTATCCACAGGCATCTTTATCCTCAGAGGTCCATGTGGTTATTGGTGGCTAATTTTTGCTGGTATAAATTTGTATCTGCATCTCTATCAGCAAAAGTGAGCCACAGAGATTCACCTGAACATCTGTGGGTGCGGACACCCATGGATATCGGATATCCAAAATGTGTAGGGTTCTAGATACAAAATTTGTTTCTTCATCTGTAGATAGCACCAGGCAAATTTGCAGATACCTGCTTTATATCCACAGGTATCTGCATCCAGAGATGTCCCTGTGGCTCAAATTTTGTATCCATGCAGGACTTTACCTACTAGTTCCATAAGCCAGTGTATCCAGTATACTCTGTGTTTTATGTGTCTATGTCATGTACAGTCTGCATCCTATATGTGCATATTTCTTGTATTTTTCTGTGCATCAGTGTGCATTCACAATGTCTGCATGTGTGCTGCATGTGTATGGGATTCCTATGTGCATGGTTTATGTGTACTCCATATGCAACGGCATGCTGTGTGTTTTATGTGCTATGTGGATGTGCTGTACTCTCTTTGGAGGCAGAGGTATTTTTTACCTATGTATGCATATTCTCTGTGGATTGTGGTGTTCTGGCATGTGCCTGGAATGTTGGAGAGTACTTCATTAAGAGTCCTTTGATCTTATGTGCCCCGGTGTATTCTGCATGCAGAAACATGTCCACCTCCATGACAAAATCTGAGTTTAATTCTTATGTAGAGCCTGCCCCCCCAAGAATAATTATGGAGATCACAGGAGCTCATTGTTCATAGATAGAAATGAGTAAGCCAGCCAGAGTGACTAGAGCGTGTTGTTCGTAGATTTAGAATTAGTAGCAGTGCATTGCACTGAAGCACAACCTACAATGAGATTTATCTAGGAACTGTGTTTTCTAAAACACTGTTTTCATTAGGGATGTTAATGCCCATTAAAAAGTTAACCAATTGAATTATATAATTGTAATTGTTTACTCGATTAACTAAGGACTGGTGCAGAGCAGCTAGGGTTCTGTGATGGTGTCTGTAGAGGCTCCTCCTGCCAGTCCTCTGTGGGCAGGGTTGTTCCAGCCTGGCTACTGGCTGGGGATGGGGGGGCCCACTTTTGCCAGGCCACCATACTATGCCTGTGGGAGGGGCTGCTCTAACTAGACATAGTCTTCTGTTTAACCTGTTAATGGGCAACCATGCTGGTAAGGCTAATGCTTACTGGGTAACTGGTTAACCTTTTACATCCCTAGTTTGAATTTCTGTTGGCTTGTGCTTCATGTAGTGCCAATCCTCCAGGACTGGCCTGGAGTTTGCCAGAATAAGCATCCAGCTACTGAAAGCCACCCAGGAGATTTAAATAGGATATTTTAAGATAATCACATTATGTCATGTTGGGAAAACAATCTTTTGCAATACCTACAGTTAGAGTTGGCCTCCACCAGTTGCAAATTTTCCAAATATTTACCACTGAGAGAGAGAGATTGCTGTGGACAACTTGCCCAAGGACTAACTTTGTGTGTGTGCACTTTGTTTTTCAGAGCTTCCAGAGGAAAACTTTCTGGGCTTTAATTTAGCCTGGCCATGTCACCGCCAGCTATCACAGCCCTAGCCTACACCCCTCCTGATGGGGGATGGGGATGGGCAGTAGTATTTGGAGCGTTCATTTCCATTGGATTTTCATATGCTTTCCCTAAAGCCATAGCAATCTTCTTCAAAGAAATCCAGGATTTCTTTGGCACATCCTACAGTGAGATTGCATGGGTGTCTTCAATTATGTTGGCCACTACCTATGGTGGAGGTGAGTACACCAGAAATACCCAGTTGTCGTTATTTTCTTCTCATAAGGCAGTGCAGGTAGAGCCTGATTTGGCTCTGTTACTGTGTGTGCTGGAGTACCATTCATCTTTTAGAAAGCTGTTCTTGGATGATGAAATCGTGTTTAATATGCTGTTTAGAGTAAAAATGTCAAAATGTGATTTGGGATCCTAAATGCCATTATGATAAGTGGTTTAGAGACACGTTTTGAAAGATATTGAGGAGCCTAAAGACGTAGATAGGTGCTTAGTAGATTTACGAAAGCACCTATATATGCACATAAGTCTGATTGATGGAAGTCAGGCACCTAATCTACGTAGTCAGCTTTGAAAATCTTGCTAGGTGCCTTTCTGCATATTTAGGTGCCCACGTAACCTTTGAAATTTTGGCCAGTCCCATTTGAAAATAGGACTTTGCTTCCAAAGTCAGCTAGGTGCTTTTGAAAATTTTACCCATAACTTTTTATAAAGCGCTGTGGTGCTTTGTGTCTTGCTTTAAGCCCTTTTAACGTTGTGGAATGTTTAAGAGCTAAAGCATCTTGATTATTGACCTTTCTCACCTTTAGTGATTATCTTTGTTGGTTTTGCAGGTGGGCAACTTTAACTCTTACCCAGCCAAGTGTTTTGTTTGGGGGAGAAATTCCCTTTTTTTGTTAAGTAGGTAGATCTCAGGGTGTCTTGGTAAGTCACATGGACAGTTATCAACAATAATGTACATTATGCTGCTATTACTCCCCCCACATGGTTTGCATTCAAAGGTCTCATCCTCAGTATGTTCCCCACCACGTCCTATTGCCTGCATGACCAAGGGCAATGTTTCGGACTCAGGGTGGCCGAGGGAGGAGAAAGCATGGGTGTAGCCGGGGTGTGTGTGTGTGTGTGTGTGTGTGTGTGTGTGTGTGTGTGTGTGTGTGTGTGAGAGAGAGGGAGTGGAGCATAGGCTAACTGGTACAGCGAGTGGGGAGTGTGGGCCACATGGGCAGGGGTAGGAAAATGTGGGGCCGTACTGCTAGAATTACAAAAAAGAGTGAAAGGAGCAGGCAAAGCCCGAGAGTGATGGTATCAGGTACTATCAGACTGATTCGGTGGACATGGGATGTGGAACTCAAAAGTGGCCCTAGAAAATATTAGCCCCACGTACTGTGTTCCTGCTGTGCCCAGCAGCCTCGTGTGCCTGCCGCTGCCTGGCCTGAGTGATCGTACGGCTGTGAGAGGGCGCAGAATGTGTGGGGTTTAGCAGGATTGTCTGGTGCACCCTGGAACCTGTGCTCTTCTCTTCTGCAGCAGTGGAGCCTGGTGCATTTTCTGCTCATTCGGCTGGAACGTGCAGGGCTTCCCTGGTGTATGTGATGTTTTGGATGTCCTCCTTTATCATCACACAGTTGTTCACCCTTGCCCTGATTTGCTGCCTAAATGCTATCGGGATGGTTTTCTGCTTGCTGTACGCTATCTGAACAACCCGTTTGATCTCGTGTTTTGTCTAGCTTCAGATACCCAGAACAAATTTTATATCAGATCTGGCCCATTATTGGCTGGAACTTAGACTTTTACCCGCTATGCTTCTGATAACATATCTATTGATTTCCCTCAGTTAGAATCAATGACAGTGTGCCCCACTTTGTTTCCCAAGCTACATCAGTGTGAAGGAGGCACAGGAGTCTGCTTTGATAGCATGCTGGAAATATTCTTCCTTGCTTTGGTTTCACCAGATAGCTTTTTCCAATCAAGATGGCAGCCATGAAGCCATTTGGCCTGTACAGCACAGGCATTAAATATCTTTGGGGGTAATACCACCCAATGTCTAAAGCCCTTGATCTAATGCCCACAGAAGCCAGTAGGATTCTTTCCATTGGCTTGCCTAGGTTTTGGACAAGACCCTGAAGAGGACCCAGCTGAGAACCAGGTAACTGGCTATTGTGTTTAGCCACAACCAAAAACTGAGCAGGGCAATAAATGAAGCAGTTCCCTGAATTGTAGTTTATTGTTTGTTGTAACAAGTTGTAAGTACTAAATAGCAAGAGCTACTCACCCTCATTTGCTCGCAAAACAGAGCCTGAACATTAAACTATTACTTTTTGCCACTTCCATTGTAACATGCTGTGAGCAACCTGTCACAACAAACAATAAGCTACAATTCAGGGAACTGCTTCATTTATTGCCCTGCTCAGTTTTTGGTTTTGGCTAAACACAATAGCCAGTTACCTGGTTCTCAGCTAACTCTTCTTTAGGGTCTTGTCCAACACCTAGGGAGCCAATGGAAAGAATCTTATTGACTTCTGTGGGCATTAGATCAAGGGCTTTAGACACTGGGTGGTATTACTCCCAAAGACTTTGGTCTTTGATCAAACCAGTGTAATGACACATCTCTATTGAACCCTAACTTGGAATTGTAGGAAATTACTCCCACTTTTTATAGTAGTAACCTAAATGAAATGAATAGAATTTTCCTCCTTTGTGCATTACTGCACTCTGGGAAGGGTAAAGGCATTCACATGCAGAATGCTCTATGGCTGGTATTGTTGATTTAGTACTTAATTCAAAAACTCAATGGGAGTCTTGCCATGGGCACCAGAGGATCGGTCCCATAGAGCGAAGCCCTGCAAAGACCTGGGCATCTTGTTCCATGGGTGTGTAAGGCTCTCTCCACCTCAGAGCAGTGCTCAGAAACATCAGCACCAAACCACAGGTGGGAGGTATAATCTTTGACCAGTCAGTGCTGGGAGTGATGGTTCTGCCATAGTCTGTCAACACAAGTTCTGTTCCACCGATCCCAGGCATAACTATCCTGCCCAACCTCCTTCTCCCTCATGATAGTAGTGTCCCCATACATGGACCTGTACACAGGAACTTCTGTGGGTTTTTTGTAAATGTGGGCCACAGTTGTGTTAAATTGGACTATAAAGATGACATAAAGGATTGGCCTTTATCGTGGAAGTACCTCTGGCAGGTTGTAGCTGCCAAAATCAGGTAGAAATGACACTCCAAGAAAACAGAAAAAGCTTAAAACTGGACTTGGATGTGATTGTCGTGGTAGTAGCAAATACAGTGCAGCCTTGGAAAGCTTGGAAACTCCAGCATTTGGGAGTGCAAAGAAAGTGTTTCTAATCTAGTAATTGGCAAGACAAGAGACCCTTAAATCTGTCCCTGGACCCTGCACCAGTAGTATGCTGGGTTATTATAGCAAGTTAAGGGCAGGTAATGGTCAATCACTTGTACAGTGAACCCCTGAGATACATACAACCGAGTCACGCGTGTCTCGGGTTACCACAGCTGCCACCCTTGACAAGAGCAGTTTCCCATCACCAGCAGAGGGGAGCCAGGAAACTGACCAGGACATCGCTGTTGCCTGGCTCCCGGCTCCCCACCACAGAAGGGTAACCTCCCGAGTTACCTGAAAATTCAGCTTACTCCAAAAATGCAACCTGCATGTAAGTTGAGGGTCTACGGTATTGAGTTGTAGGTAATAGCAGTCTGCTTTCTCAATTCAGGGCAGCTGCCTGGTTAGCTCAGTGAGTCCTGCACTTTCCTGGAGAGGGTTGTGTTCTGGACTTAACCAGCAGTTTAATGGGTGCACACGCACACTTAACCAGACGTTTCTCTCTCTCTCTCTCTCTCTCTCTCTCTCACACACACACACACACACACACACACACACACACACACACACACACACACACACACACACACACACACACACACACACACACACACACAGAGATAGGTGTCCTGGCCCCAGCATGTTGTGGGGAGGAAGATTATGTGTGTGTGAGGCACCAGCAGGGCTCCCCCTATAGGACACGGGGGCAGTTACCCATCTGGAGGCAGGCAAGGAGCCCTGGAACCCAGTCTCCAAGTGGCCGCTGTTTTCCTGCTGTCTGCCCCACGTGGTCCCTCTGCAGTGTGGCTGTTCCCTGTGGTTGCTGCCCCCCGTGGTGTGTCTGAAGTATGTCATCCCTCTTGTCAGTGTCCCTACCTTTCCGTGTTCTGGGAAATGTTGGGATTTCAGACATTTACCATTTTCCAGGCACAACCAAATCCTGACCTTGGTTTAAATTAGTCTGAGAGGAAGCTGCATACCACATTTCCTGGTCAGAGCTCTTATGGTTTCACAGGGGTTCTTGAACAAACATAGCACAGACAGATGTACTCTAAAATCTGTCTGCTTAAGTATATATAAATGTCATCACAATTTCTAATTTCAAAGTGTTTCAGCCAATAAAACAGAACAAACATCTTGTATATGTGCTGTAGTTACTGATGCTCAAGATGCAACCCAGCTCTAGATTCTCAAGCTGGCATGGTTTGCTTGTATGCCTCAAAAAGGCCATTCGAGCTCCAGACCCCAATGCCCTGAACTTTGGAAAAGTTTGTGTTTCTACTCTGTGATTCAGAGTCTTCTTTAAATAATACGAAATGATGGTATCAGTGCAAGTTATTCTTTTTTCTGACTAATAAGTGTGTCTTGTCCTCACTGGAGAACTTTAAATAATGCTATTTTCAAGTCAGGAGGAGAAAATGAAGCTATCCCAGGTGACAAAATATTGCACTGAAGGGCATAATAAAATGTGAACCTGAATGGAATCATAAATTCATCGATTCCAAAGCCAGAAGGGACCATTGTGATCATCTCATCTGACTCCAGAAAACTTCCCAAAAATAATTCCTAGAGCAGACCTTTTAGAAAAGCAGCCAATCATAATTTCAGAATTGTCAGTGAGGGAAAAACCACCACAACCCTTAGTCCGTTGTTCAGTTGTTTAATTCCTTTTGCATTAAAAATGTATGCCTTATTTCCAGTCTGAATTTGTCTATTTTTAGCTTTCAGACATTGGGTCACGTTATGCTATATAATGAAATCTGTCTTGCTGTAATTTCTGTAACAGAGCTTAGTGCTGTATTAATATACACTGTAGGAAGAGGTAACGAGCCTCCAAATCTTCATTGAACCTAAATGAAGATTAATGAAACTTTAATATATTTTTATGATGTGCGCCTCTCTCTTCATTAAGTCAGTGTGGTTGATGCAGACCCAGAAACAGAAGTGAAAGGTAATAACATTCTTTTGACAGAATTCCAACGTTCAAGGGCATTCCTTGCCATGGTCTTTACAGAATAGTATCCCTGGCCTTTCCAAGCCAAAGATCTACCAGTGGTTTCTACCTCCTGACAGGCATTGCTCAGCTGGCTGCTAGTACGACATCTGATCTTCTTTTCCTTCCCTCCCCATTCTTCCCATATATCTTCAATATACTGAGGGAAGGAAGCAATCACCCCCGCCAATCAGTCAGTCAGTCAGTCAATCAAAATGTATGTTTGGGCACCCAGGCTGAGGCTTTTTAAAAGAGGCTGTTTTTTCAGAGGGCAGGCACTTAGTGCTTTCTGAAAATCAGTCCCCTTTGACAGTGTCTTACTTCTGCAATCCACAGTCATATATTCATCCTGCTAGAAACATGGGGTGAATGTGGGTTTTCTGGGTCTGGTGGTGTAAAACAAAGCAGTCAGAAATAGATGGGGAGTAACACTGCCTGGATACCAGTGTAAATATGTTGTAACTGACTGGTGCGAAACTGAATTAAACTACAGTAGAACGCTGAGATATGCGCATTCAGCTGGTGCATATCTTGAGTTAACACTCGTTTGAGTGGCAGGGAGCTGACGCCTTGCTCCTTAGTGGGTTTTACTCAGAAAAGCTCAGGAAACAGAGTGTGTGTCCATAGTGTGCCTTGAAGGAAGTGAGAGAAGGGACTTGGTTTCACACCTCAGCAATCAGTCTTTTAGCAATGGAATGGAGGTACAATACCTACCCAACCTCCACCTGGAGCTGCATGGCTCTGTCCCACCCCCTGCACCAGTGCAGCCCCCTGTGCACGACAACCCAAAGTTGGCTACATTATACAGCAGCAAAAGGGTACAAATGCAATTATTTGGGATCCAGCCATGTAGGTTAAAAGCCTTGTTCAAAGTCAGCAGTCTGTGCCGTTTCTTCATCTCAGTTCATTGACAGGTCGTTCAGTCACCCTCCTCTTCTGGCACCTGGTCATGGGTGAGGTTCTTTTATGTGATGCCTCTCAGTCCTGCATAGCTGACAGGACAGAAGATCTCCATGATTATTGGCTGGAGTAGCGCTCTGCTCACCTGCTGGTGAAGATGGAAGTGGTAGCACTGCTTGAGAGAGACGTTTTTCAATGACATTTCAAAGTCTGACAGAGCCAAGACACTGGGCAGAGTTATAAAGCAGATTGAAAGACATTGCGGTTTTGTCGCTGTGCCAGACAGGGAACAAACCACTCCAAAACTGTTCTGTCCAGCTTGACACATGGCTTACATTCCACGGGGTCTTTCTCTCTCTCTGAGATTAAAGATGCTATCGAAGCCTGTGGAGAAGCAGTGGGATTTCCAAATGGGGTTGCCAGCTGTCTGGTTTTTGACGAGACTGTCTGGTCGAAAAGGAAGCCTGGTAGTTCTGCTCATCATTGCCAGCTGGGCTGCTGAAAGTCCAGTCGGCAGCACGGTGGAGCTTGCAGCCTCTCTACCTCCTGTTTGCACCACTGCCTGAAGCAGTGGCATGTCTCTTTCCAGCTTCTACAGGCAGTGAGTGGATTCTGCCTCAACTGCCAGCTCTGCAGCTCCCTTTGGCTGGGAACCGTGGCCAGTGGGAGTTGGGGGAATGGCACCTGTGGACAGGGTAGCACATGGAGCCCCCTAGCCCTCCTCCATGTAGGTGCAAGAGAGGGAACATGCTGCTGCTTCTGGGAGCAGCTTGGAACCTTCACTCTGATCCCCTTCTGCCCTCTGAACTGCTTGACCCCAGCCCTGAGCATCTTCCTGCACCCCTAACTTCTCCTCCTCAGCCTCACTTCAGAGTCTGCATCCCCAGCCAGAGCCCTCACCCCTCTGCACACCGGCCTGTGTCTTGAGCCCACTCCCGCACCCCCAGCCCAGAGACTGTGCCCTTTCCCATGCCCCAATCCCCTCCCTCAGCCTGGATCCCGCTCTACCTCCAAGCCCAGTGCCCCCTACTGCACTCTGAACTCGTCTGGCCCCACCCCAGAGACCACACCCTAAGACAGAGCCCACCCCCCTGCACCCCAACCCCCTGCGCCAGCCCAGTGAAAATGAACAAATGAATGAGGTTGTGGAGAGCAAGTTATGGGGGAGGGGTGGGGGGGTGGGAATGGAGTGAGCAAGGGGCATGGCCCCAGAGAAGGGGCGGGGCGGGGCGGGAGGTGAGGCAAAGGTTTTTGGTATTGTTGGAGTAGAAAGTTGGCAACTCTACTTCTAACCAACCTTACAGTCTTTGTGGGAGTGGTGCTCCATCCTCCCACGGCTACATTTGCAAGAGGTCACTGCTCTGCAATGCAGAGCTCTATCAGAGTAGCCATTCTCAGCCCAAAATCACACGCGATGGCTGGGTCCCACTGGCCAAATGGTCTGTTAATTCTCTCGCCCCAGGCAATGGGCACAGTTTGTCACTAAATGTGCTCATCACACCCATAGACAAAGTGTGCAGAAGGGGTAAAATGGTCAGCACGCCGCTGAAACATCACAGCTTGCGCTTGCCCTTGTCTTTGAAACAGCCTAACGCTTGAGAGCACTGAAGGGCATTTCAATTCCTGGCTCTGTCCCTGGCCTGCGAAGAGATCATGGGCAAGTCATGTCCCCCCTCGGTGCCTCAGTTTCCTCAGCTTTAAAAAGGAGGCAAGGTAGGTCAGTGTCTCTCTCAGATCTATGGATGAAAAGCAATGCATAACAGCTAGGTATTAATATATGCATGCAGAGTATTACTATGTGCATCCCTCACACCGGTTGGCACTCGCTGTTAGAATGCATTCGCGTTTGTGCAGGTGTTTGCACCTGCAAAGCACAGATATGAATGTGGTGGAAAATATGAGCCAGTGATAGGACAAGGGCAGCAAGCCCCCCGGCGCCCACACCAGGAGTGGTGCACAAGTTGCTTTTTAGTGGCATGCACAGGGAGCTCAGCCCTGCCCTCCTCCTCCCATGCAGTGTGGGAGCAGAGATTGGGATGGGTGAGCCCTGCATGCGAGCCAGCTGGCGGAGGGACATGCACCTGGGTGTGCACCTGCACTGCCCTGCACCCTCCCTGTGGAGCCATCTGGCTGTCCGGCCCTCACCAGTGCCCCACCTGACTCTGCAAGGCAACCTGCAGCCTGGTAAGTTTCCATACAGGCCAGGGGGCGCTGGGCAAAGAGGGACCCTGGCAGGCTCTGGCTCAGCCCCACCCTGCACCTTCCGGAGTCTGAGGGGTAGGTGTCTCATGTCCATCTTCCCCCCGCCCCCACACCCACAAGGACAGGTGGAGGTTGGGGTGTCTCACATCTCACCAGCACTTGGACCATACATAGAGGTCGAAAGGTTGCTGACCACTGTGGTGGGATGTGACTTTTATTGTCACCAGTGTCTTCATGGAGATCATGACAAGATTGATTGTGTGTGAAGGCACAGGCCAGCCACTTGGGAGACTTGATTGCTAGCTATCCTTGGAAGGCTGTTAAATCTGTGTGCCATAGTTCTCCCATCTGTAAAATGGGAATATTATTCATTCCCTTCTCCCTTTGGATTGTAAACTGCGTGTGCTGATAGTACCTAGGAACTGGATAATATCACTTTAAATAGTTAGGGGTTCCTTTTGTCTTCTATTGCAAAAGCCAGAGTGGCGGGGTATATATATAGGCAGGCCTTGTGCGTTTGTAAGCAGAATTATTTGGACCTTAGCTGTGTCCATGTGGTTTCCCCATATTCCTAATGTTAAATAGTGAGCAAAGATGCAACAGGGCTTTTCTATGTGTTTGTACAGACCCTTGCACAAGGAGATCATGGTTCTCTTAGAGCCCTTAGTTGCTACTGTATATGGTTAATAACTAAACCAAAGGACAATCATAGGAATGTCTACCTACTACAGGAATGCCCCCTGCTGTCCTTTTAAGAATTACCATCTAAATGTTTTGAAATGCACAAACATACAAGCCAGCAGCTGAAAACTGCAAAGAAATTGTGATTTATTTTTGAATAAATCTGTGATCCCTCAGGATTGTTTATGACTATCATTATAGTATTTATTATTTATCAGTTTGAAATTGGATAAAAAAGACAGAGAATCTAATTCTGGAGAGCCTCTCGACTGATTTCTCTCTCTCCCCCCACCACAAAACTTGTAAACTCTTAACACAGTGTCTGCTAAAATGGCAAGGCTGGGCTTGTACTGGACTTGAGAAGTTGAAAGTCAATCATTGACCTTGCATATTTTAATCCAGAATTTTACACCTCTATTGTATTATGCTGCTAGTACTATTAGTGGCAGCAACGGATAAAAAAATATTTGCAAGTACATGAGACATGATGGTAATGGTCCTGATTCTCCAAACTTAGGTAAAACTCCTAATGAAATAAGTAGTCTGGAATCAGACCCAATTGTAACTTATTGTATTGAGGTTTACAACACAAGGGCTGGGGAGTGGATGAGAGATGAAAGGACGTTATTTATAAGAATATGATCACCTGGCAACTCACTGTAGCCCTGCAAGGTCATCACATGTGTGCTTTAGTTTTTAATTTTTTTTTTTTTAAATAGCTTCAGGTCTCCTTCAGAGCAATCATAGCACCATGGATTCCAGTGAAATATTTCAGTGTTCTTGGTTTTCTGTGGTTACAAAGCTTTATCATTTTGTCCTTCATTGCACCTAGCAAGGTCACCAGATGAGAGTCAAAGAGTTCTGACAGACTTAACAACACCAGAGAATATTATGTGCTCTTTAAAAAAAAAAAGTGTGGGGGGGAAAGGTTATATTGTTAGCCCTTTGGTGTCAAGTACAGAAACTAAGCCACTCTGCACTGGACAGGGAAAGATGGAAGGAAATAGTGAGAGAGGCATGAGACACCAACAGGCACTGAGCCCTCTGTTATTGATGATGATGATGATGATGATGGTGATGAACAGGCAATGTGGAACACAAGCCTTTCAAAAAAGGTAAATTTTAAATCCAGTATATTAAAGCTTATTGTACAGGTTGAACCTCTCTAATTTGGAACTCTCATCTGGCAACATGTGTACTCCAGCATGATTTTAGTTAGCCAGACAACCACTTATCGTGGGTGTGGCCAAGTTTCCCATGGTCCCATAAAGTGTTTACAACCCCCAGTCCTGGCTCTCAGTGTTCCGTGCTGTTATTTAGCTGTAATTTACCCCCTGAATGCCTTCTAAGAGCCCAGTAAGCAGTGGAAGCGTTGGTAATGTGCTAGACAATGTTGACCTCCCTTCGTCTGGCTAATTCTCTCATCTGGCACCTGGCAGGTCCCAGAGTGCCAGATGAGAGAGGTTCAACCTGTGTCAAACTGCACAGTATGAATTTCGTCCTGGTGATACAATAGCAGCCGCATGTGTTGCCACTAGACTGATGGTGCCAAATGTGTACAAGAAAGATCCGCTACAGCTTTCCACAGAGCTTTAGTGTAACACGATTTCTGCTCTTTTTAGTGTACGTGCAGCATGCCCCAGGTGGCACGTGACCCGGATTCATTACCAACCTTGTTCCACTGGTTGCATCACTAGCTTTTCTTGCTTGGGCCAGGTACTGGCCAGGGTGTGCAACATGTGTACTGATCCTTGCCCCCAGTTAGTGGTGATGAGTCATATTTTACAGCTCTTTTAGCCCTAGATGTGGCTTGAAGAGGACCTACCAGCCTGGCTTGTCTATGCCAGATTACATCGTGCTGTGGGTGTCAATGAGGAACCATTATAAACATGCATGAAGAAAACTGGCTTCCTCATAGACTCAAAGGGGGTATAAGCTAACTTCTTCCATGGGCAGGAAATAGGTGTCACAGTAGTTTAGCAAACTTGTCATCTGCATTTCGATCTTGGATGGAGACTGTAGCAAAGGTTGGGCGGATGACAGCAATGTAAAGCCAAGATTTTTTAAAATGGAGAGGCTAAAGTTAAGGCTGTCATGTCAATGTGCGAGCATCCTCATCAGCACTCCGATTTTTCAAAATTGCTAAGAAGTACCTACTGAAGTCAATTAAAACTGTCGCAGTTTCGGTGCTCCAGAGACAACTGAGGCACACTGATTGTGGGGTGTAAACATGAATCTCAGAGCCAATTTTAGACATTTAAAAAACAATGTTGGCCGAAAGCTTTTCAACGTGTCATCTGAACCCATGCACGTAAGAAATGTACCCTGGAAATTAAAATGTAAAGCCAATAAATCCAATGGATCAAAACTAGGGTCTGTTGTCTCTTCACAACTGTCTCTTTTTACATTGAGTGATATGAGGTGAGAGACCCCAGCCTTCTGCATCTCAGAAGTATGGCACACAAATTAGCATCACAACACTTGATAATGTTAATGTCATTAACATTTACCAGCTCCATAACATTTGCTTCAGCTTTTAAAATAAATGATTTTATTGTCTCAATCCAGGTTTATCACTCAAACACCTTTCTTATATATAGTGAATGGTAGCTGACACCAGTGTCTTATTAATTGTCAGAGCTGCCACTATGTGTGTCATTCTTATGCTCATTTAACAATAAATATTCATACATGCTTATTAATCCAGTGTTGACGAGAGACAGATCTTGAATAAGCCCTTTGCACAGTGGCAAATAACACCAAAAAAGTATTTGTTAGTGCCGCTGTAATTTGGGACTTCTTTCTTCTCAGGAGTTGCCTGGGTTCTGAAAGGGAGCTTCCAGGTCACTTAGTTCTTTTTTGTGGATTTTTACAGGCTCCTTTTAAAGAGCCAATTTTGTTATTTGAAAATGCAAAGCTCAAAGTGAATAGTAATTGGACAACATAAATGAGAAAGTGCCTGAGTTTACTTCCCATAGGTGAGTTACTGGATTTTACTGCTACCAAAATCTGATTCTTTGACATGGCTTTTCATGTGGAAGCAAGCAATGTCTGGAAACCTGCCACAGGTATGAGAAAATATATCTTGGTGGAATTTATAGGGGCTTTACAGTCTGGCAGTCTTCCAGGGGTGTTGGCTGGTCATTATTCCCATAGCCCTGTAGGGAATGTGTAGTATAGACCTCTGGTCCCTAGTCCATAAGGTTTTTGGGGGAACAGGATATCTTGCTAGTACACCTCTCTCCCCAGCATTGCATAAAGACTCTGGAATGGAAAACAGCTAATGCAGATTTCTGTTTCTGACCTTTCACATTGGTTTTTATGGTAAATCTGGCCTATCTCTTAATCACCTCTACTGGTTCCTTTTCCCTTTGGTTTCCCAGGAGGAAACTAGCAGAGCCCAGACAACTGTCCAGTATCTTCCAACAACACTGAATGCTTTGACCCTGGAAATTAATGTGGGAGCTACCATAAGGAATGTCCTGAATGGTGTAACATAGGGAATACTGTCCAGTATCCAGGCTCAATTCTCCTCTCCCTTCCATGGGGATAAATCAATAGAAGCCCTTCTGAATGTAATGGACAAATACTGGGATCATTCCAGTGGAAGAGTGTAGGCCCATCTCTGATTGTCACCTGCTGGCTCACTTCTTTTCCAAAGTGATGGACAATTAACGAAATTCACAGAGACTGAAAGTTCATCAAGAAGGCAGTGCATTCCTGGGTCATGCAATTGGCTGTCTCACGAAGCAAAGGGGATGAAATGTGCATTCATTTTTATCTGTAAAATATCCATTGCAAAATCTTTTATGTCTGTTCCCCTGGCAGGCAATCAACCACTTATAATATATTTTGTTGTAATAAGAAGCGACAGTATTCAGCCTTGTCTCCTGTTTCCTCATTAGAAGATAACAGGTGATCACCCTTTCTTTGTGAGGCACTGGGCAAACAATGATAGTTCTCAGGTGTTTTTGGTTTTGAAAGCTGTGCACTTTATTGGTGACACACTCAACAGCTGCTGAATAGATCTCAAAGGCTTTTTCCTCATTTTGAAGACTTTTCAGGGGATCTGTCAGTGCTTCTGTTGTTTCTTATGCAAGGTCGAGACTAGTAAGTGGCAGCTTTATGAGTGTATGATAGAGATATAACAGCTGTTCCCATTGCCCTGTCGTCCCTTAGCTCTATTAATTAAGAGACAAAAATCACACAGGCTTATTTCAGTTCCATATTCTTTCATACTTACAAGAAATTGGGAAGATTTAGCAGAGATTGCAGGACAGGGAACCTACAGTTTCTGCACATTGGGCCATGCTGGTACCGGCAAGTAATATAGGCTCGGAACCTAAACTACACGTACTGCTGTTGTTGTAATTGGTTTCTGCATAGTAATATTCAATACCTTTATTCCAGTCATGCACTCCAAATAGCTTATAAATGACAGGTCCTGCCTTTCAACTCCAGCAGGTCCCAGAGATGTTGTCACAGATTTAATTCTTGCAGTAGCCCCAAGCAAAGGAATAATTGTGTTTCCTTTTTCTGTAGCTATGGTACCAGCTCCTTGGGTGGCTGCTTCTAATTCCATTCTACTGTATTTAGCTGTTTGATGTTTTGTAAAGCTCCCCGGAATACATTATTTTGGATGGCCAGCATATAAGTGACCCCATCTGGAAGGTGGTGACAGGAAACTCAGATATATTGGGACTGGTGCGGTGCATTCGGAAGAGTGAGTGCATGAGTGCAGAACTGATCATGAAAATGCATTCAATAGGTTAGGTTGTATTTTCCTGATCTTTTCATAGTTGCAAAAATCAGCTGGGCTACGTGATACACGTCATATGGCAGAGAAAAGTGCTAGCCATGCAGCATGCATGTTTCTGAAGAGTGTTTCTCCATTAAAGTTGATGGCAGATCTCTGCCTGACCTCTGTGAATGCAAGATGAAGCCCTAACTAAGCAGAAATAAATTGCATGGGGTTTTCAAGTTGCTTAGACAATGAGGAATCCTGTGTCACCTTAAAGATTAAGGAACTTATTAGAGATTAAGCTTTCATGGGCTGTGGCTCACTTTGTCCGATTCACGAAGTGGAAGCTTCAGTTGGCAGGGATTTGAACATACATACATACACACAGAAAAGGGAGTGTTAACGTCAGTGCTAATGAAGCTAATCTAATTGGTCTGGATGTGACCCACTTTTAACTGTTGATAAGAAGGCGAGACTACCCGAAGGGGAAAATTACGTTTTTGTAATGAGCTAGCCATTCCTAGTCTCTGTTCAGACCTGTTCTGATGGTGTCAGATTTTCATACGCGTTCCAGTTCAGCAGTTTCAGGCTGCAGTCTGTTTCTGAAGTTTTTCGGCTCAAGTATGGCAACGTTCAAGTCAGTTATTGTGTGTCCAGGCAGGCTGAAGTGCTCTCCTACTGATTTTTGTATACTACCATTCTTAATGTCTTTTGCATAGAGACCATCCATTGGTTCAGTCTATATGGCAGATGGGCCCTGCTGGCACATGATGGCACATAACACATTAGTAAATGAGCAGGTGAACAAGCCCGTGGTACGGCAGTTATGGTTAGGTCCTATGATGGTGTCACTAGTGTACATATGTGGACAGAGTTGGCAATGGGGTTTGCTGCAGGGATTGCTTCCTGGGATAGTGTTGGTGTTGTGGTGTATGTTGGTGGTGAGCATTTGATTCAGGTTGTGGAGGCAGTCCCTAAGCAAGGACTGGCCTGCCTTCCCAGGTCTGTGAGAGCAAGGGGCTATCACCTAAGATAGGCTGTAGATCCTTGACAATGTGTTGCAGAGATTATAGCTGTATGCTGCTGCTCAGATGTTTTTGGAAATCACATCCATGACTGCTACACAAATAGTAATTAATGCTAAAATGCCAGAATCTCAAGGATATACATTTATGTTGCCTCTTCCATAAAGTTATCAGTACTGTGCAATCCATCCAGATAACACCACAGAGACTGGGGCTTATATCTCAGTACAAACACACAAATTAGTCTGATTTGTCATGCAGTGCAAATGACAACACTTAACATAAAGGTAAAGCTGGGTCATTAAAGATCACATGGGCCAGCTATAAAGCAATTCATAGAAAATTGATTCGTGTTGCGTGTTGAGACAGAAATAAGACTGAAAACAAGTCTCTTACTAGTAATTCGTATTTTCCTTGGGCAGGAGACAGCTTTCTTGGGAGCTGGAATGGAACCACCACAACCCTCTCTCCTCCCATTCGAGTGGAAGGTACACATTGACCAACCTTCACTGAAAAAACTCACAGTGCAGCACACAGAAATATGCTATTTTGAAAAAAAAAATAGGCACAGTGTTTCCATTGGTGGGAGAGACAGAGAGACAAAGGAAAGACCACAGTTAAAGATGCTAATGTCAGGGCATGTCTTCACTACCCACCAGATGGATGGGCGACAGTTCATCCAGTGGGGGTTGATTTATCCCATCTATACTAGACATGATAAATTGACTGCTGAGTGCTCTCCCATCTACTCCAGGACTCCTCCAGAACAAAATGTGTAGGTGGAGTCAAAGGGAGAGCATCTGCCGTCGACTCACCGCAGTGAAGTTACCATGGTAAGTAGGTCTATGTACGTCGACTTCAGCTTCATTATTCGTGTAGCTGAAATTGTACAACTTAGACCAACGGCCCGTGATGGTGTAGACTAGGCCTCATTTAACATTCTGGAAGGTGCGCAGGTATAACATTGCTACATGCAGTACAGAAACCAAAATAGAATAGAAGATACAGGATGGCATTCTTGCATATAACATAATCATGTCTTACCTTCCCATGACTCTAGTTATTTTTCAATTAGCTGAGGACAGAGTTAACAAATTGACGTAGGGCAGAAGAGAAGCCATAAAGGCCTTTATGTGACTCAATACTCTTTAGAATGTTCCACTGTTTTACAAAGCCCTAAGGTATGCTTGCAGGAGAATGTAATTTCAGCCACATTTCCCCAATTGCCTAATTAGGTTTGCATGAGGAGACATGGACATTTTGTAAAATTGAAAAATCTAAGGCGTGTGGCCTCTTTGGCTGCGTACCAGTTTCAGAGGGTGAGTGTATTTATCAGTATCTTTGACTGTGGCCCTCTCTCTCTACTGAATTGCAGGACACTGAGACAAATTCAACACTGATGTAAGGAAAATAGCTCCTAGTTAATGGTGCTTCAGTAAGAATCGTGCCTGCTTACACTGTATGTCTTCCAGCCCTGTGTCCTCTCTTTAACCTCAATAGAGTTGAAGGCACAAAGGGCCACCTGGACCATCTTGCAGGATTTGGACATTAAACTAGAAACCTTAAATATCTACACACTGTTTCTTTAATTGAATAAATACAGTATGAATCCTCCATAAAATGTATCATCCAAACAAAGGGACAGTAACATAAGGGTAATAATAATACAGGGATAATATCTTCAAACTAGTTTGGGAATGCTGGGGGATCTGTAATCTGTTGTGGAGGACATACAGGTTTGATCCTCCTAACCCTCCATGCAGCTGCTGTGACACTCCCTGCGAAAAGTGGCATAAAGGAGCAAGAAGAATTATAACATGTATATATTACATACAATGTACTGATTTTAGCTTTTAATACACCAACACCACACCCTCATTGCAAAATAAATGAAATCCAAGTTTATCCGATAAACACTAGAAAAACTTTGGAAATGGTTACTTGTATCTAACTTTAGTTTGCATACCCCCTAAATTTTTTGCACATAGAAGTGCAGCTCCCTTTGGAAATCTTAGGCATATACATCTAGCTAAAAAGAGAATGGATGCAGACTTTTTAAGGTGTGACCTGAACAAAGGTGCTGAGAGTTGTATGGGCTGGAAATCAGTCCTGCATTAGTCTGTTTTTCCCTTTTACCCACAAGAATGAAATCTGCTTTGGCAAGAACCAATGTAGGAATATTGAGGTCAAAGGCTGTACAAAGGGATTTCCTAGATGTTTTCGCTGTTTGCATCTTACAGTCAGACTTGGTTAACCTTTGTCAGGGTTGTGAGTTCATTGGCATTTTGAAGCAATGTTTCCTGCAAGCTGGGAGGTAGTCCAGCTGCTCAGAAGAGATTCAAATGCCACCCAGCTGATTAGCAGCACACCACAGCCAGCAGCACAGTTTCTAATGGTGGTGCACGTTCGGACATGACTCTGCATATATAAAATTTATTGCACAGCTAGATGAAAAAGATTGTAGGGAACATTGCTAGTAGTCTGACTTGCATCTTTGCAACAGTGAAATTCTTAATAGTATGTTTTAAAGGTTGTAATATATATTTAATAACATGTACCTACTAATCTCACTGGGCATATTATACTATAAAGCTATTCATCTTATCTCCATTCCGATTGCGAAGGGAAGATTGCACAACAGAATTATGAGTCATTATGTTTTGCTGGGACTCTTGATGTGACCTTCTGGGAGATGGTTTATGTTGTTGTTTGAAGTTCTCGCTCCTCTGAAGTCATTTTAAACAAGTGGATTTGTTTCTATGAAGATGCTGCAAAGCATTGAAGCAAATGGGGGTGCGAAGGAGGGAAATGTAACTCAGTGTGGATTTTGTTGGAGTAGGAAGGGCAGAATGAAATGCTTCTTTCTGATGCAGATGACCTGGCTTGAGGAGCTCCAGTACGAGTCTGTGTTAGAAATAAGTGCAGACCTGCCCTCAACTCTGATCCGCAAGCTCCAGTTGTACACCTAGGGCTTGATCCAAAACCTGATTGTCCACGACTGTCTTTCCAATGTCTTCAATAGGCATTGCAGCAAGGCCAACAACGTTTTCCCTGTGTTTCCATTCTCCCCTTTGTGGACCATTTCTGCACACTAAGCACATCTTTTTGGTAGACAGCAGCATAATTGAGTATCACCTCATGCCACACACACTCACCGGCAGTGTCACACACAGGGCAGCATCGGAGGCTGTGTCTGTACTGCATCTGGGAGCAAGCAACTGAGTCTGCTAAAAGCTACGTGGACACTGCTTGGGTGTTGAAACTTGGACTGGAGCTTGGACTCATGCTGAGGGAATGCGGGAGGACTTAATGGGCCTAGGGGCACTTGGGGAGGTTGGGTAAAGCAGTCGATGTAGGAGAAATATCACAATAATCTTCCTGAAGCGGGTGTAGTTACGGTCAAGCAAAGGATGGGCAGCGGCAAGTCAGCTGGGGGGGTCCTACACTGGGTAGGCAAACAGCTTAGTGTGACCTTGAACAGCCTTTCTGTGCCTGTGTTCCCTCCTGCTCTGGGGGTAAGAGCTGACTGCATCCCTTCAGCCCTGTCAGACATGAAACTGAATGTGCAGGGCCACTGAGGTCTGCCAACTCTGTCACAGGACTAGGGCATGGAAGGAGCTATAAAACAAAGATACAGTCAACACTGTTGCCCCTTTGTCCCTTGTGAGACAGAAATACAGACCTTTCGTAGAGCTGTTTGCTGCTTTTACAACTGTCATGAGCAGAGCTGTCCTGATCATAGGGTTCAGGATGGCTGGGGGTTGGGGGCACCACAACAGCTGCCTTAGCAAACCTGTTGATGGGATGATGCCCCATATTGAGGTTATCTGCAGGGACCCAGGTGGCCTTGGGGGGTTACCTGCGGAGGCTGGCGTTAGGCATCTTGGGTTGGGTCCCCCTCACACTCACCCTTGTGGCGGGAGTCATGGGAATTGGAGCAACCCAGCAGCCTGCACTGATCCGCTGTCCATCTTGAAGCCAGGTCTCTCTGCTTCACCACAGCAGCAGGAAGCGGAGTACGCCAGCCCTGGCTCTAGCGTGGATGCAGTTATACTAGCAAAATATACCAGCATGTCAATATAGTTTGTTCGCCTCCCCGTGTGGGAATAGCTATGCCACCAAATGCATATTATGCCAGTATAACTGTGTCCACACTAGGGCGGTTGCACTGCTTTAACTATACTGGTATAACTAATACCACACCAAGTGTGTCTGACTAAAAGATGCATGAAGGTCAAGGGTGTGGGGAGGGGAATTTCCTTTGCCCAAATGGACCAATGTTTTTGATAGCCCTTTATTTCCTAATCCCATAACACTGACTTTTGGGAACACTACACCACAAATGCTGGATAGGCAGTGTGGTGCAATGAATTGAACATTAATCTGATACCCAGCCAACGTGGATTCTGTTCCCACCTCGGTGCCCAACCTGCTGTCTGATCTCGACCAATCAGTCTGGGGCTGTTTCCCATCCCACGCTTCGGCTGCTTTTATTGTCAGCTCCTTGGAGCAGCTGTTCCTACAGACTCTTAGAAATGTTAGGATGAAAGGAACCTTGAGAGGTTACCAAACACAGCCCCCTGTGCTGACATAAGCCCAAACAAACCTAGACCATGTCTGGCAGGTGTTTGTCCAACCTGATGTTACAGACTTCCAATGTCAGAGATTCTGCAGCCGCCCTGGGAAGCCATTATAGTTATAAAGTTTTCTCTAATATCTAACGTAAATCTTCCAGGCTTCGTACAAAGCCCATTATTTCTTGTCCTACTGTCAGTGGCTGTGGAGGACAATTGATGCCCA
Organism: Carettochelys insculpta; assembly: GCF_033958435.1. Classification (NCBI taxonomy): domain Eukaryota; kingdom Metazoa; phylum Chordata; order Testudines; family Carettochelyidae; genus Carettochelys; species Carettochelys insculpta. Next base: position 42,796,451 of record NC_134147.1, on the reverse strand, counting down.
TCCTTGCTCTACGGCCCCATGCATTTTACGTGCATCTAGAGCGCCATGTGCTGCCTCAGTTGGGGCCTCTACATGCCACCATGATACAAATCATCTTCCATTCTTCTTCACTTCCTAGTGTGAGGAAATTCAAGCAGCTGTTACCAGCATCTGAAGTATTAATGAAACAACACAGTGAGGTTTAAGCACTTTATTTGGAAACGGCTGTGTGTTTGGAACCTATTTAACACTAGGATTCTTCTTCTCCCTGTTTGTTTCAGGTCCTATTAGCAGCATTTTAGTGAATCGTTTTGGCAGCCGACCAGTGGTTATATTTGGAGGCCTGCTGTGTGGAATAGGGATGATTTCGGCAGCATTCTGCACTAGCATTTTACAGCTCTACATCTGCGTTGGAGTCATTTCAGGTAACAGATAAGCTTTCCTTTTCCCCTTATGCTTGAGATGTTTTTTCTAAGGCAAGATCCTGTAATCTGGCCAATACTTAAGCATGTGTGTAACTTTACGCACTGGAGTTGTCTCACTGCTGGGGCTACTCATCCACATACTCTTACAAATGCATAAATGTTTGCAGGAGTGGGGCCTATGGTTCTGAATTATGGTGTCTAATATTCAGCATGCTCTGTGCTGATGAGTGCTCTCCTCCTAAGACAGTAGTGGAGATGGTGATTAATGACCTCAACTCCTGCTGAAGTCAGTGGATCACACAGTGCCTTGCACGACCAAATGGCCCTACTTGCTAATCTTGCTCTCTTTCTCGGAAGAGGGCCATTAGTACCAAAATAGTGGAGCTACGAGAGTTCAGGTTTTGTTGGCACTCATTTTGATGGGCAGGGGGAGAAGGGTTCGTTATGTAAAAATAATCAAAACCTAGAGTGGTTGGGGGGAAAAAAAGACAGTTGTTCCTTTAAAACAGTTTCTAACTTGCATTTACAGTGAAAATTCAAAATTCTATCAACTCTTTAAACCAAAATTTTTCTTTCCTGGAATTCACCAGTAGGCTCACTGCTCATAGCTAAAATCAGCGGAGATTTTGCTGCTGACATCAATGAGAGTTGGGGAGAGCCTCGATCTGCTCGCCCATGTGTGGAGACAGCAGTGTCCACCTCTAGGTGGGTCGTTACATCACAGCTTGAAGCACCAGTGGCAGAGCTCAGCAGGAGGAAGGTGTGAGGTTGTGTGGGCTAAGGAAAGACTCTGTGGAGGCAGGAAGAGTCCAGAATCCCAGGAAAGATGAACAGAGAGGCTGTCCCAATTCCCCCTTTTCATTGGCTGGTTCTGTTTGTGCTTCCTTTGCATTCTGGTTCTGTGGTTTCAGCTGCTGGGAAGAGCTGCAGAGCAATAGCCCTGGCTGGGTTCTCCATCTGCTTCTGGGAAGAAGTAGGTGTGGAAGAGAGGAACTGAGTGACTCCAGCTTACAGGCATCCTCCGTTTTCTGAACATTCCTCCCCTCATGAATCTTTCCCCCTTGCCACACCCACATGCAGCAAAAAGAATCCATCACCAGCTGGTGAAATCTCTTCCCTCTCCAGTTTATACAGCTTGCTTCTGCTAAGCCCTCAGACTGAGCCAAACCCAGCATTTTGGAGTCCGGAAGAGCTTCTTTTGGACTCTCAATCATGTGGCCATATGCTAATGGAAAATAAGCATCCATGCCTCATTAGCATCTTCCGGGCTGGCCATTACCATGCCACTTCTGGAAGAAGCAGCGTGTTGAGACGCAGCCACAGTGTTTTGAAATGTTAAGTTCATCAGTAACTTTACAATTGAGGGAGCCTCAGAAATAATAATCAAATGCAGATTTACAAATATGTGGATATTAGAATAAGTTAGGATAAGGCTGGCTATGCACTACAGCCAGCAGCCTTTCCTAGCTTGACTGCCTAAAATTAGACTCTGAATTTCATAAAAGGGTACTGATGGTTTCCGGGGGGGCTGGGGCTCTGTAAACCAGGCCACTTATCTAGGTGCCTAATTTTCAGCAGCCATTTTCTCCTTTTAGAATAGATGTTTATAATGATGCCTCCAGTGCAACTAGGATGTCTGTTTGAAAGCATGACACAGGAAGCTAAAATATTGACTTCATGGCATCTGTGAGATATGGAATGAATATATTCTGTCTCACTGTGGCTGCACCTGCTATCTCTGACTTCTGGTAATGAACTCCAGAGGTTAAATGTGTAAGATTAATAACTCATCTTACTGGTAAAAGGAAAAAAATATTAATTGGGACAGAAAACTTTGTCGTGGTTCTCCCCTAAACCCAGCCTGTCTCATTAAATCTGGTTGTGAAAAGTCACTTCATGTTCCTGACAAGCTTGTTTTTGATTTCTTACACGGTTCTGATTAGGCCACCACTTATCACTGGGTGAGCAGCGATTCACAGAGCTTCATGGAAGGAGATTCCAGAAATAGAAATAACCTGCAATTCTTAATCTCATGTGCCAGTTGAAGGGCCAATGACTCTCGGGATGAGCCATTGCTGAGCATGCGATTGCAGCATTCCCTTACAAACCAATGCCTGCTCAGAGATCATCCTAGTTCATGTCAAACACAAAGCTTTTACTGTATGAGCATTTCACACTCTCAGCAGTGAATTGAAGTGCACCTGTATGGAACATTGCATGCCTTGCAGTAAATTTTGAGCTACAGTAAATTACCGTGGTAGATCAGACGAGAAGACTGTCCCATGATAGCCTGTCTCTGACAGTGGCCTGTACCAGCTGCTGCACATTACTAGATTCCTCCCCAGAATGTGGACAGTTATGAAATAAGCTGCCCATAGGGCAGGGGCAGGCAAAAATCCTGTGGCAGGCTGCTAGGGCGGCAGAGGGGTGGAGCTTCAAGTGCTGCTCCCACCCACTCAGGAAATTCTCTCAACTCCTATTGGCTGGAAGCCAGCCAAAGGGAGCTGAGAATTGGGCTGTGCTACTGCCATCACCAGAAAAATTTCTCAGATCCTATTGGCCAGACGCACAAAACTGACCAATGGGAACTGAGAGATTTTGCTGAAGTTATGGACAGGCATCACATCCCAACTCTCCCCCGACCCTGCACCCTCTCTTACACCACTTGCGCAGGCCAGAATCCTCTCCTGCACCCCAATACCGTGCCCCAGGTCACAACCCTCACGTTCATCCAAACTCCCTCTCAGACGTCTTACTGTCTCCTGCATCCCAGTCCCCTACCTCATGCTCCTTTCTGCACCTAGCCTCTATCCCAAACCCCCTTGCACTATAAAAAAATACAGCCCTTGACCACATTCTAAAATCTCGGTAGGCCTCCCCATCAAAAATTATTGCCTTCCCCTCACTAGGGGAAGCTTCTCCCACAAATTACAGTTACTTATAATTTGTATTAAGCTGCCACACAAAGGCCCCAGTCAGAGGTTATGTCTACACTAGAGAGTTTTTTTTTTTTTTTTTTTTTTTTGTCGAAAAAACATGTAGAGTGTCCACATTCCCAAAGCGTTCTGTCATGAGTAAATCGACTGAACACGGCTGAACGTTGTGAGGGTGAGGGGGCACTCCTCTGTTGACAGGGCTTCTGGGACACTGGGCAGCCCTGTCTGCTGTGCTTCCAGTTGGCTGTTTTGTCAAGAGAGCGTCTGGCAGTAACTTCTGTCAACAGATCACTCTAGTGTAGACAGCCAGAATCATATCTCTGCTGTTCTAGGGGGCTGTACAACCACACAAGAAGCTGTAGACCCAGATTTTGGCACTTAATGGTGTGTCTAAGTAGCTCATAGATAAACTGCCTGACTTCCATTGGACCTACATGCTTAAAATCCTCCCACTATGTCCTGCACCCCAAAGAATTTGCCATAGGAATTGGGTATCTCTGAAGAAATTTAGGTAACTGTCCTGGTAAGGCAAAATGACAGAGCTGCAAGTTGCCTCACAAGATCTTGCCAGAGAGGTGGCCATGTTAGCCTGTATTCTAACAAAATAAACCAGCAGTCATTTACCACTTTAAAGACTAATGAGGTAATTTATTAGGTGATGAGCTTTCATGGGGCAGACCCGGAGGAAGTGGGGTTAGTAGTGAAAATGCTACGTGACTGCTGGTTTGTTTGGTTGAGATCTTGGCAGCAAGAGTAAAACCAAGGGAGTAATATTATCTAATAGTGCAATGGCAGACTTCATTCCCTACATATTTCTTGTATAACTGCACTGGTATAACTGGTAAAACGCTCCCCAAATGCGCAAGGCCTTAGGCACACAATAATTTCCTGGGTCTGCTGCTAATGTGTTCAGGAGAGAATGAGAATCCTCTCAGGAGGTTTTATCCAGAGATAGAAGAAAACGCTCGTGATGCTCCATATTTGCTTGAGGTGCCTGCTGATATTTGAAGTGATTTTTTTTTAACTTAGTTTGGTCAGATTTAACACAGGAGCATTTAAGGGCAATTATACAGCCAGCCCACTGATCACATGACCATGGGACAGTAATTACCGGAGGAATACATACCCAGCAATTTACAGTGAACTACATTTTGACTAGACTGCTGCTTAGCCTGACAAGGAGACACATTTTGATTTGGAAGAGCATGCCCCGTGTCTTCCCAAGGGGCAGAGTTAAAATGAGAAACCCACCAGCAAAAGATCTCTGCTAGCCTGTCTTGCCTTTGGTATGTTAATGGCATCTCATTGGAGGCTGGAAACACAAAAATATCAATTTATCCTGACTAAATTAGACACACTGCTTTCAATTGCACTCTCAATTAAGATACCACACACACACGCACGCACGCACACGCATGCATTATATGTAGGTCAGATGCAAATAGATGTAGTTATTGAGGTAAAGGAGCTCTGCACCAGGGGAGCTGCCACCTTTTGGATGATGCATGCATTGTTGTTGCAGCGTTGTCTGTCCCAATATATTAGTGAGACAATAAAAGCTCACTCACCTTATGGTGTGAATGTGACCTAAAACCAAAAATTTGACCAACAGTGGTCATTAAAAAGCCCCTCACACTTACAGTAAGATGAGTGGTGATTGTTCTGGCCGAATGCTGATTCAGATCTATGCACTCTGTCTAGCTCTAATTCTCCTTGCAGTTTCAGTTGTGTAGGATTGTAATCTTCACTATTGTTCCAAAATAGTTTTGCCGTTGTGTACCGTTTAACAACTGCAATATTCCACCCCAGAGGCTGCAGCTTTTCCTGTTGGGTGATGTCATCCCAGTATCTCTACTGTCTGATTCGCTCAAGGGTTCAGGAGCTGGCAGAAGAACAGAAACCATCCACAAACATTGACAAAAGTGTTGTATTTTGTCCAAAAGTTGTTTTTGTGGAAATGTTAGATATTAGGAGAAACTACTTCACCAGGCGGGTGGTGAAGCATTGGAATGCGTCGCCTAGAGAGGTGGTGGATTCTCCATCCCTTGAGGTTTTTAAGTCCCCACTGGACAAGGTCCTGGCTGGGATGACTTAGTAGGGGTTGATCCTGCTTGAAGCAGGGGGCTGGACTAGATGACCTCCTGAGGTCCGTTCCAGCCCTATGATTCTGTGATTCTGTTATGACCAGTCTGCATTTACACAGCACTTTGAGATTCTCTGAGGCAAGACCCACCGCATAGAAACACAAATATTATTTTATTATTTATTTATTTGTTAATTATTGGCATTGAGGGAGAGATCTGGCCCTTGGTCTTGTTGACTTCAGTGGAAGTTTTACATAAGTAAAGACTACGGACCAAGGTACTAAAGTTCCCGATTCCTATTGATTTCAGCAGGAGGGTTTGAGTTTTTTGGACTAAGGGCCCCATCCAAAATCCATTGAAATCAGTGGAAAGACTTGTTAACTTTTTGTGGACTTTGAGTCAGACGCAACAGACCATTGCATACTGCAACCTGTTTTTTTGAAATGTAACAAATAACAGTTACTGTTGAGCACAGCTCCTTATAAAAATTTATAAACAAATTCTCCTCATAATTAGAATAGATTTAATAGGGTGAAAGGATGGTTTTGGTCATGCTTAAATTTCTTTCTCTTCATCGCTAACCTCCTCATGTAGGCCCCATGATACTCTCTTTCTGATTTATTGGGAACAAAATGTCATCTGTTGGGAGCAATTTAGTATCTGGGATCCCTCTTGCTGTGATAGCAAATGAGAGGAAAATGGATATAAATATTTCAGAATAAAATTAGAAAAAAGATTAAGGTAATTAGAATTTCTAGTCAGTAAGCTGGAAATGATCAGATCCTAATTAGCAGGAATAGAATGAGGTGTAAACCATGGGTTAGTTAATAAAGGATTCTAACTGATTTAGTGACTCTTTTGGCCAATGCATATTGTAGATGAAAGAGGGAAGCATTAAAATTAATGGTAAGTTTCTGGACTCATCTGAGAGAGGCTGGAAAATTTTGAGTTAAAACTGAAATGACTTCTTTAACCCACCATTTGTTCACGTCTCTGAGATCACAGGGTTATTCAAGGGCTTGTCTCCTCTATGCATAGAACAATGCTGCAGTGATTGATCTATCGGCTATCAATTTATCGCATCTGCTTAGCCATGATAAATCGATCTCTGTGTGCTCTCCTGTCAACTCTGGTACTTCACCAGGACAAGGAGAGTAGTCAAGTTGACGGGAGAGCAGCCCTTGCTGATCTTACCACATGGAGCTTGTCAACTTCAGCTGTGCTAGATGCACAGCTGAAGTTGTATAAGGTAAATCAAGTGTGTGTGTGTGTGTGTGTGCGCGCGCGCGCACGCAGAAATTCTGGTGAGAGCCAGCAGAAGAGCTTGATACCCTGTAATCTTAACTTATGCTTGTTTCTTGAGGTTTTTGACTAGATACTGAATGGATCTGGACGTTTAACTCTCATTGAATTCAGTGAAAGTTGGATGCCAATATACTTTGAAAAATCTGGCCTTGAGCTAGCCCTCTGCAGAGGCGGGAATTTTACCCTTTGTGCATACTGTGCAGTCTACACCAGCTCAGGATCTGCCCCAGGACATTTGAGGACTATTGAGAGACCCAACAGGTCAAGTTATGAACTGGGGTTCATACCGATGTCTTAATTTCCTACCATGCACAGAACCCTAAGATCGTTTTAACATATATTTGTGGGACAATTTCTTTTGAAAATGTCAAAACGTTAGATTATTTTTTTAAAATGGAAGCATGACTGTCAGGAAACAATTGTTTACCCACCATCTTGATTAGCATAGCATATGTGGAATTTGAGCTATGCAGAAACAGTGGAATTGTAAGTAGTTAATATTACTAAGTAATACTAGCTTTTCTTAATTAATCGGAAGGGCTTGGATATTGCTGTACTTTATTCTGTAAAGTCATATTGGTTAATCAGGTTCTGCACAATTAAATTTAATTAGTAAACTGGAAAATTTAGCATGGCCTGTTTTCAGGATTCACATTTTCAGTATTCTCAACTCAAGGGTTAAATTTCAGTGTTGTTTTATAAGGCTCACTTATTAGCTAAGCACTAGGCAGGAAAATAAGTGTTTATATTTTTATACTGGTTGCTTTAAGACCAATCTGCATTATTGACATAATTTTATTTTGTATGGGAAAGCAGCATACAGAGTCTTAAAAAAAGATCTTTTAAGTAGAACAGATACCTTACTGTTATCCTATAAAAGCTAAGAACACTCTGACATCTGTTGTGGTAGAAAAACGTATTTCAGCTCATGCAATAGAAGAGCTAATGATCAGTTAGGTGGTTGAATTACTTGTGGAGATTGATAATGCTATATTTTGTTTAAATGCAATAAAAAGGGTATTTTAATTTAAGCATCTCATAGCTCTAAGGGCTTTCAAAAGTAGCCCCAGCTGTAGTGGCTGCCACTTTTGCTATCACAATATCATTGTGCTCTCAACCTCTCAGGCCTGTTAATCTCTTGCCTCTTTCCTGAACTGCTCACATCAGGCCTTAATGAACAGTGGAAGGTATGGGAGCTATTGTGCTTAATTCCCAGACCTGCTTGCCTTTCTGCAGTGCCCCAGCCCTCAAATGGACGGGGTGTGAGTTCTAATCAAGCATGGAAGCATGTAGCCCTCTAGTGGTTAAATGTCCAATGCCATGTATGTCATAATGCTGATATCACCGTATTTATTTATTTATTTATTGGGCATTGTCTAGACACTGATCTAACCCCAACTACGAACATATGATTGCATGGCCTGGGCATAGCAAAAACATGGATGACTAGGGGGAGGTCTGCCTGTGAGTGCAATGAGTTGATTCATCTGTTTAAGATTTTATAGGGTTGCTAATCACTTTGATATCTGAGCATACATAAATCAACCATGAGAAGAAAGCAGCCTTGGCCAGCACTGTAATGGGGCCCTCCATTCTGGCCAAGAAGTGAAAGTTCAAGTTAGTTTGGCTCCCCAGGTTCGACACTTGTCTCCCCTCACACAGCTGAGCAGCAGCGGCAACAAATTGAAATCCTCCAGTTCCCCAGAGGCCTCTCAGTGGAAAAGGCAAGTGCCAGTATGCCTCCCCAGTAGTTCTTCTATGCAGAAATTATCATGTCCTCCTGAAAGCAGTTCTGCAGATCTGTGCCAGAGACTTTCTTCACCATACCTGATGGTCAGTGGTCCCCAGGATCTCTGGTTAATAAATACCATTCTCTGTTGCTCATTGCCAGAGTATGTGTAGCAGCATCTATATTAACCAGGACAACTTCAGCACCAGGAGATGGTCAAAACCTGATTTAAAATCAACGGAGCCTGTCATGTCCACGTATGCCTAGGACAGTCACTAGAGTGTGTGTGATTATGTTACAGAGAACAGGCCATGATATTATTATGCAATCATGGAAGTTTGCAGCGACAAAGCACAAAAACTACAGGTAATAGATTGGTATTGTTGTCATACCAAGCTGTTCTATCTGGACAAAAGCACATGGGAACAGTTAGCTTGTATTTGGTCTTTCAGGGATACAGATTTCCATATTCTGTGAACCATAACAATAAGGGTGAGACTTGCAGCCTGTGGTAAGGAGCTGGAAAGTAGCTTTAAGATACCTTTTGCGCCAGCCTGATCACAGGCATCTCTGGAGGTGGAAGAGGTGTAAACTGGACAGCACCAAGGACCTTGAAAATTACAGCAACATCTCCAGGTTACCTTATGGACCAGAGCTGCCTGCAGTCTCAGCACTGCATTCTGCATCCCAGCCTGACGTCTTAATTATTTCACTGTAAGCACCAAGGAGGCTATTCGTGGTCTTGCTGTGTTAGGCACTCTACAAACACAGAACAAAAACACAGTCCCTGCCTCAGTCGAATCTCCCCTCCCTGCCCCAGTATTCCCCCCCTTTGTCCAGGGTCACAGCAGGGTCCTTGGAGGCAGTTTTATAGTGGTGTTTCTCAGTTTCTGTGTTGGAAGAACCCTTCCTCTGGCCAGAGCTGGGACTCTCAGGGACACCTAGTGAAAAGGGGCTGGTGTGACAGTGAAGCACTCACCCTTGGTTTACACAAAGCCAGAGTCTGAATGGTGGAGGAATTGGCAATATGCTTCGTCCCTTTTGTCACTGTTTTTTCCCCCTCCGTTACAGGATTTGGCCTGGCTCTGAACCTGCAGCCTTCAGTGATAATCATCGGGAAGTACTTTCTGAAAAGGAGACCAATCGCGAACGGCCTTGCCATGGCAGGAAGCCCCGTTATGCTTTGCACCCTTGCTCCTTTGAACCAGTTCCTTTTTGACAATTTTGGATGGAGGGGCAGTTTCTTTATTCTTGGGGCGATTTTACTGCACTGCTGTGTGGCTGGTGCTCTCTTTCGGCCCATCGGAATCACAGCTGGCCCTGTGCAGAAACAAACCATCAAGCCAGCTGAGAGAGAGCAACCCAATAAAAGTTTGGTTGAAATGGTCCAGCCCAAAACGGTCGGTTTGTTGACTGGAACGGATGAGAAAGAGGACAAAGACTTTTGTGAGAAGTTTAACAAGTATCTTGATTTATCCCTCTTTAAGCACAGAGGTTTTCTGATTTACTTGATCGGAAATGTGCTCATGTTTCTGGGATTTTTTGCCCCTATTGTTTTTTTGGCCCCTTATGCAAAGCACCTTGGCATAGATGAATACTCAGCAGCCTTCCTTCTTTCTATTCTTGCAATAGTTGATATGATCGCCCGGCCCGCCACTGGAATCATTGCCAACAGTAAATGGGTGAGACCAAAGATCCAGTATTTTTTCAGCTTTTCAATTGCTTTTAATGGCGCCTGCCATCTCCTGTGCCCCTTTGCCACAGGCTACACGGGTCTCGTCATATACTCCATCTTTTTTGGCTTGGCCTTTGGGATGGTTTGTGCCATGCTCTTTGAAACCCTCATGGACCTCGTGGGAGCTGCGCGATTCACAAGTGCTGTTGGCCTGGTCACCATAGCAGAATGTTGCACTATACTTCTTGGACCACCTATTGGAGGTAAACAAGTTTCTATAGTATAACGCTAGTGCCAGATCAGCTTTTGCTCTGATTCCTTTATTGCTGTGGAGATGAATAACAGGTTCTAGAGGCTGGTTTGCATGTGGTCTGAAGAAGTGGGTCTGTCCCACGAAAGCTCACCACCTACTACATTATTTTGTTAGTCTTTAAAGTGCTACTGGACTGCTTTTTTGTTTTGATAGGTTCTTGAGGGGTGCGTCTAATGTCGTCATCTCCCATTTCAATCCCACTGGGTTTAGTTTTGTTTTTAGCAGTAATTAGGTGCAGCATAATGAAGGGAATGGGTTTGTCCTCTGTGATTTCGCTTTGTGAGATTTTAGCAACATTAAATATAAAAAGATCAGTTCTTATGGGCTTGTGCCTTGGCTGTTGAACCTGCATATGTTGCATATGTAAAAATTCCCATTGAAAATAATGGTTTTGTGTATAACTTGGATGCAGGATGAGGCCTTTAGGCCTTATCTATGAAACATTTTGGTGTCTGAGTTGCTTTATGGTTACACATATATGTAAACTTTTCTCGTGCACAAGTGTTAATAGTCCAGGATCTCTGTCCGATAGAACGCTGACTGCTTAAGGCCACCATCCAGCCTATGGCTAATTTTAAACATGATAAATGTCCCATTGAAAACCCTTTGTTGAAATGAGCCATCTTAGCTGATGGCTCTTTTTTTCTGTATTGGTCTGATAGATCCAAGCAACCTCAGGCATAGATGTCTTTAATTTCTATGCAACTATACATTCTGGCCATAAAGAAACTCATCACATTTCCGTTTATAGATTACCAACCTCTTGGTTTGGCCTATAACACTCAAGCTGTAAAGATTGTCATGAGGAAAATGGCTGTTTTTTAAAAGGAAAAATAATTTGAAAATTTTTGCTTCTCCTTCTTACAGTTTATTAATAATATGTAACCTATTCCTAAAATGTTTGACAAAAGAGAAAATCAATATGTCAGGGATCAGGATGCCTTTATTCTTTTTGCATAGGTCAGTGCTTCACGTATGAAAACCTCTGATTTGTGCGTTATCATAGGCCAGGTCTACACTGAGTCAAAGCTAAACTAAGTTACCTATCTCCTGCAATGTGAATAGCTTAATTCATAGCTTAGTTAGACTTCCCAGGATGTTCCCTTAGTTCAATTTCCCTTACTCTTTGCAACTCCATGACAGGAGTGCAATCAGCTGTTGATTTAGCTCATCTCCACTAGATGCGCTAAATCAACACCCAGGAAATCAATCTACTGGTGAGCGTAGACAAGCCCTTAGACTGAAAGCAGCTTAGAGCAGGGATCTGTGTCATTGTGAGGCACCTATCATGCTGCTGGGAGCAAGACATATGGGGCAAAATTGCCAGCCAGGCCCAGCACCGTTACAGGGTCCCCTCAGACACTGCTTTCCCTCTGTTACGAAGCACTACGTTACCGTTTCTTGCGCTACACGCAGGCAATACAAAACCAGCCCCTAACAAACCCCGATCAGTACTGCAGGAAAGTTATGTAGTGTCTCTGTGAACTCGACAGCCCTCTTGGAAAGGCAGCGAAGCACCTAAATACCTTTGAGGAGCTTGGCCCTACTTCCCACTGAAATGAATGGTAATTAAGCACCTAAATATTGCTGAGGATGCAGGCCCCAGACATTCTCGAGTATTCAACGTAAGAGTCCTAAATTGTTCCGTGCTGTAAGTGCCAGTCTGGTAAAGGATTAAACATTTGAGATTATGTCAAACAAAAATGAGGCCATTAGCTGTCCACAGACAGGCGTCTGGCAATATTTTTTTATGATAACCCTCCCTCACACCTACTCCCCGAGAGCCCAGTCCTCTCCTTGCATCTGTGGTTCCTTTTGGCTTTGAAAGAACAAAAAAGTCCCACATATGCGCAGCCTCCAGTTTCTTGCAGTCACTGCGCGTGCTCCATCGGGTAACGCAAGCAGGGCCACAGCCACCTTCATGCACTCTCACCAGCCCCAGGCCAGCCAGCCACAAAACACACCTGTAACTAAACGTGTGTGGCACTATCGAATGCAGCTGATAATGATGCGTACCGGCTCACTTTGACATCTCACTTTATGTTCATTCTCCTCAAGGGAACACACTAACAATACGTGTTCAAACCTGCCACAGTGCCCAAAGCTGTTTGGCAGGAGGTGGAAAGAGTCTCCCAAGAATAAAATTATCTCATATTGTTTCATTACGTAGCATCTGCTGTAAATTCCTTTACCATCAAGGACCAAACAATAGCTGCATAATATAATTATTGAACAACTTTTCACTCTCAGAGCCTTTCCTCAAACCGCATGAGGCTATGAGTTAATGAGTTTGTATGTGAAAACACAGCTGCCATTTATTCTCCATATATTACTGGGGACAAGGAACCAGTGATTGGAATAGAATAGAAAAGGATGGCAGGTAAGGAGGAAGGGCTTGCAGAGCACCTGCATGCTAAACAGGGTAACTGTCTGCTGCTGGTGGTATTAATTGGTCAACTTTACATGCTGTGAATGGCTGAGGGTTTTTAACTAAGCTAGGTGTTCTGCAGGTATTTGCATATCAAATTGTTAAGCTTTGGGAGCGCCTTTCAACACACCTGTACATGGTAGTAAATTCAAGGAATTCACAGAGCAAGGTAGAGTAAACATGGTCTTGAATTTCATAGGATAAAAAAGCTAAGAGCAGATTAAGCTTCATTCTTTCACATTTTATAGAGCAATTTAATTCCTCCTTTAGCTCTGTGGCTTATACTGTGGCAGAAGAAGCTGCAGCTGCTTCTTTTTCAGGCGGTCATTATATAATTCAGAGCAAACACAAAAATACAGTTTCATGGTGACTGTTTACTATGTAATATAATTTTTATGCAAGAAATTAGGCTAATTACCAAAAGCAGCTAATGAGGCCCAAACAGTTCTGTGTAATATTACTATTCGTTTTGGAGTATTTTTTTGTTATTCTCATAAGCAATAAATTTAGTGGTTCTTTGGCATTTAATAACCCACTGCAGGGTTCTTCTTTAATGAACAAAGCAAATTGTTCCTAGTGTGTTTTATGACTTCTCTTATTCTCATAGGAAAAGAGACTAAACTGTTTTACTGTTGAAAATTCCAATACTCTCCTCATTAAGACCCTCATTGAAACGTACTTAACAGACTTCCCAATCTTTCTGATTACCAAAAGGAAGAATGGCAGTAATTAGCTTTTGGTTGATGTTTAATGAGCAGTGACCTAAGACAATGTACTGAAAGCTTTGTACCAAGATGTTTATAAAACAAAGAAAGCAGTGCTGTAGCCCTTTAAAGAGTAACAAAATAACTTATTAGGTGATGAGCTTCATGGGACAGGCCCACTTCTTCAGATCTGGAAAATTCCGGTACATGAAAACCGAGATGAAGAGAATTTAACAACTAGATACAGACTAACAGAGCTGCTTCTCTGTGACTATTCAGAGTATTTATAGAAAGAGAAGGCAGATTGTTGGCCAAAACCAATTGAAATAATAACTTCTGCAATTATTGTATAGGTTTATTGGCCATAAAGTACCTAGTTAGTGTCATTAGGGATAGTAGTTTGGGATAATTACTCACCAGACTTTCAACAGATTAGTTGTCATTCAGGAGATAATTGGAGGTTCCTCTTCTCAAACAAAAAGTTGTTTCAAAAAGTTAGAGTTTATAAAGTTAATTGCAAGAAGGCACTAAAAAAGTATGTGCTTGAGGTCAGTCTTATTTTAATTAGGATTTGGGATGTTAAATTCAGTCCCTATTGTTTCAGTGAATGAGCATTAAGACTCAGCGTCACAGTCTCAACAAAGTTTGCATTATGTTACATTTGGCATAATGGAGAACACTGACATTTCAATCAGACCATCTCTTCACCAATTCCATAACTAAATTGCTAAAGCATGCCATGAAACTGTCACATTTGTTCCTACCATTGAAATAGCGGTAAGCAGTGTTGTAGCTGTGCTGAGCCCATGGTATTAGAGATACAAAGAAGGCAAGATAATATCTCTAACTGGATCAGTGTCTGTTGATGAGAAAGACAAGTTTTCATATTTATACAGGTGACTTGAAGAAGAGCGCTCTGAAAGTCTCTTTTTCACTAATAGGAGTTGGTCCAATAAAGAGAGATTATCTCACCCACCTTCTCTCTCTCATTAAAAGTATCTAACACTGTCAGCCCCCACTTTGCTTTCCCTGCAACTAAGGTTCCATGTTCAATGGAAGGATCCTTCACTTCTCATTGCCACCTGATGGCTGTTTAGCAGCTTGTGAAGAATTGGTCTCAATAGCCAGGTGTCGTATCAGACAGGCCACTGTCGCAATTATCACTTTGGTCTACAGCCCCAGCAGAGAGGCTGAGGGCTGACTCACCTATTACTTGATCTGAAGCCCATTGAAATCAATGGAGAGACTCGGTGATTCTTACAGGTGAAGGCACAGGCTTGAAGGCAAGGCGATAGAGAGAAGATGTTGCTGTCAAAAGGACACCAGTAATTTGGTAGTTTGCATAAGTCCTATATTCACTTAATAGTGCAAACCATCAGTTAAAAAAATTATAATAGGACAGGACAGGGACAAAAATAGGATAGGACAAGAAGCAATGGGCAGCAAGGGAGGTTTAGGCTGGACATTAGGAAAAACTTCCTAACTGTCAGGGTGGTTAAACTCTGGAATAAATTGCCTCAGGAGGTTGTGGAATCTCCATCTCTGGAGATACTGAAGAGCAGGTTAGATAGACATTATTCAGGGATGGTCTAGGTGATGCTTGGTCCTGCCATGAGGAAGCAGACTGGACTCAACAATATCTTGTGATCCCTTCCAGTTCTAGTGTTCTACGCTTTTTTATTATTATTATATAGTTCTATTTTTCATCCACTGACATGTGTAAGGCATCTGGTAAGTACAGTACAAGGCCTCCATCCCTGAAAGATTTGAGGACCCAATTAACTTTACACATTAGCTATGTCTACACTACAGCGATCTGTTGACAGAAGTTACTGTTGGAAGATATCTTCCAACACAACCTCTGTTGACAGATTGCAGTCACACATGAAAGCGAATCATTTTGTTGATCTGCCCTGTCAACAGAGAGCAGCCAGACTGCCCATCCGTTCTCTCAACGGAACCAACAACTGGGAACACAGTCAACAGGACTGCCTGGTGACCCGGAAGACCTGTCTGTTGACAGAGGGCCCCCCGGAGTGTCCACATGGCTTTTGTGTTGACATAGCCATCGTGAATAGTTTCATTGACTTCAGTATAATACTCACAAGGCCGGAAGTTAAGCATGTACTAAGTCCTTGCTGGGTCAGAACCTAAGTAATTAGAAAGTATTTGAAAATATCTGATTCTTCTCCACAATCACATTGGTTGCCATTCCACTCAGAAATGGAAGCCATCATAGTTTTTTACCTTCAGGTCTAATGTATGATTTTGGTTTGTAATTCACAGGAACTCTTATAGATACTTTTGGAGATTACAAATACATGTTCATTAAATGTGGAGCTGTGATGGTCTTGGCGGGAACATTCCTGTTCATCATGAATTACTACAATTATCGTATGCTGGCAAAAGAGGAGAAAGAAAGAAAAGAGACGGAAGAGAATATGAAGGACAGCAAACATATAAGGACAGAACTAGAGGATGGAAATATCTGGGACAAAGAAAAGATGCAGGATGGGCCTGAGGTGGAACCTCTGAGAGAAGAACAGGGACTAAAGACAGAAGTGAATTGCAAAAGTGAAGTTTAGACTTGTTTTATTGGGTTGAGGGGGAAACTGCTGTTTGTGTTTCTTAAACTGACTGTAACAATGATGTGATTTTAGATTTCTAATTCTGCATTTATATTATACTATTTCTTTGCTGTTTGTGGGAAAAACGAGAAGAAAAACGAGAAGTCTTGCTTTGTACAAACTACTGGAAAGTACAGTGCAGTACCTGTTGGTGTATTGCTGAAGGTCTGCATTACTTGTCTATTGCTGTGTTCAGTTAACCAGTGGGGATCTTAAAAGCATCCAGCCCAGGTGGCTAAGTTAAACTGAATACACACCCACGGGTTTCAGGCAGGTTCGTACTCAATGTATCTCTGCCGTATTTCCATTGCCGCATTCATGCTATCATAGCTGTGCTGCTGTTAATGCTCATGCTAGCTCAGTGACAGCTAGCAGACGTGTGTGTACACAAGCAGAGGAATCACACCATTAGCCCATAGTGTGGATGTAGCCAAAATGAGTGCAAAGCCTTTCCATGGCTTCGGTGAGCTTTGTATTTGAGAGGAATTTTCCACTGCTATAGGAACCAGTTAAGAATTACTGTCATGATGGGCCTGATCAGTGTACACAGAAGCCAACAGAAAGGCTCCCATTCACATCAGTGTGTATATGATCTAGGCTTAAGGACTTATCACAAAAGCTTAAATGTCCCCCTCAATTAACAGCTACACTGGTGCTGATGTGCTGTCATTCTAGGGAAGACTAACCTAGGTCAATACCAATCATCTTCCAGCTGAAGCCATGTTCAGTTTACAGACTCTTAGAGGATTACCAGCCTTCCAGGATTAGCCCAGAGTCTCCTGGAATCAGTCTTCATCTTCTATTGAAAGCCATCCAAGATATTTTAATAGGGTATTTTAAGACAATGACAGTATGTCATGTTGGGAAAAAAAAATCTCCTGGAATAGCTTCAGTTAGAGTTGGCAACCCTAGACTCATCTTGAATTAAGCTCTGGCTTCTGACAAGAGAGTGTCCCCTTGTATGTGATTGTGGCTGTACTGTAGGTCTGTCATCTGAGACCAGTATTTAATGAACCCTTACGTATAGACGGAGTACCACTTAGCTGTGAAAGATGGCTTTTTACAAATGAATCTTTTCTATACACTGTGCTGCTCTTTAAACAGGTCAGAGCAACAGTTTCCTCCACAACACTCAGCAGTGTGCACTGGTGGTTGAAATGTTCTTTCTGTTGAAGGCAGCAGTGGGGCTAGGATTTCATCCTTAGGCACCATCTTGTATGTGTGGTGGGAAACACATCCTAGAAACCAGTGCTTGTTTGTTAGAGACAAAACAAAACGCAAAAACCAGGAGCTGGTACTCAGCCAGGTCCCCACCCTTCTCCCAGCCAGCAAGGTGCCAGTACCCAGTACCAGCAAGTACCAGTACCAAAAAAGCACCACCAGTAGCATTGACTTTTTTTTTTAAAAATACCCTTATCACAATCAAGTAAAGATGACCAATACTGTTCAGGACTGATGGCAGTGCCAGAGCATGTCATTCCTGATGGCACATGTCATTTGGAAGCTTTAAGCTTATCAATAAAGCTCTTTAAAAATTGTAACTGATTTGGTGTCAGATTGTGAGGAAAACATTGTGCTTTCCCTTTGTTAAGAGTCTGATGATACCCTCACAGGCCTGCTGACAGGGAGGCAAGGGAGACAATTGCACAGGGGCCCAGTGTTCCAAAGAGGCTCAGAGCTCCCAGCCCCTCTGAAATGCCGTGGAAGTACTGCTGTGTGACATTCTGAGGGGCAGTGGGGAGGGCCCACCACCACGCTCCAGGCAGCGCTAAGGGCTGACTGCCCTCAACCATGCTCCTTCCTCCCTAGGCTCCGCCCCTTTCTGGTGGCACAGAGCTCCCCTTCTCCTCTTGCCCCCCAGGCTCGTGTTGGCTGTTGGCCCCGCTAGCCTCATATTGGGCATCATCCAGTCCTGCTACATCTAAGTGGCAGCAGAGCCTGCTGCCAGCGGGTGAAGCAGGAGACTAAGCCTTATGCTCTTCCACTTCACAAGCCGGTGGAACTAAAGAGGAACTGGATATTTAACTGGCTAACCAGAATATACAGCATGATGGCAATGGATATTAAAAGCATTTGGGCAGAGAAGTAAAACATCCTGCCCCTGGGCATAAACTAGTTACTAGGTACTGAGACCTGCATCTTCTGCCTATTCAAACAGAGGGAGCGGCACCATAATATTGCTGCCCTGCTCAGCTCTGCAGCAACACTCAGTGCTAATGCACCAGGCTCCAACACTCATCTCAGTTTGCACAG
The DNA here is from genome assembly GCF_033958435.1 of Carettochelys insculpta. Classification (NCBI taxonomy): domain Eukaryota; kingdom Metazoa; phylum Chordata; order Testudines; family Carettochelyidae; genus Carettochelys; species Carettochelys insculpta. Next base: position 42,777,993 of record NC_134147.1, on the reverse strand, counting down.
TGCCGCCGCCATACCCTCAGCACAACACCACAGTCCCACTCCACACCAGAACACATGACACGGTTTGGTTCTGCTCAACAACAATTTCTCAGCCCGGCTGACCTCGCCATCCCTCACGCTCCAGGATCTCCTCTCTGGGAGGGAGCTTTGTCACCAGAGCAATGAGCACAGCATCGCTCGTCCCCCATGATGCCTTCCCACCTTTCCAACGGAGAGGGGGAGAACTTGGAAAACAACCTTTTCTCCATGCTATTACCCACCACAGTATGGAGATCCATTCAGGCAAAACACGCCTGCCAAGCAGTACCTGTGGTATGTCCCCTCATAGATGACACTACCCATGCCATACACATGAGCCAACTACAGAGCAGAACACGCTACCCATCCAACTCCATGGTGGCAAGTTCACAAACCTCCCCTGCCAACCCCTCAAACAGTGGCAGATCTTAATACTGACCCTATGCAGGACATACAAACAGATATATCAAGGGATACCTCACCCACAGCCACTGGGGCACCTCCTTCACCACAGCACGCCAACCTGCCCCCCACATCTCAGTTACAGCTGAACTTATCCGCTTCCAGGACCTCTTTAAGAGAGTGGTGGACAACTTGGATTAGCCCATTCACCTACCAGTGGTCTTCCTGAAACGGCACACCAATGATTTTTGAGTCTGCTATGAACACGTTAAACATGCGCAGAGCCCTATCATTCTATCTAAATAGAACCAAAACAGTCCAAAGAACACTGAAAGTCTTCATCTCAATTGCTCCACGATCCCAGGGCAATGCCATTTCAAAGCAGAGACTCTCCAAATACACTGCTGAATGTGTATGCCTCTGCCATCAAGTCCAGCCTCCTGACTCTGCCAGACAGTGCTCTACTCACACGTCCGCTGCCTTCTTATGTACTATTCTCCTCCTTAACATATGCAAGCAGCCACTTGGGAATCTAATCAAACCTTTGTTCAACACTATGCCCTGCTACAGGACATGGCAGCTGACACTAGGAGGGGTAGAGCTCTTTTGTACACAGTAGTGATGCCTGATCTGTAGCCCCTGCTGGTCTAAGGTACTATTTACAGTCACCACAAGGGCCATCTCTTCAAGGAGGAGAGGAGGTCCCCCCATTTGCAGTAACTGGCGTTCTTTGAGATGTGTTTCCCTGTGGGTACGCCACTACCCGCCCTCCTCCTCTCTACTTTGGTTCTTACGTTCATGCGTGGTAGAGAAGGAACCAAAGAGCCTGGACTGTGCCCATGCTTTTAACACTGTCACAGCTCACAAGGCTAGCAGAGCACGTACACATGCCCTACAGGTACTGCTGTGGAAGTCTCCAGTCAAAGGCACTGGGACGTACCTTGACTTGTGCGGAGCGTCCACGGGGGCATCTCTCGAAGAACATCAGTTACTTCTCAGGTGAGTAACCTCCTCTTTTTAAAATGAAAGTTCTTTTAATGTAGCTGGATGGGAGGAAGCGAGGTTGAGGCGAGAGTTCCATTGTATATTTTGCTAACATCTGATGGACTTGCCTTTGCCCTGCAGAGGCACAGGATTGTGAAGCTGTCCTAGCCCACTGACCTGAATGGAAAGCTCTCCCATGACTTCAAATCAGGGCCTGTACCAGGCACAGTTAGGAGCCAACATGGTCTTTTACTGTGGCTTGTTTGAACTGGAAACATTTTGCTCTTTCACTTAAGTGGTGCAGTGGCTCCCTATTATACATCTCTTCCATTTGTTTCTTCAAGCATCGCCAGGTCTAACACATGCTGATTTGACAAAACACAACTGCAGTCCCATAGCAAATTAAAGACTAAGAAAACAATATATTTGTTTTCTTATATATTTGGTGATGAGCTTTCGTGATGAGCTTTCGTGGGCCAGACCCATTTCTTCAGAATTTTACCTGGGATCCCTGCTGTAGCTAGAAACCTTCAGGCCTAATCTCCTTTTTGATGCATGCGCATAGCTCCTATTACCATTAATGGCAGTTAAACAAACAGGACAAAAGACTTCCTTGTCACTGTGACTGCTGCTCCGCTCCTGGTGGAATGTTAATTAAACCAAATCCATGTGTAATTCAGGCAATGTCCTAACAAGATTATTATGAACAGGCTTGCCATGTACCTGCCAATCATGATACAAACACTGCAACTGACGCAGGTAGGCCAGCAACCTGCGTCAGTTGTACAGCATCTGTACCATGATTTCTTAAGAAGCAGGACATAAACCTTAATTTACTACATAAGGACTAAGTATTTATTAGTAACAGTTTGACTGTGCAGGACTCCACTCCGAGCACAGGGGATCACAGAGTTTTGCCTGAGCCTTAAAAGTGCACCCAGTCTGGAATATTACAAGTGTCCTTTGCTCCTGCTTTTTAACTCTGATGTCAATCATACTCCAGGTGGACTAAACAAAGGTGGTTATTGGAACACATTCAGTAGACATGTCAAAGCCTCCCCCCGCACACATATTTTTACACATCAATTGATCTATAGATATGTGGGCCAGGGTTCCTGAATCTAAGTCAAATTTTCACTACCATCCTTTTGGACTCTCATGTGTTATTTTCCATTAATAGCAAATTTGGGGAGCTTTCATAAAGCTACCACCTGACAGGTTAAATAATGTCTCAGCCTCTTCCTCAAGAGACACCCAGAGAAACATTATGACATATTGGAAATGTCATTTACAGATGGGCCTAATAAAATCAAATTAATATGTAAGTATGGGGGAAAAGCAGTACCATAATCTCTCACACCAAGGCCTAGAACGCTCTACTGGACTTCACAGAAATAGCCAAAGTCTAATACCCTCTGTATTTTTCTATCAATGCTGTTTACCTTGATCAAGGTCAGCTCTTTATCTTCATTTTATATCACTTGTTTTTACATTGCATTATTCTGCTGTATCTATTTTAAAAGTTAAAAGATTCAGCACACTTCAGTAACAGATATTCTATGGTATATAAAGCTGACATACTGAATACATATCAGTTACCAAGAGGAGAAATTGCTCTCTTTCCTCTTTAGCTGGCTCAGTACACATGACCTTGCAAACCTATGACATAAGAGAATTCTAATTACGGCACAATTTATTGGCATAATTTTCAGCTGTGCTGTACTGATTCCTCTCTCTCCCACCTCTTTGTATATGCAGCAGGTGGCAGGGGAAAGAACGGACACATCTCCATATTCAAAACAGACACTCCCAGTTTTAGGATCTGAAGTGGCACTGTCTCACTTTCAGCTGACCCAGTAGGCGTGTTGAAGAGTAAAGCTCCTGGAATAGAATTCTTTGTGAGATATTAGGTGGAATCCTGGCAGCTGTGCCTTCTCTTCCTCTAAATGCTTCTGCACTGAAGAAAAACCCTCCTAGGCCAGCAGATCATGGATGTCTCCTGCTTTTCCCCCTCACTTGTCAGCCTGACCCATCACCAACCCTTCAGGCACTTACTCCCACTATTACACCACATATTTTCAGCTCCTGTAGTGAAGGTGTCAAAATTCTCCTTGATGAAGAATTGAGGAATCCTCCTTTTCACTAATTGACTTCTTCTGGGACAGAACTCAAAGTCTGCTGAAGCCAGTGTGAGTCTTTCTGTTTACTTTGCTAGCCTTGCACTCCAACTGCATGCTGTCTCCTTGATGTCACTGAAAGCAGCTGAGAATGATGCCCTGTGGGTCTGATAATGAGGCTCCTCCGCAAGAGCCTTGCTTTCATCTCCCTGGCTCCCTCCAGCTCCCATCCATCAGTTAACTCTAGGAAAAACTGGTTAGCTCCTCAGCTGTCAGAATGCAGCCTGGCTCCACCTCAGTCAAAGGATGTAATGCTGATTTACACGAGCTGAGGAGCTGTGCCATGATTTAATGGGAGGCCTAAAGAAGCTTAATAAATGTGTTATAAATAAAAATAACACTACCACAGACAGTAACCTTTCTAATGCAGAGAAATAAAAGCACCCATATGCGTGAAGTATAAATAAACGTATAAATCTTAATGTTAGCACGGTACAGGTGGCAGAACAGGCTGTCAGTATGTTTAATAACAAGTTTCTTATGTCTTCATAACTCTCCTTGGGTTAAACAACCAGTTCTTTCATCATTTCCTTCAAGCTATAGTCTTTCTTTATCATTTGAGCTGCTCCTTGGTCCATATTTATGTTGTTTCTGAAAGATTACGCCACCATTTCTGTCACACAAGAGGCCAGCATGTTTTAACTCCTTCATTAGGTCTGAAGTAACTTTCTGAATGATTGTTCTCTGGCTGTAGGAGGATTTGAGGCTACAAAGTGCTGAATGCTTTGACTTTAATCCAGCAAAGCTTTTAAGCACAGGAGGAGCTCCAGTGGTATCTACTCATGTGTTAAAAGTTAACCATATGCTCTAGGGCTTTGCTAAACTGGGGCTAGAGTGTTCAGCACTTGGCAGGATCAATCCTTAAATAAGACATCATCACAAGTAAACTGTCATCCGCTCATTTGTGCAGTCATTGAAAATGAAAGTGATGTCATGAGAACCATCCTTTACAGTGGCCCCCGAGAAGTGATGCACTCTGTATGTGCATCTCATTTGGTGATTTACATGGCAACGCGGACACATTAATCATATTTACATGCTCAAGTCTAGCAAGCATCTGTGGATGTGAATCAAGAGCAATGAATATTGGTTAAGGAAGACACACTACAGACATATGGGAGCACGCTTAAGATTTTAAATGGGCAGAGATGGTTTTCAAACTATTTCCCTTGAGTTGAAGAACTAGATACTCTTTTTACATTAAATTATCTTGTAACCTTGCAGAAAGTGTGTTGCTCAGACACTCATGGGTTGGGGCTTAAAAGCATCCTTATTTTGTTGTTTAGCCAATAAGTCCTTTCAACGTAGCAAAAATCCAAGACAGATGGCAAAACTATACCCATGAAATAGTTCTTGAAGAAACAGAAAGAAAGAAAGGACTGTGAAAGATTGCTCCTGCTCTTCTGTTCCTGCAATGGCCCTGTCACTGAGTCTCCTGGGGTGCATGGCCATTTGTTTTAAGCAACAGAAGTTGTGCAAGCTGAAACCATGAGGCATCACTAGCTCTACTGCGCCACTTGCTCTGTTGTTTAAAAAAGATGGCTGATGTCTCCAGGAAGGGCTGATTAGCGCCACCTGTGGGTCTGTAATAGAGCTGGCAAAGCAATTGCTTTCAGATTTGCGTCAGTTGGCTCGTATCTGAAGAAGCTCTGGGTAAGCTTGAAAGCTTGTCTCACTCATCAACACATTGGTCAACACAAGACACTAGCTCACCAACCTTGCTTCTCCATTTGTTTCAAATAGATGTTTCAAAATTTCAGTATCTCAAAAATTTCCTCTCCCAGCAGCTGCACCACCTTAGGTGCAAGAAAATGCCTGGTCTATCTTTTTTCCTCCACTAGTGAGTTTTTTTTAAATCACAGTTTAGGAGAGATCCAAAAATACAAGGAAGTGGGTAATGTGGCATAAAGTTAACACTTCAGAGATTCACTTAGCTGCAGAGTCATCCCACATAGAAACTTGTAATTTACAATTTTCCTTTCCATTTCCTTATACATTTTTGCCTCTGAATTTGACCACTGAATCAAAGCAACAGAGGGGATCCCAGCAGCCTGAATTCTACACTGATGGGCCAGAAGAAAGGCGTGTAACAAGATAGGCAACTACCAGGAGAAAAATAAAATGGCATTAGTGAGGCTAAGCTAATCTCTACTTTTACACTTGATTGTACTTTTCTCCTGGTCTTTAAACTATCAGCTACACTGACTGGGGTTCCTTCCTTTTCACAGCAGAGTATAGAGCTGTAAGAATGTATACATCTGCTGGCATGAAAGAATGTAAATTACTGAGACGGAGTCTAATTTACTCGTGCAGACACACCACGTCTGAACCTGGCCCTGCTTCACTCAGGTTTTTACACTGTAATCAAAGGTGTGATTGCAGCTCACATAAACTTTATCCAGGCTGGCTGTAATCTAGCTCATTTGTTCAAAATAGCAGCCATGACATGGCAGTTGATTTTTTCACACCTCCAAGTGCCAGTAATGGCAACCGACCATTTAAGTGTAGAGCACGCCTCTATCTACTAATGATGTGGGCTGGTGAGCACCAGAGAGATGGGACCTAGCCTTGCAGCTTTAGCTCACATGGGAAGCTAAAGAGGCAGGATTTCATAGAATCATAGACTCCTATGGCTGGAAGGGACCTTAGGTTGTCATCCAGTTCAGCCGCCTGCCTTAAGCAGGATCAGCCTAACTAAATCATCCCATCCAGCCTGGTTTAAAAGCCAGGATTTAGAAACCTCTAGGGATGCCGGTTCCACCGCTGCTCTATGTAATGCATTCCAGTGCTTCACCACTCTCCTGGCGAAACAGTTTTTCCTAATACCCAACCTACACCTCCTGCTCTGTAACTTCAGCCCCTTGCTCTAGAGTTTACAGCAAAAAGAGCCCACTAAATCATCTAGTCTGACCTGCATGGCACAGGGCCTCATGTTGTAGCCAGCGATACATGCACCGAGGCCATTATGCCAGCTAACACATACCTTCCAGAAAGGCAGCCTGTGTTTATGAGTGTTTCATGGCTTAGCTGTTTTGTGATTTTATTGCTAAGGAAATCTGTCGAGACCAAAATGCCAGCCAAGATGACACCCAAGGTCAATAGTTGAGAAACAAACAGGTGAAGCAAGAGTTTCTTATTGAAAACACACAAGAGGCTGCAGTTTCTGATTCTCCTTCAAGAGAGCACCTATGGGTGCTGCACTGGTGTGTTTGTGTCCTGTGTTCCCTGTAAGCTGAGTGCTTGGGTGGGTGCCAAGGAGAGAGTCAACTGCCACCCAGCTGATTAGCAGAGCACCCACAGCTACCCACACTGGGCAGCCTGTGTTTCTAGTGTGGTGCACATCCCAAGTGCCTCAGTGCACACAACAAAATTTATTTGGCACATGGATGGAAAACATTAGTGGGACCATTGCTTGTGTCTCTGCACTGCTGATTGGAGAACATGAGTAGCAGTGTCCAATCAGCTCACTTCTCATTTTGTAAGTAAAATGGGTGTGGTTTTACCAGTGTTTGGGCATGCCTGTGGGTATGACAAAGATGATTTAAAGACTAGGAAGGGGAAGACGCTCAGATCCAACAGTCCCACCACAAAGATGAATGGAATAAGTATGAGCTTGATGGAAGAAAATAGTGAGTGAGGCATCAAATACTAACAGGCTCTGAGGCCATAGCTGTTGATGATGATGGTGATGTGGAAGCAGCTGCAGGCCAAGATTCCCCTATGTAGCTCCCTAGCCCAATCACTTGTGTATTGGAAATATATAATAATTTTGTGTTGTGCTATGGAGCAGTTGTATGAGAGAGAGAGCGCCTGCCCAGCAAGGACATTTTTCCCATGACCGTTGACATCAGACTTCTTGGCCACAGAAAGTGCAGGTTTATAAAAATTAGCTAAGGTAGGACTGTCATGCCATGCAGCAGTGACATTAACACTGATTACAAAATATGAGCAGGCAGAGTTAGGCACACCAGACACCAGTGTGGAGTATTTAAATGGCTCGTATTCGTCAACAGCACAGCCTTCCATAAGGGCAATATATCTCAGGAATAAAGGCTGTGTTCGCTGTACGCTGCTAGCTATCTACCTTGGCATTTATAATGGGTATAATTTAATTATCGTTTACAGTGGATGACACCAAAGTGGATACAAATAACACCGAAATCATACTTGGCATGTAATGCATTATCACATTACTGGCAGGTGTTTATGTTTTATTATACATTCATGAGCAATGAGATGACATATTTTCCACATGCTCTTTTAAATGTAGTTCAAAGCAGTGCTTCTATGAGCCAGTCCTGGTTGTGAGTCTCTCCTGGCTTACCTTTATGTAGGCTAGTCTATACAGAATCTTATATCATACTCATCACCAAAGTTCCCGCTCATATTTTCCATCCATGTGCAGAATAAATTTTATGCGAACAGAGGCATATGCGAATATGCACCAACAGAATAAACAAAAAAAATCCTAGCTGTGGGTGCTTTGCTAATCAGCCAGCTGGCATTTGACTCTCTTGTGAGTGGCTGCACAAGGGCGCACCTTGCAGGAGGGGGGAGGAAACATTTTTGGGCCAGGGATCACTGACCTACAGAAAAATCAGTTGGTAAAAATCAGTAAAAGCTAACGTCTTGGAACTGTGGATCCTGGGGTAGTTTGTGCCTTGGGCCTATCGCTAATTTTAATTTACATATTCTTTGCCAACTTACAGGGTGGGAAACAATCTTCCTCGTGCTCATTTGGGAGCTTGTGCAAGGTAATTGCATGAGTCTGAATGCCACCTCAGTCAGCCAGTGGGTTTTGCAGGCAATGGTGTGGTCTGTGAGTGCTGCGAGGCACCTGCTGGCAGGTTGGGATGTAATTAAAAGAACCTGATGGGTGAATATTTTGTTATTTCTCACATAGTGCTGAAACATGACATTGTTTTGCAAGCCCGCATACAAAAATCGGCGCACGCACGCACGTGCACACACACACACACACACACACACACACACACATCTCTCTCTCTTTTAGCCACAGTGGGCTGAGTATTTTCAAATGTTTGGTCTTAAATTTACATCGGCTGTACTTTAAAGGTGATGGCTTAACTAAACTCAGGAGACGGTGTAATTTCTCTCAAGCAAATTGGTACAGTTTACTAATTGGCACAATGAACCAAAGCACACACAGGCTGGCCCCTGGCAATCCAGCCCTGCCCTCTGCAGCACTGGAGGGAGAGTTTTGTGTATGTCACGCCCAGTTCACTGTCTGCTCCCATCTCTTGCATCGTTTCTAGGAAAGTGAATCTGCACATGCAGGAGCACCGTGGAACATGGGGTAGCTATTGCAAACGTAGCTCAATTTCCCCTTGACATGAAGCAGATTAGATGACTCCAATCAACATGAAAGGTATAATCAAACTTTGCCTTTGCACCTACACACTATTGACTGAGAGCCCATGATCTACTTAAGATTATACAGGCAGGGCATAGGCTCGAGCTTCTGTTTACATTCAGGGTGAGTAAAACCCTGCAAAATAGAAATTGTCAGCTCACTGCTAGAAGATAGGGGGCCAACTGTTCTTTGTGATAGGATGTTCACTCTCACTTAGTGCACGTTTCATTCTTTTATCAGCGCAAGCCGTCTACTTAGGAGCACAGATAATCATTCATGCATCAGTGAGCTTTAGCTGCTGGAATTAATTCTCATTAAAACTAGCCCGTACTAAAGTTGCATTATATATGGTGCATATTATATATGCTCTTGCCATGCTAGCAGAGTGATAGCTGGAGGGTACTATCAAAGGTGAATGTGCTTCTACAGCTGAAGTGAAAAAAAATAAAAAACAGTTGGTGGGGAAGTTTCCCACTAGTAGCAGCATGGCTGAGTGCTTGTATTTTCTTCCTGAACAGTAACAGAGAGGTGGCCGTGTTAGTTTGCCTTCTAACCAGCAAACCAGCAGTCATGTAGCACTTTAAAGACTAACAAAATAATGTATTTGGTGATGAGCTTTCACGGGGCAGACCCACTTCTTATTCAGATCTGGAGATATCAGAAGTGGGTCTTCCCCATGAAAGCTCATCACCCAATACATTATTTTGTTAGTCTTTAAAGTGCTATATGACTGCTGGTTTGTCTTCCTGGACAGATGACACCTTCTTGTATGTAAGTGGTGCATAGCTCAGTAGCGGTGCTGATACTCAGTGCCGACCATCCCTTGTCTCAGCACAACCCCAAAGTTTCTCAGAATATCCACAATGACCTTCCCTTCAGCCTCCTGACAACCCAGTATCTGTAACCAGTTCTTGGAAAACAGAGTTGCCAAGTTAGTAGCTTTTTGGCATGTTCTATAGCTCTGGTGGAAGGTGCTGAAGGCCCAATCATGGATGAGGAGCGAGGGCAGAAGAAATTGCCATATTTTCCCCATTAGTTCATCAGGAAGGTTGCCTGCATCCCCTCCCGCCGTATTCCCAATTGACAGTGGATCATGAAGGAACATCAGATGGTTAGATGCACATGTGCAGATACCTGCTCTTGGTTTCCATTGGTGCCCATCCCCCGTAGGACTGTGTCTCTGAAGGAGCCATGCTGACAGAACCTTTGCAGTTGGAAGCCATCCCTGAAGGAAGCCCTTGTCTTTTTCTGCTGAAAGAGAGCTAGCCTGGGACTTGTGAGACCAGAGTTGTGCCTCAGACTTTTGCTGTGAGCTCAGTCAAGTCACCTGGCCTCCCTTTACCTCAGCTCCCCATCTGTAAAAGGGGGACAAGCGCACTGCCCAACCTCGTAGGGCTGTCAGGATAAATGTATGAAAGTCTGCAAGGTGCTCAGATACTGTGATCATAGACCCATATGTGTTCCCCAGGCACACAGCTCCCTGTCAGGTGAATTCTGACAACATCCTGGGACAGAGAATTCCAAACGATGAAGAGCTTCCAAAGAGAGTGGGAAATATATTTATTCTCATGGGTACAGAGCACTGAAGGGCAGTGGTGCCTACAGCCTCTGCCAGCCCCAGGCAAGATGGGAGATGGTCCTGGCTCCCTGTCCCTGAAAAAGGCAGGGCCAATGGCAGAAAAGGCAGGGCCCAGAGCAGTCAGCGCTGTCCAGATAGTTATGCTGGCCCTCTCCCCTCCCTCAGACCCATGCACAAAGGCCGTGCAGAACTTCCATGGCATTTCATAGGGGCCTGGTGCTTTGGCCATCGCCACTGCCACAGTACTTGAAAGGTGAACCGCTGGGCCCTGGGACAACTGATCCTGTGCCCCCAAGTCAGTGGGCCTGCTGAACAGACAACAAAACATTGAACTATGGCTGTGCCTCCCCCCCTCAAAAATGTAGGGTTCATTTACAATTCATGAGCTGAGATTTTCGACATGGCTGTAGGCCTCATTTTTGAGGGATGATCTTTGGGATACAGTAGAGCACATTCTTCTTCCTTTCCATGGCTGATTTTTTTTTTTGGTAGCCCCCACCAGCAATATTCTCTTAAGCTAGCCTAGTAAGAATAAGGGTGTGTATATTTATGCAGAGTGACTTGGGAGAATATATACTCTCCCCTGACAGGTTGTGTTGCCCTATTCTATTATTCTATGAGGCAATAGCATTAGCAAGTCACTATGTTTAAGATGAATGAGTTTTTGCGTTTCATGCAAGGAGCTAATAAGGAAGACATATTTTCTTTTAATTACTTGTGGTGATAAATTAAGACAAGGCCTGAAACTCCCCTGTTGTTTGAAGTGCGATAAAGCTTTGTGGGGGCTCCTGAATTGGAGTGCAAACAAGTGTGCCAGTTTACCACAGCCAAACAGCGGCCTATTCTGAGTGCTAGTTAGGTACCATGCCAGTTACCTAGTGTGATTTGGGGAGCCTCCATTAATACTGCCCAACATGTACTATCTTAGGCTATGTCTACACAACAGCCTAAACTTGAAATAAGCTATGCAATTTGTGCCACACAAATTGTATCACTTATTTTGAGTCAATTTAGAAATAGGCTAGTTCAGCATGTGGTGGTGGCTGAGGAGCACCGCATACTGAAATAAAGTGCTATGTCAAGGTTTCCATTACTCCTCCTGTGATGAGGAATACAGATTTGTCAAAATAGTGTGCCCATTATTTCAAAAAATATTTTGAAATTATGGGTGCATCGCACAGATGCGGGGCAGCTATTTCTGGACACTGCAGTATCCCCAAATAGCTCGCACTATGTAGACATAGACTTAAAGAACCTCTTTAAGAGCCAAAGGCTTGCTAAAGTGGCCTCTAATTCTGGGTACAGCTTGAATCTCAGAAATCCAGGACTCTCTGGTCTGGCAACCATGGATGTTTCTGGACCAGAGAGGCCTTGGGGCCAGCAGCAGGAACGAGCCAGGAGTCCAGTGGCTCGGAGTCCTGTTCAAGCTGGGCAACCACAGGTGGGCCAGCAGCAGAAGGACTGGTCGGGGCTAGGAAGCCAGCAGGGGGGCCAGGAAGCCTGCAATGGTCAGGGAGTTGCAGCCAGGACTGGGCTGGTGGCAGGGAAGAAGCCACCATGTGGTATTCCGAATCCACACTGCTAGAGAACCAGACCGCTAATATTTTCACATTTTTCTATGACTTCCTCTCTTGACCCAAATTCTTCATAATGTATGAACTTTTCTTACGGTAAGTAAAATATTTCTACTCAGTTTATTTTTAAACATTTATAAATCATCAAACACTTGGCTATTTAAGTAATTCACTCACTGTAAAATTAGTCATATACATGTTTTAGATAAACTAAATGCAGGTACGTTATGTACAAGGTAGATACATTAGGGCATGAGCCTGCTAAATAAGCCAGCTGTTAAGTACAGCTTCCAGTTATAGAAGTCAGTGGTAAGCACTTGTAACAAGGATTAGGCCAGTTCTGTAACTGCATTGTAACTGCAACCTAACTACACTGTAGTTAATTTACTTGCCTTGTGAAGCGTATCTAAAGCTAGTAATTAGGGTTGGTGCATGATGATCTAATGTACTGATTTTAATAAAAATCATGGAACAGAATAGTTCCTGGGGATTAATGACTGCCTGTGAAGAGCTCATAGATGGAAGTTAAGCTGATGGTTATTAATTCCATCTGGCCATAGCTCCCTAGAAAATACTCTATGCCAAGTTTGATGTAAAGGGGAAACATGGCTTTCTTTCATAGCTGAGCCGGCTACAGCTGCTATGTCTTGGGCATGTCTTTAAAAATAATGCCCAATTAGCTAACCTGGTTTCTCAAATTATGGTCAAATATTCTCACCAATGTGTAAACCCTATTTACAGACTTGTATTCTGTGCCTGATGGATAAGTTTAGGGGCTTATATATAGATTCTATTAAGTGGTGCCAATACTAGAATCTAGACACATAGCTCAAATTCTGGTGCACATCTTTTAGCCACAATACTCGTACCATTTCTCTTAGACAGGCCTTGGGCTGTTTGAAATATAATTTCAGCTTTCCAGAATTCAGAAACAGCAGTGCCAGTTGAGTACAAATGCCCACTACCAGGGGGCTCTATAAAAATGCTGTTTCATCACTCTTTCTGCTTGCAGGAGCCCATCCCAGAATGGAGAGTGGTAATGAAAGTAATTTAACATACATCTATAATTAATACAGTACACTCTCCCTGCTGCTGGCAATCAGCCTGCCTCGAAAACTGTGTGAAATTGATCTTACAGCACAGAAATAAAGATGGAAACAGGTTAAAGACAATAGCTTTGGTTTGCTTCCAAGTGCGTCAGCATTATAAGCAACGTTTGAAGAAATGGCCTCGGATTCTTTTAGCAAAAGAACCTCCCTCTGAGAAAAGCTGTTGACTGTACAAACTGGGCCAGAACCTCCCTCTTGGTGGTGCAATTTGCAAGCTCAGATCAGGGAGCTGGAAGCATAAGTCCTCGGATTTGCTTTGACCGTTCAGCATGGCGGAGTGCGAGCAGAAGTTGCGCATTTGTGTAAATTGTGGCTGCAAACAGGGAGGCCTCGAGGAAGGGGCGGGGCTGCATGGCAGCACATTAGTGGAAGTACCGGAGACGTGGCTCGAGCTTCGTAAATTTCCTGGACATGCGGGCTAGCCTGGTGTGCTCAGAAGCAACTTCGCCCAAGTCAGCAGTGTCACATGGTGGTAAAACCTGTGCTCTGAGTTAGAGGAACATCAGGACCAATAGCTTGGGACTCATTCTTGCCCTACCATTTCTTGCCCATCACATGCCGTCCATATATGAAATTGGTGCCATTTGGCCCCTTCTCGTTATTCCTTTTGCTATGTGTTCATACTGTTTAATCAAAAATATGGCTTTAGGAGCATCTAAATGGCCTGTGCCGCTTGATTCTGACCTCACAGCACTTGGACAGTGGCATACCGCCCCTTAGCTTCAGTGGCATTATTCTGGATTTGCACTGGTGTGAGTGAGTGTGCAGGGCCTCCAGCCCCAAGCCTCTCCTGAGGGTTTCCAACCTGTAGTCAGGCCTCAGCGGCCCAGTCAATATCACTGTTCGGCCTCAGCAGCCTAGCCAATGTCACAGTCAGGCTAGACAGGCCTCCACTGCCAAATCAGGTTTGGTGGGTCAGTGGTCCCCCTTCATGGGGGCCACAGGGGTGTGGGTAGGGGTGCCTGGTCCCAGCCCAGGTCCGCATTGGTGGTGGGCACCCCCCAACCACAAGCTCAGTGAGCAATCCGTCTGCAACAGGTTGAACTCACCCGGCCTCCTGGCTCCCGGCTCTGGCCTGCTTCTTAACCCATTCCAGATGTCATGTGCTGCTTAGGCTCTGGCTGCTCCTCCTCAGGCTGCTGCCACTCCCAAGCTAAGAGCAGGAGCTCCTTCTCCCCTGGTAGCCAGCCCCATCTGACTGGACCTCCTGGCCTTTATACGCCGGCTACGGTTGGAGCATGCCCAGCAGAGATGTGGGGGATGGACCTTTTCCACCCAACAAGCCTGGTCTCCACCGTCCAGTGTGGGGTTGGTACACCCCGTCACAGTGACTTCAGAATCAGAGTTGGTGTGTTCCTGGGCCACCAGTCTGCAGAGATGATTCGGATAGCTGAGGAATGTACATCACACCACGCTTTGTAGTAATGGCCTCACGACTTCAGAATGAGCCAGAAAATCAAGGGAAATGGGAAACTGTGACGTTCATTTGGATTCCATGGTAACAGCCACTTTCTAGATAGTCGGCATCACTGTCAGATTAGAACAAGAAACCATTTTAAATAGGCACGGGAATAGCCCTGAGCCTCCAGTACGGATGAGATTTGAATAGGAAGCACCATTTTTCACTTCAGCTACTGCCTTGAAGTGTTGATCAACCGTACCTGACCTGAATTGTTCCATGGGAGGGGACTCTTGGGAGAGGGGGGAAGGGCTGCCAGTTATGGAACGGTTGAGCGTCGCTGACCTAATTGCCACACTTATGTGCCCTGATCTTCATCCGCCATCTTTGCATACTAAATTATTCTGTGGATATAGTGGGATCTGAAGAATGACTTCCCAATCAAAGGGTCAGGTGAGCAGCTTGTTAAAAAAAATGGTTTCCACTTTCTGCCAGTGTAATGCCATTGAGCTATCCCTTTACGCTGGTGTCACAGATGCTGAGTGTTTGCAAAGAGAGGCAGAACATGACCTGGAGAATTTTGACAAATGTTAGGGCATTTGCCTGAGGAGTTTTCTGGCCTGATGCAGGTGGAGCTGTTTCTATGACACTAGGCATCAAATGCTTTCCGGGGTGGGTACTGGAACCAAGATAGGAGCCAGCAGCAAAATGTGTAAACTTGCTTTGTAGGGTGGTTTTTAAGATGTCATGGGTTCCAGCCCTGTTTAAAGATGCTCCTGAGTTCTCCTACAGCAAGTATTCACTCTCTCTGACGCACATCTCTCTTATTGCAGGAGATTGGGAAAAAACAGCACTTTCCTCATCCAAACGAGATTTTGGGGCTGTATTTCCATGTGTGTGTTTGTGTCTGTGCGAAAGCATGTGTGAGAGCGCATGCACATAGGCAATACAATTGATAAGGTCTTTCTGTGTATTTTTGTGCTCCCATTTTATAGAAGATAGAAGCATCGCACAACCACCTACTCTAAAATGATTATTTGCCATGTCTTAACATAAGTGAGTCTATGCTATAAAATCCAGGTGTTTCCCAGGAGAACTCCAGGAGCCTTCAGCAGACCATGTGATAGCATAGCCTACTGTACAGCTGCCTACTCATGCAAAATTTAAACTTGCCTTACATTTCTCTGTTATACTTACAGTCCCATCAAAGCCTGTAACTTGCCACTTACATACAGTATGTTAAGGCATTTACATGCCCAATTGGTCCACTTGGGATGTCCCTGACAGAGATTGAATATAACTCTCTGCCTAGTCAGTAGGTAGAGTGCAGCAAAGGGAAATGCTTCAGCCATTTCCACCTGTGCATGTGCAAATTAGAAACAAGCTTTGCCTTGGGCTGGAGACAAGGGATAACGGATTTTGTTCTTAGATTCCCTGGATCCCCAGATTCAAATCCACCAAGACAAACTCACCCTCCCAAAGTAGATAAATAGCGTCTCCTGCAGTTCATTGTGTAGAGGCCTTTTGAGTGATATTCTGCTGGTATAGCTATAGTAGCTTTACTCAGGTCAGGAACAGGCCCCGGACATCCTGTCTGCTCTGGATGGATACTGAGAATGGGATTTTCAAAAATGCTCAACATTGGCCTGATTCTACTCTGGCTGAAGTTGATGAGAAGCTTACCATTGACTTCAATGGGAGCAGAGTTGGATCAACGCTGGGCCCTGGTAAAAACTCAGTCTTTGGTATGAGTCCATAGGATTTGTAACTTTTCTCTCTCTCCCAGTGCACAGTTGCCCTTCCCTGAAACAAAAAATTCTGTTTCAAAACCAAAGTGAAAATAAGCTGGTTTGGGTTTCTTCTTTCCTTTTTCTCATCCTTCTGAGGGATGAGAAAGGGGAGACGAGCGAAGGGAAAATGTAAAGGAAAAAGGGGGAAAATACCATTTGGAAAGCATTATTTCATTTGGAACGGAGACAAGATTTCTTGTAACCAAAAATTGATTCTAGGGAAAATGATTCAAATCAATTTTTTTTCATTTATTATTCCAAAAGGTTTCATACAAAAGATGTATTTTCAGCCAACCCTAAGTTTCTGTCAATATATATATATATAAAAAATCTTAGATTATGTATATATAGAGAGATGTTTCTGGGGTATGTTGAAGGTAGTGGGGCTTTTCATCTGCTCTTGAATGTTGAAGGTGGAAAACTGCACCACTCAGGGTATGTCTGCACAGCAGCCTTATTTTGAAAACAGCTATGCTGAAAGAGCTATTCTGGAATAGTGTGATTTGAAATAGTGCTGCCACACACAAAAATGTATTTCAGAATAGCACTTAGCTATTTCAAAATGCAGCATCTACACACAATACAGGCTACGAAGGCTACTTAGAAAGAGAGCCCTTCGATGCACTATGGATTATTTTGAAATAGGATCTATTCCCTGTCTTAACAGGATGTATTTCAAAATGGCTTAATTTGAAATAGGCACTATTCTTCGAAGAATGAGTTTTGCCTCCTTTGAAATAAGCCAACTGCTATTTTGAAATTATTTCCAAATAGCAGTTGCATTGTGTAGATGCCAGGATAGTTATTTCAATATAACAGCTGTGTGTGCTTCCAGAACAAAAGGTCAGCATGTATGACCCTAAACCTCCCCTCTTCCCTGTAATTCTTCTTTTAAACAGACTATTTATCCCTTAATTAGCTATTTGGACAATGCAAACAATGGCACACAAGGCAATGTGCCAACAGTGTATTTTATCAAGGCAAGGAAGTGGGTTTATTTTTGTCTAATAGGAACTGCTTTGGCTGTTAGACCATGCTGCAGTTCTCAAGCAGCATGCAGTGATTGGATTCAACCACTAGAGATCAGTCTTGTTCTGCATTAGATGCCACACTGGAAAGAAAAATGATTCATTGAAGCATGCCTTTGGGCTTTTCTGATTTTTGGAATGTACCTGTTCTCCCGAGGGAATGTAAGGTTTTCCAAGAGGATATTCACATCCCTTCTTAGGTCTGGATGTTATTAATTAATTACAGACAATTTATCGAAGAATGACGTATTTTTTCTTTAAGACACATTTTGTTTCTCTGTAAGTATGGTCTCCCTCTATAATCACTTGCATTATTTGTGTGCATTTTAAGGGCGGGGGGTAAGAAGATCAGTGCTTCGCACCCACAGCAATATGTGTGATATATACATGCTGAACCTCACCTGTTGCCTCACCGGAGATAGGCACTCTCACTTCCAAAGGTTTTAGTTTGGGGGGCAAGACTTTTATGCTGAAATTATTTTTCTTTTATGTGCTTACCTGTTTTCAACGTGTCTCATTAGTGCCTCCTTTGTCAATAGCAAAGTAGCTGTGGTTTAATTTTCTATTGATACAAAACAATCTCCAAAAGGCCTAAAGGGTGAGGGATAAAACGTACTCTTGGATAACTGGGGGTCTTGATAATCATGATTTTACTGTATGTAGAATGTAAACATTTTGTTCATAAATGTGAATACACATATGAATAAACAGGAACAGGTTTCAACATTTGTAATGAGATGGCAGAGCCTGAGTCCCAGCAGCCAATCGTGCTGTTCCTCCCTCATGGAATGTCATACCCCGCCCGAGGTGGCCTGCGCCTCACTTTGCCATTGTTTCCATGCTGTCCCAGGACCAGAGAAAGAGGCATAAGGGGAGCTGCTGTATTTGGGGACTCGCTCTGAGGCAGGCTCTTTCCCCCACTCCTCCACACTGGCCCTCAGGGCTGAGTAGACTTGAGTGCCACTGTAATGACAGGAGTTGGTAGAGGCTGACCTCATGCAGCATGGCAACTCCTGACCTCGCTATAGGGAAGCACTAGATTTTCCTGAGCAGTCGAACAGCAGCTGTGCTCCCTTCAAACAGAGCTGTCCCATCTGACCTCTAGCGCAGCCCTGGGTCTCAGCCCTTGGCTCACCATTTCAAATATTTCAAAAAATGGTCTAATCAGCTCTCATTTTGCTTCTCAGCGATAAATTGAACATGATGTGCCGATGTAATGAGCCATGACAAATTATCACGGAGAACTGAAAAGCCCAGGGAATAAAGGGGGGAAAAAGAGACATGCTGAAAATTGTGTTCCAGCTCTGGATTTCTGTCATGCCACTGCAACGCCATACGAGTCTGCCTCCATGAGCGTGCGAACTCAGCAAAGAGCAGAATTTGTCTTAACACTTTAGGAAACCTCGGGCACAGAATCACAGGGCTGGTAGGGACCTCAGGAGGTCATCTAGTCCAGCTCCTTGCTTCAAGCAGGATCAGCCCCGTCTAAGTCATCCTAGCCAGGACCTTGTCAAGCTGGGACTTAAAAACCTCTAGGGATGGAGAATCCACTACCTCCCTAGGCAACACATTCCAGTGCTTCACCACCCTCCTGGTGAAGTAGTTTTTCCTAATAGCCAACCTGCTCCTCTCCTTCAGTAACTTCAGACCATTGCTCCTTGTTCTGCCATCTGTCACCACTGAGAACAGTTTTTCTCCATCCTCTTTAGTGCTCCTCTTCAGGAAATTGAGGGCTGCTATGAAATCACCCCTCCGTCTTCTCTTCTGCAAACTGAACAAGCCCAAGTCCCTCAGCCTCTCCTCATGATCATGTGCTCCAGCCCCTTAATCATTTTTGTTGCCCTTCACTGAACCTGCTCCAGCATATCCACATCCTTTTTATACTGGGGTCCCCAAAACTGGACAAAATATTGCAGGTGTGGCCTCACCAGTGCTGAATAGAGGGGTACAACCACTTCTCTAAGTCAGCTCGCAATATTCCTCCTAATGCACCCTAATATTCCATTAGCCTTCTTGGCTACAAAGGCACCCTGTTTGCTCATATCCAGCTTTTCATCCACCATAACCCCTAGGTCCCTTTCTGCTGTACAGCTGCTTACCTAGTCAGTTCCCAGCCTATACCAATGCTCGGGAGTCTTCCGTCCCAAGCGCAGGAGTCTACACTTCTCCTTGTTGAACCGCATCAGATTTCTTTTGGCATGAAACCTGTCTCCTTAAATCTGGAGCATCTGATTGAATAGAACAATGTGCTATTTAAGGTTAACTCCATCTCTACTACAGCTTGTGCTCACCTTTAGAAAGTCAACATTTTCTAATGCTTGCTATACACATGTGCCTTCCCATTTCACTCACTATACAGTGTTATCCAAAGGGCCACAATGCCAGATTAACCTGTGTATAGAAGAATGAGTAACAGTGGTACTCTCATTCTGCTGGGTGCCTGCACTTGGCAAATGTGGACTTTTTGATGAGGACAGCTGGAATTGTTAATTCTCAGCTAAATGTTTTTTAATCAGAGAAGCTCTTATGCTGTGGCTGGCTGAAGATAAGTGCCCGATAACCATCACACATGTTTGTGCCTTAGGATTTTAGCTACAATCTTAATTATTGCTGAATAGTCCTCTCAATAGTAGCTATAGCAACTCTGGCAACCATTGCTTTCTGACATACCCCTTGCCACTAATATCTATAACTTTGCCCTCTCAAGCCTGGTGTTGTGGAATGGGCTATCTATTGGCACTACTTTAAATCCATCTGGAAGGCAAGCTCATGCAGTAAGTCCACTTAGTAAACCAAGAATTTTGTTGTGAGCGTATTACGTGAACTCCATGGCCTGCACCAACCACAAGCTGGGTTCTGGGTAGAATCTAAGGTGTTGCTATTGACTGTTAAAGCCCTAAATAGCTTAGAATTTTCCTACTTGAGAGATTACTTCACTCCCTGTGCCACGCTACTGAAATCTTCAGGAGAGGTTGACTTAGTCTGCTTTTTTTTAAAAAAAAAGAGATGGGGGCGGCAGTCCTGAGAAGTAGCAAGAGCTGAGCAAAGAAGAATACGATCTTACAGTCATCCTCTTCTCTGGCAAATAGCGCTGAGCAAATTGTGACAAAGTTATTCAAGAACATTTTTAAAAACTTTTTAAAAATCCATTCTCTGTCTGTGTATCCAATATTTATTGCTCATCACTTGAGCTGGACAAGTTAGCTGCAAGAAGACACAAGAGTCACGTGGTCTTATTTCTGACACCTGATTGTAGGAATGCTGACACTTCTTCCAGAATATGGAAACTTAAAATTCCCCTTTCTGAAACATGTGGGCACAAGGTTTTCAAACTAATACTTTTGCAACCATTTTTGCCAGTAATTTTCAATCTCTGTGGAAACAGCACAAAGAGGACATGAATAAATTTACTCACTCAAGGGAACATCGGCAGAGCTGTTGCTGGGGTTTTTTTTTTTTTTTGTTCATTTTGAGGAGTGGGGGTGTGTATTCATTTGTGTCTAGAGCTAAAAATTGGCCAACCTGGCATTATGCAGTTATTTTTTGACAAGCAAAAAGAAGCACCTGTTTTTCTGTGAAATGGAAAGTTGATGTTCACCGATTAGTTTTGGGATGAACTGCGAGCCTCTCTGAATTGCCAAAAATTACAGTATACATCTGCTGAAGAGTGGAAATTACAAAGAATTCAGGAGCCAGCTGTTCTGCTGGAACCATAAGATACTGCTCAGAAAAGATCCCTGTGAGATGGGCTGGAGCTGATGTATCTGAGAGAAAGAAAAAGGAGAGGATGGGGAGTCATGCAAATAGCACCACATCAAAACAGCCGTGTTTCCTTCAGCATGTGCCAGGCTTAGAACTTGATTCTGATCTCACGGGCCTCACAAGCAGACCTATTAATTATTATTATTATTATTATTACTATTATGCATTTGCTTAGTGTTATCAAAGTGCTTCCCACTGCATAGGAGGGGAGAGCTCTCAATGCTTTTACACAAAGCATGACAATATGTATTCCTATAGCCAAGATCTTAATCTTGCTGTAAGAGAAATTAACTGGAAAGTATTTGACTGAGTTCCCAAAAGAGATGTCATGGCATTTAATTTGCATTTATGAGGCTGTTTAGAGACAAACAAGGAGCACCAAGTATAGCATAAAATGTAACCAAAACTGAGATGAGTTTAGTTTGTATTATATCTAATTAGGCAGGATGAATGACAGATTTGCATGTTACAACCAAATGAGAAATACACTAATTTTAAATGCTTCAGTTCTTTGGGATACATTTTATTCATAGTATGAATCAAAGAGCAGAAATTCAGTGGACACCACAGATCATATGGGACCAGTCAATGAGCATTTTACATGTGAGGCACCTGCAGGCTGAGGCTTTGTTCTATGCCCCCATGTACAGACTCAATATAAAGTCTAGAATGTCATCTAACTTTCTGGGTGAGAAGATGATGATCCAACTTCCTTTACTGCTGCTGTTTGTATCTATAGTCACTGAATAGCTGTGCAGGAGAATCCTGGAGGTATGATTCTGGCGGTACAGAAAACCAGAAGTGCTACTGAAAAAGCCCTTCCTCTCATGCTCCAGCACTGCTAAATACAAAGGTGGGTAGAGGCGAGAGGCCCTTCCAGCAGGTGTTATGCATGGAGAAGCCGAGCTCTAGTGTCAATCACAGTGCATTGAAACCCAGTTCTCACTTATTTGTGGCACTGTAGTTTGATTAAGGCCAAATTCCCATTGGCAAACGAATTGCAGAAATCTGTATCCGAGTGCACAACTTGGCTTCTGAAATTTGTTGGGGTTGGGAGTACAAATGTAATGTTTATAGGTCAGTTAGGCCATGACTCAGCAAGAGGCTTAAGCAAGTGCCTCAGAAGGTCTATTGTGGGCCTGAGCTCGGCCCATGAATTTTGATCACTGCGCTTTGGACGTCTGATTTCTTACTTTCTCTCTAAGGCTAGGGTTATTCTATGTGCAAGATCAACCCTCTCAGGGTCGATCTTCCGGGGTTTTGTTTCACACAAACTCTGCTTTCCAGCATCAAAGTTGACTCTGGAACTTTTTGTGAGCAGCAAGGATTAAGGAAGGTTGATGGGAGAAATGCTCCCATTGACTTTCTTCCATGTAGACAGACATTGAAATCGACCACTGGTAAGTCAATGTTAGCTACACAATTGGCTAAATTGCATATCGATGGTCAGCATCTCTGTCTAGTATAGACATAACCTGAGATATCCAAATGAGTTCTTAAATAAACACATGGGCCATGTCTACACTAGCTTTCTGCTCACAGGAATAAGGGGACTTTGAAGTAGGCGGGGTCTTTTCGAAAAGGAGCCCTGTCAGGACGAGCCACGCAGCGGCGAGCCGCATCAATTTCAAAGTGCCGCGGCCGCCCGCATGCTAATGAGGCGCTGAATATGTATTTCAACGCTTCATTAGTAAACTTCGAAATGGCCATTTACATGGCTTACATGGCCATTTCGAAGTTTGGGGCTAGTGTAGACATAGCCATGAAGAACTTGTGCATCTGATCACAGCATGGCATGGAGTTGAGTTAAGCACAGAGAACTGGGAGGTAGTGCTCCTGACTGCAGAAAGCAGATCTGTCTTGTAGCAGCTGAGTGATGTTCAACTGGTACATCCTGTCCCTGCAAGTTCAAAGTTTTCGTATTCTTGTTGAATGGAGACTTTTCCAAAACGCAATATCCCATGCCAAGTTGTAAGATGGGTCTTTGGCAGCATGCCTCAAGAAAACAAGGCTTGATATTGACCAAAACAGGATGAATCTGTTTCACACTAAGGGCATAATCCTGCACTCTTCCATAGAAGTAGCAGAACAAACTCTAATTGAAACTCAGAACCAACACAAACGTCCCCCACCTTCTGCCCCAAGTGCAAATTTATCTCGCTTTCTCTAATAAAAACAAACCAACAGCCAACCACAAAACCAACCCTACCGCAAAAAA
Organism: Carettochelys insculpta; assembly: GCF_033958435.1. Taxonomy (NCBI): domain Eukaryota; kingdom Metazoa; phylum Chordata; order Testudines; family Carettochelyidae; genus Carettochelys; species Carettochelys insculpta. The sequence continues at coordinate 42,754,579 of NC_134147.1, read as the reverse complement.
ACTACCCCCCCAATTCCCTGCACACAGAATTCTTCTGTTCCAGATACGGTGGGAGAAAAACCATATGGCATTTTTTTAATCATGCCACTTGACACAGTAGTGGAAGTTGATCACACTCTATGGTAATGAGGGAGGTATAAGAAAATACACATTATGCACACATTAAGAGAGCATTATTACACTGATAAAACCCAGCATTTGGGAGCTCTTAGATCTTGATTCTAACTTCACACACCACACAAGGAGACATATTATCATTATGAATTTGTTTAATATGGATAAAGGGCTTGCACTGAATTGGACAGGAGAAATGTGTTATAATATTAGCTGTTGAATCTGCACATGCTGTAGATAATTTTACACAAAGCATGACAATATGTATTCCTATAGCCAAGATCTTAATCTTGCTGTAAGAGCAAAATTAACAGGAAAGTATTTGCCTGAGTCCCCAAAAGAGATGCCATGGCACTTAATTAGTATTTGTGTGTCTGTTTAGAGACAAACAGGAACTGATTAAGTATGGAAAAAAGTGCAGCTGAAACTGAGATGAGCAGGATAGATTTATATGCTACAACCACACAAAAAATATACTAAGTGTATGACTTGTCATGTGCTCATGAGCAAACCCCACCCGGCATTTTCCCTCCAAAGCTGTGTCTGTCTTGTTCTATTTACAGCGTAAGTGCTTCAGAGCAGTGAATTAAGCATACTGGTGGGATCAGGCCTACCAATGGGGGTGTGGGAAGCAGCAAAGGGATAAGTTGTCCCTGGGCCCAGTGTCTCCAAGAGCCTGGAGCTCCCACTGCATGTGTCTGTGAGGGCATGAAGAGGTAGCGCATGCTGAGTGGTCTGGGAGGTGCTGAAAGCTGATTGCCCTTGGCACGCCCCTTCTGCAGCAGGGAGCTGGGTCCCCTTCTCACCCACCTTGCCCCAGAGCTGCTGAGTGGGACTAGAACATGCTCAGGCTCATCTGCATGACCAGCTCGCAAAGACTTGAATATGCGCGGCAAGGATAACAGGAGATTTTTAGCTGCTAAAACTTGAAGATGCTGCATCTGACCACATTCACACTGCCTGTTTCAGAGCAGCTTATCATTTGGCCAAATTTAGGCAGTTTGACGGGGATGGGAAAAAGCATATCTTTGATTAAGGCAACTCTTCAAATCCCTGCTCCAAAGTGCAAGGCTGTTAGTGTTGCTGAAAAAGAAAGAAAGATCACAATAGCTTTCTTTAAAAATCGGTGAATCAAGATTTTTTTTCCTCTACCCTCACTCTCAGATGCAAGAGGGCCATTTTAGCTCCAGAACTTCAAATTTCAGGGTGCAGCAGATGTCCAAAACACAAAATATCATTCTAAATGGTTTATGATTAGCAAAAGTTTTAAGCAACTGGAAAATCTTTCATAAAGGAAAGTACTGGGCACCTCTAACAGTAGGCAAAGCTACCAGCCTCACCAGGAAAGATAGAATAGACATTCCCCACAAATGCAAAACTTAAGTCAAACTTTCATTGAACTGGAGAGGTCAAACAAAATTCATCTTGACTACATACAAAGCTAATTATGCATGGAAATAACTGAAAAAGGAGATGTTTTATCACACAGTAGCTACGTCTACATGTGTATGCTACATCGAAATCGCTTATTTCGATGTAGCGACATTGAAATAAGCTATTTCGATGAATAATGTCTACACGTCCTCCAGGGCTGGTGCCGTCGATGTTCAATGTCGACGTTGGGCAGCACCACATCAAAGTAGGCGCTGCAGGGGAGCGTCTACATGCCGAAGTGGCACACATCAAAATAAGGGTGCCAGGAACAGCTGCAGACAGGGTCACAGGGCGGACTAGCACTTCCGGGGCAACAGCTAGCCGCTCTCTTAAAGGGCCCCTCCCAGACTCACTCAGCCTGCACAGCATGCGGTCTGCAGAGCCACAGGCACGCACATCCGTCGAAGCAGTATGGACCCCCAGCAGCAGCAGCAGCAGCAGCAGCCAGAGGTCCACACAGCCGCCCCTGCAGGAGCAGTGCTTGCCCTGCTCAATGCTATGCAAGAGGCAGCTGACCACCTTTTATTCACAGAAGAGGAGCTGCCCCCAGGGGAGGAGTAAGCAGCCCCAGACCCTGCTGTCTTCCGCCCCCCGCCCCCCCAACCGCACACGCCGCTGGCTGTGGAGCTACCCCATGAGCACCGACTGGTGGGAGCGGCTGGTGCTTGGCGAGTGGGACGACGACCGCTGGCTCCAGAACTTTCGCATGAGCCGGCAGACATAAGAATGGCCATACTGGGTCAGACCAAAGGTCCATCCAGCCCAGCATCCCATCTGCCGACGGTGGCCAACGCCAGGTGCCCCAGAGAAGGAGAACAGAAGACAATGATCAAGTGATTTATCTCCTGCCATCCATCTCCTGCCCTTGTACTGAAGGCTAGGGCACCATACTTTATCCCTGGCTAATAGCCATTTATGGACCTAACCTGCAAAAATTTATCAAGCTCTTTTTTAAACCCTAATAGAGTCCTGGCCTTCACAGCCTCCTCGGGCAAGGAGTTCCACAGGTTGACTGTGCGCTGTGTGAAGAAAAATTTCCTTTGAACCTACTACCCATCAGTTTCATTTGGTGTCCCCTAGTTCTTGTATTATGGGAAAAGGTAAATAATTTTTCTATATTCACTTTCTCCACACCATTTATGATTTTATATACCTCTATCATATCGCCCCTCAATCGCCTCTTTTCCAAACTGAAAAGTCCCAGTCTCTCTAGCCTCTCCCCATATGGGACCCGTTCCAAGCCCCTAATCATCTTAGTCGCCCTTTTCTGAACCTTTTCTAATGCCAATATATCTTTTTTGAGGTGAGGAGACCACATCTGCACACAGTACTCAAGATGTGGGCGTACCATAGTTTTATATAGGGGAAGTATGATATCTTTTGTCTTATTATCGATCCCTTTTTTAATAATTCCTAACATCCTATTTGCCTTACTAACTGCCGCTGCACACTGCGTGGATGTCTTCAGAGAACTATCCACTATAACTCTAAGATCCCTTTCCTGATCTGTCGTAGCTAAATTTGACCCCATCATGTAGCACGTGTAATTTGGGTTATTTTTTCCTACATGCATTACCTTACACTTACCCACATTAAATTTCATTTGCCATTTTGCTGCCCAATCACTCAGTTTGCTGAGATCTTTTTGTAGTTCTTCACAATCTGTTTTGGTTTTGACTGTCCTGAACAACTTGGTGTCATCTGCAAACTTTGCCACCTCACTGCTTACCTCATTTTCTAGATCATTGATGAACAAGTTGAACAGGATCAGTCCCAGGACTGACCCCTGGGGAACACCACTAGTTACCCTCCTCCATTGTGAAAATTTACCATTTATTCCCATCCTTTGTTTTCTGTCTTTTAACCAATTCCCGATCCATGAAAGGATCTTTCCTCCTATCCCATGACCGCCTAATTTACATAAAAGCCTTTGGTGTGGGACCGTGTCAAAGGCTTTCTGGAAATCTAGGTATATTATGTCCACTGGGTGCCCCTTGTCCGCATGTTTATTAACCCCTTCAAAGAATTCTAATAGATTAGTTAGACACGACTTCCCTCTGCAGAAACCATGCTGACTTTTGCCCAACAATTCGTGCTCTTCTACGTGCCTTGCAATTTTATTCTTTACTAGTGTTTCTACTAATTTGCCTGGTACTGATGTTAGACTTATCGGTCTATAATTGCCAGGGTCTCCTCTAGAGCCTTTTTTAAATATTGGCGTTATATTGGCCGTCTTCCAGTCATTTGGTACCAAAGTGGATTTAAAGGATAGGTTACAAACCACTGTTAATAACTCCGCAATTTCACATTTGAGTTCTTTCAGAACCCTTGGGTGAATACCGTCTGGTCCTGGAGACTTGTTACTATTCCTGGAGACATTCCTGGAGCTCTGCCAGTGGCTCACCCCCGCACTGAGGCACCAGGACACCTTCATGCGGCGTGCCCTCAGCGTGGAGAAATGGGTCGGCATCGCTGTCTGGAAGCTGGCCACTCCAGACAGCTACCGATACGTGGGGCAGCAATTTGGCATGGGCAAGGCCACCGTTGGGGCTGTCCTTATGGAGGTAAGAGGACCCACGGGCGGGGGGGAGCCCTGGGGTGGAGGGCAGCCCTAGGGTGGAGGGAGCCTTGGGGGGGGCGGGAGCCCGGGGGGGGGCAGACACACCCTGCACACCCCTCACTGGTGCTCTCCCATGTCCTTCCCCTGCAGGTCGTCTGCGCCATCAATGCCCTGCTCCTCCACAGGCTCGTGCGGCTTGGAGACCCGGATGCCGCCATCGCAGGCTTTGCCTGCCTGGGCTTCCCAAATTGCTTTGGGGCTCTAGATGGGACCCATATCCCCATCCGTGCGCCGGAGCACAGTGGAGGATGCTTCCTGAACAGGAAGGGCTACCATTCTGTGGTCCTCCAGGCCTTGGTGGACAGCCAGGGCCACTTCCTGGACATTTATGTTGGCTGGCCTGGCAGCACCCACGATGCCCGGGTGTTCAGGAATTCAGGCCTGTGCCACAGGCTGGAGGCGGGGACCCACATCCCCCAGCAGGAGATCCCTGTGGGGGACACCACCATGCCCCTCTGCGTCGTCATGGCATACCCCCACCCTGGCTCATGCACCCTTACATGGGCCATCTGTTAGCCAGCCAGCAGCGCTTCAACACGTACTTGAACCATGCACGCCAGGAGGTTGAGAGAACTTTTGGCCGCCTCAAAGGGTGCTGGAGGTGTCTCCTCACCCGCCTTGATGCAGGCCCCACCAACATCCCCCGGATTGTGGGCGCGTGCAGCGCACTCCACAACCTGGTCGAGAGCAAGGGGGAGGCATTCTTTCAGGGCTGGGCTGTGGAGGCTGGCAGGGCTGATGTGCAGCCACCTGCTGCCCCCAGTCGCCAGGTGGACCCCAAGGGGATCTGGGTGCGGGAGGGCCTGTGGGCCCATTTTGACCAGGCCGGGGGGTGAACACTGGCAGACCCCCCCACTACACCCCCCCATCCTCCACAACACTCCCTGCCCTCACGCCCACACCACAGAGCACCCAAGAGCACCCCACCCGCTACTTTTCTTGCAAATAAAAATAGACCTGTTGTTTTTGAAACCAAAACCGGTGATTTTTCTTATTATTAATAGTACAAATATATAGCAAAACAAAAGCGGGGGACTATTTACATGGGGGGGCAGGTACCATATAAAACAGAGCAGGGGTGTAACACAAACTATATACAACAAATAGGTATGATGGGGCATATGTACAAAGGGGGTGGGGGGGCCACGTCCTGGGCCCCGCACCCCTCTACTGTCCAGCGCCCGGGGTTGGCGGGCACGACCCTCGCCTCGGCCTGAGGCCTGGCTGGGGGCCGGGCGAACTGGCAGGTATGGCCGGCGGGTGTCAGCAGGCCCCAGGTCCCCCTCGGTGGGAGGCCCCATGGTGGCGGACAGCGGTGGGATGGCGGTCAGAGCGGTGGGTGGAGCGGCGGGTGGAGTGGCAGGCAGGGCGGGCAGAGCGGCGGGCGGCGTGCCATGGGGGGGGCCAGGTAGTCCGCTATGCAGTCGAGAGTGCGTGTGAAGGCCCCCCATGCCTCCTGGCACCAGGCCAGCACCCGCTTCTGCAGATGGAGCTGCCAGTCCTCCACCCGCAAGCACCATTCCAACACCTCCAGCTGATGCCGGAGGGTCGTGAGCAGCTGGGGGTCTGTCGCCGTCCTCTGGTGATGGCTCCTCCTCTGGCGGCCCCATCCTGGGGCTGGTTGGTGCTCCGCCGAGGGGCTGGCCTGCTGGGATGGCCCCGGTGGGCTCTCCGGGACCACTGACACCTCGCCGGCGCTCTCTGGGCCCTCCGATGGTGCAGCTGAGGAACACGGGGGAAGAAGAGTGGAGACAGCCGTTAGTGTGGGCCCCGAGCCGTGGCCCTTGTCCCCCCACCCCTCTGCTGATGGTTCCCCATCCCCGTCCCCGGGAGATGCTGCTGATGATGATGGGTGTCCCACCCCCAGCCCCCGGGGGACCCCAGGTTCCACTCCCCCCATCCCCAGGGATGGGGCATGGCGCTGTCCTGCTGCAGGGCAGGGGCTGATGCACTCTTCTGAGGGACATGCCACTGCTGTGCTTGGGGCCATGGTCATCTGGGCATGTGGAGGGCCCCAGTCATGTCTGTTGTCCCCGCCCCTTAACCCCGGGGGTGTGCACCGGTGGGGTATATACCTGACAGTCCGCTCCCACGATTGGGGGACACCCTCTGGGCAGACGCCCTGCTGGAGCTCTGGGACGGCAGCGCAATGTGGAGCCCCCCCCATCGCTGGAGGAGGATTCCCCCTCTTCCTCCTCCGGCATCCCAGGGGTGGGCTCCTCGGGGTGGGGGCATGCCCTGGGGTGCAGGGCTTGCCTCCGGGGTGGACTCCACCTCCGGGGCCTGCTGGGGCTCGTCAGCCGAGGTGTCAAGAGTGGCCAGCGGGGAGGAAGTGTGCCGGGGGCCCAGGATGGACCTGAGCTCCCTGTAAAAGGGACAAGTGGTGGGGATGGCCCCAGATCGGCCGGCCGCATCCCGGGCCCGGGCGTAACCCTGCTGCAGCTCCTTCACCTTACTCCTGACATGGTCAGGAGTGCGGGCAGGGTGACCCCGGGTGGCCAGGCCCTCGGCCAGCCGAGCAAATGCATCCGCGTTCCGCCTCTTGCTCCCCATTACCTGGAGCACCTCCTTCTTGCTCCAGAGCCACAGCAGGTCCCGGATCTCGGCCTCCGTCCAGGAGGGGCCCCGCTGCCTTTTCCCGGGCTGGCTGCCAGGCTGGGAGCCCTGGCTCCCCTTGGGGGGTGCCCTGGGGGTGCTTGGGGGGCTGGCGGGCAGTCATCACTGCAGGGGTGGTGGCCTGGGGCTGCAGAGATGCGTGCAGGCTGGCCACGTGGCAGTGCTGCCGCCTGCACGCACTCTCATCTTCCTGCACAGGAACGCAGGGGGCGGTGAGCTTTAAGGGGCCGCTGCACATGGCGACCATAGAGCTCAGGGGCTGGAGAGAGCGTCTTTCAACCCCTCAGCTGATGGCTGCCATGGCGGACCCCGCTCTTTCGATGTTGCGGGACGTGGATCGGCTACACGTGCCCTACTTCGACGTTCAACGTCGAAGTAGGGCACTATTCCCATCCCCTGATGGGGATGGCGACTTTGACGTCTCGCCGCCTTACGTCAATTTCAACTTCGAAATAGTGCCCGCCACATGTAGACTTGGCGGGTGCTATTGCTAAGTTGGTGCGGCTACTTCGAAGTAGCCGGCATGTGTAGACGCGGCTAGTATGTTTTGCCTCATTGGCACAAGGACGAGGACATGAAACAGTGATCCCTTTTTTTACCTATCCATATGTTTTAAGAGTTCACAGCCATTGGTATTCTATAAGTGATGATAAAGAGAGATTTTGTGTGAAATATGCTATTGCTACAGTACTTAGTATACATTTAAACAGACACCAGCACACACACAAATGTGCGAATACTGCTCTTTGTCCTGATTACAGCCAATCGCATGAGTCTCAACATGACAAAGCCTCCTATTAAGCACAAAGAAAGGTCAGCCACATAATTCTCCATTGCTCCTTTAAAAAAGATAATCCATTAGAAGAAACATCCCACAGCTTTTTGAAAACATGTTCCAGCAGCTCTCTAAATGAGGAATGACAATACTTGCACAGCGTCTGGCACACAAAAGGTCAGTGCCAAGATTCAACAACAATTATATTGAAAATGAGCAAGAACAGGAGTGAGTTCACATCAAGCAGGAATCTGTCAGGAAGGAACACTCCGCTCTCATACTAACTGGACTTTGGCATTACGTTCTCTTTTTCCAAATACAGTTTTTTCAATGGAAATGTTTGCAAAGAAAAATCAGAGTTTTATTTAGTTGCCATTCATATGGACCTCTGCGATCGTCTGGTATGAGTTCTGGGATAAATCCAGGCCAAGTATTTTGATGGCCGGGGGAAGCATGCTGCTCTCTCTGAAGGCGTGTAGCAGTCGCCACGTCCTCACTGCGTCCCAGGGCTTGTCTCCACTCTGGGGTGGATGGACACTGCAGTGATTGATCCACTGGTGGTCCATTTAGTTAGTCTAGTAAAGATTCACTAAATCGACCCCCTCAATTACTCTCCTATAGACTCCGGAACGCTAGAAGAATGAGATGAGTGAGGGGACTGAACAGTAGGGTTTTTTCTGTCAACCCCTCCGTGGTGTGGACCTCATGAAAGTAGATCTCAAACATATGTTGATTTGAGTTACATGACTAATATAACTCAAATTGCTTAGCATAGTGTGACCTGTCCTTGAATTGTAGACCCGCCCCTAGGGAGCACTAGGGGAAGTTCTATCTGTATAAGAAGCAGAAGTAAGAGAGAAGCAAGGGAAAGAGTGTGGATTGGGACAGAGAGCAACACGCTAGTGTCCTCCTGCACTCTTCACCCACCAAGCTGGTCCTTTAGTCCAGTGGTGTCCAAGAGAAATTTAGTGGATCACTAGGACCCGCCCCCCCCAGCAAGCCCCGCCCCCCACCAGGTGCTGCCCGCCCCCTGCCCCTCAAGACAGGTGCTTTCCCTCAGATTACTCACTGGAGCCGCGCAAGCTGCTTTGGGCTGGAGCTATGGCCTTGCCAGCTGCCCCAGGCTGGAGCCATGCCACGCGAGTTGCCCCAGAGTTGGAACCCACCAGGCCTGGAGGAGGCATCTCCACTGCTGCCAGCATGCGCTGGTCCCATTATGTGGTGGGGCGCGTGCGCAGAGCGGCCAGAGGGGTGCCCCACTTGTGTGGCTCTCCTGAGCCCCTGGGCCACATTTCGCCACAGTCTGCTGCCCCATTTGCCATATGTGGTGAATGGAGAGAGTATTGGACACCGCAGCTTTACTCTGTGTAGTTAGGCAGAGCTCTGTCCATAGAGATTATAGCCTGTTATGTCCCCCTAACGTAGAAAAGATACTTGTCACAGCATGAGCCCACGCTGTTCTCTATTCAGGGCAATGGGTGAAAGGCATAAGATGGCCCACAGATGGAACAGTGGACTCAGTAGTGCAGTCTACAGAGGAAGGACAGTCCAGTGGTTAGGGCACATGCCTGAGGCTTTAGAGTCCTGGACTCACTTTTCTACAGCTCCCAACCCCACACACAAATATTTCCCATGTGGCCAATTAGTTAAACTCTCTGTGCCTCAGGTCTCCCTCCAAAAAATGGGGTGATATCACGTCCCTACTTCCCATGGGTGTTGTACTTCACATACTATGGCAATTGGGACCGGATAATTAACTTGGACTAAAGCGTCCTAAGTATATCATGGCACCCCATCCTCGCATGCTTGGAACAGAAGGCAAAGGCAATTTAGCATGACCTAAAATAACATTGCTGTGAGAAAAGCTGGGTAATTTCACCACACCACCCTTACTGCTCCATCTCCATACTTAAATTAATGTCCATATGTCCTTTGAAAACAAAACAAGATGTACAGAGTCCTATGGCTACATGCAGCCACCTGGAGAGAATTAAGACATCATATTCCATTACCTGCAGGTCCTGGGTGCAGGCTATGAGCTTTTTTTGCACAGATGGAAAAACGGGGCTGGGGTGGGGACTGGGAAGCAGCTTTTAGAATGAAGAAACAACTGCACTGATCATCCATTCTTCAGCAGGTTGGTTAAATTTTATAGTGGCCAAATTTGGAAGACTTCTTTTCCGTAAACTTGACTTTGTTCCTCTCCCAACACAATTGCACGCAGAATTCCTGGATTATATATGCTGCACAATGACTGGTGTATCCATATTATGAATAAGGACGATCATATCTCATAAATACATGATAAAGATCAAAATGTTCAGCTCTCATTATAACTCCATGCCTGTTATACAGTCTGACAGTGCCAGATGTCAGCTCCAAAATGAACACAGCCATTCAGCAGTACATGAGGAACAATGCTTGCAGAGGTCAAGACTAAATTTTTGAATGGTCCCTACGAGATTCAGTGGTGTTGACTTGCATCACAAACGGTGCAGCCGTCCCTGCTGCTGCACGAAAGGCTTGGACATTTCACTTTGGGCTTGTTATTCTGTAGTAGCATTACTGAGAACCAGAGCCACAGGGACTGGTTGGAATTTACATCTCTCAATTCAAATAGCTGAACTTTCAGGTTGATCCAGGGGTGACTCTCCTTTCTCTGGCTCTGTGTACCTTTGGTCTCCCTTGTTTATATACCTTTCACCTACCCACTTCTGACTGAATACCTTGCTGGTCAGTCCTTGAAAAATGAAGCAAAATTCAGAACAGCAGCTGCATCCACACCTGCCTCCTAGAACCTTACTGGATGTCTTAAATCAACTAGCATCTGATTGGGTTATAGATGAAGCCTAGATAAACAATCAGAAGGGTAACATCTCATTTGCTCCTAGCACAGAGTACCTTTGGACTTTTCATGTGGACAGGGCCCTATCACAAGCTACCACATTACAAGGATGGCACCAATTACCAGTGCGCATGGATCTGAGTTGACTTTTGCAAGGACAAACAACTTGGTTTAAGTTTGGTTGGCTAGGGTCAATGGGGTTATTCAATAAGGACCTGATCCCATTTTCACTGGCATCAATGAGAGAAGGAGCAGAGATATTAAAGCTGAAGCCACTTTTACTTCTGCGGCCCTATGCCTTGGCAAACAGCTGCTGCCCACATTAAATGTTGCACAGTAAACTGCAAGACCCAGTGGCACCCTTGAAAGAACCCTGGCCCACAGATCTCCATATGCCGTAAATGGCAATAAAACATACAATCGCTACATATTATGAGCATTTTAAATTACATTTAGAAGAGTATAGCAATAAAGCAATATATCCTCTATTTCAATGTGGCATATTATTGTACATTAGGATACTTAAATGCAGTCCTAGAGCAGAAAGTACTTATGCAGAATGTCTATTACTGACCTTGAAGCAAGATGCAGTATTACATACCTAACTGCAAACTTCTTTTGCCTTGCCTAGGAGGACTTAGATAACATTATAGGCATGTAAGAGCTCATCGGTGACTCATGGTAGTACTCAAAAACTGCATCGCCACCTATGCCTCTGCCAAAATTTTAATTGCTAAATAGAGTGCCCCCTGCATTTCGTTTCCCTCCCCTGGAAGGCACGAGTAGCCCCCGCAAGAGACGTTTAGGCTACACATGGTATCTGGTAATCAATGTTTTAATTTGTATTAGCCTACAGAAAAGGAATCCAAGGACAAACAAAAATACCAATGAACTAAAAGAAATATGTAGTAGGCAACTCTGATACAACATCAGTCAACGCTTAGTAACTAGACTTTGGCCAGGTCTACAATAGGAGGTAAAATCAGTTTTAGGTACATAATCCAGCGACAAGAATTGTGTAGCTGGAGCTGATGTATCTAAAATCTATTTTTGACACTGTCTACACAATGGCTACGTCAACACAAGCCCCTTCCTTTCGAAAGGGGCATGGTAATGAGCCACTTTGGCAGATGCTAATCAGGTGCAGTGCCTCATTAGCATAATTCTGGCCACATGTGGTTCAAAAGTGCCTCTTTCGAATTGCACACAGCCCGTGTAGATGGGGGCCTTTTGAAACGGCCCCCCTGACTTCAAAAGCCCCTTATTCCTAAAAACAAATAGGAAGAAGGGGCTTTTGAAGTCTGGGGGGGGGGTTCCTTTCAAAGGGCCCCCATCTACGCTGGTGGCATGCGATTTGAAAGCAGCTCTTTCGAACTGTGTGCGGCCAGTATTATGCTAATGAGGTGCTGCATATTCATGGAAGCACCTCATTAGCATGTGCTGATGTGGCTCATTACCGTGCCCCTTCCAAAAGGAAGGGGCTAGTGTAGAAGTGGCCAGTGGGAGGTTGATGGGAGGAACTCTCCTGTCAACTTTCACTCCTCATGACTGCCAGGCGTACTGAGGTTGGCAGCAGTGCCATGACAGTTCGATTTAGTGCATCCCCAATAGGAGCACTAAATCAAACCCCAGAAGATCGACAACCAGCTAGCTGATCTTCCCCTAACTGTAGATGTACCCTTTGAGGGACGCAAAGGGAGGTAGACAAGGAGCAGGTCAGAGAAGTTGACACTATTTAGCAAACATAAGATGGAACCTTGATTTTGCATGTACGTAAACAAATGACACCACCAGCCTCCAATGTTGTCCAAGACCATGCTGGAGAGATGTTTTATTATGGACTGAGGAGGAACAGTGTCACTAGGTGTTTGTTGTGAGGAGAGTTTTGATATGCTTTACGCCTACATGGCTTGCAAAATATGATATAGTCACAGACAGAACAAGACAAAAGTAATTTGGCTTATTTGGTTTTTCCTGTGCAAAGATAACGAAAATTTGCACTCAGCCCCTTCATGTACTAATTTGGGATGATAATTTTAGGAATGTAATGAAATGAATTAAAACCAGCCACTACTTTCTCTTCTCATAATGCTCTTTGGGATGAAAATTGATTGATTTTCTGTCGCTTTCTGTTTTCTCCATACTTTTTAGGCGAACCAGGTTGCAGAATTTCATCTCTCTACTCTGTATAAATTCTGCTTTAGCCTATGCAATTTGCAGTACTCCTTTTGGCCAGCTATTTCACTGCTCCCCTGTTTACAACCTGGCAAAAAGGCAAAATGGCCAAATCGATCAAAATATGGAATACTGAAAAGGTCAACAGTCGAGCGTGCTACCACAATCCCCTGAACGGATTCGGCATTTTCATTTTGTTGCATCGTTTCAGATGTGCCCAGACATAGATTCCCTGTATAGCTGCCTGGAACCTCCCCAGCCCTGCACAAAGTAGGGAGAGAAAGAATTATGTAAAGGAAAGACAACTGAATGGGAGGAGGAAACTTTTCTACGATCCTCCCCACCACCCCAGCTGTCCCTACCTGGAGCGTGAAATCAAATCCCAGATGATTAACCCTGAACAGATTTATCTTCTGGGTAATGTAGACATGTCCACAGTCGAACAGTCCCAGGCTTTAATCTCTCTTCATATGGAGGCTGTTCCCTACCCCTAATCATTGTCGTTGCCTTTTTCTGTACTTTTTCCAACTCTAATAGATCTTTGGATTTAATAGAGTTCAGTTGTGTGGGAACAATTAAGTATAGGGGCCAGTGATAGAAGCTAGCTCTCTGTGACCATAGATCGTATGGAGCAGGCAGTGGCCAGATCCCCAAACAGAATAAGTTAATGTTGTTCCACTCAAAATAATGGAGCTACACCAATCATGCTAGTAGCCCTGTAGCGCCTTACAAACTAACAGATTTATTTATTAGGTAATGAGCTTTTGTGGGTAAGATGCACTTCCTCAGATTTGTAGGGTTTATATAGTGGACAAGTGGGGTGGGGAGGATAAGAAGGAAGGAGGGGGAAAAAGTGGTACCTGTCACAAATAGGACCAGTAGAAGGAATCAATTGAGTGTGATGGGTGCCATTCCTGTGAATATCACAGTCAGGAAATTGTCCATGTAACGCACAAGATAATTGACATCCCTGTTAAGGCCTGATTTAAAAGTGTTCAGTTTGCTGGGAATGAAAGGGCCCGAGCTCTAGATACAAAACAAGACAGTGATTTCAGTGCAAACTGTGACAGCAGAAGAAATCAAACAAAATATTACTTTAGAGGCCCTTGTCATCCAGCAAAGCTTAGTTTTGGGTCTTGAGACTGTGCTTGGGCCTCATGGGGTCCACGCCCTGGTTCAGGGCTGGCAAAAAACAAAGGCGGTTCAAAGAGGCATCAGTAGTCCCAGGCCCTGCTTCAAGATGGTTTAACAAACAATGGCAATTCACACAAGAGTCTCTAGGCCCAGGTGCTGGTGCAGGGTAGGGCAATAAGCAATAGCATTTCAGAAAGGTCAGGTCTCCTTGCAGGGCAGAAGGCTGTGACAAACCCAGGCATGTACCTGGAACAGCAAGAGGGGCAGGCTGTCACCCATGGGTTAAGAGCGGCGGGAGGGGGGGTGTAGGCCTCTCCCTCCACTGCACCCCAGCCCAGGGCCCTACCTGCAGCAGAGTGGTCTGCCACCGGATTCAGCGGGGATCCAAACTGCACCATGCTAGTCAGCTATCCCTCGGCCACTTCCAGACTCCCCATTGAGCTCACACTTCAGGGTCCACCAATTAGGTTCCTCCATGCCTGAGTTGAGACGGGTCTCCATTCTGCCATGCAGCTCTTTGGTGAAACCCAGTGGTCTGGGTCAGTGCTGGGCTTCCTGCAGGGCTGTACTGTCCTCACAGGCTGGGAGCTCAGGACAGGCATTTGCCATCTCTGGCGGCTGAGCTCAAACTGGACTTGGGGCCAGGGCTTTTATACAGGTAGTTCCATCCCCCTGACTTCTGGGAAAATCTGGAGTCTAGCAAGACCAGGGTGAAGAGCTAGGTTCTGCCCACCAGGGCTGTGGAGAGGGTTCATCCCCCATCTTGGTCAGTGAGCAGCCACCCCTGCTCATTACAGCCCTCCAAACTGCATTGCTTTTCAAATAAGAATTACATTTTGGTCAAAGAGAAAGCAGCTTCCCATTTTAAGTTGGTCAAGTACTCTCTGTCAGCCTCTTCAAACACACACACACATACTTGCCAGTCAGAGAAGTTTTACCCTTAAATTTATTACAAAAGTTGGGGAGTCATGACACTTTGACTTTTAATAAGATCTCTGATCTGACAAGCCTGAGAAATGCTGATCTACACCATGATGCACTTTTGACTTTATTAGACAGTAATACCTACCTTACCCAGGTACCCTCTATGAGATTTGGGCTAACTCCTTGGCATGCCCATGCCCTGGGTCCCAGCAAGCTGTGGGATGGGTTAATTGGTTCAGGAATGAGCTAATACTACCAAACTCTTGTGAAGTTCCCTCTTTCCTCTGAAAATCAGGAGAATACTGACAATTATTAGCCGTTCAGAGCTTCAGTCTCAACAATTATAACCAGGGTTTCTTCCCTAGAAGTGATCCAGTGAATAATGACAGTAAGTTTGCTACCTCGTTTGCCTTTCAATTCATTGAATGTTTTTGTTCCTTGCTTTTATTTCAGCTTTTTTTCTTTTCTCTTTAGACAAGCAAATATTTCTATAGTTACCACTGATAACATTTTTTGTGGCTGCTAGAAAATCATTTTTACTAATAAGGTTAGGCAGATTTAGATTTTACTCTCTCACAGAGATGATGGTATTACCTTTTAATTCCTTCATCTTGATTGGAGTCCCGTCTTTTCACTTAGGTGGGATCATGATAGTATTTCTTCCTAGGTATGTATTTAATTGCAAATAATTTAAAATGTATGTAGAATGTACAAAACATAATACATGAAGCATGCCAGGTTGAGGTTTGCTATAAACTTGAAACAGACCAGGTTTATTTGTTTGAACAAACTTGGGTTGAATTTCGACAGAACATGTCTCATCCGAATCTAAAAGATCTTGGCTGTGTTTTGGCGAAAATAGGGTTATGGACCATCTAGACCACTGTACTTATTGGCTACGCCACTTACTTCTAATCTCTGGCCAGGTCTACACTAGGAGGTAAAACTGATTTTCAATACTCAAACACAGCTATGAGAATTGTGTATCTGGAGTCACTGCGTTTAGGAAGAAAGCGCTTGAACACAGAGATCTGCTTTCCCACTTATTCCTTCTCACACTACAAGCTAGAACCAACCAAAACCAGCTGGGCCAATCCCCTAATGAGCTAACTCAGTTACTATGACAAAAATTAGATCTATCACTATGACAACCCAATACACAAGATCTATCACTATGACAACCCAATACGCAACAGAGTCGACTTATCCAAAATCGATTGTTGCCACCATCCACACAGCGGGAGGTCAATGGGAGAAACTCTCCTGTTGATTTCCCTTACTCCTTGTGGCTGTCAGGAGTACCGGAGTTGATGGCAGTGCCACGAGAGTTCGATTTAGTACATCCCCACTATATGCTAAATTGCACCTCGGAAGATTGACCACCAGCACGTTGATCTTCCCATAAGCGTAGATGTACCTTCTGTCTGAATTTGTCCATCTTTAAACAGTGTGCTCCCAGCAGCATTGCTTTGTTTATCTGGAAAGCAAGGTTGCCAGGTCTCACAATGTTATCACACATCTTAAGATATTTGGTATTTTTTTCTCACATCCCAGCTCCTGGATTCAAATCAGTATGTGAGAATCTCAGCTTTCATTAAAAAATAGTAAGTTTTTAGTTCATGCAGTCAAGAAGGAAGCCTAGTAATCATGACCCCACTGCACCCTAAAGCCTCAAAAGATGGACGGTCAAATAAAAAGAAGCCAAATATACATTATATTAAAATCTCATGATTTTTTGCAGCCTGACTCATGATCTGTGAATATTTGGGGTTGGCAATGCTAGAAAAACATCCAGCAAAAGAGTGGATGCTAACATAAATAAACAAAAGCATTATCAATAAATAATAAGATGACCAGGATGGTTTTGTACTGAAATCATACCCATCACTTGCTTCCTCATGCATCCAAAATAAACACAGAACTTTGAAATGAATTTCACTGTCAGGTTTTGAAATTGCAAAAGACCACGACTTAGAGAAAAACTTGGGATTTCTGAGTCCACCAGAATGAAAAAAAAAAAAAAATCACAGGCGCTACACAAAGCCATAGGAAAAAAAAGTCTTTTTTTTTCTTTTCTGAACAGCAATGACTTCATTTTAATAAATGAACTTCTACAGTGAGAGAAAAATGTATGTTCAAATCTGTTTGCAAACCCAGGAATATGACAATTTGTTTGGCTGTTTGGTGTAGCAATGAGATCCTCAATCAGCTAATTCAAAGCTAATTGGCTTATTAGCTCAAACACACATTCTCTTGCTCTGAGTACCGGGGATGGGGAAAAAAAAAGCCAGAAGGGAGCCTGTGCTCATATTTTTCTGGTATGCAATACTCACATTTCCTTGGCATCTAATACGTGATTGTTTTGCACAACATTATTTCTTAATATGGACATGCTAATATGTTGTTCACATATTGAAAACACAGTGATGTACAGGCCTCTTCCACTTTAGACCTCTGCTTTAGCAAGCCAGACATCCAAGGGGCTTTTCATTAGCTGTCGATCCTTTTCACTGTAAAAGCAACACATTGAATAAGGTGTAAGTGGTGAAGAAAGGTTCTATTCCACTTCCCTTAGGCTGTGTCTAGACTAGCCCCCAACTTTGAAGGGGGCATGGTAATTAGGGTGTTGGGAGAATACTAATGAAGTGCTGTGGGTCTGTGCAGCACTTCATTAGGTTAAATCTCTCCTGCGGCAACTTCGAAGTGTTGGCTTGTGTGCAGCTGCAGGTCGGGCGCGGGTGCTTCCATGCTGGCCCTTCGAAGTTTCACACTTCGAAGTTGCCGCTGGGAAGATTTAGCCTAATGAAGTGTTGCATATGCACTGCAGCACTCCATTAGTATTCTCCCACCACCCTAATTACCGTGCCCCCTTCGAAGTCGGGGCTAGTCTAGACACAGCCTTACAGATGCAGAACTGTCTGAGCTAGGATGTAAGAAAAGATTGCCCCAAAAGCATCTGTAAAACCCTATTTAAGAGACACCCATGTTAAGGGATTGCTGTGTCATCATAATTATGTAGCATACTTACATAACACTGACAGACCTGGGTTGACAGCATCAGGGATAGAACCTGAGAGCATAGGGTCTAAAGCCCTGCACGCTACCATGTGAGCTGAAGGCCTGCTGGCTCTCAGCTGAGGCTGTAGAGCAGACTTCACTCACCCCAGATGAGGTCTCAGTGCCTCTGGGTACTACATACTTCCCCTGGTTGAGAAAGCACCTCTTGAGCTTCTGAGACCTTCCAGCAGTTCTTCATGGCCAATGCACCAGTTGTAATGGCAGCAGACCTGGGTTGCTAGCACCAGGGATAGAACCTGCAAGCCTAGGGGCTAAAGCCCTGTATTCTACCACCTGAGTCAAAGGCCAGATGGCGCTCAGCTGAGGCTGTGGAGCAGAGGTTTCACTCACCCCAGATGAGGGCTCAGTGCCACTGGGTACTACACTTAAAATACAGAGCCATCACTCACATATTACAAAAACTGAGATCCGGATAAACCCACATATATTCCATGCATTAAGTGAATCTGGACAGTAGGACTCAGACTCAACTACTGTCACCTTTGCATTTTAGGATATCTCTACACTTAATGGGGAGATTGACCAGGTCAAGGTTGATCTTGCAGGATTCAATTGCGCATGCCAAGTGGTGATGTGCGAAATCGAATGATCGGGCCTTGACAGTCGACCCCCTGCACTTTCTCCCTTTGAGCTCCCGCTGCGTGGACAGCCAGATAAGTCGATCCTATACACGTCGATTCCAGCTAGGCAATTGTTGCAGCTGGAATTGGGTATCTAGCATCGACTTTCAGATATAGTGTAGACCTGGCCTCAGTGTCATGAAACTCTGCGTCTCCCCTCTATTCCATTCAGCATCACGGAGTAGACAGAGCACTTGACAGGAGTGCAGATGGTCTGATTCAGTTCCTAGCTTTGTGGGGTGACTGTGGGCAAATGCCTTTGCTGTCCTGTGACTCAGTTTCCCCAGGTATATATTGAGGGTAATGATATTGACCTCTTCTTCCATGGATAAAAAGTGCCATGGAATAGCTAAGTGCTTCTATTCCATAGGCACTAGGCTGAAAGCAATGAACCAGCAGCAGTTACAATTATGGCACCACTGCTACTGCTGGGATTGTTTTGGGGGTCAGCATAAGGGCCAGGAGACCCCAAACCCCAATGCCAGGCAGGTCAGAGGGGCAAGTTCTTCTAGGTAATGCTTAATGCAGGTGAAGCATCTCTACCCTGAGACATAATGGAGGGATTAAGATTCAGCATACAGAAAGGTGCTTCTCTGGTCCCCACTGGCAGGTGCACACCTCCTGGTGGAGACATCTGGGGATTAGCTCAGCCAGTCTGACGCTTCTTCCTGCAATTGGTCACTCTACCTCTTACTCAGGACTTGACTGCTCATGGCTCAGCTATCTGGCCAGTCTCCACAGGGGTTCCCCCTTTCCAAGTGTCTGTGTGCGTGTCAGTCTATCTAAAGACCAGTCCAGGCCCACTCGTAGCTCCTTAACAGGGCTGTTTCCCAAGTGGCTGATTGAGGAAACAAAGCCTGCTGGACGCCAGCCTTGGACTCTATCACCAGCAGCTTCACAGTCTTAAACCTTACTGCTGTATCCCTAGGCTATTTCCAGCCTTGCCTACCTTATCTTCTGTCATCCTGAGAGTGCCTGCAGCTACTTGCTCCCTCCCTGCCACCTGCACTACTCTCAGTGACTGGGCTTTCAAAGCCCTTCCTGTTCCTTTCCAGCTAAGGATCATCACTATTTAATCCTACTTATTCTCTGTCTCCCCCTCTGGATTGTTAATTGGCCCAGCTAGCCAACTTCGTGTGAAGGGGAAACTCATTTCAGCAGGTTACTCTAAAAGTATCTACCACAGAATTTCTGGCACCTGCCTGTTGACAGCTTCAGACTGGACACAGGACTTGATACAGCTCCTATGTTCCAAGGTGCAGATTCATTAACTGATTTTGATTCTATATAGCTCTTGTCCAGAGCTTGTTTCATACGTAACCAGGCAGCTGGCATGCTGCCCCTCCTACTTATTGTGTATATTCGGATTGTTTCACTGTTTACCTGCCCTGGCTCCCTTTGATCTGTTGCATTCACCTGTCATTGTCTCATCATATGTAGAGATTATCAACTTTTTCGGGGCAGGGGCAGAATTTATGCAATGTGTTTGTGTGTTGCCTAATACAATGTGGATGGTATAAGAGCTTTCATGGGTTGTACGGCAAGTTGAACCAGTTTAGTTGGCACGCTCTCATCCAGCAACATGATAATCTGGCATGATTTTAGTTAGCTGGACAACCACTTACCAAGATGTGGCCAAGTTTCCTGTGGTCCCATAAAGTTTGTTTACTGTCATCAGTCCTGGCTGTCAGTGTTCTGTGCTGTTATTTAGCTGTCATTTACCCCTAAATGTCTTCTAAGAGCCAAGTAAGCAGTGGAAGTATTAGTAATGGGTCAGATTGTATTGACCTCCCATTGTCCTGCAAATTCTCTTGTTTGGCATCAGTCAGGTCCCAAGGATGCTGGACTAGAGCGCTTCAACCTGTAGTATAAAATCAGATAAGGCCTTCATCCCAAGTGGTGCCATTAGCTGCTATGATAATAGATATAAATAATAAATAATGATAATAATAATATAACAATAACAATATAATTTATAGTTCCTTGCATGCAAGGCATGGAGATTCCTTTCAATCTGCCACCAACCCTAGGTGTTTGGCAACAATTAACCTCACAACACTTCTCAACCGATATAAGAAACATTCACTTGCATTCCTTTGATTTTCGTTATGTCCGCTTTGCTGTTAAAATTTGTTCGTTAAGTTTACTTCTGTGGTGCCCAAATTCAATTAGACCCAGATGATAATACATAAAAGGAGAGCTGCATTAGGTCTAATGTTACATTGTGTTATTTCATATGAAATGATTAGCTGCTAATTGGTTTAATGGAGATAAAGGTAAACAACATCTTTTCTTCAGGAAACTAATATTTCCCATGTATTACATGGCTCAGTGTTATGACTGTTCCATGCATGTGGTTACCTACTCTCATTTTGGACACAGTTCCTGCTCCCTCTTAAATCAATGGAAATATCCCAATCTTCAGTGAGAAAAGAGAGATTATTTAATGCTAGTGTGTCAATATAGGTTGAACCTCTCTGGTCCAGCACCTTGGGACCTGACCCACGCCGAACGAAAGAATTTGCCGGACCACAGGAGGTCCATATTGTCTAGCAGCATTATCAACACATTCATGGCTCATTGGGCTCTTAGAAATCATTTAGAGGTAAATTAGAGCCAAACAACAGCACAAAACACGGAAAGCCAGGCCTGATGCCTGTAAACAAACCTTATAGGACAATGGGAAACTTGGCCACACCCATGATAAATGGTTGTCCAGCTAACTAAAATCATGCTGGATTATAGATGTTGCTGGACAAGAGAGTGCCAGACTAGAGAGGTTCAGCTTGTATTTACAAGATCAGTATAAATCTGGACTCCGTCAGGGCCAGATCTTTAGTTGCTGTAAATTGACACAGCTCTATTGACTTCAGTGGATCTCTGTTGATTTACATACTTATATTTGTGAAAATTACAGATTTCCTGCCTTGTATACTACCGAGTTCAGGGCTGTGGATTTCTTTTCATATGCAATTGTTTGTGCCAACAGGCTCTCCAGATGTGCATTCCTTAGCAGTAGCAACAGGCATGATAAAGGAGTGGAAACTGCCGTACCCAACCACTGCTGGTTCACCAACACCTCAACAACAACTTGTTAGCCTGTCCAAATTCCATACCCATACTGGTGACTCACCTGGCTGGCATATACTGCCCATGCACCAGCACAACCTCACAGGGTCAACAGTCTACTTTCAGTTTGGAGAGCCTTCATCAGGTCTACAGATCTCCCATATACCTGGCCTCATTTCATTGAGTCAGACTCTGAGATACTTACTCTGTTATCACCTGGTCTTTACTTAGAGAAAGCTCCCATCCCAACCCACCTGAAAGTCACTGTAAGTGTGTAGGGATGAATAACATCCCCGTGAGGAGTTTAGCACGACTTTTTTCTGTGGGACGTCTAAGAGTGCTGTAGGTCTCCGACAGCTGTTAGGAATGTAGTTCTCTCATTTCATTGTACATCTTACTACAGAACATCTGGGGGACATGGATTCAGCTGGGGTAAGCTGGATATTTTTCAGGTTTGCTTACAGTTTAATGATGTCGTTGGTATAGTAAAATTTCTTTAAGCTGGCCTCTGGTGATTCGGAAATCCTGATGGTCCAGAATCTGGCAAAAAGAGTCCCATTTACAGAGATCATCTGACAACATTTGATGGTCCGGCATATCCAGCATCGATCTGGCATGAGGCTCCCTCGCTAGCTGCTCAGGCAGCATGTTGTGATGAGTTTTGGAAGGGGAGTGCGCAGAGTGAGTATACGTGACAAGTGAGGCTCGGATGCGAGCCGCTTTAGTGAGTTTTGTGATTTCTCTTGGTAGCAGACTGTCGGGAGTGAGTTTACAGCATCATCACAGTCTATTTGCCACCTTCCCACATTGCCATTCGAAATTATTCAAAGTTTGTTGTGTTTATTGCAATATTTGGACTTTAATTAGCCCATCTGCAATTTATAATGGTTTCTAAGGTTAGCAGAGTGATGAAAGTTGGTGAAGGCCCAAAAAGGAAGACCGTTACATTGACAATCCCTCAAAAATGGGAAATAACAAGACGACTTGAAAGCAGCAAAAACACAAATGTGATAATGCAGCAGTACAATATTCGATCATCTACAATATACAATATCAAGAAACAAAAGGAACAGTTGCAATCTTATGTAGCTGCATCAGATAACCTCAAAAGTGCCGAAAAACAACAAACATTGAAAAATGCCTACATTAGTGCAATTAGATAGTGTTTTGTACAAGTAGTTTACAGCTCAGTATTTTGAAGGAAAGCCAATAACAGGGCCTATGCTAAGGTCTTTTATGATGACATGAAAATTACTGAAAAGTGCTCATTCTCTGATGGCTGGCTATGTAATTTCAAAGAACATCATCGAATTTGTAAGCTTGATGTTTGTGGTGAAGAGCTGTCTGCCGATACTGTAGCAGCTGAGAAATATGGTGAGTTCTTCCAAGATTCAGTCAAGCAGCATAACCTGTCAACTACCCAAATTTACAATGCTGATGAAACTGGCCTTTTTTGATGATGTTTGCCTAGCAACACTTTAGCTGGTGCAAGTGAAAATTGTGTTTGTGGTTTCAAATTAAAAAAGGATAGCCTTATAGTTCTTGTGTGTGCTAATGTTATGGTAGTCATAAGTTGAAACCTTTTGTAACCGGCAAATTCAAAAAACCAAGGGCTTAAAAAATGCTACACACTTCCTGTTATTTATGATGCTCAGTCAAACTGTTGGATGACTGCAGAGCTTTTCAAAGGCTGGTTTTTCCAATCATTTTGTGCCAGCAGTGAAGGAAATCTTCAGAAAGCAAGGATTGCCTGAGGATAGCAAAGTTATTCTCCTATTAGATAATTGTAGGGCACATCCTCCAGCTTCAGAACTCATTTGTGGGAATATCTTTGCCACCTACTTGCCATCTTTAACATAACCAATGGATCAATGGGTCATTCAGAACTTCAAGAGAGGATACAGGGCATTTTTCATTCACAAATTAGTGAATTCTGACTGCAGTGTATATGACTTTCAGTCTTCTTTTAATTTTAAGGAAGCAATTTATGCTGCTGCTTTAGCATGGGAGAATGTTAAGGACTGCATCCTAAGAAGAGCCTGGTGAAAACTTTGGACAGATGCTATATTTCTGGAGGATTCTTCAGCAGATAAGTTTGAAGGATTTACAAGGTGTTTCAGAGACATTTTAAATACCATTGCAGATGCTCCTCAGGTGAATCCTATCAGCAAGCTTACAGATGGGGAGGTTGAGGAATGGGATGACGCTGATAAGGACACCCCAGTAGTAGAAGAGCTAAGTGATGACCAAATTTTTCATAGTGTAGTAAATGCAGATGACTCAAGAAGCTGAAGAAGACAAAGAAGAAGAAGAGCCTAAAACTCAAATCAGCTGGGAGCAAGCTGCAGAATTTCTTACAGGCTTTGTAAAATTTGCTGAGAGTAACAGTTACTACCCTGCTGCAGAAGTAATGAATCTGCATATTATACTCAAGTCTTTTGATAAGAAAAGATCGGCATCAATGAAACAAGCAGATCTCAGAGACATGGTTAAGAGGGCATCAAAGAAAATCACTTCTACAGCCCCTGTTCCTTCAACTTCAGCTGCAGCTATGGATGTACCCTTTGAAGATGAACCTGCTGTCTTTCATGATGAGGATTATCTTCGCCCTGATGACCCAAATGTTGCGGAGAGGCCTCACCCGGATGACACTGAACCTATAGCTGGAAAAACTGCAATGGAATATTCATCAGATTAGTTGTACAGCTACAGCACCTACAGTAGTCTGAAGTGACCTTTTCTCAGCGAATGAGTGAATTTTCATTGCATTAAGAAATGAAAAGTTTCTTTAAGTATTTAAGTTACAATTAGGAAATACAATACAGTAGAAGGTTTAAATTTCTGATAAAGAAAATTACAGCAATAAGTTGTGAATTACAAATAGTATTTAAGTGTCTGTAGTATAATTTATGTTATTTAAATGTAAAAGCTGTGCTGCACATTAATCTCCTGCAATGAGTACTTCACTTTTTGAATCGTCTATACAGTATTGGGGAGTACAGTACAGTAGTATTTATAGTGTAATAAATGTGGCATAGTGTAATAAATAATACAGCATCAAAATAGTGTACCACACACACATTAGTAAAATTGGAATGTCTTTGGGTATCATTATGGTGACGTCCAATAGTCCAGAAAATTTGGTAATTCACCGCCTTTCCGGTCCCAGACGTGCCTGATTAAAGAAATTTTACTGTATATACCTAGATAATATATTAACATTTTTATACGTAGGTTTTGACTCATATTCTTCAAGTTCTGTTAAAAAATTCCAGCCCACGTCCTTAAAGTCAAAGTCAGTTCATTTACCCCACCTGAGGATCTGGCTCATCTCTTCCTGGTCAACGGCATGGCCAGAATAGTTCCAAATGCTCCAAAATAGTATCCCAGTGACTTGAGTTGATGACATGCAAAAGCTGTAGTTTAACAAAGCATCCTAAATGGAGACATCAGAAAGTTATTATCAAGGTTATTAAAAACCAATTATTCCTTACCTCATTGTAGCCATGAGTTGCCGGGATGAGCATACACTAGGTCAGAATGTGGGCATTAATCACAGGGCTTCCCATGGTCTTGCTGGATAGCATGGATGTGGATAATGATTGATTACTCTTCATTTAGAGTAGCTCACTGTCAACAGGGGGAGTTGAACATCTGACCAACAGAGTTAATTCACAATGCTTGGCAACCATTTTGCAATTTTCTCACATCTGTTCTTTCTGGCAGAGATGGTAGCTTTCTCTGAGGTGCCTAGAAAATGGCATATAGAGAAAAAGTGGTGCTACAGTATCTATGGCTATCAAACGATGATGATCCTGGCAAAACAGCTTTAAACAATAGTACTTTCCTAGGAAAAATAAGGTATATATTTAGTAATATGCCAGATGTCCAAGTGGAAAACAGTGCCAACGATAATTTAGTAATCAATGAGCTCTCCACAGCAAATCACAGTGGACAAGGTACTGCGTGAATGAATACTTCCAGCCCCACTTAGACTGAGTCACCAAAGTAAGGACCAGTTTCAAGAGCTATATTTAATTTCACTTCCTCTGCGCTGCTTAGGTAAAGGACACTTAAATAGCATTCTCAGGTACTTCTAGCAAATTCCTGAGACACTCTGTTGGAGTTAAAAAAATTATGCAGGATCTTTTGCGGGAGGTAAGGCAAAATGCCATAGTTATTGGTAACGCCTATATCTATCCCTGTTTTATCACATGCATATGATATATTATGCTCTTGCACTGACACAAGCAAGCACTCACCTTCTTGTTGTTACCAACTAGTTGCTCCCCCTAACTTCACTGATCAAGTGAGTTAGATAGGAGAAGGCTGGAGCTGGGCTTCTGCTGATCCAGATCCGTGTCCCCGTGTTCACAAGACAAGACCCGGGGAACCTCCTGCAAGATACCCTAAATGGAAAGCAGCTTCCCTCTCCTGAAGATCCGTAGTAATTAGTCATGCATTAGCTCACGCATGTCCAGAATCAGTGGCGCTTACGTCTGGGAATTGTCTTAATAGTGCCACACTTCAAAGAGGGTACTTGGAAAACAAATATTTGCTGCTGATTTCCAAGGTTGTCGATATGGCTGGACTCAATGACCTCCCGAAGTCCCTTGCAGCCCTATGATTCTATGATGTGTCCAGTCTTCTTTCAATGAGCCCACCTCACAGGCCTTATTGTTCTTGGGAACAGCTTCCATCTCCTGCCCAACCATCGCAGTGCTGCTGGAGATGCTTGCCTCTCATGCCTTGTCCCTGTTTTCTTTACCTTACTTGATATAAAGTTATACAAAATTTCTATATAAAAGGACATAATACAGAGCTATACAACAAAAGACAATATAGGTATATGACAATGAAAATCATGCAGTAGGGTCCCAACATTTGTGAGGGTTTCATGTCGAGAACCCTTGCAAATGTTGAATTTCGTGAATATCATTTTATCCCATTTTACCCTGGCTGTGGGAGAAGAACCCCACAGACTCCTGGGCAGCTCTGGGCAGCAGCGGAGAGAGGCAGAGCCCGGCGGCGGGACCATCAGGAGCCGATTGGTGGCCAGGCCATGCCCATGGCTGGACGAAGGGTCGGGTACCCTGCTCTATATAGGCCGGGCCGGGGCCAGCGACCCCTGCTGTGGTGCAGGGCGTGTTGGCGCTGCTGGAGCTGCTGTGGCTGCTGGATTGGGGCCCCCTTTCTGCTGGACTTCCCACGCAGGTCCCGTGGCCCCACACGCCAGCCTCACCCATACCCTGCACTGCTCCGCCCGCAGCTCCAGGGCGTGAGGGGTATCTGGCTCAGTGTATGTGTGCGAGGAATAGGGCAGGGAGATTTGGAGGGAGAACAGTTCCTCCCAGCTCCACCAAGCCCTGGGGAGCTGGTGCTTCCCCATCAGAGCCCCAGGGCAGTGGCAGCTGCCGGTGCTCCTCCCTCAGAGCCTCAGGGAAGCGGCAGCCACCGGCTGTCCCCCCACTGGGAGCCCCGGCTGCAGACCCTGCAGAAAGCCAGTTTCCTTTGCTCTTTGTCGTCCTGCCGCCTCACTCGGTGCCCCGACTAATGGCACCTTCTTTCTTGTAGCTGTTGCTCCGCCAGGTGAGCCGCTGGCAAATATCTGAGTTCATGAATGTTAAACTTGCGAATGTCGCGACCTTGCTGTATATGGAGAGACTTCGTGCAGAGGCTGTATGAAGATGATTTTCACTCCTTTGTAAAATGATTAATACAGAGCTGTATCTTCTTCTCCGTGATTGCAATGTTCTTGAACCAGAGCACAGCCATTGTGCAGCCTCAGCTTTTCCTGCGTACTCTGTGCTGTCAAGCAATATATTTCAGGTTCAGCAAATCTAGCACAAGGCTGTCAAGTTAGCCATCACTTGCAGCATTCAGTGTGTCCCTGTTCATGGCTACCATCATTTTCATGAGGTTGGCTTCAGCTTCGCTGTGCACCTCCACTGTCTTCCCTATTGCTTCTTACACTTGAAAAGACTAGTACTGCCCAGGCTCAAAGACATTCACTGCAGCCTACCTCCAAACAGCCCCCAGGAGCCGTGTTCCCTGTCAGCGGCTGCCCAGGAGAGATTCAGGTGCCACCCAGCTGATTAGCAGAGTGCCCAAAGCCAGCAGCCTATGTTTCTACTGGTGGTATACTTCTGTGTATTCCTCAGTGCACACAAAAAATTTATTCCACCTATGTATGGAAAAAATGAGGGGGATGAGCTGGCAAGCTTACAAATGTGGCTGAAATAAGGAGCATTCTGTGTGGGTTAGGCTGATAGATAGGTAGTTATATAACACAGTGGGGCTCAGTTCAGCGCACCCTGAGGCCAACGGATGGTATACGGTGGCTTAAAGGATTTCACATTAGACTCTATATCCTTCAGCCTGAAGTGTGGTTATTGTACCACGTCTCATGCAAGAAAAGGGCTGGTCGTGTCGCGGGCTCACCACCTCATGTGAGGTGCTGAGCATCTTCAGCTAGAGGAAAGGGAACCAGGACTAGATTGTCAGCCTCCTGGATGATGTGGTGGAGGGGCTGGCTCTGCACTCATGCAAGGGCCGGGGCAAGCAGGACAGAAGGGGCGGGGCTGATGCGTTAGTCGTGATTCTAATGGGCCCCCGGGCTCCAGCTGCTGCTGCCACCACTACTGGTGCAGGATTTACATATGAAACAATGTACCGCATAACTAACCAAGCAGGGTATCCCCAGGTGAGCGGCAATTCTGGAGAATTAAACGATTGCTTTGATTTAACATAAAAACTTGAAGTGAGGTCGGTAGAATTCGGGGATGGGGGGTATCCATAGGTACCAGGAGGCACAGTGTTGTTCAGTTTCCTCTAGTATTAGCATTGCTGTGTTTGCAATTAGCAGACAGGCCTCCTGTCAAGAAACTAGAGATGGCAGAGACAGTGCTGGGGCACAGAGTTTAGATCTGGGTTTGACTTTCATCCCTCCTTTTCTATATTTTACTATAGACTAGAGAAATACCAAAAAGGTGGCAAAATATGACCACCTATTTATGATGAAGATTGAATAAACCATTTACTTACTTCCAAATGTTTCTTATTCATAATGGTCATTAAAAAGTCTCCCAGGGCACAGTTTGAATTGTCACTCTAAGGAGAACTGCCCTGGAAGGAATTCATAGCACTCTCTGGTTAATTAAGACCCTGCTCATGCAATGAGCAGACCTGGTGTGCGGAATCTCAGGAGACTTGCCAAAGTTTTGTTCTGTGCAGCTTACTGTAGGGTCATGGATCAGGGATACAGTTTACCACAGGGAGCCACAGGATTTTAGGTCATGTTCTGTGACTCATTCCCTAGGATGGAGAACGCAAGACACAAACAGGTTGCACTTCCCTGGTCCGGCACTGTCAGGGCCTGACCAGTCCTGAAAGAGCAAATTTGCTGAACTGGGGAGGTCTCCTGCCACCAGCCCCCCAAGCACCTGCTTACTGGCACCTAACTTTGGCTCCCTCACGCCCACTGGGATCCTGGCCCAGCTGTTGCTTATGTCCTGGGTAGCCCATGCTTTGGCTTCCTGCTCAGGGGCTCCAGCTCCACCCCAACCCCATGCTGCTGGGGGCTCTGGCCTCAGCTCCGCAGCAGCTGCAGGACAGCTGTGGGGCTTGGGCCCAGCCCTGTGCTGCCCTAGGGCTCTGTCTCCAGCCCCACTTTCACAGGGATGCCGGTTTGGCCCTGTGCTGCCCCAGGACTCTGGCCTCAGCCCTGTGCTGTACCAGTGGGCTGCCCCCTGTGTTGTGGCTGGCCTTCCTGCCCTTAGGCTCCCAGGCTCTCTAGTCAAGGAGCACCTGTGGTCCTGCCAGACGACAGATCAGAGAGTGCAAGTTTTCAGAAGCGCCACCTGTACCATACCAGCTCCAGACTCTATGAAGCTTAACATCTAAACTGACAAGGCCGATTCACAGAAGGAGTGAGAATGTATTCTCATTGCCATTTTACACATGAGGAACTGAGGCACGTAGATGTTAAAGGCTTGTCTACACAGTGAGTTACCGCGCAGGAAGCTGGGGAGTGAATCTGCCATGCACTAGCTTGTTGCATACTAATATGCTGGAGGGACACAGCTACGGCTCTATACTCGCACTTTAGCTTGATGTGCAGAAACCTGCTGTGGAGGTGAGCTCTAAATGATTTGCCCAAGGTCATGTAAGAAGTCTGTGGCAGAGTTGAACCTAAATCTCCTGTGTGCAGTACCTTAACTGCAAACCATCTTCAGGCTCAACAGGCAGCGATCAACAGCTCTATGTCTGGGTGGCAGCTGACCAAGTGGAGTACCCGAAGGGCCAGCTTTGGAGGCTGGTTTTGTTCAACACCTTTATTAATAACCTGACTGAGGGGACAGATCGCACCCTCTGCAAATTTGCAGATGACACAATGGCTGCGTCTACATGTGCACGCTACTTCGAAGTAGCGGCACCAACTTCGAAATAGCGCCCGTCACGTCTACACGCGTCGGGCGCTATTTCGAAGTTAACTTCGACGTTAGGCGGCGAGACGTCGAAGTCGCTAACCTCATGAGGGGATGGGAATAGCGCCCTACTTCGACGTTCAACGTCGAAGTAGGGACCGTGTAGACGATCCGCGTCCCGCAACGTCGAAATTGCCGGGTCCTCCATGGCGGCCATCAGCTGGGGGGTTGAGAGATGCTCTCTCTCCAGCCCCTGCGGGGCTCTATGGTCACCGTGTGCAGCAGCCCTTAGCCCAGGGCTTCTGGCTGCTGCTGCGGCAGCTGGGAATCCATGCTGCATGCACAGGGTCTGCAACCAGTTGTCAGCTCTGTGTATCTTGTGTTGTTTAGTGCAACTGTGTCTGGGAGGGGCCCTTTAAGGGAGCGGCTTGCTGTTGAGTCCGCCCTGTGACCCTGTCTGCAGCTGTGCCTGGCACCCTTATTTCGATGTGTGCTACTTTGGCGTGTAGACGTACCCTCGCAGCGCCTATTTCGATGTTGGGCTGAGCAACGTCGAAGCTGAACATCAACGTTGCCGGCCCTGGAGGACGTGTAGACATTATTCATCGAAATAGCCTATTTCGATGTCGCCACATTGAAATAGGCTACTTCGAAGTAGGCTTCACGTGTAGACGTAGCCAATGAGGGGGACAGGGTGATACTCTGGAGGGTAGGGATAGAGTCCAGGGAGACCTAGATAAATTGGAGGGTTGGGGCAAAAGAAGAGGTTCATCGAGGACAAGCGCAGACTCCTGCGCTTAGGACAGAGGAATCCCAAGCACTCCTACAGTCTGGGATTGACTGGCTAAGCAGCAGTTTGGCAGAAAAGGACCTGTGATTACATTGGATGAGAAGCTAGATATGAGCTAAGAGTGTGCCCTTGTAGCCAACAAGGCTAATGGTATCCTGGGGTGCGTTAGTAAGAGCATTGCCAGCAGATCTAGGGAAGTGATTATTCCCCTTCGTTTGGCACTGGTGAGGCCACATCAGAGCACTGTGTCCAATCTGGGCCCCCCAGTATAGCAAGGATGTGGATGTATTAGAGTGAGTTCAGTGGAGGGCAACAAAAATGCTTAGGGGGCTGAAGCATATGACTTATGAGGAGGGATTTGGGCTTATTTAGTCTACAGAAGAGAAGAGTGAGGAGGGATTTGATAGACACCTCCAAGTACCTAAACCGGGGAGGAGGTAGGGCTCTAAAGAGAACTGAGAGAGATTCTCAGTGGTGACCAATGGCAGAACAAGGAGCAATGGACTCAAGTTGCAGTGGGGGAGGTCTAGGTTGGATATTAGGAAAAAACTATTTCCCCAGGAGGGTGGTGAAGCACTGGAATGTGTTGCCTAGGAAGGTGTTAGAATCTCCTTCCCTAGAGGTCTTTAAGTCCCAGCTTGACAAAGCCTTGACTGGGATGATTTAGTTGGGATTGGTCCTGCTTAGAGCAGGGGGGCTGGGCTTGATGACCTCCTCAGGTCTCTTCCAACACTAGGATTCTATTATCGTCCTTCTCTTTTCTAAAATGAAAATCCCTGTATAACACCTGCTGAAGTAGTTGATTGCAGAATGGCCCATATCCTCAGAAGGCATTTAGGTATCTATCTGCCATCACTTTCCATGGGAGTTACGTACCTAATATGTTTGAGGATATAGGACTTCAACCATTAACCTTGGCCATCCCAGGCCCTTTAGTCTGGGAACACATACCAGGTTATGTCTTATTGCTGTAACTTATCAACATGAAGAAAAGTATTCTTGTACCATAGATTACTACCCATCAGACAACAGAATAACTTTGCAATAAGAAATGGAATAAACTTGGGTTTTAAAAACAATTTCTCAGCTCACTGATGCACCTGCTGATAATTATGATTTAAATTACTCATATCACTTTTGTCTGATACCAGTTTAACTTAGTGAAGAAGGAAATGGGCCCTTGTTAAATGTTCCATGAAATAATTCAAGTTATACACTTTAAAAATCCCCTCCTACCATCAGATTAAAAAAAAACCCCAATCAACATTAACTTCTGCTGAAACAGCTGCACCAGTCAGAGGTGTGAAGAAGTGTGACTGCTGACAGTGGAAGCTGTGCGGGCAGAAATCCCTACTGTAGGCACATCTCTACCAGAAAAAAACTTTTCTTTTATTGGTATATTGTATTTCACCCATAGCGGGGGTTTGTGCTATATCGGCTCCAAGGGCAGCTTCGCGGGTACATTGGCATCTCTGCTATGAGCACTTTGCCAAGTCTAAGGTAGCAGTGCTCTTTTCCTGGCAAAGGGCTGTGAGTGTAGAGATGGCCTAAGCCCATTTGTAGGTACAGAGCAATTTGAAACCCCACTGAATTTAATTATTATCAAAATTAACAAATGTGCAAAAGCAGAAATTAATGCCAGTGGCAGTGTGCTACTTCATTTAGGCTAGGTCTCTACTATGGGAATAAATAGATTTAAGATACACTACTCCAGCAATGAAAATTGCTTTGCTGCAGGCAGTGTATCTGAAATCAAAACTCTCCCATTGACTTCCCTTACTTCTCAGGACTGCCAGGCGTGCCAGGATCAATGGCAGTGCCCTGATCATTCAATTCAGCGTGGCCCCACTAGTTGCAGTAAATCGAACCGAGGAAGTTCAGCTGCCAGGGTGTCGATCTTCTGGTAAGTATAGCAGACCCTTAGAAAAGCCATGGAATGAGATCGTGTTCCTGAGCGCTTTCTTTCTCCAGTGATAATTTACCTGTCACTGTAAGGAAGTCTCTCCTTCAAAACAGCTAAATTCAAACTTACAAGACTATCTAATTACTTAATTTCTAGCTGGCAGAGAGCGCAGCAAAGAAATCTGTTCTGTAGTCCTATGCTGTCCCACAGCCTGCATGTGGGGGCATTAGAGAATGAGACACAGTGGAGACAGACACATCTCAGAGCGCTAGATGGGACCTTGGCAGGTAATTTAATCCAGTCCCCTGCTCTTTTAGCAGGACCAGGCATGCCCCCCTTTTTCTAAGAATCTATTTGCCCTAGATGGCCCCATCAACAATTGAACTCACAGCCCTTGGTTTAGTGGGCCAATGCACAAACCACTGATACATTTTGCTAGTAGAGTTTAGTGCTAACGTTTAATAAACACACTGAGCTAAAGCAAAAATGTGAGCTGGTCTCCCATTCTTAGATGTTTACAAAGGAAAACAGCCACTGGAATGGTAAAACACTTCAGACGGAAAGCCCTATAATTCTGTATGTTGTTTGCCTTGAAACTACAGGGAAGTAAAATCAAATGTCAAACAAGGCTAGTGCACAGTTTAATGCGTTTGAATAATAAATAGTTCTGGTTTATGAGCCAGTGACAAGTACGGCTTCAAATTCTGCAAGCCTTGACTTTGTGTTTCATCGTGCAACAGTGACTCACGCCTGTGAGCAGTAAGCATGCCCAAGGCTCTCACGATCTGTTCCAGTGCAAGTCTGAGTTTACTCAAGCCAATAATCTAATGGAAGCCAATGGGACTGATCAGTACAACGATTTTTACTTACGGGTGCAAGTAGTCCCGACTGAACCTTAATGCACAAGTGCTCCTCATGCTGGGGTCAGTTCCTCAGGTGACAAAGAGCTGCTCTACCAGGTTTTGCTTTCTTGAAGATGCATGATTTTTCCCCACATTGAAAGTGCCTTCCTGCATTGTTGAGCACGTGATCACTATCGGCTGAGATCGTTAATAGCTTGTTTTGGTTGCCACTACAAGACCACAGTTCAGCACTGCACCATTAATTAGGAAGCCTAGGGACCTGGGGATTTAAAGTAGTGATTAATGAGCCCTTAAACTACAAGCTCTGTGTGAGCAACTAGCTAGTTCATGTTATATTTAATTTATTTAAAAAACTCACCGTGCCAGTAAATCTTACCAAGAAGAGTTAGTGGAGGAAAAAAAATAACGCTCACCCCACATTCATGATGTTGACTGCAAATTCAAGTTCACACCTTCTTATAGTAAGTCAACGGCTGGTTTAGAAAACTCATGATAATTTATGCTGCAGAGAAATGAACTTTGAAAATCCATGAAGTTGGGGGAATGGTGTAAAAATCATCCGTATGCTATGGGAAATAATTCCAATAACTCCATTCTCAGCAAAACCAATGTGCTTAATTCTGTTTCCTTTTGTGGTCTGTCAAACCATATATTCTGCCAAGCAGTCAATCTCCCTGGCATTAGCTAACTAACGAAGTAGGTTAAAATTGCACTAGTCACATCTTTATTCAGGTGCTTAGCCTGCGTATGAGCCATCCAAGTCAAACAAAACAAAACCAAAGGTTACACTGGATGTCAGGCATGTGCATCAGAAATACGTTTTCAAATTCTGCTCTTTCAGAGCATTAATCCACTCTTAAGCCTTCTGAACTCCCCTCTGATATCTAACAATCGAAGGCTGTGAACGTGACCGGTTGAGCAATGCTGAGCACCTTTACATCTGCATTCAGACATTATGAACTCATCAAAGGCCACCAGTCCTAACTAATTCCTTCAACTAAGTGCTCAGTGAGCTCCCTTCCAGGAGTCAGTCCAGGGTCTCTCCAGATTTCCATATGTTTGAAGTTTATCAACCTCTGGCAACTCAGAACTTCCTGAATGCCATCAAAACGCAGCAGTAACTTCACAGTGTAACCTGCATCAGCCTCATCTACAATGAATATGATGAACAATAAACATGTTAAAGTTATAAAAACCTCCTCCTCCCTATGGCTGAGTCACTGGAGCAACATAAGAGTTAACTCTTGCATTGACAAATGGTTGGAAAGATACTAAAAGCAGCAGCAATTTTACCAAAAAAACAGAACAATAGTGTCTGTGCCAGGCTCTAATAATCTCTCCACAGCGTCTAGCACTGGCCTATCTGACTGCACTTGCCCGCGTCTGTTGTGGAAGGTGAAGTAAATTATGTCAATTAAACAGTTCAGAGCATCTGGAAACACAGGGCTTCAATGAGGCATTGCTCTAAGCAAATGCTTTTGACTCCACTTGTCGCTATTTGCAAACTGAAGGGAGAACTTTTAAACTCCTGATAATAACATCCATCATTTATAGGAACTCTCCTTTGCCTCTCTTCCAAACCTGACAGTAATGATCTGATTCATGATCCAAATATTTAATCCCTATCTCCTCTTGCTGATACCAGATCTCTCTGTTCACAGTGGGGCTCACCTCAGATTGCAACCCTACCTAGAGGCGGCATGGTTGCTCTCACTTTATTCAGGGTATAAGCAAGTATAAGTATAATATATAAGTATTCCTGAAGACTTTTGATTTCCAACCATTAGTCAGAAACGGTTAAGCTCCTAAATTGCTTCCATTACCATACAAACGAAGACACATACCAGTAAGCTAATTATAATGTTTCTTGGCCTACTCTTGAATAATTAAATGTTTTATTGTGATGTTACAATTTGTATTTATTACCCTTTGCTGGGCAATGAAATTAAACGTAATGAGGCCTGTTAGCATCTTTTTTTCAGCGTTGATCCTGCATTACAGGAACCTATGCCATTTGCATCAATGGTGATTAATGGGCTTAATTTACCTGACTTGCATATGTCTGAATGTTTGAGGAGGGAGGGAAAAGGGGATTTGGATTGTTAAAATCTTTTTAATTAGATTAATAATGCCAAGTCTGCATGTGTTAACTAGGGTGCACTATTAATTAGGTTTAGTAGGCTATTTTTGTGAAAGATGGCACTGTAGCATTTAAATGTTTCTTGGGATCCTGGGAGAGCTATTAAGTTGACAAACAGAGCATGACATTATGTATAACTGCAGACAAACAGTCTTTTATCTTCTCTTTATCTTGGAGTGGAGAACTTTTGGGTAATTGATGGGCATAATATGTCCTATATTACACTTACCTTTGCTTCTTGTACTGCTAGAGTGGGTACTGCTTAGTCAGCTAGAGTATACCGGTATCAAGTTCACAGTGGGCATTCCCGCATTGCTCTGACTACCCCTTTGCAATGCTTCTGAGGTGTATAGCAAATACATTCTGTGTTGACAAGTATCAGAGAGGTAGCTGTGTTAGTTTGTATCTTCGAGAACAACAAGGGATCAAGAGACTGTCTACTTAGACCTTATGCTACCAGCATCCCCAGCTTTCTTCAAGATACCACCGACTTCCTCAGGAAACTACAACCCATTGGTGACCTTCTTGAAAACACCATCCTGGCCACCATGGATGCAGAGGCCCTTTACACCAATATCCCACATGAAGATGGACTCCAAGCTGTTAGGAACATTATCCCTTATGAGACCGTGGCACAAATGGTGGCGGAGCTTTGTGACTTTGTCCTCACCCACAACTATTTGAGATTTGAGGACAAATTATACCTTCAAATCAGTGGCACTGCTATGGGCACCCACATGGCCCCACAGCATGACAACATTTTTATGGCTGACCGGGAACAACGCTTTCTCAGTTCTCATCCCCTAGTGCCCCTCCCCTACCTGCACTACATTGATGACATCTTCATCATCTGGACCCGTGGAAAGGAGGCTCTTGAAGAGTTCCACCATGATTTCAGTTTCCACCCCACCATCAACCTTAGCCTGGACCGGTCCACACAAGAGATTCACTTCCTGGACACTACTGTGCAGATAAGCGATGGTCACATAAATACCACCCTATACCGAAAACCCACAGACCGCTGTGCTTATCTACACGCCTCCAGCTTTCATCCAGAGCACACGACACGATCCATTGCATACAGCCAGGCACTAAAGTACAACCGTATTTGCTCTGATCCATCAGACAGAGACAAACATCTACGAGACCTTTACCAAGCTTTCCTCAAACTGCAATACCCACCTAAGGAAGTGAGGAAAGATTGACAGAGCCAGACGGGTACCCAGAAGCCACCTGCTACAAGACAGGCCTCGCAAGGAAAACAAGAGAACACCACTGGCCATCACATATAACCTTTACCTAAGGCCTCTCCAACGCATCATCAGCGATCTGCAACCCATCCTGAACAAGTCACTCTCACAGACCTTGGGAGGCAGGCCTGTCCTCGCCTACAGACAGCCTGCCAACCTTAAACAAATCCTCACCAGCCACTAGAGATCACAAAACAGTAACTCTAAGCCTGGAACCAATCCCTTCAACAAACCCCACTGCCAACTCTGCTCACATACCTACACCAGTGATCTCATCACAGGACCTAACATCAGCCATACCATCAGGGGCTCCTTTACCTGCACATCTACTAATATAATATATGCCATCATGTGCCAGCAATGCCCCACTGCAATTTACATTGGCCAAACAGGACAGTCTCTATGTAAAAGAATAAATAGGTATAAATCAGACATCAGGAACGGTAATGTTCAGAAGCCTGTGGGAGAGCACTTCAATCTCCCTGGACACTCAGTAGCAGATTTAAGGGTGGCAGTCCTGAAACAAAGAAATTTCAAAAATCAAATGGAGAGAGAAATCTCTGAGCTGCAATTTATTTGCAAATTTGACTCCATTAACCAAGGATTAAACAGAGACTGGGAGTGGCTCGCAGCTTACAAAAGGAGCTTCCCTGCCCTAGGTGTTATGTCTCCACATTAGACTGACAATGGGCCATATCCCCCCCTGTCTTATCTGACCTGTTTTTTCCTCTCTTCATACATACTATTAATAATGGGCCTTTTCCACCCTGACTGAATAGAACTTGTCAGCTCTGGCCCTCCCGTTTACCGGGACCCCACTCTTTAAATACCCCTCTGAAACCACACCCCCACTCACGCATCTGATGAAGCGGTTCTTTGCCCATGAAAGCTTATGGTTCAAAATATCTTTTAGTTTATAAGGTGCCACAGGACTTCTTATTTCTCTGTGTTGTCGTTTAAATGAATTATCTAAATCCTGTATTAATTTGCCCAGTACAGAATCTACCAGAAAGCCTCTCCTGAATCTTTTTTGTTGTCTCTTGTTGCTGACAAGTATTTTGAAATAAATTACCAAATTAATTGAAGCTGGCGTGATCATACTGAGTCATATGCAGAAAATGGCAGAATTTTAAAATAGTATGGGCAGCCTTTTAACTCTTTGGCGCAGAATTCCCCAAGGAGTAAATATGAATGTCCATTCCAAGCTCAACTTCGTGTCCCAGCTTCTGCTACACATTGTGGGACTTTTATGGAACTTGAGCACTAGGGGAGACTCTTTGAACCAGGAGACATCAGGACTTCAGCTGGTGTAAATTGTCCTCGCACCACTAAAATCAATAGAGCTATGATCACCTAAACCACCGGAAGCGCTGCTCTTTTATGCCTGCCTGTGGCTTAGTGCCTTCAGCTTGCTCAGAGATGCATGCTGTACCACATGTTTTGCTGCCCAGTATGTAAGGCCATCACCCTCTGGGATAGTCCCTGCTGCCTGCTGTAGTTGGTGACCTGTTGCACTTGTATAAGTAGGTGCCTTAGGGAATGCGATCATAGCATTTGCCTCACTCCTCATCTCACTACATCCATGCAATAAGGCAGAGCTGACAGCTGGTGGAGGGGTGAAAAGGGAGCAGTGGCCCCGGAGCCTGGTGATTTAAAAGGACCTGGGGTTCCAAACACTTTAAAAACTGCTATCGGAGTCCTGGGTAGCACTGAGAGCTGGTTGGGAGGCGGCTGGCCCCTAGCTCCACCCAATTCACTGACCCATCCCCCCGGTGCCATCTCACCAGCTTAGTTTCGGTCCTGCAGGACCCCTTTAATTTCTTGCACTCCTGACCCTTCTCTTCCCACACCTGGGCCCTCGCAGCATTGGATCCCATTATATAGGAGTCACCTGATTCCTCTCAGAAAATGTGCAATAAAGATCCTTGCTGCAAAAATGGGAATGCAACTCACAGGGAAGAATTTTGCCCGGCGTCTTTTCTGTAAGGCTACAGCTACACAACAAGCCTCTGTTGACAGAAATCACTGTCGGAAGGGATTTCCCAGCAAAACTTCTGTCAACAGATTGCGTCTACACACAAAAGCAGATCAACAGAGCAATCCACCCTGTGGACAGAGAGCAACCAGACTGTCTGGTCCTCTCTTGGAAGAATGGCTGACTGGAAGCTCTGCAAACAGGGCTGCCTGGTGAACCAGAAGCCCTGGCTGTCAACAAAAGGGCCCTGGAGCATCTACACAGCTGTTTTGTTGACAGAACACGGTTGAGAGAGGTGTTGTACTTGAACCAGCTAGGTATAATGATGCCGGCAGATGTGCCAGGCTTTGTCAACAAACCATCAACATTGTACATTTTGCACGTAGACGCTCCATGGTTTTTCCCTGACAAAAGCCTGGTTTTGCAGGGAAAAGCCTCTTGTATAGACATACTCAATGTGCGTTGTGCTGTCCCCCAGAACTATAGGCAATTCAAAGCAGGAAAAGTCTGGTGCTAGTGCACCACCCCTCACCAGCATCATCTTTATCCTTATCCATGTGTATGACCTTATTGCAGCTGTATAGGGTTGAGGCAAATGCTATGATCGCATTCCCCAAGGCACCTGCTTATACAGGTGCAACCGGCCACCACCTACAGCAGGAAGCAGTGACTATCCCAGAGGCTGATGGCCTTATGTACTGGGCAGCAAAACGTGGGGCTGCATGCATCTCTGCGCAAGCTGAAGGCACGAAGCACCTGAAAATATGGGGCACCACTGGGTCTTACTATCCATCCACCTATGTCTTCCCATCCCTGTTCTGTGGCTCTGCTTCCTCCAGGAAGGGGCTAGTTAAATTAAACATGAAAAGAAAAAACCTGCCAAAGCTATTAGCAGTACCTGTGAAAGAGCTCTTCAAGTGGTAATGAAGCCATTTAACAGGCATTTGCCAGCCAGATACATACTGTCAGTTTCTAAATTTACGGCGTTAGTCAATTGGACCTTAGCGTCAGGTGTGCTTCAAAAGTATTTTCCTAGCATGCTGCTGAAGATTGTAAAATTCCATCTGTAGAAAATTGTAATCCACAGGGCACTAATTTCGTAGCATTCTGCCGGGCCCAATAAATGCATAAGATGTCCCTCTCTCCTGCCGCTCCTGGGGACAGTGTCAAACCAAATGGAACTCTTTCTAAACTTGGGAAGAAAATGTCACTAAGCTCTGGGGTTCCCGGGTGTAGCTGGAAGTTCTTAAAAAGAAGTTGGTGTTGTTTAGGCTTCTTGCTTTGCTGCTCTTTTATAGGAACTGTTTATGAAATTCTAGTGAGCTGGTGCCAAAAACAACCTCCCTGGGGACTAGGACCCTTGGCGAGCTCTGGCCTGCTGGGACTGGTTGATGGAAATAATCCCGGTGCTGGATCAGGCCACTCCTAAACTACTGATAAGATCTGCATTATCTAGCTCTGTTGAGCATTGCTGATTTGTAAGATAAATCTTCTCCAAATGCTGGATTAACGTATGTAATGGAGCCACTCTTACAGTCAGCTTCAAATGGTATTCACTGAAAGTGTCTTTCTAATAATTTGCTATATAGTCTGCCACAACTGTCAACTTCCTTAAGACTGAGTGGTTGATTTCAGTCCAGATAAGCATTCAGAAGTCTAGGAGGTAAATTCCTGGCTTTTTGCTATTAATGCAAAACTCCCATTTACTGTGTGACCAAGCCAAACTTTCACTCTGGAAATGTATTTGAAAGCTCAAAGCAAAGATTTCTCTCATGAGATCTGCAACACTCTCCTTCCACTTCTGGGCGTTAACACCAGCAGAGTCATGGCCATAGACCAAAATCAGGAATGGAGAAAACTCTTCCAAGTCTTTCAAGAATCTTAAAATAGTTTTGGTTGGAGTTTATTGCTAGAAATGGGTGCTGATTTGAAGAAGTACATTGGTTTGCCTAGCTATTAAATATAAATTCTATATATTCTCCTGGTTTATTTTATGCATGTATACAGTAAGAATTTCCTTTGCTTTCTTTCCCCTTGCTCCATTTCTTCCCCTTAACATTTGATGTATCACTTCAGCTGTTGTCCTATTTAATGGCTTCTTCTGTATTATTCCCCACTGTGATTCTGAAAGCTAGCCTGGCAAGCTGTTCTTGAGAATCAATGTCCGTGGGTGCAGAGCTTTATGAAATCTTGCTTTATGTAACGCTGCTCTTTCACTGAATGCTACAAAGTGTATTAGAGAGCACAGCTGACTGGCAAAAGCTGTAATCTTGCTGGCTGGCTAAAGTTATTTCATGATATCATCAGCATGTACCAACTCCCAGGGGTACACGGCTGTGATTTCCTCATCCTCAGGAAAGTACACAGGTGTAGGTATATAACTATTTGTACACATAAACCTATGATGTTAAGGGATCTATGATGACTTTCAAGTACAGATGAGCAGAATTGCACCATGCCAGCAGGAGTTTTGGGAGGCTGTCCACATAAAAACACAGACTACCAATTGCCAGAGCATTAGCTAAGAAAGCTAACTTGCTTTTAGTCACATGCAATCACTTACCGAAATCTTTGATATATTTACCCCTATATTTCCTCCTCATTTGTGATGATAAAGCTGTTTGCACTCCGCCAAAGAAACTACAGATTTCTGTGTTATTTCATAGAGAATCTCTGGGCATTGGGACTTCAAAAGGTGAGACATAAGATAATAATTCAGCAGAGTAAAGAATGTGTGTAATTTTTGTTGTTTAAACCTGAGAAGAAGTCTGTAAATATCCTGGAGGACTGGGATCATATGAAATGAATAGATGTTTACAGGAATTTAGAGAAGCCCAAAAGGAAAAGCTGTCAAAACTATCCCCATTGATTTGTAGCTGGGATGTATTGATGGGTTAAATAATGTAAGTGTCCTGACTGATAGGAAAGCTGTTTATTTATTAATATAGGTCTTTTTAGTGGGATAATACAAAGAACTTCATGCCTCTCAAGAAGGCACCTAAAAGGGTTCGCCAACCTGTGCCTGATCTGCCTATACAGCCCATCATGCTGCACTTGCCCTACAAATCCACAAGTGACTATTTTTCCAGTTGACAATTACTTTTTAATATTAGTTTAAGAATAAATTAATTATCACCTTAAGCTTTTTCATTCATAGATCTCAAGGTCTTAAAAAAGAGTTTAACGCAACAGTGGCAGAAATGGAATCACAAGGAGGTGAATTGGCTGGCCAATGTCATCTACTGGCAGAGCTAGAATTAAAACTCAGGTCACCTGAATCCCACTCCAGTGTTTTAGCCTTCAGGTCACACAGAGTCACCCTCCACTTACACCTCACATATGTGATCACTGAAAGGTGTGCTTGAGTTCTACCACTTCAGGAAGTAATGCTTCACTAGTGAAGTCAAAGAGCATACCGTCATTATGGGAAGACAATCTGATGCTGTTTATGGATCCTGAGAAAATACTTGGAGTAATGCCACTCCACATTTTGCAATAAAGCCATTCACTGGATAGTCCACACTGACAAAAAAGCAAGATTAACAGAGATTTGTAAATCTATGGGCCAAACCCTGAAGTTCTTGTGCAGTTTGTAAAGGCAAAACTCCTGGGAGGCGTTGAAGCATTTTGGAGGAATTGGTTAACATTCTAGATGGTCTGGACAAGGTGGAGAAATGGTCTGAAGAAAATAGGATGAAATTCAATAAAGGCAAAGTGATACTTTAGGAAAAAACAATCAGCTGCACACAAATAAAATGGCAAACAATCTCTTAGGGAGGAGAGCTGCAGGAAAGAGATCTGTGGATCACAAGCTAATTATGAGTCCACAGTGGTACACTGTTACAAAAGAAGCAAAAATGATTAAAGGTCTAGAAAACATGCCCAATGAGGGAAGATTGAAAGAATTACATTTGTTTAATCTGGAGAAGATTGAGAGGAGACATGATAACAATTTTCAAGTACTTAACAAGGTTTTGCAAGGAGGAAAGAGAACAATTCTCCTTAACTTTTGAGGCTAAGAGAAGAAGCAATGGGTTTAAATTACAGCAAAGGAGGTTTAGATTGGACTTCAGGAAAAATTTCCTTTCAG
Organism: Carettochelys insculpta; assembly: GCF_033958435.1. Classification (NCBI taxonomy): domain Eukaryota; kingdom Metazoa; phylum Chordata; order Testudines; family Carettochelyidae; genus Carettochelys; species Carettochelys insculpta. The sequence goes on along the minus strand of NC_134147.1, from coordinate 42,711,738 downwards.
GGTGGCTAAGCACCAGAATAAATGCCCAAGGGCGTTTGGAGATTTTTAAAGGCAGACAAGACAAACACCTGTCAGGGATGGTCTAGATCATACTTAGTCCATGAGTGCAGAGGACTGGACTAGATGACCTCTCAAGGTCCCTTACAGTCCTGCAGTTCTGTGATGTGGTGCCAAGTTGCCTGAGCTGCTCTTAATCACTAAAGTGCTACTGATGTCAGCGAAGCTAAACCTGCTCAGGCTCTGACCAACTTGTGTGATTCTAGATTTGGCTTAAAATATTTGTTTTCTCTCTTTTCTTCAGTTAACATTTGCAAAGTGGATTCATCATCCTGACAGTGTGCTGTACCAAACAACATAAGCCAGCCTCTATTGGGAATAGAAAGAGAAATAGCTATTTCCTCATGCTGTCGTGGGCCTATTTGGAGAGCGGCGTATGGAATGCACAGGCTTAGGATGTTATAGCTTCTGAGCCTGTATTTTCCCTGGAGAGCTAACTAGATATCTACCCTGGAGTTAGCCTCAGTCAAGCTAGGCTAATCTCAGAGGAGCACTTAAAATGCTACAGTGGCTCAGTGTGGACAGTGACTACTGCTACTCATGGGGCAGGTTCTTCCAGCACTGTAGGTAAGTTATCTCATGGAGAAGCAGTAGTTGGCTTGACAGAAAATTCTTCCATTAACCTAGTGCTATCTGCATCAGGGTTATATCCACAGAGCCATGTCACTTATTTGGCCAATGCAAGTTTTCACTTTAGACCTACCCCGAGTGCAGCTGCACTGCAAAGTTACTACCTGAGCTGCCCCAAAGCGACTGAGTTAGCAGCTCAGGTTTGCTAACGCCGGGTGCAGCTCACAACCCTGGACAGGTTGGCCAACTCAAGTTAAAGGCACCATCGTGCTCAAGTCAAAGGTGCCTGGGTGTGGACAGGACTGAAGTGTGGGGAACCACTTGAGTTATAACTCAATTTGACTCTGCAGTGAGGATGCACCCAGAGATTCACATAATCTCCCCACATACAGACACTTATTCTTCTTTCCTTAAAAACTTAACTGAAATTTGTCTCTCTCTCTCTTATTCCTGTTCTCTAGAAACCTGTCAGGGATGGTCTAGATAATACTTAGTCCATGAGTGCAGAGGACTGGACTAGATGACCTCTCAAGGTCCCTTACAGTCCTACAGTTCTGTGATGTGGTGCCAGTTTCCTGAGCTGCTCTTAATCAGTAAAGTTCTACTGATGTCAGCAAAGCTAAACTTGCTCAGGCTCTGAAACGAAAACTAAAATACATCAAAAAATATTCCAGACCTCACAGTTTGCTTGTTGGAGATTTCCAGCCAAAAGACCTGCTGAGTTGCTTCCTGGCTAAGCAAAAGCAGACAAGGAAAGTGCATTCCTTAGAACGTTAGCTTGAAAATCCCACTCTCTGCTACAGAAGCTGGGACAGAAACATTTTGCAAACTTCACAGAGACAGCAGAGTAAATGAAACCGTTAAAGGAAAAGGGTGCCTAGCTGGCAAGGCTGTTCGATCCATGTGCTAATCTGTCGGGTGATAGGCAGACCCCTGCCCTGAAGCACAAGCTTCCCTGCACCCACCTCCAGTTTCATTACACCTTAGATGAAAGATAGCCCTGTGAACTCTCCGACCCATCACTATGCATGGCCATGGCCGCCTATTCCAAAAGGAATGGACTCTAGGAATATTTCAAATAGACTTCTGCTTATCTAATTCACTCATTTGCTGTGCCTTCTGAAGCCAACTTGATCCCAAGTCCTTTGACAAGAGCAAGTATCCCACTGACTTCAGGGGGCTTTCACTCAGGCCTGGGGTCCTGGCAACAATCTTAGGGAGGGGAGTTTGAAGGCTGGAAATATAATTAGTGTCAATTTAATGTTGAAGCTAAAGTGACGGCCACTGAATTGGAGAAAACTGAAATAAGGTTGGGAAGGAGAGTGAAACCATAAGGAGCTTCTCTGGTCATACCAGAACTGGAAGGGGGTGGGGAAAGAGAGCTGACAAGGTGGTTGTAAATTCCTCATTCTTTGCCTTGGTCGGCGTCAGAAGAGCCCAGTGACTGCTCTACTTGTGCTAGCTCGTTATGGTCACCTTGAGAGAAGAGCCTGTGGTCAGCATGTTCTGGCAACATATCCCTTTCCTAGCCTGAAAAATCCAAATGGTATTTATTATGATAACTGACATGAATGATCATGACTTAAAGTAAAGATGGTAGTCCAGGCTAGATCTGTAAGGCCCAGTAAAGATTTGAGTGCCATCACCCCAGGAAGGGGAGAAATTAATTATTTCATTTTCTATTTTGTGTGATTGATGTTCAAATCCAGAGAAGAAAGTGGGGATGGCTAGGCCACACTCTGGGAAAACCATCATTCAGCATAGTTTGTCAAGATCTCCCATGGAACCTGCAAGGTAGAAACAAAAGAGTAAGACCTCAGGCAACGTGGAGAAGAGCTACTGAGATTGAGAGACAACAACTGGGGTTCCCTTGGGGTCAGCTAGAAGTTTTGTCCAGAGACAGAGAGAAATGAAGGAGTCTTTAGATGACCTAAGCTCCACCTGGAGTACAAGAGTTTAAGAAAGCAGGGTGTGTGAGTATCTGGTGAGCATCAAGAGATTATCTGATAAGTGACATCCTTAGAGAGTACACCTCTTGAGTGCTGGATTTCTTTTGAACTGTGAGGGGATGACCCGTCTGTCTACACTTCACCATCTGTGTTGTTACCTTGCTTTTCATTCAACGTCCATAGGCTTAGAAAGTGAAATATCACTGTGTATTGTAGTTATCTGGACTGTGATCGGAGAAGTGCTGCAGCTTCTTGGAGGCAAATGTTACACATACAAAAACCTCTTTCTGAAACAATTACATCTGCATAAGCTGAACCCAACACCTTGCTCAAATGCTTATTTAAAAATCCACTTTTTGAGTGGGAGTTAACGTGTGCCAGGGCAAAGAGACAAATTGTGTTTAGCCCAATTGGCCTTCATGAGTTCTGCAGGAGTACTCACAGGATGAAGTACTATTCACTATAGCTGCGTCTACACGTGCACGCTACTTCGAAGTAGCGGCAGTAACTTCGAAATAGCGCCCGTCACGTCTACACGTGTTGGGCGCTATTTCGAAGTTGAAATCGACGTTAGGCGGCGAGACGTCGAAGTCGCTAACCCCATGAGGGGATGGGAATAGCGCCCTACTTCGACGTTCAACATCGAAGTAGGGACGTGTAGACAATCCGCGTCCCGCAACATCGAAATAGCGGGGTCCTCCATGGCGGCCATCAGCTGGGGGGTTGAGAGATACTCTCTCTCCAGCCCTTGCGGGGCTCTGTGGTCAGCGTGGGCAGCAGCCCTTAGCCCAGGGCTTCTGGCTGCTGCTGCTGCAGCTGGGGGTCCGTGCTGCATATACAGGGTCTGCAACTAGTTGTTGGCTCTGTGTATCTTGCACTGTTTAATGAAAGTGTGTCTGGGAGGGGCCCTTTAAGGGAGCGACTTGCTGTTGAGTCCGCCCCGTGACCCTGTCTGCAGCTGTGCCTGGCTCCCTTATTTCGATGTGTGCTACTTTGGCGTGTAGACGTTCCCTCGCTGTGCCTATTTCGATGTTGGGCTGAGCAACATCGAAGTTGAACATCGACGTTGCCAGCCCTGGAGGACGTGTAGACGTTATTCATCGAAATAGCCTATTTCGATGTCGCAACATCGAAATAAACTATTTCGAAGTTGGGTGCACGTGTAGACGTAGCCTATGAGTAAAGGGTGCAGAATCATGGATTGCATAGGGGCAGTACATTGTGAGAAATTAATCAGCTTGCCAATTTGAAGTTAAGACCAATTACCTGTAAAAATAACCAAAAAACCCTTTCACGCAAACACTTCAGAATAGGTTTTAAGAAAACACAGGCACCAAAACATACTGTTCTTAGAGTATTTTGTACTTTTCGGAAGGGGTCAGTGAAGCACTTGGCAAAGCTAGGTCTAAAAGCCCAGAGTGTCAGAAAAAAAGAAAAAAATATTTAATTTTCAAACAAATCAACTAACTGCCCCTCACCACAGTTAACTTCTAGTAAAGGACTGTAATGTGGGTGCGAAATAAATACTGAAACTCAGAAAAAGCAGACACTCTAAATGGCAAAGAGTTAAGCTATGCACTAACTACATGTGCTATGTAAAGATATGGGCCCATGCCTGCATCAGCTAAGTGAATCAATGCAACATGATTTACCTCAGCTGAGGATTTGACACATGAAGTTCCTTCAGGTTCACAAGCCACAAAGAACAACAGGAATCCTCAGCTCTGATCCAGCTCAACAATAAAACCCATATTGTGCTCAGTGGGAGAAGAGTTGGATACTGTCCTTTGGTTTGCATTTAAATTCAACATAAAGAAATAAGATAGTTTAATTTTTAATTCTTTCAGGCTGGTAGAAAGACCTACTGGCCCACAAATGAAGGCACAACTATAACCAAAGTGGAATATCAAAAGCTGGTATGATAAAAAGCTAATTTTTATTAAAATAAGCTTCTCTAAAAGGCCTTTGATTGGACTTTTTAAATTCCAGAAAAAAGTACTTGTATCTCTTATTAAAAAAGAAAAAAAAAAGAAGTGAAGCAAAATACCAGGAGACGATAAAGCCTCACTACAGCAGATAAATCCAATCCTTTGTTGTACATGGAAGTCTATATCTGTGTGAATCTATTTAATGACAGTCAAAGGACATGTGCAGTTTTGTTTGACTTGGATCACTCATGTCTTGATTTAGGAAGTCTTACTGCAATCTCAGTGTGTCCTAAGTGTAGGCTCTTTGAAGCATTGCTAAATGGGGTAATTTTGTTGTACACTGAGTCTTGGTGTAAAATTATTGTCTTTCTGTATGTCTAATTAAAATAAAGATGTAATAAAGAATTTACGGTTTTAATTAGAGCACAGCTCTTAAAGCAATTATGGCATGATTAATAATTCTTCAACAAGCCCTCTTACACAAGATGAAGAAAAAAGATTTTAGACCCATGAAAAATCAATATGCATTACTCAATTACATTAACAGAGTTATACAAAGCAATCTGGGTCCCAATTAAATTGCTTCTCTTGTTAAACTTGTGGTGGAATCTGCAGTTATTAATGAGGCTTGATTGGTTTGTTTGCTCGTTTTAAGCTATATATTATTGAAAAGATGCTAGAATAAATGCCAGTGACTCTCGGCCAAACTCACTTGAGTCATCTTCTCTGAAACCAGTTTACGCTCTCCCTGCTCAGTGGAGTTGCTTTGTGACTTGTGTCTAGAGGAAGAGAATTTGCCTCACACTTGGCTAGATCCTCACAGTTTGGATTTTATTCTTCACTGCCTTTCACTTCTGGTTTGATCCGAAGACCACTGAAGTGAATGGAAACCATCCTACAGAATTCATTGAGCTTTGTACCTGGTGTCTATTGTGGTCATTTGCACTCGTGCAGGCTGAATGACTAACGTTACCATTCTGATTTAGTACCATTTTACATACACTTTGCACTTACTGAACATAGATATAAATGAGTCCACTAAGTGCCAGGCAGTGGAGAGTCACATACAGAAAGCGCAACATAAACTTAAATCCACCATATGTTTTCTGTCTGTGGCAAGTACTCAGATCTTCTTAATTTCCTATATAGGGTTCCTTCATTCACTGGATCTGGTGATAATGACTAGAACTGATACCTATCTTAGTTCTACTGCATGTAGACTGCGGAGCCATCAGCAAGACAATGGGCTTTATAATGATCAATATCTCCCTGGTAGCAGGACCAGGAACAGCTCCATGAAAGGAGCCTAAGACCAGACAAGACTGCATTTTTCCCTCCTGTAAGCCAAGAAAGGGAAATCCATTCACAAAAGGGAAATGGAACAAAATGGGTTTTGCTCGTGGTAGCACTCATACCCGCTACACATATCACCCAAATTTAACAAACAGCTAAATAGAAAGGTACTAGGATCCAGGTGCAGAAAAGTCCTTAAGCACATGCTTACAGAAGTCACGTTCTTATCATTAAGCATGTTCATCAGTGTTGTGATGGAGTGAAACCTAAAAGCTGAAGGTAAAGCTCCTAGCAAACTAACATATGGTGATCTCAGTGAGAGGCTTCAGAGGGGTATGTTGGACCACAATTGGGCTACTGGGTGGTAAATTTCTAAACTTTTACAAGTATTTGTCACATTCAATTATTCGTTTGGATTGGGTGTATCAGAACTGCAGATCATTGGACTAACTCAGCTCTCACTGAAACTGGGGGCGGGGGGGGCGTTATTGGCTTCGGTGGGAGCAGAGCTAAACCAAGACTGAGTGCCTTACAATCTCCCTACCCGAGGTTAGGTGGTGGCCCAGAGAGGCCAATGGTAGAAAACTTACTGAATTCATTACAACCAGGTACAGAGATTGGAGTATTTCTCAGGAACAGTGATTTGACAAGCAGCCCTTACTGTCACCACCCAATTCCCTGCCAAACCGTGCATCACATCACTTGTTAATATCTGAGCGGACCTAACATGCACTACAAAATTGATTAATTAAAATAAAGCATTAAAGACCGTTCGATATTAAAAATAACACGAACATAGCACCACATTCATTCATGCCCAGCCAATCCTTATGATCAAGCTGTCCAGCAAATGAAGCTTTACTAATTTAAATATGCTAGAGGGGAAAATGACCTCCTAAGAAACTTCTCTAATTTGTCATTCTGTAATATGGATTGGTGCTTGGTAACTCACTAACTGATCGTTAAAAATATATGAAAAAAAGGTGAATTTCACAGGGGAAAAAGAGGAAGAATCTGAACGTAGGTAGGATAGAAATCATTGTTCTCCCCAAATAAATCTGGAGGACAGCGATGTTTCCTTGTGCTCAGGTCTGGCTGTTCTAAACAACATGCACATTTTATCCCTGTGGGAGAACAGAAGCGAGCCCGCATTGTAACCTGTGAATGATGTTGTATTTAGTGAGGCAATGTACAAGCATCCATGCAGATTCCACTGCAGCTACCTGCAGCTTGCGATAGCACTGGCCCTGGAGAATTGTTAATTCACTCGTGAGCGTTTTCAGGGATGGACAGAGTGACCTTTCCACCCGTTCATTGCTTCCTTTCCAAGTGCTCTCTAAGGTAGTGCTTGGCAGTTGCTTTTCTTGCCCATGTCTGACTTCTTACATATTCCTTATGCTGCAGCATCAAGGGCTAGATCCACAAAGACGACTTAGACTCAGCACTGAAACACCTAGTATTTAGGCGCCTCACTGCCAAAAAGGATCAATGGCCTTGAGTTAGGTGGCCCAGGCTCCTTGTTCAATACATGAGGAGAGTTTGGAAGCCTGTAAGGGAACTAAGCATCTAACTCCAGGCTGGAGGGAAACACCCTCCTTTGCTTGGGGCTCAGAGCTATGAACTCTCGTCCAGAGTTAGGGGCCTATGCCCATTCTCACATACAGTGTGGGCAGGAAGACTTCTAATTCAGTAGCCAGTGCACTCTTCCAGGGCGCCAATGACCCAGCTTCAGTTCTTCCCTGCGCCCGATGTGGGAGTAGGGATTTGAACCCACCTCTCAGGTGAATACCCTAATCACAGGGGTATGGGATATTCCGGAGTGCAGCTCCATCTAGCTCTTCTATTTCAAAGAAAGAACCACTGGAAGAGGGACTTGGATCTCCCACATCCCTGTTTAGTGCCATGACCACCAGGCTATAGAGTCAAACTTTCACCCACTGGTACAGAAGGCATTTCAGGTTGGACATCCCCTATCTGGGGGCTCCTGTGAGGCATTGGTGTGAGCTGCACATCAGAAAGTAAGTGGCTGTGAACATGCCTGGCGGCCCATATTTACAAGTGGCAACTTAGGTGCCCAGGGAGTCCAAATTATTTATGGATTTACCTTCACAACACTCCTGTGAGGCAGGGGCGTGGTCCCTCTCCTCATTGTACAGATGGAGAATGGAGAAACAGAGAGATCAAGTGACTTGCCCAAGGTCATGCAAGGAGTCTATAGCAGAGCTGGGAACTGAGCCCTGCTCTTCAGGGCCTCCATGCTTTAATTACAGGTGTTGCACATGGGGTTCTTCTAGGGAGCTGTCTTGTCACTCCTTGGCCGTGGCTACACTAGCACCCGCCTTTTGAAAGGGAGATGCTAATGAGCCACTTTGGCAGATGCTAATGAGGTGCTGCCATGCATATGCAGTGTCTTATTAGCATAATGGCAGCTGCACACGTTTTTAAAGGACCACTTTCGAAACGCTCGCCATTGGTGTAGATGGGAGGCTTTCGCAAGGACCCCCCAGATTTCGAAAGCCTCTTCTTCCCAAAACCAAATGCTTTCTGTAACATCTGCCTGTCTACCTCTAGCTATATTTATAGCTATAGCTATAGAGATAGAGATAGCAACCTCTGTATTTAAAAGAAATACGACCACCCCCCCTCCAAAAAAAAAAACCCACCTAAACCTTATCAAAACAAGACACTTCACTGCATGTGTTTTACTCCCTGGGGAGAAGATGAGAAAACAAGCAAGATGTGACAGAGGTGTAGTCGTGCTGTTCGATGGGCTGCTGAGCAGTGTCCAGATACATGGTGAGGAGCACCGTATGCAAATCTCTATAAAATTGCATCGAATTTTAGGCGTAACTCAAAGTGCTACTAATACTCTAATGCTTGTTTGTTACTTACAGTTCCTAAGTTTTCAAACTCCATGATTGCTGTGAGGTCGCTCAGTTGGCAGCTGCTTTAGAATTGGTTCCTGTTAGCAGTTCATTTCAGACAGGGTGTGCTGCGAGACACATGTACTCTGTTTAGCGTATGATTGATTGCTTTTATAAATAGACATATCTAATATGCATGCTAATCTTTGCATTTCAGCACCTGATCTGCCATAGCAATAGGTGCCTTGGAAACCTCCATAGCTAATAAATAAACAAACTGTTGTCAGGTTTTATAGCTAATTTTGTAGGCATGACTAGAGCTATTTAACCTGAGATATAGAATCATGTGTGCATTATGGCACTGATATCAATGTTTCCATTTGTAATATGTCCCTAATGAATCCACTGAAACATCTCCTTCTAAAGCCGTCCTTCAAATAGGAATAGACAAATGATATGTGTATGGGGAAATTGTATGCTGACAACATGAGCTCAACCTTCACAGAGCAATATATCCTAACCCTCAGTTGCTTTGAGAATGTAAAACAATACACACCCTCCTCTGTGCCTGGCAATGAAACCGAACAGCTTTATTAAAGAAACAATACACAGCAGATTAGGAAGGGCATTTAGGCCATGATGTAAAATGCTCCAGGCGTCTAATAAACATATTTGATTAGACAAGTAGGTTTTGGTTGCTGGAGTTATTTGAGATAAGCTCAATGCCCTATGATTGAAAAATGGGTGAGTGTATCATGATGTGCAATTTGCTTACCTTCAGTGCATGATGAAACAAGCCTTGACTCAGAAACATGCAGAAAACTCAGATCCACACCAGGCTAGTTTTGAGGAAGATTCTCATGTTATGTCAGATGTTTGATGAGGGAAATCAGGTCACTGATAGTATTGTGATGCTACACTTATGTAACACCTTATAATTTTGTCCAGTGCTTTATAGAATTTTAGAATATGACCTTTGGCCCACAAGTAATCACTCTATGGCTCAGACCTGCAAACACTGACCCCAGCACAGGCATGGAAGTCAGCAGTGGAAAGCCAGGCAAAAGGCCTGGGAGGTCAGTGTCAGAGTTTGCAGGAGGAAAATGAGGCTCGTCAGTATCAGTTACAGAGGGAGGACAAGCTGAAACAGGCAGTGTGAAAACAAGAACTGCTGCTTCGGAGTGGAGGAGATGACAAATGAGCAAAGGAGGGACGGGAATGGGCAAAGCTAGGGCTTGACAGGAGGTGAGATGCACACCAGGACAAAGGTAAGCAGAGACTCAGAGAGCAGCATGCGGACACCAGATCACATATGAAATGTGATAGGGTAGAATGCAGAGGGTACAGGGGTCAGAAGAATTAAGTGACTAGTTTAGCTGCAGATCACCATAGAGCTTCAGGATGCTGTTTCCATTACGAACTGGTTTGTACAAGTGCTTGTTCTCTTATTACTGAAGATTGCGTCCATTTCTCTAGATTGTACCTAGCATCACTGAAGGGTACTAAAGCAACATTTCCAGTATCCCGTTACTACACCTTCGGGCACTTCACCCTACCAGACAGTGTGCCTTGTGTCTGATGTAGCTTGTTAGTGTTACACAAGCATACCACCTGCAGATGGAGAGCTTTTTTAGCTTATTCATGGCAAAAAGCTGTTTCATTTCCAGCCAGGATTTGTCTTTAAGAGGCTGGCCCAGCTGCTAGATTCAAAGGCAAACATGACCTTTTCAGAAAGCCGGTGGATGGCTCATAAAAGTGGAAATAACAAAATTACTTCAATCAAAGAAGACAAACAGGACTCACAGGCTGTTTGTAACTGGCATGTAGGCAAGATACATTGATCAGATAGGGCACATGTGGCCTTTGTGCAGGGAAAACTGTGAAATCCCCTCCTCCAACCCACAGATGTTCCACACTGACAGTCTCATGCTAGATCCTGGGATTTCTGCCATGGGGTCTGAAGCACAGAGGGTATGACAGAGAGCAGAATGTAGCCCTTAGTTTTTCAACACTGTCTTCAACTCACTTGCTGCGCTAATCTCCTGTTGGTTCCTCTCAGATCCCATTTTCCATTAGGAAGCCATTTGTCTTGGCATATTTTTCATCTGCTCATTTACATGTCTCCTGCCAGACTGAAATCCCCGCATCGATTGCACCTCAAGATAATGTTAGCAGGATCAATAAACCACAACGAATGTACCAAAGTGTCTGTTCTTCACCCACCAGGAACATACAAGGTGGTTCACTACTAGGAAGACAGGTTTAATATTCAGCCTTTCGCTCTTCTTTGTCTGGTCTTTTCCAGGGCGGACGGTCTGTCTCCCTTATACAAAATATATGACTAGGCAACTGAAATAACTTAATTTTTAATATCGCTTCACAACATATAAAATATTACTGATGCCATTAAGAAAAGACCATCTGCTCAGGGCATCAGCAGGTGAGTAAGGAACAGGGCTGACAGAAATGAAGGACAGCTGTTTGGAAGACCAGCAAAAATACAAATCTATTCTAAGGGGGCAAAAAAAATGGCCATATGCTTAACTGGTAGAGTTTGGTGCCCAGTCTGCACCTAATAGTCATTAGTATAATTTGAATTATTTTATATTAGTCTGGCCAATAGTAAATCAGTATTATTTGGAAGCACATTAGGGAAAGAAGAGCAATGAGGAGAAAACTGGATTAAAACAATGTAGCTCCTCAATGGGTGTCAACTGAAATACTTCTATTGAATTCATTGGTGCTACACTGGGTGGTTACAGCCTCTGAAGATATGGCTTTATGCTTTTTTGATAGAAGGTTCTGGATTTTGATGTTTTGGCATGTTGACCTTCAACAAATCAAATTCCTGTGCTTCAGATTCCCCATCCAAACTGGGAAATGTGAACTCTGTTGGGAAGCGGGTACCTGATGAGGACGTGCTTGCTATAAGCTGTTGTGGAGTTAGTCTTCAACTTAGGAGAAGAATCATCACGTGGGCATTTGAGCCAGCTGCTGAAGCGGCACAAATGCGATGGAGTAGGAATATAGGGTGTTCAAATGTTCAAAAATAATGATTTGTTTCTAGTTAGAGGCCAGCAATGTGCCTGGTGCTGTAGAAAGACACAAATATCAAGACATTCCTTGCTTGGAGATCTTAACTCTCAAGGCCCCAGTCCTGCAGCACAACCAATTACACTCATCAGTGACTTTATAGATGTGAATAGACCTACTGAACTCAATTGAAGAGAACTGCTCCGAGGTGTAAAGTTAGTCAAAGGTGTAACTGCAGAATCAGAGTCTAAAAGTTTCATTTTTTGTTGCCATCAAGAATCCTGAAAGCTAGAATTTCTCTAATGATTTCTGCAGGATGCTCTGAGTAATATTTAATGCTTCTTTTTCAAAGCAAATGGAAAAGAGTAATTAGTATGTAAAGTGGGTTTCATGTTGTTTACACCAAATTGCTAGGCTGATCTTGGTGAACAAAGCATTAAAATCTCAGCGGGCTCCTGAAAGTTTAAATAACATTACGTGTGCTACATAACTGTTTCAGACTCAAAATATAGTAGTCAATCTAAATCCGCAGACTAATGTACATATAGAAAATGGGAAAGCCTTAGCTTACAGCTAGGCTACTGCTACAAGAAATTACCTGGAAATACCTATTTGGATATTTAAATTAATTTTCTTTGACTAATTGCATCCCTTTTGTTTTCACTTTCCAGGTTAAAATGCAAAGTTTAATAAATTGGGTTATACTGGGACAGGGTGAATTTCATTCTCCAAGAATAGTCCAGCAAACAACACTACTGGCAGAAAGGTTCAATAAAACAGCAATTTTTTGTTGAACATCCCAGAACATAGAGGGAAGGCAAATTTAATGGAAACCAGAAAACCTGATTCTAAGAGCTCCACTTACCTAGTCAGGAAACAGGACCATTTCATGTGGCCAGGATTACCTATTCAAAAGGACTTGACATTTGATGATCACGTAACTTGCAACGAACTGCTCAAAAAACAAACTACAGACCTAGAATGCAAGAAAGGGCTGATCAGAATGCAGAAAACTTGCAGTCAAAAACAGATGAAATCTCTCAAGTAACTTATTTAGGTTTTTTGGGGGGTTTGTTTTCTTTTTTGGCTCATCTTCACACCTGAACAGGAACTTAAGTGCTATGTTTGATGTCGTGATAATATCCGAGTCTCACAGCTATATTTCAAAAGAAGGGTTTGTTATAGACATTTTCCATGGGCTAGAGTGGAGGGTGAAAGACAGAAGTCTGATTCACACATTTCTGTTTTCAAACTTAATACATTTAAAATACAGGATATTTTCAGGGCCCTGGGCTAGATCCTCAGACATGGCTGCCATCTATTTCTACCACCTCTCACTGAACCTGGCTTCGGGGCATACCAGGGAGAAAATGTGCGTGGTACAATGAGGATCTGGCAAAATATTTTCATTTCTGCTGATGTGGATGGAGCAGAACATTCATGCCACTCGCTGCACAGTGCTCCACCTCTGGGATTTCAGACAAAGTCTTGCCATTTGACGTGATAGATGTACCTTAGGAATCTGTTTATGAACGTGTGTAGCTTGCAATTTGAAGACTTTTTAGTATGCCAAAACTTGCATCCATACAAGAGCACACGCTTCACATCTGTGTTGAAGATCTATAGTTTTGTCTTCACAGATGTTATTTGTGAACTCCTTATGGGATGAAGAGTCTTCAATACAGTTGTTGTTTTCCCTAACCTGGCACTGATATCTTGTCTGTTCCTCCATCTCTGCCGATAATACTCCCCAAGTACGTGAAATGCTTCACATCTTCCAGGTCACAAGCTTGCAGTTTTGGGCTTGTGTGAGACAAGATGGACACAATCTGAGCAGCTACGCCTGGCAATAGGTGAAACCCTCATCTACTCAGGAAGGAACACTACCAAAACTTATAAATTGAGAACTTGCATGGAGTTTGGCTTCTGTAATTTATTGGGGGGGCAGGTTTGGTGCTTGGGGGTAGCTGCTCTTCATGGCAGTGTGCGAAGACCACTATCCTCTGTTGTCTTGATATAAATGTACTAGAATGGGTGAAATGGGACTAGGATGGAAGCCTAAACATTTTTCAACAATCACCTGGTCAATATACTGAGGTGTGCACTTAAACGTACTGAATAAAGAAACGGCCTTAAAACCATCCTTTTACATAAGAGATCAGTTTTTGACTCTTTTACATTTGCTTAAACAGTTTAACACAAAGGTTATGGCTACACTAGCTCTCCCCTTTTGAAAAGGGGATGCTAATGAGACACTGGGATATGCTAATGAGGCACTGCAATGAATACGTAGCACCTCATTAGCATAACGGCAGCTGTGGCGCTTCGAAAGTGCTGTTTTCAATCGCGCATAACTCATCTACACGGGGTCCTTTTCGAAGGGACCCTGCAGACTTTGAAATCCCCTTATTCCTATTTGGTTATAGGAGTAAAGGGATTTCACAGTGTGCAGGGTCCTTTAAAAAAGGACCCCATGTAGACGAGACGCGCGCAATCGAAAACAGCACTTTCAAAGCGCCACAGCCGTCGTTATGCTAATGAGGTGCTACCTATTCATTGCAGTGCCTCATTAGCATATCCCAAAGTGTCTCATTAGCATCCCCATTTTGAAGGGAGGGGGCTAGTGTAGACATAGCCCCTAACCGGGTAAAATGTGCAGAGTCGAGATTAGAATTTTCTCTAAAGCATTTCCAGATGCAAAGGTCAGGTACCATTTGAAGAAAAGTCACTTAGTTGAGGGCTAATGCTGGCTGCAGCTGGAATGGGCAGCAGGAGATGAATCACTAGATGATCACCTGTTCTGTTCATTGCCATGGAAGCCCCTGGGCTTGGCCTCTGTCAGAAGACGGAAACATTGGTCTGACCCAGTAAGGCCATTCTTATATTGTAATGGGCCCATTTCTGCAACCTCTTGCTCTCACGAGGATATTAATTACAAAAAAATGGTCCCTAATCTTACCTCTCTTGATGGCAATAAGAATATAAGATGGATCTCTCTCTCATCTTCTTTGGGGTTTTTCAGGTAAATAAGGATTTAATTGCCTGCGTAAGTGTTTGGAGGATTGGGCCTTAATTTAGTAGCGTGAAGTGTAATTTCAGAATGTTGACAGTAATTAGTGCAATTATAGTTTGGATTCCTACTGTCATCCAAACTGACACTAGGAAAAAGAGCAAAAAGGAAAAGGAACGAGCAGACCCCTGACAGTGCAAAAGCCAGATTCAGCTGTCAATTATAGCCACTGACTTCAGTGTGACCACTCATTCTGGAAATCAGTGCCAGCACATCAGCCCCTGGCCCAGTGGAGTGCCACAAAGTAGAATTTGGCCGAAGTATTGAGCGGCAGAAGTCTTCTTTCTCCTGAAGACTTTTGCTATTTACTATTTTAAATCAAATTATAATAAAATAATCCTCTCTAATCTGGAACTCTCATCTGGCAACATCCCTAATCCAGCATGATTTTAGTTAGCCAGATGACCACTTATCAAGGTGTGCCCAAGTGTCCCATGGTCCCATAAAGTTTGTTTCCAGCCACCTGTCCTGGATGTCAGTGTTCTGTGCTATTATTTAGCTGTAGTTTACCTCTAAATATCTTCTAAGTGTCCAGTAAGCAGTGGAAATGTTAGTAATGCTGCTAGACAATCTTGACCTCGTGTAGTTCGGAAAATTCTCTTTTCTGGCACCAGTCAGGTCACGAGGGTGCCAGATTAGAGAGGTTCAACCTGTAAAATGCTTTCAAATAATGACATGCAAAATACGTTTTGAAATTCATTGTAGAAAGTGGATGAGCATAGAAAACTTGTAATGGGGAAAGAGCTGAGCTTTAGCTCTTACGCAGTTCTTCATATCTGAGAAACCGAGGCCTGGTCTACACTACACAATTAGGTGAACAGAAGCTGCCTTGTGTCAACCTAGCTGTGGAAGTGTCTTCATTAAACCTGGCTCATGCTAATTGAAGTGTCTCTTTGTCTTACACCAATTCCCCAAGTAGTGTAGAGTCAGGGCCAATATAAGTAGGTCAATGTAGTGTAGACACTGCATTGCTTATGTCAACTGTTATTGGATTTCAGGAGCCATCCCACATTGCCCCACACTGACAATAAGATCACTCCTGGTGAGGTGCTGCTCCCTCACTACAACGAGCCCAGGGTGCACATACACAAGAATTTTAAGGCCTGTGGTGGCTATATACTGTATACTAAGTTAGGTTGAAATAATTTTGCAGTGCAGACATGGCCCAACTGATTGTACCACAGCTAAATACAAGGTGGAATGGACTGTTAAACAAAAGTAATCGACTATGTATTTTAGGCACTTTGTGTGTTTGTTCATCTGAGAATCTGTTTGTTTAAGCATTCCTGCAAAATGGTAATAGCTAGGACCACCAGATCTGGTATGCAGCTTCCACTTATTATAACTTAAAACAAGGTCAGGGTTTGGCCATGCCAGGAAAATGGGATGCGCCCGCAATCTGATGGCTTACGAGAACATGGAAAGGGAAGTTGTTGAGAGGAGGCACAAGTATACTGCAGAGTTACCCTGTGGGGGACAGTTATAATGCAGAGAGACCACAGGGAAGTGCGTAGAATGGGAATAGGGTAGGCAGCCAGGTATGGGCTTTGCCACTCTGCCAGTCACCAGCCCAGGTAAGTGGCCTTCCCTGCACCACTCCTCTTCCCCTCAGCTGCAGTGCCAGATGGAAGGGGTATGCCAATGACCACTGGCTCTGGCACCCCAACTCTGCAGGCCAGGCAGTATAGGCCCCCCTCACCAGAGACACCAGCAGCCAGAAAACACAGACCAGCTTCCCCCGCAACACCTGGAGGAGGGGCCAGGGCTGGGAACTGCAGTGTGGTTGCCTCTGGAAGACAGGCTAGGGCCAAGAACTGAGGCTGGCCTCCCCTTTCCCACGCCCCTCAGCAGATGGTAGGGGAGCCAAGAAAACAGTCACAGGGGGAAAGGAAGATGAAAGCAGGAGGAGGGTGGGTTGTTAGTGGCTCATAGATTGTTAGAATAAGCAATAAATCCAATCGCTCTCTTCAGCCCCTGCCTTTTAGTGTCTAGCAAAGCCAAGAATTTAAGCTCCCAGGCTTGTCTCTTGAAAATGTTGCACAGATTTCCTTTGAGAATAAGTACTGGTAGGTCAGCTATAGAGTAGTCGATTTGTGAAGTGTTCACTCTTGGGAAATGTGGTGGTTTTGCCTTTTATAATTTTCTTGTGTGAGTTCGTTTGCGATTATAGTGATTTTCTGGTTTCACACACACAGTTGTTGGGACCTTTAATGCATTGGACAGGCACTGAAACTTGATATTCCTTCAGGAAGCGTATTGGGGGTCAGATATGATGGGTCTGCCTGAGTTTCCTTATTTGTGTACCTTGGGCAGCATGTGAAAGGTCACTACTATGGGTTCATGGGGAGAGTCTGTAGAGTTTCCCTTGAAGATGTCTGGGGAACTATTTGATGATATTTGTACATCTCAGGCAAACTGTGGGGTGGGCTCTGATTTCCAGCTGTTCTACATTGTGTTTAGCTGTGAACACTGAGTTAGCTTCCTAGCCCTGATGAACAGCTCTTGCAAGCTTGAAAGCTTATCTCCAAAAAGAAGCTGGTCTAATAAAAGATATCACCTCACTCAACTGGTCTCTCTACTTTTACTAAAAACAATGAGGAGTCCTGTAGCACTTTAGAGGCTAAGGTTTATTAGGGCATAAGATTTCATGGATAACACCCACTCATCAGATGAACTGGAGTGGAAATACAAAGGCTTCTATGTGAGAAAATTACTAGCAAAAAAAAGTTACTATCCATTGTAATTTAGCGTGATCAGTCAGGGTGATTGTGGCCATTCACTGTAGGTGATGGGGAGATGTGAATATCCATGCAGGAGAAGCTGCCTCTGTAGAGTGTTAACCAATTTAGAGCCTTATTGAGGCCTAATTGTATAGTTTTGAATTAACAAATCCAGTAGTTTCTAAATTTACTGACATTCTCAAACAACTCCAAGAAGATTTGTTCAAAAATGCTAATACATTTTTGCTGCATTCAAATTTAGAGTTACGCAAAAGTGATTTAGAGAACAATTTAAAAAAAAATCCTCCAGTGTTTAATTACTGGCATGTTAGCTAAGTAGGGCTGTTTGGAACTGATTTTATGGATTTTAACATCCTTAGTTGAGGATGAGAAAGTTGAGAAAGTTATGGGATGGGAAAGGGCAATAAGAAGGGTCAGAGAAGGGCAGAGCTGATGTAGTAATAATTTAAAAGAACACACTATACAGTGCTGGGTGTCTGACAGATCACTGTATTCTATTCCATAAGGAGATAGATTGCGTGCCAAGAAAGATGTTTCAGAATGCCAATGGAGCTCCTTGGAGAAAAGCCTGATCAAAGAAGTGATTAAGGGGGGGCGCTTACAGGGTCAAACTGAGCTCCTTTGTTCTTCTGATTTAAAAAAAATTGCACTCAATAACGCCAGTTCTGCTCCCGAGTACTCTCTAGCAATTAAATGCTTGCTCGGCTGGCTGGACTCTGTCTTTCTCTGAAATTTGTTTTTGAAATGATGTGGAAGAATGCAGCTCATCTAGATTCCAGTAACCTAAATTCTCTCCATGGCACTCACTTCTGCCCATGTCACAAAACCAAGCTGCTGAGCTTTTGCGCTCAGCTGTATTTCTAAAGCGGCATTTGGAAGAAGGCTAGTTCTGTGATTCAAAAGGTGGAATGATTTCTTTCCTCTCTCTTGGTTCTCAGGCTCATTAGAAATATTTTCTAAACAAAGACAATTTGTCCTTCAATTAAAAACTTGGATGGGAGAAAAAAGTTAATGCACATGCTAAATATGGCAAAGCAAACTGCATCCAACAGCTTGGCCTAGCAGGTAAATATAGATGCATAAATCAGACCCTAAAAGTAAACTAATGATATTAACCTGTGCATATAAAGTGAATGAATGCTGTTTGTCTGCATTAAACATGTTTAAAATTGGGACTTCCCGAAATGTCTGTTACTGCATCAGCTGGAGAATGCACACTAATGACGGGACTCGAACCTGGAGTTTTGCACTGGCAAAACTCCAGCTGCAGTCTGTGGAAGATCTTCCTGTTCTAGAACTACAGCCAGAGTTTGAAAATGGTTCCAGATAGGGACTTGCAACCAGTACATTGAAACAGGATCCTTTTAAGGGATCATACAAAGCCCATATTTTGATACCTGAATCATGCATGTATCATTTGTTTGTGGGTTTCAATCATGGATCCAGGGACATCAAGCAAGTTTCAGGGCCAGCTTTAGATTCGCTGGGGCCCAGAGATCCAAAGCCCTGTTTCCACGGCCCTGAGCTCTGCCTTGCAGGGCTGAAGCCAAATCTGAGCAATGTAGCTTTGTGGGGATCTCTAAGCACGGCTCCCTAGGCAACTGCTCTGCTTGCTATTGGTGGCCCGAGCCAAAAGGGCTGACAGACTTGCTGGAGCCCTGAGGAAGGTGAGCTGGGGCAGCTCCCCACTTCAGGAAGGGGTGGAGCCTTTAGCAGAAGGGGTGGGGCTAGGGGCTGGCCTTCTTCACCCACTAGACAGCCCTGACAGCCAACCAGAGCATGGTGCGTGGTGTTCCAGCAGTGATTTAAAGGGTCCAGGGCTACAGGCAATGACATTCCTATGCTTTTGAATCATCAAGGCCCAGGACAACTACCCCTTTTTCTCACCCCTTTTCCCAGGCAGCAGACCTGGATCTAGCTGACACGTGCAGAAAACCAGTTGTTGTGGCACAAGTGAGTTGTGGAGTTTGAATAGCAGGTTGGGCTGGGTCTCAAAGAAAAAAGGTCGAGAAGCTCTGCATTAGATCACCACTTAAGGAGCCTCTCTTTGAAAACTGACCACATTCCATGTTACCAGTGTGTTGAGTTAGATACTACACAACACACACAACCCTAGACAACTCCCACAGCAGCCAGTTGGAATGTGTCACACACTGCAGGTAGATGCCCTTATGTATTAGACATGCAAACCCAGTCTAACTCATGGTTTTTACTCAGTTTTGCATCATCTTGAGGTGTTTTCCACCTAGCTTTCAAATGACACATTCTTTCCAAACATCAGAGGAGCAGCCCTGTTAGTCTATATCTGCAAGACCAACGAGAAGTCCTGTGGCACCTTACAGACTAACAGACATTTTGCAGCATAAGCTTTCGTGGGCAAAGACCCACTTCATCAGATGCACTGTCAAAACTATAAACAAAACTATACCATACTGTATTCTTTCTAAAGGAAAAGCTGAGCTGTTTGAAACATTTAATTTTGAAATGACCAAAACAAACCATTCCCACTTCTTTGAATTTGTTTTCTCATATTTTATCAGCCAAAACTATTTCCCAAATTCCACATAAATTTGCAAATAGTGTTGATGCCTAAAAAGTGCATTTTTCAGTGAATTTACTAGTCACTGAAAAAATGTCACCCAGCTCTATTTTTTGTGTCAGCAGTTTTTCCAAAAGGAATATGGTATTTATGACTCTCTTAATCAAAGCCACCTTTCTTCTGTGGAGAATAGAATGGTCTGATGTGGACACGAGAAAAATTCTGCTTTCTAATTCTTACACGTTGATGCTTAATTGAGAGCCTTAGACCTGTAAACACAGTCCTATTACTCAGACCCTGAACCAAAGTGATATTTACTGTGAAGTCTGTATCAGACCAAATGAGATGCATGAAAATGTTACCTTCAAAGCCACATACAAATCACCTTCAAGAGTCAAAAATGTTAAAATCTAGCTCTAGTTTGTTGGTATTATCCTCTCACATATTTGTGTGAGAAGCCAGTTAAATACAGGTCCTAGCATAATACTTTGGCTTCTTGTCATCTAGAAGTTGTATGATTTATCTCGGCTCCTAAATTATTCAATTGCTATTTCATATGGTCTTCCTCTTTAAACTTGATATTTTACAATTTAAGAATGAATTTCCTTTCAAACATTTATATTTCTTTAAAGGAAACATCTGAAAGATTTTTCTTTGCAGTTTCTAGTTATATTTTTCTTGCTCTACCCTCTTGCTATGGTGGTCTTTTCTTCTTTACGCATCTTTGACAAAGTGTGAAATGTCAAAAGCTGCACGGACCTGTTCCATCATCTATGAGAGAAGCTATATTACAAAGAGACACATTAGTTGGATAAAGATTTTGTGACTGTTGTTGCTAAAATGTATTTTTGAAATGCCTCATAAAGTCTCTATTCAGAAAACCCTTCACAAGACACTGGAAATTATACCTACTAAAATGTCTGCTAAAAAGTTTGCTCTATGAAGTCAAGTACACCTCTGCAAGAGAGGAAATTTTTCTAATAATGTAATCACGCTCCCCAACACACCCCACCCTATTTTTTAACTCATGTTTTACACCCCAAGGTGACAATCCGTACTTTGCCTTTAACAGGTTACTGGAACAAACAAAGATTTTGCACGATTAAAGTTCTCTGACTTCGAAACTATACTGTACCAAGCCTGGCACCTCTAACTGGACTGTCCTCTCTTTCTTTTGGTATTGTGACAGAGAGGGAGCTGTGTTAGTCTGTATGCTATCAAAATGAAAAAACAGGCCAGTAGCACTTTAAAGGCTAACAAAATAATTGATGAGGTGATGAGCTTTTGAGGGACAGACCCACTTCTTCACATCATAGCCATACCAGAATAGACTCAGTATATAAAGCAAAGAGGCTCAAAAATTATCACCTCATAAATTATTTTGTTAGTTTTTAAAGTGAGACATGACTGCTTTTTTCTTTTGGTATGTGAAGCTCTCAGATACTTACTTCCCTGCTCCGTCTCTCAGGACTGCTATTCATTCCTGCCCAGAACTAAGTGCAACCCCTTCGAATGGGGTGCATGATATGGCCGCTGCTCCTCAGATAATTCTTACTCCTAGTTAGTGGGCAGAGAGTGACCAAGATCTAGCACTATGCCTGCCCCTTCACTGTATAATGCTGTGGTCCTCAGACTGAGGGGTTCACCCACCTGGAGGGGTGCAGAGGAATGTTCAAGGGGAGTGCATGATGGAACCCAATGGCAGAAAGGGAGTGCCACCCAGCCCTGCTCTGCTCCCAGTTCAGCCCTGCCCAGAGTCCAGGTCTAGCCCCACCTGCAACTCCACACTGCCCCTTACTCTGTCCCCAGCCCAGCTCAGCTCTCATTTCCTCTCTGATCCCAGGCCAGCACCGTCTGTAAGTCCAGCTCCTCCCCATCTTCAATGCTGCCAATAGCTCCAGCTTCGTCTCACACTCCACTGGGATGCCAATGGTGCAGTGATGGGGGAGGAGACATTCGATTTCTGGTAAGAGGGAGCCAATGGGAAAATCTGGGGCAACACTGGCCTAATGGAAAGAAGGAAGCTGCACAGAGTCACCTATGCTTCCTATGGACTGAAGGGAGCAAGCAGTAATTATGACAGACGCCGTCCTTCCTGCAGCTTTTCTGGTGGTGAAGAGGTGGTGCACTGGCTCGTACTCAGGGTGGAGCTTTAAAGATAAATCTAACCCTAATTTCACTGCACTTGTTTTAGCGAGTGTGAGGAACGATGGGAGAGAGGCTGAAGGCAATGGCAAGACACCCACAGACTTTAATAGCTCAGAATCAGCGCCTGGCTAGGGGAGGGGGAGTTCTCAATCATCAGACATTACTGATCCCTATGAAGAACAACAGAGACGAAAGAAAGGAAAGATCATCGGGCAGCAGCATTAATGTCAATGGTTTATACGCCTGCGCGCAGCACCCAGATGCTTAGCTGTTCACTGGCACACAAGTCAGAATCCACAATGGCAGCCAGTTTATAACAAGCTGGGTTCTGACCTCTTTACTCACACTGAACAATGCCATGTTCTACGTGACACCAGTCTGAAGTCAATGGAATGAAGCTAATCCAGCCCGTTAGGTGCCTGAACCAATGCCTCTCCCAAAGGATGCCCAGTTCTATCCCACCGGTCCACAGAAAGAATTATCTGACTAGGCATGAGGAGAAAACATTTTCAAGTACGACAGCAAGTCAAAGACTTTCTATTCAACTCCCTACACTGTAGGTTTTTTTGCTAGAAATGATCATAAAAGAAGTGTCACGTCCTCAAGCCAAACAATGCAATTCCTGCAGGAAGCCATTAATTAGCATCTGGTAACAATGCCACTCACAATATTGTGGTTCAATGGCACAAAGCAGTTAACGTATTACTTCAACCAGCCCCATAGCCACAACAACAGCAGCAAGCTTCCCTTGCACTGACTGCCAGCTTTAAACACATGTGCACTATCTTTTTCATGAAAGGCTAACAAGTGACTTTGGCCCGATTTCTCTCTCGTTTTAAAACCACATCAGAAGACAAAGCCCCAACCAAATGGAGAGTAACCTTTTTACCCACAGAAGAAGGTGCAAGATGGCTCTGTCCTAGAGGGATTTTGAAGTCTCCATTGCAGTTGCAATAAGTAAATGAAGCGAAGTGTGGGCCACTGAGTCAAAGAGAGGTGGAGTGCAGGCGTACTACAGCAAGCCATTTTAAACCATCACCAGAGACCTGTAGCTGAGCTCTCCAGCGGCCTGCTTCTAGCTAAAAGGCTTCTACTTGAGTGCTTCAGATCTTGTAAGTTTGTTTAAGATGCATAATTCATGAAGGGTACATAACACCACCCTTGAATAACTTTTCACTCACCACCTGCTTGATAAGAAGAGAAATGACAGACTAGTGTGACTTCGGGCGCCTGATCTTCTCACGCTATACACCTTGGGGAAAGACACTGGGCTCTGATCACTTTACTGTCTTAACCCCTTGATTATTATTACTGCCCGTGAAATCTAATGGTGTAGATTAATTCCCAGGCTAGGGAAATTTCATTCATTACCATAGCCATTCAAATAACAGCAAGACAAATGGGTGCAGAGTAAGGCCTAGTTACATTTTAGTCTGCGAAAAATGCAAGCAAAGAAAACCATTTTCTCAAGCTCTATAAACATTTATGGCACACAGAAGGCCAGATTCTGGTAACCCCGCATCAGCTGAGTAGTATCTTACTTCTCAAATAGCCCACTCAAAACAACTTAATCCCACTGAAATCAATTTGGCAGTCTAATTTGAGGGAGGAACAAGATGGTCTTCAAGTAGCAAATTACAAAGCCAAAATCAGAACTGGGTTAAATGGACATAGATCCATTGTGGACAATGGCGCTACATCCATTTACACCAGCTGAGAATCCGGCCCACAATAGTGTGCAAACTTCAGAGTAGTTGGATGTTCACCGGCATTCATGAATGCAACATCTTTAAACTTTATTGCACTCGTATATTTGCCCTACTTTAGTTCCTATTTAAAAAGCCCAACTGTGGACTGATAGGCAATTTAGGAGTGATTTATGGCCTTTGTCTGGGGTGAGTGATTGTAGGGAAGTTGCTGCTAGACTAGGAGTAAAGATTTTTTTAACCTTATTTTATTTTGGGGAGATCATTGTTAAGAGTTGAACTGTCACAAATCTCTCTTCCTTCTGAAAATGTGATTGCTTTAGTTGTGGGGGTGCTATGAAAAAATAGGGCAAGCCAAGATATAAAAAGGACAACGAAAGGGCAAGCCAAGCCACAGTGAGAACAATGCAAACAATAGATCAAGTATAGAATAGAGCATATGGCTGAAGGAAGATGGCTTCCTTAATTATTTATATCTTAGTTAAGTCAACCCAGTGGTAACTCTTCTTCCCATCCCCTGATGTCCAGGCTATTCTCTCTGGCGTACCATTTATTTTGCCTCCTTTAGCACTTAAATGTGCTTCCTCTTGACATAGTTGTAGTGACATTTAGCTTAAGTACTATCCCCATTTATTTCCCATTAAAGGGTTCAAAAATACCCAAGCTGCAACATGGGACAATGTAATTACTGAAAGCAGAGTCCCCTAGATTCTGCTAGCGATGGAGTCATTTTCATCTCTTCTCCATTGCACTAAAAATTGTCGGCTTCACCTAAAGCTGTACAACTTAAGTTGTAATCTGCATGCTACAGAGCAGTGAATCATGCAGGACTCTGTGGCATTCTCCTTTAGCTCACTGTGAAGACCAATTTGAGAGCGAGTACAAGTTTCTCATGTGGAGATTCAAAGATCTTTCATTTCTGGTCGGTTACAAAACATTCCACAACAAAACACAGATTTCTTGTCAGTGTACCCGAATGTCTGACATGTACCTATTTGCTTCTGTGTAAACATGGCAAATGAAGTGTAAAAACTATAATTAGGAAGCCCCAAAAAGAATCTGAAGAACAGCTAGCCTCAAAGTAACAGCAAACTTTTTTGGAAGTACATCAGAGGACAGAAGCCTGTTACACAATCAGTGAAGCCACTGAATGATCAAGATGGTAAAGAAGCACACAAGGATGATAAGGTCATTGTGAAGAAATTAAATGAGTTCTTTGCATTGGTCTGCATGGCTGAGGACATGAGGGAGATTCCCAAATCCAAGCCATTCTTTTTGGATGACAAATCTGAGGAACTATCCCAGACTGAGGTGTCTCTAGAGTTCATTTTCTAACAAATTGATTAAGTAGACAACAAGAAGTCCTGTGGCACCTTATAGACTAACAGATAGTTTGGAGCATAAGCTTTCATGGGCAAAGACCTGCTTCATCAGATGCAACAGTAATAAGCCACCAAGACCAGAAGGTATCCACCCAAAAGTTCTCAAGGGACCTCAATGTGAAATTGCAGAATTATGATGGTACATAAGCCTATCCTTTAAATTAGCTTCTGTACCAAATGACCAGAGGGTAGCTAATGTGACACCAATTTTTAAAAAGGGCTCCAGAAGTGATCCTGGCATTTACAGGATGCTAAGTCTAACTTCAGTACTGGGCAAACTAGTTGAAACTATAATAAAGATCAGAACTGGCAAACACATACAAGAGAATAATTTGTTAGGGAAAAGTTTTTGTGAGGGGAAATCATGTTTGTTCTTGGGCACTTGGCATTGGCCACTGTAAAAAGACAGGACAGCAGGATAGATGGACCTTTGACCTTACTCAGTATGGTCATTCTTATGAAATAATTTCTAAATCACACAGAAGAAGACCACTGAGTTAAAAATAGTGATTTAAGATACTGAAGAATGAGCCTTAACATCTTATTTATTACTTTGGAAACTAATATGCTTTCTGTCTTTCTATTTGAGCAAGTCCTTCATACTGCCTTACTGAGACAGATTTTCTCTGAGCAATGTTCCACTTGCTCCATTCAGGGCAGAATCCGAAGAATTTGAAGGGAAAGAAGTGTCCAGTTCCCAAGTTGATGGCAGAGTTCTATCCAGCCTAAAAATAATTTCTCATTTACAGTAATATTTGAAGGATGTAAGAACATAAGAACAGCCACACTGAGTAAGATCAAAGGTCCATCTAGCCCAGCATCCTGTTTTCCGACAGTGGCCAATGCCAGATGCCCTGGACAGAATGAATTTGCACAAACTAGCCCTAAATTAGAGGCTAGAAGGTTGGTCACCTGAGACAGAGGAGTCCAGTTCTGGGAGAACCTTTTAAGAGGAGCAGTGGAGCCAAACAATGTAACTAGATTTAGGACAGATCATGGTAAGTTTATAAGAAGGGTTATATGACTGGATAGGCTGTAATAACAGGGAGCTAGACCCAATGACCGAAAGGACTCTTTTGGTCAACATCCCTAAACTAAATCTGCACAGCCAGCAGATATGTTCATGAGTCATTGGGCAAGTGAAATACTGATGTTTCTATGACTATGAGTTTCCAGGTGTCTTCCTTCTGGCTTGGGCAATATGGAGATAGTGTGGGACGTTTTCTTCCCGCACAGCTGTGCCAGTTTAATGGGGTCTAGTAATTCCCATTACATCCTTTGCTTCTCCTTGGCAAAAGGGAACAAAGTATTAGACTCATGATGCTCAATATCTTTTTACAGACATCCTGTGCAGAGCCCACATCAGACGTTGGTTAGCTTGCTCCAATATCACATCCTCCTACTTTGCCTATTCTCCCTACAGCCATCACCAATGACCTAATTTCATTGTCTGCTAATGAGACCATCTGAGAATCAAAACGGCTGTCACTTTATGGTGGCTGGGAAGTGGGTGGATCCCATTGGTGGCTATTGAATTATATATATTGAAACTGTCTTTTAAAAGTTTTCAAAGTATTATAAAATCAATACGGTTTTGACAATTATTTATTAATGGTGCAATTTAAGGAATTGTCATATATCAGAAATCAGGGTGGAGACCTGAGAAATAATGGTGTTAATGACAACTCTGATATTTGGACAGACCGTATTAAACATATGCAGCACACCAAGCATTGGGATTTCCCAGAATCCTCAGGAAATTGGAACAGTGCCAGGTGTCCAACCAGTTCTGAAGCAGTAGTCACTGCAGGAGCTTAGGTGTGAGTACAAGAGAAAAGACAAGGTTTTAAGGGACCTTTTTTGCAACTGCTATCATGGCTACTGGTCAAGAAAACTAGCCCCACTTAACTGGCCAGATAACCACATGTGGTTCATGGCTAGAGTGTTGGACATCATGAGGCTAGAGCTACTGCAGCCTCTGCTGATCAGCATCAAATAGTTCAGCTACGAGCCCAGACCCATACTGCTAACAGAGGTGCCCAGGACTGCTGAATACTTTGATTCTTGGGGTGCATGAGCTGCATATGGCTGGGGTAGGTGGGATGGGAAACCTAAGGTCTCACCTCAGGCTGCTAACTCCCCATACCATCCTCTTTTTCCTCCAGACACATCTATTTGTCCTCCTCACAGCCGTTCCTGTCTTGTTCTGACCGCACACAGTCTGGCATGCACATGTCTGCTGCCTTCCCGTGGTGCTACCCACCCAGATGGACCGGCTGGGATGGGGGCAGGTGTAACCAGTGACCTGACTCATCCATTTTAATGTGTTAATTTCAAAAGGGGGAATTATGCAAAAATGAGGAGGTTAGTTCAACGGAAATTAAAAGCCAGAGTGACTAGAAGAAAAACCTTTCAAGCTGCATGGAAGCTTCTCAAAGACACTATAATAAAGGCCCAACTTAAATGTATACTCCAAATTAAAAAACATACTAAGAGACCAAAAACACCCATGTAAAACAAGCAGTGAGGGATAAAAAGGCATCTTTCAAAAGGTGGAAGGCAAATCCTAGTGAGGTAAATAGAAAGGATCATCAACACTACCAAATTAAGTGTAAAACTGTAATAAGGAAAGCCAAAAAAGACTGAGGAACGGCTAGCCAGACGCTCAAAAAGTAATAACAAAATGTTGTTTCAATACATTAGAAGCAGGAAACCGGCTAAAAAACAGTGGGTCCCCTAGACAATACGAATACAAAAGGAGCAATCAAGGACAATAAAGCCACTGTGGAGAGACTAAATGATTTCTTTGTTTCAGTCTTCGTGGCTGAGGATGTTGGAGAGATTTCCAAAACTGCACCGTTTTTTGTGGGAAATGAAACTGAGGATCTGTCCCGGATTGAAGTGTCATTAGAGGAGATTTTGCAACAAATAGATAAACTAAATATTATCAAGTCACGGGGACCGCATGGCATTCATACAAAGGTTCTGAAAGAACTCAAATGGGAAATTGCAGAATTATTAACACTAGTTTGTAACCTGTCCTTTGGATCAGCTTCTGTACCTAATGACTGGAAGATAGCTAATGTGACACCAATACTCGAAGGCTCTAGAGGTGACCCTGGCAATTATAGACTAGTAACATTGACGTCCATTCCCAGAAAATTAGTTGAAACAATAGTAAAGAATAAAATTGACAGGCACACAGAAGAACATAATTTGATGGGCAAACATCAACATGGTTTCTGCAGAGGGAAATCACGTCTCACTAATCTGTTAGAGTTCTTTGAAGGGGTTAACAAACATGCAGACAGGGGAGATCCAGTGGATATAGTATATTTAGATTTCCAGAAAGCCTTTGACAAGGTACCTCAAAGGCTCTTATGTAAATTAAGTTGTCGTGGGATAAGAGGGAAGGCCCTTTCATGGACTGAGAACTGGTTAAAAGACGGGAAACACAGGGTAGGCATAAATGGTAAATTTTCCAAATGGAGAGGGGTAACTAGTGGTGTGCCCCAAAGGTCAGTCCTAGGACCAGTCCTGTTCAATTTATTCACAAATGATCTGGAGAAGGGGGTGAGCAGTGAGGTGACAAAGTTTGCAGATGACACTAAACTGTTCAAGATAGTCAAGACAAAGGCAGACTGTGAAGAACTTCAAAAAGATCTCATCAAACTGAGTGACTGGGCAGCAAAATGGCAAACGAAATGTAATGTGGATAAGCGAAAGGTAATGCACATTGGAAAAAATAACCCCAACTACACTTACAATATGATGGGGGCTAATTTAGCTCTAACTAATCAGGAAAGAGATCTTGGAGTTATCGTGGATAGCTCCTTGAAAACATCCACGCAGTGTGCAGAGGCCGTCAAAAAGGCAAACAGGATGTTAGGCATTATTAAAAAAGGGAGAGAAAATAAGGGGTATCTTACTGCCCCTATATAAATCTATGGTACGCCCACATCTTGAATACTGTGTACAGATGTGGTCTCCTCACCTGAAAAAAAAGATATCCTGGCACCAGAAAAGGTTCAGAAAAGGGCAACTAAAATGATTAGGGGCTTGGAACAGGTCCTGTATGAGAGGCTAAAAAGATTGGGACTTTTCAGTTTAGAAAAGAGGGGACTGAGGGGGGACATAATAAAGGTATATAAAATTATGACAGGTGTGGAGAAGGTGAATAAAGAGAAGTTATTTACTTGTGCCCACAGTACAAGAACTAGATGACACCAAATGAAATTAATGGGTAGCAGGTTTAAAACTAATAAAAAGTTCTTCTTCACTCAGCACATAGTTAACCTGTGGAACTCCTTGCCAGAGGAGACTGTGAAGGCTAGGACTATAACGGAATTTAAGAAAGAGCTAGATAAATTCATGGAGCTTAGGTCCATAAAAGGCTATTAGCCAAGGGTAGGAATGGTGTCCCTGGCCTCTGATAGTGAGACGCTGGAGATGGATAGCAGGAGACAAATCGCTTAATCTTTGTTTTCGGTCCACCTCCTCTGGGGCACCTGGCACTGGCCACTGTCGGCAGACAGGCTACTTTTGTCTGACTCAGTATGGCCATTCTTATGTTATTATACTGGAAACACATTGCTTTATGGGGATCCAGTCAATGGTACTATTGTACCACCAGTCCAGCAGAGGATACGGTAGGGGTCTCTCTCCCACCCCCCATCAGAGCAAGAATGACCAAATGGTTTGGGCAGTAACTGGGCATGTTAATAAAGAATGGTTAGTTCCCTGTTCTGCCACAGATTTTCTGTGTGACCAGGGACAGGTCAAAGGCATTCAGGCATCTAACTCAAATACTACAATTATGGGGCCATATCAGCACCTTAGATATCTAAAGGCAGTGTCCACAGGAGTGCCATTTTCCCCTCTCTACACAAAGCACTCAAGTCTCAGTCATCCCACCTCTGGAAGAGACACCATCACATCTGAAGATAGGGAGAACTGGTCCTCAAAGAGGGGAAGACAAGTCAACCCCAAGAAGAGTGGAGGTGGGATTCCCAGCAGACTGATTGTGTGTATGTGCGTGTATGATGGAGACCACAGCAATGTCCCTCAGATATATGGGGATCTAGTTTGGGGCACACAGAAGGGCCTGGCCTTCTTTAAACCAACCCTGACACCAACACATTCATTTACTTCCACTTAATGGCGGGTGGGTGTAAATGTCTCATTTCCCCAGGAACCAGAAAAATACACTCATCAGCATGCTTGTGGTGAACTGCACCCATGCAATTCCTTCTGCAGGACAGTATATGAAGAGCAAAGGAAAGCACTAGGTACACCAGTCTCTTAGGACTGTGTATTCTAAGAGAAACAGATACCGTGGGAAAGTGCTTATGGTTAGAGCTGGCTTCTGGCACCAAAACCAGTATCAGCATCAAGGAACACACTGAAGACTGGCCGTCCAAGAGACATCCGTGTGAACGTCTAACCAAAAACCATGGACAGGGCTATCAAAATGTAAAGACGTTGGGAAGAATCATCATGTTCAGGCAGCCTTCTCCCGCAACGTCACCCATTCTTGAGTGATGGCCTGGAAACAAATACCTGCAGCTGTTCAGCTACCACAGAGAGGAGCTCACAGCCAGCAGTCCTGGGCAAAGTGAATCTCCTCTTCAGCAGTGTTACATGCGCAGTGCAGCTGGTGTTCTGTACAGAGCCCCAGCAGTGCAGTAAGCCTTAAGACTCTCTTGGTAGGAGCCCAGAGGCAAGAGCCTCAGAAGACCTGTCATTCGTTTCTCGATCGCCCTCTGACGAGAACGTTGGGAAAAATTCCGTCTGCTTCACAGTAATGGCCTGGCACCCAAGGTCTCTGGGACCTGCACAAGAGTGATGCAGTTTGTATAGGAACACGTGCATAAAGCAAAGGGCACGAAGTGTTATAGGAAAGATACATGTGACACCCAACCTCTGTTGTACTCACAAGTGGGGAAAGAGCAAATAAATGATGGTCTCAGTCCATCTCTTTCCTTTCAAGTCTGCTGTATTGTATTCTGCAGTTTTTCCCCCCAGAGATAGCGAAAGATTTGTGATATATAAATCCAGCCGACTACGTCATGTCTCCTCAGGGCTGGTTAAGGAAATACAGTACCAGAGGAGTATCATGTATGAAGAAATATGTGTTTCTTCCTTTGCGCTGTTAGGCCTGTCAGGATGCAAGTGATTTGGTAGCCTGTATTCAAATCCTCTGCGTACCTCTGGGCAAGGAGTGAAAGAGGAGACAGGTTTAATACGTTGTGGACTATCAGGTATGATATCTGGCTGGCATTAGTCTGGTATCAAACATTGCTCTGTGAAAGCTGAATGGACTAGCAGACAGAGCCCTGGAGACAAAAGACCTGGATAAGGCACTTTGCTTTTTACATTTTCCCTCTCACCCTTTGCTTGCCTTACTTATGGAGAGCAGACGCCCTTCGGAGGCGGGACTGTCTCTTCCCATTGGTATGTGCAGTACTTAGAACACAGTGGTCCTTCTCTGTGGCCTTTAGGTTTTACTATAATAGACATAAATAAATAAGGCAGAAAAAGAGTTACATGAATAATGTGGCTTTGTTTGAGATGATTTTTGCTGCAAGATCACATTGTTGTAACAGGCCAGCTCCCAGGCTTTGTTGGTGCTGGGCGAGGGTCCCTCTGGTGAGTACCCTGTGCATCATGCACCCCAGGGCATGGGACGTGAGTTCAGATGGGACTTGCTGCAAGAGTTACCTGGCTGGCTCAGGTGGGACCTCGCACGGGGGGTCCCCGCACATAGAACCATGTGCAAGGTACTGTGCACCACCTGGAACCAAGAGGCAGCCCCTGGGCACAGGTGCCAGCCTGCTGCCAGCTTTATGAGGGGCCAGATGAGCCCCAGGCCCCATGGGGGGTGGCATCCTGCCAGCACCTACAATGGCTGGAAGTGGGCTAGCCACAAGGGAGATGGCCTGACCCCAGACACACCAAGGACTGCATCTCCCAGCAGATGGGCATGCCTGAAGGTGCAGGGCAGCACCCGCTCCCCGCAGACAGGGCTGTGAGCTGCAGCTGTTGGGGAGGCAGGAAGGACCAGCTGCTCCTGGCTCACATGACACCCATGAGGTGATCCCTCTGTAGTCAGACACCCCCCTTGGCCGCTAGCCCATTCCCTCGTGGGGAGGCAGCAGTCAGCACAGTCCTGGAGACACCGTGGGGTCCCCATGTGGCAGGGCTCATTGTGCAGGACACACATGGCTTTGCTCCTGGGACATTCCCATCCCTTGGCCCAGGAGTGTTAGTAGCTTCTCATGGTGGGGGCAGGGCCTTAGGGTCTCACTGTCCCCCTTTCTTGCCTCCCTTACAGCTGCACCTGCACTGTCTGAGGGCTGGGCCAGCTCCACCTCACTGCCAGGGAAGGCCCTCAGCCAGAGGGGGTGTTGCTGCATCCAGGACGACCTCCAGAGGGACGACAATGCTGCTCTCTGGAGGATGACTGATCTCATGGAGTGGCAGCTGTGGGATGACAGGGAGTGGTGGTCACAGGCCTGGGGCCAACTAATGTCCTGCTTTGACACCACTGGCATCAGTCAGGACATGATGGCCGAGTCCCCCACAGCCCCCCTTCCTGATGTTGCCCTGGGGCGGGACACTCCCTACTCCCCATGTAGGAACTGCAGCCCAAGAGTTCCTCACCTCCATGAGGAGGGGCCCGACAGCGGAGGATGGCTGTGAGGAGGTGCAGCACACACTGAAACACCTCTATGTAGGGCCAGCACAAGCCTGGGGGCTGCTCTGGCACCATGGCTTACTGGAAAGAGCTGTGTCTCCCAGGAATCATAGAAGCCCTGCTCTAGCAGCTGTGCTGTCCCTCATGGATGTAGGCGTGCTTCAGCATGGGCAGGGAATGGGCATTTGGGGGGGAAGTCCCTTTAAGGGCATGTCTTGCCCAGGCTCCTGGAGGGTGTTGCCAGCCATGCGACCCTGTCTGACGGTTTCCAGGTGGCTGGGCAGTCTGGCCTGTCTGTCAACAGACTGGATTGCTCTCTGGCCGCAGCCAGTCTGATATCTTCTGACAGAAACGTCCATTGACAGATCGCTCTAACCTAGACCTAGCCTCAGTGTTCTGTGCTGTTATTTAGTTGTAAGGTACCCCTAATTGTCTTCTGAGAGCCGGGTAAGCAGTGGAAGTGTTGGTGATGTTGCTGGATAATAGAACCTCCTGTGATTCGGCAAATTCTCTCGTTTGTCAGGTCCCAAGGGTGCCAGAAGCAAGAGGTGATACCTGTAATTGTAAACCCTTTACGTAACTTCTCACTGAGCACCATACAGACGGGCATAGCAGCACAGTCTTCTTCCTGCAACCCAATAACAATGCAACGAGCACTTCTGCTGTCAAGACTCACCACACCACAATTCTCCCTGACCCCACCCAGCACAGTTTGTTTCTCACTGGAAAATTCATTCTATTCTTACCACTATCATTCGATGCTAAGCTCAGTTTGCTCAGCTAATACTCAATAAATAGAAAAGAGGGCGAGATTTTCCCATGCCTGCTAGCTTTTGACACGTATCCTCTATCACAATGAACTGAAGGTGGGTGTTTAAATCCCTTAGACTGGTAGGAAAATCTCACCCTCAGCATTTCCTCATTTTAAAAGTTAGACCAGTGGCGTCCAATACCAATTCAAGGATCACCACGCTTGTGGTTGTCGTCCTTCCATATTCACTACAGTATCCCCTCCAAATAATGCCCTCCCTGGGCCCCAGAGCCAGGCACCCCTAGCCCTCCTACTCACTGAATGCCATCTCCTTCCCCCAGAGCCAGGCACACCCAGAGCCAGGTGTCCCCCCACACCCCACCATGCACAGTGACTCAGAGCCACCACTGCAGGGGCTTCAATGGGGCCACACTGGAGCTGTGAGGGGCCCTGAGCCATACGGCACTGGTGCCTGAGCTGCATAGAATTATAGGGCTGAAAGGGACCTCAGGAGGTCATCAAGTCCAGTCCCCAGCTTCCAGCAGGATCAACCACCACTAAGTCATCCTAGCCAGGACCTTGTCAAGCTGGGACTTAAAAACCTCGAGGGATGGAGAAGCCCCCACCTCTCTA
Source organism: Carettochelys insculpta (assembly GCF_033958435.1). Classification (NCBI taxonomy): domain Eukaryota; kingdom Metazoa; phylum Chordata; order Testudines; family Carettochelyidae; genus Carettochelys; species Carettochelys insculpta. The sequence continues at coordinate 42,677,378 of NC_134147.1, read as the reverse complement.
GGCAAGGGGCTGCGGTGGGGCCTGAGCTGCAGCAGCTACAGCTGTTGCTGCCACTCACTGAGGCCCGTGCGCAGAGCAGGCAGAGGGCACACCAAGTGTGGCTCTGAGGAGGGAGCCACATTTAAAGGCTCCAAGAGCCTCATGTGGCTTCAGAGCCAGATTCACCACCCCACAGTGTCCCATTTGCTGCATGTGGTGAATGGCCAATGTCTTGGACACCAGGGAGTTAGCCAATGTAGAAGACATCTGAAGACTCTTTGCATTCGCTATACAGTGCGGTAAAAACTAAGGGGCACCATGCAACACTCCCCACTCAAGCCAACAGCCCTTACTCACTTACTAAGACTGGCTAACCACCATGCCACAGCTTGGGCTGCCGTCTTCATCTGCAGAGTGGCTGTGCATTCTGACCTGCATTTTGACTCGCCTTGTTCATTTGCTTTTTCTGGGGCAAGAGGCTACAAAAGGGTAAAAGTTTCAAAGGTCTCTCAGTGACTTAAGAGCCCTAAGTTCCTCTACACCAATGCCAGCTTCTGACCCTGCAAAGATATGGTTGCCATGGCTCTGCCCGGACCTTTACCCATGGCCTCCTTCCTTCACAGATTCCTCTTCTAACTTATGCCCGTGGCAAGACAGAACCCCATCTGCCACAGGAAAACATCAAGTGCAAAGGGGGTGTCTTTTCCTTCCTCCTGAAAGCTTCCCTCCCCCAGGCCCATATGTCCGCCTACCTAGGGCACGAATGCAGAATCAGGCCCGCTGTTAGCCACAAGATGGAGGACAGATGTGGTGGGCATTGCACGGTGAACCATAGTTCTGCTAGACTGTTGTGTCTGTCAGCATTACAGGTTACGGCCTCAAGAATGGGGACTGCCACTACCACAGAAAAAATATAGCTCCAGCTCAGACTATGCCTACATCAATTCAGTGCTCTCTCTGAATGGAGAGGTAAGGGAGACCTCAGACCTCTGGGAAAACTGGCCTTTTACAGACAAACAAACAGTTATTTGCTCTCTCTATTTTTCACTCTGATCCCTGCCTGACAATTTCACCACCTTGATGAAAAATTGGGCTTGATGAAAAAAGGAAATGAGTTCTTTCTGATTTCTGCATAAATTTTTTAAGCATTCCTGTCACTGTCTATTAGAGTTGCGAAGCACTTTACCAACGTTGCTGAGTACCTTGCCCCTTGTGTGCAACTGGGCAGTCATATTAGTCTGTGACGTTTGAGACGCTGAATAAATCTCATTTCGAACAATTTCAGATTAGCCATTACATTTATATTGCTGTCAGAATCACAACCAAACAGAACAGTACCCATAATTCTGTGAGGAAATGAGGCTAACAGGCTCTCAGGAAATACAACATTATTAACAAAGCCTGGATAGGCAGCATTATGAATATTCATCCGCAGGTGCTAGCAGCACCCTCAGGAAATAAGTGCCACTCTGTTAAAAATCGGGAGCCAACCTTCTTGGGCATGACTCATCAGTTCTCGGGTCTGCCAGGATCCTGGCACTCAGGAGGTTAAAATGAACAACTGCAGTAAAACCCTCCTACCCTGGACTCCTGTTTGGCCTGAAAAAAAAATCTGCCTGAGGACTTATTATATATGCAACTCGCCTTATATAGTGTACAAGTTTGTGAGGATCTTTTGGCTTCTTTGGGATGCAAAGAACTGAATAAATATAAGACATTATTTATAAGACCAGCATTCTATTCTTTTAGATTTAGAGTACATATATCTATTACCCATACATATAGATCTCTCTCTGTCTCTGGTTATACAACTGAATATATCCCATGAACAACTGCAGTGAAACCTTCCTATCCTGGACTCCTGTTTGCCATGACAAATAAAATCACTCGATATCATGGAGGGCACCAGCCCCACAGTAAGCATAGCAGATGCAGGTAGTTTCCCAAAAATAAATATATAAGGCTTCAGACTTGCATTTAAAGGACTCAACTTTGCTTTTTAAAGAAGTGGATTTTGAATATTACGATATTGTATTCACCTTAGAGAACAGAACAGATGGTGAAGCCTCAGAGTATGTTCTCAGCCTGCTGCACAGGGACTTCCAAGATGGCACATTAACTGCATGGGAAATTCCCATACGCATGTCAATTCCTCCAATTCAGAGATTATCCTTTCATGGAAAGTGCTACATCTTTCCAAATAGCTAGTGCTAACTTTTCAGAAAATGAATTGCTAATAGTCAGTACAGGTAAAGTGGGAATTAATACATAATCTAAACGTAAAAGAGTACCTTGGGGGTCTTATAAATGCATTTATTCAGTTTCTTTCATCTCAAAGAAGCCAAAAGATCTTAAAAACTTACATGCCATGTACAACTTGTTGCATGGATAACAATGAGCCTTCAGATTTTTTTTCCAGCCTAGACAAAGTATCGTTCTTTCTGGTAGAATGGAGTTTACTAGCCATGCTTACATCGCCCTAAAGATTTGGGAGAGATGTTTTTAACAGTACCTAACTAGTCAATAGTGTCTGGAAAATGTCACTATAGCCTCATTCAGGAAAGCATTTAAGAGCCTGACTTCATAGGGAGTTAACCACTTGCTTAACACTGTCCTAAGTAGGGAGGAGTGTCTTATGGTGAAGGCACCAGATGAGGATTCAGGAGACCTCATTCATAAATGAGTTCTGGCAAAGGTTTCCTGCGTGACTTTGGGCAAGACACTTAGGGTTGGGTTTTGAAAGGTATTTAAGTTGAAGAATGGAATTGAAGAATTTATAAAGGTATTTAAGCTGAAGATGGGCTCCTACCAGGATTCCCCCAGGCACCTGGGCAGGTGACTTAATGGGAGTGCACCCCAATGGGATACAAAGGATGCTTATCGTCATCTTTAAGCACCTAAAAACCTTTCAAGATCTGGTCTGTCTCTCTGTGCTTCAGCTCACTATCTGCAAAAAGAGGATCATAATATTTCCCTCTCTCACACTGAGTGGTTGTGAATATCAATTCCCTAATGTACATGAGAATTTCAGGTGCTGGACTGAGGGTCACCTTGTAGATAGGCAAGATAATCTGCCCCACAATCCCGGGAGACCCAGCAGGTATGTTGAGTACATAGTAGTTAGGTTCATGAATTGGCCAAAGGTGTGACTGTGCTTTCCCTTGCTATTATCTGTAGCTATAAAAAAGCATTAGTTTGAAAACAGTTATGTGATCCATGTCACAAACCCAAGAAATTAGCTGCTGCACAACAAAGTGCTTTTTCTCTGCAGAAAGTACAAGTAAAGTGCCACTCGGGAGAGACAGTTAGCTTTGAAACACTTGTTTGGAGTGCAACATTTTCATCTTAGTGCATCTTTACCTGTTTCAACAAAGTGATGCATTTCCTCATCCTAAACCCTTTTGTTGCAAACAGAATTTAGTTACACTCTGCTGTGCTGCCAACATTTTATGACTTCAGGAAGAATGAAATTGTTTTTAGGATTCACCCAAGACACATTCTTGAAAATCTGTCCTGTGTGAGTTCTACTCCATGAAACTAACTATATGGTTTGAGTTTTGTGCTGACTTCTTGTAATGAGGTTCAGTACTGAGGTGGTCCTCAGCTCTCGTGAGTGCCCCCTCTGGATAAATGCATGTGTCCATGCTCATGCAGTTTCATAGCCTATTGGAAAACTAAGCCTTCTAGGTGAGTCACGCAGGTACACACCACCACTCCCCTTCCAAAGTATCCATTTAACAGCAATCCATCATGGTGCCCCCACTCATGTCCCACCATGTTTTGGTATCAGTGCACTAGATATACTATAATGCATCAATACAATGTGAGTTGGTAGATACTGACACAGACACACTCCCTCTCAGGAATGTCCTCTTTTTGGAAAGCTCACATATGATAAGCCTACTTTTTTCTTACGTTAGAAGTGTGGTTGAAATGTTCTCATTTTCACTTTGATCCAGCAAAACATTATGCACCGGCTTAACTCTAAGCAGCTGACTAGTGTCATGGGACCATTTGACAAAGGGATAGTCCTTCCGACATCAGCGGCATTGAATTAAATTTAACCAAATGTATAGGGTATATATAGGAAAGCCTGTTTGAAAATAAGACTCAGGTCATGTCTGCACTGCTCTGCTACCTAAGTGCTTCACTGTATCTGCCCCTCCCGCCACCCACATACAGATGGCACAAGTGCAAATGTTAAAGGTCCTGAGTTTGCAGGACCGTTCAATTTGCACTCACAGAATTCACCCAGGGAAGTTCCCAGGCAGAGTAATCTGAACGGCAGAGAAGTTTAGACATGGTCTTTGGCTCCTCAGTCAGTTAGGCATCGTTACACTGAGCCCAGCGGTGCCTAAACACCTTTGAAAATCTGGACTTAAGTGCCTTCCTGGATCAAGGCCATTGAGCTCTTTCTTCTTCTCCTCTCTGGCGAGACCGACAATAGATGGACCGAGATGGACCCACATCTACAAAAAAAAAGAGAGAACTGGTGGTTACGTCATGTACTGCCACAACAAAAGACGTGAGTGCTTTGTGGCAGCAAGAGTGAGCTACAGTCTGGCTTCTTGCGTCAGTTGTTACCTTTTGGCAAGATGAAATACAAATCGCTGCTTCCACTCAGAAGAGGAGAGGGGTGCAGCCACTGTGCTGTCATTACACAGAGCCGAACAAAGGGATGATGGCCAAGCTGCTCTCTCACAAATGGCACTCTGCCCAGGGCTCAAGTCCATTGTGGAAAATAAAATATTTGATTACATTATTTTCCAATTTGAGCCCTCTCCCTCGCTGGGCTCTGGGGTGAAATATTTTCCAAAAGTTGAGAAATATTTTTCTGCTCACCATCTGCCTTAATGGCTGGACATATTGGACATCAACACTAGGATCAAACATCTGTGGTCCAAGGACATCCTGCTGCCACCAGCACAGTATCAAGGAGATGTTGGAGTCAGAAACCTTTGCAGCCTGACTGAACAAAACTTCATGAATATGTAGAGAGAAGCTTCCACCCCTTTACTACTGACAAAAAAAACCTGCTTTGAGAATTTTGATGAGAACGAGCTGATGAGCTGATTCCCCACACCTCAACCACATCCCCAAATCTTCAGTAAATTACTGTCTTAAAAAAATAACTGAGCACATATCATATGATTATCTTATTACTATGCCTAGAAATTTAACCTACATGCCAGCTGCACGTTTCAGGTACCTAAGGTGCTACGATTGGAATATTGCCAACAACTGTACACTGTGCCACTCCCTGTACAGTTACCAGATAATGCAGTGTCCACGCTATTCATCCTTTACTCACATAGACAAGCACGTATTGTAAATTGCCCCAGTAACCAGACAGGAAGGATGGCTCAGTAACCAGGAGGTAGGCTGGGAGACCTGCCCTCAATTCTCTGCTCCACCAGTCATCCTGTGTGATTTTGGGCAGTCATTTACCCACTGTGCCTTTGTTCTCAATCTTTACAATGGGGCTGTGCTAATTCCCCACCCTGCAGTGGTGTGGTGATGATAAATGTATTGCGGTCTGTGATGAGGGAACATATAAGCGCCTCAGAAACAGACTCCACTGTAGTCAGTAAGAGACTTTATAATAAGACTTCAGTGGGGCCAGACCATCAGAAGTAAGTGGTCACCAATGTCATAGTTCATGGGGTTTAGTTAAATCTCATTAAATCCATTGGGTGTGACCACTCACACCTCATTTAAGCAGTAAGGGCGCATCTACGCTGACCAGAAGTTTCATGCACTGATGATCAATCTTCCGGGGTTTGGTTTAGCAGACCTAGTGAGGCAGCACGAAATCAAATGATCAGGGAGCTGCCATGGACCCCAGCAGCCCTTGCAGTCACGAACAATAAGGGAAGTCCGTGGGACAGTTTCCTCCCATCGACCTCCTGCTGTGGGGATGGTGCCAAAAATCGATTTAAGATACATCAGCTCCAGCTATACAATTCTTTTAGCTGAAGTTGCATATCTTAAATCATTTTTTCCTGTAGTGTAGATCTGGCCTCAGAGGCTATGTCTACATGGTAGCCTAAACTCAAAATAAGCTACACAGTCTGAGCTATGTGAGTCAACTTTGAAATAGGCTATTTCAGCATGGGGCACTGTCTAAATGGTGCCACACATTGAAATAAAGGGTTAGGGGTGTGAGGATGGTTCCAGGCAGGGGTTGGGGTGGGGGGTGCGGGAGTCAGGGTTAGGGGTGTGAGGAGGGCTCAGGGCAGGAGCTGGGGGTGTGGGAGTCAGGGTTAGGGGTGTGAGGAGGCCTCAGGGCAGGGGCTGGGTGGGGATGCAGGCATCAGGGTTAGGGGTGTGAGGAGGGGCTCAGGGCTGGGGTACTTGAGTAGGGTAAGTGCAGGGGCAGAGGCACTATTTGGGGTGGCCTGAAACCTCCCCCCAGCCCTGTTGCCTGAGAGTCACACTGGGACTCTTTTCCTGTTCCACTCATCACTGCGCAGAAGCGAGAGGGAAGCTCACAGTGTGGGTCATTCATGCCCCAGCCCCTTGGCTCCCCAGCCAGGAAGCAGAGGAATCATGTGCTTTCCTCTCGCTCCTGGACAGTGACGAAGGGGGTGCAGCAAGAGTGTCCCTCTATGAATCTCAGGCAAGGGGAATGCGTCAGCTCCCCTCCCTCCCTGCTTAGTGCCCTGTGGGAGCTCAGGGCTGGGACAGTCCTGGACTGCCATGGTATCACAATCCCAGCCAGCCCCTTTAACCCACCTGTCTGGCTGCTGCTGGCAGGACAGCCCCAGGAGCTGGTCTGGGAGCACACCGCACCTCCTCCTTCAGCCGTGTGCCCCAGCTGGCTGGCTCTTTCTTACTGGAGCCACACAGGGGGGCCCGGCAGCTAAGGGTGAGGCTTACACCAGCTGTAGATCTGGTTCAATGAGGCTACTTGCAGCACCCGTGATCCCATGTGATCAAGACCAGTAGCCTCCGGCCCAAATGTAGTAGCTAACCTTAAAATTTGTATAAAATTAGGTTGATTGCTACCAGATGAAACTGTGACAGTTGGGTAATTAATAGGTACGGCAGAAGGCTGAGTGGAGCTGCTATTAGTCAGGGAAAGCAGACGCTGTTGTGGTTGGAAGCGAGAAAAAATTGCATGCTGCTTTTATAAAATGTGTAAGTCTCCAGCTCCCTTGCCATTCCTTAAGAGCTTAATTGGACACAGCTTATGTAGACCCAAGCTCTGCTCCCATCTCAGGCTCATATTTCCGAAGGTCAGAGATTTCACGATGATCCTCTGTACAATGCTATCACTTCCAGGAGCACTTGAGGAGGGTAACTTTAATTGCCTGTGACTGTAATTGGCTTTATGAGGGTAGTCAGGCCAATGGCTGGGAAAACAGCACCCCAGAACAGCTGTCAGACATGTAACTTGGCAGGAAGTCATCAAGTATCAGGAGTGTTACTTGAAGAGAACTGGCATCCTATATGCCCCAACAGACAGGACAATCACGAGAAACCTCTCGATGCAAAGGTCCTCCAAAGTGTCTTTTTTGAAACCGATCAGCAGAAGATGCAAAGCATGTAGTACTCCACTGTCTATTGGCAGAAAGGTTTATTTGAAATAGGAAAAGCAAAACACATTGGTTATTGGATGCGTGCTTGGGAATTTAGACAATGATTAGGCAGCAATTACATTATTTGTTCAGCACCAAATTTCCTAATTGGAGGTTATTTGGGGAGGGCAAAAAACCAAAACACAGAACAGCCAAAGCTAACTGTCTTCAGTCACTCACAGCAGATTATCAAATCAGCGTTAGCTGCATACCTGGCTTTTGTTGCCCAGAGCCAGGCTATGGTCTTGATCTAAAGCCCAGTGAAATCAGTGAAAAGATACCAACTGATCTTAAATAGTAACAGAGAGGGAGATGTGCTAGTCTATATACTATCAAAACAAAAAGCAGTCAACTAGCACTTTAAAGACTAGCAAAATAATTTATTTGGTGAGCTTTCGTGGGACAGACCCACTTCTTCAGACCATAGCCAGACCAGAACAGACTCAGTATTTAAGGCCCAGAGAACCAAAAACAGTAATCAAAGAGGACAAATCAGAAAAAAATGATCAAGGTGAGCAAATCAGAGAGTGGTGGGGTGCGGGGGATGGTCAAGAATTAGATTAGCAGGTCCAATTAGATTCTTGACCTTCCCCCCCCCACCCCTCCACTCTCTGATTTGCTCACCTTGATCATTTTTTTCTGATTTGTCCTCCTTGATTACTGCTTTTGGTTCTCTGTGCCTTAAATATTGAGTCTGTTCTGGTCTGGCTGTGGTCTGAAGAAGCAGGTCTGTCCCACGAAAGCTCACCTAATAAATTATTTTGCGAGTCTTTAAAGTGCTACTTGACTGCTTTTTGTTTCAACTGATCTTAGTGAGCTATGAAACAAGCCTTAACTGCAGCAGAGTGCCATCTACTGTTATATCCATCAGCCCATGTCCTGCGCTTCCAAGGCCAGAACATAATAACTATTTTTGACAACACATGGATGAAACAAACCAATGCCAGTAGTATAATTATCATTCTACATCAACCGCCTACTGTCCTGTTATTAGGACCTGCTAATATGAAAATCAGTTCCTCAGCTTCTTTTCACTCTGTCAGCATTCACCTCATGAGAATACCTCTGCGGAGCTCTTCATCAAAATCCCTAACCACCAGTTATTTGTATTATGGATTATTTGTACTATGGAGTGCCAAGAGGCTCCAGGCAAAATCACCACCCAACAGCCACAGCAGAAACATAGTGAGAGATATTCCCTGCCCCAAAGAGAAAAGAGGTGCCATCCTCTGCACTTCACAGAAAGTGAACTGAAGCACTGAGACATTACGCAATTTGTCCAGGGGCCTCAGAAAGGCTGTACAGATTGAACTTCTCTAGTCCAGCACCCTCTGGACCTGACCGGTGCAGAACCAGAGAATTTGCCAAACCACTGGAGGTCAGTAGCATCTAGCAGCATTACCAACACTTCCCCTGCTTATTCGGCTTTGGAAGACTTACAGAAGTAAATGAGAGGTAAATAAAAGCACAGAACACTGAGACAGGACTGGTAGCTGCAAATAAACTTTACAGAACCACGGGAAACTTGCCACATCCATGGTAAGTGGGTGTCCAGCTAACTAAAATCATGCTGGACCACGCATGCTGCTGGAGCAGAAAGTGCTGGAGTAGAGAGGTTCAACCTGTAGCGGGGCTGGGAAATGAACCCAAATCTCCTAGATCTGAGTCCTGGGCTTTAACCCACAAAACCTTCCTTTCATGAGTGAAGACGTTTAAGTGCATGGCCTAGAGCAGTGTTTCTTAACACTGGGGGTGCGAGACATGGGGGTGTGAGACATGGCAGATTTTTTTAGAAGGTAAATCATGGAAAACACAGATTAAGCACAAGCATGTAAGTACAACTATGTTGTTTCATCAAACCTATGTATTTATACATTTTACATATATTTAATATCCATTTAAAAGTATATATGCCCCCATCTCCATTTTTGATTTTTAATAAGGGGTGCGAGAACACATTTTGAGAAGCAAAGGGATGCAGGCTGCAGTAAAGGTTAAGAACCACTGGCCTAAAGGAAAGATACTGATGATAGCTTCACTGCTTTCCCACTCACTGCTAAGCAGCTGAGATGCAGCAGGTATTATTTAGTGTGCTTATTATTTAGTATGATCTTGTCGTAGGATGCAATCAAAACACTCACTGAGATAAACGACAAGTCTGTGGTATATTTTGGAAGTGTCTGCCTAAGATTTTCACCATAGGAATGTTATTAATTCCAATGGGAATGATGCTACTAAAGCTGCAACATTTTGGATATTCTTCAGCTTATTAAAAAATCCACACCACAGCGCATATCGGCAATGTACTGGCTGACTTTTTTTTCTGATGTTCTCTTTCCCACTCTTTATTACACAATTTTTCTCTTCTTTTCCAGAGACTGTTTATCACACTAATGAAGAAGTGGTCGATGAAAAGAGTTATTTCTTGAAACCTAATGTACAGAGAGCTGTTTAAAATAAAATCCATTAATAAAATGCCAGGATACACTAGCACAAAGAGAAGTCTTAGAAGCTGACAGATTGCAGGGGGGATGTGGATTCATTTAAACTGTTTGCTGCATATTTCTCTTACAAAACTCAAGAAATGACATCGACCTCATCTGCTTTGAGACTCTTGATCACTGAGCATGGAAAATGAAAACCAGAACAGGCACAAGCCTGCACACACACACACACACACACACACACACACACACACACGCACACACACAGAACTACCTCTCCTGTACGCCCATGCTCACACATATAGTTGAAGAAATCAGTAAATGAAATCCAATGCACACACATCCACACTTGATTACAGAATCCAGCAAATGACAGCCTGCCCCCACATAACCCTCCCACCTTTGTGCACTCTGACACTTACAGATTTCCATTGCAGAAAGTTGGTGTGATAATACACATGATTGGAATGTTGGTGCGGAAGGGTACAGCTTGTTCAGGAAGGATAGACGGGGGAAAAGGGAGGAGGTGTTGCCTTGTATATTAAAAATGTACACACCTGGACTGAGGTGGAGATGAACATAGGAAACAGATGTGTTGAGAGCCTCTGGATTAAGCTAAAACGGTAAAAAACAAGGGTGATGTCCTGCTAGGAGTCTACTAAAGGCCCCTACCCAGATGGAAGAGGTGGATGAGGCTTTTTTTAAACAACTAACAAAATCATCCAGGGCCCAGGATTTGGTAGTAATGGGCGACTTCAACTATCCAGATATACGTTGGGAAACTAACACAGTGACACAGAGACTAGCCAATAAGTTCTTGGACTGCACTGGAGACAACTTTTTATTTCAGAAGGTTGAAAAACCTACCGGGGGGAAGCTGTCCTAGATTTGATTTTAACAAATAGGGAGGAACTGATTGAGAATCTGAAAGTGGAAGGCAGCTTGGGTGACAGTGATCATGCAATCATAGAGTTCACAATTTTAAGGAAGGGTAGAAGGGAGAACAGCAAAATAGAGACAGTGGATTTCAGGAAGGTGGATTTTGGTAAACTCAGAGAGCTGGTAGGTAGGGTCCTGTGGGAAGCAAGGCTGAGGGGAAAAACAATGGAGGAGAGTTGGCAGTTTTTCAAAGGGACATTATTAAGGGCCCAAAAGCAAGATATTCCTCTGCATCGGAAAGACAGAAAATATGGCAAAAGACTGCCTTGGCTTAACCAGGAGATCTTGCGTCATCTCAAAATAAAAAAGGAATCATATAAAAATGGAAACTAGGACAAATTATGAAGGATGAATATAGGCAAACAACACAGGAATGCAGGGGTAAGATTAGAAAGGCAAAGGCACAAAATGAGCTCAAATAAGCTACAGGCATAAAGGGAAACAAGAAGTCTTTTTATAAACACATTAAAAGCAAGAGGAAGACAAAGGATAGGGTAGGCCCATTGCTCAGTGAGGAGGGAAAAACAGTAACAGGAAACTTGGAAATGGCAGAGATGCTTAATGACATCTTTGTTTCGGTCTTCATTGAAAAGTCTGAAGAAGGAATGACTAACATAGCGAATGCTAGTGGGAAAGGGGTAGGTTTAGAAGATAAAATAAAAAGGAACCAGTTAAAAATCACTTAGGAAAGTTAGATGTCTGCAAGTCACCAGGGCCTGATGAAATGCGTCCTAGAATACTCAGGGAGCTGATGGAGGAGGTATCTGAGCCATTAGCTATCATCTTTGGAAAATCATGGGAGACAGGAGAGATTCCAGAAGACTGGAAAAAGGCAAATATAGTGCCCGTGTATAAAAAGGGGAATAAGAACAACGCAGGAAACTGCAGACTGGTCAGTTTAACTTCTGTGCCAGGAAAGATAATGGAACAAGAAATTAAGAAAATCATCTGCAAACACTTGGAAGGTGGTAAGCTGATAGGGAACAGCTAGCATGGATCTGCAAAGAACAAATTGTGTCAAACCAATCTGATAGCTTTCTTTGATAGCATAACGAGCCTTGTGGATAAGGGAGAAGCGGTGGATGTGGTATACCTAGATTTTAGTCAGGCATTTGATACAGTCTCGCATGATATTCTTATCAATAAACAAGGCGAATACAACTGAGATGGGGTTACTATAAGGTGGGTACAAAACTGGCTGGATATCCATACTCAGAGAGTAGTTATTAATGGTTCTCAATCCTGCTGGAAAGGTATAACAAGTGGGGTTCTGCAGGGGTCTGCATTGGGACAATTCTGTTCAATATCTTCATCAACGGTTTTGATATTGGCATAGACAGTACATTTATTAAGTTTGCAGATGATACCAAGCTAGGAGGGGTTGCAACTGTTTTGGAGAACAGGGTCAAAATTCAAAATGATCTGGGCAATTTTGGAGAAATGGTCTGAAGTAAACAGGATAAAGTTTAATAAAGACAAATGCAAAGTTCTCCACTTAGGAAGGAACAGCCAGTTTCACACATACAGAATGGGAAGCAACTGTCTAGGAAGGAGAATGGCAGAAAGGGATCTAAGGGTTATAGTGGATCACAAGTTAAATATGAGTTGACAACGTGATGCTGTTGCAAAAAAAAGCAAACATGATTCTGGGATGCATTAACAGGTGTGTTGTGAACAAGACATGAGAAGTCATTCTTCTGCTCTACTCTGCACTGGTAAGGCCTCAGTGGGAGTATTGTGTCCAGTTCAGGGCACCACATTTCAAGACAGATGTGGGGAAATTGGAAAAGGTCCAGAAAAGAGCAACAAGGATGATCAAAGGTCTAGAGAACATGACCTACGAAGAAAGGCTGAAAGAACTGGGCTTGTTTAATTTGGAAAAAAGAAGATTAAGGGGGGACATGATAGCGGTTTTCAAGAATCTAAAAGGGTGTCATAAGGAGGAGGGAGAAAACTTGTTCTTCTTGGCCTCGGAGGATAGAACAAGAAGCGACGGGCTTTAACCGCAGCAAGGGAGGTTTAGGTTGGACATTAGGAAAAAGTTCCTACTTGTCAGGGTGGTCAAACACTGGAATAAATTGCCTAGGGAGGTTGTGGAATCTCCATTTTTGGAGATATTTAGAACAGGTTAGATAAATGTCTATCAGGGATGGTCTAGACAGTAGTTGGTCCTGCCATGAGGGCAGGAGGCTGGACTCGATGACCTCTCAAGGTCCCTTCCAGTCCCAGCATTCTATGATTCTATGACTCTGTAAATGCAAAACAACACCCATATGAGTTCACTGGTTTTCAACTGGAAAATTTGGTTGAGAAGGGGGTCTGATGGCATCCAGTCAGATTTCTGGGTGGACCCCCAAAGTCCAATTACTGAGAGCTGGGGAGTCACTGAGTCAACCTCCCAAACCTCTATTCGGCCAGGGACCCTCCTAAGTGCATCACATGGCTGCAGCTCCCAAGCCTGGCTCTTCAGGCAAGTCCCTTCTGATCCATGCAGGTGAGGGAAGAAGAGGTAGCAAGCAATGAGCGAGAGAAGAAGGGGAAAGAAGAATGAATGGAGGCAGGGCAGTGGCAGGACCTCAGGAGGGAAGGACGGGGGGCAGGGGAGTTTCAGCTGCTCCTGCCGGAGTGTCTGGTTTTTAAATGTTCCAAAGTTAGCAACCCTAGTCCATAGGCATGCAAACACACACACCTGCTGATAGAACCCAATTAACAAAATTGTATTGCAACGTACTTTCCTTCTCCATCCTGTACGTTAGACACCGTTAAAACACATCATTCCAAATACACCCTCAAATGATAATTGGCAATGGCTTGGGAATTAATTCAGAAGTGTTCACAGCAAAATTTGGAGCATATCAAGCTATGCAGTGCCAGATAAGTTTAGAGCATAAAGGTAAAGGATTCAGTTTGATTGCCACCTCAGCAAATGAATCTTAATTATTGGAATTCACTCACCTCATTAATGTCAAAAACACTATCTGAATGAATGTCTGTTGCAAGTTGAAGTCGATTAATACCATTAGTATCTCTTTTCTGCATACATAAAGCACACACTTCGTAAATACTAATATGATTACTTTGATGTATGCAGTGTCAGTCCTGAGATATGAAGGAGACAAGGTAAGTGAAGAATATTTGTTACAAGACTATCTTCAGTCGATGAAGGACTTAAGGCTATGTCTACCCAACAGCCTAAACTTGAAATAAGCTACATCATTTGTGCTACAGAAGTTGCATTGCTTCTTTTGAGTCAATTTCACAATAGGCTATTTCGGTGTGTGGCGCTGTCTAACCAGTGCCACATGTTGAAATAAAGTGCTATTTTGAGGCATCCCTTACTCCTCCTGCGATGAAGTATACAGGGATGTCAAAATAGCATGCCTGTTATATTGTGAAATGATGGGCACATTGCATAGATGCAGAGCAGCCTAAGCTTCAAGCTTTCACAGAAGAAGACATGAGGAAGATCTCCATGTAAGCTCGAAAGCTCGTCTCCTTCGCTAACAGAAGTTGGTCCAGTAACAGACCCAGCTTGTCTCCAGGATTGCTTTGAAACCTTCTCTCGCATCTAAAAGCTATGACAAGACCCTAAAGATGAGGCTGCTTTGGTTGGAAGGACAGAAGTACAGGCTGAACCTTTCTGATATGACCCTCTCTCATCTGGCAACTTCCGTAGCCTGACATGATATTAGTTAGCTGGATATCCACTTATCACAGTTGTGGCCAGGTTTCCCATGGTCTCAGTCCTAGCTCACCAGTTCTATTCATTCCCTCTGGGGCATCAGGCGTTGGTCTCTGGCAGAAGACAGGATACTGGGCGAGATGAACGTTTGGTCTGACTCATTGTGGCTGGTCCTATGTTTCCTCAGCGTTCTGTGCTATTATTTAGTTGTAACTCATCCCTAAATGTCTTCTAGGAGCCCAGTAAGCATCAGATATGCTGGCTGCTTAAGTATGGAGGCTGCACTGTACCCATAAGGATGCCAGAGACTGCGGGCCTGATTCTATCTCATTGAAGCCAACAGAAAGCCTTCCAGTGACATCGGTTGGCTTTGGACCGGCCTCCTCTGCATTGCAGTTCCTCTGCCAAACTGCTGACAACTTACTTGCTTCCCCCAGGAAAATTTCTGGGATTGCCTTGAGAGTGTGCCTGTGCACCCACACACACGCACCCTCTCTGGAAAGTAGAGTAAAATGAATAGCAAAGCTGTAACAAGTATGATGACCTTTCTATGAACTCTAATAGCACAATACTTATTTTTCCTCTTCTTAATTCGTATTCTATGCTCTGCTGTAGCTCTATGCGCCAGCATCAGGAAGAATTGAATTAAATATTTATACATTTGTGATGAGATACTTTGTTACCTTGTAGAACTTGTACATATGGAACTATATTAATTTATGCTAATTCTTTTTTTCTCTAAAAGAGTAATTTTTGCATTAGCATTTGATCATTTAATGCAAGTTCACAGCACATGCTAAATGCAGTCCCCTAATCCTTTGTAATTGAAGCTCCCTGTGCATTCAGTGCGATCTTTAAAATAAATACAACAGAAGGAATCTGCGCGTAACTATTGCCTCGGCATTGCATCTGCGGCTTTAATAGCTGATAAGCTCTCTGGTGAACTATTGACTGCCAGCATAAACCATGGCAAACAAGTCTCTTCAAAGTTGTGAATTTAGTGCTGTCAACTCACAAGGCCAAGGCCGGACAGGGTTTATGGGGTTCTCTTCAACACAGAACCAATTAGGGAATAATAGTACTTTGTCAGGCTTATCTACTCTAAGTTACTGCAACTCATTCACAAGGTACATGTTGATAAACTAAGTACAACAGGAATGTGTATATATCTGGACAAGAGGCTATATGGAATGCTTACATCCCTTTCTGCTGTGGAAAGTTCCAGTCCCGAAGTACCTTACATTAGGGCTGCAGCAGATGTTGCTCCACCTGGAGGAAAAAGGTCCAGGGCACTCCTGAGAGTCCTCAGTCAAAACTCAGCTGGGGAGGGACCTCACAGGGATTTTATCCCTTAGCTGTTTACTGGGTGTGTGCATATTGGCTCAACGTCACTTTTAACATTCTCATGGGGCTGAAGCCAAAGTTGCCTTGGTTACTGGTCTTTCTGGGTTCCCATGTCTAAAGACTGGTGTTAGGAGATGATATGGCTATCGCGTGTTTATGTTTAAGGGGTCCAAGGCTGTAACACAGGGATGGGAACTTGGTTGTACCACAGGAATGCGGTACCTACTCTTGCTCTCTGAGGTGTGCAGGCTGCTCTTGAAGGCCTTGAGGCTGCAGACTGCTCTATGGGCATGTTACCTGACAAGGGCCTGGACCTGCTTTGTTGAAGTCCACGGGAATTTTTCTACGGACCTGAGTGGTTGGATCCCCAGGCATTGTGTTTTGGTAAGTCTGTTCTGGTAAGGCTATGGTCTGAAGAAGTGGGCCTGTCCCACAAAAGCTCATCACCTAATAAATTATTTTGTTAGTCTTTAAAGTGCTACATGACTGCTTTTTTGTTTTGGCAGAACACAGACTGACACAGCCACCTCTCTGTCACTGTTGGGCATTGTGTGTTTGTCATTTACTGATAGATCTGAGTTTACTGTGGCAGGTGTGGCGTGGGTTCTGTTTGCCTCATAGACATACAGCAAAAAAGCAACCCTAAAACTAAACACCAGATTTTCTTCTGATCAGCAGAAGAACCTTTACTTGTCCCTAACCCAGACCCTCTCTTTTTTATCCAAGTCCTTGGGATCATTTGCAGTCTGGCCATAACTGCACACAATTCCTCTGCCATGAGCTGAATTGTCAAGCCACCGCCGAATATGGCCCATGGTGGATATCTCTGAGCTCTCTGATGCTTCAGACCTCCTGAGTTTACATTGCTTATCTACTCAACTGAGGATGCAGCTGCCATCAAATCATCCTGTTCCCTGATCAAGGAGTACAAAATAAAGGCAAGGACTTTTCCATTCCAATTTTCAGGCAGGCCAAAGGGATGATGATGCATTTTTTCTCTTCCAACTTTCATCCCTGTAGAGAAGTCACTGGGCCAGCAGTACCTATTGTTGTATCCTGCAAAGTGCATTCATCCGTCCATTGGTGGAGGCCATAACAGCTGGTGAGCTGATCATCTCCTGCAGAGAGCCAGCAAGTTGGGCACCTGCCCAACAGAGGAAGCAGCAGAGAAAGGGATGCCCTGTCCCTCACAGCATGTGCTCTCACTTGGGGCTCAATGGAAAAGCTGCCAGCTGCCTCCTTTTAGCTCCCCCCAAAATTGTACTTAATTCTGGCAACATGCTCCATAGGTTGATGGTGTGTTGTGTGTTGTTTATTTGTTTTAAACCTGCTGCCTCCTAATTTCAAGCCTGTGGTTCTGGTGTTCTGTGATCATAGGGTGATGCCATGATCACTATGTTCTGTGTTAAATTTACCAAGTGCAGTGAAAAGGAATGCTACTGCCCCTCTTTAAATAATTTATGATCCCGTTAGTGGCAGGCACCATGGCCTGTGTTTTAGAAGCTGAAAGGGACCAATCAGAGCACAGAGTATCTATGGTTAGGCCTTGTGTGTTTGTATATATTCTGAGAACATGGTTATTTGTGCTGGTTTGGGTGTATTCATATTGCTTTGGTTTTGTAAGGAGCAGTAAGGCCAACAGACATCATGGGCCCAGGGACAAGGTGTATGTGGAGGGGCTGC
This sequence comes from Carettochelys insculpta, assembly GCF_033958435.1. Classification (NCBI taxonomy): domain Eukaryota; kingdom Metazoa; phylum Chordata; order Testudines; family Carettochelyidae; genus Carettochelys; species Carettochelys insculpta. The sequence continues at coordinate 42,659,727 of NC_134147.1, read as the reverse complement.
TCAATGCCCCCAGAAGGGGTGGAGCCTTGGGGCGTGGCTGAGGGCAGTCAGCCCTTGGTGCAGCCTAGAACATGGTATTGAGCCCTCCCTCACAGCCCTCAAAGCCACACAGAGTAGCATTTCCACCGCATTTGTGGAGCTCTGGCCACCACTGCTGCCTCAGTAAGTAGCAGCAGTGGCCAGGAGCTCCAGGCCCTGTTGAAATGTGGGGTCCCTGTGCAAGTTCCACAACACCTCCCTACTCCCTCTCTCCCCCGGCCCGTTGTTGGCAGGCCTGCTAAGGAGCAAAAGTCATTCCCTCGGTGTTTTAGTCCACATAGAGGGTGAACTGTGAAGGGCAATTTGATGTTGATGGAAGATCTTATGTTCAAATATAGGGCAATAGTATGTTTATAAGGCCTTGAGCCCACAAATACCCAACATTACTACCAAGTAGTCCCACTGGGATTGCACAGAGTACTAAAGTTAATTATGTGTCTAAGTGTCTGCATGGTCAGGGACTGAGACCACTGACAAGGAAGAGTGAAGTCTCTGTGCCCTTGGGCGTTACTCAGAAGCAGAGCGGAGACTTCAGCTGAAGAAGCATGTTCCAAGCTTCTGAGACCTTCCAGCAGTTCATTCCAGATGAGTCCCCACTTATAAGGCTGACTATCTCTCAGAGGTCACTCAATAACAAGTAGGATGTCTTCATTGCACCCTCCTATTTGTGAGTCCATTGGTGGTTGATCAACCTGATTCTGGAGCTGCAGGTCTTATCTCAGAAGGGGCAGGTGTTGGTAGCTGCTGGAGGAGTGGGAGGCAGTTTTTGATGCTCTTTTCTTCTTCTCTGCCTCTGCTTGTCTGAACTGTGGTGGGACCTCTCAAATTGTGCCACCCACTCATGGATTAATGCTCTCTACTGGGGATGGTTCTGGGCAAGGCTCTCCCAAGTGTGGACAACAATGCCGAACTTTTTTTTGTCTCCATGGCTCTGACATTTGCAACACAGAAGTTTATAGAAAGGCATTCGTATGATATCCATATGATAGTCAAGGACATCTCTATGATCACAGACCCACATGAGGAAGGATATCCATATAATTGTCAAGCTAGGGCAGAGATGAAAGAGCACCAGAAACCATCCAGCTGTGAATGATGAATGTAAGTAACGTACTGTGGTGTCCTTTTACACCTATTTTTCCATTAAAACTACCTTCGGTTTATTCAAGAAAATACATAGAGGAGAGTGTGGACTGACCATTTTCATCTCTTTCCAAGCTGTAAAAGACAAAAAGTATAAATATATGAGATCCCCATTCAAGAAAGCACTCTTTCAGTTAAGCTTTTGGCATTGTTCCTAAGGGCTTTCCTAAATTGGGACCCAATAATGACTGCACTTGTGCTGTAAGACATTTAAGCAATTAGATGAAGACTACACATTGTAGCCCAATAAAGTGGATTCCTTCTGCAATTTACAAACATCTAAAAAGACAACTCATTTTTTTAGATCAGTTTAAAGAGCACTTTGTATTTAATAACCTCTGGTCGTGTGAATGTTGATTTGAACTGCAGAAAACATCAGGAATTGTTTTTTCCTGAGTATTAGTGCAACCCTATTAAACTCCAACCAACCTAACTTGGGCTTCCATCTATGCTTTGCCTGTAAATGGACAAAAGTCCCCAGAAAAAATCTGGAAGTATATTTGAAAGCTAAAAACCTACCACCATAGTTTAACTTCCTAGTTCAGTTCAAGTATTGGGTAAGAATATAGGCCAGGTCATATTTTATCCACATTATTTCTTCTAACTATAAGCAGATGCCTTTCATACCCTGTTCTCAAACGTAATCCACGTGCTGCCGAGGACCAAATACATCCCCTTCAGTGGGGTTGGTTTTATTAATCAAGAAATAATGCTACAACGTGAAGTTCCACTCAAATCCTGTCTAGACAGTAATTGATACTTCCCTGTATCTGGGTTGCATAATTAGCCTCAACTTTAGCAAAACACACTTAGCATTCCCTATCAGGCTCAACACCTGCTAAGAGGTGGGGTGTTTCAGGATGGCCTTATCAGACTGTCACGGTATTTTTAAACATTGGCCATAAAATTGCATGGTAACTACCTTTAAAGACAGCTACCCTACGGTTATTGCTGCTTTCTAAATTAGAATGTCATCAAGGGTGTTAAGAAGTGAAAGATACAGGTGGAGAAGATGTTAATTCCTTAGCTCTGGAAGGCTTGAGCTCCCAATGATCATTCATTTTGCATTAGTGAGAAACATCAGAAAATATCAGCTCCCCACACCAAGAGGTAAATTACTCCTGGAGTACTACACTTGCTTGCTTCACATTTAATTACCTTATAATCTGCAGGTTGTTGTAATAGTTTGTGGCTAACCTGTTTTTTTTTCTTTGTGTATGTATGGCCTATAAAGGAAGTTGACATTCAAAAGGATGTTTTTAAATTGGCCTCAGGCATATTAGACCCATTTCAGTGTTCCAGTTTCTGCTCTGGGTGAATGTCTGCTGTGTAAATCCAGGGGCTTCCCTAAGAACTGAGCTCTTACAAGGTGCAAGACATGATTTACTAGGGTACATGGGTGTTTGCTGCAGAAATGGACACTCCAGGTCACTGGTTCTTAACCAGGGGTATGCATATTGCTGGGGTACACAGAGGTCTTCCGGGAGTACATCAACTTACCCGGAACAAGCAGTCCTGTGGCACCTGAGAGACTAATAAATTTATTAGGTCATGAGCTTTTGTGGGTAAAACCCACTTCTTCCAATGGAAATGGAGTGGAAAAACAGAATCTAGCGTTTATGTAGCAGGGAAGGAAGAGGGTGAAGGGGGAGGAAGGAGGTTAATGACCAAAGCAAATTAAGTTGGATGTGTCCCATTCCTGTGTATATCAAAGGTGGGGAAATTAACTGCTCCTACTAGTGATAGGTAACTTCCCACCTCCTCCCCCCACTCCCTGCTATATAAACCTTGGATTCTGTTTTTCACTCCATTTCCATCTGATGAAGTGGGTTTTACTCACACAAACTCATGTTCTAATAAATTTGTTAGTCTGTAAGGTGCCACGGGACTGCTTGTTACTTGTGAAGCTCCAGACTGACACAGCTACCCCTCCAAGACATTTTATCAACTCATCTAGACACTTACCTAATTTTAGAATATATCAAACACTAGTGAAGTCAGTGCAAACTAAAATATCATACAATTATTTATTTGCATTGCTCTCTATATTATACCTTGACATGTAACTGCAATAGTTACATTGAAACTGACTTATTTTATAAATATATGGTCAATGTGTAAGGCTGTTGCTAAAAAAAAGCAACCATGATTCTGGGATGCATTTACAGAGGAAGACAGGAGAAGTAATCCTTCCTCTCTAGTCTGCACTGATTAAGCCTCAGTTGGAATACTGTGCCCAATTCTGGGCCTCACATTTTAGGAAAGATGTGGAGAAATTGAAGCGGGTCCAGAGAAGAGCAACAAGGTCGAGAAGTTATGATCAATGAAAGAATATTAAAAGAAATGGGTTTGTTTAGTTTGGAAAAGAGAAGGCTGAGTGGGGACATGACAGCCGCTTTCAAGTACCTAAAAGGATATTACAAGGAGGAGGGAGAAAAAATCATTCTCTTTACACTCTGAAAATAAAACAAGAAGCAATGGGCTTAAATTCCAGCAAGAAAGGTTTTGATTGGACATTAGGAAAAATTTCCTAACTGTCAGAGTGGTTAATACTGGGATAAATTGCCAAGGGTGGTTGTAGAATCTCCATCATTGAAGATATTAAGAACAGGTAAGACAAATATCTAACAGGGGTGATACAGATTATGCTTGGACCTGCCCTGAGTGCAGGGGACTGGACTTGATGACCTCAGAGGTCCCTTCCAGTTCTAGTGTTCTATGATTCTATGAGAAAGTGAGCAATAGCTCAGTAATAGAGTGCTGTGGCATTTGCACTTTTATGTCTGGTTTTGAAAGCAAGTTGGTTTTAAGTGAGACGAAACTCAGGGCCATGCAAGACAAATCAGGTGCCTGAAAACAGTTACAGACTTGTAGCCTAGAAAGGCTGACAGCCACTGCTCCAGGTCATTCCGTTGTATTAAAAAACTAGAACAGATCACACTATCACTTTTAAACAGGAAGCAGTAATACCACTTGGGGTTACAGCTTTAAGTAACACTGCACTGTCTAACTTCATTGTGAGTAGAGTATTCCTCCATAGAGCTCACCTGGGGCAGGGCTGGACCCAATGCACAAGATCAGATGATCAATTTTATTGTTTTCCAATATCACTCATCAAGTATTTTTTTTTTAATTTATCACATTGAATTTATCCTATTTTAGGAGTATGGCTCAGGCATTGACCTGGGAGTCAAGTTCTACAGCATGCTTTTTGGCTGCAAGAGCACATTGATATTCCAGCAGTTCAGTTGTGTATCCAGGAAAGGGTCTCTGTTGTGAACAAGTACTCTTCACCCAATGTAAGTTTGCACATTTCTGTTTCAATTGAGTGACACCAGTTTTCTCCAGCTCAGAGTCTGGCCTTGTGTGCTGATTGTGATGGGTGACATCTGAAGGAGAAATAAGACTTTTTTCGAAAATAGGCATCAGTCATCCAATTACGGTAACTGGGGCTGATGTCCACACTAACATAACATTTTTTTCATAAATGTTACAGCTTTTTATCCCCAGAAGTAATATGTAAAGGTATTAACCTTTGGAACAAAGAATGCACTGAATCTGTTTTAGCTTCATACTTTATTAATGTTAAATTAGCCGGCTGATGCTTAGTCACTAAGGCCTCAATGTATAATTAAAAAGTCTGTAATGCTTTACTACCCTGGAGGCAAGAGGGTTATCGTGCAAATTTGAGTTGAAGGCAGCATCTCCAAACTTTATTTACCTTGGAGCCAATATTAGGCTTCTCAGGCAAAGATTCCATGCTTATAATAAAGATTTTTGATTTGCATTTTAAATTTTATTTTAGCCGTTTAGGAGGGGAAAGTTGTCTCATGCAAAAAGTTTATTATCTACATGCAATAGAACTATAACAATGCATTTGTCATCTGAAAAATTCATTACAAAGCCCATTATTTTCTCCTCATCTACCAGCAGTGGCGTAAGTACCCAAATCATGCAGAGTTTGGTCAGCCATTAAAAGACCAAATGCTAAGCAGAGGGGCATTATAAGAGGCATCTGGATCCTTCCTTGGGATCAGGTAGGTGTACAGGCAGCTGTATAGTCATCTCTTTGTCCATCAGGTTAGGACTAGATTGTGGAGAACTGTTGGCAAAATATATGCAAATTGTGGTGAACAATTCGTATATCTTTTGCCAACAGTTCTGTTGGAAGAGGCTTTCCTGACATTTGGCCCATCCACATGTCAGGAAAAGCCACTCTCTCAGGACTTTGCTTCTGACTCATGGCACAAGGTATACAGGGATGTTGGCAGAACGCGTCTGCTTTTCCAAAGCCACGCCTACACGAGCCAGCTACTTCAAAGTAGCCGTGCCAACTTCGAAATAGCGCGCACCACGTCTAGACGTGGTGAGCGCTATTTCGAAGTTGAAATCGAAGTAAGGCGGCCAGACGTCGAAGTTGCTATCCCCAACAGGAGATGGGAATAGCGCCCTACTTCGACGTTGAACGTTGAAGTAGGGCACGTGTAGACGATCCACGTCCCACAACATCGAAATTGCTGGGTCCGCCACGGCGGCCATCAGCTGAGGGGTTGAGAGACTCTCTCTCCAGCTCCTGCGGGGCTCTATGGTCACCATGTGCAGCAGCCCTTAGCCCAGGGCTTCTGGCTGCTGCTGCTGCAGCTGGGGATCCATGCTGCATGCACAGGATCTGCAACCAGTTGTCGGCTCTGTGGATCTTGTGCTGTTTCATGCAAGTGTGTCTGAGAGGGGCCCTTTAAGGGAGCGGCTAGCTGTTGCCCCGAAAGTGCTAGTCCGCCCTGTGACCCTGTCTGCAGCTGTTCCTGGCACCCTTATTTTGATGTGTGACGCTTTGGCGTGTAGACGCTCCCCTGCAGCGCCTACCTCGATGTGGTGCTGCCCAACGTCGACATTGAATGTCGACGGCACCAGCCCTGGAGGACGTGTAGACGCTATTCATCGAAATAGCTTATTTTGATTTCGCTACATCGAAATAAGCTATTTCGATGTAGCATCCCCATGTAGACGTAGCTCAAGTGTGGTATCAGAAAAGCAGACATGTTCTTTGGATGTGGCAAACTTCTTACGAGAGGCCTCCAGTCTCTCAGAAAACGTCTGCAGTCAAGGCATAGCCAGAGATTATGGTGCCTAACTAACTTTTCCTTCTCAATTGCCACTTTGTTTCATCTTCTTTTTGATTACAAGAAATGCATATAATATGAAGAGCAAATTATGTGTATGTTTTATTTGGTAGTTTGAAATTCTCAGAGTCACCTTAGCTCTAAGCATCTGTATTAACTTTTTTTTTCCCCTAACTCCAGATTTTCCCCACTTCTGCGTGGATCAAGAATAAACCCCAGATGCCCTCTACAGTGTGTAAAAGGGCTGTGCTTCTGTAAATAGAATTTCTGAGTGAGTCAAGGACTGGGATTTCACAAGTCAAACAGATACTTTTTTAATGTTTAGTTCTCATTTTGTTGAAGAGAACATTAAAGGCACCGCCTTTCCCAAGAATTACTCAGAACACACGTGATTCTCCCCATAAGCAAAACCCCACGATGGTGCTTTTTCCCCATAAGTTGAGACAAGGATAAATGATAGGGGGATAACTAGCACACCCAAATTTGGAAAAGAATCTGTTGTAAAACATGCACAACTAGAAAATGCCATCAGGACAGTTTACAAGATATTAAACAGCAAACATCTCTGTATGTCTCCAGAGGACCAGTGTTCTACTTTGTGATAATACTCTGACATGTAGGCAAGACTGGCAATGCAAAGAGAAATGTTTCCTTGTAGTAAAATATTCCTTGATATATTTTTTCTCCAATACTTAAAAACTAATGCAGGCCTAATACATCAGCTGGGTACAACATGTTACAGACTTACTTCAGAACGAATAGACAAAACAAGCCTCAAGAGCCATCTAGAGGTTGCTTGGCTAGATTCAGCTGTGCCATGGCAAGAGCATAGGCTGTTATGGCAGAGGATGTAAAAAAAAATCCTCCATCTAGAGTGAGATTCTGTTCATAGGATGAACATGGTAAATCAGGAATAACTTCAACTAAATCAATGGCACTATAGTGGTGTAGAAGGGTACCAGTGAGAAGGGAAATCAGGCCTCTAAATACAATAATCAGAGCCTTACAAAAAGAAGCCTTTGTTTGGAATGCAAAAATATCCTTGGCCAGGCAGAAAGTGTGTGAGGCATGAGGACTGGTTGTGGAAATCCACACTGCAGCTGATCATAAAGATTCAGAAGGGAAATAAGTGAATTTATCCAAAGCCCACAATTTGATCCATGCTGGCAGTTCTTCAAGCCTGTGCAGAGTCTAGTTACAGTCCACAGAGCTTTGCACAGGTGCAAGGGTTTAGCCGCCTGACCCCTGCTGCAGGATCAAGGTTTGCAGTAGTACAGGGGATCATTGATATACATCAGGGATAGGGACCGTAAAGTTGCGATGTAAAGTGAAATGACATATAATGCAGCATTTTCCCCATACGAAATAATATTCAGATGGACAGGGTACAGTGTGATATAAAGCGATAAAGTCGTCAATGTACGCGCTAAGCACAAGCTACACACAACACTGAATCAGAAAATGAGACAGAGGAGAGTCGCAGAGGATTCTGGGAGGGTACACTAAGATGGAGGCACAGGCACAGTACATGAATTTTCCATTTGCTAAATGATGTAATGATGTAAGTGTGATGAATTTTTATATAATGTTCCTCACAGTTTCAGTGGCCTAAGTGTGAAACAACTTCTGTCTGAGGACCCCCTATAATAACCACTTTGCTGTATATATAGGACAATGGCAAAACTAGCAAAATAAGAAAGGAGACACAGAGATAGTATTCTCTGCCTGTTGCTTAGAACCTTCCATTCCCTATGCTTCTGCAGCACATTACGAACTACAGTCCTGTAGAAACACTGTTGCCATCAGTGAAGGGCAGCCACCTCGGAGGTGGATGGAGGCAGCTGTTCCGAGGCTCAAATTTGCACCCATCAAATTCACTGGCATAATTCCCAGAAACCTGAATGTGGGCAAACTTCAGCCCCAACAGCACACAGCAACAATACGGAACAGTTTGGGAAAGGGAGTGAGAAATTTTGACGCAAATTGATTTTCATTTTAATTAGACCACGTTAACATTAATGGAGGCTTCTGAGCCGGTTGGTACAGAAGATAGGGTGCTGCTGAAGGAGGTGTTGTCCACAAGGGCCCTTTGACTTTAGAATTCACCTCCATAGGTCTGCAACAGTCAGTTGTCGGCCTTTAAGACACATGACACAGCCCGCCTGTTTGTTTGGAGCTTGGAGAGCTGGGGAGAGAGGTTTGGGTGTGCATGTGGAGGGCAAAGAATTTTTTTGCGGGGAAGGAACAGGATTTTGCAGACACCAAGGTGGGGGAATTTTCAGTTTTGTAGATCAGCTTCTTCTATGGGTATGTGGTTGCGGGTTTGCTACTACTGTTTGTGTCTTTTCAGCTGCCTGGGTGTTTGTGCTTGGCTCTTTTTTTTTTTTTTCGGCTAACGTTGAAGTCCAGTTCATTTTCCACCCTTTTTACTGACACACTGCCATGTCACTGATTTTATGTCACATGCAAAAAAGGAGAAAAAAATACCCTTTGACTCTTGCACATGCCTTTTTTGCCCTTTGTGAAAGAACTGTTGGTAAAACTGTTGGTGTCAAATATACTCACTAAAAAGTATATCAGGGCAGAGCATGAGTTGAAAACAAGTTAATGATGTGCCTCGTGCTCACTGTGGTTTAAAGCATACACACTGGGTTTAAATGAGTCTGTTTAATATGTCCTAGTTAATGAATCTGCTGGTGAGATGCCCTCAAATAACCACAGAATAGGGTGGCTAAAAGATGAGAGAAGTGTCGTGCATTGATGCAACAACTAAATAGCTCAGGCTAGAAATTGATTGGCAGAGCTATGGGAAACATTATTTTGCAGAAAGGAGATTCCTGAAATTTGACTTCATTCTTTTTTTGTTATTGTGGTCTGGTTTCCTATCAATGCACAGTACAGCTTTAATTTTCAAATTACTCAAACTTCCTGAAATGCTTTCTAAAATGACTCATGTGTCTGCAGATCATTCCCCAGTGGTTTCTCTCGTCAGTCCTGCATGAACACCTGTGGAATCTTTGATTGTATAAACATGGCCTTGAAATTACAGTCCCGAATGCAATCCCCTGCATTTGCATTATGCATGAAACCTTTTGAACATTTTCACTAGCTGTGGGTGGGGAGGGTTACTCACACAGATGTTACTAGAGCAATGGCGAGCACTGGCAGAATCCAGAGGGAAAGCGAGAGGTTTTTTAATGTTTATAATAAACAGAGTTGAAAATTTTACATAAGTGATTTTTGGCTTCAAGATGAATAAACTTGCTTGATCTGAATGCCAAAGGTATAAAGAAACAACAAAGAGAAAGCCTTAAAGGGCATTAGTATATGCCAGTTTTCCTAGTCATGTCTCTTCAAGGAAGCCAGGAGTCATTAGACAGGTATACAAATAATAAAAAGCTAAAGATTTAAAATCACGGGCTCTTGCACTAAAGAATGATGCTAAAGAAAGATAGATCCCTGTTGTGTCTGAACTCTTAAAACTGACCTATAAAACTAAGAATTAAGGGCCCTAGACTTCAAACAAACAACTAGGCAATAACAAAAAGTTATTGTAAAAGATTGCTTCCCATGTCCAAAAATACAAGTGCGATCAATAATCTAGTGTAATCTGACACCCACATGATCAATAAGTGGCAAACAAGTGACAGATACAAAGGGAAAACCACTGCACACATTTACCATAAATAGAGAAATTTTTTGTTAAAAATTTAAGGGCCAGCAACAGAGCAAAGAAATTCTTAACATAAGGATAGTTCCTGCTACTGAACTCAAAGACGTTGCATGTGAGATAATATAATAATGAAATATGGAGATACACATCTCCTACAACTGGAAGGGACCTTGGGAGGTCATCAAGTCCATGCCCCTGCCCTCTTGGCAGGACCAAGCACCATCCCTTTTCTTCCCCTCTCTCCTACTTGTCCCAGATCCCTAACTGGTCCCCTCAAAGATTGAGCTCACAACCCTAAGTTTTACAAGCTAATGCTCAAACAACTGAGCATTCCCTCCCTACCTTAAGAGACTGTAATGTGTTATTTGCCCAATGTATGGAGTAATACTCCACAGAGGACTGTAAGTACTGTAGCTCCTAGGCCTACTGTGGCCCAGATTGGATGGTTGGGGAAGGGTAGCCTCTTAATATGCACAGCACCTAACACAATGGGGCCCTAATCTTGATTGGGCCTCCAGGAGATACTGTAATATAAAAAGGTGCTTTGACAATATAACAAGCAGGTGTTGGAGCTGGGCATCCTGCATACACATTCACAGTTATTATAGACAGAAACCAGTTACAACCCAGACAATTCTGCAGAAAACCCTAATCTCAGTAGCCATTTCAACAATGATATATTAAGCTGAAATTAGAGAAGCTCAATGCAAAAGTTAATGGAGCATTAAAAGGAGAGCCTGGTTTGCTGGATTTGTCAGACGTGTTCCCCTGAATCTATCCTTAACACCTTTGATTATTTAAGTGTATTTACTCCACATCCACCACCAAGGCTGTCCTTAGGCTTTATGGGGCCCTACACAGGACTATGAAGCTGGAGGCCCCTGTGCCCCATGGAAGCCTTGAGCTGGAGGTGTGGGGTGGGGGGAGGGGGAGCAGGGCAACAGGATGATGATAATTTTTGAGAGATGTGGTTTTGTAATCTCCAGCAACACATTAAATATTTTAAAAATATTTTTAAACTAAGGTCCTGTTGACTAAATTCAGAAACAGACAAGGGTTGGCAAATGCATTTCAGTGGCGTCATCACCACTAGAATGGCTCTTTTCACCCATTCTGCAAATAGCTCTGACAAACTTTTTCATTTTTCAGTTAACTAGCTCCTCTCTTGAGGAAGCAGAGCCATGGAACAAAGATAGGAAGAGGTGAGTGGGTGGACATTAAGACCTAGTGATGCACAAAATCTTTGAGTGCCCTACGCAGCTGTGTATGGGAAAGGAGGGTCTGCCCACCACTGAACAGAAGGAAAAGTCTGTGAAATTCTAGGCCTTAATTGATAAGCCACTGACTTTTCTATTCTCCACATCCTTACACTCAACAGGCCCTAAAACAAAATGTGACTGCCTCCATGGAAAATAAGTACGATTGAAAAAAAGACATGAATGGATAATAAATTATTGAGAACAACCTAAAACAGCATGTAAACAGCATGTCCTTTAAAAGCAAGCTTGGATGCCTTTCACAGGTTTGAAAAATGAACTTCTCTAGCCAAAGCTAAGTTGCCTTAAGTCTATTACATGTCTGATTGCTTCTGACAGAGGGCAACATCTTAGCACATACATAAAGAGCTCAAATACCAATAAGAATCAGCAAAATGAAAGTATGAAAGAAATGCAGACAACAGGTTAAAAGGGAGCATCTGCGACTTAGACGTTTGGTTCTCCATTCATGGTAAATTAGGATATGTCTGCTTAATCTGTGCGAGATGAGGCTTCACTCTAGGTGAAGATTAGTAACAGAGAGAAAGTCGTGCTAGTCTATATACTATCAAAACAAAAAGCAGTCAAGTAGCACTTTAAAGGCTAACAGAATAATTTATTAGGTGAGCTTTCATGAGACAGATCCACTTTTTCAGACCATAGCCATACCAGAACAGACTCAATATTTAAGGCACAGAGAACCAAAAATAGTAATCAAGGTGGAGAAATCAGAAAGAAAAATGATCAAGGTGAGCAAATCAGAGAGTGGGGGGGGAGGGGGAGTCAAGAATTAGATTAAGCCAAGTATGCAAACAAGCCCCTATAATGACCCAGAAAATTCGCATCCCGGTTCAAACCATGTGTTAATGTGTTGAATTAGAACATAAAAGAGAGTTCAGCAGCCTCTCTTTCAAGAGGGTTGTGAAAATTCCTCTTCAGTAAGACGCAAACTTTCAAGTCATTAACAGAATGGCCCACTCCACTAAAATGCTGGCTAACCGGTTTATGGATCAGGAATGTTTTGATGTCTGTTTTGTGCCCATTAACTCTTTGTCTAAGAGAGGTTGAAGCTTGTCCAATATGCAAATCATCTGGGCATTGTTGGCACATGATGGCATATATGATGTTAGTTGAGGAACACGAGAATGTGCCCGTGCTTCTGTGAATAACCTGGTTAGGTCCAGTGGTGGGATCTCCAGAATAGATATGTGGACAAAGCTGGCAGTGGGCTTTGTTGCAAGGAAAAGTTCCAGGACTGGTGTTCCTGCAATATAGACTGTGGTTGTGGGTGAGAGTTCTCATGAGGTTGTCTGTAGGAGAGAACAGGCCTGTCACGTAGGGCCTTCTGGAGTGTGGCAACCATGATTAAGTACAGGTTGTAGGTCTTTAATAATGCATTGCAGTGGTTTGAGTTGGGGGCTGTAGGTAATGACTGCGGTGTTCTGTTCTTGGCTTTTTTGGGCCTATCTTGGAGTAGCTGGTCTCTGGGTATTCATCTGGCCCTGTCGATTTGTTTTTTTATTTCTCCTGGTGGGTAATTCAGGGTTTATGAATATTTGGTAAAGATCTTGTAGTTTTTGGTCTCTGTCAGTAGGATGAGAGCAAATGTGATAGTACCTAAGGGCTTGACTGTAAACAATGGATCTAATTATGTGTGCAGGATGGAAGCTAGAAGCATGTGGGTAAGTATACCCGATGAGTGGGTTTCTGGTGAAGACTGGTTCAATCAAAAAGGAGCCACTCTTTCTTACACTGAGTAGCATCTTATTCTTCAAATATTCCCACAGAAATCATTGGGATAACTCATGGAGTCAGACTAATTAGCGTAACCAGGGACACTTGTCAAATTTCAGAAGCAACAATTCCTTTAAAATAATCAACAGACGTGGTTTAAACTTCCTGATGAGTAAATTAGGCTATCCTTACACATTATTTTCTAGCCTATTAGCAAAACATAAAATGACAGTATGCCATGCAGCAAAATGCATAAGAATGATAGTAGCGTGTTGCAAAATCAAAACTTACATTTGCTGCAGTATTCGGATAAAGGATCCAGCTGCAGCAAGCTACACAACTGATACTATGAAGAGCACTATGCATGTTTCAGAATGGCTGAAAGTAAATAAAGAATTGTATTGCTAGCTGTCTCATACATTCCCTTTTGTTATTTGAGAATCCAGCCATCGATGCTCACTGGTGTTCAGATATGTGTCAAAGTTAGGAAATACAGGTTGAACCTCCCTAATCCAGTACTCTCTCATCCGGCAATATCTGGAATTCAGAATGATTTTAATTGTCCAGATGACCACTTATCATGGGTGTGGCCAAGTTTCCTGTGGTCACAGAAAGTTTGCTTACAGCCACTAGTCCTGGCTCTCAGTGTTCTGTGCTGTTATTTAGCTCTAATTTACCCCAAAATGTTTTCTAAGAGTCAGTAAGCAGTGGGAGTGCTGGTAATGCTGCTAGACAATGTTAACACCCCTCCTCCACCCGTGGTCCAGCAAATTCTCACATCAGACACCGGTCAAGGGAGCTTGATTAGAGAGGTTCAACCTGTACTTAAGAAGTTTACAACTTTGTTTGCTTCCTGTTACCCTTAATTCTTTATTTGTTCCAAAAATGCAGACAATGAGCAGCACAAAATGTGTACATTAGAATTCTGTGTAGCAGACAGAACAAGGGACAGCACAAGATCTTAGGAATGAAAATTTCAATGGGTGACAATATAAAAACAACAAGGGACACGAATGTCTCTGTGGATCATGCTCTTTATGACCTTTTGTTTTTGTCATTGGGGACTAGGAATCTAACACTCCATCTTTCCCAGCTGCGTGCATGCATCAGACCTACTTAGCCCCCTGAGGGATTTTCATCAATTGCAAATGTTTTGATCTGCTGCTTTTCATCCATGGCACCTATTACTACTATGGCCCCTTTTCGTCTCAAAAGATGGTGGTTAGCAGCGATGGTGAGGCTCTTTGGGCAGTATTTGAGTCTGCAGCTTCTCTTGTGGCTTCTTCATCCTATATTGGATTTGCATGGTTGATTGCAATAACTACGTCAGTCTATTTCCAAATCAGTGGCCCTCCCTGATCTTATCCCACGCACCCATTATAGCTCACTTCAAGGAACCACTGTCATATGGCCAAGCATAATTGAAATCTTTATATCTTTCTTTAGTGATAAATTATATCTATGATACACTCCGACTTGCAAAAACCGAAAAACCAAGACAAAGAACCCAAAAACCCACTTGGATGAGATGGGGATATTTGATTTACTGTTCTTACTGTATGACAAATAATTGACTGTGTAGCAGCTCTAAGCTGAAACAGAGTCACAGGAACCAGTAGAATCAAGTTGAGCAGAGGGAGGGTGTGAGAAAGTCTAGCAAAGCTTGTCGTCTTGCAAAGAAGTGAGCGACTTCTCTTAAATGAGTAGCTCTACTGAAGTCAGAGTGGACACAAACAGCTGGACTTGAATCTGGGACCTCTACAGCTGCAGGAGCCTCTACAGTTTGAGCTAAAAGCAAACTCTCTCTCTGCTAAGGCTGTAGAGGGGACTCCTTCTTTCCTTCTGTGAGTGGTCTAAGCCGGGGGAGCACAAAGGGGAGGGCATGAAATTCCATAAGTGGGGTGCAGCATAATCAGCTGCTTGGTCTCAGGCTCGTCCATCTCACTAAAAACTGTTGAAATGTGCTACTGTTTTTATGTCTGTGCATTCACATGTATACACCGATTCATAAAGTTTTTATATTCTACATAAGTATTTTCTTACACATGCCAAAAGGGTGTTTTTTAAATATGAACATACCTGAAATATCCATCAGTTTGGACTACATGAGACAGGTTGGGGTGGGGAGAGGGGTTGCTAATTGCAGGGACAAAAAGTGAGGCCTGGTGTAAAAGGTTTGCCCGCCCCTGATCTAATGACATGGGACAGTGAACCACACACAGTAGATGTATGAATTACAAGTGGAACTGCTAACAAAAAGGCAAAAGTGTTCCCAGGACTGTGCCAAAGGCACACAGATTTAGAACAGAACATAAGGGCCAAAACCTTTGCCTTTCATACACGGAAGGACACATTCGCACATAGTTGCAAAATCCCCAGTTTGGCTGTCAGAGATGGAAAAGACCATCTGGGATATCAAGTCCATCTCCAGGCTAAAGAAGGTTTGTTTCCTACTACATGGTCTAGTGTTCTGTACAATCTGGCATGAAAAGCTTACAGGCAAAGATAATCTCCCATTTCCTTTTGGGAGAATACTCCACACCTGGGCCCCTCTTGTTCGCTAGATGGATTTCCTGATACTGAGCATAAATGTGTCCTCCTACCTTACTACAGTGTTCCTTGTCATATCAAGTGTTTTCTGCCCAGAGCACTGCACATGATTAGGGCTACATACTATTAAATAGCTTTTTATCTGTGGGTTGGCAGGGATTTTGTTTCCAGTGCCTGATCTCCTGACACATTATTTGACATATCCTCACCTTTTTCGGCAGCAAGAATGGATTGATGGCTAAGCCAACTTACATGATTGACTGAAAATACACTTACCAGAAGTGGCGATTTTGCTTGTGTCTCTGAACGAGTGAGTCTGTTAAAAATCAATTTTCTCTATTAGCCAATCACTACACTAAAGGCAGTTTAGAGGTCATTGGAGCAATAACATTATTCTCTATGATGCAGGCAGAGTTCATGATCAGCAGGGTGACCAATATTCTTAACGTTAGTGCCATTCTAACCGTCACACCTGCCCCCCAAGCCCCTTCTGTCTACAAACAGTGAACAAGCTATGTGAAAGGGCCTTGGCTGCTTTGTAAGACATAACACTGCACAGAAAACTACACTGTTTAGCTGTGTTTTCTCCTGATTTGCTTCCCATATTTTTTTCTAAGTATACTCTACAACACACTTCCTTCCTCTCTAACACCTCACCTCCACACCACCACCATTTACCCAAGCATCTAATGATGGACAACCCATCAGAGCTGGCAAAAAAGCCACACTTGCTCTAGAAGGAAGGAGAAAGATGGTGAAACCTGATGGTGTCTCTTCTGCACCACTTCAGTCACAGCTCAAGGTTGCACATATTCCATACCTGAAGGGGACATAAGTAAAGTAAAGGCCTACTTTTATTTGACAGTGAGTTGAGCTTTTACAAACATTTGCCTAGTCTTTTAAAAATGCAGTGCCATGGAACAGAGAGTAGAGACACTGAGGAACAAGGCGTGAAGAAGAAATACTTAGGCTTTTGGGGGTTACCAAGGTGCATTTTGCGGGAGTTTTGGGTAATAGATCATTGATTTTCTTTTCATTTTGCCCTCTCCCAAAAATCAAAACAGTAGGAGAAAATAAAGTTGTCATCACGATGGAGACTCATCTCTCAAAAAAGAGGATGGCACAAGGTCTTTTGGATGACTGGCTAGAGGATGTCTTACAACATCATACCAGTTGGGGGTGGGAAACCGTCCCCATTAGCCTTCACAGTCATGACGTGGGGAACAAATATTTGATTATGAACTCATCAAACAGATTAAGCTATGACAAGATCCAAGCGTTGGTATATGATACAGTCTGTAATGATGTGATTACATACAAGGATGGAAGGCAAGGACCACCCATATGCCCAGCTCCTCCAGAGTTTCAAGTGGGACAAAAAGGGCCTTACTGAAATGTCTTTCTCTACCACCTCCTGGGTGGCAGCCTCAGCTGTCAAGAAGACAACAACATTCTCAGACACCTTGAAGGTGTCCTGGCTACCTCAGGAGCCAAGAGATGCCAAGGAAATGCTTGGGAGAGGGAAGCAAGGATCACGTGACCCACAGATTTCTCAGTCATATGATGTGGCCAGTCCCCTCAATGTTGAGAAACTGGGTTGGAGAGCTGTGAGCTGCACCAGGTAGGAAGAGGCTGAGGGAACAGCTGGAGACTATTGAGAGGGGCCTGCTGCTTTCCAGGAGGCGGGAGCTGCCTTGGGATGGGGGCAGGACTCAGGCGCTTCTGGGATTGTGTTCCACCCTGCCCCCACTACCTGCAAGCACGGGTTTTGTCTGAGGAGATGGCAGCAGTGGGTGAAGGGACAATGGCATGGCTGGAGGTGAGGCACTGGCAACCTGAATGTTTGTCCTGGGTGCCAAAGGTGAGGGCGCCCTAGAGATGGGGGAAGGGCTGTGGCCATAGCAGATGCTGCTATGATGGAAGAAGCCTTCTGGACCCTGTTTTCATACCCTGGCCCTTTTTGCTAATTAAAGGGCCCCTTTGGAGGTGGTAGGAAGTTTGGCTCTGCTTGCTGCCCTGGTCAAGTAGTGATGTTACTTGCAGTGGTGGCCACAGGAATGTATCGGGGAGTGGCAGAATCAGATCTCAAGGGTATACGCAAATATTTTGGATGTAACAACTGTAAGAAGAGTTTGTGAAAACTCAGCCCCGCAGAGTTATGCACTTTACGCAATCTTATTTCTGGTATTTCCTAAGTTTTGAGTGCTTGACTTTATAATTCTTTTAATGCAGTTTTTCTGGATGTAATAATAGGTAACACCTCTTCATGGATAAATTGACCTCTTGGGGACACAGGGAAGGAAACAATTCTCTAGATGGGGAATGAATAAAAACAGGAGTTTAAAATGGGCCCATTTTCCAGTTGGCATGAAAGTCACAGGCAGTTTCCAAACTACTTCTGTATCACTTTTTATTGTTGTTATAGATTCTACTGAACATGTTCATAAAAGTTTTGTAGTCTAGCTACTGATCTGGGACACCTCTGGAAAATTGGACCAAAGGTGAAGCACATAATGGTGGGGCTTAAAGTTGAGCAGAAAAAAATGGCCACTTTTCTATAAAACACTTCTAGGTTTTCTTTTAGAGGAACTTAAATAGGGTTTGGTTAAAATTTCTAGTGGCTAAGTCAACTCACATCTCTTCCAGGACCTCATACATTCTTTTAATGAATCATAGAATGCTAGGACTGGAAGGGACCTGGAGAGGTCATCAAGTCCAGCCTCCTGCCCTCATTGCAGAACTAAGTACTGTCTAGACCATCCCTGATAGACATTTATCTAACCTGCTCTTAAATATCTCCAGAAATGGAGATTCCACAACCTCCCTAGGCAATTTACTCCAGTTTTTGGCCCCCTGACTGTGAGGAACTTTTTCCTAATGTACAACCTAAACCTCCCTTGCTGCAGTTTAAGACCATTGCTTTTATTGTGTGCCAGAGAAAGAATGTAAGCACACACAGTAATTCTGCACATGGTCCCCTCCAATACTGCTTCCTTGACGCATACTCTGCTTCTGTAAAAGTGTTCCATAAAAGGTCAGCGTCACAAAATGCTATGGAAGTTCTACAGAAAATTAAACTTCTACAGGCCAAATTGCTCACAGTGTATCTGTGAAAACGTTGGTAAAATGTCTATATAATGAACGTCTGTTGCCAACCATAAATACTACTGAGAACGTAGGCTACTGTTCAGTTTATTGTAGGAAGCATTCTTTGTGGTACAGTTTGTTGAGATTTCAGAAACCACACATTCATCAGAAAGCTCTGTTTCAGGTCTTTGTTTTCTGAAATGACATGGCTCACAGATACAGCTATCTGGAAAGGGACTTTCACTCTCCTTCAACTCTTCTTTATGGCAGTGCTAGTGTCATTCACCCAGTCACATCCTAGTGACTTGCCACCAGTTCAAATTGTTCCAACGGTGTCCTAGAAATAGGACTGGTCAAACATTTCCCATCAAAACTTTTTGGATGGCAAATTGGATGTTCACTTAAACAAAACAAAAACGAAGTCCACAGAAAATGGCTGCTCTGCTCAAAAGTTTTTGATTATCGAGGACATAAAATGAAAACTGCAACTGTTTTGCTTTTTGGATTTCCAACAAAAGGTTGAAATTAAAAAAAAATATATATTTTCTAAGCTGCAGTAGCCACATCATGTGTTCTGACAACAGTTTGGTCTCCTGTGGATTATAGTTCTTTGGTTTAATTTCAGCGGTTGAGTTAATGTGCAAGTGCTGGTAGCATGGCACCGACAGGAGATAAAACCGGATGACCTGGGGTCCTTTCTGGCCTTAAACTCTATGACCATTCATTCCTCACCCCTGGGAGCACTGCTATGAGCTAGCATCAAGGCAAATTTCTGTGGCCCATTTACTCTGTGACCTTTCGGCAGGAGAGACCAACAGCAATACTAGTTGTTGCAGCATGGAATCATTTTTGGTCCCTCTGCTGTCTGTGTAGCCATCCCCTTCACTGATCCTTCAGTGCTTCATTGGGCTTTGGCCATCTAGCTCTATCTCTCCCCTGCTCTCTCTATTTGCACTTCTCCCATGGCGGCGATGATCTCGTTTTCCCCTGTGTCTGGTCACAGATGCTTTATCTGTCCCCTTTCCTTTCTCCTGCAGGGAACTTACTAAATTTCCATATAACATTTGCAGCCTCCAGTTGGAAGCGTAGCTGGGAAGATATCTTGGCTGCGGCAGTGTGGCAGCTTTTCAGCTGTCAGGTTTAGAAGCGTGTGTCAGAAAGTGAGACCGTTCTCTGCCTTCGATGTGCTCTTTTCAAGTCGTGATGTTTGCCTCCTGCCCCTGAATTCCATTTGGTCAGGGTGCTGTTTATGCTTCCAGCAAGAAGTTAATATTGCTTCACAAATGTCTGAATGGCAACAGTGGCTTTGGTGGAGTTAGGCCAAAATTATGTAAAGGGCGGCTCTCGCATTGAAAGCAATTTCATATTCAACCAAAGACTGACTAGCAGATAGGACTTTTGAGGGGCTCAGATCTGATAAGCCCAGGCTACTAGGTAAGAAATGTTGGCTCAATTTCTATTCCAGGCAAAAGACTTGAAGCCCAGAGCGATAAAACCAGCCAAATGCACAGGTGAACCTAAGAAACCTAATGGATGTAATAAACACCATCTTCCAGCCCACAGAACATATAGGTTACACTAAGTTAGCCTCTCTGACACAGAGGGCTTGATTTCTTTCTTCCTTTCTGCCAGGGTTACCCAGATGCACCTTTATTGACTGCAACAGAATGGCACTAATATACCATAGGTAAGAGTGAAAGGACTCACACTTAATGGCCTGTAATTTACATATCAACTGAGTGGCCAGTGTGGTGTAATTTACATGTTGAGAGGCGGAAAAACAGGAGAGTATCAGGAAAAGGCAATAACCAGAGTGTGTAAGATAAATCATCTCTCTTCTTATACAGTAAACCCTCAAGTTACACAGGGCTTGCATTTCTGCAAACCCCACATAACTCTAATTTTTGTGCAAGTCTGGGGAGACTGGAACCAGGCAGGACTGGTCAGTTTCCTGGCTCCCAGAGTGGCAGAGAGCTGGGAACTAGGGGCACCCTGGTTCCTATCTCCCCACTGCTTGCTGGACCTGGGAAACTGACAAGGTGGTCAGTTTCCTGGGTTCCACAAGCTCCAAGCAGCCAATTATCTCCCTTGTAACAAAAGAAAAGAAAATCAAGCTCAGCTAGACGTTAACAGTAACTTAGATAAATCTGCATTTCAAATTGGAGATTTAATAATGAGTAGCATTTATCTTGAGGTTCAAGGAATCCTAAACCATGGTGGCAAGGGCTCACGAGGGTCTTGTTAACCACAAACACACAAAAATGGTCTGAAGTAAACAGGATGAAGTTTAATAAAGACAAATGCAAAGTGCTCCACTTTCGAAGGAATAATCAATTTCACACATACAGAATGGGAACTGACTGGCTAGGAAGGAGTATGGCAGAAAGGGATCTAGGGGTTATAGTGGACCACAAGTTAAATATGAGTCAACAGTGTGATGCTGTTGCAAAAAAAATCAAACATGATTCTGGGATGCAGTAAGTGGTATGTTGTGAACAAGACACGAGAAGTCACTCTTCCGCTCTACTCCGTGCTGGTTAGGCCTCAGTGGGAGTATTGTGTCCAGTTCTGGGCGTCGCATTTCAAGAAAGATGTGGAGAAGTTGGAAAGGGTCCAGAAAAAAGCAATTGGATAGTGGGGGCGAAGGGGGCCAAGGACTACGCCACCCAGGCTCCCCTTTGTACATATTCCCCCCCCCATTATTATACATAGTTGCCTTGTCCCACCCCCCTTTAGTAGCTGCCCCCCTCATGTACATAGTTCCCCCATTCATGTTAAAGTTCATCGTTTTTGGTTTCAAGAATGTTCGGTTTATTTAAAACAAAACAAATGTGTGTTGTGTGCTTTTCGGTGCACAGTGGTGTGGGTGTGGGGGCAGTGTTGGGGGGGGGCAGTGTGTGGCTCACCAGGCTGACCCTGCCACGTTCACCTTGCACCCTGATCGAAATGGGCCTGCAGGGCCTCCTGGACCCGGATCCCCTCGTGGTCGGCTTGGCAACTTGGGGCGGCAGGTGGCTGGGGGTAGGCTGTGCCAGCCTCCACAGCCCAGCCCTGCAAGAATGACCCCCCCCCCTTGCTTTCCACCAGGTTGTGGAGTGCACAGCACGCACCCACAACCTGGGGGATGTTGGGGAGCCCCGCATCCAGGTGGGTCAGGAGGCACCTCCAGTGGCCTTTGCGGCGGCCAAAAGTCCTCTCAACCACCTGGCGTGCACAGTTCATGCAGGTGTTGAACCGCTCCTGGCTGGCACAGAGGTGGCCTGTGTAGGGGTGCATGAGCCAGGCCTGGAGGGGGTAGGCCGAATCCGCCACGAGGCGGAAAGGCACGGTGTGGTCCTCCAAAGGGATCTCCCGCTGGGGGATGTAGGTCCCCACCTCCAGCTGGCGGCACAGGCCCGAGTTGCTAAAAACTTGGGCGTCATGGGTGCTGCCAGGCCAGCCAACATATATGTCCAGGAAGTAGTGCCGTCTGTCCACCATGGCCTGGAGGACCACCGAGTAGTAGCCCTTCCTATTCAGGAAGCATCCTCTGCTGTGCTCCGTGGCGTGGATGGGGATGTGGGTCCTATTCAGTGCCCCGAAGCAGTTAGGGAACCCCATCCCAGCAAACCCTGTGAGGACCGCATCCAGGTCCCTGAGCTGCAGGAGTCTGTGGAGCAGCAGAGCATTCAGTGCATGGACCACCTGCTCGGGGAGGACATGAACACCTCTGAGGGGCATACCTGGCCCTCCCCCCGGGGTCCCCCCTCTCCCTAGTCCCTTCCCCTCCCTCAGGGGTCCCCTTACCTCCATGACAACAGCCCCAGTGGTGGCCTTGCCCACACCGAACTGATGTGCTATGGATCGGTAGCTGTCTGGAGCAGCCAGTTTCCAGACAGCGATGCCGACCCGTTTCTCGATGGTGAGGGCACGCCGCATGGGGGTGTCCTGGTGCCGCAGGGCAGGGGTGAGCCACTGACAGAGTTCGAGGAACTTCTGCCGGCTCATCCGGAAGTTCTGGAGCCAGCGGTCGTTGTCCCATTCCCCAAGCACCAGCCGCTCCCACCACTCTGTGCCGGTGTGGTACCTCCATAGCCGGCGGCGCACCCAGTGGTGGGAGGCCTGGAGGGCTACATGGTGGTCTAGGGCGACTCCTTCATCCCCCGAGGAGGACAGCTCATCTTCCAGAAGAAGCTGGGCAGCCTCCTCCATGGCACTGAGCAGGGTGGCCATTGCCCCGGGGGGCAGCCATGTGGGTTTCTGGCTGCTGCTGCTGGGGGTCTATGCTGCATGCACGGGGTCTGCGAGTGGTTGTTGGCTCTGTGGACCTGTACTGTGCAGGCCGAGTCTGCCTGGGAGGGGCCGTTTAAGGGAGTGGCTTGCTGTTGCCCAGGAAGGGCTGGTCCACCCTGTGACCCTGTCTGCACGTTTTCCTAGCCCCCTTACTCCAATTTGGGCTGCTTTTGTATGCAGACGTTTCCCTGCAGGGCCTATTACAATTTAGTGCTTTCCTACGTTATCGTTGAATGTCGATGGCACCAGGCCTGGAGGATGTGTGGACGCTACACTTTGAAATAGCTTATTTTGATTTCGCTACGTCGAAATAAGCTATTTCGATGTAGTGTCCCAGTGTAGACATAGCTTATGTGAATATGCAGTGCCCCAATCTGCATATCTACAGGTTCCCAATCTCAACTGGAGTCTCTCAGTACCACTGATATACAAGGAATAGGAATGAGATTAAGAATTCCACAGTAAGAATACTGACTCTATGGGGAATTAACTCTATTTTTGTGTTACTTGCGTGTGGATGGGCTCCATATGGCAAATCTTACAATATATAGTGAATATATCCTTGCATACTTAATCCCAGGGGGTATGTCTACACAGCAGCCTTATTCTGAAATAAAATATTCCAGAATACCTATTCCAAAATAATGCTGCTACACATAAAAATGCATTTCAAAATACACCACCTACACACAGAGAGCCTATTTTGAAATGGAACCATTGGACACATTATGTATATGGCCCCTTTTCATCTCAAGAGACAGTGGTTAGCAGCGGCGGTGAGGATCTATGGGTGGCGTTCGAGTCTGCAGCTTCTCTCATGGCTTATCCATCCAATAGTGGATTTGCACTGTCGACTACAATAACCGCATTTCAGTCTATTTCTGAATTCTTGAGTCTGAGAGCTTTTCCTTCTTAGATGGAGTTCTTTGGCATGGCTTGCACATATACTATCAAAGGATGATGTGTCCTATTGTAGCAGTCATCGCCAGGTATTTCAATCTGATGATGTAGATTCCCAGGATTTTGGATCGATGCTGAATTTTTTCATGGCATTTTTGCACATATCCTTTAATCCTCGCTTTGGTCTTCCTCTTGTTCTCAACCTACGTGACAGTTCACCAAAGAGGATTTCTTTGGTAAGGCATTCGTCACCCATTCTTCTCACATGACCAAGCCAATGCAGTCTTCTGCTGTTGAGGATCACCAAGAGGCTGGGCATGCTTGCTCTTGACAAGACATTTGCATTTGAAACTTTATCTTGCCTGTTGATATTCATAATTCTGCAGAAACAGCAAAGATGGAAGCTGTTCATTTTTTCTCCTGGTTTGAGTAGGTGCTCCATGCCTCAGAACCATATAGCAGAATACTCAATACACATGCCTGGTAGATTAGTAACTTTAGGACTGTTTCCATGCACGTTTCGTAAGTCTGCCAAAAATAGTAGCTACCTTCCTGAGCCTGATTTTCGGTTCTTTGGCTTACTTCAAAATAGGTGCTATCCCCTGTCTTAACAGCACATATTTAGAAATGGCTATTTCGAAATAGGTACTATTTGTCAGAGCGAGGGTTAGCAATTTTGAAATAACCCAGTCACTATTTCGAAACTGCAGTTGCATCATGTAGAAGCTAGGATAGTTATTTTGAAATAGCAGCTCTTATTTTGAAATAACTGTACTGTGTAGACCTACCCTGGGAAAAAAAACGCATCTTTGAAAACTCAACAGTGCCCACCTCTGGAGGATAATAGAATGAGTGATTATGGGTATTCCACAGTGCTACAAAGTTTTCTTACTTAGCAAAACTGTGGCCAGGGCATATGGCTTCAAAGATCAGTTCTCTTCAAAGTAGACCAGCGTCTGGTGTAACTTACATTAAGCTCATGAATATTTATACAGGTCTTTGCAAGTGGCTAGGGTAGGCAATAGAAGTGGAACAGTAAATGTAGATCATCTGACCCATTAGAAAAGTTGTAAAATGGCCCAGGGTCTTTGCTGGGATCACTGGAATGATTTGGCAAAAAGTGATTCATGGCTATTGCCCTTCCCGCCAGCCAAATAAACATTTCATGTCTCATTATGAGATCCAAGCAGCCGACGCAAAGATACAGTGCAGGGGAAAAAAGCATAATTTGGCCATAAAAGTGTTGCAAGAAGTGTTGCTATATAACTGAAACGCCAGCTTCTTTAGTGCTTCCACCCACTCCTTTTACAACCTGTTAATATTTTTCTGAACTTCATGTTGTATTCTGTGCTGCCGCCTCTGCAATCTTTTTGCCTATTTTTTGCCAGAGCCACAGGAATAAAGCTGTCAGCATTGCTACTAAGCCATCTTTCTTGTCTGGCAAATTGTCTAGTGGAGACTATAATCTCCTGGCTGTTCCACTGTAGAATATAACTATCCTGTCTTAACAAAACAGAATTTAAATATTCTTTAGATACAAGATATCTGCAGGCATCTGTGCAGAAACAAGTGAAATATATTTCCTTGACTCTTGTTTTTAAAACTTTTCTCCAGTGGGAATGGCCCAGCCATTCATATTAAACTGAACACGTATCGACATGCTTAGAGAGATGTTATATAGCTTTTCAACTGAAATATCTCAAGGTGTTTGAACTGCAATAATAAATATGACTTCTCCTACGGGAAGAAAGAAGCAGCAAGAAAATTCCCCAGAAGACTATGATTAAGAGCTGAAGTGAGCCAATAGCACGTGATAGTTATGCCTTGAATGTGATTGGGATTTATGATTTCAATTAATGCTAGTGAACAATTCTAGGAACTTATTAGCAAGCTAGCGGCTATGCAGAATATAGTTAATTTGTGTATTCCTGTGGTTTATCTGTTTATAAACACCGGGCCAGATTCCAATGTCGGGTAAATTGGCACAGCTCCCTTCAAGCCAATGGAGCTATGCAGATTTACACTGGCTGAGCATGTAACCCATAAAATGGATGGTAGGTTTCATTACACCAGAGGAAACTGAGCTGTACCTTTATGTCTGAGGGATCCAGTAGAGAAATATATAAAGGCAGAAAGACCAGTCTGACTTTCTCATTTCTCTCCATTATGTGCTCTGAAAAGGCCTAAGGCCTTGTATTCTGTGGGGGATCAATGAAGTGACACTGATTTGCACCACCTAAGGACCTGGCCCCAAATGCAGTTCCTTTGTGCTTTAAAAATTAATTGGAGAGTTGACACAGCTATATAGATTGAGCTTTAATGTATTTTAAAGGAAGACATTTCTCCAGACCTACTTCATGCTTGAGAATTTAAAATTGCTGTTAATACTTTATATTCTTTTACTTAATATTAGTAATTATAGTTTTTATAATTGCATTAGTGCTGAGAAGCCCCGGTCAGAGATCAGGGCTCCAGCACGCTTGATGCTCTACACAGAGTTTCAGCCCCTTAGCTGAATCCTGCAAACCCTTCTGAACAAGCGTAACTATATGCATCAAGTAGTCCTAGGTGGGACCAGGGTCTGTGGGACCAGGGTCATAATTCAGGCCCTAGCAAATTCATGGCCATGAGAAAAGTACCATGGCCTGTGAAATCTCATCAGTAAGTACACAGTGTTCCTCAAACTGGAGGTCCTGACCCAAAAGCGGGTTGCAAATTTCTTTTGCACTGCCTTCAGAGCTGGATGGCTGTAGAGCAGTGGCTGCTGGCAAGGATCCCAGCTGTGTAGGCAACAACACTGTCTGCAGCAATGCAGAAGTTCATGGTGCTCTGGGATGTTAGTCCTGCTCTTACTTCTGTGCCTTTGCTGGGGCATCACCATGTTCAGAGCTGAGCAGTCGGAGAATGGCCTCTGTCCACTGCATGCAGCCTGCCAGTGCCCTGAATACGCAAGCAGACAGCCTGACAACTGTTACTGCAGCTCTGATGGAGCTGACTTCGACAAGGCTGTTTTTCTTCAGCAATTCCTCTAGCACCTTACTCTGCCAAGGTGCGCAACACCTTTCATTGTGCAACAGCCCCATCCAATGTTGTTAGCACAGGTCTGGGAATAAATAAAGCAAACAGAGTAAAAAACATTGTTGTGTGAGGATCACAACTATAAATGACTTTTTGTGGTTGTTTTTCATTTTTAAAGCTATCTTTTCCCTGTGTTGGAGTGGTAGATTTTAAAAAAACCACCAGATACCCTATGGTTTCTTTGTTCAGAAACCATAGCTTCCATCATACTTAATTATTCCTGCTGTTTGCTTAAATGGCGGCTGGCTTTTATTATAAGAAATGATTTCCTCCTGCAGTTTACTTGATAAAAGTGCCTTGTAAAAGTGTAACTAAGTGTACGTTTGCCTAAAAGACCTGTGCTAGGAAATGTTTGGGGGAAGTTCTGTGTCATTTATTAGGCAAGAGTCAGACTAGATCAGTGGTGGGCAACCTGTGATGCTTGGACTGCATGAGGCCCAAAAGGGTGGCCCTCAAGACAGGCAGGTTGCCAGACTCTGCTTGTTTCTACTGGCATAGTTTTTTTTTCCCTACCAGCATTACTAAAGGGGGACACATATAAAGCAAGGACACGCGAAATGAGGTGCAGGCTGGTTGCACAAAGTGTTGACTGTGAGAGCTGGGGGCTCCCTTTGCCACTCAATCAAGCACTGCTACGGTTGAGCCAATACACCCTGCAAATTCTAGGTACACTAGTGCATGTTGCAAAACTACCTTATCTCTGGAGACCACCTTGGTCACAACATCTTGCAGCCCAGTGAGATGGAGGAGGACACTCACTAGCCTAGGCTGCCCATCACTGGACTGGATGATCACAGAGGTCTCTTCTGGCCACGTAAACCTACTTTCTTAAATCTCATCTGGCATGTAAGGCTGGGTTTGTCAAAGGAGCCTATGGGAGTTAGGCATACAACCCCCCTGAAAGTTGAAGGGATTTAGCTCTAAACCTTTTTCAAAATCCCAGCTTCTCCTCAGTGGGCGAAACCCCAAATGGGAACTCAGGTCTGAACCATCAATATGACTGTATCCGGATGTATCTTTTCTAGCGGGGTCAACCTGTGCACAGGAAATCGCACAACCTGAGCCTTTTGCTTAGGAAAATTCCCACTGACTTGACTGGAAGTGTCTCTGAGGAACAATATCAGTCCTTGCATTCGTGACAATGCCACGCACCGAAATAAACAAGCCTCCATTATATCCTGTGCTAATTCTGTGGATTATTCTTGAGCCAATTCCTTTCTTATCTTTCTGTTCTCTGTACAGTCTTTGCCCTCAATCAAGAGCTCTCCATACATGGAACTTGCCTTCTAATGGAGTTCTACACATAGAAACCTCTTTTGTCACAATAATCTGGTACCAAAACCTTCTGTAGCTTCCGGATTATAACTGTAGCTTTCATTGCCCTAGTCAAAGCACAGTAGTTTAATTATGTCTCCGTGACATGTCTTCCTCTCAAGAGGCAATCAGATACTTTCATTATAGAATATTCAGAATCCAAAGCATGACATACTGTGCTAGCTCAGTGGGTCTCAACCTGGGGTACCTGAACACCCGGGGGTACTCATAGGTCTTCCAGGGGGTACATCAACTCATATAACTATGTGCCTAGTTTCACAATAGGCTTATATAAAAAGCATGATCAAAGTCAGTACAAATTTCATACAATGACTTGTTTGTACAGCTCTGTGTTTTACCCACCCAGATTTAAATACAACATTTATAGTCTAATTCAGTTATTTTATAATTTTATGGTAAACATGAGAACATAAGAAGTTTGTCAGTAATAGTGCATCGCTGCACTTTTGTCTTTTAAGGTCTGACTTTGGAAGCAAGTACTTTATAAAAGTGAGGCGAAAGTTTGGTCTGGCGTGCTCTTCTCAGACGCCTGAAAGGTTAAACTTACCTGGAAAGATAGAGAACCACTGCTCTGTAATATTCAGGCAACTATTGAGAAAAATGTTTTCAGAACTCGTAGAACACTAAACATACTAGTAACACAACACTGCAGTACAAGTTGCTTGGATACAGTAGAACAAATGTGTACTGGCAGTACATACAATTTTTTAGAAGGGGTACTTTGTAAAAAAAGATTGAGAAACACTGCACTAGCTCATACAAGTATTAATCATTAAACTGATGAATCCTAGAAGACTAGAAGTCTAGGGAAAGAAATTAAGCCGGTCAGGGCTGTTGGTATAAAAAATGCACCCAAAGAAACACCCAGGTTAAGAGGAAAAGCAGAGAACTTCAAGAGGGTGGAAATCAGGTGGCTAAAAACTGATGATTTTTTAAAATTATTTTGAAAAAGTTAGATTTGTTAGATTTATTTAAATTGAATATTTATTTTTTTAAATCATCAATAAAATACTAAATTTCACATTTAAAAATAGTTACAATTATATCTCATCACTCACACGCTACACCTTCACTTGGACTCATAAAAATGAATCATGGCTCTATTCTGTTGTCCGAGTATCAGCTCTTACTTTTTAAAAGTCCCGGGCTTTCAATTTCTGTTTCTCAGCAAACTAAAATGTACCATGTGCAAAGAAAGACACACACTGGATAGGATTGCTTTTGTTCTGTGCTTTCGTGGTGGTGAACTTCGGCCAAGCACAGCTGAGGAGTTAGTTAAGACATTGTCTTAAGACAGAGACATACACAGCAGGGGTCAGCAACCTATCTGAGGCAGAGTGCAGAGATGTGACCTTTCGACCTCTACGCACGGTCTGGCTTTTTAAAACCACTAATAGTCCTACTTACAATAGATAAAGTGGTCTTCTTGTGATGCTAGCATTGGGTTATCAAGGATTAGTTTAAAAGCATAAAGGGATATTTCTTTCAAGGACCCAAAAGTGGAGGGAGGGATAGCTCAGTGATTGTAAGTTCAATCCTTGTGGAGGCCATTTAGGGGTCTGGGGAAAATAGATTAAAAAAAAAAAAAGATGATACTTGGCCCTGCTAAGAGGGCAGGGACTGGACTCCATGACCCCCCAAAGTCCCTTCCAGCTCTGTGAGATGTGTATCTCCCCATAATACAGTATAAATGTTCCCCCCCGCACAATTACACAAAAGTGCTGACTCCAGGAAGGGCTCCACGCTCTGGCTTTGCACTCCAGTAGGGGGTCTGGCCCCAGCCCCACCCTGCAGCAGGGGATTGCTCCCCCCCACCATGGGGCAGGGGCTCTGGCCCTAGCTGGGCTGCCAGATGCATGGGGGGAGGAGGGGCAGGGCTAAGCTCCCGCCCATGGTGTACCAATGACAATTGGCTCACATGCCACTCTTGGCACATGTGCTGGAGGTTGCCAACCCAGGCTTTATTCACCCCCCTCATTCCCCCCTCTAGTGTTTCCCACCTGCTGCCTCTCTTCCCCTGTCAAACATTAGCACAACATCCCTCTGGCCGGTTCTGGTCTTTCCCTTGCAGGCTTCTGGAAATACAGTGTGAGGCTATTCTGGGGCACTACAGTAGGAAGAGGATAAGTTATATTTGTGGTCAGAAACAATCTCCATTAACGGAACACAGGGCTTTAGTCAGTTATTAAAGGGAATAACAGAACACTTCTTTCGATTTGTCTACCTTGATAACGATTTTTGGTTCTCTGTGCCTTAAGTATCGAGTCTGTTCCGATATGGCTGTGGTCTGAAGAAGTGGGTCTGTCCCACAAAAGCTCACCCCCTAATAAGTTATTTTGTTAGTCTTTAAAGTGCTCCTGGACTGCTTTTTGTTTTGATAGAATATAGACTAACACAACTGTCTCTCTGTTACTATCAAACAGAGAACAGTATTCTAAAAAATGAGTGTAGCAAATTATTGCATATGTACAGGTATTATCAGTTCCCACCTAGCATCTTTGCAGTTTCGGCTCTGGCTCAGAAAAGGAGAATTAATTGCTGAGCCAGACCGTGCAGATAAAAATCAGTCAGCTCCAATAGCATATAGTTAATTGTAGGTACACCTTGTGCAAGGCAAATACTCTGGCTCCCAGCAGCTACTGCGTAGCAACAATTCCCACTATTTCTGGCCATCCACAGCAGTGAAACTCAAACAATGTGCCACACAGAAGCTGTGTTTGATTCTTTTGTTTTGCCAGGATCAATATACAGGTAAATCCCAGCCCAGACAACTGGACTTGGATAATGACACAAGCACACTGGCATTTCTAAATCCTTCAGTGCTCTTTTCAAACTCAAGATATTTCTATCCAGTTTTTGCATTTTCAAAAGCAGCTTTTAAGCCAGTTCCACAAATAATTCATCTTTCTGGGTTGTCTTTCTAAAAAAATATAGTTAAATGACCAACAGTAGGTTTTCCCATAGAGCCAGTCATATATATTCTGCTGGAAGGAAAAGTAATTCTTTCCCATAGGGCCCAGCTAAGGCAAACTTCAAAGGTGAGCACAGGTCTCTAAAGCTGCAATGAAAATAACCCTTGCTTGTTTAAAGCAATACAATTCGTTATATTTTGTAAACTAGGTTCATATTAGGAATGAGCAAACTCATAAGAGACCATACCTGAAGCTCAAAGGATAACTCCCTCAATCCATGGTCCTTGGGCGCCCTGTGCTCCATTGCAGGTTCCGGTCCCGATCCCATGCTGCTTCTGGGGTCCTGAGGGTGGGGTCTCAGCCCTGTGCTGCTGAAGGGGCCCTGTGCCACAGCAGAGGCCGAGCAGCTAGGGCTCTGGCCCTGGCCTTGTGCTCTGGCACCCTTCCCCGCTGCATGAGGGAGAGGACAGGCTGGGCTGCGTGCTGGTCAAAACAGGCTGATATCTAGGAAAGGATGGAGATAGCATAGAAAGGAACAGTGGAGTATACTGGAAAGAAAAAGGCAAGACATTCAGCACACACACAGCTTCCTGTGTTCCCCCACTCTGCTGCCACAGGAAAACTTTCCTGGCTTCCGGGCATAAAAGAGACCCTGTCTGGGAATATTATGAAGAAATTTGTGTGCTGGGTAGAAAAGGAAAATGGGTCAAATGTAAGCAGTGCTAGGAAAACTGCTTATAGGGAGAAAATGATGTAAATGAAGATG
The DNA here is from genome assembly GCF_033958435.1 of Carettochelys insculpta. Lineage (NCBI taxonomy): Eukaryota > Metazoa > Chordata > Testudines > Carettochelyidae > Carettochelys > Carettochelys insculpta. The sequence goes on along the minus strand of NC_134147.1, from coordinate 42,627,862 downwards.
TGCATATGGCTGAATGACTCAACTGGTTAGTAGTTTCAATAATTCACTTTGCAATGCATCATTCTTCAAGACTCTCTCTCCAGGCCTTTTAGTATAAGTTTGATATGACCAGTAAATTCCCAAGCTGTTTGCTGTGTTGAATGGTGCTAGAAAAAAAGCTTTAGCTTAACTAATTAAAGAAGCCATTGGGATTAGCTAACTAGGCTTAGAATCTATCACCCAAGTATACAATTCAGAAAGCTGCAGTAAGGAAAAAAATCTAGAGTTGCCAGTTGCCACTGAGTGTCATTTTCTTATTTTATATTACATAACATATGCCTTTTACTTTGGAACATTAAAGCCACCGACCATAATGGTGATGCTGTAAGTCCATGGCCCGTTTTACATCAGCAGAACTCGGCGTTTCTAGGGGAATCCCATTTTATTCTTGTTTTCTCAAAAATAGACATGCCAGTGTGGTCAGTTAGAGCTTACTCCAAAATTAAGTGCATTCTAAGCACAGTTTTAGCTTTTTCTTTTGGTAACTTGATTTAAATCAGTGGATTTTTTGGTGATTTAAATAAATAATTTAAATTGCCTTGATTTAAATCGCCACCAGGCTGGATTGATTTACAGAAACACATGAACACTCTGCAGCTAAAGGGGAGACTTTTGAAGTGCTCTTCCAGGGTGATGAAGGCAGTGTTTTGCAGTGACAGTAAAAAGGCAACACTGTGAGGGGGTCAGGCATTGGACTGGGACTGGTTTCTATTCTCGTTTCCACTGCATGACTTTCAGCAAGATACTTCATTTCCCTGGCTCTCTGTTTCATCTGCTCTCCTTTGTCCATTCTGTCTGTTTAGACAGTAGAGAGTAGAGATTTTCTTATCCTGTGCATATATGGCGCCAACTCAATGGAGCCCTGATCCCAAAGAGAATCAGCTTGATCTCAAATGCTCTATGAGAGAAACATTCATGTGTCACAAATTCACAAAACAAAAACTCAGTGATGTAGCACATTAAAGATTAGCAAAATAATGTCTTAGGTGATGAGCTTTTGTGGGACAGGCCCACTTCTTCAGATCAGGAAATTCTGACGAAAGTAAACTGGCACGATGAAAATACAACAGAGAGAAATAAGAAAATGAAATGAAAACTGACAAATCAGCAGCATAAGACAGAAGTGAGGGTGAAAAGGCAGGAAGAAGCTAATTTACTGCAAGTGTCTATTAAATTAAATGACTTGCCTGAGATCGCTATGAATATCAAAGATGGGGAAGCTGCCTTTGTAATGCACAATCACTATCTCTATTAAGACCAAGCTGCAAAGTGTCGAACTTGAGAATAAACTCCAGTTCAGGTGTCCAGTTCAGGCTGTATGACTGGCTCTAGCCCATGACGTATCGTGAATGTTACTGAGTTACAGATCTGATGGTTAAAAAATACTAGTGATCCAAAGTCGTTTACTTCAAGATAGGCACAGTAGGAAAAACAACAGAACATTACTAGTCATCATCCACAACCCCTCTAGTGCATCATTGACAATCTACAGCCTATCCTGGAAGACAGCCCCTCACTTTCACAGATCTTTGGAGACAGACTTGCCTACAGACAGCCGCCCAACCTGAAGCAAATACTCACCAGCAACCACACCCTACACCACATAAACACTTACTCAGGAACCCCAATGCCAACTCTGTCCACATATCTATTCAAGCAACAACATCACAGGACCTAACCACATAAGCCATACTGTCAGAGGTTCATACACCTGTACATCCACTAATGTGATGTATGCCATCAAGCGCCCCCTGCCGTGTACACGGGGGAGTCCAGACAGTCTCTGCACCAAAGGATAAATGCACACAAATCAGACTTCAGGAATAGTAACACACATAAACATCTAGGGGAACCTCCCTAGACATACAATAATGGAATTAAATGAATTCCATCACAAAATAATTTTGTTACCTGATTACAGGGGGAGACATCTGACCTGGAATTCATTTAGAAATTTAACGCCATTAACTTAGGCTTGAATAAAGATCTTAATTGGTTAGCACATTACCAGGGCAATTGCCCCACCTTTACTATTCAATTTTACAGCCCATGCTATGAATGAGACACATCCAGCTTAATTTGCTTCATCAGCAGTTCCTCCTAATGATATATTTTTTTGGCTTCTACATATACCCTGGATTCAGTAATTTCCACTCCAACTCATTTCTTTCATGAGTTTCACCCATAAAAGCTCATGGCCAACTAAACTTGTTAGTCTCCAAGGTGCCACGGGACTGCCTGTTGTTTCTAAAGCTACAAACTAATGCAGCTAACTGTGAAACTTTTTGCAATAGCAGGTATACAAGTATCACAGCTCCACCTGAGCCTATTACTATGCTGGTAGGTTGAAGCCGGAATGAGTCCCCCCAATACCATTTCCACTACCAGTTTGGCAGGGTACTCCCAGATCTAGCCAGGATCCCATGCCTCTCCCTTCTTGCTGGAGGGATTGGGCTGCACACACCTCTGCCATTCTGAGCTGCTGGTCAGTCCTTTCTCCCTTTGCCATGGTAAGGGCTTCAGTCTTGGTGGAGGAGAGGAACCTAGGCAATCTCCCATTGAGCTACTCCCTCTCCACCCTGCTGCCTCTTGTAAATGCTGCTTGTTCTCCTTCTCTGCTCTTACCTAAACCTCCTCCACTTCCCTACCTTTATCTCCTCCTCCTTCACTCTCCCCACTCCCTGACAGCTTTTTAAAACCCCTACCAGCTTGTCTGCGATGAGGACTGTTGGTCCTCATTGATTAACTGCTACCACTCCCTCTGCCTCCACCTGGGAGCTTAACTTCCCTGGGTTCAGGCTGCATCCTGAGCTGTCTTTGACCCTTCTAACTGGGGTCTGCTGGCCTGACCCTGTTGCACCAGACACAACATTCTCTCCCATGACCACAAGTGCGATACCATAATTATACCTGTACTTCATGAAGGAGCTAGGCCTGGTTGGCCCTATACAATTAATTCAGGTAATAAGACAAAAGTATCCTACCATAAGCACATGGAAATCCTGTGGTACCATCCCAGCACCCCAGCAAAGCTGATTTAACCATGATCACTTTTTCCACATGGAAAACTATCACTTCCTGTACAGGCTAAGAGCTATTGTTCATAACATTTAAGCTGCGGTGGCTGATGATGACAAACTGTAGCTCATGAGAGAGTTGACACCACCCATCTCTCACCTATTATTTCTTTTTATAGAAGTATATTTCGTTACGTCAAGAAAAAACACAGGGAAAATAAAACAGTATGAAGATCAGAAAGATGATTCAAACCCAGGGAATGCAGGAAGGGTGAAGGACCATTTGTCTCTCTTATTACAATGTGTATAATGAGTCTATTCATGTTGAGTCATAAACAATATAGGTGGCAATCTCTAAGGAATGGCTTTTTTGTTTTGAGAGCTGTGGGCTGGATCCTTGGCTGATGTGAATTTTCATAGCTGCACTGAAGTCAAGAGAGCTATGCTTATGAAAGTCAATGCAGCAATGCTGATTGGCTCCAGCTGAGGATCTGGCCTTGCCTCTGTCTACATATTGACTGGCTAGGGCGACCATATCTCCCTGTCCCAAATACAGGACAGGGAGATGTGAAGGGAAGGGCGGCTCCACCAAGCCCCCTGGAGAGCTGGGAAGGAGGCTGCAGCCACTGGCCGTCCCCGGGAGCCCACACCTCCGGGGAAGCCACAGACGCCAGTGCTCCCCAGTCCCTGGGAAAGCTGCAGCTGCCACCACCGCTGCCCCCCACCCAACCCCAATAAAGTAGCAGCTGCTGTGCCCACCCCAGCCCCGGGGAACCAGGAGCCCCAGATAAGCTGCAGCCTCCAGGACCCCCCACAACTACCTGGGGAAGCAGCAGGGAGGCGGCAGCCACCCAGACTCCCCCACTTTGCTGAGGCTCGGAGAACTCCCACCAGCAGTTGTACCTGCACAGCTGCTGGTGGAAAAGTTTGGCGGGTGGGGGAGGGCCCAAATACGGGACAATTAGTTCCCCTTAAAAAACCCAGCCCCAAATACAGGACCTTCCTACCTAGCATGGGACGGATGCTCTCCCTATGACTGGCACCTATTCCACCCATTTCCAGAAGGTTTGTTTAGCAGCAGAAAGAGGAGAGTGCACCAGCCAGCCATTCAAACTACATACCAAGTACTGCAATAAGTCGTAATGCAGCAAAGCACCATTAGAATACCATACCAAACACATTAAACCTTTGATGCCTGATTTTTATGACAAAGATTACAAAGGGATCCTAATGTTGTATATTATTCTTCCAATCCACTGATAAACTGCATAACTGGAATGACGAGTGGTGGAAACTTAGCCTGCTCTCAGATTGGATTTCATACCGGTAATATAAGCCATTTTCTCAGAAATAAATTGTTCTCTCAGAAACAAACAAATACACAGCAGGGAATGGCAGAATCTTTGAAGCTGAGATCTGTAAACAAAAAGTGAAGCGGTCAGTTTGAATTTATTTGTATTTGATGTCTATGTCTAATAGAACCCCATAATCTCCAAGTAGTTGTGCAAGCCAGGTTTATCAGTCCAAACCATCTTTAATTCAGGAATTCTAGAAGCCAATCAAAAGCTAACACAGTATCTAGGGCAGATAAATCTTAAAGGACATTTTCAGAACTCTCTGTTCTTGAAATAAAATTGACTAGTACCACCACATCCCAGAAGGTGTTATTGTACATCTAGATTTAATGGGTCTCTGTAGAAGAGTAGGTACTGGAATATTTTCCAATTTAAAAATGCTATAACGTTTATTAAATGAATCTAGGAATGATCATACTGAAGATATTTAGAGTTGCTCAGTATTAACTACATCTATTGAACAGTCAGAATTTAGGTGGCTAGCTATACCTTTTAAGTGTCATTTCCAATTTCACAATAATTACTGGTACTAGAGTTTATACAATCTTAAATAATATAGGACATCAGTTTGAACTTCAGTTTTCTGCTAAAAAAATTATAGCCCTAGTCATTCCCAATTCATAAAAAAAAATGCTGCCAGGTTTATTATGCTTCAGATTCCTGAGTACACAGAAATTCTCTTATTAGGACAACTTATCAGGTCTGGAATGAATAAGAGATAATCTGATTTATTGACGTTAGAAGGGCATTTGTAAAAGGGAGCTGGCATTTGGCAACCGTTCCATGAATCTTATGATATTATTGGACAGCGTGGAAAAGCAAGGGAGAGCAAGGGAGAGACATAATGATTCTTAAGCCCAAATGTAGACAGAGAAAAAAAATCACCCATCTCATCCAGCATTGATCTTTTGTATTAAAAATGTACCATAACTGTAGAGTTTAGAAATGTATCTGCAACTACTACGACACCCAGGTGTGCAAGATGTGTACTGTTGAATAGCCTGATGTCGGGATGGCGTTTTCCATACATAACTGCAATAATTGCACATATAAATTATGCACATGCTTACTCAGGCACAGTTCATAAAGAGGCAATACTAAAAATCAGATCCTTAATGTTTAAAAAAATCTTTGGGACAGTTATTAAATGATTCTTCTTCCAATTTCCCATTCATTGGAAAAACCTTTAGAAAATGGGATCTTTAATGATAGCCCTGTGTATCATGTCATCATCTTCCACATGTGTTCAAATCCTTCTTTTGGTGGAGAAGGGATCTGGTATTTGATAACTGCAGTTCTGTAATTGGAAAGTATCAGATCTTATTTTGACATCCATCGGAAAGCATTGGTGCCTTGATGGCAGGTGGCTTATGATAGGTATCCAGTTTGGCATCATCACCACAGCAAATTCTAGAGGAATATCTCTCCCTTGCTGATGGGTGGCCAGACTGATATTAAGCTAGATCTTTAAAAGTGAGCTGGCTGGATGAGCAATATGTGTCCATCATGGGCAATCGACTCATATCACTGAAGCTTTGGGCAACCACAATGTCACCATTCAGGCAGCAGCTTTCTCTTGGCCAATGCACTTCATAATTTGTCCATCTTCCATCCTAATAATACAACCATATCAAGAAAACCACTGAAACTGAGCCATTGCTGATGGAGGCAGTTGTTGGGTTCTCTTCAACTCTGGAAGGATGATGGCTGAAGACACTATGGGCAGCATTCTTTTTATTTCATGGCAATGGTTTATGGAGTCTAAATCAATGAAGGAAAAAATTTCCCTATAAGCCAGAACATTGTGGGGTTTTTTTTTGCAAGATTATTATGTCAAAGTGTTCATATGTGGCCTCTAGCCTTTGCCAATATAGTTATAGGTAACCTAGCTGCTGAGCCAACTTATTGACTTGAACTCAAGAGAAATTGTTTAACATGTAAGTATGTCTGAGACTGTGTGGAGGGAAAACAATTTCATTTAACCCACTTATAGGTCTACTATCGCAACACAGCTACATGCAGTGCAAAAAAGTCAATATAAAAAGCAGAGATGTCAGTTGGGAGAATGCAGGTGCAGGAGCAAGGCCAAGTGTCTTCAAGGTTCTGACAGAAGTGATTCTGGTGGATGGAGGAAAACATTTTGAAGAATTTACAGCCATGGCACTCACTTTCTTCTCTGGTGCACACCCAGCACTGTCACCTGAGTTTGTATCTTAGGAATGTTCCCAGCCACAGCTGCTACAAGTAATACTTTCATCCTTCTCTAGTTGGCCAGGAGACTCCATCTTATTCTGGCGGCCAATGGCTTGGCCTAACTTATTCACACCTTTGTGACCTTTAGTTTCAGCTGGATGACAGCAATGCAATATACCTGGGCAGGTAATATACCTTCAGTCTTTGGAAACTCCAGCTGACAGAGAAGACTGCAGCACATCTCCTCACCAATGCAGGCTAGCTCAGCATGACATATCTGCCATCAGCTCTGCACGCTGGCTTCCCATAGACTATCCAATCAAGTTCAAGCCTCAGTCATCTTCAAGACACTTCATGGCCTGGGCCTAGTGTATCTTTAGTGACTGGATGATGCTCTGGATTGAAGACATCAGTTGCCAATTTTGCTCTTTTGGCACCAGGGAACTTTCCGCAATAAGGGGGAACGTTGTCTGAGCAGGAGACAGAGCTCTCTTGCAGGATGCCCCAGAACTGTGAAACAAACCCCGCTAAGGATCATCACAAACCTCACCACCTTCCATTCCAAGAGCAAGGCTCATTTCTTTCACTTGCCTCTCTACCATAAACACATAGCAACATGTCAACAAACAGCTAAACAAATACAGAAGAAGACAATCTATTGCACACACTTCTCCTTTTGGGGAGCGGATAAGAGGACAAGCATAGGACAGATGTGTAGTCATGTTGCTTAGTGCACTGTTGTGAGGTGCCATGAAACTACAGCAATGAAGATGGAACCAGAACTGGCACGGAACTGAACAGAATTAAAGAGAAGTGGATAAGACTAATATGAGCCACCCAAAGAAAGGGATCACTTCCTAACTAGCAAAGGTGTAAGAAGAAAGGGACAGAAGCGGCAATGTAAAACCGCTAACTCTTCCTTGGACACTGGTCTCCTTGTGAGCTTCAGTGAGACTGTTGGTTTGCTTAAAGTTAAACATGTTTAAGAGCTTTGTGGGACTAAGGCCCAGCTGAGATCCAGACTTTAAACATATTTCAATAGTAATGGCAGCCCAGTATGACGATGCTCACGTCAGTCCTTTGTGAGGGCCTCTCATCTCAGAGAACACATCTCACGTGCTGAGAAAACACTGACATACGTTACTCAGGTGAGAAAGAGCTCTCACCAGAGGACTGTGGCTTCTAAGTGTTAAAGATGCACTCTTGTACAATAAAAGAAACGCAGCACTTTGCAATAAGTGCTATGTTCCTTTCCCTTAGGAAGTAACTGCTCGTTCTTTGACATGGGTTGCACTAGTTTTTTGTTTCTTTTGCCTCCTTTTGACAGATTTTCAGTTCCCTACCATGCTACATTCACTCAGGTTGGTAGGTACATTCATGGGACAAAGTTACCTTACCTAAGATAGTTCATTTTCTTTTAAACAACTGGGACTGAAATAATGAAATCACATATTCACACTCTATATTTTTCCAGTCTCTGATGTGAATGATCAGGTATAATTCCTCAAAAGTGTTCATTGTCCTCTGTGATCTTTAAATAAGTGAGACTGTACTAGATCTGATAATCTAAAGTGAGTACAAGTTGAACCTCTCCAGTCTGACACCCTTGGGACCTGACTGGTGCCAAACCACAGAATTTGCTGCACCACAGGAGGTCAATATTGTCTAGCAGCATTACCAACACTTCCACTGCTTACTGGGCTCTTAGAAGACATTTAGGGGTAAATTACAGCTAAATAACAGCACAGAACACTGAGACCCTGGACTGGCGCCTGTAAACAAACCTTAAGGGATCACAGAAAACTTGGGCCATCCCCATGATCAGTGCATACCCAGCCAATTAAAATCATGCCAGACCACAGATGTTGCCATACCAGAGAGTGGTGGACTACAGAGGTTCAACACATAGTACTACTTAACTGCTTTTTTTGTTGTAATAGTGATTTATTGGTGCCTTGGTTTTGGGGTTCCCAAATGGAGACACCTTTGCAAAGTCTTGAATTTCAAAGCATGGGAACAAAGATGGTCTCTCAGCAGTTACATCCCTTTAATGTGTCTCAAAATGGCCTCCCAAAAACAGAGGTACTCAGAATCACCAGTCACACTGGGAAATTGTGGCCAGGAAGAGTGCAGTGATTCACAGTTCATGTGGGGAATTAAAAATCTTAGCTTTTCATTTCCTGGCCAATATTTATGTAGATTAGAATCTAATTATCCTGCAAATATTGTGTGTAAATGAAGAATTTGTCATCCAGCCAACAGCTATCATAAAAATTGCAAAACCTGTGAATAATGCTTCAAAGTAGAATGCTAAGCTGCTATTATTTTGATGGCAGGTTGCTTATTCTTACAGCCCTCTAAGTAATAGGTCTTTCAAATGGGTAGAAAAAAGCAATATTTGCACGCCAAGGATGTGTTCTGTTAGTTTGAAAATTCTGTCAGAAAGCTCCTTTCCTCAGAAAATGTCCCTACCAAGCAATAGTTATCCAATCACAATTCATTTACTCAAAAACTGCCCCTCTGCTAGGCAGCAGAAACCTTGCATTGATAATAGCCCACTCCTAAATGGGGGTGTTGTGTAAACACAGATAAGTACTGACCTTTCCTACTGCTTTGGCCAAGTGACAGAATAAAGACAGGGATAATTACGGCCAGAATATTTCTTCTAGAATGTTCAGTGGGGAATGAAATCTTTTCCTGGATCATGCTAAGATACTACATCAGAGCCTTATCAAATACGGCCCATATTGGGATAGTAACTAATGAAGCTTCTTATCATTAGTGTGGATTAGTTGCAAGTGCTTTGGCCTTGCACAAGCACAGAGAGCCTATGGATTTATGTAATGCGACCCCTTAATGAGCTCAGGTCCCCTTTCATATGTGAGACCATCCCTAATAGGGCATAGAAAATTATTTAGAAATAGGGAGAGCTCAATAGCCATGATTGTATCTTCCCCGAGGCACATCACTGCCAGAAATAGGACACTTCGTTATTGATCATTCGTACTGCAAGAGTGCCTAAAGTCTCCAGTTAGGCCCCACTGAAATAGGGAGCAATAACATCTCTTGTCTGCCTCCTACCAGCTGGATGCGGGACTCCCCCCAATTCCAGGTGCCCCTGTAAGTTGCTGACCTTAGTGGGCAGATCTTCAGTAACTCAGACTTCTGGACAATTCACACAGTCAAAAATGGACCTTTCCAAGGGTAGGGAAGAGTTCACCAAACTGCCGTCCCTAGGTTGTTCAGCTCAATCCTCTTCTGATTTCCTCTTCTGGTGCTTGGAGCCATGTCCCCTTCTTGGTCCTTAGACCACTTCACTCTTGGCTGGTGGGGGAGCCCCAGTCCATCACCTACTCTGGGTCCCAGCCCAGGATGCCTTTAATTGGTCGCAGCTGCTTTTCTGGGCTTCTTCCTACCTCCTATCCTTACTTTCACATATTACTTTAGGTTTAGTTTTCTGGCCTTTTCTCTTTCAGGATGAGTAAATGCAGCCAGTTGAGCAACATTTAGGGTTTAACTAGGTATTTGTACCCATTTCTTTCGTACCTGAAATTTAGTTTGTGTTTGTTTTATTTGCTGAGTGATCTGCTCTGATCTGTTTGATGTCCCCTACAGCCATTTAAAATCTACTTTATGTAGTTAATAAACTTGTTTCTGTTTTCTGTAAAACCACATAATAGAATTCATAAACGGGGAAAAAAAGCTGTTCATATTTTCCTCCACATTGAGGGAGAGGACAAATCACTTTGGAAATCAGGCCCCTTTAAACTGTCTCACTTAGGGTAGGCAAAATTGAACTCCTCAAAGAGTAGCCAGTTCCTCGAAATCTTGGCCTCTTCATTATAAAAGGCAGCTGTTAAATATTCGCATTGGAAATTATTCCCCCCGGTTCTGAACAGAAAACAGGGGAAAGGCTAACCGATAGCTCTACTTGTTAAAAATGAAGGCATGGTTCTGAAGGGACAATGCTTACCTTTGTTAAAGGCGGCTCTGATTACTGTAGAAGCAGCTGACCATTTGGTGTGTCAGTACCTTGCTCCACAATGAGATAAAGCAAAACAGCTCATGATCAGGCTTAGATGAATATGTTGGACAGCACGGAGATAACATCTCACATTCCTTGCTACAGCACAGCTGTAAGTAAAACTTTTTTTTAAAACAACACCCTTATTTACTCTTTGATCAGCACAATTTTTTGATTATTTCTCCATCACAATTGGTAATTATCTCATACATTTTGTAAACTGCAGCTCATTTTCAGTGCAGAAACGGCACTTAGACACGGATAGACTCCAATTGGCTTCGCCGCCCGCTCCATAGAGGAATGGCCATCGTATGACTTTTAATCTTGTATGAAACAAAAAGATTAAACCGTCGATATTAGGATGAGCCACCATGACCAGTGCCCTGATGGAACGGAGCCTCAGAACTGCTCCTAATGATATGTACGCAAAGAATAGATTTTTCCTTATAATGCATGTAATTAGAGTACAGAACAAAATGTTACGTTCACATTCATGACATGCCCAACTAATAAAGGATGAGAGAATGAGGACCCTGGCTATTTATTTGCATGAAAAAGCTTCAATATAGGATACACTTTGGAGAAATTAGTTTTTAATCTAGGTGACTAGATGAGATTTTGACCCTGAACTGTTTTCCAGCTGACCTGTGAGAATTTATGCAGAAATAAGCTTGAAATGCCTATAAGCCAGACAGGCATTGCTTTTTTTTTTTCATTAATTTCTGACTGTCTCGTGTATTCAAGAGAAGCGGAAAATCACTACCTTTAAAAGCTCGCCTTATATGAATTTGCTCTGATGAGACCCAATCAAAAAAAGCTGATAGCAGTCTTAGCAGGAACGTATTCTTCGCAAATGTGGACATTCACACCATCAGAGACATTGATTCAGCAGTGATTGCCCTCACATGACCTATATCAAAGAGAAATCTACAACTGTAGCTTTTTTATGAATATATTAAGTAGGACAGCTTGCTCTCCGTGCACAAGTCTATTACGCAGAACTATTGTTCTTCACTTTAAATAACTGATGCAACAAGTCCTTGAAGCAATGCTTCCGAGCACAGCTGGTTTTTAAGCACCATCACTTCTTTAATGCTGGGTACAGCAAATACACCTCGATGGTTTTTATACCTTCCCACTGAGGTATGAATTTCACCTGTGCAGACACACAGACCTCTCAGTACAACCCATGCATACAAAACAGGCCTGATTCTGCACTTCACTGCTCCATGGGTAATTAATTGTGCCAGCACCAAAGAGGGTAATAAAGTCCTATTTTCATACTGGTCATGACTCAGGGCCCCATAGTGCTAGGGGCTGTACGAACATAACAAAAAGATGGCCTCTAGCCCACTGACGCTCTCATTCTAATGGACTAGGATGCTTCTCTTACTAAGGGCAGCACTGTTCTTATGGGAAACATATGGGGCTAGGAAGGCAGGAGGCTAGGGCTGCATTGCGTCCCTTGCCTTGGAGTTATGACATTCAGAAAGTCACTTCTCTTTAGAAAGGAAGGAAGCTTCGGCAGTGCTAGTCGGAGGCTTGGTCAACAATTGGCAGGTAAGTGGATTGCAGATTTGCAATTCCAGCTATGGGAATCATGTAGCTCGAATCGACTTCTAGTGCTATCAACAATGCCAATCTGAGAGAGGGAAATGGAGCCGCCAGGACCTCACTAAGGCTCTGTGCAAAGACTTTGAACTTGGACAAAAACAAACAAAATCTGACGATCCTTCTTCCACAGGGCAGTTTCTCCACCTACCATTGTGTTCCTCCACGTGTACATGAAGGGCAAAGGACAGGCCTGCCAATGGTGGCGTTACAGGAGCAGTTGTCCCAGGGCCCGGTGATTCAAAAGGGTCTGTGGATCCTGGCCACCACTGCAGCTATCACACGAGCAGCAATGGCCAGAGCCCAGGTGTTTTAATTGCCTCTGGAGCCCTAGATGGTGCACTCCATGTAGATTTGAGGGCTGTGGGGGGCAGGCGTGGAGCACTCGGGATCACATTCCCTCCTCCCAGGACATTTCACAGCCAGACCCTGATGGAGCAGAGATGAACAGAGTGCTGATCCTCCCTGCACTTCGCCATAAAGCTCTCAGACAGATACTCTTTAATCCTTTTCAAGGGGTTTCTTGGGAGGCCTGCCTTCTTCTGACCTCCACGGTAGGACGTCTTTCCTCACCAAGCCACCAGTAAGTAATCTGGAGTCATGGCACCACAGAGCAGTGCAGCAGAAGGACCAGCCGTGTGCCCACATTAAGTTAGCATTCGTTCCTTATCAGTTTTGCTTATTCCAAGCAGACTAATGTCTCCGCTTGCAATTTAGCAGCAGCAGCAGAAGGAACATTATGCTATGATAGCACAAGCCACTCTGCTGTGACTGGCAATTCCCCCCTCCCTTTCCTGGGCTCTTGGCGGGAGGGAAGCTTCCACTATCCCAGCAAAGGGATGGGGGAAGTACATAGTGCCCATGAGAGCCACACAGCCCCAAAAGCACAAGCCACACCTGCCTCCCCATCTCTTCCCTTCCCCAGGGCCCCGAGGAAAGGGAAACTCTCACTGTCCCAGGAAGGCAGGGAAGGGAAGCATGCAGTGACTGCGACTGTTACAGTCCCAAAAGCCACCATGCTCCACACCCCCTTCCTCTCCCCACTGCAGCACACGCAGCAGCAGAAAGTGCTTTTGGAGTCAAAGGCTGGAAAGCATGCCCCGTCCTGTGCCTCATCACGACTGGAAGTGAACCAAGTCAAGCAGGTCCCTTAAGATCTCTGTGTAGAACCTGCTGCACAGTGGCTGGTGAAAAGCAATCATTCGTCCTGGTGCATAACATTTCCCTATTGTTAGCCACAGAGGCTCTTTCATTACATTACTCTGTGTGTTGTAAAATTTCTCTCACCTGCAGTAAATGTGTCTCCCTAGTGCCTGGCCTTCACTTATGTTTTGGTGCAGTGTGCCCAACAACAGGCTCTTTGACCACTGCTTCCTTTCTGCCCAGGCTCCAGCTGTTAGACTGGCACAGATCCAAAGGAGAAAACACACATAGCAAGAGCACATGTCCTAGAGCACATGCGAGCCACCCCCATGGACAGGGCACAGTTGAATGCATGGAGGAGAACCAACCCAAGGGGAGGAGGGAGGATAGGGAGGAGAGGAGAGGACATTGCTCAGAGAATGTCAAGCCCAGACCCAGGAGGAGATGTTGCAGTTGATAAGGCAGCAAACTGAGGTGCTTGGCACACGAGCACAGAGCCCCCACTGTAGCCCAGATGAACCACGTCCTCTTTACCATGTTCCATACCCGTCCCCCCTTGGTGCTCCACAATGCAGGGTGCAGGGCAGGGGGAGGAAATCAAGGGCAGCCTTCCATTCAAGCCCCCCAGGGACATTTATAAGAGCAGAAGGTTGACTTGCCCCAACCTGTGATGGCAAAATGCCTCTTGCCCTTGCTTACCCTCCTCTGCGGCCCCTGCCTTGAATTCTTTCCTGTGCACTATGGTGAGCGACGTTGTCAAAGACACAAGTTACCTGATGTTAGGCAAGTTACACTCGGACCTTTGCCAGCTGGGGCCGCACATAGATAAGTATTCCTGGCACACCACAGAACACACCCACAGAAACAAACCTATTGCCTCTCACCTCATTCTTTTTGATGGACATGTTGATGAGGGGCTAAGAGGCCCTGGAACCAGTCATCAGCCATTACAGAGGAGTAGTAACAGCCTGGATCTCCAGCACCACACTGCTTAGACAGCATATGAAAAGAAGCAATTAAAAAAAAAAAAAAAGCTTGTTTTTCCTATTTATTTCTCTGCTTGGGGACACAGGGCAAAAAGCAGTTATTTACCTCACAGAAAACATTCGTGAAAATGTCATGGCCACAAAGTTCAGTGAGAGTTAACTTCATATTTCAAAACCCATCGTGGACAGCTGTCATATGCTTTGGCTCCTATTAGGGTTAGCATTAGGGTTAGAATGAGACCCCCACATAGTTGTCTTATGGCCTCAACCTAAGAGAAATACCTCTAAGGTTGTTTTCATCATTTGCTCGCTGGTTTCTCTGCTGAGACTCCCAGTGTTGATGTGTAAGTGGTGGGTGTGTGTCATACAGGTTGCCATCCACATGGAACTAGCTGATAGCGCTACTAGAAACTATACGTAGGGTACATCCATACTGATCAGGAGATCAACTCAGTTAGGGCTCGATTTTGCACGCCTAGTGGGGATACGTGAAATCAAACCATCAGTGCTCAACAACCAACCCTGGTATTGCTCATTATCTCAAGGAGTAAGGGAGGTCAATGGGAGAGTTTCTCCCATTGGCCTCCCTTAGTGAGGACGGCCAGATAAGTCTATCACACATACATCGATTCCAGCTACGCAATTATCAAAACTGGAATTGCATATCTAGTGTAGACCAGGCCTCAGATAACCAAGGTGACAGGAGGAAGGTGGATGACTGCATTTTATTGACTCAGCTGCCTTTGGCTGCCCAAGCCTGCAACGCTACTGTGATCACTTCAAAAGCAAACACATAAACCCACCAAGCCATTAATTTTTAGACTGCTAC
Organism: Carettochelys insculpta; assembly: GCF_033958435.1. Lineage (NCBI taxonomy): Eukaryota > Metazoa > Chordata > Testudines > Carettochelyidae > Carettochelys > Carettochelys insculpta. Next base: position 42,612,665 of record NC_134147.1, on the reverse strand, counting down.
TTACTCAGAGGCAAAGGATTTAGGTCAGGATATTCAGAAGTGCTGAAGTGCAGGTTTCAGACTTTCATCAAAAAAATCTTTCACTCCTCTACACGGGTTTGGAAAAACTCATTCTCACTTTAATGCATTTGAGAACATGCCCATTGGTTCTTGTGGGCTTAGAGTTGGGTAGATATTTGTGTGTTTGGTGCTGAAACTTGCAAGCTGGTCCCAGTGGATGCCCTTCTTGTCTGTACAGTATGGGCTTTTTAGTATTATACTGAGAAATCTAAGGAATCATCACAGCCATGAGTCTAAAATTCCCCAGTATTTCCCAGGCTAACTGCCACCCTACTCCAAGTCGCTCTTGTCTGTGTTTTACAGGGCAGGACCATTTCGTGACTTATCAGAGCTCCCTGGGGAAAGCAAGGCTCTGTATGTCACAGCAGAATAATTGAGAGCCCTTAAATGTAAATGTTACTTTGTGTCTTTGCATAATTGCCTGAAGGAAGCAGGAGGAAACCACGCAGAGAAAGTCTAGATGTTTAAAATGTAGGCGTAGAATATTTTCACATGATTAATGTTCCGCCTTATCTCTAATTTAATTACAATCAATTAAAGGCACCATCCAGGGTTTATGTAATCAAAACCTTTGAAGGGAGAGCTCAGAAATGAGATGAGGAAGATGTCTGCTTCATTCAAACATCTGAACAGGAAATGTGAATTCGCAGATCTGCGTCTCATAGTACCTTGCTAAATAATTTGATCATCAAAATAAATGGAGCTGTTCCTTAGGAGTAAATTATTTGTATGCAGATGCCAGGCCACGCACCCTGAATCAAGGGCACCACCCAGGGAAGAAAGGAGGTGTCTTTTCCCCCGCTGGAAATGTGTACATTTCATCACCCAGCTTTATGGTTACTTAGTATGCACTTAGTGAAGGGTTATGCTAAGCACTTCAGAATGTAATTAGATGGGAAATTTGAGGACAATTACACTTATGCACAAATAATGGCTGCCCTCCAGTCTACCTGAACAGCATACGCGGGATCGTAATTACTTTTTCTCAGTAACATCACATACATTTTGCATACCCAGATGGGATGGAAAAGGCTCTGTAGCTTACACTCTAACCAATAAGCTGTCTGCGTGGCAGGAGTAGGGGGTGGGGTGAGAGCACGAGGAAGGTCACCTTGCAACAACTAAGAGCAATTATCTGTAGGGGTTTAGCTCTGTGTCCTCTTTCTTTATATTATTCTCGTAAGCTGCGTTTTTGGCATTGCTTAGAAGCAGGGAGCATATCAAACCTGCATATGTCAAATGCTATTGACTTCAAATACCTTTCATCATGCCCCAAGCCTCCTGGCGTCTTTTGAGCTCTGCACCCAGGAAAGTGGCTTGTCACAGATGATTTTTCCAAGTGAGGAAGCATGTGGCATAATGAGATGAAGTAGCCCCAGCATACACCTTCCAACTCGTTTCCCTACTGTTCAGAGACCAAACATGAGCCTGCACAGTAATAAGACAATAAAAAAGCTGTGGATACAATCCAGGTACACACTGTATTAGTAAACCCTTTATACACCCTCATTACAAGGCTGCAAATCTCTTTTCCATCCACACACCCAGGTTTGGTCAGCTAAGATGGCTTTTAAACAATGCAAAACGATCTAACTACTGCTGATTTGTATTTTCTGACTGTGATAGGTGCTGTACAAACACATAGGATACCCAGAGGATACCACCTCTGCTTTGTAATCATTCCAAGCATGCTATAAACATACATGATGTTTTACAATAGAAAGTCAGTGCCCCTGAAGGTTTTATACTTTAAAAGTTGTCCCAAAACCCCATTAAAACAAATGGCAAAAATCTTGTTGGCTTTAATGGGACGCGGCCCTAAAGAACTAAATGTGTCCTCTCTGATGTTCTAGGACTGGAGGGGACAGCTGTATTTGGATATTGGGGCAGTCTCTGGCCTGTGCTCTTTCGGAAGTCAGGAAAGAAGGTCACAACAGTCTCAGTTAATCTATTAACTAGAACTTTGGTTCACTGAGGCACTCGAGTACTTGCTTAACTTCAATCCAGTGTCAGCTAAGTCAGTGGGATTTAAGCAAGTATCCAAACACATGGCCAATTGCTCTATTCTCCAGGTTCCATTGTGGGCCAGATGTCATCACTGCCCCCACAAGTACGCTGGGAAAAGGTGACACTTGGGGCACTTTTCTGGCCCAAGCTCTGGCTCATAGTTGACTCCCTGCTCCCTCCTCCTGCTCCAGTGCCTGGCCTGACACCAACCGTGCTTAAGTCCATCATTTGTTCACCTGGATGAGTCTGCAAGGGACGGTAAAAACAGCAAAATGCACAGGAAGCGTGGTTTTGGTGTGCTGTCTTATACCATTCTCTTGTTGTTCCAATGAGAAGCCCATCAGACAGTGTGCTGTACCAATAATTCATGCAAAGTATGCTGTAACGGGGAAGGAGAAAATCTTGGTATGGTCAGTGACATGCTAAGAACAAAGACCTCTAGAGGGGGATTGTTTGGGGACACGATGGAAGTCAGCCTGGGCAGGTTCACTCAACAGGCTTCACCTCTCTGATCTCCCTGATCCTACCATTTTTGGAGGGAAGTGGCAATTACATGAAGACACAATCGGCTTTTCCAGATCTGACATGTCTCATTACACTTACATAAGCGCCCTGCATTACCCTCAGTCCAGACACACAATTCTATATCACATGTCAGTGAGAAACTGCACCAAGCAAAGATACAGAAATACAGATCTTTTTTTTAGCTGGTTTTGAAAATAAACCATCCCCGAACCCCATGTTCTACTCGACTGAGTTTTGAGTGATCATTTCTGGGTAAACTGTCTTTATATAAACTCCGCTTCCCAGGAGAAGGATGCTGATACCCAGTGATGCTCTGTGGGTTAACTGAAAAAGGCAAATAATTTCACGGCCTGGATACATAGAGGCACCTGCAGTACCTGACCAGCATACTTACGTGGACGTTTTTCGTTCAGACATTTCAGACATGCTACATTATGGTGTTCTTTCTTCCCGATATCTGCCCTAAATCCAAAATGTGAGGCTGAGCCTTCAGCTTTCTTCTACACACCTTTTCAGTGGGAGTTAGTGAAAAGAACTCACATCCTCTCTGAAACTTCTGTAATAGAGCCTTTGGAGATTTTGTCTGTCTTCATCTACTGCTTCCATGAGTCGGGTAAATGGTCAGGACACCTCATCTTTCTCTGTTCTTATACTGTACCACAGTGGGCTGCCTAGCACATTTTAGGAAGGTTGTAACACTGTTTTCTGTTTTCAGAAAGAGGTAACAGCACTCCTGATGTAATTCCTTTCCATAAAAGAAAACAATGTGGGGTAGCACAGCTGCAGCTGTGTGTCCTGGCCCACACTTTCCATTTTTTATAACCCACCTCCTTCAAGAGGAGTCAATCAATCCAGACATGGTTTTTGACACTGATCTGGACAGTTCAGTAGACCTTGTGTCTTTAAAAACTCATGATTCACACCTGCAGTGCTATCAAAGACCAGGGAATATTGGGATCCATTTTCCAAATCAATAACAACTCTTTGGGATCTCACTGAGGTTTTGGACCCAGGCTCTCAAGGGATTTCCAAGACTCTGCATTCGTTCATCAGACTACAGGGCCTGCTGTTGCTACCTGCACTGACTTCCAACCAGCTGGACCATGCCAATGAAGTTTGCAGCATGATGGATCTTCTGCCAAGTGTGCTAGTGGGGTTGGAGATTTGAGACACCTCTCTGTTAAACCAAAACTTCCTTAAGGATCAGAGGAGGCGGCCTACCCATAGCAGCTGACTCCATGGGTGTTCCAGAATGAAGCAGCAACAGCCTACTCTATTGTTCAGGTGAGGCAGAGGACTGGGTGTTGGGCCAGGAGCCCACACTACACTCAGTTCCTGTCCCACGAGCTTAGACGGAGACCCCATTCTGGACACTCCTGTAGAGACGTAGCACCTCTCAAGTTTGGCCTGGCCATATCTCTGTGATAATAGGGCCTACCAGACCAAATGGCCATGAAAGGGGCTGTGACTCTGCACTCCAGGTTGCAACACCACTCAGGCGTGGTGGCCTCCTCAGCTGGGGAGCCCAAGAAAAACTGCCTTTTTGGTCCCCATCTTGTCCTCCAGGCAGAACTGACTGCCAAAGCCACCAAGAATAGCATGTAGTGTACTTTGTGCAAACTTGGGGAGCCAGGCCGGCATAGGGAAAGCCCATGAAAGAGGCACAAAGCTAATATTGTGGCTATCTCATTTCTTTGCAAGTGAAGCTCAGAGCAAAGAATCAGCCCCACGATCTTTGGGTAAAAATAAGTTTGAACTCCTGAAGGATATCACTCATCTGTGTCTTTATAGAGGAAGAATTGAAGGCCGTAATAGCCAACTCTCTGCTGCAAACTCAGCAGAGAAAAAATGGAAGGGCTCAGCCCAGTTTAATTTCCTGTATAATGGGGATCTAGATTCCTACAGAAGGACATAGATGCCTCATTCAGAATGAGCAGAACACTCACTGCTAAGATACTGAAGACAGATGTTCATCTGGCAATCTGCATCATCTGACAAATACCTGATTTGCCAGCGATTTGTAGGCTACATGACAGAATACTAGCTGGCTTCATCTATTGACAAAACATATCGCAACATGCACTAGAATGGGCATCTCAGACGCAGTTTACCTTAGGGCCAATCCTCAAATCCTCCTAGCGGGCCAGCAGGAACACCTCTCTGGTCGAGATCTATTATTTTGATGGATATAACTTCTAGCTGTCAGGGCCTTCATGTGCCAGTCATTGGACATTTATAGCTTTCATCCTGCAGATTCCACTGTCTAAGTAGAAAAGTTAGACAAATGGCAGAAGAAAAGATATACTACCACCTTCATACTACAAAGGGTAACTGAGGCCCTAAGTTCTACAGTTTCAGAAGAGATAAGTGATTTGAGTGCCTCCATTTTAGGGTGTCCAACCTGAGAAATCTTACAAGCACCTGATTTTCGTTAGGTCAGTGCTCCGACTTTTTATGTAAAACAGAGCGCTCTACAATGTCTCAGGCTTGGTATTCAACACCACCTGGAAAATGTTGGCCAGACAGAATAAATAACTTGACCCAATTTTATGGTACGTCTGTGGCAGAGCTAGAGACAGAAGTCAGATCATCTGAGGTCAATGTAATGCCTTAAAAACTCTTCTTCCTCTAGGTTTGTGACCAAAATTCACATTGTAGCTGTTTCAACATTACAGATGCTGGATTTTTTTATACTTCTTTCTTAAATCTTTTAATTAATATTTTGAATATCAAACCTAGCAAAAATTCCATGCTGTTGTTCCTGTCTCTGAATTAGAAACTTTCTTAGAAGTTTGCTAGAATAACAATCTATGTTTTCTTCTGGGTACAAGAAGTTTTCTATGCAAGCATACTTTATTACTCAATTTAATCACAAATAAAATATATGCCTGTTTCAAACCAGGTTCCTACTTGAAGCATGTCTCCTAGAACAATGGTTTCCTTTCCCTGTAATTCTGGCTCTACAATGCTGCTTTTAGTTGCCATATCTTGTGAAGTTGATCTACCTATCCATGTCATGCATATTATGTCAAATTTATAACTGCAGGTTTTCAGCATATTTCCATTCGAGGCTTCATTCTTCATAGAAAGTCTGCAAATGAACAACAGTTTTAGTTACAAATGTTTCCCAGTGAGACAGTGCTCCTGACAATGCAATTGAACTTACTGTATTTCTTGCCGAAATCCGACACTGACACAACTAATCATTATGACACACTGCTGAGAAATGCCATTTTGCTCTGTAGATATATTCCAAGTCCAAAATGAGTAGGACTGACACTGAAAATCATTCATCTCTTGATTAGTGCTACAGGTGGAATGTCTCTAGTCCAGCACCCTCAGGGCCTGACCGGTGCCAAATGAGAGAATTTTGTCAGACCACAGGAGGCCCATATTGTCTAGCAGCATTACCAATACTTCTACTGCTTACTGGCCTGTTAGAAGTCACTTAGGGTCAAATTACAGCTAAATAACAGCACAGAACACCGAGAGCCAGGACTGGTGGCTGCAAGCAAAATTTATGGGACAGCAGGAAACTCGGCCACACCCATGATAAGTGGTTGTAATCATGCAGGATTACTTGATGTTGCCAGATGAGCAAGTGCCGGACTAGAGAGATTCAACCCCTAGTAGTATATCAGGGATGGGAGAACCTAAAGTATTAAAGTTGATGATGATGCCGTCATTTAGACAATGGTGGGGGACAATGGGGGAGGTTAACATGAGGTATGGTGATTAAAAGGAACTCAGGGCTCTGGCTGTGGTAGCTATGGCAACATGCTCTTTAAATTACCACTGGAACATTGCTGAGGCCAAAACTTGTTCCGCTGAAAGTTTTTCCACCAACACTGGAAATTTTTTGTGGCAGGGGGAAATCAGTTTTACCACAGGAAATGTCAAAATGTAGTTTTCTTAATTCAAATCAGCATTTCAAAACAAAACATTCTTTTAATTGCAGATTAAAATATAATTTCATTATTTTTCAGTTAATAATAATCCCCCAAAAAAGGAACATTTAAATCAAAAGGCCCATTCAAAATGAAAACTTTCATTCTGAATCAGTTTAAAACTTGCCTGGGGAAAACAAAAATTTTTCTCCCACAAAATTTTATGACAAGTTTTTTGCTTTTGTGGGGAGAAAAAAAAAAGTAATTTCCAATTAACTCTGTGTAAGAACACATTTGGTTCCCTTTTCAGTTTCATGAGGGTAGGGAAGGCTGGAATTTATGGCCTGCTGGTTGGTATTTCTGGTTGACGATTTAATAATTTATTAGTTTTGTTGCCTTTGTTTGTTTTAATTTATTAGGTACCAAGAGGGATTTGACTTTGATGCCCTGTACAGAAAATAATTATAACAATTAAGCCACGCATTTCACTCTTTTTTAAGTAAATATGAAATGGGAAGGGACAGTAGAATTACAGCCAATTCCAGTGTCAGGAACACTTACCGTGGGGGCTGTTACAGGGGAAGTGCTAGCTCAGTGGTTTGAGCATTAGCCTGCTAAACCCAGGGTTATGAGCTCAATTCCTAAGGTAGACCATTTAGGGAGTGAGGCAAATAGATGCCAGGGTTGGTGCCTGGTCCTGCCAAGGGGGCAGAGGACTGGACTAGACAACCTCCAGAGGTCCCTTCCAGGTATCAGGGACATGCATCTTTAATTCAATCCTAAAGTCATTTTATTGCATGTTAGCAGAACCCCAAAAAAGAACTACAATAGCTGAAAGGCAGAAAAAATTTTTTCATCATCTGGATGATCTGTTTTTTTATGCAAACTTCTATATTTTTAAATTAGTTTTCAAGACTGTCCAACATTATTTATAAGCATGAGTGGAGCAAGCAAAGCAGTCCAGAAAATGGATGAAAAGGAACATTGTCTCTTTGTGGCTGCATCATTTTAGCTTAGGTGGAGGCAAAAAAGTAAGATAATTATCTCATTTATCCTTAGCGACAACTGAATATTTACGAGCCTAGTGTGTTTCTAACAAGTCAGCCTGGGAAATCATTTCTAGATTCACAACATGTTATCACTGCCCATGCTAGGAGTTTAAAAAATTCTACCAAAAATGCACCATTATTTTTCAGAATGTCTAGAGAGAGTTTATCCTCTGAAGTTTCCTTTAAAAAGGTTTCCACACGTGATAGCTGATAGATCTTTTCTATACCCTACGGAAGGGATTGCTGGCTCTCTTTCAGAAGCCCCAGATGACAGCACTGTATGAAATTTATTTCTGTTATATCTCCACACATTTATTTAAAAATAATACTCTAAGTCCGTACCTTACATAGAACTGAAGATTGCCAAACCTGAAGACATGCACTCAAAAATGTTATAAGCAGGTTATATTCCTTTGTGTTGTTAATGTGCATTTTCTCTTTCTTCTCATGAGATAAATTACACAATTTGAAAATAAAAATGTATTTTATTCTCAAGTCTCTGCAAGTACATTCCTATCTCCCAGAACTAGAAGGGATCTTGAGAGGCTGTTAAGTCCACCCATCAGCATGACACATCACCATCCCTGGCAGGCTCTTATTTTTGTAATCTACCCAGAACTCTGATGAATTGAGTTCATGAATGTGGATTTACAAAGCCAAGGCTCTAACCACTGAGCCATTCTTGCTCTCATTTATATGCTTTTTCATTTGCTTTCCTATAATTAGTATCTGCTCCCGTTTTCTTTTGCTCTCTGTACTAACTGCAGATACACTATAGGTCATATACTCAATAACTGAAGAAGCTATCAGTGGTCTTCAAACAAAGCAGTTACTATATGTCTCATTCAGATGGACCATTTAGTTGCAGTAACCAATTATTCAATTTGTGTGTAAGAAGTAAAATTCAGAAGCCTTTCTCTATCAACTAGAGAGAGAACTACTGTTATCTTGATCAGAAAAAGGCTTGTGCTAAGAGTCCCAACGCTTTTTGGCAGGAAATCACCAGTGCAGATGTAGGCCTTCTATTGGGCACCATTAAGTTCAATTATTCTTACTGTTTAATGACAGAATAATTGGACCAAATGGTGATATATGCTCCCATAAAAATATTTTCATCAAATATTTTAATTGCTTGGCCCGATAGTTACAGGGTTAAGCATTTTATTCTGCCTGCTGGCTTTAGGCAGACAGTGAATGTTATGTATTATTTTCATAAATCTCTTGATTGGTTTTAATGGGGATGAACGTGGAACTAATTGAAACGGGCCTTCCAACCAAAAGTAGGATGTGCCAGTGGAGCAAATGAAAAACAAAGCTGCTGTATTACAGTCCTCGCTACCTCTGTACAGAACTCCCCACCCACTGTGAGTCAGAAGAGCGGGGAAGAAGAGGGGATGTGGCACACCGAACAAGCATGGAATGTCCTGGGATGTCTTCATGATGTTAGCAGACAACTCAGCTTGAAGGGCAACACAGTTAACAATCTCTCTGTTACATTCATGACTGCTGTGGATCCTGAAGTCCAATGTCACCTCTTGTTTTTTTCAGCAACATACAGAATAAATTGTGTTATGTGAGGATGCGCACCACCAATAGAAACACATGCTGCCCACTGGGGGCACTGTGGATGCTCTGCTCATGAGCTGGGTGGCAGCCAAATCTCTCCTGGGTGGCCACCCAAGCACTCAGCTTACAGGGAACATTGCTGCAGTAGTTACATGGGGTGGCATGAGGTGGCAGGACTGAAGTGGCAGCTATCCATCTTCCCTCTTCTCATCTCAGATACATATATCTATATCTATAGATACACAATGATTGATTTCAATTTTTCGTCATTAAAGTTGAGCTCCTCATAAGGTTTATATATATATATATATATATATATATATATATATATATAGTTAGCGTACAAACCACTTGAACAGCTCAACTTTAATGATGAAAAATTGAAATCAATCATTTCTGGGGAATGCAGCACTGCCAAACCACTTAGTATCTTTTGAAAGCAAGTTGTTTCCAAAGGCCAGCTCCACGAAGGTGAATTAGGGAACTTCCCAGCTAGAAAAACTGCTACAACACTCATCTGAGAGCAGACCAACATCGGCACATAGAGCACATTTAGCCAGTGCTCTGCAGGATTGTGAACAGACCTTTCCATGATGGCTATAAGTCAGAGGATAGTGGAGAAAGTAATCGATAGATAATGTTAAGGAAATCAATAAAACCGAAGGCCTAAAGCTGAACAGTGCACTCACAGAATTGAAATGGACTGAATTACAGGCTGCTATTGTCCTGGAAGGTTTCTGCTTGATGGATGAGCATCTGGCACTCTGGCCATAGGCATGAAAATGGCAGACTCTTGTACTCATCAAAGTAATCAACACAAGCTACATGCTGTTGCAGGTGACATATTGTATGTCTGGGAAATTTTCCTTTCTGTGCTGCATATTCTCCTAAACAGATTTAAGAACCGGCTGCCAGATGTTCACTGTACAAACTTTGGAGGAGTGCTTTGTCAAATACCCCAATGGGATTACACACAACACTTACGTAAAATGAAATACAATTGATTGCATATGCCTGTTCTGATGACTGGTAATGAGGGATTAACCTCTTCAGAGTTCAATCCTTAATTTGCTCCAATAAGGGGAATGCATTTGGGATTGTGGTTGATGGAACCACAGGTGTGAAGGATGTCACAATTTACCAAGAGTTCACAAATATGAGGATTTTGACTAAAATATAAGATACAAAGAAAATAGCACAGCGGGCTGCCAAATTGTGAGACAGACAATGAGAGAGGGTCAGATTGTGGGTGTAGAACAACTTTGCATTAGACATTTGTCTTGTAGCTAACACTTCTTTCAGTACTGTAAAGATGGAGGTCTCCACAGCAATGCATACAATAGCCAGATTCTCAGCTGGTATAAACTGTCATCACTTCTCTGAGGCCAGTGAAGTGACAGTAATTTCCACCAGCTGAGAATGTGTCCCACATAATTCTCATTAGCGTGACACGCACAAAAGGTGATTCTAGCCTAGAAGAACATCTGCTATTCTAACTGAGTGACTCTGCCGGTGGACCAGCTCCTGGGAGGTCAAGGCCTAGTGGGCAGAACAGGAGTCAGGGCTATTGTTCTGAGTTGTAATGCCAGAGTCACACTTTAGGCAGAATTAGAGCCAAGATTCAGAGCCAAGGATCAGAACCGGATTAGCAGGAGCCAGAGAAGGAAGGAGCGGGGCTGGTTCGGAAGCAGGAGTGAGGACGGAATCAAGCCTTGGTGCAGGAATGGGCTTGGGCTGGAGCTGTGGAGGACTTACAGAGCCACTTTGTCAGATGCCATAGGACATCTTGTTGTATCAGCCAGGAATGCTGGTGCTCTGCAAGCCTCTACATTTCACAATCAGATGTCTTCTGTGTTTATATGGAGATACCCAGATCTCAGAACTGGAAGGGACCTCAGGAAGTTATTGAGTCCATTCCCCTGCCCTCTTAGCAGGACCAAGCACTATCTTTTTTGTTTTCTAAATCTATTTGCCCCAGCTCCCTAAATATCCCCCTCAAGGACTGAGCTCACAACCCTGGGTTTAGGCCAATGTTCAAACCACTGAGCTACCCCTCCCACCCATGCATTTCTACTGTGGCTACCACAGAAAACTAAGGGGAATGTTAAGAGAGAGAAATAGCCTTTCAAATGTTACATAAAACCATGTCCGTAAACAAGTTACCTGCAATGGTGTTTGACACTGTGTGCGCTTTTGGCAGGTTTTTTTCAAGATGGCCTGTGCATTGCAATCTGCCTTCCTGGATGCTTTTGAAGTAACATGACTCCTATATCACTAATGCCAGGCATGGGGTCTGCCTTCAACACAGGCTTTTACATCCATTCCAATTCCCTGTTAACAATTTTGAGGATTTTTTGTGCAAAACACTGATTATGCACCATGACTCAGAATGGTGTAGCTACGAGTTCACCCTTGTGTGCATACCAAAACCCATTGCTGAGTTTTTGCTCAATGCCAAACATTAATGGTCACCATCTCCATGCGTCCCTACAGGCAGCTTAGTGCCCTGCAGAACTAAGACTAGAAATCCACAGCAAAAGAAGTAAAGAAAAATCAAAAGTAGTGGTTTTGGTTCCAATTCCTTGATACCAGCAGTTTTTGCACATTTATTCTGTGAAAAGAATGTCATACTATGGACATCCAACCACAGAAGAGTGAAAAGCACTTCTGAACCCACCACATGTTCTAATTACTGGGCTGCAAAAAATGCTGCTCAGTTTGTCATTTCTAATCTTCAACTGGTTCACACATTGTGTTGTTAGACCAGGGCACTCTGAAGTGCAGGCATCCCCCCAAAAGAACACAAATTTTTGCAAGTATGCAGTGTTACCCTATTTTACACCAGTGACCACCCCTGGGTTACACTCACATGTATTTTATTAAATGCCACTATTGGATTAAAGGAAAAAGGGGAACTAGATTTCAAGCACACATCCATAGCCTCCTGCCCTCATACAGTTACACCGGTGAACTCACACAGCTGAAAAGTTGCATGGACACAATGGAGAAAGCCAATGCATAATGCATCCAATGTGTCTGATGGCAGTCATGAATCCAGGGTGGTGAGCTGATTGTACAACCCTCTTGTCAGCTTTCTCTCTTGTCTGTGTAATACTCAGGACCAGTCAGTACCATCCATCCTGGGGAGAGGCCCTAGGCAAGGGCCATAGGCCTTCTCCTGCCTCCCCAGCCAGCTGCGACTAATTCCTGCAGAGTGGTGATGGGAAGCATTCCTATAGTTTGCACCCATTTTTATATGCTTCAATCCATAGCTTTGTCCTGTCCCACTGCCCCAGGATGCTGTATGACCATGGGTCATCAGCTAACAGCAGATGGGACTTTGATCTTCTCTTGATGGGGCCTCCTCCTCTTTCTTGGGTGGGTTCTTTCGCAGGGCTCAGCTCCCATTATTCTCTGACCATCCAGGAGCTGCTGACAACTCCTCGTCCAGACAGGCTGGCTTCAGGGACTAATTCCATTGCAAAGCTCAGTTCAGAGAAAGAAATCTCCCCTATGAAGGAACAGTCAGGATTTTCCACTAACTTATAACGCTTAGCATAGCAGCTGCTACAAAACAAAGCTTACGGAAAGTTACACAACTTACATCTGCACTGCATTGGACTGAGCAAAGGCTTTATAAAACACAGTGCACTGCCCCATTTTGCATGTGGATATTAGGTATGATGCCTGGATAGTACTGAAAACACCTTATCATAACTGGAAGGATGCAACTTAAAGCAAACTGATTAAGATGCTTAAAAGCCTAACATCATGCAAGAATTACCCAAGTGAAAGTAAATCCACAGGGACTTCAGTTCACAGGTGCATAATAAGATGCAGAATGGAAGAGGAGACAAGTTAGGAGGCAAACAAGTCAATCTTCTTACTCTAAGAAGAATAAGCAAGGTCATTGAGTTAACTTTTGCATTTATTTGGTGCATATGAAAACATTGTTAACAACATCATACAAATGTGCCAAACGCTATATTCTCTATGAATTAAGAATCAAACAAGATCAGTTACTGTGTCTTTCACTCATTTTTAATAGACACTATGGCTACGTCTACACTAGCCCAAAACTTTGAAATGGCCGTGCAAATGGCCATTTCGAAGTTTACTCATGAAGCGCTGAAATACATATTCAGCGCCTCATTAGAATGCCGGCGGCCATGGCACTTCGAAATTGACGCGGCTTGCAGTTGTGCGGCTTGGCCAGATGGGGCTCCTTTTCGAAAAGACCCCGGCAACTTCGAAATCCCCTTATTCCTAACAGCAGATAGGAATAAGGGGATTTCGAAGTTGCCAGGGTCCTTTCAAAAAGGAGGCCCGTCTGGATGAGCCGCACAGCTGCGAGCCATGTCTATTTCGAAGTGCCGTGGTTGCCAGCATTCTAATGAGGCGCTGAATATGTATTTCAGCGCTTCATTAGTAAATTTCGAAATGGCCATTTGCATGGCCATTTCGAAGTTTTGGGCTAGTGTAGACATGGCCTATAACACATATTCCATTGGCTGCTGCAAATTACCAGACCAAAGTAGCACACAAATCGAGAACATGAAAGAAAGGATATGGAAAAATACCTGCAATCAATATACAAATTGTTTTTAAATTTCAAGTGCTATTTTCCCCACTGAAACTGAAATTCACCATTTAAGGCACGTGTTAGAAACACAGGATCAAGATTTTTATCCTATTGAAGTTAACAGGGGAGCTTTGCCATGGACTTTAGTGAGGCTATAGAGAACAGAGAGGAACATCTATTGACCTATTCTGAAAAATTCAGTGGCAATTCCATGGCTTTTAAGATGAATTTTAAAATTAAAAACGGGATCTATTTACCACTGAAAGTTGAGCCAGCCACTCTAAGTTGAAATACTTCCCTCAAAAACCTAGACTACCTTTATACAGGTTGCTAAATTCAATTACTAGTTCTGTATATTTGTAGAATGTTTAAACGTCAGCTCCTAGGGAAATAAGTGGTGCTTCCAACAACACTGGTAGCATAAAACATTTAATTCCAACTAGCACAAAAAAACTTTCAAAATCTCTAATTATTTAATATTACTTAAAAGGCTCCAATATGGAAATCTGAATAGACTCAGGTTGAAACTAATAACCTCTTGTCTTAGACCTAAATATAGATTAACCTGAGCGAATACAGCAATTTGATGTGTTAGATACCAAAAGAAAGCTAGATGCTCGCAGGATGTGTCTAAATTTGCATTCTGCTTTCAAAATATGCATGCAAATAAGGGAATTCGAACATGCAAATGAGGTGCACATTTACATCTGGTGCCTCATTTGCATATCCTTGGCCGTGTCTACAGTAGCCCCAAACTTCAAAATGGCCACGCAAATGGCCATTTCAAAGTTTACTAATGAAGCGCTGAAATGCATATTCAGCGCTTCATTAGCATGCGGGTGGCTGCGGCACTTTGAAATTGACATGCCTCGCCACCGCACGGCTCGTCCCGACGGGGCTCCTCTTCGAAAGGAACCCACCTACTTCAAAGTCCCCTTGCCTTATTCCCATCAGCTCATGGGAATAAGGGGACTTTGAAGTAGGAGGCGTCCTTTCGAAAAGGAGCCCCGTCAGGATGAGCTGTGCGGCGGCGAGGTGCGTCAATTTCGAAGTGCCGCAGCCACCCGCATACTAATGAAGCGCTGAATATGCATTTCAGCGCTTCATTAGTAAACTTCGAAATGGCCATCTGCATGGCCATTTTGAAGTTTGGGGCTAGTGTAGACGTAGCCCTTTTGAAAGAGCTTCTTTTGAAGGAAGAAAAGCAGTGCAGACATGGCTTTTTCAAAAATAAACCCTGTCTTAGAAAGAACCCTTCTTCCTAAACGTATTTACCATAGCACTTTGCTGACTGAGACACATTTTAGTTTTCCCATACTTAGAATATCATGTCATATTGAGGTGTTTGTATGGTGGCCACCTCCCTGCCCACTTCCTCCAGCTGCCCACTCTCCCCCACCCCCAATTTACACAAAATTTGATTTAAGTGGAGGTTGCCCAGAATGCAACCTCCACATAAATCAAGGGATTACTATATCTTTAATTGAATGAGTAATTTTCTCCTATGGACAGTAACTCATACCAGTATGTTTATCATTATTCTAATGAGCATAAATTTTTTCCTTGGGCAACAGGATAAGGGATGACAATTGAAGTAAGAATCAGAATCTAGCTATATTTGCCTAACTACATAGATTAATTTATAAATCATTTCAGAGTATAACTTTTAATGGAAATGTCAACACATTTTAAACTTTTTTTTTCAAATAAAGCACAGTGTTGATTGAAGCAGATCAAATAATTCAGAACGAATAATTTATTAAACAAATTTTACTTCTTCCCTCATTTACAAATTGGTCAGAAACAGAGCATGACATTTTCTCATTTGTACGTTATTCAAAATTATTCACAAATTTCAGCAGTTTGTGGCCTGTAATATGTTCTGCATTGTTAGTTACTCAAGCCACTTAGTATTTGCTTCTGTTCCCAGATGGATTATTTACATGTATCACTCAACAGCTTGAATTATAAGAAGTCAAATGCCCATGCACATCATCCAAACTAGGATTTTAGTGGATATTTCAGTACTGCAACTTAGAATTCGCTTGTCTTATGTATCTGCATTGTTAATGCTTAAACATTCAAATTCTCGTGAAAAGTGAATAAGGTTTTTGCAAACTGATTCCTAGCAAATAAAAATTCTTTTTTGTAAATAAAATGACTATTTTGAGAATTTTTTCTTATTACCCACATAGTGCTGCTATTGATTTATATGTTATGATAATTATTCATAATTCCAATACCCGCTATTACTTAAAGAGTTTATTCTGTAAAGTTGGTAGCCATCAGATTAACTTACTGTCACCGACAGATACTGAACAGCACTCTTATGCACAGAAGAACTGTATTCAATTTCCCCTCCAATGGCTATCACAATAAACTGACTACACTGTTACTGTAGAAGAATAGAAGGTCTGTGCAATACCAAAAGTAAGATATTCAGTTTTTCTTCCTAATGTGAGGTATACTTTTTACATTTGAATACAAAGACATTATTGTAAGGCATGGAGTGTGATACAAGCAAAAACCATCTAAGGAAGGAAACAAACCCTATATACCTGTGAAAAAATATATTTATTGGGAATGAACAGATATTTTTGTTACTGTAAAAATTTATCAAAGTACATCAATGATTCGGCTTTATTTTAGGACATGAAAAATGACCTGAAATATCCCCTCTCCGTTCTCCCCACCCAAAAGTGCAAACAGTATTTATTGGCTTGAAGAAGAACCCTACTGACAGCAGTCAGTAATTACCGACACTACCTTATTCACAAATTCATCCTTTCCATTATTTTGGGAAATAGGAACAGGAACTTTGTGGAATTAAATGGTAATTAACACTTCTTACTGCAGAAACTTGCTGATTGAGGATTTGCTGATTTTTGGGACCCTGCGGTTACATCAGATAGGTGAGGTCTGCAGTACTGATGACTGCTTTAAGGTGGCCTAATAAGTCTCACTGAATCAAAAATGTGAACGTCGCTGTTTTGAGGCACAGACATTCTGCAGGCAAATATCTTCAAGGAGTCATTTGTTTTCCACACTAGCCACCACTTTCCTCGCTGCATCCTCAAGGTCCTTTGCCGTGGTGATTGGTAACCCACTTTCACTCAGAATGCGCTGGGCTTCATGAACATTTGTTCCTAGTAAGGAAATTGAAAAGGTTAACTAAGGAATCAATATTGCAAGTGTTTCCTATTAACCCTTCATTAATCTGGTTTAAAGCATTACACCAGATTTCGTCTCAGTTTAAAGAGAGGAAAGTCAACCAAAGGTCTGAGCTGAGGAACTCCTGAAATCTAATTCCATCTCTTGACCGTGTTTCATTCCATTAATGTTTGTAAAACACAGAAAATTAGAAGCACTAGACACAAGTCAGCAGGGTTATTTAAAAAACAACTACCATTATTCACGAAAACTCTAAAAATCCACCTTTCTTGGCCCCAAAGGAGTCAAATTATTATTTTTAAGAAGCTTGAGGTTTCTTCGAAATCTTGAGAATTTTACTGTTTGGGAGTAGCTGATGTAGGTAACCCAGGTATCTAATCCGACCCTTAGCCCATAAAGTACTTCTGCACCTCTGCTTAAAATCCATGGGACAGTGCAGATGGAAGGGTATTCAGCTGTAAATTAGAGAATGAGCATAACATTATACTTTGTTCCCTGAAAGACACGAAATACTGCAATATTATTTGCAGGATTATACATCTATTCAGCCTATGTGCTCTGTAGACAAACACTTCAAATATACTCAACAGAGCACTTGCAGAGTCATGAAAAAAAGCTATAAATTAAGAGAGACATTTCGGGGAAATGCATATTTCACACTGTCAAACTCCTATGAAAGGCAAATGCATAGTTAAATGAGAAGAGATTAATGAAAAGAGATGACTGATTGTCATTGAAGCTCTTCGTTTATTAATGCAGCTCAGGGACAAGTCCTCTGAAATGTTCTGGCACAGTGATCGCATGTATTTAGTGTTTCCCCAGAAATCTCTTCCCTGGTTTGATGCAATACATTTGGAACCTCCCGGACACACCAAACTGAAAATGATGGAAGTTTTTATTTGCATTTTGTGATGTGTGAGACAAAGAGTTTAGAAAATTACTGGCAGACCTTCTTCCCCTTAACCCTTTCTGAGGATTTACTAAGCATATACGGCACATATAAAACATCCAAAGGGTGACAGACATGACACTTAAAAGTAGGCTGCCAGGTAACTGAACCACCAAAAGTGAGGCTTGTTAAGAATATGGCAAACTGTCACAATCCTCACTGTGTTCGGTAATGTTCCATTTATGCACAGGTTCATTCACTGATGGCAAACAGGCTGTTTTTTTAAATTAAGATGTTATCTATACGTAAAACAACACTGGTGTCAAAACACTGCATTATAGAAACACGTGCAACACACAGTGAATTTAATGAAAATAATATTCATATTCAAGCGCCTTATCTGGCTATGAACTCACTTTGTCTGGTAAAAATGTGCTGAGCACAATGGGACAAGTTCATCCCTGATTTCAGGTATGACAGATGCTCAGAGATGGGGGCCATAGAGTTCCCTAGACTTCTTGCAACGCATCTGAACATGAGCCTATCACTAGAGTTCCTGAGCTCTTGATGTCCTCTGTTGTTGCTATGAGTTCCAAAGTCTAGTCCTCCCACCATCACAAACTTCATGCATCTGTAACCACTGGCACACATCTTGGTCACTAAAAATACCAACACGGAATGCTTGCTGTCCTTTGGGGATTGAGGAATTCTCTCTTATAACACCCCTATCTTTTAGTTGTTGGAGGAACACTTGTCATTTAGTCATGTGAACTAAGCTTGCTAAATACCAAGGTAAAAGAACCACGTTAATGTTGCCAGTTGTAACATCCTAACATAATTACTTCACTGAAATGTACTAAGGAGTGACAACACTGACTTTAACCTTAAAGAGTCTACATTTTCACAGTTCTAGCAGCCAGTAAAATCTCTCCCTCTGACCTGTGGAAATGCCAATCAACAGCATTTACTGAACCATTAAAATAGGAAACAGCAAACACTTCAGGGTCACAGAACAATTTATGGAAGATGCCATGTGCCAATTCTTTGTTTAAAATGGAGCAATAAATTTCAATATTCCCCATAATTTATCCTACAACAAAGAAAAACCAGGGATGCATATGTAGCACCCTAATGGGCTGAGACTATTTCTTTAGCGTCACTCAGCTGGTTCATGTCCACAGAAGCATGGCTGTACCAATTTTATTGTATGGCAATGACATATGGGCACTGGGGAAGGCTGAAGAGAGGCAGACTGACATTTTTGACTCTCTCAGTCCTTGTTAGCTGCTTCATGTTAAGTAACAGGATGAGTGCAGAAATGGATATTTACAGGTGAACCATACAACTGCCTAAACCAGCACTGGTTCAGTGTAAGTGGCTTCTGTAGTACGGTCCTACTGTTAGAATGGGAGGCCAACAAATTATGAAGCATGTTTACCAAGGAATGCTGCTACACATGTGCGCACCAAAAGCTTTGGTGGTGAGATAAGATCGCCCACTGATGGACACAGGCTGAACATCCAGCCAAAAAGTCTCCAGGACCAAGCTAGAAGTCAGTCTAAGCAGCACTCAGTGCTAGAAAACATCTCTTTGGGATCTGCCTTGATGATAACAACTTAGATGTCCATTGCCATTATTATCAAGGCAAATCCCAAAAGATGGATACCTAAATCCATCCCATGAAATCCTTGTTCTCTAAACATCAATGGGAGAGTATTGCTAGTGCAAGCCAGGTGTTACATAATACAGAGTGCCTCACTTTTTAAGCACAGAAGATACCGTACTTTGCACTTAGCTATTACAGAGTTTGAAATAATCTATAGAGTTTTGACCAAAATATGCAATGAGTAAGAAATTTGGCACTTTCTAATGTTACTTTCAAACCTTGGGCTGTGGAGCATCTCTGGAGGAATGCGCCAAGGAGCCACATGGACTATGTCTACCAGGTTTGTTCTCTCCTCCTTCACCTCTGATATCTTTCCTGCCAGGTGGCTTTCCTAATCCCCTGTGAATACGTCTTCCTGCTATTCTCCTCAGTGGCTCCCTTTTACCCTGGAATCAAAGCCATACCCATTTTCCTCCTCATTCTTTTCCCAGAATCTAGTGAACTCATTTAAAGAGAAGTTTAACACTATCTGACTAAAGCTCCACCTGCTTCTGCCAGCTCACTGAACCCAAGCTGCCTGTCTCCGTCCACTTACCCTTCAAGACAAACTTCCTTAATGCTATTTCCTCTTAGCTCCTAACCCCACTCACCCTCCCCTTCTTATTTAACTTCCCTCTTTTCCCACACACGACTCTGCCCTCCAGCTCACAAGCACATGATGGTCTCCCCAAGACTCAAATCCTTCCCTTTCTAGCTACCAGCCGAAGCTACACAGGAAAAAAATTACCAAGAAGCACCCTGAAAGGCAAATTTTGCTGTGGCCATTTCATTATTTTCCTGACCCTGCAAACCTAACTCTCTTTTAAGACACTGTGACCCCCTGTTTTTGGCCCCCTCCCTTTTCATTATTCAAAAAGACAATCCCACAAAAGACAAGCACAATTCCCTCACCCCCACCACTAGAATGTAATGAATGCTTTTTCAATAGTCAACAATCAATGCTGTGTTAGCCCTTTAATCAATGTTAATCCTAAATGAAAGCACAAGGATGCTACTTCTTTTAAAGTCCATTTTGCACCATTCATGAATATGCCAGGAATTGCTGTAGAACACAAAGATAAACTAGAAACAGGCTGGGTCTGGAAGCAGGTAATTTCTCAAGAAACATGCTGATGTTTTTTGTTTTCAAAATTAACTTCCCCTAAATTTAGGCTGCACTAACTTCGTAGAATTCGAACTCCTTTTTGGATCTTTCTCCTTTCCTGATTTTATTCTTTTTAATTTCTGCTCCCCATTCTTTTGCTAGAACGGAGTTATACTCATGAAGGTGAATGAATTTTAAGACCTTTTCTTCAGTGAAGCTAAGTGACAACTCTGAAAATTGATGCATTAAGTACCAGACAAAGATCCCTGGTCAGGTTACCCTGACTACACTGATGCAATTCATGCTAGGGACTGCATCACTGATTGTCATTAACTGAACTGATCCGTTTTAAGAGCAGATTCTGTAACTGCCCCCATACCAAACTCCTCATTCAATTTGCCACATCAAAATGTATAATTACTTCATAATTCCTAGACCTACCAAAATGAATTTTAATTCCATTTGCCTTTATATTTTAATTAATTATTATCCCTTAATTATTAAGCATGCAGTAAAGATGTTACTGAGTAGTATGCACCTTTGTCTCCAGAATCAGCATTCCCAGTAAGCTGGGTGCTTGTGCAGCTGCTCAGGAGAAATTCATATGCCCCCGAGCCTATAAACAAAGCACCCATGGCTAGGTCTTTTGTTTCTATTGTTGGTGCACATTCGCACTTGCCTCAGGGCACATAAAAATGTATTCTGCACATGGACTGAAAAAATCTGCACATGGGTGGAAAACAGAGGGAACATTATCCAGATTGCTCATGATTGTAAAGTTTAATTTTACTTAATGGAACTACTGATGGTGGGTTTCTTTTTTTTTTGTTTTTTTGTTTTTTTTTAATAATTATACAGGTTGAAGCTCTCTCATCTGGCACCCTCGGAACCTGACTGTTGCTGGACGAGAGAATTTGCCAGACCACAGGAGGTCAATATTGTCTAGCACATTACCAACACTTCCACTGGTTACTGGGCTCTTAGAAGACATTTAGGGGTAAATTATAGCTAAATAACAGCACGGAACACTGAGAGCCAGGACTGGTGGCTGGAAACAAACTGTATGGGACCGTGGGAAACTTGGCCACACCCATAAGTGGTGGGGCTCAGAGGTCACCACATGGCATAAGAAGCTGCTGGCGGGGCTCACAGGTTGCCGCGCAGCATGGGGAGCTGCTGGCGGGGCTCAGAGGTCACCACGCAGCATGGGGAGCTGCTGGCGGGGCTCAGAGGTCGCCGCGCGGCATGGGGAGCCCCTGACTGCTGCCATGCAGCCAACCCCCTGCTTGGACATCAGGGACCCTTCAGTGCCCCAACTGACACTGGGAGGAGCAGCCACAGAACAGTGGGATTCACCTGGCAGGTGTGAGTGGAGAGCTACCAATAAACACACTCAGCCCGGGGAGGCTTGTACGGCACTCCGGGACTGTTGTAGGGGGAGGGTGGGAAGCCGCATCATGGCTCAGGGATTTCTGGCATTATGCTGGTTATCTGAGAGTTCTGGCTGATCAAATACTGAATGAACAAGAGTTTACTGTAACATCAGAAATCTATGACAGAAGGAAGCTCTTCCTGGTTTGTAATGTTTAGAAAAGTCCTATAGAATTTCATGGGAAGTTATAACCTTGATATAACAAGAAGTCCTGTGGCACCTTATAGACTGACAGATACTTTGGAGAGTGAACTTTCATGGGCACAGACCCGCTTCGTCAGATGCTTGACTCTATAAGGTGCCACAGGACTTCTTGTTGTTTTTCAAGATACAGACTAACTCGGCTACCTCTCTGAACCTTGACATAGGATTTTTCCTCCAACCATCCTGTAGTCTAAAAAAGCCTACAGAAAAGGCATCCTTCTCTATAAAACTCTTTAGATTGCTAGAATAACTCTTATGGACTTCCATTTAATTTTTAAGGAAACCTGCAGGATTCATCTGGCATGCAGATACATGAGTTTTAACTTTGATTAGATTGCTATAAGCTTCCACAGGATTTCTCCCTAAAAGGAGGGGGAAGGAAAGAAGGAGAGAGAGACTGACTTTGCTGGCTATTTTCCTATGAAGCAAAAATATTATGCTCTTGGTAGTATCCAAGTATTTAAAACTGACGTGCTCTTAAAGAAGTTGCCTAAGGTAATCTACTGACAGATCAGATTGGGTGCTGTACATTAGATACATGCTGCACCACGCTGATTACTCTAGAAAGGGCGGCCTGTGGGCCAGAATCCGGCCCATGGAGCCTTTTTATCTGGCCTGTGGCAGCAGCAGCTTCCACATGGACAGCTGCCACATCAGAGCTGGCTTCCATGGAGCCAGCTGCCACAGAGCCCTGGTAGCTAGGGAGCAAAGCCACCGCCGGCCCTGGGGGGCAGAGCCCCGGATGGGGCGCGGGGCTAGCAGCAGAGCAGTTTAGGGCTGCAAAGGGGGTTAAGCCTGGGGGTGGGCAGGGGACAGTCTGGGGCTGCGGGGGCGGGGGGAGGGCGTTAAGCCAGGAGTGGGTGGTTTGGGGCTATTTTGTATTCACCACCCAGAACATCTAAAAAATTGCTGTGTGGCCCCCAATGAAAAAAGGTTGGGCCGCACCTGTTTTAGACACTACTTGAGAAATGTGTTAACAAAATTCATACATGATGAGCTTAAAAAAAGGTTTTATGCAAAAGGATGGAAATAGGAAGTTGGAAAAGTGAACAATCTGTCTTGCAATCACAAGACCATGTGATTTTGGTACAGTGGAAATACAAAAATAGTCTTTTAAGCAGGCCAAACAAATCAAGATACTTTCAACAAGTATGCAGTAAATAACTGACATTTTCTGCTTCTGGAAATTCAGTTTGTTTTTATTATGTAAGTAGTGAAAGACATTTTAGGCAGATGGATAAAACAGAGATGCTAAATGATGCCTCTAACAGTCTGAAAACACTGGAGATTGATTTAAAAAACTAAATAATCTGAAAGCATTAAAACAGCCTTAATTAAAGTAAAATGCCTTTCGTAGCAGTGGAAGCTAAAGTTTAAAAAAAGGAATCTCACAGAACTAGTCTAACATTAACCTCCTGCCACTGGATGGTGTTAGAGAACTGTAAACAGAATTCCAAAGGTAGGCTATCAAAGTAATCTGCCCTTCACTTATGCTATAATCAGCCCTCTAACCAGTGAAAATGCACAGTAGAAGAAGCTGCTTTTTACGTAACTACTTTTACAAGAATGCTGTTATCGACAGGGAAACTGAAACCCTTTTTTCTCTCTCTCAAGTTAATATCCATGCAATGTGGATGTTTACTAGCATATTTTTGCACCCAACTTTATTTCAAATATGCTTTTGAATCCTAGGTCCAGAAGGGTTATAGTGTTTGCTGTGTGTCATGTCTCAGATTCACATTGCTGGGTTGTTACCCCTAAACCAGCAATTTATTATATAAATATTTATTTTAAATATTGCTTTCTTAAAAAGTGACCTATACTTACCATATTTAAACATTTTTTACTGCTACAGGTTTAACAACACGTGCACTACCATTGTGAACACTGAATTTCAGGAACAAGTTCAAAATTTCTGCAGTGACATTCAAACCTTTAACATGAAATAAAACATCAGGGTAGAAAAAGTGTTTGCATCTGGGAGCATGCATGAAAGCAAAAGAAATAACTTTCAAAAAAGAACAGTGTTCCTAGTGGACATGGTGAGACATTTCATCACTCACAGTTTGGCTTCTAAGGCTTTAGTGATACCACATTGTGACCTGGTGTTACTGCATACTGATGTTTCAACACAGTAAGGTGTTATAAATCATGGACATTTCATCTCCTTTGATAAATGTGCAGTTTAGGGTTAGAAACGTACAAAGCTGATGTTCTGGATGAGTTGTGCTTAGAGTGGAATACAGAGCCTTTCACTTAGTCACCCATGAATTTGGGGATAAAAGTTGAAAGTTGTTGCCAACTGAAGACTGGTGACTTATGAAACTGACAGCCTTCCGCTACATAGTCAAGAAGGCTATAGCTACACTGTAGCCGTGCTCAAATTAACTTACGCAGTTTGTGCAATGCAAGTTTCATAAGGTATTTCGAGTTACCTTACTTCAAACTTGGTGCCAAAGTTGGAAATAAGGGGTTATTTCAAGTTTTCTGCTACCCTTCACAATGAGGAGTGATGGAAACGGAACACCATGCTCGGAATAGTGGCACTATTTCAAATGCAGTGTGTGGCCCCAGACTTGCTATTTCGGGATACATTTGTAACCCGAAACAGGAACAACAGTCTAGACCTAGCCAAAGAGATTATCTTCCCGGACTTCACTGCAGAAATCCTTTAAAATCTTACACATTCCTTTCTCCATTTTCTATCCTGTATTTTCAGCACAGCATTTTTCATGTTGAATTTTCAAACTTGGGATGACAGAGCGGGGTTAACATTAGTCAAAACAGTCCCAAATTTTCAAATATGTGTACACAATATCATATGATCTCTCTCATTGATCACAACAATTATAGTTGCTTGAGTTTTTGGTAGATTTAAATATGAGAATTGCATTTGTGCTCACAAACTGGACAACAAATAGCATTCAAACATGCAAAATGGGGAAATAAATAACTGCTGTACCTGTGCGTGAAAAATAGTTTCCACACACAGCTCCGAAATTCTGAGCACGCAAAATTTCAGATCTCAAACTCAGAGCCAAAAGCTTGGACTGGCAATTTTGGAAATGGAAATTTACAAGCCAGTTTTGAATGTATGGGTCTGTCTTCTACCATGGACCATGTACAGTCAGAGTCCATTCCCATTTACTCCTGTCCCTACAGATGTACTGGAAACAAGTTCACTTTTCTGATGGAAGAGAGAACGTCACAGATTCCCACCCAAAAAAGCAGAAGAATATTTCATTTTACAGTGACAAAATTAATCCCTTCACTCCTCCCTACCCTCCATTTTTATTTTATTTCTGAGCACATCAATAAGCTGAATTTTGGCATTAGCCCAATACTGTGTAGAACCCAGCTGAAACAGAATGTTATATTAAATGAGAAAAAAAAATCCTGTAAAACTGATGCAAGTTCCCAGTAGAAACAATGTCTCGTATCTATAAAAATGAAACCACAGAATATGTGTTTTTTCTAGTCACCCATGAGCCTTTTAAACAAAAATAATCCTGCGTCTCAGCTGGTGAATTCTCTTCCGATAAGGCAAGTAAATACATGTAATTATAAAGTTACCATTTTCAAAGAGGAAAGTAATCCTTTCTTTATCCACTGCTAAAACAGCCTGCAATTATTATACAGCTGAGAACAAAGATTTGTCCACAAAATCCAGCTAAATCAAGACAGATTTGACTGATTAAAACTCTACTCATCAAGACATTTGTAATACATTGCAAGTGGGCAAAAAGTCTTTAAAGTGCAGTCCACAAATCTGTTAGATGTATGGGAATAATCAAGAATCTTCAGTTGGGAAAATGTACAAAATGGAAATACAAGAATGTGCACATGCCTCTCTTTCATCGTATGAAAGAGTATCAGTTTTGTTTTAACATGTTGTAGAGGGGCCCTTATTGCTTTCACTGCATTGATTATTAATTCAGAATCAGATTCCCTTCATACAAACCGATGGGTGCTTAAAGATGAGCAACGCAGATGATTACAGGGTGGAAGGGATTGACTTTTGAAAGACAGATTAAAAGAATTGCTTATGAATTGCTTGGCTGAATGATTAAGCAGCAGGGGAGGGAATAGTCACATAAGAACAGTCTATAATGAAAATCCATGAAGGCTGTAAACACTATAGAAGTCTGGCTTAGTGGATTGCAAGAGGTAAACTGCTGACTGATAAAAACAATTAAAGCAAACTTAGGACCAACAGTGATAGCTGCAGTTTTACAGTGAGGTAGTCTCCACTATAAAATCTCTTAAGACATTTAAACGAGCCTGGGTAAAGCACTAAGGCAGAGCCTAGGAAACAATACTCCACTGGAAAGGGATGTTGGCCTTACTGATTTTTTTTTCCATCTCTCACCATGGAGATCCAGCATTGACCCCAACAAACTGAGTAACGCACACAACTCTTCAGAGAAAAAGGTTCTAGAGACAATGGGCCATTGCGCCCTTGCACCAGTTGACAAAAAACAAGCTCGTGTGGTGATATGGGGGCAGAAATCTGTCAGGGTAGGGCCAACATAGACAACCCTGTACTGCCCCTGCGCAATCGTGAGTTACAGCATTCAGTGCGACAGAGATTCTGGGCTGCTACAGCATAGGCCACAGATTGCTCTAACTTTTACCACGGGCTGGTGTTGCTTTGGCAGCCTTCCAGAACTTGAGCAGGGCAAAGATGGAGATGACATGGCTCAAGGTTCAGAGATACAGGACTATGGAATGGGCAAATTTCAAGCAGACAGAAACATCCCACGCAGGCAGGGGGCTGCAGAAAGGGGAATTTAAGAGGGAGAGCGAGTGATCCTGCTGCTGAAGCAGCTACCAAGTAAGAGCCTTCTGGCTTTTTGAGCTCATTTTGTGCCTTAGCCTTTCTAATCTTGCTCCTGCATTCTTGTGTTGTTTGCCTGTATTCATCCTTTGTAATTTGTCCTTGCAATCCAACAACTTACTGGATAGTCTGTGCCCCGCTCTATTAGTTTCCCAACATATATCTGGATAGTTGAAGTCCCCCATCACCACCAAATCCTGGGCCCTGCATGACTTTGTTAATTGTTTAAAAAAAGCCTCATCCACCTCTTCCACCTGGGTAGGAGGCCTGTAGTAGACTCCTGGCAGCACATCACACTTGTTTTTTACCCCTTAGTCTAATCCAGAGACTGTCAACACGTCCATCTCCTTCGTCCATCTCCACCTCAGTCCAAGTCTGTACGTTTTTAATATATAAGGCAACACCTCCCCCCTTCCTTCCCTGTCTATCCTTCCTAAGTAGGCTGTACCCTTCAATACAAACATACCAATCATATGTATTACCTCACCAAGTTTCCGTGATGCCAACGATGTCATAGTTGTATTTATTTATTAGCACTTCCAGTTCTTCCTGCTTATTACCCATACTAAGAGGGGTAAAAAACAAGTGTGACGTGCTGTCAGGAGTTGTTGGATTGCATTGGAAACAATTTTTTATTCCAAAAGGTTGAAAAAGCTACCGGGGGGGAAGCTGTTCTAGATTTGAGTTTAACAAATAAGGAGGAATTGGTAGAGAACTTGAAAGTGGAAGGCAGCTTGGGTGAAAGTGATCATGAAATCATAGAGTTCACAATTCTAAGGAAGGGTAGAAGGGAAAACAGCAAAATAGAGATAATAGATTTCAGGAGGGCAGATTTTGGTAAACTCAGAGAGCTGGTAGATAAGGTCCCATGGGAAGTAAAACTAAGGGGAAAAACAGCTGAGGAGAGTTGGCAGTTTTTCAAAGGGACATTATTAAGGGCCCAAAAGCAAGCTATCTGGCTGCGTAGGAAAGATAGAAAATAAGGCAAAAGACTGCCTTGGCTTAACCAGGAGATCTTGCATGATCTCAAAATAAAAAAGGAATCGTATAAGAAATGGAAACTAGGACAAATTACAAAGGACGAATATAGGCAAACAACACAAGAATGCAAGAGCAAGATTAGAAAAGCTACGGCACAAAATGAGCTCAAACTAGTTACAGGCATAAAGGGAAACAAGAAGGCTTTTTATAAATACATTAGAAACAAGAGGAAGACCAGGGACAGGGTAGGGCGATTGCTCAGTGAGGAGGGAGAAACAGTAAGAGGGAACTTGGAAATGGCAGAGATGCTTAATGACTTCTTTGTTTCGGTCTTCACTGAGAAGTCTGATGAAGGAATGCCTAACATAGTGAATGCTAGTGGGGAAGGGGTAGGGTTAGAAGTTGAAATAAAAAGAAGAACAAGTTAAAAATCACTTAGAAAAATTAAATATCTGCAAGTCACCAGGGCCTGATGAAATGCATCCTAGAATACTCAAGAAGCTGATGGAGGAGGTATCTGAGCCATTAGCTATCATCTTTGGAAAATCATGGGAGACGGGAGAGATTCCAGAAGACTGGAAAAAGGCAAATATAGTGCCCACATGATAGTGGTTTTCAGGTATCTAAAAGGGTGTCATTAGGAGGAGGGAGAAAACTTGTTCTTTTCGGCCTCTGAGGATAGAACAAGAGGCAATGGACTTAAACTGCTGCAAGGGAGGTTTAGGTTGTACATTAGGAAAAAGTTCCTAACTGTCAGGGTGGTCAAACAGTGGAATAAATTGCCAAGGGAGGTTGTGGAATCTCCATCGCTGGAGATATTTAAGAACAGGTTAGACAGATGCCTATCAGGGATGGTTTAGACAGTACTTGGTCCTGCCATGAGGGCAGGGGGCTGGACTCGATGGTCTCTCAAGATCCCTTCCAGTCCTAGTATTCTATGATTCTATGACTGACAGTAGTTTAAGATGAGCTATAAACACTGCAGCCTGGTCTTCCCTGTGTCCTGAGCCCTGGAATTAGGGCAAGGTAAGCAAGGAACTGCCTTGGGCCTCACGTCTTCAGGGACTTGCACACCAATTGGCCTTAGCATTTACCACCCAGGACCTGCTGTTAGCATGTCACCTTGGGCCCCGCTGCGCCAGCTGTGTCTCTTCTAGATGGTGTAAACAATGGTGGTAATCACCAGTCTACAACTTCAGCTGTGAATTACTTGCTTCCAAACATGATCGCTTTTCAGGTTTTAAACCAATGCACTAATGGTTATTAAACAAGGAAACTATGGCTGCTCTGAGCAAAAAACCAAACACAAGTCGCATAACATTAATCAAATATTGAGGCTTTACATATAAAATAAATCATGTCTCTTTGTTACCTCCTTTGCTCTCTGAGTTACCCCCTGAAAATTATGCTGTTAGTTTGCCTTTCTTCAGCAACTAGAGAGTGCGTCATTAGTCAGTGAAATGCCTGGCAACTTATTTCTATGTCTCACTTCAGAGATGTTTAAAGTTCTCCTGGTCTGGCAGAGCAGCAGGCCTCCACTGTGGTCATGCTGCTCAGCAGGGCTGCCAGCCACTGCAGACCTTGGAGCAAGGTGGGGGCTGTCTCTGGGCGCTGGAAGGGGTGGGGCCAAGGGCAGTCAGCGGTGCTGCTCCCACCCTCTCCACACAGCACAGTGGTGGGGAAGCACTTCTGGCACTTCAACAGGACCTGGAGCACCAGCTGTGGCCAAAGTAGCAATGGCAGCTGGAGTTCTAGGCCCTTTTGACACGCTGGGCACCAAGGCAATACCCACCTTTGCTCTCCTGTCGGTGGGCTTGATGCTCCTCAATGCACTTCTCAGATATCAGAGTGATAACTGTGATACAAGAATGTATATAGAACAGAAACGCATGTTGCAAACTTTGGCCTTCCAACAAACCCACTAGAACCAGGAGCCCTCATCTACTAACATTTTGCCACCAGCCCTTCAAACCTGGGCAGTCAGCAGAAAAGCACCCTGGTTGACTCCATCGACCTCAGCAGCAAACAGGGAGAGAGGTGGCCTCCTAGTCTGTATGAAGCATGAAAACAGAACTCTCCACCCCAACATAATGAATAGAATAAAACATACCTCATTGCAAATATCCTACTGATCGCTAGACACTGGAGCCTCCTTAATCTGGGTGTCTGTGATCCACGAGTACACATGGTTTGGAACCCCCCGGGGCTGGAGCACCAGCACCAGCTCCTCGCTCTGTGCGTGCGTGGGCCAAATCCAGGCAACCTGAGGGCCTGCAGGCTCTGCCTGGTAGCAGGAGGAGGAAGTGGCACTGTACGCTGGGGGAATGGCAGCGCAGTGAAGCATTTGACTGGTGGTTCCCTGCTCACAGCCAATAGGAACAGCAGGGGGTGCAGAACCACATGTACCCCTGGCAGCAGGATGCCAAAAAAGTGTCTTGCACTCCCCTCACGCACCTTCTGTCTTAGACGGCCCCTTCCTCAAGCATGCTCTGGCACCCCACCTCCCAAACCCCACACCCTCCCCAACCCCAGCATGCTCCTGCATTCTCCCTCCCAATGACAATTTATGTACCGTGCCGTTAATGGTTTACCTTCTGATGTTATACACGGATGATGCTCTATAATGGTTTGTACATACAAAAGCCTTAGTAATGGACTCTGTTTACCCTTCATTGCGGCAAACCCCCATGGTCCAGAAAAGTCCATAATCTAGCATAGCCTATTTTCCAAGAGGTTCAGATGTAATGCCGTACGTAAGTGTATTTGTAGCACAGTTAAACGATTGAATATGACTATGCCCTTGTAACTCAGACTGGTATCCAATGTGAATCAGTTTGCACACTAAATTTGTGAATTACCAAAATCATTAATATTCTGACAGGCAAACTATTCATGTTCTTTGATCTATCAGAGACAGACCTATAGGGAGAAATACATAGTAGGATGCTCAGAGGACTGATCTTGCCTTTCATGTTTTTATGTTAAGGTATATTAATGTACCTGCTGACAAAATAACCCGCTATAGCACGAATATTGATTTTGCTGCGGAAAATACCTTTTAAAACACCAGTTATGAACTCTTTCCAAATGTGCTCAAAGATTAATATTAATGTGAGGGGCCACAGGTTTTGAACCTTGGTCCCCAAGGCTCTTCAGAACTCCTAAGTGACCTCTTAACTGCTGTCAAACTAAGAGCTGAACTCTGATAGTATCAGAGGACCCCAGCCCTGGACTCCAGTTGCAGAATGCTGGCCATCCTGACTGGTTCATAGCTCCTACAGAAACCCAGGACAGGAACAGGAAATTGTTCATTCAGTTGGATTTTCCCTGCTTTGGACTGCTTCTCCTGCTTCCTACTTCTACTGCTGACCTCTCGGCACCTTAACCCTGCCTGACATCGAGACACCTGATCTCTGTTTGAACGATGGCTTCTTCTCCAACCACTAGGTCAGACCGCCCACATCCCAGTCATGACAGTTATGCTGATTTCAACAGATTTCAGGAAACAAGAACATTTTTTTCCCCTTATTGCCACCCCTACCCCCAAATCTTTCTTCCTCTGCTCTTTCAGGAGACATTTCACAAACTGATGGAAAGCATTAAGGAACCTTTTTTTTTTTATACATACAATATAACACAAATATATTAAAACAAGCAACTGCTGAGCCTCTTCACTTTTTTTAAAGCTTCACTAACTTTAACGCCAGGAGGGACCATTACGATCATCTGGTCTGAGCTCTTGCATAGTGCATGCCACAGAACTTCCCCCAGTGATACCTGCTTCAAACTTGTAATTGCTGGATGAGGTAGGGCAGAGATTGAGAACTCAAAATTAAGAAGCTTGTCTGGAATTCATTCAAGGTCCCATCCCCTAAGTTGCTATGCTTTAAAAACTGAGCTGGAGATCTGGATAAGAGAAGGGCATTGAGGTAAAATAATGCTGTACCTCTTTTCTATTGGTTTTTCATTTTTCTTTTGCTTATGGTCTTATAATTGGTCTCTGTCTGGCCACATGCATATGGCTTTAACTGCTCCCAGTAAGAAGCATTTGGAAAGGGAAAAAAAAAACCCATGCAGCAAACGTGCCTTTCTGTGAAAGCATTTTCTGATTGTGTTGGAAATACGACGAGGATAGCTTTTCCTCATTGTATTCCAGCCCTTTCATCTGCATCTGGGACCAGGAACTATGGAAACACATGAGTAGAGTTCACTGACTGTACTTGAAATTCATACAAAAGATCACAAAACCTCTAGTTGCTTTTCCAGATAGTAAAAGTCTGACCAGACTAACAGAAATGAACACAAACAAAACCAAGAAGGGAAAAAAAGCAACACTTTAATTCCAGATCCTGATTCTAATTTCTGGAAAAAGGAACTGCTTTGTTTTGTTTAATAGACTTGGGTGATTTTGGACAAATGGGAGGAATGAAACCCAAAGCTCAGGACTTCTCCCAGAGAATTATCAGCAAGAAACTCTCTCTTCTAAATCAAGGGGTTTTTAGCTTGTCTGCCTTTGGTTTAGTGAAAATGCAAATGTTGCAGTCTTTATTCAGGCAAATCTCCTACTCAAGTTCTGCATGAATGAGGACTGAATACAGAGGGATATAACCCGAAATCTGGTTTCAGATACAGTTACATGGGCAAAGAGTTGGGTAATTCTTACTGCTGTTGCAGTACAGAATCATAGAACACTACAACTGGAAGGGACCTCAGGAGGTCACTGAGTCTTGTTCCCTGCCCTCTTGAGAGGGCCAAACACCATCTAGATCATCCCTGACAGGTATCTGTCTAACCTGCTCATAAATATCTCCAGCCATGGAGATTCCACAACCTCCCTAAGTAACTTACTCCAGTATTTAACCACCCTGCCAGTCAGGAAGTTTTTTCTAATGTCCAACCTAAATCTTCCCTTGCAGTTTAAGCACATTGCTCCTTGTCCTATCCTCAGAGGCCAAGGAAAACAAATTTTCTCCCTCCTCCTTGCAACCCTCTTTGAAGTACTTGAAAACCGCTACCATGTCCTCCCTAAGTCTTCTCTTTTCTAAACTAAACAAGCCCAATTCTTTCTGTCTTCCCTCATAGCTCATGTTCTCTAGACCTTTAATCACTCTGGTTGCTCTTCTCTGGACCTCTTCCAATTTCTCCATACCTTTCTTGACATGTGCTGCCCAGAACTGGATACAATACTCCAGCTGAGGCCTAATGAGCACTGAGTAGAGCAGAAGAATGACTTCCCATGTCTTGCTCACAACACTCCTGTTAATACATCCCAGAATCATGTTTGTTTTTTGGCAATATCATCACACGGTTAACTCATATTTAGCTTATTGTCCACTCTGACTCTGAACTACCTTTCCACAGTACTTCTTCCTACACAGTCACTTCCCATTCTATATGTATGAAGCTCATTGCTTCTTCCTTAGTGGAGTACTTTGCATTTGTCCTTATTAAACTTCATCCTGTTTACCTCAGGCCATTTCTCTAGTTTGTCCAGATCATTCTGAAGTATGAGCCTATCCTTCAAAGCAGTTGTAACCCCTCCCAGTTTGGTATCATCTGCAAACTTAATAAGTATACTCTCTATGCCAATATCTAAATGGTTGATGAAGATATTGAATAGAACTGTTCCCAGAACAGATCCCTGTGGAACCTCACTTGTTATGCCCTTCCAGCGTGACTGTGAACCATTAATAACTACTCTCTGAGAATGGTTATCCAGCCAGTTATGCACCCACTTTATAGTGGCCCCCATCTAAGTTGTATTTGCTTAGTTGATTGATAGGAAGATCATGAGAGACCATGTCAAATGCCTTGCTAAAGTCTAGATATCTCACATCCACTGCCGCTCCCTTATTCACAAGACTTGTTATCTTGTCAAAAAAATGCTACCAGATTGGCCTGGCATGATTTGTTCTTTACAAATCCATGCTGGCTGATACCTATCACCTTATTTTCATCCAGATGTTTGCAGATGAATTCCTTAATTATTTGCTCCATTATCTTTCCCAGCACAGAAGTTAAACTGACCGGTCTGTAGTTTCTTGGATTGTTCTTTTTCCCCTGTTTATAGATGGGCACTACGTTTGTCCTTTTTCAGTTTTCTGGAATCTCTCCCAATTTCCAGGACTTTTCAAAGATCATAGCTAAGGGCTCAGAAACCTCGTCTATCAGCTCCTTAGGTATTCTAGGGTGCATTTCATCAGGCCTTGGTGACTTGAAAACATCTAATTTTTCTAAGTCATTTTTAACTTGTTCTTTATGTATTTTATCCTCTAAACCTACCCCCTTCCCACTAGCATATATTATGTTAGGCATTTCTGCATCTGCCTTTTTGGTGAAGACTGAAACAAAGAAGTCATCAAGCTCCTCTGCAATTTCCAAGTTTCCTGATATTGCTTCTCCCTCTTCACTGAGTAGTGGGCCTACCCTGTCCTTGGTCTTCCTCTTGATTCTAATATATTTATAGAATGACTCCTTGTTACCCTTTATGTCTCTAGCTAATTTGAGCTCATTCTCTGCTTTGGCCTTCCTAATCTTGCCCAGGCATACACACATTGTTTGCTTATATCTATATCTTTTGTAATGTCTTGTACTTTCCACTTTTTATATAACTCCTTTTTGATTTTGAGATCATGCAAGATCTCCTGACTAAGCCCAGGAGGTCTTTTACCATACTTTCTAGCTTTCCTATGCAGCAGCACAGTTTGCTTTTGGGCCCTTAATAACGGCTCTTATGCATGTCCCTCCAAATGTAGCTTTACACAGGCTTGGAGAAGAGTATGCTGAAGTGGAAGAGGGTGTAACTGAGAGCAGCTGAGAGCTGTCATTAACCCCAAACCTCATCACTCACCTTCTAGTCGGACTACCAGGGGTACCTTCAATTCCAGTTCTCGGCAGGCTTTGGTAATACCATTTGCTATAATGGCACAGTTCACAATCCCACCAAAAATATTGACCAATATTGCTTCAACCTGAAAGAAAGAAAGAGTGTCACCTTTTTAGGCATTACTTTCTAAGCAAGGTAGAAAGTA
Source organism: Carettochelys insculpta (assembly GCF_033958435.1). Taxonomy (NCBI): domain Eukaryota; kingdom Metazoa; phylum Chordata; order Testudines; family Carettochelyidae; genus Carettochelys; species Carettochelys insculpta. The sequence goes on along the minus strand of NC_134147.1, from coordinate 42,577,694 downwards.
CAACCCAGGGGACAAATTCTCTCCTTTTACACAGGGGTCAACGACTACTGAAATAAAAAAATGGCTCCTGTGTAATTCAAGAGGAGAACTTGCTGCTGGGCCAAAAAAAGAGAGCGTACTGTCTATAATGAGCATATTGGTGGTCTCAGTTTAAATGGTCAGTGAGTAGGCATTCACACACCCAAAAACAACAGTTTGGAGACTGGACTCCTGGAGGTAGCTACTGGAAAAAGTTTAGGCACAGTGGCCAAGTAGTGTTCTTACCTTTGCCTTTGCTATAACCTTTATTGGGCACAGACAGATTCATTCCTGGAATAAGTGGGCACGGTTATACTGTTTGCTGTTCCCACAACTCTAACAGAAGAAATCCACTCCCATAGTGGGGCATGCAACCAGCCTTACGCTGGCCTTCTGCACAGAGGATGAATTTCAGGCCCTTGCAAAAAGCAGTGCAACGGTACCTTTAAACCACTTTAAATGTGAAGACCATTTTAAATATTTATTTTAAACCTAAGTAAAAAAAACCCAACAATAAATTAAATTTAAGCTTTATGTGCAAACAAGCCTAAGATGAATATCCTCTGTGTTAGATATTGTGCAGCCAGTAAGGAAGCAACGTAAGATTATTTTCTGCTTACCACAAAACGCAAAAACCTATTAATACACTGTGTGAAAGAGAAAGACCATGCAGGTTTATATTTGTGTAAAAAAAAAATAAGGAAAGTTTTAAATTCTGTAGCAGGTACTTGTACTTTTCTTAATGAAATCTAGCATGTGAATACTCAGTGAAGAGTTTGCATGTATTCTATGTTAAAAGTAGCACACATAAAAAGGAAATATACTCATCTTGACTTGATAAATATGAGTAAGAAAAAACGAAGAGAATTCATTACAACAGATTAATTGGTAACGCCCACAGAAAATGGCTGTTCATCAGCTTTGAGGAAGTGAAATTCCTATATACAATTCTCAATTAAGTTACATGCAAGACATTTGTGGATGCTCTTTATGCCCCCTTTTAAACTCATGCCATTCAGAGACAGCAAGAAACAAAAGGTGCAATGTGTATTTTAAACCAAACATTGTAACATACACCAGGAAAAATACCATTAAAATAAGACTCACCCAACTTGATGTTTACAATGGATATATTAAAATGCATCAAGATTATCATTCCAAGTGGTATAACTCTGTAAAACATTTCACTATCTTAGTAAGTTTCTAAAAATAATCATTAAGTAATAGGAGTATCCTTCTAGTCAATGCACAGCAATGTGTATCAGTCACAACAGGTTACCCAGAGATTGTCACCTCTTCAAAACCTAGCTGCCATACATGGTTCATTTGGATCCTAGGCTTCTGTAGATGGCAGAGATGGGGTGAAGAGATAGTAAAGAGCAAGCTGTAGGCTTGCATCCAGTTGGAACATTGCACCCAGATCTAGGAGGGGCGAGAAAAAGTCAAGGTCCAAGCTCCCTTTAATTTAGCTGCTCCAGCTAATAGCCTTCAGCATGGTTCTAGCCATCCCAGTAAAATCCATCAGGGACTCCAGCTACATATTTGGTTATTAGCCCTTGCTGACTTCCACCGCCACCACGTTTACAGTGCTACTATTACCCGTACTAGCTAGTGCAGCGAAGCTAGTGCAGGCATGCCCACGCATGCTACAATCACAGCTCAATTTGCTGTTCAGATGTTCCCCAAATGAACATTTTGCCCACCTCAACACAGTCAAGTTTACGATGGCACCAAATACATTTCCTGCTGTCATGCACATTCGGATTTCTCAGCAACCGGGTTTAAGATGTCACTGAAGGCAAAACATTATAATTAGCTCCTGTGATTGCAATCTCCTAGATGGAGACTGAAGGCTTGCCACTCAGCATCATTTCCATCCTTGAAACATACATTTAAAACAAACAAACCCTAACAGTTCCCTTATTACCTGGAATTGTTTCACTAATATCCTTCAGCAGACCTCTGATTGGGTTATTACAAGCACAAGCCATAGTCATTGTACATTAAGGAACTCTAACCGAAACCTAACTTGAATATGATTAAGGTGGCAATGAGATCATCTCAAGGTTTCCTGTCATTTCTCCTATTCCCATCTCCAATCATTTCTTCATGTAACCCTGGGCATGTGAAACAGTCTCCATCTGTCCATGCGCTTAACATACTTCCTCTCTCCCCTCACCTCTCCTATTAAAAGCCCCTTCTTTCACCCTGTCTTCCATTATTGACCTTCTAGTATATTATCAGGCTCTGCCTCTTTCCTCAGCCTCTCAGCATTTGCATTGGAGTCACACAGTTCAGACCTGCTAGCTCCTGAGTAGCACCCTGACTCATCTATGTGTTTCTTAAAGCAATGTGCACACTTGTGACAATTAATAATGTCTACACACCGATACCTGAATTTGTTCTTGAGCAACATTGTGAAAAGTGGGCTGACAAATTTATCCTGTGATCTCAATCATAAAACGTATACGAATGTTTGTAAGAGGTTACAAAAACCTGTAACAACAAATGTTGATGGAAAGTAGGCCAGCTTGCTTTAAAAAAAAAAGAATGTTATAAACAGGCAGAGGAGAACCGGTAAGAGACACTAACCAAGTCAAAACAAACCAAGGCTATGCCCATAGGATTCAAGGTACAGTCAAAAATCACGCTTTGTCAAAAACAGGAGACATGGAACCAGAAAAAAAAAATTCAGAATTTATGTACCAGTCATTAGGATGGGGTGGGCTATTCTAGTCAGCATTCCCTTTCTGGGGGCTTAAAAGAAAGACTGGGGGATGGGGAAAGGAGAGAGACCGAAGAAGAGACCAGGCTATGGGAGTGAGCTTCGCCATCATGGCTGCCATCCCCTGCTGTTCGCCCCAGCCTTCATCATCCTGACCCTAAGAGATGCTCTCACCTAACCAGGCCAGAGAGAGGGTCCAGATGACATCATCATCCCTCCCAGCTCTAGCTGAATCCCAAACACCACCCATGATGAAACAGGATTGGACTTTAACGGCAGCAGCTGCTCCAGTGACTTCTTCTCTTTTATCCAAAAGGACAATTATAATCATCTCTGATATCAGCTAAAAGCGACTGTCAAACAAGGGCTTTTTTTTTTTTCCCTTGCTAAGACACTTTCCTGCTAAAGAGAAAGGGAAAAAGGGATGCTGTTAAAATGAAAGACTTCCTTAATACTTTGCATTTCAAATGAGTTCAAAGAAATCCTTCATTTCTGTACCTTTAATCAAAGGTTAACGACGATTCAGAAGGTGTTTTTGCACTATGGTACTAAGCAAGCTTAGCTCTCTGTATACCATCCTCAGACCCTTGTTTAACACTCTTTAATGCTGGACAGTGAGTGGGTCATGTGAACATCGCTGACCCACCTATTCCACATAAATTTAACTCCCACCCCCCGAAGTTAGGTGCCAGACTTTGATATACACAATTTTATTTAATGCCTTATTTCAATTTGCTAAATGCATGTATTTTTCACGCGTACAATCCTGTAGTCATTACAGCTCTTTCTAGATATTATGGCAACGGTGTCAACGTGTTTTAATTACTTCCGCTTGGGTCATGCTGTTCTAGTTTCTTTTCCATTGCAGATGTGTACAAAGGCAAAAGCATGAGAAATCTCTCTCTCACCTGGCTGTGTGCATCCACACCTAGCCATCCATCCAAGCCCTTGCTTAAAATACCAGCCACCTGCCTCCAGGGCTGGTGACAGGGCTAGCCCCAGTTGAATGGGGAAGGAGAACACAAGCTGAGGAAATGCAGGGTGCCTCCTCCTTTACACAGTCTCTAGCCACTCACTGGCTGGTTCAGGGAGGAAAGTGGCTGACTCGTTCCTTGCCCTCCCCCTTCACTGACCTAAAATCCTAGCCTGGGTCAGGTGGAGCATCTTTCTGACCATTCCAGCAGCCCCACCTTTCTTGCACAGGACTAGCAGTCTCAAAGCTGTGGTCTATGGGTCTGACTAATGAACAATTTTGGGACAGAAAATGTTTTCTTCCTGTAAGGGCCAAACTGGCAGAGTCCTGGGAGTTTTTTGCCTTCCTCTCTTGTCCTGGAGGCATCATTAAATAGGAATATAGTTTAATCATTAGTGATCGTATTCAGGAAGGATCTTGGTTAGTTGCAAATCGAGGCTGGTTTCCAGAAGATAAAGATCTGGGATTTTACTAATTGAGCCTTGTGCTTCTGCGATAGAGGAGGACTTCATGGTCTTTGGAGGCCTAGGTCTCTGTTTCAGCAACCCTCTGGGGGGATGGGTGGCAGAACTCAGAAGAGTACCCTGTGTCCTAGGATTAGGCTGAGAATGGTCTACCCCAAACTATGGATTCTATGACAGCAGCCCTGCACAGAACCTCTTAAAATGCATGGTGGGTGAGACACTGGATGTCAGGGTGCGTAGCCCTCTTCCCTCATGCTAAGTTTTATGACGTCGAGGCCTTCTGCTGAAAATCCATCCCTGTGTTTGCCTGCATTTGCCACCACATCTTCTTCAAAGTTCCTACCCATTAAAATATAGCACAACTTTGTATTGCAACAGTGGTATATGTAACAGACACTGGACACTTGCCTGTCTTTCCTAAAATATGTTTCTAATTTGGGGACATTGCATCAGGCATGTGACAAATCAACTTAAGCAAGTGTGTTTACATTATTAAACAAAAGGAAGAGGATTTTATGCCCAGTACAGATATTTTAATGCCTAATGCACAGTCTCATTTGAGTATCTGCTTTTCAGTTTTCAAGTTGAATTCTAATCAGTTCTCCTAATCCATTGGCAGCTAAAGGAGGAAAAAAAACATTGAAGGAAATTAGATGCAGCTTGGATAATTGATGTTTGTGTGCTTGGCTTTAATAAAAATACTCTGTTAAATTAGAGAGGAGTCTAAAAGGATTCAATCAATAAGAAAGTGAATCAGGTGAAGAATTCAATCTTGGGTTTTATTGTAATCTTATAAGTAAACCACAGATCAGTTCAAATGGCAGAGAGAGATTCACTTAAAAACTGCTGAAATTTGTGAACATTGTTTATCTTTGCTTCACTACCCTGGGTAGATCTTGCAGTTCTAAAAGTTGGTCTTCTGAAGTAATCTCAACATTCACATGCTGTAACAGCATGAAGATATATTAGCATTCTGAATGCCTGGGGAAAACCCGTTAAGTGTACACAGGGGATAAGAACCCATCCACTGAATACTGGGACAAGCACATATTAACATACAGAGCATCTGATGCATCTGAGACAAAAGCGCACTTTGAGTTGTGTACTCTGCTTGCATACAAGAACAATCAACTTGAATAGCATATTAATAATGAACATTTCTATCCATTTTTGTGTCTTATAAAACAATTCTTTATTTCAGTAACCTGTAGTATGGTAATCTAGATGCAGGCACCTCAGCAGGATAACGCTTTCTTTTTACACAGACAAAATGAGTGAGTTAATTTCTTTTATTGGACCAATTTCTGTTGGTGAAAAAGTTTTCATGCTACAGATTGCTCTTCTTCAGGCACATATACAGCAGACTTGAAATTTCCATCAAGGCTAGCTACAGCTATTTCTGTAGCCTTCCAGTGAAAGAAAAACCAATGGACAGTAATGAAAGGCATTGTTGTTGCTAGAGTACTCAATATTCAGCTCATCATTTTCAAGTCTCACAACTAGGGTATGCCGTCCCTATGCCAGGGATCAACCCAGCAAGAATCGATCCACTGGGCATCGATTTATCACATCACTGAAGACATAGATCAGTCTTGGAATGTGCTTCCATAAACTCTGGTACTATAGCAAAATAAAAGAGTAGCTGGCTTTGGCTGGAGAGGAGACCTCATTGACCTTACTGTGTGGAAGACCCCATGTCGACTTCATCTGTGTAGCTACAGTAAACCGATAGTAAAAGGTAAGCCTAGTGCGACAGGGTCAGGCCAGAGGGCTGGCTTACAAGAGGAAAGAGGCAGCCATAAAAAGCAGAAGGGGATGGCTAGTCAGGAGTTATCACAGGCAGAGTGGGAGCAGCAGGGGAAGAGGCTGCTATAATCAGTTAGGGACAGCTGGTTCCCTTGAGGCTGCCACAGGACTGTTTAAAAGGCCTTCCCCCAGTGGGGGAAGGGAAGAGTGGAAGAGGCAGTTGCAGACATGTGAGATTTTGGGAGTATTTGGGCTCCCTTTCCTTGGTATCATCAGAGGTCAGCGGGTGGCTGGGAAGGACTATTTACCAAGCCCAGGCAGACCACCGGACTTCTACTCAATGCCTTTCCTTCTAGCTAAGGGACAGAAGCCCAAACCCCAGCAAGGGCAAGCGGAACACACACCATGGGATCCACCTTTTCTGCAGGACTATGGACTGAACAGAAGTCTGGGACCCAGGAGTGGAACTCACCATGTTCAAAAATATTAAAAGTTTAAAACGTCAAAAAACGCATTTCTACTATTTTAACACAGTACCTGTGCTAACAGATTACTGTTAAAGATGCTCCCTGACAAAATCTAGTCAAATATATTGCAGGCAAATTAAGAGTATTCATAGTATGAAAAGTGGAGATCTTTGGTGCAGTTGTACTTTAAGTTCTATTCGTACAGTTATTAACATATAACTGCCTTTTACGGAAATTTCTAAGTATTTCTTTGTCTCTAAAAGTTCTGATGTCCTAGAGAATGTGTTACAACAGTTATCATATATTTCAGAATTAATATAAGGTGCCTCCATGAAGCACTCCGCTAACCCAAGGAATCCATTTATAAATCTATAAACAGGACGTCTAGCTGTCTGCAGCTGCAGCGTTCTACTCTGCCAAGTATCCTGTGAATTCTGCACTGCCAACATGAATATTGTATATGATGGAAAGTCTAGACAGTGCAATTGTTTTCAATGAAAAATTAGATGTTTCCAAGTTTATTTCCCCCACTCCCATTTTACTATAGAACAATTAGAGCAGACGTAGGTCAATGATGCTTGTGAACACTTCACAGCAGTGACATCCATTTAGTATCAAGTAATAATCCACCTGTCATCTAAATAGAAGAAAAAACAAATGCCAACTGCAAATTAGCTTAGCTATCTAGTACACGAAGGAGTCAAACCAAGAACTGAAGCAGAGTTGCAGAAAGTGAAAACCAGCATGTAATTTCTGATAGCTTGCAAAAATACATTATATTAAAATAAAATAACAATCCTATCTTAATACAATGAATCTGATATAAGTGGAAAATAATTTTAAGAATATCTTCATGTAAAACATACACACAATGATCAAGGGAAACGCCAAAGATGTGGTATCTGGACTGGATAGACGCAGACTTCAGAAACCCCAATTTTCATGGTAGCTGATTCCAAATAGGGAAGTGGCATAAAATCAGAAGAAGGCTATATCGATCTAGGAAGTTATTCAAAATAACGATGGCTATAGTCCAGTGTCCCAAATCAGAATAATTTATTTTATAACACAGAACTGGAAGAGACCTCAAGAGACACCACTGAGTACTGCCCCCTGCCCTCACAGCAGGACTTATCATCACTGACACATTTTTTATTTTTTTTTTAAATATAACCTGCCCCTGACCCTTGAAAGGCTACCCTCTCTTGAGGACTGAACTCACAATCTGAAGTTTACACAGCCAGTGCACCAACCACTGAACTATTCCCTCCCTGTAATTCAAGCCAAAACTGCTGCTGATGTTCTTTTTGTGAAATTCTTCTCCTGAAGACAAATTAATGTTATCTAATACTGTAACAGTCAGAAAAAATATTCGGGGTTAGTTCTCCACCTACTATCAGTGACACACACACACACACACAGAGCCATGAACAATATTCTAAAATTACTGATATTGCTGTCTGACCTTGTGGTAATCTGTTGCACTGAAGCTTGATCCATTTGTTTTAGCTGAAACAAGCTGCTCAGCAAACGTCTGCAAAACCATACCTGCAGTGAATTAAAAACTACACTGGCAAAGAACTTCCTTCTAGCTTGCTGTGATTGAAATCTGACAAGGCCTCTTTACACCCTCAGCCACCTAAACATATTGATTATCCACTCTTCCTGTTCAAAGACAGAGTTTATTTATTTAACTCCTTCCCCAGCTAATGACATATCAGGAGACCATGAAGCAAGCAATACTTGATGAGTTTGGTCTTCTTTTTTGCAGGTGACGGGGTGAAATAGTGAGAATGTTAACTCTTAAAAGCATCACCTAACACCAGGAACATTTCCCATATACTTGATTGCTATAGAGTGATTTTGAGCAATAGCTGGAATATGTTTTCAGGTTAAAGGGTCACTATTATGCACTGGATAGAGAAAGATGGAAGGAAATAGTGAGAGAGGCATCAGACACCAACGGGCGCTGAGCCCACGGTTATTGATGATGAATTGATAGGTTTCAGTGTATATTCAGTTTGACGATGATCCCTTGTTAAAGGTCCTAGCTTCAGGTCTGTTGATATGTTATTTTATACAACTGATCGATGCAGGTGTCAGAAAAACAAGAGCAAGTGAGCGGCATACAGTAATTAATATTGTTCACATAACCATAACCTAAGCCTGCTTTCACAAACCATTACTGCGGGTGTCCCAGTATCTTCCGTAACATGCTGGTTTACATCCTCACTTAGGTTATGTCTACATGACAGCCTAAACTCGAAATAAAGTGTTATTTCGAGGCATCCCTTACTCCTCCTGCAATGATGTGTGCAGGGATGCTGAAATAGGGCGCCTGTGATTTCAAAATCTGTATTGAAATGACGGGCGTGTGTCAAAGACATGGAGTAGGTATTTTGGGAGACATGGTCTTGGACAGCTCTCTCTTTTTTGAAGGTTTCTTATTTCAGTCATTTCTTCTTAGCTGAATTATTGCTGTGAAGCATTTTCCTTTAGTTGAATTACCAACCCCTGAGAATGGGAGCCACAAAAGACAGACCAGCAACACGAATGGGACACCAGCAGAAATGGTTTGTAAGAGTAGGCTTGGACTGAGGTTATGTGACAGAATTTACAGTTGCTGCTTTGCCAATGCAGTTGCATCGCAAAAGAGCTGCAAAAGCAGATGCTTTAAGTCAATGGGGCAGCACTTCTCCAGCAAGAAGCAGTAGCTATGTCCATGGGAGAAGCTCTCCCTCCAACATTGGGTTGTTCACACCAGCACTTAGGTCAGTGTACCTTATATTGTTCAGGGTGTGGCTTATTCACTCAGTGTGTGGACAGAAAAATACTTTACACTAACCTACATAGCCTCAGTAAAAGTCTGAGACAGACCCACAAAGGGATTTAGGCAGCTACTTGCCACACCAAGTCGATGCTCTCTGTGACAGGGTGTGGTCACAGAAGACCCTTTCAGATGTTCCCCAGTGAGTTGATCGTGCCACTGACACCCACCTTCTTGCCCTGTTGTCCTGAGCCAGATTCTGTGGTCTCCCCTAGCCAAGGCACAGTGTTGGGGTTACTGGTCCCCTGCAGAGCAATGCAGACACTGATTAAACACAGCTCTGGGCAGGTACAGTTTTGGGGCACAGAACCCAGGAAATTCACCTCCACTCCCCACTGAAGGGATCAAACTCCCAAATAAACCCACCTCTCTGTGTGCAAAAGATTTGCACAGAGAAGGCGCATTAGTTCTCTTTGTCAAAGAAAGGGAGAAAACACACAGTGGAGATCTTCCCAGGTAATAACAATTTACACTGCACTTGATTATAAACAAAAGAGTTTTTATTAAGCAAAACAGTAAGATTTAAATGCTTCTAAACGAGAACCAGCAGATTGAAACGAGTTACCATATGTTTGATGAGCCTGGACATGACTATTACAAAACCCAGCATGGGTGCTGTTAGCCATACCACCTGAAATATGGATCACGAATGGATCTACGTATTTCATCTGCTGCAGTAGGCCACTCATTTAAGCCTTTTCAAGTATGTATTCAACAGGGTGTTGCCTGGTTGTGTGTGATTTTAACTGCCTTCCAGAAAAAGGAGAGATCCCAAAGGAAACTCCAACTTTGCAGAATGTCCTCTGGATCCATGACACTCTCTGAAGAATTCTGAATCCATAAACCAAAGAATGGGTGTGGGAATAATTTTTATAATGTGGGTGCTGAATACTGCTGAACAAAGCTAGAAATCCTGCATATTGTGAAAACCACAGAACACCCTGCACCCCCACCTATACCAGTCTATGTTTCTGAGCGTGAAGCCTCCTTGGGCCTAATTTTCAGAGGCTGTAAGCATCTGCAACTTGTACTAAAAACACTATGAATCCTCACAACACCTTTCCAAGGGTGGTAACTATCATCATTCCAATCTACAGACAACAAAACTCAGGGGAGGCAAAGAGATGAAATGATTTTCCAAGCGCACACAATGAGTTAGTGGTTGATCTTGGATTATAACTTGGGTGTTCCTATTTTGCAGTCCCAATCTCACTCCATTTAACCACACTGCCTTTTAATGGTAAATTGGTCTCCCCTCTTCCCAGAGGTTTTGAATGTTCTTATTTTCTTATGGTCTGGCACGAACATAGGGATTGTGAAAGCAGAAACTGATACAGTGACTGAACCAGGCATAATGACTCTCCAATTCAATCTAGCAAGCCAATGCATTCCTTACTATTAAGCAATAGTTTATGACTGTTCCAGATTGGGCTGTACCACTTTAGGTGAATAAAGCACCTACGATGGATTACACTAACATCACCATGTCAACTATACTAGACTTCCACTAAGTCATGGTGAAAGTTTTGGAAATGAACTTGTTCTAGACTTCTCAGATGGATCAGTTGTAGTTAAGCTATTACAAGTCACTGCATGGATTTCAAAAGACTTAAAAATAATGCAATAGAACTCCAAGCACATTTTACCCTTTCATTGCATCTTACACTTCCCACTACTGCCCTTAGTGCTCAGTGGAGTTCCAGGGCCATTGCATTAGATGCCCTGCTACTACAGCAAAGGAAAAGTCTCTGCACCAAAGAGCTTACAAATTAAACAAACAAGACAATCTAAGGGCTGGAGAAGGAAGGAAGGTAATAATAGACCCCCCCTACCCCACGCACTCCTTGAAGGTCAGGACCTGCGGCACAGAACCACCAATCCATGCTGAGGCTGATTGCTGGAAGGGAATCCAAATTTTCTGAATCCCAATCCAAATACCACAGCCACATGAACCTCTGCAGAAATCTTTTTCATAAAAATTCAATTCTGTAACAACCTTTTCTACTGCTTAAGACCCATGATGTGTGGCTGAAGAATCACATCAATCCTATGTGAATAGAGAAATGGATCCTCTGCACAAAAATCAATGGGCCTGCCTGGCTGTCAATATTTTGCTATGGATCAGCATATGATATATTTCTTTATAATGTATGCTGACAGATATACACGTTATTTTGCATGACAATATTCATGCAGAAAAAGTGAAAAGAACACACTGATCAACATTTTAGTAAGCAAAACCAAACGCCAATCAGAATGCAACTTTATATTTTATGTTACCCAGTGAAAAGTATTTTTAAATAGTCTTACAAAATTAGAAGGATTTCCACATCTGGTTTCTGGATGCACACGTACTATAAATAATATTTTTAGCAATTTTGAGGGTTAAATAACTTCAATGGAAAGAAATGTTAACAGATTCTGATAGCTTTAGAATTATGTCTGAATTATATTTTAGTGGTTGTGTGCATTAAATTCAAAACTACCCTATCGCCACATAAATTAGAAAGAATTACAAACATACAGACTGCATATTATACTGAACTCAGATTCAATCCAGAAGAGAGACAAGCCCGTTCCTAGCTACAACACTTAATACTGTGTAATAAACGGCTGAGATCATACAGGCATATCTTTGCTCAATATGTATCTGTTCCCTCTGATAAATGGTTTCTGAACATTTATGAATGCATTGAAAATGATATTTTAACTGCAGGTTAAATGCAACTTGCCTTATACAGTGTAGAAATTTTACTCAATCGCCCACTTTCTCTCCATAGATTTCATCTAGGTTTATTTATTTATTTATTTATTATTTTATTTCTGCTATGTATCATATTGGCGTGAAAGCTTTAAACACCAATGTGAAATCAATTGTTCAGTACATCCACTAGAGGACAGTGCAATTCAATATGGAAAAGGAATATAAACATTCCCTTGCAGAGCAGACCAGGGTTATTTCTTCCATCTAATTTTACTTTATGAAAAGGATGTAGAATTTTATTTTGCTTCTTGGGGAAGAAACTTTCAAAGTCTGACAACCACCAATTTAAAGAGGAGAAGACAACTAAAAGGAAAGCAGGTGGCTGTGTGAAGAAATACGAATATAATGACATTTCTAGTGTTTTTTTTACCATTGTGAAATGGATTAAGTTTATAAATCAGCCTAAAATTCATAGCTACTTCTAGCTCAGAACAACTCTGATGGAAACATAGGAAAAAATTCAGCTTTCCTCGCCAGGTGTTGATTGGCTCATGGGAAGATTCTTTTAATTGTTGGGGTTGGATGTGCGGCCACCACTCCCACTAAATCAGGGGACAAATCAACCACGGCTGCAAAGCATTTAGGCTCCCAGTAGCAGTTCCGCTTGTGCTCTGTGCCCTTTTTGAGATGTACAGTGCTAAGAACCATCACAAAGCACCAAACCTCACTATTTCCTTCTCCTAGCGCAATATTCATTTCTTTGATCTTGACTTCTCTAACAAATCATAGCAAGAGCTGCACTTGTACACGCAATGCATAGGATTCTCCACCTCGGGATCGAAAGCACAATGGTGAAGAGCACTGTGTAAAAAGTTAGGCATATGTCTTCATGTACTGCTGGAAGGTACTCAGAAAGCACGGTGAAGAGCACGGGTGGAAAAAGCTGGATAGAACAGAAAAAATCGTGAATGGATAGTGATTATAGTATCTGGACTGCATATTTGCAGTGCAGATTAGCACATTAGTAATTAACATATTAGTTCAGGGACCCTGCTGGCTTAGGAGAAGGCTGAAAAAAACCTCTCTCTAATGTATCTAATGTGGGACCCTGTTGGATACTTTGTTCTGGATAATTCACTTCTCTTAAACAAAAGGATTCAAGATTCCCACTGCCATGTGTCTACCAAGTTATTCTGCAACTCCAATGGGTCTCCAATGAGTCATCTGAATTTCATATGCTGAGCCAGCACTCCAAGCCCGCTGCTCCTTGCCATCCTGCCTTCAGTAAACTCAGAACTGGAGAGCTCCATCATCTGATTTGGCTTTTGAGGGAAATAAAGATTATTTGTTGGAATGGGAAAGAAGAAAGCGGAAAGAATTCAACCATGTCCATGTTTCTGCCTCTGTGGAAAGATTGTGGTTGTGAACCTAAAAGTCCTTTGTCAGGGTGAAACGAAAGTTCAGATCCTGCTTATTCAGCAGCAGGCTCTGCTGTGCTAAGCATGGGGACCAGGCCTAGCTCTCGAGGGGACATGTCTGTAACATTTTCTCCCCAGACTTCTTTCTTATTCCCTTTTGGTTACAATATGAGAAGACATCCAAAAATTAACTGGCTCAGTGGAACCAGAATGCTGGACTATGCATCACAGGCCTCCAGCTTGATAACAGCCAAAGAACGTTTCCTTTTGCCCAAGTGGCAGTGATTTGTGTTTGTGGAGCAGGAAGAAATGAGTCATATCCCTCCACTCCCTATGAAACTCCACATGGTGGGCAGCAAAGAGAGAACTGTGAAATTCCAGGCTGCCACGGCTGTTGCAATATCTGTTTTGAGCTAGGCACAATGAAGCAGATGGGATCCAGAAATGAAGCAATCATTCTCCTGCACCCTTCATACCTGATGACAATTACATTAATAGAAAGCTAACTAACCCCCGAGTGCAACCCCTTTCTTATGCAACAGATTAGAATGCAGAATGGGAGAAAATACATATAAAAAAAATCAAAAACTTTTAGATAGGTTTCTAAAAAACTTTTAGAAACCTATCAGGTGTGGGATTTTCCCTTATTACTCTTTACAGCGGAGGGCATAACAGTACCATTTTATTGCCTGACTACACATTTAGAATCAACGTGTGGTAAGAGACATTTTCAGGTCAGAACAGGCCTCTACAACATAACTAGAGGAACTTTCATACCAATTTCTCCTACCATACCATTTATCAAGTGCCTGTTATATTGATGAAGTACCAACTGCACTAGTTTTTTTCTGAAAGCCAAGTTCTGTAACTGATGGTGAAAACATGAGACCAAGTTTCCTATCTATCTAAAGAGTAAAATCAGACAACCTAGCAGGTAGGGCCTAACCTTGCATAAATTCAATACCAGACATAGGCCCAATGATGTAGGTGAGACCGTTCACAGCAGTGGGAAGCACTCACAGTAATTAACAAATGGAAGATCTTTCAGTTCTTAGGGAGCGTTTGGGGGCTCTCACAGATAATCAATGGAAAAAGAGCTCCCAAGATTACAAGATTAAATTATGGCCAAAAGGGCAGATCCAATCCTTGGGTGCATAAACAGGGGAGCCCTGAAAAGCAATAGGTTATTTACCTCTGTATTTGGCACTGGTATGCTGATATGTGGCTGAATGCTGTGCCCAGTTCTGGTACCCACAATTCAAGAAGAATGATAAATTGGAGAGGACTAAACAAAGAGTCACAAAAATGATTAACAGTTGTGAAAACATGCCTTTTATAGTCATAGATTCAAGGGGAAGGAGAAGAGGTGACACCATTACAGTGTAGAAATACCTATATGGGGAACAAAGATTGAGTAACAGGGAAAAGCATAAAGATAATCCAGTGGCTGGAAGCTGAAACTACACAAATTTAAACTAGAAATAAGGTGGAAATTTGTAACAGAGATAGTCATTAATTGTTAGAAAAACTTGCAAAAGGGCATGGTGGATTTTGCATCAATGGCTTTTTGAATCAAGATCGGATAGTCTTCCATGCTAGGAATTTGACTGGGGAGGTTCTATAGACTGTTTGCTATGCAGGCATCAGCCTTGGTGATCACAATGGTCCCTCCTGGGCTGGGACTCTATTAACACGTATCGTTATCTGGTTGTGCAAAATGAATGTAAGAGCCTGGTCATGAAAGTTGTGTATTGCCCCAAAATCCCCTTACCTGAGAAGGATTACACAATAGTTGGGCAGTGAAAAAATCCTTCACAACTGGAAAAAGGTTTATTACTACATCATCATCATCATCAATAATCATGGGCTCAGCACCTGGTGGTGTGTGATGTCTCTCTTACTATTTCCTTCCATCTTTCCCCGTCCAGAGCACAGTGACTTAGTTTCTGTAGACTAGCTCCGCACCAATCTACTATATTATCTATTCATTCTCTGTGGGGCCTGCCTCTCCTATTTGAACCATCCAATATGCCAAATACCAGGGTCTTGATTTTTTGTTTGTTGTTCATTCTGCATTAATTACATGGTTTATTACATATTACATGTCATCGAATATCTTGCATTTTTGCTTCATACACCTTATGTTTAATTTCTTAATGAAACTGTGCTTTACAGCATTTTGGATATTTTTAATAAACCTGAAGTTCAAATTAGATTTCTGATATCCAAACAATATTCAGTTATGTGAAACACAAAAGGAAAAATCAGTAAAGGAGCTCTTATATAAGCAACACGACTCAACAGGCAGTATATTTCTCTACTATTTAAGCAATTGGCTATGACAGAGAGTGCATTTCTGTACAATCTCATCATGCTTTATGTGGTGTTACAAGGTTAAGGGCTGAGTGACTTAACCACTTGAAAGATGCAATAATCTTTGAAAAAGACAGTGCTTGCAGTGTCCTAATGCTGTGATAAAATGGAACTATTGGAGTGTACATTCCAATATACAGTATGGGTACATTCAATGTAAGTTGTTGAATTTTAGAAGTTACATTTTTAATAATTGAGTTCATCCTTGTACATTAAAAACATTCTAGGAAATTGACTAAAAATTTACAGTTCTTGATTTTTATGAAGACCTTAAGTACCCATGACATGGGCATATACCTAGACTGCAGCTTTACTGAAAATCTATGAGATGCCACATAAGACATCTGATAATCGAGGAAGAGTTCAAATCTGATAGCACTTTCCAGAGAGACTCTTACAAATATTTATAATGAATAAAATAGGGAGGTTTATTATCCCTGTATTTAATGAACATTGATCTCCATTTGACACACTGACAGGCAATCTCCCTTGCAAACCGCAATTCTGAAGCTGCTTTGCCATTCATAGACAGCCTAAAACCTCTTCAGTGACATTTTACAACCTTATTGGGAACAGTCTTTGGGGAAGAACTAGGAAAAAAAAATGTATGAACAACAAAACTGAACATCCAAATTATTTTAGTTGCCTCCTCCCATCCACTCCCCTGCAAAAAACAAAACAAAACAAAAAAACCCCAGTGAATTTTAGAAGTAACAATAAGCAGAACAGAAAGTGGAAACTAGTTCCCAACAGCAACATACCACTTCTAACTACGGTGACCATCCGTCCCGTATTGGGCAAGATGGTCCTGTATTTGGGACTCCAAAAAGGTGTCCCAACCTTTTTTTTTTTAAAGGGATTAATTGTTCTGTATTTGTCCCCACCCATCCCCCACAACTTTGGAGAAGCTGGGGGAGTGTGGGCAGCTGCCACTTTCTTGGTGCTCCTGGGGAGCCCAGGGGATGTCACCTCCTTCCCAGTTCCCCAGGGCTTGAAGGAGCCACCCCTCCCCCACCCATATCACCTTGTCCTGTATTTGGGACAGGGCAATATGGTTGCTTCTTTTAACTGAAGAAGTGGGTCTGTCCCACGAAAGCTCATCACCTAATAAATAGTATTATTAGTCTTTAAGATGCCACAGGACTGATTTCTTTGACTTCTAACTATGCTAATTACTTAGCCATAGTAACATCTTGTCTGATGCCACTGTCAAACCTCTCCTCAGTGCAGAGGTTAGTGAACAAATGACCGTCCACACTACAACTGGACACCTGTGGATGGCCTGTGCCACTTCAACTGTGGTGTAGATGCTTAAGCTTAGTTTGCAGCCCAAGCTCTAGGACCCTGGAACACCACCATGACCCCCGCCCCTCGCATTTTTTTGGGAGGAGCAGGAATTAGCTATCCTTGGATACAGCAACTTTCAGGAGAAAGACCATCCACAGGTAGATTAAACAGGGGAGAAAAATAAAAGAAAGCAAGCCTTCATGATGCAGGGCATCAGACAGCAACTAAGTGATGGAGTTAGGAACCAATTTCCCATGCAGACAGGTTTTTTGAAACATCTGGTACTGGCCAATGTCAGGGACAAAATTTGTTCAATACAGGTCTCATCTGGTGATTTCCATGTTCCTTTAACAGTTGACTATCTGGATATCATGTGACTGAATCCCCTAAATTGCAGCTGTAAAATTGGAAGTCCTTTCTGCGTATTTAGCCCTTAAAACACTGTTGTTTTTTTTAAAGTTTAAAATGTAACTTTGGATGCAAAAAACCCTTCCTCACAATTTTATTTTAATTAAAGCTGAATTTCTCACAGTCATAGGACTGCAGGAACTGGGGCTCTCTGACACTTTGGATTAGATGCGTGGACATCTATCTTCTACCTCTACCTGGTGGACTTCACATTTTCTTTTTGGTAAAGGACCGACCCAAGCACCATGTTTTAAAAATATTGATATCAAGGGAATAATTACTGAACCTAATCCACAGCAAAATGACCTTCATTCCATAACTGAACATACATCCTAGAGAAAAGTATGCTGTATTTACTGATAGTATCAGAATACTATATTTTGTGTAAGTATCAGAGGGGTAGCCATGTTAGTCTGTATCTGCAAAAACAATGAGAAGTCCCGTGGCACCTTACAGCCTAACATTTATTGAAGCATAAGCTTAACTGGGCAAAGAGCCACTTCGTTAGATGCATTTTTGCTGTCTTCCCTGCCCCAGCCCTCTCCCTTCCCCCCCCACCCCAAAAAAAAATCAGATAAGGAAGAGTTAATATATCAGTTGCAGAGACCCAGGAGAGCTTCATGCTTTGTCACCTGAGACATATGTCTGACATGTATTCCCAAAGCAGAGAGGAATGCAGTATCAGAGTAGCTCACATCTAGGTCAGACTACTGTTCTGATAGATGGAAACTTCTGAAAAAGAATTCTAAATTCGATGAACTTTAATTAAAGCATAAAATGCATTGTCAAGGATACTGAATGACATATGCTTTGTCTAATATATAAAACTTGCAAATAATTTTAAAAAATGGTTCGTGTACAATAACACTAGCCATCAAAAGCCTGAATTATTGTGCACGTTAGATTCTGAATTATTACTACGTCAACATCAGCAAATCAAAATGCATGCCCGTCAACTCTTTACTGCAAAATTTATACAAGACTGCATAAAATAGAGTGGTAATGTTTGAGTCATGTATCCTTGTTATCAATTACAATGATAATATTGTGAAAGCATTACAATCTTTTCAGTGTAAGCACACTGTTTAATCAGGAGGCAGTGCTTGTCTGATAATTATAGACAGTCTTGGAACCGAAGTCCTTATTTTTGAATGTGAAGAATTCCTCACGGTTCCATAAACAGGAATTGGACTTTGGTACGTAAATACAAGTGTGACACACGCCAGATCAGTCACTATGGTTCTTGACCAAGAGAGTAGTAAGTTAATGGGCAAAGCGTAGCCTGGCAGCATCAGAGACAGTAAGGTGCCCACTCCGCCCCTTACAACAGCTACTTGAGCCATGGATCGTACTGCAGGGAGGAGGCTAGGTTTGACAAAGCTGATACGTGCCACATGCCCCAGGAAGGTAGGACTACAGGTGAAGCTTTTGCAATGCCATTCCAGTGCTCCAGCAGCCATAGCCAGGGATAGGCAAACAAGAGATGTGCCACGCAGAGCTGGGAGAGCCTGGGAGACAGATTATGACTGACTGAGCAGCCACAGTCTCCTTCCCAGTCTGCTCCAGGGCAACCTGTTGTTTAAAGCCACAAATCAGTCCTAAAGAGAACTTTTGTCCAGACCTTTCCTCTGTTGGAACTGGCAGCCTCCCTTGCTACGTATATTAAAACCGTGCATTGGGAGTAGAGTTTCTGGAAGATGAAGGATCATTTTGTCTGCTGTACAGTTATATAAAAGTAACGTGAAGTTTTGTTTTTTTTTTTTTTTACACTGAATAACCGAAGGTTTAAAAATTAATGATCAGTAAATTACATTTTCCAACAGCTGCAGTGCAACATTAAGAATCATATTATTGGGTGACTCAAAGGGTTGACAGTGGGTTCTAGAGCTTTTTGAATTTTGTTAATCACCATCACTGGGACTTTAAAAATATAATGGGCCAGATCCCCCTGCTGGTGTAAATCAGAGCTATGACAATTTACTCCAGTTGAGAATCTGGTCACTGTTTTCTATTGTTAAGTATCCTTTATTATGTGCTTTATTTGACCTCAAAGTTTCTGCATTTCAGTTTCTGGGAAGGATTAATTCTCCTTGCAAAGAAACAAACAGATAATGTAATTTATCAGTTGCTTCCCCCTCTTAAAATCATGGACAGTAAACCAAGACGTGAGTGTCTGACCCACAGCCCTGAAGTGATCTGCACAGCAAATGTTAACTGTGAAAGAAGTCACAGTGTTACATTAAGAAACAGATGGAGTGAGAGTAAAACAAGCACAGAAAATTTAGCATAAAAGAACATCACAGTACTCAAGGCTGAGATGCTCAATGCAGACTAGTAGACTCAAGCACATCAAAAGTAATAGAAAATGCATCTAAGGTTACGTCTACACCAGTGGTTCTCCACCACTTTGCCACCGTGGGCCAACATATGTACCTCTCAGTGTGATATGTGTGCTGCACCCACACAATATACATGCTACCTGTGTGACCCTGAGAACGTCACGCGGGCCACAGCTGTGTGCTGACTGGACTGCAAGCCCACCTCAGCAACACTTACGTCACCATACACATGGGAATATTCCGCTCCCTGAGTGCCTTACATTCCACTGACATAAGCACCTGTGCCCTGGCACCACGTAAACTTCAGCTGATAAAACGTGTGCTGCTCATGGCAGCAGGTTTTTATGCTGACAGGAAAGCTCTCTCCTGATGACCTAAAGCGCTTTTATAACACATGTTGCAACTGTATGGGTCCAGCAGCACATATAGAGAGAGCCTCAATCACAAGCCACTTTGTAAACCTCAACCCAGCATTGGATAAGGGGTCTCTCTATTAAACCCCATTGGCCACTATTATCCTAGTGGACAAGGGAAATTGATTACAAAACAATGTTGTAGTGAGGGCAACAAAAAGGCAACCAGTGGGTCCTCTTTCCCATGGACATCTGTGTTAATCATCAGCAATTTAGGGCCTGGACCTGCTCTCTGATAGGCTGTGGGGAACTGTTTCCAGGCATCTGCTTGGAAACCATTTAAAAATAAAATTGTCCTTTCTGTTGGATTAATAAGCATAGCCTAGGAACAGTGAAAGCTGTCCATCACATGGATTGGCTTGAGGTATACACAGAGACTCCAAAGCCACCTATGGGATTTGGAGGCACATTTCTTTTAATGGAAATTGGGCACCACAATCTGATGTGGTTTGGAAATCTAACATTTCTAAAAACACCACTCAGAATAGGGCTCAAAGTACTACACTACACACACCGTGGCTGGAAGCTAAATATGACCAATCTTCTGTATCAAGTGGGGGGAAAAGAATAAAGCTTAATAAACAATGTTAAGTTACAGAACTATCAATGATGTTGGCAAAAGCCATAATTTGCTAGGGTGATTTTAAAACTACTTACCATCTTTACATTAAGATTTTCTCCGATGATCACTGCAATATACAATACTGCTGATTTAAGAATATAAACCCAGGATTACAGTAATTTCTTGTTCGGCAATCTTAAGAGAAAACTGACTAGGAAATAACATTCTGTGCAAAGCAAACATCTTATTAAATTAATTCCTAAACAAATCTATAACCCAAATCCAACAAAAACTTGATCTGCATTAATAATAAAATTTGTCACTTCTCAGCTTCAGAGTAAACCAGACAAACAAAAGCAGACAAAAGGTTTTACCTTGTGAAACAGCAAAAGCAAAATACCAAGTTTACGTTTTTCTTGGGGCCACTTTTCCTTTTTGCAAAGCTGGATGAGCTCTGAATAGAGTTGTCAAATTGCCTGGCTTTTGGGGATTTATTTCACAACCATATCAGAATGCTGTTTTTTCACACACACCTTATTATCTGTGTTGTGTTAGTGCAGCAAGAACCTCACCACAATCTTGGCATTGCTATTATAGGGTCTGTAGAGCAACATAAGAAATCACAGTCTGGAAAGCCAAAAGCTTAAAGGAACATAGTGGGAATGGGGAAATTGTTGTGTGAATTAGATTCTTTTAATTTCCCCATTCTCACTATGCTCCTTCAAGCTTTTGGCTTTCCAGACTGTGATTTCTTATGTTGAAATGGAAAGATACCGCTGGAACATCTTGGGTATCTATGAACTGCGTTGGAAAGGCTCTGGTGAACAATCAATCGAAGGGAGTCATAAGTTGTACTTAAGTGGAAAGGAGGATAAACACGAGCACGGTGTTGGCTTTCTAATACACAGCGACATTGTGAATACTGTCATTGGATGCCGACCAGTCTCTAACAGATTCATCACCATCCGTCTGAAAGGATCCCCTTTCAACATCACCATCATTCAGGCTTATGCCCCAACATCCAATTACGATGATAGTGAAGTAGAAGAGTTTTACGATCAGCTACAGGATGTCCTGGAGCAAACACCAACAAAAGGACATACTTATTGTACAAGAAGACTGGAATGCAAAAGTTGGAGCGGATGCATATAGTAACTGGAAAGGAACGTGTGGGCCATACTGCAACACTGAAACCAACGACAGATGCCTTAGACTTCTGGAGTTTGCCAGATATAACGACTTCATGCTGGCTAATACATTCGGCCCTCACAAGGTGTCCAGACGATGGACTTGGCACAGCTCCAGTGGAGACCATCACAGTCAGATTGATTACATCTTGGTCAAGAAGAGCTTCCGAACAAGCATTAACATTGCACAGACACGCAGTTTTCCGGGAGCGGATGTTGGAAGTGATCATGATCTTGTGTTGATGTCATTCCGCCTACGCTTGCAGAAGATCTTAAAATCAAGGCACACAAGAATTAAGTTTGACCTTGAAAAGCTCAAAGATCCTGAGGTGGCAGAAGCCTTCCAAGTAAAAATAGGAGGGAGACTCGCACCACTGCTCATCCTTGATGCTGAAGAAGCAGATGAGGAAATAATGGCCTACATCTTTAAAACAGCAGTAGTAGAAACAGCTACTGAGATTCTTGGCAAACACCACCCAAAGAAGAAACCTTGGGTTACTGCGGATCTGCTTGACCTCTGTGACAAACGGCGAGAACTGAAAAAGAAGAAAGGTGAAGCTGCTGGGACTGAGAAATACAGAGAAATCAACAAGACCATCAGGAAAGGCATGAAGGCGGCAAAACAGAATTGGGTAGAAGACCAGTGCAAGGAAATAGAAGTCAGCCTTAACAGAAATAACAGCAAGAAGGCAAACCAGACAGTAAGAGAGCTGACAAATGTTAGACAACCTAGAGTTTTCATAGTCCAGAACAAGGCAGGGAACTGCCTCACTGAAGAGAAAGAGATCCTTGGCAGGTGGACAGAATACTGTTCTGAGCTGTACAATGATAAGGTCGATGGAGACCCAGAAATACTGAAATGTCCATATGCTACCGAAGAGGACAGCCTCCCAATCCTTCGGGAAGAAGTAGAGGCAGCAGTGCGATCACTGAAGAAAGGAAAGTCAGCTGGAGTGGACAATATCCCAGCAGAACTGATACAAGCAGGGGGAGAAGCCATGATCAGTGCCCTTACCAACATATGCAATAAGATCTGGCAGATGGGAAAATGGCCTATATGTCACGGACCCAGTCGCTAGTGATCGCACTTCCCAAAAAGGGCAACCTCCAACAGTGCCGAAACTATCGTACAATAAGCCTCATTAGCCACCCAAGTAAAGTCTTACTGAAAGTAATATTGAACAGGCTGAAGCCCCAAGCTGAGATGATTATTGCTGAAGAACAAGCTGGCTTTAGGGCAGGGCGGAGTACCACCGAACAAATATTCAACCTGAGAATTCTCTGTGAGAAATATCTGCAGCACCAACAGCACATGTACCATGTTTTAGTGTACTTCAAAAAGGCCTTTGACAGAGTTTGGCAGGCAGCATTATGGGCCACCATGAGAAAGTACAACATCAGCCCCAACCTTGTCCGAGTTGTTGAACACCTGTATGACAATGCCACCAGTGCAGTTTTCCACAACGGTACCATTGGAAGCTGGTTCAGAACGACAGTGGGCATCCGTCAGGGTTGTCTGCTCTCCCCCACGCTTTTCAACATCTTTCTGGAGAGCATCATGATTGATGCCTTGTAAGACCATGAAGGAACTGTCAGCATAGGGGGCAATAATCACCAACCATCAATAATCACCAACCTTCACTTCACTGACAATATAGATGGATTAGCTGGAGAAGAGGAACGTGCTAGCTTGGTAGAACAGCTGGATACCACCTCGAAAGCCTATGGAATGGAGATAAACGCAGAAAAGACAAAACTGATGACCAGTAACACCAATGGCATCAGCAGGGATATAATGGTGAATGGACAAGCTCTTCAGTGTGTGTCCAGCTTCAAGTACTTAGGTGTAATCGTGTCAGATGAGGGGTCCAGACCAGAAGTCCTCTCCAGAATAGCGCAAACAACAGCAGTGCTTACAAAACTTAGACCCATCTGGAGGGACAAGAACATCAGTCTGAGATCGAAAGTAAGATTGATGCGCTCACTGGTCATCTCAGTGTTCTTGTACGCTTGCGAAACGTGCACCCTTACAGCAGAATTGCAGAAAAAGATCCAAAGCATGAAGATGAGATGCTATAGGAGGCTTCTGGGCATCTCTTATATTGAGCATGTCACGAACGAAGAAGTATGACATAGGATCAGGCATATCATAGGCCCACACGACGACCTGCTCACTGTGGTGCAGAAGCGGAAGCTCAGATGGTACGGTCACATCATCGGATCATCAGGCCTTTCAAAGACCATCTTGCAAGGCACAGTACCTGGTGGCAGAAGGAAAGGCAGACAAAAGAAGAGATGGGAAGATAACAGCAAAGAGTGGACAAACCTGAATGTGAGCAAGTCACAGAGAGCTGCAGAGGACAGGATGAGGTGGAGAGAGTTGATCAGGAAGTCATCTGCGGTGCCCCAACGACCCTCAAAAGGGGTTATGGGATAGAGATGAGAGAGATGAATTCACAGTTGTATGTTTGCATTGTAAACATTTTATATACTGTAAAAAAAACAATTTAATCATTATCAATACCCAGCTGAACAGATCTGGGGAAGGAATTTAAAGGAGAGCTCATTACAGGTCATTTCATTGAGGTTTTTAACACATAAGAGGCAGTGCATAACACCACTGGTTGTTAACAAAGAAAGTGTGTGTGTGATATAACAGGATTTACCTAAACCATCAGCTGAGAAGCACAGCTGTTCTTCTAAAACTGTTTTATTACCCTTTCGAGGCCATAAACCTCCCTGGTGGCAGTAAGAACTGCTGTTCACCTTCTCTTAGCCAGCAGCTGATGGAGTTTCTTCCAGCTATAGATTTCCATTTGATTTTAGTTGCTGTTTCAGGGCTAAATTTGGTCTGCCTGACAAAACTACTATATATGCTCCCCCCCCGCCCCCCCCCCACGGAAATGGTAATGTTTGCCTGTATTCTTGCCAGGCAAGATTACCTCGTAAACTAAATGAAAATAGTTCATGATAAAGGCAAGGAAAATCTGTGAGGAGCCATCCCAAAGCACCTAGTGCAATGGCCACTGCAACTGATAAAATGACTTCCTTTGACATCAGTGGGGTTGGACTCTGTCTATTGTGGCCCAATGCTGGTTGATGAGATGTACAAGAAAAAAATGCACAAACCATATCTCTTTATGCCCAGGGCTACATCAACAAATCACTCAGCATTGCAATACCTCAATTTATGGTCCAGTGCTCAGCGCAATTCTCAGCCATGAGTTAGGTGCCAAAGTTCCACGTGTAATGTGCGGGACGAGTTAGGGGCCTAAAAAGGGATTCATAGAAGCCAGAAGGCTGAGCTGGCTTAAGCAGCCAATAGGAAATTAAAAGAAGATAGGCAGGCCCTAAGCCTCAGCCTTCAAAAGGGTGTTCAGTGCATTCCTCCACTTGGGAGTCACAGGCATGAACCCACTCCTGGAGTTAGGCACTCAAGCCAGGTCACTCCTTTCTTGCAAAGTTGATGGCAGCGGTCTGTTAGCCAATTGCCCAGCCGCTCTTACAACACTCCTGCAGGACGTGGGAAACCTAAGTTCAGATCTGCACTTTGCCTGTTCTAGGACTTGAACCCTGATGTGGCCAACCCCTAAGCTCTGGGATGAATCTCTCTCATTGAAGCTGTTTGCCTTTGTATAATCCCCTTAGAAATTGTAGGGCTGCAAAGAAAGTGAGAATGACTGGTAAAGTCTATTGCCCAGACCTGTGAGCACAAAGACCAGATCCTGAGTTAATTAATATTTAGGTATTTCATACAAAATGAAACACTTTAATAGGAGAGCCCTCCTCCAGAGTATCCCCTAGCTCAGTGGTTAGAGCCCTCAGGATGAATGGGAGAGCTTGGCTCACATCCCTGCTCTGAAGAAGGCAGTATGAGGATTTGAGGCAACACCTTCCACATGGGTAAGAGTTCTAATTACTAGGCATTAGGGTGACAAGGCAGAGCCACCTCATTTTCCTCAGCTGAATTCTGTTTAGTGCCCATTCTGGAAGGCACTCTCTTAGATGCTCTCTGACAATATCAACAGCCCCCCTAGCTTGTGGGGCTGCCTTGGCTTAGGTGCTCAGCAGCCCGGTGTCATTGGGATGTGAGCAGCAATACATGGTGGTGGAGGGCAGGGGCACTGCATGGGGACATTAGGAGTATACAGGGATCAATGGTAGCTGTGCAAGTGTTCTTAGGACCTAAATTTTGGATTTAGACATCTAAAGTGGAAATTAGATACCTAAGTTCTTCTGGCGATCTAGCCTCTGGTTCCTGCCCAGAAAGGCCCTGTAGATCTTGGGGGTTATCAATGAACAGGAACAATTTGGCTCTTTCAGAGCACATGCCAAAATACTCATTTATTTTGGAGATCAGTAATGAGTCCCTTCCTTGCAAACAGATACAAGTGACCTTTCCCAAATCAAATAAATCCAAATCTTGATGTTGGTAAAAGCAGTTGAGTAGTGTTGAAAAGTGTTTAAAAAGGCCAGCAGCAGTCTATCCCGCAGCACTATAAATAACTCTTGGCGTGGTGACATCTACAAAGAGCAGAGCAAAGGCTTTTGGTTTGATTCAGCCTAATTAAAATGTTTAAAAAGCATTTAATTACAATAAGCCAAACAATGCAAAGTAAAGATCTTTCCTACAGAGATGGAATGATGAATTGAATTTATTTTTTTTTTAATCAAACCCTTGGCAAGTAGTGTGGATTTCTCGTTTGTAAACAGCTATACTAATGCTGAGCATATTTATTCACAGGTTGACAAGAAATATTGCTGTGTAATTAATCATTTCCCTATCTAATTCAGATAAAATAAAAAAACAAAAACAGGACTGGTACCCCTCTCACACTGTAAAATGGTCAGCTACACCCAAGTGAATAATTAGCTGAATTATCAACTATCTACACTTGTGCAGCTCTTTTCAGTCCAAACAATGCCAGACCCTTGATGCATGTTGGTAATCTCACACACATTCACTCACTCTTTGTTTTAACTAAGAAAATCTCCTTACATATTAAATATTCTCATAATCACAAACTATTAAAACTATTGTTTCCTGTTATCTATTTATTGCAGGTCTCCCTATTTATATTCATTGCTAAGATGCCAACTCTGTATTAATGTGTCTGCCTGAGTGGTGAAAAAGATGTTAAAGGCCAGGGGTTAAGATTAATTCTTTGTAAATAAGGCAACTATTTAAAGCCGTGGAAAGTCGTCACCAGAGTTAGCTTCTAAAGCAGTGCCTTGCTTGGGAAACTAAAAACTGAGTTAATAAACACATATTCATTCGTACATATTTAGTTTTATGAGTCAAAACAGTTTGAAATTACAGATGTGGTTTGATTTTTATATGCAAACATTTGTAGACCTCAAAGCTTGTGCAACATAATCGTTCGTGACCGAATGTTCTTCTTGGTTGTCAAGTGCAGTGATTAGGAGCCCACATGAAAACACAGAAAACTAACATGTCTATGTAAAAAAGATGAAATTGCTTGTAAAAATGTAATACCAATCAAAAGAGAAGAAAAGGAAATTTAAAGTCCAGGTTGGGTGTGTTTTTGCATATAAAGGCAGTGTATCTTTATTATTTTGGAGAAGTTCTCTGGTCTGTAATATATAGGTCAGACCAGATGATCACAATGGGTCCCACTAGCTTTGGAATCTATGAATCTTTTTTTGAACTGAAACAGAAAAATACAGCCACATTCTTCTTACAGGCTTCTTACATGAGTGTCAGCTTTGACAGACAATATCTTCTGCAGTAAACCTTAAAATAATGAGACAACAGCCCTTACTTTATGCCCAATGCCTAACACTGAATAGCATGATTACACCACTTCTTTTTAAATGCTCCTTTTGATCTGGATTGACGCTGGAGTTCAAACAACATATTCCATGGGGAAACTTTTCAAGGTCTGTCCAACATAAAAGACAAACTCTTTGTTTAAATTACGGTACTATAAACAAACCAGAGATAGTATATTTTTGGCAGAGTGTAGGGGTGGGGACAAAAGGGTAGGAACAATTTAATTTTAGACTTCTCCCTCATTCTATGAAGGAGAAATAATAATTCTGGAGTAACAGCAGATAATATGTTTATTATTATTGTTGTTTGTCTTGAGTCTATCTGTCAGCAGCAGATGCTAATTTATAATCCTTTGCCAGCCTAAAACTGGCAAACACTTTTGAATATGTCCCCAAACTTGAATTGACCGATTCAATTCTTTCCATGAATGACTGGGCAGCATTTCAAAACTTTGGCTAGAGAAAGTAAAAAGTCCTATATCTTTGCTAACTGAGGGGCTCTATGGGCTTTTCCCCAGTGTTAGTTGGAATGCTGATTCTTTTGAGTTTTAAGAAAAATTTGCATGCACAGTAAACAAACCTCCACCCCCACAAAAACAACCACCACCAATGCATTTTTTTTTAAATTGCAAACCCCAATTCTTAACTCTCCTTTCCACCCTCTCAAATTTTAGGGAACTTTGGATCTGGGTTAAAATTACATGACAGTATGCATCTCTAACTCCAGGGAATTTTTAACAAGCAGACTCCAAGAAATTGCCATTATTTATTCCCTTTCTTGCTACAGAAAGCCTGGAGTAGACAAGACAGACATACAATGAATAAAAACGACTTTCTGTTCACATTCATGATTATTTCCCCCTTTTCAAAGGTTCTTGGGCACACATTGTTCCTGACCCGAGAATGCAGTCCCATGGAAACCTATTCCTGAAAGGCTTTTGATGTACTTTACCTGCAAATGCAACAAAAGTTATGTTCATATATTCTATTCTGGCAGCTATGATAAGAGTTGCAGCTGGTTAGTACATTACTCTTTTGCTTTGGGACATTTTTTTAAGGTTCTGTGAAATTAGTTTGATGGTCTATCAAATCCCCCATGCATCCCTGACCAAATATCTTTCACAGTGTGGAATGACTGCAAGAACACTACTGCAGTCAGAAGGGTAAGGCAAAGCAAGACTGAAAAGCCCTGGAAATGTGTGTTATGAGCCCTTGCCAGGACTATTAAAATTATTTTCTAAATACTCAAATGTTTAGAGTCATATCTGCCGCCATTTACTGGCTTTCCAATGTCTAAATTAAAAAAAAGTTTGACAAACACATGAAAGTCAACAAATCATGGCGGCACTGAAATTTTAAGCAAGAGATATATGGTCTGTTTAAATATGCATTTATGTACTTATACAGGATAAGCGCCTATTGCTGGAATAGTCATGGGACAAAGCATGATCGTGCATCATAAAACTGGTTAGGATATGGGAAGCAAAGGGTAAGATTAAATGATCAATTTTTGTTATGCCAAAATTTTTAAAAAAGGGGCCCCAAGATTCTGTAATAGATTTCCGCCTCCCCCCCATACTTTATGCATAACTCAGAGGCCTGTAACAAACCATGGAACCTACCAATTTTACAAAACAAAAAAGCAGTCTTGTAGCACTTTAAAGACTAACAAAATGATTTATTAGGTGATACGCTTTTGTGGGACAGACCAATTTCTTCAGATCTGGAAATTCTGTTAAAAGTAAACTGGCAAGACATGAATTTAACAGAAATACAGAAAAAAATTAAATAAAAACTGATCGATCAGCTACATAGGACAGAAGGGTGGTGATGGAGGGGGGTTAAAGGGGAAAGAAAATTTACTTACTGCAAGTGTCTATCAAGTTAACTGAGTTGCCTGAGGTCACTACGAATATCAAAGATGGGGAAACCGTCCTTGTAATGCACAAAATAATTGCTCTCTCTATTGAAGCCAAGTCACAAAGTGTCAAACTTGAGAATAAATTCCAGTTCAGATGCCTCCCTTTGTAATGTGGCATTAAAGTTTCTTTGTTTTAGGATGTAGGTTTTTAGGTCTTGAATGCTACAGAGGGGATAATAGAACAAAGCTTTCTTGCTCATGGGAAAGTCTATTTAAGAATCGGGAAGCTATCCCAATTTGTCTTCATCTTGACTTGGAATCTATCCGACACATCTTAAGACGAAACAGAGGGCCATGAAATGCTGGTGACCCAAACCAGAGCAAAAGAACAGCTCTGGTTTGAAGATATTACTACTACTGTTTATGTGTAAGAAAAATTCTTTAGTTAATTAGTTCAAGTAAATATTAACTGTGGAAGGGCCACCACTACGCATATCCCACTTTCATTGATAAAGGAGGTTTACCTGATGAGCCACCTCCATGCAAAACATTTACACAAATAGAGAGACTGATTTATTTGGGGGTTTGATCCCTCTTGGGGGTTGGTTTCCTGAGTGCAGTGCTCTAGAAGTGCATCCTCCCAGAGCTGTAGTGTATCAGTATCTGCATTGCTCTGTGGGGAGGGTGATAATCCCAGCCCTCTACCTTGTCTGGCAGCGACCAGAGGATCTGGCACAGCAGGAAAGAGTAGTGGGGAGCCCCACAAAGCAAGAAAGCACGTGTCTGAGGCACGATCAGCACACCAACAGGAACAATACCAACGGGTCCTCTATGACTGAACTCTGACTCATGCTCAACACTCCATAAGCCACAAGATACTCAAAACAATATTGACAAGGGTGAAGGAACGCAAGACAATAGAGAAAGACCAGGTTAAAGAATTTCAGACAAGTTAGATCCATCTAAGTTTGAAACACCTGGTGAAATTCATCCTAGTATTTTAGGAACTAGGTGAAGCAATTTCTGAAATGAACATTTAATGATTATCTTCAAGAACTGAAGGACGACTGATGAGGACACGAAGGACTAGTGAAGGGAAAATATAATACCTATCTTTAGAAATGGATACAAGGAAATCTGGGAACTCATACACCAGCCAACCCAAAACAAACGATTAAACTGGAACAAATTATTAAACAATTAGATTATAAACACTTAGACTGTATCTACATTGAGCCCTAGTGTGTAGAGTTTGAGGCAAATAAGCAGGCTAAAAATGCAAAATGGTGGCTCATTTGCATATTCACATGGTAATGTGTATATTCATGAGGTGAATTTGCATGGTCACAGCAGCCATCAAGCCATGTAGATGGGGTTCTGCCAACAGCACCACGTCTACACTGCTTGGTGTCTGTGGTGAATATGCAAATTAACAATATGAATATGCACAATCACATGACTATGCAAATAGCTCAGCACTTTGCATTTTCAAGGCTGCTTATCTGCCTCGAACTGTTGGCACGAGGGCTCACTATAGATGCAGCCTTAGAGGATAACAGGGTTATAGCTAATACATAACTTTGATATGTTGAAAAAGTATGGCAAAGCAAAGGTATGTCCTTCTCTGACAGGCTAAAGGGGAAGCTGTAGATTTGATTTATCTTTATTTTAGTAAGGCTTTAGACACAGTCCTGCATGACAATCTCTCAAACTAACTAGGGAAATATGATCTCGATGAAATCACTGTAATATGGGTATATAATTGGTGAAAGTCCATGGCAGAAAGTAGAAAGAGTAGTTTTCAGTTGTTTATTGTCAAAATAGGAGGATTTTAATTAGTGGCATCCTGCAAAGGTCTGGTGATAGTCAATATTTTAATTAAATTTCTTGGATAACAGAGCACAGCGTATGTTTACAAAATCTGCGGATGACACCAAGCTGTGAGGGGGTGCAAGAACTTTGGAGGAAAGCATTAAAATTTAAAATGACCTTGAAAATTGGAAAACTGGTCTGAAATCAACAAGCTGAAAATCAACAAAGACAAGTGCAAAGTACAAGACAAAAACTTTAAATGCACAACTCCAAAATGGACAATAACTGTCTAGGCAGTAGCATTGCTAACAAGGGATGGGAGAAGTTGCAGGAGGTCACAGATTGAATGTAAATCAACACAACATGATGCAGTTTTAAAGAAGGCTGATAGTGTGGAGTACGTTAACGGGCACGTCTTAGCTAGGTCATGAGTGCTCTTGTTCTGTTCTATTTAGCACTGGTGAGGTCTCAGCTGAAATACTGTGTCCTGTTCTCATTGTCACTCTAAGAACGATGTAGACAAATTGGAGAGGGCCCAGAGGAGAGTGAAAAAAATAATGATAAAAGGTCTAAAACAACCTGACTTTGAGGAAAGGTTAAAAAATACCAGGCAAGAACAATACAGCAGACTCCACTTAGAGCACCCCTCACCTGTTAGTAAAAAGCTATTATTATGGGGAACTGCAAATAAGGGGGATTCAGGTTTGTACTGCCGCAGCAAGGAAGGAAACACTGGGATGCACCTTCCCTGAATGCAGCCCTGCAAATCTGCCTGTGGGAAGGGCAGTGGGGGGAACAGGTCTTCAGCCCATATGCCAGGGCTTCTGTGGGGGTTAGGTTCAATGAAGCCGTTTTTTTTCACATTCCCTGCACTTTTCAGGGACTGGGGACCAACCTATCCAAAGGCACAATCAGGGAAACACAGGGAAAAGGTACAATGCAGCTGCAGATTCTGGGCTGTAGCCTTCCCTAGATGCTGCTTTCCTGCCCTCAGCTTCTCTCCTCTCCTCTCCCCCACCTGCTTCTTCACCCCTAGTTTGCTGGGAGGCAGCTGCAGAAGAAAAGTGCTGGGACAGGTGGAGCACTGGATACAGGAAGATTTGTGGGGCTTCCTGCCTTGAAAACAAGAACAATGAAGCCATTTACTTAAATGACAAGTGACAAATTCAGAACCGATAAAAGGAAGTGTGTGTAATTAGACCGTGAACTCATTGTCACAGGGAGTAGTTAGGGCTAAGAATTTGGCAAGATTCAAACAGTGACTAGACATTCACATGGATATCGAGATCATCCAGCGTTACCATTTCTGGTGATAAAATTGTGGACAGGACATCGAGCCCTAAGCTTTAAGTCCATTTTCAACTATTTGAGGTCATCTGGTTATAGCTCCTGTCAGAAGACAAGATGTTGAAGGAGTTAGACTGAGAGTCTGAATAAATATGTCAATTCTGTGATCCTACAACTGTAAATCTATTCCCTCCTACTTGGATGTAGTCTCTAAAGCTATGTCAGAATAATGCTGACAAAAATAACCGTTCATGGAAAAGTCCAAATAATCAGAAGTCTGCATGACAAAAACACCATTCCAATCAGTGGTACCTTTAAGCTGAGCGCTTGGGCAGCCACCCAGGAGAGATTCAAATGCCGCTTAGCTGATTAGCCAAGCACTCATAGTCAGCAACATGTGTTTGTACTGATAGTGCACATCCACACATGCATCAGTGCATATAACATTTATTCCGTCTGATAGAAAAAATTAGAGAGAATATTGATCCTAATGCATATGCAAAGTCCTAAGTTACTGAAGAGCCATACAGTTTGATATATTCTAAAAGGAGCAGAGATTAGGAGACATAATACTTCTCCTGTTCCATAAATTAAAGCTGAGAACAGGTGGGCTACTTCATAGGATAATCAACACAGGTACATATGTATTCTTAAGTTAGCACATGTTAACCATGTAAGCCACCTACTTGCTCACATACACAGAATGTTGGCTTCCAGGTACGTTCAAAGTTGCCAGATAAATGTAAATGTAATTAACTTCAAATCCTGTAACTTCAAGAAAGTGAATTACTCTCTTATTGTCCCAATTTACAATATGTTTAACCAGGTCAAGAGCATGAATAATTGATTTGTTAAATGAAAAGTTAATTAAAATAAATACAAGAAAACAAATACCAAACTAACGTTAAGACATGCTAGTCGCTGAACAGTTGTTTTGTCTGTCATTTCGTGGTTACAAGATGCAAGCCAACTGGTAACATCCACTGTTGGACACACACCTGCATATGGGTCCAACTTAACGATATTTATGTTCCTACCTTATGGAATATATATGGATAAAGGAGAGGCTACTATAACTACAGCAAAGGCACAAGATTAGTGTTTTATAAGCAATTTTCTTTTTGACGAGTTCTTGAGTCAGTCTTCCGAAGTAGGCATTGCATCTATTTTTTTCAAAATGTAAAGCACAATACGGTTTTGGTTCAATAACTAGAGTTCTTATGCACTATGGTAATACAAATGCACTATTATTTTTGTTCTTGCTGTCACCAAATGGTCTGAGTTCCTAGACACAACAAATGTGTCTCAAAAATGTCCTCTGCTTTCCTATTTATTACAACATTTTTATCTTGCTTTCATTTTCTGATTTTCTCCCTCTCTGGAACCCAAGCTCACTCAAGCTGCAAAACAACTGTGTCTCGGTTAATCATCATTATATCCTGTCTACAATCTTACATGCTTGGTTTTGATTAATCAGGACACCAGGAAATTCAGCACCACTGATTTCCTTTTACAGTTCCAGCTGTGATAATGGCTTCTAGAAATACTGAATCTGGAAAAAAATGTTGAAATAATGCCTCGCTTTGAGAAATGTCTCTCCTTCCTGTCAATGTAGAATGCATGTACAGGTAACAGAGCTATTTCTGAAGTTGTTTCTACCTCTCAGGTTTTGAATTTAAACAAATGGCAAATTTTAAAAAGCATTTGCAGAAGTCCTATTTATCAATCCAGGTTTCTATAATGTGCCCATCGCTGTAGTATTAAGCAAAATGATAGCAGCAGAAAATGAATCCAACAAAATTTTCTTGTGGAGATAGCCATGAATGTTCCCAACCAGCAGTGGTACAAGTGAAGGAAGCGTTCGGGTTTCTCCAAACATTTTCGGCTGAAGAAACAAAGTGCCTACTTCAACGCTAACCTTGACAGCGCAGTTGTCTGGCATAGATAAGAACACAACCATGTCCCAACACCATCTTTTTCTGTCGTGTGTCCTAAAACTGTTAAGGACACTTAGTGACAGCTTAGGTCACCCCATGAGTTAATGAACACAGCTCTATAACCATGCAGTCCTGTCCACATCTCAAACCAAAACCTTTTTCAGGTCATGAAAGCCCTTAACCACGTCACTGTTTAGATTCCTATTGCTGACAGGCCCTCAGAGAAAATGAATGACATTTTACTGAGATTTGGACAGCACTTTCACTTTTCCAGTTATTAAAAACATCAACTAGTAGTTGCCTGTAGTGCTATAAGATACTAAAAGTCACTTGTTTCTTGTTAATTTTTCATTTCCATAAGTAGAAGTCTTCTCTGTAACCAGGAAGTGCCCGTACAGACACATTTCAGCAGTATTCAAAATTGGACATTGTCCTTAACTTTTAAT
The DNA here is from genome assembly GCF_033958435.1 of Carettochelys insculpta. Lineage (NCBI taxonomy): Eukaryota > Metazoa > Chordata > Testudines > Carettochelyidae > Carettochelys > Carettochelys insculpta. Next base: position 42,542,647 of record NC_134147.1, on the reverse strand, counting down.
TTTGCTGCAGCACTTCTTGCGCAACTAAATCAAATCAACCACAGCCCCTGACACCTTTTCGCCAGAAACTTGTAACTTGATATATACAGTAAAAGCTGTGTTATCCAGAACTCAGGTAACCAGCGCATTGTATTAATTGGCACTTGGGCAGCTGTGCTGGGGCTGCCTGCCCTGGAACCGGCTTCCCCAGGCTGGGGCTACCTGCTGCTGGGTGGTTCCTCAAGCCAGCTACCATGGGGCCAGCTTCCAGGTCTGGGCCAAGTGCAGTCTTTCATTTTTGAATGCATTAAGACGACGACTTCATGAACTGTACTGGAAAAAGAAACCTATCTGGACCCTTTTTACAACTAAAATGAAAGACTATGCAAGCAGTCAGAGCCAGGCAATCATAAATCTTCTGTGACTTAAATTTGGCTATATGGCTATGCTTTTGTGTGCACAAGTTTAGTTTCCCCTATATTCTTTTTAATGTTCAATATGGAGACTTATTCTAAACCTACAATGCAAAGTTTCAGTCCTTTTACCTCTCCACATTTGTCATCTCTCTGAATAGAGCAATTCTGAGAGGATTACAGGAATGCTAGGTTTAGTTCTGGTGTTTTCACTTTACAAAGGATATTGAAAAACTGGCAATTCAGAAAAGAGCCACAACAATTATGTAAGGTATACAAAATGCACTTTACAGTGAAAGGCTTATGGGTTCAATATACCAAATTTCTGATGAAAAGGTGAAGAGGGAACATCTGCCTAGCCAGGGAGAAGATACCTGGTGGTTTTGGGCACCCACAGAATATGACCAGAAGTATAAACCAGAAAAATTCAAATTGTCGATAAGGTGCAAACCTTTGAGAATAACAAAGCTCTGGAACAGTGTACAAAAGGAAGTGACAGATTCCTCAGCAAGTGATGTCTTGAAATCAAACTTCAATTCTGTTCAAAAAGACATGTTCTAGTTCAGTGAGAAGATGTCGGGGTCAGTGGAAGGAATTGCTGAGCGAGATGTTACTCAGGGCAGACTAGATGACAACGATCCCTTCTGATCTATGTCCCAGGAGGAAAAGACAGCTTCATTTTTCTTTGGCCGTTTCTATACATCTTAGAAACACCATACACCAAAATCTTATTTACAGTTTTGCAGAAGGGCAGGAGGAAAAACGCACTCGTTTTCTTCCCTATAATTAATGCAATACAGAACTAGATCCTCAGCAGACGTAAAATTAGATTAACTCCCACTACTTCTCAGCGCAGAATTAACACCAGTTATATCAAGTTACATCAGCAGAGGGACTGACCCACAGCTGTACCTATGGTGCTACTCTTGCTCTATGTCCCTTGCTCTGTGTCCTTTTTCTATGTAATACAGTAAAACCTGAATTTAACGGACTAATGGGGGGGAAGAGGTGTCTGTTAATGCCAAAAGTCCATTAAACTCAAATGGCTATACTGTATGACAATGTACTGACCTTCCCAGCCCATCAAGCACTCTTGTCCTCTGCCCTGGCCTTCCCTTCCCCCCTCCTGACTCATCCTTCCCCTCACACCTTCATATCTCCCTCCCAATTACCGGGAGAGGAGCTGCATGCTGGACTGGCTCCTTCCACCTCCCATGGCTCCCGGTGTGCTCGGCGCCATGGTTCCTCCAGCCCTTGCAGCCCCAGCCATGGTGGAAGCTCCTCCAGTGGCAGCAGTTCTGGTGGCTCTGGTAAGTCACCAGCATATATTTGGCGGGAGCAAGTGGGCTGGCGGACAGCACCCTTTATTTCTGAAGTCCGTTAAATCGGGGTCTGTTAAATCAAGGGTTTACTGTACACATACTTTGCTCCAATTCAGTCTATGCTGTAGGTAGACAAAGGAGGTTCATTCGGAAACGTAAGCAGAATGGCAGATACTTAATCTGAAAGAAGAGTGTGCATCATAGCAGTGAAAGTTGATGGATGGGGAAGGTTATTTGAGAACAAGTATAGTAAACTGAAGCTTACACTAAACAGAATACACACTCCAGAGTACTAGATGCCAAAACACAAACAATTAGGAGAGTTACTGTAACACCAATGATGATGGGGCATTGAGAAGGAAACTAAAAAAGCTATGGTAATTTCAAAGTCCATTAGAGACACAGAGGGTGGGGAAGAAATCAAATAGAAAAGGACAAAATCAGTAGGGAAAGAAATTTTAATTTCAAGCTTCTAAGCAGATATTATGAATAATGGAAAGAAAAATGAATTCTCCACATATTTATGTTTTTAACATTTGGAAATTAGAAACGATTGTTAAAGAGATGCTAATATCAGCATGTAGTCCCACAAAATAAAGGTAAGGGCAGCGACTTAAAGCACAGGGCCCAGTGATAATTTATTCTTTTGAGCTCTAGCCACTGTGCCTGTTACTTTATATGCAAAGTGTCGTATAAAGCCTCTGCAAAGTCCAATACAATGTAGATGTAAGATCTTAAACTTTCAGCCGTCACTGGTTCTAATTCCTGTGACTTCACTGTAAGCTTTGCAACAGTCATTGCCTATACAATCGTTAAGATGTGCAACAGTAGGTTTGTTTTATAGATTTAGCTTTGTTCTATATAGTTATATTTTGTTTCATAAGCTTTGTTTTTTTTAGCAGCTGCTAAGTATTATAAGTTACTAAAGATTTTCTTTATAGATAACGTAAGTCTGTAACAAATCCTGGCTGTTCCTTTGTAAAAGTAATTGCTTTCTGATGTGAGCTGTCCTTTGTGTGAGTGAGAAAAATGTGAATGTGGGTATGTTTGTAATGGAATGAGTCCCTGAAGCCAGCCTATCTGGACCACCAGCTGCCAGCAGCACCCTGACAGCCAGAAAATACTAGGAGCTGAGCCCTACCAACGAACCCACCCAAGAAAGAGAAACAAGCCTAGTCAAGAGAAGATCCAAGTCCCATCTGATGTTAGCTGATGATTCATGGTCATACAGCATCCTGGGGCAGTGGGACAGGGCAAGAGCCACGGACTGAAACATAAAAACACGGGTGCAAAAATAAAGAGGGAGCTCTTCCTGCCATCATCTCTCTGCAGCAGTTTGTCTCCGGTGGCTGGGGAGGCAGGAGGTGGCCCAGAGCCCCTCCCCATCTCCTCAGGATAGATGGCACTGGCTGCTCCTGAGTACCATGCTGACAAGACAGCAAGCTGACCAGGGGGTTGTTCAATCAGCTTGCCATGCCTCGCTGGATTCATGACTGCAGGAAGACAGACTGGATCCACTATGCCTTGAGTTCCTCCGCTGTCTCTATGCAATTCTGCCTGTGTGAGTTTACCTGTGCAAGTGAATGAGGTCAGGAGGGTGTGCAGATGTGTGCTTGAAAGCTAGTTCCCCTTTTTCCTTTAATCTAACAGTGGCATTTACTTAAAAAAAAAACGCCCTACATGAGTGTAATTCTGGGGTTGTCTTCACTGGAAATAAAGTAACATTTAGTGGTGGAGAATGTGGGCAACAAATCTGAACCTAATTTTAACTTGAGCAACATCTGACAAGAGACCAACACCCCTGTGTTCCTGGTAGATGTTTGTGGGTAGGCTAGCTAGCTCCAGGATGGGTCCGAGTTCTGGGGTAGTGTAGCCAGACAAAGTCTCCCCCTTACAAGCCAGCTTGCTCGTTGCCCACCCCGACTGAGGAGCATACAGGGCACGGAAACAGCTGCTGACAGCACAGTCTTTGATGCCCTCATTGAGGCCCAGATATGCTGGCTTATCGTGACCCTGAGAAGCAGAAAGTACAGCTAGAAGGCTAACAGGCCAGACTGTCAACATGAGTGGGGGGGGGGACCCTCAGAAATCACCCCAGCTGGCATTGATCAATATGATGCACACACACAATCACCCAGAAGGGGACGTGCCCCGCCCGCACAAAAGAATGTCCTGTACTCCTAAATTGCTTATCTCTTGTCTTACAAGTGCAAACTAAGTAAGAAATGCCCTTGTAACAAACTGGAGTCACAAAGACAGACCAGTATGATCTGGCACCATAGATAAGAAAGAGAATACGTAACCCAAAAGGGGTATAAAAGGTGGGTCCAGCAGAACTCTAACTTTGAGTGCATCTCCACCAACTACCTGCTGGTCGGGTCAGGTGATTGCCTCCCGAGGTCCACAGCTGGGGACGCCCAACCTCGTATTCGTCTTTCTGCGGAATTGAGTGACCGATCCGGCTTGGCTACGCTGGTATCGAGAGACGCAGAGAAGGTAAGATACACCCATGCTAGGTCTCTGACTTTTTTTGTGCACAGCTAAAGAATTAGAGCTCTGTAACTAGATGTCATTGTGCCAAGATATCATTCTGTTAGATGATAACAGATATCTTTGTATTGGATTGTAACGTAACTTGTTAACACCTGTACTTTGCTAGCATATAAGAAGTAAACAATAGCCTTTTGTAACCGCACGCTTATAACTGTAGCTTAAATAAACTTGTAACTAGTTAAGATCCAAGCCTAACTATTTTGTTAACCCTTTTGTCACTGCAACACAGCCGGCACAACAAAAGAACTTTAACCGTTTGGTTACTACAGCCTGGCCGTGGGTGAGTGTGCTAGGAGCTGCCTGCTCTAACAGTAAAAAACTGGGTTGCTTAGGACCCAGGGGAGTACCTCACCGCACATTACCTGGCCACCGGCTAACAGGTAGTCGAGGCAGAGGGTTGGTAGGTGGTCCCCCACCACAGGTTCACAGCGGCTATTTGTGGTTAGGGTAGCTGGCCCCCAGCTGTGTTAAGGAATGCAGGGTGGACACCATGCCGCTGTGTAAGGGTGCCATTAAGAATCTTCACCAATAAGTAAACCTCAGCACTGCTCTAATTCATCCTTTGTCCAGGCTCATTCCTTGGCTTGTTCCAAGGACAGGCAACACAAAGGACTCAAGATGAAAGCTTATTAGCTACACTGTATTTCACCTGCATCTTTGGCTCAGGAGGAGAGAAAAACCCTACCAGACAATGCTGTTCACCATCTTCCTCTCTTAAGACCTGAGCTGCCCGTCAAAACCCACAGAACGACTCCTAGTGATTTCAGTGGGCATTGGACTCTGAGCAGGACAAAGGGGAAGACAAAACATGTTGGTCCGTACAATGAGAGGGAACGGGGAAGAGAACTCAACCTCTTGATCTTTCCTTTGCTGCACATCATGCAGGAATATCAGTGTGGATTGTCAGCAACACCGTTGAAATCCCACCCCCTTACCAACCTGAAGTCTCCCAGCAACTACGGATGCAAGTTTTAAGATCTACCAATTCATAAAATCATGTCATTTACTATGACTGAAATAGCTACACAGCAACATCCTATTAAACACTGAAGCGGCTGCTACCACCCAACTATTATGGAAAACACACTCAAGGGGAAAGAGATGCCCATTAGCATCTCTCAGAGCAGTGCTCAAGTGCATTGCTATCAAGGGAGGACAGGAGCTCACGTGAGAAACTGGCAGGTTCATTCAGACGCTAAATTGACTACACATAAAATGGTATTCCAAAGAACAAAGCAGACAATCTGAGATCAGGGAACAGTATTGTATTCTACAAGCTGCTTCATTTAGTGACCCACTAGGTGTTATTTATAACAAAGAAAGGTAAAAATTCAGATGAGAATGGGATTTTTTGCTTACTGTTATGCCTTTATTATGCTCAAAGAGCTATGAAGATGTAAAATGGCCTGTGTTACTGTACGAATAGTATGTAAAAGCAGCAGTTCTTGGAAGTGACGGGAAACATCTCTTTCTAATTACTATTGTGCATCTACTATTCCGGCTGATATTATTCTATATCTCTTTCAAGTAAAGAACTGGAACTGAAAATAAACTGCAGCAGCACTGGTTGGATTTTCACTATTATTTCAGAGAGAGTGGACTAAAATCAACCCTTTAATGCTTTTCTCTGTACTATTTAGAAACCTGGTGGTCTGAGAGATGCACTCTCCCTCCCCCGTTGCACCCATGAAGCTCAGAGAAGTGGAAGAAATTCTGTAGCTCGCAAGGTGGACATCTAAAGACAATGAATATGCATTCAAAAGATACGACCTTGGACACATGAAGGAGGGGAAGCGGCTTGAACAAATGTTTACCACACTCCTAAATACAGAATTAGAATTGAGACTGAATAGCCGTGTCTACACGTGCACGCTACTTCGAAGTAGCGGCACTAACTTCGAAATAGCACCCATCACGGCTACACGTGTTGGGCGCTATTTCGATGTTAACATTGACGTTAGGCGCCGAGACGTCGAAGCCGCTAACCCCATGAGGGGATGGGAATAGCGCCCTGCTTCGACGTTCAACGTCGAAGTAGGGACCGTGTAGTCGTTGCGCGTCCCGCAACATCGAAATTGCGGGGTCCTCCATGGCGGCCATCAGCTGAGGGGTTGAGAGACGCTCTCTCCAGCCCCTCAGCTCAATAGTGGCCTCGTGGAGCGGCCCCTTAAAGGTCCCCGCCCCCTCCCTTCCTGTGCAGGAAACTGAGAGAATGTGCAGGCGGCAGCCCAGACACGCGGCCAGCCTGCACGTCTCTGAGCCACCACTGTCCTCCACCCCAGCTGCGATGGCCACCCAGCAGACCCCCAGCGCCCCCAGGGGACCCCCCCCAAGGGGAGCCAGGGCAGCCAGGGCGGATGCGTTCGCTCAGCTGGCCGAGGGCCTGGCCGCCCGGGGTCACTCTGCACGCACTCCGGACCATGTCTGGAGTAAAGTCAAAGAGCTGCGGCAGGGTTACGCCCAGGTCCGGGATGTGGCCGGCCGATCTGGGGTCGCCCCCGTCACTTGCCCCTTTTACAGGGAGCTCAGGCACATCCTGGGCCGCCGGCACACCTCCTCCCCTCCGGCCACTCTTGATACCTCGGCTGAGGAGCCCCAGCAGGCCCCGGAGCCGGAGTCCGCCCCGGAGGTAAGTCCCGCACCCCGGGGGCCCCCCCGGAGCCCACCCCCAGGGCACCGGAGCAGCAGGAGGGGGACTCCTCCTCCACTGACACCGGGCTCCAGATCCTCTTGCCATCCTGCAGCAGCAGCCGGGCGTCCGCCCCCCGGGTGTCCCCCGACCGTGGGAGTGGACCTACAGGTATGTAGCCCTGCTGGTGTACACCCCCGGGGTTGAGGGGCGGGGGTAATAGATAGGTGGCCAGGGCCCTCCACATGCCCATATGGCCATGGCCCCAAGGACAGCAGTGCCATGTCCCTCACAGGAGTGCATCAGCCCCTGTCCCCCCCCCAGCACGACAGTGCCATGCCCCATCCCTGGGGCTGGGGGGAGCAGAACCTCTAGCGTCCCCCGGGAGGAGGGGGTGGGACACCCTGCAGCAGCAGCAGCATGTGATGGAGTGGGAGGAGTGCAAATGCGAGTCTCAGGCTAGATATGGGCAACAAGCTGAATAGCTCCCAGTGGCTAAGGATGATCCTGGGGCCACAACTGGCAGGTTACACCTCTGCCCTGAACAAAGAGGAGGGAGGAGCCAAGCTGGCTTTGAATCGGGGGCCGCAGGTAGAGGCTAGGGGAAGGGAGAGCTGGAAGGCAGCCAGCCTGAGGAGGGGGAAAGCTACACCCCAGAGGGGCACCCTGGGGTCTTCTCCCCAGGATGGGTTGGAGGACTGTCTCTGACTGCTGTACTGTCACTTCTGGGAAAAACTGGGCATCTGTTGCCTAAGAAACCTCTCCTGTCAGACCCTGCTGAGTGAAGTGAGAGTCACTCCCGCCGGGGGATGGGGTGCAGTGCAGGGGGACCCTTGAACCCCATCACAGCATCATCTCCCGGGGACAGGGATGGGCAACCTGCAGCACCGGGGTGAGGGGACAAGGGCCACAGCTCGGGGCCCACACTAACGCCTGTCTCCACTCTTCTTCCCCCCCTCCTGTGTTCCGCAGCTGCACCATCGGAAGGACCGGAGAGCGCCAGCGAGGCTTCAGTGGTCCCAGAATCCCCTCCGGGGCCATTGCTCCAGGCCAGCCCCTCGGCGGAGGACCGACCGGCCCCACGGCGGGCAAGACGGCGGACCCAGCACCACTACCCGACGGCGACGGACCCCCAGCTGCTGGTCCTACACCGCTGGCAGCTGGAGGTCGCGGAGCAGCGCCTGCGGGTGGAGCAACGCCGCCTCCATCTCCAGGAGTGGGCGCTGGGCTGGCGCCAAGAGGCATGGGGGGCCTACATGGACACCTTCAACCGGCTAGTGGACTACCTGGCCCCCCATGCCATGCCGGCCGCCGCTGCGCCCACCCTGAGTGCTCCACCCGCCGTGCCACCCGCTGCTCTGCTCGTTGCCGTGCCGTCCGCCGTCGCCCCGCCACCCGCCACCGAGGGCCGTTCCGCTGAGGGAGACCTGGGGCCAGCTGAGACTCGCCGGACGTATCTGCTGGTCCGCCCGGCCCCCAGCCAGCCCCGGACAGGGCTGCGGCCGAGGTGGGGCTCCCGGCCGCCCACCGCCAGTGCCGGACTATAGGGGCGTGGGGCCCAGGACGTGGCCCCCCCCCTTGTATATAGTTTGGATTTACTTATTTGTGCCCCCCGTTTGCCCAGTCTGATTCTCCCCCCCGCCCAAGTAAATAGTTCTCCCCTTCCTTGTAATCCTGGGTTTTTTTGGTTAATATATGCATACTTATTTAATATTCAATTATAGTTAGAAGTTCTTGTATATAGTTTAATATTAGTTAAAATAACAGGTCAAGGAAAACCAGTTTGATTTTACAAACAAGCGCATGCTTTTATTTGTCCAGGAAAAGTGGGGGGGGGTGTGCTGTTGGGTGCTCCGTTGTGTGGGCGTAGGGGCAGGGAGTGTTGTGGAGGAAGGGGGGGGTGCAGTGGGGGGCCTGCCAGCATTCACCCCACGGCCTCATTGAAGTGGGCCCGCAGGGCCTCCCAGACCCGGGTCCCTTCGGGGTCCACCTGGCAACTGGGGGCAGCAGGTGGTTGCATGTCGGCCCTGCCGGCCTCCACAGCCCAGCCGTGAAAGAAGGCCTCCCCCTTGCTCTCCACCAGGTTGTGTAGGGCGCTGCACGCACCCACAATCTGGGGGATGTTGGTGGGGCCCGCATCCAGGCGGGTAAGGAGACATCTCCAGCGCCCTTTGAGGCGGCCAAATGAGCGCTCCACCACCTGGTGCACGTGGTTCAGGCGCTGGTTGAAGCGCTCCTGGCTGGCAGAGAGATGGCCCGTGTACGGGTGCATGAGCCAGGGCCGGAGGGGGTATGCCGCGTCTGCGACGACGCAGAGGGGCATGGTGGTGTCCCCCACAGGGATCTCCCACTGGGGGATGTAGGTCCCTGCCTCCAGCCGGCGGCACAGGCCCGAGTTCCGGAAAACCCGGGCGTCGTGGGTGCTGCCAGGCCAGCACACATAAACATCCTGGAAACGGCCCTGGCTGTCCACCAAGGCCTGGAGGACCACTGAGTGGTAGCTCTTGCAGTTTATGTAGCGTCCTCCACTGTGCACCGGGGCGCGGATGGGGATGTGAGTCCCATCCAGAGCCCCGAAGCAATTGGGGAAGCCCAGGGTGACAAAGCCCGGGATGGTGGCATCTGGGTCCCCCAGCCTCACGAGCCTGTGGAGGAGCATGGCGTTGATGGCGCGCATGACCTGCAGGGGAAGCACATGGGAGAGCACCAATGAGGGGTGAGCAGGGTGTGCGTGGCCCTCCCCTGCCTGGGCCCCCCTGCCCTGCCCTGCCAGGGCTGCCTCCCCCCCTCCCCCCGTGGGTCCTCTTACCTCCATGAGGACAGCCCCGACAGTGGCCTTGCCGACGCCAAACTGCTGTCCCACGGATTGGTAGCTGTCTGGAGTGGGCAGCTTCCAGACAGCGATGCCGACCCGTTTCTCCACAGGGAGGGCACGCCGCATGGCGGTGTCCTGGTGCCTGAGTGCGGGGGTGAGCCACTGGCATAGCTCCATAAATGTCTGCCGGCTCATCCTAAAGTTCCTGAGCCAGCGGTCGTCGTCCCACTCTCCGAGCACCAGCCGCTCCCACCAGTCGGTGCTGGTGGGGTAGCTCCACAGGCAGTGGCGTGTGAGGCGGGGGGGGGGGGGGGTCGGGGTGCTGCAGGGTTGGGGGTTGAGTCCTCCTCCCCTGCGGGCCGCTCCTCCTCCTCTGTGGCAAGGAGGTGCTCAGCTGCCTCCCGCATGGCATGGAGCAGGGTGAGCCCTGATCCTGCAGGGGCGGCTGGGTGGACCTCTGGCTGCTGCTGCTGCTGGGGGTCCATGACTGCGTTGTCCGAGGTCTGCGTGCCTATGGCTCTTCAGACCGCGTGCTGTGCAGGCTGAGTGTGTCTGAGAGGGGCCCTTTAAGGGAGTGGCTAGCTGTTGCCCCGGAAGTGCTAGTCCGCCCTGTGACCCTGTCTGCAGCTGTGCCTGGCACCCCTATTTCGATGTGTTCTACTTTGGTGTGTAGACGTTCCCTTGCTGTGCCTATTTCGATGTGGTGCTGCGCAACGTCGATGTTGAACGTTGCCAGCCCTGTCTCCACATCGAAATAGGCTACTTTGAAGTAGGCTTCACGTGAAGACGTAGCTTATGAAGGATAAAGGATGCTAGGTATTAGCCAGACCCTATTATGTCTAAATGACAAAACATTCATGCAACACTTCAGTTCTGTGTTACTCTGCCTGTTCTCTGCTATACGCACAATCTTTCATGCAGCAGATTCATTTGCTAACAATTATGTACCTTATGTGAAAGAACTTTATAGCTTAAATTGATTAATAAAAATCATTTTTAGGCTAAGTGTAGCCTAAGAAAGGACTGGCAAAACAAGTAACTAATCTGAAAATATTAACTCTTTTAGGACTACATAGTGAATACACAACCTACATAACATGGATACCACAATGATATCACCTCAAAGCCAGCAACCCGTGTTAAATCTCTACCCCAAATCCCCCCCTCATATATTTATCTTGTAACAGAAACAATGACCTCAGCACAAGGCATTCCCTGGAGATTAACAACCAGTTGAGGTTAATGGCCCTCAGCTATGCCTTGGACCATCAACTCCTCCCAGCCCATCATCAATCCTCAAGAAATGCCTTACGCTTCCACTGTTAGTGCTTAAGCATCAAGCTTGCAAATTTCCTGAGCGTTAAACCTCAAAAAGTAGCCCCCCTTCCTATGCCAGTATTTCGCCAGAGCAGATGGTCCAGATGAAATGAAAGAGAATTTCTTTTCTAGCAGCTCTACATCTTTACCAAACAGAGTTCTATTTACGCTTATTCACTTCAGAAGCTTTTAAATAATGTTTTTTTCCCTTTCAGTTCTGTAAAACAGTGACCCAAAACCCTACTCAAAAAGAAAATGTATCAAGCCCATCAGGAGGGAGAAATGAACCCTCTGGGAAACATACAGATTAGTTACCTGCTGGTGCAGAACAGAGGGGGCACTAGAGCACAACACCGTTTCCTTCCAGTCTCACACAGGACAAAAAAATGGAATTTAAACTGTATTAAGGGTGACACACGGCAGCCAGATGCAGTTTTTCGCCACGGCCGTGACACCAGACTGAGACTCAGAAGAGATGTTCTAAATCCTGGCTCCTACACCAATCTGTCATCTAACTTTGAGCAAGTCACCTCACGTCTCAATGCTTTTCTTTCCCCTCCCACTCTTTGCCTGTTCGGTCTACTGTGACTGTCTCAGGGAAAGGGCTGTCTCTCAACTTTCATATTGGCACAGCACCTCGTATCAGCTGACGTCTCTTGGTATTACTGAAATGCAAGCGACAGTTAAGGACCTGCCACAATGGACTACTGCGCCTGTCCAGAGTCTGTGCCAACCCATGCAGTTCCTACATGGCTGTAGGGGTCCAGATGTACGGATCCAGTTTCAGTACCCTTTTCAACTGCATTCAGCTGGCCATACTCATTCATCCTTTTAACAGCGACTTCCGCTTAATTTTTCACCCAAATTGTCTAGCATGTAAAAGTTACCCCGCTCCCAATTCCTTTTATTAGTATTTAAGAGAGCCATGACATGTGGGAAAGCTTGCTTAATCATCTCAAGACCCAGTCCAATGAAAAAGCACCAGGAAAAAAAATCTTTATTCACTTTATTATGTGGTCAATCAAATTTAATCCATTCTAATATATTCATTCAGAAGGTCAATTATCCAAATGCTTCTAATTCTGGCTGCACCTGATCTTGGCTGCCAATGAACCATTAAAACGGCATCTGTTCCTTATTTTATGTATTTATTTTTGCAATGGTTATCAACTTTTGTAACTTTCTGTACTATGCAAACTAACAAGACCCACTTTGCAAAGAGCATGTATTTTCTAAAGTCCAGAATTAAAAATATTCTCTCTGGGGTTCACAGAGTCCACGAATGTAACACGCAAAGCAGAGTTTCATTATTACACCAGCATTTACTCTGAGGAAAATACCACAACAGATTATAGAAAATGTTAGTATTACGTGTAGCAAAAGACCATACAAAATGTGGGACTATACGCATTTATACTGGCACTCAGCTAGCATTAACTGTGAAGAAAACAGGACTACCTGTCAGAGAACATGCACAAATTGGCAAGCTATTAGAATGACAACCGGATGTATTCAATTAGAAAATTTACTGCATACTGAAAAAAGGCTTGCTTTTAAGATAAGGCAGAAATGACGTGCATGTTGACTCAGGGGGAAATAACAAGACAGCATATTAACAAGCATACAAAATAAGTCCTCTTACTTTCAGTTATAAAGGCTGCAAATAGACTGCTTAATAACTGTAAAATACTTCCTATGAGAAAACTAAACAGTCACAATGAGGTAAAGGACAGCAGTGCAGTCCAGTGCCTTATAGCACAAGACTAAGATACAGGAATTTCGTATCTGCCAGGCTAGCTGTGTAACGTTGGGTATGTCTACACTTACTGGGAGATCGTCTCATTCAGGGTCGATGTTCTGGAGTTCAATTTTGTGCACGTGGTGAAGATGCATGAAATTGATCTCAATTACCATGGCTAGAATTGCGTATTTGCAGTTGACTGTAAGGTCTAGGGTAGAGAAAAAGCTTAGGCCTAGAATCTCACACATAGTCATTGATCTGAGTACACACGATCTGACTGATTTTCTCAAGTACTGAGCACTTGCAGATTCACTAATTTCAATTAGAATTGTGGATGCGCAAAATATGTGAAAAAAGTCAAACCTATAGCCTCCCAACTTGGGCACTACGAAAGAGTGGTTACCTTTGAAATCTGGGCCTCAAACCTTCTCTGCCTCAATTTCTCCATTTGTACATAAGGAAGATGATACCTGTCTATCTCTCAGCGATGTTGTAACCTGCAAAAGTTCTCAGGCACCTCAGTGCAAGGCTGGAGCCTTTCTCTGAAGTCCTCTTCATCTGTCCATCATGAATCAAGGAGTGCACTCAACTAGAGGCTCTTGAGTGGTTGTTGTGCCACTGGCTCCTTTAATAGGTTCACTCAGTCTGTTCTTCTCCATGACCGAGTAGCACAGGGTGGTCTAAAGAAGTCAGCAACTTTGGAATTACAATGTACGGGGTGGGCTTTATGAGCCACTTTTTTAGAGCATTAAAATATTCATACTACATGTAACCCAATAACTGGCCCAATGGATGTAGAACTCATTGCTTGTAGACCTCCCTTGTATTTAGAGAATTCTCCTTTGAAATACTACCATTGATTGCAACCCGCCTAGCCCTCATCCTCATCCTTCCTTTTGCATCCACCCTTTCCCGCCAACATAGCATATGGCTTATGGTATAGGCTGGGACTAGATTAGTTGCATTTTTACTTGTACTTGCTCAAGTCTTCTGCTACTTAATCCACGTTTAATTAAAACAAAAATTAGTCACCATAATATTTTATAGATGTTAATAGCTGTCTTTTTCACAATTCTATTGTTTAACCCTCAACTACTTAGTTTTGTCACACAATTAGGGCTGGATTCTCCTGTCATTGTAATACATTCTGTGCTAGAGACAATCCACTGACATTTCCAGCACCTGGCAAGCAGAGAGCAGGGATGCTTCAGAGCACAGGGTTGTATCTCTGCCTATCCCAGCTAATAGCTACATCCTCTTGGGGCAGGGAACCTTTTTTGGGTCACAGGCCACTGACCCACTGAAAAATCATTTGAGGGCCACACACAAGTGAGAAGAGAAAAACAAAAAACCCTCATTGACCCCCCACCCCAAGAGAGGAGAAAAAAATTAAAACCTCACAAATGGGCGCCCCCCAATGAGAAGCAGAAAAAAAGACACACCTCACTACTCTGACACTCCACCCCAAAGCCCAGTGGATTTTGTGAAGCACCCCTACAGTAGGGCCAAAACAGGAGGTTCAGTGCATGGGAGGTGGCTCCTGGGAAGCAGCATGGGATGGAGAGTCAGGAAGGAGGTATGGTGCAGAAGTCAGCTTGGGGTTCAGGGTCTGGATGGGAGGTAGGCTGCTGGAGTGGGCTGAGGGAGGGAGGCTCGAAAGTGGGGTGCAGGAGCAGTGGGGGGGGTCTAGAAGGGGATGCGGGAGCAGAGCAGTGATGGGGGTGAGACATCTGGATGGGAGGGATGATGCAGGCAGGGGCTGGGGGTGCAAGGTCTGGGTGGATGGGGGTTGTGGATGGGACGGCATGGCAGCAGCCTAGGGGAGCAGGCCTGGATGGAAGAGGGTAGGAAATAGAGGCACCTATCTGGCTCAGCTTGGGGGAAACCCCCATGCAGTTCCTGCATGCTGCATGGAACCACTCCCCACCAGTCCTATTGGCTGCAATTTCAGGCAGAGACCATGGGCCAGATCTAGCCCTAGCTTACCTGGATCAGGTCTGCAAAGCTCAGGGCTTGCCCCCCAGTCCCTAAGGGTGCAAGCCAGCTCTGGCACTCTAGCAACGCAGGGTGAGCCCTAAGCCTTGCGGGCCTTAAGTTCCCCACCCCTGCTCTACGCAACTTATCTTGTTCTTTTTCAGAACCCAGTTATAGACATGCCCTTCACAACACACCCTGGCCAAATGTTCCAGAGCTTCATTGTGCACTGTGTGAAGAAATGCAGACCCCCACCTTTCCTATTTATTTCTTTTCTGATTTATGACAGGCTACAAACCATAGTTAGCAATTCTTCAATTTCACACTTCAGGATTTCTTTTCTTCTTGTGTTACAAAAAGGAGTGCATAACTCTTCATTTACTTCCTCTACCTCAGTCATGAATTCATACATCTTCATTGCATTCCTCCTTCATCATCTCTTGTCCACGCAAAAAAGTCCCAATCTTATTCATCTCTCCTAAGATGTAGGGCCCCATCAAATCCACAGTCATGCTAAATGCATCATGGACCATGGGATCAGGTGTCCTCCCATGAAATCTGGCCTTTTTTTGTGCTTTAACCCTACACGATAAAGATTTCATAGGGGAGACCAGTGTTTCTCAAATGGGGCGGGGGGTGAGCTGACAAGGGATCACGAGGGGGATAAGAAGGTTATTTCAGAAGGGTCATGGTATTGTCACCCTTATTACTGTGCTGCCTTCAGAAAAGTGGTGATTGTAGTGTTGGCTGGGTGCCCAGCTGTGAAGACAGCACCTGCCAGCAGCAGTACGGAAATAAGGGGAGAAGTGCTGCAACCCCCCACCCACCTCGATAATCTTACGACCTTTTTTGGGTCAGAATCCATACAATAACACACAGAATCCATACAATAACATTTCACATATAAACAGCTGAAATCATGAAATTTACCATTTTTAAAATCCTATGGCCATGACAGACCGTGGTAGGGCTGTATTGATATGGAAACTGTTCTATACTTCTAATCATTTTAGTTGCCCTTCTCCCCACCCTTTCTAGTTTGTCTCTCAGATGGGTACCACACCTGTGCATAATATTTAAGATGTGGGTGTATCATGAGGCAATATATAGAGGCAATACGGTTTTTCTGCCTTATTATCTATCCCTTTCCTAATGAGTCAAAAATCTAATGATATTTGGAATATCACTCCACACTGAGTGGGTGTATTCAGAGAACCAGCCACAATGTTTCCAAGATCTCTTTCTTGAGTATTTAGTGACAAATTAGATCCCTCATGTTCTATGTGTAGTTGGGATTATGTTTTCTGATGTACACAACTTGAAATTCAATTTTGATAAATGCAATGTCATTTTGTTGCCCAGTCATTCAGTTTTGTGACATCCCATTGGAACTCTTTGCAGTCTGCTCTGAACTTTACTATCTTGTGTAGTTTTGTATCATCTGAAAATTTTATCTCCTCTATGTATATCCCCTTTTCCAGATCATTTATGAATACAGACCTCTCTCCAGTCTGAAAACCAATCATTTATTCCTACCCTTTATTTCTTATATTTTGACCAGTTACTAATTCAGGAGAAGACCTACCCTGTTATTCCACAATAGCTTACTTTGCTTAAGGGCAATTGGTGATGGACCTTTCCAAAGGCTTTCTGAAAACACAAGTACACTAGACCCGCCTTGTCCACTTTATTACTGAACCCCTCCTCCACCCAGAAAAAAATTCTAGTAGATTGGTGAGGTATGATTTGGTTTTTTTCCTCTCACTGCTGTTTTTTACTTTGTTGTTTAGCCATGGCAGTACTTC
Organism: Carettochelys insculpta; assembly: GCF_033958435.1. Lineage (NCBI taxonomy): Eukaryota > Metazoa > Chordata > Testudines > Carettochelyidae > Carettochelys > Carettochelys insculpta. The sequence goes on along the minus strand of NC_134147.1, from coordinate 42,526,099 downwards.
TTTGTCCTCTTACTATCACTTTTAATTTGGAATACACATTTCAATTGAGTGTCTATTATGGGGTCTTTGAAAAGTTTCCATGCTACTTGCAGGGATTTAATTTTTGGCACCCTATTTTAATTTCTGCTTCAATGTCTTCCTCATTTTTGTGTAGCCCCCCCTTCTGATATTAAAGCCTACTATGGTAGTAAGCTGCTTTGGTGCACATCCCCCGATGTTGAATATTATTATGTTATGGTCACTATTACCCAGTGCTTTAGCTATATCCAACTTTTGTACTAGATCCTGTGCTCTTTATAGGACTAAATGAAGAACTGCCTCTCCTGTTGTGGATTCCAGGACTAGCTGCTCCAAGAAGCAGCAGTTTAAGATGCCAAGAAACTCTGAACATCCTGGTCTGAGGTGACAAAATACACTGAAAGGACAACATAGGTTGTTCTGATGGGGAAAGATGGCTCTCCTTCCTTCCCACCACATTTGGACAATCACATGCTCAAAAACTTTGCTCCTCAGGCAGAACAGAACTTTCTATCATAAGAGTAAAGCTCATCTGTGCAGGAGACAGTTTCCTTGCAGATGGGTTCCAAGACTGAGGGAGCCACAAGTTCTAATGAGCATCTCTGAATTCACCACCTTCTACTCCAAGGCCAAAGTGCCCTTCTTTGATTTGCCTCTTCTAACACATTCAGAGCAGCCTGCATACTGAAAAAACAAACCCCACCATAACACAATACTGCACCTCACACAATTCTCTTTATGGGGACAGAATGAAAGAATGACCCACGTGACAAATGTGAGTCAAGCTGCTAAATACACTACTAAAGGACACTCGTAGTGGGCATGAGAACCTATAAGAGGGCACAGTAATACCACTGCCACAATTTTAAATGTTTTCACCACACCAACAGCAACTACAACCTTGCCTGCCTCCTGAAAGTGCCTCTATTTCATCTAAAACATTAATGCCTCACAGAACTACTACGTTAAAATCAACAGCATAGGGCTAAACAGCTCTTATATACTCAGCAAGATTAAAGCAGCTAGGTTCACTAAACTGTAGTCATTGTTTAGATGAGGCCTGAGAAGCATCACTTCCACAGCATGTCTGAAGTAATTTTCTCTGGTGACATGCTATGTTTTGTCTTACTGAACATTTAACCTCTAGATTTGGACAGCACGTATTTGGCATAGGCACATTTCTTTAGGGAACACTAAAGCAGTTACTTCAAGTGACAGTTTTCTAATTATTCTGTCAAGCATCAATCTGTGAAGTTCCAAGTTCCTCAGAGCCCTGACTGACAGGGCAATCAGCGCTTTACTTAAAGCCTAAGTATCAGCTCCTCCAAACAGCTCTGACCTGCCAAATGGTAAGAAAAGCAGTTTTTAAAAGGAATGCAAAATTTGACTATCACCATTACTCCCCAGTTTGTGCATATGCTGTATCAAAAAGGTGCATGTACTCACCAAAAATTGTGGTTTCACATCCATTGTATATACTGAAATGGAGAATAGAAAACACAGCATCTGCTGCTTTCTCAGATACTAACAGTTCATGCAAGGAATTTTTCTTTTGAGCAACTTTAGCTAACGAAAACTCAGCTTCAAAAACACTGAGGAAAATAGAGAGGTGCAATTATTTTTGCAAATCAATTTTCAGAACATTCCAATTAGCTTGTAATTTTTCTATTTTAGGACACATTTCTTCATTCCACTTCAAGCCTGATTTTGCCCCCTTATTTGTGATTATTACCTTACCCAAACCCTAACATTAACCCACTGAAATCAATGGGACTAAGATTTGTGGAGGAAGATATTACTTAAGTGAAAGAATAGTGAAATCAAGTACTTCCTGAGTGACTAATAAGGACCTTAGCTAGTTTAGGGGATAATACGTAGCATTTATGGGGGTCATAATGCCCTTAGTAACACTACAAAATGTAAAAGCATAGGATCACTATCAAACAATATTACATTCAAAATTGAAGTTAAATTTTGACCACTCTGAGATGCTCATTAGACGGCTAGCATTGGACTGAATTTGGAGTCTATGTAGTCGTTTGCACGCTGTCATCTCAGAGTCGAATGCCTTGAGGTGGATCACTGGAGTATCTAATACTGATTATTGTTGGTGAGATTAGTGAACTCTATTTAGCACTGGCTACAGGTTTCACGCTCATCAGGGAACTATCCCAAACAGTTACCAGCTCAAAACAAAGCTAGTTACATTCAATCGCCTCTTGCTGCTGTATCTCAAACATGGAAGTTGTCATGGAAGTTGTCATTTTCTCCTCAACAGGCACTATGTTTATGCATGTGTTCAAAGAATTTTTATATTTCTAGCTTTTCCAAGGGAATTTTATAAATATACAGTTTAGAACACCTTTTCAGTGAAGGCTCACCTTTCAAATGCCAAAGCCCCAACTAGGTACTGTACAGATCGTGTTGTACTTGGGATGTTGGTAGGAAAGATACACCTCTCAATTTATTCTCAACTCTTCTTTGCTTTCTGAAGGAGTTGCACTGAGGTATCTATCCCTTGTTGTGAATTTTCACAAACAGAAGAATGCAAAATATCTCTGGAATCTGAGTGGAACGGCAATGGAGAATAAAAATCCTGGAATATGACTGCATGTTAGCAATTGGCCTATCCACCAACACCAAGGCTGTGTCTACACTACAAAAATAACTTTGAAGTTGCTTACTTAGAAGCACAACTTTGAAGTAAGTAACTTCAAAGTTGAGTGTCTAGACACCCTGGTAGGGCACTACTCCATTCCCAGAAATGGAGTAAGGACTTTGAAATTGGGCTTCCTACTTCAAAGTTAACTTTTGTTAGTCTTTAAGGTGCTACATTTCTGCTGTATTTTCCCCCCATTGTAAGAAAGAGAAAAATGTGTGTAGACTCTCTGCTGGCTAGTTCAAAGTAGCGCCTAACTTCAAAGTTAGTCCCTAGTGTAGACACACTCCTGATGTTTTGCTATTCTTTGGGTACACATGGACATCTGGCAATATGAAATAGCAGAACGTTTGTTAATATCGATTTCTATAGTGTCAAAACTTGAGTCCTATTCAAAGTCCCTGCATGCTCCTTAGGTTGAAAGTTAAGATGCTATATAATGCAGGGTTGGTGAACAGCCACTGGTCATCAACACTAGAGTAAGGCACTGGAAAAAAGGTTACTCAAAATTGAGAAATGTGTGGTTAATGAAAAAAGGAGATGCCAGCAAGTCTGCAGTACAAGGTACAACTTGCCTTTCCATTAACAACAAGGAGCCATACAAGCTAGTCCTAACAGAACGAATTCTTAACTCTATTTTACTGCAAAATTGTACATTATATAATTTAATTGGTATTAGATTTTTGGATCTAGATGACAGACAACATTTTAAGTAAATAGATTGCCTGCGATTTATGGAATAGGGAAGGGGATGTCGTAGAATCCAAAGTCAGCTGCCTTCAATGAATCCACATTATTTTGCAGTATTTCATCTGCATTCAAATAAATGGAAAATTTAAATCTAGTCTTTACATTGTTCTTTATACATTATATATATTCTTGTACATCTAAGCCTTCCAGTGACCAATACTCAAAAAGGGCTTAGAGCCAACATGTCTTTTCAAATATGATTGTATTACAATTATAAACATGCCAGTCATGTCTTCTGAACTTGTTAGTTTTACATTTTATTTTCATTGAAACATTAATATTATGAGCAAAAAATTCTTCACTCATTAGAAATAATGATATTGGAATATAAATAGAGAACAGATGTATTGGAATATTAATAGAGAATAGATTGAACCTCTCTAGCCTGGCACTCGCTGATCCAGCAACGTCCGTAATCTGGCATGATTTTAACTAGCTGGATGTCCACTTATCATGGGTGTGGCCAAGTTTCCTGAGGTTCCATAAAGTTAATTTACAGCCACCAGTCTTGGCTCTCAGTGTTCTGTGCTGTTATTTAGCTGTAATTTACCCTAAATGTCTTCTAAGAGCTCAGTAAGCAGTGGAAGTGTTGGTAATGCTGCTAGACAATACTGACCCCTCTTGTAGTCCAGCAAATTCTTTGGTTCAGAACCAGATACCAGACTAGAGAGATTCAACCTACAGTAAAGAAAATGTCTTGCCAAAGCAGATGCATATCACAATACCACATCAAGTACTGCAGTTAAGGTTGAGAAGACTTTGCTTCCGGTTCATTTCAGCAAAAGCAGTTAGCAATGAATGGTACATCATGTGCACCCCATGTGTACCCACTATGTGTTTGTGGATGTCTGCGTACACACACTTTTAATAGGGTGGCATTTTCAAAAGCACTCATGTTGTATTTATTGAAAACTGTTTTTCCAATGGAAAAATGTGTTTTCAACTAAGTGAAATTTCCCCCTATCCCTCATACATCTCAAATTTTGACTTTTAAATTTTGCTATTTTTTTTTTTAAATAAAATAAAAAGTCAAAAGTTTCATCAAAAAGCCTTTCCTGGTCCAACCAGATCTACACTCCATTTCATATAAAATTTCTCCCACAGTCAGCAGGAGCAGATTTAGGAGAACGCAGGGCGCTTTTGAAATTTTTAATTTTTGCACTTAAGTTATAAACCTTTAACTTTTTAATAGGAAAGGATTTCCATAATTATTTAAGTAATGTTAATGAACAGCTGATATTTTAATATTATTTATATTTTATTCTGCAACAGTGCTTGGGGCATCAGCTGTGGTCCAGGGTGTCAATGTGCTCTACACACAGAGATACTAAAAAGACACCCTCTGCCTCAAGGAATTCATAATTTACTTTATGGCTGACAGGAACCATTGTGATCAGGTAATCTCATCCGCTTTAAAGCAGGCCACAGGATCTCCCTGAATTAATTCCTATTTGAATTAGAGCACATCTTTTAGAAAATCTCTCACATTTGATTTAAAAATTTACCAGGAAAGGTGAATCTACCACAGCCACCGCTGGCATATTGTACCCATAGTTAATTCACTGTTTAAAATATTGCGCCTTTATTTCTGGTATGAATTTCTTGTTTAAGTGGTCCTGCTGTCTTTGAAATCACTGGAAGTTACTGGAAATAGAACTGGGCACTTATTCTCTATCAATAAATTGCTAAATATTTTAGTTAACACAAAAGAAGTGTATTGGATTGAATATTAACTTTTTGTCACTCACTCTCTCAAGAGTGCATCAACTGGTGTTGACATTAAGAGTCTCTTTATATTTTTCTGTGCACCCTGGATTTCTTGACCAAATTCCAACTTTAATTCAATGTCATTCTGAGAAACACTGTTACCTCTCCACTTACCAAATAAAGGTATTAAATCATTTTTCCTTTGAACACGCTTGAAAATGCCTACGCGGCAAATGAAGGTTGTATTTTGTAATAAGGAAGGACAGTGAACTAAACCACAGCAAAATGCTCACTCTCAAAAAGAAAGAGGGGGAAAACATTTTTAAAAAGAAATTTTATCTACCAGGACCCATAACAAAAGACCCTCCTGTGGAAGCACATAGTTGCTAGTAATTTACCTGGTACACGGATGAGTGAGCAAACTATTGCAGATCAATGAATAATAAAATGCTATCCATAATGCAAAGGGTTAACATGTTAGATGGAAAAAATATAAAATTCCACTTAACATGTTAACCCTTTGCATTCTGGATGGCATTTTATTATTCATTGATCTGCAACAGTTTGCTCACTCATCCGTGTACCAGGTAAATTACTAGCAACTATGTGCTTCCACAGAGGGTCTTTTGTACCTATTTCTAAATATATATACACATACACACACACACACACACACACACATATATATATTTAAAAATATAAATAAATATAAATATATATATTTTAGAAATCTCCAGGAACAAGTAAGTCAAAATGTTTCCTCAAAAACTATTCTATGAGAATTTTAGCTGAAAGAAAGGGATGTATTTGGAATGCTAATACATGAGTAATGAAGAAGCCTGTAAATAAACTGAATGAAAAATAATTAACTCTGGTGTGTGGCAGTTACCACATGAGAATGCTAACAGATATTCATGGGCACTGACCTCCACTTACAGAAGACACCTGCAGTTATGGAGAAAATGCTCCTATTGCTGATCCTGGGAATGAAGATAAATGTACAAGATGCCTTAAAAAGAAGCTTAAGTGTGAGAACGACGCTACTTGTAGTATGTAAAGTTATCCTACAAATATGAACTAATTTGTTGAATTTACAAGCTGTTTAAAAAGAAGGGAAAAAAACAGATTTCCCCATTTTATTTCAGACAGTTAGGTCCAATCAATGGATATTAGCCAGGATAGGTAGAAATAGTGTCTCTACCTCTGTTTGTCAGAGATAGGAAATGATGACAAGAGAGGGATCACTTGTGTGATTACCTTTTCTGTTCATTCCCCCCGGAGCATCAGATGTCGGTCTCTGTCGGAAGACAGGATACTGAGCTAGATGGACCTTTGGTCCGGCCCAGTTATGGCCGTTCTTATGTTCTTAAACACTGTAAACCAGAATCTACCATGCAGTGCCTTTTTTGTGCTGTACTACGTACTGGCACCTTGGCAGTCCCAGCCATGGGAGTGAGGGGCAGGGACCCAGCTGAGTACCAGCACTTTTTTTTTTCTTTTTTCAAACACAAAAAAGGCATTGCTACCATAGAAACTCTAGAGAATAAAGGAAAGACTATAGAAGTGTGAGAGGAGACAGGCATAGACTCTCAGATGTAAACAACAGAAGAAAAAAACAAAACAAAACAAAAAACAGATACTCTTTTCTTTCAAAGAGATTAACCAGATCCCTGCAGAAGACTCAAGAAGTTAATTCAGCTCCTTGTAATAAGGAGAATTCAAGCAAGAGACTCTTGCAGAAAGATCAAATGAATGAGAAGCATAAACTGGACCTGTCAACAATAAACAAATAACCTGTTCTTATTCTATGATTTTTACAATGGCTTTTATTACAATGTGAGTATGACATCTACAAAACTATATACATTCAAAAAATCATATAATCTATTTTGCACTGATTCCAGCAATTGGCTGATTGAGTCTTAGGTAATATTGGCAGAAATAACTATCACTTCTTCATTATGCTTGTTGCTATTAAAAGTTCCTGGTCTTTTTCCCTCCTCCACAAAGCTGCAAACAACCATAATCTGAACAATATACAGCATAAGATGATGATACAACAGAACAGAGAAAAATGTAAGCCAAGAATTCTCAAATTCCCATGTCAGAAGACTCAACCAGGCCTTCTAAAGGAGAGTATAAGTTCTCTGTGCCTGATATTCTAAATAGGATCAGTTAACTAATGGTAATTGAATAAGTGTATATGGCAGGGAAGAATCCTCTTTTGGCAAGGAAACAGACTGGATATTTTCACAGGTATTGTCTCACAACAAGCTGCACCTTTCTAGTCCGACAGTCTCGCATTCGGAAAACTCTGTAACCGGGCATGATTTTAGTTAGTCAGACGACCACTTATCATGGGTGTGGCCAAATTTCCCATGGTCACATGAAGTTACTTTACAGTCACCAGTCCTGGCTCTCAGTGTTCTGTGCTGTTCTTTAGCTATTATTTGCCCCTAAATGTCTCCTAAGAGCCCAGTAAGCAGTGGAAGTGTTGGTAATGTGATAGAAACTATTGGCGTCCTGTCATCTGGCAAATTCTCTCGTACAGCAGCTCTCAGGCCCCGAGTGTGCTGGATGAGAGAGCTTCAACCTGTAGTGTTAATAATTCCAAGTGTTGCCTATTTATGGGACTTCATTAAATACTTATTTGCCATAAATTTCATAATAGCTGTAAGTTATAAAGAGCATATTTTAAAAATGCTTTAAAAACAAATAAAACATGCATTCTCTTGAAGAAAAACTTGTCATAAGATGATGACTGTATCAAACACTAGGATCAGTCCTGCAAACCAAGCTCACATAGAGAGGCCTTATTCTAAGCCACAGGTGGGCAACCTGTGGCCAATCAGGGTAATTCATTCACAGCCTGAGACAATTTGTGGACACTGAGGGCGTGTCTAGATAGCAAAGCTACTTTAGAAAAATGGGCACGATTCTGAAATAATTTTGCAAGTGTCTACACAACGCAACTGCTATTTTGAAATAGTGGACGGCTTATTTCAAATTTGGCAAACCTCATTCTACGAGGAATAGTGCCTATTCCAAAATAGCGATTTTGGAATAGGATCTGCACAGAGGGGGAATAGGTGCTTTAATCCGAAATTGGCTCTATGATGGCTTGACTTTATTTCAAAACAGCTGAGCACTATTTGGCTACACATTTTGTGTGTACCTGCACTATGTCAAAATCAGCCATTCCAGACTACTTTATTTTGAAATAATGCTGCTGTACAGACATAACCTAACCATCCACAGGCACTGCTCCCTACAGCTCCCAGTGGTCGTGGTTTTCCATTCCCAAAAAATAGCCATGTCTACACATGCACGTTACTTCGAAATAGCGGCACTAACTTCGAAATAGCGCCCGTCACGGCTACACGTGTCGGGCACTATTTCGAAGTTAACATCGACGTTAGGCGGCGAGACGTCGAAGCCGCTAACCCCATGAGGGGATAGGAATAGCGCCCTACTTCGACGTTCAACGTCAAAGTAGGGACCGTGTAGTCGTTGCGCGTCCTGCAACATCGAAATTGCGGGGTCCGCCGTGGCGGCCATCAGCTGAGGGGTTGAGAGACGCTCTCTCTCCAGCCCCTGCAGGGCTCTATGGTCATCGTGTGCAGCAGCCCTTAGCCCAGGGCTTCTGGCTGCTGCTGCTGCAGCTGGGGATCCATGCTGCATGCACAGGGTCTGCAACCAGTTGTCGGCTCTGTGTATCTTGTGTTGTTTAGTGCAACTGTGTCTGGGAGGGGCCCTTTAAGGGAGCGGCTTGCTGTTGAGTCTGCCCTGTGACCCTGTCTGCAGCTGTGCCTGGCACCCTTATTTCGATGTGTGCTACTTTGGCGTGTAGACGTTCCCTTGCAGCGCCTATTTCGATGTGGTGCTGTGCAACGTCGAAGTTGAACATCAACGTTGCCAGCCCTGGAGGATGTGTAGACGTTATTCATCGAAATAGCCTATTTCGAAGTCACTACATCGAAATAAGCTACTTCGAAGTAGGCTTCACATGTAGACGTAGCCAATAAGAGCAGTGGGAAGCAGAGGGCCCCAGGGACGTGCTGGATACCACTTCCCATAGGTTGGGAATAGTGAACCATGGCCTCTGGGAGCAACATGTCAGCAAAATGTCTTGTGGCTCACCAGTCGAATCCCATAATGGGCTTTGTGTGGCCCACAAGCCACAGGCTGCCCACTGCTGCTGAACAATCATTGCAGGATTGGGCCCTTAGTTCTATGAAAAATGATTAATTATTTTGAAAGAGTAAGATTTTTTAATATGACCAATATTTTCAAACACAGCTATCGACACAGTAGCTAACAAGCTCCATGGTTACTCTTCAGTCATGTATGCTGTGCACATATATTATTGAGATGGTGCCAAAATGACAAAAAATCCCAAACAGATGATTTCCATACTGATGTCACGAGAGCTCTGTGCTACCCAGATCCAATAAGAAAATAACTATCTGAGGCACACAGTTCCTCATCTAGGTGTACCCCGATGGCAGTGAGGCAGTCAAAACCACTCTGAAGGAAAGAACATACTCACTTTTCTGACAGCCTTAACAAGCCAAACATTTAAAATTAATGGCTATTAAGACAGAATTTTCTCTACAGACTAACTTCACTAACCAGGTAATGTTAGAGTTCTAATTATATTTTATATCCTACCTATACGACCTCTTAATTTGATTATAGTTTCACTCTACCTGTAAATGTTCAGGATGGACTCTCTGTAATAAGATTCATAATCAATTATTCACCGCACTGAGGTGAATTACCGATTTAAGTAAGGTACCCAAAAACCTCTTAACTACTTCTTGTATTTATTCACTGTGAAGCAAGACAATTACATCTTTAAAACCTAAGCAGCTTGTTAAGTATAATAGAGAGTCAGTAAAATACCTCTGTGATTTATTAGCCCATTATGCTCTATCTCCTTTAACTAAACACTGAGGACACACATGGACATATACAGGTGTTCAGCAAATAAAGACTCCCTCATTATCAAATGTTTAACAAGATTGAATTTAACTTTTATTATTTAAACAAGAAAATCTCAATACCTGAAACTGAGCAGACGTGTTATTCTTATGCCCCAATCACAGGCACAAATAATAGACAAAGACCCCAAGGGGCACTTCATGAGACGTGGCTTGAGACCGACCACCTCTGTCCTCAGACAAAGAACTGGGCAGGAACATGTCGTGCTTCTAATTTGTGCTAGATATATAATTCACTTGCCATATCCTTGTATTTGTTGCAACTTGCTGCCCTCCTTGGACGTGTTACCACAGGGGATGCCTGAGAGGCTGCAACAGCTATCCAAAGTCTGCCTTCAGCTTGCACAATAATACACCAACAGAATATTTATTCTGACAAGATCAGGCCTTATCTCTGCAAACATGTAGTTCACAGCAAGCTGAGGTGTGACTCCTCTATGAACTAGTCTATTGCAGACAATCTCTCCACATGGACCTTGCTGATGCGTTAATGCACTTTGATCTAGTCCTACACATGGTGGTGATTCATTCCGGTGGGAATGATCTTGGCCTTCTTCCTGGTGATGTATGAGAACAGAGTTGGAGCAACTCAGTAATTTGCATCTAGGAGCTGTGACAATCTTCTGTGATTTGGCTGAGCATTGACATAATTGGTACAGCAACAATATAAAAGTTACAGGCTTGATCTCTATGATCTAGACTTCTGTAGTCAGGTACCATCTATGGTCTGGCATCCTCATGGGTCCTTCCAAGCTGCAGCACTCATGGGAAAAAGCTGGGTCCCACGGTCAGCAACTCCTCCTCTTACCCTCCCAGAGCTTCTAGACCACCACAAATAACTGACTTGTAACTCCCATGCTCAGGGACAGAGGGAGGGAGAAGAAAGAGAAGAGATGCTCGAGAGAAGAGTCAGGGGGACTCTGAAGCCTCACAGCCAGGAATACAGCCTGGCTGCCACAGAGTTTGGTGGGCAAATGCAATGCTTCATTCCTGCATCCTTCCTCTTCTTCTGAGCATCCCCTTATGTCCCACAATCCCCACATGAATGATGCTGGCCCCTCTGCCAATGATGATGATGATGACGATGACGTGATTGGCACTAGGATAAAGTCATAGTGTCAGTATTCACATCAGAACTCAGGAATCCCAGGCTCTCAGTTGAGTTCAATGATGATGCATTGCCTCCTCTCAAAGAAATCCGCCATTTTTAGCACACGTCCAGAACACCATGGACATGTTTCCAACAACAGCTTTTCAAGGACTTAAAAATTCATACCATGATTCTCGCTCTTGTGGGAAAACATACAAGGCAAAAAGAAAACACTTTGCCTGCTGGGCAAAGAAGACAGGGGTAATGAGGTATGTAAAGGACGTATGATATTTGAATGAGAAAGCAAAAAGGTTGCTAATGACTACATAAGAATATGGGCCTCTCTACATTATCTGGAAATACATGCAATCTGACAATTCAAACAAATCTGATGCTAGCTTGCTATAATACATCTATACCTGAGTGCTATTTACATTTCATTTCAACTTCAAGGTATATATGTTGACTCTGGTAGCAGAGGGAGTTGGGAAGGTGATCTGATGCTAATAGCCAATGGTGTGACATCCTTATGACTTTTGAAAACTCAAACTACTAGTCAGTCAGTCAGTTACTTAAAAACAGATGATGACCAATAGGCTATTCTTCTACCACCCTACTCTATTCCTATGATGGGTTCCTGGTTAAGGTAGCAATTTTTTTAAAAACTTTATGTACCATCTTCCGTCTGCAGATTTTAAAAATTATTTATTCCAAAGAGATGCTGCTGAAGAGCAAAGAGGAAGCTTTCTTAAGTTCCATCCCCCAACAGTTTGCTCATTCCTTTGTTCCTCGGGCCACTGCACAACTGTGGGAGAGACAGCGGCTTGGTCTTGACTCCTTCCCTGCTCAGTAGTGGGGAAGAACAGTGGCAGTAATGTAAATAACCATGTTGTCGTGGGATAAACCAATGTAGTGTTCCCTCTTTGGACCATCATGTCACACACCGACCTGGCCCTGGACTTTCACTGAACTGCAAGTCTTACTCAAAGTCCAGCTGGGTTCAGTCCACCACACACATCACCAGTGGGATTCAAATGTTTTGCAGGTCAAATTAAACTGTTAGTGATGCCTGTTCAAACCCACTGCCCAGAGCCAATGTTCTTGTACAGGTTCAACCTTTCTAGTTCGGCACCCTCGAGATCTGACTGATGCCAAATGAGAGAATTTGCCAGACCTCAGGAGATCAATATTGTCTACCAGTATTACCAACGCTTCTGCTGTTGCTGGGCTCTTAGAAGACATTTAGGAGTAAATTAGAACTAAATAAAAAGCACAGAACGTTGAGACCCAGGACTGATGGTTGTAAACATACTTTATGGGATGGCAGGAAACTTGGTCACACCCATGGTAAGTGGTCATCCAGCTAACTAAAATCACGACAGATTACAGAGGTTGCCAGCCGAGAGAGTGCCAGGCTAGAGAGCCCAATCATAGATCAGGATTACATTGTGCCCCCCCCCCCCCCCCCGTCCCAAAATCTGCTCTGGACAGAACTTGTGTAATCCTCACACCCTCAGAGGACCTGATGGATACAACCAGGTCAAACTTAGCAGAAAGTTTTTTTGAAGAGGCTTCAGAAGGAAAAAAAAATCCAACTCATTCTCTCAAAATTCTTTTGGTTCTGCAGTTAACACAACAGGAAAAACTTAAACCAGAATTTTGTAAACACACAAAGCACAGAACTGATGATTACAAAAGCAACATTTTCACTGTCACATAAGGTAGCTAAAACTATACGGTAAATACTATAAACAACTGGGCTGACAAAAGGTTTCTGAAATCATGGTCCAATGCCCTTGAGTGTCTGTATGTGTTTCATTGATCAGGCTGCTATATTCTCACATATTAATCTGGGAAACAACTGTGACCCTTCTGACTTGCTGCAGTTATTCAGCACAGAAATGATGAGTTTTATGAACTCAACTAATACACTCCACAAGGTAAAGAGCAACTAAATTAAAAGATTTCCTGGTCAAACTGTGAAGTTTCAGTTTCCTTTCCCTTCCCCTGCACCTGAAATCTCTTAACGCACCTCAAACGTCTGCTATGGTGGTAGAAAACAACAACTCCCTTCTGCTACATATAATGGGTCACAACTTCAAGAAAATTAGTATTAAGAATCCCTCATGCCCAAATGATAAACTGATGGCAAATATGTCTTCTATAATAAACAAGGATACAGTGTACTACTCGCACATGAAGCAGGGTTGGAAAATAAGTGAATTGCAAAATATTTAGTGATATTCTCCTTCTGAATTCTGTTCAGTGCCTCAGATGTCTAGAAAATGAAAAACCACAAGAACTCTACTTCACACACAAGTTAAAGTCAAGGGACATCAATGCCATTATTTTTTCTTCACTGAGGTGGCCAGAGAGATACATCTGACATAAGCAAACAACAGTGACGGGAATAAGAATGCTTACCGAATATACATAAAACAATAATCTGTTTGGACTAAGGAATGGCTGAAGGAAAAACATATTAAGCTTCTCTTCGGTTTGACATTAATTATTTCCTCCTTATGAGTTAACAGACATCAATCAATAACATTTTGCTTCCAAATATTTGTTAGTCAATGTAATAGTTTGTGTATGTGAGAAGGAACTCTTGCTCATATCAGTTTGATTAATTTAACTTCTACCATTTAAAGTTACACCAATTACAACATTTAAAACAATAGGTGCCTCAGTTCTTGAAAGATTAATTTTAGTCACTCTTTTCACTGAAGTTACAGTAAACTCCTTCATAGCTGGGATTCTATTACCCAGAACTCACAAATAACTGGCATTTTAATTATAAGTAAATTTTAGTTACCTTTTCCACAAGTACAATGTACTGAAAGTAAATACAAATAAATACAGCAAATACAGTGCAAGTTTACAGTGAACAACACTATTATTGTTGTTAAAGCACACGGCACACATTTTTGTTTGTTTCTTAATATCTAATCTTGTTTTTCTTTAGTGCTATGCATTGCTGTGTACATGTCTCTCTTATCCAGAATATTTGAATATCCAACAACCTCCCAGTCCTGGGGCTGCCAGATATGAAACAGTTTACTGTACTATTTTCCAATGTATCAGGGCGTTTAGACTCCACTTTTCAGGTCAGTGCTGCAGGGCCATCCATGGTAAAACAGAAGTGCTTACAATTTCCCTAAGGGGTGACTTTCTGTTTACTTACACAACCTTTATTGCTATAATATCTGATCACATTTTGTCCTTTGAGGGAGAGGAACACATCCATTTTACAGGGTGGGAACAGAGGCACAAGGAAGTGACTGTCCCAAAGTTGCACATGAAATCTGTCTGAACTGGGCACTGAACACAGCTCTCAAGCGGCAATTCAATGCCCCATGCAGTAGACCACCTTTCCCACCTTGTCAGTTGCTTTTAGACTTTCAAGTATATTGTGGTCTTGGTCCATGAACAGTGCTCCTAGTTAACATAATAGCATAGATAGTCAGTATGAACAGGCCAGTGTTTTTCAATGCCAGTGAGGACACAAGTAGCATTTGGAGAGAGTGAGTGATGACCATTCCAGCCACGGTTATTTGATTAGCTCTCCAACCTACTCACTGGAGGGTGTGGAACAAGATCCTCAGCACTTCAGAGGCAATGAAGATTACACCTTCTTTTCCACTGTACTCTTTGAGAAAGAAGAGGTCTGAAATCCCATGGATGCATCCCAGGAGCTTGGAAAATAAGGAGAGCAGCAAGAACTCTCCCTTCTCTATGCCGACGGCCACAGGAAAAGGAAAAGAGATATATAAGCACCTAAGTCAGATGCACCACGGGAATTTGTGCAAAGGAAAGTGGAGGGAGGGGGAGTGCAAAGGAAGGAAAATGTGGCCAGATTTTAGACAGCTAGGAAAAAAAGAGAAGTTCACCACCACTTCAACAGCCAATCTGATGTATACAGCACAAAACAGCTGGAAGAGAGTAAACGAGGCCAGAACAGGATGAAACGCTTAAATAAGACAAATTTTCAGTGGGGGATTTCCATTTTATAGACAACAATTGGTGTTTTCCAAGAAACGTTACCCGCTTTCTTTTCTGAAATGTTGCCATGGGCAACAATTAGACTTACCGAAAGCGTCAAACTAGTAGAACATCAGGAACTTCTCCTCAGACAGACTCCTCAGCTTTGTTCAACCCACTTCCTTTCCCATTAATTTTCTCTTCATACACTTCATACCTAATACACATTTTAAAGATGTTTAAAGAGAGGGGACTATTTTAAAGCATATTTGATCACCTTTTGGAAGATTTAATCTACTGTAGAGACCTTAGCTAAAAATTCAGAACTATGTATTGTAGTCAGATACCCTCAGGACACCTTGAGGTTTATATAATTCTAAGAGGCTATCGATGTTCGGGGGATATTTGCCACATTTAATGGGCCTAGAAACTCCCAAGAGCACATCTTCTTTACTTGGTAAGGGAGGAAACAGATTAAAGGTGCTGGGATAATTAATAAATGATTGCAGATGCCAAGATCTGTGCTAAATACAATAACCCTGGGGAACAACGCTCAATGTTAGTTAAGAAATGGATGAGACTCATTAGATTGAGGAAGGACCAGGCATTGAAATGTCATTTGTTTATTGAAGAGAAAAAATGCAAAAAGTTTATTTTTAAATTGACAATAAAGATTACACGTGACCTTAAGTTGCACAGCAGTAAGCGTGATTACGCCTAAACCATCATTTTAGCCTCTAGTTTGTAAAAAATGGATGCAGTTGATTTCCACCTGTGGACACATCCACACAGCAACTAGACACCTGCACCTGGCCCATGCTAGGCAATTTGGATTGTGTGAGGAAGTCTGCTCTGCAGTGAAACTTGGATTCATGTGAGAGGGCACAGGCCAGACGTGTATTTCTTTGCGGTATACCCTGTGTTTGATGGGAGATGAAACACAGATATCTGTCCCCAGAAATCCTAACCAAATCCTGCATATATGCTTCACGAATTACTGCGGAAAATGAAAGCTGAATTGCAGCTGCTAGCCTGCTGACTGGAAACAGTGTCTCTGATGGCCACAGCGCCCACAGGATATAGCTAAATCAGTGAAAATCACTGGGCTGAAGAGAGGTAGCTCAGGAGTGCCTCACTGAAACCAGACAAAGCCCCTTGAGGTGACTAAAACACAAAAGCTGGAGAATGATGACTGGTGTGCAGGGCCAGAGTCAAAGGAACTGAGGTTAATAACTTAGAAATGGATGACAGGGAATAATTCCTATACGATTCAAAATCTAAAGTGGACAAAGCGAAAACAACCACTTCTGCTTGTTAAGAGAGCCTGACATTCCTATTAGTTAAGTGCTCTAGGGCAGATACATTTCCTGCTGAAAACTGTTTTGCAAAAGCACCTGCCCACTGGGCTACTAAGCCATTATGGTAGAAAAAAAGTGGGAAGCAAAAGGAAATCATCCGAAAATGAACAGAACAAAGGGGGTGATAAACAAACAAACCAGGAAGAGGCCTACAGAGTAAGAAGATTCTTTCCGTGAAAAAAGAGGCAGAGAGATGATCTAAAAAGGAAAGTGTAAAAGGGACACAGAGGTCAAGGCTGAGCAAGTGAAAGTAGAGAGGTGAGCTATGGTGTATCCAGGCTGGTGACTAGCTCATCTTGGACTAGACACTCACCTGGTACCATAGTACTGAGTTCAGTGGAGACAATGGGCATAAAGCAGAGTGAAGATCTAGAGTTGGCTGGTGACATGGTTAATGCTATCAGACACTGATGACAGGTGTTGAAATGCCTATCAATAATATTAAACTGGATACATCTCAGTAAAATCAGCATATGCAGAGCACCTAGGAAATTTGCATTCACAACCCATCATGAAAGCACACCCTAGTTTATTCTACAGTCATCACTGTGGTGTACTGTAACTTAGCACCCAAGCGTCTACCCCTTTTCAGTCCTGGTTTACCATATTAAACAGTCTTCACAGAATAATACAGACAAATGTCAAGCACTTTTTTTTTGTTTGTTTTTTTTTTTTAAATCTGAGACTCTAGTGGTCATAAAAGTGAGGGAGGCTCTAACAGGGCTGACCAGTCTCAGGAATAGTGCAAGGAGCTGGTCAAATCCTCCCTCAGATAATCCTGCCAGCACTGGCTCTCCTGAGCTCCCCACTGTGACCTGCAGCACACCCTGCTTGTCTATTTGTGCTCTTCTCTGCACAGACCTGTCCATCAAGTGGATTTGAGTCCTGGACTGTAAAATCCCCAAAGCGAACTAAGTCAGAAGGAATGATCTACTTCCTTCCTTTGTAATCTCGGACACAGCTGAACCTAGACTCCAGGGGTTGAAGATCAGCGCCCCTTAGCCCCGTCATGAGACTATAAACCAACTCCTTTCTCCTCATTATAGTTACTAACATAACTAGGAGCCACACACACACCATAGCTTGTATAGGCTGAACGTTTCGCACATATCAGATGCTCCTTGCATTCTTCCCTCCTGTTGCCCCACAAGCTCCCTATGGGTCAAACTACCATTCTCCTCTTTTTTACAGGGACTCCCACCACTCCTCTCCATCTGCCCTTCTGCCCTAGCAGGGCTCCCTGCAGCACCACATCTCAATCCATGGGTGGAACAAACTTTATGCACACTGAGGCACGTTCAGATGTGCACCACCAATAGAAACAGATGCTGCTGGCTGTGGGTGCTCTGAGAATCTCTCCTGAGCAGCCACTCACGTGCTCAGCTATAGATCCTCTTCCCACCTCCCTAACTCTAGGATTCCCATTCTCCTCTCTCCTCTCATACTAAAGTCTCCCAATCTTCTCCTTCCCCACTCTCACATTTGGGGTTCATCCAGGCCAGTTAAGGGTTCCATCACCTCCTGCTCTGTAACACTGGGAACCTTAATACTACGCTGCGGAGCCCTGACACAAGTAGCCGCTCCACGTGGGCAAAGGTTCTCATCCTGGCTACCACAAGGCTACTCACACCTTGCCATGTGGCCCCAACAGCCTGTCAGGCCCTAAGCACAGCTCTATACAGACACAAAACTCATACCAGTCAAAGCCAGAACAAAACCAGCTTTCATAAAAAGACCTCACTTCATGCATTTTATACACATTGCTGTATTCAACCAGTTGATTCAATTACTCTGAACCTTTGGGTTTCAGACCCTGTGTTCCACCCAGCGGGTATCTGACCCTTGACTGTCACACTGATACCAGAGTTTCTGGGTGCCTCCCCATTCCATTCTCCATTCATTCCAAGGTCCTCCATTCTCCTTGTGTCCCCGCACATTCCACTCAGAGCAGGGTGCCCCAGTCTCCCAAGGTACAGATCTATATGAACCCCCGTTTCCCACCACTCTATGCCAGAAGCTCAGTCTCTCTTCCACATTCTCTTCACTCTAGGGCTGCTGTATGCCTCATGCCTTCATTTCATTCACATTAGGGGCTCCCATTCTGGGCTCTCACCATACCAAGGGCAGAGTATACTCCGATACTCTTTTCTGACTCACTCTAGCCACTCTTCCTTATTTCTGAGACACATGTCATTCAGGGCACCAACATGTTCAACTCCCCTGGAAGGAGGATCAGGGATGAGACAGGGAATTGTTTTGCATTAACAAACAACACTGAGCACTTTTTGATCCACAGGCAAGTGTAGAAGGCTCCTGAAATGAGAACAGTGCTAGTTTGCTAGCAGAAACTTCATGTTTCATCTTTTGCCCTTCTAGTTTTCTTATACCCTGCCCCACTCCCACCCCCGCAAAAAAACCAAGGTTCTAGCTACTGATACCTAGAACAGTCCCTAAAATTCTGACTTGATCAGATTTGGCATGCAATGGCGATCACATTGTGTAGGTAGAGCCCAACACAAAAATGCCCTTGAAATGAATGAAAGGCCTTCAAAACTCAGCTGTTTGTATTAGAGCAGTGCCTAGAGATCTCTTATAACAGAGCTCCTGCCCTCAGATAAGTCAGACAAGTGGAATTTTATTCCTCCCAAGTTAGAGATGGTAGCCTGAGGCACAGAGAAATTAAATAATTTGTCCAGGATCATACAGGATATCTGTGACTGACTTAGGAACTGAACCAATGTCTTATGATTCCCAGTCCAGTGCCTGAACCTCATGATCACTCCTCTGCACAGACAACCAGTTTTCAATCTTCTTTTCATTCGCAAACCCCTAGAACTTCTCTGAATGGAGGTGAGGACTTCTTTGGAACTCTTAGGCTGCAGGAATCTGCAGATCACAGATTGAAAACCACTGTTTTAGACAATCCTTCTAGTAAATTATCCTCAGGCATTCACAAGATCATCAATTATATTTATTCAGAATATTACCAATTTCTGACAGAAAAATGTACTTACATCACTACGTCAGGAAACATCCTGTACAAAGACAATTATTTTTACCTTAGGATCAGCAGTGAGCAATTTAAAAGCCTGATAGACTTGTGCTTCCTTCACACCTCCACCAAGATCCAGGAAGTTGGCCGGCTTTCCACCATTAAGGGAAATTATGTCACAAGTTGCCATCGCAAGACCAGCTCCATTCACTGTAATTGGAAGAGTCAGATACTGACATTTTACAATGGAGAATTCAGACTTGTGAAATGTGGTTTACCTATGGCACCCCAACTAATTCTAAAATTTCACTTTTTTCCAGCCCCTGATTTTTTCAGAGTGGTTTCGAAGACACAAACAGACAAAATGGTTATATGAAATAGGTCCTCAGAAGAAAAGGGATTTCATAATAATTAAAGTGAATCCACCACCACACATGTAACTGCATATAAATATCCCCCTTATAGTATAGAGCAAAAATTATTCTTAACCCCGCAGAAACCCAATGCAAAGTAGCCTCATTATCTCTAAATTCTCCTGCTACACTTACAGACGATGTCTAATTTAATTAGTTGTTAAGACTATTACGGCATTACAAAATATTTTAAAACTCAATGTTCATTTTAACAAATTTGTTCAAATCGTGAAAATTCTGACACAATGTTCAAAAAAGCTAATGCTTCCTTCTATTACAATGCGTTCTGACACTTATCCCATATCTTTTGCACTTTAAATGCTGCTACTCTTGCCAGTACATTAGTTCAGCCGGGTGAGATGAATGGGAATGGTTTGGTACATTAAGGTTATTGCTTCTGTACAAAGTAAGCCTTTTTATATCACATGTAATTTTATGCAGGTTTCTATTGTATTGAACAAAACCATAAGGATGACATCTCAGGCACAGAATACGATAGTGATGGTTTAATGAGCTACACGGTTTTTTAATGTTAGTTCCTTTAACAGATTAAAACCAATGCAGCATCAATGCAATGAATTGGTTCTACTACAATCTAAGGCTCTTTCAAGTAAGTGGGTAGAGCATAATTTCTGAGCATTATAAACGGTGAGCAGTAACAAATGTTGTGTTACTGCCATGCACCACTCCTCCTTCTCTGGCAGATAAGCCATTTAGCTAATTCGGATCAAAATGATGAAGTCAATTTTTTTGACAATAAAATGTTCTGGCTTAAACAATTTACAAGAAACTAAAAATGTTTTACATAATGGTTTAAATATTTCATACACTTTACTTCTAAGGAAGAAGAAGAGAATTTCGGTTAAAACAAAGCTTTCAGCATAAAGCAAGATTTATCAATTAATGTGTGATACAAGAAATAATGAGATGTCAAAGGAACCAAATTTACATTGTGAGAGACAAATGTTTAAATCCAGTTAGATTTTATTTTTTAAACTAACAAATTAAGACACATACACATTTGAATCAAGTGCCTTGTACACAGTACCATCTGGGGTTTTTTTCTGCATCCATTGTTATTTTGAAGGGTGAACAACAGTTGCACTAAACATACACAGGTATACATCTCAACCTCACCTCCTTTTAAATTTACTAACTTTCACTTTTTAATTCTTGCCCCTTCAATTTCAGCTTTGCATTTGCTCTTGCTGTTCCTGGCATTTAGCTGTTCCTACCATTACCTTCTTACAGAATTTGGAGAAAAGCAGACAGGATCAGCAGAACAATCATCAAATTAGACACATCAAGCAAGTTTCACAAACTGAGAAAGTATAAATTGGCCTTTAATCTCTTTCTGTCAGAGTAATACTGCATGACTAACACCACAACCAGCAAGATAACAACAGGGGTCACTTGTGTCAGACAGAAGTGCGTTTTTCAATTTGGTGAGGGCACTTTAACGAGTTCATTGGTACAGGCTGAGCCTCTCTTATCTGACACACTCATCTGGTAATCTCAGTAATCCAGAACAATTTTAGTAAACTGGCTCACCACTTATCACAGGTGTGGCCAAGATTCCTGTGGTTCCATAAAGTTTGTTTACAGCCACCAGTCCTGTCTCAGTGTTGTGTTCATTAGTTCTAATTAATCGCTATATATCTTCTAAGGGCCCAGTAAGCAGTGGAAGTGTTGGTAATAGTGCCAGACAATTTCAGACCTTGTGTGGACCAGAAAATGCTCTCGTTCAGCAACATCAGAACCTGAAAACACTTAGGCATTTAAGTAATTTTATGTACTCAGATGATTACTCTATTGTAAATATTTCTGATAGTACTCCCTGTAACTGACAAACAGATAAGTCAGTTAATACTGAAAGCTCTGAATTACTAACTGGTTACACCTAGATACTGACAAAGACAGATTTATTTTCTTACCAAAGCAAGCAATGTTTCCATCCAGTCCAATGTACTTCAAGTCATATTTAGCGGCTTCATTTTCTGTAGGCTCATTCTCAGATTTGTCGTCCATGGCAAATATCTCTTTTTGCCTAAACTCAGCATTGTCATCAAAGTTTATTTTGGCATCAAAGCAAACAACTAAAGAAGGGTGAAAAAAAATAAAATTACGGTTACTGCATCATGTTCCTTCAGAATTCGTCACAGCATAGGTAATGTATTCTTTCATAATTACTTTCTAAATCCCTGATTCTGCTTCCAGAATAATCAACAGAAGTTTTGGAAAGCTGGAGGAGGTCCCAAAAGCACATTTTTCCAAAATCCAGGCTTGGATGATGGCTTTGCAAGTCTCCAGCACACAACACCGCTGAGCTGTTTTAAGTTAGGGGCTGGGGAATGCACTTGTAGAGATAGGACAACAGTTTGTGTTTCACACTTGTTTTAATTGCCCCATCCCAGCTAATCATTTCACCCATTAAGAAGGATACAATTATGTCTTGGAGGCCTCCTCTGTAACGTCTTCTGCCCCAGGGCTGAAGCTCGCAGTCAGCCCTGCCCCTGCAAATCCCAGACCTTGCCTTGGTGGAGGGAGCCTGCAACTGAGCAGAACTTCAGGCAGGAGGACCCAGGAGTTTCCACACACTGCATCAGTAGGTGACCTGGAGCCCCCGCAGCAGTGGGTGCCAAACTCACCTGTCCCTTTTACCAGAGATGATTTAGTGAAAGTCAGGGACAAGCCTACAGGCTTCCATAAATTTTTGTTTCTTGCCTGTGATCTGTCCATGACTTTTAATAAAAACATCTGTGACCAAAATGTAGCCTTAACCATTAACAATCTTGTATATCCTCCAACCTCAACTATGTGTTACAAGTTTTTGAAAGACCATGATGGATTTAAGGCAAATGCACAATCCCACATATATTTATGAAATCTAGATTTAGCATAAATAATTCCATACTAGACAGACATTTTTCTCTAGTTATATTATTTTACAGTCTCTTTGGTTTCTCGCAAATGCTTCATTTAAAGAAATTCACAACAGCTTTCAGTATACATTAAGCAGGATCAATGCAATTTTTTATAAATTAAGAAAATCAGAAAGTAAACACAGGACTTTCCTTTAACTTGAATATCTGCTGTGATTGTAAGAAAGCAGTAAACAGCAACTAAATAGAATAACTTTTAATAATAGTTATACACCTGTCCAGAACTGGAAAAGATCACCCAGGACAGGGGACACTGGCGAACAGTCATTAATGGACTATGCTCCAAGACGTAGGAGTGGACGAGGCTTACTGCTACTACTATTTTAATCTGAAGGGTTGAAAATGAGTTAATTATGAATGAATAGGACTTGAATACTAACAGACAAGTTTTAGGGCTTTTGCAAAGCTAAATATCTTCATATATTAAAAATGCCATCATAAAAATAAGAATACTTATGGATTACTTTATTCTTTAAGTATTAATGACCTCTGGCTGGACACTTACTAGAAATTAACGACTGTCTAAAGCTAGTGATGTTTTAGGGCAAGCCAACCAGACTAATTCCCTGGAAACAATTAATACTCTAATTATAATATAAAATTAATAGCAATGATTGTCTGCATGTATTGTGTCTTGAGCTGAGTGTTGACACCACTGTGTATGCACATGCACACACACAGACACACATGAAACAAAGGAAAAAGAATACCACATAGGAAAGTATCAGTCTGATTGTCTGATGGAATAGTTTTTGTTTTCATTCTTTCAAATCAAAGAATTTGCTGCCTTTGATTCACAATCAATACTGGAAAAAATTATAACAGATCAAGACCAGTGTCAGTTACTTCAGTTTTGGAGAACTATGAACAAGTGTGCATGTGTAACAAATATCTTACCCTATTAATACAAATTATGCGAGTATGGCATGTGGGAATCAGCCAGAATGAGAAATATGAGACGTCAATAATATGCTTTCCAATGTACTACCAATGCATTCATTTTCATTAGCAATGAATTAGGGCCTATACCAACATCAGAACCATATAACCAATTCCCCTTCTTAAATGTTACCTTGCTTAATTAATAAAATGACCCAGAGTAAACCAGTTTTCAGAGGCCCTTGGTTTTCCAATTAAAGTTTCCCTTAGACATAAACATTGTCACGTTAATAGAATCTTATTTCTGAAGAACATTTATCTTTAACAGAAGGCAACACTACATATGAAGTAGCAGGAGAAAAACACCTATTAATATTTATCAAACAATTTGCACCATCAAAAGCACATTGTTACACGCATGAGAGATTATACAAATGAATCTTCCTTCAGAACAAATATCAAAGAAAACTTCAATACGTATATTCATGGAGAGGTTTTGTTGCTTTTCTCTGAAGTTAAGGATTTCGGGAGCTGCAAATTCAAACAGCTTATACCAAGAACAAAAATAAATAAATAAGTATTGAAAGTTGGAATATGCTATAAAATAAGACAAAAGGAAACACACAGGACAATGTGTTACATAACAGAAATTGACACACATGAAAAAGAAAAGCAGCAAGTAATAAGCCCATATTAATTGTCATTTTGACACAAACCTACTCTCTTCATGTGCTGGGCTGTATTTTATCAGGACGAATAATTGCAATAAGCTATTCAAACATACCTGGACATGCACAGCGGTGGGTTTGTTTTAAGAGTGTTTAAAGGATGAAATGCTGCAGGCATCCTCTGCAGTACACCAAGCGGAAAATGGGGCAAGGGAGAGTTCCTTGCACCTCTGCTAGTCAGGAGTCTCCTGCAGGCACTGTGCTCCTGCTCACCAGGTGCAGAAGAGTGGGAAAAGACTATGGAGAAGGCGGTGTGGCACCCGCAATTACCCTGCAGAATTGCCCTGCTTGGCAACCTTCTGCACCCTCTGTCATTCCTGAACAGTTCAGCTGCTGCCCCAGCTACATCTACTCACCTCTTCCCTCCCTGCCCTGAACTTCATCAGCAGAAAGTACTGACATGGCTCCCAATCACCCTCCCAGCTGCACAGCAAGATTTGTTCAAGAGCATCAATACCTGCTCTTGGTCAGCTTCCTAATGCTCCTTCTACCCCACTGCAGTGCCTATGTGCCACCTTCACTCTGCCTCAGCTCCTAGCTAGATATGTCCCCCTAGCATCAGATGCTGGCCTCTCTGCTTCCAGACTCCCATGAGATTCCGGCACAACCGCAGCCTTTTATGCTTGAGTTCTCACCTCAGCTCTCGTCTACAGCAAGAAAAGGTCCATGCTGTGAAAAACTAAAGATGCAGCAAACTGTCTGAGCAATCCTTAACTCCAGGCCTGTTTGGCATGCAGAGAATTTGTCCCTAACATCTTCTACCTTAAGTTGAAAAAAAAAATCAAAAAAAAAAAATATAATCTTAAAAAAATACTTAACATGCGGAATACATACAGTCTGGTAATTGAGTTCAGCCTCTTACAATATTAATTTCCTCGTTTGATGATACCAAGACTCCGTAAAGGTCTAATATGAGAATCCCTTTTCAACCCAATCCTACTGTAACAAGGCTACCACTTCCTGAGCAGTTTTTTGGGGCTGGAGTTCCCTACGCAGCAGCTTCCCTCTGTTTTCCCTTTTCAGAGACCTTTACAACCTCACTCAAAAGTCTCATCAACCTGTGCTTGGGGCAAGTTTGACACCTGCACAAAGTTCCAAACAATTCATCCAAAGATTTCTGTATCTCCTTTAGCTCTTCTACCATCTACACAGGGCAACTGACTGGGTCACTACTCATAGCCGTCTTTCCCAGGCATCTGGCCTTTTGGCTCTGGCTCCCTTCTCCTGAAGGAAAGGGAACCCTATGTCACAATACACTACTAGGCTCTTGATCTAGGGCCTTAAAAGAACAGTGTCCTATTTTTTGCCTCCCATCCAACCCACAATTCTCGGGAACTGAAACCGCTCTTTTAACACCAGGCCATTTCCTGGACTTGTGTTCATTCTAACTCCTTGAAATGGGATCTTTGGCCTCCTTGTACTCTTAAAGAGACCCCATTATACCTATCCAAAGAATTTAGACACTATCTTCTGACGTGAGGCAACTAAGATAGTCATAATCAGTATCTATTTCAATACCTTGTTTTTACTCAAATTATTTGACTATGCAAAACCACTCTAGTCAATGAAAAGCTCAGAGTCATGGATTTTGTAGGCCAGAAGGAACGACTGAATCATCTAATCTGACTTTTTGTGTATCACAGAACATCAGTACTACGCAGCTCTCACATAAATAAAAATCCTGCTCACCTTACTCCAATTCATTCTAGTGAAGTCAAGAGAATTATACACATGAATAAGGCAAGCAAAGTCTAATCTGTTGGGGTTCCTGAGGGCAGAACTCCTCCTTATGTTCACAAATTGGCTTATGGTAGGAAATACTCTAGAAAACTTTTTTTTCCCCTTAGTCCTGGCTTTGTACCAAGGAAAGAAAACTTTCATAAAACAGTGGAAAGCTTAATAAAGTTATGATTGATTGATAGAAATTTTACTTAAATTTATTGAGCAAAATAAGATTTATAAATGAAAGGTCATTAATCCAGTACTGTGTCATTAGTGAATCTTAGATGAACTACAAAACAAGGATCCAATACAGTATTAAAATCCTTAAATTGTATTTTCCACTCTGAAATTCAGTTGTTTGTTTTCCAAAAGCAAAATCTATACAAAATACTTTAGGGCTTTTGAAAACAGAAAACCAAAATGAACAAACCCACCACCACCAAAAACATGCTTTTTGTATCAAAGCAGCATTTATAAATTTTGGTCATTAATTATATTTTTCTGACTCAGTTTTATTTGACTACTGCTCATTATATTTATAAAACAAACAGATGCTGGATCATGATTACAATTCAATCTCTGAATTAATGTCAAATGGAACAATGAGCAAATTATTTCTACTGATGTTTGTTTTAAAAATGTCACCATACTACCGTGCATGTTAATGTCCACAACCATGTACAAAAACAACTTAGCTGCAATGACACATAACCAGTGTGAGATTTTTTGGTTTGTTTGTTTAAGTTTCTAGTTGTCATTAATACCAAGAGAATTTCAATCTAAAGCACAGGAACACACTATTTACTGTCTGCTATTCTGCCCAATTTTCCTGTGTTTCATTTAATGCATAAAAGATTGCTGGCCAACTGGACAAAAGATTAAATCTGGGAAGAAATCATACTAACCTCATGATCTAAATAATAAAATGTATAAGATTCCCTCTCTGATCTAGCCTTTCCACATCAACATAATAAATGTAAAACATGTATTCAATCCCAGATAACTGGAAGGAACAGACAAAGAAGAAATATATCCTTACAGTCAGCTGTCATAATTTTGGTAGGTTCTCCAACACCAGGGTGATGGGTGCTGTTTAAGAAACTAATGAAAATGAACTGACATGCTTTCCAGACAGCATGAGAGTTAACTGGTATGCTCCAACAAGCCCCATGACAATCCTCTCATGAGAGCTGCCAGGCTCAACCTCTCCGACAGCCTCTTTGACAGATCCTAGGAAATGGACTATCAATAGCTGCGAAAGCATAGGACAGGCTCTATAAAAATGGACACTCTGTTGGAAGGTGTGGTTGGATTAATGCAGTGGAGGACAACAGGAAGTAGCAAAGCGAAGAATGGTTATAGCGTTGGAAATAAAAAAGCAGGGAGCTCCAGGGCACATTCGATAAATGGGCTTCTTTATTGCTGATACTTGTTCCAGCTTGGACTCCAAACCTGTCTGAGTGAGCCCCAATGTAACCACAGGTACATATTTTTATCCAAGTAAGCATGTAAATACACTTATCTATTACAAGTCTCTCTAAATCCTTATTTAGATGAATGACCCTACAATGAATATAAGTACCCATGTGATGAATTTTATTATACCTGCTCCCAATTACTGTTTACAGCACTTTTAGCAGAAGCATTCAGGTTTCCCTGAACAAACCCCCGGGTTAGCAGTTAACAAGAGCCCCTGCCAGCCCCCTGTTGCCACAGCATTACTATCCAGATCTTACTTACAGTAGGAGCAGAGCCGTCACATCCATAGGATGAGGTGGGGCAGCTGCCTCAGGCTCCGTGCTTTTGGGGCCCTGTGGCGGTTGCCCCAGCTGTCTTATGGACAGGAAGGGGGATTACCTGGGGCAGGGTGTGGGTGCCGTGGGTAACCAGAGGCACAAGCAGCCACAGGGGGTCACCTCCCCTGCCCGCCCTGCACTCACCACGCAGGGCGAGCAACAGCCTCTCAGCTGGCTGCACCACACTTCTCCAAGGGTGGCTGGGAGGTCTCTGCTCCCAGATGTTCTCAGAGAAGCAGGTCTCAGGGGGCTGGGAGGACACAGCAGAGCTCCATGTGGTAAGTGGAGGGGGGGCCGGTTGGAAAGAGGTGGCCCCCTGTGGAGGATGCTGCTGTCTGTGCCCTGCCCCAGGTAATCCCTGGTCAGGCGGGTTGGGGAAGGGGCTAAGGGTCAGGGTGGAAGGAATAGGGGGATTCTGAAGTTGGGACAGGAATAAGGGGATTTCGAAGTTGGCGGGGTCCTTTTGAAAAGGACCCCTGTCTGGACGAGCCGGGCGGGAGCCAAAAGTGGCAATTTCGAAGCACCGCGACTGGTGGCATGGTAATGAGGCGCTGAATATGCATTTCAGCACCTCATTAGTGTTCTCTGAAATGGCCATTAGCATGACTATTTCGAAGTTTTCTCTAAGTGTAGACACGGCCTTGGTGTCCCTTAATCTCTGATTTCCTGAACCTGGGACAAATTGGATCACTGGATAAATTGCCCAGTTTTGTTCATTCTCTATGAAACACCTGGCATTAACCAAGGAAAGAAACAGGATAACATGCTAGATCAGTGTTTCTTAACTTTTTAAAACCATGGAACACCAAACAATATTTTTTAATGCAGAACATCTATGAAAACTTTTTAAAAAAAATTTAAGTCCAAAAGAAAACCAAAGAAACAAGCAGTAACATATACAGCAAAACCAAAATGAAGTAGTTCAATCAGGTGTGCAATGAAGTAGTAACATTGTATCTGGTTTTAATAACAGAAAATACATCCCATCAATATATTTTTCCCAAGGCTTGAGGCATATCTGCGAGTTGTTCACAGAATAATTTAAGAAACAGTGGACCAGATGCACAATTGTATTGACCAGCATGGCCATTCTTATCTTCATGTGCAGATGACACACCGATCTGGGCCTGCTAATGGTGTTCTAAAAGTGATCTGGGCTGACTAATGGAGTTCTAAGCCTTTATTATTTGCACATGTCTTTAGCTATTTAAATAGCAGCTTTTAAATGAAACCTGCAATCTTATACCTAAATGCAAATATGTTTGTGAAATATGTGACACCCATTATTAGCTGTCACAAAGAGGGGCATGGATGCCATACTCTATTTTGATAATATATCTTGTTTTAATAGTACGATACCACCCAACAAATCCTGCTCCTTTTCTAAAAAATTCCAGCCTGGTTTTACAGCAAAAAGGCTGAATTTTGCCAAACATGTCTGCTGCGTGCTGAAGTGAATGAGAACTCTGCTGCTCCTGACTCCACGGAAACACAGATTGAGCTTTGAGTTGCGCCACCCCTTGTAGTTCACACCACTCCAAATATGCTCCACTTGACAAGACCCATACCATAACCTCTTCCCTTTACCCCATACCCTCTTCAGTTTCCTCTCCACCAATCTGTTACACCACTCTTGAGATAAATCCTCTTCTAACTGCTCTTCCTGCCAGTTTAGATGCCGTTGCTCCATTCAGCTGTGTCCTGAAGGTTTACCTAAGACTTCAGCAGTTTGTGCCCTTATTAGGGAACTGTTGAACAGAATTCATGCATTTTCTTCCTTCACCACTTTTCTTAAATTCAAAACTAACTCTTCTTCTGCACCAAACCCAACGTGCCATTGTTTCAAAACTATAATTTTCAACACATTTACAACATCACCACAAGATGGTGGATTTCAGGAACCTGACAAAAAGAACAAAGGTGAGCAGTAAACTACAAATCCTTGATTTCAGAAGAGCAGACTTTGACTCCCTCAGATAAGTGATGGGCAGAATCCCCTGGGAAGCTAATGCAAAGGGGAAAGATGTTCAGGAGATCTGGCAGTATTTTAAGGAAGCCTTATTGAAGGCACAGGAACAAACCTCCCAATGTGCAGTGAGAAAAGCAAATATGTTAGGCAACCAGCTTGGTTTACCAGGAAATCCTTGGAGAGCCAAAATACAAAATGGATGCATATGAGAAGTGTCAACTGGGATGGACTGCTAAGGAGGCGTATAAATATATACTGCTGGAAAATGCAGGGGAAGGCAAAAGCACAATTGAAACTGCAGCTAGCAAGGGATGTGAAGGATAACAAGAAGGGTTTCTACAGGCATGTTAACAATAAGAGGATGATCAAGGATAATGTGGGGTCATTACTAGATGAGAGAGGGAACCTGGCGACAGATGATGTGGGAAAAGCTGAAGTACTCAATGCTTTTTTTCGCCTCTGTCTTCACAGACAAGGTCAGCTCCCAGACTACTGAACTAGGCAATGCACTATGGGAAGGAGATGGTAGCCCTCAGTGGGGAATGAACAGGTTAAGAGCTGTTTCAAAAAGCTAGATATACATGAATCCATGGGTCCAGATTTAATACATCCAAGGGTACTGAGGGAATTAGCAAATGTAATTGCAGAGCCTTTGGCCATTATCTCTGAAAACTCATGGAAATCACAAGTGGTCCCAGATGATTGGAAAAAAAAGGACAGTCCAGGGAACTGTAGACCAATCAGCCTTATCTCAGTCTCCAGAAAAAACCATGGAGAGAATCCTCAAGGAATCCATTTTGAAGCACTTGGAAGATGGGAAAGTGATCAAGAGTAGTCAACATGGATTTACCAAGGGCAAGTCATGCCTGACCAATCTGATTAGCTTCTATAATGAGGTAACCAGCTCTGTGGACATGAGGAAGTCAATGGATGTGATATACCTTGACTTTAGCAAATCTTTTGATACAGTCTCCCACAATATTCTTGCTCATAAGTTAAGGGAATATGGATTGTTTTTCTATAAATGGACTGTAAGGTAGATAGTAAGCTGGATAGACAGTCATGCCCAACAGGTAGTGATCCCTGGCTCAGTGTCTGGTTGGCAGCTGGTTTCAAATGGAGTGTGCCATAAGGACCAGTCCTACGGCCGGTATTGTTCAACATCTTTATTAATGACCTGGATGAGGGGACAGATTTCACCCTCAGCAAATTAGTGGATAACACTAAGCTAGGGGAACAGGCAGATACACTGGATGTTAGGGATAGTGTCCAGAGTGACCTTGATAAATTAGAAGATTGGGCCAAAAGTAATCTGATGAGGTTCAACAAGGACAAGTGCAGAATCCTGCACTTGGGATGGAAGAAACCCAAGCACTGGATATGGGCTGGGGTCTGACTGGCTGAGTAGCAGTGAAGCAGAAAAGGACCTGGGGATTACAGTGGATGAGAGGCTGGATATAAGTTAACAGTGTGGCCTTGCAGCCAAGAAGGTTAACGGCATATTGAGGTTCATTTGGAGGAACATTTCCAGCAGATGTAGAGAAGTTACTTTTCCCCTCTATTCAGCAGTGGTCAGGCCACATCTAGAGTATGCGTTCAGATCTGCACCCCCACTCCTCTCCCATATAGAAAGAATGTGGCTGCATCGGAGAGGGTCCTGAAGAGGGCAACAAAAATGATTAGAGGGCTGGAGCACATGACCTGTAGGAGAGGCTGAGGTATTTGGGCTTACTTAGTTTGCAGAAAAGAAGAACTGAGGGGCAATTTGATAGCATCCTTCAGCTTCTTGAAGGGGTGCTCTAAAGACGATGGAGAGAGGCTGTTCTCAGTGGCGACAGACAGCAGAACAAGAACCAGTGGTCTCAAGTTACAGAAGTAGAAGTTTAGGTTAGATATGGGGAAAATTATTTCACTAGGAGAGTGGTGAAGCACTGGAATGTGTTACCTAGAGAGATGGTGGAATCTCCATCCCTGGAGGTTTTTAAGCCCTGACTTGACAAAGTCCTGGCTGGGATGATTTAGTTAGGGTTGAACCTGCTTTGGGTTGATGACCTTCTGAGGTCACTTCCAGCCCTAGGATCCTCTGATTGTAGTAAAGAAATGTAGTAAGTCTGGAGGCAATATAAACAATGTATTTCACCTGTCAGCAAGCTGCCATGAAGACAAGCTGGTGTCCAAAAAGGAAGGGTTATTGTATCAGAAGTAAGGCAACCAACAGAAGAAGTGCAAAATAAAGCAGCTTTCCCTATTTATCTTGCAGCCATCCCTTCTTATACAAGGGAAGCAATTCCACCATCCTTCACCTTCCCAAAGGATACAGACAGGTGTGAACTCCATTATTCCAACACAGCTTCCTCTCGCCTATGCCCTTATACCTTTTGTAGTCATGCACCTGTAAGTCTAACTTACCTGTACACTCAAAGATGAACTCCTAAAATAATTACTTTTTCCGTCTCTAGTCCACCAATTCCAATAGCATGAGCAAAATAATTTGTATAAATGAAAGAAAAAGTTACTCTCACCAAACAACATGTAGAGGCTGATGCTTCCAGTATTTTAATGACACAATAGGAACTGACATGTTAAAAGCTACCATGGGAACATTTATGAATATTGCTTAAATTAAATTATGCAATGAAATTAATGCAAAGCAGCTGGTATCACCTTCCATGTAATTTAATGTACAGTTTGCATAAAGAATTCTAATATATTCATTTGTTTTCTTCTATTTCTTACCTTGCCCTTCCAGAGTTTCACCAAATGGATTCACTTCAACCTGCGTAGCATCAATTTTCAGGAAAAGATTATACAGCTTCTTTATCTGACCTGCTGCCTAAATTTGATCAAATGACTAGTTAGTATCATGCACAAAAAGGCAATAGTAAACTTCTCTTATTTTAAGAGGTACAAAACTACTATAGTTCTCAATTACAGACTTACAGTAGTATTTCCTTCTAATAGAGTGTTATCCAACCAAAAATATAAAGAATAAAGCCTAAGAGTTTTGATAAGTATCTTGAAAATGCTATCTTCATGATATACATATTGGGGATTTTCAGTAAAAATGAAGACATTGTTAACAGAAACAAGACTTCATGATGAATATATTGTACCCAGTATGCTGTTATTCAAGTTAAGTACTTATGCTGATGTGAGTCTAAATTCAGAAACTGAGAAGCAATGTGAATTCGATGAGTGCTGATTAATTGCTGAATCGGTTTAGAAAAAATATAAATCTTCCTCATACATCAAAATGCAACTTTTCCCTGTAGAAACAATCTCCCCACTGTTCTTTTTTGCCTTTCCATCTCTCTGAAGTTGTGACGGGAAGTAAGATAATCATGACAGAATATTAAGTCCCCAAGTACTATTTTCTTTCACTGCTCCACAAGTTTTAAGCATTGGAAACATGACATCTCAGGTAAACCAGCCTTCCCACTTGAAATTAATTTGCATATTTCAACTCTTGGTTGCAATGAAGTAGCAGAAAGATTAGAACCCCTAAAATGACAAACTCCAAAGCTTTGGTTCTTGGTCAGTGGTTCACTTAACCAAAAACTTATGACTCACTCATTTGGGATCTTTTGGAAAGTAAGGAAGGGAATCAAATTGGCTTTTAAATTGCTTCTATCCCAATAAAAATCCATACTAACTACTGATGGACAGTTATCTCAAAATATTACAGTAGTGTAACGCTGAGCGAATGGTTGAGATTTACGTCTATCCTGTATCGGTACCAACTTCCAGGTTTTTACACATATTTGTTAAATATTTGCCAAATAATCTCTAAAGGCTATTCTTATTCCGTGGTCTGTTTCCAAGCAGTTTCGTTACCAGTATTTAGTAATGGAGCTACCATCTGCCTCCGTTTTAATTGGACGCATAAAAATATACTACGTAACTGGCTTCCTAACTGGATGATGGCATAATTATTAGAATCAGATTTCCAGTGTGAATACTCATCGTTGAATTAAACATTTGCTTCTTACAAATATGAGCATAAAATTCAGTTTCTAAAAACATTCCTGCCAATAAAACTTGCTCAGTTAAAATATCTGCAGAAAATGAATTCAAAAGGCTCATGAACTCAGCCAATGCAAATTTCATTCCGAGATATTTGCCAAGCTTTAATTGAGTGTGTTCTGTATGCACATCTATTTGCACTTTCTTCAGGACTACACCGAATGGGCCAAGCTCTGCTCTCAGTTCAATGGGTGACTCTCAAGGAATTGTGCCTCTGTAACTGATACTTTAATAGCAGTTCGTTAAATCAAGATAAATACAAAAATACATTCGGCAAGCAAGTGAATTTATTACTATACTAAATAAAACAGTAGCTCAAGTAACATTAACTACTGGAAAGTAATTACTGCAGCAGAGTTTAGCCATGCTCCTGTTTTAGGTATCAGTGAGCAGGCCTGTCAAACTCTGAGAGCTGTATGTCAAGGAAAAAAAGCAGAAGCACCACAAGGGAGGGGTTTGTCTAAAAGCCTGGACTCTGGGCAGGAGTCCTCAGCACAGACACTGAGGCTATGTCTACACTATCCCAGAAGAATCGACCCATTCAGGATTGGTCCTCCAGAGTTCAGTTTGGCACGTTTGGTAGGGATGCATGAAATCAACCTATCGGGGTCAGCATCAACCTCTGTACTACTTGCGAAACGTGAGGCGTAAGGGAGATCAATTGGAGAAATTCTCTGGTTGACCTTCCTCTGTGAGGACAGCCAGGTAAATTATTGCAGATAAGTTGATTCTAGCTACAAAAATCCCTGTAGCTAGAATTACATATCTGCAACTGACTTAGTTTCCTAGTGCAGACTTGGCCTCAGCATAGACAACTACTCTATCTATAGCTATTTCCTGCAAGCCTCAGCAGGCAGAGCATCCTGAGGATGATGGCATTATTTGCTACACTATGGAGAACCTGGGCAGCACTGTGGTCTATAAGGTACCTGCAAGTTATAGAATAGCCCAGAATTATGAGGAAACAAATGTGCTAAACATCACGGGAGTTTCCCACCAGTGCTCCCCATAAGCAGAGAGATGGACGGCCAATCAGGAGAGATTCAGATCCCACCAGCTAATTAGCAGAGCGCCCACAGTGTGTATTTCTACTGGTGGTGCACATCGCCCCAAGCCTTGGTGTACATAAGAAAACTTATTCTATTCAGACAGAAAAAAAGCATTAGAGAGGATATAGCTCCCTGCCCCTCAGGGTGAAAGTTCTTTGCTGAGATCCTAAAGGTATGTCTACACAGCATTTAAACATAAGTGGTTGGCCTGGGTCAGCTGATACGGGCCTGCAGAGCTCAGGCTGCAGGCTCTAATCTTGCATGGATAATATTCAGGGACAGGCAGGAGCCTGGGCTCAGGGACCTGCCATCACTAGGTTTCGGTCCAAATCCTCCAAAACATCTATACTGCGCTATTTTTATCCCCCAAGCAAAAGTCTGAGTCAGTTTTAGCCCCTGGCTTGAAGACTGGCTGCAGCCATTCTTTCTGCACTATAGACTCTAGAAGTCTACTCCTGCTGCATTGTAGCTCTAGGAGTACATCACAGAATCGCACTCTAGAAATAATTGCTATACAGATGGACCTTTTTATTTACTGACTTATTCATTACATTTCCATACTCCAGTAAATCCCATTAAAGAGGTTATGGCACATGGAAAGAAATATATACGATGGTTCAGTTTAACAACCCCTGTATTGTTGTCACTAATTAAGTACTGTAACTTTGCAAGGGTGGAAAGAGTCGATATCATCATTCATTATCATTGAAAATACTGCTACAACTTTAAATGTGAGGTAATCAACTTAATGATTATGCATTTGTTAATTGCAGTTAGGATGGAAAATAATTAGATGTGCTGTATGAAAAATGCAAAGATTCCACAGAAAAGCATTTTAATATTATGGGGAATAGTGTGAAGAAAGAGCTTAATAGGCTGCCTTTTACACCAATTAACATTAACCCAAGTAATCCGTTTCTGAGCTACAAAGTTGTTCACACAAGCACTGTCCCTAGTAATATTGCATACAGGTTGCACCTCCCTTGTCTGGCATGGCAGGAACCTGACTGGACCTAAACCCAAAGAGAATTTGCCTGAACAGGGGATGTTCCCTGCCACCAGCATCCAAGCCCCAGCCCCTGGCTCCTGTGGGACAATAGTCCTGTGGGGCTGCTGACGGTTTTCAACCCCAGCCCAGCCCCATTCTGCTGTGGGCTGACTTCTGGCCCTAGCCTGCACTACTGCCATGGGCCAGTGTGGACTGGCCTCACACTGCTGCCACGGGGCGTGGCCCTGGCCCTGGCCCCTCACTACCATAGCAGATCTGTGGCTCCAGCCCTGGCCCCGGCCCCTCACTACCATAGCAGATCTGTGGCTCCAGCCCTGGCCCCATGCTGCCACTGCAGGTCTGCTGCGCGGCTCCTGCTTTAGCTCCAGCTCCAGTCCCAGCCCCATGCTGCTGTGGCTCCGTTCCCATCCCCACGCTGCTTGTGGAGCTGACGTAGTGTTCCAACTCTGTCTCCATGCAACTGCCACAGGGCTCAGTGCTGTCTCCAGCCGGGCTGCCGAGGCAGATGCCCCTGGTCAGCTCTCCTGCCCTCAGGCTCCCAGGCTCTCTGGTCCAGAAGCATCCATGGTCCTGCCAAATCACAACTTTTGACAGGCCAGAGTGCTGGTTTAGGAAGTGCCACCTGTACTATATAAGATCCTACCACAGAACAGAGATAGTGCTGATGCACTGAAAATTCTCCTCTTTTAGCAAACTGGCAGCCTTGGTTTGATCATTTCTCACATTTTTAAAAAGTAAAATGTTATTCGGTTACGAGGAAGAAAAACAACAACAGTCTGTTGATGCCAGTAATACTGGCTTTGAGATATTAAAAACTTGATCCAGCAAAGGGATTTATGAGGGCAAATCCATTACACCCCCTGGAACTCTCAGGACCAAGGACTAAATCTATTTGATTTCAGAGACCAATCAATTTTGTTAGCACCCAGACCCGCCTCTAGGGAGGCAATACATCTTATGCTCAACTAATACATCTCAGTTTATTAAGATACAAAATTTTATTAGACATGACTCAGAGAGACTCACAGAGCCATTCAGCAGGTATTATCACTTAGCAGAACTGGCACCTCAACCATCTTTGTTCCGAAGACAATTCAGCCCTTCCTTGCCAACTTACCTGCTGTTGTAAAGCTCCTTTAAATCCCAAATTTTCTGCCATCTGCAGTGCTTGGTTGTCCTTCACACCTTCAAAAATATCTATTTCCTCCTGTTACAATAACGCACATCCAGAGAATTAAGATATTCAATGTAAGTGGAGATTTATAACTTCAGAAGAAAAATGTGTACTATATATTTGCAAATTAGTAATTAAAGTATGGCAGTTTGCCAAAGTTCTCGGCGACTGAGGCTATAGCAGCTGCCTATAGGGTATGTTATAATTATCACACCATCTATAAAACAGTCCTTCCAAAAAAAACTATATAATTCTTCAGGGTGGCATGCTGACAAGACAATCTGACACCAGTTTTCATTTTTAATTACTGTACAGATGGCGTTGATGAATATTTAGGCTGTTAATTTTTATGACATCTTCTGGAGAGTCTCCAAGACAGTGGTACTACTGCCCAGTAATATTACTAAGTTTATATAATTTCAAAATATGCATTAAATATTTCTGCTTCCCCCACCCCCACACATTATACATGTCTGCATCAATTATTTGCCCAAACAAATAGCTTACCTACTCATTATAAAGCCAAAGAAAAACAGGTTGAGCTTCTTTAGTCCAGCAACATCTATAATCTGGCATGATTTTAGTTGGCAAGACAGCTACTTATCATGGATATAGCCAAGTTTCCCATGGTCCCATATAGCTTGCCTGGAGCCACCTGCCCTGGCTTTCAGTGTTCTGTGCTGTTATTTTGGTCTAATTTACTACTAACTGTATTTTAAGAGCCCAGTAGCAGTGGAAGCGTTGGTAATGCTCCTAGATAATATTGACCTCTTGTGGTCCAGCAAATTCTCTTGTTCAGCACTGGTTAGGTCCCCAGGGTGCTGGACTAGAGAAGTTCAACCTGTATTATAAATACTTAAATGCATTATTGATCACTCAAAAGTCAGTACACTTCAACAGTCACAACAGGATATGAGGTGTAAGAGGTAAACTGATACTGAGTAGAGGGAGAAATGATAAAGTCCACTTTTGAAATAAAGTGTAGCTTTTTTCAGTTGGTAATCATGGTAATGTTGAAGTGAAATATGAAACATATCAAGAAACATTTAGAAAACTACTTCATGTATAGGTGAAGCTTAACAGGTGAAATTTAGAGCATTTGTCTCACTAACACTTTGCCTAGATTACAAAAAGAGGTTTAGGGTTTAGGCAACAAAACGTTGAACATTCCTCATCTCCCTATCTAGTTACACAAAACATTTATTTATCGATTGTAACTTCTTTCATTTGGAAATACCGTTACAATGTTATTTTAGTACCTTAAAAATAAGTTCTGGGCTGGTAGCTGCCACTTCTTCAATGTCAACTCCCCCCTGTGGGCTGCCAACCATCACAGGTCCATTGCAAGCTCTGTCCATCAAAATTGCAAAGTAGGTTTCCCTAGATATATTTAAAGCTTCCGCAACCATCACCTAAAACATTAACATAGGGAAAAAGCAAACAAACAATCTTTTTAATGGGTATATCTTGGCTGGTGAGATTTAACCATCATGTTTTTTAATTTGTTGCTGTATCCGGGAGTATTAAATGTCATAAAATCCAAAGAGCAATTAGGAATTAGAATAAACAGATAAAATTTTACACCATTATGCACTGCTGGCAGAGAATATAGTGGCTCATATTTCAATACGGTCTTAAATCAGCTACAGTTTTATTGTTACAGGCACCAAATATTCCACTAGCCTCTTTCTTCTTGAACCTCTCAATGCCTATATCAGTGATTTCCATGACATAGCCATTTACATTAGAATATTTAATGATTATAAACGAGGGATCCAATCAATCTAAACAAAAACCCCAATACAGATGATGGCAACTGCTATACAGTCTAAGGAGACTCTCAGCACTCGCTTTGCTTTCTTTCACGAACGTGTTTCTAGAACTTAAGCAGAGGAGTGCTGTGTATCAGTGCTCCCTGTAAGCTGGGCACTTGTGTAGCCACTCAAGAGAAATTCATATGCTGCCCAGCTGATTAGCAGATCACCCACCACTAGGATTTTGTTTCCACTGGTGGTGCACATTCAGACATTCACCGGTGCACATAAAATTTATTCCACCCATAGGTGAAAAGAGCCATAGACTGATGGAGAAGATTAGAAGGAAAAGAGGTTCCATCTTGCTCAGTTTGATTTCACTCATCTAGTAAGGATGTGCGAAATTGATCTCTCAGGGTTTGCGTGTGAGAAGTAAGGAAGGTCGACAGGAGAAACTCTCCCATCAACCTTCTCCAGTAGAGATGGTCAAGTTAGCGAAGTGTAGATATGTCGACACTAGCTACACAATTGCCAGAACTAGAACTGTGTATCTGTGGCAACTTACTTTGCCAAGTGTAGACTTAGCCTAAGAAACAAGTATCAGAGGGCAATGACCTAACTACACTGGGCTGCTTATAAAACAATTACCTAAACAGTTCTTTAGATTAAGGCTTTGTGTAAACCACTATTCATGAATTGGCCATTTTTAATGAATGAAATAAGCTGCTGGTTGAACTCTGTTGAAATTAAGCCAAAGGTCCCATATTTGTTCTAAATGTACGGCTCGTGTACACCCATGCTGTCTAACTGTAGGGTGTATTCTACTGAATAATGCTTCCTGGGATTTCAAGGTTACACAACTATAAATAAGAAACTTTTGCAAACGTGTTTAATGTTCTATAAATAAGCATAGGAGGAAGAATGCACTTACCTTTTGCCAGTCTGTGCCTCTCAACAGAATAGGAAAAAATAAGACAGAAATTAAATGAAGTTACTCTCTATCAACTGGGCACAAGAGAGGAAAGATGCTTATTTGTTTATGGACCTTTGACTGGAAAGAAATTTTGACCCACAGAATAATTTTGCTTCCCCGTCTCCCTAGCTTACTGCAACAAACATCTCCAGAGCTAAAGGAATTGTTCAAACAAGCAACTATTCACAGACAGACAAAAGAAAACTAGAGTTAAGAAAGCCAATAACTAATACAGAAAACTACTCTACTTTTAAACGTTGCTATTCAAGTCTGCTCTAAAGGGAAACAAAAAAGCCAGTATGCTAAGCACAGGTCATCAGCCTATCAGTACTGTTAATGTAACAAACATGGGTCTGGAGAATGGGCTTGGTTTGCTGCAGTTAGAATTTTCACTTGTATATCTGAAATGGTTGAGTCAGTTGCTCCATTCATAGGTCAAGCAAAACCAGCAGTCAAAAGGCACCTGATCCACACACTCTTGGTCCCATTCTCTCTCATCTGCATCTTCAGGCTAAGTTTCCATAGCCCTGTTAGCCGGTGGCCAGGTAATGTGCAGTGAGGTACTCCCCTGGGTCCTAAACAACCCAGTTTTTTTTTTTTTACTGTTAGAGCAGGCAGCTCCTAGCACTCTCACCCATGGCCAGGCTGTAGTAACCAAACGGTTAAAGTTCTTTTTGTTGTGCCGGCTGTGTTGTAATGACAAAAGGATAACAGGGTCAGGCTCAGAGCTTAACTAGTTACAAGTTTATTTAAGCTACAGTTATAAGCGTGTGGTTACAGAAGGCTATTGTCTACTTCTTATATGCTAGCAAAGTACAGGTGTTAACAAGTTACGTTACAATCCAATACAAAGATATCTGTTACCATCTAACACAATGATATCTTGACACAACGACGTCTAGTTACAGAGCTCTAATTCTTTAGCTGTGCACAAAATAGTCGGAGACCTAGCATGGGTGTATCTTACCCTCTCTGCGTCTCTCGATACCAGCGTAGCCAAGCCGGATCGGTCACTCAGTTCCGCGGAAAGACGAATACGAGTTTGAGCGTCCCCAGTTGTGGACCTCGGGAGGCAATCACCTGACCCGACCAGCAGGTAGTTGGTGGAATGCACTCAAAGTTAGAGTTCTGCTGGGCCCACCTTTTATACCCCTTTTTGGGTTATGTATTCTCTCTCTCATCTAAGGTGCCAGATCGTACTGGTCTGTCTTTTGTGACGCCAGTTTGTTACAAGGGCATTTCTTACTTAATTTGCACTTGTAAGACAGGAGATAAGCAATTTGAGAGTACAGGACATTCTTTTTGTGTGGGCGGGGCACTTCCCCTTCTGGGATTGTTGTGTGTGTGCATCATATCGATCAATGCCAGCTGGGGTGATTTCTTGAGGGTCCCCCCCCACCCATGTTGACAATTTGGCCTGTTAAGCCTTTTATCTATACTTTCTGCTTCTCAGGGTCACGATAAGCTAGCACATCTGGGCCTCAATGAGGGCATCAAAGACTGTGCTGTCAGCAGCCGTTTCCGTGCCCTGTGTGCTCCTCAGTGGGGCGGGGGGGGGCAGCGAGCAAGCTGGCTTGTAAGGGGGAGACTTTGTCTGGCTACAAGCCCAAAAAGGGAGAAATGTTAATGGAAACATCTCTAAAGCACAGCTAAGTGATATGTTTAAGAGCTACTGGTGGGATTTTCCAAAGGTACTCAGAGAGTTAGGAGTTCAGTTTCCACTTGAATTTAAATTAAACTTCAGTGCCCAACTCCCTTTGACTCCCAGGCTGTTTAATTAAATTAGATAAGTCAATGGTGGTAAAAACACCATACTAGTAACATGAATTATTTGAATCAAAACCATCAAACCCCACAAACTAAAAAATATTAATCTCCACAACTTCAGAAATAAAAAATGTAACTGTTCTTCGAAATGTATTGCTCACATCTTTCCTGTCCTGGGTCCGCATGTGCTCACATGCACAGCTGTCTGAGATTTTTGCCTTAGCAGTATCTGTAGGGTCAGCCATGGTGCCCTCTGGAGGGCTGCGCTCACGTACCAGTATTTAGGTGCTGACCTCTCAAATTTCGCTCTTGCCAGCAAGTCCAACAGAGGGGTGGAACAGTGGATAATGGAAGCCATGGAATAAATGTTCCTTCAAAAAGACCCAGCCTATTGGCCCCTATACTTTGGAGGGTAGAACTGCATTGCCCTCTTTGTCACTGATAGCAGAAATAGGGAGAAGGTGGACATACAAGTATTCAAACCCTTCGGCTAGGATGAAGTACTTCTTCAATATTTCGACTAAGGACAGAGTTGAGGATGGGATTTGCCAGAGGACTTTGGCAATCTTTAGGACTCCATGGTGTATCAGAAATGCAATACGCATGGAGATTGATGTCAACAATACATTAAACATGGCATCAGATTGCTTCGTCATCTCCTCCACTGACAAAACTAAATCTCAGGCCACCCATTGGAGCAGAGCTTGGAGCTCTTTGAATTTGGCTGATAGACTAGTATGAGTAGGGCCTACAACAGTCTCCTCTGGATCACCAGAGGACCACCCTGGGCTACATTCCCCATGAGGGAAGGAGGTTTTGGGGTAGGCTCTTGCTCCTCAACTCTGGTTTCCAGTTGTATTTTGTGGACAGATCCTAGTGACCACAGTGGGGCCACTGACACCTCAATCTGGTGGCTAACCATCACTGTGAGTGCACAGTGCCTTGAATAAGTAGAATGGTGCCAGAAGCGGGAAACAGTTCCACACTGGGGAACGTTTGATGACTAGCATGTCTCTGGAAGAACCTTGTCAAGTAGGCGGAAACCTGCAATGCCGTGCTGGCAATCTGAGTGGCAAACTGGCAACCTGCACTGATGTGGAGATCT
This sequence comes from Carettochelys insculpta, assembly GCF_033958435.1. Taxonomy (NCBI): domain Eukaryota; kingdom Metazoa; phylum Chordata; order Testudines; family Carettochelyidae; genus Carettochelys; species Carettochelys insculpta. The sequence continues at coordinate 42,483,238 of NC_134147.1, read as the reverse complement.
AGGGCCTAGCGACAGAGAATGACAGCATTTGCTCACCCTCTTGGAGGATATTCTGGGCTGGTTTGCCCTTGCAGGGAGCCATGTGATGCCTAGTCCAGAAGGAGAGTCCTTTGCTTTCTGAGTGCCAGGAGGGCCTAGGAAGTTGGCAGCTCTACCGAGAGCATGGGACCCTTGGAGACAGTTGCAGATCCCTCAGTGGGCTAGAAGGCTCCATGGATGGGCACCCTTGTGTGGTTCTAGGGCAGGTGGGTGGCCCAAACAAAGTCCTTTTCCCTATGACTTTTGGTCTTTCTTGCATGCTGCTGGTTACTCTTCTTAGATTTCTTCTTGGGCACTAAGGAAGGGGAGCAGGACCTGGTAGAACCGAGTGCAGGGGTGTGCTGCACACTGAGATTGAAATATTGGCAGTGGAATCCTGCTGGCATGGTTTCAAGGCCAGGCAGACAATAGCCTGCCTGAGAAGGCCCTCTCAAACATGCTGCTTTTCTTCTGAGCTCTTGCACGAAAATTCTTAAGAGATGTGACAGCTTTTCTTTTACATGTGATTTCCCCAAGCACTTCAAGCAGCTGCTATCGGGGACTACAAATAAGCAAAAGCCTGCAGTCATGTAGCACTTTGAAGACTAATAAAATAATTTATTAGACTATGAACTTTTGTGGGACAGACTGACTTCTTCAAATCAAGTGGGTCTGTTCCACGACAACTCCTAATAAATTATTTTGTTAGTCTTTAAATGCTACATGACTGCCTTTTTTGGTTTTTGGCTTGTATTTGTTCTACTTTGCTTAACAGGAAAGATGTGAAGCTTCATTATTTTAATTTTCCACAAAAAGTTTTATTAATAAATATCCTGAGAAAGCGGTCTTTTTAAAGCCATCCTGATAACTTCATATTTTCTTGCTTTAATATTTAGTCTTCTCATGATCTGCCAGTAAGTTAAAAGTCTAATTTCACAAGGAAATCTGAAATGGCCTTTTGATACAGGATCATATATTAGAAATGTTAATTTTTGGGCTGCTTGGAGAAAAGGCGCAGATATCAGGTTCTTTAAACTGTCAGGATAAGAAGACCTGCCTGCTCAGATAACCAGAATCCCAAATTCCAGGGTGTCATAAGAGAATTTTATGTAAACTCATAAAATAGCTGCCAAGTTCTACAGGAACCAAGGGGACTTCTGTTCATTTAAAAAATACCAATTTTAAGAAGCACAGCCATTCTTTAAATACTTCTGTAGGCACATAAGCAGGAAGAGCCTGTTCTACATTTGAGAATTCAATTTTTATAACAAACTTAATTTTCTATTCCATGACTATTCTAATGCTAGAAAGTTTTTGATCTTTAACACTACTTATTCTTAAAAATGAAGTACAATATTGCTATCTAGCTGCCTTTTATTTTTTATTTTCTGTGCACAAAAATTTCGTTATATCAAGTGTTATTCTGGAGATACAAAATCCATTCAGCTATCACATACAATGATGAAATTTTACCCTACACTTAAGATTTTGGAGCCTGATACTGAAGTGTGATATTAATACTCTGAATGACTTGTAAATTGATATTAGCTCCAAGATGCTGAGTCTGCATTGGAAATAAAGCATCTTTTTGGAGGAGTCAGTATCTTTCCACACAGACACTGAGGCCACTTCTATACATGCCCCTTCCTCCAGAAAAAATGTAAAAAAGATGTACATTTTCCATGCCTCGCTAGCATACGACCATGTGATTCGGACGCCAAAAGCAACTCTTCCAGACTCCAAAATAGCCATGTAGACGCTCAGCCTGCGGAGATCCCCTGGAAGGAAACCCTCCTTTCAGATGCCCCCACTTCCTCAAAATTTTGGGGGCTTCCAGAAGGAGGGTTTCTTTCCAGGGGATCCCCGCAGGCTGAGTGTCTACACGGCTAATCTGGAGTCCAGAAGAGCTCCTTCTGGACTTCGACTCACACGGTCGCATGCTATTGAGGTGAGGAAAATTTACATCTGCACCTCACTAGCATCTTCTGGGCTGTTCATTACCAAGCCATGCGTAGAAGCGGCCTTAGAGAATTAGAAAAATATGCATCACTATAAATGCCCACGTTTTCTCAAAAAAAAAAATCCATTGAGTAAGGAGGGCATACCAGTCTAGTTATTGTTCTGTACTTTTCATATATATCTCCACTTAGTAGTATAAAGTAGTGCTAGTATGTCTGCTTGGAAATCTCATAAAACCTAGATAAATCATTATTACAAAATGCTTTTACCAAATGTACAGTGAACTGTTTACTGCAATATGCTTTAAGAAATCTTGTGTACGTGACACACATCAAGATTATGCTAATTTGTTGAAATGTCTAAAGACACCTAATGGGTAATGATTTTACACATAGAACCAGGTGCCACCTACTATGAGAAATGCAAAACAGGCTACTGGTCCCTTGCTACTGATGCACAACCCAGCAGACAACAACAAAATGCATATACATGCTGAAGAGAAATTATCAAAGCTCCACATTAAAATGTTTTATACGCTTTGTAATCTTTCTACATTTCCTTGTTGGACAACAAAAAATTACCCATTCTATTCTATGCTATTCTAAGCACCCAGGCTTATGTATACTGTGCTAATCACATTGCATCTAAGCAACCTGATATTCTTCCTCACAGAGACTTTAAGGCCAGAAGGGACCATGATCATCTAGCCTGACCTTCTGTACACTGCAGGCTAAAAAACCATACCCAACTTATGTAATATTCGCCTAACCTCTGAGTTACTGAAGTTCTCAAATCATGATTTAAAGTCCAGGTTTTACAGAGAATCTACCGTTTACATTAGTTTAAACCTGCAAATCACTTATGCCCCATGCTACAGGGAAAAGCAAATGAACCCCCAAGTGTCATTCGGATACAAATTATTGTTGTTGACTGGAGAGCGCAACAATCATTTCACTGAATTTAGATTTTTTTTTCCTCTTCACCGAATAAATGAACAGACTAATTCTATGTGATTTATTCATTGCTGGGTTGTTTTTTTTTTTTTTTGGTGGTTTCTTTGTTAAAAATCCCTCTGCCTTGAGATCTGAGCAACACTGTTTTGGTGAGTTTGGTTATACAAGTTATATAGTATTCGCTGTTTTCCCTGATTGGAGGAGACAGCATTATGATTATTTATCTGGTGTGAACGTCCATGGAAAGCAAAACGCAACAGGGGTCCTATTTAAAGAAATAGCAATTTTCTTTAAAAGCTCAAACAAATATTCATCGGAATTTTTTGCACTATTCAGCCAAATCCAGCCATTGTGTTTCTATCCCCTTGTTCCTTGCAGATATGTATGTACAGAAGCAACATGTTGAAGGGGAGAAAGGAAGCTGCAACTAATACATTTTATCTTTACACTACGTACAGAGCTTTTTTGGAAATCCACTGTGTAAGAACACTTTCCTACTCTTTCTACTAAATTCAGTTCGTGTGCATTTATTTGAATAATCTGAAAATACAGGACGTGCCTTTTCTATTAATTTCCACTGAAAATTGGAAGTCTGATTTCTAGATTTGATCATTTAAATGAAGACAATATCTTTCACTCAGATAAAGGGAATAACCAAATCGTCTTCCTCTGGAGTATTTCAAGCAGGTCAGCTAACACAAAAAGGAATAAGACGAAGATGTTTACAGAGAAAGAGAGCTTCCACCACACAATATTCTGAGAACATCTGTAAGCTGGGAAATGTCTCTTTTGTGTTTATCATCAGTTTCTTAGTGGTACTAGTAATTTCTGTTTCTTCTTTTTACTTTTTCAAATTAAACTTTTACCAGCAACTATACTAGTCTGCTTTTCTTCTTCCCACAGAGAGATTGCTAATGACCCAAAACAAATTGTTCCTCAAACACTCAACAAAAAGCATCTCTTCAGCTATGTTTCTCTCTTCCCTGCCAATGCCAAGGCACTGGCACTACATTAGCAACTACTTATTGTTTTTTCAACTCATGCCAAGGAAGTCTGCACAATATACTGTCTCCTCACATCAAATAAACAGTGCCACTCTTTATAATGTGCCCTAGCTTAGCAAAACAAAGCTATGGATGAAAATCAGAGAATTTACAGGAGCAGCGTTACTTATTAGATTTAATTTCATTATAGGATTTAGCCGAAGGGTGAAAGTCTAAGAAAGCCTGGCCTAAAGGGCCACCTATATTCTCTTATGCAGGCCAATAATTAAGGGCATAACCATCCCACAAAGTCACTTTTGGCATCCTAGAAAAAGCAATTAAATGAAATGAAAGAATGTACATATTTCTTCTTCTGAAATGAGCAACCAGAAGGAATATTTCTGCTACAGAAATCAAGTTAAAATTTGCTAGGCACACTCTTCATCATACACAGCAAAACAGAGTGCACGTCTTGGCCAATTTCAGATTATTTAGTGGCGAACAAATATTTAAGGGGAAGCACATTAATTGGGACATTTGTCACTTTAATTGGATGCAATTAATTGGGGATTTATATTAAAAAGGAATGGAAAACATCATGTCATGCATTGCAGCACATTAGTTTACAGTTGTAACTGTACATAATCTTCCATTTTTGATGCAGAAAAGAAAATCTTACCTTTTTAACTTTAACTCCATCCTTGGGAGTTTGCTTTGTTGCAAGATTGTACCCAATCATCTGTTCAGCAAGCTGCCCCACAACTTTAGGGCTACAAAACAAGGGGGAAAGTCATTTTTAACCTGTATTAAGAACATTTTCATCAGATAAAACAGCAATTGCCAAAGCCTCAATACTATCAGTAGCGTATTCCTTATGTGTTTTCAAATTTTACACACTTACTCTTTAGTTAGATGTACCCCTCCTTTCAGTCCACTGTTGAAAACACCTTTTCCTCTCCCTCCAGCTAGGATTTGAGCCTTTAGGACAATTTCTGTTGCCTCTGAAAGAGAACAAATATATACTTTTGTCCAACTAAATGTCACGGATTGAGTCAAAGCAACCATCGACCTACTTGAAAAAGCAAGTCTTATAGTACGAGTAGAACATATTTAAAAACACAAATATTCAAAACTGATGGATAGTCTTAAAAAGAAGTCAGTTTTGTTCATAATCCAACACACCAAAAGTGATTGAAGTAGGTTAAAAGAACAGCCATTAGCTGAATAAATACGCTGGTATTTACACAAAGCAGTGTCATTAATCACGCACAAGCTGCATAATAATCCACACAATTTGCAGAGTTTGGTTGCCCAGTTTTTAGAAATGTTTTCAATACAATTGACAAGAACATACATCCTTTGAATGGTCACATGTACATGCTAGCAGGAAATGTCAGAGAGAGTAAATTTCAGCCTCAACTGAAGCCCAAAGAGCAGGCGTGTGGGTATGGTATGCAAAGAAGAATCCAGTCTCCAAGTGAAGGCTGGATATGGAGCAGCTGGTACATCAGTCCCTTGTCTATAGTAGTAGCTGCTAGCCCCACATGAGAGACTTGCTTCTCTCAAGCCAATGCCCTTTTCCTACAAGCTTGCCACTTCACTGGAGTAGGGAAGATCCAGCTGTGCACAAGGGATGCAGAATTTCTACAGGTTTCCCCGACCCGTGTACCAAAACCACCATAGTTCTGGGGCATGGTGCACCCTCTTCAGCCCTGAGGGACGTTAACCTTCCAGAAAACACCCTGAGCAGAGGTGAATGGCTATTCCAGCCTCACTGGGGCCTTGTACAGAGAAGCAGCTTCTCTCACCTCCCTCTGCTTCCCATACAAGCCCCAGCACAGGGAAACAATCCTGCCCTAGCAGCATCATACCCAGGGTGTAACAGCTGCTCCCCTATGGGTTGCTATGTGCACAGGGAATAACCACCAGTCTTGTCTTGTTATTTTCTAGCCTCATCACCATGCACTGAGGCAACTGGCTGGGGGGTTCAGAGGGCGGCTGATGTCTGATGGGGGGAGTTGTGAGGGAGGGGCAACTCTGGACTTCTTGGCAGGTAAGGAAGGTACAAATTCTCGGGGAAGGAGGTCTGAGACTTCCAAACTGGGAGTATGTTTCTCTCACCCACTTGTTATGTCTTCTCTTCTAGCCTGTAAACTTCTGAGACAGGGATTCTGGTTTAATGGGTCTGCACAGTGCACAATAAAATGGAGTCCTGCATGGTGGGGATCTTTAGTCACTAATACAACATGAATGTTAAATTCTTATAATTAAGGGGGAGGAATTTACTCAATGAGCCTAAGAGGACTTTGAAGGTACGAGGTTTCAGTGGAGATGCCGTGCATTCTCCTAAAACTGCTCCCTTCTCATCAGCCTGGATAAGTGGACTGCTCACAGATGAGCTACAACACACTCAAGAAGGAAGCAAGGTTCAGATCTGAGACACCACAAATTACTCCGATTGCCCAAAGAATATCCTATCCCTTCCAACTTCCTTTTTCAACCAAAGGACATTCAAACCTTTCAGCTGCCATCACCTGCCATGGCAGCACATAAAGGTGAATTCACTTACAGTCTGTATCCATACCATTTGGAACTGGGGCGGGTAACCTTTTCTGGGTCAAGGGCCACTGACTCACAGGAGAGGAAAAAAGAAATCAGAAGGCCACACACAAGTGAGAAGCAACAAGAAAAAGAAGAAAAAGAAAAAAAGACCCAACACATCTCAAGCGAGAAGCTGAGGAAAAACATCCTCAGACACGTGGCCTCCAACTGAGAAGCAGGAGGAAAAAAAAAAAAAAAGACATACACCTCACTCCCTCCAAGTTCCAGCCCCTTGATCCAGAAGGGGTGGGGCAGGGGGGCAAGGTGCTGAGGACCCTCCCCCAGTATCAGATTACCATATGGGGACCCAAGGTGAGACTCTGGGCTGGAGCCAAAAATGATGGCCTCAGTTTGTGGAAGGGGGCTGCTGGGGAGTACGCTGGGGGTAGGGGTGCAGAGTCTGGGTGGGATGTAGGGTGCAGGAATAGGTGGGGGTGCAAGTGTGGGGACTGGGAGGGAGGGTGCACAAGCAGGTTACAGAGTCTGGGCACGAGGGGAGTGCAGAAGGGGGCAGGAGATTGGGGCACCACAGGTCCTGGGGGAGCACAAGTGGCTCTGTGCGGCTCTGCACACTGCAGTGAGGCACTTGGTCTCTGCAGGTATCGCCTGCCCCACCCACCGACTGTTTCCATTGGCCATCATTCCCAGCCAATGGGAGGAACAGGGGGCAGTGCTCATAGAGAGTGCTCCTCTGAAGTATGCAGAGCTGAATCCTGCCAGGAAGAACTCACAGACAGAATTTAACCCACAGGCCGAGTCTTGGGGCTCCCCATCACTGGGCGGGAGAGCCACAAGTCTCATGAGCCAGATTAAGGGAAACCATAGGTTGGATCCAGCCCTCAAGCCACAGGTTCCCCACTTCTGATTTACAGCTCTAAAAATTAAACTCATCATCTAATAAGACAAGCCGAAAGATACTGGATTCTACACTAGCTAAATCTGGGGTCAGCAACCCCTGGCACAGGTGCCAAGAGTGGCATGTGAGATGATTTTCATCAGCATGCGAGGAGGGAGTTCAGCCCTGCCCCTCCATCCCCCATGCAGCCAGGAGCTTGCTCAAAGCCAGGCCACCTGTGCATTAACAAAAGACCAGCTATTGCCACCAATTACCATCTAAACTGCAAAGTTCTGCATCTTTACTAATGAAGCTGTTGTAAATAGGACTATCGGTGACTTTAGCAAGTATCTCAGATCACACACAGAGTTCCAAACGACAAATTTCGGCACTCCACCTCGGAAAGGTTGCTGACCCCTGAGCTGAAGCTTCAAAATGTTTGGAAAATACTGATATTTAAAACTTTCATGTTTTGTTCGTATGGAAGCTGATGCAATTCCCACTGAAGTTAATGGAAGGCTTCAACTTCACTGGGAGCCGGATAAAGTCATTTATGATTAATGAATTAATGAATATTTTGTGTTCATGCATGCAAGAAAATGTGGCATTTGCTCAGTCATAATTGTTGATAATATAACTATTTAACTACATATTTGACCACAAGTATAAATACACAAAACACTCAAATTTTAAGCTACTATTACAAATAAATATTTTTCAGAGGTGGCTACACAGAGTGTTGGTTGGGAAATGATTTCTGGCAATGACGACCCAAATATCATTTCATCTTTCTAATGTCAAGCTCCAGCTTTAGGTCTAGAGTCTACATTTAGGTTGGAACAAATACCACCCATGAAAAATAAACACTACATTTTAATATTAAGACCAAACCACAAGTTTTTCCACATGGCTAGTAAAAATAGCTCTCCAGAGAACATCTAATTTTCAGGATTCTCAAGACAAAATCACCACACTTCTCCATCCACTAACATTTAGCTGTTGTAAATTCCTCTTTAGAGAACATGTCCCTGGCCATGGGCTGTGAGGTTTGTGTGTGTGCCTTCCACTACCCTTCACCAGATAGCCTCGAGGTATTAAGCATTTTTAGGCCAAAAGTTGTGTTTTTATTAGTCTAACAGTATTCCTCATTAATCCGCTTAGAAAAGAAATTAAAATATAAAAAGATTTATTTTTAAAATTAGAGTTAAAAGGCATAGGTAACACAGGTATAAAGTAAAGTATAGGTAGTAACCGTTAGGGTTACCCATTACTCATAAATATGCATTAGTTGATTAAATATTCATGAGCATAGGTTCAAATTCTGATGCACGGATTGGATCAACTAAGATGCTCATGAATATGCATACGGAATGTGCATCCTGGTTGCCGGGGCAACGCAGGTGCGGACCTGACACCTGCGAGTGTTCAAACAGGTCCACCCTGGCTCTATAAATTCTGGAGCCCAGCCCCGGCCACCTCAGTCCGCCGGAGGACACCGGCGGAAGAGGAAGCGGACAGAAGACCTAAAAAGGACAGAGTTCAGAGCTGGACATTGCCGGTAGCTGAAGGTTCGACGCGGAGAGCTGAAGCGGACCGCCGTGTCAATCGACGCGCCCCAGCCGACGCGGGATGCAGAAGCCCTTTGCGAAGAGCTCCAGCTACGAAGCCTTTTTGAAGAGCTCCTGGCAAGAGGATCATCCAGTGACTGAACTGAATTCACTGTAAGCCCTCAGAACTTTACCTGAGGCAGGCTCACCGGCGGCCTCTGTTGGCCGGCGGCGGAGCCGCTGCTGCTTCTTTACTGCCAGGGGTTTTTGTTTACCACGCTGGCCTTTTCCCCTGGCCACCTCTTCTTTTCCCTGTCTTTCCTGTCTGCCTGCCGCGGCTGCCAGAAAAGCGCGCCGTGAGGGCTTCACTTCCTAGCTCCAGCGGAGACCCTCGGGCCCGGCGCCCGGAAAGACAGAGCAGGAGGGACAGGTATTTAACATCGAGCCTCCACACACCTTTAGGGATATTAGGTTGATTAGTTAATTAGTTAAATGCAATGGAATTAACTATAATATTCTTTGTTTTGTCAATTATATTGTTATTAGTGACATTATTCGTAGTGATACCTTGTTGTTGTTACATGCAGGGTAGATCCAGAAGTATAAATCCTGTTTGAATAGGCGCCTTAAATTTTGTAACCCTGGTTCCCTGGGTTCTGTTTGTGAAGCACAGGAGGCGGTCGTAACAGACCTAGCCTTTGTATCTTGTACATTCATAATAGAAGATTAATACAGACAATAGCTTTTAATAGGGATTTAGAACTGTATCTCCCTCTTCCAGGTAGAGCTCACCTGTGTTGAGGTTGACGTATTAGGGGATAACCCGTAATGAGGAAAACCCCAATTTACTCAGACATACAAATACATGTACAAAGATAATTAAGGGGATAACCCATTAGAGGGAAAACCCCATTAAAATCCCTGCAGGGTAGTAAGATCTCGGGCATCGTCAATAAGACCTGAGGCAGCCATAGGACACACAGATCCTGTAAATATTAAGTAGTGCATAAACGGCATAGAGACCTGCATGCTACTTTTTAAACATTAAGTCCTTAGGTAGTGGCGCATAAACGGCTTAGACCTGAACGCTACTTTTGGAAGTCCCCTGCCTGGCCAGCAGAGTTACTTCACTAACGCATATTAAAAAACCTCTTGTTCCCCTAGGAGGCTGGGCCTGGGGTAGAACGCCCTCATCCTTTGAATAAGGAAGGAAGAGCATTGGTGTGCTGTAGGTAGAGGGAATACAGCGTAGTTGGTGCACACACCTGAGACATTGTAGTAAAGGCCTCTTCGGAGGCGCCATAAGCAGTCTTAGGGGGGCTGTGCATTAGGACCTTATACAAGTTTCAATTACGCTGTAGTCCTTTTAGATTAAAACACCTTATACAAATACTAGAAGCCCGTTTCCAGTCTAAATAACCTGGCATATACATAAAGAAATATAGAATGAAATAATATACATATAAATAGTACACTTACACATAAATAAATATACATATAAGATATAGACATAAACGTATATTCATATAATAGAAAGTAATACCGGTATACAGTTCTAATCTTTTTCCCTTACAGCACACGAGGAAGAACACCTTGTTGTGTACCCCTTTGGATGCAAAGTAAGTTTAGGGGGTTTAGAATAGAATTAATTGTACACAGTACATTAAAGGCTATTAGTCTTTTATATATCTAATCCTGTGCTGGGCTCAGGGGACAGGGAAATAATAGTTGTATTCTTAGACTAAATAAAGTAAACGATACAAACAAGTATAAATAGGTTCAAATATAAAGGGAAAGCATTATAAAATAAATAGAAACCGGCTCTTGTTAAATACAATTCTTTGTGGACAGTTGATCCTTGGTCTGTCATCCTTTCCTGGGAACAGCGCAGCTCAGTCACGCACCCTGTACAACCCCACTGGACTAGGTCCCGTTGACATCGACACAGGTTGCGGGGTAAAACCTGGGGCAGTGTCTGGCCGCTGATGGAGAGACTTAGACAGCCTTATAGGCCTTTTGGTTGTCTCTGTGCTAGCCACTACAGCTGAGCATCGTTATTAGCATGTTATCGTTCTGAACCTTAAAAGCATTCTCCTTGAAATTACTTCATGCATTTCAACATATTCATGTTCCCAGCTCTCCTATTATTCATGCCTCTGCAAGCCAGATAACAAGGAAATTTACATGCAATAAGAAGTTCTGTATCAGTATTCTCTAAACATACAAATTATAAAGATGAATAAACTATAAATCTTTTTTCCAACCCACAATAGCAAAACCTAAAATAATATGGCTACTATGGCAAGAAAAAAATTAAGCTGGCACTGGTAATGGACACGACAAGTATTTAATTAGATTGGTTTTAGTCACTAGCCATCCAGACAATGAAAGCTCTTCATTTCCCAGGACAACTGCTGTCAATTATGCATTTAATCATTACCCTTTGCACCACAGGTCTTAAAGCCACCAAGTCAATTTCACTCATAGCTTGCATGTTATACAACGAACTAATTATTTTCATTTGACTATAACAATGTAAGCAAGCTCAATTAAATGCCTATATTTTAAAGTCCGCCAGAGGAATATCTGGGCAATAAAATAACTGCACAAAGAGAACTATCAAAGACGTAAATAAGTGCACTAAAATGTAAGAGTAACTATGTAAAGGTTAGACCTGAAGTACTAATCAATACACCAGCTCAGCAGAACACAGTATAGCAGGTTCTTCTCGCCCTAGGGAAACCAACATGAAGTAATTTAATTCAATAGTTATTTGCCCAAGCTCTGAAAAATGAGGTAAACTAGCCAAATCTTATTTTACAGTAACTAGGCTTGATCATTCAGTATTTACAAAGTTGATTCACTACTTAATGTCACCATTTCTATTCTATTTAAAGATCTGATTTCTAGAAAAAGCTCACACAAATTTATTTGTTTTTATGTTATGTCCTGCCTGAATTCCCAGATTACATTAGGAAAGACTATCCCATACGAAAATGTAATTTTAGTCAGAATATATAAAGTGATTTAACTCTACTCATAGGATAACTTATAAAAGCAGCATAGATTCTAATAGATTTTGCATGGAAATATCAGGCAACAACATTATAATGGATCTATTCAGTTATCCAAACTATTTTCACAAAGCTACAAGCAATTGTAGCTGCACAAATTTGTGCAGTTATAAATATATAAGAATTGAAAAGGGCCTACCACAATAAATAAAGTGACATGCCAATAGATAAAAGCATGTTCTACGCCACATTATAACGAAGCACTTTTAACAGCACTTCACTTTACAGCGAAGGTCTCTCAGTCAATTTCTATTTCTGTATATTGGCCGATAAGTCTTTGTGTGAAATTAAGTGTTTCTTTACAGCTACAAAAACGTCAGACTGCTCATTCAAAGTGCATAGGTTTTGTCACTAATTCAGCAGTAAACAAGCCCAAACTGTTCCACCCAGAATAAGGAAATGCTTCTGATGACAACATCTGTTCTTAACTATCAGGTGAATAAATTTAAGACTACAAAATGTTTTCACTAACTTTTATTTTTGTTTTTCACTTTACACCACAGGCTGAACCTCTCTAGTCCAGCACCCTCAAGACCTGACCAGTGCCAAACAAGAGAATTTGCCAGACTGTGGAAGGTCAATATAGCCTAGCAGCATTTCTAACACTTCCACTGTTTACTGGGCTCTCAGAAGACATTCAGGGGTAAATTGCAGCTAAACAACAGCACAGCAAACTGACAGCCAGGACTCGTGGCTGGAAACAAACTTTATGGGACCATGTGAAACTTGGCCACACCCATAAGTGGTCATCCAGCTCACTAAAATCATGCCAGATTATGGATGATAGAGGAGAAGAAAGTGTTGGACTAGAGAGGTTCAACCTTTAATGGAAAATGTTATTTCTGAAATTTTGATGTCAATTTGCCTTTCTTGGTTTTGGAAAGGAACACATTCAAAATATTCACACATTTGTATCAACAAAATCCACCCAGTTTCTAGTGCATTTGTCAGAGCTGAGGATCAAAGATTCTAGTCCTTCTTTAGACTGTGTCTACATTATGAAAACCATACTGACACAGCTATGTTGACATAACTATGTTATCAGAAATCTGTAGCAGAGATGCAGCCTACTCCAATGGAAGAGGTTTTTCTGTCATTGCAGGAGGAGCAACCTACCTGAATGCTGACAGAACTTTTTTTCCATCAACATCACTTCATCTGTATTGGGGATTAAAGTGGAATAACTATACAAATCAGGGGTGTGGGGTTTTCCCCCATTAGAGCTAATTTTTGAATCTAGACAAAGCCTCAGGCAAAATTCCCATGACTTTAAAAGGACAATTGTAGAAAGACCTAAGTACAGTCCAAAAAATTTATTGTATCTAGATTTAGATAAAAAAGTTTTAAGACAAACTTTAACATTTTACCATTTCAAAATGGAACATGATGCTTTAAGGGACAAAAATCCTTTCTATTGCACTCTGCATTATGTCTCCCTCTTTTCTAATAGTATTGTGAATACAAATTGCAGTTCTACACCTTGAAATTGAAATAGGCTCAGTGCTATAATGAAAGCCTATTTTGAATTAATAAAATTGGACCTGCTTTGTGGGGGAACTATGATTATTCCAGTCCCTTGAAACTGCCTGCAGCAAATATGAACAGCTTGTTTTCAGCCCACTGCTGTGTATATTTAACTACTAGATTCTTGATCACAAAACAATGCTTTGAGAAATGTGATATCACCTGTTACAGAGTGTGGTAACTTTACATTACCGTTGATAGGATTATATGGCATTAAATTAAAAAGGTTAACAAATGCATTCAAATTTGCTGTCACTTATTGAAAAATAAGCCATGGTACAAAAAACATATGGTGGGATGGGTAGTTGTTGTCACATAACAATAGGTATCATGTGCTTGGTCAAATACCAGGCCCAAGAACAATTCTAAACCAAAGATCTTCAAAGCTACTTTAATAAGGAATCCTATGACGTGTGGTTAGAGTATGAGACTGGGAACTAGGAGCTTCTGATACCAAATCCTGACTGCACTTTTGACATTCAACAAGACACCTCATCTGTCTCTCACCTCTATCTGTAAACCAGTGATAACACTACTTACTTATCTCACAGCTACCTTTCCATAAATGATGTTCTTTGAGATGTGCTGCTCATGCCCACTCCAAAGTAGGTGTGTGTGCACTCACCACTTATGACAGGGCCAGAAGTTTTTCCCTCAGCAGTATCTGCAGGGGAGCAGCACTTTCATGGCACAGTATAAGGGATGCCATGTGCTACCCCAACCCTCACTACCTTCTCACAGGAAACTCTGACAGTGGGGAAGGATCTGGAACAGACATGAACAACGCACCTTGCAGAATACTTCAAGTGTCCATTCCACCACAGGTGGCGGCAAGCAGTACCCCTGGAAGTGGGTTGGAGTTGAAGGCACATCTCCACCATAACCAGCAACATCTCTGGCTAGCTAAGTAGTGGCATAGTGGGATGTGAAGGTGTGAACTGCAGACAACATTGAGGCTCTACAGTTGTCCTGGACTGGACCCTAAAAAAGGCTGCCAATGAGGCTTGAGCCCTAGATGAGTGACATCTGGCAAATGGAAGCCAAGGGACATTTGCGAGCTCACAGTAAGAGTGAATACACAAGCTGATCCAGTTCAAAAGCCCTTGAACAGACAGGCAGACCCTTCATTTTAATCGGCCATAGCGACAAAGAGCTGAATCAATCTGTAGAAAGGCTTGGTCCACTGCAGGTAGAACACCAAAGGCTCTCTCATGTCCAGCAAATGACGCTGCCTCTCTTCCACTGACATGAGGTTTGGGGCAGAACACTTGTATGAATATATTCTGATTAACATGGAAGGTAGTGTGAGCCGATGCCCAGGTGCCAGCTAAAGGCCCGATGGGGCAAAGGGGGTGATGCCGCACCAGCAGCTACACTAAGCAGCCAGGGCAGGCTGGGTTCTTTGGTTTGTGTTTAGTTCGGGTACAGCAGCAAGAGGAAAATTACACTTAGAGAGGCTTTAACAGTTACTTTTTATTTATACAAAGATAGAAACAATTTAATGAAGACAAATTATTAAAGTACAAGTTAGTACTCATGGTTTTTAAAGGGGAAACAACACAATTTAACTTAAGAAAAGTTTTAGACAAACTAGCTAGCTTAAACTAATACAATTAATGTGTACACAAGAAAGGCAAGTTGCAGGTGTGATTTTCACCCCTGCCTTTTAGACTCGGTGGAACCAGAGTCTTTCCCTCAATTCCTATAGGAAAGAAGTGTAATACAGGTGTAATTCTTACCCCTGCCTCCTAGATCTGGTGTGACCCAGAATCTCTCTCTCAATCTCTCGGGAAGAAGTAGCTACGAACCAGGCGTCCCGAGTCTCGGGAGTTAATTCCAGACCTGGCCAGCAGGTGTAGGTGATTGAAAACTCAAGGCGGGGGTGGTCTGCCAAGCCCCTACATACTCCTTTTGTCAGGTATGCTTCTTCCTGGTCTCAAGTGGCCAATTGGGAGGAATATTTTTGAACCCCAGGTTTCCCAGGGAAGGTGCAAGGCTCAATTCGCACCTGTGAATTGTGGACAATTGGGCACCTTTGGAGGCGATGGGCGGGGGTTCCCCGTCCTTCCTGGGGAATTGATCAAGGCGTGTCAATTACTGAGATCAGCCAGAAGGGCGGCCATTAGCTAGCCCACTGTCTGGTTTTTGTGTATAGTAGAGAAGCTGGGCGAGACAGCACACCTGCATTCCCAGGACATCAAAGGCTACCTGTCTCCCCTGCTTATTTCTCTCTCTGTCTCTCCCAGTGGAGGGGAGAAGAAGAAAAGGCCAAATGGGGGGTTCATGTCTGGCTACAGGTAGAGACTACCTTCGTTAGGAATGCTGGATGATGCCTCAACTGGACTTTGTCCTTGTAGAAGACAGTATGACGGCCCTAAGGTCATGGCTCTGATTTCCAAGACCCACATCACTGATGTCACAGGCACTGGAAGGACACTTTTCTGGATATGCGAAACAGAGCAGGAACTGGAAGACTTAAAGGCCGCTGTGGAATGGAGTCCCAAACGTGCAGACTGAACTGTGAGGCCTCACAGGAACCTTGCCATCTCATCATCGGAAAAGACATGCATCCCTTGGATCAACTCATGTAAAGTGCGCACCTAGACAGAAGACTACACCTGTGCTGCCGCAAGTAGTCCAGTATGTTGGATGTTGTGCCAAACCGTGCCTCCTGCACTCGGAGTCCTGTGGACAGAAGGGCTCTTGAGAAGCCTGCCTCCGAGGCCTGAAGGCTGCACGCTGGGGAGTGCTGTCAGAACGGTACCCTAAATGGGGAATGGGACTGCTGGGATGGAGAAACCCGTACTGGGCCAAACACAGGTTTGCCCATAGACCATGCTACCACCTGAATAGATACCACTGGCACCAGCAAAGCCGTGCCGTCTGCAAGGTCTCTGGTGTAGACTGCTCCTCCATGTGCTGAAGGCCTTTGTTACTAGCTGGCATCGCCTGTCTGCGATGGAGAGTGCTTGGGCACTCTGCTTGAGCTGGCCCCCAGCTCCCAGAAGGGGTTAATGAACCATCCACTATGACTCTGGGATCTCCTCCTACCTCCCTCTTGAGGGATGTCAGGAGTGTCTCCTCACTGGCATCTTTGTTTTCCGTGCCAAGGACAGAGAGGGAACAGTGCCAACCTGACAATGGCACCAACAGACTGCCCACACTGAGGTCACAACATTGAAAGCCAAGTCTGACATGGCCCTCTCTTTCGTCCTCGAATAACTTGCAAATATGGCACATATCTAAGCACCTCACTGTAGTACCCCAGGCAGCTGGTATGCAGGTCGCTAACTGGCATAGGGTGCTTGCATTCTAAACATGGTTTAAAAACTGGGGATGGAGTTATGCCGCATCACCCCTAGGCTAAATCCCAGCTGAGACACTAACTAAGTTAAATACCACTAACAACTAATGCTACTGAGAGAAAGACACGTACCAAGACAACTGCTCTCACAGCAAAGTTAAATTGTCCGGAACTCAGCAATTCTGATGCACCATCACTGGTGGCAAAAAGGAACTGATGACGGGAAAAGCATAATGCTCCTTTTTCCACACCATGGTGGTGCCACTCCATGGGTCATTAGAGCAGCTCCCGTACAGATACCACTGAGGGAAAGACTTTTGGCACCAGTGTATGTGGTGAGCACACATACATGAGCACTCAAAGAATTAATGTCTGCCTCTGTTTTAAAGGCATAGGGATCGATTCACTACCACCTTGTTCCATTTATAGTCCCTCAAGTAAGGTGCCTGATTACACAGTGGAAACTAGAAGACAGTGAACCAAAAATCCATGTGGTGCTGTGTAAGTTCAGTGCAGGATGAGATCTTGCTGCACAAGTTGCTTCAGAAATATCTATAGTTATGAGATCAGTCCATTCAGCAAAGTAGATGCAAGCAACCGATGGCATGGGAATAGAACAACAGTGTAATGAAAGAGAATCAAGGCAGGATAATTGAGCCTTCTACAGCGTACAGTAAAGTTTCCTATCATACTATGGACCTCCTGACCCTGATCAGCACTACATAAATGTCATACAAAGAAATCTAGATGGAAATGAATGTAATCAGCATGACCAGAAAAATGGAAGGGCTACACATAGATAGCAGAGGAGATAAGCAGCTTTCCTCCCTTATAGCCATGAAAAGAGGCTAGTTAGAATGTGTCTGGGAAGCACAGATGATACACACGCCTACTGCTGTCTCACACCCCCACACAAAAAGCCACTGCATCGTGAGGAGCCCTGCAGCACCTTGCCCTTTGCATCTCCCTCAAACCCCGGGTGGCAGTTGCATCCCCGAACAAACTCTCAACCTTGAAAGAGTAAATGTTCAAAGTTGGGACTTTATACATAGACATTTTCAAAACAGATCTAATAGGTTTCCCAACACCAAAACCAACAACGAGCATCCTGGCATGTTAAAAGGTCCACAGAGAATGTTAAACAAGTTTTTTTTAAATTTTTAAGCTTAAAATCCCCTCTCTGCCCTTCCCACCTTTTTCTCATTCCCATCTCTTGCACAGCCATCTTTCTGCACGAGTGTTTTCCACTGCCTCTGATTTTCAGACTGGCTCCCAAAATAAGTCAGATAAATCATCCTTTTTATAACTCCATACTTTTGAATACATTGTATATTTATTACTAAATTATAAGCCTCATTAAAACCTAAAATGATAAATTAGCCAGTACCTTGCTCCTGTCACTGATGTTATTAATTGCTTTCATAACCCTTACTACACACTTCATCAGTGATAAAATTTTTTTAAGCTTGATAAAATCAACTAAGCTAAGGCTCACCTCTAATACTGCATACTTAAATCTTCCCAAAATAACTAATCATATATCTAGATTTCCTATAAGGGTCTTCACCAATTTTGTATATTTACACACCTAGACACATGGGTTCTATGGAAAAAAAAATCACAAGACCATATAATTAATAATTATCACCATGTACATAGACATAAAGGTTTACTCCTGGGGGAATTCTGCATCACCGCATGCACACACAATTCATGTCTCCTTACATCTCTTTGCTTCCTTGTACAAATTTATGAGGAAATGAAAGGAAGGAGCAGAAGTGATCATACATGCCTCCCCCACGGATATGGGGAGACAGGCCTGGGACATCTGAGCCATTGCTTCCTACCACGCAGCAGACTCGTCTGCTAGTCCTCCTGATGCTGAAGACAGGGGAAGACAGAAGTTGCAAGGAGCAGGAAGGACGGGAACTAATTCACCCCCAGAAACCTCCCCAGATGCAGGAAGTTCCACCTCCCCACTTCCTGTCAGTGCCAGCAGTATTCTTCAACTGGGGGGGGTGGAAGGGTCACGCTAGAGGAAGCTGTTCCCTGTACACCCAATCCCCATGCCTCCAGCTCTCCCATGCTTCTTGCTCCCATGCCCCTACTGAGCCACCTGTACCCACACCTCTGCACTACCAAGCCTTCTCTGCTTCCAGAGCTGGAGCCCCCTGTGTCCACAGCCCTCCCCACCAAACCCCACCCCTTGCACACCCAGACTTCCATTGAGCCAATCCGCCAAGACCCAGATCCCCACCCTTGCACCTAGGTCATTCACTGCTGAGGTTCTGGACCCTCCTGCTGAACCACATACCTCCTGTGACCAGTGCCCCATCAAGTAACTCCCTCTGCATCCAAACAGTGGCCCCCTGCATGCAAACCTCCCTCCATTCAGCCCCCACATTCAAATGTCACCCAAAAAACCCCACTTCCTGCCCCCCTCAAATACCTTCACCTGCAGAGTCCCACTCCTCCAATGCCAGAACTTCACAGCAAGCCACTATGCATCCAGACCACCACCACCACCCCAAGCTGCCCACACCCAGAGACCCCACACTGAACCCTTTCACCCCACACCAGGATCCCTGCACACAGAGCCCCTCCACAACTGGAATGTGCCACATTGAGCCAGCTTGACCCACACCTGAATTGGGGACCAGGGCTGGCTCTGGAAGTGAAACTGTCCCTCTCGCATATTGTCTGGGCGCACCTACTGCACAAGGGCCGCACACAGCTATTTCTGTGGCATGCCCAGCCCTTACATTGTGTCAGGGTGATAAAGAGAGTTAAGTGCCTTCTTTTGTCAGCCTGGATCCTTACATTAAATTCATTTGTTTGAAAGGTTACACAAACCCTGTTTACACTGGCCATTTCCCACTGTAGGTTCTTAGGGCTTGTTTTACTACAAACTACCCACTACTAACTTTTAAACCATTCCCCTTTGTTCTGTGTTAAACTGTACTAAAATACTAAAACATTTGAAACCAGGGTTCCCTGTAAGCAAAGCACTTCGGTAGCCACCCAGAAGAGATTCAGGTGCTGCACAGTTGACTACCAGAGCACACACTGCTGCCAGCCTGTGTTTCTATGCTGTGCATGTCTTGGTGCGCATAACAAAATGTATTCAGCCCTGGGATGGAAAAAAATTAGAGGAAACACTGTGACCATGCTATATATTAGCCAAAATATTAGACATACAATATAATGTACTGCAAATGATAAAAGACAAAATAATAGAATAAAAAAGAAAAGAAAAGAAACAACCCCCATCACTCTCTATCTGACCTCTCTGTCCTCATGTTCAAAGGAAACCTGTACAACACATTCTGAAGAGGAGCTTGGGAACTTAAATTCATAATTTTGCTGGACACCAAAAGCGAATAAAGACTGAATAAAGACAAAGGACATGCAACCCACTCCTCCTGCCCTCCATTTTCCCCCACTATGACTGGAGAGAGGGTAATAGGCCATTGCACCCAGAATGGTCCCTTGAAATGTGTTAACTATGTATGCTGAAGAATCTGTTCAGCTAGCACACTCAGAGGACATTTCCCATATCTAAAGAGCAGCTTTGTGTATACTCAAATGCTTATCTTCCTCACCAAGAAAAAAATGGTTCAATAAAAGATACTACCTGAGTTCCCAGGTCTAGCCAAAATTTCCTCATTTTGTGTTTTTGGATATATAACTGGATAAACTGAATTTGTTTGTTTAATCAAATACTGATAAATTAAGTGACACATTATGAGACAGAAGAGAAACATACTTTTCCTAATATAAGTTTTACTGTTCAGCTAACTCATACACTGCAGCTTTCTTACTATATTATATCCTCTATTTTCAAATGCTTATAAAGCTCTTCCTGCATCTCCCGATAGACTGTTTGTCAAACATACATTTGGAACTTGTCTATTTCCCACAGGGATACATAATAACTAGGCACATTAGCTGAATATTTGAAAAAGAAAATGTAATTTTTTGAAATTGCTGTGACTTACGAAACCCGAATGTTTGGTGTGTTGCTGATTGGGGAAAAGAGGATATGAGGGAAGCTAGTAGATTTTCAGCAAGAATTTGTGCTGAACATAACATTTTCTGTCTTTGAGGAAGAAAAAGGACTATGGGGATAGCTATATTAGGATGTGTGAATTGCCAGCTGTAGCCGTGTCTTTTAAAATCCTCAAAACTCATAAGATCACCATTACCCAAGTACTGCGAACTTTTTTTTTTAATTAAATATGATTTTGTTTTAATGCAAAAGTGGTTAGGAGAGCTGGGCAACTCAACTGTGTCCTGAAATCCTTACTGAATATCACAGCAGCCTTAGTTTTTATGCAACTGAGAGAACAGATTTTACGCAATCTGCAGTGCTCAAGTCAAGCAGTCATTAAGAACAAATACCATTCTTGCCCCTAGCTGCAACAGGTACGCCTGTTTTCCTGGAAGGTTTGCAAAATTTCATTCTTTGTGATGATGGCCAAAGCTCTGGAGCTAGACAAATATCTTGTTGTGAACTTTTGATTCTGACTGCTTTATGCATTACTGAACTGCAGAGTTGATGTTGGGGAACTTGTGCTTACTGAAGCAAATAGAAAAACCAGGGAATTAACATTGTTTTGTGCATACTTCAAGTTTAGGCTTAAACATTCTTTTTTATAAAAGCAAGAAATCCTTGCCTGCAGAGTACACAAAGTGTAAGAAATCTGTGCAGGTACTCAGACGTCATATACTAAATCAACATGCAAAGAGAAGAGACAAGGTACTGCCAAATCAAGACATTCTAATAAATCCATACCATAACACCCATAGCACGACAGCCAAATACAGAGATTTCAAGGTAAGCCAAGCCAAACCATTCTGTACCACACCTAGCTTGTTATGCCTTGCATGCCTCAATTCCATCATGTTCAGACAGCAAACAGAGGCGGCTCAGGATCTCACAGGATAGAGATCTGTATATTTCTTCTGAGCGCCCCTGGTTCACAACTGTGTACAGGTTTAACCTCTCTAATCTGGAACTCTCTTGTCCAGCAACATCCATAATCTGGCATGATTTTAGTTACCCAGATAACCACTTATGTGTTTGGCCAAGTTTCCCATAGTCCCATAAAGTTTGTTTCCAGCCACCAGTGCTGGCTCTCAGCGTTCTGTACTGTTATTTATTTCTAACGGTCTTCTAAGAGCCCAGTAAGCAGTGGAAGTGTTGGTAATATGCTCGAAAATATTGACCTCCTGCCCAGCAAATTCTCTTGTCTGGTACCGGTCAGGTCCCTAGGGTGCCAGCCAAAAGAGGTTCAATCTGTATTGAAATGGGTTGGTTTTCTGGGAAAATAATCTCCCTGTTGAACTACAGTGGCTCAACAGACCCAAGGGCGAAAACCAAGTAAAAAAGTATGGAGATAGCAATGGACTTACATTACAGCTGCTACTCATCTCCACAGACGGGCTTTGAGGTCCTTGTTTTTTGGCCCTGACTCTGCCATAACTAAATGTCCCTTTCAAATCAAACACCACAGAACTAGTACAATCTTTGCATTTTCGACCCTTCTAAACCTCGGTGCTGCATGCTAGCTGGATTTGCCAGCACATGACAGTATGAAGACAGTGAAGCAGTCACAATATGGAAAGTGCTACTAAGTCTCAAAAGGGAAGAAATAAAAAAGGAAATATACTACAGAAAATACAATGGGTGTTAAGACTTGGACATTTACCACTTGCAGTACTAAAATTTACTGCCATATTTCACATCTGGAGAGCTGCAAATACCACAATGAAAATAAATACTACGTTGTAATAAACTTACTTTTTTCAGTAGAGCCTATTGTATCTATTAGACATCTGATGCTGGGCATAAATTATGAGGGGAAAAGTAGAAGCAAAGCATGAAATTCATTCCTGTGAAGAGGGCTAGCAAAACACCCATGCAGCACTTTAACTGATTTGCAGGATTCAAGTGATACAGGGGCATTATACTGCTCTGCCGCTCAGTAGGTGAATTTCACCCAAAGAAAATGAAAATAAAAAAAGGGAATAAAAGACAGGAAACATCTGATGTGAATTGGTTATGATGTTTCTTTGTCTAGTGGAGGCTGAATAATTGGAGATTTCTGGCAAACAGCTCAAGTTCATGTCTAATGCCACCAAAAATCTGGATAGCAAGGTGCATCCAAGTTTGAAGGGGACAGAGAAAATCAATTGCATAAAGGAGGTTTTCTAGGTTTAAATGAGAGAGTGAGTGTTTATGAAACAGAGCAAAATGTATTTAATTAACATTGCAAACAGAACTGAAGGTGTATTTATTTTGAAATATATCATATGGCATGGTTTGCTGGGGAAACAATCCTGCCAAGGATTATAGATATTAGTTTTCATGTTACCTAGCTTTTCATTTCACACACTACTACTGCAATCAGGAGTTCAAAAAGAAGTGCACCTAGAATTAGCTGTTATTTATTAGCCAATGTCTAAGTTAATATATACACTATGCCATTTCACACTTTAATGTTCAAGAAAAAGAGACATCTCACTCATCATGATACTCTAGTTCAAATAAATTCAAAGTTTAAAAACTTCTTGTAGATTATCTTAACTGCTGAACATGTATAACTTAAATTTTTTTAGAGCTGCAGACCAATGAAAATTGACCAGTTCATACAACTCCTTCACTTTTTGCAGCAATTATGCCAGACATTCAGAAAAGAGTGTTACCTGATCCCTAGCTGGTGTTATTTAAGATGTGTTGCACATTAAGTGTGGGCTTGCCCCATGTACTGGTGCCAGAAGCTTTTTCATAGCAATGTCCAGAGGGGAGCAGCTCTGGCAAACCCTGGAGTGGTACACTCACGGCATGATAGAAGGGGTACTGCACAGTCCCTCCACCCTCAGTTCCTTCTTGCCAGAAACTGCGCCAGCAGGGAAGGAGGTCAGGTTATGTAATGGACACGAGCAACGTGTCTCAAAGAACATCAGTTACAGAACTGGTAACCTTTTTTCCCCCTTTTAATTGCTTGCTCATGTCTATTCCACATTAGGTGACTGCAAGGAGAACCCTTGTGTAGGAATTCATGGCAGCACAGATTGAAGCACAGCTCTGCTGAATCTGGTGTCATTTCTGGCTTGCTGAGATATGGCATAAAAAACATGAATGGGTACAGGAATCAAGCAGCTCAAAGGACAGGCCGGTGGGCCAGAAGAGGACCAGGTCTCTCAGCTGGCAGAGCCTTTTGAGGCCCTTAGGAACATGACTGTCACATCATGGAAGAAGACCATCTGACCCTGAATCAGCTGGTGGAATGCAGAGATATCTGTAAGGTTCACCCTGATGGAAGACTATGCCAGACCTTGGTTTCTGAACATCACCAAGTAGTCTAAGATGGCTTGCACTGAAGAGCGCAGGGGAGACATACCATGCTCCAATACCCAAAGGGAAAACTCATCCATTTGGCCAGGTAAGTGTCCTGTGGACGGCTTCCTGCTTCCCAGGATGACCTACTGTACCTCCTCCAAGCGGGTATGTCCTCCAGGTGTAACCATGGAGCAGCACACTGTGAGCTGTAGGGACTCCCATTTGGGATGCAGGAGCCAACCCTTGCCCTCCAACACCATGTAAAGAGGGTTGGGATGAGGGGCGCTGCCATGTTCATGAGATGCCACTAGGTAGAACACAGTATTTTTATTTGGCCCTTTTCAAGATGCGAGCAGGGAAGAGAAGGTCTGCCACAAGGCAGTTATTTTTTTAAACCCTCTCATGCAGGTGCTGTGAAGCAAAGAACACTGAAAAGAAGTCTGATGGTTCCTCCAGTTTCTCCACATCATCCTGAACACTTGGATAAGGGAGAGCTGAAATAGCCTTGTCTGGTGATGACAAGGAAAAGATCAGTTCCCTGGGTAACCCCCCATCTCTTCATGGTTCAGTAGTTTATCACTCCATATCCTCATGGGCATGAGGGATGGCCTCCTCCATAACTTCTATCTCAGGAAAGATGATGATCTATGGCTGAGAGCCTCTCTGAGGTCCTGCCGCTGAAAAGGTGCTTGAGGTGTCTGCATGAACCTCCATGGGTTACAAGGGTACCAGGCTACTGGTCACTGGCTCTGGGGTTATGAGGAGGACTGCAGTGCCAATGACATGGATTAGAGTTGGAAGTTTGACCTACCATGAATGACCACTGCTCAGAGCCAGAGTTGGACAGTGATCAGGCAGTGACTGATGACGAGGAACTGGCAAACTGATCACCCCTCACTGAGTGCTGCCAACCACGGTGCATCAAAACAGAACACTTGAATCAGGATGAGTCCCTGATATGGGAGATCGGTGACTGTGACACTCAGCAGATCAGTGACGGTAGACTGATGAGCTACAGCTAATACTGTCTGACTGGCAGCAGGACCTGGAGCGCAACCAAGAACTGGAGGATATCTGGCATCCAGAGGACCTCTCCAAATGGGCAAATAGTCTCAGGGATGGCGTTGCCTATAGGAGATTGAAGGACTTCTGCTATTACCAGAATTGTCATGTGACTGGCGCCAAAGTGATTCTCTAACAAAGTCTAAACTACTAAGGGATAAACTGTAACTATGAACTACCAATATTTTACAGGAAAGAGGCTGTCAGGCAGAATGTCTAGTAATGCTAGCACAAGGCACCAGAAAAGTTCCACCACCATAATCAGTGATATGAAGGAAATTGGGAGGAAGAGAAGCATGTGGTGACCCATTAAACCTTGTCACGAGTATTACTCTAGGGGTTGCCAGATTCTATCCACTACAACTACCACGAAGGGAAAACTTCTGACACTGGTGCATGAGGTATGCACACACTCCTAAATGGTGCAGAAGCGAGCAAGGACTTGAACATAATTATTTGGAATACATCTCTGGTTCAAATACAGATTAAAATATTTTCAGCTCTCCATGAAAAGAGAGCATGTTCAATAGTTTACAACGTTTTTACATGCTTTACACAAGTAATGTCATTCCAGACTGATACTTCTATTTGTTAATAATGCTTGAATTTAAGACCACAGTGGAGAAAAGCATCCACGTATAAGAAGACTAACACATCCTATGTCCCATTGAACGTATAATTGCTGTATATAAGAAAAAACATCAACTTCTAAATACTGTAGTTATAAGTAACATCACTCAGACCTTTGACCAATAGGACTGAAATTGTTTTGTTTCCACCAGCTCTGTCTGCATGGCATACAGTATTATTCATATTCCTTTTACATGCAGTCCTGCCATATTTCCTGTAACTCTGTTTCTTCTACCTGGTCTACAAGCGATATTGCAGAGCTTGACATGACAACATGCAGAAACATAAACCTCTCTTCCAAGAGAAGATGTCAACCCTCCTGTTTTGCTGAGAGTCTGCCAGAATCAGCCCCTATCTCCCAGGGCCAACTGAAGTTAAACTGGGAGATTTTATGCATTCAGGGTTCAGAGGTGCAGTGGGGCTCAGGCAGGCTCTGCCTGCTGTAGCAGAGCACCACTCTGGAAAGTGGCTGGTAAATTTTTCAGAGCAGCATGCAGTGTTCCCTGTAAGCTGAGCACTTGGGCAGCCGCCCAGGAGAGATTCAGGTGCAGCCCAATTGATCAGCAGAGTACCCACGGCCACCAACATGTGTTTCTATTGGTGATGCACATCTGCACATGCCATGGCGCACATAAAGTTTATTCAACCCATGGATGGAAAAAAATAGAGGCAACATTGGTACCATGTTTAATTTTACTATCGTCATATGACTGTTAATATCTGCACCCACATTAAACTATAGGTTCCCAAAAAATCCAGGCACAAGCACTGCATTTGAAAAAGGGCACTGCGAAGTCTTGACTCCACTACATGGTGGATCGACACAGCAGTGATCAATATACCAGCTGTGAATTTATCGCTTCTACTGTAGATGAGATAAATCAATCCCCAAGGTTGCTCCATCAGTGCCAGTAAGCCACCAAAACGAGAAGAGTAGCTGGCATCAGTGGGACAGCAGCAAGATTTCGCAAAAGGAATGACAACTTTGGCTATGATATTTGCATAGGTGAAGTAGATTGACAGTGCAGGTTAAGTGTAGATAAGGCCACAGATGGTAGGTCAACAAAGGTTAGGATGGGGAAAAAAAAAAGTCAGTCCTATTGTACTGTTAAGGAAAAATTACTTCAATCCTTCACATTTAAAGAATACTAAATAACAAATTCACTGAAAATCACACTTGCAGCTGACTCGATTTAACAAAACAGATGCCATTTAATATCTTGAATTTATTTTAAAGAAAGACTTATTGCTAGAGAATGAAAAATAGAGAATAAAAATAACCAATACCTTATGGACTCAGTTGCAAAAAAATTTTAAAATATTTGGAGACATTTAAGATAAAACAATAGAAGTTTACGTTCTGTTACTGCACATCTCACAAAAACCTAGGTCATGATATAAACCCAGTTCTATAATCCTTAAAGCACTCTGGAATGCTGGACAAGGAGGATCCTAGTGTTTTAGAATGACAAGAATAAATACATCCTTTTATCTGTGAAATCTCATAGGAAATATATAATTCATTTAAATGCACAGAAGCCATTTTCAGAATAAGATGTCTTGTGTGTTTAAATTTTAAACAATGGCTTGATTAACATTGTACTAACTTTTACCTTGTTCCCTGCCCTTTCCCGACATTTGTTTATTCCCTTCAGTTTTTTTATGGATTTATAAATAGTTGCTTGTTATTACACATAATTACATCATGCTGTGTATGAGGACACCCCACAAGCTGTTAGATTTATTAACTTAATAATAGATTTCAGGGTGTGATTTCCAATTAATTTAATTTTCCATATGCATATAAAGATCCATGGGAAGCCAAATCACAGCATAGCCATATGGTGCCACAAAAATAACAATTAAAGTAATTTTCTAAATTGTGTGCACTAAAAATAATAAAATAATACATAGAGGTGGTATGGTACTCTGGATGAAATTAAGAATTTCAACAGTGTCTCTTACCTACTAACACAGCCACTTTCTCTCCATGTTAGCCTAAGGGTCAAATGGTCAACTGTAGAGCTAGTCAAGATCTAGAATCACAAGCATCAAACAGCATGTCTGTACAACAGCTAGTGCATGGCAAACTGAGACTTTAACACCAGACTACAAAGAGAAACATGCAAACTGCAATTTATGCTCAAATTTGACACTTTGACATTTGGCCTTAATAGAGATAGCAATTACCTTACGCATTACATAGACAGCTTCCCCATCTTTGATATTAGTAAGGGTCTGCCAACAACAGGAGTTTTTGCCAGCAGAACCACATCTACACTCCTTGATTTCTGCTGCAAAACTGCAAATTAGCCTCATGAATATGCACACTAGCCATGTGAATATACAAATGAGGCATCATTTTGAATTTCTGAGACTGCTTATTTGCAACAAACTGTTGGCACTAGGACTCAGCATAGAGACAGCCATGGTAACTAGCAACCACCAGGTTATTTTTCAGGTACAGAGAACTGTACTCCTTTCTAAAGCAGGCCTCTTTGTAAATTCATCAGATAGAATTTCTTGCATTCAAAAATACTGTAAAATATAATTTTGCCAATTCTCAAAGGTGCAATTTTGTCAAATTTATCTTTCATGAGAAGACATTTAGGGTGTGTCTACACTTGCATTCCTCTTTCGAAAGAGATATGCATATGAGGTGAATTGAAAATGCAAATGAGGTATAAATTTGCATATTTGCACCTCATTTTGCATATTCTAATTTCAAACGAGATTCTTTCGAAAGAAAGCCAGTCTAGATGCTGCTCTTTCGAAAGTAAACCCATCGTTGATAGAATCCTATGTCCCTTTATTTAATGGGAAGAAGGATTCTGTCGAAGATCGGGTCTACTTTCGAAAGTGCAGCATCTACACTGGCTTTCTTCTTTCAAAATTAGAATATGCAAGTGAAGTGCCAAATATGCAAATTTACACCTCATTTGCATTTTAAATTTCCCTCATTTACATACCTCTTTCGAAAGAGGATTGCAAGTGTAGACGCATCCTTAAAGATTGTATGCAAAGTAAGTCGAAGAGCAGAAAAATCTCTAATGATCTTTCTAAATTCATATTTATGCATCTGCACCCTTTTCCTCCCATAACAACAACTACTTTCTTACTCACTCTCAAGTTAAACTCAACTTAAAAATAAGAGTGCACGAAATTCACTAACTTCTAAAACATGTAGAACCAATTGAAAATTTCAAAAACTAGGTTCTCTCTGTATATAAAATGTGCAGTGAATAACCATTTATTTTCTTATATTGTCTCATTTTTTTCAAGCTTCTTCACCAATTCAGTCTACTGATTGTTGCTGCTGATTGTTTAAAGTTAAAGGAATAGTCAATTAAATTACATGCTTTTAATTCAAGTTACTGCTAACATGATTTAAATATACCACAAGAGAACATGCACAGGACTCTACACTTTCAAAGGTCAGTACACATATTAAATATTATACATCTCTTATTCATATTAATTGAGCCTCTCAAAGACAGAAGACAAAAAATTCTGATGCGGACCAAACGACAAAAATCAGTGCTTCCAGAATATTGTACAAATGACAAATTCTGATATTTGAAGCAGACGGCAGTTAGCCGGGTAAGACTCACACTACTGAGTCTTCATATACTGAAAACAGCTCCTGTTAAGGCTAGATTTTAACTTTTCTGTGTGTATTTCAAAACATGCAGAGAAGGGGTGTAAGGGCTCTACAGGAACAAAAGGGGCAGCCCACACTAAAAGATATACAACTGACAGCATTTGCTGAAGAAGGCAGCTCCTACAGAACAAAACACAGTCCAAGTGTGGGGAAATATTGACACAGTTGCACATTTCTGTCAATTCTGAACACTCTCTTTTCCAGCACAACAGATGTTGGCGATAATTATGGTTTGGAGACAAACATAAAAGTTCTTCCAAAACACACACACTTTCTCTGCAAAGCAGATATGAAATAGACATTTAGTATTATGGTCTCTCTATGCCATAAGCATGTCCCCTGAGTGTAAGTGAGGCCAGCTGTTATTTGTGCAACCCTGGATAGCAACAAAGGATTGCAAACACCATACCATTTTGGTAAGCACGGTGCTGATTAAGCAATAGGAAATCTTTAAATACCACCAAAATGTACTCATTTTCCTGACATTGCCGTCCACAAACCAATCCCAAGGTTCAAATTTCCTCCTAGGCCTGAGAGGGAAAGACAGTGGGGAGACTGACTCAGTTTTGAAGGGTTTACACATTCACATGGCTAGGGACAAATCTTCTTCTAAGCTGCTCCATAAACTGACACTCTCTCCTATGTTGTGACCCTGCTTTTGACCTCTGCGCTCAGTAGAGATGGAGACAAGATAAGAAATCAGTGGCTCTGCAGCTTTGGGACAGAAGGAGGGGGCACCTTGAAATGTCACCCAGAGGCACTTGGGAAAACATGCAATCTGTATTTGAATTTATCTGTATTCTATTCTTACTTGCACAATCCGATTTGACACAGTTATAATAGCTCTGCAGCCAGTATCCTCTTGGCAGGTGAATACCACCGTGCCACCATCCTTCCCCACTCAAACATCTATAGGTCAGGTACAATTTGGCTGGAATACTATTTATGAAAACAAATAAGTTTCCTTAGAAATCTACTTTAAGTACATATTATTATTACTGTCTATGAACTCTATCCATAGATCATCTTGGGATGGAAAAAGAATGATCAGAGACTATTTAGACCAGAGAATACCGAGCCTAGCGCTCTTGTCCATCACTTCCTAACTAAAAGTCTTCACTTCCTGAGCTAACTAGTGCTCCTGGCAGGTCCCTTTGGTTCAGTTCTAGAGCACAAACAATCCTATCTGTACAGACATCCAATAAATTACAGTATTAGAGATGGAGTGTTTCTTCTGTGAAAAATGACCTCATTCTATTGATGTGTGTATCTTTTCCACTGTTACTCTGAACCCCAGAAGAGTCATCCTGCATTTGTACATTAGTTCAGTTTAATCATTGTAACAAAAGTCACATTTCTGACACTATCTCGTAGACCACATTGCTGGAGATGCCCTGTATTTGGAATATATTTCTTTGGAAGAATATACAGTATTTGACATGCTGGGTGCAGAAAAAACATTTGGCAGGCAATTTGCATGGTCCATTGCCTGCCTTTTCTCTCTCCGGTATTCTGTTGGATATTTATTTCATACCAACGTTTGTTTTAGATTTTCAACATCCTGCAAAGTGGACTACAGGAAAGATTAAAAGGGAAGTGATGACATGGCATGTTACATTGCTGAAATTTGACAGGAACCAAAATGTAAAGCAAATCTGAAAAAAAATCAAACAAGAATGACAAGACACTTGCATTAATTATCATCCACTAAAAACTACGAAAGCTCAGCAAACCCAATTTCCAAACAGTCATATACAGGTCTTGTTGTCAGTAATTAAAGGGAGAGACCTTCAGATCTTCTTTTTATGAACCCTATGCCTAATTAGATGGCTAATTAAGGCCAGAGAGAGAGGAAGGTGGTTTTGAAGCATATCTGTTTTTAAAATGTATACAACAATGTCCACATATTTTCACAGTATTTCCCTCAATGTGGTGTCACTTAACATCCCGTTACAGCTCTGTACATGAATCAAACTCAAGTACATCTTCCCACAGGTCTGCAGGACTGGTTCCTGAGACTGTCAACCCATACAATAAGGCCCTCTTCCAAAGTGCTCATACAATAAAATGCAAAAAAAAGGGTCCCAATACTGATTTAGGACTTGGGCAACATAGAAATCAAACATGTTTTCAAAATGTGAAATGTTTACAAACAGGAGCCAAAAGGTCGACACAATTATTTTTTTATGTAAAATATAATAGAAATTGCGGCATCTCATTTCTGAAATAAAATAATTTACATATAATTATTTTACATATATAAAATATAATGTAATAATTTGATATAAAAATAAACAAATTGCACTCAGATTATACCGTGACATTAATTCATATTTTCCCCCAAACTGTCATTTTAAAACAAAATTCTCTGCCACTATCTACATTAAATAAAAGATTTACACAACTACTTAACATGCTTCAAATATAAGCGCCATTTTAAAACACTTTCCCAAGTACCACAAGTGTCTATTGCAATATTAACTCTAGCAGATATTTTGAGAGCTAAGCTGCTTCACTTTGTTTATATAAAACTGACATTTCTGTGGGTATACAAACATAATGAAAGTCATTTCAATGGATTAAGGCAACACAAGAGTTTTGGTTAGGTACTGACAGATTCTTCTTCAAAGCAAGCCTCTAGGACTTCACTATTAAAGCCAATCGTGCTAGATACATGATAATGAAATCAAATAATATTAACAATTTTCATCTCATTCATTACCTCTCATTCAAAACTGAACATCCACAATCAAGTCATTTTCTTGAGTCAACGATTTTAACGCTAAACTGTTTTTCTAATATTAGCTCAGTTGACACATGCAAGGCCCATTTGCATCTGCCTATGGAACTTCTAAGCAGCACACGTTAAAATGAAGCAACTTTCTGCTGCAATCTGACGCAAATGAGGCACCAAATATGTAAACCTGCACCTCATTTGCATTTTCAATTTCCCTCATTTGCATGCCTCTTTTGAAAGAGGACTGCAAGTGTAGACACAGCCCTTGCCTGCCCTCTCCACTGTGTCATCAAATTATAAGCATATTCAAAACGTCATTATCCAAATCATTTATGATGATATTTAATAGAATCAGGACACATCTCTGTGGGACATCCTTCCTGGTTGACTGAAATATCCATACTCTCGTAAAGTTAAGATATATCACATCTACTGCTTCCCCCTAACCATTGGGCTTGTCTCCCTGTCAAAGAAAGATATTTGGATAGTTATACACCATCTGTTTTTGACAAATCCATGTCAGTTCTTACCTACCACTATTATTTTCTAGGTACAGTTCTTTTAAAAAAAGTTATTTGCTCAGCTATCTCAATTTTGTGTGTTTCTGTGTCCCATTCCTACCTGAGGAACTCAGATGCCAAGGCCAGGGTGACTACTGTGATCACCAAATTTGACCTCTTGTATAATATAGGCCAGCCATACTATCCTCCATAAGTAATTCCTTTTGAACTACAGTATCCTTTTAAAAAATCCAGTCTTGATTTAATTGAATGGGATAAATTGTGTCCATAGTATTTTATGAGATATAAAATCTATCTTCGGACCTCATATGTTACGCAAATTCAACTGTCCGAGATTAATATTTTAAAATGTTTATATATGAATAGCACATTGAATACATTTTTATGGTAATATCCTTGCTGTTCTTCGAAGAAGTTACACATTTCTGTCCCTTCCTTGTTTTATTCTGGTGACACTTTAATCACTTCCCCTTATAAATATGCACCCATAAGAACAAATCACATTTTATTTATTAAAGGGGAAAAAACTGGTTCACCAAAAAGCAGAAAACCCAATCTCCCTAAAGTTTCCCTCAACAATGACTGAAATTAGTTTTCAGATGAAGATTCAAAATGTGTATCTTGAAATGTATTTGAGAAAGAATAATAGTCTCTTAACTGTACATGCTAAATGAATATTTACCCCTTGTATCATATAAGCTGCTTACGGGCTGATAACTTAGACTAGATCTACTTTGGTAAAATTAATGTACAGTTCTGTAAAATATAAGTACACAGCATTAAAGAGCCAGACATATCTTAATGCTGTTTGCTTATACCCCCCTGCACAACAACAGAAAAACACAAAGAACTTACCTGAAGCAGTATTTTATAATTTTTATATTCAGGTCACTTTTACCCTTAACACAGTTGGGGGGGGGGGCTTTACTCCGCTGTAAATGTATTCTACTTGGAGAAGTGCCTGTATAAAGCACACCAGGGAATAGGAGTGCAAGCTGAGCATCACACCTTTCCCTTTGTTTAGATTGTCAGTTTTTTCCGTTTGATCTTCCTCTGCACTTGAAGAACCAAAAATTGATTTTTCCCAGTTGAACTAAAGTAGAAAAGGAACAATGTTTTATTAAAGATTCTACGTTTCCCTGCATAAGTCTATTTCTTTATTTATATACAAAGACATGCTGTCTTTTTGTTCATGTGAAAAAATGTTTGAGAAATCAGTGCTCTGACAAGTTCATTCAATTTACTATGTGTAATTCAAAAGCAGAAAGGGAGAAAAGATGATCATTGCAAATACTGTTGACTTCAAAGAAAGACACCTCTGCTCAACAACAGTTACACCAATTGAATTCTACAATATTTGTAAAAGCAGGACTTCAGATAAATGGCAGAGATTCCAACTGTGGCTTTGTGTAAATCCAAATAACTGTTAAAAATGCTAAGAAAGTGAATACTTCCGAAGTACCTTAGCGTAGAACTACCACCATCCTGAGCTTGCCTGGATTTTGAGGGGGTTCTCTTATGCTTAGGATACAATGGTACCACTTGCTCCTCAGCAATTAAAACATGAATGAAACCCTGGCTTTGTTAAAGCCAATGGCAAAAAAATGCCTTTAATTTCTGTGGGATCACCATTACACCCATGCTTTTTTTTTTTTTTTTTTTTTAAAAAAAAACACTCTAAAGATAATGAGTTTACATTAATAGTAAAAACGATTCACTGATTAATTATTTCTGAAAACTTGAGGCAAAAAATTGTAGGGATTGCAAAACATCAAATTGCATAAACTTTCCCTGTGATCTAAAGATATGCAGCAACAGTTGCAGCAAAATACTTTTCGGAGAACTAAGAGGAAACAAGCAAACTAGCCACTATCTCCATCAGAGTTAGGGAGATCCAAGCTAGATGTAAGTTTACAGTACTCCAACGTACATCCCACTAACTGAATGTGTGGACCCTTTTATTATGCTGCCCAAGAAATTCCATAATACACTTTGATGTACTACTGTGTAAAACTTTGGAAATCTTTGCATGGTAGTTGGGAACACATGGTGACTTTTCTGTGCCACATGTTATTGTGCTGTGGATTTATTGCTGACCTTGCCATGAACATAGAGGCATGCTAGAATACAAGTTAAAAATGACACTGTCAGAATATAAAGTGTTGGATATTTGGGGCTGGGGAAGCCTTAGATGAAACAATTTCATCCTTCATTTCTTTCATTGCTAAAGGTGTCAATAAACTACAGATTCTTCCTGGAGTCTCTTCTATCATGTTCTTTTAGCTGCCTGGGGTTGGCTACGTCTACACTAGCCCCAAACTTCGAAATGGCCATTTGCGTGGCCATTTCAAAGTTTGGGGCTAGTGTAGACATGGCCATTGAGCCTTTGTAGTAACTGGACGCTGAATTGTAAAAAAATTAGTACAAGTTCATATGATGTCAGAATGACCGGTATCAAAAGTTGATGAGAAAAGATGGAAAAGAATCAAGATTCAATTAGTCTAAACCAAAAGATCTAGTAATACAATTAAAGGACTCTGTTAAGATTATGACTGGTAAACACCCAGCTTTTGTGGATAAAAACTATTCCACCAAATGCATGGAATTTCCTAATACTAATAGCATGATGGAGTCTCCTTGCATCTGACAAAGTGGTTTTTACCCACGAAAGCTTATGCCTGAATAAATCTGTTAGTCTTTAAAACGGTGCAAGATTCCTCATTGGTTTTGCAGATACAGACTAACATGGCTACTCACAGAAGTGACAAGTCAGCATAAAATATGCACCCCACTATTCTTCAGCTTGGCAGCTGAGATAGCACGAGCACATATGACGGTTGGAAATAAGGTGAAGATCAGCAATTATTAGTTTTATCCAGATCTACTTCCAGAAACAGAGCTTTAGTTTTGCTTCTCTTTGAAGTACTAGACCCCACATTTGGAATTCTCTCTCTCACGTTTTATAAAAATACCCACTCCAAACTTCAGTGATAAAGTGCTGTTTACTGACCAACCATCCACAATGTCAGCAGAGAACTTCCAGCTTTCTGCAAGAGACAATATGTGAAGGAAACTTCATAACATTGGTCCAGAAATGAATTTCTAGGTTTAGATATGCTGCTGCTTGAGTGAGATCTGAACTGAATGTAACCCTAAAGGCTGCCTTTATTAATCCTCAAAACCTTACCCCTCCCTAACACTAACAAATATTATAAAAGTAGATAAAATTGTATTAGCTGGTGGTGAGCAAATTGTTTTAACACACTGGGATTAAAAAACACTTCTCAA
Source organism: Carettochelys insculpta (assembly GCF_033958435.1). Taxonomy (NCBI): domain Eukaryota; kingdom Metazoa; phylum Chordata; order Testudines; family Carettochelyidae; genus Carettochelys; species Carettochelys insculpta. The sequence continues at coordinate 42,447,196 of NC_134147.1, read as the reverse complement.
GTCCTATCGTATTAGCTGGTGGTGAGCAAATTGTTTTAACACACTGGGATTAAAAAACACTTCTCAAGTCCTGTGCTGAGTCCTTTAACCATGTGTGCCTGAGGTTTATAAAATGGAAGAGGTAACAGCTGAAAAGACCACTACATTTATTATTACTTTTTTCTTCAGTGAGAGAAACAATTTCCGATTTTGTTGAAGTGTTAGATGTAGAAGAGACCCACATCACAGACCCATTTTTCTCTAACAGGCAACTTTTACACATGGTGTTTGGTCAGTTCTCTGCCTTCTCTTCTACTCCAACTTTCCCATGTTTGAGGGCAAGGCCAAAAGTTGTGTTTTAGGTGGATTACATCTTGATAGAAAGCTGCAAGTGACTGTAAGGGAACCAGTGGTGATGCAATCTACCTGATGAGAGTCCTCAAGAGATAAGTATAAATAAAACAACTCTGAGGCTGTGTTTACGCTACCTCCCTACTTCGAAGGGAGGATGGTAAGCAGAGTGTTGGGAGTTGATTAATCAAGTGCTGCGGTGCATATACTACACTTCATTCAGCAAATCCTCGCCCACTAACCCCCCAGCAGCAACCTCGAAGTGTTTAACTTCGAAGCACCAGCTCATGTCTAGCCGCAGCTCACCTGATGGTACTTTGAAGTGCCTGGGGGGCTTTGAAGTCGCTTTACTCCGAGGAGAAGTAAACGGACTTCGAAGTATCCCAGGCACTTTGAAAGACCGGCAGGTGAGCCGCAGCTAGACACGAGCCGACACTTTGAACTTAAACACTTTGAGGTTGCCGCGGGGAGGAGGGATTTTCTTAAAGAAGTGCAGCATATGCACCACAGCACTTGATTAATAAACTCCCAACACCCTACTTACCATCCTCCCTTTGAAGTAGGGAGGTAGTGCAGACAAGACCACACAAAGACAAATCATATAAATGGACAATATGCCATTCATTCTTTAACCTACATCTGAGTATACCTTTTTCTGGGCCATCAACTTGCGTGCCACAGCAACTTGCAATGACACATGACTTACTGCACCTTACACACAGTGCTCAAATCCTACTGGAAAAATTTTGGGAGCCGAAATTGCATCATGTGGTACTTCTGAAGAGCAGCACTCACTCCCTAATTACACATTATCTAAGAACTTATAGCCCCTAACAGTTCTATTTGTATTCAAAGTTCCTGATTTTTGCTTTTCTTTTTCACTTGACAATATTATATGAAAGGAATGTGTACAACTCTGTGTGATGCCACATGATACAATTATATGCCATATATTAAATTACAAAAACAGAGACTGAAATACGATAGGCTCTGACAGATCTTTATTCATATATTTGTGGAAGTCGACAAAAACTTCTGATAAGATGAAAAAGCTGAACAAAGCCAAAACTGAAAGGATACAGGAGTTTCTTACTTGGGAGACATACAGTCAAGGGAAAGTTAAAATTCATTTTCCTCTCTGAGGTATTTAAAAAATTGGCATTCCAGAGACAGACACAAGGAGCCATACTGAAAAGGTCTGTGGCATAGAGAGGGTTAGGCTGCAATTCAACAAAGTTATTTAAGCACATCTGAGTATATGAGTAGCCACTCTGAGACAAACAGAACTATTTCCATGCTTAAAATTAGATACAGTCATACCCTGAGATACACCCATTCGGGCTATGAGAATTCAAGTTTACAAGCAGCTTGATTAAGGACCACTACTTCGCCTTACGAGGCATTTACTCACATTTACGAGTGCCTCAGTGACGCAGACACCCTGCAGCTGGAGAAAGTCAGCCCATCCTGGCCCTGCCCCTGCCGCTCGCTCCTCGGGAGGCTAGGGGGCCGCCTCGGCCCAGCCAGCACAGCTGTGCCATGGGCGCCGCTCACCACCTGGCAGCGGTTTCCCAGAGCCCCAACCCCAGCCTTTACCTGGGGCTGGTCTGGTGTCCGCCTCGGCGCTGCAGCAGCCAGCGGCTGCTCCCAGGTGCTCCTGGGAGATGTGGCTGCTGGGCGCACAGTCCATCCTGGCCCCGCCCCAGCCACTTGCTTCCCGGGCGGCCAGGGGGCCGCCGCCGCCACCTGCTCTGCACAGCTGCGCCCTCTGCCAGGTAAGCGCAAATGGGTGTAAATTTTGGGGCTCAGGAACACATACTTCTTTTCCCCATTGAAATTTATGGTAATTACATTTTCGACTTACAAGAATTCGGCCTAAGAGGAGTTTTTCAGGAACGAATTACTCTCGTAAGGCGGGGGAAGACTGTATGTACCTGACTACCAGAACTTAGGCCTCAAATGAGAACAGGCATCAGAAAAAAAAAAAAAAAGACAAATCAGTGTAGTGGGGTCTCCTGCCCTGCCTTGCTCCCAAGGGGTCCGGCATTGTCTTCGGGGCTCCCCAGTCCAGTCAGGCCTCAGTGGCCTAGCCCCAGTACATGGGCCTTACAGCCCAGTCAGGCCTCAGCACCCTCGATCCTCCCTGCCTTGGACTCACAGGGAGGTGGGGTAGGGGAACTTGGGCCCACCCACTCCACTAAGCTCAGCTCAGAGCCCTGTTGGTGGTGGGTGTGGGACCCCACCCACCAGCTCAGCAGAGATCCTCACCGCAATATGCTGAGCTCCCTGGTAACCTTCTTAGCTCCCCACCCAGGGCTACCTTCTACCCCGTTCCTGCTGCTGTCTGATGTCTCAGCTCTGGCTGTGCTTCCTCCAGCCACTCCTGCTGACGACTGCTCCTCTGGCAGGTAGCTGCCATCACTGTTCCTGCTGCTCCTCGGGCTTCTGTGGCTGCTGCCACTGCTCAGGCAGTTGTTCTGGCTGTTCCTCAGATGGCTGTGGCTCCAGGGTTTCAGCAGTAGCTCCTTCCCCACTGCAGGCCAGCCCCAACTGCCAGGCTTCCCCAGCCTTTATACATGGTCTACAGCCAGAACATGCCCAGCAGGGCCTCAGGGGCAGGGTCTTTTCTATCCAGTAAGCCTGGCTGTCACCCCCAACCTTGGCTCGGTGGAGCGTTGGTACACCCCATCAAATCAGAATGAAAATTTATTTATATATCTATAAATACTGAAACCATGCAATGCACTTTGAATGACAGACAAATGAAACAGGAAGCAATGCTGATCCTAACGATACAGAGAAAAAACAGAATTTGACATGGTAGACAGCTAAATTTGTACTAGTCAATCACATACTCCTCTGGCTATTTTAATTCAACAAAAACAAAATAAATGCAACAATATACTGGAGATACAATGTAGAAACGCAACCAACAAAAATAAAACTGACTGTATTTCATCTTAAAGAGATCCAAAAATGAAAACCTTTGTAAAATATTTATCTATGGTAACAAGATGTTGAATGTTGGACAAACAAGCAGAAGCATCATCTAAATTAGGACTGTGCTGACATCAGTCTCTAGAGTAGCATATCACATGCAGGAGATTTAGAAAAATGATTAGTACAGATTGAACCTCTCTAGTCTGGCACCCTGGGGACCTGACCAGTGCCAAACAAGAGAATTTGGAAAATCACAGAAGGTCAATATTTTTGAGCAGCATTACTAGCACTTCCACTGCTTACTGGGCTCTTAATAGATATCTAGGGGTAAATTACAGCTAAACAACAACACAGAACACTATGAGCCAGGACTAGTGGTTGTCAATACATTTCATGGGACTGGTGGAAACTTGGCCACACCAGTGATAAGTGGCCACCTGGATGCTGGACCACAGATGTTCCCAGTATAGAGTGTGCTGGACTAGAGAGGTTTAACCTTTAGGAAAATAAGTAGATAAAGAAGGGGAGGAATGGTCACCTATGGTCTGACCCAAAGCCCATTAGACAGAGACACACAGACAAGAGGAATCTTTCCAGCAATTTCAATGGATTAGAATTAGGCTCTCTCAATGAAGCCAAATACTCACTCTTCCCATCATCTTCTAAACATATGTAAAAACTTTGAAGGACCCACCATGAAGTGCACATGCCTATTTCAAGTAACCATTAAGAAATTACTGATCAGCCTATCGAGCCCAGTTTTTCAATAGAACACTGGGTTTTCAACTACATACAGGTTTTTTTCTCCTCAAAACATGCCCACTATCCACTGAAAGCCTGAATTTTAATGGAAGACCCAAAAATCCAAAACCCAAAAAATTTTGACTGGGATTATGCTTTGGTGCCTCAAGGAAGCAGTAGTTCAGTCTTCTCATCAGCCCATTCCTCTTTATGTATCAGTCTCCCCAGACCATACTATATCTTTCATGATCCTTCCACACCCACAACCTCCCATGATGCAGTGCCTCCCTGCCTCCATGAGGGGAGGTCATTGTGGGAGATGTGGTCCAACGCGGGAGGCTTGTCAATACAGGAGAACAGGTCTTGAGGTACTGAAAGTACAAACCCAATGATGCTAAAGCAGCCTTTCTACATCATCATTTTGTGGTTTTGAATTTTTGGGGAAAAAAAATGTCAACATTTTTCACATGAAAAAATTCTGATGTCCTTCAGAGACTATGAAATCTTACCGCTGTAACTCTTGTCCTTCCTCTTCCCATCCTATTCCTATTGATTGACACTCCCACCTGTTTCATACCTAGTTAACATTCTAAACAGCTCAAAACAGGGAGCAGGCCGTTCTTCCCTTTTGGTGAAAAGCCCAGGGCACCTTTGGGCATTATACAGTAATCATTACAACACAGTCAATTTAAGACCCATAGTGTGACGTTTAGGTCAAAGGCTATTTGTCATATTCAGATGATCAGTTACAGTAAGTGAGGAGAAAAATGTTTTGCCCCTCAAGAACACCAGAAAAACAATGTCTGACCTAAGCTGTAGCAGAATGTACAGGATACGGAACAGGATCATGTGATGCAAAATTCACCAATACATTTGTTATAACAATAAAAAATATATATATATTTAAATTTATTTTAAATTAAATTCTGTAAACTGTCCTAGATGTATTTTTCAGAAAACGGTTGGTTGGATGTTGCATGAAGATATTGATAATTAACATCTCACTTAAAATCAACTATAATATAGGCAATTAGATAATACCTTCCAATTGAATCCACCAGGGTTATAAACAGACAGTTCATATTCAAAGTGTTGAAATGTTTTACTTTTTTAAAATTGCATGTATTTGAAGTATGATAAACATTTTAAATTCACAGTGCTTTCTCAAATATGAAGTAGCCGATTAAAGAAATGTCAGAACATACTTAGATTTAAAAAGTACTCTATTTTAAGTAAACATTACCTTAAAAAAATCACAGCTTCTTATTACTGATTAGATTCCTGAACTGCTGGTGTATTCAGATAATCAACTTGTAAACTGTTTCTATTTTCAGAGCTAAAAGAGCACTTGTAAGTTATACCAACCTTCACAGTGTGCGTAGCAAGGGGTAGCGATCCCATACCAATCATGGGAGTTTCCTCAGTTACACAAAATCCAGAACGTCTGCTCTCAAAGGCACATCTTGCCTGGCTCGAATCTATAGGCTTTTACTCAAGATAAACAACAATCCCAAACAAAATAGCCAAGAGTCTTTCGTGTCAATCACGGCCCTTATTGATCTTCTCTCGTTTAAGGAATAATTAACCTAGTTTACCTGATCTCCCCACAGAGATAAAATAATTTAATTCCAGCTGACCCATCCTGTACTGTTTCCAACAATTATATGACATCCAGAATTGCAGATAAGATTCTGGGCATGAATTCGTCAGCCTTATGGGCAGACCTAGCATTTGTTCTTACTTATCTTTTATTCTTCCATTGATAGTGCCTGAATTTCAAATAAATGGACAGAAAAAAATAAAAATAGCCAATACTCTTTCTGAATGTTTTTCTATGAAATTCTAATCTCGCCATTAGCCTATTAATCAAATGCCCCTTTTGAAAGGGGGATGCTAATGAGACACTTTGGATGCATATGCAATACCTCATTAGCATAATGACGGCCTATTTGGTTATAGGAATAAGGGGATTTTAAAGTGTTCAGGGTCCTTTTGAAAAGGACCCCATGTAGACAAAGTGTGTGCACGATCGAAAGCCGCACTTTCAAAGTCCTGTGGCTGCCATCATGCTAATGAAGTGTCTCATTAGCATCCCCCTTTTGAAAGGGGGTGGGGGCTTGTGTAGACATAGCCAGTGTTTTACAAAAATCATTTTTAAGGGGTGTTGAAATCACTCCCAAATGCCAAATCCTTTGAATAAAGGATATCCAGTGCCACCTTAGAATCCTCCATCTCCAGTGTCCCTTGCGGCCATCCCTGCTGCTTCAGAGAAATGAGTTTTGTTTTGTTTTTTTTTAAAAAGACCTACTTAAAGAAAAAAATACTCACTGGCAAAGGATGAGGGAAACGCCTTCCTCATCCCTGCAGGTACCTGAAACCTGATGCATTAGCATTTAGGAACATAAAACAAACCACAAGCAAGCCCCAAGGCAGCTGTCCCCTAACGTGATACATAACCCTTACAAATCACACTTACACATTTCTTCAGTTCTCACCTCAAAACTAATTAATTTCTCTTGGTAAGTTGTTCCTCTCCTCTTCGATGGTTTGAAACCTTCACCTAATCTCCAGCCTGAATTTGTTCACAGCCAGTATATATCCATTTATTCCTGTGCCAACATTGTCCATTAGCTTAAATAGCACTTCATTCTCAATAGTATTTACCCCTGTAATGTATTTATAAATAGCAATCATATCCCATCACAGCCTTTTTTATGCTAAGCTAAACAAGCCAACATCTTCCAGTCTCCTCTGATAAATAGACCCTCCTGTCCCCTCATCATCCTAGTTGTGCTTCTCTGAACCTATTCTAGTTTAAGTTCATTTTGAACAGAGGGTACCAGAATTATACACAGCATTCCAAATAAGGCACCTTGCACAATAGGCATTAATAACTCCCTACCACTGTGAAAATACTTAGTATAAAACAGACTGGCCCGAGGATCACATTTGCCTTTTTTCAAAGGATCAACGTATCAATGGCTTATAATCATTCTGTGATTGACCTACATACTTGGGTCTCACTCAGTCAGTCACTTTCACATAATGAAACCCCTGTAGTGGCAGAAATTCTTATTATTAGACCCAAAGTATCTGACCTTGGACTTTTGTACTATTGAATGTTATCCTATTTCTATCACTCCCATCTTCAAGGTTATCCACATTTTCAGGCATAATATTACAATTCTTCTCTGTATTGACAATGCCTTCCAACTTGGTATCATCAGCCTATTCCATTAGTACACACCTACTTTGCATACCAAGACCATTAATAAAAATGTTGGCTAAGAGCGGTCCCAAGCCTGAATCTTGAGGGACCCCAAAAAATTAGAAGCCCTTGCAATCCTAAAATGTACCTTTTGACACAACCAGTCATCTTCATGCCTATAGCCAATTCCTTACCTTACAAGTCTAGTACTGCTCTCCCATCCTCACTTATTTAACTAACAATGTCTCATGAAAAATGCTTTACTGGTGTTCAAGTGTATAAATCTACTGTACTTCCCTTACCAAAAAATTAACAACAACAAATAATCATCATCATCTCAGTGAAGGAATTCAAGCAACTCAAGCTGCATTACATCTTCTATACAATTTACTTTCAGGAATTTAATATGTGCTTTACTTCACAGTGGTTGTGTCTACACTCTCCCCTCTCTGAAAAAAAATTCTGGGAGTAAGGGAACTTCGAAGTTGTGCAGGTACTTTGAAGTACCTAGGGCAACATGGCATGCTGGAGCTTCTAAGTTTGCAACTCTGAAGGTGCCATGAGGAGAATTAGCCTAACGTGGTGCTGTATATTCATCGCAGCACTTCATTAGTATTCTCCACTCAGGCTGATCAGCATGCCCCCTTCAAAAAAGGGGCTAATGTAGACACAGTTAATGTGTTCTAAAGTCTGGCATGCTACAGAGGTTAGACTAACAGGTCTCTAATTGCCCAGATCATTCTGTTGCCTTTCTTAAATATAGGCCCAATGCCATCTAGCCTTCCGAAATATGGTGGTTTCTACAGGAGGGGTTTTAACTAATTGGTGAGGGAATTCAGTAGCCATATCATGCTGTTTATAGGAATTCATACTCTCCCCACATCTTGCTAGCCCTAGGAGACCTGATTCCAACTCAAAGATCCCCTTGAACCTCTGTGAGAAAGATGATATCTGAGAGAACATGGATGAAAAATTTGTCTTCTCCACAAATACATCTACTATTTTGCATTGGCCACCATCTGGACAATATTCTGAGGACTGGACAGTAGACCTGCACAGCTAGAAGCATGAATAGCTACAGCTTGAGGTAAAGAGACATAGCTTTGCCCATGTACACTATAGTAACTCACTCAGTAAGATGATCATTACAGAGGGGACCTGTTATATTACTATGAAGACAGGTAGTCCTATGCCACAAAAACAGAAAGCTTCACAAGAAGAAATGAAGTTTCCAAGAGAGGCAGCCTAGATTCACCAGGCTGTTAACCGTCTGGAAAAGTTCCGCTGAAAGAGACTTCTCAGATGCTACTGCAATATAGAACATAAACTTTCCTCAGTTCCACCAAACCATACTTGAAAAAGAGCTCTTTGTGCTTCCAGAGATCCAACTTAAAATAATTCTTACCATGGGTATTCTCATATAAAGCATCTTTTTACAGACCACCTAAATCACCTGAATATAAGTTCAACTGTGCAGATGGCATATAGAGAAAGCAGAACTGGGAGATGCCATATTTAATTATCATGGTGGACCTAACTACCAGAATAATTTAGTTTATTCATCTTATTGCAAGTTTTAGTCACGTTAGTCAGAAATCTGCTCAATGAAGCCCCTAAATTCAATATCAGATTAACCTTCCACTGAGGGACTATATTATCGCATTTACAAGCAGATAGATGTTTCTGATTACCGTGATCCCAAGAGAGCTCAGCAACTGCATCAACACAACCATAGTAACAATGTTCAAATTGAGTACAACAAAGAGAATGGTACTTCCTGGGGTATCAAGTCTTCCCAACATATGTTTAAGGACTGCTAACTAAAGAGCAATACCACCAGTGTTTGTTGTACAAATATATATAAAATATATAGTTGTGCACTATATTTTTATTCCACGGTGAGCTTTGCAAACGCAATGGAAAATTTAAATATACATAAGAATAGATTGAACTGCAGGCACAAACCTCATTCACTGCATCTCTAACAGCTTGAAGACAGATGAAAATCAGGTACTTAACAGGCACTTAGATTTGTACCTGAAATTCTTTACTGGTGCCAGAATACAACGGCAACCGAACCAGAACCAATTTACCCTCAAAATCAGACTCACATGACTGGATATTTACTCCATAATGCAGTAAATATGCAAAAATAATAATCACTTTTCTCCCCTAAACAAACATTCCATGACACAGAATCTGAATAAATGCAGTCATGATATCAGGAAGAATGCGATAGGAATCTCTTAAATTCCTCTGAGGCCAGGGGAAGGCCTCCAACTGATTTCCACGGATGCTGAAACAGTCCCTTAAGCTGGGAGAACTTCCCCCATAAATTAATTGCAAAAATTTATCTTCCATGGTATCCCCCACCCCACCAGAACTCCAAAAAAAGATAAGTTGTAAGAGGGCGCAAAATATGATTTCAAGGGCAGTGAAGACAGATTCTTTCTGCCTCACGACATCCATATAAGCACCAGTAGATGCTCACCTATATTCAGTGTTTTGCAGTGTCTTCTCCAACACATGCTTGTCAAAAAGAATAGGGCATCTGTCACTGATAAATTACTTTCTCACAACTCTTAACCATCCAGAAGTGTTTAAAAGAGCTGTCAGTTCTCTGTTTTTAAACAAAAGTTTGAGACAATCAAAGAGTTCTGCATGTTTGGCAAAGTGCCTTCCCACATCTTTAATAAATAAGTGAAACTTTAAGAATTGCCCATTGATTGATTTTCAGTGGACCTTCGGTATCTAATTTATTTGCATGTTTTTGACAGGCTATCAGGTCACACAGTTAAGCCATTATACTGCTTCACCACAAGTTTGATACCTCTGCTGCAAATGGGGAAAAAAATTAGAAGCCAGTTTGTATGTGCACTACATACTTTATCATTCAGCACCAATGTTAAGCACAGCTCTTTTGTGCTAAATTTTCTGCACGCATCCCCAGGCTATATGCAGAAAAGGGACACTTTGGCATGAGACCCACTATATGTCACAGTAGGTGCATAAACCATCTCTATAGCAGCATTCCCACAGACAAAACTCCCTGTGTCCCATATTGGTGTAGCAGAGAGGGTTTATCTCAAGAACAGCCAAGGATAATGGGATGCACCTCATTCTTAATCAGCTCAGGGCAGGAATATAACATTTTCAGCTGGCACTGTATTTCCTACTTCTCTCCCCCACTGGGTTCTGCTACCTTGAGCCTCAATTCAGCAAAACATTTTTTTCACGGCAGCACTTAAGCAAACACTTTATCTAAAGAACGTGCTTAAGTCCCATTTTAATGAAAATTAAGCATGTGATTAAATGATGTTCTGAACAGGAGAGATGTAAGCACCTGCTTAAGTGCTTTTCTAAATCGAGGCTTTGAAAATGGTGGTTCCAGGTCAGCTTCTGGCCACAGGAGTCCTGCAGTGGCTGTTGTTTTGGGAGAGAGAAACCAGCTCCAGAGCAGCGGTCCCTGTAAGTTGTGTGGTTGGACAGCCATCCCGGAGAGACACAAAGGCTGCCCAGTGAATTAGCAGAGCACTGCATGTGTTTTTATTGGTGATTCACATCCACATATGCCTCTATGCCCATAAAATTTATTCTGCACATGGATTAAAAAAATTAGAGGTAATGCTGTTCAAGCCTTTGCTTCCTCCCACCTCGGAGTTCAAGTGTGTGGCATTCTGAGCCTACAGAGCATATAAATTAAAATAACAGGACACCACCATAATGAAGTAAGTTTGTGGCTAGATATTAAACAAGAGCATGAATCCATACTCACCATAAAACTGATTTGGGAACAAAGTTCAGACTGTTAAAGTTTTGTTCAGATGGGTTTAAACGCAGCCATTTTGCAGATCAAGAAACTGAAGCACAAGCAAAACAAAAACAATTTTTCCTAAGTGTCTTCTAATTTTAGACAGCCAGCTGCAGTTACTGAAAGCTGTGGATGGCAAGGCCAGGTCGACATGAAGGAGATAGTCAAATTCAGATACACAACTCCAGCTACATTAATTACAACTCCAGCCACATTCATTACATACCTGGAGTCAATGTACCTTAATTTAATCTTCCACCCAGTCTCCACTGTGGAAGGTCAATGGGAAAAAACACTCCCACCAAATTCCCTTAACTCCTCACAAACAGCAGGAGTACCACCGCTGACAGGGGCACCATCTGAGTTTGATTTAGCGCTTCCCTACCAGGCCTGTTAAATTGAACTTCAGAAGACTAACCATGGCAGTGTTGATCTTCTCTGTAGTGAAGGAGTGGCCTACTAACCTCTGAAAAAATCAGGTCTCCTGGGTTACAAATTGGGGACCCAAACATTTAGGTATTCAGAGTAAGACAATGCTTTTGGAAACCTGGCCTTCAGCCTCTGTTTTAAAATTCCATTATCTGTAAAACAATGGCTGTTTTGGCCCAAGAGATTTGCTCAAGGTCAGGCAAGAGGAAGAGCTAGAAAAACTAGGTAATGAGGACTCAGAGATCTTCATTTCTAGTCCAGTGCTGAAGATAATATCCTAACACCAACCCCACGACAGCAACAAAGTACGTACTTGTACTAGAAGTAACAAAAGTAGCCCAAGTGGTATCAAACTACCAAAATTATTCACTGTTTCACACACACAAATCAGGCCCATGAGTAAGGTTTTGCAGGATCTAATCTTTACCATTAAACTGATATAAATGAGGGTTGTAGATGCGTTTTTCTGACATTGATAAGGAGGTGAGCTGCTTTAAAAAATGAAGCATGTTGCCAAACTATTTTTATTGGGGGGAGGCAGAGTACAAATACAAATATCAATCTTAAAATTAAATAAATAGAGCTGTCTCAGAGGAGAGAGAGAAAGCACTCAAAACTTAAAGGCTGGCTTCTGGACAATAACCATTATTTTACATCTTTTCTATATAATTCAGTAAAATAAAAGTGACAATGAAACGAATGTCAAAACAATCTGACATCTCTTTCAGTACTCTTGCAATCCACGCCATTAGGAAACTTCTTATTTGCTTACACCTGTAAATGTACAGTCAGCTAAGAGACAAAGCAGACAGCATTTTAAAAACAGACCAAGGCTCATTTATGTCACAACTCTGAGGAATTCCACATCTTGAGCAGGCACTCTGATATACACTGCTAAAAAGCAGTCACCTTGAATAGAGATAGGTGGGAAGCTGGGAAAGGCATCAGAAATTTTCTCCAATATCACACATTGGTACAGGTTGAACCTCTCTAACCCGGCAGTCTCAGAACCTGACAGGTGTCAAAGAAGAGAATTTGCCAGACTATGGGAAGTCAATATTGTCTAGCACATTACCAACACTTGCAGTATGCTTACTGCACTCTTAGAAGACATTTAGGGGTAAATTACAGCTAAATACCAGCCCAGAACACTGACAGCCAGGACTGGTGGCTGTAAACAAACTTTATGGGACTACAGGAAACTTGGACACACACCTATAATAAGTGGTCGTCGAGCTAACTAAAACCATGCCATACTACAGATGTGGAACAAAAGAATGCCGGGAAGAGAGGTTCAACCTGTATTACAATTACAAACAAAAAGGAAACAAATAATTCTGTATATTTTCCACTTTAAGGCAGAATAAACCCCACCACGCATAGGTATTTTCTTACTTTAATAATCTGTCCCCAAATTCATTTAGAATGGACGGCTGAGAAATGTAGAAGGTGCAGCTTTTCTCCCCTACACAGCTGCTAGGACAGCACAGAAAACAATGTTGTTTAGTTTTCTGTATTATACATAAAGCTTATCTAATGCTTCCAATTTTATGCATTAAAAATGAAAATTTCGTGCAGCTGCTTCTCAATTATGCATTTGGTTATTGTTGCAGCTGTAGGATTATCCCAAACAGCAGTAAAATATGGCAGGACTAGTTAAGAATAAAGTAGTTTTGTACCTGACTCTTTGGTAACATGTTGCACTTTTATATGCCTTTTTCAACTTTTGAGAATTATGCTTTCTGTAATTCTGTGTATTGTTTCTTTTAATAAATGCTACTCCTTCAATTTATTTAACAACTAAGAATACCTTCTATGGTGTATAAAATATGAAATGCAGTACCCCATTTCTAATTTTTTTCCTTGTGTTATTTCCAAGCAGATCTTTTGGTAATTTGATCAGAAATCCAACACACAAAACAATAAATCAGCACAACATTAGTGTCAAACATCTGAAATGAGATTTTGATTTGTTAGCCCCTTACCTATTACTCATATCACTATAAATCCATTGAATATGGAGACATTTGATAACTAAAAATGGCTATAAAACACCCTAATACCAAAAAGCATACTTGAGAGTATGCATACTGTTGCCTTCAACATCACTCTCTAACGGAAAGTACAAATAGTTTTTCCATCCTGCTTTGAACCAAGCATTTAAAATTAACTCCATTTCTAACAGGCTTTGAGGACTCTTGTACATTAAAAATATCAAAATGCAAAAATATTTACTTTTGAAATGGAAAGACAGATTTAAAACTGACAAAAGCCTGACAGCAAAATTAAACTGAATCCTTCTTAACACTAGTTTAAATGGAGTTTAAAAAAAAAAAACATTACAAGTAAGTAACAGAAGTTCAGGGCCAGATTTCAGTACTCAGCTGTGCAAATGCTTTGTGCTCAGATGACGTCCTTTCAACTTTTCATCCGTCATTTTCACATGCTGTTAGAGCAACTGCCTGATCCCACAGGAATTCTGCACGCAAATGTTGAAGCATTTATGCATGCTCAGATTTTTGAAGCCCCAGCCACCCCGAGTAGCAGCAGAAGTGGAGTCACTGCATAAGGAAAAGCAGAAGGCTCTGTGCTGTATGTGCCCAAGACACCAAGCTGCTGTAATCCAACTGTGACCAGTGCTCCCCCTAATTCTTCCATCCAGAGGTGGAATAAATTTTGTGCATATCCAAATGTGCACCACCTGTAGAAATACACGCTGCTGGCTACGGGGGCTCTGCTAATGGGTGGAACTATTCATGCCAAATTCGGGAATAGTTTTGGTTGGCCAAAACATCATTTTTTTTCAAACTATTTATTCAAGAACTTTGCCCATATCTTCATGAAATACTGAAAATGTTACTACAAATAAATGTCCCCAAATACCTGCTAAATGCATGGCTTTTAATATTTTAACTGGAAAACCAAATGTTCCAGCAGTACCCTCAATTTCCTCAACACTGATCACATTTCACAAGAAAAACACTCCCAGGTTATTTCATGGCTAACTGTTTCACACCAAACTGCAAGGATTTGAACATTAAACCAAACAAGAATTGTCCAATCTTTTCTGAGTTGTATGCGGTTAGTTACACAGGTTAAATGTCAACAGTGAAGCAATCATTCTATATCATTCATTACAGGGAGATGTTATCAGCCATGTGGAAAATTCTAGCTATCCACCTCTCTTTGGGAACTTCACAGTATTTTGAGTTAAAATGGATCTTACATCAAGACTGCAGGAAAGCAGCACTGAAACATAAATAGCAATGCTCTGTGGTGAGAAGCAGACCCAGCCTCCTCAAGAAGGGCTTCTCTTCTTGTATCAGAAGTAGTTTATTGGATATTATCAATACAGTTAATTAAAAGATTAATGAGAGTTCAAAGCATTGGGAATATCTACACACCTACTAATATCTTTTCCAGACAAACTGAAACAACAATATTCAAGATCAGAACAGTGTTTAATATTAGTGATAAGATGGCCATGAACTGAACACATATGATTAGAATTAGTGTTGGACTTACCAGCTTTGAACTCTTCAGCTACCTACTTTCCACTAATAAAAGTATTAAATCATTCAATAAAACCTCTGGAACCTAAAGCAGGACCAACCCCAACTAAATCATCCCAGCCATGACTACGTCAAGATTGGACTTAAAAACCTCTAGGGATGGAGATTCCACCACCTCTCTTGGTAACACATTCCAGTTTTTCACTACCTTCCTGGTGAAATAGTTCTTCCTAATATCAAACCTGGAAGGTGCTTCTGTCCATGTTTAAATTAAATGGCAAAGCAGCACAGTAATGGAAGGGGATTAGCCACAGTGCTCAAAATGTGCCAGACCACAGAAGGTCAATGAACTTCCCCCCCTCCCAAGGTCTCATCTTTTTCAAGAGAATCTCAGCTTTTATTTAAAGAAAAAGGCCAACAATATAGGCACCACAACAACACAGCAATGGCACTGTAGCCACGCACCTTTGGCCATATAGTGCGTAGATGCAGACTACAATGACAGAAAGGACTTCCAATATTTCTCTGCCCCACGTGATGGTAGCCAGGTCAATGGTGGAAGTATCCCCCACAGACTTAGCTGTGTCAATACTATGTTTGGGAGAGGTGTGTGCAGGCAGGAGTCAACATCTCTATGGCACTCACATGCCTAAGCACCTTAGTTACATTCATCTAATTTTCGGTGTAGTCCATAGCTTAAACACCACCCTGTTCAAAAGAAAAACTTGCAACCATGAAACAAAATCAATGCAATAACGTCTAACGTCTAAGTATGCCGTGAGCTTGAAACACCAGAGCTGAGAAGTTAAAAATTTACTGCTTTCTAGTACTCACTGGCAATTCAAATGAATACTTAATGGACTGTTACCCAGCTCCACTGGGGTCACCAAATGAAATTAATGGGTAGCAGGTTTAAAGCATAACAAACGGAAGTTTTTGTTCACACAGCACATAGCAGGCCTGCAGGACTCCTTGCCAGAGGAGGTTGTGAAGACCAAGACTTTACGAGAGTTCAAAAAACAACTAGATAAATTTGTGGAGGTTAAGTCCATCAATGGCTATTAGCCAGGATAGGCAGGAAAACAAACGGAGCATGTGGTGAGAAGAACATGCAGGGAGCATGAATGTACAACCCAGGATGACATCTTGAGGCTCAGGTGGGCGCAAACAAAGATGCTGAAGCGCTTGGTAGAGATGCAGGAAAAGCATCTGGAGCACAAAATCCTCCTGCTCCCTATGCTGAACCACCTGCCCTTCTCACCAAGGTCCACAGCCTCCTCTCCCATGTGCCCTAGAATGAAGGGGAGGCGGAACTCAATAGCCACCTTGCACTCAACTCCCACAAATGTCTCCTGGAACAGAAGGCTGTCATTCCCACAATTGCAATTGTTATACTCCACTTGCCTTTGATGAGCTCATGCCCTGAACTCCTTTTCTTTCTCTGCTCACTGTGTTTCCAAAATAAAAGTGCATGATTTTTATCCACCTTGGCCAAAACTGAGATCGGAAGCTAACTGCATTAGAAAGATGGACAGACTGAGAAATGCCAGTAAGTTGAGCGTACAGTTTCAATTTGTCCGGCCAAAAATTTATAGTAAAATATAGTCTGTATTATATTCCATCTCTGTGGCTTTGCATGTGTTAGAATTGAGCAAATCTTTCAGCTGTGGACACAAACTATGATTTCTGTACTCATGTCAAGACAAAAAGAGGGTACTGCACGTCTCAAAAGAACAGAACAGAGGTTCTTCGTATAATTTTGCTTTCAGTTATAGCATTTCAGTTCACTTTTTTGAAGAAAACATTTGAACCACCTCCTATCTGAAAACATATTTAGCCATTTGATCACTAGACTAAATTTAATCTCATAATAATCGTGCATTGATTTATTTACTATCTAAATGGGGGGTTATAAAATCTAGAGAAAAGACTGAAAATTCTTTAAATGCTCTTTTAGATCCCTAATTCCCTAAAGACAAAATGCATCTTCCTGATACAAGTGAGCAAACATATCTTAAGTCAGCAGGAGCTGTGTCTCTATGTGTGGTCAGAAATGGACCTTCGTTTTCATCATGGGTCATCTTGGGTAGCTTGTGAAGGTAAAGTATGATATTAATTTATTCAATTTTTCTTCTAATCTATTAGTGCAAATGAAACAGATACTGTAATTTGAAATTTCCAAGGCAATCAAGAGCATTGTTTCTTATTCAGCTGTGTGACAGAATGTGATCATTTAGTTTTAGATATAATTCAGATGAAAGCTGTGTTGTATTATGAAGAGTTCCTTTGTGAGTAGCCTACAATAGAGATTATTCGTATGTCATTAAAGTTCCCGTTAAACAGTTTGTTCTCTTCCACTGCTCTGTCATCTGCTCAGCTGGCTGTACAGTTTGATCCGTTTTACATGTGGTAGTCTGCTTTCCTTGTACAACTTCACACCTTTGTCTTTTTCTTTTTCTTCTTTTTAACCTGAACTACTATGTCAGGTCTGCCAACATCAAGCTAAAGTAGTAAAGGAAGTAAAATATAGCAAAACTGTGCTTTCCTCCACCCTCCATTTTACTTCTCGACAGAAATTACCTTCCACTTCCTTCATGATTCAATAGACTTTAGGCACACACTAAACAGAACTTTCTTCTTTTCTTGTATATTGAACAGTCCCCAAAGAAAAGTAAGTTATGTATTCTACAGTACAAATGACTATTATTTATATATAGTATAAACCACTCAGGTTCCATAGCTGTATAGCTTTGAAGGTGTCAGGAAATACAGATAATAAATACTTAAAATCATTTTCTATGGCCCTATCAGAAAAGGACAAATCCCAGTTGAGAGAAAAACAATTTTTCACAGTTCCTCTCAATATCTGACCTAAAATATGGATTTCTGAAACATCCCTTGAAGAGAGAAATTTTGTTCAAAATATTAGCTGGTGGTTCTTTTGCATGCAAGTGGATAAATCTGCAGCTGCAGAGGCTTTTAAAGCCTACCACATAGCTGAGAGGGAAGTGGGGAGAGCACAGAGAGCCTGCCATGGGGCAGGAGAAGGAATGAGGGGAAGGGAGAATGAAGAGTGCATTCAACTTGTAGTGGTAGCCATAGTGGAGAAATGAGGGATCTTAGTATGGAGGAACAGGCTATGTAGGTTAGAGAGAATCCCTGGCATATAGCGGAGGTGTGAATAAGGAAGCGCAAGACCCCAAGTATGGGGAAAGGGGGGAATGGGGTGACAGGACATAACCCCTGTAGGAAGAAGGGTGTAAAGGACTACAGACATCCCTGAAATATAAAGGGATGGGATGTAGTGTACTGAGAGCCGGGGAGGAAGTCGCAATGGTAGAATGTAAGGAGCCACGAGTGTGTACAATGCAGGTGGTCGACAAAGGTTACAAAGAGAATGTGTGCAGTCAAGCACGTTGGACAGTGTTAGTAAAAAACATTCATTATTTATGTATCTTGAATCATAAATAGATGGAACAAGTATTATGAAATGGAGATAAAGAACTTCTTCTCTTGTTATAGAAGCACCTATGGTTACATAAAAGCGAGATCCACGCAAAAAGACTTTTGTGATAATATAGAATCACTCACTCTGGGCAAAAATTCACCCCTTCTGAAATGTTATATCAGTTTCAGAAAACAGGAGTTCTACTGCGAATGAAGAGAAAATATCTTCTTCACTTCAGTTTCCTCTACCAGCTCAGTACAATGATTAGTTCATTCGAAGATGAGACACTGACTAGAAGTTGAAAAAGCAGGAAAGCTTGTTGCCATCTCCCAGCATGTAAACAAAAATGAGATGTGAAAGAAAGAGATCTACTACTTTTAAAAATCTTGATGGCTGTGATGAGCAGAAGTAATTAGTTCAATTCACTAACTACTAACATTACTTTTCCCCTTTATGTCTCCACTCTTGTTAGGGTATTATTTAATTAATAAAATATTTTAAAAAGCCCTTTGCTCATTTTAAAAGAATTTGAATCTCCATTTAAATTGTGTGACACAAATCGTAAGTAAGGAATAAATGCCTTTTCCACCATCTTTCCAATATAAAAATTAAGAATCTGAATATAAATAATTAATGTAACTGCTTAAAATAATACATAAAGATATAGTGTAGCCTTCTGACTAGCAAAAAAAAAAAGGAAATTTAATGCAGTGTAAAGACCGTATTTAGTTGCAAATCAATCTCTTTAATCTTTACCAACTAAGGAGAATCCATCTTTACACAGAAAAATAGCTAAAAAGTACAGACACTAAAGAAGATTAAAATCAATTATTTAAATCAGGGTTTCAGGCTTGCTGACAACCTGATCTATGCACCACCTACAGCTCACCTGAGCCCCGCTGAAGGATTTAAGTGGTGCCTTTTGTACACAAGTGAATTTATGCAATAGGACAAGTAAATACCCTTATCATCATCACAAGGGAACAGAACACAGTTTGCAAGCTTCACATCTGCCCTAATAACTCCTTCATCCTCTTAATACAGGTTGAACCTCTGAAATCAGGGACTTTCTGGTCAGGCAACATCCCATGATTCAGCAGGACCATGTATGATGATGTACCTGAAAGCCATGATGGCTGGAAACGGGCCATCTAGGAGTCTGGCAGCAGGGAGCCCTGGCCCAAGCCAGGCAGCCACAGACAGGTTGGTCACAGAAGGATCAGCAGGGACCGGGGAGGTGGCCAAAGAGCAAGGTGGGCTGGGAAGCTGGAGCCATGAAGCAGCGGCCCACGGTTGGGGCTAGGAAGCCAGCAACCAGTGGCCAGCCCAGAAAACCATGTCCAGGGCGGAAAAGCCACCAGCTGGGCCAGGAAGCCAGCCACAGACAGGCTGGCAACCACGGGACCAGGACTAGTCACAGCTGGGGAGCTGCAGCTGGGCCCAGGAAGCTGGCAGACAGGGCCAGGAAGCCAGTAGCCAGGAGGCAGTGAAGTGACTGGGATTGGCAGCCAGATGATTGAACAGCCAAGAGGAGAACCAAGGAGCAAGGGCCAGAGAAGAACTGATCTTCTCTGGTACAGCACCACTCAGGTCCTGCGGGTGCTGGACCAGGGAGGTCCAACCTGTACTAAAAACACGTCACCTTCTGGTCAGCCAGCTACCACTTGGTGTTCTAAATCACTTCAGCGCAGCATTTCCTCATATAAGTAATGCCTATGTCTTTCGATGTGCGTGTACTACAACTACTGGGTAGAACAACTCCTGTGAAAATCCCTCCTTGACCCCTACAAAAGGCATACAAATATCTCAGAGACAAACCCTAACATGTTTTTTTCCCCTGTGATATAAAATTATGCTTTAATCTGTTAAAAGTTTAGACTTTGTAATCCAGTAATACTCAGACTCACAAGCTGCAAGTGGCTTTTTCATGCATCTCCTGCAGCTGTTTGCTGCAGGTGGTATTAAAATACCATGATTTAATTATTAGCCAAATCAGGATGTTTTTACCATGTTATTAACTAATTGTAGCTGATAAAATACTTCACCAGTCATTTTCCTGTGAGAATAATTGTGGGTGCATGTATGTGTGTGCACAACGTAAATGGAAAAACAATTTCCCAATTCTATGGCTTTTTAGGGTAATACTGATCAGTGATTTGTCTCCTGAACTTCTGACAGCTGAGTATCCCAGCTCTAATCCATACAGAGCATATATGATGCACAACTCCGAATCTGAAGTATCGAACACTACTGATCTGCAAGCATTACATGACATCAATATGTTCCTTCTGCTCAAAGGACTAATAAAGACAATCCAGTCTTGTGACACTTAGATCGAGCAAGCTGAACTAGAACAAAGGATTTATCTTTTCCTGCAAATGCCAAGCTGGTTTTCATGCAGTAATGACAAGCTTACACCCAGAAAAATTAAATACACAATCTATCAGTAAGCAAAGTTTCTTACAATGGGTCTTACTGTAACCACAACATACAATTCCTGAAAATCCTCGGAAACTATTTGATTTTTACATATCAAATACTTTAATAGTGGTATTTTTAGCTTGTCATCCACATCTCATCCCTTCTTCCTTTTCAGAAGCAGAAACTTGTCCCTAATATACACTAAAGCACGAAAACACAAACTCTGAATTTGAATACTTAAATCATATATAATGTTTCAAACAGACTTGCAAATCTCTCAGTTTGTTCTATGTTGAAAAGAGGTCCTTAACTGAGGTAGTTTGTTTTTCCACTGGGTTTCTTTCTTTCCGAGTTACACCTGAAAATTCTTTAGTATGAAAGAGCAATGAAGTCTTTTGAGTCCAGTTTTGTATTCCATACCATGCAAAGCTCCCTTGGAAATCAAAATGAATGATGTCACTTAAATTTTCTTGACCTCTGGTATGCGTACCTTGCAAAGAAAACTACCAACCTTTTAACTTATTTAAAAATCCCTTATAGATTGCCTTCTATATTATTAATATGTTTCCAAAATCTTTCCAAGGACTTACTATTAAAGTTCATGATGCAGAGTGTTTACCATAGAACTGCTGATAACCAATTATCGGCTACTCAGCTCTTTTTACATAGGTGTTTATAATGACTTCATCTAAGTCTCAGAGGGGTAGCTGTGTTAGTCTGTAACTTCAAAAACAACAAGCAGTTCCGTGGCACCTTAGAGACTAACATATTAGGTCATGAGCTCTCATGGGTAAAACCCAACACAGTCTCTAAGGTGCCACAGGACTGCTTGTTGTTTTTCATCTTCATTGTTCACAACAGTTTGAAATATAGCCACAAAACAAAAGGAAACTGAAAGGTTAAAATTTCATGGTTCAATTCCTTACAGGATTAATCTGTGTATCAGATTATTTTGATGCACATTACTTCAATTTTACTGAGAAATGAGGCCTTGTCTACACTTAAGAGTTTGTCATGAAGTAAGTCCAGCAAAATGTTCTAGTGTGGACAAGTGCATAGTAGCAAGCAAGTCCATTTATCAGTAGAGCTCCACACACACACACACACACACACACACACACACACACACACACACACACACACACACACACACACACACACACACACACACACACACACACACACCTTTGCCAGTACAAGTATGTATACGCTAGGTATTTTGACAATGCAGAAATTTTACCAAAAATTAAAGTCACATCATTAACAAATGCTGCTACACAAGCAAAAACTTTAAGTTCAACTAGGACTTAAGGGAAGTAACTTAAAAATGCAGTTCACTCCATCATTTCTTGTTTTACAAGATATATCAGTAAAAAAGAAAACATTACCTTTTCAGTTTTTCTTATTCAATTAAAGCAGTTTCTAGGTTAAATGAAAAGGAGATGCACTATATCAGCGATAACAGACATCTATAAACAAACCTCTAAGTCACCATGGCCAATAAAGGATGAAAACAGTACCTTTGGTAATCAGTGTAGTTCTCACATGTTTACTAAATATTAACAGAGATATTCCATTTAAATAACTGTCTTTACTCTCCAGTTCAAAATATGCAGAAAAAACATGACATATGATTTAGAGATGTAATCTCACAAAGGCACAGACTGAATCTCTCTAATCCGGCATCCTCAGGACCTGACAGGTGCTGAACCAGAGAATTTGCCAGACCAGGGGAGGTCAATATTGACTAGCAACATTACCAACACTTCCACTGCTTACTGGGCTTTTAGAAGACATTTTAGGGTAAATTACAGCTAAACAGAACAGAACACTAAGAGCCAGGACCGGTGACTGTAAACCAGGGATTCCCAACCCTGAGTCAGGACCCAAAGATGGGTTACCATTAGATTTTCTAAGGGTCGATGGCTGGGCAGCTCTGAGTCGCATGTGGCTCCCACTGGTGCCGCTGCTCACTCTTCCAGCTCCCAGTCCCTGCCTGCTGCACTGAAATAGAACTCAGTTTAATTGCTTTAACAGCCGGCAGGAGGGATCCAGCCATTAAACCAATTAAACTGAGTCCCATTTCAGCATGGCAGGGCAGGGAACTGCCTGCATTGCAGGTGGAGGAAGGGAGCAGGAGGGCATGGGGGAGCCATGTGGAGGAGGCAGCAGCAGCAGCCCAATGAAGGAGCAGTGGGGGCAGCAGTGGTGCTCATGTGATATGGGTGGAGGGGGCAGCCTGAGGCTCTGAGGGATTTAAGCCTGGGGGCAAAGGGAAGTGGTTTGGGGCTGCAAGGGGTTTAAGCCTGGGGCCAGGAGAAAGGCAGTTTGAGGCTGCAAGGGGTTTAAGCTGGGGAAGGGGGGTTGTTTGGAGCTGCAGGGGTGAGGGTCGCAGTTTGAGGCTGCAGGGGGTTTAATCCTGGGGAGAAGGAACAGTTTGGGGCTGTGAGGGGTTTAAGCCTAGGGGTGGGGCAAATCAACATGTATAATTTTTCCCCCCCAGGGGGAACCTCCTCTCCACCTCCCATTTTGAATTGCCTTGGGTCATCCCTCTTCTCAAATGAAAAGTCGGTGGGTGCCTATATTACAGTAACTCCACTGGAACCAATTATATAGTCAACTAGCCAGAAACAGAGTTTTAAAAATGGGGACAGTGTCTCAGGATGCTGAGAGTTTGTCAATTTTCTGATAAACTGACATATGTCACAACCACAGCACAGATTTTTGCCTCTTACCTGGGAAAACTGTTGCTATTATAACAATTAGTTGAGAAAGGGTAAAAAGGATGGATAGTTTTTTGGTTAGACAATATGCTAGGTTTGCATTTAGAACAAAAATCCCTTCAACTCCAGACCAAAAATATTTCGAAGTTTCCCTTGGGGCTTAAACATCTCTGTCTAGCTGTCTGAACCAAGAAAGGCAGAAGCAGAATGGACTGGAATGCTGGTACACATTTGTACTGTCACCTTATTTAATGACAATTTGTTTGAAAATGACTGATTATGATACTTAACAACTTTCTGGCCTTGACTATCCATCTATCACAATAACCATAAACAAAAAACAGCCTTCAAAAGGACTAATTGGGGGTAAGGATTTGAGAAAGGGTCCAAAAATGAACACTTCTCATCCAACTGATCTGTCAGGCCAATTCTGATTCAAGAGTCAGCAGCAAGAGGCGCCAGAGAAGAATATGGAATTGCATTAAGTCAGATTTTCCACAGAATCAGAGAAGGTAAACTTCATGCTTACTGACACTGACTTACATTACAAACTTAAGGCCAAATTCTGGTGCACCCAGTGAAGTTGTATACAAACAACTCCATGCAGAATCTAGCTTCATAATAGTTAAGGGTGTTTTGTTTTGTTTTTTATTTTAATATGCAAAGTTATTTTTACTGTCCAGCAGGCCATTCAAATTTACAGCTATCTGGTCATTTCAATGAATAAAACTTGAGAAAAACCTGCTTCCATTATTTCATTGCACAGATTAATATTTTAGATGCTTCCAACTGGCATTTCTTTATCTAGCCGAAGAGAAACATGTTAAAAGGAGACTACGGTATTGAAATACAGTACACTGAAATATCTTAAAATGAATGCATAAAGAAGTATTCTGACTTAACATTTGCACTGTCATGTTCCATGCTTTTCAAATATTAAAGTGCACTTTTTAAGACCGATTGCTGATAGCAAGAATCTCAAGCACGTAATCATCAAGCTAAAATACTGCACAACAAATCACATGATAATATCTGAACTTTGGGAAAAGCCATGTTATGAAACCGACATTCTTAACTAGTTTTAACCAGGAGGTACCTGTGTTAACTAGTTTTAACCAGGAGGTACCTGTGTTACAAAGGAGCTTTAGAAATTTTTAAAAAAATCATATGCATCAGACACCTAATATCTCACACCATGGTTAGTTTAAGATGCCTAATGACATAAAAATGTTTGTTTTGAAAAGCATTTTAAAAATAGAGTTTAACACTTCTGCTAACTGCAAAAGGTTTAAATTGGTTTCAATTACTGAGAAGTCCAGAGTTCTATGGACATAAGGTGATTCACTTCACCATTATGTGAAGACCCTTAGCTTTTGGAGGTCAGTTCAGGTCGCTGATGTAATCAAGTTATTTACTTTCTTGTGTTTAAAATTTGAGACTAACTAAGCAGTTTATTTATATAGCCTGTGAATATAAAAACATGAGACAAAAACCAGCTTTTTATTGATAAACAGAAAATTGCTGGAAAATTGAGACAGCCAACACATTATTTTATCTGTTCTGATTTAAAACTGTGTCAGTGGAATACAAAGGCCGTGCCACTAAAAAATGGAAGTAATTAGCCATCAGCATTTCTTTTTTAAATACTTAGAAGCAGGGTGATTTATCAACCTGCATTGTCTTTGAATAGCACAGCTACTCTGACGTGTGATCTGAAATCCCTGTAAAACAGAAAACACCGTGTACTTCAGTATTCTGCACCAAATCCTTCCAGCACGTACGCCACAATGCTAACAGGGAACATAATTAAAGCATGGAATTGGATTTTGCATATCTGGGTTCCTGTCCAAGATCTGGACACGTACATATTTTGTGATGCTGGGTAAGCCATGTCCCTTTTATGTGACTCAGTTTCCCCATATGAGCAAACCCACTATATAATGCAATATAATTCTGTTTAAAAGCAATTGTATGCCCTTTGTTTGCTCTTTTTCAGAGCAGAAATGTTTTTGGATTTTTTTTAAAGACAAATATGTTGGTTTCTGTGGATTGTACCTAAAGTCAAAACCACGTTCATGACATTGCAATGATTTCTACAGCTAGAACTGTGAGCAAATCAAAATGTCACAACCTGCAGATGTGGATATCCACAGATGGAAATCTATATCCCTGGATCTGCAGAGCACTAGTCCCAGGAGAAACTGAGCCAGAGAAATCAAGTGCCCCACTCCCAGGAGCCAGGGCCCTGCTCTGGAAGCTCCTTCCAGATGCGTGGCTATACCACCTTCAGGTTCATCTCCTGGGTCGTACAGGACTATTGGCAATATGGTGGTGGTGGGGTCCTACGCCCAGGGGGAGCTGCTGGCACCACATTCCTCTCCTATGGCCACAGGGTCAATTTCTATCCATGGATCTCCACACTGGCAGGTAGAAATTCGTATCCGTGTAGAGTTCTCTCACAGCAATCACTCACAGCACTGCAATCTTGATTCTGACTGCATTAAAACTGACATAAGCAATGTTAAAGACACCATGTTATATGCTATTTACAAAATAACATTATGGTGGAAATAAAACCACGCACTGAAAAATATTGCTGTTCTAAAGCTCAGTTCACATGTGCAATGAAACACATACTTATTGACTGGCTGCTATTTTGAACCTCAACAATAAACATCGAGCTTAAGACTGTGTGCAACTAATGTAACTTATTACAAGGCAATTTATTTTCCAGGCTAGTATCTAGCAAAGCAGATCTCACCCATTATTAGTCAACTTACTTAGCCTCTTAGCAGCCTCCAGTGCATCATCTGCAGAGTCAGCCACAAAGAATCTCTGAACTGTAACCCCATGGTCTGCCATCAGTTTTTTACTCTGGTATTCCTGCAGGTTCAGCCATCGTCTCGGGGTTAATTGAACAGCCTACAAAAATGATAAGGAGAAATAACAAAATGCTCATTAGGAACAGTTCATGCAACAGTCAACTGAAGTATTAGCCTCACGGTCATCTCAAACTAAAACAATATTATTCACGACAAATAGGAAGAATGTGCATCATTTTAGGTAAAATTACCTTGGCCTGATGAGTAGGTCACCTTAAAGCCACAGACGTTTGCAAATTTACATTGTTTGATTTCTACAGTATGTTAACGTCTTATCCTTTTCTGTAATGAATAAAAATAACACTCTTTGCTTTACTTTAAAATGTGTAACAGACCAATATTAAAGAGTTGTCTTACAATAAGTTGCTCCAACACTGTATACACACATTTCTGTATAATGTTATTTCAATCACAGGTTAAATTTTTCAAGGTAATAATAGACACCCACACAGTTTAAAAGGTTTTGCACCTGTTCCTGACTGGCACTGTTCTAGTGACCTTTTGTTAAAGGAACTAGCAAATGGCAGTTGAAGGCAAATGGCCACAAGAGCCAAGAACAGCAGCAAAAGGAACAACTTCCCAACTTCCGTATACAAGGTTTGCCCTTTATTTTTTTCCATCCATGGGCAGAATGAGTTTTATTACGTGTGCCAAGGCATGTGCTGATGTGCACTACCGAAAGAAATACACGCTGCCAGCTTTGGGTGTTCTGCTGATCAGCTGGGCGGCATCCAAGTCTCTCCTGGGTGGCTGCCCAGGTGCTCAACTTACAGGGAACTCTGTTTACAACTACAGTAGTGCCTCAGTTTACACGAGGGTTCTGTTCCCATGCACCCTCACATAACTGGAATTTCATGTATGTTGGGGGGTGGGGGCGGCTTTTTTCCTCCAGCAGAATGCACAATCTGTAGCCAGGGAAGGAGCAGGAGCTCGTGGAGCTCCTTTTGAAAGGTAAATCCTGGGGTTGGGTCGGGAGGGCAGCTGGGGAGGGTTAAGCCTGGGGGGTGGTTTGGGGCCGCGGGAGGGGGACAGGTGGGTTAGGGCTGAAGGCGGGGGCAGGGGATGGAGTTGAGCCTGAGTTGTATTGTGGGGGGGAGGCTGAACTGGGGTGGGGGGGTTGAGCTGGAGCGATGCATGGTGGGGGTGAGCCAGAGACATGCTTGGGTGGTCTGAACCCGGGCAGGGGGTTTGAACCAGAGCCGCACATGGGGGTGGTGAGCCAGATCTGCACATGGGGGGCGTTGAACTAGAGCACTAGAGGTTGAGCTGGAGCTGCATATGAGGGGTGGTGAGCGAGCAGGGGGGGTTGAACAGGGGCCAGAAGCGGGGAGCTGTTGAGCTGGAGCTGCGTGTGAAGGATGATGAGCCAGAGCCAGAGCTGCAGCCAGGTACAGGGGGTGAGCAGGGATGGGCAGCAGGGGTTGAACTGGGGCCACGCAGGGTTGTGGCGGGGGGAGGCACGAGTTAAGCACAACTGGAAATGGCACATTTCCTGGGTTTACTATAGGAACTGGGGTCAGCCGTGGAAGAGCAGGGTTGCTTACTCTGGGTTCGCGTAGTCTGAGACCTTATCATATAACAATTTAGGAATAAAATCTACTTAGAGAAAGCCATATAAATAGACAGCATTTCCATCAAAGCTGAGAGACCCTCTGAACATTCTTCCTCTGTCCCTTAAGTCCTACCACTTATCTGGATAAGATGCTGTAGATCGAAATTTCCTTGTTTTTGTACATGTAACACTTCAGTTATTACTATACACATTTTTAATATATATATTCCATGATCTAAAAAGTCAAAAATAAACTTACCATAAGTCATTTAAGCCCTGCATTTGTACATATTTGACTACAAGCAAATCAGTAATCTCACTGATATTAAACATATGGGTAAATGTTTCAGAATTGAGGTTTTTATATATTCCCTGATCAGTGTTACAACTTCCAGTTAATCTGGAACAACCATAATTGCTAACACAATTTCTTGAAAAAATTAACATCAATTAAAATTTATAGGGGGTGGGGAGGAGACACCTGAAAGCACAACAGTAAGACAGATTTGAAGTGTTCCATAACATATCAGCTCATGCTCCCCACTCATACACAACCAGTCCTGGCCATATTTTCAGAAACAGCTGCAGGCTGACTAAGATTTCTTCCTGGGATCCACATTAAAACGGTCAAAGAAAAAAGGGAAGAGTTAACAGAAAAGGGACAACAGTGTGAATGACAGTAGTGCTACCTAGCCATGGTTTAATTACAATCTGTGTCATGCAGAAGACACTCTTCTCCTTACAGAGAGATGAACTGCTGCCCCAGTGGCAGATAACACACCATAAATTTCTGAACTTCAGAGCAAATAAAAAGCACTGAAGGTAAGCTGACACCTCCCAGCTGGACATAACAGAAAGGATTATTTATTATATTAATACTTTGGTTTCTATCAGCATGACATAAAACATTGATTATCCGTATATATTAAAAACGTAAAAGTGTCCACCTTTCAACAATATATGGCTTTTACGCAATACTGGAGTTTTAGATATCACAATATAAAAACAAACATCCATCTGTTGCCACTTCTCCGGAAGCAAAGAACACAAAAGGCTGCTATTAAAGGCACCTAAAAGCCACGTACTCTTATACAGGAAGTGTTAAGTTTGTATATTACACGGAGATTCCCACAGAACTTAAACAATTACAAATTGCTCAAAATTTCTCTTATAAATCATGGCTAAGGTATTTTAGAAGAAAAAATGCTTATAGTGCATACCTACGCTAAACTGCCTCTATATTTTAGGTAATAATTCCCCCATGCAAGTGTCTCAATTTTTCTATTTCTCCATGGTATTTAGAGTCAATTCATTTACTTTTCAATTTATAAAATGGGTCCAAACTTAAAGCCACAAACTACAGCATAGTGATTCCTAAATCGGAAAATTGTCCCCCTCCTATTTTTTTTCACAACCATCTCCTCACAGGGGATGAAATTCTCAAACATAACCAAAATTAATTTAAGACTGGAAGGGATCTGACGATGATTGTCAGGTCTGACCTCCTGTAACACATGCTGTAGCATCTTATCGAATAATTAGGGTCCTACCAGATTCACAGCCATACTAAAGGCATCAAGCACGATGAGATGTGGTGTTTTTCCACAAAATCTGGCCTATGCACACTTTTATCCAATACTACACAGATTTTATGGGGGGGGGGACCAGCGTTTCTCAAATTAAGGGGCCTGACTCAAAAAGGAGTTGCAGGGCATCACAAGGTTATTGTTTGCACTTTATGCAGGCACCTTGTCAGGGCAGGGCAGCTTACATGTTCTTATGATCTCAGTAGCTACGCTGGTGGGAGCTTAGTGCTCCTGGTACGTGCAACCAAACTGGAAAGGTCAAGGGGGGGAGGAGCCCAATTAAGCATGCACCACGATCCTCCAGGATTGGGGGTTTGGCTCAGCGCTAACCTCCCTGACCTACAAAATGCCCTTTGTTATTGAAAGAGTAACAAAGAATTCCCCCTCAACTGTGTGTGACGCCATCCAGAGTCAGTTACAGTGACTTGTGACTGCCAGTGGTGAAAGACTATTGAGAGGCTGGCCAGTGACAGACAGACATGGAGGACCTTTGTTGCTGCCCTACATGCCAATAGACATAAAGGGTGGTGATGATGATGATGATAAGGTTATCTTAGGAGGTTCATGGTATTGTCACCCTCACTACTGCGCTGCCTGCAGAGCTGGACAACTGGAGAGCAGAAGGTTTGTAATGTTGGCTGTATGCCCAGCTCTGAAGGCAGCACCCTGCCAGCAGCACTACAGAAGTAAGGGTGGTAATACCATACCCATATAACCCTTACTCCTGTGCTCTTGCTTTCTGTGCTGGGCACCCAGCGAGTGACCGCTGCTGACTAAAGGCCCAGCTCTACAGGCAGCAGCGCAGAATTAAGGATAGCAATACCACACCACACCACCCTTACTTCTGCACTGCTTCTGGCAGTGCTGCTGCCCTCAGAGTTGGACTCCCAGCCAGCAGCCATCACTCTCCAATTGCCCAGCTCTGAAGAAAACACCACCACCCACAGCAGAGCATAAGTAAGAGTAGCTATTCTGCAACAGCCCACTCCACCCCACCACCACTGCCGCCACATTCCAGCAATGAACTTGCTACCCTCACACAACTCCTTCTGGGGTCAGGATTCCTGCTGTTATAACACTATAAAATATTAGATTTAAATAGCTGAAATAATGAAATTTACTATCTTTAGAATCCTGACACTGAAATTTACCAAAATGGACTGAGAACTGGGTAGGGCCATACCAATAACTCCTGCATCAATCCCATTATTTTTATTTGAATTATGGCATATCTTTTAAAAAGACTGGAGAAGATTTTTTAGCTATAGCCAGTGCACTACAAAGGCACTCATCTCTCTTCCTCTTTGTGCATACGCAAGTATATTTATAACATTAAAATCCCAGAGGTTTAATTTGACACTCTTCATTTGGATTCTTTTGTTTTCAAAATATTCCTGTGATGCATTCATTCAACAAAATATTAATGCAAACTGCTACAAATTAATTGCCAGCCACAGTTCAATTTTCTATTCTGTGCAAATATACATATCCGATACACACACATATACAGGGGTGAAATGAATTTCCCCAGAAATTTAAAAGTGATGAAACAGAGGTATATTATATATTACAATCTGTCCACTAGATGTCAGTTTTCCAATTTCGGGACAAACAGCTCCTTTTATTAGATTTAAAAATTGGCTGATCTAAAGGTTGGCAAATACAGACACAAAACTACTGTAGCTCAACACTGCAGAGGCCAATTCTCACCAGATGTATGCTCAGGAAGGGTCTGTGCCCTACTGAATGTTTACCCTGAGGACCAAATTTGAATTGTGTAATTTTTTTCCCCTTGTTTTCACTCCTGATCATTCCTTCCCTCCATTATCACTGTGAACTTTCCCAAGGAATAAATCAACAAGCCATCCTGCAGCACCTTAAAGACTAACATGTTTATGAGGTCATGAGCTTTTGTGGGTAAAACCCACTTCTTCAGATTACACAGATTCTTCAGATTATTTTGCAGTTCTTACCCACAAAAGCTCATAAATTTGTTCGTCTTGAAGGTGCTACAGGACTACTTGCTACTTATGAAGCTACAGACTAATGTGGCTACCCCTCTGAGACTATTTCCCCAGCATTGCTTGCTTCCTGCTTCCAACTAAGGTACTTATCTCATGAGTTCTCATTTGCTCTATCAGCTGCCAGGCATCCCCTCGCATACTCTACTAGAACAGAAGCCAAAATACCCGCAGCGAGAATGGAGGCTCAGAAATGATTAGCCCCATTAGAGGTGACCTTGCAGGAAGCAGCTACTGATCCTTTGCCTTGCCAGATGCAGTTTGAGCTAGGTTTTTTTGTTGGGGGTTATAGAAAGAGGCTTTGCAACCAGGATGCACCATCAGCCTATGCCAGCCAGGACCTCCAACAGCAAACGACTTAACCCTACTGAGTGTTAGGCAAAGGAGAATCCAGATGAATTATACCAGCCCTCATCCAACAGAACAGCAATCCCAGTTCCCTGTGGAGCTAAACAGTGGGGGAGTTAATACCTAATTTTAAAAAATCCCTAACGGTCAAGGGACAGGGAGCTCAGAACTATAACTCCAATGAATAGAGTAGTTTTAAGTTGCACTTCTAAAAATCCCTCAAGTACCTATCTTCCTTTTACATGCCTGATTAAGCGCTGCCTGTCTGTTCAGGTGCATGTCATGCACTGAAAGCCAAGGTCATTGTGTTATTGGATGAGGCCCAAACATACATGATTTTTTGTGTGTCTTCAGTGGGCATAACCTTGTATACATTTTAAACATTATTTCAGCTGTAAAAGAAAGTAAAAAAATAAAAACACTTTTAATTCATTTTGATTAGAAGACAACTGTCTTGGAAGAAAAAGCTTGATCATTACCATCTGGCTTCAAGATATTCGGCTGTGGTTACCAGCTGTAGTTGAGAAATATGCCTCTCCGTCAAGGCCTGGAGCTACAGCACATCTGTAAAGGCATTCCTCATTCTATTTTGCTCAAAAGGGAACTTTAAAGTTTGACTTTCCAGGTACAGAAAAAAAAAAGCTCAGATCTTTTAGTAAATTTATTTTATCAGGCCTTGTAAATACCATGCACATAAAAAGAACTAAATGTTCACCTTAACCTGCTGAACAGGGTTTCAAGATACTATCTGAAGGTTAAAAACAATCGGTCAAGGCAACAACCGCTTTCTCATTCAAACTACAGTTTAAAAAGTATCTTAAAATATTCTACAACTACTAATGAATAGAGCAAGTTACAGTTTGCATACTTCAATAGTAATTTGTCACTTCTTCCCTTAAATATGTTTTCAAGGAAGAACCACTGCAGTTTCATATTCTTGTTAAAAAAATGAACAGATATATTAGTAGCCTCTCTCTGAGAAAACATTTTAAAATTTCAAACTAGTGCAAAGATAATTGTTTTAAACAAAGATAGCATAAAAGAAATTCTTGTCCTCTCTGGCATACTTTTTAGTATCCAACATCATAACAGAAGATTATGTTTGAATTTATCCACAACACTGTAATAATTCATTTTATGTTAGTGACAGAGTAACGTTTCTAGACAAACCAAACAAAAAATTGTATTCTACAATATTTTAGAATTTGATCACAATTATAATCTCTGCAGAACAAAAGAAAATCCCTTATACCTATGACAATTAGTAAATTAAATTGGTTAATCTCTACCATTATCGAATTAGACGTCTCTGGTTGGCTGCAGCAAGCATGAACTTTCATAATACTTGTCACTGGAAAGGATTCAAATTGTTCACGTACAAAGCAACAGTAGATACGACAAATGATGTTCTGAAATCTCTTGCTACAATCTCACCCTTGGACAGAGTTCTTCATGTAACCTGGTAAAAATCTGTTCCCCTCTGTGTTTTTTAAAAAAATATATTTCCAAGAAGGGAAGAGAATAGGAATGGGGAAATGCGGCAACAAGGTAGTTTGTGGATTGTCAATGGAAAACAGGGATTGCCAGTCAGCCTTTAGGTTGTTGATTCAAATCTATCCCAGGTGGGCAGCGACAAAACCATCATGGTATATGAAAAGTACAAGTAAAGTCTACTACAAAAAATCCTCACACCTAGAGAACACTGGAATGGAGTGACAGGAAGAAGCAGAATCATGAACTGGTGTTCAGTACGTGGGGATTGTTTTTTAGCAAGAGAATTTCCATTTGGCAATCCTCATCAGCCTTTAAAATTAAAGAGCAGGGCCTGCCCCTTTGCGGTGGTTCCCAAGCCGGGAGCTCGCTGCCAGCCCTGGGGATCTGGTCGGGGAAACCCAGCAGCCGGCCAGGGAGCACAGCCCCGCAGGCAGCTCCAGCCACAGGGACTGGGCCGGGGCAAGTCCGGCAGCTTCAACAATGAGGATCTAGCCAGGGCTTGGGCAACCCTGACAGCCCTGGGGCCAGAAGCTGACCGAGTCGTGGAGCTTTGCCAACAGCTGCCTCCCTGGGACCCCAGCCAGGCCTGGGGGAAACCCCAGCAGCCCCGGGAATCAGGGCCTTCTGGGGCATGGAGATTCACTGGGAGCTCCAGTCTTGGAGATCTGGCCACAGCCAGGGGAACCTTGGCAATGCCAGGGCTAGGAGCCAGCCATGGCACAGAGCTCTACCAGCAGCTCCAGCCCTGGGAATGCAGTGGGGGGCTGGGGAAACCCCAGCAGCCTCAGCCTTGGGGACCTGTCCAGGGCCAGGGGAACCATGCAACCCTGGGCTGGACGCAGCAGGGACACAGAACCATAAGAACTGCCATACTGGGTCAGACCAAAGGTCCATCCAGCCCAGTATCCCGTCTGCCGACAGTGGCCAATGCCAGGTGCCCCAGAGAAGGAGTACAGAAGACAATGATCAAACGATTTATCTCCTGCCATCCATCTCCTGCCCTTGTACTGAAGGCTAGGGCACCATACTTTACCCCTGGCTAATAGCCATTTATGGACCTAACCTGCAAAAATTTATCGAGCTCTTTTTTAAACCCTAATAGAGTCCTGGCCTTCACAGCCTCCTCCGGCAAGGAGTTCCACAGGTTGACTGTGCGCTGTGTGAAGAAAAATTTCCTTTTATTAGTTTTGAACCTACTACACATCAATTTCATTTGGTGTCCCCTAGTTCTTGTATTATGGGAAAAGGGAAATAATTTTTCTACATTCACTTTCTCCACACCATTCATGATTTTATATACCTCTATCATATCACCCCTCAATCGCCTCTTTTCCAGACTGAAAAGTCCCAGTCTCTCTAGCCTCTCCCCATATGGGACCCGTTCCAAACCCCTAATCATCTTAGTCGCCCTTTTCTGTACCTTTTCTAATGCCAATATATCTTTTTTGAGGTGAGGAGACCACATCTGCACACAGTACTCAAGATGTGGGCGTACCATAGTTTTATATAGGGGAAGTATGATATCTTTTGTCTTATTATCTATCCCTTTTTTAATAATTCCTAACATCCTATTTGCTTTACTAACTGCCGCTGCACACTGCATGGATGTCTTCAGAGAACTCTCCACTATAACTCCAAGATCCCTTTCCTGATCTGTCATAGCTAAATTTGACCCCATCATGTTGTACGTGTAATGTGGGTTATTTTTTCCAATGTGCATTACCTTACACTTACCCACATTAAATTTCATTTGCCATTTTGCTGCCCAATCACTCAGTTTGCTGAGATCTTTTTGTAGTTCTTCACAATCCCTTTTGGTTTTGACTGTCCTGAACAACTTGGTGTCATCTGCAAACTTTGCCACCTCACTGTTTACCTCATTTTCTAGATCATTGATGAACAAGTTGAACAGGATCGGTCCCAGGACTCACCCCCTGGGGAACACCACTAGTTACCCCCCTCCATTGTGAAAATTTACCATTTATTCCAACCCTTTGTTTTCTGTCTTTTAACCAATTCCCGATCCATGAAAGGATCTTTCCTCCTATCCCATGACCGCCTAATTTACATAAAAGCCTTTGGTGTGGGACCGTGTCAAAGGCTTTCTGGAAATCTAGGTATATTATGTCCACTGGGTGCCCCTTGTCCGCATGTTTATTAACCCCTTCAAATAATTCTAATAGATTAGTTAGACATGACTTCCCTCTGCAGAAACCATGCTGACTTTTGCCAAACAATTCGTGCTCTTCTACGTGCCTTGCAATTTTATTCTTTACTATTGTTTCTACTAATTTGCCTGGTACTGATGTTAGACTTATCGGTCTATAATTGCCAGGGTCTACTCTGGAGCCTTTTTTAAATATTGGAGTTATATTGGCCATCTTCCAGTCACTGGCTACCGAAGCGGATTTAAAGGATAGGTTACAAACCACTTTTAATAACTCCACAATTTCACATTTGAGTTCTTTCAGAACCCTTGGGTGAATACCGTCTGGTCCTTGAGACTTGTTACTATTCAGCTTATCAATTAACTCCAAAACCTCCTCTAATGTCACTTCAATCTGGGAGAGTTCCTCAGATTTGTCACCTAAAAAGGCTGGCTCAGATTTAGGAACCTCTGTAACATCCTCAGCCGTGAAGACTGAAGCAAAGAAATCATTTAATCGCTGCGCAATGGCACTGTCTTCCTTGATCGCTCCTTTTATATCTTTATCGTCCAAGGGCCCCACTGCTTTTTTAGCGGGCTCCCTGCTTCTAATGTATTTAAACATTTTACTAACATTTTTTGAATTTTTGGCTAGCTGTTCCTCAAAATCTTTTTTGGCTTTTCTTACTACATTATGACACTTAATTTGGGAGTGTTTGTGTTCCTTTCTATTTTCTATTGTCAGCAGCTCCAGCCCAAGGGACCCTCCCAGTCAGGGACCCTCCAGGGTGAGACTGGCAGATGGATAGACAGACAAATGCCTCTCCTTTTATAATAGTGCAGATGTAGAGCCCACTGTCACATGCAAAAAGCAAAGTGAGTCTCACAGTTAAAGCAAGAGTCTGGGAGTTAATTCAACTCCCAAGTGCACTACTAGCAGGCTGAACAACTTGGACAAGTTCTATATCTGATCAGACTCCCAGGTTTTCAAGTTGTAAAATGGGTATCTAAGTATCTTACAACCTCACGTGAGTGTTATGAAGTGTAATTAATATTTGGTAAGCTCCTTCAAGAGCATAAAATAAAAAGGGTGTTACACAGTACAGAGAGAGAGTTGTTCTAGTACCATCATCAGAAAATAACATGAAAAAAAGAGAAGAATGGCCCATGAACAAGTCCTATCTGAGATATAGGGATGGAAACAAGAAGAACATCGTTCAGAGTTAATACAATGGTACAATGTACAGCACTTGATTAGGTTTGAAATCTAAACCTCTGTGCTGATTGGCTGAGCTGTAGCCAGAGGGAGGGGCTAGCAGGAAGGCCAGAGCCTTTTAAACCCTGCTGGCAAGCAACCAGGGCGCTTGCGACTGGGGCTCTTGCAAACAGGCCCACTGCTAACAGGCGGGAGTTTGGAGAGGGGAGATTAGAGGGGGAGCTTAGAGGGAGCTAGTTACTTCTAACGTCCTTAAATCTTTTATAGCATCCCCATCTGATACTTTTACCTAAGAACCCCATATAGAATTAAATTAAATCAGAGGAGAAAATGGAGGCAGAAGACCAGCAGCAGAGCGGGGGCTATCCTGTTTATTGTGTCGAGTGTAATATGTATGATTACCCACCCTGTGGGTGGGTGGCTTCTGTGTGCACCCGATGCAAGGAGCTCCTGGCCCTCAGAGACCGAGTGCAGGCTTTGGAGACCAGGGTGGCTGAACTGGAGGAGCTAAGGGAGGCAGAGAGTTATGTTGATGAGGCTTTCCGGGACGTAGTAGCGCTGTCCCACCTCCAATCTGAGAGCCCCGATGCTGTTAAGGAGGATGAAAGGCTCAGGGAAGGAGAGCAGTCAATGGGGGCAGAGGGAAACCATCTCATAGTTGGGACCCTCCTTCCAGAGGGTGCTATGGTATCCTCTCACGCTGAGGATGCCTCTCCGGGGGAGGGAACGCCAGTTGTTAGGAACAGGCAGGTGTTAGTAGTGGGTGATTCGATCATTAGAAATATAGATAGTTGGGTTTGTGATGACCGGGAGAACCGTATGGTGACTTGCCTGCCTGGCGCGAAGGTTGCGGATCTTTCGAGGCATCTAGACAGACTTATATGCAGTAGTGGGGAGGAGCCAGTAGTTGTGGTACATGAAGGTACCAATGACATAGGAAAGGGTAGGAGAGATGTCCTGGAGGCCAAATTTAGGTTGCTAGGACGGAGACTGAAATCCAGGACCTCTATGGTAGCATGCTCAGAAATGCTTCCAGTTCCACGCGCAGGGCCAGGTAGGTAGGCAGAACTTCAGAGTCTCAATGCGTGGATGAGATGATGGTGTAGGGAAGAAGGGTTTAGATTTATTAGGAACTGGGGACACTTTTGGGGTAGGGGGGAGCCTATACAGGAAGGATGGGCTCCACCTAAACCAAGGTGGATCCAGGCTGCTGGCATTAAACATTAAAAAAGGTCGTAGAGCAGTGTTTAAACTAAGAGATGGGGGAAAGCCGATTGGTGAGGAGAAGCACATGGATCGGACGGAGACTTCTCTTAGGCGAGACTCCATTCATAGAGACTCTCTAGAATTCAGTCAGAAAGAGAAGAAGGGAGATGATAGAGTATGGGCCAGATCAGATGAGAAAAAAAATCACATGTAAAAGAATCCAATACGTCAGGGAAGGGCAGGCATATGAATAGTGGTAGTTTTTTAAAGTGCCTTTACGCAAATGCTAGAAGTCTGTCTAATAAGATGGGTGAATTAGAGTACCTTATATCAAAGGAGGAGACTGACATAATAGGCATCATGGAAACCTGGTGGAATAAGGACAATCGGTGGGACACTAACATACCGGGATATAAAATATATCGAAAGGAGAGAATGGGTTGAGCGGGTGGCAGAGTGGTACTGTATGTGAAAGATAATATAGAATCAAATGAAATAAAAATCCTAAATGAATCAAACTGTTCCACAGAATCACTATGGATAGCAATTCTTTCCTCTGATGGGAATATAGCACTAGGGATATATTATCGACCGCCTGACCAGGACAGTGAGAGTGATGCTGAAATGCTAAGGGAGACTAGAGAGGCTATCAAAATAAAAAACTCACTAATAATGGGGGATTTCAATTATCCCCATATTGACTGGGTACATGTCACCTCAGGAAGGGATTCAGAGAGAAAATTTCTTGATGCCTTAAATGACTGCTTCTTGGAGCAGCTGGTACAGGAACCCACAAGGGGAGAGGCAATTCTTGATTTAGTACTGAGTGGAACACAGGATCTGGTCCAAGAGGTAACTATTACAGGACCGCTTGGAAATAGTGACCATAACATAATAATATTTAATATTCCTGTGTTGGGAAGAACACTGCAACAGTCCAACACTCTGGTATTTAATTTCAAAAAGGGGAATCACACAAAAATGAGGAGGTTAGTTAGCAGAAATTAAAAGGTAGAGTAACTAGAGTAAAATCCCTGCAAGCTATGTGGAAACATTTCAAAGATACCATATTAGAGGCCCAACTTAAATGTATACCCCAAATTAAAAAATACAATGAGAGACCTAAAAAAGAGCCACCATGGCTTAACAGCCATGTAAAAGAGGCAGTGAGATATAAAAGGGCAGCTTTTAAAAAGTGGAAGTCAAATCCTAGTGATCAAAATAGAAAGGAACATAAACACTGCCAAATTAAATGTAAAAATGTAATAAGAAAAGCCAAAAAAGGTTTTGAGGAACAGTTAGCCATAAATTCAAAAAACAATAGTAAAATGTTTTTTAAGTACATTAGAAGCAGGAAGCCTGCTAAAAAAGAAGTGGGGCCCCTGGACGACAGAGACATAAAAGGAGCAATCAAGGAAGATAACGCCATTGCGGAAAAACTAAATTATTTCTTTGCTTCAGTCTTCACAGCTGAGGATGTTAGAGAGATTCCCAAATCTGAGCCGTCCTTTATGGGTGACAAATCTGAGGAACTGTCCAGACTGCAGCATCATTAGAGGAGGTTTTGGAACTAATTGATAGGCTAAACAGTCACAAGACTCCGGGACCGGATGGTATTCACCCAAGGGTTCTGAAAGAACTCAAATGTGAAATTGTGGAACTGTTAACAGTGGTTTGTAACCTATCCTTTAAATCAGCTTCGGTACCCA
This sequence comes from Carettochelys insculpta, assembly GCF_033958435.1. Lineage (NCBI taxonomy): Eukaryota > Metazoa > Chordata > Testudines > Carettochelyidae > Carettochelys > Carettochelys insculpta. The sequence continues at coordinate 42,407,473 of NC_134147.1, read as the reverse complement.
ATGATTGGAAGACAGCTAACATAACACCAATATTTAAAAAGGGCTCTAAAGGAGACCCTAACAATTATAGACCGGTAAGTCTAACATCAGTACCGGGCAAATTAGTAGAAACAATAGTAAAGAATAAGATTGTCAGACATGTAGAGGAACATGATTTGTTGAGCAAAAGTCAACATGGTTTCTGTAAAGGGAAGTCATGTCTTACTAATCTATCAGAGTTCTCTGAAGGGGTTAACAAGCATGCGGACAGGGGGGATCCAATAGACATAGTATACTTAGATTTCCAGAAAGCCTTGGACACGGTCCCTCACCAAAGGCTCTTATGTAAATTAGGTGGTCATGGGATAGGAGGAAAGATCCTTTCATGGATTGGGAACTGGTTAAAAGACAGGAAACAAAGGGTAGGAATAAATGGTAAATTTTCACAATGGAAAGGGGTAACTAGTGGCGTTCCCCAAGGGTCAGGCCTGGGACCAACCATGTTGAACTTATTCGTCAATGATCTAGAGAAAGGGGTAAGCAGTGAGGTGGCAAAGTTTGCAGATGACACCAAACTGTTCAGGATAGTCAAAACCAAAGCAGACTGTGAAGAACTTCAAAAAGATCTCAGCAAACTGAGTGACTAGGTAGCAAAATGGCAAATGAAATTTAATGTGGGTAAGTGTAAAGTAATGCATGCTGGGAAAAAATAACCCTAATTATACATATGATATAATGGGGGCAAATTTAGCTACAACAGATCAGGAAAGGGATCTTGGAATTATAGTGGACAGTTCTCTGAAAACATCCACACAGTGTGCAGTGGCAGTCAGTAAAGCAAATAGGATGTTAGGAATAATTTAAAAAGGGATAGAAAATAAGACAAAGAATATCTTACTTCCCCAATATAAAACTATGGTACGCCCACATCTTGAGTACTGTGTGCAGATGTGGTCTCCTCACCTCAAAATAATATACTGGCGTTAGAAAAGGTTCAAAAAAGGCCAATTAAAATGATTAAGGGTTTGGAATGGGTTCCATATGAGGAGAGGCTAGAGAGACTGGGACTCTTCAGTCTAGAAAAGAGGAGACTGAGGGGCGATCTGATAGAGGTATATAAAATCATGAATGGTGTGGAGAAAGTGAATACAGAAAAGTTATTTACTTGTTTCCATAATATAAGAACTAGAGGACACCAAATGAAATTAATAGGTAGCAGGTTCAAAACTAATAAAAGAAATTTCTTCTTCACACAGCGCACAGTCAACCTGTGGAACTCCTTACCAGAGGACACTGTGAAGACCAGGTCTCTGAGTTTAAAAAAGAGCTCGATAAATATTTGGAGGTTAGGTCCATAGATGGCTATTAGCAAGGGGTAAGGTATGGTGCCTAGCCTTTTATCGAAGGCGGGAGATGGATGGCAGGAGACAAATCACTTGATCATTGTCTTTGGTTCACCTCCTCTGGGGCACCAGGCACTGGCTACTGTTGGCAGACAGGATACTGCGTTAGATGGACCTTTGGTCTGACCCAGTATGGCCATTCTTATGTCACTGCATCAGAACAAAGCCATGGAGAAATAATGAAAACTTCTATAGCAGCGACACACAAGATGTGTTTATCAGACCTCCACTTACAAAATTATAAAGTACTGTATAACCATCTTACTTTAAGCCTGAATTTCAGGCAAGACAAGCATTCAATGAGGATTTTTCACAACAAACTCCATGTGATAAATGAACTAGTGGAGAAGAAGAAAATGGCCTACCTTAATATGCACTTGTTGCTTATCTATATACTTAAAAAATCAGTGGAAATTGACTCCATATTAAAAGCTCTGCAGAGCAAAGGGACATGAAAAAGCACATTAAAGCTCTTGAGAAACAGACATTTTGCCTTGATAAGCACAGCCGTAAGACAGTAATTATTAGGGTAACGGAATTATTAGGGTAATGGAATGAAGGAGACAGACAAGTCCCTCACTAAAAGATCTCAGTAAAACTTTTCATATCCAGCATTCTGCCATCCTGAACTCGCAAATAACCTCCATTTTATCCATAAGCAAACTTTAGTTATGTTTTCCATACTTATAGTGAGAGTGAATACAAATAAATACAGAAAACACAGTATAAGTTTCAATGCATAATACTCCTGTGGTTGGTAAATAAAGTGCTCTGCATGAAGATTTGTTTGTTTCTTAATATTTAGCCTTGCTTTTCTTTAGTGTTATGCATTGCTAGGTATACCTCTCTATTATCCAGAATATTTGAATATTCGGCAACCTCCTGGTCCCGAGGCTGCCAGATATGAAAAGAGTTTACTGTATCCTCACATGTAAGTTGGAATACAGTAAACCCCCAACATACACGATTTCAACTTGCACTTAACTTGCATTAATGCAAATTGAAATCCTGAAGTTCCCAGCGGCTGGTGGGAGCACAGATGAACTGCCAGCTCCCCACTCCAGTTGCGGGAAGCCCCTGGGAAGCCACTCTGCCACGGCTGTCCGCCCACCCAGTTCCCGCAGCTGGAGGTACCAAGGGACAGACAGCTGTGGTGGCACACCTTCTCCCAGCTAGGAAAGCTGGAGGATAGACAGCCGGTGCTGCAGCAGCTTCTCCCTAGCTTCCTGTCACTGTGGGAGCCAGGAAACTGACCAGCACTGGTCAGTTTCCTGGTTCCTGAAGGCCCAGAGGAGCTGGAAACCAGGCGGCAGTTAAGTGAGGTTGCCCAGGAGTACAACCTTCACATAACTTGGGGGTCTACCATAATTTGTGCTAGACTATAGGCTAATGCAAAAAACTCCATGATAACCAACAGCGGTAAACAAACTAATCTCAGAATTAACTCCTAGCTCTAAGAAGTTCTCAGTTATATACTAGACATGCTTGACGATAAAGCAGAAAACTGCATCCTAATCAGAATGGAAAGAAAGACCTTTGGCTATGTGGGATTACAGTGTACAGGATGAATGAAAGCCTCTTAATTCTTTATTATTCACTTTCACACATAAGACACTAGCATACTAGTCCCCTTGAATGGAGTTATTCCACATATTCTTAAAAACACATTGCAATATTGTAGACAGGAAAAATATCCCAGGGATCACACACTCCATACCATGAGAAGTGGTGGAATCTCCATCCTTCGAGGTTTTTAAGTCCTGGCTTGACATAGTCATGGCCAGGATTGACTTAGTTGAGGTTGATCCTGCTTGAAGCCGGGAGCTGGACTCAATGAGCCCTTGAGGTCCCTTCCAGCCCTATGGTTCTATGATCTTGTGAGTAAAAATAAGGCACAATGCCAACTGACATTACCAGTGCTACTGTACCAGCCTTAAGACAAACACCACAAAGGGCTTTAAGGTAACAGGTTTTAAAAGAAACCTATTTCCCAGGCCAGTTCTTCCCCTTGAGACTTATTAGCAGCCTACTTTAACGTGGCATGGAATGCAACTCTAACATCTCCTACCTGCCACTTCTATTATTTATTCTCCCTCTCCCCTTTATGTCACAACTCTACTGCTGTGGACAATCGAGTTGCTCTCAGAAGTATTAAGTTCCACTCCCAGAGGCACCAATGCACACTTGTCCATCCATGTAAAATAAGCCATAGGGGAGCCAGGCTGTAAGCAAGGATCAGTCAAAGTCATTTGAAAGTCTCTTTGCAAAAAATCTAAAAGGCTGAAAAAGGGAACGGTAAAACAAGGGAAAGCACAGAGTGTTTTCTGATCTATTACCCCTCCTCCCCTCTCTCCATGACGTTCACCCTCTTCTCCTTTCTACTTCTCCTTGCTCTCCACCCTCTCCCCCAACACACACACTTGTCGGAAAAATCAAAGGTGTGTGCCATCTCCCTTTCATAGTCTTTCACACAGGGCTGCATTCGGGTGGAATACAATACGTTTTAATGGCTGAAGATATATTTGGGTTTTATGCAATTTACTTCTTAGCAATCTATTTCTTCATTGCTGGGTTACATTGCAACATGATATGTGTAACCCGTTTCATAGGTATTTTTGTCACTTCAATCTATCAAGAAAGCACTGGAAAAAGCTAGTGAGTAGACATTGTAAAACCCCAAGATTGTGTGTGACATCTTGAATTTTGCATCGGTAGTCTGACAGGTAAGACTGGCAGAACTTGAGCCTCAGTATTTCTGTTGGCATGAAGCTTTTTCTGCCAGCTGATATTGCTTCTGAAGATTGTTTTCTTGTGGAAATTCGCAATTACTTAAAGCACATTTTTTAAACTCTCAAATTCAAAATCCTCCTCACTGTAAAAGTATTACTACTAAACTTTCACTTTTTCTACTGTCTTCCCAACCATCCAAAGGCAGCTTCATGATTAAACAAAAAAACAATTAACTTTTTTCCTTTTTTCTGCAACTAACCTCTTTTTTGTACATTTAAATTCAAGTTCATTTTTCCCAAGGGGGGCAAAAAAGCACAAGGCTTCCTTTATAGAATCTAACAAGTGCAGCACTGGAAAGCACCTCAGTGGGTCATATAGTCTGAACCCCCGCACTCAAGCTCGGACTATGCAACAGCTAGACCATTTCTGATAGGACCTGTTATTAAAAACTCCAATTGATGGAGATTGTACAAGCTCCCTAGCAGTGCTCCCTATAAACTGAATGCTTGGACAGCCACCCAGGAAAGAATCAGTTGCCACCCAGCTGTAGAGCAGAACAGCTAGAGTGGTCCACATGTATTTCTATTGGCAGTACACTCCAAACATGCCTTGGTCCACATAACAAAACTTATTCCACTCATGGATGGAACAACTTAGAACACTGCTCACTCGGCAATTTCTTCCAATGCTCATCTGTGTTTGTAACCCACAACAATTAAAATCTATCCTATAATTTTCAGCTTGCTGACCTATGTGAAACTCAACCTACAACAATTAATCCCGGCAAAGGAAACTTTTACCAGTAAGAAAGACAACTGCTTTTCAAAAAAAGCCACACGAAGTCCTGTGGCACCTTATAACCTAACAGATATTTTGGAACATAAGCTTCCATGAGCAAAGACCTGCTTCATCAGACACAACGTAGTGGAGATTTCAGAGGTCTAATCATACCACATTCACATAATTACTGGACGCTTCTAGTGGAATCAAGGTTACCATTAAGAAATTAGGCAAAAACTGTTATTCAGAACTCAGATACATCACGTTTTTTAAAAGCAGAACAGTACTTTCTGGGAGAGGACAAAAAGCAGCTGAAATCAAATAAGAGTTTGGTCAAAGTGTCAAATCATCTCTAGCATACTCAGGCCAGATCTACACTACTGGTAACTCTCCCATCAACTTCACTTACTCCGCACAACCCGGTGGAGTAATGGAGTTCACGGGGGCACATCAGCAGTTGATTTACTAGACCCATTAAAGTGAACCCCAGGAGACCGATCTCCAGAGCGCTGATTACTGGGAAAGTGAAGACAAGCCCTCAGTTTGTGTGACATTTGAAAGAGGAGGGTCAAATCTTCATGTCTTTCCACTGTAAAGGGTTCCAGCACAGTCTTGTTACTTTTCTGTCTTCTGTCTTAGAAGCGAATATAAAAAGAGAAGAACTGAACAAACAGAACCAAAGGTTCAGACTGATGACACTCACAAAAAGCAAGGGAAAATAATCAGAAATCAGGAGGAAGCACGGCACTAAAGGCAGCTTACGCTCATGATTTTCTGGGCGTGTCTTCACTGCCACTTTATGCCATTTCCTTGCTCAGAGGTGCAAAAACACACACAACGCAAAGTACCAGTGTAAACAGGCTCTCCGTACTGTTAGCTACTACTCTCACGAAGGGAGTTTACCATCTGTGCTGGGAGATCTCTCTCCCAGCGCTGATGCCATGGCCACCATGCCCCGTTAACGTGCTACTGCGGCTGCACTTTAAACTAAGACAAAGCCTCACTCTTACATTAATATTCCTTAGTGTTAATCGATAGGTTCACAGGAGAGTTCACAGATTTTGTTTTGTTTATGGGGCCAAACCAGGCATTCACTGAAACACTATTACACTGAATTTTCCCTTCCTGAAAAACCTGCTGTGAGTTGTACAGGTTGCACCTCCCAAAACTGGGATTCCCTGGTCTGGCATTATCCATGGTTCAGCAGGACCATGGATGTTCTTGGACCAGAGGGCCTTGGGCTGGGAGGCTAGTGTGAGAGTCAGTGGCTGACAGCCCTGCCAGGCAGGAGCCCAGTGATAGCAGGGCCAGCAGTCCTGCACACAGAGAGCCTGGTGGGGCTTGTGCCCCTGAGGCTAGTATCTGTGAGGTCAGGGACGGAACCGGCAACCATGGGGCTGGCACTGGCAGCCCTGACAGCATCTGGAACTGGGGGCAATCCAACAGATGGACCAGGGCTGGCAATAGTTTGGCAATCCCAGCCAGCAGCAGGGTCGGCGTCTGCAGGGCCTGGCCAGCATCAGCCCAGCAAGAGCCAGAGACTGGGGCCATGACAGTCCTGTGAGAGCCAGCACTAAAAAGAGCCGCTGAGGCTGGAGGTAGGGGAGGACCAGAGGCACAGGATCTAGCAGTGGTGGAAGCAGAGCTCACAGCAGGGAAGCATGGCAGGCTGAGGGGTCAGAGGCAGGGGACCTCCCCAGGTCCACCAAATTCCCTCATTCAGGGCTAGTCAGGTCCTGGGGGAAGTGGCTGGAGTACCAGTTGACATGACATCCACCTGGGTGATTCCAGGGCAGTATGATAGTCCCCTGCCTTCACTGCTGTGCTGGTAATGTAAAAGTTATATCATTCTGGATGAGCACGGGTGGCTTCAAGGTGGGGCAAAGTGGCTGGAGGGCCAGTTGAGATAGCACAGTCACTTTGGTGATCCCAGGGCAGTATGACAGTCATACCTAAAGGGGGAACAGCAGCTGAGCAACGCATCAGTCACCTTCTGAAGCAAGCCTATTTGGTTTTCCTTCGCTGGGATTCCCTACGTTTCCCTTCTTTCCTTTTAAAAAAATGGCCATTTGCTTTCCACAGAAACAGAATGAGGACAATGCAGTGTCGGAAGATGATATCAATTACCCACACTCTCTGAAGGGCAGTTTCTCCCATGTACAGCACCAGCAAAAAAAAAAAAAGAATACTACAGAGCTGAAGGAACTGTAGGTAGGTTCCTTCAATGCACTGCTGCAATAGTCACTGTTCAGCAATTCAGTGTGGCAGCATTAAGTCAACTTTGTGAGGACTTTGTGGGGAGGTGAGGATACTCAAATTCAAACATATGAAACCTGGCATTATAAAATCGATTCTTGTAAAATTGAATTTATATCGTAGTCTAGACGTAGCCTGAGAGACAAGCATTCAAAAGATCTTAGCATAACTTGAAAGCTTGTCGCTCTCATTAACAGAAGCTGGTCCAATAAAAGGTTTTACACCTCACCCATTTTGCCATTCAGATGAGTTATATATGCATATTTAAAGAAAATGTCAGATATCTTTTCCTGAGCCCCCCACAAAATCTAAATATATCAGGGATTTATTAGCCTTTTCTAGAGAGTAAAACTGACTGTTTACACTACCACAATCATCTCTATTTCCTGCTGTTTTGTTTGTACAAAATGCTTCAGGCTAAAGGTTGTCTCCCTCATCTCTCTGTAAATAGCAGCATATTATCCCAGGGATATCACATTAAGTTCGTTCCCTACCCAGTTTCCTATTGCTTGAGATGTCATGAGGTGATAGAAATTAAAAGACAATTAGAATACAAATGAGATTAACAACAAGATAATTATGCAGGAGTGGAATAACAAGCATATTTTACAGAAGAAAAAAGTTTAGTCCTTAGCTGTAGGCTGCATTAATTACCGTCAGACTCTCATGGTCTTTCAGATGACCTACAAGATTTCTTCCAAGCGTCTGCTTAAAAAAAGCAAATAAAAAACCCAAGTGCACAAAATATAAAAACCATGAAAACTGCCTTAAAAATATTCAAAACAAAAACAAGTTTTTAAATTGTAGGAGAATTGATTATTTGAGAGCAGATACTACCCGAGTTCTCCACAGAATGAATTTTTTCAATTACCCTGAACACCACCACAGCACTGGTAGCAAAGTGCCTCAGTATGTACTATCCCACATAAGCTAGTTCATGTTATGATGTGCTCTCATGTCAGAGGCTCATTCAGACTAAAGAGTACCTCAGTTCATCTCGGTGTAGAAAGATAGCTATTAGATATCCAGTCATCAGAACTCTGGATAGGATTTGAATTGGTATGACTTAGAAATGTGAGTATAATTCATTATCTAATCCATTGACTAAGTCACTTTGTATTGCTTTTCACTTAATTGAAGTAGACTGCTACATGACTTTTATCTCTAAAAAAGATAAAGAGTATGTGTGTGAAACTAAAAACCAACTTCATACAACCAGTTCAATGTGCTTTGATGTTCAGAAATGGCAGCCTTTGGCTCATGAGCACTGAGCAAGTTTTGGACTGGCAAAGCAACCGATTCTACGAGGCTGATAAAACAGCTTCCGGATACCTGCCAACCCATGGCAGATAAAACTCAGCCAAATACTTAACCATACAGCCTTTATCTCAATCAGCTGGTGGCTGCTGGCAGGCGGTATCTTGTGAAAAGTCAAGATCATCACAAGTGTCACCACTCATGAAAATTATAGCAAGAACTGGAGAGGAACACGAAGAACTTTCAGCCAGTTACCATGCTGCTTTGAAAATCTTGGACCTTTAATCATCAACCACCACCTACTCTTGGTAAAATTAACAGGCTTGTGTGTTTTCCTTGGACAAATATTAAAGCATTGTAGAAAACGTGGTAGAGAAATCTGAACAGGATGGACTCTCAAACATTCAAAGATTTAGATCTTCAGCCATACTTTGGAATATTATTGTTTAAGAATTTCAGACAATCTTATGTAAATGACTGTCTAGGAAGGAGTACTGCAGAAAGGGATCTAAGGGTCATCATGGATCTCAAACACTTGGGGAAAAAAAACGCAAAATTTTAGGGATGCATTAATAGGAGCGTAACTAATTATTTTGCTCTACTTTGTGGTAATTAGGCCTCCACTGGAGTAGTGTCTCCAGTTCTGAGCATCACATTTCAGGAAAGATGTGGACAAATGAAAAAGTCCCAAGAAACACAACAAAAATTATTATAGGTCAAGAAAACATGAGCTATGATGGAAAACTGAAATAAGTGGGATTGTTTAGTCTAGAAAAGAGGAGACTGAGAAGGGACATGATAACAGCTTTCAAGCACCTGAAATGTTGTAACAAGGAAGAGGGAGAAAAATTATTCTCCTTAACCTCTGATGATCGGATTGGAAGGAATCATCTCAAATTGCAGCCAGGGAGGTTTAAGTTGGATGTTCAGGAAAACTTCACACTATCAGGTGGTTAAACACTGGAATAAGTTGCCTAGTGAGGTTGTAGAATCTCTGTCGTTGGATATTTGAAATATCAGATTAGACAAACACCTGTCGGGGATGGTGTAGATGGTGCTTGGTCCTGCCATGAGTGCAGGGGACTGGAAATGATGGCCTCACAGGGTTCCTTCCAGTTCTATGATTCCTTGCCTAACTGCACTTGCAATTACATAAATTGAGCATACACGGTGAATACTGGCAGATATAAATGGCAAGTCAGACAACACTTTACCTATCTTCTTGCACAAGCTGTCCATTTGCATATGCACTTCTGGAAATGAGGCAGCTTTCTGGTTAATCTATTAAGAGGCAATGTGCCTAAATTACAATCTGCAGTTGATTAGTGTTTGGTTTAAAACAATGTGCACTTTCTGAACATGAAGTGTTAAACAACATGCACAAGGTTACTAAAACATTTTATAAAGCAAACAACTCTAACACAGAGACTGCCGCTTACCATGTACTTCCTACAGCATACAGCCCAATGGGCTTAAAAAGAAAAACAAAAATAATGTGAAGTTTTTGAAAACAAACACTAATGAAAGAAGTCAAGTACTATGGTATCCATAAAATGATATACGACAGTAACAAGATTAGCTTTTGCATGTTTAACTATGCAACCTGGAAAATTTTTGTATGGAATAATGCATACACAATAAGGGAAAAAAAGAAATCTATCAATAAAACTGTACATGCCAACAGGTGGTGCACAAGTGATTAAAGAACATTTATGCATTAATATCACTAATGTCAAATAATAACTACTTACAACAGGAAATTCTTAATTAAAAGAGCTGTATTTTAAGTCCAGCTGTCAAGAGATTTAAAAAAGTAATTGCAATCAATCTCACTGTTATACAACAACAAAAAACATTAAAATATTTTTGTATGTTACTTACATTTTCAAACATGTTGATTTCAATTATAACAGGGAATACCAAGAGTATAATACTCACTTCATTTTTATTACACATATTTGCACTTTAAAAAAAAAAATCAAATATTTTTCAGTCCACCAAAAACAAATACTGTTGTGCAATTTATCATGAAAATTGAACATGCAAACGTAGAATTATGTACAAAAGTAAATGCATTCAAAAGTAACACAATGTAAAACTTTAGCGCCTAGGAAGTCCACTCTGTCCTATTTCTTGTACAGCCAATCTTTAGCATCTCACACCCACCATCTCCCAATCCAGGGCCTGAGCAACCCACAGTCCCCACATGCTACCTTCACCCATCCATTCACTTTTTTCTTTCCTCTCCCACATTTAACTTAGCTGATGTATAAGATTTTTTGAATACATTAAATATTAGTTCTCAGCCATGATTTACTGGGAGCATCACATTATCACAAAGGCCAATGAGAATGTTAGAGAGCCTGTGTCAGCAGCCTGACTTTAACTCGTAAAAGACAATGGAGAAATACTCTTCCATGCTGAATTTCAACTACAGACAATATCCAGACAGTATTCACACTCACAAAGAGCTTAAGACAAAAGCAGTATTTGTACCAGTTAAAAATTACATGAGGCAAGGTTGACTAATCAATTAATGTTTGTACAGTGCTATGAAGACAAAATGGCATCTACTACAAATTTTAGAGCATTTGTCTTTTTATCTGTTTGATCAATAATTCCTCCTAAGTAGTAAGAGCTAGCATCACCAAATGCCATATACTGCTTTATCTTATTATAACAAAGCAACACACTACGTCAGGAAAACAGGATGTGCCTGGAACGGAACTGCTTCTCATAAAACCAAACAGAAAAGAGAATCACCAAATCAAGTCCAGTCCTCAAAACTGACATGAGAGAGACTACTGAAAGAGACTGAACCAAAATAAGCCATAAATATAGGGTGTACCTGGAATAGGATTGCCGCTCAATAAACCTTACAGAAAAGAGATAACATGCGGGAAACTAGAGTAGTGCTCTGTTTTGGCACAACTAAATCAAGGCTTAGGGTTTGAACAGTAGAAGAAAATGTACTTAGAAACCAAACTGAGTGTAGTCCTTTTTTGTTAAAGCATAGCAAATGATAAGAGTTTATTGGGATGAAGAAAAAAATCTATACTTGACAGAATTCCTATTTTAAAAAAAAATTACTAAAAAAGGACAGATTTTAACAATTCCTTTCTAAAGAAACTTGAAATAAACATTACGTTCAGGAAGATAACACTATTTTTCAAAAATAATCATTTTAATAACGAATGTACATTTTCTTTTTATTCTTCCCCCCACCTTCACCCCCAAAAAGAAAAAAAAGAAAAAAAAACCCTTAACTGACATAAGGACCTGAGCAACATCAGGCAAACCTGCTAGCTTTAATAAAAATATGGTGTAGGATTTTGCCTTGCCTGGGTCAGGGATTCTTGACAATTCTGCCAGAAAAGCAAGGCAACCTGAAGGACTTCTTTTCCTCCAGCCAGAGTTCTCAGCACAGATCTGTCATCTGTACTTTTACAAACAGTAAAAGAAAATGCATTTGTAGGGATTACTTTATACATTCACACTGTTATAAATTCATGTTTTCAGCTATAGTAATATGTTTAAACAAAGCTATTTAGTATATTTGATTTGACAAATGTAAAAGGAAGAATAATACTCCCTTTCATGACTTGCAGTATCCCTTCCCTATTCAAGATAGAAAACCAACATTCATGTCATGAGGTGAAAATGGCCAGATTAGAAGTGTTTGACTTTAAGGCTCATCAAATGAAATACTAACTGATAAGTGCTGCTGCGCACACGTGCATGCTCACGTGCACGCACACACGCACGCACACAGAGCTTCACTGAACCAAATACAGCTACAACCTGGGTTCATAGATTCTGTGTGAGAACAGCTCTACCAATGCAAATTATCTGTCATATATTTACAGTGTCAAGGTTTATAGATATGGAACATCTTGTAATGGGTGATATTGGAAACAAGTTGCCTGGGAGGAAAATATGAAGGAAAAAAAAGTCTTTGGGAAGTGTCTTAATCAACAGCAACTGCCTTTAGCATATGTTATCTAAAAGCAAAAGTAGCTAGCCAAAAAAAAGAAAAAGAACACTATGAACTTATCATATTCTCTACTCATAGCAGCTTCTTTGATTAGTTTATGTGCGATAACCTGTAATACAAAGAAATCTTTACAGTTTCAAGTGTATGTAGATGGAAACAAATATACACAGGGAACAATGAAAATGTGTACTAGTCATGGATAAAAGATTTCTATTGCACTTTGAACTGTCCAATAAATGTAATTATAGTATTGTAGTAGAAGTTCATATCAAAAGGTGCAACAGCAAATGTAACAGGCAGGTTCCAAAGGAAGCAGTGCTTAAATATGAAGGCTCTATGTTCTATACCTAGAGATGTGTGACTGAAGAATCATTTAAAAGCAATCTCTAATTTTTTTTTATACTTACATTCTGCTGCCAGAAAACTAACAGAAGAGCTAGAATGATACTGAATGAAAACTTTGCATGCAACAATGTTCATTTAAGAAAAAAAAGAGAGTATCTACAACAGTTATCATACAATTAAATGCATGTTTATGTAAGAAAATAGGCTTTTACTACAATATATTTTGTGTTACAGTAATAGCCAACACCACAAACATTTCAAACTACAAGTGTTTAACAGTAAGGGTAATCCGCCAATGAAACCTAAGAAAACCGTGAAGGAACGCCACTCTGTTGAAATCTTTAAATCAGCCACGGATATCCTTCTGAAGGATATCCTCAAGTTTAGCCACAATTATTTGACTTGATGAAGAAATCACTGGATGAAATTCTACATCATTGCTCTTTCCTAAGATAAATAACTAGTATGAATCTGTGGCAAATCTTATAAATTTCTCCATTTCTGAAAGTAACATAGGTACATCATGTTCCCCACACTTATTCTGGAGGTTTCTTACCCCTCCCAAAGAGAATCCAAATACAGCTGCTTAACATTGTTTTAAGTATTTGTAACTTGCACGTGTACCACTTTAAACCCCTTCCTTAGCATGGGCTTAAGTGGGATACCGACCTGTACTACAGGTTGAAGCTCTCTGGTCCGGCATTATCAGTGGTCTGACATGATTTTAGGTAGCTGCATGTCCACTTAGCATGGCGTGGCCAAGTTTCCCATCCTCCCATAAATCTGTTTGCAGCCACCAGTTGTGACTGTGTGTTCCATGCTGTTATTTAACTGTAATCTACTCGTAAATGCTATCTAAGCACCCAGTCAGCAGTGGAAATGTTGGTCATTCTATTAGACAATATTGCCCTCCTGTGGCTTGGCAAATTCTCTGTTTCAGCACCGATCAGGTCGGGAGGGTGCCAGGCTAAAGAGGTTCAACCTGTACTGCACAGGGAAGAAAAAGGGCACAAGTACTTCCCACACACCTGTGTAGCCATGCTGGGCTTACCCCCACACAAGGTTCCTGAGGCAGGCAATAGGAGGACGCTCTTTGAAGCACTCCAGGAACATGTAGGTTGGAAGGTGACTGAGAAGGACAGGTAAAAAAGTCACTCACCCGATACACACAAGGTGACTTGCTTGGCCTGAACCAAGAAGTCTGCTGCATATGGCAATGCTAATGCAACAATTGCCACCCACTTACTGAATACAGTAGTTCAGAGGGGACCATGAGCTGAATTCATCCCTCTGTGTAACACTTCCTTTTTGGAGCTGCAGCTCATCCTCAGCCCTATAAAGTCTCTAGCCCTATATCTTAATTTAAAAGTAATACACAGCATCACAAAGGTGGTCTTAGCTTGTAAGAGCCACACCTACATCTCCTACTGGTGAAATGGAGGTTGCCATCCTTTGACCTACAGAAGTATGAAAATATTACCAAACTAACTGAATTTTGTAAACATGATATTGAAATCATAATTTTGTAAACACTCCTATTTTATATAAAGTCATCTTTCCACTAGTCTCCTACAGGTTCAGCAGCAAAATCTTTTCATATTAACGTCCTGATGTTATGTGACATTTTTTAAAAGTACTTTTCAATTGGATTTGTAAATGAACTGAATGCAACAGATATATACACCAGATTTCTATTAATAATTATATGCCTTTTCATTCCACTTTACATTTTAAAGTAAACCATGAAAATTCTTGCACAGTAAATGTAGTGTGCCTCATAAAAGGAAAAAAACAGAAAAATGCCATATTTGCACATTCTTCAAGGGCTAGAACACTTTGATCAATGAACTGTGAGGACAACTTACTGTTTTATACTGCTGAACCATACAGTCCCTGTTTGAAAGGAGTGAGACCAATCATTACAGTTAAGGATTGCGTAAGCATCTCAACTTTAAAATTACACAAGTAATCAGATTGTGAAATATGACCCTAAACAGACTGTTTTCTAAAAGCTATACAGCTTCTTCATGTGGATAATTAGTGTTCCTAATAGATATGCATCTTTTAGAAACAAGATGTTAATGTCAAATAACTAAGTTAATCTCACCACACAGAAAAAGGAGAAAAATCTCAGTTAGGTTAATAGCTATGGTCCAATTAACATTTCAAGATTTAAACAGATAAAAACTCTTTGCAACCAAACATTTGGCAGCAAAACCAAGCTTCTCAAAGCTAGAAGCCAAGACTTCAGCACCTAAACAAGTGGCTGGCTTTTCAGAAACAGAGTGCTTATAAATGCCTGTTAAACTCTAGGAGCTGCTAGGCACTCAGGGCTGCTGAAATATCTCAGTTTGTGTGCCTAAAGGTGGCTTTCGTCCAATTTTATATCACGTACACACTGACAACTGTCAAGCCTGAACATTTGTGCAGTCTTGAAACTCCTGAGGAATTGGTGGACCTTAGCTGTCTATGTATCTTAGGTAGTTATAGGGCCCTCATGACTTGAGTGGCTGAGCTCATCACATTCACTAATATACTTACCTTCATAATACTTCTGTGAGGTAGGGAAGTGCTATTATCTCTATTTCACATATAGGGGGAAATAAGGCACAGAGAGGCTAAGGGACATGGAAATACAGGACACGTGGAAATATGTAGTGGAAAGAGAAGACACGTGAACCCAGGTCTACCAAGTGTCCTAACAAATGGACAAAAGTACTTCCTCATCAAAGGATCACCAAAATTCACTAAAGACCTTTTCACTTGGAGCAGCAAGACTTCAGAAGGGCTACATTTAATCTGATTCATGGAGATATGCATATACCTCAGGTGTCACTAATTTAGCATTTGGCTCATGCACTCAAACTAGAGCTTAGTGTTCCATCAGTCTTTACAGATCTCACCCATAAGTCTTTCACAGGCTTTGAGACTCAATGGAAAGGCAACTTCCTCTTGTCATTACAAAGCCAGGTGTTTTGAGGTAGTTTAACTGAAGCCTCAGCAGACTACAGATGGAAAGTCAAGAAACGCAGCACATTTCAGCCTGAAACATCAAGAAAGTGACAATCGAACAGAAACCAAGGGAAGTGCTTACCTGAAATAGTAACATTTCAGTTCCACAAAGTAAAATTATGTAGTTGAAAAGAGTGAGAAAAGGAAAGACATTTTGCACTCTTTTCCGTTCTCCTCATTAGTTAAAAGGAGCCACTTTTTTCCCCCAGTCTGCTTTAAAAAAAAGGGACAGCGGGAGAAATTATCATTCTAGCACAATTTAATAAAGCAAGGGCAGAAGCCGAGGACTTTAAACCCTAAGTCATCATTAAATTCAAAAAGTTTTCAAAGCTAGTTTGTTGCCAGCTTACTTTAGCTGCCTTGTGAGAAGTAGGCAGCCACAGATTATCAATAGAACCACATTTTTAAAAATGATTATTATAGCAAGGTTCCTGCATCACTAATTCATCACCTCCTACATATGAACAATAGGAAGGCAGCTGCGTTGATCACAAATGTTATAAAAGATTCCACTGGTTTTAAATAGTTCCATTATACAAATAAAGTTAAAATATGATCATGTTTTTTTTTTAAATATTAAAGGACCAGCTATCCAGTGGAGCCTCAACCTTGCCTTTAACTGTGTATACATGTTTTTGTACATGCATGAAAACCTGCTCATGAAGCAGATAAACTAACCTGAACACACAGAGCAGGGTTCATGAATGTGAAAATCCTAGTACCTATAAGCACAGATATTAGAATGTATCACTCTGGCATGCAAATCCTTATGCACATAAATATTTACATCCACACCTGGAGGCAAAATTCTGAAAATCAAGACCTTACAGACCTGACCTGCACCACTGAAGTTAATGGGAACAGATCCTAGAAGAATTGCATTCACACACTACAGGATACGGTCAACTTGTCTCCCCACTCAGCCACCTATTGTGCCTCAATATTTTCAGTTTTGATGTGCAGTACTACTGAATTCTAACCTACATAGAGGAATTTTAATTAAAAAATAAAGTGTAATAAACAAGCTGTCTATAAATGAACAGCACTGCTACACAGCCCTAAAACAAAAGCAAGTATTAAACTTTCAACTCACAAGTCCTTTTGGTCTGTGAATATGGTTTCTCTATTTTTATCTCTTCAGAATCTGACAGCTCCTAAGATCAGAAGGATCAGGTAATTGGTTTTTCATATGTGGGAGAAAATGACTAGAAGCAATATCTATATTATTCTCTAAAATTTTTATCATGTATTCACAGATACTTTAAGTGGAAAATAATACTATTCTTTCCTTCTAATTTCAGTGTAATATACAGTAAACTCTTTCATATCTGGCAGCCCCAGGACTGGGAGGCTGCCAGACATGCAAATATTGTCGTTAAAAGACAGCAACTGGGGGGAGCCAAAGGAGAGGGTCAGTGGCCCCCCCAAACACAAAGCTCAGCCATCCCCCTCAATCTCCCCCACTGCACGCCTGTGCCAACTCCTGCTCAACCGCTGCGCCTACCTTCTGGGTGGGGACAGCATGGAGACACATGAAGATAATGATGTGGTGCTCACCCCATGGGGGACTGCTCTGGAAGGCAGATACCTGGCAACAGAGTGGAGGAGCCTGCCGGCTGCACACACAGGCAGCACTGACAGACACAGGGCGGGCACTGACCGAGGTGGCCCTGAGGGGCGGGGCACTGCTTACACACCCCATAATTCACAAACCCCAGCCATGATGCTGCTTCTCCACACTCCCGCCTAATGTCTGCTGTCCTGAGTTTCAGCTGTGTTAAGCTGGTTATTTGAGTGTTCCAGTTACTCAAATACTCGATAAAAAAAAGTTTACCGCAACAGCAGTTTTGAATTCTGTATTACAATAAAACCAACTAGCATTTGGACTAACACCTAATTAATATCCATGTAAATACTGCTGGCAAAAACATGGCCAGATTAGCCATGCTGTCTACTTCTCTTTGTCCCATAAAAGCTCATCACCTAAAGTGCTACATGACTGCTTATTTGGTTCTGTTAGAATACAGACTACCACGGCTACCTCTCTGTTACTTCTCTTCAAAAAGACAAAATGTAGCAGCCCACTAACAAGGCCACACTTGCCTGTACAGCATCAAACCTGAACATTTTCACACAGCTAACAACAAAAGAAAGGGCAAAGAGGTAAGATTCAGCAGAGAGGAAATAAAATGGTGCACAAGGACAGTAACCAGTTAAGCAAAAGTAATTGTTGCTAGACTGAATGGAAAGAACAAAGCTGGAAAAGTGACCTAACAAAATAAATATCATGAGTTGGTTCTTGATACCATAAACAACAACGCAAATCAAGCTGACTCCATGATGGAGATGAGTGACTTAGAACCCAAACCCCCTTATTTGTGGAAGTAAGAGTGGTGCAGTTGAACATCCAGTATTGCAAGTTAATGTGACATATGAGTTTCCTAGAGGCACCCAAAAACAAAAGAAACTAAAAAATAAAGCTGAAACACTGTGCAGAGTAAAAAAAAAAATATATCTTCATGAACCAGGAGTTTGAGAGAAATAAAAAAGTAGAAATATCATGCGCAGTCTTTGCTACTCACTGACAAATGATCTGGGGAAAAAATGTCTTCTTGGTACTAAGGCAAAGGAAGAATCACTTAACCAAAGTCCGACCTAACACAGAACACACTGAAGCGGGTGTTTATCAACGGAAAGTGTTGGGGGGGAAGAAGAGTGACTGAGAATAGAGTAGTTCAACATGTTGACTTTTACTGTACGTCTCTCCCTCAAAAATGGCCAGTGTCCAAAGCAGCCAAACATACAGTAGCTGTTTTGTGGATTATCAGTTGTTATGGAATAAGTTTTCCTTCCATGAACTGCTCCACCACAACTCACATGAGGGATCAGATTTTAAAAGAGAGAAGAACTGGATGAATAGGGAGGCCCCCCTACAGCCTAAGTCCTATTGTCCCTGCGAGGAAGAATGAGGAACAAGTTGAGGGGCAAGATGAAGTTTTACCACTATTGCTTGTGCTCTACGTGGCTCACACCCTGGAAGATTTCACAAATGCTAACCTAATATTAATCCAAATAAAATGTCTGGAGATCTACAGAGCTTAGCAACCGGGAAGCTCACTGACCAGAAAAAACAAAACACACTCAAAGGAAAATTTATAAAACTACATTGTCTTAACTATTTCACAAACAACACTGGATTGCCCACTTATTCACGCACATGAGACTTTAACTCCCTTCTTTTTGCATGATATTTAAAAGGGCACAAACCTGCTAACAGAAGAAACCATCACGAAATGCATATTTAAGCATTAAGCAGAGCCATTACTTTTATTACAACCAAGTTTTAAAACACTCTCAACTGTTTACCCCGTTTCCTCTCAGGTTATATCAAGTGTATAAAGTTAAGCTGACTTAAATTGCATCTATTTGCATCCACTCCTGTAAGTAAACCATTGTTGCATGTCCACAGGACACTCCTTGTGTCAGCAAAATGCATCCCCAGCAGCAGTACTTGCATCGATGCCGAGAATGGTGCACCATGGGTAGCTCTCCCAATGTTTTGGGAAGGATTCACAATCCTCCTGGAGGCAAATTCAGCCTCACATAATGCAAGTTTCTCAATCCCATCAGTTCAGAGGCAGCCTACTAGGTTTCCAGAAGCATTTCAACTGCACTGGTAACCTGCCAGCCAGCTACCTGAGTCAGAAAGCACAGATCCTGCCCTGCTCTTCAGTACGTTGCTGGGCAGTATGAACAGCGGGCTGTAAGAGGAGGGTGCACTCTCCAAAACACATAGCCAAGTTCTACTTGCATGGCTTCTCCCCATTTACGCAAGATCCCTACTCTCTGCTCTCAAATAAAATACTTACTTGACAACTGGTAAACAGAGCACTAAACTCACTAGCCAAAAACTGATAGGAAAGCTAGGTATCCCAAGTGGGAACATATCCTGCTGGCAACATGTCCTGCTGAAATAAGCCAATGTCTGAGAAACACAAAGCTTTCAACAGGCTTCATATATACACCCTCCCCATTTGCCTCTCCCCCGGCCCATGGCTGTGGCTGAAAGGAAAAAGCAGCAGCATTCTCTGCTCCAGGGTTGGCCAACCAGTTGGAAACTAAGAGCCGTGGATAGAATAAAGCACCAAGGATCACAGATTCATTTTTATCTAGCTACAGATAAAAATAAATATGTAATCAGCGGCTCGATGCCCTCCCCTCCCCCAGAGCCAGGCACCCCCAGGCCCCCAGCTCAAACTCAATGCTGGCACCTCACCACAGCCACCATCACCACCACAACGTGCTTCTCCAAGCAGTGGGGCATGTGTGCAGAGCAGCAGATGGCTCTCCTAGGGCGCGGCTCCAAGCAGAAGTCGCATTTAATTGCTCAAAGAGCCGCACGTGGCTCGAGAGCTGCGGGTTGGCCACTGTTCCCTCTCTGTACTTCCAGAGTCTCTTATGTCCTGGAGGAAAGGGGATGTCACTGCTAGTCTCCAGCTTTTAGCATTCCTCAAAGCTTACCCAAGTAGCAGCACAGTAAAACTGGACCAGTCCAGCAGTGCCCTGCTGCAGCTTGGCATAGCTAGAAGAAACTGGAGCTACAGAGGAGGGCCTGGAAGACAGGAATGAATTGGTTTACATTCTGTTCCCACACTGAAGAGCTTAAAAAAAAAAATCTTTGCTGGTTGCAAAGCCTGATTGCAAACTGATTGTTCCCAAGTCTGACCTTTTCACTCTAGGAGCTCTGTTCCTAGATTACAGAAGTCATTTGGGTTACATTTCAAGAAAAACATGCTGTTCTTTTCTGCTGATGCCTTCAAATCACATTTTAAAATTTAAGACATTGGATTTTGAGGAAGCTGGGTTAAGAAAGCATTTCTAATGCATACTGTTAACTCTTACAGATTTTATGTAATACACAGTAAATCCACACCGCCCCCCCACAGATACACACGTATTTTATATATCAGAGGAGTAGCCATGTTAGTCTGGATCTGCAAAAGCAAAGAGGGGTCCTGTGGCACCTTATAGACTAACAGAAACATACAAGCGTATTTTATTCTTCTAGAACTCTGTCTTCCATTAGAATCAATAACAAAATTATCAGTGGTATTTCACAGGTCCATTGTAGAGGCTGACTGAGATTAAATAAGCATCCACACTGCCCAATGAAGTCAATGGGAGCTGTGGATCCTTCAAAACTTTGATAAACTAGCCTAAATAGAATTGTGCTCATGCTACCTTATGCACTCCAGTTTGAAATATTTTGGTCTAAATGATTTGTCAAAACCCAGGTTATAAATAAATAATATAATCCCATATAACAGTTTTCACACAGTAAGCAAATCTCCTTTACTGCAAGTAGCATGTGAACCAAATCAAAGATACTTTACTGGCCTCCCCAAAAATAAATTACTAATTCTAGGTAAATGGGCAAGTAGAATTTTTCAAGACTGACTTGCTAGGGCCTTGCCTACACAGTACTATCAAGGGCTGTCGACCTAAGTTACGCAACTTCAGCTACATGAACAATGTAGCTGACATTGAGGTACTTTGGTCTGCTTACCGTGGTAACTTAAGAGCCCTAAGTCAAGAGCTGGCACTCTCCCATCAATTTATTGTGTCTACACTAGACGTGATGGATCGATCACTGCTGGATCAACTGCTGCCTGTCAATCCAGTGAGCAGTGAGGACATGCCTTAAAGGTCGCATTCTGTATTGTTGTAGCCTCATTTGTCCCAAGATACTGGTGAGAAGAGGTAGGTAAGATTTTTATTGGACCAACTCTTGCTGGTGGGTGAGAGAGAGAGAGAGAGAGAAAGAAACTTCTTATCTTACACAAACTTCTTCAAGCCTGGGAAACTAAAGTTATGCCTACACTACAGAAGTTATAGTGTCACAGCTGCACTGCTGTAAGGTCTCCCCTAGAGCTGATAGCAGAGAACTCTTCCATTGGCATAATTAACTGCCCTCAATGAGAAGTGTCAGCTACGTTGGAAAGAAAGCATCTCCCGTTCACATAGCACTATTCATACCAGTGCTTTTCTTAGTGAAACTAAGCTCGTCACAGGGATGTTTTCTTTTCCCCACCCTGAACAACAAAATTACCACCAAATAAAGTGTTACTGCAAACACACACTGGCTCTGAGTAGGACTATAATTAAAAATTACTCATGGAGGTATTCTGTGGCAAAAAAATAAAAATAAAAAATTGTGCACAATATTTTTAAATTCTGGGTTTTTTTGTCAAAGTAATACAAACTTATCACACCAATTTCAATTACTTTGGTAATTTATTTCAAAATGCCCAGAAACAAGTAGGTCTGTAACAATAAAGACCACCACCACCACTCCAAAATATAATCCAGGTAAATTAAAAAAAAAAAATTCCTTACTATGCAAGTTAACACAGAACTTTGAGTGACTCATTTCAACTACCATACAGAAATGTACCCCTCACAAACAGCGCAAAAATGTGGGCGAGTCTGGGGTAATGGAGGAGCTGGGGAAGACAGATGAAGCCTGGGAGTGAACCTAGAGCTTTGATAGGTGTGGGTGGAAGCAGTATGACACAGGTTTTTCAAGGGGATAGATTGTTAGGGAGTTGGGGAGCCAACCCTGACTGACCCCAAGCTCTTCCCATTCAATCAGGCACATCTGCCCTGTCCTAATGTGACCACGCAAATGTATGCAGGTGTGCAGTGCCGCAGAATTCCCGCAGGAGTAAAAACAACATGCAGGTCACTTCACCTTGAATCAAAGGGATAGTCGTGTTATTCCGTATCCTCCCTGACTGAACTGACCCTGTCAACTTTGGTCTTCCTCCTGACTTGGACTCCTTCCTTTTCATGAGCCTGTATATTTAGATCCTTTTCTGGAACCCCACTCTTGCATCTGATGAAGTGGGTCTTTGCCTACAAAAACTTATGCTTCAAAATATCTGTTAGTCTATAAGGTGTCACAAGACTTCTTCTTGTTTTCACCTTGAATGTTCCCTTGAAATGTGTATTAAATACTGCTGCTCAACAATCTGTTTGTTCAGCTTATACTTAGCCATGATGCTCTGGAAACTGTCTACACTTCCAGTGATGCAGTTGTCCTGCCATAGTGCTCAGTGAAGATGCTACCTGACTCTCCTATACTGCACCTTCCCAAAAGGTGATAACAGTGTTAACAAGAACAACAAGAAGTCCTGCGGCTCCTTATAGACTAGCAGATATTTTGGAGCATAAGCTTTCAATGAAGCGGGTCTTTGCCCACGAAAGCTTATGCTCCAAAATATGTTAGTCTATAAGGTGCCACAGGACTTCTTGTTGTTCTCGAAAATACAGACTAACATGGCTACCTCTCTGATAAGTGTCAACAAGGGAAGCACTCCTTGTAACATTACACTATCTCTACCGGGGGTAGGTCAGCACAACTATGGCCCTGCAGAGGACAGATGTTCCATACTCCTGAGTGATGTAGTTATACCAAGATAATTTTCTAGTGCCTGGATAAGCTTCCCAGGTGCAAAGAGGAGCTCTATGGAAGTCCAAAAGCTTGTTTCTATCTCTCCAACAGAAGCTGACCCAATAAAAGTTATTACCTCCGCTACCTTGTCTTTTTTAGTGTCACACAAAAGCAGATTCAATGAGAAAATATTTGCAAAATAAATGATCTTTTATGACAGCTTTTAACCAAAGGTTAGAATATACAAAACGTCAGCATAATAAATCAGTATCCACATGCTTATAACTCATAGGCACTCAGAGCACCTTCATATTTCTGGAACCAATTTTCATTGCTTTTAAATAAGCCTATTTTTTTAAATAAAATTTAAGTGTAATAAAAATTCACAGATTCAATTCCACTTTGTCAATGGACTTGCTATCAGTAGCACTATTTTCCATTAGTAATTAATTTTAGTCAAATTATGGCCATTTTGCTTATTTAAACTTCAAAGCTTTAGGAAAGGCAGCTAAAAATAAGGACTTTGAAGTATCTTTTGAAAACAGAGTACAATATACAACTGAATAATCCATTGCAAGAAATACTGTAATATGTTCCCTGCCTTTGCAAAGAAATGATTGTTGGTGATATGCATTAGTAACTCAAAAAGTTAAATGAAATATCTTCTCCACATAAATTAGAAATGTTCCTTTTATTTTAAGTACCTGGAGGGGAAATTTAATATTTTGCTCTCACCTTATAAAATGTTTAACTTCATAATTTTTTCCACAATGTAAAAATTATACTTTTATGCAAAATATAACATTGGAAAAAATTCTTTGCATAGTTAATACAGCCAGCAGAAAAGAAAATCTAAGGTTGCTTTACCACCTACAAAAAGATAAAACATTTATGATGTTCAGACTACTCTTTCTTACAAATTTGCAATATACTTACTTCATTCTTATATAAACTTTCTCAATTGTTAAAACAAAAAAGCAGTAAAGTAGCACTCTAAAAACTAAAAAAAAATAATTTATCAGGTGAGCTTTCGTGGGACAGACCCACTTCTACAGACCATAGCCATAACAGAACAGACTCAATATTTAAGGCACAGAGAACCTAAAATAGTAATTAAGGTTGACAAATCAGAAAAAAAAATTATCAAGGTGAGCAAATCAGATTAAAGAGGTGGGGGGTGCAGGGAGTCTAGAATTAGATTAAGCCAAGTATGCAAAAGAGCCAACGAAAGCCACGACCAATGAGTTGGCTAGATGTGCTTCTGAATTCCTAACTCAAATAATCACGTTATCATCCACAAAGCTTTTCAATTCTACTGTACAGTAGAGAATACATTTTAAAAAGCCTGTTGAGTAGCTATTAACACTTTATCGAAAACTTATAGTAACAGGCTGGTCAATATTCTGAATTCTCTTGTGTTTACTAAAGAATTAAGCATAACAGGGATCACTGTTTTAAGAACTTTTCTGCTCCTGTTCTGTATTACTTGAAGTAACATATTAATAATCTGAGGTATCTATCTATGTCACCACAGAGGACCATGATTTTGAGCAACTAGCAGCACTTTTTTGAACAAAAAAGATGCAAATGTCTGTAGTGAAAGAGAGATGAGAAATAGATAAAATATAATACATACATAGAACTGTCCAATATATACCTTATATTTATCAAGTGCCAGCAATGCCCCTCTGCCCTGTATATTGGACAAACCAGACAATCTCTGAGACAATGTATGCCTTGAGATACAAGACTGCTTACTAATTTTTTGAAGTATCAGACGAGATCCTTTACATATACTTGACTGAAATGAGGTCAAGTCACCATGGTACTCCCATGAAGCAGTACTACCTTTTGATTTTCTGGGTCCAGCAGCTGGAGAGAAATACCACCTATCAAACAGGATTAAATTGAGTCAAACCCGTAAATAATTGTCACACAGATACTTCTGTAGCAGGAATAGGAGACCAAATGTAACGATCATTTTCCCCTGTATTGCAGGTCACTTTTCCCCCCAGCTTTTTTTTTTAAGAATGGCCATTCTGGATCAGACCAGAAGGCCCTCCAGCCCAGCATCTTGTTTACCTATAGTGGCCAATGCCAGGTGCTTCAAAGGGAATGAATATAACAGGCAATCACTAAGTGATCCATCCCTTGCTGCCCATTCCCAGCTTTTGGCAAACAACATTATCTCTTCCTCACCAGAAGCTTTGACTTTTCAGTAGACTTTTACATTTCCAACATCGCTGATCAAACACTTCAGAAAAGTAAAAAGTCTACTTTTAAGTCAGCTTTAAAACAAAGCAATCTTGCTTCCTGGAAATGTAGGCACATTCACTGCATAGACTCAGCCATTTGAAATGACTGAGATATTTAGACCTAGGCAGTGCTTTTTTGTGCGGGTATGGCACCTCGGCAGCCCCGGCTACAGGACTGATTGCAGGGGGGAGGGGGAGTTGGGGGGGACAGGACACGGACGACACGCAAACAGCTGAGTACCAGCTCCTCTTTTTCGTGAAAACTGAAAAACAAACAAAAAAGCACACTGGACCTAGGGAACTTCATCGTACAATAAAAAGCTCATCAGTGAACAGACAGAATAAGGCAGACCAATCCTTGATCAGAAGTGTGTTCTTCCAGCACCTAAAATACACTACCTACCTGTCACCTGATATTATTAATGAGGCACTGAGTAACAGGTCACCTGCAAAGCCAATGCCAACCTCCACTAATTTCACATAACAGACAGGATAGAATGAACAGAAGAGCAAGAATATTCAGCTGTTGGTAGCTGAAAATCAGAAATAAGGGAGGAGAGAAGGAAGCAGTTCCTGTTTTGTATTTGAAGACTGGAATGGGAGTCAAGAACTCCTGAACGCTCAACCTAGCTCTGACCTCAACTACATATGTACCACTGAGAAAGCCACTTAACCTCTGTCTCAGTTTGCCCTTTGTAATGGGAGTAGTCTATAAAAAGATACATCTCTGTGTGTGTAAATGATTAAACAAGAATCAACCACCCAGATGGCACTCAAAAATATAGCTTACTCTTTCTGGGTTTTGCAAGACCAATATAATTTTTTGCTATGAACGGCAAATGGCTCTTCCTGAATTGCTTTGCTTAGACCTATTATGTGTATCTAAAAATTACAGCAAGTGATTTGTTAATGGGAACTGAGTATTTTGTTTACAATTCCAAAGTCACTCTCATGGGACTTTTACTTCTGCCTTTTCCTTCAGACTCTTTCACTGTGCTGGGAGTTTTTTTTTCTGCTGATAAGCAGAAACTGCCTTCCAGGCTACCATATTAGCAACAGAGAGGTAGGCGTGTTAGTCTGTATCCTAACAGAACAAAACAGCAGTCATGTAGCACTTTAAAGCCTAACAAAATAATTTATAAGGTGATGCGCTTTCGTGGGACAGACCCACTTCTTCAGATCTAACTGAAGAAGATCTAGGTCTGAAGAAGTGGGTCTGTCCCACGAAAGCTCATTGCCTAATATTAGCAGCTACCAATTTAAATTGTTCTTCACTCTCTGGACTCAGGCTATGTCTACCTTAGAGACTTTGTTGACAATACTGGTGTTTCATCAACAAAAGCCATGGAGCATCCATATTACAAATGCATTCTGTTGACAGTAAATAGAACACGGCACTTCTGTCAACAGTCCAGGAAATGTCTCTCTCACGTGGTGGACACTACATTACAAATCAAGGATGGCCTGATCCGTACCACACAGGAAAGTTGCAACATTTACAATGCAGCTACTACAACCTCATTTAGCTGATAAGAACTTGTGCAGAGTCTTTGGGTTGCAAGACTGCTAGAATCCATACCTATACATTAAAAAAAAGATAGACTAAAACCTCTACCATTAATTATGCAGGATAAAGGCGTACAGACAAATGTCTAAATTACCGGGTTTTCCAGTGCTAATCAGTACTAGTCAAATTAAGTAAAACCTAAAAAAGACTGTTTCATGCAATATAAACAAATGAATACATGACTTTCAGAGCAATAACTGAACACTGCACATTAACAGAACAGGCTTAATTTTGATTGCTTGCTATTGGGGCTTCATGTTGTTATAAGAAATTGTCACAGAATCGTAAGGTACACCATAAGATCTATAGACTCCACGATATTTAAAAGGGATTCCTACATAAATTAAAAGACTTGCTTTAGGACAAAGACCACAATGCATTCATCCAACCTTGAAAATGTGTCTAACTTCAATATTACGATTTCTATAGAGAGTGACTGACTTGTTGTCAGGTCACCAATGCACACAGGCAAAAAGAAACAAAAGCTAACTGAATATGGAGTACTGTTGCGGATTAAGAAGGCTACAGGCAACAGAGAGAATGTCAGCCAAATTCCCCCTGTGAACGAAGATGGTATTCACAAGCCTATATTTGGCGAACATCTTTTGTTCTCGGAATCAGTATACAATGGGCTTAACAATGCAAAATAAATCTGTTTTAGAAATAAATGTTTGTGTGTATAAAGATATCATCATTACCATCTGTCGCTTTTCTCATCTCTCCCTTTACACAGTAAACAATATTTGGCTGCTGTATGAGACTAAGTAGCTGCAGAATTAATTGGAAATTAGACAAAAATTGCTTCACGTAATCATATACATTGTCATGCCAAGGAAGGATTTCTGCCTACAGTATACATTCAGTGCTTTGTACAATCTTTTTTTTAAATAGATCAAGAAATTGGAGTACCAACACTTTCCATTCAACAATATTTTAGAAAAATATTTCCCAATATTCAGTCTAATGCTTTCCTTCTCTTAATTTCATCCCAAAACTTCAAGTTTCTAAACCACTGATCCGATTTTAACTTAATATTAATTATGGATAGGTGCATAATTGCCAATTTCTAAGTTACTGTCATAGTTACTCATGTTTATATTATGAATCCCTAAATTTTAGAAAGAACTTGGTGTAAAAAAAGATGACAGGACTCATAAACTGGTCCAGCAGATGGCTGGAAGCTTGCTTCTTCAGCAGAGCATATTAAAGAAGTGGATTTACTGGAGCAGTTCCTTAGGGGATATGCTCAAAGCCGGGAAGTATTTGCTTGAAGCTACAAAAGAAGAGATTGAGTTGCCTGAGGGAACAAAACTCTGAGGCAACTGAAGGCGTGGTCAGACACTCAGTAGGAGTTTGGATATGAAACCACAAAGCTGTACTAAACGATGAGCTGGCTTCAACAAAATGACATCCCTAAAAAGCAAATGAATCGACAATTCACAGTCAACCCTCTGAAAAAAGGAAAGGAGATGGTACAAACACTCCAGGAAGGCAAGGAACAACTACCCCAGCCTGATACGGTGAGAGAGAAGCAAGTACAGTAAATCCTTGAAATGCACGATTTCAAGTTGCACTTAACTCGCATTAATGTGAGTTAAGTGTAACTCAAAACTCCCGCTCCCCTCGGCCCTGGCTCAATGTCCCTGGTCCCGGTTCAACACCCCCGTCCCAAGTTCAAGCCCAGCTCACGACCCACACGCATGGCTCCGGCTCAACCTCCCCCGTGTGGCACAGTTCAACTCCACCCCCAGCCCTACCCTGCAGCCCTATCCAACCTCAGACTTAATCCCCCTCCCCACAGCCCCAACCCACTGCCAGGCTTAACCCTCCCCAACTGCCCCTCCCAACCCCAGGACTTACCTTTCAAAAGGAGCTGCAGGTGCTCCTGCTGCTTCATGGTTGCAGAACGTGCATTCTGTTGCCTGGGCTTAGCTTATAGTATTAGCATTAGGGTAGATATAAGGAAGCCATGACAGTTTGGCTAATTGAGGCCTAGAAGAATCTATGCTTACCTACTTTCCTGTCAGCAGAAACGCAAGGGGCCTGTCCAGTAAGTAGGGCATGAGGGGGGAAAAGCTTGGGCAAATTATCTTTTTATAAGTAGGTTTAAGGTCAGGTCAGTAATGGTGCGTCATTTCAGTCTGGGCCATCTAAAAACACCTCTCAAATAGCAAAATACACCCAAACCTTCTCTCAATTATGGGAAAGAATAAAAGGTCATCCGATATATTCAGGTAAAAGGGCTAAGATGGGAATTTCCTTTTTAAACTCTGTTTCGAGAAAAACAGGATGAATAGAATAGGTCATCATACATACAGGGGTCTCCGTAGGTATTCAAGATTCAATTATGTCAGACCCTAATTTAGTCAGCACAAGGGAAAAAGGGTATAAAACAATCCTTTGGGAGAACGGAAGGGTGCGTAACGAACGCCCAACGCGAAGCGTGTGAAGCTGTGCCAGATGGATCCGCACCAAAGGGGTGCCTATCACCCCCCAACTCTCTCTCTGTCTCTCTCTTCTTTTTATATTCTACTCTTGTTATTTCTTAGAACTCTTAGCTAACTTCTTCCTTTTCTGAACCACTGCTATAACTCCCTTTTGACAGCTGGAAGCGAGCTGGTCTCTGCTTCTAAAGAGTTCAAAAGAAGTTATTGCATCCTGTTTGCTAGACATAGGATAAAACCATAAGATTAATCAAAAAAACAATAGGTATTGCTTAGTAATATTGTTAAGTAAGATCTTTGATTGTAATCTAAGTACTAACCGCGATATATTTTTTTGTAGTGTCTTGGCTTAGTGCTGCATATGTACTATTGTACTATTAAATAAAGCATAGGTATTGTTAAGATCATTTTCTGCGTTGTGACTGGGAATCCCGAAAACTCACCTCCGGCTTTGGCCTGAGGCTTTGCCTCAGATCTCACTGTTAACTCGGGGGAGATGCGAACCTATAATCTTCAACTTTAAGTCAGATTGGCGAGCCTTCCCAAATTTATATACCTACATATCTTGCTACCTTTCTCCTGGGTCAACAATTTTGCTAGGGAAAAAGTCCACCCTCCCTCTCAGCTTATGCAAAATTCCAGTTATGCGAGGGTACGTGGGAACACAACCCTCACATAACTCGAGGCACTACTGTATATAAGGAGACTGTAGTCATTAAGAATATGGGTATAATCAAACTGCTAAGCACTCTTCATGACATGTATTTTGCAAGTTGTTAGGTAAACAGACTCAAATATAGGTTAAAGAAGATTTTTGACCCAATGTTTTGCAAGGATACAGCATATTACCAAATATGCAAGAGGAATGCAATAAACAAGGTAATAGGAAGAAAGTGACTTAGAGATCTATATAAGATTCTTTCAAGTTCTTACAAATCAACACTGAGTCTCCCTGAGTTGTTTCTACCCACAGCTGTAAACAGTTCATTAAAAAGTAGATTATTCTAATAGTAGGCTTTACAGTAAACTCTTTCATATCCAGCATTCTATCATCTGGATCTCTCAAATAACTGCCATTGTAACCATAAGTAAATTTTAGTTACATTTTCCATGAGTACAGTACAGTGAAAGTAAATACAAATAAATATAGCAAATACAGCATAAGTTTACACTGTACAATACGACTATTATTGGTAAAGTACTCTGCATATTTTTTGTTTTTAATATCTAATCTTGCTTTTCTTCAGTGTTATGCATTGCTGGGTATACCGCTGTATTATCCAGAATATCTGAATATCCAGCAACCTCCGGCCTCCGAGGCTGGTGAATATGGAAGAGTTCACTGTACATACTATTAACCCATCTTATACCATATGAGGTGACATCTGTTTTAGGTGAACAGACTGAAAATTAAGACAGGGAGGATGAGTGTCCTCATCCTCATAGTCAGTATGAGTAACCATGAGTCCCTCTACAGTAGTCTGCATACCTGTATCACTCACAGACACTCTAGATGTTTCACCTCCTAAAACCATCACCCTCTAGTTCAGCAACATTAGTTGTCCGGGACCACAGAGCCCTCTAGCTGGAGCCAGGGGCAGCCTGGGGCTAGAGCTGGCATCCCCCAGCAGTCCCACAGGAGGCAGCCCAGGGCCAGGGCTGGAGTCGGCATCTCCCAGCAGACCTGCAGGTTCTGAGCCACTCAGCAGCCCTGCAGAACGGCAGCGTGGGGCTAGGCTGGGCGGCAGCTAGATCCCCCTGTGAGAGTATGAGGTGGGGGCTGGAGCACCCTTCAGCAGCCAAGACCAGGACCAGAAACCTGACACTCCCCGCAACATCTAGGTGAACAGCCCAGTGCTGGAAAAGGGGGCAAGGCAGGGTGCCTGTTGCGCTTAGGGGCCCAAGGCAGGACACCTCCCCTGGTGTGGCAAATTCTCTTGTTCAGGAGTAGTCAGGTCCTGACCTTGCTGGCCCAGAGAAGTGCAACCTGTACTAGGTACCTAAAAGACAGTCTAAAAAGTTCTCAATAAAAGCAAAAGAGAAAGCATGCACAAAGTTTTATTTTTTTCCTTTATATCAGGCGTGTCCAACCCACGGCCCTGGACAGCTAGTAATGCGGCCCCACAAGATCGTAAACTTTTAACATTATTATGTGATTTATATACATTAACTATATTATATATTTTATATGCAGCCCAAGACAATTCCTCTTCACTCAATGCGGCCCAGGCAAGCCAAGAGGTTGGACACCCATGCTTTATATAAAGCTGCAGATACCAGCACCATCATAGAGTCCATTGTCTTAAAGGAGAAAGGGTCCAGCTGCATTAACTGCTGGCAAGGTCAGGGCCTAACATTTGATTTCCCAACATACATTCCCTGATCAGGGAAAAAATACCATGTTTGCAGTGATAACCATTGCTTCTCCATACCATAACTAATTGATCATAGAGTTCAATGGAACTGTATTTGTAAATTTGCATATGAGGAATGGGGCCAAATGTTTGCAACACATTTTGATTTTTTGTAAGGAAATCCATGAAAATCAGCAGACTTTTCATGAACTTCATTTTTGCAGGGTTCAAGGGCAAATGTGTCCATCCACAAGAGTCAAACTGATGTATGGTCTGAATCTCCAAGAAAGGATTAAAGAATTTACATAAAACCATGAGGAAAAGTTGAGAATTCTGGTTTGGGACTATAATTTATTTTCCGTGTATCTTTTGTGTGGCACACCACCACATGAATTTTATTTGGCTCACTATTTCCTTCAGATACTACTATGCTGCTTGGAAAGTTTGCTCCATTTGCAGAAATGACAGAAGATTTTATATGGATTTTCAGCAGTTACCCTTTAAAAATTAGCTTATTTTGTTAAGGCAACTGGCAAGTTTTTACAGGTGACTCCTGTCACTACACCACATTTTGACATTTTTAGTAAGGCATGAAAGGAGTCTGTCCTGAAGCTATGACATGATTATACCATGGTAGGGGATCCTCCACTTTGGCTGGGCCTGAAAATAAGGATTCACAACGCTCATTTAGACATATATGCCATATAGTATGCACTTTGCACCTGAATGCTGAAGAACTGCCTTGAGCACTTTGTAATTATCCAGTCTCAATTATGCCTTGTTTATATTCATTGCTGAAATTCAGTTCACTGTTTCTGAGACTATTCTGAAAACACTCTATACTCCCATAGGACCTAACTCCCACTCCCAAAGAGAAGAGAACTCAATCTTGCAGGCTGCCAGCGCAGTAAGCCCCACTGAATTCTCTTGCAAAATAGTCTCTAGAGTATTTTCCAGAACTCTCTGTAAATATTGCTCCAAGAAGAGTGGGCCTGCATTCTCTTGCACAGGGACATGGCAGACGATTGAGATCCATATCTTATTTTTCCTGAAGGACTTGGTAACATATGATCTCTGGAAGGGGAACCCTTGAATAATTTATTAAGAATGTTAAGAGAAAGGAAAGTTAGGAAATTAGGACGACTAAGAAATTTACTCTTTATACCTGTAAAAATGTAACAAACAACAGAAAGTTAAATTATAAAAAAAAAAGTCTTATTTTCCTTTTTGGGAAAATCAAAGCTTCATTTCTAAAACCAGGCACAATCACAAAAGACAAGGCTAAGTACTATAAACTGTTCCTTTAAAATAAAATTTCACATCGGAATGTGTTCAAGACAGTACCAGTTACACTTCTTTAAATGATTTTTCAGCGTCAATACAGTAATGAGCAGTGTAGTTAGTTTTGGCAGCACATAAATCCAGGGCTGTTGTACAACACACAACACCCATTCTAGACAAAAGAGCATTTCAGCTAATAAATTACAAAGATTACAGGGAAGCACGGAAAATGCCAGTATACATATACAGGTTATGGTTACACTGACCCAAACCGCCAGCAAAGTATGCAAATGGTCAGTCTAAAAAATGCAAATGCATGGTCATTTGCATATTCGCTTACCAGGAGATGCTGCCGCAGGCACAAAATAAGCTATGTAGACAAAGTTGTGTGGGCAAAACCCCCCTTTTGTCAGCAGCCTCTTACGCCTGAGTCTTTTATACACAAACAATTGAAGGATTGGGGCCTACATACATTTTTAACAAAACAGAAGTTAAATCAGGGGGACAGATATCATGGACTAAACCTTTATAATCTCTACTCTTCATATATAGTACAGTAATGCACAAAGGCCTCAATCAACATTGAAACCACACTGTGCAAGACGCTGAACATAAACATCTGACGGCAGGGTTCCTGACTCAGTGTTTGCCATCTAAATTACACAACTCTTCTTATAAATATCTATTTTTTGATGAAATACCTCAGTATTACCCTGCATGTAAAAACCCATCAAAGCCCATTTAATCCATCATTCTAATATTTTATAGGAATTTAATCGACAAATGATACAATGAAGATAGAACTCCAGCCAGTGTGTTCTCTGCAAAGTTCTTTTACTTTGAAATATAGTTCCTGTAGCGGGCTGCCTGGATTTATAATTGGGGACGCAGCATAAAGACCTTATTTTCTTACAAACACGGGAAAAATTGAGGGCTCACACCGAAAGGATTAGCGATCAGGAGATGATTTAGGCAGCTTGTGTGTTATATTGTGGGCTAAAGAAATTGGATTTCTATGGAAATCTTCAAATGAAATTAGTAACTGCAAAATTGATTAACTGAAATATTGTATTAATATGGTTTTATGTTTTCATGTAGTTTGTTCTTAAATTTTGGGAGTTGCCTGGAGTTCCTTATAGGCATTAATAATAAGAAATATATATATAAATCAATTTAAAGCACAGGCAAAATAACTTTGTTTAATAAGCTACCTACAAAAAATCATTTTGGTTAAAACTGAATGTAGTGCACAGAGACGACTTCACAAAAGCCATATATGTGGAATACAACTGCATCAAAGAAATATATTTAATGCAATAAAAAGTTATAGTAAGGAGTATAAAGAAAACTCAGAAGGAAGAAAGTCATAAGGACACACAGACCATTAAAATGTCAACTCTTATGTGTCTTATGCCAGTTCTGCACCATTGACTTTACCGGAGTTACTCCTGATTAAAACAGCATAAAGCCCAGTGTTTGTATCTAGGGGTTAATAATGAGCAAAACCCCACAGGAAGTTTAATATCAGTTACAGTAGAAGTTAAATAAGACAAGTACAAACTATTTGGTTTTATCAATATATATTCATACAAAAACATGATCAAATATCTGATGTATATTTGCTTCAAAACACTTCTTATAAATTTCAAAGCAAAAAAGTGCTACTGGACTGTTTTTTTGTTTTGATAGTGTACAGACTAGCATGGCTGTCCCTCTGTTACTTTTAAATTTCAGTTATAGTAGAAACTCAGCATTACAAATGCCGGTTACAAACTGACCAGGCAGCTACACACCTCACCTGGAATCAGAATTTCCCACCAAGGAGTGGCAGAGACCAAAAAAAAACCCACAATATTACTGTATTAAAGGTGAACTACTCAAAAAATAAAGGGAAATTGGTATTTTTCTTCTTCAGAGTGAAGACAATGATGTTCAGTTATTGACTTTTGAAGGAACACAGTTACAGGGTTACAACCAACCTCCATTCCCATAATTCCACATGGTCAGATCTGAAGTCAATAGGGCTTCAGACAGCTGCAGGCATCTGTGCAATTTGTATTGCAGACTCAGGATTATACACCATTAAGCACCTTTTGCTGAACCACAGTGTAAGCATGAAGCATGCTCTTGGAGCTAAGATACAAGACTCACAGCACTTACATTTGGATGAAAGTGACCACGGATATCACTTCTGTCAAATACTACACCCATGATCATTTACCATTTAACCACTTTATGCAAAAGGAAGGTGGATGTAGTTGGTACAAGCAATTCTAAA
This sequence comes from Carettochelys insculpta, assembly GCF_033958435.1. Taxonomy (NCBI): domain Eukaryota; kingdom Metazoa; phylum Chordata; order Testudines; family Carettochelyidae; genus Carettochelys; species Carettochelys insculpta. Next base: position 42,372,085 of record NC_134147.1, on the reverse strand, counting down.
TTTAGAACTGGGCTAGAAGTGAAAAATTATATAAACTGCCTCCGGTTAGAGATGATCCAGACATAGGAAAGAAATGCTATTTTTTTTCCCAGTTGGATAGTAACAGAGAGGTACCTGTGTTAGTCTGTATTCTAACAAAACAAGCCAGCAGTCATGTAGCGCTTTAGAGATGAAAAAATAAATTTGTTAGTCTTTAAAGTGTTACATGACTACTGGTTTATTTCTTTTCCCAGTAAGTGATGTTCAAGATCAACATAGAACTTTATCTGAACTAAAACTCAGGTAACACTGTCCTATCAGGAATGACACCTGCAGAGCAGAACATAACTAGAAACAACCTTTGCTAGCTGTAGGGTGCATTGCTGCCGGGAAAATACTTATGCTCCAATGCCTGGACCAAAGCAAACACCAGTGCACTGCTGACCTGATAAAAATGAAAAACAAAGCAGTTGACTGCCAAGGATATGGTGAGTGTCTTGAATGTACATCTAATTTTATCTCCATGTTTAATATATCCTGAACCTGAGACTGCAAATACCAAACTCCCATTAATTTAGATGGAAGTTTTGCCTAATTTAAAGACTATAGGAACACGTTCATCAATTGTTTTGTAATGCCCCTAAGACTCAAAAATAGGCCATGGAAGTTAATAATTGACTCTCAAGTAAACTAGCTTGGACTTAGCATCACAGACCCTAACATTGCCTTCATTATGCAAATACAACTCCCACAGAAGCCTACATGATTTATACTCCTCTAGCAAGGACAAATCTGGGCTTCCTATTTTATTCCATCGCCCAAGGCATGATAACATTACAGGCTGCACTCCCCCCCCCCCAAAAAACTGGGGCTCTCTGGTCCAGCAACATCCATGGTCTGGTAAGTCGCTGGCCCCAGATCAGGAGCCTAGCGGCAGGGCAGCCAGCCGCACTAGGAGTCTGACAGGGCCAGTGTCTAGCAGCTCAGCTGGAGCTGGGGGCAACATCTTCAGAGGGCCCCTATCTTCAGCAGCCCAGCCAGACAGGCCTTAGGGGGACTGGCTAGGGCTGAAGATAATGGGGGCGGGGACAAGGGGCCAGCCATGCCAGAAGCAGGGATGGTGGGCTGGGTGGCTAAAAGCAGAGGATCTCCCCCACTCTGGCAAATTCTCTCATACAGGACTGATCAGGTCCCACCTGTACAGAAATGCCTTTCCTATTGTATAGTAGCAGAGAGGAAGCTGTGCTAGTCTATATACTATCAAAACAAAAAAGCAGCCAAGTAGCACTTTAAAGACTAACAAAATAATTTATTAGGTGCGCTTTCGTGGGACAGACCCACTTCTTCAGACCATAGCCAGACCAGAACAGACTCAATATTTAAGGCACAGAGAACCAAAAACAGTAATCGAAGTTGACAAATCAGAAAAAAAAGTATCAAGGTGAGCAAATCAGAGAGGGGGGGGACGTAGGAGTCAAGAATTAGATAAAACCAAGTATGCCAAACAGCCCTTATAATGTCCCAGAAAATGTGCATCCCGGTTCAAACCACATGTTAATGTTGAAATTCAACACAGCGTAGTAGAGGTCAAACAGAGACACTAGGAAACCAGGCAGACTACTTCCCATTTGCTCATCTTGTTCGCGTCAATAGTATGGTTACGCTGCTTTACTGCAATAAATTGTGTGGACATATGCTACAGCAACCAAATCAATCTAGGTAATCCTCCTTCCTGAGATGTTCCATGAGATATGGCAGCTAGGTCAACAGACAAATTATTTCTTTGACCAAAACAGGTCTACACTGGTTGTTTGGTCAGCTTAACTACAGCACTCAGGAGCAGAAATTTTCCAACCCATGAACACCCGTTACCTTGGACCTAGACTTTGAATGTAGATTAGGCCTTAGGACAAGGGTGGGCAATAATTTTTGACTCAAAGAATTTGCTAAGTGGTTAAGAGCTGCATTCTACTATGATATTAATAGAGAAGATGCACAGTCTGGGCTGGAGGTTGGGTGCAGGAGGGAGCTTGGGTAAAGGCAGGGTGGTGCAGGCAGGGGTGTGAGGTCTAGGAGGTAGTTTTGATGAAGGAGAGGGCTGTGACCTGGGACAGGAAATTGAGATGCAGGAAAAGGTGCAGGGGATATTGTGCACAGGAAGACCTTGACCTAAAGGAGGAGTGTAGGAAGGGGATGCAGAGTCAGGGAAGGGTGCCAAGGGTCTGGGTTGTGACCTGGGGCAGGGTGCCAAGTGCACACTGTGGCCAGGAGGCACTTACCCTAGGTGGCTCCCAGCCAGCAGCCAAGCAGGATGCAGGACTCAGGGGCAGCCTGCCATACTACCAAGTGCCAGTCAGAGCAGCCAGCTCTTAAGGCCACTGCGGCCACTGCATGCACCCCTATGCAAGGGAGGGGACAAACCCCTCATTTTGCACAATACCCCAAGCACAGCCCAAGCAGCTGCTATTGGCCAGTTTCTGGCCAACGGGAACTGCAAGGATTCTGCCGGGGGTGGGGGCAGCACATGAAGCCCCCTCCCCTCGGGACATTGGCGGTTCAACAGATACTGACCCCAGCCATAGGGTATGACCCTGCCACTCCTTAGCCCGGCCCACAGAGGGCTACGCCAGGCCACAGGCGGCAGGATCAGACCCCACATCGCACTGGGTTCTCCCTGCAGGTCCAATGGGGCCGCTACGCCTCTCCCACACCCCGAGGAGAGGAAACTCCCCGAGTCTGCGCACAGCAGCCAGGCAGCCGCCCGGCTCAGGCCGGTCCGGGTCACACCGCGCACAGAGCGTCACCCCAGTCGGTGCCCCGAGAGAGGGGCGGCGCGTGGCTCCCACTCCCTGAGCGGCCCCCCGAGGGGTTCCCCCCCCCCCGGCCTGCCGCCGCGGGAGGAGGGGCGGCGCCCCAGCAGCCCGGGGCGGGCGGAGGGAGCGGTGGGGAGCCGGGCGCACTCACCGGGACGCGGCCCGTCAGGCGGGCGGAGCGGCGGGCCAGCTCCCGCAGCGCGGTCCCAGCCAGAGCCGCCAGGGGAGACGCCATCTTAGCCGGGACACGTGGGCTGCCCCGAGCCGGGGGTGGAGCCGGCAGTCGCGGGCCGCCTGGGTGTGGAGCGAAGGGCAGCTTGGGGAGTGCGTGCGGGGCAGGGGGGGCGGACTAGAGGGTGGGGTTTTGGGGGTGCCCTGTGGGGGAGGGGTTGTCCAGAAGGCGGGGTTTTGGGGGTGTCCTGTGGGGGGGGTTGTCCAGAGGGCGGGGTTTTCGGGGTGCCACTGGGAGAGGGTTTAGGGTGTCATGAGGTTAGTGCCAGAGCACTTGTGTGTTGGGGTGTCCCTGTGGGGACTGATGTTAAGGGATCTCTGTATGGGGGAGGAGCTGTCTAGAGGGTGGGGGCTTTGGGGGGTGTCACTGAGGGAGAGTTTGGTGGTCATGGGAATGGTGACTGGGTGAGGTGGTGCATTGGGGTGTCACTGTGGGCAAGGGGTTGTGTGGGTGGGAATTTGGGGTTGTCACTGAGGGGGGAGAGTTTGGGTTGTCATAGGAGGGGTGACCAGGAGATGTTGTGCATTGGGGTGTCACTGTGGGTGAGGGTGTGTCCAGAGCAGTGGTTTTGTTGCCTGAGAACTGTCCAGGGCCCTGAAACTCTTGTCAGTTTCACCTCACCCTGGCTCTTTGCAGAGCCATCAGGGAGAAATTGAGGACCAAGTGCCTGTGGGGGCTCAAGCAGCAAGGCTGCCTGCTCCCTGCCGTGGCAAGGGCCGAGGAAGGAAGGTAGGAGCCTGCTGAAGTTGGGAGGCAGTTTAACTGCCATGTCCCAGCTCCAGCAGACTGGCAGAAGAGAAACACCCTTTGTAGAGCAATCAATTCAGCTGAAACAAGCAAGTGTGCCAGATATTGTCTCACTGAAGTGTGCCATGTTACTGAAGAGTTTAGGAACCACTGTGGGAAACACTGCTCTAGTGATAACTCCTGCTCCTGCCATTTTGCTGCATGAGAGATCATCCAGTCATTACAAAGTCCAGCCTATCCCCTGCCTCCCACTTGCTACAAAATAAAAATTAGTGGCTGAAATTTCAAAAATGACAACAGGTTGAACCTCGCTAGTCTTTCACCCTCTGGTCTGGCAACATCTGTGAGCTGGCATGATTTTAGGTCGTTGCATGTCTACTTAGTATGACTGTGGTTAAGTTTCCCATGGTCCCATAAAGTTTGTTCACAGCCATCATCCTGGCTCTAAGGATTCTGTGTTGTTATTTAACTCTAACTTATGCTTAAATGTCTTTTAAGAGCCCAGTAAGCAGTGGAAATGTTGGTAATGCTGTTAGATAATATTGAACTCCCGTGGTTCAGCAACTGCTCTGGTTTGGTAACTGTCATGTCCCCAGGGTGCCACACCAGAGAGGTTCAGCCTGTACTGATTTAGTGTTCCTCCACTGCTGAGATCCCATAATTATTGTCTGCAAGTGCTAAGCACCTGTACTCTGAAAATCAGGACCCTTTAAATTGTCTCAGAAGGACATCTAAAATTAAATATGCTTGGAATCACTAGTCATTTCTGAAAATCTTGGCCTTGACTTTAGGAAGAGGCAAACTATTGAAGCTCAGATTCCAATCACCATCTCTAGAATAGTTTTATGCAGTTAGGTAACCAGATGAAAATTGTAAATCTTTCCACTGCACAGAAATATATTGGGCCTAGAACATTTACTGACTACAGGAAAAAACAAATACCCCATATTTAGGGTGACCACGTTGCCCTATGGCAAACATGGGACACCAGCCTCCAGAAACGGGGTGGGACTGCTCTCCCATATCATGGCTTCTTGGTGATGGAGGCTTCTGACTTGTGCTGAGGCACTGGGGATGGAGGCTCCACAGTCTCCTGATGAGGGGTAGTGGAGGATGGGGGCTTGGCAACTTCCTGGTGGAGGGGATACTGAGAAATAGGGGCATCAAAGCCTCCAAGTAGCGGGGTCCAGGGAATATGGCAGCCACCTCACAGAGGAGCTTCCCCACAATAGGAGCTGCCTCACAGAAGCACAGGTGCCAGGGAATGAGGCAGCCATCCTGTGGAGGGGCTCACCGACAGTGGGATCTGCCTCTCCTTGGCGTGCAGCACCAGGGAACAAGGCAGTTGTTCCGTGGCAGAGCTTGCTGGCAGCAGGGGGCTGACACCGTGGGGTGCCAGGGAATGGAGCAGCTTCCCCATGGAGGAGCTCCCCTGCAGCAGAAGTTGCTGCTCTGAGGTACAGGGCACCAGGTAACAGGGCAGCCTCCCCACAGAGGAGCTCCCTGGCAGTGGAGGATCTTCCCAAGGCACAGGGCACTAGGGAGCTGTGCAGCTGCCCTGCAGTGGGGCTCCCTGGCAGCAGAGGCTGCCACACTGAAGCACTGGGTGCTGGGGAACAGACCCACAAAATATGGAACAATTTGTCCATTTTCTTAAAAAAATCAGGATGCCAGTGAGAGTTTAAATAAGGGACTGTCCTGGGAAAAATGGGATGGACTGTCACCTTAGACATATTTATCATCTCAGTAGTTCCTTTCATAATAATTTAATATTTTATGATGCATGTCACTTAAAGTGATTCTTCCTTTGGAGGATTTCTGAATTATATATCAAGATTAGTTGTTATGCTGAGTGGTAGATAAGTAAATATTATCCTCATTTTATGTTACAATCTGTAAATTGTGGGATGAAGAAATGATTTCAAATCCTTTTTTCTCAAGGCTGGGACGTGAGGAGAGCCAAAGGCGAGCCCTGCTGTGAAAGCCTAAGGCTCATTAACAAAAAAGGCATATTCTTCAACAAAAATCTCCAAGAAAGATTTCGGCTTCAAAGTATGTTCCAATGGAGTCTTATTAACACCAACAATATTACACTTCCTTTACAAAAATTCTACAATTTCATAGTAATCCAAGTGCTGGCAAGTCTGGAATTCAACAGCTATCACCCGTATATATGTGAAATAATATATTTAAATAAAGCTTCTGAAGATACTGCTTTTAACTGTTGTTATAATGTGTAGTGTGTAGAACTCATAATTAACATAGAAATGAACATATGCCTCTCTTGTAGAGTGCTGTGTATAGTATTCAGAACTACGACAGAAAAATATAATTTCATTGTTAGTGTCTTAATCATGAATCAGTAAGTACACCATTATCCAGCCACCCAAATTATTATGATTGTCTGCATTACGTGTATATATATATATATATATATATATATATATATGTTATATAAACTTTCAGAAAATATGTGTGGGTTGCATACACCAATAACATTTGATAGTTTGAAGAACACTTTCACACAGTAATATAAATAGTTAAGAAGTGTCTGCATTGCACTTTTTAAATTGCTTAGATTTACCAAAGATAAAAAAGAGAGTGCAAAAATCCAGTCTCATTTGTTGACAAAGGGCTGATATTTTGTCAGATGTCCCTGCACAGAATATAAGGAGGGAGGAGAAGGTGTAAAAATCTTCATTTTTCACACCTAACGCCCAATGCACCTACACAGGAGCCAGGCAAGATTTAGAACTCGCTGTCTCCAAGCAGTAGGCTTCAATTTCTTACAATGCACCCAGAAGTCCTGCACAGAGCATAGTCACAGATCAAGGCAGTGTTTGGCCTCCCGCACTCTCAGCTGCCTCATGCTGGCTTTGCAGGGCACGTGCTGCAGCTTTCACATTGTAGCTCCATCTGTGTTGCATTTCCCTAATTTGTTAATGAGATAGTCATTTCAGGCTGCATCAAATGTTCTTGTAGTCCCCACTCAGGTGAGTAGTCCATGAAATTATTCATATGAGGGTTGTAGGTTTGAGTACAAAAGTGTCTGCATTGCATCTCAGTTATATGAACGCTCTCCCAGCCACTTATCAACCATCAACAAAGAGGCTACAGGCAATAACCGCCCAACTTCTCCTCTTGCACTCCCTCAAACTACTGCCTTGCACAGGTCAGATGCCTGGCCAGTGCAAGTTCGAGATCCAGTTTGCCACTCCCTCAGTTTGGAGTGGATGCACACTAGCCTTGTAAATTTAGCTGAGATCTCCCAAGCACTTTACCCAAAACAGTCAGGTAAAACTTAATATAAAATCATACTACTGGAAGGAATCTCAACATGTCATCAAGAATAGTTCCGCATACTCACAGCAGCATCAAGCACCATCTCAACTAGGGGTGGGCAATAAGCAGCGCCTGGATAATTATTTACCTGGGTGTCTACAAGTATGTCTGTTTGTAGCTCCCATTGGCTGCAAATCACTGTTCCCAGCTAATGGGAGCTACAGGAAGCTTGCATTGGCCAGGAATGGGAACCCACAGCCAGTAGGAGCTGCAAGCAGCCATGCCTGCAGATGTACAAGTAAATATAGCAACCATCAGCCCATTGGGGCTAACCTTAGTGAACAGTGTCCACCTGAACTGTGTCTGGATCTGCTTATAGCCCACTCCTGATGTAGACTATCCCTGACAGGTATCTGTCACAACCTGCTCTTAAAAATCTCCACTGATGGAGATTTCACAACATTCCTAGGCAATTTATTCCAGCATGTAATCACCATGAAGTTAGAAAGTTTTTCCTAATGTCCATCTTAAATATCTCTTGCTGTATTTTAAGCCCATTGCTTCTTGCCCTATCATCAGTGGTTAAGGGGAATAATTTTTCTCCCTCATAATAAAATTGTAGATACATGAAAGCTGTAATGTTCCCTCTCAGTCTTCTCTTTTCCTGTCGACCCTAATTCTTTCAATCTTTCCTCACAGATCGTGTTTATTGCTCTTCTCTGGACCGTCTCCAATTTCTCCAACTCTTTCCTGAATTGTGGCATGCAGAGTTGGACACGATACTCCAAATGAGATCTGATCAGTGCGGAGTAGAGAGGAACAATTACTTGTGTCTTGCTCACAACATTCCCGATAAGACATTCCAGAATCATTTTTGCTGTTTTGCAACAGTATAACACAGTAGGCTCATATTAGTTTGTGATAACTATGACACTACTTGCAACCACTCCAGCTGGGTATCATCTTCAAACTTTGTAAGTGTTCTCTCTATGTCATTATCTAAATCATTAATGGCGATATTGACTAGATGCAGTTGAAAAACTGAGCCCAGTGGAACCACACTTATTATGTCCTTCCAGTTTGACCATGAAACATTGATAACCACTCTCTAGCAATGACTGCTGAACTAGTTAAGCACCCACATTATCGTAGCTCCATCTGTGTTGCCTTTCCCTAATTTGTTTACGAGATGGTCATGTCAGACTGCATGTATGGTGACCACATTGCCCTATGGCAAATACAGGACACGAGCATCTGGAGATGGGGTGGGGCTGCTCTTCCATGTCCAGGCTCCTCAGTGATGGAGACTGCTGCCCCATAGTGAAGCAATGGGGATGGAGGCTCAAAAGCCTCCTGATGAGGGGGAGTGGAGGATGGGGGCTCAGCAACTTCATGGTTGGGGGTGCTGAAAATAGGGACATCACAGCCTCCCAGTGGTGGCAGAGCAGGGACTATGGCAGCCACCCACAGAGGAGCTTCCCCACAGTATAAGCTGCTTTGCTGAAGCACAGGTGCCAGGGAATGAGGCAGCCATCCTGTGGAGGGCCTCCCCGACAATGGGAGCTGCCTCCCCTGGGCGTGCAGCACCAGGGAACAAGGCAGCTGTTTCGTGGCAGAGCTTGCTGGAAGCAGGGGGCTGACACCGTGGGGTGCCAGGGAATGGAGCAGCTTTCCCATAGAGGAGCTTCCCTGCAGTAGGAGTTGCTGCTGTGAGGCACAGGGCACCAGGTAACAGGGCAGCCTCCCCACAGAGGAGCTCCCTGGCAGTGGAGGTGCTGCCCCCAGGCACAGGACGCCAGGGAACTGTGCAGCTGCCCTGCTGCGGGGCTCCCTGGCAGCAGAGGCTGCCACCCCGAAACACTGGGTGCTGGGGAACAGACCCACAAAATATGGGACAATTTGCCCATTTTCTTAAAAAAGTCAGGACACCAGTGAGAACTTAAATAAGGGGCTTTCCTGGGAAAAATGGGATGGATCATCACCCTAGAGTGCATCAAATGCCTTACTAAAGCCTAGGTCCGTCACATTTACCACTTTCACCTTATCCTGTCAAAGCTGTCAGGTTGGTTTGACACGATTAGTTCTTTCAAATCCATGCTGTTACTTATCACCTTATTATTTTCTAGATGTTTGCAAATGGATTCCTTCATTATTTGCTCTATTGTCTTTCCTGTTACAGAAGCTAAGATGACTGGTCTGTAATACCCTGGGTCCTTATTTCCTTTTTATAGGTGGGCACTATATTAGTCCTTTTCCAGTCTTCTGGACTGTCTCCTGTAATTCATGACTTTTCAAAGGTAATAGCTAATGACTCAGATATAGCCTCCATCAGTTTCTTGACTATTCTAGGATACATTTCATCAGATCCTTGTGACTTGAAGACATCTGATTACCTAAGTTACCTCACAAGGCATACTTTGTACAAAATATATCATAATTATATAACTGGTGGATATGGAAATTCTAGGGTAATACTGTGAGATACAGTGTCACAATAATATCTGTTATTGGACTAACTTCTGTGGGTTAAAGAAACAGGCTTTTGAGCTTACACAGAAGAAGACCTGTATCAGAGAGGCAGCCGTGTTAGTCTGTAGCTTCGAGAACAACAAAAAGTCTTGTGACACCTTATAGACTAACAGATATTTTGGAGCATAAGCTTTCATGGGCAAAGACCCACTTCATCAGATACATGAGTGGAGGGGTGGTTTCAGAGGGGTATTTAAAGAGTGGGGTCCCAGTAAGAGGGAGGGCCAGAGCTGACAAGGTCTATTCAGCAAGGTGGAAATGACCCAGTATCAACAGTACTTATCAAAAGAGGAAGACCTGATGATGTGCTCTGTGTTTCTTTCACCTACAGAAGTTGGTCCAATAAAAGATATTACATCTGGTCTTGATTTCCTGTATGTCCATCAGACAAAGAAAAACAACAAAGGCCAGACTTTAGTCCAAAGCTTTTGGTTTTGTACTTGGATTTTCCTTTGTACTGAATAATCAATACATGCTTTTGCCATTAAACAAAGTCTAAAAAAAACATGCTATAAGGCATCTGTGCATGAATCATAATTCAGTTAAAGAGGCTGATAGTTTTAATGCAAAAACATTTTTAAAAAAGTTTTCTTGCATCGTAACTAGTAAGAAAAAACACAGTCTTCAGTGCTCTCACATTTCCTCACTTCAACTTGGCGGTATTTGTTAATACAGGTTGAACCTCTCTAGTCTGGCACCCTTGAGACCTGACCGGTGTTGAACAAGAGAATTTGCCAGACCGTGGGAGGTCAATATTGTCTAGCATCTTTACCATCCTTCCACTGCTTATTGAGGACTTAGAAGACATTTGGAGTAAATTAGACCTAAATAACAGCACAGAACACTGAGAGCCAGGACTGGTGGCTGTAAACGAACTTTATGGGACCATGGGAAACTTGGCCACATCCATGATAAGTGGTCATCCAGTCAACTAAAATCATGTTGGATTACAATATTGACGGATGAGAGAGTTCCAGATTAGAGAGATTCAAGCTGTAATGAAATAATGTACTCGTTTTCATATCTGCATAGATTCCCTCCCAAGCCACATGGTAAAGATGAATGTCACACCAGACCATCCCACAGTTCAGAAAGGATCAAAACAAAAAGCAGTCAAGTAGCACTTTAAAGACTAGCAAAATAATTTATTAGGCGAGCTTCGTGGGACAGACCCACTGGTCTGAAGAAGTGGGTCTGTCCCACAAAAGCTCACCTAATCAATTATTTTGCTAGTCTTTAAAGTGCTACTTGATTGCTTTTTGTTTTGATAGTATATAGACTAACACAGCTCCCTCTCTGTTACTATTCAGAAAGGATGTTTATCATGATCTTTGTATTTAAATATAAAACCATTTGACAGACATAAACTCCTTATAGTCCACAGAGCTGAATGGAAATAGTTTTGTAAAATCATTTTCCTGAACAACATCTGTTCATGTCATGATCATACATGTCAGGAAAAAAAATCAGTATTACAGCAGAAGCACAATGTATTTATATTTTTTATGGATAACATAGTTCTTTAATTTTAATGAAGCAGATTTAAGCCAAATCCTGCTTTCCTTATTTACATCATTAGTCCCATTAGCTTTAGTAGAATTACTGTCGTGAGTAAAATGAGCAGTATGTGACCCTCGCACTTTCATTTGGATCACAGATAATATAACTGCTGTAGCCTGTGAGTAATTTTAACCCCTTTTTCAAAATATTTTAGATAATAGCATACAGTAAACCCTCGAGTTATGCAGGGGTTGTGTTTGTGCAACCTCGCATAACTCGAATTTTTGTGCAAGTCGAGGGAAGATGGGAACCTGGCTTTCTGCTCCTGACAGGAGCGGCAGTCACATTAACTGGAGACGCCCAACTTGATTGAAGGTATCTCGAGGGTTTACTGTACAAAGAGCTTTCTGTGTACCTGTTGTTCTATGATTATATCTATGTCCACAGCAAATCATTAAAAGCAATTTATTTCCACAATACTTCCTGTGCCATTATTGTAAGCATATACAAAAAAGAGATAACACTAAGCTGTATTCTTGTGGGACTTCATAGTAAGTCCTGCCAAATTACTTACTACATCAGTGTGAAAGGGGAGGCAAGAACAAAAAGCTAATGGCACACAAGATCAAAGCCAGAATGACATAACGAGCAGGGAACATCATTAACACAAATACGATGCAGCTGATAAACAAGAGCAATTAAAGAGGATGAAGGTAGAAGACAGTTACTATCACAATGAGGACAGTTGAGGACCTGCACCAAGAAAAGTCTTTGGGGACAATGTGCCAAAAGCTGGCACATTTCAGGGAGAATACACAGTGGTATCAAAGTAGAACATGTACTCCTCCACACTTTGACCCAGCTGGGCTGACTGGTGCAGAGAGGGGCAGGAGAACAAGGCTGTAATTTTAATTGTTTATCATACGAGAGCTGTCTCTAGATTAGCCAGGTCCTAACATACTAGTAACTCAAGATTTAAGTTGTGACTGGTTCCTGCACTCTCTCTCACCCCTCTTTCCCTAGTATTCTTGAATGAGTCTAAGCAGAAATTGGCCCTAAATATGAAAGGATATGGTATATGATCAGGTGATGACTGGGTGGATGAAGGGATATATTATCTTAAACAGTTCCAGAGTAAGGGCATAACATTTTGGAAAGAAAAACAAGCATTAAAACACAAGGTGGAGGAAGAAGGAAGGGCCTGGATGAAATACAAAAGTGGTACTTGGTATGATTTCCACAGTCAGCTTTGTTGCCCTTGTTCTTGAAGAGCGAGATGACAGTGGCATCCTTAAAGTCTTTGGACATGTCTTCTTCTTCTCAGATGCTGATCAAGATGTTGTGAAAGGCTTCAAGTGACACTGGTCCTACCGCTTTGAAAATTTCAGCAGGGATACTGTCCATCCCAGGGGCTTTGCCAGAGCTGGTCTGGCTGATTGCCTTTTTGACATCATCCATTGTACAGGGCAGGTCAAGACTGTCTATCGTGGGTTTCTGAGGGATCTGGGCTAGGGTCACAGGGTCGACAATGGAGGGTCTGTTGAGAAGGTTGCTGAAGTGCTCTCTCCACCTAAAGTTGATGCTGTTCCTCTCCCTCAGAACGGTCATGCCATCTGCAGACAGGACAGGTGTAGTACTTGGCTCTGAAGGTCCATATATAGCTTTGATAGCACTGAAGAATATCTTGGAGTTCTTGGTGTCAGCGTAGTATTGGACTTCATCAGCTTTACTCTCCCACCACTCATCTTGCATTTTGCGAAGTGCCATTTGCGCCTGGCTCTGAAGGTGTTTGAAACGATCACGTTTGGAGATTGAGAACTGATCATTTTGCCATAGCAGAAATGCGTTCTGTTTTTCCTCTAAGATCTTCATGATGGCTTCGTCATTTTCATCAAACCAATCTTGGTGAACTCTCTTTTTCAGTCCTAGTGTTGACTTGGCTGACTCCGTCAGCAGGGTTTTGAACTGGTCCCACTTTTGTGTTGCATCTCCAGTCAGAGGTCCATGGGACGTAAGCACTGTGTCAAGGCAGGCTGCGAATTTCTCATGATGACCAGTATGTTGCAGCTTCCCGATGTTGAAGGAGGGTCTGACAAACTTGAGCTTCTTGCGGTGCAGTGGCGTGATGTGCAGTGGTGTGATCTGATGAGTCTATGATCAGTCCAGCACTCAGCTCCCTGCATGGCCCTGGTGATCTTAACATCTTGAATGTCCCACCTGCGACTGATGACATAGTCAATCAGCTGCCACTGTTTTGATCTTGGGTGCATCCATGTGGTCTTGTATTTATCAGCTTGCCTGAAGAGAGTGTTGGTAATTGTCAGGTCATTTTCTTCACACAAGCTCAGCAGAAGGCAGCCATTAGCATTCATGTTACCAACACCGTGATGCCCCAGCACCCCTTTCCAGGTCCTGTAGTCCTTGCTGACCCTGGCATTGAAGTCACTCAATAGGAGAAGCTTGTCACTAGGAGGAGTTGCTTTCACAAGATGGTCAAGGTCCTCATAGAAACTTTCTGTGTTTTTCATAGAAGCTGATGGTGGAAATTACCAGGGCATCTCCCTTCTCTGTACTGCTGGGAAGATCTTGGCTCAAGTCATCCTCAACTATTTGATCACCAGCATCTCAGAGGAGAACCTACCAGAGGCACAGTGTGGTTTTCACCGAGGCAGCAGCACCATTGACATGATCTTTGCTGTTCGTCAGGTCCAGAAAAAGTGCATAGAGCAGAACTTGGATCTGTACGCTGTCTTTATAGACCTGACCAAGACATCTGACACCATCAACAGAGAAGCCCTGTGGATTATCCTGTCAAAACTTGGCTGCCCAAGAAGATTTGTTAACCTCATACACCTGTTCCATGATGACATGACTGGCTTTGTTCTTTCAAATGGCGAGTCCTCACACCCATTTGAGATATCCAATGGTGTGAAGCAAGGGTGCATGCTGGCCCCAGCGCTATTCAACCTCTTTTTCATGTGTCCTCAGCCACGCAGTTAGGGACCTGGTCCATGGAGTCTACATAAAATACAGACTTGATGGGTCACTTTTTGACCTTCATCGTCCAAATGCTAAAACCAAGAGGCTTGAGAGGTTCATCCTTGAAGCCCTTTTTGCTGACAACTGTGCACTTATGGCACACAAGGAATCTGATCTCCAGCTCATTGTCAACAAGTTTGCTGATGCCACTCGCCTCTTTGGTTTGACCATCAGCTTAGGAAAGGCCCAGGTACTGTTTCAACCTGCTCCAGGATCTGCTGCTCTCCCTGCTTCAATCTTTATTGAAGGAACAGAGTTAAAAACAGTAGAGGAGTTCAAGTACCTTGGCAGTGTGATAGCCAACGATGGATCCCTTGACAAAGAAATCAATGCCAGAATCTGCCAGACCAGACGGGCACTAGGACATCTGAGAGGGCGAGTGTTGAATCAGCACAACATCCGACAGTCTACTAAAATGAAAGTGTCAAAGGCTGTAGTCCTGACCAGTCTCCTGTATGGCTGTGAAACCTGGACCTGTACAGAAAACATAAAACTGCTGGAGCACTTCCACACACTCAGCCTGAGGTCAATACTGCACATTTGATGGCAGGACAGAGTTACGAACCTGGAAGTCCTGGACAGAGCAGGAACTACAAGCATCGAAGCCATGATTCTGAAATCCCAGCTTCACTGGACAGGGAACATCATACGAATGGAGGAGTCAAGAATCCCTAAGCAACTCCTCTACGGTGAACTCTCCCAGGGCAAAAGGTAGGCCTCATAAGAGGTATAAAGACTGTGTGAAGGCCAACATTGCTCGTGCTGGTTTAAAACCAGGTAAGCTAGAGCAGCATGCAAAAGACCGAACAGGCTGGTGTGCTCTCGTATGACAAGCGTATGACAATTTTGAAGAGCAGTGACACATACACCTCATTGATGTTCGTGAGATGAAGAAAGCAACAGCAGCAACCGCACCAACAGAGTCAGGACAATTCCCTTGCCCCCACTGTGAACGCTCATGCCGTTCAAAGCTTGGGGTCCTCAGCCACATGTGAGTCCACAACCGATGAACATGTGCAAGCTCAAGACGTCATCATCGGACATGATGGACTACCTGCTACTACTTGGTATGAAATCAAACCAAAACAGCAATCATGTTTTATTTTGATAGAATGCAGACTAACAAGGCTACCTCTCAGTTACTATTGGTAGGAAATGTTCTTTTCTTGCAGGATTACTCTGGTAGGCAGGACAGTCTTACCTGCACTGTCTTGAGTCAATCAAAATACAATTTTGACTTTTTGCTGCATAGTTCATCATTGTGGATTGTGATATCATTTTTGCTCTCTTTCTTTCGTATTTCATCAACCACCCCTGCATTTCTTGAATGAGCCGTATGGAATGGTGTCATTCACCAAAAGACACTGCAACAAAAATCAAAGTTGTTCCTGCTGTCATCATCATCTAGTTTGCCACTCTAGGACTAGAGGTGCTAGAGAGAAGTCTATATTGTTAGGATCTATAATAGCACTGATTTTGCTAGTTATGTACAGAGATGTAATGAGGTGTTTAGCAACATGAGAGGTCTTCTTAAGTAAAAAAAAATACTTGGCTGAGATGGAGAAAAGGGACTGAAATGAACTAATCTTGTTTAAGAGGAGTAGCTGAGTTAGTCCATATCTTAAAAAACAAGAAGTCCTGTGGCACCTTATAGACTAACAGATATAGTGGAGCACAAGCTTTTTGGGCAAAGACCCACTTCATCAGATGTATCAGTGGGGGGTTCCAGAGGAGGGTCCAAATTTGTAGACTCATGAAAAGGAGGGAGTCCTAGTCAACAGATGGGCCAGAGTTGACAAGGTCAATTCAGTCGTGGAGGATGTGGCCCATTAGCAGCAGCTAACATGAAGATGTGAACATCAAGAGAGGAGAAACCAGGTCACTGCAGTCAGGGAGAATGTGGCCCATTATCAGTAGCTAATGTGGAGGTATGAACATCAAGAAAGGTGAAACTGCTTTTGTAATTGGCCAGACACTTCCAGTCTTTGTTCAATCTTAGGTTGATGGTGTCAAATTTGCAAATAAATTGTATCTCTGCAGTTTTCTTTGGAGTCTGTTTTTGAAGTTTTTTGTTGCAGGATGAGTACTTTTAAATCTGTTACTGAGTGTCAAGGGAGATTGAAGTGTTCTCCTGTTATTATTTTTAGATTTACATCAAGGATGGCTATATCAAACGGAGCAGTAATACTTCCTCAGTCTTCAAGGATGGCTATATCAAACGGAGCAGTAATAGTTCCTCAGTTTTTCGCTCTCTCTCTCTCTCTCTCTTTTAGAGAGTTTGTGCATCTGTCTGTCTGTGAGTTAATTTGTTCAAGAACTCCTCCTAAATGGTAAGAGCTAGCACCACCAAATTTGTTATGTAGCTTCCTCATATCATAACTTAAGGCAAGGCCAGGGTGTGGTTGTGCCAGGAAAACAGGATGTGCCTGGAATGGGATTATTTTCCATAAAACAGAAAGGGAGGTAAGTGATAGGAGGAACAGATATTACAGAGTGACTGCTGGAGGGGGCAGAAAGCACTGTAGGAGACAGCTATAGTATAGGGTGACCCCAGGGGCTGCGACATGAGGAAGAGGGTAGCCAGCCAGAGCCACAGCTCTCTAGATTACTTGTCAGTGGCCCATGTAAGGAGTAACCCCTGCCCCAAACCTTTCCCCCAGCCCTCAGCTGCAGCACTGAATGGGGAGTGGGAGGGGGCTGCCAGCCAGCAGCCCTGAACCTCCCAGCCTCTGCCTTGAACCCCCCTACACATACCCCTATTTCCTGCCTTGCCTCCTGCACCCCACCCCCCACCTTGATGCATCCAAACAATGCCAGGTAACTCTTCCAGTACACTTATCTTAAAAGGAAAGGTTGAACAATTATGAAAATAATTAATTGGATGGAAACAGTGGAATGCTCCATTAATTTATAGATGTGCTATTATCTTTTGCACAGGGCCTAGCATAAAATAAGGCAGGCAGGGGATTTTCAGTGGAGATAAGCTGCAGGTGTAAAACACTGTTCCAGCATTGTCAAGCACTCTTGATACTGTGGGAAGAAAGACAATTTTATTGAACTTCTGTCAGTGACAACAGAGGACTCTGACCGTAGAACAGTGTTAAGATCTGAGTTGTGGGATCTAGTAGAGGCAAATGATTTCTCAGATGCTGGACCTCTTTGATAAGATGTGCCTATGTCCTCTCAAAGACTTACAAGAAGCCATTATAAAAGCTTAGATGCTCTAAATTCTGGAAATAAATGTCTAAAAGAATAAAGAAAAACTAAGATAAAAGTTTGGGAAGGGGCACAGAGATTAGAATAGCAACAAATAGTGCTGCATGAAAAGACAGTTTCTGTAGAGTTTCTGAGTCTCATATTAGTATTTGGACAGACGTATAAAGGGTTATGGCAATTTGTCAGGTATGCTGAGTGATAGATAGGACAATACATGATATGGTCATGCATATTGTAAGTTAATATCTAGCAATCCACATTGAAATAAATATAATTTTGTAGGAATAGAGGTCTGGGATGCCGGGCCAGGAGCACGTGTCAAAGTTCAGAGGCAGAGGCTGGACACAAACTAACGGCCATCTCAGAACCTTTTATGTGGCTCATCCAGAGGTACATACAATGTGACTTGCCCGATGGCTTATGCACTCAAGAGGTTTGTAGAAATGTCATACCTGTTTACTACTGGCATAGCTTCCTCAGTGATAGCAGTGTTGGGAGCCTGGCTTTTGCAGCTACCAGGAGATTCATTACCACATCCTTGCATGTTGAATAGTAACAGAGAGGAAGCCATGCTAGTCTATACACTATCAAAACAAAAAGCAGTTAAGTAGCACTTTAAACACTAGCAAAATAGTTTATTAGGTGAGCTTTCGTGGGACAGACCCACTCCTTCAGACCATAGCCAGACCAGAACAGACTCAATATTTAACTTGACCTTCCCCCCCACCCCTCCACTCTCTGATTTGCTCACCTTGGTTATCTTTTTCTGATTTGTCCTCCTTGCTTACTGTTTTTGGTTCTCTGTGCCTTAAATATTGAGTCTGTTCTGGTCTGGCTATGGTCTGAAGAAGTGAGTCTGTCCCACAAAAGCTCACCTAATAAACTATTTTGCTAGTCTTTAAAGTGCTACTTGACTGCTTTTTGTTTTCACATCATTGCAGTGTGCTTTAACCAGAGTGAAATGGTATGAAGTTGAAAACGCCAGTGCTGGTGGGAAACACTATGGGAGCTGCACCTACCAGAAGTGGAGAACTCTTGCAAAAAAGCTAGAGTAGACACAGCCCAAGTTTGTAGACCATAAAGAGTTGTTTCCTCCTGCCCTGGATCTGGGCTCCCTGCATTTTGATTTCTGCTCACAGGTTATACACATGCTACATACCTCCATTAGCTTCAGTGGAGCTCATTTACTTTGGTGCAAGAGAGTGTTAGCTTGGGTTCATTTTATTCTTTTTAGTCAAGGAGTAAGGGACTGAGTTTAATTCTGAACTTCATTCCCGCATGAAGTAACAATCAAGCCATCAGTAGACTGTTAGCCTGGCCCTGAGCAAGCACTACCCCCCTATAAAGGAGATGCTCTTGAGAAGGAATGTAACTTTCTCACAATTGAACCTTTCAGTGATTTGGATGAGACCAACAGTCCTTGTGTATTGTAGGGCCAGGTTCACAATCCTTACTCAAGCAAAATTCTCCTTGTCATCAGTAAGAGACTTGTCTGAGTAAGACTGCATGATCAGACCTCAGAGTGTTTCAAAACATTGGAGAGAAGTAGATGCGGACTGTGTGTGGAGAAGTTAATGATTTCAGAAGGGCAATTGTTGGAGTGTAAGACAGGCCCTGTAACAAGGTCAGGCCAGCAATCCACGGAAGGAAGGTGGAAAGGCAGCTCAGGACGGAGAAACAGAGAGAGGAGAACAACACCACCACAGACAATAGATCAGCAGTGTTGGGAAAGACAGCATGGGAAGGGGCATGGCTGGGAGGAGGAGTGCCTGGACTCCCCTCCCTGGTGAGACTGAAAGCCCAGCCCAGGGCTAGGGGGGAAAACTGCTCAACCAGCTCAGACAGAGGTGAGTGCAGCCTAAATCCCCCAGCCAGAGGGAGAGGCACAAGACACGGGCGTGGGGGTAGCCTGCCACAGCCCGTACTGATCATCTACTTATATTGCAACTCTAATGCAGTAGTTCCCGACCTTACCACTAGTGCAGACCCCAAGCACCGCCCCCCCCAAACCATTCGTGGACCCCAGCAAAGCCAATTCTAGCCGCTATGTACACTTCATTCAATGAAAAAAGAAACCACAGCACAGATTTTCAGACAGCAACTAATACCATCATTTGAAGATATTTAATTTAAAAATAATAATTGATTGTAACTCTGCAATTTATTTAAAACCTATTTTCTATGATCATTTTTATTTATCTTTTTTTTTTCACCGACCCCCTGCAATACCCTCCCCAGGCTGGGAACCACTGCTCTAATGCCCTCACATGCATCTACACACACACACTTTTCATTCAGGCATGTAGTGTATACACGTACATATACAGATGCTTAGCATTATCCATTTCCCCCAAGAAATAGCAATGGAAAGGGTTTTTTCCTACAGTTAAAACTCAGAGCTAGGAAAGAATACTAATACATTTCATACGTCCTACATTTTTAATGTGGCAATATCTATAAAAACAAATAGGGAGTAACAAGTTTTAAGTCACTGTGCAGTTATTGTATAAATTATTAGGGGACTGTTCATGCCACCAGATGTAGCAAAACCCCGAAAATTCTATTCTACCATTCTGCATGAGACATTGCATTTTAGTTAAAATTTCTGCATGCATTTAATGGTTCTGCTCTCCTGCTGATTCAGTAAAAGTTCAGACCTTTGAGAGATTAACTTTGTTAAAAAGTCATCTTCATTCTATCCACTGTATTCTGTGGCATGCTGATTGTTTTTCCTTGAGTTTTTATGTACTTGTTCCATTTTTCTAGGAAAGTCCATAATTTTTTTAATGAATAAGGGGAAGTCTATGCTAAGAATCCTCTCGGATGTATTTTTATATTATCAGTCTGTCCTTGAGGATAGTCTGGATTTCTTTTTCTGGGAAACCAGTGAAGTCCAATTCATTAAAAGCAACTTGCTGTTCTGGGAGTTATGTGATTTGTTTTGCAAATTGTTTGCACGTGATTCAAAATGAGTATTGTACTAACCATTTTGGGAGAACAATGGGCATTTACAATTCTGTGATGATTTCATATATAATTTAAGGTGGAGTTCATCTAAAGTAAATGCCCAGGAACTTATATGCTCTTTTATTTGCTTATTCTAAATGTTCTCTCTTGTAGACTTCCTATTTATTTTTACTGAGCATTGCACTACAGCTTGAAATTAATCAGTTTATTACTCAAGGGTACATGTGGTTTCTACGATAGAATTCAGAGTAGTTTTCTCAAGAAATGACAACGTTTGACGGGATGAATGCTGAAGAAACTGAAATTTTCACTACTGCTGTACTTAATATGAATTACTTTGCTAAGATGGCTGCTATCTATGGTGATGATTACAAACAAAGCATAAAAAACAATTACCAGTGTGATGACATACAGAGATGAATGTGGAACACTCAGATATGATACGTATTATGGCAATAGATAATGCGAAACAAAAGGTATTTTAACAGTCACCACAATTTTAAGTGACTTTGCTTTGGAATTTACCTCTGTATAGTTAACTTTTATTAAACCAAATGTTCATGAAAGTGAATTTCAAAGCCACACACACGCTTATCTATCAAAGAACAGTAACAATACTCTATGATTACATGACCAATTACAGCTATCACATTTCAGATAGAAAATAGGGAACCATTCATAATCACCCTATGGAGTGAAAAATATGTACAGCTAGTCTAATATTTTAGAACAAACAAATAACTTAGAGGAATTTGCAATCTCTGCATAGACAACCTGCAAACAGAAAAAGATGCTAACTTTGTTGGTTATATTATTCACTGTATATTATTTATTCAGCTCTAGTACTGAGAATCATCTAAAAATACGGCAGATGCAGAGGCACTGTGATTGGAAAATCTAGTCACTGAGCAGCAGGAACAGCCATAGGAAGGATTTGAGCCTAGCCTGGAGCTCCTTGAGAATAGCAATGAGTTCTCCCTTTTAGCGGCCACCTCTGGATATAGGAGTGGTGAAGTGCAATCTGTTGTATATCAAAACCACAGAGCTATTCAGCCAGACCAGCTCTTTGTAACTGGCCCTTTCAGAAGCATGTGCTACAAAAGTCTCTCATTCTTTCTGAGGCCAGTGAAAGTGACAAGGATCTTTTTCACGCAGTACAAAAGTTGTGTGTGTGTGTGTGTGTGTGTTGGCCCCCTGGGCAAAGCTGAGGGCAGGGGTGGAGGCAGTTGTTCAGCAACCCCAGAAGGGGCAGTGCCTCATCTTCCTTCCACCCCGCAGCACTCACTGCTGCCTGGAGCATGCCATGGAACTCTCCTGCCTCCCCAGCCAGCCCTAAGAGCTGCTTGAAGCAGAATGCGCAGTGCTCCAACAGTGATTTAAAGGGTCTGGGGCTCCAGCTGCTACCACTGCTGCAGTATGAGAGAAAGAATGATGTGAATGCAGTAGCTGCAGCAGTGGCTGGAATCCTGGCCCTGTTGTATTGGTAGGCCCTGAGGAAACTGCCCCCTTTGCCACACCAGTGGGTGGTCCTGAGGCAGTGGCTGGGAGCCTTCGGCCCTTTAGAATCACTACACTCCAGGGCAGTTAGGCATGGGTACTGGCTTCTGTGACATGAGAATATCTCTAGTATTTTCCTTCTTTGATTCTCCCATTTCTTCCTCCTGTTCCCCCAAGACTGTGAGCAAATTTCAGTTTGCATAGTATGGTTTAAATTAGCAGCAGGCATTGAGATTACTTGCCGATGATATTGTTTATATTGAGCTGATCTACTGATATCCCCTCTTCCTGACCTGTAATATCAATGCCATGCCAATGTGACTGATTGAATAAACAAAGTAATATTTAATAACCAAGAGAGATGCGCGGGCGTGAGCCATCTTAAGAAAACTCTAGCCAGTCAGACAGAAAACTGCCTTCCTCACTTGACTTTGAGTATGGCCCATCAGAAACCACTTTATTCCAGAGACACTGAAATGCATAGAAAATTGATTGTTAAGCTCTGAAAGGCAGCAATCGAAGTCATTGTATCCTCAATTGACCACCTCTTAGACCTAGTCTACTCTTAAAAATTTTGCTTCCTGGATTAGGAGTATAAAAAAAAGCACCTCTAACCAACATAACTATATGGGCAAAAACTCCAATATATACTGGTTTACCTGCTAAAATGTCACTTTGCTGTTGTAGTTTATTTCTTTCAGGCCACTGGTATAAGCAGCACTAGTAAAAGACTTTGAAATGGTGTTAGGCTTAAGAGAAGCACATGGGATCTTTTTCAGGGGGATAAGGCACCATGCCACATTTATTAAACAATATAGGTAAAGCAGCATCTGATTTCAGACACACACACACACACACACATCCTGCTGATGTTTTACTTACCATTCTATTGCCCACCCTGATCTACTGCCAGATAGATCAGGAATGTGGGGGTTGAGCCAAGTTCTTTCTGTCAGGACGTGCTCCATGTTGCAGCAGGGTGGAACTCAAAGACTAAGAGAAGACACCCCATTTTTATAGGGTTTTCCCTCATACAAATCCATGTGTTTCACTTCATCAGGACTTACTCAATCACTCAGCATTTCAAACAGTACAACAGTTCCCAGCATTTCCACATTTAGATGTTGCCTTGCATGCTGATGGCCCAAGGGTGTTGGTCTCTTGGAAAGGCCTTATCCATTCTTCATCAAAAAGGGGTGCCTACCTCCAACTCTGAGGTTGTCAATCTGCCTTGTTTTGGTTTGGCCCAAGTCCTGGTCTCCACCTCTGATACTCAATGTATTGAAGGTCCTTTCATGTACATTCTTTCTCTCATTCACACACACAGGCACACATTTACATAGTTGCAGCATGGCAAGAACAAAGAATGTGTATGGTTAACAGAGAATGTATATCAAAGATTCTTAGAATTTAACATATGACAGTGAACAGAGTAATAAAGAATATATATGTTACCTAGCAGAAAGTCTTAACAGAGCCTATAACAGTATAACAAAAATCTACAAAACTATAAGTCTACATTATATATTGTAAGTCTACAGCTGTAAACTGTGCCTCCTTGAAGACGGTGTGATTGTTACACTACATATGCAAGCCCTTGCTAATGCGACAAGACCTTAGGATTTAACTAGACAAACACATCCTATGGATGCCCTCATACAGAAGTAAAATGGCCTTATTTCACTAACACCTAGTCACCCTACATTATACTGAATAAAGGCCACCTTATTCTTGAGGCCATGTAGAAGTCATCATTTTCACACTGAAAAAGCTACTGTGTTGCTGCTGTAGCATTGTAACATAGACCCTTCCTACGCCAACCATTCTTCCTACATCAGGGTCTCATCATCAATGTATTTAATCCCCCTCTGAAGAGGTGTAAATAGATTGATGGAACAACGCTTTTGTCAGTGTAGCCACATCTGTATCAGGGTTCAGGTTGATCTAATTGTAAGAGAAAAGGATCTAGGTGTCATAATGGACTCCAAGGTAAATATAAGTCAACAGTGTGACATTGTTGCAAAAAAAGTAGACATAATTCTGGGATGCAGTAACAGAAGTGTTGCGAGCAAGACACAACAAGTAATTCTTCCTCTAGTCAGCTCTGATTAGGCCTCAACTAGCTAGTTCAGTTGTGGACACCACATTTCAGGAAGGATGTGGAGAAATTGTAGAGGTTCCAGAGAAGAGCAACTAAAATGATTAAAAGTCTTGAAAATATGAGCTATGAGAGAAGTTTGAAATAAATTGGTTTATTTAGTTTGGAAAAAAGAAGGCTGAGAGGGGACATGGTAGCAGCTTTCAAGTACCTGAAAGGGTGTTAGAAGGAGAAGAGAGAGAAAATTTCTTATTAAGCCCTCTGATGATAGGACAAGAAGCAATGGGCTTAAATTGCAGCCACGGAGGTTTAGGTTGGACATTCAGAAAAACTCCTAACTGTTAGGGTGGTTAAACACTGGAGTAAATGGCCTAGGGAGGTTGTGGAATCTCCATCATTGGAGATATTTAAGAACAGGTTGGATAAACATCTATCAAGAATGATCTTGTCCTGGCTGGCAGGCAGGGGACTAGATCTAATGAGTCTCAAGATGCCTTCCAGGGATAATATTCTATGATTCTGTGGCATGAAGGACTTGACATTTTTCACAGCCTTGAGCAACAGAAATTAGCCTTGATCTAATTTTTACTTGTGAACAAGGCTTGAGTGACAGCATCCATGCTTGAGTCAAAGTATTAACATGCTTTAATTTAAACTCATTGACTTAATACATTTAGTTGATCTGCCCTTGCTTTCCTGGTTGTCAATATGGCAAGAAGGCTGTAGAGAAAGCAGTGAGCCCAAAGCTTTATCGTTTGTGTAGGAAATTGGAAATTGAAGAATGGGAATGGATATGCTAGACAATACGAGCTGGCTGGAAAGTCAAACAGACTGCAGGAGAAGGAGTGAACAGAGAGGGAAAGATCAGATTATTTCCAAGGCATTTTCTCTCCTGAGACAGAGAGGCAGCTGGAACCAGAGCACAGATTATTCTTTGGAACATGCAAACATTTCCATTTCCTTTAGGCAACTTAAGTCAACTTTAGTTTATGCAAAGTATAAACATAGGTATGGTGCATGAACCATTTCTGTGTGCTTTTCTTTCTGTTCCTACCCGCTCCTATTAAACTCTCTTCTTAAGAAATCTGCTATTGTTTATAGAGATGGTTCACCAGTCTTTCTTCTGGGAGAAAAGGCAGGCTGCAACCTCACAAGAGGGCCACAGGAAGCCAATGACTAATTCCTCTCACTCTCTCTTTGTCTAGTGAGGCATGGGCAAAGGGGTCCATTGTCCATTAGAGTTTCTGCAAAGGCCATGGTACCAACACCAAGGAAGAAAGACAAGTGGGCGGTAGGGTCAGAAAACAACCTCTTTTGGCTGGCTCTTTCTATTATATCCTAACTATACAATGGGTACATAATATGGACAAAACCTTACCTAGGGATGAGGCTGCCATTCTAACAATCTAATTGCTGTCTGAGATCTCTCAAATGAGAGACTAATGTACCAATCTGCTGAATCACAAAGTCCCCTAACTCATGTACTCAGATATCTAGATAAAGAGGACCCATCCTGAGAAGGTTTCATTCGTTAAAGTAAAATGCAATTTTCATCTGGGAGTAATTTCTTCCATTTATCAAGTGAAAACTCAGCCACCAAAATCATACCATATAAAGTCCCATGAATTACAACACACAATAAAAAATAAAGTGAATGTAAGCAAGCCAAGCATATGGTGCAGTATAAACAGGGAGACAATTTAACTATAACCTTCCTGGTATCAAATGTTATAGTTGAGAGTGTGATTTAACTTTCACTAGAACATTTTTTATTTCACTGTGTAAGTTTCCAAGGAAATTACTATTAAAGGGAAATTATTCTGGAAAGTTTGAGGGATAAATAACTCATTTCTTTTTCAGCTGCAGTAAATATTTTCTAACCATACATTCTACTTCTGATCTGATACACAGTATAAATAAAATATCACCACCATTTCTTTGGGAAGAAGATTCTTGCTGACTTTAAATAATCATACATATATGACACAGGAGTCATTTTAATGCAAAATGATAAAGTATTTCATTTGGAAAAACAGTGCATCCATATATTTACATAAAAAATAAAACTAGCAAAACCCAAGTCACTTTTATGGGGTGTGGCCAACCATATGGTCTTAGTTAATTGCCTCACTGGTTAAGGGCCAGCCTCAACACATCTAAACATCACTCAGGAAACAAATCCGATCCCTATGCTGGGGGGAGATTCTCCCTTCCTCCTGCTTCAGTCAAGCAAAGTTAGCAACACTAGGTCCTGTTCATTTCTGTTCCTTCACTGCCACACTGGTGTACTATTAAGTCCTCTGTACTCCTAGGGTTTGTCCTGCAAAGTCAAGCATGCTTCACTGCCAGCTGTCTAGTTCATCTTATTAATCATGGAGTCATAGAATCATAGGGCTGGAAGGGATCTCAGGAAGTCATCTAGTCCAGCCCCCTGCTTTAAGCAGGATCAACCCCAACTAAGTCATCCCAGCCAGGACCTTGTCAATCTGGGACTTAAAAACCTCCAAGGATGGAGAATCCACCAACTTTCTAGGCAATGCATTCCAGTGCTACACCACCCTCCTGGTGAAGTAGCTTTTCCTAATACCAAACCTACTCCTCTCCCTCTTTAACTTCAGACCATTGCTCCTTGTTCTGCTATCTGACACCACTGACAACAGTTTCTTACCATTCTCTTTAGAGCTCCCCTTCAGGAAGTTGAAGGCTGCTATTATATCACCCCTCAGTCTTCTCTTCTGTAAACAAAACAAGCCCAAATCCCTCAGCCTTTCCTCATAGGTCATGTGCTCCAGCCCCTTAATCATTTCTGTAGCCCTCCGCTGAACCCGCTCTAGCACATCTACATCTGTTTTATACCGGGGGCCCAAAACTGGACACAATATTCCAGATGTGGCCTCACCAGTGCCGAATAGAGGGGAACAACCACTTCTGTAGACATACTCAAAATTCTTGTCCTAATGCACCCTAATGTGTCATTAGCCTTCTTGGCTACAAGGGCACACTGTTTACTCATATCCAGCCTTTCATACACCATAATCCCTAGGTCTCTTTCTGCTGTACTGCTGCTTAGCCAGTTGGTCCCCAGCCTATAATAATGCTTGGGATTCTTATTGATGATTAGGTGCAAGCCAATACTACACAATCTCTTCCACTTCTATTGATCAAATATTACACTCCATTCTGAACAAGATCCAAAACCCTACAAGGAAAATCCAGAGGACAACAAGACAGCCAGAATCTCTAACCTTGCCTCTTTCAGCTCTCTCTGATCCCTACATTCTGAGCTTTGTACCCAAAGTCAATTACCTGTAGCTCAGGATGATTCACTTTACCTAAACTACGTACCTCATACTTTCTTTCCTTCCTTACACAACACACTTACACCCACCATTTGATATAATTTTCCAAAGCAGAACATAGCCATACTCCAGACAATATAACATAAATCACTGGGAGGAAATGCACGTGGGTGAAATTATCATATGTAAATTAAGCTAGGTAAAGGTAGCTTTCTCCTGTGGGGGAAATATAGGCTACGTCTACACGTGAAGCCTACATCGAAATAGCTTATTTCGATGTAGAGACATCGAAATACGCTATTTTGATGAATAATGCCTACACGTCCTCCAGGGCTGGCAACGTCGATGTTCAACTTCGACGTTGCGCAGCCCAACATCGAAATAGGCGCAGCGAGGGAACGTCTACACACCAAAGTAGCACACATCGAAATAGGGATGCCAGGCACAGCTGCAGACAGGGTCACAGGGCGGACTAGCGCTTCCGGGGCAACAGCTAGCCGCTCCCTTAAAGGGCCCCTCCCAGACACACTCAGCCTGCACAGCACGCGGTCTGAGGAGCCATAGGCACACAGACCCCGGGCGACACAGTCATGGACCCCCAGCAGCAGCAGCAGCAGCAGCCAGAGGTCCACCCAGCCCTCCCGGCAGGAGCAGGGCTTGCCCTGCTCCGTGCCATGAGGGAGGCAGCTGAGCACCTCCTTGCTACACCGGAGGAGGAGCTGCCCCCAGGGCAGCAGGGCTCAACCCCCAACCCTGCAGCACCCCACCCCCACCCCCGCCTCACACGCTGACGGCTGTGGAGCTACCCCACCAGCACCGACTGGTGGGAGCGGCTAGTGCTTGGGGAGTGGGACGATGACCGCTGGCTCAGGAACTTCAGAATGAGCCAGCAGACATTTATGGAGCTGTGCCAGTGGCTGACCCCCGCACTCAGGCAACAGGACACCGCCATGCGGCGTGCCCTCACAGTGGAGAAACGGGTCGGCATCGCTGTCTGGAAGCTGGCCACTCCAGACAGCTACCGATCCGTGGGGCAGCAGTTTGGTGTCGGCAAGGCCACCGTCGGGGCTGTCCTCATGGAGGTAAGAGAACCCATGGGGGGAGGGCAGGGCAGGGGAGGGAGGCCCGGGCAGAGGAGGGCAGGGGAGGGCAGGGGAGGCCAGGGCAGGGCAGAGGAGGGCAGGGCAGGGCAGTGGAGGGCAGGGCAGGGCAGAGGAGGGCGGGGGAGGGCAGGGCAGGGCAGGGCAGGGTAGGGCCACGCACACCCTGCTCACCCCTCATTGGTGCTGTCCCATGTGCTTTCTCTGCAGGGTGTGTGTGCCATCAACGCCATGCTCCTGCACAGGCTCGTGAGGCTGGGGGACCCAGATGCCACCATTGTGGCCTTTGCCACCCTGGGCTTCCCCAACTGCTTCGGGGCTCTGGATGGGACTCACATCCCCATCCACGCCCCGCATCACAGTGGAGGATGATACCTGAATCGCAAGGGCTACCATTCTGTGGTCCTCCAGGCCTTGGTGGACAGCCGGGGACGTTTCCAGGACATTTATGTGGGCTGGCCTGGCAGCACCCACGACGCCCGGGTTTTCCAGAACTCGGGCCTGTGCCGCCGGCTGGAGGCGGGGACCTACATCCCCCAGTGGGAGATCCCTCTGGGGGACACCACCATGCCCCTCTGCGTCATCGCAGATGCGGCATACCCCCTCCGGCCCTGGCTTATGCACCCGTACACGGGCCATCTCTCCGCTAGCCAGGAGCACTTCAACGAGCGCCTGAACCACGCGCGCCAGGTGGTGGAGCGCTCATTTGGCCGCCTGAAAGGACGCTGGAGATGTCTCCTGACCCGCCTGGATGCGGGCCCCAACAACATCCCCCTGATTGTGGGTGCCTGCTGCGCCCTGCACAATTTGGTGGAGAGCAAGGGGGAGGCCTTTTTCCAGGGCTGGGCTGTGGAGGCCGGCAGGGCCGACATGCAGCCACCCGCTGCCCCCAGTCGGCAGGTGGACCCCGAAGGGACTCGGGTCCGGGAGGCTCTGCGGGCCCACTTCGATGATGAGGCCGTGGGGTGAACTCTTTCAGGCCCCCCACTGCCCGCCCCTTCCTCCACCACACTCCTGCCCCAACGCCCACACCATGGAGCACCCAACCGCACCCCCCTCCCACTTTTCCTGGACAAATGACAGCACGCACTTGTGGCTGAACTTAAACTGCTTTTTCTTTGAGAACTTTTTTTTTAACTATAAATATATAAAACAAGAACAAACTATATACAACATGTGGAACCAAAGTAATATGTACAAGTAAAACATTCGTAAGAAAAAAGTGTCCTCATTAATAAAAAGAAAACCAGGGAGGATAAAGGGGAGAACTATTTACATGGGGGGGATGGGGCAAACGGGGGGCACAAAATAATAAATTCAAACTATATACAAAGGGGGGGGGCCACGTCCCGGGCCCCTCGCCCCTAAAGTCTGGCACTGGGCGTGGGCGGCCGGGAGCCCCGCCGCGGCCACAGCCCTGTCCGGGGCTGGCTGGGGGCAGGCCGGACCGGGAGATATGCCCGGCAAGTCTCAGCTGGCTCTAGGGGTCCCTCAGCGCTCTGGCCCTCGGCGGTGGGTGGCGGGGCGATGGCGGACGGGACGGCGACGGGCGGAGCAGCTGGTGGTGCGGCTGGTGGAGCAGGCACGTCGGGCGCTGCGGCGGCCGGCGCGGCATGGGGGGCCAGGTAGTCCACCAGGTGGTTGAAAGTCTCCATGTAGGCCCCCCATGCCTCTTGGCGCCAGGCCAGCGCCTGCTCCTGCAGCTGCAGGTGCTGCTCCGCGACCTCCAGCTGCCGATGGTGGATGGCCAGCAGCTGGGGGTCCGTCGCCATCGGCTGGTGGTGGCGCGGGGTCCGCCGTCTAGCCTGCCATGGGGCCGGTCGGTTCTCAGCCGAGGGGCTGGCCTGGAGCGATGGTCCCGGGGGGCTCTCCGGGACCACTGGTGCCTCGCCGGCGCTCTCTTCCGGTCCTTCTGATGGTGCAGGTGCGGGACACAGGAGAGGAGGGGGGGAAGAAGAATGGAGACAGGCGTTAGTGTGGGCCCGAGCCGTGGCCTTTGTCCCCCCAGCCCTGTGCTGCAGGTTCCCCATCCCCATCCCCGGGAGATGCTGCTGTGATGGATGGGGTTCAGGGGTCCCCCTGCCCTGCACCCCGTCCCCTGGTGGGAGCGACTCTCACTTCACTCCGCAGGGTCTGACAGCAGGAGAGGTTTCTTAGGCCACAGATGCCCAGTTTCTCCCAGGAGTGACAGCACCAGCTGTCGGAAGAGACAGTCCTTCCAACCCATCCTGGGGAGAAGACCCCAAGGGGTGCCCCTCTGGGATGCAGCTTTCCCCCTCCTCAGGCTGGCTGCCTTCCAGCTCTCCCTTCCCCTAGCCTCTACCTGTGGCCCCCGCCCTCCCCCCCCAATTCCAAGCCAGCTCGGCTCCTCCCTCCTCTTTGTTCAGGGCAGAGGTGTCACCTGCCAGCTCTAGCCCCAGGATCATCCTTTGCCCCTGGGAGCTATTCGGCTCTTGTTGCTCATATGTAGCCTGAGTCTCCCTTTTGCACTCCCCCCACTCCATCACATGCTGCTGCTGCTGCTGTTGCTGCTGCTGCTGCTGCGGGGTGTCCCACCCCCTCCTCCCGGGGGCTCCTTGAGGTTCCGCTCCCCCCCTGCCCCGGGGATGGGGCATGGCACTGTCGTGTGGGGTGGCGGGGGGGCAGGGGCTGATGCACTGCTGTGAGGGACATGGCCCTGCTGTCCTTGGGGCCATGGCCATGTGAGCATGTGGGGGGCCCTGGACACATATCTATTACCCCCCGCCCCTCAAGCCCAGGGGTGTACACCAGAGGGGGGTACATACCTGTCGGTCCACTCCCACGGTCTGGAGATCCCCGGGGGGCGGAGGCCCAGCTGCTGCTCCGGGATGGCAGGAGGAGGATCTGCAGCCTGGATTCTGCGGAGGAGGAGCCCCCCTCCTTCTCCTCCTCCTCCTCCTGCCACAATGTCCTGGGGGTGGCCTCCGGGGGGGGCCCCCGGGGTGCGGGGCTTACCTCCGGGGCGGACTCCAGCTGCAGGGCCTGCTGGGGCTCGTCGGCCGAGGTGTCAAGGGTGGCCGGAGGGGAGGAGGTGTGCCGGGGGCCCAGGATGTCCCTGAGCTCCCTGTAAAAGGGGCAAGTGACGGGGGCGGCCCCAGATCGGCTGGCCGCATCCTGGACCCAGGAGTAACCCTGCCGCAGCTCCTTCACCTTACTCTTGACGTGATCAGGAGTGTGGGCAGGGTGACCCCGGGCAGCCAGGTCGTCGGCCAGCCGAGCGAACGCATCCGCGTTCCGCCTCTTGCTCCCCATTACCTGGAGCACCTCCTCCTTGCTCCAGAGCCCCAGCAGGACCCGCAGCTCGGCCTCCGTCCAGGAGGGGCCCCACTGCCACTTCCCAGCCTGGCTGCCCTGGCTCCCCTTGGGGGGGGTCCCCTGGGGGCGCTGGGGGGGCTTCCGGGCAGCCATTGCAGCTGGGTGGGTGGCTGTGCTGGCTGAGGAACGTGCAGGCTGGCCGTGTGTCTGGGCTGCCGCCTGCACGTTCCCTCAGCTTCCTGCACAGGAAGGGAGGGGGAGGGGACCTTTAAGGGGCCGCTCCATGTGGCCACCATTGAGCTGAGGGGCTGGAGAGAGCATCTCTCAACCCCTCAGCTGATGGCCGCCATGGAGGACCCCGCAATTTCGACGTTGCGGGACGTGCAACAACTACACGGTCCCTACTTCGACGTTGAACGTCGAAGTAGGGCGCTATTCCTATCCCCTCATGGGGTTAGCGACTTCGACGTCTCGCCGCCTAACGTCAAAGTTAACTTCAAATTAGCGCCCGACGCGTGTAGGCGTGACGGGCGCTATTTCGAACTTAGTGCCGCTACTTCGAAGTAGCGTGCACATGTAGACACGGCTATAGAGTTCTATCCCTTTGAGCTTCTGGCTCTGGAGTTCACATTTAAATGACACTTGTCATTGTTAGAGTTCAAAGCACCTTACAAACATAGGTAAGGTATCAGTGTCATTATTTCCACTGGACAGCTAGGGAAACCACAGGACGGAGAAGTTAAATATACTTCCCACAATCAGGTAGCCTGTTTTTAACTCTAAATCCCAAAGTAAACCCAATCCAGATCCAGTTCTGAACACTGACTCTTCAGTGCACATTCACTTGTGAGTGGTTTGTTCAGGCTTTATTGGACTGTTCTTGAGATAATTTATATGATTGTAACTATTACCATATCTCAGCAACACACAATACACACTCTAGCTTGAACTCTTCCAAATGTTTACTTTGCACACCAGTGGTCAGGAACCCATTACAATTTAACTTGAGTGTTAATGAACATCTAAGATTCATGGCAAAATGCTTTCATCAACATACTGTGTTCCTTGCATGGTCTATGTGGAAATGGCAGTTAGCTTGTTTTTAGTCTGGGTATTTCATTGCAGAAAAAACAAGCTATTGAATACATTCTTTGAAAAAAATAAACCTATATAAAGGAACAAATGCTTTACAGCTCAGACAAGCATTGCTTAAATACTGAATTAAAGCTCAGTGGTTTGAGCATTTGCCCTGTAGGCTGTAAGATCAATCTCTGAAGAGGCTATTTAGGGATCTGGGGCAAATGCTTTTTTTTTTTTTGAAATATATCTGTTAGGGATGGTGCTGGGTTCTGCTGAGGGGGCAGGGGACTGGACTCAATGACCTCTCAAGGTCCCTTCCAGTTCTATGAGATGTGTGTGTAC
Source organism: Carettochelys insculpta (assembly GCF_033958435.1). Taxonomy (NCBI): domain Eukaryota; kingdom Metazoa; phylum Chordata; order Testudines; family Carettochelyidae; genus Carettochelys; species Carettochelys insculpta. Next base: position 42,339,089 of record NC_134147.1, on the reverse strand, counting down.
TCTCAATTATATCATAACATGGCAAAACTGAGATCAGAATTTGATCCTCTTTGCAGACAGAAAGATCATTATGGAGACAGATTTAATATTTAACCATTTAAAGGTAAAGAGACAGTGAAAAACTTGCTAGGTGACATCTGTAGTCTCTAGGTCTGATTCTGCTCTTGTTTTTACCACTTGTACTCCTCTGTAACTCCATTGACTTCAGTGAAGTTACTTTTGATTTACATCACTGTGAAATCACAGTCAGGTTCATGGTATGTAACAATATTTAAAATGAAGCGACTGGATGTTTGAAAAGCACATTATTCACAAAAGAGCCAGACTGGGTGAAGTAAAATCTTTTATAAGATCAATTTCAGCTGGAGAAAGACAGGTTTTCAAGCTTCACAGACAGGCCTGTACACAGATGGGGTACAAAGGGTGCGACTGCACTTACCCACATCCAGTTTCACTGCCTTCCTCCCAGCTGTGCTGTGCAGGAGAAGCCTGCAGGGCATGATAGGGGAACCCAAGGCACTCTGGGAGCTGTAGTTCCTTGGCCAGCTCTCTGACAAGAGAGCTGGGCCCGTAGCAGGGAAGGGACTATATTTCCCAGCATGCTCTTGACTGCTAGCAACAGGAAAGGGAGGAGGACAAGGGAATATTGTTTTTCACTTACAATATTACAGCAAAAGCCCAGAAGGTAATTCCTATAAAACCTTTATTATTGTATAACCTTTAGTATGTTATAACAAAATCATTTTACCAATCACTGTTTCCACTCAAAGTTTTCATTAACCTCTCTTATGCACACTCATTGCTTAACTATTTTGAACTACTTTATATTTAAAAAAATTGAAGTCCACATTTACGAAAAAAGCGTGCGCACGCACACACACACACACACAGAGAAATTCCTGTGTGCGGGCCTGCTAGAGCCTTTAGAATGGAAGCCAAGGAAGATCTTCTTAGAAGAGCTCTATGTAGGTCAAAAGCTTGTCTCTTCCTTCAGCTGGAGATGGTCCAATAAAAGGTACTATCTCACCCTTTTTGACTTTCTGATTTACTGGGACCAACACAACTCCAGCAACACTGCAAACATTATTCATAAAAGGCAATTATGAGAAAATATGAAGCTTCATTCTCCTTCATTTTCAGCCTCTTTTCAGAATCTTACCAACAAACTGAGGCCTCAAATCCTAGTTTAAACCTAATCTAGATTCAAGTCCAAATAACATCTCTTCAAGTTAACTATAATTGAAAGCTACCTTCATCCCACCTGTGAAAGTTCTGCTCTTAATTCAGTATCTGTAAACTTAATTTTAGACATCATTTGCAGAGATTTAGGTGAAATTGGAAAAACATGAAGGTTGTTTAGACTCAGATAGGGTTGGCCGTGTACATTGTAGGTGGACAGAACTAGAGCGAGTGAGCAAGTGAGACTGGGGAGCTGTCTATGCAGAACTAAGTAAAAGACCCAGATGAAAGTTTTGATGAAATATCTGGCATTAGAATGGGAGATGAGCGAACCCTTTAAATACTTTTGGAAGGGCCAAGGGAGAATTGAAAACAGCTAGGAGAGAACATAGAGAAAATGGAAACAATTAAACCTAGGTAGTACAAGCTATTTGAAGCAAACTAGCATCAGTGATTTCTAGCACAATTAAATCCATATGCTTTATGAAGTCATCACCTGACTTCTCAGATCCAGAAGTTGTAACTTAAATTTTGTACATTTTTTTTAAACTGGGGAACATTGCACGTTCATGCTCCTGAATGAATTTCCCCACTTGTGAAGGATTTTGGAGTTGTATCACTGTAGACACATCGAATACTGTGAAAGTAAAGCCATAATGTTGAAAAGCGTAACATTACGGAATAGGAAATTAGATCAACCATCAACTGAAAATGTTCACAGAAGAAAGCCTGGCATTCATTGACTCTTTGTAACTGTTGGTCTAGTTGTACTGAGAGTATCCAATTAGCCTCTAGTAAACATGTTCATCCTGTCTTCTTAAGTTTTACTACTACCTCTTAAAAGGCAAGGATCCCTTAATATTTACCCTATCTCCTGGCTCAAAATTTTTGTTGTTGTTAAATTTTTTACTGCTGTATTTCAATGTTTCTTTCCTTATTACTCTGACTCATGAGAACTAGAATGGCATAGCAGCTGTGATTTAATTGATAAAACATAAACCACAGATAAAGCCACACAATTAAGATTGGTTCATTCAGATTACAGCCTGGTGAAATTATTTTGTGGAGAGCTTTGGATGAATATCTAAGTTTTGACAAGTGGGAGCCTTTATATATATTATGTATACTAAGGACATATCCTCCCCCCTGAAAAGTCAGTAGGATTTTTACCATTCATTTCTCTGGGATGAGACTTCAGTCAATGAGTGCATAGGTTCAAAAATATTATGCACAGGAGATATACAAAGCTCAACAAAAGGTTTAATATGATCGTTTTTAACCCAACTTTTGAGTTGAATGGGTCAGTTCTCAATTAGGCATGTATCAGAAAGAATATTCAACTAATATGTAAGAAGTAAGTGTGGTTAATTTGTAATAATAATTTCTAATTTACAGGTTAAAAGTAGTATCACTGACACCCCCACCCCATAACTTTAGACACACGACTAGCTCCTTTAAAAATCAGTGAATCTATTCATGTGCATTAAGTTAAACACATGCAAAGTTTTGACCTGAAAAAGGAGACATGCCAAAGTCTCCATAAATTGTGCTAAGGACTCTGCTATTGTGGTTGATTTTACATGGAAGCTGCTCAAAAATTACAGCGATGGATATCACTGTAAAACCCTAAGACAGACAGTTTATGTCACTCACTAGCTAGTGCCTCTCTATATTCCCTCTGTATGCCGTGCCACAGATGATGTTGTTATCGGTTGGGTTAAAAGTAACTGACATGAGCCACGTCTACACTAGCCGGCTATTTCGAAATAGCCGCGCCAACTTCGAAATAGCGCCCGCCGCGTCTACATGTGCCGAGCACTATTTCGAAGTTGAAATCGACATAAGGCGGCGAGATGTCGAAGTCGCTATCCTCATCAGGAAATGGGAATAGCGCCCTACTTCAACGCTGAACGTCGAAGTAGGGCACGTGTAGACGGTCCGCATCCCGCAACATCGAAATAGCGGGGTCCTCCATGGTGGGCATCAGCTGAGGGGTTGAGAGATGCTCTCTCCAGCCCCTGAGCTCTGTGGTCGCCGCATGCAGCTGCCCCTTAAAGCTCCCCGCCCCCTTATTTCCTGTGCAGGAAGGTGAGAGCCCGTGCAGGCAGCAGCACACACACGTGCCCAGCCTGCACATCCTCCCAGAGCCCCAACCCACCACCCTGTACCCATGGCAGTCAGCCAGCCCCCCAAGCGCCCACAGGGCACACCCCCCAAGGGGACCCAGGGCTCCCAGCCTGCCAGCCAGCGGGGGCAGACGCAGCGGGGCCCCTCCTGGACGAAGGCCGAGATCCGGGACCTGCTGGGGCTCTGGAGCGCAGAGGAGGTGCTCCAGGTAATGGGGAGCAAGAGGCAGAACGCAGATGCGTTCGCTCGGCTGGCCGAGGGCCTGGCTGCCCGGGGTCACCCTGCCCGCACTCCTGACCACGTAAGGAGTAAGGTAAAGGAGCTGCGGCAGGGTTACGCCCGGGCCTGGGACACGGCCAGCTGATCTGGGGCTGCCCCCTCTGCTTGCCCGTTTTACAGGGAGCTCAGGGAAATCCTGGGCCCCCGGTACACCTCCTCCCCCCAGCCACCCTTGACACCTCAGCCGACGAGCACCAGCAGGCCCCAGAGATGGAGTCCGCCCCAGAGGCCAGCCCTGCACCCCAGGGACCACCCCCAGGAACCCACCCCTGGGACACCGAGGAGAAGAAGGAGGCCTCCAGCGATGGGGGGCTGCTGATAGATCTCCCCTCCCGCAGCTCCAGCAGGGCATCCACCCGATGGGTGTCCCCCGACTGTGGGAGCGGACCATCAGGTATGTACCCCCCCAGTGCACACCCCCCGGGGTTCAGGGGCGGGGACAAGGGACATGACCAGGGCCCTCCACACACCCAGATGACCATGGCCCCGAGGACAGCAGTGGCATGTCCCTCAGAAGAGTCCATCAGCCCCTGCCCCCTAGCAGGAGACCGCCATGCCCCATCCCTGGGGATGGGGAGAGCAGAACCTAGGGTCCCCCATTGGGGGGGTTGGACACCCATCATCAGCAGCAGCATCTCTGGGGGACGGGGATGGGGAACCAGCAGCAGAGGGGTGGGGAGACAAGGGCCACAGGTCAGGGCCCAGACTAACAGTTGTCTCCACTCTTCTTCCCTCTTCTGTTCCGCAGCTGCACCATCGGAGGGCCCGGAGAGCACCGGTGTGCCATCTGTGGTCCCGGACAGCCCACTGGGGCCATTGCAGCAGGCCAGCCCCTCGGCGGAGCACGGACCAGCCCCAGGACGAGCCCAACAGTGGTGGAGCCACCCGCGGGCATCCATGGACCCCCAGCTGCTCGCCACCCTCCGGCGTCAGCTGGAGGTGTCCGAGCGGCGCCTGCAGGTGGAGGAGTGGCAGCTCCATCTCCAGGAGCGAGCGCTGGCCTGGTGCTAGGAGGCTTGGGGTCCTTCATGTGCACATTCCAGGACATCACACAGCACTTGGGCCCCCTGCCGCTCCGCCCACCGCTCCACCTGCCACTCCGCCTGCCGTCCCTCCACCATCAGCCATCCTGGGGCCTGCCGCTGAGGGGGACCATGGGCCTCCGGACACCACCCGGCCCTATCTGCTGGTTCTCCCGGCCCCCACCCAGCCTCGACGGGGCCTCTGGCACAGACGTGGGTCGCACCCCCCCCCACACCAGGTGCTGGACAGTAGGGGGTGCGGGGCCGAGGACGTTGCCCCCCAAGGCCCCCCTCCTTTGTACATATTCCCCGCATCTTTGTAAATTGTTTTTGTTCTACCCCCGTTTAGTAGCTGCCCCCACCATGTACATGGTTCCCCCCTTCTTCTTTTAATAATAAGGTTGCACTGTTTTGTTTCAAACAAAATTTCCATTTATTTCAAAAAAAAGTATGGGTGTGTGTGCTCTCGGGTGCTCTGTGGTGTGGGTGTGGGGGCAGGGAGTGTTGTGGAGGATGGGAGGGTGCAGTGGGTGGCTCACCAGCAGCTGGCCCTGCCAGCATACACCCTGCAGCCTGGTCAAAATGGGCCCACAGGGCCTCCCGGACCTGGATCCCCTCAGGGTCGACCTGGCGACTGGGGGCAGCGGGTGGCTGGACGTTGGCCCTGCCAGCCTCCACAGCCCAGCCCTGGACGAATGCCTCTCCCTTGCTCTCAACCAGGTTGTGGAGTGCGCTGTACACGCCCACAAGCTGGGGGATGTTGGTGAACCCTGCATCCAGGCGGGTGAGGAGACACCTCCAGCGCCCTTTGAGGTGGCCGAAACTGCACTTGACCACCTGCCGCGCATGGTGGTTCAAGCATGTGTTGAACTGCTCCTGGCTGGCTGGGACATGGCCCGTGTAGGGGTGCATGAGCCAGGGCCGGAGGGGGTACGCCGCGTCTGCCATGAGGAAGAGGGGCATGGTGGTATCCCCCAGAGGGATCTCCCGCTGGGAGATGTAGGTCCCCGCCTCCAGCCAGCAGCACAGGCCCAAATTTCTGAACACACAAGCGTCGTGGGTGCTGCCATGCCAGCCAACATAAATGTCCAAGAAGCGGCCCCAGCTGTCCACCAAGGCCTGGAGGACCACGGAATGGTATCCATTCCTATTCAGGAAGCGTCCTCTGCTGTGCTCCAGGGCACGGATGGGGATATGGGTCCCATCCAGGGTCCCAAAGCAATTTGGGAAGCCCAGGCTGGCAAACCCCGCAATGGCTGCATCCGGGTCCCCAAGCCATTCGAGCCTGTGGAGGAGCAGGGCATTGATTGCGCGGACGACCTGCAGAGGAAGGACATGACAGAGCACTGGTGAGGGGTGTGCAGGGTGTGTCTGGCTCTCCCCCCAGGGCTCCCCCCCTAGGGTTCCCCCCCTCCCCCCAGGGCTCCCCCTCCCACAGGGTTCCCCCCCCCCGGTCCTCTTACCTCCATGACGACAGCCCCGATGGTGGCCTTGCCCACGCTGAACGGCTGCCTTACAGATCGGTAGCTGTCTGGAGTGGCCAGCTTCCAGGCAGTGATGCCGACCCTTTTCTCTACTGTCAGGGCACATCGCATGGGGGTGTCCTGGTGCCGTAAGGCAGGGGTGAGCCACTGGCAGAGCTCCAGGAATGTCTGCCGGCTCATCCGGAAGTTCCAGAGCCAGCAATCATTGTCCCACTCACCAAGCACCAGCCGCTCCCACCAGTCCGTGCTCGTGGAGTATCTCCACAGCCGGTGGCGTGCGCGGCGGGGGGGTCTGGGAGGGCAGCAAGGTCTGGGGCTGCTTCCTCATCCCCTGGGGGCAGCTCATCTTCCTCAAATAAAAGATGGTCAGCTGCCTCCTGCATGGCACTGAGCAGGGCAGCCACTGGTCCTCCAGGGGCAGGTGTGTGGGCCTCTGGCTGCTGCTGCTGCTGCTGCTGCTGCTGGAGGTCCATGCTGCTTCCACGGGGTGCGTGCCCGTGGCTCTGCAGACCGTGTGCTGTGCAGGCTGAGTGTGTCTGGGAGGGGCCCTTTAAGGGAGCGGCTTGCTGTTGCCCGGGAAGTGCTAGTCTGCCCTGTGACCCTGTCTGCAGCTGTTCCTGGCACCCTTATTTTGATTTGGGCCGCTTTTGTGTGTAGACGCTCCCCTGCAGCACCTATTTCGATGTAGTGCTGTCCAATGTCAACACTGAACGTCAACGGCACCAGCCCTGGAGAATGTGTAGATGCTATTCATCGAAATAGCTTATTTTGATTTTGCTACATCAAAATAAGCTATTTCGATGTAGCATCCCAGTGTAGACGTAGCTATGGTATAACAGCTATCCTTCAATACTGAGAAATATAAGAAACTATTCAGCCCCTTTGTAGAAGCAGACAGCTGAAATAATAATGAATGTCCATGCAAAACCCCAGTGTATGTCACTGCCTTAAGTCAAGGCACATGTGGGTGGAGGGTTTCATTGAGAATGGTTTGATGGAGATGGCCATGAGAGAAGCAGAAGAAAGAGCAGTGAAGCAGCACAAGTGCCAGGAATATGGCCTTGAGACAGGCTTAGGCTTAGTCTACACTACAGAGTTAAGCTGATTGAAGATATCAAATTCTAGCTATGGGCAATTGCATAGCTAGAACTGACATCTGCAATTGACTTTGTTGGCCATCTACACAGAGGGAACTCGATTAAATAAAGGGAAGGATTCTTTCGAAGATGGGTTTACTTTCGAAAGAGCAGCGTCTACGCTCTCTTTCTTCTTTCAAAAGAAGCTCTTTCGAAATTAGAATATGCACATAAGGTACCAAATATGCAAATTTATACTTCATTTGCATTTTTAATTTACTTCATTTGCATATCTCTTTCAAAAGAGAAATGCAAGTGTAGATGCACCCTCAGAGAGTTTATCTTTTGGACTAAGTGTTGGCTGAAGGAGGCTTTGAACAATGAGAAATAACCTCTCTTGTTGGATTCCTGCTACATTCAAAGAAACAGGACTTTGCACATTTCTGAAGACAAACAGGATTGCATCAAAGATGTACTTATCTCTAGTCATACTTGTAGAAGGTAAATGTTAGCTAACTGCTCAAACCAAAAGGTGACAATCTCCTGTTACAGCTTTTCACTCAAGGTGTGGCTCTATAGTGCAAGCCAAAGAAGCTATGTTTCTTGGGTCCAGACCGCATGCCCTGCTTATTTAAAACTGGAATGTAATAAATAAATCACATAATTGAGTAACTGGTGGATAAGTAAATAAGTGAAACTATTAATTGCAAATATTTTACAGACTAGTATATGTTGAATAAATCATGCAATCAATACATTGCAGTGAGTTTGTTCGATTCTGAAGTTTCCAGGTTTGTTGGTGTTTCTTTCAGATCTGACAGTTGCCCTTCGAAAATATCTGTTGTCATTCGTTCCAAATAAAGCACAGACCTCACAACTTATCCTGAAAGGGCTTTATTCTGGCTTTGTTTTCTCCTTAATTTTTTTCAGTTGAATTGTATGAACTCCTTTAGATACCTCTTCAGGATTTATGTGTTAATATTAAGCACCAGATGGAGAGGCTTTTCATCAGATAAGCAATCCTAGGAGAACAGCCTGAATGTTAACACTGTGGGTGAAGATTGGAGTTATATTTTTTCTTTGACTAAATCTGACTCCTTTTGGGTTACATGTAGGAGAGAGAATACTTTTAGTTTATTCACTGGTTATATTATGCCCTCAATAAATGACACATTCTGTTAAAAATTGCCTATGATGTGGGGAAAATTCAATAGCGATGTACAGTGGGAAGCAGTTACCATATATTGCAGTTTACTACTGTTTGGTGTTCAGTTGGCTTACAGTCTTAAGAGTCTTTTCTAAAGCTCGAGGTCAGTGTATTGCAAGATACTGGTTTTAGCATAGTTGGTATTACTTCCGCTATGCACTGATGCACAGAAATGACTAATTCTGGGCCCACTCTTGCATAGTGTATCTCCTTCAGCCTGGGGATGGGGAGCAGGGTGGTAGTGGTGGAGCTGGTGCTGCACAACCCCTGCTTCATCCAAGGTCATGATCTCCGTCCATCCCTTCTCCTAAACCCTGCCCCCACCCTTTGTCTTCCCATCCTGCTCCACTCCAGACACTGCCCCTGTCCCTGCTTTTCCCTGGCCACACATCCATTCCACACCTTCCACCAAGCCCTTGTCTTCACCCCACCTCTTCCTGATCTGCTTCCTCCCCCGAGTGTACCCCATCTCTGCTCCTCCCCCTCCCTCAGCTTCCTGAATGCTGCCAATCAGCTGTTTTGTGGCACTCCAGGAGCACTGGGAGGGAGGAGTTGGGAGTTGGCAGTGGGACTACTGCCACATGAAGGCTACAAGGGGGAGCAGGGGAGGGAGACAGAGCAGGGAACTTGGCACTGGTGGGTGCTCTGCACCCATTAATTTTTCCACGGGGGTACTCCAGCCCCGGAGCACCCAAAGAGTCTGCAGGTGAGGGTTTGTGCAGTCCTTACGCTGCACTCCCACTGACGTTTCAGTTGTTGACATGGTCTTCAGAATCAGCAATAGCTTATGGGCTAAAGTCCCACAATGATTTTGGTCATGTGTTGGGGTCAGGGAATTGACTTATGGGTAATTATTTCCTGTTAAAAGCAAGATTCACAGCCATGGCAAATCAGCAGAGCCCCACTCAGGGGTATTGCCCTGGCATAGGAACTGACGCACTCACCTGAGGACCCCTTTGCCTGACCTATTTCTAGTTGGCCAGGTTGGGGTTAGGGGCAGATTGGTGCGGGGAGTCGGGACTGCTGCATGTAGCACTGAAGAGATTATGGGTGGTATTGCTGCTCATACGCAACAGGGGACAGGCTGTCCTAGCAGAGGCTGCCTCTTCATTAGTTACACTGGGAGTTACTTTGGGCCATGAATCACCCTGGAATAGGAAGGACACAGAAATTTCTCCCTGGTGGCTGCAAATTCACTGAAATGCTTGTTCAACAGACAATCTCACCTACTAGCTGCAAGAGTTGTGCCCATTCTTCTCAATGGGTTCTTAACACCAAGACCCACCATTCTGGTGGCCCTGCCCCCTTCCACCTCCCTCCTGCTTCCCAAAACCAGATGTGCCCCAGCTGTTCAGACAAGCACCTGCAACCCCCTGCTACCATTATGGATACCCAGGAGAACCCTGTTTTCACTCCTGCTCCTCCCAAGTTGGGGAAGACTCTGCTCCTAAACTTGGCAAGGAGGGCAAGGGTGGGTCAAGGGTCAAGAGGGAGGCAAGTCATGGCATGCCTCAGAAACCAGCTATATTGCATCATCATAAAGATGCTCTAGTTGTATTCTCCATGAAGGTTTGCCTCTTTTTCCCCTGGGAAAAAAGATGGAGACCATCTTGAGGTTTTCTTGGTCTAGCTCTGTCCATCTCTGGTAGTTCTTTTACTGCTTTGCTAGGATTTGTTTGTCATCTCAAAAAAGCTTTGGTAACACTCTGCCTATAAACTCTTCCATTGGAGAAAGCACATTCCTAACCAATTTCCCATTAAATAGGCAAACGGCAGCCATACCAATAGATTCAGATGCCTCCCAGCGCCATTCAGAATGTTGTATGCAAAATCAACCTGACATTCCACTGCACTAGAATTAATCAACACTAATTATTTTGTGTTTTAAATGTAGAGAAACCATGGAGACCGTATATGCTTCAGCAAGAACTGAGCAAATAATTTGCATCAAACAATACATTTGATGAATGGACGGTTTTATTTTTCTGCTCATGGAATTTCTGTAAGGAGATATGATTGACTTCAGTGCGTTTGTTCTGCAAAGACTCTCCTTTCATTTTTTTTTCATTCTATGAATTTATCAGGACTATTCTGCGTTTGACAAATGTAGCCCAGTTGTCACTGGTCAGATAGGTCCCAGGGCTAGACCCCTGTACTGCCAGCAGGGAAAGGAAGCAAGAAGCTTTGTCCTAAATCTCCTTGCAGGAGGGGTGAGTGCCAGCCCTTTCTGGTACTCCTGCCTCGTTCTCCTTCCCCTACCACCTGGGGAGCAATGACCTGCAGAACTCTGGCCCCCGGTCTCGGACGCCCCTTATCCCCTAGCCCTGTTTTTGTGCAGCCCCCCTCTTCCCTGCACAGCCCTGCCCCTCCTCACTCATTTGTACTCCCTCCCTTCTCCCTCCAGACGATTTGTTGTGCAGATGCAAGTAAAATCCAGATTGCAGAGTTGAGCCTGGTGAATGTGGATCGGAGGCAGATCCACATTTTTGCACCTGTGCAGGGCTCTACCTTTGGCATTGTTTCCAGCCCCAGATCACCAATATTCCTGGCAGTAATACAGGTTGAACCTCTCTAGTCTGGCACCCTCAGGACCTGACTGGTGCTAAACAAGAGAATTTGCTGGAACACAGGAGGTCAATATTGTCTATCACAGAGTTTCCCAACCTACAGTTTGCCATTACATTTGAAAAGGGGTTGCCAGCTGCGCTGGCCGACTCCACAGGTGGCTCTTAAGAAGCCATTCACACTGAAGCAGTAGTCAACTTCTTATTTGGCTTAACAGCCATCAGGCAGTCAAACCAATCAATTAAATTGAGTACCTTTTCATCGCTGCAGTGCAGAGAGCTGCATAAGAAAAAGTAATAAGGTAGGGAGCCAAAGGAGCAGCACCCAGCTTAGGTGAGGTAGGTAGTGTGGGGGGGAGGCTTGGGTCAGTAGTTGGGAGGCTTTAGGTTGGGAGGGAGGGCTGAGAACTGATCAGCTCCCTGGCTTCCAGCCTGTGCAGGAGGTGCAGTCACCCAGCCCCCAGTAGGGTTCCTGTGGCTGGTGCTTGCTGGCCAGGGCTTTGCCCCAGTCGGTTTCCAGCCATGGTGGTTGAGGTTCCCCGCCACCGTGGCTGGTGTTTACTGGTCAGGTCTCTGCTCCAGCTGGCTTCTAGCTTAGGGGGTTCGGGGTCCCTATGACTCCCCTAGTCCCCTCCAGCCTGAGTGACTCCTAGCACCTGAATGTGACTCCCCTAGCCCCCTCTAGCCCCATCCAGACTTTGAGTGTGACTCTCCTAGCTCAAGTGTAACTCCCCTAGCCCCCTCAAGCCCGAGTGACTCCTAGCCCCAGAGTGTGACTCCCCTAGCCCTCTCTAGTCCCTGAATATGAGTCCCCGAGCCCCTGATTGTGGGGTTTAAGCCGGGGGAGCAGTTTGGGGATGAGTGTCTTTCCATCATCGCAACTCTTATTAAGCATAGTAAATGTAGTGTTATTATTTTATTAGTATTTTCCCTTTTCTATGAAATAACTACTCTGAATATATAAACATGAGGGGGCACAATTTTATATTCTTGCATCAGGCGCAAAATTAGCTAGTTACAGTACTGCCTCCCCCATGACCCTGCTGATTTTGAATTGCCTTGGGTCACCAAATTTTCCTGAATTGTGAAAATGGGTCCCCATCTGAAAAAGGTTGGGAACTGCTGGCCTAGCAGCATTACCAACACTTCCACTGCTTACTGGGCTCTTGGAAGACATTTAGGGGTAAGTGACAGCTAAATAACAGCACAGAACACTGAGAGCCAGGACTGGTGGCTGGAAACAAACTGTGGGATCACAGGAAACTTGACCACATCCATGATAAGTGGTTTTCCGGCTAGTTAAAATCACACCAGATTATGGATGTTTCTGGACTATAAAAGGTTCAGCCTGTACTGACATTCTCTGAAAAATCTGTTTCCTATGACTTTGTGCCACAAAACTTGATTTCATAAATACTCGTGGAAGTTGGGAAAGTGGCAGACTTGTCCGAAACAATGTATTCCAAAATAAATATTTATGGGAACAGAGGTTCACTTTATAATTTTTTGGCCTGTAAGATCTTCAGGTACAGGGACTGTATCTTCTGTGTTATTAGAGTACTTAGTGTCTTGTGAGTGGTTCTGGAAGAAAGTAATAAATAATAATAAGCATTTATTCCCTCACCTTTAATCTCAGCAATACAAGGTCTTTGCCTATACAGGCTGTTTTGTTGCCCGTTGTCACCTGCATCTATTTATCTAACAAATGCTATTACTTTAGTCTGTCACAGCCCTTGGTTCCATTTCCTGTCTACTTACGACGTGACTTACAACACCATCCCAGGACTGTTTAATAGATAGCTCAACATCACTTCCCACTCCCTGTTTCACGCAGCATGCAGGTCACATTTTTGATCCATTGTCTTTCTGAGGAACCGACCATGTGTTGGAGCCATATCTCATCATCATAAAGATGCACTGGCTGTAAACCTTCCCATTCTGACTGAACGGGGTGATTGCTCTTTCCCAATGCGCACCAGCCTTTTCTACTTCAGCTCTTGATTTATTTTCATCTGGTTTCCATCTGACCTGAGCACATGCAATAACACTGCCATCTGGACAGATACGCCTCTGTTTCACTGTGGATCTTGATCTTGATTTTACTCAGTTCATCTTTACTCCCACATTCTGGATTTCATAGTTCAACAACTTTGGGATTCAATTTTCTTGAGCCTGAAATTTCATTGGAGATACTGCACTGTATATGTAAATGGACAGTTTTTCTCAAGCTCTCTCAATTTAAACCCCAGTTTAATACACTTCCAAGGGAAATCCTACCAGCATGATAAACTCAGTTCCGGAAGAATTTGTTATCCTAAGGCAGCTTCCTAGTTCATTACAAAAGCAAAGCTGAAAACCTCTTAGAGGTCAAAGTTATAGTCTACCAATTATAGCATTAAGCATAATGTAATCTAGACAGTGCTCATCAAGAATGCCATATGATTAGTAGGTCTTCTACATCTATGATTGCAGCAATAGGAAAAAATGTATTTCTGTTCCAGGAGTAGGAATAGTCTAATGTTTCAGCCGTTCAACTTTATTTTAAATAATGTACAACAGGCATATTTTGTTGTAAAAAATCTAGCCAGTTAAAAATATTTCATTTTAAGGTTGTACTTTAACCATTTCTTTTTTTTTTTTAAACTGAAACCAGTGAATGTTACTTGGTTCCACCTAAAATAATTCTTTGGTATTCAAATGCTGCGAAAATAAATTGTTTGAGGCTAAACTGACCCTAAAACAAAAGCATTCAGAGAAGGAATTGACTCTCCATGCTTTTATCCAGCATTTCAGCACCCAGCCCAATGGCACCACCTGGTTGATACTATAATATAAACTATGAATATTAACTTTTTAAATGCATATGCTATATTGTGGGGGCTCCTTCAATGATTTTATAAAGAAAACAGTTATAGGCGCATTAACAATCTGTGTGGACAGACACCCTTTCCCCTACCAAAGCTCTATTTCATGCCCGAAATGACGATGAGACAAAAAAGGAAGTGACAGAAGAAAATAAGTTGCTTTAAGGAGCCAATGACCATGTCAAAGGATGAAGAAGTGTACTGCACACATACGCAGAGAAAAGGGACTGAGGCTGTTTGTTGTGCCTTTCAATCTTGCCATCCACACAGAACAGTTTTTGTTCTGAGCAGTTTAGGGGTGACAGGCTACACTGAATAATAACGGGAAGAAATTCTGTATAGTTTCCTCAGCTAATTCATACTGCAGGATCAGAGCGTAGGGCTGTTGGATTGCCAGGTCCCTGCTGTGGGTCTGTCAGGTATATGCATAAACAAAAAACAAGTGCCCCTCCCCGCCCCCAGTCCACCTTGCAAATTACACTTTTAATGGTGAAGACTGGAAAGAACCAGGCTTGTGGAAATAAAGGCTGCAAAAAGTTTAGCTGGTTCACCCAGAGAATGATATAAATCATGTTATTTTCCCTTGTGTTATTCATGCTGCGGGACTGTAGGAGAAAGCTTGCTGATTGTTACTGCGCCGACCGTGGGTCTGAACTTAAGTGTGGGCACTGATGTCTACTGGTCAAAGCAGAGGATTCTGAACCAAGTCTGATCTGATGAGAGATTAATAGGTTTAGTCCCCTCATAAATAACCATCAAATAAGTTTTTAGGGTGCCTCAGCAGTTTGCCTAACACTGAAACTGAGAAACATTACACCAGATCCTACAGTGTCCTTCCCTTTAAAATTTGCTGGACTGCAGGAGCACTGGTGCAGTCTGAAAGTAAAGGAACGGGAGCAATAGCTGCAGTGGGATGATGCAGCACATTTCTGGGGCCCAATTCTGAAGACCAGGCAGATTCATTTGGCCTCCTGTCCTCAGGAGATGCTCCGGTGAAGTTTTGGTAGGACCAGGTCTCCTGGCCTCTCTAAGCCATGAGAAGTCAAGCTAGATATTTCGTGAAGATTGAGGAGGAGGACGCAAGGCTGCTGGTCATACTCACGAGACCATGGGAGACTATGACACTCTTAAAATAAAACTACCAAGGACAAGAAAGAATAGGCATCTTCTGTATCCATTCCCACAAAAGGATGGTTGCAAACAATACCTTGAGCCAGGATACTGAAATCAGTGATGAGAAATTGCTGTAGGTTGAAACTCTCTGATCTACAACTCTCTCATTTGGCAAACTCCCGAATCCAGCATGATTTTAGTTAGCCAGATGACCACTTATCGTGGGTGGGGCAAGTTTCCCGTGCACCCATGAAGTTTCTTGCCAACCACCAGGCCTGGCTCTCAGCATTCTGTGCGTTATTTAGCTGTAATTTACCCCTAAGAGTCTTCTAACAGCCCAGTAAGCAGTGGAAGTGTTGGTAACGTGCCAGAAAATATTGACCTCCTGTCATCCAGCAAGTTCTCTCATCCGGCAACAGTCATGTCCTGAGGGTGTCAGATGACAGAGGTTCAAACGATACAAGAATATGTCCTTCCAATTCAGGTCTACAGGAATCCTGAGTCCCCTATCTTCACTAAGAGAGGAGGATGGCTGAGAAGGCAGGATGAAAAAGCCACAGTACCTTGGCCTTCTTGTTTATACCTCTGCTATAGCTCTATGTCACCATTTCCATTTCATTAATGATACATTACCAGTATTGGAAGTAAATCACATGATCCTTGTGGATAGCATCTTCATTCTCCAGGCAAACATCTGCCATGTATCTAAATGATATTCAGAAGCAGGTCTATGGCATTCCTATGCTTTAGCATGACAGAGAGTAGGGGCCCCAGCTCCTCTCCACTTCTGCAGCCAAAGGAGAGTCAAAGTGTGTGGTTTGGGCATTCATTGATGGGTGCTGAAGAACAGATAGAAAGGAATCAGAGGCCAGGTTTGCTGGTTTTGTCAGTTTCGTGACCTCTAGCCTTTGGAGCATAATACAGAATAATTTATAATGAGCCTGAACAGATCCTTGTATTAGATTCCTGCAGATGTACACGTTTTTTTTTCAGCTGAGCAGGAGCTTGCTGAGCAGATAGGCTGAAACACAGAGCAACTCAGGAACTAAATAAATAGAATCAGGCCTCACTCACACAAAAAGCAATCAACAACTCAGCGTAAAAGAGACAAACTGCATAAGAGAAGCATTTAACTATATTCCATTAAAACATTTCTATGGGAAAGGGATGTTTGGATTTCCCACTGAGCTTCAATGGGACTAAAACTTCTGTATCATTTAGATGCTTTTGAAAATGTTTACCTCTAGTCTGTTAACATTGTGATAACAAGCTGTTCAGCACATAGTACAATAGAGAATCACTCAGTTATGTTCCATAACTTTAGAGATGCACCAGTGTAACAACGTCTACGACCACATACTAATTTGTGTATGCCAGACAAACAGCGTCCATGCTAGTCATTTACATACAAGTACAGTGTAGGATGCAAGGCCTCCCAAAGACTCGAATTGCTGTTCAGCCCTATAAAATGTTTTACAATCCCTGCAGTTGTTTGCATGTTTAAGAGTGTTGCAGAGCATCCACTGTTTTACTAGCTAAGCATTTCCCGGTCAGGTAGGGCTGCCCAGTGAGGACTCTGGTGGGCATCATCAAACTTTCTGCTCTTCTCCTTTCTGTGTTTGCCAGATACAATTATATTCCCTTCCCTTTGTCGCTCCTGTTTTTATGAGGAAGCTTCATCAGACTGGAGGAGCAGACCCAAGATTAGCCTACTTTCACCTGAAAGTTTCTACAGCTGAATTCTCTCCACCAAGAAGGCTTTATTTCTGTCCCTCACGTCACCCTGGTATTGGAAAGCTGCATTATGGCAGCTCAAGGAGGACTATGTGGCTGCTGATATGGCTGTGTCCAGACTTGGTGGCTTTGGCGATCTAACCAAGGCCTGGATCTGGCAGCAGAAGTAGAACTGGGGCAGAGTGATCATACCATGCAATGAGGAGTTGGGTGAATGCAAGCTGGTGTCCAAGGGCACCATTTCAGGTGGGTTGAGGGGTCGGAGGGAAACAGAAGCCATGCATACTAGGGCACTATTTAAATTAAAATTGCATCTGCAGCAACATGGTCCCGTTCAAAGTCAGAGGGATTTAGGCTCCTAAATCACCTACAGTAAAACCTTCCAAAGCACTTAGGTGATGCAGAAGGTGAAAGAAGCAACATTTTTTTGCCACAGAGAAGCACCACCCTTTCATCTATGGAGTTTTCAGGATGAAGCAGAGGTAAAAACAGATAGAAGCCGCATGAGCACGTGTGTGTACATGTACTGGTTGTGTGGATGTGCCAGGAGGAGAAGCACTGGGTGCTTTGAGAGCTTTCCCGGAAAGGCCCATGGCTGTCAAAGGTTGGTAACCTTGGTGAGAGGCATTTTCTGATTCATAGGCATGTAGATGCTGTCCTCACAGTCCCAAGCGGGGATGGATGGCTGATGTAGGTAAGTGTGTGAGGGTGGAGGTGGAGTTTGGAGAGCACAGGACAGGCATGGACATCAGCAAAGTGGAGCAGGCCTGGAACTTCAAAGGGAGATCAAAATGTCTGTGGGCTTCACTGACCTGCTATGTGAAGGGTGCAGCGGAGGTGCCTCCTCCCTGTGTTAAGACAGAAATTACAGAAATGACTTGTAGGGACTGGCAGATACAACGAGCTGCAACTCTGACAGTCCAGCAGCATGTCCAGTGATGCAAAGATGAAGTTTTGTTAAGGCACTTGGTTCCTTCTCCACTCACCTCACAGTAGCAAAGAGAATTATTTCCAATTTACTCTTCAAAAGATGTTCTGCGATGGCAAGGGGACTCCAGATAAATACAATCAGGGCAGTTGAAAGTCTGGCTGCATTCAAATGAGATTAACAATGAAAAAGGTTGTTTCACTTTTCCTGTCATGGACATTTGAGGGTTTTATTTGAAAAATTAAACGAGCCCCCTCCATCCCCATAAATGGCCACAGGCTTTTCTTATCTCTTTGAATATATTTTTTTCAGAAACCTTCTTCATGCTATGATCTCTCTAACCTCTGCAGACAACTCTTTTTCCAGCAGCAAGGAAGAGAAAAGCTATTGCTTAGAGAGGTGGCGGTGTCTCCATCCTTAAAGGTTTTTAAGTCTTGGCTTGATGGAGTCCTTCCTGGGTTGACTTAGTTGGGGTTGATCCTGCTTGAAGTAGGGGGCTGGACTCGATGGCCTCTTGAGGTCCCTTTCAGCCCTATGATTCCATGATTCTATTTGCCTCTTCTGTAGGTGATGTGATGCTGTTTCCATGTGGAGTTTCAGCCTGACCAACAAGCTTCTCTGGTAACAATGCTGTCCCAAGTGTAACTGATGCAGGAGTCTGGATTTCTAGAGGTTTTGATCAGGGACTCATGTAATGGCTTTCCCTTCACCTAGAAGGGTGCCAAGGAAAAAATTATCATAGCTACCCTGAGCTGCCAGCAGTCTGACAATTTTTAAAAAGTGTACGTAGGTCATTCAGTTAATCATTCAGGGAATATGGGGATTGATAACAGGCCAGGGTCTGAGCCACAAAAATGCCCATACTGGATCAGATCAATGGTTGATCCTGTCTTCTGACCAGTGCCAATGCCAGGTGCTTCAAAGGGAATGACGAAAACAGGCAGTCAAGTGATCCACATGAGTCGCACACACACACCATTCCAAATGCATGATTTCTAGAAATCTTCTTTCAGAGGATTATTTTACCCCTTCGGTGGGTGCCAAAAGAGGAGCGCTGACCCACTTTTTAAGTACCTGAATGGGAGCTGAGCCCTTCTGACAAAGTGGCTATAGCTGTGGTTGCTGAACGTGGTAAACATTGAGCTCTGTGTATGTTTCATCTGGTATTTGCTAGCTAGTCACGTGGCAATTTAGTATTTAATGGTTTGCATCTGGTGTTTCAAGAGGAGAAAGTGTGAGGAAGACCTCTCCCTGCTCCCCGGCTTTGTGTTCAGAAACACTTTAATTAGTAATGATACTCTCTTTCTGAAAGATTGTAAGTACTAGTGGCTCCTCATTTCCATCTACAAGCCTCTTTGGGTTCCCCAGGGCCATGCTAATCTTGCAGCATGACAAACTAAGCTGCATCAGTCCTAGCCACCCCTTTGGGGACCCATTGCTCATCTAGACAGGGAGAGTGAGAGAGAGGGTTGTGTCCTGTTAAGAGATTGGAGGAGTCCTGCAACAAAGTAAGGATTTTAAGGGGCCCTCTGTACTGCTACCTGTTCCTTGCTCCCTGGATGGCTCAGGAACTTTGCTCCACCTTCCAGAGGACCAGGACTGCTAGGATTCCTTGGCCCTCAGTCTTCCTTTGATCTCTTATTTTTCAGTGTAATCTCCAAGTCTGCTTCTTTCATGTTGAGTAGTACCTTACTCCATGAGTCCATCCCATTAACACTGATGGGATTGTAGATGGAGTAAAGCATTGTCCAATGTAACAGCAATAGGGTCAGGAACAATCTTTCAGAGCTCAGCCTTATCTAGGCAACCTTTTCCCAGTCCATGCCATGATAATGGCATAGAGAATACATTTATAAAGTTTGTGGATGATACCAAGCTGTGAGGGCCTTAATTGCTTTGGAGGGTACGGTTATAATTCAACATAATCTGGACAAACTGTAGAAATGATCTGCGGTAAATAGGCTGAAGTTCAATAAGAACAAATGCAAAGGACACCACTTAGGGAAGGACAATCTGTTTCACTCATACAAAATGGGAAGTGACTGTTTAGCAAGGAGTACTGCAGAAAGGGATCTAGGGGTCATGGTGGATTGTGAGCTAAATATGAGTCAACAGTGTGCAAAAAAAAAGGCAGCCATCATTCTGGGATACATTAACAGGAGTGTTGTAAGCAACACAAGAAATAATTCTTCCACTCTACTCTGCACTGATTAGTCTCAAATGGAGTATTATGTCCAGTTCTGGATACCACATTTCAGGAAAGATGTTGCCAAACTGAAGACAGTCCAGAGAAGACCAAGAAAAATGATTAAAGGCCTAGAAAACATGACCTAAGAGGGAAGACTGAGACAACTGGGTTTGTTTAGTTTGGAAAAGAGAAGGCTGAGGGGACTTGATAACAGCTTTCAAATACCTAAACGGATTTTACAAGGAGGAGAGAGAAAAAAAATGTGCTCCTTAAGCTCTGATAATAGGAGAAGAAGCAACAGGCTTAAATTGCAGCAAGGGATGTTTAGGTTGGACATGAAGAAAAACTTCCTAATTGTCAGGTTTGTTCAGTACTGGAATCAACTGCCTAGGTAAGCTGTGGAATTTTCATCATTTGAAATATTTAAGAACAGGTTATATAAACTCCTGTCAGGGATGAGCTAGATGGTGCTTGGTCCTGCTGTAAGTGCAGGGGACTGCACTCAGTGACCTGTCAAAGTCCCTTCCAGTTCTAACATTCCATGAGTCTATGGAGTAAAACTCAAAGGAGTCCCTGTGGAAGAGCTGCCTCAGAGTCTGTGAAGGATTGGGATGCTTGCTGCTTGGTGTCACACCCTCACCTTCTGCTGTCCGATAGAACTGGCTCCCTACAGCTTCAGAAATGGAGGGAAACAATTTGAAAGAACAATGAATTTCCACAGGCAACACCTAGAGGTCCAGCAAATGGCCTTTTCCCCAAAGCTGCTGCTGAAGCAAGGCCTCAGCGGGTGGGGAGTGAGGGGAGTGTATGGCATGGTGCTGCTGGAGGAGCTATCTTTCCAATGGGATTTGAAATGGAGACCCTGAGTACTTGTGCTCAGTAATTATTGTGGTAGGTCACAGGCAGCACACTGCAAAGGCCTGGTCCTATTGGGGAACAGAGCAGTTGGCTACAAGAGCTGGTGTCAGGCAAACGTACTGGGAACTGCATTAGTTCCTTTCTGTTCCCCATCTCAGCTTACAGAGAGGGTGGCCCAGCAGCCAAGGCAGGCAGCTGGAGCTCATTAAGAACCAGCCTGCAGCAAAAGCTGACCAGACACCTGTTGCCATTAAGGCATGATGACTGGCTACACAAGGCTGCCCCCAGGCTGGGGCAGAGGGGAGAGAGGAACGGACCAGGAAGTGACACTGGAGAACTGAGGTTTGGAGGAAAGAGGCGGCTCAGCCAGGTACAAGGGAGAAGGTGCTAGATGGAAGTGGTAGAAGATGTAGCCCAGGGAAAGGCTGCTGTGTTTGGGGCAGAGGGGAATCCCCACCAGCTGCCTCCAGAGCCCAGAGTAGTGAGCGAGTCTGGGCTTCCCTCAACCCTTCCCCGGAGCACTGTCCTAGCAGAAGAATGGGGCATCAGGACCATTTGAAGGGGTCTTGCCCCCTTCTTGTGACTTGCCTCTGATGAGAGTGGCTCAGTAAGCGGAGACCCTTGCCTCTGGAAAGACCCAAGGCAGTGGAAAGGCCACCGTGAGTATCTGAGGCACATGACAAAACCCGCCAAAAAGTGCAGAACACTAGGGGGCGGACAAGAGACTTGTCACAGCCTCCTGAAACACTTGTCGACGGGCTAAGGGGGCAAACCTGACATGCAGGCTATGTTCTCACTCACTCCAGCAACGAAGGGCAGCCTCCCTCTCTCTGCACTTCCTGGTGGATCTGTTTCCCTCTCTGCTTTCCCACCTCTGTGGATCAGTGTCATTGCTGCGCTCTAGTTAACCGAGGTCGCTGCTGTTGAAAACCATGTTAAGAAGTCTCATATTCTTCACCAGCTTCACGAGGGCTTGATTATTTATGCTACTAGAGCACTTTGAGATCCTTGGAAAACAGGTGCTGGATCCTTTATTATTCCCCTGGGAACTCCATTATCAGGCAGCAGATTGTCTGGAGCTGCAATTCGATATGCACAGGTGACTCTGCTGACTGCAGGTTCTTTATTTCTACTTGGCTCTCAAAAGCTTTTGACCTTGTTCTGATTGCTTTGATCTCCAGTTAGGCAAGGAAGGGCAAAGAGGAGAGAGCCAGAGAGATGTTCGCTGAGAAGAGTTTTGTGAGTGGTGGACACCTGACAAGCAGGTTCCACTGTGTTGCCTCCTGGATGATTCATCACCCACCTTTGTGCCTGGACACAATCTCGGTGACTTTTGATAACTGAGTACTATTAACAGCACAATGCAACCTGTTAACAGAGAGCACAGACACAGAAAAACTACAAGCATAGGATGTGACTTGGCTACCTTTAACCAGGTAGGATCCATTGAACTGATTAGGCCTGATTCTTACTCTAAGACCCCTTTTCATTAGAACTGATCTAAAGTTTCTTATCCAAACTGTGTTTCCATGGAAAAATGATCTTTCAAATAACCAAGTTTTTTTCCACAGGCAGCTGCTTTCCATGGAATCTTTCAAGATTTGTCCAAAATGAAAAATGGACAACGCAAAACTTCATTGCCAAGAGTCCAAAGCAGTTAAGCGGTGACAGTTTACACCAGCTGGGAATCTGTTCCCCATCACGGAGTAGGGATACTCTTCTTTGCCCACCCTAGATCATAAAGTGATAGAATTCCTCTCTTCTTAAATGACCTCACCATGATGGTTATGCAATAGATCTTTCTCCTTCATTTCTGAATAATAAACTAGAAACCCCCAGAGAGCTTGCAAGGGTGATTACTCGGATTCTTCCCCTTTATTTTCCTTAGATTGTACATGATGGTGACCATTGTTCCTGGCTATGAGCTGATGCTGATGTTTCACAGTGATGGGACTGTGCTGGCAAAAAATGTGAGGGAACATTGAAGAGGCAAGGAAGTGTTGGCAGTGCCATTGTTAAGTTCATGTCTGCACAACTTGCAGACAACAACAGAAGGTTTTCCATTTCTTTTGCGTCAAGGATGTACATTAACGTTACTGAGTGAATGACTGTAGCATTGCAAATGTTACAGGAGAGCAAAACCCCATGGCTGTGGCCACACTAGTTCCCTCCTTTTGGAGGTAGGCATGGTAATGAGGCACTTCGGCAAATGTTAATGAGGTTTTGCCATGAACATGCAGCGCGTCATTAGCATCTGCCAAAGTGTCTCATTCCCATGCCCCTTCCGAAAGGAAGGGCTAGTGTGGCCACAGCCCACGTTTGCACTGTGTACAAGGAAGAATCTGCAATATTTGCTGTCACTGTTGTGCTGTTACTTCCTTCATATTAAAGGGCTACATCATTTAAGACCTAGCCTGGTGTAGGGGTGGTGTTATAGATCCAACATAGTCCGGGCCAGCTTGGAAAGGAATTATGCCTTAGGAACTAATGCAGCCAATACATGCCCAGTATCTGAGGGCAGCAGAATGTGGCTCTGTTTTCACACTAATGAAAGAGTAGCACATACATCAATTTACGCCATTAAAAATATCAACATGAAAGAGGAATTGGTCAAATGTCCATCCTCTGCCCAGTTGTGCTGCCTTCATAATAGAGAGATTTGCCGTTGGTTCTAATGGGAGCAGGATTTGGCGCCATAAGTTATCAGTGCTTTACTCAACTAACTAGGAAGAATTTCAGGCAAAAGAGATCATGAATCACTCCTTCCTAAATGCCTATCTTCTGGGCACCCCAGACCTTGAAGAGCCTGTATGCTGAAGGAAAATACAACTCACCGTTAGCAGGGCTCAAATGATGCTGCTTAAGAATTTTTCTTTTTTGAGGATGCTGGTTTCAAAAGTAACAGATCTCCTCAATCTTCAGAAAATAGGATAAGATCCTCTGCTGACGTAAACTGGTGCTGCTCCACTGAACTCAAAAGAGCTGCACTGATTTATAGTATTTGAGGATCTGACCCATCATTTCTACACCTATATTGCCAATATATTTCACATCAATATTGCATTTAAGTCAATGTATTGTTTACAGCTGTGTCTTTGCAAGTGTCACGTTCACAGCTGTATACTTGGTAGAAATGTTCCTGCACCATGGATCACTGAAGTATTTCAAGTCCCCAGCAAACTTAGACAATTCATACTTTCAGTTAAACATCCAGGTTTCAGCATTTCTCACCATGAGAAGAGGAACAGGACATGATGTACGGATGGCTTCCTTACATATTATTTCCTCCATTATGAACAATGAGCGTTGAAGTTTGCTGGTTTGGCATAAGGTAGCAGACTATACAGAGAGCTGCTGTTGAACAACAATAAATATGCTGCAGCCATCCAGTGACCACGAAGATTGCCTGGAGTAAATCAGGCTATTTTACTTTTTAAAACAAGTAATTGTTATTAAAGTTGGTGTGTTAATAATCAATATAGCTGATGTTCTTGGTGGCGAGAGGAGCATTAACATCACACAGAAGAATGGCAAAACATAGCCTGGATTTAATTACAGAGAAGAGAGATAAGTACTGCACTGTAAGCTGAACTAATATTTACTGTGTGAACTGATTACTCTAAAGGCACCGTGATATTTTCTATTCCTTTGAATGCACAGATAAGGAATACACAGGATGATACGTATTCCGTCTGAACATATTCTACTTTTTTTTTTAAACAGGGGTGAATAGATGATCTTGAGAATGCTTATAACAGAAATAAGGAAGCATCAGGCCAGATCTTCCACTGGTGTAAACTGGCATAGCTCTGTGACTTCATTGGAGGTATGCTGATTTACACTAGTAAGAATCTGACCAATACAACTTAGGAAGACCTTGATATTTTCAAAACACTGTACAAAGGGCTGCATTGTTTCTATCTATGTACAGCTGATTGGTGAACCCTTACTAGTTCAATAAGGAAGTGAGGAAGGAGTGATTGGAAAGTTCATTGACGGTTTGTCCTCTGTAAGAAAGGCTTAGGGCATAGAGGACAGGGCAATAATACTGTATTGCTTTTTCCATTGGTCAGCACCCAGCTTTGCCCCATCTGAAATGAGTGGACTATATTCCCTCCTTCATTTTTCATCTAGGCCATTTACAGTACAATTAGGGAACAAAGGGTCTGTGTTTAAGATACCGAGTTTAATTCCTTTGGCAAGTCACTGCATCTCTCTGAGCTGAGATCCCCCAAGTGTAAGTCCTACTAAACCCTCCTTTCATCCACCTTGGACTAGAATTCAGAGAGAAAGCGCGGTGCAATTCAGGTGATCTGTGCTATATTCCTGGTTCTGCTACAGACCTCCCTGGGTCATTAAATGTAGATCCATGCCTCACTTTGCACTCCATAAATTGGAGATGATAAACTTGACGTGCCAGAGCGGTGGGAGGTTTAATGCATGAATATTTGTTCGTAAAAGTTCTTTGAGAGCTTTAGATAGAATTAATAATGCAAGGTTGTGCTATTTTCCTCGAGGACTAGGTAGTGACTAGCTCTAGTAGCACTACCCAGAGGAATAACAGAGAGGTAGCCATGTTAGTCTGTACTCCAACAAAACAAATCAACAGAAATGTACCCAGAGGGGTAAGTTTTCCTCCTTATGTCCAGATCTTAGCTCTGTTTGCAGGGGGAGTCGAGAGACAGCCCACTAATGGGTGAAGAACAGGCTGAGTTATGACACCTCTCAGTGCACTGGACAACAGTTCTGGCTGGTGATACGTGTGAGAGGGGAGTGGGAGACTGCACCTTAAAACTGACAATAGCAAATTATTCCCAGTCTTAGTGCACCCCAATGCCCCAGGAGAGCTGGTGCCATCTCGAGTGGTGCGGCTCCACATGGCTTACTTAGGGCCAGGTATGGAAAGTTCCATAGTGTGTTTTGATGTGTGCCGGAAGTGTGCAATGGAACGTTTGCTTGTGTGCTGGAGGAGGCCCGCATGGCCCGCTACTGAGCATGGTGTAGATTTAGACCCTGCCTAGACACACACGCTGACTTGCCATGTAGACAAGCCCCAAGGCTGTGCCTGTGCTATGCTGCAGTGCAAACTGTAGGATGAAAATTGCAAAGCGCATTGAAAAGATGGCGTCCAGCTGCTAAGTGTGGACACCCTGGCCCAGAGTGAGAGGTGCCTTGTCCACGTGCACGTAACCCTATTTCACAGAGGCAGCATAGGCAGCTTCTGAGTTTCAAAGAACTCAGCTCATGTTGAAAACATACGCCACATGGAGGCGCTCTCTATATGCAGCACATATGTTGAAAGAGGAGCGTCAGCTGTCCGCCATATGCACGGCCCATGACTGCAGCATGCAGCGTGTTTTCATCGTCTCAATGTTTGAACTGACCTGTCTGGTCACACCAGCTGAAGGAACAAAACTGTTGGATATTGTCTCTTTAAAAGAGCAGCAAGCCTCAGCATTCCTCTGATTGTTCCAGGACAGGGCTAGAGATTTCAGACCACACACTGTAACGGCAGTTTGCATCTGGGGAGAGCAGGGAGTCACCTTGCCAGTTGCTCACCAGCCTTGTGAAGATCTTGTGGTATTGCAGGCAGGTCCCAGGATCCACCACTTGGGCCCGCGCTTCCCGGTTCATAGATTTAGAGTTCATGCTTGCTGGTGACTGTGGGCATCCCTAGCTGAGAACTAAGCTATAGCAGGATATTGTGAGCTCTCAGAGTTACATGGTAAAAACCGACTCAACTCTTCAGCAGTCTGGATTGTAGCTGAGAACGTGACACACATCAACATTCCATTGCTGCTCAGAAGGTAGAGTGAAATGGTGCAATGCAAGCAAGAAATACGAAAGTTGTGAAAATTTGGATACAAACTCACTGAAACGCAGGGAAATTTAGATCCAGATTCCAATTCAAATCCTACTTTGTAGGCTCATCAGTAGTGCATATGTAGATGGTTTTGAAAATCAGTAGCACCTGCGTTAGATTGGCCTGGGGGTAAAATACTAGGGTCTACACCTGAGGTGTCACCATTGCTAGCACTCAGAACAGCTGTTCCACAGTTGTAAAAGATAGTGCAGTTTTCCTAGTACAGACAAGTCCTTTCTGAAACACAAACTACTTTGAAACATCAATTTTTCAATCTACAGATTCCCTTTCTTATTCCTCCGCGTGCTTATGTAATGTATTTCAATGAGTGGAGACAATGTTTACGTTCATCTGCTTTGAAGTAAAATCTCAACAATGAGGGTTTTGTCTTAGCTTTGAATTGCTGCCGTTGCCCTCCATTGACAGATGTCAAGCTCTCAAACTTTGCATGTAATTATCACTAGAGCCAGTGAAAAAAAGGGAGTATTCTGTAGCCTTTAGAATGCATTGGAGGTAATGAAATTATTTACAAAGTGGGGGCTTGCTAATAAACAACTGCAATTCATCAAACAAATTAGCTTTTAAAATTGAGTGCCTACTTCCCCAACAAATCCCATGCTCAGAATTTTTAACTTCAAGCATCCTTCTCTCTCCCCTTGGGAGATATCTAATCTGGATTCATTATGAAATGGGCACAGCCTATTAAGGTTTTCTTTCCTGTTTGGATATGACAGATATTCTCAAAGGAACTAAACTCATTTCTGCACAATGTATTAGAGATCTGAAGAAGTAAACTCGCATTTCTCTCTCCTTTGAATAGCACTCCTCAGGTCAATGTGTAAACTAGATAACCTCCCAGTGAACTTTGCCTATGGATGCTTATCTACAGCCACAAAGCAATATGGATTTATTTTGGTAACATACAAATCATTTTGCAGATAATGCTGAAAACAAACATTTTATTACCAATTTATTGTAATTTACACATAGCTATGTAGATTCCCTCCTGCCTGCGCTCAGACAGAGTTTCGCTTGTTATACAGATTTTATTATGATCTCACATATTGACTTTTAATTATGTACTGTTTAACAAAACAAATAGGATGTATTTCCCATCCAGTGGCAGTTAAAGCAAACAGCCTCTGTTGTGACTTTTACTGTCTTAGATCATCTCCTTCAATAACTTGGTGAGTTGCATAAAAATGTGAAAGTTGCAGTATGTATGGAAAAGAATTAAGTACGACTTAGGCTATTATTTTTTTTTTCTGGAAAGAACCTTTGTAGACTACAGATGACTGGTTAGAAATTCATTTTGGTCCTAAAACAAAATGGGACAGATCCTGGCTCTGTAGAAACTGGTGTAACACCATTTAACTTGGTAGAATTTTGCTAAAGATGTAAGCATTGATGCTTACAGTCTAGATTTGTGGTGATGAGATTACAGGCTCTCACCACCTTTTATTTCCAGTGTGGTAACAAAGGAGTGAAATTCAATGTGGATTGAACACTCCATTCATTTGACTAAGATTCTGCAAACTGTAGACGTCCATGAAAATGCCAATAGGTCTAAGGACAGGGGGGTATAAGCAACCCTTTAAAGGCTTCCATTCGCTTTCCAGTGCACTTTTGTTCAACCTAGCTAAAGACCAATCTATAATACAGTAAAATTCCTGTAATCCAGCCTCTGATGGTCTGGAAATCCTGATGCTCCAGCATTCCCCGAGATACACATACCTCGAAATTCATGCAAGTCAGGGGGGCTTGGGTGGTGGGTTGGGGCCCTGGGAGGGGGCTGGGGGGGGCTAAGCCTGAGATGGGTTGAGGCTGCAGGGGGCTGGGGGGTGGAGTTGACCTGGGGTGGGCAGGGGTTGGAGCCAGGGCGTGTGGGGGAGGTGAAGCTGCAGGAGTGTGGGAGGTGGTGAAGAAGCTGCTGAAGTGCGGGGTAGAGAAGAAGCTGGGGATGTGCAGGAGTGGTCAGCCATGACAGTGGAGTTTGAACTAGGGCATGGAGGGTATGGTTATGTCTAATAGTCCGGAACATTTGGTAATCCAGCACTTGTCTGGTCCCAGAGTGTCAGATTAAAGGAATTTTACTGTAGGTGAGAAATTTTTGCTGATGCACGGTCCTTTAAGATAAATCACTAACGTGACTGACAGCCAGATTACGCCAACATTGTATGGATGCAGAGTTGTCATGGCCCTGTCCATTCTAGGATATTAGCAAGACAACACAAATGAGGTAAATCTTTTAGTGGACCAAGTTTGGCTGGTGAGAGGGAGATGAACTTTCAAGGCAGACAGAACTCTCCTTGAGGGCTGGGAAAAGTACTAACAGTGCCTCAGCTAAATACAAGATAAAAAAATGGTTTAGCATAAGTAGGTAGATCTTTCACCTTGAATGTTTCCTTAAAACATATGTGCTGACTATTTACACTAAATCTGGTGTTTAGTGGGGCACTAAGTACCTTTCCCAGACCTGCAGAAGAGCACTGTTGCTCAAAAAGTTCTCTCTCTCTCTCCCTCTCTCTAACAGAGCTGGTCCAGTGAAAGATACTACCTCCCCCACCTTGTGTCTTGGCTGTCCTATGGATACATTTGTGCCCCAGCGATCACACTGTGGTGCTATTTCCCTTACACGGGAGGTGGGGAGAATGGGAGCTGCCAACAGAGGTGAACAAGCGTGGAAAACGGAACATGCTGCACCATCCTAAGTGGAGTCAGCACCTCCGTACCATATCAGCTACAATGTTCCCCTGAACAGCCTGTAAAGTTCTGTCCAAGGTACAGTGCCCCCTGACCCTCCTGCTGCAGTGGTGCCTCTCTCAAGGGCTGGACTGTATGTTGCCCAGCCTCTTCTTCCCCAGCATAGATATATCTCGCTTCATAAAACCACAAGAAGCCACAGCAGATCTTTCAATCCCTGCTTCTGAAAGTGCAGGATGAATAACCCCAGACAGAGATTGCATTAGATGTGAGCTTGCGTGATGCTGCTAGTGATTCTTTTTATCTGACCCATATGTGCTACATTAAAGTGAAGGCTGTAGGGCTGACTGACACCTTAGTGCTCTCCAAAGTAGCCACCATCTCTCCTCTACTGCTTCCTGTCTTCATTGGAACACAGGTCCCAAGACTTCTCTTTAACCTACTACTTCCTTGGCCGTGTCTACACTAGCCCCAAACTTTGATATGGCCATGTAAATGGCCATTTCGAAGTTTACTAATGAAGCACTGAAGTACATATTCAGCGCCTTATTAGCATGCGGGTGGCCGCAGCACTTTGAAATTGACGTGCCTCGCTGCTGCGCGGCTCGTCCCAACAGGGCTCCTTTTCGAAAGGACCCCGCCTACTTCGAAGTCCCCTTATTCCTATGAGTAGATGGGAATAAGGGGATTTCAAAGTAGGCGGGGTCCTTTCGAAAAGGAGCCCCTTTGGGACGAGCAGTGCGGCGGTGAGCCGCGTCAATTTCGAAGTGCCGCGGCCGCCCTCATGCTAATGAGGTGCTGACTATGTATTTCAGCGCTTCATTAGTAAACTTCGAAATGGCCATTTACATGGCCATTTCGAAGTTTGGGGCTAGTGTAGACACGGCCCTTGTGTCTACAGCATAACGGCGAACTCCTGTGCTCGTCCGTAAATTGTTTTGTAAGAGCATAACCACATAACACCACAATGAAGGTGTTATTCATATTCAAAACTGTAGGTTGAACTACTTTTCACACGTTTTATTTATTTGCTAATTAGTCTATGGAAGCTTCCCAGAGTTTATTTTAAACAGCCCATTTCTAGACCCATTCCCAGCACACAGGTATGTGTGGTGAAGTACACATTTAGGCTACAACTACCCTACAGCAATCTGTTGACAGAAGTCACTGTCAGAAGAGATCTACCAGCAAAACTTGTGTTGGCAGATTGCATCTACACATAAAAGTAGATTGAAAGCGCAATCTACTCTGTCGACAGAGAGCAGCCAGACTGGCGCACCTTCTCTGAAGAGAATGGAAGCTCTGCAGACAGGGCTGCCTGCTGAACTAGAAGCCCTATCTGTCGACAAACGGGAGTGTTTACACTGCACTTTTGTCGACAGACCTCTGTAGTGTAGACATGGTCTTAGACTATAGGCAATGGACATCTTTATGGAAATATAAAATGTACAGGTTGAAATCTCGCTAGTCCAGTGCCCTTGGGATCTGACAGGGACTGAACAAGAGCATTTGAAAAATCACAGGAGATCAATACTTTCTAGCAACATAACCAACACTTCCACAGATTACTGGGCTCTTGGAAGACATTTAGGGGTAAATTAGAGCTAAATAACAGTACAGAACACAGAGCCAGGACTGGTGGCTGTAAACACACTTTATGAGACCGCGGGAAATCTGGCCACACTTATGAAAAGTGGTCATTTGGCTAAATAAAATCATGCCGGCTTACGGATGTTGCCAGATGAGAGAGTTACAGACTAGAGAGTTTCAGCCTGTGCTTTTCTCCACCATAGAGTATCATGCATCTGAAACACTGAAGACAGAAAGGCACCATGCTGGATTCCTGGAAACAAACGGGTAACAATATATCTATTAAACCAAAGTTACCCAACCTCCTGACAGTGGAGTTAGGTCAGGAATGAATTTGATTTGCTGAATAAGTTGGTAGGAAAATATAAAATATGGGCCTACTCTTTATTTCATTGACTACTTGCTTTCTGAGTCTATTCAAAGAAATCAATATTTGTTTAGGATTATTGCATATGGATATATAATATTTCAGTGAGCTCTAGTCACAGATCTGGCTGGGTTCCTATTGCTACTGGCTTATCTGCTGGGTGGGAATCCAGTCTCTGGGTCCTCAGGTAGCTTAAGCATCAGGATGTCTAAACAAAGCCTTAGTACTGTCCCAGCTTGGGGTCCTGAGCCACACTCAAGCTCCTGGACTCCTCTGACATCCCCAGTTGCTTTACCCCAGTCTCTCCCAGAATCCCACTGAAAATTTGAACCTTCTGGTTTACAGTTTAACTGTCTGGAGCTTCATGGTATGTATAGGGTAGGACACACAAAATAACGTAGTAGTAGTGAGCCTCTTCCACTCCTACATCTTGGAGCATAGGCCATTGATGACCATTTGTCAGCATCCCCTATCCTGGGCCATCTTTTCCAGTTCTAACCAGGTGTATCCTATCTTTTTAGTGTCTGCCCTCAGGTCTCTAGGGCAGGTGTTCCTTGGGTGCCCTCTTTTCCTTGTGGGTTCCAACTTAAGATTTGCCTTGTGATGTTAGTGGTTGGTTTTCTAAGGGTATGTCCAATCCATCTCCGTCTTCTTTCCCTGATTTCGTCTTCAGCAGGAAGTTGGTGAGTCAGTTGCCACAGGTCTTGATTGCTGATGGCATATGGCCACTGGATCCGGGTGATTTTATGGAGGCAGTTATTGACAAATGTCTGGATTTTTTTTTTGACAATCTTCATTGTAGTTCTCCAAGTTTCTGCTCCATACAGTAAGGCTGACTGACTCCTTATTGCTCTTCAGTCAATCATATGAGAAATACACAAGTCCATGAAAAAAATGAGATGACTGTTGTAGAGGAGCTGGCAGTCCCTAAGTGCATTCTTGCCATGCCGTGTGATGCTGCAGGCATATCCTACTTTAATTTCCCACAATTCAGATTGCAAATAGGCTTGCGTGACAGCCTGGCGCAATAAGACGAACAAACACTGACACAATAGCATGCCTCCTTTTAATAATGCTTCAGCACAGGGGCAATTACAGTAAACAGTTTGCAAGCCCCTCTCTTCGGGAACCTGGCTCAGCTCCCATTTGTAAAGTCCACAAAACAAAGCCTCTGGATAGGCTGGTCTCCTAGATCCCAAGAGATCCCCTTCCACCATCCACTGCACCTGGATAACGTCAGCCCTTCTCTCTTGCTCAGCTGCCTGTTTTTGTCTAACTAGCCCATCATTAAGGTGGGAAAGGACCTCCTTGATTACTCCCCAGACTGTGCTGGTCCTTGGCACCCAATATACCTTCAAGGGATTGTATGCTCTTACACTCATTTCCCTTTACTTCAGCTCATCTTTCCCTTTGGTGTCCTCGGGAGATGATTTAGCTTCAGGAGCTTGTGTCAGCTTAAACCAGGTGAAAAATGGCCAAAAAGCTAGAGCAAATCAAGCCATCCCTGGGCTTTTATAGCCTTCCAGTGCTTCAGAAAGGAGGTTCCCTGGTCAGTTGCAACAGATAAGTACAGTGTCCTACCAAATCACTTAATTTTAGGCAACCCCTCCTCTGCTAAACTAGTTCCTCTGGGCAGGGGTCATCCTGTTTTGGATCAAGGACTTTTCTATGGAGGGCCATTCAAAATGCCCTTAGCCATGTACATCTAACCTGTTGGCTTCATGTCTTTGCTGGACTGAAAAGAGACAGAAGATAAAGAACCTTTCTCTCCAAAATGGTGCCTATAGTTTGGCACAGATACATATCAAATTCATAACGTGTGCAGATTCCCCCAGTCACCACAACTATTTAACCCCATGTTTTTCACTAAGGTAGAAGTGTGAATATAATTAATATACTTATGGCCACACCAGGAATGAAAAGAACTGTGGATAGCACAGATGATGTTTACAAGAGCATTCTGTATGCTCGTATCTCTTAGAAACAATACATTAGAAGTTCTGGTTCCAAACATGATGGATAGATTTTCCCCTGCATAATTTCAACATAGTACCACCTATCTTACTTTATCCAATTTATGCACTGAATTCTCTTCTCCAGCATGCCTGATAGGGGATATTTTCCTGACCGAGCAAAAACACATGTTGAGTAAATCAAAATAAATAGAATTTTTATGTTGAAACATTTTAATACAATAACACTTCTAAAGTAACCCTACAGGTGAGCGGGGCAAGCTGCCATCGGAAAATGCAAGATAATAAGACAACAGACTCCTTAATATTTAATCAACCAGCTTGAGAGTGATTCATGAACCACTTATTGAACTTTTTCAAGCTGTTCATGAATCACATAGCAGAACACACACACACACACACACACACACACACACATATATATGCACTCCCAGAGATCTATGCATGGAGATGTAGGATGAATACCAATCTGAACAAGCTAGCCATACATTTCAAATAATATGCCAGATCCTCTAGTGCAAGGCAATCTCTGAGCTCCATAACACTGTGTCATGCAGTGCACATACCCAAGGCTGGCACGGCAGCCAATGGGTTAATGCAAGTACTGCCAGCCATGCTGATTGCTAGCCTCATAGCGGATGGGAGAATAAAAGAGCGGGGAAGCAGAAGGGTAGTGTGGCAGCCCAGAGGAGCAAGTAGGTAGGAGACAGGAGTACCTGCTAGTAAGCTGCCCTGAGAAGGAATGGCCAGGACAACATGCTGAAAAGCCTACAGCAACCTGGGGTGGTAGGAAGGGAGTCAGGGTACAGCAAGAGTCCTTGGGCCCTGATTGTGCCAGTCTGTCTTAAGGATCCTGAGATGAAACCCAGTGGAGTGGCTGGGCATGGATTGCCCAACCCCCGAAAGGCTTTCCAGACCCCTAGATACCAAGCTCTACTGACTTTACCATGAATAATAAGAAAACCCATACACCTTGCTCAGCCAATGGGCACTGGCTGGCTGTTCTGCCAGACCGAGCAAACTTTAGTGCAATTCTCTGCCTGGCCAAAGGGTGTGCTGTGGCATCAACACCCCACAGCCACACATAGGCGAGGCCTACAATAGCCACAGAAGATCAAAAGCTTAGGTTTGATCTTCCGGGACGTCGTTTCTTGCGTGCATGAAGTAGAGCTTTCTAGGATCAATGTCAAACCTGGAACTCCTTGTGAGCCACAAGGATTAAAAAATGTTGGTGAAAGGAGCAGTCCTGTCAACATTCTGCAGTGAAGACAGGGACCAATGTCGATGGCTGCAAAATCTATTTCAGGTTCACAATTGGCATACCTAAAATTGCATAGCAGCCTTCGACGTCCCTGGTAAGTGTAAACATAGCCATAGACATAAAAGACCCTAAAACCAACATAGTGGGATAGTAGAATATCAGCCAATGAGTGGATACACCCATGGTAGATATCCTGCACAGGACATCTTGTTGCAAGAAGTCCTGTAGCACCTTAAAGACCAACACATTTATTTATTAGGAAATGAGCTTTTGTGGGTATGTCCAACTTCCTCAGATTTTGGAGTAGACAAGATCTTGAAGGAACTTTGTCTTTCCTGCTGCTGGTCTGGCAGGGAAAAGAGTGCATGGGTGGGTGTCTCTTCCATCAGCCCAGTCCCCTACTGAGCTTTGCACTGGTGTAAGTTTGATCAGCTCCTGTTCTGCTCTCCCATGGCATCTAACCAGCCTTATATAGAGAAACAGCAAGATTGACGGGGGAAGGGCAAAAGTGAATTTCAGTCCATTTTTAGCAAATGCTTGTGCTGACTGGTACTTTGACCCACTTTGAGTAGACAAGCACTACAAGACATGGGAAAAGTTTCCTAGGCATTCTAGTACTGCCAGGCACCAACTTCCAACTCATATAAGGTAAAATACAAGAAATGCTACAGGAATACATTGTGGGAGTTGGGCAAAAAGCCCACATAATCACCAAAATGGGAAATTTTCCATTGACTTTAATGAGCTTTGGATCAGGTTCAAAGTGGTGAACCCTGAGATGGAGTCTCGATGCCTCTTTTTCCAGATAAGAGCTTGTTCTGGTATTGAAATAATTTCTGATGAAGAAAAATGCACTTTTGGTTGGGGCGTCCATACAGACTCTCCCCTGCTGCTCCTGGAAATCAGCGTATGTGACACTAATACCTATCTTCTTGAGGGAAAACTAAAGGAAAGCACAGTCACCTGATTGGGACTCTGACAGTCAGCTGGGGGACAGGGAAGGGCAGACTGCCTGAAGAGAGGAAACCAGTTTGCACATCTGGGGACAGAGTGAGCTGCTAAAGAATGTCTGGGCAGTGTGTAAGACCCCATCCAGGCAGATGGGGGTGCTGAACTTTTTCACTTCTTGTCTCCCTGCTGAGGGAGGTTAACTGAGCTTTTGGGAGGAGAGCCAGGAAATTACTTATTTGACCAGCTGAGAATTCTCTGCTGTGGGTGGTAGGAGCTGTAACCAGATGCTAAGTCAAAAATAGATCAGGGAAGTAGAACATGTCCCAGGGATGGCAGGCCAGATGTTCCAGGAACAGGCAGCTCCATGTCTGTCTCTCTGGGGTGCCTGAGGTGGGATGCAATGCTGATGGGGAGGCTTGGGTCCTCTACTTCCCTCTCTGGATAGCTGTTGGATCACGTGACCTGTTGGCTGTCAGGCAAGCCCCACAAAGGACTTTGGGGTAGCAAAAAGTATCGAGATAGGACTGTCTACTAGGTCTGTTGGCTTCTGAGTAAGACCTGTTGAGTCTCTCTGTTAAATAAGCTGGTCCTTACTTTTACTATAATCCCGTTCAGTGCTGTGATTGAAATAAGGATATTTGTCACACCTCAGTTAAATTAACAAGCTACAGTGTATTGTCTCATCACAGGAACAATTAACTTCATGAATTTTCCAAGAGAGGGCCGTGTGCTTCTGGGAGAAGGCACTGGGGATCTCTGGAATTAAGGTTCACTGTTTCTTATCTGCAAGGCCAGGTTTGGATGGGCAGAGTGCTGAAGAGTTCACTGGCAGGACAGATGAACTAGTGTGTCAGGGAGCTGCCCCACCACTTAGCAGTAGCAAAACTCTTTTGGCTGAGAGGGATAACTTACAACTCTGGGAGCCCCAGAAGATTGTAAAATGGGCAGATAGGGCAAAATTCGGTACTTGGAGTCACACTGCAGAAGGTAACTGGGAGTGAATGCCAGAGTGGGACCTGCATGTTTATCTGTTGGCTGATGGTGTTAGGAGTGTGAGTCACAGCAGCATTGGGTTACAGGCAGGTCGTGACCCAACCCTTTAATGGACTAGGTTAGCCCCCAAAAACATTACAGAAGCTTAGCCCCTGAAGGCTATACTGTTTGCAATTTGTACTCTGGAAAGGATCACCCACAGCAAGGGAAGCAGTGTAAGAATTGCCCTGCTCATGTGCCTCAGTTCTGACCTGGAGGGATCAGGTTAGGTCATCCTCCAAGCTCATTCACCCCTTCCACTCTTTCCTGAGACCGATTAGACTGGAGGTCAGGAACCTTCCTGAGGCAGAGTGCTGAAATTTGGCCTTTTGACCTCTACGTATGGTCTGAGCACCGGTGATACTTTTTAAAGTCACTAGTAGGTCTTCTTACAACAGCTTCATTGATAAATAAATAAAGATACAGAATGTTATTGTTTAGGTGGTGATTGGTGGGATTAGCTGGTCTTTGGTAATCCACAAGTGGCCTGGCTTTGAGCAAACTCCTGACTGCATGGGAGAGCAGGGGCAGGGCTGAGCTCTCACCTTGTGTGCTGATGAAAATTTGCTCACGTGCCACCCTTGGCATCCATGCCAGGGGCTGCTGACCCCTGGACTAGTTCATTCGTATCACTTGTGGGGTTTTTTCCTGCTGCCCTGAAAACTGAGCTCGGCCCCTTACCAATTCTTACCTGATGCCAGACTGCCATCAGTCAGTAGCAATTTGCAGCAGCTACTAACCTGAGAGAAACATGAGCTAACACCCTAGAAATAAGAGGCACCATATCCCAGGACTAATCCCTCATTAAGCCAACCACGTTCACTCTTTTTTCAGACTGTGGCAAGATCTGACAACTTCTCAGCTGGGAGCTGCACAAGTAATCACTATTAATTCTGACATATTAGATAGTTGTAAACTGAAAGTGACTGATTCAGTACATGGTTGTGTTCCTCAGCAACAGAGCCACTGCACATGCACACATGCCTGCATGCTTCCATGCACCCTGGTACAAATAATGGTAACTTTTGCACTCAGTACATGTGTGCATGAAAACCTACTATCTGTCTACATAAGTTTTAGACTCTATCGACTGCACACTCAGCTGTTAGTGCCAGAAATGTACTCAGGTAGTCATGACAGTCGTGCAGATTAGGCTGACGCACAGTCAACCTGTGGAATGCTTTTGCCAGAGGATGTTGGGAAGGCCAAGACTATAATAAACTCAAGAAAGAACTAGAAACATTCATGAAAGATAGGTTCATCAAAGACTAGTAGACAGGGTGGGCACAGATGTAACACCATGCAGTGAAGTGTCCCCAGCCTCAGTTTGCCGGAAGCTGGGATTGGGCAACAAGAAGTGGATCTCTAGATGGTTACTGGATCTTTCCATTCCTGCAGAGGCAACTGGCGCTGGCCACTGTTGAAGAACAGGATACTGAGCTGGACAGCCCATTGGTCTGGTCCAGTATGGCCATTCATATGAGGTCCCGTTAATATCAATCCCTTAACCTTCCAGAGCTGCAGACTGTCTTGTTTATAAGGTGAACATAAAGGAGAAAGTGCTTTTCTGAACACTAATCAGTCAAGGTTTGCAAAATGCTATAAACGTACCATTATTAATAATATCCTGCTGACTCAGGGCACAGGCATGGGGAAATGGACTTTGGTAACAGCATTCTCTCTTTTAAGACATGCTTCTTAATTAATTTAGCTAATTAGCACAGTGCCTGGTACCGCAGGAATACATGCAGTGATCGTCTATGTTCACCGTAAATCACACCCACTCCATGGGGTGCTTTGTCTCCCTCTAGTGACTGGGCCATAGACAGAGGCTGATGAGTCTAATACAGCTGTGGCTCACAGAGCTCCCTCTCTTATATTAAGCAGCAGAGGCTTTCCACTTATGTTCAGAATTCGCAGTTTCAATCCCCAGTGCCAACCATCTGTCTGGAGACAGGATGTTTAGATCAATAATGAAATTGATGCTTGGGACAGCCAAAGGAAGGGGGATAGCACCAACTCCAAGGGCTGGGATTTCCTTGCCTGGTGCTTAGCTGGTGTTTTATAACTTGTCACTCACAGACGTAGAACAGAATTCTCAAGCTGGATGCCCTATGCTTTTATCTGAGCTGTTCAAAACCAGGCAGCCCCACATGCACCAGAAAACAATAGGAAACATCTCATCAGAAGTGGCCTCGAGAAGGTGAATCAGAACTCCAGCAGAAAGACGCAGCCACTTTTCCTTATTGACCTTTAATATAGACTTCCTTGTACTCTGCAATCAATGTGTTTTTTTCACTGAGATCATAATGGCCATTGCACTGAAGATGGCAGCAAGGAGTGAAAACAATATCAAATCTGAAAAAGGACTGAAAGATTTCTTAATTTGCTTTATGGATTTCTTCTGAGTCTTTTCCCTTTTCTCTTTTTGAAGTCAAATTATATTCCTAGACTGAAGCCAAGTGGTCCACCCTGATTAATATCAAGCACATGATTCTGCTGCAGTACATTGCCAAAGGCAAGATATTACTTAGCGAGAAAACATAAATGTATAATAAATAGCTCTATACAATCATTACTGAGCTAAAATAGCAGTTAGGAAAGTATTCTTATCGTGAAAAATGACTCTGTAACACTTGCTGGCTATTTGTAGCATTGTAATGTAAGTCAGATAAATTGGTGCCCAGGAGTATGACATTTCAAAAGCTAGAAAGTACACTGCATTTTTCTGGTACGCCATTTTTGTAATTCTGCTAGTTCTTTTCCTTCAGCAAGAAGCAATTCCCCTATGCCCAAGCAGTTCAATTAGAGTGTTGTAAATGTTGTCTGAAAGATCAAGGGGTGTGATTTCAGACATATCATGTGCCCCATTCACTAGTGCTGGCTGATTTGGTCAATTGTGTGCAATCCTACTAACTAACTTTTCGAGTAACGACTCATTTATCTCTGTCTTGTAACCATTCTATCACAAAACCTTTCAGCTGGTGTTTGAGATGCATATTTTCTGGGCTAAAAGAGGTAATAGAGATAGAGATCTGGATGAAAAAAAAAGGCTCTTATTCC
This sequence comes from Carettochelys insculpta, assembly GCF_033958435.1. Lineage (NCBI taxonomy): Eukaryota > Metazoa > Chordata > Testudines > Carettochelyidae > Carettochelys > Carettochelys insculpta. Next base: position 42,299,663 of record NC_134147.1, on the reverse strand, counting down.
ATTAGATAGTTCTGCTGACATCAGCAGAAGTTCACCCAGTTTTGGAGGTGGATGCAGTGGGCAGCATTGTAATGTTATACATAGCTGGTTTCTCTGTCATTATTCGTAATATAGAACAACCCTACTCATTACAAGAGGTCAGGACATATCAGAAATGTTTAGCAACATGGGAGATCTGGATAAGAAAGGGAGCGATGGAGGATGGGCACTTTTATTAGGTGTCATGGCTGACCTTTGGCTTAAGGCCTTTGACTGACCAGATGGCTAAAGATTAGTTAAAAGCCACTCTAAGGGCCTGTCAGCTGATGGCTGGGTAATGCGTGGGGGTGTGTGTGTGTGTTATCACATCCGAGTCTTTAACTGCTAGGACTGCTTGTCCCTTTGCAGCAGGCAGCCAAAACTGACTGATGGATGCCCCAGAGATCCACCCGAGACTTTAACTGCTAGGACAGACTGTCCCTTCGCAGCGGGCAGCCAGTGTGGCTAACAGGTGCCCCCAAGGGTTGGTGCAGAGAGCTTATTCCACCCGAGACTTTGACTGCTAGGACAGACTGTTCCTTCACAGTGGGCAGCCAGGGAGGCTGACGAGTGCCCCAAGAGTCTGCTCCGTGGAGGCAGCACAACTCAGCGCCCAGCTTTTACTGCACCTTACCACTGAGCAGGCTGCATATAGCCAAACCGGCTAAGGTTCTTTGTTTGTGTTTGGCCAAGTTTCAGCAACTAGGAGGAGTCAGGCTGAAGCTTAAACATGGTTACTAGTTATTACAAAGAAGAAATGAAAATCTTAATGGTTACAGAATTATATAAAGTCGTAATGGTTACAGTTACAGGAAAAGTTAGATAAAATCTTAATGGTTACACTGTTATTGCTCTATTTACTTAACTACTAGTAGGATGATACAAATGACGTCAATTAGAGAAAGTTACCCATTTGAGGACCAGACGCCTCAGACTAAAGAGCTCTTACTATTAAATGTGCACAAAAAAACATTGCAGGTATAATTCTCACCTCTGCGTCCTTCGACTCTGGCGTAGCCAACGTCGTTCACTGAATCCCTCGGGAAGAACAGAGTCTGGGTCCTTGGGAGGCAATAATGTTACCCGACTGGCAGGTAAAGGAAATTGGAGCTCAGTTAGAGTGGTCTGCTGGACCCTTTTTATACCCCTTGGGTCACACACATTCTTCCTTATCTAAAGGTACCAATTGTGCTGGTTCATCTTTGTGACACCAGTTCTTACAAGGCAGCTGCAATTTAATAGACACTTGTAAGATAGAGATAACTAAATCATTAAGACAGGACATTCTTTTCGTATGGGCGGGAGATTCCCCTTCTGGGACGAAAACGAGGGCCTATCAATTATCAGTATCAGCCAAGGGCAGTTAGAGGCCCTGCGGTCAGCAGCTAGCCTGTTAGCCCCCTTATCTGTATTCTTCAGTCCAGGGTCATGCTGACATGGCACATCTGTGTTTTGAAGCACCAAAACTGTGCTTGAGATAAGCGCATCTGTGCTTTCAAACATTCTAAGACTGTGCTGTTTCTTTGTGCTGGTCTGAGGCACCTAAGAGGGGCGGGCAAGATGTAGTAGAGCAAGGGGGATTCTGTCTGGCTATAGAGCCAGATATACAAATATAATTAGAAGCCTGAATATGTGGATAAGTGCTTTATGGTGCTCATGAAGTGCCTAAGCAGGTTAGGGGACCCACTCCCATTACTTAGATGTATGACTTACTTAGGCACTTATCTGGAGCTGTCGGCCCCTAAATACCTTTGTACACATGCCCTAAATGAAGTGACAGCCCCAGAGATGCAACCCCACTTTTTCCCCACAACAGAGTTGACAATGGCTGTGCAACTTCCCTCATCCATCTTTGTCAGTCCTGTCCTGAAAGAGCCATCATTGGGGTAAAGTCCCCATGGCCCATTCAGCCATGTTCATACTTCCAATAAGGCATCAGTTCGCACCCCTTTTTGCTGCCGAAAGTGCAGAGCTAAGTGGTTTACCTCATTCTTGTCTCTCTTCTGTCTTCCCTGAAGACCTTAGTGCAAGGAGGATAGTTATGTGGTGAGAGCACTAGGACTTGTCTACACTATATCAACATAACTATAGCACTTCAGCTTAGCACTGTGGTGCAGGTGCTTCCTACATCAATGGAATAGGGCTTTCCATTGATAGATTTAACTCAGCTCTCCAAGTGGCAACTGCAACTGTCAGTCCTGTATGACATAGCAAGGTCAACATAGCTTGTAGGGGCAGATGAGGCTTTAGAATAACGGGGCTTAATTTCCTGCTGTGGCACAGACTTTAGGTAACTCATGCAATTTTTCTGTGCCTTGATTCCACAACTGTAAAATGGAAACAGTCATACTTACTCACTTAGACTATAAGTACTTGGGGCAGGCCCTGTCCTACTGTGTTTTTATAGTGCCTAGCACAATGGAGACCTGATCTCGGTAATATTTGCTTGGCAACAGCAATAACACTCCTGCAGTCCCTTCTTGACTCCATCTGTTTCTTCTCCACCCTTTCTGACAAATCCCACCTTAAAACTGTCCTCTTTTAATATTTCCTCCTTTAAGAGAGCGTTGACAAAAATATGCCAAACAGAATCATACAACAAATGCACAATGACACACCTCATCCAGCTTATTGTTGTTTCCCATACTGCTTCACATCCAGTATTGTAGGTCTGTAATGGTTCTGGGAAGGGATATTATCTTTGTAGATAGTGTAAAACCTCTGGAACGCAGTATTGTATGAACAACAAGATGTTCTGTGGCACCTTATCAACTAACAGGTATTTTGAAGCATAAGCTTTCATGGGCAAAGATCCATTTCATCAGCTGCATGGGTCTTTTTAAATAACCAGTAAAGCCAAGGTCCAGGAGACAAGTGAGTTGGGACATTGTCTTAGTGTTTCAGCTGCTAACAAAGGTGGTAATCAGTGGTAAGTGTAATGGGGATAGAAACTGGGATGTTCTCCATTGAATATTTTCCCCCATGGAAATGGAAAAAAAAATATTTTCCACTCAAGAGTCTGACTGAGAGGAAAAAAAAAGAAAGATTTTCATCTGAAAACTGAATTTTAGTTATTAACAAAGCTGCCACAATACCTGATGGATAGTTCATATGTGTGGTGCTCCATCAATGGGGCCCAACAAACTCACTGACCCCTGTGCCAGCCCCCAGCTCTGTGCCCCAGAAGAACCAGGGCCTTGAGAGGAAGGGGCAGTATTGGGGCTAGCCTCCTCCAGGCAGCTCTCAGTGTGGCTGGACTGCGATGCATGGGCTATGGATGTGATTTAAAGAGCCCAGGGCTCTGGCTGGTTCTGCAGCACCAGCAGGAGGCAGGAGCCCTGGACCCTTTTGAATCCCCAGCCCCTGGGGCAGTGGCCCCTTTTACCACTCTCCTGTCAGCAGGCCTGTGCTCCATACTCTATGGCCTTGCCCTTATGATTGGACTACCTTTCCCATGACACAGCAGGGGAGGTTTCCTCTTGCTGAATCACCCTAGTGCACCATCGGAGTTGTATGGCTACAGTGCATCGTGGGAAATGTATTTATCCAACTGAAATATTAATTTTTTCCCCAACAAAAATGTTTTCAGGTAAAATATTTTGGTTTTCAGAAGAAAACAGAAAAGCTTTTTGGTTTGGAGGTATTTAATTGAAAAGTGAAAACATTCTGGGAAAACCAATTTTCACCCCCCCTCCAAAAAACTGAAAACCCAATTCCTACTGAAACAAATAATAATCGATAGAAATTTTTGACCAGCTTTAAGTGGTAGATGTGGTGGTATGAAAGCATGACCTCTAGGAACTAGACTGAGTCCCCCAAGTCCTTTTATATCACCAAACAGCCTTCTGGTAGCAGTGCTTTTTAATTGCTACCTCTCTGTACTGGGTGGCTAGTGATTGCCTGGGTATGGGCACCCTGATCAAGAGGTAAATTAAGCAATTGTTAAATTCAGATAAGCAACTTGTATTGAATTATCTTTGGATTATTCATCCAATGAGAAAAGTTGTTCACCATGGGGAAGAAGATTTTCATAGGCTCCAACAGGAGGAGATTTCTCTTCGAGGTAAAAGGGGTTGGCTTATGGTAAGCAACTCTACCTGTAAGAAATGCAAAGTACAGAAGATGTGAAGCAGTTCCCCTGCTTGGTGAGTGTTCTGGGTAGACAAGGATATCAATGCCAGAATACAGAAAGCAACAGCTGCATTCAAGCCTCTTCATCCCATATGGAAATCACAAATATCTGCAAAGACAAATTTTAGATCTTCAACACAAATGTGAAGAGAGTGCGCTTTTATATGGATGCATGACCTCGTGTACTAAAAGTCTTTAAAACTCAAGCTACAGACATTCATAAACAGATGCCTGAGGTACATCCTTTGCATCAAATGGCAATACTTGGTCACAAATGAGGAGCTTTGGAACAGAGCAGGACAAGAACAAACTAATGTTCAAATAAAGAGTACCGGGCAAATTAGTACAAACAGTAGTAAAGAATAAAATTGTCAGATATGTAGAGGAACATGATTTGTTGAGCAAAAGTCAACATGGTTTCTGTAGAGGGAAGTCGTGTCTTACTAATTTATTAGAGTGCTTTGAAGGGGTTAACAAGCATGCGGACAAGGGGGATCCAGTAGACATAGTATACTTAGATTTCCAGAAAGCCTTGGACACGGTCCCTCACCAAAGGCTCTTATGTAAATTAGGTGGTCATGGGATAGGAGGAAAGATCCTTTCATGGATTGGGAACTGGTTAAAAGACAGGAAACAAAGGGTAGGAATAAATGGTAAATTTTCACAATGGAAGGGGGTAACTAGTGGCGTTCCCCAAGGGTCAGTCCTGGGACCAATCTTGTTCAACTTTTTCGTCAATGATCTTGAGAAAGGGGTAAACAGAGAGGTGGCAAAGTTTGCAGATGACACCAAACTGTTCAGGATAGTCAAAACCAAAGCAGACTGTGGAGAACTTCAAAAAGATCTCAGCAAACTGAGTGATTGGGCAGCAAAATGGCAAATGAAATTTAATGTGGGTAAATGTAAGGTAATACACATTGGGAAAAATAACCCCAATTATACATACAATACGATGGGGGCAAATTTAGCTACAACAGATCAGGAAAGGGATCTTGGAATTATAGTGGATAGTTCTCTGAAAACATCCACGCAGTGTGCAGCAGCAGTCAGTAAAGCAAATAGGATGTTAGGAATAATTAAAAAAGGGATAGAAAATAAGACAAAGAATATCTTACTTCCCCTATATAAAACTATGGTACGCCCACATCTTGAGTACTGCGTGCAGATGTGGTCTCCTCACCTCAAAAAAGATATATTGGCGTTAGAAAAGGTTCAGAAAAGGGCAACTAAAATAATTAAGGGTTTGGAACGGGTCCCATATGAGGAGCGGCTAGAGAGACTGGGACTTTTCAATCTAGAAAAGAGGAGACTGAGAGGCAATATGATAGAGGTATATAAAATCATGAATGGTGTGGAGAAAGTGAATACAGAAAAGTTATTTACTTGTTCCCATAATATAAGAACTACAGGACACCAAATGAAATTAATGGGTAGCAGGTTCAAAACTAATAAAAGAAAGTTTTTCTTCACACAGCGCACAGTCAACCTGTGGAACACCTTACCAGAGGACGCTGTGAAGGCCAGGACTCTAACAGAGTTTGAAAAAGAGCTCGATAAATATTTGGAGGTTAGGTCCACAGATGGCTATTAGCAAGGGGTAAGGTGTGGTGCCTAGCCTTTTGTTGAAGGCGGGAGATGGATGGCGGGAGACAAATCGCTTGATCATTGTCTTTGGTTCACCTCGTCTGGGGCACCAGGCATTGGCTACTGTCAGCAGACAGGATACTGGGCTAGATGGACCTTTGGTCTGACCCAGTATGGCCGTTCTTATGTTCTTCTGTTCTTAAAGAGAAGAAAGTGGGGATGAGGAGGCCACACACTCAGAAAACCATCATCCAGAATAGTCCATCAAGCCCACAAAGGGAACCTGCAGGTCTTCTGCACTTGGACAACATGGAGAAGATCTACTGAGACTGAAGGACAACAACTGGGGTACTCCTGGGATCATTTAGAAGTTTTGTACCAAGACCAAGTGAAGTGGAGGGACTTGTAGATGACCTATGCTCCACCTGGAGTACAAGGGTTTAAGTCAAGTCAGTCAAGGGGAGATTGAGCTCAAACACCTATTGATGTTTCAATCAGCAGGGGATGCCTTCCAGCTCTTTGTGCTTTTGAAAAAAAAATCTGCCCACTAGTATTTGCCTCATGATATGAAAAAGCATCATCCTACCCTGACCCCATAGTGTGACCTGAAGATGGAAATACTTTACTGCACCCTCAAAAGGATGTGATTGCATCTGAATGGTTTAGGTGACAGGGTAGCTTTTGGATAACTGGACATTCAGAGAAATGGAAATACTCTTTGGAGCTGCAGTTTTCCTGATATAGAAATGTTAGTTATCTAAACCCAGTGTGTCCCTGACAAAGCCCTACCTTAATCTCACTGATAACATCTCAATTAGCATCTTAACACTTAGGCTAATCAACGGCTTTTTATTGATTAATGCTAGCAGGTGCTAAGATGCTAATTACGAAGTTATTAGCAGGTGATAAACAGGTCAAAATAGAGGATGCTGTATAGTTGGATAACAAGGATTTTCTGATAATGAATTTTGGACAAATGGCCATGTCCTACGTTTTGAGGTACGCTCAGGGTCCTTATCGTAGAGACATAAAATATTCTTAGAGAAAGAATACACTTTTGTCAGTTTCATTTTTGGAAATCCCAATTTTATTTCTGCTACTTCTTTAAACCCTAATACTGAGGTTCCAAATCAAATCACTCAATCTTCCTTTAAGTAGCTATCTTATCCTACCTTTCTCACAGGCATTCACCCGAATGACATTAGCATCTGAGTCTCAATCAAATCAAACATTATTAACACTGAACTGGGGAAGATACTGCTATTCATGCAACCAGGATACAAACAAAAATCCATGTCAGATGTCCCAAGTCACAGTGTTTGCTATGATGTACTTCTCATCTCATCTTGCCTTTTGTTTGACCTTGAAGTTTCTCATGAAAGCGGAACCCATTTTCTTTTGGTTAAAACAGAGAGCAGCAAAGGACTACTTAGCTTACAAAGAAAGAGAAATGGATGTACAAGGGGGATTACCTTTCTAAAACAAACACATAACAGCATAATTATTAGCATATTTTGGATAAGTAGTTGTCCTATTTGGAAATCAGCTGTCAAAGGCTAGTAGACCAGGTGAGAAGCTAAGAGAAAATATTTTTTATGGTGAACGTAAATAGTTCGCTCTGATCTCGTCCATTATGATACATCAGAGCATGACATCATATTAAGTCTGGAATCTATTCCAATTCAGCTTCCACAGATGTTGCCACTGAGTCTCACCATTGTGGCTTAAGATCAATTTGGGATCCCTATCTAATGAGAGTTGTAACAAAGGGTCATGAAATTTATAGACATTCTGCTCTATGGAAAAAAAAAAGAAATAAAGAAATAAACAAGCTACAATAGAGGTCTCCTGACAAAGTTATTCAGGGGCTGATAGCACTGCAGAGAGGTGCTATTCTTATTGTTGTTACAGGCCTATGCCTACAGCCTGTCAAGTACTGACAGGCGCCTCTTTACCTTGGTAAAAGGGAAACAAAATGATCAGATTGCAAAACTCATAGACTTCGATATCTGATCATGTCTAGACAGTCCATGTCCCTGTCCCTAAAGGGCAGTCATCAAATGCTTTGCATCAATAATTTGATATGCTGCTGTTTTCAAGATGTTGAACATTAATGTCACCTCCCAGGGCTGCAAATGCTATTCTTTTCTGCATTGATTAGTCTCAGGTAGTAATGGATACATTGCTCCTGTTTAGTTTAATAATCCTTCAAAACAAATAACCACTTATCCTCTATTTTAAATAAGCTCTTTTTTGCAAAGTAATCAAATGCAAAACAAAGTCTTTTAATTGTACAGCAGCAAATAAAGCTACTCGTGATATTTTATCCAGTATTTGGCTTTTAATACTCAGTGCTAAGTAGTGGTTGAGCCTCTCTAGTTCAGGGGACCTGACCAGTGCCGGAGTGGAGAATTTGCCAAAATCCACAGGAGGTCAACATTGTCTACCAGCATTACCGGCGCTTGCTTACTGGGCTGTTACAAGACATTAGGGGTAAATTAGAGATAACAGTACAGAATGCTGAGAGCCCAGATTGGTTGCTGTAAACAAACTTTATGAGACCATGGGAAGCTTGGTTACCCCAATGGTAAGTGGGGATCCAGCCAACTAAAATCATTCTGGACCACAGATATTGCTGAACCGGAGAGGTTCAGCCTGTTCTATCCTCAACTCTTGAGATGGGGCATAATTTGATTAGGCAATAGGAGAACTTTAGACAGCATTGTTGCATTCAATGTTGTACTTAGAGACAGTCATTTAGTAATTGTCAAACAATTTCTTCTACTTACTAAAGGGAATACAAGTTTTGGAGAATTTAAAAAATGAATTTCGTTTGTTGCTCTCTAACAGACACCTTATGGCCTGCCATCATGTATATTTCTCATCCTGACAAATATGAATCTCCAGCCTTCTGTGCTAGAACTGAATTGTTTGTGGTTGAAACATAATTAACTTTCCACAGCACAGCATTTCACTGTTTGAGCTTTTAAAGTCTGTGTGGCAGTAGGAAACTGCTGTATTATATGTGGTAATTTTTCACTGATCCCTATAGTCCTAAGGGAACTGACCTGAGCTCATCAAATTCCTATTTCCCTTTAGTTTATATGTGGGATGCAAACAGAAATGCAGTTGAATCATTGCCGCTCATTACTGGCTGGTTGTGTATCTGATTAACAAATCCTGTCCCTAATGCCATTGTAGAAACACTGAGTATAAACTGATGTACATTTATATATTGAAACAAAGTGATGGTTTCTGAAAGCATCACATTGTATATTTGAGGACCTCAGTATGAAAATGATCTCAAGAGTAAAATCTATAGTAGATATATAGAAGTCACTAAATAGAAAATTGGATTATTGCACTCAATAGCTTTGAAACCATCTTTCTTGGATGGCAGTGGAAAACTTCAATATACTAACATGAATTATAAATGATATCTGATTCTCTTGTTGAAATGGATACAGTAACTTTTTCTATCAGAGACCCTTCAGCTTTTACAACACTATTATGCAAGTGCAAACAACATATTTTCTTTTAGAAATTTTCAGTATTGGAAATACATCTGAGTTAAGTAGCGTACACTACTTTAAGATTTTTTTTTTAAATTCAGACTATTACAGATATTCCCTTAACCTGGAAATGAAGTCATGGCTTTCAAACAATTAGTTTAAAAATGGCATTGATTTGAAAGAAATAATGCCCATAAAGATGTGGGAGACAAAACCAAAAATTGATTGCAAGGGACAATTCCTAAATAGTTCAGACATTTTGGTGCCTTGAAACGAACATCTTCACTGTCAGTACAGAAACCTAATAATACACAGCAAGGAAGATCAAAGACTAAGAATCCTCATTTTGCTTTTCTGAGCCTCACCAGTGGCTCAATTTATGTTCTTTTATAGTCCTTTGCTTTGCTTTTTATATCTAAACAATGCACAACTTATGGAAGATTCTACTGGGGCTTAAATCATAATGCTTTGACATTTAAGGGATAATAATGATACAAGTTACTGGGCTTCTTATAGGATGAAACGTTCTGTCTTGTGTTATACAGGAAACCATACTAAACGTTCTTAGTCTCTTCCTGGCCTTAACATCAGTGAAGCTAGTAATAAAAGACATCTTTAAATTGGAAAGGTCATCTATTAGAACAACCAGTATTCCAGTTATAAAAGTTTCTCACGGGGGTTAGGACTTTAAATCCAGACATCTACGTCCTAAAAGCCAGACACTGATCTCTTTTCTCATGTGGCATGCTACCTTAACACACATGTAGTCCCACTGAAATCAGTGGACTTGTTGCACAGAAAAACACTACTCTGTGAGTGTGTGTGCTGGTGGGTGGGAAGGGATAGAATCAAACCAGCAATCAGATCCTCAGTCAGTGGCAATCAGCATAGTTGCCCTGAAGTCAGTGCTGATCTACAAAGAGCTTAGCAGCTTGCTCTAAAAACAGAAGCAATGCACTATGCTGTTACATGCAGGCAGCTGCCTGTAAGATTTTCATGTTATCTGTCCGTCATGTTTGCAAGGACTGATTCTATTCCTATTTTTATACTTCCTGGAACATGTTGCCCCCCCGATAAGAATGGCTCAGGACTAGTGCAATGTGAGGGTATTCAAAGAGCTAAGCAAAGGTCAATCAACAAAAAAAAAAAAACAAAAAAAACAAAACAAAAAACCTTGTCAGACATACGACTTTAAGAAACGGCCACTTTATGCAAAAGGCATGATAGAAAATATAACACGTAGTGAAAGAACTAACTGACAAGGCAGTACTGAAAACAGTTATTATGTCTTGTCATAACAGAAGGGGGTCTAGATGGCATTGCACTATTGGGTTTGGTTTTGATTCAGATGTATGCAAATGCCGGAGGCCGTTAGACTCTAGGAAACTGACAAAATGTTCACCTGGCTTTTTAAAATTTCTTAGAAATATATTGTTCCAAAAATGGATTGTTAGTTAGTCCCTGTTGATTTCTACTATTCAATCGCTCTGAGTCCTTAGAGTGACTCAGGAACCAAATGCATTTCCACAGAGCTGCCCTTTGGCCAATGGCTGAGAAACATTTTTTTTTTAAATCACAGACCAAAATGTCAAGTGTGTCAACCATGTAAGCATCCAGAAAGTGGTACACACCAATGACTCACCAACCAGGCACGGGTTCAGGCCTGTAAACTCTTGCTCTTGGGTTATACATGCTTGCAAGACCAAGTCTCCCTACGACAGCTGGGAAGGAAGCGTTCATATAGAGGGATTGAAAACGCTGTTGCACCAGATGATCCTGAAAGGACTTATAAAAAAATTATGCCTATGAGTATAAATTGCAAAAACTATTAAAGGAGCATCTGTTATGGGTAGGGCCCCACCACATTAAGGGTTCATTTTGGTCAATTTCATGGTCTTAGGATTTAGAAAATGGTAAATTGCATGACAATTTTGGCTATTTAAATCTGAAATATCACCGTGTTGTAATTGGAGGAGTCCTGACCCCAAAAAGGAGGTGAGGGAGGGGTAAATGTCACAAAGTTATTGTAGGGTGGGTTGTGGTTTTGCTCCCCTTACTTCTGCACAGCTGCTGGTGGCGCTACCTTCAGAACTGGGCAGATGGAGATGGTGGCTGCTGGCTCAGAGCCCAGCTCTAAAGGCAGAGCCACCAGCAACAGAAGTGCAGAAGGATGGCACGCAATGGTATTGCCACCTTCATACCTGCACTGCTGCTTGCAGAACTGGGCCCTGAATGAGCACACACCATTCGCTGGCTGCCCATTTCTGAAGGCAGTGCTAAAATAAGGCCGGCAATACCATACCCACTAAATAACCCTGCAACCCCCTCCACAACTCCCTTTTGGGTCAGGACTCCCAATTTCAAAAACTCTGGTCTCCCCCCAGGAAACATTTATAGCACAGGGTAAAAGCACACAAGAGACCAGATTTCACCGGGGGAAGACTAGATTTCCCAGTTCATGATGCATTTTTTCACTTCTGTGGTAGGACCCTAGGTAAGGGTTAACATTACATACACAGAAAGGAACCCCAACTCCAATCCACCACCAATGAATGGGTCATGTAGCTCAGTACTTAACGCTGATGTGATGCTTTTCCTCTATACATCTCATGGTACCCAAAAAATAAGGCAGCAATCATCAGCCTCATTTTACAGCTGAGAAAACAGACAGAAGTGTGAAGTGACCTGCCTGAAGTCACAAAGCAAGTGAGTGGAATTGTCAAGAACAGAAGGTAGGTCTCAAGACTCCCAGTCCAATAACCTCGCACCTGGACCAAAGGGCCACCTGATGTTATGTGGACACCAGAAACTGCTTTTTACTGGAGATGGATCAACTGCAACCTGCAGAAGGATATGATACAGGTCTAAAAGGAGTGGCACAGGGACCCATCTGTCTGATGTTAATCAACAGAATATTTTAATTCACATTATTATGCCTTTTTCCTCTTCTTCCCATATCATCTTCTGTTTTTCTTCTTCCCCTCCTCTTCTTCACATGCTGCTCTTCTTTCACATGCCTGGTAGAAATGGGCTTTACTCATTGTTTTGAATTGCTTTTTTGTTCCATTTGGGTACAATTGGTACAAAAAAATTTCCCTTCTGAAATCCTGTATCCATTTCCTTTTGCAAATTCTCAGAGGTTTTTTAAGTGTGTAAAATGATGAGCCAGATTCTCTGCCTGAGTACTCTAGCAGAGCTCTGGTGAAGTACCTAGAGAGAAAATGATTTATCCCTCTGATTATTATTGTGCTAAAAGTAATTTTTTCTGTGTGCAGGTCCCTAAATTCAAGTTCTTCATCGGCATGTCCATGTCCTAACAGCAACAAACCTAGCTTGCCTACTGCAGTACCAACAAACTATGCTAACTTCTTATTAACCACTGCCCTAGAACAACCTTCTGGGACTTATTCTGCGAGTCTTATTTGGAATCAAGTATAAGGCATACTGGACTCTTTGCAACGTTTCTGTGCTGGCAGAGAATTGCTTCCTGCAAAAGACAACACTGATAATGTAATGTCGGAAACCTGTGAAGTCACTATTACTTCTTGCCCATCTTTGGACAGCATACGATTAGCCTGAAAGGGCATAATGACGTTCTGCACAGTGCGCATGAGTGACAATAGTTAGATGACCATGTGCAAATGTAAAATACCAATCGTGGTTTTCTGTATACTTGGGTTTTCAGCACCTGCACTAGATGGACGGACAGGTGCTGAAAAAAAACACCTCAAGCTGCAAAAGATGTTATAGAGCTCATCCAGTTTACATAAATTTTCAGTAAAAACAGAAAAAGCACGTTTGTTTCCAATGGAGTTTTCCCACAGGAAACAGAGATTTTGGTAGAAACTCCAGACTAGTGGATTTTGGATGAAAATGGGAGATGCACTTCGCTCCTTATATACCTATTCTTTCCTTTGGGGCAGGATCCCCAGCTGATCTACAGGTCCCATAACATGCCATGTTCCTATGCAATCTGGAGTCTTAGCCATGTGGCACTGTGGGAGATATAGTCCAGATGGGGATCCTAGCTCCTAGAAGACAATGGAGACCAACCTACAAATCCTGTGCAGCGCTTGTAACTCAGAGCCAGGCCTGCTGATGGGGCACAGACCAAAGGAGGCAGCTGCCCCAGCACCCATCATCTCAAAGGGCAGTAGCAGCAGCTGCAGCAGCTGGAAATTGAGCCCTTTAAATCGCTGCTTGAATACCATGTTGTGTGCTCTGAGCAGCACTAATGGCTGTGGGAAGTGGGGTGTGGAGCGGTGCGCTCTGGGAAGTATTGATGGCTTGCTGCCCTTGGTCCCACCCTTTCTGCCCCTGGACCAACCCCTTCCAGGACGATGGAGCCAGCCCTTCCTCCCACCTTGCCCAGGTCCTATGGAGGCTCACTGAGACCAGTGGTGAGAGAGACAGCTGCTGTGTAGCCTTAGCTACGATCCATCTGGCTTGTAGCTCATGCAGCAGAGACTCATGACTTTAGCCCCTAAGGTCCCAGGTTGCATCCCTCCTGCTAACAACCGGGGTCCATTACACCTCCCATTTTCAGCGGGAAGCTTCAGTTTTGGCAGAAATATTTTAATCAAATAAAATTTCTCTGGGAAAAGCAGACTCTTGTGAAAAATGTTGGTTGGTCAAAACCCAATTTTCCATTTAAAAAACGTTCTGCTTTTTGACCAGTCCTCTCATTAAAACAGCTCGAAAAAGATTTGGGGTTGGGGTTGGCTCATCTCTCGTGTTCACCTGTCTATGCACGAAACCACAGATCCACTACAGAATGGGTGTGGACAGGACAGGCATCAAGATCACCCTTCTATTACATATCAGGGATATAAGCAGTCGCTTTGTTTGCCAGCCACTCACTTCTAGCAAGCACAGCTGGGTAGCAAAGTTACAGCCTGAGCTCATTGTCTGGGTTTGCTGTGCAGGGCAGTGGTTCGGTGCTACAGCCAGCAGCCAGAAACTTTTCAGACTTCAGGCAGCAGCGGCAGCAACTCCATAGAATGTACTACAGAGAAAACACTCTCCCTAGCAGGAATTGTACTTGCACGTAATGTATATGCATCTGGCCAAACACCGTCCTAGTGTCTAAGCATCTTTACAAAGGTGTTAATGAAACATACAAAGGATTTGGCGTAAACTAAACCATCAACGTTACTTAAGAGGATCCTCTCAAATTACCTATGAGATTTTAACCTGCAAATCAGTTAAGCACAGAAAGCTCCATTCTTTAGCATCTCCAACCAGGCTCTTGCAAAATAGACCTGTTCAGGGGCGTGTGTGCTTGTAACCTCAATATTTACAAGTCCGAGGAATGCATGCCCCTAGCAGTTAGGGCAGCACTTGGCATGCATGCATATCTATAACCCTATTGAACAACCTAAACATGTCTAAGGAACATCTGATTATACAGGGAACAATTACTTAGCTCAGCACGTGAGTACTGAGTTGTGGAGTTCTGCACCAGAAGCCCACTTCTGTGACATCAGCCCGCACTGGTCAAGACCAAAAAGTCTGTTCCCATCCCATTCATGGTCTTGCTGAATTGAGAGTGTGATCTCAGTCCAGTTCCTAGGGGATAAAGAGCAGGAATACAGAAAACCCTCATCACTACCACAGAAGCTAATTGCTGGGCAGTCTCAGCAGAGACAAGATCTGAATGGAAATGATTAGTAATCACAGGGGCTGACTTTCCAACGTGCCCAGCGTGGGAGCTGCTCAACTACCAATCCACTCCCAAGGCCTCACTCCCACACCACTTCTTCCCTCCTTCTCCAGCCCCTCTGCCAGGCCTCCACCTCACTTCTTCTACTTCTAGCCCAGTTCCACTCCTCCCTTGGGCACACTGCACCCTCACTCCTCCCACTCCTCCTGCATATCAGGAAACAGCTGTTTGCAGCAGGTAGAAAGTGGGGGGAGGAAGGGTGGTGCGTTGCGTGGTGGGGCCCACCAGCGGGTAAGAGGTGTGGCTGGAGGCTGAAGGAGGAGCTGATGGGAGCCTGCCAGTGGTTGTTCAGAACCCACCATTTGTTCCCTGGAGTACCTGCAAAGCGGGTGCTATGTTAACAGCTTATCTCAGGAGAGGTTCAGATAAGCCCTGTCCAGGAACACAAAGAAGCCTGCAGTATAGGCCATTTTGTAGTCAATGAGAGGGTTCAGATCACCTGGCTTGCCAGTTTAGCACCCTTTTCAAGTTCCATTGATGCAAGATTAAAGTGGGCTGGGATGGGGTGGGCGGGGGGGAGGAAGTGGAGGGGAGATGGGGAAGAAAAAATATACTTTTAAAAATATTCTAGCAAAAGAATTAGAATGTATTGAACATCCCAGTGTACATGACAGTCATGAATTCACTAAAATTTCCCTGTTAGTAGAGAACGTGATTTAGAGGATTCTTTGTATTTACCCTTTTGCAATAGCAAATGCTTTCTTTGCCTTTCCATTATCCTCCATTCGTCATCTTTTGGCTATTTTCCTTTGTATTTTACAAAGCATGTGAACTAAACACAATACAAACTAAATGCACAAATGCAATGCTTATACAAAGGACCTCAACTGGCTTTTCATAAAATAATATCCAAGAGCTTTAAAATGGCTTCATTTAAAGCTGGAAAAGCCAGTATAAAAGATATGATTTCAATTTTGCCTTAAATGAATTCACTTCATCTGCATTTCTGATATCAAATAGAAGTTGAGTTCTGTAGCTGTCGTGAATGGCAAGCAAAAAACCATACAGCTATGAGAATTTAATCTGAACCTTTTCTTTTATTTTTATGCATTTATTTAAAAAATATTTTTCTTCTTCTTCATATGCTCTGTCTATTTCCTCAAATATCGTTAGCACAATAAGTGTTTTCAAAATGATAACCGTGATTCTCTAAAGCAGAATAATTCTAAAGTGGAAAAAGTTGTCTGCAATATTGCAATCTCCCTGTGTAAGATAGTCAATCGCCCTGCAGTATTCACACAATGCAATATGTATAGGTACACTTATAAATATATGCAAAAAAAAGAAATAGACACCAAAAGACCGTCCATAAATTTCCGATAGTTGTCTCTAGCACACTTTTTTTGTGTTCCATTGTGTGATGCTTATCTAATCAAACCACATTATACTTCAGACATCAGGAAGTGGAGAAGGATGGTCTAGGGCTGAGGTGCTGGGCTGAGATTCAGGAGACTTACAGCTTTGTCCCACCTCTGAAACACAATTCCTATGTGACCTTTGGCAAGTTACTTAATCTGTGATCCATCTCTCCAGCTGTGCAACAGAGATAAGAGCAATGTTCTCCTCCTACCTCTTGTATGTCTCATCAGCTTTGATGGAGTGCTGTTTGAGGGCAGGGACTGTCTCTCACTACATGTTGGTAAGGCACCAAAAGCAACAAGGCCCTAATCTTTGCTGTATGACATTATAAGGATTATAACAGTAAATTGTTGGTAGAGATGCTAAATCAAATGACCCTTTAGTAACATGCCTTCAGGTGCCTGGGCAGGCAACTGCAGGCTTCTCTTCCTCTTTCTGGAGGTAACATCACAATGGTCATCACAATCCTCTGTTATAACACTCTGGCTTGCCTACTCAGTTGTGTAGTTTGGACTACAGGAGTATGAAGTGCGGTGCCCTGTGTAAACATTGTGAATGCAAACTGAAAGGCACCTAGTTTATGATATAACTCTGCTGGAATATGCTAATGCAAACCAGTGACCTTTTAGTTCATATTTGCAGGATCAACAGTTCAGTTATTCCTGTATGTGCTGCAGTTCACACCGCAGTGGTCCAGGGTTCCATGGGCGGAAAAAATGTGTTTACGTGCTCCAAGGCCTGCATGGAGGTGTACCAACAGTAAAACATGCTGCCCCCTGCAGGCAGCTGTAGGCGCTCTGCTAATCATTGAAGGTGGTGAGGGGGACGGGGAGGAGGAGCCTGAATCTCTTCTGGGCACACTGTTGACTCATATTTAGCTGGTGGCCCGCTATGACCCCTAGATACTTTTCTGCAGTACTCCCTCCTAGACAGTCATTTCCCATTTGGTGTGTGTGAAACTGATTGCCCCTTCCTATGGGGAGCACTTTGCATTTATGTCTGTTGAATTTCATCCTATTTACCTCAGATCATTTCTCCATTTTGTCCAGATCATTCTAAAATATGACCCTGTATCCTCCAAAACACTTGCAACCCCTGCAAACATGGTGTCATCTGCAAACTTTATATGTGTGCTATGTCATTATCTACCACTTTATCTAAATTGTTGATGAAAATATTGAACAGAACTGATCCCAAAACTAATCCCTGCAGAACTCATTTCTTATGCCCTTCCAGCATGACTGTGAACCACGGTTAAACACTCACTCTAGGAACGTTATCCAGCCAATTATGCACCCTCCCGTAGTCCAACCCGCAGGGCCATGCAAATGTACGTGGTGTATAGCTTGGATACATGCTAGGTGGCAACAATTTACCAAACCCCTCCCAAACAGTGGGGCTGACAGCCAGAGTGTGCCCTGGGCCAAGGTTGGAGGGGTGGACTGGCTCCAGAAGGGGTGGGGCTAAGGGTGGAAGGGGCAGGGCCTAAGGCAGTCAGTCCTTAGTGCCGCTCAGATCCAAGCACTGGGCCATCTCTCTCTCACAGCCACACGGAGCAGCACCACCATGGCATTTCAAAGGGACCTGGAGTCACCACCAAAGCAACAGTAGCAGTGACTGAAGCCCTGGGCCCCTTTTAAATGCTGGGCCCTTGCACAACTACCCCTGTTCCCCCTCTCCCCTCCCCCAGGAGACACAAGGCCTGCACTGGGGACTGCGGGGAGTGGTACAGCAGCATGAGCAAAAAAATCTGCCCCTTTATTGGCACTCCCTTCCACCTGCCTCTTCGTTTGGCAAAGGCACATTCCTTGCCAAATGCTGCCACCCTCAGAGGCTCTGCGGAGTACATGTGGGGTTGGCCCTTTAGATTCTGCCCCTATAAAGCTGAGCTGGTAGTTGTAGATTGGTTGTAAAGTCCAGTGCTTAGCCCAGGTAAAAGGCTGTGCAGCAAACCAGGTCCTCTCATGGAAGCACTAGTGGAGGGTTGAGAACAAGCTCAGAGCAATTGCACAGGGTTTCCTGGTAAATCGTCCTACATTGGAAAAGAACCTCCCAAGTCAGACACGTTTGGTCCCTCTTGCTGCTTCTTAGTCCACTTCCCTGGGAAGAGCTGTGCTGCCTTTGGCCAGTCAGCTTGTGCCTGTGCAAAGCTGCCTGGACCGAAAGCAGCACCAGTGCCAGTCACAGCTAACATTGCTTCTAGCCATGCAACTTCAGGTGTGGGCTTCTGCACCTGCAGCCGTCTTGGCTGAGCCTTACGCTGCACCAACAAGGGCGCCAATCGAGCACAAGGCTGAGGGGTTGCATCCAGAATGGCCCCAGCAGCAAGGGGGCATGACTGCAAGGAGAGTCTGCCACTGACACCTAGGTTTGGAAGCTCAGGCAGAAACAAGCACCCCATGGCTCTCAGTTAAAGAGCTAATGACTCCTGAGAATTTTCACCATGGAACAACAGGGACCGAGGTCTGTTCTCCTCTTCCTATAAGTGAGTCATCATGATGGGAGTCACGTAGAACACATAGACTACGTCTACACAAGAAGCTTCTGTTGACAGAAGTCACTGTCGCAAGGGAAGCTTCTGTCAACAGATTGCGTCTACACATAAAAGCAATCCCCTCTGTCAATGGAGCGGACAGACTGCCTGGCCCTGTCTTGACAGAATGGCTCACTGGAAGCTCTGCAAGCAGGGCTGCCCAGTGAACCAGAAGCCCTGTCTGTCAACTAGAGGGCCCCAGGGCGTCTACATGGCAGTTTTGTCAACAGAAGACTGTCCAGAGAGGGGTTATACCTGAACAGGGAGAGGCATAATGCTGCTGGTGGGTGTGCCAGGTTTGTCAGCAAACTGTCAACAAAGAGCATTTTGTGGGTAGATGCTCCATGTTTTTTCCCCCCAACAAAAGCCTGTTTTTGCCAGGAAAAGCCACTTGTGTAGACACAGCCAAGATGATTTACTAGTGCCTTGTAATACACTGCTCTATTTCTTTCTCTCTCACCCTTTCCCCCGGTGGAAGGGCTGACGTTTGTGCACTGTCGTGCTAGAAACCAGGTAGAAACACAGCCTGCATTGAGAGACGCTAGGCATTCTTCTTGAACTCTCTGTGTGTGTGCGTGTCCATCTTTTTAAAAATGTATGGAACATTAGTTATGTCACTTGTAGAGCAGTAAACGGTGAATGAGCAATTCAACATTCACGAGCTGTGCAGGGAGGACCTTACCAAGCTGTCAGGATAAACAGTTGCATTTGTCAGCAATTAGGCTATTGAATGATGGAGAGGAAGTGACAAAGTGATTAGATGTTTACACTATAGGGTGCTTTCCCATTCTGTCCAGGGTTTATGCTCGGGAGAGCCCACAAATTTCTTGGTGGAGGTAGCTAGCAGCAGGCGCTCAGGGGTGGGGAGCCCTCTGCCTCCACAATGAAGCACCTTTGAGATCGTGCCTGTTTTTATAGTTCATGTACTTGACTAGGAGTCAGCTGTGCTACAGACTGTGTGACACCTAAGCCACTTAAAATCGGCCTGTATCACAGTTTCCCCATCTGTACACCGGGACTTCCATTTCTTCAGCCTTTTCTCTGGTTTATCTATTTTGACTGTAAGCTCTTAGGGACAGGGACTGTCTCTTACTCTGCATGTGTGAGCCACTTATAGCTCTTTTGGAATAGCTTATTCCACAATAACGCTGTTGTATAGACACAGGAGTCATAGAACAGTAGAAGTGGAAGGGACCTTGAGAAGTGACAGTCCAGTACCCTGCCCTCATGGCAGGACCAAGTACCATCTAGATCATCCCTGATAGATATCTACCCAAGCTGCTCTTAGATATCTCCAGTGAGGGAGATTCCCCAACCTCCCTAGGCAATTTATTCCAATTTTTAACCACTGACAGTTAGGAAGTTTTTTTGAATGTCCAACCTAAACCTCCCTTGCCACAGTTGAAGCCTATTGATTCTTGTCCTGTCCTCAGAGGCTAAGAAGAACAATTTTTCCTCCCTCCTCCTTGTAATGCTGTTATATCTCTGGTAAGTCTTATTTCTAAACTGAACAAGCCCAGTTCTTCCAGTCTTCCCTCATAGCTCATGTTCTCTAGGCCTTTAATCATTCTTGTTGGTCTTCTCTGGACCTTCTCCAATTTCTCCACATCCCTCTTGATATGCAATGCCCAAAACAGAACACAATATGCTCCAGCTGAGGCCTAATCAGTGCAGAGTAGAATGGAAGAATGACTTCTCATGTCTTGCTCACAACTTTCCCGTTAATGCACAGCTTAAGACCTCACAGGCAAAAAAAGCAAGATGTGACTAAAACCCCACTTTCATCACAACATGCATAGGAGAAAATTACTTCTAGAATGCTGGTCCTAAAACTCTCTTCAGAGTATCTTCATTTTAATTATCCACCGTTGTCTTTCTCCCCCCACTAAAAACAACACTATGGTGTGTTTGTTTTAATTTCCTTTGAATGATGGTAGAAAGCCCTGCACGTTACTTCTTAGCTTTATACACTTGTGAACTACAGCATTTAATGGCTGGGGGGAAAAAAAACAAAAAACCCCACAACTCTAAATGTCTTGTACTTAATTTGCACACAGGAAAGAATTTTGGAAGGAATTCAGGCCTCTGACAGCTGAAAAGTTACAGCAAGACAGGATTTTATTGTAATGTCTTGATTTATCTTACTTATGTTGAATTCTAATTCTACTAACTGAGCAAAAATAAGTTAAAGGTTACAGAAGCTTTACTGAGGGACAAAATAAGAATATGCATCGAAGAAACAGAAGAGGTACTCCTCATTAACTAACCCATCATAAGCAAAGCCATAAATTAAATGGAAAGGTAACTATGCAAAAGAACATGGGATTTTTCAGAAAGTCATTGTTAAAATTCCATGTGACAGGCTATTGTCTACACCCATTAGCCACAGATTCAGAGGAAACAAAGAATCAAGGTGCACTTTCACCAGGAATTTGCACATTTCACTTATTAAGGAATCTCACACTTTGGGGGGCTGATCCACCATACCAAATCAGTAGCGAGCCAAGCTCTACAAGTCTAGGATGCAAGGATGCCAGGACAAATTTCATAGTGAGGGCACTGAGAGCCATTGAAGCAAACCAGTCTGTAATGGAAAACACTTCAAGGTGAGGTGTGCGGCTGAAGCCCTAATACCAGCACCCAGCCATGGCTGCCAGCTCTCAGTCAAGTCAACCTCTCCAGAGGAATGGTTGCCTTACTACAGTAGTTCCCAACACAAATTAATAATTGCTCTGTAGTGGTGGGCTGCAAGACGCCTGAGGATAGGCAGGTTAGAAGGCACTGAAATGTTCTTATTTCCTGAAAGCAACAAGGAATCATTTCAGGGCAGGTATTCACTGCTAATAAAGGGGCTTTTTTTCGTTTTACCTCAGAGTGACAGCAACACTTGAGAAACCTCAGGAGGTAAAACGCACTTGAAGCTAGGCGCTTTAGTTTTGATCAGGAGATAAATGAGGCAAGGTAAGCCCAAGCTGGAAGTACAGTGCTGGCCTTGGGGAATTTAATAATGGAGAAAGGGTCCCAAGCTGGCCAAACATTATGAGGGTGCACTTACTAGAGGCACTACTACACTGATGGGGGTTGTAGGCTACAAACACCGAGTGCCCAACTAGAACTGGTATAATTAACATAGACGGGGAGGCACTGCTTAGTCGAGATGACTGCCCTGCTGGACTGAACCCACTGAGCACACCTTGCATGGCTTTCTGCACACCCTGGTAGTGCCTGCCACTTACACTGCTATTTTTAGCAGCATAGTGTCCCTTGAGCCTACCCCTGCTGCCGATGCTCTACACATTGCTGCAGGGACTATTACCAAGAACTCTTTTCTTTCCCCAGAGACAACAGCATAACCATTTAGCCCACAACAAGGGGGAGACAGGAGTCAGGAATTTCCCAGGGGAGAATTAAGCTGGAAGCAATTCACCACATCGACAGTGGGTTTGTCACAACTACCATAAACGCTGATCTTGATTTAAGTTCCAACATTAAAATAACTCAGAGGAGCAGCCGTGTTAGTCTGTAGCTTCACAAATAACAAGCAGACCTGTAGCACCTTAAAGGCTAGCAAATTTACTTTGTCTTGAGCTTTTACGAGTAAGACAGTGTATAGACCTACAGATACAGGGAGTAGGTCTTACCCCTAAAAGCTACAGGCTGTATCATCGTCAGTAGATTATGGCCTCATTCAGCTTCTGTTGCATGGGCAGTTGTTTCCTTTCCTTGGTCTCAAGTATCAGAGAGGTAGTCATGTTAGTCTGTATCTTTGAGAACAACAAGAAGTCCTGTGGCACCTTACAGACTAACAGATATTTTGGAGCATAAGCTTTTGTGGGCAAAGACCCACTTCATCAGATGGTCTTTGCCCACAAAAGCTTATGCTCCGAAATATCTGTTAGTCTATAAGGTGCCACAGGACTTCTTGTCATTTCCTTGGTCTGTGTTTCCTGGAAGGTCTGCAGAGCTCATGTTACTTTGCCATGTATGTGTAATGAGATCATCGCAGCCATACCCAAAGGAGACCCTGACACAACAGCTCTTTATGTGTTTGTCACACTGAGGACCTATATTCCAGTAATACCCTTACGAATGAATGCAGTGAATGCGCAGAGCCTTAGAAACTGGAAGTTTTGAGTTCGTCTTGTGAGTTCAGAGCACTGCCTCTTATTATTTCATAAATAATAAAATTTGAAACTAAATTCACATCCAAACTTTCCCAGAGTATATGCACATACAATCCATTTAAGACACTCCTTATGTCAAGAATAAGGAAAGAATGCAAGCTTGAAACTGACTTATGTTGTATTCCAAGTAAAAAGCTGCAACATAGTAAAAAAAAATTGGTGACAGGAAATCTGTCTGGCATTATCAAGGCAAGAGATGGGATTGTAGATATAAAAAACAAATCAAAGCAAGGCTGATATGGTGTTTTATCTATTTCATGATAAATTTGCTGGGTTGTAAGATCCCAGTTCTTTAGGTCTGAAAGAGGTAAGAATTTGCTTGTCACTCCACATGGCAACAAAAGACAACTTCCTGCCCTCCCAGTGGGTTACAGAACAATATCAACCATTGCTACTAGTACATAGAGAAGTCTCAAGGTAGTTGAGTGAGGGAAATAGAGGACTGTATTTCAATGAACAAATGGGTAATAGCTGCTTGGTTGGGATGAAAGGGTCAACCCTCCACACAGAAAAGTGAAAAAGAATGAAAAATTCAAAGTTAAAAGCTGAGTAATTATAAATATGCAGAAAATATCACATTAAACACAAAAATGCAATGCCTAAAGAATTTAGAATCTGCCTTAAATATAACAAGTGAATCTTTGGCAATTTTCATGATAATTTAAAAAAAAATCCATAATTTTGTCATTTTAACAGCAGTACAAGTTTTCTGCCCTTTTCATCTTTCCAAGCATATTATGAACTGAGAAGTGGGGACCTTGTCCACATAAAAATTGTATTTGCCATTATTATTGGTTTTGCAGTTGTACAGGTAACAGACTATTTGATTGCAGAGGAGTAAAGTAAATTAAGGGAGGCCAGCTCAGCATCATGGCTGAGAAGACCTACCTACCATAAAACTACCTTGGAGTTGCTTTATACTGCAAAACAAACATAAAAACAATTCCCAGGCCCAGTTCAAATCTAATATAAGCAACCATTGCTACACTGACATTAGGAAGCTGGGCCTGCATGTAGCAGGGCTGAATTTAGCCCAGGGGTTCCTGGAGGGAAAGGGCAGAGCTGAGGCTACCTTTCTCCAGCTGGCCCTTCACCACCTCCAGGGATGCACGTGCATTGCCAGAGGCTGTGGCAATGATTTCAAGGGAATGGGGAGCCAATTGCTGCTACGGCCGAGGTAGTGGCAGTAGAGGTTGGGAGTTCTGGGCCCTTTTAAATCACTGGGCCCCAGAGCAGATGCCCCTTCTGTCCCTCCTCGCTATTGGCCACCCTAGTCATGACCCTTCAGTGGGATGCAAGGTTCTAATGGGGTGAATCATGAACCATCAGCCTCCACCCTCAATCCTCACTTCTCTTCCAGCATTTATAATACAGTTACAAATTAAAAAACTTGTTTTTATATTTCAGAGGAGTCACACCCAGGGACTAGCTGTGTGAAAGAGTTTGCAAGAGTTTGATTTAGTTCCCGTGCTGGCTAGCTGGCCCCGCTGCCGGGTTCCCCTCCTGGCCAGCACCTGCAGCTTCCCAGCTCTGGCTGCCCACCCTATGCCCAGCCATCATTGGGACCCTTCCCTGACTCTGGCCGTGGTTTCCCAGCTGCAGCAGGCTGCCCAATTTCTGGCCACAGTCCCAGGCCATGGCCTTGGCTCCCTGGCCTCCAACTTCCCCCACTGAGGGCTGCCGGCTTTTTAGCCTGGCCACTGCTCCCTGGCCACTGCAGTCTGCCCTGCTGCCAGAGTATTTGGGGTTGCCCAGGCTGGGGCTCTTAGCTGTTGGTCTCCCACTTTGCCTCCTTCCCACCACCAGGGCTTTCTGGTCCTGCAACATCCAGATGGCCCTGACAGACCACAGTTGTTGCCAGACAAAAGAATCTTGGATTTCAGAGGTACAACCTCTAGCAGCAATGCTAGGTGCCGATCTTCAGTGCACTGATCGTTTAGCCAAGTTTAAATGTTTTTGTTTTTATTGCTGTGGCATATGTTAAATACATATGCCACAACAATAAAAACAGACACTTAAAGGCTCAGTCTTGCAATTCTGACTCAGTCCCACTGACTTCATTAGCAGTTTTGACTAGAGCAAGGTTCCATCATTAAGCCAAGTGACCCTGATTCAGCAACATTGGGGTTCTAAAAAGGTTGGACAGCGTATGTCCTCGGTAGTGACGGATGGCAGAACAAGGAGCAATGGACTCAAATTGCAGCGGGAAAAGGTCTAGGTTGGATATTAGGAAAAAACTATTTCGGTGGGAGGATGGTGATGCACTGGAATGGGTTATCTAGAGAGGTGCTAGAATCTCCATCCCAAGAGGTTTTTAATACCCAGCTTGACAAACTCCTAGCTGGGATGACTTAGTTGGGGTTGGTCCTGGTCCTGTTTTGGGTAGGGGGCTGGCCTCAATGGCCTCCTGAGCTCCCTTCCAGCCCTAGAATTCTAAGGTGTTTGTGCCCCACTGAAGGCCAACGCAACTCATACACTTAAAAATAAGTGTATGCTTCAGTGCCTTGCTAAAATGGGATATCCACCAGTTGTAAGCGTGCTGCAAGGAACGCAAAAACCAAACATACATAGAATCTAAAGTATAAAACAGAAAAAAAAACTGTGGAGGTTTAATTTGGAAGTCATAAAACATACTAACAATGACTATCACTGTGTCAGACAAGGATCCCTTAAATAAGAGGCATGCCCACCAAGGAGGGAAAAAAAATTGGCTTCATGCCATCAGTAACTATTACAATGCCACGTTCATCTGTGCGAGAGATATGAAATGTAGTAGCAAGTGCCTTATTTATGTTGTCATTGAAGGCATTCGAGTGCAGGTGGAGGTTGGGGGAATGGAAATTAGAAGAAAAAAGTGGGAATTAAAAGAATTCTTCAGCTGATAATCAGATTCCTCAGTTGATAAAATATGTATGAGATTGCCTTTAATTAATTAGAATAAACTATGTAACACTGCAGGAAACAAATTGAAAATTTAATAAAGTAAGTTCACTTCCAATTTCTTTTGAAGACAGAAGCTAATTATATTTAGTTCTGTAATTATAACTTTAATTAAAGTATAATGCAAAATAGTCCATATAGTGAAAATAGTACAAAGTTATAAATTGGCGCCTTTAAGACAATTTGTTCTTCAGGTTAAAAAAAAACCCACAAACCACACATTTCAAATGAACATTTTAATATGCTGGTTTCTAAAATTTTCATCTTTTCAGGGCATTTTTTAATTAAATCAATTTTATAACAGCTAATTAATGTTAATTTTCTATTTCAAAATTCTTGGCTTATATTCCTGTCTACATACAGGGGACTTTGGTGCTCTTCTTTATTGATCTTTTATAGACTGCATTTAAAACTGAGTCACATGAATGTTGCATCTTAACAAAACCCAGTTTTGATTTACAGCATAATCTGAAATGCCTTGAGAAGTATAGCCAGGTGACAGCTTTGCGTGAACAAAGGAAGAGAGGCACAGAAAGGGTGAAGGCAATTTGGATATAGGGATACAAAAGGCCATGAAATGACCTTCTGTTGGTGTTTTCAATGATCATTTATCAGAAGCTGTCTTAACGTTGTAAAGTAAGTTTGTAATAGTAACCAAACAGAGAATCTTATAAAGGTTCTGCAGGAATGCCCACGCCCACGTGCAGGACCGAAGGCAACAGGTCCAGCCCCCACCTCTCCTCCACCTATACTCTGCCTTCACTCCACATCTTCTCCTCTATGCCACCTGCCAGCCAGGTCTGTTCCTTTCCACCCAGCCCCCTCTCCCAGCCCGCTGAGCTCCACTTCCCCCCAGTGGCGGCAGGAAGCAGAGAATCCTGGGGCTGGGGCTGGGGCCAGGGCACTCTTTCCTGCTGCCATGGTTAGGCTGAATGCAGTGAGTAGGGAGTGGGTAGAGGGGTGGGGTAGGGCAGAGTGGTGCAGGCTGATGGGCTGCTCTGGATGCCACCACAAAGGTGAGTGCAGGAGATTGGAGGGGGGGCCACCCCTGCTGTCATCCTGTGTGAGGTCCCCTAGCAATCCCCCATGCCACCCTGGGATGACTAAGGCAGCTGTCTTGGGGACTCCCCAAAGCACAAGGCCAGGGGCAGCCTCCCCAGACTGTCTTATGGACAGGAAGACTGTGGGTAGACAAAAGCTTCTGTGGTGCTCCTGATTTTAGTCAGCGTGATACTGTTGCAAAAAGAGCCAGAAAGATTCTGGAATGCGTTAACAAGAGTATTGTGAGGAAGACACGATAAGTCATTCTTCTGCTCTCCTCAGAGCTCATTAGGCCTCAATTGGAGTATTGTGTCCAGTACTGGACACTACATTTCAGAAAAACATATGTGGAGAAATTGGAAAAAGATCCAGAGAAGAGCAACAAGAATGATTAAAGGTCTCGAGTATGTGAGCTATGAGTGAAGTGTGAAAGAACTGGGCTTGTATAGTTTGGAAAAGAGAAGGTTTAGAGGGGACATGATACTAGTTTTCAAGTATCTTAAAGAGGGTTACAAGGAGGAGGGAGAAAAATTGTTCTCCTTGGCCTCTGAGGGTAGGACAAGGAGCAATGGGTTTAAACTGTAGCAAGGGAAGTTTAGGTTGAACATTAGGAAAACTTCCTAACTGTCAGGGTGGTTAAACACTGGAATGAATTACCTAGGGAGGATGTAGAATCTATGTCACTGGAGATTTTTAAAGAGCAAGTTAGATAGATACCTACTGGGGATGGTCTAGACAGTGCTTGGTCCTGCCAAGAGGGCAGGGAATGACTCGATGACCTCTCGAGGTCCCTTCCAGTTCTATGATTTTTTTTTGGGTTTGTTTTCAGCTTCTTCTCACTTCCTGAGTCTACCAGAGCCACATCTGAAAACTCACATTTCTCCTGCTTCCCTAGGCCCTGATTCATCAAAGCACCTACGCAAGTCCCACCAAAGACCCTGGGAAGTACGCACATGCTGAAATGCTTTTCTGAATCACACAAGAACTAAGTGCCCTGAAATGGTGTTCTACAGGCTCAGACTGTTAACATTTCACTTGCTGCTAGCAGTGATTGCCCGTGTCAATTCACGGAGCTCAGATCTTATCCACTCACACGGCTCCTGCTAACTAACTTGCGAACCTTCACTTTCAGGGATGACCTGTCTCAGTACTAGATCCCTGCAACCCAAACCCAGTGGACTCCAACTACAAGTGTTGGGCTCAGGCTGGTCAAGTCTGGAAACAATCCTTCTCCCTTGAGCTTAGGTCAGGTGAGCTCTGATCCCCTCCTCCTGCCCTGTTTGGCTACTGCTACCTCGCTGTGCTGTGTGCACTGCAGAATGAAGGTGTCAGTCCACAGCAGTAGTCGTGCATGCTGCCACCACCATGCCAACCCCAAAGACAGATGGAAACAGGGCACAGGCAAAGGGTGTGGGAAGCATGAAGCATCTGCCCCTATCCCCCCCAGGGATGAGCTGGTGGCAGCAATAACAGGTTCAGGTGAGGACTGAAAGCCACTGGACACTGCTGGGCTCAGCTGGACTGTGCATGTAACTGCATTCAATTTGGGCTTCAAAATTAGGTCCAGGCAGGTCTTTATTTAGCCCACCTCACTGCTGGATCATGGGTGGCTCAGATGCAGCTCAGACATCACATGGCCAAATGTTCACTCCTTGGTGTTTTCCTTCAAAACTGTCTCCAGCTCTCACATTCTCTGTCCTTAGGGCCGGGAGTGACCCTGTTCAGCTCTGTCCTCTTCTCTGCAAGCTGGTTCCATGTCTTGCCACTGCTTCCTCTGTGACATTTCTACAAGCTGAACTCTTCCTCCTGGGCAGACATCAAACGGGCAGCACATCATCTTCATCTTGAATCTCCCTTGACTTTATTACTGCAACTTCCTTTTTTCCACTCACTCCATGGAGTTTGTACAAACCCAACAGCTAAGTTCCTCTTTTTGTCTGTGAGCCTGACTGGGTCAGCCCACCCTCTCTGTATCCCTCCATGGGCCGTCTCTGCTTTGCATCACCCAATTAAAGCTTCTGTCTTTGCCTCCAAACCCCTGTCCAATATGGTGCCTGACTACTTACCCGACCTAGTCTTTTATCACATCATCCCCCCAATCACTCCAGGACAGCAGCACTGCCAGCCCTGATGACCTGTGCATCTCCCCCATTCCTAGAGCTGTTTTGACAGCTTTCTTACACACAATGGTAGAATGAGTCTATATAATAACTCATATTTCTTGAGATTAGCATGGAGATACACATCTCATAGAGCTGGAAGGGACATCTGGGGTCATTAAGTCCAGTCCCCCACCCTCTTGGCAGGACCAAGCATCATCCCTTTTTTCTTTTTAATTTATTTGCCCCAGATCCCTAACTAGCCCCCTCAAGGACTGAGCTCATAACCCTGGGTTTAGCAGGCTGATGCTCAAGCCACTGAGCTCTCCCTCCCCCACAAGCTGCCTCAAGTCCCAAGCTGCTCTTGTTCTTTCATTCTGACCCCCCTGCCAAGGCCCCCTCCCAAAATGATAGCTAATGCACATGGTTTTATTTCTTGACTTAATTTTCATATCAACAGAAAGGTTCAGCAACACACAGCACAACTGAGCAACCATGTTATTGCTTTCATGTCACCTCTGCCCTACCCATCTTTATCCCACTATTTTATGGTCCCTTTTTGTAAGTAACATGTGAAATTATTTCACAAACTCTCCCCATGGGGAACCATGTGCAATTTGCCCTGCCCCACTGAAGCAGGTGATGGCAATTAGGTGGCTTGGGCTAAGGCAGCCGTCGGCCACAACCTAGTGAAGGAACGCTTGGCGTGGGCCTCTTCTCTCCAGCAAAGAAAGCAGGTATCATTAGGCAGCTGGAGACATCCTTTCCTACCGCCATTTTGGGTTATGAATGGAACATCAGGCCTAATATTTCGTTTTCCAACTTCCATCTATATGCGTCACGGCTTTGAAATTGTTTAACTGCCGCTTTTAGTGTTATACAACACCAGAGCCGCCACTCCCGCAAAGCCGATAAGAGGTGTCAGGAGTGAGTCAGGTGTGGTAATGATAACTGAACAAACCCGCATCCAGAAATAGAACCGTTCAAAAGAAATGCTGGATTGACATCTGCTGTTTTCCTACATTTGTTGAGCATTATCACGCATTTCTAGCTCTCTCGTCGGAAAGCAGAGGAATAGCTGAGAGTGTTTGTTTTGCAGAGTTTACATTACGCAGCACGGAATACAGTCAGAGCAGATCTTTGCTGTGGGATAGGAACTTCAATTAATCCATTTCCTTCTCTCCTCCTGCCTGTTGCGAAGAAGTGGCACTTTGGGGGTTGCCTTGTATTTCTGCCACTCATTGACCTCAAGGCTCAATGTGTAACTATAATCCACTGGCGGGTGTGATGTACAGAACTGGAGCACTAACATACTGAAGCGAGTAGGCCTAGTTTTGCTGACTCTTCACTGAAAACCAGGAGCAGCTTCACTGAATCATTGGAATTACTCTGGGGTCAAACCAGTATGAGTGCAGGATTAACAAGAATAGGCCTGTCCCATCCTTGGCAACATAGAGCCAGATCTGCCATGTTTAGGTTGCATAATACCTTTCCTCCACAAGTAAGCACAGCACATTAGGGATACAAGGCAACATGGGTAAGGGAGACTAAATCTGGCTATTACCTTCAATGGTTGTTTTACTTGAGTAAAGAATGCAAGAATGGGCCCAGCCGGAGTATTACACAAGTGAATGAACCTGCAGGAACTAGTCTTGAAAGCAAAGATTAACATAACTGTTTCCTTGGTAACATATTTTAAGTACATGGCCAGACTTGGAGAAAAACAAAAGAAAAAAAAAACAAGCAGTTTAGTAAACCCCATTGTTCGAGGCTAAAGTCTAAGAGGAACTCAGGTGAGGCAGAAACATTTGTGGAATATCTAAATGAGCATTTCCCATGATAACTGTTACCTTGAGATACTTGGTATCACATTAGTTTGAGTTATGAGCCCAAAGCCTCTAATCAGAACAAAGCTTTTAGACTGGGAATTTCAAAGAGGTTTAAGAAAGTGAGGCACCCAATGAAGTTCAATTTAGTGGAAGAAGTCAGTACCGAGTTCCCCATTTTCTAGGGCAGGGATGGGCAAACAATTTGGGCTGAGGGCCATTTCACAGTGTGGAAATTGTATGGCAGGCCAAGAAAGCTCACAAAAATGGGGGTTGGTGTGTGTGGGGGGGGGAAGGTGTGAGGTCTCTGGTGGGGATGCCAGCTCTGGGAATAAGAAGTTTGGAGTGTCGGAGGCTGCTCTGGACTGGAATCCAGGGGTTCAGAGGTCAACTCAGGGATTCAGGCTACTGGTAGCACTGACTTCAGGCTGCTGCCAGAAACAGGGGCATGTCCCCTTTCCAGCTCCTGTGTGGGGGTGCCACCAGGGAGCTCTACATGCTTCCCTGTCCACAGGTACCACCCCCACAGTTTCTGTTGGCCATGGCTCCCATTCAACCTGGAGCTGCAGCACTGACATTTCAAATGGGCCAGTGTGCAGAACCCCCGTGGCAGCCTCTGCTTCTAAGAGCTCCACAGAGCCACAGCACAAGCAGAACAAGGCAAGCCTCTGACCCCAATCTCTGGCTGGAACACCAGAGCTAGGCAAGTTCCCCACCTGGCTCAGAGGCAAGCGTTTGAGGATGGGACAAATGTGGCCCAGGAGATGTAGTTTGCCCACCCCTGCTCTAGGACTTGAAGCCACAAAGTTAAGAGTCTGTTCTTAGCTCTGCTACTGATCTGTGATGTGACACTGAACAAGATACTGCCCTTCTCTGTACCTTTGTTTTCCTTCCCATCCTTTGCCTTGTTCACTTAGCGTTTAAGCTCTTCATTACCGTGACCGTGTCTGACTGGTTGTACCATACCTAGCACAACAGGATGGTGACCTCAGCTGGACACAAATCATAATGCTGATAATAGTGTTTATTTTAGAGAGTTTGTGCATCTGTGACATCATCTGTCTGAGAGTCCATCTGTTCAAGAACTCCTCCTAACTCATAAGTGCAAGTGGGACCAAATTCGGGAGGCAGCTTCCTCTTAACCTAACTTAAAACAGGGTCAGGCTTTGGTCAAGCCAGAAAAATGGGAAGCATCTGGAACAGGACCATTTTCCATATCTCGAAAAGGCAAGAAGCAGAGGGGAGGGATGCTCTGCTGCAGAGTGATCACTGGAGGCAACCACTGGGGACGGGCTCTGCATGTCAGTGGCCTCTGGAACACATAAGTGGCCCTCCTGCCCAAAACAATACCAGACAAGGTAGGGAATCTCTCACCACAGGCCCAGCCACCCTGCACCTCCCAGGTCCATTTCAGGGGCTGGGAAAAACAGACCAGCCTCACCCAGGAGGCCCTTCCCAAGGAGAGGCTTCAGGTCAGGGGGTGAACCAGGTGCAAGCTGGGGCTGGCTCCTGGAGCCTCACTCCCTGCCCTGCAGAGAGGCTTGGGGAAGGCAGCTGCAGGCTGAGCCCAGGCTCTGGAGCCTGACCCTCCTCAACCCCTGATCAGTTGCAAGCAAGGGGAGCAGCTCATGCTTGGGTGGTACTCAGACCACCTGCAGGGTAGGAGGGGGCAGCTGCAATCTGGGGCCAGCTCTCCAATGCTCCCCCACCCCAACCAGCTGCAGCGTGGGCAGCCACAGATGAGAGCAGGGCCCAACCCCTGAATGCCACCCACCCCCATGGACAGGCTGCAGCTGGCCCCCCAGAGCTTTGCCCTGGCCAGACAAGCTGCAGGGCCTGGGGAACTAGCTGCAGGATGGGGCTGGTTCCCACAGCCTCTTCCCAGCACCTTCTGCAGGAGTGGCGGGGAGGTGGGTAGAGCTTCAAACGTACATTTCCTTCATATTTTCCATAAAAATCCCCCAGTCCATTATTCACCTGGAGGGCCTGAACAACGGCAGTTCAATCTGCATGTAGTAACCCAACTCAGCCCCTAACCTTCCTGACCTAATTGTCACGATCGCTTCCTATGGCCAAGTGCAGGGAGCGACAAGGCAAGCCAGCACTCTAGTCTGTTCGGTGCCAGCCCACTCCTGTGGAGAAGGAGGGCTGACTGGGATACACGGCTGATTAGCCACCCCCGTGAGAGAGCTCATGAATCAATCAGCCCCCAGCTGAGGGGTATAAAAGAAGCCACTGGAAGGTACTGAGTGTGTGGGAGGATCTGTGGGAGCTGAATCCATTACGTATGGAGATCTCGGGGACGGCTGTTCCTCCCTGGCTCTGTGGGAAGCTGCTAACAGACAAGACATTCTGAAAATGCTTTGTGGCATGAGGCTCTCTTGGGTGTTGGTGACGAGAGTATAAATAACCCACCACTTCCTGGAGAGTGAGAACCTTCTGGAGGATCAGATGGCATGATGGAGAAATGCAGGCTGGCCAACGGCAGGACGTAAGGGGCAGTTGTACAGGGGCCCAGAGTTTCACAGGGGCTGTAGTTCCAGATGCCATCTCTGCTACTTCCCAAGTGGCAGTGGCCGGAGCTCCAGGCCCCTTTGAATTGTCATGGCAATGCTGTTCTGGCAAAGGGGCCAATGCCACATGCTTGGCAGTGCAAAGGGACGACAGCCCTCGGCCCTGCCCCTTCTCCTCTTGGCCCTACCCTTTCCAGGGATGTAAAACTGGGCCCCCTCCTATCCTTCCCCAGTCCCACAGTAGCTATTGGCCCCGCTGGAGATATGCCAATAGTCTGGCTCATCACCCAAGAAACATGAATATCCAAATATTTTCCTCTCTCCTCTTCATTTTAAGAGGTAAGTTTGTTTTGTTTCTCCCATCTGTGTGAAATGAAAACATCTTTACTTGAAATTCATCATTCTACAATGACCATTCCATCACCTAGACAACATAAATAAAAGGTACTATTCTTAGTCATTAGTCTCTGCGACAGGGCAAAGAGAAAAACTGAATGTTTAAGAACATTTTACATCTGTCCTTTTTAGAGTAAGCGACACTCCTAAATGATGGCCAGTCAAACCTACAGAATCTATTAGTAACTTGATAATAAGTGCAAAGGGGTGGTGGGACCCAAAGGAATCTTAACGTGCCATTTGTCAGGCATGTCACATCACTGCTACTAGTAATAAAATATATTTTTTGTGCGTGTTTTATGCTGCAATGTCTACAGAGACTATTTTTGCACTATAGCCAAACATGATATTGCTACATTTATTACATTGTTTGATCTGAAATAGCCTAAAAGCCTTAGATATTGGCATTCTTTATTACCCCTCCCCATTTTAGAAGCTAGTACATTGGTCAAAAAGTTCCCCCCCTCCATCTCTCACACACACACTCAAGAAATCTAAGCATTTGTTTTTATACAGGGTTGGTGTTTTGCATTTTCAAATGTACTATTGATGTGTCAGTCATGTTGACTGCTCTTCTGAGTGACTCTACCTTGGGTCAAGTCTTTCGATCCTCTTTGCAGGCAAAAAGCCCATTGATTTCTGTTTGCCTGTGAACTCCAGGATCGTATCTCCCTAACCTAACTTTGTGGGACATAAGAAGCTAAAAGGGGTGTGGTGATCTGCCTACAAAAACAGGAATTTAAGAATTATTTGATGCTCATGTGATTAGAGAAATTTGAATGAAGATTGGAAAGCTTATGCTGAAACATTGATGGATTCACATGAACACTCATTTTTAAGTGCAGGATATCAAAACAGGACAACAGGAAGTCCTGTGTCACCTTATAGACTAAACAGATATGGATATCCCAACAGTATATGACCAGTAAGCTCACTGCTACCTTAACACATAGGGCATTCGAGTTCACTATAAATAGCGCTGTAGTATTAGGCTGCCTTTTCTGAATCTTAGAATAAAGGGGATATGTTTCCTGCCTTTGACTATTGAGTCAACCACCATCCACGTTTGGCTGTGTCTACCTGCAGCTGCTTTGAACTTGCATGGTAAAGCTTGTGCAATTTCCTCTGGAAATACAAGACTAGAACAGGCAAACTGCAGCACAAGAGTTCACTCAACAGCTGAGATCACAGACAACATTTATCATACTGAATTATTTCCCACTGGCATCTTATAATAGGCACACAGTGTCAGCTGATCCTCCCCATGATATTTTTATTGAAAAAAAGTTGATATTTCACACCTATCATTTTTAAGCCCTGCAATAATTTTAGGGGAAAATCCCATACTACAGGGTTTTGAAGGACTAGTAAAATTCAAAGAACCTTTTTTTGATCCTGCATGTACTGCAGGAATATATTTTCAAATTACGGAAGTGTGCTGTTGGTGAAGTGCGCTCTTTGAAGCAAAATTTGACCTGGAACATTTTATCAAGCTACAGAAGTTGTCATATTGATCATTTCCTGTAAGATCCAGGAGGTCTTATTAACACTCTCCTCAGTAAACCAACCCACTGTATCTATGCCATAGTCAGGCAAGACAGCTTGAATAGCTAAAGGAACCTCTGAGCTTCCCAGAGACGTGGCGGTGGCAGCAATATAGTGAATAGCTTTCTACTCTTCCTTCACATTAATCTTATTCCTTCTTTATACTGGGCAGATGTATTAGCTGGCTCCAGAGCACATCCCCACTAATAAGAATGAGAGGCTATGACAACTTAATACAAGTTTTCAGAAGTTAATGAAGACAGTCAGTGAAAAGAAATGCACCTTTTATTAGGGAGATATTACAATATTATAATGTAATAAATAATCAATTTATGAGCATGGCTGTATGACAGGGTTGCTTGTTACAGGGGGCAGGCAGGACTCAGCAGACCGGGAGCTTACTTCTGCCTTATGTCCAATGTTCCCTCTAATTTTTTTTATCCATGTGCACAATAACTTGTATGTGCACCGGGGCATGGAGATGTGAACCACCAAACAGACACATGCTGCCAGCTGTAGGTGATCTTCTAATCAGCTGGGAAGCCCCTGAATTGCTCCTGGGCAGCTACCCAAGTATTCAGTTCACAGGGAACATGGTTTAGATCTTATGAGGTTTAGGAATGTACTTCAGGATTTCAGCAGACTTCCCTGCTAGAGTCAGGAAGGGATACCCCCCAAAGTAATCAGGGGTTTTTTTTAAAAAAAACAACAACTCCTTCCTCTTCTGCAGAGATGGGACATGGGACAAGATGGCACCAAACACTCTCTCAGGTGCTTGGCTGGCTGATTCTTGCTCACGTGCTCAGGGTCTAACTGATCACCAAACGGGGTGTCAGAAAGGCATTTCTCCATTCACATAGATTGGCAGGGACCTAACAGCATAGTCTCTCATGGGCATTAATATTGTAGTCTAATTTTGTTCATTGGTTTAGTGCACAAATGTTGGGTTGGGTTTGTGGCTTATGCTGTACATTGCCTAGTATAAAGGATATACCCTGAAAAGTTGTTTTCCCAAGGGATGTTTTCCTGCCCTTTTCTCACCTCCTATATTCTAGTATGAAGCAGAAGATGGAAAAAATGATGAAACACAAGCAGGATACAGAGAGAGAAAGAGAGAAACAGTTAAATGAAACAACTCCCTTTCAACCACCTAATGTCATGGTAGATGGCTAAAAAAATTTAAAGCATTTATATACCAATGCGAGAAGTCTAAATGGTAAGATGGGTGAACTCGAGGATATTGATGTGGGGGGAAACACAAAAAAGCCAAAAAACAAAAAACAATGGAACTCAGTAATACCAGGGTACAATATATCAGAAGGTCTCAACAGTTTGTGCTGGTGAGTAAGTGTATATGTGAAAGAAAGCATAGAATTAAATGAAGTAAAAATCTTCAATGAAGCAAGTTGTGTCATTGAATCACTATGAATAGTAATGTCATGATCTAATAATGAGTATAGCAGTAGGAAGAATACTACTGACTACCTGACCAGGAGGGTGATAGTGAAATGCTCAGAGATTAGACAGGCTAGTAAAATTTAAAAAAATAATCAGGAATGGGAATCATTTATCCCCATTTATAGACAGCATGTATATCTCCTCATTCCAGGGTGAGGTGACAAAGTTTGACACCTTAAATGACTGGTTGTGTTTTAAGACTACTGCTCCAAGAAACAGAGGAGAGGCAATTCTTGATTTCGTCTTAAGTGGAGCCCAGAATCTGCTCCTAGAGGTGTTTATAACTGGATTACTTGGTAATAGTGACCTTAATATCATAAAACTTAGCATCCTTGTAGGAAAGGCCACGGTAGTCCAACACTGTAGGAATTAGTTGCAGAAAGGGGAACCACACCCGGTGTCTACATGAGCCCCTTCCTTTTGGAAGGGGCATGTTAATGAGCGGGTTCAAAAGATGCTAATGAGGCACTGATTAATATGCAGTGCTTTATTAGCATAATGGCAGCCACAGTGATTCAAAAGTGTGGCTTTCAAATCGTGTGCCTCCCGTGGCGACAGGGACTTTGCGAAAGGACCCCCCCAATTTTCAAAAGCCCTTTCTTTCTATCTGGTGTTAAGAAGAAGGAGCTTTTGAAAACTGGGGTCGGGGGGTCCTTTCAGGAAGTCCTCGTCACCACGGGAGGCACATGATTCTAAAACCTCACTTTCGAATAGCTGTGGCTGCCATTATGCTAACGACGCACTGCATATTCATCACAGTGCCTCATTAGCATCTTTCAAACCCTCTCATTAACATGCCCCTTCCAGAAGGAAGGTGCTCGTGTAGACCCAGCCACACTGAAATCGAGGAAAAGCTAGAGTGCCAAAAGTGAAATTGTTTCTTAATTTGGAGTATACATTTTAATTGAGGTAGCAACAGGAGAACCAAAAAAGTGCCTGTGGAACACCTTGCCAGAGGATGCTGTTAAAGCCAAGACTAACAGGGTTGAAGAAAGAACTAGATACATTGGTGAAGTCCATGAGTGGTTATTAGCCAGGACGGGGAGGGAGGGTAGCTGTAGTGCTGGCCTACTGGGGGAAGAGGCTAGTTGCCTCGATCTCGGTGTTTCAGCTGCCGCTTTGAAATGCTGCAGAATGCCGTGCTGCCACTCCATGTGCGGCTCTGAGTGAGTGGGGGGAAGAGGGGGAACCAGGGCTGACTGCCCAAAGCCAGGCCCCTTCAACTCTTTGCTCCCCCCCCCCCCCCGGCAATCACTCTTTGCCCCTAGATCCATGGCAGCTGTTGTGTCTCTGCCAGGCACTGGGAAAGTGACAGGATGGATCACTTGACAATTACCTGGCCTGGTGATTCCCTTGAGCACCTGGCATTGGCCACTTTCAGAAGACAGGATATTGGGCCAGTCGGACCTTTGATCTGACCCCTTGTGGCTACTTTTACATTCTTAAAGGAACAGCCGAGGGAAATGGCCACGATTCCAGGGTATTTTTAAAAATTAAATGCGCATTCAGCGTCAAACCTGCCCAATGTTGCCATTTTTTAGAGAGTGGTAAGTTTTGCTGTTTTAAACGAGAAAGCAAAGAGAGCATGGGGAAGCATAGGCGCTGCACGTGATTCTGTAGGATTTTTAAAAATTCACGTTAGTGGCATTACATAGCTTCACCACTTCAAAACCAGACGTGGTGCCATACGTATGGCACATGTTTAGCTGTTCACATTTGTGCTACAGGGACCTCCCAGGATAGATCTCATGCATTCCTTGCTTGAGTCCAAGAATCATTTCCCCACCCCACTTTCAGGCCAGAGGTCTCCCCCTCCACTTGCTGTTTTCCACTCTCCTCCTACACTCTTCTTTCTATATATCAAATTAAAGCTCTTCAGAATGACCCACTTTTGCCGTGTGAAGATGTGCATGCAAAACTAGAGACAATTTTCCAAAGAATCTGCAAATATATTCCACAGGAAAATGTTACTGCGCTGGCCAGGGAAGACAGCTTTTCTGTCTGAATGCTGGGACACTGCAAGAGGTGCCAACCTCACAGTTGTTTCAGGGTGGCAGTTTGGCACCACTAGGCAGCCTCTAAAAATGACAGTTCTTCCAACACTATCTGCCTGACTCACAACTGCAGGCTGGGGAAGAGATATCTTGCAAGCGTGGGTTGGCCACTTCCTAGACTGCACCATTCATCGGGACCACACTTGTATACCTTCAGCCCATCTGTCACCGCAGCAGAGACATACAAAGGGGTCAGACTTTATGGAAACATACATCCTAGCTAGAGATAGCAAAAATGTCATATTGGTCTCCAAAAGTCCTTTGTCCCCTGCTCTCCTCCTCTCCAAAAATAGGGTCTCTGTTCTATGTAATGCCTCTCACTCCCCTGACCCTCCAAATCTGCATTGCTCCCGACTCCAGCTTTGTCCTCCTTCCCTACTGCAATCACTAGTAATTACGGTCTCCTTCGAAGCATATCCTGCAAAACACTTGCTACTACCAGAACTACGTGGACTGAGCTTGCTACATGAAGCCTCTTTTGTGGCACCAAACGCAAAGCAATTCATTCTGTATTTACAGTTACAGCACACTCCTATAGTACTTCAGAACAATACATAAAAATGACATGGCCAGCACCTCAGCTGGGAATATTTGGTTATAACAAATAGCACTGGCTTTCATGGGCGGATGAAAACCTTGGAGAGCATGTTCTAACTTTAGGGTTAGATATAGAAGACGACATGAAATAAGGTTCATTCAGTTAAAATGGCTCAATTTTGCTCTGAAGGCAAATGGGAAGATTTGCCATTGGCTGTAGCAGCATCAGGACCAAAGACCTTAATGTACTGAGTAACCCTCATACTTAGTTTTTGTTCAGTGAATAATTTTGATATTGTTTGGTCCACTGAACATTTCTCTGGTTACCTTTAAAACAAACAACCTAAAAAAAAATTTCTTCGTACGAAAGAGAACAGAGATAAAGCATAGTAACAGAGAGATTGCCATGTTAGTCTGCACCCCAACAAAACAAAAGCAGCAGAAATGTAGCACTTTCAAGACTAACAAAATTTATTCTGTGATGAGCTTTTGTGGGACACAGACCCACTTCATCAGATCAATTTTATTTCCAGTACAGACTGACTTTTATAAGTACGGAGGACTTAAATGAAATAGGATTGAAGGAAGGAGGTGAGAGGATGTTAGTTGTCTTGTCTCAGATAATTATGAGCAAAGGAAAGGAAGCAGTCCTTGTAATGTGTGAGGTAGTTGATGTCTCTGTTCATAACGGCTGCGTCTACACGTGCACGCTACTTCGAAGTAGCGGCAGTAACTTCGAAATAGCGCCCGTCACGTCTACACGTGTTGGGCGCTATTTCGAAGTTGAAATCGACGTTAGGCGGCGAGACGTCGAAGTCGCTAACCCCATGAGCGGATGGGAATAGCGCCCTACTTCGACGTTCAACATCGAAGTAGGGACGTGTAGACGATCCGCGTCCCGCAACATCGAAATAGCGGGGTCCTCCATGGCGGCCATCAGCTGGGGGGTTGAGAGATACTCTCTCTCCAGCCCTTGCGGGGCTCTGTGGTCACCGTGGGCAGCAGCCCTTAGCCCAGGGCTTCTGGCTGCTGCTGCTGCAGCTGGGGGTCCGTGCTGCATATACAGGGTCTGCAACTAGTTGTTGGCTCTGTGTATCTTGCACTGTTTAATGAAAGTGTGTCTGGGAGGGGCCCTTTAAGGGAGCGGCTTGCTGTTGAGTCCGCCCCGTGACCCTGTCTGCAGCTGTGCCTGGCTCCCTTATTTCGATGTGTGCGACTTTGCCGTGTAGACGTTCCCTCGTTGTGCCTATTTCGATGTTGGGCTGAGCAACGTCGAAGTTGAACATCGACGTTGCCAGCCCTGGAGGACGTGTAGACGTTATTCATCGAAATAGCCTATTTCGATGTCGCAACATCGAAATAAGCTATTTCGAAGTTGGGTGCACGTGTAGACGTAGCCAACATGTGTTAATGTGTCGAATTTGAATATTTACCCTAACTCACAAATCCTTTGCAATTCCTTAGCTCTGGTCCACTGTTACCCCTCCTTTACTTATGCTACCTTGATGACATCTTTATTATTTGGACCCATGGTAGAGAGACTCTGGAAAAATTCCAGAGAGATTTTAACAACCTGTGTCCTACCATCAATCTCATTCTTAACTATTCCACATGAAAAATACGTTTCCTGGATACCACAGTACAAATCGCTGAAGGCCACATTGACACCACCCCGTACCGGAAACCCACTGGCTGCTACACTTACCTACATGCCTCCAGGTTCCATCACATGATCCATCATTTACAGTCAAGCTCTTAGATACAGTTGCGTCTGTTCTGACCCTACTGACAGAGACTGAAAGCTCCAAGACCTCTACCAACCATTAATAAAACTGAATTACTCACTGGGAGAAGTTTAAAAACAAAACACAAACCTGAAAGGCCCAGATGAATACCCAGACACCAGCTACTTCAAGATAGGCCCAAGAAGATCAACAACAGAACACTGCTTGTCATCATCTATAGGCCTCAACTCAAATCCCTGCAATACACCATTAAAAATCCACAACCTATTCTAGATCAGGATGCTGCACTCCAGAAGGCTCTAGGTGACGGACTTGTCCTTTCCTATACACAAACCTCCTAACCTGAGAAAGATTCTCACCAACAATTAGAGGCTACACCATAGTAATATGAATCCTGGAACTTTTCCTTGCAACAAACCCTGCTGCCAACTTTGTCCACACATTTATTTTGGGGATACCATCACTGGACCTAACCACACTAGTTACAAGACCAAAGGCGCTCATTCTCATTCACTTCCAGCAACATTATATATGCTGTTTGTGCCAAAAATGCCCTGACACTATGTACATTGGACAGACTGGGCAAAACCTTTGCCAAAGAATAAATGGCCACAGAGCAGACATCAAGAAACGCAATAAGCATAAGCCGGTCATTGAACACTTGAATAGAGTGGGCCTTTCAGCTAAAGTAATGAGAATGTGTGTCCTGAAACACAAAGAATTTAACAGATCAGATCAAGAGATTTGTGAGTTAGAGTACATATTCAAATTCGACACATTAACATGTGGTATGAACAGAGACATCAAATACCTCACACATTACAAGGACTGCTTCCCTTCCTTTGATGCTCGTAATTATCTCAGACAAGACAATTAACATGCCCTCCACCTCTCACCTCCTTCCTTCAATCCTATTTCATTGTCAGTGTGTATTGCATTTTTTTTTTTTTTGGTCCTCTGTACTTATGTCAGTCCCTGTTGGAAATGAGACTGATCTGATGAAGTGGGTCTGTCCCACAAAAGCTCATCACCAAATAAATCATTTTGTTAGTCTTTAAAGTGCTACATTTCTGATGCCCCCCCGCCCATTTTTTCCTCCCCTAATAAAAAGAGCTTTTCCAGAAGAGTCCAAACCAGAGCTTCAAGAACCACTGGAGAAGTTTGTGCTGTGGTTATATAACAATTTGAATGTGTCTGGTGCATTAAATTATTAATCCTTGCAACAGTTCTCTTACTATCTAAA
Organism: Carettochelys insculpta; assembly: GCF_033958435.1. Lineage (NCBI taxonomy): Eukaryota > Metazoa > Chordata > Testudines > Carettochelyidae > Carettochelys > Carettochelys insculpta. The sequence goes on along the minus strand of NC_134147.1, from coordinate 42,257,223 downwards.
GGCCTTGAGTTTACAAAGGCTGTCTCCTTTGTGTCCCTCTTTCCTGCTTTCTAAGTTTCTAAGTGGCCTAGGAACCTACACAATAGTTTGTGCTTTCATGTGAATTAACCAGACACCTCTAATATAAGCTTATATAAATACCCAGTTAGTGTGATCATTTTAGATTTCCTGTTGAACTTTGGTTATTTCTGTGCAAGCCTAGCACAGTACAGGTTGAGCCTCTCTAATCTGGATGACCACTTGTCATGGGCGCGGCCAAGTTTCCTGCAGTCCCACAAACTTTTAGAGACACCAGTCCTGGCTCTCAGCGTTCTGTGCTGTTATTTAGCTGTAATTTACCCCCTCAGCGGCTGTGTCTACACTATCCCAAAACTTTGAAATGGCCATTTCGAAGTTCACTAATGAAGTTCTGAAATACATATTCAGCTCCTCATTAGAATGCTGGTGGCCACGGCACTTTGAAATTGCCGTGGCTCGTCTTCAAAAGCGACTCCACCAACTTCAAAATCCCCTTATTCTATAAGAACAAGGGGATTTCGAAGTTGGTGGGGTCCTTTCCATCTGGACGAGCCACATGGAGGCGAACAATGGCAATTTCGAAGTGCCATGACCACCAACATTCTAATGAAGCGCTGAATATGTATTTCAATGCTTCATTAGTAAACTTCGAAATGACCATTTGCTCAGCCATTTCGAAGTTCTGGGATAGTGTAGACGTAGCCAGTGTCTCAGAGCCTAGGGAGCAGTGGAAGCATTGGTAATGCTGCTAGACAACATTGACCTCCCACAGGTTGGCAAATTCTCTCATTTGTCACCAGTCAGGTCTCCAGGGTGCTGGACTCGAGTGCTATGTCTACACTGGGATGGTACATCAAAATATCTTATTTCAATGTAGCAAAATCGAAATAAGCTATTTCGACGAGTAGCATCTACACATCCTTCAGGGCTGGTGCCGTCGACATTCATAGATGTAGGACAGCACTATGTCGAAATAGGCACTGCAGGGGAGCATCTATGCACAAAAGTGGCCCAAATCGAAATAAGGGTGCCAGGAAAAGCTGCAGACAGGGTCACAGGGCGGACTAGCACTTCCGGGGCAACAGCAAGCTGCGCCCTTAAAGGGCCCCTCCCAGACACACACAGCCTGCACAGCACGCGCTCTGAAGAGCCACAAGCACGCACACCCCATGTAAGCAGCATGGACCCCCAGCAGCAGCAGCACAGAGGCCCACACAAGCTGCCCCTGAAGCAGTGGCCGCCCTGCTCAGTGCCATGGAGGAGGCGGCTCAGCATCTTTTATTTGAGGAAGATGTGCTGTCCTCGTGGGAGGAAGAAGCAGCCCCAGACCTTGCTGCCCTCCCAGCCTCCCACTGCCAGGCACGCCGCTGACTATGGAGGTACCCTACTAGCACAGGCTGGTGGGAGTGGCTGGTGCTTGGTGAGTGGGACGACTGCTGGCTCCAGAAGTTCTGGATGAGCTGGCAGACATTCCTCGAGCTCTGCCAGTGGCTCACCCCTGCCTTATGGCACCGGGACCCCCCCATGCAACGTGCCCTCACTGTTGAGAAACGGGTCGGCATCACTGCCTGGAAGCTGGCCACTCCAGACAGCTACTGATCTGTAGGGCAGCAGTTCAGCATGGGCAAGGCCACCGTCGGGGCTGTCGTCATGGAGGTAAGAGGACCCAGGGGGCGAGGGGAGCCCGGGAGAAGGAGTGAGTGCCCGGGGAGGATGGGGAGCCCGGGGTATGGAGCCCTGGGAGAGGGCCAGACACACCCTGTGCACCCCTCACGGCTGCTCTTTCATGTCCTTCCCCTGCAGGTGGTCCACGCAATCAATGCCCTGCTCCTCCCCAGGCTTGTGCGCCTTGGGGACCCGGATGCCGCCCTCGCGGGGTTTGCCAGCCTGGGCTTCCCTAATTGCTTTGGGGCTCTAGATGGGACCCATACCCCCATCCGTGTCCCAGAGCACGGCAGAGGATGCTTCCTGAATAGGAAAGGCTACCATTCCGTGGTCCTCCAGGCCTTGGTGGACAGCCGGGGCCGCTTCTTGGATATTTATGTTGGCTGGCCTGGCAGCACCCACGACGCCTGGGTGTTCAGAAATTTGGGCCTGTGCCGCTGGCTGGAGGCGGAGACCTACATCCCCCAGCAGGAGATCCCGTTGGGGGACACCACCATGCCCCTCTGCCTCGTGGCAGACGCGGCATACCCCCTCCGGCCCTGGCTCATAAGCCTCTACACAGGCCATATCAGTGCCACCCAGGAGCGGTTCAACACCCGCTTGAACCATACGTGCCAGGTGGTCGAGCGGACTTTTGGCCGCCTCAGAGGGCGCTGGAGGCGTCTCCTCACCTGCCCGGATGCAGGGGTCACCAACATCCTCCAGGTTGTGGGCACGTGCAGCGCACTCCACAACCTGGTGGAGAGCAAGGGAGAGGCATTCTTCCAGGGCTGGGCTGTGGAGGCTGGCAGGGCCGACGCCCAGCCACCCACTGCCCCCAGTCACCAGGTTGACCTTGAGGGGATCCGGGTCCGGTAGGCCCTGCGGGCCCATTTTGAGCAGGCTGCGGGGTGAACGCTGGCAGGGCCAGCTGTTGGTGAGCCCCCCACCGCCCCCCCACAGCACTACCTGCTCCCACGCCCACAGCCACACCACTGAGCACCAGAGAGCACACACCACCCACACACTTCTTTTGTAAATAAACCAACACCTTTTTTTTTTTTAAACAAAACAATGAACTCAACATTTAAGAAGGGGGGAAACTATGTACATGGGGGGCAGCTACTAAAGTGGGGTGGAACAAATAAACTATTTACAAAGATGGGGAGAATATGAACAAAGGAGGGGGGACAACCTCCTTGACCCTTCACCCCTATTGTCGAGCACCTGGCGTGGGCGGGGAGGGGGCGTGACCCACATCTGGGCCAGAGGCCCCATCAAGGCTGGGTAGGGGCTGGGAGAACCGGCAGATACAGCCAGGCCGGGTCCTGAGGCCCATGGTCCCCCTCGGTGGCAGGCTCCAGGACAGCTGCTGGTGGAGGCAGATTAGCTATCTGTGTCCTGGGCCTGGGCGTAAACCTGCCGCAGCTCCTTCACCTTACTCCTGACGTGGTCAGGAGTGCAGACAGGGTGACCCCAGGCAGCCAGGCCCTCGGCCAGCCAAGCGAACGCATCTGCGTTCCGCCGCTTGCTCCCCATTACCTGGAGCACCTCCTCATCACCCCAGAGCCCCAGAAGGTCCTGGATCTCGGCCTCCGTCCAGGAGGGGCCCCGCTGCCTCTTCCCCCGCTGGCTGGCAGGCTGGGATCCCTGGGTCCCCTTGGGGGGCTGCCCTGTGGGTGCTTGGAGGGCTGGCTGGATGCCATGGGTGCTGGGTTGGGGCTCGTGAGAACGTGCAGGCTGGGCACGTGTGTGTGCTGCTGCCTGCATGTGCTCTCACCTTCCTGCACAGGAAATAAGTGGGCAGGGAGCTTTAAGGGGCTGCTGCATGTGGCGATCATAGAGCTCAGGGGCTGGACAGAGCGTCTCTCAACCCCTCAGCTGATGGCCGCCATGGAGGACCTCACTATTTCGATGCTGCGGGACGCGGATCTTCTACATGTGCCCTACTTCGACGTTCAATGTTGAAGTAGGGCACTATTCCCGCCTCCTGATGAGGATAGCGACTGCAACGTCTCGCCGCCTTACGCCTATTTCAACTTCAAAATAGCGCTCGGCCCGTATAGACGTGGCGGGCGCTATTTCAAAGCTGGCCCGGCTACTTTGAAATAGCCGGCTAGTGTAGATGCGGCTGAGATGTTCAATCTGTAACAACTTTTAAAAAGAGACACAAGTGGTATCTTGATTATTAACCAAAAGGTCCAAGAGAACTTAGTGTCGAAGATGCACCATTTGACCTCGTGGGCTTTGAGTGATTAGTTAGCAGCAACAGGGAGGGATCCATTGGCCAAAGTGAGTCTGAGGAGCAGCTAGGTAGTACCCAGGAGTTTCATAGCTGCTATGGGCCAGGACAGGAGCAGCAGAGTAGACATACTGCCTAGTGGGGATGAAAGAGAAGAATTGGGCAAGGCAGGGAAATGGGATAGTGCTGCAGCCCTTGGTTATCTGAACTAACAAAGCAAAGCCTTGGAGCCCCTCAGAATATAAACAGACAGTGATCCAGGGCTTTATTGGCATTCCTGGAATTACGGCAGCCCTGATTGCACAGATTCTGTGGGGCATGGTGGGAGAAGGAGACAATACGAGCTTCCAAGCACAAAATAATTCATATCACTATACAAGGGAAGTCATGTGACCCATTGAAACACAAGGTATCAACTTCCAGGACATTGAACAGACTCAGAAAAGCTGCTCTTAAGTGTCACAGACAGCTCAGTGTTGTTCTTCCACACAAGTCTCACGTGGAATGAATTTTTACTCTTCAGTAAACACTGAGAAGAGCCTAACATGCCTGATGTTTTCTAACTCCACTGACTTTGCTAAGTTGTTTAACAGAATGAGTGGTTTAATAGAAGACATTTTGTCTAGAGAATGGACAAAGATTAGACAAGTTGATAGTTTAAGGCCTTAAGATATCGTTATTGTAAGTTAGCATCATACAGAGCATTTAGATCACCCTGAGCATTCATCCACAAATTAAATCAGGAACTTTGAGGCTGAAGATACCTCAGTTGGTGGGGAGAGAGGGGCAGGGAGATGTACAGTCACTGGATTCCTCATTTTCCGGTTGCATCCAGGTTCAAAAGTACAAACCTAAAAACAAACAGCTAATGTTCAGACTCTTAGAGCTCCCAAGGCTTTACAAAAGAAGAAATTCGCACAATAACTCCCACCCTACTTATCTTCCTACACTAAACCACTAATACAGCAGGGTGCAACATTCACGAGGGTTCAGTGTTGAGAACCCTCTTGAATGTTTAATTGGGCAAATATCATTTGCTCCCCACCCCCGCAAGGTGGCGGCCACCAGTGCTCCCTGCCCTGCAAGGCAGCAAGATAGCAGCCGGAGGCGCTCCCCACCCCAGAGCCCTGGGGAAGAAGCAGCTGCTAGTGAATAATTGAATTTGCAAATGTTAACGTCGCAAATCCACGACCTGGCTGTATTAGTGCACAGCTATTGAGATGGAAAGAGTTGAAATCAGTCTTCTAAAGCAGTGGCTCTCAACCTTCTAGACTACTGTACCTCCTTCAGGAGTCTGATTGGCATTCCATGCTGCTAAGTTTTGTCTCATTTAACAAACTACTAGCTTACGAAACTCCGCCCCCCCCCCGACAAAAAACACAGAAGTGTCATAATGCTCAGTTACTGAAAAATTGATGATTTCCTCATCATACAAGGATAATTAAATCATTGGAATATAAATTCTGTACACACACTTCAGTACACAGAGCAGTAGAAGCAGTAGGGCCCAAGAGGCAAAGTGAGATGAGGGGGTCCAGGTCCACACCTCTGGAAGGGGCAGGCCCAGGAAGCCCTCCCCCATTCCTTCTGAGCTGTGCGGAACAGCATAGCAGTGCCATAATGGCATTTCAAAGGGGTCTGGAGCCTATGCCACTGCTGAAATAGCTGTGTAAGCTGGAGCTCCGGGTCCCTTTGAAACACGGAGCAGAGGGCAGTTGCCTCAGGGCCCAACAGGCCAGAGTATAAACAATGTCTTGCCTGTATAAAATTTTATTTTTTAGGACTTTGCTAGACCCTTTTATGTAGCTTGTTGTACAAATCAGCACATACCTAGGAGTTGATATACCCCTCGGAGACCTCTGTAGACCACCACCACCCCCAGGGTACGTGTACTTGGATGGAAAAACCTCAGATATCAGGATACATCACGTATCGATTAGTGTAAGACAGTAAGTTCCCCAAATAAATTGGAATGAGAGATTCTTTGCAGTTCATCAATGTACAGAGATCTTACATTAGTAGTTAGCCTTACAAAAAGAAACAATTAATACAAGAGAGACTAGACAGATACATTGGCTTCCATTCAAGACAAGCGAGCATTAAAAGGTCTGCCATCCTTGTTCATGTGCGAGTTTGGGGGTGTGAATATTTTCACCAGTTTGCCGCAGTTCCACATTATTCACAGCTCCTGAAAGGTGCTACTCCTGGGACAACATTACAGCCCAAGAAAATCCACATTTCCATCTTCTAGAAGAGGCGCATCTAGCGGTGACATACAAACAAAACAAGTGGCACCCCTGTGGGCAGTAACCGTGGAGACATCTTATTTCCCAGTCTGACAGCATAGCTAGGTATACCTATGCTTAGTGGTACTTAACTCCCTGCGGATGAGCCCAGATCAGCTGTTGTGTTTGTTTACATTGGCTGTGTACGTACACTTCCAAATCAAAGCTGATGAAGGTGACAGAAAGAGGGAGACAGAGTAATGTTTGCAGGAGGAGAAGTAGAAACTTTCACTTATCTGGACAGCTGAACTGCAGTGGAAGGCAAGATTTGATGGAAGATCCATGAAAAGATCAGGCAAGGAAGCAAAGCATTCTGACAGCTATCAGAGATCTGCAGCAAGAGGACTCCAGAAAGTAAATTAAAGTTCTGCAATAGTAGCATCAACTGTTTTTCAAAGATCAGAGACTCAGCAGCTAAAAACAGACAGGTGGGTGGAAATTCAATGCTTTGGCAGTGGTTGTGTGAAAGATTTCTGGACTTAAAGAATAGGAGGAAAAATCTTACAAAGCAGGTGGTTTGTGGTTGTTTAAAGCAAACACCACGCAGCAAAGATGACTGCAATTTCTAGTGCACTTATCGCACCATAATTCAAAGCTTGAATACTCAAGTGGTCAACTGTGGCTCACAGGAATGGCAGAGAAGTAAAAGACAGTGTGACATGTGGGAATGACTGGACTGAATACTGAACTGTGGACAGCGTGCAAGTTGAATACGAAAGAAGCATGTACATGTATGATGTGGAAAAAGTAACGTTGGCCTCTGATTCTTAGTGCACCACAAAAGTTAGTCTAAGGCAAAGAGAGGAGCGAAATCTGCTGTACTGCATGAAGCTACAGTAAAGAACAAAATTACAACATACATATGAACAAAGCGTTGGGGGAAATCAGACCGGAGCAGTAGAGGTGGTTTTGTTATCCATGTCCCTCTCTCCAGGCTGGCCAGCACATCATTCAGGCTCAGAATGAAAGAGAGACATGGCCTCTGAAGATTAGCTAGGGGGCAGCCATAATGATGAAGCTTCCACAGTAGCTGACTCTCCCAAAAAGTCTCTTTAAGGACCCACAAGGGGAGTGTAGTGGTAGGCAGACTCGTCTATTCTCTCCAGGGCTTTTTTCCTGGCACACTAACTTGGGTTCACTGATTTCTGGTTCCATACTTTTCTTTGTTTACCAAGCATGACCCTAACATGGCCCTTGAATCATATCCGTTGGCCTAATTCCGTTTGTCTCCCTTTTGTGCTGTTGCTCTTCAGCATTTGGGATTATGCATTATTGTGACATCTGGGCTACGTCTACACGTGCCCCAAACTTCAGAATGGCCACGCAAATGGCCATTTCGAAGTTTACTAATGAAGCGCTGAAATGCATATTCAGCGCTTCATTAGCATGCGGGTGGCCGCAACACTTCAAAATTGACCCACCTTGCCGCCGCGCGGCTCGTCCAGCCAGGGCTCCTTTTCGAAAGGATGCCGCCTACTTTGAAGTCCCCTTATTCCCATGAGCTGATGGGCACCCACGACGCCCGGGTGTTCAGGAATTCGGGCCTGTGCTGCCAGCTGGAGGCGGGGACCTACATCCCCCAGCGGGAGATCCCTGTGGGGGACACCACCATGCCCCTCTGCATTGTCGCAGACGCGGCGTATCCCCTCCGGCCCTGGCTCATGCACCCTTACACGGGCCATCTGTCAGCCAGCCAGGAGCACTTCAGCACACGCCTGAACCATGCACGCCAGGTGGTTGAGCGCACATTTGGCCACCTCAAAGGGTGCTAGAGGTGTTTCCTCACCCGCCTTGATGCAGGCCCCACCAACATCCCCCAGATTGTGGGCGCATGCAGCGCACTCCACAACCTGGGCGAGAGCAAGGGGGAGGCATTCTTTCAGGGCTGGGCTGTGGAGGCTGGCAGCGCTGACATGCAGCCACCCGCTGCCCCCAGTCACCAGGTGGACCCCAAGGGGATCCGGGCCTGGGAGGCCCTGCGGGCCCATTTCGACCAGGCCACGGGGTGAACACTGGCAGGCCCCCCACTACACCGCCCACGCCCACACCCAAGAGCACCCCCCCCACTTTTCTTCCAAATAAAAATAGACCTGTTGTTTTTGAAACCAAAACAAAACAGTGAATTCTCTTATATTAAAATACTTTTTATATTATATATATATATATATATATATATATATATATATATATATATAAAGAACAAAAGGGGGGAACTATTTACATGGGGGGCAGGTACCATAAAAGAACAGGGGTCTAACACAAACTATATACACAAATATTATATGATGGGGGATATGCACAAAGCCGGGGGGGCCACGTCCTGGGCCCCGCACCCCCTACTGTCCAGTGCCCAGGGTTGGCAGGTGCGACCCTCGCCTCAGCTTCAGCCCTGGCTGAGGCTGGCTGGGCGAACCGGCAGGTACGGCCGGCGGGTGTCAGCAGGCCCCAGGTCCCCCTCGGCAGAAGGCCCCGGGGTGGCAGATGGAGCATTGGGTGGAGTGGCGGGCAGGGCGGCACGGCATGGGGGGGCCAGGTAGTCCGCTATGCGCTCAAAAGTGCGCATAAAGGCCCCCCATGCCTCCTGGCACCAGGCCAGCACCCGCTTCTGCAATTCCAGCCACCGCTCGTCCACCCACAGGCACTGCTCCAACACCTCCAGCTCACGCCGGAGGGTCGTGAGCAGCTGGGGGTCCATCGCCGTCCTTGGATGGTGGTGGCTCCGCCATCGGCCCCGCCCTGGGGCTGGTTGGTGCTCCGCCGAGGGGCTGGCCTGCTGGGATGGCCCCGGTGGGCTCTCTGGGACCACGGACACCTCGCCGGCGCTCTCTGGGCCCTCCAATGGTGCAGCTGCAGAACACAGGGGGAGAAGAAGAGCGGAGACAGCCGTTAGTGTGGCTCCCGAGCCATGGCCCTTTTCCCCCCACCCCTCTGCTGCTGGTTCCCCATCCCCGGGAGATGCTGCTGCTGATGGGTGTCCCACCCCCTCCCCCCCAGGGGACCCTAGGTTCCGCTTCCCCCATCCCCAGGGATGGGGCATGGCGCTGTCCTGCTGGGGGGGGGGGGGGCAGGGGCTGATGCACTCTTCTGAGGGACATGCCACTGCTGTCCTTGGGGCCATGGTCATCTGGGTATGTGGAGGGCCCTAGTCATGTCTCTTGTCCCTGCCCCTCAACCCCGGGGCTGTGCACCAGGGGGGTACATACCTGATGGTCCGCTCCCATGGTCAGGGGACACCCTCCGGGCGGATGCCCTGCTGGAGCTCTGGGACAGCAGGATTATGTGGAGCCCCCCCCCGCAATCGCTGGAGGAGGATCCCCCCTCCTCCTCCAGCGTCCCAGGGGTAGGCTCCTGGGGGGGGCCCCTAGGGTGCGGGGCTTGCTCCCGGGGCGGACCCCACCTCCGGGGCCTGCTGGGGCTCGTCGGCCAAGGTGTCAAGAGTGGCTGGCGGGGAGGTGTAGTACCAGGGGCCCAGGATGGCCCTGAGCTCCCTGTAAAAGGGGCAAGTGGCGGGGGTGGCCCCAGGTCAGCTGGCCGCATCCTGGGCCCGGGCGTAACCCTGCCACAGCTCCTTAACCTTACTCCTGATGTGGTCAGGAGTGCGGGCAGGGTGACCCCGGGTGGCCAGGCCCTTGGCCAGCCGAACGAACGCATCCACGTTCTGCCTCTTGCTCCCCGTTACCTGGAACGCCTCCTCCTCACTCCAGAGCCCCAGCAGGTCCCGGATCTCTGCCTCCGTCCAGGAGGGGCCCCGCTGCCTTGGAGGGGGGGTGCCCTGGGGGCGCTTGGGGGGCTGGTGGGCAGCCATTGCAGCGGGGGAGTGTCTTGGGGCTGCAGGGAGACGTGCAGGCTAGCTGTGTGGCAATGCTGCTGCCTACATGCGCTCTCAGCTTCCTGCACAGGAAGGCAGGGTGTGGGGAGCTTTAAGGGGCCGCTGCACACAGCGACCATAGAGCTCAGGGGCTGGAGAGAGCCTCTCTCAACCCCTCAGCTGATGGCCGCCATGGCAGACCCCGCTCTTTCGATGCTGCGGGACATGGATCCTCTATACGTGCCCTACTTCGACGTTCAACATCAAAGTAGGGCGCTATTCCCATCCCTTGATGGGGATAGCGACTTCGACATCTCGCCGCCTTACGTTGATGTCAACTTCGAAATAGCGCTTGCCCCGTGTAGACGTGGCGGGCGCTATTTCGAAGTCAGCGCAGCTACTTTGAAGTAGCCGGCACGTGTAGATGCGGCTAGTGTCACATAAATCCATGTGAGATGGAACTGTTATTTGTCTAAATATTAGGAAGCAGCTGAGTGAAATTTAATGGGTAGTAATATACTGGAGGTCAAACCCTATAATCTAATGATCCTTTCTGGTGTTATGGACGTGATTGAACACAACAGACGATCGTGTGTCTGACAGCCCTATATGTAAATACAATGGCACCAATTTTTCCTTTCTGTGCAGGGCTCTCTGTGTTGTGTCGTTAGGTAATCATAATATATGCTTTGAAGTCACTACTTGGTACCTTCCAGACAGTGTGTGTTTATATCAAATTTGTAGCCTGGTTGCTAGGTTTCCTCAGTTCAGCTTTACTTTTGACTCTTTCTTTGAGAGATGACTATGCACAGGCCTCTGGCTCGCTGATCTGTCACTGATTTGGCAAGAACAAAATGAAGCTGGAGATCTACTACTGGTAAGTTTTATAGAAAGACCTAGAGTATGATACTGTCTGATGGGATTTTACATTTAACTGATAGCAGCAGCACCTGAGAATGGCTTAAGAACTGTGCTGGCTAGGTGGTTTTAAATGTGAACCAATAGCGATCCTTCAAGTTCAATTTAAGCAAACTCTAGGAGCTTTTTCCATTATATAACACACATAATCATGTGTATAAATAAGTATTTATTCTTTTCCTGGCATTTTCCTGAACACCTTCGGTGTTTGTGGTGACTGGAATGTCACCATCTGCTCAAGAGGAACCAGAATAAGGCAGCAGCTTAGCAGTGTAAGGGAGATGAAAACCCACTCATGTTCAGCAGTTTCTCTTTATGTGAAATGTATTCTGCTTCATTTCAACTTAGGTCTCCATTGGCTACTATTTAGGCCTATTTCAAGGCCCAACAAGAACTGAGATCCGAATTCTAGGAATGGAATGCCTATGACTGAAATCAAAGCGATTTTTTGCTATTGACTTTTATAGGACAAGGATTTCACTAATGGACTTCAAGGATACATTTTCAAAAAGCCCCCCCCACAAAAAGCTTGTGCAGAACCAAATGTTATATACACAGTTCAAATCAGAACAGAGATTGCTTGACAAGCTGGGTACCATGGGTCCAAAGGAGCCGTCCTCAGGGCACCTGATTTTTCAATCCCTGGCCTGTTCTTTCAACAGAGGGGACACTGTGTAGATGCTCTTTCGATCTGCCTTTGTGCATGTTGATGCACTCTTTCGAAAGATTGCTGTAGTGTAGACATAGGCCATGTGGCTTTCCAATCCAAGTTTCAGACACTTGAAAAGCTACATAAGTTGTGCTTGCAAGTTACAAAATGTGGTTTGTTACCCCTTCTTACAATTTGACTGTTTATCAGATAGGCATGTATATAATATATTCATGTTTTTACATCTGATGCCAACTTTTCAAAGTGATTGGAGAGAAAAATTGCCATATCCATCACACACAGCAATGACTATTAGACAAAACTGCTAATGTCTTTATCATCATCAGGCAAGTTTAGTCTAATTGGCATTTCTGTGTGAGAAAAAAAAAAAAAAAGCCTCAGCATGATATTTTAACACACAAGATAGGTGTCCTTTTATTGTAAAGGCTAACCAGCCAACTGTGTGGTGGCAATCATTAAATAAACTCCCTAACCAGGTCTCCAGATTGTGTCAGTGTTAAATTCCAGGTAATATATCTTAACCTTGTGTTTGTTTCCAAAAGGCTAGTGCTCTTGTCTCTAGTCAGAGGGACTGAGGAGAAATACCCCCATGAATCCAGAAGAGCTGTGTTTTCAAGAGCTTAGAGTGTAAGATATCCTGGCTCTAACTAAAAGTTAATCCCCAGGTGTCTGAGTTAAGCTAATTCTGTAGCCAGACAAGAACTATTGCAGGAAACCGTGCCTGTGTGAGTGCTCAGAACAAACTGTAAAAGTTAAAACCTTGCAGGAAGATGTGATGGATGAATTTTCAAGTCTCACTGAGCCGTGTCTGGATTAGGACTATCATTTGTAAATATCTATAAAAGTCATTGAGAAGATTGCTGCTCTTCTGAATTTCTGGGCACAGGGTTTGATTTGCCTGAAATCCACATTACATCCACTTCAAAAGTTATGAAAGAACTCGGTTTTGAAAAGCAAAAACCAACCTGCCGCCCCCTGCAAATTTTCAGCCATCCTGTGCTTAAACCAAAAAAAAAAAAGCCACACACAAAACAAAAACAAAGACACCAAACTAACCAGTGAGAGTGAGCACGGAGATTCTTCTATGTGCAGCCTATTCCATATCTACCAGTGCAAGGTTTTGTACCGTTTCATGTTTTACTGGTCACTGCCGGTGACAGAATGCGGAGAGAGCTGGACTTCTGCTTTGACAATGCCCATGTTCCAAATAACCCATTTATATGTTCTTAAAGCCACTAGAAAAGAAACAGGGGAGATCCCACATGGGCTTGCACCAATGTTCCCTCTAATATTTTCTATCCATAAACTGATTAAACTTTCCGGGCACCAAGGCATGTGTGGCTGTGCACCATCACTAGAAACACATGCTGCCCACTGAGGGTACTCTGCTAATCAGCTGGGTGGCACCTGAATCTCTTCTGGGCAGTTGCTCAAGAGCTTAGCTTACAGGGAACATTGCCTTGCACCTTGGCAGGATAAAAGCAGAATTCACTGAGCCACTACCAAGATCATCATCGGAAGTTGTGTCAGTATTCCCTTCATACACTGACCTTTTAATAAAAGTTTTAACCAGAGACCACTAATGGAATTGCCAAATGCTGAACTGGCATAGCAGTCAAAGCCCAGGCTTGTTAGTCAAATGCTTTTGCCTACCACTTGCATATCCAGTATATGGAATAAAAATCATTTTAACTACCCTCCACTGCATACTGGCGTTCCAATCTGTAAAGACTAATGAGCAAATTATTCCTTCAGACACTGAAGCCACCTTGTGAAATTACACACCGGGGTAGAAAGCCCCTGTATTGTGAGAGAAAACCTATTAAAACATCATCACTTTGTGTGCCACACAGATTCAACAACTGGCTTATGCTCAATGGGCAGGGGCTCAGACATCTTTCAAAAAAAACACAAACCAATCATGTTGGACAGATTTGTCATTTTGGTAACATGATTTTTCCTCCAAAGCGTGAATGGTAGATGGTTCCATCTGGTTGGCAGGACTTGTGCTTTGCATTTGAACAAACTGTGTGTCTAGAAGTGAGAAAGCGCCTGAGATATTACAGCAGGTCAGAATCCATCAGGGCAGCAACTCCTTTGTAAGGTAGCCTCCATATAAGCAGCCCACCACATATCTTCTTGATTTACTGTGTTTAAATCAAGTCTGAAATATGAAGTGTAGCCCTTTACTCCAATAGCCTCCATGAAATAGAAAGGCTAGCAGATAAACTTGGACATAAAAAAGCCAAACACGCATCTGTTTGAAATGACAGTTTGAAACAATCTTTGGAATCCCAAGAGCAATCCTTGAGCCAAGGGCTCAACTGGGAGATGGAGTGAGCAGAGGAAGCTTAAAGTATAGAGTCAGGGACTAGAAGAGGCTTAGGAAGCACAGTACAGAAATCAAATCAAACAGTGAAAAATCTGCACTGTGGGGAGTAAGTGGAAGAGGTCTAGCCACCCTGTCAAAATCCTTTTCCTACACTCAAAGATGAGTAGTATAGGGAGAGATTTCTCTCTGAGCTGAAGTATGTGAAGACGGGCAAATGTTTCAAGAATTCTTACAAAACTGGGTGACTGGGCAACAAAATGGCAGATGAAATTCAGTGTTGATAAATGCAAAGCTTCTGATCTCTTTAATGGAGAATGCAATGGTAGATATCATATCATACAAAGGCCAGGTGTACACTAGACAATTGCATAGCAGGAATGGATGTCTAGGATAGGCTTACCTGGTGGTATTTACAGAGGGAGCCACTATCTACCTTCATTATGCCCCATGATAATGAGAACAAGGGTCGACTTAAGTCCTGAAAGTTCAATTCACACATCCCCAGTAGGCATGTGAAATAGAACCCTGGGAGATCCACCCTGGCTTGCTCAGCCTCCTGATAGGTAGAGATGTACCCATATCAGTGTAAAATTTTGGATTAACTCATAAGAGCTGAGACCAGACCTCTAAATCTGAAAGAGTATTTTACCCATCAGATTAGGTCTGATGTCTCCATTCACAATCAATTTCTGATGAAAGGATGAGGTGGGGTGGGGTGGGGTGCGGGTATTGAGTGAGCCAGATGTGTTATGGTGAAACTCTATTCCTGGCTCCCACAGGTTGATTGTCTTGAAGCATAAAATATTAAATTTAGCATTCATAACTACTGAACAAAATGTGATTGATCATGTTAACTGATCTGGATCTTTAGAAAAAGAACCCAGCCCTGTAGCATCTGAGTACGCAGTCCTGAACAGAGAAGCTATATCCAGGTGACATAGCATCTGTCCCCAAAAGGCAAAGGACACTTGCTTTCATATTAATAGCTTTGCTTTTGTCTACCTTAGTGGTATTGGCATCTGCTGGATCACTCTAACAATGCAAATCCTTCACAGTCAGATCACATTTTCCTTTTTAATTAGCTGTTTGCCATTTTAGTGTCAGTTGCAAACATAGAGGCAATATACACTTACTTTCAGGAGGCCTTGGTGTTAAGTCACATCATATGCTTTTTGACTAGGTAAGTATGTAAAGTCATCTGAATGACCCTCACATTTTCATAACAGCATTTGACAAAGAAGCCTCATCAGATTAGCTGTGCCCCAACCCACCTGGAAGCCACAATGGCTAGACTATCTTTCATCCAACTGTATTCTTCCCAGATCCCTTACAAGTGTCTCCAAGACATTGTCTAACTTTCGTCTCAATTCCTCCACAATTAAGTGTAATATAAAATGTCTATTAAAAGCTCATTCAAGTTGGAGGATGGACAGAGGAGTGTTGCAGGCTGGCAGAAGTGATATAAGAACATGGTGAAGGCACACAGGGAAAAAGTGCAGCATCTGTGCGCATGCTTGGCAAAACCTTGCCCAAGGCCATCCCCAGTGGAGAACAGTAATCCATGAAGGGGGTGGCACGATTTGAGAAGTCCCATCACAGTGCAGACAAGGAGAAGCGGAGAAGAAAAGAGCATCAAAACTACCCCATGCCTCTCCAACACTTACTGACACCTGCTCCTTCTAGGGTAAGATCTGCAGCTCCAGGATCAGGCTGATCAGCCATCAATGGACAGCATGAATATGTCCTACTCATTATCGAGCAACTGCCACAATTAAAGCTCAGCAGTTTCCCTCTTCTTCAACATCCCTAACTTTGGGAAAGAACAGAGAGAAAGCCATGCTAGTCTATATACTGCTATGAAAACAAAAAAACAGTCCAGTAGCACTTTAAAGACTAACAGAATAATGTATTAGCTGATGAGCTTTGATGGGACAGACCTACTTCTTCAGATCATAGCCATACCAGAACAGACTCAATATTTAAGGCACAGAGAACCAAAAATAGAAATCAAGGTTGGGCGAGTTTAACGGTATTTAGGGACTTGGATTCAGGTAAACGCCAAGGGGGATTTTAAGGGACTGAGCACCAGGGTGCTTTTGACAATTCTGTCAGATACTTCGCTGTATCTTTAAATACCTTTGAAAAATCTGGCCCCTATTTTCTGAGCCTGAGCCTCTATTTATTTCAAGTGCTTGCGGTCTTTCTTCCAACATCTATATTTATCTACATGGTATGGAGTTCCATCTGCTGTACATGGGAAAATTAACTGAATATTTGATTTAGGATCCAGTCTCCCCATTACTGAGTGTTCTCAACTTTCATAGCAGTTAAGGCCAGACAGACCTGTTGTGCTCATTTAGTCACGCCTCCTCCATACCACAGGGCCTAGAATTTCACCCAGTGACTTCTGCACTGTGGTATGGAGAAGGTGTGACTTCCACTTTGTGTTTTCCCAGTTAGTTGGGAACCCTACTGATCTGGTAGAAGGCAGGCGCTATTTAAAAAAAAAAAAAAAAAAAAAAAAAAAATGGAATCACTAAGACCCTCATCCTGTCCCATCCCTTCTCTGAGGCTCTGCCCCCACTCACTCCTCCCCACCATCGCTAGCTCTGTCCCAGCCTCATTTTCCTCACTTGACTGGCGCTGGAAGTTTGGGTACGATAGGGATGGGGGGCGGGGGGAGAGGAAGGGGTTCAGACTCTGGGAGGGAGCAGGATATAGGATGTGGGAGGAAGGCAAAGGGTTGACGCTCACTGCAGGCTGTGCGGATCCCCAAAGGTACCTCCCTTAGGGATGGCTTCTCTTAGGCAGAGAGGCCAGGAATCTCTGTACACCACTGCCCACTGACACAGCCCTCACAGGCCACATGAGCTGTGGAGTTGGTGTTCTGGATGGAGGCAGTGCATGAAGACCCCCAGTCCCCTGAGGCTGCAAAGAGACAGAGCAGGTTGCTCCCATGAGCAGCAGAGTGAAAGAAGGTTAGGGAGCCTTTTATCATGCCACCCCCATACCAGACTGTTCACATGCAGAAAGTCTCCCGGTTTAGCTTAGGAAGCCTCCAGCAGACAGTGAGGGATTCCAGGAGAATCCAGGCAAAAGTCAGAGGGTTAGCAGCCCTAGAAACCAGGCCTCACTTTTACCAAATCAACTTGCTCCTTGGATTAATTCTGTCTGTGTTCTCTTAAGGAAGCAGTTACTTGTTTTACCTAGGCCCTCTAACTAAACAAGATCAAAGCCTTGCAGAATCTTCCTAAAACATCTGTGCAATCCCATAGGCTCTGTGCAAACCTTACTCCTATTCTCCATTCTATCCCTCACACCATTAACTCCAGTAACCAAACTTTCAGGTCTCTTACCTCAGGGCCTTGGCAATGAAGGACTCCACAGTCTCCCCTGTAAACACCGGTTTCTGGAGTAATCACTCTCTGCAGTAGCTCTAGTAGCTGTCTGTTCAGAGTACTTCCACTGTCCCTATCCTGTCTTCTGTTGCTTCTGTTTCCCGCTGACCTCTTCTATAAGGGTCAGCTAATTAAGTTCCAGTTCCTTCTCAGGTGCTGCCCATGAGGTAATCAGCTAGCCTGCTGCATGCCTCTGACCTGAGAGGGATGGTATTCTTTATACCTTCACATGAACCCAGCAGTGGCAGAGCAAGCCCATGGAAGTCCATGGCAATTATGCAGAAGAGATTGGAGGACTGGGCCTACAGGCAGATTCCCATCCATTTCCTCTATGCAGTCTTGATCCTGTGAGCATTCTGCATGAGACCTGCATGACCAACACTCACTGAAATTGGGAAAAGTTGAGGGCTCAGGATCAGCCCTTGCAGGTGGAAATACAAGTATTTGAGTAACAAGTCTGCTGTGTAGCTGTGACTTCGTTTGCTGAAACACGTACCTGGTTTGGAAATTGGAAAGGCACCATGGGGCAAGCTGAGCACCTCCCTATCAACAATCTCTGCTCTGATCGCTTAGTAGCCTGGAGTCAGTTTTGCATACCTTTGAAAAGCCACAGAAATACTTTCTGGAATTTCACATTCATCTATTCTGCAGTCCTCTAATCTTTCCAATGAAGCATTTTTAATAACGTTTTCCATTCATCCTTGTGACAAAGTGGGGTGTGTGAGGAGTTTATTCACCTGGTTAGTTTGAATATGTTTCCTACTGTCTTGTAGCAACCCAAGATATGCCTCAATTTCTCTAGGCTCTGCATCAGTGCATAGTGGTGATGGGAGTTTCAGTGTGATGACTTGTCACAGGTACACAACGGCCCTCCTTGCTCTTTGTAACCTAGGCAACCAGGTGATCTCTTTTTTCCCCTGGGAAAAAGGGCAAAGGAGGGAGGAGAGGCCTGGCTGGTTTGAACCAGAACTGGGAGGTTGAGTTGGGCAGTCTTGTCTGGCTGGAAAGGGAGAAAGACAGGCCAGGGCCCAGGCTGGGGGACCCCCCTCTGGGCCTCCTTTCCAAGATATATCGTACTGACTGCTTCTGATTTCTATGCTGAGAAATCTGTTCCATGCTGTGTCCCTGTTGACTAATAAACCTTCTCTTCTTCCTGCTGAATGAGAGTCTCATCTGACTGCAGTTGGGGTGCAGGGCCTGGTGAGCCCCACACTGTGTGACAATTCTCCTTCACAGTGTATGAATTTATAAATGCTATCTGTCTGTGCTTTGAGGAGTGTGTGCACATCCCAGAGCACCTTTTACAGCCCTTGGCGCCTTTCCAACAGGCAGCTGCAGTCACAGGTCATGACTTGGAGCAAGTTTATGACCTGCACGAAGCCACATAGACGAAGCAGTCAAGGGAGACTCAGAAGTAGGGAAAACCTAGTATTGGTCCTGCCATAGCTGCCAAGGAGAGGGCTTGCTGGGATGAAGGTGCCTTCTTCTTCTCATAAGCAGGATGCAGTTACCAAGCCAGTGCACAGTACCACTGTCACCAAGTGTTCTGTGTTATTTTGGGCCTTGTTTATTAATAAACCTGCCTGGAGGAGAGAGCTGTGCTATTGAAGTCAAGCATTTGGCTTTCATTTGGAAAGCCCTGCCTGCTGAATCTGGCTTGCAGCCTCATTCTGCTAAGCTCTGTTAGCGTTTTCAGGCTACCAGGATGACGTTGAGGGAACAAATTTCTCAATACCAGCCTCACCCTTGGGTTCACTCTCAGAATGGTAAAAACACAGACAATGACTGTGAAGTTCTGCCAACATGCTTCAGGCCTCACCTGGATGGAGAAGACCTCTAAGACAAGGTTCTCCTTTCACATGTGTTATAGGGATGCTGTGGGCAGAGCCAGCTAATTCATTTCCCAAATACCACAGAAGAGACTCAGAATGGTTAATCTGTTAGGTATCATGACATGGGCTGGATCTGGACTGTCATCCACCCAGTTCCATGACCAGTCCCCTAAGGCTGTTCTCTATTGATTCAAATACCTGGAACATATAAAGGGAAAGTTCATCTGCAGCTAACTTGTGTCAGAGGTGTCTTTTATAATGAGGCCATCTTGATCCGATAAAAAGAGAATGAAACAATTAATTTTACATAGTATGCTAAGCACCTATTCACATTCTCTATCGCTGGCTGTTGTGATAACTATTATCTTGTGACTGTTCCTGTCTGGGGCTGTGCATCCATAACTTATTATAGATCAATTATTCAGGCCTTTAAAAGAATTCCAGCGATGCCTGGACTACTGGGTTGTGAAATTAAAGCAATGCCACAATGAACAGAGAAAGAGCATGCATTTTTACCTTTGCAGCCTGATAATTCAATGTTCTATGATGCTGGGATTGCAGTATAGCTGCCTCTTTTTCAGTCAACGTTAAGCAAGTTCACGTACCATGTAATTTCAGACTCTTCTAGTAAACACAGTGATTTTCATGCAATTTTGAGTGGTAGAAATTCCACATCTTTTTAAAACACCTTAATCAAAAATGGGTGAAGTAGATCTAAATATCCACCTCCACAAAAAGTGTGACAGAACAGGAACCAATTGCATTTGACAAAGAGTCTACTAATCAATAAATGCACATTTCACTGTGTTCCATCCTTTTTCTAAAAGAGAAGCACATGAGAGATACTTGAAAAGTACCAGCTTCTGTTTTACAAAACTGACCATGCAGTTCCGTAGGAGTTGGTTTTGATTTGGTCATTCCATGAACCAAAGTCACTAAGGCCAGGACCTTTAAAATTTAATATTTGCTACTTGACATTTTGGAAGAGTATTAAATTAAGTACCTTTCCCTTGCCCAACAACTGGACTGAAGAAATATGTCTGCTTTCCTGTGCTCCCTCTCATCTTCCCTATGGATGGATTTTTTCCATCCATGTGCGGAATAAATCTTGTGCACAAAGGCATGCAAGAATGTGCACCACCAACAGAAATAAAAAACTAGCTATGGGCGCTCTGCTAATTGGGTGGGTGACATTTGAATTTGTCCTGAGTGGTCAAACAAGAGCACAGCTTGCAGGGAACACTGCCTGCCTTCTCATAAATATTGAGCTTAAAGTTATATTCTCTGCTGAGCAAAGTGTCTTGCAGTCATCCTTTTCATGATTATTTGAATGAGCAAGAGTCCTGCAAAACACAGCCTGTGTCAGTCAAGACTTCTCCAAACTTTTGGAGAGTGATTTTCCAGTGTTGTTCTTTGTCAGTGAATTGGCTCCAGTGGTTACAGTGAGCAAACTAGCTCTTCAGGAGATTTTCTATGATTGCATGGATTTTTATTGGGGTTTTTACAAAAATATTTGAACAAAATCCAAACCATTCATGACCAAAACATAAGAGTGACTATGCCATTCTACCAAACCCAACTGGCAGCATTTTATAGCACCGTGCACTGGAAAATCATGGCACATTAGTCTCATTGCTCTCAACTGTTTGCCAATTTAGAAGTGTTCCCTAATTTATATAAAAAGCTTTGCATCTAGAGTCTGGCCTTCCTGTGCTAATCTATATAATTAACCTTTAAATATCAGTAACTGAATTCTCTTTATATATGGTGTGTCTATATATATGCATACATACAGACACCTCCCATACATATAGACATATGCACAAATTACGTTCTTTTGCCAAACATCCGCATCCATTCCATCCCGTAGGACATTTCACAAAGCACTTGGAGGAACTCAGATGAAAAAATGTGCTCACTGCAGGGTGAGGCCTACAGCTGGCGTGTCCACTCCTAGATGTACTTGTGTGTTTTTGCTTGAAGTCAGATGCTAGAGGAGCACAGCTGAGCACTGACCAGTGGGGCCAACAGCTGCTGCAGGCTCTGGAGCAAGGTGGGAGGAGGACCCAGCTCTGCACCTTATAATGGGCATGACCAAGGGCAGAAGGGGCGGAGCCTAGGGCAATCAGCCCTCAGTAATGTCCAAACCACAGTGCTGGCCCCCCACTCTCTCACAGCAGCACTGCTGCAGCACTTCAAAGGGGTCTAGAGCTCCAGCTACTGCCGCCAAACACTGGGCCCCAAGGCAACTACCTTATTTGCCTCCCCTCTGCCTGCTGCCAACAGGTCTAGCACTGACCTTAGCAGCAGTCACAGCTTGGAAGAAATAGAAGATCATATGAAAAAACGTTGCCACCTCAGAGACTGAAAACAGGGGAATTAAGCTGCCCCATGAACAACCCTGGTTCTTTGGCAGTTTTGAGATGCTACCCATTGCTGTGCTGGCAGACGAGTATGATGTTCGGTGATGGCCGTGCAGTTTAAATAGTGTTTAAATTAAAAAAGCACCACAAAGCACCTATTACTATATTATGACTTCTCTCACGCTTACAGCTATAAACAAAAAGAGCAACCCAGCATGTAGATCGTTAACATCAAAGTGGTGCAGGCCCCGCAGGTCGTGTGCGAGTAATAAAAGCACAGCCAGGAGGCAGGAAGCACACAGGAAGTGGAAGACATTTTATGCCTAATTAATTAATTATTTTTATCTTGAAATAGCCATCGCTGAACTCTGAGCTCCCTGCCTATTATTTCAGTTTACAAAAACCAAAATGCAACACAAACACCTCACCTCTTACCAAAATACAACACAGAACTCTCACCATAACTCCAACACCATTTGTCAGCCAGTGCCTTAATCCCTCTACCTCTCCTCTAATGGCAGGGCACACAAATTGACATGACCCATTTCTGTACAGACTACAGAAAACCGTGGAAAGGGAAGAAGTTTCCTGTTGCAGCAATAAATTCAGGAAGTCACCTGCTTTCCAGTGTCAACACTTAAAAGTGCCCCATTGCAAGAGCAGGCATGTAGGTTTAGTGTACGATAGGAATACAGTAGTTTTATTCTTCAGCTCATGTTCATATTTAGGAAACTCCTTTCTCTCTTTATTTGCTTAGATAACTGGTTGTATGAGGACCTGGTATCTCCTTCCCAGGGTGTCCTTTCCACCATTTTGCTTGTTAAGCCTCTAGCTACGGTGTGTCTGTATGGGCTGCAATGAGAGAAAGATGTGACAAGCTATTGTAGCATCTAGTTATTACTCCATCCATTTTTCCCCCTTTAAACTGGCAAGAAGTCGAAGTCAAAGGTGAGAGGTTTTTTTTTTCATGGCCAAAGGTTACATTGCCTTACAGTGACTTTTCAACTGAATTTAAACATGGTTCTAGCTAAACCAGTTTCCTGCTTAGTTTGACTAGAAAACACAGAAGACTTGAACCATATTAGAGCAGTTATTGAAAAACAAAAGGGTGAAATATGGGGCTCAATGAAGCCAATGGCTGTTTTGCCCTTGACTTCAAGGGGAGGGCCAAGATTTCACTGCACCATTCTAATGTACACAATTACATTTGGGAAAACAATTGATCTATTTGATGAAGATGCTAAGACATTGGATTGACTGTCTCTGGTAATCTTAGCAACAGGGAAAGAATTTGAGACTAATTTTTCAGTGGTTGAGAAAGATGCAGTGCTTTGATGAATTCAGTCTGCTGATGTAGCCCATTAGATCTTATCATGCCTTTGTCCACGATATGGAAGAGTTCTGTACAGTACTCCTAGGTATCTTTTCCTTATGTAACTACCTATTCATAGTGATCAGGTTAACTCTCAAGCTTCTCTTTAGTAAGCTGACTTGGCTGAGCTCATTAAGTCTCACATCAGAAGCTTTGGTTCTCAGCCCCTGGATCACTTTTGTGGGTTTCCTTTGAAATTTCTCTGCTATTTTCCTCATTCTTCTCCTCAAAGCATGGGTGCCAGAACTGCACATATCATCCTAGTAGCAGTCTTACTAATGCTGTGTACAGAAGCAATAAACACTTTCCTGCTCCTGCATAAAATCCCCCTTTTATACACCCAAAGATTACATTCACCCCTTTTGGGTACAGCATTTGCTACAACACCAAAGTCCTCTTCTGAGTAACTGTTTTCCTGTTCTGTAGGTAGAGCCACATTCTTGGTGCCAAGAAGCTATTAGCATGCATTCAGCTGTATCAAATTCATTTTGTTGGATTAGACCATGCTACAATGGTTACATCTTGCTCCTGGGCCCCAGACCTCTAATCAGTCCACTGGCTCCACTCTAAGGGCACAGTTACCCTCACTGAGAGGTAGTCAGGGGAGGGAAAGCAGAAACCAGTCCCACCCTCTCCTTCTGGGTTCCAGCCCACAGTCCCTATGTAGCTGCTACTGGGGAAGACTGACTCCCTCAGCCCATTATGCCACAGCCCTTTTTCCTGGGCCACTTCCCCAGAAAATTCCCCTCCCCCAGTATCTTCTCCAAGCCATAGCAGCAGCAAGTCCTCCTTAGTCTGTGCCAGCTGGAGGAACAGTTCTTCCCAGCCTACAGTTGCTCCTGAGGGTTACCTGGCCTAAGTAGTCCACACCCTTATCACTGAAGATCCTCAGCTGTCTCTGGTGTTCCTCAAACTCTCTTCTACACCTCTCAACCTTTCCTTCTTCCCTTACTGCACTCCTCACCACTCTCCTCCCTGCTTGCCCTCTGTGAGGAAGGATTTAACAGGTAGCCTTAGGTGGGACCAGCTGGGCCTAATTGATTTAGGGCAACCTCCTTCCCAGCTGCTCTCACTCTGCTTGATTGTCAGGTCAAGACAGCTGAGTTTTTCCCCCCGTGTGTGTTTTCTCCCCTGGCCTCACCCCACCCCACCATCTAATCACACGATACAGTTCACTCCAATATAGCCTCACCTCCGTGCTATTTACTACCCTGCCCATCTTTTCCAGCTGCAGACTTCACCAGCAGAGATTTTATATCACTGTATAGATTATTTATAAAAAATATAAAAGGGCATTTGACCACGTACTGAGCTCTGAGGGACTCAACTAGAAATGGACCCATGCACTGATATTTCCCCATGAGTAGCCACAGGTTGAATTGTGTCAGTTTTAACCCATCTAAGGGCTTCTGTACATGGGCATTATTCTTGATTAATTGTTTGTGTGGCAACTCTTATTTCAGAATAAGAATGCCTAATTCTGAATTACCTTAAACTTTTGTATAATAAGGCACTCTTATCCTGGAATAACAGCACCAGCACAGGGACTTAAATTTGAAAGACCTGTTTGGCTTTAAAGTCACACCGTAACTTAATCCAAAGTAATTTTCCTATTGTTTTTAATGGAACTTGTATTTTTTTCCCTTGACATGAAATGCAGATTCAGTAGGAATATCTAGCCTATCTTTATTCCCAGCCTCCTCAATTTGAATTAAATGTGAAGAGAAAAAAAATGCAAGTTCCATTAAAAAAATAGAAGTTCTGATGTAGTTTTTGTTCTATATAGTTATATTTTATTTCATGTTCTTTATTTTGTGGCAGCTGCTTAGCTTATATTAAGTACTATAAGTTAGTGAGAAATTGTGATTCTAGGCTGAGGTGGGAGTCAGGGCCTAGGCCAGGCCTAGCAGTGTGAGCCAGACCCAACAGTCACAAGATAAGTGTCAGCTCAGTAAGCAGATCAGAAGCAGGAGATGACTGGAGGTTGGAACCACCAATCAGATCCCACAAATCATGTTGGGTCAGAATGCCAAAAAATCCAAGGCAGGGGAGCAGGAGATAAACAGACCAGACCAGACCAGACCAGAATGAGTTGTTCAGAGAAGGTGCCTGTTCCTGCTGCTTGTTTACGGAGGGCCTCAGGCCACGCAGCTGCCCTGGGAATCCACTGATAGGACTGCAGAGATGGAGTCTCAAGTGGGGGCTGTGCCTTATGGATTGCAGGTAAGCAAGCATCAGCAGCCTGCCACATGGAGACCAGGATCATGGTTGTATCTACAAAACTTACGCATCTTTGTCTGAAACCCAGCATAGTGTATCCTGTTAATTTCATACGGTAAAAGCTTTTAATCAGCATGCAAAGTAGCACTGAATCAAATGCCTTTGAGAACTCCAAATACGTTCTATCAACACAGTTTCTTTACCAGTCAACCCATAGTCTTGTCAAGGACGACATGTTTGTTTGGCAAGACCCTAACTTCCCCGACACCATGCCAAATGGCATTAAGTATACTTTTAGTCTCTAATATTTTGCTAATAGAGTCCTAATTGTATAATTCCACTATTTTATCCAGTATTGCTGTCAGTCAATAGTTCCATGATCATCCCATTTATCCTTTTTAAAATCAGATCATTTGTGGTCCTCCAATCCCTTCAAAATTCCATTTCCAAGATTTGTTAAAAATTAACATGAGTGGTTCAAAGAACTCACCATCTAGATCCTTAAAGGGTATGTCTACACTGCAGTGCAAGCCTGTGTTTGAGTCCGGGGTCAAAGTTATCTTGTCTTGCATCTGCACTGCAGTTGTGCTCAACCAGGGTCCCAGGACCCTGCTGGGCTGGAGTGTCTAAGTTCAAGTAAAGCCAGGAGTTGGATCCAGGGTCTGAGCTCTTTTGCTTAGCAGTGCTGTCACAGCCCCTTTTGACTTGGATGCTGGGAGTTAGCAGGAGCTATCCCATAATTCCATGGCACAACTTCCTTAGTCCTTTCTATCTCAGAAGCGTGTAATCCACTCTGTTGAAAAAAGAAGCCACCTTCTCCCTTTGTGAGTAGATGCTGCTCCAGTCAGTGTTAACTCATTCTCTTTTGATCACCAGTCTGCAAGAGTTCTGTCAGGTAGCCTCCTGGCTTTCTAGTGGAGTGTGAACTGATCTTGGCTTCTACAAAGCCTTATGCATCTTCATAACATGCAGGGTGGGCAGTAAACATTTCCCAAAGTGCACTGTGGTCCTAAGTCTACAGCAGCCACATTTGAAGGTGGGGAGCACTAGGAACTCCAAGGTAGGGTTACTTTGACTTGGATCTGCGCAGCAAGGACAACAGAGTCCTACACCAGGTCTACACTAGGCATTAAAGTCGATTGTAGATCCGCAATTCTAGCTACAGCAATTGCATTGCTAGAATTGACTTATCAACAACTGACTTACCTGGCTGTCCTCACAGAGGAAGGAGTACAGGGGCCAACTTGCAATACTGAGGGGTACAGGGATTAACTGTTGACCCCAGATAGTTTGGTTTCATGCATCCTTACTAGGCGCATGAAATCAAACCTTAGAAAATCGACCCTGACCTGGTCAATCTTCTGCGTAGTGAAGATGTACCCCTAGATTAAAGCACAGGTTAGAAAAGCCTTGGCATAGAATTATAATACAAGGTAGACATTTAAGGTCATGAGGTTTCTATAACATGGGTCATCTGACTTGAGTCGCACTAACACTGGGTTTACAGTTCAGTGTAGATAAACTGCAAGCCTCTTAGGTGTAAGTTATCTGGGCCTGTTGATCTGAAAATATTTAACTTTAGTAGCTGTTGCCTCACATGCTCCTTTGTTACAGATGGTAAATTTTCTGTTCCATTGACAACATCATATGGTATGGAAACAGCCTCCTGCTTCCTCTCAAAGACATTTGTTTCTAAGGTACCACGAGTACTCTAATCAATCAACATGAACCAGAAAGAGGGCTTTTCTCTTTCCTGATTTGTGAATTATAATGTGAGCAGGATTGTGTAGAAATTAAAATGCCCCAATTCATTTTTCATTCTCTCCCCAGTGAATAATAAACAACAACAATTAATAAATAATTTCAAAGTGAACATTGTGGTATCAAATCGCTGACTGCAGACTAAAGATTTTGGAGAGTCATATGAAGACAAGAAAACAAGTAAAACAATCCCTGAAATTGTTCCAGATAGGTTTTTGATGATTCTGTAGATGTCATATTTGAATACCTAGCACAAGCCATTTGCAGATCTGTTTCCTTCCATCTCTGCTGAATGATAAGGCCTCCCTTCAGAAAATAGTTGGTCAGACTCCTTGCCATTAAAGATTCCTCCATGCTCTGACTGGGCATATGTATATAATGGACTGATAACTGAGGTTGACATATTAGGTATAGAGATAGAACTTTCACTGTGTCATCTCTGTGGCCATCCAATGCTTTGTCTGTAGCTCATACGGAAAGGTGGTTTTCTCCTTAATCATTTGTAGTGAGGCAATCTTGGTCCTGCAGCCTTCTGTGCATGGAAAGAGCTGTAAATGGTAATACAGTTGAACCTTTCTGGTGTGGCACCACTGGGAGCTGACCAATCCCAAGCAAGGGTGTGTGCGGGACCAACGGGAGTCACTGCCCCTCCTGTCCATCAGCCCCTGCTCCCAAGCTCCCTTCCCAGTTGCCAACCCCACTGTTGGTCCCAGAAACTGGGCTCTGCTCCTTCCCCAGCTGCACTCCCAGCCACCGGGTGTTGCCAGCCCAGAGAATTCCAGACCAGAGAGGTTCAAGTGTAATTGCATTTTTAAGTATCATCAAGTACCACACAGAACTTGAGACACATAGTGAAATCCTGGGTCTGCTGAAGTCAAGGGCAGTATTCCCTCTAACTTCTTCCATCCATGTGCAGGATAAATTTTGTTATATGCACTGAGACATGTGCACCAACAACAGAAACACACACTTCAAGCTCTGGGCAGCTGTGGGACTCTGCCAATTAGCTGGGTAGCACCTAAGCATCTCTTGGGTGGCCACCCAAGCACTCAGCTTACAGGGAACTCTGGGCAAGGGCAAAATTCCCCTTGATTTCTATGGGGTCAGGATTTTACCTGGGGGCTCTTTTATGTGTTTGTGTCTGTGTTTCTGTTCCTGATAGAGAGAAGTGTGTGTGTATGACTGTCTGTCTGGTAGGCTTCTGTAGGACATACGTCTTGTAACCTAAGAGCTGAGCTAGCACACCAATGTTATTTGCCCCTACTTCTTATTGGGCTCTAGGGGGCAGGGACAGCTCAGTGGCTTGAGCACTGGCCTGCTAAACCCAGGGTTGTGAGCTTAATCCTTAAGGACACCATTTAGGAGTCTGGGGCAGTCTGTTCTGGTATGGCTATGATCTGAAGAAGTGGGTCTACCCCATGAAAGCTCATCACCTAATAATATTTTTCGTTAGTCTTTAAAGTGCTACTGGACTGCTTTTTTGTTTTGATAGTATATAGACTAGCATGGCTATCTCTCTGTTTCTGTCAGGGATGGTGCTTGGTCCTGCCAAGAGGGCAGGGGACTGGACTTGATGACCTCTCAAGGTCCCTTCCAGTTCTATCAGATGTGTAACTCCATTAAAAAAAATAAAAGAAGGAAAACAATATAGGAATCATGGCATTACTCACTCAGCCAGAGAGGAAAATGGCTCTGGCCTTAGGACAAGGACTTGAATGAAATGTGTGGCAGCAGCATGAGGGTGGAGACCAATGACAGATTTGAGAGGCTGCAGAAAACTGAATAGAGGTTTACAGAGCTATGCAAGAGAGCTATTTCCATGACTATGTAACCCATGAGGCTTGCAGAACTGCTCCAGAGACATTTTAGAAATGGACAAGAAGCCTGCAAAAAGACAGCTGGCCTCCAGAACAAAGGCAATTGTTTAAACAGAAGTAATTGCTGCATTTTGAAGATACTGTGTTAAGCAAATATTAATTTATTACTATGACCAGTTAGTATTTGCGTGACAGTAATGAACACAGCCCACGCCAGTAACAGAGCCCCACAGTGCAAGATGCAATACAACCACAGAGGAAAGATGGTCCTTGCTGTAAACAGCTTATAGTCTAATATTTGCATTCTGGGGAACATTGGATAAAAATGTAAATTGCGTGAAAGAAATACAAGAGGAGGAAAGACTCATTTAAGGAAAAAGGGCTGTACAGCGACCCACATGCATAAAGGTCATTAGTAATCATTTTGGCACAATTCAGTAAAAGGTTTCATGTGTAACTTGTCTTCTGTGATTTTTAGGCAGATGAACAGTGACTCTAAACTTCAGATATGACAATATTAGTGGCAGCAAATAATGGAGCATAGCCAAAATCATGTGGTCAGAAGTAAGTCCCTCTGCAGAAGTAGTAGAATTCTTGTGACAGGTTATTAAGATGTCATGAAGCTGGCCTGCATGTTGCTCTCCAGTAAGTACATGTGGGTTGTATGAAATTTTGTCAAGCCCTTCCTTAAATCAGAGACACTCAAACCCACCTCATTTGTAAGACTTGTAAAATCCCATGTTTAAATATGTCTAATGTGCATTAAATACCAGAATCTTATACACTTGAGGTTCCTATCATATATGGCATAAATTTTCACCAGGGAAAGTTGAGCATTATTGGCACATTCTTCATAACAATATCTCCACAGGTTTGGGTTTTAGATGAATGAGTTGCAAAATTAGACCCCAACCCTGGAAATATGCACTCATGTAAGTAATGCTTTGAAGTGAAAGGGATATATTTGTGTATCAAAGTCAATGTATTTGTATTTAAGAGAGCTTGTCTTATGTTAAAAAGATCTCTGAAACAAATAAATGGGTAGTAGGATGGCAGCTGCAGTAGCTCCAAAATGTATCATTACATGTTTAAGGCACAATAATCTTCCTGTGTGGTCATACCAAGAAACATATCAATACTTTACAGCTAAATTGTTGTAAAACGAGGTTCCAGCGCGGGGCGGGGGGTACAGCCCTGTGGGATGTCTGGAGGAACCTCAGCCCCACACAGTACAAGGCGGGAGGTCCAGGGCGGCCTCACACCCTACAGGGCTCCAGCCCTGGCCCTGTGATGTGGTGGGAGTTGTGGGGGTGCGGGACTCTGTTCCCATGCGGTGCAGGGCTCTGGCTGCGGTAGGGCTCTAGTTCCACCCCAGCCCCACGGCGGGGTCCGGGGGTGGAGGGGGCTTTGTAGTATTTTTTTTCCCAATTCTAATATCTCTTTTCCTTTTTGAGATGGGACACACACAACTGTTTTTGGGATTCAAGGTATGGATGTAACATGGAGTTACATAGTGGCATTATATTTTCCATCTTATTAGCTGTCCCTTGCCTAATCCCAAACACTCCTTCTTCTCCAACAGATGCTTGCAGAGAATTCCACTGCTAGAGGAGCTCCTATCCCTCTGCAAGTCTCCGTGGGATCTTGGCTGCTCTTTTGCCATATCACATGGGAGCCCCCTTCTCTTTCTGGCCTCATGGGAACCTACATAGATAATTTACCAGGCAGCAAACACTTACGTGAGTTCATAGAACAAATCAGTGGAATAGCCCTGAAGAACAGAACCCAAGTTTCCTGCTTTTCCAATCTTGTTTAATCAGTAGCTTTCCTAACCTCTGGTAGACCTTCTGAACTCTGCAGGAGCCATACCAATAAAAAAAAATCAGTCTCATAAATGCACTGGTCTTCCATTGTTTCTAAAGTTACGTCTTTTGTGTAACTGCATGGCCACAGCCAGATCGAGACTACCATCGTCTCTGCTACCCACCAAACATCATAATTCTGAAGGAAGTCTGTTCCACATCTTTGTTAAGCTGTTGGTGTAATAGTCATGCATGACTTGAAAACAGCAAATGGCCTCAAGTTTGCATTGATACAAATGCCTGGTTCAATGGGCAAACATTGATGAAATGCCAGATACAGTCCATTGGGCGGTGTTGTAATTAGATCTTTCTCCAGATAAACACACAGGCTGAAGAGACGAGTTTGTAATAAAAGCCCCTAAATAAAGATCAAAAGGCCCTATTCAATTCAACACAAAGTGCTATCAAAAATGCTCACTCTACATTTTCCAACTCTTCTGTGTCAGTGGGAGCAATCAGGATATTTTAAGGAAATGGGACCTTATATATTATGTGTTTTATAAAACTTAAAATGAAACAACTTGTTCTGTTCTAAGTGGCCAGAAAATACTATTTGGATACACTGTGTTTATTGGCACTCAGTCACATATCACATCTACTTAGTTTACAAGGAATAACATATTTTGTTTTCCTGACCTGACCACTTGAAATCCTAAACGGGGCTCTGAAAGTAGAGATGTGTTCTTTTCCTTACTCACGTAATACTCACCTGCAGTCCAGTTTCCACAGGCTGGGTTAGACACTAAATAGCCCCTAGGCAACTGCATTGCCTTAAATGTGTCTGACTGTCTGTAACTGACTATAATTTAGTATGCAGAGTTGTTGTAGTCATGGATATTAGAGAGACAGGGTGGATGAGGTAATATCTTGTATTGGACCAACTTTGGTTGAGGAGAGAGACTAGCTATTGTACTACACAGAGCTCTTCATCAGGTCTGAGGTATTAGTATTTTTCCAAGACCCGA
Source organism: Carettochelys insculpta (assembly GCF_033958435.1). Taxonomy (NCBI): domain Eukaryota; kingdom Metazoa; phylum Chordata; order Testudines; family Carettochelyidae; genus Carettochelys; species Carettochelys insculpta. The sequence goes on along the minus strand of NC_134147.1, from coordinate 42,225,716 downwards.
AGAACATTTTTGTGTAGCTTTAAAAGTTGTCTCTGACCTACAGAAGCTGGACCAATGAAAGCCACCTCACCCACCTTTTCTCTGTAGAGCTTAATAAACTGTTTTATCAATGATGAAGAGGATGGAATGGCCTCCACCTCTTGCTGTCCTAGTCCTGATGGGCTCAGAGCAATTAAAACCTACTTCTGTCACAGGAGTCAACAATTATCCTATGGTATTTTCATATGGTCGTTTTCCATCTTGAACTGTACTTTAATTTTCTTTACGAAGATTGTACATTATCTCTAATGCAGAAAATCTTCCCTGGGTGACAGCAGGGAAATCTAGACAATCTATTGTCCAGAATAAAAGGTGCTTACATAATTGTAGAAGTTCACTTTTAATCTGTCTAGATGACTCCTAGAAAATAGAAAGCTATACATGACCAAGCAGCAGACTCATAAATATCTAGATAAGGGCTATTATTCCTTCTTTCAAATTATCATGATGCGTAGGTGTTTAGCTAATATAGTTTCCATTTTCTTTTCAAAGTTTTGATCGAGCAATGTTACAAACACATATTCGTCACTGTCAAACATTTCATACATTCTGCCATCTAGACAGTTGGAAAGCTGTTCCTTCTGGCATTGTCAGAGCAATAGTAGCCTTTATTGTTTCCCAGCAAGAGGTGTAGATATTTGATATTTGACAGCACCTGGCTTAATGTTCTTGGCACCATCACCCCATATCTTGAAAGACCATCTCAGTTGGATCTGGGAGGTTAGCCACCACTGGTTATTAAATTACAATGTACAGAAGACAGAATACTCTGTGAGTCTTCTGAGAGCTCTTTCTGAAGTATCATTTTCTTCTGTTTCAGTTCTTGAGTTAAAAGTAAAGTTTCTATGAATGGAAATTTCCTCCTTCAGTTGGCATTTAGAGAAGCAATTTTCAGCTGAAGCTTAGGAGGAATGGACATGACCACTGCCAACTGCATTTTAAAATACCAAACTTTTAAAACAATGCCACTAATACAACTCAATGCCTTTTCCTGTCCACCTCTTCTTTTTAAGTACCCCTGCAAGCACAGTTGCTACTTACATACTTCTAACACAGCTAGATAAAAAAATACTACAATTAGTTCAGTCATATAAAGATCTGTTACCTAGATACTTATTGTACTTGGCCCTAGGCAGATAAACAGGTGCAGAAACCTAGTTACCTCTCTTACATGTATTGGAACTAAGTATGGGCACCATACCCCTTTTCTTAGCTTGGCAGAATACAGAAAGGTATACAATTTTTTCTGTCCACATTAGCTAAAAATTTGTAGTCTATGAAGAACTTGGAGATCACATGAAGCTCACACCTCCTCCTTTTCTCCAGCTGCGAAACTGAATTAAAGATGGTTAAAATGCATTAAACTCTTCCCTAACAGGCCTTTTTATGTAAGTGATTACTGAAGTTTCTGCAAGGACATTCTAATGTATCTTATCTCCAACTGGGATGGCAGGGTGGCCCAGGCAATTTGGGGATGGAAGCCAGGTGGTCTGTGAGACACTTTGTGATAAGAAATGATGCCAACTGTGGAACAGTTTGAGAATATTTTCGACTCATAGGTCGCTGCAGGCAGAAACATGTTGCTGTGGGTACCACTGGTGTGTCTTGAACACAGTGTCTTGAACACAGCAATGTGAATTTAGACTTGTCATTCATCATCTTTAAGTTTCAAAATATGACTTCTATATTCAGGTCAGTGAAACTCACAATTAGACATGGTAGCAAGGGCAGTACCACTCCTGGGCCCCAGATATCTGTTCTGTCTGCAGTCCCATCAAAGATTTGGATCCTGAGGCACAGGTTCTGTGCTCCCATGCTGGGGTTAGGGCTTCTGTCCCTTAGCTCAAAGGGCAGCTGTTAGAAGCCCCTGGTCCACCAGGGATGAGTAAACAGGCTTTCCCCACCACTGGTTGAGTTCTGAGGTTATCAGGAGCAGGGAGCCCAAACACTTCTTGTGGGAGCTTTTCACCTCCCCTGCTGTCTCTCATATTGGTGGTGTTCTGCTTAGTAACTCTCTAACTCTTTCTTTATCTCTTTCCTACTGGAGGATGCGGTGGGGGCGGGGTGGCGGGGGGACTTTTTACAAAGCCTGTGGCAGCTGCAAGTGGGACCAGCTGGCCCTCATTGATTTATAACAGCCTTTTGCCCACTGCTCCCACTCTGCCTGGGATAACCTGATTAGCCAGGGCCCTTTGTGCTTTTGAGAGCTTCTTCTCTCCCCTTGTAGGCTAGCCCTCTGGCCTGACCCTGTCACAACACAGAATATAGGCATAGTGCATGCATGAGGGATGGATACCTGAGAATGGAGATAGTTTTTTTCATATGAATGCCATGATTGCCAATTTTGGTCTACATATGAAGAAGTCACAAGTGAACCCAGTTTTACCCAAACATTTGGGGCAGGCCTCCTATATTCCCTTCATACCTACTAGATGGGTCTGAACTTGTTGAGCTAAAAATCTAGAGTAATGTGGTCAGTATGATACTGCAGTTCATATACCCTTTGCAGGTGAGGTAAATGAAAAAATACAGCTTAATGCTTTTCATCTTAAGTCATGCCATTTCTGCACCTCTCGTGATTAGCAATTGTCAAACTATTGTTTAAAAATGCCTTGGATTGGCTCTGTCATTGTGCTTGAAAAGCTAGCTCCCCTCACCCCCTGCCGTCCCCCATGGTAGCAGAAAGCTTTCTTTCTTTTTTTTTTTGTTCCACTGCATGAAAAGAATAAGGCCGAGCAATTTTATGTGTAACCTCCCACTGATGACTTTTCAAATTTGAAAGCGTTAACAAAGGGGGCAGCATGTTTTCGGTGTTGAAAGCTCTGATTATGCTATGGCACAAATATATGAAAAGCAAACCCATGTGGTGCGTAGTGAGTTAGTGATATGTGACTCACTGTTTAACCACTGACCTCCTATACTGTAAATCAAGCTTTCCTCGAGAAGAAAGCTATAACAGGAGCCTGTTAGACTCAGTCTGTGTCGGCTTCAATTTTTTGATAGGTTTAGTTAACCTATCAGGGAACAGCAGTATCCACATACATCACTTTGAAAAAATGGGCAATTGGAGGAGATATTTTTGTTTTCCTGGTTACATTTGAAAGCTGTGTCATTTGTTCTGGGTTTATTTCCCTCCTGCTAACACACACTGTATTTTACAATTATGTGTTCACTCTGAGAATTGCTGAAGGGATATTGAGAAGATTGGTTTGGAGAATAGGTGGCATGATTTGAAATGCGACAGATGAACATTTGTTACCTCCACCATTTGGTGAATTGGAACTCTGAAGAGGTTAATGAAATTCGGATTGTAAAGTGCTGTGCAACTTGCAAATAGTACTTTGGGGGAAGAGACTTTTGGACCCACTGCTTGTTACAGTTGGCATCATACTTGGGGGGCGAGAAAAAGAGCTTAGAAAGATATTACTAATTGCTTTAGTTAAATTATGGATGTTGCATGGGCAGGAGCTGTTTTAGTAATTAGTCACTATCTGGGCCTGCATCTTTTTTATCTTATACCTTGATCCTCAGAGTATATGAAGGACAAGGTTATGTCTTGGTTTTTTTGTTAGTCTTCAGCACAATACTCTGTGTTTGCAGCTGTCTGCCCACAGAGACCACGGTGCATTTCAAGATTCCGAAAATTGAAATTATGAAGAGTGCCACCAATGTTCACACTCCCAGATTCTTTGCTAAGGAAAATCAGGATTTAAGATCCATGTCTGAGGCAAAGGAAGCAGACGTGGAAGGCTGCGTGTGCAGAGCAGGCTCCGAACAAGTGTGTACAAAATCTGTGGTTGTACATGCATGCCAGCTGGAAAAAAGCTACATTTGCATGCAAAGCAAAGGAAGGAGTTTGGATCACACAGCCAGGTGCACGCACATGTTTCATGATTACCTGACACTACATACTGATGCGAGTCTCTGAAATATAACCTTATGGCTGGGGCTCTTAGCTATGCTCCCTGCCTGAGATTAGATGGCTCTGTCCTTTGTGCAGAGAGAGCCCCCGAAGTGCCTGATTTTTATTCAGCAGAGCTTCCTACGTTTCTAGCTGTTGCGAGAAGAATGGAACAGCTTGGCTCCCAGGCCAGAGCTAAGAAGCAGAGGTGTGACGTGCTTTTCACTCAGGTGATGTGCATGCCATATGCCACCAAATACAGCAACCCACTGCCCTCTCACGTTTGGATACGCAGCCCTGTTTTGTGATGTTCAAAAACTCATCAGCAAAAACTGTTTGCTCCAGAGAGAAGTAAGAAATCTCAGAGGTCAGGTTTTAAAACATCTCCCTGAGCTTGCCCATGATGAGAGTTGCTTATCCTGTAATATTTCAGTTTACCTACAAGCCTCAATCCACCCAAAGTACTTAACATAGGGCTTCCCTGTAAGCACGTGGTCCTCAGACTACAGAATGAGTCACATGGCCAAAGTTAAGCACACACACAAGTGCTTTGGTGGACTGGGGCTATATATTTCCTTTGAGATTACAGGGACCATAATTATTATCAGGAAACTTCAATCCTTTTCAGCTCAGATTTGTAAAGATATAGGCTGAACCTCTCTCATATGGCACCCTCAGGAACTGACCAATGCTGGACGAGAGAATTTGTTGGACTATGGGAGTTCAGTATTGTCTAACATATTACCAACACTTGCACTGCTTACTGGGCTCTTAGAAGACTTTTGGGGTTAATTACAGCTAAATAACAGCACAGAATACTGGGTGCCAGGGCTGGTGGCTATAAAATAAACTCTATAGGACTGTGGGAAACCTGGCCACACCCATGCTAAGAGGTTATCTGACTAACTAAAATTATTCTGGATAAGAGAGGATCAACCTGTACAACATGTAGACAGCGCTGCAGTTGATGTTGCAATGCCTAACTGAGTCAAGGGCCAAAGTGTCAGGCTGTGTCCACACTATAAACTTACTTTGAAGTTAACTTCAAAGTAAGGGGCTACTTCGAAGTAGCCTGCCGAGCGTCTACACACACTTTTCCTTACTTTAAAGTTAACTTTGAAGTAAGGGAGGCTAACTTTGAAGTCACTGCTCCATTCCTGGGAATGGATTAGTGCCCTACTTGGAAGTTCAAATGCAAAGTAGAGTGTGTGTAGACATTCTGCACTTTGAAGTAAGGGGTCTGCCAAGGACATGCACCCCCTGCCCCCGGAGGAAGGAGACAGTCTGGCCAGCCCAGGCAAGGCAGACTTTTGTGCCCTCCTGCATTGGGCATCCCAGCCATGAAATCTGGAACACCCGGGCATCGTAGGCCCTGCCTGGCCACCTTACGCACACACCCAGGAAATGGCCCCCCACGTCCACCAGGGCATGGAGTACCACTGAGTGGTAGCCTTTCTTGTTAATGTAGGCACCCCTACTGTGGTCTGGAGCCCGGATCACCACGTGTCCTGTTCAGGGGTCCAAAGCTATTGGGGAAGCCCAGGTCCATGAACCCAGTGAGGTTGGCGTCCAGGTCCCCCAAGGTGATGACGCACCACAGGAGCATGGTGTTGATGGCTTGGATGACCTGCCAGGGGTGGAAGGAAGGCACGTCCATGAATGCCTGACTGGGAGGCCCCCTTCCCCCTGCTCCCTCCCTGTCAGTGGCCCTCTTCCCCCTGCCCCCTACCTACCAGTAGCCCCCTTCCCACGTTCCCCTCCCTGCCAGGAGCCCTCTTCCCAGGTTGGGTCTGTGGTGGGGACTGATCAGCACCGCTCCAGCGGTGACCTTGCTGACTCTGCACTGGTGGCCAATGGACCGGTGGCTGTCAGGGGTGGCCAGCCTCAATAGTGTGATGACCACCCTTTTCCAAACTGGAAGTCCTGGCCGTATCTGGGTGTCCCAGTGCTGGAGGACTGGGGCAAGCCAGTGGTAGAGGACCTCGAATGTCTGGCGGGTCATTCTGAAGTTCCTCAGCCACCGCTCATTGTCCCAGTCCTTCAGCACCACCTGGTCCCACCGCTTGCTGCTGGTGGCAAAGGCCCACCAGCACCAGATGGGGAGTGGGGGGTGGGGGAGGGGCAGCAGGGCTGTGGCCAGGCCCTTCAGGCTGGGTCCTGTGCAGGTGACCCGGCTGCGTCACTGGAACAGCAGGGGGTTACCAGCATGGCCAGCAGGCTGGCCAAGGTGGAGAGGACATCGTCCTCGAAGAGGGTGTGAGCGGGCATGGTCTCCGGCTCTTCTCCCCAGCACGTGCTCTGCCAGTGTGTGCAACCTAATATCTAACCTACACCTAACCTCTCCCTCTTCAACGTCAGACCATTACTCCTTGTTCTGCCATCTGACACCACTGAGAACAGTTTCTCACCCTCCTTTTTAGAGCTCCCCTTCAGGAAGTTGAAGGCTGCTATTAAATCAACTCTAAGTCTTCTCTTCTGTAAACTAAACAAGCCCAAATCCCTCAGCCTATCCTCATAGGTCTTGTGCTCCAGCCCCTAAATCATTTTTGTTGCCCTTTGCTGAACCTGCTCCAGCAAATCCACATCTTTTTTATACTGGGGGGCCCAAAACTGGACACAATATTCAGAGGTGACACAATATCCAGATGTGAATATTTCAGATGCCTAGTTCTGATTTGGACTCATTTATAGAGCAAGTATAGTATAAAGTGAGGTGGTGGCTCCAATGAAACCATACCCAGATTGAATAATATAAAGCCAATACATGTTGGAATCTAAGTGACAAAGGTTACCATAGAATGGGGTGGGCAATTATTTTTGATGGGGGTGGGGACACTCCAGGGACTGGCGGCTGTAACAAACTTTCTGGGACATGGGACACTAGGCAACACCCATAAGAGGTCGTCTGGCTAACTAAAATCATGCGGAATTACAGAGGTTGCTGGACAAATGAGTGCCAGATTAGAGAGGTTCAACCTGTACCACTACAGCATGGACTTCAGCTGTGAGTAATGTACCTAATCATGAAGGATGCTGAGCAGGGAGGGGAAAAGGAAGGAGGGCTTTGCTCAGCACTGCTCAGGATCAGCCTCCAAACAAGCCCTGGCAATTTATGCCCAAATCCAAAACTATCTCCAGGTGTAGTATGCAGCTAATTCAAAAACAACAAGAAGTCCTGTGGTACCTTATAGGCTAACAGGTATTTTGGAGCATAAGCTTTGGTGGGCAAAGATCTGCTTCATCTGATGCATCTGACAAAGTGGGTCTGTGCCCACGAAAGCTTATTACAAAATACCTGTAAGCCTATAAGATGCCACAGGACTTCTTGTTGGTTTTGAAGATAGAGACTAACTGGGCTACCCCGCTGATACAGCTAATTCAGCGAATCTCCTTTCAAATGCCACCTTCACACAGTGGGGCCTCAGTTGCCATAAACAGGTATAGCTTCACTGAAGGACCTGATAGGATCAAAGTAGCTCCGGGCCTGAATAGCTCAAAGGGAGAGTACAGCTGAGAAAATAATACACAATGAATAATTCATCTATAGAATATCCACAAGCCAGTCACAACTTCCTGATGTGCGTTTGTTTTTTTAATGTATTTTCTAATCCCTCCCATCCCCAAGTATTTTACTCTTGTTGATTGCTCAGAGATGTTCATTGTGCATGATGTGGTGTTTAATCATGACCATTGTGAAGTCATTTGGCATTTTTTCTGTCCCATGAAAGGATAAATGTGTAAATCATGGGGATATTTGCATGGGCTGATGGAAAATTCCACATCTGTCAAAACACCCATGTGTGATTTTTAAATTTGTATTCTCCAGATCCTTTTTATTATCAGTGAAATTAAATGGCTAAAGTATTTTCATAAAGTGAATGCAAAAGAGGCATGCTTGTGGCTCAAGAAAAGGCACTAAAGTTTTGGACTGGTAGTGGTGGAAAAAAATTCCATTCCATTCATGAAATGTTTTCCATTCTAAGTGTAAACTTCTAAGAACCAGCAAGTTATCTATGCCTTAACTCTACTTTTACCCCACCCTAGCAAATATCTCACTGTCCCTGTATTCATTGTGCATTATTTGCTCAGCTGTACTCATCTGTTGAGCGAATCTTTAAATGAATCATTTGATTTCTGAGTCCTACAGACCTTTTCTGAGGAGCTTTCCTTATCAATGTAAGTAACTGACACCTACTAGTTACTGTGTTATGGAGTGATGGGTGAATAATTAATTTGGTCCTTTTCTGTATACACAAACCACTTCTGACTCTTGTAAGTATATCTGTTATTTGCAGGTATCCAATGGAACATACAAGAAAACATTTAATTTTAAAGTGCTAGAATTGAAGGTTGATCTGGCACCCTCAGGACCTGACCAATTCCAGGTGAGACAATTTTTCAGACCACAGGAGGTCAGTGTGGTCTAGCAGCATAACCAATACTTTGTCTGCTTATTGGGCTTTTAGAAGACATGGAAGGATAAATTATGGCTAAATAACAGCACAGAACACTGAGTCAGGACTGGTGGCTGTAAACAAACTTCATGGAAATACGGGAATCTTGGTCACAGCTATGATAATTGGTCATCCATTTTACTAAAATCATGCTGGATTATGGATGTTGCCAGATCAGAAAGTTCCGTATTAGAGAGGTATGAGAGGGGTAGCCATGTTAGTCTGTTTCTTCAAAAACAACAAGAAGTCCTGTGGCACCTTATAGACTAACAGATTTATTGATGCACACGCTTTCATGGACAAAGACCCAATTTCAGCCTATATTTGCTATTTGTAGTGTGATTGCTCATCTCAGCCATAGGTATCAGTTCTACTTCCTGTCTGAAGACTAAATCTTGTTTTAATAAATTGCTGAATATGAATAACAAGCAGCAAATGATGAATGCTTTGGGGTGTGCATTAATATCTTGGATTTGCATGCCAATCCGGCTATTCATGGGGGAGGGGAGTTGATCTGAAGCCATTGAAGTCAACGGATAAACATCCATTCCCTTTTAGAAGAAGCATTTAGAGAAGAACTGTTTCCCTAATCTTACATGAACAAAAATTGTGGGAGTATTCATGCCTAATAAAAATAAGGGGTTCAGACAGGATCAAACTAAAGATTTGGCTGAAATTTGAATGAATGCTCTTAAACTCTGTTTTTCCCATTGTCAAACATGTCTCCTGTTTTTAATTCACATGAATTCCAACACACAGAAGATCAAACACGCAAATACCAGCAGTCTTATGAACCACGGGGCAAAGCGGTGTCATGATTATTACACAAACAAGCGGCTTGGCACACATTCCATTTACTGTAACACATAAACCTCCAGGAATTTGCACATGTAACTGGATTACAGTTTCAGTTACTCAGTATCAATGGTGTGCCTAAATTAATTAAAAGTGTAAATAATTTCTATCCAGCAAGAAGACCTCTGCTGGGAATAGCCATTGTCAAAGTGTATATTCCCAATTCTTCATATGGAAGGAATCAAATATAGGTGGCAGGTATTTTGAGCCAGGTTCTCTGCATTTAAACCAGCATAGATCCTTTGGGTTCCATGGAGATGATCTGATTTACACCAGCTGAGGATCTGGTATCTCAGTTCCAAGGGAAAGCAAAATTCTCCTAGGCAGTATTTAATTCTTGAAAATCACACCCTGGGAAGATCTTGTTTTTGCTGTCTTCTGAGGACTTCCACATAGTAATAAAAGAGACATTTGCCTGTGGAATCCAGCCACTTTTCATCCTGCACGATTGTGATCATGATGTATTCTTTGGTTTAATGCCGGTCTAAATGTTTTTCAGCAGATTATTAATTACTTTTCTCTCTTCCTTTGTGATTAGTTTCCACCCTCTTTCAAAAAGGCACATAAACACCTTTTGACAGAAAATATACAGCAGGAAAGGTCAAATCACAGGAGGCATTTTGCATGTGCCAGAGGTAGGAACCAATAAACAAGTGTAGTCATCTGTAATATCCCTTCGTACAACTTTCTCTAGCCACTAGTTAGGCCCTAATATACTTACAAGGCTGCTCTTCTAATTTGAACTGTGTGAAATTTTGTCTGGAGGCTACTTCTGTGTCCCAGTGATAAAAGAAGACATAAAACAACCCAGTGCCTGATCATGCTCCCTGGCTGTCAGTGAAACATGTATAATAGCATCTCCGTTGCAGTTTTGGCCAATTTGCTTGCAATGGCATCCTTTTGCATGGGCTTACTGCTCAGCAGGCCCTGAAGCAATCTATGAATAACTTTCCAACAGATGCTGTTTATGAATTGAAGCAAATGGTTTCCCCGTTTCTCTTTTTTCTCACTTCAATAATTTTCAGTTACATTACAATGAATATTTATAGTACTATGTCAGTGCATAAAAATGGGGAACAAGCAGACCTATGCATTGTTTCATACGTGAGTACTGTGCTAATGGGTTTTGGCTCACTGGTTTTAATAATGTTCTGTTGATGGACTGCAAAGAGGATGCAAATTGTAGATCAGTCATTTTCATTTACTGCTTTAGCAGAGTGGGCATTGATGGAAGACTACATTAAGGGCATCTATAGCTGGCCTTATCGTCTGGAAATAATACACCCCATAATATAACCATACAGTAGCTCTCTGCTCAGCTTCACTTTCTTTGATTAATTTCAAACATATTATTAAATACAGGTTCTAACACTAACACAACTGGTAGTCACCGGGTTTATTGTACTCCAGATAAAATATCATGCAATTTATGATAAAATTACTGTCTGCTGGTAGGAGTAGCCATTTAACTAATGTATCATTGCTATGAATTAAAATGTAAAATTCTGGAAAAAAAAAGACGTTTCTGATTTGTGGTTAGCTAGCTTACTCAAACAGCAGAGTGCAGAGTTATATCTCAATGTTAAAAAGGCCATTTCAAATGTTTTATAATTCTGTAACCGTTCTTTTAAGTTGTTCTGCAAAGAGAAGTGTTTAGATTTATGACTGAACATGCTTATTGAATTTTATTTCAAAGGAACTTCAGCCTGGCTCAATTCATTTTGCAATGTCTGATCGACTTGCTGTTTCCATTAAACAATAAAGATAAAAAAACAAGTGAGTTTTCTACTGTCCCTTTATTTGCAGGATTAATAAGCAACTATAACATATCTTAAATACACATGTAGAAACATAATTATATATAATAATATATATGCACTACATACGCGGGATGTATATTAAAATACAAGACACTTGTCAAACGAGCCTATTTCCCATGGTTGCTTTACAAAATACATACATTCTATAAACATGGTGTGTATTATGCATGCACACTAGTCATATCTACCCTACACAGATTTGGCACAGTATTTTATTGTTCAACAGAGGAACAGAAAAGAAGAAACAACCTGAATAATTTCTTGTATTTTCACATGACTCTATTCACGTAGACCGCACCTTTTAAAATCCAGCATAAACACAGGCAGGTGAAATAATTAAATATTCTAAAAAACTGAGTGCGGTGCTTATGCAATTCAGTTTGTACCATTTCACCACTTTGATTCTTCATAAATGAATAAAATGCATATCCATTTTGCCTTGTATTGCCAGTTGCCTTCTCAAAAGGTAAGCTGAGAAATGCACTCTATGCTTTGTTCTAGCAAAATAATGTAATTGTCAGCAGATGACTTTCAAAACCTGCTCTGAAAGCCCCCATGTGGTGTAGGATAAAGAACGTGAAACTCAGTTCCTCTATGTGGTTTGGCTGTACTAATACTAACATAAATTCAGCATAAGTATTTTTTTCCCCCAGTCATTGCTGCTCCTCCTTCAAACTGATCAGCCCACACCCTATGTTCTCACTTTCTCTGTAGAGGGAGTTGTGCGCTTCTCCTTTGTGTTTGAGGAGGGAAACAAATCACCTGCCTGAGTGAGGCAGCAGAACCCACTTAACATAACCCCACAGGGTCAATGCCTGCTAACAGGTTGCGGTGTTCTGGGCAAACATTGACACTCTATTATAACTTCCTTCTTAGAATCACATCCAGGGCATGCTCTCTGGTCTCCTCTCTCATTTGCAGTCCCTCTGAGATCCACTCCCTAAAGATTCCTGGTGATGCTAGAGGACTAGCCATTTAAAGGGCATCTTTTTCTACAGTCTTGAGCTCAGTCTCTCTTCTGTTTGACCCATCTTTTTCTACTCTGAATTCTAAAATTTCCACTGGGCTGTATTTGTGCTGGTATCTGTTCCAGCCTGCTCTAAAACAAAGTCCTGTGCACAATAGACAATCAAGAGCTCACCTTTTCCTGACAAAACAAAAAGCAGCCAAGTAGCACTTTAAAGACTAGCAAAATAGTTTATTAGGCGAGCTTTTGTGGGACAGACCCACTTCTTCAGACCACAGCCAGACCAGAACAGACTCTGGTCTGAAGAAGTGGGTCTGTCCCACGAAAGCTCACCTAATAAACTATTTTGCTAGTCTTTAAAGTGCTACTTGACTGCTTTTTGTTTTGATAGTGTACAGATTGGCACGGCTTCCTCTCTGTTACCTTTTCCTGAGAAATTGGCTTTTTTTAAACAAAGAATAGCAACACAAAAAAGCAGTCAAGTAGCACTTTAAAGACTAACAAAATAATTTATTAGGTGAGCTTTTGTGGGAAAGACCCACTTCTTCAGACCAGTGTAACAGAAAGTCCTGATTTAGGACTTTTCAGTATATTCTGAGGATGGGAAAAAAGCATTGTACTAACTGGCTAAGGATTTACAAAACTACCTTTACTGTATCAGGGACATGTGGTATACTTCTTTATTAGGCCCTATAATTCACTTTCACCACTCTCTGAAACCTAGACATATTATTGAACAGTTTCAGGAAGCAGCTTTTAAAGGTTTGTTAATAATGATACCTATTATTCATGGGGCACATTTCTGGAGATTTTATCCTAGACATTTCTGAAAATCATAGGCATTTGAGCTGTGCAAGCAATACAGAATTGGGCCCGCAGTTAATAGTGGTATCTATCTTTGAATGATCCTTATCACTTTAGTATCTAAGGACTTCATGCTCATTAATAAATTCCCATACATGTATCTCATGTGTGGAAATATTATTGATGTCACAAGGTAGATTAAGTGACAAGCCAAAGGTTACTCAGGAAGTCTGTTGCTAAGCTATCCTTTGCATCCCCTCCAGTACCTTAAAAACTTTAACCATCTCACTTTCTAACTAAAGACTTACAAAAACAGCTGGACAACATCACCCTATAGGAATTTCACACCCAATTTTGGTTATTCAGCTCTCAAAATCTAATCTTCAGAGACAAGCTATGACCTGGAAAGATGGTTTGGGAGTGTCTGAATGCTTTTCTTTGTAATTCACCACACAGTTTTAGGATTCTGAAGAACATGACTATTTGCCATTTTTCATGAAAATACTTCTTGCTATTGGAATAAGATCAAGACCATCAACTGATGTAAGATCCTTTTCCCTAAACCACAGAGATGATAAATAGGGTTAACCTTAAACAATTTTTTAAAAAGACACATCTGATGTAACATCTACATACCATGTGGTCAATGTCAAGCAGGGAGGGGTTCAGGATCAAATACCAGTCAATTTCCCCACAGGATCTAGTAGCTAACTGGAAACACCCTCTGCTTTTGGAGATGATGCATCGGAGATGATGGATCAGAGACGGCGACATGAAGGATCCTCCACAGGCAAAGTGCGCCAGCTTCAGAGTGGCTCTCCATTTCGAAATCCACATCTACATAGCGCTTTACAATTATTTAATTATTTATGTGTAACTGTGAACTGTTTACTGTAAATTTAAACAATTTAAATTCCTAATGTTTCTCATGAGTTGTTTATTGTTGTGGACCTTCAATTTGCTGCCTGCTCAGCGGGCTATAAATAACTAGTTGCTGTAAATTATTAATAAAACCAGTGTCTTTTATCATTTTCTTGTCTGACAAACTGATAAGCTGCAAGTCCTAAAATTGCCTTTAAACCCCTAAGTATACACAAAACAGAAATTGTTTGCTTTTATGCAACATTGCAAATGCTTTTTTGTGGCTAGAATGAATTTCCTCCATCTTTTGACACTGGATACTAATAATCAAATGGCTTTGTTATTACCTAACAAAAGGCTAACGTGCTTTAGTTTATAAAAGATCTCTTCCTATATCATTCTTTTCATCTCAGGCTTGTTTTCTGTTATTGCTAATTATTTTTCCCATAGACAAAATAAACCCTCTTAGTACTAACAAGGGAGATTCAGATTAATGGTTCAAAAAGACTTGGATCTTAATGTTAGCATTACTGTGCGTGCAGGAGTTTATCAGTCTGGGATTAAAAATTAATCACCAAAGTATTTTAGAAACATGAATTCACAGTAAACACAAAACACCAGCATGTTTAATTTGATCCTATACAAAGGACACCTTTTAACTTTCTGGGACCTACACTGGAAAATAAAAAGGAGTATGCCTTTACCCAAGCTCAATTTAAAAAATTAGAAGTGATGACTTCATTCCTCTGGTTGGTTAGTTTGTTTGTTTCCTTTCTCAGTGTAAGATGATTCAAACAAAAAGAGCAAGATAATATGCAGATATTCTTTTGCGCTGATCACTAGTTATTGCTTACCTTAATGATGTTTCAACACAAGCACACAACTGTTCCCTCCATTTTATCGCTGTCAAAAGTTTGTTTCATATTTACCAAATGGGAGATTATGAGCAGATGTGTCATCAGCAATTTGCTTTCTTCACTGGGCTTCGTAACAAGCTAAACGTCTGAAAGGATGTTTGTCACATCCGCATTTTTACAGTGTTTAATTTTATGCTTTCTTCATCCGTCTGTCACCCTCTAGTCAGCTATACTGACTATTGCAAAGAGACTCTAGTGATGAAGTGTACTTGGAAGACGACAATGAGCTTAGTGCTGTATAAAATCTAGCACATCAAGCGATTCCATTGTCTCCCAGGGCAATTTGAGTAAATTTACTTTTCTTCTCCCAGATGTTTCTGGAAAATATTGCCCATCACTGCTTTTATTCCAGATTTTTAAAATTAGTTTACATAGCAGCTTCCTTTGCTCTGTTACCTTGGGGGCTTTGGATAACAAGGTGTGCATCACACCCGTCAGAAGAACAAATCTGACTGCTCCTTCGGTATATATCACCTGCACGTATAGGCCCAAAAAAGAAAGAAAACAGACTCAGGTCAAGATGTAAACAGGGTAAATTGTATCAAGGTATTTGTTACAATAAAAGGGAAAATGGGGAAAACCCGTCACAGACTAATAACTCTAGTAATTGATGGAAGTGAACACTAAAAACCCCTAAAATCCCAACACGTGAAAATAAACTGGTAAATTATGCCCCAAATTATGGTTACTTCACCACTTCGTTGGATTGGAGCTGGCAGGGTTGAAGGGTCATTGCCCAGGGCCTTCTACCTTTGGGCTGATTTAGAGCCTGGAGGGAGGAACACTGGGGAGTCCCACATTGGTAGTACTGGAACCCTGAAGGGGATTGCAGGTAGTTAGTTATTCTTACAAGAAGTACACAGGACCTTTTTAGGGGGACAAGGTAAGAACACTGTGTTTATTGAGAATTCACTACCATTATATTATATACATGTAATATATATAGATTACTCAGAGGCACATACACACACACATGCACACACCTGTCTTGTGGTTGCTTAAAGTTACGAACGGTTGCTCACACTGGCCAATGTGTGTGTGGAGCCAGGTTCTGTTGGTCTGGATCAACGCTCCGATGTTGACAGGACAAGAAGAGGAACCCAGCTTGGTAGTGGTGCACACATCTTTTATAGCTCTTATTCCATAATTCTGGCTCTGTCCCACTGCCCCAGGCACAATGAGTCACCAGTCCATGGCAGATGGGTTTGATCCTTTCCCACTGCCCAGGTTTCTGTGTGACTCCTCACTTACAGATGGGACTTGACCTTCCTCTCCGGGTGGGTCACTGCTGTAGAGTCCAGTTTTTATTGTTCTTCGGCCTCCAAGTCTTTGTTGTCCAGACAGGCTGGCTCCAGAGAGTAACTCTGTAAGCACCCACATTCACACTTCCAGGTGGCTCTCACACACACCCATTCTCACAGACAGCACAAATGTTACAGGCTCATACAAGAGTAAAATGGAGTTTTAGGCACAATATGGAATCCAGTATAAAGTGTCTTATGAATATAAAATAACCGATGTAAAGGATAATATGAAGGTAGAAAGTAGTATATAAAATAACAAATCTAAAAAGTAATACAAAAGTCTGTGGGCTATTAAAAAGATCCAGGGTGATACCAAGATACATAGGAATACAAAGTTCTATTGAAATATACTTAGCTATTTAGGTTTGCTACAAGATGGCCGGCAGGGTGGTAAGTAGTGGATGGGATGTCCCCTTCCAAGTTGTTAACCCACATGCACACTGCCGCTTAGAAGGCAACAACCCTCTCAGGCAGTGTCCGGACTCATAGCCTCAGGGGCAGGAAAGTTCTGAGGTAATTCTCAGGGGCCAGCAGAAAAGGCGGGAAATTCTGGTCACTGACGGTTCTTATTTCCCACTTTGAGGAGGCCTCTCTCCAGTCTGGTCTAAGGTCACATGACCTGTTTACTCCATTTTGTTATTACATAAATCACCATATTGATTAATACAGTAACCTATTTACGTTGCTGATCTTTACTGCCATGAGGTCAGCCTACAGCTCCCACACAACTTTTGGTCTTTGTTTAAAAAAATAAGGTTACCAAATTTGAATTTTCAAAAAAGAGGACATTCCTAAGAGGGAGTGTATCTGTATCTATTTAGCAAGTCATGGTGTATTAATGTTATTGCATATATACCATAGAACATTCAGGGTGGGTCTACACTTGCCCCCAGCTGCGAAGGGGGCACGTTAATCAGGGCGACGGAAGATTACTAATGAAGTGCTGCAGTGAATATGCAGCACTTCATTAGGCTAATTCTTCCCCACAGCAATTTCAAAGCTTCAAACTTCAAAGTGCTGGCATATGCATAGCCGTGAGTACTTTGAAGTGCCAGCACTACTTTAAAGTCCCTTTACTCCTCAAAATTTTTGCTGTATTCACCGCAGCACTTTATTAGTAATCTCCTGTTGCCCTGATTAACATGCCCCTTTTGAAGTTGGGGGCAAGTGTAGACAAGCCCTCATAGAATCATGGAACACTAGACTGGAAGGGACCTTGAGAGGTCATCGAGTACAGTCCCCTGCCCTAACGGCAGACCAAGCAGTATCTAGACCATCTCAGATAGATGTCTATCCAACCTCCTCTTAAATAACTCTAGTGATGAAGATTCCACAACCTCTCTAGGCAATTTATTCCAGTGTTTAACCACCTTGACAGTTAGGAAGTGTCTATACTATATACTGTAACACATTAATACAATGTGAGTTGGTACGTACTGACACAGATCCTCTCAGGAGTGTTCTCTTTTTTGAAAGCTCAAATATGGTAACCATACTAAAATGTGCTTGGGAGCTGATCCTACCAGCTGCCAAAACCAGATCAATGGCACTTTGCAACCCCTGAGATATCTTGAAACATGTTTTTCTTGGTGGAGACACTTGTCAGTATTAAAGAATATTTACTGTGGAGGTGAGTACTGATGGCCCAGGCAGCTAAACTGCAGATAGCAAGATTTCTTTTAATATGATGAGTGGCTGAAATGGAAAGCTGGGAATTCTGTGAAAAGACCCGACAAGCAGGCCAAAATCAGAAAGAAGAAATTATCTCCGTCTAACAACAGCCAAGGCCATAATACAAAATAAAATAAAGAAGATTTTATAAATATCAAGTGAAAATTTAAAATACTCCTGCAATTACAGCTTCCATAGGAGTTATGCTTTTCATTTATCTAAATCAGAGTATCGGCAGAAAAATCTCAGATTCAGCAAAAACTTAAATCACTGTGAGGAAACACTGAATTTTTATTAGTTATTCTTCTGCCAGTGACTCACTGTATCAGATGAATTTCTCCCAAAGTGAGGCACAACAAAGGATTAATCTTTGCCAGGATATTACTGATCAATGATTTTGGCAACATACTTATACTTAAATGAATCATAGAAATGGGGAATGAATGTGAAAGTGACAGGCTATGAATTATTCCATTTCCCCTAAAATTCTTCTGAGTTGTATTAACTTTCAGTATTATGATTTTGTTCAATGTTCGTGGAAGTTTTGTGCCTAAAAACATATTTGCCACTTAGAACAGTTATGAGATTGATCAATAACCCAAAAGTGAATTAGTACCGTTATGTTAATCAGATGGAATAATTGGCCACACTTCTCTGAAACCAGTGCATTTCAGTCATAGGGCATAGAATTTGATGGACTATACCCCTTGTCTTATTAGAGGTTGGCTCATTGAGTGCTCTACACACAATGCATCTGATCTTAAAAAAAAACAAAAAAAAATCCTATTGATGTAAACAGTTTTTCCATTGATATAATTCTGACATAGCATAGCCTTCTCCACTGCACTCTGTCTCAGGACAAAACTTCTAACTGACTGCAGGAGTACCCCAGTTGCTGTCCTTCAATCTCAGTATCTCCCTTCCAGGTTGTCTGAGGTCTTCCTCGTTTGTGTTTTCCCTGTGGGTTCCATTTGAGAGCTTGTCAGTCTATGCAGGATGAACAAGAATGATCAGAGGTCTAGAGAGCATGACCTATGAAGAAAGGCTGAAAGGACTGGGCTTGTTTAGTTTGGAAAATAGAAGATTGAGGGGGGACATGATAGCAGTTTTCAGTTATCTAAAAGGGTGTCATAAGGAGGAGGGAGAAAACTTGCTCTTCTTGGACTCTGAGGCTAAAACAAGAAGCAATGAGCTTAAACTGCAGCAAGGGAGATTTAGGTTGGACATTAGGAAAAAGTTCCTAACTGTCAGGGTGGTCAAACACTGGAATAAATTGCCTAGGGAGATTGTGGAATCTCCATCTCTGGAGATATTTAAGAACAGGTTAGATAAATGTCTATCAGGGATTGTCTAGACAGTACTTGGTTCCGCCATGAGGGTAGGGGCTGGACTTGATGACCTCTCAAGGTCCCTTCCAGTCCTAGTATTCTATGATTCTATGGTTTTCTGAGAGTGTGGCCTAGCCATCGCCACTTTCCTCACTCCATTTGAATGTTAAGTGGGTCTTGTCCTACTTTGTTCCAAAGCTCCTCATTTCTGACCAAGTCTCTCCATTTGCTGTAAAGGAGGTGACCATATTTCCCTATGTTGAATATGGTACACCTGGTAAAATTAACTCATAATCATGTAAGTTCAAGGGCAACCAATTGTACACACATTCAAATTAGCATCAAGCAGTTCTGTTGACAGGCAGGTGCACAGAGGCCCGGGAATTCTATCAGCTCACCTGACGTCAAGTTGACTGAGGTCCTGTTACAAGGAAATAGTTTGTAGCTAAATTCTTTTTATGTACCTTATCTTTATGGCATTAGGGTTCTTATGCAGGGATTCACTGATAGATCACCAGTGGGAACAGCTGCCAGCAGCCTTGCACACCCACCCCATTCTCAGACACTGGATCCCCTGCTGGTGGGCATGTGGCTGGGGAATATGAGTCCAGCCAGTTACAGGACCCACCAATACCGAATTGTGTGGAAAGAAGAGAGAGAGACTGTATTGGACCATTTGTCTGTTTTAAGATAAAGTCAGGATACCTGTAGAGGGCTTAACTATGGGACAGTCCCTTTAAAAATGGGACACCTGGTCAATAAATGACGCAACGGGGTCAGCACATCCATTGAGGTATTGATTGCATAACTTAAGGACATGCTGTGGTGTTTCAAAGTAGATATTTTCATACATAATTTGGACACACATGATTGTCAGTGTGCCAGTGCATGTACTGAAGTTTGACCATCCGTCCTTACACCACTGGTGAAGTCTTCCCTGCTTCAGTGGGGTCACCATAGGCTAGACTGTACTTGTCTTTTCCCCCTCTGCAGTGGCACTGTCCCCTGAAAAGCTCCATGCTCCACATGAGGACAGCTGTTTTTTGGCACACAGAATCACTAGCACTGAGTGAAGACATTGTGCTTGCTCAGTTACAAAAGTCTCACCCTGTTTGACGAGAGGGAGCTCAAACATCCCCAGGGTAATATATTTTCTTCAGGATGTACTTGTTTTTCCTTGGAAATTGCAGCAATTTTTATGAAATGCAATAGCTGAGTAAGCTAGTTCGAAATGTTAGAGGGAGATGCATGGTCTAGTCATCTGAGAATAGGAACAAGAGGAGCAATTTTAATTCCCTCTTTGAGTGACCCAATTAATCTGTGCACAACCTGCATGGAACATGGAGGAGGGAGATCAGGTTGCAGAGGGGGGAAGATTTTGGAAGAGAAAGCAAGAAGTCAATTAGCACCTGGCTTGAAAGCTAGTTCTAGCTACAGCACTGCTTTGAATTTACTAAGTTTACCCTGTATGCTTTACTAAGGAGCCAGTGTAGTTTTACATGCATGGAGTCCCTTCAAGTTATTGTCCAGCAAGCAATACATATAACCCTTACCTATAAAATGGTAGTAACTCAACTTACTAACCTCTATCTGAAGTTATTATGAGAAGTTAAGGGCTGTGAAGCGCTGTGAAGTTGGGAAGCACCATATGAAATCTGTAAAGTCAAATACAGGAGGCACGTTACACAGTTTTCCTGCTTAAATAATATGAAAAGTTCAATTACTAATGAACTGGGCCTTAGATAAGCTAATTAAATTTCAAATATTTGTTCTTGTGCCAAAATGACTCCTAAGTACTGCGTCTGTGTCTGTATCTGTCTCCTGTTCACCAAGTGAGCATTCCTCACATGCTTTAGAATTCTCCAGTAGTCACAGCATTTGCTACAGCAGTGTAGCTCCTTTGCAAGTGTGAATCAGCATCACACCTCTCGCTGACTTCTGTGGACTGACACTGACTTGCATCAGCTACAGACCTGGTGTCTCAGGCTGCGTCAGAGCCCACCCCACTGTAAGATGTCACTGTGCTTGCCATAGTACTCCAATCCCTTCTAGATGTTTGCTGCATACCCTGAGCTCAAAGGCACGTGCTCGCAGGTGCTACAAGCATACAGATTCCCAACATGCATACATCTCACATAAGAAGCCAGGGAAAAATGGTTTTCAAAGCCCTAGCCGCAAGGACTTAATACTTGCTGCTAAAGATCAAATGGCACATTTCTAAATCTATCCTCTACAGCAGTCTAGTAGACTAAAGTGGTATGAAAGAGGCTGGCACTCCATGGATATCTTCAGGCCATGCACTTGAGATACTTTCCCCAGCTTATCCCAGTTTGGGAGGCAGTTGAATGCTGACCTTCAAACCCAGCAGCCAGAGCTCAGACCCTTTTTCTCTCTGGTTTCTTTTGTGCCCCTTTGCTTTATCCTCTTGGTATCTATACCTACACAATTGTCGCACATTTCTGGCAGCCAGTCACTCTCCTGTAACCTGTTGTACCCACTACTGCTGCCTGACTGTCAGACAGGCAACAAAAGCATTACATGCACATGCGTCCTCTGGCTCCCTGTCCTCTGTCCTCAGGATGTTAATTCTTTGTCCTCTAGTCCAGGGATTCACCAGCTGTCTGCTGATAACATGTTGAATTAGGTATCAACATGATCTCTGCTGGTGAGATATTTGTTCAATAAAGTTGCACAGGATTTAAATCAGTTCAGAATCTAGCCTCACATCTTTCATAAAGACCCATTTTCATTAGTACAGTTGTCTCCATTGCAGTACTGTTGATTATTATGAGAGTCCAGGCTGGATGCTGAATTAAAGATGTGATGATTGCCTTTAAGTTTTAATAGTGCTTGTTCCGTGCCAAAGTTCATTGCAGAATAATTTTTAGTTTTTTTCCTTAAAAATGCCATAAATTAGGATTTAGAAATGAAAACCTTGACAGACCCTTACTTTAAATGGAACAAAAGGCACTATTATAATAAAAGAAAATGAGATACAAAAGGAATTGTGTCAACTCAAATTGGTTACACTTATTGAAAGGCAAGACAGCCTTACTACTGGATATAATACAGCAAGCTATTACTTAAAGCATTGAAAAGGGAGGCAAAGTTAGGAAGGAGCAATACGAGCCCCGAGACCAATGGAACAAAAAGTATTTTATTTTCCTAGCCCTTGATAAGCACAGTGTGGTTCATTAAAGCATTGCTGAATTTGTTAACGTGTCTGCATTCAGAAGCTTCAACTTTGTCTTTTAATTGGGATTTATTCACCCCAAAAATGTTCCTATCTTGTAGTTCTCGTTTATGTGACTAGAACTTATGTTTGAGTAGGAGGCAGAATGTTATCTGTTACCTTCTTGATGCAAGGAGATAGATGGGTGAAGCTCCTAATGTTTCTGCAAATGTGCAAACCTCCATGTTCTGTGGTAAGAATAGTTGCCGGAAGTAGCAGGTTATATATAGTTCAATATTAAATAATCAGTGGCAGACTGTTATCTTCCAAAGAGACATAACACCTTATTTAGGCTTGGTCTACCCTAGAAAATTAGGTCGGTTTGATTACATTAGTCAAGGGCGTGAAAAGGTTTCGCCTTTCGTGGTTTTGTTAAAACCAACCGTAGTCCAAGAGTAGACATTGCTAGGTTAATTCTTCCGTTAGCCTGACTACTGCCTGTCATGGAGGTTGCTTAGCCAGAGCTATAGGAGAAGCCTTCTTGCTGGGGAAGGTAGTGTCTATGTTGAAGTGCTGCTTCAGCTCTAATCTAGTGGTGCTGCTGTAGTGTGTTAAGTGTAAATAAGCTCTTAGTTTTAAACTCTGACTAGTCAAACCAGACCACAGATCTCTCTTACAACCAAAACTGCAGTCAATACACTTAACAATGTGACATTTTGTTTATTAGATTTAAGGCAATGTCGGAGTC
This sequence comes from Carettochelys insculpta, assembly GCF_033958435.1. Lineage (NCBI taxonomy): Eukaryota > Metazoa > Chordata > Testudines > Carettochelyidae > Carettochelys > Carettochelys insculpta. The sequence continues at coordinate 42,202,875 of NC_134147.1, read as the reverse complement.
TTGGTCAACTCCTTCCATCGGTTAGAGTTCTGTAGGCTTCACTCACTGCAATGCTTAATACAGGTTGAACCTCTCTAGTCCGGCACTCTGGGGACCTTACTGGTGCCAAATAACAGAATTTTCCAGACCAGGGCAGGTCAATATTGTCTGGTAGCATTACCAATGTTCAACTGCTTTCTGGCCTTTTAGAAGACATTTGGGGTAAATTACAGCTAAATAAAAGCACAGAACAATGAGAGCCAGGACTGGTGGCTGCAAACAAACTTTATGAGACTATGGGAAACTTGGTCACAGCCGTAAGTGGTCATCTGGATAACTAAAATCATGCCGTATTATGGATGTTGCTGGATAAGAGAGTGCTAGACTAGAGAGGTTCAACCTGTACAAACATTTGGCTGTTGTGTTCTTTGCCATTTTTAAGCATGCACTGAGCAGGGATGCTCCCCTACTCTGTTATACTGTGGGTTAGTTATACAGCCTGATGTGGATACATTTTTTTTTTAAAGAAAGAATGCTATTGGAATCTCAGGGAAGAGACAGGAGATATACATTTTCATATATGCAATTGATGGCCTCCTTTCTTTTAGAGCCACAAAAATACGACCCACATTTTATCAACCCACTAGAGCAGTGTAGGAATATGTTCAGAGCAAACTATATTAAACAGGATATTCTTGTATTCTCCAAAGGACTGCCTTCATATGAATTGTTCTCAAACACTTATGAAAATCTCCAGCTTTGTAAAGTAAATTCTTTCAGGTGGCTCCTCTCCTTTCTTTATTGTTGAAATGTTGCCTCTAGTTCCTTGTGAACTACCACAGAGTGGTAGTGAATTTGGAATGCTATTAATTACTGTACATACTGGTTCATAAGCCAATCTTTGGGAGGGGTAAAAAAGTGAATAATTGAGAAGAGGGGCTCGCTTAGCAACAGGTCAGCAAAATATTGGTTCCCAGATTGTCTGGGTAAGCCTCTGGTGTGCCCAGACATTTTGTGTGCCTGGAATGCACATCAGCAAGCAAAGAGCCCCTTTGCTGCCTGTGATGGCAAGTCATTGCTCCTGGCCAATGGGAGCTGTGGGAAGCAGCATGAGGTAAAGGATGTGCTGGCCACTGCTCTGGTTGGCTGGCAAGGGTGAATTGCAGACACTGGGAAGCTCAGGGCTCTGTGTCTGCTGATGCTCCAGTTAACAAAACATCCTGGTGCCCCAGCAACTTACCCTAATGGGCTGAGAAATGAAGTTTTCCAACTCCTGAAATATAGGCTTGGCTTATGAAGGAGTCACAGTGTTTTGCTATTTTTGCTATCCATCTCCAGTCAGGGGCGGGGGGCGGGGGTTGGCTTATCAACAAACAGGCTAATAAATGAGCATATACGGTATTCCAGTTTCACCCTCTGGAAAAGTAAGATCCAGAAACCATACTCAGATCAACCCTTGTTCAGTTGGTTCCTATGCTTTTTTGTTCCTGAACATTTGCATTGAGATATTCTTGTACTTGCTGGCACGCTGTCATTTCTCTCTGAGCTCTGGTACTAAGGGACTGAAAGTTTGTTACAAACTGGAGAGGACTCTAGACCTGTCAGCTGTCTGGACAAACTGTAAGAGTAGGGTAGCTGGGAATAACACTTCATGGTGACACAGATGTAATGCTGTTTGCACTGCTTTCACTTTCTTCAGCCAAGCTGTAGTTTACGGTCCCCTGACTTCAACAGTGTGTTTTACAAATTCTCATTGTTCCCTATCACTATTTCATTGGGCCCTGAGGTGCCCACATTCAGAGAACTGCAGAGAGGAAGGTTTGCTCTGTTCTTACCTTCGTTGCCTCAATAAGCAGCCTGACCATGTTCCACTTGGCACAGAAGGAGGTGGATTCTCTTTAAGCAGCCATGTCCTGAAAAACTGCCTGAGAATCAACATTTTTCTGCCTTCTTCCTTTGTCAATGTGTTGCTTGCCTATCTCGTTTTTCATGCTTTGCAGCTTTGAGAATACTATTTTGTATTTTGCTTTCAATTTTGCATTTGCTGGTCTCTCTGAATCATGAGGTTGCTCCTCATTCTGTTGAGAACATCATGGTGTTCCTCTTAAATGTTAAATGGGCAGGTTGAAATACAGTATGTGGTCAGGGCACTGCCTTATTGTCTGTATCTGCATCTTCCTAAGCTTCTTGTCTGAGGGAGGATCTTTCTTCAAAGGCTTCCTGACTTTTCTTCTTTGGGTTTTTATTAAGGAAATTAAAAACATATAAAACTAGACAGAAGTCTGTCAGAAAGCAAAGCTATAAGCTCAGATCCTCACAAATATTCAGGCACTTACCTTTCTCTGGTTGATTGAATTGGCCGTTACGTGCCTATAAAACCCATGGCCATAGAATCTCATGTCTGTAGAAGCTAAGCCCCAGTGTACTTTTCAGTGACTTAAATCCTGGTCCCATTGAAGTTAATCTTGGGCAACATTTTCAAAAGCACCTATGTGACCCAGGAGCCTAAGTTCTATTTACTTTCAACAGGACATAGGCTCATAAGGCACTTCAACAAATATTGCCATTTAAACTTCTCTAATCCAGCACCTTTGGGACCCAACTGGTGCCAAAGTGGAGAATTTGCAAGACCACAGAAGGTCAATATTGTCCAGCACATCACCAACACTTCCACTGCTTACTGGGCTCTTAGAAGACATCCAGGGATAAGTTATAGCTAAATAGCACAGAACATTGAGACCCAGCACTGGTGGCTGTAAACAAACTTTATGGAACTGATGGATGCTTGGTTGCACCTCTGATTAGTGGTCATGTGGCCAGTAAAATCATGCCAGATTAAGAATGATGCTGGATAAGAGGGTGCTGGAGTAGAGAGGTTCAACTTGTACTTTATCTATATTGCAGTATATGGGGTAATGAAGTGTTTCTGTTCTTCGAAGTCTGAGAAAGGGACAACCTGTGCTTTACCATCTTCTGCTGGTCAAGTCATCTGCCTTCTTGTTGTGTATTTTGTGGTTCTTCAACCACAGTTTCACCTTTTCTCAGGCCCCTTTGAGAATTCCACACATTCTGCAGATGCCAGATGAAGTCCCCCTGCTTGGGTTCTACTTTAAGTCCAAATAAACTTGAAATGAAGTCTCTTATACCAAGAGCTAAATAATAGGTTACCTGGCCCATATAGAAGAGGTTGCACATTCCTTGTTCTGTGTTGTCTGCAGCTCTTCCAGCAACTTCTCTCTTCTTTCTTTAGGAACCCTATCAGCAGCTTTCCTTTCCTCCCAGGTAGAAAGATCGCAGGTGGCTGCTGCTGTCTTACCCCATTAGAAGGCCCAGTTGCCTTCCCTTAAGCAGAATTGGTCAGCTGGTAAATTGATCACAAAGCCCTGGACCCTGCTCCTCCTTACAGGGTCAGCTTGTGACAGAGGCTTTGCATGTGGCTTTGGCTCAGCGGAGTGACTTTGAGAGTGACTCACTCTTGAAGTGCAATGAGTTACCTCAAGCCAATTTAATGAGGTTTGAATATAGTTCTGTTGTTCAATGAAAAATGCCTCCTTTCCCAAATGAGGCTGGTATGTTCAGACTTGCCCAGCAATAATTTCGTTACTGAAATTCTGAAAACAATTTAATAAATTGCCTACAAAATCAAGCGGAATGCCAAACAAGGCACCGGATATTTTGTTCAGCACTGGCAATAAATCCACAGTCTATCAGCATATACTGTACTGTTTACATTTGCCTAGGGGCCCTAAAACATTATGAGATTAAATGATTTTTCTGTTCCTTAGTGTCTGGCTGCCACAGAATTAAAGTGTTTCATGAATTTCATTGTGATGAACATTTTTTAGCCTTCTGTGGGGAAATGGGAAGAGGAGGAGCCCAGTTGGCTGTGCAGCTGCGTTTTTAAAGCCAGAGAGGATGAATGTATGAGGTGAAGTTCAGAAGATCAGCCCAAGACTTGTGGACCACTAAAGACCCTCTTACACATGAAAAGAAGGCTAGTATGTGATGAAAGAGTACATAACCATTTTGTTGGGTCTTTGCTTGAGGGGTGAATATCACTCTGAGACCATGTCTACACATACCCCTCCCTTTTGGAAGGGGCATGTTAATGAGGCACTTTGGAACAGGTTAATGAGGTGCTGACATATATATTCTGCACCTCATTAGCATAATGATGGCCAGTCGCCCTTTGGAAGTGCTGCTTTCAAAACACAGACTGGCTGTATAAAGGCAGGAGCTTGGCAATAAACCCCATACTTTGAAATTCCCTTACTCCCAAAACACATCGGGAATAAGGGAATTTCGAAGTGTGGGGCTTATGTCGAAGTGCCTGCATCTATACAGCTAGTCTGCATTTCAAAAGCAGCACTTTCAAAGTGTAGCTGGCCACCATTACGCTTCCTAAAGGAAATAGAAAGAAGGGTTCTTTCAAAGATGGGTATTACTTTTGAAAGAGCTGTGTCTACAGTGCTTTTCTTCTTTCAAAAGAAGCTCTTTCAAAAAAAGAATATGCAGATGAGGTGCCAGATATGTAAATCTGTGCCTCATTTGCATGTTTGATTTCCCTCATGTAAATGCCTCTTTCAAAAGAGGAATGCTAGGAATGCTACAGCCTATGTGTGTAGATACTGTATTTTGAAATAGCTAAGTGCTATTTTGAAATGCATTTTTGCATGTAGCAGCATTATTTTGAAACAAGTTATTCTGGAACAGCTTTTCTGGAATAGCTTATTTCAAAATAAGGCTGCTGTGTAGACATACCCCCAGGCTACATCTACACTAGAGAGTTTTGTTGACAAAACTGGTGTTTAGTTGACAAAATCCCGTAGCGCATCCCCACTAATAATGCATTGTGTCGACATACTCTTGACAGAACTTGGCAGTCTTGTCAACAGCCTTCTGCCTCTCTCCCATGGGACAGAATGGCTTTCTCAACAGAATCTGCCAACCAAAAAGCTGCGTGGATGCTTCAGGGGGCCCTCCGTCAACAGACATGGCTTCTGGGACACCAGGCAGCCCTGTCTCCTGTCCTTCCATTTCACTGTTCTGTGGAGAGAGCGGCTGGGCAGTCTGGCTGCTCTCTGTCGACAGAGTGAATCGACAGTGATCCACTTTCATGTTTGGCTGCACTCTGTGGACAGAAGTTTTGTCAGAAGATACCTTCCAACAGTAACTTTTGTTGGCCGAGCACTGTAGTGTAGATGTAGCCCTAGAGAATTGTTTAAATATCTTTAACAATTGAACTATTAAATTATTTTGTGGCGTTTTCCTGAAAATCAGCTGGCATTACGCTTAGTCTGCCATAAGAATGGAATCTTCTTTTATTGCGTGTGCAACCTCCATGTAATTGTAAAATATTGCAAACTTCTACTATGACAGACAGGTTCACAAGAATGACACTGTAGCTTAGATGCAAAAACATTCATTATTTTCATTTAAAGTTATTCTAATTTATCTTGACTACCAAAACCAAAGATTTAAGTATTGTATACTAGTTTTCCCTGTAAGCTGCACGCCTGGGTGGCCACTCAAGATTGAAATACCACTTAGATGATTAGCAGGGCAGCCACAGCTGCCCACCGCTGGCAGCATGTGTTTCTACGGGTGGTGCACATCTGCCTATGCCTTCGTGCCCATAACAAAATTTATTGTGCACATGCATGGAAAAAATACAAGAAACATTGTGCTATACCATTTGTTGGTGCAATTTAGAGATAGCAAGGATTTCTGGAACAGCTAGAATAAAAGGTAAGCCATTAGCTGAACCTCTTTTAAACATACAGTCTTTTATACTCCCTCGTTCCCAAACTCAACTTTCTTATCTTGGTTCTCTTTTATTCTCTTTTATGTTTTGCAAGCAATACGGGGAGAATTTCTTTGCTGGTTGCCTGTACTTGCTTCTTCTGATTTCTCAGTTTGAAATACAGAATTCAGAATGTGACATCCATCTCAATTTGCCGCACAGAACCTACAATGCCAACATAACTGTAGTATTTTATTTGGCTGCAAACAAAAACACAAATTTTGGAACCCTGAAAAGAGATGGGAGCAAATATAAATAATGGCTAAAGGCAATAATTTTCAATTGGTGAGGGATAACATATGCTTCAGTTTCCTGGAGTTAAATTTGTAACTTGCAATATATTTCAGCTATGGATGCTGCATAACAAGCTTAACCTGCATTATCCTGTGTAAAATTGCCCCCCCTCCCAAAAAAAACCAAACCAGAATTAAATTAACGTCATCTTATAAATATTCCAAATATCCCAGGCACTGAAGCAAAATCAGCAGTAAGTCAAAGTGTTCTGCTGGCAACTTCAGTCCAAAGCCCAGTGAATCAACTATAATGCACATCATCCCATATGTGGCGTGGTAATTAGATTCTGACATTCTGAACTGCATGATGTGCATGTCTGTATTCAATTCAAAATACTAACAGTGTTGTTCCTTTGACAGAAAGCACGTTTAAGACAATACATAGCTCGCAAGAAAGACTATATGTAGATAGATAGAAAGATAGATGAAATCTGTGCTTTAAAAGCTCAGTGATGACATATAAACTATACTGCCCTTCCAAACAGTGTAATCCCCTCTTCATCTGCAACCTCTAGGATATCAAAACAAATGAATTGCTTTTAACTTACACCACCAAGCTAAGCATTATATTGGTGCAATGGCATAGCAGTACTCATTCATCAAAAAGAAAGCCTGGGTACCAGTTCAAGAGATGCTCTCAGTCATTGAAAATTAACAGTAATGTGGGGGAGTTTATAGATCTTGTCACTAGCGTCAGAGGTAAAGGATGGCACAGCCTGGGTGTTGGGAGTTGAAGGAAATAGACAAGTAAATCTGAAAACAGAACAGATAGGGTGCTGGAGCACTTCTCTATCTCTTTGGGTGGCACTGTGCATTAGCAGATGGCAGCCTAAAAACAGTATGTGCTGAGAGAGCTGGAGATGCAAGCAAGAATTCCAACACCTACACAATTGTTCAAGGGAGTATTGTCTGTCAGAGATGGTGTAGGAAATTACTAGTTGCTTTTGCATAGCTTTCTGAAGCTATTATCTCCATTTGATCAGTTATGAGTTGTTGGAGATAAATTTAAGGCATTTTTTTACAAAATAAAAGGTAAAACCAGTCACAATATTAATCCATATGTTTTCATCCAGCATGGGAATTATTACAGGCCTTTCTTAGTGGTAGATCATGTAGCTACTTATTTGCTTCTGAGAGATGGCAGTGAATTGAAACTGAGGAGCAAATCATGATTTCACCACGTACCTGGAAGGAATTATTATATAGGGTTTGTGTCAATCAGCCAACCTGTTCTGAAGCAAAAGCAGGACAGTATATGAATCTTTCCCATGTTCATTTCATGCCCTACTTACTTATTGAGAAACTACACATCTACAGCACTGATGTAATGCACAAGCCTACGGCTGCTGCTGTCTATCCGGCCCAGTAAACAAGCAGACGGTATTTGGAAAGTGATGCTCAAAATGTTATTCTTAAATAATGAGGTGGAATACAAGGCACATGAATAACGTGTGGAGTTAAATATAAAAGTATGCTCCTGTGGGCCTTACAACAAGGAAACTCACTGTGTGTGTACAGTGATTGTAGGTTCATGTCCAAAATATTGAAATATACTTTCTAGGACAGATTTGGCTCACCTGTGTCTTACATATTCCTTACTGGGTGCTATTTTTTGTCTGAATTGGGAAATCTTTGCTATCCTTTAATATATGTTTCCTTCTTAAAAGTGTCTTTATTCATGTTGCCTTTCCATGTCACGTTTCCATGGATTTAACTGCATGCAGAATTTGCCCCAGTAGCCTGAAGTATGTGACTTACTAACGGGCTTACTCATACGCCTCAGGAATACTCTTTGTTGAGTTAGGTGCAGTATTTTCTATTCTGTTCACAGTAATAACAGCACTCTTCTTTGATAGAGTGTCATTAATCTGAGGACCTCCAAGCACATTAAAAATGTGGATTTAAGCCTCAGAACCCCGTGTAAATGTCAGCACATTTTACAGGGGAATAAAATAAGGTGCCTACAGTATTGGTTGAAGCCACATAAAGAATCTGTAGAAGAGCTGGTAACAGACCCCAGGGGCCCACCCCAAAGAAATATCTCAGTTTCTCAGTGTTGTTCCACCACTGACTTATTCTGTGATAAAACAGAAGCTGATAAACAAGTCTGCAAATAGGCTATTTGAGCAATGGCTAGGTGATGCATTACAACTGAGATTTCACCTTTCTGCTATGGACCAATGAGAGACCTTTAGTGTTCAGCAGTCTATCCTTATAGTCACAGAGAGGTAGCCATGTTACTCTGTATCTTCACAAAACAAAAAATGCAGCCATGTAGCACTTAGAGACTAACACAATAATTTATTTGGTGATGAGCTTCCAGGGGACAGACCCACTTCTTCAGATCTGGAAATTAATAAATTATTGTATTTTTATTATTTCATAATATTAATAAATTATTTTGTTAGTCTTTAAAGTGCTACATGACTGCTTTTTTGTTTTGTATCCTTACAGTGTTTGTTCATGCAGATTAAATTTACTATATGCACCTCATTTTTAATATGCACCAATGAGGGGGTCCTGTCTGATGTTAGCTATTTAGGACAACATCAGCATGCACCATCCAGCAAATTTACAACAAGTGTATGAGGTGTGCTTGATTTTCCAAGATGACTGTTGATATACATTTGCGTACATGAAATCACATGTGTGGCTAAAGACTCTTCTATTATCAGAACTTCATACAGCATTCTCTATTTCACAGCATACACACCACAGCTGTATTAATGTTAAATCAGCCCTGTCATGTCTTGATATCATGATCTTAGTTTAACCAATAACATTGTTTTAGCCACAACCTTGATTCCTTCTTGGGTTTCAGACTTGTAAGGTCAATCAGGCAGCAGAACCAGTGTTGTTTCCCATACAGAGATTCCTGAAAGGAGAAAAGCCTTTAAAAAAGGTTTGCCAAAGGTGCTGTCTGCTCATCTGGTTCTCTTTATGAACAGGCTTCAAGTCATGGCTTCTTTAAAATCTTGGGATAATAGAAGGCTTTTTTGGTGCAGAACCTGGAGAGAAGCAAAGGAAGTAGTAGCAGATAACAGGACTTTTCAACAAAAGTCCTGGGAGGATAACTATACTCTACGTCCACACTAGAGAGTTTTGTCGACAAAACTCATGGAGAGTCCTCATTACAAAGGTGTTCTGTCAGCAGTAAATCAACAGAATGCAGCACTTCCGTTGACAGCGTGTTGCCATTTCCCCCAGGAGGCAGAACATCTCTTTCAACAGAATCTGTTGGCAGAAAGCCAGTGTGGACACTTCAGGGGGCCTTCGGTCCACGGCACTGGCCAGCTGGCCTGAGGGGATGCCCTGTCCACAGTAATCACAGCTCTATGCTCTCTGCCTCCGGCCATTCTTAAAGCTGCTGGGAGCCCAGAAATGCCATGGCAGGAAGCTGAGACTGGGGAAGAAGTCCAGTTACATGCTGTCTGCTCAATGCTTCAGAGCCACTATTTCCTGATCATCTGAGCTACATGGCAGAGAGCCAGCCAGTATGCGGCCCCCTGAGGCCCTCTAGGGAGCAGCTGGAGGGGTCCCAGGAGCTCCCCCTGGGGCACAAAATGCTGGGCCCTCTCCTGAGGTGCAGGACTTCCTCAGCCTGTGTGCTGAGGAGGTTACCCTTTTGGACCCTTCTGCAAAAAGGTGTAACACCCTTGCCTATGCCTGGCTGACCACCACCCTGGCAACATGATGCCACCCCACCCACATGATGGAAGAGATGTGGGCCAAAGTAAAAGAGCTCCAGTAGGGGTACTTCCAGGCCTGGGATGCCATCCAGAGGTCAGGGGCAGGACCCACCACCTCCCCCTATTACATGGTGCCTCACCACCTCCGGAGGGGCTACAATACCTCCCCTCTGCCTGCCCCTATGAACACTGCCGATGAGGCCCCACCCTGCAGGCAGAGCCAGAGTAGGAGGAGTACCCCAGGACCCAACCAGATCTAGAGGTGGACATGGACACAGGGTCTGAGGCCAGCGAGAGCACCCTCATCATTGCCCTGGGCTTGGTTCCCTCCAGCCAACCCACCTCCAGGGTGTCCCCAGACCGTTCGAGGGACTCTCTGGTAAGCACCCCACATGGATGCTCCCCAGGGCATGGAGGGTGTGCTGTGAGCCTTGCCAGGCTGGCTTGGGTGGGACATCACACTATGGGCCTAGCACGTGGAAACATGTGGAAGGGAGCATGCCCCACCCAGCGCAGGCAGTGCCCAGGCACAGGCACCAGCCTGCTGACAGTCTCATGGGATGCTGGACAAATCCCAGGCCCTGGGGAAGAGGGGGCTCACCTGCCTCTGCCATGACTGGAAGCTGGCGAGCAATATGGGCGCGGGCCTGGCCCCAGACATACCAAGCAATGCAGCTCCTGGCATGCAGTCAGGCCACAGGCAAGTCTCAGCACCCTTTCCCACAGACAGTGCTGTGAGCCACACATGTGGTGGTTGGGCCTGGGGAGGGCCAGGCTGCACCCAGCTTGCCTGACACCCAGGCAGGGGCCCCTCTGGGGATGGACACCCCCCCTGAAGCTGAAGCACCACTCTGTGAGGTCAGTGCAGGCCCACGAGCTGCTTTGGCAACCTGGCTAAGTGGAAAGCAAACGTCTCTCTCAGCAAGTGTGGGAGCCCTGCTCTAGCTGTGCTGTCCCTCAACTAGTCAGGCAAGCCTAAGCATGGGCAGGGAATGGGTGTTGGGGGTCCTTTAGAGGCCCTCCTCGACGGGTCTCCTGGAAGTGATTTCCACCCATGCGACTCTGTGTGACAGGGTTCCAGGGGCCGTTCTGTCCAGAGATTGGCTGGGCAGCCTGGCTGCTTTCTGTTGACAGAGTGGATTGACAGAACAATCTGCTTTGCTGTCTGGCCACCATCTGTCAACAGAAGTTTTATCACCAGAAATCTTCCAGGAGTAACTTCTGTCGACAGATTGCTGTAGGGTGGCCATAGAGGCATTCAAATAGCTGTTGAAAGTACTTTATTAAAACATATGTTGGGATTAGAGAGGGCTGTGGAAGGAATCCAGTAGCCAAGGGCTGTTTGTAAGTCCCAGCAGTGAGATGTGAGGCTTTGTGTTTAGGAAATGGACTGTCTGAGCCTGGGCTAGTTGGAACAGTGTGAACATGAGGCCTGGTCTGTGTTAGAGCTACTGGAAAAGGGCAGACCAGGTCCTGAGGTCTAAAGGGGACATAGAGAAGTCCTCCAAGAAGGCTAGAGGATCTGCAAAAGGAATTAGCCAATTAGGGGTCAGGAAGGCCTATAAGAAGCTGCAGAACCTGCAACAGCACAGCGTCTCTGGATCCTTGGAAAGGTGTAGGCCTCCATGGGGAACGCTCTTGTAGATTTGAGATACAAGCCCTGAGGAAAGCACAAGGAAGCTGTCCCCGGTAGGGGTAGCCCTGGAGGTGCCATTCTCAGAGTGGGGAATGGACAGAGAGAACAAATTGAGGGGCACCAGCAGAGGGCAATATCTGGGCCTTGTTAAGTGTGTACCCTAGAAGGGGTTTGTATCGCACACAAGGGTGTGGCTTGGCCAGAGGGCTGCGTAGCAATAAAGAGCTGAAGTAGAGAGTGAGTGAAGGCACATCCACTCTGCCAGATGGGGACAGGTAAAGAGGGTGTGCCACCCCCATTATAGCTACTTTCAAGGGTTACTAACTTTCAGAGCATGTTAAAAACTGCTCTCCCTTTTTTTAACTCCTGAGGCGTGCAGAAGAATCTTAATCTGGGAACAGCTAAAGGATGGTTTATTTTTGTTACTTTTGTTTATGCTGGAAGGAGATCCTTCTGATTTGTCTTGTAAGGCAATTCTCCCTGCCCACCCCGGAGAAGGCTGTCTTGGGGAGAGGGTGGGAGAGGGGAATTAGGACGCTCTGGCTGCATCCTGATGCTGGACTGGATAAGTTGCTGTTACAGGGTAAATAAGAGTTTGAGGGCGCGGTGGATCCAGTATCTGAACTCCCAGGGCTACTCTTCACTGAGTGTGTTATTCAGAGGGAAAATCCTGTTTCCCAAGGCCCCTCACTTGTCTGCTGGACATCTTGGGAGAGGAAAACAATTGTTTTTGTATAATCTGATTGAACAATGTGGGTAAAATGAATCCTCTGGTTTCATCCCAAATAGAGTTCATGCACCATGGGACCCTAACGGGATCACTTGGTAAGAGCTAGATTCACAAAACAGCCAGAAGAGGCTGTGATGGCCTCCTTTCCCTTTTGGCTCACTGTTAGGGAATCCAACTTGGATGTGAGCAACCCAGGTTCAGTTTCCCTGTCTGCCTGATCTGAAAAAGGTTTTGTACTTGGGTCCCCATTGCAGGGAAGTACCCTAAGCACTATCAGTGCTAGAACTGGAGGTGCTGCTGCATTCCCGTGCTTAAACCTGTCTGTCATAAGGACTGCATTTGCAGTTGGGTTCAGTTTCTCTCAGCATCCTTGCTACCCTCTAGCTGTGAGTCATTCTCGCGTAAGGGGGTGGGGGTGTCTCTCTCAAACCTTCCTCTTGAGGATGTATTTCAATATATAGTGATTGGAGAAGGGGCTTGAATGTGGGTCTCCCATCTCTTAGATGAATGCACTAACCATGGACAATAGATATATTCTTGTTTTTGGTCTTTCCCTGATTCAATGACTACTCATAATTGTTATGAATATGAATTACTGTCATGGTGAAATGGCACCCTGTTCTGTGTATAGCATTGAAGTCCTAGAAAAAGTTGCCTTAGTGTACCTGATGAAGTTGAACCAAATGATTTCTTATTGCCTACAACTGCATTGTGCAGCAAACAAACCCTTTGTCAAAAAAAATATGCCCAGTGCTCCTGGGATTTGGCCAATTAGGCTTAAGTGCCACTTATTCAATGTTATAGACAAACTACTTTTCAGTGAAAGGACCCTGCATTGTTGTTGCTTTATAGTGGATTTCCAGAGATGTCAGTGGAACCTGAATGCAATATAAGCTTTTTCTCCCCTTTGCTACCTAGCTTGCTCGGAAAGGATGCCACGGACTGAAATTACCCATGGAAATGCAAGAGACTGCAACATATTTATTAAACAAGTTCTTGTTTTAATATTATTTTTAAGTGGCTAAGTTATCAAAGGAACACCTAGGAGAAATAGGAGCATGAGAAAATAACATGCATGGTTATGACTGTTTCTCTGACAGATGTGGACTAGCTGAACCAGGCACCTGAGCTTGTGAAATTCTAATATTTGTGATATCCAGGTGGTCAGATTACATGATCAGCATGTCCCTCTGGCCTGAAAACCCATGATTCTCTAACATGCAAAATGGCAATGAGTCCTATAGTACCTTGGAGATGAGTGGACTTATTTGGGCGCATAAACTGGATAAAACCCATTTCATCAGATGAATCCATTAGCCCCTAAGGTGCTACAGGACTCCTCATTCTTTTTACAGATACAAGCCGTGTCTACACGTGCACGCTACTTCGAAGTAGCGGCACTAACTTCGAAATAGCGCCCGTCATGGCTACACACGCCGGGCGCTATTTCGAAGTTAACTTCGACGTTAGGGGGCGAGACGTCGAAGTTGCTAACCCCATGAGGGGATAGGAATAGCACCCTACTTCAACGTTCAACGTTGAAGTAGGGACCGTGTAGTTGTTGCGCGTCCCGCAACTTCGAAATAGCGGGGTCCGCCATGGCGACCATCAGCTGAGGGGTTGAGAGACGCTCTCTCTCGAGCCCCTGCGGGGCTCTATGGTCACCGTGGGCAGCAGCCCTTAGCCCAGGGCTTCTGGCTGCTGCTGCGGCAGCTGGGGATCCATGCTGCAGGCACAGGGTCTGCAACCAGTTGTCAGCTCTGTGTATTTTGTGTTGTTTAGTGCAACTGTGTCTGGGAGGGGCCCTTTAAGGGAGCGGCTTGCTGTTGAGTCCGCCCTGTGACCCTGTCTGCAGCTGTGCCTGGCACCCTTATTTCGATGTGTGCTACTTTGGCATGTAGACGTTCCCTCGCAGCGCCTATTTCGATGTGGTGCCGCGCAACGTCGAAGTTGAACATCGATGTTGCCAGCCCTGGAGGACGTGTAGACGTTATTCATCGAAATAGCTATTTTGATGTTGCTACATCGAAATAAGCTATTTCGATGTAGGCTTCACGTGTAGACGTAGCCACAGAATAACATGGCTACTCCTCTGAGACTTTTCACCATGTAAGATGGTACTAATGTTTCATCTAACATGTCAAATGTTTAGAATCAATTATTTCCCAAGTTCAAAAGAATTCCAGTTTGGTGTAAAATTCTTCCCTCGCCTTCATTTCTATTTCTACTCAAGAACATCCTGTCCTGGATATCTGTATTTTGAATATATTGGTCGTTAATTAAATTTCATGCTCCTTGATGATGGGAGGTACGGTGGTGTTGATTCCTTTTGCTGCTTCTTGGCAGAGATGACATGTCCCTATTGCTTACTGCTGGCAAATTATTAATGAGCATTATGTGTTGTCCTATGCATAGTGTTCATTTACTTTAACAGAACTTTCAGGATGAAATTCCTTGACAACTATAGCTTTTTTTCCCCTCTCACTTGTCTTATAGGCATGACAAATCTTTAAAAGGAAGAAGAGTGGTTTCAAAAGAGGGGTTTCCTTTTGAAGGAACCCCATCCACACGGCTGCTTTCGCTTCCAGAATGGGTCTTCCGGAAGCCAGATCACATGGGAATAAGCAAATGAGGTATGAGATATTTAAATCTGCACCTCCTCTGCATTTCTGGTCTCACTCAATTGCATGCCCCTTCCAAAAGGGAGCGGTCGTGTAGACACAGCTTTAAAGTCTTTCCTCTGGTATTCAACTTTCCTCAATGATGATTTTTAATTGACACTTTTCCAATTTAAAAAAGTGATCTGTGACTCTTCTTAAGCAATCTAGCTAAGCTAACATGCCTACAAACCTCCTATCTACAGAAGGAATTGGTGAAACTACTGATTTTTTTTCCTGAGCAGCTGAGATAGCAGGCTGATAACTGCATTTCAAATTTAAATTCAAGCTACCTCAAAGCAATAATCTGCATTGGAGAGGAACTCTGTATTCTGTGCAGCATACAACCAGAATCATAAGAGTCCATCTATTAAAAGGAACCTGGGCCTTTCTTTCTGCATGGAAATACCACATGACATCACAGAACCTTGGCTGCACTCAGAATCCTTTAAAAGTATCACAGACTGTTTCTGTGTGTGTTTGGGTGGAGGGTGAGGGTAATATTTCTAACCCAATATGCATGTAAGTCTTACCAGAAACTGCACAGGCAAGCCCTTCAGCTTGTGTGGGAAGTGGTTTCCCTTCCCGCTTCTGTACTGCTTCATTCATGTTGCAGAAGGTCTGTGTGAGACATGTTGCTCTGTTACTCCAGAGACAGAGTGAGAACCAGGCCAGTGGGGCCCGGCCGATAGGCTGGGCCCAAGGCAGAACTCTGTGTAGGGCCTTGCCAGTGAGTGGTGGATGCTGAAATCGGTTGGCGCATGGAACTCAGGGCAACCATTTTGCTCATCTTGCCCTAGGGCCAGACCTGGCCAGGGTATGCCTCACTCTTATACCAAACAGTGGGCCTGTGCAGGGAGGAAAATGCTGCAATAAGGAAGGGGGTGGTAGGGTTTGTGTGGCAACACCAAGATTTTGGGTTCCCTCCTAGGCCCCTGTTCCCGTCCTAAAGAGCTGAGGTAGAAAACAGTCTTTTTGGGGGTGGGGGATGCAGCTCTTACCTCTGGCCAGTAGAAGCAGTAATTCCAGCAGAGTTAGTCCAGATACCCCAGACCTCAGCTAGAAAGAGAAATGCTGGAAAAGGACATGAAATGGAGGGGAACGCGGGCTAGTGAAGCACAATGTAGGAGAAGAAAAATAAATTGAGAGAGACTTTGCAGAAGAAGGGCAAGTCTAGAGAGGGACAGCACTGGAGTTGTGGGGGCGGGGTGCATCAAAAGGATGTGGTGGGAACACAACTGGAAAGGTGAAGGTATATTGAGGGGATATGCCCCCAGAAAGAGACCAAAAGAGAAGGCAGAGCTCTTGTGTGTCTCCATTCAGAGAGGTAGGCATGGCATACCATAAGCCTTGCCCTTCAGCAGTGGAAGCTGGGAGCAGCCATTGCTACTTACAGCCATGGAAGAGTAGGCTAGGAAAAGGGGACATCTCCCAGTGCGCATGCCTGCACTCTTTGTTTATGCTTCATCTCAGAACCCACAGTGCCCCAGGGCAGAGGACAGAAAGTTGGACTTCCCCCCTACTCCCCCCAAAGCGCACGGGAGTAATTGGAGAATAATAGGAGGTTTGATAGGGCTCCTCCTCAGTTTCCTGGTACCAATGGCTGAGAGCAGACTGGCCTTTCATGATGAACTGGTAAATACTTATCCTGACAAAGCTACACTAACTACAAAACCTCAGAGATGTAGGCTCCTGAGAGAAAGGAGGAATAAACCAAATGGAAAATCAGGGGCTCAACAAGGCAAGCATGGATGACATACATTTGGGGTTTTTTCCCTACTAAAATTTGGTATGTAAGAATATCCTCCTTAGCAGGATTCAACTGTCTCTGGTTTCTACTTGGATGGTCAGTTTGTTACTCTTGGAAATACAAATGAAAACAGAGCTCAGAAGGTCAGGTTTCAAGCAGTAGCCACAATACTCATGCCTGCAAGGGATATTTAGAAATGTACTGAACAGGGCATCCTAGCCAAACTTGGTGAATGAGGTCAGGGTAATGTGATTTTAAGCCAGAGCAGGCAGCAGGGATTTGTGCATTTCTAAAGGAGTAAGCCAATTATATTCTGTATTGAGTGTTAAATACATAAAAATGGGGAAACAGGAATATCTTTTACAGAATGTCGAAGGCTGTCTTCAAATGTCTGAGGTTGTGCAATGCTTTCCGTAGGAAACCTTCGCACTCTAATTAAAATGCACCCATTGCCTCCAATGGTGGGAAAATAAACTGCCAACGAATTCAAGATGCACACTTTTTAAAAAAGAAAATGAGTCAAACTTCTTTGCACAAACAGCATTAACATACAATGTGGGTGTTCTTGGAAATGACACCACTGTGTAGGTTACATGTGTTACTGAGTTATAAGGAGATGTGTGATATTTTGGGTCTGGCATTTGAATTGGTTATGCTTCAGACTCCCCCCTCCTCCCTCTCTTTGAATTCCCCCCTACTCCCTGTTGAAGAAATCTATATTTGGGCCCTAACTTTCAGAAAGCGGAGGCCAGAGGTCCTTGTGTGGGTGCTTTTGCCAGCCTGCTCTGCACAAGAAGCGAACAGAAATGCACATGCAAAGCGAAAACTTGTGGCATAGTCACTCATGTAACTGCACTTGCAAATAATCCATGGAGTCCGGCCTTTCGCAGCAGGCTGTCCTCCTTACTTCGTTGGTAGAACCAAGGGGAAGAAGGGATTATAAATGGGAATTTAATAGTTATGCATCTAGATGGCCCCTCTTTAAAAATTGGTTTTGGAATAGTTCATCCTCTGTTACTAGCCTGAGGAAACAATGTGGCCTTCAGCTCAGAACAGCTGAGTATTGGGCATCTCCCTCTCCTGTGAAACTCTGATCTTTGACAGTCCTGAGGTGCCCATCTGTGTCCCATCTGAGGTCTTAAATATTCAGGGGTGTTGGAGGCAGTGGCCACAGCTGCATTGGGAATATTGTGGCAGACAGTATCTGTTTCTTTCTGCTCAGCCTGGGGTGGCAGCCAGCCTGGAGCTCTCAAGAAGGCACACATGCCAGCAGGTGCTAGGGAGGGGAGCAGATAGGAGTTAGGGCCTGGCAGAGAAGAAAGCTGGGAAGCTAAGGAGATTATGGAGCAAGTCCATTCCTCTCCAAGTCTTGCCCTTTCCTTGGTACTCCCGAGCCCTGCCAGTATGCTGGTGCCCCTTGCAACCCAAGCTGTGCTTGGCTCTCCTGTCACACTCCTCCTTCTGGTTTCTGAGGTGCATGAGGAATTAGGATCCTGCTACCACTTGCTAGGGGGAATCCTCCTTCCCCCACCCCCATGAGGAGTAGTAGGCATCCTTCAGTCTGCATAGACTATGGATCACGCCCTTTATAGTTTCAATTGAAGACTTCATTTACAGCGTCTACTGTGACTATGAAGACCCACACGAGAATGACAGTCCTTGCTGCATCTCTTGCAGATGTGGTGGGCGTCTGGCAAGTCCTTAGTGTGCTTTCTGTGCTCTCGCTTCTCCTCTGCTAGCTGTCTGATCCTCATCTGGCCCTTCTGAAGGCCCTTGTGTAACCCCTGCCTCCATCTGCTGCGGTCGTCTGCTAGTTCTTCCCAGTCGTCCAGCTCGATGTCTACCTCTCTGAGGTCTCTCTTGCGGACATCTTTGTAGCCCAACTCGGGGCATCCGGGAGGTCTTTTGCCAGAGGCTAGGTCACCATACAGGATGTCTTTTGGAATCCTTCCATCATTCATCCTGTGGACGTGGCCAAGCCAGCGGAGCCGACGCTGCCTGAGGAGGGTGTGCATGGTTGGGATTCCAGCTTGCTCGAGGACGGCGGTGTTGGTCACTTTGTCCTTCCATGATATTCCAAGGATGCACCTGAGGCAGCGCAAGTGGAAGACGTTCAGCCTCTTTTCCTGACGGGCATACAGGGTCCAAGTCTCGCTGCCATAAAGGAGGGTGCTGAGGATGCAGGCTCTGTAGACTTGCATTTTGGTGTGAGTGTACAGCTTGTGGTTATTCCACACTCTCTTGCTGAGTCTGGACAGAGTTGTGGCCGCTTTTCTAATCCTCCTATTTCGCTCAGTGTCCAACGATTGGGTGTCAGTGATGGTGGACCCGAGGTACACGAACTCGTGGACGACCTCTAACGTATAGTTGTCAGTGCTGATTGATGGGGATTCAGCAACATCCTGACCGAGTACGTTTGTCTTCTTCAGGCTGATGGTAAGCCCAAAGTCCTTGCACGCTTTGGAGAACTGATCCAGCAGTTTTTGAAGCTGGTCTTCTGTGTGAGACACTACAGCAGCAGCATCTGCGAACAGCATGTCTCTGATGAGGACTTCCCGCACCTTAGACTTAGCTTTCAGCCTTGCAAGGTTGAACAGTTTCCCATTCAATCTTGTGTGCAGCAAGATGCCCTCTGTTGAAGATCCAAAGGCATGCTTCAGGAGGAGTGCGAAGAAGATCCCAAACAATGTTGGAGCAAGCACGCATCCTTGTTTGACACCGCTCCTGATTCTGAAAGCATCCGATAATGCGCCGTCATATTGGATGGTTCCTCTCGTGTCTTCGTGGAATGACTGGATCATCTTGAGTAACCGTAGAGGACAGCCTATCTTGTGGAGCAGTTTGACCAGAGCATCCCTGCTGACCAAGTCGAAGGCCTTGGTCAAGTCGATGAAGGCTATGTAGAGTGGCTTTCTCTGCTCCCTGCACTTCTCCTGCAGCTGCCTTAGAGAGAAGACCATGTCAACGGTAGAATTCTCTGCATGGAACCCACACTGCGATTCGGGGTACACCCTCTCAGCAATCTTCTGGAGTCTGCCAAGGATGACGCGAGTGAACAGTTTACCAGTGACACTTAGGAGGGAGATTCCACAGTAGTTGTTGCCGTCGCTTCTGTCTCCTTTGTTCTTATACAACGTTACAATGTTAGCGTCGCGCATATCCTGTGGAACCTCACCCTCTTTCCAGCACAGGCACAGTAGCTCATGTAGGGGTTCCAGGAGTGTGTCTGCGGCACACTTGATTACCTCTGGTGGCATACCATCCTGACCAGGGGCCTTTCCTGCTGCAGTGCTGTCGATGGCTCTCTTCAGTTCATCTGCAGTCGGTTCTTGATCCAGTTCGTCCATTACTGGTGGGAGCTCGACAGCATCGAGGGCTGCGTCAACCACAATGTTCTCACGTGAGTACAGCTCGGAGTAGTGCTCAACCCAGGGCTCCATCTGTTTGGCTTTGTCAGCAATGACTTCACCAGATTTGGATTTCAGAGGTGCCATCTTGTTCTGGGTGGGTCCTAATGCCTTCTTCATACCCTCGTACATTCCTCTGAGATTACCAAAGTCAGCACAGGTCTGGATGCTGCTGCATAGCTGGAGCCAGTGGTTGTTGGCACAGCGCCTGGCTGTCTGCTGTACTGTTCTTCTGGCCTCTCTAAGTGCTTGCTGGGTACTCTGGCTCGGTGAGCGTTTGTACCACAGGAGTGCAGCGCACTTCTTTTCAATGACTGGAATCATCTCATCGGAGTTAGCTTCGAACCAGTCGTTCGTGTTTCTAGCTCTTCTTCCAAACACCAACAAGGTCGTGTTGTAAACTGTATCCCTCAGATGTTGCCATTTGGATGTCACATCGGCACCCCCAGGGCCGCTGCGCAGATTTTCCTGGAGGGTCTCTCTGAACTTTTCAGCTTTCTCCGAGTTTGCCGTCTTTCTGGCTTCAATGAGGGGCCTTCCAGCAGGTTTAGAGTGGTACAGCTTCTTGGGTCTCAGCTTGAGCTTGGAGCAAACTAGCGAGTGATCTGTATCACAGTCAGCAATATGATAGCTGTGTGTCAGAAGGACGTTCCTGAGGTTATTACGCCTAGTGATGACCACGTCTAGTTGATGCCAGTGCTTCAAGCGTGGGTGTCTCCACGACACTCTGTGCTGTGGCTTCATTTGGAAGAAGGTGTTTGTGATGCACAGATTGTGGTACGTGCACAGTTCAAGGAGACACTGTCCATTGTCATTCATTTTTCCCACACCGAAGTGTCCTAAGCAGGAAGGCCATGAGGCCCAATCAGCTCCAACTCTTGCATTGAAGTCACTCAAGATGTACAGTTATTCACGAGCAGGTATTTGCGCTACAGCAGCACTAAGCACGTCATAGAACTTGTCTTTTACTTCTGGTGTGGTGTACAGGGTTGGAGCATAAGCGCTGATCAGGTGGATGGGACCGGCGCAAGTTTGAAGCGTGATCTGAAGAAGTCTTTCTGATCCGCCCATGACTAATTCCACCATTTGTAGAAGGGTGTTTCTGACAGCAAAGCCAACACCATGCTGTCTGGGTTCTTCTTGGGCTTTACCCTGACAGAAAAAGGTGTAGTCCTTTTCCTTTAGAGATCCCGAATCTGCGAGCCACGTCTCTTGCAGTGCAGCGATATCAACTCGGAGCCTCTTCAGTTCCTCATTGATGACAGCGGTCTTTCGGGTGTCACTGATGGCCTGAAAATCTTCAGTCAAGCCAGTCAGCATGGTCCGCACATTCTAGCAAGCAAGCTTAAATTGTTGATGTTTCTCATTTCTTGTTGATTTTCTTATTGGTTTTCCTGGTGCCCAAATTTCAGTCACTTGTCAGGTTCAGGAACCTTAAGCCTCACACACCCAGTGAGGCAGGTGAACTGTGGTGGGACAGTACCCTATTGGCTGGGGGCTGCCCAGCTTGAGGTGGGCGGTGACTGTCCAGTGAGATGCGACGATCTCTCCCATCATCGAAGGCAACCCCTGGCGCTCGTTCTCTACGCCAATCGAGCAAGAGCTTATAACCGGTATCTGTTGCCTCCCATGTTGACGCAACGCTGTTCAGTGATGCTGGAGTACCTCTCCAGGCACGAGCCTGGGCACTTATTATGGAGACTCTGGGCTGCCCAGACACCAGTGTCCCCCTCTTGGCTTTACTGATACAGTCCAAAGGAGAGGATAACCTCCACGTCTGGTACCAGCTAAGCTGCAGGAGTTGCCAGGACAGTGCCAGAAGTTGACACCGAACCGCCTTCGGACTCCTCTCCAGATTTTCTGTCAGGGTTTACTCCCTTAGCCTTTCTCCTTCCCAGGAGAACCCACAAGGCAGTGGGGTGTGGAGAATGTGGTTAAGGACCCCACTACTGCATACCTCCCTGTCACCACAAGTCACCATAGCTCCCTGTGGAGCAATGACCTCATATCCCCAGGACCCTCCTCCCCACTTTTCGCGCCCCCCAGCTACCATCACCATAGGACCCTCCCGAACCCACTACCCCCATCTGCTCCCATGTCTGCCCTCCTCACTGCACTGGCCCCTCTCCCCCCAGCTGCTCTCAGTGCCCCCAGGTCCACCTTCCCCCATCGCTCTTCAGGCTCTTCTCTTCAGAGATTCCTTTTCCTGATAGTGCTGCCTTGCAGGGCACAGGTGGAACACCATACCTGAAAAGGACAACAAACACGGGGCTCCTCCCTTGGCGAACTCCCAGAGGCTAACCCCCATGAGGAACAGCTGACAATATGGCATCTACCTCAGTCTGCCCTCTCCAACCTTCCACTCAGCTCTAGTTTCTCCCCACTGAGGACCATTTCTCTGTGACTCTCTTGGATGGGATGGGTTGATGGCCAGGGACAGCCCCGCCCCACTTTGTACTCCTCTCTCTGGTGTGGCCCTCCTGCTGGAATCCATATCAACTAATTTGCCTTAATAGAGGTGTGTTTTCCCACAGCTCCCAGGAAATGACCTGTAACTGGCATCTGCTCTGAGAAATTGCACCTAATGACATAGGCCAATGGAGAGGGGGTTTTGAAAGTGTTTTAGTTCTACTCTCGGGTCCCCCCCCACTGTAATTTGGTAAGGACTGACTTGGTGGTGGTGAAGGCTTCTTATGCACTCTGCTGTCTCAGCCTCCTCTTGCTGTGACCAGCACTTGCCATCATCCACCTTCTGCTGCTTGTGGGATGCACTTTCCCTAACCCATCCCACCAACTTGCCCTGACTTCAGGACCCCATGAAAGAAAGTAGCAGCCTACATCCATCTGCACCCTGGAATCCTCCCTCACAGCCTGGCTGCCGCTGAAGGATAGGTACAAGGAGTGGGAAGACGGAAGCTCATAAGAGAGAAGCCTGTGGAGAGGCCTCTTCCAGTGGGGTTTCTGAGCTAAGTGATTGGACTTGCTGGCTGGACCTGGTTTAGTTGGAAGTTTCTCCCCTCCCTCTGTGAGGTCCTGCCAGTGCCCTGGATGCAGCAGCTGGTGCAGAGACTGACTATGTGACCTCTAGGCATATTAGCCCAGAATATTTGTCGCTGCTGCTCCCCGCTCCCACCCTGTACCCAAGGCTGTAGTACAGACAATAATAATCCAGAAGGAAACATGCTCCAACATGCCTGCTGTGTTTGAAGCCGCCACAAGCCATCCCTGGGGAACGGCTAGGGAACAGCAGAACCAACTCTCCTTGACTGTCACAGAGGCGTTTATCCCTCATGTCCTCTCTCTGGTTGGACCTGACATTTCACCTGCTTATTGCCATGATCCACACCCCTGTGCATCTCTCAGATTCCCCCACTCGGGTTTCTTTTGGGAGGCAGATCGCTGTTTGGTAAGTCTTGTGCTGGTGCATTCAACATTCAGGCTGATAATATTTTTCTTTTTTATCATCGACCCTAAAATTTAAGCCCTGAATGTGCCACACAGGCTCAGGGTGGTCGTCCAACCTTTCTCCTTCTCCCCCAGACCTGCTGGACTCTGACGGGCAGAGGCAGAGTGCTCAGAGCCAGTTGTGAGGAGCGTGTGGAGATGGCCAGAACAAGGCAAGCACAGCATACCCACGCCTTGTTGGTCCATTGAAAGTTGGACTTGGCAGGAGAGGCAGCCAAGCAGGTGTGACAATGCCACGGCAGGATTTGCCAAGGACTCCTCTGTTCGTGTCTGTGCTGCCAGGAGCCCAGGCAGGGGAGAGATGAAAAGTGCAGACTATTTAAAGTTGCCTCCTCTTGTGAAAGCAACACATCCCCTGTTTCTGAGGCGCTTGTCCTGTGCCATGGCAGCAGCTGCTAGGGGCTGTGGTGGCATTAGGCTGTTTGTGCTGTGAGTTAGCAGTACTTGGCGGGGTGACAGTCATCTCGTACCTTCCTCCCTTGCCAGCGCCTACCCTGCTATGGTGTGTGGCCCAGGTATTGTCCTCCCAACTTCCCATGAGCCTCCAGAGGAGCTACTCTTTGGGAATTGCCCCCGAGCCCTTCTCCAGGCACTCTTGTAGGCCCCCGTCTCCTCGCTCTCCCCACATTGCCCTGTCTCCCTTCAGCTCCCGCAAAAGCCTCCAGCTCTGTATTATTCTCCTTACTCCAAGCGAAAGCTACAAGCTGGTAGCTTTCAGGTCTGTGTTCAGGAGAGCCCTGCATTAGGGGTGACTCTTTGAACTTGCCAGCTACACCCTCCCCCTTACAAAACAGCACTTTGCTGCTCCTCACTCTCCTCCTCCTCCTCCAAACACCTCCTTCTCTGGCAGGTTTTCCAGACCTCTCCTTACCAGGGACTTGCCGCAGCCTCTGCTCCCTATGGTTCTACCAGATTCTCGCTGTCCAAGAAACACTACTCTGTGTAACTGCTCCTATCGCCTCTCTGTGGAGCAACTTCCCCAAATCCCTCTCCCCAGAGATATGCCATCCTTCCAGGCCTCCCCACACCCCCATCTTGTAGCTCCCATGTGCCTTCCTCGCCCACTCCCTGCAATGCCTACCTGCACAGCTTCCTGGCTCCAAGAGCCCTCCCAGGAGCTGAGCAAATGGGTCTGGTCCTTTATAGGCAGGAGTGACCCCACTGCCAGCTTTATTAAAAGCCTAAAGAAATTCCAAAGAGAGAACATCGTTACACCAGTGATCAGAATGAAAAATGGCACGTCTTTAATGCAAACACCTGAAAGACGCCATAGATTTTTTTCAAGGCACGCACATGCCGAATTGCCTCCCTACTGCACAACACATGAATGAAGGGTTCTGTGCCCCTTACATTGAATATGGCCATTAGATTGCCAAAAAAGTGGATCACTTGTTATTTTTTAAAAAAGCGTTTGCCTAAAAATCAGTCTTTGGGAAATGAGCTATTGAAAAAGAGCCAAATTTAGTGGGGACGTAAATCACAGGCCAAGGTATACCATGGATGTAAGTGGAACAACTAATGTAACTTGTGCTGACTCGGTGAACTTTGTAGCTTAATTTTTTGAAGCAGAAGTGGGTCACTATAGAAATCGTTGCAAGAAAAACAACTAACAGGAAGGTGTAAGACAAAATAAGTGTTGGAAGAAAGGGTCTAATTCCTTATATGTCCCTGCTAACTATTTTCCTGCCTCACATCTTCCTGAGTAGTCCTAGAAACTCATTTTAAGCATTACAATATCTGGTAAGCTTAATGTCACAGTTTTGGGAGTTATGTGAGGCTTTCAACTTTTCTTTTTTAGCCCTTGTGGCGTCGGAGTCAAGATAACTAGAAAGGAGAAGCAAACATAATAACTCATTGTAAAATAAATAAGTAAATAAATAAATAAATAAAAAGCCTGCCCAATGATTTTTGGTGGCCTGCCTCATGGTTTTTAGCAGCTACATCCTCCAATACTGTGCAAATAACACTTTATTTTGTGTGCTGCCCACTGCCAAACTGGTACACACCGTGCTATCCTTACCCATTACACCATTTCCATCGCGATCCAATTTGACCCAACACACTGAAAAACAATAAGGAAAATTTAATAGCATAGCAACATTCTAACCCATTAAGGCCTGGGTTAATTTGAGAAACACCAGTTTAGAGTTAATGCTTACTCACCCTATTACTCCTAGAGCAGGTTTGCCATCTCAAAGCAATATCATGGGTCTTCTTCTTGGCTCTGCTGTGGCATAGGAATTGTGGAAATGAACAATACGTTCACCTGAGAATTCCCTCAGTGTACCACTCCACTTGCAGCTCCTGACATAGGGGTGGGAACAGCCACAGGGACTGTATGGTTGCGTCTGCAATAGCAAGTTGTGTAGAAAGTTTTCTTGAAAGAAGGGGGTTCTTTCGAAAGAGCCCATGGAGCATCAACACCCAAAGCATTCTTTGGAAAGTAAATCGGAAGAATGTGGCACTCCTTTAGAAATCAATCTTCCTTTCCCATTTCTGGAAAAGCGCCCCCCTTCAAAAGCTTCTTTTGAAAGAAAATGTGTGTAGACGCTCTGTAAGGCCCTTCTTTCAAAAGGACAGTCTTCATTTTCGATCCCCTGGCCCATTCTTTTGAAAAAGCAGGGGCTGTGTGGCTGCTCCCTTTGGAAAGAGCAGATCACTCTTTTGATCCATTTTTTTGTGTGTGGACGCTCTCTTTCAAAAGAAGCTCTTTTGGAGACGATCTTCCAGAACAGCTCCTTTCGAAAGATCACTGTAGTGTAGACATGGCCAACAACTGCAACAGCTCTGCATTTCTCTGGGCTAAAGGCAGTCAAATGAAAATTAGAGCTGTCCTAATGTAGCTAAGTTAGCCAGTCCCTACTTTGTCTCAGAGTTGTAGAATCACAATATTGGCATAATATCAAAACAAAAGAGCAGTCCAGTAGCACTTTACAGACTAACAAAACAATTTATTAGGTGATGAGCTTTCATTGGACAGACCCACTTCTTCTGACCATAGCCATACCAGAACAGACTCAATATGTAAGGCACAGAGAACCAAAAATAGTAATCAAGGTTGACAAGCAGAAAAATTGTTATCAAAGTGAGCAAATCAGAGAGCAGAGGGGCAGAAGGACGGGGGGAAGTCAAGAATTAGATTAAGTGAAGTATGTAAAAGAGCCCCCATAATGAACTGGGATGATAATTTTCTAGCTCATTATGTAATTCTTGACTTCACCGCCTCCTTCTGTCCCTCTGCTCTCTGATTTGCTCACCTTGATAATAATTTTTCCGATTCGTCAACGTTGATTACTATTTTTGGTTCTCTGTGCTTTAAATATTGAGTCTGTTCTGGTATGGCTATGATCTGAAGAAGTGGGTCTGTCCCACGAAAGCTCATCACCTAATAAATTATTTTGTTAGTCTTTAAAGTGCTACTTGACTGCTTTTTTGTTTTGATAGTATATAGACGAGTACGGCTTTCTCTCTGTTACTATTGGCATAACAGTTTGTCCTCTCCTTCTTTGGGTTCTGTACTAAGTGTAGCTCAGCCGTCACCTACATTGCCATGAGTTCAGGGTGGTGCTGAAAACATAAACTCTTGAATTCCCTTCTTTGTCCCTTCAAGTCACACACCTATTGGGCCATTATATGGGGCCTGTTTAAAAAAAAAAGAGCTGTTATGATGCATTGTGTTATAGAACAATGTAATGGCTCTGTCAGTCTGTTGAGCCAATGTCTTAATATGTATTGCACAGTAAAATCTAATGGCTCCAAAGGAAGCATTAAAATCGGTCAAATAATCACAAAGCAACTTCTTAATAAGCCTCTCCAGAAAAGTGGTGCACTCTGAATGTGTGGAAAAGAAGTATTTGATAGTACAGGTAATTAACGTTGTTTTTGTATATTTGGTAATCAATTAAAGATGGATTTTTTTATGCCAGAAATGATTTGAATGTATTATGTTACAAAGGTGTTCTCACATATTTTTGTACGTATTGTATTACTTAGGTGCTGTGCAAATACAGTGAAGGTTTCAGCTTTAACTTCCAATATACTTGGGTTTTGTAGGCTTAAGTTAGAGCCTTAATGTTATCAAAGTAGTATTTAGTGGTGTAGTGAGTATATAAAATGCTGTTTAAAAAATAATTACATATTGCACAAGACGGGAAAAACCAGTACATTCCTGTAAATAGCCACTTAAAATGTGGGCAATAAATAAATGACTGTCATAAATAATTTGTCAAGTTAGATCTTAAGCATTTGGTAGGATGCTGCAGGAGAGAGGGTATTCTTTTTCCATTGCATCTTGGGATACCTTGAAAATGATTGTGAGGGGGTTAGAGATTTTACTTAACACTGGAACAAGGCTTATACAAGTGTACAGGACTCACCCACCCACCCCCCTTTTCTGTTTTACTTCAACCCCAAAAAGTCATGCTCACAAATATATGTTGCTTTCTAACTTGTGAAATTAAATATACTCCCTTAAATCTATGGACTAACTTTATGGATTCTCTCTGACAAAATTGTGGGAGAATAAGCCCTGAGAGTAAAGGGTCAGTAAATGCAGTTAAAGGGTGTCTGATCTCCCATTGGCTACAGCAAGTGAAGTGTTTGTCTTCCCACATTCATGGATAGTCTTCTTGTCCATTCTTTTGTTTTTACACAAGATGAGAAAGGAGCTCTTTAAATATATGTTGTAAAAAACATCAGGTATGCTGGCATTTAAATGCTACTCCAGTTGTTAAAAAATTGTGGGTTGGTACAGCAATTCATCGGAGCTAGTAATAGAGGGTAATGTCACTTTAAGACATGTGATACTTTACAGAGGAGGGATGTATTGAAATAGACTATCGGTACTTACAGCATTGTATAGCCATCCTGCTTTGTACGTACAGCTGCTTTACTCTGCATTGAAAGCACTGTAGCGAAGCTGCTCTGTCATTAAACATAAACTGATCCTCGTCGTTAAGTACACTGGAAGCTGCAAATTATCTCAAGATCACTTCAAAGGTCTCATCAAGCAGAAGGTGACATTAGGAGATGATTTAAAGGTGAAAATGACAAGGTTTCCACCCCTCAAAGGTTGGCCACTTTTCTGACAACAGTCTGAGAGCTCTGATGTCTTCTTTACTCTGGGAATAGGATTGGTAACGAAAAAGAGATTTTTTTTTAATCCTGATAAAGAAGATTATTGGGAAGCTATTTAAAATCCCTTATTGTGGTACAGATGGATTTGAAAAAGTGTTAGATCTTTCCAATGAACAATAATAGAGTGCTCTGCTCTTGGTTGGATTACTCAGGTAAGGAGCTTTTTTAGGATTTAAGATTCAGAAGGCAGATCTTGAACTCATCTGATGATAACGGGAGGAATGCTTGCTGTCAGAGTGTGTGTGAGCATGTGTGTGTATTTATTAGCAAGAGTCTCTCTTTGCATAAGAAGAGTGTGTTGTAGTGAGCTGACTAACAAGTACGTGAAGAAAAAGAAACGTAGGTAGGAAGGTTGGGGCTTGAATAAAGTTAATAAAATACATAGTTTGAGCAAGGATGGAAAGGATGTAGCAGACGAAGAATGAAAGCTCTGGAGAGATTTCAAAGTCATCTAGTCAGTGTGGTTAAGAATATGTTGGCTGGACACATTTAAAGACATGAGTAGGAGCATTTGGGAGACTATAAAACTTTAGTTTTGCTTCACTGCTTGGCTAGGATTTTAAAGTTCCACTTTAAATAAAAACACTTTATGCTTGAAATATCAGTGCATGTTGGTCACCTTTCCCTTTTGTGTCATTGTACAAAAAGCATGGGAGCACCAGAAATGACCAAAAAACATTAATTTCTAAAGATACAGGAGGTCTGATGTGACCTGTCTCTTCAGATGGGGTTGAATCAATGTTGCAGTATTACTCAATCTGACAACAAAGGAGGGAAAGCATGCAAAAGTAAACAATAGGAAGGCAAATTAATCATATGCTGAATAGTGCATCAGATAAACAGAACAGGGAAATAGATAGCCTTATGCTGAGGAAAACAATGTTTTGCTATTTTGCACTTAATTATACTTCCATTTGGGGGATTTGAGTCTAATAGTCTTTAAAACAATTCTCAAATAGCATGCTTATCTGTTAAAATAACAAAAAAAGATGTGTGCCTACATTTTATTGACACTTAAGCATCACTATAATTTTAACAGTGTGCATTTCCCCAGCAAAGAAATCCTGCTGATAGATCATTTTTTGGCTTTTACATTGGGAGCTTCAGTCTTTCTCAAAGGCATAGAACATTCATTGTCAAGAGAAGATATTTAGCCTTAAATAAAGTCTCCTGTCCTCACTGAACATGATGTTCTGCTGATTGGATTATTAGGTAGAAAGTGGCATCCTGTTATTGGCTGAATAAAGAGAATGCCTGAAGTTTGATTAATTTGGCAGTATGAAATGCAGCAGAAGGTGTTATTAAAGGAACTGGACAATATGTCTCATCTCTGAGCCTTGCAAATCTTACAGTCCTTGCAGGCATTGAGAAGGAGCTATTAAAGTCTGTGTGTGTGTGTGTGTGTGTGTGTGTGTGTATTACAAAATTCAGTCTGGCCTTACTTTGGTTCCTTATGATACAGGCCAAACAAAAGGAAGCTGATTTTACCAGGGGATTAGAACACAATTCTGAGAAACAATTACTTTGTTTAGCAGACAGCATTGCAATTAAAAATTAATGTGCACAGAAGTCAAGAACAATAATGTTACCTACTGGGTAGACATTCCTCTTGCAGTCTTGGGAATGGGGCGTGCTTAAAATGCATTTCAAATATCTGATAATATTGTATAACTATCCACAATGTATCTAAACTAGCTTTGATACTCTCTGAGGAGCTCATTTTTTGGATCGGGCTGTAATTACCCCCATCCACCTGGTAAATTAAATTACAGAACGGAATGGGAATATTTCTCTGGCTTCTGTTTATGTTTTTCTTTGTGTTTTTGGATCATTATAGTTTCATTTGTGCCACTGAATTATTGAAGTTACCAGGTATCCCATGCTGATATCTCTTTACCTCAACTTTCCTTTCTTTGAAATGACTGTCATGTAGCAATTGCACCCTGAATTGTGGGGAGGGGGAAAGACAGGGGAACTAGGGGACACAGACAGGAAAGAAACAAAGATACCATAACGGTAAAAATATTGTTACGTGTTAATCACTGCTAAGTACTGTGTGTGTGCTCTAAGCCTATGTATAATAATGCCTGTCTAATATTTCATTTAGAGAATGGCAATGGTCTCTGCAATGTCTTGGGTCCTGTATTTGTGGATAAGTGCCTGTGCAATGCTGCTCTGTCAGGGATCTCTTCATCATGCTTTCCAGCAGCATCACCTGCACAGACCAGGTAGGACCAATCAGCTACGAGAAGTTGTAATATCACAGGCACTCTAGCCATGGTCGTCTGCCTTAACACATGGTTGAATGATCATCAAAGTCCCATTTTGTTATTGCACGTTTATGAGTTGTTTGTCTGTGTATCTCAGAGTATCTTTCAGATCAGATTAATGTATGCTTCTTTGGTACTGGAATATGAGTCCTTTTAACATCCTTTTCCCACAACTTCTCAGCTCAAGGGGCTGACCATGGGAAACCTATTTTAGATAAGAATTTATTTTCTCTGTTCTCTTTATTTGTCCTATGTAATAACAGA
Organism: Carettochelys insculpta; assembly: GCF_033958435.1. Taxonomy (NCBI): domain Eukaryota; kingdom Metazoa; phylum Chordata; order Testudines; family Carettochelyidae; genus Carettochelys; species Carettochelys insculpta. The sequence continues at coordinate 42,171,796 of NC_134147.1, read as the reverse complement.
ATAACTGTTGTCTCTCAGAAGAAATCCTGGTAGCAGAGCTTTGTGTGACTTTTTTTTTTTCGCTGTACCTTTGTCAATCTGACAATGACATGGGCCGAATTCTGACCATATTCTTCCTGAAGTCAATGGGATTGCCTGGGTATAGATAAGAGCACAATTTGACCTAGAAGTTTTAATCATACTCATGACTAGCCATGAGGTTGCAGAGGTGCAACTCTGCATGGAATTCAAGCATGGGTTTCAGTTACTGAGAGCAAATTTAAGGGTTTGTGTGCGTGTGTGTGTAACAGAACAGAAAAGTCAACTGATTTTCACTGGCACATCACCCACAGAGAAGGTGTATAAATATTTTCACTATCTTGACATTCTTCAAACAGAAATTGCTGGTGTTAATTTTCAACTGTAATTACTTTGTGAACTACATATCATGTAAAATGTTTAAGAAATGGCCTATTAAAGCTCATCATCATCATCAATAAGAGAAATGTGAATGCCTCATCTTGTAGTTTCACATAGTCTGAACCCAAGGAAAGGAGTGAAAATTCTTCCTAAGAGAATAACAGAAAATAGAGAATATTAGCTGGTAATTGCATATTATTAATGTGTGGAAGCAGGTAGATCAAAGCAGAATTAGAATAAGACAAAGATTTTTCGGAAGTGTTGGGGCTTGGCCTCTTAAATCACTTAGTCTTGTTTGAAAAAAAATTGGCCTTACTCTTTAGTGGATCTAGTGGTCTAATGTCCAGAAAAGCTTTTTCCAGTGGTTTTCATTGCCCAAAAGAAATACATTTTCAGGGCCCATCCTTTAACCTTCTGTCAGTAACATAATATAAAATAAATATAATCATGCCTGTTGGAGAATGGTTCTAAACATCTGACTCACAGACTTGATCTTATGAAGAAATATTACGTGTTTTGTGTTAGCTTCAATAGCCCGCGTTTTAAAGTTAGGGAATACATTCCAATTGTGGATGTTCTTTTTGGGAACACACAGAGAAATGCCCATTAGAACACAGTTGTGAAATCACCATTGGTTATCTGAGAGTGTCCCCTGGCTAAAGAAATAAATAAACAAATACATAAATAGGTAAAAGGAAAATGTAATCTCATTTTGTAAAATCTGTTGAAGCAAGTGACATTATGAGAAAAAATGAGAGCCTGGCAGATCCAGAGCTTGGCCATATTTGCCTAAGCTTGAAAAATCACTTCTTTTATGAAGCAAGAACAGTAAGACATTGAATGCATACCAAGTATTGGGGAAATGTGGAAAATGACAAATCTTTCACATTGTGCTGTGATACAGATATGGTGAAGGTTTTACAGCTGCCTCATCACCTGCTTAGGAACCTCAGAGATTTTCTTCTTGCGAGCCTTTCTCAGGCAGCTGCTCTGCACCCTGCATGAGTAAGATTGATGGTGTTCTGATCCCAGGCAGCCAATTTCAGTCTCTCAAGAAATAATCCAGTACATTGACAGATGAGTGGAATTTGACATGGTGTTCACCTCTGATTCAGATTGCTCCACACCTGGAAAGTACTAGCTAGGGAGGGTCCTTTAGCAGAATCAGAAATTTTGGATGATTTCTAGGGTGAGAACATAAAATGAAGACAATGCTTTTATAAGACTCTGAATCTTCTCACTGAATGCAATAGGTTTGTACATAAAAGGGATGGAAATACATTAACTAGGAAACTGACTGATTTTAATATATTCAACTCTAGTCCCAAAGCAGTTCCTGTTTATAATATTAGGAGTGTGTTTGTCAGTCACTGTGTAAGAAAAATTTGGATGAATGTTTTAATCTGATGCAGGTGAAGCAAATCACAATTTCAGTCATTTAATATTTGTGCATATAAAGTTTTGAGTTATGGCTAAAATAACCGTAGTCCAGAGCAGGTTCAACATGCTTTCTCTCATTTAGTGGGATTACATGGATATTAATCTGATACTCAATTTAAGAGACATTCTGAACAATTAAAAACTCAGTAGTGGAACTACTTTTTAATAGGGCAATTAAAAGATGCAGATACCTTTTTTGTCTTGGCCTGTTATACTTGATAAATGCAAGAATACCAATTAAATACAAGTACATGTAGTGTTAAACAATAAAATTCTGATTTAGTGGATTTAGCCTAATAAACGTGAATTTAATTGAATGGATATATGCATTGAATGTATCTGTTTCTATGAGGGTTAATTCAGTAATGAAGCACTGTCCATTTCTGGAATGGGTCATGGAAAAGTACTTTACCAAGTACAGCAGGCCTTTTTTCCCTAAAACATACTTAAACATTGTAAGTCTTTGCCACCTGTTCTGTTAATTTCCCCTGAAGCACCTGGGATTGGCCATGGTTGGAGGTTATATGTATCTTTGGTCTGACCCAGTATGGCCATTCTTTTATGCTTTTGTGTTCTAAAGTTTTCAAATGAACTCTTTCCATAGCATGCACACAAACACCAATTTAAATTTTCATTTAATTGCAGTATATACTTCTATAATTTAGCATTTTGGTAACCTATAGATGAGTTGGCAGAAGTTACAAAGCAGCAAAAAAATGACACAACATTTTATGTCACAAAATTTCTAAGTAACTGCACCTTTAATTTCTGTGAAGTAGTGTCTCCAGGGCACATATAGGACATATGAAATAATTCTATGAGTATAACATTTTGTGTAACGTTGTCCATTTAAATGAACTGTTGTCTCCTTTGTCACATTAACACAAGTTTGAATGCACATAATTATGTTTTATAAAGTTGTGTATTGGTGAATGTTCTTTTAAAATGAAAAAGGTCAGGTATGCGTGAGTGGAATTTTCCCCTCCCCCCTTGTCTGAGACTCAAAGGACAAAGTCTTTGGTGTAAACCACCATAGCTCCAATGAAATATAATTCTTTTTGGGTTATACAGTCTCCTGCAGGCCCTTATATTTCATTTTCAGGATACTTATTTAAAGCATGTATGAATACAGTCATAGGATATAACTTTAGGTAGAACAATCTATGTTCTCTGAATACTTAGTTTGGTTCGGATTTACTAAAAACTCTGTTATGAGAAGAATTTCAGATTGGCCATTTTAGACCCTAGTACACATACAGTTGTATGGCTGTTGAATAGGCCTGACGATTAGCCTGGACAGGTTGTGATTTAAAGAGTTAACAGTATGCCAATGATAGTCCATTGATCATCTGATTGACAATATTCATTTCTACAATATTCATTTCTACAGAAGTAGGAAGTAGACACTGAGATTTGACAAGATACTAAGGTATCAACAAAGCACAACAGATCTTAAGGGTGCAAAGAAATTCAGCAAATAACCTTAATTATCATTAAATCAAAATGGAATGTATACTGGATACACCTGTAAGTAAAACACAAAAACTGCAAGTTACAATCACTTGGACATTACATCTTGTAGCCTACAAAGAATAACTCGTTAAGCGTTCCAGTTTCCAAGTTGGTCCTACATGAGTTTTCTAAAATATAAAGATGTGGGCCAGAAACACAGACCTACTGTAACAAAGTTGACATTTGCAAAGATGTTAATTAAAGACATAGGCCTGTTTGGAGAGGGAAAGAGAGTTGTATCAGCATGAGCTGGCTTGGCTTGTATCAGTGAAGTTGTGGTTGGCTTTCTCAAGGCAGCATGCCAAGAAAGTGCCTTGTAGCTTCTTACTTCTACTTTTTTCTATTGGCAACATTTCATTTGCTACTTTGTACTGTAACAGAAATGCATCAAGCAATACAGTTCTATATATGTTAAAAACAGGACTTTAGGTTATACATACACCTACTGAATACTAAGTTATTCATACTTCTATTTATTGTGTCAGCAGCTGATCTTACACAAATCAAAAATCATCTTGAGACGAGTTTGCCCATAAATACTGAGAGGAATAATTCACCATGCTGAAGCAATCCTATGCAACGTCACACCAAATAAGAGTCTAGTTGTTCTCTGAGCTTATTTCATAAAAGAAAGGCAGCATCTTATGATGACTTGAACTATGGCTTGGGAGCGAGGGACTGTAGCTTTAATACTGCCCTTGAGTAAATTCCTTAGGTCCAGTTCTTCAACTCTACTAGTTTGGGGTGGTTCCAATTTTGGCATCCAATTTACAACATCTTGGTAAACATACTGGACTTAGCCTCTCTGTCTTTTTCCTCAATAAAAATGTGAATATAATATTTCCTTGCCTACCTTCCAGGAGAGTTGAGAGTTAATACCTTAATCCATCGGGGCTTTTGCTATTGATGTTGATAAGAGCAGGTCTGAAGATCTATTGTTGTTAGTAATTGTATTTAAGCCAATCAGAGTCCATACTGAGGAAAGGAAGGGAAAAAAGAAACATATAACCTCTCAACCCACATCAAGTAGTCAAGTGATCACAAAAAGTAATTGCCAGTATCGCGTGATAATTTATCAAAAAAGAAAGACATAGGATCAGCTTTTGATCTTGTTTACATTGGTATAAATATGGAGTAAATACCCTAAAATCAATTACATTCCTCCAGGTTAACACAAACATTAACAAGAATAGAATCTGGCCCAGAATTTGATATGCTGCAATTAATGAACTGACTACAGGTACAATACGGCTTTTAATATCGTATAAAGTTTGTATCTGCAAATGTGGGCTGTCAGCTACTGAGGTAAGAGAAATAATATAGCTCAACATAATATTACCTCTACTTTCATGCAAACCAGAATTGATGCTGTGTATGTAGGCGCAGTTCAATAAATAGCATGAATTTGGGCTGGGTAATGTGAATAAGTTGTGTATTATCAGTCAGGATTATGCGCTGAGTTGTGCTCTTGTGATCTGCTGATCTGGGGCAGTGGAAGTCCTAAGAGGATAAAAGGACATGTTGCTTATAAAAAATATTCCAGGGAATTAAAACTCCAACAGAGGACCCATGCAGGGCCTGAAAAATCCCTAAATGAAGATAAAACAAGATATTCCTGTAGTATTAAGAAACCTCCCTATTTATTTCTTCTGTGGTATGATAAATAATTATCAGCTTTTGGAGCTTCATCCTGTGCAGTGGCACTGTAAAGTGAATGAGCCAACCCTAGGCGCAGAAAAGCTGTTCTAAGATCTAGTAACTTCCTTCTTAACTTTCAAAAACAGGTTGCTGTTATGAAATTTTACTAAAACATTATTGTCCTGATGCATTAAGTGCTTCATCTTGGACCATGTGACTTCCCCATATTTCTGCAGCTTAGCACAGCAGTATTCTCCATCATTCTTTTATTTAAAGCAATGCAGCAGATGTAGGCTACGTCTACACGTGAAGCCTACATCGCAGTAGCTTATTTCGATGTAGCAACGTCTACACGTCCTCCAGGGCTGGCAACGTCGATGTTCAACTTCGACGTTGCGCGGCACCACATCGAAATAGGCGCTGCGAGGGAACGTCTACACGCCAAAGTAGCACACATCGAAATAAGGGTGCCAGGCACAGCTGCAGACAGGGTCACAGGGCGGACTCAACAGCAAGCCGCTCCCTTAAAGGGCCCCTCCCAGACACAGTTGCACTAAACAACACAAGATACACAGAGCCGACAACTGGTTGCAGACCCTGTGCCTGCAGCATGGATCCCCAGCTGCCGCAGCAGCAGCCAGAAGCCCTGGGCTAAGGGCTGCTGCCCACGGTGACCATAGAGCCCCGCAGGGGCTCGAGAGAGAGCGTCTCTCAACCCCTCAGCTGATGGTCGCCATGGCAGACCCCGCTATTTCGAAGTTGCAGGACGTGCAACGACTACACGGTCCCTACTTCGACGTTGAACGTCGAAGTAGGGTGCTATTCCTATCCCCTCGTGGGGTTAGCGACTTCGACGTCTCGCCGCCTAATGTCGAAGTTAACTTCGAAATAGCGCCCGGCGTGTGTAGCCATGACGGGCGCTATTTCGAAGTTAGTGCCGCTACTTCGAAGTAGCGTGCACGTGTAGACACGGCTGTAAAGAGCCCTTGTGCCCCCTTTTGTGTGGCCTGCAAAAGGACTGTGGAGAACTTCAGTCCTTGCAACTGGGAATGTAGCAACTTCTCTATCCCCACTGCCCCCACCCCCAACTTCTCTGGGACAAAGGTGTGTTTTCTTCTTCTGTTAGTTTCTTCCAAGGTTGCTAAGGTAAGAAAGAGAAATGATTTGCTCATTGGGGAAGTTCCAAAAATTTATTTTTAACCCAATTTTGCTAAAAGTTCTCATTAACATTTCTAATGGGTCTTCATTTCTACTTTGGGAAGACACCTTCATGGGTTCTGATATTAGACCGTGATCTGTTCTCTTTAATATGTCAACACATGGTTATGGACCTAGCTTGGCAGGGGAATGCTGTAAATGTTTCATTTATTTTGTATCATTGTAGTGCTTAGAAGTCCCAGTCATTATGCCTGCACATGCCTTTACTTCATGGCAAAATGCAAAGCTATTTTTTATTTTTCTGTTGTGCATCCTGCTTTCACCTACCAGATTTTCAATGTGTTATTTATTACCTTATATTGTGGCAGAACCAAGAGTCCAACCATCTTGGGGCCTTGTTGTACTAGATTATCATATAGTAACTGACCACAAAATTCTTATAATCCAAAAGACATAACAGGTTATTGACACAGATAAGCAGGATAGGATGGGTGTTGGGAAAGAAGGAGTAGCAATAACTGGATACCTGCAATTCTTAGCCAAACAGGGTTATTAATCATACCCCACCAACTGCCTGAGCATTGTCAGATTGCACCTATGGCCCATTGGTCATAGTGTAACACTGACAGACAGAACAAAACCTGGGACCTCTGGAGCTTAATGAATGAGCCTCTACGTCTTGAGCTAAAACCAGATACCGCTCTGCCAAGGCCTAATTCTCATCTAGTTGATGCCTGTGTTAACTTTGATTATCTTCTGTATACACTATTTTGTATAGTGTACTATCTACCATCTTTATGATCTGTACATCTCACACAATAATTGTTTAGGCAATAGTATCTGTAAAATAATTTTGTTACTGGATTTTCTCTATCGGAAAGAGATGGGGGCTTGCCTTTCAAGGGTTCCAACAGTTGATGGGTCTGTTGCAAGTCAGACCTTTTAATGGACAAGTCTACACTAGATTTTTTCAAAAATCTTTAAATAATTGGTTGTCAAACGCAAAGCAATTAACACATTTATAAATGCAAGTAAGAACACTCCCTAATCGATTACCGACCAGTTAAAAGATCTAATGGAGAGCAGTCCAGCTAGAACTCTGATACTTTATCACCTTGGCAACGTCTACACTAGAAGCATCTGTCTGCCAAAGTTACTGTTGGAAGAGGTGTTTCAGCAAAACTTCTGTTGACACATTGCACCTACACATAAAAGCTGATCAATCTTTTGACCCACTCTGTCAACAAAAGTCCCCTCCCCATTATCCCGGAGCATCTACATGGTTTTTCTGTTAATGGTTTCTGTTGACAAAACACATTTTGTGTATAGATGCTCCGTGAGTTTTGTTGACAAAATCCCAGGTTTGTTGACAAAACTCTATAATGTAGATGTAGCCACTATGTGGCAGAACATGAATTTTACAAAGGCTGCTGTGACATGGCTGGTTTAGACAGATTGTAGAGCTTTCTGTATGGAAATGCTTAGGAAAATGCTTTGACCAGTGTGCTTGATCTGTCACCATCTCATGTGCACCCATGTATCATGGACAAGGAGTTGGGCCATTGTTACAGAAAAAAGACCTAACAGTTGGCAGGGAGACAAAGAGCATACAGAATTTCACCAACAACATTGCCAGGGTCCTGTCAGATGCTCATCACTGCAGCTTCTCATCCAGCTTTGGGTATCTTCCTCGCATCTCCATGCTGCAGGTGTGTCGATCCACCCAAGTGATGGTTGGTTACTTGTGATCCAGGAAGGTGAATTAAACTGGGGCTGTTGCAGTCTGATGGGCTGCCAGGAGCAGGTGTTTCAGTGAGAGCCCTGGGGCACTCAGCAGCTGGCTGTGACAAATACTGCTTCAAAATAACTGTTAGAAACATTTCTATGTCTCCTAAATTCAGGACTTCCAGATGCACTGTGTGAAAGAACCCCTGGGTGATATCAGGAGTATCTGGAGACTGGCTCTTAACAAATACCAGGAGCTGCATAAAACCCATGTGCCCTGACCACAGTTTTTCCCACTTTTCTGATGTGCCCACTTTCTCTCACCAGTGCTCAGCTGAGAGTAGACACAAAGGCTTGCTCTCTAGCATTGGGTGTGGTGCATATGTCACAGAGATCATTCATTGGAGGTACTCAGCAAATATTCAGCACTTGTGCATTGCCTGACATCAGCATGACAAACTGAATCCCTAGTGGATATCTTCTCTTCCTGTACCCATGTGTCAAAACACAGTCTGTGTTTCAGAGTAGCCTGAGGGGGTGATGTGAGTCACAAAAGGACCTTTCAGTTCACAGTAATATTTGTATCTTGCTGTCATACTATTGCAAGAATTCACACTCATGGCTAAGCCTCAAGAAAAATTAGATACAAATATAAACCTCAAAGGCAATATACATTATTTCTGATAAGATCAGAAGCCTGCTCTGAATTGATGGCCAACTTAAGCCCAACACTAACTTGTATTTTTTAAAAGTAATAACAACTGCATCACCTCTTAAAATGCAAGTGCATTCATTCTTTTGTTCTCATATGATTCTATTCTTGTCCAGCTGTAATCTTACATTGCCTTTGGAGGGTTTTCTTTCTCTCCCTTGTGAAATCAGCCTTTGCTCTGAGCAAGATTTATTTTCCTTGTGGGATTTCCAGCAGATCCACTATTCTCCAATGTTCTAACCAGAAATGTTCTCCCAAGCTAATGTTATTTTAGCACTGGGCAAGCACTAGAGACTTCTTTCTACTGTGCTCTCGTCAGGTACCACTGGGGTTGCAGAACAGCTGGAGTCTGCATTTATTAATCTCAATAAGTAATGCACAGCGGGGAACTGAGATGTAGGTTAAAATGAATACAGTTCTAAAGTACCACATAGAAATTTGTGACTCATATTACTAGGCTCTGTTAATAATTTCCTGGCATCTATCTCTGTGCATCTTGCAGAATGGTCTAAACTGTCAGACTTCCCATTTTGTTGTGTTAGTTTAAGAACTCAGCCTGGCTCCTATCAAAATGGACAGGAGAACTCTTTATGTCTGTTGGTACAGGATCAGTGGAAGAAGGAAGCATGCTTTGCATAAGGGTAGCCTGCTATTTTGAAGAACAGACCAGTGGTGGAAGAGGAAGGGCCCAATCCTGCAAATTCTTGCTTTTATGATTTTGTCCCATTCCATACAGTGGAATGACCTGTGAACAAGGACTGTTTGTGCAAGTTAGGACTTATGGGAACAAGTCTTACGTTTGGAAAAGTACCTGCAATTTCTGTTGAAGTTGATGGTTGTTATGGGTGCTCAGCATCAACTGGGGATTGGGTCACATTGTAAGGCCCAAATCTGCAAGGTCCTGAGCAGCTCCCACAATGCACAATGATATTGGGATCAGAGAACCAGGCAGTACATGTATTTCACAGCATGTCTCACTGCGTATGTCCAAAGAGATCTGCAGGGTATGGAAGGTGTGTGGACTGGAGTGGCTAGGATTCTCTCCATAGGCTGAACCTCTCTAATCTGGCACTCTCTGGTCCATCAATATCCATGGTCTGGCATGATTTTAGTTGGCTGGGTGTTCACTTAGCATGAGTGTAGCCAAGTTTCCTGTGATCCTATAAAGTTTGTTTACAGCCACCAGTCCTGGCTCTCAGTGTTTTGTGCTGTTATTTAGCTTAATTAACCCTAAGGCTGTGTCTACACTAGAGAGCTCTGTTGACAGAAGGGGCCTGTTGATAGAGTCTCAACAGAACTCTGCATTTGCCTCGACAGTGTCATCCCTCAAAAATTTGAGGCATAACAATCTGCCGACAGAAGTGCAATGTAGACACTTCTTTAGACAGAGAGGTCTTCTGGTTGCTGGGCAGCCGCTTTGTAGAGCTGCCATTCCACTTTCTGGCAACAGAGGGCAGTGCAGTCTGGCATTTCCCTGTCGACAGAGCAAGTTGTGTGTAGATGCAATCTGTCAACAGAGGTTCTGCCGAGATTCCCCTGTCGACAGTAATTTCTGTTGGCAGATGCTTCTAGTGTAGACACAGCCTAAACGTCTTCTAAGAGCCCAGTAAACAATGGAAGCATTGGTAAGGCTGCTAGACAATACTGACCTTCCGTAGTCTGGCAAATTCTCTGGTTCGGCACCAGTCGGCTCCAGACTAGAGAGGTTCAACCTGTAATACATCGGCCCCACTGAAATGACCCATATTTGGAGGGTATACTATATGGATGGGTTTGGGAAAGTGAGGCCGTCTTCAAAACTGGAAAGCACAGCCGGTGCCTTCCATCGAGATTTGTGGTTTCTGAGCTCTAAAAAACCTGGGTCAAAGATTTTACTTTCACATACTTGCGGCTATTTTTTTAGGGTGTGTGCATGCATGTGCACATAACAGACTGCATATACTACTGCTTCACTAGTGTATTTGCATGTTAGAAAACACAAGGATTGGAAATGCTTGTATCTCCACATATTAGCATTGCTATTAAAAACATCGGTCGTAATATAGGTTTATCCAGACCTTCCCAAAGTTCCTGTCAGAATGGAGTCATGTCAGTCATATGAAGACATATCTTTTATTTTCTTGTAATACTACATATTGGATATTATTTCTTAGCTCTTTTCTCTATCAGCGAATGAGCTAAACACCCAGAGCAAAAATCTCTGCTATCGTAGCCCTGTCTAAATCAATTTTATCATGTAAAATTGGCTTTAAATATTTTAAAAAATTATAACAAATGCATTGATCAAGAAATCAAGAAATTTGGTCTTGCTCTTTCATGAAGTCTAAATAATGTTATCAGCCTGCCAGCAATATAGGTCAGATTAAGAGAGGGCAGACCCATAGTAAAGTAGCTGCATATACTCTGATAAAACTTTATTAGCTTTTTTTAGTGTCATTATTAATATACTTCAAAAATACAGTTAAGTATTTCTGGCAAGCTCAGCTTCAATGTAATTTTACAGTATTGTAAAGGATTTATTAACTATAATCTTTTCTTGATCAATCTATTTGTATTTGATCATGACTTTAATTGGTTGCCAAAAGAAAGCGCAGTTAATTGTAGTAGTCATCCTTCAGTCTGCATAGACTATGGATCGCGCCCTTAAAAGTTTCAATTGAAGACTTCATTTACAGCGTCTGCATTGAGCGACTGCAACAACTACCGTGGAATCTCCCTCCTAAGCGTCACTGGTAAACTGTTCGCTCGCTTCATCCTTGGCAGACTCCAGAAGATTGCTGAGAGGGTGTACCCCGAATCGCAGTGCGGACTTCGCGCAGAGAGGTCTACCGTTGACATGGTCTTCTCTCTAAGGCAGCTGCAGGAGAAGTGCAGGGAGCAGAGAAAGCCACTCTACACAGCCTTCATCGACCTGACCAAGGCTTTTGACTTGGTCAGCAGGGATGGTCTGTTCAAGCTGCTCCACAAGATAGGCTGTCCTCCACGGTTACTCAAGATGATCCAGTCGTTCCACGAAGACATGAGAGGAACCATCCAATATGACGGCGCATTATCGGATGCTTTCAGAATCAGGAGCGGCGTCAAACAAGGATGTGTGCTTGCTCCGACATTGTTTGGGATCTTCTTCGCACTCCTCCTGAAGCATGCCTTTGGATCTTCAACAGAGGGCATCTTGCTGCACACAAGATCTGATGGGAAACTGTTTAACCTTGCAAGGCTGAAAGCTAAGACTAAGGTGCGAGAAGTCCTCATCAGAGACATGCTGTTCGCAGACGATGCTGCTGTAGTGTCTCACACAGAAGACCAGCTTCAAAAACTGCTGGATCGGTTCTCCAAAGCATGCAAGGACTTTGGGCTTACCATCAGCCTAAAGAAGACGAATGTACTCGGTCAGGATGTTGCTGAATCCCCATCAATCAGCATTGACAACTATACGTTAGAGGTTGTCCACGAGTTCGTTTACCTCGGGTCCACCATCACTGACACCCTGTCGTTGGACACTGAGCTAAATAGGAGGATTAGGAAAAGCGGCCACAACTCTGTCCAGACTCAGCAAGAGAGTGTGGAATAACAACAAGCTGTACACTCACACCAAAATGCAAGTCTACAGAGCCTGCATCCTCAGCACCCTCCTTTATGGCAGTTAATTGTATTTAAATTGGAAGCAAGTAAGTATAGTTTATTTAGCAAACAAAGCTCCACTGATATATTTGTTTGTTATTAAAATAATATGATTAAAACTAAGAAAATCTATATCCATTGCTGAAGATTAATATTTTGTGGACTGCACTAGTAGGGAAAAGAAATGGGGGGAACTGTGAAATTGGATGCGGGGTGATAGAAATGTATAATAAATATTACTGTTACTTGAACCTCATAAATGTAAACATCTAATTCAGAATTTTAAAAATCTTAAGAGCCTATTCACTGTTTCTTCAGTGCCATTACTCTATATTTACAGATGGTGCAACTGAGACTGGTCCCATGAACAGGTGAAGTTTTCCATCATATATTTGCTAGAAGCAAAAAATTCACATGGATGGAAAAAGGAGCTGCTCCTCAGGTGCTATAAAACAGCCTAGCTTCAATGGAGCTAAACTGATTTATACCGCTGAGGATTTGGGTGAGTGGGTACTGGGTAAGTAAAGTTTTAGTGAAAAGCAACATGAATGTGACTTAATAGCTATTTTTCATCATGCACAAAAATCAACCAGCTTTTCTATTCAGAAACGTTTTCAACCTTATCAGCTGCTTCTAGAATCAGAATAGAGTGAAGAATTCTATAAAAGGTCTTGCCACCTCATGGGAAAATCGATTTAATAAGATGTAACTGGATGTGTTTATTTTAAAAAGGAGAAAAAGTATATTTTCCTTAGTTTTTCTTTGTTCCTTTTTAGTAAATATTTCTATCAGTATCAGGATTTTTCTTTTATCCCAGGCAAAGATGTAAAGCCAATGATGAAGGCATTATCCTCCGAGAGGATAAATCCTGTCCAGTTGCATGTAGCCAGATAAGCCAATTCTGAAGAGACATCCAGGCTGCGTAGAGAAGGTTGGCCTGTCAGGAGATCCCAGTGTTCTTGTTTTAGATCTGCTCTGGAGCAACTTTCTCATGACATATATCTGTGTCTTTTGTGTGGTGTGAAACTATGTGGGAGGTGGTTTCCGGCTCTTTTCGGTCTTTCATTTGTGATAGGCAGCATCAGTCACCGTTAGCTTGTCTTACACTTATTTCTGCGGTAAGGTGCTTTAAGTTTGTGGGGACTCAGGAAGATCCAGGGGACATCGTTATGCATTAAGGTGAAAAATAACAGAGGGATATAACGTTTTATAAAAATTTTCAAAGGGGCTGAATATAGGGCAAGGGTGCAGGCAGGTATTTTCATTGTGCTGTATTAGTAATGATATATGGAATTTTCCTTCCCAAATCAATCACCACATTTGTAATTGTTGGACTTGTATCATATCATTTGAACTGGATTAAAACATAGTTTGTTTTCCGCGTGCGCTGGAAATTGACTTTCCAATATTTCCTCCCCTGTGACAGCCAGCCTGGTATTGTTTGCCTCAACTTTCATATTGTTCTCCCCCTCCCCCACAACACACAAGAAATGGATGATCCCTTTTGTTCTAGCCTACTTTTTGTTTTTATGTTTACAATCTGTTTCTAGGTGGCAGGTAGGGAAATCAGTTTGGATCAAATGAAGCCATTTGTCATGGATTAATGCATGCAAATGCATTGATGACAGCAGGAGAAAAAGGCATGTAAGAGTCTGGGTGCTGACTTTGGAAGAAAAAAATTAATGAAGCCAGAACAAAACAGTGCTAACATACAGCATTGTAATTCTAGGCTCTGTTTGTACACAGACTCTAAGAATAAAGTAATATTGTTTCTTCTCTCTCCTTAATCCCTTTTCTATTTAATTAAGCCTTATCCTAATGCACAGTTACCTCTGGTGAGGGGAAAAAGTGTATTTTGGCAGTGTCGGGGTTCTTCACAGCTAATATAAAACAAGACTCTCCTTATTAGAACCAAACTGCGTATGAGTGGGGAGAGACAGCCATGATTTATAATTAGGAAAGATTAAATGAAGAGAAGCTCAGTACAGGGATGCTCACTCCACTCTACCAGTACTTCACCATGCATGTCCCAGTCTGCCACTAAAGTCACTAAAAGCTATATATTTGGGTGCAGCTGAATAGTTATGGACTATCCCATGCAAACGTAACATCTGGAGGTGGCAACCAGGATGTTTCATCAGGCTCTTGTTCTGAAACATTTTGTTCTGTCATCTCTACCTATGGAGGGTAGAAGCAGATCATTATTAGGACACTATATTTTAATATCGATAGTACAGTGATCAGAACTTTGACATCAGTTCACTGGATTTTTTGCCACATTCACCCCTGGTACTTACATTGGTTTAATTTCTTTATTAGCTTCTGTTTTGATTTTCTGCAGCCTTGCAGTGAACTGACACCTTTTTGGTCAAAGGATGGGGCTGGTGTGCATCAGTTTACCAGCTTTGAAATACAAAATGATTGGGTACCTCTCCCCTTGCAGTGCAGCTGTAGCCCCCAAACATGAGGCAACTCCACTGCCTACCCCATCTTCAGCAGTGTTTGATTTACAAGTCCATTTTGCCAGCCAGTCTTTGTAGTCTGTTTGTTTAGACAGTTGTCATTGAATGTACATTTTCTGAGGAAAAAAAAGGCGGGGAATAGAGTAGGATCACTTGTACTGCCCCATCCTGCTCCTCCATTATTTAACAGGCCTTTCATATCTCCTCACTCTCACAGGACTCAACCCCTCTCTTACACATGCCCAGAGCGCTCGCATGTTGGTGAGCAGAAAGCTGCTGTATTTTAAATAGCTTTGATCTGTTGTCGCTGAGGCTGTGGAAGTGGGAATACTGCAGCATCTTTTGCTGGACACAGAGACTACATCCACGCTACAGCGATCTGCCAACAGAAGTTACGGTCGGAAGGCATCTGCCAACAAACCTTCTGTTGAGAGAAGGCAGCCACACACAAAAGCAGATCGCTCTGTCAATCTGCTCTGTCGACAGAGAGTGACCAGATTGCCCAGCTGCTCTCTTGACAGAGCAGCCAACCGAAAGCACAGAAGACGGGGTGACCGGGAGAGAAGGTCAACAGAGGGCCCCCTGGAGTGTCCACACAGAATCTGTTGAGAAGGGCATTCTGACTGAAGAAAGTGCCAAGTTGTGTCATCAGTATGTTGACAGAATGCATTTTTAGTGTGGCTGCTCCATGGGTTTTGTCAACAAAACCCTCTAGTGTAGACCATAGCCAACAAGTTTTAGCGGTCGACGTCTGAATGTATTGTGATAATAACGCAAATATTTGGACGCAGGTGAAAAACCCAGCATATTCAATCATTTTTCTGACAACTGAAAAAGCCACTAGAAAATAAATAAATAAAACAGCCAGGCAGGTCAAATATCCTAGTAAGCCAGGGGGTGCAAGGACAGGAGTTGTACAATTGGGGTTGGTGAGAGTGCTCTGACACAGGAGAGTGTTCCTGGGTAGGTGGTTTCTGTGGATAGAGTGACCTTAGTGCCCCTGGGCTGGAGCAGGTGAGCCTAATCGGGCTAATTAAAGAGTGCTTGGGCTTCACCTGTGCCTACAAAGGGCTGCTGTTAAGCAGCTGAGTAGGAAGGACTGAGACAGGCTGAGCCTCAGTTGGCAGAAGCCACAGTGGAGTGGAGCTGAAGACCTTGGAACAAGGGAGTGAGGGGTCAAGGAGGCAAACCTACGGTAACTCCAAGCAGGAGCAGAGCTGGCTGAGGCAAGGAAGCTGCTAGGAGCCAGAGTTCCAGAGGTTCTGAAGGCTGGAGGCAAGGTATTGACTTAGGAATGTTCTGGTTGTTTCCCCTTTGTTATAAAATAATAGACCCCTTGCCTGGGACTGGGTGTGCCAGTGTGTGCTTGGAGATGGGGTGCAGTGTTAGCCACCCAGTGACAGAGGAGTGTGATGACAATGAGCTTCCTGTGTACCACAACTCCATTCTACCCTCTTCCCTGCCACTCTTCCATCTGGACAGTACAGAGCATAGAGGTGCTAATGCAAGTTATGTAAAATGTGATTCACTTCACAGCACATCACAGAAGTGTCCAAAATGGCTTTTGTTTTCTGCAGGTTTCTCACTTGTTACACTCTTCTCTGTTACATGTTACCCCATCAGTGTCCAAACCTTCTTCCCTCTGCACCACCTCCATTCTTTATGGAGCACCCTTTGAAATGGAACTCTTAGTTTGGCTTCCAGTAAAGGCAGTAGCATTTGCAACTGTATTCAATAGGGCTAGCAGTGGACTGGAGCCATTTGGAAAATGAAAGTGCTATTTTGTGGAACACTGAAATCATTTAGCATTTATTTTCATCTCAGAACAAACAGTTCCAGAAAAATTCCATTTGGAAATGTCGAAATGAAAGATTTTGACGTGTTGAAAAGAAACTTTTTATTTCAAAATGTCTCTTCCAAATGAGTTTTTTTTTTTTGTTTTAAAAATGTAAATGTACTATACATATAAAATGAGGGGGTCTAAATTTATTGTTAGCAGGAAAGAGCTCTCAGAGACATTGTGGATAGTTCCGAAAACATCTACTCAATGTGCAGCAGCCATCAAAAAAAGCAAACTGAATGTTAGGAATCATTTAGAAAGGGATACATAATAAGAAAGTAAATATCTAACTGCCTCTTCATAAATCTGTGGTACGCCCACCTCTTGAATAATGTAAGCAGGCATGGTTGCCTCATCTCCAAAACGATATATTGGAATTGCAAATGTTTCATAGAAGGGGCAACAAAAATTATGGGTATGCAATGGCTGCCACATGAGAAGAGATTAAGACTGGGATTTTTCAGCCTGGAAAAGCAGCAACTAAGGGAAGATATGATGGAGGTCTATAAAATAATGCTTCTACTGCAATTTAAGTCTATTGCTTGCTTGTTTGTGTCAATATATCCAGTGTGCAAACAAAACTGAATTTTGCTATTCTAATCTTTCTATTGTAATCTCATACTCTTAACCTACCTGCATTATGTTGTGTATTACATCTGATCATTATATTTTGTCTTGCACCTGGAGTGTTGGCAGTCTGGCTTTTTTTGTTACCTACCCACTTAGGCCGTTTCTACACAGTCCATTTCCTTCGGAAGTGGAATGCTAATACACAGAGTGAAAGATGCTAATAAGGCATGGATGCAAATTCCCCGCACCTCATTAGCATAACATCACATGATTTGGAGTACAGAAGACCGTTCTTCCGGACTCCAAAACGCCGTGTAGAAGTGCAGCCCCTGGGGGGCTTCCGGAAGGAAGTCCTCCTTCTGGAGGTCCTTTCTTCCCAAAAATTTTCGGGAAGAAGGGGCCTCTGGAAGAAGGACTTCCTTCCGGATGTCCCCCCAGCACTCCCCCGGGGCCGTGCTTCTTCACGGCATTTTGGAGTCCAGAAGAACGGTCTTCCGGACTCCAAATCATGTGATGTTATGCTAATGAGGCCTGGGGAATTTGCATCTGTGCCTCATTAGCATCTTTCACTCCATGTATTAGCATGCCACTTCCAAAGGAAGTGGCCTGTGTAGAAACAGCCGTAGTGCCTAGACCAATGGATCAAGGTTCCTAGATGCTGTCATAAAACAAGGATTGTGAAAAATGATCCTGTAAATTGTTTTGCATGGTGAATACATGTACATTTTTAGTATGTGAAACAGAGATAAGATGTCGGAATTGAGGGGAGCAAACCAACAACCGGGTGAAGTAGGAAGTTGTCCATCAGATGTCTTCGAGTCAAAACTCAAGCTACACTAGAAGAGATGTAACAGAGAGAAAGCCGTGCTAGTCTATATATTATCAAAACAAAAAAGCAGTCTAGTAGCACTTTAAAGACTAACAAAAGACTAACTAATAAGACTAACCTTAGGTGATGAGCTTTCATGGGACAGACCCACTTCTTCAGACCATAGCCATACCAGAACAGACTCAATATTTAAGGCACAGGGAACCAAAAATAGTAATCAAGGTTGACAAATCAGAAAAATATTATCAAGGTGAGCAAATCAGAGAGTAGAGGGGTAGAAGCGGGGTGGGGGGGAGTCAAGAATTAGATTAAGTCACGTATGCAAAAGAGCCCTTTATAATGACCTAAAAGAGATGCTTTAGTCTAAAGAAGTTACTGGGCTCCATATAGGGGCAATTGGCTGAAATTGTATGGCCTGTGGGTAAGACTAGATATATTAATTCCCCCCACCCCACCTGGTCTTAAAAATCTATAAAAAGGAGGCAGATACTATGCAAATGAAGTTTGAGTTGAAACTCTTAAGCTGCAAAGGCATACAACCCAAAATATGTTTTCTGTGTATAAAACAGAGTATGGTGGTCATGTTCATTGACGCCTGAAGTTTTAGGGTTCCTTCACTGACAATTTTTAAAAAGCAGAGTGAGCACACTGCAGTGTAGCCCCAATTAAATGATCAGAACACGGCATATAGTGCCAGATATATTTACCCATCCCCACCATGCAAATTGATCAGAAGCAGAGATCAAGTAATTTTTGCAAAGGCTGTGCACAGATCTACCCAAATAATAGTATATAGTGTGAGGTGAGCTGCCTTTCCAAAGGACACGCTGCTATACTCCCTTTCCTGAGTGCTTTTGTTTTGAAAAACAGATAAAATCAAGGAGTTCCATGAAGACAGTGGAGCTACTGATGTAGGGCTGCTAACATAAGCAGAGCTTTGCAAAATCAGCCCTTTTATTTGTTAGAGACATGATCACAGAATCAGAGGTTCTCAGCCAGGCCATGCTTTCTCCACCCTGGGTGTTATTTTAATACATGCGTATTTTGCTACTTGAAAATCATCAGATGAAAGAGGGAAGAAGCACATTTGCTCAGGAACTTGTTAGATCCAAGCAGAATCACGCCAGGGATTGCTTCAAAGAGCCAGCCCTCATGTCTATGGAAACAAATCAAAACTATTGTGAGACACATCTATTATTTGAGGTTTTTACACTACACATGATTCTCACTTGGTCATGTAATGGACGGGTCACATCACATTCTATTTTTTTTTTTGTTTTTAAATATTTGGTTGCATTTCAATGGAATGGTTAAAAAACAAAATGATCAGAGGAATTCAAAGCTATGATTCATCATAAAATAAGATACTTTCTTTTAAAAATATGTTACTATTGTCATTGTAAAGAGGTAAGGTGGGAGGAAAGCCAATAGATGTATTGGCTGCCAGAGATCTAGAAAGGCAAGAGATTCCATTTCACAATGGCTTTTGAGATTTTGACATTTGGCTTTGTTTTGAATTGGAACAAAAATTGAAAATTTAAAAAAAGATTCTGAAGGAAAATACTGAAACTTATTTCAGGTCAATCAAAATGTTTTGTTTTGTTTTAACAAAACTATTTGCTTTATGAATTTGTATGCATGACCATTAAAGTAAACTGGAAAAAAAACCAAAACAAAGCCATTTTAAAAAGAAAAACCAAAATATTTCAGACTGGCTTGTTTCAACGCTCTTGAACCATTTTTTCCCTCTGGTTCAATAAAATTCCAGTGTGTGTGTGTGTGTGTGTGTGTGTGACTTGACAAAACTCATACTCCAGCTGAACCAATTTCTCAGTCAGAGGTGGTCAGTCTCTGTCACTGTTACCATTTCTATACATTTTATCCCCTTTTTCTTCGTTTTACCCTATTTGACCTGCAAATTGACTTACAGAGGTGTTGAGCTGACTGAAATAAGGAGCAACTTCTTTTGTGTAGGCCAGACTCCAATACTATCAACTTCAATGAGATATCGGCAGGGGGCTGATAAACTAGCTGGGCCCTGGGCAATGTGTCAGGTGGCTGTGGGTGTGGAGGTGGCTCCATGCTCCTGGAAGTGGCAGGACCTCTGATGGTAAGGACAGGGATGGCGCAGCTCTCTGCACCACCCAGAGCATGACAGGCTGTCCCCCACACCCATCAGCCAACCCTGAAAGATGCCCATAGCATGCCACACAGCACTCTGGCAGCAATTTATAGGCCCCAGGGTGCCAGCTGCCACCACTACCACAAGAGAGGTGCCTGGGATCAATGGGCCCTGAACAACTGCCCCTAGGCCCACCCCCATTGGTGGGCCTGGATATAGGCACGTTCTTTTTGCTGAATCAAAGCCTAAGCAGACACCTAACTAACTTAAGGCACAGCATTCGTGTTGCCTGCGTCATGGAAAGGAACCTCAGACCCAGGAAGTGAACGAGCGTTGGCCAGACTCAGCTTTAACAGGGGGTGGTGGGACTTTGTGGGTCACCCCTGAGCACCAAGAAACTTTCTCACCCAGTAAACTGGCAAAAGGCACTGGCACAGTTGGGACTCAGTTTCTGTTGGTCTGAATGTCACAGCTGCTTCTATGCAGTTGTAAGTGTGTCAGCTCCAGGCTATTCACAAGTCAGGTTGGGTGAGGTAATATCTTTTATGGGACCTACTTCTGTTGGTGAGAGAGAAGTTTTCAGGCCACACACGGCTCCTCAGCTTCTCCCTCTCATCCTCCAACGTCTGTCTTGTTAAAGATATTCCCCTCACTCAACTTCTAATTGCTGCTTCTGGCAGGAGACTAGTCTGATGTGGTGGTGTAGCAGGACTCACTTCTAGTATCCCATGTTGTAACAGAGGGCAGTATTGAGTGTGGCTTGGCATATTAACAGGCACATGGGGGAATGAGGGTTTACACAGGCTGAAGTACTCCTCTTCTGCACCACCACCCTCCTACACACCTCACTTGAAGAATGAGCGGCAAGGACCCCAGCTAGGGAGCTGTGATCCATTAGCTGGTGTTCCCGGAGAGGCCAGGCCTCCCTTCAATGAACTCAGGACCTGGAGCATCAAACTGGGACCACAAAGGATCAGCCCTGCTAGATAGGTGTGACAAGTGCTGATCTCCTCCCTTGTGATTATGGTGTGTTGTGAGTAAATGAAGTCACAGCCCTTTGCTTTTGCCGTGTTCCTATGTTACTGTTTACATGCCCTGTAGCGTCAATGTTTTCAGGTGTTCTTTTTAGAATCTAAAGGGGAAACAAAGTGCAAAGATATTGAATTTCCGATAACGGGATTTATATTATTGGCAAATATGTCTGAAGTGAAACCAAGTGCTGATTTTTGTTATGTTTTCCCTCTTTATATTTTTGTGTCTTGATATGGGGAGAATAAGCATTAGTGCAAAGTGTGAGTGTGGAAATTAAGATTGCTCTTTTGATATGATCCCTATAGGCAACTGGGCTTTATGCAGTTACAGTATAGTCACTATCAGGGCTCCCTGGGTGCCAAGGCACCACTCGGTGTTCAGTCTGAATAGATTAACATCTCAATGTCATACTTGGTCCTTTCTTTAGCTGGGATTGCCAGCATGGAGATGCAGAAACATTTGGTCACTGGCTACCCACTCTGCTCTTCGTACCAAAAAAAGTTTTAATGACACCATGAGGTAATTGTTACTAACATGTTTTAGAAAACCATCTTACATGCATGTACAAACAACAAGAAGTCCTGTGGCACCTTATTGACTAATAGATATATATTCATGTCTCCACATGAGCATTTTTCTTACCTTATCCTATAAGGCACCACAGTCCCACACTCCCCCAAAATAGATGGGAGTAAGGGAATGTCGAAGTGGGGCACTTATTTCTAAGGTGTCCACATTTACGCTGTTAATCTGCAATTCAAAGTCTGCATGTCAAAATTTGCATGGCTGCCATTATGCTAATGAGATGCTGAATATGCACATTAGCACCTTATTAGCCTGCTTCAATTTGCCTCTTTACCATGGCACATTTGACTGGAGGGAGCAAGTATAGAAGCAACCTGAGACAAGACCACATGGCTCTGGACAGTCCCCCACTTCCTCAAATGTGAGGAGAACGGAGGCTGTGGGTTTCGATTCTAAAGCTGGATTCAAATTTCATAAGAGGCTTATTCTTTGATAATCAGCAGCTGCAGCTCTCAACGACATCACTGAATGTTAAGTGCTGAGCCCCATTGGGGCCCCTTGGTTCTGTCCCTATGATCGGTGGAGCCAATCTCCTTCGCATTGCTGAGGTACTAGCAAGGCAGGCACAGAACATAGGAGAAATTGTCTCTCCATCCAAGTTCTAGCACCCTGCACAGCAGCAGTCCGCAGAAACTAGTTGACACAATTGCACAAATTTCTGTTCAGCCCCTGCAGCTGAAAGCCAGAACATGCTCAGTTTGGAAGGAATCTTCAGAAACTTTGGCTGCCAGACACTAACAAGCGTGGATGAATGAAGATTTTCAAAGGCTCATAAATGGGTCACATCGGGGTAGAACAAACATGCCCTTGGCAACAGAACTTCTGCTAAATTTCAAGTCTTTTCTCCAAAGTGTGGAAACACTAGGGCAGTGGTAGGCAACCTGCGTCCCATAGGTTGCACGCAGTTGATCAGGGTAATCTGCTTGCAGACTGCAAGACATTGTGCTGATATTAACTATCTGCAGGCACCGCTCCCTCTACCCTCACAGTTTCCAGGGCTCACAGTTCACCATTCCTGGTCAATGGGAGATGCCAGAGCAGAACCTGCAAGTGAAGGGGCTTCAGAGTTGTGCTGGGCACCACTTATTGCATCTCGTATTGTCTGGAACAGCAAACTGAGACTACTGGGAACTGCGTAGGGAAGGGGGCAGTGCCTGTGGCTGGGCAGCTTCACCAAAGTCTTGTGGCCTGCAATCAAATTACCAGGATGTGCCTCAGGAAGGCCCAGGGAGGGGGCACAGGTTGCCCACTGCTGCACTAGAGCGTCTCAATGAAACAAGCATTCTTTTAACATGGGCAGAACACCACATTTTGCTCAATCCTTATTACAAGAAATTACTGAATTCCTGTAGCTGAAACTTTCCAAAAATATTTATTCCACAACAGCTATGTGACATGGCTTGGAATAATCTAGACCCCTAAGCGTACCACCCAGGAGAGGTTCAGGTGCCACCCAGCTGATCACCAGAGCACCCTCATCCAGCAGCATAAGTTTGTATGTTGGTGTGCTCCTGCTAATGCCTTAGTGTACATAACAAGGTTTATTCTGCCCCTGGATGGAAAAAAATTACCGGAGAACACTGGGGGATAACTGAAGCCTCGAGCTTGCTGAAAGGCAGAACTAGCATCCTGCCAAGAAGGACAACCCAAATGATAATGCCATTAATTCCAACTCCAAAGCAGCACACAGAGAAAGCAGATGCTCGCACTCATTGATGCAAAGTGTGCACTTCCTACCCTGCTTGTGACCGTTTAACTACAGCCAGGGAAGGATGTGCCTTGCTGAGGCACAGTGACTGGGTTGTTCTGCAACCTGTTGGCTGCTGGGTGGGAATTTCAAGCATTTTTCCCTCAACCATGAGCACTGTCTGTGATATGTCAATGGCTTACACACTCCCATATGCCAGGAACCAATCTGACCCTTTGTGTTCATTCAGACATGAACCCACAGCAAAATTCAGGGTATAAGAACCAGCATTCCCTGTAAGCTGAGCACTTGGGTGGCCACCTCGAGAAATTCAGGTCCCATCCAGCTGATTAGCAGAGCTCCCTCAGACAGCCCTAGGGGGCGGCACATGTTTCTGTTGGCGGTGGACATCAGCACATGCCTTGGTGTACATAACAGAGCTTATTCTACCCACGGATGACAAAAAAATAGAGGGAACACTGAGACCCCCTCCTGGCTCAAAATCTGAGAGAAGCTTCTCACGAATTGCTGTGATCTGTAGCTGCCATGTCTTACCCAGGCCTAGGCAGGATGGGCTTTCCCTCAGCAGAAACGGAATGGGGTGTAAAACACTGTTAGTCTGTGGGGTTTTGCTGGCACTTCATCACTTCATACAGAAAATGGAAGCTCATTTCTTAGCTGACACCGAGCTGATTATTTATATTTTTTAGAAAACATCTAAAAATGTCTAAATCTTTTTAACAATATAAATGACTTTCCCTCTATTTTCACATCTTTCTTCATGAATCGTGACAAACTGAGATTAAGCAACGAACAGCCCCTGAAATCTGTCATTTTTTTGTTTTTGCTGTGATTTACACAAGACCAAATCCATAAATTATAGAGGCTGCTACCAGAGACTGAGGATAAAAAGCTGCTTACTTTTTGCAGTGTAGGGTTTTTTTAAAGCTGCCCCTGAACTGAGCACACTGGTAACGAAGCGAAAATATGAAAATGTTCTTTAACGTTTTTCAACACACTGAATAAACTACTGCCCCTTCACGTCAATGTTTGTACTTTCTTTTTGACATGGCCCCTCCTTTTTTGCCCCCAGTCTTTGTCATAAATCGTATGAATGTTCAGGGCTGGATTTTGTCTGTTGATAGCTATCTGCTTATATCACACCTTCACTGTAGGATATGTGTGTTCCTGCAAATATTCATGATTTCACAACATTGTTCCAGTTTCATAAATGTTTCCCCAACGTCAGAACAGGAAGATACACGTTAAATAAAATTTCTGCTTCTCAGACCTTTTTCAGCTAGCGCTAGAACAGCAATGGGCCACCAACAAGCGCGAGGGGGCAGCATGAATGGCCTCCTCTCATCTCAGTGGGCCGCAGCAGCCTGTGGCCCACTGGGGTTCCTCCTACACCCACACAACCCCCTGCATCAGTCCCCCTCCATTCACCTTTCACATACTGAGGCACCGGAGCCCCACACTTCCAACTCTTCCCCATCCCTCCCAGCACTTACGGATTGCAACAAATCACCTGATTTGCACTCTTCCCCCGACCCCTCCCTCCCAGAGCTGGAATAGCCATGAACAGCTGATTGGTGGCTTTCTGGCTCGGGGAGGGAGCGCGGATGAGTAAGGAGTGCAGGGCTCCAGTTCCCCAGTATGCAAGAGGTGTTTGCAGGAGGGAGCAGACACGGGTCTGCAGGCTGCACGTGGAGCTCCAATGGGCTACCCGTGGCCCATGGACACCAGGTTGCCCACCACTGATCGAGATAGTCTTGACTTGAACCTCAGGGGGTGCTGGAAACATTTGAGAGTTGCTCTGCTGGAGGGGTGTTGCACTGCTCTACATAGATCACTATCAGACAGCTGGGCAAACTACTTCCGGAACACCTTGTGAAGGCTGCAGGAATGAAATGTGTTGGATGGTGGGGATGAATGGGTGGGGATTGCACATTAGATCCTTGGTGACAAGCCACCATAATCAAAACTGTCTTTCTCTGTGTGTGTATATCATGTATGTTTATATATACACACGCCCACATTTTTATGGTGATTAGGACGGCCAACATATTGAGGAGTGTGTATCTACTATTGTCTGGCTACAACTATCTGAGAGTTTGTCTTTCTGTTCAAGAAGTTCTCCCGAACAGTAAGAGCTAGGACCACAAATTTGGCACGCAGCTTCTTCTTACCATAATTTAAAGCAAAGTCAAGGCTTGGTCATGCCAGGACAATGGGACTGGGACAATGTGCGTGGAATGGGATTAACAACAAGAAGTCCTGTGGCACCTTATTGACAACAGATATTTTGGAGCATAAGCTTTCCTGGGCAAAGACCCACTTGGAATGGGATTGCATCTCATAAAACCGTGCAGGAAAAAGACAGACTCGCCAGGCAGGTGAAAGGGACTGCCTGCGAGCGTGCAACCCTCCCCTGGCTGTGCCTGCTGGAGCTGCAGTGACCATGGAGAGACACTTCTCACTTGGTCTCAAGCTGCTGTGGTGAAAGAGGCCTGGGGTAGCACTGAGCACTTGGGCGGCCACCCAGGAGAGATTCAGATGCCATCCAGCTGATTAGCAGAGCAGCACAGCCACCCACAATGGGCAGCACATGCTTCTATTGGTTGTGCACATCTATTCTGCCCATAGATGGAAAAAATCAGAGGGAATGTTGATCCTCTCTCCCCTGGGCAGCCGGCATCACAACCCCTCGTTCCTGGCCCCAGCCTTCATATACTGTGTCTCCTTCTGCTGATAAGATAAATGTTAGTCTTAGGTTCAGATTCCACCCTCAGTTTCCTCTCTAGCCCTCGGTTCCCTACTTATTTCTCATCTTTGCAAATGTTGTGTGTGCAGTAATGATAAAAGGCGAGCAGGGATCCGTTTAACTCATTGCTACGTAGTGGAAAATATTCCATGCCAAATGCCCAGCTATCACAGTGGTACAGAAATTGTCACAAAGCTTTATTGGGCTCTTTAGAGTCTTGCTGGGCACAGAAATGTCTCTGGTTGTACTGCCGCACAAGTCTTCTATTTTCCCCTTCTTTATTTGCCACCTGCCGAAGTGATAGTGCAGGGAGATCTCACCTGACTCAGCACCAGCGAGGGCATCAGGAGGGATTGACCGATACCTGCCTTCTGGAGACTGTTTTCAGCAGGAGAGCAATTTTAATTTTACATGCGTGTTCCTTAGCAGCCTTGCAGAGCGTGTCCCCACACCCAGCTCCCAAAAGGCCGTTGCTAACAACACCCTTCCAATAAACCACTCAGAGCTGGCCCATGGTCATGGCTGCTAAGGTCAACTGAAGTGTGAGGCCCTGAAGATGTGTGAGCTAAGTCAACCACCTTGCTTGTCGTGCCCTAAGCTGGGCCTGAAACCACTGCTGACTTTTTAGACTATGTTGTCTAGCTGCAGGTCCCCAGTGGAGGGCACACTGCAGACATCTTGCTACACCACAAAAGTTTACATTGGTCTCTTCTTCAGTTTGTCTTTTAGCAGCAGAAGGTGGTACAAAAAAACAGATAAGACCTCAGCCAATAATGTCTCTAAGGCTGTTCTTTTTTTTAGTGAAATACAATATATGAAGCTAAAGAGGAGCAAATAATGTCATTCAAAATATTATAGTGCTTGCCATGTGCTGGCTTCTGCAGAAAATGCTTAACATTAATGCCTGTAAAATCCAAGCTATAAACATAATTCATGCTTTGCTTGCCGAGTATATTTGTGGGTGGGTGCATACTCAATGACAAAAGCAAAAACAAAAGCAATGAGAAGTCCTGCGACACCATATAGACAAACAAATTTATTGGAGCATAAGCTTTCGTGGGCAAAGACCCACTTTGTCAGATGCACTGTGTCCGCTTATGCTCTAATAAATCTGTTCGTCAAAAAGGTGCCACAGAACTTCTCATTGTTTTTGTGGATACAGACTAACACGGCTACCCTCCTGATACTCTTACACATACCTTATGGGACAAGCTGTTTGAGTAAAAGTCCCTACGCTTCTGTGGACTTCCTCCCACAGGGACAGAAAGGATTTAAATAAGCACAAAATTTAGCTTCCTAACTTTTACCTTGTAGGCAAGAGTCAGAAGTTGCAAAACTGTTTAAAAATTATTTGGTGACCCTTTGGTAAGTAACTCTGAAGGGCTGTAGTAATAAATATTTGTTCAGTGTTGCAATAGAGTGAATTTGGGGGGTTCATGTTCATTTGCCAGACTTGGTGGTAAAGTGGCAGATATCCCTCCCTGTGGGAGGTACAGGTCCAAGAGCAATCCTCAGTTTCACAGTCTGAACAAGTGAAGAGGAGTTTCACTGGTGAGGTGATCATGTCCCCTTTAAAGGTAAGGACCCGGCGTGTCACTTGTACAGCTCTTACTGCTGGCTACCGTGCAGGGTACCATTGGAGCTGACTTTCAAGCCAGACGTGAAATGCTAACAGCAGCAGCAAATGGGAATGTGAGACTGCCTGTGAGAGGTTTCCAGGCATTTTGGGTTTCTTCAGATGCTTTTGGCAGTGATGGATGGATTAATCAGAGTTTTCAGAAGATAATAGTCTATATCCCAAAAAGATCAAACACTAGGTAAATTTGTAAAAAAAAGACTTGGCCACTGAGACGTTACTGCTCTGAGGATTTAAAAAAAAAGCCTTTTTAAACTCATCTGTATTATTAAATCACTATAGACAGAGAACTTGATATCTGATCTCCTTGACTCATTTTACCCTTCTGTTGTGGAAACATGTAGGCAACACACAATATGTTCTCATTCATATTCTGTGGTGTTGCCCCTTTTAAAGTCCCATTCACAGCCTCGTTCATAATTCTGCAGTATCTAGGGAAGGTGTGGTGTGACATGGGGGGAAAAGGATGAATTTGATGTAATTTTCTTTTCTTCCTTTTTAAAATTCTGTGTTTGTTGTGGGAGGACGAGGTAGGCTGCATTTTGTTTGTTTTTAAATGGCAGCTCTGTGAGTCTCCTGTGGTTTGGGACATTAGAGAAAGTCCCCATGGAAATGAGAGAATGTCCACAGGGAAATGGATTAGTAGGAAGTCAGCAAGTAAGGTGAACAGAATGCACAGTAAATTTATTTATTATGCGGCCCTGCAATTTTTAACATAGAAATCAGGCCCAGCGATGAAAAGTTACATAAGTGTGGATGCAATATCTCTCTAGCTTTAAGTGTGTATTTTGGTGCCGTTATTCAAATAGACTCAAATCACTGCGTTTTAATATGTCATTTGTCTAAGATTTTGAGGCTTTAATTCATGTTTTTAAATAATTGAAGTGCAATCACTTATATTTGCTTTTGTCACTTTATATTGTCATGTCTTCATGATAATGGTAGTACCATGCGCAAACCTAGGACAATGCATTGACTGCTTGATTAAAGAAACACAAATGTGAGGGTTTTTTTGTTTGTTTTTGTTTTGTTTTGTTTTGTGTCTGTAGATTGTCAGGGAATGTCATCAGGACAACAGAGACTCATTACAAACAATGTGAAATGAGCTCAAGTATCCAAAGGTGCAAAATCAATTAATTCTTTTTACAAGGATGTGGGGCCAGATCCAGTGTTCATTTGAGCCCATGAAAATAGATGCAAATGAAAAACAGCATCATAGACAGAAAACCCTTCTCTTTTCCTCTCTAGACTGCCAGTTTATCTAAGCTTTGCATACCCTTTCCATCAATGGTAAACCCAAGCTTGCCAGGACATATGGAAAAACATCCAGTCCAGTGCTTCCCCCAGTTTTTTTCCTTCCATGGAGGGAATAAATTTGAGGTGCACCTTCAATAGAAACACATAGGCCGTGGCTACACTAGCCCCCGCCTTTCGAAAGGGGTATGCTAATGAGCCACTTTGGCAAATGCTAATGAGGCACTGCCATGAATATGCAGGGACTCATTAGCACAATGGAGGCAGCGCACGTTTCGAAAGTGTCGCTTTCAAAATGCATGCTGCTCATGTAGACAGGGGCCTTTCGAAAAGACCCCCTGGATTTCAAAAGCTCTTTCTTCCCAAAACCAAATAGGAAGAAAGGGCTTTCAAAGTTCAGGGGTCTTTTCGAAAGGCCCCTGTCTACACAGGGTACATGCGTTTTGAAAGCGGCACTTTTGAAACGCATGCAGCTGCCATTATGTTAACGAGGTGCTGCATATTCATGGCAGCGCCTCATTAGCATCTGCTGAAGAGAAGCATTAGCATACCCCTTTCGAAAGGCAGGGGCTAAGGTAGCCAAAGCCGTACTGTCCCCTGTGGATGGCTGTGGGAGCGCTGCTGATCAGCTGGATAGCGCTTGAATCTTCCCCAAACATCTGCACAAGTGCTCAGCCTACAGGGAACATGAGTCCAGTTCTGTCCCTTTACTAATGTCAACAGGTCTTCCCTTGCAGAAGCAATTGGAGGGCCTCTAATTCTGTGTTGTTTGTCTTCGTTATGTTGTGCAGCACTTCCTCCTATTGGGGAGCATGTGCCCAGAAGCATAGTCCTACAGCTTCAGTGGGAGTTCTCCTGGGAGGGGCTGCACAGTCTAACTCAGTTGCATTCTGAAATAGCTGGAGTGGTCAGAGACTGGACCCCACTAGAGGCACAGTAACAGCAAGATAGCAAAGAAATCAGGACTCAGTAGGGAGATAAAACAAAGCTAACAGATGTAAGGATTATAGACCTCTGAGCCAGCATTAATGCAGGTCAGGGACTCAAGCATAGATTCAATGTGTCTGGGTACTTGGAGGAGGAAGAACAGCATGAAAAGAAATAGATGATGAATCTGAAAGAATAATATACTGTGCTGCACGTTGTGGGATCTCTACAGTTACTTATGTGATGTTTGGAAGAAAGGAATCACATCTAGGGTTGGCATAAGTGTAACTGAATGGAAACTGTTCTGTAAAAATCTGAGGAGACTTGCCTCAGGAATCAGGTCTGAACCAAAGAGAGATGTTGAGAGTGGTGGAGGAAGTGTTTAATTGTTCTGGGTGATATTGCACATGGGATGGACTTTACTGTGGTTAATTCAGTTAGGCTGAGCTGATCCCAGCTGTTCATTGAACAGCTTGACTCTGCTTTATGATGATGTGGATTAGTTCATTCCGATTGCCACACACTATCCTGTTTGAAATGATTGTTCAACTTTCATCTGCTGAACTGCTGACGGCTTTAGTTAGAATCCCTCTATTGCCCAGGCTCCTCTAATTAATTTACTTATCTCCAGGCCTTTTTTTTAAAAAATGGTAATTGGTGTATGTAGCTGGTTGGATACTCACATTTTTCCCTGAAGTCTAAAGTCAGCTATGTACAACTGATCTGAGTGTACAATCAGCTAAATTAATACTAATTAACATTTCTAAGACTCTTGTGAATTGTTCTTTTTTTTTCAAGAAACTTTTATTTAAAAAAATGGAGTGGAGGTCATACAATATCACATTAATCTTTTGTTATCTGATTACTAAAACCTACTAACTAGAATTTCTTCTTGCAGAAACATGCTTGGTTTTGTTAATTTGCCTTTATCTCTGTACCTAATAGGCTCTCATCTTTTGTACCAAATCCACCTGCAGCCAAAACCTTTTTTTAACTTAGAAATTCATTCCCAGGTGACACAGAAGGCCAGAGATATGCCATACTTTAGTTTGGGGGTAGGAGGAACAGCATGTTGTTCAAAATTCAAGTAAAAAGGAGATTCCTTCCAAAACTGCATTTACTGCAGAAATGTACGTGCAGATCCTGGCCGCATTGGAAATGGTGTGAACTTTACCAGAAGGGGTAGCTGTGTTAGTCTGTATTTGCAAAAATAACAAGAAGTCCTGTGGCACCTTATAGATGAACAGATTGATTGGAGCATAAACACCCACTTCGTCAGATGCATGTAGTGAAATTTTACTATTGACTTTTACCCATAATATTGTCTTCCTCTTTAAAAAGACATTGTGAAATTGATTAGCACCAGAGCTGTGCTACCTTAAAATCTGAGGAAGGATATATTTTGATTTCTAAACATTTTGTGATGGGAAGCTTCAAAAACAACTACCACAAACCACAGCCCTTTTGCGTATGTGACTTGTATCTGAATTGATTAGGTCTCTTTCTAGATAATCACATCAGGGTGTGGGGGCCAATGCCTAGACAAAAATAAGAACTGTTGCTGAATGGTTTGGAGAAGGGAAGTTTGCATTCATGGATTTTCCTCCTATCTTGCATCCAGATCTGGCATCAGGCAGACCAGGAATATTTTTATAATCTTAGTGATAGAGTGCAGCCGCATCACAAAGTTGAGCAACTCACCTCAAGCAGTAACACCTTTAGCAGATAGAGCACTGTACTGAGACTTAGGAGACCTGCATTTGGTTCCCAATTCTGCCGTTAGCATGCTTTGTGACCCAGGGCAAGTACTTTTGCCTCAGTTTTCTCATCTGTAAAATGGGGGCAATGACCCTGGCCTCCTTTGGAAATAACTGAATACCTTGCCCTTTAAGAATAAAAATGCTATGAATGTATGTTCATACTCTTAAGCTATGTCTAGATTGCAGGCTTCTGCAGACGTTTTGTCAACGGAGCATGTGTCCAGACTGCAGATCTCTTGGAAGAGATCTGCTGGTCGGGAGTATTCTGTCAACATCCCTGTATACCTCATTCCACGAGGAAGAAAGGATGTCTCAATGGGGTGGGGGGTGGGGATTCTGACATTTGGCCTCTTGTGGATGGGCCAAATGTCAGAAAAGCCTCTGGTGACAGAACTGTCAGCAAAAGGTACACAAATGCATTGCTCAATTTGAATACTTTTGCCCACAATTCTCTGCAGTCTAGACACAGACTTAGTGGTGGTCAGTGTTTTGTTTTCGTTGTGCAGGAGAGAAGTGCAGAGGCAGGGTGGTGGGGAATTTGAGAAGCTGTGGAGGGTTACCCTGTCTCTCAGACTACTACTAAATAAAGTTTGGCCAGATGAAATGTGAACCATTTCCCTTCCCTCCTTGGCATCTCTATTTCTGTGGGAAGTAAATATTTAGCTCACTGGGTTGTTCAACTCTGTCCTATTCTTGCTGACCATATAGGCACCATGATTTGGGCTCCATGGGATCCTGGTTTAAGAACTTGTTTTCTGGATGACAGCCATGAAAGAACCCATTCCCCACATTAGGATGTCACAGGACATATGCTTCTTTAGACCAGGTGATGCTTTAGAAGAGACAGGGTCACATTAGACAAACCATATACACTGGTCACTAACAACCAACATACGAAACAAAAAAGGTAAAAAAATGAATGAGAGAATCTACAGCTGAGTGTGACAGGGCTCAAGATAAAAGAGTCAGGACTGCAGCATCTCCAAAGACACTCGGTGATGTTATCAACCCAGGTCGAGAAGAACAGCTGGCTTGGGGCAGACTTGTGGATCCTGCAGCAGAGCCTAAAACACAAGGCGATAAAGAAATTGCTGCTGTGTGGCAAGGATCTTGAGAACACATGCCGATGTTGTGATAGTTTTATTCTCCTCCTCGAAAAGATACATGGCTCAGGGTCTAATTCTGTTTGACCTGTGCCTTGTTCAGTCATTGACATCAATGAAAAGTAATTGCAAAACGCGACCACTCTGATTAGGTAGCCTTTTGCAAACACTCTGTAACCACTACTGCAGGATAATGGTGAATCAAGCTTTCTGTGTTGCAGGACTGTGTAAAAAAAAAAATGAATTTAGAAACAAATAAAGAGACAGAAGACTGAGAAAGAAGAAATAAGTAAACATCAACCCTGCAAAACGGACACAGTAAATGTCCCTGTGCTCCATTGGCAGAACAAGCAGTGTCTTTATTAATTAGCAGAAATGTGACAAGATTTGCAGATGACACAAAACTACTTTGGTTAACCAAGCAAAGATGAAAGTTTGAGGTACTTCTGCATGACTTAACAAAATTCATGAATGAGCACCATAATAATAGACAAAATTGTTAGGGTATATGAGCTAAAGGGTAAAAAATAGCACTGAACATATTATAAAATGGATGGCATGTCCACTCCTGAAAAACTGTGCTCAGTTCAGAACACAAGAGGCCATTAAAGACGAGAGAATAATAGGTTTGGGAATGGTTTAGACATTTGTGGCTATGAGCATCCAGCTGGGGGGAGGGATAGCTCAGTGGTTTGAGTATTAGCCTGCTAAACCTAACATAGTGAGCTCAATCCTTAAGGAGGCCACTTAGGGACTGGGGCAAATAGACACCAGGGATGGTGCATGGTCCTGCCAAGAGGGCAGGCAGGGGTTTGGACTTGATGACCTCCCAAGGTCCCTTCCAGCTCAAAGAGATGTGTACCTCCAATTATCTTAAAAAAATGTATAGTTCATATCCTTACAGATTTATCCACTCCATCACATTTCAAAGTAGAAGCTGTTCACTAACTCCCTCACAGATCTGCTTCTCTACTCCAGATGTGTCCTCTTCTGTTCAGACTAAAATCTTGGCTCCATCCACACAGCTAAACTCTCATCCAGGCACTCATCTTGTGTCTTAAGTATTGCAGCATGCCAGTCTCTGGCATTGACAAATACAACCTTCCCCCAACCGTGTAACCATTTGGAATGTTAGCCTGGCCAGTTGCTCTGACCCTTTCACTCCTCTCTTTGTGTCTTTTTACTCACGGGAGGGATGTGGCCAAGTGATAGAGGAACAGAGTGAGCTAGGGCCATGTCGCACCACTTCTCATCACTGCTGCCAGTGAGTGAAGGGGTCCAACCTGGGCAGTCAGCACCAGATCCGCTGTCCTGCTAGTACCCTGGGACACATCACTTGGGGCAGTGGGCTGCCAGGAACAGTGGAGGTGGAGAAGAGGTGGGGAGGGACAAGAAGAGGCAGGGCAGGAGGGGTGGCCTGGAGTGGGCAGGATGCTTGTCCCAGCCCTTCCCCAGGAAAGGAGTGGTACAGTGAGGAGTCATGCAGGAGGAGATCATGTGCCCTGTACATCTGGGTCCCTCATCAGCAGTTGCCTCTGGACTTTAAAGTAAGAACAGACCAACTCACCCCCACATTCCTGTAATAGCCGCTGGCTAAGTTACAGGAGCCACCAACTCCATGATTTAAAGACTTCAAGTCACAGAGGACCCACCATTTACACTGGATCAACCAGCAAGTGACCTGAGCCACCTTCCCCACCGAATGATGCAGGTAGTTGCACAGTGGGATTTTCAAAAAGCTCTTTTGAAAATGGGGTTTAGAGTCCTAAGTCAATTAGCCATTTTTAAAAAATGATACTTCATATTCTGAAGCCAGTCAGAGGTGGGTCTTAAATCCCTTACACTTTCCTTGGGTATTTCAGTGCATTCCAAGATCTTTGTCCTTCAGTCTTTTGAAAACATAAACAGTATGTTATTATTTTCACCTTAGTTTTATTTTCAAAAGTCTTGTGTAACATGGCAAAAATCAAATCTGAGTAGCTACTATAATGGTGTATAATATGGAAGGTTTCTGTACAGAAAACACAATCAAATTGACCTAAATTCTACTCTGAACAAAAGGAATGGGAGCTGTGGCAGCAACTCTCCGGCTATGTCTACGCTAGAATGATCTGTCGACAGACTGCATCTACACACAACTTGCTCTGTCGACAGACAACTGCCAGACTGCATTGCCCTCTGGTGCCAGAAAGCAGAATGGCAGCTCTTCAAAGAGGGCTGCCTGGCAACAAGAAGTCCTCTGTATCGACAGAAGTGTCCGCACCGCACCTCTGTCGACAGTACTCTGTTGACAAAACTTTCTAGTGTAGACACAGAGGCTATGTCTACACTAGCACACTACGTCGATGTAGCCTATTTCAAAGTAAGAACATCGAAATAGGCTACTTCGTCGCGTATCATCTTCACGTCCTCCAGGGCTGGTGCTGTCGATGTTCAATGTCGAGCTAGCAACGGGGAACGTCAAAAGGAGCCACCCCAGAAGGAAATGCTGAGCGTCCACACACACAAGCACTCTGTCGAAATAAGGGGCCAGCAAAGCCTACGGACGGGGTCACAGGCTGGACTGGCCCTGCTGGGGCAAGAGCAAGCTGCTCCCTTAAAGGGCCCCTCCCAGACACACTCAGCCTGCACAGCACGAGGTCCACAGAACCAACAACAGGTTGCAGACCCCGTGCACACAGCATGGACCCCCAGCTGCAGCAGCAGCAGCCAGAAGCCGTGGGCTAAGGGCTGCTGCACATGGTGACCATAGAGCCCTGCAGGGGCTGGACAGAGCATCTCTCAACCGCTCAGCTGATGGCTGCCATGAAGGACCCTGCTATTTTGATGTAGCAGGACGCGGATCTTCTACACACACCCTACTCCAACGTTGAACGTCGAAGTAAGGTGCTATTTCCATCTTCAGATAGCAATAGCAATTTCGATGTCTCTCCATCTAACGTCAATTTCAACGTTGAAATAGCGCATGGCATGTGTAGACGCAACGCGTGCTATTTCGACGTTATGCCAGTTACTTCGAAGCAGCCGACTAGCGTAGATGCACCCAGCCTGCATGTATCCCACTAACTACAGCAAGATATTAAATGAAATATGAATACGTATATAGAACATATATCGATATCTAACAGGCTAGGGTGATATAATGGTTTTGTGGATTCTAGTGATTGAGATTTTCCACAGAAACACACTCCCTCATTTATGATAGTCCCTTCTTTGTTAGAATATGAGCTTTGCTGGCATCTATATGCTATGCCATGTCAGCCCATAACTAGGATTTAATTAGTATCTTAACCCCATGTCTGATAAAGCTTCAGGATAAAGATCGAAAGAGGGGCGGAATTAGACACTTCTAATTTCTTAATCAGTGAGTTGTGCTAATGGCGTGTGAAGCAACACCTCAGTCTGACAAGGGTTCCTGGGATCCTCAGAGTCCCTTACTTGTGTTGCTTGTACCTTTGTCCTAAAAATCTTGTAGGCAGTGTGAGAGAAAGCTATTCTGGCCTAAGTAGCTGTGAGGTGACTGCCGCCTTCTTTTCAAAAGTGAATTAGAATCCAAGGAGGTCTCTTGTCATTGTAAGACAGCCTATCTTCTCCACTGAAAATGTATTTTTAGCAAGTAAAGCCAACCCTATCAAAAATATATGGACAGGAAACCTCCCCAGTGGTGGGATGTGAAGCTTGTGAAATAACCCACTAATAGTTTCAATCAACAAGGCAAAGAATTCCATCAATAACACTCATTCGTAGCTGGGTCTCCAAAAAGAGCAAAAATAGGCACTAAATCAAAACCCAGTGGAGGCATTTTGAGTAGTAAATAGATTGAAAAACTGGAACTTTTCTTGTAGAGCCTGAAGCCAACACTTTCCAACTTCAGTTGGAGCTGAGGACACTCAGCATCTCTGAGATCAGTGGGGCTGATAGCCATTGCAGGCTCTGGGGCAAGGTGGGAGGGTGAACTGGCTCTGAGCCTCCAGAAGGGATTGGGCCAAGAGCAGAAGGGGCGAGACCTAGGGCAGTCAGCCCTCAGCATCACCCTAATTGCATTGCTGCCCCCTCTCCCTCAAATGGCACAGAATGGTGTAGCTATGCTGCTGTGGTACTTCAAAGGGTCCTAGAGCTCTGGCCTTGGTGGTGCCAAACTAGCGGTGACAACGGCCAGAGCTCTGGGACCCTTTGAAATGTTGGGGCCTGGAGCAGTTCCCCCATTACCTCCCTCGCCCCGTTAGCAGACCTGGATGTGGCCAATTATTTAGATAGCTATATAACCTACTTCTAAAACATGGCTGTTCTGGAGGGTAGCTGCCATCTCTGAGTTTAATGAATTAGTTTTCTAGCTCAAGTGGCAGAGCTAGAAGATCCTGGGCTTCCGACTCCAATGACAGTGGATCATGACATTTCCATGTGGAATTAGGTGCATAGTACCAAATTGTATTTTCAGTAGCTCTGGAAGATGGGCAAGTCACGTTAGACTATATAACCATTTTATGCATCTCAGTAACAAGACATCTACACTTTGAGTTGTGAGTGTGATTCCCAACTGGAGCAGACATATCTGTACTAGCTCTCCTTGAGCTAGTGTGCTAAAAATAGGATGTCCTGGTGGCACTGAAAGCAGTGACAGAGGTTAGCTGCCTTGTGTGTGTCCTTGGTGAGACCTGCCTATCCCAGACTTTGTGCAGCCATGTGCTAGCTCAGTGAGAGCTAGTGTGAGTGTGTCTTCACTCACTGGGAATCTCTCTCTCTCTCTGTTTCCATATGTCTCATTTCTTTTACTCTTGTTATTTCTCCCCCATCACTCTTCAGCTGGATGTCCAACGGTTGCCTTAGTTTTGTATCTTCAACTGTATTCCTTAATGAAACCCTTTCCAAAGTGGGTATATTTCTAGCTGCTGAATTGTTCTCTTTCTAACTTGGCTTTGTTTTACATGTGAAATATCTTGTATAAGATGTGTACTTACACAGTCGACCATTACAGCTCCAAATAGAATTGCATCTGTTGGCTTTATCAATGCCTTTATGCAATTTAATGAGATTTTTTCTCTCCTTTTTGTTGTTTGTAAAGTTGAAAATCAATGGAAATGCAATTAAAAGAATAACAATTTGTCTTGGACTTAAAAATGAGCCTTGCCCGGATAGCCTCCTTGTAGGTGTGGTAGTCTTTCTCCCTTTATTCTAATATGAACAGAGTGGAGTCATTCGAGCAGATCCTGTGTGGGGAGGTGCAAAAATGTGGGAATGTGGAAGTGTCAAAACAAATTTAATCTTCATCCCACGACAATGAGCCTTGATAGCTGTTATACTGAACAGCTTTTCTAAATGAAGCACTCATGTAACGGCAGCTTTCCTCGTATCCCATACAGTATATGTGAGGCGTGGCCAAACGTTCTGATACTCAGAGCTGCGTATTACAATATTCTGAGGTATGAGAGTTGGAGCATACCTGCTGGGACCCAAGATTCTATCCAACCTTCAGTCGACCATTAGCTAGCACCTGCTGAAGTTCCGAGCCCCACCAAGTGTGCCCTCAAGGCTGAAACACTAAGACCCTCCTCTTCACTGGACAGATGCTACTACTTCACCACCCCACTACTAGGCAGAGGTCCTGAGCTCCTACCACCCCAGTCTGGTTGGCAGATACCCAGCCTTATAGGCAGATAATGGGAGGTCAGGTTGCGAGCCATGCTTTAATGACAAAAGGGATGCGTGTGACTCTCAACTGACAGTTTGACCACGCGGGGCATATTGCACATCTGAGCGTGGGGCTTGCAAGCAGCATCTGGATCAAGTTCTATTTTCGAGTTCCTGAGCAGGTTAAGGACAGGTCTACACTACAACAGAAATATAACCATGAAGGGTAGGTCCATCAGTTGCTATTGGGGTGGACAAGGATGGTGTCAGTAGCTTCTGTTTGCAGAAGCTGAGATTTGGCACCAGGGGTTGGAACACTGATGAAGAAATAGGACCAGAGATACACAACTCTAGCTTCAAGAATTGCACAGATGGAGTTGATGAATCATAAGTCAAATTTCTGACACAGCACAACTGCGAGAGATTGACAGGAGAAAGCGAAGTCAACGGGAGACTTTCTCCTCATGACAGCGAGGAGTACTGTGGTTGATGGGGCTGCCCTGTGAGTTCTATTTAGTGCATCCCTACTAGATGCACTGCACCAAACTCCAGAAGATCAACTGCAGCAGCATCAATCTTCCACTTAGTGAAGACTTACTCTTTGGGCTTCAACACCCCACTTCATAAATTGACCACAAGCCACTACCATTAGTTGTTCCTGAGCAGCGTAGCAAGCAGATCTGGGGGTAGGTGGAAATTCCTAGGCTCCACAAATTCTGAAGCCACTCCTCTGGCTTTTCCTCCGTCTATTCCCCAAATCCCTCACATGTGAGAGGAGTGTGAAGAGGCAGCTCCAGTAAGTGAAACATATTTGTGGTGATTTGTCTGCCTCCTGCTGGCTTCATCACCAGAAGAATACAATGTGGCCCTATTTAATCTTCAAATCAGTGCATCTACATGAAATCCATGCGGGCATTCCTTCCAGTTTTTATGGGGTGTGTACTCAGATGTTGTGGTGATGAGCATCAATATTAAACTCTAAGACAGATGGTTTTGGCTAATTCCGAATGCCAGATTGAGTCTTAAGTGAATGAATGGTCAAAGTTCTTCAAGTCTTCTATGGAACCTGTATATAATAGCAGGACTGCTCTCTGCTCCAAGTCTCCTGCCATATGGGTCCAAATAGGCAATATTCCCCCCATCCACCCAAGTGTGAATTTCTTGGCTTTGGTCAATTCCAAACTGCATCATTATTTAAATACTGATTCTGGTATTTATGAAAATATAGCAACTGTCAAAGTTAAATAGAAAAATAGCTGTTGCAAATGCAAATTATTTCTAAAGTTCAACTGCTGCTAAATGAGATGCTGTGCTCTTATACTTAGAAATGCTTAACATAAATTATGACCTAATTAACATTTGCATGGTAATCTAGACTTCCTACAGCTTATTCTGCTAATTAACACATGACGAATGATCAAGCATTAATATTTCACTGCAGCATAACTTGTCCAAGTAAGCGTAGTAATGCCGTAAAGAACATTCTATTCCTTACATTTTTATACCTGAAAAGTGTTTTGTAATGGTTAGGACTATTATATAATTTTAATCGTAAAAAATATTTTGTATTATAAAAATTAGTGTGGGAAGAAAGGTCAGCAGGCATTGCAGACTAGATTTTTCCCATGTCCAAAATAAATTAATAAATGTTAGGATCTCCTTGGCTAATTAGGATGTGGGCTTGTTGGCTCCACTCAATAACATCCCGCTGGACTTTGAATAGTGAACTCAAAACTTTTGAAAGAAGTTCATTGCTACCTTGAAATAACTTGTGCAATTTGCATTGTGCAACATATATTAACACATACAACAAAGAAAAGCAAGATTTAAATTAGCATTAAATATGTGCTCTGTGTAGTAGGAAGAAAAATAAACAAGCTTTCTGAGTATCAGATTCAAGATGATTCAATCCAGGTAAACAAATAGCAAAAATACAGGCCATTTTGCCATGCTTTATAAAAGTGAGGTTTTCCATGGGCAGAGCACTACTTATCAGAACTGAGGCAAGCAGTGATCCACGAAAAGAAATTTTAAGTAGACAGAAGTAAGGTCAATTTTTCTCCAAAGATGATCCTTGTCTACTCCAAATGAAAGCAAAAGCCATGCTTCATTTCACTATTAGATTCCTGATTATCAGCCCCGACTCTGTGGATATCAACCACTCCTGCTCTTCCTGATAATAAATTATCACTTCTCCCTTAGGAGCACAGTCCTGTGGCTATTATCAATCCGCGCTCCTGTTGGCTTCAGAGGGAATTTTGACTGACCAAGGAATACAGGATCTGACTTTTAGGCTATGGCTACACTGTGCACTAAACTCCAAATAAGATAGGAAATTTGTACTATGCAAATTGCATATCCTATTTTGAGTTTGCTTTGAAATAGGCTAGTTTGACATTTAGCACTGTCTACACAGTACTTCAAATGTCGAAATAGTGTGCTCTTTGGAGGCATCCCTTACTTCTTCTGCAGTGAGGTGTACAGGGATGCTGAGATCGTGCACCTGTTATTTTGAAAAATATTTCGAAATACCGGGGATGTTTCACAGACGTGGAGTAGCTATTTAAGGATGCCTCAGTATCCCCCAATAGTACTGCTGTGTAGATGTATGCTTATGGAGTGAGGAGAAAATAATGCACCTTGCATCAGTGTTTCTCATTTTAGAGCCAAATGTGAGCAGGATCTTAACCTTGAAGGTAAACTGCTAGAATAGAGGTTTGAGTATTGGTTGTGTAAACCCAGGGTTGTGAGTTTAAGCCTTGAGGAGGCTGTCTGGGTCAAACAGATTTAAAGAAAAAAATCTGTCAGGGGTGGTTCTTGGTCTTGCTGTGAAGGCAGGGGGCTGGATCTGATTACATCTCAAGGTCCATTCTAGCCCTATGAGGTATATAACCCTTCCTAACATATACTGCCCTGTGAACTTCCAAAGAGGAAGGAACACATCACTGTGTTTTCAAGAACAAATGTCTACATTTCCTGTATGTACCATAATGCACAGCGGCAACACATGTGTCTGAAAATTTGTGTGGCATATTTTTTAGTCAGTCTCCATGGTAATGAGTTTATCAACCAGAATCCTATGTACGTAGTCTAATTGTAACTCATAACCTGCAGTTTTCTAAAATTTGGAACTATCTGTAAATCTTGGTCCTCTTTCTACCCAGAAGAGTAAGCATCTCAGTTTTTGCAGATAACTATCTCATGGGGTGTAAACAGTGTTTCAAATTTTTTTTCCCAGTGCAACAGGTTCTAAAGCACTTTGGGAATTTAGTATAACGGTGAACACATTGTTTTATAGTCTTCAACAATCATGAATGTTCAGGACAGGATATTCCCCCCTCTAAAATAAGCAGAATGCAATGCACGACTGTGAGATTTTAGGGTAGGTGAAGGACAATGGAGACTAGGTTTAAATCTGAATGACAATCATTAAATGAGTCACCAGCCTAGCAAACAAATAACTAGGTTATATCCTGTTTTCCTCATTCAGTCAAACTTTCATTGTCTTCTTGAGACTGTGCCCAAGTGAGAACAGAGTACGAATTCAGGTTCAGACCCATTGTACAATTGTAGTTAAGATAATATATTCCAGGCTGAAGGGAACTCTAATTCTAAGCCTCTGTAAGGAACAACCATTAGAAGAGTTTTCCTTGTACAGGCACTGGGCAGCAGAATGAAATTGGTGTTAGTGAGCTTTCCGTGGCATTTTTACAGCTGGTTCTGGAAGACTTTGTCACCTCATGTCCCTCTTCTGTGTTTCATTTCCAGAGAACTGAATGGGGATCCCTTTATAAAGGCACAAGTTTGTACCTATGTACACTTCCCTATTCTACAACAAATGCCAACAAAATTAGATCCTAATTTATCTTAGGTAAGAAGTGTGATATTGTGTAATACATTATTTATGGTGCTATCATTCAAGTAACACACCCAGCCAACTTGTCTCCTAAAAGGTGGCTGGAGGAGAAAGTTAAGTGTTGACATCCAGTGTTGTCAGTTCCTCCAACTGCAGGTTGGCCTTTAAATACTACCACACCTCTCTGTTCTCTATGAATTTTTTTCTGACTCTAAAGGTTTTTGCTTTTGCACCCATGATACTAAGGAAAATGCCATTTTGGCAAGATGACTATTTGTACTCTAATGCTTTCTTGACCTGGTTAGGAGGTTGATTAAGTTTAGTTCATGGATACTGCAATTCTTTCTTGGAGTCTATTGCAAATCTATGGAACCTAGAAACTGCAGCTGTTTCAGCAGCGCTCTAATGAATTTCTTTCCATTCACTCGAAATCCCACTTTCTTTAACAGATGGACTTTCAAAGTCAAATGATGTTTTATTCCTCCCTAAGAAGGACCAGCAATCACAGAAAAATATTGTCTAGGGCGGTTAGCATTCTGAGCCCTAGAGTGCTTACTGCTGGAAGTAACAGGGCAGTGGTGTTGATATTAAAGATCATAACATTCCACAGCTAACATTTCTCCCATTCAACTTCATCTCTGCAATTTCTTGCAACTTGAACAAGCTGACTCATTCAGGACAATGTTGTTCAAATCCAGTAAATTCCTTTTGCAAAACGTCCCTTAAATTTTTAAGGAACCCATCCTGGCATACCTCGAAGAGTCAAAAGTTTAAGAAGCAATACAGATGGCAAATCATCATGTGGATCTGGTGGTTATAG
Source organism: Carettochelys insculpta (assembly GCF_033958435.1). Taxonomy (NCBI): domain Eukaryota; kingdom Metazoa; phylum Chordata; order Testudines; family Carettochelyidae; genus Carettochelys; species Carettochelys insculpta. The sequence continues at coordinate 42,128,713 of NC_134147.1, read as the reverse complement.
AGATACCAAAAAGACACCTGAGTTTTTGGCAATAATGCTAATTCCTGATCTCCAGGGGCCTTGGCTCCAAATATAGATCTCTCCTGCAGTCTTATACATGGCTATCTACCTTTCCAAGCTTCTTAGCTGAACCCTTTTAAGGAAGGTTTAACTTTCTCTGTAGACCACTGACTCATTGCATATGGAACAATTAACTGTTAATTTTAAATGATTGCCTATGAATCAAACACAATAGCTGCTCCATCTAGCTAGAGGCCAGACCTGTTCCCCAAAATCATGGGGAATCAAACAACTTTCCTCTGATTTTTATTTCTTTTTCAGAGGTGCAGCAACCTCTGCTTTTCAATATTCATAAGGTTCTGTTGCATTGGATCTGAAAGTAAACCTGTAGACCCCATGGCCTAGCACAGGGTTGAAGACCAACCATTAGCATGACGCAAAAGCCATTTCTAAATAAATAGTGTGTCATTAACTATGACATCTGAGAAATGCTGGTCAGTGAACTAAAGAAAGAAATACTCCTCCAATTGGCTGTCTGAATGTAACTAAATGGTTCTAATTTTGCCACAAACTGCTAAGTTGCCACTGTCCTCTACTGAGAAAGACACCTTAAGTTATTGAGGGCATCGGTCATTTCCTACTTTCAGATAAGGAATCTGTCCAGCTGTTAAGTGTCAGGAACTGTCAGGAGAGTCCACAGGAGGAGGGCAGGCAAGGGGTTGATTTCTTAGGATGCAAAGTGTTTGGTACTGAGTTAGCATTTTTATTGTTGCCTCCCTTTGTGTATTGTGCTTTGGGTATGGTTTTGCATTTTCTGTTTAAGGACATTTTAAGGAACCACTTCATATTGCAAAGGACGATTGCTGTTTTTCTGAACCCTTGACAAAGAGTCAACATTCATTTCAGTGAGTAAAAGTTTAAGGATTGTTGTTGCTTTTGAATGTGCCACTGTTTCATGAAAGTACTTTTATATCAGTACTTCTGCTCTGTGCCTGTGGTCACTGAAAATAATAATTTGCCATATGTTTTATTTTGGGGGAGTTGTTTATATAAACAGTAACCTCATATGTTTGAAAATAGCTGACTCCCTCCTTGATCGGGCTGTGTTTGTATTTATCGTACATCCTCTTTTTAGTGAAACACAGCCCATTAGCACAACTTAGCTCCTTTACCCCATACCCTCTTTAACCCATGACAACCAACACCAATGGAAGCAAATGTTTCCACAAAATGGAAAAGCTGCTATGCACAAAGCTAGGTACAGGTGCTACCAAATGTCTAAAATGTTTAGCCATGTGCCAGAGAAGCATTAAGCATGCTGTTAGACAACATGCTGGCCACCAGATCATGAGCTGACAATTACAGCAGTTGTTTATTGGTCTTGCTTTTTAGGGTCACTAAATGAATGTGATTCCCTGGGAAGGAGCCTTCAGAGAATCAAGCAGTTTCAGCTCCTACCTTTTTGACAAGACTTTTTCAATAGTTATTCAGTTACATATTCAAAATGGTTATAAAGCCCATATCTTGGCAAGACAATGGGCTTTGTTTGATACACAAAACACATCAAATTGATGATAGTAGGCAGGCTTTATTTATCAAGTCCATGATGATTAAGATAATTAAGTTTACAAGCCAAGAAGTAGTCATCATTCATAACAAAATCTGGGTCCACATAAAGGAAAGAATAATATTTTAGTGTTGTGCGCTGCAGATCGAACAAAAATCTCACCTTAACATCACAATCAATTCGATGAATGCATTGGGCAATTGTAAGAGCATCCTTACGGAATTAGATCTTTCCTAGAGCAGAACTGTAAATATGACAAAAGGTTAGAAAAGGAGAGAGTTTCAAGTTGACTGTTAGTATATTAAGTGATATTTTGGACTTATGTATTCACTATTGTAGAAAATTCTATTTTGTGCCTGATTCACACACACAGGCTAGGTCTAGACTGTAGGCTTCTATCGGGAGCCCAGAGCTCTCCTGACAGACATCTGCCACTCCGGGAGCCTTCAACCAATATCCTGGTCATTGTTGTTCCACGAGGAAGAAGGGAGGTGTCAGCAGAGGGGGTTTTCCTGATATTTGGTTCTAGGAAGATGAGCCAAATATCAGCAAAGCCTCTCCCAACAGAACTGTCAGCAGGAGGTATGCAATGTGTTGCTCAATTTGCATATCTTTTGCTGACAGATTTCTTCAATCTAGACATAGCCACAATATAGTACAAATAAAACCTCTTAAATCTCTTCATCTCTAGCTTTTCTTTTCTGATCACTTCTATAGGATTTAGCTAGACTGCAAGGAGCAAAAGTGGAGATCGAATTTTTGTATTTGTCCAGTCTGTGTCCCATTTGATGCCCCGCAGCAAAATTCAGTCAGAGTTGCAAGCTTTGGATAAGTGGTTCTGATTTTACACCACTTCTGAGCGGAACATCAATGCTAACTCTCTTCTATTTACAGCATGTATCATTTGCCGCACTGGTAACAAGTTCTGCGCTGATGACCTCCTGCGATCCTTTCTGAGCAACACTTGTAAGCTGAACATTATTACTGCAGAAAAGGAATGTGTCAGCAAAATTTCCTTTCCTCTTTCACTGTTGCTTTTCAGACCTGCCAGAACATTCCAAACACCCTGCACTGTTAGTTCAGCTTTTATTTTTCCTCTTTAGTAGCTATGATTTGTTACATTGACTATTGTGAGCAAGGTCGATAAAGATGATGGCTTTGACTAGATCCACAAATAAGCTCTTAGAGCTAGACAGTGACTTGAGGCACAGCCTAGGGCTGATGTGCAAGCTGCATCACTCAAAAACTAGCCCTAGGAGATTTTGTAGTTCAGTCACTATTATGTCAGAAATTCCTCTCCTGCTTCCTCCTTGCTCTGGGTGATCAACAGGTTGTAGGAATTTGCTGGCCTAGACAGGCAACACACTGATCCCCATGCACTGTCCAGCAAGTGCTAGGAGAGGGCGTCAAGATTCCTCCCCTCATGTCTTACTTTCCATTCACCAATGGTCCACACTGGTGTGTAGCAGGGGTTCTTTATTCATCCTACTTCCTTATGTTGACATATAGATCAAGTCACAATGTAGCATCTAGACACTACAATTTGAATCTCTCTAGTCAAGCATTCACTGGTCTGGCAACATTCAAGGTCTGGCGTGATTTTAGTTAGCTGGAAGTTCATTTATCCTGGGTGTGGCCAAGTTTCCTGCATTCCCATGAAGTTTGTTTACAGCCACTAGTCCTGACTCTGTGTTCTGTGCTGTTTAGCTGTAATTTACCCCCATATGTCTTCTAAGATCCCAGTAACAAGTAGAAGTGTTGGTAATGCTGCTAGATAATACTGAGTTCCCATGGTTCCGCAAATTCTATAGTTTGGCATTGGTCAGGTCCCAAATGTGCTGGATTAGGGAGGTTTGACTTAGACAAAGATTGGTTCTAGAAAAATACCCAACAGAGGTGGATATGAGTTTTAATATATGCATTGTGAAGGTCAGCAAGATCATAGCTGCAGTCATGACTGGTTAAATAAAAGGTATTATTTGTTTCATGAGGACTAAGTATGCAGACAACTGTTTGGCCAAATGCAGATGACCTTAGAAAGCTTATTTGGTTGTTTACTCCTTTCCTGCCCTTGGACATTTCAGTTGGAGTTTGTACGAGTGAGCGAAGTGCATGAGTGGCCCTCATTTTAATAGTGGGCAACTTGCAGCCCATGGCCCCCTGGAGCTCCATCTAGGGGCAGCTCATACATCACCTCTTTCCCCCATACCTTTCACATATTGGAGTCCCACACTTTCTACTCCTCCCTCTTCCTCCTAGCGCTTTCAGGGCACAGCAAAGGGACTGATTTGTGCTCCGCTTACTCCTTTCCAGAGCTGGAACAGCTTCATGACGGAGTATGAATCAGCAGCTTCATAGTGCTCTGGTGGTGCTGGGATGGAGGGGGAGGAGCAGGAAGTGTGGGATTCCAGTGTCCTAGTGCACTAGAGGCACATTTGGTGGGGGGGGTGGGCAGACAGAGGGTGTGCAGACCACAGGTGGAAACCCAGTGGGCCATATGTGGCCTGCAGGTTGTCTTCCCCTGCTCTAGGTATTGTAGATACAAACTTCCCCTAACATATGAAAATCTGCACAGTGTAATGCTGTTGTGACAAATATATGAAAGGTTTTAAAAGTATTAATAAACAAATCCTGTCTGGTACCTATCAAAGTTCATTTTTTATTCAAGCCGCTGCTTTTGCCTCAGTTTCTACTGATTTTCTGCGTTACTTCTAGCCCTCCCATAAGTTTCCTTGAACTGTTGCCTTTAATGATGGCCTTCAGGCCTAATATTCTGGCATCATTGGCTCTTTTCCTTTCCTCTTAATGACAACTGATGGATAATTATTTTTAGTTCAAGTGGACAGGATTCCTAAGCTGTCAGGTTGCTATCCATGTGTTATTTTCATCTATCATGTCAGTTTCTAAAAAGCGTATCTGTTTAAAAAGTTGTCCCCTTATTATACCCAAAATGAGAGGACTGAACTATATATTCTTTGGTACCTGGTATATCAAACAACACAGCTTAGCCTTTATAACCTTCTTAAATGACGTAAAAATATTTCTGCCTGATCAGAAACGCAGAGGTTAAAATTTAAAAGGTTTGAATACTATCCTACCTATGTGCTTGTCATGAATTTGTGTCTGTGACTTGTGGAATGAAAAGGGTGTTTTTGACAAGACACCCCCTTGAACATCAAGATCACAATTACGTTCTTGGAGATGAATCTGTGAACATTTGCACACATTTCAGAGTTTGGCATTTGTGTCTTTAAGAGCAGTATGAAATATTTATATGTCATTCAAATGGCGTTGCTTAGTTACAATTGGATGCCTACTATGGCACAAGGATTGAATTTAGAATTACAGTGAGTCTGATTTGCAAACAACATCATCCTTCTTTGCACATACACAGGATCTTTGTATCCTTTAGTCTATGAATGCAAAATTTTCCATTGACTTCAGGAGGAGTTTTCTCTTTGTTGGGCTTGCCAAATCAGGGACACATATGAACATAACAATGACACATCTTGTTATAGCAATTAAAAATGTGTATCATACCTGGGTATTTTACACATCATACAGTCTATTCCACTGGCTAGGCTGGAATGCCAAAAAGTCCAGGATGCCAGCCTTAACTGAGCCTCATTATTTTGACTATATCATGGCTGTGTCTAGACTAGCCCCCAACTTCGAAGGGGGCATGGTAATTCGGGCATTGGGAGATTACTAATGAAGTGCTGTGGTGCATATGCAGCACTTCATTAGGCTAATTTTGAGGAGTAAAGGGACTTGGAAGTAGCGTGAGCACTTCTAAGTACCCGCGGCTGACCTGTGGCTATATACAAGCCAGCACTTTGAAGTTTGACACTTTGAAGTTGCCGCGGGGGAGATTTAACCTAATGAAGTGCTGCATATGCACTGCAGCTCTTCACTGGTAATCTCCCAACACCCTAATTCCATGCTCCCTTCAAAGTTGGGGGCTAGTCTACACACAGCCCAAATTTCTACCATATGACTGGCTATGTCCTGATTCTATTAGGGGTTAAGCTGTTTCTGTGAGGAGCTGAGAGCAGGATCTACAAAAGAGATCGGCCAAAACCTAACATTGAGGTCTTCTGCTGCCTGAGGGAATCCACAGCCCTGAATAAGGGGCCCAGACTCTGATAATATGTACTGGAAAAGTTAGATACCTCAGAATGGGATCTAGAAAGGCCAGCCCACTGAGAAAATGCCAAGGAGAAGGGTATGGTCTCAGCCCTGCCCTCCAAGTGGAGTTAGACATCAAAGTCTGGGGTCAGAGGGAAGTGCCTACTGCCACTCAGGATTCCCGCCGTGAACCCTCTCCTGGACTTAAGCTCCTAAGTTCTTTCACATAAAGCACAATGCTGATGACAGCTCTTCCATGTAACTTATCCTCTAAGGGTTAGGTTACTCACCTAGGATGCGGAAGCACCAAGTTTGATTCACCTCTGCCTGACATAGAGCATATATCTCAATGCATGCATCCTCCATTCCAGAACAGTGTCCTCACCTTGAGGATCTAGGGTGTTCTGAAGTAGATAGCCATCAATTTGTCCTGATGAGACTATTCTAATTCACTTTTGCCAGGAGGCATTAGCCTCTCTATTGAGAGATAGGAAATATGGGTTCAAATCCCAACTCCTCACTTCTCTAGTATCATCTCCAATCATATAACTGTAAGCTTACTAGAGCAGGGGCCATCTACTTGTTCTGTATTTTTATAGCTCCCAGTACAATGTGGTCCTGGTCTAAGACTTGGGTTCCTAGGTGCTACAGAATACAAATAAATCATATTTTCTAGGTGTCTAGATCTTTATCTGGGTCTTCAGCCTGAATTGTTTCTTAAAACTTTCCAAATTTACTAAAATTATAGCATTGATGATTGTACTTGGACTTTTATTTCCATTTTCTTTGTACATTGATTTAAAAAATTACTTTGAATGTTGTTCTATCAAAATCCTGTATGTTTTGAGCTATGCAAGATCAAATGGCTTTATTCTCCTTTGATGGATGCATGTAAATGTCAGTATCATTAAAAGGAATTCATTTTGTTCACACAGGGTGATGAGACCCTTAATAATGATAAGTGGATGATTATGATAATGCTTTTCATATTTAGCACACTAAATTAAGAATTGTATTAAAGCATTCATATGCTTTTAAAATTGTCATTTTATTGGTTTCTACTTCTGCGTGCCTGAAATTTTGCAACCATCTCCTCTGTGTCTGTTAGATTCCAGACCACTGTTGTCTAGCTTCAAAGTCATGATTCCGTAGAAGGAAAAGCAAAGATTCCTGTAGCTTTTCTGAATTTATGACTTCATTTAAAATCACAAAGTAATATAATCTTTGTTGTGCATGTATACATAATGTAAGATGAATATGCATATATTTAACAGAAATAGGGGTATGTGTCTACCTATATGCACACATATATGTAGATATAAACATTAATTATGTGTGTGAGGTCACGTTCTTGGATATACTGGGGACCCATGTTATAAATTTCATTTATCATGCAGATTTGATCACTTCAGTTCATTTGCACTTTGCTCACTAGTTTCTTCTTCCGTGGATTACAGCTAATAATTTAAACATTTAGATACTTTCCAAACAGCTGTAATATTTCTGAAACATAAACCTGCTCCATTTTTCCCTTTTCTCCTTCAATACAGAAAGTTCAACTGAGTTTTCCTTGGTCTGAGTTGGATCAGTTCAGGATTCAGTTCTAGACTGGTCAGAGGGCTAAGATGCAATACCTTATGTTTCGTCTGGGTTAGCAATAAGTTTTCTGTACCTTGGGAGCTAAATCCTCTTTTTCTGAAGCAATAAGACATTTTGTCTTAAGCACAGACAATCACATATTTACCAGGTGCTGAAAATGAAGATATGATAATACAGTCTGTATTTTAAGTCATTTCAAGAGAATTATCAAATATGTTTGTTATAATTTTCCCCTTACACTGGCTGCGTATACACTAACATTGCTCTTTTGAAAAAGGCATTCAAATGAGGGAAGTCAAAAATGCAAATGAGGTACATATTTACATAGCTGGCACCTCATTAGCATATCCTTCTTTCAAAAGAGCTTCTTTTGAAAGAAGAAAAGAAGTGTAGACTTGGCTGTTTCAAAAGTGAACACCGTTTTCAAAAGCACCCTTCTTCCTACACTGCTTTTTTTCTTTCAAAAGAAGGTCTTTCAAAAGAAGAATATGTAAATGAGGTGCCAGATATGTAAATCTACACCTCATTTGCAGTTTCAATTTCCCTCATTTGCATACCTCTTTCGACAGAGCAATGCTAGTGTAGACATAGCTCCACTGAGTTTCTGCAAATAGAGTCCTGCTATTAAATGCGACATTTTATAGCTGTAAAAAGATGGAAAAATACAAATAATTAATTTTTAAAGACTTTTAAACACGTTTAAATGTTTTCTGTATCTTATGTCATACAAGAAATTATGGGCAAGTGTGTTCTAAAAGGCTTTACGGGCACTCATGACTCACTTCATTGTTTGCTACCAGTAATGGAGGCATCCCAGGTGAATGCCAATCAAATATAGCAACATTACATCAAACTGCTATATACAGAGTGGTCACCATTAACATTTCAACAAATGCCACATCTTCACCACTCTTTTCTAATCTAAGTGCTTGGGCAAACAGTGATCTTAAATTACTGCCATGGCACATACAAGCTACATCTACACTACAGAGACTTTTTGAAAGAAGCCCTTCTGGAAGATCTCTTCCTAAAGAACTGCTTTTGAAAAAGTATGTTTACACACGACAAAGGAGATCAAAAGAGCGACCTGCTGTTTCGAAAGAGAGTTTCCACACAGCCCCTGCTCTTTTGAAAAAAACAGGACAGAGATCGAAAAATCAGGCCCATGAGAACTGCTCTTTCGAAAGAGAGGGCCCGTGGAATGTCTATGCATGTTTTCTTTTGAAAGAAGCTTTCAAAAGGGGGCGTTCTTCCTGAAACGGAAAAAAGGAGGATTGATTTCAAAAGGAAGAACACATTCTTTTGATTTACTTTTGAAAGAACACTTTTTGTGTGTAGACACTCCATGGGATGTTTCAAAAGAGCCCCCTACTTTTGAAAAATCTTTCAAAAGAACTTGCTAGTGTAGATGCAGCCAGAGTGGTCACAAATAAAAATGTAATATGTACATACAGTGTATGATGATCTTAAATGATTTATATTCCAATTGGGCCCAGAAGCTGAAGTTTAATGTTAGTCGTTAATTGTACTGATGTGGAAACACCCATGGAAACCAGCCCTGAAGAGTTTGACGAAGGCATACAGCGATAGATATGCTAAATGACCCCTCATTAGATATCCATAAAGTGGATGGCTAAAGACAGTAACCTTTGATTAAAAGTTTACTAGCCTAACCTTATACATTTAGGAATGATTTTCAACTTGCTGTCAGGCCAGGATGTTAGCTGATAAGATTTCAAAATGAGCACTAAAATAAGGAAATACTATAAAATGAAAAGTCATCGTATAATGCTACTAAGGGATATCTCCTTAGAGTTTCTTCTTGCTTTGAAATCAACAAGTTAAACCCAATTTATAGGCCAGTGCTTGTAGTGGAAGTGATGTGTCTTTAAAGTTGCAGTGATTTCTGTGTTTAACGGGTACAGCTTAATCAAACACAGCTTCTCTTTGAAACATCTCATGTCAAAACTAAACACTTCGGATATTTTCAAACAAACATCAGATAAACTCACTATAATTGGCACTAGTGTTCTGTGTTCTTAATGCAAAGCATGTTCCTATTCCAGCACTTGCTTGCTTTTCAGTTCATATCAAGATATTGGGCAGTGTACATTGAAAATGGTTTGGTGGCAAGGAAAAATAACTGAGTGAAAATTACTAGAAGTAAAAATGAACATGTGCCAGTAAGTATCCACATTATACCTCTGAATAAACTTTATCCGCTCTGGGCAATGTACTAAATCAACCCACTGGGTTCAGACATCTTTTATAATAGACTCTTTGCATGATACTTTGCATAATTTCTGATCTGACTCAGAACTTTGGCTCAGTCCGATCTTAAATAATTTGTCATTGAAAATGTACTTTGATGTTAGCGTATACAGAGATCAAACCAGGACACATGAGTTAAACTGTGGCTGTATAATCCTCATGTGCTTTGGACCATTTTGTTTATCTCCCCTGCTGCAACCCCATCCTAGATGGATTCCTCTGCTGTCCCAATATCTGATTCAAAGCCCATTGAAGCAGAAGGTGACCAAGTGGATAGGTGTAAACTGCAATCACAGGGTGTGATGGCAGTTTGAGTAGGCAGCCCTGAGGTAGCTGTAATTCAGCAAGGTTGGCTACAGGAGCAATGAAGCTGTAGCAGTACACCTCTATCAACATGGACTACCCCTGCAAGTACTACACCAGCTTCTAGAGGATGTTGTTGAGCCCTTGCTCAAGTCTGTGTGGCCATGGCTGCCCAATCTGAGTCCTAAAATAGCTTGAATTGCAGTCACCATCTGTGACTACAGTCTCTGCACACCTTCTTAAGTTGATCATCTGTGCAATGGTAGTATTTCTTTGCCTCCTAGGGATGTTATGAGGAGAATATATGAAATAATATACGAGGCTTCCAGGTAATGTAATGGGGACTATATAACTACCTTAGATAGACAAGAGGCTGAGGTAACCGAGGAATGAAAAAGAAAGACTAACAACAGGATGGTTGTGCAATGAGAGTAGATGAGTGGCTGACAATAGTGGAGAGAAGAGCAGGGAGGGAAGAGGCCAGAGGAGAGAAAAACAAAGAGGATAAAGAGAAAAGTAGACAGGGCACAGAGGAGATGGAGACATCAGAAGAGTCAGGAACAAAGGGAGAAAGTCAAGCAGCATCACTGTTAGCCGGTGGCAGAATAATGTGCGGTGAGGTACCAACTATGCCCTTGTTACCATCCGAGTCTTTAACTGCTAGAGCGCAGGGCTCCTTCGCAGCGGGCAGCCTGGGCCAGGCTGACGGATGCCCCAGGGTCCTAAACACCCGAGCCTTTTACTGCTAGAGCAGGGAGCTCCTAGCACTCTCACCTATTGCCAGGCTGTGGTAACCAAATGGTTAAAGTTCTTTTTATTGTTCCGGCTGCGTTGTAGTGACAGAGAGTAACAGCAGTCAGGCTTAGATCTTAAGTAGTTACAAGTTTATTAAGCTACAGTTATAAGCGTGCAGTTACAAAAGGCTATTGTCTACTTCTTATATGCTAGCAGAGTACAGGTGTTAACAGGTTACATTACAATTCAATACCACGACATCTTAATGCAACAGCATCTATCTATAGAGCTCTAATTCTTTAACTGTGCACACCAAAAGGAGACCTTAATATGGGTACATCTTACCCTCCTTAATATGGGTATATCTTGCCCACATTGCGTCTCTCGATACCAGCGTAGCCAAGCCAGGATCGGTCACTCAATTCCACGGAAAGACGAATACGAGGTTGGGCGTCCCCAGTTGCGGACCTTGGGAGGCAAACACCTGACCCAACCAGCGGGTAGTTGGTGGGAATGCACTCAGAGTCAGAGTGCTGCTGAGCCCATCTTTATACCCCTTGGGTCAGGTATCCTCTTTCTTATCTATGGTGCCAGATCGTACTGGTCTGTCTTTTGTGACGCCAGTTTTTACATGGGCAGTTCTTACTTAATTTGCACTTGTAAGACAGGAGATAAGCAATTTTGGGAGTACAGGACATTCTTTTACAAGGGCAGAGATTTCTCTTCTGGGATGGCTGTGTGGGCGCATCAAATCCATCAATGCCAGCTGGGGTAATTTCCTGAGGCCCCCCTTATTGACAGTTAGCCTGCTAGCCCTCTATCTGTGTTTTCAGTTCCTCAGGGTCACGATGAGCCAGCACATCTGGGCCCCTTAAGGAAGGTATCAAAGACTGTGCTGTTTAACTGCTGTTCAGTGCCCTGTGTGCTGTGAGGCAAAAGCTGGTCTGTAGTGGGAAGATTTTGTCTGGCTACAGTCACCTGCACTGGAAATTTTTAACAGACGCATGAACCTTTCCCCATAGTGGAGTCCTGGGGTTTTATAGCATTGGGGAGATTCATTTGTCTGTCTTTACTCATGGAGATACACACATCTTATAGAACTGGGAGGAACCTCTGGAACTCATCGAGTCTAGTCCCCTGCCCTCTTGGCAGGACCAAGCACCATCACCATTTTTTTTTAATCTATTTGCCCCAGATCCCTAAATGGTCCCCTCAAGGGCTGAGCTCACAACCAGGGACACAGCAAACCAATGCTGAAACCACTAAGCTATCCCTCCTTCAGCACATAGTTTCTGGAGTGATCTCAAAGATAAAGCATATCCTTAGTTACTGTTAATGTTCTGAAGAACTTTATTTTGTGAGTGTGTGTGTAACCAACTTTTTAGCTTGGTGGGCAATCTCAGAATGTCAGTGTGTGTGTAACCAAATTTTTAGCTCTGTGGGCAATCCCAGAATGTCAGTTATCTGACCACAATCACTGCATAGACACTGGGGACATTATCAATAATTTTGCTAAACATAGCTGGTGTAAAATAAATTAAATTTGAGAAAGCATCTGCTGGTGGTGCAGTTTAAGCATGACACAATTAGCTCAGATTAAGAAAACACTGGTAATTTGGAAGCGAAGTGCTTTGCTCCACACGTGCTGATTTCAAGTAGTCCGTGCAAGGGTGGTTCCTCTGCAGTTCAAACAGGCTGTGTTTCTGTAAACAGCCCTGGGCTTTACCATTGTCCTGAAATTGTTTTGCAGTCCACAGGAAAACCTGAATTTTGCAAGGAAAATACTTATTAAGTAGTTGGGTCCCCGGCTGTTCCCTTCTCTCCTGTAGTCATGCACTGTTAAAGAAAAGTATCAGAGAGGTAGCCATGTTAGTCGGTAGATTTGAGAACAACAAGAAGTCTTGTGGCACCTTATAGACTAACAGATATTTTGGAGCATAAGCTTTTGTGGGCATAAGCCCATGAAAGCTTATGCTCCAAAATATCTGTTAGTCTATAAGGTGCCACAAGACTTCTTGTTGTTAAAGAAAAGCAAAACCAACTGTGTGAATGATCTGCTGTGGAGGATGGTTAGTTGCATTTAAACCATTTCTTAGTGTCTACATTAGAGCTGCCTGTTCCTCACTTGTCTGTGTATAATTGCTGATACCGCTACACATCCTTTGTTGGTGTACACATAATTAGCACTTGTGTGTGCAAATCTGTTCACTGCGATGATTGGTACTTGCATTGTCCTAACACCTAGGATCCCAGTCATGGATCACAACCCAGCTGTATGAACACAAATAAACACACTGTCCCTGGCCACAAAGAGCTTACCGTCTAAATGGACAAAAGACAACAGCTGGAGAGAGACCCATGGATGAGTGAAGACCACAGTGTGATAAGTAGTGGCCTCAGCGCACCAGCAGGCCAACCACTGTCAAGTCTTTTGTAGGCATCATGTCACAGCTTTGCTGTTGTGCAAGTGGAATTCAGACACATTTTTTCCCCAAATTTAAGATTTAGTGACCTTATCACAAAACTGCTAGAACAGGCTGGGTTAAGGCAGTGTAAGGAAATTTGACTGTGTCTTGGGCTACATTCTCTGGAGGCTGAAATTATGCAAAAGCTATGTACTACTGAAGCCTGCAAAAGTGGTGAGTAGGCTTGATTCTGATCCTTTGGGTAGAAGAGGTGTTCACTCTGGATAAATATAGACTGTGACACTGCAACAATTTGTGGAGTGGGGGTGGTTAAGTTACCCCCTCCCCGCCCACCTCTGTCCATGCCCCTCACCATCTTTTACAGCTGGGGCCAGCAGCTGAGCAGCATGTAGGACTGGAAGAGGAGCTCCTGGGTACAGTAGGGTCAATAGCCAGGACCCAGTGCATAAGCAGGCAAGCAGGACTGGGGGCTGGAAGCAGAGCCCTTGGGAACAGCAGAGCTAGTGGCCAGAACCCTGTGTGCAGAGGCAGCAGCTGAGCAAAACCTGGGGACAGAAGTGGAGTCACTGGAGAACAGTGGGCTGGTGGACGGAACCCTAGGAAGCAGGGGCATGAGGCCAGTGGCCTCAGTGGCAGGGACATGTGGCCCAGATGGCTGGCGCATGTGGCTAGGATGCCCAAAACCTGGAGGTGCTGCAGCCCCTCCTGCACCCCTATTTCTTGCTTCTATGAATCTAGATCCGCATTGCCTAAGGTGGCCAGGCCACACTTTTCATCAGCATGAAGGTTCACAGGAAAGTAAGGCAAAGCCTTTTTACCCACAATCCCAAGCTGCTTATAACTGGCCCCTCTCTTTTATGTCTTGAAACTGTTATGATGATGCAACATCCATTATGGAGCCACACTCTTAATCCTGAGTGGAAGTGGGGAAAAAACTGACCAGGATCGTTTGCTTGGGAATTAGCAGAGGTCTTCCCCCTCTTTACAAAATTGCCTCACCACATGAATACTGAGAGGCTCAGCAAACTCACAGAATCAGAATGAGCTGTTTTTCAGCCACTTAGCATAGAGCATGAGCTATAAAAGAAAGGCCAAACCCTGGTTAAAACTTCCTTGGAGGACCAATTTTTAATTGAACATGAACTGTTTTAATAACAGAAGGGCACTGCTTTTTGGTTTCTATTTATGGGAAAAATGCAAAAGCATTTTTTGAGAGAAATAACATACTTCAGGGCATGCAGTCGTAATGAAACAGACATTTCTTGAGTGCTGGATTAATATCCTAGGCACACTTATGTGGTATTATGACTGAATATCCAGCTGCATGTCAATTTCTCATTCAGGCTCCAATCCAGCAACTGCTGCGCTCAATAATATATACAGGCAGCATCGGGTACATGTTTTGCCATTAATTATATTTACTCAAAAACATTTTGAGATTCCCCAGTGATTTCCACTGTCACTGCATTGTGAGGACAGGAAATGTGCCTGTTCCTTATAATTCACTATTGCAAGGCATTATGAAAAGATTCCAAAAATCCTTCCTTTTAACCAGACATTGATGCTTATCTTTGGCAACTCTCACCAGCTTTGGCCTTCAGGACTAACATGGGAGAGAATGATTAAATGAAGTGAAGAGAAGGGCAACTCGCAATGATGAGACCTTTTGCTGCATGATAGGTTAAAAACTGCTTTTCACAGATTCAGCATATACTGAGCATTTTTGTCAAGGTGGTGATGAAGTATCATAAAGGATGAACGTTGGGAGTTCTTGCAACTTATAACTATATCAGGAAGTACTGTGCCTCCTTATATACTTCACTGTAACAAGAAAACCAGCTTTCTCTCATTTCTTGCAAAATGCTGACCACAGTATGGTATTTATTATTTGCCCAATACCAGTTCTAGTTCACTAATTGATTCTTGCTAAGGTGTCATGATGTACGCTAACAAAATGAGTTGAATGGGAAACTGTGTGAGACAAAGACAGTTTTTCCATTATATTTGTACAGTCCTAGCGTAGTGGACATCTGGCTAGTACAACAGTACAAAACAGAACAATCAGTTCCACGACTATAATTGAGGCACATTTCCAGTTCAAACTCCTAATTTTCAGACTCTCATATCATATTGAAAAATTATTCCTGGTTTTTGTCAGCCCTTGTTGAAATTAGATACATTGGAAAAAGGGTTTTTCTACTGTTAAGAATTTATTCAGGTACTTTTCTATTCTCAAGCAACTTAAAGCAAAACAACAAACTAAGGACCGTATAATCCATGATATATTAGCACGTAATTTTTCATAATATACAAATGAATCGCATATCTCTCCTGTTGTCAGGGGTGTTTCGACGTCATATTTTATGTTAATGGCTGCTTGTATTTAGAGATCATAAGATGAAACACCTTATGGTAATATCTCCACGGAAGGAACTGGGATAAAGGTTGTAATTGGATTCATTAATCTGAATATCTTGGCTTTTTATTGTATAATGAAAATATCAAATTTAATGCACATCTAATAGCTTTTTCCTCTCCATGCTTGGGACAAAAACAATATGATATGAGTACATTCTTGAACTTGGAGAACAAGAGAAACATACTGATTTCTAAATTTCCCTTCTCCTTCCAAGGATTGTATATTCTATAGTAGCCCAAGCTGATCTTCCTTGGGTTGTGCAACACACAGCACAAGCTGTGAAGTTCAAGCTTCATAATCCACTGCAAAAGAAATGTCAATGCTTGTTTGGCTTTCAAACAGAGATACCAACTTGATATTTCTTAGTCTGAATGTATGGGACTGATCTGATGGGTTTCTTAAAGTTCATGGTCCCCAGCATTCTCAGGCTACTGTGGTATTTTCTCTCAGGCTCTCTCATTACCAAACTAATGATTTCATGCTATTTATTCACTGCAATCCCTATAGCCAGAGTTGTGCTTTTAGCTATGGAATTCTTTCTCAGAAAGATGTATACAGGCTGAACCTCTTATGACACTCTCCTTTGGCAATATCCATAATCCAAATTGTTTTAGTATTCGGATGACCACTTATAGGTGGGGCCAAATTGCCGGTGGTCCCATAAAGTTTGTTTACAGCCACAAGTCCTGGTTCTCAGTGTTGTGTGCTGTTATTTAGAGGTAAATTCCCCACTAAGTGACTTCTAAGACCCCGGTAAGCAGTGGAAGTGTTGGTAATGTGCTAGACAATATTGACCCTCTGTGGTCTGGCAAATTATCTCGTTTGGCACCTTGCAGGTCTTGAGGGTGCCAGACTAAAGAGGTTTTACCTGTAGTCACAATTTGTATGTATACTCCCCTATTGAATAACCCTCAAAATGAACACACAGAATACAAAGCTAGAGCCAAACTGATGGTGAAAAACCAGACAATATGATAAGTTAAGGTTTATTGTTTGGCGTTGCTGCTCAAAGGACAGAAACCCAAAAATCTTCCACGTGTACAGTTAAAAAAATAGCAAAATTGAGCAAGTCTTGAATGCAAAGGTCAGACTGTAAAGGATATTTAAGGGCCAAAATGCAGATAGGTGTCTAGTGGGGATTTCAATAGCACCTAGGTTTTGCCAATGTGTTTTTGGAATGCCCATTGGCGGTATCACATCTAGGCACTTACCTGCATAGTTAGACACATAAATACCTTTAAAAATTTGTCCCTTAGACACATAGAAGCCTAAGTCTCCTTGAAAGTCAATGGGACATTTTATTAAAAATATTATGTCCCTGAAGATGCAGATACCACCTCGTAAGATTTTTCATGTCTAATGCCACAAGGAGTCTAACTACCTTCAAAACCCTTGCCCAGTGAGACTTAGGAGCCTAAATCCTATTTTCAAAAGTGATTTAGGCCAAGTCATGTATATGCTTTTTCAATATTTGGAGAAGAGACCTGCGAGAGAAGTCTAGATAGTTTATATCACTTTTTGACAGGCTGGACTAGGCCTAGATGCCACTGTAGGAGGACTCATGGTCCTGCCACCATCCCCCAGTAAAGAGCAGAAGAGAAGTCCTCCAAGCAGCCTAGAGTGACAGCAGGCAAAGTAGCTGATCAGAGGTACCAATCAAGAGGGCCAGGGGAGCCATATAAAAAGGCACAGCAGAAATGTCAGTTAATTGCCATGCAGAGCTGGACAAGAAAGGGTTGTGTTCCTGCCTGGGTGAAAGAGTGGCAATATACATACAGCTCAATGTAGACAGGAACTGGTGTTACTAAGAGGAAGCTCCTGACTGGCTGCTGGGACTGCCTGGGAACTGTGTCCAGGGACAGCTGAAGGAAGATAATGCCTCCAGGGAGGAAGATGACTGCATTCAGTAGTGGGATGCAGGGTTCTTTCCAGCCATACTTTGTAATTATCCTGTAATATTTCTCAGGTACCTTGAGGTTAATTATTTTTATTAAAAACCAGATTATGCTTCTGAATTGACTCTTTCAAATAAAATAACTGAGTAATGGCCAGCAGTATTTTAGACTAACCCTTTGTCCAGCAGCCATGAAAACCCACAATTGAATTTACAGAACACCCTTTTTAACAGAAAAAATATCAGTCTCTACATCCTCATTTTTCGTTATTCAGAATTTGTCAGCAAGCTACTACCATGCCATTTAAATTAATATGCACTTTCAAACCTAGTTGTTTTATTGCCATTTGATTTTTTCCCAAACAGTCATGGAACTGTGCTCTTGTAACTTTCTAAAACATTACTGTTCTCCATGCTACCTGCATAGTTCAGGTTGGATCTTATGCATTACAAGGGCAATTCTCCCCCCACCGCCCTTTTTGATACGTGCACAAATGAAACACATGCTACTTAATTTACTTAATTAACTGGTCCTGCTAGTGACAGATAAGGTATTTTTTTTTCTCCCCTCCCTGTCACCCTGCCATAGAACTGTAGATTCTGGTTTTCCTCTACATTTCTCATTTTTCATCTGAGGAAATGGGTCTTACTCATGACAGTCCGTGACCTAATAAATTTGTTAGTCTGTAAGGCACCACATGAATGCTTATTGTCTGTTAGCATCAAACATTCAATCTTCAGATTTTTGTGCTTTGCTGCCTGTGCACGTGTAAAATTCCAAGCTCAAAGTGTTAATGCATTGAAGAATCAGTTCAATGGGGCATATCTCTGATACTTGGAGACACACAAATTTTAGAGTATGAATCTGTAGATATCCAGTTTCTCTAGAGCTACTTCTACACTACAGCGTGCTTTCGAAAGGCAATGATCTAGAAGGTATTCTCCAGAGGGTGCACAGGATGCAGCTCGTAGCTCTGCTGCTCGCACACTCTGAGCTACCTGTCCTGGGGTTCCTAGGTCTGTGCAGCTTTAGGGGCCGTCAGACGCAGGGAGCATAGATCCCCGCTGCTGCCAGCCAGGGCATCTCGGTGCCCTAGCTGGCTGGCACCATGGAGGACTCCTCTTTCAAAAGAGCTGTGACTGGAGCATCTACACACATTTTCTTTTGAAAGACTCTTTCAAAAGGGGTTGCTCTTCCTGCCCCAGGATGAGAGGAGTGCTTTGAAAAGCAGTGCTGTGTTCTTTTGAGTTTCTTTCAACAGGGCACATGTTGTGTGTAGATGTTTCACCTGCTCTTTCAAAAGTGCGGCCCATTTTTGATTTTCCTTTCAAAAGACCATGCTAGTGTAAATTAAGCTTAGGAGAATGTTGACTAGTCGTAAAATCTAGGGGTGAAATTCTGGCACTTTTGAATTCAAAGGGAAATTTTGACATTGCATCTGACGAAGTAGGTCTTTGCTCATGAAAGCTTATGTTTCAAAATATTGGTTAGTCTATAAGGTGTCACAGGACTTCTTGTTGTTTTTAAAGAGAAATATTGACATTGACTGCAGCAGGGCTGGGAAGTTGTCCTTGTGGGACAGCATTATCCCTATTTAACCTTGGTTGCTGAAGCTTGCTCTAGAAAGAGTCCCTACTTCTCTGCCCTCTGTGGTTGTGCTCTTGTGGAATGGGGATAGTGCTTCTCATGTACAACCATCAAATCTCTGAAGTATCACCTCTTCTGAAGAACATGATTCAAAATTACTTATATTCCTTGCAAGATTAGTGTCCTCTGCACAATTGTTGTTGAAAATGGTTTACCAAAAAATGAATAACCGTGAAGCTGAGCTTTAAAAATAATTATTTTATGCTAAAGGAATAAATCCCATAGCATTTTAAGTTTCCTGAATAATTCATTGCTTGAATCCTCATTCTGGGCCTTGATCATACATTACATCCCATATTTGAACCTTAGAACACTGAAGGGAAAGAGCAGGACTCTGGCTTTGGTGTAGGGTAGGGTGAGATAGATATCTTTGAGCTGAGAAACTCATGAAAATAACATTTAGTAAACTGAGGAAGGACGTACCCATTGAAGGATATAAATGGACTCTGAGCTGAGAGAGTTCTATTCCTAACAGAAATTGAAGTCTGAATGTCAAGTCTGAGACTGATAGGCCATGGCTACACTAGTCCCCACCTTTTGAAAGGCAGATGCTAATGAGCCACTTTGGCAGATGCTGATAAGGCGCTGCCATGAATATGCAGTGCCTCATTAGTATAATGGCAGCCACGTGTGTTTTGAAAGTGCCGCTTTCAAAACTCACGCCGGCGGTGTAGACAAGGGCTTTTTGAAAGGACACACCCCCTGGATTTCAAAAGCCCCTTCTTCCGAAAACCAAATGGGAAGAAGGGGCTTTTGAAATCCAGGGGTTCCTTTTGAAAGGCCCCTGTCTACACTGGCAGCGTGTGTTTCGAAAGCGGCACTTTTGAAATGCATACAGCTGGCATTATGATAATGAGGTGCTGCATATTCAAGGAAGTGCCTCATTAGCATCTGCTGAAGTGGCTCATTAGCATCGTCCTTTCACAAGGTGGGGGCTAGGGTAGCCACCGTCATCGGGGATAATTCCTGAAGTGTGTTAGCCAGGTCATACATGCAAGGAACAGAGAACAGCATGTGGAGGTTGGCGACACATCCACAGACTGATGATTATTGCTACTCAGTGGGCCACTGAATCTCATTTCCTTTTGGCTGCAAAAGGAGACTTCAACAAATTTCATTGTTTCCTTATTGAAAGCTGAGTAGACCTCATTAGTTGCAACAGTCCACTGGTACATGATGTTATTCTTTAACTTCACTAATTCTTTGCTCACTAAACATAGGGTTTAGGCATGATCTGTTTCGATTTACTGTTGCCATCTTCTTAGCTTAAATAAAATTCCCCTGAGGTGGCCTGTGACCAGGATTCTTCACTAACTTTGTGCTCTGGTTGGATCATTAGCTTCCCTGGCGTGAGCGGGTACTGATGGGGAGTATGATATGAATTCATGCCCCCCACATGGAGGACTAGAGAGGAGTTTTTAAACATACCAGCAATGAGCTCCATAAATTAAAGTGCAAAAATATGGTTAAGTTATTTGGTTTAATCGGAGCCAACATTTTAGCTCTTTGAAATGATAGGTTTGCCTAGCTCTGGGAATTGGTACTTTGAAGGAATGATTCCAGCTTTCTTCTCATTTTCAAAAAGTTAGTCTCTCTCCTTTTTGTTCACAGTGGTATTTATGCAAAATGATCTAATTCAGTCTCAAGAGTTGAAATGCTGATTTTTTTCCCCTTATCGTCAAGAGGTCTTCATAGTACCACAAGAGCCAGCCAGCCAGAATAAAGAAATCCATCAAACTGAGAGCAAGAGACTGTGATGCTTACTCAGAGACTTTCTTCTTCTGTGGCCTTTCTCAGGCCATTGACCCTTTCCATAGGGTATATATCATGCAGAAAGGAACTGTGCTCGTAAAGTGGGTCATTTTTATAAGGCTCTGGTTTGGGGGTGAGGGGCGGTGGGAACTGTAAGTCTAGCTAAGCACTGGAACATGTTGCCTAGGGACATTGCAGAAGAGCCATCCTTGGAGGCCTTTACGAACAGGTAAGACAAAGTTCTGTGGGATGAACTAGATCAGTCATTCCAAAAGGTGGGCCATGATATAGTCCTGGTGGTCCACCTGTACAAAATGAAAAGGAAACATGGTCATTGTTTTATTCAGTGCTATAGTCTATACATATGTCATTGAAAATTCAGATTTTCCTCAAGCAGCTCAAGTGTGCCTCAGGAAAAAAAGTTTAGGGTGGGAACCCCCCATACTAGATGATCACTCGAGGACCTATTCAGATCTACAGTTTTGATTCTGTGCACTGTTATTGCTAATGGTCATTGCCCCATAATAAGGGGTCTCCAATAACAATCACACTTGGCCCTAATTTTATCAAGTGACTTGTCCCTCGAAGTGATTCTTTTAATGTTGCCAAGCAGGCACAGCCCCCAGCACAAGCAGATGGATTCTATTTCTGAGCAGGTGTGACGGGTGAGCAAAATAATACCATGTTGGGGCCAATGAAGAATGAGGACACAAGCCGTCCTCAAATTTCAACCCTTGCAAAAAGATGTTGGCGTATTGCCAATGGTTCATAACTATAGGCAGAAGTGAGTTATATTGGCAGATGGATGAACCCCCAGAACGTGGCTGGTGAAGCTTTTCATGGTAACTGGGAGCCTTTAAAAAAACTAACTGGAATTATACGAGGCAGTCTTGTGTTCCCCGTTAGGTCAAATTCAAGGGACGAGTTTCCCTGAAGACTCCAATTGATGTCAGGCTCCCAGGTCTCCCTTCATGGACCCAGTAGCAGAAATGGGTCCTTAGTCTGTTTTGTGAAAAACATGGAATTATCTTCAAAGGCTGTACTGTCTACTATGATTCAATAAAACTTGACAAAAATAGAAGAAAATGTTACCAGAAGGTTGAAATAGAATATATGTAAACTCTTTCTTATGATTTTTCAAACTAAAACCAAACCATTTTCATAAGTTAGCATGGTCCAACCTGTGTGTATTTTCCAGCATTACTTTTTCATTTAGCAACCATCTATTAAATTGACTTATATATCATTCTGATCATTCTGCCCGTGGGCTACAGCACTGTGTTGTGATGGACTATTCAAAATTAACTCTGCAGCCTCATGACTCCTTGAATAAATTATTTAGATATTGGATAAGATTTTCTTTCTTTTTCTTTTCCTTTCTTTCTTCTTTTCTTTCTTTCTTTCTTTGTTGTTTTGTTTTTTTTTTTGTAGTAGAAAGTGTAATTTAAATTGCTTTGGTGAAATATATGCTTGCAGCATTAGTATTATATATTTGATAAGACCTCTGTGAAACTGTTTGTGCTGCAGCTGCTATGAGAGACCCTAATACAGTGTGAAAACTACAAAGGTAGATACACCAGTACAGAGTGCTGCATTTCCCCGACTGTTGTAACTCCATAAAATTCCGTGCACATTGCCAAATGGTATCCATGCTGGAATTTGCCAGGATTGGTTACCCATTGTTGATACGTTATAAACTTTGCCTCCCTAAGACTTTTAATTTCAGCCTTTAAATAAAATATGATAAATTTCACACTTGTCAGAAATCCCAGGCCAGGATGGGATCTTTTCTTTAAAAAGCCTGAGTGTATCGCTAATTAATAAAACAAGCTTTTAAACTCAAAATTAAAGTTTTTGAAGCACACAATTTAGTGTTTCTTTCAACATGTTCATATGCTTTCATTGAATTTTAAGGGGGCTGTTGGATAGTTTAGTTGTACTCATTAAAATCCTAATTCTCTTACGTATTTATTAAGCACTAAATTACTTGCTTGTGTCAGATCTTAGTAATTGATTGTACTTTATAGTAAGGAACAGACTTCAAAGATTGACAAATTGATTGGTGTGGGTTTTCCCTAATTGTATTGTTTGGCAGAACAGGGGCTACTATTTAAGTTGGCACTTGGGAATATTCACCACTTTTGTCCTTTATACTTTGCAAATCAGGAATCTCTGGTAATGATATATACCTATGCCTTGGCTATTTCAGTGAACGGAGTAACTCCATTGGCTAGTAAGATTAGTGGAATCTTATACTCTGATGTGCATCAGCCATTACCGGGGGCCATGACTAGGTGGAGAAGTAAAGGGTGACAAGCAAAGAATCTACAAATACGTTGAAGCAGAAGGACGACTAAGGACAGGGTAGGCCAGTTACTCAGTGGGCCGGGGAGGGAGGGTGGCATGAGGGAAGGGGGGAAATAATAACAGGAAATATGGAACTATCAGAAGTTCTAAATTACTTTTTTATTTTTAAGCAAAAAGTTTTGTAATAACTAGATGTCTAACATTAAACAGCAAATCAACACAAGGGCCATACAATTTGTTACAGACGAACTATCATCAAGCACTAGGCCCCAAAAATGCATTTAAGTACGCAAGATGTGTACCGGATAACATGAGAGCTAATTACCATCAGACTGTAATGCACATACTGTTGTTGTTTATTGTTATTTTAAAGCCTAGCCGATGAAACAAGCCTTCTGCAAAGCCCCAAATTCTATGGATGACAAGTAAAATGGAAACAGTGTGTAAATGAAACTGAATGGTTCAGTGTTAACGATACTTTTAATATTCCAGATCATTAACAAATACTGGTTGAAACTTTTCAGTCCAGTGCTCTCTCATGCGTCATCTTCTGTGGTTCAGCATGGTTTTAGTTACCTGGATATCCATTTATCATGCGTGTGGCCAAGTTTTATGTGGTCCCTTAAAGTTTGTTTACGGCCACCAATCCTGGCTATCTGTGTTCTATGCTGTTATTTAGCTCTAATTTACTTCTAAATGTCCTCTAAGAGCCCAGTAAGCAGTGGAAGTATTGATAATGCTGCTAGACAGTATTGACCTCCCATGGTGCAGCAAATTCTCTTGTTCAGCACTGGGCAGGTCCCAGAGGTGCCAGGCTAGAGAAGTTCAACCTGTACAAGATTTTGAAGGAAAAAATCTATATAAAACTGTGACAGAAATAATGGTTACTAATGAAACAAAACCAGTTAGATTTTTTATTATTATTACGTATTTTATTTTCATTATTGAGGAAGAATCATCTTTGTGTAAGAAGTGAAACCAAATGTAGTGGAAGGAATGCTAGGCAGATACCCAAGACACAAACAGTTGGTTGAATGGGTTTAAAGTGCTGAGGGCAAAGTCTGCAATCTCCTTTCCATCAGTGACCTACAGGCAGGGCTCCATGTCTGTCAAGGAGACTGCAGAAGTCACAGGTTCCATGATTTCCTACAACCTCCACAACTTCTGCTGTGGTCAGTGTGGCTGGTGCCAGGACCACCCAAGCAGCGAGTGTCAGGGAATGCCTGATCGGGGCTGGTGTGGCTGGCACCAGGGCCCACCCGAGCAGTAGTTTCAGGAGTGGCCAGAGCAGCTGAAGCTTGGTGTGCTCCAGCCCTGGTGCCATTGCACCCTCTGCCAGGTAAGATTTAGGCAGGAGTATTCACAGTGCAAAGCATGGGCAGTGAATTTTTGTTCATTGCCTGCAACCTGCCCCTGATTTTACTCAAAAATACAGATGACTAAATTGCAGCCTTACCTATAGGAATGTTGGTGCAAAGAGGCCACTATAGGGCAGTGGAACTTGACATACTTTGGAGCGAGCAATAAAATCACTTACTAATTTTATTTATTTACTTGCTTTTCTCTCTGCCCCTCACAGGGAGAGATCTGCACTTTGGGCTTCTGAAGATTTGTCAGCTTTGTTTCAAGTGTATTTCCGTATATTGGTGATATAGGCTCACCAGCAGAAAATCATGGTAGAATGCAAATCAGGGCATATTTAATTCTGTCTAACTTATCAATTCATCTCCAAATATGCTACCTGACAAGCTCATTTCCACTGTACTAAATTCACTTATCTATTTCACGATTACCAGGCTTATTAATTAAGAAGTAGGACTGTAAACAGAAAACTCTCTTGCCTAAGCACCATGTCCCTAGGGCAGCAATGTCACATCTTTGGTACTCTCAGTTATTGCAGTGACAGTATTTACCACTATATCCTCTACAAAACCTAGATCAGCTACTGGCTGCTTATTCTCTGTGTCAACCTCTCTAGCTTAGAAGTAGCTGAAACACAGAACACCACAGCGTCCCCTATGCATTTTGAGTCTGGAGATTTAAGAACAGATTTAAGAACAGCTGGAGCATGAGTTTGCATCCCTGACTGTCTTGGATGATAGCCATTTGTGGACCTCTCTTCCATGAACTCACCTAGTTCGTTTTTTAACCCTCATCACCTGTGGGCCTTCACTACATCCCCTAGCCTTTCATTTATAATGATTAAGTACATCTTAGTGAGTTTTTTTTAAAATTTTTGTCTTGTCTTATTCAAACAAGTAACTGATGTTTCCTATGTCATTCATTTGGACACACAATGTCAGTTTTACCTCTAATTTTGTGTGGGGGAGGAACCTAGAAAATTCTATGTGGTATTTCCTCTCTGGCAGAAATGGCATAAGTTCTGCTCCAACCAGCAGTCTGCTTACCTAGTCAGGTCCATATGCCTGGAATCTTTCAGTGCTGAAATTCTGGTTGTTTGCTGCTTCACTGAGCCAGTCTACTAATCTAGATGTACTGTCGGTTTTTAAATAAATGAACAATGCCTTCAGCTTAATTAATTAAATTTTGTAATTGGGATGGCTCTTAGCTGCTGTATTAGCACATAACTGATGTTTAATTTATAACTTTCAGTAAAACAGCATTTGTTCTTTCAGGGCATTTTTTAAAAGAGAGTTTACTGCTTTTCCTAATCTTAGAGAGCTCTGATTTTCATGGAAGCCATAATGTGAGCCTGTGTCGAACTATGGGAAAACAATGACCATTTATAACACATTAAGCCCACAATCTGGCCATGAGCTCCATGCAAGCCAAATGCTACTGATGTTTAAGGAGCTCTGTGTGAGTGTGGGGAACTGCTTGTATGGAACTCATT
Organism: Carettochelys insculpta; assembly: GCF_033958435.1. NCBI lineage: Eukaryota > Metazoa > Chordata > Testudines > Carettochelyidae > Carettochelys > Carettochelys insculpta. The sequence goes on along the minus strand of NC_134147.1, from coordinate 42,102,810 downwards.
ACAGGGTCAGAGCTTAAATATGTGTGTTTAAAAATGTTTTAACTCTTTAATTAAACTAAATTTTAAGCCCACATCTGACAAGCACATCTGTACTGGCCTCTGTGGAGCCCTTTTGACCCATGGAATTCTGCGTGGAAGCCAACATCCACATCTTTGGATCATGTTTCTGAATCAGGACCACTGATTAAGCCTGACAAATGAATTGTGTATCAGGAGAAAGTACTGGGCTTAGCCAGTTGTGATATTGATACAACAACCATACTGCCATCCTAGAACTGCATGTCCAAAGAAGAAGGAAAAGCTTGAATGGCTCTAAGATGTTCTGCTCTCTGAGCATTGTCTTTATTTTCAACAGTAGTTCTATATTTAGTAATCTCTGCTTTTGTATCATGTCTTTGGAGAGTTTCGGGTATTTGCTGTCGTCAGGGGTTTTCTGTACGAGAGAAGTTATTGATGAGTGCCCTTTCTGGCTTAGTTTACACTTACTTCCAGAGTGTATAAAACAAGGCAAAATTCTACAGCCACATTCACCTGGTCCCATGCTGTACCAATCAGAGGCTGTTCCGATCAACGTGGAATACTGCACACTCAGGGTGCGTCTACACTTGCATTCCTCTTTAGAAAGAGGTATGCAAATGAGGACAATCAAAAATGCAAATGAGGTATAAATCTGCATATTTAACATCACATTTGCATAGTCTTATTTTGAAAGAGCTTCTTTCGAAAGAGGAAAGCCAGTGTAGACGCTGCTCTTTCGAAAGTAAACCCCATCTTCGAAACGATCCTTCTTCCCATTAAATAAAGGGAAGAAGGATTCTTTTGAAGATGGGCTTACTTTCAAAAAAGCAGGGTCTACACTGGCTTTCTTCTTTCGAAAAAGCTCTTTTGAAATAAGAATATGCAAATGAGATGCCAAATATGCAAATGTATACCTTATTTGCATTTTTGATTTACCTTATTTGCACACCTCTTTCGAAAGAGGAATGCAAGTGTAGACACACCCTCAGAGCCATAGCCTCTCTGGCTACGTCTACACTAATGAGTTTTCTCAAAAAAGCTGGGGGTCTTTTGAAAAATCCCATGGAGCATCTACACACAAAATGCACTCTTTTGATATTAAATCAGAAGAATGCAGCACTTTTTCCAGCGTCCCTTTTCCTCTCCCAGATGAGGAAGAATGCCTTTTTCTAAAGATTCGTTCAGAAAAAACAGTGTGTGCATACCCCGGGGTCTCTTTTTTCAAAAGAGCGGTCCTTATGGTGCTGGATTTTTCCCTCTCTGCCTCGTTCTTTCCAAAGAGCAGAGACTGTCTGGACACTCTCTGTCAAAAGAGCAGATATATTTTTTTTTCAATCTACTTTTTTGTGTGTGGACGTGTTCTTTTGAAACATGTTTTTTCAGAAGAGATATTCAGGAAAAACTTCTTTAGAAGAATCGCTGTGGTATAGACATAACCTCTGAGTTACAGCTCTGTGCTTGAGATGAGATTAAGGAGCCCATGGGATTAATTTCAGACACCAGTGGGCTCATACAACCCATGAACTGCCCTTTGGCCGAATCTGCTTTAGCTGCTTTCATGGTATTCAACAGAACTTGAAGGGAGCTAAAGATAATCCAGAGGAAAATGTGTTACTTTCTGTGCAGAGGACTCTTTAAAGGACTGAGTAGGATGCATTTTTACAGACATTACAGTGTATTCTAGCAAATTATCATACAACTGAGGTCTAGAAGAATTCACAGAAGTACAAAAGCAGCGAGCTCAGCAAGTCTCACTTTTGGGCCTGGGAGGAGTATATTTTTCGATTCATAGCTTCTCTCTGAGACGATGCCACTCAAAAGGCTACAGCAGCTACAAAGAAGAAATCATTCATTTGCAAACACTTTCTCTTTCAGCCGCAATTTAAAGCACCAAAAAGGCTTATTTGTGTAACCACTGTGATTTGAAGAGACAGAAATCCCAACCTCTGAGTTGTTCAGTTCAGTGTGAAAAAATATCTGTCCTTTTCTCTTAGTGTCACTAGACAGATGGGACCTGTCTAAAAGTTTCTGTTGGGTTTGTAAGTATTATTTTTGAAATAAAAAAATAGACCTCTGTTTCGTTTGAAGGGCCCATTTAGCTGCATTTCTGACATTGCTAGCAAGGGTGTGGTGTGCACCTTAAAATAATATTCCAATCATTAGTGCCTTTGATGCCTTTCTGCACAGAGATGGGATGTAAGGGACCGAGTCTGATTAAAAAAAAAAAGAGAGAGAGAGATTTTGCCCAAAATAGTCCACTCTGTGCATTGCAACACATGAGGAAGGCTATGTCTACAAGGAAGAGCTGTTTTGTGATTCAGAGGTATCCCAAAATAGCTACTCCACATCTATAACATGCACCTGTTATTTCAAAATATTTTTCAAAATAATGGGCACACTATTTTCAGTGTCCTTCTACCCCTCATTGCAGGAGGAGTAAGGGATACTTTGAAACAGTGAGGTATTTCGACATTTGGTGCAGTGTAAATACCACCAAATCCCAAAATAGCCTATTTTGAAATGAATTCGAAATAGGTTATGCAATCTGCCTAGAGCAAATTGCGTAACTTATTTTGAGTTAAGGGTGCAGTGTAAACGTAGCTGAAATGAATACTTTTCTATGCAGGAGTGTGGTATATGTTAGTTCAACACTTCCAAAAGGAGAAAAATAATGATGTTGGCCGGTTCACTTCAGTGGGAATTGTACCTGAGTAAAGACTGAAGAATCAATCCCTATAGTGTATATGATTTTCCTCTAGTAATTATTCTTCAGTTGAACAGATTCACCATGACAACTTCTCTGCCTAACACTCTTGGTAGGCTCACCTATTTTTTAAAAAGCATCCATTAGAATTTCAGTTCAATTTATTTTGAGCCCTTAGGAAGGAGAAATTGTGAGATGAGGGACAAGCATGTATCTGTGGGATTCAGATGAAGGTGTCCTTTCCCTACCCCAGCCCCTCTGTGCTGTAGAAGTGGGGCGAATGTTAAAAATAAACTAGCTATCTTGTCTCAATGTCCCTTTGCTTCACCCCTGGGACATTATGACACACTCCTGATCAATCATTCCACATCCCCCTTGTCACTTCCTAAGACAAACTTTGTTCTCTGCTTCCCCAAGACATGAACATTCTGCTTTCTGACTGGCAATTATTTTTCCTACTCCTCTCTTTATGACAAATGCATTTCCATGAGACACCTGTGCTGAAGGTCAGGAACAGTAAGATGCATACTCCATGTTGCACCTCCTTTCTGAAAGGAAGGGAGCTAAATCTGTTAAGTATTTTCTCTCAGGATTTATGCCATTCATTATTCGAAATATTTGTGGCATCCATACAGGTGCGTTTCCAATGTTTCTAAAAATCCATACATTTTATAGCCCGTTTTTTGAATGATCTTGATGGGAGAGGGTGGTGGTGGATGGTGGACAAAAGCATTTTAGCCAAGAGGCCTGCTTTCACTTTGATACAAAAACCATTGTGTCAAACTAAATCCACAAGAATCAAAGGATTCATATAGGGAATAATTTCCTGTGTATGAAATCATAGGGCTAGAAGGGACCTCAGGGGTCATCTATTCCAGCCCCCTGCTTCAAGCAGGATCAACCCCATCTAAGTCATCCCAGCCAGGCCTTGTCAAGCTGGGATTTAAAAACCTCCAGGGATGGAGATTCCACCACCTCTCTTGGCAATGCATTCCAGTGCTTCACCACCCTCCCGGTGAAGTAGTTTTTCCTAATATACAACATACTCCTCTCATTCTGTAACTTCAGACCATTGCTCCTCCTTCTGCCATCTGTCGCCACTGAGAATAGTTTCTCTCCATCCTCTTTAGCACACCCCTTCAGGAAGTTGAAGGCTGCTATTAAATCGTCCCTCAGTCTTCTCTTCTGTAAACTAAACAAGCCCAAATCCCTCAGCCTCTCCTCATAAGTCATGTTCTCCAGCCCCAGGCTATATGTTGTTTGGGTCTCAAGCTAGGACTTTTAATTGAAAGAATTAATTGTACTGGACTACCTTTCTCTTGACATGCTTCCTAAAGTAAAATTACTGCTGCATGTTGGACTAATAGGCCGTTTATACATATGCAATAAACAGCCTGAAATATGCTAATGAGATGCAATGCAAATTCCCCATGCCTCATTAGCATAAGGTAATGTGATTTGGAGTCCGGAAGACGTTCTTCTGGACTGCAAAACATCATTTAGAAGAGCAGCCCCCAGAGGCCCCTTCTTCCCAAAAATTTTCAGGAAGAAGGGACCTCTGGAAGAAGGACTTCCTTCCGGAAGACCACCACCTCCCGAAGGCCATGCTTCTAAACAGCGTTTTGGAGTCTGGAAGAACGTTTTCCAGACCCCAAATCACGTGACCTTATGCTAATGATGTACAGGGAATTTGCATCTGTGCCTCATTAGCATATTTTGGGCCATTTATTAGCATGCCACTTTTGAAGAAAGTGGCATGTGTAGAAATGGCCATAGAGTATTTCTGAAAGGGGGAAGATGGAGCTAGCTAGATGTGGATTATTCCTTACTAAAGGAAAGACCTGTAAGTAAGCATATGCTCTGTAATCATGTATGTGAATGAAGTCATTATTTGAGTCACTGCATGTGATGGGAATGCTCCCCTATGCACGGAGTGTCTTATGAGCTGGTTCAAGGGTCTCATGTTGCATTCACGCAGTAAGAGTAGACAAGGGCAAATGGTACTTACTTACTTCACGGTGGGGGGAAATATGGACTTCTGGTTAAAAAAAAATCAGTGGCTAAATTAACCTATGTACCACGCCATTCATAGACTCAGAGGGGTGGCTGTGTTAGTCTGTAGTGTCAAAAATAACAAGTAGTCCTTTAGCACCTTAAAGACTAACAGGTTTATTTATTAGGTAGTGAGCTTTCATTGGTAAGACCCACTTACTCAGATTTGGAGAAGACCATTAGAATCTAGGGTTTATGTAGTAGGGAGAGAGGGGAGAAAGAAAGGAGGAAAAAACTGGGGTCGGGGGTTGCATTCATGTCTCTCCTGAAGAGCCCCTTTCATAGTGACACACAAAAGAAACCATTGAACCGGCATCTGTAATATTACTCCCGATTCAATGTACTGTTCAGCATGCCTGAGTAAAGATACCAGTCAGGTTCATATTGTGGCTAGACTGTGGTGACCCCTCAGGTTTAGCTTTACAGTGAATTTTTCAAAAAAGCTTGTTGCATTAGTTAAACATTATTGGGGGGATCGTCTGCAGATGTAAGTTGGCATGACCAAGTTAAGGTTATAATAATTTAGATCAACTGAGTTCCTAGCCCTAGCTGCGGCCAGTTGGCTCCTTGTGGATTTCAGTGACAAGTTGTGCTCTCTTCTTTATTAGCTTGTTCACGTCTTCTCTTGGAACACATGTTCTTTAGGTCAGAGACTGAGCTGCATTCCCCATGTCTTTTAAATATTTGATAGGTATTAATGTATTTTATTCGTTACTGATCCCACTTGTTTTTATGGCATCTGCCTTCGGTACATCTTTCTCTGAAACGATGCTAATGTAGAAAGCACAAACATTTTAGAGCTGTGTCTCTCTAGTTCTCAGTATAGTCAAACATAAGCATTCCCAAGGGATGAGTCAGGCCACAAAATCACAAGACTGGATTAAAAACCATAAGACTTTTAAATAAAAGGTTTGTGATGGGGACTGGGCTTACCACCGGTACTATCTTATGGTTCGATTATTGGGTCCTGGCCAGTGTTCTCTTTAATATTTTCCATCCATGGGCAGAATAAATTTTTGTTATGTGCACTAAGGCATATGCGGATGCGTACCCCCAGTAGAAACACATGCTGCCAGCTGGGTGGCTGTGGGCACTCTGCTAATCAGGTGGGCAGCATTTGAGTATCTCCTAGGTGGCTGCCCCAGCACTCATCTTACAGGGAACATTGTTCCTGGGTGTCTCCTCTCTCTGGTGTCCCTTTGCAACAGTCACACCAATGCTGTGCTGATCCACCTTTTCACAGGCAGTGACTCAACCCTCCAGAGGGATCCCCAGTTGAGTTTGCCCCTTATTGTTTGGCAATATTCAGAGAACCCTTGCGGTCTTCACACACTCTTCCTGCAGGGAAGGACCTTCAATCTCCCAGCTCCTACTTGCCTCTTTTTTGCCATGGGGCTTTTAACAACTCTACCCTCTCTTTACTTCTGAGAGGGAGTGGAAGTGAGATACTCAGCTGTAGCAATGGTGCTTGGTAGAAGTGATGGAGTCCTCCCTCTCCATGGGGCACCAACCAATAGCCCTAGCAAAGTCAGTAAGTCAAGCAGTCTGGATTGCCTCATGACTGCCTCCCTGGGCCAATTCCTACCCACGGTGTGATTGAGCAGTTTCCTATGGCAGCCTTCTTCAGGCACCCTCAAGACAGAGCTGCCCTGCCCCACATCTGGGCTATCTGGCTGCCTTTTAAACCCCTCCTGCAGCTGCAGGGGCTCTGCAGGAGCAACAGGGCAAAGTCGTCAGTACCCAGAACTGCTCCTTAACCCTTTATGTCTCAGCGTGGGATCTGTGTAACCCATCACAAGGTTCACTTACTTTTCATGAGTTTTAAATCATTATTGTACATTCAGGTCACATTTTCAGGCTTGCTTCTGAAACTTTTTGATTGAAGCCTCAGACCGTTACCCATCACTGGCCGACTGGAACAGGGATTTTAAGATAACACCAATTTTCACAAGAGTTAACAACACGTAAGGTATGTCTCCACTATGCAGAAGATTGACCAAGACAGGGTCAATCTTCCGGGCTCAATTTCCTGGGCCTAGTAGGGACATGTGAAAGTGAACTTTCTGGGGCTGTCAGTTGGCCCCTGTGCCCCTTAGTATCATGAGGATTAAGGGAGGTTGACGGGACAGTTTCTCCTGTCAACCTCCCTCTGTGAAGATGGCCAGGTAAGTCAACTGCAGATAAGTCAATTCTAGCAATGCAGTTGCCATAGCTAGAACTGCACATCTTCAGTGACTTCAGTGTGTGGTGGAGACCTGGCGTTAGTTCTGGCAATTGTAATGCCAGAGTCTCCTACTCCATAAGAACAGCCGTTGAGTGGCACTAGCTCTGCACATCACTCCGTGTTGCTTTGTTGTCATTTATCACATGCCACATTGATATACCTTTGCTGCTAATCCAATCAGGAAAAGGGCTGAAGAAGCAGCACCCAGACATTTGGCCTTATATTTGAAACAGAGCTTTTGCACTCCTTTCGATAATCAAGGCAGAGTGAATAATTAATAAAGCTAAACCAGTATTTTCCAGTCAAAAATCTGCCAGCCTCCATTCAGCTGGCTCAGAAGGCAGCGAAGTCACATTAAATTAAGGAGTTCTTATTTCCTGCCAGTCCCTACCATTGTCAAAATAATGCACAAGCACAATAGACACAGCTAAGGTGGACTGGGCTCCTCCTCAGTCGTTCTTGACACTTTCTCACATTTGATACTGCCCAGTCAAATGGAAGAAATGCGAGGTGAATCTCAAGCGGGTGGACTGTATTACCAAACAGGCATCGGATTTATTTGCCATAGGCTATTTACATGTTCATTCTCATGTCTTTTGGGCTGTGTCTACACTAGCATTGCATGTTTGAAAGAGGCATGCAAATGAGGAAGTCAAAATGCAAATGAGGTGCAGATTTACATATGTGGCAGATTTACATATATGGAGTGCAGATTTACATATCATAGCTTCTTTCAAAAAGAAAAGCAGTGTAGACATGGCTCTTTCGAAAGTAAACCCCATCTTCAAAAGAGCTCTTCTTCCCATTTTGGCTGAGGGGAGAACAGTTCTTTTGAAGATGCGGTTTACTTTGGAAAGAGCCATGTTTACCCTGCTTTTCGTCTTTTGAAAGAAGAATATGCAAATGAGGTGCCTGATATGTAAATCTGAACCTCATTTGCATTTACAGTTTTGTAATTTGCATGCTTCTTTTGCAAGTGCAATGCTAGTGTAGACACAGCCTTTATGTTTTATATTTAGCCAGATGGGAATAATAACCTAAGTTTGATTGGTTTTGTCAACCATATTAAGGGAAGTTACTTGCCTCCTAAAGCTGTGTGTTGGAATTTTGGATTGTTCCATTGGGTCCGTGTTACCTGTTCATTGTCACTTACTCCATGTTACCTGTTCATTGTCACTTACTGCCTGCCTGACCTTTTGCTCCCTTGATCAGCCTTCCCCTGTGTGACTCATGGGGGAGGGTCTGAGAGAGGCCAGCAGGCTTAAAAGCCAGAGGCAAGAGCGACCAGGGGAGCGAAGCGGACAGGGAGCTGCAGACAGGGTAGTTTGAGGGAGTGTGGGAGGGAGTGTGACAGAGAGGACTATAATGTTTAGGAAGACCCACAACACCTGTGCCAGCACTACTGCTGTCTCCTCCACTTGTGCCTGTAGCCAGAGAGACTGCCTGACCATGGATGTTTCTACCCAGATCCTGGTGTGGTTCTGCAAGGACTGTGGCTTGCTGTTCCCACTTACTGATACCCAGGCTGAGGGGAATATTCAGTGTGAAAGGTGCCTGCTGGTGGAATCTCTCAGGCGGCAGGTGGGGGAGCTACAGGAGGAGGTGGCCAGGTTGAGGAGTATCCGAGTCCATGAGTAGTTCCTGGATAGTATTCAGGTGGAGACTGCGGAGGTAACTGTCCCAGTGCACAGGACGGCTGATAAACCACTGGAGGAGGTGGACCAGGGTAGACACTGGCAGCTGGTTACTTCTCGCAGCAGACAGTGTCCCACCCCTGCTCAGAACCCTCCCACCGTGGTACTGGAAAACTGTTATGCCGTACTCGATGCAGGAGACCAAGAATTACCCCGTATGGAAGAGGAGAAGCCTCATACCCCCAAGGCTGGGAAGTCTACTGCCACCCCTGCAAGAAGGAAACGTAGAGTAGTGGTGGTTGGAGACTCTCTTCTGAGGGGGATGGAGGCGCCCATCTGTTGCCCTGACATTTCGTCTCGGGAGGTCTGCTGCCTGCCGGGGGCCCGTATCCGAGATGTTACGCGGGCATTGTTGAGGATTATCCGGCCCTCTGACTACCATCCCATGCTTCTCATCCATGTGGGCACTAATGATACTGCGAGGTGTGACGCTGAGCAGGTCAAGAGTGACTTCAGGGCTCTGGGGGCACAGGTCAGGGGGTTTGGGGCACAGGTGGTATTCTCTTCAATCCTGCCTGTCAGAGGTAGGGGCCCAGGCAGAGACAGGTGTATCCTAGAGGTGAATGCTTGGTTGCATAGATGGTGTCACCAGGAAGGCTTTGGTTTCTTTGACCACGGGATCCTTTTCCGGGAAGGTCTGCTAGGCAGAGATGGCGTTCACCTTTTGAGGAGGGGGAAGACCATATTCGGACACAGGCTGGCTAACCTAGTGAGGAGGGCTTTAAACTAGGTTCGACAGGGGCAGGGGAGCAAAGCCTGCAGGTAAGTCGGGAGCATGGATACCTGGGAGGTGAACTTGAAATGGGAGGGAGTATGGGCTACACTGGGAGAGTAAAAAGAGGGCCAGGGCAAAACTGGGAGGCAAGACCAAATCAATGTCTGAGATGCCTATAGACAAATGCAAGAAGTATGGGAAATAAACAAGAAGAATTGGAAGTACTAATAAATGAATACAACTATGATATCATTGGCATCACAGAAACTTGGTGGGATAATACTCATGATTGGAATGTTGATATTGAAGAGTACAGCCTGCTTAGGAAGGACAGACAGGGAAAGAAGGGAGGAGGTGTTGCCTTGTATATTAACAATGTACACAATTGGACAGAGGTGGAGATGGACGTAGGAGATGGATGGGTTTAAAGTCTCTGGGTTAGACTCAGAGGAGTAAAAAACAAGGATGAGGTCCTACTAGGAGTCTACTACAGGCCCCCTAGCCAGGTGGAAGAGGTGGATGAGGCTTTCTTTAAACAGCTAACAAAATCATCCAGGGCCCAGAATTAGGTGGTGATGGGGGACTTCAACTATCCAGGTATATGTTGGGAAGCTAATACAGCAGGGGACAGACTGTCAAATAAATTCTTGGATTGCATTGCAGACAACTTTTTGTTCCAAAAGTTTGAAAAAGCTACCGGGGGAAGCTGCTCTAGATTTAATTTTAACAAATAGGGAGGAAATTATCGAGAATTTGAAAGTGGAAGGATGCTTGGGTGAAAGTGATCATGAAATCATAGAGTTCACAATTCTAAGGAAGGGTAGAAGGGAAAACAGTACAATAGAGATAATGGATTTCAGGAAGGCAGATTTTGGTAAACTCAGACAGCTGGTAGGCAAGGTCCCATGGCAAGCTAAACTGAGGGGAAAAACGGCTGAGGAGAGTTGGCAGTTTTTCAAAGGGACATTATTAAGGGCCCAAAAGCAAGCTATCCCGCTGCGTAGGAAAGATAGAAAACATGGCAAAAGACTGCCTCGGCTTAACCAGGAGATCTTGCATGATCTCAAACTAAAAAAGGAATCATATAAGAAATGGAAACTAGGACAAATTACAAAGGACGAATATAGGCAAACAACACGAGCATGCAGGAGCAAGATTAGAAAGGCTAAGGCACAAAATGAGCTCAAACTAGCTACAAGCATAAAGGGAAACAAGAAGGCTTTTTACAAATACATTGGTAACAAGAGGAAGACCAAGGAGAGGGTAGGGCCATTGGTCAGTGAGGAGGGAGAAACAGTAACAGGGAATTTGGAAATGGCAGAGATGTTTAATGATTTCTTTGTTTCGGTCTTCACTGAGAAATCTGAAGGAATGCCTGACATAGAGAATGCCAGTGAAAAAGGGGTAGGTTTAGAAGCTGAAATAAGAAAAGAACAAATTAAAATTTACTTAGAAAAATTAGATGTCTGCAAATCACCAGGGCCTGATGAAATGCATCCTAGAATCCTCAAGGAGCTGATAGAAGAGGTATCTGAGCCTTTGGCAATCATTTTTGGAAAATCGTGGGAGACGGGAGAGATTCCAGAAGACTGGAAAAGGGCAAATATAGTACCCATTTATAAAAAGGGGAACAAGAATAACCCGGGAAACTACAGGCCAGTCAGCTTAACTTCTGTGCCAGGAAACAAAATGGAGCAGGTAATTAAAGAAATCATCTACAAGCAATTGGAAGGTGGTAAGGTGATAGGGAACAGCCAGCATGGTTTTGTTAAAAACAGATCAAGTCAAACCAATCTAATAGCTTTCTTTGATAGAATAACGAGCCTTGTGGATAAGGGAGAAGCGGTGGATGTGGTATACCTAGACTTCAGTAAAGCATTTGACACGGTCTCACATAATATACTTATCAATAAATTACGCAAATACAACTTAGATGGGGCTACTATAAGGTGGGTGAACAACTGGCTGGATAACCGTACCCAGAGAGTAGTTATTAATGGTTTTCAATCCTGCTGGAAAAGTATAACTAGTGGGGTTCCGCAGGGGTCTGTTTTAGGACCGGTTCTGTTCAATATCTTCATAAACAATTTAGATATTGACATAGAAGGTACACTTATTAAGTTTGCAGATGATACCAAGCTGGGAGGGGTTGCAACTTCTTTGGAGGATAGGGTCATAATTCAAAAGGATCTGGATAAACTGGAGAAATGGGCTGAGGTAAACAGGATGAAGTTTAAAAAGGGAAAATGCAAAGTGCTCCACTTAGGAAGGAACAATCAGTGTCACACATACAGAATGAGAAAGGACTGCCTAGGAATGAGTATAGCAGAAAGGGATCTAGGGGTTATAGTGGACCACAAGCTAAATATGAGTCAACAGTGTGATGCTGTTGCAAAAAAAGCAAACATGGTTCTAGGATGCATTAACAGGTGTGTTGTGAACAAGACACGAGAAGTCATTCTCCTGCTCTACTCTACGTTGGTTAGGCCTCAGCGGGAGTATTGTGTCCAGTTCTGGGCACCGCAGTACAGGAAGGATGTGGAGAAATTGGAGAGGGTCCAGAGGAGAGCAACGAGAATGATCAAAGGTCTAGAGAACATGACCTATGAAGAAAGGCTGAAAGAATTGGGCTTGTTTAGTTTGGAAAAGAGAAGATTGAGGTGGGACATGATAGCAGTTTTCAGATATCTAAAAGGGTGTCATAAGGCAGAGGGAGGGAACTTGTTCTTCCTTGCCTCTGAGGATAGAACAAGAGGCAATGTACTTAAATTGCAGCAGGGGAGGTTGAGGTTGGACATTAAGAAAAAGTTCCTAACTGTCAGGGTGATCAAACACTGGAACGAATTGCCAAGGGAGGTGGTAGAATCTCCATCACTGGAGATATTTAAGAAGAGGTTAGATAGATGGCTTTCAGGGATGGTCTAGAAAGTGCTTGGTGCTGCCATGAGGGCAGGGGGCTGGACTCGATGGCCTCTCGAGGTCCCTTCCAGTCCTACTCTTCTGTGAGTCTATGATTCAGTGTAGTAATTAATTCCAAACTGCTACGTTGAAAGATCAATCACTGCTCTCCTGCTGTCAGTGACTGAGGCCAAACCAACAAGGAAAATAAAAATAAATGATAGCTTAGGGCATGTACCAAAAGAAAATCAAGAAAGAATTACAGGATTTAGGTGCTTTGGGCAAAATTGTGCCTTGAAACAAATTAGCCATGCTGAGGTCAGTCATTGTCTCTGCACAGTTACAGTCTGATTGAAAACTCACTGCTGTCCATGGGATCAGCCCCTGGGGCAAAAGAACAGAGGCACCATGTTGCCTGCTCAGAAAAATCCCCAGCATTTACTACAGATTCTTTTAAGAAATGCTCCATCAGAAGCTTTGCTGCATGAGTGTGGGCCAAGACAGGGAGAGTCCTTACACCTTCTTCTCCCACCATTGCAAGGAGAGACACAATCTTGCTCTTTGTGCATGAGTCAAAAGAGAAATCTCTGAATTTCCTGTGGCAGGGTGCCCACCTCATACCGATGGTTAGGGCTTTACCCAATTCATAGCCATGAAAAATACATCATGGACCATGAAATCTACCTTCTCCCCACCCCTCCACTCTCTGATTTGCTCACCTTGATCATTTTTTTCTGATTTGTCCTCCTTGCTTACTGTTTTTGGTTCTCTGTGCCTTAAATATTGAGTCTGTTCTGGTATGGCTATGGTCTGAAGAAGTGGGTCTGTCCCACGAAAGCTCACCTAATAAACTATTTTGCTAGTCTTTAAAGTGCTTCTTGACTGCTTTTTGTTTTGGCCATTTGTGTGTTATTATCCAACATTACACAGATTTCATGGGGCAGGCCAGTGTTTTTGTTTCTCAGATTTGGGGCCCTAAGCCAAAGGGGAGTTGCCTGGAGGTTGCAAAGTTATTTTAGGGGGTCATGGTATTGCCACCGCTACTTCTGCACTTCAGAGCAGGGTGGCCAGACAGCAGCAACTGTTGGCCTGGCACTCAGCTGTGAAGGAAGTGCCCTACCAGCAGCAACACAAATAAGGATGGTAATACCATGCCATGCAATCTTTATTTCTATGCTGCTGCTGGCAGTGGCTCTGCCTGCAGAGCTGGGTTGCTGGTCAGCCATTGCTGATCTTCAAAGCAGCTCTGAAGGCAGTGCCACTGCTATCTACAGTGCAGAAGTAAGTCTAGCCATGCGCAACCCTCTCTATAATAACTTTGCAACTTCCCCAACTCTTTTTTGGGTCAGAACCCTACAATTACACCACCATTAAATTTCAGATTTAAAGAGCTGAAATAATGAAATCAACTATTTTAAGGAAAAAAAATCTTGTGATCATGAAATTGACCAAAATGGACCCTGAATTTGGTAGGGCTCTACAGAGGGTAAAGTGTAAGTGTAAACTTGAAGCCAGTTAACACAACTGGCTGTGTAACTCACACACCTACTAGGTGTGGTTCACTGTCCCATGTAATGGCACCTAGGCCACTTACCCAGAGAAAGAATGAGTCTTCTCTATGGCCTTAGCAACGAAGGGTCCTGTGGCACCTTATAGACTAACAAAAAAGTTTTGAGCATGAGCTTTCGTGAGCACAGACTCACTTCATCAGATGCTGGTCTTGGAAATCTGATGAAGTGAGTTTGTGCTCACGAAAGCTCATGCTCAAAACTTTTCTGTTAGTCTATAAGGTGCCACAGGACCCTTCGTTGCTGTTACAGATCCAGACTAACACGGGTACCCCTCTGATCTATGGCCTTAGTGAAGAGCCTGTTGGTTTTTAGCACAAACTGTGGAGGCTCCTACACTAAGCTCCAGTGGTCCCACATTTGAATCTGCCTGCGGGCAGTTACCGTTGTGCCTGAAATTTGGGCTAGGCCTAATTAACAATGGGAAACCAACTCAGGAGGGGTGGGGTGGGGTGGTAAACAAAAAAGTTGGGAGCAGAAAAGGCTGCAGGGAGGAATGCTGGAGTTTTTCTTCTCCAGAACTTCCTAGAGCCCACAACTCCTTTTCACGAGCTTCATGCCACCTTATCCATGTCTGGGTGCCAGTCCAAGGACCTTAGGACACATAGTTAAGGCTGTAGGGACTAGCAAGGCTCTTGCAGGTTGAGGAAGGTGGCAGTAAGGAGTGGGGGTGGCTGTGAAGGAGGGTAAAGTTTTAATTATGTGTCCTAAGGTCCTTGGACTGGCACTCAGACATGGAAAAGGTGGCATGAAGCCCCTGGAAAGGAGATGCGGGCTCCAGAAAGCTGTGAGAAAGTGGGTTATGGACCCCACCAAGCCCTGAGTGGAGGATGTCAGACCAGGTGGAGGCATCAGGTGCTTGTTTTGTTGGGCTCTGTTACTTCAGAAAGGGAAGGACTGACCTTGACCTTGATGGAGGGATGACTTGTGAAAAAAGGCAGACCTCTGCAGGACTGAAGAGGCCATCAGCAAGGGGCACTAGAAGAGGAGAGAGTCTCCTTGGCCATGCCAAGCCGTGAGGCAATGAGCCAAGAGTCAGCTGACTTTTCCTCTCACTCCTCCTGTGCCGCCAGATTAATGTAATCCTTAAAAACAGAAGGAAAAATAAACAGGGGAAATGTTAGAAAGTCATTCGGACAAAACCAGCACTAACTGAATAATCCAACTGGGCCCTTGACTGTGACTGCACAAAGTGTACATGAGCAGTGGATAGGGCCTGGTATTCAGATATCTCAGTCTGGACAAGAGCGGTCCAAAAATCACCTGGCACATATCATTGCTCCTACCAGTTTACCCAGAAGTTGTAATCAGAGGGCTGTTGTGCTAAATGTTGAAATGTGCATTTATGCTGCTCACCCTAATGTCGGCAGATTTTGGACAAAGGACAGTCCCATCTCCTCTGGGGATCACCTGAGCTACCTCCCTGCCTCAGAAAGAGGCTTGTCTTTTGTACGGGGTACCCGTCTCCCTCATTGTTCAGACTGGGTGGTGAATGAACTCTCATTGTGCAATGAATTCAGAAGGATACTTCCTTCATTGATGGCAGGCTTTGGATCACATGCTGCATATAAGGCAAGGGTTATCCTGCTGAAGCGGGGCAGAGGCTGGAGAAGGTGATGCAAATGGGTCAACTGCCTTGGAGCCTGGCGATTCAAAAGGGCCAGTGAGGGAGTTTATCTCAGCTAGCTTGTTGCTAGAGAAGGAGACTGATGGGCAACCCTCTTCAGTAGGTTAGGTTGTTTAGCTTCTGTCTATGTACCTTGAAGATGCAGTGTTGCTTGACTGCTGCTGTTTTTTGAGTGATGTTCCCAGAGTGTCTCTGTCGATTGTTTAGAGCAGTGTTTCTATGTTCCGCAGAACACCAGTGTTCTGTGAACAACTGGCAGGTGTGCCATGAGCATCTGACACTTTTTTGGTATCATACATAGATGGGATATATTTTCTGTTATTAAAATCAAATACAATGTTACTTCTTCATTGCTGTGATACCTCATTAAATTGCTTCATTTTGTTTTTGTTGTGTATGTCGCTGGCTTTTCTAGTCTGGACATTTTTTTAGAAGAAAATTTTCATACATGTTCTGCTTAAAAATATTATTGTTTGGTTTTCCATGGTCTCAAAAAGTTTAAGAAACACTGGTTTAGAGCACTCCTTTGCTGGCTGGACAACGCATTTATCACCTTTCACCTGCTTTCCTGCCATGTCCCCTTGCCTTCATATTTACTATCTAGTAAACCAGGTTTTAAGTCTTTTCAAATCAGAGCATCCCAACTGACAAAACAAATTAATGAGGTCAGGAAATCAGGCTGGATGAAAAATATTATGTAACTGTTCAACAGACAAATTTGAGATCTTTTAAAAAAGATTTGAAAGTAGAGCTTATGTGTTAATCTTCCTGGAACCTGAAAATGCCTGTTAAATATGGCATGCTGAACACATGCTTCCTTTCCAGTTACCTTTCTGGCAATATGAAGTATATGAGCCAATTACGTTTTCATATTTTTCTCAAGGCATCTTTGTTTATTCTCCATCACAGCTGACTTGAAAGGTATGTGCTCTACATATGTTTAGTTGTATTTGTTAATATAGTCTGTGCTTATATTTAGATCATACAAGCAAAAGTATCATGTATTAAATGGCTAAAATTTATCCCGATTTAAAAAAATCGTTAGTATTAGAAACAATATTGTGACTTTGTCCAGTCGTCTCATGCTTAAGAAATCTATGTGCATATGGAATGCCTGATAGGGTAATTGGACTAGCTGGGTTTTATTTTGCACTCACAAAGGATTAACATTTGTGTATGCTTTTCCAAAGGGATAGATCATCCACTTCTGTCTTTGAAAGGGATGTGAAATAATGGATTTTTTAGCTGTGCTTCTCTGATTAAAAGAGTGCTTACTGGCCAAGAATGAAACCTAAACCATGCTGCAACTTGAGTAGATTTAACTTGTGGGGAGAAATTCCACATTTACTCGTGAGAGAAGAAACACCTGAAAGCCTGATTTTAAATAAATTAAATAAAAAGCTGGATGCTTTGAGGCTGTGGCTAATCTGGTAGAATAAACTCCTGAAAGACTGATTCGTGGGTAGATGAGTTAGTTGTGGGCATCTGCTAAATTAAATGGATATGAATGCACATGTGATAAATTGCGTGTGTGTGTATGTGTGCATGAGCAGTTTACCTGTACACATAACTAGCAAAACCCAGCACAAACAACGTACACTATGAACTCTGAGTTGAAAAATGGCAGTGAAAACTAAGCTGCCTCTTTTACATATAATGAAGACAAAGATGTCCCTGAATCTTACAGAAAATCTGGAACTCTGTGTGTTGATTGTCCTCCTATTGAAGAGTAGACTGAAATGGAAAGTGATTTCCAGCTTTCTCTAGGAGAAGAAAACTTGGGGATCCTCTTTAAACATGTAAAGTTGGATATTGTTTATTATTTACTAAGACAGGATATTAAGATACATGAGTGTTTCTTTTTTTAACTGAGCTGCTGGGCTGTCAGTGGTGAAATATTACTGCAGGAGAGTTTTTTTTTTCTTTTTATAAGCCATGGTAAGCAGCATGGCTTCCTTTCTCGGCACTTCAACCACAGATGCTATCAGCTGAACCATCTGTGGTGACAGATTTGTGTTCTATCACTTACAGGCTAAGTGAACCTGGTAAAGCCTCCTACTACAGGATATAAGTAGCTTCTGTTAAGGCACGGATGGATTAGTGTTCCTCTGGTGGGAGTTGTGTGTGATGGAGGATGGTGAAAGGTCTCAGGAATAGTTTAACGAAATCACTGAATACAGGCCTGGATCTTTTCTTAAGTGTGAGAAGTGGGACTTGTTCCGCATTGAATATGCCACGTGGTGGGCCCACAAACCTCAGCCAAAATACAGCCCCAAAAAGCATTCACTTTTTCACTTAGAAATAGGGGCTGAAGCGTGGGTTTTCCTGCATTGTCTTTTCTCCCTGTCCTATGGACTCCCCGTCTCTTTCCCCACACACCACCCTGATCTACAAATTACCCTCTGCAAGACCTGAAAGAGGGAGTGAATCGTGCTATGGAAGAAGCTGGTCTCTTTATCTCCCACTTGTCTATGGAGGCAGGAGGATTTGAGCTTGGACCTGACTGAGAAGACATATGATGGGCTGTGTTCTAAATCTCCATTTGTCACTGAGGCAGGGTCTTTGCTCTGTTCAGATTTCACAGAGGATTAGCAAGCTTTGTATGGTGCTGCGGATGCAAAGCCCCAACTCAGCCCTTTAGGAACACCTTTTGATCAGTGCTAAGTCTGAAATAACACCTCCACCCATCATGCCCACTGATGAGATGAAAAGTATGGAAATGAGCGTGCCAAAACAGTATGTGTGAAGACATGTAGTGCCAGCACCTCCTCGCAGTAGAGGATCTCACAGAACACAGTGCATGAAACAAAAATCCAGAGCGCTTTGTGGAGCCTCACATAAGAATTCCTTTGGGATTTTTCAACAGTCATGTGCATTTCAGCCAGGGCTTCTGGAGAATGTTAAGCTGGTGTTATACATGTTTTTCTTGTTTCAGCTGCCAGTCAGATGAAGGGTTCTGGGGGGAAATGGATCTTTACATAGAAGAGTCTAAGAGTAGTTATTATGTTGGTGGCTGTTCTCTGGCTGTACTGAAAAATGGGGCAGAGCAGGGAGAGAGTGAGGGGGAAATTAACTTCCGATTGACCCGAAACAAATAGTGTCTGTTTACCTCTGAAAAATAAAAAAGCATTTTGGATAAGGCAAAATGTTTTATTTGTCCTGAACTCACACAAAACGTTTCATTTCATGCACAGTGTTGTAGCTGTGTCAGTCCCAGGTTATTAGAGAGAAGTTGGGTGGGAGAATATCTTGTATTGGACCAACATCTGCTGGACAGAGAGAGAGAGAGCTTATGCAGAATTCCTACCTAATTTCAGCCGTTTTTATTAAGAACCAAAAACACTTGCAAAAGCATTCATAAAGCAGGCAAAGGTGGTACTGGTGCTCCCCTTGGGCTGGAAACCCCTGTGGTTAGTGAACTCTGCTAGGACATAGGAAATCTAGGTTCAAGTCTTTACTCTGCCTGATTCAGAGTATACTGTATATCATTGGTCTAGAGTGTATTCTGAGGTGGACCTCCTGTCATTCTCCTGCTGAAGCTCCAGGCTCAGAGGCAACAGGCCCCTTTGTTGCTTGCTGGTCTATAGAAAGGAAGTGTTATTTACTCCTCCTTATAAACTAATAGGTGGCAGGTTCAAAACAAAAGTGAAGTATGTCTTTAACCTCACAGAGGATGTTGTAAGGACGAGTACTTCAGCTGGGGTTCAGAAAAAAGGGTAAATTCATGGAGGAAAGGTACATCAATGGCTATTAGCCAGGATGAGCAGGAATGGTGTCTCCAGGCTTTATTTGCCAGAAGCTGTGAATGGATAACAGGGGATAAACCACTGATGATTACCAGGTCTGTTCCTTCCTCCGGGACCCCTGGCATTGTCCAGTGTCAGAAGACAGGGTACTGAGCAAGATGGGCTTTTGGTCTGACCCAGCATGGCCATACTTGCGTGGTTGTGCTTGCTTTTTTCCAAGAAACAATTTGATGAATTCATGTCAATTCAGGAATAATTTTGGTCAACACAAAACTGCATTTTTTGTCATATAAAGTTACATCGGAGAAGTTTCCGAGCTCTAATTAGACCAGAAAACAAAGTTTGTGTCCGGGAACATTTTTATGATCTTGGTCTTCCAGCATTAATTTTTGACCCAAGTCTTAAGCCGTATGCATAGAACAGAAAAGAATTCATTTGGCTTTCGAGAGAACCATGAGCTTGTGACCTTTTGACAGTGATAAATCTTATAAATGTAAATTGCATGCTGAAAAGAAATACTTTATTTCCAAAGGGATAGCAAATACCAACTTGTCTGAATGAATTTGCAAAATTCTGCTCAAAAATTTTCAAAGTAAAACCGCAAACCATCATTAAGATACAGTGCCCATTGGAGATGCCCACATGAGATTTTTTCCTATTATGCCTTAGAAGCTGTGTCTACACGTGCACGCTACTTCAAAGTAGGGGCACTAACTTCGAAATAGCGCCCGTCGCGGCTACACGCGTCGGGCGCTATTTCGAAGTTAACTTCAACGTTAGGCGGCGAGACGTCGAAGTCGCTAACCCCATGAGGGGATCGGAATAGCGCCCTACTTCGATGTTCAATGTCGAAGTAGGGACCGTGTAGACGATCCGCGTCCCGCAACGTCGAAATTGCCAGGTCCTCCATGGCGGCCATCAGCTGGGGGGTTGAGAGATGCTCTCTCTCCAGCCCCTGCGGGGCTCTATGGTCACCGTGGGCAGCAGCCCTTAGCCCAGGGCTTCTGGCTGCTGCTGCGGCAGCTGGGGATCCATGCTGCAGGCACAGGGTCTGCAACCAGTTGTCGGCTCTGTGGATCTTGTGTTGTTTAGTGCAACTGTGTCTGGGAGGGGCCCTTTAAGGGAGCAGCTGGCTGTTGAGTCCACCCTGTGACCCTGTCTGCAGCTGTGCCTGGCACCCTTATTTCGATGTGTGCTACTTTGGCGTGTAGACGTACCCTCGCAGCGCCTATTTCGATGTGGTGCCGCGCAACGTCGAAGTTGAACATCGACGTTGCCAGCCCTGGAGGACGTGTAGACGTTACTCATCGAAATAGCCTATTTCGATGTTGGCTTCACGTGTAGACGTAGCCAGAAAGTCCAGCAGGACTAAGGATCACGCACAATGAATTGCAAGAAAAGAACCATAGTTTCCGCTGTACTGCTTCCATTCACTTTGTGACCTACTATTTTTCAGGTGAATGGACAGATACCATGAGAACGATCTTTATGTATAGTCCTGCAGTAGATTCTCAATTCTCTTGAAAGATGAATTGTGAGACAATCAAGCTCTCCATATTGGAGAGCTACCTTCATTTGTTATTTTACTATTGCCATCTATGAAAGTATAACCGCCCTCTCCACATCTTCCATGTTCTTAATTTTTCTCCCTTCCCTCTGCTCAGTCATCTTCCTATCACCCTATTGCCCCATTTTCATCATTCAGGCAAAGACTTACACATGTTTAACATTATATACTACGAGTAGCCCTGTTGACTTCATTCTGGTAACTCACAATATGTAAAGTATGTGCAGATTTAGGGCCCTGGGGGCACATATTCAGTGTAACCATCAGTCACAGCAGCAGATTGGCTGGCTAGATGTCCCCACTTGAAAGTTAGTTAGCTTGGTGTTTCGAATAACCATTGCTTATTTCCTCCCTTTTATTTTGTTGGTGGAAGTGTTTATGGTTACATCTGAGCCTTGCAAAGCCACGATAGAATGTGGCAATAGGCACCACATAAAGGACTCATAATAAAAGTTTATTTATTTATAATCCCACCACTGAGATTTTTAAGTCATTCTTTTTATTTCTAGACTTCCAGAATGTAACATTTAGTTTGTTGTAAGAAATGCCAGGAAAAAATAATTAGCCCCAATAGAAAAAATAAGATAAAACTGGTGGACAAAGAAATTAAATTTTGAAACATCTAAGGCACTGAAAACAATAGAGGTACATAATAAAAACAAGGAGGATTTTTAAAAAGTATCTGAGGTGTCTCTTTGACATAGGCTTATTTCTTTATCAGGTATTTGTCATGAGCGTTTGTCTTGTGTGTGGGTATCCAAGAGGACTGAGCTAAGCTGCTACACAGCAGATTTATTAATTTAACAGGTTTACTTGTTTTTTCTGGAAAACTCTCAATACAATTAACTTTTTTTCTTGCTCATTCTCCAGCATGACTGATATGTCAGCGGGGGTATCTTAGTCCTGTGGCTGAGGAAACACATCCATGTGCCAGGGTGTGATCAGGACACATGTGCCATGCTACCAGGACGTTTTCCCCCAGAGACCTTAACAAGGTCCTTCCTGTTTTGTTCTACCGTGAAAATTCTCACGGCATGTACAGTGAAGATAGGATTTTTCCTTAGAGTCTTTGCCTAGAATGTTCCCTACTCAGCACAGCTGCGTAATATGAATTTGTGTTTATATAGACATGGCTGTGTGGGCAAGTGTTTAGATGTAGATGGAGGGATATAAATATATAAAATGCATCCCTTCCAAGGAATAATAAGCCTTAATATGCCACCTGTACTAATGTTGAGACTACTTCCTTTTCAGACAATCCCATTGATACAGAACCGTGTAAATCTGAATACCCATAATTAGCACTCACACAAAAATCTATCATTCTCCCATATTCCAGCAAAGATATAAAGAGCGCAAAGCCTCATCTTACTAAGATTGAATTACTTTTAAAACATGCACCAAAGTCATTATTTGTATTACTATTGAGTCTAAAGGCCCCAACCAAAACAAAGCCCCATTGTGTTAAGCATTGTATGAACATGTAGTGAGAGGCAGTCACTGCCACAAAAGACTTGCAGTCCAAATAGACACAACAGGAAGTGTAGGATGGTCAGAGAGATGGCAGGTCTGAAGTCACACAGCAGGTCAGTGGCAGAATTAGGGACAAAACATGTATCTCCTGAGTCTGGGTTGCTAGCTTACCCACTGGACCACACTGCCTCCATGGGATAACTACAAAGTGTTACTATTACAAATTAGATGTGTTCTCCTGCAGTTGGTTGAAGTTAGGATATTCATCAGCTTATTTTTAGATCAACAATTGCTGTAAGCATAGTTTCTTCTTCTTATGGAGCCTGGGCGTTCTAATGTCCAAATACCTTTATGTAAAAATAATGTGAACAGAGAGAAATCTTGTTCCTTAGGAAAAACTACTTCACCAGGTGGGTGGTGAAGCACTGGAACGCGTTGCCTAGAGAGGTGGTGGATTCTCCATCCCTTGAGGTTTTTAAGTCCTGGATGGACAAGGTCCTGGCTGGGATGACTTAGTAGGGGTTGCTCCTGCTTGAAGCAGGGGCTGGACTAAATGACCTCCTGAGGTCCCTTCCAGCCCTGTGATTCTGTGATTCCTTGATTACTCTTCTGGGGCATGTAGCTGCACGTGTCAGCAAGGCCTTAGCCAGTTGTGTTTGCTCTGTGATGTGTACCTCCCTGTGGCAGTGAAAGCACTGGCAGCAGGTAAAGGCTCTGGCCGTGGGAGCCGGAACAGCCTTTCCTCTTTGTCTCCACCTCTCAACCCCTGGACTCTTTGCCCAATGCCAGTGCCTTTCACTGCACTGTAGCAGGGAAAAGCTGCTCAGGAGTGAGGCAGCTGGACAGAGTAGATGTGAGTGGTACTGCTTGAGCACATATAGAGCCATGTAGAGCCTATACCTAAGGCTCTGGGCATGTCTTCATTCAAATCACAGCTGTATGCCATGCTTGCCTGTGCTGGAGGGGTGTACAGTGTCTGTACTCTACACATGGCTGCATGTGTAGACAAGTCCTAAGAGTGAACCTACATGGAAAAGAGTAAACAGTTTCTGTAGAAGTTACTCTCCTCTGTGGGAAGAGCAAGGATCCACTTTGTCCCTTGTGTACTTAGGAAACCAATGGGAATGCACCGGTATAATGTTAGGGCAGAGCTGTGGGAAAGGAAAACATGACTTAGGCACTTCCTTCATGCTTTATGGAAGGTCCTGCTGCGATGGAAATAAAATCTGTCTCAATGAGGCATTAGTTGATGAAACAAAACGTCCAGCCCATAGAAGATCATCACAACCTGGCATATAGAAGAAAACAGAAGCCCTGAGGCACAAATTCTGCCCTCATTCCTATCTCTGCAAAAGGTGGAGTAACATAATTGAAACTTGTGGAGTTACTCCAGTGAAACTCCAATCAGAACCTGGGCCTTAGGGTTGCTTCCTGTGACCGAGATATTGTGATACATAGATAAAGGTTGCTACTTGTTCAATGCTACATTTACGTTATGTTAACTGACAGCCATTCATGAATCTTTATTGACAGATACATAGAATTTGAATTATATGTGTTTTAGGTCTCTTTCAGTGATGCCATTGCTTTTGGGTCTTTCCTAACCTGAAAGAATGTAATTTGTTTCATTTGCAGTGCTGCATACTAAATGAACCTAGGTCTGTAGTGCTCAAAGGCAAATGCAATAATCATCTGCATGACTTGATTCCTTATTCCAGTAATATGAAAATTGTCAATTACGGATGAATTATGGGTGCTACTGATACCTGTAATTTAGTTCTGTTGTTTTATAAACATATGCAGCTGCATTTAATTGTATTTTACTAGATGTGTCATTCATTAACATGCACCTGCTATTGCCTAAGATACAAAACGTTAATGAAGCGTAATGCTGCATTTCATTGTCTTCTATTTACATTGACCGTATTTTACAACTATTTGGCTGTGTTTACACTAGCACCACTCTTTCGAAAGGGGGATGCTAATGAAACACTTTGGGATATGCTAATGAGGCGCTGCAATGAGTATCATCTACATGGGGTCCTTTTTGAAAAGACCCTGCACACTTCAAAATCTCCTTATTCCTTTGCTTACAGAAATTTGCTTATATTTGCTTATAGGAATAAGGGTATTTTGAAGTGTGCAGGGTCCTTATGAAAAGGACCCCATGTAGACAAACCGTGCGCAATCGAAAGCGGCACTTTCAAAGTGCCGTGTCCTCCGTTATGCAAATGAGACCCTTGCATATTCATTGCATATCCCAAAGTGTCTCATTAGCATCCCCCTTTCGAAAGGGGGGTGCTAGTGCAGACACAGCCTTTGTGTTTCACTGTGGGCATTTTTTAAAAAAAGCCATAACTGGGCAATCTAGCTGCTCTATTTTGAAAATGTCTGAAAATCCTTATAAATAATTAATGTAAGTAATAGCTTTGCCATGCTAAGCCCAAGACTGGGGGAAAGCAGTGGATCTCATTCATGTGGCGGCTATGATGAGTAACTAACTGATTCCAAAAAATAGCTGTGCTGTACCTTTCCTCTGTATTTCCAGGGTTGACTGGCACTGCATGCTTCTCTGCCCAAGTGCAGGGTGCATGCCACTTAATTTTCCAGTCCAGTCCTGTAGGGCATATGAACCTTCAACGTCACAAATCTTAAAATCTGTGGCAGAGGACATGGCAAATAATAATAATTGGAGCCTTCAATTTCTCCCACTTCTGTTGATCATGTCTGTTGTTGCCACTTTATTTCAAAAAAAGCAGCCGGTCTTGTTATCCATATGGCCACCGTAGCGCATATCGCACTTGGCACAGCACGGGGTGGAGCTGCTGATCGTCTCAGTAAGAACATCTGACGTATGATTTTCTGTCGTAGGTACCCTGGTCTTCCTTGCGATCTCTGCTTTCAGCTCATTCATAGTATCTGGTTGTATGTGGCCGCTGAGGGCTGAATACTGTTTTTATTGAACTTCCACTGATTTCAGCAGGGCCAGGGTACAATGTTTGAGGGTAAACTCTGGTCTTCCACCCTTCTCCAGGCACTCCAGACCCAAGCTGTGGAGACACCACCACAGCTTGGACACACAAAGGGAGCAGGTTAGAAAGGTCATCGAGAGGGACTCTACTCTCACTGAGAATTGTGCATTGGTAGCGCTCAGACATTGTGTAAAGTGGGGGACTGGGGATGGAACCTGTCCTTCTACCACATGGCCAGAAATCCAGTGTTGGGAACCAGCTGGGCTGTAACAGACACTGTTAGCTGTCCACACCAATGACCCAAGTCCAGTCACCAGCTTGGGGAAAATCATTCCCCAGATGCTGTTGGTACCTCATGCTTCTCCACCCGTAGACCTTTTCTCATATGGCACCCTCACTACATCCCCTGGCCGGCAACTCCAGGTAGGAAGGGATATACTTCTGCTTCTCATCCTTTACTGACTCTCTGCTCCTGACAATGTGCCTTTGACCCTGTGATTCCCCATCTGAGCTAAGAGCTTCATTTTTCTTCTTTACCCCAAGCATGTCAGTTATGAATTATCCCCAGTAGCAGTCTATAAGACAAATTATTCTAGATAAAGCAATTCTTCCTAGAAAATTGAAGAAAATAAAGAGGAAAAAATTGGCTGAGTCTATGAAGTCTGCCAAATCGTAGGTCACACTTTGAATTGAAGCTGCAGGAATGTTCCTTCCTTTCTGGAGCAACTTATTTGCTGAATGTCCTGTTCTGCACTCAACATGAGCCTGACCCTGCGTTTGCCCCACAATACCATCTTCCATTGATTCCAGACACTCCCCACTCGTAATAATCTTTGCATCCCTGTTCTCAGATCAAACCACTAGACTACACTCCCTGCTTTCCCTAAATTGATGACGTACCTGTAGCACTGGCTGTGAGATAAAAAAAAAAGTAGAATAAGTCCTTCCCATGCTTTTCAAAATGCTCTGGAATTTATATGGTTTTCAAGGCTTCAGGGGGATTTAAATTATTTATTATTGCCAGGTGACTAAAGTTCTGATACCCTGAGAGAGGGAATATATACAGAATGAATGAGGGCTCTGCTGTTACATGGAGAAATCATTTTTGGCCTTGCTGAAAGATTCTGTGATGGGTTCTTCCACAAAGACACTGTCAGAAAATGGGCTAGTCCCATTGCATGGATGATGAACCATTTAACTTCATACCAATGTTTGTTATTAGTGGGGGCTAAATATTATAGGGCTTCAAGATCCGCCAATGGGCAGAGGGAAAAGAAAGCAGCTGCCATGGAGCTCCAGGCCGCTTTGAAGTGCCGCAACAACATTGCTCCACTGCTCTGCGCAGCTCTGAGGTGCGGTGGGGGCATTGAGGTCTGAGCAGGAATAAGAGCTGACTGCCTGAGGCCAAATCCCTTCTGGCCTCCTTGGGGTGCAGAGCCAGCCCCTCCCCCACTTTTCCCCATGGCCTGCAGGGCCTGTCAGCTTGCTGACAGCTTCTCTAATGTATTAGGCACTGTCAACCTTCCCACCTTGATAGGTATCGTGGCATTCCAAAAGGGGCTCTGCAGATGCTATTTTTAACTAGGGAAGTGCCAATCCAGGGGAGAAAGCTGTGATACAAAAAGGACAGCAAGGGCGTCATAAGAGAGCACTCAGTTCCCAGCGGGGAGTGGACCAGGCTTGAGTTACACATCACTCGTGAGTGGAGGAGACTCACTGGGATGAATAATCTAAGCATGCCCTTCCAGAGAGTGTTCAGAGTGGGATGCAGAAAGAACTCATTCACTAGAGAAATCCTAATCAAAGAACTTGTTTTCTTATTAAAAGTTAGTCTAATAACAGAAAAAATATTTGATTTGTGTGTGTGAAAATGACTTGTGTGTTTCTGAAAGGTCCAGTTATTAAAAGATGAAGGAAAGAATAAAGAACAGTTTTTTTTTATATTTCTTCTTTAGCTTTACAGAAACTCTCCCTTCATGCTGTTCACTAAGGGAATCCTGTTCAGATGTCAGCTGTTGAATGGGGATCTGACTATCTTATAATTATCTGCTGATAATTTTACAGCTCTGGGGTAATAGACTATTATAACGAAGAAGAATGATGGTAATGTTAGGTACACACTTGGAAATTGCTTAATTTGAACTGCTCTCTGATTTCTTCAAAATAGAATGGAGGAGGGGATGGTAGAAGTGCAGGAGAAAAATTCTATTAATGTGATCAAGCTAAAAAGGTCTTGTTTGTTTCTGCAATAATTCTAAAGTCATTTCTGAGCACTTTATTACACTAAAGGGAAAATGCTTAACAAAAGCTTATGTGCAAGTATTTGCATTTGGAATCTATTTAGAGCCCAATCCTACCTTCAGCTAGAGCCAGACCCAAATGACTTACTTGCTGTTTGGATCAGGTCTTTAATGCCAGTACAAACCCATTGTTTTGAAAGGGAATGGAGAGCGAGATTTGGCCCTTAACACTGAAAAGGAGCCATCAGATGAGCCATCAACTGTAGTATTTGCTGACATGCTGTTAACAGTCAGTCTTATGGGAGGAATCACAGCAGAAGTTCAGTGTTTTGTTAGAAGTCACACTGTGAGTGTGAGTGGCTCTGTCTCATCTGACTTGGATACTTGCTTGGTTTCATGTCAGTTGCTGTGACAATCAGGCATGTGAGGATGGTTTCAATGGTACCCATCTCCTGAGAGCAGGAAACCAACAGCACACTTAAGAGTGTAGCAATGGTATAACAGACTGCACCAGCATGGTGATCTTGGACTTATTCCATACATAAATGTTGATCATTACCAGATAGCAGGATATCCAGAAAGGAGGGGCATCTGAAACTGTCTAGTCCAGAATGTGCCCACATATATCATTGATTCTTTTTTAGACAGTGGAAATTATATTTCTTGGCTTAAGCAAAAGCCATCTCTTTCTGGAATAGCTCAGTGTTTATAGCTCCTCTGTTTAGCATAAAATTTCCATCACCCATGGTAGTGTCATTTGCTTGACGTTAGTGAGTTCCCCAGTACACTGGATTAATAAATTTTGGTTTAAAATCTTAATTCCTTTTGGAATAATTGAGTCATGCCAGCTGCTTTTCTGAACTGAACATTTACTCTTTTATGTCTCAAAACCTTGTATTGCTCAACTCCACTTGTACACGTCAATGATGTATTATTTTATAGGCCACAGAACAGTTCAATACATGCTACCGGTAATACGGAGTTGGGTTCCTGCAGGACATATCAATGACAGTTATCCTAAACTCAGTTGTCTTTAAATAAGGACATAGCTATTATTTCTCAGAGCGGTAGCAGCTTTTGCCCTTGATAGATAGAATTATCTTATTTTCACTTTTCTAACACTATTGGTAACTTCAGGGTGCCATAAACATATGTTTCATTAGCTTTCAACTTCCAGCTGTCCTGAAATTGTCACCAGAGTATTCCTACAGGCTCCCCATATGCAAGGTACATAATGCCAGTCTTCACATCAAGCTATTTTAATTTTAAAATACATGCAGGAAGGCTTGTGATTTGGGCTATTTGACCATATAAGGCAGGGAAAGGGAGCAAGAACCATCTCCTTGCCTGCTGCTTAGTTATCTGCATAGACCATGGAAAGAGCAGACGGGCCGGGAGTGGGTGAGTAGGTACAGTGGACAGGCAAGAAACTTGGTTTTCCTGCTCCTTGCTGGGCCAGAGTGGCTGAGCCAGAGCATATGAGTAGGTACAGGATGAACCTCTCCAGCCCGGCACTCTCTCACCAAGCAACATCCATAATCTGGCATGATTTTAGTTAGCTGGATGACCATTTACCATGGGTGTGGCCAAATTTCCTGTGGTCCCATAAACTTTGTTTACAGCCACCAGTCCTGGCTCTCATTTTTCTGTGCTGTTATTTAGCTTTATTTTACCCCTGAATGTCTTCCAAGCACCCAGCAAGCATTGGAAATACTGGTAATGTGCGAGACAATACTGACCTCCCGTAGTCTGGCAAATTCTCTCGTTCAGCACCACTCAGATCTGGAGGGTGCTAACTAGAGAGGCTCAACCTGTAATATAATTTTATTATAGGACAGCAGTAAATGGCTAGCCTTCTCCCTCCTAGAGCAAGCAGGAAGCAGGCAAGGAATTTTGACCTGCTGCCTCCTGGCTTGCTGAACCCTTCACAAGTGTACGTGTGTTGGATTATGGTCCACCTGTTCCAGTATATAGTCTCTAGCTAGAGCTAGCACTAGCTGCTTTAGAGAAAGGGGCAAGGAACCTTGTAGTAAGTAGATGTGGGATCATTTAATGTCATATCCAATCCCCAATGGTTAGAGATTGGCCAGCAAGCTGAAACATCGTGATTTAGATCCCTTCCAAATCTCTTAAATTTGCTATAATAGTCATTGCTAAAAACAGCTCTATGTATGTGGCTCTGTACGGAGTTGTCAGAAGTCTGCACTCATGTACAGCAATGCAACCCTATTAATTTCAAAGAAGATGCATTACTGAAGATGCAGGCAGGGTTTGGATCAGTGTATTTAATCCCCTTTCTAGCATACTGGCTCAAGAGGGAAAGCATCTATAGGTCGTGTTATGGCAGGTGTCAGCAGATGGTGCAGTTAAACACAGTTTTCTGAGATTATTTTTCTCAATGTGAAAGTAAATGTTCAAATGTTGGAAGATGCACAGTGTAGTGGTTAGTTTGGGGTTATACAAGGATCTCTGCAGAGGCAGTTTTGGGATAGAGAGCTCAATGAACAGCAGGAAAGTGCTGTCTCCATAACTCTCTCATTAGAATCAATTCCTGATGCAGAGTTTCTTTTTGGGAAAATTAGAACTGTGCTGAACAAGGGATTTCCCTGCAGGCTGCTTGTGATTACTCCTGTTCCAGGACTGGTGTGCATCTATGTGAATAACAAAAACCTACACAGAAAAAACTAAAACCCTTCACTGCTGATTTTTCCCCTCTATGAGGAAGTAAAACTGCAAGGCCCCATACAGCTACTAAATTTCAGCAGAGTTGGCTCTGGTGTCAGAAGAAAAAAGGAAACAATGTTTCTTGTAACTATACCACTAGTAAATATTTGATTAGCTGGTTGGAAAGCTTGTTGAACCCATTGAAGTATTCTAGAAAAGAAAAGACAAGGAAAGCAAGATGTTACTGGCATGGCTTTATTTTTTTTTTGTATTTCTTCACAAAGCAAAATTGGTTTTGGCTTAACTAGCAGCAGAAACATTTCAACACTGGCAAAGTGTGGCTTTTGCCCTGGCCTTTAGGAACCACTGGTAGAGGAAAAACAGCAGCCCGGGCTTTTATATTCGGTCAGTCTGTATTCACATCATACTGCCCAAAAGGATGGCCATCAGGGTCAGATATGGTGTATTTTTGTGATGCAGAAACTTGTTCGTTAGAATCTCCAACTCTATCCTTCAGAGGACTAAGCCCTCCAAACCCATTTCAGATCAGAAACAGGTTGCCTTCAGCCTCTGCCAGCCTGGAGCAGACTGAAAGCATGAACCATTGCTCTAGACCGTGGGTGGCCAACCCAGACTCTTGAGCCACATGTGGCTATTTGAGGAATTAAATGTGGCTCCTGCTTGGAACTGCGTGCCCGGAGTACCAGCTGTCATGCTGTGCACGTACTCCAGTACATGGTGGGAGAAGTGTGTGGAGGCAGCAGTGGTGATAGCTCTGGTGAGTCACCGGCATTGAGTTTGAGAAGGGGGCCTGGGAGTGCCTGGCTATGGGGGAGTGCATTGAGCCAAGTATTATATATTTATTTTTATCTATGTATCTGCATTTCTATAGATATATATTATACCTAGATAGACAAAAGTAAATATATAATACATGGCTTTTTGCACTCTATCTACATGGGCTCTTTGCACTGTATCCATGGATCTTAGTCCCTGACTGGTTGGCTGCCCCTGTTCTAGAGTGAAATTCACCTAGCAAACAAAGCAGAATGGAAAGATGGAATTCGGCCCTTATTCCTTCCAACTCTGGGCGTGGGGCCGAGCTCATAGCACGTCCACTTGTACAGCCCATTGGTTGGAAACATGGTCACTAGAAATACTTGTACGAGGGAGAGGGGCAGCTGGATTTGCCAGTCACTGATCCAGCCAGTTCTTGTCTTCACTAGCCCGAGCCTGTCACTGAAGAAACCTCCATGTTGGTTCATTTGGGGCCAGTACAACTTTGCTCAGGATCTCTTCAGGCAAGTGAATATTCATCTTATACATCCGTAGCTCCATGGTGGGTTCTGTAGCTCTATTCTTAAAACTCAGATTCCACTTTATATCAAAGCCTTATCATCAAGTAATTGTATCAAATTCACACGTTGTACCGTTGTTCCATAAAAGTTTGTGGAAAAACTGAGGATTTTTTTAATCATTCAGAATGTGTTTATAAGGAAGAGAGAAAAACGAAACAATCTTGCATTCCCCTCTCTAGAACTGCTTTCTCTTAAAACACCTGGAATGCTTGTCTCCTGAGCTCTGTGTCCCAAATCAAAATAAGGAAAGACAAAGTTTTTAAGATAAATTGGCTTCTGAAAAATTTATGTGCACTCTCCTGGCACAGGCAGGATGTAATCTGTTTTGTACTGAAGCTGCTCATGAAAAAAAAAACACAATGTTAATGAGATTTTTTTAAAGGCACTTTTAAATTCATGTTGGCAAAAGACAAATAGTCACCACTTTTAATTTCTACAAACCTAACAGTAGCAGACAAAAGAGAACATTATTAACTTACAGGGCAGCGGAAGTTGCTTTTGTTTCAAGGACAAAATAAGTTAATCTAAGTCAGGCAAATAACACTGAAACACCTGCCCAATCACTCTGTTGGCCTGTCTGTCCCAGTGACCTGTAGCATGATCATTAATTCTGCAGGTCTGCTTTATTAGTGGGTAGGAAATGTGCTATATCCCAACAGAGTACGATCTTTCTGTTCACCAACCTTTTATTCCTCATTAGGAAGCACAGGTCTTAAGATCTCTCTTTTGGAAGGTAATTGTGTATAATAAATGGAATACTTACCATGCTTGAAACATGTTATGATATCCTCAGAACAGGGAGATAAATCTTACACTCATTGTTTTTCTTTAAGGAAATATTGTTCTTATTCTGTAATGTACTAGCTGCTAATGATAAAAGATATTCGTCGTCAGTATATGATCTTGCACTAACTTTAGTCAGATTAGATGCATAATATGACAATTGAAAGATGAATAATGAGCTGGTTTTAGTCCATGTCACCATTTCCCTTAGGTAATGTTTAAAATATCATCTGATTTCTTTCATTTTTATTATAAATTTAGCAGTAAATAAAACTGTCAGACACTGAAATCTGTCTCTTCTTTTGCAAATAGTTCTGCTGCTGCTGAATTTAGTTCCATTAATACTTTCTTGTAATTTTATTTTATTCTTCCCATATGTATTTTTGCTTGCAACATCTACGTTTATCTTACATTTTGCACAGCCTTCATTCATGGAGTATATTGTGGAGTCATTCTGGAGTACATTGTGTTACAACAAACCACAAGTTGATGTTTATAAACCAAAAGGTCTCACTTGAGTCTCAAGTCTTCACTAACTGTTCTGCCCTGGAGGCCAAGGGCACCACCTCCATGTTTATGACATCAATAATATTTGCCATTCACGTTAAGCAATGTTGGCTGAAGCTATGATACCTAGTACATTACACTGCTGTCAGTGCATAACTTTTAATTCACTGTTGGCCTAAAGCTAAATGAAAGAGTGAAAAGGGGAGATATGGTTTGTCAGAAAGGAACTCTTTCCTTCTCTGGCTGAAGTTGTGAAAATACAGAACAGTTGAAGCTAGAGAAGAGAGGACAATTGAGCTGGCTAAAAAGTAAAATAGAAAAATGTGTTTATGCTTTCAGTTAGTTACAGATGTCTAACTGCTCTGCAGCTGAGGACTAGGCACACTTTGGTGGTGTGATGAAAGATTACCGAGACTCATTGCAAGGCGTATTACCCCATATGCAAATAATGCAGAGTAGCTGAGGGTGGTAACCTTGGTCGTCTTTAAGAGTGAATGGTGTTTGGTTTTTAATAGCTGGAAACAGAAGTATTGGAGAACTTGGGAAATAAGGATGTCATTTGCTGTTGTTAAAATGGTCACTCATACCATTGGAGTTTATGCCATTTATGTATGTTTTACATAAAGAAGGTTTTCGATGGGGGCCATCCCTTGGCACCCTGGTTCTCCATGCTGTGCCTGTCTTGTTTTAGTGATGATGGACAACAAGATGTGCTCTGCGGCTGCTTATCTTCAAACAATGGCATTTTTGATAATGGCTGAAGAATACACACCCTGGAGTGACTTGCTGCATTGTAACATGGATCTGTATGGCTCTACATTAGAGAAAGAGGTAGATTCATAAATAATTTCCAAAGCCAGCATTCTGGATTACAAAATCAAAATCACACAGGGGCATCATATATAGTATAGCTGCCCAACTGTGCATGATTGCATACATCCCATTCTCAAGTTAACAGTCTCCTTTCACAGTCGATATTAAACTACCTCTGTCAAGAACAAGCTCCCCTTTTCTCCCATTCTGTTCACAACTTACACGTTTAATATTGGTGCTGGCTCTAGGTCAGCATATTAGGCAGGAGATTGTATCCTCTTTCCACGTTCCCTAGTTGCACACATGGGCCCTGAGCAAGGGTCCACGAAGGTAGATTCTGCATATATCCAGCTGCAGGGTTGAGGCTGCGTACATTGCTGAAGAGCCCTTCCAAAACTGTCTTTCATTTCTCTGCTTTTGGTGTCCCGGTGACTCAATGACGTTAGGATGCTCACCCACAGGTTTAGTGACTAATTGTGGAACGCAAATTGCACAGTTCATGAATCTATAACTGTTGATGCCGTGTGGAACCTTCATCCAAAATATGGAAGCAGCACGCTATTAAAGTAATTGCTGTGCATGTTGGTGAAAGAAAATGTGTATGACTTTGCTTGTATTTTATCAGCTTTGATGGCCTCAATTGCAAAACTGCCAGTGCTCGTGAGGACTGTATCGTGCTAGGTCTTATACATTTTCATGGTTGTTTGAAATACTTTTGCTGACCACTAGCAGAATGCAGCAAAGCTTCCCTGCTTCTGAGTATTTTTTTTTCCCCAAAGGTAGGTAAATCACAATGATGATGCATTTCAGCTAACATCATTAAAGGAGCATCTGATAGCAATGTGACAGTTAAGGCTGATTAAACATCTCCATTTTAACCTCTATTTTCAAGGATGTGTGATTTGGCCATAAAAATTCACTCAGCCTTGAAACTCTGAGTACAATCCAGAAGGATTTCTTTAAAAAAATTAATAAAATATAAACCCATAGTTTAAAAGTGTATTAACTCCCATTCCCACTACACAGCATATTGGAACATTTGCAAAAATGTCACTGTACTTTAAAGAGAGCTCTTAAGGCAATGTAAATTTCATTATCAACTGAAATATCGCTACTTCATCTTTGGAATGTGATCATGTATGCTTTGAATTGATGCTTGCTTCTTTTTCACCACCAGGCCTCTTTTATGTTTTTGTAAACTTTGCAAAGTAAGGCTTTGAACTCCAGGCACAAATTTTTGTGTGAATTTATATATCTCAGGTATTGACTTCTATGGCCCTCCTGATTCTGGGTAGGTCAAAATCTTTAATGTGTTTTATATGTAACACCACTGTTAGATAAGGAATTGCCATTATCCCTATTGAACTCAGGCACAGAGATGCTACTGACTTGCTGGGAATCACACAAGAAGCTTGTGGAAAGATGGGAAACTGAGCTTGAGTTGGTATTGTAATCACTGGACCATACTTCCCTCTCTTAAAGCTCTGGATATACCCTCCTATTCAGCAAGCAAGTATCTTACAATAGTATAGACCAGTGTTTCTCAACCTTTTTTTTATAAACTACCCCTTCAAAATATATATATACTCCCAGTACCTACAATTTTTACACACACAGAATTTTTTTCTACCATTGCAACACGTTTGTTTAAACAACTTAACCATGACTGGGTGGTTGAAGAAAAAGGCATACAGGAAATAAACTTGCCATCCTACTTATGATTGTGCAAAAAGGATACGCAAAAAAACCCCATCAAATAAGTGCAACTTTTTTATTAATAAAAAGTGTGAGAAACACTGAGTTTATATTCTCTCTGAGAGAGCTCTCCGTATTCCCAGGGGTAAACACACCTCTGGTAGAGAACCACTGGTGTAGATCCTGAATGACCACGAACTGTTTCACAGAAGAGAGGTGTTTATATAATCACAAATAAGGCATAGTTTGGCCTAGAACTCTGTTTGGCCCTTGCATAGGGTGAAAAGGTGAAGGGGGCAAGGCCAGGTGGGCCAGAGTATAGGACAAGCTCTCTATCAGATAGTGACTTTATTCACTGGGTCAGTTTTTTTGGAAGCACAAATGGGACAGAAAGGTCACGAGGCCCTTCTCTGCGATATGCTTTACAGGTGATTCCAAGCTACCCAGCTGACCAGATCTTGCAGAGATAAAAAGCTGAATGAATTCTGAGTCAGATCTAGGACTTTCTGATACAGATTGAACCTCTCTAATCCGAAACGCTCTTGTCCGGCAACATCCGTAATCTGGCATGATTTCATTTACCTGGACGACCATTTATCATGAATGTGGCCACATTTCCCATGGTCCCATAAAGTTTGCTTCCAGCCACCAGTGCTGGCTTTCCATGTTCTGTGCTGTTACTTAGCTGTAATTTACCCCCTAAATGTCCTCTGAGAGCCCAGTAAGCAGTAGAAGTGTTGGTAATGCTGCTAGACTATGCTGATCTCCCCTGGTCTGGCAAATTCTCTCATTTGGCACTTTTCAGGTCCCAAGGGTGCTGGATTAGAGAGGTTCAGCTTGTACTTGAGAATTTTAACTATGTAACCTAATAGTTTATAACCTGCCCCAGGCTTTGCTAGCTGGCTTTGGGACTTCCCAAGCCAGTATCTTATTTTAACTTCAATCAATTTTTGTCACGCTTCTCGTTCCTTTTTGTACTCTCCCAAGAATCTTTGCTGTTTGGAATTGGAGGTGGATGCTGCTCTACTGGGTTTAAATGCCTTCGGGCTGCTCTAGACAGAAAGTAAGTGGTCTCAAAGGAGGCAGTATCAGCAGTAGAAGCCATAGTCAGAGGATCTGGTCATGGGCTTTGATTCTTTATTCAAACTGGACTGAGAGACAGCTGATGTATGCTAGTATGTTGGCACATGGAAAGTTCTCTTACCTGAAGATAACAGGTAAGGAGTATGCACCAACTGTGTGACTTGTTCACACTGTGAATTTGCCTCTACCCTGTTCTGGAGGGCTTAATGTGAAGGCTGTATTTAGTCTCTCTGCTTATTTTGCTGAGTGTACTATAGAAGTCTGCTTATATACATCTGTTATAATTGTAAGGGTGCTCTTTTTCTGGGGGGGGGTAATGCAAGCAGCTGCCCCTAGGAACTAATTACCCAATTATTTACTGACATATTTATTTTCATTTTTACTGCACCTATCTTGACACCAGCATAATTAGGATAAACAGCATATCCCACTTAAGTATCTTACATGCCATATCTCCTTACCATCGCTGATAAATGGCAATTGACTAACATGATTTAAAAAGAAGTAAATTGAAATGACATAAACAAAAAATCCTTCGATTTAATAAACAGTACCTTTGTGAGGGACTCTCCCAGGTCCCCCTCCCTCTGATTGTAGGAAATACATGCTTAAAAATTACAACTCCAGTTCAGCACCATTGACTTGTCTAGGGTAAGTCTGTTCCCAGCTGGCTTTTAAATCCTTAAATCAGAAGTTCTTTGCCCTTTAGGATTTCTTCTCAGAAACCTCACATTTTTAATCATTCTGTTTGCCTCAGAAGTTATTATTGGTGCTACTCCTGTTCCCAGCTCAGTTGACAGGAGTTTCAGTCCTGCCTTAACTAAAAGCAAACCAGAACCTTCTTCCTTAAATACAGAACAAGATCTTATGTTCAGAGTGGTGATCTCTGCATTCCTGCCCTTTTTGCCTAATCAGCTGAGCCTTCTGCTGTCTTGATTTTGTTGGTATTTAAATACTTGACATCATGAGCCTGCCAAAATGTTCTGAGCTGTAAAAGCTCCTTGCTGAAACTACTCTTCTGGAGTGGTGCACGGTTGGCTGGCTGCTCCATGTCCTCAGGAAATTAGAGCAGACTTGGCTTTTCCCATTAAAAATTAACATTCTGAAATGAGCACTACAGCCCTTAATGTTATGCCGTAATGTGGGAAATCTTCCTTTCTCTGAAAAATTGAAGGTCTCCTCTGCACACTATTGGTTTCTTCTTGTTGGCCTGGTAAGAATAGCCGGCGTTCAACAGCTGGGGTTTGATGACCACAGACTGGTGCTTGTGCAACTGTGGCTATGTCTACACGTGCAGCCAACATCGAAATAGCTTATTTCGAAGTTGCGACATCGAAATAGTCTATTTCGATGAATAACGTCTACACGTCCTCCAGGGCCAGCAACGTCGATGTTCAACTTCGACGTTGCTCAGCCCAACATCGAAATAGGCGCAGCGAGGGAACGTCTACACGTCAAAGTAGCACACATCGAAATAGGGATGCCAGGCACAGCTGCAGACAGGGTCACAGGGCGGACTCAACAGCAAGCCGCTCCCTTAAAGGGCCCCTCCCAGACACAGTTGCACTAAACAACACAAGATCCACAGAGCTGACAACTGGTTGCAGACCCTGTGCCTGCAGCATAGATCCCCAGCTGCCGCAGAAGCAGCCAGAAGCCCTGGGCTAAGGGCTGCTGCCCACGGTGACCATAGAGCCCCGCAGGGGCTGGAGAGAGAGCATCTCTCAACCCCCCAGCTGATGGCCGCCATGGAAGACCCAGCAATTTCGACGTTGCGGGACGCGGATCGTCTACACGGTCCCTACTTCGACGTTGAACGTCGAAGTAGGGCGCTATTCCTATCTCATCATGAGGTTAGCGACTTCGACGTCTCGCCGCCTAACGTCGAAGTTAACTTCGAAATAGCGCCCGACGCGTGTAGACGCGACGGGCGCTATTTCGAAGTTGGTGCCGCTACTTCGAAGTAGCGTGCACGTGTAGACGCAGCTTGTGTATGTCTAACTTGCTCATGCAGACCTCTGTGTGCTAACAGCTGACAGATAAAGTATGTTCTTACATAACCCACACACCGATGTGTGGTTACCTGTCCCATGGAGTGGTACCTAGACCACATCACAGAAAAAGAATACGTGTCTTCTACCACATAAGCTGAGAACCAGATGACCTTTAGCTCAAGCTGTAGACGCACCTGCACTAAGCTCCAGAGGTCCCAGGTTTGTCTGCCTGTGGGCATACACTTGCATGGGGTCAGTAATGTACCTAACAGTTCATGTGTGCATGCAAATAGCTGATTTGCACAGCCTGTTGGATACTTGTGCACTATGGTGCCAACAGCTGCCTGGGAAGGGCAGCTCCTTGCCCAGAAGGGGCAGGATGAGGGCAGTCAGCGCTGGCCCCCCACTCCCAAGCTACCGCAGAGCAGCAGCACAGTGCTCCATGATGTTTCAAAGAGGTCCGGAGCCCGGGGCAATTGCCCCATTTGCCCCCTTCCCAACAGCTGTGGGAAATTTGCCTCAAATTGTTTTCATCAACAAAAGCAGTCTATTGGCATGTGGAGTGGGACAAAAGATTGCTGATGCAAGGAGCTTTGGGTACTGATCCTAAAAATCCCTAGCCTACCACTGCTTATTTTGGGATCAGACAGTGAAGTCCTGTCCTTGAGGCCTTGGCTGTGATTTTGGTCTGTAAAGAATTGCTGTGTGCTGGAAATAATATGTAATTGGGCTAGCGAAAGCTTGCTGTTAGGAATTCCTCCAGTCCACAGCCATGTGGAAGTCTTATTCCATACTCTGGGCATCTCAAGAGATTTTTCACTCTGCAGGAGAGCTGCGTCTCAAAATGTGGGTATTGCTGTTTCTGTCTTGTGCTTTTTCTTTCTCTGTTCCAAGAGGAACGCAGGGCCTTCACCAGTGTTTTTTGTCTTTTCTGGTCTCCTGGTGCAGACTTAGCCTCTTCCCATGTCTTTTAGATAGCTTTCTGTTCTACTTTGATTTTGCATTTCCGTGTTATCGTTGGTTTGTCTCATCACCTTTGTTATGGAGGTTCTGGTCCAATGCCCATCTTAAGTTATTCAGGTTTTTCCCCCTCGCATATCCTAACCTCCTATGTGGCATCCCATCGTATATCCTCCATTTTCATTTCATACTTTCCTGTCCTATCAATCTATTTTGGCCTCCAGAATTGTTTGCTTGTGACTTTCTTTGCCATTTGATACTGGGGACTTGCCTAAGGCATCAGTTTATGAACACTTGGAGTTTCCATGCTAAGATCTTACATCTTCATGTTTCAGTGGTGCTAAATGGTCAATATTTAGTTTGGAGGGCAAAACTATTTTTCCAGATTGGCTTTAGAATTATGAAGACGTATCTAGTTTGTTGTTCTGGTTTTAATGTCTTTTCCACCTGTTGTTCCTATGCAATGTTGTAAGCTACATTAAATATTACACATCTTCCGTATCAAGTCCCAGAAAATTGTGTTAGGGTGTTTTCTGTTGGGCGTGGAGTCTCATAGTTTTCATTTTCTCAATATGGATTTTCTACGCTACTAATTAGGCATACGCCTAGATATAATTTGTTTTTGGCTTGCATGACTCTCTGAGGGGGGGATAGCAAGCTGTTCTCATCTGCAAAGTCAAGGTCCCCTCACTGTGGTGTGAAAGTTCATTGTATTGTTGTTCTGTGGTATGGTCTTATTACCAGTAAAAGGTTCATGGGTGCCACAAAACATCCTTGTCTGACACCCTCGTGACCTCAAATGGCATAGCCAGTTGCTGTTACGTATTAGTTTACATGCCATATTTTTCATACATGCTGAGAATGCTGTTCAAAAATTTCTGAAGGATTCTATAGCAGTGTAGCAACAGCCATAAAACTTTTCTATCCACTGTCTCATTTAGAAATCTATAAAATTCATATAAAGTGGTGACTGCCATTCAATCAAAAATTCTGTGATGATGCAGAGGGTTACTATTTGATCTATACATTATTTCTTCTGTCAGAATCCTGCCTGTTCTTGTCACAACCTTTAATCTATTGCTTTCTTTATGCTGTCTAGAATAATGCATCTATGTATCTTACTTGCGATGGACAGCAGTTGAATGCCCCTTCAGTTTTCACACTGATCAAGGGCTGCTTTCTTTGGCAGCTTCATTATATGACCCTTTTCCTACTTATTTGATATTTTGTTTTCTTCTCATATCTTTTCCAATAGGACTATCAAAACACCTACTGCAGTCTTCAAGTATCCCTTAATAACTTCCACTGGAATGTTGCCCGTACCTGATGGCTCTACACTTTTCAGCTTTCCTCTCTATTTCCACACTTAAAGGACTTAAAGGAAATACTACTTTGCACTTTGGTGAACGGTTCTAGTTTAATTTCCAGATCTTCCTCTGTACCTGGGGTATTAACCACTCACTTGGTCATTCAGTAGCTTCCTAGATTACTGCCTGGATATATTTAGTTGATCTTTCATTTGTTAAGTTACTCTTACTGTTTTGAACTGGTCGGTTTGTATTTGTTTGGGATGTATGCATGGAATTTATATAGTGAATACTGGATATTTGTGATTGTGACTCATTCTGAGGCATAGAAGGCAACATTTTTAAAATAATTAGTTTGGAAATTTTGCCAACTTTACAAATCTCAGTCATGTAACTATCAGACGCACAACCCTAATCATTACAATGGTCAGACATTTTTGTTTTAGAGAAATATTATGCAGTGATAGAATCACTGGCTCTATTTAACAGGGTATTTTTCGTATTACAGAATGAACCTCTCATTTACAGTAGGGAAAATGCCCCTATATGCCTACAAATATTACTATTCCTGAAAGAGAACTCAGTGTTTTCATACTAAGACTGTGTCTACACTTGCAAGTTTTTTCGGAAAAGCCAGTTCTTTTAAAAAAAAAAAAACACGGACCGTCTACACACAAAATGTAGCCTTCCGATCTCAAATCAAAAGGACACAGCCCTTGTTCCGGTGGCCCTCTTCCTCTCCCAGATAAGGAAGACCACCTTTTTCTGAAAGAGTCTTTTGTGAAAAAGCATGTGTAGATGCTCCACAGGCCCTTCTTTCAAAAGAGCAGTCTTCATGGAGCTGGATTTTCTTCAGTCCCTGGCCCATTCTTTCAACAGAGCAGGGGCTGTGTGGATGCTCTCTATCAGAACAGCGGATTGCTCTTTTGGTATGCTTTTCTGTGTGTGGACGTGATGGTTCAAAAGAAGCTTTTTAGAAAGATCTCTTCAGGAAGAACTTCTTTTGAAGGATTGCTGTCGTGTAGATGCACCCTAAGTGTGCACATCTGCATTCAGAATCTCTAGTCTGATTTGGAATAGTATTTACTTGTTCATAAGGACAGTGGAATTTTTGTTTGTGTTGAATGAAGTCCAGTGGTGTTTGTTAATATTTGTTTATTAGTGTTAATTCAAGTTACACAAATCAGATATATCTGCAGCTATCCAGTATCTATACAGCACTGGTTCAACAAAATTGGAGGAGGGAATAGCTTTATTTTCTTGATCACGCTCATGTTTTATCCACGTGCTCTAGTCCTCCTGAAAGCGTGCCCAGAATGTACAATAAACTTTCCTGTGGAACGAAAAGAATATCCTTGTGAGATAGATCCACAAGGTTTAGACCATCTTTCCATTTTCTCAGTTAATTACTAGCATCATCTCTGGAGAATCTCCTCTCGAGCCTATGAAGGATGGTGGTCTTTGAATTCAGAGGACACTTGGTCTTTTGGATCCTACCCATAGATTAAAACTGCTTCAGACTGAAGATAGCTGACCTCTTCTTTCCTGTGTAATGTAGACATTCCTCCAGGCATACCCCACACACTGTCCTGCACCCCAGTCCCCTACTCTGAGCTCCCTTTGGCATCCAACCTCCTACCCAGATCCCCACCCCATCCACAGAGAAGTGCCATCTTTGACAACTTACCAAATACTGGAGGGGCCTCCCATCAAAAATGGTCACCCACCCCGATCTAACTACTGCATGAATTCTTACGTGTGTGGAGTAGGGAAGGAGAAGGTCCAGCAGTGTGGTGTGATCTCAGCTGGGAATTGGATTTAGGAACTGGAAAGGCTCTTCTCTCATCTTTGATTTTTTTTTCTTTTTTTTCATGCAGTGACTGGTAGACTTGCCAGGAGCATAGGGGTGTTCACGGGCAGATCAAGATGGCATGTTCTTAGCATGGCTCCCTTGAGCTGTCAGAAATTTCCTTGTTGGAGGATTTTTACAGAGTCTAGAAAGAATAAAAGACTACAGCTGGGAAAGAGCTTGTGGAGCTAGCTCAACAGGGACCCCTGTAATGAGGGCATGGCCAGAATCCAAGAACTTTTCATAGCAGGATTACTTCCTTGCTGCTGGATAGTATCTCCATTCCTGTAAAATGGGAACAATACTCCTGCCATAAGTGGATTTCATTAATGTTTTGAAAAGTGCTGAATTTGCTCAGGGTTCTATATTATGATAGTGGTGGTGGTGTTGGCGGTGGTGATTATGTCCCAATTGGTTGAATGCAATGCTGCCATTGCTCCATTTAAGTTACATAGCAGAGTCACAAGTAAAACATCAAGCAGACGTGTATGTTCTCAATCCTGCAAGGTGATGAATGACCTCACTTTTGCAGGGGTAGGCCTAATCCATTATCAGTGAAGAAACTCCATCACTGAACTCTGTGAGCATGGCAGGGACGGATCCAGTAACATTGTGCATTTCATACAATGAGCTAGACCCCGGCTGGTGTAAAGCATCAGAGCCCCATTGAAGCTAATAGAGCTACACTGATTTGAACCTGTAACATGCAGTAATCTAGTAATTGCCTCAGTTATGACCATAGATTATTTTAATTTTTAAAATATAGAGCAGTGTTCTCTGTAAGATGATCATTTGGCAGATTCAGCTACCGTTC
The DNA here is from genome assembly GCF_033958435.1 of Carettochelys insculpta. Lineage (NCBI taxonomy): Eukaryota > Metazoa > Chordata > Testudines > Carettochelyidae > Carettochelys > Carettochelys insculpta. The sequence goes on along the minus strand of NC_134147.1, from coordinate 42,059,485 downwards.
ATCTGATTCTGAAAATTAGCACCCACAGCTAAATTTTTTGTTTCTACTGGTGGTGAATGTTCACACATGGCTCGATGCACATAAAAATTATTGCACACTTGGATGGAAAAAATCCATATATAAATGGAAAAGATCAGAGGGAACATCAATTGCCTGGTATCTTCTGACATCACAATTAAGCAAGTCTCAGATATTCTTAAACGTGCTAAACAGACTGCTGCAGTGTCAGAAGGTGGTGTTACTGAGTGCAGTTTATTACTTACCTAACTGACAGAGTACAGCGCTGTTCACTACAGTGGTGTCATTCATAGAATCATAGAATCATAGGGCTGGAATGGACCTCAAGAGGTCATCGAGTCCAGCCCCTGCTTCAAGCAGGATCAACCCAGTCTAAGTTATCCCAGCCAGGACTTTGTCAAGCCAGGACTTAAAAACCTCTGGGAATGGAGATTCCACCACCTCTCTGGGCAACACATTCCAGTGCTTCACCACGCTCCCGGGGAAGTAGTTTTTCCTAATATCCAACCTACTCCTGTCCTTGAGTTACTTCAGACCATTGCTCCTTGTTCTGTCGCCACTGAGAACAGTCTCTCTCCACCCTCTTTAGAACTCCCCTTCAGGAAGTTGAAGGGTGCTATTAAATCACCCCTCAGTCTTCTCTTCTGCAAACTAAATAAGCTCAGATCCCTCAGCCTCTCCTCATAGGTCATGTGCTTCAGCCCCTTCATCATTTTCGTTGTCCTCCACTGAACCTGCTCCAGCACATCCACATCCTTTCCGTACTGGGGGGGCCAAAAGTGGATGCAGTACTCAGTATGTGGCCTCATCAGTGCCAAATAGAGGGGAACAGCAACTTCTCTAGCTCTGCTTGAAATGCTCCTCCGACTGCACCCCAATATGCCATTAGCCTTCTTGGCTACAAGGGCACACCGTTTACTCATATACAGCATTTTGTCCACCATAATCCCTAGGTCCCTTTCTGCTGTACTGCTGCTTAGCCAGTCGTTCCCCAGCCTATAACAATGCTTGGAATTCTTCCATACCACGTGCAGGACTCTACACTTCTCCTCGTTGAACCGCATCAGATTTCTTTTGGCTCAATCCTCCAATTTATCCAGGTCACTCTGTATCCTATCTCTACCCTCCAACATATCTACCTCTCCCTTTAGCTTGGTGTCATCCGCAAACTTACTGAGGGTGCAATCCAGTCCTTCAGCCAGGCCATTAATAAAGATGTTGAACAACACCAGCCTCAGAACTGAGCCTTGGGCACTCCACTTGAAACCTACCACCATCCAGATATTGAACCATTGACCACTACCCATTGGGCCTGACCGCCAAGCCAGATTTTTATCCATTGTATAGTCCATGTATCCAATCCATACTTCCTTAACTTATGGGCAAGAATGTTGTGGGAGATTGTATCAAAAGCTTTGCTGAAGTCAAGGTATATCACATCCACTGACTTCCCCCTGTCCACAGAGCCAGTTACCTCATTCATACTTCTCTTGTAATATATCAGCATTTCAAGGGCTTTTTCTCAGTTGTAAAAATGCACACCAACTTGCAAGGGCATTTTTTAGAGAAATCTGGGAGGCACATCAACATTTTGGTCCATGACCGGGTAATGGTTTGTGTAAAGAACATGTTCTGGGGCCACATTGTGGAGTCAGGTGTTTTGCGTTCCTGTAATAATTAAAACCTAATGTGTAAGTAATGCCTTAAGAGATTTAACTAGCAGAAATGCAAATATTAAACCAGTTAAGTATGTTCCATTTGTGCAATATATTAATTGTTGTAAATATGCAAAGGTATGCAATTAAAGGAGCAAATGAGCATTTCTAATTAGGGTGGAATTGAATGGTAGAATATTTCAAAATAGGACAGAGTGTGCTATTTAGCTGTATTTATATTTTTGCCAATTAGTCAACAAGGAATTGTTCTGTGAATGCCTGCATCTTATATAATTAGAAAATAAGCACTAAGACACCAGCATCTATAAACAACATTTATATTACCAGGTAACCCAACACTGTGCTTTGGCCTTCTTCATCCATGGGGAAAAGGATAATTCGTTGACAAAAAAATGAGGATAAAATTTTCTTCTCTTTATCATTGCTATTGCTGTAGTGTCCCATTGAGTTACTAAGCAAGATCAAGAGTAACATTCTAGGATTTATATAAACATGCAGTCAATGAATCCCGGCCTTGGAGAGCACACAGTCCAAACGAGGAACTACATCACAGACAGGGCCAAAGTTACACCAGTAGCTGCTTGCAGAATCAGGATTAGAACCCAGAATTTCAGATGCCAAGCTTTCATAGGCACTACCCAACCACACTGTTTGTGCATCTGTTTGGAAGTTAAGTGTCAAAGACAGCCCCCTAGCAATGAGGCTGAGTGTTAGACCCAGGTTAAGACTTCACGGCCAGGAAAAGCAGAAGACTTTTCATAGAAGGGAGCTGTGTGGCTCAGCTGAACTCTAGTAATATTACCTGAGCCACCAAGCTTGGAGCTGGAGCTGAACTTCAGGAGTGTTCAGAATGGGTTGTTTGTGCCTGTCTTTTAATATTAGCTGTAACAGCATCTTTCCCTGGCCTGCCTTCCTGGCTGGCCCTTTCAGAAACATAAGTGGACTGTGGGCATAGTCACCCTTAGGTGGAGTGATTCCCACTCTTTAATCTGAACTTTCCACTCTGATATTAGGGAAATTTGCTGTACATAACTTATTATTAGCATAGTGCCACACTGTTGGCTGACACAGCCCTTCAGCAGCAAATATACACACAAGGGGCTCCATTCTGCTCTGGAAGAAGGAGTTCTCTGAGGTGTACACAGGGAAGGTCCCTGAGAACGTAGCTCTTCATGAGCATTTTAGAGATTTCAAAACTTGCACTGGGCTCTTGGTTATGCTGTGGTGGGTCTTCCTCAGTCTCCCCTGTTGGAGATGTTCCACTTTGTGTGAATAATTTCGATATTCTTGGGGCCAAAAAGAGCTAGGCTGATCTGTAGTGCAGTGGTGAGGTCACTTATCTGGGATGTGAGGAGCACAGTTAAAGAGTCTGTCTCTTCTACTTCCCAGGCAGGTGCTGTAAATGCTGGACAATAAAGCAGTCTCTCTGGCTCATGTTCAAATGTAAATGAAAGTAGAACAGCTCCAATAAAGGAGAAAGATACACTTCAGTCTAGCCAATAGCAGGCAAGTGCACCCATGAGGGATGAGAAATACACAGTGGGCCAGGAGGCAAATTATGGGGGAGGCCTTCTCTGCAACTCCGGAAGGAGCAGAGCCTCAGGCAGAGGGGGTGTGGCTGAGGGCAGTCAGCCCATAGCACTGCCCAGAGCATGGTGCTAGACCCTCCTCCCAGATCTCAGAGCTGCGCACGGTAGCACTTCTAGGCCGCGTCTACACGTGCCGGCTACTTCGAAGTAGCGGCGCCAACTTCGAAATAGCGCCCGTCACGGCTACACGTGTTGGGCGCTATTTCGAAGTTGACGTCGACGTAAGGCAGTGAGACGTCGAAGTCACTACCCCCATCAGGAGATGGGAATAGCGCCCTACTTCGACGTTGAACGTTGAAGTAGGGAACGTGTAGTCGTTGCGCGTCCCGCAACTTCGAAATAGCAGGGTCCGCCATGGCGGCCATCAGCTGAGGGGTTGAGAGACGCTCTGCCCAGCTCCTGAGCTCGATGGTCGCCGCGTGCAGTGGCCCCTTAAAGCTCCTCGCCCCCTGCCTTCCTGTGCAGGAAACTGAGAGAGCGTGCAGGCGGCAGCCCAGCCACACGGCCAGCCTGCACGCTCTTCTGCAGCCAGAACAACCCCCCAGCACTGCGATGGCCACACCCCAGCCCCCTAAGCGCCCCCAGGGCACCCCCCGCAAGGGGAGCCAGGGCTCCCAGGCTGGCAGCCAGGCCGGGAAGCGGCAGTGGGGCCCCTCCTGGACAGAGGCCGAGCTTCGGGACCTGCTGGAGCTCTGAAGTGAGGAGGAGGTGCTCCAGGTAATGGGGAGCAAGAGGCGGAACGCGGATGCGTTTGCTCGGCTGGCCGAGGGCCTGGCCGCCCAGGGTCACCCTGCCCGCACTCCGGATCATGTACACAGTAAAGTGAAGGAGCTGCGGCAGGGTTATGCCTGGGCCCGGGATGCGGCTGGCCGATCTGGGGCCGCCCCCATCACTTGCCCCTTTTACAGGGAGCTCAGGGCCATCCTGGGACCCCGGCACACCTCCTCCCCTCTGGCCACACTTGATACATCGGCCGACGAGACCCAGCAGGCCCCAGAGGTGGAGTCTGCCCCGGAGGTAAGCCCTGCACCCCGGGGCTCCCCCCAGGAGCCCACCCCCGGGGCACCGGAGGAGAAGGAGGGGGAGTCCTCCTTGAGTGACGTGGGGCTGCACATCGTCATGCCGTCGAGGAGCTCCAGCTGGGCGTCCGCCCAGAGGGTGTCCCCCGACCGTGGGAGCGAACCATCAGGTATGTACCCCCCCCCCGGTGCACACCCCCGGGGTTGAGGGGCGGGGGGAACAGATATGACCAGGGCCCTCCACATGCCCAGATGACCATGGCCCCAAGGACAGCAGTGGCATGTCCCTCAGAAGAGTGCATCAGCCCCTGCCGCCCAGCACGACAGTGCCATGCCCCATCCCCGTGGCTGGGGGAAGTGGAACCTCTAGGGTCCCCCGGGGGGAGGGGTGGGACACCCATCATCAGCAGCAGCAGCATCTCCCAGGGACGGGGATGGGGAACCAGCAGCAGAGGGGTGGGGGGACAAGGGCCACGGCTTGGGGCCCACACTAACGGCTGTCTCCACTCTTCTTCCCCCCCGTGTTCTGCAGCTGCACCATCAGAAGGACCGGAGAGCGCTGGCAAGGTGTCAGTGGTCCCGGAGAGCCCACTGGGGCCATCACTCCAGGCCAGCCCCTCGGCGGAGGACTGACCAGCCCCATGGCGGGGACGACAGCGGAGCCAGCACCACCACCGGACAGCGATGGACCCCCAGCTGCTGGCCATCCATCGTCGGCAGCTGGAGGTCGCCAAGCAGCATCTGCGGGTGGAGGAGCGGCACCTTCAGCTGCAGGAGCGGGTGCTGGCCTGGCACCAGGAGGCATGGGGGGCCTTTATGCGGACATTCGAGCGCATTGCAGACTACCTGGCCCCCCATGCCACGCGGGCTGCCGCTCTGCCCACCCGGCCCGCTCCACCCGCCGCTCCACCCGCTGCTCCACCCGCCCTCGCACCGCCACCTGCCACCATGGGCCCTTCCACCGAGGGGGACCTGGGGCCAGCTGACACCCACCAGCCTTATCTCCCGGTCTGCCCGGCCCCCAGCCAGCCCTGGCCAGGGCTGAGGCCGAGGCGTGGATCACAGCCGCCCACCCCCAGCGCTGGACATTAGGGGGTGTGGGGCCCAGGACGTGCTTCCCCCTTTGTATATATTCACCTCAGTTTTATGTTTGTTTGTAAATAGTTTCTGTTAGATCCCGTTGCTATATTGTTGTTGTTATGGATGCTGATACCTGCCCCCCCATGTACATAGTTCTCCCCTTCCTTGTCTTCCCCTTTGTTTCTTTCATCTTATTGGAGTTATAATATATATATATATATATATATATATATATATATATATATATATATATATATATATATGTAATATTTATTCGGCCTGTAAATAGTTAGTTAAGAGATTAATAATAAGGAGAGTTCAACAGAGATCTGGTTTTACAAACAAATGTCTGTTTTTATTTATTTTCAAGAAAGGTGCGGGGGGTGTGCTCTTGGGTGCTCTGTGGTGTGGGCGTAGGGGCAGGGAGTGTTGTGGAGGATGGGGGGTGCAGTGGGGGACCTGCCAGAGGTCACCACGTGACCTCATCGAAATGGCCCGCAGGGCCTTCTGGACCCGGGTCCCTTCGGGGTCCACCTGGCGACTGGGGGTGGTGGGTAGCTGCTCATTGGCCCTGCCAGCCTCCACAGCCCAGCCCTGAAAGAAGGCCTCCCCCTTGCTCTCGACGAGGTTGTGGAGGGCGCTGCATGAGCCCACAACCTGGGGGATGTTGGTGAGGCCCACATCCAGGTGGGTGAGGAGGCACCTCCAGTGCCCTTTGAGGTGTCCAAATGTGCGCTCCACCACCTGGCGTGCGTGGTTCAGGCACAGGTTGAAGCGCTCCTGGCTGGCTGACAGGTGGCCTGTGTAAGGGTGCATGAGCCAGGGCCGGAGGGGGTATGCCACATCTGCGATGATGCAGAGGGGCATGGTGGTGTCCCCCACAGGGATCTCCCGCTGGGGGATGTAGGTCCCCGCCTCCAGCCAGCAGCACAGGCCCGAGTTCCAGAATACTCGGGCGTTGTGGGTGCTTCCAGGCCAGCCCACATAAATGTCCAGGAAACGGCCCTGGCTGTCCACCAAGGCCTGGAGGACCATTGAGTGGTAGCCCTTCCTGTTTAAGTAGCGTCCTCCACTGTGCTTTGGGGCGCGGATGGGGATGTGGGTCCCATCCAGAGCCCCGAAGCAACTGGGGAAGCCCAGGGTGGCAAACCCCACGATGGCGGCATCCGGGTCCCCAAGCCTCACGAGCCTGTGGAGGAGCAGGGCGTTGATGGTGTGGATGACCTGCAGGGGAAGCACATGGGAGAGCACCAATGAGGGGTGTGCAGGGTGTGTGTGGCCCTCCCCTGCCAGGGCCCCCTCCCCTGCCAGGGCTGCCTCCCCCTCCCCCCGTGGGTCCTCTTATCGCCATGAGGACAGCCCCAACGGTGGCCTTGCCGATGCCAAACTGTTGGCCCACGGATCAGTAGCAGTCTGGAGTGGCCAGCTTCCAGACAGTGATGCCGACCCATTTCTCCACACTGAGGGCACGCTGCATGAAGGTGTCCTGGTGCCTCAGTGCAGGGGTGAGCCACTGGCATAGCTCCAGAAATGTCTGCTGGCTCATGTGAAAGTTCTGGAGCCAGTGGTCGTCGTCCCACTCTCCGAGCACCAGCTGCTCCCACCAGTCAGTGCTGGTGGGGTAGCTCCACAGCCGACGGCGTATGAGGCCGGGGTGGGGGGCGGGGTGCTGCAGGGTTGGGGGTTGAGTCCTCCTCCCCTGCGGGCAGCTCCTCCTTTGTGGCAAGGATGTGCTCAGCTGCCTCCTGCATGGTATGGAGCAGGGCGAGCACTGCTCCTACAGGGGTGGCTAGGTGGATCTCTGGCTGCAGCTGCTGCTGCTGCTGCTGCTGCTGCTGCTGGGGGTCCATGACTGCATCGCTCAAGGTGTGCGTGCCTATGGCTCTGCAGACCGCGTGCTGTGCAGGCTGCATGTGTCTGGGAGGGGCCCTTTAAGGGAGCAGCTAGCTGTTGCCCCGGAAGCGCTAGTCCGCCCTGTGACCCTGTCTGCAGCTGTTCCTGGCACCCTTATTTCGATGTGTGCTACTTTGGCGTGTAGACGTTCCCTCACAGCACCTATTTCGATGTGGTGCTGCCCAATGTCGACGTTGAACGTTGACGGCACCAGCCCTGGAGGACATGTAGACGTTATTCATCGAAATAGCCTATTTCGATGTCACTACATCGAAATAAGCTATTTCAATGTAGCGTGCACGTGTAGACGTAGCCCTACAGTGTTTCAAAGGGGTGTTGAGCTCCATCCACCACCACTGCTGCAGTAGCAGTTGTGGTAGCCAGGAGCTCCATCCCCCTTTGAAATGCTGGGTCCCTGTGCAGTTGCCCTCAGTGGGCCTAGAGATTCAGGATCAGGTTCCAGCCCTAGCCCCTGAGCTGTGATATATTAACGCTCTTGCTTTTTCTTTGGCTTTAACCAGAAACTCCATTCTCAAGACCTTTTCAGCAGAAAGCAGAAGGTAATCAGTTTTGACTAACTGGCATCTTCTGACTGGGGACGGGGGACAGTTTTGCTGAAGGATTCCCAAACAGTTGTAGAGTTCTCTGGGCTTGGGGAGGTGGGAAAGGGAGGGAGATAATTAGTATGAACTCCAACCATGTGAAAATGCGGCTCTAGAACCTTCTACGTGCTCTCTGCGTAGTGAAATCTTCTTCATGGGGAAGCACATTTGTCTGTGTTTTGGGCCTGAGGATTCCAAGAAGCAGCCATTGGTTGGGCAAACTATGGCTATCTGAGCCCTCTGGAGAGCAGCTGGAAATGCAAAGTTTGTCAAGTATGACAGAACCCAGGTGGAGCCACTGAATGTGGATGCTAAAGTCACATAACACATGTCCTTGACTAAAGACACTAGAGCAGGGGTCAGCAGCTGCTGACATGGATGCCAAGAGTGGCACATGAGCCAGTTTTCATTGGCATGAGGTTGGAGGTCAGCCCCATCCCACCTCCGCCATGCAGCCAGGAGCTTGCTGAAAGCCAGGCCACTTATGGATTAACAAAAGATCAGCTAATGCCACCAACCGCCACCTAAATGGTAAAACTCTGCATCTTCATTTATTTATTAATGAAGCTGTTGTAAGTAGGACTGTTAGTGACTTTAAAAAGTATCACCGGCACTTGGACTGTACATAGAGGTCAAAAGGTCACATTTCTGCACTCCTTCTCGGAAAGGTTTCTGACCGCTACCCTAGAGAAATCTCTGAAGAAAAATCCTATGCTATGAATGGAACATCAGTTGCACTTCAGTTGAGTGAACCCAGTTTGAGATTGGTTTAGCAGACAGCAGGATTTTGGCCTAGGATCCTGCACAGAGCAGTTTACAAACTAAAGTTGTTCTGAAGAGCCAGGGAGAGGACAACAGAACATATGAGGAAGGCTGAATGGGTGTAAAAGGCCATGCAAAATCCAACCCCAAGCTTCAAAATAAACCATTAGTTTGCCCTTGCAAGTAAGACACAGCCTTTGTCTCTGTAGCTCTTTGCTGGCATTTTGAATTACTTGTTCCATTCTTAGCTTATAAATATCATTTAACTGGTAAGAATTTGGAAATCTAAGTGACGAGATCTCCTTAGGATACATTAAAAAGAAAAAAAGTAATTTCTCGTTTGTATTATTGCTTTTGAATATGGGCATAGTGCAGGATTTAACTGGTGCTGGAGATCTGATGGACATCTTCAGTGGATGAAAGAGATGAAACACAACATTCTGGAGTGTAAGAATAAAATGTCACTCATAATTTACAGGGCAGGCTAGTGCCTTGAATTCTAACCCCTCCCCAGTCATCCTTCCCATAATTTCCTGAAATGCTCTCAGTGTCTCTTGCAGGGTGCAGGCATCCTGGATTAGTGCTGTTCTTATGATCAGAAGGTACAGAGTTGTTTCTATTAATGATTACTGAACAGTCATCTTTGCTACTACAAGTTTTGATTTACATTTTCTTTCAGATATCTCTCTGGCTCATTCTTTTGTGCACTTACTTTAAAGAGTAAAATATTTATTTTTTACTTGAACTCTGCTCAATCTCAGACAGAGATAATCAAGCAGGAAATGAAATGGAGATCATTATTCTTAGCAAAGGAAAGTTTTCAGAGAGGGTTTTCCAAGGAGCTTAAGGGAGTTAGGCACAGAGCTCCAATTCAATGAGATCTGAGTATCTAACTCCCTTAGACTGTATTGAGAATCCCAGCCTAGGGTATTGACATCTGTATTTCTCTTTCATCAACACTGGCTTTGTCAGGCATCCCTGCCTTGTATCAATTTGCATGCCAGCCTACAGGCTTCTTTAAAACAACATCAGCTGTTCCTCATATCAGATTCAGGTCTATGGCTCTTGAATTTCTTTAAGCGGGTTAAATAGATGTATTTCCTGATTTCATGGAATGTTCAATGTTCTATTAGAATCAACTTATTTTCCACCATTCTTTTCTGAAGTGAGATAAAAGTGCATAAGTATAGTCTGACCCAGCAAAGCCAATGGTCCACCTAGCTCAGCATCTGGTATTCTGACGATGTTCACTGCCAGATGCTCCAGAGGGAATGAACAGAACAGGGCAGTTACATGAATGATCATCCAGCTGAAAGTCTGGGGACATCCAAAGCCAATACTAGGCATGAGCAGACAAAGCAATTACACAGGGTTCCAAGCAGCTGTCAGGGGCCCACTGTTAATAATTAGTATGTCGAGCATGTACAGGAGTGAAAATAATACTGCTTAGGGACCCCAGGAGAAGACCTGGGATATAGGATTGCATTCCAGACAATGTTGGCTAAAGGCCATTGATGGACCATGAATCAATCTAATTCTTTTTGTAAACCCAGTCATGCTTTGGGCCCTCATAACTTTCCCTGGCAACAAGGTCTACAGGCTGACTACTACCCCATACACCACGAAACAAGTAGTGCACACACATTTATCGAAACATCTTGCTTTGTCATCCCTAATGGGCCATATTTAGCCTGTGCTGTGCCACTAAAAGGTGCAGCATAGAACACACAGCCCAGGTGGAGTGGGAGCTATAGTAGCTTTAACCCATCTTTGGGAAGACAGAGAGGCCTTTAATGTAATTGATGCAGACCTAGGAGCCTCTATGTTATGGAAAGATCTCTAGGCTGCCTGGTGGCCCACTGAAGTGCCCAGAAACTCTGCAACATTGTGTTTGCTGTGTCTCTAGAGTTCACCCACCATGTCCATCACCATTCCAAGTTTGCCTCTGACACCAGAGCCTGCAAGGGGGTCCTCAAAAAGCAACCTTCTAGCTGTTTTCCATAGGGCCAGCACTGGAGGAGTCCTCTTCCTAGCCAGACACAAAGTTTGTATTGCAAGCCTTTTATCCCATGTACAGGGGTTGAAGCAGATTGAGGATCTCAACCCAGTCTTTGCTCTGGCCTTGCTTTCATCTGAAAATTTGTGTTGCAAATTGTGACCATGTGCAGAGATCTTGAGCCCCCAAAGGGGAGCTCAGTGAAACAATACACTTAGGATGTAGGGTGCATTTTGGAGAAGGACTATGAATAGACAACATGTCTGCAATGCCAATGGCAAATAAGACCCTACTAATCTCACATAGTTCTATTAACCTACATCAAACCACCTTTCCCATCTCTCATTCTGACGGGACCACACACGCAAATGTGCTATGGAGAACCACTTCTTAAGAAGACCAATTATATCTGACCACTGTAACATATCAAATCCCTCCCTCAGCTAAGAACGTGCACAGTGGTACTTTCGCAAGGCTTAACTTATTGATTACCACATTCACTAATGATGCATCCTTCAAGTTGAACAAACTGAAATATTCTAGGTTCGTCAATATGGGGAAAAAACATTTTATATCCACGTTACTTGCAAACTATTATTTTGTGAAAGATCTTACTCAGCATGTTTTGCATGACATGGGCTTTGCAGCTATTTGGTTTCATATCTTGAGCAAGCACCGCTTTCATGATGCATTGAAGGTATTTTAGCAATTTTGTTTGACCTTAGCTTTGATTTGTGTATATTCATCACGGGGAAAAAGGTGATTAGGAAGATCTATGTTACCCTATATTGATAGTTTGCAGAGAACAGGTACGTAACACTATCAAAGTAAGCAATCACTGATGGAAGTGTTTCAACTTCAGTACAGTTTGGATTGCAGGCTAGTGACTCGGTTAGCTCTATTTCAATATCTCCTAACACAATTTCAATATTTACTTCAAACAGAATAAGGAACATCTGGGATTTATGCTGCCACTCATAGAAATCAAGATAAAAAATGATCCTGGAGCTCTGTCTGCCAGAGCTTTAACTTTCTGAGCAAAGTTAAATGGAGCTTGGGAAGGAGTATGGTGGAAAATTAGAAATAAAATGGCATTCTAACTTCTGCTAGCATAGAAGAAAACCGCACTATTGGGGAATCCATACCTGTGAAAACACCTTCCCAGAACACCCCTCCCACTTCTGTCCAAACCATCAGATGAAAACAAATACGATGTAAAGTCTACATTGCATTCAGTACAAGCTGAACCTCTAAAAACCGGGACTATCTGGTCCAGCAACATCTGTAGTCTATCTGGGTCATGGTTATTCCTGAGCCAAAGATCCCCAGTGGCCAGGAGTTGGGCAATAGGAGGGCCTGGGGCTGGAAGCCCCACTGGACTTGTGGCAAGAGGGCTGGCTGGCTGGGAGCTCAGCCGGGATGAGCAGCAGCAGGAGTGGCTGGCTGAGAATCTGGGAACTCAGCAGGGACCAGAGGCAGCAAAACTGGCTGGGTGGGAGTCTGGGAGCTCAGCTGGGACCTGTGGCAGCAGGGCCGGTTGGCAGGCTGGCTGGGAGTCTGGTCCGAGCCAAGAGCCCAGCCTGGACCAGCAGCAGAAGGGCTGTTCAGCCAGGAGGCTGCATGTCAGTGGAGGGCCCAGCAGTTTAACTGGGCCTTGCAACAGCAGCGCAGGCAGCCTGAGCGGGAATGTGGCTGTGAGCTCAGCTGGGACAGGAAGTGGAGCTGGTCTGAGGAGGTGGGGCAGTAGGCAGGGCTTGGGAGGACGGCTGCTGGGTCCTGGAACAGAACAAGGCAGAGGGCCAGCAGCCAGGGCAGTGGGAGAGGCAGCTGCAGCTGGGGCCAGGAGCAGAGCTGGGAGTGAAGCCAGGTCAGGGCTGTGTGCCTGGAACTGACTTCTTCTGGTCTGGCAAACTTGCTCATTGAGGACCAGTCAGGTCCCTAGGGTGCCGGATGGGCAGGTCCAACCTGTAGTGCTTCTGTGTATGTATTTAAATGGCCTTTGTTTTGTAATACATCTATGCACTGACATCACCATCACTTAATTAAACGACTCAGAAATAATATTGCCACAGTATAAATGTCTCTGTTCGTCTGGGCCCAGATTCTCTGTTTCGGTGCAGCTCTGCTGGGCTGACAGCCACCATTCCCTCAGAGCCGTACACGAGTGGCACTGCAGCACTGTGGCAGTGTTTCAAAGGGGCCCACTGCTAAAATGCCGGGCCCTGGGACAAATTCCTGCTGCTTCTGCTATAAATCCCCCTGTCAGCAGGCCAGGTGCAGCTATGCCATTTTTCTCCACCTGAGAATTTGGCTGAATGTCTCCTTACTTCTACTTCTCCAGTGGCAGCTGGGGAGGTTTTTACTCCCTTGCTCTTTCCAGCTTCCTCCTCTTATCTTTCTTGCTTCTGATGTGATTAGGGGAAAGCTAAAGTCTGATGGGTGTTACAAAGTAAAGTCCAAGTCTTGAGAGCTGTGGTTTTGAATTGTGAATATTTCCTCAACTCCTTTCTCTGTGGGTATTTAGTAGGTGGAATTGACAGTAAAGGATCATTATAAATGTGACAGGCCATATCCTCAGCTGGTGTAAATCAACAAATCCTGCTGAAGAGCTCCCACTGAAGATAAGGCAGCTGATTGACCCTGGCTGAGGATTTGACCTGTAACGTCCATGCTATCATTGTTGCAGTAATCCAGAGATTTTTCAGCATTGCGTGGTTTCCACCCATAAGCAGCTTTTGCTGACCTACAGGTTCTTTCTTGCAACTGAATTTATGTAAGGCACAGTATCATCACAAATATTTGAAGTGATCATACACATTGGCTTGATAATCTGCATCAAATCTGAAGCTTTCTGTTCAGTATATTTAAAGCCTAACATTCCAACATAATTGCACAGCGATTCCACTTTGCTGCTGCTTCTTTACTCTTTGAATCCAGATTCTTTACCTAGCTCAGAGAAATTATTAGCATCAGGCCATGCCTGAGATGACTAATCCCAGAGAGGTAAAGCAGCTCCTGCTGTGAGTTCTGCAAGAAGGATGAGCTATTTGTAAAACAGAGTGGTTGATTTTCTGAAACAGCTCAATGTTATTCCATTCTCCACCTCCCACATATGTTAGGAGCCAAACTCTCTAGGCAAGGAAAATCCTTCCATGGCTTCCTCTTGCACCACCCAACAAAGCTGACATACATATGAGAGAGCCCAGGCTGTATCCTGAAAAATGGAGCATGGCCAGTGCACCACACTCCCTTTACAATGCATGGAGGTATTTGTGCCTGACAGAGCTTCCGCAGTGTTAGCACATCCCTGAGTCAGCCTGTTTGTCAGATTGGACCTCACAGCCAGCAATTACCCAGGTGGGAGGGAGGGATAGCTCAGTGGTTAAAGTGTTGGCCTTGTCAACCCATGCTTGTGATCTCAGCCCTTGAGGGGGCCTTTCAAGGTTCTGGAGCAGGTTAAATTAAAAATAAATCTGTGAGCAGTGGTGATAGGTATTGCTGTGAATTTATGGGCTGGTCTTGATGGCCTCTCAAGGCCCCTTCCAGCTCTATGAGATATGCGTGTAAGAGATATGATATGTCTTATTAGAAAGCATAAATGCAGCTCAAAACAAACTTCTGCCATGTGACATTCAAGTAAGAACACCCTTCATAAGATAAAATAAGTAACATGCTGCTGCAAGGGTGTGTAAGCAACACCTTCATCCCAAAACAGACAATTTGGGGGGCAGGGGTTCTGTGTAATCCATGTGGCCGTTGCTCAGATTGAAATTACATTTCCATTTAGTAATCACTCACTCTGACCTACACCTAGCACCTTTGCAGGTATGTGCACATGATATATCTGTCAGTATCTCCATTAGATGGTTTTATTCACATCAATAGAACATCAAAAGTCTGCCCTACATCTGAGGAGTGAAAAATGTGAATGAAGTGGAGTATGAGGAATAGGTCCTTCAATCCACTGTGTATTAGTATCAGACAGATCTCTTCTCTCCCTTTCAGGTTTCTCAAGTTTCTGCCAACCCTATCTTTTCTAACACTTTTCTTCAAAAGCACACTAGCTTGACATACTGCACTGCATAAATCCTGGTTTATGTAATGTGGCAAGGGCCTGCATTCCCTCACCTGTCTTTGGGACCACCAGACCTCTCCTTTTGACGGGTCAGGTGAGTAGCTATTTTCTGAGACAGGACCCCAGCTACTTCCTGTGGGCTCCTACCTCGGCTATTGCCCCACTCATAGCAGCTAGTACTGTTCCAGTTGGTTAGTTTGTTTGGAGGGGAGGGGAGGGGTGGGTCGGTCGGTCTTCCTCAGTCATCCTCTAACTGGGGTAGCCTTTAAAGGCACACTGCAGGCCTTCAAGAGGCCTCTGCGTAGAGTCAGCTGGCTTCCATCTGTCTGGGCCAGTTCCCTGGATCTGCTCCTGATGATGCCCTGCAGTGATTCGCTTCTCATTAACAAGGGAGTTGGCCCTTCTCTCCTTTTTTGGTCTTCTTTCCCCTGTGCTGTAGCAGCCCTCTGGCCTGACCCTGTCACAATAAGCTTAAGTTTAAAAACTCTTATTTTTCAGCACTAACTTCACTGTAGTTCATTTAAAGGTTTTTCATTATGTTTAATCTCTCAGTATTATGGCAATATTTTTTCTTGCTAGCTAATGTCTGAATATATGAACCTATAGCATATAAAATCTATATACACTATGTATTTTATTTTAAGAGTAGGTTTTAGATGACTCCTCCATTGATAACATAAGACAATGGATGCTCATGCACAAAAACAAATGTTTCAGCATAAATCACTATAAATGTTCAGCCAGCATGACAGCTCCCATACATTGTTGCCATTTATCAATCAATATGTCAACATGCTCTGATGCATCAGATGGAAATAATTGTCTGAGATTTCTTTAACTTCACAACGTCTTCAGTTCAGTAAGCTCATTTAATTTCACCCTTTAATGTTTTCCCAGGACTGCTCATTGTCCATCAAATATGTGAAGGGGGGCAAAGGTTAATGATATTTAATTGGACTTCATTAAGTGGTAATATAGTGCCAAGTATTGAAAAGCCATGCCATAATGTTAGGTATAATGAACTGGAAGTCACGTATTATCATGCACTGTAGCACTTCATCGCTTGTTATGGTTCTTTATATTGTCTCCAGTGAGGTATAAAGTGTGATGCATATTAATATAGTGAAATCCCAGTTTGAAGAAGTAGTTTAAATGCATTTTTAAAAAACATGATAAAAGGCTTCTGATTGATGTTTGCAGGCAAGTTTGCTGCCATATGACTTTTATCCATGTGCTGTATGCACGTTTCTCTGTCTGCTCTACATTATGGCAGAGTGTAAATAGTATTGTACTTTTCCTTTGTGGGTAGTGCAAGACAAAGCTTAAAAAATCTTTTGATCATGCATCTCTTTTGAATTTTAAGGCTTGCATTTTCTACCTCATGTTCTAGTAGAGCAAAAAGACCTAAGGTATTGCATTTGCTAGTAAAGCTATTCTAGTCAGAGATGTAATTTGGTTATATTCAGTTTTAAGTTGGAGGGTGGAAGAGCATGCACGCACAATAGCCATAACTGTAGTTCATATTTCAAGAAAACAGATGAACAAATACTCTTTAATAGCATGTGCATATGAGAAAACAATAAGGAAATGATGCAATTGTGTAATCCAAAATGAATGCACTCCAAAAGATGCTACATTTCAGCAACATTTTAATTTAACTGCAACTGAAAATTAATTAACTAAAACAGTTTATCCAAACTGTAATATTACAATGCAGTTTTAGGTGACATATGAGACATGACTTTATATTTAGTTGGCATAAGCAGTGAGCTCTAATACAGTTTAAAATCTGATTTTTCACCAGTCTTTTCAGAATTCTTTGTTAATTATATATAACAGGTCTTTTAAATGTTTATCGAATCATAGAATACTGCAACTGGAATGGTCCTTGTGAGGTCATCAAGTCCAGTCGCCTGCGCTCATGGCAGGACCAAGCACCATCTAGGTCATTCCTGAAAGATGTTTGCCTAACCTCCTATTAAATATCTAAAATGATGGAGATTCCACTACCTCCCTCGGCAATTGATTCCAGTGTTTAACCATCCTGACGGTTAGGAAGTTTTTCCGAATGTCCAACCTAAACCCTGCGTGCTGCAGTTTAAGCCCATTGCTTTTTGTCCAATCATCAGAGGGTAAAGAGAATGATTTTTGTCCTTCCTCCTTGTAACACCCTTTCAGATATTTGAAAGATGTTATTGCATCCCTTCTCAATCATCCCTTTTCCAAGCAAATCAAACCCAGTTCTTTCAGTCTTCCCTCATAGGTCAGGATTTCAAGACATTTATTCATTTTTGTTGCTCTTCTCCGTACTATTTCCAGTTTGTCCACATCTTTCCCGAACTGTGGTGTCCAAAACTGCACATAATACTCCAGTTGAGGCATAATCAGCTCAGAAGGGAACAGACTAATGACTTCTTGTGTCTTGCTTACAATAGTGCTGTTAATGGAAACTAAAAAATATTTAGTGTATACATAAATAAATGACTCTCATTTATGTTACTTGTACAGTTTATGATGTAAGTTTTTTAAATGTTAACATCTACCAATGTACTATTTTTTATGTGTTCTCCATGTTTCACAAACCAGAAGAATGTTATTCATTGTTTACTTGCTGTTCAGGATTTGTCATCGGTTTTGTCTTCCATTTGAAAGCTTTCAGTCAGGGAGCATAAGCATTTCAGATGACATAGCACAAACCATAACGTGCGAAAAACACTGGAAGTGAACTGTTTTCAAATAGCTCATGAATCTCAAAATTATTCCTCCAAAATGTCCTAGGAATATTTATGAAACAACACTATATTTGAGCACATAAAAATGGTTTGTGAATGATCCAAAAAAACAAACCCAACAACCTAAAACCATTTCTGTGCTTTAACCCCCTGAGACCCACCTCTCAAAGGCTGTAGCTAGAGATTTTCAAATAATTTCCACAAAATCTTTTTCAAAGGAAAATTGATTTTGGACTCTATGAAAAGGTTCATGTGAAGCGTCTGACTTTTGAAATTCTGATTTCCCCCCCATTGGAAAACCAATTTTTTTTTAAATGGCAATTTTTAGCTGACATGTTTTGGCAGTTTTCAGATCATGGTTATTTGGTTTTAGAGTTCTGATTACTTGAGTGTGACCATCTGTGGGTTTTTTTTACAGAAAGATTATAAACAAGATATGTCTGAACTTAGTGGAGAAAAGTCTGTCTCTAATTTGGTTTCTTAAAATATTCTAGTTGCCCTTTCAGTTCCAAGTGGAAACAAATTTTAAATATTTTCATAAGTGAAATTGTTTTAAGATGTCAGAAGAAAATTTTAATCTCTAGGCTGATATTGACAGTTTCCTGCTGGACTTCAGTTATTAGGAAAAGTAGATGAGGTTTGGGGAGTTTGTTTGCTTGTTTTTTGTTTGTTTGTTTGTTTTTGTTTTTAAGGAAACCTTATTATACAATGCTTTATGTGCTCTCAGATATCTTGGCTTGCATCCAGTAACTGAGTTCAACAGCCTCAAAAAGGTATAAATATCAATATCCTTTCCCCAGCTACAAATAATCAGGGCCGTTTCTGTAGATCTAGGGTAGAGTGAGTCCTTTTGTATTACTACCGGATTTACAATATTTATAGCTTGTACTTTACATTCTGTTTGTTGTTCTCTCCCTTATTTTCTGCCTTTGCATAGTGAATCTGTAAGCTGAATGTATTGTTG
The DNA here is from genome assembly GCF_033958435.1 of Carettochelys insculpta. Taxonomy (NCBI): domain Eukaryota; kingdom Metazoa; phylum Chordata; order Testudines; family Carettochelyidae; genus Carettochelys; species Carettochelys insculpta. The sequence continues at coordinate 42,041,079 of NC_134147.1, read as the reverse complement.
TGGATTGGTTCAGGCAAATGATAGGCCCTGCACAATAGCCATTTTCCCTTAGACACTCCCTGTGTATACTCACTCAAACAGTTTTGTCCATTAAAACAAAGCCATGGGCCCATTTTCTTTCTTATTCTCAGTTTATAAGAACAGTAGCAATCCCAGAAAGCATCTCCTGGGCATCAATGTCTATCCAAGAAGAGTGTTTGGACTTGGACATAATTAACCATTAACACCAGTTAGTTATCACTTCCTGAGAATGACTGTGTATCCTGGGAGAGTCATAGTCTGTGAGTGGGGTTCTTAAGGGGTGATCAAGTGACTGTGCATGGAGCCGCCCTTTCTTCTGTGCCTCAGTGAGCCTAATCACTATCACAATTCTGTTGGTTTGGGCAGCAGAGGGGCTGTTCCTGCCAGAAACTCCTGAGCAGTAGCCAACCCAAAAGGCAAAGAGAAAAATCGTGGCTATTCCGGGCCCAACCTCTCTCCCCAGCTGGTAAAGCTGACAGGCTGCCTAAGGAGTTATGCAAAAGCAATGAGGGGTCCTGTGGCACCTTATAGACTAACAGAAATGTACGAGCATAAGCTTTCGTGGGCAAAGACCCACTTCATCAGATACAGGAGTTATGGGCTCAGATGTCCTTCTGGTCATTTCACTGGGGCCATGCTGCTCCACGATGCTCTTCAAAAGAGCTCTCAGGCCCCTTGGGACATAATAGCCAGAGTGGAAAAACACAGCAGGCCATTCATCTGTTTTCACCTGGAAAATCCCCCATTTTAAGGTTTTGGGTTTGTTTCCTGCTGATAGGCAGACAAACCTGGCTGTATTTTTGGGCAAAGGGTGCCATTTTGAAGCACACCGATCCCCTCCCCTAAAGAGGATAAGGTGAGGGTGGAGTGTCATGCTCTTAAAACGGCATCCTTTGTGTGGCATTACCTCTCATGCATGGGCATCCCTGGTCACGCTACCAATATAGGGTCAAGTTGCTTGAATGGGACCTGGGCATTCCCAGCATCTACTGGAATGTCCAATATTCAGGGGATGTGATGCAACAGTGGCCACTCCAGCAAAAACATCTACTCATTTGTGCATGTTTTTAATCTGTGTTAAATATTTTAATGATGATGCTGACGCCTTTGGCAATGTCCAGCAGGGATTATTGATATGAATCCAAACTCCACTGAAGTTAAAGGAAATCCCTCCAACTACTATGAATGATTAAGCCCAGTATTTATGTATTTTTAAAAACCACTTTACATGAGTCAAACTAAGTCTTGCACTTAACTTTTCTGCATCGCTATATGTTCTTAGCACTATTATCCCCAATACCCGTATCCCCATCTCTCCTGTTTGTTCCATCCCCTGGTTACATCTTGTTTTAAATCAGATGGAGTGCTCGCCAGGCAGGAAGAGCCTCTTGCTGTGTTTGTACAGAACCAAACATAATGGGATCCCAGTCATAATTTGACTTCCTGGGACTATTGTAATATAGCTAATAGTTATACCATCTGCTGATTTGTTTTAGATAATAATTCCAGAGGAACAAAAGCAATGGCCATGTATGGAATGTGAAGGAAACCTCAACTCCCAACTCCTACTAGGTATTTTCTAGGGGCATAACATATTACCGTTCTTTTTTAAATTGTAAAATGTGATACAAATAACCCAGGGCAGCACCGGCTATATTTGTTGTATGCTCAGGTAGGGTTCATCTAATGGAGTTCTATTACATCTTTAGCTGATAGATTTATGACAATTCAATCCATAGTACAAGACTCTCTAGTGTATGCCCTATGCCCACAGGGACAATACAAATTTCAGGAAATACAATGAGCATTCCTGGCAACAATCACTATTCAGGACAACACTATCTTCACTCTAGATATCAGTGGCAACATCTAATTATAAAGAAGAAAATGTCAGTCCTTTCATTTTATTACCAGCAGTGTGGATGCATTAAATCTAACTTTATTTGACAGAGACTACTCCAAATTATGTCCCACAGAAATGTACTATGAGACGATAAGGGAATGTGTCTTTGTCAAAACAGCAAGCCATAGCTGATGTTAAGCAATTTAACAAATCTAGCACCTTCACTCTCATATCACATATTTCATTTCATTCCATATCTACCAATATAGCAATTAGCCTTCACCGTGTCAAGATAAAAGGGACTATGGGTACAAATATGACTATTTCTTTTCCTCAGTTCAGTTGTTCATGACCACAGCCAGATTTTGCTTCTCAAAATAGTTTGAATTTCTCTAATTTGGGACCTGGCTGGTGCTAGAAGAGAGAATTTGCCAGACCCCAGGAGGTCAATACTGTTCAGCAGCATTACCAACACTTCCACTGCTTACTGAGCTCTTAAAGGACATTAAGGGGCAAATGACAGCTAAATAACAGCACAGAACTCTGAAAGCCAAGACTGGTGGCTGGAAACAAACTTTCTGGGATCATGGGAAACTTGGCCATACCATGATAAATGGTCATCCAGCAAACTGAAATGATGCTGGATTACGGGTGAGAGTGGACCAGAGAGTTTGGGATTACAGAGGTTCAACCTGTATTAAGTTACATAAACTTAATTATTTAGAAAAATGGAGATAAAAGACAGCAGAACACTAACTGCATGTTTACATTATGAATATATTAAATGTTATTCCAGTGCCTGCGAACATTGACTAATTTGAGGATTCAAGCTTACTTGAGCTTTCTGTAGAAAACCTTGAATTAGATCAACTCTCAAGGAGTTCTTCTGAGTTGCCTATTAAAATTCCCTGAGGTATTACATGACTGCATTCACACCAAAGGAGCACTGTTACCTAAAAGGGTGTTACAAGGAGGAGGGAGAAAAAAATATTCTCCTTGGCCTCTGAGTATAGGACAAGAAGCACTGGGCTTAAACTGCAGCAAGGGGTGGACGGGTGGGGGTGAAGGGTGTTGGGTTGGATTGGACATTAGGAAAAACTTCCTAACTGTCAGGATGGTTACACGCTGGAATAAATTGCCTAGAGCAGATGTGGAATCTCCATCATTGCAGATATTTAAGAGTAGGTTAGGTAGACCTCCACAGGGAGGGTCTTGAAAGTTCTTGGTCCTGCCATGAGGGGAGGGGACTGGACTCAATGGTCTCTTGAGTTCCCTTCCAGTTCCAAAGTTCTATGATTCTATGACATCTATTCTCCCAGTGTGAAAACACAGATTAAGCATTTCATGTGAAGATGGTGAATTTGCTTTTTTATTATGTAAAGAGCAATAAATTATTCTATAGCGTGCCTACAGTGAAGAGGTCCCAGTATGGCATCAGTATCTATTGATGGAGTGTTCTGTTTAACCCTTCCCAAAATTTTATTGCTCTCCACAATATCCAATCAGTGGTCAGCAGACCTGTAAGGCTTGCTTTACAAAGTCCAGTAGAATATCTTCAAAGTTGACTAAGATAATTTTCTGGAACAGTTGCAGAAATTGTTAGTCATCAAGAGAAATGAGAGATTTTTCCTATCTTGCATTTTGGAGAATGCAGAAAAAAATTGCACTCATTGGCCGCTATCATGCATCCTTCCTCACCATCGGATGTCACCTATCATGTAAATCTGTCATGCTTAGCCCATCCGTGCACTGATGCAGCTTGAGAGTTCTAAGAGACCTTGTGCTTCAGCAGTGATGAACTCCCAAACATATGAAAAATGAGCCCATAGTTACCCCTTTCCGGGGAGCACATCATGCTCTCGACTGTGCAGCCACAAACAACCTGTTGTGTCTAGTGCAGATGACAGAGTGAACCAGCCCCAGAAGGTAATATCCAAGAGCAGGATCTGTTATCAGAAGAGGCTCTTGCATCCTCCCCTGTCCCTTTCCTTTGTATACTCAACCAGGCACTGGTTCCACGATCTGGATTCGTCTACACTGGGAAGCATCTTGCTTTTCTAGCAATCATCCCATTATACCATTACTGAAAAGCAGATAAGAAATTTCCTAATGTAGACAAGTCCTCTTTGAAGGGAGGTCCGTGGTGAAGAGATTCAGTTAGTGGCAAGACACTAGTACAAAGAAAAATGGTTACAATGTCATTGAGATCACTTCTGGTAAAATAGCTGGACCCAGTGAAAAATTAATCAAGTCAGTTCAGTGATAAGAAATTCAGCAGAGGATGCTGGACACAGAAATCAGAATTTACAAAACAAAAACTGGGGCATGAGGTCAGGGAAAGGGAGACCACTGCAATATGAGTACTGCATATGGATGGCCTCGGTGAATGTGCAGTAGAACTCTTATTAGGAAGGGAGCCTAGAGCTGTCTTGGCAGGCTACTTTAAAATGAAGCGCTCTTTTGCAACTTTTCCAGAGTGTTGTAAATGAAAATAGAAAAATATGTCTAGTAAACGTGTCATATGGAGACTTTAAGGCTTATGTTGCTCCAATCAAGAGGCCAATCATGGAAGAAACCATCAAACAGCAGGTATCAGCAAAGGCTCACTCAGCTTCCAGCCAGCAAACTGTTTCTAATCATTGGTAGGCACTACCAAATTCACAGCCATGAGAAATGTGTCACAGACTATGAAATATGGTCTTTTTTGCACCTTTACCCTATATAATACATATTTCATGGTGAAACCTGGTTTTGTCGAATTGAGGGTCCTGACCCAAAAGGAATTTGCAGGGAGTCGGGGGGGGGTGGGTCACAAGTCTGTTTTAGGAGGGTTGCAATATTGCTACACTTACTTCTGTGCTACCTTAAGAGCTGGGCAGCTAAAGAGCAGCAGCTGTTGGCCAGAAATTCAGTTCTGAAGGCACCACTGTGCCAGCAGGCACATAGAAATAAATGTGGCCATGTGATATCAGGCCACCCATACTTCTGCACTCCTACCTTCAGAGTTGGGCAGCTGGAGAGTGGTGGCTGCTGATCAGGGTCCTGACACTGCAAGCAGCAGCACAGAAGTAATAATACCCTACCTTGCCACTCTTTCTTCTGTGTTGCTGCTGGCAGCAGCTCTGCCTTCAGAGCTGAGCTCCCAGCCAGCAGCCAACTCTCTGCTGCTGCCCATCTCTGAAGGCAGAGCCACCACCAGCAGCAGTGCAGAATTAAGGGTAACAGTACCACAAGCCCCTTACAATAATCTTTCAACACTCTCTCATTTTCATTTTTTTAGATCAGGACCCCTACAACACTGTGTAATTTCAGATTTAAATAGCTGAAATCAAGAAATTCATTTTTTAAAAAAAGTCTTATGACTGTGAAATTGACCAGAATGGACAGTGAATTTAGAAGGGGCTTAACTGAGTATCCAAGTGAATATCCAAGTGAGTCCCTGATCCAGGATAACACTTCATCATGTGAACAGTTTTGTTGAATTCAGTGGAGCAACTCATAATTAAGCATGCACTGAAGTGCCTTGTTAGGTCAGGCCCTAGCTCACTGGAGGGTTTTTTTAAGTTAATATTTTTTTGCAAAGACACATGGCATAAATATCTCCACTCATCTGCAAATCCATTAAAATGGATTAGTGCTTTTAAGTTGATTGCATAAGGAGAAATTTCACCTCAGTGAAAGAAAACAGTTCCTGGAGAATAGGCAGGCATGTATAGGAACTTACAACTCTTTCAGTTACATCGTGAGTGTGCAGAAGAAAACAGAAAAAAGTAGAACTAAGTTCAGCATCAAAAATCAGGACACTTATGTGCCTGTAAGTCCCTGTCCAGTACCTGCAAAAATGCTATGATGCATTAAAACGTTAAAAAACACTTGCAGACATCTTAAATCTGGGAACTTGCTCAAAGATTTCCTATAACAACTGAGGGGAGATAAGAAAAAAATAACCCTATTAAAATCCTCTGGTGCCTACTTGCCTTCTGTTTCCTTCTGGGATTGTCATTGTTAAATGCTGTGGACATAACCCTAATAGACAATCAGAGGCTTGCATAAAACTGGAGGCATTCTGGTCCTCCATGGCTTTCTACTCCTCTGGCTTTGCTGTGCCTTAATTCTGAGCAGGTTATCCCTGAAAGACAGCCATCCCATTCAGATTAATTACAATACTGTGTGATTTTTTCACCTTACATTAAGAAGTCCTAGACTTGTGGGATTTATTTCCTAGTCTAAAAATTTCTTTCCTTGCTTCCCTGCCATGCCAGCTACTTCTTTCCACTTCTAATCCTTCACCCTGTCAGCAGACATTTAAGGTCACTCCTTGCCTCACCACCTGCTTCTCATAGCTATCAGGAATCCAGGGTCAGGAATGGAGCACACAATCACGGAAATATAGGGCTGGAAGGCATTGTGAGAAGTCATTCTATTCATCCCCCTCTGTTGTGGCAAGATCAAAAGTATCTACACTAGTGTTTCTTAAACTATGGTCTGCAGAACACGGGTGTTCTGTGAACAACTTGCGAGCGTGCCATGGTGGTATAGCAACTAGCAATGCCATGCACTACATGTATATATTTTCTGTTATTGAAACCAGACATGATGCTACTTCTTCATTGCTATGATGCCCGATTCAATTACTTCATTTTGTTTTTTGCTGTATATGATGTAGTTTGGGTTGGGTTTTTTGAAGAAAATTTTCATTGGTGTTCTGTGTAAAAAAATCGTGTTCCGCAGTCTCAAAAATTTTAAGAAACATTAACCTAGACTATCTCTGGTGGTTGTTTGTCTAACCTATTCTTAAAAGCCTCTAATAATGGTAATTCCACAGTCTCCCTGGGAAGCTTATTCCAGAGCTGAAACTACCCTCAGAGTTAGATTTTTCTCTCCTCTAAGCTAAATCTCCCTTGCTGCAGATTAAGCCCATTACTCCCTATTCTGCCTTCAGCAGACATGGAGAACAATTGTCAGTTTTCTTTATAACAGACCTCAAGATGTTTGAAGAGTGTGATCAGGTCTCCTCTTAGATTCTTCCCAAGAGTAAACATATCCCATTTTTAAAGCTTTCCTCAGGTTTTCTAAATGTTCTTTCATTTTTTGTTACTCTCATCTGGACTCTCTTCAGTTTGTTCACATCTTGCCTAAAGTGTAGCTCCCACCGTTGGCTACAGTACTACAGTAGAGCCCTTATCAGTGCAATGTGTCTGTTCCTTTTCTAACCCCTGGGATTCAGATCTGTTCAGGCTGCAACCTCAACAGGCAGTAGCAGCCTCATCTTTTTTCCTAACTCTTCCGGCTAGTGTTGCTTCTTGCTGATGATGAGGTGGTTTATTACGGGCTATCCTGTCTTTGGTTCTTGTGTGGGTGCATAGGCAAGGAAGATACAAGAAGCCTTTTTGTCCCACCACTGTAACATTTAACTTTTGAAAGGGGCATTACACAAAAATGAGGAAGTTAGTTAACAGGAAATTAACAGAAATAGTCACAAGAGTGAAATGCCTGCAAACTGCCTGAAGACTATTCAAATATACCATAACAGAGGCTAACACTAAATGTATACCCCTAAATTTAAAAAAAAAAAAACAAGAGGAGGACCAAATATGCAAAGATAAATAAACAGAGTAAATGAGGCAACTAGACACAAAAATTCACCCTTTAAAATTAGAAGGCAAATCCTGCTAAGGAACAGAGAAGGGAGAATAAACTCTGGCAAGTCACGTGTAAAAACATAATTAGGCTGGCCAAAAAAAGTTTGACAAGCACCTAATGATGCAAAAAACTAATGGCATTTTAAAAAGTAAATCAGAAGAAGCGGGAAGCCTGCCAAAGTATCAGCAGGACCACTAGGTGATCAAATTGCTAAAGGAGTGCTCAGGGAAGATGAGGATGTTATGGAAAAGATAAATGAATTTTTTGGCTCAGTCTTCATGGATGAGGACGTGAGGAAGATTCCCACACCTGAGCTATTTTTTTAATGAGAAATATGAGGAGCTGTCTAAAATTAGGGGGGTAACAGAGGAGTTTTGGGGGGAAAAATAAACCATGGTAAATCACTAGGACCAGGTGATATTCACCCAAGATTTCTGATGGAACTCAAATATAAAATTACAGAACTATGAACTGGGGTATGTAACCTATTGCTTAAATCAGCCTCTATACCAGATGGCTGATGGACAGCTAATGTGATGCTGAATTTTTTTAGTCTCCAGAGATAATCATGGCAATTACAGGCCATTAAGCCCTAACTTCGCTACCAGGCAATTTGGTTGCAACTATAATAAAGAACAGACTTATCAGACACTATAGATCATAATATGTTAGTGGAGAGTTAACATGGCTTTTGTAAAGGGAAATCATCCTTCACTTATCTATTAATGTTCCCTGAGAGTGTCAAGTCAACAAACATATGGATAAGAGCAATCTGGTGGATATATAGAATACTCGGGTTTTCAGATAGCCTTTGACAGGCTCGCTCACTAAATGCTTTTAAACAAAGTAAGGAGTCATGGGATAAAAGGGTAGATCCTTTAATGGGCCAGTAACTAGTTAAAACCTATGAAACAAAGGATGGGAATAAATGGTCATTTTCTCAGTGGAGAGAGTTAGATAGAAGGGACTCCCAAGGATCTGTACTGCAACCAGTACTGTTCAACATATTCCTTAATAATCTAGAAAAGGGGTAAACAGTGAGGTGGCAAAATTTCCAGAGGCTTGCAGTCAAAATCAGACTTAACTGAGGGTTATAAATGGATCACACAAAACTGGGTGACTGGACAGCAAAATGGCAGAAGAAGATCAATGTTGATAAATGTAAAGCAATGCACACTGGAAAACAGAATCCCAGCGCTACATGCAAAACAATGGAGTCTAAATTAACTGATACCTCTCAGGAATGACTGGAGTTGTTGTGTGTGGGTGTTTGAGCAGAAGACCAAAAATAAAATAATAATGCTAACAGGTCATTGGGTACCATTTGGAAAGGGGGACAGCATAAAACAGAATATATAATGCCAGTTTGTAAATCTGTGGTATTCCCACACCTTGAATAACATTTGCAGCTCTGGTCACCCCATCTCAAAGATACATTAAAATTGGAGAAGAAGAGAGAAAGGGAAGAAAAAGGATGAGGGGTTAGAACAGCTTCCAGGTGATGAGAGATCAATAAGCCTGGGACTGTTCAGCTTGTGAAAGAGGCGACTAAGAGGGAATATGATAAAAGTCTATGGAATGGTTTGGAGAAAGTGAATAAGGAAGGGTTATTTAACCCTTCACACAAGACCAAAAGGTCACCCAATGAAATTAACAAGCAACAGATCTAAAACATACATAAGAAAGTACTATTTCACACAACAAATAGTCAACCTCACACTTGTTGCCTAAGGGGTGGGGGAGAGGGTTGTGAAGGACAAAAATATAACTGGGCTCAGAAAACTATTAGCTAACTCTCCAGTGTAGACACAGCCTGAGGGTCTGACTGCCCTGTTCTGTTCTTTCCCCCTGAATCATGTGGCCACTGTTGAAAGACTGGATATTGCACCGGATGGATCAGTGATCTGACCTAGTATGACCGCTTGTGACAGCAAAAGCATAAGAATGGCCACACTGGGTCAGAACAATGGTCCGTCTAGTCCGGTGTCCTGTCTTCTGACAGTGACCAGCACCAGGTGCTTCAAAGGGAATGGACAGAATATACAATCATCAAGTGATTCATCTAGTCCCAGTTTCTGGCTGGCATAAGCTAGGGACAGCCAGAGAAAGATAGCTACGTACATATGTGAAGGACAAAAGCATGTTCCAATGTGGTTTGTTTCAAACCATTCTTAAACAAAACTTCAGATTGTCATTTCCCTAGTGTAAATGGGTCCCATAGAATTAGGAGCTGGGGATATCTATTGAAATGTAAACTATTCACACTCGAGAGAGATTCTATGCCATTGGTTTTATTCATAACACAAGGTGAACTGGTTTTCTTTCTGCCTCTTACCAACATGTGAAGTGCTTCTGCTAATACCATGGCTGAGAATGGAATGGCCTATGAAGAAAATCCTATGAGGCTGAGTATTTACTTGACCTTTTTCGTCTGTGCTACATGGACTCATGCATTCAAATTAGTACCTGGTAAATGCAGAGCACGGAGAGTTACACACATGGGGCACTCGGCAAATCTTGGCTTATGCATATGTGTGCAGTATGCACATTGATTAAACCCCATACAAATAAGCAGCTTTGTTTTCCTCCTTTATCAAGCATCCACATTTTAGTGCTACAAAGTGCAAGAGAATCAGTCAAGTATCATACAACCTATATGTAATGTTTTTACAAAGACAGTTGTGACAAAGTCCGTTCTATTCCCAGGCCTCTGGCCTCTACTCAGTCCATTGAGCCCACTCAAGGGCCCAGTTGCCCTCGCTGGGGCAAGGGGTAGCCTGGGGGGGAACCCGGCCCCCACCCACTCGCATGGGGTTCCGGCCCAGGGGCCCGATGCAGCTGGTAGTGGGAAGGGCTGACTCCCTTAGCCATTGGCACAGCAGCTCTTCTCCCTGGGCCACTTCCCCAGACAATTCCCCCGGTGCCTTCCTCAGGCTGCCGTTGTAATGAGTCTCAATGTGCTGCAGCTCCTCACTCTCCCTCTGCGGTTCCTGCTATTCCTGTTCCTTTCTTCTGCTCCTTTTCAACCTGCTTTCTCTCACTGCTTCTGGTCTCCTCACCTCTCTTCACTCACCTCCCACACTCTCACTCTCCCTCCCCCTCCCCCTTCCCCTGTGAAGGGTTTTTAAAGCCTCTCATTAGCCCAGTCACTGGAGCCAGCTGGCCCCAGTTAGGCTGAGCCATCTCCCATCCAGCTGCCTGTGATTGTCCTGCAGGCCTTTCTCTCTGTTTGGGCTCCCTCTGAGGGACCCTTCACTCCCGGGCCTGCTACTCAGTGTTCTCACATTTTATTAGCGAACAGCAAGGCAGATGAACGGCTTTTGGTTTTTTTTTTTAAATATCACACTGTAAAGCTTTTTGCTCAAAATACTTCCCTTGCCCAGTTTTGAAAAATACAGAAAAGGGCTATTTTTAAGCAGCCCATGCAGATACTGACATAGGGGAAAGTAACTCCATGGTTGTGTCTACACTTGCATTCCTCTTTTGAAAGAGGTATGCCTATGAGGAAAATCAAAAATGAAAATGAGGTGCAGATTTGCATATTTGGCACCTCATTTGTGTATTCTTATTTTGAAAGAGCTTCTTTTGAAAAAAGAAAACCAGTGTAGACACTGCTTTTTTTGAAAGTAAACCCTACCTTCAAAAGAATCCTTCCCATTAAAAAAGGGAAGAAGGATTCTTTCAAAGATAGGCTTTATTTTCAAAATAAAAACATGCAAATAAGGTGTCAGGTATGCAAATGAGGTGCCAGATATGCAAATCTGCTCCTAATTTGCATTTTCAATTTCCCTCATTTGCATACCTCTTTAGAAAGATAAGTGGTCATCTGGATAACTAAAGCCATTTTGAATTAGAGAGGTTCAGCCTATAATAACAAAGAAGGAAAATGTTTCTGTTCCTCCTGAATCTTCCAGGACTAAATTCGATCCTGGTATCAAATTTCAGCTGTAGTTCTACGTAACTTAGTTGAAGTTTTGCATGTGCAAGGATTGCCAAATGGGGGCCGCTCATTAGGGATCTGGAAGTGATAGACATGAGGCTCTCAAAGAGTGTTGTTCATATTGCTAATGTGCAATTTGTAATAGAAATACATGTATACTTTTACTTCCAAAATAGAAAACTTGGTAAATAAAAGGCATCTGATAAAATAGTCTAGATAGATTCTAACATCACCTTATTTAAATGTATGTTAAAAGGTACTGTAGTGAAAAATGACTGCAGCTGAAACACTGAGTTGATATGACTCAGAGAAGACATAAGAAATAGTGAGTATGAATAAAACTGCTTTGTGAAAGAAAGTTGTCATTTAAATAAAGCTCTTCTTCACAGATGTGAGGAATTTCGGAATTCAGTCCTCTGTTAACATTGGATTCACAACTGTTTTTCTTTTCTCTACAAAGTCAACCTAGAGCAGTTTGTTTTGCAATAAGTACTTTTTTTGTTTTGCTGTGGTTTTTAAATTTATTGTGAGTCTAGAGATTTTCATATAAGACTTTGAAGTTCTTTTTTTCTGTAAACATTATACTATAATTCTACTGAAAAAACAAACAAAAAAAAAAAGAAACCTTTTCCCATGGGACAAATCTTTGTAAGTCAAATATGTATAAACAGCGTCCCCCAAAGGAGAACACTTCAATCTCCCTGGACACTCAGTAGCAGATTTAAAAGTAGCAGTCCTACAATGAAAAAATTTCAAAAATAAAATGGAGAGAGAACTCTCTGAGCTGCAATTCATTTACAAATTTGACTCCATCAACCAAGGATTAAACAGAGACTGGGAGTGGCTGGCCCCTTACAAAAGCAGTTTCTCTGATCTGGATGTTCACACCTCCACATTAGAATCTGACAATGGGCCACATGCCCCTGAATGATCTGACTTGTTTTCTCCTCTCTTGTAGTATACTACCGATAATGGGCTCTTTCCACCCTGACTGAAGAGACCTTGTTAATCTGGCCCTCCCATTTACTGGGACCACCCTCTTTAAATACTCCTCTGAACCCTCCACTCCCCCACTCATGCATCTGATGAAGTGGGACTTTACCCACAAAAGCTTATGCTCCAAAATATCTGTTAGTCTATAAAGTGCCACAGGACTTCTTGTTGTTCTCGAAGTTACAGACTAACATGGCTACCTCTCCAATACTTGCCCCCCAAAGTTCTCTGTGGCTGCAGTTACACTATTGTTTTATAGACATAACTGGTGGTTTGTAGACAAAACTTGTGGAGCATACACACATAAAACGCATTTTGTTAACAGAAACCATTGACAAAAAAGCTGTGTAGATGCTCCCAGGGACCCTTTTATTGACTGAGCAGATCAAAAGATCAATCTACTTTTATGTGTAGATGTGATCTGTCAATAGAAGTTTTGTCAAACCATCTCTTCCAACAGTAACTTCTGTAGACAGATCACTATAGCGTAACTGTATTCTGTGCGTATAGCTATTTAACACTTCCAAAGAGAATACAACCCATATTCACATTGCAGCATTCTGACTCAGTGATAAGCTATAATACCTGAGAGCAGAGTTCACACATAAAAAGTAGGAGTCCCTTCCAGTGACTGAGGGCTTGTTTTTACCTGGAGTCCCTGTATGGAGCTGTTATTTCCAAATAAATGCACTTTCAGTGGCTTCAAACCAATAGAACTCTGAGACCCTGATCTACTCTTCAAACACCTCAACAAGTTTACTGTCTGTATGGACCACTTGTTAACCTTCAGCAGTTAACAGTGAATGCATGACCTAGAGATATTCTCCCCATCCTGACTTGGAAGGCTGGGGGTATTCCTGGAGGAGGGGAGGTGTAAACCTTGACTGTGATCTTAACTGAAGCATCATGTCTGACTACATTAGGCATGTTTTGTAAACATTTTATGCCTTGTTTAGTAACTAATGCAGAATGATTAAGATGATATGAACAACAACGAACAAGGGAATATGTAAATTTTGCAACGGAAATTGAACCTATTGTAAACAAGGATAATTTCTCCAAGCTCGTGGTTAACATTCAGAGAAGCATTCATAATGTTTGTGTTCCTGCAAACAAAACAAAACCCTTTGTATTCTACTTAGTGTCAGCATCTTTGGAATAATTTATAGGTGGAATTTATATTTAAAATATTTAGCTGTCCCTAAATTCTTTATCATTCTTCAGTGATCTCTGGTTCTCTTGTTTGCTAATACGCAACCTGAGGGCAAGTTTCATCAGTAAAGTAAAATCACTGAGTGAAACCCTGAACCTTTTGACTTCAGTGGGCTCACCCACTGTCTCCAGTTGAATGGACCCACTGAGTGATTATAATTTTTATTTTAAAGATTGCTTCCTAAATTAATTTCTTTCATCAAAACAGGAAGTGTGACAGTTAATAATGAGTGTATGTAACAAATCTCAGTATGAGAGCCGTGTTAGTCTGTAGCTTCGCAAATAACAAGCAGTCCTGTGGTCCCTTAGAGACTAACAAATTTATGAGGTCATGAGCTTTTGGGGGTAAAACCCACTTAATCCATCTGATTTCTAAATATGTGACTACTCAGTCACTTTTTAAACATTGGATTACAGATGTTTTATCCAGTTAGTAGTTTTTTTAGTCACGTAGGCTACGTCTACACGTGAAGCCTACATCGAAGTAGCTTATTTCGATGTAGCGACATCGAAATAGGCTATTTCGATGAATAACGTCTACACGTCCTCCAGGGCTGGCAACGTCGACGTTCAACATCGACGTTGCGCAGCACCACATCGAAACAGGCGCTGCGAGGGAACGTCTACACGCCAAAGTAGCACACATCGAAATAAGGGTGCCAGGCACAGCTGCAGACAGGGTCACAGGGTGGACTCAACAGCAAGCCACTCCCTTAAAGGGCCCCTCCCAGACACAGTTGCACTAAACACCACAAGATCCACAGATCCGACAACTGGTTGCAGACCCTGTGCATGCAGCATGGATCCCCAGCTGCAGCAGCAGCAGCCAGAAGCCCTGGGCTAAGGGCTGCTGCCCACGGTGACCATAGAGCCCCGCAGGGGCTGGAGAGAGAGCGTCTCTCAACCCCTCAGCTGATGGCCACCATGGCGGACCCCGCTATTTCGATGTTGCGGGACGCGGATCAGCTACACGTGCCCTACTTCGATGTTCAACTTCTAAGTAGGGCGCTATTCCCATCCCCTCATGGGGTTAGCGGCTTTGACGTCTCACCGCCTAACGTCGATTTCAACTTCGAAATAGCACCCAACATGTGTAGCCGTGACGGGCGCTATTTCGAAGTTAGTGCTGCTACTTCGAAGTAGCGTGCACATGTAGACGCGGCTTTAGACAGCATTTATTCACCATGGGTATTCAACATGTCCACTTCAGCACAACCACATTTATTTTGAATTGCATCATATATTTAATACCTAATTTATTTTGCAATTGATTGTGGTACACCATGTAAGGGTTTTATTAGTATTACTGTACGTTGTAGCAGCTAATGTATAAAGTGTAAAGTATAATATTCCTCATACTTCTGGAATTAATGGTGTCCTGTGCCCATAATATTTTAGCTTATCAGTAATAAGCTATTACACAAGAAACTAACTTCGTGCAACACAGCAAAGTTGTGCAATAAATATACTATACCATTACAGTCTTGTAGCAAATTGGTGAAGGTATGTTTGAAAACTATTTTTAAATAACATCACACCATATGTTACAAGAAGAGAAATGTGACCATAACAAATTGATACAGTAAGTTACAATCATAACATATAGCGCATTATTTCTAAAGAAGAATCCCTTCTTTTATATACATAATTTTATTTCTCCATCTTTGATTCTAATGAGAATGACTTGGCCACTAGAAATACTGTTAGCTTCCTGCTGATTTAATTAATGCCATGACTTACCTCCAGTGCAAGTAAAGTTGAGCATTCCCCTCTTAGGCACCACTTCTCCACACAGCAACTGGATACACTGTCGATCGAACAGGTGCTATTTCAGGAAAGTTTTATGGCCTGTTTTATGCATGGGGCCAGTGTACATGATCACGACACTCCCTTCTGGCCCTGGAATCTATGAGCACTAAGTATCAAATCATACAATATGTAAGCATGTATGATCCATGAGCACAGTGTATCTGTTGGTTTCCATCATAGAAGAGATCAAGGACTGGGAGATCAGGGGCATTGTAGGATTATCATGTGTCTGCTTCCTGGGGCAGTTCGCGTGCAAGCTGCCAGCACTGACTTGACTTTTGAGGCATACAACTTGGTTTTCATTCCATAGTGGAATGAAACTAAAGCCTTTGGAAGACTCAGTCAAAAAACAGATGTGCATGTACCATTTGATAGGCTGGTGGTTAGGATATGATCCTGGGATGTGTGAGACCACATTCAAGTCTCTCTTCTGTCTGATTCAGAGAAAAGTCTTTGAGCCCCCCATGTAGCCAACTCACACTCTCCAAACAACTGACACGGTTACTAGATCGGGTGCATCCCTCTGCCTGGGAAACTGGGACCAGACAACCGTTCCATGCTAGCTCCAAAAACATACGCTTCTACCACTTAAACTAAAGGTGGCCACTGGAAGTAGGACCCTTATCCCCTCTTTGGATTATCTATATGCTGGGCTGCACTGAATATGAGTCACCGTATACTCCCATGGATTTCTGAAGAAGACAGCACACCAAGGAGATTTCTTTACCCCAGCCAGTGCTTGGTAAGGGTCAGGCACAGACCCATTAGTCCCCGATTCAGAAAAGCAGTTAACATTAAGCACATGCTTAGGTACTTTGTGAATCAGAACCCCAGAGAACAGAGGTGCTATTCTCTCTTGGTGTCCCTGGGATGTTAACCACTTGAAAGAGGGCATAACAGATTGGAGCCTTCATAGGGTGACTATCCATCCCTTTTTTAATGGGGCAGTCCCATATTTAAGCACTCACAAGTCAGTTAGCAGTGAGTGCAGTCCCTGCTGAGTCTTGTTTATGGCTGGTGGGCAAGAGCGGCCAGCCAGTGAGAGCCTGTGGTGGTCTCAGGCTGAATGGAGAGGTGGGAAGAGGCAATGTTATGTAGGAGGAGAGACAGCCCCAGGGGAGAAGAGCAGGTTTTGGAATGTGTCACCCCTCCCCAAGTGAAAACTAAAGAAGGGGTTCTCTGCAAGCCCTTACAGGGGGAACACTGAAACCCAGAGCCTGAGCCCAATGCCCTCCGAGGGTCTGAACAAGGAGATGTGAGGCTGAAAACTTTATCCCCAATGACCCCACCCCAGCCTGAAGCCCTCACTTCAGGTGCTCCTCCTCCTCCTCCTCCTCCTGCTGAAGCCAGGAACTTCAGGCTGAATGCCCAAGCCCTGGCAACCCTAAAGGGGCTGAAGATAGGGCCCATGGGGCTGAAGCCCTGGTCTCTGGTCATCACCTGCCCCCATGCTGAAGCCTGGAATTGCAGGGCAGAATCCCAGATTCCCGGTGCTTGCTGATCCTATCAGCCTCTGGAGGACATCAGGGATGTTGCCACCCAAAACTGCAGTGCCACTGCAGGGTGGTCCAGGGGACAGCTCCACCCCTCTGCTTTCTTCATCTCCCATCCAACTGGGAGGCAGGAAGCCACTGCAGGGCAGATGCTCCTCTGGCACATCTTCAACACAAATGTGAAGAGTGTGCTCTTATATGGATGCGAGACCTGGAGTACTAAAAAATCTTCAAGTCACACGCTATAGACATTCATAAAGAGATGCCTGAGATACATCCTTCACATCAAATGGCAAGAGTTGGTCACAAATGAGGAGCTCTGGAATAGAGCAGGACAAGAACCCCTTGACGTTCAGATCAAGAGAAGAAAGTGGTAATGGCTAGGATGCACTTTCAGAAAGCCGTCACCTTGCATAACCCATCAAGCTCTCAAATGGAACCCACAAGGAAAACACAAAAATGTGGAGAAGATCTACCAAGATTGGAAGTTGACAACTGGAGTAGCCCAGGAGTTTTGTCCCACGAGAGAGTGAAGCGGAGGAGACTTGTAGATGACCCATGCTGCACTCGGAGTTCAAAGGTTTAAGTCAAGTCAAGTCATGCCTGTGGACATGAAGGTTCAGTATCTCTAATCACTTAATTTATTTCCAATCCCATCTAACATAACAGTAGATGTTCTGATCCACACAACTGTCTAATCCTTTTCTGAATCAGTCTAGGCTCTTGGTGTCAATTATGACTTTTAACACTGAGTATCATGGACTGATCATAGATGGTATGAAATGGCTGTACTGGAAAGGATAGCCCTTTCAATGAAGCCTATACAATATAACAGAGCACTATGCTTCTGCTGTAGAATTCTCTAGCTTGGCCTGAAAATCCGCAGAATATATATATATAATACTTTTCTACATTTATAATGAGTATTGTAGAATCCTACTTAATTTCTTTAGAACCCAGTGGTTTGTATCCCCGTTAAATTCCATATGATTTGTCCAGATGTAGCTTCTATGATAAAATCAGTAATTAAATATAATTAATTATGAAGTAAGAACCCAGTCCTGCCTTCATTCACATAAGTGCATATGCTTCTTTTACAATTTTTCATTGAATAACCAGAGATTCTACATCAAATTTGTGTCTATATCAAATTCAGTTTTGGACTTTTAGGTCTATGTCTACACAGCAGTGTTATTTCAAAATAAGCTATTACCGAAGAGACTTTTCTGGAATAACTTATTTTTAAATAGTGCAGATACACAAAAAATGCATTTTGAAATAGCTCTCAGTTTTCAGCTATGTGTACACTAGCCCCCTCCTTTTGGAAAGATCATGGTAATGAGGGAGTTCGGAAGATGCTAATGAGGTACTTTCATGAATATGCAGTGCCTCATTAGCATAACAGCAGCCACATGCAATTCGAAATTGCTGCTTTCAGACCGCATGCCGCCTGTGTAGACGGGGGCCTTTCAAAAGGACTTCCCAAATATGAAGAAGGGGCTTTCAAAGTCCAAGGGGTCTTTTTGAAAGGCCCCTGTCTACACAGGTGGCGTGCATTCCAAAAGTGGCTGCCATTATGCTAATGAGGCACTGCATATTCATGTCAGCGCCTCATTAGCATCTTCTGATCTCCCTCATTATCATGCCCCTCCCGAAAGGGGGGGGCTAGTGCAGACGTAGCCACTGTGTGTGGATACTCTATTTCAAAATAAAGCCATTGGTTGCACAATGGCTTATTTTGAAATAGGCTCAATTCCGTGTCTATGTAGCCCCTATTTTGAAATACCTATTTTGAAATAGGCGCTATTACTTGTGGAATGAGGTTTACCAATTTTGAAATAAGCTTTCTGATGTTTCGAAATTATTTCAAAAAAGCGGTCGCATTGTGTAGATGTTCACAAAGTTATTTTGAAATAGCAGCTGGTATTCCGAAATAACTGTGCTGTGTAGACATACAGTTATGGGGTATGAATTTGGCCTACTGTAGCTCTTACTGTGATGTGTATCTGCATAGTCTGCTGTGGCTTAATCAAATTATTTCATTTTTGGTACCGTGAACAACTTTTACTTTTCAGCAGAACTCACTGTGCTGAGCAAACATTTACAAGCAGTCATCCTCCAAAAAAGCAAAGGGTCAAATTAGAGGCATCCTGATGTCATCACTAAAAGTGCACATTATATATATAAATACACACACAGTGTCCCAGAGTCAGGGTAGCCTATTCAGAGAGAGAGTTCTTACTTCTGCTTATGATTCTTAAGGGGTCTGTATCCAGGAGACAATTTAGCCCTAAGGAGCAAACACTATGACCTTTGGCAAGCTTGAGTACATGGATTAGTGGCAGGGTATTCTTTATCCTTAATAGGTTCTCCCACCAACTTCCCTGTGATTGCTACTGGGAATTCAGGACTGCAGTAGTCCTGCTTCAGGTGCTTTCTCGTACATGGCCCTAAGGTGACTGTAAAAAGGAACCTGAAATATAGGGTCCCCAGTGATCGGGGTACAAAGTAGTCATCAGAAGTCAGCTGTAATACAAGAAAGATTGACTTGAGCGAGCTTACATTATGAGAAAGATCCAGACAAATGCACTTCTCCATGTTGTTTGCTTCCACCTCAGCACTGTTTGTTTTGAAGCCTCCACTTACTACAACTTGAAGACATCATTCCTTTCCCTCCCGATGATCTTGAGTCATCTTCTTATTGACCGCCTGTGTAGCACTCAATACATCTTCCAGCAGGTGCAATTCCAACAATGGAAAGATCTTTTTCTTCCATTGGCCATGAAATCTGGCTTCTAAGTGGCCCAGTGGCCTGTGAAAACTGACAGTTTCAACTCTTGGACTTAGAATGTGGCAACTCTTCTGAATGTCCTTGAGCTTGCTGCAGGATTGCTAAGCAACCCTGCGTTCTTAAGCATTCCTTCAAAAATTGAAGCAAGATGTTCTCTAAAAGGATTTATAACTTACCATTAAAAATCCTCTTCATTGCTTTTTAGCCTTTTAGGATTTTGCAGGGATTACTAAAGGGATTTTTATCACTAGGGAAATATGGCTTCAGCCATTATATCTTAAAAAAATAAATTTTAAGCATAGCCTGTCGATGAAGCAAACAGCACATTTATATTCCCCTCCAGAATAGTTTTGCTTGTACCACTGAAGACATTTCAGTGAAGTGTTTTAATTTTATAGGTGTCAAAGTAAAACATTTCTGCCTCAGGCAATCTACCTGTACATACAAATTAGTTTAGTGCTCTTTCTGTGATTGTTCGACCATCAAGACATCAGAATATTTTACTAATATGTATACGCTATAAGGGTTTAAATGTTCCAGTGTAATTTTTTTCATCTCCTACCTATGTTTGCCAGCAGATGTTTTGAAGGCCAAGACCATAACAGGATCCAAAATGAATTAGATAAATTCATGGAGGATAGGTACATTAATAGCTGTTAGTCAGGATGGGCAGGGATGGTGCAAGTTCTGTTTGCTAGAACCTGGGAGTGGACAATGATGGGGGCAGAGCTCTTGATGGTTACCTGTTGTGTTCATTCCCTCTGAAGCACCTGGCATTGGCCACTGTCAGAAACAGGATACCAGGCTAGATGGACCTTTGGTCTGATCCAGCATGTCTGTTCTTGTGTTAATATTTTTATAATAATGGGTGACATTCACCAAGTGGTACATTATGATTGTATGCTTATCTTCACTGGCCCCAATTCAGCAAAGCATTTAAGTATTACTTAAATCCATGCCTCTTCAGCAATTCGTGGTGACTTAAGCCTGTGCCTAAAGTTAAATAAACACACTCTTAAGTTTCATGCTGACTCAGGGCCTCCCTGCTCACATAGGCTGTTGCCACACTTGGCCAAAACTTTGAAATGGCCATGCTAATAGCCAAATCGAAGAATACTAATGAGGCGCTGAAATGCATATTCAGTATCTCATTAGCATGCCATCAGCCGTGGCTCTTCGAAATTGCTTCATTCCGCTCCCATGCGGCTCGTCCAGACAGGGGTCCTTATCGAAAGGACCCCACTAACTTTAAAATCCCCTTATACCTATCAGCTGGACAAGCCACACAGGAGTGAAACATGGCAATTTTGAAGAGCCGCAGCCAGTGGCATGCTAATGAGGAGCTAAATACGCACTTCAGCGCCTCATTAGTAATCTTCTAAATGGCTATTTGCATGGCCATTTCAAAGTTTTGTGCTAGTGTAGACATGGGCATAGAAGCCCAGTTCCTGTTATTCCTCCCTTTTGACCTCTGATCTGTGTAGCTCATGCAAGGAGAGTTCTTACTACCTTTTATGCCCATTTATGAGCATGCAGTCCCAAGGACAATCGAGCCTGAAGGGATTAGAGCACCTCGAATATGTGGGTTATGAGCACAGTGTTCCAGATCCTTAATGGGTTTTCCACATGGGCTTCCGTGATGGTTATGGTAGACTCCAGGCCTGCAGAAGTCTTGCTTAAGGTCTTCTTTCATATTGTAACTACACATATAAGCAGAGTGGTTAGTAGATCTGTATTGTCACAGATTTTCATGGCCTAACCTGTCCATGCTATCTACGTATGGCTACGTCTATACAGCAGCATTAGCCTGAAAAAATCCATTCCAGAATAGCTGTTCCAAAATAGCTTATTTTGGAATAACACAGCTACACTCAAGAATGCATTTTGAAATAGAACCTACCTATTTCAAAACAGCAAGTCTAGGCACACAGGCCCTGTCTACACAGGCCCACTCTTTCGAAAGGGACATCTTGATGAGGGAGTTCAGAAAATGCTAATGAGGTGCTGACATGATTAAGCAGCATCTCATTAGCATAATAGCGGCCGTGAGCAATTTGAAAGTGCCAATTTCAGAACACATGCTGCCCGTATAGACGGGAGTCTTTCCAAAGGACTCCCCGAACTTGGAAAGCCCCTTTTTCCTAAAACCAAATAGGGAAAACAATTCTTTTGAAGATGGCGTGATGCTGCTCAATCAAGAGTGTTTGCAACACCCGTCTACATGGGTTTTTTTCTTTCAAAAGAATCTCACCAGAAAAGAGATTATGCAAATGAGGCACAAGATATGTAAATCAGTGCCTAATTTGCATTTTCAATTTCCCACATTTGTGTTCCTCTTGCAAAAGAGGAATGCAAGTGTAGACACAACCATAGTGCCTGTTTTGAAATAGTGACACCGGATGCCATTATGGCTTATTTTGAAATAGGCATTATTCCTCCTGCAATGAGGTTTACAAAATTCAAAATAATGCATCCACTATTTCAAATTTACTTCAAAATAACATGTATGCAGAGTAGATGCTCACAGAGTTATTTCGAAACAAGGGCTGTTATTGCAGGATAACTTCAATGTTTAGATGTAGCCTATGTATCTAGGCCACATATTTCAGTGAGTCTAAAGACCTGTTCACCACCTGTTTATGCCCCTCTATTATCTCCTTTATGCCTCAAGATTAGGGTAACTAGAGTTATTTCTCCACAAGAAATATACTTTAGTGCAGCAAGAACGAGCACTTGCAAGCCCATCAGTCTTAAGCATGCACCTTGAGTTGCAAAAGCTGTAATAAATGCAGCAGTATGGGTGACCTAAAAAAAACTTCTGGCTACAGCAGATTCTTGTGTGTGTGTTAAAGAAGAGAAAAATGAAGACAAACTCTTCATTCCTTGCCCCCCCCGCCCACAAAAAAGTCCCCTGAGCATAAAGCAGTGCTGCTCAATCATTTGCAAGCATGCCCTCTGCATTCCTTCACCTCCTAAGCAAAAATACATGGGATAATGTGGACTTGAAGACTGTCCTAAGATAATGGATCCAAGTCAAAGCTGTGGCAGGCTGCCGTTAAAACAGGAGGTGTTTGTGCTGTGACAGCATTCGGTTTCAACAAGTGTTTTTTCTATGGATTCATTTTCACTAGAAGGTTGGCTCCATTATTGGATCTCTGTGTTCTTATTTCTGAGAGATGCTGTTTGTTCCATTCAATCGGTCAAAAACCTATTTAAAAACAAATTCAAATCTGGGCTTTTATTGTTTTGTTTCCTGCATAATCAGAAATAAATGTGCCAGTTTCTGACCTGGAAAAGGTATTTTCGAGAGTTCAGGGAGGGTTAGCCATCCAGTGATCCAACTGGCGTTGATGTAATTGGACAAAATACAGAACGCTGCAGAGATTGGTGGGTCGCATCAAATCTCTTACAGCCATCTTCTGCTTTTTTGTTTCAAAAAGTTGGTTTAAAATTATGTGTCTGGGGATGTGCTGCCAAATCCACCTTAATGCCATGTCAAATACAATTATTTAAATTAACTTTAATCCATTATTTCTTAGACAATCTGAAATACAGCTAATGAGAATTAAATCTTATGAGCACAGCTTTTCTAGCCACTAACCATTTTAGAACTGGCAACTCTCCAGTACTTTGGGGAGTTTTCTCTTTCTAAACTATTGTATTTTTTTCCTTATCTGTGTTCTGAAAGCTTTGTGAATCACTGTTGTCAACAAGTATAAAATATGGAAATTTGCAGAAGGGTGCAAAATCTTCACAATAATTAGTGTGATCCATCTGGTCCCAGGTTCCAAAACCCTTGCTGAGCAAGGGTTAGGGGCTATGCATGATCTACATGTGCTGCTCTCATTTATAGCAGTTTTGGGGATTTACTTCAACTCATTTTGACACGTTTCATTAGGTTGAAAAGGGTTCTCGGCAGATAAATAATGTGTTAAGTTTTTTTTTAAAAAAAATGATGTATAAAATCTTCACAACTGGAACTTACATGATGTTTGCAACATAAATAACCTCTTGCCTATGTATTTATTACTGGCCAGATTGTGGTAAAGGCCTGGGAGTTGCAGCAGTCTGCAGTACAGGTCATTCTCACAATAGCATCCTTTCATTCCAAGATGTTCAGGGATGGCTTGCTCCAGCTACCCCTGCCATAACTTCTGCACCAGCCCATGCAGTGGGGTGGTTCCACGGGGTGACTGCTCTCTTCCAGGCCTGTATTGTTAACTTGACAAATCAGGAGTCTGTCCCCCCACCACAGAATCACAGGCTTGGCTCAAAAGAACTTGCATTTTTAAAAATACTTAAAGTTGCAACACTTGGGCTGTGCCTACACTACCACCTTCCTTTGAAGGAAGGATGGTAATTAGGGTGTTGTGAGTTTACTAATGAAGTGCTGCCATGCATAGGCAGCACTTCGTTAAGCAAATTCGCCCCCGCGGCAACTTCGAAGTTTTAAACTTCGGAGTACCAGCACGCGTCTAGCTGCAGCGCACCCACCAGTTGCCAGTGCTGGGGCA
The DNA here is from genome assembly GCF_033958435.1 of Carettochelys insculpta. NCBI lineage: Eukaryota > Metazoa > Chordata > Testudines > Carettochelyidae > Carettochelys > Carettochelys insculpta. Next base: position 42,016,820 of record NC_134147.1, on the reverse strand, counting down.
ACTTCGAAGTCCCCTTACTCCACAAAATTTTGGAGTAAGGGGCAAAAAACTTCGAAGTACTGGCAGATGAGCCAAAGCTAGACGCATGTCGGTATTTCGAAGTTTAAAACTTTGAAGTTGCCGCGGGGGGGAATGTGCTTAATGAAGTGCTGCCTACGCACGGCACCACTTCATTAGTAAACACCCAACACCCTAATTACCATCCTTCTGTCGAAGGAAGGTGGGAGTGTAGACAAGCCCTTGATGAAATTACAAGATCTGGCTGCACTGTATTCCTTGATTCTTCTCTTTTTCTTGCTTTACCCTATGAAAGCTGAGAAGTTACTTCTCCACTCTGCACTTTCACAAAGAGCCTTCATTTGCATTTTGAACAATGCTAGAATCAGACTTGTCATACTTTCTCTCCCCTGCTCCCAGAAGGACACACGAGTTCTCCTATGCAGAAAGAATCATAAAGTGGCTCAGCTCACAGAAGTGCTGTGCTGCCATACCCCATGGTTCTTATGTTCTAACAACGTAGATAGGTGCTTATGTAGGTACAGTGTCCTCAAAGTACACACCTAACTTCAACTGGCATGTTACTGTGGGTGCGGGGGGGAGGGGAGAAACTGGGTTACCCAAGTTTATACTGCAGTGGAGAAGACAAGGCAGATGTCGTTTTAACTTGTGTTAACTAAGGTTTATTTTGACCAGCCAATACCAATTAAAACAGCAACTGCCTGGTCTTCACGAGGTTGTAATACCAGTTGGTTAATAAGGATTAGCTTCACCACAGTACAAAATATTGCCCCATACAAGGCACAGCCACAAAGGGTAACAACTTCCATGGAGCCCGGAGGAAGCAGCATGGGTTCGAGGAGGGAAAAGTTTGGAGAAGGCATGATAAAATGAGCGTACGTGAAAATTGCTAGGAATGTCAAGTCACAGCAGCTTGGTCAACAGTTGCATTAACAGAGCCTGTTTTACTAGGAATGGATCCCCTCCTGTATTCTCCTCGCACATGGCATGCATACCTGCATGTTCACTACAAGCTTAGAATTTGAGGTAGCTGCACTATTTTGTAAGGGTTAAACACTTACAATCACTATATATTTCTATTTTCTATGGTTTGCCATTTTGGGACATTGAATACGATTTTCAAAGGTGCCTAAGTTCCCTTTTCAAAGGAGACTTAGGCTGTTAGCCGGTGGCCAGGTAATGTGCGGTGAGGTGCTCCCCTGGGTCCTAAGCAACCCAGTTTTTTTACTGTTAGAGCAGGCAGCTCCTAGCACTCTCACCCACGGCCAGGCTGTGGTAACCAAACGGTTAAAGTTCTTTTGTTGTGCCGGCTGTGTTGCAGTGACAAAAGGGTTAACAGCAGGGTCAGGCTCAGAGCTTAACTAGTTACAAGTTTATTAAGCTACAGTTATAAGCGTGTGGTTACAAAAGGCTATTGTTTACTTCTTATATGCTAGCAAAGTACAGGTGTTAACAAGTTACGTTACAATCCAATACAAAGATATCTGTTACCATCTAACACAATGATATCTTGACACAACGACATCTAGTTACAGAGCTCTAATTCTTTAGCTGTGCACAAAAAAATGTCGGAGACCTAGCATGGGTGGGTGTATCTTACCCTCTCTGCATCTCTCGATACCAGCGTAGCCAAGCTGGATCGGTCACTCAATTCTGCGGAAAGAAGAATACGAGGTTGGGCATCCCCAGTTGTGGACCTCGGGAGGCAATCACCTGACCCGACCAGCAGGTAGTTGGTGGAATGCACTTAAAGTTAGAGTTCTGCTGGACCCATCTTTTATACCCCTTTTTGGGTTACGTATTCTCTTTCTTATCTATGGTGCCAGATCATACTGGTCTGTCTTTGTGACGCCAGTTTGTTACAAGGGCACTTCTTACTTAATTTGCACTTGTAAGACAGGAGATAAGCAATTTGAGAGTACAGGACATTCTTTTTGTGTGGGCAGGGCACTTCCCCTTCTGGGATGGTTGTGTGTGTGCATCATATTGATCAATGCCAGCTGGGGTGATTTCTTGAGGGTCCCCCCCCTCTCATGTTGACAGTTTGGCCTGTTAGCCTTCTATCTGTACTTTCTGCTTCTCAGGGTCACGATAAGCTAGCACATCTGGGCCTCAATGAGGGCATCAAAGACTGTGCTGTCAGCAGCCGTTTCCGTGCCCTGTGTGCTCCTCAGTGGTGGGGGCAGCGAGCAAGCTGGCTTGTAAGGGGGAGACTTTGTCTGGCTACATAGGCCCAGATCTTCAAAGGAATTTAGGTACCTCTGAGGATCCAGTTAGGTGTTTTTGAAAATCCTACCTGCATCTGTAGGTGCCGAAAGGACAGATTTTTCAAGGGCATTTAAGGGCCTGAGATACATGGGAGTTGGGCTCTTCAGGGCCAGGCTACGGTGGACGTTTTTCTTGAACTTGAACCGCTAGTTTTAATCATGCTGGCTTTGTTTACAATAATTTTACAAATGCAGGGGACAATGGCTAGTCTTACTGACCATTACAGTCTGGCAAGGAAATTGAAATGATTTTTTTTTTGCCCTTTTATTAGGCAGACACCAAAATACCTCATGCTGTCTCTTTTTTTTCTTTTAGTTTGTTTAAAATTTCATGTCTGTGGATATACTGCCAATTCTGTCTTAACACCACATGATTAAATGTATTTATTTAAATTAACTTTAATCCATTCATTTCTTAGCAAGTCTGAATTGCAGCTAATAAGAATTAAATCCTTTAAGCACCATCTTTCTAATAGCACACCGACACTGTTCAGTACCCCCAGCACCCAGGGGAGTTTTTAGATTCTTTTCTATCCTTTTTCCAAAGGCCTTCAATCAGTCGCTGTTCCAGAGGCAGAAATGATGGACCAGATCCTCAGGTACTGCATGTCAGTATTACCTTGTTTTATTGCACTGAAGCTATAGTTAATTTACATGAGCAAAGGATCTGGTGCATTAGGTAGCAAAGATATAACTAGGTGAACACGGCAATATTTTTAATTAATATTAATTGAATGCTTTTAATGAATTCACCCAGATTTTGGTTATTCGCCGTTTTGGTATTTCTTTCCACAAATAATTTAGTGAATGAGCTGAGTAGTAGGAGTTTATCCATAAGGTTTATCAGTATGATATCTGATCAACTCATGTTCTTTCTTGTATTTTTCCTCACAACTCCCTCTAAAACCGGAAAGTACTTTTCCCCCCAATGTCCAGATTGGGAACTGATACTCAGATGTGAAGGGCAGATTTTTAAAGACATTTTGGTTCCTAAAGATGTCAGAACTGGAAACTTACCTGCATCTTTCGGCACCTAAACACCTTAAAAAGTCCAGCCCTAAGTGACTGACCCAAGGTCACACAAAATATCTGTGGCAGAGTAGGGGACTTGCATCCAGTCACCCAAATCCAGCGCTAGCAGACTAAACACTTGCCCACCCTTCAGTTTTCTCTCAAATGCGAGACTGCTCATGGGAGCAGCTCATGTTAAGGGACTACTGCAGTATTAGGAGAAAAATAACACATTCAGCTTGGAAATATGTGTTTTTAATAAAACACCTCAGTCGCACTCAGCCAAATCTTACAATTGTTACATACCATGTATCCTGTGTCTACTGTATACTAACCCAGACAGTTCCAGTCTTTAATACTGAATACCTGCAACTTCTTGCTTACAAATAAGCCACAGATCAGGTATTACTTATAGAAATTATTGGGCTAATAACAAATATATTTTATCTAAATCATAACCTGTTTATGGACAATTCACAAGAAGGTTAAATGTGTTCATTGCAACTTGTTCACTCAGCTGCAGGAGAGGAAAAACCCACCTGCAGTTCCTACAGTGAATTGTTCCTGCTACAAACATGTTTCTACCCACAAAATATTTAGTGGAATGAATATTCACAAACAAAATTCTTTGCTAAACAGAGCTTAGGACAAAGTATGTTTCAACGGACTCCCGGCCAGGCCCCAGAACATTATTGCACTTTCTTTACAAAAATTCTCCATTAGATTTACATCACCTGCCAAACATGAACTGATATCCCCTGCAACTGGCAAAAGTAAATACAAATGACAGAACTGATAAGTGAATATCCTAGTAATCTCCCATAGGCCATGAATGCTTTTATTGTTGCTGTTGTTGTTATATAGCTGTCCAGTGTCTAGCACACCACCATCTTGGCCCATGACTAGGGATCCTGTGTGCCATTTATTTCAATAGGTCCAGGCTTCTACCTGTAAGCATCATGGGTTAGATTGTAAGGTGCTGTAAATCAGTGCAACTACAGAGAAGTCAAAGAATGTAAACTGCTCAAGTTAGGTAAGTCCAAAGCAGACTGTGAAGAGTCTCAAAAGGATCTCAAAATACTAGGTGACTATGCAGTAAAATGGCAGATGAATTTTAATGTTGAGAAATGCAAAGTAATACATATTGGAAAACATAATTCCAAATCTACATACAAAATGATGGGGACTAAATTAGCTATAACCTCTCAAGAGATAGATCTCGGAGCCATTGTGAATAGTTCTCTGAAAACATCTACTCAGTGTGAAGCAGCAGTCAAAAATGCAAATAAAATGTTAGGAATCATTAAAAAGGGATAGAGAATAAGACAGAGAACATCTTATTTCCTCTATATAAATCCATGGTATGCCCACATCTTGTATCCTGCATACAGATGTGATCACCTCATCTCAAACAGGATATCTTGACTTTGGAAAAAGTTCAGGAAAGGGCAGCAAAAATTATTAAGGGTTTGGAATGGCTGCCTTATGATAAAAGGTTAAAAAGACTGCACTTTTCATCTTAGAAAAGAGAAAACTTAGGGGGGATATGATACAGGCCTAGAAAATCATGTCCATTATTGAGAAAATAAATAAGGAAAAGTTGTTTACTTGTTCCTGTAACACAAGAACTAGGGTCACCAAATGTACTTAACAGGTAGCAGCTTTGAAACAAACCGAAGGAAGTTTTTCTTCACTCAGTGCACAGTCAACCTGTGGAACTCCTTTCCAGGGGATGCTGTGAAGGCCAGGACTTTAACAGGGTTCAAAAAAGAGCTAGACAAATTCATGGCGAACTGGAGTATTAATGGATATTAGCCAGGATGTGTAGGAATGGTATCCTACCCCTGTCAGAAGCTGGGAATGGGTGGGCAGGGAAGGGATCAGTTGATGATGACCTGTTCTGTTCATTCCTCTGGGACACCAGGCATTGGCCACTGTCAGAAGACAGGATACAGAGCTAGATGAACTTTTGCTCTTACCCGGTAAGACTATCCTGTAATCAGAGAAGAGTAGAGCTGGAAGAGAACTCAGGAGGCCATCTAGTCCAAACCCCTGTTCAAAGCAGGACCAACCTCAACTAAATCATTCCAGCCTGGCTTTGTCAAGCCCAGCTGTAAAAATCTCCAACAATGGAGATTTCAACAACTCATTCCAATGCTTCACCACTCTCCTTGTGCAATGGATTTTCCTAATATACTAACTTCCATCAGTTGATGATCTTGCCCCATAAATTTAAAATTGCTCTTCTGTCTTTTTCCAAAATTAAGAAGAAAATTTACCCTAGGATAAGGTGTACAGCATTTGAAGTTTTCGTTGAGATTGGATTCCTTTGCTGGCCACTAAAGGGCATGCTTGAAAGTCCAGACTTTTAATGAAGGAAAAAGCAATCCTTTGCTTTTGCAACTAGAATCTGCATCCCAAAATTATGAAAAATGCTTTACATTATAGCTCTTACTTTCCTCAAAAATATACCACACAGTTCATCTTTCTTAGCCATAATATTTTGTTAAATGTGCATAATTTCAAAAATACTACTTATTTTAGTCCCAGGATGGTTTATTAAATAACACTGAGGGATATTTAAAAGTTTAAATACTCCCATAGACCAGGTGCAAGGTTTATAAGTGTGAATATATATATAATAATGATCTGAGTGAAAAAACTGTAACAAATTCACACCCACCCACAGCACAGCAGACTTGTTGCAGTGTTCAGTGGCTAGCACTGTGTATCATAGATGTAATATCATTTTAGTTTAGTGTTTATGTCAGTTTAGTGTTCAGGGAAAGGGTCCAGACTTTATAGTTTCAAATACTGAATCATATTAAGTATTTGCATGCAAAATTGTCCAGGTCATACTCACATCCTTACTTCCCTCTGTGCATCTACCACCAGACTTCAATCCATTACCTTTGCAAATCCTGGAGCTGTTGATTTTAGAATTTCCTCTTCTTGCTAGTTCTAGCCAGGTGGAAAAACCTCCATCCTTCTCTACACTTTAATAACTCTCTTTTCAAATCTCATCCAGAAATGTCTTCCTTCCCTTGTCTATAGTCCTTCATTTCTCTCCCATTTGCATTCCCTTTGAAATGTCAGGCTGGCAATTATATCACTCGACTCTGTGCCATCTTTGGGGATGCAGGAGTCCAAATCATAGTTTTGGTACAGCAGGCCTGATTTGATTGGATAACTCAGGATGTCTTAGTGGATCTTAGCAGGGAACATAATCCCAGAGGAAGCTGCAGAATCCACCTACCTGCCCCTAAACTCTGCCCCTTCCATTGCTGAAGCTTTGGTGATGATGTCTAAGAGATATTGCCTTCACATTGGGTACCTCTGACTCCCTGGTGGCCTGCTTTCCTCCTGAGCTGCCGTTCAGCTGGGAAATGGAATAAGTGTGCACTCCTGAATAGGACAGTCCAGTAATAACTCTTGTCTCGCAGCTTTGGAATGTTTTGACCAAATGCTAGATAGAACCAAATATACCACTTTCAATTTAGACTGAAATTCTCTAAGACAGGGCTGGATTAACCTATCACTAGATCCTTAGCAAACACATACTTCTGGGCCCCTGCCTTTGCGTATGAGCAACAACTAACAGCAATAAACGTAAAGGCAGAGGAGGGGGAATCCTTAGCTCATGTAGTAGCGTACAGGGCTTTAACCCCTATAAGTGCAGGTTCAATTCCTAGTGCTAGCAACCCAGGTCTGTCAGCATTGCAGTTACATGGGGTGGGATAGCTCAGTTGTTTGAGCATTGGCCTTGTAAATGTGGGGTTGTGAGCTCAATCCTTGAGGAGGCCATTTAGGGGTCTGGGGCAAATAAATTAAAAAAGAAATCTGTCTGGGATGCTGCTTGGTCCCACCAAGAGGGCAGGCAGCCAGACTCCATGACCTGCAGAGGTCCCTTCCAGCTCTATGAGACATGTATCTCCATATTATGGGGGGAGGGATAGCTCAGTGGATTGAGCATTGGCCTGCTAAACCCACAGAGGATGGGATTGGGGCAAATAGATGTCAGGGATGGTGCTTGGTCCTGCCAAGATGGGAGTGGACTAGATGATCTCCCAAGGTCCCTTCCAGTTCTAGGAGATGTGTATCTCCAATATAAAAAAACAAAACCCATCCTATATGTGCCACTGCAGTAAACTCCAATCCCAGACAGTTCATTTACTGCTGTTGAAGAAACAAGCCATTTCTTTACCCTGTTCCCATCTGTTGGGAATGGCAAAGCAACTCTCAGCTGCGGGTAAGGACTATGGCAGCCCACTGATCCACTGGTGTAGATGCGTGTGCAGACTGAAAGCACAGCACTCACTTGAGAGAGTGGCATTGTGGCCTGGTACTCAGGGTTGCAGCACCACTCAGATTTGCTCAACCCCCTTCATCCTAACAAGGAGCAGCTGAGCCAAAAGTGCATAATGCTGGGACCTCATGCGACAGGTCCTAACGCATCAGATTCGTCTCATCCACCCCTCCTCAGGAGGGAAGGAGCAGCTGGGCCAGATGTGAGGTAAGACTGGAACCCTCTGTGGTAGGTCACAGTGGCTGTCACTCAACTGTGCAATGCTTTCAGCTCACTTGCATAGCTGCATTGGTTTAGAAACAAACAACCCCACCACCCCAACCATTTTAGGCCAGCCAACAAATGCGTAATGTAAGCATATCTCTAATTTATCCCTGCGTTGATCCAGTCCTGCTCAAACAGCTGGGCAGAAATACCTTTGAGAATCTGGGTCTCAGCTATTATTGATGTGACCCTGCAAAGTATTAAGCACTTCCCAATTGGTTCTCAGTTCCTTCAACTCTCATTAAGGTTAACTGAAGTCTCATGATATAATCAGCACCTTGAATCTGTGGAGACAGCTGTTACTGGTGGAATTATCCAATGCCAACCGTTTCTTCTGCATGTTTTGGTATATCCCTTTAAATAAACTTGCAGTTAGTATTAATATTATTGGGCAACTCCATTACATTAACTTATAACTAGATAATAATTTGGTGGTTTTCCCTAAATGGTCAAATAAAGCTATTCCTAAATGTTTTTTTCTAAAGATGATCAGCTAAATATCAGTTTATTATACCATGGCACCAAATGCAGGCTGATGTTAACATTTAAAGCAGGGGTAGGGAAATTTTTTTGGGTCGGGGTGAATGACCCACAGAAAAAGTCAGTCAGGGGCTAGATAAGAATGAGAAGCCCCCCCCGCAAAAAAAGTAACAAAACTCGCACTTCTATGGTCCCGGACTGAGATGCCTCATTCCCGCTCAGTCTATCACCACCAGTAGGGGGGTGAAGCAGTGGAGACTGAGGTTCAGGGCTTCTCCCAGGCTTCTGGAGGTCTCGGATGGGACCAAAATCGGAGGGGGTTTCAGGATTCAGTGAGTGGGAGGAAGCCACCAAGGAGCAGATGTGGGGTCTGGGTGAGAGAGAGGGTGCTGGAGAGGGTTGAGGGTAGGAGGAAAGGTGCGTAAGTGGGCTGGTGACAGAATGGGTTAGAGTCCAGAGCAGACTGGTGGTGGGGTCTGAGTGGGAGGGAGGATTCAGGGAAAGGCTGAAGGTAACAGTGGGGTGGGAGGGAGGGTGCAGGAACAGGCTGAGAGGAGGGGTCTGAGTGGGAGGGAGGGAACAGGGGCAGAGTGGACAGGGGAGGTTCTGGGCAGAAGGGGGCAGGAGCAGGCAATGGGGAGCACTTACCTGCACATGTTGCTGCTGTCAGCACCTCCCCAGCTGGGGGAATGGCAGCATGGAGACATGCTCCCTAGAGTCGCTCTTTCCCAGGCACTGACCTCCTGTTAAACTGATTGGCTGGAATTCCCCAGGGGTCAGATGCAGACAAGCCCCTGTCTGGGAGTTCCCCACCCCCGATATACAGTCATTTCCAGATTCAAAATCGTCACCATGACCAGTGAGTAAGCAGACGGGGCCACTGCCTGACTGCCATTTGCCTTTGAGTGAACTGCAAAATCTGTTTATTGTTCATTGTTGGTTTTGTACTATTTTCTCTGTAGTCTGGGTGCTGTCTATTCCTAGACAAAAAGAACTAATTTCTTTTGGTTTAGATATCAATCCTTCATAGTACCTCATACCCACACATAGCCCCACAGAATCTTAACATCACAGGTGCTTCATAAAAGAGAAGGAATCTAGTTGCACATTTCCCCTGGTAGGATAAAGTCCTTAGCGAGCCAGATGGCTAGGTGAAATGGCTTCTGTCAATCTCAAAATATCTTTTATGATATTGCTAATCAGAGTACACCTCAAAGTCAAATTTCCCTTTTTCATTTCACCTGGCTGAAAGGCATTTTTGGTGGGCCCAGGAGTAGTTTGTCTACGCAGGAGTAATGTTCCATGCATTCCTGGTAAATTTGTAATTCTTACGAAAATACAGTTACGATATCAAACAGTGGAGGCAAATTTACATTAGTGATTCTAATTCAAACCATGTTCATGAATTCAGTCCAGTTAAGGATGGAGAAAGACTATTTGATTGATAGAAAAAATGTGTGATCTGTCAGTCTCCAGGGTGCCATCTTTTCCCATTGCCCCTATGAGCTCTCAGATCTGACACAATTAAAAACATGGGGTCAGGATACTGCTCAAAATGGAATGATTTTATGCCACCTACTAATGCTATTTCCTTGTAGGCCAGCTGTAAAGCTCAAAGTGTTTGATGGGCTTTTATGATTCTTACAATAAGATACTGAAGATCTTATTAACACACATTTTCTCTGTCTCTTTAATATTTAGTTGATGAGAAATAGTACTATTAGAAAACAGATTTCTAATGATGACAGAAGGTTCTTACTTTAAAGATTTCTTACCTTCATTTCTAAAACTAAAATTGTTAACCGTATTTCAGAAAAGAAAATAATGAATGAAGCATGTTTTAATGACAGGGCAAGTGACATCTTTGTATGTGGTGTTGCTGCAGCTGTATTAGTGCCAGGGAATTAGAGAGACAAGGTGACGATGGTAATATCTTTCATGGACCAACTTTGTTGGGTGAGGGTGATAAGCTTTTAAGTTTACACCAAGCTCTTCTTCAGAATGTCGTAGCTAACTACCAAGGTAACAAATTATTTAGTGTATGTAGTTAATGGATATTTCAAAGTATCATCCAAAGTTAAGTGGCTGGTTAATACCGTACCAGTCATTGCAGGTAATGGGAGAGAAAGGAGGGGAAAAAGCTTTGGCAAAGGAAGGGGTTCTGGGTTGTTGTACTAAGTCCTATATCCCATGTCTCTATTCAGTGCCTAAGAAAGTTATCTCCCTATAAATCAGTATCCCTCTCAAGGATGGCATTTCTGCCTGCTTGAGATACCCAATAAACAAGGAACAATACTGTCAGATATCCACCACAAAAACATTGTCAAAATCATCTGTTTTATCCTCAACCATAATTTGACATTCAGCAACAACACACTTTCATCAAAGTACTAGGATGAGTACAAGGATGACTTCCTAAAATGCCAGTTTCTTCATGGCCCACCTGGAGGATGAATTTCTGGACAAATGCACCATGAAATGAGTGATATTCCATCCTCTGGACAGGTGACCTAAATTTCCTCAGATTTTTACCACAACTTCAGAAATGATACCCATTCAGAAAACTCTCCAGAATACCCCCACACTAGCAATAGCTTCATCAGTGGTACCAAGCAGATGACTATATGTGAAAAAAAAACCCAAAAATATGGATCACACCACTTATCTTCACAAGTCCATAACCAACCCAAACATACTAAGAAATCCGTTCTCTACAGCCAGACACTTCCACGACAGAATATGCTCTGAAAAAGAAGTCCAGGATACACACTTTAACACACTTAAAACCGCTTTCACCAAACAAGGGCACTTCACCAGAGAAGTAGAGCACATCCTGGAAAAGGCCAATATGGAACTAAAATCCCCTCCAGCCAGAAACCTATAATTGTCACCTCCAATCCATATTCAATAAGCAACACATTCTGAATGAAATTTTACCTGGCTGCCTGTTTCTGGCCTTCAGACCCCACAGCTCTACAAGCTCAGCCCCAGAAGCAAGCTCTCTGTCATCTGTGGTGCACCAACTCAACATGGCACGAGGCTCTGCCAGAACAACAGGTGCAATACCTGTAGATATTACACCACTCCCCCGCATACACACCCCTTCAAAATCCAGGGGCTGTACACATGCTTATCACAACATGTGATGTACTTTATCCGGCACACTAAATGCACCAGTAACATCTATGTGGGTGAAACCAGACAATCACTGCACTCCCGAATGAACTCATAGAGAAAATTGACAGAAACACCTTATCACCTGAGGGTGAATGCTTTTCACAAAGCAATCAGTGTCTATCTGACCTCTCCTCATCCTCAAAGGAAACCTGAACAACACCTTCAAAAATCAGTCTGGGAGCTTAAGTTGATGACTTTCTCAGATACTAAAAATCATGAACTGAATAGAGATTCTAGGTTTATGGCTTATTGCAATGATCCATAACTCTCTGACCTTCTTCCCTTTAAGCTTTCTTTCCCTCTTCTTCTTCTGTCCTCCATGGCTGGAGAGTTGTAACTGTCCACCCCAGCTTGAATGCTCCTTTGAAATATGTATTAACCACGTATGAGGTGGAACAGATTGTTTCACAAATTTAACACATTTTTCAGACCTTAAGAAGATCTCTGTATAAGAGCAAATACGCATCTCTCTCACAAATGAAGCTGTATATCTCAGCCAACAAGTCTCTCTAAATGAAATCCTTGACATTTTCACCTCCTTTATTTTAACATTTATCAGGCAATTGATGTCTGTGAGGCCTGGAAAATTAGCAAGAAGGGCCATCGTTCAATATAGGACCACACACTGAGTTCTGGGCTGCCACGATGGAATAAAAACACAGTTGTAGTATTTTGTATTTTCCCTTTGATCATTCCAGGTGTGTGCCCTTCACCAAGTATGAATTGTTTTGCATAGCACCTTTCACAATAGACTACAAGGTGCTTTATGGGCCAACTAGGCATCATTCCCCTTGCAGCTGAAATACAGACAATTTTGTGAACAAGCAGTAAGCCAGCAAAACACTTAAAGACATGCTAGCATTAAGAGCGTGCATAGTGCCACTATGAAGTCTAGTTTAAAGTTGCTAACAAGCTTGTTGTTAACCACATGCTTATATTCTTTGCCAGATCAGGGCTGAACACAGCAGTGCCTCAGAGGAGAATATACAACAGTTTAGGAAAACACAATGAAGAATAATTTTCAAAATGTAACCAGACATGGGGCTGGAGTTGAAGTGGTCGCCTATCCTCACAGCTTTTGTTATCACCACTGGTATTTCTCCTGATGCCAAGTCATTGTGACTTGCTGTAATCCAGAAGTCTTATTAGAACGGATTCATGGGAGGGGGTAAGGGGGACAGGCAGCTTACTGCTTCTATTCTCACTCAGAACTAATTTTTCTTTCCCTGCAATATTATCCTAACTAGTTTTTGAGGAGCATTCCTGAAAATGAAACGTGGCTCTCAAGGCCATTTTTTGATAAGCAACTTGAGTAGCAGCATCAGTACTAATATTTTCTAATACCATGTTGAATATTTAAATGGAAGAAGCTTCCAACTTTGTCCAGCTCCAGTGGCTAGGCCAGTGGTTTCAATCAGTGTGCCCTGAAATGTTGTCAATTTCCCCTTGCTGCAGCTCTTTGCAGAGCCACTGTGTGTGTGTGTGTGTGAGGAGGAGAATTGATAACCCTGCACCAGCTGCAGCTCAAGCGGTAAGGCTGCCTGATTCCCAGCTGGTGTGGGGTTCATCAATACCCAACCCTCCCCCCCAGTAATGGCTCTGCACAGAGCCACCATGAGGGGAAATGCCAACTCTGCAGGCCCTGTTCACGCTGAGAGGCAGCTGAAATTCTGTTTCCCAGCCTGAATGAACAGAGGGGGGCCTGCCCCCACTCCCTGATGTGGCAAAGCAGAGGGAGGGAGGGCAGAATCCTGTTGGAGTTGGGACATTGTCTAAATGCCATGTCCTGGCTCCAATGGGCTGAGGGAAAGGGATGCCTACTTTCAGTGGTTACTTGTTTACTCAACATCCCTAGCATGGCGTCAAGCAGCCTTTGAAAATGTGTCTGTGCTCGCTATCTAAGACGGCGTATTACGTGGTGGATTTGAAACATTAATGCATTTGATCCTTGTTTAGCTTGTTGTACTCACCACAATGTTGCAAACCTCTCTACTAAGACTGTAACCACATCAAATGTAAGTAAATGTGAGGTTTATGGGCAATCGATTCAGCTGAAAAAAAGTGGGTGTGCTGTGGAATTGTTTGTCTCATTGAAGTGTGCCGTGGTTCTGAGAAGGTTGAACCACTAGGTTAGGCAATGTCAGAGGCTATGTCTACACAGGCAGCCTCTGTTGACAAAACTGGGCTTTTGTCAACAAAACTCTCCAAGCATCCACACGGTTAAAGCGAGAGTTTGTTGACAGAACTCAGCTGGTCAGCCGACAGTGTTATACCTCTCCCTGATCAGGTACAATGCCTCTGTTGACAGTGTTTTGTAAACACAGTTCCCATGTAGACACTTCTGTCGATAGAGAGTGCTTCTGGTTCACCAGGCAGCCATGCTTCCAGAGCTTCTGGTCAGCCATTCTGTCAAGAGAGGGCAGGGCAGTCTCACTGCTCTCTGTCTACAGAGCAGCTTGCTCTTTCAATCTGTTTTTATGTGTAGACACGATCTGTCATCAGATGTACTGCCAAGGTTTCTCTGTCAACAGTGACCTCTGTTGACAGAGATTGCCTGTGTAGACATAGTCAGAGTGTCCAGGAAGCAATCAATGGAGTGGGTAACAACTAGTCAGGCTCAGCACACAATGAAAAGGGAGGAAATTCGTCATTTATGAGATATTTGGCTTAAGTCTTAAGGGACATAAGGTGAGTCAAGGTTAGATTTAATACTATAGACATCTCAAGAGTGTTTAAGATGTTTCAGTCCAAATTTTGGGAATAGTGTAAGTTTTGCTGTTACCATAAGATTTTGTACATAGTGGGCCAACATCTCAGACACCTGGGGTTCTGCAACTTCACTGCACAGTGACACCTTCCTGACAACAACATTTACTACACAACCCCATGAAGCCTAAGCACACCCTGACCCAACTGCTCTGTTGGGGAGAAGGCAATTCCAAGTTCTGGTAGGACTAAAACTGATCCCAAGGCCTTCTGCCTGGGGCTGGGATGGGGGAGGACCTGCAACCTGAGCTATGTCACCCAGGGCTGAAACCTTTGGGCTTTGGCCCTAGGGAGCAGGTCTAGGCTTGGGCTTTGATTTTTGACCCCCAGACTCAGCAAGTCTAATGCCAGTCCTGGCAACTCCAGTAAAAAACCCCAGTTTGAGAACAGCTGTCCTGTAACAAATACAAGCAGGTCTTTTCCAGTTTGGGATCTGACCCAGAAAGACAGCTGCAGGAGGTGCTCGGATCTTGGATTTTAAATTTGAATGCCTCCAAAGCTCCCACCTCCCTAAAAAAAATCTCAAATAATTTCAGTTCTCAGATACTGGCATGGGCCAGTCTTTGCTTATGGGATGGGTATAATAACTAACACTTTACAAAGGGAGACAAATATCAACTTATGAAATAGCTAGAATAATCAGCTTTCCGTGTTAGCTATAAGAATGCAATGTTCCCTCCCTTATTCTAATTAGTACAGCAATAATCCAGTAGAAATATATCAAATGGAAGCCAAAGGGAAAAAATATTCTGTTGAGAATGTTGCATCTGTCTGCTGATTTCAGTATAGCATGTACAGAACTCCCTGGAACTTCTGTTGATGTCAGAACATTTCATACATTTAGGAATTAAAACACACACACACCAAGAACCCAGAACTGTGAAAACTAATAATTAAAGAGGCATTAAAGTAAAGAAGAGTCTGTCTTCAAACAGGTAAAACACACGTTGGCAGATAATTGATAAACAAACAGCAATTACTGCATAAACAGCTGTAAGAGCACTATGCATTTCAAGGCTCAAATGTGCATACACGCTCTTCCACAGCGATCCTAAATCTCTATCAAAAATAAAATTTTCAGGAGGAAAGCACAAGCTTTTAACAAACATTAATCTTCTTAACGAAAAATACCAATTAAAATATCATTTTTGTATTATGTGAATCCTTGCCATCTGTCTTGCAACTTAATACTATAAATACCAAGGAATTTCAGCTTATTGCAGTTTTAACTGTAGAAAACAAAATAATCTGAGCCTCTCCTCTGGTGACAACACATTTCCCCTGGCACCCTGCAGCAATATCATTGCATTCTCACAGGGTGAATTAATCAGAAAGGCAGGTCCAGTAATCAGAGCACAGAGTTAGGAGCCAGGCACTGGTAAGTTTTAATCACTGCTTTGACACTTTATTCAAGGATGGACCCATCTCTTAACTTTTCTGTCTCACTTTCTTCTCATGTGCAGTGGGATGAATGTCTTTAGAGTTTACCCAAATTTTTTTCCTGCGTAGAAAATGTTAATTTTTCATCAACACTTTTTAAAAATCCTTTGGGCAAGAAATTAAATATCATTCTAAATTTCATGCTCTCATTCTTCTTGGTAAGCTGGGGTCCTGCATTAGACTCTATCTTTCCTGATGCACTTAGCTTTATCAAAAATCCAATTTTCCATGGAAACACAGTTTCCATGGAAAAAAAATTGCAAAATAGCCCTAGTGATAGGATCTGTCTTGCATGGATGATGATGCAATGACAAGAATAATGATTTGCAAAATTGTATATATGTGCTTGGGACCATGATTATGACATTAGCACGTAGCTCTGCTACCACATTCCAGTGTCTACTGACCCTTTTGAGTGTTGTTATTCACTGATTATTTCCTCACGCAGGCAGAAGTGGTGCTTTCCCATTTTAAAGATGGTATTGCTTTTCAGTTTCCAATTAAATGCAAATGTGGCAAAAACATGTCGTTAAGCCCATCTGGAACAGGTAGCAGACAAGTTAGATGTGTCATGAAAGTCATTCATCAATGTTTCATCAGACTGTGACATGCTTTTCATTGTTACACTGCCAAACAATTACAACACTTCTTTAAACTACTCCTTGGGAAGATCAGCCCCTCACCCCCAAGTCTTTGATGTGTGCCGGAGCATGTTAACTGTTCTGAGATCCTTTACATTTATTTCCACCACCAGATTCACATCTATTTATTCCAACAACCAGCAGAACGAAAGTCTCTGCAAGCTCTTTCTACCCTGGCACCTGCTTGATAAACTGGGCCAAAAGGACTTGCTGAGTGTAGACAAGCTGCAAACCTCTGATTTGGACAAGTCCTCAGTGGATATCAAAAACCCCAGATAAACATGCATTTTTGGGGCTAAAATGTTTTTCTATCTTGTGATGTTAATTATGTTTATCATCAACGTCCATGTTGTGTGGCCATGGCCAGCCTCATGCTGCAAACAGCAGTATGTGGCAGCACTTCCTGGGCACTGTTCAAGTGAGGACTCATTTTAGGTGCAACTGCAAAGCTGGAGCCATACTTTGAAGCAGCTAATGGAAGGAGGGGAGAGGCAGGAAAGGTTGTGTTTGCCTGAGCTTTGACACTGATATTATTTGTCATTCTGGACCTATGATAGCATTAAAAAGTGTTTCAAAATACATTCCTTGAGCATCTGCTCTATGATTTTTCCAGGGGCCTTTTTCTGATCATCTGGGACCTCCCAAACACCATCAGTTTTCAAAGATAAGAGTTAGTGGTTCTGCAATCACATCAGCCAACTCTCTCGGTACTCTCGGGTGCACTAGATCCAGCTCTGTGGACTTGTGCCCATCCAGCTTTCTGAAATAGCCTTATACCTGTTCTCTGTCCACTGAGGGCTGCTCACCTCCCCACACTGTGCTACCCAGGGCAGCTGTCTTGGAGCTGACCTTGTCAGTGAAAAATGAGGCAAAAAAGCATCGAGTACTTCAACTTTTTTCACATCCTCTCTCATTAGGTTTCCTTCCTTATTCAGAAAGGGGCCCCACACTTTCCCTGACTTTCTTCTTGTTACTAACATACATGTAAAAACTCTTCTTCCTATCCTCCATATCCCTTGCTAGCTACAACTCCACTTGCACTTTGGCCTTCCTGATTACACCCCAGCATGCTCGAGCAGTATTTTATACTCCTCCCTAGCCGTCTGTCCAAGTTTCCACTTCTTGCAAGTTTTTTTTTTTGTGTTTTAAGCTTATCAGAGATTTCTCTGTTAATCCAAGCTGGTCACCTGCCATATTTATTTTTCTTTTTGCATTTTGCAATGGTTTGTTCCTCTGCCCTCAATAAGACTTCGTTAATGTGCTGCCTCCTGCACTCCTTTCCACTTCTTATTAACCTGCCAGGAGATCCTGCCCATCATTTCCCTCAGGGAGTCAAAATCTGCTGTTCTGAAGCGCAAGATCCATATTTTGTTGCTCTTCTTTCTGCCTTTTTTCAGGATCCTGAACTCAACCATATCATAGTAATTTCCTTCCAGGCTGACACCTACTTTTACTTCCCCTTCTACCACTTCTTCCATCCTTGTGAGCAGCAGGTGAAGAGGAGAATGACCCCTAGTTGGTTCCTCCAGCACTTGCACCAAGAAATTGTCTCCGATCCTCTCCAAAAAACATAAAAAATTTCCTGGATTGTCTGTGCACTGCTGTGTTACTCTCCCAGCAGGTGTCAGGGTGATTGACGTCCCCAGGAGAACCCAGGCCTATGATCTAGAAACTTCTGTTAGCTGTCGAAAGAAAGCCTTGTCTATCACACCCTGCTAATCTGGTGGTGTATGGCAGACGCCCAACACAACATCACCCTTGTTGCTTTCACCTCTAATGTTAGCCTAAAGACTCTCTTTAGTTTCCCTCTGTTTGCCTGACCTCTGTTCGTCACCCCGTTCATAACTGTTGCTTTTTTATAAGGCTACTGGCTTGAAGCAGTTGGCCAAGCTCAAAGCTTCCCTCTCATGAACGACTCAAGGCCCACCTGGAACAAAGCACTCCCAATTCCCACTTTTCAACCAACCAACCAACCAACCAACCACATAGTCAAACAGTCCCTGCATCTATTTCCAGCCAAACGAATGGTCACAGCAGACTGACATTTGGACATGCACCCCACCAATTCACAACACAATGCTCCAATGCAGAACTCACCGTAGCTCCTCTTGTATGGTTCCTGGGCAGATTCACTCTCTTTGCTTGTCTGCCCTCTGTCCTCTGATCTTAATGAACAGGTCTCCACATCCCAGAAGGGCACTCTCATTTGCCAGGCTGAGCAATAGGCAACGGAAGGAATGAGAACAGATGGTTCCTATAGCTATGTGTTGGGCCATTTTGGTGAGAACAGCTGTAAAAAGGCTTGCACTGATGCTGTCTCTGTTGGAGCTGTCTCGTGTCTTAAGGAAGCGTTTCAGTTTCTCCTAATAGAAGCCTTGTGTGAGGGTTGAACATTTATTCAAAAGTACATTAAAAAGTTCCATACAGAAAACAGCTATTGATGTTAGTAGCAAATTTTAGCCTTCCTATGGAAAATCTAAACAAACCTATACAATTCTGTTAATTTCTCGGTAGTTTTTAAAGGACTTCCTATGAAAATTCCATAAAACTGCTTATAAAAAGCTATTATGAAAGTTAGTCTATTAAAGGACTTACAGCTGGAAAGTAACAAAAAATCCTTTTAGATGGTAAACTATTCTAGGCAGTGACACAGCTATATATTTGATACATTTTCTAATTAATGCCATGTATATTGGTGCTATATGCAAATGATTAATAATAAAAATCTACTATATACTGTGAGAAGTATTGTACATAGCCTGTAAACACATTCTCAATAAAATAAATTAGCATTGAGGCGTTAGTCCATTTTCCCAGTATCCTCTTTCTGACTACTTCTGTCTGAATCATCCACTTGTACTGCCATTCATGTGGCTTTTGAAAAAAACAATCACCCTCATGCTAACACTCAGTGTAATTACTGAGGCCACATCTTAAATAGCTGCTGGAGTCAACTCCATCTGTGAACTGTATGAAGCTACGTAAAATAATTCACTACCCATGTAAAAGAAAGAGAGAGACATACAGGAAAATTGCAGATAACCCCAGAGCCTAGCAGCAGGTCTGCTACAATTAAATAAAAGATTTTCTGAAGGTGACCTTGTGGATGTTCATTTCTTCCTCTTGTCAACACTGGCCACAACGACAAGGCAGGCAGAAGGTAATAATGAGACTGTTTGATTGATCGGTGAACGTCAAATTAATTCAGCTGGAAGGTTGCCAAAACACAACACAAAACTGCATAGTGCAATAAATAGAAGAGTGGATTGGGTACTTTGGCTATAACAATGTCCTGGTACCTGTGAAAGGATGACTCTGGCACAGAAAGATAAAAATGAATTCTCTAATGAAATACTTGTCACTCACAACTAATTTGGTTTTACAACAGGAGATAAAAACTATACCCAGTCTCAGCAGACTGGCCAAAATATACATCTATCAAATACATTAGCGGTGGAGGAAGACTAGTCTTTATTTACCTTTATACAATCTACAAATTCATCTTTTTAGTTGACTTTTAGGTCAAAGGTGCCAGTCTGGGGAATTCAGTTTCCTAAAGCCAGAGATGGAAAAAATACCCAAAAAGCTACTTGAGTAAATGTACAGCTGCTGGGGGGTGGGGTGTACTTAAGTACAAATCCCTGGTGTCCCTCTGATAAAGTACTTGAGTAAAAGTACACATGCATGTACGTGCAAAGACACACATGTGTGCATCACATCTTTGTTGTCCTCAAGCACCCAGAAGTTAAAGCAGATGCACTTTTACTCAAGTCTGTTTTTGAATACTTTTCCACCTCTTCTTAAAACAAGAAGGAAAATATTGTCTGGCTCCGTTAATTTTTCATTCATGAACTTTCTTTGTAATAAACCATCTTCCAAACCAATTCAGAGTTTGCCCCGTTATTTATTTGGATTTGATTGCAATTGACATGTTTATGAAATTTGCAGATACACAGATGTAAGCATGGTTCCCATTGAAACCAATGGGAAAACAGACCCACTGCAGACCTCATACCTACAGCTTAATTTACTAAGAGTTTTTTTATTCTCTGTATGTCCATTTACAGTGCTTTGCTTTGAAAACACAGTAGATGCCAAATCATGACTACTTCCCCACCCACACTCTTCACTTGTTTATGCTCATTATACATGGCCAACACCTTTCTTAGATACCTTTTTTTTTGTTTGTTTTCATATCTAGCAAGGTCACAGCTCAGCAGGGGAAGAGGTGGAATGCCATGACAAGGAAGGATGTGGCAGCATGCCCCATAATGTACTGTGCCCTCATTTAAGCTTTTCCTACACTCCATTTTCATGCAAATATCCTGTGAAGCAGAACAAAAGCAAACTACAAATTCTCCATAAACTGACTCCTTTCTTGGAGAGCATTTATTTTAAAACTGTGTGAAAGTTTCTGTTTAATTTAATGGTTGTCATGGTAAACGTGAGTGTTCATTGAATAGTTTCTAGCAAAACGCCACGTCATGTATATGCCAAAATACAAGTTAGGCCAGCCTCTGGCAGCCCATAATTACAAAGCTATATGTTGGGGAAATGTTTTCTTTCTCAAACAAAGTTGTATTTGTCCTATAGGTACTAGGAATTACTTCCTTTGCAGATGTCTCTATCGTGGGGCAGATTTTAAGGCCTAAATGCCGATCCCCATGGGGATATTGCCAATGATTCAGAGAAGATTAAGATTTTGGCTACAGTTACAAAACCTACTGGTGTCAGTATGGGAAGGTTTCTGTGCTCTGTTTTATCTCATACTTATGAATGTGACTGGTGGAGGTATCAAAGTTCAGTGGCTGTAGCGCAGGGTTGAGGCTGGCAGTGCAGAGAGAACTACTGTTATTAGAACCACTGGTTGAACCTCTCTATTCTGGCATGCTCTTGTCCGGCAACATTGTAATCCAGCATGATTTTGGTAAACTGCTCAACCAGTCACCATGGGCATGGCCAAGTTTCCTGTGATCCTATAAAGTTTGTTTATAGCCACTAGTCCTGGCCCTTGGTGTTCTGTGCTGCAATTTAGCCCTAAATGTCTTGTCAGAGGCCAGTAAACCAGTGCAAGTGTTGGTAATGCTGCTGGACCGTATTGACCTCCCGTGTTCTGGCAAATTCTCTCCTTTGGCATCAGGCACGTCCCAAGGGTGCTGTACTAGGGAGGTTCAACCTGATCTTAAATCACACAGAAGTCATCAGAATCATAAATGAGTTTGCTTTGGTCATCTCTGTGGTTCATTTGTGGGTTTTTTCCATGAACATTTCTGTAACAGTTTTATCGGCACAAATGTCAGCAGACAGAATATTTCTAAGCTGTGTGTCTGAATATCTGTGGTAATTTCAGACTCAAAGGAGTAGCCATGTTAGTCTGTAGCTTCACAAATCGCAAGCAGTCCTGCATCACTTTAAAGACTAGCACATTTATTCGGTCATGAGCTTGCGTGAGTTAGACCTACTTGTGCAAGTATTTGTTTTGAAAGCCCTTGAGCACTCAGCCAGTCAAGAAATAAAAACAATACCATGTGACTTATTTCACCAATCGCAGTGAATGAGGTTACTTTGAGTAAGGAGCATTAGCAGAAAGCTGTTGGTCGCATGTATTTTTTAATTCTCAATAAGGCTGAATAATTTCAAACAACATGATGCAAGGGAATTGAAAGGCTAAAATAGTCAAGTAAATTTGGGGATACTAGTCCATTCAGTGAGTTCTGCCTACTTACCTCCTGCTGAACTCCATGAGATTGGAAGAAGCTTTGGACTTCAGGAGCTCAGACCCTAAATACTTAGGTGAATGACCTTTTGCGTAGTGTGTGTGTTACTTTGAGGTTCTTATGGAACCAGGACAGGGCTCCAACCTTGCCTCATTCTGTATGACATAGTGCATCTAGTAAATCGGTCCATGTGATGGAATTTTTTGTTTTTAAAAGGTCTACGAAAATGCATTTAAATGTTGCAAAATTAAGCACTCAAGTAAGGAACTACTGAAATTTCACAAAAGTAATTATGTCAATGTGCCTATGTAATTGCAGGTCCAGTCTCTTAAATCTGCTATTCTCTTGTCTGGCAACATCTGTGGTCTGGCATGACCACCGATGTCGCAGGACCAGAGAGTCCCAGGGCTGAGGCAGGACCTGCATCAGTGGGGCAGGATCTGGGGCCATTGCAATGGCCAGCAACATGTCCCAGGTGTCCCTGCAGCACAGGGTGGGGAGGTGATGAGCCCCCCACCAGTGCACAGGGCTGTAGTCAGAGCCCCTGCTGGAGTGCCCACTAAGCCCCAGCAGGAGGAAGAAGAGGGAAGCTGGGGAGCCAGCAGTGAACAATGGGACCTGGTGGCTGGGGAGCTGGCCAGGGAGCAGCAGGGCTGGGAAGCTGGCAGGCAGGACCAGGGGCTGAAAGTAGTCAAGGAGCCAGATGGGGAGTTGCAGTGGTGGGAAGCTGCAGGCCAGGGACCTGCCAGGGAGCTGGGGAACTGTGGTGCTGGGGACCCATGGGGTGGGAGTGGCCAAGGAACCACAGAGCCAGGGAGCCAGCAGGAAGTCTGGAAAGTGGCTGGGGCTGGTGGCCAGGAGGGGAGCCCCAAGGGCATTGACCTCCACTGGTACTGCAAAATCCCTCAGCTGGGACTGCTCAGGTCCTGAGGGTGCCGGACCAGGGAGGTACAACCTGTAGTTGGAAATTTTCCAGCAAAATAAAGTTTCCATTTGTTAAGCCCAAAATGTTTCGCTCAGAGCTCCAGGGATTGATGTACTTCAGTGAATCCAAGGAGGGATTCTCACAGAACTCTAGAGCTTGGGAACTGCTGGATGAGCCAAAAGCATCAGTTTCACAGAGCAGCTGCAGTTAGCAAGGGAGCAGATGTCAGAAGCACTCTGTTCAGCAGTTCCATTTCTCTCTCACTTTGGTGAGAACCCACATTTCACTTTCAGTTAATTCTGAAATGAACGTTTTTTTGGTTTCACAATTCATCCCACAAACAAAAAAACAAAACAAATTATTCATTGTACTCTACAGATTCGTCCAATACAGTCTTTGGGCCAGAGCCTCACATCCTTTCTGGCAGCACAGATGTACCACAAAGTTTTCCCTGACACAGGCCTTACACCTGCCCTCCATCCCCTGCCATTTAGAGATTTCTTCAGGGGACAGAACACAGTACCATCAAGCTCCAGCATCCTCTACATGCCAGAATGGGGGCATTGCAGTGTGGTATGAGATGGAAAAGTCTGGAGGCTGCTTTGTGTTATGCCAGGGAGTGATCTGGGTCCAGGATGTTTGGAGGGTAAAGGCTGAATACAGCTACCTATGCACTCAGTCAAGGTCCTGGGTTGAAGTGGTGTTCAGTCATTGTTGCTCCTGCACTTCCCAGTTCTTGCAAGGGTCAACCTTGTAAGGTCCTGTCAATGGGTCTACTCGTTGCTTAAAGTCAAACAGGTGTTACTCAAAGGCTGTACTTGATTGGGCCAGAATGCAAGATCAGTCATAATAAGACAGGGCTGCTGCTGATTCTGTCCACAGTTACCCCAGTGTAATAAATCTGGACTAAATCCACTGATTCCAATACACTCACTCGCACGTTATAGCAGTACAACTGAGAGCCCGTCTGGGCCTTGAGCATACAGATTGGACAGAGTGTAATAAAAAACACATGAACGTTCTGCCACCGATTTTAGTGGGAAGCAGATCCAGCGTAGGAGTTCATCTTGTTGTTTATTCTTTACGTGATAAATATTTTAGGGGGCCAAGGACATCAACGTACTGCTAATCAATCTGTTTCTGGGCTTCCACTATTCAAATCTTAGACAGAGAAGCATTTGTCCCCATCTGTTGGTGATTCACATTATCACTCAGGCTTGGTCTATACTAGGCAGATAAGTCGATTGCGAATACGCAATTCTCAGTGCTACTTGACTGCTTTTTTGTTTTGATAGTATATATAGACTAGCACAGCTCCCTCTCTGTATCTATGGCAATTGTGTAGCGAGAACTGACATATCTGCAATTGACTTACCTGGCCCTCTTCACCGAGGAAGGTTGATGGGAGAGGTTTTCCATTGATCTCCCTTACCCCTTGCAACAGCAAGGAGGACAGAGGTCGACTGCCAGTCCCTGTTAGGTAGCTTTTGCTCGTCCCTACCAGGCATGAGGAATCAAACTCCAAAAGATCGACCCTGAGTGGGTCAATCTTCCAAGTAATGTAGACATGGCCTTAATAAGTATCTTAGGAACATGATGCTGCTTCTATCTAAGTTTACACCTTTGAGACTTTTGGGTTGCTTCTCTCATCCCGGTTCTGGAAATTTCATTGAGTAGTGCAGAAGATTGTGACTTGAAATGACACATTAAAAGCTCATTATCTAATAAATAAATTTGCTAGTCTTTAAGGTTTACAGGACTGCTTGTTTTTTTGTGAAGCTACAGATTGATATGACTAACCTTCAGAGAATAGGTTAGGTATAGTTCATTTTCAACCTTCGCATGCTACAGGGTTTTAATGGCTTATTATGATTCTATTGAAAATCTTTACTTCTTTTCATTTTAATAGAATTGTATCATATGTAGCAGCACAATTAGTCATCTTGATAGAGCTCTGCTGTTTTTTGATCCATTATGTATAATTAATGACCTTTCTCAGATTCTGTGCTTGTTCTTTTACATACTCGTTTGAAGCTTTTAGGTGGGGTTTTTGAGCTATAAGCTCTTCATAAGCCCAAAAACTCTCATTTATTTGAATGGATTTTAAAGCACACGCTGAGTATTGTATGCCTTCGGTGTCTTTGTACTCTAAAGGCCACATTTTCAAACTGGTCTCTAAAACTGGGTACACATTCATTGAACAAGTAAAACTTGCATTTGTACATGAACATAAGGGAAATCCAATTTAACATTATTTATACAGATATACAGAAGCAGCATTTTGCCTTTGCAAATGTAGCCCTGTGCATATGAAGGGGCAGATGCAGTTTTGCTTTTGCAATTTCAGTGGCCAGGCTTGAAAAAGTGATCCTAAGGAATTTCTGACCTTCTGAAAAGCCTTAGGGCAGGATTTTCAAAAAGTTCCCATTTCTAGCCTAACTCTACTCCTCTTGAAATCTATGCACAAACTCCCACTGACTTCCCTGTGAGCAGACTGGAGCGGAACTGAGTACCTTAGAAAATGTCACCTGTACATTTGTAGAATATCAAAATGCAGCTTCCTCACCAGTCCAATAACACTGTTTAACTCAGATTCATTTTACATAGCTCACTCTAATATTTACTATTCTGTTGAACATTTGTGCTTAGACCTCGATTTATACCTAACGTCTCTATGTCTATATAACAATGTTTGGATTTTTTGACTGATGTATGTTTCTTGGTAATACAATACGTGATAGCAGAGTCATTTGTCTGCATTCCAAAAGGGACACCGTAGGAGTGAAACCAACATGCATCCCGTTTTAAAAGGCTTTTATCTTCAAATGATTCACAACAATCAAGTGTAAAAACATTCCATTGATTAAAGGTTATTCGGCATGTCTGAATATCTTTCCAAAAATGCCAACTCTCTGAAACTGCTGCATTTCTCTAAGCCTGTATTGATGTTCCTAATACGCTTTTTATTAATGTTTCAGCAAAGGAAATTGTCCCACTGTAAAGCAGTGAGACGATAACCATCCTTTGCTGAAACTTCAGTTGTTTGGATGGCCTTTGGGAAGCCCAGAACTGTAACATCAACAAAAAAGGCCCCTGTGTTAATCAGTTTAGATGAGGTCACAATCCATCACGGCATCCCTAGAACTGTCTGAGGGGAATGCTGTAATGTTTTTGGCTGTATTTGTTAGAGATCAGAGAGGTTTCTACTTCTCACCTGAACACGGATTTGTCCCATGACATCCGACTGTGCAATCAGCCAAGTCACTGTGTCCTTCACATGACTCCCCACATTCAAAGGTTTGTGTTCTGCGGTGACCTCGTTCCTAATTAAAGGGCCAGGCAGTCACAGTCAGCTTTCTCTCATGGAATACTCAAAGCAGAGATCTGTCATTCAAACATTTAGGGAGAAAAAGTTTTAAAGAAAGGAAACAGCTGCTTGAAATTTCTGCTTCACTCATTTCTAAACTGACATTCTGATATTAGAGATGGCTACGGCCGTAAGATTTTTGTTCCTCTCCTTAAAACGTTTCATTGCCACATTTTTCAGTATAAACCCTTTTATTTTCCAATTGGGAAGGGAGCAGGGAAGGTATTACTGATAGGGATGATGTTCAGAAAAGTGGGAGCTGACTAACATGACAAGACTGAGCTAGAACTGCAGAGTCTGATTTTTGATGTAGTGTAATGTAATTTAAGATCATGTCTATCACTTCCAGTTTTACACATTGTAATAAGCACATGCATGCAGCAAGTACGTTTGAGGAATATCTGATACATGGAAAGCATGAATATGATATTAGGCTCTTTTAATTGCTGAATATTTGGTGGTATTTTAAAATGGTATCTCTGGGATTGGCTAACAATCTCTGTCTTCGTTCTACAGTGTTTACTGAGATGCTGAAAGTGATTTTAGAGTTAGAAGACACAGAGAATATAATATTTACATATGCTAGTAAAACACACCATTTTTCTAAAGTAACATGTATTATAATATATTACCCTTAAGTGACTGTCCTAAAATAACCTCAGGTATATTGGCCCAAATTCCTTCCTGTATCAATATCTTATCAGTGCAGTATGGAGTGGGGCATCAGCTCTCTGATTCACTAGCCACATTTGATCCAGTGCTGCTGTAAATAAGAGCATCATAGGGGCTGCTCTAACTTGCACTATGTGACTAAGGTATCTCGGAGTCCAACTAGGAATTGGCAGAATGCAGCTGTTTTCCTTCCCATACCCTCTCCCTACATTGATCTGGGTGATTATAACAAATGCCCCAAGAGAGCTCCACCTCTAGAGCCATTTGGTTTTTGGAAGAAGGAGCTTTTGAAACTGGTGTCCTTTCGAAAGGGCCCCCACCTACACAGGCAGAGCGTGATTAGAAAGTGGCGCTTTCGAATGGCACATGACTGATATTATGCTAATGAGGCACTGCATATTTATAGCAGTGCCTCATTAGCATCTGCCAAAATCCCTTATTAACATGCCCCCTCTGAAAGGAGGGGCCTAGCGTAGATACATCCCACCTGTATTAGATGAGCATCTCTTACCAGCCTTCCTTATCTGTAACGAAATAATTATGAATGCTATACAAGAAATAAGGCAACAGCACATTGTGACATTAGTTGTCTGTGGTTTTGGTTTTCTTAAGGAATTCATTCACAGCATTTGTATTTTCTTCTGTAAATAGATATGACAGTAACACAGTAGACTATATGGTGGCTGAGATGTATTGCATTTACTCTGCTATACAAACTCCATTCCTGTGTCTACACGAGCCCCTTCCTTTCGGAAGGGGCATCTTAATGAGCGGGTTCGAAAGATGCTAATGAGGCACTGTAATGAATATGCAGCGCCTCATTAGCATAATGGCAGCCGCAGTGATTCGAAAGTGCGGCTTTTTGAATTGCGTGCCGCCCATGGAGACAGGGACCCTCCAAGAGGACCCACCAGTTTTCAAAAGCCCCTTCTTCCTAACACCAGATAGGAAGAAGGGGCTTTTTAAAACTGGGCAGAGTCCTTTTGGAAGGTCCCCGTCTCCACAGGCGGCAAGTGATTCGAAAGCTGCGCTTTCGAATCACCACGGCCGCCATTATGCTAATGAGGCACTGCATATTCATGACAGTGCCTCATTAGCATCTTTCAAACCTGCTCATTAACATGCCCCTTCTGAAAGGAAGAGGCTCATGTAGACCCAGCCCATCAGAATAGTTTGATCTGAAAAGAGGAAATTGCAGACTCTTTGGTAGTATTTCCCTTAGTGACATTACATCATTTTTCCTCCATGCCCAAAGGACATGCCCAATGCTTTTATATTCATGGCCAAGCTTTGCCTGCAGTCCATCTGAAAACACTAGCCCAGAATTCGGAGTGCAGATTAGTCTTTGCAAACACATAAGGAGGATTCTGACAATTACATGCCTAATTATCTTGAATTTAAAAAAAAAGCTTGTGGCATGTAGGGTTGCACATAAATTGAGCCAGGGAAAGACATTTCTTTGTGTCCACAGAGAGCAAAGATGGCATCCAACCAAAATCTGCCTCTCTAGTGGTTTGGAGAGCTTGGCTCACTTGACTGAAAAACACATGATCTGACTTCATAACTGTATTTGCCAGAAGCCAGAACACATTACACAATAAATCAGATAGCCTATGAGCAGCTTTTAGGGCCAGATCCTAGTGCCATTGAAGTCCCGGTTAAAAATTCTACTTCCATGAGACAAGGATTTGATGCCTGCCAATGACAAAAATATTGGAAAACCACCACCTTGGTAATTAACAAGGGTTGAAAAAAATTGCGATGCGGGAGAGCTCAGTTTTGGGAGATGATGCAGTTTGGGGGAGAATGTTTGAAGGAAAAAACCAAAACCAACAACAACAACCAAAAAGCCACCCTAGATAAGGCTGATACACTTAAATATCATGCTACCTAAAAAATTTAAAATGTTCTCTTCTGCTTCATCAAGTGGAAGCAGAAAGCCCTAGGAAATTCTCTGGTAGCTGGCTCACTAAGATTTGAGCCATCTGAACCCTGCAGTAAAGCCTGAATTTACCTCAGCTAGAAGAATGCCACGAGGGGTTTTACTTTAACAGCTGTGAAGACTATATTAGTGAGATGAAATGGTAAAATTACTAAAAGACAATCTTCCTGCTGTAAGACTCAAGATCAAGCCTGAAGTTAGAGGATTGTATCAGAACCTTTTAAATTGTACTCCTAAGCTGGTGAAAAGGAAAGTTTTCTTGATGGGAAAAGCTCCATGGCTGGGTGTACACTTGCCCCCATCTTCGAAGGGGGCATGTTAATCAGGGCAAAGGGGAATTACTACTGAAATGCTGCGGTGAATATGCAGCACTTCATTAGTCTAATTCTCCCCTGTGGCAACTTCGAAGTGCTGTCATGTGTGTACTTGGGGGCATTTCACCATGCCTGTGCAAGTTTAAAGTGCCTTTACTTCTCAAAATTTTGGGAAGCAAAGGCTCTTCGAAGAAGCGTGGATACTTTGAAGTGCCCATGGCTACACGCATGCCAGCACTTAGAAGTCGGACACTTCGAAATTGCTGTGAAGAGAGAATTAGCTTAATGAAGTGCTGCATATTCACTGCAGCACTTCATTAGTAATTTCCCATTTCCCTGACTAACAGGCCCCCTTCGAAGCTGGGGGCAAGTGTAGACAAGCCCCATGAGTCTGATACCTGGCATTGCCTTGCTGGTCCTCTTCTCTGCCTATTAGAGCATTGACTGTGATGAACAGGCTTACATTTAGGACAGGGGTGGCCAACCCATGGCTCTCGAGCCTCATGCAGCGCTTTGAGCAATTAAATGCAGCTCCTGCTCAGAGCCACATGCTGGGAGTGCCGTCCCCTGCTCTGTGCACGTGCCCAGTGCTTGGAGGGAGAAGTGTGCGGTGGCAGTGGCGGCAGCTCGAGTTTCCAGCGTCATGTCTGAGTGACAGACTGGGGGTCCCTGGCTCTGGGGGAGTGGGAGGGCATTGAGTTAAAGCAAGGGAGCCTGGGAGGCCTGGCTCTGGGAGGGGTGGGGGATTTGGTTATAGTAGGGTGGGGGGTGCCTGGTTCTGCAGGATGGGAAGGCATTGAGCTATGCATCATATATCTACAGCTAGGTAGATAAAATAAATATATAATATATGACTCTTTGCACTCTATCCATGTGACTCCTTGTACTCTATCTGTGGCTCTTAGCCCCTAACTGGTTGGCCACCCCAATTTAGGGCCTCTGAGCACATTCAGGGCTTTGATTCAGCCAGACAAAATTACATCACATAGAGGATAGTTGAAGGAGGCACTGGAGGCGCTACAGGCAGACTTTATCACCAGTGCTGGGTGTTCTGATGTCTGTATGTAACCCACACACCTAGGTTACATGTACACACTCAGAGAGGTAGCTGCATTCATCTGTAGCTTCACAAAAACAAGCAGTCCTGTAACACCTGAAAGAGGAACAATTTTATTTATTTACGAGATTCATGAACTGGGTCTTAACCATGAAAACTCATCACCTAACAAACAAAATTTTTAGTCTTTAAGGTGCCACAGGACTGCTTGGTTTTTGTACACAGTCAAGTAACTACAGGGTCAGCCTACACTAATAAATAGCTTTCAGTTTGTTCTGGTATTGAAACTTCCAAACGCTAATGGTTTATTTAATTTAAAGTTGTGATAGTTAGGACTAGTTTCCTGAGAGTTCCTTGATAAAATTCCACTAACAGACCCAGAAGGAAAGCTGGAGTGACATGCATGCCTGTGATGGCTTTTACCCCTTCTCTGGAGACTGTTAAATCATCCATGCTAGAGATGACTTTTCCCCGGAGCTCAGAAAGAAATGCTCCACACCAATGAGCATAAGCACATTTTTTTTTATTTTTGCCTTTGGAAGGGATTAGATTGCACTTAAAGGGAGGTATTTGCAAAATAATTTCCCTGGGGAAGACACCCTGATCACTGTACAGGGGTCGTGACCCCTTACTTCAGATTAGCACATTGAGCCTTTTGCTGTACTATTAGCATATATAGGGTAATTTTTCAGGACTAGAATGTTTTAAAAATAGCTTGACAGAGGGGATGTTCATATAAGCTTGTTTTTCCTTATTTTCGTAGCAGCAGTTAGCTGTAGCTATGAGAGAGCAATTTTGTTTAATTTCCCAAACCCTCATCTCTTCTCTCCACAGACTCACATACCCCTGGGCCACACAATGTATCTCAGGCTCCAGGGAAAGGAGTTCACCAAAACCCTTTGTCAAAATAATAGTAACGCATTTCTGAGGTAAAGCATGTTGGGAAGGAGAACTTCTCTCAAAGTCTGTAGGCTGCTTTCTTCCAGGAGATGCTCGGAGACCAAAGGCATCAGGCTATGGTGGAATCACTCTGATTCCCTCAGCTATAGATTTACCAGTCGATCCCTCATTGTATTTATTTAAATCACAATTTCAAAACAAACCACTACTACAAACAAACCACAGTTTGCCACTCTCAGCCAATGGGACTGGCAGGAAGTGGCACAGGCCTGGCCACCACTTCCTTTAGCTCCCATTGGCTGGGAACGGTGAATTGCAGCCACTGAGAGCAGTGAGTGGCTGCGCCTGTGGATGCTCATGTAAACAAACTCCCTGATGGTCCACCAGTGTCTCGCCCAGACGAGTCCTATCTGGCTGGTGTGCTGTCGGTTCCCCATCACTGATATAGATAATGCTGTTCTAGCAACAAGAAACTAAAATGGAAATTGATCTATAGCAAAAGAATAGGTTGTACTAGACAAAGATTTCTTTAGATCCATACATATATGTAATATCAATATCTTAGCGGATGAAGAGAAGGTGGTAGAATTAAAATGTGAATTTTGGCATTAATAAATTATGTAGTCAATTGCTTGACCATACTTTCATTCATAATGAAATATATTGACTATAACCAATATCAGTTAGGTTTATTGTTAAAAGTCAATAATACTATAAAACAGAAAGAATCCAGTCTCCAGGAGGCCCTGTCATGCAGTGTTTTTTAATTTACTTTGCAAAAGGCTTGTTTCCAAAGTTACACCCCTAAAGCTATCCTTCGTATACTCAGCCTGCTTACAATAAAAAGAAGCAGTGGTTAAATCTAGTGTGAGATATGCTCAATCAGTTTTCTACCTTGTCTTTCTGCTTCCAGGTCGTATGAGGTATCTCTTTGTTCTGAACACATGTATTCCAGGTACAATGGGCGCGTAGGCACTTCCTAAATTTGTATAAGCACAGAACAGTCATATGCAGTGTTCCCTGTAATCTGAGGGCTTGGATGGCTGCCCAGGAGACATTCAAGTGCCACCGAGATGATTATCAGAGGGCCCCCAGCTATCCGTAGTGGGCAGCGTGTGTTCCCACTGATGGTGCACATTCACACATGCCTCAGTGCACATAACAAAAATTATTCTACCCAAGAATAGGAAAAATTAGAGGGAACACTGGTCATATGTCTTGTTTTTCTTCAAGTCTTTTCCATACTGGTCTGTTGGACAAACACCTTACCTAATACTATGGTGAAATACCCCTATGTCCTGATCCTGATCATTTTCCTATTTATTTTAGCCAAAACTTATTGCAGTCAATACATGTTGATACTCTGGGATACTTAGCATAAGGGAACAGGAGGAGAAGCTGTGACAGAGCCCAGTTGTTGAGTTGCTGGGGCTGAAAGTACATGACCAGGGTTAAGATCACACAACACTTGGGTTGGCAACTTGATAGTGCTGAGCTCTAGCTCACAGATTCATTCTCTACAGCTAATCATGGAGCGTGGAAGCTGGAGATTGTCAGTTGTGCAGCAGATCTGAATTTTGCATACAGACCATTGAGGAAAGAGCAACTTACCCCTTCACAATTGCTTTCTAATGCAGTTGTTAGTATTACTGCCCACTGCTAGAACTGTGCAAACTAAGCTGGTCACACTAAAAAAATTGCCTCTCTCTTTGTTCCACAAAGGTGCCTTTGCCAAATTTACACTACCATCTACACTGCAACGGGGACAGACACTGAGATCAAATCCACTAATAGTTGATTTAGTGGGTCTAGTGAAGACCACCAAATTGATTGCAGATCACTCTCCAGTCAACCTCTTTATTCCACCCCAGATGAGAAGAATAAGTGAATTCAACAGGAGAGTTTCTCCTGTCAATGACCCATTGTGTAGATCCTGCAGAAACTCAGTCTTAGGTATGCCAATTCCAGCTACATTATGCATGTAGATAGAGTTGCATATCTTAGGTCAATTTTGTGCAGTAGCATAGGCATAGGCTCAAAGAGCACAGGCTTGAACTGCTCACCCAGTGAGCCACCATAAGAGAGGACCCGGTACTATAAGCCTAAGGAAGTGTGTGCACTCAGAGATGGGGTGAATCTGGTAGAATGCCAAGAGCGCTGGTTAGGTTTATCTTGCAGTTTGCTGTTGTAAGCTGCACTCCTCAAACTGTAGTCTCTGGACCACCAAAGGTCTGCAGGTAGTTCCCTCTAAAGTGCACACCTGGGCAGATGCACATGAAAGAATGAAGGGCTTCCCATCTAATTAGTGGTTCGCAGGCATGGCTCCACTCATAAGGGGTCTGAACCCTGGACCCTCACGTGTAAAGAGAGGTGGTTGCCTTAAGGGGAAGGAAGATAGGTGGGAGGGGTAGTCAGATGAAGTGGAGGAATTAGAAGGTAGGTGGTGGGGAAGTTTGGGGTGAGAAGTGGGGGAATTTGGAACATTCAGGGCTCTGACAGCCAGAGAAAGGTGTGACCTTCCCCATATCCAAGGGTAAAGGGCCATCCTTCCCATCCAGGTCAGCAGCCTCTGTGTTTGGGAGAGACGCCTACTTAGATTAAAATATGAGCTTTTATTTGTAGAACAAAAAAGTGTTAATTATTTATTAAGGTGTTTGAATAGCACTTTTATCCAAAGCACTGTACAGTAGTTAGCTAATGGTACAAACTACATTTGGAACAATGATTAAGTGGTCCACTGAGACCTTCAACGATTCTTAAGTGGTCGACAAAAAAGGGGAAATTTGAGAATCACTGCCTTAGCTGAACTATTGCAACACGACCTCCTAGTCTGGTATTAATTCAGTCTCTATGAATCTATTTTACTTCCTATTGTGTAGTGTTAGGATAACTTCTGTATGAATCTATTTTACTTCCTATTGTGTAGTGTTAAGATAACTTCTGAATAAAATCAATGTGGGCATTTATTATTAGAGCCCAGCAAATCTGTGGATATTCACTTTATATCCATGGGTATCTGCAACTATGGATAGGGATGTGGATATCCAGGCCTCATTTTTGTTGATACAAATTTTGTAGATCTAAATTTTGTATCCATGTTGGGCTCTGTTTATTATCTCTGTAAGATTCACTGTTTACATTTTTATTCCTGCAAGTAACCAAAGCACATATGCAGGTGTCCAGGATCTACCCAAGTGGAGGCACTGCCAGCTCACAGGACTACTGCAGAAGGGTAGAAAAAGGAAGGCCCGCTTAATTCTCCATCTTAGGTGGGACTTCCAAGATCCATATTATGCTTAATGCTGTAAGGCAGCCTGGCAACAGGAGAAAAGTGCCTGCTCTGAAGTAGCCAGGGGAAGGAAAGGAGGGTTACACATTTATGTATTAGCCCAGCAAGTATTATTGTTGAACAGTAATCAAGTGCTTTGTCAACTCATATTCTCAAAACTAATTAAAATTGGCTTAAATGTGAACATTGTCAAGTGCTCTGAAAACTGGTTGATGGTTTATAACCAAAAAGTAAGTGTAAACAGTAAAATACTGAATTGAGGCAAAGTGTTCAGCGCAAGCAAAGCAAGGATCTGTTCTAGCAACAGCAGTCAGAATACAGAAGGACAGAGAGACCTCAAGTTGCCCCAAGTGGGATAGGTAGATGGGGTCATGCCCTGTTGCCTCCATTGCACCAGTTCTTGGAGACAGCACAGTGAACTACAGAGAGTGCTCAACATCATCCTAGCAGATGTTGACATAAATATAGAGATATTCCTATCTCATCGAACTGGAAGGGACCTTCAGAGGTCAGCAAGTCCAGTCCCCTGCATTCACAGCAAGACCTATCACCACCCCTGACAGATTTTTTTTTTTAATGATTAGCCCTAGATCCTTAAATGGCACTCTCAAGGACTGAGCTAACAAACCTGGGTTTAGGAAGTTTATGCCTCCCCTGCTCGCTCATTGCTCTAAGGATTGTGCTTCAGCTACTCCCTTCCTGATGCTCCAGGAGGTCCTGGGAAGAAATAAATTCCCCCAGGGCTGACAGAGAATTCAGGGTGATTGTGGATTACCACCCACAGATGAATTTGCAGTGCGGTACGGTAGCAAAGAAAGGCCAAGGCCATTCTGACCTGAAGAACCAGGATTCTGGAACAAATGTCCATAAAGCAATATGGTAATAGCCCCTCTCTTGATGGACCTGTTGTGCCGACACAATCATCATTAATTCTGGGCATGCAGTTACTACAAAGAGACAGGGAAAAGTTTTAATAGAAAAGTGATAACTCATTTGGGAGAGGGATGGACTGATGGGCGAGGCATGATTGAACGGAACTAAATATTTACAGCACAGCTGGGCTATGTGATGACTAAGGCTAGAAGCACTGGATGGATGCCATCACCCAGGAAGGTGAGGCTTCCCTGCACAGAGTTCATGAGGGCGCTACTCGGTGAAATTATGCAAAATGCCCAACAAAACTTGAAAAGTGCCAGATTGATCGGGCAATGAAATAGCTCCCTAGGTGAGAGGGACGCCCCAATGCTTGGGCCACTGAGAATAAGACCACACAAAATCTTTTGTAAATGTGCTGTAGGAACTAGCTTGCATTGGCTAGTGCTGCCATCATGAAATGAAGCTGCTGGGCATGGAGAGCCTGTATTGAATCTGGGTGGATGGCTTCTTCTTTTGCATGACTTGGGTAGGTAGCAACAACAGCCAAGTTGTAGCTTTGTTTCATAACCCGCACATTGCTGCAACAGTGAGCTGGTGAATGTCCTTCAGGCCTCCCAACAAAAGAACGAAGGGGACATTCAGAACAAGAAGAAGAACCTCC
This sequence comes from Carettochelys insculpta, assembly GCF_033958435.1. Taxonomy (NCBI): domain Eukaryota; kingdom Metazoa; phylum Chordata; order Testudines; family Carettochelyidae; genus Carettochelys; species Carettochelys insculpta. The sequence goes on along the minus strand of NC_134147.1, from coordinate 41,980,730 downwards.
ATGGCCCTCACTGTGAGGTCAGGATTGCCTGAAAAGCTTCTGAAACCTGGTCTCTGGAGTTAACCCCCAGTGGGCAGGGTGCTGACATGCTGGTGACCGGCAGAGTAGTGGAGGTGGTGGCAGCAGATAGAAGGGCAATGAAGAAGCTGCTTCTGTCTTCTTCTCCCCAGACTCCCTCCAGGTCCTCGAACCCACAGATGATGCTTTTTTCTCTCACCAGCTCTACAGCCTTTAATAGTTCTTTTCTGACACCACTGCTGTGTACAGTGATTTGCATCAACTGCTTCCACCTCCTGTTCTCCCATAGACTTTGTTATGAAATTTCATCTCAGTCTGGAAAGATTCAAACCACTGATGTTCTATTTATTTATTCATTTATTTCTAAAAGCTGCTTCTCTGAATAAGTGCAGATCTGAGCACCAGGTAGTACGGCATGTATAACTCTTCCATTGTCCCACAGCAGGATTGTTGGAAGGGTCAGGACTGCACAGCAGAACAGACACACTTCATGCTGGGTTTGCAAAGCAAAGGAAATCCTGTAATCAAGGCTGGGATTTATGAGCCGACTCTTGGGGGTTCAGATTAGCAGCATCACAATCCAAAATCTCTGGATGTTTTGTGTCTTGCTTGCTTGGTTTGATCCGAGACCCAGAAGACTTTACACGTGTTCATACAAACTTTGTAATTATCCAGCAGGCTACATTGGCTCCTACGTCCCCAGCCAAAGATGCCAATCTTTCCTCCCTAGCTGACTAGTCAGGCTCAATTTTTAAGTCTCCTTAATTGGCTTGTTGGGATAACTGGAATTTCTTTACTCTGCCTGGCCAATTTGCTAACAAGGTTCAGAAGCCTCTCTTCAGCCGCTGACAGACTGGAGAGGGATTTATGAAGCTTGGCTGAGCTGATGGGTTTTTGAATTTCTCCTTTCAATTCCCTACTCGGGGTTTCCAGTGTGGCCACTGGAGGGTTCCTGTGCCCTGATGGGAGCACTGAAAAGGCTGACTTCTCCTGCAACAGAAAAGAGGGCAGATTGTCTGTCTCAAGTGGGTTCCTTCCCCCAGAGGAGCTTGCATCTGCCCAACGAAGCCTGTATACTAAAAATAAACAATAATGATCCTGTATGTTTCATTGTGTTACTCGCTAGCTGTGTGTATTACTGGAACAGATTCATTGAAAGTAATGGGATTTATTTCCCTACTACAGGATTTAGCTGGCATTGCTCGGGTCTGACTACAGGGTTGCCAGAATCAGGCTGGGGGCTGAGAGGCCTAGGGAGGATACACTAGGACCACCCGAGGTGGTGAAGGTGATGCTGCTCTGGCTGCTCCACGGGGTGCTTGGGGCTATGCTGCCCATCTGGCAGCTTCTCCCAGGAGGCTGGGACTGTGGTGTCTGGCCCCGGCCCACAGCTATTTGGGGTGTGGGGCAGACCATGCTGCCCGGGGCTGGCCCATGCTGTCCCCACATGAGGGCCTGGGTTGAGGGATTGGGGAGCCACCTACCCCATGGCTGGTGGCCACCAATACAGAAAGCCCCCAGTTGGCCAATCTCTTCCTTGTGCAGCTGCCCCCACTGTGGTCACTTTGCAGTATAACTGTCCCCCCACCATCACTACTCCATTGGTCATTGCAGAACATAAATGTTCCTGCTCTTAGACAACCTCCTTTCCCTATTATGGAGAACATTCCCATTCCAGGCACTTGCCATTGTGCTGGCACGATCAAACCCTGACTCTGCTTTATATTAGGAAAAGAAGAAGCTGTGTACTAAATTTAATGCTGCTAACTCTCATTGTTTGGGAGGAGTTCTTGAACAAATGGACCCCCAGACAGATGGACAGACTCACAGACAGACACACAAATGCTCTAACATACAAATAGATAGATTACACTGCAGTTTGTTGGCTGTCTCTATGGTTAATCATTTTTCTTCTCAGAGCTTCTCTGTCTCTGTGCTATGATTTGATTGCTTGAGTGGAGTAATATCAATGTCCAGTAGGCACTAATAAGGTCATTAGATGATGTTATACATAAGAATAAGCAAAAAAGCCAAAGACTGGATCCTGGAGTTCTTCTTAGTTACAGACTTATTAGAAGACTCTTCACCTCTTCTTCCGGGCAGTTCAGAACATATTTAATCATTGGTCAGTGTGATGAAATCCTGACTCACAAGGCCCAGCGTTTGTCACAGACCTATTTCATGATCCCTATACAGCTGTATATGAGAACATTCACTCTAAAGTAAAACTACTGCCATATAGCACAGTATTACAGTATGTTAAAATATAGTGAGAATTGCCCTCATTATGAGGCCACCTCCTCATGGCAGCGAGCAGATGTGGCTCTAAAAGGAGGAGGCTGGAGTTCACCTGGCTTGGGGCTCCAAAATAAAGCTCCCATACAGATGGGGTAATCACTGGCCAGCTTAGTCCATGGCTGCCAATACTTGCCTCTTAGTGGAGAAATGTTGTCAATATGCAACAATACGCCTCAGAGAAGGGGTGTGCAGTGGCCCTGCAAGAACTGTTTTAGGCGAAGTGGGCCAAATCAGCCAATTAAACTGCAAGGGGGAGAGATGTAGGCTGCATGGAGGGAGCTAACTGGAAGCTCATCTGTGAGGGAACAGGCAGGGGTCTCTGTAAAGCCAGAAGTCCCCCAGGAGCATGGGGAGCAGTAGGAAGGATTGTTGCAGTTCTCTCCCTGATGTAGGAGAGAAGATGTATGTATGGCAGGAAGGAGTCTGAAATGAGAGTGGCAAGGTTGGTGTAGAGAAAGACCTTAACTGCTCACTAGTCCTGGACTGGAACCTAAAGCAGAGGGTCGGCCTGGGTTCCCCTCACAGCCATCATACACAAGAAGTCCTGTGGCACCTTATAGACTGACAGATATTTTGGAGTGTAAGCTTTTGTGGGCAAAGGGCTACCTCTCTGATACTTGTCAGCCACCATAGAGTGGCACTGCATGAGGCAGTGAACAGCAAGGCTGTTTGTCCTGCTGATGTGGGCCAAAAGGGGTGGTTGCCGCAGGCTCTTTAAATTCCCACAGGAGTGCTGTGCCGCACACTCTGGGTGGCTCCCAGGGCTGGCAGGAGAGTGGGGGCCCAGCGTGGTGAACTCCATGCAGTGCTGAGGGATGGCTGCCTGCACCCCATGCCCCTACTGCCAAGGCCCTTCCCTTTCTGGGAATGTGGAACTGCCCTCCTCCCATGTCTTGTCCAGAGATCTTAGCAGGTCCGTCAGCCCCCATGACCAGGAGTGTCTTAGTCAAGGCAGCAGGCATGGGAACTGGCTGACGCTGCTGGCGGGGAAAGAATTTGTGAGAGTCTCTTGGCAGGGAACAATCGCTGTGTGAGCTGGCTGGGGGCTGAGTCACTAAGCCGCCATATTGTGACTCTGTGAGGAGAAGGAAAGCAGCATGTGGGACGAGAAGAGCTGGGCACCGAACCAGGTGAAGCTAATTGCCAGAAGGAGGGGCTGCCCAGCTTTATAAGTAGGGTGCATGGTGACAGCCTCCATGCCAAACATTACCGAGTGAGAGGAAGAAGGGTGCAAAACCTAAATGCACAGAACACTTCATATTTCCAACCACCTTCAGATTCTGAGAAACAAGAATGGCTGGCAAATACCAAGGCTCTGTGTCTGTCCTCTTCCCCTACTTGCAATGCTCCCTTTAGTGATTTCCTTCTATGGCAGGAATAAAATTTGTTATCTGCACCGAGACGCTACCAATAAAAACACATAGTACCAACTGTGGGCGCTCTGCTGTCAGCTGGGTAGAACCTGAATCTCTCCTGGGTGGCGGCTTATAGGGAACGTTGCCTGCCTTGTCTCCAAAATCAGCGCTTCTGCCAGGGAAGCAGCTGGTTAATGTAGCCCAATTCCAGGTGATATCAGCAGTGAGGTAAGCTAACAAAGAATCACCTCATATCCAAGCAGAGACAACCTGCATTTCCTAGTCTGCTACATAGAAGAGATTATATTTCTGAAACTGCAACTGAGGAGGAAAAAAAAATCCACTGCAGCCACATCTACAGATTTCAGTAACTAGTCAAATGTAGGGACTTACTTATACTAAATGATTTGATTCCTGACAGGTTGAAAGAGGGCTTGGCATGCAACACACCTGCTTTCCCTGATTTCTGTTTGTCCCTCTCTCATATTTGTCAGGTGTGAAGCTGGTCAGAAAGGGTTGGGGTTCTGTTTCGTCCTCTGCCACCCTGAAAACACTTAATTTTTTCAGAAAACTAAAACATTATTTAGTTTTTAGCAGTTTTCGAACAGAAATGGAAAAGATTTTGGCTGAACATGAGAAGACTTTGTGTTGGGGTTGGTAGGGTTGGTCTTCTGATGGACAATCAAGGGTGTTCAAGAAGACAGATGCTTTGGTTTGGCAGGGCCAACAGATACCAGTGGCCCTGGAGCAAGGTGGGAGGGGGGCCCAGCTCCATGCTCCCAGAATGGGTGTGGCCAAGGGTGGAAGAGGTGGAGCCTAGAGGAGCTAGCCCTTAGCGCTGCTCAGATCATGGCGCTGGACCCCAGACAACTGCCCCACCACCACCTGCGGGCCTCCTTTGGTAAAAAACACATTATTCATTGGAAAAAATGATGGCAAATAGATTCAGGCACGTATGATGTGAAAGAGGTTGCTCAGCTCAAGAAACTTTCTTCTAGTAAACTATATTCTAAAACTAGCTACAGTATCAAGCAGTAAAAACATAGTTATGCGTTTATTGCTTACTTATGACATCAGTGGGGTTGCACCAGTCAAACTGACAACAAACTCTGGCTTTGCCCTATGTGGTGTGAAAATTTGCTGACATCTGTGCTTGTTGCATTTTAGTGCTCGTTCACAGACTCCCCTAGGTGTCTTAGAAGAAAAACCAGTCAGTTGGGTAATCATGGTAATTAAAAAAGATGTAAAGTTTCAAAGTAGCTGACACATAGTCATTACACCAAGATGTCATGCTTGACTGAGCTAATGTTAATTTCAATATGCCATTTATCTGACTGATAATGAGATTAAAAAAATGTTTGCTGCATTTCTTGGAAACTTGCAGCTGCAGTTGGAATATCGATTGTAGTGCAAAGTTGACAGAGGTGAGCTGTGTTTGACAGGAATTGTGGCTTATCTTGCTTTTATTTATTTATGTATTTGTTTGTTTAAACTTTTCAATCATGAGTCCTAAAACTGTATTTTTTTTTCTGCATTTCACCTGTGATGTCACATAATCACCACCCTGACAACAGACTCAGTCTGTGGGGAGACACCTTCTTTAGGGTTGAACAATTTATCACTCTCTGAGCTAGTAAAGGGTAGAATCCAAATCTGCCAAACATAGATTTGTTTGAATAACTCCAGGCTGGATTTTGTTTCTTGAAACTGCCATCAGATTTTATCTGACCTTGTGAGATAAGTGTGTTTTATGTTTAGCTCTTGAATAAGTGATCTCAGAGGAAATTCATATACTGTGTAATGGGGGTGCAGGTGGCATTTGTCATATGGTGGCTTTAAGGTATTATACAGCACTTTCCTTTGTTTTGTGAATGTGTGACCATGTTCTCCATCAGTGACTGGCATTCGGTTACTTTGGTTGTTTGAAGGTTCATGTCCCTAAATCTTTTAACAAAGTCCCTGATTAGGAAAAATAACTTTGGGCCAAGCTAGAAGCTGAAATTAGACATATTTAACCTAAAAACGAGGCCTAATGTTTTAACAGTAAAGGAAATAAACCATTGAATCACCTCATCAAGGGTCATGGGGAATTCTCTAGCGGTGGCAGTTTTTTTTTTTTCTAAAAAGGTATACTCCAGTACAAACAGAAATGAATTCTGGGAAATTCTGTGACCTCTGTTATGCAGGAAGTCTCACTAGATGATCATAGTGGAGCCTTCTTCACTCATAATTTATGAATGAAATACATTTTGGAAGTAACAAAGGTGGTGGCGGTGATTAATGCCACATGCGTCTCATGAGGCATGGTCGCATGAAAATTGCTCCCCCACATGGGGACTGCTAACCTGAACTCTAGCCAAGCTGTAGTTCATTTATAGGCCTGATGTGAAGTCAATGGGAGTCTTTTAATTGGCACTAGCAGTCTTTTAGGCTGTGTCTACACATGCCCTCTCCTTTCAGAGGGGGTATGTTAATGAGGCAGTTCGGAAGATGCTCATGAGGTGCTGACATGAATATACAGCGCCTCATTAGCATAATGGCGGCCGTGCACAATTTGAAAGTACTGCTTTTTAAATGCATGCCACCTGTGTAGACAGGGGCCTTTTGAAAGGACCCCCCTTACTTTGAAAACCTCTTCTTTTGATGTCAGGGGACCCTTTTGAAAAGCCCCCATCTACATGGGCGGAGTGCGTTCCAAAAGCAGCACATTCTAATCGCATGCAGCTGCCATTATGCTAATGAGGCACTGCATATTAGTGCCTCATTAGCATAGTCCAAACTGCCTCATTAACATGCCCCCTCTGAAAGGAGGGGGCTTGTGTAGACACAGCCTTAGTCTTTGCATGCTATAGATTTCTGTCCCTAGAGAATTATCTAAATGGTATAAAGTTATTTTAGCACCTGAATCATGTTGGCATCAAATCATCTTTCTAGTGGCAAATAATTTTTTGTCTGCTTAGATATCAATTAATCATAAAGAGAATGTTGATAGGACTTACTAGAGAGCCATAATAGAAGCAGTTGATAGGTAAGCTTCCTTTTTCGGGCCATGAACACCACACAAGTAGTCATGAGAACAGGACTTGACAAGCTCGGTTAAGCCCTGGATGGGATGATTTAGCTGGGATTGGTTCTGCTTTTGTCAGAGGGTTGGACTCAATGACCTCCTGAGATCCTTTCCAACCTACAATTCTATGACTCTAACCCTTGTTTAAAACAGATTGTTACAAGACCTTGAGTGCCCTGTTCAGCTCTTAAAAGGCTAATAAAATCATTCTTATTTTCTCGTATCACTATCCACTGTCAGGACATGAAGTGGCTTAGTTAGGCGTCTCGTCAAACCGGCATTCCCCTTTCTTTTCCAAGTCCCCATTTAAACGTTGAACCTATCTGAGTACAGTTTGCATGACTGAACCTTCCTCATCCAGCAGAAAAATGTGGACAGTCTTCAGATAGTTAAAAATGGTGTGTCAGAAATAATATGAACATACTATAAAAGCTTTCAAAATTATGGTGCAGTTCACAGAGAGGTAAGGAAAGTCGAGACTGAGAACCCAAACTTGCTGTGAACTGAAGACTATGTGAAATAGGCAAAATTCGCCATATGTATATTTGTCTGTCTGTGTAAAAACTCCTGCCTGAGATGCAGCTGCACTGGCTGGCAAGCCCCTGCTATGAAAAAGAGACCTAAGTTCAACTTTGTCTAATGATTCAAAAGCTGCCTTCAGATCAATGTATGCCGTGCACCATGGCTTGCAAAAATCACTTCACAGCTAATATCCTCAAGGACAAGATACAGTCTGATCTAGTCCTTCCAGGAGTTATTCTTGATTTGTTTCGGAAAGCAATACTTTAAAGATGAGGCAATGGGAGTGGGGGAGTTGAGCTTTGTTTAAAGCTTGAATAAATCACAGTATAATTTGGCGAGGGAGACCCTCTTCCTTTGTTTTTATGGTCTCAGCTTCTCTACTTTATGCCAAATTGGGAATTGTTTTAATGAAAACTTGGCTGTTTTTCTGGAATGCCTTAAGTATGTGGGCTTGGTTGGTTAGTTGTATGCTGCAGTGTTAATATTTTTTTTCCAGCTTGTCCACCTATGAAGCAGTCAGATATTAAAATACTGTCAAAACGTGCATAGGAAGGTGCTGTTTCTGATGATCTAGCTGCTTAGTTCTCAGTTGTTGAGGTGTTATAATGGGGATGGAGGTTTGGAGTTTGCTTTAGATCCTGACTGACACAGACAATGAACATTGTAAACAAACATTTTGTGCTCCATTGTTCTAAAGTGGTGAACAGGCTTCCAGCACTAATCCCACAGGTTTTATTAATAAGATTTGTGTGCCAGGTTCCCATGCAATGCCTTGGAACTATACCCGTGCCCAAACATGCAAATTTGCAAGCCTCACAGCCATTTTGTAAGGTCGGGAACCTAACATGGCTAATTTCTGTTACATTGTACAGCCAGTGGTACTTTATTATTAAGTCTTCTTATTTTGAAAAGCCAGTTTTTCCCTTCTTTTATCATGACTAAATTGTGAATATTACCCTGGGCAAAGCAGAAATCAAATGCTTCTTATGAGTTATTGATATAGAAGTACTTGCTATAAGAACTTTCCATGGAAACGTTTAATCACAGGGCACTTTGCCCAAGAGATCATGCAAGAACCAGCTACTGGAATAAGAGGGTTACTGAGATGACATCTCCTTCCGGGAAAAAGAAAGTATTTGCTTAGAAGCTAGGTTCAGGAGGTGATAGGTTCAACTGTAACCATCTGAGTTCCTTCATACAGCAGAGCTGTTAGCTGTTAAAAGGGTCAGTGCCCAACACCGCTGCCAAACCAACCACAGTATGGAGAATACTGAGGCTGCAGGGATGAGAGTGTAGAGAGCAGTACAAAGAAGCCAAAATCAGAGGCAGCTTTGTCTAAAAGACTGAGACACCTCAGCCGGGGGTAGTTTTCAGTGTTGGTTTTAAGCTAGGCTGACCATATCTTGTGGATAAAATCAGGAGAGGATGAAATACTCACCTGAGATTGTGTGCACGAGTAAAGAGCTGTTTCACTTCCTGCGGCAGCACTGGTCTCTGCGGCTGGGCTTCTCAATATCCTCGACTCATCCATTTGGTAATATTACAAGCAGAATTAAATGTAGAAGGAAATCAGGACTGGGCACAGCTGGGCAACACCACCTATCCCTAGTTGACCTTGGTTCAATTCATGGATCTAAACAAGCGTCTCCCTTTTCATTTGGCATCAACAGCACCCTTAAATCTATTAAGTATGTATTGTTGCGCATCAATGTGAAAATTAAAAAACAATGGTTGACTTGCATTCTTCAGTTTTGTTCAATAGGGCTTGTCACTTAAGCAGCCTCTGAAAATTCACTCCAGAAAAGTTACATTACAGGTTGAACCTCTCTAATCCAGTACCCTTGGGACCTGATCAGTGCCAGACGAGAGACTTTGCCAGACCATGGGAGGTCAATATTGTCTAGCAGCATAGCCAACAATTCCACGGCTTAGAAGACATTTAGGGACAAATTACAGCTAAATAACAGCACAAAACACTGAGACCCACCGAATATGCGGGAGACCTGGATCCAGTTCTGTACCTAGCAGGGGGAGATGATTTGAATAAAGGTCTCCGAACTTTTGAGGGAAACGTCATAACCACTGAGGATGTTCTGATGTGAGATTCCCTCAGTCTCACAGGTTGAAGCTGTTTACTTTGGGTCAATACTGAAATAATTATTGGCGTGGGGGACAGGAACACAGACATCCAATCAGCGAGTGAGACTGACTGTTGTCTGTGGCCCAATGAGTATTTAAATAATGATACAAGTAGGACAGCTTTGATAAGAGAAACTGAGCAAGGCCTCCATCAGAACACCCAGTGAGTGCGGTGAGAAAGACCCATTCATTTTCTGTCCATCAGGCACAGGAGGGAATTGAACCCAGGTGAGTACTCTGATCACTGGGATAAGAGCTATTTTGGAGGCTCCTCCTGGATTTTGAATGGGGCCTGCTGTGATAAGTATCTTCTGAGCACACTTGCTAGATTGAGTGTTACAAGAAAGTTGGCATGTGGGGGGAAGGAATGAAGGGGAACCCTGCTGTTCCACGGATGTAAGGGTAGTCCTGGGGCTTAGGCATGAGCAAGGCATCTGGATACACAGAGTGAGGTAACATGTGCATGGCCTGAGTCAGAAACATGCACCAGAGAACTCTGGCAAGAAACAAGTAGGCACTGAGATCTGAGGCTGCTGAGTAGGAGAACTTTGAGTCTCCCCCTAGTCACACCTAAATTTGGAATGTAGATGCTTTACCATGCTTAAGTCCCTTTGTGGATCTGAGCCAAAATCTCCTGGCTGTCTGTAGGCCATTATGTACCCTGCAATAGTACAAGTCTGTACCTTTCAATACAATCATTTTGAAGCAATTAATAGTTAAAGGGTAGAGTTGTCATCAGAAAAGTGACTCTTGAAAAATGCTGGCTTTGTTATTCAACAGATTCCTTTCCCATATCTGCTCAGAAGTGTAGCTGCTTATTTTAGTGACATCTACTTTAATTACTTTTTCCTCTGTTAGCACTGCATCTCAAGCATCACCATGAGAGAGTAGCTGGATTCAATTCCTGTTCCTGCATCATCAAATGAATTTAATTAAGTTCCAATTACAACACCTCTGGTGTTGCTGGATGGACCAGAGGAAGCACAGCTTGCAGCAGGTGTAAGCTACCAGCAGGGCTGAGTTTAGAGTCCCAGCAGTTAAGCAAAACATCTTTTGACTTGGAAAGGCAGGAGAGCTGATGTAGGAGTTACTGGAGACACACAATGTCATTTTTACCATCACTTTTCAGTCCAGCTGCACTTCATTTACTTGAAGTACGCCTCTTATCCTTTGCATAGTGCTTTTACCAGTTAAGGAGAGTTGAAAAATGCTGTTTAAATTTAACCCAATAATTTGAACTAAATTTTAAAAAGCATTGAAATCTTTCATCAGTGACCTTTGCAATGCCCCTATAGGGCTGGGAGCTGTAATTGTTTGTCTTTAAGATAATCAATAATGTAGTTTACCACAACTCACTCTCTCAATACCATTGATTGTTGTAACAACCCTAGGTGACAGCCACCCCATGTATGTTACTGCTGTAGTAACACATTATCGTGTGTTCCAAATGATCAAGAAGCTTTGGAATCCAAGGACAAACTCTTCCACTAAATTGAATCTCTCCCCATGTAACCATACTGAATTCAGCAAGGTTACATGAGCTGTAAATCAATAAAGAATTTGGCCCTCAGAGAGCAAATGTTCTGTTCAGAAGATCCATTAAGTGATCACAGAACCAGCCATGTAATTCTCAGTCTACTGCAATAACAAAACATACATAATTAAAATCATGTACTTCCTCCAGAAGAAAAGAGGTGCAATAGAAGTGGATATTAAGTAACAAAAATGGTACAGTTGAAATATAGTTATAGAATTGCTACAAGACAGGTGCTTTTAGGGATAGTTGTCATCTGAGACACCACAAACCCACAGCTCGAAGAAACACATTTCTATTTATATACACACACACACACACTTGCATGAAATTGGTTATCTTCAAACAGCACATTTTGGTGCTGTCCCTGTACTATGCATTGAACATGTAAATCCAGGGTGCTGCTGCTGGCTCATTTGTTTCCATAGGCTTTGACCCACTCTGGCTAGGTTTGGAGTGCCATGTTTGGGGAACATCCTGAGCCAGAGCCTGGACTTCAAATCTGCTTTGTGCCAGTCCAGTAGCACAGAGTAGACTTAGATCTAGCCAAAAATTCTGTCTCGGGATTTTCCTAAGGCAAGGCAATTCCTTTAATAATCTAGAACTACAGCCGCCATTTCTATACCACTACCTTCTTCTCGGGCAGTAACTGAGGCAAAGGGGAGGGGCCTTGTTGAAGCAACCACACATGAGGCAGAGATATAAATTAGGGGCAATAGCTTGACCCAACTTACACTGAGGGCCAAACCATTCCCCTAGAGCAGGGGTCTGCAATCTGCAGCTCTGAAACCTCATGTGGGTCTTTAAGGACTTCTTTGTGGCTCCCAATATTATAACTGCAAAGTTTTTTGGTGGTAGTGGTTCGTTTTTTTTTTTTTTTAATAAAAACCCTCCTGATTATTTTTGCTAAATGGTGAAAATGAACAACTCATATCTAAGTAACAAATGATCTCAAAATGTTGGATAACTCCCCCTAGCATCCTCCAGAGAGAGAGAGAGAGAGAGAGAGAGATGTATCAGAAGTGAAAGTCAGGAAAACAGTGGTACAAACATACACATAAAGGCTGCGTCTACACGTGCACGCTACTTCGAAGTAGCGGCAGTAACTTCGAAATAGCGCCCGTCACGTCTACACGTGTTGGGCGCTATTTCGAAGTTGAAATCGACGTTAGGCGGCGAGACGTCGAAGTCGCTATCCCCATGAGCGGATGGGAATAGCGCCCTACTTCGACGTTCAACATCGAAGTAGGGACGTGTAGACGATCCGCGTCCCGCAACATCGAAATAGCGGGGTCCTCCATGGCGGCCATCAGCTGGGGGGTTGAGAGATACTCTCTCTCCAGCCCGTGCGGGGCTCTGTGGTCACCGTGGGCAGCAGCCCTTAGCCCAGGGCTTCTGGCTGCTGCTGCTGCAGCTGGGGGTCCGTGCTGCATATACAGGGTCTGCAACTAGTTGTTGGCTCTGTGTATCTTGCACTGTTTAATGAAAGTGTGTCTGGGAGGGGCCCTTTAAGGGAGCGGCTTGCTGTTGAGTCCGCCCCGTGACCCTGTCTGCAGCTGTGCCTGGCTCCCTTATTTCGATGTGTGCTACTTTGCCGTGTAGACGTTCCCTCGTTGTGCCTATTTCGATGTTGGGCTGAGCAACGTCGAAGTTGAACATCGACGTTGCCAGCCCTGGAGGACGTGTAGACGTTATTCATCGAAATAGCCTATTTCGATGTCGCAACATCGAAATAAGCTATTTCGAAGTTGGGTGCACGTGTAGACGTAGCCAAAGAGTGAGGAAATAGAATATGTAAAAAGTTTGTGAACCTCCTACAGTAGTCACATCTCACATTGCAAATCATTGTGTGAGCATTGTTCTTAAAATAGGGATTACAAAAAGTATGGTTTGATACACATCTCCTAGAACTGGAAGGGACCTTGGAAGGTCATCTAGTCCAGCCCCCTGCCCTCTTGGCAGGACCAAGCACCCTCCCTAACATCTATTTGCCCTAAATGGCCTCCTCAAGGATGGAGCTCACTACCCTGGGTTTAACAGGCCAATGCTCAAACCACCAAGCTATCCCTCCCCCTTATTTTCTTAAGGACCATCTCATATTCACATGCATTGTGGCTCTTGAATTACTGAGTGTTTTCTGGATTGGAAAAAATGGCTCTTGCTATTTTGGTTGCTGACTCCTGTTCTAGAGTCTTCAGGGTTTGAGGAACTTGAATTTGGTGATGGTACCTCTCCTATACCCAGTCTTATGGAACAGGATCATTGTACTAAACATAGTTTGATCTTAAAAACAAGAGCTTAAATACCACTATCCAACTCTCTGCCAGGGATGAAGATATGATTACAATACCCCTCTGAGTTGCTTTAAACACTTGCCAATTGACTTACCCTATTGAATTGAGGGAACTGTGTGCCAGTGGGCAATTTTTGGTTTTAACTTCTTGTCAGTGTATGTAGGGTTACCATATAAAAAAGAGGACACCTAGGGCTTGTCTACACTTGACCCCAACTTCGACAGGGGGATGGTAATCTGGGCAATGGGAGATTACTGATGAAGTGCTGTGGTGAAGTTGCCACAGGGGAAAATTAGCCTAATGAAGTGCTGTGTATTCATTGTACTTCATTAGCACTTCATTAGTAATCTCCCCTGGACCTGATTACCATGCCTCCTTCAAAGTTGGGGGCAAGTGTAGACATAGCTCTGGAGAGGGAGTGTACAGCATCTGTAGCAGCATCTGCCAGCTCCTGTTATATTAATGTGTTAGAGTAGACTTATATAGTAGAGTACAGTGTGAGAATACAATGTTAGTTAGTAGACACTGAAACTCCCTGTCAAGGGCATCCTCTTTTTTTGAAAGGTCAGATATGGTAAACCTAGTATATGTAGCACTATTAATTGATATTACAGTAACACTCTTGTAAAATCACACTTTGATGTGATTTTTTTAATGTATGATTGTTATAGATCATTTCTGAAACAACTATAGTAGTAAAAGCAGTGGTGACGAGAGGTTTATTCTCTTCTGCAGTCTTTCTTTGTGCATTTGGTGCTCTCTCTCTCTCTCTCTCTCTCTCTGTCTAGATATATATATAGATATAGATATATAGATATATATAGATATATATATATCAGACAGTTTCACTCTTTCCCCTCTTTCTTTATTCCAGGAGTCCCACTGAACTCAGGTTTATTAAATAGCTGTCTGGAGAGTTAGGTCCTTAGTTTGGTTGTGTGGCTTTTCCAGGTACAAAATGTTTTAAAATGCAGCTGGTTTGGACTGTAGGGCTACGTCTACATGTGAAGCCTACATCGAAGTAGCCTATTTCGATGTGGCGACATCGAAATAGGATATTTCGATGAATAACGTCTACACGTCCTCCAGGGCTGGCAACGTCGATGTTCAACTTCGACGTTGCGTGGCACCACATCGAAATAGGTGCTGCGAGGGTACGTCTACACGCCAAAGTACCACACATCCAAATAAGGGTGCCAGGCACAGCTGCAGACAGGGTCACAGGGAGGACTCAACAGCAAGCCGCTCCCTTAAAGGGCCCCTCCCAGACACAGTTGCACTAAACAACACAAGATACACAGAGCTGACAACTGGTTGCAGACCCTGTGCCTGCAGCATGGATCCCCAGCTGCCGCAGAAGCAGCCAGAAGCCCTGGGCTAAGGGCTGCTGCCCACGGTGACCATAGAGCCCCTCAGGGGCTGGAGAGAGAGCATCTCTCAACCCCCCAGCTGATGGCCGCCATGGAGGACCCAGCAATTTCGACGTTGCGGGACGCGGATCGTCTACACGGTCCCTACTTCGACGTTGAACATCGAAGTAGGGCGCTATTCCGATCCCCTCATGAGGTTAGCGACTTCGACGTCTCGCCGCCTAACGTCGAAGTTAACTTCGAAATAGCGCCCGACGCGTGTAGCCGCGACGGGCGCTATTTCGAAGTTAGTGCCGCTACTTCGAAGTAGCGTGCACGTGTAGACACAGCTTAGGACTGCTGAAGGGCTGCCAATTGCTGTTAGTTTGTCACTGCTGGCAATGGGACAGCTCATGTGAACAAAATCTAAATGTGTATTCGAAGGATCAGGGCACTAGTTTCTGTATTGTCCCTGAAGGCCCAAACTTACACTAATATGACAATTTTTTTTTTTGCCAAATATCTGGTTTTGGCCATACTTTCAGATATTTTTTAGGTGTGCTCATTTCTCCCTTTTCCTTTGTAAATGAACCTACTTAATTAATATGCTGATGTGGAATATGAATGCAGGGAAGTGCACAGCATAGGCTACATTTAGGTTTTAAAAACTCTGTGACGTCTTTGTGGAGTTGGTGGAGTAGAGGGAAGGAGATGACGTGCACAGAAGTAAAGATCCTACCTTAAATGTAAATTCTCCATTGGGACCGATGATAAAACAAACTACATGACAGATTTCTCTATATAACGCAAGCAACATGATCTTATTTGCTGCATGTATATTTCAGAAACTTGATTCATGCCAAAGCCATGTACATGTGATTGTGACCCAGAGAATTGTAAAACAGACATACAAAATCCATCGCTTTTTACTTTTCCTCAGGTCACAACTTTAAAAATACTCATACACTAATCATGGACATACGGAGCTCAGGGCAGAATTTTCTAATTTCACCCCGTCTCACTGACTTCAATGGGAAACTATACAATTAGAGCAGAGGGCAGAATTTTGCCCTTAGGTATAAATTTTCTAATTGAAAAACAAAACAGCTGTGTCAGGGGAGTGCAGAATAAATTAGAAGCCTACATTCTGACAGTGATTCTCCTTCTGTAAGAGGATCACTTGAAAACAGCCTAATAAATTTTGTAGCTTTTCCTAGTTCGCATCTTACGTACCACTTTCTTACAGCCTGCTGAATAAGAAATGCTGCTGACAAAAGCCAAATTGTTGTGTTACTGCACAAATTAGGGCATTATTATATGCTTGTTAGAGGAAGCCAGAATTTCATTCATCTGATAACTATGAAAACCTAATCAAACTTCTTTGTACTTAATGCTTGTGGTGGCTCTGACCTTTTTGAACTCCCCCTTCATCCTCAGGTAGGTGAACTGCATTTTGGGCTGAACTTGCAGTGCATGTAAATCGCAGGCAGTGGCAAAATGACTTTTTCTTGATTTTGACAGAGAGCATTAAGTACTGTGTCTTTGTTCCTTATACTACTGAATATAAGAATTGGCTAACTATACATACTGTGAAAGCTATTGTATCACGCTGTTAAAACATAAGGAGTTTTTTTATTGGACTTTCATGCTAAATAACTTTAAAAGTACCTCCTGGTGTTCTTATACAAATTTTAAATGTTTTAAAAATGCATTGTGGGGGGGAAAAAGACTTAAATAGCCGAGTTTCCTAGTGTGGAGTCTCATGCTACGTAAACTTTCAATTATGGTGAGTTGTCCCTTCCCCCGACCGAAGAAAAGCCATTGCGTAAGATTCAATTATAGCTGTTTATTCAGCTTGAATAAAAGATTTCTTGAGGGCTACAGCCCGTGCAGCCTGGATCTTTACCATTGCTAGGAAACTTCTGCAAATGCTTCCTCTGAACTCCATCACTTTTGCATCTATGAAATTTGGCATAATAGCCGTGGAGCTTTGTCAGACAGCATCCTCTTTGTAAGATGCTTTTTTTTTTCTTTTCTACATTGAGTATTAAATCCTATAACTCTTCAAACATGAATCACCTGCTCCTTACCTCCATTAGAGCTTTATCAGGAGGTATGCTCATGGAATTCAGACACTCTGATCAGCATTTTAGCTGTACAGTAGGTAGGTGCAGTGAAGTTAAACAGCTCAGATCCTGAAGTTATTTTTCATCTGTGTATATTGTGGCTAAGGTTAATGCACAGCCGACAACTTAAACAAAAAGCCTAGTGCTGTCTTAACTAGTCAGTCATTAGTGCTCTTCAGTAATAATAAACAATCTCTAGAGATCACATTCTGTTTCACATATTTGTTTCTGCTGTGAGTTGGACTATTCCAGTGCAGAATAATCTGCAACTGTGACTCCAAACGTTAGCATGGACAGAAGTAGAAAATACTATCCTTCAGAGAGGAAGGGCGTCTGCCCAGGAATTTGTTGTAGACACATGTTACCTAGTCCTCTTTTTTCACGGTGTGCAACCAAAACTAGTTTACAGCAAACACCACTCCTAACACTGTCACAGGCATGAAGTGAACATTTCTTGGTTAAGCCCATGCACAGAGATACAGCCACTTTGGGGCATGAACTTGTATTAGAGACGAGGGAAAATGGCTGGAACAGGGAGAAAACCAAGGTAGATGAGTACACTTTTCAGAGATTGCAACTTTTTTCATGCTCACTGAAAATAACAGGCTGCATATTTACCGCAGTGTGACAGTAAAATTCAGCCCTGCCACAGAGCCAGCACACAGCCAATGTGTTACTTAAGTCCCTAAATGGGTGTTAAGAGAGACTGAAGCGGCGCTTCTGTAATGCTGACAGGCAGAACCAAACCTGGGCCCCTTGGAGGTTAGTACATGACCCTCTACTACTTGAACAAATAACCATCTGGCTCTCAGCAAAGGCTGTACAAGAAACTCATTCTTTCTCGCTAAGTGATTTAGCTGCTGCTACACTACCACTCTCTCATTGGAGGTGCCATGGTAATAAGGCAATTTGGAGCAGGCTAATGAGGCACTGACATGCATATTCAATGCCTCATTAGCATAATGGTGGCTGCACAAATTTCAAAGTGCAGACTTTGACTTGCAGATTGACAGTGAGGATGGGGGCAGCTTCGAAATAAGAGCCTCACGTCAACATTCCCTTACTCTGATCTAATTCTGTGGGAGTAAGGGAATGTCGAAGTGGGGTGCTTATTTCGAAGCCACCCCCATCTTCACTGTCCATCTTCAAGTCGAAGTCTGTTTGTGTGGCTGTCATTATGATAATGAGGTGCTGACTATGCATGTCAGTGCCTCATTAGCCTGCTTTGAACTGCCTCATTGCTGTGGCAGCGCCGATGGGAGAGTGGTAGTAAAGCAGTAGTCACAGGGTGGCTACATGGGACAGTGAACCACACCCAATAGATACATAGGTTACATACAGATGGTGCTATTTGTTTAACCTGTTTCAATCCTTGATTGTAATCTAGTCAATAGATCTTCAGTTTTTCCCTTCAACCTATTTCTTCATTAATTTTGACTCTAGAAAACTCTCACATTCATAGCTTTAAAGGTAAGTCTTCCTAAGTCCAATACAGTTAGATGGACACACAGACAATATTACTCAGTAATGAGAATTTTTTAAAAAAATCTGAATTATAGTACTTAGATGATGCTGTGAATTTAGAAATAAGTTGCCTGGCATTTCATATACATATAAAAGGCATTTTTCATGCTCCAAAAACTGTTCTAGTGATGACTTTTCTCTTTAAGGCACACCTTTTTATAGCAGTGACTAGGCTACCATACTCTGAAGGATCAAGGTATTGTTTTAGATTGCTTCAAAACAGCTATCTGGAGTTGGATATCACTGCAAATGATTTGCCACAGCTGGTGATATCATCTTAGCCAATGTAGAGCTTAAAAACAAGGCTATGACCACATTTGAACAAACACAAACCTTGTAAATATTTCTCTCCTTCCTATTTATTTGTACATTTATAAATGGTAAAATGTCTCATCTGTCCTTTCTCAAGGGCAGTACCCTGGTGCCATAATAATTGAAAATTAAGAATTTACAGTGCCATGATTAAATTCTACCCTTTGTATTCTTGTGGACTGTAGCTGCATATTAACAACATCCTCCTCAGATCATGAGTGGCAAGGAGTATTTTGAACACCAACTGCTACAAGATAATGTAACAACCTTTAACATCTCCCTAATTACCAGACTACTCAGTGTTTAAAAATTCTTTAATACGATAACAATTCTCTTGTTTGCTCACAAGTCAAAAGTTATAACTGATTTGCTCTTTAATTGATATCTATATTGCTTTTTTTAAGAAAAGACACAAACTTCTCTACGTATACTAAGTGATTAATTCGTAGCCTGTGATCGGAAAGTAGAGAAATAAGTGAAATGGCAAAACATTGTTACATTTTCACCAAGTAACTTTAATTCTTAGGTTTGTTCACTACTGGCCTCTTTCTGCACTCTGTTCCATTGGATAGTATTATGCAACTAACCTGAATGGTACAGTGGAAGACCGTAGACAATCTGTTAATCATTTTCATTCAGATGGTGTGGCTGCCCTCTGACACTGACTGGAAGGGATGGCCGTATGCCCCTAGGCTTCCAAATCAGAATGGTGGTAGCATCTTTCACATCCCCTGTATCTGTATACACACCTCATAGAACTGAAAGGGGCCTGTGGAGGTCATTGAATCCAGTCCCCTGCCCTCTTAGCAGGGCCAAGCACCATTGCAGACAGACATTTTTTTTTTCCTTTGCCCCAAGCACCCTAAATGGCCTCTTGAGGGATTGAGCTCACAGCCCTGAGTTTAGCAGGTCAATGCTCAAACTATCCCTCACCCCTGAATCGTTTGGTAATGGAAAATGAAGACCGGAAGTGAGGGTTGCTGGCTCACCAAGCAAACTAGGACTAAGGATAGGCATGTACTGAAATCACATCTCCTAACTCCCACATCAGTAGACACATGTAAGTGTAATGCTTTGGGAATAGCCCAGATCAGTAGGGCACTCTAGGCCTGGTTGCCTTAATGCTTTGCTTCTGTAGCTTACAGCCCTGACACGAGAAGCCACCTACAAGCATTAAGCTCTCCCCCAACTTCCAGCAGCCTGCTTACTCCTTAACAGCCCTTCTACCCCAAAGTTTTAGCTACTAGACCTTTGGACTTTCCCCTCTAATTCTTTGCAGACAAGAGTGACATCTGCCCCCCATGTTATTGGTTCCTTTTGGAACACACGCGCACACACACACACACACACACACACACACACTCCCCACCTAGTTTGCACAGAAGAGACCTGCCTGGGGTGAAAATAAACCAAGGTTACTTAACAGAAAAATCACAGATTGGGAGACGAAATAGTAACTGAAAGCAAACACAGGAAGTACATCGGAAAATAAACTTAAAAATGCAACCTCAGGCACTACACTGCTATATTAGCTAAATTTAACACAAATTGCTGGCTACCTCAAATCGGTTTCCTAGTGCATTCCCTCTGTCAGAGAAGATTGAGTGTTTATCAACAGCACCCCACCCATAGGCTAGCCCCACCATTTTTGTATTGACTCCAGAGACCCATGCCTGTTAAGTTTGCTCTTTTTCTTAGTAGCATGACTCATGCCTATTCAGAATAGAAGACATTTCCTTCTGTCTTAGTTTTCCAAGGCTGGAGTTTTATTTTCAGTTCTGATGTCTTTCCTTTAATTTAAATTGCCCACCATTGCTTCTTCCTGTCTGGACAGTAGATGGGTATTTTATGATAGGTGTGTGCAAATAATTAGCCTGCATATACATACATGTATGTATAATCTAATAACCATTAAGTTCAAATACTAAAAAGGTTTCACTTATGTGTTTTTGTGCATAGTACCATTCTCTAAAATTAGTTGCTTCTCCTTTGAGATTCCAAGCCCCTGTTTTCTCTTGGGTGTAACAATGGGGGTCCAGACACCCCAATGTAGGGTCCCCGAACAGTGCAACCAAAGCAGCATGGGCTGCATAAATGCACCCAGAATGCAAGGTAACTACCTGTGGGGGTATTCATGCCAGGCTGAAGCGTGTGCTGCCAACAACTTGACTTCTGGCACCCAAGCTAGTTAGACTGCAGCATCTCAGATACATCAGCTCAAACTGCAGTTGCATCCTGTGTCTACCCCACCCATGAGTGGAGAGGATTAAGGTGGCTAAGCAGGTCTGTGAACTCCACAGCTGCACCTGGAAGAACAGACAGGTTTCAAGGAACGGACTGCAGCTATGCAGGAGTAAGAATGGCCAAAAAACCTAGGAAGCTGGCAAAAACCAGGGGCTCTGCTGGCAGTCACTTCCTGGGAAGTGTCATGTACCATACCAGCAAGCCTCTCTGCAGGCCTGAGAGAGCAAAAGTGGAAACAAGAACACCAGATAGACATATCAGCCTTGATACCTGCATTTGAACTGGGAACCTCAGAAACACGTAAACAGGGTAATCCTGGCCTCAGCCTCATGAGAATGCTAAAAGTGGCATTAAGCCAGGGTGCGCACACCCAGTAAATAGGTAAGAGATTAAATCTCTGTGAGGTCCAGCCCCTGGCAAGTTTCACCAGGGACTTTAGAGATGTCCCAGGCTCCCCCAGTTAGAGCCACCTCTGCCACAGCCCTGATGTAAGCCATCCTGAGATTGGGACTCCAAAGCCGTGTCTACACGTGCACGCTGCTTCGAAGTAGCAGCACTAACTTCGAAATAGCGCCCGTCACAGCTACACGTGTTGGGCGCTATTTCGATGTTAACATCGACGTTAGGCGGCAAGACGTCGAAGCCGCTAACCCCATGAGGGGATAGGAATAGCGCCCTACTTTGACATTCAACGTCGAAGTAGGGACCGTGTAGTCATTGCGCGTCCTGCAACTTCGAAATAGCGGGATCCGCCATGGCGGCCGTCAGCTGAGGGGTTGAGAGACGCTCTCTCTCCAGCCCCTGAGGGGCTCTATGGTCACCGTGTGCAGCAGCCCTTAGCCCAGGGCTTCGGCTGCTGCTGCTGCAGCTGGGGGTCCATGCTGCATGCACAGGGTCTGCAACCAGTTGTCGGCTCTGTGTATCTTGTGTTGTTTAGTGCAGCCGTGTCTGGGAGGGGCCCTTTAAGGGAGCGGCTTGCTGTTGAGTCCGCCCTGTGACCCTGTCTGCAGCTGTGCCTGGCACCCTTATTTCGATGTGTGCTACTTTGGCGTGTAGACGTTCCCTCGCAGCGCCTATTTCGATGTGGTGCTGCGCAACGTCGATGTTGAACATCGACGTTGCCAGCCCTGGAGGACGTGTAGATGTTATTCATCGAAATAGCCTATTTCGATGTGGCGACATCGAAATAGGCTACTTCGATGTAGGCTTCACGTGTAGACGTAGCCCAAATGGCAGAAAGGGATGTAAGCATTCCAAAGAGCTTCTTGTCTCCTTGAGTGCATTGTCCTGCTGTGCTTTTTTGCTTGCTAATGTGTACCCTGTGAAAGTGTGGTAGCATGGAGTAGTAAAAAACGTACTTAATAAAGTACGTTATCACTAATCAGTTCTGTGTTGAAGTGAATCCCATAATCTTGTCTGTCGTTGGCCGTGTGAACTGACAGGAAGAAGGCTTAGAAATGATACTCCTAGGAAAAGAAACCAAGTGTCACAGGAAGTAGTGCAGGGAAGAAGCTGTGATTGATATGTTAATCTGCCACATAGCAATTGATAAACAGCCTTAGGAGAGAGGTGTATAATGCATATACAGTGGATTTTTGCAATGATTTCTGACTTTGTGTTCTTCAGCACTTTGTGATCAGGTTTTGCCTGAAGTAGTTCCTTGAAGTACACAGTCAAAGGAGGCAGGAGACCACTAATCAGGCAGTTCTTAGGCAAATTCATTGTTCTATATAAATACCCCTCAGAGAGCAATGTCATAAACTCAGCTGTGCTGTAAACAAAAACATAGTCAATAAACCATGCTAGTCCCTTTCCCTTCTTTTCAATACATGGAGGAAAATTAATAGACAATATTACCTGTGCTATTTAAGATTGCATGGGAAGGAGACAATGTTTTCCGGTTAATGACACTGGACCAGATTTTTAAAAGGTATTTAAGTACCTAAGCATGCATAGTTGCCTAGGCACAAAACTGCACTGGGAGCTCCAAATGCATGCTGGTGTCTATGCCCCATTGGACTTAAGTGGCTGGGTGGTTTTGAAAATCCCACTAGATTCTTATCTGCATGTTTAGGCACCCACCATGCCTTTAAAAATCTGTCCTATTGTCCTGTGCTGATTGAGGAAAAAGTGTGTAATAATAATAATATAATAATAATAATAATGTGTGTAAACCTGGCCGACGTGCCTTTGCACCTTACTAGACTCTGTGGTCATTGGGGGTTCTCTTCGGGTCTGCTGTGTCGGCTATCTGCAGAGCTGTGGCAGCGCACAGAGGGAACACACGCACACAGACGAGTGATACCAACAGTGGAGAGAGCAGAGTACCACGCTGGTAGCATCTGACAACACTGCAGACCCGAAGAGAACCCTCAATGACCACAGAGTCTAGTAAGCTGCGAAGGCACATCGGCCAGGTTTATTGCTGTATTGGACACAATAGTAGTTCCCTGTAGACTTCTTAGTCTAAGTCAGGGCATACTACAAATATGCACCCACGGTCAATGGACTCAGTTCGGTCAGTGGCAGGACTTTCCACTGCCCCCTCGGCCAGACCCAGACCACACCCCAGGAGTACATTCTTATACACAGGTACAAACAATTCACCCATCACTCCTGACGTATTGAGGTACAACCCTTCTACGTAGTCAGGTGCCACCTCTCACCTTGTACATGCTGGTTCGAACAAAACAACTCTGTCCATCATATTACCCTTTTGCCTCTGTCATTGGGATGGGTCGGCCTGTTCTTTCTTATCTGTGGAATGTTCCAGGGTAGGGTGTTCTGGTACCATGCTCATATTTCAGTATGCTAGGTAGATATGTAACAAAGAGGAAGCCGTGCTAGTCTATACACTATCAAAAGAAAAAGCAGTCAAGTAGCACTTTAAAGACTAGCAAAATGGTTTATTAGGTGAGCTTTTGTGGCACAGACCCACTTCTACAGACCATAGCCAGACAAGAACAGACTCAATATTTAAAGCACAGAGAACCAAAAACAGTAAGCAAGGAGGACAAATCAGAAAAAGATAATCAAGGTGAGCAAATCAGAGAGTGGAGGGGTGGGGGGAAGGTCAAGAATTAGATTGAGTCAAGTATGCAGACAAGCCCCTATAGTGACTCAGAAAGTTCCCATCACGAATGACCTAAAGGTATGTGTGTTACTGAAAAGGAATTATTGCACCGTTTTGGAAAGAGAAACAGCCAAGCTGGCTTTTATATTCAAATTCAGCACATTAACACATGGTTTAAATCGTGATGGGAACTTTCTGAGTCACTATAGGGGCTTGCCTGCATACCTGGCTCAATCTAATTCTTGACCTTCCCCTGCCACCCCTCCACTCTCTGATTTGCTCACCTTTATTATCTTTTTCTGATTTGTTCTCCTTGCTCACTGTTTTTGGTTCTATGCCTTAAATATTGAGTCTGTTCTGGTCTGGCTGTGGTCTGAAGAAGTGGGTCTGTCCCACGAAAGCTCACCTAATAAACCATTTTGCTAGTCTTTAAAGTGCTACTTGACTGCTTTTTGTCTAGGTAGATATGTTTATGCAACATCAACCCTCTTCTTGCCAACTTCTGTGAGCAATGCATTCCTTTAGCTCACAGCTGAACTTTGCTTTCTGTTAGCAAAGTCTTGACCATTACTTTAGTTCAGGCCTAAGGCCTCATACTGGGCCTGTACTTACTACAACTGTCATATCAATGTTGGTCCTGCCATGAGGGTTGGGGGACTCCATGACTTCTCAAGGTCCCTTCCAAGTGTTCTATAATTCTATGACCTAAAACCTCTCTCTCACTGGCTACGTCTACACGTGTATGCTACATCGAAATAGCTTATTTTGATGTAATGACATCAAAATAAGCTATTTTGATGACTAACATCTATAGCTGCGTCTACACGTGCACGCTACTTCGAAGTAGCGGGAGTAACTTCGAAATAGCGCCCGTCACGTCTACACGTGTTGGGCGCTATTTCGAAGTTGAAATCGACGTTAGGCGGCGAGACGTCGAAGTCGCTAACCCCATGAGGGGATGGGAATAGCGCTCTACTTCGACGTTCAACATCGAAGTAGGGACGTGTAGACGATCCACGTCCTGCAACATCGAAATAGCGGGGTCCTCCATGGCGGCCATCAGCTGGGGGGTTGAGAGATACTCTCTCTCCAGCCCTTGCGGGGCTCTGTGGTCACCGTGGGCAGCAGCCCTTAGCCCAGGGCTTCTGGCTGCTGCTGCTGCAGCTGGGGGTCCGTGCTGCATATACAGGGTCTGCAACTAGTTGTTGGCTCTGTGTATCTTGCACTGTTTAATGAAAGTGTGTCTGGGAGGGGCCCTTTAAGGGAGCGACTTGCTGTTGAGTCCGCCCCGTGACCCTGTCTGCAGCTGTGCCTGGCTCCCTTATTTCGATGTGTGCTACTTTGGCGTGTAGACGTTCCCTCGCTGTGCCTATTTCGATGTTGGGCTGAGCAACGTCGAAGTTGAACATCGACGTTGCCAGCCCTGGAGGACGTGTAGACGTTATTCATCGAAATAGCCTATTTCGATGTCGCAACATCGAAATAAGCTATTTCGAAGTTGGGTGCACGTGTAGACGTAGCCTATATGTCCTCCAGGGCTGGTGCCGTCGACGTTCAACGTCGACATTGGGCAGCACCACATCGAAGTAGGTGCTGCAGGGGAGCGTCTACATGCCAAAGCAGCACACATTGAAATAAGGGTGCCAGGAACAGCTGCAGACAGGGTCACAGGGCGGACTAGCACTTCCAGGGCAACAGCAAGCCGCTCCCTTAAAGGGCCCCTCCCAGACACACTCAGCCTGCACAGCACGCAGTTTGCAGAGCCATAGGCACACATACCTTGGCGAAGCAGTTATGGACCCCCAGCAGCAGCAGCAGCCAGAGATCCACCCAGCTGCCCCTGCAGGAGCAGTGCTCGCCCTGCTCAATGCCATGCAGAAGGCAGCTGATTACCTTTTATTCGTGGAAGAGGAGCTGCCCCCAGGGGAGGAGGAAGCAACCCCAGACCCTGCAGCCCACCGCACACGCCGCCAGCTGTGGAGCTACCCCACGAGCACCGACTGGTGGGAGCGGCTGGTGCTCGGCGAGTGGGACGACAACCGCTGGCTCCAGAACTTTCATATGTGCCGGCAGACATTTCTGGAGCTCAGCCAGTGGCTCACCCCCGCACTCAGGCACCAGGATACCGCCATGCGGCATGCCCTCAGCTTGGAGAAACGGGTCGGCATCGCTGTCTGGAAGCTGGCCACTCCAGACAGCTACTGATCCGTGAGGCAGCAGTTTGGCGTCGGCAAGACCACTGTCAGGGTTGTCCTCATGGAGGTAAGAGGACCCATGGGGAGGGGGAGGCAGCCCTGGAAGGGGAGGGGAGCCCTGGGGGCAGAGGGGAGGGGAGCTCTGGGAGGGGAGGGCCAGACACACCCTGCACACCCCTCATTGGTGCTCTCCCATGTGCTTCCCCTGCAGGTCGTCCGCGCCATCAACACCCTGCTCCTCCACAGGCTCGTGCGGCTTGGGGACCCGGATAACGCCATCGCAGGGTTTGCCACCCTGGGCTTCCCAAATTGCTTCAGGGCTCTGGATGGGACCCATATCCCCATCCGAGCTCTGGAGCACAGCGGAGGACGCTTCCTGAACAGGAAGGGCTACCATTTGGTGGTCCTCGAGGCCTTGGTGGACAGCCGGGGCCGCTTCCTGGACATTTATGTTGGCTGGCCTGGCAGCACCCACGACACCCAGGTATTCCAGAATTCGGGCCTGTGCCGCTGGCTGAAGGCGGGGACCTACATCTCCCAGCAGGAGATCCCTGTGGGGGACACCACAATGCCCCTCTGCGTCGTTGCAGACACGGCATACCCCGTCTGGCCCTGGCTCATTCACCCTTACACGGGCCATCTCACAGCCAGCCAGGAGTGCTTCAACATGCGCCTGAACCATGCGCACCAGGTGGTTGAGTGTACATTTGGCCGCCTCAAAGGGTGCTGGAGGTGTCTCCTCACCTGCCTTGATGCGGGCCCCACCAACATCCCCCAGATTGTGGGTGCGTGCAGCGCCCTACACAGCCTGGTGGAGAGCAAGGGGGAGGCATTATTTCAGGGCTGGGCTGTGGAGGCTGGCAGGTCGACCCCGAGGGGATCCGGGTCCGGGAGGCCCTGCGGGCCCATTTCAACCAGGCCGCGGGGTGAACGCTGGCAGGCCCCCGACTGCACCCCCCATCCTCCACAATACTCCCTGCCCCTACGCCCACACCACAGAGCACCCAAGAGCACACCCCCCTCACTTTTCTTGCAAATAAAAATATTCCTGTTGTTCGTGAAACCACAAAACGGTGAATTCTTATTATATTATTACTACAAATATAAATATTATATATTATATGATAAACAAACAGTGGAACACAAGGAAGGGGAGAACTATTTACATGGGGGGCAGGTATCATAAAATAACAGGGGTCTAATACAAACTATATACAACATAAATTAAGGGGATATGTACAAAGGGGGGGGGGCACGTCCTGGGCCCCACATCCCCTAATGTCCAGTGCTGGAGGTTGGCGGGTGTGACCCTCGCCTCAGCCTCAGCCCTGGCCGGGGCTGGCTGGGGGCTGGGCGAACCGGCAGATACAGCCGGCGGGTGTCAGCAGGCCCCAGGTCCCCCTCGGCGGAAGGGCCCTCGGTGGCGGACGGCGGTGGGACGGCGGGTAGAGCAGCGGGTGGAGCAGCGGGAGGAGCAGGCAGGGCGGGCAGAGCAGCAGCCGACGCGGCATGGGGGGCCAGGTGGTCCGCGATGTGCTCAAACGTGCGCATAAAGGCCCCCCATGCCTCCTGGCGCCAGGCCAGCGCCTGCTCCTGCAGATGGAGGCGCCACTCATCCACCTGCAGGCGCTGCTCCGAGACCTCCAGCCGCTGCCGGAGGATCACCAGCAGCTGGGGGTCTGTCGCTGTCCGGTGGTGGTGCTGGGTCCACCGTCGGCCCTGCCCTGGGGCTGGTCAGTGCTCCACTGGGGGGCTGGCCTGGAGTGGTGGCCCCGGTGGACTCTCTGGGACCACTGACACCTCGCCAGTGCTCTCTGGTCCCTCCAATGGCGCAGCTGCGGAACACAGGTGGGGAAGAAGAGTGGAGACAGCCGTTAGTCTGGGCCCCAAGCCGTGGCCCTTGTCCCCCCACCCCTCTGCTGCTGGTTCCCCATCCCCGTCCCTGGGAGATGCTGCTGCTGATGGGTGTCCCACCCCCTCCCCCCGGGGGACCCTAGGTTCCGCTCCCCCCCTCCCCAGGGATGGGGCATGGCACTGTCGTGCTGGGGGGGCAGGGGTTGATGCACTCTTCTGAGGGACATGCCACTGCTGTCCTTGGGGCCATGGTCATCTGGGCATGTGGAGGGCCCTGGTCATGTCTGTTGTCCCTGCCCCTCAACCCCGGGGGTGTGCACCGGGGGGGGGGGGTACATACCTGACGGTCCACTCCCACGGTCGGGGGACACCCTCTGGGTGGATGCCCTGCTGGAGCTCCAGGACGGCAGCGCGATGTGGAGCCCCCCGTCGCTGGAGGAGGATTCCCTCTCCTCCTCCAGCATCCCAGGGGTGGGCTCCTGAGGGGACCCCTAGGGTGCGGGGCTTGCCTCCGGGGCGGACTCCGCCTCTGGCCTGCTGGGGCTCGTCGGCCGAGGTGTCAAGAGTGGCCAGTGGAGAGGAGGTGTGCCAGGGGCCCAGGATTTCCCTGAGCTCCCTGTAAAAGGGGCAAGTGACGGGGGCAGCCCCAGATCGGCTGGGTGCATCCCGGGCCCGGGCATAACCCTGCCGCAGCTCCTTAACCTTACTCCTGACGTGGTCAGGAGTGCGGGCAGAGTGACCCCGGGTGGCCAGGCCCTCGGCCAGCTGAGCAAACGCATCCGCGTTCCACCTCTTGCTCCCCATTACCTGGAGCACCTCTTCCTCACTCCAGAGCCCCAGCAGGTCCTGGATCTCGGCCTCCATCCAGGAGAGGCCCCGCTGCCTCTTCCCCAGCTGGCTGCCAGCCTGGGAGCCCTGGCTCCCCTTGGGGGGGGTGCCCTGGGGGCACTTGGGGGGCTGGGGGACGGTCATCGCAGTGGGGGAGGTGTCTCTGGGCTGCAAGGAGGTGTGCAGGCAGGCACGTGGCTGTGCTGCTGCCTGCACGCTCTCTCAGCTTCCTGCACAGGAAGGCAGGGGGCGGGGAGCTTTAAGGGGCTGCTGCACACAGCGACCATAGAGCTCAGGGGCTGGAGAGAGCGTCCCTCAACCCCTCAGCTGATGGCCGCCATGGTGGACCCCACTATTTCGATGGTACAGGATGCGGATTGGCTACACGTGCCCTACTTTGACGTTCAACGTCGAAGTAGGGCGCTATTGCCATCTCCTCATGAGGATAACGGCTTCGACGTCTCGCCGCCTTACGTCGATGTCAACTTCGAAATAGCTCTCACCAAGTGTAGACATGGCGGGTGCTATTTCGAAGTTGGCGCGGCTACTTCGAAGTAGCCGGCACGTGTAGACGCGGCTACTATGTGCAGTTCTTTCAACGTGTACCTGTTGAATTAAAAGCAGGTACATGTCTCTCAGTGAGACACCTAGACCTACATATGCTTGCACTTATAGATTTGATTTATGACTGCAAAAAACTTCTAAAATGTCTTGATTGGCCAACACTATTTTCTTTATGTTTTAGTCTCTCTCTCTCTCTCAAAAATGGCAGAGCAGGACTTTAGCCAACAAAACTTTCCTCTGGGAAGAGAACAGGCAAACAGAAAGCTTAGCCAGGAAAAGCAGGGCCCATCAAGGGAGAGGCTTCAGAGAGCCAGTTAAGGATTGAAACTTTTTTGTCACATGGTTTTCTTGGTGTGGCATTTCTGGGTTAAACTTTTTGGAGCAGAGACTGTCTTCTTGTCCCTTTTTGTACAACCCTTAGCACAGTGGGCTCTGAGGCTTAACAAGAGCTACATGGCGCTGTGGCAATGCAGGTTGAAACTCTCTCATCCAGCAACATCATTCTTGTTTCTCTTTAGAGAGGTTCCAGAAAAGAGTGACAAGAATGATTAAAGGGCTAGAGAATGTGACCTATGAAGAAAGGCTGAAAGAAATGGGCTTGTTTAGTTTGGAAAAGAGAAGATTGGGCGGGGCGGGGGGGGCATGATAGCGGTTTTCAGGTATCTAAAAGGGTGTCATAAGGAGGAGGGAGAAAACATGTTCTTCCAGGTCTCTGAGGATAGAACAAGGGGCAATGGATTTAAACTGCAGCAAGGGAGGTTGGGCATTAGGAAAAAGTTCCTAACTGTCAGGGTGGTCAAACAGTGGAATAAATTGCCAAGGGACGTAGTGGAATCTCCATCGCTGGAGATATTTAAGAACAGGTTAGATAGATGTCTATCAGGGATGGTTTAGACAGTACTTGGTCCTGCCATTGGGGCAGGGGGCTGAACTCGATGGCCTCTCAAGGTCCCTTCCAGTCCTACTGTTCTATGATTCCATGAACATCCCACATCTGGCAGGACCATGGGTGTTGCTGTCCCAGAGAGCTCCAGATGTTCAGGGACAGACAGAGCCCTGCGGGTGGCAGTGAGCTGTGCTGGCCACTTGCTCTGGGGAGCCCCAGGGTCAGCCCTGGGGTGGGGATCCCCACTGTGGGGAGCTCAATTCTGGTTGGGAGCCCTGCCAGGACCCGCACAGCTGGGACCCAGTGGGGAACTTGGCTGGGGTATGGAGACCCTCCAGCAGCTCCCACAGCCATGGACACCCTGTCTGGGGCAAAGGGAGCCCATCAGCCCTTCAGGAGTGGGTCCCTCCTCCAGGCAGCTTGGAATCCTGACCCCCCCCCCCTCCATGTCCAACAAACCCCCTTGTTCAGAACCACTCGGATCCCGAGGGGGCTGGATGAGGGATGTACACCCTGTAGTGGCATGCACAGTGCATTGCTGGCTGGTTTATTTCGCAAGTCTGTAGGTATGGGAAGAGGAAGTAACCAGTCAGCGGGCAAGCAGGTGGGTGAGAGATCTCTTATTGGAGCAGACTCTGTTGGGAAGAGAAATAAACTTTTGAGCTTACACAGAGCTATTTATAAAATTATTCCTTTCCTAAGAAGAGGTGGTTGTTGAGGATATGAGAGAAGAACCACCACTAGAACTGCTAAATGAACAAGTAGTCTCTGGGCAGCGTGAGAAGCACCTGTAAGACTGCTATTAGTCCTTTAAGGAACGTCCTTTTGTTGGTGGTATGGGGAGGAAGTTTTCAAATTAATGGCTTATTTGCCAAAAAATTGCAGTTCCATATTGGCTGAAATGGTTTGTGAATCTGAGTTGAAGTCAGTGAATAATTTAACCAAAACAAAAATGGTGGGAGGGGGACAAGAAATCCTGTGGTACCTTATAGACTAAAAGATTTTCCAGAGCATAAGCTTTTGTGGGCAAAGACCCACTTTGTCAGATCCCTGAATAATAAAACCATCAGTGATGTACTGGAAATGTTCTATTTCCACATCTGAGGAAGTGAGTCTCCTCCACGAAAGCTCATCACTTAATAAATTATTTTGTTAGTCTTTTAAAGCGCTACATGACTGCTGGTGTGTTTCGTTACAATACAGACTAATATGACCACCTCTCTGTTTAGTCTAAGAGGTGCCATAGGACTTATCGTTTCTGTGGCTACAGACTAACATGGCTACCCCTCTGATACTTATCAACAAGGCAGGGGAGACCCGAAACACTTTCATTCTTGGTTCAAAATGGCATATCCTCTTTTAATTGTAGCTGGGCTTTTTCAAAATCTAAAAATGTTAGAAAACACATTTCAAGCTGACTGGAAAGTTTCATTTGCCGTGAAACGTGTTTGTTTTCATTTTGGTGAGAAATGGCAAAATATTTCTCTTTTGCTTGACCTGGAAAAAGAAAAAAAGTTGACTTCTCAGTTCAGCCACCCAAGTGGGCAATCAGTTATGCATTCAGCCCCAATGCAGGCCCCTTTTCGCATTCTACACCCTTCTTCCCACAAAACTCAGTTTACTTCCTGGGCGATTCCAAAAGCATTTCCAAGGAAAAGCCAAGAGATTAAATATAGGCTTGGCACAGGCCTATTGACAGCAATTCAGAGTTCCAGGGCAGAAATAATTTCCTTCCTTCTCCATCAGCCAGGGCCACTAGCCCCCACACACCCACCCACCACCACCTGGGGAAACCCCAAGCATTGTCTGACCTCTCCAACCCCTGCAAGAGGAGCCCAGGACCAGCCAGCCCCCATCCCCTCCTTCTCTTCCCCTCCCTTCCCCAGACCCTACCTGCCTCCTCTGAAGAAAGCTGCAGTAGCATTGTTTGGTTGACATATGCTTTGGTTAGGTCCCCGTGCAGGTTCTGGGAACAAGTAACCTCACCCTGGAACCTTCATGGGGCCGATCAAAGCCATCTTTCAATCAAGATATGGTTTTCAGTAGAGCTACTGTGGCAACAAACAGAGCCCCTGTGCCCTTTAATTGCCAGGCCTCTGGTCAATTGCCCTCTTTGCCCCTCTCTCCTGCCCTCATCGATGGCATAGGCAGTAGCGTGGAGTGGGAAAACAATCAGTCAATAAATGGGCGTACAGCAGTCACTACATATCCACAAGATCAATAACTGATTTGCTCCCTAGTGGGCTCATCTGAGAAATGGTACTCTAGGATTTAGTTTCTATTCCCAAATGACAACACACAGAAGCTGGGATGTTATTGCTAAATTCAAGAGTATAATAACTATTATATGTTGCTTACAGTCCAAGCCATAGTGGCCACTGAACTGTTAACAGAGGCTGCGTCTACACGTGCACGCTACTTCGAAGTAGCGGCACCAACTTCGACGTTAGGCGGCGAGACGTCGAAGTCGCTAACCTCATGAGGAGATAGGAATAGCGCCCTACTTCGACGTTCAACGTCGAAGTAGGGACCGTGTAGACGATCCGTGTCCCGCAACGTCGAAATTGCTGGGTCCTCCATGGCGGCCATCAGCTGGGGGGTTGAGAGATGCTCTCTCTCCAGCCCCTGCGGGGCTCTATGGTCACTGTGGGCAGCAGCCCTTAGCCCAGGGCTTCTGGCTGCTTCTGCGGCAGCTGGGGATCTATGCTGCAGGCACAGGGTCTGCAACCAGTTGTCAGCTCTGTGGATCTTGTGTTGTTTAGTGCAACTGTGTCTGGGAGGGGCCCTTTAAGGGAGCGGCTTGCTGTTGAGTCCGCCCTGTGACCCTGTCTGCAGCTGTGCCTGGCATCCCTATTTCGATGTGTGCTACTTTGACGTGTAGACGTTCCCTCGCTGCGCCTATTTCGATGTTGGGCTGAGCAACGTCGAAGTTGAACATCGACATTGCTGGCCCTGGAGGATGTGTAGACGTTATTCATCGAAATAGACTATTTCGATGTTGGCTGCACGTGTAGACATAGCCAGAGTGAGCTAACAGTAATCTTGATGACTTATAAATCAAAGGAATTTCTGTGCCCTTTGGAGCAGAATATGTTCATGCAGAACACTCCAAGATTTCGTTAAAGACTGAGTACTGTTTGTTAGGCAAATATGCGGCTTGATTACCCCTCAGGAGCAACAGTAGGCAAAAAAGGTTGAATCTGGCATCATAAATGCACATAGAGTTAAATGAAAATAATTCTTGCAGAGCTTTAGAAGAGTAATGATGGGTAACGGGAGTTTCCTGAGAATCCTACCTTATGCAGAATCCTTCTGCGATACTAAGCACACTCAAGTTGAAGTAATGTGGGGGTTAATCCTTTATTAAAGTGTGGTCAGGGCCCAGACTCCAGAGAAAAATAAGTTTAAAAAAAAGAAGATGTTGGGGTCTATTCAGAAGTGTCTGGCAGTCCAAATTTGGCCTGTGGGACACCTATTGACTTCCATTGAAATAGGTGATCTACCCTCTGCAT
This sequence comes from Carettochelys insculpta, assembly GCF_033958435.1. Lineage (NCBI taxonomy): Eukaryota > Metazoa > Chordata > Testudines > Carettochelyidae > Carettochelys > Carettochelys insculpta. The sequence goes on along the minus strand of NC_134147.1, from coordinate 41,947,036 downwards.
TGACTTCTGCAACATATGTTAGTATTTTCCAGACATATCTTCTGATAGTAATCTATTTGTTGTTCAGTTTTTCTTCTGTATTAAGTGAGCTCCTTTGTAGCATTACTTTTTATATCCTGTAATCATGGTAATTGTTTTGCTTGTATCTTTTATAGTCAGCTAACATTCTGCCAATATTTTGGCTCATTGTGTTGAGACTTAATGACTCTCTACCAACAAAAACTAATATAGTTGTGTTATGACAATATGGAACATACCTGTAAGTACTGTTATGTTATCATTGTTCTACACAGAAAAAATTACTTCTGATTTATTGCAGATAGTCAAAATCAGATGTCAGCCAGACATGATGATTATGTAAACAAAAGATACTTTAGTATATCCATGTAAAGTACCTTTTTAGATAAACCTCTTAACTGTGGGATTCTTAATTTATAGGTCTGCTTCTGGAAGAGAACACACATAACACAATGAACAAAAGAAGTGATATGTATCGTTGAACATGTATGCATGCTTTTAACTGCATACCACATACACTCAAGCTTAACTCCACCAGATAATTTTTAATATATATAAATAAATCACACACACATGCACACGTGACTTATCGGGTTACTTACATAAATGAAGTACTGTATAACCTCTACAAAAGGAGAATACAAGTGAGCAGAGTTTATAGAATGAATACGTTATACTCAGAAATTTATTATAGAATAAAAAACTGCGTTTGTTTCCTTTTGTATTTCCCTTCCCCATTTCTGATGGTGGTTTAGCTGAGGGGCTACAACATTGGCTACAAAACTGCCATGTAAACACGTGACCTTGTTTCAAGGTGACACTATAAGCAAAAAATGAGTAGTGTTATCTCTTGCAAATGTAAACATACTTGTCAGAGCTTCTGGCTGAAAAAGAAGTAGAACTGAGTGGACTTTAAGCTCTGAAGTTTTGCATTTATTTTGTTTGAGTGTAGTTATGTGATTAAAATCTACATTTGTTTGTTGCACCTTCATCATAACGATTGCACTACAGTACTTGTATGAGGTAAACTGCAATATACTCTTTCTTTAGTGTACCATGTTTACAGATCATGTAATTGTAGAAAAGTAATATAGAGAGAGCAGTGCACATTTTGTATTCTGGATCTCATTCGTTAATAAAGTAGTCACTACAATTTCTGCCTTACGGCAAGTCCTCTAATGCACACTGCTCATTTAGCAAAGAGCTGTTACTTTAGCAAGAGGACAAATTGAGAGATACTAACTGATCCCTACAACTACACAAGAATAATTTTTAGCTTTGATATTTTGTGAGTGACAAAATAGTTATTTTAAAAGCACCTAAACATATTACTTCGGGAAACCTTATTCCCCTAGGCTAAATAATGAACACCCTGGGGGTGGAGTGTCCTGGCCAAAGCAGGGCAGATGGTCACCCTAAGTCATGTAGTGGCTGCCCTGTGAGGGCTGCCACCCTGCTGGGTGGGGAGAGGGTACTCTCTGGCTGTGAGGGCAGCTGGGAGCTGCAGCTGTTCCTATGTCTTGGAGTGCCAGGAACAGGCTGCAGCCCCACAGATGACCTCCCCATACTGGTGCTCCCCCAGCTGTGGGAAGCCATGAGCCAGTTGCAGACATGCCCATCCGGTTCCCAGTGCCCGTGAGTGGAGGGGAGCCAGGAGTCAGTTACAGCCAAGCTGGTCAGTTTTCTGGCTCCTGCAAGTGGCAGGGAGCTGGATACTAGGCTCAGTCAGTGGGTGTGTCTCCCCCAAGCTGTGGGGAGCTGGGCAGAAGCCCCAACAGTGTGCTCCCAGCTCCCACAGTCTACAGGGAGCCAGGTGGCAGCTGAACCAATGCAGCTCTCCCTGGACCTGGGAACCAGGAAGCAGCTGTACAAATATGGGCAATTAGCCCCTTTGTTAAAATACTATGGAACACCTTTCTGGCACCTGAAATATAGGGTGCTCCCATCCAAAACTGGACAGATGGTCACCCTAATACTACTTCAACCTGAAACAAGCAGTCCTGTAGCACCTTAAAAGCTAACACATTTGTGGGGTAAGAAACGTTTGTGGGTAAGACCCATGCAATTTAGGTCCCCTGTCCTTCAGTTGTCTGTCACTGTCCCCCTTTTCTATGGCCTCACATGCTACTCTATGCAGGTACTGGATTCTGCTCAATGGGAAGGGAAGCAGGGAGGGCAAACCTGATGTGCCCCAGAGCCCATGCTGAGAACACTTGTTGGCAACATGATGCAAATTCTAAGTCTCTCTTCTGCGTAGCTTTAGGAGTTGGAGGAGAGGACAAGATTGAGAGACAGATGCACATACCAAGCCACGACCATCAACATGACCGTCCTGTAGGATTGTTTTGCTGAGATGACACTTCGTAGCCCTGGTGGCTTCAGATTTTCTGTTTCCAAGGGTAGTTTCATTGTGTTCTATGAAACAGAGTGTTTGTTGTAATGACTTGTCAGTTAGAGCCAAGTACCCTCATGTTCCAACACATCATTGCCTATTTACTCAGAAATGCCTTGTCTCCAGAATGAAAGAGGAAAAATAAATATACCACATCCTTACTCTAAGGCCCCTGGGTATAACAACACTGATTAAAAGGAAAATGAAGGTTTATTGTTTTCCCATGTTACTGAAGGTCCTTTGCTCAACCATTCCCCTTTAATACCTTTGGTGGGGCTGGGAGACCCACTCCCCTCCAGTGTGGGGTAGTCCCAAGGCTGACAGGATTAAAGCCCACACTGGCCCCACACCGCTAAGTGTGTGAACATTGTCAGGTGTGGGGGAGAGGACAAAGCCCAGGTGAGTGCTGATCATGAAGAGAGGCCAGAGCTTTGCTTCCAGAACTGAGGCAGAGTGTGCTTGCCAGCTAGATCACCCCTCCTGGGAGGGACAAGAAGATCTTGGACTAGGCAAAGGCCCAGACTGCTTTGGAAACCAGCCCTGACTGAAGTTTAGGGGGATGGCTCTGGCTTTGAGAGGTGTTTATTTTTGTTCCTGATCACCTCTGAACTTCAGTAACTCAAAAGAAGGCAAAACCAGCATTACCTTGAGAGACCGTTACCAACAGAGACCTGCAACACACTGAGTTGTACCCTGCAGGGCAACAAGAAGGAATTCCTCCAGCAACATGACCTATTTCTGACCTGCAGTTGGATCTCTGGTGCTGGAAGAAGGTAGATATATAGTGTTTAAAGAATTGAGAGAGGTAGAAAACTTCTGTAAGTTATGATCCAGTCACATCCAAAAAAACATGTTTTCCTTCATGGTTACCTTTTTTGTATCCTTTCTAAAGAGCATCAGGCTTGCGAAGATTACTGAAAGACATATACAACTTGTTGCCTCTCCTGTAATTAACAGCTTGTTTTGGTTGAAATGCCACTTTCTAGCCAGTTTTGCACATTTTTTATAAATTTTATTTCATGCCAAATCACCCATGAAACATAAAAACACTCTCCATTGTTAAATTCATTAACCTAACAAATGGCACACAAAAGCCACATTTAAAACATGCATCCTAAATAGTATCCTCATTATGTGGAATCAGATTATGGTCCCTAATCAAATTTGACTTGGAGCTTGGAGCAAAAGGTAATGAAGTATGACCCATGATGTTAAACAGTGATAGATGAAATAAATCGCTAGCATCACACAACCTCCATTTTATGCTGTGCTAAATACTTTCTGTTTTTAAAAGCATTTTCATTATTTAATTATGAGTAGGTTTTACTCCAATAAACTCACACTCATTGTTCTTCATGTGTGCATGGCCTCTATTGGGAGATTTACGGCTGTTTTTTTCCAAACAGCTTGACATTTTTGCACATCAGTGACATCTTTGTGTTGCTTGAAAAAGGAATTCTGACAGCATGAGCTATTATTGTTACAGTAGTATCTGAGGGCCAACCTAGAATGGGGCCCTATCGTGTTACAAGCAGAGTGATAGACTCTGCTCTAAAGAACTTAATCTAAAATACCAGACTCCTGCAGGGAGAGTAAGGGGTTAGAACACAGGCACAGTGAACTGTCTCTCCCATCTCATTGAGCAGTTCATTTGTATGGCCGGAACAAGTTACAACATTCTAAATATAGAGGGCAACGTAAGAAGTCTTGTGTACATGAGGGAGGGATACATCTGCAATTTTTGGGTGGTGGGCTGATTCTGCACTGACAATGACTATTCAGCACAATTTGGCCCACAATGAGACTATGACGGGGATTGAACTAGAAACCAAAACTCTTGGTTCTAAGCAGTGTTCCCTCAAATCTTTTCCATACATGTGTGGATAGTTTTCATCAATGTGTAGAAAAATTTTTCTGTGTGCACAGAGGCATGTGCAAATGTGCACCTCCAGTAGAAATAAGACTTAACTGTGGGTGCTCTGCTAATTAGCTGGGCAGCATCTGAATCGTTCCTGTGTGGCTGTCCAACCTCTACTTATTGGAAACACTTGTTGTATGTCCTTAGTTTTAACCCCTAGATAATATTCCCTCATCCATTATGTACTCTAGTTTCTCTACTCCTGTATGTTCAGCATTGCAGCTCAGTTAGAGGATATATGTAACATTTAAACTAAACACTTCTGCATTACAACAGATTACAATTCTGTTAGCCTGATTCTGCCATCCTACTACATAGCAGTAAACTCTGCTGACTTTGGGCTAGCTCCGTCACTCTTGGTGAGCAACTGCTACTGTAATTTCTGCCCTTGAAATAAATGTGACCACTTTTGAGCAACTTGCTCACTAGTGTTAATAAGGGACTCGTGACCTGGCTCTCAATGGGTTGCCCTAACGTTTCAGTAAGTCTAGTATCTAAATATGATCCTGTACACACTGGACCTTTTGTCTTGAGGACTTTCTTGATCTCTTCAAGTTGAAACCCTCTTCTTTTGCTAATGTTAATTCCTTCCAAACTGTCCTCTATCACCCACTATGGTATGTGATTTTTGTAACCATTAGCCACTTAAATTCACAACTAGTTCATTTGATAAATGAAAGCTGTAGCCACCAAGTCATTTCAGATCTTTACTCATACATCAACAGCAAGAAGAAAGAAAACACTGCATTTAGAAAAAGAGGGTGGCTAATGGAATAAAATAAACTCTCAGATGTTTGGAAGTCACAACATAGGACTATCTGCTGTTTGAAAGCTAGAGACAAATACTTTTCCAATGTGGTCAAGGACATGGAGTGAGGTTGCCGCAAAGCAATTTAGCTGATAAGAGAGCCTGTGAGGGTGTTGAGGTCATTGCAAGCCTGCTCATGTGCTGTACCAAGCTGATTTGTGATGGAGTTTTATATCTATCACACTCATTGCAATCATTCTACAGCATTGAACACATAATCAAGGTCTTATATATACTATCCTATTGTGGGGTGTATCTTCTTCCCTACTCGATCTTTTTTCTCCTATTTACCTTAATTTTCTATTTTTAAAGCCCCACTGCCTTGTGGGTTATCCTGGGAAGGAACAAGGCTAAGGGAGTAAACCCTCACAGAAAATCCGGAGGGGAGTCCTAAGGCGGTTCTGTGCCAACTTTTGGCATTGACCCGGCAACTCCTGCAGCTGAGCTGGTACCAGATGTAGAGGTTATCCTCTCCTTTGGACTATATCAGTAAAGCCAAGAGGGGAACACTGGCGTCTGGGCAGCCCAGGGTCCCAAAAAATTGCCCAGGCTCGTGCCTGGAGAGGTACTTCAGCATCGCTTAATTTCAAATGATGATCCCAAAATGGAACTACAAAGGGTGCAATCCGTAGTCTACGTAGACTGAAGGATGCTACTACTACTCTATTTTTAAAGTCAGTCTTGTAAGTTTCCATTATTCACTGTTTTCCTGCTTTCTGTCAGTTTTCTTACTTTAACCTGTGGCATGCATGGAGAAACTATTCAGTGTGCATCAGTGTTTGCTTTAATGTCATACACCACAATCCTTTTTACCTTTTACACTGCACTTGCAGAACTGATTAATAAGAAGCCTGTAGAAGGGTGTGTGTGTGAGAGAGAGAGACAGACAGACAGACAGATTAGGAGCACACATTACAAAGCCTCCATTCTTAGCTTGACACTGATGGGCTACTGACAGCTGGTGCAGAAAGTGGTGATCCTAGTATACCAGAGCGCTAGGGGGAGAGATTCCTCTTCAGTCAGTTTCCTCAGTCTCTTGACCTTTCCCTCAACCTTATCATTTCCCTTTCTTTGCCCTTCTCCATCAACCACAAATGTTTTCCTGTTCCCAACATAAGGATGCACATAAGATTAGTTGGGCTGAAATTTTCAGGTAGGTACTAAACTGGTGAACAAATAGGATAGTTACATGTGGGGGTTTTTTTTTGGGGGAGGGATGTCTACATTTGACTTTTCTAAAACTGTATCATTTAAAATTCTGTACATGTATGGACTGAAATCCTGTATCTCTTGGAATTCAACTGTTGATTGCTATTTTTTTTCTTCAAGTTTTTATGGTTAAAACAAACTTCATGTAACAGCCTGGTGAAGAATTCCTGACCATTCAGCATCCCCATGCATCCGTAATTTATTCTCTTTAGTTCTCTTAATTGTTTAATATGGATGGAAGAAAAATATATTTTAATCTATATTACACCCAGTAGGTGGTTTATAATCAGTTAAATGTGCCAAAAGTGAGAAATATGCAGTAACACTTCTGCTCGGGACTGGGGGGAGGGACAGAATCTGTATAGTAACTATCTGCATAACTAACTGTACTACAGAGGTCAGCTCCAAATTGGATTTGTATTGGTTTCGCTTCAGTTGGTCTCATCTGTTGAGTGATCAATGGCATTCATAGGATCAGGAGCAAGACTCTGAGGAGTGATGCAGGCAAGGGGAAGAATGAGAATATTCAGAATGGTGTCTGCCTTTTGTCTAAACTCTGCCCAGATATAAGCATGTAATTTTCAGTACATCCAGTGAAAGAACTGAATGTATGATATAAAGTAGAATTTGGCTTACCGGACCCTGATACAAATGAGTTCTGAAGCACTTGGCTAACTTTAAGTGTATGAGTCATCCTATAAATTCATGAATAGTAACAGAGAGGAAGCCGTGCTAGTCTATACACTATCAAAACAAAAAGCAGTCAAGTAGCACTTTAAAGACTAGCAAAATAGTTTATTAGGTGAGCTTTCGTGGGACAGAACCACTTCTTCAGACCATAGCCAGACCAGAACAGACTCAGTATTTAAGACACAGAGGCTACGTCTACACGTGCCCCAAACTTCGAAATGGCCATGCAAATGGCCATTTCGAAGTTTACTAATGAAGCGCTGAAATGCATTTTCAGCGCTTCATTAGCATGCGGGCGGCAGCGGCGCTTCGAAATTGACGCGCCTTGCCGCCGCGCGGCACATCCAGACGGGGCTCCTTTTCGAAAGGACGCCACCTTCTTCGAAGTCCCATGAGCTCATGGGAATAAGGGGACTTCGAAGAAGGTGGCGTCCTTTCGAAAAGGAGCCCCATCTGGACGCGCTGCGTGGCGGCAAGGAGTGTCAATTTCGAAGCGCGGCTGCCGCCCGCATGCTAATGAAGTGCTGAATATGCATTTCAGCGCTTCATTAGTAAACTTCGAAATGGCCATTTGCATGGCCATTTCGAAGTTTGGGGCACGTGTAGACGTAGCCTCTGTGTCTTAAATATTGAGTCTGTTCTGGTCTGGCTATGGTCTGAAGAAGTGGTTCTGTCCCACGAAAGCTCACCTAATAAACTATTTTGCTAGTCTTTAACGTGCTACTTGACTGCTTTTTGTTTTGATAGTGTATAGACTAGCACGGCTTCCTCTCTGTTACTATTCATGAATAGTAGCGTGTAGACACGGCCAGAGAGCCAAAAACAGTAAGCAAGGAGGACAAATCAGAAAAAGATAATCAAGGTGAGCAAATCAGAGAGTCAGTGGCTTCTCCCATGCTTAAATACCTTGTTGGAGCAGGGCACTAGTGAAGTCCAACCACAGAACCTTGGTGGGGAAACTGCAGGCAAATGACTTTATTTATACTGCACTGTGTACGTGACTTGTGAATGAAATCAGAGTAGGAGTTCAGGGAAGGAGTGAGATATCAAGGGAAGTTTGTTCTTTGTCAGTTTCTCCTGTTGTAGAATTGTTAATAATCTTTCTCAGGATTTTTTTTTTAAATATAAATCAAAGCAGCTCGGGAAGGATTGGCCTTTTTATTGCTTCTCTGTTGGAGGCTTTTTTCTCTCTGTTGACTTGTTTTTGTTAGGATTGGATCAGCTCAACTATCATTCTTGCCACATTTCACTTCCTGAACCAAGCTTTTCTGGAAGTGATGCTGCCTGTCTGGCATTAACAAGTGGGAGTCTTACTTATGAGAGACTTCTGTGCTCGTGTTGTGGTTCTTAAGCTCTTTCCTATGGATGACAGGGAGGACAAGTGATGACCCACCATACTTTAGGGGCTATATTACCTCAGACAATAAAGTTATGCACAGAGTCACTTGCAGTTGTAGATTATGATAGGTGTATATTTAGATCAGTATAATATTCCTGCAGTTGGAGAGGTTATGAGCATTTTGTTGTGGAGGGTAAAGAGCTCAGAATTGTGCTGTGTTTCTGATAAGCTCTTGAGCACGTAAGGCTGATTCTACTTACCAGGAATTCTGAGGAGAGATGCTTTGACTTCATGGAAAGTATGGAAACGCAGCCAGCCTAGCAAACAGCTTGAGAATACATCATTAAAAGCTGCATGGTCACTTGGTGTTCAAATAGGGTAAAAAACTAGCACCATGTTGTATGTCAATAAAATTGTAATTGATGTGGAAAAATGTTACAGGAAGTCCACACTTTTCCTGGAAGTACACCCCCCACCCCGTCACCACCACCACACACACAAGCCACCAATGAGTACTTTTAACTCACAACAAATCTCTTCCAATTCTATGTAAAATGGTGCCCAATGCCTTGTAATGCCTTTACAATGAAGGACAGATGCCAGGTAGCAGATTTATTCTTTGCTTCTACTTGAAGGTAGGAGATCTGGACATTTCATAGTGTTCTTTTGTGAATGATAATGAAAAGAGAGACAGAGGAGCACAGAATTCCCTTTTTGTGAAGGTGGAGAAGAGTATGGCAGACAGGCAGGAAGGGGATGGGAATGGAGGATGAGAACAGACAAGGAGACAGCAGGTGCACAATAGCTAATAGGGGCTAGGGAAACAGAATCCTGAAGAATAGGGATTGTACTGGTGCAATAAACACATTATGTGGGAAGAAGGAAGTTGTGATCCCTGTCACACTCTTTAAATTCGGTATTAAAAGCATAACTAGATGTAGTGGTTGGAAATAACTGGACACAAGAACAACTTATCTGGGATGTGGTGGATAATCCATCATTTGTGGTGTTTAAATCATGACTGGGTGACTTTCTAAATGCTGTGTTATCACTCAGACAGAAGTCGTGGACCTGAAACAGGAATTACTGGGTAAAGATCTGTGCCCTGTGTTATCCTTATGGTCACATTAGATGATCAGACTAGCCCTTTCTCAGTGTAAACTCTATGAATCTATAGCATTACAGGTGCAACTCAAGAGCACCCTATGCCCAAAACCTCGTAGTTCTCACTAAAGCTGTGTCTACAGGAGGGGGCATGTTAAAGAGGCAGTTTGGAGGATGCTAATCAGGCATGGACATGAATATGCAGTGCATCATTCGCATAATGGTGGCCGCACGCAATTCGAAAGGGCCGCTTTCGGGATGCCTGCCACCCAAGTACACAAGGGCCTTTCAAAAGGAGCCCCCTGACTTTGAAAGCCTCTTCTTCCTAAAACTAAATAGGCCCCTGTCTACATGGGTGGCATGCACTTAGAGGTTGTTTCTACACATGCCACTTTCTCGGAAAGTGGCATGCTAATAGCGGCCCAAAATATGCTAATGAGGTGTGGATGCAAATTCCCCATGCCGCATTAGCATAAGGTCAGATGATTTGGAGTCCGGAAGACGCTCTTCCAGACTCCAAAACAACGTGTAGAAGCACAGCCCCCAGGGGATCTACTGGAAGGAAGTCCTCCTTCCGGAGGCCCCTTCTTCCCGAAAATTTTTGGGGCTCCAAATCATGGGACCTTATGCTAATGAGGCATGGGGAATTTGCATCCATGCCTTATTAGCAGGTGTAGAAAGGGCCAGAAAGTGGCATTTTTGAATCGCATGCGGCTGCTATTATGCTAATGAAGAACTGCATATTCATGTCAGTGCCTCATTAGCACCTTCCAAACTGCCTCATTAACATGCCCCCTCAAAAGGAGGGGGCATATGTAGACACAGCTTAAGAGAACTGCCAACCCAAATTGCAGAAAGGGTAGTACTGGCAGTAACAAAAGTCCATTAGGAAAATGTTCAGAATCTCTGCTTCTGTCTAATGAGCTACATCTACACTAGCATTCCCCTTTCGAAAGAGGCATGCAAATGAGGGAAATCAAAAATTTACATATCTGGCACCTCATTTGCATATTCTTTCGAAAGCAGAAAAATAATGTAGACATGGCTCTTATAGAAAATAAACCCCATTTTCAAAGGAACCCTTGTTAATTTTTTTAGGAGTAAGGGTTCCTTCAAAAATAGGGTCTACACTGCTTTTCTGCTTTTGAAAGAATATGCAAATGAGGTGCCAAATATGTAAATCTGAACCTTATTTGCATTTTTGATTTCCCTCATTTGCATGCCTCTCTCAAAAGAGGAATGCTAGTGTAGACATAGCTATGCTGTGTGAGCATAAACCAGGTGTTTAAAATTGCTGCCAGATGATTCATGTAACCATGTCTTGTGTTTCCTGTACTTCTGTCCTTTTATTGGTATGTTCCATGGTATATGTGAGCACTAAAATGCGTTAATCCTAACCACATGGTTGTTCCATGCTGTCTCTGCAGGGCAGTGTTATGGTTGTTTGTGAGCATTGATTGTTGCTTTTCCATATCCTTGCTCTGACTTGGATTTCTTATGTTACTAATACATGCACTCTCGTACTTAGCTCCACAACAGCATAGGTATTTTTGTTTGGAATACATTTGCAGCATATGGACACATGCCATGTTTCTTAGTCTTCCCTTTCATGCTTTAACATAAGTTGACAACCAAGAAGCTACACACACACACACACACACACACACACACTCAGTTCAGTACTCTGAAATGTCATTGAGAAATCAAACAGTGTGCACATACAATTTTGAGTGAACTGGAGAAATGTTTATGTGGGGGAAAAATGTGATTTGCACAGCTGTAGTTTTAGTTGAAGTCTTGGATAATTTATTTCCTGAGTACGTAGCCCTTATTGCCTAGGTCAATAGTTTTGTAAATGTTCTACATGGGGTATTACTTTCAAATATAGGCTATGTCTAGTTTACAGCAATTTGTTGACAGATGTTTTTGTCAGAATATATCTCCCGCCAGAACTTCTGTTGACAGATGATGGGACAAATTGCCAAGCAGAGCACAAGATCAAGCTCAACAGAGAGATGCCAAACTGCCCAGCCAGTCCCTTAACAAGACAGCCGACCGGAAGCATGGCAAACAGGGCAGCCTGGTGTCCTGGAAGACTTGCCTGTCAACAGAGGGCCCCCCGGGAATGTCCAGACGAGCTTTCTGTCAACAGATCTCTGGTGACACAGCATGATGCCTTGTGGGGAATGGGCTAAGACCGTCAACAAAAGTGCTGCATTCTGTCAATTTGCTGTTGGCAGACTGCCTTGGGAATCTGGATGCTACTTGGATTTTGTCGACAAAACCCTCTAGTGTAGACATGGTCTTAGTGTTCTGAAAGATACCTGGAAAAGGGTCAATTTAATTCTCCCTTTAAAGTCAATGGCATCAATATGTTTAATGGTCATTGGATCTGGTCGTTTGAAAAGGCGTGGTGTTGGTGGTTTTCTTTTGCATAGTGAAAACGTTAGTGCTATTGGTATTCAGTAACATGTAGATCCATGTCTTTAGAGGACACACGTGCATTTCCTCTCTCTCTCTTTCCCTCTGTCCAAAAATATGACTAATGATCAGTTTCTAATGTTTATTTTTCAGTTCAGCTCACCCTTTCTGCACACATGTGCAGCATTCGGAACATCTGAACTGTTGCCACAGTAGTGTAATACGTTAGGGCTGTTACACAGAAACTTGCAACTCCTCTGGAATCTGACCAATCAAATCATTTTAATGAACCACAGCAAACAGCTCATGTTGAAACAGCTGTAAGCACAATATGCAAATCATGTTTACTGGTAGCTTATGCTCCAGAGAAATAATCTTTATGTGACTGCTTTATGTACAGTAGTTTCAAAATTTAATTTTTGTCAACATTGACAGATGCCATCCATGCTAATGCTTGGACTGCTATATATGGAAAATGCTAAGCGTATGCGGAGATCTCTTGTTTGTGAGCTGATAATATGGTTGACAAATGGGTTTAACAATATCCAGTCATTTCTGAGCAGTCGGCTGAAATTCACTTGAGGTATGTGGTAACAGAGTGAAGAGGAAGGTCAGAGGAATATGAATGAAGAAGAAATAAAAGAATGACTCCAGAGAGCAGTGGGTATAATAAAAGCATGACAGAGGATGATTAATTATATTTTAGAGTCAGATAATTCCCTGAGAATATGTGTGCATGATAAAAGTTTCTAACCTTTCCAGTTGTAATTAAATGAGAGAGACACTAATCTAGAAAGAGTAAAGACTATTTTGTTCCTAAAGCAGCACTAATGCACGTATTAAAAATGTGTTATTTTAAATAAGCACTCCTACTCTGTGTGCATAAAGTTGGAGGAATTAAAGGTAAATGAGAGAAAGGAGACTAAAACTACCAAATAAAAAAATCAATGCTCTACCCATACAACTGTAAATCGCAACATGTGGAATTCAAGGAACAGACTGAGAACAGCCTTCTCTAGAAGATACAGGGAGAAATTATCCTTGGTGTTTTGTAGTAGTTCATTATGTTAATTCCATTTGGGGCTGTTTTTTTGTTTTTCATTCTTTGAGTATGCAAAACTGTTCTTCAGTTCAGTGGATGTTTTAGGGGCAGAAGGAATGTAATACTGGGTTCCTTTGATGAAAGCCACATGGAGGATGTTGGTTTGGTAGGTTAAATACTTTGGTAAGAATCTTTAGATCTAGAGCTTGCAGGTGCACATATGTACAACTATATCACATGGGCACAGTGAGCAGGGTGAGGGGGGGAGGCAGTGTGGGGGAGGACGCATGGATCAGAGTTTGTCCTACTTCCCTCAGTACCTGGGCCAAGGAAGCTAACAATTCAGAAGACCAAATTCAGTTGTGAAGTCTAGTTATGTGCCACCTGAGGCCCATTGTGCAGATGCTAAGAAGTAGTAAAACTTTAAGTGTATGCTTTTGGATGAGAGAGTAGAGGTGGGTGTATCTGAACGTGTCCTCTCCTTTTGCAGATGAGAAATCTGGGCCCAGACCTGAAAACTCAGAGCTATTCCTTTAGCTCAAGTGTAGAGGGTGGACCAGGTTTCTATTCTCAGCTCTGCAGCACAGATGAGGGAGTAGCTTTACCATAGTTGAGGTTGTAACTGTCCCCCATTTAACCACATACCTTCAAAGTCAATGTTTGTACACTGAAATAAAGATAACAAAAATCTTGGTCCAGGCCTAAGGTGGTTTTGATATGGTGAAGTGTGAATGTCTTACTATTTGATAAGAATATTATCTGTCGGTAATGCAAGATATGGTATGTTTCTATTATAATACTTGGGTTTTGTAAGTAGTGTTTTTGTGGACAATAGCATTGTCTCTTAGCAACCGTAACCAGTGTCTAAAATGAAGGTTTTGGAAATCTTACTGTACTAGATACAGTGTGGTGTTTTTTGAGGGCATGATTAATTTTAGTACTGGTGCAAGCATTGTTTCACTAGGATGCCTGGAGCTGGATCAGAGTGCTGTAAACAGCACATTTTTGTCAGTTTTGCAGTCTGAGCCATCTGCCCCAATCAAAGACCATCAATTGTGAGGCTCCAAATTCTAGTCTGGGAATAGTCCCCTTGGGCATTTTACTTCTAAACACAAAGCCAATAGGCTGGTCTGCCTTTGGAGGAAACTGTTTCTTTTCTTATATAAAACCTGAGAACAAAGGGCTTTTGATGTCATGGCAATGAAGATTTTATTTTTTGTTACGCCCTTATGATTGGTTTGTTAGGAGCTCTGGAAAGGAGGAACTAGGGCATTCCATAATTCTTCCTTCTACCACCTCCCGATGGTGTTCCCATTTTAATCTGTAGTTTCTTCTCAGTGCTCAGAATCTTCTTCAGCTCTTGGATGATGTGTGAGATGCATGCTGTACAAGAAATGTACTTAAATGTTGCTGTTCCCACTTCTGTGATGTTCTTAGTCTCATCTTTGCTTGGTGTTCTGAGGGGACAATTGAGGTTACTTGGTCTCATTTTCTTATTCAAGGGCAAACATGCTGTATGCTTTCAGATCAGCTGAAGTTGAGAAGAGGCTATTCACTAACGATGGCCAAGGAGAAAAGCCATGGAATAGTTTGTGTTTTCCCCATTTCCAGTCCTTGGGCAAAGGTGATTAGGAGGTTTATCTGTTGTAGTGGTATCCATTATAACTAAAACCTTTTATCAAATTAAATAATTTAAAAATGCATTTTGTCTGCCAGCCTGGTATTGATATTAGTATGGAGAGACAATTGTCTTCTTCTGTCTCCTAAAAGTCTTAAGCTATTGGTTATACAAAAATATACAGGAACATTTCCTAAGTGTAAAACTTCCTATTGAGATCAGATGTTTATCATCTGACTGATTTTAAAGCATTACAATATCAGTAGATTAAAACAAGTTTTTATACTCATTATAATCCAATGAATTAATGGGAAATAGGATTGAGGCTGAAAGTTTGCATTCATGTCTGAATTTCTCCTGAATATTGGAGATTGTTCAACATGTGTCAGTATTTTGCTGGACTGGGACCTTTATTTGATCATTGTGGGGTTTCACTTGTAACCAATGGATGGCATCGAGTTTATTTGCTCCCATTTCTCAGCCAACATCTACACTACAAGATAAATTCAATTTTGTAATGCTGAGTTTTATAAACTCGTATTTGAGTATCCTCACCTGCCCACAAAGTCCCCACAAGTTGAGTTAGTGCTGCCACACTAAATTGCCAGACATCAACTGTTGCAGCAGTGAATTATGGGAACCTATCCCACAGTTTTCTCAGCCCCATAGTATTCTGAGTTTTTTCACCAGTACGGTATGGGGGAAGAATGCATCACAAGTGGTTGTGGGTATGTGTCATCTTCCCACATTGCATTGCCATCATTCCCCTCCTGTGGAAAGCAAATGGACACTTTTGCAAAAGGAAAGAAGGAAAAGTAGGGAATCCCAGGTGAAAGAGAACCAAATAGGCAGGCTTCAGAAGGTGACTGAACCATGTGAACGGGTTGCTCAGCTGCTTTCCCCCATTGAAAGAATATCTTCACATTAATCCCTTTAGGAACAACTTCTCTCCATCCTCTTTAGAGCTCCGCTTCAGAAAGTTGAAGGCTGCTATTAAATCAACCTTCAGTCTTCTCTTCTGTAAACTAATTAAGCCCAACTCCAAAAGCGTGTGCACATAGGTAATTTGCTCCAGCTCCTTAATAATTTCCATTGCCCTCTGCTGAACCTGCTCCAGCAGATCCACAACCTTTCTATACTGGGGGCCTCAAAACTGGACACAATATTCTAGATGTGGCCTCACCAGTGACAAATAGAGGGGAACAAAACTTCTCTAGATCTGCTCAAAATGTTCCTCCTAATGCACCCCAATATGCTACTAGACTTCTTGGCTGCAAGGGCCATGCTGTTTACTCATATCCAGCCTTTTATACACCATAATCCCTAGGGCCCTCTACGCTGAACTCCTGCTTAGCCAGTCAGTCCCCAGCATATTACAGTGCATGGAATTCTTCCGTCCCAAGTGCAGGACTCCTCACTTCTCCTTGTTCAACCTCATCAGATTTCTTTTGGCCCAATCCTCCAATTTATCCAGGTCACTCTGGATCCTATCTCCACTCTGCAATGTATCTACCTCTCCCCCTAGCTTAGTGTCCTCTGCAAATTTGCTGCAGGTGCAATCCATCCCTTCACCCAGGTCATTAATAAGTATGTTGAACAACACTGGCCCCAGGACCAAGCCTTGGGACACTCCACTTGAAACTGACCACCATCCAGATATTTTTATTGAGTCGGGGGCTAGCCACGTGATGCAGTTCAGCAGGGGATAAACCCCCAACTGCTTGGTGCTTGTGGGAGGGTGGGGGGGCTGACCCTGTACAAACATGAACCGCAGAAGTTTCTCGGCCTCTCATACAACCATGACTCCCACAGCCTAGCTGTCACTTGGTGTGGTGGGGCAGGGGTTGGTGCCAGCACTGGGGAAAAATCTCAGCCTCTTCTGCTATATCTTGCACAGGGAAGAAGACACCACTCTGTGCTGGAGGTGTATATATATATATTATGGCTAGATGTGATCACTGTGCTGATCATAAAGAAATGAATTCAAACTAGGCCCAGGGGTTCACTTCAATTTCCCAGGCTTGCTGATGCCGAATTCAAATTCGCAGGTTTCCCGCACACCTGGAAAGTAACGGAGATGGAAGAAGCCAGAATGGACAACTGAGGGCATTGTGGAATGCATACAGGATGCCTCTGAAGGCAAATAAAGTCAATTTTAAATAAATGCCCTTTCCACACTAGAATTAATCCAGCCTTTTAAATTCTAACTTGGCACTATGCCATCTCACATGGTCAGTGTAATAATATCAACCTTAGCGCTCCATAAAATCGATCTAACGGTGTTCACAGTGAAGACAGTGACATTGTAAAATCGAGCTAACTGCCTTAAAAACTGACTTTAGCATGTAGTGTAGATATAGCTTCAGTGCCCAAAAAGCCCAACTCCCTTAGAAAAGCACATGGGGACTGGGAATTCAGTCCCCTGGTATTTTCAGCAAGGCTTGCACAGGGTCCATCTCCTCACAGCCAGGTCCAATAGAACAAAAAGCATTCCCTTAATTCTTAATTAGTGACTTTATGAAAATCTTTTGATAAAATATTTTCTGCAACAAGGCTGTTTCTTTATAATCCACATTATCTTCACAGTTACACATAAATAAAAGCAAAACAATTAAATCTCAACTGAACAAGAAAATGGTTCTGTAGCACTTTAAAGACTAACAGTATAATTTATTAGGTGACGAGCTTTTGCGGCACAGACCCACTTCTGGGCTATGTCTACACTAGCCACCCACTTTCGAAAGGAGGATCCTGAGACATGTTGGGATATGCTAATGAGATATGCTAATATCCGATTTGGTTATAGGAATAAGGGGATTTCAAAAGTCTGTGGGGGTCTTTCGAAAAGGACCCCATGTAGACGAGCCACGTGTGATCGAAAAACGGCACTTTTGAAGTGCCATGGCTGCCATTATGCTAACGAGGTGCTGCATATTCATTGCAGTACCTCGTTAGCATATCCTGATGTGTCTCATTAGCATCCCCCTTTGGAAAGAGGGGTGGTAGTGTAGACACAGCCCTGAAGTTGGTCTCTCCCATGAAAGCTCATCACCTAATAAATTATATTGTTAGTCTTTAAAATACTACAGGACTACTTTTTTGTTTTGTGATGACACAGACTAACACAACTACCTCTCTGTAACTAAATCTCAACTGGTCAGTCCCCAAAGAACCATTAGGTTGAATTCACTCACTCAACTTTGATCGCAAAAATCCATAGTTTGCTGAGTCAAGAGCACAAGAACAATATCCTCTCTCTCCTTGCCTGAAGAAACCTCCAACTGGAATCCATGCAATCTCTTCTTCCTCATCGGCTAGTCATGCATTTAGGTAATCTGTTAACCAACTGGCCAATCAGCCAGAGTAAGTATATACATTTACATTTAAAAAAACCTGTTACAAGAAAAATACAAAACTGAGAACAGCAAGACCACATGTAAATGAGAAGAGCTGGTAAATCACACAGTTTGAGACAATTTAATTTTGGCTAAAATCAAATAATGTTCAACACATGCATTTAAAACCGTATTTTTAGCTTCCCAATTTCCCATTTTTGTAATTAACAGAGCCAGGGCTTCCCTGCTGGAGGTTTAACAAAACCACTAACCTGCTACAAAATACTTCAGAGCTGAGGCGGCAAAACCTAGCCTCCTTTCTGCTCCAGTGGCTCAGCTTCTGCAACCCATGTAGGGCCTCTCCTCTTATGAAGCAGCTGCCCTGCTTACTTGTCCAGAGGAGAGTCTGAGTTGTGCTACAGGCAGGGGAACTGACAGACTTGCCAGGCACCTGGACAAGGTGATGGGGTGAGAGGATGGGCTGGCTCCATGCTTTTGGAGGGGGCAGGACTGAGGGGCAGCCAACCCTCAGCACCACTTGGAGCGTGTGGTGGCTTCTGTCCCCAGCTGTCAGTGCTGCCTGGAGTATGCCAACCAGCTCTCTCACAGAGATTAAAAGGGCCTGGGGGTCCCAGCCACCATGGGCCCTTTCAATCTCTAGGCCCTAGAGCAATTGCTGCCTTCTTCCCCCACCCCCACCACCTCCATTCCCCAGGTTGGTGGGCCTGGGCTACATGGAACCCATTGTAGATGCCCAAAACTATCACATCCAGTTCTGAATAGTTCTGACTGTGGACTGTTAATTGCTCATTTACCTTACTGTGACCCAGACACAACCCACTCTTCCCCCTCACCCTTCATAAAATCCTGTCACTGGAAGGGACCTCAGGAGGTCACAGAGTCCAGCACCCTCCCCAAAGCAGGATCAACCCCAACTAAGTCATCCCAGCCAGGACTTTGTCAAGCCAGGACTGAAAAACCTCTAGGGATGGAGATTCCACCTCCTGTCTAGGCAACGCATTCCAACGCTTCACCACCCTCCTAATGAAATATTTTTTTCCTAATATCTAACCTACACCTCTCCTGCTGTAACTTCAGCCCATTGCTCCTTGTTCTGTCACCTGTCACTACTGAGAACACCCTCTCTCCATCCTCTTTAGAGCCCCCCTTCAGGAATTTGAAGGCTGTTATCAAATCACCCCTCATTCTTCTCTTCTGCAAACGAAATAAACCCAAATCCCTCAGCTGCTCCTTATAGGTCATGTAGGCCAGCCCTTCTCCCTAGATCTCTGACAGAGATTTCTCAGTTAAACGTGTGGGTTACAGAGTCCCTCCAGTCTGTATCAGTTCATTTCCAAGACTTCTAAACAGCAGGTATTTTTTTCCCCCTGAAGTTCCTGATTATTTTTAGCATGGCAAATAGAATTATGGTTATCTTCCTCCTCTGATTTTATACTTTTAATGTCTTGGGCTTGATCAGCAAATTTAAAATCAAAGCAGTTCCTGTGGCCTCTTAGATTAAAGTTGAAAAATGCAGTTCAGCTGTTTATATACAAACATGCAGCAGTTATAATGAAAAAGTTTCCCACAATGCCACTGTAACTATAGTAACCTGCGTTCATAAAGATCTCCATTTAGCAGTGGTTAAAGCCACATATCTATTTCTTTGAAATAGACAATGCTGTTCCTGTAATAACAACAGCAAAGAAATGAAGATAATAAATAAATAACCCAACTTGTTCATTCATGGGAGAGTGGAAAGGAAAGACAATATTGTAAATTGTTTTTGTTTGGTAACATTTAAAAAAACATGTGGCTTTAAAGAGATACACGAATGCATCCATCCGTCGTGTTTAATGGATCATGCTGTGTTTATTACCCTGAATTTTACAATTATATACTTTACAACATATTAGAAATACTGCAAAAAGCTGGGTTATGAAATCATCAATTCAGCAATTTTTCAGGTTGCACCTTTGAGTTTTTAGTCCTTGGACCAGATTTTTTTTTTTAATGTAGATTAGCTGGTGTTTAAGTTTCCTGCATAAGTTTGAATGCTGCCTAACTCTCTTGTAACAGCAGAATTCCTAGAGTGCTGAATGCACACATGCTTAGAGGGAGGGTCTTACAAAATGCCATAGAATCATAGTCTTAGAAGGGACCACAAGGCTCATCCAGTCTAACCCTGACAAGGTGCAGGATTTGTTGCTTCTAAGCCATCCAAAACAAACGGTGATCCACTCAGAACATTCAGAGGTCTGGATGACTAGAGTTTTTTTTAATCCTTTATTTGTGATCCCTTAGTTCAGACTTCCTCTCCCATGTAGTCGCATTCCCTTCACATCAGCAGGACTGTGCTTGGATGATATGTTTTGTATGAGCCAATCCCAATGTAAAATCATGGTATAGGTATGTGATTGTCTGATTCAGCACATACCAGAAGATGGAAGAGAAAATAATAAGAAAGATAGGGAAAAAAGAATAAATCCACATAAAGTATGCTCATGGTCATCACTAGTTTGAGCTTTACATACTACTAATGTATCATTGTAGTGTTAGGTAAGATGAAAATCACTTTCAGTTCCATTGTTCGTTGAATTTTGTGTTTTACAATTAGACTCAGGAATATGATTGATATTCTGGAACAACTCAAAAGCCTGGAAAAGAACTCCACTCCACTCCACTCCACCCAGGCTTACCTTTTGTGGTTTTGGGGTTTGTATTTTTGTTTGTGTTTTTTTTTCTGGGCGAAGCACTAAGCCAATTTTTTTTTATCTGTGTCCCCCTGAATGGAGGTTTTTCAAATCTGTTTTATTTCAAAAATATTAGAACTTCTTTTGTAATCAGCTCTTAGGATCCTTTTAGAGGTAAAGTTACTGCACAGAACACTGAGAGCCAGGACTGTTGGCTGTAAACAAACTTTACAGGACTACAGGAAACTTGGCTGCACTCGTAAGTGGTCGTCTGGATGACTAAAATCATGCAAGATTATGGATGTTGCCAGATAAGAGATGCAACCTGCCATGAGTGCAGGGATTCGACTAGCTGATCCCTCTAGGACCCTTCCATTCCTATGATTCTATGATTATGGAGACTGTATCCTGAATGTGTGAAAGAGCTGGAATCTTCTTCATGTAATTCCATATTTATTCAGCAGGTTCTTTGCCTGATATGTGCTTCATTTCGTGTGCTGTGCTCTTTCAATGTGCATAATAGTTTTTGGCTTAAACATGGTAAATATTAGTGTAAAAATTCATTTGTTTACATTTTGTTGGAATGCATGATTAAGATGGATACCATTAAAATGTTGATTTACATGGCAACTCACAATCTTTTAATGTATTCCAAAGAGAGCTACATGTATGCTGTGCATTCTTAATCAATGCAGGTTCCAATATCTATAACATCTCATTCCTAAAATGTTCAATTCTGGTAGCATATAGATTGGCAAATTGCCTTCACAGCAAACAGTTAGCTGTATGTGGACCTGATTCTTTTCCCATAGGTGTGTCTATAAATCAAAGGGAGAACTGGGGCCATAATGTATCTTGTGTTCCCTGCCTAAATAAATCCAACAGAGGTAGTATTCAAAGTAATGTAATGAATTGCAACTGATTTTGAATCTAAGAAAAGAATAGCCTGTCGAGTGACCAGGAAAGAGCCTTGGCTCTTGGCATCCATTGCATATAAACGTTGAATGCAATCCATAACAAGAGTAATAAACAGAGAGTGCAAACGTGGGCATGAAGTTGGGTGGCAGAAAAAAACATGTTGGCAGAAACAGTCCACTTTCCATTAGCGTATATGTAATTCCCATCAGGTCTTGGGCAAAAATGAGAGAGTGAGTAAAAATATAAAACACTTCCATAAAGAGAAGTACTGAAAATCAGAAGTAGATGGCAATGTGGCCAGAATGTAATAGACATAATGACATGTTGTCAGCTAGAACGTTAGGGAAAAAGTTGTTTCTAAATCAATAACTGACAAAAAATTGCTACTTCTTTTCTCTAATCAAATGACTTTGTATTTCCATGTCAAATGCAAGAAACACAGGTTGCCATAACTACAAAGAATTATCAAATCTCTCTATATTGGTACAATTTCTGAATTTCTGTAGACAAACAAATGAAATGTGTCTTTCGCTTTCACTCCAACTTGGTAGCTGGTTGTGTTCATGAATAATTCACTCCACTTTATCTAAGCTGCTGTTATCTAGATATAGAAAAAAGGACAGAGATGCCAGAAGGGTCAGAACTAGAGAGTTCAGCTGTATCATTCTATATGGTGTCCTCTAGGAGGGTATGCACTTATATGAAGCAAGATCCAAGGGATGATATGGTAGTTGTACTGCTTTTATGTAGATTGCCTTTGGACTATCTTCTCTTATTAGTCTCATAACTTCAGGTGGCCTTTCCAAGTGCAATGGATATCTTTGGCACAGTTCTGTCCCTGTCTTTCAAGTTTGGCTAGTATTATACTGATACTTATAATTCTTCAAAGATATGCCCTTGGTGGTACCATGCTTTAAATTGTTGTGTTTTCATACATCTACTGAACAATACACACACGATTTTTTTTCCTCCCACACTTACACAGAGGATTTCAGTTGGACAGTTCACATGCATAAGGGTTGCAGAATCAGGCTCCAGGTTTGAAATGTTTTGGACATATTACTCATGTATACATCCTTCCTAGTTAAATGCAACAAATGTGGTAATTGGCTTGCAGTTGTCACAGACTTAGCTGTTGTTTAGTCCTGACTGAGCGGGAATTGCCCTAAATTAAGTAAGATTAATTATGCTATCCATAGATTTCACAAATGTTTCCAATCTCTGAGTCTACTTAACCCATAAGAACTTTTGTATAACTTGCACATTGAGCAAGTAATGTATTTAGGTCTCTCTCTCTCTCTGGTTGTGTAATGTTCATGAGTAGAACTGTTCAATAAGAGGGGAAACATTTGAAAATGTTTATGATGCATGCTCTCTCACTCTTAATCTTTTTCACACTCCATCACATGAGCAAATTTCAAAATGTCAACAAAAGAATCAAAATTCTGAAATTTGAATTCTACCCAGGAGCTTGTTAGTTTCTTGAAATGTATCACTTTTTAAAGCTGAAGAGAGAAAGGTCTGAATACTTGTTGCTACATAGAGTGAATTGATGTTCAATCAATTGAACTGCTTGGACTACTTTTAACTGATCACAAAAGTCACATGGTATATATGTTCCCTGAACTGCATAACTTTTATAATTGGGAAGAAGACTGGAAAAGTGAGCACATATGTGAATCTCTCAGGAAATGTTAGCAGTTAAGCAGGATTCAGGCTTTTTAGAAAAATGTAAACCTTTTTTTTTCCTTTTTGATGATGTAATTTAATTTGTCTAGGACTTTAGCTAAAGCAAGATCTATTGGCTGAGTATAGGTTGAACATCTCTAGTACAGCACTCTCTTGTCTGGCCACATCTGTGGTCTGGCATGATTTTAGTTAGCCGGATGTTCACTTATGAATGTGGCCAAGTTTCAACAATCCCATGAAGTTTGTTTACAGCCATCAGTCCTGGCTGTCAGTGTTCTGTACTGTTATTTAACTGTAATTTACCCCTAAATGTCTTCTAAGACCCCACTAAGCAGTAGAAGTGTTGATAATGCTGCTAGGAAGTATCGATCTCACATGGTTTGGCAAATTCTCTGGTTTGGCATTGGTCAGGTCCTGAGGGTGCCAGACTAGAGAAGTTCAATTTGTATAGAAATTAATTTTATTTTTAATTCAGTCACACAGTTTTTGCACATGTGCTCCTATTTGCAAAGCGTGTGTCTAGCTTTTAATCATAAGTCCCGTTTGTGTGATTTGTTTAGTTTTGTCCCCTGAAATGCCATAGAGGAAGCTGTTTATGTACAGTTTATATTTTATTCTGGTTACACTGGGCCACTAGCAGAGTGAAACTAGAGAAGAGCAGCATGGCCCTTCTACCAAACCTCATTAAATTACTACAAAAAGGCTTTGAGTTTTGTAATCGCTTAGAATTTTATGCCAAACTAGATTAGCCTCTGTTCAGGTTCTATTAGAGTTAAGCTTCCCTTGCCTAGAGTCACTTAAGTGTGGATATGTTGAAATCTTTTCTCCTGGGCAATGTGTGCTCAGTTGCTTATAGAACTTCATTCCTCTACTTAAGTACAATTAGAGAACGTGGTCTGAATATCTTGTTCATTCGATCTATCAGTCCTTCCTTACTGGCTTCTCCTTGTAGTCTTTGAAATTGTTTCTAGTATTCTTTGTGTGTTTGAATCTCTGGATGTGCATGGGACACGTAGTACTGCACCCATCTCTCACCCTCTCTTTTTTTTCTTCTTCTGCAACACTTTCTTTACACAAAATACAAGGTCTTCTGCTCTGTGCTGTTCTGCATTATTTGGTGCTATTGCATCCTTTCACTTTGGTGACCAAGGAAACCTTTTCAGTCAGTTAGATTCCCTAGTATGGCTGCCGAATGCTCCAGGATTCTCCTGGGATCTCCAGGAATTAAAGATTAGTCTCTAATACATCCAACCAAAACAGACAGCCCTGTTCCCTAGTGGGTAGAGGGGTAGCCCTGTGGCTTGAGCGTTGCTCTCCTAAACCTATAGTTAGGAGTTCAGTTCTTGACAGGGCCATTTAGGGATGTGGGGCAAAACCCTTAAAAAAAAAAAAAAGGGGGGGTAGGGGATGGTGTTTGGTCCTGCCAAGAGGGTCAGAGACTAGACTCCATGACCTCCTAAGGTCCTTTCCAGTTCTATTAGATGTGTATCTCCATATATATTTATTTCGCTATCTTCTCTTTTCCCTGGAGAAGGAAATTAAGTGCAGGAAAGGGGAGCTTTTCTTTCCCTGGTGAAAATGCTGATTAGTCACATGCTTCTATTGGTTTTCCTATCTGAAGTTGGCACAGGCCAACAAGCTAGGGAGTGTTTTATCTCTGATGTGTTCTCTCCAATTTAATGTAAATGACACGGATCAGAACTGGTTACTGAGGTGGTGAGATGAATATTCAGCACTTCATTAGTATAATGGCAGCCAGTCACACTTCAAAAATGCTGCTTTCTAAATGCAAATTGGCAGTGTAGACATGGTGATTTGAAATAAACCCCAGACTTCAAATGCCCTTTTTCCCAATTTGTTTTTGGAATAAGGGAATTTTAAAGTCTGGGGTTTATTTTGAAGGGCCTGCATCTACATGGCTAATTTGCGTTTCAAAAGCAGTACTTTCGAAGCATGAATTGCCACAATTATGCTAATGAGGTGGTGAATATTCATATTGGTGCCTCAGTAAACAGTTCCGATCCATGTCATTTACATGCCCCTTCCAAAAGAGAGGGGCATGTGTAGACATGACTTATATGTAGCCTGGTAAATGTATTTAAGGGAGAGTTTATCTCCTTGGGAGAATTTGCAGTGTAAGTTCAAGCATCTGAAACAATTGTCAATGTTTTATGGCCATCAGTAAAGAGGATCTGTTTCAGAGGTATATCATATCTATAATATGTACACCTGAGAGATTCATTGCATCTGTGCTGTGCTTCAAAGGCCACAAGCACTACCATATAACACACCGGTTTCAGATACCTTGTTCAGGAAAAATGGGGTGGGTGGCACTATGAACAGGTATTGCTACTGTTTTAGGGAGTGTTGTGTTTTGTCATTCAACAGAATACTCAAACCAAACTGCCTGCTAGAAACAGACCTCCTGCACTGTTTAGCCATGAGATGATGCCTTTCTTTGTTCTATTTGGACCTACTGCCGTCAGTAGGGACAATGCTGGACCAGAGAGAGAGATGTTTATTTCGTGACTACAAAGTGCAGGCAATTTTTCTGTCTCTTTCTCTCTCTTGGATCCTTCATGTTGAGTAAGACATCCCCATGGATGCCAATAACTGATGAGTGCAAATCTAAGAAATTGGATCAATTGTGGTAAGGAACACTCTGACAGTAGCTACATGTGAGGTCTCTGACCCCAGTGGCTCTGATGCAGGCCCAGGCTTGCTTCTTAAGTTGAGCTGTCTGGTCTTCCTCATAGAGATGGATCTTGATCTAAAAGTATCTGAGCACCATTCTTGGGGCTAGTCTTCAAGGTTACCTGATCCTCCATCTGCCTTTCCCATGCGTCAGCATCAATGTTGCACTTTACCAAGATGTTCTAAAGGATGTGTCTGTCAATGTCAAATAGTGACGAAATATCTTAAAATGTAGCCATATTTTGAAATATTTGTCTTCTGGTTTTTGAGCATCAAGTCCTGTTGAAAATAAGATCTTCATGCCTTAACTGTAAAACAGAGTGCATTCCTCTTCTGCTGGAGACAGCAAGGTCATTTCAGAACTGAAAAGGATTGTCTCAGACATTCACCACTCAAATATTTAATCAAAGAAGGGACGTTCCCAGAGTACTCCTCTTTATCACTTAGCTCTGTAGAGGATAAAATCTTCAGCCTTATATGATCTGATATTATTTCCATTATTGGTATTATGCTGTAGGCAAGTATCCTTCAAGTAAAATCTACTTCCCTCTGTTCAGTGAGTTAAATGTCACAAAGGCCTAGGCTGTCCTTTTCCACTATATGCTGGAAATACCTTGTAATCAGTTGAGAATTTAATAACAATAATTTTACCTCACAGTGTAGAGCCTTTAAGATGTCATATGAATTAATCTGAAGCCTGGGGTATCTTTTGCTTCCTGAGAATCTTAGAACTGAACAAATTTCTCTACAAATGTAATAGTTTAAATAGAGAAGTGTGGAAGTACAGACTGCACATGTGTATGGATACCTGCATGTGCACAGTTTTTCTGTCCATGCTCACCCTGATTCCACTGCTTAAGTGTATTCTCAAGCGACTTGTTAAGTAATGGGATGATACAAACAATTCACTCCTATGGGCTATGGCCACACAGCCGAGTTATTTCAAGATAACAGCTGTTCTTCTGAAATAACTTTGCTCTTGTCTATACTACACACATGTGATTTGAAATAAGTGCTCAGTGTGCAGACAATGTATTTTGAAATAGCTAAGAGCTATTTTGAAATCCATTTTTGTATGTAGCAGCCCTGGAATAGCTAATTCAGAATATCTTGTTTTTAAACAGGGCCACTGTGTAGACATAGCCATGCAGTCCATAAATTATATGGGATCAGACCATTGAACATGGAAATTAAAATAATGAACATGAACTTGCATATTGTGCAAAATGTTATATTTTGTGAATAGCTCCTCACAGGTTTTTATGGAACAATAGCGACTGTCTCAAAAATAAAGCTAGGTAAGAAACTGTAAATTTCATGCACTGTAATATATCAAATTACAAGATACACATGAATACTATATTGTGCCTTATTTCTAGTACAGAAAGGCTCTCTTGATGATAGCAGACAAGATCCTGATGTCTTTATTCAAGCCTTACTGAGGCAAAAATCACATCGATTTCATTGACTCAGTAAGGAATATGGGGTTTATACATAATGCATGATATAATTATATGAATAAGGATGTCTTCATTATGTAAATTAATTTGAATACAGTATTATGTATGACATCTAA
This sequence comes from Carettochelys insculpta, assembly GCF_033958435.1. Classification (NCBI taxonomy): domain Eukaryota; kingdom Metazoa; phylum Chordata; order Testudines; family Carettochelyidae; genus Carettochelys; species Carettochelys insculpta. The sequence goes on along the minus strand of NC_134147.1, from coordinate 41,919,572 downwards.
CAGGTTACAAATACTGTTACATATTCTGTATTCTTCCAGGGTTCAGAAAGTTATCATCATTGATCCTTATAGACCCAGAAGGAGATCCTGGAGAAGAATGGTGAATCTGGCAGAGCAGAAGTCACTTATGAGCCACGTCTACATGTGCCGGCTACTTCGAAGTAGCGGCACCAACTTCGAAATAGCGCCCGTCACGGCTACACGTGTTGGGTGCTATTTCGAAGTTAACATCGACGTTAGGCAGCGAGACGTTGAAGTCGCTAACCCCATGAGGGGACGGGAATAGCACCCTACTTCGACGTTCAACGTCGAAGTAGGGACCGTGTAGTCGTTGCGCGTCCCGCAACTTCGAAATTGCGGGGTCCTCCATGGCAGCCATCAGCTGAGGGGTTGAGAGACGCTCTCTCCAGCCCCTCAGCTCAATGGTGGCCACGTGGAGCGGCCCCTTAAAGCTCCCCGCCCCCTGCCTTCCTGTGCAGGAAGCTGAGAGAGCGTGCAGGCAGCAGTAACACGCGGCTAGCCTGCACGCTCTTCTGCAGCCAGAAAACACCCCCAGCGCTGCGATGGCTGCCCGCCAGTCCCCCAGCCCCCCAGTGCCCCCAGGGGACCCCCCCACAAGGGGAGCCAGGGCTCACAGCCCAGCAGCCAGACGGGGAAGCGGCAGCAGGGCCCCTCCTGGATGGAGGCCGAGCTTCGGGACCTGCTGGAGCGAGGAGGAGGTGCTCCAGGTAATGGGGAGCAAGAAGCGGAACGCGGATGCGTTTGGCGGTCACCCTGCCCACACTCCGGATCATGTATGCAGTAAAGTGAAGGAGCTGCAGCAGGGTTACGCCCGGGTCCGGGATGTGGCCAGCCGATCTGGGGCCGCCCCCGTCACTTGCCCCTTTTACAGGGAGCTCAGGGCCATCCTGGGCCCCCGGCACACCTCCTCCCCTCCGGCCACTCTTGATACCTCGGCCGAGGAGCCCAAGCAGGAGTCCGCCCTGGAGGCAAGCCCCACACCCTGGGGGGCCCCCCCAGGAGTCCACCCCCGGGGCACCGGAGGAGGAGGAGAGGGACTCCTCCTCTAGCGACACCAGGCTTCCAGATAATGCTGCCATCCTGGAGCTCCAGCCGGGCGTCCACCCCCCGGTGTCCCCCAACTGTGGGAGTGGACCGTCAGGTATGTACCCCCCCGGTGCACACCCCCGGGGTTGAGGGGCGGGGGTAAGAGATATGACCAGGGCCCTCCACATGCACAAATGGCCATGGCCCCAAGGACAGCAGTGGCATGTCCCTCAGAAGAGTGCATCAGCCCCTGCCCCCCACCCCCCCAGCACAATGGTGCCATGCCCCATCCCCAGGGCGGGGGGCTGGGGGGAGCGGAACCTCTAGGGTCCCCTGGGGGGAGGGGGTGGGACACCCAGCAGCAGCAGCAGCAGCATGTGATGGAGTGGGGGGAGTGCAAATGCGAGACTCAGGCTAGATATGAGAAGCAAGCTGAATAGCTGAATAGCTCCCAGTGGCTAAGGATGATCCTGGGGCTACAACTGGCAGGTTACACCTCTGCCCTGAGCAAAGAGGAGGGAGGAGCTGAGCTGGGTTTGAATCGGGGGCGGCAGTTAGAGGCTAGGGGAAGGGAGAGCTAGAAGGCAGCCAGCCTGAGGAGGGGGAAAGCTACACCCCCAGAGGGGCACCCCTCAGGGTCTTCTCCCCAGGACAGGTTGGAAGGACCGTCTCTGACTGCTGTACTGTCGCTTCTGTGAGAAACTGGGCATCTGTTGCCTAATAAACCTCCTGTCGTACCTGCTGAGTGAGTGAGAGTCACTCCTGCCAGTGGATGGGGTGCAGTGCAGGGGGACCCCTGAACCCCATCACAGCAGCATCTCCTGGGGACGGGGATGGGCAACCTGCAGCAGAGGGGTTTGGGGACAAGGGCCACAGCTCGGGGCCCACACTAATGGCTGTCTCCACTCTTCTTCCCCCCCTCCTGTGTTCCGCAGCTGCACCATCGGAAGGACCGGAGAGCGCCGGCGAGGCGTCAGTGGTCCCGGAAAGCCCTCTGGGGCCATCACTCCAGGCCAGCCCCTCAGCGGAGGACCGACCGTCCCCACAGCAGGGAAGACGGCGGACCCAGCACCAGCAGCCGACGGCGACGGACCCCAAGCTGCTGGCCCTCCACTGTCGGCAGCTGGAGGTCGCCGAGCAGCAGCTGCGGGTGGAGGAACGCCACCTCCACCTGCAGGAGCAGGCGCTGGCCTGGCGCCAGGAGGCATGGGGGGCCTACATGTGGACCCTCAACTGCATCGCGGACTCCCTGGCCCCCCAGGCCGCGCCAGCCACCGCAGCGCCCGCCCTGCCTGCTCCACCTGCTGCTCCACCCGCTGCTCCACCCGCTGCGCTGTCCACCGTCGCACCGCCACCCGCCACCGAGGGCCATTCCGCCAAGGGGGACCTGGGGCCAGCTGACACTCACCGGCCGTATCTCCCGGTCCGCCTGGCCCCCAGCCAGCCCCAGCCAGGGCTGCCGCTGAGGCGGGGATCCCGGCCGCCCACTCCCAGCGCTGGACTGTAGGGGCGTGGGGCCCAGGACGTGGCCCCCCCCTTTATATATATTCCCCCCAGTTTATTGTTATTTTGTTGTAAATAGTTTGTATTTGTGACCCATTACTATGCTGATCCTTACCCCCCCATGTAAATAGCTCTCCCCTTCCTTGTCTTCCCCTTTCATGTTATCCCAATTTTTATAATGTATATATATCAGTTAGATTTCCCCTGTACATAGTTTGTCTTGTTCATAATATTAATAATAATAAGAGTTCCAGTAAAGATGTTTGAGTTGACAAACAACTGTCTGCTTTTATTTTTGCAAGAAAAGTGGGGGGGGTGCTCTTGGGTGCTCTGTGGTGTGGGCGTAGGGGCAGGGAGTGTTGTGGAGGATGGGGGGGGTGCAGTGGGGGGCCTGCCAGTGTTCACCCTGCAGCCTCATTGAACTGGGCCCGCAGGGCCTCCCGGACCCGGGTCCCTTCGGGTTCCACCTGGCAACTGGGGGCAGCGGGTGGCTGCACATCGGCCTTGCCGGCCTCCACAGCCCAGCCGTGAAAGAAGGCCTCCCCCTTGCTCTCCACCAGGTTGTGCAGGGCGCTGCACGAACCCACAATCTGGGGGATGTTGGTGGGGCCCCCATCAAGGCGGGTGAGGAGACACCTCCAGCGCCCTTTGAGGCAGCCAAATGTGTGCTCCATCACCTGGCGCACGTGGTTCAGGCGCTGGTTGAAGCGCTCCTGGCTGGCAGACAGATGGCCCATGTATGGGTGCATGAGCCAGGGCCGGAGGGGGTATGCTGCATCTGCGATGATGCAGAGGGGCATGGTGGTGTCCCCCACAGGGATCTCCCGCTGGGGGATGTAGGTCCCTGCCTCCAGCCAGTGGCACAGGCCTGAGTTCCAGAATACCCGGGCGTTGTGGGTGCTGCCAGGCCAGCCCACATAAATGTCCAGGAAACGGCCCCGGCTGTCCACCAAGGCCTGGAGGACCACTGAGAGGTAGCCCTTCCGGTTTATGTAGCATCCTCCACTGTGTTCCGGGGCGCGGATGGGGATGTGAGTCCCATCCAGAGCCCCGAAGCAATTGGGGAAGCCCAGGGTGGCAAACCCCACGATGGCGGCATCCGGGTCCCCAAGCCTCACGAGCCTGTGGAGGAGCAGGGCGTTGATGGCGTGGACGACCTACAGGGGAAGCACATGGGAGAGCACCAATGAGGGGTGTGCAGGGTGTGTGTGGCCCTCCCCTGCCAGGGTCCCCCTCCCCTCCCCTCCCCTCCTCTCTCCTGCCAGGGCTGCCTCCCCCCCCTCCCCCTTACTTCCATGAGGACAGCCCCAACGGTGGCCTTGCCGATGCCAAACTGCTGGCCCACGGATCAGTAGCAGTCTGGAGTGGCCAGCTTCCAGACAGCGATGCCGACCCGTTTCTCAATGCTGAGGGCACACCGCATGGCGGTGTCCTGGTGCCTCAGTGCGGGGGTGAGCCACTGGCATAGCTCCAGAAATGTCTGCCGGCTCATCTGAAAGTTCTGGAGCCAGCGGTCGTCGTCCCACTCTCCGAGCACCAGTCGCTCCCACCAGTTGGTGCTGGTGGAGTAGCTCCACAGCCGGCGGCGTGTGCGGCGGGGGGGGCAGTGGTGTGCTGCAGGGTTGGGGGTTGAGTCCTCCTCCCCTGCGGGCAGCTTCTCCTCTGTGGCAAGGAGGTGCTCAGCTGCCTCCTGCATGGCATCGAGCAGAGCGAGCACTGCTCCTGCAGGGGCGGCTGTGTGGACCTCTGGCTGCTGCTGCTGCTGCTGGGGGTCCATGACTGCGTCACTCGAGGTGTGCGTGCCTATGGCTCTGCAGACCGCGTGCTGTGCAGGCTGCATGTGTCTGGGAGGGGCCCTTTAAGGGAGCGGCTAGCTGTTGCCCCGGAAGCGCTAGTCCGCCCTGTGACCCTGTCTGCAGCTGTTCCTGGCACCCTTATTTCGATGTGTGCTACTTTGGCGTGTAGACGTTCCCTCGCAGCGCCTATTTCGATGTGGTGCTGCACAACGTCGACGTTGAACGTCGACGTTGCCAGCTCTGGAGGACGTGTAGACGTTATTCATCGAAATAGCCTATTTCGATGTCGCTACATCGAAATAAGCTACTTCGATGTAGCGTTCACGTGTAGACATAGCTATGGATTGCAAGAAGGAGATAAGCATTAGTTGCACTGATTGAGTAAAATATAGCATAAATATGTGAGAATTCCAAAACAGACAGTGATAAATAAGCTTAAGAATTAGAACAAAGAGGTCAAACTGAAACTTTGAAAGGCATCAGGAGAGACTGTCACTAAAATGCATTGCTTGCTCCAGGAAATCATCTTTGCTTGTCAAGGAAGGGACCTTGAAAAAAACAGAGTTGCTAAGTCATCATATATTTGCAGATGACACTATTTGTCTTTGATGAAACAAAATAGATATAGAATTAAACACTGAAAACAAGGAATTGTGACCCAGACGGGCTTGTCAAAAGGCTCAGATCAGTGCAACTGACCAAAAAAAAACCCCACAGCATGTGTCAAAAAAATTAGCAATTGTTAATGTGTATCTGATGCAAATCATCCCAGGATTCTAAACCAGACCAAAAAAAAAAAAAGAAAGAACAGGATCAAGGCGGAACAATATCACAAAGAGCAGGTTCCATGTCTTCTCAGAGGATTCCACTGCTGTGTTCTCTGGTTGTGATAGGTGAAGTAACAGAAACATGCCAGATTGTAACTTTCTCTTCCTGGGAAGAGAGAAAACAGCATATGACGCTGAAGGCTAACTGCAAAATATGATGAGATAAAATGGTAATGATCTGAGTTTCTTCAAACACAGACAACTACAGTTACAGTGATTTGTAGGATCTTATCCAATCCCAGGATGTCAAAGGAAAGATTAAATATTGACTTGAATAGCAGTTGAATTTGCTGTATATAAACCAGTGGGTGGTAATATGTGAAAGCTGTGAAGAAAGAAAACAAAATAAATTGAGACTGAATATTGTAATTTGAAAGCAAAAGTATACTGTGATGACACTATAGTGGTACATGGTATAGGTTGCTTGAACTAGCTATTTGAATTTTTTGGTATGAACAGGCATAACATTTTCAAATAATTAAATTGGTATTATTTCCACCTAATCAATTGCATTGAACAAGATTGTCTCAATTGACCTTTGAATAGACCTGCTGACAGGGTGCAAAGGGGCAGTTGTCCTGCAGCTGAGTGTTTCAAAGGGGCCTGGAGCTCCAGCTACCACCTCTACTACTTTGGCAACAGCAGTTGCCAGAGCTCTGGGCCCCTTTGAAATGCTGTGGCAGCCATGCTGGGCCACTGCGCCTGGATGTGAGGAATTGGAAGGGAGCGCTGAGTGCTGTGGTTTGAGTGGCGCTGTGGGGCTGAATGCCCTAGACCCTGCCCCTTTCTCCGTTGGCCCTGCCCCTTCCTAGCTCTGACAGGTGAATGCACCCTTTCTTTTCTTTCTTTCTTTCTTTCAAAACTCCGCTGCTCCTGTTGTGGACTGGCCCTCCAGTCAGGTCATTCTGGTTTTCTCCTTCCAGAGTGGAAGTTTGAGAGGGGATGTCAGTGCCTTAAAGTTTCTTAGGACCCACTGACTCTAGCAGGTTTCTCTTTCACTGGCTACGTCTACACGTGCAGCCAACATCGAAATAGTCTATTTCGATGAATAACGTCTACACGTCCTCCAGGGCCAGCAACGTCGATGTTCAACTTCGACGTTGCTCAGCCCAACATCGAAATAGGCGCAGCGAGGGAACGTCTACACGTCAAAGTAGCACACATCGAAATAGGGATGCCAGGCACAGCTGCAGACAGGGTCACAGGGCAGACTCAACAGCAAGCCGCTCCCTTAAAGGGCCCCTCCCAGACACAGTTGCACTAAACAACACAAGATACACAGAGCTGACAACTGGTTGCAGACCCTGTGCCTGCAGCATAGATCCCCAGCTGCCGCAGAAGCAGCCAGAAGCCCTGGGCTAAGGGCTGCTGCCCACGGTGACCATAGAGCCCCGCAGGGGCTGGAGAGAGAGCATCTCTCAACCCCCCAGCTGATGGCCGCCATGGAGGACCCAGCAATTTCGACATTGCGGGACGCGGATCGTCTACATGGTCCCTACTTCGACGTTGAACGTCGAAGTAGGGCGCTATTCCTATCTCCTCATGAGGTTAGCGACTTTGACGTCTCGCCGCCTAACGTCAAAGTTAACTTCGAAATAGCGCCCGACGCGTGTAGACGCGACGGGCGCTATTTCGAAGTTGGTGCCGCTACTTCGAAGTAGCATGCACGTGTAGACGCAGCTACTGACCCTTACCAGTGCCGCTTCTGCAGAGGCTAGTGGTAGATCCCAGGCTGCCTTCTATGGTGAGGCTCTGGCTAGATTACAGTGACAAATATCTTCTGACAAAACTTCTCTGGACAGATTGCTGCCAAGTTGCTGAGCGGATCACAATAGTGATCTGCTCTGTCAACAGTGAGTGGCTGAACTGTCTGGCTGCTCTCTTGACAAAACAGGCTCTCTTGACAGGGCTGCCTGGTGTTCCAGAAGTTCTGTCTCTCCACCGAGGGCCCCCCAGAACATCCAGACCAGCTTTCTGTTGACAGAGGTGTTATGTCTCGTGTGGAGTGAAATAAGACTGTCAACAAAAGAGCTGCATTCTGTCAATTCCTTGGAATCTGGACACTCCCCAGGTTTTGTCAACAAAACAGTCTAATGCAGAAACTGCCTGGGTTCCTGCCCGGGGACCTGGAACAAGTAGTCAAAAGTCTGCATGGTCCACAACCTTATCACTGTAACCCTGAGCTACCACCTCCCTTGCCTTCTCTAACTCTGAGAGCAACAGCAATTATCACCCACCACCCATTATCTCTCTTTTCTCTCATCTACTGGACTTCGTACATGCCCCTGTTATTCCTGTCCAGATGAATTTCCTAGTTAATCCTCATGGCTCCTCCAGGTGCCAGCTAGGCATTTAACTGGCCCACTTAGCCAGCAAACCCACTTCTGGCTTTTTGAAGTGTGGACAATCCTATCACAACCCACCCCCACCCTCAAGTGATATTAGCCTTTTTTGTCACTGCATCATATTGTCGACTTGCAATCATCGTGTGATCCAGTATAACCCATGGATCCTTTTCTTCAGCACTACTGCCTAGTTGGTTATTCCTATTTTGTAGTTGTGCATTTCATTTTTCTTTTCTAAGTGAAGTACTTTTCACTTCTATTTACTGAATTTCAAAACACTTCTCTGATGTGTCCAGGGCATTTTGAATTCTAATCTTGTCCTCCGCTGCACTTTGCAGCTTGGTGTCATCTGCAGATTTAATAAGCATACTCTCCACTCCATTATCTAAGCCATTAATGAAAATATTGAATAGATCCAGGATTTGCTTCTGCAGGACCTTACTAGCTGCCCTCTCAGGTAGGCAGTGAACTATTCCTTTGCAAATAACACCGTTCAGTCCCTGTGTACAGGTAATGCCAGCAGACCCTAGTCATCTGCTGGTGGAATGGAACCTAGGAATCTCTGGAGCCTAATGCATGTGTAAAGCCAACAAACCTGGGTTGCCAGCACCAGGGTTTGAATCTGCAAGCATAGGGGCTAAAGCCCTGCACTCTACCATATGAGCTAAAGGCCAGCTGGCTCTCAGCCAAGGCTGTAGAGCAGAGACTTCACTCACCCTAGTATGAGGTCTCAGTGCGTCTGGGTACCCTGGGCTGAGGAAGCACATCCTGAGCTTCTGAGACTTTTCAGCAGGTCATCCTAGACAAGCCCTCAATTGTAATGCTGACAGGCCCAGGTCACTAGCACCAGGGATTGAACCTGCAATCATAGGGGCTAAAGCTCTGTCCTCTACTGCATGAGCTAAAATCCTCCTGGCTCTCAGCCAAGGCTGTAGAGCAGAGGCTTTACTCACCCTACTATGAGGTCTCTGTGCCTCTGGGTACTACACATGAATCTCTACTGTGTGAGCTGGAAGCCAGTTGGCTGCTAGCTAAGGCTGTGGGGAAAACTCATTCTCTGTGGCCATGGCTACACTAGCACCCCCCCTTTCAAAAAGGGGATGCTAATGAGTCATTTTGGCAGATGCTAATGAGGCGGTACCAAGCATATGCAGTGCCTCATTAGCATAATGGCAGCCCTGCATGTTTTGAAAGTACTGCTTTTGAAACGCACACTGCTGGTGTAGATGGGAGCCTTTTGAAAGTACCCCTGGATTTTGAAAGCTCCTTCTTCCCAAAACCAAATGGGAAGAAAGGGCTTTTGAAATCGGGGGGTTCCTTTCAAGAGGTCCCTGTCTACACCAGCTGTGTGCGTTTCGAAAGCAGCACCTTCGAAACGCACGCGCAGCCACCATTATGCTAACCAGGTACTGCATATGCATGGCAGCGCCTCATTAGCATCTGCTGAAGTGGCTCATTAGCATCCCCCTTTCAGAAGGAGGGTGCTAGTGTAGCCACGACCTGTAAAGTGGTTTCAGTGTTACTAGATAGGATAGTACACCATACTCACAAGGTCTGTGGGTTACATACACACCATATAGTTACTTCATCTAGAATATATATATTTCACATGACATTCTCAAAAGCAAGCAACGTAAATAGTATCAAAACCTTTATAAAAATCAATATATGCTACATCTACTTCTTCCCTTCTCCCCCTAGCAACTGAACTAGTAACCCTATCAAAGAGGAAAATTAGGTTAGTTTGGCATAATTAGTTGACACATCCATGCTGACTATTAATTACTGTAAGTAAATATCTGTGTCAGGAATCCTACAACATTTTGCAAAGCTGAGATCTGCTTTGAAGTTATAAAATAGGAAATTTTATCAAAGAGAATATACACTAATGTTCTGACCTGGGATGGTATTTTGCTGGGCTGGTACATGCAATTCTAGCGTCTAAAACAAAAGACAAGGAAGTTACAGAACAAATTAAGGAACAAGTGTAAATAGGTGGGTTGGCTTTTAGTGATGAATAAAAGCTTGTAACTTGTATAAAAAAAAGCACTATACAGAGTGCCTGCTGAAATGTGTATATTTGAAGCACAGCTTCGGTGTAAGGTGAATGTTTTCCAGGAGGAGGGTAGGTATTTCCCCTTTTTTAATTGCAGTGTTGCCTTTGGACAATAAATTTTGCTAAGTTTTAGTTATTTGTTCTCTTCGACATTATTAAGAATGAATCATGAATGAAATCAAACTATTGGTTACATCTTTTGAGTCAATAGACCTTTCCTACAATTTGTGAACTAAAATCTGCTTTTTCAAAATCCGTTGCTCTTGTTTTGCTGCGCTTGCTCTTTCCTTGGAGATACCAGATTTGTCATTTCATTATCACTTTCACCAAAATGGACTTCCTCCTTTAGCTTCACAACCAATTCCTCCCTGTTAGGTAGGATCAAGTCCCCATACTCACTTCCTCCACTTTCTGAAAACAGCTGCCCCAAGAACATTCTAATACAAAATTTCTCATACATTCTTGGAATGTACTTCTTATGTTTATTTTTTCAACAGATGTGTGAATAGTGATAGTTTCCCATTACTACCAGGCTTTGTATTTGGGGCATTTTTTTTTGTTTTGGAAATGTCTTGTCTGCCACTCCTTCTTGATTTGGTGTTCTACAGTTGACCCTCAGTATAACAGCCTTATTTTCCTCCCATTATCTTTACCTATAGCCTTTGCATCATCACTTCAGGGATTATATTTGTAGGAGAGAACAAGAAAACTAATGGACTTACGTGAATTTAGTGTTCATTGGGTGACCCAGCATTATTGCCAAAACCTGACATTTTTCTTACAGAAAATGATCTGTGTATTTAGCTTCTTAACCAGTTGGCAAATTGCTTGTAAATGTCAGACTATGCCAGATGACATTATGAAGGTTATTTGAGCAAAGACATCCTAAATGAATTACTAGGACCTGTGAAGATTTTTAGATGTAGAGAAGGTATCAGCTTAGTTTTCTTTTATTTAATAATAAAACAATAAGAGAAAATAAAGGAAAAGCAGTCTTCCTTGTAGATACATCAAGCTATCAGCTACATTGCACAGATTTTTGATATATTTAGGGACTCTTTAAAAACAACATGAAATTAATCTCAAAGGGGTAGCCATGTTAGGAGGTGGGTTTTACCTACAAAATCTCATGACCTAATAAATTTATTAGTCTCTGTGGTACCATGGGACTTCTTGTTATTTATTAAATTAATCCTATATCTTACATGCCAAACTAATTTTAAAAACTTTAGGTTTCCATTAAGTATTTACAGTTGAGCTGTATATTTTTATGTAGGTTTGCTTATACTCTTCAGTTGGCATTAGAAATACTCCATTTAAACACAGAATAGGTCCTGTCCAAGTCAACAAATGTTTCAGATATCCCTTTTTCACTTTGTTTTGACTTCCAAAGAAAAGCTTTGTAAAAATGGAAACACACCCACGGTCTTGGGTTGTTTTTTTTAGGTAAAAGCAGATAATATCCTGCTGGCACTTCATTGATTAACCTCTTCTTTCTCCTTCTACTTTTTCAGTTGAACAAGCATAATGTAGCCTATTGTGGCATGAAAGCTGTAATAATAATGTCCATTTGGTGGTTTGAAAATAGGTTTCTTTTACTTTAATAGAATTGGTGATTCTTATATGGATATGTGGGTAAGTACTCAATTTTGTATTTGTAGCAACTATCTGCTGCATAATCTGGCTTTTCAGAGAGCAGTTCTGAGTGAGGTCAATATTGAGGGACAATTGTTGGCCAATTCTAAAGATTGAAATGAATTAGAGGAACAGCAGGAAGGCAATAAATAAGAGAAGAATACAAGTCACTTGGAAAATGGTATGGTATGCCAGTTGCAGGGAATTTTGCTCCCAAAGTATTAACACTTTGTGATCCGTCCCAAAGTATATCCTAAAAGGCGCACACCTGGGGCCAAATTTTGACCTCATACAGTGCATAGATACTGCAGAGGCTGACAGCTTTATACATATCATTGCTATATCCACAATAGGTTGTTAGTGAAAATTAGGAATTCCAGTGAGCTTGCGGAGAGAAGCTCAATGTATGAGCTCACTGGGCCAGATCCTCAGCTGCTGTTATTCATTTTCACTCTATTTATGTCAGTGGCATGGTGCGAGTTTAAACTAGCTGAAGATCTTGGCCTTTATCTGACAACATTCAGTAAAAAAATCACAAGTATAGAAGCAGAACAGGTATTCTGGATTTAGAGTCTTTTTCAAACTTCCAGTTTCCTGTTTTAAAAAAAATACCAAGCCAGTTAAAAGTAATTTCAACCTTTTTGCAGGGATCATAGCCTTCCCCACATAAATCAATGCACTGTCCTGTTAAGTCAGCCATGCAGAAAATAGTCTTCAACTAGACAAACAATGGCTTAGTTAAAGAAAATGTACTGAATTAAAGGTGGCACAGAAGTAATGCATTGAGCCACAGTTCTGTCCTTCACAGACACAATCTCAAAGGATTGCACACAGTTATCCATTAGCCCACCAGATGCTCAAGGAGCTCCAAAATTGGCAGTTTTGGTAATACCACCTCAGGTAACCAATTCGCCCTTCCAAGGGAGAAGTTTGGGAGCAAAGCCAATCAATGAGCCGAGGTTACAATGCAAACAATTCAGATGATTCTTTAATAATCGAATACAACAATTTGAGTCAGGCCTTCTCTGCACTAGGTTTTTTGTAATATATGTGGATAACATCAGCTATAGTATATAATTTCCAAAATTGCAATTAAGCTGTGAACATATTACCCCACGGGCCCTCCAGCATGTGCCTTCAAACTGATACATGAATGTGAGAAGCTGCTGCTTCTACAAATCTGGGCTTGTATGTATCCATGTTTCTCATCTTGCATGCTTCTTGCAGCCCAATCAGCTCACAGGTGTGGCCTATGTGATATTATGTGAGCCATACAAGGTGTCGGAGGGAATGTTTTTATCGATACCTAAATATTATAGTGCGGATGTAGGCCATATAACAGGTAAAAAGCTGCAGATGCAGCCCACAACGGTAAATAGGCTGAGAGCCACTGGCCCTGTATTCATAGAAATTTAAGGGAGAAATACACACACACTAATACAGATGGCCACCATAAAGCCTATGCACCATTTATGTAATCAAACTAGGACAGAGGTTTGACATAAGGGCTGAGTCTACACTACAGAGTTTTGTTGTCAAAAGTGACCTTCTGTCAGCAAAACTCAGGGAGCGTCCACGCGACAAATGCTTTCTGTCAAGAAACTGTTGACAGAACGCAGCTGTTTTCTTGGGAGAGTTCTCACTCCCGTATAGGGCTTAGCCACCTCTCTTGACAGATTTGTTGACAAAACAGTAGTGTAGTGTAGACACTATGGGAGGCCCTCTGCTGACAAACAGGGCTTCCAGTTCACTGGGCAGCCCTGTTTGCAAAGCTTCTGGTTGGATGCTCTGTCGACAGAGGGCTGGATGGTCAGCGGTCATGGACAGGGGAGCCTCTATTAGGTGTAGATGTGTTCTGCTGGTAGAGGTTCTGTCAGAAAATATCCTATATGTACACCTGGGATATATGCAAAAGGCATTTATTCAAGTTAGTTCACACACCTTTCCTGTATAAAGCTTATCCTATAACTTACAACTGCAGGGATTCTTACATCTTCTCAAAGCATATGGTCGAGACAGGCTTTACCAGGGGTTGATGAATGCAGTTGTGCCTGTAGACCATGGGGTCACAATGCTCAGCAATGTGTCTTATTGAGATCTGGCACATGGCACAACAATGCCAGTCAAATGTGGCCTAGCCACCTGTCTGTCATGAGTGGAAGTGTTGGGAAAGGGAGCGTCTATGAAGGAAGGATGAGTGCCACCTAAACCGAAATGGAACCAGATTGGTGGCACTTAAAATTAAAAAGGTTGTAGGTAAGTTTTCAAACTGAAGGCTGAGGGAAAGCCGCATGGCTCAGACAGAGGTATCCCTAAGAGGATGCTCTTATTAATGGATATTCTCAATGTCCTTGTAAGGAGAAGAGGATGGAAAATGATAAAATACGAGTAGGATCTATATTGAAACAACCAAATGAGAGATCCTTTAATTTCATAATGTAATGGCAGATCACTAAAAAGTGACGTGTTGAAAATGCTTAGATGCCAAATGCTAGAAGGATAAAGAATAAGAGGGCTGAACTAGAGTGCTTTGTGTTAAATGAGATTATTGATTTAATGGGCACCACTGAAACTTGTTGGGATGAGGAAAATCTATGGAACACAGTAATACGAAGATATCGAATATGGCATGGTACTGTACGTGAAAGAAGGCATAGAATCCAATGAAGTAAAAATCTTAAATGAACCAAACTGCAGCATAGAATCTGTATGGATAGTAATTCCATGCTCTACTAATAAGATAGCAGTAGAGAGCTATTACTGATCTCCTGACCACAATGGTGTTAGTGACTGTAAAATGCTAAGGGAGATTAGAGAGGATATAAAAATAAAAACCTCTGTCATAATGGGGGACTTCAACAATCCCTGTATTGACTGGGTGCATGTCAGCTTAGTCGGGGAAGCAGAGATAGTTACTTGGTATCTTAAGTAACTACTAGTCCTGGAACCCACAAGAGGAGATGTTTCAGTCCTACAGGGAGCACAAACTCTGGTCCAAGAAGTGAATATAAATTCCTATCTCACAGAACTGGAAGGGACTTTCAAAGGTCATTGAGTCCAGTCACCTGCACTCACAGCAAGACCTATCACCATCTCGGACAGATTTTTTTTTAAACTCTATTTGCCCCAGATCCCTAAAAGGCCTCTGCAAGGATTTAACTCAGAACCCTGAGATTAGCAGGCCAATGCTCCAACTACTGAGCTATCCCTCCCCCCACCCCCCAGCTTTGCCACTTGGTAATAGTGACCATAACATAGGTAAATTTAACATTCCTGAGGTGAGAAAAACACCACAGGATCCCAATACTGTGGCATTTAGTTTCAGAAAAGGGAGTTACACAAAACTTAGAAGCTCAGTTAAACAGAAGTTAAAAGGTAGAATACCAAAAGTGAAATCTCTGCAAGTTGAATGGAAAATTTTCAAAGACACCATAAGAAAGGCTCAATTTAATATGAATAATTGAAATTAAAAAAAATAAGAGAAACAAAAAAGTGCCACTGTAATTAAACAACAAAGTAAAAGAAGCACTGAGCAGCTAAAAGACATCCCTTTAAAAAGTGGCAGTTGAGTCCTAGTGAGGAAAATAAAGTGTAAAAATATAAGTAGGAAAGCCAAAAAAGAATTTGAAGTATAGCCAGGGGCTCAAAAACGAGCAGTAGAACCTTTTTAGGAACATGAGAAGGAAAAATCCTGCTAAAAAAAGCAACGGAGCCAGTGGACGGTCAGGGTGCTAAAGGAGCAGTTAAGGATAAGGCCATTACAGAGAAAATAAATAAATTCTTTGCAATAGTCTTCATGGCTGAGGATGTGAGCGATATTCCCAAGCCTAAGCCATTCTTCTTAGGTGACAATTCTGAGGAAATTTCCCAGATTGTGGTATCATTAGAGGAGGTTTTGGAACAAATAGGTAAACTTATATGTCACCAGCACCAGATGGTATTCTCCAAAAGTTCTGAAGGAACTCAAGTGTGAAATTTAAGATCTACTCGCTGTAATCTGTAACCTGTCAATGTAAATCAGCTTGTGTACCAAATGACTGGAAGATAGCTAATGAATTGCTAATTTTTTAAAAAGTGTTTCGGGGGTGATCCAAGCAATTACAGGCCAGTAAGTCTGACTTCAGTACCAGGACACCTGGTTGAAACTATAGTAAATAAAATTGTTAGACACATAGATGAACATAATTTGTTAAGGAAGAGGAAGCATTATGTGTATGTGTGTAGTAACAGAGAGGGAGCCGTGCTAGTCTATATACTATCAAAAAAAAAAAGCAGTCAAGTAGCACTTTAAAGACTAGCAAAATAATTTATTAGGTGAGCTGAAGAAGTGGGTCTGTCCCACGAAAGCTCACCTAATAAATTATTTTGCTAGTCTTTAAAGTGCTACTTGACTGCTTTTTGTTTTGAGTGTATGTGCGTGTGTGTAAAGGAAAATCACACCTGACCAATTTATTACAATTCTTTGAGGGGGTCAACAAATATGTGGACAACGGGGAATCCAATGGATTTAGTACACTTGTATTTTAAGAAAGCCTTTGATTTGACATGGACCTTCAAGCAAAATAAGGCTTTTAAGCAAAATAAGCTGTTATGGGATAAGACGGAAGCTCCTATATGTATGGGTAACTGGTTAAAAGATAGGAAACAAAGGGTGTCTATAAAAGGTCAGTTTTCAGAATAGAGGCAGGTAAATCATGGTGGTCCTCAGGGATCTGTTCTGGGCCAAGACCTATTCAACATTTTCATACATGATACAAGAATGAAGTGGCAAAACTTGCAAATGATAAATAAAACTACTCAAGACAGTTAAGTCCTAAGCAGACTGCAAAGAGCTATAAAATGATCACTCAAAACTGGGTGAAGTGGCAACACAAAGACAAATGAAATTTAATATGGATGAATGCAAACGTTGGAAAACATAATCCCAGCTATACATATAAAATTGTTGGGTCTAAATTAGAAAGAGATCTTGATGTCACTGTGAACGGTTCTTTGATAACATTTACTTGATGTGCAGCACCAGTCAGAAAAGCAAATGGAATTTTGGGAATAATTAAAGGTTATATAATAAGATGGAAAATATCAAGCCTATAAAGCTCTGGTATGCCCACATCTTGAATATTATGTGTAGATGCGGTTACCCCATCTCTAAATACATGTACTGGAATTGGAAGAGACTCAGAAAAAAAAATTAGGTGTATGAAAAGGCTTACATATGAGGGGAGATTAATAAGACTAGGACTCTGCAGTTTGGAAAAGAGCCAACAAAGAGGCCTGTGACTGAGCTCTATAAAATCATTACTGGTTAGGAGAAAGCAAATAAAGAAGTGTTGTTTACTCCTTCCCATAACACAAGACGTGTGGGGGTCACCAAACAAAATTAATGGACAATAGGTTTAACAGCAGCAAAAGGAAGTGTTTCTTCACACAATGCACAGTCAATCTGCAGAACTCTGCCAGAGGATGTTGTGAAGGGCAAGACTGTAATGGGGTCCAAAAAGAGCTAGATAAATTCAGAAAGGATAAGTCTATCAATGGCTATTAGCCAGGATGGGCAGGGATGGTGATATTAGTCTCTGAATCTGGTAATGAGGAGCAGGGAATGGATCACTTGATGATTACCTGACATTGGCCACTGTTGGAGGACAGGACAATGGGCTAGAAGGGTCTTTGGTTTGACCTACATGACCATTTTATCAGATGAGCTAGACCTGCATTATGCTGAGCCCCATGTACCAGGCTGCACTGCAAATTTCATGATGGTGGGTCAACCAAGTAAACCTGAGTGGCTCTGAGTTCCCACCCAACAGAGCACAATAACTGGAGTAGGGGGTACAGGAAATCCACTTGCACCTGACATGCCCACTGCATTCTTTGAATCAGGAGGCTTTTGTTCCATAAATGGCACCCATAAGCACCACTGAATTACAAACAAATGATATCATAGAACTTTGGAACTTGTGACAAAATATCCCTGTGCCCACAGCCTACTCAACTATTGTAATAATGCATGTATACAGTATGCCTTGTGAGGTATCATTTGAAAATGCATGATTTCTTGTCATCGTTGTAACCCTTAGAAAACAATGCCCCCTGTATAATGTTATTAATGCATGTTCCAAAGCACAACCCTACATGAGCAGAAGTTGCAAAACATGTTTGTCCTAAGAAAAGGAATATGTGCTCTGCTTAATGTTTATTTAAGCAATAAACAGAGTCCTCAGCCAGGGAAGAAAAAGAAGCTCCAACAAGTGAGAAAAAAGATGCAGGAAGTGTCCTTCCACATAGACTTTTTTTCTTTCTGATAACCTGCTGGGAATTTTGGGAAGGGAGGTTGAAACTGTTTAAAAAAAAATGTCCTGTGGCACCTCATAGACTAACAGATATTTTGGAATACAAGCTTTTGTGGGCAAAGACCTGCTTCTTCAATGCAATGGGTCTTTGCCCATGAAAGCTTGTGCCCCAAAATACCTGTTAGTCTATAAGGTGCCACAGGACTTCTTGTTGTTTTTGCAGATACAGATTAACATGGCTACCCCTCTGACACTTACAATGCATAGATATTTCTGAGACCAACCATTCAGGCTTTAGATAGCTAACTGCCTATCACCTTTCCTATAAATACCACATTTTGGTTTGATATATTCCATTTCTTTGCAATAATTTCAGCAGATCTTAGTAATATGCACAATATCTTCTACTGTCATTCATTTCATATTATCCTGTGAACTGATTTTATTGGTTTCTCCTTTTTGACAGAAAATACAGGCATGTAAGAATTTAAAACACTGTCCAATAGTAAGACCAAAATATGTTGTGGATTTTTTTTAACAGAACTGTTCTACAGCAGGTGAGTCATTCCATAGGCAAGTTACAGATAGTTGAAAATTCAGTGCATTTTGATGTTCTGCTTTTCTTTTATCCAGCTAACTAGTCAGGTGTTCTGAGAGAAAACACTTCAGGCAGGTGCCAGCTAGTCAATCCCAGTAGTATTATAGTCATTATGGATGCAAGGATTCCTTTAGTACAAGATGACAACTTTAGTTGTCACCTGATAAACACTGATAGACTAAACGATCTATGGATCGAAGGAAGAGGGCAAAACTCACCTCATTAGTCACTCGCTAGGGATGTCATTTAATACAATTTCTATCACAACAGCTCACTCAGCAAGCTGAGCATTTGTCATATTTATATTACTAATATTGTTGTAGTTTGTTATTTGAAATACAGTCTATACAAATAAATATGACATGCCATTATTTAAATTCACAGCTTGGCCTCATACTAAGACACAAACATATTAAAAGAACTGATTTATATGGAAATCCTAACATTTTATGCTAAACAAGAAATCACTGTACTATAGATTTAGCATGTTGACAATGTAATACAACAGGGTAAAAAAGTGTTAAAATAGTCTAATGAAAACAATAATTTATGAACCCCAGTTACTGTTTACATGAGTTTAGGCAGCAGCATCTTGTTCCCTGAATCAAAAGACTTGGAGTCTATGGAAAAATAAATGCAATGCCGCTTTTGGATTATTATTGCATATAACTGAATCTATGTCATTTTACCAATGAAGAATAAAGGGGTAGGGGTTTTAAAAGATTATATTAATTTCCGTTGGTGAGTTCACTTCAATTTATGTAGCTAAATTCTACTATCAGTTATCCTAATGTAAATCCAAAATAGACTATTTTACATCAATGTAAATGAAATCGGAATTTGTCTCTGTTTCATTGAAGCATAAAGTGCATTTATATAATATACCTATCATGGCTATATTTTTAAAAAGACATTTTAAAAGACATAAAAATAGTGTATGCCTTTTATTAAAGAGTTTTGAGGAAATAGTGATTTACATCACTTCTGGCTTGCCCTTTTGAAGTGCTAGAGGAATCCCCCAAAACATATATTAGAATAGACGTCTCACGGCAGGGAAGGTCAGAAAGGTCTCTTCTGTTCCATCAGCCAGGCACATTGATCTGGTGCTGAATTTTCCTTTGAACTTTTTTATTTCATCCATTTCTCTTTTTTCCTGACTACTTTGCCTCTCTAATTTGGCGAGAAGCATAGCTGTCAGGAGCTGCATGAGTAAAGAAGTTGCTTTTGTGGCCATTCAGTCAAGAAGAGACTTCAGCTACTGGTAATGCATGCGATAGACTTCAAAAAAATGGACACTCACTCCTCTGTAATTCCAAGTCATACAAATCTGTATTATGAGAGAGAGCTTTCCCACTTGTTTATAGAGGAAAAGCTTAATACAAATACTAGTGGGTTAACATGATTTCTGGGGAAAGCCAGGATTTTATCTTATCTTTAATCTATCAAAGCAATCATTCAGTATGATCCAGCCTGCAGCCACCTTCTCTCTCAGAAACCTCTCTTCATTCAGCTTCCACATCTCTGAACGCTGTGGAACTCCAGTTGAATGAACCTGGAACCTTAGGGGACAAAACCTAAAAACATGTGCTCTACCACATGAGCTAAAAGCCAGCTGCCTCTCAGCCAAGGCTGCCGAGCAGAGACATCACTCTCTTGTCCATGGTCTTGGTGCCTCTGGGGTTACACAATGTTTATGTTAAATCAAGCTGAACAAATATCAGTTTTTGCCTGCATTTACATGTGTGTACAGATAGTTTGCCGAGTTCAAAAATATCCAAGTGGCCAGGAGCTAATTTGTGAAAAGGTTTTTGAGTAAGAGCATTAACCTGCTGCCATATATGAGGTGAGATCAACATGTCTTATCCACTGTCTAAGATGTGTAAAAATACTTATCTAGAGAGCAATATCGTTCTTCTTTTTTTGCCTTTTTCTGCATTTGCTCTTTTATTGGCATCAGGAACCAAGCAGTGTTGTAGAAAGACATTGACACATCCCTTCATGTCATACATTACCATATAGGCATGGACAGTATTCAGTAGGTTTCCATAAATAAAATTCTAAAGCTTCCATACAAAAAGTCTGATGTCAAATATTCACACTCTGTTACTTCAGATATAACACACAGCCTTCCAAAAATGGCTTCAATTCATAACAGCTCTTGAAATATTACTAATCAGGAGATTAAATTTGTGAAGCTACAAGCAGTAATAGTACAACACTGGACTTACAATACAATACACCAGGCTGAATGTTGCTTAACTATACAGTAAGAGTAGTGGAGTGTAAGTGGTATCTAGGATTTTTTTTTTGAATGAACTGCACTAAAATCCCATGTCACCACAATGAGAAATGCACTGTCCATCCCTTATTGAACCAAATTTTTTCTCATGGCCCGATGGATGCATTTGTAATCACTCTGTGACTAAGTACACAATCAAGCATTGTGCCTGTACAAAGCAGGTAAACGGCATACACAAATGGACACTGATGTGCACGATTACCCAACTTGTGTGAGCACATTGAGGTTTTGAAGGCTGCCATGTTATAGCTACAATTGAACATATGGACAGCGTGTTATCGTGCATCCTGTTTTGACAATATGTTATTTCGTGATGTGATTATATCATTCTAGATTTAAGATCTCCTATTTGTATAGCCAGCAAAATGTTAAACAGGAATATTCAAAATAGCATGCAGTGAGGGTTACCTGGTAACAAAGCCAGTGAGAAAACAAGAAAAACCTTCACTTTCTGTCTTTAATTTCCCAACACTATCTTTAGGTGTTTCCAGAATTAAACAAGCACTTTGCCTTGGTTGCATGATATACATTCATATTATCTTCTGAAATGTTTTTAATAGTGCCCGTGTAAGTAGGCAAAGGGGAGACATCAAAAGCATTATAATGAAGAGATTCAATTAGTGGGGAAAGGTGTAAAAAGAAAGCAATATTATTTAAAAACATTTGATTGGAAGAGTAGCTGCTTCATGAAACATTGTAGAATATGGAGGCTTTTTTAGTTCTGGATGACGGGTACAAATCAGGTTCAGACTGGTTATTACTTAAAGTCATTGTCTGTCTGATAATTGCTTGATTACTCATAAAATAATTGGCTGACCTTATCCAATTATTAATGGACAAATATCCACTGTCACTGATAGCAACCCCAAAGTCTCAACCCTAGAGATGATCCTCACAGAAGATATATGTTGAAAATTTTGCCTAGATAGTTATCATGTGCCCATCATAGCAGCTTCTGAGAGCGAGAGAAAATTCTGAGGAATTCTTTAGGGACCTAACAAAACTAGGTGAATGGGAAACATGATGGTACAAGAAATTCAGCATTGAAAAATGAAAGAAAATTGGAAAGAATAATTTGATACACAGCACTAGATTTTAAATTAACTGGAAGCTCTCCAATGAAATACCTGGGCATCCTTTTGATCAGATCATGGAAAACATCTGCTCACTGTGCAGTAGTAGTCCAAAAATGGGGAAGAAAATAACTCTAAATATGTTAATGGTATAGTCCTCAGAGATTGTGGAGACAGCTGGATAATTGGTTGCAGTCAGAATTGAACCCATGTCAAAGGAGGCAGGGTTCTGAGACAAGCTATTTTAAAAACAAAAGATTAGAGATACTAAGTAATTTGTATGGACTCAGGACTCTTTGGTTTCAAAAAGAGAATTTGTTAGACATGACAGAAATGTGAAAAACAACAAACAATGCAGAGAAGGCAAACATCAGTGGTCTTGTTTTAACAATGAGACATTCTGTGAAACTGACACAAGGAAATGCTTCCCTCACCCCACAAAAAAACTCACAAGATATGATTTACCTGTGGTACTCTGAGCCACAATATTTTATTTAGGCTGGGACACAGCATTGTTCAAAATAGCATTGGATAGTCGTATGCATAATGAGAACATTCTCCTATGAGGATAAAAATGGCTTAGGACAATATGCCCACAGACTTAAGGGACTCAGAGAAGTTAGGCTTAGATTTCTATGGTTGGATTGTTCCATAATTGTCCAGTAGAGTGTTTTATGTGACTTTTTGCAAAGCCTATCAGAAGCAAAATAGTGCCATTAATAGAAAACATCTCTGATTTGGTTTGGCAATTCTTTTATTTCAGAAGGAACATATTTGCTAATAATTTAACAATAATGTTTTCTTACATTTAAAGTCCACTTAGCAGGGGTTCTGAAAAGTTTTGCAGGTTTATGAGGCACACTGAAAAGTGAACTGTAAGTTTTTATATTTAATTCAGCATCTTCAAGTTTTCAGAGGGGATGGAGGTAAACGCCAATGCATTAGAGAACATCCTCAATTGAAACTTTAAAGGGCGCGATCCATAGTCTATGCAGACTGAAGGATGCCTACTACTAGAGAACATTTGTGTAGAGAGTTTCAAAACCTCGACACTTCCTGATTAATTTTCTCTCCCATGGAAATGTCACAAGAAAGAGTTTATCGGGAGAGGCTGACAGGTAATAAGCAAAATAAATAAACTATTAAACAGTACTGGTGGTGGTGTTTAATTGAGTCTGTCTTGTGAGAAAGAATATCAAAATGAATGTAACACAGAGCGAAGAAATTAGGTGGAAGGAGATTATAGGCTGGAT
Organism: Carettochelys insculpta; assembly: GCF_033958435.1. Taxonomy (NCBI): domain Eukaryota; kingdom Metazoa; phylum Chordata; order Testudines; family Carettochelyidae; genus Carettochelys; species Carettochelys insculpta. Next base: position 41,896,847 of record NC_134147.1, on the reverse strand, counting down.
AAGAGCAGGGGAAATGGAAAAGAAGGGCCTGAACACTAGAACTGGAATTCTCCAGCATATTAGTATGATAGAAAAACCCATGCTAAACCAAATTAGTTGCAATATCCCCATGAAATCCTGTTTGATCAGAAATTTACAGTTCTTCAGACAGAGAATGTTTCACAGAAAGTTACCTGTTTTGAACTTTTGAGGAGTGTTGAGAGCAAGACATAGGAATTCATCCTTTTGCTCTACTTAGAGCTCATTAGGCATCAATTGGAGTGTGTGTCCAGTTCTGGGCACCTCATTTCAGGAAACATATGGAGAAATTGGAAAGGATCCAGAGTAGAGGAACAAGCATGACTAAAGGTCTAGAGAACCTGAGCTTTGAGGGGAGACTGAAAGAACTGGTGTTGTTTAGTTTAGTTTAGAAAAGAGAAGACTTCGAGGGGGCATGATAGTAGTTGTCAAGTGGGTTACAAGGAAAAGGAAGAAAAATTGTTCTCCTTGGCCTCTGAGGATAGAAGAAGGAGCAATGGGCTAAAACTGTAGCGAGGGAGGTTTAGGTTGGACATTAGAAAAAACCTCCTAACTGTCAGGGTGATTAAACATTGGAATAAATTGCCGAGGGAGGTTGTGGAATCTCCATCATTGGAAATTTTTAAGAGCAGGTTAGATAGGCATCTATCAGGGATGGTCTAGATGGTGATAGGCCCTGCTATGAGGGCAGGGGACTGTACTTGATGACCTTTCAAGGTCCCTTCCATTCTAGTGTTCAATGATTCTATGAACCACAGGCAGAATCCTACCCATCTTTCAGCTATGGGTATCCTGTGGGGGATGCCAGTGGCCCAAACTTTCAGAGTTCATGACTCTGGGGAAGCCAGGCCATGTGGACTGCCCCAAGGCTATAGACTTCAGTACTTCCTGGTCACACAGTAGATTTCCAGGACATCTTGAGAACTGCAATTCACAATGATCCAAGAGGTGGAAGTTCATTCTGGGAGCAACAGTTGAACCAAGAATCTATTCAGATCACTTTCATTTTAAATTTTCAAATGATGTATTTTGATTATTTTGACATTTTTGGGTTTCCCTTCTGGAGGAAAGCTTTAAAATTCTGCTCTTCTGTTATCAAATTAAATGATTCCTCTCTACCCACCCCCTCCCCATCCCCGAATTTGAAATTACCTATGGAATAGAAATTCAGAGTTTCAGCCAGCTCTTGTGTTAAATAACTTGATACTCTTTCACAGTGGGCACAGCTGTCAAAATATAATTAATTCTTCTCATGGCTGGCAGACACTACCGGTTTTTTTCCACCACTTTTGAGTGTTTAAATTTTGAATGTTTAAATGAACGTAGTTGGACCATCTTTGCCCTCCTTTTGCAAACACTTTCTCAGTGTTTGTCCTACTGCGATTTTTGTTAACGCTATCACCTTAGTTTTTAACATAAAGCAAAGAAAGCAACAGGGAGGGCAGAGAGTGGCCTGATTTTCAAAGAACTGCTCTACAGCACTTGCTGAAAATCAGTTACCTGTAACATGGCTCACACTGGGAAGCCAAAATTGGTGTGACTAGTGATTTGGGGTGTCTCCATGGTTTAGACACAGTGTCAACCATCAATTTCCATGAAAAACTATTTTGTTGACAGGATACCATTCAATAATCCATAGACTGGGGATGACAGAGTCACTGTTATGCAAAAACAATTGCTCAAGAAAGATTGTCAAATACAGCAGCCGCAATATTAAAAGCAACATTAAGAGTTCTTTAGACTGTCAGCACCTTACCTTCAAGGTGCACATGGCTTCTTGGCAACGTGCATGTCTTTGATTGTGCATTCTGAATACATTGTCGAGTATGATTTCCATATGTGAATACTACCATTCTTTGTCAGATCTCAAAGAACTTCACAACTAAGGGGCAAACTCACCCATGGTGTAACCCTACTGAGATCTGTGAGCTTGCGCTTAGAGTAGATTTGGCCCATTAACCAGTACGACTCTCATCAATGTGACGTGAGTAAGGGATATAGAAAGCTCACTTCAATTACTGTTTATAATGCAGTCTTGTCTGGCGTGGAGCACAATAGCCATCTCTGAGTTCTCATCATGCAGTTTATAACAGGAATAGTGAGCAGGACATGCATAATTTTAAGAGGGATTTTAAGGTGCAGCTAGGTAATAGGCACATAGATATGAGAGAATTCTAACTTGGAATGTAATTACCTAAGTTTGTATTCCAAGTTCTTATGCTGACATGCATTATGATATCACCTGAACATCTCCCAACACTAGTGAACCACAGTCCTATTGGTATCTCCTTTTCCTACTGGCAACAAGCAGTTCTGATTTTGAGTGGTTTTTTTTTTGTTTGGTTCTTATTGCATTAAAAGAAGAGCATGGTCACTAGAGGTAGGCGATCGTATTGCTGCAGAAACGAAAGGACAAGGCAGCAAACTCTTCTGCAGCACTGAAGGTTGTTAGGGGCAGTGGTCATTCTTAGGTCATCTGCAGTGAATTGCATAATCTTTGTTCAGCTCCCTAAATGTTCTGTTTCCCATAGACCTAGCCCTCCACTTATTGGTTGGCAATGAAGGCAGCTATCAAAGGATGTCATCATTGTACTGCAAGAAATGGTCTCTTGGACAGGTAGAGCTCTGAAAAATCATGGTAACCTTGATTATGTTCCTGCAGAGATATTACAGAGAGAAATTCACTAGTGTCTTGTTTCTTCAAAGATCCACCCTGCTCAGAAAGCTGCCTCCTACATTTTGAACCATTTGGAATATGTCTGGGCATGGGGCTGTGTTCTTAACTTCCGGGAATTTGGCCAGGACACTGGATTTGAAAATTGCCACATATATTTTTAATAACAAAAAAAAAAGTGCTTGGGAACTTAGATTTATCATTTTCCTTCCCGAAGATCTCTTGTTCCTGCAATAAACCAAGTTTCATATTCGAATAAGTCCTTCTCTTTCATGAGGTCTATGCATTTGCCATTCATCCCTGAAGCACAGGAGACAAGTCATAAAACTGCAAAAACCTCATGCTGGCTAAGTAAGCAGTAGAGCTCTGGTCGTCATTCCATCAGACTAATGCTCGTGCCATCTGATGAAGCTGAGTGTGTAATTAAAGGAGTATTTATTGAGTGAGGGCCAGTACGTGAACAGCAGCTGGAAGAAGCTTGTTTGCCCAGGACACTGATCTGTGCATATTTCATGTAATCTTAAGTATCAACCTTTACACAGCAGCCACTTTTAGTAATTTATTTAGCACACAGAACCTTTTACACAAGCAAGGATTAATCTCAGAAGACAACTAATAAAGACAACAGCTTTGTGCCATGCCTTTTGTTTATACAATTAATGTTCAACATGAAGGGCTCGCTCAGCTGATTCATGCAAGGTACTGGGGAAGTTAATTCATTCAAAAGCAAACAATTTCTATTGTACTGTATAGTCACCAGAACAATACATTGGTTCAGCTCCCCGTAATGCTTTAAAAGATCATTACGCTGAAAAGTAAACAAATGAGCATGCAAATATATATCCACAAATGCCAGTTGGTTGTCTGGAGTTTTAAGCTTGAAAGAAAGCCAGTAAGATAGGACCAGGAATTTGCTAAATTGACTGTCTCAGTAGCCATTGAAAGTGTATTGTTTTATTGTTGCTTTCTACAATAGTTCTTTATCTCACCTGGGCAAAAAGAATTGGAATTAAAATTGTAGATTTATGAAAATTTTTGCACAAGGGAAACTGGCAAAATAGACAGTACTAGTGGCACGCCACCTGGTAGGGAATTATTTGATCTGACACATAGAATGTTTGTAATCAGGCAGCAAACATTTCAGGGTTGTGGAAGGTGGGGAGGGGTGGCTGCTCTGCACACCAGAAGGGGGAGCGCTCGGATGGAAGGGGTGGGGCCTAGGGCTATCAACCATTAGTGCCTCCCTGACTGCAGTGTTGGAGCCCTCTCCCTCTTTTTCAGAGCTGCACAGAGCAGTGCTGCCACAGCATTTGCAAGGGTGATAGGGTGAGCAATCCTATTGATATGGTGGAGAAAGCTGTGGCAGTGAGGTCTCATGGAAGGGATCAGAAGAAGACCCTGCTGACTAGAAGGCATGGGATGCATAGTCCTAGGGATGGGAGTTCTATGACCACCACTCCCAAAAGAAGAAGATGGGTGGTGGTGGTCAGGGACTGCCTCCTAAGAGGGATGGAATCATCCGTCTGCCATCTAAACCTTGAATCTTGGGAAGTTTGTTACTTACCAGGAGCTAGAATCCATGATGTGACAGAGAGATTTCCAAAAATCATCCAGCCTGTGGATTATTACCCCTTCCTATTTCTCCATGCAGGAGCTAATGACACAACAAAGAATGGCCTTGAGCAGATTATGTAATTCTGTGAAAGAAGAGCAAGGAATATGGAGTGCAAGTGGTGTTCTCGTCCATCCTTCCTGCTGAAGGAAGGGGTCCAGGTAGAGATTGTCGAATCATGGAAGTAAATGCATGGTTGCACAGGTGGTGTTGGAGCGAGGGATTTGGTTTCTTCAACCATGGGATTCTGTTTCAGGAACAAGGATTGCTAGGAAGTGATGGGATCCACTTAACAAAGAAAGAAAAGAGCATGTTTTCAGGCAGGCTTGCAAATCTAGCGAGGAGGGCTTTAAGCTAGGTTTGTTGAGGGATGGTGACACAAGCCCTGAAATAAGTGGAGAAGGCAGAAGGAACAAAGGAAGACCTCTGGTTCAAAAGGAGAAAGTAAACCAATCAGCTGACTATCTACAGTGTTTGTACATAAGTGCAAGAAGCCTGGGAAACAAGCAGAAAGAATTAGCCGCACAGTCAAAGTATGAAGTGGTTTGGAATAACGGAGACTTGGTGGAATGACTTCCATACCTGGAGCACTGTCATGGAATGATATAAACTGTTCAGGCAGGGGAGAAAAGGAGAAGGGAGTTACATGGATGTGAGAGAGCAGTATGATTGCTCAGAGCTCCAGGATATGAAGGGAGAAAAGCCAATTGAAATTATTTGGGTTAATCTTAGAGGCGTAAGCAACAGATATTTGTGGTTGGTGTCTGCTGTAGACCACAAGATCAGATAGATGAAGTAAACAAGGATTTCTTCAGGCAACTAAGAGAAGCTTCCACATCACAGGCCCAGGTTCTCCTGGAAGACTTTAATCATCCAGACATTTGTTGGGAGACCAATACAGCAGCATACAGACAATCCAGGAAGTTTTTGGAGAATCCTGAGGATAAACTTCCTGGTATGAGTGCTGAAGGAGCTATCCAGGGGCCATTGGCAGCTTGATCTGCTGCTCACAGGGAAGAACTAGTAGGAGAGATAGAAGTGGGTGGCAACCTGGGCTGCAGCGATCATGACAGAGTCAATTTCAGGATTCTGGCAAAAGGAAGAAAGGTGAGCAGTAAAATACAGAGCTTTGATTTCAGAACAGGAAACTTTGACTCCATGAGAGAACTGTTGGGCGGGATCCCCTGGGAAATTAATATGAAGGGGAAAGGAGTTCAGGAGAACTGGCGGTATTGTAAAGAAGTCTTATTGAAGGCATGGAAACAAACCATCCTGATGTGAAGTAAGAAAACCAAAACTTGGCTTACCAGGGAAATCCTTGGTGAGTTTAAAATCAAAAGGGATGCATATGAAAAGTGGAAACTTGGACAGATAACTAAGGAGGAGTATAAATATGTGGGTGGAGAAATATGGGGAGTAATCAGGAAAGTGAAAGCACAATTGGAACTGCAGCTAACAAGGAATGTGAAGGACAACAAGAGGGGTTTCTACAGGCATGTTAATAATAAGAGGTTATCAGGGAGGGTGTGGGGCTGTTACTGAATGAAGGAGGTAATCTGGTGACAGATGATATGGGAAAGGCTGAAGTACTCAGTGCTTTTTTTGCCTCAGTTTTTGCGGGCAAGGTCAGCTCCTAGATTATGGCACTAGGCAGTGCAGTATGGTAAGGAGGTGGGCAGCCCCCAGAGGGGAACAAGCAGGTTAAGAGCTATGTAGGAAAGCTAGATGCACACACGTCCATGCATCTGGATTTAATTCATCCAAGGGTACTGAGGGACTTGGCAGATGTCATTGCAGAGCCTTTGGCTATTATCTTTGAAAAATCTTGGAGTTTTGGAGAGGTCCCGGATGACTGGAAAAAGGCAAATGTAGTGCTCCTCTTTAAAAAAGGAAGGAAGGACAATCCAGGGAACTATAGAACGGTCAGCCTTATCTCATTCCTCAGAAAAATCATGGAGGTGATCCTCAAGGTATCCGTTTTGAAGCACTTGGAAGAAAAGAAAGTGATCAAGAGTAGTCAACATGGATTCACCAAGGGCGAGTCATACCTGACCAATGTGATTAGCTCTTATAATGAAGTAACTTGATCTGTGGGCATGGAGAAGTCAATAGATGTGATATACCTTAACTTCAGCAAAGCTTTCGGTACAGTTTCCCACAACATTCTTGCCCATAAGTTAAGGAAGTGTGGATTGGATACAGGGACTGTAAGTTGAATAGAAAGCTGGCTGGACATTTGGGTCCAATGGGTGCTGATCAATGGCTCTGTCTGGTTGGCAGTCAGTTTCAAGTGGAGTGACCCAAGGATCGGTTCTACAGCCAGCATTGTTCAAATTCTTTATTAATGACTTGGATGAGGGGATGTATTGAACCCTCAGCAAATTTGCAGATGACGTTAACCTAGGGGGAGAGGTAGATACATTGGAAGGTAGGGATAGGGACCAGAGCGACCTAGATAAATTAAAGTTTGGGGCCAAAAAAATCTGAGTTTCAACAAGGACAAGTGCAGAGTCTTGCAGTGGGGATGGAAGAATCCCAAGCATTGTTACAGGTTGGGAACCAACTGGCTAAGTAGCAGTGCAGCAGTAAAGAACCTGGGGATTACAGTGGATGAGAGGCTGGATATGAGGAAACAATGTGCCCTTGTAGACAAGAAGTAGTAGTAGTAGGCATCCTTCAGTCTGCATAGACTATGGATCGCGCCCTTTAAAGTTTCAATTGAGGACTTCATTTACAGCGTCTATTGTGACTATAAAGACCCACATGAGAGTGACAGTCCTTGCTGCATCTCTTGCAGATGTAGTGGGTGTCTGGCAAGTCCTTATTGTGCTTTCTGTGTGCTCGCTTCTCCTCTGCTAGCTGTCTGATCTTCAACTTGCCCTTCTGAAGGCCCTTGTGTAACCCCTGCCTCCATCTGCTGCGGTTGTCTGCTAGTTCTTCCCAGTTGTCCAGCTCGATGTCTACCTCTCTGAGGTCTCTCTTGCAGACATCTTTGTAACGCAACTGGGGGCGTCCGGGAGCTCTTTTGCCAGAGGCTAGCTCACCATACAGGATGTCTTTTGGAATCCTTCTATCGTTCATCCTGTGGACGTGGCCAAGCCAGCGGAGTCGACGCTGCCTGAGGAGGGTGTGCATGGTTGGGATTCCAGCTTGCTCGAGGACGGCAGTGTTGGTAACTCTGTCCTTCCATGATATTCCAAGGATGCGCCTGAGGCAGCGCAAGTGGAAGACGTTCAGCCTCTTTTCCTGGCGGGCATACAGGGTCCAAGTCTCGCTGCCATAAAGGAGGGTGCTGAGGATGCAGGCTCTGTAGACTTGCATTTTGGTGTGAGTGTACAGCTTGTTGTTATTCCACACTCTCTTGCTGAGTCTGGACAGAGTTGTGGCCGCTTTTCTGATCCTCCTATTTAGCTCAGTGTCCAACGACAGGGTGTCAGTGATGGTGGACCCAAGGTAAATGAACTCGTGGACAACCTCTAACGTATAGTTGTCAATGCTGATTGATGGAGATTCAGCAACATCCTGACCAAGTACGTTCGTCTACTAGCAGCATATTGGGGTGCATTAAGAGCAGCGTGTCCAGCAGATCTAGGGAAGTTATTATTCCTGTCTGTTCAGCACTGGTGAGGCCACATCTGGAGTAGTGCAAACATTCTGGGCCCCCCGGTATTGAAAGGATGTGGATGCATTGGAGCAGATTCAGAGGAGGGCAACGAAAATTATTAGGGAGCTCGAGCACGTGACCGATGAGGAGAGGCTGACGGATTTGGGGTTAGGTTGCAGAAGAGAATAGTGAGGGGTGATTCAATAGCAGTCTTCAAGTTCCTGCTCAAGGCTGTAAAGAGGATGGAGAGAAGCTGTTCTCAGTAGTGACGGATGACAGAAGAAGCAGCAATGGTCTCAAGTTATAGCCGGAGAGATGTAAGTTAGATATTAGGAAAACCTATTTCACTAGGAGGGTGGTGAAGCACTGGAATGCCTTGCCTAGAGAAGTGGTGGACTCTCCTTCCCTAGAGGTTTTTAAGTCCCAACTTGACAAAGTCCTGGCTGGGCTGATTTAGTTGGAGTTAATCATGCTTTAGGCAGGGGCTGAACTAGATGACCTCCTAAGGTCCCTTGCAGGCCTCCGATTTTATCATTCTATTCTATGATTTCAAAGGGGCCCAGAGCTCCAGCCATAGCAACTGCCAAGGTAGCAGAGGTGGTAACTGGAGCTCCAGACCACTTTGAAATACTTGACCCTAGGGGCAACTGTGCCCTTCCCCCTGCAAATGGGCCTGTAATCAGCAATACTTGTGGAAAAACCTTTCAGTTATGGGAATTAAAATAATGTCCCCTTCAAAGTAGAGAGGAAAGAAAAACTCATCCAAAAGGATGAGTGATAATCTGTGTAGTCTAGCGTACTGGTGAGCAAGCTTCTTACGTCAGGCCCCACTTTTGGTCCCTGCAATTAGCAGGTCCCCCCATAACCCATCCAACGTAATCCAAACTGACAAATTTTGGTTATGTTCTCATGAAAAAATACCCTTTTGGCACATGTAAGAATATAAGTCTGAAGAATGCAAAAACTTCATTAATTGGTATATAATTGTGAATACGCGCGCATAAAAACAGTCACATATTTCAATGATGGGTGAGCCTGAAACCCAGCAGCCAACCATGCTGCACCCCTCCTTGTGAAATTTCATGCTGCCCTGAGGAGATCCACCCCACTCCCACTGTGGTCATCCCTTCTCTACATCATCAGGCGTGGGACTGGGTCACCTCCATTCTATTTATGATTCTTTCTGATCTTTTATGGATGGCCTGGGACAGGTCACTTTCTCTCTTTGTGCCTCTGTTTAGACAAAGGGTGGATTGGCAATCTTGTCTATCGGGGTGCAAGCTCTTTGGACCAGGCCCTCTCCCACTATGGGTAGGCCTACACTGCAGGTGGAGGTGTGACTGCAGCATGTGTAGGATTTTAATTTATATAAAGCTTTACTCTAACTAAAGTGACAGCACAGACTTCAGCATCTGGGCTATGAGAACATCATTGGTACTAGTGTCTGAGCTAGATTAGGTCAGGTGTAAAGAGAAGGCAACAGCCACGGATGGCCTAAGGACAAGGCGTTGTGGGGGGCTGGGTCTACTCTCCCAAGATGGGTGGACACTTGGGCAGAAGGGGTGGGGCCATGGTTAGTCAGCTCTTAGCACTATCTGCAGCATGGCACTGACTCCTCCCCCAGCCCTCAGAAGCTGTGTGGAGTGGCAGAGTGACACTCATGCAGGGTTTCTGAGGGGCCCAGAGCTCCCAGCCACCACCACTGCTACTGCGGCCATGGTGCCAGCTGAGAGCTCTGGTCTTCTGTGAAATGTTGGGCCTCTATACAGTTGCACCATGTGTTCCTACTCCCCCCCAGCCCCATCAGGGGGTTTAGGGGTGTGTCTGAACTTGCTGCAATCACACACCCTGATTACTCAGTAGATATACCGCATGGGTTTTGGACAGTAAACATCTTAGTTGGAGTCTTCACTTGCTACTTCATTACCAATAAATAATGTGTGCTTTTACATAGGGTTGTCAGGCATCTGCTTTTCATCCAGAACACTGGGGAGAAACGAGCCTCGGGTGACTGGCCATTTAAAATCCAGCTGGCCATGCAGCTGGGTGAAAGCAGGCTTCCAGCCTGCCTTTGCTCCACATGGCTCCCAGAAGTTTCTGCATCTCCCTACTGTCATACTAATAGCACTTAGCACTTGGAGGGCATTTTTCACTGATGATGTCTGTGGTTTATATTGGAGGACAAGAATCATTATCCTCATCTGAGGTAAAGAAATCACTGCAAGCATATCCTAAGGCCTGATGAGAGGAGCCCAATGCTCACTTTGACAATCAGACCACTTAATTGGGATCCCAACATTAATTTTCATAGCTTAAAAACTTTGGCTTCCATAGATGTTTAAAGTCTGCCCAGCGAGTCTGCTAAGATTAGAATTCTGGGCTTCTGGGTTCTATTCCAGAACCATAGCATCTAGACCATCTCTTGGTATGATCCTATACTTGCAAAAAGTATGGTATTTTTTCTCAAAAGAGCCTTGAAGTATAAAATTTCAGTAGATTATAACTAAATATTAACTCTTTTAATATTCCACACAGCTGTGACTCCGCAAGTACTTGCACATATGCTTAACAGTAAGCCAGTGAGTTCTCCCATTGAAGATTTAAAGCCATGTAATGAACAAATTTAAGCCGAAGATTGGAGAATGGATTACACTTTTTAAATGAGAGTACGGCTAAATGTGCAAGAAATAACAAAGAGGGGATTGCAAAGTCTAAATAGTGAATGGATTATATGAACTTTCCAGTAATTTTAATTGCTCACCAGCTTCAGTCAGTATGTAAATATATTTAGTGATCCTTCATTAACTATAATTTATTCACATCCAATATAGGTAAGTAGGGTCACTTACTTTGGATATGTTGATAGAATATAACAAAAACAAAAATGTGCATGTTCCTCTTTTCAGTGATTGCAAATAAAGTCCAGAGGTAGCCATGTTAGTCTGTATCTTCACAAAGTAAAAATGTAGTCCTGTAGCACTTTAAAGACTAACAATATAATTTATTAGGTGATGAGCTTTTGTGGGACAGACTATTTCTTCAGATCTGGAAAGTCCTGATAAATGATAACTAAGATGAAGAAAATATAACAGAAAAAAATGGAACAAAAACTGACAAATCAGCAAAGTAGAACAGAAAGAAGAAGAAAAATAGTTTCTGCAAGTGTCTTTTAAGTTAAGTGTGCTTCCTGGGATTACTGTGAATATCAAAGATAAGGAAACTGTCCTTGTAATACATAAGACAACCTGTGGAACTCCTTGTGATCGGAGGCTGTGAAGGTCAAAACTATAACAGGGTTAAAAATAGAACTATATAAGTTCATAAGAACAGGTTCATCATGGCTATTAGTCAGGTTGGGAAGGTATGGTTCCCCTAGTCGCTTTTTGACAGAAGCTGAGAATGGGTAACATGGAATGGCTCACTTGATGATTCCTTGTTCTGCTCATTTCTTCTAGGCAGTCTGGCATTGGCCACTATTGGAACGTTGGGCTAGATGGACCTTTGATCTGACCCAGTATGGCCATTCTTATGTTCTTCACTGCATACCACCACAGCAGTGCTGCCAAAATGGTGCAGTGCTTGAATGTGATTGGCTCACTGCTGAAGAACAGCTGGACAAAGCAGAGTTTATGATGGTGATCAGAGGAAAACATTTTGAAGTGTTTGCAGCCTTGCATCAGTGGGCCCAACAACCATAGCATGCCTGGAGTCTAGAGCTGTGTCTACACGTGCACGCTACTTCGAAGTAGCGGCACTAACTTCGAAATAGCGCCCGTCGCGGCTACACGCGTCGGGCGCTATTTCGAAGTTAACTTCGACGTTAGGCGGCGAGACGTCGAAGTCGCTAACCTCATGAGGGGATCGGAATAGCGCCCTACTTCGACGTTGAACGTCGAAGTAGGGACCGTGTAGACGATCCGCGTCCCGCAATGTCGAAATTGTGGGGTCCTCCATGGCAGCCATCAGCTGGGGGGTTGAGAGACGCTGTCTCTCCAGCCCGTACGGGGCTCTATGGTCACCGTGTGCAGCAGCCCTTAGCCCAGGGCTTCTGGCTGCTGCTGCTGCAGCGGGGGATTCATGCTGCATGCACAGGGTCTGCAACTCGTTGTCGGCTCTGTGTATCTTGTGCTGTTTAGTGCAAGTGTGTCTGGGAGGGGCCCTTTAAGGGAGCGGCTGGCTGTTGAGTCCGCCCTGTGACCCTGTCTGCAGCTGTGCCTCGCACCCTTATTTCGATGTGTGCTACTGTGGCGTGTAGACGTTCCCTCGCTGCGCCTATTTCGATGTGGTGCTGCGCAACGTCGATGTCGAACATCGACGTTGCCAGCCCTGGAGGACATGTAGATGTTATTCATCGAAATAGCCTATTTTGATGTCGCCACATCGAAATAGGCTACTTTGATGTAGGCTTCACGTGTAGACGTAGCCTAGGTGTGTGAGGGAGTGGCTCCATGCCCTGGAAGGGCGGAGCCTCAGGCAGAAGGGGTGGGGTCGGGGCAGTCAGTCCTTAGCACAAACTGGAGCACAGTGTTGCTCCTCTCTAACCCTCAAAAGTCACGTGGGGCAGTAGAATCACACTCCAGAAAAATTTCAAAGGGACCAAGAGTTACTGGCTGCCATTACCACAGTAGCAGCTGCTGGGAGCTCTGGGCCCCTTTGAAAGGCTGGACTCACATGCATATGCCCTCCTTGCATTCCTCCATTTGCAGGCCTTCATTGGATTGAAGGTTCATGTCCATAATTGGTCTACTGCCTATAATTTAGTTGTATTCTTGGATTCCTCACTGACATTGAGCTCTCACATTGCAACAGACATGAACAGTGCTTTCTGCCATCTATTTAGGTAGAAAACTCCATCTCATCCTGACAGACAAAGAGCTGTTCTTGCTTTCATCTATTCCTAGCTGGACTATAGCAATGGGAGATATTTCTGTGTAAAAAACACCCAGCTAGTGCACAAAACACTCCATTGCAACTCCTTAGCTACACTAGCTACCACTAAACATATCACACCTGTTCTCTTTCTACACTGGCTTCCCATAGAATTTCAAACCAAATTCGACCTCTCGGTCTGTATCTTCAAACACTCCAAGTCCTAAGCCCAGGGTACCTAAAAGACCCTGGGGGGGGGGTTAATTTATACTTACTGGCCAATCGACCACACTGAGATCAATCTTCCAGACTTTGATTATTTTTTTTCCTGCATGGGTTAAGACATGGCAAAATCAATCTCTCTGGGCTCAGCTGTTAGATCCTGGTACTCCATGCTATTACGTGGTGTAAGGAACGTCAGAAGAAGCCTGAAGAGCCCCGATCTATACAGGGTAAGGAAGTCAATTCTGGTACATTGATTTGAGGCACGTTAATGAAGTAGCTAGAATTGCATATCGGAAATCGGCGTTATACCCTCATAAAGCCCTGGGATGAAGACCGTGGTTCACATCCTCACTCCTCTTGCTCAGTGGATTGCTCAACACCAAACGTGAAGCTTACCTGGGTGTGGGGGAGGGGGAGAATAAATCAAAGTGCAAGGCATATTTCTTTGTTCTAAAATGAGGAAGCTAGTTAAACAGAAACTAAAAGGTAGAGTAACTAAACTAAAATCCCTGGAAGCTGCATGGAAACTGTTTAAAGACACCATACTAGAGGCCCAACTTAAATGTATACCCCAAATAAAAAAACACAGTAAGAGACCTAACAAAGAACCACCATGGCTTAACAGCCATGTTAAAAAGGCAGTGAGAGAGAAAAGGGCAGCTTTTAAAAAGTGGAAGTCAAATCCTATTGAGGAAAATAGAAAGGAACATAAACACTCCCAAATTAAGTGTCATAATGTAGTAAGAAAAGCCAAAAAAGATTTTGAGGAACAGCTAGCCAAAAATTCAAAAAATGATAGTAAAATGTTTTTTAAATACATTAGAAGCAGGAAGTCCGCTAAAAAAGCAGAGGGGCCCTTGGACGATAAAGATATAAAAGGAGCGATCAAGGAAGACAGTGCCATTGCAGAGCGATTAAATGATTTCTTTGCTTCAGTCTCTAAATCTGAGCCAGTCTTTTTAGGTGACAAATCTGAGGAACTCTCCCAGATTGAAGTGACATTAGAGGAGGTTTTGGAGTTAATTGATAAGCTGAATAGTAACAAGTCTCCAGGATCAGACGGTATTCACCCAAGGGTTCTGAAAGAACTCAAATGTGAAATTGCAGAGTTATTAAAAGTGGTTTGTAACCTATCCTTTAAATCCGCTTCGGTACCCAATGACTGGACGGCCAATATAATGCCAATATTTAAAAAAGGCTCCAGAGGAGACCCTGGCAATTATAGACCGATAAGTCTAACATCAGTACCAGGCAAATTAGTAGAAACAATAGTAAAGAATAAAATTGCAAGGCACGTAGAAGAGCACGAATTGTTGGGCAAAAGTCAGCATGGTTTCTGCAGAGGGAAGTCATGTCTAACTAATCTATTAGAATTCTTTGAAGGGGTTAATAAACATGCGGACAAGGGGCACCCAGTGGACATAATATACCTAGATTTCCAGAAAGCCTTTGACACGGTCCCACACCAAAGGCTTTTATGTAAATTAGGCGGTCATGGGTTAGGAGGAAAGATCCTTTCATGGATCGGGAATTGGTTAAAAGACAGAAAACAAAGGATTGGAATAAATGGTAAATTTTCACAATGGAGGAGGGTAACTAGTGGTGTTCCCCAGGGGTCATTCCTGGGACCGATCCTGTTCCACTTGTTCATCAATGATCTAGAAAATGAGGTAAGCAGTGAGGTGGCAAAGTTTGCAGATGACACCAAGTTGTTCAGGACAGTCAAAACCAAAAGGGATTGTGAAGAACTACAAAAAGATCTCAGCAAACTGAGTGATTGGGCAGCAAAATGGCAAATGAAATTTAATGTGGGTAAGTGTAAGGTAATGCACATTGGAAAAAATAACCCAAATTACACGTACAACATGATGGGGTCAAATTTAGCTACGACAGATCAGGAAAGGGATCTTAGAGTTATAGTGGATAGTTCTCTGAAGACATCCATGCAGTGTGCAGCGGCAGTTAGTAAAGCAAATAGGATGTTAGGAATTATTAAAAAAGGGATAGATAATAAGACAAAAGATATCATACTTCCCCTATATAAAACTATGATACGCCCACATCTTGAGTACTGTGTGCAGATGTGGTCTCCTCACCTCAAAAAAGATATATTGGCATTAGAAAAGGTTCAGAAAAGGGCAACTAAGATGATTAGGGGTTTGGAACAGGTCCCATATGGGGAGAGGCTAGAGAGACTGGGACTTTTCAGTCTGGAAAAGAGGCGATTGAGGGGTGATATGATAGAGGTATATAAAATAATGAATGGTGTGGAGAAAGTGAATGTAGAAAAATTATTTACCTTTTCCCATAATACAAGAACTAGGGGACACCAAATGAAATTGATGGGTAGTAGGTTCAAAACTAATAAAAGGAAATTTTTCTTCACACAGCGCACAGTCAACCTGTGGAACTCCCTGCCGGAGGAGGCTGTGAAGGCCAGGACTCTATTAGGGTTTAAAAAAGAGCTCGATACATTTTTGCAGGTTAGGTCCATAAATGGCTATTAGCCAGGGGTAAGGTATGGTGCCCTAGCCTTCAATACAAGGGCAGGAGATGGATGGCAGGAGATAAATCACTTGATCATTGTCTTCTGTTCTCCTTCTCTGGGGCACCTGGCATTGGCCACTGTCAGCAGACGGGATACTGGGCTGGATGGACCTTTGGTCTGACCCAGTATGGCCGTTCTTATGGTCTTATGTTCTTATGCCTGCGCTAAAATAATCACAAAACAACAGCCATAGTTATTAAATAACAATTACAAAACCCTACCAAAACACTCCACTGCACATGCTTCTCCTTTTGGGAAGAAGATTGAAGAATAAACAACATGTGACAGATGTGTAGTCACATGGCTTAATGTGCTACTGGAAGGCATATGGATAGCACAGAGATGAATGCACTACAAAAACTGATATAAACTAGAATGGAAAAACAGAGCCATATTCCTACCAAAAAAGCCTTTTGAGTTTACTTGTGGGCACTAGTTAAAACAACAGGCCTGTTCTCTCACAGTGATATCTGCTGCTGAATTGTAACTCTTTGATGGGAGCCATTATCATTTTGCAAGTGATGTTAAATGGAGTGGTGTGGCAAGCACCAGTGAGCATATAGTGCTAATAATAAGAATCAAAGAGATCTGAGGGAAAAAATAGGCACAGGAAATAACAAAAAGAAGCTGGCCAAAAATGTGAGTTAATACGTGTAGGGAGAAAGCAGTGTTCAAGTATAATGCTGGAAAATAGCTAGTTATTACATGGCTCTTTTTTACTTTTTATCCACTATAAATGGCATTTTGTGAGAGAGCAGGAGGTAATTGTCTTTCTGCATAGTGCTGTTGAAAGCATTGTATGTATACATTACCATTTGAATTGGATATGGTGTTCCTCTTCCGGTCCTAAAACTGCCAGCTAGTTTCCTGTGTTAAAAAAGTGTCTGGTCCATACTTCTAGCTATCCTTTTGTTCTAAGTCCCTTTACAGAGTGTCTGAGTATCTCAATGGCAATGGGAAAATGCTGTGTATCCTGCTCTGTTCCAACCCCTGGCACTCAATAGTTTCCTGACTTTGCTAATTCATAATGATTGTCCCTAATCTGTAGTTAAAATATTGTAAAAGTGGAGGCAGTGAATAGGACGTGGCAGTGGAAATACAAAGATCAGGCTTCCCCATCTGTAAAAATAGGGAAGTTGATCTTTTTTTCTTGCTTTGCCAAGCACTTTGATAGGTACAGATAAAAAAGTGTCCCTTAAGAGCACAGTATTATTCATTGCTAGAAGATTTCCATGGTGGTGGTTGGGTCCTTAATTCAAATAAGGTTTGTTTTTCTTCATTTAAATCATTGCTGTGTGGTAGGTGTGAGGGTGAAGGGTTCAGTGTACAGGCTGCCCTGAGGAGAGAGGACAACCCCAGTGCTTTCTCACTGGAGCAGCTTGGGCCTAGGTGAGAAGTGCTTCTCCACAGCTGCTGCAGCAGGCATAGCGGGGTGGGGGAGAGGGTGTACATGTCCTACAGCTGGGTGACAGACACAGACAAACTATCTGAAATATAGTAACAGAGAGGAAGCCGTGCTAGTCTATACACTATCAAAACAAAAAGCAGTCAAGTAGCACTTTAAAGACTAGCAAAATAGTTCATTAGGTGAG
The DNA here is from genome assembly GCF_033958435.1 of Carettochelys insculpta. NCBI lineage: Eukaryota > Metazoa > Chordata > Testudines > Carettochelyidae > Carettochelys > Carettochelys insculpta. Next base: position 41,879,705 of record NC_134147.1, on the reverse strand, counting down.
CTTTCGTGGGACAGACCCGCTTCTTCAGACCATAGCCAGACCAGAACAGACTCAATATTTAAGGCACAGAGAACCAAAAACATTAAGCAAGGAGGACAAATCAGAAAAAGATAATCAAGGTGAGCAAATCAGAGAGTGGAGGGGTCGGGGGGAGGTGGTCAAGAATTAGATTAAGCCAAGTATGCAGACGAGCCCCTATAGTGACTCAGAAAGTTCCCGTCCCGGTTTAAACCATGTGTTAATGTGCTCGGCTGTTTCTCTTTGAAGAACGGTGGGAAAGTTCTTTTTCAGTAACACACATACCTTTAGGTCATTAATAGAATGCCTCATTCCATTAAAGTGTTGACTAACTGGTTTGTGGATTTGGAGTGTTTTGATGTCTGTTTTGTGCCCATTAACCCTTTGTCTAAGGGAGTTAGAAGTCTGTCCAATATACAAAGCATCTGAGCATTGTTGGCACGTGATGGCATATATGATGTTAGTAGAGGAGCATGAGAAAGTGCCCGTGATTCTGTGAGTAACCTGGTTAGGTCCAGTGATGGTATTTCCACAGAAGATATGTGGACAAAGCTGGCAGAGGGCTTTGTTGCAGGGAAAGGTTCCAGGACTGGTATTCCTGGGGTATAGAATGTGGCTGTTAGTGAGGATCCTCATAAGGTTGGGAGGTTGTCTGTAGGAGAGAACAGGCATGTCACCCAGGGCCTTCTGGAGTGTGGCATCCTGATTAAGGATAGGTTGTAGGTCTTTAATAATTCATTGCAGTGCTCTGAGTTGGGGGATGTAGATGATGACCAGTGGTGTTCTGTTCTTGGCTTTTTTGGGCTGATCTTGGAGTAGCTGGTCTCTGGGTATTCCTCTGGGTCTCATTATGTGTGCAGGATGGAAGCTAGAAATCTTTACCTGAAATATGAAGTAGATAGCTGTCCTTTCTCCACCCTGCGCTCTGCCTCAGTGGTGTTACAGTTCTCCAGTTCCCCTGCTCTGGCCCCTGTGGTCATTATACAATGTAACTGCTCCTGCTAGCAGACTCCTCCCTTGCCATTTGATGAGAAACATCCCAGGCACATCCCATTGCCCTGGCACAACCAAACCCTGACCTTACTTGAAGTTATGATAAAAGGAAGTGGCATACCAAATGTGGTGGTTCTAGCTCTTACTGGCTACATCTACACGTGAACACTACATCGAAATAGCTTATTTCGATGTAGTGACATCGAAATAGGCTATTTCGATGAATAACGTCTACATGTCCTCCAGGGCTGGCAACGTCGACGTTCAACATCAACGTTGCGCAGCACCACATTGAAATACGCGCTGCAAGGGAACGTCTACACGCCACAGTAGCACACATTGAAATAAGGGTGCCAGGCACAGCTGGAGACAGGATCACAGGGTGGACTCAACAGCAAGCCGCTCCCTTAAAGGGCCCCTCCCAGACACAGTTGCACTAAACAACACAAGATCCACAGAGCTGACAACTGGTTGCAGACCCTGTGCATGCAGCATGGATCCCCAGCTGCAGCAGCAGCAGCCAGAAGCCCTGGGCTAAGGGCTGCTGCCCATGGTGACCATAGAGCCCCGCAGGGGCTGGAGAGAGAGCGTCTCTCAACCCCTCAGCTGATGGCCGCCATGGCGGACCCCGCAATTTCGATGTTGCGGGACGTGCAACGACTACACGGTCCCTACTTCGACGTTGAACGTCGAAGTAGGGCACTATTCCTATCCCCTCATGGGGTTAGCGGCTTCGACGTCTCGCCACTTAACGTCGATGTTAACATCGAAATAGCGCCCAACACGTGTAGCCGTGACGGGCACTATTTCGAAGTTAGTGCCGCTACTTCGAAGTAGCGTGCACGTGTAGACATGGCTACTGTTTAGGAGGAGCTCATGAACAAAGAGAGCGAGACACACACACTCACAGACGGACTCTCTCAAATACATAGCAGATTATTGTTACTATGCTCCATAATTCTGGGAACCTCAATATTAGTGCTGTTGGTATCTGAAGACAATGCAAGGAAGGGCTACAAAAATAATTAGAAGGCATGAGAGTCTGATTTGTGGAGAAAGATGAAAAGAATGTATAAGTTATAGTTTGGCTAAATTATAACTGTGATGGGGGGATGTTATAGGAGGATGATGGGAGGCATCATGAGTATCTATATATGGCTGACAAGTACCAGCACTAACTAAAGAACAGGGTTGTTTGGTTTGGTCCTGGCATGTTACCTGAGATTAACAAGGGGAAACTGAACAAAGGAAAATACAGGGTGAATATCAGGAAAAAGTTAACTGTGGAATAGTTTCTCCATGGGATCCCCTGTTGCTTTAGTCAAAACCTGTAAGAAACTTGAAGAAAATAAGTTAAACATGGGAGTCCAAAATACATAGAAGGGAACAAATTGGTTTTGGGTGGAGAATGTGGCCTTCTCCCTCTCTCCTCTGTTATGCTAATAAAATAGGACAAAGTATACCCTTCATGACAAGTTAGGCAATTAGGGAATCTGGTGCAAACCCATTCAGGCACAACACTGAAGATGGCAGTATTCCGTAAAGTGAGTCAGAAAAATTTTTCCTAATAAACTTGCAACAATTTTTTACCATTTTTGCCATTATCTCTGTGAGAAAAATACTTTTCAAAGAAATACTGAAATCCTAAATATAATGGTCAAAAGGTGATGTATTTCTATTACAAGTTTCACCACTGTGTCGCGTAGGAGTTGAAGTGCAATGCGATGTGGTCACATTTTCTTGTGAGGACTGAGCCACTTTCTTCTCCTGGATGAGGGGAGGTTGCATCACAGGAGTGTGTGGTTGTGGTGCATTATCAGAAGTGTGATACAGCTGGAGAGTCTAGTCCACGTAGAAGAGAGATACGCAGTGCCTCAAATACAAGGAGTGAAGAGAAAAATACTTGCATCTGTTTGTCCAACCTCTTCTCTCTTCATAGAATCCTAGGGCTGGAAGAGACCTCAGGAGAGCTGCATCTTGTTTTCTGTGTCTGTCTCATAGGTTGTAAGCTGCTCTGAACAGGGTCTGTCTTTACAGATTTGTGTCTTGTGTAGCAATCCTGGTACATTGTTGATAATTAACAAAAAATAAGTAATGAGACTAAAGCTAGTGCTGTGATACCTCATGTGCTCCCTTCAAAGTAGGAAATAATTCACTCACTGGAGTTCGTCTATCACCAGTTAGGTATGCAGCCCTCAGTATTCATATCACAAAGAAGCTGAGTGAGCCAGGCTGAACATGTATTCAAAGAAGCAGTACAGAGCTGAACAGCAGCCAGATGATCAATTTTAAGAGAACAGCATTGTATTGTTCACCAAGGGGTTCAAGAGAGACGGGAAAGAAATTGTCAAAGGGAGCAACATTAACTACAGTCATAAAAATAAAATAAAAAAAAGCTGGAGGAGCCAGAATAAATCATGGTTAGAAATGAGTAATGGGAGCTGGAGCAGAAGGGTGGAGAAAATCAAGCTGAAAAGAAATAAATTATTGATCATCAGGGGAATGGAGAGGAGAAAGAAATCAAAAACATTGAGACCTGAGGAAATAGCCACTTCAAGATGGTGAGGGAAGAAATATACTGGAATAAAACCAAAAAAGAAAACTAAATCTTTAATGGCAAGATCAGAACTTCATCCAATTAGCTGTTAAAGTTACACCATCCCCTTCAAAAAGAGAGAACGGGAAAACACAGGCATTTTCAGACCAAAGGTTAGTTTTATCCATGGTTTAGACAGGGTAGAAGGAACACCAGTCAATGTCTAGATCTTGAATACCAAAAAAGAGAGGAGGACAGGTCAGAAAGGAATAAATTTTGAACCAAAACCCTCACTCACGTGTGATGTTCCAGCTTTGACCAACCTTAGAACTGCTAAAACAAATGTTGGGTAGCGTAGTTGTATTCAGAGGAAATTTAGTAAATTCAGAAAATAGTTTGCCAATTTTAAAAATCACTCATCTTTATCTAGTTTGTATTTGTCTATGAACTGATTAATTCAACTCCGACATACAATATGCGAAATTTACATAAAGTTGCAGATTTTCTTGAAACCTTGGTTAGATTGAAGCCTAAATGAAACATAGCAGTGAGTGTGGGACTACACATGCATATTCCTTGTTCCAAAGACCATCAAAGTTTGCTCTTACTCAGTATTGCATCACTTAAAACATTTTTGCAGAGGCAATGCAAACTTGATTAGTAGATGTCTTTCCTTAAATTCTCTCCATTGTCTTTCCATATCTCCGTGTAGATTAGAGCTGGATAGATAATTGTTTTTTCAGTTCACAGGTAGTTTGGAAAAAACAGACCACGGGTTCAAACCAAGCTCCATTTTTTCAGAGTTTTGGTGAATTGTAAAAGTCTGTTTTGGGCCCAAATTTATATTCTTGTTCAACCCGAAGCATTTTGTTTTCAGGAATTTTTAAAGAGTCAGATCCACAAAGGGAAGGCGTTTATGGGGAAGGGTGGGAGGGAAGGTGGTGTTGGTTGCTAGACTAAATACTATGGCAAAGAGATTCATCCAGATCCCATTTTTTTGGACCAGATAAGGTGATCAAGATGTGGAGTGACTCTGAGAATGTGTGTATTTTTTTTAACTGGAAACATAACTGAGAACTAAATTCCTTGAATTGGTGTGATTGTGTGGCTGTAATGGAGAGTAGAATTTAGACCTATCGCCTTTTGTTCTTTTGTTTGTCTTTTGTTTATGGCTGAAATCTGGCATGTATTGTATTTTGGAATCTGGTCCGTGTTTTTGTTTGAAATCTTTGCAGCCAGACTTGGTAGGCCATTAAACCCTGAGGCCTGATGACTGTTCTGAAAGTTATCCCGTGGATCACACTTAAAAATTTATTCAACCCTCAACTGTGTTTTTTAGAACATTGACCACAATCTTTTAGTCCTGTTCCTCCTTGTTATTTTGTTTATTATTATTCTTTGGGCAAGAAATGTACCTTGAGCACTGGTAATAACTCCATATATCAGTCAGTCTACAATATCTCTGTAATCAGACTCTTTGTCACTGTACGTTCTTTATGGATCATGTTACTTTTCCCCTTTCCCCCTTAGCTAAATACTTTATTAAAACCGCCTCACATGTGTAAATCTTTGAGAAGAACATTACCATAAACCATGCTACTGTCCTCTGTAAATATATCCTACAATCTCCTTGGGCTAATCATCTTAGCAGATAAACTTATTGTATGATATATTTGTCAGCAATCTGATCAAAATATAATCTGCATATAAAAAGTCTCATTTCTTGAATACACACAAGTTTAATATTCTCCTAGTATTTTATCAGGGCTGAACCTCGATAAAATACTCTTCTTTCACCTTATTTTTCAAGCTAGTTATTTCAGATCTCTTTACAGTTGACATCTTATTCATGTTTTTATATGAATAATAGGGTTTTTTTATTAAGAGATGGTTCAGTCCAATATAAAACAGTCCAAGATACCAGGAACAGTAGTGGGGAAGGTTCCATTCTTTGCATATATGTAATCAAATATAGTTTATCTGGTATATTTCAGTGTCAGCGGAATGGCTTCAGTAATTTACCACATCTATGTGTTCCCTAGGTTTCATGTGAAGCTTAGTATGCTCAGCACTGATTACAATCAGTTCTGAGTTATCTAAAGTTTTGCACTTCACAGCTGGAGGCCACTTTTCAGAATGTGAACCCAGATCATGTGAACCCCTTCAAAGTAGTTATGTACTGGACCGGTACCTGGGCACGCTAAGGCTCAGCTGTTATCTAAGGGTACCTCTCCGGAGTCAAAATCAACTGACCTGTAAAATCTATTTGTGTGTGTATGTGTGTGTGTAACTGAGCATTCCATTCTTCTAACATATTTTTGTGACAGTTTTTTTCTCCACTGTGGGAACATCCTGCATTCATTGCACGGTTAGAAGATCAAAACTTAACCATTTTAAGATTGCTATAGAATGTTATTGTGGTTCCCTCAGCTTCTGGCATGTTGATATTTCCACTTCCATAATTTTTCAAATTAATTTAATTGTCTTATGTCAGGAAAAATAAGTTAATAGTCTTAAAATCCCACATGTTAGTCTCTCCTCATAATCTCCTTGAGCCTAAAATGTACCACAGGGAACAAGTCTTGCAAAGGTTTGGACCGGACGGTATAATATGTTTAATCTCTTCCATCTAACTTCTAATGCTGCTGCATTTAGTTTAAGGTCCACCATGAGTAAATTCATATGAGTTCAGTACAATTACTAATTCTGTCTAGAGCATAAATTTATACTGGTGAAGACTGGCATGTTGCATCTATTGTACCAAGTAACTGAACAGTGTCTCCTGAGTCTTCATCAGATAGAGTAAGGCTCTGCCAAAGGCACTGACTAGGCAAATAAAATATTGAGCTTATAGATTAAGGGTTAACTTTTCAAAAGTTACTTCAAGCCAAAGTTTTCAAGTTATTTAGGCATTGGTCCACTCAGCATTGCAAGGCGTAAGTGATTTAGATAGCTACGTTCCATTTTTAGAATTGACTTAGGCTTTTAAATGATTGTAAAGGCTTTTAATGTTACTTTTGAAAATGTTACCTAAACCCCTAAATCACTGAGATGCTTTTGAAAATTTAACCTTCATCTCCCAGCTCCTGAAATGGTCAGAATATGGTTCTAGGTCAGTTTCTTAATATAATTCTACACTTGCAGATACTACCAAAATATCTGATCCATGTAGTCTGACCCATATTTCTGAAAGCTGATATTGTTGCGCTCGCTTTGAAGTCAGAAATATCTCATTAGAGACTGAAGAGCCCTATCAAAAGCGTGCTGGATTTCTGGCTGCCTCCTGGGTTACATATCTGCTTTTTATAGTTCATCAGTGCAGAAATGCTAATACTACCTATTACAACTTTCTTTCAACATTGCCTGTGAGAAGGAGGCAATGGAATTTACACTGTCTGCATGGTGCATCCACAGGCATCTTTACGTGGTAATTTACTTTGCTTTGATTATCAGAGACAGTATATATGCACACACAGACTCCAGAGGTAGGCATTTTGTCATGCACACCATGTAAGCCCATTATTAAAAATTGCCAGTAATTGTAATTCCTTAATAGCCAGACAAAAACTTTAATATATTGTTCAACTTCATGATCTTTGCCACATTGACCTCTTCATTACTTCAACCAATGCTGCTTGTTGTTGTAATGCCAATTGAGATGCTGAGAGGCAGAAGTGTTAGTTGCCAGAAACCTGCCTTGTTTTCTGGGTACCGTTTTCCTTTGATTCATCTTTGAGTGGATTTTTTTAATATGCATAAGAATAAGGTCCTGTGCGAATTTCTCCTGAGATCAATTTGCAAAGCTGTTTAGTAGAAAGACGTATTCTCTAGTGTGTGTGTTGGTTTGATATGGAAATATATAAGCTCACCCTAGTTCCACCCACATCTTGAATGCACTGTGCTTTGGGTTTTCTTTGGAAAGCAGGAGCAGAAACAGAAGCATCTTTGCCTTACAAAAACACATTCACAGGTATTACCTATGTATATACAGTGCTAAAAGGCGACTTTAGCGGATGGCAGGAAACATTAGCAAAAGATTTGAGAGGACTACAACACTATATCTACACTAGCATTCCTCTTTAGAAAGAGGCACGCAAATGAGGGAAATCAAAAATGCAAATGAGGTGCAGATTTACATATCTGATACCTCATTTGCATATTCTTTCAATAGAGCTTCTTTTGAAAGAAGGAAAGCAGTGTAGACATGGCTCTTATGGAAGTAATCCCCATCTTCAAAAGAACCTTTCTTCCTTTTTTTTTTTCTTTTTTTTTTTTAAAGGAAGAAGGGTTCTTTTGAAGATGGGGGTTTACTTTTGAAAGAGCCACGTCTACACGACTTTTCTTTCAAAAGAAGCTCTTTTGAAAAAATATGCAAATGAGGTGTCAGGTAGGTAAATCTGTGCCTCATTTGCATTTTTGACTTCCCTCATTCGCCTGCCTCTTTCAAAAGAAGAATGCTGCTGTAGACACAGCCCATAAGTATGTATTGAACTTATTTAGGTCTGCTTTTGCCATTTACAGCGAACAGTCGAGTGAAGTCATCAAATGGAAGTTTCAGTGCTGAAAATATTCCCTTATTGTGATGTGTAGAAAATGACAGCAAATTATTCTAAATGGATTGTCTTAGAGTTGTGAGACTGTAACAAAATTTTGTCTGATGGGGAGGAAGGAAGGTCTGGAGCACTGAGGGTTGGAGACCTGGACTCAGACAGAGGCTTGCTTGGTTATGTCGCTTAATCTGCACTGTATCCATTTTCGCCATCTTTCTAAAAGGTTTAGAATTTTCCCACTATGCAGCAAGTGTTGTGAGGGTGTATTCATTTAATGACTGCAAGGCTTTCAGAGAGTATTGGGATGAGGACTATATAAGTAAATGCAATGGAGCAAATCGATGATTAGAACAGGCAGACTGAGCAAAGGAAATGGTGTGCTATTTGGATTTTGTACACAGTTGCTATTAAAGTTTATCCTTAGGGAAAACATATTTTCATAGCTGAATTTGGGGTTTTGCTTGTTTATGGGTGTGGGGTTTTTTAAGAAAATAGACAGAAATTGTCATAAGAAGTATTTCAAGTATCCACTAAAGCTATTAAGTTTGCTTCTTTTTGGATCTTTGCAAAACCTCTGTGAAAAACTTTCCTGTTTACTTCCATTAACTAGGCAAGTGTAGGCATAGACTAGATATAGCATTGACACCGGAAGTTTGGAATTAAGAACTTCCATTGGAAGGGCTACTGAACAGCAGCTTTGCTATTGCTTGTGAATGCTTCAGTGGCTGCCTAAGGCTTGTGATAACAGCTCCCACCTTTCTGACTGAAAAGGCCACCACCAATAGGATATTAACTTTGGTAGATGCAAAAGAATGGTCAGTTGGCTGCATAGTGCTGCCATAGCCAAGAACGATAGAACAGGATACACAGTCTGTATCTGATTCCAAATGCTAAAGCCTCCGATGTAGCTCCAGTCCAGTATTCAGATACATGCTTATGGGTGCAGGACTGAAGCAGAATGGTTGCTCAGCTAGAACCAGCACTTTTTCACCCTACAACATACTTAATCCAGCATTATTTATGACCAGTTATCATAGGTGTGTCTAGGTTTCTCGTAGTCCCATAAAGTTTGATTATAGCCAATAGTCCTGGCTCTCAGTGTTCTGTGCTGTTCTTTGGCTATAATGTACCCCTAAATGTTTTCTAAGAGCCCAGTAAGCAGTGGAAGTGTTGGTTGTGTGCTAGACAATATTGACCTCCCATGGTCTGGAAAATTCTCTCATTCAGCACCTGTCAGATCCCAAGGGTGCTGGACTACAGAGGTTCAACCTGTAATATTAACACTAACAGGTAGATGTTAGGTACCATTGCCGTTATGGAAATATCTTTAGATGTGTGAAGGCAAATATGCATGTATAAAGCATATCTTTGGGTTTTTTGTCTTTATCTTGAGCTGTCTTTAAACTTCAAAACAGCAGCTGAGATCAGTAGGAGCCTGGGCATGTCTGTCTGCGTCCAGAATGAATTGCTAAGATCTTAACAGGCACTCAGGAAGATAACCTGTAGCCCTGATATAGTCATATAAGAACAATAAAAGTTCATTTGAATGAAGCATCTAGTAAAACATTTTTGCTTCTGTATTCCAGCGAATTGCTTTGCAGTTACAGTGAGCACATAGAGCTGGTTGATCTAACCATTTTAAATGCTCATCAAATGCTTCTCTATCAGAGTACGGTCAAACACTACACTAGTGAAATTTGCAAGTACAAAATGAAAGAGAACAACAAATTTCTGGCTTTGATGAAGGATCTGGTTCAAAAATAGGTTATGTCAGTAGCATTTGAATCCGTACTTTAAAAGTTGCTAGCAATGAATGTGGCAAACTTTAAGAAAAAAAAGAAAAGAACAGTGGATGGAAGAGCCATGACCTGCCATATCATGTACAGGCTGTTACTTCTCCTCTATTTCTGTCTGGGTGGGTCAAAATCCTATCTGGGACTTCTAGATGCAGCAAGCCCAACCTCATTAGCATACCTCCAGAATGTTACATTCTTTCTGTTAGTAACTCCCTTTCAGAAGAGCTCAGTTTAAGCTTGTTAATGAGGGAAGACCCATTAGCATTTTTAATGCCATGGCACTTTTAACTTGGTGACAGTGCAAATAAAGAGGTTTCCAAATTTTATATCCATATGTCTTTGTTTGTGTATCTGTGACTTAGGCTCCAATTTTTTTTTTGGTGGTTTTTTTTTGTTTTTGTTTTTGGGGTTTTTTTTTTTTCGCAAAATTAAAAGTCCTCTGTATTTTTGTTTACGGACGTTTCTTCAGAGAACAGATCTGTTCTCTATAGAACCCTAGCATTCTAACTTTGTGTTAGTAAAAATAACTTTCCAGCCTAAAATTTAACAGTTCGCAGCAGGAGTCTTTTATGGGGCCATTGTTTTGTGGACCATTTCCATGCTTGAAATAGCATATCTCCTTTGGCCCACATAATGACCTATACAAATAATGGGTTCTAATGAAAATGTAAATGCATTGACTGCAAAAAAAAAAAATCTTTTCTGGTCTGTTGGGTGAATAAGGCACCTCATGTAAAGGAAGAATCTTGCTGAGTCCATACTATGTATTGTAAATGTAGTCACAAATTATGCTAAATTTTAATACAGTAAGTGTAGCTTCCAACTTTATATTTCATTACAACGGGATAAATTAAGGATAAACTGGAAATGTTTTAAGGGCAGAATTGTAGCTTTAGGAATAAATTTGCATATTTTTGCTGCCCTTATGCTGTTAAACTTTAAGGGCCATATTCAGGTCAGGTGTATCTAGGCTCAAGTCAACAGAGTTCTCTCGGTATAAGCCAAGGCTACAATTAGCCCTCAGTCTACAGAAGAATCAAAGTCAAATCTGGTTTCTTCAGATATCCTCACTTCCCCAAATCCCTGCTATGTGCCACAGTGAGCCCCTGTAACATTGATTCTTCTCTTTCTGAAGCAGATATCGATTGCCACTGGATCAGAGAAATAAAAATTCTGGTACGTGTGGTGTGCCTATGATGAATTCGTTGACTTATGCACTGCCTGATGGAGCAACTTGGGTTTTTGTGTTTTCCATCTGTTATATTTTTGCAGGTCAGAAACAAGAATATATTGTGTAGCTAATGTGTAGCAATTTATTATTTCTTAGAATAAGGTGAAATATAGTATTTTCCCCTGAGTCCTGGGTAATTGGTAGTGCTGGCACATTAACTGACATAAACATTTTGATTAAAGCTTATGAATGTATCAATTATAGCTGGAAAGCTTCCAAAGTTGACTTGAACCACAAAACTATTCAAATTGCAACTTCTAAATCTAGATCCATAAAAAACATGGGATAAGCAGACATGTAAAATTTCATTATTCCATATTTATTCCTGTAATCTCACTTTGAATGTCTTTTTGCATGTTACTGTCAGCCTGTTAAATGTTTACTTAAAGCACTTCCTATTCTGTATGAAGATCTCAGTGATATTTTATGAGCCTTTAGTAACATGTACATGTACTTCAGTAAAATTCAAAATAACATCTTCTCTTATTAATTAGGTAGTTGACAACCCAGGAACATAGATAAGGTAATGTCTGTGGCTGCATAAATACATTGAATTCTTTAACACCAGTAACAATTCCGGTAAAACAGATGGAAATGTTTTGGCTACAGAATTTGAGTCATGTTCTTACCTCTGTTTACACCTCCCACCTGGATTGCATGAGTGTACCACTTGGCTGAATTCAACCTATTAAGCCTGCAGCCCTGTTGCATGTTTTGTGTATAACACGCACAGCTTCCTAAAACAACATTTGAGGGGACTAGAGTGCCTGAAGTCTAGGTGATGGGATAAAGGCTAATCTAACAAAGTGCCTCAATTCTCTAATCATTGGATATATGACGCCGAAAGGAAAAGCATCTCTTATCTGGCAACAATTTGTGCCTCTGCACAACAACTCAAGAAGACTCAGCTAAATGCTGTTTTACTCATGCATTTGGGCACACATGCATTCATTATGACTGACCTGCCCTAGGAAGGTCCATTAAGTGGAACTCATTTCAAGCACAGATGGTCCTGAATAGTTTAATGTCTGCCTGGTGGCCAGCATAACTGAATTCTTGATGGCCTTAGACTTCTGACCATATACATGCAGCCAAGGAGGAAATGAAAACATGTTTATCATTTTGATAAACAACCTCTTTCCTTGCCGCAGGATGCTGTATGTAACTCAGTGGAGTCAAATACTATTAAATTGTCATCACTGTCAAAGAGAGAACATATAAGTTTTGCTACCTGACTCGTAGCTAATGACTTCCACAATGTATAACACAAATCAAGACTGCTGTTTGCCTTTTTTATGGTTGCTTATTGATAAGTTCTGGGTCTGCTCGGCTACAAAGGCAAGTTATAATTTTGAAGTGCAAAATATGCTTTCATTATTACCTCTCAGCTAAAGATATAAAAAACAGAGATGACTAAAAGATGGTTTTTGGCTTCTTCCAGGCATGCACTCAGGCCCTATAGCTGATTAGATATTTTAAATCACAGCTGCACACAGTAGGTTCATACTTAGGGTAAAATATTTCACCCTGTAGTATGTAAACACAAGGTAGCTCTGTAATACAGAGATAATTGAATACTTTTTTGTGAGTTTAGTGTTCTCCAATTAAAATTAAACCATTTGCAGGAATTAAATTGTTCCTGTTCTGCTGCCAGAATCATGGGCATAGGCTTTATAATTTTTACTCTTTTACATTTTAAATCCATGCGGTGCAGATTTTGAAAGCTAGTGAAAATGAAAAGCACCCTGATGTAATAGATGGCAGGTGTCTTGACAACTTAGAATTTACCTCTTGGGTGTATTCCATCTATCTTACTTTTTCGAAAAAATTATTTCCACTCAAAATTCTGAGTCACTTCCGAATTTGTCATCAATAAGGGATTGACTGTAAAGCTGGGCAGAAAATACCCTTTTATACAGTTTTGTGTTTGAAAATGTCTTTTCAATAAAACTGAAAATTGTCACCAAGTCATAATGATATTAATGAAAGTTCGTACTGGAAAACAAAAGGCAAGAGGGAGAAGTTAGTCTTTAAAATGTAAAAGCCATCATGTTTGGACCTTTTTTTGGAACAAAGAGTTCAGACTTTTACTTTTTGTTTTGAAATGTACTTCATTTTCATATTTTTCTAAAAAAAATATGGAGAGTCAAAATGGAAACAAAATGTTTCATGTTTCTCAAAAGGAAACATTTAGTTTGACCAGAAATAATTTTTTCCAGTGAATTTGATTTTACAGAAAATTGCACATTTTTTTAGCTTTTCATCCCAATTTGTGGTGATTTTTTTTTTAAATCACTAAACTGTTCATGGCATGCAAAATCCATTTTGTGTCCTTTATTAGTTACCAGTTCTTGCTACCTCGTCTGGCCATCGTTCTTTATTTCCTTATGATGCCACTGCTCTGATATGTGGCTCTGCACTGCTTGAAATGGTCTTTGGTGAAAAAGGGATATTTGTCCCAGCAGTCGGTATGAAAAAGAGTCTTTGCAGGTCAACTGAGACATTTTAGGGCATTTCATAGAGGGATGAGAATATTTACATTTTGCCAGGTTTCCCATCCTGCTATGGATTTGCCCCTTTAGTTATTTCTGTGGCAGAAAGAAAAACCTTTTTTGTTATTTTTCTTAGGACTTGTTAGCTCTTGAGGTGCTACAGCTTTTCCATCTAGACCAGTGGTTCTTAACTTATGTCCCAGTCAGCAAACATGTGAGACCCATGTAACATTCTTGGACCTTTCAGGTAATATATTTGTTATGTTGACATGGCCCACATAACACACTGACAGCTGCATATGTGGGCCCAGAGTGAGTTGAGAACCACCAGAACCACACTACCTACTCTTACAGGAGGAGTTCTACCATTAGCAGAGGTAATTCACCTCCCTGAGAGTGAGTAGCTACGTTCACGGACCACTTCCATCAACCTAGAGCTCTCTTTACAGAAACTTAGGGCTTGTCTCTGCTATTGGGAGATCAATGCTGTGATCAGTCCATCAGGGTTCAGTTTTAGTGGATCTAGTGAAGATCTGCTAAACTGACAACGGATTCTTCTTCTGTCCTCTCCAGCGCTCCACTGGAATGAGAAGCATAAAGTAAGCTGATGGAAGAGTTTCTTGTCTCAATCCAGTGTGGCATAAATACTCCATAAGTTGACCTAAGCTATATTGACTCCAGCTATGTTCTTTGCATAGCTAGAATTGCATAACTTAGGTTGACTTAACCCTGTTGGGTAGTTCTGCCTTTAGTTTTGCTTAACTACCTCATTCAGGGATGTGAGTTTTTCACATCTATAAGGGCATACTTAAGCTGACCTAATTTTCTAGTTGAAACCAGTCGTACATAAGTAAATTAAAATAGCAGCCTACATGGACAATAACTTCCAGCTAAAATTTGTGAAAGATCCCTAGCCACAGGATTTAGTGCCTAACCCAGCTCCTTCTAAAGTCATTGGAAAGTCTGTCTTGGCTTCCATGTCAGCTCCATCCAGTAGTAAATGTGTAGACAAAGCCAGCAGGGTCATTCACTCAGCAGACCCTTTAACAAAAATGCCTTTCCCACCTTTTGCAACAGTGGCTTAGGCTGTAACTGCATCAAAATTTTATCAAGTCAATAAACCACATTTTTGCACAGTTTTTGTACAAATATGTGTTTGACCCAGAGAATAATGGTTTCTAAGGAGTCATGAGTCAGTAATCCATGCTTTTGTTAAAAGCAAACTTGAGCGTACACACACACAATCTGTATTTTGGTCCATGTCAACACTGGTATACTTGTATAACTGGCCTTGTAGTCTGTCTTTTAAAAGACAAACTATATCTAGCTATAAAAATAAAGCAGGACCATGGGGGCTGAGCTAGTACAAACTGTCACAGCTCCATGGAAGTCAATTGGCAATTAACTTCAGCCAAGTAAAGACAGTGGCATATAGTCCTGGAGCCTTAAAACTGCACCTGTGCAGCAGGAAAGGAGATGACTTTTCAACAAGAAGCTCAGTGTTATTCAATAGAATTCATGCCTGGCCAGTAAATTCCCTGCAAGAGAGGGGAATTTCCAGATTCTAGGCTTGAAGATGGATAACACAAAATGTTCAAATGTCTATATAGTATACAATATTATATACTTGTATAGAAGTATGCAGTACTTCTCTTTGATGGACTGGGCATACCCTTAGAAAGCCAACCAGCAGCATCACAATGCAAGCCTTAAGTTGGAACCCACAAGGAAAAGCAAAAAGAGGGAACCCAAGAAACGCCTGGCGTAGAAACCTGAAGGCAGACACTAAAAAGACGGGATACACCTGGTAAGAACTGGAAAAGAACACCCAGGACGGGGGATGCTGACAAATGGTCATCAATAGCTAAGCTCCAAAATGAAGGAGTGGAAGAGTCTTGCAAGTACTACTATGCAATACTTCATACCAAAAGTCTCTCTCAGCAACATTAGACACCTTATTTTACTTCCACAATAGCAAGTGGCAGCAGAAAAGCACAAAGCAGCCTAACATACTGTACAGAACAAGCACTATACTTCAAGATTTTAAAAATCCAAAAATGTTGAAGGTTGCTGCAGCCTCAGAAAATACTCTGAAGAGGTTTTTGTGAACGACTGTCATCTTAGCAGGATGGAAAGTTACTACCTGTGTTGCTTCCAGCAATAACTAGTTTCAGGGCAGTTATCTCTAATTTTCAATGAGCAAAGCTTGGGTAAATACACAAATGAGCAAATAGGAATAGGGTACCAATCTCTGAGGGGGGGAGGGTTGTTCCAGGAAAATTTCTTTATCTGTGGTACTAGATTTCTGCCTCTATTAGAGACACAGGGAAAACATCACAATCCTTGTACAAACACCAAGGCACCTGTTGCATCCTAAAAACTAACAAATTTATTTAGGGCATAAGCTTTCACAGCTGCATCTCACTTTGTCAGAGGCAGGAAGTGAAAAAATCAGCTGACAAGGAAATATTTATACACACAGACGTAGGAGTGTTACAACAGTGTCACTGAGGATAATTTAATCAGGGTGGATGTGGCCCACTTCCAACAGTGATTAGAAGGTGGGAATACCTAAAGATGAAACTTACTTACTGTAATGAGATATTAGTAGCAGTAGTATCATTTGGTATTTTATGGGCAGTTTCAGGTTTCCAAGCAATTTTCGGGAACCTGAGACTGGACAGCGGGTTTAGCCATATTCATTGCTATTTCACAATATGAAACCACAGACAGCATTCACTTTCTAAAATTTGAGCCAGAAGACAAGCTGTCATTCTCCCAGGTACATTTACATGGTCATCTATGAAATGGAAAGTAGCCCAAGCATTAGTAAGTGGGAGGGTGAGAACCCACAAAAGAATTTTGCTAGAATGTTGAGAAAAAGTGTCAAGAAACTAATATACGATTAATAGATGAATAAATGTGTTCAGTAGAGGAAAGGTCTTGAACTGCAATATTTCACTCTAGCTCTGAATTCCAAACACGCTAAAGTTCAGTATTTTTGGACACAGGCTTTTGTGTCCTCCCATTACATAGCTGAATCAGAACTTTTAGTTCATTCTCTTCTATGCTGCAATATATCTTTAGGCAAGTAATCTAGTCTCAGGGTATGTCTGCCATGTGAGCCTAGGGGCAGCGGATCCTGCATTAGAGAATCCAAGACTTGAGCAGCTACAATGATTAAGAATTTTCTAACCTGGCCCTAACCTTGCGCATCTAGGACCCACACTGAAGTACCTGAGCCAAAGTCCAACCAACCGTATTCCTGACTTCTGAGTGCCCTCCTGAAATGTGGCTGCTCTAGCCCTTTGTTTGTGGTGCTGTCTGGGAAAACTTGACTTTCCACCAAACTTGATTGTCCAGAGGACAAAAAGGGATAGATTTTGTGGACTCTACAATTCAACAGTTGCCTATGTCAGGTGATTCAGGCTATGGAACGGTAAAACTGCAGTATAGATGCTCAGGGACCTTGTGGGGTTGTGAGGAGGAAAAGGGTCCTAGCCTGAGCCTGAACATCTACACTGCAATATTACAGCTGAGCCAGGCCAGCGAATGGTTTTAAATTGCGGTGTAGACATAGCCACAGAGCATGAGCGCAGTGGGGCCGCACCTGTGCTTCAAAGCCAAAGTGCCTTAAACTGAAATCCTGACTTCTTCAGGCTTGGACTCTGCACCCCAGGGGATCCTGAGACCTCGGATGCAAGCCCTGGATTAACAGTTTCTGTGTAGGCAGAAGAGTACTTAAGCTTGAGCCTGAGTAAGAACCTTGGGCTTACGCTGAAACCTTAGGGGTACGTTTTCAGTGAGGCCTTTTCTTCACATCCCCATGCACGGGCACAAAGTGGCATGGACACGTGCATGCTTTTCCACTCGGCATGTGAACTTTTGAAAGGTAGATAGTAGTGCATATACAAGGTTGGAATTTGCCCCTTTAAATCCCAGTGCACTGAATACTGACATGCAGGGCTGGATATTTAACTGTGTGTATGCAGAAAAGTCTAGTCCCATGCACAAAATGTTGCCTGGAAATTGTATTTCAAGAAAGGGCTGGAAACATACCTACCCCTTATTTTCAAAGATTCTATGGCCAGAAGGACCATGAGGATCATCTAATCAACAGGTGGGCAAACATGGCCTATGGGCCAGATCCAATCCACCAAGATTAGTCCCTGGCTGGTCCCCACCTCTGTTTATACCTGTACTTCTGCAGGTATTGAGTGATTGCAGCTCTTGTTGGCCGGGGATCACTATTCGCAGCCAGCAGGAACAGCGGAAAGCAGTGTTCCAATCTGTGCCACTTGCCACCACTCCCATTGCCCACTAACGGCAATCCATGGCCAACAAGAGCAGCAGTCACCTGAAGAACTGATTATTAAATATCAATTCCACACATAGATATGTATAGACTGCAATCAACTCCCCCTTTATTCTGCTTTTTATTAAACTACATAGTTTAAGCTCCTTCAGTCTGTTGCTATAAGGAAGGTTTTCCAGCCCTTTAATCATTTTTGTGGCTCTTCTCTGAACCCTCTCCAATTTATGAACATCCTTCTGAATTTTCGGCACCAAAACTGGGCACAATTTTCCCAGCAGCAGTTGCAACAATGCCAAGATAAAGGGGAAAATAACCTCTGTGTTCCTTTGTGAAATTCCCTTGTTGTACATCCCAGGATCACATGAGCTTTTGGGGCCACTGCATCAGACTGGGAGCTCATGTTCAGGACCCCCAAATCTCTTTCAGAGTCACTGCTTCCAAGGAGCAAGTCCCTCATCCTGTAAGTATGTCCTATGGTCTTTACTCCTAGATGTATGCATTTATATTTAGCCATATTAAAAAATATATTGTTTGCTTGTTCCCAGTTGAGCAAGAGGTACAGATTGTTCTGTATTGATGACCTGTCTTCTTTATTTACCACTCCCCCAATTTTTATGTCATCTACAAACTTCATTTGTGCTGATTTATGTTTTCTTCCAAGTAATTGACACACGTTAGATTTTTTTTTGTAGGTAGTCTATCTTGTCCGACGATGACGTCTTGAGCTTGCTCAGGCTCATCAGTTGTGGACTCCCATGAGGCTGAGGAGTCCAAGATTTGAACTGCATGAGCATTTATAGTGGGGGCAAGGGAATTGCCCTGGTTCTGCTGGTGCAGCTGCTACTGTTGCTTTCTTCCTCTCATGAGCATCAATGAGGCGTACATGTCGCTGCTCTTCAAAGTTGTCATACGTGCTAGATAAAAGAGGGACAAAAGTCTATCCCTGGTGGGCCTCAAGGAAAACAGATATATAATACTCTGAGCAGATTTCCTGTTTACAGTCACGCTGAGACCTGTCTGCTATCCTTTTTTATTCTGTGTAGTATGCATCATGGTAATTTGATATTATTTTAGATTCTAATCAAAATATTGTGCTCTACAAAGTCAAATGCCTTACAAAAGTATAAATATAGTATGTCAACTCTATTGCCTCCATCAACCAAACTTGTCATCTCATCAAAACATGATATCAAGTTAGTCTGACAGGATCTGTTTTTCATAAATGAATTTTGATTTCCATTATGCACCTTTTAATTTTTCATTAATTGAGTCCCCTATCAGCCACTCTGTTGCCTTTCCTGAGCTCAGTCCCAAGATGGCTGGGGTCATTTCATTTACCCTTTTGAAAAACTGGTACAACATTGGCGTTCTTCCATTCTTCTGGGTCTTCTCCAATGTTTCCAGACTTATTGAGAATTAACATTGCTGGTCCTGCCAGCTCCTAGCCAGGTCTGTTAAAACTGTTTTATTTGGACCTGCTGTGTTTCAAGTGTCTGACTTTAGTAGTTTCTATTTGCCATTCTCCAGAGATACTAGTGTCATTGAAATTGTTGTCGCCACATGATGAGACTGTATCTCATCTGTCCCCACTCAAAAAATACAGCTTTTCACACGTAATTTTGATCTACTTCTTTGAAAGAGTTGGAAAGGTACATTTATGTATGAAAATCATAGTCTGTGCAGATTAGAAAACTCCCAGTTAATAAGATGTTTAACCACATATTGGTTTAAAAAAAAAGTTTGTTTTTTTTCAAATTTCTTAGTTTCATTACATTTTACCATTCTTAAACAGCTTTGACCTTTCGAGCTCTTCTGCAGCAACTTGAGGGTTTCCGCATTATCATTATAGAGGTGTTACGCAGCTCATCAGCCATGACACATTATTCTGCACAGTTAATCAAGTGAGCAAGACTAGCTTTTGTTAACTGATCCCATGTGGTTATTAGCACTTAGCTTGAAATTAAGAGGAAAATAGAACATTTATCTTACTCACTAGTATTTACTGTACTGTATATGCAGCTATGTATGGAATATCCTTATGTACACTTTTTCATGTCAGAAGCCAAACTTATAATAAAACCAGAAAACATACAGTACTGCATTCAAAACCACAGGTACACATTGATATGAACTATATATGGCCTGATCTTAAAGCATAACAGGTCAAAGGAAATCTGCACATCTCGATCATGGCAGAGCACTTAGAGAAAGCATTTGCTGCCACAGAAAATTTTGTTCCAAATTCCTATTACAATGTAAACATGGAGGGCCAAATCCTGAGTAGTGCTGAGCATCTACAACACCCCTACTCCTCTGTGAACCTCCACATGGCTTGTGTTGTCAGGTAGCACCTTCAAGCTGTCTGAATTGTGTGACCCATCTGCTGTTGTGCAGCTTGGCTCAGAAAGCGCTGTGTCAGGGAGCCAGGTACGTGCATACATACTACAGGAAATGCAGGAACCAGCTCTTCTTGTCAAGAGTAATTAAATATTAACTACAGTGCCTGTCTGGGCTCGAGCTGGCAAGCTCATCAATATGAAACCCCACCAGGACGTGACCGAGGGTCATTTACGTTAATGGATATTAACCAGCTTTGATTGACTCATTCTTGAAAGCTGAAGGTTTGAATATTTAAAGTTGTAAAACATGTCCACACAGGGGGAGGTCTCCTTTCTACCACTGTGTGCTTTGGATTGCCTTGTTCCATGACACTGTTCTGAGTTACTGGAAGTACTTGGATCCTCTTCAAACCAAGTAGTGTTGCCTCTGTCTGCAAGGAAAGGTTGGCACAAGATCATTCTGTCATTCCGGGATTTGCTGTCCTGCAGCATACTCCCGGTACTGCATACTCCTGCAATTACGAGAATGGGCCTCATTTATTTTGGGCTGGATTTTCACAGCACCTACTCAGATGTGCAGGAGAGTAGAGGGGAAATAAAATCCTTCCTTCCCCTTTGTGCCCTGGTTGGACCTGCTGAGATTGGGAAAGGGAGGAAAGCAGGGGCTACTTACCCACATCTTACAGCTACTAAGTTAGCAGACAGAGTGTGGAGGTGGGGGATGATGTGAGCCCTTGCTCACATCCATCCCAGTGCCACCTGAATGCTATGCAGAGTAAGTGGCTGGGTGCACAGGTAGGGAGTAGCCACACAAAAGAATGTACCAACTTACTCCTCTCCCAGATCCAGGGGAAATAGGGTATGAACTGTGCATCCTAATTTGTTGTCTGGTGTAGTGCTGTGGGACAACTCCTCCCTGCTGGATCTCATGGCTGATTGCAAGGTTACAGTCTTCTAACCTTTTGGATGTTTGTATCTAACAGTGCGCCTTTTCCATTCAGTGGTTCACTGCAACTGATACTGTGTGCCATAGCATCTCAGAGGGGGATTAAAATAAAAATATTGCTTTCATGGTCTACCTAGAGTGCCTTCTGACATGTCTAGCTCTTTTAAGTAGTGTGGATATTTTTGTGTTAAGATTATACTGACAGTGTCAGATTCAACAGCAAGTTCACGATGTGGACAAATATCTGGTAAAGAACAGACTGGGACTATAAACACCACAGTAATTGTGAGTGAAATGCATTTTGAACTTGGGTCTGCAGAGATTAATGAGCAGGATGCTAACCTACTGTGCTGCCTGATCTTCCCATGCCATGTTGCTAAAGTGAATGGGGATAATGCTCTTGTCATTTTATCTACATACACAGCATATGCCGCAAGCAAAGCCTGATGCTGTTTATCTACGGCTATGTTTACAGATAGAGCTAGGAATGTGACTCCCAGCTCACATAGCTTTACTGACACTTGAGCTTATTAAGCGAGCATGGGCTGTGGTGAGCAGCTGCCCTTAGTACATGTCCCAAAGGTTCTAAAGGGGTTGTACTTGCTAGCTGTGCTGTCAGCTATACTACTACTACTTTTAATATGGCATTGGATAAGAGTTAGCAGGAGAATGTCTGTCTGTCTGTCTGTGCAAAGTGTGAATGATGCCCATAGCCCCAAGTGTAGACAAAGCCTACCTCTCCAGTTGTCTCTCTGTCTGTCTGTCTAGCCAAGCTTTTTTAAATATTCTGAAGAAAGCACAAAATGAAGGAATGGAAAATCGGGGCCTGAGGGCATTAAACTAGATGGGAATTTTGCATGCATCTGAATATCAGATCAGGCTATTTTCTAGGAGTGAATGAAAGTAAAATTGGACCATCCTGTGATTTTCTCATGCAAAATATGCATATGAGCTTGGGGTGAATCTGAGGGTTTGGAAGTGGGTCCATTTTCCATGTGAATTCTCTGACACTTTCATTCTAAACGAACTGTCCATTGTCCTTCAGGTCTATATTGTGATAAATTCACACCAAAATGTTCCATTCCTAGCAATGGAGCTATTCACAATGCAGGACAAGTGGGCTCTGGGGCCATATCTGCTCTTGAGGATTGTGTATTTTGCATTTCTTATTGGCTCTCAAGTATACTTATACCTGTCTTTGCCAACATTGGACATAATGTAGGACAAATACTATCTTACTCCTGCTGTTGTACAGCACCTTTCTTGACAAAGGGTGATAGTAGCATGTTTGGATGCTTTGACTGGCTGTTGAAGCTCTTCCTAATCAGAGTGCAATATTTTCTCTTTATTGCCAGAAGGAGGAACATGTGAAGTTATAGCAGCACACAGATGCTGTAATAAGAATCGAATTGAGGAAAGATCACAAACTGTAAAATGCTCCTGCCTTCCTGGAAAAGTGGCTGGGACAACACGAAACAGACCTTCCTGTGTCGATGGCAAGTAGCTCATCCTATATCTTTGTGAACTGAATACGTAATATCCAGTGTATATCGAATGAGATCCAACTTATGTGTGCAAACATAGTTGTTTTCTCTGCTTTCACCTTTCAGGAAAAGAGAAGATATTAGCATAAATGGTTGGTCTTTCATCACACAGGTTTACATTGTCTCCCACCTTTGTGATTCTGAAATATTTCGGTGATGCTAATAAGCTGTTCTGATTCAATTAACAATTTTAAACAGCTGGCGCAAAAAAACTCCAGTGATTTGATTCTGTAATAAACATTGTTTAGAGATGAACAAAAACAGCAATGCAGTTTTTTGGTTCTGAAACACCACCATTTCTGAATAGATCCAGTTTCAGACCAAGTCTCTAGATAGTTTCAGGGCAGAATCTTGTCATATTTTTTCTCTGTTAGACAAAACTAAAATTTGTGGTGATTTCACATCTGTGTCTCATTTTTAGCTAAATGTCAATTCCTTGGGGTTCTGATTCTGTGGCTAACTTTATTATTCCAAAGGTGAAATTAACATATATGTGTTCAATGGAAACTCCTCTTTGTGGTTCATGTAAACCTAATCTAACCTTAGTGAGGTGTACAAATGTGTGCCAAGTGGAGAATACACCCAGCTGTTTGGAAATGGTTACCCAAATGGAATGTCTTTATATTATGCTTTAAGAAGCTAAGGATTTAGTGGGACTTATCTTTGGCTTTATTTCCCCCAAGACATCAGAGGGATGTCTGGGCAGTAGCATGCTTATTCAGCAACCCTATGAAATGGGGTTGGCTTTTAAATGTTCCTTTTCTGATCTTTACTTTATGGAAATGATCAGGGTAGCACAATTGACTGTATGCCCCCAGTCAGGCCAAAAGTCACTCAAAGCTCAAGTGTGCCTTTTCGGCTTGAATTGGAGTGAACACCCCATAGGCTCAGCTACCCCAAGAGGCAGTACTTGGTGGTGTTGTTGTGCAGCTGATTTTTCCAAGAATCCTTTGTTTCCTGTGTGCAGATACAATTTTAAAGATGCAGCCTTCCATCAGAAAGAGAGATGTGTGCATAAATATTTGAAACCCCACTTCCCTCAGTCATGTGCAGCAACATTTTCCAAGGCACTGCTAACAGAGCAACAGCTGTGCCAATTTTCATTTAAAGTTAGATGAAAATTCCTGTCAGCTTTATGGGCTGCAAAACCATAGCAGCCAGAAGCCTGCGCTGGCATCGTTCAGTAGTAACTAGGTGGAAAAATATGATGTATGTCAGAGGGAAGGAATGTTGTAATGGTCTCAGCTGCTGTTCTGCCGTGTACATGTGTGAGTGGATCATTCTAGTTTGTGTGTTTATATATAAAGAGAAAGTCTTATAATTGCAAAAAGACACTCAAGTAGTTAAATTATGGGGCAATAATTCACAGTTAGTTACTCTGGAAGTGCCAGTTAGTCCCTGGAATGCTGCCTAAGAATGCACTCCAGTAGCTGTGAATTATTACACTTTAATTCACAAGCTGTCACATATTATTGCTTAATTATTCTGAGGCAAGGAATTTTGTTTAATTCCTGAAGCTGTAGGTGATACCCTTTTGTTGGGCATAACTAAAAATAAACGGCATAAGCCTCAGACCCTCACGTGTTCTTCATTATGTCCTGAAAATCCAGAGCCAACATATAGAGTGGTAATGCAGATCTCATTATACTCAGAGAACTGTAGCACAAAGAAGAATTATGTTTAAAAAATATCTCTACTGGTATGGACCAGAGTCCCTCTGCTTAATAGCTGCCTCTGGATAATAATGAAAACAAATATTGTCAATTGACATGAATGGGGAAAAGATTAAACAAAGGCTAGTATCAGAAAGGCACGTGATGCCACATTCACTGAAGTCAGGGGCAAGACTCCCATTAACTTCTTCCCCTGTTAAGCTTAATTGTTGAAGTCAAGACGTAGGTTCATTTGTAAATTGTTGGTGATTGGTTAAAAGGCCAAGATCCCATTCAAACTAAGTAAGTGACTGTCCTTTTATGCTTAACCATCTTGGGTCAAAACCCTAAAGTCATTTTGCGGTTTTTCAGTCCTTACTAAGGCAAAATTCCCATTTTCTTCTTTAGCAAGTTGCTTTAGTTTCCATAGGAGATCTTCCTGTTTGGTTCTGGGAAGTTTTAATTAGTAGATTACAAAGCATCACTTAACACTTGTTGCATCTTTTATCTACTACATCAAGTTGATTAAATATTGTGAGGTCAGTCTGCTTAAAACTGTGGCACTTCAAACAAATCTTTTCATTCATCCACTACTTCAAAATATGTTATGGGTGCCCTTACATAAATTGCATGAATAAGGCAGGAAGTCATTAAGTTGAGCCTCCTGCTATGTGGTAGGGCCAACGAAGTCTAGACTATCCCTGACAGGAGTTTGTCCCATATGTTTTTAAAACCTGGCAATAATGGAGATGACATGATTGCCCTGGAAAGCCTATTCCAGAGCTTAATGATCAAACCTGAATCTCCCTTTTTGTTGATTAAATCCATTACCTCTTGTCTTCCCTTCACTGGACCTGGAGAACAATTGGTCTCTGTCCTAGGAGCCCTTAAAATATTTCAAGGCTGTTTATAGGTCCCCCCCACTCTTCTTTTTCTCAAGATTTAACGTGGCAATTTTTTTAATCTTTCCAAATCAGTCGGCTTTTCTAACCCT
Source organism: Carettochelys insculpta (assembly GCF_033958435.1). Classification (NCBI taxonomy): domain Eukaryota; kingdom Metazoa; phylum Chordata; order Testudines; family Carettochelyidae; genus Carettochelys; species Carettochelys insculpta. Next base: position 41,854,299 of record NC_134147.1, on the reverse strand, counting down.
TTGATCATTTATGTTGCTCTTTTCTGGACATCCTCCAATTTGTCCACATGTTTCCTAAATTGTGCTGCCCAGAATTGAACTCAGTACTCCAAGTGGGGCCTAACTAACAACACTGTCATTAACATACCTCAGAATCCTATTAACTTTTTTGCAGCTGCATCCCCTTATTTAGTGCTGCAGTTTCTGGTCCACTATAATCCTCGGATCCCTTCGAGCAGTACAGGTTAAACCTCTCTCTTCTGGCAACATCAGTAATCCGGCATGATTTTAGTTAGTCGGATGTCCACTTGTCATGGGTGTGGCCAAGTTTCCCGTGGTCCTATAAAGTTTGTTTACAGCCACCAGTCCTAGCTCTCAGTGTTCTGTGTTGTTATTTACCTCTAATTGACCTTAAATGTCTTCTAAGAGACAAGTAAGCAGTGGAAGTATTGACCTCCTGTGGTTAGGCAAATTCTCTCATTCAGTGCCAGTCAGGTCCCAAGGATGCCAGACTAGAGAGATTAATTCAGTATTACCACCTTGCAGTTATTCCCCATACTGTAGTGGTACATTTGTTTTTTGTTTGTTTTTTTTTCCTTCCAAACAGAACCAAATTGCTCTGGAATGGGACAGGATGACTTGCTGAATTGGTGAAAGCAGGTAGACACCAGGCTGACAGTTGTATTCCAGTTCAGGCTAATACTATAATACTATAACAAGATATGTTATCCTATGGCAGCTATTTAGTTGCTTACAAGAAAAGAACTGGAACTCTGATCCTGTTTTCATTAAAGTCAATGGCCAAACTCCAATCAATTTAACAGGATCAGGCTCAAGCGCTGTGTGGTTTTCAGTCCATTTGAGTTACATCAGAAAATACCTCATCAGAACTGACTGTCTCAGCTGATGCCAGCCTTGTAATGGACATGAAGCTGAGCTTTCCCTTGACCTCATTAGTGGTCCCCTGGGGTCAATGATTAAGTACATTAGGGGACAATGCTGGGAGTTTACAGTGCTGCTGTCCATGCTGATCTGTGGATAAACAGAGAAGATTGGTCATAAATTACTTAGACAAGTTAGATGTCTTCAAGTCACCAGGACTTGATGAAATGCAGCCTAGAAAACTGCAGGAGCTGATTGAGGAGATATCTGAGCCATTAGCTACTATCCTTGAAAAGTCATGGAATACAACAGAGAATCCAGAGGACTGGAAAGCGGCAAACATAGTCCCTATCTATAAAAAGGGAAATAAGGACAACACAAGGGATTACAGACCTGCTTAACTTCTGAACCAGGAAAGATAATGGAGCAAATAATTAAGGAATCCATTTGCAAACATCTAGAAGATAATAAGGTGATAAGTAACAGTCAACATGGATTTGTACAGAATAAATCATGTCAAACCAACCTGATAGCTTTCTTTGATAGGATAACAAGCTTTGGGGATAAGGGGAAAGTGATAGATGTGGTATATCTGGACTTTAGGAAAGCATTTGATACAGTTCTGCATGTCCTTCTCGATAACAAACTAGGGAAATACAATCTAGATGGAGCTACTATGAGGTGGATGTATAAATGGTTGCGTAATCATTACCGGAGAGTAGTTATCAATGGCTCAGTCATGCTGGAATATCATAACAAGTGGAGTGCCAGGGGAATAAGTTATAGGATTGGTTCTGTTCAGTAGCTTCATAAAGTATTTAGATAATGTCATAGAGAGTACAGTTATAATGTTGCAGATGATATGAAGGTGGGAGGGGTTGCAAGTGACTTGGTGGACAGGATTATCATTCAAAATGATTTGCACAAACTGGAGGAATGGTCTGAGGTAAACAGGATGAAATTCAATAAGGGCAAATACAAAATATTCCACTTAGGAAGAGACAACCAGCTGCACACACAAAAAATGGGAAATGACTACCTAGGAGGTAGTAGTGCAGAAAGAATTCTATGGGTCAGAGTAGACCAAAAACTAAATCAGTCAACAGTATGAAAAAAAAACCAGAAACATGGTTCTGGGATATATTAGCAGGAATGTTGTAAGCAAGACATGAGAAGTAATTCTTCTGCTCTACTCAATGCTGACTAGGCCTTCACTAGAGTGTGTTGTCCAGTTCTGGACAACACATTTCAGGGAAGATGTGGACAGATTAGAAGTCCAGAGAAGAGCAATAAAAATGATTAAAGACTAAAAAAACATGACCCATCGGTGAAGATTGAAATAATTGGGTTTGTTTAATCTGGAAAAGAGAAGACTGAGAGAGCAAAAGTTTTCAAGAATCTAATTTTTTTACAAGGAGGAGGGAGGAAAATTGTTCTCCTTAACCTCTGATGATGGGACAAGAAGCAATTGGATAAATTGCTGCAAGAGAGGTTTAGATTAGACATTAGAAAAAGCTTCCTAACTTTCAGGGTGTTGAAGTGCTGGAATAAATTGCCTAGGGAGGTTGTCGAATTTCTATCACTGAAGATTTTTAAGAACAGGTCAAATGCCTGACAGGGAGAATCTAGATGGTGCTTGGTCCTGCTGTGAGGACAGGGGAATGGACTTGAAGACCTCCTGAGGTTCCTTCCAGTTCTGTGATCTATGATAAGCAGTGTCAGTCTGGCATTTTTCTAGAAACAGAAGAATGGTCAGTGGTCCTCCTTTTGGTATTGGTAAGCCATCTCCTACTTAATTAAAGCCAAGTTCTTTAACCTTTGCCTGCATTAAATAACGTTTACACAAGCAATCCCTCTGGCTAGCCTTTGAAATTAAATACATTCTGCCTGTGTTATAGAAGATGGGACATTGCTACTCATCTTGCAGGATTTTATGCAGAGCCTCATTTAGGCTGTGTCTATACATGCTGGGCATGTTCATGAGGCAGTTCGGAAGATGCTAATGAGGTGCTGATATGAATATGCTGTGCCTCATTAGCGTAATGTCGGCTGCATGTGTTTCAAAAGCGCCACTTTTGGGACACACGCCACCCATGTAGATGGGAGGGCCTTTCAAAAGGGACCCCCTTAACTTCAAAAGCCCCTTCATCCTAAAACCTACACGGGCAGCGTGCATTTTGAAAGCAGCATTTTTTAAATGCACACAGCTGCAATTATGCTAATGACGCACTGCCTATTCATGTTAGTGCCTCATTAGCATTTTCCAAACTGCCTCATTAACGTGCCCCCTCCGAAAGGCATGTTACGACACAGCCTTCACGTAGACTCTGATAGCATCTCTCATACTCAAAGGAAGAAACTAGTAGCAGAAACTTAAATGGAGAATATACCCAGGCTAGATTAGATCAGCCTCAGGGTGGTGCTTACTTCAAAAGTTATTCCTTGCTGTGAAATTGCTATTCTAAAGCCTGTCTCATTCTGCTCAGGATTATATAATACCTGGAGTGCAGACTATTCATATTCAGGGTCTAGGATCTAAGGAACACCTCGTCTATTTGTTAGTCTCTTCCTTCTCTTTTTTGAAAGAACAGTTGAGGTGGTTTTGCCTCCTTTCTACGCATAACTGGTGTTGCTGAGGCTGTGGCCACACAGGAAAGCCATTTTGAGATAACAGCCGTTATTTCAAATTAACTTTGCAAGCATCTATGTTAAGCACATGCTATTTTGAAATAAATTCAAAATAGTGAATGTGTTATTTAGAATTTTATAAACCCCATTGCAGGAGGACTAAGACCTATTTCAAAATAGCTACTTCAGTCAGGCAGGCCATGTCTACACTAGCCCCTCCTTTCGGAGGAGGCTTAGTAATGAGGGATTTCGGCACATGCTAATGGCAGCTGTGTGCAATTCAAAAGTGCCGCTTTTGAAATGCACGCCGCCTATGTAGATGGGGGCCCTTCAAAAGGACACCCCAATTTCAAAAGACCCTTCTTCCCAAAACCATTTATATCCCAAAATAGCAGCTATAGGCTACGTCTACACGTGCACGCTACATCGAAATAGCTTATTTCGATGTAGGGACTAACGTCTACACGTCCTCCAGGGCTGGCAACGTTGACGTTCAACTTCGACGTTGGGCAGCACCACATCAAAATAGGCACTGTGAGGGAACGTCTACACGCCAAAGTAGCACACATCAAAATAAGGGTGCCAGGAACAGCTGCAGACAGGGTCACAGGGCAGACTCAGCAGCAAGCCGCTCCCTTAAAGGGCCCCTCCCAGACACAGTTGCACTAAACAACACAAGATCCACAGAGCCGACAACTGGTTGCAGACCCTGTGCATGCAGCATGGATCCCCAGCTGCAGCAGCAGCAACCAGAAGCCCTGGGCTAAGGGCTGCTGCACATGGTGACCATAGAGCCCCGCAGGGGCTGGAGAGAGAGCGTCTCTCAACCCCTCAGCTGATGGCCGCCATGGCGGACCCCGCTATTTCGATGTTGCGGGACGCGGATCATCTACACGTGCCCTACTTCGACGTTCAACTTCGAAGTAGGGCGCTATTCCCATCCCTTCATGGGGTTAGCGACTTTAACGTCTCACCGCCTAGCGTCGATTTCAACTTCGAAGTAGCGCCCAACACGTGTAGCCGTGACGGGCACTATTTCGAAGTTGGTGCCGCTATTTCGAAGTGGCATGCACGTGTAGATGCGGCCATAGTGTAGCAAGTCTAACTGTTTACACTTGCTTGGGACTTACTTTCACCCTTTACTGTATGAGCTTAACTTTCTCAATTTTATATTTTCATTTAACTATTTCAGTTTTTGGTTATTACATTTACCTGTGTACCTAGGTTTTTTTGTGTATTATGTGCCTGTTTGTATTACCCATTCTTTTGGCCACTCTTCATTTTGTTTATCATCAGCTTGCCCTCTTCACTTAAAGAGATAATGTGAGGATTGTTCATCTCATGCATGTTCTCTTCGATAAAGACATTTTTGCAAAATACTTCTGCATCTTACAAATGTACCTTCATGGTTGCTCAAATGCTGGGCGTTCCTTATCTTGTTAGCTGCCATAGAGATGATATCCTTTTCTAGGGATAGGCCTTTATTAAAGTGAAATTCAGCATTATTTGTGTAACTGTCATGTTTACAGTCCTGTGCTTTGTCTCCTTCTTGGGCATGTGTGTGTGTGTGTGTGTTACTTGGCATAAAGAAATTGTCTTTATCTTAATTGTCTTCAATATCAAATCCATATCCCAGAGTAGATGTACCTAAAAATGATTAGTTCTTTAACATGGGAGTCTTTTAGTATGCCAGATTCACAGACTGCCTTTTAAATATTCAGTTTTAGACATAGTTGGCTTTTATTTTTCTTTTTTAATTTGTCTTTCCATGTGTTTATGTGGATGGCTTTACTAACTGCTCAGTGGCGGCTCCCTTGTGGCTCATCTGGGGAATTAGCTTTGCTACCTGGCGTTGCGGCTTCCCATGGTTACTCAGGCGAACATTCTACCCACTCCATGCTCCTGGACCTGCAGTGCTTTCTGCTTCATAGCCTAGCCTTCCAGCTAAGTCACATTAAAGTCCACTGCACCCCCACTTGCAGGACTCTCTCTCTCTCTCTTGCACATGCACAGAGTGTCTAGTTTCTCTCCCTTCCGCCCTGCTGCACTGTGTAGGGGGAGCCTACAGAACACGATGGGGGAATCCAAGGCACCATGGGAGCTGCAGTTCCTTGGCCAGCTCTCTGCCTAGAAAACTGGCCCTGGAGCAGGGAAGGGACTACAGTTCCCGGCATGCCCTTGACCACTATCAACAGGAAAACAAGAGGGTGAGGAGATAGCTGGGAACACCTGAACAGCACTTGCTGTGTGCAGGGAGAGGAGTTCTGCAAGGGGGTGGCACTGGGAGTGGAGAATGTTGGTGAACAGGGAGTAGGCAGCTTTGAACCGGATCATACCCTAGAATACTGGAATATTTTGGAATATGGTTTTTTGCCTACGATGTTACATCAAGATCCCAGAAGGTAATTTCTTTAAATCCTTTATGACTGTACGCATTTTTAGTATGTTATAACAAAATCCTTTTACCAATTATGATTTCCACTCCATTTTTCATTTAGGTCTCTTATGCACGCTCATTGCACAACAATTTTAAACTCCTTTGTATTTTAAAAAAATTGTCGTCCATATTTATGAAAAATCAATCCCCACAGAAATTCCTGTAGGTTGTGATTTTTCTTAAATCACTCTTCAACATATTTTGCAGAATACTTTGTCTGCAAAATTCTTTATTCTTACCTTAGTGACAAGCAGTTAGTTCAAATTTTGAATATTAAATATTAAAACAATGTTGTTTAGTTTTGGTCAGATTTACCACATACCTTTACTTCTGTTCATTGGTTGGTAGAAAGTAACTCTTACACTGAGGTGCAAATAGTTCTGTTTACAAGTTCAACATTCTGTTTCTAGAAACACTGTCCAATTTGATGCTTCTGCAAACATTTCTAGCAGGAGATTGATTAGCTGGATTATTCAGTTAAACAAAACACAAAAGATGTATGAAGAGACTGAGTGAATCTGTGAGGATATTTTGAGTGAATGTTTGCAGAACGGTCTTTGAACTGTCAGCTCTAATGACATGTATGGATGCCATAAAATCAAGCTGGAATTAAATAGAATTAAATTTAATTCTATAACTTTTAGATTGTAAATATACTTAGCACCATAATATAAAGTCAGTAGTTGGTTATCTCCATGTCTTTTTCAAGGATTTGAACAATAAATAGTGTGTTTTTATACAGAAGTTTGCTCTGTTATAACTAATGATGCTTTCTTATATGCAGCTCTGCAGTACTAGTTGAACCTCTCTGTCTGGCACCCACAAGATCTGGCCAGGGCCAGATGAGAGAATTTGCTGGACCACGGAAGGTTAATATTGTTTAGCAGATTTTCAACACTTTAACTGTTTATTGCACTCTTAGAAGACATTTAGGAGTAAATAACAGCAAAGATCACTTAGAGCCAGGCCACACCCATGGTAAGTGGTCATCCAGCTAACATAATCATAATCATAATCATAATCATAATCATAATCATACCAGATTACAGATTATTGCCAGAGAATAGTTCTGAATTAGAGAGGTTGACCTGCATTTGGATTTCTTGGCCTCTTCTCTTCAAACTTCTCTTCAAACTTCTTCCAACATTAACATTGTTAATCTCTTTCTTTTCTTTTTTCTTTATTTTTTTTTTTTTGTGATGGGTGATAGTGGTTGAAAAAAATAGCGGCGTATATGATGATGTTACATCCGGTGGAACACCACAGTGGATCAAGAGTTGTGCAAAACAGTGGAACAATGGATGGGAAAATCATGGTTAAAAAAAAGTGAAATGCAGTATCTCCGGCTTCGTCTATACTAGAGAGTTTTGTGTACAAAACTCGTGGAGTGTCTACACACAAAATGCATTTTTGTTGACAGAAAAGCTGTGTAGATGCTTGGCAGGGGGGCTTTTGTCGACTGAGCAGATCAGAAGATCAGTCTGCTTTTATGTGTAGACACAATGTCAACAGAAGTTTTGTTGGAACATCTCTTCTGACTATAACTTCTGTAGACAGATGTTTCTAGTTTAGATGGCACCTCCCAGTTTCCCTCTTCAGCATTTGGTCATACAAAACATCCAACCACTCTAAAAGTTCTGCAGTATTTGAGGAGACCAGGAATAAGTGTATTGGAGATGCTGAAGTGCCACTGAAATGCTTTCTCTAACTCTGCACTTCTGTTTGGGTTGGAAGTAGTGGATCAAAACAATCACACAAGAAGGAACCCGTGCCCATGAGCCTCAGCATTATCAAAACATACGGCTGCTGATCTAAGTCTGGATCATTGGCAGTTCCCCTATCTCTAACCACCCCATTACCTATGTCATCCTCAATCATAGGTGACTCATTAGTATCCTGGAGCACTGTGATTTTTTTCATGGGTCCTTAGTCCTCCACTGACTTACTATCAATCCACCATTATCAGGAAGTGTTGTACTAGAAGGGAGTAGATATTGTCCATCCCTATTTGCCCACAGAGGGGGCAAATCAAACACAGAATTCATTAACAGCTATGCCCTTCTTTTAGTTTGGCTCTCCTTTCTTTCTTAGGACTCTGCAGATCAAAAGCCATTGCTATCTCAAAGGAGTGGCAAACAGACAGTAAGATGTAATACACCCATGCTGTTCACAGGACCTAATTTACTTTCGTTTTTAATTATAGATAAGACGCCCACTAGAGAGGAAGCATTCATAATTAAAATGGGCTGTGTTTTAAAGGTCATCATGATCTCTAGAAGCAAAGGGGAGTGAGCCAGATCCTGAGCTGGTGTAAATGTGAATAAACCAACTGGAGTCAGTGGAGCTACAGCAGTTTACACAGGCCAAGAGTGCGGCCAAAGGATGTTTAAGAACTTGATAGTCCTACAGACAATATGTGTAGTTTGGGCCTGATCCAAAGCCCACTGAAGTCAATGGAAAAATGCCTATGGACTTCAGTAGGCTTTGCATCAGGATCTTAGTAAATACTTTGTTACAGCTACCCCTCTTTCACTGCTTAAATCGAGTGAAAATGGTTCACCGTCACAAAGCCAATAGTTTTCTATTTATCTAATGTGTATTTTAGGTGGCATGAAAAGGATGGTTCTTTTTTCTTACTCTATAAAAGTATTTCCAATCGATTCTTAGTTCTTCAAGAAAAGGGGGAAAATGTTATTTTAAATCCAAGATGTCAGCTTCTCATCTCTCTAGCTGTGCTCCAGTCTAGATAAGAAGAGATTTCAGGGTCCCATATTATTAATGTGCTGTCTGTATGAATAACGAGCGGGCTTGGTGAATTATTTCACACTCCTGGGAAAATCTATAGCCTATCCTTCCACAGCACCACTGGAAACTGAGCATGAGATTCGTATTTTTCGATTTGGTGAATTCAGATGACTTCATTTGTAATGGGAAGAGGAGGAGTAGCCTGTTACCCACTGATTCCCATTTAGCAATCTCCAAAAAATGTGTAGTATACAAGGTAGTCTTCAAAACCCAGGGGAGTTTGACTGGGTGCAGGCATGTTTCAGGGCTGTGTAGTTATCCAGAAGAAACACCTTCTTGAAATATCCTTGTATCCATGCTATGGTCTCCTAAAATTGCTTTCGCACGGCCTGTTCCTGAGTGCTACTGACTTCAGTGGGAGCAAAAGGATCTTACTAATTGGCAACTAATGATGTGGTTGAGTCACTTATTTACTTACCAAGACACTGTTGCTTTCAGAACCAGTTTGCTGTGCAACTCCCATTAAAGTGGGAGTTTCAAGGATGTCTAGGAGAATTATACACGACATGAACTGGGAATTGAGTGCTCAAGTCTCTTAGGGTGCTTTAAAAGATCTAGGCAAAAAGCACAGGAATTGGTATCTGTTGTTCATATAGTCAAATCATAGAATCCTAGGGCTGGAAGAGACCTCAGGAGATGATTGAATCTAGCCCCCCTGCCTAAAGCAGGATCAATCCTAACTAAATCATCCCAGCCAGGACTTTACCAAGCCAGCACTTCAAAACCTCTAGGGATGGAGATTCCACGACCTCCCTCAGTAATAAAGTCCAGTGTTTCACTACCCTCCTAGTGAAATAGCTTTTCCTAATAGCCAACCTACTCCTCCCCCTCTGTAACTTGAGATCATTGCTTCTTGTTCTGCCATCCACCACTACCGAGAACTGCCTTTCTCCACTCTCTGGAGAGCCCCCCTTCAGGAAGTTGAAGGCTGCCATCAAATTGCCCCTCTCTCTTCTCTTCTCTTCTGCAAACTAAAAAACTCAAATCCCTCAGTCTCTTCTCATAGGTCATGTGCTCCAGCCCCCTAATCATTTTCGTTGACCTCTACTGGACCTTCTCCGATGCATTCACATCCTTTCTATACTAGGGGGCCCACAACTGGATGCAATACTCCAGATGTGGCCTCACCAGTGCCAAGTAGAGGGAAATAATAACTTCTCTAGATGTGCTGGAAATGCTTCTCCTAATGCACCCCCATATGCCATTAACCTTCTTGGTGAGAAGGGCACACTGTTGACTCATATCCAGCCTCTTATCCACTGTAATCCCCAGGTCCTTTTCTGTTGCACTGCTACTTAGCCAGTCGGTCCCCAGCCTGTAACAATGCTTGGGATTCTTCTGTCCCAAGTGCAGGACTCTGCACTTGTCCTTTTGAACCTCATCAGATTTCTTTTGGTCCAATCCTCCAATATATTGGGGTCAAATATCTAGCCCTAGCAACAGCCAGCATCAATTGCTATTGAGCAGAAAATACAGGAAACTTTACAGGGACAGAGTCTTCTTAGGCACACTAATTACAAATTGGAAGGTGTCTTTAAGAATGGGGGATTATTCCTCTTCCAAAAGTCACAGATTTTTTAATCAATTTATGTCATCCTTTTGTATGTAATTCTGAACGTTCTTGTTAGCCACGTAACCTTTTCTGAGTCCTCAATTATATCCTGTAGCAGTGAGTCCCATGGGTTGATAGTTACTAAGCTTTAAAAAATGCATGGTATGAGTTTTTGCTACTGCTCTCAGAGCTTACCTGCACCTCATCCACCACAAAATAGCCACTTCTGGCAGTGGGAAGGGGACTATGTTTCTTTCAGTGTGCCAGACACTTCCCCACTCAGCCTCACTTTCACAGAATGCAGTATTAATCTGAAGAGTCAAAATAACATGCTTATTATAGCTTCCCCTGAACTGGAGGAATGGAAGGAGTGACTGGACTATACCAAAGAGACTCCAACTTAGTCCTTCATGACCTATTTCACACCACTGAAGTTAATGGGAGTTTTGCCTTGGCTTCCGTAAGACCATTCGAGCCCTTAGGGCTTTAGCTGTCTAGCTGAGTTTATTTACACTGAGTCGGCAGGCAGGTTTTAGAGAAAAGGAATGTGCTGTGCCAAAAAGAAAATTAACTTGACTCCAGTCACCTATGCTCACTTACAGCATCTACCTTGTCAACAGATAGGAGGGAAAGCAGCGAAAATAAAGCATAAATTCTCCATCCACCTGGAACTCTTGCCAGACAAGGCCAGAGAGAGACAGAATCAAAACCAGGTAACTCTGCATTAACACAGACTGCAGCTTCACTCTCCAACAACTTCACACATCCCAGCTTCCTCACACGCCACCTGCAAAATCCTTCAAGCCCTCATTTTCCAAGCTGCTTTCTTGATGAGTGCAGACTGCACAGGTTCTGCTGTCATTGTACGTGACTTTATGCACCATTGCAATCTGAAAGTCTGCCTCCTCTCAGGGACTAATCTTGACTTCAGTGTTCCTTGCACTTAGAATAGAAAATACTACTAATATTGCAATACATTTATGTGCAACTTGTGTGGTTCATTTCCTAGATTTAATGGTGTCCAGTGAGCATTTCTTCTGCCCCATTCTCTGTTGCCCACTTTTCCTCTATTGCTAAATCTTATCTGCCGCAATAATACTGCTCTTCATAAGTAAATCTCCATGCACTTTACGAAGAGTTCAGTATCTTTATTGCCATTTTGCAGGTGGGGAAACTGAGTTTCGGGAGATAAACTGACTTGCCCAAGGTCACTGAGCCAACAGTAGAACAGAGGTCCCCTGAGCGTCAGTCCAGTGCTGGGGTTAGTGTAATAACTATGATAGAGAATCTTGCACAGGATTCAAAGAAAGCAAATCTCATTCTGTCATAGCTATATAAACCAAATGTGTGTGTGTCTGTGTGTGTGTGTGTCTTTGTGTGTGTGGTTTCCACTGATTTTCGGTAGAAATCACAGGAATCTAAAAGCAAAATTTGTCATGAAATTTGATCCAAAGCCGACTAAAGTTAATGGAAAAGACCCCCATTGGCTTCAGTGAAGGATCAGGCCAGTTTCACACTTCATACAAAATCTAAAGGTACATCTAGACAATGCGGAAGATCAATCCAGTCAGGGTCGATCTTCTGGAGTTTGATTTTTGAGGTGTAAGGGAGGTTGATGGGAGAGTTTCTCCCATCAACCTCCCTCTGTGAAGGTGGCCAGGTAAGTTGATTGCAGGTAAGTTGATTCTAGTTACCCAATTAGCATAGCTGGAATTGTGAATCTGCAATCAACTTACCTGCCTACTGTAGACCAAGCTGAAGACACACATTAGAGTGGATTAGAACATCTCTTCTAGGTGTGGTAATATGGCCACTAGCAACATCATCTGATTGCAATTTTCTGTGAGTATATCTTCATCTTGGCTAGCATTTGTCCCCCTAGCTGTGTTGTATATTTCTTTCTTTACCAGTTCGCATTGGTGTTTCCTGGGTAGCACCATAACCACCCTCTTAAAACCCAGGACTATAGAATAGCTGACTAATCCATCCCTGAGGAAGTGCCAGAGGCTCACATGAATTTCAAGGAGTTTGTTCTAGACGGGAGGAGCTTGCTGTCCCTTTGAGAAGTAACGTATGGTCTGGCACTTGTCCCATCTGAGTGATGGGGTGATCATTTCAGTGCACACTCCAGTACACGCAAGAGAGAGAGAACCCATGAGTGTATCTACACCAGCAGGAGAGAGAGAAACCACATGGCAAAAGTAAAGAACCGCATGACCATTAAACAGTACGAACATACAAAGGAATTTGTTGCTTGTCCCCCACCCCACCCTCCAGCAGAGAATGGACTTCCTGTTGAGGACTAGTCACAAGCAAACCTGACAATCTGTAGATGTTTTCTGCTCTTATAGACAGAACCCAATTTTAGTTGCATACGGAAAGACTCATGAAAAGACTAATGGTGCAAGGTCTGTCCAGTCACTGGGGGAAAAAAAAGTCTGAAACATGGGAGAAAAGACAGTGTGAAGGGGATCACATCCCTTCGCAGTGGCCAGGTAAAATGCACAATAATGCAAGGGAGTCAGGCCTGAACCACTCCCTCAAGCACCAAGGGGAGGCCAAGACTTGAACTGTGCTTGGAGAGTCTGAACAGCTCCCTAGCAGCAGTTGGGGTCCCCTGAGGCATTCTGGCTGACTCAGCCAGAGAGCAGACAGCAGTGTCAACAGCCACTGCAGGCACATGGGCAAGGTGGGACCAGGGGCCTTGCTCCCTACCCTCAGAAGGGGCAGTGCCCATGGCAGAAGGGGCAGGGCTTAGGGCAGTCAGCCCTGGGCCCTCCCTCATGCTCCTTCAGAACTGTGTGTGCAGTGTTGGCATCGCACCTCCATGGTCTTTCAACGAGACCCAGAGCCCTGGCTGCCATTGCTGCTGTTTGGGCAGTAGTGGTGGCTGGAGCTCCAGGACCCTATGAAATGATGGACTCCAGGGCAACTCCCTGCTTTGCTCCTCCCGCATTGGTGGACCTGTGAGTGGACACTGGAGTGGAAACATGGTAAAAAGACTCCTCTGGCTGTCTCAGCTCAGTGAGCGGGTGCATTGGATACCACTGAGCCATTACTCTGTCCTAACCCAGCCCTTTCTGTGGAGGTCTGGCTCAGATAGTAGTTTCAAACTCATGTGCTCTGTGAACATACGGAACACAGTGCCAGCTCCTGCAAAAGCCTGACAACAAAATGTTTCCTAGCAGCCGCTTTTCCCCTCTATGTGTGCCGTGCAAGGCCAGCCACAGTCTTGCTCTGTCAGCACAAAGCCAGGCCCCTGGCCTCCAGTCACACATCTCTGTGTGGTTCCACAGGTATTGTCTAATACATCTTTTCAGTGATGCTTTAGTGAGGTGCCTGATTAGATATACTAAGAAGCCAAAGGAGAGATTTCCAAATGACGGATGCATTACCAAAAATAAAAAATCAGAACGTAAGCACGACCACATTGGGTCAGACCAAAGGTCCATCTAGCCCTGTAAGTGTCTTGTCTTCTGACAGTGGCCAATGTCAGGTGCCCCAGAAGGGATGAACAGAACAGGTAGTCATCAAGTGACCCATCTCCTGTTGCCTATTCCCAGCCCTAACCAACAGAGGCTAGAGACACCATCCCCTCACACTGGCAAATAGATATCCATGGACCTATCCTCCTTGAATTTATCAAGCTCTTTTTTGAACCTTGATAAAGTCCTGGTCTTCACAGCACGCGTGGGCAGACTAGAGGGAAACAAAAGGCCTGTTTTAGGAACTGAAGCTCAGAAATAAAAGCCTTGCTTTGGGGTGACGTGAGAAGCTCAGAAGAATCAATAGTGCTAGCCTCTGAGAGATTTGGGTGCAAGAAATTGGACGTATTAGGAGCCAGCATGCAACTGCAATATGTGGGCCACTAGATGAGTGAAAATAGTTTACAAAAGGTCTAGTCTGTAGCCACTGTGGGGGAGAGTGAATGGCAGCAACAAGAAAGCCATGGGGAAAACTACTAGTCATCATTCAGCCTGCATTTAATAAATTCGTGAAGAAGAATCTCTCTGGCTGAGACCGGGTGTGTGATGGCTTAGTTGTAAAAGTTACAACACTTTACACCAGGCCATTAAACAAATGCTTGAGTTTATTTAAATAGGTCTGGATGAGCGGTATGTCAGTTGGTCTCTGATGAAAGTAAAATATTGTAGATGATTCAGAGAAATGATTTGACACACTCAGTTGAATCATTAATGGGTGTAAATTAGCACAGCTCCCTTGGAGTCCGTAGCATAATGCTGATTTACTCCAGTTCAGAATGCAGCTCACCAACCTTGGGGAAAGGCGCAGAGTTGTGATTTACCATTAATCGCTCTCACTAGGATTTTAAGTCCGTTGGGAGTAAAAGAGAATGGTGTTTAAAGCAGCTCCCTTTTAATTGTTAAGTACAGCATGGAAAAGAATACAGAGCTGGTTTTCAGATATGGCCCCATTGCAAACCATCCATGGATGTGGTGGCTAAAATAGTGGCTAAACTAGCATGTTTGGCGCCCCAGGCTGCACTCAAGAAGGGTGTGCCGTGTCAGTAAAAGAACCTTTAACTTGTAAGTATAATAATCTACTGTACTTAGAAACTGGGGATGTCTATTTTGCTGAACTACCCAAATTAATCTGGCAACTGCAAACAAGAGGAGAAAGTGGGTAAATAAGATTTTAATTGATTTCAGAGACGTGAGTACACCTAAAACAATAATACGTGGAGTTCGTTGTCTCCTTTAGAAAATGTAGGAGGATGCTGAAGACTCAAAGCTATGCAGGATTCATCATCCTTTCCCCTGTTGCAGATTATTAGCATGTTTTTTCTATTGCAGAGTTTCCTTACATTTGGGAATCAAACAGGTTTACTATAACCCAGAGGATTTATTTTAAGCCGTCTATCTAGTGCAAAGGAAGTCTACTTCAAGTCTACAGTGTGTACTCTGAAGATTTTAAAATGCTTTTTGATACAGGTATTTTTTAAATGTTAAAAAGCAGTTTACTCTTCCAGTATCAGGAAGAAGTATTATTCCCCTTAGGCAGCAAGGTGCTTCCATGGACCACTCAGTTCATTGCAGTCACTGCTCAAACAAGCACAAATGCTGATCAATGTGGTCAAATTCACACACTATAGTCACAGCAAAAATGTAACAGATGAACAGAGGTTAGGGGAAGAAGAAATCTGGTATCTTTTAATGTTCTAACCTGTGTTATCTAAGTAAATCTATTTCTGTAGAACACCAGAATGTTCATAATATGTGATCTTGTTTGGTCTTTTCCTTATGTTGTAGTTTATAGACAGCAAATATACAGCAGAATGTTTAAGGTAAGTGCATGAGGTGTGTACAAAAGGTATTTTTATTTTTCATAACTTAAGTAGACACACAGAGATCTCATAAATAGCTAGATAAAGCATCACCATAGGTGGTTTGATTATTATTAAAGAATGGAACCAAAGAGATATGATAGGCTCATTAAAGTCAATTGAAAACACTCACTGGTTTCCAAGGGAGCAGAATATGTCCCTATGAATTTTCATAACACATCCTTTCACTTATCTAGATACCATCCATCTTCTCCAGGATACTTGCCGAAATGCGTATACAGGTTGAACCACTCTCATTCAGCACTCTCTCATCCAGCAACATCCGTAATCCAGCATGATTTTAGTTAGCTAGAAAACCACTTATCCTGGGTGTTGCCAAGTTTCTCATGGTCCCATAAAGTTTGTTTACAGCCACCAGTTCTGGCCCTCAGTGTTCTGTGCTGTTATTTAGCTGTAATTTACCCCTAAATTTAAAAAACCTATATTATATTTTCCTTTTTGATTTAAAAATTGCTGACCCTTAATTTAATTAATTTAATTGTACTGTGACAATTACACTTGCTCCCCTGTTTATTCTAAGTAGATTATGGAAAAAGAAGAGGAATGTTCCTTTGAACCAAGTGATACTGAAGTCCTTAGCAAATGAGTGAGCAAGACAAAAGACAACCTATGTAGTTTTTGATAGCCCTTGTAAAGTCCACTAGCAAAGGTCTGTGTCATAATGGCAGTTGTGTTTTTCATTTCCCTTGCTGACCTGTATGCCAAGATAAATGCAAATAATCAAAATGTGGATATGTAAGTCAATGAGCATAGCTAATGATTTAGTCTCATGTTTCACTTCTCCAGCCACATAACCACTGTAGGTCCATAAACATGTAACAGAAAGAAATCAGTACTTGAGATAGCACTGATATAATCTAAGTCTGTTCTAGGGATGGTTCAGATTTTTTCTTTGAAACTGTTTTTGGGATGTAAAATGGCTTTTCAACTAACATAAATATTTTGTGGCAAAAGGGCAGGTTTTCTACAGCTGGAATGTTTTACCATACACACAGGAAATTGCATTGGAAATAGGATTTGAAAACCTTTTGGTTTTCCATTTTGTTTTTAATTAGAAGCTGAAAAATGTGTGTGGGGAAATTTTTGTGATTCAAAAAAAAATCTCATGAAAAGAAGCTGCCTTTTTTTCACGTTCTAGTATTTTCTTAAACATCTAAACTTGTATAGTGTGCAGATTTGCCATGGATGCATGGAAAAGTCATCAACGTGCCCACATGCATTTCCAAGTACAGAAGGGAAATGCAGGTCTTTTCCATATGATTTGCTAGCAAGCAGTGTGGAGAAATTCATTTTTCTTGCTTTTATCTTTGCTGCCTTCATCTAAAGCAGGGGTCACCCACAACAGCTCATTTCTGCATATAAAAGCCAGAGCCAGCATTTAGGGGATTGCAATTAGGGCAATTGCCTAGGTTGCCCGTTGTAAAGGCCCCTGTAAAGCTATTTTGCTCAGGCTTCAGCCCTGGTTGGCAAGTGTCAGGGCACCAGGCTTCAGCCCCATGTAGAGGTGCTTCAGTTTTCTACCCTGGGCCCCAGCAAGTCCAATGTTAGTCTTGCTTGGCAGACCCCTGCAACCTGCTTAAAGCCCCCTAGAAAGCCCTGGGTCCCTGGCTGAGAACCTAAAAAACCAATTTGGCCCTTGAAATAAGTTAAGTGCCCTTATGCTCTTTCCAATCCAAATTTTTATCATAAGTAGTCCATTCAAAATGAAGCCTCTTCAGTGCAACATTAGGGTACACGGCCAATCAAACACAACTGCTATAGACTACAGTAGTGATTCTCAAGTAGGGGTACATTAGGAGTTTTCCCAGGGTACAACAATACCAGCCTCGTTTTACAACAGGCTCCATAAAAAGCACGAGCAAAGTCAACACAAACTAAACTTTCATTCAGTGACTTGTTTATGCTCTTCCATATGCTGTATGTTGAAATATAAGAACCATGTTCCTATTCCAGCTGACTTACTTTATGATTAGATGGTTAAAATGAGAAAGGGAGCTCTTTTGAGCAGTAAGGTGCAGTGACACTTTTACAGCTTATTTTGTAAGAAGAAGCTTGTAAATGAGGTGGAACCTGGGGTAGGCAAGACAAGTCAGACTCCTGAAACGGGTATGGTAGTCTGGAGAGGTTGAGAACCACTAAACTGTAGCATTACAAGCAGGGGTGAAAACACCTTACATTTCTTACACATGCTCCTGAATCGCAATCCCCTGTGTAGGGCATCTCAGGGCAGAAGCTTGCGGGGAGAGTTGTGGTACAACAGTACCTTTAAGAAATGTAAATGTAGGGGGGCTCAAGGCAGAGGGGTTGGGGAGTGTCTGGGGCTCAGGGTAAGGGGTGGGGATGTGGAGGGTGCAGGAATCAGGCCAGGGGCTTAGAGATGTGAGGAGATGGGAGGGGGCTGTGGGTTTCAGGGTTGGTGAATGAAGAGACGCTCAGGTCAGAGGTTTGGGGTGTGGAGGTGTGCAGGAATCAAGGCAGAGGGCTGGGGATGTGAGAGGCTCAGGGCAGAGGGTTGGAGTGCGCTGGGAGGAGGGGGTGCTGAAGACCCCTCCTCAGATTTGTACCAGGATGTTGCTTGCTCTTCCCCTTCGGGTCATTGTCAGGGAGTGAGAGGAAAGTGCACAGCTCAGCTGCTCCCTGCCCTCCTCAGCCAGGCAGGAGATTCATGCAGCAAACTGTGCACTGCCCGTCTCTCCCTGACCATGACGGGAAGTGGATGAGCAAGCAGCATCCTAGTACCAATCTCATGATGCGAGGAGGGAGGTGGGCTTCTGCCTCCCTTGCCCTCTCTAAACAGCATCCACGGTGAGGGCTGAGGGCTCTGGCAGTCCCAGCCTGTTGGGGAGAGCATGCCCCAGGCAGCCCTTTTCACCTACCTGCTGCTTAGCACGGCAGCCTGCAAGAGAGCCTCAGGAGCCAGGCTGGGAGCACACCCCATACCTCCCTGCTGCCAAGCACCCCTGTGCACTGACTTACTTTCACCTCTGATAACAGTGTGAATTAACTCAGTAACAAACCACAATGTTCTAAAACCATTCAATACTAATTTTCTAGATAAACAGAAAAGAAAAGCCAACAGGTTGGATGCAGGAACAACCTACTATTACCAGTGTACAATATGTGAACTCCAGCATTTGATCCCATGGAAAATTTCCCATGGACTTCAGTGGGCTTTGGTTGAGGCCCTTATGAATTCAGCTTTAGCAGTATTACTAGTTCCAGAGATATTCCTTGTTCCAGAACATTTTGCTGTTCACCATTCTATCTTGTAAATAGAATATTTAATAACTCATATATAAAAATACATTAGGAACAGGTTCTCTAATCTGTACAATTCAAAAGCAATTTCCTATCTCCTAAACCTGGTCAAAACAGTAATATTTTTTCACACTGTAAAGATTTTGAAAGTAGCTGGAATCTCTTAGTGAAAGGAAAATGCTGGGAAACAAGATAGGTTACACAATTTGTATATATAGTGGCCATTATTTATAGCTTTTTTATTAATATGCCATTGAGTGTGTTCCATATTAAATCGGCATATTTCTGAAATAAGGCATATTCATGTGTAATCATCATTAGGTCAAATCCTTTCCCTGTGATACACTTTTCTTTTAAAACACCTCATTTATCTGTGCTGTGTATAATTTATAAATGCATAAACGAAGTGAATTTAGCACCTTCTGCAAAAGACACCCCCTTACGAGAGCATGTTTTAAGTCACCACCGGTAATGAGATGAAATATTCAAAGATTCAGACATGTTTGGGGCCCAATTTCTATTAAAATTCATGGGAATTGAGCATCCGTATCCTTAGACAACTTGGAAAATGTCAGCCAAATTGTAGTTGAGAGTATGTAGCCTTCAAATAAGAATTGGCATCCTCTCACTGTTCTGTAACAATTTCCAAAGTCTTCAGCTATTATTAGAGATTAACCGTAGCAGTGCCGTGTCTTCACGTAAGCATCTGACAAGTTTTTGCAGAAGTGCCTCCACAGAGTGGGAGTAGCCATAAGAGGTCACCCATAGCTGGCACCCTTGTGGGACCCTGTCTAAGTTTTATTTAGAACTGACAGCACTGGATTAAAATTGTCTGTGTCCTTTATGGCTTTAATGGCCTCCCTGATCTTCTACATTATCTGCCCGCTCATCCCTCCTTCAAATGCCTCCTCAAAGCCCATTTCTTTCCATCATCTCTGGAGAAGTGATCTTTGTAGCAGCCTATGAATATTATGAATTAATTTTAAAAAGTTCCCAACACTCTACATAGTGTGGCTGAAGCAACTTCATAAATGTATGTATATGAACCTTTCTCTCTCTCTCTCTCTCTCTCTCTCTCTCTCAGAAACCTTAGTTAATGTTATCTGACTGATCATTTCATGTTATAGTCCATTTGACTAAAATGAAATTTGTACCTCTCTAGTCCAGCACACTGAGGATCTTGCTGGTGCTGAAACAAAGAATTTGCAGAACCATGGAAGGCCAATATTGTCTAGCAGCATTACCAATGCTGCCACTGCTTACTGGGCTCTGAGAAGACATTTAGGGGTAAGATAGAGCTAAATAACAGCACAGAACACTGAGAGCCAGGACTGCTGGCTGGAAGCAAACTTTATGGGACTGCAGAAAACTTGGCCACTCCCGTAAGTGGACAGCTGGCTAACTAAAATCATGCCAGACCAGAGAGTGCCAGATTAGAGTGCTTAGACCTATATTAGAATTTCAAATTGCGAGTGTCTCCTGGTACAAGCCATAGCCATGATTTTTCAAAAGTGGTTTTGGATGCTTCAGCTTTTCATCCCCAACTTGACGCACATTAAACAGAGCTGAAATTCATTTGGCTGCTATTTAGCACTCTCTTAAATTGGGCCCATTCAAAGTGTCTCAGGTGTGGAACTCAGAAAATGTGTCACCTCAAATGAGTCCTGTGCCTCTGTCATGTCTTTGTTTAAGCGGTGTACGCCTGTGCCACCTGGTACAAAGCTTACAAGGAGTGTGTCCATCCATCGGTATGGAACGATGGACTGTTTTTCAACTGAATTTAAACCTCTGATGATACAAATGTGTTGTACCTAATCAATTTATGTTCTTATTTTTAACGTCTTGAGATGCACACTATGCAGCACCTCGCATTTGCTCAGCAGGAGAATGCATGTGCAGCGCGTAAACATATAAGTTGTGTCTATGGGTGCATTCCTCTTTCAGAAGAGGAATGCAAATGAAGTTATGATTTTCATATTTTGTGCTTCATAGCCTTGGGGTGGGGTGGGTATGTACAAGACATTGTCCCCAGGCCAGTCAACGTGTTGCAGATTGATTACTGCTAACCTGCTAACGGACACCTTTGCCACTCCAGGGGCCCTGGGCCATGACCGTGTGGGACAGGCAAGGCATGGGTCCCCCTATAGGGCCACCATGCCCCTCAAGCAGTGTTTGACCATCCAGCCCAGTTTGAAGGGTATATGTGCTGACAGAGCCAAGCTGCTCCAAGGAGAGCCTTACAATTGACTCTGGCTGCAAGGCCATGCTACTGTGAGAAGGAGAACCTTACAGTATTGACTCTGGCCACTAGGCCATGCTTCCCCAAGTAGGATAGCCATGCTATTGACTCTCACTGCTAGGAAACATTGCCCTGAGAAGACAGGCCTTATTGTTGTATCTGGGTTGTGCTGTTGACTCTGTCCACTAGGCCTTACCTCCCTGTAGATCCGGGCTCTCTATTGACTCTGGCCTTATTGCCTTGGAAACCCCAGACTCCCTGTGTGGATGTCCAGTAGAGAAGGGTTATCCCAGTCACAGGTCACAGGACACAACTGCCCTGTGAAGTAAGGTTAGTCTGCAGACTCTGATCGTTGGAGTTTAAAGTCCTGTGGACTTCCGTGGACATATGCCCTTTGGTCTCACAGTTCTGAGTGCGAGGGCAAGTTGAAGGATGGGGTGGGCTCACCCCTCACTGGATGGGGTCCTCCCACACCTTCACACAAGTCAATACTTGAGGCTAATAGTGGAGGTGGTTTGACACAAGGTTTTAATGTCCGGAAAGAGGGTTATGATATTGTTCTGACTGCTTTTATTGTACCGTTGTATGCAGTAATTTTAGATTATATGAACTAGTCATGCTATCTTAGTGCCCTAAATATACAATATCTGAGTGATACGCCTACCATTATATTTATCCATAACTTCTTGTGTAGCATGATGTGATCAGCAGCATAGGGTTTGCCTTTCTTGTGCGATATCCTGAGGTAAAATAAGGAATGACCATAATTTTTGGAGAATTGCTCTGTGTTAATAAGGATACCGTACTGTAAATATTGAGGTTCTTGCTAGAGCATTTCAGCAAGTAATAAAACTTTTGGTGTACGGTCTAACACGGAAAGCAAACTGCTAGACTAGGCCAAACAATAGAAACAAAAAACTCAAAGAGGGGCATAATATTGTCCTTTCTGAATTGAAAAGAGAGAACAATAATTGTGATGCAAGGTAACCACGAGTTGAGAAGGATTGTGCTTAAAGGAGACAAGATGGTTTGTATATGGGAGTGAGTAACAGTAGAAACAGTGGACTAGATGACCTAATAGGTCCCTTCCAATCCTATATTTTTATGTTTCTACAACAAATTCTTTCAAGTCAAGGGCTCTGAAAAGATAGAGCATAACTAAACTGGCTAAACATGGCCTAAATAGTGTTGCTTATCTTTGTAGATATAAAGGGTAAGATAAAAATGTGATAGTAGAAAGAGAAGGGGAAAAACTGATTCATGGAGATGGGTGTAACATTTTTGCTCTTCTCTTGAAGCCCTTGGGAAAAGGAAGTAACTTTCCTCCAGTACTTTTTACTTCCCATCTTAGAAACACTCTGCATTCCCATTTTATCAGTCTTCTCTGACAAACTGAATTAAACATTTCCTCAGGTTATGAAATGAGCAATGATATGAACAGAGCGAGTTGAAAAGAATGGAGAGTAGGGGGATTTTTGCAAAAACATTGCCACGTTTTGGTTTCCCGCTTGCCTCCTGTTATTCAGAAAATTGCACATATCGCTGTAACATTGTCAAGTGGTGTTAGCTCCCTTTAAATTTGTCTTCTCCTGAATAAACTTTTGGGTGTGGCTTAACAATTAATTTTGATGGAGCATCCCTGTTTAATTTGTTAAAACTGATTCCTATGTGTAACCCTCTACTGTTGTCATATACTCTTGGAGTTGATGAAGAAAAGAAACATCCATTTCATATGTTTTGTATATGAAACAAATCAGATTCAGACACTGAATAGTTTGCATCATGTTCCTTTGTATTAGAGAGGGCCCACAACTTTGCTTAAGTTTGGATATGGATCTTTGCAGCTTAGACCTAGCTATATTATTTTTATATACAATTGTTATCTAGGCTGGAGAACCAGTGCACAACAGCATTTTGAAGTTTGTGTTTTGTTTCTTTGTTTTGCTACAGTTGAGCAACTTTTTCAAATTTCCATTTTGTCCTCCAGATGAGGTAATAGTTTGTTTGTACTGTTGTATATCACAACCTTTTAAAAATTGCTTGAGATTTCAATTTTAAGGGGTTCTGCGGGGTTTAGATTGTCAAAATACAAGGCAAATTATAATGTTAAGCCTCAGAGTTCTTCACTGTGGGAAAAATGTTTTGCTTTAAACTGTAATGTCCACCACCACAGTGGATAATCCAATTTTTAATTATTTTATAACTGGTTTCTTATTTATATGGTTGACTGTAATTATTATAATTTAAGCAGAAGGGGCATCAGAAGAACTGAAGCTTGTGGGAATAGATTGTTATCCAGTGTGGTATATCGATCAGGTCAGGCAGTAAATTAACAGGAGCAGAACGCCATTAAATTTTAAATTTAATTGCCTTCTACTCTTAATTTCTATTGGATATAATCAATAGGTGCCAGAGGAAAGTTAAAGGAGTTACTTAGCAAGCATCTATTTCCTGCAGCATAATGGAAAACTACTGTTTCATCCTCTAGTTGATGCAAATAATTTGCAGTTCAAGTGTGTCCACTTAAGCATTTTATCAAAAGATTCACTTCTGTCTCGATTAGTCTTTTTCCAGACCAAGGAAAAGTGAGATTTAGTTCTGCAATTTGTTTTGTTTTATCTCTCCATTTATTCTCAGTACACAGCCCAGCCTTTGTAGCAATGTCTCTTTTCTTCTACATCTCTCTGGCGGGTGTTTTTGTTTCTAAATATGCGTTCATTAAACCCATGCATTGATTGTTTTGAGTGATACATTTGGGGTGGTACTTCTTAAGACAATTTCTTTTTTCTTTCTGTTTTCTTTGTAAGGATAAAGTGTAGGAAGGAAAAAAAAACATTCAGTGTTATGTCCAGTACACAGGGCACAGAACTTGGAATTAGGAGACACAGGTTCAGTTCCTTACTCTGCTACTGACTCTGTCTCTGCCTTGGGACAAGTCACTTCTCTCAGTGCTGTATTTCCCCTCTCTGCAAAATAGGGACAAAGAGATTCATACACCTTTATGCAAAGTGCTCTGAGATCTATAGATCTATATGTTCAGCCCTGTAGGTCTCCAAATAAAAGGTAGGAGGAGCTACCAAGTCCTCTTAAGTGCCTGTATTCACTGAGATACATTTTCTAGTGCATTGTCGTATTCTCTACCATTTGCAATCCAAAAGAAAACTCCCAGGTGACTGACCTCCCACTACTTCTCTAGAGAGGAAGGACGTAGGAGTCCCCAGGTGGTGAAACGGCGTGTAACAAATCCTTTCACCTCTCCTTATGTGTGTCTTCTCTGGCTCCACTGTGAGCTCTGTGAAGCAGATAACGTCTCTTCCTTTCATGCATATACCAAACCTCATATAATGGGATCCGGGGATCAAAAGGGGCTACAAATAAATTAGTTGGAAAAGCTTTCCCAGTACCATGTTACAAATCCTTTCCTGATGAAATGCATTTTATGCTGCACAAAGACTATATGGGATGGAATCTGTCCTCTTAGGCAGCTAATTGTCAACAGAGCCGCTCCGTGCCTGTTCCCACAGCCCAGTAGGAAGATAAACTGTCCCTTACTATCATGATGTTTCTCCTGGTAACCTACATTTTATCTATGCTAGTTATTAATCCTAATGCCAGGACTGTGTATTGCGCTCTAAATAATTTTCCCTCTGTACTAATATCCTTCAGGTATCCGTACTGGTCTATCTCCTTTTACCTGTTGGTTAGTCAAGAACCATAGGTTAACTTTAATTCACTGCTGATAAATCAATCTCTCCAGACCATTATCATTTTTGCCACTCTTCTCTGATACCCTCCAAGGTGTAGATACTTTACTGCTACTGTAATGCGCTGCAGTGACCACTACATTTTAGAAGTCTTCATGGAAAGCTGATCACTCAAGTAACTCTCCTTAGCAACACCAAAACATTGGATGGGCCGCTGATGGAATCTAAAGGATTGTTGAAAACCTTTTGGGATAGTGTTAAAGTTTTACATTAAACATTTCCTAAAGTAACAGAGACGGAGCCGTGCTAGTCTATATACTATCAAAACAAAAAAACAGTCAAGTAGCGCTTTAAAGACTAACAAAATAATTTATTAGGTGAGCTGTCATGGGACAAACCCACTTCTTCAGACCATAGACATACCAGAACAGACTCAATATTTAAGGCATAGAGAACCAAAAACAGTAATCAAAGTTGACAAATCAGAAAAAAAATTATCAAGGTGAGCAAATCAGAGAGCAGAGGGGCGGGGGAGTCAAGAATTAGATTAAGCCAAGTATGCCATAGAGCCCCTATAATGTCCCAGAAACTTTGCTTCCACAAACCACATGTTAATGTGTCAAATTTGAATATGAAAGAGAGTTCTGCAGTTTCTCTTTCTAAAGCAGACTGAAAAGTCTTCTTCAATAAGACACAAATTCTTAAGTCATTAACAGAGTGGCCCACTCCATTAAAATGTAGACTAACTGGTTTGTGGATCAGGAATGTTTTGATGTCTGTTTTGTGCCCATTAATTCTTTGTCTGAGAGAGTTTGAAGTCTGTCCAGTATCCAAAGCATCTGGGCATTGCTGGCACATGATGGCATGTATGATGTTCGTTGAGGAACATGAGAATGTGCCCATGATTCTGTGAATAACCTGGTTAAGTCCAGTGATGGTATCTCCAGAAAAGATATGTGGACAAGGCTGGCAGTGGGCTTTGTTGCAAGGGAAAGTTCCAGGACTGGTGTTCCTGCGGTATGGACTGTGGCTGTTGGTGAGAATCCTCTTAAGGTTGGGATGTTGTCTGTAGGAGAGAACAGGCCTGTCACCTAGGGCCTTCTGGAGTGTGGCATCCTGACTAAGGATAGGCTGTAGGTCTTTAACAATTTGTTGCAGTGGTTTGAGTTGGGGGCTGTAGGTGATGACCAGTGGTGTTCTGTTCTTGGCTTTTTTGGGCCTATCTTGGAGTAGCTGGTCTCTGGGCCTTTCAATTTGTTTTTTTCATTTCTTCTGGTGGGTAATTCAGGTTTATGAATATTTGGTAAAGATATTGTAGTTTTTGGACTCTGTCATTTGGATCAGAGCAAATGCGATTGTATCTAAGGGCTTCACTGGAAACAATGGATCTCATTACATGTGCAGGATAGAAGTTAGAAGGGTGTAGGAAAGTATAGTGATCAGTGGGTTTCCGGTACAGTGTGGTACCGATCAGGCCATCCTTGATTTGTACTGTAGTGTCCAGGAAATGTATCTCTTGCGTGGAGTAATCGAGGTATAAGTTGATGGTGGGGTGCAGATTGTTAGTCTCTGTGGAATTCTGAACGCTATGCCATCCACGGTTTCAAAAATAACCCAGACATTATAATCAAACCAGCTGACAAAGGGGGTGCTGTGAGAAGATGAGGAGGTCCTGCAACAGATGAGGGTCTGGTGCCCAAACGTGCCTGCCTTCTAGCACCTGGCCAAGGGCCTCACAGGCCATGGTCACCCCACCCAGCCCCCAGACCAGGAGAGGTCCAAGGTCAAGGAGCTCCAGCAGGCGTACTGCCGGGCTCAGGGCTCGGCTGGGCGGTCAGGGGCAGCACCCACCAGCTGCCCCTACTATCGAGAACTGGACTGCCTCCTTGGGCCCAAGGAGGAGGGACCCCCAGCCATGTACCTGAACACCACTGAGCCCCCCGACTGAGCCAGAGGAGATGGGGATGGGGACCCAGGGGGAGGACCAGCCTGGACCACTGGCCACCCGCAGGCGCCCCCCAAGGATCCAGGCCATGAGTGATGTCGAGGGCTCAAGCAAGGGGGCCCTCATCATTGATGTCCCCTTGGGCCTATGCAGCCAGGCACCCCCAACCACGCCTCGCCCAAGTTCCTGGAGGGACTCACAGGTATGTACCGCACACACTGGTGGCCATGAGGCTGGGGGAGGGAGCACGCAGTCCTACCTGGGGTGGCCACAGCCCACCCACAGGGTCATCAGCTCCAGGGCACGGGCAAGCCAGACGGCCCCACTGCCCCAGCCTCACAGGGCTGACACGTGGCACGCAGCACCATGCGGGCCAGACACTAACATGGGCCGCTGGGCCGCAGAGGGACCAAGGGAGGCAGAGGACAGCCAGCACTCCCGCAACCCAGACGGGGACTCCAGATGTGGTCCCTGCAGGACCACCAGAATGGGGTGGGTGGGACAGGAGGGTTGGTTCAGGGGCGCCCTCACCAGGACTAATGGCCCATTCCTTTCCCCTTTTGTCTCCAGAGCTCCAGCACACAGCAGCCAGCTGAGCCCTGTGACTGGCCTGGGGAGCCCGATGATGGAAGGTGAGGGGGAGCGGCCCAGGCCTCAGACAGGGCCACCACAGGGAAGTTGCCAGTCCCTCCGCTGATGCCACCAAGCCAGGGAGGAGGAGGCAGGGGACATGGCCATATGGCTGCCCTGAGGGAGATGATGGGCATCGTGTGGGAGTGGCTTGCCATGGAGCAGCAAGCATGGGACCAGGAGGGGTCCAACCTGGATGCCCTCACCCAGGCCATGGTTGGCCACCAGGCCCCTGCCACCACTCCATCGTGGGTCACTCCCGCACCCTCAACCCCCATCGCCCCTCCACCGTTCCCCATGCCCCTCTCACCTGTGCATCCCCCCCCTCCAAGTGGTTCCCTCCCACCCTAATCCCCCACCCCCCTGCCTCCCCTACAATGCCCCGCCCAAGGAGGCCAACCTCGAGGCCCTGCTCCCTCCCCACCTCCCCCTAGCCAGCCTCATCTGCCTTGCCCACACTCTGCTGGCCAGGGCAGACCAGGTGGAGGCTGAGCCCCGCAGCACCCTCTACCCTTCATGCCAAGCCCGACACAGGTATGGGGACTGTGCCCAAGCCATGCCCCTACCTCCCTGTGCCACTGGCCCTGGCCCAGCCCCCGGACACATGGAGGAAGGGGCGGGCGCGGGCGAAGGGGCTCCCGGCCATCGAACCCCCTGGAGGGGTGAGGCCCACCCTGGCCACCCTCCCTACTCCCATGTAAATAGTTCTCCCCATTCACCCTCCCCCCACACATGTATATAGTTCCCCCGGATAATGTGGGGCACAGTTTTTTCCATATAGTAAACGGTTTATTTTTATGGTTTACCCTGTGTCCCCCAAGCATTTGTGCTAGTGGATGTGCGTGTGTGTGCAGGGTGCGCGTCAGTGGGGGGAGGTGTGTGCTGGGTGCGGGTCGGGGGGGGGAATGTGTGCGCACGATGCGGGTGAGGGGGGAGTGTGTAGGCTGGGGAGGTTACTGAGGCCCCCCACTCAAAGGCCTGGCTCAGGGCCTCCCTTATGCTCACCCTGTCCTTCTGGGCCTGGTGGCACAGGGCAACAGGGGGCTGTTCATACACATGCCCCACCTCAGTGGCCCACTCCTGCATATCGGGATCGTGTTTCACATCCACCAGCTTATGGAGGGTGCAGCAGGCCCCAACCACTGCTGGGACACTGGGGAGGCCCACCTCCAGCCTGGTGCAGAGGCATCTAAAACGCCCCTTGAGGTGACCGAACCCTCTCTCCGCAGTGTTCTGGGCATGGTTCAGCCGCTTGTTAAAAAGGTCCTGGTTCAGCTGGGTGTGTCTGGTGTATGGCTGCATCAGCCAGGCCTGCAGGGGGTAGGTCGCATCTGTCATGATGTAGGGCAGCATCGTCATGTCCCCGATGGGGAGCTCCCGCTGGGGGATGAAGGGCCCCTCAGCGATATGACATCCCAGCCCTGAGTTTCTGAAGACACTTGAATTGTGGG
This sequence comes from Carettochelys insculpta, assembly GCF_033958435.1. Classification (NCBI taxonomy): domain Eukaryota; kingdom Metazoa; phylum Chordata; order Testudines; family Carettochelyidae; genus Carettochelys; species Carettochelys insculpta. The sequence continues at coordinate 41,825,424 of NC_134147.1, read as the reverse complement.
TGCAGCCGGACCAGCCGACGTAGATGTCCTTGAACCAGCTGTTGGCATAGACCAGGGCCTGCAGGACCACCAGCTGGTAGCCGTTGCAATTCACGTAGGCCCCATGGATGTGCTCCAGGGCCCAGATGGCAATGTGGGTGCCATCCAGGGCCCCAAAGCAGTTGGGGAAGCCCAGCTCCTGGAATCCCTGAAAGGCGTCGTCCAGGTCCCCAACACTCACCAGCTGCCTCAGGAGCACCTTGTTGATCACCCGGATGACTTGCAGGGCATAGGAGGGTGCACTCATGAGCACGGAGTAGGATGTGGCTTGCCTGCCCGAGCCCATCTCCATCCCCACCCCTGTCCTCAGGGTGCCCGCCCTTCTCCTGACAGTGCCTGTCACCAGGCTGCCCCTCGCCCCACACATGCAGTGTAGGTGTGAGCTGGGCATGGCTAACCTCAGTAAGGACGGCCCCAACGTTGGCTTTGCCCACCCCAAACTGGTGGCCGACTGATTGGTAACTGTGCAGGGTGGCCAGCTTCCATAGGGCGATGGCCCCCCTTTTGTGCAGGGGGAGCGCTGGCCTGTGTGTCTCAGTGCTGGAAGACTGGGGCGAGCTGGTGGCAGAGCTCCAGGAATGTTCCCTTGGTCATCCTGAAGTTCTGTAGCCACCGGTCGTCGCCCCAGTCCTCCAGCACCAGCTGGTTCCGCCAGTTGCTATTTGTGGGGAAGCTCCACAGGCAGCGGATGACCCGGGGGACCGGCTGGGGACGTTGAGCCCCAATGATGGCGTCCAGGAGGGTGGCTATTGTGGTGGCCACCCGGAGCTGCTGCAGCACAGTGGCCAGAACTGGGGGCAGGGCACTGGCCACGGCTGTGATGGAGGAGGGAGTGCTGCTTGGAGTCCATGAGGGCCTGGGATGCCACCTCTGCTGTCTCTCTCGCTCTCACTGTCTCTCTCTCTCACTCTTGCGCTGCCTGGGGACAGGGTTGCTGGCCCTCAGAGTGTGCAGGCTGAGGTACGGGGAGGCCCTTTAAGGGGACAGTGGGCAGCGGCCCCAGAAGGGCTCGTCTGCCATGCAACCCTGCCCTTGCCACTTCCTGTCCCTGCTCTTTCAAAAGAGCACACTGGCATGTGTGGACGCGCTCTTTCGAAATTGTGCTGGGGGCCTTTTGAAAGAAAGGACCAAATCTTCAGTCCCCACGGGTGTGTGTGTGTGGATGCTCCATTTCCAAAAAGCATCTTTTGATGTTCTCTTTCAAAAGACGTTCTTTCGAAACAGAACTGTAGTGTAGATGCAGCCTTAGAGTTTGATCCCAAATCCATTAAAGGCAATAGTCCTTCCACTGACTTCAGTGAGTTTTGGATCTGACCCACAAAGTCAAATTCTGACTGTACATTATTGGGGGGAAGGAAAATAACAGCCCTTTATGCTCTTGCATAGCCATTCCATACTCACCAGACCAATGAAGCCTGAGACCCAAATTGCAGCTCAGTGAGGCTTCAACTTTATTGTATATGCCGTCCTAATCTTATATTGCAATTCCAAAACCCATTGAAAATTAAGTCATGAACTGTACTGGTAGATTAGTTTCAGAGTGTAGCTGGATGATGTTACAGATATTGCAGAACTTTCTGAATGGTATGTTTTAAAAGAATTTCAGTTACTATTCTGCAGTAAAAGGTGTAGATATAAAAGTTTACTGTAGTACCAGAAAGAGCATTAAAATTAACGATAAATGTGACTGATATATACAAGGATTACCTACATAAAATGTTTATACTGATCCCCGAGTATTATTTAGAAATTAACTGTATTGGAGACCGGCTACATTTGAGGTTATCATAACATACACAGTTGGGATCACTCCAGATTCCTTTCTGTGGCTTGACAGCACCAATAAACCTTGTTAAATGACAGATTACAATTGTATACCTACTTTCAACAGGGAGAAGAAATCAGTGAGTGTGTCAAAGGGAGAGTGAAATATGAATTAGCACAAATGGAACACACAAGCTCTCAATTATTAAGATAACAGATTGCATTTTAGGGCAGAACCTCTACATTATCACAATTTCGTTGGTTTAATATTCATCCTACATTTTGTCAAGCTGAATGTAAAATTCAGAGAGCTACTTCTATTTAGCATAGGGCCTTTTGATTAAACTAAGGGATTTATTTTTCTCTTGAGAAAGCTGGCTGCATGTCATTGGCTCATCAGAAGCTTCTAGCATTATCATGTTTAAGGGTCCTAGAGCTTTTGGATGGAGGATTGCTAATTTACACATTCCTTTTCATTATGATTTACTGATATTATGGTATTGTCTGGAGGCTTTATTCAGGGTTCTGGGCCAGTTGCATTGGTACTGTACAAAACCAAGTTTTGACATTGTTCCTGCCTCAAAGGCATTGTCTGGCCCCAAAACCTATTTATCAAGTTGGAGTCAGACTGTGGTTGAAAATATAATTGAAAGGAGAAACATCTTTTTGATGCAAACCAGCATTTCAAATCATCATTTCACATGAATAGTAATATTTTGAGTTTTCATTTCAAAGCCTTTGATGGGAAAAAGATTTTGGGTCAAATCAAAGCAAATTTGGATGAATATTTTTCAGTCCCACCCTTCAAGGCAAAGAATCATTAGTCACTCAGTCCTGTTTGCTGTTGTCTTGCAAGTGGGGATGGAATAGCTAATCAGTGTGTGGTTTCTGAAAGGTCATTTATAAAGCCCAGTCAGAAATGCCTTCAACTGTTTCTACTCAACATCTTATAGTTCCTCAAAATGCCACTCATTGGCCTGTCACAAAATGGCAGTGGTGTCAGCCATAATGTGCCCTGATTCACACAACACTTGGAATCCTGTATCAGTGGGTGTTTTGCCATTTACTTTGTTAGTGATGGAATTTCAGCCAATATTCCATGGGAATACAAAATAATACCATGGTACAAATGGAAGGTTAGTTGTGCTGTCAGTATTTTCACTGTAAATGTAATAAGAATATAAGATATCTCTTCCTCTGTGCCAGTGATTTCCAACCTGGTATCTGCAGACTGTAATAAGAACCTGAGATCTCTTTCTCTCTCTCTCTCTCTCTCCTGCCTGTGGTTTCCAACCCGGTATCTGCAGAGTGTAAGGTTTCCAAAGTGGTCTGCACCTCCATTCAAAATTTTCCAGAGGTCCGTAAATGAAGGAAAGGTTGAAAACCATTGGTATAGAGAGGGCAATCTCAGGCATTCTATGGTAACAACCTTTCAAAGGACCTTTTAGACATGGTCTGCGTACCTACAGGAGTCTACAGACTACAGGCTGAATACCACTGATCTATATGCCCATTTCAATCAGCTACTCATAAAATGGCTATCCGTCCTGATGGGTGAGTGAAAAGGAACTTGTTTGCTAACGGCTGGATGTTGATAAAGACAGGCTCAACAACTACATCTATTTCAGTGTTAAGTTTACCCTGGCAAGTGTGTGGTCCCTGGAAGGTACATAAATACAGATCCTTACTCAAATTGCTGATTGGCATGTGCATTTGTAACAAATCTGTATGCAAAAGTCCATGCGACTGTAAATGCAGATTTCAGATCTCACTGTATAAAAGCATGAGCTTAGAGCTTATGCCAATATCTGTCGCCTTTCTTCCACATACATTGTGGATAACTTCTTACAAATATAATTTTCTAAACATGACAGAAGATGCATTTACTGTATTGTGATAGTCCCATTTGTTACTCTATCCTTGCAGAACAGAGTATAATGCAGCGGTGTAGGCTGGCAGATCATTCATGGCCAGTGCCTCAGGGATATTAAAAATATAGCTGCATTGTCTTTGCATGCCTGGTTGTACATGCCCGTTCACTTCAGTGACCGTTAGGATGCTCTTCCCAGATCAGGCTTGCTGATGGGGGGCGGCAAACTCCCTCAGGTCCTGGCAATTCAGAAGGGCCCAGGGCTCCCGTCCACTGCTGCAGTTATTGCCGGAGCCCTGCACCCTTTAAATCGTGACTGGAGCAACGCACTGGGTGCTGCATGCAGCTCTGAGAGCTGGGGGGAGGGGGGCAGCACTGCACTCTGAGTGGTGGGGGGCCGACGGCCCAGGCCCCACCCCTTCCACCTGAAGCCTTGCCTCTTCCATGGAACGGAACCAGCATGCCTCCCTCTCCCACCCCACCTCCTCACACACACACACCTTGCCTAAATCCCATGAAAGCTTTCAGCCCCCTGTCTGAGACACTGCAAAATTTCACCTCCAGGAGAGTTAATAATTTGTTTTCTATGTAAGATGCCACATGGGGAGGCATTCCTACGCCAGAAGTCTTTCAGTGCTTGGAGAAAAAGATCAAAACCAGTGTCAGAGAAACGTATCAGTCCTTTTTTCCAGCCATTCAGCTTCATTGAGTTGTCCAGTTCTTGGCCACCATTCAAGTGAGTTCTGGTTTGTTTTAAATAATATTTTCAAACATTGAGGTCTAAAATCGAACAGGTAAAATCCCATACTTGGGTACCTAAATAAGGAGTGGTTAGGGCTTTTTCAAGTTAAATTTTTTAATGAGAATAAAAAAAGGAGTGAGGCCTTTCCTATTCATTTTCTCAAATTTGTTACATTTGAAAGTAATACAGGTTGAACCTCTCTAATCCAGAACTCTCTCATTTGACAACATCTGTAACCCAGCATGATTTTAGTTAGCTAGATGACCACTTATCACGAGCGTGGCCAAGTTTCCCATGGTCCCATAAAGTTTGTTTCCAGCTGCCAGTCCTGGCTCTCAGTTCTCTGTGCTGTTATTTAGCTCTAATTACACCTAAATGTCTCCTAAGAGCCTAATGGGCAGTGGCAGGGTTGGTAATTTGGTTTTAGGAATAAGGGGCTTTCAAAGACTGGGGGGTCCTTTCCAAAGGCCACCGTCTACATGGGCAGCACATGATTTGAAAGTGGCGCTTTTGAATCATCAAGGCCGCCCCTATGGCATGTATACATGGCAGTGCCTTATTAGCATATACTGAAGTGTCTCATTAGCATCCCACTTTCAAAAGGCAGGGGTTAGTGTAGACATAGCCAAAGTGATCTGGGTTGATTATAAATGTATTTATTATTTCTCTTTGTTGTTCTTTACATGATACAGTATTTGAGATAGTGAGAAAGCAATATGTACCTATATTGCATGAGAAGGTGACAGTAAGATATCAACGTGCTAACCAGCAATTACTTATGGTAAAATTTTTCCTACAATTTAAGCTGAACCAGTCATCACACACATACCTGTCATTAATCTTACATTCAGAGCCAGTCTCCTCAAAATTTCACAATGTTTGGAGAGGCAGCTTTTTAATCTATATTTGGTCCTGCTTTTTTCCCCTCTGAGATTGATTTCTCTTTGCTATAGTATTTTCAATTTAAACAGAAACCAGAAATAAAATTGTTGAATATGAAATCGTAGCAGAGAGAAGAGAAACAATTATCTTTCAACATTTTTTCTTAAAGTAAAATTGTAAAGAGAGTACCCCTGACTGAAGTAGAATTATGCATATTTTAACTAATGATTCAAACTACAGATTATTTTAAAAAGAAAGAGAAAGGCATATTCTCCAGTGCATGACCATAAAACAAATTAATCTTAATGGGTAATTCTCTATGCACAAGAGATGAATACAATGTACGTTGGAGTAACTATGGGTTTGGCAGCCAAAAAGAATATGAAGAGCAACTAGCAAAAGACACAGAAACTAACAAGAATTATTTTAGAAAAATAAATCAGAATTAGGAACTCTTCCAAGCAACCGGTGATACCACTGGGCAAGTAATGCGACAAAGGAGCACTCCAGAGAGACCAACACATTGTGAAGGAGCTAACTGAATTCTTTGCAGTGATCTCAACTGGAGAGGATGGACGGGTTAGGATTCTCATACCTTAGATATTCTTCTTCCATGACAAATGTGATGAAATGTCCCAAATTGATTCACTAAACATTAAGAAGTCACCATGAGACTTATTCACCCAAGAGCTCTGAAAGAATTTTAGGACTGCTAACTTTGGTATGTAACCTACCATTTAAATCAGTGTCTATGAGGGTTTTTTTTCCCTTCTGTGCTTCATATGTTCACCAGTAGAATCAGTCAAAAATCAGGTTCATTCCTTTCCCGACTGAGAAGAGCACCAGTCTTCAACAGAGAGCCCCAGAAATCTCTCTCTTTTTCTGTAATGTGGACAAAGAAGGAGGCCCTCATCGGGACTTGACGTATCTGGTTTGGCTCGCTGAAATTACACGTAATTCGAGTGGTCGGAATTGGGGCCTGGTTCATTTTACACTCTACTTTTAGTCATTTTTGGCCATTTGCACCAATGCAGACAGGTTTCATGGGCCTTTTACCAAGACGTGCCTCTTTCTAGCCCACTACACCCTTTGCCTGTTACACACTGTCCTTGACAAATATAACAGAGAGGTAGACATGTTAGTCTGTATACTATGAAAACAAAAAAGCAATCATGTAGCACTTTAAAGACTAACAAAATAATGTATTAGGTGATGAGCTTTCATGGGACAGACCCATTGCTTCAGATCTAACAGATCTCCTTGACAAAGTGGGCACAAGCCACGATGTGTGTGGGCCCCCAAAGTAGACATACATTTAGATGCCTTTTGTGCCACTGCAAAATGCCAAAGCCTTATTCTTTGAATGTTTTGGCACTTTCGCCTATTTTCTGACCCATCAAGGCCAGATGTCTTAGCAGATGTACTTTGGCTGGGTCCTCCGTGTTATAAAAGAGAGGGACCATCACGTAGGGCATTCTCTGTGAGGGCTCAGAGAGTTGGAACTTGTAAAATAGCCCAAATTTGGTCACTTTCTGGGCACCTGGCTAAAAGCATCTGTCCCAGAGAGCTTTTGGAGAATGCTGCCTAGATAATTATCAGAGAGGTAGCTGTGTCAGTCTGAATCTTCAAAAACAACAAGAAGTCCTCTGGCACCTTACAGACTAACAGATATTTTGGAGCATAAGCTTTCCTGGACAAAGACCCACTTCATGACTTACACATCTGATGAAGCGGGTCTTTGCCCACGAAAGCTTATGCTCCAAAATATCTGTTAGTCTATAAGGTGCCACAGGACTTCTTGGCTGTGTCTACACGTGCCTCATGAGCTCATGGGAATAAGGGGACTTCGAAGTAGACGGCGTCCTTTGGAAAAGGAGCCCCGTCTGGACGCGCCGCGCGGCGGCAAGGAGCGTCAATTTTGAAGCGCGGCTGCCGCCCGCATGCTAATGAAGCGCTGAATATGCATTTCAGCGCTTCATTAGTAAACTTCGAAATGGCCATTTGCATGGCCATTTCGAAGTTTGGGGCATGTGTAGACACAGCCCTTGTTGTTTTTGCCTAGATAATGAGATCATGAAAACTAGTTTTTGTAGGTGTCCATCTGCATTCCTTTGACATAACTACTTTGATGTCAATGTGCTTTTTAATAACATTTAGGGCTGGTGTCATAGATTGGCTGGCTTCTTTAAAGAAAATGGTCCCAGTTCCATTGTGATGAGGCAGAGGCTTTCCACCAGGTCTGATCATGGCAGGCACCTAATGCCAATAAAAGGGAGGGTGGGAAATCTTTAACGGAGGGCAATCTATGGGAGTAGGACATGCAGGTTTCCCATAGTGGAAAGCTAATGCAAGAACCCATGAGGTGCCAAGGAATAACTGCAGGATGGTTTTAGATTCCTGAAGGGGATCCTGGGTCTTGGGTAAATCCATGAGCAGAAGCAATTGTATATAGAGATTGTGCAGTCCTGGTAGACTGGAGATAGCAGAAGCCCCACACGAAGGGGGAACTTTTGGGATAGAGAGTTGGTAAAGGCTTACTCAAAGTAGCAAAGTCTACTTGGTGTGTGCCATGGATGAAAAAGTGATGGTCCAGGAAAAATGGTTCTTGCAGCTCTCGAGGTATGGTGCCTGTCTTTCCATGTTTGGAAATCAGCACAGATTGCTGAATGAGGAGGAAAAATGAGCGCAACCAGGCATGAGAGAAAGTTCAGCTACGGTACCTATCGCAGGCAGTCAGATCCTTGGATTAGCACCTTTTCATTACAGGCTGAACCATTCTACTCCACAGTTTTTATCTGGCGACATCTGTAATCTGGCATACTTTTAGTTAGCCTGACTACCACTTCTCATGAGCGTGTGTGGCCAAGTTTCCCATGGTCTTATAAAGTTGTCTATAGCCACCAGTCCTGGCTCTCTGTATTCTGTGCTGTTATTTAGCTGTAAATTGCACCCCATGTGTCTTTTAAGAGCACAGTGAGCAGTGGTAGTGTTGTTAATGCTGCTAGACAATGACTTCCCCTGGGTTGGCAAATTCTCTCATTCAGCCCCAGTCAGGGCCCGAGGGTATCAGACTATATTGGCTCAACCTGTATGTTAAATCTAAATCAATCAATAAATAATAAACCACCATATAGCTCATTCAAAATTAGGCCAAGCGTGTGTGTGTGTGTGTGTGTGTGTGTGTGTGTGTGTATTTACCATTTTTAAGAAAGCTGAGCCTTTGAAAGCATGCCGACAGGTATTCCCTGGATCTCAGAATTAATACCTAGTTTTCAGCTACTCAAGAATTTTTAAAAGTTCTACTTAAAAATTAGCAGAATCCTATACTTGATAAGACCTGGGAAATAGTATTGCAGCTAGAAACCAAAATATAAATGCTCAACAAATCTGAAAAATGATAAAACCATATTGACCTCCAATGAATACTATCCTTCATTCATTCATAAGAGTTAACACTACTGCAGGATTGGTGGGGTTTTTTTTGTTTTTTATCCTCTGCTAAAGTCTGTGTACTTGCATAGCTAGCTAAGCACTGCTGCAAAATTTTTTTTTTTTTCCCGCCAGGAAAGCAATTTCAAACAACTTGGGAAAAAGTCAGAAAAAAATGTAGACACGATAAGTCATTTTTCTATTCATGTAGCCAGTCTGAGGCCTCTATCATCTGAACAAACTTTCCTGCAACTTATTTTCCTTTTGTGAATATAAACAGTTTATTCAACTCCTGTATTAATAATTTAAATGAGACTATAAATAATTGCGTGGGCCCACCAAAATTACTCCTAAATTACCAATTCAAACTTTATTGAAAATTAAATTACAAAACTCCAATAATTATCTTCATTGCTAAAGACATCTACACTACTCACCATCAAGTCCACTATAAGGTTATGTCACAAAATGAAAAGCATTGTCTGAGTGATTAAAGGGAAATGCCAGGATTTGGATCTTGGCAGTTTTCCAATCAGATGTTTTATGAAGCCAAGTGGAAATATTTGGAGATTTAATTATTCTTGTTCACTGTCATCTGGAAGAAAGCACGCATCCTCCAGCCATGACTTCGAAATCAGAGGTGTAAGCATTGAATTAATGAAGGGGGTGGACAAGATAGGTATTGCAGAAAAGCCTGGAGCAAGTGAAATAAGAAATCACTCATAGTGATTGACTGATTGAACAGGGAGTCAAATACTGTAAGTGGTAGTGGGCAGAAAATCAATCCTACAGTTGTAATGGCAGATAAACCTGACTGGTGCAAAGGGATTTGTTATCTGGAGGAAAGATCTGAAAAAAGGCATTGGCCTGGTAGAGAGCTTGAATCTCCTGCCACCAGAAATGAAGCTTCTGGTCAGAAAGATATTTGCTTTGTTGTGGACTCTAGAGTTATATTGACGAAGATCTCTTTTTACATGTAATTTCAAAATGTTTGCCTCTTCTGGAGGGCCACCTTGCTTCTGTGTTCATACTACATCATGTGAATGTTAGTGGTCATTCTGAACAAATACAGACAACTGGAATTTTGGCCAGGTGTCCACAACTTTATTAAATTTAATATTAAACTAAATTAAATTTGATTATGCTTTATTAAGAAAACTCTTCCAGCTGACCTTGTTTGGCTCTTTTATTAGTTGTCTTGTTCCCCAGACAGCCACTCTAGAAGACTGTTGTATACACCTGAATTTTAGGGAGTTCTGCCTTCCACAACTGACTGACATGGCAAGACAGCCGAGGGAGGGGTGTTGCCTTCTATTCCAGTATCGTACATAAGGCCACGACTGTTAAGAAGGGGAAGGATACAGCTCCAAAAGGAAAGTCAGATCAAATAAACCTTCAAATGTCCAGGGATGCAATCCAATCTAAAGCTGTCTTCTATCTCCTTCCCCTCCCCTCTTGCCTCTCCCCATCTCTCCTTCTTCTTCTCTGTTAAAGCCCATCAGTCAACGAAAATCTTAACTCTCTGAGGGCTTCAGGATCAGGTCCAGTAACTGGTTAACTCCCTTTGTAATAACCGCTCTTATTTATGTACCTCTAGATATTCTTACACTATCTGAGCAGGTGATTGTTTGGAAATAAGGCTCAGCTAGTCCAGACTAGTTGGATTTAAAATTGTGCCAGTGAAAGTTTTAGAAATAGAACCATGACAATTATTAAGCTCTATGTAAAAAACAATCTGATAGACTTTAAGAAGCCTAGTTGAACTCAGTGGTAGCATATCCATTAGTTGTGTAGCTTGGGAAGATCTGCAATGAAACACACTGCAAAAAGCTTTTCATGAACACATGTTCACATTTGTAAATGAACTGACTTCAGTCATGCCTGTGCTCCATTTGTGTTCATTTTCTGCAAGTATTAATGAGATCACGTTTTGCTGGCATGCATGATCATGGAAACCAAATTTTTAAACTCAACTGTACATGCATTCTTGCCAAAAATGCTCACATAGCCATCCATGTGTATCATCTGACCAATTGCAAAAGATCAATTACTGTACATATAAGAAATAGAAGAAATAATGATGTTTATAGAAATTCAAGAAATAGCCATGACTGGGAAAAGAGGCTAAATTCAAAAACTAAATTTTTTGTAGTGACTGAACCATTTAGTTCAGATTGTAGGTTGAGCCAAGCTGCGTTTAGCAACTAAATATTCACTGCGCGTATTAGTGAATTTTCTTCTGTTGGAACAATACAGGCCTGAATTTAATTAAACGCAGCAAAAGAACCTGGAGTCTGCTTCTACCAGTACAGCCTTGAAATTCTAACTGACTTCTCATCACTGTATAATGATTCAGAGCAAATAAACGTCACGAACACTAAAGGGAAGATAACATTTCAAAGCAAAGTTTATCATTAGTTAAGGTCAGTTTAATATCCATTCATGATTTACAGTGCTTGTAACTGATAAACTTGCATGATTTAGCTTTTGCCTGCTTTTCTTACTCTAGACACGCTGAAGCAGTAATTAAGCAGCGATATGCAGTAGAACGTATTACATGTTCAATTCATCAACTTGTCGTCAATCTCATGGTTCCCACTTTGATTACAGTAGCATTGTTGCATGGAAATATCTCAAAATCTATCAAGTCAAGATTACTGCATGACATAATTTATAGTAGCACCAAGCGATTTGTTTACAAAAAATGTATTATATGTGTCTTATATCACAGAACCAAAGAATTTACATGAAGCGTGTTTTTAATAAGTTCCTTACTGCATACATGTGGCAGCTGGCTCCCTAAGAGTAAGATTTTAAAATAGTTTCTTCAATACAGATTTTAAGTACAGGTTGAACCTCTCTAATCCAGAACTCTCTCATCCAGCAGCATCCACAGTTTTGCATAATTTTAGTTAGCCAGGCAGCCACTTATCATGGGTGCAGCCAAGTTTCCTGTAGTCCAGTAAAGTTTGTTTACAGCCACCAGTTCTGGCTCTCAGTGTTCTGTGCTGTTATTTAGCTGTAATTTACCCCTACATGTCTTCTAAGAGCCCATTAAGCAGATAATGGCTTCAATGCTGATCATGTTTGACTCTTCCAGTATGTTAGTATTTGTGTGCCTATCCTCCCCAAGAGATATTTAGGATTTTCCTGAGGTGGCACTAATGATATTGTTCAAGTGCCTTCAAATGATACTTGTATGTTGTCCAAGTTTTACATACATACAGTAGTGTTGGAACAACCACTGCACAGTAAATAAGGAGCTTTCTCTTGGGATAGATATCCCGGTTCTTGAAGGCTCTTTGTCTCAAGCAGGTAAAAGCAGAGCTTGCGCAGCTCAGGTGATGTTGGATTTCCACATCAATGTTGACTTTCGTGGAAAGATGACTCCCAACGTATGGGAAGTGCTCCACATTTTCCAGCAGTTCTACACTGACTTCAACAGTAGGTACATAAAACTGTCCTACTGGCAAGGAACATACCATGAGCTCTAAATATGCAACTGATTGTCAAATCTTTGTAAGGCTAAAGCTGATGTGTGTGCTATAATACCAGTCAGGTGCAAATGAGTAAGTCCTTAAGCCTTATGTATCCAAGGATGTGTCTACACTTACAGGAAGTTTGACAAGAAAAATAACTCAGTAGTTTGAGCATTGGTCTGCTAAACCCAGGCTTGCAAGCTCAGTCCTTGAGGGGGCCATATAGGGATCTGGGGCAAAGAGATTTGAAAAGAAAAAAGAAAAATCTGTCAGAGACAGTGCTTGGTACTGCTGTGAGAGCAGGGGGATGGGACTTGATAAACTTTCAAGATCCCTTACAATTCTATGAGATAGGTATATCTCCATCAACAGCTTTGTTCTATTGGTGTCACGTGGTTCAGCTGTCCAATCAGCACTTCCTAAAGCAGATTCTGTTTTCCAAGTTTGAGGAAAGACAGAGGTGTGTTGGGGGCCAGTGAAAGTGATATAAAGACATGCTGAAGGCACATATGAAAAAGTACAACATCGGTGTCAACACTGAGGAGAACCTTGCCCAAGACTTTCCCCAGTGGAGAATAATAATCCCTGAGGGGGGTGGTAGAATTTGAGAGGTCCTGCTGCAGTGCAGATGAGGAGAGATGGAGAAGAAAAAAAGGGTGTAAAAATTTCTTTGCACCCCTCCAACAGCTACCAACACATGCCCCTTTTGTGATAAGATCTGCACCTCCAGAATCAGGGTGACCAGCCATCAATGGACTCAGAAATAAGAGGGTGACATGAAGATGTCCTACTCATTATCGAGTGACTGCCAAGAAGAAGAAGAAGTAGAGTTCATCCAAATCTGAACACTCAAAGCCTGCAGAAATTTGGACCAATGAGCAAGTCCAAATTTTACATCTTGGGCTCATCTTTGGTCGTTTTACAGTTGAATGTATGGCAAGTGTGAGAACTGGTTTAAATGTGGCTATAGAGGACGGGCTGTGCATTAAAATTGGGTTGGTGCTTTTATTAGCTGCTTGGCTCCTTGGATCATTCTGTGAATAATGAGTTGAAAGACAACCATTTAATATGCTCTCCCCAATGCAGTACTTCACTGTAATCCTGATTTAGGTAACCACTTCAGCTGGTGAGTTAACTTTAAAAATGTGACTACGTTCTCTGAAGTGCCTGGAACTACTCAAATGCTTAAGGTTACTTGTGGGCTTATGAGCTTTGTCTCCAGGCCCTACTATTGAGTTGGCGCAATAGATAAACACAGAATATTTATTTACAATCTAATGCTCTTACTGGGCTACATGTAAAGGTCCGGAAATAGAAAAATGCAGCATAGAACAGGCTTAGAAATGCACCCATTGCCAGCAATACAACTATAGGTTGTACTTCCCTGGTCTGCCACCCTTGAGACCTGACCAGTCCCAAATCAGGGTATTTGCCAGACTATGGGAAATCCGTGTTGGCTCTTCTGCTGCCTCCAGTTGCGGGGCTCACTCCACTAGCAGCTGAGGGGGCAGCACTGACAAAGTGGGGACTCGGGGGAAGAGGCAGGGTGGCTGTGGAGCCCTGCAGCTTGGGACCAGGAGTGCAGCCCCACCATGAGAGGCAGGAATTGGGAGTACAGCCCTGTGGCTGCTGAGTGCAGAGTGGCTCTACTGGCACCTGGCCATGAGGCTCCACAGCTATCCTGTCTCTTCCCCACTGCCCCCATCCCTGCTTTTCCACCTCCCTCCCTGAGCTTGAGCACCATAAATGAGCTACCAGGGTGGCAGGGAGCTGAATGCAGGACCTGGATTTTCACCATGAGTGCTCCAGCCCTGGACCACCGATGTTGCAGGACAACAGAAATTTGATGCCAGGGCTACGTCTACACAGCAGCACTATTTCAAAATAAGCTATTCTAGAAGAGATTTTCCAGACTAGCTTATTTCTAAATAACTCTGCTACACACAAAATGAATTTCAAAATAGCGCTCAGTGTTTCAAAATAGAGCATCTACACACAATACAGACTATTTCAAAATAGAGCCACTGAACACACGATGGCTTATTTTGAAATAGGCTCTTTTCCTTGTCTACACAGACCCTATTTCGAAACAGCTATTGTAGATATATCGATTCCAAATATGCTATTGCCATAGTTGGAATTGCATATCCACAACGAACTTTCAGGTCAAGTGTAGACCTGGCCAAAGACTTGGTTTAGAGTTAAGCCTTTTCTTCTACTGTAGGGACAACAGAGGCCATTTTAATCCAGATACCTCATCTTTCTACGCACTAACCAATAGAATCTAGGACTTTGCTTCTGTTTTCCACAAGGAGTGTGTTAAGTTATCGCTTCAGGAAAGCTTCTGGGCTCTAATTCCTGGCCTTGCTAGACATCAGCATGCCACCAGCATAGAGTTTCATTACACTTGCCCATTCAGCTTCATAGTAAGATTAAAGATTATGACAGTAAAACATGATTAAGATAGCAATATTATCATTCCAAATTGAATCTGCAAATCAATGAGTGTTCTGGATTTGTCAGCCTTGTTCACAGTAACCATTTTTAAAAAGAACACTTTGTCAGCTATAAATCCACTTATTAAACATGTATTTTAATAGTTAAGATGGTCTCTGATTAGCCGAAACACAGACAAGACCAATTTCATTTCTTCCTGTAGCAAAATTGACTTTAATGGAGCTCTGGAAAGGATGGCTTTGCCCCAATACTTCTGTGCACTCAGCCAGCCAGAATGCCAAAGGTCTATAGCAAAATAATGAAGGTCTGCCATTCTTCTGCATAAACATCCATCTGATAAAATGGATGTATCTATGTGTGTGCATTTTTATTAGGCCTCAGGATGCAACAGGCAGGATATTTCTGGGGGAAGAAGATGCACCAAGAATGTTTTATGAGGCGTTAGGTCAACTGCAGGCGACTCAGCTACCTGAGAGGCATAATAATGGCCCAACAATGAACTAGTTAGACTGCTTTACTGTTATTAGAGAAGAGAAAACATGAATTCACTGGATGTGCTTGACACAGAGATGACCTTGCTGCCAGACAGCTGGCCTGATGGAGCTGCCCAAGGGCTCAGAGCGTATCTTGTATCCTGCAGGAAGCTTCAGGAGGTAGGCCCAACTGCACCTAGAGTCCACTGTGGCTTCACATCCCCACCCATGTGCTCCTGCACCTATCTAGCACAATCTAGCCCCTCCAGGTAATCTCTGGTAGAAAAGGTCGTTTCATATCTGGAAGAGAGTCTCATCTGTGGCATGCCTGTTGAAGTAAAACATAATGTAAGTTTCTGAGCCAGAGCATGAGTATCCCATTGTGGCTACCAAGTGGTGGTTCATTTTGTCTGTCACTGGTGTTAATGCTGCAGGCAGAAAATAACATTTCATTTCTGCCCTGTTCCCCGGCCAGAGCAGCAGACCAGTCACATGGGGGGTAGTAACCCACTGTATGAAAAGACACGAAGTAATTTACTTGTCCCCCAGAGCAAAGGATGAGCAGGGGAGAATTAGGGTTCTCAAAACCACAGCTCACTCACTGGTGTGCTCCTGAAGTGGCACCACTGGCTGCTGCCCTGCCCCTGTACACATGGCAAATGGAAAAGTTAAAATCCAGCCCTTTCTTCTAAGGCTTCGGCTGAGTTGCTTCACATAAAGCATTACTCAGTTTTGCAACAAGATCCATATCTAATCACCTTGGAGGAAACTCAGGCCCTCAGTCATATCATGACTGCGAGGGGTAGACCTGCGGGGTGAGTCTACCCCATAAGAGCCATGAACCAACCCTCCTCTTCAGATCCAGATAGGACTTCAGGTTCTGTGAACACTGTTTCCTCCCCACTCCCCCACTGAGGGGTGTTTGGATCCCAGGATTTCTTATATTCCAGCTCTAATAATGGCCCTTCTTTGCTCTCTTTATAGTTGGAGAAACAGCTCACTTAATAGACACCAACCCCCTCTCCTTCCTCCTCCATAAACTCCTTGAAGCCTGTCTGTTTAGTGACAGGTCAGTGCTGTACTGCATACTTATCTATTTTATTTAAAATATTTTTAGCCCACTTCTCTATTTAAAAATATTTGAGGTGGCTTTCAAAATTTAAAAAAAAACAATATGAACATATATAAAAAATTGAAAGGGACATAATACTTACTACAACATCTCAAGGGTATGGCCACACCCACGCACACATTCAAACACGAATAAAAGCACAAGTAAAAAGAGTAGCTTTAGCTTGATGCCAAAGCAGTGCTAATGTTAATGTCCAGCAAATATCCTGGGGAAGAGAATTCTGCAGCCAGGGAGCAAAAGCTGAGACGGCCCTGCTTTGCATAGATGTTAACCGTATTTTCCTGAGTGGGGGGAACACTGAGCAGAACCTCCCCAGCTAACCTCAGTCCTCAGGCAGGTTCATATGGGAGAACACGTTCCTTCAGATAACCTTGGCCCCACCAGTTTATGGCTTGATAGGTCATAACCAAGACCTTAAATTGTGCCTGGAAGCATATTGGCAGGCATATTTTCCTTCCTGTTGTTCTATACTGCCTTGTTCTGCTTCATCTCTCGTCTTTTGATGGGACGCTCCTTCAGCGGTGACCCTGCACCTGGTTTGACAAACCTCATCCGCTCTGGTCAGAGATGGGTCTGACCGAAAACTCCAGATGCTAGCATGCCCAAAATTTTAGTGTTCGAAATGTGGCTGCATATCAGACTTTTTCAGCTTCTGGCCCTCTGATCACAAAGCCCCTGGTACATTTCTAGTACGATATAAATTGTAATAACTATGTGACTATCTCAAGGTAAAAATCAATCATTGCCTAGTGGGAAAAAGATGTACAAAGCTAGGGAAAGTATCAGACATGTTGGAGAGGATTATTTTTCACTGAGATTGACTGATAAAGCTTAATTATTTCATTGTATGGAAACATTTGTGTAAGAGGGATCTGGTTGTGTATTGTGTTTATGGTACTTCCACCCTCCTCAAGGAATGGGAATAACAATGGGAAACTTACATACAATTTATATACAAGCAGTATGGCATGTCTACATTTGGCTGCTAAGCCATGTTTAAGGAACTTAATTCAGTTAAAATTCCATAACAGATCTTTGAAACTCAGGGCCAGTCCTGCAGTCTTAACTTGCAACACATTTGAGTTAATCACATGCAGGGGCATGACGATAAAGTTTTACAGACAGCAAGATTTCTCTGAAATTCATTATGGGCCTGATCCAAAGCCCACTGAAGTGAATGGGTGTTTGTCCTTCCATTTTAATAAGTTCTAGATCAGGCCCTAAATGTGGTTTGTTGGTTTCTAACACAATTGCCTATAGGAAAAAAACAGGTCATCATTCCTCTGGCTGGCTACTTGCTTCCCCCATCAAAAGGGAGCTGGCATGTAATTAGCCCTTCGGTTTAGACAGGTCACTCCCTGCACGTAATGTTTTGTTTAAGCAAATGTTTCTACAACAGCATCAGAACCCAGTAATTCATGTGTTCTTGATGTTTTGCTCCCCAAACAGGCTACACACAAACCATTACCCATCCTCAGCCCCTCATCTTACACTTTCTCTCCTCTCTCCATATTTCTACCCAGGCCTTCACTTGATTAATGAATTATTATTGCTGAAATTTTTGCATTTTTCTTCTTTGATGGCACTCCAGTTCCCAACCCTAGCCTCAAACATGCATGTGAATATTTATGAGCACTTTGCTATTGTCTTTCCAAAGTGTATAATTATGCTGCAGTTCAGCGCCATTTCATTAACTATATACCAATAAGATTATGCATTCACAAGGCTATCTTCAAGCAGTTCAATTAAGGTATAAATAACTTTGCTAAATTGCACAAATATTTTATCAGCCTGCTCCCAGCTTGGTTGTCCACACAGGGCTGGATTCAGTTCAACTCTCTATCCAAGACAGCAGTGGCAAGGGTGATTAGTCTATATAAGATCTTTTCCCGCAGTTCCTCTTCTAAGTGTGTATGTAAAGTATGGTCACTTTCATGTGTTTATTAATCTCATTGGTGCTTTGAGAGATTGGTAGAAGATTATTTCAGGTGATCCACTCAGCTTGAAGGGGGGCAGTGTTGAACAGTGAGACAACCACGCCTACTAAGACCAGACACTCAGCCAGATATTCAAATGCTTTGTGGTACCATAGATTTACACAAACCAGCTTATACAGCTTATCTGGCCTTATACTTATATCATGTGATGTTTTGCACATGGCTTTTGTAATTTCCAAAATTATTGAGTGACGTTCTGGCTCTAGTGAAGTCATTGGCAAAAACTCCACTGGTTTTTGAGAGTTTCTCCCATTGACTTCCCTCAGTGAGGACAGCTAGAGAAGGCAATTGTGGATAAGTCGATTCCAATTATGCAGTATCAGCTATGTCAATTGCGTTATCTACAATTGACTCTAGGGTATAGTGTAGACTTGGCCTCAGTCTGCAAACCAGCCAGGTGGGTCAGTTTAAAGCAGTTAAGAGCTTATACCTTCCAATGATTTTAGGCTCCTTCAGGGTCCTAAAGGTCATGTCACATTGTTTCCATTGAATTAATTTTAGAAAACTATTCCCTCCCTCCTGTTTTCTTTCTATTTATGTTTCTCTTTCAAACCAGTGTGTGTTTCTCACTCCTGCTCCACAGAAGACCAGCTCAGGCATTTCATCCATTAAAGGTGACAGACTGTTGGGACAGGATAGGGTTCCCTACAATCATACCACTAACCCATGTTTGTATTTGACAGAACAGTCCCTGTCAGTGGCAGGAAGACAATGACAAAGACAATGACAAATCCATTCCTTTCCCTGATGGAGTTACAGCTGACAGCCCTCCCCAGAATGAACTGTCTGAGAGCCAGAAGCTCTGCAAACACACTGGCCGTCTGGGACTCAATCTCCAAACTAGCAGCCATCCATATTCAGCAAAGCACTGAAGCATGTGATTCAAGCTAATCTTGCGCTTCGGTGCTTTGCCGGACAGGGATGGAGTTAAGCACATGCTTAAATGCTTTGCTGAACCAGGCCTCAAACTGGTGGCATAGAGTGCAATGAAAATTTGCTAAAACTTTGTCCTGAAGGCCCATAGTTGCTCTTTTAAAGTCACTAATAAGTTCAGTGCACATGCCAGGCTTAAAACTTCACAGCACTATGTGCATGTAATATTATTATTATTACTATTTATTACAGGGTTATTCTAGCACTTAGGAACCCTGGTCATAGACCAGGCATTTTCCAAGCAAAGAACAAAGAGACAGTCCCTGACCCAGAGAGC
The DNA here is from genome assembly GCF_033958435.1 of Carettochelys insculpta. Lineage (NCBI taxonomy): Eukaryota > Metazoa > Chordata > Testudines > Carettochelyidae > Carettochelys > Carettochelys insculpta. Next base: position 41,805,950 of record NC_134147.1, on the reverse strand, counting down.
TTACAAGCTAACTATAAAACAGGAGACAACAGATGGAGACAGATGGGAATGCAACAAAACAATGAGACAACAAGCAATTATCAGAACATACATGTGAATAGGTAGGTAATGTTATCCCTCTTTTATGGACAGCAAGTTGAGGTACAGCAATCCTGCAATTTGGGAGCAGAGCTGGGATAAGACCTCAGATTTTCTGCCTCACAGTCCATTGCTCAAGACATTATGGCTGTGTCTAGATTACAGCAATTTGTCGACAGACCTTTTCTGGGGAAGATATTTTCTGACAAAACTTCTGTCAACAGATCACAGCCAAATTTCCAAGTGGATCGAGAGCAGCTGGACTGCCCAGCTGCTCTCTCAACAAAAAAACCAACCAGAAGTACAGCAGACAGGGCTGCCTGGTGTCCCAGAAGCCCTGTCTGTTGACATCAGGCCCCCAGGAACATCCAGACCAGCTTTTTGTAGACAGGCCTTATGCTTCATGGGGAGAGGGCTAAAACTGTCGACAAGGGTGCTACATTCTGTCAATTTACTGCCGACAGAATGTCTTGGGAATATGGGTGCTCCCTGGGTTTTTGTCAACAAAGCCCTCTAGTGTAGACTGAGCCTAAGACAAGACTGCCTCTGGAGCTGTATTTCTCAATAGAAGATAGCATAGCTACTCTGCGCTAAAGTATTACTTTTCATATACTTAGCAAACCTTGTACTGACTGATTTGAAATATGGCCTCTAAGTGCTTTTCCACATGGGATTCTTTTCATGTTGTTGAATTAACAACCTCCTTGTTGATCTTGAAAGATCAATTTCCCTTTAAATGTGAGGATCAAGTATTTTTTGCACCTAATCAGACCTTCCTTGCAGCTTATTTTTAAAGTGGTGTTCATTATTCTTCAGTCTCTGAATACAAGCTTTAAAAAAATCTTGCTGCTGAATATATTGTAATGAAAAACAGCAAGAGTCCTATGCAAAAAGCAATATATTTTGCTCCAGTGCCTAAAGTCTCTGCAACAGCAGCAGTCAATTGGAAAGATTAGAAAGAGATAAAGGAAAAATAACAATGTAATGGTGTCTTTTTATTGTTTTCCACAATTACAAAACAATTACATTAACACAGTGAACCAAATTTGGAGGCAATCAGAAGCCTTTAGACATCACTTGTCAAATTGTCAAGGATTGTGGTATGCTTGTATTTTAAACATGGGGAAATATCAGCTTTTCCAGTAACAGCAGCAGTCTGTTATCAAAAACTGAAAAGTACCTTGGCTCACTAAGATGGCTGTCACGGCAGCTAGTGAACAACTGGCATTCCACACAGCCTGAAAAGTTCGAAGCAATTTGGGCTGATTTTTAGAGGCTTATTTATGCAGACTGCAAAACATAGCTAAATCACTTCCCGTCCCCTCCCTTTAGTCTCAGGGTATGTCTATGCTTACTGGGAGATTGACCGGTTGTGGTAAAGACACATGAAATTGATCTCTCTGAGGTCTGGAGTTGACCCCCTGAATTCCTGCTCTCACGAGGAGTAAGGGAGGTCGATGGTAGAAATGCTCCAACTGAGTGAGGACAGACCTTATAGTTGGCTGTAGATATGTTGATTCTAGTTACACAATTGCAGAGGCTACAATTGCGTGCCTGCAGTCAACTGTAAGGTCTAGTGTAGACCAAGCCTCAGTCTCTTTACTTAGGCCCTGTCTACACTAACTGTGCCCTTCAAAAGGGAGATGCTAATGAAACACTTTGGGATATGCTAAAGAGGTGCTGCAATGAATATGCAGCACCTCATTAGCATAATGGCAGTCGCAGCACTTTGAAAGTGCCACTTTCAATCACACTGGGCTGGTCTACACTATTCCTATTTGGTTATAGGAATAAGGGGATTTTGAAATTTGCAGGGTCCTTTGAAAAAGGATCCCATGTAGACAAGCCACGTGTGATCAAAAGCGGCACTTTCAAAGTGCCACTGCTGCCATTATGCTAATGAGGCGCTGTATATTCATTGTAGCACCTCATTAGCAGATCCCAAAGTGTCTCATTAGCATCCCCAGTTTGAAAGGGGGGGACTAGGGTAGATCATAGGTTTAGTGTATTACGATAATCTGGTATTTTCAGTATTTTGTTGTATCTGAGAAAAATAATAAAAATTAGAACAATAAAAACATTGCAAGTTATTACATTACATGAGCAAGCGATTATTGTTTCTAAAATTGAGTAAAATTAAATTAAATCAACTAGCTTCGTGGAGTCCCACTCAAAAAATCTTGTTTTTCTCTAAGGCTGTTCTACACTACAGTACTCTTCTGAAATAAGCCATTCCAGAATAGCAATTCCTAAATAGCTGTTTTAGCTGCTATACACAAAAATGTATTTTGAAATAACACTTAGCTATTTCAAAACACATTGTCTACACACATTGCACTTGTTTCAAAACAGCACCAATTTTGAAATAACTATTGTTATTTTGAAATAGGTGCTATTCCTCCTGCAATGAGCTTTGCCGATGTCAGAATAGTGCACCTACTCTTTTGAATTTATTTTAAAATAGCATATGTATAGTGTAGAGGGCACAAAGTTATTTTGAAGTAACAGCTGTTATCTCGAAATAACTTGGCTGCATGACCATTGCATTAGAGACCATTAATTAACCCGAACTCATTTGTTTTATGTTGTTATTCTTTTGCCTTATCAGACTCCTGCTTTGTAAGTCCCAGAGTAAGTGCTACCGGAGTCTGTTTGTGAAATATATGTGCTTGAGATACCATATCCCATCATTCTAGCCTTCCCCTCCAAGAATTTTCAAGTTCCCAGTCTTGTCTTGTCATTCAGTCTATATCCCATGACCCCATGAAATGACAGAATCAATGGGCCTCATTCAATTTCCTGAGATTTTGTTTCTTAAAGAATAGGTGACCACAACATTACAGACACTCCTGGTTTGTATCAATTTTTATAGATCTGAAGCTGCCTGAAAGGTTTTAATCTAGCCCTGTGCTATTTTCCTTTCCTAAAGTCTCCATCAGTGGAAAGAGCCTCTCACTGGGAGTTTGAGCTTTCCTTTAATCCAATCCATTTAGAAAATGACTCTCAATTTATTGAATAAAGTGGAGAAAAATTGATATCTTTTCATTAGGCTGACAAAGTCTTTTTCACTGCTGGCATCTGAAATGTGTTCTCTATTTAAATGTTATTTATATCAATCTTCTCTAGTGGAAACTAGATTAAAATAGAATGCCTTACACTTCCTCCTCAGCTTTGCCACTATTGCAAATATTGCCATTCTGGTTTTGCAACCTAACTCTCTTCCTGGTGTTTCCTGGAGTAACTTCACACCTGAAATCAGGAGGAGGCACATTAATATTTCTCTTTCTAGTGTGAAAACAAAATATGTAGACTTTACCAACGTCAAAAGGATGTGGACAGCCATTGTAGTTTAGTACAGGAAATAATACTCTGGTTTATTGTTTATCCTCTCAAAGCAAAACTGCTTTGCAAACATTAATTAAATCTCATTATGACTTTTGACTTAATATTATTATGGACATTTCATAAAATGAGCAAGGGGGGAGGTCAAGGAAGACTGAATCTGCAACATTTTTGCCTATAGTTTTACATCTGCCCTTCACTAGCAAGAGTAAATCTGAATACTTGCACCCATGACTACTTCATATGTGCGTACACAATGCCTCCCAGAACTCCCGCTGCATGCAATGGTGGGTTACTGCATGGATCAATGGGGCTTGTTCCCAGAGATCCCAGGCAATTTCAGGCCCCTGGAAAAATCTCCTGGCTGTGGCCCTGTGGCTGGAGGAGTCCTGACTCCTCATTGCAACCCCAAGGCCACAACAGAGAGACAGAATTTCTCTGGTATCGGGCCACAGTTGAAGGGAGGGATAGAAAGAAGTGAGACTGATCAGGGCTATGGAGGAAGGAGAAGAATGGGGCAGAGCCACAGTGGAAAAGGCAGGGCTGAGGGTCAGTGGCAGAAAGGGGTGGGACTGGGGGCTCGGCCACAGGCAAAAAGGACAAAATGGGGGTGGGACAGCAGGATGATAATGTTGAATGGGGCTATAGCTTTTCTGCCAGCTTCCCCACTCTCCCCTGTACCTTCTGCAGCCGAGGGCCCCAGGAAACCCCGCATAGCAACCTGCTACTCACAGCTATAACTTGATAACAAAAGCCAGCTCCCAGCTTAATGCCAGACCTAGAGCTGTCAGAAACTTTTGTAACAAATTGTTGAAACAAGACAGGACTTGCCTATCTTGAGTTTTCTTACCAAGGGGAAACACCAGCTCTTCTCACCAGAAGGATTGTGAATGTTTTGCTAAATATGCCCCGAGTTTGGAACAAGCCTGGTTAGATTTAGAATTTGGGCTGGAAGTGATGAGGAACTTAAGACAATCACATGGTTTTCACATCCTATTGGGCAAACGCTGGTGATTTCCGGAGTGTTGCAATCACTCAGGGCTTTTTATTTGATCCTGAAATTCAAAGTGGAAATATTATTTCTATACCAGTAGTGGCAAGCAGCCCAAGTCATGACCGGGATCCACTTTTGCTATCTGAGCTACAATTACAGAACACAGAAGCCTACCCCACTGCCTGCAAAACCAAAAAAAAAAGTTCACAGGCGCCCTGGCACACTGAAACTCAACGAATTCAAGCAAGGATGGACAGATCCTTGCAGCCAGTCTAGTCTTTAAGGCAAACTATATGTGTTTGTAAATGCAACAGAGCTATGTAAAGAAAGATACAGTTACTGCCAATAATTTTCATGCTCCTTGAATCTTTGCACTGTATCATTGCTCAACATACCCCAACATAGTTTATTTTATTTTAAGTTTTCCATAAACAATTTGTTTGCTTGATTAAAAAATAAATTACATTTGGCTTTTGCTAACCAGCCTGCTTTCCTCTCCCCTTTCTCTCCCTGCTCTCAAAAGCTGAGGGCAGCTGGCTCTGTAAAATCAGTCTTTCATGGAAAACATCTGTGCTCAGTGTATTCCCCAGATGTTGACAACACAATATTGGAGGATTGTTGTGAGCTTCTAATTCAACGTAATGGCAACATCCGAGCTACATGATACTATTCTATGTCTGGTGGCGGTGTAAGATTAAAATGCGATTTTGTCCCTGGAATCCTGAAATTAATGGTTAATGCATCAGAAAAGCTGTGGTTCTCCAGCACCCGGGAGGCCTGGACTGTTAACCTCCCTAGGGAACAAGCAGCTTAATCTTACCAATTTTCTCTCTCACACACAAGCACTCTTACACTGTGTGAAACAAAATTCTGTTTCCTGGGTCATTTGTTCTCAAGAATAAACCAAATCCCAGTCAAGGTAGCTAGTAAAACCCCATGGTTCGTTGAAAAGAAAGCTTTTGCATGCCTCTTTGAACAGAGATGCAGGAGCACAACTAGGAAAGCAAGTGAAATATAAGAAAGCAGCAGTCATCTCCGGAATAAGTGGTGACACATAGAGCCCTGCAAATCTGCAAATATCCACTTTATATCTGTGGATATGGACATGACAATCCACGGCTCATGTTTGCAGATAGAGATGCAGATGCAAATATAAATTTTGTATCTGCTCAGATCTGTAGTGATAAAGAACAGGTGACTGTAAGGTGGCAAATTCAAAACCAATCCAAAGGAATACTTTTGCCTATGGTGGAAAGTCAGAATGTAGAATTCACTGCCACAAGATTTCCATTTAGTCTGCGAAAAAGGAATTTAGCAAGAGTCAAAGTGAAAATAGAAAATTATTTGGACACCAAAATTATCCAGAGTTATAATCTGATTTTGTTTACAATTTTGACAGACAATATTGATGTTTATAGTTAAGCTCTTTTCAATTCTTATTCATTTAAATTTTCACTGCTGTGAAAATGTTGGGGGCAGGCAATAATGATTGAGGGACAGTAGACTTTAAGATTCAAAAAAAGGAAAGATTTATAATCCTTAAAACACAGCTTGTCAGTTCACGTCAAAATATACAAGGATAATATCCTTAAAGCCAGTGCTTTTTTTTTTTTTTGGGCTGGTACTTGCTGGTATGGAATACTGGTACCTTGGCAGCCGCAGCTGTAGGACTGGGCGGGGGGCAGGGAGCCAGCTGACTGATGGCTCCTCTTTTTTTTAATAAAGAAAAAAAACACTGTTTACATCAAAGTCTAATTGATTCTCAAGCCATGTTTTTCTTACTTTGGGCTATTCTATAATACGAAGTTGGAGTGGTTGTATCTGTTTCAGTCTGAGCATATTTGAGGTGAGTGAGGTTATATCTTTTACAGAGCCGGCTTCTAATGGTAGTACCTCATCTACCTTGTATCCCCACTACAACTTAGCTACCTCTCTGAGACCTGTGAAGAATGTCATACCCTGTGTAATGTAACAAAGCTAAACATACTAGTGTCATTTCACACTGTAGTTTCACAAATACTGAGCAGGCCTGTGGCACCTTAGAGCATAATAAATTTATTAGGTCATGAGCTTTTGTGGATAAAGCCAATTTCTTCAGATGAGTGGAGTGGAGTAGAATAGAGAGCCAGTATAACACTTACATATCAACAGGTGAATTCTTCCATCAAACAAACTACAGCCTCTTGGACAGATGGATTTACTACAGCAACAGAAATACCCCTTTCATCTCTGTAAGACACATCCACACAACAGTGATTCAGCAGCAGTGCTGGAGCTGGGCCAGTGCAGCGTTTCTCATGCAGCCATATCTTTTCCCAATGTATACATTTTGAGGATCAGGGATGGAAATATTTTGTCAGTTTGCATGTGCCCCATGAAATCAACGTTTATTGATAAAAATTGAACTCTTCCAAGCCTAATTACAATACCTATTGCTCAAAGAATGGGCATAACTCTTCATGTTTTGGGCCTTGAGACAATCTCTAAGTATTAGGGATTAAGAACTTTCACATGAGGCAGATTATATCTCCTGTGCTTTCTGGGGGTTTCCTACACCTTCCTCTGAAGTTAGGGATGGTCAGACAGGATAAAGGACTAGAGGGATGATGGTTCTAATCCAGTCTAGCCATTCACAGAATCATAGACTCCTAAGGCTGGAAGAGACCTCAGGAGGTCATTGAGTCCAGCCCCCTGCCCAAAGAGGGACCAACCCTGACAAAATCATCCCTGGCAGGATTTTCTCATGATGCGACTTAAAAACCTCTAGTGGTGGAGATTCCATCACCTCCCTTTGCAACGCTCCTAGTGAAATAGTTTTTCCTGATTAATAGTTTTACCTCGAGCCCCTTGCCCCCAACCGACTTGCTTTAACTTGAGACCATTGCTCCTTGTTCTGCCATCTGCCTCTCTCCATGCTCACAGAACTACCTACACATCTTCTCCCTGCCTGTTCCCTGATTTAGTTGCAGTTGGTCCTGCTTAGGGCAGGAGGTTGTACTTGATGATCTTTTGAGGTCTCTTCCAATCCTATGATTCTTTGAACCCAACCTACTTGCCTGTCTCAGAGCTTCTCCACCACACTTCAGTGTCTGGCCCAGAAAACAGGCCCTTCCATCCAGTCCCTTATTTTATACTGACTGAACCTTCCCAAACTGAACACACACACACACACACATACACTTTTTGGTTTTTTAATTTGGAAAATGATGCTCACTTGAAATGCATGAAACCCAATTTTTTTATGCCTCTCGATGGTCATTTTTTTTCACACTGTTCCAGATTTACAAAGTGTTAGACCTTCACTGTAAGATACACAGGGTTTTACATCAAGGAAGTGCCCTTTTTGTCTGGGTCTTCTGCCTACAGATTTCTCCTCCCATGTGGAGCCATAAATCTGTGAAAGTTTGCCTCTCCCCAGTCTTTGGACTGAGTTTCAGTGATTGCCTTGTAATTCATGGTTTCCAGCTAGAGCTGTGAGTTGCATTTGCCACTGAATGGGGCTCAGAAGTGCCAAAGATCACCTCAGATCCTGTCCTTTATTGCTGACAGGTTTCCAAGTTTCGTCTGTTAGCATACTTTAGTAAAGATGTGTAACCCAGAGGCAGAGACCTCTGAGAGAGAGAGAGAGAGATTAAGGTCTGCTCTACAGACTTACCTAAGAGCAAGCTGGCTATTATCTCATGTGGTAGCTGCTCAAGGCTTTAGCCCCCAGAGAGCCCAGGTTCAGTCCCACCTGCTGCTGATGTGGGTCTCTTAGCACCACAGAAGCAAAACTCAGAAAGAGGGCCATTTGGTTTGTCAGAGCTCTCCTATTCAGGCTTATCACCACATCACTAAGTCCTTCTCAGGAAGGCCATGGAGCTTGGACTTATACAAAATGGGTCCCAGCTAGATGGGAATCAGTGAGTAGCTATGTTTAACTCCTGAGCCAACTGTTCAGGCATTGTATCATGCACATTACACCACAGAAAGCTGCTGCAAGGTTGCTCTCTAGCACCTAGCTTTCATGTTTGGGTGTGGAGGTGAGTGTGATTTTCCAGGGAGTAGCTCTACTTGGGTAACATTTGGTACTCATGTTGCAATGTCTGAGATTCAGCAGTGACATTTTCAGCGAATAGATGAAGTGCATGATTCAGTGCTTGAGCATCGTTGTGCGTGTTAGTCTGTCGGGTGACTTCAGCATCTGAAAGCCTTGCTGGTTTCCAGTGGTAACACCATTGCTATGCAGTCCATTTGTGTCGTGTAACTGCGTTCAGAGATGGCTGCCAGTGAATATATATACTGAAATATGCCCACTGCAACCTTGGTATGAGTGGGTCTTTGTCTGGCTAGCTGAAAGCTGAAAGAAATGTGGCATTGACCCATTAGGGTTCCCATGCAGCCGGGGGAGAGGAAGGAAAGCTTACTGGGGTGGACAGACAGGGCAGGGTACAGCTGAGGTCTGGTCAAGCACAAAGCTGTACCCTACCTCCTAGCTGAAAGATGGGAATGCACATTTATACCCTTTGCAGGACTGCCAACAGGGGAGGGCGAGTGGAACTGCACAGGGGCCTGGTGTTTCAAAGAGGCCTGGGACTCCTGGCTGGGAGCATCACTCCACTACTTCACATGGCTTCTGTGGTGCTCCAAGCAGTACTAAGGGCTGGCTGCCTTTGGTCCTGCCACTTCAGCCCGAGACTCTGTGGAGACAGACTTTCCCAAACCTTGACCTTGGGCCTGTAGTGGCTGTTGGCATGACTGACCCCCATGCGACCACACGTAGGATCTCTTTGCCAAGATCAGAACCTGGTGAGGGGACGCCACCAGGTATTTTGCTGGTGCCTTCTTGTGGCAGGTACATGGCAGGGAAGGGACATGATTATCTGATAAATTGACCTGGGAAAGGACTTGAAGGAAAACATCCCTTATGGAAGCTGTTTGAGGCTCATAAGTTTCATCAGCTGGAAGACAACCCCCACCCTTCTTTTCCTGGATCTCTTTCAAGTACCCAAGGAATGGAGTCAGTGCTGCTACATCTGGGTTGGTAGGGAGTTGATCTGCTCCTTCCTGTACTGTGCAGCAGGTTGCTGGGTACTTCCAAATAGAATAAGTGAGTATTGTTGCAGCTTAAGTAAATAACATGGTCTCCTGCCTTTCTTCCCTGTTGGATGAAGAGATCCAGGCCTCTGTGTGAGACAAAATTTGGCGGGAAAGCGATATGAATAGGTCATGAATGGCTGTGATCTTTTTTAAAGATAGAGTGTGTATTCGAGAGCTAGCTAGGGAAGAGGAAGCGGGAGGACGTGGATGGGTGTGAGATCAGGAATGGAGGCAACAGAGAGGTAGAGATGAGTGTGGCAGATAGAGGGTCCAGGGTTAGCGCAAATGGGAGGTGAGTGGGAGTATGCAAGTCTGTCACCTAGATGTGGGCTGGCAGGGGAGGATCGGGGAGGAGGAGCAGGCAGATCTGTCACAACTGTAGAGTGGTGTGAGAAACCAGAAGAGGAGAAGGTGCCCATGGGAAGTAGGAAGTGATGGGCAGATGCTACAATACAGAGGATGACAGTGAGTACCAATGGTGAATGGCAGATGAGCAAACAGCAACCTACTCCAGGAAAGGTCTGACTCTGCTCCTGGTTCTGGTCCTACATCTGAAATGACTGAGATACGCCCCCGGTTACAGGCAGAGCCCTCCCACCAGACTCCCAGATGGTTGTGAGCTAGGAGCAGGAACAGCTGTGATGCGTCAGCATCTGGATCTCCTGCCTCCAGGATTTCATCGGGGAGAATCCAGACCCTGCGGGGGCTGTCTGTAAGGCTAACTTCTACGGTTCCTAGGGCAATCTGGCCAGAGAGCATTTTGAAGAAAAACAATGCAGGAAGAGTTGGACAAGTTCGTGGTGATCATTTCATGGCAGCATTGTTTCTCAGGGGGCGTTAGGACCTTTCTGTAGACATCAAAGTGTCTATAGGAAAAACCCCATAATTTGTCTTTGAGTCAGTAACTCTGTCACAGTCATTTCAAATCCATTTTTATTCCTCAGCCAGCCACCAAATCTGGGAGATGCCGATATTCGTTTTCAAGCACATTTATGTTTGTGCACGTGCGCACATGCACATGCATTTGCTGTAGATGCATCTGCAGTGAAAGAAATAGGACCAGGATGAGAAGAGAGCGCTAACCAAATTAAGCGTGTGGCTGTCAGGAGAATGCAAAGTTACGGAAGGCTGAGCCTGCTGGAAGTAGTTCATTTTTCATACATGTCATTGGCAAACCAGTGACAAAATGCTAAATTGGACCAGTCAGGGGAAAGGCGATTTCCCCTTGGAGGTAAGGTGGGAGTGTTTTCATCCCTGGTGACTTCGACATGGAGCCATAGTGTCAGTAGGACAGACCTGGAGGAGATACTTATCCTGTCTGCTGGAACAATGTGACTGGCACCCTTAAGTGTACAGTGATGAGTGAATTGTAGACGGCTTCAGTCAGATTTTCTCTTTTCCTCCAACAGGGAAATAGAATTAAAATCATAATTCATTCAAACTGTTTTGAGTTCTATCTTTCTAATGTCCATCCTTTAAATATGTTGCAGCTGTCTCTCCCGCTCCAGCCCAACCAGACAAGTCTCCCATGCTGTGACAACACCCTAGCTTTCTTTTGGCCTTTAAATCCCTTTCTTCTATCTACTAATAGATCCCTCAAGCCTCAGATTCTTCTTGCCTTACCTCCACAGTCATCCAAATTCTCCCAATTCTTCCTCATCTCCTGGTGTGGGTGGGTCTCAGCAACATCATCTGCCTGATGTTCTAATGAAATCTGGCACACTTGATTTTACCCTGGGTCAGCAGCGCATGGCATTACCTCTCTCCCCACACGCACCCATCACCTGCAGCCTCAGAGCCTTCTATCACATTAGGTGATTCAGAACTAATTTGATAGACAAGGTAAAAGGTACTGAGGTGGCAGATGAGTGGCTACCTCATAGTGCTCCCTGGTGGCCTTAGGGCAACCCTGCAAACAGCTAGTCATTTCTGTTTCATTTTCTGGATCCCAGTAATCTGCACACAAAAGTCTTCCATGCAGCCTGCTGGTGAACACAGCCCACACATCTCATGGGTGGTCAGAATCCTTCCTACCTCAGCAGGCGACTCCTGGCCCTTCTTCACTGAAGCAGTTCCTCAGCTCTGAGGTTATGACCTTTTCTGTGGGAGTCTGTCTGTCTGTCTCTCTCCTGCTCTCTCTCTGTGGAGCCTCCATAAAGCCCCTTGAGCTTTGTCCTTACTGCAGCTCCCATCTGCTTTGTATTGTGAATTGTCTGATCCCTCGCCCTCTTCTTTAGTCAGGGTTTGCTTGGCCTGAGATTCTTCACCTCAGTGATCTTCAGCAGTATAGCAATAAAGGAGACATGGACAGAGACAGCAAGTGATAGATTTCCAAACGCGCCTGTGTCCACAAAGGGCTTACGTTGGGGGCTCTTTGCCATCTGGGCTGGGGTGTGGGCCTGTGATTTTTAAGTGGCTTGTCCACTTCAGGATAAGAGATATAGCTTTCTGGTACTCCATTGGACAGGGTAAGCAGTTTTGCTGTCAGATGTTTTATTATGGAATTAAAGTATACGCAGGACTTCATATTTTGCAGTTCCCAATTATGTGACACAGCTAAAGAAGAAAGGGATCAGTGGGTGACATTCAGCCCTGAAAAGTGTCCTTTGGTCACGTGCTCTGAGTGTATGAAACAGCTACAAAAAGAGGGGTTGGGATAGCTCAGTGGTTAGAACATTGGCCTGCTAAACCCAGGGTTGTGAGCTCAGCCCTTGAGGGGGCCATTTAGGGATATGGAGCAAATAGATTTAAAAAAAAAATCTGCCAGAAATGATGACAGGCCCTGCTATGAGGGCAGGGGCCTGGACTCAATGACCTCCAAAGGTTCCTTCCAGCTCTATTAGATAGGTATATTGCCTTATATTTGAGCTTGTGAACAGGGTGCTATTTACCCCCCTTGGGGTAAGTGGCTGTCTGGGGTGTGTGTTTGGGGCTTCGGGTTGTCTACTTGTTTTGAGTGCTGATATGTGTTTGTTTATTTGAAAGGCCATGTGCTCAGGCTGGCAGTTGGAAGCTGTGAGCCTCAATTAGGATTTGAAACCAAAAACTCTCTGCTCATTGGTCAAGCCATAGCCAAAGGGAGGGACTATCAGGAAGGCCAGAGCTTTATAAACCCTGCTAGTAAGTGACCGGGGTGTTTGCTGACAGGAGGGAGTTTTGAGAGGGGAATTTAGAAGGGGCGCTAGTTACTCCTGACCACCTGTATACGTAAAACTTTATAAAACTACATCCCACATATTTAAATAAAAGCCCCATATATAATCAAATTTATTCTTGGGAGAAAATGCAGGCAGAAGCCCAGCAGGACAGCGGGGACTATCCTGTTTATTGCATCGAGTGTATGATTACCTGCCCTGTGGGCAGGTGGCATATGTATGCACCCAGTGCAAGGAGCTCCTGATCTTCAGAGACCAAGTTCAGGCTTTGGAGACCAGGCTGGCTGAACTGGAAGAGCTAAGGGAGGCAGAGAGATTTGTTGATGAGGCTTTCTGGGACACTGTAGTCCTGTCCCACCTACATTCTGACAGCCTCAGCACTGTTAAGGAGGATGAAAAGCTCCGAACAAGAGAACAGACAAAGGAAACAGAGAGAAATCATCCCGTAGTTGGGATCCTCCTTCCAAAGGATGTTATGGTATCCTCTTGCACTGAGGAGCCCTCTCTGGGGGAGGGAACACCAGAGGTTAGGAAGAGGCAGGTGTTAGTAGTGGGTGATTCTATCATTAGAAACATAGATAGTTGGTTCTGTGATGACTGGGAGAACCCTATGGTGATCTGCCTGCCTGTTGTGAAGGTTGCTGACCTCTTGGGGCATCTAGATAGACATGTGTACTGCTGGGAAGGAGCCGGTGGCCATGGTACATGTAGGTACCAATGACGTAGGGAGGGGTAGGAGAGATATCCTGGAGGCCAAATTTAGGCTACTAGGAAGGAGACTGAAATCCAGGACCTCTATGGTGGCATTCTCAGAAATACTTCCTGTTCCACACACAGGACCACGTAGGCAGGCAGAACTTCAGAGTCTCAATGTGTGGATGAGATGATGGTGTAGGGAGGAGGGATTTAGTTTTATAAAGAACTGGGGACACGTTAGGGCTGGGGGAGCCTGTACAGGAAGAATCGGCTCCACTTACATCAAGGTAGATCCAGACTGCTGCCACTAAACATTAAAAAGGTCATAGAGCAGTTTTTAAATTAAGAGATGAAGGAAAGCCGATCGGTGTGGAGGAGCACATGGATCGGACAGTGACTTCTCTCAGAGGACAGTCCATAGACAGAGATTCTCTAGGTTTTAGTCAGAAAGAGAGGAGGGGAGAAGATATAATATGCACCAGATCAGACAGGAAAGACTCACATACAAAAGAATCTAATACACCAGGGAAGGGCAAATAAGGGCAAATTTTTAAAGTGCCTCTACACAAATGCTAGAAGTCTAACTAATAAGATGGGTGAACTAGAGCTCCTCATATTAAAGGAGGAGACTGACATAATAGGCCTCTCACAAACCTGGTGGAATGAGGACAATCAGTGGGATACAATCGTACCAGAAGTTAAAATATATTGGAAGGACAGCATAGGTCATGTCCTCTAGTTCTTATATTATGGGAACAAGTAAATAACTTTTCTTTATTCACCCTCTCAACACTGCTCATGATTTTACATACCTCTATCATATCCCTCCTCAGTCTTCTCTTTTCTAAATTGAAAAGTCCCAGTCTCTTTAACATCTCCTCGCATGGGACCCATTCCGAACCCCTAATCATTTTAGTTGCTCTTTTCTGAGTCTTTTCTAATGCCAAAATATCTTTTTTGAGGTGAGGAGACCACATCTGTATGCAATATTCAAGATGTGGGTGTACCATGGTTTTATAAAGGGCCAGTAAAATATTCTTTGTCTTATTTTATATCCCTTTTTAAATAATTCCTAACATTTTATTTGCTTTTTTGACTACTGCTGCACAGTGTGTGGAAATTTTCAGAGAACTATCCACAATAACCCCAAGATCTCTTTCCTGATTAGTTGTAGCTAAATTAGCCCCCATAATATTGACTGTATACTTGGGGTTATTTTTCCCAATGTGCATTACTTTACACTTATCCACATTAAATTTCATTTGCTATTTTGTTGGCCAGTCACTCGGTTTGGTGAGATCTTTTTGAGGTTCTTCACAGTCTGCTTTCATCTTGACTACTTTGAGTAGTTTAGTAGCATCTGCAAACTTTATCACATCACTACTTACCCCTTTCTCTAGATCATTTAAGAATAAGTTGAATAGGATTGGTTCTAGGATTGACCCTTGGGGAACTCCACTCGCTGCCCTTCTCTATTCAGAAAATTTATCATTTATTCCTACCTTTTGTTTCCTGTCTTTTAACCAGTTCTCAGTCCATGAAAAGGATCTTCCCTCTTATCCCATAGCAACCTAATTAACACAAGAGCCTTTGGTGACAGACTTTTGTCAAAGGCTTTCTGAAAATCTAAGTATACTGTATCTGCTGGATCCCCCTTGTCTGCATGTTTGTTAACCCCTTCAAAGAATTCTAATAGATTAGTAAGACATGCTTTCCCTTTACAGAAACCATGTTGACTTTTGCCCAACAAATTATGTTCTTTGACATGTCTGACAATTTTATTCTGTACTATTGTTTCAACTAATTTGCCCAGTACTGACGTTAGACTTACTGGTCTGTAATTGCCAGGGTCGCCTGTAGACCCCTTTTTAACTATTGGTGTTATGTTATCTGTCTTCCAGTCTTTGGGCACAGAAGCTGATTTAAAGGATAGGTTACAACTCACAGTTAATGATTCTGCAATTTCACATTTGAGTTCTTTCAGAATCCTTGGGTGAATTGGTCCCAGTGATTTGTTACTGTTAAATTTTTCTATTTGTTCCAAAACCTCCTCTAATGACACTTCAATCCGGGTCAGTTCCTCAGATACATCACCCACAAAGAACCATGCAGGTTTGGGAGTCTCTGTAGCATCCTCAGCTGTGAAGACTGAAGCAAAGAAATCGTTTAGTCTCTCTGCAATCATTTTGCATTTTGATACTGTGGGAATATCCCTTTTTTACATTTTCAAAATGGCTCCTTTTTAAGTTTTTGAATTTTTTTGCTGGAGAATTTAGGTGTGATTTATTTATTTTATCGTTGAACAGAAAATCCAGTTCCTGCCTAGCTGTACTAAATACATGAAAGCACCTTGCCCAGGAGAACTGCATAGCTAAACTAAAAGTCTAAGTGGAGTGCTAGA
Organism: Carettochelys insculpta; assembly: GCF_033958435.1. NCBI lineage: Eukaryota > Metazoa > Chordata > Testudines > Carettochelyidae > Carettochelys > Carettochelys insculpta. The sequence goes on along the minus strand of NC_134147.1, from coordinate 41,790,205 downwards.
TTTCTTCTATGAAGGGCAATTGCTTTTCACATCACTTCATTGGTTGCAGTCCTAGAAAGTAATACAGGTTGCACCTCTCAAATCCAGGACTCTCTTCTCTGGCAACATCCATGGTCCTGCTGGATCACAGACGTTCCAGGACTAGGCAGTCCCAGAACCCCACCTGCCCTGTGGGGCCACGGTCTGGAGCCGGACCCCTGCCTGCCCTGAGGCAGCATGTGGCCCAGAGCCAAACCTCCGTGGCAGCCCCACAGAGTGGTGGCCATTGCTGGAGCCCCATGGCAGCCCCAGAAAATGCAGTCCTGGGATGGAGTCCCCATGGCCACCTGGTGGCAGAAGCTCTGGGCCTCCCCTTGTCAGGTCCCAGCCGTGCCAGCCCAGGGAGGTGCAACCTGCAATGGAACAGGACACATTTATAATAAGGCTTTCCCAAACAAAGCCTTATATCACAGAAAGTGTCTCATTTTAGACTGACTCACGATATAAGTAATTATTTGGTGAGACCCTAGCCACTACATGTCATTTTGAGGGCTTTTAATGGAAAATTAAGGTCTGAATGGTTTCAGTTGATCACTTTTCATTGTGACTCATCAGGATGAAGCTGTAAAAGTTTTTTGTTTTTTTTTTAAAGCTTCTATAGTCATTGGGAAATGGTGGTGTGAAATGGAGCCCTGCTTAGAGGGAGAAGAATGCAAGACATTACCTGATAATTCTGGATGGATGTGTGCAACTGGCAATAAAATCAAGACCACCAGAGTAAGTCATGTTTCCATTTGTACCACGTGTGTACTGAACAGGAATTGCTTGCCATTGTCCAGCCAGATCATTTTTCAATCTCCTGGATGGCCTCATGCTCCTTTATAGAAGGTTAGCTTGAAGATTTGTCAGTAGCCATTGCTTTTACTCTCCAGCTACACCTACTGGAGCTTTGCAGATTCAGAGTCCTCAGCTGAACCCAGGCTTTCTAACTGGCGTTTCAGCCCTGCTGAATCGCTGTGTACCTTTCTGAAAGTCATTGCCTCCAAGGGATAAAATAACAGCCTCATTTTTGGTGGCTAAGGATACAGTAGTTAACTCACGCCTCTTGGTTTATCCTGTTTGTCAGAGGACAGGAGTGGATGACAGGAGGTGGATCATTTGAACCTGTTCTGTTCGCTTCCTCTGGGGCACCTGCCAATGGTCACTGTCAGAAGACAGAATACTGGGCTAGATGGGCCTTTGGTCTAACCCAATAGGGCCATTCTTATTTTCTGGATTGACAGTTAGGAGAACGAGGGGTTTATAGGTCTGAGATTTCTCTGGCTAGTAGTTCCTACTGACGGCTGATTTCTGAGTGCATGGTGCATTTCATCTACGGTAGAGTGCAGAATGGAGCAAAGATGTGGGAAAAGCTATGGTGGTAATGTGCAGCAGGGCAACCCTGGCTTTCCCTCTTCCATATACACATCTCCCAGTTACTCCAAAGAGCCCTGGTTGGATGAGGAAGCAGGAGAACATCTACGCTGAATGTTACCTTCCCTGTCCTAACACAATTCCCATTGTTTTACATGCTGCACATCACCATATGCAGCCCAGCAGGACCAGTGGGAGCCCACTAGTGTTCCTCTTGTGCTGGAGATGTCAGGTGGCACGTGCCAGACAAGACCACCATTTTCACGTAATCATTTTTTTGCCCTACGAGTATTAGAGGGGTAGCTGTGTTAGTCTGTATCCACAAAAACGAGAAATCTTGTGGCACCTGGTAAGCTAACAGATTTTTGGAGCATAAACTTTTGTGAGCAAAGACCCACTTCTTCACATGTATCTGATGAAATGGGTCTTTGCCCATGAAAGCTTATGCTCCAAAAAATTTGTTAGTCTGTAAGGTGCCACAGAACTTCTTGTTGTTTTTGCCCTAAATGTTTTCTCATTGATAAAGGCCCTTTTTACGCCAAAAAAGGAAACACTTCCAAAAAATGGTTTTGATTTCATCTAAATTTCCTGGCACCTGAAACGGGGATTTAGAAAGTCTTTCTCCCCCTGCCGGAGGAAAGGAGGAAGTGAGTAAAGACCTATGATTCACTGAGGCCCAATTGCTTGCTGGATGTCTCTGTGGGGTGCTGCAGTCAGTTACTACTGCATCACTTGTCTCTTCTAAATTAAATAGCACTTGGAGATTATACCTTATAGCATTGTTTTAAAAGGTACTTGTCCTTTCCTTTAGAGTAACTCTTTCATCTAATGAATCACAAATTTCAGAAAGGGTAAATATTTAACAGGTAATGTGAGGTGGAATTTTTTTATTTACACAATTATTGTTCTTGTACTAGATTTTTTAATCCGACACCGCAGGGTAATCTTGCATTCTGCCTTGCAAAGATATAATTTAGGAATCTTATTAGTTTGGATATTAATTTGTGATTTCTTAAGCTCTGCCACCCAAAAGCATCCTATGAACCAAGCTGTACGTAATAGTCAATGTCTAATAATAAAAGTTAGAAACTTGGTAGTGAAATTCATTAATATTCAGATATGTGTTCCTATGTAATCAGTATGGATTATTGTATTTCATTTAAATGAAAAACCTACAGGTATTCAGAAATGAAAAAAATATTTCTGCCATTTACCCATAGGAGTTGTTTTAATTAGCTGTCTAGGGTTAGCTTCTAGCAGCATTTTGTTTTGTTACCTTGAAACTTTGTTACAGAACAGAATTGGCGGAGGCAAAGTGGCATGCTAGATATAATAACTGACTCTTAAATTTTAGAGGCAGAAATCCTGCATGTCCTTTTAGATTAGTTAGACTTTGCTTGAAGTCATTCACGTGATCCTTAAATGGTAAAAAATGCAATCGACTCCTGAAGTCGGAATTTAATTTTGTTTCTTAATACGCCCGTCGTCATTCCATGTAGCATAGGAGAAAGGTGCCAGATCAGATGAGGTAAGGCTGTATGTGTGGTGTTCCCTGTAAGCTGAACGCTTAAGTGGCTGCTGAGCAGAGAGATTCAGGAACTGCCCAGCTGATTAGCAGTCCGCCTGCTACCACCCTCAGGGGCAGCTTGAGTATCTATTGGTTGTGCACATCCACACATCTTGGTGCACATAACAATAATTATTCTGCCCATAGATGGATAAAATTAGAGGGAATGCTAGCTGTGACTCTGTTTGCATAAATTTTAATGGCAGGTGTCTGGAAGAAGCGACACCAGTTAACCAGTATCTAGATATATAGAAGATGATTAGCAAAAGGTTTAGTACAAGTCATCTTGAGCCTTAAATTGCATAGCTGTGGGTTATCTCCATACACAAAAGAATGGTAGGAGATTCAGGGGCTGATGTCCTGACTAGGAATGTGCCCACAATGATATAAACTCACATGCTTCACGGCACAGTTGTAAATCTAACTGTGAGTTAAAAAGAAACTCTCCATCAGCAGATTATTCCTCAGTTACCCACCCCAAGCAGAGCTGAATGAATATTTTCAGCAGATAGTTTATTTGCCAAAAAATGCATTTTTTGTCAGATGAAACCATTCACAAACTTCAGTGAAATGCAGTGAAATAAAAAATTAGCAACAGTCAAAATGGGTTCTTTGGACCTTTCTGAGAGGCAGTGTTTCAAGTTTTCCTTTTGAAATGATCTTTCCTTTTAAAATTGAACTAGATTTGTTGCAAAAATTAATTTAAAAGGGGTTACAATCACTCAGAAACACACCATTTTTTTCTGTTTTTGTTGAGCAAGGTGGAATGAAAAATTCCAGCTTCAGTTTGATAGGAAGTAATTCTTTTCTGATTTTTGTTTGTTTTCCTTCTGCCACCAAACTAAAAAAATATTCATTCATCTCTAATTACAAGGATGCTTGTACGTTCCCCTGAACTGGCTGCTACTGGTTATAGTTACAGAGACAGGATATGACCCTCACTGGACCACGGGTCTGCCCTAGCATTCTTGTTCCTCTAGGGCCGTGTGCTTGACTTTATCCCTTTCACTTTTAATGTGTTTGCATATGTAAGGTATTTAAGCCCAGGACTTAAAGCGCTGTCCACAGCGTCAGCAAATTGATTGATTTTTCTGTTGATAGAGCAGCTGACTGAAACAGCCAGAAATGGGGAGGTTTTCCTAATTCATTTGAGGCTTGCATCAAACTCTTTTTTTAAGTCCTTTTCGTGGTTTTCACAGTAGGCAGCATGAGGTTTGGAGGCAGTTCAGAAAGCTTTGAGTCTTCTCTTTCTTCACAAAAGTCAAAGACAGCTGGCTGGGAGGGCACATGGCCACCCACAGAGTGCACAGTCTGTTCCAACCGGGAGAGCTCTACAGCTTTGGAACCCCACTCTCCGGGCAGAGGCTGAATAGCTTGGGAGGTGGAAATCTTTCTACATGGACCTGTGCAGGGCTAGAGACCCTTACCCAGTGTGTAGGTGATGGGCAGTCATGCCCGTGCACATTGCAGGCAGTCTACCCACCATTGAGCCATTCTGGTTTAGAGCCTAGAGCATTCAGAGGGTTTTGTGAGGGCCTTCAAACCAGCCCAGTATCTATGTCATTTAGCAAATTGTCCTATTTTTCTTATCTTTTATGCCAGTGATTTGGAAATTATGGGTCAGGACCCCAAAGTGCGTCGCAACCACATTTTAATGAGGTTGTGAAAGTTAGTGTTGGCCCTGGGTCTCCTGCCAGTCTAAAGCCCAAGCCCCTGCCCTGCCACCCAAGATTACATGTCCCCGACCCAGGGCAGAAGATGTTCAGCCAGAGAGGATCAATCTTTGGGTCCCCTGCTTTTTGTCATCAGACGGGGGTCACAGCACAGTGACGTCTGAGAATCGTAGGTCTATGCCAATGATAAGAGTGCCCACCAAGCACTTCACAAAGATAGGCATGTTTCTTAGCCTCCTTTACAGATGGGGAAAACTACAGTGCACACAACTGAAGTGCTTTTCCTAAAGTCACACAGCAATCCAGTGGATGAGTAAAGAGCCAGATCGCTTGATTCCATATCCTCTGCACAAATGAGCAGATCAAGCTGTTTCTCAACAATAGCTTTCAGTGTACAGTATTTTACGCTATCAGAGATGTATATGTCGTTTTTATGTTGTCTCCAGAGTAGTGTAGACAAAAGAACTACTCATACTTCCTAGAAGTTTGCTACTTGCCCAGGAATCCAGCAACAGCTGATGTTATGGTCCCTGGAAACCTGAATCCTGGAAGGTGTCCAGCTCTGAGATGATAGCTGCAGGGGAACATCAAGGAGCATGAGATTTCTTCCACCTATGTGAGGGAAAACCGAGCACAGAAGATCATTTGTTAATGGCAAAGAAGGACAGCGGAAAATAGGAAGGGGAAAAAATTCTGAAAGGTTTTAGGGGTTTTTTAACTGGCTGAACAGGTTAATATGCCATCCTATATTCAAATTAAATTACTATTTAGAGCATTGACTTAAGCCCTTTGTTTTTGTTGTTACAATCATTGCAATTAAGAAGGTGCCTCAAAGCTGTGAAAGGAACAAAAGACAGTAAATATCTTTTGCTAAGACAATTACTGCTGCATCCCCTCAGACAGTCTGCTGCTCTGCTAATAATTATTCTCCTAATTTAAAGACTGAGCCTACTGAAGTCCATATGAGTACAGTAAACCCTTGATTTATGCAAAGGTTACCTCCTGGGCAACCTCCGCATAAATCACATTTCACATAAACTGGGGGGGGAGGTTGGGGAAATCCCCAGAATTCCCCTGGCTGGGGGTAGCAGGCAACTGGAGCAAAAGCTGCCTTCTAAGGAGCCACTGAGTGGGCCAGCAGCACTGGGGGTAAACAGCAAGGTGGGGCGTACAAAAAAGCAGGGTCTGCCCAGGCTTGACTCCTGTTAATATAAAACTACATAACTCGCGTCCACGCAAAGTGAGGGTCTACTGTGCTGCTAAAGGTTAAACCTCCCTAGTCTGGCACCTTCAGAACTTGACCGATGTGGAACGTGAGAATTTGCTGGACCACAGGAGGGAAATATTTTCTTGGAGCATCACCAACACTGCCACTGCTTACTTGGCTCTTGGAAGACATTTAGGAGTAAATTACAGCTAAATGACAGCACAGAACATTGAGAGCCAGGACTGGCTCTAAATACTTTGCTGTAAAAATACTTTGTGGGACCACGGGAAACTTGGTCACACCCATGATAAGGGGTCACCAGCTAACTAAAATCATGCCAGATTACGGATGTTGGCAGACGAGAGAGTTCCAGACTAGAGAGGTTCAACCTGTACTGACTTACATGAATGGCTAAACCCTTCTCTAGTCAACTGATATGTACTGATGAAACCAAAAAGACACATCTTCTCAAGGGGTATAAGAATTCAGCTTCTGATAGGTCACTCTTATTTTAGTCATAGAAACCTGGTTTCCTTGTAAGGGTTTTTAGCATGTTCACGTAGGTCAGGTGTCTGTAATCTAATGTAACCAACCTCTCAGCTCTCTCCCTCTGTGCACATCAGTGGTGTTTCACAACCTAGTCATTCAAGAGAGGTGGAAGATGCTTTTGCCCATACGCACTGCAGAAGCTGACCATACCACCTCCCGAACACCCTCATTCTAAGTGGGCGCACAGAGTAAAATGATGATCTCAGGAAGTGAACTCGGACACCAGTTGGCAGTCATGTGCCACCCAGCACGCTGCCAATCCAGCTTTGGTGTGCATTTTTGTAACATGTGGTATATAATTATTTTGCACTTCATTGCAGATTCACCCAAGAACCTAATAGAGTCTGCTGGATGGATGCAATGAGAGAACCACTGATTTACTGAGGACAACATATTAAAAATTTAAACCATCTCAAGCATTTACAAGCCAAATGGATTTCTTATTTGCACTTGGACTGTTTACCAGATAATAACCATGGCTTTACTGTGTGAAATAAAAAAATAATGCAACAGATTTTTGACACTAGAAAAGAAAAATGAAGAAAAATGGCCCTTTGGTAAAATTTTCATGATTATGGAGTATGAACAACAGTCTTACCACTTTGGATCTACAAATTACTTTATACCATTTAAGAGTGTGTGTGTGTGTGTGTATATATATATATATATATACACACACACACACACACACACACATATAAATATATATGATATTTTGAAATAAAGCCTCACTCTTCAAGAAATTAAATAATACCACACTTTGCGGCAGCTGAGGAAATACCTTTTTTTTTTTTTAAAATGATCTGGAGAAGCAGTTTCAGAGCAGCCAAAAGGGGGAGCAAACCTGCTGCGGCACAGGGACACCTAGAGCTAAAAGCATTATGAAGATGCTGCATCACAAGGTTCCTTCTTTCTTTCAACCGAATAGTGGAGAGAATTACATTATTCCATTTTCTTGTGCTCTGGAGGCTTTTTTTTTCCTCCCTTGTGCAATACGAGCATGCTGGCTTTACTTACATAACTCTACTTTATAGTTAATTGATATGCAACAATGCTGAGTCTATCCTCTTCCAGGAAAATATTTTTAGAGCTATTAGCTATTCCATGAAGAAGAGAGAACAACTCTTGAATACACTGCAGTATGTATTAATGGTTTATTTGGCAGAGTTTGGTAGACTGCAGGCTGCCTGCATATTAAAGGTGTACGTACAAACAATGTCTTCAGACTTTGTACAGGTGCCACAGACTCCAGTAAAAATGTGATTGCTAGCTCCAAAGTTTTGCATTGTTTACTCGATAATACAAAAACTGATTTTGCTGCTTAACATTTATGAAGATGAGTTGGAATTTGCACAAGGTTGGAGTCCTAACATGTCAGAGTTGCTACTGGGTTGCTATAGACAAACTTGTTTAAACTGGTTTACTTAAATTAGAAACAACAACAACAACAAACATGTGAACACTCTTATTTCAATTTTGGTGGCTTATTTATCTTAAGCCTAATAGACGAACTCAAATGATATAGGACACTCTTAAAAGGAAGTAAAAGTTACCCTGCAGGGGTTCATAGTTTAACTAAAACAGTTGAAATTAACATTTTCTCTTAAAGCAATCCAGCTCTCTGTGTAGACAGGCTCCTAGAATGATTAGGACAGAGGTAGGACCTCAGGGATGGAATGTGCAAATCTAATTTATGTTTGTGAATATTTACTTATGTGAGTAGTCCCATTGATTTTAGGGGGAGTGCTCATGTGAAAAAGTGCTTGGCAACATGCATGAAGACTACACAGTCTAGTCTTTGGTATTCGTAAATGGAAGGTGTGTATGGAAGAGCAGAAGATACTTTATCCAGTCCCACTTTTTTCATTACTATGTGCAGTTTCCTTTCACCCTCGTTACCTGTCTCTCACAAAACCAACTTCATCCAGACGAAACGGTTTTAATCCAATACAGAGTAACAGCTGAGCTTGCTGGCCCAAAGTCAGCCAAAAGTATCCCACCAGCTTTCATCTTCCTCCAAGGAAACCACTTCAGCCCCGAGATTTCAGGAGGTGGAATTTTGTCACTGAAATGACAGTGTGTTAGTTAGAGCAGCACTGCCAAGTGTCACACCAGATTCCACCTGGACTTTATTTGCTGAGAACTGAAGTGTTGATGCTCAAAATAAAAATGGATGTGTTGCCTCGTAATAAGTAGTCGACCCCTTTCCCCTTTTGAATAGATAGTCAGTTTCTGAACATCTTTTTTCTTAGATGTATTTTTGAGATCAGATTCAAGCCATAAAAGCTGATGGTGTTTTCTTTCAACATTCTTACACCCCTCCCCATCCACCCATTTTAACAAATGCCTTTCTGACAAATATGTTTCTCCATCACTCTTGTCAGTAGCTCTTAGGGCTCTGTCCTAAGCTTCTAGCTCAATCAAACGCCTACTGAAATCAAAGAGGATTTGTGAGCAGAAGGCCTGAGGGCTTGTCTATTTGAGGAACAAATTGACTCACAAGTGTGAATTAAAAGTGGATTGGTTAAACGAAATTAAACCCCTGTGTGGACACTCTCATTGAGGCCTTAATCTGCTCTAATTTATTCCACTTTGAAATTAATTTAAATTAAACTGGATTAAGCCTACTTTGATTCTGAATAAGAGTAGCCACACAAGGAATTAATTTGGTTTAATTAGGCCACTTTTAATTACTATTTTTCATTAACTCAAACTAACTTTCCTGAGTGGCCACATGTAGACAAGCCTTCCGTAAACACCAAGCAAAGACACCTGGACTTGACCTTTAGGAGGCCAGCCACCTCCACATCCATGTCCCTGGAGATCCCTCCTCTCGCGTACAGGAATAGATGCGACTCAGCTATGCATGGAAGACTCTAGAAAAAGTCATGAGTGTCTTGTGCCAGATATGCTCCCGCTACCCAGCACTCACACCAATTTCTATATGACAGTGTCTAGTAACCAGGGAGCCTGGGCAGGTGCAGTAAAGTCCTGGTCCTCTGTCTACCTGAGCTGCAAACAATTATCAACCAGTGAACTGAAGTAGTTCCATGGATGGTCCAGGCCATGCATGGGAGTTTTCTTTGCCCTTCACAGTCAGCCTGGATCTTGGCTTCCAAGGTGTAGTGCACAGAAAAATCACCTAGCCAGGGTGTTGCCACAATCTGAATGACTGGGCCTGATTCTGGTCTCAAACACTGGATGTTATTTGCAATGAAGAGCAATGCCAATGAAGTAAATCATCCTTACTATTTATTTGTATTGTGGTAGCACCCAAGAGCCCTCCCCCTCCCCACTGAGCTCGATGCTAGGCACTGTACACCAATGTGATAAGATTCAGCCCCTGATCCCAGAAAACTTCCAATCCAAGCTGAAGAGACAGACGAAGTGGGGGAGAGAGTGTTAGCCCTACTTCACACATGGCAAAGGGAACCACTGAGAGATTCTGTCTGCCGAGTTCACTCATCAGATGGGGAGACAGGAGCTGAACTTGGATCCCCTTAGCCCACAAGTAGTGCCTTAAACACAAGAAACCTTTTTTGCAGATGTAACTCACTTTGGAATCCAGCCCTGTTAACTCGTTTCCCAAACCCAAGGACCAAGTGAGAGACACTTGCCATTTTTGTGATCCTGTAAAGATGAGTCTAAAGCTTGGGTCTGAGGTGAGTTATCTTCCTGTGGGGCTCTGGGTCAGAGCAGACGGGGGCCCACAGCTACTCTATCCCCCTGGTGCTCCTGTTAGGGGCATGGGGATGGGGTATATGAGTTCCTCCCCGGCTTGCCTAATACTTCCTGGCAGGAGCACCAGTTGGGCATAGCAGGTAAACTCCCATGCCCTGACACTGTTCCCCAGCAGGAATGCCAGGAGAGAAGAGCAGGTCAAGACAGAGGGACAACAATTTTCCTGAGGCCCCACAACAGGCAGAGGTCTCTGGGCCCAGTAGCTAATTGACCACTGGCATGGGACAACCATTTGACCTGTGGCTAATCCATCACTGGCTTGGGTCAGCAAAATTTTGCTTCCTTAAGGTTGAAAATACTAAGCCTGCTACAGTTATAAAAAAGGAGATATGGTTACTAAGAAGCAAAGTTTCTTGGCCATGATTTTTTTCTTTGCCAGATTGCAGCACACAATAGCACCCCACCACATGCAGTGAACACCTGCAAGTCTTTGAAGTTGCTGCAAACTCTGCATATAATGTGAAGCATTCAGCATTTGTGTCTCAATTAAAATGATTAGGAAAAAAATTGAGACCATGAGAACATAAGAACAGCAATAACGAGTTAGCCCAATGGGCCAAAATAACAACAAACAAAAGGCAAAGTCAAATTAGGATGCAGGCAATTTTTCACTATTTTTCGATGTACCCTCGAGCTCCAAAAATTCATGCCAACCACAGCAGTGCATTGATTGCTTATTGCAGTGCTATACAGGACAAAGCCTTGTATCTAGGAAGCATCTTGGAGTTCCCTTTTTTCCTTGGCTGATGGAATATTGGTTTGTTTTGGGCCATGGCTCTCTGGAGCCTCATGAGAGGGCTTGAATCCTGGCGTTCTTTCCACATCCATAAAGGATTATTGACATCACCCTCAAAGGATATTAAAGTTCCTGCTTTCCAGCACAGGTCCAAACACAGTGATGGTGGGGGGGGGCGAGGGATGGGTATTCAAATACTTGCAAATGTACTGGAGATACATTTAGATTTATGTCAGCATTTCTTCTTCAGATATGTGAGACATGAAGCTGTTGGTTAACTCCAACAAGTTGGAAAAACATTTAAAATATGGTTGCTACCATCTGCTGATTGATTCAGATAATTTAAGTGATGTACTTTTCATCCAAAAGTTCTGATAATAAAGAGCTCAGTGTGGTATGATTTTAATATTACTTGCAATATACTCTATATGTATGTTGATACGTTTGGAACACTGGGGAAGTGGGAAATCGGGGGTCTAACTTTATGACCTCAGATTGCAAATGGGATGGTAAGAGCCAATCTTACCCAGGGAAATGCCAATGTAAATATGTTCATAGTAGAACAAATTACAGTGCTTATGCCTTGTGATATCAAAATTATTGATTGGCCATTCATGGACTTTACAAGTATATTCACAAGTTTGTTTGGTATATTTTCCTACTATAAAAATTAATAACAATGTTCCTAATGGTCATAGCTGGATGCACACTACAGTTCATGTGATAACTTTCTCGGAGCAAATTTGTAGTGATCTGGTATGCTGTTTTGTCATAATATAATTATAACTGATTCATACATGAGGTCAGGTTAAAAACATGGTTTGCATTGGAATGTAGCTTAATCATAACATTAAGCTGACTCTTTTTTTTTTCTTAAACCAATGGTGTCAACGCACAGGGATGGATTCCCTTTCACACAGAGGCTCCAGTGGTTGGGGATGCTTTATTAATGTTACTAAGTTACTGCTGTTACAGAACAGCACGTTAGAAATCGTGTACAGAGCAAAACAGGAGTTATTGGGTTTTTGACACGCTTACTTCGCTCCTACTGCAGGATGGTCTGTCCCATTATCCTTGCTTCAGGGGCTGCGGTGGACTTGCCTCCAGCTAGGGCAGATCAGGGCAACCCCCCCAAGGTCTGGGTCCCTGGTGAAACTTCATGTTTTTGGGACCTCCTGATATTTTTATTCCCTCGTTTTTTACTGGGTGAACATGCGCTGGCTCAGTGCCGGTCTTATAAAGTGGGAACTGAGGAAGTGGAAGCTGCGGGCAGATTTGTTCAGTGCTCAGAAATTTTCCATCTCAAATTCGAGCGCATGGGCTAAGGCCTGGGTTAAGGCCTACACCACAGATAGCATAGGCGCAGGAAGGAGCAGTGAGGGGTGATCTGCAGCACCCACTAGATTTTGCACCCATATGGGGGTCCCAGGCACCAGCCCACACTCAGGGGCCCTGTTCCTATCCTGGGTCCGAGCCACCAGCTCCTACAGCTCCTGGCTGTCCTGCAGGCCCAGCCTTAAGGCAAAGTGGTTGCCTTGGGCCTGCACCTTTAAGGCCCCATGGTCCAGTTGAATCACATATCCACTGTCCACTACCTGAGCTGCCTTGGGCCCCACCCCCCGACTGGCTCCCACTAGACTGGCTCTGCCATCCTGCATCTGCCAACCATCAGACCCATGCCCAGGGCTCCACAATTGTCCCCCCCCCCACAGCTGTGGTCCCCATCTGGGGTGATGAAGGGTGTGAGGAGGGCAAAGTGGGGGCGGTACAACTCAGTACCACCCTCCTAAAACGTGTTACAGCACCACTGACTGACCAAATGAATATGATGCCTTGATGTGAGTTTTTAGTTTATCAATACCCCAGTCACATGCCATCACAGGTTTTTTTAATCAGTTGCCTGAAACAGAAACCTGTTCCGCTCCATTAATTGGTATTCCATGGCTCTTTACCAAACACATCAGAGCTCAAATTAGAATTGTGCACTGGAATAATGTTCCAATTGGCTAAACACTATAGCCATGCTGGAAAGTTGATTGAAGTCTTTAGCCCTGTGGTCAAAAGTCCACCTACATGTGGTTTGTTAGACTCTACGTGGCAGACTTGATTTGGATCTCATATACAGTAAACCCTCAATATTACGGACCCCAAGTTAGCAGACTTTGGGAACAATGGACATCTGCCAACCCCACCCCTACCCCCCCACAATAGTCACAAACCCCACTTAAGGGGGGCCCTGTAAAATCCTAAAGCTCACCCTCCCCCACCTTACCAGGGTGTCACTTACAGCTGCTGCGGTTTGCCACAGCTGAACCCTCTATGGCAGCCTGGCCCACCACCACCTGAGGCCTCCACACACTCTTCCCACTCGGGGTGGGGCATGTACACAGGCAGATGGCAGCTGCATATGCACCCCGCCCCGATGGGAGGAGCATGTGGTCGCTCTGGTTGCAGTGGTTCTTCCAGCCATGCAGCAGGACCTAGCACCTCCAGCCATGCATGGTGGAAAAGCTCCAGCCTCACGCGGTGGGGCAGCTCTAGCTGCACATGGTGGGATTCAGCAGCTCCTCCAGCAACTCTGGTGGCAGCAGTTTGTTGAGTCCCGCCCCCCCAGCTTTTTTTTTTTTGAGGGGAGAAGATGCTGGGAGGGGCTGGGACTGGGGGGGTCTTGCAGAGTGGGTGGGCAGTAAACCCTCATAATTAACGGCCTTTGGGTTTAACAGACACCCCTCCCCATCATTAGTCAGTTAAATCAAGGGTTTACTTTATGTATGGACTCTCCTAAGCACTCAGCACCTGGAGCTGTCCATAGCTATTAATGATTTTCTTCCAACACCACCTTTGTAAAGTGCACAAGTTCTATTGGCCTTTGCTGGTGAGCTCCAGGCAGAGAGAGAGAGAGAGATCCAAGGCCATAGAGTTGATAACAGAGCCAGAAATGGAATCCAAATCTCCCAGGTGACTGCTGCAGTGCTGTCTATTAGTTCACATCACTGTAATTCAGGGGGGGGGCCTATTTTCACAAATGTCATGAAAAGCAGAATCAGCCCCCTTAGCTGTGAGTCATAATTCATTACTGAAATGTGACAAAGAGTGCACTACTTGGGGTCAATTCGTTAGAGAATTAGAGAGAGAGAGAGAGCACTAACCATCTGGGGAAGGTTTACTTACAGACGGTGAGCATACGATGAGCAGAGAAAAATTATGTTCCCACATCACAGATAGTCCAAATCCACTAGCAAATGATATTAGAAGCTTAGCAAAAGCGATAACAACTGGTAGATAATTGATAACTACAAAAAAAATCCATTATTTTGAAGATACACACACCTGTGGCCATTTGTCAAGTCCATTTAGAAAACTTATTTTTGCAACTTATGGAGTCAATCTATTTCTTTGATTGCAGATTGCAAATGTACAAAGTGATCATTCTCAAACACAGTGCCTGTTTACGAGTCCCTCTTCCAGCACACGTTTGCTGGAAGTTTTAGAATACAGGATGGTATTTCAACTACACATGCTTCTGAATCTGACATACGCAACATCAGTATAAGTATTTAAGCATTTGTTTACAATCACATTCCTATGATCAACACAGTCAAGAGCATTTTAAAATGCTAGACCTCTTGTTACTTCTCTTTTGCTAGCTCTGTAGAACGTTTGGTTGTCCCTAACTCACAAGCATGTTGGTCTGCCAGTTTTTAAGCTGACTATTGCTGGTTTCAGAGATGAGTTAAAGATAAGGGCTTCAGGCTCACTTAGGATGAGGCCAAAACTGCCATGGACTAACATACTGCTATGAGGGGTCAGCAATGTCCTCCTCCTTCATGCCTCTTAATTTCTTTTTTCCTTTTGTTCTTGTTTTAGTACCTCCCCTCTGTTTCATACCGCTTAGTTATTTGCATCCATCTCTATTAGTCTTCTACCACCACCATTCACTCAGGCCTAAAAGAAAGCAGCTCTGCTGCAACAATCTGGCTGGGGGAGTCATTCCCCCAACAGCAATGATTTCTGTGTTCTACCTTGGTCTCTTTAGAACTCTAGTGGACCTCATTGCTGATGCCATGGCCAGGCCCACCTACAGGGAACCGGGGGGGGGGGGGGGGGGGGGGGCGGGGAACGGGCACAGTTGCTCCCAAGTCCCTTTGAATTGCAGTGACAGTTCAGCTTGAAGGGAGTGTGGCAGAGGAAGTGCTGCAGTCCTGGCGGTGCTGAGGGCTGAACGTCCTATGCCCTGCCACTTCTGCCATTGGCCCCACCCCTTCTGTGGTATGGAGCCAGCCCCACCCCCCCTTTCCTGGGAGCGCATAGTGGCTCTCACCAGTGCTGCTATAATAGTACATAAAGGCAAATATCAGACAGAACAGGAATGGACCTTGGGAGGTCATTGAGTCCAGTCCCCTGCCCTCTTGGTAACAAGTGGGGGTGGAATCGCTCAGTGGTTTGAGCATTAGCCTGCTAAACCCCAGGTTGTAAGGTCACTCTTTGACGGGGCCATTTAGAGATCTGTAGGAGGGAAAAAAGGGATGATGTTGGGTCCTGCCAAGAGGGCAGGGGACTGGACTTGACTTCCCAAGGTCCCTTCCAGTTCTATGAGATGTGTATCTCCATGTTTTATTATAGCAGCACTGGTCATGCCATTGCTGACTATCAGGTATATAAGGGCGCAAGTCCACACAAGCAGAAACAAAGAGGGGGCATGGTATATCTCATTCTAGCAATCCCGTTGGCTCAGGGAATGTCCCCGGTAGTCATTGTCACTGGGCCCAAATCACAGCTGACCTGAAACTGCACCAGAGACCAAACTGAAAAATCAACCACTGGGATAATATAAAACATTCTGAAAAACAAAATGTGTTGTGCTCTTATCGAATGCAGCCCTTTGTCAAACCACCCAGCATTACCCGATAGCCTATTTCTGCTTTGAGGATACCAGTTGGTGAATCTCCTTAAAATGTTAGCACGTCAGAGCAGATAGGAGGGAAAATTGCATAACATTCCTCACTGGAAAGTCCTCATGGCTTGGTGATGCAACCTCCAGGTACTGCATAGCCTGTCCTTGGATCCTGCCACCGATTAGAATATTGTTCAAGGTATGTTCATAGCTTTCTGGTCTCTCCCACTCTCTCTGTGATACCTGGAACCTCTCCAATTCACAATGTCATTTTGAAGCCAGGTGGTTTGTTTTCTTTAGAACCAGCATTGCTCATTAGTTGCCATCTAATTTTTATAAATAACATGCATCTGGTGCAAGTAGGTTCAAGATCACAAAGGGCCATAGAGTTTCACCCTCATGTAACAGGTCAGAATTTGGCCCTGTATTTTAAGTTCTGCCATCATGCCTTGACTTTGCAACATAGCAGAGGGGTGCAACTAAAGTGCTCCTTGCAGTGAGAGGTGGATAAACACTTCCTGTAATTCCGCACTTGGCATTTGGAGGAAAACTCTTCAAAACTGTTTGAGTGATCAGACTCTGGTGCTTTTCTGTTCGTCAAGCAGAATCTTTTTGACTGGACACTGTATGCACCTCAGCCTCTGGACTCATGAACTCATGTGCAACTGAGCAGCAACTGCTTGCGGATTTGAAAAGAGCACAGCCCAGACTCGTGCCTTCAAGAGCAGCAGCATTTTTTTCTCTGCTTGACTTCTAAGAATGGAAGGCCTCAAAGCATCACTGAACTCAGACTAGATACGAGCAATGAGGAAGCACATCATTATCCTAATTGGAGGGCTCTTCAATATCTCTCTCTCACTCCTGAACTGACAATTCAAAACCTGGGAGACAAATAAATGTGTAGACAGGGCCTTAGGGGGAATGGAAAGCTTGAAAGGAGAGACAGCTGGAAAAATGAGATCCAAAGGCGCCCCCTTTCGCTCTCTGTCTTCTGTACAAGCCCCCTGGCTTTCTCCTTGTTCTCATTAAAGAAGGGCTTGGGGAGTAAAATGTATACCCAGATTTGAGCTGCCCTAAAGAATGCAGGCTTTTAGGATGTGTGTTCAGTTAGTACCCTTCAGCTGTGATGTTTCAGTCTGGGCTACATTAGGGATGTTAGCATCCTGAGGCTGAGTCAACGCCCTCTCATCTCTGCCTTCTGTTTTTCTCTATCCAGCTCCTGACTAGCCAGGTTAGGACTGTAGGTCAGACTCTCTGGCCCATCCAAGCTATAGACTCAAAATGACATGTCCAGGGTGGTTACTTGAGCTGAAGAGTTGAGCACGACCAGCACTGAAGCCATCATCATTCATCAACAACTTCACTGGACTAGTCACGTGGTTCGGATGTTTGATTAGCGCCTCCCAAATCTGATTCTTCTTTTTTGAGCTGCAGGATGGACAGAGGAGCTTTGGTGGCCAGCGGAAGCAATAGAAGGACATGGCACTTGCCCCTGGTCCTAACATTTCAAGGGGGCCCAGATGTCCAGCCAGCACTGGGGCCAAGGTTCCAGGCCCCTTTGTAATGCAATGGTGGCATTTAGCCACTGACCTGTATACGAAGCAGAGCAGTGCCACGTCACTCCCAGAGAAGCTCGTGGGAAGGGGGTATCACTTAGCAGTAGTCCTAGTATTGGCCAGTCCTAGGGCGTTTCAATTACAAGAGGCCTAGAGCCTCCAGCAGCTTGGTGGTACTAGCAGCTTTCCACAGAAGAGGAGTTGTGGCTGCTTCCGCGGAGGAATGCAATCACCGTGCAGGGATTCACATTGTGCCAACCCCTATGCAGGCCACACAAGTGGTGAACTTCCTTGAGTGCTCTCTGCACACCTCTTCTTCATCCAAGAAACTGCCGGTCACGGCCTGATCCTCCATGGACCCAGCAGACAATGCAGAGGCACAACCTAAAATCAATGAAATGCTAATGGCCTCCAACCACACCTCAGGCAAACTTAATCTGTGATGTACCTCCAATCCGCATCAGTGGAATAATGCTGGGGACTGCACACATGTGTTAAAATAAGGGTGGTAGGTCTCCACTCCTCTCTTCATTTCCTGAAAAACCTTCAGGGTCATTAGAAATGACCAATAAACAAGGCCCTAATCTGTGCATAGCTCCCCACGCCCTTCAGTGGAAGTGATGTGTGAGGATGCCCAGATCTGTCCCATAGCTTCTAAAGTTGGGCCCCTTTCTTCTCCATTGCTGAGGAACAATAGTCTGAATTTGATCTCAGATAGAGTCACAACGAGCTCAGATAGATGTTTCCAACAAAGAGCATTTTCATGGAGCAAAATACCCTGAGAGAGTTCATTAGTTTTGTGTAGTCAGAGCTATGAAGGGTAAAGCTGTGTCAGTGCTGCCTGTATTAGTAGTAGTGTGTAGAATTACATTCTGTTCCCATTATTCATAATCTGGCTGTAAGGACTGTGGCCCAATTCTATTTACATTTCTTTTGGGGTAATGGATGTTAAAGGCCAAGTCCTGTCTTCAATGGACCCACTCCAGTTTACACCAGCTCACTATTTATAGACATGGGATGCTGTTTTGCACTCCTAGCATGGAATTTAAAATGTCGTCTTTGAGTGTAATTTATTATTAACATATCACAGCCCTATCCAGATAAAAATAGCCCTAGTACTGGCCAGTCACAGGGAGTTTCAATTACCATGGGTCTAGGGCCTCCCATGGCTAGTGCAATGCATGGTGGACAGTGCAAAGTGAGAAACAGTGTAGCAAAGGAGACTGGAAGCTGACCTACTTGAGCCATGTTGCCCCCTCAGAAAGGTGAAGAGCTCCTCCATGGGCTGCACCTTCATGACGATACGGTACAGCTAGTACTCCCAGCCGGTCACTTCTTGTGCAACCCTGAAATCCTGGCAGGATAGAGGGAGCAGGTGTGGAGTTGGTAGATTCACTGCTGTATGAATCCCCAGGCTTTGGCATACTGAGAAAAGAGACACAATGGCAGCAAGATGTACGAGGCAGCCTCAGGGCTACAAAAAGAGCTATGAAGTTATTTCTCTTCCACCTTATGACTTTCCCTCCATGAGCTTGATGTCAGATGGGACCTTACACAAAGACATCTCAAGTTACAAATGTGGAGAGTTCCATTTAGACTGCTCCTCAGCCATCAGATAATTAGGCTTAATTATTTATTAATTAAATCAAAGATAGATCAGCACAATATAGAAAGAGTTAATTAATACTTTACCTGCCTCTGAGAAATAGGTGAGCAGTTTACAGCTTCACTGTTTCAAAGTATGACCTTGATCCTGTCTTTCTTTTATAGCCCACTGATTTACAACAACTAGAAAAGCCTCCAATTATTACAGACCTTTCTTTACTTCTCTTAGCTAGCCTGCACCGCCTCTGTTTCAGGGTATTGAGACACTTACACCAATTATTTCAAGCAACCTTATTTTTTAGGATACCTGTACCTATTTTCCTAGTTCACTGTTTGTAACCGGTGTCATTTCTGAAAGGCTCTCTGTGCACAAACATGAGGGATTATAAACATTCCCCATGTTAATAAGTGGCTGCAGTGATGCACAGCATAAGTGCAAAGCATACTGGGAGGTTGGTTCTTAGCAGTTTAGCATAAATCCAAACCACCTACTGGCTGAATGTAGATGGAAAAATCAGTGCCATGTCTGCTCTGTGCAACTTCTTCATTAGACTGACAGGACTGTGCATTCTTATGCAAGAACTTAACTAGATGTGGAAACAGGCTTTTGTGGAATAAGCTAATTAACAACAGCTGTTCCTCAATAGCTCCCCATGCGTCTCTATGTGGCACTCTGGTATGGAATAAAGATCACTCCATTCCTGATTAATTAGTGGTCTCACAAACTGCACTAGTTATTTTGAAATAAGACAACGCCATTTTGGAATAGCGCACCCACAATGGAAATTCTTCTAGAAGTGCTAGTGCAGACTAGCTTGTTTCACAGTAACTATCCTAGTTAATTTCCTCATGTCGACAAGCCCAATGGTATATTACATGCCCTAGAGGAACCTGTACTTTATTTTTAACTTACTGTGGTCTTTCTGGATGTGTATTCTAAGATACCTTTTAACTCGTGTCTGCGCAGTCACTAGTTTAACATATTAAAACAGAAGACTTAAGCCCGAAATGAAGGGTCTCAGCCTTACCTTTGGCTTTGTTCAGAACCTTGGTGTGCCTGTGACCAAGGGCACTACATTGAAACATGAATGTTCTGCTTGTTCTGATGGCAAACATGCACCCGGTTGGGCCTCATTCCCCACTGCCCTTCCCCATAGCATGATTTACGCCACTGCTATCTACCAAATCAGCATACTCTGTTGACACCAGCAGTAGCTTCAGGAGACAGTGAAATGACGAGACGTGAAAATGACTGCAAGGCAATGGAAAGTCATGCCCATAAGACCTGATCCTGCACCCAAGAGTGGCACTTACATGACTGACCAATGGGATCAGGGGTGAGTCCGTTGTGCTGTATGAGAGATGACGGTAGATTTTCAGCTATTTCGTAACTCCACTGACGACAGTGCTGATAGCCACCAGATGAGGATATGACCCACAGACTACATGAGTGGATATAGAGTTTTATACAACATAGCATATAGACTGTGTTGATCATTTCCTTAAGATTTATAGAACTTAAGCTGTATATGCTTCATGGTTGTTTGATCTCGCTTCTGCAAATAGCTCCATATTTTTCCTTTTCATGTTTTATCCTGAAGCAACAGAGCATTACATTAATTGACTTGTCTTATTAATTCAATAAGCAGCTTCCAAGATGAAATGCTTAGCTATGCTTGCTTGTTTTTGGCACTTTTTGTTTGTTGGAAGACAAGCTTTAAGGCTAGAATTGCTCTGATGGTTTCCACAGTTCACTGGATAATTTTATGCACTGCTGAAGATTTGCCACGTTTGGAATTACTACATACTGCTACTTTTTCATCATATTATAATTTAATTCACACTTTATAGTATGATAAAAGCACTTTGAATCCCATTGCTGTACATTTGTGCTGCCATAAATTTGTGGCTGAACATGCTTTATATAGCACTTTGTCCCCAGGTTTAAAATTTGGACATAAAAATAAAAAATGGCACAGAAAATCATTGTTCAAATAAACTGTTTGTAACAAAATTCGGGGAGGGGGAAAATTGACCTTGCTGTAAAATTGAATGGCTTTGTGAAATTTCCACAACTTTAACCATTTTGGGGAGGAAGGTAGTGAGTATTGTTAGTATGTAATACAAATTTATTCCTATCAAGACTTCCAACATTTTGGGAGAATTTGGAAATTTTCATGAAACTGTGAAACTCTAAAATGTTGAAATTCCCTCACTGGGAAGCCTGATGTTGGGGTTTCTGGTTGCACTTGTGGCAAACTGATTTTTATTTTCAGTAAATTAGTCAAACTGCATTTAACTGAATGTGATTTTCCTTTCACTGTAGTTATCCTATTTATTTACAGTAAGCATCATTTCACTCACTCCCAAGCTCTAGAAAGTAAGAGAGAAGGACGTTTTCTGGTATACACCACCTTTTTGACCTTTGAATACCTTAAGGATGCACTTATAGCTCATACAGTCTGTTGCCAGAACTTAGATTATGCCAACATGATAACAGGAGGTATATGTCTGTTCTACCCTTGAGAAACACTGTGGCTATGTCTACACTAGCACACTACATCAAAGTAGCCTATTTCGACATAAGAACATCGAAATAGGCTACTTCGACACATATCATCTACACATCCTCCAGGGCTGGTGCCATCGATGTTCAACATCGAAGTAGCGATGGGGAACGTGGAAAGGCGCTGCCCCGGAAGGAAATGCGGAGCGTCCACACACACAAGTGCTCCCCGTCGAAATAAGGGGCCACCAAAGCCCCAAGCTGCTCCCTTAAAGGGCCCCTCCCTGACACGCTTGCCCTGCCCAGCACAAGATCCACAGAGCCGACAACCGGTTGCAGACCCCGTGCACGCAGCATGGACCCCCAGCAGCAGCAGCCAGAAGCCCTGGGCTAAGGGCTGCTGCACATGGTGACCATAGAGCCCTGTGGGGGCTGGACAGAGCATCTCTCAACCCCTCAGCTGATGGCCGCCATGGAGGACCCCGATATTTCGATGTAGTGGGACGTGGCTCATCTACACACGCCCTAGTTCGACGTTGAATGTCGAAGTAGGGTGCTATTCCCATCGTCGGATAGGAATAGTGATTTCGACATCTTGCCGCCTAACATCGATTTCAACATCGTAATAGTTCACGGCATGTGCAGACGCAACGCCTACTATTTTGACGCTGTGCCAGCTACTTCGAAGTAGCCGGCTAGCGTAGACGCACCCTATGCTTTACAGCAGGGATGTCCAAAAGAAATTTTACAGTCTCTGGAGCCCCCTCCCCAAGCCCCCTGCCCCTCCACCACCCCACCAAGCACTACCCACCTCAGAGCCAGGCACTCCCCTCCAGAGAGTCGGCGCCAGAGTCGTGCCACTCGGGCTGTGGCTGGCGCTGCTGCCGCGCACGCACAAAATGCACCTGCAGCCGTGCAGTGGCCCACTGGAGCCAGAGGAGCCTCCTCTGCTTCTGCCACCATGTGCTTGTCCCACCAAGCGTTGGGACACTTGTGGAGTGGGTGGAGCGTGTGCTATTTCGCCACACTGCGGTTTCCCATTCACCCCGTGTGGTGAACGGGAAGCATCTTGGACACCATGGCCTTAGAGCTATGTCATCCCTTCCCTCCTGCACCCGCTTTGCTCTTGGGAGATAGTGGTATAGTACAAGCCTCATGCACCATCTTTCTTCACTGCATGAGCCAATGGTGGGGGGGCTGGAGGGCAAATCCTTGTTGCTGTAGTCTTTATGCAGGTAAAACTGCCCCACTCCCTTTGCAATCACTGGGTGTTGCGGCCAGCTGAGGACTTTACCTGCATTGAGCTCTTCTTTTGAAATGAGTGGTATTTATCATGCTTTGGGTACTTTTAAAAAAATAAGTCTGAAATTGACCAAAAGTTTTGGTTTGGTTTTGTTTTTTTTTTTGCACTAACTCATACCCATTGGTAAGGTTATGCATCAGAAACATTTGACATAGATAGCAATACAGGGAGCTACGTATCTCATAGAACTGGAAGGGACCTTGGGAAGTCATCAAGTCAAGTCTCCTGCCCTCTTGGCAGGACCAAGCACCATCTTTTTTTTTTTTTTAATAATCTATTTGCCCCAGGTAAGATTGAATTCACAACCCTGGGTTTAGGAGGCCACTGCTCAAAATACCAAGCTATCCCTCCCCCTGTTTTCCAGCAGCATATTATCAATCCAACCACTCCTTCTTACGCTTCATTAGGTGTCCCCATACTCTTTACATTTTAAAATTATTGTACTGTTCAAAGTTCAATTCACCACTTAAATGCATCAGAAACATCTGGTGAGCTGAGCCTGCTGTGACTCCCTTGACAGAGAAAGGTGTAACATTTTTCCTCTGTATAGGGAAATGCATCATAAATTAAATCCAAAGATCATATGAAAAGGCCCAGGTCAGAAAGCAGGTGTGGAGGTATCATTCATTGTGCCAAGGTCAAATTTTATGTGAGAAACTCTTCCTGTGCAACTTGGATTCAAAACTACATGCAGCTCAGGCTATGGCAACACTAGACTGATCAGGCGACAGACGTTACTGTTGGACGATATCTTGCAACAAAACTTCTGTCGACAGATCGTGACCAGCCACCAAAGCAGACTGACAAAGTGATCGACTCTGGCACCAGAGAGCGGACAGCCTGCCCAGCCATTCTCTCAACAGAATGGTCCCCAGAACCTGTCAGACGGGCTCTCAGTAAGCAATCCCTTCTGGGAGCCCTGGCAAGGCACACCCTTAAACATGTTGAGAGGGCAGGCAGAAGGGAGGTGGTGTTGCCCTCCAAGAGGTGGTGCAGCTCCCTGTAGTAGGGGCAGGTCGCCAGTCCCACCCCAGATCTGCACCTGGAATCCTGGGCTTGGGTGTAGCCCTGCCTCAGTTCTTTGACTTTGGCCTGCACCTGCTCCATGGTGTGGGTGGGGTGGCCCCATGCCACCAGGGCAATGGCCAGTCGGGCATAGGTGGGGGTGTTTCTTCTTTTGGCTTTGGGGGATGAAGGAGGGTCTGTTCCTTGCCGCACATGTAGGAGGTCCTGGACCTCTGCCCTGGTCCAAGAGGGGGCCCACCACTTGGTGCTCCAGGGAGGGTCCTGGTCCTGCGGCAGGAGTGGGGGTCTCACGGTGCCTGTGCCTCTGCCATGCTGCTGGCTGGTGCTGCTGTGAGCACATTGGATGGTGCCACATGGCACGCTGCTGCTCAAGGCTCAGCTTCCTGCCATGGAGTTTCCAGAGCTTCCCGTGGCTTTAAGAATGGCTGGAGGCAGGGACCTTAGAGTTCTGCTTGCTGTGGACAGGGTGCCCCCCCAGGACAGCTACACAGCACCCTGGAGGCCTTTTCTGTCGACAGAAGGCTCCCCTTCCCACCCAGCCCCTGGACCACCCAGACCAGCTTGCTGTCAACAGAGTCATTCTGCCTCATGGGATACCAGCAGAACACTGTCGACAAAAGTGCCTATCGATTTACTGTCACAAAATGCCTTAGTAATGTAGATGCTCTGAGGGTTTTGTCAAAACTCTAGTGTGGATGTAGCCTCAGTGCGGAAGAAACAGCTGTGTGCTTGATTTTTATTAAGAATCATACTAAAGCAGAGCCTAGAGATCCAGACCTATTGTGCTGGGTACTGGGCAAACATAGGGAGATTTAGTTTAGATATTAAGGAATGCTTTTACCTTAAAGGCTAGATAATCTCTGGAATGGATCTCCAAGAGAGGCTGGGGAGCCCTCATCATGGGAGGTTTTTAAGAGCAGGTTGAACAAACACCTCTTAGAGATGTTCTAAGTACACTAATTTCTGCTTCAGCACAGGGTGCTGGGCTAAACAACTGCTCAATAGTCCCTCCAGACTTACATTTCTATGATTCTGGGGTATGAGACAATCACCCAGAAGAGCTTCTGAAGTAGGTAGGAGAGCTGTCTCAGGGGATAGTCATGCTCGTCTGTAGCTTCTGCTTTCTGCTTGGTCAGAAAGTAGATGATGTAGTAGATGGGTGCAGAGCTAGTCTACAGAAACCAAGCCCCTCTCCACTGGAGAGCGAAAGATGGAAGGAAATAGCGGGGGAGGCATCGGAGACCAATGGGTGCTGAGCTTGTGGTTGTTGCTGCTGATGATGATAATGATGACTGACTGAAAACATTCTCCCTCTACTCCGCTCCCCCCTTATACACTGAGAAATTTCAGTCTTGCCCCAAAAAAAACCTAAAAAATCAGGTTTTGGGGGGGGCGGGTTTGGCTGTTCATGTTTAAAGGGGACAAACCTGAAAACTAACAAAACTGTGGGCTGGTCTACACTAGGCAGGTAGGTTGATTGTAGACACACACTTTTAGCTATGGTAATTAGCTAAAACTGACTTATCTGCAATTGACTTACCTGGCCAGCTTCACAGCAGGAGCTCAATGAGGAAATCTCTCATCAACGTCCTTTACTCTTCACAAGATAGAGGAGTACAGGGTTCATGCCAACCGCAGACAGTTCAATTTTATGCATCTCTACCAAGCATGCAAAATTGAACTCTGGAAGCTTAACTCTGACCAGATCGATCATTCATATACATAGTCTAGCCATACCCTGAATCTTTTGCAGGCATAACTTATGCAAAACCAAAAGCACTTTATCGAGGACTTGCACAAAGCTAAGACAAGCTCAGAGTGAAGTCTCTATCCTTGCAGATATGGTATCACACTAGATCTGCATGTTCCATATGTTTTAAAGGATGCATTCATCCATTAGTTTCCTTTTAACATAAAATCAGTGTTTTCTATTGATGCCGTGACACAATGGTTTTACCTTCTTCAAAATCGAAGATGATGGGTGTACAAAATAGGTGAATTGTGCTTGAAAACCTTTTGTATTAAGTGCAGAAGATTGCGGCTAACTCAGCTTGAAGCTCCCTGAAAATGAACTGCTCGCTGCTCTTGTGCCTTGGTGAAAAAAGAACAAAACTGTGCAGTGGCCCAGCTGCCGTGCAGCATAAATGTCTTGTAACAGCAATGAGCCGAGAGCTACGAACCACTTAGCCTGAGGGAGAAGATGTTTAGGCAGGATGAGTGGCAAGCAAAGCCACAAGGAGACCAGCGCTGCACTCTTTCAGCTCAGGCTGCGTGAGCATTGAAAGACAGCTCTTGTACAGAGGCCGGTGCATTTCTACAGACTCTGACATCTCCTGCTGTCGCCCGTCTTTCATGTTTGTTTTCATGCAGACACGTTGTAGCTTTAGGAAAACAGGACGTCACCATCACTGGGATTCATATCAACAGTGCAGGTAACACCTTCTCATGCTGCTATTGTTTATAGAACTCTGCTAAGTGCATCAGTTGACATATGAATAAACATCTGCCCAGGTTGTCATTCAATTACAAGGGAGCCACTCAACTTAAGTCTCTTGGGGCTACACAGAGTACCTTGAGGGCAACAGCCCTTATCTGGGGGGGCTTATAATGTGCAGCAGCATTATTCTAAAATAATCTATTCCAGAATAGTTTATTTCAAAATAACATAGCTACACACAAGAATGCATTTTGAAGTATCACCCAGGTATTTCAAAATAGCATGTCCAGACACACAGTGCCTATGTCAAATAGTGCCACTGGGTGCCATGACTCATGCATCTGATGAAGTGGGTCTTTGCCCACAAAAGCTTATGCTCCAAAATATCGGTTAGTCTATAAGGTACCACAGGACTTCTTGTTGTTCTCGAAGATACAGACTAACAGGGCTCTCTCTATGATACTGGGTGCCATTATGGCCTGTTTCGAAATGATGCTCTTCCATGTCTTCGCAGCACCTATTTCAAAGTAGCTATTTGAAATAAGTGTTATTCCTCCTGCAATGAGGTTTATGAAAGTAGAAATAACGTGCCCACTATTTTGAATGTATTTTGAAATAGCGTGTGCACAGTGTAGGCACTAGCCAAGTTATTTTGAAATAATAATAGTAATACATGAAGACACATAACCCCTAGGATTGGACTGGACCTCAGAAGGTCATTGACTCCCACCCCCTGTGCTCTTGGCAGGACTTCCAACAGTCCCCAGGGTAGAACAACCAGCTCCCTGAGGCCAGTTCATACCCCTGAAATGAGTTTTCGAAAGGCCAATGTCTAAACAAAAGGTTTTAAAAATGTGAAAATGTTTCAATCCACAATCCAATTTCATTCTCAGTTCACAAAAAGATTTGAGATTTTGACTTTTCAGGATGAAGGGGAAAAAATAACTCCCTTGTGGGACTAGAAACCAGTTTGCGTCCACAGCAAGTCTTACGGTCCTATTGTCCTCTTCAGTAGCAATCTCTATGGCACGTACATTAATCTGGCAGAGGTCTGAGTTAAAGTTAAGTGTTTGTGGAAATGGAGATGTGCATTGTGAGTAGTTGTATGTTGTTAAATAAAGTTCAGGGTAGCTGTGTTCAGGCTAGCGAGGCAGTGCAGTGTAATGGCCGTAGGCAGCAGTGCCAAGCATGAGCCAGTTGGTGCAGCACTAACAATTACTTAATTTTGATCATGGAGCTGAACTGGCCCCCAGGTTATGTTGGGAATTAAGGAAGCACCCAGGTAGCTAAAAGCCACTTCTCCAATCTAAGTGCATCTAAGTTGGCACCTGTGGGCACTCTGCTAATTAGCTGAGTGGCACCTGAATGTATCCTGGGTGGCTGCCCAAGTGCACAGCTTACAGGGAACACTGGCTAGGCCTATATTTAATCCACCGTTTGTTTCCAGTTCAATCACGTTGTTGCACCCATGGCTGGCAATGGGCTATTCCTATCCTGGTTCATATACAAACCTTATGGAAATACTGTGGGGAAACGTCACATCCTTACCCTGGAATTTGTGCTTTTCTCCTAGGAAAGGCTTTGTCTTTCACTCACTTTGAGGGAATTTGGGGATTTCCTCCATTTTCACCGTGGTTAGGAAACAAAACATTCTTGTTTGCTGCACCACTTCATCTTTTATAGCAGCCTGAGACGCTGCTGTCTCCAGCTGGCTCATCTTCTGGAGGGGTCTTCTGTATGATTCAACATCACAGTGCTGAAGTATAACTCAGAGACTTCATTCTTCTTTTCTTTCTTGTGCCACAGATCATTTACGTATTTATAGGTAGCTTTTCTATCTGCCTCTTTACTTTTCTGGTTTGATTGCTGCTGTTCTGCAGTATAAAATTATCCAGTTACAGAAGAAGGGGAATTTGGACATCATTTGTACCTGCACAGTCACTAATAGCTTTTTTTTCTTTTTCTTCTCTTAAACGATTAGCTGAACTGGCCCCTGGGTTATGTTGGGAATTAAGGAAGCAGCCAAGTAGCTAAAAGCCACTTCTCCAATCTAAGTGCATTTAGCAACGCTGTGGTACATCTTAAAATCTGAAGCCGTCTAATGTGACTAACAAATTGAGGTACACACGTGGGACGTTTAAAACTGTACAGAAGAGTTAATATCAATGTGGAACTAATGAGAAAAGACAAACCACTTTTAACATGCAGCAGGGTTAAGCCTGGCTAAGGCCACTAAGAAAAATCAGCTGAAAACACCACAGGGAAAAGTACGAATTCATTCTGAACAATCCATGCTCCCGTTTCCATCGGAGAAGCAAAAGCAGCATTTTCACCTGACATCTTTTGTCTCATTGCTGCTGAGATAGCATTAAACGCATTAGATGGCTGAGTGCTAAATGGTCATAGAGGATGATTTTAGTAGTATTCTGAAGTGGCTACAATAGCTGAGGCTGACGGGGAGATAAATGGTCCTTCGGATTTGTCCTTTTAAAAAATTATTTAAACAAGAGCAGAAATAAAAGGGATGATTCTGCTGATGGCTCCAATGTCAGAGCGTATTGGGCTGGATGCCAATAAGAGAGTGAAGTCTAGTGTTCTCCAAGGCAGCTTGATTCCAGTTCTGATGACCATCTAAAGAGAAGAGGATATTCTCTGTATGAGGATACACCTCCTTTTTTTTAGCACGTGGTTAACATGTAGCATTGCAATGTCATCAAACACTTTCCTTTTGTCACTCTGCCTAACACAGATTGTTTCCGTGATTCACGCCGAGGGGCTCTCTAGGAATGACATCATACGTGAACATTACAAGACAATTTTCCCACCTTTGATAGTCACAGGAATGGTGCATATCCCACTTAATTAATTTGATTCTTCTACTTGGCTTATTATGACAAGTAACCCTCCTCCTTTTTCCCCCCTCCTTCCTTCTTCCTCCCAGCCCCACCAAATAAATCGTGGATTCTAATTGTCTACTCCAAATTTGAGGAATTGGGGCTTAGCCACGAAAGCTCATTACCCAATAAATAAATCTGTAATTCTCTAAGGTGCTGCAGGGCTGCTTGTTCGTGAAGCTCCAAACTAGCACAGCTACCCCTCTGAATCTATCATACAGGCAAATTCATCCCAGCCTGCTGGCTCTCTCACAGCTCTTTACGAACAGTAATGACGAAAGCTCGCAACATCTATGTAAAGTACGGAAGCATAAGCAACTCCAACAGTTATACTGGAAATTCAGGCTTGAAGAGGCTGGGCCAATGGTCATCCCATCAATCTATGGCTAAGCAGAAGAACCTAGATCTTCTCAATCCCTTCCACTCCCTTGCATTAGCCATATGGCCATCCTTCACCTAAATAAAGACATTTTGTGTAAATTGTTGATCGTCATCAATTAAAGTTCAGTGCCAGGACTCAACACAACTGAGGAATGAGGTGTACAAAGGTCACTTCACACATGAGCGACGTGGCAGTAAAATACTACCGTGCTGATTTGGCAGTATTTTACACTTGCTTTGCACAAGTGCCAGTGACTGCCCAAGACAGTGGAGAGTTGGTCACTCCTTATAGTTTCCTTATTTGAGTGTGCCCATTTGAGATTGCTGCTATTAATGAATGCACAAGAACAGAGACACTCGCTTAGACCCAGCTAACCTGCCAAAGCCATTTTTTTTTAAAACATCATCCAAGCCACATCTTACGAGTTGTCAAGAAAAAAATAATCCATGGACAACCCTCTTACAAATCCATTGTATTAGATTTTCCAGTGTTAGAGCCTCGCACGTTTCATTAAACAGTCCATAGCACGGCATAAAATGAAACATCTGATGAAGTAGGCTCCAGCCCAAACAAATAAATTTGTTAGTCTTTATGTTGCCATGAGACTCCTCATAATTTTTAAAAGGAAAATCTTCCAGGATGAGAGAGAAAAACATAAATTGTAGGTGATTTATCTCAATGGCAATAATCTCACCTTGTCCACAGTTAACTCTGCTGAGGGGTTGAGGAACCCAGCCTACTCTTTGTTGTCCTGGACATAGCAGAGAGATGTCCAACTCCACAATAAAGCAGGGGAAACATCTGTTTTACAGCTTGTTCCTTGTGTACACACTAATCCTCTCATCTCAGTTTTTTTTCCTCACTTTTCCTCTGCTGTAGAGTAGATACCTGTTTTCTCCTGGACATTAGTCTTTTGTTTCGGTTTGATAAAAAGAAAATGTAAGTTGGTCACTGAATTTGTGTCCATGAGGCAATGTCTCACGTCTAGACCCAGGTTCTCATCTGTGCCCAATGTCTGCCGTACATTAATAATATTATTTAGATGTCCTGGTCCTGAGCAAGAACCCGGTCGTGCTGGGGGCTGTACAAAGAACAAAAAGCCAATCTCTTTCCCGTGGTGTTTACATTCTAAGTATTGGACAAGAGAGAATGGATTGTTATAGGATGGAGCAGTCCAGGAAAATAAAGAGATTTAAGGCATTTGGTTTGGTTAGGCTAATAAAGCAAAGAATTAGGGCAGTTCTCTATAAACCTGTCAGCAGGAGGGAGAGGACTTATTTAAGTTAAGGGCCAATGCTGGGCCAAAATCTAATGGAGAGAGACTGACCTTCAATGAATTTAGGCTTGATGGTTAGAACTGCAACCTCTAAGTGAAGCGTCAGAGGAGTGAGGTTCTGGAACCACAGTCCATGTTAGTGAGCCCTGGCCCTCTCCTTCCACCTGACAACCTGTCACTCCTCCCAGACAAGGCAAGAGAGATGCCCCCCACCCCCTGCACCAGTCAGCCCCTGAGCCCCAGAGCACTTCATAGAGAAGCACCAACAAACCAGCCCCCTAGTGGTCTGAGTCAGCAGCATGTGGTCCAGGCCCCAGAGCACCAGACAGTGTGTAGACCTCCCACCTTCAAGGGTGGGCAGACAGCCAGCAGACTCCCCTCCACCAACCCTGGAGTGGTGGGTGGCAAATAACTCCCCCGACCCTGGTCCACTGGGTGGTGCAAGCCCTGGTGCTGCCCCCGCTACCCCCAGCCATGGGCAGCCCCAGTTACCCAAGCCCCAGGCCTGGAAGAGAAGCAGCCTGCCTGGGCCGGGGCCAACTAGCAGGAGGGGATGTCCAAATGGCACATGGGTGGAAGCTTGTGGGGGCTGGTTGGACAGACTCATCCTTCCCCTATCTCTTAAGCACACCATCCACGCCGGCATGCAAGGGGAGTAGTGGGGGCCAAAACATCTAAGTTTCTTGAAGCCTGAGTGTGATGGGGTTGTGTCGGGCTGGTATGATATAAGTAGCCATGGGCAATAAAAGCATGCCCCTCTGCACCTAGGCAGGCGGCCCTCCTCTCTCTCAGGTTAGTGACAGGCACACTCCAACCATCTCCCTGGAGTATCCAGCTCCTCTGCCCAGGACCCTTGCAGTATTAACAGGTTCACTGCTTCTGAAGAAGCTGTGCAGTCCAGGGTCCACCAGATGAATGTCTATTAAATCATGACGGGTGCAAAGGTAATAAATACATCAATCTTATTTGCTCCTTCTCAGAACATAAAGAACTAGGGAGTCACCAACGAAACTGAATCGGCAGCAGTCTTTAAAACAAATAAAGGGAACTCTTTCCCAGAGGATGTTGCAAAGGCCAAGACAATAACAGGATGCAAAAAAAGAACTTGATAAATCCAAGTAGGGTGAGTAGAACAATGGCTATTAGCCAGTATGGGGAGGGATGCTGTCCCTAGCCCCTGTTTGGCAGACAGTGGGAATGAGTGGTAGGAGATGGCTTACTTGATGATTCCTTGTTCTATTCGTTCTCTCTGGGGCATCTGGCATTAGCCACTGGCAGAAGACAGGATACTGGGCTAGAAGGGCTTTTGGTCTGATCCAGTTTGGCCATTCTTATGTTCTTACCAGTGTCACCTCTGATCACTTTCTGCTTAACTTGTAGAGCTTAGATACATTCATAGAGCAAACAAGAGTTTATCTAACAATGTATACAGGAAGTCAAGTACCACAAGTAAAAGTATTGGAAACAAGTGGTTAAAAATTAAGATTGAAGCTATGATGCATTTTAGATTTACATTTAATTAAATACTTACACAACTTAGACTCATCCAAAGTGTGTGAAGAACTTCAAAGCCAAGTTTCCATTCATGGGACATGTAACACCTTTGCCTTCCCACCAGGAAAGACCCAAGATGCCTGTTTCTGCACTCCAGACAGATCATAAAAATCCATCATCCTTTGCCATAAACAGTTCGCCCCCTGTGAATTGTTCGGGCTTTGTTTTGTTTTGTTTTGTTTCACATAAACTCCTTTATTGCAGATTTCACAATCCCATCTCCTCTGGCTTACATTGTGACTGAGGAGCACCATACCACATAAAAAGATAAATGTCTGTTACCTGCTACCCAACAGGAACCTGTCCAAAACATGTCATGTCCTGGCTGCCTTAAGAACCTTAATTTTCATTACATACACACACAATTCCTTAAATATTACCCGTACGTACAAGTCACAATGATTGCGACAGCTAATGGTTCTTGGTAGCTACATCACATGCCACCCTTTAATTAATTAGTATGCCTCTGTCCAACCCAAGGATCCCTGTAAAACCCTATATTGCCATCTTCCTCCCCCATGCCCTCTGCCTATTGATATTAAAAAGCCCTTGGACCACAGCTAGTTTGCTGCACTGCACTACATATATCAAGGCTGATCACGTCAATTTAAAGAGCATCATTTGTTTCCTATCGGTCCCTGGATTTTGAACATACCATATCAGAGCAGGCTCTTGCAGAGGACACAAAGTCAAGCTACAAAGGAAAGAGTTAAGTCACAGACCAGTTGGATCCAATCAATTGTTGTTGCAGGAAAATTATTCTGAAGGTGAAAAATAAAAAGCTATTTAGCTACATCACCGAATTAGCACTTTATTTGACAGCTTGCAACAGCATCGCTGTAGGCTCGCATAAATGGCACTGGGAATACAAAAATTGCTCAACAGTATGTCAATAATTAAGACGAAAAATGAGAATAAAAACCCACAACAGCTCTTTATGGGACTTATTGAACTCTTTAAGGGTTTGTCAATTCATCATTAAATCCAATACCAGATGACAAGGTCAGACCTCTGAGTTCATTTCAGGCATATACAGAATCCAGTTGATGCCAGTCTGATCTTTATTGCAAGGGAATTACCCAAATGAGGCAGACTCCTACTTGCCTAAGGATGTAGGAGAAATCCCCTAACACATAGTCTGCTTGCAAGATTGCTTAGAGAGCTGGCCTCAACGAGCAGACAGTAGAGATAAAAATTAGACAGAGTTCTCAAAAACAAAAAAATTAAGAAACTTTAGGGACAAGACTCAAGCCTTGTGTTTCAAGCAGGACAAGGACAACATTATTTCAGGGTTTACATTCTGCTGTAAGTATGAAAGTGGTGCCTCCCCTTGAACCTTTGAGAAAGATAACACCAAATCACGCTCTCTTGAAATGGCCAGCAGTGCCGGCAACAGTTCACTGTTAGTATTACACATCTCACTGCTCTCTTGCAAGTAGCTCTAGGCCCAATAGGCTCCCTCATTTTTTTTCCATCCGTGGACAGAATAAATTTTGTTCTGTGCACAAAGGCATGTGTGGATGTGCACCACCTGTTGAAACACATGCTGCCGGCTGTTGGCACCTGTGGGCACTCTGCTAATTAGCTGAGTGGCACCTGAATCTATCCTGGGTGGCTGCCCAAGTGCACAGCTTACAGGGAACACTGGCTAGGCCTATATTTAATCCACCGTTTATTTCCAGTTTGATCATGTTGTTGCACCCATGGCTGGCAATGGGCTATTCCTATCCTGGTTCATATACAAACCTTATTGAAATACTGTGGGGGAACGTCACATCCTTACCCTGGAATTTGTGCTTTTCTCCTAGGAAAGGCTTTGTCTTTCACTCACTTTGAGGGAATTTGGGGATTTCCTCCATTTTCACCCTGGTTAGGAAATAAAACATTCTTGTTTGCTGCACCACTTCGTCTTTTATAGCAGCCTGAGACGCTGCTGTCTCCAGCTGGCTCATCTTCTGGAGGGGTCTTCTGTATGATTCAACATCACAGTGCTGAAGTATAACTCAGAGACTTCATTCTTCTTTTCTTTCTTGTGCCACAGATCATTTACATATTTATAGGTAGCTTTTCTATCTGCCTCTTTACTTTTCTGGTTTGATTGCTGCTGTTCTGCAGTATAAAATTATCCAGTTACAGAAGAAGGGGAATTTGGACATCATTTGTACCTGCACAGTCACTAATAGCTTTTTTTTTTCTTCTTCTTCTCTGAAACAATTAGCTCCTGGGCTACATCTACACTTGTAGCATCTGTCTACAGAAGTTACTGTTGGAAGAGATATTCTGACAGAACTTCCAGCAACAGATTGGCTGTTTCTACACAGGCCACTTTCTTCGAAAGTGGCATGGTAATACATGGCCCAAAATATGCTAATGAGGCGTGGATGCAAATTCCCCATGCCTCATTAGCATACAGTCACATGATTTGGAGTCTGGAAGACCGTTCTTCCAGACTCCAAAATGCCGTTTAGAAGCATGGCCCCCCAGGGGGTCTTCTGGAGGGAAGTCCTTCTTCCGGAGGCGTCTATTCCAAAATAGACATTTTGAAATAGGAGCTGTGTAGACAGGGAACAGGGGCTACTTTGAAATAAACTATTCTGGAATAGCTTATTCCAAAATAGCTTTGCTGTGTAGCCATGGCATTTCAGATCAGAGAGCCTAGAAGCATGCTACGGGGGCTCTAATCCAAAATAGGCTCTATTGTGTGGGGACACACTATTTCAGAACAAGTTTTGCTTATTTTGGAGCTTTCCAGTAGTGTAGATGCATTATTCTGGAATAGCTTATTTCAGAATAACCATAGTATAGACATACCTTAGACAGTAAATACTTCATATATCCCTCAGAAGCACCATTTTCAGGGGTCTGCTGGTGAGTGAATTTTTTGGAGCGATAAAGTCAAGTTTCTTGGGGGTCTCCTAAACAAGATTATTTTTGTATTCACTAATAGCGTTTGCCAGGACTGTGTCCTGACACCGCCAGATTGGCTGTGTTATAGTTCTAAAGAGCACATGGAGTATTTTTCAGGGGACAAGGCAATATGCTATGTTTATTTAAAATGCAAAGCAATTAGAAATCAGCAGGTGCCTACATACACAGCACACAACCCAAAGGTTCTGCAACCAGGGTTTACAGTGACCAGTCGTTATCATTGCTTGAGTCAGTCTAGCGGCCAGTGAGTTGCAGCCGAAGCTTTGTTTTTTCCTGCAGAATGACTTAGAGCCCCGCAGCTCTCACCCATATTTATAGCAACAAATCCTCATGTAAGCCAATCGACTTGGCAATGTCATGCTTGGATTGTTCGTCACGAACCGGTTGTTTTCATTGTTCTTTTTCATTAGCAGGCAGGTTGTTTTTACAGCTCACCTCCATATCCTTACCTCATATTTTGTTCTTGATTTAGGATGGACAGCTGCTGCACTTTAGCGCCATCCATCTACCCTCTAGTCTGTCCATTGCGGGCTCAGGATGATGATGCCGGCAACTCTTTTCTTTGATCCTTCTTTTGTAATGCACTGACATCTTTTCTCTTGTCTCCTTACATGTCATGCGTCCCTCATTCACACACAAACAGTACAATTTCAGATGCAAACTTCTAACAGGTCAAAGCAATTCTATCGGGGCAACACAGGCCAAAGCAGTCTCTACTATTACTACATTGGGAACAGCATTAATGTATGAACTTGCATTAAAACCACTCAATTAAAGAAGTTTGATGATAAAATGCAAACCCATTGCATCCCAAATCAATTTTAGCATACATAACCCTGGCACCTCTGGGCTTGCTGCACCAGTTATGAAAGTAAAACTATTGCTTGGGACCCAGTACCTAGTTTCTTGAGCTCTGGCATCTCTTTCATTACAAACTAAGCACTGGTATTTGCTGTCAGAGCTTTATCGAAAAAAATGTGCTGAACTATTTAATTTAACAGCTAGAGACTAGTCCTGACCAAATTCCCAGGTTTGAAAAGCCCCAAACAATGAGCTACAGCTGAGTGTTTTAAAATCCGGATGCAGATTTTGCAGCTCAGGACTATCTCCAAGACCAGCTACTCGGTGAGTGGATTAGGAAGTGCACACAGCCAAATACAGGAGACATTTATTACCTCCGTGAAATACCAGGAAATAACTCCTGAGGGTGAAGATTTCCATAAGAAAGAGACACGGGTAAGACCCAAACATGCAGCCAGAAACATCGCTCTGACTCAAGTCACTAATGAGGCTAATTCAAAGGCAGCCTTGAGTGCGTATTGTAGGTATGAGGGATACACGCAGCACATTTTAGAGACACGTGCACTCACATGGAGACACAAGGGCTTCAGCTAGTCCGTGAAGTCTGCGTCAGACTCCAGGGTGAATGTGTTACGCATGTATGAGATGGTGGAGCAGCTCCCCCTTTGCAATTCTTTTACCTGGAAGGATTACTCTGCTTACCTGGGAGCTATGCACAATGTAAACATGCATCTTTCCTTTAAATGGGGCAATGCCTCTGGCACTTCTATGAAACAAAAGTCCCACCTTAATCCCCAGTGTGACATACTTGTAGTGTGGCATTCACACCCCCAGTGCACACCCTTGTGTCAGGGCATGGTATTTCAAGGTCTTCCCCAACAGTGCCCCCTCTGCAGGCCATCTGGCTGAGCAATTGAGAAGCAGCTAGCCCATGGTCCTTCTGGGGCAACAATTGTCCTGGGGTAGGTTAAAGTCTTAAGAATCAAGGTAGCTGCTGGGCCCTGTGATCAACTCTTTCCTGCGCTTCCCCTCTTATACCCTAGCTCTGCTTATCAAGCATTGATGCCCAGCCAAAATTTAAGGTCACAAACGGTCTCTAGCCCATCAGCTGCATCAGCCTACTTGAAAGCTGGTGGTGGCCTCCTGTAGAATTTCTTTTTCACAGGTCCCAAAGGCGAGGTACCGCGAAGGATGAAACACAAAGACAAACATAGACAGCAGGGGACCAACAGTTCTGAAGACTGAAGGCCCTGAGTTTATTATTCTCACAGCTTTTATAACCAAGTGAGAGCACATTATTATGAGAAAAGCAATCAGCTATAACTCAACTAGCTCAGCACATCTATCTCTAGTAAAAGCACATCGTTCCTCCCAGTCCTTGAACATGAACTCTTAGAAAACACCTGGTTCAAGCAACACAGCTCCCCTGTGGTTTGCCTCCAAGAGAGCAGATGTTTCGTTTGCAAAACATGTTATGTTGCTTCAGATGCCAAGAGTCCAGCTGGGCCTGGGAGGTATGTAGGAGAGAAAGGCAAAACTCCTTCAGCCTCCCACAGACTATTTATAAGTCCTGGATGTCTGAGTTATCACCTGATCCTGCCTTCTCTGGGTAACAGGTTACCCCCCCCCCCCGCCCCATGTGACAAATATGGTTCACTAGCCCCCTGGCCTTTAACACTTTCTCTTGGAAGCCACACTGGTATGGCAAGTCCATTGGTCCATGGGAAGATGACCATGAGTAATTCAAAGGAGGGTATGGAGTGTGCTTTAGAGCATTATTTAGGTTCACGTTACTGTGTAAAACATTTCATAGTCCATCTTCCTTTGGTCCTGCCCCAGGGGTTGATATCATTAAAGTTTATAGTTATTGATTCACTTTTTGGTCAATGAAAATTCATGTTGTGCACCAGAGTGGTTTCCTGTGAATCACAGATGGTAATAGAACCAGCAACTCTGCAGCACAGATTCCCCAAGACACTCTTACTATGATCATCTCCACGCACTGGTCATCTCTAATTAATGCACAGAAATCAACCAAAAGTTCCAGCCTCAACTTCTCTTTGCAGTTTCCAATATACTTCAACTTGAGAGATTTGGTGGATAAGTTGGGCAAAATTGCACCAACTGTCTTCATTACAGGGCAAACCAGGCCTGCAAGAGCGGCATTTTTAAACTAAAGAAGTGGAAAGCTGACATCAAGACAGGTAATTAAAATACAATGGCAGAAACCAGCCGTTTTTTTAACCTGAATTAGCTGGTTTCCATCACTTCTGAGTCTTTGGCTACTATAACATGCTGCAGTAGTTAAATACAGCCTTCACATTACATTCGCTTCTTCTGTTGCCATTGTAAAGGGACACCTTGACAAAAAAAAAAAAAAAACACATTAAAAAAATCCCCTGTTCCTGCCTCTCCCAAGCAACATTAACGTCTTGAGTCGCAGTGCAAAGGGTCAGTGCTGGGTGTCAGGGTGAAAGACTTTGCTTGTGTCTTTAAACAAATATAAAACATGGGAGCACAAGCAGCAAAGGTCTGATAAAACTTTGGCTCTGAACTGTTTTGAAGTGTGGGACATTAAGTTTGTTAGTATGTTGGATTAATGCTGGTCTGATAAAGGAGTGATTGCATTCCTGCTTACTTGTCCTGTCTGGTAGGAGGATACTAGACTAACAGGATGAATTGAGTCTGTGCTCACAAAAGCTCATGCTCAAAACTTTTCTGTTAGTCCATAAGGTGCCACAGGACCCTTCGTTGCTGTTACAGGATGAATTAATGAAGCTGACTAGTTCAGGGTCAGTTAAACCCGCATCCATACTGCACATAAATTACAGGCATGCACACTGCAAGTCCCTTACCTCCGATATAAATAGCATTGCAGACCATGAGGCATTAACAAGGCAAGTAAAGATAGTCCTGCACTCTGTGTCTGTACCCTACGTGTCTCTCTGTACACCCAAGCAGCACTTCCTGCCATCTACACTGATTTTTTTTCTGACGCATTCCTGCAACAGTGAGCTACTTGAGCCTCTCTCTGCCTCAAGAAATGACTCTGGTGGCAAGGAAAACTCTGGCAAGGAAACAGAGAGAGACTCTGGTAGCAAGGAGCTACTACAGGTTGAACCTCTCTAATCCGGCCCCCTGGCAATCTGACTGGTGCAGAAGAAGAGAATTTGCCAGACCACAGGGGGTCAGTATTGTTGAGCAGCATCACCAACAGTTCTAGTGCTTGCTGGGCTCTTAGAAGACATTTAGGGATAAATTAGAGCTAAGTAACAGCACAGAACACTGAGAGCCAGGGCTGACGGCTGTAACCAAACTTTATGGGACCGTGGGAAACTTGGCCAAACCTATGATAAGTCATCATCCAGTTAACTAAAATCACGCAGCCTTTCCACACTGTGTCCTCCTGCCAGAACCTTTCAGTGACACGTAGCTACACATCACAGAGTGCGCTCAGCTTGCTTTTCACTGTCACGTGTGTAGCTACACACAGCCTATACACTGCTGCCTGAGCTGTGCAGTGGAGACAGCTCCAAACCAAGAAGTGATAGTCTAGTGGTTCAGACAGGCTGGGACTCTGGCAAGCTGCATTCAGTTCCCATCTCTGACAACAGACTTCCAGGATTGCCTTGAACAGGCACCCTGCCCCTCAGGTGCCCATCCATAAACTGGGGCTAACGAGCCTCCCTGTTGCTGGCTCTTTTTCTGTTCTCTTCATTGGGAACGGAGGCACTTCTCGGGAGGGCTAGCCAGGAGCAACGGGTGTGTAACAAAAGAACAGGGGAATAATTCTTTCTACAAGAGTAGGGGAGTGAACAACAGGGATTTCAAAAAGGGGAATTACACTAAAATGAGGAAGCTAGTTAAACAGAAACTAAAAGGTAGAGTAATTAAACTAAAATCCCTGGAAGCTGCATGGAAACTGTTTAAAGACACCATACTAGAGGCCCAACTTAAATGTATACCCCAAATAAAAAAACACAGTAAGAGACCTAACAAAGAACCACCATGGCTAAACAGCCATGTTAAAAAGGCAGTGAGAGAGAAAAGGGCAGCTTTTAAAAAGTGGAAGTCAAATCCTAGTGAGGAAAATAGAAAGGAACATAAACACTCCCAAATTAACTGTCATAATGTAGTAAGAAAAGCCAAAAAAGAGTTTGAGGAACAGCTAGCCAAAAATTCAAAAAACAATAGTAAAATGTTTTTTAAATACATTAGAAGCAGGAAGCCTGCTAAAAAAGCAGTGGGGCCCTTGGATGATAAAGATATAAAAGGAGCGATCAAGGAAGACAGTGCCATTGCGGAGCGATTAAATGATTTCTTTGCTTCAGTCTTCACGGCTGAAGATGTTACAGAGGTTCCTAAATCTGAGCCAGCCTTTTTAGGCGACAAATCTGAGGAACTCACTCAGATTGAAGTGACATTAGAGGAGGTTTTGGAATTAATTGATAAGCTGAATAGTAACAAGTCTCCAGGACCAGATGGCATTCACCCAAGGGTTCTGAAAGAACTCAAATGTGAAATTGCGGAGTTATTAACAGTGGTTTGTAACCTATCCTTTAAATCCACTTTGGTACCAAATGACTGGAAGACGGCCAATATAACACCAATATTTAAAAAAGGCTCTAGAGGAGATCCTGGCAATTATAGACCGATAAGTTTAACATCAGTACCAGGTAAATTAGTAGAAACACTAGTAAAGAGTAAAATTGCAAGGCACATAGAAGAGCACGAATTGTTGGGCAAAAGTCAGCATGGTTTCTGCAGAGGGAAGTCGTGTCTGTCTAATCTATTAGAATTCTTTGAAGGGGTTAATAAACATGCGGACAAGGGGCACCCAGTGGACATAATATACCTAGATTTCCAGAAAGCCTTTGACACGGTCCCACACCAAAGGCTTTTATGTAAATTAGGTGGTCATGGGATAGGAGGAAAGGTCCTTTCATGGATCGGAAATTGGTTAAAAGACAGAAAACAAAGGGTTGGAATAAATGGTAAATTTTCACAATGGAGGGGGGTAACTAGTGGTGTTCCCCAGGGCTCAGTCCTGGGACCGATCCTGTTCAACTTGTTCATCAATGATCTAGAAAATGAGGTAAGCAGTGAGGTGGCAAAGTTTGCAGATGACACCAAGTTGTTCAGGACAGTCAAAAGCAAAAGGGATTGTGAAGAACTACAAGGAGATCTCAGCAAACTGAGTGATTGGGCAGCAAAATGGCAAATGAAATTTAATGTGGGTAAGTGTAAGGTAATGCATGTTGGAAAAAATAACCCAAATTACACGTACTACATGATGGGGTCAAATTTAGCTACGACAGATCAGGAAAGGGATCTTGGAGTTATAGTGGATAGTTCTCTGAAGACATCCACGCAGTGTGCAGCGGCAGTTAGTAAGGCAAATAGGATGTTAGGAATTATTAAAAAAGGGATCGATAATAAGACAAAAGATATCATACTTCCCCTATATAAAACTATGGTACGCCCACATCTCGAGTACTGCGTGCAGATGTGGTCTCCTCACCTCAAAAAAGATATATTGGCATTAGAAAAGGTTCAGAAAAGGGCGACTAAGATGATTAGGGGCTTGGAAAGGGTCCCATATGGGGAGAGGCTAGAGAGACTGGGACTTTTCAGTTTGGAAAAAAGGCGATTGAGGGGCGATA
The DNA here is from genome assembly GCF_033958435.1 of Carettochelys insculpta. Lineage (NCBI taxonomy): Eukaryota > Metazoa > Chordata > Testudines > Carettochelyidae > Carettochelys > Carettochelys insculpta. Next base: position 41,748,515 of record NC_134147.1, on the reverse strand, counting down.
TGATAGAGGTATATAAAATCATGAATGGTGTGGAGAAAGTGAATATAGAAAAATTATTTACCTTTTCCCATAATACAAGAACTAGGGGACACCAAATGAAATTGATGGGTAGTAGGTTCAAAACTAATAAAAGGAAATTTTTCTTCACACAGCGCACAGTCAACCTGTGGAACTCCTTGCCCGAGGAGGCTGTGAAGGCCAGGACTCTATTAGGGTTTAAAAAAGAGCTTGATAAATTTTTGCAGGTCAGGTCCATGAATGGCTATTAGCCAGGGATAAAGTATGGTGCCCTAGCCTTCATAACAAGGGCAGGAGATGGATGGCAGGAGATAAATCACTTGTCTTCTGTTCTCCTTCTCTGGGGCACCTGGCATTGGCCACCGTCGGCAGATGGGATGCTGGGCTTGATGGACCTTTGGTCTGACCCAGTATGGCCATTCTTATGTTCTTATGTTCTTATGTTCTTATTGGAGCTTTTACTATGGCATGTCTGAGTCTCCTGCCTATGCTGAATCTATCACCCAAATCCATGGCAATCTATAGTGATAAGGACACGTTAATTGCTGTTGATGTCCCGGAGCACTAGGCAGAGATCCACAGCGTATGTCCCACCCTGTCAGCTTCCCCTGCTAGTGAAGGCTGCAAATAGGGTGGCACCTCCATTTTTCCTATGGCCCCTGGTCTGCTCTGTGATGACAGTGAGCTGTCTACTCTCTACACTCTCTACGTCTACACGGGCGGCACACGATTTGAAAGCGGCACTTTCAAATCGCTGTGGCTGCCGTTATGCTAATGAGGTGCTGCATATTCATGGCAGTGCCTCATTAGCATTTTCCCAACTCACTCATTACTAGGCCGCTTCCGAAAGGCAAGGGCTAGTGTAGATGTCGCCTATATGTCTGAAAGGTGTTAGACATTTTCAAAAACATGGGCAACTAGTTTTACCTTCAACTTCCTCCTGAATTCTCTTTTTGCACCTGTGACTGCACTGTGGAACAAAACAGCTCAATGCTTGTATATCTCGCTACCCTCCTGCTTCAGTGAGGACCAAGGGGGCTCAGCACCTTCCAGTGAAGTTGCAGGGTCAGTCATTGCCTTTCCACTCTGCAATGTTGATTTCCACTGGGAGATGGGTTGAGTATGGCCCCCACACACGGACAGAACCAAGATGGCGTGTGGAAGGAGGTACAATGGAAGAAAGGCAAACGGTGGCCCAGAAAAGAAACCAAGACAAATTAATCAATTACCTGGCCAGACAGAGACACTAGCACAAGGCATTAGCACCACTGGCATTATTACATTTGCTATGGCATAACTACTGTCATCCCAAGTGTACAGACTGTATGTTTGTGGATTTTGAATAGTTGTGGGACTCAGAATCCAACACTGATTAAAATACTAGGAGCTGTTCCTTCTCGATTGAGGAACTGGGTTGTGCTGTAGACATTTTTACAGAAATAATATTTGCTTTTGCTAGGCACGAGCACACACATCTGTCATTCACCCAACTGTCAAACCTGCTTGCTTGTTCTAAGCACCATGTTTGGCAAATACAGCTTTATTGGAGGCCACGTGGTAGACCCAGGCTCACAAATACTTCTGAGTGGTGCCTTCACCTGCATGTGCCACTCTTGCCAATTGACATAGAATGACTTGAATGTGTGGAGCTTGCAGGATTGGGTCCAGACATAGGCACTGTGGAGAGAGTCAAGTTGAACGGCGATTAACCTGAGTGGTGCAGGGTAGGTTCTTTGTCAAATAGCTGGTACTAATTTTTTCAGGTTTTTTAAAATGAGAATTTGCCTTGAAAATCCAAATGCGTCAGCTAAAAGAGTTGCAAATTGCCCCTGCCTGGCATTTTTTTCCAACCATGTACAAATCTGGAAAAAATAAATAATAATATAGACTGTGCAGAAGAGTAAATGACGATTGGTGAAATAGGCTGAATAACTCAACTTATATGGTGTTCATGTGTTTGTGTGTATTTGCTCAAAATGAGTTTGCTACAGCCATCTTATTCCCAAGCAGGCTCAAGTGATTAAGTTTTTACTCATGGAAAATGAATTTGTAACTTGCAGTAGAGGTTTGACTGGATGTGGGACAGGCTACTCTGCAATTCTCATAGCTTGAGTTGAATATTTAAAATCAATTTCACCTCCTGGTGTAGAACTGGCCTTATTTAATTGCTTCTGTGCCAAGCTGTTTGCATTGGCTTTGCTAGGCAGTTTTCCGTCCCACATCCAATCAAGCTTCTAAGTATCATTTTAGTATCATTGGCTACCAATTTGACCATTGCAAAACAAAAAATGAGATCTCGATGGTAAAGAGTGGGTTGGAAGCTTTAAACGTCCTGTTTCACATTTTACTCTGTTCTTTGATAATTTAATTTTTTTTTCATATGTGGGAATAAGCTTTCAGCTGAGCTAAGTGTCTCACCTGTAAGTTATTCATATATTTTGGGTACTATGCAGGAAGATTTCAGTAAGGGCGAAGTTAGTCTTTCAACTGTTTTCTCTTGACAGTCATGAAAAAGGAGAAACATAGCGTTTTAATTGAATGTATTTATAGCACTAAGAGTCAGGCACAGCATATTTCGCTCAGAGTTGACAAACAATCACATTTTACCCTCTTTTGTTACATGAGTAACAAATGAGTAACTTCCTTTAATCCCTATTTCCAATAAAATATGTGTATTGTTATCTATGTGAACCTACACAATGAGCCACAGAACTATTTACTTTGGTACAACATCCAAAGCTCTGTTCAAAACACCGAAGTCCACAATAGTGTTAAATATAATTGGTTCATTTTCCAAAGACACAGACAATTCATTGTAGTAGTCGGCAGTTTTGTTTCAAATAAGTAATGCTGTTAAAATTATTGAATACCTTCACACAGAACGATAATGGGAAATTAATTCTGTTTTGGAAATAGTTTTATTTTGATTTTTTCATTATTTTGGCTATCAGATTTCAAATAAAAAAAAGACAGAAATGCAACTTTGCTGCAGGTGGTTTCAGAATAAGGTATAATTTCATCCCACTCTTAACATGTTCTGCCTAAGCAGTACAGCACCCAATAAAACCCACAGTTTTGAGATTTCACCCATTCCCCAGTTTAGGGCCTAGTCTTACAAACTGCAGTGCTAGATATGAACCATGGTGTTGCATTCTCTCTCTACATTGGGCATGTTTGTTACTGTTCCAGGAAGCACTTAGCACCTCTTTGGGCTGTGGCCCTTAATATGGGGTAGTCATTCTGCCTGTAGCTCTGAAATGGATAGCATTACAATCCTGCTAAAGAGTTTTCTGCTAGAGTGAGGTTCTGGGGCTAAGAACATTTAATCGGCTGCTGAAAGCCTGTATCTTCTTGCAAAGAAAAAGGCAGGCCATCCGAAGAAATCATATCACCAATTGTACTGTATTTTTGAGCAGCCAGGTGATCACAGCCAAAATTACTTTTACTCTCAACATCAGCCGCAATTGTTTCTTGTCTTGTTTTGCACCTGGGGTCTGTGTCTTAATGGACATTTCTAAATCATCATGGTCAACTCATCTGGTACCTCAGTTGGGGACTGAAGCTTCCTACTCATCTCTTTGGTAGGAAGTCAATGCTGACTGTCATTGTATCTGACATATTTTAAGACATTTCAGATAAACAGAAGCTGATAAACTATTAGCTGTCACACACCTGGCAGTTTTGCATTTGCTGTATTTATAACAGCTGTTGTTACGCCTCCAAGTTCCTGAAGGCAGAAGCAAACTTCCTCACAACCAAGCATACGGTTCACACAGATCAGGTAACATCAACCCTAACACTGACCTGAGCTCAGATGTCCTCTTGATAGCAGTGCAATATCTTGGCACGTGAATGATACTGACTTCTATTTGCGTAGCTGTTAACCCCAAAGGATCCTGATACAACATATAGCAATTACTCCACCCATCACTAAAATTCTGCCCCCACCAGGCTGTTCAACAGTTTAAAAGGGCATACAAGTGCCATACAGAATGCTGGGGCAAGAAATAAAGAATATTTAGATCAGCAAAATGGCTGAATAATGCAAAAAAGTCCATTAGTATGAATCTGCCTTTTAAAATTAATTTAAATGAACGGTTCTCCAGTTAGGGTCACTTTCCACAAACTTTTAAGTGATTGAATTTACTGCTAAAATGTTTGCAGATGTGGAATAATACATTTGCAAGGGCAGTTAACCAAGCCCCACTTATGGAGCCAGGAACAGAATAACGAAGAAACCCATGTGATGAATCATAACAAAAGCGACAAAGAACAAAACACCTGAGAACACACAAGCTGGTCAGTGAACACGTCAGTGGAGTGGGCCATTCTGTTAAAGACCTGAGAATTTGTGTCTTACAACAAACAGACTTTAAAAACAGATTACATAGAGGAAGTTGTGAATTGGAGTTCATATTCAAGTTTGACACACTAACACTTGGTCTGAGCAGACACACCAATTACCCTATACAAGGACTGCGTCTCTTCCTTTGATGCTCACAATTATCTCAGGCAAGACACTTAACTTCCCCTACCCCATCCTTCACTCTTATGTACTTGATTTGCCAGTTTTATAGGTGTCAGCCTGTACCAGAAATTAGACTGATCTGATGAAGTGGATCTGTCCCATGAAAGCTCATCACCAAATAAATCATTTTGTTAGTCTTTAAAGTGCTACATGACTGCTGGTTTGTTTTGTTAGAACACAGACTAACATGGTCACCTCTCTGTTACTAAAAGCAACACAGGTCGAACTTCAAATATTCTCAGGCCAGGAAAATTAAAGGCCTCAACCATATTTGGCCTAGTCTCTTGACCAATGAATGAATATGAGAAGCCCACAGTCTGCCAGATGTTATTGCCCCTTATCCACAACCGATTTCGTCTGAATGGATTTGTGCACATGTAAAGCTCAACTGCAGCTAGCGGCGCTCTAAACAGCCTTGGCTGTGTTCCGGGGGGAGAGGTGGGAGGGCTGCTATTTACAGACCAGGGGATTTAAACTCTCCAAGGCAAGGGCTGCAGCTGCACTTGCATGATGACCTAGCCGCTCTAATAAACAATAATAAGAAGCATTCCTTGAGCATTTACTGTAATCTGTTAATTATCCAAATTAAGAATAAAGCCAGAGAAAGAGTAACCCTCTTCTTGCAAAAAGTGTCAAATGGAGCATTTGAGGGACAGGCAGAAAGAAAATTGAGGGATCTTGGGTCAGAAAGGGGATCTGGAAGATCCCTACCCCGACTTGGAGGAAAACAAGAGTCAATCCACAGTGGCAATCAACATTTTAAAATGCCCTACTAAGCCTATGTGGTGCAGCCATTATTGATTCAGATCCTCAGCTGACTTATATTGGCATAGCTCCATGGAAGACTAAGAGGATCTGACCCATTGGATGTTGGTTACGCAGGAGTTAGGACTTCTCTGTACGTATGTGGCTCTGTTAGGCTAGGTCGGGGTGTCCAACCTTTTTTTCCTCAGGGGCCACACAGCAATTTTTTACATGTTTCAGGGGCTGAACACAAAATAGGCCATTTTATCATCCCCCCAGGCTTAACCCCCAAACACACACACCCAAATTGCCCCAGATTTAGAGCCCCCCACAGTCCCAAACCTCCCCCAGCCTAAGATTCCCCCCCCCACAGCCTCAAATTGCCCCCAGGCCTAGACCTCCCACAGCCCCAAACCACCACCCTCCACCAGCCTTAACACCTCCCCCCGCAGCCCCAAACTGTCCCCTGCCCACTCCCAGGCTTAACCCCCCTCACAGCCCCAAACCACTCTGCCGCTGGCCCTGCACACCAGCCGGGGCTCTGCCCCTTCAGGGCCAGCAGCAGCTTGGCGCTTCAGCTGCTGGGGCTCTATGGCAGCCGGCCCCACAGAAATCAGTTCTGCTGTGGCAGCCAGCCCCACGGGCCAGATAAACAGGCTCCACAGGCCAAATTCTGCCCCACAGAGCACCTGTTGGACACCCTGGGCTAGGTCTGCACCAGAAACTTTTGCCCACATGATAACTTTGACAGATGACTGACTTTCTTGCAATATTTTTATGTTCACAAAAGCTCCAGTGCAGATCCAGTTGTACCAAGGTAAGTGGTTTTTACCATTATCACTTATTTCACTCACTGAATCTGTATAAACAGCACCTACTCTAGATTATGCCATTATAACTATGCCAGCAAAATATTTCTACTATAGATCTGACCTACACCCGCAGAACCTACTTCAAACATACATTCACCCCCCTACACACACACCACTCTGCCTCAGGGTACCTATCTGTAAAATGGGTAGGAAAAAGCTTTTTACCTACCACAAAGACCTGCTGAGTGCTCTAATCAACCAATAGTGGTTTGATTTCCTTTTAAGTTCTTAGAGACTAACCTTGGTCTTCAGTAGAAGTTAAGAGCCTAAATTCCCTGAGGATCTGGCCATGTTGATTTGAACAGGCCTATTACCTGGGTCAAAGAGTTTCAGGCTATTTTTTTGCCTTTACCTACATTATTTTTCTATTTGCCTGCATTTCAAGTGTAGCAGCAGGTGTTAGTGAGTATTTCCTTTTTAAGTCAAAGAATCTGTTGATTAGAACACAGACTGGAAATAAAATACAGTGAGTGGATTCTTAGCTGGGAGAAGCAAGGAAATTCTAGTCAACAGTCTAATGCCTCATTTGCATGAAAACAATAGGCCTATGACATTCTTTGTGCCAAGTGCTTTACCTGACACAATTTGAAAACAGTTAAGTGATAATATGGAAATGCTGACAGACCTCTTAACTATAGCCCTGTCACAGTTCTGTCTGGCCTAGCCATAAATAATTCAGGCACTGCATTGTTTTGAATACTTCTGTCACACAATAGAAGGAAAAGACGGTAAACTACCATTTTTCAACCTCGTAATTTGTCTTTGCCTATGTGTAGTTGGGACCCGAGAAATGAGAATGGAAGCCACTATTACAGGAGACTTTCAAAGATGTCAAAGAGAAATGGCATTTTTATATAACAATCCCTTATGATTAATATTATCATGAGTACAGACAGTACCTTACATCCTGAAGGATGCCAGTGCATTCCACATACGCCACGTCTATCCATGGGCTACAAGTGAAACATATCCATCCCTGGATTAAAGGTGCTATTACACCCAATTAACTAGCACTGGAAAGGCAGCAGATCATGATTCTATTGCCAGGGTCAGAGATCCTGAAGCAAACACCTGCTATCATGGAATTGCCATTAGAATACAGGTTGCTGTTTTTTAGTTTCTTAGGGGAGTATTCTTTTTTTTATGGCGGGCATCTTTTCCTTCTACTATTGTTAATAGTGGGATAATACAGTCAGTACAGCTCAGATATTTTAGAATTTGAACACTTTAATACTTGCCTATATCAAGATTTCAACATATGGCGCAACCTGACAAATTGCATGTTTTGCATGTACTTGCTGTTAAAAAAGTTTAAGCTGATTTCTAGCTTTAAATCCTGGATTGTGTTGTTTTCTTGAAACAATGTGCCACAATATTAAATCAGAAAACGTTGTAGCTATCCAAAAACTGGCAAGCAAAATGCTATTATGATAACTTCCTTGGCTGGTTAATAATGATTATAAATCACTGTTCATCTGTAAATAAAAGTCAAAGTTCACATGTTTATTTGATACCAAAATACATAACCCTTTCCATTTTGCATGTGATTTTTTTAGAAAGCCAGAAGCATGTCCTGTTTTGTGTATCCGGCAAGCATGGACAAGCTAGTTAGAGACTGCATTAGCCTCACAAAGTTTGACCTGCTTATTCCCTACTGATTCCCATTTAAATATTCACAAACTTCATCTGTCCCAAAGCCTGGGTTTAAGGCCCATGTAGAGAAGTACATGCCATAGGTTAGTTAGTGTGTTACTCTCGAGATTGCAAACACCAAACTCCAATGGGATAATTTTCATGAACAAAGAGGGCGAGATTTAACTATAATAACCTAGACCCTGATCCAAAATCATCGAAGCAATGGAAATAGGCCCAGTGATTGCTGTAGGAAAGACTGCAGTACCTTCAAATTGTATCAAGCAGCAAATAGATCCTCAATTTTGCAGCCACCTTGATTATATGCTCTAAAAGTGATTGAAAACTGCAATTTCTGTCCTGTGGGAAATTACAATATTTTGACATTTGTTTTCCTCCTGAATTGGGACAAAAGCCAAAATACGGAAAATGTGCATTAAAGAAAAAGTTCCAAAGAAAATCATTTTGGATCATCAAAGTGTTTGGGCTCAGCTCAATATTAATCTGCAGCAATTGGACCTGCCTCATTGCCTGACGGGTATTGTTATTTAGGCACTGCCTGCTCCCAGTCTCTCCTGTGGCTCACGATCCTTGGCCAGGGCTGTATTGAGGGGATCTGACTCCCATGATGCACAGTTCTACCACACAAGTTAAGCAGTCCTGCAGCATCTTAAAGACTCACCAATTTATTTATGAGGTAATGAGCTTTCGAAAGCTGCTTGTTTTTGTGAAGCTACAGATTAACATGGCTGCCCCTTTGAGTTCTACCACAGGAAAGACTGCAGTGCATGCTGGGGAATGAAGTCTGGTCCAGAGGGGAAAGCAGAGGAAACGCCTTCAAACATGGATTAATGCCAGATTGATTTGCAACTGAATGTTTCAGCTCACTTTAACTGACTGAAATGTTTCAATTCAAATTGACGCCTCAAAACCAAAACATTTATATGTTGGCAAATCAAAGTTTTTTGTAAAAAAAAAAAAAAAAAAAGATGGAAAATTCCTAACCAGAAGTGTTTTTCATGTGTTGTGTTACCAGCAACTGTATGTTTTATAAAATGAAAATATTACATGCCTAATATGACATAAATCAACTTGTACGTTACATCAGTTTGATGGTATCATTGTGGGACCTGTTTATTTTTAACATTCATAAAAACTAGAAAATCCAAAATGCTGCTGTCTGTACATTTTATTTGCCATTGAGTAAATGTTCTTCTTAAAACTGCACAGATCCAAAAATGAAGGAATAACAGAATAAGTTACAAAGAAATATAAAACTGTCAGGCTGTAGCTAACTGTTCACTGCTTCTCACCTTTGAAAAACCTAACCTAAATTAAAAACAAGTAAAACAAAATATCCCAATGGACTATGAAACACTTCAGCCATAAACACCTTGTTCCATTTTCTGTGTGTTTTTGTATAGGCACTTAGATCATAAAATCTTCTGGGTAGAATTTCTACCTTTGCTTTAAAAGATTATATGTATATAAAATATAGGGAGTTGGTTGAAACTTCACAACCAAACCCATGTCAAAAACTAGCCTTTTTCTGAAACAAAAGTCTTTTAAAAAGTTGACAACCTTGTCCAATATCTTCATTGTTCAAGAAAATGTGTGTGACTTTTTAATTAAAATTATAATTGTGATTTAAATGCCTATCAAAGTGGTTACTTCAATAGCATTTTCATTAAACATTTTGACTTTAAAAGTTCAAATTTTGTTTTAACAAATGGGTCCTTTGTGGACGCTTCAAAATCAAAACTACTTTGAAACTTTTTGCACAACTGGTTTTTAATTTTTCAACTAGTCGTAATTATATGCCTCCATGTATGCCAATACCTTCCATACAAGTAATCAACCCTGTTTTAAAGTGGAAAAAGTCATCCCAAAAGTCACTGCTTTTACAGTTATGTTAATGGACAGGAGAAGCATGAATCTGTACAGCTCCCACTGGGAGGTTAAAGGAATTGTCCAAGTGGCACGTCAAACTACAGTCGTCAAGGCCTAGCTCTGAATCTTGTACTATGCCCAACACGTGATAATATAAAACAGTCAAAAGTAAAAAATAAAACAAAATCATCAACTTCACCTAGCCCAACGCTGAAGTTTGTTTATTAACATAGGGTGATCACATTGCCCTATGGCAAACATGGGACACTTGTCTCCAGAGATGCTCTCCCACATCAGAACTCCTTGGAGATGGATACTGCTGCCCCATGGTGAGGCACTGGGGATGGGGTCTCCACAGCCTGTCAATGAGGGGAAGTGGAGGATGGGGGCTCGGTAACCTCTTGGCGGTTGGGGGTGTTGAGACTAGGGACTCCACTGGACAAGACCAAGAAAGAAACCAACAGAACACCACTAGCCATCACCTACAGTCCTCAGCTAAAACTCCTCCAGCGCATCATCACTGATTTATAACCCATCCTGGACAACGATCCCCAGCTTTCACAGGCCTTGGGAGGCAGGCCAGTCCTTGCCCACAGACAACCTGCCAACCTGAAGCAAATTCTCACCAGCAACTATACACCACACCACAGTAACTCTAACTCAGGAACCTACCCATGCAACAAACCTCAGTGCCAGCTCTGCCCACATATCTACACCAGCAACACCATCACAGGACCTAACCAGGTCAGTCACACCATCACAGGTTCATTCAGCTGTACATCTACCAATGTAATATACGCCATCATGTGCCAGCAATGCCCCTCTGCTATATACATTGGACAAACTGGACAGTCCCTACAGAAAAGACTAAATGCACACAAGTTGGATATCAGGAATGGCAATTTACAAAAGCCTGTAGGAGAGCACTTCAATCTGGCAGGACCCACAGTAACAGATTTAAAAGTAGCTATTCTACAGCAAAAAAATTTTAAAACCAGACTCCAAAGAGAAACTGCTGAGCTGCATTTCATCTGCAAATTTGACACCCTCAGCTCAGGATTAAACAAAGACTGCGAATGGCTGGCTAAATACAAAAGCAGTTTCTCCTCTCTTGGTGTTCACACCTCCAGATCAGCTGCTGGTAGTAGGCCTCACCCTCCCTGACTGAGTTAACCTCGTTATCTCCAGCCTTGCTCTGGCCTGCCTATTTATACCTGCCTCTGCAAATTTCCACTACCTGCATCTGACAAAGTGGATCTTTGCCCACGAAAGCTTATGCTCATACATTTCTGTTAGTCTATAAGGTGCCACAGGACCCCTCGTTGCTTTTGCAGATCCAGACTAACACGCCTACACCTCTGATACTTAAATAAGAGACTGTCCTGGGGAAAACTGGATGGGTAGTCAACGTATTAACATCACCTTAACTATGTACATGCGGCCATGTAAAAAGGCTAATTTCCAAAACCTCTGAGACCTTCTGTGGTCAGAGGACACTATATTGGTGTAGGGTTTATTTTTGATGAAACCTACATAGCTTATTAAAATTTTGAATGTTGCAGAAAATATTGGCATGCGTTGTTGTTGTAGCTGCATTGGCCCCAGGGTATGTGAGAAACAAAGCAAATGAGATAGTATCTTTTTGGGACCAAACTTCTGTTATCTATTTCACCAATACAAATTGGCCCAATAAAAGGTATTACCTCACTCATCTTGTCACGAATAACATATGTAAGATTTCCTTGTGAATTTCCAGGGAAATAATTTCATTCAGCGCAGCTGAATAAATGCATAAAGCAATGTATTTCTTGAAACTTACACCTTTAATAAACATCAGCCTCATGTTCCCATCTGTACCCCATTTTATTACTCCTCTTATTGATTCATATATTAATGTAATTTTGTAGCAAGCTCGTACAAAATTGATGATGTAGAACTGTTTTCCTAATACAGCTCCTTTCTTGCATAATATAATCCACTTACATTTTCTGTTCAAACAACAGAAAGTTCATGGATACATTATACATTGAAATGAACAAATTAACCATTGAAAAGCACAGTATATCACTTGCAAATTGCATACATCTCACATAAGCAGAAATGAATAGACAGCACTGAGTGGCGACTTTGATATAGTTCAGGAGGAAATGCATAAATCAGCTAACGGGGAAAAATAAATGCTCAGCATAAAAGAAAAAACTTCACTGTAGAACCAGAGATCTGATCCATTCATTTGGCTACACTGCATAGCCTACATGATTATGCTCATTTACCACTTGTGTTTGCCATTCCTCACCCTGGGCAGATGCAGCTAAATTGCTATAGCTCTACTGACTTCAGTACTGGCAAAACCAGGTGCAGGAAGTGGGGGTGGAGGGTGCTACAGCACTTCCAGGTTTGCATCCAGCTAACCCACGCCTGGGGGCTGGACCTGATGCCATCTCCACCAGCCTGGATCCTGGCCTCCAGGCAGACCCTTTGGGTCCTGCCCTTCCCACCACCCCCACTGGCCCTACCGTGAGCTCTACTAGCCCCCTCCTTCAGTGAAGAAGCTTTTATCCATGCAGGCCAACGTGCTTTGTCATCGACTATAGGATCGAGCCCTTAGAGAGGAACAGGACTGCATTCTGCCAGAGAGGTTAAAATGGTTCCTAATGATAGTGCTGTAGTGAAATCCACTATCTGGTTCTGAAACATCCCATACACATGTGGCCCTAATCAAAGTAGCTAGAGTAAATAATAAACTCCCTCATCTGGCAACACCCGTAATCCAGCCATGAACTCAATATCGTTGAGTAGCTTTTCCATCCCACTATGTTGTAATGTACAGTAGCCCCAAAATACAAGTTAATGTCTCTATTTCATTAGCACCTCACCCACTTAAAAGTTTATTATTTACTCTAGCTATTTTGATTAGGGCCAGATGTCTGCAGGATGTCTCAGAATCAGAGAGTGCATTTCAATAAAGCACTATCATTAGGAATAATTTTTAATCTCTCTGTAATAATACCATCCTGGTCTTCTCTAATGGCTTGATCCTATAGCTGATGACAAAGCACATTGGCCTGAATGGATAACAGCTTCTCCTTCCACTGAATCACAACCTTTTGTTTAAAACAGGTTGAACATCTCTAATCCAGCATTCTCTTGTCCAGCAATATCTGTAATCCAGCATGCTTTTAGTTAACCAGATGCTCACTTATCATGGATGTGGTCAAGTTTCCTGTGGTCCTATAAAATTTGTTTTACAACCACCAGTCCTGTCTTTCAGTGTTCTGTGCTGTTATTTAGCTGTAATTTACCACTACATGTCTTCTAAGAGCCCAATAGCAGTGGAAGTGTTGGTAATGTGCTAGACAATATTGACACCCTGTGGTCCGGCAAATTCTCTCCTCCGGCACCAGTCTGGTCCTCAAGATGCCGGACAAGAGAGATTCAGCCTGTAGTACATTAGGTGACGTGCAGAGCTTTGTAAGTTGTCTGGTCTGTGTTCCTCTAATAATACCTTGACTTGTGGTGAATAAATATTGATGAACCTTAAAAGCTGGTGAACAAGATTTACCGAAATTTCATGTGGACAAAAGACATGAAGGCAGTGCCTGCAAATAAATTTTATAAAAATTGTCAATTGCCTTGCCCACTTGGAAAGCAGACTCATCATAAAGAAGCAGATTTTTCAAATGTAGCTTCTTTCTTGGCATAGCCAACCTTGCACGTGGGAAACAAAAGTGCCTTTACCCGATGTTATTGCTTGCTGGAAAGAGTGCTCAACGAATGCTTGTGTTTGCATTGTATAGGTTGCACACACATATTTATATATAGAAAGATTTCATTTACATATTGCTGTTCCTTTGGCAATGTGGCTTCATGGAGTCTATGAACGTTGACTGAAAAACAAGGGATAATTAGATACATTGAGCCAGATCTTAATCTGATCTAAATCAACGTAACCTTGTGCTAATTAACCTAATCTTGTAAATCTGATGAAAAACTGGATTCCAGAACACATGGGCATGGTGCATATTTTATTACAGGTTGAACCTCTCTCATCTGGCACCCTCAGGACCTGACCAGTGCCGGACCAGAGAATTTGCCAGCCTATGAGAAGTCAATATTGTCTAGCGCATTACCAACCCTTCCACTGTTTACTGAGAGCCAGGACACCTGGCTCTCAGTTAGCTTTACACCAAGTGTGGGACCACAGGGAACTTGGCCACACCCACAGTGGTGATCCAGCTAACTAAACTCATGCTGGATTGCTGATATTGCCAGACAAGAGAGTTCTGGATTAGAGAGGTTCAGCCTGTACTATTTTATCATCAATGGAGAGCCCTCTCTCTGTGTGATTTTTGGGGGAACATTTCCTTCTTATGCTATTGAAAATATTGGGAAATAGGGAAGCTGTCTCCACTATAAATGGTGATAGCACCAGCTCAGATCTTGCTCCCACTGGGACACTAGTTAAAGATTTACAGAAAAATCACTGGTTGTCTTTCAACAGACAGAAAATTTTATTTTCCAGCAGCAAAAAATGTACTTTGATGCTTGCCAGTGTGGCTGAAAATATCTTGTGGACAGGCCTGCCAGCTGAGAGTGGGGGGCAAAGTGCCAAGGGCACAACAATGCAGTGCTGAAGGGCTGGTGGGGGGAAGCTAGCCCTGACCCCCTGTCCTTTCTGCCCGAGGCCCCACGCCTTCCTAAAGAACTTTGTCCAGGAGCCCAGCAATTCTGGTGGCCCCTCTGCTTGTGGCATTTAAAGTAATTGCCAACCTGAGATTCTCAAAAACAGGAAGCATTTTTGAGCTCTTTTTCATGTATGTCATTTGCACTCATTTTTTCTTCCCAATGTAATTTATTTTTAACCCTGATTTGCTAGCTAAAGGGAAGCCTGTGCTCAACCAGTAAAGATCATCAAAGCAAGAGAAGCAGGGTCAAGTTGGTGGCTGATGGTCAGTATACATTGGTCCAGAACCTCAACTGGTATAACAGCAAGGTATCTGTGCCAGTTCACGCCAGCTAAGGCCTCCTATATTTTACATTCTAATGTCTTCTCCTTTCTGCTTCTTTTTTCACAGCCTTTCTGCATTTGTTTTACATTTTGTGAATTGTTTCCTCCATTTTCCCCTTCATTTTATAATGGAATCTTTTGCTCCTTCCCTTCTCTGCTCCCTGTACAGCCATCTCAAGGAGCATGCCAACTGAAGATCACTTCCGAGTAGAGTTTTAACACCACAGAGTGGGCTGGAATTCAGGCAAAACACATTGGCCCATCCCTGATTATCAGCACTTTCAGTCAGAACATGGCACAGACTGGGATCAGGTGAGTCAACATGGGACAGTTTGAAGTCAGTTTTCACTGGCCAAATATTTAGAATCAATTCAGCGAGCCAAGGGGATAAGAAGCAAGAGACACATGTATTAAAAATAAATATTGGCATCCTCCAAGGGGGACATATCACATGGAAGCCCTCAAACATTCTCACTCAGCTAATAGCTGAAAAAGCCCTTTTTAATGTGAGAGCAAAGCAGGGCAGAACAATGAGAGGGGAAGGAGTCTCCCTGCTGACAGAAGAGGTCAAGTAACATATTGTGCAGGTTCAAGGAAAAGCAACACCTTGTTTTGGTTTTTTCGTGTCTCGTATTGATTTTTTTATATAGCTATAACAAGAAAAGGTTGCTTTGCAGGTGAAGAGCTGTCATCCACCTACAGAGCATTCCTCTCCTGGAAATCAACTACTGCACACAGGTCTGCTACAGAGCCCCTCAAACTAACGGCCTGACTTAGCAAAGCACTCGGCATCTGGCAGTCCCAGGCTAGTCACAGAGAGAGCCAAATAGTTCGGTACAGTAAACGCTCGAGTTACACGGGGGTTGCGGTCCTGCAACCCCACATAAATTTTCGTGGAAGTGGAGGGGAGACAGGAACCAGGCTTCAGCCTGATTCCCGGCTCCCCTGGGCTTGCAGGAGCCAGGAAACTGACCAGACCACCAAGGTTGGTAGGTTTCCTGGCTCCCAGAGTGTTGGGGAGATGGGAACCAGGGGGCAGCCTGGTTCCCATCTCCCTGCCACTAGCAGAACCCAGGAAGCTAACCAGCTCCCTGCCACTTAGGGGACCCAGCAGCAGCAGACTGGATCCCAGCTCTCCTCCCCCTGCAGAGCTGGTAAACTGACTAGGGTAGTAGCCTTGGTCAGTTTCCTGGCTCCAGCTGGTAGAGGGAAGCTGGGAACCAGGGGCAGCCTGGCACCTGGCTCCCCCCACGCCACCCCCGCTGCTCTGGTCAGTTTTCTGGCTCTGCAAGCCTAGGGAAACCAGGAGCCAGGCTGCCTCCTGGTTCACAGCTCCCTGCCACTCCAGGGACTGGGAAACCGCTCCTGTCAGGGGTAGCAGCCAAGAGTCAGGTTTCCCTGCGCCTGTCAGGGTTGGCAGCCACATTAACCTGAGACACGCGCAACTTGGTTGCACGTATCTCGAGGGTTTACTGTACATAACTTGAACTGTCTGCCTGAACTGTGATTCTTTTGGAGGAGGGACATGAGGACATAAGAATGGCCACTCTGGGTCAGACCAAAGGTCCATTTAGCCCAGTATCCTAGCTCTCAACAGAGGCCAATGCTAGACGGCCCAGACAGAGTGAACAGAACAGGTAATCAGCTAAGCGGTCCCTCTCCTGTTATCCATTTCCAACCTCTGACAAACAGAGGCTAAGGACACCGTTCCTACCCACCCTATCTAATAGCCATTGGTGGACCTGACCGCCATGAATTTATCTGGTGCTTTTTTGAACCCTGTTAAAGTCTTGGTCTTCACAACATCCTCTGGCCAGGAGTTCTGCAGTCCTACTCTGCAGCTATTTGTTTTACATAGATACAGCAGAGTGGTGCAGGTACATTTTTAAGAATGGGGGAGGCTGACCCCTCCTACTCTCCTTAATCCTGCCCTTCTCCCCACCCACCCACCCACCCACAGACACAGCTGAGGCTGGGACCAAACCCCTGGCACACAAGCCCATCAGGTGTGGCCCAGGGTATGGGACTGGCAGCCAAGCCCCCAGCGTGCAGAACTGAAGGGAAAGAATTTTCTCCCAGGTCAGACTGAAGCAGACCCTTGGCAAGGAGACGACTTTATCTTCCCCTGCAGCATGTGAAATAGGTCACGTGTGGTTGAACTAATGTCAATGGGGGCGTGTCTGCAACTTGAAGGCTTGAAACCACTGTTTGAGCCCTTCTGTCACTCAGCCAGAGTTAAGGGGTCTATTACAGGAGTGGGCAGGTGAGAATGTGTTGCCTACAGCGTGCAGAAGGTCAGAGTAGATGATCTCTGGCTGTAAGAGAGCATCTTGTCTGTCCTGCTGTATAGCAGCACAGGCCAAAATTATCCCTGGAGCTGATCTTTTACGAAACCAGCCAATCGTCCTTTAAAAATTGTCCATGATGGAGAAAATTGTTTCAGTGGTTAATTAAGTGTGGAGTGTAACTGCACTGTGCCAGCTGCAACCTGGACAACAGACTTGTGCTTCCCACTTCTTCCCCCCCGTGCCTCACTTGCTCCAGTAGGCAAGTGACTGCCCTCTGCTCTGGCCCAAGCACTGCCCCCTCCTTTAGCTCTCTATCATAAGCTGACCCATTCGCTTGCAGCAGGAAACATCCGGAGAGCAAGGGCTGTGCTCCGCACCATATCTAAATACAAAACCCAGGTAGAGTGAGCAAAGAGTTAGATTGTGGCCTTACAGCTCCCTATTCCTCTGCTTAGCCAGGCATGACAGGAGCATGGTCCAGCCCTCTGTGCATAGTACTTCTAAAAGTATCTAGGGGTCTCTCGTGCCGCAGACCACTCTGAACAGACTGCTTCTTTCAGCCCTCGTTCAGCACTCAGTTGCAGCGCAGCAATCGTAGCCTTTAGACTTGCTGAACTAAGCTGTGTCTTGTACCCAGAGATCATACAGGATTTAATTCTAGTTGAAACAGCTGATAAAACAAAGGAAATTATTAATGCACTCAAGCCAGCCATCTAAAATTTAAAGCCTGTTTATGGCAAAAGGTATTCCATTGAACCAAGGAGGGTTTGGTCTGCCTTCTGCTCTTGTTAAGTTTGGAATCTGTATATGGCATTTGGGTCTTTTGTATCAACCACCAACTGGCTGGCTCTTCGTTATCAGTTAAGTTTCCAGCTAAGCAAGAACCATGTCAGGATTTGGGCTCTGTTTGCTGCATTTTTATCTGGTGTCAAGGTGCTGATATAGGAAAAGAGTGAATCTGAATATTCAGGTCATTGACCAAGCCTGAGTTAGCTAGCAAACATTGCTGGGTCCTGCTACCCCTACTCAAGCACCCCATTTCCCTACCTCATCCACAGGCACATCAGAGGGCTGCCAGGCCTTTCCTCTTGTTTCATGAACCTTTTTCTGTATGACAGCCTCCACTCCCCTTGCTTGCTTCACTGCCACCTTTATAACTTGCACTCTGCCTGTCAATTCCAAACTTGTTTCCATCCAGCCCATCCTGCTGGTCAGCCAGATGCTCTGATGTCTCCCGCTTATCATGTGGCCATAAAGTTTAACATGGTTAACTGCGCTCCCTGTCCTCTCCTTCAAACTATCCCTGTGTCCACAACCACATCCCATCACTGTTCAGAGCCCCACCAACCCTTCTCAGTTCCAATATCTTGGTGTCACCTTTCACACCTCTCGTTCCTTTGCCCCACACATCCAGGCCACAGCCAATTCAAGGCCCTGCAGAGTACTTCTAAAACATGTTCTCTTCCTTCTCTCCCTACTGCGTGGATTCTCGAGGCACTCACCCACCAGAATCTCCTCCTTTCCGGTCTCCCAGTCAATCAGTTTACCTCCCATTTAGTCCAACCCCCAAATCGGTTTCCATGCCTGGTCTGATGATGGTATTCCCGACAGTTACCCCCCTTACATCAATTTCTCATATTAATTTCCAGCTTAGTGTCTGAGCTCTGCATAATTTTGCCCTCCCTATTTATCTGCCTTTGTCTTTTTACAGAACCCCAATCACACTTCTCTGTTAGCAATGGCAATGCAACCAGCTCTTTTTCTACTTCCCCAATAGCTGCCTTGGGCTTTGCACCAGGCACCATGAAACGTGCTTCCTGAGGCAATCTTCAAGGCCACTCCTTTCTCCTCACTTCACTCCCGTTCCCCCCCCTCCCCACACACGTTGCCTCTAGGTTCAATTCAAAAGGAAGAACCTGAGCTGTTTCCAGTCCCATCTCCAGCTACAGACAGGCCAAGAGGACTGAACATGGACTTATTTCTCATGTCAATGGACAAGCAGAAGCCATCCAGCAAGTGCTACTTCTGCACTATGCCCTGGATTGTAGCCTGAGTGAAAGGGAGCCACTTGAAACTCCTATTAACAGATTTCTAATCTAGACTAGCTTGTTGAGGAAAGGGAGGTTGGACAGTGGGCAGTTTACTTGCAAGCATCAAGTGAGGGGGGTCTGTCACACCAATGGGATTATTGCAGGTTAGTGGTGAGTAAAAGGTATTGGCAGCCTCTTTGGTAGAGACACCAGCTGTTCTCTCTTCCCTCCTTTACCGACTAAATGAGCCAGTAGGCCCTAGTTGCAGATGAGGTGGTACTGGTTCCACGAGCACCAGAGTGAAGGGACAATAGACCAAAGTCCCTGGATGAGTGCATCAGCCTTGGCTTTGGCCAGTTTGTTGTGCTGGGTATTCTATGACAGCCCATTCCAAACGCAAGGAAATGAAGCCAGGATGCCTTGTTCTGAGAGGTGCAGTATTCTGGAGGTAGATAGAAATATCTGGGTTTATAGAGCAGTTTGCGGAACTGAAGTGTTCTGAGGTGGAGGAGAATTATGCACTCTGCTGTCTTTGCAGTTTTCTTGCCACATTGTGTGTCAGGGAGATTGGTGTGAGCACCAGTGTTGCTAATATTAGCCAGACTGTGATGTAAGTGTTGCACTAATTCCTCTAGGAGATCTGGACCAAAACCCATCTGGGAGCCTTTCCATGAACCTCACTAGGCTTGTGAGCTGCCCCTACTCCATTCTCATTTGGGTGGATGGGATATTTCAGTATATTTTGGAACTTACCAGGATTCAAAAGTTTCCAGGGGTATCCTGTGATACCTATTTGCTACCTTTCGCTGGTGGTTATCTATTGGGTTTTTTTCCTTACAAATAATAATAATAATCATATTTGGATTCCTTCTCAAGCCATTTCCTGACAACTGACCAGTCTGAAGAAAAGATATAAATTTAATGGATAAAAATAAAAGCAAAAGGAACTCAGCAAAGAGAAGCAATGTCGGGGGCCGGGAGGGAGGTAAATGAAAAGCTGATTCATTACTATCCAGGTTTGACAGAAAGGGTATTAGTTTTGTTCTCATGTCATGTATTCTGCAATCTGTCTCATGCCCCTAGTTTATCTTTCCTTTGCTATTTAACTGCATTATACATAAATTTGATACGATTCATCTGCTATTCAGAGCTGAAGAAGTAGATCTTGAAGTGCCACAACATGCTGCCAGTGGCATTGCAGACCGTGAGTTACTAAGCAGCCACCATAAATGGAAAACAGCCCACATGTGCACATAACAACAACAAAAAAAGATGTGTGATGGTGTGAAGAGCCCCCATACTATGGCTTTGACATGAAATACGCCAACATGCACTCCGAAAGTAAATGAACAAATCATGTATGAAAATGGGCGACAGTGGAGACCCAGCATTTGGCTGAAGTGCAATGTGCAGAAATTCCCACGCAAAGGAAATTAGCTTTGACTTCTGGATTTTGTGAAAGTAATTGTTTAGATTGAATGGTTATAAACCGAACTACTGAGAGGCCGCTCCTGCAAGCGCCTACACAAGTGAGCACGTGTCAACCTAAGAACTCCCCCTGACCTCAGTGGAATTGCTCATGTCAGTAAAATCTCTCACCTGTGTAAGTGTTCAGTAGCACTAGGCCCTCAATGATTCATCCCATTTAGCTCTCAGGCTAGCTCTACATCCAAGTGATATTCCAAATATTTTGATGCTCCCAGCCCCCCGCCCCCCCCGCAACACACACACATTTGATTTAAATAGTTTGCCAGGGTCCAAATGAAGAACAGAAACGTAAGTTGGTTGCTAGAGGAAGGAACAGGCTTTCAGGACGATGCAGTTAACTTGGTCTATCAGCTGTACTACAGCACTGCCTAAAAGACCTAGTCATGGTTAAGGCCACATTGCGCTAGGAACTATCCAGATGCATCAGGAGACATGACCTCAGCTCCTAAATAGCACAGTCAGATAGAAAAGACACAAACACTGAGGGGGTAAGGGATATAATGTGTAATTGAGGTAACAGGGACTCAAGGCTGTCAAATATTATTTCTAATTGTCACTTAAATATAATACAGAATTATATTTTCCATGCCAAGAGTAACACATGAGCGATTTTCATCGTCACAGGAGGCAGAAGCTCAGCCCTGCCCCTCCTCCCCCATGCAGCCAGGAGCTTGCTCAAGGCCAGGCCACCTGTGGATTAACAAAAGACCAGCTAATGCTACCAGCCACCACCTAAACAGCAAAGCTCTGCATCTTAATGTATTTATTATTGAAGCCGTTGTAAGTAGGACTATTAGCGACTTTAAAAAGCATCACCGGCACTCGGACTGCACGCAGAGGTCAAAAGGTCAAATACTGACACGGCCTCGGAAAGGTTACTGAGCCCGGCTATATATAATACTTTTCATCTGTACTCCAAGGTGGGGGGCAGGGGTTAGGAGTGAATACAGGCAAGGAAGTGATGGAGGGGAAGATGGGATGGGGACGGGAAGGATGGAGGAAAGAGGAATGAAGGGGTTGAGGAGTCACACTGGTAATGAACAGATTGTATGCTGTGCCCCCCACCCAACCCCACCTTCCTGTAAACACATTTGCTGATGGCTTTTGCTCACCCGTTCTTTTTTAGTGTGGTCTTTACAGAAGACATACACTCAGTTCCCATGCAACCCCTTTCTTCCTACGCAAACTTCTGCCTGATGTTCCTTCAATTCCAGCTTTGCTGCAACTGTTACTCATTGGAACCATCTTGCAGCACCTGGAGATGGGCCTGCCTCAGCAGTAGAGCAGGAAACTGACGGTTCATAACACGCTACTTCATGGGCAAAGTAAACCTGCTGAAAAATAGAACAGAAAGGCTTGTGTGCTTTAATCCCATTCAGTAAGTGGCAGCATGGCAGTTACTTGTAACAATAATTTTAGGCAGAAATGGGTCTGCCAATGTGACAATGGCCCTGCACCATATTCACTAATGATGCAAGTCCCAGAAATCCCATCTCCCGTGAAAGTAGGTGACAAATGCCATCCAGCTGATGTGTGCTGCATTATTCTGTGCCCAGTTGCCCCTTTGCAACCATCTGCTTGCTAGCTCTAGCTTGGAAGAACAGAAGTCTCTATCCATGCACACTTTAAACAGAGCCAAGAGTTACTTTTTACCCAGGCAATTTTCAAATAAACAGACTCAAACTTAAAGAAATCTTTAAACTCCATTAAATAATACAGTTCCTTAGCAGGAAGTTCTCCTGGGAAGGAAATGTCTTCTATTCAAGTGCCATGTTATGACAAGCATGACAGACTTGATAGCGATCTGTTCCAATTCAAGGCATTGCTTAAATTAGGTTAGCTAGTGTCTGTAAAGGCTTTCTAAGGAAAGCTCCTCTGGGTGAAAGCAGTATTATTTTTGTTAATGGCTGTGAATTACGTTTTTCTTCTCTTAGGAGTCATAGATTACATTGCTACATGGTAGTAGATCATGCAATGTACATAATACTTGATACCTTAGTAGAAAAACTACATTTGCAAAAATTAGAGACAAATGAACACAGAATGGGCTCTGCCTCTTACTTTCCCCTCCACACTTATGCACTTCTTCCCCCTTTAGATGCGTCACTTGGTTGATGTGGTGGCTTGCTTTTTTTTAACCCCAAAGATCAGAAGGGAGCACATTTTTACATAGTCCTGTTTCTTTGCAAAATCCCAGATGATTCACCTGATTTCATATGCTTTCCAAACCTCTTTCTCTCTCTCATACACAGACACATGAAAAAGACACATGCGCTCAAGAAGGCAGCTTAACTCCATCTCTGTAGTTTTGTACTATCATTGCGCAAGGAATCATTTTAAAAGGGATAAAGAATAAGACAGAGAACACATTATTGCCTCTGGAAAAATCCATGGTATGTCCACATCTTAAATACTGCATACAGATGTGATCCCCTCACCTCAAAAGAGATATATGGGCATTGGAAAAGGCTCAGAAGAGGGCAAAAAAATGATGAGGGGTTTGGAACAGGTGCTATATGAAGAAAGACTAAAAAGACTGGGCTTTTTCATCTTAGAAAAGAGGAGACCAAGGAGGGATATGATAGAGGTCCATAAAATCATGACAGCTGTGGAAAAGGGAATAAGGAAATGTTATTTACACATTCCCATAATGTAGAGAACTTGGGGTCACCACATGAAATTAATGGGAAGCAAGTTTACAAATTAACACCAGGAAGTTTTTCTTCAGGCAGTGCACAGTAGGCCTGTGGAAGTCCTAAACACGAGGTATTGTGAAGACCAGGACTTTAACAAGGTTCAAAAAAGAGCTAGATAAATTCATGGAGGTTAGGTCCGGCAATGGCTATTAGCCTGTGTGGGTCGGAATGGTGTCTCTAACCACTGCTTGTGAGAGACTGGAAATGGATGACAGGAGAGGGATCACTCAGGTTTTGTCTAGACTGCAGAGATAAGGTGGGTGAAGTAAAAATTCCCACGTGATATGTCAACATCTACCTACTTTGCAGGATCTGTGTCAGAGAAACTAGGACCAAGATACCTGAAGGAATTCAGGTGCCTAACTTCCGTGGATTTCAATGAGATACAGATGCCTACATTCTCTGGGGATCAGGAGGACCTGCCTGCCTCATGAGGCACCAATGCCCACCCTTTGGGAATTACTAACATTTTAAAAGCCACCACTGAGGTGCCACCAGAGTTTCCCAGAGCCTATGTTTGCCCAACTGACTTTCTAAAAACCACCTAAGTCCCCACGCTACTCCACAGCCAATGAGCTACTCAGAGTAGTGGCTCAAGTCAAAGTTCTGGAAGTGGATTCTCAAAGTAGGCTGGTTTGTATCTAGATCCTTAATGGTGCCTGAACATAGAGGCATGCCCAGGCCCTCTCTAAGACTTGAAGCCTCTCAGAGCCGGCAATAGATATCTGTGTAGGAAAGTGTCAGGTGAGTGTGAAAGAGGTACTGAGGCTATGTCTACACAGCAGCCTAAACTCAAAATAAGTGATGCAAATTGCATCGCTTATTTCGAGAGTAGCTCAAAACAAGCTTTTTTGGCACTGCTGAAATACTGCACTGTTGTGTGGCATCCTTACTTCTCCTGCAACGGGGTGTACAAAATGCTGAAACAGCATGCCCATTATTTCAAAAAAACCATTTCAAAATGACGGGCACCTGTCAAAGACATGGAGTAGCTATTTTCAGGATACCTCCAGTATTCCAAACTAGCTCAGCCATGTAGGTGTAGCCTGAGTGTGCACAGGAGATGGGGAGATGCTTTTGACTGCTAGGGTACGGGCTACTTGGGTGGTTAATCTATCTTAGGGGTCTAACTCTAGCAAAGCATTTGCAGCCAAGGATCCTAAAGGAGGGAGGCACCTTTCTCTGGCTCAGCAGCCAACCATACCAGGTTGGCTGCTTTGGCACAGAAGCACGGCTCTGCGCTCCTATGGAGTTTTCCTTTCTAGCAGTGATTTCTTCAAAGTGAAGTATCTGGTTGACTTTGTCTCTGCAAAAATATGCACAACACACAGAAGGGCTGGGGCATCACTACTATCGTTAGCTGAGCGAAACAGACCCCACCTAGCTCATGCATGTCTACACCTGCATCCAGCACTGCAGTGTAACTGTTCCCTCAATGAGGTCAAAGGACATTAATGAAGCAATGTTCAGGGAAGCTTGATGTCTTTATCATACTGTGCTCCTGTAGCTGATGAACAGTGGACTTCCAGCTGCAGTTCTGTTAACCTGCCAGCTTTCATGAACACTAAATTTCCTTTCCAAGAGAATTGGATAGCCACAGATGAGGACAAGCATTATTTGATCGGCTTTGTAAATATTCCATTTACGCTGGCAACACGTCCTCTCCAAACAACACAATGGGATTGCGCTGAAAGCAAAAGCCTTATAAATCAGGAGCAAAACGATGCAAGCCCCCTACCCTGCAAAAGCACAGCAGGTTTTATTGAACCATGTTGAATGCAAATGACATGCAA
The DNA here is from genome assembly GCF_033958435.1 of Carettochelys insculpta. Taxonomy (NCBI): domain Eukaryota; kingdom Metazoa; phylum Chordata; order Testudines; family Carettochelyidae; genus Carettochelys; species Carettochelys insculpta. The sequence continues at coordinate 41,723,528 of NC_134147.1, read as the reverse complement.
ATTAAGCTGGGGTGGGTGTGGGGTGTATGCAAATATGGTGTCCTACCCGCTCCCACTTTATGAACTACCTACAGCCATAATTCCTAGATTTTAGGGACAACCCAAATGTTAGCACATGATTTATCATTGCAATGAGGCAAAAAGATGAGAAATTGTACAGAGTCAGTCATTTCCTTTGTGCACAGCATTTCAGCCTCACATAGAAGGATTAACGATACAGTGTGGGATGGGAAGGTGTGGATGTTTGTGAAAAATCAAAAGCACAGTGGACATAACTGTGCCTTTCTGTTACCTGGACAAAAATTGCTGTCATTCACACACTCTAGGGGCAGTCACTCTTACCCGTTCCGAAGGCGTAGACATCACCTTCTCAAAATAAGCACCCATCCTCACCCTATACTAATCTCTATTAACAATCATCCTCTCAGAAAAAAAGAAAAACACCACACACACTAAGCTCACCATTCCCAATAAGGAAGATGAACTTGTCTTGATGGCCAATGAGGATCTGGTCCATCTGGGGGACTCCGGTTTCCACACAATGTCATTGGCACAGGCTTGAGGTCTGGCAGCTCTAATCTTGGAGCTGTGTCCTGGAGATCGTTTCCAAAGAACTTCCTTTTGGACCAATGTTTATAGAGTGAAACTTAAGTCTTACTTATCTTACTTAAGCAATTATTTTACTAATAATAAGCTGTCCTGTGGCACCTTAAAAGACTAACACATTTATTAGCTTTTGTGGGAAAGACACACTTATGTTACCAAAATTTTACTAACCAATCCTAACATAGTGTAACAGAATTATCTAACCTACCATACCGCACCACCTTAATTGATTTACACCTAGCAAAATGAATTATACAGCAGACAGAAACAATTAAAAACCAGTGCTCGTCCACGCAAACAACAGGGAAAAGCGGGAGGTATAATGGTAGAAGAAGGGACTGAGGATATCAGAACTCCAACTATTCATAAGCAGTTTCTTGTCAGATGAAATGGGGTCAGACAAAGCTTTCGTTCTGTCTTAGTTGGTGTCGTTAGGACAGTGTCTTCTTCACAGCCTGGTGTGACACCATTTTAATGAAGTTTAGATGGAACGTGAGGATGTGACTCCCTGCATTACAGCTAATGGTTCCTGCTCTTTCAATCGGGCTGCATATGAAGGCCTTAGACTTTCCAATATGGCCAGAGGCCCCACAATATGGCCGCAGAAAAAGGCCACAGCCTTACACCTCTGTTTCACCTAACGTTTACAGATTCCTTACCTGGCCCGCTTGGGGGCACATAGCTCTTGCAGTCAATATAGTGCTAATTTCTGTCAGCTCCACACGCAATGCAGGCTCCTCCCAGCTTCCGTCTTCATTGCTCCCATTTACACTCCACTTAACCCGGTTTGTCTGGCACCTCTCCCCCGCCCACACACTTCCTTTGAGACCCTCCCTAGCATTTCACCATCATTCATTTTCTGTGCTTTTCACCAGTCATATGAAATAGCCTCCTTCATGCAGAAAGAACATGGCTCCTAAGCCTCTACCAGAGATCGGCAGCTTGTTTGTTTGTTTTGAAAGGATACAGCTTAGGGCGGTGTTTCTTAAATTATGCTCAGTTATTTACACATTCCCATAATGTAGGAACTTGGGGTCACCACATGAAATTAATGGGTAGCAAGTCTAAAATTAACAACAGGAATTTTTTCTTCAGGCAGTGCACAGTAGGCCTGTGGAACTCCTAACCATGAGCCATTGTGAAGACCAGGACTTTAACAAGGTTCAAAAAAGAGTTAGATAAATTCATGGAGGTTAGGTCCAGCAATGGTGTCGCCGGCCACTGCTTGTCAGAGACTGGTGTCCCATGAACAACTCACAGGTGTCCCGCAAGGATCGGACACTTTTTTGATATCATGCACTGATGGGATATATTTTCTGTTATTAAAACCAAATACAAAGTTATTACTTCATTGCTATGATACCTGATTATATTACTTCATTTTGTGTCTGCTCTTTATGTTGCTGTTTGTATATTTTTGGTCTGACAACAATATCTTTGAAGAAAATTTTCATAGATGTTCCGCTTAAAAAATATTATTGTTTGCTGTTCTGTGGTCTCAAAAAGTTTAGAAATACCGCTCTAGAGTGGGTTGGGTCCAAAAAAAACTTTTATTGTTTTTCTAAAATGATTTCACAAGCACTAACCAAATCTTCCAAGGACACAACCAAAAGCTGTTCCAACTTTACAAGAAGCTTTGATGTAAAAGGAGCTCTACGGGCTGCTGCTGTTTATAAAGGCCGGGTAAATATTTTCTGGAGGAACTGTAATTGCTCCGTTGGTGGCCAGCACACAAAGGGTCTGCTAGTGTTTGTGCTAAACTTCTCCAGTTGGCTGCCAAACAGGCGCATCCTCTCTGGATCAGCTACTGAAGGGAGCTTGTAACACATATTCACTGGCGGGTTGTGGAAGCATCTGTAAAAGCCGCTTTTACCAGGATTCTCCTCCTCTATCTCTTAAGATTAGGTTCCAAAATATCCCATTGAATCAAAGCTCCCACCTGGGTTTGGGAGACTAACACATTACATGCGCCCTGCTGGGTTTTCCTTGAGATATTTAGCAGAACTTTCAAACTGCAGCATTTCCCTCCACTGCTCTCACCAGAAAACAGCAGGCATCAAATTTACTTTCAAGAGCCTTGATAGCAGAGATGCTTGCATCAATCACAGCTTTTAAAGACCTGCCAGATTACAGATAAGTCCCCCCGCCCCACCACCACCACCACCAGCAGCAGCAATTTTAAAGGGTTTCTTATGCGATTCCAGCAACAAGGAAACTTAAGTGGGATAAAGCCAATTCAAGGTCCCTCCTTCAAGTCATTTACCTTATTTGTCATATCAACATTGGAAGAAGCTAATTTTCTCCAGCACACTGGTATCCGATTCATCAGGTTCCTCAGGGTCCCCAAAGAAAAGTCGTCTCTAAACCCAAATCCTTCTCCAAAACACAAGAAGTGTGGATGAGCTACACATTGGGATTAAAACGCAGTTTACAGCAGCCTGTTGAGAACATTTTCTCCAGCAGAAGCAGCATTTGACACCAGAAACATTACAGGTCAGGTCCTTAGCTGTTCCACAAGCTCCTGCTCTCCTATAGAGCCTGTATAGCAGGTCACCCAGCCCTAGCTGCAGCCCAAAAGCACCATATGCCCTGCAGGCCTCCAGGGAATTTCCCAAAGAGAATTGCGCACACTCTTCTAGAAGGATTTACCTTTTCTGGCCTCTGTACAATGTTGTCCAAATTCTCTGTAGCTCCTTAAAATCTGGGAACAGGTCTCAGTCTAGAAGTCTCCTTCCAAGTCCCCTTGCATTTTTGTGTTGTCCTGTAACAACTTCCACAGCCTGCAGCCACTGCTGTCAGCGTTTTCTCCTCCAGTGATGTCAAGATCCAACAAACTAGCAACAGTCTGGAGCACAACCATGCCTCCAGAGTCTTTTGCCCCAGAAGCTTCCCTGCCACAGAGCTGGAGCTTTCTAACTCTGGCTCCCACACCCACTCCTACTTATAAACTGCTCCCCTTGAGAGCCCATTGGTTCCCCCTCACCCGGAATGACGCTTGGTGTGTCCCAACAGGTAGCTTTGCCTACAATGAAAATCACCCAAATGAGTTTCAAACAACCATTAAGCTAGTGCCTGCCATACTTAATTTCTACGTGATTTTTGGCCCATCCTGCCTGGTCTGGATTGATCTGCAGGCCCACAAAGTTGTCCAAAGCAAAAACAAGAACTACGTATCTGGGGTTCAGAACATGAGAGAGACCCCCCGCCCTCCATGGCTACAGCAGAGAGGAAAAATAAAAATGAATTACTTTTAGTTATTTGGACTAGTAATTATGAGGGGTTTTTTTAAAAAAAAACACTAAATATTGTATTGTTACTGGATGATGTATATATTTACGTAGTTATCAAAATTATATGAAGAATGATTTTAAAGTGATTTTGAAATGCTACATTAACTATTCTAAAAAATTAATACAATTATGGCTCTATAATACAGAAAGCTCTGAAAGGTGGTTGAGGGCTAAAAGTGTTTTTGCAAGTAAAGGTCTTTGCAGTGGAAAAAAACCTTAATTGAAACGTGATTGGAAAAACTGATACGTGAAGCAAGTGTTTCCTCAATGTTTGTTGTTCATCTTCCAGCTTCATTTTACAGGGAAGTGGGAGGGCATTGAATTTCTCTCGCCACAATGCCACAACTGCTGTTACACTCTTTGGGCTCAAGTGGCAGTGACCGTTACTCCATACCAGCTGTTTTGGGTTCCCGAGCCACTGGATCAGCAGAACGATGGAATAAGCAATCTGCAGACTACTTCTATGCCTCTCTGTTGGGGGCCAGCACAGAAACCCTCCACTGAGCACAGTGAGGATGGAGACCTGCTCAGCAGCGGCTCTGTCCATGCTGTTCGCTCCTGCAATGCAGCTTCTCCAGGCAGTTTAAGAAACACAGAGTGCCTCTGCACCAAAACTGAGTCCCACTCTTGCAGAAGCAATGAGTCACAGTGACTATACAACCAACCACCCATGGCTGCAAGGAGCTTGTATTCCAGATGACATGGCCAAGTGGCTACTCTTTCCCTGGATTAAACTGCCCTCTCAGGCTCCAACATGCAACTTCTTTTAATACCACCGTCTGGCTGTGCAAATCTGGCTTTGGTAGAAGATGGGAGATGCCTGTTTTCATGGGAATCTGTCCTGTAGGTTGCCTGTCCTGTCTTTGCCCATGAGAGCTTGTGCTCCAAACTATCCATTAGTCCATAAGGTGCCACAGGATTTCTTGTTGTTTTTTGAAGATACAGACTAACTCGGCTACCCCTCTGATGCCTGTGCTGCTGAGAATCCAGAGTGGGGCCTGGAAACTTCCACGCAAAGGAAAAGGGTTGAATGAAGCTTTGAGGAGGTGTTACCATATTTCAAAAGCATGAAGAGTGCACTTCTGAGAGCAGATGGCACCGACCCCTGCTCCACAGCCAATGGAACATGACTTACTACGGCTCAGGACTTTCAGCAGCAAGACTCACCAAAAAAAAAAAAAAAAAAGGCAAGGTGATGGACTAGATAACTTCTAGGAGGTCCCTGCCAGCTCTACATCTCTTGCTCAAGGCTGAAATAGTCACACACATTGATTTATTCCTGTCTGGGTCATTTCAAGCTAATTATTGCTGTTTTCCAAGGAAAGGAAAATGGCTTCATTTTTCTTTTTTAAGTTCATCCTATCGAATGAGACAGGAGGGTGTGGTGCATTCCTCTCACAGCCGACAAAACCCACCTCTTGGAGTTATTAAAAAATGAATGGTGTCGCTGTAATATTTTCTTTTGGACAAGCTCCACCATCTCCCCAGGGGCTTGTATTTGTCGTAACTTGCTAGGAAAGCAGCCTCCAGCAAGACAGGCCTGCGTTCCCAATTTTACAGCACTCGCATGAAAAACAAAATGTTGCCTCCTCTGTTTCACTTTTATGGGCAATGTGTGAGTTCAGGAGAATTCACTGTAGCATTTCACCTGTCGGGTGGGGGGGAGGGAGAATGGTCACCCCTCTTCCTTCTGCAAAGAACAAGTCTGTAGTGTTAAATGGAGTTATCTTGTACCAGTGATGAATGGGACTCAGGAATGATCACCGTGGTGTGGAATATTAACCCCGATGTGCTCAGAGCAGGTATCACACAGCTCCTTTGGAAATCATGCGGCCTCCCAAGGGTAGAGCGAATGCACATCTTTTGGATTAGCAGAGTTAGCCATCCGTTCGCAGGGCCCTTTAATATTCTCAGCCAAACTGGCTAGCAAGAGGAAACGTTTCTATCCAAGAAGTGGTCTCCTTGGAGTATGAACATGTCTACGCTTTGGGAGCCCTGGCTAGCTGTCAGCACTTTATTTTATCTGCTGCTGCTGAGCTGCACCTGCACTCTGGCCTCCTGAGTCAGTCAAAGTAATAATCCACCTGACATCCCCTGTGTCTGCTGCTCGTTTTATGGGGTTTTATGGTGTATTCCTCTGTACAGTCACTATATACGCACACTTTATGTAGGATGATTGTAAGGGAAGACCCATTCTCAGATAACTGAGTCAATAAATCCACATCCACGCTTTTATTCTTCTCCTTCTTTTTGCCCTACAAACTTGTTCACATTGGAGATCGGCAAAACGAGTTCTGGGGCCACTCCTCTTTGTCCTTTCCTCATGCTACGCTAATCTAACTATAAAACCTATCTTCATGTTTAATTAGTCCTTGTTCAAGATATGGTACCAGAGTAAATGTCTGCAGGATTGGGCCCTGTTTAACTAATGTTTAGAAGTGGCACAGTACTGTCTACATGAGCTGTAAAACGCTCCTGGTTGAACCAGCTCCTCAGCCCCCCAGACATCAGAGTTTGCCATCAGGTCAGTGGACAACCAAACCTGGTCCAGTCCTGAGCTCCCTAAATTGTCAACTGGTCCTCAGGGAACAAGCAAACCAAATGTAAGGCCAGCTGGCCTACAAGTTAGTTCAGCGGTATATAATCACATGACATCCAGTGCTATCAACACCTTGGTCCCATGTCATAGCCTCCCAAGACACATGAAGAGTATGATAGTTCACCGATGAGCAGAGGAGGCAGACAGGCAAAAGCTAGAACACCAATGGCACAGAAAATACTTGGAAATCCTCTGCCAGCAACACAAACATCATTTACGGGACTGCATCACTGAAGAAAATGAGGTAACAGGGGCTTCTTCTCCTCTTCCATTAACACAACAGTATCACAGCCAGCTGGATTCACACAATCAGCCTACTTAGCCCAGAACTAGAACCAAGAGACCTTGTCATTATACTCCACTGATAAGGTCAACAGAACACAACGTACGGAAACATCCTCTAACATACTCAGGCTTCTCATTTGTTACGAGATTCTGCAGCGCACCCACAAAGTCAGATCTCTTGACCCCACAAAAACCACTTTTTAATTCCTTCTATTGCTCGAGTAGAGTTTTGGTAACCAGGTAGACCTGGTGTTTTATCATCTGCCCACACCAGTTGCACTGGCCAAAGTACTTCGAGGGCGGCATCATCATTCCTGTGTAAAACACTGGCTCACTGAGAGGTGGATTTTTCTCTGTGATGTCCACTGAAAATAAATAGTTATTTTGTGTGGAAAGAATGCAGTACTTCAGACTTCCACCATCTCTTGGGTTTACCTTGTAATGATAGAGTAGCCAGCCAAGCCTGTAAGTGGAGTAATAAGCTCAGCTAGGTTGCGGTAGGATGGTCCAATGGACTGGCCTGTTGGATTGGCTAACAGGAGTGAGCAGGCCCAGTTTTCAATTCAAGAGTGGGTCACTGGCTGCTCAATGTTTGTGTGTGCAGCTGTGATCACTCCTCATGCCTGCCTTGTTCCCAGTTTTACTCCAGCCAACCACTGCCCCTGGTCACTGCTGAGCAGCTCTGACCACCATCTCCAAAACCTCATTCATTACTCCAGGTTCAACTCCTGGTTCTTTACTCTGGTTCTGACTTAGACGCCAATTCCTAGCTCCTGGCTTTTGCTCCAACCACTGGGCTCTACTGCCTATGCCCCAGTCTAGCTGACAGAAGACATCAAAGGGGGTGACTTCAATGGAGATTAGGGAATTTCATCCCGATCCAACACCTGCTCTAAAGACTGTTGTTGAGTGCAGCGTGCTTTGCACTCAAAGCCCGGAAAAAATCTTGGGGAAATTTCAAAACTGAGGCAGGACAAAGAGGAGCTTTGAGAATCTGGTGCATTTAGCCATTGGGATGATCAGAAACCTGCTGTCACACAAGGCTGCAGCATTCAGTCATGGCTGCTTCTCATTTGTTATCACTTGTCACAGCATCCTTCTTCTGTGGGAATCTGGTACTCTGCAGGAAGTCATGCAGGGTCCATGTGATACCAGAAAGAATCCGAAATATACATGGACTAAGCTATACAAAAGGTGCCCAGATGGACATGAGCAACAGCTCACATCTATCATATTTGCACCCTTGAAGAGACAAGTTGATGGGCTTTTCAATAATTACAGGTGTAAAGACTGGGATTAAATGCTTAAACTAGAGAGTCTCTTCAGAAAGTGTTGTTTCAAAGGCTAGAGTTTGTAAATCAAGATTAATAAGAATAGCAGTTAAATGCACCTGAGTGTAAATCTATGTGAGCTAGTATACTCTGACCAGATTAATATATTTTATGCCTGAAACTGTCTATGCAATAGTCCGTTTACAACTCACTACTGTCCAAACCTGAAAGCTGAGAATGTGTTTATGTGCACTGCGCTCTCTGTTTTTACTGCATGTTTCATTTTTAACTCTACCTTCATTTCTGTTGTCCCAATCCTTTGAACCTATTTTAACCATGATTTTTTCTATTTAACATTGTTTTATGCATTCCCACAAAATATGTGCGGCACCAAGACAACATATTGAGTGTGCAGCTTCTTCTTACATTTAGAAAATACCATGGAGAAAATTTTCAAAGTGCCTCCTTCCCTTTTTTCAAAAATAGATTTATGCCTGGTCTACACACACAGAGATTTTATGCTAATTTAATTGTTTCAGGTAGGGCTTTAATTTTTCTTTTTTTAACTAAAATAGTTACACCAGTGTACACAATTATATTGGTATAAATGTGCTTACACTGATTAATTTAGTCCCATCTGGGAAGGAGAACTGTGGGGTCCAAAACAAAATGTAACAACTGCCACAGCCTCCCCACCAGCCAGGTGCCCCTCCATCCAGGCACTGCGCACCCTCTGGGCCAAGCACCCTATCCCTCTTTCCCCCTAGCAAGACGCCCCCCACGCAAACCACCAGTGACTCACCAGAGTCACTGCCAGAGCCACACCACACGAGCTGCCCCACCACCCAGAGCCACACCACACGAGCTGCATGAGCCACTCTGCAGCCTCAAGCAAGCTGCAAGAGGAGCCGCCTCCACCAGAGCTACCACACGTTTGTCCCACCACGTGGGGGGGTGTGTGCATGGAGGGGCAGATGGTGCACCACGTGTGGCTCTAACGAGCCGCTTCACCACACCAGGGTGTCCAGTTCACCACATGTAGCCCTTACGCTGCCAGGACTATCAGTGTGATGAAATTGTGGAGGAAGGTATTACTCAACGATGACCTGCATGAGGCACTGTGTGACTTCACTCTAGCGCCACCTATGGGACAAACAAAAAGAAGTAAGTCTCTTACTCCTCCATGCCAGTTGGAATCCCCAGTGACTGCAGACTTATTAGCAGGTAATGAGTGCCTCACTACATGCTAGTTGTCAGTGAAGACGCTCCGCTCTTGTGATCTGACGTACTGCTAAAGCTCTCCATAAGTTTACTCCTTTGTCATTAGAAGGTTTTACACTGTAACCAGGACAGTGCATTTCCAGGTCTAATTACACCCTGAAAGGACAAAGTGGAGTGTGTCCACACATCACTCAGGAATTAGACATCAAATGAAAAGCATGAGGGCCTACAGAAAGCCTACAATCCAATTTAAACACACTCACAGCGACAATTTCAAGTCAAGCACTTCCTCGTCCTGTAAACTTCAGGGCTGGAGATCACAGACACACCATGATAATTTCTTCCCACCTGCACCACAATTCTGATTAGAGCCCCCTCATATTTGATGAGGTTCCATTTCCTTAATTGGAAGAAAGGAAAAGGTGTTGTGACTTCATTGGATGTCAGTTTTAATCTGCATACAATCCATCGCACGTTGAGCACGTGTGTGGCAGGCATTTTTAATAAAGGATTACAAAATGCACCTGCTGAGCCTGAAAACACTCTGTTTTTCCCTAGCACCAGGAGGCCTGCATTATGTCACGTTCAACTCAAACATTTATTACCTGTAAACCCTGGAATTCGAAACACAACAGCAAAGCTGGTTGATTTCAATTGCCTGTGGAGCTGTTGCATTGTTCCATGAAACAAAAGAAGTGTTCATTTGGCAGCAAGCTTCTAACATATGGCTCTTTACTTGTCTTAGACAACAAATGTCTGCATTCCTGGATGTTATCAAATAATGACTTTTATGCCAACAAGTTAATTACAAAACCAGACTACTGCAGGAATACCAAATTACAGTCACATATTTTAAATAATTGCTTCGGATGTAATTGAATTAGAATCATACTTTTGTGGGGATAGATTGTCACCATTATGGAATGAACCAACATTCCTCTACCAGTTCTTAGTGTCAAATGTCACCCAGCTCATTGGTTTGCCTACACACATACTTCCCTCTCTTCTGGGTTAGGCCCCTGTGGTCCAGTCCTGCTCTCATGCAATGCAGTGGTATAATGCCCACTGACTGCAATGATGCAGAATCAAGTCCTTGATGAAGCAATGTGTGTTTAGTTGAAACAATATAAAACGTGGCCCAATATGAAAAAAATATTGTAAAAGTGAAGGCAAAGAGGAATTAGGGTTAAATTAGTGTAACATTACTGAAATAGTTGCATCTAATTTCCAAAAGGCATTTAACAACCCTCGGGTCAGATTTTTAAAGGCGCTTAGGTGCCTAAAATTGCAGATAGGTGCCTCCTGGGATTTTTAATCATGTTTTAGACATTTGAAGAAATACACAAATATTTTGGAAATACCTATTAACAGTGTATCTCGAAAAGTGAGCTATTCTGGGTTATATGGTCGGGTATAAAACCATGACTTGGGAAAGAACTTTGCAAGATCTTTGCTCTAAGCATGTCATGAACTCCCATTGACTTAATCACACGTTTTTCTGAAGAAAGATGCTTTCCTGAAACTTACATAGGAATGGTTTAGCCTGTACCACCTGTTAACCAAGTTCCCCAGCATGTGAACATTCAACAATGGGATTCTGAAGAAACGATTCTGATACTAGGTTCTTTGTGCTTCCTGTATCTCAGAACATTAAGGTCAGAATAGTAGTAGTAGTACGCATCCCAAGAGACCATGGCTACGCACCTCTGAGATATAAAGAATTTACTCAGTAGATCTTACAGCAACCATGGCTGTGGCTGAAGAGACCTAGTCAAGAGAGGGATGCTCTGCTGCAGTAGTCACATTTAAAGGGAGGGTTTCAACTCTTTGGACTCTGCCTCCTGTGAGCTCTTTTCACTTTGGCTAAAATAACTTGCTTCGCTCTTAACTCCAGAGACGTTTCTTAAGCTCTTGTTTCCAAGGGCTGTGGGCCCGAGCATGATCTTCCCATTATGCACAACCACGTCCAATTCCTTGAGGTCTCGCTTGCAAACATCCTTGAAACTTGATTGTTGGGCGTTCTTTGGGTCTTTTTCCAGATGTCAATTCACTATTGAAGATCATCTTTGGGATGCGCCCACCCGTCATTTGGCACGCATGCCCAAGCCAGTGGAGGCACTGCTGGCTGAGGGGTAGAGAACTCCTGGTGTACAGTATAGAAGTTATTCACACCTTTTCACATATAGCTCCATTCTACAACTTTTACTCACATCAGGTCACCTTCAGCAAACGACCCGTTAACTATTCCCTATGTGTTCTCAATGTAAGGGTTGTGAGGTGAGACTCAGAGACAATTCAAGCACTTGCAGACATGCATACCTTTGTGAATATTAACTTGCTCCTGCTGAAAAAAAAATCTGTTCATTTGTAGCCCATAGATGCCAATGTATATAAGAATATTCAGTGCTCCTGTACCATAGCATGCTAATAGAAGCAGATGACATACTAGGAATACATAGAGTAGAGATAAGTGCTGATGGTGCTATCTACCTTTAAAACAACTCTATTATCACATGTAATTGCAGCAGAAGGTAATTATTTTCAATGAAAATAACTCCTGTGACCATGACCTATGGCACAAGCTCATAATGGTGATTAGAGTCACCTGTGGCTAATATACATATGACATTAATGGATGTTCAAGGACTTAGGAAGATGTGCAAAACTATCAGCTGGGCTAGAGAAGACCCTGGTGTGCAGAAATGATAAAGTGAAAGAAACCATACCTTGGCCTCTCCAGTTTAGTAGGCTCTATATTTAACAAACCCTCCTCCCCTTGATTACTTGTAAAGCAATGGGAATAAAGCTTGCTGGCAGCTAAACACATCTGAAATGTGTGTTAATCTTCTGTGAACAGCCCTGCAATGCTACATGAGATTATCAAGTAACTTTAGGGGCAGATTAGAATCATAGGGCTGGAAGGGACCTCAGGAGGTCATCTAGTTCAGCTCCCTGCTTCAAGCAGGCTCAGCCCCAGTTAAGTCATCCCAGACAGGACCTTGTCAAGCTGGGACTTAGAAACCTCTACAGAAGGATTGGGCCTATGCACGGCTGCAAATTAGGGTCCACCTTCTTCACTCAGGCATTTTGGGGAGAACAGGGCTTGTGCATTCAGTAGTTTCCTGCCATCCAAGACAGGGCAGCATGGTGGGAAACTTGGCTCTGGTCCTCGTCCCAGTGTACCAAGCAGGAGGCCAACCCATCTGCGGTTCCAGTCAGCAGATTGGAGGAGGCAGGCACAACTCCTCCTTGTGACCTGCCCTCTACTCCTGGGTTAACTGTTAAGGGCTATCTTCCCCCTGACCCTGACACAAATCAGACTGCCAGAGGGTGAAACCAGGATTACACATCTGTAACAACCTGGAGAGCAATAGCATCTGTTATGTTGCACTGTTCACACTGCAGGGCAAAAAATCAAAAATCTTTCCAGCGTCGTAAACTAAATCCTGTTAGCGACGCAGTGACTTGATGCAATGATCAGAGAATGGATACAATAGAGCAGTACCAGTGGCTCAGCAGCCTCCCTTACATTGTACTTTGAGGATCCTTGCATCATATTGATACTGGTTATGAATTCAACAGCCAACCAGTGGGAAAGCCTTTATATGACCAAATCCCTCAACAACTGTTTCTAAGACTCAGACACTCTTTCAAAGAGTTGTCTCCTTTGGGCATTCTTTCTTATATTTGAATAGGGAAACGGCATCATTTGTAAAGTTTAGAAGTTTCTGTCAATTGACCTTCACTCTGCTGCAGCGGCATTCAGAAGGTTTACACATTCTTTTGCTATCACATGCAATAAAATGAGGAGACTCCAGTTGCTTCTAAATCTTCGTTGAAACCCTACAATGTGTGCTCATTCACACAGGCTTTACAGCTGGGCAGTAGTAAGGGGAAAGAAAGTGCGTAGCTAAAGCCCACAACCAGAGCTCAAGAGATTGGGTGGTTGTCACTGTAGATTTGTTTGTGACCTGGAGCAAACATCTGTCCCTGACAAAGCAGGTCTTTGCCCACAAAAGCTTATGCTCCAAAATAGCTGTTAGTTTATAATGTGCCACAGGATTTCTCATTGTTTTTACAGCTACAAACTAACATGGTGACCCCTCTGATATCCGTCTCACAGTTTCTCCCCATCCCCTCCGTAAAATTAGGATAATAGTCATTCCCCACCTCACGGGGTGTTGGGTGATTTAATTAATGTTTAGAAAGCAGTCTGAGGTCATCCAGTATAAAGTATAGTTATGATATTATCAATGCATCGTTTGCTAGACGTAAGGGCCTTCTCCCCTTAACTTACTCATCTTATAATTTTGCAGAGGGTTGTAATTTTAACTGTACAAACAACCCATACACTTTAATCTTAAATTCAGCCTTAAACACAGGACTTTGGCTACACTTAAAAAGAAAACTTGCATTTTGCTCAGATGAGACATCCTTGCTGGTAAAGCTCTGTGTTCCATTTTTACCTCTGGTGCTCTGCTTAGAAACCCACATCTCTTTGACTACGGCGTAGCACTGGTGCTGTCAGAGGATCCTGGTTGCTAGGTGGGACTTTGAGCTAAAAAAACGAACCATGATTAAAATTAGCTACTTTCTTAAAAGTTGTTTCAAAGCTCAAGCTAGAAGGGATTTGAAAATGAAGCTGCATAAAAACTCTGTATTTGGCCCATTTTAAAACCTAGGGTTACTTTAAAAATAGAATTGAGGGGGTTTCTGGTGATATTTCCCCTCTTGGAATTTTTTAAATATGAATTTTAACTAGCAATTGCCCCACATGTAAACCAGAAAATTTGGATGTTTGGAAAAATACCAGAGACATTTTAACATTAAACAAAATTGATTCTTATTGTAGATGTGGATGCAGAATACCAAATGCTGTCATGCCTACTTAACAAAGCCAATGATCTAGCCTAGAAGTTCATGCACTGTCACAGGGGTGGAAGAGGCATCTTGGTTAAACAAGGAAGGAATTTGATCCAGCAACGCAAAGGTGTGATTTGCTGGGCTATTTTGGGATGGCTGGGCAAGGCCTTGAACATCATAATTGATATCGCTCATAAAATCCTCTGAGGTCACCAAAGAATATTTTCAACTTCAAGCCTTCCCAGTGAAAAGCGCACAGGAGACCATGGATAATTTGGCTTGACTCAGTTGCAGAGTTTGTCTGGCAGGAGTTTGCTCCAAATATCTGTGGAACACATCAGTGACCCAGGAACTAAACTGCTTTGAAATATTCTTGATGCAATGGACATTAATGGCTTGGAATGAGGCCAGAAGGTCTGTCCCATCAATACACCTGCAGTGATTAAATGAACTGAGCATTGATAAATGAGCCATCAGTACCTTAAGCCTTTGATCCACAGATGGAGGCCACTCTCAAAGAGGAGCAGGCCCTGGATTGACTCGATGGACTGCAGCGGCCCCTTCAGCGCGTTTAATGAAAGCCATGTCCAAGGTGCTGAAAGGTGGTTTAGATTTGGAGCTGTCTTGGAAATCTGCACTCCTTTCACTTACAGTGACCTCAAGGCTCCAGTGGGGTGACAGACCTAGAAAATGAAGTTTCTCATTCACAAGATGGGCACCGCATGGGCAGCAACATTGCAGCCTCCCCCCCGCTGCTCAGCCAGCATTGCAGACTCCTGATGCAAGGCACTATACCAAGAGGGAGACTCTGAACCCACTACAACCTGGGCAGACATGCAGCTGTGGGGGAGGGTGATGTTTCTGATGTGGCCATGTTCTCCCCAAAGCCATGGGCCAGCGAGTGCCACTCGAGCACTCTGTATCTTCTTCATCCACCCACCAGTGAACTATTGTATGTTTCCACAGTTTGCACCTCACACTCTCTACCCCTGAATATCTGCATTCACTCCTTCCCCGCACCCATACTCCTGTGCCATCCCTGGTATGCTGAAGGAGGGAGAATACTATACCAAGAGAGGTTGAGAGGAGGGGGCAGTCAGGGCTGTGGAGTGATTGAGGCTGGAGGCCTGCCTCAGTGCACTGAGCCCATAAAATGTTTTTGCCTCAGTACCTAGTCACCGAAATCCTCCCTCAGCACAGGCCTGTTGCCATCCCCCAAAATCCCCTTCCTCTCCTGGCCTCACTGTCTCCCTCCTATGGCCACATCACAAAGCCCCGTAACTAAAGAACTAGGGGGTCACCAAATGAATTTACTGGGTAGCAGGTTTAAAACTAACACAAGGAAGTTTTTCTTCACACAGTGCATAGTAGGCCGGTGGAACTCCTTGCCAGAGGAGGCTGCGAAGACCAAGACATTAACAGGGTTCAAAAAAGAACTAGCTAAATTCATGGAGGTTAGGACTATTAGCCAGGACAGGGAGGAATGGTGTCCCTAAGCTCTGTCTGTCAGAGGTTGGAAACAGATGTCAGGAGAGAGATTACCTGTTCTGTTCACTCCCTCTGAGGCATTTCCATCCCACAGCTCTTCATTACTCTGGGAGCAGTGGGTGAGTGGGTATCAGAGAGGGGGAACATCTCACCCCTGGGGCTAAACTGCTGGGTGTTGGATCCCTAGAAAATAGCCAGTTGTGAAAGGGAAGGTTCTGAGGGCAAGGCAGAATGGGAGAAGATAAACCAGCCAGACCACATTGCCCTAGTTCCAGCCTATTCACATTTACAGGGTTTTCTTCACAACCGTGAAGGCCAGAAACATCTTTTGTTTGCTTCACGTAAAAGCCAAGATACTGTGGCCTCCATCTGAGATAAAATATATTAGACAACACACAGTGCTGTGTAGACGGAAAGGATCATAATAAACAATCAATCAATCAAAACGTTATCTTACGGCCAAGAATAAAAGGTAGCCACTGCCTCAGGTGATGCTAGCATCCAAACGGGTTTCATTTTTAAATCTGGAAAATTAACAGCAGCTGGTTAGTTTTTGCTCAAAGGGCTCAAAAATCTGTGAGACTCACCATAGACATTTTTAAGGCTCCTCTGTGATAATGATTATTTATAATCTAATTAACAAGTTTGCATCTCACAAATTTACTTCTTTTCACAAAGAGTAAGTGCTATAAATCTAGCAAGGACATACTAAATTATTCATCCATAAGAAAAGAGATGTAATCCCTGCTTTAACTACTAAACTCGATGCAGGCATCATTACTAAGCCATTCCTCAGCGCAAAAATTCTGTGTGCTTAAGTGCTTCTGAGATGGGCTCTGATTCCATGGGAGGGAAGAGAGTGTTAATAAGAACATCTAATGCTTTTTTGAGGAGAGAGAGCATATATTAAATGAATAATACAGAAGATGCAGTGTCTGACACCTCATGCACATAACCTGAGAGTCTTTACACAACCAGACATTAGAACACTGCATTGTATCACAGGAATGCAGAGACTGGTTTTGTTGTCTTTCACAGACCCCAAAAAAAAAAATCAATGTTAAGTAGTCTTTTCTGCACGATCCTGTTACAATTCATGAATCGTTAATCCTGGTCTTTTGTAAAAAATTCCTGTTTACAAGGTTACTCTGTAAGTTAAATTGTTTGTTTCCCTTTAGATCTCCATTGGAAAACATCTGTGGGTACATTTACATGATGAATTTGATAGATCTCTGTTTTGACAGTGCATCTGTCATCTCCGTTTTGTATGTCAAGAGATCAGGTGTGTGTTTGGGATTATCAGGCCATTCATGTTTGGAGGGATATGCTAACTTCTGTTTTGCTTTATTTTGACTTACTAAAAAAAGACCTTGCAAGGCAGCATTGCAAGAATTTGCATCAACTTTGCAATTGTTTGCATTCAATAACTGTAGAAGATTAACTACAACCCTCTATACACAGTTTAAAGTTTGTACATCTGTCTATCTTTGAGTCCATTCATTCAAGAACTCGTTCTAAACAGAAGAGTTAGGATCACCAAATTTGGCATGCAGCATCCTCTCATCCTAGCTTAAAGCAAGGTCATGGTTTCATTGTGCCAGGGAAATGGGATGTGCCTGGAATGGGATTGTCTTCCATAGCTCAGAAACGGAGGGGGCCGACAGGGGGCAGTGAGTGCTGGGGGAACAGCTATACTGCAGTGAGCACAGGACACAGTTATGCCAGCCATTAAGTGGCCAGCTGGGGCCATGGCTCTCCATGTTGCCCACCTGCAACCCAGCTAAGTGGGTCCTTTGCCTCTCCCTCCCACCTCTCAGCCACAGCACCAGCCAGGAGCACTACCAGCCAGCAAAGAACCCCCGCCCCCACCCAGAAAAGCTGGTGGCAGCAACTGCAGCGCTCTCCTCACCCCCATGGACAGCCCCAGTGAGCCCTCTGCCAGCCCTCCCAGCCCCCTGGCCTGAAGGACCCAAGCAATGCCAGGTAAGTCTTCTAACATAGCTCATCTATATCAATATAGATGCACACGTACACACACACCTTAGTACAAAAAGCTTATAAGAAAGTAATTTCCCCACCCTTAAATATTAGAAAGGAAATACACAGATTTTTTCCCCTAGTCTATTTAAGTTCTTAATGTGACCTGAATTCACCTCTTCACTACCTGTGTTGGGTAACAATTCTGTCCTTTGGACAGTAGATTTGTTTTGGGTTTTTTTTGCCTTTCCAAATATACAAATGGGCAACAGGCATCACTAATAAAGTATCAGTTCACTGTTAATAAACACAAAAAGCAGCCAAGTAGCACTTTAAAGACTAGCAAAATGATTTATTAGGTGAGCTTTCGTGGGACAGACCCACTTCTTCAGACCAGAGCCAGACCAGAATATTAAATATTGAGTCTGTTCTGGTCTGGCTGTTGTCTGAAGAAGTGGGTCTGTCCCACGAAAGCTCACCTAATAAACTATTTTGCTAGTCTTTAAAGTGCTACTTGACTGCTTTTTGTTTTGATAGTGTATAGACTAGCACGGCTTCCTCTCTGTTACTATTCACTGTTAATGTATTTCTAGTAGACATTTGTGCTTGACCAAATCCGGGGCCTGAGCCAATACCCACTGAAAGCAATGTGAAATACCAGCAACTATGCCCATCCCTAAACAGAAGTGTTGTATTCCTGTAAACTTGCTCATTAAGCTTTGTACAACATTCCAAATGGACCTGCTAATGCGCTACGCTGAGGAGGCATCCTCATAGAATAGGACATATCATTCTGCCTTCATGCCACCCTGTGTCAACTCATTGATTCTGAAGGGTTTGTATGGATCTAACTGAAGGGGGAAGGTAACCCTGTGAATGGCACTGTTTGTTTTACAAAGTTCCTACTTCTCTTTGCGGGGACTTAGAGTAAAGCATTTTACATTGATTTTTACCTCTGCACTAGATGTTGAGAGACACCATTTAAAGATTAAGTAAACAGTCCATTTTGCTGGCAAATCAATTGTTGTAGTGAATTTTAAATTGTTTGTTGTAGAATGTAGTAATTAAAAATACACACTGCATTCCAAAACTGGAAATTCACTGGAGATATGTATTAGGCGGCAGAGGTGTGCAGCAGGAGAGAGGCTATATTACGTATCTGGGAATTGTGTTCTTAATTTTCATAGTTTACAACTGGGATTACTTTGGGCTTGTAGCAAACCTCTTCAGCTTTTTCTCTCAGTGATATTCACTAGGGTTGCTCCTGGAAAATGAATGATGATTATTTTCCAAGTAACACAGCTTTGCAGATCTCCACAGTCTGGTTACTTTATGCAATCACTGTAGTTGGATAGACTATCAAAGGAACCTCTCTCTGGATAATTACTGTGAGCTACATCCGGAGCTCAGGCAGAGAACACCAAGGACAACAGTAAGGTGGAAAGTTTTGTGTTCTTAAAGCTGAATCATTTCCTCAACACATCCTTCATATGTCTCCTCCCACATTTCAATTAGTTTCTTATCCAGGCCTGGGCCAAACCCATCCGTTACAGGTGGAACTCCATGGGCACTGAAAGGTTTTCATGTTAGAGAACATTTCCGTGAGGAATTCCCTGAAGATTCGGTGTGGAGACTCCCTTACCTTGCTCACCTAGCAATGACAAAACAAACACATCTTCTGTGCAGCCAAAAAAAGAATGGGTTAGGGGTCCAGGGAGTAGGGTTACTGATACTTTCCCTGCTTCTTAGATCAAAGCATGAGGACAATGGGTCCTTGTCGTGGTCAATAGGTTACATCCTGCCTTCCAGTACCTTGTGTCACCTCAGTCATGTCAACAGCATCACATGGTTGAATGTGTGAGCATGTTTTGGCCAAAGCCTATAATGAAACAAACCTGCCATGAGGTGGCAAGTCACGTGTTGTTGTTCCACTGTTAAAATGGCCAGCACTTAAGGGGCAAGACACGGTCCTGCCAGCATTTCTGAGATGGGGAGGAGTCAGCTCTCTGTTATTAAATGCTTTCTTTTCACCCTGAGCTGAACAAAGAAGTCACAGTGATAGTGCCAGATCCTTTGAGGCTCATGTGTTGCAATGACTTGACAGTTTGTGTATTAGTTAAATGTGGTTTATCCTACAAATGCACACACCTCCAAAACGATGCAGCTTCAACCAAGCAGGAAGTGCATGCCTGATCCTCTCTGCTTCCCTTCTCTCCTCACTGACCAGATGGGCAGGAAGAGGGTGATAATGGATGGAGTAGCCAAAGTCCTATGACCAAGCCAATCAGCACAGCCAAACCACCAAGAAGGGCGAAGTAACCTGCAACCAATAAAGGGATGATATACTGGACTTGGCTTCAAAAGCACAGTTCCCTCCTGGAGTTCTCCCACAGCTGAGCACTGACACAGCCTAGGAGCTCAATGTAGCCCACAGTCATTTCTCTGGCAAGATTTCATTGAATGTCTTTTATGTCACATGCTTTAATCTTAGCTGCATTACTGAAGCTGTTCTCCTTTCAAGTGCACCAAATTTCCATTAGCATTAACGGGAGTTACACACACACAGGCATTGAGGTAGAACAGCCCCTGAAGTGTTCCAACAGTAATTAATTTCTTCTTGTGGGTCATTTTGTTTTCATAGCAATACTAGAGCCAGCGGGCTTTGTAAAATGCAAAACGACTCCTGCAGGTTAGCGAGGCTGTTTTCCTAAACCATTACCTCTGAATTTCCATCCAAATGAGTAAAAGCAGGAACTGGTACCCACAGTTCTGGAGCTGGATTAAGGGTATTCAATGGCACAAGACCATTTAAGACCATTGGGTGGGATTTTCAGAAGTGCATGTCTTCATTGCAAATAAAAGAGAGGTTGTTAATTTGGGTTAGCTAATTGGGAAGGAAGACCCAACAACTCAGCGAAGCAGGTTACCCTACAGGTTTTAAGGCAAACTGCTAAACTAAGATCAAAAGCCCAATTGCCGTGTTTCCCTGCTACTTCAACCTGAGGCAGTTAACACAGGTCAGCTAAGAAGCACACACCTTTCTTTGGCAGTGTAGACAGATGCTGAGGAACCGAAGTTGTACTGAAAATGTTAGGGGAACCTGTGCTCTTAAGTCACTTATGGTAAGTCTACACGGCCATAAAAGAGTCCAGCCCAGCCATGGCTGACCAGGATCAGCTGACTCAGACTGAGAGGGCTCTAAAATCGCAGTGCACAAATTCAGGTTTTAAGACCCTCTTCCCCTGCAGAGTCTGAGCTGCAGCCTCACCAAGATTGTCTGCACTGCTATTCCTGACCATGCAAGGTCAAGTCAGTTGACACTGGGCCAGAGGCTCGAGGCCATGCTTTTATTTTAAACAATCTCAGGTTAGATATACCCTTCAGTGCTTTGGGCACTCCACCTTTTTTATCATTTGTCTGATAGCAATGCCCAAAAGCCCCACTATTGTAAGGGGATCCCAATCCCCAGATTAAAAAGTTACAACTTGATACACACCACAAGGCTCATGGGAGCATTGATTTCAGCACCCTCAGCTCTACTCAAAGAGAAGTCAAATCTCCAAATTGAGGCAGAGTAGGTCTGGGTCTGTACTTGGATGAGACACTGAGAATATGTCTACTCTGCAAGAAAGCTCAGCAGCACAGCCAGCGCTGGGCCAGGGTAGCTGCCCCACATTGTCAGGGAGCAGGCTGTGGGGTGATAAAAGCACAGCACTTACCTCCAGGTGTGGGCCGGAATGCAGGCTCTGACACCACACCCCACGGATGAGCTCAGAGCCCAGGTCTGAACATCTACACTCCAGCTTTAGAGGTCCAAGGCATGAGCTTCCTGAGCCGAGGTCACCTGACAGACACACACATACCATAATCCCAGGCTCTGATTCAAGTTTGAGCTCACACTCCCCCGCTTCTGTCTGACCCAGTTCATCCCAGAGCCAGATCCCAGGCCCTGCTAAGGAGGGTGGATCAGAGTTCTGCTGTGACTCGGGTTCAAATCCCACCACTCTGCACTGTGGACATGGCTCAAGCTGCAGAATCAAGTCAGAAGATTTGCGTAGTGCAGCGTGGACGTACTGGCAGTAGGACTTGGTTCCAGCAATTAAGCCAAATTTACTATGCAATGTGGATGATCAAGCCTGGCCTCAGAATGACCGTGTCCATGAGCTCAGGTGCCACAGACTGAAGTTACAGTGCTGTGCAGACATACCCTATGTGCTGGAGTCAGGTGCTACAGGAATAAGATAAACCCTCTCCCCTCTGAGACTTCCCAGAATCAATGCCACTGTATGGCACCTGAGGCATCTGCTGCAGGCACCATCTGTCAGATGAGCTGCATGGTCTAATTAATGCCCACAGACTATTATATATTTTGAAAGAGTACATATGCTAATACCAGTGTCTGTCTGAATTCCAATTCAAGCACCTGCACTGGGTCTTCCCAAAAACTCCACATAGAGTCTTTTGGATAGACTATTCCTCACCTCAAGGCCTTAACGGCTCGGTAGGGTTGACATGTGCTACCAATGAGTTTGCCGGTTTGATGCAGAAGTTGGTGTATTTTATTAGTGATTCCTCTTGTTACAGTGAGAGATGCCAGACAGCACTATTACTCATGCTCTCACAGACAAACATTTTTCTCCATGCGTGAACAAGATTTTAGGCTGAAGAACCGTTGTATTTATTTTCACATGCAGAGGTCCTTTTGAAAGATGCTGTAGGAGGTAACGGAGAAGTCAGCGACAACTCTCAGGAGACAAAAGCTTCCTGGGAGTCAAGCGTGGGCATCTGGGCTGAGATTTCTGGAAGGGTTGGTGTGACTATGTAAATGGAGCAAGTTACATTTAGAACATAGTCAACAGTGCCAAAAGACAGTGGGGGCCCCAGAGAAAGGTAGGGTGGGGGCCCAGCTCCACACCTAGAAGGGGCGGGGACAAGGGAAGAAAGGGCGGGGCCTGGGCATTCAGCTCTCAGCACCACCCTGACCACAGCCCTGCCCCTCTTCTCCCCCAGCAGCAGCAGGATATTGGTGTTACAAGGAACCCCTCCATGCATAAAGTTATATGGAGCATTGTTTATACAAGTCCAGAAAGGCTATACATCCATTGGAGAACCTTCAGAAAGAGAGCTGTGTTATCAATATAAAATCGTTACCACGGGATGAAGGTGTAGGAAGGCAAGTTGTACACTGCATAATCTGTGTTACTCAACTTAAGTCATTGTTCTCATCCTCATTAGCAACTCTGAAAATGTATGGTCAGTGTGGCTGTGTCTAGGTAAAGGACTGTATTGCCTGTCTTGCACCCACTGAGGTGGTGAATGGCCTTGTGGTTACCATGACACAGGTCACCTTGGGTCCACCCTCAGCTCTGCTACTGACTGTGTGTGATCTTGGGCAAGCCACTGAGGGCTAGATCCGTAACAGGCCTTAGGCATCAGCACTGCAGTGCTGGATTCTCTGGCCACGTCTAGATTCTCTGGCCACGTCTACATCGCACACCACTGGCAGCAGCATGCAGCATGGGTGTTGCTAGAGGCCAGAGTGAAAAGCAAGCTGTGTCCACACAGCCTTATGCAACTACACCTGTCAGTGAATGACCCTGGCAAGGAAGAGGGAGCAGAGAAAGCGTCCTGGAGCTGGACAGCAAGATGCCCCACTGCTAAGACTAGCTGTGTAGACAGTGAGGTGTGGTTTGGGCACGTAGAGTGCAACGTGAGGATTATACTCACAGGTTTCAAGCAAGTCTTTGCTGGCCTATGCAGTGCCTCACCATCAGTGTTCCCTGCAAGCTGTTCGCTTGGGTACCAGCTCAGAAGAGATTCAAATGCCACCCAGCTAATTAGCAGAGCACCCACAGTAAGTTTTGCCTCTACTGGTGGTGCATATTTGCATGTCCCTCAGTGCACATGAATTATTCTGCACATGGATGGAAAAATCAGAGAGAATTTTGCTCTCCATTGACCCTGCTAGTTACACCCAATGCCACATTGGCATGTAGAGCACACACTCAACCTGCCACCACTTTGTTGCTCAGTGAATCCACAGCTGCCCAGTCTCCGCCCACAACGCATGTGGAAAGTTAGGTCCTGACAGAAGCCAGCAAGTGGGCACCCATTCTTCACTACCCAATAGCCTGATACCACGGGCGAACTCCTGGGAGGTGGGAAAGGTTTGAGACTGTTCCAGATGGGAGTGGTAGCTGTGACAGTCTGCATCTTAAGAAAAACAAAAAGTCTGATGAAGCAGGTCTTTGCCCACGAAAGCTTATGCTTATGCTCCAACCTATCCTTTAGTATGTAAGGTGTCACACGACTTCTTGTTGTTCCAAATCAGGCACAGTGGAGATTCAGCCCAAGTCTGATTGTGGAGCTAACAGTCAGCGCTCTGTGCATCAGTGATTACCTTGAAAAGTGGGGATAACAACCACTTCCTTTACCAGCTTTTGTCTACCTCATTGCTTTAGATTCTGAACTCTCTGGAAGAGGGACAGTGTTTTATTCTGTACATGTTCATTGCCTACCACAATAGACCATCAGGTCTGTGCTATCATGATATAAAATAGTTTTCACTTTAAACTCCATCACTGTGCACACATATAGTGTAAATCCTTCAGGCAATTCTTAGAGTCTTAAATTACAAAGGGAAAAAAATCAAAATGTTGAGTTCATTAGCGGGACAAAGTCTATTAGGTGGAACAATAACGCAGCTTTCAAAACACGTCGCAGAAAATTTCTCATTTGCTTAGGAACAAATACAATAACCATCATGATCCCAGCCGTGATCAAGTACATAATTAAATGTGAGAAACCAAAACCAAAATATAGGGTGAGCTCTTCCTCTCGCAGGAGTCAAAAGGGAGTTTTGTCATTTCAACGAGAGTAAGGCTAGATGAATATTTATACTCACTCCAACAAAACTAATGACTATTATTCTAAATAGCTTCACACTGTTGATGGTATTTCCCCATAAACAAGAAAGCTTGTGTACAATGAACTAAATTAGTGCAACAATCTTGATTTTTTTTTTTTTTTTGGCATTTCTGGATAGGTAAAAACAGCTGTATGTTACTACCGTAGTATTTACATAAAGCACAACAATGTATTCAATAGCTGGGTTAGTAGCAGTTCATCTGCATGATATCTGTCAGCATCATTGCTTTTAACTCTATTCCAAAGCATCTTAAAGCCATAAAATGAGGTAAGCGTGAAATGACTGGCAGCAGTGGCACTTCCTTTTACGGTTCTATTTATGAAGTCTGATGACAAAAAAAGTGTAACAGGCAAGGAAGAAAAATGGAATGAGATACATCTAAAATAATATGAAACAATTATGTGTCACATAGTATATCAGTATGAAAATATAGTCTGTCAAGGAACTGGACAATTATTATAATCATTATAAACTAGGATTAATTGAAAGTGAAGATTTTTTTTTTATCTAGGGTTTATGAATTTTAAGTAAGATATCTATTAGAACACCACCAAAGCTAAGAAATCTAAACAAATTATGCTTCTTCCAGTAAACCTTCCTTATGCAGTTCTAGTTTCTTCTCTTGTTTTGAAGCATCATAATGAATATTTCTAGCTAATGGCTAAATTCTCTTCCCTGTCTGGAATCAAAGAGGCAAGGAATAGTTATACTTTGTTATTCCCCTAGAGAACAGATTTATTTAGGAGAATAAAATCTACATCTACTTTCCGGTTTAGTCTCTTCTCTGCATTCCCACATTGCCGCTTATGAAGTAAAATTTAAAATACCTGGATGATCTAAGGAAATAAATATAATTGCACAGACTGTAAAAAAGTATGGCATACACTAAATGCTACCGATTTACGAGAGTCATTTCTTCACCTTAATACAGCATCAATATTTACTAAATCATAACTGAAAATGCATTGAGACATGGTTTAGTAGCATTATTCCACAGGTTCATTTGGCCTTTAGACCACGTTCTATTGCATGATAGATGGTACTAATGAATTTATGCCAGTTCATTCCAATGTAACCATTCTTCCTCAAGCTACTTGACAGATCTAAAATCATTTTAAATTATTTTGCAGCCATCAGCACCATAAATAAAGTCTGTTAGGTGATGTGCTTCAGAAGCACAAGTCTGTTTTTACTATGAATTGCTTGAAGGTGTAGGATCCTGGCGAATCCAAGTTGTATTTTCAGTTGTCATTTTTTTTTAATTACAAGTGTATAGTCCAGCATGAGAAATGCCTGTACCAGAAAGTTCCATCATAGTCAAAAGAAGAAGTATTGTCCTTTTTGCACACTAATTTTGTAAGTGTAAAGTCTATAGCATTCGGCAGGGCAGGAATAGGACTATGTAAAATAGATAAGCAACACAGCTGCAAATCCCATTGTTCCAGCAATGACACGAGTTTACCCTTTGCTACCGTGTTACCTACAAAAGAAGAGAAAGAGAGTTACACACAGTCTAATCAGAGCAATGGTGATAAAACTGCTTTGTTCCTTCGGAGGAATTGTTTAGATGAACCCATGTTAAATAATTAAACTACTTTCACCGTATCTATTGCCTGCAACTTACATGTAACCAGAAGTATCAAACTGGTACAAAGTACAATGGTGTTTGGTAACAGAAGGAAAGATTTCCAAAGGCACATACATTTACCATTAGAATCCTAACTCCCAATGATTTTTCCTGGGACTAAGAAGCCTTCAGGCCATTTGTGTCTTGAAAACCTTCCCCTATGGCACTATCTAATTTAACATCTTTCTTTAAAATGATATCCAAGAATGCTTTACGGAGCCAGAGAATATGCTGCAAAGTTAAGGACTGAAAGCACTGCTAGAGTGAACGTAATTTAGGCAAGGAGAAAAAATGTATTTTCAGATAAATGTGGAAGACAGATGGAGAGACAACGAGGCAGACAGATTCAGGAAGGTGACTCTGGAAGGCACAAACTCCAGAGCTGAAGGCATTTACACCACCAAGGTGGTCACATGCAGGGGCCCAGAGAGGCAGCTGGTACCATAAGAGTACAGAGCACGAGGCACGAAAGAGACAAAGTCAATAAGACCAGTGAAGCAAGTCTATATGTAGTTTCATAAAAAAGGGGAGTCATTTTGAACAGGATTCCAGACATGGGTAATGGAAACTGGTTGAATGTAAGGATTTAGTTTGGATAATGCCACAGACAGATGCATTTATGTTTGCTGATTATATCAGATAGGTGGGGCTGTAAGCACTTTGGAGGATGAGATTAGACTTTGAAACAATCAAACTGAAGAAATGGTCTGAAATAAATAGGATGAAATTGAACAAGAGCAAGTGAAGTCTGATGCTTCAGAGGAAATAATCAGTCATACAAACATAAAATGGTAAGAGATGGCTTAGCAGATCCAGAAAAGGATCTGCAGGTAATAGTGGATCACAAACTAAATGCCTATCAACAACGTAACACTGTTGCAAAAAAAGACTGCTGTGAACAAGACACGAGAAGTAATTCCTCTCTACTCAGCCCTGAATGGCCTCACCTGGAGTAGTGTGTCCAGTTCTGTCCAGCAAACTATGGGAAGAATGTGGACAAATTAGAGAAAGTCCAGAGAACAAGTCAAAAATTATTAAAAATTAGGAAAACTTGGGGGAGGTGGGGGGAAGTATTTAGCTTGGGGAAGAAAAGCCTGAGGTGAGGGACAAGATAAAAGTCTTAAGTATACAAGAGGAGGGTGATAAATTGTTCTCCTTAGCCACAGAGGGTAGGACAATAAGTAATGGTCTCAAATTGCAGCAAGGGCAATTTAGGTCAGACATTAGGAAAGACTTCCTGTCAGAGTAGTTAAGCCCTGGAACAAATTACCTAGGGTGATTGTGGAATCTCTATCATTAAAGGTTTTTAAAGAACGTCAGCCAAGCAGCCATCAGGGATGGTCTACAGAATAGTCTGCCTCAGTGCAGGGGGCTGGACTTCATGACCTCTCAAGATCCTTCTACAAGTCAGTGAAGACATGCTCCTATATCTGTGTGAGAAGACAGGACTGGGCAGCAATGCTGGAGAGTTGCAACTTGAGAAGGGAGTGACAATAGCCCAACTAGACAACGAAGGTATTGAGGGAGGTCAGAGGAGCTAGATCTGAAGTGGTGGCAAACACCACATCTTCAGATAAGAAGCAGACCAATTTGCAGGTACAGGAGCTGTAGGAACAAACAGCCTCATGCAGGACTCAGATCGTGGACACTAGGGGCAAAAGGGGTACCTGAGGTCAGAGGAGATGATGCCCAGTTTGAGAATGCTACTTCTGCCAAGCAGTGGAGCCAACAGCCACGCTGGGACCCAGATCTAGGGGAGCGGGGGGCGGGGCCTGGTTCCACACCCTAAAGGGGCGGAGCCAAAGGCAGAGTCGGTGAGTCCTAGGGCAGTCAGCCCTTTGCACCATCTGGACCATGGTGTTGACCCCCCGCACCTCCAACACACAGTCAGACAAAGTGGCAGAGCAGTGCTACTACAGCACTTCAAAGGTCCCCAGAACTCCAACTGCCGATGCTGCCAAAGTAGCAGATACTGCAGCCAGTTTCCAGCCCCTTTGAAATGCTAGGCCAGGGGAAACTGGCCTCAGGCCAAGAAAAGTGCTTCTGTCTTACATGCAGTGCTTGTAGTTTCACACACATTAACACACTCGCACTTAGGTTTCCCAACAATCTGCCAACTGATACTCCGTCAGCACTTAAGCACATCAAACTCTAGTTTCTAAACCACAGCTAAAATGCCTTTTAAAGCAGCCAATGACCTGCTCTCCTCAGTGAATGTAAGCAAGAGTAGAAAGTATTCAATTAATTTTTATTTAGTTGCACAAAACAATTACTCCAAGGAGGAAGCATTTTACCTGTATCAATGTCCCTGATTAGTCATTGTAACTGCATCTATAATTACACAGACAGACAATGTGAGTGTCCCAGACTGCACTGCACGTCTGTCTACTATTTTGGTGAAATTGAAAGTCAGTGTTAAAGTCACAGGATCTTTCTTTCTGCGATACATAACTAGCCTATGGAACTCCCTGCCACCAATTGCCATTGAGACCAAGATCTCACAGGTTCTGAAAAAGAATCAGACACACCATCCCTGTTAGGATAGATTTTTTTTTCTAAAATTTCAAATGAATCTAAAACTTCACTACTTGAGGCTAAACCGTGAGCATTAGGAAGAAATTTCTGCTTTGGGACAAGTCATTCTAGAATGGTCTATCTGGAGGTTTCTTGCACTTTCTCCTCAGAAGCAGCCAGCCAGCTACTGCAACTGGATCACCTGGACCATTGGTTTAATCAGATATGGCTCTTCTATGATCTTGTATCATGTGTCAACTGGCATCCTGTTTTAGTACCGCTCACATTGCAGGGAATTAAGATTTTTGTCCAGTGAGGTGCTATTTTTGTGAATTCTTAATTCATTATTTCTAACTCCTGATCTCTGAATAAAACACATGTATTTCTTCCACAGGGCACTAATGATTGTAAAACTAACCTGGTTATTACACAGTCAAGCCTTCTAGAGTAAGAGGTATATATTCTACACAGTCAAAACAAAAAGCAGTCAAGTAGCACTTTAACGATTAGCAAAATAATTTATTAGGTGAGCTTTCGTGGGACAGACCCACTTCTTCAGACAATAGCCATACCAGAACAGACTCGATATTAAAGGCACAGAGAACCAAAAACAGTAATCAAGGAGGACAAATCAGAAAAAAAGATCAAGGTGAGCAAATCAGAGAGTGGACACCATCTGAGCTGCAGCCTGGATTATTCTATTTACTTCCCAAAATCCACAAACCTAGAAACCATGGACGCCCTATCATTTTGAGCATTGGCAACCTCACCACCGGACTATCCAGCTACGTGGACTCCCTCCTCAAGCTCTATGCCACCAATAGTCCCAGCTATATCCGAGATACCACCGACTTCCTGAGGAAATTACAAAACATCGGAAAAGTTCCTGATAACACCATCCTTGCTACAATGGATGTAGAGGTTCTGTACGCTAATGTTCCACATAAAGACAGATTACAAGCGATCAGGAATACCATCCCTGATGTCACCACAGCCAATCTGGTGTCTGACCTCTGTAACTTTGTTCTCACACACAATTATTTCCGATTTGGGGACAATTTATATCTCCAGATTAGAGGAACTGCTATAGGCACCCGCATGGCCCCACAATATGCTAATATATTTATGGCTGACCTGGAACAATGATTCCTCAGCTCTCGTTCCCTATCAACCCCACCTCTACTTAAGACACATGGATGACATCTTTATGATTTGGACCCATGGTATAGAGACTCTAGAAGAATTCCACAGAGACTTTAACAATCTACACCCCACCATCAACTTATGCCTCGATTGTAA
The DNA here is from genome assembly GCF_033958435.1 of Carettochelys insculpta. Classification (NCBI taxonomy): domain Eukaryota; kingdom Metazoa; phylum Chordata; order Testudines; family Carettochelyidae; genus Carettochelys; species Carettochelys insculpta. The sequence continues at coordinate 41,693,560 of NC_134147.1, read as the reverse complement.
CACGCAAGAAATACATTTCCTGGACACTACAGTACTAATCAAGGATGGCCTGATCAACACCACACTGTACCAAAAACCTACTGATCGCTATACTTACCTACACCCTTCTAGCTTCCATCCTGCACACATAACTAGATCCATTGTTTACAGTCAAGCTCTTAGATACAATCACATTTGCTCTGATCCAACTGACAGAGACCAAAAACTACAAGATCTTTACCAAATATTCATAAACCTGAATTACCCACCAGGAGAAGTGAAAAAACAGAATCGACAGCGCCAGACGAATACCCAGAGACCAGCTACTCCAAGATCGGCCCAAAAAAGCCAAGAACAGAACACCACTGGTCATCACCTATGGCCCCCAACTCAAACCACTGCAACGAATTATTAAAGACCTACAACCTATCCTTAATCAGGATGCCACACTCCAGAAGGCCCTGGGTGACATGCCTGTTCTCTCCTACAGACAACCTCCCAACCTTATGAGGATCCTCACAAACAGCCACAGTCTATGCTCCAGGAATACCAGTCCTGGAACCTTTCCTTGCAACAAAGCCCGCTGCCAGCTTTGTCCACAGATCTTCTCTGGAAATACCATCACTGGACCTAACCAGGTTACTCTCTGAATCATGGGCACTTTCTCATGCTCCTCTACTAACATCACATATGCCACCACATGCCCACAATGCCCAGATGCTTTGTATATTGGACAGACTTCTAAATCCCTTAGACAAAGTGTTAACGGGCCCAAAACAGACATCAAAACACTCCAGATCCACAAACCAGTTAGTCCACATTTTAATGGAATGGGGCATTCTATTAATGACCTGAAGGTGTGTGTGTTACTGAAAAAAAAACCAAAAAAAAAAACAAACTTTCGCACCGCTATTCAAAGAGAAGCAGCCAAGCTGGCTTTTATATTCAAATTCGGCACATTAGCAAGTGGTTTGAACCGGGATGTGAACTTTCTGAGTCACTACAGGGGCTCGTCTGCATACCTGACAATCTAATTCTTGACCTTCCCCCCACCCCCCCCGCCTCCACTCTCTGATTTGCTCACCTTGATCTTTTTTTCTGATTTGTCCTCCTTGATTACTGTTTTTGGTTCTCTGTGCCTTAAATATTGAGTCTGTTCTGGTATGGCTATGGTCTGAAGAAGTGGAGAAGTGAAGAAGCTTTCTGTCCCATGAAAGCTCATCTAATAAATTATTTTGCTAGTCTTTGAAGTGCTACTTGACTGCTTTTTATTTTGATAGTGTATAGACTAGCACGGCTCCCTCTCTGTTTATATTCTACACAGTTATTTAGAAACTATAATCATAATTTTTTGTTACAGTTCTACGTGCAGATGTGCCGGCAGCCACCGCAGACCCGGGGACAAGGTCGGGCAGTGGCTTCCGACCCTCAGAAAGGGCAGAAGGGGCAGGGCTTAGGGCAGTCAGACCTGCCCCACCCCTGGGCCACACATGGAGTGGCAGCATAGTGCTCCACAGGCATTTCAAAGGGGTCCAGAGCTCCAGCTGCCACCACGGCTATGTCAGCAGCGGCTGGAGCACCAGACCCCTTTGAAATGCTGGGCCTGTCAGAGGGAGGAGGGGAACTGCCCCCTTTGCCCCCATATTGGTGGGCCTGTCTCCACATGATAGCTGGAGGCAGTTAAATGAATTACTGTATATGCATAAGTTTACTCAAGGCTATAAACTGTTTTAAATCCTTCTAGTCAGTCTTGCTTGGATTTGTGAAGTTTTGTGATTTGAGAATTATTCTCATGTGGCAGAATCCTAAAAACCAGTGACAATATTATGCTGATGTGGGGAGCACCGTTTTATGAGTTTTTTGTCTTCTTGAAGGGTTAAATGTGCTCCTGGGGATTTAACACGGTTATTAGTTATTTTCTCACCTCACAGGTTTACTGACTGATCAAGGAGTGAAGAACCACAGCTAAATACAGAAAGGCCTGGGTGGGTCAGCATCTCATAGGAATGCAGATTATACGTAGTCTGCATTGTGCACATGGAAAATACATTCAACCAAATAACCACAAAGAAGCAATGCTCCATCACAGAGACTATCTTCAGACATGTATGTCGCTGGGCAGCTCACTGAGGTTAGGTCTAGACAGCAGGCACTGTTTTGGGATAGACTGTATAGACTATAAGCTGCACGCAGCAAGGCTGTTGCATGATGATTATGCTTCACCAGTACTGTAGTATTGCACAGAGTCATTAAAATTATTCAGCCCTTGAAAAGAGCCACAGTTTTCCAACTATGAATTGCACCTCTCTGTTTGGATGTTTAGTTCGCTCTTCTGGGGATCTGGTTGTTTACTCCTAGCTAACAACTACTCACAGTATCACGTTACAGTTGCCTGATATATTTCATCTTTTTCTGCCCTAATATACAATTTATTATATATTCTTTCACTGCTGTCTAAAACAGCCATTATCAAATGGAACCTGACACCAATACCTGCTTATTAATTCCTAGCAAACAGCTGAATCCATTCTCAATTTGAAGAGCTGGAGGTGTGGTTCAAAGGCTAACCAGTTATCTTTACCAGTTGTTGCCTGCTATTTGCAAGGTGTATCGAGAAGCGTGGTCCCCATGAGCTGCCAAATCATAGCTCCTTCAATTAAGTTAAGCTTGTTGTGTAGGCAGAGGGATGCGATACTTGCCCTTTCAGTGATCATTCGCTATGAAGGTGGGTTTCATAATGGACAGGTAAGCTAGGCCCACAATTATGGCCTAAGTCAGGAAGCGGAGTTCCTGCCTTGTGGCTCCCATTGGAAACAACTGCGGATTCTTCCCACCTTTGAAAGCAGTCACTTGTTGGGTCTCCAGCCACACAGTCAGGACCCATACTTGAGCCAGCATGTACCTGTCATAGGGCTCTGGTGAAATCCTGATGAAAATGGATGAAAGGGCAGGATTTGGGAGAGATACTTACCCTCCAGCCCCCCTATATTGGGGAAAAAAACTCAACTCTGAGAAGACAATCTGAAGCAGAGCTAGCCATGTGATAATCCCCGGTGAGCATCCTACCCTTCCTCCAGGGAGGATGAGAAAGGTGCAGGCCCATACTCTCCCATCCCCTAGCTCTTTCTAGCACCTGGCTAACTTAATCAAGCTAGGTGTGGGGGAGAGGAGTATTTGCTCCTCAGCTTAGCTCCACCATCTCAGTATCTGCACTGGGAGCCATCACCCAAAAAAACAAGCCCTCAGTATTGAAGGTGAGGAGGTTGATGCTAACAGGGACAGAGCAGGGGCAATGGAAATGAGCATGTGGTCACTCAACTGTTAATACAGAGAGACAAGGGGCAAGGTTATATCTTTTATTGAACTAACATCTGTTGGCGAAAGACAAACTTTCGAGGTTACACAGGTAAGAGATCTGCATAAGCTTGGAAGCTTGTCTCTCTCATCCACCAAAGTTAGTTCAACAAGAAATATCACAGGACCAACATAGCTACAACACTGCACATGTTTCAAATATACACACTCTGTACTTGCCTTTGTAGTTTTGACTTTATTTCCACTGCTGCAAGACCAACCTGAATAGTCTGGTAGCACTTTACAGTCCTCTCCATCCAGACAAGGGTTCATATGACACCACCACTTCTGGATGACAATGGAGGCTACGAGCACAAACAGAATACAATCAACTAAATAGAAAAGATTGTAACAGGACAACATAATTATTAAGCTAGCATTTATTCATTAAGCAGAAAATACATTCACCAGGGTTAACCAGTGAGCCTAAAACCCATACTCTCATAATTACAACAGTCCCACTGAATTCACTAAGTTGAGTTATTTATGCTCTTCAGCAAACATTTACATTATTCTGGCTTCCTGCCTATTGTAGCCCAGCGGGCTAGGTTGCCTTTATTATATTCGCTGCTTTGCACAATCATCTGCTTTGTGTAATATTCAGCGGAAATGCAAGAACGCTAGAGCCCTCCATCCTGGAAGACATTAGCCTCAGCAAGTTAGAGTAGAGTTTGAAACTTACACACACAAATGGCCACAGGAACCCAAAATATTTGTAGAGCTGAAAACTGATTTTAAGGGAAACTTTTGATAACAGGTACAGTAGAACCAAGAGACATGTGCACTCGAGTTCCACATATCTCAGGTTAACACGACCTAGTGGCAGGGAGCTGGTGCCTGGCTCCAGGCTGCCCACTACACAGGGGAGCCAGGAAACTGACCAGTGCAGGTAACGCAGCTGCCACTCCGACAAGAGCAGGGAAACTGACCAGCACAGTGCCTGGCTTTTGGCTGCCCACCACTCACAGGAGCTGGGAAACTGAGCATCAGTGCTTCACTGGTCAGCCTCCTCACTTCCCTGAGTTACACAAAATTTGACTTCCACGCAGTTGCACAAGAACACAACCGCCACATAAGTTGGAGGTCTACCGTACATGAGTCAATCACAGAAGTGTCCTGCCAATGAACTGGTGTAGGTAACAGGTACATGAGATACATCTAAGTCTAGCTTACTTGCTTTAGCTCTGTACCTTTTCTTATAGGTTTATTTGTTCTATTATAATAGTTTTATAGTCTTATATTAGTGTATATTTTGACTGCAACATAAAGGGACCTACTGGCTATATCCTGTATGTTGAGCTAGGGAAAAGAGTTCCCTAGGGAAGAATTCCTGTAGTGAGAGTGTTGTACCTGTGTACATCAGAGTTCCAACTATATAATAATTTAAATAATACTGGGTCTGATCTTGGGGCAAGAACCCGTCAACCCTCAAAGTGAAAACTGGAGATTAAAGTAATCAGTATAATTAACATATAGATCGAGCAACACTATGTATGTTAGTACTTACCAGATTGTCTATACAGTGCAGTAATGCTCAGCAGTGGAGTGATTTCTAATGTGCACCAAACCCAGTATTATGTTCACAGGAACTAAAGAACTTTTTTGTACATGCACGTTAGATACCGTGTGACATGTGATATGCATTAGAAGTCACATCCCACTGCTAAGTATTACTGCAACATGTGGCCAAGCCTTGCTAGTTTATGACTGCTGCATCTATGTCTTGGGATAGACAGAATACTGGTTCTGGGATACTGGAATGGAGATAGGTGCTTTATCCTAATAGTACCTACCTACCTGAGCTAGATAAGCAGGCAGCAAAAAGGCCGTAGGATCATAGCTTGGGTTCAGTTCCTGTACCCTGCAGCTGATATGGTCAGGAAGAGGAAGTAGACACATGAAGTGGCACCATCTCTTTTTCATTGTGCAGACTGGAAAGCACTGTGTGGGATGGGCATGGCTAATGATCTTGTCAACAGGAACCAAAGAACTATTGTCCCATGGGAGTCTGTGCAGGGACTGGGACGAATTCTGGCAACTACTTCTTTGTGACTGCACCACTCTGGTCTGAAATATTAATTACATGGCTTTGCAAGGGAACCCTCAATCCAGCCACAGCAGATAGGTCCAAAACCTAGTGACAAGGCTGAGAGTAAGCTGCCCAAGCAGATGATGTTCACATCAATGTAATACAATTAATTAAGAAGAACAGCAGCTAGTGAGATCACACCTGACTGCTATGAAAAGTTATATCCAAATGGCATCCATATGTTGAGTGCAGGATAGAAAATACAGAGGTATAAGCTAGGCTAAAAGTGGTTCTGTCAGTGGGTCAGAAAATATAATGGCTCCAGCCTTTGAGGTACAAGCATCCTATCAGAGATTCATGTAGAGAACAAAAGACCCAGGAGTGTAACACCGGGCAGGGTGGGAGTGGGAGGGAACAACAAGAGTAGTTCAATTGCATCCTGTCACTTTCACAGTAGACCACACTATTGGAAGCAGTTTACACTATCATATGTTAATTGTGCACATTTAATTATGGTCTACCCTTCACACAAATTTGTCTTAAACTGTGCTTTTTGGTTTAACAAAAGTAGCTGTATCAAGTAGCTGTGTTAGTCTGTATCTGCAAAAATAACGAGAAGTCCTGTGGCACCTTACAGACTAACAGTTTTTTTGGAGCATAAGTTTTCGTGGGCAAAGACCCACTTTGTTAGATGCATGTCAGCATGCATCTGACAAAGTGGGTCATTGCCCATCAAAGCTTACGCTCCAAAAAATTTTTTAGTCTATAAGGTGCCACAGGACTTCTTGTTTTTAAAAGTAGCTGTAATTTCTTAACACTGCAGGCAACGAATATATATTTTCCACAAAATATTACAAAATTCTGCATTCCTTCCTAATTCATCATGTGCACTGGGAGTAAGACTAATCAAATCACAAAACAACAACTGGAAAATATAGATCCACAATTTGAAATAATCTGAAGTGGACTGCAAAAATAAAATATGGCTACACATGTTGATTTAGTTCCTTTGGATTGTATTAGTGTGTGTACAAAACACAGAACTTAATACTTTACAAGATGTCTTGCTCTAAAGAGATGTACAAAAATAACAGTTTACTTCATGTAACAAACAAATTTTCACTAGTTCAAAAGTTATTCTCCTGCTTCTGCAACCTTCAAAGCAGGTTAACTAATAGCAAGTTGACACTTCAAGATTCTGTTGCTGAAATGTTGATTCAATTACTTATTTTTCATGATATCCTCTCAGTCTAGTTGGCATTTCAAGGCTTATGTTGACTGAAAAATACCTTTTTGCAATAATAGTTTGACTTCAAATACTCCCCATTTATAAGTCTGGCAAATTGAACAAGCACAATTCTTGTCACCAAGCATTCAAATCTACTCTAGCTGACTGATTATTTATCAATTTGAAGGAAATTTAGCAGTGCATCATGGCACTTGAGATCATTTTCAGTCTGAGTTTATCACCATATGATCAGTTTGTTTTATTCCTTTGCTACTTGCCAAAATTCTGATTTGTTTTTAATGCTACATATATTTAGGTAAATATGCGTTTCTAATTACAAAGTTGTCTCTCTAACCGAGAACAGATTCCCTCTGTTGACATCTCAGCCTCTACATACATTTTCAATTATTTCTTTTCATTCACTGTTCCATCCAGTTTCTTTCTAGTACTGAGAGCAAACACTCCATTAATTGTTCATGATATGTTTTGAAATCAACCCAAAAACTGTGCATAACTACACACAAGGCAATTTTCATTGGTGTTCTCAACCTATGTCCTCCACCTTCCTCCCATAGCCAACACCTGACTGAATACCCCTTTCAAAAAGAAATATATCAAAGATGAATCTCCACTGCCACTGGAATAACACTACAATATCGGACTTGATTCACTCCTGCACTATTGCAGTTTTATGTCCGTTGATTTCAAATGGCGTAAAAACAGAATAAATATGACAGTGAATCAGGCCTGTAATTTCCAGAAGTACCCTCTTCCATAAAAAGCTAGCACAACCACTAGCTGAAAGAACCAAAAAATCAATCAGGCATTGGACCTGTAAGCTCTTAAATGGCCTGAATATTTCATCTTCAGTTCATTCCTAGCTGGGATTCTCTTTCAATGATATTCCAATTTCTTTTCTTTCATCGATTGGTTCCTGCCCTGCGCTGATGCCTTTCTTCAGAATAAGTGAAACCCTTTCTTGATATACTTAATATATTTTGTTCTAGGTGATGTAGTATAGCACCAATTCTTTGCTGCAGTATAGCACCAATTCTTATGCCAATCTATGGCAGGATTCTCTTGTGTTCATACAATCTATTTTGTTGCATCGTATTTCTTTGCTCCCTGGGCACACTGACTCATTTGAAAAATGCTTCTTGTACTACTGTAATAGTTTCAGTCTTGATTTTAGCCTGAACTCTTCTTCTCAGAAGTAGTTACTTAACTTTTGCTCTCCCTCTCCTTGTTTGAGCCATGGAGCGATTTAACGTTATCTGCTTGTCTTATCAAATTGAAAAGTTCTTGGAGAGATTTCAGACTTTTTTTTGTCCTCCAAACAGAATCATAAAAATGTCAAGCTGAAAGGAACCTCAAGAGGTCATCTGGTCCAATCCCTTGTGCCAAGGCAAGATCAAATATATTTAGAACATTTCTCTAGCCCGTTCTTAAACACTTCAATGATGGGGATACCACAACCACCCATGAAGTTCTATTGCAGAGCTTAATCTTTTAGAAAAACTCCTCTCTATATATAGCTAGAAAATTTCCCTTGATGCAGATTATGAGGCTGACTTCTTGTCCTACCACTGAATGCCTCGTTGATGGCTGTCTGTTGTCCTGTTCATAATCCACTCCATTGTGATCAAGAACAGGAAAGGTGACAATAAGAATTTTGCTGATGATGTTGCCCTCCTTTCACATCAACATGAATGCATGAAAGAAAAGGTCACAACACTAGATAAAACAGCCTCAGTGATTTGAGTGGGCATTAACAAGGGAAAGACCAAGGCACTGTGGATCAACCAGTCCAACAACAGCAGCATTACACTGAGAGGGGATGACCTGGAAGATGTGGAGCAGTGCACCTACTTGGGGAGTACTATGAGCAGGGACAGAAGAAGAGACAACGATATCAATGCCAGGATAGGGAAAGCAACAGCCGCATTCAAGACTCTCCATCCCATATGGAGTTCACAAATAATATCTGCAAAGGCAAAACTGCAAATCTTCAACACAAATGCAAAAAGTGTGTTTTTGTATGTTTACAAGACCTGGTGTACTAAAAAGTCTTCAAATTACATGGTACAGATATTGATAAACAGCTGCCTGATGCACATCCTTCACATCAAATGGCAAGACTTTGTCATGAATGAGGAGCTTTGGAACAGAACTGGACAAGAACTAATTGACACTGAAATCAAGAGAAGAAAGTGGGGGTGGCTAAGCCACACTCTCAGAAAACATTCCGCATAGTCTGTCAAGCTCTCACTTGGAACCCACAGGAAAACGCAAAAGACAACGAGCTAGGACAATGTGGAACAGATCTACTGAGATTGAAGGACAACAACTGGGGTACTCCTGGAGCCAGCTAGAAGTTTTGTCCCAAGACAGAGTGAAGTGGAGGAGACTTGTAGATGACCTGTGCTCCATGCAGAGTACAGGGTTAAGTAGAAGTAGTAGTAGTCATCTAGTCCTACCACTAGCGGACACAGAACAATTGATCACTATTCTCTCCGATTACACCCATCTCATATACCACCCATACCTTAAGGAACAGAAGACTACTTCAGAGGGACGTCTGCTCACCAACTGCAAACAGTCCCATGTAGAATAAATCTTCTGCTGACACAGCTCCATGGAAAAGTAATAGTAGATTCCACTATTAGTGAATAGTATATTGCCTGAGTGGGGGATGGTTCAGTATGTGAGGGTTTAACTTAGAGATACTCTTCACACACTTTGGAAAAGTATCAAAACAAAAAGCAGTCAAGTAGCACTTTAAAGACTAGCAAAATGGTTTATTAGGTGAGCTTTCATGGGACAGACCCACTTCTAGCTTCACTATGGACAAGAATTATGATGGCTTTATCCTCTCGGCAGAGCCTGTCAGCCTAGCTTTAGGCACTTACTCAAGGATGGTTATTTCAACAACAGAAAGTGAAGAACACTAAATGCCATAATAATCACTTTGAATTTAAGTGCTTACCACTTGTTCATAGCGCAAAGAGTTGACCTTTATGAAGCCAAATTTTCTATGACTGATCACATCTTACAGATGCGACGTGAGGCTGTCATGCAGGCTCTCCTGTTTTTACTCACTGATTATGAAAAAATTCTTCCTTTCACATGCTGTGCTCTGTTCTGAGCTTGGCAACCTAATTTATCGACAGCAGCATTTCTCAAAGCATGTAGCTGGTCTGTCTATGGAAGCTCAAAGAACCCCAGAGAAAATGGAGGTGTAGGGAAGAAAATCTTGCTTCTCATTGCTCAAAACTTGCAAAAAAAAATCTAGTCAATACCATGAAGTACTAAACTATCTCTGTCCATATGATGGACACAGAGAGAGAGAGAGAGAGAAATGGTTCCTTGTTTGCTACATTCAAGGTGCAATTACCTCAGTGAGGGAAAAAAATGTAATGAATGGGCTACCATGAATGTAAAATAAAAGCCGATGGACTGAATGCCTTATTTTAAAGACCTTTTGCTCCTATGCCATTTTCAAAGAATAATTCTGTCGGGGAATACGAGAGAACATCTGTGTTTGATGAGAAAATGCAATGGCAATTCCTGCTCTATATTAAGTCCTGTTTTTTTTTCCACCTTTCGCCCCTTCATTTTGGGGAGCTACTTTGGCTTCTCCAACTACCAAATATTAACTTCCCTGGGTAAAAATCTAGAGAAGCAAGGGCTTTACAAATACTAATTAAGCTACACAAAGTATTACTAGACTCACTGTAAAAATGAGATTGTGTAAAATATGAATGAGGATTCAGTTTAAGGCTCAATTTCTTACATTCAAGCCACATAAGGCTTTCAGTCCAATGCATTCCGAGGATGTAACTAATGTTGCATTCCTTTCTGTAGCACATGTCTAGACACTAATAATCCTCAGACCTACTTTAGCCTTTCCAGACATATTCCAGACAAAAGTGTTTTCCAATTAGACCCCAGTTGGTAGAATTCATCACCAAGGCATAATACCTGATGCCCACATCAATACCACCCTGTACCATAAACCCACTGACTGCTACACCTACCTTCATGCCTCCAGCTTCCATCCCAGACACACCACACGATCCATTGTCTACAGCCAAGCACTAAGATATAACCACATTTGCTCCAACCCCTCCGACACACACAAACACCTACAGGATCTCTACCAAGCATTCTTGAAACTGCAATACCCACCTGAGGAAGTGAAAAAACAGATCAACAGAGCCAGACGTGTGCCACGAAGCCTCTTACTACAGGACAAGCCCAAGACAGAAACCAACAGAACACCACTAGCCATCACCTACAGTCCTCAGCTAAAACCGCTACAGCGCATCATCAGGGATTTACAACCCATCCTGGACAATGATCCCCCACTTTCACAGGCCTTGGGAGGCACACCAGTCCTTGCCCACAGACAACCTGCCAACCTGAAGCAAATCCTAACCAGCAACTATACACCGCACTACAGTCACTCTAACTCAGGGATCCATCCATGCAACAAACCTCGTTGCCAGCTCTGCCCACATATCTACACCAGCAACACCATTACAGGACCTAACTAGATCAGCCACACATCTACCAATATAATTTATGCCATCATGTGCCAGCAATGCCCCTCTGCTATATACATTGGACAAACTGGACAGTCTCTACGTAAAAGAATAAATGCACACAAATCAGATATCAGAAATGGCAATATACAAAAACCCGTAGGAGAGCACTTCAATCTCCCAGGCCACACAGTAGCAGACTTGAAAGTAGCTATCCTACAGCAAAGAAATTTCAGGACCAGACTCCAAAGAGAAATTTCTGAGCTACAATTCATCTGCAAATTCGACCCTCAGCTCTGGCTTAAACAAAGACTGCGAATGGCTGGCTAAATACAGAAGCAGCTTCCCCCTCCTTGGTGTTCACACCTCCAGATCAACTGCTGGTAGTAAGCCTCACCCTTGCTGACTGAGCTAACCTTGTTATCCCCACCCTTGCTCTGGCTTATTTATACCTGGCCCTTCAGATTTCCAAGACCAGCATCTGATGAAGTGAGTCTGTGCTCACGAAAGCTCATGCTCAAAACTTTTCTGTTAGTCTATAAGGTGCCACAGGACCCTTCGTTGCTGTCACCAAGGCAGTTTTGTTTGACTAACTTCAATTTCTACATCAGGAGTTCAGGGCAGATGCCCAGTGCCTATAAGTTAGGGTAACTTCATTATGGGACTATGCATCCCTTGATCCCAAGGTTAGGAGTGTGGATGGATTGGCCATGCAACACTTCTGTATCCCCTGGGCTCAGGAACACGAGGCTCCATGTCTGTGAAAACCAGGGCAATGCATGGGTGGGTGCTGACAAAATCGCCGGGCCTCTGGCCATGGTGAGGGGAGGAGTAACTCTGAGCTTCCGGAAGGGGCAGGGCCTGTCCCCACCCCCACCCAGCCTGTCAGCACTACCTAGAGCTCACCATCCAGGGCTCTTAAAGGGCTTGGCCCTCCAAATGCAACAGTAAAGGCTAGGAGCCCTGAGCCCTTCTGTATTGCTAGGCCCAGGGCACTTGCCCTCTTTACCCCAACCCCCGTGTTGCACAGGCCTGCCAATGCACATGGGTATTTAGAGCTGAGTTGACTGAAGAGCCAAAGGATCCATGATAAGCACATGCAGAGACCCTAATCCACCACCTGGAGTACGCAGGGAAGTGGAAGACATTCTTTTAGCCCAAGGGTTTGGGTAGTTGCCGGGCACAGGATCCCTTATGGCATTTCACCTCTCACCACCTGTTTATGTCCCACACAGTTTCATTTCTTTAATCATGCATACAGTGTGGCTTCCATACTCATCAACCAACTAAGTATAGAGTATCCATCAACCCTCCTTTTGTGCCTAGCTCTGTAGCAATATTATTGGCTCGAGTATCCAAGTCAACACAAAATGTGCACAGGCAGTCACCTGGCTGTATTATGCCATATCCACATACACCGATGTCCATTGTGAATTAGCACAAAACAGAGGCCTCACCAAAAATTGGCCCAACATGTCACCAGGTTCATTCAAAGTTATTTTTAAAGTCTCACCCATTAGTTCACTACATTGTACTATATTTTAAAATACAGTACTTCTGTAGGAAGACTGCTGTTTTAATTTGACCTTCTGTAATATTCTTTAACATCTATCTAAGCTATTTTAAATTTCAAATCCCCAACTGAGCGCTCATTCTGGTCTAAATGTCATAGGGATGAGTTTAACAAAAACTATTTCATGGTCTCCTGACACCAAAAGCCGTAACACACAAAAATGCAAAAGTCACTTAGGAGCCCATCCATAGCCCTCTCGTTGCCCAAACGGTAGACCACCGAAGTCAATGGAAGATGGATCGGAAAACTCATGTGGTGCAAAGTTAACAAGAATACTAGGGAAAAAAAAAACAAAAGAAAACTGCCCCCCCAAGAACCACCATCATTTACAAACTTGCTGAAAAGTCAAGAAACTCGCATTGCTTTTAGCAGCCGTGCAACTGACAAATATGTTTGTTTTAGTCAGCCACTACCGGGGTCCTGGGTCCCAGGTTAGCTCAGGAAATGGCAGCCAGTTGGCCCAGTATTCCATAAGCCCTGGAGACAGCCCACATGGGAAGGCTGCCCTGGCAACCACACACTCTGAAAACCACTTCTGAACCTCCAGGGTCCTGGCTACCCAGGACGGAACCTGGAAACCCTGGCAGGGCAGAGATATCACAGAACCATGTGTTAGCCTCACTTGGTAGGAGTGGGCCCCTGTACCCTCCAAGGATGGAGAGAGAAATAAGTTGCATAAAAAGAAGGGCAGAGGGGAGGGATAGCTCAGTGGTTTGAGCACTGGCCTGCTAAACCCAGGGTTGTGAGTTCCATCTTTTAGGAGGCCATTTCGGGATTGGGGCAAACAACTGTGTCTACAGCAACAGCTACACATTTGTAAAAGGAAGATAAGCACACGGGAAGGAAAGAGGGACTGAATAAAATAGGCAGTGTGCATGTGGCACATGACCAAAGAATCATCTGTACAGGAGCTGCTCCTGAAAATAACCTGGCCAATCACAGTTCATGATATGATGTAAAATGAAGGATGCATGTATCCATATGAGACTTCATCTGTATATCAAGTAACCAATATTTGTACTCTTCAGATTTGTCATATGCTCCAAGCCCACCCTCCACATGAATCTGACCAGTTCAGTGTAGTTTGTCTGTATGCCAATAATGAAACCAGATGACAAGTCCACAATCGAGTTCTTGGGAACCAAGAGGTTAAGATCTTGAGAAAAATCCCAAGACCACAGAAAGTAAAGCTCTCCAATCCCTGGCTTTAGGATAGACCACATGGCAAGCCAGCACCAGAACCACAGACCCTGGAAGCGCCCAGACACAATTATATCCCTCACAAAAACCACTAAGTGTAGACCAGGACTCAGAAGAACTGAGTTCTCTTCCTGGCGCCAGCAATTTGCAAAGGCATTTAACCTCCCCGTGCCTCAGTTTGCCCTTCTGTAAAATGGGAATAACACTGCTGACTTCCTTTGTAAAGTGCTTTGAAATCTATAGACAAGAAGCACTAGATAAGAGATGGGTGATATCATTTAAGATATTTTATCAAGAGCCTCCTATATCTCCTTAATGATTTTTCCATTCTGGCATCATGATTCTCCCTGAACTCTTCTTTTGGTGGTCACTTCATAGTGAGTAAGTCTTCTTGGACACCCTACTGTTTGTGAGTCCATTGATGGCGGATCACCCTGACTCTGGAGCTACAGGTCTTATCACAAACGGGGCAGGAGTTGGAAGGGCACAGGGCAGTTTTCGATGCTCTTTTCTTCTTGTCCACCTCTCCTTGCCTGCAATGTGGCAGGACCTCTCAAACTGTGTCACTCCCTCACGGATTACCACTCTCCACTGCAGGCAGTCCTGGGCAAGGTTCTCCCAAGTGTCGACACCCATGACGCACTCTCTCAGGTGTGCCTTCAGCACATCCGTAAACCACTTCCACTGGCAGAGGAAGCAGTTTAAGGACATGCTGCAAGAGAGCCCTGAACTAATACCATCCGTATTACCCTTGTTTACATCAGCTCCTTGTTTACGTACTGGTGCATGAACTGATAAGAGTAGCACCACTAAAATGAACAGGACCTAACACATGAGGAAGTATTCTCCAGGATGAACAAGGACTGCATGCTCTGGCATAATATGAAGACCTAGTTATACACCAAGAACCCCTGTGAAACTGTGTTGAGTCTATTGTATTTCATTTCTCTTACTATATCTGGACAGATTCTAAGTCATCTGGGATAAGGAAGGACTGGCTTCTTAGTATTTGTGTGTGTGGTGCTTGACACAAGGGACAGTGTGTTACCTTAATATAAATAAGTTTAAAAGAAAACACATTTAAAAGCCACTCAAAATAATGAGTGATCTGAAATACACTTCATTTCAGTTAGAATGTAACCACTAACATTGTATGTTCAACAAGTCCATTAACTCTCATAATACAACATACAGAATGCTGTCCAATTATATGTCCCTGGCCTTGGTAAACTCTCTTGGGAAAGACCAACAAATCTCTTTAATTATTTTAAATATAATGTGTTATACAAGTGAGGCCATGTTGAATATTATCTCGTTCTGGCTTTTGCTCTGTTAAGGGCTTGCAGAAGTCTATGTATCTAGTGGAAAATCCAATTTTGAGACTGTGAACAGTTGGTCATGGGTTTTGTGCAACAAGAGAGAAAATGTCATTGAGTCCAGATCTAAATGCTTACAAAAGTACATGAAGTATATTAAAGCATAGCCCTAAGGGGAAAAAAAAAATCAAGGACTACTGTTTTTATAACTAAAAATCTTGCATTCTAAATGTTTTCTCTTATTTAATCTCAAGCACACTTGAATGAAAAGAAGCCATTAAACTGTTTCAGCAAGTGTTTGACAAACTAAATTAGGTTTCCCCTGCACCATGCACTTCATTCTGTCATGAAAGCACAGAGTGTTACCTTTGTAGTACTAAGGTGTATTTCAATAAATGTCTAGACTTTATTACCCAGCATAAAGAGCAGTAAAACTGTTGCATGGTATGTTATATAAAAAAGGTAAAGGCACTGCAGATGATTCAGTAGGAAAAATTATTTTGTAAACTGAAAAATTAAGGTTGATTTTTGCCCCAGAATGACATGATATTTCGTCCATCAAGCCAAATCTAATTCCTAAATAAAATATTAGGTTAACAGAAAGAAAACATAGAAATAGATAAAATAAGTACTAAAAATCACACATTTACATTTGCATTTAGGATTTTTCCTAAAGTGAACCATTATACAAAGTCAAAGGAACCTAGGATTTTTTATTCATTTTTATAGGTCACGATTCTGTATGAAAAGCTACAGAAGTATCTTACGAGTGAATTAACAAATGTAGCACAATGATGCCTGTGTCAATATTAATTAGCAGTAAGCTACTGAAAATTTCTGCTTTATTTCAATTTAAATGTAAATTTCACAGACTAGATGTTAAGATCCTTTTAATTCTTGCCAACTAATAAGCAAATGAAGACTTCTATTAGCCACATCCTACTATAAAAAAAACCTCCCATTGTCAGAAGCGGCAGAATACATTAGGAGACAAACTATGAAATACACTTGAACCTCCGTGTTTCAGGAGCCCCTGTGGTATGGTGAAGGAAGTGGATCTGCACACTGCTGCCACCGTCCCCTCATCTAGGGGAATGTCAGTGCAGTGACACCTCCTTGGAGGCTTTTCCCCACTGATCTCATAGCAACAGGGGGGCAGTGCCTGGGATCAGTGAGATGAACGGAGCTACAGGTGCCCTTGGGAGTATGGTAAGCAGGTAAATGCCCCTTACTCACCCCTCTCATCCCCAGAACTTGCAGTGCTTTCCCTGGCCTGCCAAAACCTTTAATCCAGCACACCCAAGGGCTAGGACTGCACTGTAGCCAAAATTCAAAATAACTTACACAATGTGTGTTAAGAAAATTGCACAACTTATTTTGAGTTACCTTATTTTGAACTCTGTTCCATCCAAATGGCACCGAAGTTTGAAATAAGGTGCTATTTAAAGGCTTCCACTACCCTTCTCATGATGAGGGGTAGAGGAAATGAAAGAGCACGCTCAAAATAACACTGCTATTAAGACCGGTGTTTAGCCCCGCGTTGCTACTTTGGGATACATTTGTATCCTGAAATAGCAACAAAAGTGTAGCCATAGCCCAGGAAACAGGGTGGTGTTGGATTAAAGAGGTTCAAGTGTGTTTAGAGAGATTTGAGTCTGTTGGGATAGATATTTGAGCTTATACAACTTCACCCAAGCTGGTCCTGTTGTAAGATCTCAACTCAAGAGAAAATTTCTTAGTTTACAACTTTTTAGTTTATACCAGTCTAGTCAAGTGTTATAAAAAAATGCAAACAAACCTAACCTGAAGGCAAAGGTGAGGGACTGGATCAACCTGTGCTGTGCTTTTGCATTTATCATAGCAGTGCCACCCATGGTTTGCAGCAGCCAATCTGATGGTACAAAATCAGCTCCCTTGGGGTTCTTCCCATTCCCTCCCATTTAGGTTAGGATACACACAAAACAGAATGAACCTAGAGCAGAGCAGACACTTGGAGATCTAGAGCAGCAGCTCATTTTCAATACAATGTGCTGGATTATGCTAGCCTGGAAGACAGGTCACACAACCCAGCTGTCCCAGTACTGATCTATTTGCCCACAGCTACCAAGTACCTCTATGTCCAATGATTCCAGGACCATGCCGCTATGTCTAGCGGCAACCGGATAGGTTAATGACTAAACTCAAAAAAATTTTGGCTCATGCAGTTTCAACTAGTTTAAAGTACCATTGTACATGGGGGGGGTAAAAAAAACCTAGGAAGTTTTATTGGCACAGGCATGAAATGGACAAGAACATACATTAAGCGGATTAATTACACCAAGATTTATGCACACTCATTATCATCAACGAGCAGAGAGGTTTCCAACATTAACAAAAAGGAGGATTATGCTTCCTCAGCAGCAGGAAGTCAAACAATCAAGGAGACTGAACTTCCGAGACAGTCCAAAGGCAGTAGAAGTGACTGGGAGATTGCTTACCTTCAACACAAGAGGGCTGTGCCCTTGTGGTACCAGCCACCTGCCCCGGGAAGCAAGAGCACTTGACCGTTTGCGACCGTTCTTCAATTCGGTTCTTATTGCAGCAACGATGCACTGCGACGACTTCACACGTCCCTTGCTTGACTTGGTGGTGGCCTAATAAATCAGAGAGGTGGAAGTGTTGGAGTGGGGTGTTATTGTTATGGTGCCATAAAAGAATCAGCGTAGGGAAAAATGTTCCAGTTTGTTTATTTTTCTACCTACCTGTCGCCTTCCAGCAATTATCCAGCCCTTAGAAACGTAGAGAGAATGATACATTAGATTCCTATATAGGCTACAGAAGTAGATGATGTGGACAGATCTCTGAATCCATCTGAACTTTGCTTTCCTGCTTAAATAGTTCCACATCCCAGGAGATTCAAGCTCCTTGCCTTCATCGGTAAAGTGTTAGATAATGTTGCCTTGCTCTCTGTCCCCCACCCCCACCACTCATCCTCTCATTCTGCTTATTTGCTCTCTCCCCCCTCACTCATCTTCATGCCTCCTATCCTACCCACTACACCTGGAAGAACTTCCTTCTCCCCATCTGCCAAGTGCCCTCTCCTCTCTGCTCCCAACCCCTTCCCAGTACCCACAACTTCAGGCAGTCCCTCATCAGCAATAATTATCTCCAGAGGCTCATTCTCCTGAATTGTCATCAAGTGCCCTGCCTTGTATGTGTCTCGTCTTATTTAGATTACAGGGTCTTGAAGGCATGAGAGAGGTCTCATCTATGTTTGTAAAGCAGCCTTTCCATTAACAGTGCCATATAAAAGGTTTTTTTAATCTTGAGTGAGCTGGACACAAGATGAGGCAGAGAATAATATAGGATTTGTCATCAAAGCTGTTCTGGTGCTTTGTATGAAAAGAATGCAAGGTGCACAACTAAGCATGGGCAGAAGCGTAGCATCAAAGGCAAAACCAGATGAATACTGTACAAAATATATATCAGATACATCAAAAAAGTGGAGAACTTTACAGCAACAGGCCCCTGAGAATTGTTCTGCTCTCCTATTTATAAAAAAGCTCAGGAATGGGGAGAGGGAGAAAGCAAGCACACAAGTCAGTAGAAGTAATGAACTATAGCATTGACATTTTCTGGCAGCTAATGACCAGGTTGGCCAAGGTGAATTTGCTCCCCAATTAACTGCCAAGAAATTACCACCCCTTGTCCACTAATACTCAACAATAATAGGTTTGTTAAGAGACTACATGACAGCAAATTTAAAAAAAAAAAAAAATTGTCCCCAGTGAGAAAAGTAAGAACTGGTGCTTTTTAAAGCACATCACAAGGCTACTCCAAGGACTTGTCCCAGTAAGATGTTGCCAATTTGTTTTGAGAATAAGGGAATTTCAAAGCGTGGGGCTTATTTCTAAATGACCACATCTGTACTGCCAGTCCGCATTTCAAAAGCAGCACTTTCGAATTGCAACTGGCTGCAATTATGCTAATGAGGCACTGAATATACACATCGGTGCCTTATTAACCTGTTTTGAAGTGCCTCATTAACATGCTCCTTCCAAAAGGGAGAGGCACGTGTACTAAGACTTTCATTCCCCCTTCTCTCTGTAGCCAGACAAAGTCTCCCCCTTTCAAGCCAGCTTGCTCGCTGCCCCCCCCCCGCAACTAAGAAGCACACTGGGCACGGAAATGGCTGCTGACAGCACAGTCTTTGATGCCCTCATTGAGGCCCAGATGTGCTAGCTTATCGTGACCCTGAGAAGCAGAAAGTACAGATAGAAGGCTAACAGGCCAAACTGTCAACAAGAGAGAGGGGGGGACCCTCAAGAAATCACCCCAGCTGGCATTGATGGATGATGACGACCACACAACCATCCCAGAAGGGGAAGTGCCTCACCCACACAAAAAGAATGTCCTGTACTCCTAAATTGCTTATCTCCTGTCTTACAAGTGCAAATTAAGTAAGAAATGCCCTTGTAACAAACTGGCGTCACAAAGACAGACCAGTATGATCTGGTACCATAGATAAGAAAGAGAATACGTAACCCAAAAGGGGTATAAAAGATGGGTCCAGCAGAACTCTAACTTTGAGTGCATTCCACCAACTACCTGCTGGTCGGGTCAGGTGATTGCCTCCCGAGGTCCACAACTGGGGACGCCCAACCTCGTATTCGTCTTTTCGCGGAATTGAGTGACTGATCCGGCTTGGCTACGCTGGTATCGAGAGACGCAGAGAGGGTAAGATACACCCATGCTAGGTCTCCGACTATTTTGTGCACAGCTAAAGAATTAGAGCTCTGTAACTAGATGTCGTTGTGTCAAGATATCATTGTGTTAGATGGTAACAGATATCTTTGTATTGGATTGTAACGTAACTTGTTAACACCTGTACTTTGCTAGCATATAAGAAGTAGACAACAGCCTTTTGTAACCGCACGCTTATAACTGTAGCTTAATAAACTTGTAACTAGTTAAGCTCTGAGCCTGACCCTGTTATCCTTTTGTCACTGCAACACAGCCGGCACAACAAAAGAACTTTAACCATTTGGTTACTACAGCCTGGCCGTGGGTGAGAGTGCTAGGAGCTGCCTGCTCTAACAGTAAAAAAACTGGGTTGCTTAGGACCCAGGGGAGCACCTCACCGCACATTACCTGGCCACCAGCTAACACTCTCTCACGTTCTCAAGTGAAAAAAAGTTCCACCACATCAAAGACCTGCATATGAAACCCCTTGGGACACCTTGTTCAGCTTCACGTGTCACCTACACTCCTAGGTTTTAGATACAACTGCTACTCTTGCCTCCATTCACACCAATCATTCTGTAAAGTAGCAGCCCATCACAAGACTGAACCCAACCAACGACAATATGAATATGGAATAAAGTCTTCCTTTGCTTGGATACACTTGGACTCCCCGAGTCATGCTGGCTAAATGATACAAACACATATAAACAACAACAACAAGCCAGCATTGCAACAGTTCAACTGGAGCATGAACACCGATGCACATTTTGGGCTGGCACCAATCAACCCAGGAGACAACCTGCTTCAAACTAATAGCTTATCTGTGGGGACTCCCAAAGGTACAATAAATCTAGAAATGTATTGGGAAGCCAAGCATGCGCCCTCAAACACTAACAACAGAGACCCAAGAAGTTAACCAAATCAAAGCACGACCTCTCAGACAGGCAAGCAAGAGGACGTGCTGACGCAGCTGGAGAGAATCATATAGGGCAGTGCATTCTTTGATGGGTGTCAGAGGGCACATTCATATGGAGATTAAAGTCCCCTACAATAAATAGTGTAGGTGACCTTCAATCAGCCAGAAGCTCCCAAGATTTTACCGAGGAACAAAGTATTAAAGTCTCCGTGGTTGATAAATCAAAATAGCTGCGACAGAAGTTGGTGTTGCAAATGGCGGGGAAAAAGTTGCTGCAGGAAAAAAAGGCGGAGGTTGTCGAGTGACCTGGAATGAAGCACTGAGCTGAAGTGAAATGAATAAGGATTTCTTGCCTCCAGGCATTGGTCATCAGCCTGGTCTAAATGTGTGTCATTTGTATAAATGAAATCTAAGCTCATGAACATCTTGCACCTGAGAGTACCTTGGTGCTAATCGTCTGGAGTGAGACATTGGAATCCAATTTCGATCAGTTTGGCGAGCACGTGGTTCTGAAAATTCAGGGAAAGGACTGCATTTTCCAGCCTCTCTTTGCCCCACGTGCCATGAACATTCCCTCTCACCAATCTGCCTATTGGAAGCCCTCTGCCTGCCATTTCCTCCTTCTTGCATGCATCTATCGTGAGCGAAGAGGAGAGGGAATGTGACTAGCACCCTGCAGACTTCTGTAGTCCTAGGGTGAGGTGACCACCTTGGTGCAAGTGGCTATATACTGTACACAGAACACAGTGTATAGGCCCTGGTTTAATAAGTAATTTAAAATGGAGGCCTAACTTTAAGTATACAACTAATGCCTTGGTTGCAGTGCGTAAGACCACAGTCCCTTATCTCAGTGGTTTCCAAACCGCCATCTGCAAACGCTGGGGCTCCATGAGGGTATTGCAGTGCGTCCGTGAAAAAAATAAAAGATGAAAAAAAATGTTCATAGAAAATAAGTTTTAACTAAATTGCAAAGTTACAATAAATTATTTTGAAATTAAATATCTCCCATTATGTTATTTATTACTGTCTGAAAAATCTAAGTTTTGGCACCTTTGTGTGATAAAATGATCAAATTGTGGTGACCTCGGAAATGAGCATGCATCATATTACATGTTAATTATTTAGGTTTCCTTTTTCACGTACTGACGTGCACATAGCAACTAGAATTGGTTTTGATGGGGGTCCACAAACAGTTTGTATGGGCGAGTGGTGGTCTGCACTGGTGAAAAGGTTGGGAACCGCTGCCGTACCTCGTCTGTGAGTGAAAGCAAAAGCTAAGTTGACAGAATTAATTTTATTAAATGGACAAAACCACTAAGGTAGAGATACAAGCAACATCCCACTCAAACAGAAAAGCAAACCCCTCTTACAACAGCACAGTTCGCACTCCTTGAGTCTGGCTCACTACCAAACTGCTTCAGGTTTATGTCAATGTAACATCGTTGAAATCCAATAGAACTATGGCAATGCGCATGGGAAAGGCTTAGAAATACATTTGCTCTTTTCCGTGACCAAAGATATTTCCCATATTTTTCTGCTGTAGCCCCAGATATCCCACCTGTCAGCCTCAGAGACGTTCTTGACTTGTTTTATTCACATAATGGTGTCAAATTACATCATGTTCAGAGCATTCTTTATCAAAGATACAGTAGAGAAATCTTTCAAAATATGCTTGTATATATTATGTGAGCGTTCCCCCTTTTTGATATAATATTCATAATTTATTTCTATACATAACTGTTCATCCATTTCCAGTTCTCATCATATATAGTAACTGAGGATGATGTTAACCATAATCATGTGTTGCTTGCACACCCATTATTATAGCTGTAAATCACATGGCTCTCTGCACCACAAAAAGGAAATGAAGTTATTTTAAATTAAATAAATTTTGAGGATCAAGCTTAGCATCCTTTCAGACAGGCCACTTGGGCTATCAAATGGTTGGTTTTGCCCTACCTGCATTAAACAAATACATTTAACTCAAAAGGTATCTGGCCAAGATCATCCATGTGACATGAATGACGTAAGCTTGGAGAATGTGAAACAGTGATTTTCAGCTAAAAAGTTATTGCTTTAGCTACTGCGGATTAAGAAAACATCACACGCTAGGAAAACCAAACACATGTTTAGAAAGAAATGTTTCCTTAATTTTTACATGAAGATCATCCCTGGAGCCTCAAGTACAAAGGTTGAAAGTTGGAGTCCAGCACAGGACACATAAACCAATACAATACCCATAAGCACTCAAAGTAGTGTTTAAACAGGACTTGGCTTCAGGGTCTTTGCACTTCCACACAAGGGTATATTTCAGCTATTAAATCAGTTCACCAAAGTCAGACAGACAGTCTTAATAACTGGGAGATCAGCTACAGAAAAATAGATAAATCGTTACTCACTATTTAGCTATCATTACAGAGTCTGCTTAATGAAAGATGTAAGACCAATGGGTTTCTTTAAAAGCAGAGTTGTATGGAGGTCTCTCTTTTCCCACTAGCTTTATTATTCTTATTTTCAAAGAACCGACTCCCTCTTGCCATTAAAATAGGTTTGCGTTCATTACAAATGTGGTGAGGCCACTAACAGAACCAGTTCCTGGAAACACAAGAGCCAATGGAGAGGATTCATTCTCATTCACAATGATACATTTGGTTAGGAAATGTGAAGTGATATTTTAAAATGATAAGCACCCATTAAAATAAAAGATGAACTGAATGTCAAGAGATGTTACAAGAAATCAGACTGACTAACAAACTAGGCAGTGGGCCACTAGGTCCTTCTCCACCAGTCATTACCCCTGGGAAAGCCCTGAGGCCTTGACCATTGCTGCCTAATAACATTCAGACTTAGCCTCATTTAATAATAGGCTTTATACAGCTGTTGTGGTTATCTGGGGTGTATTTTGATGAAGATAGCATTGGAATAGTCCTCTTAAGATCTAACCGGCAGCTAAGCAATAATGAGTCATGAAACTAAGTAGCACACCTGCATTTTTAATTCCAAGTGGCATATGCACAGTTTAAAGAGTCTATTATCTACCTGTGTTTCCATTCGGGCCATACAGCTATCTGAACTTGGGATGGTGTAGCAATTACATGTTTTAGTGCCAAGCATGAGTGAAGTTTCAAAACCACTGGAAAAAAAATTGAAATTTTTCATTGCTGCTTTTTATTTTTAACAACCCCAATCCCCTTATTTATATATCATTATATGCCACTCTGCAACTGCAATAGATCCATACACATTCCTTCAAGGTGCCACAGAGCTCCAGAGTCTCTCAACTTTCCCTTTTTATCTGCTTGTTGTGTGAATAAAGGGATAACTCTTGAAAGTTTAAGCCCTTCAATTCAATTTCAGGACAAATCTGAGGGCTTGCTCAAAGGAGGAACAAGGATGTCATTATCTAGGGACTGGCCTCAGGAGAGTGAGGTTTACTACCTGGCTCTGTGGAGACACAGCACCGAGCACAAGGAGCCCTGATCTCCATTGGAGCCTCTGTGTTGGGTGAGTGATGGACAGTCAAGTTTATTAATTCAAATGTTTGTTTGGGACAGGAGCAGTCCTTCACATTCCTATTAAGACTGACAGACATGCAGAAAAAGGAAATGGCCATTTTGCCTTCTCCTGGGCAGCAGACAAGTTGTGATGAATTTACTCTACACTGTTTTGTCTGCCCTTACAATCTCACTCATAGTCACATCCATCCAAATTGCATAGTTAGCAGTAGTTCTTCCAACCATCATTCAATACAATATAAACTGGATTATCTGTAATTAAGGTATCTGGCATGCTCAATTAACCAGTACCAGCTCTGTCAGAGCAGGGCCAGTTGGTGTGGGACCAGGCTGGCGTGGCTGTGGCCTGGGCCCATGAAGCCAGCTGTCCAGCAGGAACTGGTGGCAGCAGGGTCAGGGGATGGTTACATGGCTGGGACTGGCAGCAGCAAAGCTGGGGGTCGGCTGCCAGACCAACAGCAGCAGGGTCAGAACGGCCTGGCCAGGGCTAGGACCAATGGTTGAGGAGCTGACTGTCTAGGCAGTGGCAGCAGCAATAATAGGGTTAGTGGAGCAGGTCTGATGGTCCCACTCTAAAATCTGGCACCTTCGACTATCCAGCACCCCCAGTTCCCAGGGAGTGCTGGATAAAACAGCACATACTGTATCAGCAATAATGAGGGTCTGAGGTAACTCATGAAATGCACAAGTGAAGTTTATGCTTTTTCTGTATTAATGGTTGCCAGGTTTTCTTTTCTAATTGGTTTGTCACTATTTACTGTGCACTTTTGTGCAGGTTTGACCAGGTTATTTTGACCAATTTCTCCATATAGGAGCTTCTTGAAAGTTTCCTGTCCTTTTCCATGTGTCTGTTTCCTCCTACATCTGCACCAGAAAGCAATGAGAGTACATCAGTAGCCAGCAGGTCAACTGTTACCAAAGCGATAGCAGTTGCAGATCCAGTGGTTAAAGACAAAAAATTTTTGAATGTCCAGCTTTAGGTCTCCACTAAAACAATGCAGCGGGAGAGCTTTCTGGAGGGAGAGAGTGAAAAACAGGAAATAGCCTGCTGAAGAAAACAGCTGGCTCCTTCTAAGAAGGATCACTCGATGCATGGGGGCAGAGGCAGCCAAATTTCAAGGAAATGGCATTTTCAAAGCACAGTAGTGAGCCCCTCAGTTCAGTAGAACTTTTATCTTCCAAGAAAACAATAGGCTCTCTCAGGTGAATGTTCCCCAAACGCTAACAAGACAATCAGCAAGTGCAGAAATGAATTAGAATAGTAATTAAGGAGACAAAGCATAAAAAATGAGCCAAATGAAAGGTCAGAGCAGTGAGGGCAAACAAAGAGGAGCATGTGCTTTGTTACAGTCACTGCAGATGCCAGGGAAACAACGAGAGGAGAGAAGCAGGTGTCACTTCTCAAGCTGTTGCATGTCCGACTGCAGCTTTCAAGGATAACGGAGCAGCCGCAGGTGGTGTGAGGGCACACCATTAATTTCTGCAGTGCTGCTAACACTCCCCCAAGAGTCATTGACTTTAACAGTAATGCCCTGCCATCTCCCCCTTTTTGAATAAGATTAAAGGCGACCTCATTCAATGGTCATTAGTTCCACTACCTTTCAACAAAGATGTTCCTCTAATTAGAATGGTCGATCTCCATTGTAATTTGTGTGCATTATAAAAAGTAACTCTCAAAAATGTTCCTTGTGGTCATTCTCAAAATATGAGCAGAACTGCTCCCATTTTAGAGGCTAGCCATGGTAGTCTGTGGCTTCACAAAAAAAGCCAACCTGTTTACCCATGAAAGCTCATGACCTAATAAATTTGTTAGTCTCTAAGGTGCCTCAGGATGGCTTGTTATTTGCTCCACTTTATTTGTTCTTGTGGTTTAATCCATGCTGCTTCTGTCTCATTACATTAGCACTGAACAGTTCTTCTCAGTCTTGAGCTGGGAATCAAGACAAGTCATGCTAATTACAACTCAGTTCTTAGGTCCACACGCATCTTAAAAATGCACAAGGCCTCTGTGGTACCTTACCCAATGCAACACGCCAAAGGATATAATTTGGTTTAAGTAAATAGATGAGGGGTAATGATCAAGACACATGGAGTCCTTTTTTACTGCTGAAGCAGAGGCAATGTGAGAAGTGACCAAAAAACCCTGCTCCTACCAGGTGTGCTGAGGTGTAATAGACAACAGAATGCAAGGGGGACCTACATGAAGTGCCCTTTAACTACTAACGAATCGTAACAGCAGATGTAGTCAGGATCAACTCTGTTTACTAATTCATCAAAAATCTGCAAGAAAGATAGACGTTTATGTTACGAAGACCTACACACATTGCTCTCAAAGAGGCTCATTTTGGCACCTCAGGAGGACAAGGTGTTTTTAATAGGTGGGGCTTACAAGAGAACCAGTCTTCCTTCTGCTCCTGCCTGGCACCTATTTAACCAGTTCCTTTTCCACAGCCTCCAGGCTGCTGCACAGTGGTGGAATACCTCCACCATTCTCTAAGGCTAGGGCTACAATGTAGCCCTATTTCGAAATGAGGTATTTCAAGACCAATGTTTCAAAAAGACACAGCTACTAACAATGTATTTCAAAATAGCACCCAGCTATTTCAAAATAGCATGTCCAGACAAAGAGCTCTGTTTCAAACTAATGCCACTGGAGCCCATCATGGCTTATTTCGAAATAGCGCTATTGTGTATCATAACAGCACATATTTCAAAATAGAATTTATTCCTCCTGCATTGAGTGTTACCATTTTCAAAACAATGCACATGCTATTGCAATTTTATTTCAAAATAGTGAGAGTGCAGTCTAGATCCTAGCAAAGTTATGTTGAAATAACAGCTGTTATTTTGAAATAACCCTGTAGCATAGCTGTAGCTTAACAGCTTCTATTTAATGGGCCTTTCCCTCCTGAGTAACTTCACTTCCTTCCCCTACCATCAACTCATCACCTATTCAAACCACGGTAGTAGCAGCAGCTGCCACAGAAAAGCAGTGCTTTTTTTCCTAGAAGAAAAGGTGCAGGAACTCAAGTCTGATGATTCCTCATAGGGGTTAGGATGTTCAATTTTAATGGCCAGATCTCCATCCTACTGTGGGATCAGCAGTGAAAATTTTTCTGGTGTTTGAATGGCAGAAAGGTGCCGGAACTCCGTTCGGGTGCATTCCACTAGAAAAATTGCTCTGCAGAAAAGTAACATTGATTCTGGACAGTTCCACTGTTGCCCTCAAGGTTCTGAACAGCAGCTGTGAAACTGACCAGAATCTTCTTAAATTTCACACTGCTGCATGCCAGGATTAGGAGCAGCAAAAGCACTGTCCTCTGTACAAGTCAGAGGGTAACTTTCAGTCTATAGGCACTTATCCCAGAAGAAAGTGCCAAAAAGAAAGCCCCTATGATGGGTTTTTTTCCCCCCTCCAGTGTGGCTCTCTTTTCGCCAACAGTACTGAGACCTATTTCACATCCAATGCCATTCACAGTTCCTCCAATCGGATCTGCATTAGAAATAGTGACCTCAAGAAGAAAGGTTCTATATCTCATTACTGATGCCTTAAAACATCCAGCCCTCTTGCAACTGCAGTTATTAAATAAATGTCCTAAACACCAGAAATTAGAAGACTTGCTTTTAGGAGAAATCAATTTAATTTTTGAACTACACAACACCAGTCACCGGAGATTAAATAATGGAATTGACACAGTGGAAGATATTGTACTATCAATTCTTAAGGAGCTCTCCATACTGTGACCAAATTAATGGTGCTTATGGCCCAATATTATCTAACACATGTAAACAGAGATTAAGAAAATATCACAGATAGTGCCAAACTATATGTAAACATCCCAACACTTCAATATTACTATGTGCAAATAAATATATAATAGCTTATTAAATAATAGTTTTGTTTAAAATGTTACTTTTTTGTTTTTAGGCAACTGGCAAAACATTCAGCATAAAATGCTGACCAAGCAATGGCTTTGCAAAAGCTTTTTATCTGATTTGTCATCTTATATATGATATATGGCCTCAAAACCTTACGCAGACATACTGTTAAGACCACTTATTTGTATTACATATAGAGTGGAAGGGAATTTTTGCTTTCATTTCCATGTTCTTGCTTCTAAACGCATAAATATCACAACACAGAAGTAAAGACAAAATTTCCCCCTTTGTGGCTTTCCACCATCACTCTGGATGCGGAATTGAGAGAGGAGGACAAGGTGAAAGATTCTGACACAAATACAAACCAATCAAATTTAGAAGCAATAAAATACAGTGCAAGATACAAAATGCTAGGAGTCCTTTGCTATGATCAGGGGCGCTTTATGATGAACACTTATCTTTTTTCTGAGATCCGTGACAGATCAGTATGTGTCTTCAGGGTTGTCATAAATATGTAAGGCTTTAGTACTGGCCTTGGTTGAAAAGTACTCAAAAAAAGACACCCATGTTTCACAACAAGAACTCAAACGGTTGATCTGTAAGCAGTTTTTTCACCCCACAGGAAGGACCCCAAACACGTTGTATGTTGAGAATCTAGAAAATGATGAGCTACATTTCATCTCAACCACATGAAACTACATAACAGGCTCCACTTAAAAAGGCTACATACTGAACCGTTTAGGGATCAATTGGTTAACACACACAGAGCTCCAGTTGCCTTAAAATTAGGTTTTATAGAGCCTTACAGAATTGTGTCACTTCATGGGGCCTATAAAAATGAAGTTTGTCTCTCTACTTCATGTTGATGATTTTGTTTGCACTAAGAGCTTAAATGACTACCTAACTGAGAACGTATCAGATTCCAAACATTCCAGCAGCAGCTATAAATTCTTGTCCTGAGATAACTGAGGTATGATCAGCAATATATAATCATTCATTACTCCCGTGCCCCTCAGCTTTAATGGCACAGGTTAAAACTCTCTCATCCAGCACCCTCCAGACCTGACCAATGCCAGACAAGTAAATTTGATGGACCATGGGAGGTCGATATTTTCCAGCACATTACACTTTCACTGCTTACTGGGCTCTTCGAAGACATGTAAGGGTCTTTAAAATTACATCTAAATAATAGTACAAAAGACCCAGAGCCAGGACTGGGGACTATAAACAAACTTTATGGGATGCTGGGAAATTTGGCCACACCCATGGTAAGTGGTTGTCTAGCTAACTAAAATCATGCCAGATTACAGATGCTGCCAGATAAGAGAGCGCCAGACTACAGAAGTTCAACCTGTAGTACATTCTAGGAATGAGAACATGGACATGGAATTGTAGCTCAACAAAATAAGAACCTACAGTCACTAAGCCAGATCCTGCTCCCCAGCCTCGCTCACTTTGCCCTAAAGTGTGGTGCAAGGGAGCAGAAAACACACTGCCTCGAAGACTAGTCTAACTGGCTCCTATGGCAGTTCCTCACACACCACCCTGTGCAGCATGTCCAGAGACCAGTATGCTTTGGTGGTGCCCAGCTGGCACATTTGGAAACCATGGCCACCCAATATCATTTAGAGCAGCCCACAGGCCTGGTTTCTGAGATGGCCTCAAATTCAAGGACCTGAAGATCTGGCACACTGTTCGGTGTGCATTTAACTTCCACCCTGGGGTTTAGATATTTGCTAGCTACAACAACAGTCTCAGGCTAGGCTTTCTTCCTAAGCTTGCGTGCTCTTAAGGTTTCCCTGCAGATACTGTTCCCTTTAACTAAAACACTTCAATCTCTTATTTCTAGGATAGACTTAAGCAGCCCCCGCTGATACAATGGTTGAGTGAAATTCAACATGATGAATTTAACCAACATGTCCTTAAATGATTTGGAACCTGGATACCCAAGAGGCATGTCTCTCCATGTGGTATAATGCCCAGCCTGACACAGCAGAGGGGTATACCTATTTCATAGAACTGGAAGGGACCTCAAGAACTCATCAAATCCAGTCCCTTGCACTCACAGCAGAGGAGTGAATTTACAACCCTGGGTTTAGCAAGCCAATGCTCAAATCACTGAGCTATCCCTCCTGCCCCAAAGCTACTTCCAATGTACTAAGGGGGAAAAAAAATATCATTTAACCGCTGCAGGAAGACATTTTGTATTCTGCCATTAAAAGGTACACAGTATCCATAAAGCAGCAGCTGGGGCTTGTGCTATGGCCGCCTCCATACAAACAAAAGGAAGTTCTGGGCAGCGCATTCTAAAAAAATAAGTCCTTGTTCCCCCAGATTCCTAGAATTTCAGGCCATAAAGGCTATTTGAATAATCTAGTCTGACCACAGGCATAACAGAACCTAGAAATTTTTGCATAAAGTTTCTAATTTCTATTTCAGCGATGCCACGCATTTCAGAAAGACTACCCATCTTGGTGTGAAGGCCTCAAGAGACAGAATCCAGCACAGCCCTTGGCATGTTATTCCAATGGTCAGTTACCCTCATGGTGGAGCAACTGAGCCTACTTTCTCATCTAAATCATTGAGCCTCAGCTTCCAATCCACTGGATCTCATAGGGCCTTTCTGCTAGATTAGTGAAGCTTTTAGTACCAGAAATCTCTTACCCATGTAAGTGCTTCTAGACCACGATCAAGTCATCTCTTAACTCGGGCTTGGATATATTACATGCATTGAGTTTCTTTAGTTTCTCACAACAAGGCATCTTTTCTAGACCTTAAATCATTGTGTAGCTCTTTCTGAGCCAGGTTTGGGAATTCCCTCCCTGCCCTCATCCAGACTGCTTAACCTTCTGGGCAGCTACAAAGTTTATTCCCCACCTCTCCAAGGTTGGGTTGAAACAGATTTATTCATGATTCATCTTTTATTTATGTTTGTGTTGTGATTTTCTTTTATTTATGGAAAGAGCACCAACAGGCACATTTAACAAAATTTCATGAATACATAAAACAAAAGTGGGTCAAAAAGAAATACCCAGCAATGCACCTACTGGGAGCCTCTGCAGTCTGCAATATGTATTCATTAAATTTTGCTAACTAACAGACGCTGAAACAGAAATGCTTTTCAGCAGCAAATCTGAAAGCTTACTTTCAATGTACTAGAAAAAAAATAGTGTAATTTATCCCCTACAGGAAGATATTTTGTATTCTGCAATTAAAAGGTACACAGTATCTATAAAGCATGAGCTGGGATTTTTCAATTATTTAAAGTCAGTGACATTTCTCATCAGAAAGGCTTGGTAACATAGTGCTAGAAAAAACGTGGAAATTAGGTAAAGAAGACTGAAACTAATAATTTTAAAACACTCTTGGCAGTTTCCACCAGAGTTTCTTTACATAAACTTTTAAAGTGTCTATCAATTCAAAGCACAATTCAGCACAAAAGCAAAAACAACAAAGATGTAACTGGTAATCTAACTCCTGTAAAGCATGAAAGCAGAGTGGTGAAGCAGCAGCAGATCTCTGCCCTTGAAACATCTTGTCAAAAGTGACTAAATCCTGTAAAACATGGTTTCTAAACTTTATATAGTTGGGACCCGTTTTTTTTTTCCCAGTACATTTTTTTGCAGCCCCAAAATATAAACTCATTAAAAAATGAATGAAAAATGAATACATTTTTACTGTTTATTATTTATTCACAATAATAATAGTACATAATAATATAAATCTTGACACAAATACTTAAGTACTTGACTTGTTTTCATTACCTTAATTACATGGGAAAATATGAAATATACCATATTAATAGGATCTTGTGCAATAATTTGTATATATAATTTTAAGGACTGATACTGGGCCGTGGACCACACTTTGGGAAACACTGCTGTAAAAAAGAAGAAAATCCAGCCTTTTCCTTGTTAATAGCAGCAACAGCTGTGATGTTGTAACCTATCATGCTTACATAAGAATGACCATATTGGGTCAGAACAAAGATCCATCCAGTCCAGTATTCTGTCTTCTGACAGTGGCCAATTCGAGGTGCCACTGAGGGAGTGAACCAAACAAGTAATGATCAAGCAGTCTCTCTCCTTCCATCCATCTCCAGTCTCTGACTGACAAACAAAGGCCAGGGACACCATTCCTTACCCATGTTGGCTAACAGCGATTAATGCACCTAACCTCCATGAGTTTATCTAGCTCCTTCTTATGCCTGTTATAGTCCTAGCCTTTACAGACTCCTCTAGCAAGGAGTTCCACAGGTTGACTGTGTGCTATGTGAAGAACTTCCTTTTATTTGTTTTCAATCTGCTGCCCATTGATTTTATTTGGTGTTCCTAAGTTCCTACATTATGGGAACAAATAATTTTTTCTTTATTCACTTTCTCCATGCTGCTCATGATTTTATATACTTTCACCACTTGAACAGATGAGGTTCAGAATAAGGATACATGGCAATATACTACAATGAATATAACCTATGCGATAGATTCAACATCCCAGTGACCTAACAATTTACTTAAGCTCCTGTAAATGGTAATTTAAAGCTCTGGAGGAGGGGCACATGATTGGCTTGTTTATGTTTCAAAGGGATGCAGAGACGACCAAATAGCTCAATGTTAAAAACAGAAAATATCTTTGTTCAGAACTTTCTCTGTAAAGCTCCACCAAATACACTCATGTTGCCCTGGTAGCTCGCAGAAAATCCAAACGGAGGAAATGCATTTCAACCTCAATTTGAAGCTAGGGAACAGTAGGAAGAATTTGATGAAGCACCAGTAACTGGTGGAAGAGGCACTGTCTTCCTGTCACGTGGTAAGAGGCCAGGAGACCAGATACAATTTCGTTTATGTCCTGCCTTGCCCCTTCACCAGCACTGAGCCAAGATAAGCAATTGTACTAGGCCATTGGGCTCAGCATGACCCTGTAGCTTGTTGTTTACAACTCAGCATGCTCTAGCAGTGGCCCAACAGAAACAACAAAACAGATGGTGCTTGGCCCTGCCATGAGGGCGGGGAACTGGACGTGATGACCTCTTGAAGTCCCTTCCAGTTCTAGTTTTCTTTGATTCTATGAAACCCTTTCCTAAATGCTGAATAGTACCAGAGAGGGAGCCGTGCTAGTCTATATACTATCAAAACAAAAAAGCAGTCCAGCAGCACTTTAAAGACTAACAAAATACACTCGTTCCTCACATGAGAGCACAACTGGTTCCTAACCCTTTTGCTCGTAGGCAAAAACTTGTAAGAGGGACACTAAATTCCCATTAAAATACTTGTAAAAGTCTCTGATTGGTTCCACGTGCTCGGAGCGGCAGCACTGCTTTTGAAAGGCAAATGAGCCTGCTGCTGTGGGGGGTTAAACTGTCGTCCCGGTTCAAAGCGCGCGTTAATTTGAATATACAAAGAGTTCAGCAGTTCATAATAGGGGCTCTTGTACACACTTTGCTCTACCTAATTTTTGACTTCCCTCCTCTCCTCCTGCCCCTCTGCTCTCTGATTTGCTCACCTTGGTAATTTTTCTGATTTGTCAAACTTGATTACTGGTTTTGGTTCTCTGTGCTTTGAATATTGAGTCTGTTCTGGTCTGGCTACGGTCTGAAGAAGTGGGTCTGTCCCACAAAAGCTCATCACCTAATAAATTATTTTGTTAGTATTTAAGGTGCTACTGGATTACTTTTTTCTTTCATAAATGTCTCTGCCTGGCCCATAATTCACTGCAATTGAGACACAAGATCACTGCCGAAATATTAACCCACTGAACTACCTTGTGGTTCAGTTACTCAGTAAAACATCAACTATTTAGCGTAAGGAAAATAATCTTCCCCTCTTCCCTGGCAAGACCATTGCCTCTCAGGGCAGAAGTCTAAAGCTATCCTGGAGTCCGTGGTAAAACTCCCAGTGATGTCACTAGTGCAGGGTAATGCCTTAACTTTTACAAGCATAACTGTAATAAGGTGGTACTCACCTCTTGGGAGCTCCCCTTGTGGACAAATGCATGTGCCAGCACTCTCTGTTCATTGGGCAAAAGCCTCTTTGGAAACTCAGGCCTTAGGACGAATCACACACCAGGGTACACCTGTAACAGGGGCCCATCCTGGTGCCTTCTGTAGTGTCCCAAGTCTACTCCACACTTGGAAAGAGTGGTGCCCCCAGGGCTTCTGTTCCTGGTATCATCATCATCTTCACCCTCACTTCAGGAATTTATCTCCTAGCTCCAGTATAGTTCATTGGTCTGCAATAAGCTTTCCACAGGGAGTTGTCCATGGGGCTGCTGCTCTCTCAGCCAGCAGTCTCCCGCTGTGCTCAGGTTGAATTCTCCAGGGGAGCTGAACTGCCTCTGGTCCTGCAGCTTCCTTTATAGGCCTTCCTGGCCCCCGATGGCAGCTTCCTCCACTACAACTCTAGCCTGCTTGGAGCACATCTCTATGGCATCTCTGGGGCAGGGTCTGGTAAGCCCACAACTCCTCCATTACAGGGCCTCAGCAACCTGTAACCCACCCTGTCACAGCAACCTTCTCAATTATTTGATGCACGTATCTAGTTCACAAGTACTAAGGGCTTGTCACCAGTAACTACCATTCAACAGTGAACACATCATTAATGTTCAATTAGCTATTTTCATTTTGACGGCTTTACAAAAAAGCACAAAAAAAGACATCAACAGCTTTAATGGTCAG
The DNA here is from genome assembly GCF_033958435.1 of Carettochelys insculpta. Lineage (NCBI taxonomy): Eukaryota > Metazoa > Chordata > Testudines > Carettochelyidae > Carettochelys > Carettochelys insculpta. Next base: position 41,658,632 of record NC_134147.1, on the reverse strand, counting down.
CAACTGACATATTTTGCTTCTATCTGAAGGAACTGCCATCCAATCAATCACCTGGAAAGGTAACCAATAGGTTTTTATAGTAACTCAGGGATAAAGGCTGGCTAACAGAAACCTTTCTGCGAGCATTAGTTCTTGCTGTACTATCTAGATCTGTGTTAACAAAATGAAAAATACTGGCCTGCCTTCCTTTATGACAGGTATTGACAAATTTGAAAAGCTGCTTATTTATATGTATCTTGTATTTTTAGAGATAAAAAGGCCATTTGAGAATATCAATTGCCAAAAACAGAAGCAAACCTTGACTTTCAACAACAGGCACTAAATATTTAATAAGGTATCCTGGAGCTCAGAAAGGTTTAAGACAGTATGTTAGCACATTCAACTAAACAAGCTCCTCCAGTAACCCTCTAAATACATGCAGTTAAACACTACCTAGTTTATTTTAATTATTTAACACAGAGACTGAAGGAGGTTAATATGACCCAGTGGGCTTATCCATGTTGAGAGCTAATGCCTCCTCTTACTCAGCTCTCTGCATCCTACCAGTGTTACAAGGCAGAGCAACTGAAGAGATAGTTACAGCAGTTTGCTAATACCCCTGTGACAAAGTCCCTTGTCAGCTTCTGTGGGTCCCTGCGCTTCCTGGCGGATCTGTGCTGCCTCAGACACTCACGGAGGCCCCCCTTTTGCCCAGGCCCTTCCAAAGGCAGGGGTCTCCGCTTAGTGAGCCATCCTCCTCATAGGCAGGACCAGTACAGGGAGAATAACACCAGTCCCCTTGCAGGCCCGCGCCTGCTCCAGTAAAGTGATCCTTTGGGGGAAGGGTGGGGGGAGTCCAGACCCACCCTCTACCCTGGACTCCAGCCCAGGGTCCCTATGAGAACAAGAGGCAACCAGCAGGACCTTTACCCCTGCCCCAAAGTAGTAGCCTCAGCCTGGGCCACTTTGCCCACCACTTCCCCGTGGTACCTTTTTGCTGTGCTCCTGCTCCTCTGGTGCACCTCCCAAAACCTTCTCCCCGCTACCAGATGGGGAGCCTTTTATAGGGAGCACAGGGCCTATCTGACCAATGAAGGTCTGGGCCTAGACAGGCAACAGAAATGCATTGGCCCATCACCCAGTATACTGTCCTTCTAGAAGGCTCCAGAAGCTTCCAGGTAAGGGTCTACCACTGGGTTTACCACACCCCATTGGTAGTGTTTGCCCTCACTCTGCATTAATGTAAATGACAACACAAGGTTCGGGCTTGACCCAGGAAAGCTCCTCAGAACATGCTTACCTTTAAGCAAGTAACTGTCATGTACAATGGTCAAAGCTCCAGGCCTGTTTGAAACACCAGAGTGCTGTACACTGCTCCATGGGCAACTCAGAGGGAACCCTGGGGGGGGAAGTAGGGCTGACTGCCCCAAGCCTTGTCCCTTCTGCCCTTGCCCCCACCCCTTTCAGGATTGGAGAACCAAGGCCCTCTTCCATCTTGCCCCCGGCACCTCTCAGCACCATTGTGTTCTTAACTGGTAGTCCAGATCACCACCTTAAATTTTCAAAACCTGAATTCTTCCTTGCTGTCCGCCTACAAGCTGACAAAACAGCAGTGCAGGCCACTCGCCACTCTCCACTACTAAAACAACAAGTAGTCCTGTGGCACCTTATAGACTAACAGATATTTTGGAGCATAAGCTTTCGTGGGCAAAGACCCACTTCATCAGATGCATGAGTGGGGGGAGGGGTTTCCAGAGGGATATTTAAAGAGTGGGGTCCCAGTCACTATCTTTGTCTTCAGTCTCTCGCTCTGGCTAGGATGATGGAACAGGGGACATCTGTTAACTAAGCCTGTGGCTGCCAGTTCTTGACTAGAGTGAAAATAAATCCAGCTAATAAAACACAAAGGACAAAGCACAAAATTAAAAAGGTAAAACATTCCGACGTCCATCTTCAGCACAGCTGACAAAGAATGACATCCAAAATATTAAACTACAAGGGAAAAGAGGGAGAGATAATCATTGTATAATAATCATGGCAAAGCCACAGGGGGAGGAAAGCAACCTAGCAACATAACCTAAAATCCTTCCCAAAGTATCAATTACATTAAATCATAGTTTTAGATAATGCCAGCTGAGCCCAGTGTATCCACTTGAGCATCTTTCCTCCTTAACTATATTGTACCAACTGCAGAGTTGTCAACTGAGGAGGAAGGGTTTGATGCTCCTTTTAACTGATACTTAATGAAATCTTGTTCAGTGATCTATAGCAACCACCTTACACCCTTTTTCCTTTTCCATCCTGCACAGCATGCAGGCTGTCTGCCAAGCTGAAGCGTGCACTGAGTTCTGCCTGGCCTGCTGCTCAGTGACCTCTTGTAGATGCAGAGCAAAACTCAAGCCACGGCAGTGCTGGCACATGCCAAGGAAAAGCAGAGCTTACCTCTGGCCCATCGGAATACTTGGGAGAAAAAACAGGGTTCTCATTTTAAGCTCTGTGATCTTGTACTTAAATCTATCAGCTGTTTGTGGAGTTAACAACTAAAGACAAACATATTAGAGCTGCAATCCCACAGCTCCAACACAGTCTAACAATTTATGAGATGTCTGTACTTGGTGCTGGGGCACAACTTCAGCTTGAGGAGAAATTCTTACATTACTTCTCGTTAAAAACTAGGATGCTAAAAATAGAACAGCACGAGCAGGGTTTGGGCTAGCCACCCACACAGGTACCGTGGGGTTCCACACTGGTTTGCTTCTGCAGCTATAAAACAAGTTGAACTTCCCTGATCCAACACTCTCTCTCCTGGCAACACCCATAATCCAGCATTATTTTAGTTATCTGGACAACCACTTATCGTGAATATGGCCAAGATTCCTGTGATCCCACTGAGTTTGTTTACAGCCACCAGTTGTGGCTCTCAGTGTTCTGGGCTGTTAATTCTAATTTACCCCTAAATGTCTTTTAAGAGCCCAGTAAGCAGAGATAGTGTTGGTAATGTACTAGACAATACTGACTTCTCGTGGTCTGGCGAAACAGTGGGGGAAGGTTGTTAGATACAATGATCAAGTCTGTTTTCATACATTGTAAGGCTGCTGCTACACTGCCATTGTCCTGTCGGAAGGGGCATGGTAATGAGGCAATTTGAAGCAGGCTAATGAAGCCCTGACATGCATATTCAGCGCCTCATTAACATAATGGCAGCGGCACAAACAAACTTTCGAATTGCAGATTGACGGTGTAGATGGCGGCAGCTTTGAAATAAGCACCCCGCTTGTACATCCCCTTACTTCCACAGAACTAGATCGGAGTAAGGGAATGTTGAACTGGGGCACTTATTTCGAAGCACCCCCATCTTCACTGCCAATCTGAAAAATCAAAGTTTGTTCATGTTAATGAGGCACTGAATATGCATGTCAGTGCTTTATTGGTCTGCTTCTAATAGCCTCATTACCACGCCCCCTCTGATGGGACAATGTTAGTGTAGCAGCAGCCTAAGAAATACTGAGGGGAAATTTTCCAGTTTAAGCCTTGATAGGCATACGGCAAAGTGCATAACGATCCAGTAATAGGTGAGAATGTGACTACAGAAGATGGGGTTGCACATCTTTCACAAACATTACATTCATCAGAAAATGTCCACACAGAATATTTCAAAAAAAAAAAAAAAAAAAAAAAAAAAAGTGGCACTGAACGTTCTAATAAACTGAACAAATATTCAACTCTCACGTGTGCAGTTGTGTTACAGACAATGCTGCAGACCTGGCAAAGATGAGAGGATACTTACAAAAAGGAACAGAAGGAGGCTCCTTAATAACATATGACTGCAGTGCCCGTTTAATATACTTAAATCTTTGGCTAAAAGCTGCATCTTCAGGAATAAAAGAAAACAATGAAGTTGCAAAATATTTCCATGAGAACCATTTTGATTCAGCTTCACTGATGAGAGCAGGAGGATACAAACTAATTCTCCCTCAAAATGTTCAGTGGAAATCTGTGGTCAATTGTTTCCAACAATGTATTAAGGAAAAGCCTATTCTCATACAACTTTGTGAAGAAAACCATGATAAAAATAGATAGAAGGATCTCATCCATAGTATCCAACATTGGATTAAAGAGGAATGTAGAGGATATGCTCAGTATACTGAAACCTATTATTCACAGCCTTAAACAAATTTCACAGAAATTGCTGCTGCATTGCTGATGCTGTGGAAATCTGGAAACCGCTTCAAGAGACATTGACGAAAGTAACACCTCACCAGAAAGATAAACTGTAGGCCTTAAAGAAGAAAATGGCTCAGAACACTAACTCCACCTCATTTTCTTGCAACCATTTTCCACCCCAGATATAAATAGATATCTAATGCTGGGGGGCATCTCAAAACCAATCCTTTGTTATGCCAGTCATAATAAATTTCAGGGGTGGTGCAAAACCACATAATCGGTACATGTTTACTGATGTTGCGAACAAAGTCACACCCCTGAATTGGTGGGAATCATTAGCCAGGCACCTTGAAACAGAATTCCATCAGTTGGTAAGCCAACTTTTCACAGCAGTAGCTTCCTCTGCAAGCACAAAGAGAATATATTCACTGTCTGATATTATTAACACAAATTAACAAAATAGACTGGGAGTTTAAAAAACACAGGAAACCTCGTATTTCTGTTTCAATCTATAAATAAAAATGACAGTGGGAGTGGGGGGACAACAAGTTGTAGAAGTTTTAAGACCGCCATACATTCAGTGCTCTTAGGACTTGTCCATTACAGTTAATAAAGATTGAAATTTTTTAAAAAGTTTCAATGACAGCCATTAGCAGGCAACTCAAGAGACTGCTAGAGGTTCAACCGCTCAAATCCAAAACACTCGACTGGCAACATTCATAATCCTCCATGATTTGAGTGAGCTGGACAACCACTTACCATGGGTGTGGCCAAGTTTCTCATGGTCCCATAAAGATTACCAGTCTTGGCCCCCCCGTGTTGTCTCACTATAATTTACCCCTTAAGGTCTTCGAAGAGCCCAGTAAGCAGTGAAAGTATTGGTAATGTGCTAGACAATATTGACTTCCGAGGGTTGTGCAAATTTCTCTCATCCAGCACCAGTCAGGTCCTGAGGGTGCCTGATTAGAGAGATTCAACCTGTGCAATTGCAAATGTGAAATATTTATGTAACATTTAAGATTTAGTTTAATAAAATATAAATGCATTTTACGTTTGTGTGATTTAGTTCTTACCATTCCTAATGTATCACTGCTGCATCTGCAGCTTGGCACAGGTAACAAATACAGTAATCCCTCAAAATGCATGATTTCAAGTTGCACTTAACTCACATTAAAGCAAGTTATGTGCCAATCAAAATCCCACTCCCCCGCTGGCCCAAGCTCAACCCCACCCCCGGCCCTGTGGAGCCTCAATTCAAAAACACTCCCACCTCATGCGGCCCCTGATCACCCTCCACCACACACAGCTTCGGCTCAACCCCCACACACAACTTTGGCTCAACCTCTCACAAGACAACGCAGCCCTGTCTCAACTCCACCCCCACCCCCTGCAGCCCTAACCCACCGCAGGCTTAACCCTCTGCTTCCCTCCCATGGCCCCAACCCACCGCCAGGCTTAACCCTCCCCAACTGCCTCCTGCCCCAGCCACGGGCTTTAGACCTTCCAAAAAGGAGCTCCAGGTGCTCCTGCTGCTTCTCCAGCTGCAGAACGTGCATCCCACTCGGAGAAAAAAGCCGCCCCCTCCCGACTTATGCTAAACTCGAGTTATGTGAGGGTGCATGGGAAAGGAACCCTTGCACGACCCGAGGGATACTGTATTATGAACTATTTCCTAAAGAAATAAAACCAAGTTATCTTAAAAAAAAAATTACACAAAGTATACCATCTTAGATGTTATGAAATGCTGTAATCAGCTGCAAAACAACATGTTTTGGTGATTAGCACCATTGTTTGAAGAAATATGTGAAGTCGTATCAGCAGGAAACTTGATTCAAAAATATAGATACATATTTTGGGTGATTTAAATCACAATTTAAATCAATCCACCTTGCAACAGAGAAAGAGAGAGAGTACGAAAAGGCCAAGGTGGAATGGTCATGGGGATCACCCTGTTGTCTCAGTGCAGGAGACAGCCCACCCGTTTAGTGTTTAGGTACATTGGCAAGGAATTATAGGATATTCTTATGTATTTTGCTGTACCAGCTCTGACACTAAATGGAGGCCTTTGTTGACCAGTGCCACCACTCGGGGGCCTTCAGAAGGCTTGCATTTCACATGGAAAAAACATAAAAGCCAGCCCTCCCAAAAAAGATAATTAACATAATTTTTAAAAGCAGAACTATTTGCACATAAAGCCGAAGCAAGCTGCTGGCCAAGCGTGAAATAAAACCAGGAGTATAAGCAGTTGTAGGATTGTCATGAAGTCCCTAAACCTTCAGAAACAGCGAGGTTAGGGAAAGAGAAACAAAGGCAGAAATCTGCCAATGTCAGAGCTCAGGGCAAAATATTTTTCTTGTCCCAGACCGAAACAAAAACCAAGAACTTTTTGAAGTTTCTCCACTGTAAATACGAGACATGCCCCCCAACCCCCAGAATAGCCATCAATGCAGTGGTTAGGAGATGGAGATTTGAATCTGGGTCTTCCATTTCAGGGCCCTAGCAACTGGGCAGGGTCAGCACAGGTCTACACTAGACCTGAAAGTCTATCTTAAATATGCAATTCCTTCTATGGCAATAGCACAGCTGGAATTTACATACCTAAGATCGACTCATCAGGCCGTTCTCCCAGAGTGAGACTGTTGTGAGAAATTTAAAAAGAGGATTATTAGGGTTGACTGTCAAGCCCTGGAGGCTCGATTTAGCACATCCCCACTAGGTACGCTACACTGAAACCTGGAAGATCGACTCTGAGCAAGTCAAGTATGGACATACCATCAGTCTTTCTTGCTCTGATGTGGCACTTTTGTAATAATTAGCATGCAATTGTTTTTATTTGTGAATGAGTCCAACTGGTGCCAGGACTTTGTTTTTTGTTTGTTTCCTTCCCAGCACTACATAAAAACAGCACATGTAAGACTTAATTTTGTTGGATATTTTCCTCTCCCTCCCACACTTCCACGACTATTCTTCCCTAAAGCTCCCTCACAGCTCACATGCCTATTCAGAGAGCTTTTTTAAGGAGAACCTCCTCCTCACAGGAAAGTGATACACTTCTGCTGCTTTGTTTTGTTCCTCATATGGCATCTTTTTGCCACATCTTTGAGCTCTAAAATTACACAGGAACAATTAAAATGACTTACAAGTTTTAATCACCACATCCTTGGCCTTTTGTAAGGATAACAAACAGTTAAGCTCCACCCTTCAGTTAACTGTTGAAGTCAGCAGCTCGCAGCAAAGCAAAGAAATGAAATCCAATTTATGGGGAATTTCACTACAAAGCTCACATGCCTTGTGGCAGTCTTGCTTAAGTACAAAGTTGTGCAGCATGGAGGTGACATAATTAGGTCACTAGGGGCAGGATTCCTTACAACTGTTACATAAAGAAATCTATAAGACTTCTCAAAATTAGCCTTCTTCGGGTTTCAAAGGTACACTTTTCCTTTACCTGCCAGGATTTCAAAAGCAAGACTCTGAGATATGAAAGTACATCTCCTCTCTAGCAGTGCATTGTACCACAGTCATCAGATTTGGCTAACTAAATACTTGTTTTCCAGAGTTACTGTATTACCATCTTGAAATTATTTACGGTATACTGTTAAATACTCTTCATTGCTTTGGCACTGAACATGATGCAATAGGCAAGCTGTCACTGGTGTTACCCTGTCAGTTTGGAACAGAAAGTGGCATTACTAATATAATCGAAGCAGCTATTGGGGGCAGACTGAGACAAGTGAGCTTTCAGAAACATCTAAGTCAGTGATTCTCAACCAGAGCTCTGGGGTTCCCTGGGGGCTGCTAAGCAGTACTGGTGTCAGACTTAGAAGGGCCCAGGGAAGAAGACGGAAGCCCCATTACATGTAAGCCAAATCCTAAGCCACTCGGCTTTGAAGGGCTCTCTTTGCTTTGGGGCCTGGGCATTTGCCTACTTCCTACCCCCGATGTTGGCCCTGGCTTGTACATGCAGAAGAACTACTGTGATACAGAGCAACGAAGGGTCCTGTGGCACCTTATAGACTAATGGCTAAATACAAAAGCAGCTTCCCCTCTCTTGGAGTTCACACCTCCAGATCTACTGATGACAATACAACTCAGCCTGCCTGACTGAGCTAACCTCGTTATCCCCAGCCTTACTCTGGCCTATTTATACCTGGCCTTGCAGATTTCCAGGACCAGCATCTGAAGAAGTGAGTTAACTCACAAAAGCTCATGCTCTAAACTTTTCTGTTAGTCTATAAGGTGCCACAGGACCCTTTGTTGCTCTACAGATCCAGACTAACACGGCTACCCCTCTGATACTGTGATACAGGTGGATCATTTACTTTTGTCGCATATTGCATGAGGCTCAGAAAGGAAAAGGTTGAGAACCCCTAATCTAAGTGACTCGGAGCACATTTCCCATTGAAATCAGTAACTTGTGCTCCTAAGTCACTTTAGTCACTTTTGAAAAGCCACTCCAATCTTTTTAAACAAAAAAATTTGTACCTGCAAACTAAAGTAATGGAAACAGTTAACATACAGCACTAGAGTAATTTAACTGAGCAGAAATCAAGACATCCAATAAGTCAGCCACTCAGATTTTAGTATTGGAGGGGTAGCTGTGTTAGTCTGGATCTGTAACAGCAATGAAGGGTCCTGTGGCACCTTATAGACTAACAGAAAAGTTTTGAGCATGAGCTTTTGTGAGCACAGACTCACTTCATCAGATGCTGGTCTTGGAAATCTGAAGGGCCAGGTATAAATAAGCCAGAGCAAGGGTGGGGATAACAAGGTTAGCTCAGCCAGCAAGGGTGAGGCTTACTACCAGCAGTTGATCTGGAGGTCTGAACACCAAGGGAGGGGAAGCTGCTTCTGTATTTAGCCAGCCATTTGCAGTCTTTGTTTAAGCCTGAGCTGAGGGCGTCGAATTTGCAGATGAATTGTAGCTCAGAAATTTCTCTTTGGAGTCTGGTCCTGAAATTTCTTTGCTGTAGGATAGCTACTTTCAAGTCTGCTACTGTGTGGCCTGGGAGATTGAAGTGCTCTCCTACTGGTTTTTGCATATTGCCATTTCTGATATCTGATTTGTGTGCATTTATTCTTTTACGTAGAGACTGTCCAGTTTGTCCGATGTATATAGCAGAGGGGCATTGCTGGCACATGATGGCATAAATTATATTGGTAGATGTGCAGCTGAATGAACCCACGATGGTGTGGCTGATCTAGTTAGGTCCTGTAATGGTGTTGCTGGTGTAGATATGTGGGCAGAGCTGGCAACGAGGTTTGTTGCATGGATGGGTCCCTGAGTTAGAGTGACTGTGGTGCGGTGTATAGTTGCTGGTTAGGATTTGCTTCAGGTTGGCAGGCTGTCTGTGGGCAAGGACTGGTGTGCCTCCCAAGGCCTGTGAAAGTGGGGAATCATTGTCCAGGATGGGTTGTAAATCCCTGATGATGCGCTGTAGCGGTTTTAGCTGAGGACTGTAGGTGATGGCTAGTGGTGTTCTGTTGGTTTCTCTCTTGGGCTTGTCTTGTAGTAAGAGGCTTCGTGGCACATGTTTGGCTCTGTTGATCTGTTTTTTCACTTCCTCAGGTGGATACTGCAGTTTCAAGAATGCTTGGTAGAGATCCCGTAGGTGTTTGTCTCTGTCGGAGGGGTTGGAGCAAATGCGGTTATATCTTAGTGCTTGGCTGTAGACAATGGATCGTGTGGTGTGTCTGGGATAGAAGCTGGAGGCATGAAGGTAGGTGTAGCAGTCAGTAGGTTTACGGTACAGGGTGGTATTGATGTGGCCATCGTGTATTAGCACCATGGTGTCCAGGAAGTGGATCTCCTGTGTGTACTGTTCCAGGCTGAGGTTGATGTTGGGGTGAAAGTTGTTGAACTCCGAGTGGAATTCCTCCAGAGTCTCCTTCCCATGGGTCCAGATAATGAAGATGTCATCAATGTAGTGTAAGTAGAGACGGGATGTTAGTGGACGAGAGCTAAGGAAGCGCTGTTACAGGTCAGCCATGAAAATATTGGCATATTGAGGGGCCACGCGGGTACTCATAGCCGTGCTGCTGATTTGAAGGTATATATCATCGCCAAATCTGAAATAGTTGTGTGTGAGGATAAAGTTACAGAGCTCAGCCATCAGGTGTGCTGTAGCATCATCAGGGATACTGTTCCGGACAGCATTTATTCCATCTTTGTGTGGGATGTTGGTATAGAGAGCCTCTACATCCATGGTGGCTAGGATAGTGTTTTCTGGTAGGTCATCAATGTATTGCAGTTTTAGTGTGAGAGGTACACTACGAAGGATTGAATGACAGAGCAGTCATAGCTGGTCCAGGTAGATTCCAGATTGCTGGCCCGACTCCTAAGCCTCTGCCAGCTTCTCTGAAAGGAAGCCAACCCTCCTAGCATTAAATACACCCAAATTCCATGAGCCCGGCCACACTCACAAAAGAAGTTGATAATTTATGGGGGTTTGAAACGTGACTGATTCTTCACATTGTTTGAAACTTTCACTTGCCCAAATACTGATGCCTCCCCTCAACCCCCGAATGACAGGGCAACGGTCTCAGTTTTGCTCTGCAGCAGACCAATGTGGTCTGATCTACAAACCCTCCAGGTCCCTTCTGAATTGATCAGATTGTTCCAGCCATTAGGTCACTTGAGGAGAGTGATCAGTTTACATCAGAACAGCAGGGCCAACACCACCGTTGGCCCAGGGCAAGGTGTGGGGTGGGGTTAGCTCAATACCACTGGAAGGGGCAGCCAGCCCTTAGCACCACCCAGAGCACAGCACTAAGTCCAGCCCTCAAAAACTAAGCAGTGCAGGGACACTTCTGTCATGTTTCAAAGGGGTCTGGAGTGCCTGACCTGTGTAGCTGAAGGAGCTGCTGGGAGGCTCAGGCCTCTTTGGAACACCAGGTCCCTATGTAGTTTCCTGCTTGTCACACATCTCACTTCCAGAATCAGAATAAACTGCAATGAAATATACCTACTAGAAGCAAACAGCTCTTTTCTGACAGCAACCAAGTGTATCCCTCCCAAATGCCAACCATTCCTCCTCAGCAGCATAGGACACCGACACAGGGATCCTAAATAACAGCTACCCTTCCATGTAAGGATCAGCAGGGCAGCCGTGTTACTGGCAAAAAACAAGGATTGTGGCACCTTAAAGACTTACAGATTTATTTGGGCATAAGCTTTTGAGAGTAAAAATCCACTTCCTCAGTACGTATTTGCCCCCAAAAGTTTATGCCCAGACAAACTTGTTAGTCTTTAAGGTGCCACAGGACTCCTCATTCCTTTCACATAATTTCAACTGCATTCATCTTGTCTTTAAATGGGTCACTGTACCCTCCTCTAGACAACATCTAAGGGGAATGCCAGGTCACAGGTACATTGTGCCCTTGAAACTCCCATGTTAGGAGTGCATGCATGCATGCCTGTCAGCAAGACCGACTGTCCTCTGCACGGACATTAATACATGTTCTTTCACTCATCAACAGCCGCCTGGGGCATTCAGCAGCACCACTCCCATGGGGTCAATCCCCAGGGTCCCAGGGCTTGATTAATACAGAGAACCAGCTACCTTAGCTGAATGACACAATTAACCCTAATTAAGAGATCTCTATTCACAAAAATCTTCCTTCAAAGCCATTTTTTACCTTTGGGTTTTTAAACTAACCAGAAGAACCAAACAGCTCTGATGATTTTCTAAGCCCATACAGTCCCAATTTCCATAGCACAGAACAAGGTAATTCGCTTAGCCAATGTACACTACTACACACATCAGTTTTTATCTCCATCTCTCCAAGCAGGTTTAGCGACAGGCTGGCAGATTGCGAAGAATGTATTTTGTCAAGAAATTAAAGAGCCAAATACGAGGCTAAAATTGCACCTTGTACAGGCCTAAAGGAAAAAGTGCAAACAACCTCCCTTCACTTCACTAACCACACACAAATCTAATGTTCTAACAGATTCCCTGTGGCTGTGATTGAGTCATGCCTAACTGTCCTGCTAGGTCTCCTGTAGAATCACAGGTAAATCTCCATTCCCTATTGCAAAGCCTGGAGGCCACACCGCCTGAAGAAAAGTATGTAATTCACACCTGTACTCCCTCTTTGAAAACATACAGCACTACCTCAACACTCTGTCCATTGCATCCTTTCATATGACATGCCCCAGAAAATAAGCTCACTTCTTGAATTAGAAGCCAAGTCCAAAGATAACAATGTCATGCTATCGCCATTAATTGAAACTGATCACAATTATTAGATAGTAATCCCAAATACTGGGGAATAAATTGTCAACAGACTCTCAGATGTCAGGAGGGTAAAACTCCCAGGATAAGTCAACTGCCTGTTGATTTAAGAAAAGTCTCAGACAGATGCACATATTAGTTTGAATCAGCAAAAACAACAAGGAGTCCAGTAGCACCTTAGAAACTAACAGATTTATTAGGAATAAGCTTTTGTAGGTAAAACCTACTTCATCGGACAAAATGGAGTGGAAATACAAAGATCAGCATTCCCTGTAAGCTGAGCGCTTGGGCAGCTGCCCACGAGAAATTCAGCTGCTGCCCAACTGATCAGGAGAGGGCTCACCGCCACTCACAGTAGGCAGCATGTGATCCTATTGGTAGCATATATCTACACAGGCCTCTGTGTACATAATAAAGTTTACAGAATCCTAGGGTTGGAAGAGGCCTCAGGAGGTCATCAAGTCCAACCACCTGCTCAAAAGCAGGACCAATCCCAACTAAATCATCCCAGCCAGGGTTTTGCCAAGCTGGGACTTAAAAACCTCTAGGGATAGAGGTTTTGCCAACTCTCTAGGTAACGCATTGCAGTGCTTCACCACCCTCCTGGTGGAAAAGTTTTTTGTAATATCCATCCTATACCTCTCCCACCGCAACTTGAGACCATTGCTCCTTGTTCTGTCATCTGTCCCCACTCAGAATAGCCCCTCTCCACTCTCTTGGTAATCCCCCTTCAGGTAGTTGAAGGCTGCATAATTTATTCTCCTCGTGAATGGAAAAAACAGAGGGAACACTGAAATGCAGGTATATAGGTAGGAAAATTATTGCAAAAAAAGTTACTACCCATTGTAAACAAGGGTGATCAGACTGGGAGATTGTGATCATGCAGTGTAGCTGATGGGGAGGGGTGAATAACCATCGAGGGGAAATTGCCTCTTTAGAGCCTTAACCAGTTTAGATCTTTATAGATGCCTAATTCTATAGTATTGAATTCGTGAATGAGCACAAATTCAGCTGTTTCCCTTTGTAATGGAGTTTTGATTTTTCTTCCCCAAAATAATGGCTACTTCTGATTCCTTTACTGAACATCCATGAAGGTTAGTTTTCTTAAATATACACCTGCTTTTGTATCTCCACTTCATATCATCTGATGAAATGGGTTTTACCCATGACACCTTACGCGCTAATAAATGTTAGTCTCCAAGGTGCTACAGGACTCGTGTTTTTCTTAATTTAGGGTCACCTCAAAGTGTTGCATTTCTCAGAAATCTCCCCTTCATGAGCCTAGAAGCTTCAACTCTGTCACATTGCAGAGAGCACCTTCATTATTTGAATCTCTCCCCTCCAGCTGCATGGATTTTGCCAACAAATGGACTGAAAATTCAGCACCAACGCTGAGGTCAGCTCCTCACTCACACTTTCATTCTAATGGAACTTTAACTTGAGGAGACTACCTGGCCACCATTTAAATGCTAACACCTCGAAATGAAGGATGATGTGCACAAACCTGCAGCATAAAACCTTGATGTTCCGCTATGAAACATTTTATGCTGCAAATGCAACACAATTTTGTTGCAAATTTTTAGGGAAGTAGATTGCTTTTTTTAAATCACCACATAAATGTTGAAGCTGCTCTAAACAAGGGGACTGTTGGAGGGCAAACAGATTTACAAAACCAGCTAAGATGAGGATAATTTTTTAAACGGCAGTAAATTAAATTCTTAGTCTGAGGTACCTGGAAGTACCTTCCTGCATATTTTAATGATTTGTGATATAGGCTAATAAAAACCAGAGGGGAAATGTTCATGTTCACTACCCATTATCTTTCCAGGTAAAATTCTGACCTGAATGTTCAGTGGACTGTATTGTTCATTGCTGCAGCATGACCCATGAAATTCATCCTGGTACATCCCTAATGTGCTATGTATTTACTCATCCACCTGGGTCTTTTAACAACCAGTACCAGAATATGTTTTTTTACAATGGTAACAAGAAATTAAATAGTTGTTTGTCACTCTACCTCCATGAGACAAGCGCAGAAAACTAAACAGGAACAAAATCTTGTTAAAGTTGGGAAAATCTGTTCTAAAAATTGGACCACTCGCCAGGTCATTCAGACCAGAAGCTGAAAAGAGCGTGTTATGTTCCTGTACTGCCTCCTAGTGTGGAAAAGGAATTTAAAAAAAATCAGTTGAGTAAAGATGGCTGATCACTGTACGGGATGTGATGCGAGTTCTTGTGCTTAACTGAAAATTCCTGTGCACTGTACCATCAATGCCCAGCAAAGCAGGTGCTTTCAGAGAAATAAACAGATCAGCTCCCAAAGAATCCCAGAGATATACAACTACATTTGTGTTCTGTTGCCTTGCTAGGAAGCACTTCAGTCCTCTGGTACCAGTGTGGCATTGCCTGTAAGAGTCGTTCTGTTGATTCTCTCTGTTTTCACTCCATGTACATTTCAGTAGGCCAATGGCCTGTATTGGTTATATATCAGGTCAGCCTATATTATAGGGCATGGGCCAGCACCTTTTCCGAGGTGGAGTGCCAAATTTGACCTTTTGACTTCTACATATGGTCTGAGTGCTGGTGATACTTTCTAAAGTCACTAATAGTCTTATTCTAGCAGCTTAACTAATAAAGAAAGATGCAGCACTTTACTGTTTAGGTGGTGGTTGGTAGCATTAGCTGGTCTTTTGTTCATTCACAGACGGCATGGCTTTCAGCAAGCTCCCAGCTGCATGGGGGAGGAAGGGAGGGGCTGAGCTCCCACATCACATGCCAACAAAAAAATCTGTCCCTGTGCCACTCTCAGCACCCATACTGGGAGTTGCTGACCCCAGTCAGAGAGCAAGGCTCCTTTCTGGCCTTAACTTCTATCATCATCATCATCATCATCATCTATCCCAAAATGAAGAGGAAGAAAAGACCATTTTCTATATTTATCTGGGTACACAGAGGTGACTTGTGCAGGGATTTCAGTGGGCGCACCAGCCGCATGCCACTGCCCCACTCTTCACCACACTGTGGCCATGCCCCTCCTGCCAATCCCCCTTCTACTCTTGTTCTGCCCGTGTCCTTCCTACCCCTCTCTGCGTTTTCAGGTGCCTTTGCAAAACTGGTCCTAAAATCCTGTTTCTGCCTTGCCATAACACTTGGAAGCCCCATTGCTGGGAAATACACCACCACTGTATAAAATCTTAAATTTGATTCTCAGTTCTCTACTTGACACCCTATTGCAGGTAACCAAGAGCCTCGGCCTTGATAAATGATAGCTTTACGTTATCATCATCAACATCATTACTGATGAATAATGAAACAGCAATGGCGATAATTTAAAACCAAGACAAGTTGTCAGAGCATAATATAGAAAAAAGGTAAATTACTGATGTTAATGGGCCTTTACAATAAGACATCAACATGTGGGAGTTCCCGCAGCAAACCCTATGAAAAGGGGAGGACTCTCATTGTGGTTAGAAGGGTAGGATAAATGTCAGATTTTAGCACCATGGTTTGACAATCAACATTATGGCCAGCAGAACACTGCTGCATCTGAGTATTCATCTCCTCTCCCCATGCTTTGCACAATTTCATAAGATTTGTTATGGAAATACAGTTGATCAGTGGTTCCTAAGCCGAGGGCCATGGACCTTGGAAGTCAGTGAGGGTGTACAGGGGGTCCATGAAAAAAAAAAACCAAACAAACATGATCACAGAAAATATGTTTTAACTAAATTACAAAGTTACAATCAATTATGCTTAAGTTAAGTATCGTCCAATAAAGTTTATTGTGGTCCAAAAATCTATGTTATGGTGTTCTCCTTCATCTACTGAACTGTACATAGCCACTAGAGTTGGCTTTGTTGGAGGTCCGTGAATGGTTTGGGGTGGCGAGTGGGCGGTCTACGCTAGTGAAAAGGTTGGAAACCACTGCAATAGATTTAAAACCCTCATTGCATCCAATGAACCATGTCCTGGGACAATCCTGCCTCCATTTGTTTTTAACCTCTCACTGGGGTAGTCACAGTCTGAACTTTCCCAAACGAAAGCCGTCCCCAGCAATCAGATTCACTTTTGCATTTTCTTAGTGGGGACCCACTGACCTCTTAGCTTCCCTCCTCCTCACAGGGTCATTTGACCTTCAGCCCAGGAAACTACATGCCACTAACCATTTTTGCCAAGGGGCTGTAAAGCAAAGCAATCTTATCTGGTCACATGGGATTTCCTGCTGAGTGGGATACGTGACAGAGACACCACAGTGATTCTATGCTTCCCTCCTCTTGAAGATGTTGATAGAGAGGGAATTCTTAGAGATGTAGAAATAGAGTCAGAGTGAGTCTGCTCCCAATAACTTCTAGCTGCTTTAATAGTCTCATGGGCAGCTATGCATAATTTAGAGCAGCCCCCACACTGATGGAAAACCAAATGAGAAGATAGTTGGCCACAGGACAGGAGATCTGTAAGTACGGCCTATAGGTATTTGTCCCACAAGTCCTGTGTTCACCGCAGCTGGGACAGAGCAGAAAATTGTGCCCAAAAGTATGATCACTTCTTACAGCACTATGGTGAAGCTGGTTTATATTTCTGAAGAGCTTTTCTATTTATTGTCAGTAAACAAATGTCTTACATTTTACTACTGAAGATGTGGTTTATAAAAAAAACTCTCAGAAATAAACATTAACAAGATGGTTCTGTAATAGCACAGCCCCAGTAATTAATAAATGCATATAAACATTAGACAGACAAGATTGCTACAGTGAGTAATATGAAAAATAATCTTTGCCTTGGCACATTTTCAGCGGGTTTGCGCTTGAAGCTGTTTTGGATTCCAAGACTTGTTTGAAAACAGGAAAATGGAATTAAGTGAAGAAGCGCAATATATTATTTAATCTCTGATTCTAGTCAAAAAGGGATGTAATCACTAGAGCAGACCTATTTATCTCCATCTCATTTCATCACCCAGTAATTTAAATCTGATTTCTGATCCTCAATCCGCTTATCAAGTGCTAAACAACATCATGAGACCCTGTCTCCGCAGAAAATGATTTTTGCTTTTCTTCCTCCTCCTGTCATGTCCTGCTCACTTTATCCGTCAGCTTGACATTATCTCCCTTTCACAGAGCCCAGAGTTTAAGTCATCAGATTTATGCAAAAGAAACAAGTAGCTCTCATGGCACAAGAGAGCTCTTTGGAACTGAACAAGTTATTTAGACACAGATACTCGTCTCAAGGTGCAGTGCTTATCTGGTGTCATTATATCCCCTTGTTTTTCATTTCTTCCTTCCATGCTTTATTTACAGCATGTTGCAGCACCGCTGACTTTTATTTTTTAAAATGTTACTTATCAGTTTTGAATCAGACGCAGATGAGGAAAAAGAAACCCGAAGGGCGGAGAGAAGTAGAAGTCAGATATTTAAGAAACAGTACAGACAGCTGCAAAATAAGATTTGCAATGAATACATACATGCGAGTTCCAGCCTTGAGCTCATCTAGCAACACGCAAAGCTCTACAGTAAATGCAGCAGCTGTAGGAGGATTAGATCTGTGCATTTCCTTGCTTTTCTACCTTGTTTAGCAGAAGGGACAGAAAATACCTTGTCTTGTAAACTTGCCTGCTCATTCCCCAACCAAAAAGCACCTCCAGGGCTAAAAAGCAAAGAAGGGCGTCAGACTTAAAGTAGAGAGTAGATTTATCAGAGTGTCTGATTAAATGTCTTATTGAAACCCATTCTGATTTAGGTCTCAACCATGTTTTTAAAAGGCACAGACCCTGCACCAAGAGCAGTGGGGAAGGGCACTGCCCCTGCAGGGGCTCTGGAAGGTAACATGCTGACCTTTCACAGATTCCAAGGCTGCAAACAACCATTGGGATCGGCTAGTCCAACCTGTATGACACAGGCCACAGCACATCCCCTTCAGTGATTCCAATCACAGATCTTTTAGAAAGATTTAAAAATTGCCGGGAGGCAATGGTGGGGGATGTCCATGGGATCACATGTACCCTCAGTGTCTCCCACTCACTGTGAGAGCCACACCACTTCTGGTAAGCGCAGGGGTAGACCTGCCCTCCCTCAGAGTGGCCCAAGAGCAGGAGGAGCTTGCTCTTGGGCCATACTGCCCCAGAGAAGGACTGAGCCCACTCCCACACCCTCCAGAAGTGGTCCACTGCTTCCAGAGGAAAAGGGGATGAGGCAGGAGTGTGGAGCTGAGGAGAGAGGGGACACAGCTGGTGCCTCTCCTAGAGGTCCCCTTACCAGTCACCATTGATTTTCAGTAAGGGAGAATCCGCCACAACCCTTGGGGAATTGGTTCAAGGGTTAATTACTCTCACTGTTAAAAAACGCACACCTCATTTCCAGTCTGGATGTGTCTGGATTCAAGTTCCAGCAACTGGATTGTGTTGCACTTCTTCTGTTTGATGCAAGAACCCATTACCAAACATTTGTTCCCCAAGCAGGTATTTACAGCCTATTTGTTAAGCTAACTATGTTCTTTGACTACGCAGCTCTCCAATCCTCACAGCTCTTCTCCGAGCCCTCACCAATTCATCAACACATCCTGAGGCGAGGAGGCTAGAACCAGAACAGTATTCCGGCAGTGGTCACAACATGAACACGATAGATCTGAGGTAAAATGACCTCTATTCCTGCTTGAGATTCATCTGTTTATTCAGCCCAGGATCGCATTAGCCTTTTTGGCTTGTGTGGCAATGGAGAGGGTCCACCATGAGACTTGCAAACATTTTGGTTGGCCAATATGCTGGGATGTCTGGATTGTGACCCTGTCTCTACCCTGCTCTTCTGTGGAACAAGGAGAAACACTGATAATTCCCCCCTGTGCAGGGGACCAGCCCAAGCCCCATTTCATAGGGCTTAAATGGCAGGTAGCCTCAGAGGCCCTCTGGGGAAGTGAATGTTACCCATGGGAGCGTAATCTCAGAGCTGTACTCAACCCTGCAATAAAGTGGGAAAAAAACACCAACACTTTGCTTCCCTCTCTCTCACACATGCCCATCCTGGGAAAACTGCAGTCTAGCCCTTAATGAAGACAGTATTATCAGGGCAATCAGCAAATGGTGGTGTCTGCTCTCTTATTACAACCATCTGCTAGAGCAGTACCAAAAAGGAGTGGCTGTTTCTGTTCCTTTCACCCCACTATGTGTCCTCTACTTGATTTCATTTCACAACCCACTTTTTCCTTGATCAGGAATAAAATAACCTTGCTAAGACTATTTACTATGTCACAAAACTCTGTCTGAAAGTGTCCCCTCCTATCACATTCCCTAATAAAATACAGTGAGCAAAACATAATGGACTGTAAATGTAAAGCAGTTAGCACTCACTGCAAAATTCTAATAATATTTCAAGAATGCCATTTCTGTTCATGGCCTTTTGGCCAACTTAGCTAATGGACTGAGGCTTAGGAATATTGAAAAATGATTTCGGTAGACGCTTACCAATCATTTGTCAGCCTGGAACTTTGTATAGCTTTCGAGCAGCTTGCCAGCAAAGTTCATTTGAGCTATCAAACTAGTTTGGTGATGTTGAGCAATCAGCCTATGTACTTTGCATAAAACAATTGGGCTGCAAAGTCCAAGAAGCAAAATGAAAAATAACCTCAGGCACAGTTCTGCACCTAAGCCATTTGCTCATCTGAGGCACTGAGCTTGCAAATAATTAACATAAACATGGATAATTTTACTCACTTGAGTGTGTCTTAGGCCAGGTCTACACTAGGAAGCAAAGTCTATTTCAGATGTGCAGTTCTAGGTACGACAATTGCATAGATAGAATCAACTTATCTGAAATCAACTTACATGGCTGTCCTCGCTGAGAAAGGTTGACGGGAGAGTTTCTCCCATTGACCTCCCTTAAACTTCACGTCTCATGAGGAATACGGGGGTCAACGCCGACCCTGATCGGTCGAATTCACATGTCCCTACAGGACATGTGAACTCAAACCCTGGAAGACAGATGCTGAGTGGGTCTAACTACGGGGGTAGCATAGACAAAGCCTCAGTTTTCCCATCTGCACAAATAAAGATAAACACTTCCTTTGTAAAGGGCTTTAAGAGCTACATAAAGAGGTGCACATTATTATTAGGAATAGTATTTGACTTGAATGGATCTATTCCCATGAGTAAAGTTCCACGCATGTACAAGTGGGTATGTAACCGACACACCTGGGTTGAGGTTCACTGTCCCAAGTAATGGCTCCTAAACCATTTGCATGAGAAAGAACGACCCTCCTCTACAGCCTGAGCTGAGAGCCAGCTGGCTTTTAGTTCAAACTGTAGAGGCTCATGCCCTAAGCAGCTCCAAACGTTCCAGGTTCAGTTCTGCCAGTCAATGGTGACATTTACTCAGGTCCTGTTTAAAACAGGAGAATTTTACTGGCATAGCATTATCAAAAAAGTGCTCCTAATGCTTCTACCAGCATCTTTTATGCCACACAGGCAGTGTCTACACGTGCACGCTACTTCGAAGTAGCGGCGCCAACTTCGAAATAGCGCCCGTCACAGCTACGCGTGTTAGGCGCTATTTTGAAGTTGAAATCGACGTTAGGTGGCGAGACGTCAAAGTCGCTAACCCCATGAGGGGATGGGAATAGTGCCCTACTTCAAAGTTGAACATCGACGTAGGGCACGTGTAGACGATCCGCGTCCCGCAACATCAATATAGCGGGGTCTGCCATGGCGGCCATCAGCTGAGGGGTTGAGAGACACTCTCTCTCCAGCCCCTGTGGGGCTCTATGGTCATCATGTGCAGCAGCCCTTAGCCCAGGGCTTCTGGCTGCTGCTGCCGCAGCTGGGGATCCATGCTGCATGCACAGGGTCTGCAACCAGTTGTCGGCTCTGTGGATCTTGTGTTGTTTAGTGCAACTGTGTCTGGGAGGGGCCCTTTAAGGGAGCGGCTTGCTGTTGAGTCCACCCTGTGACCCTGTCTGCAGCTGTGCCTAGCACCCTTATTTCGATGTGTGCTACTTTGGCGTGTAGACGTTCCCTTGCAGCACCTATTTCGATGTGGTACTGCCCAACGTCGAAGTTGAACGTCGACGTTGCCAGCCCTGGAGGACATGTAGACGTTATTCATCAAAATAGACTATTTCGATGTTGCTACATCGAAATAAGCTATTTCGATGTAGCGTGCACATGTAGACGTAGCCACACACACCCTAAAGGGAACAAGGAATCCTGGCAAAAATGCAGTTTTGAGGGTATAACTAAGCCAACGAGAGCTCAGAACCTTGGAACGTCAGCCCTCTTATTGGGAGCCCATACACCGTGCTCTCTTTTAGGCATTTATGGCAAAAGGTTGACCTTAGAGCTCATCCTCCAAAGGTGGGTGCTCGCCTATATGATGCATTTTCTTTTTGTTAATTCATAACACTGGTTTTGAAATTAAAAAAAAAAAAAAAAGCTGTCGAGAAGCCCATGGGTTCACCAAGCACTGTCACCCCAGCACTTGGTGCTGACAAATACGGCCACTGCTAGAAAGAGAAAAATTGGAATGGGTTTGCAAATCCAAAACCAGGTTCGGGTCTGGTCCAGGTCCCAGCTTCTCCAAATCCCCCCATTTTGTGGGAACTGCATAAGTGTTTCCAGGGTTTTAGCCCAATCAGTAGTCACTATTCCACTAATTTAGGCAGAGGTGGAGAAACGTGCCCAAAAACTTAAGTAAAAGTGCAGCTGCTTTCACTCTTGGATACTTTAGTACAATCAAGATGAGACGTGTGTATGTACTTTTACTCAAGTTGATTCTCAGACGAACAACGGTGACTTGTACTTTAGTACATTTCCCTCCCAGCCAAAAAGTGCGCTGTTACTCAAGTAACTTTTTGGGTACTTTTCCTACCTATATATTTAGGTGGCTTATTCCCCATAGAAGAAAGCATGCTTTCATAGTAACCCTTTTAGTTTGGCACAAACTACCATGAGATTCAGTCAAATAAAAGGGATGTTTCTTGACATCAGCGCAGCAGAGTTATTCGTAGGTTGCAGTCTAATTATCTTCGCTCCTTACTTGGGAACTGAGGCATCACTCACAGCAAACTGCATTTTGCTGATGCCAGCATTTTCCCCGTTTCAGCAGTATGTCTGCTTTCAGTGACATTTTTTGTATTTCCAGTGGGGGGGGGGGGGAAATTACACCCCATCATGTTATTTCCAACAGAAATACCATACAGCATTTTTTTCTTCTGTAGTTCAGACACAAAAAAGGTAGCATGGGAGCAGGCTAGAAAAAGTTACAGTAATCTCTTTTCTCTCTCTCTCTCTCTCTCCTTTGCCCAGTTCCATGAAATGACAAAAATCAAAGAGGCAAGCACAATGCAAGGAAGTTATTAAAATAGCCAAGAGAGAGGTTGCTCCCAAACTCAGACAGCTCATCCTGACATACAGCCAAGCTGGGGAAATTTCTAAAAGGCAACTTCCAGGGCATCTAGATGCTTTAAACTAAAAACAAAAAAGAACAGACACTCTCTGAAATGTAAAAACTTGATAGGAAAGAAGTCACTCAGGGCACCGTGAGCTTTCAAATTCTAGCAACACCAACTCCAAACGAAATCCTACCCCCCACTGTACAGTTAGAATGGCTGGAATGAGAAATTCTCTGAATAATATGAACCCTTCTGTTACAAACTAGATGAATCAGTAACAGAAAAATACATCTATGTTTACGTACACATACATTAGGAGAGATCCTGTGCAGGTGTCAGTAACTGGAACAATGTGACCTCAGTTGCACAATGTCAGAATAGTCCCGGCTTCCTTGATTTCTTTAATCCTCAAAAGAACAGTGTTGTGCACTGATAACATTTACTTGGCCATTTAAAAATTAACAAAGGAAAACACAAATCAGAATGTTCCCAGAGTTACAGTTCCTGTGAACAGCAACTCACACGGGTCTGAACAGTCCCATGTTTTCAGACGGAGTCTAGAAAGGGCATTTTTGAAGGGAATAAAGAAATTCACCACACCTTCTAATGATACCAGGTATGTTCCACTGTAAAACAGATGGGAAGGGGTGTACAGAGCGGGGGGCTGATTTATAAGACACACTGTCCCTGCACCTTCCAAAGGTGTCCTGTAGCGTCCCCTCTCAACATCGGTGTCGGACAGTGTCCAACACCTTGCAAAGATCTTGTAGGATTCAGTTTGTGGCTCTTCAACAACAGCTGGTTAAAAGAGGGACGAGCCAGAGCGACTGACTGGCTTAACCAGGCCCTGGCCAAGGTCAGAGGGAGAGGAAGGGTTAGCCCCAGGATCTTGGAAAAGGTGGGGTCTTAGGCAGAAGGGGCAGGGCTGGGGCTAGCCTTCCCCAGCCAGTCCTTCAGCTCTGTAGCTTTTTCTCTTTTTTCCCCTCCTGGAGATGCTCTGTGTTTTACTCCTTATGCTGCATCCAGCCATGACCCAGGAGGCAAGGGAGAGGCTCATTGTGCTCAAAGAAGCGTAACTGAGCCTATATCCCTCTGGGAAAAAAAAGACAACTTGAGTCCTGGGTGGAGAAATTTAGATTCCGTGTAGCTTTGCAGTCTAAGAGATGCACTAGGCCTTTCACTTTCATGCACACGTGAAAATGGGAATACAAGTCTCATACTTGTCCAACATTTGACCACTTCACAAACTCACCACAGAGCATAACTGGTAAGGCTGTGGGTGACATGGATTGCATACGGCAGTCTGATTCAACTGTGCTATGTGTAACTGCCCAAAGGCGGTCTTGAACCTGGGACCTCCGAAACTTAGTGCAGGATTCTCTACAGTTTGAGTTCAAGTCCACCTGTGGGAGGTTACAAATGCTGTTGGCCAATCATCTTCACAAGAAAGAAATAGTGTTAAATATCTTAAATAAGAGCTAGCAGTCCTGTGGCACCTTATAGGCTAACAGATATTTTGGAGCATAAAGTTTTCACTGGCAAAGACCCACTTCGTCAGATGCGTGAGTCGATAAGTTGATTTTTGCCAAGCATGACTTTAGCCCAGCAGCATAACATGATACAAGATGAAATACAAAACCCAATGACGGACCCTGCAACATGGACTCTGCCATTCCAGGCCAGAAGCCATGCAACCTACTGAATAGTCTCACAACTTACTTCATCTTCCAAAAGGAGAAAATAAGAGCCGGATATGCATGTCCATAGTATGCATAGATGCCCTTTGAGAAGATTGCCTGGGGATTCCAGACCAAGGTGCTGATGGAATTATGCAAGACATAAATAAAAGCTGAGAAAAACTCCTTTTACTTAGTGAACAAGTCTCTCAAATTTCTATTATAAATGACAGCAAAGGACATCATTGGATTGATGGACATGTGGAAGGCAGCCCAACAGGAACATGGAAGTGGAAATCACAAAAGAAGGTAGGTCAGATATCAGAGAATAGAAATCTTGATCCTAGAATTGCCTTCTCATAATTTTTTTTATTCTAGCGAGTACTGTTAAAGATTGTTGCCCAGGAACATAATGAGTGTGGCATCCCTTCTTGCACTGATGGATATAATTTCCACTCCAACAAGAGATTACCCTGCTGAACCCACAAAACATATTTAATATCCCCATTTTGGAGTCACAGCCCTCCGAGGGTTGTCGCTTTTCTGAAAGAAGGCAAGATGACTGCAATGAAGTACAGACCAGACAGCTGCATCTCACTTCTTCGAGCAACACTTGGGAGTTGTTCTTTGACCAAAAGCCAAATGTCAGGGAAATCTGCTGACTGCTTTGCCTGCTATAAATTAGCTATCCTTTGGGTCACAAACAGATGTCAGGACTAGAAATATTCAAACAGTCGCAAACAGCCTGCTCCAAGCCCACTGAAGTCACTGGAAAGACTCCTGTTAATTTCTATGGTTTGGGATCAGACTGTAGACTGGTATTTGTTAAGGGTGAAATTATCCCCGGTGCTGCAGAAGGCCTCTGCACACAAAAGCACAACTGGAAAGCCCTACTCTGAATTTCATTCTCAGTTCAGATTCAATAACCATTTGGGCTAGTCAGCAAACGTTACTCAGTGTGGGAATGCCAATGAGCCCTTAAGTGACTGCCCTCCTCCCCACTGCAGTGATTCACAGAGTCCTTTTTACGAGTACCACAACAGCAACTGGCCTCCTCCTCAGGAAGGTCATACTGGAAATCTGATCTTTTCTCCTGTGTGGTGGTGTCCCAAATCTTCTGGGTTGTATGAAGTTCAGTGAAAGGCGTCATACAGGCTGCTCTGGGGTGTGATGTTCTCTATCCACAGAAGGGTTGCAGCGTGAGCATTGACAACATGTTGCATTTCCCCAGTCGGCATTCTTGGTATCTGGGCTGTCCTGAATGAAGGATTTTGCCAGATCAGGAAAGGCCCATGCTCCCTGGCGCCGCTCCACACCATCAGCTGTCAGCCCAGGCCACTGGGCTCCACTTTGGGACCAGCAGGGCTCCCCTCCTGCCACCAGCCTGGCCAAGAGCACCTCGGCCCCAGCCTCCTCTCCAGCTGCCAGCCTTCGGCTTCCTGGAACCCACTGGCCCAGCCCCTGCTACTAGTCCAGCTACAGCACCACCAACTTTCTCACTCTGGCCAGAGCTCCCAGCCACAGGGCTCACAGCTGGCCCTGGCTCCCAACCACTGGGGCTCTGTGGTCCAGCCAGACCCCAGATGTTGCCTGGACCACAGTGCCCTGGATTTTAGGATTAAACACATACAAATCTTCTCCCCCTACTGTATAATGCACCATAGCACAGACCTGAGGAAATCAACCCTGGAGCTTGTCTCCTTTTCCACCTGTTCCCGGTTTCTTGGTAGAGACTGCCTACAAAGCTGTCAAATTGGGAACTTACTACTAGTGATATGAGAGCTGTGAATGCTCATCCACTGGGAAGGGGGGCTAACATACAGATTTCATTATACACGGGCCACCACACACTGTTCTGATAGCCAAAACTGAGCCTACGAGGTGGAATTCAAACTGGATAACTCATTAAAGGTTCTTCAGCCCCTTTCTCCCGATTGTTCTAGGCTCCACCTGAACCATGCACCCCACATTACCCCCAGAAATAACTTTGGTTGAATCATTTTGGGAGGGATTTTCACAAGTGCTCCCCATTGGCCTGACTGTCACCACTGATGTCAGTTTCCTTTACCTCTGAAATCCCTTTTTCTTTCAGTCCGCCCATCTCTGGCCTTTTATTGGCCAAGATGTCAGGTGCTGAGATAAGAAAAATGCTCTAGGAATACATTTGCTGCTCCGCCACCCTTGGAACTAGTATGCATGTTGCATAGGGCTTTTGGGTGCTTGCCATATAATAAAAGCTGAACAAATCTTATGTAGTTGGGCTTTCCAGGAAAGCATCATTATTCAACAACAGGGAGGAAAGGATTTTGCTCTCAAACTAAGCTGTTGGGCTCCACACAAGAATAACCAGCAAAACAGAAAAAAGGTGAGATACACAGTAGATCAGAGACGATTAGCCAATGGTCCGTGCTGGCCATGAACTTTGTTTAAAGTGGTTTAATGCTGGACAGGTGACTGAGTCATGTGAAAACTTTTGCCAATTTGAGCCCATTTATAACATTTCAGCTAATGCAACAGGTCACACAGGGAGCCAGGAGCAGAGTCAGAAATCAAATCAGAATCACCAGCATTCCAGCCTAAGACCACAGATCCTTCCTGGTACAGTCTTTGCCAGAAATACTGAACTCATTAATGATGGGGTGACTCCTCCAGCAACTCTCACAAGGCTGTCATGAGCACCAGTCACCATCTGTGAATTAAAACCAGTGGTTAGTTCAAATATGTGATTGACATTCTGGCTGGCTCCAGATACACCAGCCTTACAGTGCAGCAGGAGAAACTGCTTCCACCCTTGCATGTTTGCATGAGCCTGCCTTTAAAAGCTTTTTCTTTAAAAAGCTCAAAACGTTATAAAAAAATACATCAGGCAAAGCGTGGGCAGGGGACCCTGCTTGGTTAGGACTTTGATCAATGAGATATGAAGCTGTATCACTTATTGCAGATCTCTCACTTATTAGAAATGATGCTGCCAGTGTAAAATGGAGAAAATAAGTCAGTATTTTCACACACTTTTCCCAATGGCTTTAGAATAAGGTCACCTTGATATTGTGGGAAAGAGCATGATTTCAGCGGCCCGCTTTGCAGATTGATACATTGCAGCTGACCATTTGTATGTTAAATGGAGAGTCAGCCATTCAAAAAGCCTCCCTTTGAGAAAGGGGAAGGAAGTTTTTGGATCGTGGAACGTGATATACGAAAGCTACTCAATTCATCTGTAATTTTTTGCTGGCTCACTACAATACACAAGTCTATTTGTTTATTGTCACATTGCACAATGGGGTGTGCACAATCACCAAAAAACTACACCAGAGGCTATATTTTCCATTATAAAGACCAAATTAATGCTGAATTACTTCCTAGAGGTAGGATACCCATGCATCCAAAGTGAAATCCTCCTCAAAAATTTCTCTTTTGTCTACTAAGTTCCCATTGTTATTTAAAATGAACACTACAAATACATAGGAACAGGTTTTTCCCCTCCTATTTCTGCTCTGAAAAGGAAAAGCATGCATGTAGAAAATTCTGTCTTTGTAAAGAGATCCTACTGTTAAACTGATTTGTCTTTCATACCTTAGTACTTACCGAGACTGCAGCCAGGACTTCACATTGTGGCTAACTTTATATTTGGTAGCAACGTAACAAAACACATGAACAACCCTGAATAAAACATTAAGGCACAGAAGGAGCTAAAAGTAACAAAGGACTAAAGCATAAACTAGCCAGGTTTGACCCATGGAAATACAAGGGGCTCACAATTTTAATTAGCACACGTGTTATGCACCGTTATGACTTCAATATTAAACTGAGCGCTTCCAGCCTGTCTGCTGGTTTGTGTTATCAGAGCTGGTTCATAGCCTTGCAGGGCCCTCTAGTGGAAAGCTCGTGGAACTGAAAGGCTTCTTGCTGGCAGGTACGCTTGGAGAACAGCAGCGGTAGGGTTTTTGCAGAAAGCTGTGGTTTTAGTTGCATGTATTGCACAACTGCATTTTTGGGAATCTACGGTGGCTTTCAAACACGTGGTGAAGTTTAAGTCCCAATGAAGTCAAAGGAGAGTTTTACCCACTGAGTGCCATGGGAACACCACATCGCACATGTAGCTAACCATCCTTGCGGCTGTGCTGAATGGTCTCATTTCTCTAAGTAAGAATTACTGAAGTGGAAGTAGGATCAAGAGAGGAGAGCCAGAGCCGCCCTTGCTGATCTGACTAGGAAGAGAAGTCTGAATTTCAGTGTTGGTGACCAGGACATTCCAAGAGCATAGGAACAAGAAGGCATCTCAGCTAAGTAAATATAGTTAGATGTATACACTGAAACACAAATGGCAGCTTTGTACCCAAGGAATGACCCTCTGGGTTTGTCCTTCTGGTTACCAAGACTTGCTTTGTTTCTTACGCTTTTCTACAAAAGTTCATTACCTAATAAATAAAATTCTTAGTGTTTACGATGCTATAGAACTGCTTTAAAGAATGTCAAAAACTGCCCTGTGCCCCTCCAACAGCTACTAACACCTGCTTTTTCTGTGATAAGCTCTGCAGCTCCAGAACTGGGCTGATCAGCCATCAATAGACTCACAAATAGGAGGGTGACATGAAGACATCCTACTCATTATCAAGTGACTGGCAAGA
This sequence comes from Carettochelys insculpta, assembly GCF_033958435.1. Lineage (NCBI taxonomy): Eukaryota > Metazoa > Chordata > Testudines > Carettochelyidae > Carettochelys > Carettochelys insculpta. Next base: position 41,629,586 of record NC_134147.1, on the reverse strand, counting down.
AGAGACAGGACTACTTGCTTTCTTTTATCCAATGACAGTGCTGCTGAAAAGTTGAGGAATTCCCTGGTACACTGGGTCCTCTGTTTGAAAAATCCACATTGGCTGTTCCTTATAACCTTATTACCCTCTGTAGCCAGACAGAATCCCCCTGCTCTACTCCATCTTGCCTGCCTCTCTTAGATGCCTCAGAGCACACAGCACAAAGAAACAGGACAATCTTGGATTGTTTTGAGAGCACACTGTCCGGTGCCTCACAAACACAGATGTGCTATGTCAGCATGACCCTGGACTGAAGAATATAGATAAGAGGGCTAACTGGCTAGCCAGCGGCCTCGGGGCTTTAAGCTGTCCTTGGCTGGCATTGATAGCTGATCCGCCCACACTCGGTCCCAGGAGGGGAACTTGACTGCCCGTGTGAAAGTCTGCCCCATTTCTATAAATGTAGTTCTCTCTGTCCTTACAAGTGTAACTGCCTTGTAAGCGCTGGTGTCACAAAGACGAACCAGCACAATTGGTACCGTGAGATAAAGGAAGAACCTACGTGCCCCAAGGGGGTACAGAGAGGGCCCAGCAACCTACTCTAACTAAGCTCCAATTTCCTGTGCCTGCCGGTTGGGTAAGGTCATTGCCTCCCAAGAGCTTAGAGGACGCTCTCCTCGTCTGTTCTTCCCGAGGGATTCAGTCAACGACCTTGGCCACGACGGAGTCGAAGGAAGCAGGGGTGAAAATTATACCTGCAATGTTTTTTTTTTGTGCACATTTAATAGTAAGAGCTCTTTAGTCTGAGGCGTCTGGTCCTCAAATGGATAACTTTTCTCCAATTGACATGTCATTTGTATCATCCTACTATAGCAGCTAAGCAAATAGAGCAATAAAAGTGTAACCATGAAGATTTTATCTAACTTCTCCTGCAACTGTAACCATTAAGATTTTCATTTCTGCTTTGTAATAACTAGTAACCACTTTAAGCTTCAGCCTGACTCCTTCTAGTTGCTGTAACTCGGCCATATACCAACAAAGAACCTTAGCCGGTTTGGCTATATTCAGCCTGGTCAGTGGTAAGGTGCAGTAAAAGCTGGGCGCTGAGTTGTGCTGCCTCCACGGAACAGACTCTTGGGGCACCCATACCCAGCCATCGGCTGACACCCTCTAGGCGCTGACAAATTGATTGCTTTATAATTTGTTCCAACAGCTTTGCAAAAGCAGCAGTGGCAGGTAACCCTGTTGCTAACAAGTGCGTGAGGCTATGAACCATGTTCTCTGGCACTCACAATCTAACAGATTCTTAACTGGCATTAAATACGTGCATTTGGCTGGGTAAGGACAAGCCAAGTATTACACAACCATGCTATCCGACCACTTGTGATGTTGGGAGCATTTGAGGCAGCTGCCAGAGCAAAGAAAAAGTACAGCATGAAAAAAAAAAAGCTCCAGCCAACTGAGTAGCTTCCAGAGAAAAACCACGCGTAAACTTCACCTGCAGATCTGGCCTATAAGTCAGCTGTTAACTGGAGGAAGTTTTTATTCCACACATTACATCTCACCAGGACATCCAGGACAGGGACACAGAGAAGGAATCACCAAAAAGCACACTGGCATTATTTTGGAGCAGATGGCAAGAAAGTACAGACTCCACAGATGCTGCTAAGACTAAAGAACATTGGGAAGGAAGGTCTCATCTTACCCAGACCAGGGGATCTGAACCTTTGCAGACTACTGTACCCCTTTCAGGAGTCCTATTTCTTGTATGTACAGTAGTTCCGAGTTATGCGAGGGCTGTGTTCCCATACACCCTTGCATGACTCAAATTTTGCATAAGTCGGGAGGGCAGATTCCTCCTCCCCCCGCCCCACCCGGGGTGGAACACATGTTCTGCAGCCAGGGAAGCAGCAGGAGCGCCTGGAGCTCCTTTTGAAAGGTTAAATCCTGGGATTGGGGGCAGGGGTGGCTTTTGGGGAGGATTAAGCTTGAAGGGGGAGTTGGGGCTGTGGGAGGGAGACAGGGAGGTTAAGCCTGGGGTGGGTGAGGGCTGCAGCAGGGTGGAAATGAGCCAGGGCCACATAGCCCCACAGGAGGTTTACCCAGAGCTGCGAGCAGGAGGGGTTGAACTGGGCCCGTGTGGAGCAGGGAGCTGATCCAGGGCTAGAAGGAGCAGGATTTTGAGTTGTGCTTAACTCACGTTAATGATAGTTAAGCACAGCTTGAAATCACGCGTTTTGAGAGTTTACTGTGTTCCCAAGTTTCACCTCACTTACACATACAAAATCAGAAATAAAAGTTCCAAAAATAGTGTCACAGCACACTCTGTTATGGAAAAACAGCTCACTTTCTCCTCATATAATTATAAAATAAATCAATTGGACTATAGCTGTAGTACTTCCATGTCAATTTGTAGCATAAACAAGTCATTCATTGAATATGAAATTTTTGCTTGCACCAACTTTGCTAGTACTTTTTATGTAGGTGTTATAAAACTAGGCAAGTATCTAGATGAGTTGATGTACCCCCGAAAGACCTCTAGGTACCCCCACTTGAGAGCTACTGCCATAGAGGAATCCTGGTGTACTGGAAACTTCAACACAGAGCTCTGAGGGTGTCCAGATCGGTATGAAAAACCACGCATTTTTAACTTTGTCTCAGATTTCTATTGTAATGTCACTGTGGCCAGCATCCTATAAAGGGGACAAATTCTTATCTCCCCACACCAATGACAGATTGCAGCTGTTTGACTAACAGAGGAAGGAAGATTTCTGCACTGAGACAAACACATGAATGTGTTTCACTGCCATCTGAGAGCCTCCATCGTTAATACTTTCTCCTGGACACCTCAAAAGCTGCTTATTGACAGCAGATACAAAGAGCTTGGTCATTGATTCTATACTAATAAATAAGTTTAATCACTTACATATACCATCTTACATAAAAAAGGTCAAATTCCAGTTGAATGGGAGTTGTTCCTTAATAAGCACCACAGATTTTTGCCAAATTTATAATTAGAAGAAAAAGTTTAATAATCTTTTAGTTATATATTTCTTTGACCTAACCAAGAGTGATCCACTTAAGCAGATTTACTTAATTTTCCAAGTACCTTGCTTATACTTTACCATAGCTGCTTGATACAGGGAGAATTCAATTTTTGTCAACTTAAAATACATAATTACTTGTTCTGACATGTAAAGGGAAAAGAATATCATTTGCACTGTTTCATAAGCACCCATCACAAATGTGTAACCCACACATTTTCTGAGTGTGATGTTTGTTCCTTCTAGTTGCACTGAAGCCACTTAAGCTAATGCCATACTATCACAGATCGACCTGCTCAAAAGTCAGTCTTCCATGGTTTTGTTTCACCCATGCACAAAATGCCATTTTCTGGGGCCATAGTTGACCCCAGAACTCCTCACCAGCAGTAAGGATTAAGGAAGGTCAATGGAAAAAATGCTCCTATCGACCTTCCACGTAGACAGTCATTGTAGTCGACTGTTGATAAGTTGATTTTAGCTATGCAACTGCACAGCTAAAATTGCATATCAGCGGTTGACTTCTATGTCTAGTATAGATATGCCTTGCACTTTAGAGAGACTGATAAATCTGCTCTAAAGCCCAAGATAACAGGCAGTTGGTTCTAGCTCTTGCAGTAGGGGTTCATGCATTAAGCTGCAGAGGTCCCAGGTTTCATGCCATCTCAAGATGACCGAGTCTGTCAATGTGACACATGAATGTAACAACTGAACATGTTTTCTTCCTGTCACGGGTATTTCTCTTGGGATAGTACGTAAAATGCACTTTAAAAAGACAAAAAGAATTACACATTTTTTACAAGGCTATCATGAAATTCTTGGTTGAGTTACATTATCTATGGAAGCATGTTTTCTGATTGTTAATTTTGTTGCATTCTAGATGGAAAAATTCAACTATGATATCGGATCAGGAACTCTCTGCCTCATGGAATGACTGTTTCACAAGAGGCCACCTGCAGCTGTTTGTCTCCAATCTTTCTTCAATTGCCTGCAGCCAGCTTTTCCCCTGTAAAGTGAGTGGAGCCATTTCCACAAAAGGAGGGAAAGGACGGCTTGAGAGACAAGGGAGCACTTCATCATCTGCTGATGTTAAACTACCTGGGAAAGTGCTGAAACTTTTTAGCCATATACAGAATGTTTTCGAGAGTATCATAATTAGAATGTCATCCATCAGCTTGTACAGGCAGCAGCCACCAAGCACTTCCAGGACATGTACAACCCAGGTATCACTTCCACTGCAGATAAGATTTGCATCCAACTGTCTGTATTAGGCCACAGCAAGCATAGCTCAGTGCACTCCTACTGCAGAGACTGAAGCTATGGCTATTTTCCCCAGCAAATATCTGGCCTAAAGTAACTTGTGTTTATGTGAAATTAAAAGAAACTCTGAATGCTACTTCTCAATGCATCAAAGTGAGCCAAGACCTTTTCTGGATGAGGGAAGGATTGATTCACGAGCTCCTGAAATTTAATCAGAGCTTTCAATGTTGAAAAGTTGCAAAACAATGCCAGGCAACCCACAGCTGCCTCACAAGAGTGATTCGCAAGGGTGGAGTGCCACCACGTGAGAAGTGGGGACTGGCTGGGTGCCAGTTATTTATAGCATTGAGAACTTTGTGCAATTATTCAAGGTGCAACAATGCTAATAGAGTATGGGCATATCAACCCAGGCAATTGTATGCAGTTCATCCAGGGCCCTGATTGCTGGCACTTGTCTTACTTAGAGAAGGGATTTTGGTGAGAACACAGTGATCCTTTACCTTCTGCCTGGACAATCCAGAAGAGGGCAAGATCATCATCAATATTATCTCATCTGAAAGATGGAACCTCTGAGGAAAACCAGATCCAATTCCCACTACTGAACAGCAGAGCTAGCACTGGATAAGAGTACAAGGCTGGGGATCAGATTCGAGGTTCTGATGCAGCAGTAAGAGAGGACTACCCTTTAACATAACAAAAAAGCAACTTTCCCCTCAGATTCAATCACAGCTTGCCTCAACACCCCCGGTAAGGAAATTGATTGACAAGTTTATTACGTGACTGTTTGTGAATACGTTTCAAGCACAGGTTTAAACAGTAGTGGAGCTGGTAGGGTATCCGGGGCCAGATTTTGGGGTTGGGGCAAGCGTGGGTACACACGTTACATTATACAGCCTTGGAGCCCAATCAGTTCAACCGCAGTAGCCATGCCAGGGGCAGATTCCTGTTTTGAATTAACTAAGTGGCTACTGCTATAGTAAACTAGCCACAACATTCTGAATATATATTTATTGTTCAGGCCAGCTAGCCACACACTACCGGCCAAACAATGTGATGAACCCCACAGCTATACCACAAAGATTCATTTAACTAAAAGGGTATGGAAAATTTAATGGAAGGACTGACTCAGGCAGCAGTAAGGGCCTCATCCAATGCGAATCTCTCTTGATATGGGTCTACATTAACAAATGGCAGTTAAAGCTCCATATCAGAACAGATATAGCTATTACCAAAGATTTAACCAAGAAAAATAAAAACGAGTCCCAAAATCTTTGCAACTATGAAGTTGCTCAAACACTGCCTTGGAAGTGGCACTACATCAAATTACTGTAAAATCCTTTGAAACTTTACAAGTCTTTTTTTCATTGGTATTTTAACTTTTTGCACTGATTATAAACACATTGTCAACAGCTTCATCAATTATCCATGGCTAAAAAGTGGACTCTAACATTCTGCAAGTGTTATTAATTGGTCTCAGTAGTATGTAATGAGTTTAAAAGCTCCTACCTGTGTGCCCTCGGGGATGGTGGCTAGAGGCAGACAATTTACAGCACACCATTAACACATAGACCAGAAAGAGCCAGTGAGATAGAAGCATTGATTTGGCACAGAATCTCATCCTGGAGGCAGAAAAGAAAGCATGTGAGTGAAAGAACAATATAACTAAGGACAATGTAAAAATGCTTCTGGGAAGAGGAAAGTTGAAAAGATGCTGATGAGTGACTGAAATGGTTTATTTCAAGGTAATACAGACAAAAATCAAATTCACCCTTTGCTTGGGATCAACTCCTTACTAAGTGTGTTCCATAATTAGAAGTGCTACAGCAGTTACTGATACACCCATATATATTCTTATATGCCTTTGCTGGGTTCTATGAAAGTGAGGTTTAAAAGGAACAACCCCACACATTCACAAACTCAAGGCAACATCAATATGTAAATATGTACAATTTTAATATTATCTTGCACATGTGAGAGCCTTAAACTGGACCCACCTCAACCTCAGAAACAGAGCAGGAAAATCCCTTTGTGATTCCATTATTTTCAGGACTTAGTTTGAAATTCTGGCTCAGCTCCCATTTAGACACTTAAGACAAGTAGCTGGATTTTCACAAAAATGTTCAGCACGCAACATCTCGGCTAGTGGTGACTGAGCCTGGGGGAAATCTGGCCGCAATCTACTTTGCTAGCATTGCCTGCCTCAGAGTGTTGGGGATCTGCTTCCCGCTGCAATATAAAGGGTAGACTCCAATATTCTCATTTATGTGGAGTAGCAACTTATTGTACTGCTCTCTCTGTGGAAACCTGTGGGACCATTCAAGGAGTAGGTACAGTGCAATATAAGGATGGCACAATCAGGTCCAGTGGAAAGCAGCGTTGCAGCTTAGGTCTTTCTGGCTTTCGTTCTTCTGCTATGGCTTCCCCATCAGCATTTCTCATGCTGAGAGGTAACGTGATCACTTTCTCAAATTGAATTATGATGACGTATTATTTATACAAAGTACCCAAGACTGCACTGTGCACTTGTACCCTTCGAGTCCATCTTTTCAGCAAATCGCTGTGTGTGAGACGGTCTCAAACTAATTAAAAATAGTCTATGGATGTGCATAAATTGAACTAAATAATGTTTTCATTGTAGTGACTCTGATCTGCAATTAACCAGCATGCTGGGATTTGGAGAAGTCTACCGTGAGGTTATCCCTCATATTTATACCAGAGCCACCACCACTCACATACACACCCAAAAAAATTCAATCCTATTCTATACTTGTTTTTGCAAGTTTCAGTTTAGCTCTTCTGCCGCATTTGCGAGGGAGCTTGTTTATTTGATTTTAAAGTACAGTACCTCAGCCGTTAGGTTAAGCCAATCATGCATGTGTGTGACTATTCTTAATGTTTACAAAAATATATAGCAGAGACCTCACAAAATGGACTCCTTTATTGTACTGGCTTCAAGAAGCATTTCCTCTTGGTTCTAAGCATACAAAATGCATGCCATCAAAAGAACAGAGTTCCTATTTTCTGCTCTTTTTCCTTTCCTCCATTACAAAGTGCTTCCCTTCTCCACTTCTTTATTAAAAGCAATATTGGCACTGTCCAAATGGCACACAAGAAGGTGTTGTAATATCACAAACCATCAGAACATAAAGACAGCCACACAGAGTTAGACCTCTACCCCTGTGGTGTCTAATCTGTGGCCATTGTTATTGTGAACGAGCCACGTTATTCTGACAATATATTTGTTGTTCAAGCCAACTAGCCACACTCAACCAGCCAAACAGTCACATGTGGCAGGCAGCTAGCATGTTGGCCACCAAAAACCCAGTACCTTATCTTCCAACAATGGCCAATGCTAGGTGTCCGAGAGGGAATGAATAGAACAGGTAATCATCAAGTGATTCATCTGTCACCCTTCCCAGCTTCTGGCAAACCGAGGTAACAGACACCATCCCAGCCCATCCTGGCCATTTCACCACATTCAACAGCAGGCAACGTGAATAGGATGACTCTCTTAAAAGCATTACATTTGCCTTTTCCCTGTGACAGATTCATATGGGTATTACTGATACCCAGAAGGGCAAATCTTCATTGCCAAAGCCAAAGATAAAAAGTTGTCTTACCTTGGGGACTTTGCAAGAATTTTGTTCCAGTCAAAGATAATTATTTCAGTGTGATTTCCACAGTTATTCCAAATTCCCATTTGCAGCTACAAACAAGCATTTCTGCATTTCTGAAAAGTTTTTCTTCGCTCTGGGGACCTGCAGAGGAAACCATATTAGGCATCAATTAGAGTTTGGAATGGTGATGTTTAATAGATTTCTGTCACCCAAATCATTGTTTCGCAGTGCCATCTACAGTGCACCGTAAGTCAAAAGGCAGCAAAGCATTGGAGAGCTAGTTAAATTGTTTTCAAGCATACAGAGAAAACACCACACAGCAGCTTTGAAATATCACTGGATTAACTCTAAGGAGAGATTATTCCATTCCAAAATAGCAAATGCAGTGAATACAGTACTTGATCCTAGATGTAGTTCCTTATACCCACGATGCTACCCAGCCACTAAGCAAGTTGTAGGGAATAGGAAGAGCTCCAAACCCATTGGGACAGCAGAATGTCATTAAGATCCCATGGTCCCCGAACCATTGTCTGCTTCACGTCCTGCTCAAGGTCTGAGCCAAAGGCCACTGGCACCCATGGGAGAAATCCCAGTGACAGCAATAAGGTTTGGAACAAGGCCTTCCAGTTCAGTCTCTAATCCCATTAGATAAATACCACCTAAGCATCGCAAAGAGCACCCCTGTGCCTCAACCACCTAGCCTCAGTGCAACATGGAGCTGCACAGGAGCATCTCCAATGTGTATGCAAACCTAACAGAGCTCCAGCCCGCTGCACCACCTCTCCACCCAGCCACTGCCCGGCCCACTCCTCCCTCTTACTATGTAAGTGGGCCAGCAGCAGGACACAGAGATGCAGAGCCCTGCACAGATACAAGGATGTGGATCCGCATCCACCAAGCTCAACAGCTCATCTGAGCTACAAAATGGGAACCCCAGATTTTACTTATATCCCCGCATCAGATAGGGGAGGAAGGAGAGCGCACAGAAGAGACAAGAGAGGGCAGGGTTGAGTGGACAGGCCCACTGATGGGTGGGAGCGGAGGGGCAGTCTCCCCCCAGGCCTGGCATTTCCAAGGGACCTGGAGTTGCAGACGCTGCCACAGCTGCTACATTGGCGGCCCCAGACTCTCCAGGCCCCTTTGAAGGGCTGGCCATGCCGTTCCTTATGTGCATGGTTGTAAGGGAGTGGGGGATGGCAGTGCTGTGGTCCAGCTGGCACTGAGAGCTCACTGCCCTTTCCCCACCCCCGGCCCCTTCTGCTCTTGGCACCGCCCCTTCTGGGGCACAGAACTGTGTCCCCCTCCCACCTTGCAGAGGGGCCTGCATTGGCAATTGGTGCCACGGCAGGCAGGGAAAATACAGGCAGCACGAAAGCAGATGCTGGGGGTAAGCGGCAGCACGGACCTGGGGCCAGGACTCCCCAGCAGAGCCAGCACTTAAAGATCCCTGCCAGAGAGGCCAAGACAACTTGTTGCTTCCTTTCCCTCCTGGCAGTGCAGCAGCCTGCCTGGCCTGCCTTCTCCAGCACAGGGTAGGAGGAGGAAAGCCCTGCACTTTCCATAGATATGAAGCAGATATCAGTAGATATGCAGGGCTCTATAGAGAAGAATTCTCCAGCAAAGGGGGAATTCTCCACAGGCTATTGGAGCCCCCCACGTTCAGATGCATTTCAGAAATTATCCGAACCTCTAGCGGCTGCAGAACTGGGCTGAAAATGTCATGAGAAAAGGCTATTTTGAGGAGATTCCCTGGTGCATTTGACACCCCGTTGAATCACAAACACCACAAAAAGTTCAGTATTTCCCTATCTGGCCAAATTACAGCTATTCAAGACAGCATCATACCGCCCCGCCCGCAGATTGGCTTCAGAGTGGGGAGTGGTAGGAGACCGCTACTTCACCCAACATTCCTCATTCACACAAGCCAAGTCATGATAAATGACCCACCATGCCCATTTTCAATTAACTGCAACATCAGTAGCTTCACCTTAGAGCTAAAGAAGAGAGATTCCAACAGATGTCCTATGGCTGCATTTTGACAATGGATCATGTTATTCCCCAAGTCTGTTACTGTGACTAGTCCCTGACAGTCACCTGATCTCATGCTGGACGTGCACTTTTTCCAGCAGCTGCATTTTCAAGAAACTGTTCTGCAAAGAAACTAACACCTTTATTGACATGTGTTCCATATAATAATGATCTGAAAATTCTCTCATTAAAATTCAAGTCCCTTTGCTTTTATTGTTTATATATTTGTTCTCTCCCCTACCCCGGGCTCAGCTTGACCTTCCACTATCAGAAATATGACACAGCGTAATTTGTCAGTGCTCATAATAACGGGCTCTTTGCCTACTGAGTGATCAAAATGACCTTTTCTTATTTTCTGCCGCCACTTTTCTTATTTTGCTACGCAATGGGAACAATTAGGAATTTGCTCTTAAGAAATACAAAATGACACCCTTCCTTTGGAGGGTACAGCATCTCTGGGGTCATTAAAGCATATTAGCAGGGACCTTTCAGTGGCTGATGCTCAGAGCAGGAAAGCCCATGGCTTGCAATGCTTATCGTTTGCTGTTTAGTTCGCAGCGAGAAAACTGAGAAATTGTTGGAATTAAAATAAGATCAAGGTAACAAGCCACAAATGAGTCACTTTCTTCCACTCCATTGTTTGACCAACATAGGGAGTACTGGTGTGTGCCTGAATACACACAACTCACTAACTATTCAAAAAAAGATGCTAGTAAAAAGGCATCTGAAGACAAAGCTCTATTGCCTTTATTAAAAATTTCTTCTGTAAATATGAGTGAGGGGGGGAAAAAAAAAAAAACAAAAAACAACTTGTCCTAAAGTTCCAATTTGAACAAGAAATTCAGTTTTTTTCAATATGAGAAGAATGACTGATGTGTTCTGTTTCTAGTCTATAACTGTCCATTTCAAGTCAAAGATTTATTTTTACACTGCCCTTTCATAACTCATTACAACAGCATACTAAGTTTTTAGGTCTTATCTATTTCCCTACTCAGAATTTACTATTTTTACTTGAAGTAGCCAAAAGGTCCATCTAGGTGCAAATAATACATTTGTAGTGACCTGCTCGGTGTTTACCTTACCGATTAAAGAAAAGCAAAATACGGGTTATTCTAATTCGCAGCCCCTTGACAGAGAAAAACAGATGGCACCACCACTCATGTAATTCAAGACTTCTGCTTAGTGTAAGAAGCTAAAACTTCTTGAAATAACGGGGGGATTTTATTTGTAAAAGGAGTCAGGGTAGGGAGACTGATATAACCCAATCAAGGGTCTGAGACTAGCTGCTTTGTGTCAATTAAGAGAAATAACAGAAAAACTCTCTCACCTGATTGTGTTAAAAGAAAGTCCAAGACTTAGTCAGGAAACTGGGTTTTGTGCCTGTTTTCCATAAAAGTAATGTTCCCCTTGGCAAATTTTAATGCTGGTTCTTGCATCACCCAGCAGGTGTGGCAATACTTTCAGCAGCAGCAGAACAATTACTTGTTTACAGATTGCACAAACCATATGATCACTCCTGACCTTCTGAGTCAGGCCCTCTCCTGGGGAAGTCTGGATTCCTAATGCAGCCAGTCCCCAGACCCCAGGGCAGGTAACCATACCCTGCACAGGCCACATCCTTTACTTCTGTGGAGGTGTGTTCCTCAGTATCTGGCCTGCACTTAGTACCAGTCGATGGCAGGATCGGCTCCATAGTAACAGGGACCATGGTACTTGTATAAGGGTTTAGAGTAACCCTGAAGGGCTCTCTAGGGACGTCAATTTGGCAATCTGCGGACACACTTTCAAAGGGGCTTTCAGATGTATAAATAATACAAGATCATGTCCTTATTCATTAACCCCACTACACATGGAGGCTGTAAAGCTCCATTACATGGCTTCCCAAATTGGGAGACGTGAAGAAATTCCCGGGGGCGGGGGGGGATGCAAGGCAACCCAGCCCCTCCTAGTCATTCTCCCCACCCCAAGAAAGAGCTGGCCCTTGCTTCCGACTCTCAGCCCCTGCCATTTCACTTGGGCGACCTGGCGCAGCCACTATAAAAAGCAGGCAGCCAGCAGAGGCCCACGTGGAGCTAGCTGCCTCCAGCAAAGGTGAGTGTGGCTTGCGGGGGGTGGAAGATGTGTTGAGATGAGAGGCTGGCATTGCCTGGCTTTGGGGAAGGGGAGGGGCTCAGGCAGGTGGCTGGCGTAGCTGGCCAGTGGTTAAAAAAATACAAAAAGAGGTGGGCCGGGGGGGGGGGGGGGGGGCATGACGGTTTCTCAAAAATCAAAAGCGGGGCGTGATGCAGAAGAGTTTGGGAACTGCTGCTCTCTCACATTACACAGGAAATGAGAAGTCCATTTAAACCATGGGTGTCCAACCTTTTGGCTTGCCTGGGCCACATTGAGTGAAGATAGTCTTGGGCCGCATACAAAATATATAAATCACATAATAATGTTAAAAGTTTACAATCTTGTGGGGCAGCATTACTAGCTGTCCAGGGCCGCATGCAGCCCGTGGGCCACAGGTTGGACACGCCTGATTTAAACCATCTCCTCACGCTATATAATGGCCCTACAGACCAGCGTTCTCTGTAAGCTGCACACTTGCGTGGCCCCTCAGGTGAGATTCCAATGTCACCCAGCTGATTACCAAAGCACTCACCGTTAGGTTTGTGGTGGGGCACATTCACACATGCCTCAGTGCACATGAAAATGTGTTCCACACATGGATGGAACATTGCTACAGACCCCAATGACACCCCTCTGTCCTGGGCAACATGGTATAAGACATCAAGTTTCTAAAAACTAATTCTTTTTTAGCCTACCCAGTGAGATAAGGGTTGTTTGTGGGCTCTGTTACCTGTACTTCAGTTGTAAGTATTCTGCCCATCAACTAACTAAACGTGAAACAATTTTGATAAACCACCTTTTTTCTTCGATGCAGACTGACAGCAATTTAAATACCATTTCACAGAATGTAAGGTTTTACCTCCATGTCAGTTATTGTCATGTTCATAAATACTTGCGTAAGAACACAAGGAGGACATTTGGCCTGACCCTGTATGGCCTATCTAGCCACGTATACTGCCTTTTGGCAGCCACCAATGCCAGATTCTTCAGAGGAAGTGAAGAGAACAGGACAATCACCACCTGATTCATTCCTTGTATCTGGCAGTCAAAGGGGTAAGGACACAGAGCATGGCCTCACATCCCTGACCATCTTAACTAACAGCCATATATGGATCTTGCCAATGAACTTAATTCTTACACTAGTCTGCCATTTGTAATGCTATTGAAAACAGATTATGCAACCATTATTTGGGATGGACAGCACTTACTTACATGAGGAATTCCACGGAAGTCACTGGGGCTGTTCACAGGTGTAAAAGCTTCCTGGCATAAGCAAAGGCTTTTCAGGGTGGAGTGCTAGTCTAGGTCTTGCAAGATGGGTCAAGTCCTGGCTCTGCTATAGAATCCCTGTGTGATCTCTGGTAAGGCACTTAGGCTACATCAATATGGTGGGTGCTATTTCAGGATACAAAGGAATCCCAAAATAGCAACACTCGAAATATCATTGTTATTTCTGGCACGCTATTCCAGTGGTGGTACCACTCATCAGATGAGGAGTAATGCAGCATTTGGAATAGCCCCTTATTCCAAAATTTGGATGACACCAAGCTTGGAATAAGGTATTTAAAATAATTTACGCTGTTTGCATAGTGCAAATTGCATGAAGTATTTTGAAAAAAATCTCATTGTGTTGACATAGTCTTGGACTCTGTGCCTCAACTCTCTCACAGAAATACTTCACCCTACTTCATTGGTGTGGGGAGGGGTGTTAGCAAGATTAAACACATTAAGAGATTGCAAGGTACTCCACCACTGTGGCAATGGAGATGGGTGGGGGGCAGACAAGTAAACAGACAGATGAACTTAGGTAATACTTTGTAGTGGGCTTTTTCCTGCCACTACTTGGATGTTATAAAATACATTTTTATATGTAGGTTTAACATTACCTGTGAAGAGGTTATTACCAGTGATTTTTATAACATGCTTTATAACAAACTATTAAAAGAATAAGCATGTCCAAGAATTTATAAATAGGACCTTAATTTGAAATGTACCCAATATGTCATCAATTTGAGGAAAAGAGAGAGAGAGACAGATGGCCCATCTCTTAAGAGGCTCTTCTTATGTAAAATAATTTGCATAAGTGAAATAAATTCACATGCCATATATCGTACAAGGAGATTTGTCAGCAGAAGAGCTGAAAAAAATCCTTAAAAAACTACTGAAAGTCTTAATTTAACCACTTGGAACCATTACATTTTGGTAAATGAAACAGATGGGGTGGGTAAGTAGCTATCCACATACACAATTTGTCAGTGAGGAGAAAAAAGGTTAAGATCCAAGTTTCACTGACCACACATTTCAACACCCTCACTGCTAAGGTTTGACTGAAAAATAGATGACATGAAATTAAGAAAAATGTTAAAAGGTAATAGCCACTTACCAACCTGTCCTGAAGAGAGATTGCCCACTTCTAAAGCTAACAGTGTGACCACTACTGGTTATTTAGCTATTAATCTCCAAAGGCCTAATTATCTTTACTGCAGAAAATTACATGTGTTTTAACTAGTCCCCGTTATTTAATTGGACTTTGTCCCCGCTCTCTGATTCATGTAATCAAAACAGAGTGTTAAAGTTGCAGTTCTCAAAATGATCCCAAACCTAATTTCTTCAGAAAAGTTAAAGTCAGCTGATTGCCTGTACAGGTTTTCACTGCAGCAAGCATTCCTTATGCCTGCTGGCTGGTAGTGTTGTCTAGCAGCTAGCAAAAGGCACTAGCTCTCCAGCGACCTGGGTTCTATACCCTATTGTGCCATTAACCTGCTGGGTGATTGTGGTTAAGTCATTTTACCTCTTTATGCTTCTGGATTTCCCCACCTATACAGTGTGGATAACGGGACAGACCGCCTTTGTAAAGCCCTAATTATGAATGGTGCAGAGCGCCTCTTTGTGGAGTCAAAGGGGAGGGAGAGACCCTCATACAAATGTAGATACAGTCTTCTCTCCTGCCGTTTTTAAGACTATTTCCTCAGACATGTCAGCAATTGTTCAGTGTGGTGCATATAGAAGTTATTTCCTTTTAATGTGTCATAAACAATATTTTTTGAAGGCAACCGATAATACGATCGCTTCTCGTTCAAACCACCCTGGGGTGAAGTTCAGACGGAAAGTCTAAGGGTAAGTTAAAATACAGGGAGTCTGAAAATACATTGCAGATACACTGCACAACGCTCGCCCTTCCTTCAGTGTAACATCGGCGCCCCCTAGTGGGCTCAAAACATATTACCCAAAGAAAGACCGCAATGCCAGCAAAACCACTTCACTCTTCCATTCCTGGTAATTACAGCTGTGTGTTTTAAGAGATCAGAAATGGCCCAAATGGAATTCATTGAAACTTGAAAATAAAATTAAGTCATCCCAGGCTGATGTGAATGAAGGCAATGCCCTGGATTGTGCATACATAATGTAGCAAAGTGATATTAAAAAGAGTTCCAACTTTCAACGTTCCAGGGAAAAATCTCATTAACTCTCATCTACAGAATACGCAGCAACTGCTCCTTCTGAAAGCTCCCTCATTGTTCTACCTCAGAACCGCCCCCTCTCCCTTGGAGAAATCCCCTCAACGTGGCCCACTCGCTCCAAAGCCTCTCTTTGAGCGTTCTCCTTTGTATTCGAATGAGCCATCCGTGCAAATTAAGTTTTGCCATCAATCATATTAATGGGCTGGTGTCAGACTCCTCCACACATCCTCTGCCATCCCCCTCCCACACACAAACAAATCATGCCCCCGCTACTTCTCTGCCCGAGAAAGAGCCGCTCTCATTCCTGACTCATACACTCCCAGAATACTGGGACTTCTAGGCATGCTATGTGCCCAGGGAGATGCACGATCACATTCGTCGGGGGGGGGCGGTGCAGAACAGAACGTCCCATTTTGTTTCAGTACTGACGGGGACAAGCCGTCCAAAAGGAAGGACTGTCCCATTTAAAACTGAGCAAAAGGGCCTACCTAACAGCAGGCCTGGCATAGCTGGTTGTCTCTGCAAACAGTGCCCAAGGCGCTAACTTGGCCTGCACACTTGGGCAGCAGCTGAAAAGGGATCGTGCGATTCCTGTAAGTTCAGCACCTGGGCAGCCACCCAGGAGAGATTCAGGGTGAATGAGCACAGTGGGGCATGTGTTTCTACTGGTGGTGCACAGCCAAACATACGTCAATGCCCATAAGATGTATTCCACACACTGACCAAATAATTAGAGCCAACATTGATCAAGACCCCAGCCCCTTATCCTACTGGACTAGAGTTTGTCAGAAGTGTGCTCCTCACGCTCCCTACTCCCCAAAGCAGAAGCCTGGGGGGTGGGTGAAGAAAGTGTAGGCAGAGCTGAGTTGGTGCACAGCAAAGGGGTCATCATTTGCAGCTAATATAAGTGACTAGAAAAGTATTAGCTACCCAGAGCTGGCCCTGGAGCATACAGTACCGCAGGAGAAGAACATCTTTGGTGCTCCTCCCCTCCATTTGCTAAACTTTTGAATGCCTTCTTTATTACGTTGGTAGCCCACTTGACGACTTGAGGCACAACTAGCATGCGTGATTTACCCAGTCCTCTGCAATGATTGGAATCTCTAAGTCTACAATTATTGCTATCGTAGATAGCCAAATTAAAAAAAAAAAAAAAAAAAAAACACATTTCCTCTGAGCTTATAGAAAGTTCTAACTTTACAGAAGTCTGGAAGGTTCCATAAGATTCCAGAAAGGTCCAGAACATCCTAGGAAGTTAGTGGAAAATGAATCTGCCTATAGAATATCTGAAATATTCATTTCAAATGTTCTCTTTCCCTTTTTGTCACTAACAACAAAAATAGCACCCCAATCCCACTGACTTTCCAAGTCTGGCAACCCCCAGCAGTCACGTGGGATGCCTGGCCCTAGGTTCAGCCCTGTTACTACCTTCTACCCAGTAACAAGGGTGAGGCAGGCTGGGGCCATGACTCAATGAGACACTTCTTTCCTTCTTCTCCAAAGCCACCTGCTACTGTACCCTAGGGACTATGTACTTGTGACACAGTCCATCCCTCTGTAGCCACCCAACTCACTTTTCCAAGATTTTTACGGCTAGAACACCCAGCCCCACACAGCGATTCTCACCTGCATCAGCCCTGTAACTTGTGTTAGTGCTAGAGCAAAGCATTTAAGACAGCTGGCCACATGGTGCCCATTTATGAGAGCTGGGTAGTCTATTATAATTACTGATTTAAAGACATCAAGAGAAGCAGCTCTCACCACATCCCTAGATAAATGGTTCCTGTGGTTAATTAACCTCATTATGAAAAATGTGCCTCATTTCTAGGCTCAATTTGCCCAGCCACAGCTTCCACCCAGTGGATCTCATTATGCCCTGTATGGAAAGATGAAGAAGTCCTCCCCTACCAGAAATCGTTCCCCACGTCTGTACTCATAGGCTGGAATCGAGTCACTGTTTAATCTTCTCCTCCATAAACTTTAGCCTGTCCCTGTCAGGCCAGTGTTCCAGACCTCGAACGACCTTGTATTTCTTTCCTGAAACCTTTCCAACATCCTCTTTGAAGGACGGAGACCAGAACTGGGCAAAGTATTCCAGGAACTGTCACTAATGCCACATATGGCCATAGTACCACCTCCCTATTCCTACATGATACTCCCCACATCTTATACAGCCAAGGATTGCACTAGTCCTCTGTGTTACATCACATGAGAAGCTCATGCTGAATTACTTTTCTATCATGACCCTATAAGTCCTTTGCAGATGATGCTACGATGCTCTTTAGAGGAAAACGGAAATGACTCTGTTTTGGCTAATGTCTCCTTAGTTGAACTCCAGACAGACCTCATACATCCCTGCACTGTAAAAGGCAAGGGCCTTAAGGGCCAGTTTCTGCCAATCTGACTCTCCCTGAGCAGTGCATGAGTAATAAAGAGTGTCCTACCAAATTCATTATCCATTTTGGTCAACTTCACAGCCCTAGGATTTTAAAAATTAGAAAATTCATGGTTTCAGCTATTTAAAGCCAACATTTCATGGTATTGTAATTGCAGGGATTGTGATCAAAAAAAGGAGGGCAGGAGGGCAATTTTGCAAGGTTCCTGGAGGAGCAGCAACTGCCCAGCTGTGAAGGCACTACTATGGAGATTGGTGGCTGCTGACCAGGAACCCAACTCGGAATGTAGACACCCCATCAGCAGCAAGGCAGATACGAGGTAGGGGGGCAATACCATGCCACGCCATACTTCTGCACTGCTGCCTGAACAGCTGGGCCCTCAGTCAACCACCATGTACTGGCCAGCCAACTTTGAAGGCCGAAGCACAAAATTAAAGATGGCATGGCAGGATTAGTCTCCAACGGGCAGTCGTATTAGCCTGTAACTTCGCAAATAAGCAGTCCCGTTGCACCTTAGAGATTAACAACTATCGTCATCTTTCTGCACTGTTGAAGGCAGAATGTTGCTTCAGATCTGGGTGCTTGGCCAACAGCCGCCGCTCTCTGCTTGTCAGCGCTGAAGGCAGTGCACACAAAGAGGGGGCAATACCATGACCTCTCCCCAAAATAACCTTGTGACCCCCCATAACTCCCTTTTGGGACAGGCCCTCCAACTTGGGAAAGGCTGGCCTCCCCCACGAAATCTGTGTCGGACAGGGTATATGCACACAAGACCAGATTTGTCACAGAATCACAGAAACCCAGGGCTGGAAAGATTTGCAGGAAGTCATCAAATCCAGCCCCCTGAAATTTCATGGATTATGGTGCATTTTTCAAGGATGTGAATTTAAGTAGGTCCCTAACAACAAGCTACGGTAAAGTAAGTTAACGTAACCTCCATAGACAGTGTGGTGATTTCAATATTTTATGCGCAAGAGGCTAAACAAGCACCTATCCTTCATACAACAGACCTGATCCTGATGCTCTTCTAATTTTACACCAGGCAACTACTGACTTCAGTGGAGCGACTCCTGATTTACACCAGCCTACCGAAGAGGAAAGGCAGGTCCTCTCGCCTCCAGCTGCATAGCTTACACCTAACTGAGGTAAGAAAGCTCTTCCAATGGCAGGAAAGTGAGGTCATGCAAGTGATGAATGTTCTGTTAACAAAAAAAACAACCACCCTCGACACAGGCCTAAAATTCAGTTACCCGGAGAGACTGCAGACTGTTCCCGGCACTTTCCCGGCACACTGCAGACTTTACCAGCAATTTTTAAAACATCTCAGCAAAACAAGCCCTCTCTCAAAGTGGTTTTTGGTGACGTCACCTTTGTCTCTCTGCTGGCAGCCTTTCAACCTGTCACAGCTAGTCAGCCCTCTGCAATCAAGTATTTCAAAACCTTATTTAACGACATCTGGGAGAAAGAAATAAGACAAGACTGATGAAAACTAAATAAAGTATAGGCGCACAGCCCATCAGCACGCACTGTGCACAGGATAGGGGCTCATCTGTGCATAATCCTGAGGTGCCCGTCCCTGTGGTATCTGGGCTGTTCACTCAGAAATGTACATCATTGTATACCATGGGCCTGGTGGAAACACTGGTCTTCAGTAACATTTGACGTTCTCCCAGGAAGACTCACATTCTTCACTCTTCTACCTACCACTGACGGCAGCGCAGACATATGGGTGGCCTTACATGAGCCAATGTCAGGGCAAGGGGAGTGGGTGGTAGACACCTGAGCAGCCCCGCTGGTAGCCAAAGCTGTGGTATGTAGGTGTAGTCCATTCTGCTATACAGCAAGTTATTCATAAGGTGGAAAATGGTCTGTCAGCTCGTACTGGGGAGTCAAAATTAAGCCAAAGGACGCTTAGCAACAACCTCTGATCAATCCCCTCTTGGGCCCATTTTGTACACCAGTACAACCTGAGCAGGGCAGGAGCATCAACACCATGTGCACAGAACACAGAGTAAATCTCCTGCACCTGGGGGTTTCTCTGTGTGTCCTTTTTGCCAGCTACCCAGCCCTGATGAAGGCCAAGTCTACTTTAGATAGGTCGATTATAATCAATTGTAATCGACCTGTCTACAGTTGACTTACCTGGCCATCTTCACTGTGGGAGGTTGACAGCAGAAACTCTCCCATCGACCTCCCTTTCTCCTCACAAAATGATGGTTCAATTTTGCACATCACCACTAGACACACAAAATCAAACTCCAGAAGACCTACCCACAGACCAATATAGGATCAGACTCCAAAGACAAAAAAATGGCCTTGTTTGCCCTTTGGGGTAACAGATAATAGTTAAACAATTCTTGGTACCATTAACACAGCTAAAGAGAAAGGTCTATTAGCGTTTACCCAATAGACCTTCCCACTCACGAGTTTCATAACAAAGACTTGTGCTCAAAGCAGATGCATGGTCTGCTCCTCGTAGCACCCTCTCACACACTGAGTAGGGCTTTATTCTTCAAGCAATACTGAGGAAATGAATGGGACTGGCGATGCAGCAAGGTATCATGAGTGGAAGCAGCAGTCTATGGAGGCTTGTGCTTGCTTTTGGTAGACACAAGCAATTAGTATGGGGGACAAGCTGAGCCAGGCTTGGTAAGGTGTCGTTACAGGATAAAACCATAGGTGCTGAAAGGAAGTGGCACTGGTGATCCAGTGGGAGATGCACTTCCATCCAGATTGGTGAGTAGAAACATGAAGCAGAGCTGCCGGATTGCTGGGGAAGCGGTACACAGCCTTCCTCAGCAGGTGCATGTGGGCGGCTGGGATAAGCCACAGAATGAAGATCTCCCGGTAACACCCTTCCCAAACAGAACATGGGGATGGTCACTGGCTATAAATAAGCTGAAGAGCATTCAGTCCTAGAGCCCAGAGAAAGGAGAAACCACAGCGAGGGTCTGCAGAGAAACAGAGCTGGAATGGAGTAGTCAGGTAAATGGCCACTGCACAACAGGCGGGGATTCACACCACTGTGCAGGGAGAGTTTGAAAAGTGTTGTGGGCACAAAGCACATAGCACAGAGAGAGAGAGAGAGAGAGAGGCAGGCAAGGGAAAGACTGAAGGAAGACCTGAGCTTAACTCATCAGTGCTGCAGCCTCAGTTAGAGGCAGGGCCATCATTTGGGCCTCTGAGGACTTTCCTGGAGGCCAGCTGAAAATTCCCTCAATAGAAGGAAGCTCTGCTGTCACACAGCCAACACACCTACTCCTCTGCTGACCCCAAACACAGCCCGACTTCAGGGGGAGCAGTGAGGCAGGGAGGGACATGTCAGAGGCATGCCCCACCCAACCAGGCTGCTGTATCATACACAGGGGCTGAGCCTAACGGCCTGCCCCATTCAGCAGCCCCAAGTGGATTCCAAATGGACCAGAGAACCTGGACCAGCATCTCCTCTTTCGTCACAAGTGCTTAGCACTTTATTCCAGGAGAGAAAAGCCCAGCAATCGCTGCAGTCCGAGGAGTAAACGCAACGCCCTGTGTCGGGAGACCACATCCCTCCCCTCTGAGCACCAGCCAGATGCCTTGCTGTGCGAGGGTAATCATGAGACTCGTTAGCTAATTGTTACAAAAATGCAATGCAATGCAAAGCCTTTCATAAAGGCAGTGCTAAGCTTCCAAAAGCATCACTATGGGCTGGACACAAGTCTGGCAGCTGTGACACTGAGCGCACAGCTCCATTCCACAGCCTACTGCATTGCCTACAGCACAAATGACGACTATTTCTGCACACTCGTTTCTACACACGCAGCGGCCGGCACAAATGGCTGTACAGCTAATTAGTGCATTCAGGGAGGGCAGCTGGACACACACACTCCCAACCCCATTATCTGCATGAAGGGCCATGTATTCTACACCAGCATCAGTGAAGGGTTTGCCAGAGTCTATTTCAGTAAGGAATGCAGGACCTGGTCCAAAACGGATGTGTAAGCAGCAGACAGACCCACATGGCTCTCACTGCAGTAACTAAAAGTTCATCATTGGAAAACAAGGATTAGGTCCCTCTTTTCCCATAAAGCGCCACTGTATATCATTAAAACTTTCCAGGCTCTGGAGGTGAGCTTTTTCAGTTAACTCTCCCCTGTTTGGCTCTGATGGGCCTGTTTTAAACTTCTAGAGGTCTGAGTACAAATTACCTCTTTGGCTTCCTCCATGATACCCTCTGCCCCGAGATCTGCCTCTAGAATACCCTTCCCATGCTCCAGTTACACCCTTATTGCCAGTTTCATTCGAATATGCAACTGATGGCTCTAATGCTGCGACATAAGTCTCTCTTACGTTCTTTATACAGGTGTGACCGCTGTACTCTGGCGCCCTTGGGATTTGACCAGTGTCAGATGAAAGAATTTGCCAGATCATGGGAGGTCAATATTGTCTAGCACAGGAGTTAGCAATAAAATAGCAAGAAGAGCCTTTTTTCAATATGGTGAAAAGCTCAATAATTCAAGAGCCACAATGCATGTGAATAAGACTATTAGCAACATAATCAAAACACAGATAAAATATATCCCACAATGCACTGCACACAAGAGGGAGTTATCCAACCTTGGGAGAGCACATATCGTTTGTTATTTAGATATGAGCTGTGCATTGTTGGGCTTGTACACATTCACTGTTTATCAAAAATAATCAGGAGCATTTTTTTACTTTGCAATTATAACTTCAGTAGCCACAAAGAAGCCCTTAAAGAGCTGCATACAGCTCCAGAGCTGCAGGTTCCAGACCCCTGGTCTAGCATCATTACCAACACTTTCTTTTCTTACTGGGCCCTTACAAAACTTTTTGGGGTAAACACCACCACAGAACACTGAGCCAGGACTGGTGGGTAGAAACAAACTTCATCAGACCATGGGAAACTTGGCCACACCCTTGATAAGTGGTCAGCTGGCTAACTAAAATCATGCTGGATTTTGGATGTTGCTGGATGATAGAGTGCTGGACTGGAGAGGCTCAACATGTAGTAGATGAAGGACCAAAACATGTAACTATTTGCCGGACAAGGTTCCTTAGTTTTCATAAAGGGGCAGGCTGGCTGGCTTGCCACACTCCCAGTCTCATTGCATAATGCAGTTGTAAGGAGGCAGCACATTCTCTTTAGGAGTCTGCACTAAATGGCACTTGTATATCATTGGCAGTACAAAGAAAAATTAATTGGAATCTGCAGAGAACCTGGGCACAGGGGGTCAATGGCTCACACTTCAGAACCCCAATAGCAAAGTGTCTAGAAACCCTTTTCAATGTTTCCTTTGGGGGATAGCAATCCCCTCAACTGGGAAAGCATTCTACTGTCAGGGCTCAAATAAACCTGCTTACTTAACAAAAGGGAGCACATCCATGAAGTTATTCTAATGAGCCGATGCACTTACACACAATTGTTCCCTATTTCACTCTCTCCACAGATCCTGCAGTTCCACAGCTATTCCTGAAAAGGGTTTGGTAAACACCACTTCTCATTGTTCAATAATCACGTACTGAAAGCCAAGTACTGCTAATAGGCTACCAGGGCATTCCTACTAGTGGGATGAGTTACAGAGAGATCAATAAATAATTGCATTTAAGAGATTATCCCACTCCTGTCCAATCTTTTCCTAGTTAACAAGATAAAAATACACCTAGACAGAGGTTCTCATAGATCCTTACTTATTTATGGATTACCAGCATTACACTGGATAATACTGTCTAACATTACACAGGTGCTTTCAAAAACCAATGGCTGACGTTAAAATGTTGATTTGTCTTTAATCCAGCAGCAGCAGTTGGCAGGTAGTGAATGTGAATAGCAGATATAATGCAGAGCTCAGACATTCAGTATGAACACTGGACTTGACTCAGTGCCTACTTAAGGCCCTATGAACTTCAGTGGATATTGTACAAGGCTGAAGCTGCACCATGTTCGTGCCACATTGTTTTGTCACTGGAAGCTTTACTGGGTTTCCTAGTAGGGAGCAATAACCTACTGATCAGTCAGATATGCTGACTGGAAAGGCGAGGGCCAGAGTTAAGCATTCAAAGCCAAGATCCTCAAAAAAATCATGGGACTGTCTTAAGAATAAAAACATTTACTTTAAAATTATGGACTTCATTTGTTCACTTTCTGTTTTGAGTCTTTGTGTGACTGCACTCAGGTCATGTTTCCAAGCTTGTCTCCACCCACCAGGAGGATTAAAAACTTACTTTTCATTGTCATCGTTAAAATTGAGATTCTCGGACATCCACATGCCTCCAGGAGGTGGGCCTTTACGACAGACAATAGAATGGTAAGGCTCAGAAAAATATTCCGAGTGTGAACTTGCTCTTTGGGCACCTTCACCACAGGCACTCCTGCAAACAGACAGGAAGAATGGGCAAGAAAGCAATCCTTCACTTATTTTACATTACTGGCTGGGCCACACTGCAAGTTACTATGAAGCAAACCAGAGCATGACACTGCAGTGCGCCAGTAACATCCTGTGCAGACTGTGACACAGCACAATGAAAGTGTCAAACTATGGCAGGACTTGCATTGCACTATATGATGGTTATTTGAGCAGAAAAGTTATGCCCTGAAGAGTCAAACTCACCATGTACACATGCCCTTCCAACATGCACTGAGGCAGCAGGAGAAGACACACCTTTAGGCTCCAAGGCCCAGACCTCTTCCTTGTTCGTTTCAGCCTGAATAATGGGTTTCTGTCTTCATGAGGACAGAACTTTTGTTTGGTTTTGTTTTTAACAAAAATTCAGAGATTCTCTTTCATCGGGCCTAAAGGCTGGGCTCTGTTAATGAGGCGCTCATGTCAAGTCCCCCTCCACCTGTCAGTGCAAAGAAAGTCCTGCCTTGGGCTTGTAATCCAGAGTGACTCTGCTTCCCCGCCACTGTCCTCTATGGAGCTCATTTCCTGTCTGATGCCCAGTAGCACAGCCCTCCAGCCTCACTCTCCAGTATTAGCACTGCCCTAGCAGGCCTCGCTCTCCCTTCCCTATTCTTGTTTGTTTGCAATAGTGCCCATGATGAAGGAGCTAATAAAGCCAGTGGAATCTCCCTAATCGGGCCTGCACTTCCAGAGCCCTTTCCCTGGGAGCTGCGTTAAGGAATACTATTAGCATGAGTTAGAGAATGACAAATGTTGCCAAATAGCCCAGGTAATAGTCAGCTCAAATTATCAGATTAAAACAAGAATCTGGAGCCATTCCCTTCCATAATCTTAATCTAAAAATATACCAACTTCCTCCTATCAAAAGGCTGTCTAACCACAGGCTAGATTAACTTTACATTACTTGATGGAGTGACTGTCTAACCCGAGGGAACAAGCATGCGTGTGCTAAGTCAGGTACGCAGAGCAGCACAGGCTGCTTGTTAGGATTTGTGATGGGCATAAAACCTCCAAGGTTCCATAAATTCACAAACCCTCAGAGCCTATCCAATCGGACATCCTCCACCCAACCAGTCCCTTCGCCAGTCATCCTGTGAAAACTCTTCCCCCTCCCACCCCATATTCATCCACTTCCACACTATTCTCACACCAGCCCAGCCTCATACACTGGCTCTCTCAAACAGGTCTATAAACCAATGAGATCTGGGAAATGAGCTCCCCCAAGAGGCAGTGTGATCCTGGAATAAATCTCTAATAGGTACTTGGCCTCTGGGCCAAAGAGAGACGTGGCAGCCCAGGTCCTACACAGGTGCAAGCCAGCCAATTCATTGCTTTTGGCAGGAGTTCACAGGAAAAGGGTGTGTGTGTTTCTAGCCGAGGCTGTGGTATGGAGGTTCTCATAAGAATGGCCTTTTGGTTTGGCCCAGCGTGGCCACCTAGCCGAGGACTCTGCTTTCCAACAGTTACCAAAGCCAGGTGCTCCAGAGGGAACAAACGGAACAGGTTATCATCAAGTGACCCAGCCCATGCTACCCACTCCTAGCTTCTGACCAACGGAGACTTGGGAAACTTCTTCCCGAACACAAAGAGGATGCCCTTCTGGAAGCCAAATGTTAATCAAATGCATGTTACTGGACCCCCAACAGAAATTTAATGGCCCATGGAAAAAAAAAAGGGTCAGACTAGATGAGCTAATGTACAGGTGAGGGTTTAAGTTAGTCACTCCCCAGTTAGGGCCTTAAGGTACGGATATTTGTTGCTAAATTTGGCACTGCAAATCACAAAAAATTATTCTTCTTGTAAATCTATCAGGTTTTGGCCCCTTTTACCTGCCAGTAACTGTTTAATGACTGATGAGCTGGAACACAAAAGTGAAACAGTCTTTAACCGCCTCCATCTGAATTTCCCCTCCCTGTACGAGGACCATAAGACATTATTTTAAAAGGCATTTTGAGTTTGTCACTAGTTCAAACTCCAGGTTTATAGCCTGCCATACTTCCCCAGCATGGCAACATGCAGGGCAGACACACGCATGGGGAGTAGGCCATTAGAAAGAAATGAAACCAGACTAGTCAAATGAAAACATGCTCATTAAAAATGCACCACGTCTCAGGGACCGCAGCAGAAATTGGTTTAGGTCTTCGTTTACTAGTGGCTACTAATTAAATGCAAAACAGCAATAATCGAGGCAAAAAGCAATGAGGAAAATAGTTTCTTAGACTATTTTCCCCCTTCTCTCTCCAACTGAAAGCTCAGCCTTACAAATGACAAGCTCCTTGGTCAAGATTAGCAAGAGGGCAACCAGCAGACAGTCAAATCTCTACAATGTGCCACTGCATTCAGAAGTTGTAAGGGAAGGGTTTAGTTCAGAACTGCCAGCAGCCTTCCCCAGTATGCCATTGACAGAGTTCACGTGGTAGCCACTAGATTTTCCATAACTAGGGTAACCACCTCTCCCCCAGCCAAATATGGGTCATGGGGAATGACCCCTGTCCCAGCCAGAACAGGGCAGATGGTCACTTCCTGGGGCACCGGAAACAGAGCTGCTGCCCCACCAGCAAAGCTCCTGGCTTCCCCGAGCTGCAGGTGGTAGCCCGCATGGCTGCACAGGTCCAGTTCCTGGCTGCCCCACCTGGGGGAAGCCAAGCGGCTCCAGCTCCAACCCCACTGCAGCCACAGTTCACCCCAGCCCCAGCTCAAACCCCCTGCAACTGGAGCTCCAGCTGCCCTGCTCCAACCCCACCCCCTGGCCCCAGCCCCCGCAGCCCAGCTCAACCCCCTGCAGCTCTGGCTCCAATTTCGGCTCTCGCTACAAGCCCCACTGCCCAGACACCGGACCAAACCTCACTGAATCCCCGCTTCATCCCACCCCCCACAGGTCCAGCTCCAACCCTCAAGGACCTGGCTCAGCTCCAGCACCTGCTGGGGGAAAACCAGGAAGCAGCTGAGCCACCATGCAGTCTGGCTCCCGGCTCCCCCAGGTGGGGGAAGCCAGGCAGCAGTGGCACAGATCCAGCTCCCGGCTCCCCCAGGTGGGGGAAGACAGTGAACCCTGTGAAATATGGGGCAATTAGCCCCTTCTGCAAAATGAATTGGGACATCAGAATGGCACCTTAAATATGGGGCTCTCTCATCGAAAACAGGACAGATGGTCACCCCACCCATAACTCTCTGCCTCTACAGAATCTCCCACCTCCTGGGGGGAAAAAATCCACACAACTGAGTGCCTGCCTGTTAAACGCCCAAATGCTGCTCAGAAATTGGTCAGTCGTCTATTCCACACACCTCCCTATCCCTTCCAACAGAAATCCTATGTACTGACCATGCAGCTTGCTCTGTTGAATGCTCGTTGCCTTTTCTTCACTAGAAGGTTAGCCCCAAATAAAGTCAACAGACCTCCAAGTCACCATGCACAACAGCACAAAGCTTCTGTGTTAATCTCTCTGGATGTGCAAAGCCTCCTTTTCCACATTACTGAATTCTTTTAAGCCTTCTGGGAAGAAACAACACACACCTCCTTAAGGGCATGCTCTGACAATGCAACACACAAACAGTATCTCCTTTGGGTTAAGGACACCTCAAGAACACTGAAGAAGGTTCAGCAGAGGACTGAGGTTTTTTAAGAGTGCATACATTCTCAAACACAGCACATGTGTGCCACTTCACACTTTGCTAATCAAAAGCATACTGTATCAGATAACCCTGAGAACATACTGATTCTCTGCATGTCAAGTAGACCTTTGTTATATCAAGGTTGAATCCCATTATAAGAGAAAGTGGGGTGGGGGACAAAGGATTGGAGGGAGAGGGAGGTCCAGAACATAAGCCAAATACTTTGGCCCATCTTTGAAAAGTTAGCTGTAACTCACATCCATATTCTATCCTTTGAGGATCTACATATGCAAGTCTGAAACACTCTTCATCTACATGGCAGAAGATACAGTTTGCATTGGTAAATTTGTCATCTTTGTTTATTTTGGTTACCCACAAAATAGATTCATTTTCCTAACTCCAACTTTTGCACTGTTTAATTTTGCCTTTCAAATACTAAGGAGCTTCCTAATTATTTCTCCATTGGCTATAGCACTGATCAACTTAACTTTTAACAGCAGCATCTCATGAATAGTCAACATTCTTTTGATCTTTTAAGGTCCCAGCACCTAATCTTGAAGATTATGAAAAGTCTCTAACTTAATAGAATATCCAGTGAAAATGAATACTACCAGGACAAACAAATTTCTGCTCCATGCAGTCTTCTCTGAGACTCTTTGGCACAGTTCTGTCTGGGCAGCTAATGGCAGCACATCTTGGGATGGGGTTTTAACATAGAGTAGAGGTCGTGAGAGCCCTTAGATTGAAGCTTCTTTTCCCCATTGCTTCGTGGGGTCCATATGTTTTGAGGACCACACCCCCAGCAACTCTACACAGTCACAAGCACCTCAACCACTGAGAAGAGTATTCAATAGATACCTGCGAGCATGAAGCTTGCAAAGATCTAGGTCCTCTTCTCCCAAAACAATAAGAAACCCAAATACGAAAAATTGAAGAGCAATTCAAGTGGGAGTATCTGAAGGAAATACAAGTCCTGGTCTGCTGCATGTTGAATTCTCCAACTCAGCATGTGTGTGTGTCTGTACATATGCACACATGTGTATTTTGGTTTTACTAGGAAGATCTTCTAAATTCAATAATGGCACAAAAAGACAAACCAGACTGGAGAGGTTTACAATGACTTCTCCATAAGCTCTTAGGTACCTCTCTGATTATGGAGGTTTCTTCTTCCTCTGAGTTAGGAACACCAGCTATTTCTCTAAATATAGAGGCGATCTGCCAGGTCATCAGCAAAGACCACAATTTGCCTCAAACTGCCTGAAAAAAAGGCATTTCCAGTGTAAAGTTATTAAGGGTAAAATCCTGCCCATCATCAGCAAATAGCTCCACTGGCCCCGAACGATTCACAGAACCATAGTTGTGGTTCCGTATCACTGCTAGGCAAACCAGTGCTAGCACCTTACTTCAGGCTTTTTGTGATTGGTACTCTAGGGTCCATTTGCCACGGCAGTCACGACCCTCTATGTATAGCCTTGAGACTTTCAGTGAGCTGGTCTTGAGTTAAGCCAGACATAGCTGCTGAGACTGGTGTCAGGAGAAGCCAAAGATTGCTTCAAAGCACAACTGGATAAGCACCCAAACAGACCCCGCTGGTCAGTGGGATACTGCACTGATACAGAGAGGCCTACATGATGCCAAAAGCAGGACTAAGACCCAAGCATGGAACCGTATCAGGTACAATTGGCAGAGCTGGTCAAACAATAGCAGACCTCTTTCAGGCAAATTTCATATAAAAAAAATTATCACTCCTTCCATCAAAATGGCAAAACATTCTGAGCAGCTGAAAACTTCTCTTCCTCTTAGAGTTTGGCCATTGATTTCAAAGGGCTTTACAAGAGTCATAGCCCTTCCCATACATAAAAATACTGCAGCAGTTCAGTAGTATGTAATCCAGTCTAACCAGTTTGGAAGCTTGGTTGGCTCTGCATACAATGACATACAAGAAATACTTGCATAAGGACTGAATCAGAACATGGGTTTGAAACAGTCCGAAAGGTGAGAACAGGAATCGCGCTCAAGTCAGGAGTGCAAGATTAAGTCTTTTTAAAAAAGGGAGCTTGCAAATATATTTTAAGTGTCTTTTTAGATTTTATATGGAAAATTTAAGTTTTTCAGCTGTTCTTATTTTAATTTACTAAAACAAAAAAGAGGATGGATTCTCTGGTACATGGGCTAGATTCAACGGGCTTTAACAAGTGTATACAGCAGAATTTGGCCCTGTGTTTTGCCATCATTAGCATTCTAGTATATTTTACCCAAGAGCTGAATATGAGTTCAGGTACAGTGAAATACCATCTACACACACTGGCTATGAACCCAGTGCTACCAACAGAACCATGGTTTGGATCTGTACTTGCGGTATGAAAGTTAACCGAGTTTTACTATCAACTTCAGTGACCAGAGGACCAAACCCATATCGCATTTACAGAAGTGAACAGCCCCATGGACTAGAAAGAGACTGTAAGAAGAATAATGGCCCAATGGTTAAGTCACTAGCATAAAACCAGGCTCAATTTCTTTATCTGCCAGAGTCTGCTCATGTGACCTTGGACATGTCACTTAGCCTCTCTGTGCCTCAGTTATAAAACATCAAATGGGAATAACAAAACATTCCTACCTCACAAGGGTACTCTGAGGATACATGAATTAAACACTGCAAACCACATTGATACCTGATGATGAAAAAACACTAAATAAGAGCTACACATTAATACTCTGCATAAGAAGCAATGTGTACACTATTTTGTCAATGTTATAACATGCTGACATACATAACAAAAATAAAAACAGCTTTTACATATTAGTATTTTCCACCAATAATTTTTAATTAAATCACTTATCTTCATCTACATATTTAAGAGTCTAGAACTACCATTATTCATTTCTTAAGAAAACATCAATGTTGTCTTGATTTGCTATAGCTCAAACAGGTTAGCAATATTAGCTAAGATAAGAGTTATACAGAAAATAAGTCATTACTGTTATTAACAAAGCCTAATAGAAGGATTATGAATTATGCATTGTTCATGCCATCATATGCATATGACTGAAATATGCAGTGGGCTTTTAGAACATGAAGAATTATCTAGGAAAGGCAAAAAAAATTATATATATGGTGGAAGTATTGGTTAACATTATATATTTAAAATTTTTATTGTAAAACAGCAGCATAGTATTGTTTTATAAAACCAACCATTAAAGCTTTATACACAGACAAATTGAGAAACTAAAGCTAATCTCTAGCACTGGCTAGAAAGCTGCATTTTATTTTCTATGTACTATACAGTTTGAAATATTTGCACATCAAAACAGACACTGCTTTTACACTTGGGATCCCAAAGCTTTGTAAAAGAAACCGTGGGAAAAAAAAAAAAAAAAACAGCAAACTTTGAATCTCAATTTCTTCAGGAAGCAGCATTTTCCTAGTTGCTGTTAAGTGTCCTTTTTCTTCTCAGGGTGACCTTAACTTTCAGATTTGTAAAATGGTTTCCCTTTGCATTCAGTTCTACTGTGTAATAAATTTTTAAAATAACTATTTACCTTCTCCAATATATTACTCAAATGTATCAGGAGATGCTCTTCAGCTATTTTTGTCCTGAAGTTTGTCCAAGTTTAAATCACTGCTTATTTAGAAGAAATGATACATTTAGTAACAAGCAAGCAACCATGAATTTATTTGCTGGAATGCCATCTCTGCATTCATCTATGCCAGCCTATTTAGGAGCATCAGTTTTAACTTTACAGCTATTTATATTTACACAGACCAAGACATAACCTGATATAACCATAATTTCACACTGCACATCATCTTACCTTTACAAGCCTGATTCATTGATGTTGTGAAAACATACAGGCCTGAGTTTCTGAAAAATGCAAGTCAACTGCAAATTGACAGTTAAATCATGTTTATTTGTGAAATGAAGGAAACAATTCTTCAAAAAGGATCTATGTAAAAATTAAATATTAAAACAGATTCCAATGCTTTCAGATTTTGTGCTGCTAATCATGATCTCAGCTACTTCCACTTTGTAATGACAATAATGAATAAACATCCTGTAATGAAGGACAAGGACCTAACAAGCTGATCAATTGTTAATTCTATAAAATGACTGGAACGTGTCCTTACTGTCAATACCTAAATCAACATCTATTTGTGAAACCAATGTGCCTAATATATATCCTCCAGCCAGTCTGGTCCATCTCCTTAATAATGTCATTATTATTTTGGTCATATTTAGAGGGGATTATTTTCCTTGGGTTTTTTTTTATTTTTTTTAAGGCAGCTACAAAATTGTTTTGATATTTTAAAAGAAATTCCATCTGTATTACACAGAGGGTGCAGTTTTACGGATAGTGTTCCAATTAGAAACAGACCAATCCACTCAAAAAATCATCCTATAATGTTATTCTTAAAACTTATTCTTTACAACCAAACAGCAATTTCCGTAAAGTATTCGAAGTATGGAACTTTTATTGCATCTTTTGTTTTAGGCCTCTACACAGCAAATAAAAATGGGGGAGAAAGGGGGGGATTTAAACAAAAGATTGCAGTATCTGATAACATGTTCTGGTACAGTTATGTACTTACATCAACAATACAAATTGGTTTATTTAGTATGGTGTTTTACGAGCAAGAACACAATCAGTAATATTTATACATATATTCTAAATACAAATAGCTGAAAAATTACTACTCCACTGCCATCATCTGCTCCAGTCCAAAGACTTGACATTAATAGCTTATTCACTGATGAAAGTCCGATTCAGGTAGGAATATGTTCTACCTCCACACTGCAAAACCTATCAGCGCTAAAAAAATTGATTTTCCGACCTTCTGCAAAGAGACTAGTTAAATGCGGCTCTCCTTAATCCTCCCAACAAAACAAGAAACAGAAAGCTGGAGACTAGATTGTGACTGGAGAACAAATTGTGATCTGGGGATTCTCAAGTACATTCACATCATTAACTGAGAAATATGCACATTTAGATACAGCAACTTCTTGAAATATGGCACGTACAGACCTTTATTCACGTGAACAAGTCCCACTGCAGAACCTGATTGTGGTGGCAGGATTCTGTAATAAGGACAGAAATTTTTGTCCATATATGTAGGTAACTGCTATTAAAGTTCATGCAATAGTTGGGTACATAGGTGATGAACAGTTTTAACTATTCAAATCTTACACAATAGCATAGTGTTTTTTATTGATTTGTTTTTGTACATGAGGAATGGCCCACTGCAGATGACATCGAGCTCAAAAACTATTTTAGAGTATCATACACAGTAATCTACGTATTTCTGGATGCATCACTGGCCAGCTTGAAGCGATGAAAGACTGTTGAAGTTGAAAGTCACGTAACAGAGTAACTGGAAGAAACATTTTCCTACAAGTACAATAAGCTCTCACGTTTTGACTAATACCTTTCAAGCTATCTGACAGGTTTTGGTTGGCTGGGAGTAGAAGGTGTGTACTTCTGTACAGAGCAGGGGTGTTCTGACAATTTTTCCAGGTAGAGGTGGAGAGTTTATTTATTGGCTGGCTGAGCCATCCCTCCTTTAAAAGAAAATCTGTATGTGTGTGTGCCAGGTAGATCCAGAAATTCCTTTTCCAGATAAAACTCTCCTGAAAAGTAAAATCACTGCAGATTTTGAAAGGTAGGTGTTTATGGAAATATTTGGTGAATGCTGAGACCTCCCAGTTTATACTAAAATATTTAGAATTAAACAAAACCCTAATATATCATCCAGCACCAGCTTAAAAGTCAAGGTTAGAGTTAGGCTCGGATTTCTGCGTTTCTCGTAGACCTAAGTTAAGCAAACCATGCAACTGGTAAATATTTTCCCAAGAACCCACTGGAAATACATTGCAGCTTCAGCTGTGCAAGTTTCAAACCCTCTGTTGTCACATTCCTCAGAGTAGCACACATGAGGCACAAGCTTCAAAAGTGACTCCATCTGTTGAACCACCTTACAGCAATTCTTCCATACACCAACAAGTTATGAAACCATTTTCAGACTCAATTGCCTGAGAAAGAACAGGC
Source organism: Carettochelys insculpta (assembly GCF_033958435.1). NCBI lineage: Eukaryota > Metazoa > Chordata > Testudines > Carettochelyidae > Carettochelys > Carettochelys insculpta. The sequence goes on along the minus strand of NC_134147.1, from coordinate 41,595,634 downwards.
TTTGTTTAGATTTTGGGGAGGTTCTTCTGGGCAACAATTGCATATATTGGGTGCTTCGCAAGAACAAAGCAGGGAACATCTGCAACCAGCCTGTACTCCAACACTGACACAAGCCCAGCACATCACCACCAGTCCTATCCACTTGCCCTTGTGCTGAATGGCTCCTACTTCCATGACAAGACCCATTTAAAGTCAGAGTGGCCACTACGCTATTCTATGGAATTAAAGGCAAAAGAACCAGGCCCAGAAATAATCCTGAGTTAAATGGCATAGAGCCCACCATGCAGCCTAGTAACCCACCTCCTCTCAACATGCCTGTGAGGGGAGGCAGGGTGGCTGTGGCCGCAGAACTCTGAGACGTAGGCTATGTCTACACTTACCAGGAAAGTCAACAGCTGCTATGCAATTTTAGGTATGCCAACTGAGTACTTGATTTTGCAGCCGTCGACATTGGTCCCTGTCATCACTGCAGAATGTCAACAGAAGCACTCCTCCTGCTGACATTCCTTAATCCTTGCAGCGCACAAGGAGTTCCAGGTTCGACAGATCCCGGAATGCGCCGTTTCACGCATGCGCAAAAGGGCGCCCTGGAAGACCGACCCTAAGCATTCCATCTTCTGCAGCTAGTGTAGGTCTAGCCATAGGGAGGCTCTGCCAGCCACAAAGACCTCCTAAGCAGTTCCATGGGCCACTTCAAATACAGAAAGAGCAGCTGCTTACTCGGTGTTAATACACAGCTCCCCTACTGAACAACTACTGGAGGCCCCAGAAACATGGGGCAAGATGTACAGGCAGGCCAGCAAAGCCAAACTATGTGGCCATCACCCCATTTTTTGTGTTCATGTAGAAGAGAGCAATAGGTACTTCAGAAGCCCCCGGCTCAGAGACTATCCACTGGAACAGCAATAGTAGAGGCATGGCTCAGCCAATTTCCACCACCACCACCAGTCTGGATGTCCAAGGACAGAGAGCAACTGTAGAAGGTAGCCAAACACACAAAGATTCTCTTCTCACTCAGTGACTGGAGGCAGGAAAGGGGAGTGAATGGAAAGGGTCTGTGAGGTAGGCTAGGATCTTTTTTCAGAAGCAAGGAGGATTAAGGAGACCCAAAAACCTACTTTTACAAGGCTCTCTCTGTGTTGTGGCTTGGCTCCTCAGGGGTTATCGATGTGGAATATCCAAACCAAGTTTTGGAAAAAAAAATTAGCCAGTCTAAGCAAGTTGAATCAATTTTACCAGGAAAAATAAGAAATAATGTTCTTTTGTGTGGTTGGCAATTTGCTGTCTCCAACATTAACAATATGATGCTGTGGTTTAAATTACAATGGAAACATTTTATCACCCTGATTTCATCTCAGTGCAATATAACATTCTAGAAGACAGGAGAATACTACAACTTCACATCCTAAATTTACTACAGTAACAAGGTAGTTCCTTCCTTATTGATGTAAACTTCTGCAATTCACTGCATAGGTACATAACAGATATTATGTATTTACTGATCAAACTATCACAAAAAACACAAACTTTGGGGAGCACCACAGTTATCCTAAAACAATGAGGCCTTCTTGACTTCCGCCAGCTTCAACCACTCATACCCTGATCCGAAATACTGCAACCTCCACAGTGGTAAGTTAAATAATACAGCAAACAATAAGGGAGTCCCTTCACCCATCAATAACTTTTGTTCAGGATGTGTGTGTCAAACTCCTATTAATACCCAATACATCCATGTCCCTGGCAAACCAAAGGAAGAACAGGCATTCTGCTGTTTAATTGCTATATCATTTTCACGCTATCAGTTTTCTGTGTGTTGCAAAATTTGCCATTAAAAGGCACCTCAGCACAAACTAGAACTTAATTTTGTAAATACTTAAACATTCTGCACTAAATCAAGTGCCATTCCCCTCGCTTCCAATGAATTTAAATGTGGCCCTCACTCTTACTAAAGCTGCTGAAAAAAGGGCCAAATTCTCTTTCAACCTATATAATTAGTAACCCTTTGAAATCTGTCAAATGAGAGTTTGATGCATAGTTTGTTACATGGCAGCAGAATTTCTGATAACCTGGACTGTGCAAAGATAACCCAGAAGTTTGCAACCTATTTTTAAAAATTGTGAAAAGATCTTTTAGATCTTTTGTGGATTTGCTCTTATAGCCAGAATACAGAGTAGGAAAAACTGCTTATTACCACTTCTAAAACTAAATTTTCGGTATCCCAAGCTACATTTACCAGGCATAAGTTTTTCCTACAATCGGGGTGGTCAGGCTTAGTCCAAGTGAGAGCACACACATCTCAGATCAGCAGGACTGACAATATAATTAAACATGTACTGCAGGTGGTGGTTCTGAAAACAAACAGCAGCAAAGCCCAGATCTGCCGTCTTTTTAAGCAAACGTATTAACCAGATTCTGTTACCTGCAGTACTGTATGCAATGCATGATGTTATAAATACTGTTTGCTCTGTTTGTCTTTGCTCATAGTATCTAGCACAGGAGAGGTCATTTCAAACAAGACAAAGACATCGTTCTCTGACACAAAGTGTCCACACAAAGAGTTTACAAGAGGACAGACCTGCTGGAGAAGGTTCTGTTATAAAGGCTCACCCTGCAGCCGTGCTCCAATTACTATTACTAATTTTTGTAAAATGTAACACCACCATGAAATCTGGTTCTACTTTCCCTTATTTGGGCTGCCAACTAGCATAATTCCATTGACTCACATAGATAAACTCCTGGAACCAAGAAGGAAATCATGCTAAAGGAGCACAAAGGAGTTGCAGAGCAATCACTTAAAAAGTGTTCCACTGTCTCAGTGATATGGCTCGTGGAAATCTGCAACAACCTGCTGGTTCCTAGTGGACAGAACAGAACAGACGCTCTGCTTGCAGTGGCAAACCCCAAAGTAAATCCCCCTCGCTTACAGGCATTCAACATGCGTTACAGCTGAAAGCACCCTAGCGCCAGCACAGGGATGCTCGCTGGCTCTATGAATTTATGCTGCACAGATTCTATCATTCCTGGCTAATGGAAATTTCTCTAAAAACAACAGCAGCTTTGACATGGAGTTGCAGACTGATGGAGAAGAATGAAATGTTTGCTCTGCCAGCATTCAGGAATTAAAGATGGGAAATTCCAACCAATTGCACATATCCCTTTCAGTAAAATTACATTAAGTCCCTTAGCCTGCCAGGTCCCAACAGCATGAAAACACACCCATTGATGTCAAAGGCGGCATTTCCAGGTGTGGAGCTCTTTCATGATTAGATAGAGCCCTTTCTTCCAGCAGAAGCTGAAAACCTTAACCATGGGCAGCAAAACTCCTTGTTATTGTTTTCGTGAGAGCACACTTTTTTAAATTAGAAGCAGATCTGCCCCTTTTCACTCAAGCACAACCATCTTGACAGAGTCAAACTTTACTCTGAAAAAATGGGAGTTTTGACAGAGTGAGGACTGCAAGAGTTGGCCCTAGTTAAATAAAAAAATTGGCACACGGTAACTCCGTAAAAATGGCACACACGCTCCTTCATTACCAAGGACCACCAATTCAAATCCAACCCATGTCAGTGGCTGCTGAAAACTACAACCACATACCACCAGTCCAGTGGAGTATGAGAACAGAAATAACTAACTTGGATCTTAGGGCTGGTTTCATGGCTCAGAGTCTTTTCAATGACTTTGAATTATGCCCCAAGTAGACAGTTATGCACATCATAGAAGCCACAGTGACCACTGGTGGACAGCATGAATAGGGGACAAAGCTTAAACGGATTTGGGAGAAAATAGCTCTCATTTCTAGAAAACAGAGGAACCCCTCAAAACAAGACTAAAGATATTACCATGCTTGTTTGACCACTACCAAATCTGTTTTTGTCCACTAGTTAGAAGATTTCAATCTTCAAGTCTGTACAACCAAGGCTGTCCAGACAACTCCCTTCAGAAACACTAAAGTCACTCAAAACAAACAATAGTAAATTAAATTTATTTAAAATTGGGAAGCAGAAACTCAGCAATAGTATCATCCAGACTCAGGACAGTAAAAAGGACACACAACAACAAAGTTGACTTAAGCAACGCAACTCCAGATATGTGATTACAGCTTGAGTTGACTGAAATTCCATACTATCTACATACACAAACTGCAGTGATTATAGATACTATATATTAACAACAAAGGCAACCAGTGCTCCATTCACTGAACACAGTGCACAAGATATTTTAAATAGTCTTAAAAATGTGGGAAAAAAGGATAATATAGATGTTAAAGTGGGTGTCATGAAACAAAAGGGAACGAATTGCACTAGATATCATCTCTGTTACCAGAGGTGGGTCAGTTGCAGTAATAGTGGCTCTATACTGCCAAAACTACCAAGTTTGTGGTTTTTTAAACTGGGGGTTAATTGAGAGAACCACGCCAGACCGTCCAGGTAGGAGTATCTCAGCTCAGCCGAGGGACAGTAAAAACATAGGGCCGAGGTCTACAACCTTTTGTTGCTACTCATATAAATGTTGAAGTGGAATCACATCTAAAGCACTAATGTTATCTAGTGCCTGCAAAGATATGATGTACAGTATAGAAATAGGATTGTTCAGAGGACAACTCATGATCTGCTTTGAGAACTTATCAGGGTTTTGCATTTTTTTTTTTTTAAATTCAGGCAGCAATAGCACATTGTACAGCTGTCTGGTTTATTGAAAACAAAGGTATCAACATTCAGCCCCTCTCTTAACCAAGCACTGAAATCTGAGAGAAGTGGGTATTCTTTTCAGCTTCTAGGAAAGGAAGAGTGGAAAGGAGAGAGTGGACCAATTCTTAAAAAGTCTGTATTGCCTCTCTATCAACACTTGCCCTCTTCACCAGAAGTAACGCAGTACTGAAACACAGTTTTGGTCAACGTGTGTCACCTGATTGGTTGTTGGTGAGGTCATACCCCTGCATTAAACCCCAGTGACTGCAGGTTTAACATCATGCACATTACCCCACCATCAACTTGGCAAAGATCTGCTTAACTGTCAAAGTCCATCACTGGAGAAGAGAATAAAGCTACTTGTTGAAAGAGAGAGGCCTGCATGCTTTCATGCTTATTTGCAGTTATTTCAGAAGTGGAAAGGGGTCAGCAAAGAATACCTCCTTCACTGAGAGAGAATAAGGGACTGTAATATCCCTATCTGAAATAAAGTGTGCATGTTCAAGAGCTCCCACTTGAAAATGTGAGAAGGTTTTCAATGGGGAGATAACAATTGGTCCAGGAAATAAAAACTATTTTGGGAACCATAATGTTTGGCAAGATGAAGTCAAATCCTCTTCTCTGGAACCAAACTAACAATGACAGCTGCAAAACTAAGCTTATCCGATGCATTATTGCAGGTAGAACAGCCACAAATGTGAGTTATTTACACTCAGGATAGCAACTCTCAGTAATGTAAATTGACATTGTGGGGTTTTTGTTTTGTTTATTTTTAATGGGGGTGGCAAGACAACTCAAATCTGAAAGCAGATGTACTTCAAAAAGCATTGTAAAATGCCAGGCGTTATCTTCGAGTCACGTAAATCCTGAATAGAAAGCAACTGGCAGGGATGGGCGCGCTGGGAACTGATACGCCAACGTTTATCCATCCTGCTTCTGAGGACTGCATTCAACAATGCAAGTTGCTCCCTGGATTAACTGTGGCATTACCTCGTAGAGGAATAACTGTTGCACTTCGCTAATAATTTCGCGGGGCAGAGTGTCATTTACAAAGAGGGTGGCTGAATCTGAAGAAGCGGGTCTGTCCCACCAAAGCTCATTACCTCCTAAATACGCGTGTTCGCCCTTCGGGTGCTACAGGGCCGCTCAGTGGAGGTTTGTTTGTTTTTGTCCTGGGAAGCTGCAGCCCATTCCCCGAGCGCCTCTCCGCCTTCGCCAGGGCACTGCCCGCGGAGCAACGAGTCCCTGCAGAGCGTCCCAGCAATGCCCTCAGCCGCGAGAAGCCCACGCCTGGCACCGCCCGGGGAGCTCCGAGGGGAAAGCCCCGGCGGAGGACTTGGCCCGCAAGAGAGAACCGCGCCGGACCGTCCGGGTGGGAGTATCTCAGCCCGGCCCAGGGCAGAGCCCCCGCCGCGGAGGTCAGCGCGGACCTGGAGCGGAGAGGGCGAGAGGGGACTGGCGCAGCGGGCCGGAGCCCAGCGCCGCACCCGCCGGCTGGGGAGAGCGAAACTTCGGGCGCTCAGCGCTGCAGTGCCCAGCGGGGACAGGATCCGGCCGCCAGCGGGCCCGCCCCCCGGCCAGCTCCTGCCGCCAGCACCGGGTGCCCCCGCCGCAATCTCCCGCCGCCGCCCCACGCTCGGGGCGCTCCCTGTCCCCCAAGCCCGCCCCGCCCCGGGGGGACGCAGCGCTCCCGGCTCCCCGCGGGACAAGCCCCCTCCCCGCACTCGGAGCCGCCCCCCGCCCCGAAGTTGGGCGCCCGAGCGCGGGACGACGCGGAGCCCGGCCGCACCTGGAGCCGGGGGTGGCTGTGTGGGTCCGTCCGGCAGCTCCGCTCCGCTCCCCGCTCCGGCGCCCACTCAGCCGGGCTCCTGGCCCATGGCGGGCGGGCGGGCGCGCAGCGAGCCCAGGAGCGGCCCGACTCCGGCCGGCGGCTGCAGCTCCGCGCTCCTACTGGAGCGTCTCCGCACCCTCCCCCCGCCGGCCTTGATTGGGCTGCGCCGCCCGCCCCGCCCCGCCTCGCCTCCCGGAGCCCGGCCCCCCAGCAGGGGGCCGTCGGGGCTGTGCGGCGGCCGACCCCCCCCCGCACTGGGTGCGAGCGAGCGTCCCCCGGGAGGGGGCGCCCGGCTCCCCGCTCTGTGCCGGGAGAGCCGCCCCTGGCGGGAGCCAGTCCCCGGGCGGCGCGTCGGCTCCTCCCGCCGCCCCGGCAACTTTACTTACCCCCTTCGCCTCCCTGGCTCGCCGGTTGTTGGTCGTGTCGCGGCCCGGCCCGGCCCGGCCCGCGGCTCTCCACTTCCCTCTGGCGACCGAGCGAGGCGGGACCGCCGGGGCTCGCCCTGCCAGCCGGCTGCTCCTCCGAGCCCCCAGAGGCGCCAGGCAACTTTCCCACCTGCCCTTGGAAAGCCCGGGAGCCCCTCAGACCAGCCGCGCTGCCCGTCACCGGCTCTCACTGTAATACGGAGACCCGGCTGCTGGTGGCGTGAGGCGGAGCTCTCGCCCTTGGGGCTTGCACGACTCCAGGTGTATGGAGCAAAGGGAGTGAGCTTGCACCACTTACATCAATGGGGGGGGGGATTCCCTGCCGACTGGAGCCCTACCTAGGGAGTAAACCCAGAGGAAAGGGACTAGAACCCAGCAGCCCCTGCTCCCCAGCCCTGTGATTACACCTGTGAGGAAGCAGGTCTTTGCCCACCACAGCTTATGCTCCAATAAATCAGTTAGTCTTTAAGGTGCCACAGGAGACCACCTCTGTCCCTTTCACCAGGCCCAGTCGATGCAGCTGGAGGCCCTGCTTACAGTATTAATGTTGCCAAGCAGCTTTTACCTTTGCAATTACCAAAGTCCACTACTTCCTTTCAAGAGAAATAGGCTTCCCCCTTCTGATGCCTCAGGACTGTGCTGTTTTGAGTATTTTGAAGATTAGAACAGTTAAAGGGCTCGTTACATCTAAATGTGTTTATCCAATTTCAATTTTTCTATTTGTAAATTTAGCAAATGGACATTTTAAATAAACCACTATTGTCCAGTTAAGCAATGATTAAAGAGGAGTTAAATTTAAATTATTAGGTGCCTAGACTAAAAATTCTTCCTTCTCTTTTGTACACTACTTTGTTCAGAAGTCAAACTTCTGTAGTCCCACTGAATGCTAACAAACAGCATCATAATGCACAAGGGCAAGAGCAGACTGATTGATTAAAAACAGAAGCCAAAAACCAAAGATCTTAAAATAGGTTTACAAAAATAATTCAGTTATATGGTATACTCTTAAAAAAACCAGCACACATCCCATGCTTTCATTTGTCATTATACCCCCTTGTTATAGCTAAACTGGTTTGCTTGTACGCAGGGAATAGTGCTAATGGGGTCTTTCGGATGTGACACAAAACCAGACAACAAAAGCAACCTGATGCTCACTGTCCAATCGTCGTCATTCTGTACCTTGAAAGTGGCGACACTTGACTGAGTGACTTTTGTGAATTTACTAAACTATTTTAGGCACGACCCATTTCTGCAGCTGTTGGATAGTCCACGGCTCTACCCTTTTACAAATTAATGAAATAAAAGTTCCACACCCACTGGCTGTGTCCACACTAGCAAGATCTTTTGAAAGATTTTTGAAAAGAAGGGAGGCTCTTTGGAAAGATCCAGCAGAGCCTCTACACACAAAAAGTGTTCTTTCAAAAGTAGATCAAAAGAATGCGTCACTCCTTTCGAAATCACTCACGCTTTCCCGTTTCAGGAACAGCGCCCCCTTTCGAAAGCTTCTTTCATAAAAAAAAGCATGTAGACACTCCACAGGCCCTTTTTTTTTTTCAAAAGAGCAGGCCTCCTGGGACCTGACTTTTTTCCATCCCTGGCCTGTTCTCTCAAAAGAGTGGGGGCTGCGTGGACGCTCTCTTTCAAAAGAAGTTCTTTCAGAAGAGATCTTCTGGAAGGGTTTCAGTTGAAAGATCTCTGTAGTGTAGACGTAGCCACAATGTTAGCCTCATCACAAACCCACCTCTTGTCTCGCTACTGGGTTTCACCTTCTGCTGCTCTGCCTCTTCTTCCCTTACCTCCTCAGCCAGGCCTCTGTACTGATGTTGTGAACAGGGTCTTCATTCTTTTGGGTTTGCATTACTTCACATCGATAGCATGAAGCAGGGCCTTGTTCTCAGTTTTTATTTTCTTTAAAATTCCTGAGGAATTTATCATGTTTGTTAACATTTAAACATAATTATGACAACTTCAGGCATAAATGGGTATGAATAGCCATGTGTATATATCGTTTCATTAGCTTTTATTAACTGTGTATACAAGCACTTGTGTATCAAACTTCAACTTTGTGGAAATCAACTTCCCTCTTATTTGGAATCTTGTATATTTATGACCACTAATTGTACTCTAATGAGCATGAACATTGAGAAAAGCAATGGGGAAAATCAGCACAAAAAGTTAACTTCATTTTTTCTGGGTCAATATCGGGGTTCATATTAGGGAACAGGAGGACTAAAGAAAAAGCAACAACTAGGGAAAAGTAAGCACCCTGAAAAGGAAATGCAGTTTAATGTTATGATTTGATTCATGAGCCGTTCATTAGCAGGCCATATGTGTGTGTATCTTCCACTACATTGCCTTACTTTAACAGACAGCCTTCCATTAACAGATTATAGATGAATACGAACATAAAAATTTTGCATTTTGTTAATATAATCAATATTACATGTGGTCCAAAATACGGTAAAAATGATAGTTTTAATAAAACCCAGGAATTTTTCAGTTAAAAACAAATCTGTAAATTCTGCAAATGAAAAGGGTTAAGCACACGAAAGCTGTATCTAGCAATGGTGGAAATCAGGTCATCAATAAAGTATCTTATCCCATTGGGCCAGTGCATGGAGCATCTGAGGCCTTGAGGCAATGCAGTAATTGAATCGGAAAAGCATTGTGTAGCCTGCAGTAGAAGATGGCTATTCTCCAGTAGGATGGAACTCTCCCTTGTCAGAGGTCCAGCAGCCAAGCCAAGGCAACTTTTAAATCTTCAGAAGTGGGCTTGAGGGGGACTCAAGTGGTGCACAGAAAGTAAACAAAGGAAGGCAGCAGGCTGCCACCTGGGCTGGGTAGAGAGTGAAAGAGCCCCAAGGAAAAGCTTTGACAGCAAACACTGTGGGAAAAGGCTTTGGGGCAGCAAGAATAGATTAGGCTGTCCTTGGAAAAAGAGGCATGTTCTTCTGGGTGTAGCAACCAGAGGCACTGAGACCTCATGCTAGGGTAAGTGAAGTCTCTGCTCTACAGCCCTGGCTGAGAGCCAGCTGGCCTTTAGCTCATGCAGTAGAGCACAGGGCTTTAGCCTCTACAACTGCAGGTTTAGGCCCTGGTGCCTGCAGCCTGGGTTGGCCAGTGTTAGAGGGGGAAGAAGAAGAAAGAAGATGTGGAAGGTTAACAATAGATGGCATAAATCAGGCTCCCACTCAAATCAAAGCAAGTTGGATCAGGCACTAAGTTAAGAGCCTTCATGCAGAGCTGGAGCTTGAGGACTGAAGCAGGTGGCCAGTACAGGTTTGTTAAAATAAATAAGGTAAAGATAGGAAGATGAGCTCTGTGTAGCTTGAAAGCTTGTCTCTCTCACCAATGGCAGTTGGGCCAATAAAAGCTATTACCTCATCCTTCTTTTCTCTCCAAGGAAAAGGCAAGCATTTTGACTTTATTTAGTGTACACTTGAAAACAAGGCTGCTGACAGGGGAGGCCTTGGCCCTTTAAATCACCACTAGAGCCCCAGGCCACAAGGGCTGGGTTGCATGGGAGTGGAGAGGTGCAGTGCTGCAGCGCTGAGGGCTGACTGCACCTGGCCCCACCCCTTCCACTCAAGGACCCACCCCTTCTCCCCAATGGCCCGTCCCTCCCAGGGGTCTAGGGCCAAGCCCCTTCTTCAAACACATATTGCCCAGGGTCCAGAGAAGTCTATCCCCAGCCCTGCTTGGAGGGCCAAAACTGGACCTGTGTGGGTGTGCATAGTACACGGTGCAATAAATAATAATTATGTGTATAGTCCCAAAAGAAGCTATCAGCCACTCCACGAACACCACTACAGTTGATACAATAAAGAGGTATTATGTCATCTCATCACAAGCAATGAAGTCAGAGGAGGATGCGAGACAGGAAGCTTTTTCCTCAGTGTCTACCTTTGGATCACCACGCAAGTACTACAAAACAGTGGAGGCAACGAGAACAGTCCTGCTTCAGTAAAGAGTATGGCAGTGTTCAGAAAGTCTGTCGGTGTACAAGTAGTATATTGTCTTTGGGCACATAATAATGACAGACATAAATGGGTATGAATAGCCATGTGTATGCACCGTTTTATTAAATGTATGTGCAAAAACACTTGTATATCAAACCTCAACTTTCTGGAAATCAATTTCCCTCTTATTTGGAATCTTATGTATTTATGATCACTAAAACCACTAATTGTACGCTAATGAGCATGAACATTGAGAAATGCTCCTCTCTATTTCACAAACAAAGGACAGAATGTATGTCGGTACAGCTTCAAACAGGGTTAAACAAGAACCTCCAGGCCACGTTTTCCAAAACTACAGGGCTCACTTAAAGGTTCTGACTTTAAAAGATGGACCCCAGTTAATAATGTTATTCTCAACATACATCTGCAGTTTTTAAAACACTAAAGACACGGCTTCTATGACCTTAGAATAAGATCTCAGCAAACATGGATATTAAAATTTTCCTCCACTGTAGGAGAGCTGTTACTCTACTTCTAGAAGTTAGCATCTGGAATTAGCTTAGTTCAGAAAATGAAAGATCTAGTTTACTTGCAACAAAATTTGAAGCTTTTCAAAAAACTTCCATCTACAGCAGCATCCTTTGACAGGGAAGTAGGGACATGTGCACTTCATCATGAGCATGGTGGATTTGGAGCAGGGATCCCTGGAATTTCATTTTCCTGAAGGATAGCTTTCCAAAACTTGGAAAACACCCATCTCTAACAGGGTGTTATAAATTGCTCACTCGGGGGGAAATTATCCAAATATAGAAAAAAATTGAGTCCCCTATTTTCTCTGCTCTGACTTCAAGTTCTGTGAAGAAATATACTATCAGCGATGCATGTGACATCCTTTTGAACAGGTAAGTGCAGTTAACTAAAACAGTGTAAATCACTTGCAAATAACGGCTTTCCTCTCTATGGATCAGCTCTTCTTCACTTTACTAACATCGGCTGGTCAGTGGAACCACTCATCGAAGGAATGCATGCAGCTGTTGCCTCCTATATCCATCTGGCTTCAACCACACCCTAACAATTGGTGACTGAACTACACCGTCTTAAACATGTAATCGTACTGGTTAGGTTGTATGAGTGAAACCACAGCATAGCTCTGAAGACGCAACTGTGGAGTCACCTTCTGACTTCCATGTGAGATCAAGATTTAGCTCTACAGGGTAACACCCAACCAGCCGACAGATCTGAATGAGCAGTGTTACTTTGCCTCACTCAAACTCCGTACCGAAACAGCTGAATATTCTCTGGACATGTTACCATGTCTGTTTACCTGTAACTAGTGCCTCTCAAATGAGAAGAAAAGATGGCACCAACACACCTTTCAGTTCATTAAGTTGAATTTTGATAAGCAACCCGGTGCACTGGAAAGGATTACACGTGTGTGTGTCTTTCATTCATGACTAACTGCGATGCACAATACCCTTTTACACTTGAGAGTGTCGTATCTAACGGGCAAATGAAATACAGCCTAATAGTGAAATTTTCCGTACTCTGGATGCCTGGATGACATTTGTGTCCCTCTCCTCCATCCCTTCCCCCCACCCCATCCCCCCATCAACATTGGCTGCTGAGGTCTATACTTGATTATCTCAGTAAGAAATTAATCAGAATCCATCTGTTTCCTCCCTATTCTGGACAATTTCATTACGACTAAACCAAAGATTACAGGATTCTCATGTCTGCGGTGTTTGGCCTCCCTGCCCCCCCACACATACATACCAGTTTTGGTGCTGTCCAAACTGAAAGATTAAAGCTGCTTAGTTGAAGTAAGATTGGAAACAATCTTCCTTTCTGGATGGAAAGGCGTAATGACAGCAACCAGGGTTCAAATCTGGTCTGCTACTGTAACCCAGAGCAACCCCACAGAAGTGCGTGTAGTTTGTTCGGACTTCTTATTCCAGAGTAGCTCAGAGAAAAATCTTCCCCTCACTCTTTAAATGTGGGCTTCTGATGGCTGAACGTTATGTATCCCAGTGGAGTACACCATGATTCAAAAAGGATCATTCTGTGAGGCTTCATTATTTAGCTGATACGCACATATGTGGGCCCAACACAATAGGCCCCAGCTTTAGGTAAGAATTCCAAGGCATGAAAAACAAACAGTCAATAAAAATCTGCTACTGGACTATTGGGTAACAGTTACAGCCAAACCTGATTCTCAGCGGCTCCTCAATGACATTGAAGCTAAGTCTATGATTCAAAAAACACCTGCTTCTGCCACAAAAACCATCCTGGCTCTCCCACAGGCAGAACTGAATGACAGACTCAGGAAAGTTTAGTAACAGGGTGCCCAAGCTCCTATGAAAAGGACTGATTTCAACAGCTCTACCACCCTCATACTAAATGCCAAGAAGGAAAAAATATCTGAAAAAAAAATAAGAAATCTGCAGTTCCGTCCAGTGTTCCCTGTAAGCTGAGCACTTGTGTGGCAACCCAGAAGAATGTCAAACATGGCAGAGTTGATTGGCAGAGCACCCACAGACAGTAGCATGCATTTCTACTGGTGGTGCACATCTGCACATGCCATGGTGCAAATAACAACATTTACTCCACACATTGATGGAACACAGAGAGACAACATTCCACTGCATGCACTGAAAGGAATAGGGATCACGTGTACCTCTTGGTCAACTGGGTGCCAGGAACCATTGCCTGTTTTAATGCGGCTAAGTGCATCGGGAAACAAAGAATGTCAGTTTATATTTACTGGATGGGGGGCTTCTGTCCTGGGAAGGAGTGACTCTGAAAAATATTTGGCAGCCATGTTGGATAATCAGCTGAATTATGACCTCCTAATATGACACTGGAACCAAAAGAGCTAATGAGATCCTAGAGTGGTTAAGCAGGGACTGGTGAGCGGGAGTAGAAAGGTTATTTTCTCTCTATATTTGGCACTGGTGTGGCTGTTACTGAAATACTGTGTCCATGTCTGGCACCCAATTAAGGAAGGATCTTCATAAATTGGAGTGTGTTCAGAGAAGAGCCACAAGAATGAGTAAAGGATTCGAAAAACGTGGCTTATATGATAGAGTGGGTAATTAACCATTGGAACAATTTGCCAAGGTTCATGGTGGAAACTCCATTACAGAAAAAAATTAAATCAAAATTGGATGATTTTTCTAAAAGATCAGCTCTAGGAATTAATTCTGGGGCTGTTCTATGACCCTGGTCATATGGTACTTTCTGGCTGTGGAGTCTATGAACGCTGCACAAGATATTGTGAGTCTTTCCCCCCATTTTGTCTGGTTGAGATTAGACAATAAGAATCTACTACCTCTGCCAGCTACTGGAGTTACTCCACCAGCTCAATCCATCTATAGCCTAGACTCCAATTCAGCAAGTTAGTTAAGCATGTGAGTTGACTTCAATGGAACTACTTATATACCCAGTGTTAGAGAAAGACCTAAGCACCTTGTTGAATTGGAACCTTGGTGCTGCAGGTCTCAGCTCCAGTGACAGGTAAGTGGGTAAGCGGACACATGCAATCCCAGAAGTGGTAATAAGTGGAAGTGCTGAAATTCACCCACAGGGCAGAAATCCTTGGAAATCTCTGGAATCCTAACTAGGCTTATGTAATTACGGTGCCAAAAAAATAAATAAAAAGATAAATGCAAGGAACTAAAACCAGCAGAGAGTAGGGGGGTCACAAAAGACTGCCCAGAAATCTGACTGTGATGGAAATGCAGGAAGGCTCAAAAAAAACACCCGTGAACAAAATAAGGTGAGATGGAGCCTCAAGTAATAGAAGTTCACCCACCTGTGGGAGATACAGTCTGAGACCTAGAGGGACAGACCCAGAGAATGGTGCCAGTGCCTGAAGCTTGAAGGTGACAGTAGACAGCAAACCGGACACAAGTCTGCAATAGGACACTGAAGAGAACAAGTCAATGCCATTTTGAGCTGCAGCAGATAAAACGATCACACTTCACAGAGCCAGGAGAAATATTTCTTCAGAAATATTGCCACGCTGCAGAGCAGAATTAAGGCAATCCGGGGCTTTAAATGCACTGCAGTTTGGGAACCTTTTGGCTGCATGCACATGACCTCACTTCCTGTCTGTGAAACTGCATTTTACTAGCAATGGTGCTAGCAGGAATCATTCATTCCCTCCCTGCTTTCCCTGCTCAGTATTTGCAATGTCCCCACCACCACCACCACACACCCCCTAATATAGAGGGTGTTCAGTAACTGTATTCAGCAACGAGGGTGTATTTGCCTGGAAAGATGAGTAGGCCTGCTGCAGTTTTTTCCTTGTCACACACAGAGTCTTTTGCTGCAGTGATGTTGGTGGGGCCCCAGGGCAGGGTGGTTCCAAGGCCCTGGAAAGGTCTGGATTCTCAGGCAGAAGGGGCAGGGTCAGCCCTTAGTGTTGACTGGAGCACAATGCTTCCTCTCCCCCCTGACCCTCCCTGCCCCAGCCACGCAAAGCAACAAAGTGATGCTCCTATGGCATTTCAACAGGGCCCAGAGTTCCTGGTCATCACCTCTGCTATTCTGATAACACAGGCAGCAGCCAGAAGCTCTGGGCCCCATTTCCCTGTGCATTTGCCCCCCTTGCACCTACCCCAACCACACCCTACCTCATTAGCTGCCTGGGCCAGGTGTTTAACACCCCATTCTGATGCCTGGTATATTTCGCGTGTCTCACAGCTGTTGGTTATGTCTGCAGACTCAGGCAGATACCATGGCTTCACTTTACATGCCAGTCATGTTCTCCAGCCTTTCTGCCCGGTCATGAGGGCTAGAGAATTACCTTTTCTTCCTTCAGTGAGAGCTGAGATTCTGATGGACTCGTGCAACTAGAAGCCCAGAGGCACCACGCAAAGACCTATTGTGTAATATGCCTTCATCAGGCCTTGCTGCACCCAGGCCTTGTACATTACATTCTGGCTACCTGATTGCTAGGAAGATATTGACAAGTGAGGGGAGGTTAAAAGAAGAGAAGAAATTTGCATAAATTAACTAGTGATATTTATAGAAACACCAAATGAAATAATATAGCAGCCGTCTATCCATGGGACCATCTGTTAATCTATATCCCCTGGCAATTAAGGTCAAGAGGGGACCTATTTCATGCCTTTTCTATCAAGGGCTGAGATTATATTTTCCACATAAAACACAGCATGCTTCTGTGATGGTTTATATTTCTGTCTAGAGATTCCTAACATGGATGCTACTGGGATGGACAGAGTGCTGTCCATGAGCAATGCAGGACCCCAACCTTTTTGGGTTGATTATCTGAGGGACGGGTGGGAAAGAATGAGGGAAAAGTGATACTGACACAGTTAACTGGTTCTTCTTTGAGCGGGTATATTGCTTTTGTTAGTATAATTTTGTTTTAGGGAACTGTGACACTGTGGGTTCAACCTTGATCTATCAGTTGTTCTGTTCCCACCTGCCCAGTGACCATCAGGGCCTCTGTGCTATGCAGCTTTCGCTCAGAGCCCTGGAAGTCTGGGACCAAAGGGAGAAAGAGGTTTCCTGCCAGAAAGGAGGGGAAGCCATGTAAATTAGAACTGGAGAACCAAAACAACAGAGGAGGATGCAGGGGTGAAAGTAATGTAAAGTTCTTAAGGTAGTCTTTTTACAACCTCCCTTTGTGGGGAGGTCAAGGTAGGGAGCTGGGTGGGAAGAATGTAGTGCTCCTTTGGAAAGTACTCTTCCTCTCCTGTTTCAGGAGATGAGAGAGAGAGGGAAAGAAAAGGTTAATTGCATCCAGCATTCCCCCATCGATAGCTCTACATAGGCTCCTGGCCAGAGGTGCAATTTCTCCCTCGAATGGGAGGGTGCTTGACCCTCCCTTGCCCCCACCACCAACTCCACCCCTTCCACAAGCCCTCCTGGCCTGCTTCTGCTCCCTCTCCGGAGCACATCTAGTCCCTCTGCCCTCCCACACCCAGAATCAGCTGTTCATGGGGGACAGGAGGTCCTCAGAGGGAGAGGGATTGATCAGTAAGGGCACCAGTGCCTGAGAGGCCCTGTGGGGTGCAGGGATGAAGGAGGAGCTTGGCTGGTGGGGGGCTGAGTGCCTGCAAATATTTCTGCGTGGGCCCTCCAGACCAGGGGACCCCATGGAGTAGGCACCTATGCTCCTGGCTCTTCAGCCTTCACTATCTTGAGTGAAGATATGTCTCTCCCCTCCTGCAGCCAGGGCAGTTCCAGGCTGCACTGCTCGCTTTCTACACTGTGAGTTCCCCTGCAAAGTCAGACTCATGAAGCTATCCTGTTATTGTTTTCCGCAGAGATGGAAAAACGGGACTACTGCCACAGATAAATTACCACCCAGCTCTTCCTAAGCAAGCACATTTATTTTTAAGGTAAAAGTGTGACAGAGAACCCATCCCAAGGAAAATTAGAACTGAAGGGCCATATATCACGCTCCATAGGTAAAAAGAAAGTAAAACTCATATTGGAGAGATGTATGTACTCAACTGATCTGCACTGGAGGATAGGGGTACATTAAAATCTCTTTATCAAAGTTTAAGTTGTCTTAATTTTGAATTTTTTTTTAAATCATCAATCTGAGATGTCTTTGCATTGACTTCTGTGGGAGTAGGACCTACTCCCTGATGGTCAGCAAAATGCTGAAGTCCAGGCTCAGCTGTTTTGTGTGCTAGTGACTATGTTCAATTTAAAAATCTTTAAAGACCTTCCTTTCCAGTTTAGATTTACTCCCCTTTAATAGTTTCTTTAAACTATTACTCATAGACTGTCCTGTTGCATCTGCTTCCTAATTGCTGTGTTAATCCCTATCCTTTTTGATCTTTGCTTAAAGATTATTCTACGAAAATCAACAATATGAATTATTTTTATAATCCCTTTAGTTTAAACTCACTAACTGATACAGTATGTCAGCAAAATGGGGAGCTCTTACATTGTATCTATTACAAATTAATATCAAAGATTTTCTCTCTCCTCCTTTTTGATTGCTAATGAACATCTATTACAAACACACATGGAAGTTTAATCCACAAGTGCCCAAACCCATGAATAAAATATACAGCAAAAAATAGATAGCAGTTCTCTTTAAAATACCTATATACAGTTTCTTCAAAGTGACAATACATATAAACAAGCACTCACTGTCGTATCCAGCACTACGTTAAGTGAATCACAGAAATTCATTCCCAGGAAAACAAAGTATTATTGAAAAATATTTTGGGGCAGAATTTTCATTTAAAATGGTCTTGCATGACTACAGGAGTATTTGCAATGGATTCGTTAAACACACTGCAGTAGATGGCATTCTTCCTATCTATTGTTTGGTAAATAATTTATACTACTACAAGTGTCATTACACCTTCAGCTTTTCATTCTCCCCACAGCTGACTATGGTCTCCGTGACTGGCTAAAACTTTATTAAACTCCAATGTACAGAAAAACTGACTGCCCACCTCCGGATGAGGGTGCTTCCATTCTTTAAAGACCGAAACGTTGACATTAAGTCATGGCTTTAAGTATTTCAAGTGCCCCTTTCCACATGTCTTTTAGCAACAAGGCTGTGTCAACCCAGCCCTGTCACTAACAGTCAGCTTGTGTGAAACACTGTTGGCATTTTTGCCCACAAAATACTTCCCGCCTCCAACGAGGCGGGTTTCACTCCTGCCACCAAAGCAGCATTCGTGCTTCCCTCTGCCACGGCAAAACTTTTATCTTTCACTGTGGGAGGTGAAGAGGTTAAATACCCACGAATGACAAACGTTTTGTCAATCAAGTGAAATGTAGCCAGACCCTCACTGCAGAGAATGATGGGAAACAATTCAAGTCATAACTGCTGTTGTGTGATCTAAGGATTAAGAGCAGTGCAGCAATGTATAGTGACAAGATAATAAAGTTCAATGTCTTTGGGGGAGGGACAAAGCTAAAAAAAAATGTAACTTTTGAAAAGGAAAATTAAATAAAATGAGGACGCTAGTTCAGAAATCCTTAAGGCCAAAACTATGTACATTAAAATCCTGAGTCTCCGCATTAAGCTCTGCATAAGGAAAATTGTGGCTGTCTACTCTGGAATTCTTTGAGTGTATCCCCAAAACAGTGGTCAAGGAAAAGTCATAGAAATCATGTGGACTTTCAAAATTCTTGATACAATTAAAGAGGCATGGTATGAAAGAAAGTATTGTTGTGGATCAGACACAAGAGGTAAGAAGAAAAGGCTCATTTTCAATACTGAAAAAAGGTTAAGAGGGAAGAGGCCTATTATTTACAATCCAAAGAAAGCCAATAAGGCTGGTCTCAGAGAAGTAGGCACGTTAATCTGTAGTTTCACAAACAAGCATTCCTGTGGCAACCTTGTAGATTAACACATTTACAAGGTTGTGAGCTTTTATAGGTCAAACCCACTTCCTCAGATGAATGGAGTGGGAAAAAAACAGAATCCAGGATTTATATAAGGGGAGGGGGAAAGGAGGGGAAAAAAATCTGTCATGAGTAGGACCAGTTAATGAAGCAAATTAAGTAGGATGTGTCCCATTCCTGTGAATATCAAAGGTGAGAAAATTGCCCTTGTAATGCATAAGAGAGTTAAGATCTCTGTTCAGGCCCAGGTTAAACATGTCAATGAACAGACAGACGGTCCCTTCGGCAGAAAGATCAAGCCTATGGGACACAGTGGGAGGTTGTATTTGCTACTGTGGTTTCTAATGAGAGAACAATTTCCTGAACTGATGGCATTGCATGACATAAATCTGATCACCAAAACACCCTTTACCTTGAATGACCAGGAAGCTGTCCATTTAAAAAAAAAAATCCCTCTCTCCCACCCTAGATCCTTGATTTCAAAAGGAAAGCATTAA
Source organism: Carettochelys insculpta (assembly GCF_033958435.1). Classification (NCBI taxonomy): domain Eukaryota; kingdom Metazoa; phylum Chordata; order Testudines; family Carettochelyidae; genus Carettochelys; species Carettochelys insculpta. The sequence continues at coordinate 41,575,885 of NC_134147.1, read as the reverse complement.
GGTTACTTAGTAAGTAATGACTGATTTATTACATCACATTCAGAAATGTTTTCTTTGAAGCCCACATTAAAAGTTTTATGATTCCCAATTTTTTAATCAAGGTTGAATGTTAAAATGCTTAATAGATAATATCAAAGGCAATAATGTAACCGAGGGCCTTGAAAGGCCATTTGGTGAATCTGTGTTACTCTTAGCTTACTTAGCAGTATTTTAGTGGAATGTTTAATAGTCTGCATTGGATGCATTCATTCTACAGTGCCCTCTTGTCAGGAAAAAGACATAGTGTGAATAATTAAGATCCACTTTCAAGATCCCATTACCTGTTACACACACATCCAAGGAGTTTTCACATAAAGCTTGAACAAACAACTCAACACACATGCATCGGGCATTCAGTGAAGCACAGTACCCTGTGAACAAATGGATTACTCACCACAATTCAAATTAGAGCACTGCTTTCAGTCCTCAAGATGTGCTGATGCACATTTCAGCTTTATTTTTTTCGTTGACAGCTATTAGCCAAATTTGTAATTAACTTCACAAATTACTCTGAATGCCCAACAATGCCTTCCATCAGAAGATTCCTGTGCACTTCACAACCATGACTGCATTTTGCTTCAAACCGCTCCTGTGTGGCAAGTTTTCCCCATTTCACAGATTCAGAAACAAAGGCACAGAAAGGTTTACTTTGACTAGACCTGGAGGGTTTAATTTTGAGCAAAAAAGTCTCCAATAGAGCCAGTAATATAGAACCCATTACTCCTGTGTATTCCCTGCTAACCCATTCCATCCCCTCTCTTGTAGAACAACATTTAGGCTCTGATTCACCATGTGCTTAATTCAATCGCTCTTTAACAAAGCACTTTCACATATGTAGGTGCTCTGCTGACCACGCTTCAGCACTGGAAGCAGCCTCTTGCAAGGCCCAATATCCTTCCCCCTTATTTTTTTTCAAAATTTCTCCTAAGCCTATGCTAATGCCCCTTTACGGTCAGATGCTGTGCATGGGGGATGGGTTGTGGGTTGAGGAATTCAAATAACCTATTACTAACCATCAACACTTGTCACCTGTTGAAATGCTTTAGACATAATTATGCAAATTAAACATCATTATGCGCTGGGGGGAAAATAGCTTTAAAAAGTCAAATAGAATCCATGCATTTTGAAAAATGAATTATGATGCATTAAAGGATATTTCTGTAAAAGGGGAAAACAGGAAGATGAAATATTTTGGAGTAACTTAACAACATGATAAATAAATGATGAGAGGCTGAATACAACTCTTCATGTAAAGGTGGTAAGGGGGATAAATCACTACCGGTTCCCCAGCTTTGAGTGAGCTTGAGGTTCACTCTTTCACCTGTTTTCTTCAACAACATTTTCCTCTTGGCACGGACACCTTCACTTAGCAATATCTGTCCCAACTCTCCCTCTCAGCCCCTTCCACAGATCACTCTGCACTAAGGCATGATGGCTATTTTTCAAATGCTGCTCAAGTTCTTTCAATTATGACATGCACAGGATGTACGGTCAGTTTGACAAAGATGAAACAATAGGTAGAAGGTATCTTTCATTATATTATCAGGCCTTTGGCATGTTAAATGATGAAAAAAACAATTCAAAGCAGTCTACTCAATAAACACGTCTTTTCATTGACCGACATGCTACATTCTTGATGGAATAATGAATGATGTCCAATGACAATCATTGTCATGCACACACCTTGCTCCTTTATCACCTAACAGATGGTAGCTCTCTGTTCATGGGTAAACCCCATAAAATGAATCAGTAGGCAGCGGCACCATGTAGCAGGAAGCTGCATCTTTATGAGTAAGTTTCAACATTACAGATAATTGAATCCATCCCAAAATTACCTTTAAGATTTGAACAGGACTCCCCACCGAAGGCTGCCACCAAAGCTGCAAGTGAATGCTCATTGAGCCTAAATACAAGCAGATTAATAATCAGAGTTAGTTCCTAACTTTGATGTAGGTGGATGCTATTTCATGGACATCAGTGGAAATATCATGGCATACACCTGCTAAGAATCTGCTCAAGGTAGCCTTTCCATTTCATTCAAAATTCTGTCCCTTTCAGAGCTAACTCCTCTAATCACCAGGAGAAAACAAACTCCCAGGGTGTCTCCAGGAGCTTACCTAGGTGCTATAATATAGTGCTGCCACTATGTTCTGGGGAAAACCCTTTTTGCTGCAGACAAGCCACTGTTTGGTCTCCTCGCCCCCTAAAAATTAGCAAACAGAGCAATTAACCTGCCCCCTAAAAGCTCAGAGCTGTAATAATCAAAGCACATCTTTGCATATGAACTCTGTCTCACAGCATTCAGAGTCCAAACTAAATAACCTAAAGCAATGACTAGCTAGGGCATGAGCTCTGCCTGCCCAACTGTTTCTCCTGACCAGGTAGGCAGTGGGAGAGGTGGCAATACATTTTTTTCTAGTTGGTGTGTTGTATCCAAATACCACCTGCTGGACTATAGAAGTCAAAAAAGGACAATGTTAAGGTTACTATCTCACTGAATGATTGACCGACTCATCTCATGCTAAAATTTCTTCATGAATACTGTGCTAAATGTGGATTTGTTAACTGTGCTCTTTTTTACTGTACCCTAAGAGGTGCAGAATGCTCTTTCTGGATACATCCCTAAGCCATAGCATTTGCATTGCTGATTGGCGACTGGATATTGAATTTTATTCTGATTTGAACAGCTCAATCCCTTAGGCTGTTTTTGGAAATTCTAGCCCAGGTGCCAGATGTCATCTTAACTGTGAACATTTTGGCTATAAAGTCTTTTTCTTAACAACACTTATAATGTATAATGTGTGTGAATCTGTATTTTGGGCCACCTTGCCTTTGGATTACCACCTTTAATTACCACTCGTCTTCAATATTTTTATTTTGTTCTGTTACAAATTTGAACATGATCTTATAAAGTGCTGAGATATTTGAGCTCCCAATGACTTTTATAACCTGTAAGTGGGAATTGCTAATGTTCCACACCTCCCAAGAGGTAAGCAACATCAGACAGGTTAAGATGCACATGTTTATCTTACTTTTAATTCACCTTTTCCTTCCTCCTGCAGGATACCTTTATTCAATTTCTCTGAAAAAAGAGCACAAATCCATCCAGATCTTTTTATTTGAGAATGAATTCACTCAGTTACTTTTATCTCATAATAAAAACAACACCTGGGTGAGAGTTCCATCCTGCAGTCCTTTTACTCTGATTTGTGAGTGTCAGTCATTCCTCATTTCTAAACCCAACCACGCCAAGTACACATTCATCAAGCACAACTCCCTACCGAACCAAGTGGTAGACATAATTACGTAGCTGATGATACATAATGGATCGTGCACGCTAGGTAATCCTGTGGCGTAAATGGAAATTAGGCCTCTGAGCTGAACAGGAAACATGTTAAGTGCTAAAAAGTGATGGGTTAGTACAAAATGCCCTTTCACAAGAAAATAAAGGAATGTTAGAAAGTTCATTGAAAATTGTTTTTTTGAAAAGGTATCAAGAAATGAAAAAATATTTAGATGTTACAGCACCTGAGAAAGCCAACACTTAAATCTGAAGACTGTTCAGATAATTTTTTCAGACAATTTCTCCGTAAAAATAGGAAGGGAGAAAACAAAAATCATCATCTATAAGAGTAGCTGCTTTATTGTACGTGCCTCAGAGCCAATTCTTTGAATTCATAATAAGACTCCATTTAAACAGCCATGATCATATATGACATTTGAAAGTGCTCTAGTGCCATCTAGTGCTGTAGTCTCTCATATTCCGAAGCAAGAACTCTCCTTTGGAGCTGAATGGAAATGAAAAGTCTGCTGGAGAACAAAAGTAAAATAGAGCTGTAATTAGTGCAGGTCAGCAGGATTAATGCAGACCTCTGAAAGTTCCACCTGCTTGCTAAAAGCAAAAACATTACAGTATTTTGAATACCGCTCTGTTTCAGTGATTCAAACAGGTTGAACACACACCCAATAAAATTAAAACAAAAAAGCTGTCAAGTAGCACTTTAAAGACTAACAAAATAATCTGTTAAGTGCTGCTTGACTGCTTTTTTGTTTTGATAGGATATAGACTAGCACAGCTTTCTCTCTGTTACTATCCAATAAAATTAATGAAACTGACAAATGGAAAACTACAGATAGAGACTGGATCACCAGCATTCTACAACCTTAGAACTCAAAGAATCTTGGAATATTATGAGGGCAGAACACAGATTTCAAAGCCAGGTGACCTTTCACACTGTATGCATAACACATATAATCATCTGTCTATAATATTCTTGTATAAAATAGTTCTTATTAATTCTACTGACCAAATATAGGGCTACGGAAAAATTAAAAAAAAAAATCAAAATAATTTTTATATCACAAGCTTTGAAAAACAATTATGTATTTAATTTTTTCCATTGGTTTTTTTAAATCAAATGTTTGTATTTGGGGGAGGGTCTCATTTGTCCTCCCCCTCATTCTGCCCCATCTTGACACTGAAAACAGGAGAAATGTAAAAACGGGTGGGAGAAGGAAAGACAAAAACAAACAACCTGTTCCTTTGTTTTGGTGTTTCACCCGGAAGTGGAGAACTGACATTTAACAAGTAAGTATATGTTTATTTTAAAAAGCCTTTCTACAAAACACTCAAAAAATCTCAACCCATTCTACCAAAACACAGTGAGCAGCCTTTTTAGGAAGGAGAGAAATGGGGGCCGCATGACTAGCATCCATTCACCCTCCCCCACTCTTTAATCTACCACTGATTTTGAAATCTGCCACCTCCTCTTCGCTTCTAATCCCTCCACCTCATTCCCCTTTTGGCAATAGATCTGTATTGTACTACCTCATCCTTCTCTTCTGACTCTGTTTCCTCTGGGCACCAACATACAGCAAACTCTCTCTCCTCTGGCACTCTATCATCCAGAACCCTCAGATAACTGGCATTTTGCCGTAAGTAAATTTTAGTTCTCTTTTCCATAAGTACAGTACTGTATAGTGAAATTAAATACAAATAAATACAGCCAATACAGTATATATTTACCATGTACACTACTACTGTATGCAGAGTACTTTATTTACCAGCAACATTTGTTTCTTAATATCTAATCTTGTTTTTCTTTAATGTTATGCATTCCTTGGTATACCTCTCTATTATCCAGAATAGTTGAGCATCCAGCAACCCCCCAGTCCCAGGGTTGCTGGATATGGAAGTGTTTACTGTATTCTGATTTCTCACATCCTCAGAAATCCAATTATGGGCCCTTTTACTCTTGATTCAACAGCCCCTGGGATTTGCAATTTATGTCTGTCATCTCCTTTCCTTCCACTCCTGGATCCATAGAGCAAGATGCTCATTAAGGCTTCTAACATCCCCTCTTCCTAGCTAAGGCTTGGCATCTTCCCTGTTCTCATTCTCTTTGATCTTTCCACACCCCCCCAAGCTCTTCATCATTGCTTCCTCCTGGAGACCTGGCCTGCCCTTAGGTTTTACAGCCCTGTTTTGTCAGTGCTTGCTTGAGCGGAGTTAACCAGTACAGGCCTCTAAAGCGGGAATAACAACTCCCAGCAGCTGTGTGCTGCTTTCCATCTGCACCCTGAGGGTGTTCCCATTGACTTCACAAGCATTACATGCAGTGCATAAAACTAAGCATATGCTTAAGTCTCTGCAGGTTCAGGACTTTATGCAGTGCACCCCTGCGCTCTCACACTAGGCGTAATTATTTAAGTATGAAAGGGGGGTCATTTTTTATGACTACACCAAGGTCCAGTTAGATTTGAAAGCTGAAATCTAACAAAATAGGTTTGCCAACTGGATAAGTACTATAGTTAATAATGAATGGGAACCAATAGAATTATCCCTTTCATATTTAAAGCTGGGTTCTTTTCAGGTTAATTTTAACTTGCACAATTATCAGAAAGGTAGCCAAGTGAGTCTGTATCTTCAAAAACAACAAGAAGTCCTGTGGCACCTTACAGACCCGAAGCAGGTCTTTGCCCAGGAAAGCTTATGCTGCAAAATATCTGTTAGTCTATAAGGTGCCACAGGACTTCTTGTTGAACTTGAACAATGTGTCTCAAAATCAGGACACTTGCTTATTCTTAGCCAACCAACAATTTATTAATTCACCCAGAATGTCACCAGCATACATACAACAGTTCAAGACTCAGGTATAGACACAGATATTCAAATTTACTATTCATGGTGCACTTCAGCAAGTCATCTGGCCTTTGTCTCAGTAGGAAAAGGCGCTATACAGAGACACACAAGCCACTGCCTCCTCAAGGCGAAATGCAACAGTGATTATTTTTAATTTTTTGCAACACCTCGAGCTTTTCAGATAAAAGTCTCAATTTATTAAATATGTGTGCATATTTCCAAGCTAACGTTTTCCTTGGTTTTACAGTGTTCAGTATACATTCAGTAACATTTCTTTTATACATTTTTCTTTTTCTAAAATGAGGTAAAAACATACAAATGCAAGAGTTCTCAATACTTCTCAAATATTTGTATTTTAAAAGGCATTTTTCATGTCAAGAAGTGCAATTTTGCTTATACAGTTTAAAGTGAAACAGCTTTATCTGTCAGGTACCCAACAACCTACTCTAAAAACTGAACCAAATATCTGAAAACATTCTAATTTAAACCTCTAGCTTTCTGACTGTTTAAGATCATGAGAGATCTATAGGCAAGTTATACTTACAGTAATTTATCTTCACCATTATAGATAAAACAAGTAAATATGCCCACGCTCTTTGAAATTGCTTCCGATTGATACAGAATGGAAGTCGATATCTGCAATTCTACCACTGAAGTATTTACACTTAACATAGCACCTTCTTGCTTTTGCATACAAATGTCTCTTCTGTCTCAGGCAACTGAGACACTGTACCATTATAATGCAGGAATGTTACGGAAATCACTCTCAAAACTGCTCAGTAGAACACGGAACTCTGTCCTTAGGCTTGTTGAACTCAGCCTGGAGATATTTATACAAGTCTTGTACACATCCTCCTGGCTTTACTAGGGTGACTAGGGAGATATGGGGGGTGAGGAGGAGGGTGGCTCCTCCCTGGCTCCACCAAGCCCTGGGGAGCCAGGAAGGAGGCAGCAGACGCCAGTCCTCCCTGGGAGCCCCGGGGAAGTTGCAGGGATGTGGCAGCAGCGCATGCTCCCACCTCTTCCTCGAGGCTTGGGGAAGCGACCTATGTGCTCTCTGGCCAGCTGCTGCTGGTGGAAGAGGTCAGTGGGGGGAGGGCCCAAATATGGGATAATTAGTCCCTTTCAAAAAAACAAGGACACCTTTTTGGTGTCCCATATACAGGACCATCCTGCCTAATATGGGATGTCTGTTCACCCTAGGCTTTACTGAAGTCAATGGTGGAGTTGAAGCTGACTTTAATGGGAGCCAAGTAAGACCAATACAGAGCCCTTTTGAAACATCCACCCACAGGGCCAGATCACACTGAACTGAGTCACAGTGTGGATTAGGCTCTTATTGTCTAGACTGAACAACAATGTTCCTTTCATGATTTAGTTATACAGTATCTCAATTTAGTTAAAAGGCTGACAACTCCCTTACATCTCCTCAATGAGAATGTACACAACACTGTTTACTGTCAAGTTTGCTGCCATAAAAGAGCTGATTTAGTGAATGAAAAAAAAATCTGAAAATACCCAGAAGTATCTGAACTACCCTAACACAGGACTAAGATTTCTTACACTTTGAAAAGAAACATCTGACCTAACCCAAACAGGGACCTTTGCCAGTACTGATGAGTCTTATAATGGTAACTTAGCTTTTTGTTTGAAGGAAGGGGAGAGCCACATGATTCATTTAAACTACTGCTACTGCATAAGGTTTAATTTTTAGTTATAAAAATGCAAGATGCTACCAGGATCTGTAAAATGCCTCCAAGTTTAAAATAGGACTTTTAGGGTCTACACTGTAACAAATAGCAATTGCTTCCTATGGACAACAGATGTTATAGAAATGAAAGGTTTAAAATCTAAAGATAGGAAGTCAGTTCCTACCTAGATATTTTATTTGCAACAGGTACAGTACTGTAGTGTAGAAGCTACAAGAGCATCGAACCAAAGGAGAGGGGGAGAACTGTTTCCCTTATTACACTTTAATACATGTCATTCATACCATAACCAACTGGAGAAATAATTCTGTATTAATTCTTTCCCAACACAAACACAAAACCCACCGCTCCCCTAACTTTGCACAGCTTGCCACAAGATGACAAGTTATAAGAGAGAAAACATAACATGAAATGAATGGACAAATCTTTGAACAAAAAAAAAGTCAAGTATTGAGAATTAGCAACACAAACAATTTGTGCAAAAATAATCTTGATAAATAGAGGTCACCAACAAAAAACTCCTAACACCTAGAGAACTGAAGGGAGAATATGAAACTACAGTAAAAAGCTACAGGAGTGTTTTTGAGAGGGGGGATTTTTTTTCCTCCTAGAAGTTTTATACCAGCACAGATTTTTATGTATTTTAACACATTTTATAAAAAGTGTTGCTTTGAGTAATTCATTAAACCTGAAATTTGACCTAGAATTCATCATGTTGTACCCTAAATGGCCACTTGGAATGTTGTGATACATGATCGGCAGCCAAAAGCACAAGGTACATAAATTCTTCCACATCAAATGAGTAGTTAGTAAACTTTGGGTGTTCTCCCAGTGTTGGGTGGTGTCCCTGGAAAAATGAAACAAGTTTATGCAAGCACATCAGGCATTTCTTTCATGCAAAAAACAAGTAAAAAGCTGAAGGATCACCATTTTGTTTTGTAAGCTCCAATCCACTGAACTCTCCTAAAGCAACAGTGCAAGCAAAACTAACTCTGCAACAGCAATGCTACTGACCACTTGAATTAATGACCAATTAATTCCATTTCTTTTGCTCCCCCAGCTATTAATATACAACGACTTCTGAATTACAGCAGGAAAATTAATCTGGGCTAAAGCATGGAACTCATATTTCAGGCTTAAGAATCAAGAGGAGTAAAAACAAACTCGACCTTTAAACAATTACAAACGTGACGTATGATGTCCTCCCCCCGCCCGACCAATATTACCTGATCTTGAGGGAACACCTTGTTCTTTTTTTGCCAGGTAATGTAGCGGATGCCTCGCAGCCTCGCTAAATCTAGGTAGCAGCGTTCATCCTCACAGTTGTATCTGGGGACATGGAGCATCACTGTCATTTTATAGCAGGTATTAACCCACAACTGCCCTGCAGCCTATCAAGATGTAGTGTGTGGTTGTCAATGTAGGAAACCAAAAGACCCGGCTGGGCAACGGGGCCAGCTCCAATTGCAATTTGTAACCTAGCAGACAGAATTTGTGTAAAGTAGGATTTGGCCAGGGTGGAAATCAAAGTCTGTAATAAAATGCAGCACATTTGTGCAGTGTTTTTGGAAGCAAGGGAGCGATAACAATACTTTGTAGCAAAAAAGACATATTTAAGTGGAACTACTGGAGAATGGAGGTAGGACAGAATGCAAACACCTGAGCTGGAATTTACCAGGATGCCTGCACTGACAGCCTTGCTCCTGTTGCAACAGTCATGGGATTGTTGAGAGTTGGGACTTCCATTTCCCATTTCCTCTGATTCACCTGATCCCCACTACCCCACCTCCCCACACACCACAATTAGGGTGACCGTCCATTCCATTTTTGGCAGGACACCCTGTATTTCAGGGGCCAGAAAGGTGTCCTGACTTATTTTAACAAAGGGGCTAACTGCCCCATATTCGGCCCCCTGCTGGTGTGCAAGCGCAGCTGCTGGCCAGAGAAAACGCGGGGAAGCACGTACCCACTTACTCTCCAGTTATGCCACAGGGAGCCAGCAGGGGGCCCTGCAGAGGGGGAGGTATGCTGGGATGCGGGAAGTGGCTGCCTCCCCCTTCCCTGCTTCCTGAGGCACAGGGTAGCTGGGACCCTACCCCTGTGGCTGCTGCCCAGTTCACAGCTCCCCAAGGTGCACAGGAGCCAGGAGCAGCATCAACGCCACTGCTGCTTCCTTCCTGGCTCCCCAAGGAAGCTGAGAGGCACTGCAGAGCAGCTGCCACCTTCTTCCTGGCACCCTGAGGCATGGGGCAGCTGGGAGGTCCACCAGCACAGCCCACCACCTCCCACATCTCCCTATCCTGTATTTGTGATAGGGAGATGGTCACACTACCTATAATCCACCATACTGCTGCCACATTGACTCAAAAGAATTCAACCCCACCCCTCTGTCCTTTCTTTGGAGTTCTCCCATCCAATGACTGAGTAGGTTGCTCCCTGCTTAGTTTGAGCTCTCCTGAAGTCACATGTTTAAGGTGCTGAGACTGTCAGACACACCTTCCTCTTCCAGCAAAAAGATAACTACTCTTAGCAAGAGACTAGGCCTAAAATGTTTCAGCTCCAAAGGTGAAAGTTACGAGCAACTGAAGTAGGCAGGTACAAGGTAACACTGTAGCTGTTGCTATAAATACTGAAATATGAACAAGGGTGTGAACATGAACAACCATTTGAAGTTATAGACTTAAAGAGACTTACAGTTCAAACACAACAGCCCAGTCAGGCAGAAAGAGTAAATGGGTAAGCCCAGCTCCGTGCATTCCAATGAATATGTCAGAGTTATGCGTGATTTTCAATTGCTCTGAAAATTCAAGTTCCCTGCAGACAACATAATATATGTGGGTCTCACAGGTCATCCACCTTAGCATGAATGAGATACATGCAGCTAATGCAACTTATGGATGATGCTGGAAAAAGGAACACCCCAAGCATGAGGAGGCCCACTGACCAAAGAGGAGGGGGATGCAAAGGGGGCAGTTGCCCCTTAGCTCTGGCCCTCTTTGAAATGCCATGGCGCACAATGCTGCCGTTCGACATGGGGTGCGGGGGAGGTGGACCAAGGCCACTGGCACTGATATAGTCTAGAAGATTCACTCTAGTACAACTCTGTTACAGATTTACAGCTTTTTCCAGTAGGTTATGACATTTAATTATGTTCCAATGATTCCTTGATCATTTGTGTGTTATATTCAGACACTTTATTGGCTAGACCTTCTTATAACAAGGGTTATCCAGGAAACAAATCAAATCAAAATGTATTAAAATGGACATTATTAAAATGCACATCTCACTCCTGCGAGTGTAGAGGACTAGACTGGGAGTCGGAAATGGGCTCACCTCCTGGGTCAGCCACCAACCAGCTGGGTGATCTTGAGCAAGTCCTTTCACCCCAATGTCTCTTTTGTCTATTTAGATCAGCTCTGGCCCAAAGACTGTTTTTAACTACGTGTGTATGCATTGCCTAGCAAACAGAACTGAAATCTCCAGGCACCAGTACACACAGCTCAGGTGAGGGTTACGATCTAAACTGTAACAAAAACAAATATGGTAACAGAAGGTACAAAATAACCTACAGGAGGGACTGGAGATAAAGGGCCTTTGGCCTTATGTCTTACGGGTCCCCAAGAGGTGCAGCCAGCAGTGATCACCAGAAAATGCAGACGCATGGTGAGTACGTAATGATTGAGAGCTTTCAGAATGTATTAGTCTTAACAATGGGTTCTTTCTGGGGCCTGTCCAACCCTGACAGATATTTTTAACGCCAATTGTAAAAAGGAATGGGGAGAGTTTAACCAGTTCACCCTGTAACTGTTCAATAACAGGATCACACTTTATATCAATGGGCCTGGCATTTTTTAAAAGCACCTAAACACATGCAGGAATCTTTCAGTAAGTGGAGGTTATCCACCAGTTCCCCCCATTGGGTACTGGATTATAATCAAACAGCCAACAACACAGATACTATTGTGATTTTCTACCCACATACTTACTTGTACTTGTAATCTACCACTTTCACCTCAAATGCTGATACTGTTTTCAAAGCGTTCACAAGCTAGGAAGGAAAAGGGAAATTTAATGTAGTACTACTTTTATTCTTTTCCCTTGCTGCTGTCTACCTTCTTCAGACACCCACAAGGAATTACATTGGAGATGACAGCACATACTCTCACTGATATATTGAGTTTTCCCCCCTCATCTCGTCATCACAGGTACCAGCACAGTGATTCCCCATATTTCCCATCTACAATTATGTATCTTATTACTCATTCTTTCAGAAAAAGTACTATGCAGTCTCTGGAGCTGCAGAAGATCTGGTTCAATTATCTCCTACCTGAGCACTGAATCAGGTCTGAAGGCAGTGGGTATTTTGTCATTGTTTTGAATGGGGGGCAGGACTGGATGCGCAGGGCCAAATTGTCAAAAGCATTACGGTACATAAAAGGTGCAGATAGGCACCTGCTGGGATTTCCAGAAGTCCCTTCACAGTATAGATGCCTAAATCAATGGGAAACTAAATTAAATCAATGGAAACTTGGCAGCACTACTTCTTGTTCTCTCCCAAGCCACACAGTGCTAACAAGGCTCACAGCCAGGAATGCAGAAAAGAACTAGACCCTCTGTCAGATTAATGTAGTGTTACCACTCAAGCCTATCCAAGACACACCAAGAGAATGTAGTGGTTTTCCCTGAAAGTTCTAATGCATCATGCACAATACGTAAGATCAGCAAAAATTAAACTATGTTTCAGAAAGTAGAAAAATCCAACCTCATTCTGGTTCAATATTTTCCTGTAGTCTGTACTGCGTGCAAGTATTGTGACACGAATTTTTCCACCCTAAAAAGACAGACAAGAGACACTGCAATGATATGGGCCCATCCGCAGGGCCTGACTGACCAAAAATACCTCAATACAACTGCCATGAAATTTTGAAAGGAAACAATGACTTGAGCATTAAATATCTTCTCCGTGTAGAAGAGTATTGAGTATTTTTCTGTGTAGAAGTTAAGTGTCAAGTACAGGAGTGTCAAGTACACCCCAGAAAAAGCTAGGCTAGCTAAGGACAGAGCCTGTCTTCACATATAGCACGACAGCTGTGCTGTTACACCAGAGAAACTGCACTACTGTAGTACTCTAGTGAAGACACTTCTATTCCAATGGGAGAGCTTCTCCCATGAGCATAGTTAAACTACCTCCCCGTGAGGCAGTAGCTATGATGGTAGGACACAATCTACATTGTCCTCACAGTAGGTTAGGCAGTTTTAATGACATCACGCAGGGATGTGGATTTTTCACACCCGAGTGACACTTTTATCAATATAGGCCTGTAGCCTAGATCTGGCCACAGTGACGTGAAGCCCTCCAAAACTAGCAAAATTTGAGTTTTCCAAAACATTGCATACATTTTGCAAAACACTTGACCTGAACAACAAGGGTATGGTTCAAAACCATACATATATTTTATTGAGTGCAAAGGAATCCCTGCATTGCCCACTCTAGGGGTATCTGAAAACAGGAAAAAGGCAGATGATTCTTGCATCAGATCTGCAGAAACTAGCTATTTTGCCTGGATAGCAGTTCCCCCTCCCGGGCCTTTTAAAAGTCAGTTGGACCCTTCAGGATAAATTTTCCAAGTGGAGCCCAGAGATTTAGCTGCATGAGTCCCATTAGTGCCAGTGGGAGATGCACAGCTAAATGCTTGTGCACTGGTTTGAAAGTATATCCCTTTGTGATAACATGTAAGCTACCCTCTGGAAAATACTTGCAAAAATCAAAAAGCTGCCGTATCCATCAATGCAGCCACTGTAACGGTCTAAAAAACAACAAGCATTTTAAAAGCAATAAGCCTCAGGCCAGCCTGCTGGTGCTATGCAGGGATCCAAGGACCAGACGTGATTGCTCCTTTCTCTGCTCCCAGGTCACCAGGGACAGTGTTAGCTCTGGAGAGGCAACACCTGAGGTTTTGTAGAAAGGACCTGTGCCTTGCACGTTTTAGCAGCATTCTCTCCAGGGTTCAACAGCAGCATTTGCTAACCATGCGAGAAAGAGCCACACATCCAACTCTCTTAGACTGGAAGAAGATTTGTCCTAACACTGGTCCTTAGGGACAGAAAGGAAAATGGAATTTTAAGGCCACCTCTACTGGGAACAGGAGGAGCTATTTACAATACACATGTAGTTTTGCTAAAAGAACTATATTAAAGATTGGCAAACAAAAGATATACCCAAAATCTCTGAGAAACTAAAAGAAGAAATGTCTGCTACAATAAATACTTGCAGCTACTTCTACTTACAGGGGTAATAATTATAATTGCTTAAAGAAAAGAAATGAAGCTTCAGACCAAGATTGTATTAGTCATACCTTGGGTCCTTCTTGTGTGATATTTAATCTGTGTAAGACATGCTGGGAAAATGCTCTAAATAATCCTGTACCATGACAGCCAGAGATCTGAAATCAGACAGGCAATTTATACCATAACCAGGCGCTTCATTTATAGTTTATATTCCAATTTATATACGTATTTTTAACTCTGTTAGATTTTTCCAGCATTTGTTCACTGGCGTTCTATGATGATACGAACATAGGTGGTCTAGTTTTCACACTGACAGGATTAAAAAGACTCACCAGTGGTGTATTGTAGAATAAGCCATATCGCATTCGAGGCAATAATGAAAACACTGCTTCTTTAAAACACACCTGAAAGGGAAGATCGCTGACATTATAGTCATACTCTAATATACAGGTAAAGGGACATATTCCATGCTTGCTCACTGCAGGTGTTGTTTATGTTGTGGCAAACACTAGAGGCACCAGTCAATGATTGTAATGCCATTATATTAAGCACTTTGCAAGCTAATAGAACAAAGGGTATGTCTATAATGCAATCAAAAGATGTGGCTGCAGTTTGAGTAAACATACAAGAACTAGTTGTAATCTAGATAGCTCAGATTCTGAAGTAACATGGAACGCAGGAGAATTACAGTCACTGAGCTAAGCTTAAAATGAAGTGCACACTGCTGCAGTTTCACTGTTCTAGGACCTGAGCTCACTAGAGTAAAGCTAGCTCAGGTGTATAACTGCTGTTGCAGAGAACTCAGTCTAGGGGGGAGTGCAAGCTGCAATAGGTGGAAAAAGACAAAAAAAGGCAGAGGGTAGGATGGTGGACAAGAGAATATTTGTAGTCTCAGGGATGAGTCATTGCAGATGTTCATCCACCTAAGCAGATGGCAGCAAACCAATGGCTTTGTGGTAGAGGCAAGTTTTAAATGAGGGATTTAAGAGTGGATAAGAAACTCACAATGAGGGCAGCTAGATTTTGGAGAACAAAAACTCAAGAGTAGACTATATTTCACAACCTTTATGTCCTGGAGAGAGAGATGAAGGGGCATGGAAGGAATATTGCAACTGGTCATGAATATCAAACAAAAACCATGTAAGACACAGATGAGACAAAATAACCAATGAAAACTACAAGATTCAGCATGAACAATACCACAAGAAAACCTTTGCGGCTTGTCTAACCTTGAGCTCAGGCTGTTTTGTAACTAGGGTAAGGCCTTCTGAAATACTGGCTTTTGGTTTGACTGGAAAACTCAAGTCATGGCACCCACTGTTACATCACTATCTATTATAGCTGTATACACAATTCCTTACCCTTTTAGAGTCAAAGGCTTTCAAGTGTATGATTTGGTAGTCAGTAAATGCCTTCCAGGTGTCATTGAACAGATCACCATAGCCATAGGAGCTCTAGGAGAGAAGAGAAAAACACACACACACACACACACACACACACACACAAAAAATTAAAGCTCTCATGCAACAATCTGTGGATTCTGCACATTAGTTCAGGTCCATATATGCATGGAACAAAGAGGTCTCAGCATTTTGGACTACAGTTACCTATGACCTCAGGAAGATGGGAGCAGGCTGCTCTCTGCAGCACGTTCATGTCCTTTGGATACTGCAGACATTTTGTCTATCAGTCTTCAATGTGAAATGAAAAATTTTACAAGAGACTAAGAAGGTTGCAAGAGTCAGTGAAATGTAACAGACTCTGAAGGACGGCACAGTCAATTAGCTCGCAACTCTGCTTTTTCCCCACCACTGCTGCAATGAAGTTTTAATGAATTCAGATTTGATATTACTCATCAGCAGCTTGTGTTATAAGAACTGCTCTCCCAGATCACTAGCAAAGCAGTGATCTTCAAAGCTGAAAGCTCCACTCCTATCACTGCCTATTCGCCATAAAAAATACTGATGGTAGGGGAATTTATAAACATCACTTTTTAACGTGGAGGAGAAAGGGGGTATCTGCAGACAGATGCCCAACATATTTCGTGTTAATTTTCTGCTTTGCTTCACCGACATCCAACGCCATTTCTGTTTAATCAGGACAGTGCAGCAATCCTACGGTAGCCAAAAAGTACATGCATATGTTGAGGAAAAAAGAGAATCAATAATAAGCTGGAGTCTGTCTTTTAGATACCACAGACCTCTCAACAAATCAAGAAGTATCTTGGTGCCCTCATCTGGTGGCAAGAAGTAATAGGATCCAAGTCTCAACAAAAGCAACCTGTTCCAGTACATAGAAAATTGCATTTGTTTTGTGTTATGCAATTGTGAGAAATAATACAATGCTGACCCTAGGAATACAGGAACAATAGTAAAAACGCGCTTGTTATTAACAGGAAATCAGGATGATGCTTTGATATACTTGATCTCTTAGGAAGACCACAAGTTGTGTGTTCCTGTCCCTATATAACTTACAGATGCTACATGTAAAGGAAGACTGATCCTTTATAGGTATTAGCTTCCAATACATTAGAGAACCTAGAAACAGGGCCATCTCAACCATCCAAAGATGGCACCGCCCCCCATGTCAGCTACTCGGCTTAGGGCAGCCTGAAGGATTACCTGAGGTGGGGAACCCATCACAGGAGCAGCAGGGGTTGCCCCCCACAACCGCATGTACACGTTCACTGAAGCCATGGGGGCCACGGGAAGTGGAGTGACCCAGCAGCCTGCTCCACTCTGCTGCCAAGGCGATGGGAAGGGAAACAATCTAGCTGGCAGATGGACAGAGCAGGCTGCCCGGTTGCTCCAGCACCCACAGCCTCAGTGAGGGCAGGGGCCCAGACCCCTGTTGCCACCAGTGCCAAGCCCCCCAGGTAATCCCACAAGTTACATCTCTTGGGGGAGGGGGCTTTAGGGAGGTGGTGCAATGGGGAAGGGAGAGGGTGGGGGAGGGATCGGGCAGAGCAGAGCAGAGGTGGAGGGTTACCCCAAGCACTATGCCCCTGGGTCCAATTTGGCCTTCCCAAGCTGGGGCCCTGTCTTGCAGCATGGTTGCTGTCGCCGAAGCCAGGCTAGCTCCAGTGGAGCAACTTGAGTTCACTGCTGCAAGCCTTTCACCTCAGTTTTACTCGCACAAACAGGTGGGTCAAACCTCAACCATGCTCACGTGAGGAGTTTTTCCAACAAAACCACTCTAAGGAGCTGGAGCCTGATGCCCCTTTCTCATGCAAGGCAGAACTACTGCTCTGCTAGAGGATATGCACAGATACCACAATACACTGTGTGCTAGAGCTGCTGCAAATATTAAAAAAGCCAGTCCCACTTACAGTGTCCCACATGACAATGTTGGCATCGGTGCTGAACGAGTTGTTAACATGCTGACTGATATAAAGGTTGACAAAGTCACAGAAGTGATGGTACATATTAACACCTGACAGGAAAAGAAAAGCTTTTTACTAATAAAGCACGATACAACATTTTTCATTCCTGTTATTGCAGACATTTATATTGATTATTTCCAGAGAAATCACTAAATACCCCTCCTGTTCCTGTAAATAGAAAGGTCTGGGTTTAACATTAGTTTTGCTCAGTATGTGACTCAGAACAACTTATATGCCTGCTAGATGCAGCCCTTCAGCAGGGATGGAATCACATGAAGGAAGCCCATATTGTAAGAAAAATCCAAGTCATAGGCAGGGCAGCCAAAAGCAGGAAGAAATTACAGGACAAAGCAAGCTTGTTTGAAGTCACACTTGATATTGTGATTTTTCTGCTGTATACTAAAGCCACCATCACATTAGTGGTCCTGCACTGTCCAGCTGCACAGGGACTTCCACACAATCTTTTCGGGCTTTTTTTTTTTTTTTTTTTTTTTTTTTTTTTTTTTTTTTTTTTTAAAAAAGGCACAATAAATTTCACTGTGGGCTGCAGGATAAGAGACCACTATCCTGACGATATTCATTCAGCACTTGCTCCACAGGCCACTTCAAAGCATGTTTCAAACAGACTCTAGAGCACAGTGTTTGTACTCACTATTTAAAAACCAGCTTAATCCATTTGTCTAAATATGAGACTAAGTATTCTCGCCTATTAATGTTAAATCGCTAAAATGAAGAACACTAAAGCTAAGATCAATAAACGGCAGAAATGCTAAAATATTGATGATGGCAAGCCCTTCATAAGCTACTGCAAGCTTCTCATGAAGTTTGATATGGCGCAGCATACCAATCACTGGGGCTCTCCCATACTGAAGTAGGTTAGGTAGGACATACTTTGTTGCTGATTTTCACTTAAAGCCTTAAAAGATTTTTAAAAGCAATTTTTAGTACTTTTTAGAGTGACAAACCTACATAAAGTTATTTGTTTCAGTCCTTTTTTTGAAATGCATGACTTCCATCCAGCCATCACCCCATAACTGATGCATAACTATGCATGCAGAAGCTGCAATTACTGAACTCATATAGCCAACAATAAATTATGTTTAATCTCACAAAATACAAGTAAGTTATGAAAACAGTTACAAGTCAAAGTATAATAAAAGCGGTAGGAAACTCTTCTGGTATTTTTAAGCCTCTATTAACAAAACAAGACTTGCCCTTTCTCACAATCTCCACTATTTGGCTGGACTATGAAAAGGGAGTGAAAAAGTCATACAATCTCACTTCCTAGATCACAGATCCATAAGCAACACACATATTGACTAAACTTCACACACACACACACACACACACACACACACACACACACACACACACACACACGTGTAAATGGACACTGCATAATCATACTGTATGATGCTGTAAAATAATATCTCTTACCTGCATCTAATTTCATAAAGTAAGTTGGCTTTTCAATAACAATGTCACACTTGCCATCTTCTATGGCTCTGAAACTTAGTGAAGTATATGTCTGGAGTTCGGCAAACCTAAAATTGTTCAATTACACGTAATAAGCTTTTAAAATAATGTGTCTGAATACAAGTACCTATTACACGGAGTTTAACAACAGTTCATTATGTAATGTCATTTTATAATGCTGCCAAAGTTTGAGAAAGTTTGACAATTAAAAATAATTTTAAATGATGACTCAAGGGTTTTCGGTCATTAGCTTGGAAAGGTTCAAAACCTCTGCTTTTGATCACAGGAGCAAGCAGCACCTTTGATCTACAAATGAACCAGCACAGAACTGTCATAAGAGGACTTCCCTTCCATCCACCCTTCCAGGGTGCAATTAATGTGAATTCATTTGTGTGTCTGTCCACCTTGTTGATCTGCATTTAAAAGGCATTTTGTTACAGACCTCAATGCTTTAGTGTGATTAACGCCTGCAGGTGTGAGGCTGATTAAGTCTGAAGCTAATCTGGAGGATTCATTTAGCTGATAACCAACAGCCTGCCTATACACAGCCATCTTTTGAAAATGGATCAGAGGTTCAGGTGGTTCTGCGATTATTGATCACAGTGTGGACAACGAGGTTAAACATGGCCAGAGAAAGGAACCAAGAGGAACTCTGGGGAGGTCAGAGAAAGAACAAGTGAAAGCTGATAAGGAGGGAAATAGAAACCTTAGATCCTACTTGTTGGCTCCAGTCCCACCAAGTGCCCTAGGGAGGGGAATTCCAGGTACAGATGTAAAATCCTGTTTACTTAGTTAACTGGTTAAACATTATGTTACACAAACTTAACACTAACAGAGAGATAGACATGTTAGTCTGTATTCTATCAAAAACAAGCAAGCAGTCATGTAGCGGTTGAAAGACTAGCAAAATAATTTATTAGTTGAACTTCTGTGGGACAGACCCACTTCTTCAGCTCTTAGCCTTACCAGAACAGACTCAAATATAAAGCACAGAGGTCCACAAATGGTTATCAGAAGAGCAGAGGAAGATGGGGAGGAAGTTAAGAGTTAGATAAAGCACCAACGTAATGCAAAAGAGTCCTTATAATGGGTCAGGTAATTGCTGTCCCTGTTCAAACCACATGTTAATGTGTTGAATTTGAATATGAATGTTAGTTCTGAGCATTCCCTCTATAGACAATTGTTAAAGTCCCTTTTCAATAGAACACAAACTCACAGGTCTTTAACAGAATGGCACACTCCATTGAAGTGCTGACTGACAGGTTTGTGTATTTGGAGATTTTTGATATCTGCTCTATGTCCATTCATTCTTTGGCAAAAAGTGTTTGCATTCTGTCCTATATACATGTGTGTGGGCATTGTTGGCACATGACAGCATGTACGATGTTAGTTGAGGAACAGGACAACGGGCCCGTGATTCTGTTATTAACATGGTTAAGTCCAGTGATGGTGTCTCCAGAAGAGATACATGACAAAGTTGGCAATGGGGCTTGTTGCAAAAAAAAATTTCAGATTATTATTGTAGTATAGCCTGCGGTTGCCAGTAAGAATCCTCAAAAGGTTGGAAGCAAATTACAAAACATCAGAAAACTTCCTGACAACACCATCCTTGCCACCATGGATGCACAGGCTCCCTACACTAATACTCCACATAAAGATGAACTACAAATGCTTTATATACTGAGTCTGTTCTGGTATGGCTATGATCTAAAGAAGTGGGCCTGTCCCACGCAAGCTCATCACCTAATAAATTATTTTGTTAGTCTTAAAGTACTACGTGACTGCTTTTTTGTTTTAAACTTAACACTGAGACACTTATAGTCTTTTGTCCACATCAGTTTCAGAAAGAGCAGCAGCAAATTTCAGATCACATCAGGTTCTGCTATGCCTATTGAGTGCAGGGTTCAATCTGTACTCATTTCCTATTTCCAAGGGTCGGTATTTTTCAGTATGAAAGGCATTAGACAAAGTATCTGAGAATGGATGGCGCCAAAGAAAGGCAGACAAAAAGCAGTGAAAAACAACTAACTTGGAAAAAGCCACACTTCTACATCATACCAAGACTGCAGAGGGCTCTTCCGCTGACCTTCAGCCATGAACGCTTGCCTGTCAAAGTTACAATGACCTCCGATTTGTCCTTCCTGAAGAAAGTCTTCCTTGAATCTGATGGAAAAGAATAAAAAGACATCAACGTAAAGTACCTGGCCTCAGGGTAGGAGTTCAAGAGGGGCCCCGCCCAAGACTGAAACCAGGAGAGAAGCATACCACTACTGAGTTATAGTGTAGCTCTACCGGGGTATGCCTGCACATCAGCTGGCTCAAGCCAATGCAGTTAAGTACTTAACCATGTGCTTAAGTTTCAGCACAAGTAGTCTCACAGACTTAAATTAGGCTACTCACATGATTATCATTAAACATACAGCTAAGCACCTTGCTGAACTGGCGCCTTCATTTCATTTTCTGAGCACTATATTCGCTGACAAAAATCACTTAATACAGTAAATTCTTTCATATCTAGTATTCTATCATCTAGGACCTCTCATATAACTGGCATTTTAACCACAAGCAAAATGCAGTGACATTTTCCATAAGTACCGTATAGTGAAAGTAAATTCAAATAAATACAGCAAACACAGTATAAGTATACAGTGTACAATACTATGTTGGTAAATAAAGTATCCTGCACACATTTTTGTTTGTTTCTTAATATCTAAACTTGGTTTTCTTTAGTGTTCTGCATTGCTAGGTATACCTCTCTATTATCCAGAATATTTGAATATATAGCTACCACTCAGTCCCGGGGATGCTGGATGTGAAAGGAATTTCCTGTATAAATGATTAGCTATTTTCATATAGTACAAAAGGGTTGAATTTTACTAGGAACTGACAGCACAGACCACAGAAAACAACTGGACATTCTGCCAATAAAAACAGAGAGGAAGCCGTGCTAGTCTATACACTATCAAAACAAAAAGCAGTCAAGTAGCACTTCAAAGATTAGCAAAATAATTTATTAGGTGAGCTTTCGTGGGACAGACCCACTTCTTCAGACCAGAACAGGCTCAATATTTAAATATTAAACCTTAAATATTGAGTCTGTTCTGGTCTGGCTGTGGTCTGAAGAAGTGGGTCTGTCCCACAAAAGCTCACCTAATAAACTATTTTGCTAGTCTTTAAAGTGCTACTTGACTGCTTTTTGTTTTGCCAATAAAAAAATATCCTTGGGCTGATTAACTCAACACATTTCACATTATTACAAGAACTGAGATTGCAGTTCAAAATAACATTCGAAAACACAGCAATACTGCACCTTGGATATCAGTAGGGAAATTTTTCAACTAACATTAAAGCTTTTAATTAGGTGTAAATGTGTAGTAGTTAAATGGACATCATGGTTTTTTTTTTTAAAAACAGGTCATTTTCATAATGGAAATGTTTTCTTTTCTATGGCAACAAGTAGCACTTAAAATTAACAGGAAATATTCCTGAATTTTTCCCAGTTCTTCCAGTGTCTAATGTGTGCACATAATGACACCAGCTATTCAGTTTCACAGTTTCCTCTTGTGCAATTAGCCCTCAATTCTGTAGTGAGTGGCACATGGGTGGATTGTAGTACCCAGTAAAGGATATGGACATTATTTTCATCTGTTTATATAATTACCGTAATACTTAAACAGCTTACCACTAGTTAGACATTACTTAAACAGAAATTACTAACAAGTGGTAAAAGCATTTTACAGACATGAGCAGCATGTGTTATCTTGTTACAAGCATGCCAGTATGTGCTCAAAGGAACTGTTAAAAGCAACCTAGTGATGCTTTGGGTTCTAATGATTTATGATTAATACATATTAATCATAAATTAACCCCTGTATAAACTATTTATAAATGTAATCCTACTAGTGTGACCAAGCACATCATACAGCAATAGCAGCAAGATATATAGATATATGCTTTTAAATAGGAAAAAGTGATTGTGAGACTAAGAAATACTGACAGGGTCTCAGGGTAAGTGTAACAACAAATTACCTTGGACTCAATTGTTTAAATCTGTTTAGATTTTAAATTAACTGCATCCCTTTATAATGATGTGCACTCTAGACAGGATTTATTGGTTACACTGCTTTTGCCAGTGGTCACATTTGTTATTCTAAAAAGGCAATCTATGTATTTCCCCAAAACAAGATGTTCTTGGGGGGGAGTGGGGAACCACACACACACACACGTGTGAGAATTTCAATGAGAGCTTTAAAACAACAAGACGTCCTGTGGCACCTTGTAGACCGGCAGATTTTTGGAAGCACAAGCTTTCATGGGCAAAGACCCACTTCATCAGATGCATGTAATCAGTGCTGTCATGAGTGCAGCCAGAGTGCTAACATTCATGCCCTTCCTGAAATCTACCAGGTGATTGACATTCCATGTTTAGATTCTGCCAAGACTTGCACTATTTAACAAATCATCCCACTGACTTCAGTGGGGACTACCTGCCACGTGTAAAGCATGTACATCTCTGCAGAATCAGGTCCCAAGTCTCCCCAGTAAGCTGTCTGGTTTGCATCAGTGTAGAGAAGGGAAAGAACTAGCACTTTTGTTCCACAGGTTTTGAAACCCAGGTACCATGACGACATACGACCTAGATAACTGCAGAGAGGGGAGATTTTCGAAATGTGCATTTTGAAGAGTATTTTCCCTGGTGTTTCCTGGTATTACTGGAACATGAGCAATTCAGAGACCTGTCATGGTTTCGCTTTATGGTTCTTAAATCAATGTACAAGTTTGTTGCTCTACAGTGCTGGAGGTACTTTGAGCAGGCCAGAGACGAATCGCCCTGTGCAAAAAGAACAAGCAGGGATCAATTAAAACAACGCCATACTAAGAGCATAAGAATGGCCACACCAGGCCAGACCAGTAGTCCATCTAACCCAGTATCCTGCCTTCTGACAGTGGCTGGGACCAGATGACTCAGAGGGAGTGAACAGAACAGGGCAATAACGAGTGATCCATTTGCTGTCTGCCAGTCCCAACTGATGACAAAGTCAGAGACTCAGATAATGGAGTTGTGTCCCTTATCCTCTTGGCTAATAGCCATTGGTGGACCTATCGTCCAATAAGTTTTCTAATGCTTTTTTTTTTGGCTCAGTTATAATTTTGGCCATCACAACACCCCCTGCCCATGAGTTCCACATGTTGATTGTGCTTTGTGTGAAAAAATACCTTTTTTGTTTATGTTGTTTATTAATTTCACCAGGTGACCTCTGGTTTTTAGGTTATGTAGAGGGTAAATAACATTCCCCTATTCAGTTTCTCCACACCAGTCATGATTTTATATAACTCTATCTTATCCCCACCTTAGCCTCTTCTTTTCCAAGCTGAACAGCCCCAGTTGTTATAACCTCTTATCTTACAGAAGCTGTTCCATACCCTTAGCATTTTAAATTACCCTTCTCTCTACTTTTTCCAGTTCCAAAAGATCATTTTGAGATGGGGTCACCAGAACCGCCTACTGCATTCCAGGTGTGGATGTACCATGGGTTTATGTAGTGGCATTATGCTTAAAAATGAAGGAAGACTGCACTGTTTATACGTAGATCAAAACACATACCTTTGCTAAAGGCTTACAGTGGGTTTTCATTTCATCCAGCCGTTCTTTAACATAACCAAAGTCAGCTTGCTTCCAGAATATCTGCTGAGCTGTCTCAAGGTCATTAGCCCTGATGCATGAAAAAAAAAAAATACAAGGACCTTCATTTAACGCATTTGAGCTTCCTGAAGTGGTCCTTTAATTCCAACTACAGAAGGATGCCTGCAAAATTAGTTTTATTTATCCTCCTCTTCTGTGAAATCTCAAAATGAGGCAGTCAATTTAGACTGCAAATTAGGTGTACCATTTTAATAGTGAGAGTAATTAGCCAATGGAGCAATTTACCAAGGCAAATGGTGGTTTCTCTCTCTCTGAAAAGCCATACGTCAAGACTGGATTTTTTTTCCTATGAGATATGATCAAGGAACTATTTGGGAGGATTTCTATCACCTGTGTTATACAGAAGGTCAGACTAGGTGACCACAAGAGGTCCTTCTGGCCTTAAATTCTATCACATAGAAAGAGCTATAAAAAGCAATATTTATGCCTCTTTTAACCAGTGCAGACTGGAAGTAATTTAACAGGTTATTTTATGGTTTTAATTCCTACAAATTACAATGGACAATCTCAGACTAGACAGATAAAAATAGGACAGTAAAAATGAGAGATACACAAAAAAGAAAAAGTAAAAAAGAATGTTAGTTACAATAGCACAGACCCTGCAGAGTGGTTCTCACCATTTGGACCCACCACTGTGGCCATCAGAAAGACAAGCAGCGTCCTCAAACCAAATTTCAACCCAAGTACAACAGCTGTGCCCTTAGATTGTGCATCCTTGCCAACAGGGTAATGGGGCAGAACAAAGGGGCAGGTGCCCAGGACTCCTGGCAACCACTGCAGCTACTGCAACAGTGGCCAGAGCCCTGCCCCTGGTCCTCTTGAATTGGCATCAGAGCTCCACTCCTCACACCTCTAAGGGGGAAAAGGGGGACCACACTGTGGTCTAGACAGCAACGAGGGCTGGCTGCCCCAAGCCCCACTCCTTCCACCTGAGGCCCCAGCCGTTCTGGGGACACACAGAGGCAGCCCCTCCCGCCACCTTGCCCCTGGGCCTGCAGCCCTGTACGTCACAGAGCCTAGGTGGAGAATATGGCCCATGAATGAAAGTCTCAATTCCTTAATCATGGAATGGGAGACAATGGCCTCATGAGGAGAGAGAACCTACTCTATAAAGTGATGTTATTAGTACATAAACCAGAACAAAAGAGCCAGCCAGTGTATTGTTTTTCACTCCATTCAGTTTCAAAACAGGAAACTTATCAACTGGATACAGGCAAACACATCACGAGAAGTTCTTTTCTTTTTTAAGCTCTGAGAAAGGCACTTGATTTTAAGGCTGTATTATAACCAAACAGCCAGCCTGCATACATATTGGGACATGAAGTACTTCACAGAACACATTTTTTTCCCTGAAAAACTTTAAAGTTATGCAGGTCTCCATGAAAAACAAACAAACAAACAAAAAAAAACCTAGAAGAATGATGGTATCCTCCTTTAGACAGAGAAAACTGCTATGCCTCAGAATAAACATGTTAATTCAAGATCTAACATAACCATGACTCTCCTGTGTTATGGACTGACTGTACTTCTACTACACATTTAAAATGGAAACTTACCATCCTGCCTCCACATAATCACACACTGGGTAACCAAACCTGTATTCTGGCTTGCAGGACCTCTCATAGCCCCAGCAGGATTTTAGTTTCTTCAGGTGTTTCTGTAACAAGAACAGTGGTTTTCTTAGGTTATACTTCAGCAAATTTCAGCCATGATTTGTAAAATTAGAGCCTTAGTAATTCAAATGTCACTACATCTGACATAAGTCTGGAGGTGACGACTGACTACACCAGCCTAGTAACACATCTAGACACTTTCTAATTACTTTATTTCAGGGGTCAGCAACCTTTCCGAGGTGGAGCGCCAAAATTTGACCTTTTGACCTCTACATACAGTCCGAGTTCCCGTGATACGTTCTGAAGTCACTCATAGTCCTACTTACAGCAGCTTCATTAATAAATAAATACAGGTGCAGAGCTTTCCTATTTAGGTGGTCATTGGTGGCATTAGCTGATCTTTGTTAATCCACAGTGGCCTGGCTTTGGGCAAGCTCTTGGCTACATGGAAGGGCAGGGCTGAGCTCCCACCTCACATGACAATGAAAATCAGCTCGTGTGCCACTCTTGGCACCTGTGCCAGGAGTTGCTGACCCCTCATATATTTAGTATGAAGTGCTTCCTTCCCAGGCATGACTGAGCTGTTCAGTTTAAACACACCGCTCTCTCTCTTTTGGCAGTATGATAATTGCTCGTGATGGTGCTTTTTCAGAAGGGAGCAAGTCTGGGTAGGGGTTAGTTCTTAAGCTCCCCATCAGGAGCAAAAAGGGATTTCCCCTTTACACTTGGTTTGTGCCCCGCCTTCCGTGGCTTGTGCTCACTGGACATCTGCACTTGCTCAAAAGGTATCAACTGGAGATTCTAATGCAAACTTCAAAGGCTGAACTTCTTTTAATTTGGATCTCCCCTCTTCGCCTCCTTCCCACTCCAGTGCTGTTTCCTTTGTTCTCCAGTAGTCATGGGTGCCATGGGCAGCAAAAGGGAGGAATCATCTGGGGCATCTGCCTTCCCTTCCTGGAGTTTTTTCCCTTCTCCAAAAAGCGCCTCCAGCTGAGGCTGAAGAGAAAGTCTGTGAGGCTGGGAATGGTTTCTTTGCAGATTTTTCACCCACGTCCATTTTCCTGACAACGATGAACCACTTAAGCAGCTGATGGCTCATTGGACCTTGCTTACATCTGGCTGAGGTGTCAGTTTATCCTTTTGTATCTGGTTTAGACGCTTCTCAGACTTTGATTATATCTTACCACCACCATACAGCAGAATCTTACAACTTTACTGACAGTGGTGCCACACACACACACTTTATCACTATCAGTATTGACTAGTGAGCTATGAGTTTTCAAATGACACCACACAAGGAACATTTACACAAAGATTACAATAGTGTGCAAAGGGTGAATGTGGGGCACACACCATCACAGTAACTAACAAAATACTTTTTCACATCATACTTTTACCATTCTTGTAACAGGACAGGAAGCAGGAAAGAGAAGTTTAGTAGCTTTAAGGAAGAACAGTTCAATCCCCAGAGACGACCAACCCACGGGCAAGCAGACCATCTTTATTTATTTATTTATTACCATCTTTAACTTCTATGATTCTGAGAATAAGCAACTGCAAAAATTATATTTGAGTGAAAGAAATACCTACTTTATATGGGCAATGAGAGTCCTGCTTACAGACCGTGGCAATATGCCGATTGTTGTGCAGAAAGTATGGAATATGCTCCTCCGGTAGATTGATACTTTTGTAGCTATGTAACAGCACTTCTGCAATGTTTTTGATTTCAGTAAACTTTTCGTCTTGGGCATTAGCCAGGATTTTTTGAAGCAGCACTCCAAATGCAAGCAGCATTAGCATGGCAGCCAACTAGTCCTGCAGTTAAAAAGGAGAGACAGTAACATTACATACCTATTGGTCAATATTCCATCAAATTAAGCTTTAAGGATTTTCTCTTGGCTCCTGCAGCTTTTCCTAGGCAAGGCAAACTTGCACTAAAATTGGTTTGTACAGTCCCTGGATTGTCTGAAGTATGAATCATTAATCATGAGGCATTATTAAGCATTACCAACTCAAGCTCAATGTGAAATGGGTGTGTTGTCTTTCACCATGTCCTAAGGGACCCTGAGTGTCCAAATCAGGAAACTCAATACATTATATCTGGCCTGTCGGGAAATCATGGTTTACAAAACTGCCTACATTTTTTTAAGATTATAAATAAACTTTATGAAAACAAGGACATTGGAAAATACAAATTGTTGCCTTGCACAGTGGGAATGCATCAGCTAGCTGGATAGCAACACACACAATCTCAATATGGCATCTAAGTTTCTGACAGCATGGTTATATTGCATTAACACCATACTTCTTTTTTCCCCGACGAAATACATGTACATGCAGTCTCAGTACAGTCAGTCTTACCCATATATTTATCCCTAAAGTGCAGTCAGCCTTACCTATGCCTTCAAGGAGAACTGCTCCAGATTTTTCTACCCATATACCTCTAGAAGGAAGAATTAAACACATTTTGCATTGGAAAGTCTAGCACACAAGGTCTCATACCTTGAGAATTCAATATAGTTGATAGAGTTGTGAATACATTTTAATCATAATTTAACACCTGTAGCTGCTAACGCTGCACACGCAAGCCCAATCTATAGCTTTAAACATTGCCTTCCCCAGCCCCTCTGAGTTATACTCCTATTGCTGACAGGCTTTCAGTTAAGCAATCAGTCCCTTTACCATGGTCATCCAAGGATCTTTAGAAGACCAAACCAAACACAAGTCAGAGTTGTTACCGACAGCCTCTTCCACCTCAGAGAACTTCAAACACAAAAGTGGCTCTGCATTCTCTACATCTGAGATTAACTCCATCCTCAGGGGCTCCCAACTTTGTTAATAACACAGCACACTTCAGAGAGAAAATTCCACCACACACCCACTTTTTTCAGCCAGACTGATTGCTCGTAATCGTCACATTTACCATGGTTACGGTTTTTCTAGAGAGGTTTGCTATATAGTAGTGCATACAACAAGCTAAACAAGGATCCAGTGCATTAATGGTTCAAATCCACCACAGAATACACCTTCTGAGACAGCGAGCACAGGAACATTTTCAAGATCTGCTCAATGCCATGTTAGGGATGTTGAGTAAACAAGTAACCACCGAAAGCAGGCTCTCCTCTCCACCAGCCTGTTGGAGACAGGATGTGATATTTAAACCACATTCTGTCTCCAACAGGCTCTCACCCTCCTTCTCTTTCCACAGCAGGGAGAAGGGTGTGAATGGGGTCCTGTGGGGTCAGCATTTCCCCTCATGATGGCTCTGCAAAGAGCCTCTGCAGGGGGAAAATTGACAAATCCCCTCAGTCTACCTGCCTGAGCCCCAGCTGGTGTGGGTTGTCAATCCCCATCCCCACTGGGGCTCTGGAAATAGCCAAAGGGAGGGGAAATTGACGAAACTTCACAGCACAGTTGTACAGTTCTAACACCAGTCTGCTCGATAACCACAGCTCCCTTTTCTCTGTTGCAAGTCTCCAACAGATCAATGCAACTAAATGTTTAGGACCATTCTATTCAAAGTCTGGATTTGCTCCTACAATTTTCATTTGTGACCCCAGTAACTCCCGCTTGTGAATGAATGATGAAATGGAGGTTGTAAGTGCTTGCATCTGTACAGTTACAGTCTGTAACAAAGAAATGAGTTAACTGCAAGCTAAAATTAAATGCCGTTCTTAAAAATGAAGCCCAGGCTTTCAGCACAGAAGTGTTTGGGACTCTGTAACCAGAGAAGACACAAGGAATAGAACTTTGAAGTTACCCGCTGCTAAGTTCAAGATATCAGAGGTAGAAAATGTGAGGGGGTCAGGGGGTGTCTTTTGCAGCAGATAAATGTACAAGGAAAAAAACTTCAAGAGTGTTTCATTAGGTACAGGTTACATTGTCATGAGCTAAGGTACTGAGGAGCAGTTCTGAATGTTGCCATGTGACTTACAGGTGCACAGAACCCAAATACCTTTAGGACACATTTGACGTCTCGTGCGGTCACAAACCTAGTGCATGCAAAAATAATTCTTCCTTCCCACAAACCTGGAGACGGGGGACATTCCAGCGACCTGCCCTGCTAGTTGCTGCTTTTGGTAAGGCCAGAGTCACACCCTCAGCCCAGCGCGGTGATGAACCACGACCACTTGCAGCCCTTCCCTTGACAGCAGGGCAGACCCCGCCATGCAAGCGTGGCGCAGGGAGAGCAGGAGAGGACTGTGAGCTGGAGCTCGCCAGGAGGCTCAGTGCCCTGCAGAGCCCAACGGGCTAACACAGAGCTCCGGAACAAAAACCCGCCAAGCGCAGGGGGAGGCACAGAACACGGCCCCCACCGCTGTGCGGCACCCAGGCGAATGCCATAGTCCCTAGCACCCTGCACAAGGCCGGTGGGGCGGGGGGGTGCCAAGGACCAGCTGCCTGGGCCCAGCCATTTCCTCCCCCCCACTCACCCCTGCAATAAGCAGCCACGGGGCTGTGCAAGGGGCGGGACCGGGGGGGGGGGGGGGGGGCGGCCCGGCCCGGCCTGGCCTCCCCCCAGGCAGCATCCCGGGAAAGCGGGGGTGGGGGGGACAAACGGAGCAGGTCAGCCACCCTGTGCCCCCCGGCACTGAGGAGAGGGGGAAGGGTCGAGGCACCCCCCCCCCAGCAGCGGGCAGCAAACCCCCCCCCAGCCCGGCCCCTGGCAGCCGCGGGTCCCCACCTGGAGCTGGCCCGGGCCGCCGCCGGCGCCGCACGAGGAGCTGAGGGAGGAGCCCAGCGCGACAGCGACCGCCCCCGCGCGCCGGAAGCCGGCCGGGGCGGGGCAGGGCAGGGCGGGGAGGCCGGGCCTGAGGCTCTGGGAGAGGCCGGACCGCATAGGTGTCCCCGCCCCCGGCGGCATCGGGCCCCGCGGCGCTGAGGTGGCGGCCAACGGCTCCCCGCACTCCTGGCGGGACTCGGGTACCCGGCTCCGTTCCCGGCCTCTGGGCGCGTCCCGCCTCCCTCGGCGGCGCATGGCAGTGCTGAGCCCCCCCGGGCAGCCCCGGGTCTCCCCTGACCGCCAGCTCAGCCCCCCTCGCTGCCGTTCAAGCCCTTCGCGCCTTGTCCTGCCCTGGGAGTTCTTCTCCCGCCCTCTCGTTCCCGCCTCGCGTGTGCGGGAGAAGGGTTAGTCCCGGTCTCGCTCTTCCCGCCCAGGCCGGGCTCTGTCGCCTTTCAGCGCTCCCGCTGCTCTCTTCCGAGCCTCACGTTTGTCCGCATCTTTAGTCAAGGCCTGGACTTAACCCTGCACCAGCGCAGGCCTGGGGTGCTTAGCAAGGGGAGCAGCAGCAGCTCTGGGCTCTCAGAAAGCAGAAGAGGTGGGGTTGACGCCCCCCTTCTCCCATCCAGTCCTTCATGGCTGGTAGGCACAAGCAGCAGGCCCTTTTGTATCCCCGGGCCCCCGCCCAGTTGCCCTAACCGCCATCCCATCAGCAGCTTTGCCAGCGGGGTCTGGCAGTGCTGTTGCAGCAGCACTTGAACTTGTGGTGGTAGGGCGCTGCCAGACCCTACTGACAGGACGGCCAACAAGGGAGCAAAGCATCGGTTCTGTGCAGGCCAGTACCAGTCGCCACTCCTTACAGGTGCCCCGCCCCAGTCCACAGGTGCCCACTTTCACCTCTCATCCTTCCTGAAATGTGGCACTCAGAGCCGAGCACAACGCTCCCTTTGAGTCCTAATCAGCACAAAGTACGGCAGAATCATCCCGTGTTTTGCTCACAACACTCCTATTAGTATATCCCGGAATGTTTGGTTTCATTTAATTTTATTTTATGGCAGTATCGCACTGTTGAGTCTCATTTAGCTTGTGATTCATTGTGAGCCTCAGATCCCTTTCTTCAGTACTCCTTCCTAGGAAGTCATTTCCTATTTTGCATGTATGCAAGTCTTTGTTCCTTCCAAAGTGGAGTACTTTGCCCTTGTCCTTAATGGAATTTCATCCAGTTCACTTCAGACTATTTCTCCAGATTGCCCAGAGTATTTTGAATTTTACCCCCATCCTCCAAAGTACTTACAACCCTTCCTACCTTGGTGTCGTCTCCATACTTTGTAAGTGTACTCTCTAGCCATTACCTAAATCATTGATGAAGATAGTGAACAGAAGCGGTCCCAGCAATGATCTCTGCAGGACCCCAGTAGTTATGCCCTTCCAGCATGACTGAATCATTGATAACTACCCTCTGGGAATGGTTATCCAGACATTTATGCACCCACCTTATAATAGCTTCATCTAGACTGCATTGCCCCTGCTTATTTATGAGCTGGTCATGTGAGACACTTTAAAATTTTACTAAATTCAATGTACACTACATTGGCCATTTCTGCTCTCTCCCCAAGGCTTGTTGCCCTGTCAAAGAAACCTATCAGGGCACTTGGACAAAATTTGCTCTTGGCAAATTCACTCGCTCTCCTGGCCTCCTGTCAACTCACTTCCTGCAGCCTAGCATTCCTGGAGATCGTCTAGGACTCAATGTGTACAGTTTTAACCCTCAAAGGCAACACAGAGCAAGGTCCCAGTCGTGGGAAGCCCATGCGGAGCACTGCTGTCTGTGAAGGGGAAATAAAAAAGCCCCTCTTCTTTGATATTTTTGCAAACACGGGTGTCCCAGTCCACTGGGGCAATTGTTACCCCCCCCCTCCTCTGATAGAGTTTTGCCCTCTGTCATCCTCTGGCACCACCACTACCCCTTCCACTCCCTGATCTTGCCCTTCAGCCCATGCCCTACCTCTGCCCCCAAAGGTTTCATCCCCCCACCTGACCAGTCACTTTTCCTTCCCTGCTCAGACCCTGGCCACCCTTCTGCCCTGATTTGCCTACTTTCTCACTTAACTCCTATAAACAGCAGTAAGCAGAATCTTAGGGGTAAGAAAGGCAGGGCAAAGGGCAGGGGCTTTAGCAGATGTTACAGCGCATGCTCAGAGCACCCTAAGTAACACTGTTGCAGAGAGCCATATCCTGCACATCACCTCTGGCAGTCCCAGACCCCCACATGCTGATTGCCCATCAGACCCAGACCCTTGCTGTGTGAGCTGCATGGTAGAGGTGGGACCCCAACTCCATAGGGCTGGCTGGGAGCCCCAAACTCCCTGGGGCCAGCAGAGAGCTCCATATTCCTGACCCTGTGGGACTGGCCAGCAGCCCCCAAACTTACATTTAAGACCCTGTGGGGCCAGGCATCAAGGGAGCCTGGACACCACCTCATTGGGCAGTGGAGAACACAGACCCCCTGCCACACAGGCTGGCCACATTTAGCCCACAGGCCAAGAGGACTTATGTTGAATGCTACAGAATTAAACTACTAACACACATGGTCACCCTTGTAAATGCAGTTATACCTCATGCTCAAGACTGCGGTCTTTGGAACCTAACGCTTAACAAAGGTCTGTGGAATGATGAGAAGAAGCAGTCCAACTCCACCAAGGAGAAAAGACCTCCCTGCAGGCAAAGCGAAAGAGTTGAAACATCTCCTTTAAAGGTGACCAATTGTCTCTCGAGTGAGACAGCTGCCATAAATCAAACTGAGTTGTTTTTTTTAAACCTCTCAAGGTTGCCTACGCATGGTCTCTAGAAACTGAAAGATGCCCTCTATTACCCATAAATAAGGGAAAAATTGTACTTGAATATGGTACCTGAACATCATTCTAACTGCAGTGTCAGTTGTTGTACAGGTATAATTCCACACACCCAACCAACCGAGTGCTAAATTCAGTACAGGCAGTAAGCTTTTTCTGTATATTTGACCAGCTCTTGGAGCTTGTTTTAATTTGTCAGCCTCAAAGCCCATGAGGATACTGCTAATGGGCTGGAGAGTAGGGGCATAAGTACTTTGTTAAAAATCAGTGGTGAATACTTTTGTACCATGACTAAAATGTGTGTACCTTTAAATAAAGTGAGATTAAATATGCTTCTGTTCCACATGCCATGTCTTAGCTATTAGTGAAATCACTACATTTTGGAAAGTGCTAGAGCTCCTACCAAGATTAAGGTTTACTTAATTTTGCTAAATGTCAAGTAACTGTGCACCTCTTCATTTGTTTTATCTACCCCTTGTGTTGTCTTTTTTAGCTCTTTGCAGGAGAGACAAGTTTACATAGCATTTAAACCAGCAGAGCCCTGACCTCCTTGCCAGCTAGGTGGTACAGCAATATGAAAGTTAAAAGCTTTTTACAATCTATTTATATTTCAGACCTCCCAATTATCTTCTCTTTACTCATGTACAAAGCAAAACAAAAAAAATACTGTAACAGAGCTATCCTATTGGTGTGATTAGGAGAAGGATGGTCTTTTCATTAGGTATCGGAAAAAAATGTGTTTTAAATGGCTCCATTTCCTTTGGGACCATGGTAGGAAAGGCCCAACAGGAAATAAAGACATTTAAAACACCATTGTTATATTTCCTTCAGTCTTGGACTTATTTCCCTACTTAGATAATGCTTCTGCTTTAGTCAAAAGGCAAAAGCCCTTGAACTTTAATTTACACAGCCCCTCAATGGCCAAAATGCATTTATTTTTTATTTTCAAAAGCCATTCTAATTACCCCAGGGTAGGGCCTGATTTCAGGACTGGTAACAACTTAGGGCACTGAGTTTGGGGAGCACCAGGTTTCGGGTGCTGCTTCTGTTTGTGAAAAAAGGGAAAACAATACTGCTGCCACAGAAATGGTGAAAAACTTAGGAGATGAATATGTCCTTCCTTGAAGACAGGTTCATCAGAAGAGGAGACCACTGGGTTACAGGAGCAGAGTGGAGGTGATGGAAGAAAGGGAATTTTTTGGTTTGTTCATTGACATTGCTCAAATGTCTGTTAAAAGAAAAAAAAAAAAGGTTTGGACAACTAGAATACCATTAGTAAGCTGCCAGCAAACAGGAAAACATTTGAACAATTGTATGGCGGCTGACCTGTGGCGAATGTTTGCACATCAATGATAAAGACAGCTGTGTCAAATTGTACATCCATTACATTTTGCAACATGGGAAGGACTTTCCCCTCCTAGATCTCCAGTTCATTCCTGATGCAAAGCTGAAGGATACTTGTCCTAACAGTGACAGATCTAAGGATTCTGGTCATGCTGTCATTCACAGTTGCAAGGGCAGCTTTTCAAAGTTCAGACTCATTAAAACATATCTTTGGTTGAGGAGGGCTGATGAACCACATCCTTTGCTATTTTATTGACTGAAAATGCCATTGGCCTGTCTGTGCATCTCTGATGGTGTGCTTCTGTTCAGAAGGACAGAGGTGAGAAGAGAGACCTTTCGAGCTGAACGACTAGGGAGAACACTGTGAGGCTGTCACCTACAGTAACATCTAATGCTGATCCAACGACGTTGGAGCACAATTCAATTTCTTGATATTAGCACACTTCAGTTAGTCTTAACATTAAAGTTTCCATAAATGTACAGGAAACCATTACTGTATTTGCTTACATAAGAGTATGGCACAAAAATACAGATTTAGAGAGTCTAGCGTGCAAATTAATCAGGGTATGACATGGATAAATTATACAGGCAAATCCCGCATCGAAGTCATGAAATGGCCTAAATGCAATAAAAAAGTAAGGACTTCAAAAGTTCAACAAATGCATGAGTACGGCTGACAATCCGTGCCTGGGGCACCAGTGGCTCCAGACCTGGCCTTGCTATAGGGCATGGCAGCTATTCGTAGTTTTGAAGAGGTTTTTCCTCACCTTGAATTCCAGCCATCAATTCTTGATTTGGAGTGAAAAAAAGTACTATGACCCCCACTTTACATATGATGTACTGAGACACAACCATTAAGCGATATGCTGAGTCACATAAAAAATCTGGTACAACAGGGAACTGAATCCAGGTTCCCCAAGTCAGACGCTAGCACCCTAACCACTGGATTACAGAGTCATTGAACACTAGAACTGGAGGGGACCTCAAGAGGTCATTGAGTCCAGTTCCCCGCCCTCTTGGCAGGACCAAACACCACCTCGACACTTATTGGGGATGGTCTATCCAGCCTGCTCTTAAATATTTCCAGTGAAAGAGATCCCACAAGCTCCCTAGGTAACTTATTCTCTATCTTCAGAGGCCAAAGAAAACAATTTTTTCTCCCTTCTCCTTTTAACCCTCTTTGAGGTCCTTGAAAACTACTATCACGTCCCCTCTAAGTCTTCTCTTTTCTAAACAAACCCAGTTCTTTCAGTCTTCCCTCATAGCTCATGTTCTCTAGATCTTTTAATCATTCTTGTTGCTCTTGTCTGGATCTTCTCCAATTTCTCCACATCTTTCTTGAAATGTGGTGCCCAGAACTGGATACAATACTCCAATTGAGGCCTAATGAGTGCTGAGTAGCACAGAAGGAGGACTTCTCGCGTCTTGTTTGCAACACTCATGTCAGTCTTCTCTATTCAGCAAAACATTTTCCATGTAATGGTCTTTTTGATAAATATTTTACCTTTACAACCTGAAGGGAAGTTAATTCAGAATTTGGACTATCTTAATCCTGTAACATCATTAACATTAAGAATTACATTTGGTAAACCAACCTATTGTGCCTACATATTCCTAAATAACCAAAAACTGAGATTTACCAGTGTTCAGAAGCCCTGGTTCACTTTCTTAGGGCTGCTTATTTAAGTCAGCTGAGATACTTTTGCTGCAGGCTGCCATGCTGACATTTATGAACAACCATCTTCAATTTAGTCTTCATTAAGGAAAACTAGGAACACATTCTCTTCCATTTTTATTTTACCCAGTCCCTTTTATACAAGTTAATTATTTATATTACTTTACAATCAGAATTCAAATG
The DNA here is from genome assembly GCF_033958435.1 of Carettochelys insculpta. NCBI lineage: Eukaryota > Metazoa > Chordata > Testudines > Carettochelyidae > Carettochelys > Carettochelys insculpta. The sequence goes on along the minus strand of NC_134147.1, from coordinate 41,538,758 downwards.
TTAAATTTTCATGGTATATTAATCCATTTTCTGTCTTATATTCAAGATAGGTACAGCCCTTTACAAAATTTATATAATCTCATAACAGGACAAATTACCTTTTATGTAGTGAAAATAAAAATTGTTACACATACACAAGTAGAATTTGCAACATCTACTCTGGTTGTTTACTAAGGATGCAATGCCCATTCAAATAAATGAGTGTTGGACTGAATTTTAATTTCTCCCTATTGTTGCACACTGTCAGACAGCCATGGAGCTAAACTGAAGCCAAGTCTTTCTATTGCCATCAGTGAACTACAGAACAGGCCCATTTAGAAAATGTAATTTAAGCACGTTTTTAAATAGTAATGTTTCTTCATGCTCACACAGTAGTTATTATTGCAGGTTGTAACGGACAGACAAAATAGTTATTCTTTGGGTAGTATTTTGGTATATTAATTCAAACGGACGTTAGGTCTTTCCAGAATCTCTTTATAATCCCTTCTCCTCCTCAAAATATTTCTCTCAGGCAATCTCAACAGTAGCACTATATATCTGGGACACTGGCATATTAATAGGTTTCAAAGTAACAACTGTACCAATGCTATACCCAAGATGAGTTAAAACAAAGACATTTTGCAATGCAGTGGTGAAAATTTTACCTTTCACCCTGTTACTTTTTATATTTCCTGTGGCTTTGATAATGAATGTATATTAGACCTATTTTCTGATATTCATGCCTGAGGACAGAGAACAGTTTCACTGCAAGAAAACAGCTGAACACAAGGAAAAAAAGATCTCTTTTCATGAAATTCAAATTATATATAAAATGTCAATTTTTTTATACCTTAAATTCTGGCCTGGAAGCACGTGACAGCCACCAGCATTTCAAAGAGTCCCCGAGTTCTGGCCACCAGCTCCGCTGAAGTAGCAGCAGTGGCCAAAGCATCAGGCTCCTGGCCAACTGCACCCTTTGCCCTCTCCATCTGGAAGCCTGACTTTGTCTAAAATCAACGAAGAAACTAAGTGTATAGCATACACTGTGTGTTCCAGTTATTCAAGCTCTTCAGTACTGAAAAGAACATCTGAAAAATATTTGCAATTATGAGTGAACAGAGCAGTTTGCTCTTTGACAGCAAATTACCTAACATTTAAAGCATGAACGTTCTCTTAGAAAACAGAACCTGAATCACCCAACTCATATGTCAATAATTACAAAGCTACTAAAAATAACATCTTCATTTTAGATATTTGCTCATTCTTTGTACTAGGTGAGTTATCTCATTTCTAATGGAAAACAGCTATATAAAACCAGTTCTTAACTGGTGCCCTAAATTATGTTCAATTTTAATAGAAAACTGATTCCATTACAAATGGCTCATTTTAAAACATGGTTTCCCAAACTGAGGTGTGTGCCCCCCTAAGGGGGCGTGAGGCAACCCAGCCCTCCCCCCCATCATTCTCCCCTCCCAAAGGGACAGCCTTTGCTTCTGGCTCTCAGCCCCCCCCATTTTATGTGGCTGACCCAGGCAGCTGGCGAAGACTCGCGTGGAGCTAGCTGCCTGCAGAGGTTATTGAATGTGGATTGGCTGGGGCAATGCAGATCTCAGGCAGGCGGGTGGCTGGTGGGGGCAGCGTTGGCAGCTGGCATGGGACTCAGGCACCTGACCAGCTGGGGCTGCATCAGGCACCCACAAGGGACCAAGAAAAACTATTCATGCTTATTTTTAATTTAAAATAACATTTTATATCAAGTTTGTGTTTATTTTAAATTACAAATTGAATTTTTTTGTTAAAAGGGGGTTGGATGATGGTAAATAAGAGGTGGGGGGGCATGAGGGTTTCTCAAAAATCAAAAGAGGGTGGTATGATGCCAAAAACTTTGGGAACCACTGTTTTAAAATATTCACACATCAGAATTTTTCCTTCATTTTTGCAAAGCACAAAATCTGAAAATCAGAATTTAAAACGATTTAAGCAAGCAGTAGATGATTTACCTTCTCCAAAATAAGCTGAGAACAGTTTTAATCTATATCTTTTAATCTATATTTAATCTATATTTTCTATTCACCAACAGTGAAGCATGTCATTTTAAGAAAGCAAAAGTTAGCTTGTCTTTTAGTATAAGAACTGCATTAGTTACCAAGATGAAATAAAGAAACTAAGGATTCACTACCCACAGAAAGAGTTCCTTTATTTTACCAAAACAGTTATATTAAATTGTTTAAAAGTTACAAGCCTTAATAACTTGTAACGCTCTTGTAACTGCCTACTGCTTTTTGAATCCTCTGAATATTTTTCTGCTGTAGTGCAAACGCTATTTAATACATATGTAGCTTCCTCAATGCAGAAATCCCAAGTGCAGGCACACCGTGAGAGGAAAGCCCTCCTCCAGAAGTATCTCTCTAGAAGAGGGAGACTCCTCAGGGCTTGTCTACACTTAAAAGATTGGAGTGGTGCAGCCACAACACTGTAGCAGTTCAGTAAAGACACTACCTATGCCAATGGGAGCACTTTTTCTGTCACATAGGTAATCTACCTCCCTACAAGCAGAAACCCTTCCACTGACTTAGTGCTGGCTATACAGGAAGTTAAGATGGTACAATCACATTGCTCAAAAGTGGGGATTTTCCATGCCCTCAAGTGACGTAATTACAGCAATATAAATTTCTAGTGTAGACCATGCCTAAATCTACACTTCCAAGTTTAAAGCACTGCAAACACCCAGTGCTCCAGGTAAACTAAACCAACTCAAGTAGGAGAGTGGCTAACAGGTCTGGCAGTCTGTTTACACTTGAACTTTACAACAACGTAATCCGCTGTGCTCTGGGGGAATGGGGCACGTTTTTTTTTTTTTTCAAACCACTGAACAAGAAAGCTAGAATGCAGTAACTTGCCAGTGTAGAGAAGCTCTCAGTCAAAGCTCAATGTCCCATTAAGTCCAACTAATGCCAAGCTGTAACACATTAGAGGCTATTCTCTGACACTTAATATGCATTTGTAACATAAAAGGGAGAGAGGAATCTCTCATATTTCAGGTAGTAGTACAATAAGCAGCAAATTTCATATGCAGCAGAGTTTACACTAAATATCCATCAACTGGTACAAATCAGAAATGTAATGAACTATTTGCTGTCTGGAATGCAAAGAGGAAGAAGGCAAGCTAATTCTCAGCACTCCCAAGGGTCTGATTCAGAAGTTCCCTTGCACACATGATCCCAAAGGTCTTTCTTTAAACACTAAGCTATGTGGACGTTATCTGATTCCTGGGCCACTGCCTTTCCTAACTGGGAAAACATTTCCAGCCACAGCAGGCTATCTGAATTATGTCAAAATCCACTTATACAGTTATATGACAGACCGACCAAGAGTGACTATAGAGGAGCAGCAGCAATTCTGTGTTAAGAGCATTTTATATTTCTGTTTGTGTGTGTGTTCAATAGTACTCTTAAAAAGCAGTAGCCAAACCTACAGGAATCATAAGAATTGTCTGTCTTACTGCAATTGAAGTTAGTTCCATTTATAATTACAAGCAACCCATGGGGTGGATAGCCTTGCCAGGGCCTTGGGCAAGGCCTTAGGGAGAAGGTAGGGGCAGCCAGCCCTCCGCACTGCTCCGACCACAGTGCACCCCTCCCCATCCATGAGTGCTGTCTGGTGTGTGCCACAGAGCATTCCCGAAGCAATTTAAAGGGGCCAGGGCTCCAGCTGTTGTCACCACTGCAGTAGCATTAGCTGAGAACCCCAGGCCCTTTTATGTTGCTGGGACCCAGGACAACAGCTCCCTTTGCCCCCAACAAGAAGGCAGGTTTGCAGGCAAAACTGTCTCTAAATGGCCCCATTATACTTCCAGAATGTAGCATGAAGAATATTAAAGATGGAGCAGGAGGTTTAAGAAAAAGATCAGCATTTCTGAGTCAGTTAAGGTAAAATGTTATCTGAAGATAAATTGTTAATATTTCTTGCATGTTCAGATCCCTGAAGTACAAATCAGAAATTTTCATTTAACAAAGCTAAGTCTGAAATATCTACCCCTTTAATCTTCACAGCTAGTCACTGCTGTTTAGTCATGTTTAAAAAATATTTGTACTACAAAATTATACAAAAATGTTCAAGACACTAAAAAATCCTCCAACATAAACTCTGATCTTTACTCATGAAAGTGTGTAAAATAGTAAGCTGAAAATCATCAGGGCCTAGTCTAATAAAGCTTCATGCTACAGTATCCTTACCCTTCCAGAGCAATATGGGTAGGTAATGTTATATGAATCAGATCATTTCTGTGCTACTGTCTGTACATAATGGTCCACCTTTTGATTAATTTTAAATAGAGAGGGGGATGGTTTTATTTTAGCATATTTTAAATAATACACAAATAATTTAACTGAAGACAGTACTAGACATTATTAAAGCATAATGATTTTCCCCCCACATAAGAACTCAATATAATCCCATTTTTATAATACAATTTTTACAAAGCATTTGAATTCTGAATTTACATAAACAATGCTCTTTACAGTTTAATATCATTGTTATAAAGTTACAGTTTCAGCAGGAATTAGTTGTGTCTTTGTTTTAAAAGTTCATCTATTTGAGTCTTGTACATGTTTTTCACATCTTCAAGATCAAGTCGAAGTTCTTCTGCCTCTTCTGCTTTCTCTCCATACATCTGAAGAATAGTATTATATCTTTGATCCAAATCCTAGAACAACACATGCTTTTGGTTATTTGTTTGTTTCCCCAATTTAAAAGCAGTGCCACATATTTGTTTTCATTATTTATTTAACACATTAGCTTGGCAGGTATTTTATGAAGTTTAAAGACTGAAAAGTTCAACTCAAGCTAATCCATATAAACACATACTGCTACTGCATGGAGTTCTGAATATTGCTAAACATGTGTTCTTGGGAACCATGAAAGAAAGCAAACTCCAGAGGCAGAGGCATGATTTTTAACTACAATGATCAATAGTGTGAACCTTCAAGTCAGTTCAAAGAGTTGTGGTAGAGTAATGGGCAATCTAGGCTAGTGAGTGGGCCTCATGAATGGCCCTCCATCTCAGGGAGCTACAAGATTATCATAACAAAGATGTTCTCCTGGGACAGAGTGTTTTTTCTAACTGCACTTGTATACCTAAAATTTGGGGGATGTAGCCGTGCATTGATTGGATGCACAGGGAGCACAGGCAATGTTTGCGCAGTCAGACTCAGCACACACTTCACTTCATATGCCCTTGCTTTATGTGCATTTCACTTCAGTAATATTGGTAGGAAAAAACTACCCAGATGGAAAGCAGAATAATCTGGAAACCCTGTGTTTGGGCAATGGCAAACAAATTGTCTCACAGGCCACACACGGACCCTCAATGGGCCACATGCAGCCCACACGGGCAGCTTACCCACTATTTGCATAGGGTGAGGCAATACAATTTTCATAAGTCACTTGGGCTTCAAGGCCCATGCCTCTTCAGAAAATAGGCATTCTTTGCTAGTTTCCCTTGGTATTTCAGATAAAGTCCCACTAAGGACCTTGCAAAAGACCACTAAGATAGTGAAGTGCAATGGAAGGCTTAAGCATAGAAGTGGGTTAGTCACAGCATTCAGGAACACAGCTGTAGTTTCTATATGAATTTCCAAGTAAAATAATCTAGAAAGGTCCACACATTATCTAATGAAAGGGTATCCACTTCATGACTCAGGTCATTTAATTATAACATTAAATTCTGAATCACTCTCATCCCTCAGATTTTACAAGCATTTGAACACATGAAAGCCTAAAACAGTTTAAGAAACATTTTTCCTTCATTTTTGCACAGCACAAAATCTGAAAATTTTGCTATTCTTCACATTCATAATTTAAGATGAATCAAGGAGAAAATTCAGCAAGCCTTCACTAGATTTTTGTTTTAGGAAAAATGCTTAGTTTTCAAACTTCTAATTTGAAAATGTAACATGCTGCATATATAAAAAAATTCATGTGTTACTTCTCTTAAAATAGAAACACCTACAAGTTTAATAATATGATTGGATTAAAAATCTCCTATGTTTATTTATTCCACCAGTATTCTGAGCAGACAGGATCACAAAACTTTCCCATGTAAGGTTGTGCATTGATAAACTCATGAAAACTGAGTGTTCAATAGGCTGGCTCTTCAAGACTTCCAACTAACTCAAGAATGATGCGCGCTGTGCCAGACATTCAGAATGCTATAAACACAAAATTATACACATGTACAATTATGACAATGGTGTGTGCACGCGGCTAAGAAGTGGTCATTGTCGGTATAGTTATGTGCATAAATGTGAAATTTTAGTATTCCAGACAATGAGCATAAATCTGAAAATATAACTATTTCTGCCTAACACAACTCCTGACACTTCACATGGATTATTTTATGGATATGTACACTAACTGAACTGTATGTTTTGGAAGTAATGGATAATTGCCATGAAGTACAGCAAAACCTGCTGACAAAATCCATCCATCTCTAAGATATATCCTATGAAGTTAAAGTAATTTGAGTTTTACTGTCAAAAGAGCACTTAATTTTGAAGGTTAAAATTGTATTCCTTTATTTTTCCACGGCCTAATTCTTGAAATAATTCAATGTACATTGTGATTTTTAGTACATTTTCAACTTAAATCTGTATTAAGTATCACTGCAGACACTTAGAGTTACACATCTATTTAGAATGATCAACTTAGCAGAAAGTTTTCATAAATCACATCAATCTCTCATTTGATTTATATAAATGAAAGCAACCTACCCTTAGCTGTGCACGTAGTTTTGGTATCTCCTTCACCTTTTCTTCAAATTCATCATTTTGATTTGTTAATTTAACCACCTCTTCTGCCATTATTGATCGAGTTCTTTCAAGGTTTCCAATTTCCAGCTAAGCAGTGGACATTGAACAATTAGAACTTTGTTCTGAGAGTGATGTCATGGCACACCTGGTTACAGAACTTGGTGCTTTTGTTTTCTCTCGCAACCATTTGAGATTTTGGGATGATTTATACTTTCAAGTCAGAGGCACTGACATGGGTACCCACAGTCCCACAGTGACTTGACTTACTTGATTCAAACCCTTGTACTCTGAGTGGAGCACAGGTCATCTACAAGCCTCTCCCATTTCACACATTTGTATGGCTGACTTAGAACAATGCCTCCTCAGCTCCAAACCCCAAGAGTCCCTCCTCTATTTGAGCTACGCTGACATCTTCGTCATCTGGACCCAAGGGAAGGACACCCTTGAGGAATTCCACCAACATTTCAAAAACTTCCACCCCACCATGAATCTCAGCCTGGGTCTGTTCACACAAGAGATCCACTTCCTGTATACTACAGTACAAAAAGTGATGGCCAGAAAAATATCACTCTATACCAGAAGCCTACTGACCACTATACATACATAATGCCTCCATCCATCACCCAGGACACACCACACGAGACATTATGTGCACCAAGTTCTAAGATACAACCACATTTGCTCCAATGCTCAGGGCAAGTCTAATACTAGGAAGTACGTTGACTTCAAATATGTGATTCTAGCTACAGCATTTACATAGCTAGAATTGACACATCAGAATAAACTTACTTCCCTAGGGAAGTCCGAGCCTCTCTAGCCTCGCATCCCTTACCCCATGGGTCGATGGCCAAGTCCAGAGAGGTCAATTTTGCCACATCTTCACCAGATGCACAAAATCGAACTCTGGAAGATCAACTGCCAGTGCATCTATCTTGTGGTAAGTATAGACAAGCCCTCAGACAGAGACAAACACATTTATGATCTCTATCCAGCATTCTTAAAACAACAGTACCTACCCTGGAGAAGTGAAGAAACAGATTGATAAAAGCCAGGTGAAAATCCACCAGTCACCTAAAACAGGACAGCCCCAACAAATACAACAGAACATCATTAGCCACTACCTACAGCCCCCAACTAAAACCTCTCCTACACGGAGACCTACAACTCCTCATAAATTACAATCCCTCACTTTTACAGTCCTTGGCAGGCAGGCTTATCCTCACTTACAGGCAGCTGCCGAACTTGAGACAAATTCTCACGATCAACTTCACAGCCCTCAACACAAACATTGATCCAGGAACCTATCCCTGCAACAAACCCTGTTGCCATATCTATCCACAAATTCACCCTAGGGACACCATTGAAGGACCTTACCACATCAGCTATACCATCAATGGCTCATTCATGTACACATCTACTAATGAAATATATGACGTGACAACAATGACCCTCTGCCATGTACGATGGACAAACCAGACACTGTCCCCATGCTAGAGAATAAGTGGATCCAAATCAGTCATTAAGAATGAAACATACAAAAACCAGTGGGGGAGCACTTTAACTTTCTGTCTGATTTGCCAGTTGCCATTTTCAGGCCAAAAAAAAAAAAAAAAAAAATTCAAAGAAAGGATTGCAAGAAGAAACTGCTGAACTGAAATTCACATGCAGATCTGACCTGTGAATCAAGGGCTAAAACAGCCATCTGGGCTACATCTACACAACAGTGATCATCTGAAAGACTATCTTCCGGAAGATTGGGTCTACACACAAAAAGCAGATCAAAACAGCAATCTGCTCTTTTGAAAGACAGCATCCCCAAAGTCCTGACTCTTTTGAAAGAGTGGGCCAGGGATTGAAAAATTCAGCACCATGAAGACTGTTCTTTCCAACAAAGCGCCCCTGGAACATCTACGCATGCTTTTTTCTGAAAGAATCTTTCAGGAAAAGGCACTCTCTCTCTCTCTCATAAGGAAGAAGCACAGTGTTCTTTGGAAAGGAATTTGAAAGAGCACATTTTCTGTGTGGATGTGCCACTTGTTCTTTCACAAGAGGGCCTGATTTTCCAGAAGGACTTGCTAGTGTAGACACAGCCCTGGAGTGGTATTCACAAGAGGTAATTTCCTATTCAGGTTCTCCCACCTTCTCATCTCTGTTGGAGATGAGCCACATACTCTCTGCTTTTGTTAACACTGATGTCACACTCCCATCTGTACTCCTTCCTTCTGTTTTCTCTTCAGCATCTGAGGAAGTGAGTTTATCTCATGAAAGCTTATGCTCTAACACCCTAATAAATCTGCTAGTCTTCGAAATGCCACTGAACTCCCTGTTAAGTAAATTTAAAGTGACTCTCAGTACCTGTAGGTGAGAAATCTCTCCTTCCTTCAGTTTTAACTGTGACTGCAGGTTTTCAATTATACTTGACCCTGCTCCCATCCTTACAGCATCATATAGATTGATCCCATTTGTAGACAATGACCCAAATGAATGATCATGAGGATCATCCTATAAACAAAAAAGTTAACCAACTGTGAGATTTTACAGATTACTTCATGTTTAAAGACTTTAGAACTAAAAGCAATATCCTACTGATTCAACACAAACAGCAAATGATGACTCGTTTGAGTCAAAAGTTTCAATGCTTCAAATATATTCATTCTAAAACAAAAAGATCCTTCTGAATAGCTAAGGAGTTAGGCTGAACTTTTATTTACTTGCTCCCATGTCACCCTTACTATGGCCATTTGGCTAGCATAGATCTCGGTATTCTCAGACGAAAATCATCAGAACCAACAGCCTTTTCACAGGTTTTATCAAGACAGTGGCAGTGTCTCTCGCAAATGAGTGGTCCACTATATTAGAATCATTAGATTAAAAATCAAGTCAACCTTAGATATTGTGTCTGCTTATTTTATAAAGCACCTTGGAATTAATTACATGAATAGCACCTGAAGTTTGTATCTTGCACATTACTATGTTTTTTGGAACGTGCTCTCAGGCACTCTACTTCAGATGCTATGCAAACTTGGGCATTTTGTAGATACGCTTAAGAAATAGCTGAAATAATTCTTTCAAAGCAGTTATTTGTGAAATACAATTAACATACTAACAAAACTATTTGAAGACACCAACATACTTCACTGCAAAAACACACACAATAGCAAAATGATTACAATCCATCAACTGAGAAATGGTACCCCACCTGAGAAAGGAAAGATGCCTGAAGCCCTGCTGTATCAACTCCACTTATAGAACTTGAGCGTGACAGAGTTGGAGTACTTGAAACAGTTTCCACTGTTGATAAGGTACATGATCTATGTTCCTTTGAAAAATATAATAGTTAAGAGAAAGTGAATACAAGGAACAAAGACAGGGATTTCTTTTATCAATCACAAATCCAGAGCGCAAATTCTTTTTTTTTTTCACCCCCATATAGTAACTGAACTTGAAAACAGTGAAGTGGATTTAACACTATCACTAGCACAAACAACTCCAGAGGCTCTTCTGGCTATGCAGACACAATAGTTACTATCTACTGCAAAGGGCTCTTTCAGTCATCACGCTGTGTACTACACAATGGGTCTGAAGCTAAACTCTGCTACTGATGAGTTTTCTGAATAGGTTGGTATCCTCTATCATCAGCATTTGAAGATATGCTGACTTCAGAAGAATGAATAAACAGTTTTGAACAGGACTTTGGTTACAGAACTGAAGCAAATAGGAGATGTGAAGACAGCTGTGTCAGAACATCAACTGCTGACCAGTAGTGACTGAAAGCTGTTGCCAACTGGTGGGCATTTGTTAACTATGTTAAACAAAGTGGAATCCAAGATTTATTGTCTCTGTAATCAGATAGGCACAAAATAACTGGAATTAATTGGAACCTTGCTGCCAGTCTCAGCAGAGGCAACAGTTTTTCAGTGGGCTCAGACACGAAATTCCATGCCTCTTTGGGTGAAGAAAACGCCACACTGGTACAGTTAAGCCATTTCTACACATGACACGTTTGGAGTGGCATGCAAATGAACAACCCACAATATGCTAATGAGGCATGTATGTAAATTACCAGTGCCTCATTAGCGTAGGGTCACGTGATTTGGAGTCCGGTCTTCTGGACTCCAAAATAACATGTAGAGGTGCAGCCCCTGGGGGATCTTCCAGAAGGAAGTCCTCCTTCCAGAGACCCCTTCTTCCTGACATTTTTCAAGAAGTAGAGGAATTATTCAGGACTGTCAATACAGCACCTTTCATAAAAACACTGAATTCACTGGGCGAACAAAATAAGGGTCCTAGATAGTTTCATGGCATTACCTTGCTATAGTCTCTTAATCCTCGTTTGTTGCTTATAGGACATTTTAGCACTTGTGACTTGCTTTGTTACCTTGTGACCCAATAAGATTTTTTAAAATACATGAATTAACATTAAAGAGGCTTTCAATACCTTTTCCTTTGCTGTTTCTTGTACAAAAATTGCTCTCTTTTTTTCTTGTTCAATCTTCATTTTCTCCATTTCTAGCTGAGTGGTTAACAGCATCTAAAAGGGAGAAAATGGGGATTATTAATTCCCTGCAAACTCAGAATTTTATGATGAAGCACTACAATACTGAATTAATCAATACCTTTTCTTTCTTCGCTTCATCAAGAGTTTTCACATACTCCTCCTTCAAGTTTTCTAATTCAACTTCATACCTATAGTGAAAAAAAACCCAAAGGTAATGTAATTTTATTAAAGACAATCTTCGTGCTTCCATTTTAGTTTCACACAAAGAAAAAAAATGTACTGAAACAGACAAAAACATAAGGCATGGGCTACCTCTACATTGTATTCCCTTTTTGGAGGATGAATGCAGATGAGGGCAATCTGCATTTTCAATAAAGCGCTGATTTACAAATCTCACATTTCATTTGCATAGTCTCACACAATGTCTTGCGTTTCCGGAAGAGATTTTTCCGAAAACAAAAACAGCTGTGTAGATGGGGGTTCCTTCAGGGAAAGAAACGTTTTTGAAAGAATCCTTCTTCCTATTTTGTTTCAGAAAGAAGGTCCAGCAACACCATCAGTATTTTACATGGTAACGATCAAATTAATACAAAAGGGCAAGTCTTCCTAATCAAACTCAAAAACCTAAGGTAGTTTGTTATACAAGACAACAGATTCCTTTCATTACTATATAAACCTAAAGTAACATGTACAAGCCAAAGACTTAACCCAATTCACCTGCTGTTTTCATTTTCCAGTTTCTTGAGTCTGGCTCTCTCTGCTTCTAGCTGAGCTTGAAGGCGACTCTTTTCCTGCCTCAAGAGGCTATTCTGTGATTCATTGGAAGACAACTGAGCTTTATGGGAAAGAAGTTCTTCTGTAGCAGCACGCTCTCTCTCAACTGATGCTGCAAGGAGGGCTTGAGATTCACCTTATTCCCAAGAGTAAATACACAGTCCATTATAAAAAAAACAAAAACAAAAAACTAAACAACCAAACAAAAAACCCCATAAATTGACTTCTACACCAAAACGATCAGGCACCCATAATAACTTAAGCCAATTATTTGTTTAGCTGAAATGTTTGGCACATTTGCTAAAAGATGCAATTCAGATATGGTTCAAACAGCGTAAAGCCACAGTGTCCACAATGAGACATTTTAGTCTACATTCTAAATTCTACAAGCTAGACTTACCGAGCCTGTCAGAAAGGTTCTTCTCCAACTTTTCCCAGGATGAGGTTTGTGCTCCCAATGTTGCTTGCAGATTTTCAATCTGCCTAAGAAGTGGTCTGGTGGCAGATGTAACACTTTGGCTCAGTTCTTGGTTCCGATTCTCTGCCTCTTGGAGTCTCTGAATTAAGTAAATGCCATTAAATCTTTTTAAATTTTACCACAAAATTCAGCTAAACATTAACTACAATCCTGATATATTCTGCAATAGCTACTATTTAAACTGCATTTTTAAACTGCACTTTTCAACTGTTCATTTGCTGGAAGTTTTACAGCATAAACAAAATCTTAATAGTTCAATTTTACTTCATACTATGAAGATTGTTCATGATTAAAAATCTGGAATAATTATTTCAAAGAACCACCAAAGGTTTTCCTTAGCATTTGTTCCTAACGTTCATCTGCAATAGAAGTGGCCTAAAAGGTATGTACCCAAACAACTATCTTGTGGTCCAGTCACATTAAAGTCATTTTAGCATAATGAACTCTGCTTTTAGAAGTCCTCCTCCCCAAACAACTTAGTTAATTCTATGTATGAAGTGTAGCTGTAGCTGCTTCGGTCCTGCCCAGGATGTTAGAGGTACAAGGTGGAGGGAGAGAATTTCTTTGACTGGACCAATTTCTGCTGGTAAGAGAAACTTTCCAGCCACACACAGCTCTTCTTCAGGTCCGGGAAAGTTACTCCCAGAGGCTGCGTTTACCCTATAATGATCTTTCGAAAGATGATCTTCAGGAAGAGATGTTCCCAAAGATAGTCTTTCGAAAGACTGTATACACACACTAAATGCGGACAGGAAGAGCTATCCATCCTTTCAAAAGAGTACATCCACACAGCCACAGGCACTCTTTCAAAAGAATGGACGGGGTCACATGGCCAGAAAGCCCTTCTGGGGGCACCAGCTGTGTTAAAAGGCCCCTCTCCAACAGTCCCTCCCTGCAGATGCTGCTGAGGCCTGCCAAGCTGTTTACAACAAAGATGAGCCTGTGCCCAGTTCCGACCCTCACTTGTGAGAGCCATGGACCTACAGTATCACCCTGCCTCGCCCATGAGGAGCTCTCGCAGCTCCCTGTAGTAAAGGCAGGCAGGCTGGAGCCTGACCCGACTGTCTGGTTCTGTCCTGGGCCCGCATGTACCCCTGCCTGAGTTCCTTAACTTTGCACCAGTGGTCCAGGCAGCGTTACCTCAGGCAGCCAAGCTGTTAGCCAGCTGGGAGTATGTAGGGGCTTTCTGCCGGTGGCCTCTGGTGTCCCAGAGGACCTCTTCCTCATGCCAGTGCCCCAGGTAGTCCTGGAGCTATGGCTCTGCCCATGATGGGGCCCTCCCCTTTGTGCCCCTGGCAGGCTCCCAGGAACACTCAGGCAGTTCCCTGGGAGTACCATGCATGTGCTGGGGTGGCTGGCTGGCTGGCTGCTGGCCAGGGTGTCTCCGGTCACTGCAGGAACAGCTGGAGGATGTGTGTTGCAGCAGTGCACATGCTCGCTGCCTCCATGCTCTCAGCTTCCTGCCACAGGGCTTCTAGGTTCTTGCAGCTTTAAGGTCGGCCAGACACAGACTATAGAGCCCCGATGCTGCTGGTAGGGTTGTCTCCGCACTCTAGCTGGCCGAAGCCATGGAGGACTGCTCTGCACACACTTTTTTCCAAAAGAATCTTTCAGAAGAAGGCACCCTCTCTCATTTGGGAGAGGAGGGGGGCCTCCGTAAGAAGTGCCACCTTCTTTCAAAAGAGCACATTTTGTGCGTGGATGCTCTGCTTCTTCTTTTGGAAGAGGACCTGATTTTCCGGAAGGACTTGCTCGCGTAAACACGGCCAGCATCACACCAAAATGTAAGCTAGATTAGTTTGTTTAGCATACATAGTGCTAACACATATTAGCCCATTTTGTAAGGGACCATTCAAGACAAAGTGACTCATTAACACCTTTGCAGTCGTAGGACAAAAAGAGGGGGTTCGTGATTGTAATACGCCATAAATCCATTGTCTCAGTTGAATTTTAATTTCTGAAAGACTAATGAATTTAAACGCCCAGACTTGTCTTTTGGAAGTGCTGTGCAGCTCTCCTTCAGGGATAAGGACTGATAGGTTAAATATCTTAGTAACTGATTTGTGAAAAGCAGCCACCGCAGGAAATTGATACAAAAACCTTGTCATCTTTGTGAGTTTATTTGCAAGCATAACGATTGTCTGGTTTCATCCAAAATAAATTATTGTGGTTTTAGCACTCCGAATGAGATGTCCCACATGGGATAGGTATGTGTAGGATCCATGGACCTTGAAATTTTTACTGTGGTGGGTGTTGGTCATTGTAACACTGGAGTTCCATCCGCTTGTCTGGCAGGATCTGGTGCCACTTTGAGTTGTGTCTTGGTTTGCAGGGCACCTGCTTGTGATAATGAGCTTGGAAAGGCGGGAGAGTCTGGGGGGGTGGGGGCTAGAAAGTGTTTGAAGGCCAGAAGTTGGCATATATTACAAACAAATTGTTCCACCTTGCATTTTGCAGTGACACTAAAAGTCACTGCAAAAGAGCTGAAGAAGAGCTGGGTGTAACTTGAAAGCTTGTGTCTCTCATCAAACAGAGTTGGTACTAGGCACAAGCAGAATAAGCAATTGGTTAGGGCTCTGCACAACGCAATTTGCTTTTTTAGTACAGTATGTTGGTTGGGTGATTCGTTCTGGCCTAGGGTCCCCAATGGGTTAGCTCCATTGCTGCGAACAGAAGTTGGTCCAATAAAATATGTTACCTCACTCACTTTGCCCTTTTCAGTATAACCCGTGTGTGTGAGAGAACTTTAAACCAAATGAACATGGAGGTGGCTAGAAATGTCAGCGACAATTTTTACTGCACCTGTTGCAGTTCTCCAATTTCTTGGCGCAAATAGTCTTCCTTTCTTGCTGCTTGCTGCTCAGCGCGTTGAAGTACCAGTCTTAAGTCTGCCACCTGTATCAGGAGGAAATAGACGATTACTATATTTCATTAATTCCCAATGAAAAAATTTAGCTTCCAGTTGTCAATTCCACAGCCACTTGTACTTGCATCAGCAAATGTTATAGTGGGGGCTCCATTATGAAGTTGAGAGGACAGCTATGAACAGCCAAAGACATGATGTGCACAATAATTTCACTAGTTTACTCACCTACTGACTAGCAGCATAACGTTCAGTTCAAGGAAGTAACCCTTAGCATCGCAATAAGAGAATGGAATAAGTACTATGGTTTAATCACCAAACCAGTAATCACAAATTTAGACAACACATTTAAAATAAAGATTACAACTTTGGACAAGCAGTTTAATGTGATAACTTTTCTCCTCCTCTGTTCTACTACATTGTTAATTGAATTTATGATGTATCTGTACACATTATTTTCTCTTTACTAAGTTACAAAACAGTCATGCTAGGATTTGTAAAAAAAATTTCACGGTGGGTTTGGTAAAAGCTGTTTTTGAAAGAAAGGAGGAAAATTTTAACATTCAGGTCACACACAGACTGAATCCCTCCAGTGGAGCACACTGTACACTCTTAAATTAGAAGAGAAAGCTTTACCCACCACAGTTAAAGCTCACCTGAATTGCTAAGGCCTCTTGCTGCTGGCGGGCGTCATCTTGGGCCTTTTCCAGAGCTAACCCAAGTTCTTCCTTAGCTTTCAATTCACGACTTAATGCTGCTTCTTGTGCTTCACTATCCTTTGTAGCATTAGCTTTATGAAGATCAGCAAGTTCCCTACAAACCAAGAATTAAAGGTACTGGATTTCTGTATTATAAGATTCAAATTAAGTAGAAAAGCTACAGTGATCTTAACAGTTTGTACTATGTCAAAAAAAAAAAATAAAAATTTTTTTTACTTCATATTAAACACATCTCAGAGATTGCACATAGGAATTTCTAAATGTGAACTTCTTGATTTTTGTATGCAAGTATCCCCTTACTTGTATGCGCTGTCAAGTGCTGCTTGAACACTTCGGTTTCGTTCTTCAAGCTCTTCCATATCGACCTGAAGTCTGCTCAGATCCTTCTCTTGTTGCTCCACTACACTGTTCAGTTTTTTAATGTTCTCTCGATGCTGCTTTTCAACTTCCTCCTTGCCATCAAGCACCTATTAGAACAAAAATAATCCATAATAATCTACCAAAAAAGTGAAAAAACCTTCCAAATTTAAGATTACATTAAAACCTGAAACATCAGCTCCTACTGAGACAACAACATTTTCTTCTTGAATGGCTACAACATAGCTATGATCAATACAGGTACAGGCCTCTACAGTGACGTTTAGTGGCCATGAGCATAGGCAAAGGTAGCAATAGAGTTCAAGACCAGCAAAAAACCTTGATGAGCACTATCAGAAGTTTTTGTGAATGAACTATCAAGACGGCAAATCAGACTTGAGTGAAAGCCGAGAACTTAACTGACGCTTTAATTGAAGTTGAAGAAAAAAGGAGAGGTGTTTGATGCTGGGATGCCTATTGAGATAAGGAGACAACCACCACAGATTAAGTGGTACCTGAGGTACTAGCAGAACAGGTGCCAGCATATGCCATGGCTCAAGTTTCATCTGAACACTGATGAACCCACAGTGGGAACCAGTCCGGCCCCCCGTGTTTTCACATTGTTAATGTTGGTATTACAGTTATTAAATAGGGGGTTGTACTTAGACTTCATGAGAGCTGCTGCATGCATTAATCTCACTTACAATATCTCTATCTGATGTTATAAGGTAATACTCATGTGCTTGCTCTGTATCTGTAAATTACCAGACAGGAGAGAAGCATTAACATGTGTGAAATACTAGGGTTTGTCAACACTAGCACTTCTTTTCCCAGTTAAAAAATATCAGAATAGTTTATTAGAGGATTGGCAACATGACAGCCTTCTCTCTCTGCCTCTTGGCTAAGAGGCTCTATAACTCCCAGTCCTTCAACTCTCTTGAGTTCAGTATTTGCCTCGTCCAGGAACTGTATCTGGTTGCTTCTACCTTAGGTTACCTGTTACTGCCTGGACAGAATCTTGTTCTGATGTCACCGTCCATGGAGCTCT
Source organism: Carettochelys insculpta (assembly GCF_033958435.1). Taxonomy (NCBI): domain Eukaryota; kingdom Metazoa; phylum Chordata; order Testudines; family Carettochelyidae; genus Carettochelys; species Carettochelys insculpta. The sequence continues at coordinate 41,521,233 of NC_134147.1, read as the reverse complement.
CTCAAAGGCCAGCTCAGATACCAGACATGGCCCTCTAGGCTGCCTGTCCACCAGCACTCACCTTCTACCGTTCCTTCCTGAAGCGCTTCTGCATGGCCCCCTGAGTTTCTATTTCCAGGCTCACCCTTTTTAAATTGTCTGTCCTACGAGCATGCCTGTAGCTCAACCCAGACTTCCTGCCTTGGATGTAAGGTGAGACATCAAGGTGCAATTGATGCTGGGTACATAACTTGAAAATTCTTGAATTTTTGACAAAAGGGTCTATCAATCATTAAGGCAAGCTTGACAATGTGACAAGATTGACCAGAGTAGCCAAGGGTAATGAATGCCTGTGACTCCACAATTAGGCTGTTACACTGCCTGAGGAGTTTACACTTCGTATTTGGTTGATGAGAGGTAAGTGTAGAACTGTAGACAGTTCAGGTTTGTGCCCTGCCTCCTGACGGTTTCCCCTGAGGTTAGTACTCATGCTATTTCCACTGCAGAAATGCTTGACAACATCAAAGAGGAGCTCTAATTTCATCAAACTTCTCCAGTTTTTCTAATACAGCCCTACTCCAAGGTCTGCGAATGAATAATGTCTTTAAATAGCGATGACATACTAAAAAGAATCCTTCACAGGAGTGCCACAAACCTAGGCCTGGAAAGATAATCTGTGAATTACATATCTGATCACCAAGGATCAACTAACTACCTGTTATGGCAAGCAAGAGAATATTAAGCCCCTAAAAGCATGAAGTGGCATTTGCATCCTGATTTTCCACAATAAATCACAATAAAACTAAGCCCGACACTTGTAGATAGATATTAATTCAGAAGAACATCTGTAACCATTGAGAAATTTCAGTATGTCATCGAATGTAACAGAAATATAGTTATTTTAACTGAAAATTTTCCAAAAAGATATCCGTAATTGTTTAAAAAACCAAACTTCAGATAAATGAAAGTACCCACAAAAGAAGACAGAGTGCAAACAATAAACTATATAATTAGAAACAAATGAACATTTGCACAGTCAGTTTAAAGGAATCAATATCAGAATATAATGATTTACACAATGTAACTGCACATATACCTAACCTGTTTTAAATGCTGCAACTCCTCTTCTAACTCATTAATCTTTTTGTTCTGTTTTGCTCTAATATTTTCATTTTCCTTCTCCTTCATTCTTAACTTCTTAATGATGTTGGAATTATGTAGCTGCTGTTTCGAAAGTTTTTCTCCTTTGAGAGAAAAATTCATATGAAGTATTAGCATGCCCTTCTGTCAACCATTGTAGTGCACAATTTATTTTCTCTAATCAGTAATATCACCAAGAAATGTGATTTTACAGTGACTTCATTATAGTGCTTAACTTCAAACATTAGGGCTCTGTCTACGCTAGCCCCGCCCCCACTTTCAAAAGGGGGATGTTAATGAGACACTTCAGGATATGCTAATGAGGCATTGCAATGAATATGCATTGCCTTATTAGCATAATGGCCAACGCAGCACTTCAAAAGTGCCACTTTCCATCGCGCACGGCTCGTCTATACGGGGCCCTTTTCAAAAGGAGCCCACACATTTGGAAATCCCCTTATTCCTATTTGGTTGGTTCATTGCAGCGCGTCATTAGCATATGCTTAAGTGTCTCATTTGCATCCCCCTTTCAAAAGGGGGGGGGGGTTAGGGTAGACATAGCCTAGGCATTGTATATCCCCCTTTCCCATAGTACCTTCACACTCACACTGTGCCATATTAAGGATAATTAACGCAACTGCTTCATGGACTATTCCAGGTGTGTCCAACCCGCGGCCCGTGCGCCGCATGCGGCCCTGGACAGCTAGTAATGCGGCCCCACAAGATCATAAACTTTTAACATTATTATGTGATTTATATACATTAACTATATTATATATTTTATATGTGGTCCAAGACAATTCCTCTTCACTCAATGCCGTCCAGGTAAGCCAAAAGGTTGGACACCCATGGACTATACCGTTTACTCTACCAAGACACTGGAAGTTTTAAAAATAGTCAACTCACAGTGAACCAGTGCTAAAGATGCTCATTTTCTTCTCTCCTAATCACTTAAACCTACAGTATTTTCACACTGCAACTGACATGGCAGCCTTATGTTTTCTATTGTCAGTGGATTTTGGCCATCTTAAACATAGAGTCACTGTTCCTCCAATCCCACTGAATAGCAATGTTACAATACCTAAATCTTCCCTCTTAGGGTATGTTTACAACACAAAACTACACTGATTTGAAGTATGACCACATACAGCCAGTACAGTAATTACATCGCTTTTGCATGTCCACAGTGCACTCCCCTGTTGTGGGTATGTATCCTCACAATGAGTGCTTGCACTGATAACTGTCAGCATTGGCTCACTTCTGCAAGTCAGCAACAGACAATGGAAGCAATGCACTACTTACAGTGAGGGTATTAACCTAACTATATCTACACCCATTCCTCTTGGGGAATGGAGTTAAGCGTGTTTAGTGGGGGAGTTGCATGGGTTGGAAGAATTTTAGTTACAGAGTCAGATCAACATTAAGTTGCCTTATATCAACCTTACGCTGTAGTTTGTAGACTAGGTTTTAATCCCTTTATTTTATGGGATACATTTTTAGTGTAATTTTTTTAAACAACAAAGCAGCATAAAATTGTTTATGTGACTGAATATTCAACACCGAAGAAAATTTCACAGTCATTAATATCTCAGAGGGTATAAGTAGGGATTCTCATTAGGCAAACAGGTTAGTAACTGAGGCATGTAATGCCCTGAGTCCACACCACCAAAGTTTAAACTCAAAGAGTCATGGTTGCAGTCACACTCTACCTGCTAGGCCACACTTGGATATGAATTATTGCTGTTCAGCCATGTTTTGGACAGAAAATAAACAAACTGATATACAAATTACACATCACTTCCAAATGGAAGAAGTCAGTGCATCTGCAGAAATGTGTTAGGGTTAGTATGAAGAAGCCATCAAAAACTGTCAGCATATGAATGGAGGAAACTTGGAGATCTAATGGAAGACAAAGAACCCTCTACACCAGTGGTCCCCAACCTTTTCGAGATGGTGATTCATTTTGACAATTCAGTAAGACTTTGTGACCCAAGGCAATTCAAAACCAGGAGCAGGGAGGGGGAGATTCTCCCCTGGGAAAAAAATTTATATATTTTGTTCTCCTCCCCCCGGCCGCCAGAGAAACCCTTCAACGCCCCAAAATGCCACCCCCACTCCCAGACTTAAACCGCTTGCAGACCCAAATTGCTCCCCCCTCACAGCCCCAAACACCCCCACCTACCTCACAAATGCCACTGCTGCCCTCCATTGCTTTTTCACCAGGCCACCGCCTCCTCTGCACAGCTCCCCACAGTTTCTGCTCTCTTTCCCCACCTGCAGCGCAGGCAGTTCCCTGCCCTGCCATGCTGAAAGGGGACTCAATTTTATTGATTTAAGAGCAGGATCCCTTCTGCCAGCAATTAAACCAACTAAATTGCATTCCATTTAAATGCTGCAGAGCAGGGACTGAGAGCTGGAAGAGCGAGCAGCAACAGCTGCAAATGGCTCCTTGAAGAGCTACATGAGTCTTGGAGCAGCCCAGCTGGTGACCCTTAGAAAATCTAATGGTGACCCATGTTTGGGTCCCAAACCATAGATTGGAAATCCCTGCTCTATGCTAAAAACTTCAGCATGGCTATGGTGGGGGATAAGAAGAGGTGTGATCACTCACCAATACAGCTGTAGAAGTCCCTAATGCATATGTAACCATGCTACCATTTTTCCCCCCCACCATTCATAAGGAGTTTAACTGTATCAATATAAAGCTCATTGCTGCTGCTAGAGCTGCAGCCACACTAGAAGCAATTGGCTAGTATAATAAACAGGTGCACCAGTAAAAAACTCCTAGCATACACAAAGGCCAACTCCCACAGTGGGAGCTGGGCACTTAACCCGATCAGGTAATTTTGAGAGCCCACTATACACCTATTTGAAACTTTTGGCACCTAAAACACCTTTGAAAATCTGGTCTATATTAACAAATTGTTTCTTATTGCTTCATCATCTACAGTTAATACTCAGATGTTCAATATATCAGCTTTAAGTTCAAAACATATTTTGATAAACTTACTTTTCCTATGTATGCACCTAGCATATTAAGGTTACTTCATTTAATCAATAACAGTGGTTTTAAAATGTTGTTAAACAATAGATCCAAATGCAGCTTGACCTAAATCCCAAGTAAAAAAATCATCTAGTAAAGAAGAAATACATCATTTGCCATCTTCTAACAATAAAAAAGGTAAAATAAGAATCTGAATAAACCTACACTAATTTATATAACTTCTTAAATAAACGTGTACATATATAGATCTTCCTGGCTTCACCAGATTCAGTATAAAGTCAACATGTTCTAAGTTACACAAACAGGAAACAAATGTTAAGAAATTAACTGAATTATTTGAATCAAGGTTGCCTGCTTGATTTAAATGATTAAAAGTTGTGATCTGAACCATCACCTGTTCTCACCTACCAGTGTGGATTGAATAGCTTCACTCATGCTGCCCACAGCAACAAGAGATGGCTCCTGGCAGAAGGCCAAGAACTTTCCAAAAGGCTCTTGACCAGCACTTCAAATGGCTCTTTAGAAGTAGCTCCATTTACCTATAAGCCTACCTTTTGTCTCTCTTGCACTAAGGTTCTCAAAAATGGCATCTTTCGACTCCACCAAGGGCTCTGAAAAACTGAAAGTGAACTTGATAGATGCCAACACCCATTCAAGCAAAAGGTACTAGATATTTTTTCGGAACACTGTTTCAGGGGATAAGGTAGATCGACAATTTGACACCTGCTGTCATAAGTCTCATTTTCCTAATGTAGATGAGCATGTTCCAAGCTTCTGAGCTCATTCTGTTTGTGACAGAGGAAAATATTTACATTTATACCTGAGTGTAGATGTTTTATAGGTGTGGAGCTCCTTTGTCAATCAGAAAGTTGAGACAGTGGGTGGAAAGTCTCAAATTCTTCCATTAAATTTGGGGTACACTATGCCCCACCTCTTTTGAGGTTTAAAAAGGTACAGGTAAGTATGAAAGTAATTTCTCAAATATCCTCCACACATAGAAGATATTTGAAATAACATGCATTTTCTTGCAAGGTCAAAAATAAGAAAATACATTAAGACATTTTAAAAAGATATTTACTGTAACACGTTTACCAACTTTACCTTCTTGCATTAATCCATTGATTTGTTCATCCTTCTCCTTCAACAGCTCAGCAGTTTCATTGCAATTTAGTCTAGTTGCCAATTCTTCTTTAACAGTCTTTACTTCCTAAGAATAGGGAAATACTTTGTATTATTTATAAATACTGCTAGGTTTAAAAAAAAACATGTTATATTACGTGGCTCTTTTATCCACTGGGAAAAACAGAAATGGCCCCAAATAAACTACAGCTTCTCAGATTTCTATAAAGACTTTACATCAGTAGTTTTCAACCTTTTAAGTTCACCAACACCCGACTATTTTTTGGATGTTCTATAGCCTATATTAAGCAGAAGGCCAGACTAGATGATCACAGTGGTCCCTTCTGTGCTCACAATTGATGAATACTTCCACCTAAGCTGTGTAGCCATGTGGCAAGCTATGAAGGGCCACGCAGCGGTACAACCACAAGGACCTGAAGAGACGCACATGGGACGTGCGAGTCTGTTGAGGGCCTTTCACCTGATCTCAGGGCTACTGCTGCCTGGGAGTCCTTTGGCTCCAACCCTGGGGCTGCCATTGATGGGGAGAAGGCTGCAGGGAGTCCTCTGGCCCCTGCCCCAGGCAGCCTCTTATCCCTGCCACACTCTCAAGTGTGCACCCCCAGCCAGAACCCGCACCCCAACCCTCTGCTTCAGCTCCTAGCCCCTTCTCAACTCCTTGGTCACACCTCCATACTGGTGCCCACAGAAATACAAATGCTGAATGAGTTTTGCTAAGAAAATTTTCAAACAATTATGCTATTTAATTACTTTTTGCAAAACGTTTTAGTGTTTGAGCAGTGGCTATTCAAATCCCCAAACTCTTTTCTTTTTCTACAACAATCATAAACATTTCTCTCTCAGATCTTGTGGTGCCTCCCTCAAAACACCATAATACCCCCCACTACCCTCCCTAATGAACAACAACAACAATCTTTATACTGATCTTTAAGTTACTTCACAGTGGCTCCTGTAAATTTCACATTTTCCCCAACCTCCTCTTTATGATATGCTCCGAAGGGAAGCTGGCACTTTTTATTGTTATAAATACTAATTCAGCTAGGAAGCTGATTACCTTTTTAGCTGCATCCCTCTCTTTGCATGCTAGCTGAACCTTCTTTTCAGCATCTGCTATTCGCTGAGTAAACTCCTCTTTCAGAGATGAAATGCTACTGCTCTCTTCTTTCACTCTGAACAATTCACTACATTTAAAACATTTTTGAATAGCTTTACGGTTATGTTGACATTTCAAATTGCATTCACCAAGCTCTTCTAATAAACTTTAAGTAGCAATACCATCAGAAACACAAGTATTTAGAAGATATTCACCAATTAGTGAATTAAGTAGTGTAACAAATGTTGGCACTTCAATGTTTTATCTAAAACACATCCTCTAATCAAGCTCTGCTAATGAATGAGGAAATATATATGTTTAGTACAAGAGAATTACACTAAGTAAAAGACAACAAATAGTATATTAAATTAAAAACATGACTTCACACTGTTTGTGAAATTGGCCTGATATTAAACAGTTGTTTAAACTCTAGTGAAAAATACTTGCTTTACTGTATCCTATGTAAGGAGCTTCCCATTTTTGTTACGAAAAGTTACAATTTAGCATTTACAAGCAGAACACTTGCACCCAGAAGTGTCTGTACTTTGATACTTACTCTTTCAGGTTATCATAGGTTTCTTCCAGGCTTGCCTTCTCCTTACTAATACTCAGTAATTGTGCTTCCCTCTTCTCCAGCTTCTCAGTCAACAAATCAATCATCTGAATAAAATTTTAAGACATGAAGATCAAAAACACTTAAATGATGGGAACATGTATTTTTTCTAACTTATTCTGAGGTTGGAATTGTTTTGATGCTTTTAGGAACATTTATTTTGAAGTCAACGAAAAATGGGAAGCTTTTACATCTAATGATCCCAGAAACAGAATCTGGACCTTTTGAGAATCTATTTAGTTTTCTAGACTTTAAACAAAAGCAAGTTCGGGCTCAGTGAAAGCTCCAATTAAATTCAATAGCAGTTCAATTCAATAAAGGACAAAAGCGAAGTACTCCACTTGGAAAGGAAAAATCAGTTCCACGCATACAAATGACTGTCGAGGAAACACATACTACAGAAAGGGATCTAAGGGTCAGAGTGGACCACAAGCTAAATATGAAATCAACAGTGTGATACTGTTGCAGAAAAAATACTCTGGCATGTGTTAACAGGAGTGTTGTACACAAGACATGAGAAGTAATTCTTCTGCTCAATTTTGTGCTGATTAGGGCTCAACTGCAATATTATGTCCAGCTCTGGGTCTGCATCTGATGAAGAGGGTCTTGCCCGCAAAAGCTTGTGCTCCAAAATATCTGTTAGTCTATAAGGTACCACAGGTCTTCTTGTTCCCTTAGCTGTTATTAATAGCAATACAGTAAACTCTCAAATACAATTAATCCTCAAAATACATGGCTTCAAATTGCGTATAACTCGCTTTAATATGAGTTAAGCGCAACTTGAAGCTGCTTTGTGACCCCTTCCCCAAGTTTCCTGGTCCCGCAAGTAGAGGCGACCTGGGAACCCAGCAGCAGCCAGGTTACCAGCTGCCTTGCACTGGCAGAAATGGGAAGCCATGCGCTGGTCAGTTTCCTGGGTCCCGGAAGTGCAAGGGAGACAGAAACCAGGCTGCAACCTGGTTCTCTCCCCCCAACAACCTGTGCGAAAATCTGAGTTATGCGTGGGGTTGCAAGAACACAACCGCCACATAACTCGAGGGTTTATTGTATTACTGCTACGCTTTGATTCCCAAATAAAAACAGGCTCAACTGTGCCAGGCACTGCAGAAATTGATTTCCCCCAAACCACCAACAATTTAAAAAACAAAGGCTGGGAAGGGTAAGAGACAAGGAAGAAAGTGTTTTTACAAGGTTACACAGCAGGTCAGTGGCAGAACTGGGAACAGAACTCAAGTCTCTCACTTTCCAGTCCGATGTCTTATCTGCTGGAGCATTTAGAGAGCACTTCCTCTCTAAGTTCTCCCTTTTGTATAATTAAGTGAGCTATCACATTTGTACTTATTTTAGTTATTTAATTTTTGCTAGTCAATATTCATTAACGTTTCCCTTCTTGACCCTAAAAACCTAGTTTGCGTAGTCTTTCTGAAGTATTTGCTAATGACAAAAACTAGGTCATTTGCATCTTTCCAGTGTAACACTTCTCTAAGCGAGGCAGTGGCACTAGCACATTTTTCATAGCAGGGCTGCTGAAAAATCAGAAAAAGCTGCCCCTGACCTCTGTACCTCATGCCCCTCACTTATCCCTGTCTGTATCCCTTACCCGCTAGACCTGGAGCAGGGCCATGGCTCTGAGAAAGAGAAATGTGGAAGCAGCAACGTACACAATGATCCAGTAATACGTGTCTGTGTGACAACAGAAATTTGGGTTGCATATCTTTCAGAAGCAATTGATACATCGGGAAATGCCCACACAACAAAAGATTAAAAAGAAGTGGCAGTGAGAGCAGTAATAAACCATGAACAAAAACGTAACTGTTACAGGTGCACTTTTGTCACAGATAATGCTACAAATGTGGGAAAGATTAAAAGATACTTAGAAGAAGTAGAAGGATATGTCTTGAGAACATTGGCTGCAGGGCCCATTTAATGCATCCTTTAGCCAAATAAATACATCCTCTCCAGCAATACAAGTCACAAAATAGTTCCATAACAAGCATTCTGTTTCAGCTTTACTGAAGACAGCAAGAGAATCCAAACTAACTCCCGCCCCCAAGATCTTCAATTCATTTCTGTGTTTGATTGTTTTGAACAATGTATCAAAGATTACACTAATTTCACAAAACTTTATGAAGAAAACTGTGATAAACTAGATGGACACATCTCAAAGTGTGTAACATGAGGAGTGCCAGGGATGTGCTCAGTATAGGAAGCCTATATTCATAGCCCTAAACTTCAGATAAATTGCTGCAGAATTGCAAGGGCTCTCAAAATTTGAAAGGTGCTTCAAGGGACATTGACAAAAGAAAAACCTCAGCAGAAAGTTAAACTACAGGTAAGAAAGAGGACAATGGCTCAACCACTAACTTTATCTCTTTTCCTTGTGAACATTTTCCACCCCAGATATGAAAGTAGATGCTTAGCTTCTGAAGAGGATGCTGCTGCCATGGCATGGGCATCTCAAAATCACTCCTCTGTTACATCAATCATCATAAATGTCATGGCTGGAAGAAAATCATTTAATAAATAAATATGTACTGATGAGGTTGTGAACAAAGTCACTCCCATGAATTGGTGGAAATCATTAACTAGGCACCTTGAAAGAGTACCTTCAGCTGCAAAGCCAACTTTTCAGATCAGTAGCTTCCTCTGCAGGCACAAGAATATTTTCATAGTTTGGCATTATTCACTCAAAGCTAAGAAATCAACTGGGGGTTGAAAAAAAAAAAAAAAAAAAAAAGAAAAGAAAAGAAAAACTATTTCTATTTCAGTCTATTAATCAAAATGATAGTTGGAACAGTAGTAGTAGAAGTTTTAATGACACTGTACATTAATATTGTCATGACCAGACTGTTACGAATTAATAACATTTGAAAATTAAAAAAAGGAGTTGAAGGGCAACTGTCAGCCAGCAACTTAAGAGACTGCTGCAACAGCAAATGTGAAATAGTTGTACAACATTTAAGATTTTCTTTAATAAAATAAACTGATATTATGTTTGCGTGTGCTAAGTGCTACTGTGTTTCTGTGTGTGACTTAGATCTTATTCTGAATGTTCTGCTACTACACCTGCTTGACACAGATAATGAGGATTATGTACTACTTAAATTAACTATCAAGTTAATTTAAAAGTTACACAAAGTATACTGTATTGGATACCATGGTTCTAGATGCTGTAAATGAACATGTTTTAGTGATCAGATTTTCCCCATTACAAAATTTGTGAATAATTTTTAATGGGAAAACCATTTAAATAAATGTTTTTTCTCCTGATTGTGATTTAAAATCGATCCACCCTAGGAAAAATGGGAGTCTTATATTGCAGGATCAAAGAATTTTCCATGAGCACAGAATGACACACTATGGACTTATTTGGCTGAGGTCTAAGTCAATGCCTGAGGGTCAAGATCAAGGCAGCTTCACTCACTCACAACTGGGATGAATGTAGTTCACAGAACACATGTTGTGTACTATATACTGTAGTTACCTTGCAAAGCTCCTCCTTTTCACAGTTCCTATTAGGTATCTTTTCAGCACCTTGATGTGGCACCACAACCTCCTCTTTCACAATCTCTTCTTCATCAGGTTGTATAGCAGCAACCAAAACATCTGGTTGCTCAGAGTTAACCGGAGTTGCACTTCTTCCACTTTCCTCCATTTCTGCTTCCTCCATATGTACAATGTGTGTCTCATTCATTTCTTGTTTAGATTTACTTTTCACGGAGTCAGCCATCTCAGCCTTTGGTGTTAAAGGGCTAACCACGAGAGATGCTGAAGCACAACCTCTTCCTGATAATTCGTCATCTGAATTGATTTCACTTACACTTCTGCTATCCAACGACTGCACACTGAACGAATCAATTCTTTCAAAAGCATCAGAGGAGCTGCAACTCTCAGTCAGTTTCTGAAAGTCATCTAAATGATTATACTCAGTACAGGCAGATGTTGATAAGAGCTGAAAGGAAGTTTGCATCAGATGAAGACTGGATTTTGAATCTGCAGCTTCTTGTCTTGAACTTACTGAGCTCTCACTTATTACACTTTCATGATCCAAAACTTCAATATCACTAGTTGTGGATGTCCCTGAGGAGAAAGTGCTAATAGGAGGTGAAGGTGTGTTGCTTTGTCTGTCCTCATTTTTTTGTTCCTTATTTTCCAAGCCCAGATCCTTTGTCTCTGCAGTAGCAAGAGATTGTGCAGGGCTGTCAGGAGCACTTCCTGATGCATCATTTCCTGCATTAGACTTCACATTAACGGCAACTTCAGGTACTTTGACATCTGGGATGGTCAGCTTAACCTCAGTGCCTTTGTTTGTATTCTCCTCTTCATGCTTAGCCTCAGTTTCAAGTACAGAACTTTCTTCTAATGTTTCTGGGGGAACATCAAGATTTTTCAGCTCTACTAGACCAGACACAGAAGCATCTTTTACGTTTGTCTCTGTTTCTACTGTTCCTTGCTGACTGCTGTGCAGAGATTCCTTTAAAGTGCTTTTCACTTCTTTGGGTTGCTGTGATTTGGTTGGAGGTTTAAACACTACTGGACTCTGCTGAACATTCTGAACATCTGTTGGTGAGAGAAAGGCACTGAAGAAATTCTCAGATTCATCCACCACAGTCCTCCTAACTGGTTTGGTAATTGCCGTTGGTGATATTGGCTGACTTTGAGGTTCTATATTTGAGTTTAATCCCCAGGAAGAAGTATCCCATCCTCCAAGTGTAAGGGAATTTGTTCCTAAAAAAAAAAAGTAAAGAAAATCAACCACATGGAAAACACCTAAATATAAAGGTTACAGCAACAAGCAGTACTTGCACAGTCAGATGCAACAATACAGAAAAATTAACAAAGTCAGATGAGGTTGAACGTTCAGCATGAAAGAAGATTTATGGATCGCTATAGTATCTTTTACTGCTATTGCAACCTTACATTTTACAATTGATTGTCAAAGTTGAATCATTATGGCTCCAGTCTGTGGCTTAGTATGTAAAGAAGGAGCTCTCAAAAGGCAGAGCACCACAGATGAATAGTAACAGAGAGAAAGCTGTGCTAGACTATATACTATCAAAACAAAAAAGCTGTCCAGTAGCACTTTAAAGTGCTACTGGACAGCTTTTTTGTTTTAACACGGATGAAAATTACTTTTCTTCCCAGCAACTGTGGAAAGCCAAGGGGGGGGGAACAGGAAGGTAGGCAAGAATTATACCAAGATCCGAGAACCAGCTGAACAAAGGTATCAGAAGTATAGAGAGGGTAAATTAGGTCCAAGTGTATTAAAAATCATAAGACCAATTCCAACATCTGTTCCAAGATGGAAAGGAAAGCAGAGCAGAGCAGGGGAGAGTAGAGAGGTAGTATTACTTACTGACTGTAGTGAGTAGGCTAATGTCAGTGATCTGCACACACTGAAGTTTAGCATATTAAGCAGACCAGAAAACAGCTAACTGAAATTATCAGGGTTAATTAAAAAAAAATTCCATCCCCAGCAAAAGGAAAATCAATTTTCACAACTAAGACAGCCTTGTCTTTCAATTTTTGAAGGATTTAGGACTACAAGATTATAGTCTTTACAGTTGTGATAATAAATTTCCAAACAGAAACCACAGGAACCAACTTTTTGAGGCAGCTGACCCACAACACTGCCTGCAGGGCTGTTCCTAACCCTCTCAAATTGGGTTAAACTTAGACAACATTCCTTTGTTTTCCCTGTTGCTGAAATCAGTTCAGTGGGGCAACAGTAAAACCAAATAGAATCCAGTTAGATTAACTCTGCTCGCTCCTCAGTGCTACCCCACAGCAACAAGGTACTGCAACTGTTTGCCTTGGACTTAATCAGGGAGTCTCCTCTCCCATATTAACTTCTGATTTTGTTCTCCGGCTAGTACACGTTACATTGGCTGTGAAGAATTTTCTTTGCAAATTTTAGTAGTGTCCTAAATGCAGTAACTCATAAGACAATATGGAACAGAATGTGGCTCAAGAATAATCTACATAGTTTAGAGCAGAGGTGTCCAACCCACAGCCCGCAATCTGGCCTGTAAAGTCTTTATATTCTGCCTATGTCAAAGGCAGCACTGCCATTTTTTCTGGCACAGTTCACACAGGCCCTGGCTGTGACTAGAGCAGCTCCTGCTGGCGCACTTCACCGCTCTGGATGGCGCGGCTCCAGCCGGAGCCCCAGTGCGGATGCAGCTCAGGTCCTGGCTCGCGTGGCTCCTGCTGCTCCTGAGGTGGTGGCAGCTCTGTTAAGTCGTCCCATTCAGTCCGTGCTGAGGATGCCTGACATGCGAGGGAGGGGGCATTTGTTTAGAGTGGGGGGAGAGCTGGGGGTGCCTGACTCTGGGGACCGAGGGGGATTGGTTTAAAGCAGAGGGCTGGGGCTATCTGGCTCTGGAGAGGGGAGGAGAGATAGGGGGTTTTGCATGTTCAAATTGTGGGTACTGGGGTACTTACCCCTTTTTCAAACAAAAAAAGTACTTTATAAAAAAGGTTGAGAAACACTGGAGTATAATTCAATTTAATTGGTTTAATGGCTAGCAGGAGGGATCTGGCCAGTAAACTGAGTCCTATTCTTTCAGCTCCTGCCACAGTGTTTGAGGGGGTGGTTTGGGTCTGGGGGCAGTCTGAGAGTGACCACTGGAGGCAGATTCAGAACCGAGAGAGGCCAGCAGTGCTAGGGCTCCACCACCTTGTCTGCCACAAAGATTGAGTAGGTAGTTCCCTTGCCCCAAACCCAGAGCCTGTCCCCCCCTAGACAGCCTGCAAACTATGTGTGGGGGGTGTCAGCTGCAGGGGACCATCCCACCAAAGCTTCCCCCTCACAAGCCTGCAAAGCATAGGTGGCTAGCAGAAGAGGAGCAATCCCCTGGAGCCTGGCTCCGCCCCTTCCCCAGACAGCCTGAAGTTCCAAAAGGCTGCTTTTCCCCCTGGCTCTGCCCTTTTCCCCAGACAGCCTGAAGTTCCAAAAGGGGCAGCTGGAAGGGTTAGCCCCTGCAGCCTGACCCATCCCCAGAAAGCCTGCAGGCTGTGGAAGGGCTGCTGGAGGGTGGGGATGCCTCCAGAGTCTAGCTCCCCACCTAGACAGCCTGCAGGCCACAACAGTACAGGCGGGGGGAAGAGGCAACCATTCAGAGCCCACTCCCTGCGCCAGCAGCCTACAGGGGAAGATGAGCTCACTGGAGGCTGGAAGCACCTCCAAGAGCTTCCCCTGCAGCCTTCTGGCCAAGTGCGGTGGCCACTGGAAGCTGAGGGCAGCCCCCAGAGCCTGGCCAGCACCTGGAGCACTCTACCAAACAGGCTGCAAAAGGGAGGGAACCACTGGAGGTAGCCCCCAAAGTGGCACCCCGTCCAGACCAATACAAGGCTGGAGTCAGCCCGCAGAGTGCTGTCCCACCCTGAACAGGCTGCAGGACTGAGCGGCCACTACCCCATGCAAGGATCCCCTGCAGCTGCAGGCCTTAGGGACAGCTGCAGGATAGGGGCTGCCCCCAAACTGCTACCCTCCCCACAGGCAGCAGGCTATGGGTGGGGGGCAGGCAGCTGGAAGCCAGGGCCAGCCTGCAGAGCCCCAGCCCCCACCCGGTAAGCACCTAACCCCAGATCCCTCCCTCCTAGGAGTTGTCACTGGCTAGGGAGTGCTGCCCTGGGTCTCTAGGGGGAGCTGCTGTTGTAGCAGTGTCACCCTCATTATCACCAGTGGCCCTGATAATTCCTGCCCTCTCCCCACAACTTTCAGATCCCTTTCCCGAGATCCCTGCCCTAACTTCTACACTATCTGCCTTGAGCCCCCAAGAATCCTCTGTACTAAGCCACCACTTCCTCATCCCTGAGCCCTCAATTCAGCCTCAATTCTTCTTCATGTTTGGAATAATACTATCATTGGGGGAAAAAACATGTAAATTTTTAATTTATTTTCAAAAAAGACACTCTAGGTAATGAGCCAAGCAATGCCAGGTACATCTGCTAGTTTCCAAAATATCCGCCATATTGTCAAAGTACGGGGTACCTCACTACTTATTTTAGAACTATGTAAAGAGATTCATACCAGTAAACATTTAGTTAAGGCATGAAACAGTAAACTACTTCAAAATCTGTAAGTTCAAACTCTCAATGTAATGGCTATACTAGCACATTACTGACTACATCATACCAAAACTTTAAATGTAGATATCACTAAGTAAGACATTAAAATTGCTGAGCACTAAAAGCTCTTTTTACCCCTGGTGTAAAACGCTTGGGATTCAGCGCATCTCAAAGTCTGGCAACAGTTTGACAACACATATGCTTATTTTTAAAAATAAGCCCTAAATCACTAAAATGTGTTTTTTATGTGGCCCAGAAAGAGTTTGCTTATGACCCCTGAATAACTTTTACTGACGTCCTTATGAATTTCTTAACACAAAAACAATTAACATTTAAAATTATTTGGTAAAATAATAAATGAAGCAGAGAGTGAATTTTGTGAAACCTTTTTCTCAGAACACCCACCCCCACCGCCCAAGAATTTAATATGATACTGAAGCCATCTAACAGATGGCTACTACTTCTTTTCAAAAAAATAGAAATTCTTACATATTAAACCTTGTTTATGTGTCACGTCACTTTGGAAAATCCTCACCAACTCTCATATGTTAAAGAGTCAAGTTTACTCCACCCGGTAAACATACCATTATCTCAGTTTTAATGCTATATTATGCTCAAAATATACACTTTTGTACTCAGGATATTGACTACCATTACAGTTTCCCGAATCTCTTCATTTTACACTCCAAATTTTAAAAGTGTCAGACATCAGGACTTCTTCACCTTGAAAAGTATATAACCTAACATGCAAGTAAACTCGAGACTGTAACTTAAGATCAAATTTTCTTTCAAATTCCTGATTAATTCTGTGCTTTATATAAACGATAAAGTTTCAAAAATCTGTTTAACAGATAATTTGCAGGCAAGAAGTTACCATAGTTAATTTTGCCATAAAGTGCATTAACTTTCACATGAAATTCCATTGAATTTCTATGAACCTGGATAGGGATTGATGGGGCAAACAGCTTTTACTCCCCACTTTCCCCAAACATCGGAGGGGTAGCTGTGTTAGTCTGGATCTGTAACAGCAACGAAGGGTCCCGTGGCACCTTATAGACTAACAGAAAAGTTTTGAGCATGAGCTTTCATGAGCACAGACTCACTTCTTCAGATGCTGGCGGCGACAATATATACCTTCAAATCAGCGGCACAGCTATGGGTACCCGCATGGCCCCTCAATATGCCAATATTTTCATGGCTGACCTGGAACAGCGCTTCCTTAGCTCTCGTCCACTAACATCCGGTCTCTACTGAAGCTACATTGCAACATCATCATCATCTGGACTCATGGGAAGGAAACTCTGGAGGAATTCCACTGGGACTTCAACAACTTTCACCCCAACATCAAGCTCAGCCTGGAACAGTCCACACAGGTGATCCACTTCCTGGACACCACGGTGCTAATACACGATGGCCACATCAATACCACCCTGTACCGTAAACCTACTGACTGCTACACCTACCTTCATGCCTCCAGCTTCCATTCCAGACACACCACACGATCCATTGTCTACAGCCAAGCACTAAGATATAACCACATTTGCTCCAACCCCTCCGACAGAGACAAACACCTACAGGATCTCTATCAAGCACTCTTGAAACTGCAATACCCACCTGAGGAAGTGAAAAAACAGATCAACAGAGCCAGACGTGTGCCACGAAGCCTCTTACTACAGGACAAGCCCAAGACAGAAACCAACAGAACACCACTAGCCATCACCTACAGTCCTCAGCTAAAACCGCTACAGCGCATCATCAGGGATTTACAACCCATCCTGGACAATGATCCCCCACTTTCACAGGCCTTGGGAGGCACACCAGTCCTTGCCCACAGACAACCTGCCAACCTGAAGCAAATCCTAACCAGCAACTATACACCGCACCACAGTCACTCTAACTCAGGGACCCATCCATGCAACAAACCTCGTTGCCAGCTCTGCCCACATATCTACACCAGCAACACCATTACAGGACCTAACTAGATCAGCCACACCATCGTGGGTTCATTCAGCTGCACATCTACCAATATAATTTATGCCATCATGTGCCAGCAATGCCCCTCTGCTATATACATCAAACAAACTGGACAGTCTCTACGTAAAAGAATAAATGCACACAAATCAGATATCAGAAATGGCAATATGCAAAAACCCGTAGGAGAGCACTTCAATCTCCCAGGCCACACAGTAGCAGACTTGAAAGTAGCTATCCTACAGCAAAGAAATTTCAGGACCAGACTCCAAAGAGAAATTTCTGAGCTACAATTCATCTGCAAATTCGATGCCCCCAGCTCAGGCTTAAACAAAGACTGCGAATGGCTGGCTAAATACAGAAGCAGCTTCCCCTCCCTTGGTGTTCACACCTCCAGATCAACTGCTGGTAGTAAGCCTCACCCTTGCTGACTGAGCTAACCTTGTTATCCCCACCCTTGCTCTGGCTTATTTATACCTGGCCCTTCAGATTTCCAAGACCAGCATCTGAAGAAGTGAGTCTGTGCTCACGAAAGCTCATGCTCACTTTTCTGTTAGTCTATAAGGTGCCACAGGACCCTTCGTTGCTGTTTCCCCAAACAGAGTACAGAAAGAGATGCCTATACACATTGAACCTCTCTGATTCAGGACTCATCCTGTTGCCAGACCAGAGAACCCCGAGATGCCAGTGACCAGCAGCGGAACCCACGGTTGGATGGCGGAGCCGGGACCCCAGCAGCGGCAGAGCTTGGAACCTGGCCTGCAGCCCAGAGCCAGGCAGCTGAATGGCTGGGGCTGGCAGCACAACGTGATGGCCAGGAGAGGAACCTAGCTGGGTCTGTAGACAGACCCCAGGAGACCCCGTGGGCTGGCAGGTAACAGGCTAGAATTTACCTCACTTGGTCCACCAAACTCCCTCATTCAGGACCGCTTAGGTCCCAATGGTGCCAGACCAGAGAGGTCCAACCCATATCAGAATTTGACAAAGGAGCTGTAGAGAAACCATAATACTCAGCCATTTCTCTCTCCACACTTGTCACCCACATTGTACAAAGAGATGAATTAACAGACTTCTTGACTATATGACTTAAGATTTATGCACAAAGTAACGCAAAGGATCTGAAAACTGCCATTGTATCCATTATTTAAAATTGGGAGTACCATCAATAAGAGCAGAGGAAAAAAGACAAATATGCGTTCCAGCAATTCCCCATTTTACATCTTTGGGGAAAGCAATAAGCCTCTTGTGTCAGACACCTGTTATAGGGTAAACATATTAGAAAGATTAAGTAATTGTTTGCAAAGAGCTCTGAATAACTCCAATGGGGCTACATAAATCCAGAGTTTTAAAAAACCTACAGAAAGCATTGCAAGAGAGGCAGAAATAGAACTTGTCTTCAAGGCAGCCACCTCAGCCCCACTATAACAATAAATATGAAAACAGACGGTTCTGCCAACTAGTCACTCCAGGGATGATGTAGCATGTTAACATGCCTTGTAGCAAATGAACATTTACCATTAATTAATCCCTCAGTTCACTGTAGAAGAATCTGCCAAGGTCCCCATTTTTCATGTGCATGGAAAACAGCCCACTGGCTGTGTTTAATTAAAGTCTGATACTTAGGGTCATACTCTGCCCTCAAACTACACTCACTATGTGTATGAACAATGGTGGGCAGAACCCGGCCTTCACACAGCCTCTGAGCTGCTACCTAGATCGGCAGTTTTCAAACCTTTTTTTTCATTTGAGGACCCCCTAGAAGTATTTGAATGTAAGTGCAGAACCCTTTGGAAATCTCAAACAGCCTGAGGTTAAAAACCACTTTTAACTACCTTTCACAGACTCCTTAGACATTGTCGATAGACGCACAGGGGTCCACAGACTACAGGCTCAAAACCATGGGCTTGGATTGTAAGAACCTTAAAACAGGGGTGCACAAAGTGGAGGGCAGGCCCCCTTGGTGGGGCATGAAATTTCATAACCAGGATACAGCATGATAGGCTGCTGGGTGTCAGGCTCATCCATCTCATTAAAGATGTTGATATACGTTACTGTTTTTACGTGTGTGTATTCACATTGATATAGCAATTAATGTTCTTACATTATTCATACTTATTTTCTTACCTAGACTGAAAGGGCTTTTTGTTTTTTTTCCCCCCCCTCCATTTGAACACAACCAAAATTTGTCAGTTGGAATTACATTAGACAGGTTGGGGGGGCCCAACACAAAAAGTTTGCTCATCCCTGTTTCTCCTACAGAACCATGCCCCTTCTGAGGAACCTTTGTCTCAGCAGTACCTGGGTATAAGGGGTCAAGTACAGTGTTACCCCAGTGCGTTTAGACAACGTGTTCCCCCCATTTCCTGCCAAATTCAGATATCAAGCCAATAAGCACAGCAGTATGTAGGTAATGGGGACAGCAGGGACTCCACCTTTATCTTCCCAGTTCAGAAAACAAGGTAGTGGGCACAGCAGAGCGTGGCTACCAGGACAGTGAAATTACCCCAGTACACTCAGAAAAGGTGCCCCATGCAGACATCCCCAGTGAGGCCCAGAGCAGGGAACCAGAAGACAGCAGGGCTACCCCCACAGCTCTCCACACTGTCTACTGCAGTCACTGGTGAGAGAAACAGCAAAGAGTACCATGGGACAGCAGAATTACCCCAGTGCACTGACAGAAGGTATCCCACACTGCCTGCCCCTTTCAGACACCCCAAACGAGGGTACAGGAGGTATTAGGTGAAAGTGGGGTTACCTCATAGAGCCCCATACTGCCCACTCCTCACCCCCTAGTGAGGGGCATCAGGAGACAACAGGGTTGCCCCAGGATGGTCCACAATGCCCGCCCTGCCTGGACATGCACATGAAGGGCACAGCACAACGAGTTACCCCAGGGAGCCCCTCGCTGATGGCCCCTTTCAAACACTGCAGTGAGGAGCACAGCAGAGCGCGACAGCTGGGTTACTCCAAGGTGCTCTGTGCTGCCAGCCCAGCTCAGACACCTGCGTGAGGAGCACAGCAGAATGGGGATGCCAGACAGCAGCAGCGGTACCCCAAGGCGCCCCGAGCTGTTTGCCCCACCCAGACACCCCGGTGAGGGGCACGGCGCAGCACGGTACCAGAGGAACAATGGGGTTACCTCAGGGCACGCGGGGCTGTCTATCCAGCTCAGACCCCCCCACTGAGAGGCGCGGTACAGCACAGCGAGACTACCTCGGAGCACCCCTGGGTGTCTGTCCAGCTCAGACCCCCCCACTGAGGGGCGCGGCGCCGCCCGGCACAGCAAGGCTACCTGAGACCGCCCCGCACTGTCTGCCCCGCCCACTCCCTGGCGAGGGGCGCGGTCGCTCTCCCACCTACCGTCGCCATGGTCGGGGGTGACGGCCTCGGCCCAAGGGCTCTCCTCAGCCTGGATGTCCAGCACCCTGTCGATGGATTTCTGGGCCTGCGACAGCGCCTGCTTAGCGAAGCTGGAGAGCTGGGAAGCGTTGAACCAGCTCATCCCCGCCCGCCCGGCGGGGCCCCGGCCCTCCGCGGCCAGGCGGGCAACGCAGCGCCGGTCCCTCAGACACGTCAGAAAGCCCCACACCACAGCTTCCCCGAGCCGGAGGGAGGGAGGGCCCCACGCATGCGCGCGCAGCACCCTTCCACGTCGCAAACAAATCCTGCGCAGTGAGCCAACCGGGCGGGGTCACGTGATCGCCGATCTCCCTGCCGCCAGAGCTACGGGGGCTCAACCACTTGCCGCCGCCTCGGGCCTCGCTCCTAAGCCGAAGACCCGCCACAGTTCCGCCTGGGTATGCGTCATGGCGGACAGCAAGGTCGTAGCCTCGCTCTCACTCAAGACCACCCCATCCGTAATTTTTCGTCTCTGTTCGCCTTGGTTTAGTACGTGTCCCGGCCAGCGACCCGAGCTCGCAATACAACGTCTGGAGTCCTGCCCGGAAACAAAGTTAACAACCGCCCGTGGCTATAGAACGGCTACCTACAAATTCGCACAGTTCAAGAGACAAACTCGTGTCCCCCTCGCTGCTCTACCTGCAGCAATGAGCCGCCTTCACAGCCACGGCTGCTCTACCTTTCCGTGCACAGTGGGTATCCGCAGATGTGCAAGAATAACTTTGGACTTTCGGGTTGTACATGCAACCACTGCCTCCCTCTCCTGCACTGACGAGGGAAAAAGTGTCCTGCCTGGTCACACTGGTTGTATGGTCACCCTGTCTTCCAGCACCGGGCCACCTGCAATGACTTGGTAATTGCAGGTGCAAGGAAGACCGTAGTAAAGAATACAAGCAAGGTGTATTTTTGCCAGCTGCATTCCTACAGGACTGACTACATGGACTCACTTTGAAAAAAGACATATTACAATGCCTGAACGCCCTGTCCTCTACAAAAACAAAATGCAGTGTTTAAAAAAAAAATGCTCTGATTTTTTTTTTAAACAACTTAACTGCTGTTTTTGAATACCTGAAACTGGGGTCACTGCTCTAAAAGAGCCAGGAAAATTAAGACAGGCAATTTGATTATTTTACTCAGCAGTACAAAAAAGGCTTTAATAGGAGGGCATACAGCTTTGTCTATTCACTGTTAAGAATGATAAAAAGGGAAAGCTGGGCCTATTCCTTATTTAAATACGGGTGTCAATATTAGAAGGTGTGAATTTTAAAAATATTTCAGCCAGCTTTAATTTTAATGTTTTAAATGGTTGTAAATGTAGCCACATGTTGCAGGACATGTTTATGTCAGTGTTTTCAGTGTGATGGTCTTCAAGTACAGTCTAATTATACATCTGTAGAAGCTGGGAAGAGAAAACATTTTAAGAATAGAAAAGGAGGGCTGTATCAAATACAATGACAGATTTCAGATGCATTTGAGTTCATTTGTGCATAAGTAACTCTCAAACTCTCTCACCTTTTGTACTCAAGGTAATACAAACAGCTGTTTTAACTGAAATGGAGGTACCTTATATTTTTATCTTTTCTTAATTATGGTCATATATTGTCCTGAATTTCCACTGACACACTGCAGAACAAGATATCTTTATATATATTTTATTAATAAATACCTTGAGAGCATCAACGATAACCAAATGTAACTCGCCAATTCTGAATATCAGTGGGCATTTGACTGCACTATTGTGTACAGTAGCCACTAGTCTACTGGACATATACACGAAAAATACTTCTCATTCACAGAGCTTCATTTAGTTTAATTTCATTGTCTTGCCATATTTTGTAACCAAAGTGAAATAACCTTCTGCAATATGTAATACCTGTTTAGCAGGTTAATAAAAATGAGTATTAAATAAAGGAGGAAACATTCAATACTTATTTTACTCTACTGCCCACAGGTAATGTATTTGGATTCTAAAATTTAATTTAAAATCATTGTTCTCCTTAAAGGATATTCTTTTGTAGATGTGAGTGTTCAAATGCAAGCAGAGAACTCCTTTGACTACCATAAAATGTCCACATGTAGGAAGGAGTGTTGGCATTATTTTAACAGCAGCAACACATAAACCAAAAAATTATCACTGTACATTAAGTTCTGTACATTAATGAGCATTTATACAAATACCATCCACCAAATATTGGCGTCTAAAGACAGTTCTAATATAAGGGTGATTCCAGCAAGGCTAGTACTTAAAAGGGACATTTTAGGTTACTCTTAACATCCGCATATAGCACAACATGTTTTACATGGTGTGCAGAATTTTCTTGCTGTATGTACAGTTTATAATTGGTCTTAAGTAGTAAAATGAAGCTTGAACAGCATAGTCTGTGGTGTAGTTATATCAGCAACTGCCAGTTCCTGACCATCAACAAGCCCCAACTCTGAAACGAGAAAAAAATAAAGAAGTTTCATGCAATAGATCTATGCTTACAAACCACCAACCAACCAAACAACCCTCCCCTCTCACCCCCTCCCCCAAGGTACAGTTCTAGAAAGGCTTAAAAAAACTATCAGAATTCAGTTTAACATAATTCATTAGCTATAATCTCAATTTTTAGTCACCCAAAATCACGACTAGCAGATGTTTGTCAAGAACAAAGAAAAAACATTTCACAGCATCCTTTGCCGACTCAAATATTTTTCTAATGACATCTGCCCAAATAATCGTGACTACTAAAGGAGTCAGTGGCTCCTTCCCAAAATAATTCTGATGACAAAGCTGACTATGAAAAGAGGTTAACCATAGTGCAATAATTAGTGAATGAGAAGGTGGGTTATTACCCTCGTATAGGTTCAAAGTAAAAGTGTTTGTGAATTAGTAGAGAATACACATAATGAAATGAAGAACAGGAAGAGTGGAAGGAATGGAAAAAGGGGGTGACAGAGGCTGTCTACACGAGACAGAGAATTTGAACACAGATATACAAATTTAGCTATGCCAATTGTGTAGCTAAAAATTGATTGATTTGCAGTCGACTTCCACATCTGTCTACAAGGCAGTAGGTTGATGGGAGCATTTCTCCTGTTGACCTTCGTTATTTCTCACCTTTCACAACCAGCACTGGAGACGACTTTGATCCCTGAAAGTGTCATTTCGCGCTTTCCATGGAAGCGGACAGCTAGCTACACTGGCTTGTGGTAGCTAATCCCTATAATTTCTCCTCCACAAAAATCCCAATTTAACCATTGGGGAAAGGAATGGGGCACAATAATCCCAGATTTAAAAAAAAAAAACACTCAAATCCATTAATTTTATGGTAATTCAGCAATTTGCACATATCTTAAAATGAGCTAATCAGCTACTGGAGAGGTAGCCAAGTTAGTCTGTACTCCAACAAAACAAAACAAAACAGCAGAAATATAGTACTTAAAGACTAACAGAATGATTTATTTGGTGATGAGCTTTCGTGGGACAGACCCACTTCATCAGGTCAATCATTTCCAATACTGACTGACATATATAAGTACAGAGGACAAATAAATAAATAGTAATAAAGGCTGACAAATCAAATACATAGAACTGAAGGAGAGGGAGGTGGGGTAGGGGACTATTAATTGTCCTGTCTGAGATAATTACAAGCATTAAAGAAAGGGAAGCAGTCCTTGTAATGCGTGAGCTAATGGGTGTCTCTGTTCATACGACATGTTAATGTGTTGAATCTGAATATGAACATGAATTCCAACTCACAAATTTGTCCCTCTAATCTGTTTTTAAATTCTTTTTTGCTCCAGGACACAAATTCTCAGGTCTTTAACAGAATGCCCACTCCCCTGAAGTGTTTAGATACCAGTTTAGCTCTCTACAATTAGTCACATAGTAATTTTATTTCATGTATATGTAACTTTAAAGATTTGTTGCATGAAAGTGGGCAAACCTGCATAATACAAATAACTGTGCTCCTATTATTGCACAATGTGCACTTTGTTCTACAGAAGCATTAAATAAAACAGCACAAGATCTGTGAATCATCAGAGCTCTGATTTATTTTATGTTTTCATCTTCTGCATATAACAATCAGAAAATACCTTTCAGTGTCTTGGAAAGATTTGGCCTTGTTCGTTCTTCAATTGAAGCTACCGTCTGCAAAGTAAATTTTAAAAATATTTTAATTGAACCAAGTCAAACTTAAATGAAACTCATTTAACTAAGTAAAAGCAAGCAGGTCTGATCACCTGTAAATAGAGTGTTTTATTCCCCCCATACACAGTTGCAGTGATTGCTGGAGATTTCATTTGCCTATATGAAAAACACAAAACATAAAACATGAGAGCTACCAGGATAAAACGCAGTTTTTAAAAAAAAAACAAAAAAAAAAACAACCTTATCTTAACATTCTGCAAACTTCAAATTTTTAAAAATTAATCAAAGAAATCAGAATAGTGGCAGACTTACAATGAAGCATTATTAGTCAAATAATCCAAGACTTCCTGTAGTTTAGCTGATGGAGGAAATTCTATATTTTGGGGAAGTTGGCTGCAGGCTGCACAATTTTCCTATCCAAAAAAAAAAAAAAGTGTAGTGATCAAGCATATACTAATGTATTTTGTCAAACATGTATATCAGGATGGGTAATGATTCCAACTGTAGATCTTTGCTGTTACAACTACAGTAGTCCCCCAGATTGTGTTCCTGGGCAACCTAGCATAACTCAAATTTAGCACAAGTCAGTGGAAGCTGGGAACCAGGCAGCAGCTTGCGGGGAAACAGGAAACTGACCAGCGCACTACTGGTGGAGAGCTGGTAACCAGACAGCAGCCTGGTTCCCAGCTCCCATAGTGGCGTGGAGCCAGGAAAAAAGCTGCAGTGGTACAGCTGTCTGTCCACCTGGCTTCCCCCAGCTGGGGGAAGCTGCGCCACCCTGGCTGGCTGTCCCCCAGGTCCTCCAACTGGGGGGAAGCTGGGGAGAAGCCACAGGGGCAGAGCTGTCTCATTCCCTAGCTCTCACCTGGCTCTGTCCCCTGTGCTCTCACCAGCCCCCAAGCCCCTGGAAACCCCAGGATTCAAACTCGTGTAAACACAAACTAAGCGCAAGTTGCAATCATGTATATCTATTGTTTACTGTACTTGCAAAATTTATAAAGGCATGGATCAAACTATATTTTTACAGAATTAACTATGTCCTAACCTCTTCATGCCAACAGTTGCTGTTGTGTCCTTAAGGCTATGTATTTTGTTCTGGGAATTATCATTCCTGATGTCAGAGGTTTACTACTTCCTTGATCCTGCTTTCCAGGCTCAGCTACTGTTCTCCTCCAGCTATATTAGCAAAAGCAATTGCCAGAGTTAGGGATTTTGTCACCTGGCTCATCTTTCTAGACAGAGGCTGGTATTTTAAACACTGGCTGCAGTAACAACGCCAACACAAATAGCTGCTGGGGAATCCTTCTTGCCCCTTCCCCAGCCACTAAGAAATTTTTGCTCAATATTTCTTAAATAAGAAACCAGTATTTTATATATATTTTATGGTGGATTCCTATGTATTTTATAACGAGTACTGGTAATTTGATGCATGACAGTGAATTCTACACCTACTCCAAGTATCAAGTGCTCCTCTTTCTAACAGACACATCTGACTGACTGCTTGGCCCCTGCAGAGTAAAGCTACTGATCACTGAGGATCGGGAGGATTGATGGAAAGATTTCTTCCACTGTAATAGCAACATGCCCATGTGTGTCTGATGTCCTGGCAGATCAGCAACTACTGACCTTAATTTTTACTCCTCTTGAAAGCTGAATAGATTTGTTGCTCTCTATAGCTGGGTTTACATAGAGCTGTTCTCCTGGCAGCGCCATGCTAATGAGCAGCCTCGCAATTGCAAATAGCAGCTCATTAACATAGCCGCAAAAAAGCTCACTCTCCGCAGAGGGGGTGCAGACAGTAAAGAGGCTGTGTGGATGTGGCCCTGGGGGCAAAAAGCCCCTCTGGCACAAGGGGCTGGCGACAGCCACGGGACCATGCTAGTGAGCAGCCATTTGCAATTGCGAGGCTGCTCATTAGCATGGAGCTGCCGGGAGAGTGGCTCCATGTAGACCCAGCCTATGGGTCTAGCACATCATCGCCTATTAGATCAATCCCCTCCCACAAAATATTTTGTATACTCATCAGGCCGCTCCTCCAGCAGAAGTAGACCAACATATTGTTACTTCTATTTTCAAAACAGAAGTGGAAGTATTTAAGTACTACAGTGGTGGGGACCAGACACTGAATTTTAACTTCAGCAAATCAGTAACTAGCTGCTATTGCAACAGGTGATAAATCAGGAAGCAACCCAGCCAGCTCAGGAGGCTCTTCTGTAATAGTACTAACCTTTCTTTCAGCTTCAAATGTATAGGTGTATAATCCATCTACGTCATTGAACACCAAGTAGTTATTAAGAGGAATGTATGCACTGCAATGAGAAATGTGTTAATGTTTATACAAACAAGTTTGTTGAAAATATTTATATCAAAAAAACACATATTACCTTGTGGCTATTTTAAAAACTTCAGTGGCACATACAGCTGAAAAAAGGAAAAACAAATAGTAATTTTATTCTCAATCTCAAAATATATACAAAAAATCAGAATGCCTAAAGATTGAAGGTTTCTTCAGCGACTTAGCTGGCAGAATATAGGGTGGACTTGCCACTTATCTGAGACAGTTTTGCAATGTTCTGTCTAGTTTTGCCCCTGCACGTATGGAATGGATTTTGTTATGCACACCAGTAAGGAGGTGATGTGTGAAGCATCATGCCTATATTCATGCACATAACAAAATTCATGTGGCAGGGACAGGGCCAAGGGTTCAGAGTGTTGGAGGGGACTCAGCTGGGGCTTGGAGAGGCAGGGGCTCCTGCAGGAGGAGACAGGTGTTCTGGGGCGGGGCTGGGGTGGAGGGGTTCAGGGTGCAGGAGGCAGCTCAAGCATGAGAAAAAGGGTTTGGTTGCAAGATCCGGGGTAGGGCAGGGATGAGACATTTTCCATCTGTGTTGGGGAGAGCATCTCTTCTTCCTGTGACAGTTCTGGGGCTGGGGGAGGGCAGTAACTCTCTCCATCTACCACCACCCATAGCAACGCCAGGACTGGGAGGAAAGCATCTCTCCTCTGGCAGGTCCTGGGTTGGGGGTCAGAGGAGAGGTACTCCTCCTCATCTGGGGCTGGGACTAGTGGAGATGAGTCTCTCCCCACTGCAGCCTGGAGTGTTTGTGCAGCCTTTTAGTAGACACTTTGGTCTTGTAGAGCTGCACTTTTTATTTCTACATTTTTAAGATGGCAGTGCATCTACAAAAACTTTTCCTTATTCTTAAATCACAGAAAGCGCAAGATCAAACATAGATATTATGTAGAGAAAACAGGAATAATAAAAGAAACAAGTTAGCAAACTGGGAAAACGCCTAAACTACCCACTCTCACTCTCCATTTTAACTGTGGCCCCATGAAAAACACTCACTATCCCTAAAGGACAGGAAAAAAGTGAGGGACACTTGTACTAAGATTCCTGGGAACCCTCTAATGAAAGCCAATGCTTTTCCTTCTGTCACTACTGTACCTGCAATGACTGCATTTGTAGAAGCTACCGCTGGAATGATCCTCTTAACCACCCCTGAAGAGACAAATCATACAACATTAAGCATTTTGCAAAGCAGCTCTCTCATACAGAGGGTTGTTGCACAAATTTTGCAGTTACTTTGATTGCAGCACAGTTTAACCTAAGGGCTTGTTTATACCAAGCAGAAGACCGATTCTCACCGGGTCTGGTGAAAATACTGCAAAATTGATCTCTCTGGGGTTGGCAGTTGACTCCTGTACACCATGCTATTGCGTAGAGTACGGAAGGCTGATGTGAGAGTATAGCAGTTAGGTCTTCACTAGGGAAATTAATCAAACCTGATACATTGATTCTAGCTATGTAATGTGCCGCAGCCAAAACTGCATATCTGAAATCAACTTACTTCCTAATATAGACTTAACCTAAGTTACTTTATACATTTTTCTATGCTGGACTTTTCTATAGCTCTCAGCAGTGTACTATGTGCTAGATGATGAAGTACCTCCCCCCACTTATTTTTTTTTATTTATTGTAGCCATTTGCAAGTGGTTACTGTACACATATGTTCACCAAAACTCTAACTACTGCAATCTCTTACCTTGAGTAAGTCTGTATGTAACACCCTTAATATTGAATTGCGATGCTCTTTCTAATGATTGTTGGTAAATCCACTGTATATGATCTGGGTCATCGCCATCCAAAGGAACACCCTCTACAGGAAAATTAAAGATATATAAATCGAAATTCATAACGGCTCTTCATCAATATCTAAAAGTTCCAAATTTGTTTTAAATGACTAGCCCTGGTGAGCATTAGCACATATTTTTGGAAGTATTGCTCGCAAAACAATTTAGTTATTAAAACCAATTTCCATATATTTATGAGCTCTGATGAAGAGTTAATAAGGTCATGACATGGACGCACAAAATATAGCATACAGGAGAGCCATGGGCAGGGAAACTACATTGAAGGATGAGGGGCAGCATAAGAACAAGGAAGGCTGGAGTGAAGAGCAAGGGGCAAAAAGTTATGAGAGGAGTGAAATACGGTTAGGGGAAGATAAGGAATCCATTTAGTGGCCTAGAGAGAAATCTCTCCAATTCTGTCTATTCTACATAGCCAATTCCACCTTAACAGAAGATAGTAAACAATCTACAGCTTTTAACTGGAATTCTGTTATCCAGAAACATTCCTCTTCTTGCAGCCCACAGGTCCCAACAGCCTGTCAGTTGCTGGCCTGGGCTCCCCACTGTGTGTGCCTGTGGTCATCGGCGGGTTGCCAGGACCCATGGGCCGGCAGCTGCAAACAGCCATGGGGAGCCAGGGCAGTCGATGGCTGCTAGGACCCAGGGACAGCCAGAAGTTGGGACCCAGCTGCCAGGACCTGTGGTCAGTGAGCAGCCAGATGTGGGGTTGTCAGCTGGCGGAAGATGACTTTCCCTCAACTGGAAAATACTGTTGTCTGTTTGATGTCAGGTCCCGAGGATGCTGGATACAAGGGATTCAACCTATATCTTGACTGGGGGGCCATCCTTCCAAAGCTATCAGGTTCTTAACAGTTTAATATTTGAGACTCTCAATGCCCTTTTTTTTTTTTTTTTTAAAAACTCCCAAAGGAGATTGCTGGGATTAAAACATTATTAAGCTAGAAATACCTTAAATACCTTAATACCTTTTAATACCGTAAAAGAAAAAGGTATGGTAACCAAAACAAAAAAAGCAGTCATGTAGCACTTTAAAGACTAACAAAATAATTTATTACATGATGAGCTTCTGTGGGACAGATCCACTTCTTCAGATCTTAGCCTTACCAGAACAGACTCAATATATAAAGCACAGAGGTCCAAAAATTGTTATCGATGTTCACAAATCAGAAAAATTATCATCAGGGTTGGCAAATCAGAAGAGCAGAGGAAGGTGATGGGGAAGAAGTGAAGAGTTAGATAAAACAAAGTATGTACAAGAGTCCTTATAATGGGTCAGGTAATTGTTGTCCCTGTTCAAACCACCTGTTAATATGTTGAAATTGAATATGAACATTAGTTCTGAGCATTCCTTCTGTAGACTATTTTTAAAGTCCCTTTTTCAGTAGAACACAAACTTTAAGGTCTTTAACAACAGAATGGCTCATCCCTTTAAAGCGCTGGCTGACAGGTTTGTGTATCTGGAGATTTTTTATGCCTGTTCTATGTCCATTCATTCTTTGTTGAAGTGTGTTTGCAGTCAGTCTTATACATATGGTGTATAGGCATTGCTGGCACATGATGGCATATATGATGTCAGTTAAGGAACACGAGAATGTGCCCCTGATTCTGTAATTAATGTGGTTATGTCCAGTGATGGTTTCTCCAGAACAGATAGGTGGACAAAGTTGGCAATGGGGCCTGTTGCTACCTAACTGCTTTTTTTACAATACAGACTAGCAGATACCTCCTCGTCTATTACCAAATATTAGATTGCTTCTCAATAATGAGGACTACATGAAGATAAGATTGTCTGGTTTCTGTTTATTCTGCGAATAGTGGTCGTGGGGCAGAGTTAAAGTTAAGTTGCTTTAACCATGCATTTTCGTACTTCCCAATATTAATTTTTAAGTATAACTTCAAATTTTCAGTTTTGTTGTTGGAGGAATAAAACCCTATACATTCTCAAGAGTTGAGACCACGTGATTTTTAAGGGCAACAATAAGATAAGTAGACTAAATATTTAAACTACTTTTTCTAACATAATTACATGGACACTGCAAGATTTGTATCTCCCTTCAAATCCCCTGAAAGTCTCAATACTTTTTTTTGTCCCAGAAGGATGCACATATCAGCAATCAGTCAAATGCAGCAGCAAAGTTATAGGTGCACACAGGGAAACACAAGTTCAGCAAAAATATCTATGTTTTCAAGGATTCATTATGAATACAGCAAGGTCACAACATTCACAAATTCAATTACTCGCAAGTGGTTTGTCATCCATTGCACTGTTACTGCCACATGGCACGAGGCATTGTAACCGCCCGCACAGCCCTGTTATTGCTGCCGCACGGCATGAGACACCATAGCTGCCCACGCAGCGCTGCTGTTGCCACCAAGCGGTGTGAAGCACTACAGCCACCCATGTGGTCCTTCTGGAGCCACTGCGAGGTGCCCTAGCCACCCATGTGGTGCATCCAGATATTCACTAAATTCAATATTCGCAAGGGTTCTCAACACTGAACCCTTGCACATGTTGTGACCCTACTGTATCAAATAAAAACAGTTTTTAAAATGCGATACTTTGAAAATTATACGGTATTAAACTTTCCATTATTCAGCATGATAAAAGGGCATTTTTCAACAGGATCATTCATGCAGACAGACAGATTGAGTCTAAAATTATACATTTGTTTATTTTTACACTAATAGAAAATTTCATTATTGTCTTCTAACAATCATATCTCTTCTTTTCTCTGATTACAGAAATTGGGGATTAGAAAAAAGAATAAACAATGTATGATGAACAGGAGATCAACAACTTTTCATTCAACATGAACAGTCTATTGTTTTCTTTCCAATACAGCTGTAAAATAATTGCTTTGGGATGAAAACTGACACACAGGATTTTAATTCAAGAGTGAAGTTTATCTTACCAATGCTGGCCAAAGTGCAAAACTAAAATAATCTATTTACTGGATCAAAGTATGATTTTACACTCTGATATGGGTGCAAATACTTTGATTATTTAAAAATAACAGTAGTTCATGGATTAAAAATAAAATAAAATAAAATAAAATGAAGCATACTGGTTACCTCCAAAAGGATGCTCCTTTGGCCACTGTAATATCCTGACATATTCAATACAATGTTCTGGCAGCCTGGGCATAGATGCAATAGTACACATGGGAAAATTGATCTGATGAGGAAAGATCATAAGTGACTTAACATATATTTTTCTGAAGGACAGAAGGAGGA
Source organism: Carettochelys insculpta (assembly GCF_033958435.1). NCBI lineage: Eukaryota > Metazoa > Chordata > Testudines > Carettochelyidae > Carettochelys > Carettochelys insculpta. The sequence goes on along the minus strand of NC_134147.1, from coordinate 41,489,297 downwards.
GGAGGAATAGGTGTCAGAAACAGAACATACAAGAGGGGGGGAAAAAAACATCAATGCTTTTAGTTACCTGAGGTGGATAAAGTTCTAATGTGCATTCAATACAAGCTGTCATTCCAGGTATTATCACACGAGCGTTCCCTTTAAAACCTTCTGTCCCTCCATCTATCAAAGGAATGATAGAGCTTGGATCTAGCATGCCATCTTCATAGTTTAAAAAAGACATCTGTGAAAATTACAAATTTGTAAAAGTTGCATTAAAAATTATACCAGATCCAAAAAGTTCCTTAAAGATCACCTATTACTTAAAGATATAACACACCATGACATGCTATGAAATACAGTAAACCCTCAGTTTTACAGACTTTGATTTATCAGGCTTTGGGAACAAAGAACGTTCCTCCAGTTGTTCCCAAAGTCCACTGAGGTCTGTAAAATCATGACCTCCCCCTCCCAACCTCAAAAAAAAAGCTGAGACTTGCAGCAGCCTGGACGAGCCACCACGCGCTCCTCCCATCAGGGGTGGGATGCATACTCAGGCAGACTGGAACTCACATACGCACCCTACCCCTGGTAGGAGGACCACATGGCGGCACCTCCAGTTGTGCCAGCAGGGTCCCAGCCATACCAGCGTGGTCCTGAAGCTCCTCCAATGGTGGCTCTGGTGAGTGGCAGGGTTTTGGTTTGGGTTTTGGGGGGACAGGGAGGCAGGACGTGTTGGGGCTGGGGGCGCCTGGTGGGGGTGGGTGGGCAGTAAACCCTCGCATTTAATGAACTTTCGGGAATAGCAGATGCCTCTCCCCGATGAGTCTGTTAAATCAAGGGTTTACTGTATTCAGTATTGTAATTAGAATCATCTATATACCTCCTCCCACTTTCATATTTGTTATTAGATACATAAGACTTAAAACTTAAATTCTTTCACCATGGAATCTTGTTCCTATAGCCAAGTAGAACAGCTATGTTATTAAACCATCAATTTTTTTTTTTAAATAGGCATGTAGCTACCATTATATCTGACCAAAGTACAAACTGGCCTGTTATTTATGTTTAAACTTAAATATTTCGTAATACATACAGTACAAATGTCAATGGAGTTTTGCAGACCAAAATTCCTTCTTTATAAGTCTTATAAATAGTTTTATACCTAAATATTCAGCACTTTACATCTGCAAAGCGCAATACAGATGGTACCCCCTAAAATCAACACGCTCTGGGTCCAGCAAAACTATGGATTTCCTGGACCAGAAATCCAGGGCAAGAGGGTAACCACCTGGCAAACCCACGGGGGGGGCAGCAAAGCTGAGATGGAGCGCTGGCATACCCCTACAGTCCCACCGGAGGTCAGGGATGGAACTCTGGTGTCCCCCAGCAGCCCTGTGGGGCCAGAGAGCCAGATCTGGGGCTAGCTGCAGTAGCAAGCCAAGGAGTAGGGGACATTAATCTCCCCGGTCCAGCAAAATCCCTTATTCAGGGTGCCTGACCAGGAAGGTGAAACCTATAAAAATATTAGCCAGCCCATCCTCCCAAAACATGTATGGAGGTAGGTAAATAATTTATCGCCCTATTGTACAGATGAGGAAACAACAGACATTGAAAGCTTAGGTACAGTTGTTCACTGAGCCATTTCAAAGTTAAATAGAACAGCTAAGCATTTCTAGGATCATTTTTTTCTCAGAGAGTTAAGTGTGTGTTCGCAATTCAATCTGATTTGATTAATAGGAATAGTGGGCCCAAACTCCCTCCAACTGTTACTGTCACAGTACACAGAATCTCAGGTCTTTTAAGCAAGTGGTATTTAACCAAGACAATGGATACAACCACAAATACAAACAGGCTTATATCAGTTTCAGTTTGACACCTTTGTTTACAAGGAACCACACTCTACTTAAAAGTCTATACTGCACAGACATCCAGATGAATTCACAGCAAATCCACATCATGCAATTTTATCAGCGGACTAGCTGTCACTCAGCTCTCTCTTTTCCAACTCCTCACAAGCCAAACATCTATCAACAGTACGTCTACCATCCATTCAAAAAAGTTGTTAAAGCCATAAAATACATTAAAGGATCACATATGTAACCTCAGCATCCTCTTCGCATTACTAATACCACCCCCTAGAAAACGTTGTGTCATCTGTCTTCCATTCTGCTGTCTGAAAAAGCACTTTCAGACATTTGAGCAAGAATCCTTGGCTTTCTCAAGATGTCACACCCACGTTCATTCATGCTTTACTCAGATGGCATCTCATTAAGCCAATGAATAAACATCAACATCAAGTTACAAAGTGGTATTAATGGAAAACAAGTTTACCTTGAATTCTGTTATTTATATTATTTAAAGTTAGATCCTGCTTTTATTTATTTGTTTTTAAGTGAATATAATGCTCACTAAAGGTTGTTTTTTCAAAGAACATTAGCACAGGAAGCAGCAAGGCAAACTACTCCAAGCTTCCTGTTACTGAATCTCATCTCTGGGCTAGGAGCATTTCCAGATGTGAAAAGAGAGTTAAGTCTCCATGCTCGTTCAATTCTCGGCCTCTCAAAGAGAAAACACACACTCTCTCTCTCTCTCTCTCTATACCGATAGATTTTGTAAAACTAACTAGTGGCATTCTTCACAAAATGTAACAGAGGTATACATTTCATCATGAATCACAAGGCAGTCAGGGGTGTAACTTCATACATGAAGATGACAACAAACTCATATATTAAATACTAGAGAGGTTCAAGCTGTATAAGGCCGACCCAAAACTCATGGGCCAAATTCGGACTTTGTGCACTTCTCATATGGCTACAGGCAAGGAGCCCATATGAATGTTGCATGCAAAGGCACCATTGTTTTGAAGACCTATTTAGATTAGCCATGGACTCATGTACAATCCTTCTCGCATTCAGCTTATTCTTGCCAAGGACAGAAGAAGCAAACAGGGTGAAGTATGGCCAAAACAGGAGATATGTTTGCTGAAAAAAAGCAGATCACGCTTCCTTAGAATGCCCCAATCTGCAGAGCCCTGAGAAGCATGAACTCTGCAGTAAGCAAATATTACAGCCCATCCTGTATTTTTTTTTTGTTTTTGTTTTTTGAGTCAGTACAACCTGAAGCCTCAATTTTGCCCTCCAAAACTAAGCATGAAATTGCCATCACAGCATAGTCTCAACTGTCAGAGTGTGACCAACTGAATTTTGAATATTCAGCATTTGGATGGGGTTATAATAATTCTGATCCTAACAATTATCTGTCTACTATTACTTTTATTACTATTATTATTACCTTATTACCACTTTGCCTAAGTTTCTCTATTATGGTAGTGTCCAAAAGCTTCTTTCAGAGTGGACAAAGGTCTCCTCTGAACGCTACATAAAAATGTACAAAGACATGGCCCTTGCCTTAAAACAATCTACCTGAATGTCCAAACACCACACTCCCACAGTAGGAAAGAAAGGGAAGGAAAGCTGAGAATAAGTAACTAGCAAACTGACCCAGCATTGCTCGGGTATTGAAGTGAAATAAGGGGTTTTTCCTGTTTTGAAAATAAAAGGAAAAAGGATATTGTTTATGCAAAAGATTGAGGGGCCTATGTGTGGGAGCTGCGAGGAGACAGCAGGGTTCCCCCCCAGCACAGCACTGTGACTGAACAGTGGGGGTGGAGTTGCGGTAGAGGGGCATACACCCTTCCTGGCAGGGTGGAGAGCCATGTCTCCATGTGGCCATTGTTTTCCTGCTCTGGCCACTCTGCCACACCGCTGTTCCCAGCACACAATGCCCCCAGTGGCAAAACTGAAGTTCTCATCCCTCATGTCCGTGCTCCTCCCTTTCCTTGCCCTGGGAAATCCTGGGATTCCAGACATTTCCCACTTTCCAAGCACAACCAAACTCTGACCTTGGTTTAAGCTACGGTGAGAGAAAGCTGCATACCAAATTTTGTGGTCATAGCTCTTACAGTGTAAGAGTTGTTGAACAAATGTAGCATTGACAGACAGATGTACTCTAAAAAGCACAGTAGACGACGGAAAATGTAGGTCTTTACCAATAACTTAACTAGTTTTACAATTCCATTTTAGCGCATTTGTTCCATACTACTGTTATTCATCCTAGAAAGAAGTTTAAATTTTGCAAACTGTATGCAAATGATTAATTTTAGAAAGATTAAAATAAAGTCTTTACCAGCATGCCATTTATCCATCTTCTTGCAATTATAGAGTCCAGCCCACACACAATAATATGAAATTCTAGAAGAAAAATGTTATTTAAAATTTAAGTGTGTTTTTCTTTAAATCATCAATATATTTTATTCAAATTGTTTAAACAGAAATTAAATTGCCTGTCCTATGTAGTCTATAACAAAGTTTCACTTTAAAAGTTCTGGCTTTCAACTAATAAAACTTCCTGCTCACTACAAAAAAAAAAATAAAAAGCGAACACCTAAACTAACTTAACAAAAAATGGCAATCAAGAACTACAGTGCTCTGCCAAAACACAAGTGGAGAATTTGTATATTAGCAATTGGTACTTACGTCGATAGAAAGTTTCATCCATATCCTGAATTTTTTTAAAATGTCTGAATGTATATGCAGTAAAGGAATTATATCACGGTAATTTCATACTTCTATAGTATTATAACCAAATCTAGGTTAACAAATACAAAATCAGTAAATCAAAAGATCTAATGATGTAGCAATATAGTTGTATACAGCACTTTATTAATATTTATATTAGATTAGTGATCAGAGGCCTCACAATTCCTAGAAAATTGTGGCTGGACCTTAGGACCATTAAATCATCAGCTATGAAGACAAGAATAGGAACTCATCTGGAGAGTGCAGTCCAGTCTCTTCACCCTCACATTTCTCTGAAGGCGATGAGGAGCACAATCTGAGCTTAAGTGAACGGGAAGGCTGTGAAAGAAAGCAGTGCTCTGACAAAAATGAAGCTAAATTTGTAATCCCCTGATCTCAAGATCAAGCCACTCAGAGTAAACTATCAGGGACGCATGAAAGCAGGAGAATGGAAGAACTCCACACTGAAAACCAAACAAAAAAAGATAGTCTAAAAAGATTCACATAAACGCAGAGAAGTCTCAACTACCTTAAACTGAATAATAAAAATTTGAGAAAATGTTATGCTGTCCAATTGGAGTAATGTATTCTGCCACATTTCACCCTGCTGCCCACTTAGTTCAGAAGAAACCGAGTGGTGGTTAAAGATACATTCCTGTAGAGACTGAACAGGGTGCACCAGGATATGGTTAAGAGCTGGTGTAATTGCAACACACATGGCTACTTGTCTATAACTTGTGGGCCCAGGAGGTTCCATGCTGGCAATGGTCCTGAAGATTTACAAATATACTTAGTAAATATAGTTGATGAACAACTTAATGTTTATCACAGATTTTACTGCATACTGTAAGGAGTAACACAGTACAAACACCAAAACCTACTTCTGTGCCCATGTACACCTTTGAGGTTCTACAAGATAATGCCAGAGTGGGAAGGAACCTAAGTTATCGGCCCAATTCATAACTTATTTCCTGAATGAGCAACAAGAACTGAAGTTACATTCTTTAAAACTAAACAGCCAGACAATTTACAATAATCTCAAAAACACAACAAATTCAGTGGCTCTCATTTCTCTACCAAAGGATACGGTACAACAGTGCAATTAGGAACTCGATTGTTGAGAAATTCTGCTGCAACTTCTGCTTTAGGTCGTCCTACGTCTTTGGGTCTGCAAAAAAAAGTACTTCCAAAATTCTTATTCTAATAGTACGTTACCGTTAGAGAATTAATCTCTTATGAATAATTTACACATGAAGAAACTGCAGAAGCATCTAATAACTGATACTATTAAGGAGTATTCCTGTCACTTCTGCAATGGGTTTTACTTATAAGCTTCAGACAAGTGACTAAAGCAGCAGTTCTGAACCTGTGGGTCACATGCAGTCCAGTTAGTACACACTTGCAACTAAAAATGCTAAAAACCTTCATATTTTTAAATTAAACAGAATAAAGCCAACTGTGTGCTAAAAAATTCAAAGTTTTGCTGCTCTGGTCTAATGGAATGCTCCTATAGTATACACTCTTGGGGTAGTTGTGGGAGAAACTAGAGCAGGTTGAAAACCACTGGACTAAATGTATTTAAAGATCTTCGTAAGTGCTGTTGATGCCAAATATTTCAAAAACTGTTGGATATTTTATTTTACTAGGAAAGAAAGTGGCACTGTGAAGCTGATACCTTATTATACATAAATCCTTCTACGGTTTTACTTATTCTATTACCTTTAGCATCAATTAATCGATACTTACGTGCTACTTGTTCCATTTAACAGCTTTATTCTGTTTAAAACTTACTTGTACCCAATAGAAGACTTGCTGTTTAACAAATAATTTGATTTCAATTTAAAATGTAAGAAGCTATTAATCTGGAAGTGTGGTGTTAAAGTCTACTCTCAATTTACTATATGCAACTCCCACCAAGAGCAAGAAAGGGCAGAACTAAAAAAATGTATTCTCCATCCCACAACTGGAGGGATCTTAACGGGTTGCTCCAACTTAAATGGTCCCTTGAAATGTGCATAAACTACTTATTTTAGACAATGAGTTCCAGCTTGTGACAGTGAGTACGTTTCCCAAAACTGAAGATCTGTGGCTATATCTACACTTGCCCCCTACTTCAAAGGGGGCATGGTAATCAGGGTGATGGGAGATTACTAATGAAGTGCATATTCGCTGCAGCACTTCATTAGGCATATTCTCCCCCATGGCAACTTCCAAGTGTCAGACCTTGAAGTGCCAGCATGTCGTATAGCTGTGGGCACTCTGAAGTGCCTGCGCTACTTCCAAGTGCCTTTGCTTCCCAAAATTTTGAGGAGTAAACGCACTTGGAATTTGACGCGAGGGAAACACTGCCTAATGAAGTGCTGCATATTCATTGCAGCACTTCATTAGTAAATTCCCATCACCCTGATTCCCATGCCCCCTTCAAAGTTCGGGCCAAGTGTAGACATAGCCTATGTGTAATCTTGAACCTTGTCTCTCTCACTAACAGAAACTGATCCAATGAAAAATATCACCACATCTACATTGTCTCTCTAGAAGTCACAAAACACAGGAGAATAGATCTCTGTTCTGAGATACTGAAAAAAGCTAATTCAATTTGTTATATTTAATTTGAGACAGGCACTGATCAAGATTATAACCAGACCCATCCCATCCACTGGATGGTTTGGGGCAGTCACCCAGGGCATAGGAATGTAACATCCTGTTTAATCAGTTAACTGGTTAAATGCTAGGTTTAACCAGTTAAGCGATTACACAGGTTTGGGGACAGCTGAAGCAGCCCCCCTGCAGTGGACTGGGGTGTTCTGGCTGGGCTGGAGCACCCCTGCTCGCAGTGCGCCAGGGACCTGTGCTGTTGAGGCCTGGCTGGAGAATCCCTGCCTGCAGCATTGCCACAGGTGGGGGGTGCTCAAGAATGCCCAGAGCAGCCCCTACCTGTGCTAGCATCAAGCACACTCTGGGCAGGGGTGCTCAGGTAAGTCAGAACCATCCCCAGGTGCAGTGGCCCTCAGAACACCACACCTCCATGCGCACTGAGCTACTCTTGTATGGCTGGAGTGTCACTGCTCACAGCAGTCCTAGAGAAACCTCTTGCCGACGACAGGCTGGGGGTTGGTCTAGCCCATACCAATTAACCTTTAACATCCCTGCCTGGGCACCACACTTTGTGGGATCCACTCCCCCAGTTGGGAAGGGGGCCACAGAACCTGGGCGATGCAGGGGCTGGCAGCACAACCAGCCCAGTCTGCTCTGCCAGCTTCTAGCATTGCTTAGGAGAGGAGGGGTCAGAGGCTTTGAGAAAGGGGTGGGTGAAGAGCAGGGATGAAGCGGAGGCAGGGTACTTGGGGGAAATGGTGGAATAGGGGCAGTAGTGGAAAGGGGCGGGGCCTGGGTGGGGAAGACTCTTGGGGCCCACACACTTCTAAAGGACGGGTATTGACTACAACTAACAATATTTCCACCAGAACTCTGTACAGCAAACTGTACTGTTAATTTGAGAAGCTCACCGGTAAGTCTCTAAGCACTACAAGAATTAACATTTTCTATTTTCTACAATGCCAGCTCTGGAGAATATTATATATTTTATTTTTTAATCTTGGAAACACACCAGACTTGCCCATAGAAATTATGAGATAGCAAACTTCCTTCTCAACATGCTCTAGCCCAGGGATCTCGATCTCCCAACCCGTGGGCCATCTCTGACAAGAGCAGTTGGGCAATCCAGCCCAGGAGTCTTGGCAGGAGAAATAGTGCTGTCCATTTCTGTCCTCCAAACATCATCCCATTTCTGCCTTCATCCCATCTTCTCCACTCATCCCCAAGGCACTCCATCCCCTAAGCACACGGCCTTGAGATTTACCAGGGGACCTGGTATGGTGTGGCAGCAGCACTCAGGACCCCTCCCCCGCACTCCTTGAGACCACAGATGCCACAAGGAAGTGAAGCACACTCAGCAGATGCATTTGCTCCACTGAACTTCCTCAGGCTCCTATTGCCATGGAGAGTCTGATCGTTGCTGATGCACCAGGCCTCTCTCTCTTCCCCCCCTTTTCTCCCCACCCCAAGTAATCTCAAAGGCTGCACAGAAGAGGGCGAGGTGAAGGTAGGAAGGGGTGGGGCTTTAGAAACTGGAATGAACAGCCCCACCCTCACACCCCTGGACCCCTGAGCTGGACTGTGCAACTACTCCAGCAGGGGATGGCCTGTGGGCCAGGAGTTGACACCCCTGCTCTAGTCTCTCTCACAGCCGACCCAAGAGTGTGTACTATAAGAGCATCCTTGCATTTTAGTAAAAGACTATGTCCTAGTAATTTACTTTTATGCATAAAAAAAGTTGGGATTTTCTTGAAGGTACAACTCCAAATAATAACTTCTGTACTGCTTAAAAAGTATCCAATATTTATCTATGCCTACAAAAAGGTATTTCAGAAAGTACTCAAAATTGTGAAAGAGCAAAATTAAAATTGCTATAAAGGCTAACATTTACAATGACAGTAATACGCATATTCACCAATGACTTTTAAGAGATGATAATCTCCACTCATTGTCTTGTACCTTTTGTAGCCCTTGAAACTTGTGAAAATTAGTTTCAGACTGGTTGCAAAGCATTGCCAAATCAGAACACTAAGAATTTTATATTCACTGTGCATAGATATGAAAAACTGCAAAAGGTGAAAGGCAGTGCAGTATCAGACCCCAGTTTAGTTAAGAATGAGCATTCCCTTGATATGAGAAGTTAGTTAACAATGCTGATGGCACAATATTGGCCTAAACAGGTACACAATATTTTTGCTTACTAATTAAATAATATTCGAAATCATGAAAATATCACTTACCGAAACAAAAACTGCCTATTCAGATTAGAAACATCTATAGTATCCATATCAATAACATGGATTTGTCTAAAACCAGATAATGCCTGTGGAAATAAAGTGAAGCTTATAAGAGGAAGTTAGAACCTTACAGCTCATCAATAAAACTATCCAAGTGCTAAAAGATACGTGGAGATATACCTATTTCATAGACCTGGAAGAGAACTTCAGATGTAATTGAGTCTAGTCCCCTGCCCTCGCAACCGGATCTATCACCATTCCTGACAAATTTTTTTTAAATGTATTTTCCTCAGATCTCTAAATGGCCCCCTCACAGACTGAACTCTCAAACTGGGTTTAGCAGGCCAATGCTCAAACCATTGAGCTATCCCTCCCACCTCTGAAGGAATCTATAAATCGTTCAACACCATACAGAGATTGGCAAATTAACATAGACAACATGGCAAGTGTTGACTTTCTTCTCTGACATAAACATACGTGTATTAGACTAACAAAAAAGTGCAAAATGTCCACAGATTTAGCCAGTGTATTCTGTAGAAACTAAGGCTACATCTACACTAGTACTTATGTCAGTCTGCAAGGTGAAAAAAATTCTCCCCAACCAGAATAAATTAGTAAAACAGAAGCACCATCATCATCATCAGCACTTGTTGGGAGTGGTTTAATTATGATGACAAGAAGACTGTCCCTGTTGGCAGAGAGCAGTTACACAGGAGACTTTACATTGACAAGATGCAGCAGTACTACAGTGTCATTGTAAGATCTTCTGTGTCAACAGAGCACAGCACTTCATCATTCAAGGAAAGTTCACTTAAAATTTGTTTGGCAAAAGTAGGAAGAGAAACTTTCTGAAATGTAAGTGTTGTAATGCTTATATGATAAGTGACAGGACATTATCATCCATATTACATTAATTTTGGCTGTGTCTAGATTCAGTCTGGCTGCCTGTAGCATACTGCAAGTGAGGGGTCATGAAACTGCAAATGGCCACTTATTTTCAGAAAAGAAGCAGAGTAGACATAGTTCTCCCAGCAAAAATCCCCTTTGTCAGCAGCCCCTTATGCCTGATTTTTCCAGGGTTTTTGCCACAGAACCATGTCTACACTGCTTGTTTTTACAGCAAATATGCTGATAAAATGTCTGAATATGCAAATATGTCCATTTGCAATTTCATTAGCCCTCATTTGCACCATGCTGCCGGCAGTCAGACTAAACCTAGACACATCCTAAACGTAAGTAATACATTTGAATTTAGGTGTAGTCATTTTTCTGGTTAAAATACTACAAAAGCTGATACTGTGTTGAGTACATGAGAAATAGTCAAAGTACATTTTGAATTTGAAACACTATTGAGCTGAATGAGACATTCACACTTAGTTTGTTTTCTTTTGTTTTACCCTATCTGTCTGCAGTACAAGCAAGATGGTAATATGCAGATTTTACAACACAGATGGTAGCTTCACAATCACAGGAGATAGAATTTTTTAAAATAAGGTCACATTTTGCAAAACAGTAAGCAGTGTGAAACTATCTGAATCTACCTCTCTCTCATCTAAGTGGTTCAGAAATATTCAATGCGGAAAGTTAACTCTGTTGCAATTTTAAATACCTTTAACAACTGTTTCTGAATTAAGATAAATGCAGATCAGGGTTTTCCACGGCTGTGCTCAAATCACTGCTGAAAATCATCAGGACAAACTTGCAGTATAGACTGAAGTAGAGCCACCAGTATAAAACCATCTCATTATCTGAAAACAACGGGCTTAATATCTCTGCCACTGAAGAAAGACCAGCCCATCCTCAGTAATGACAAATGGTATTAAAGCACAATAATGTCCTCAAAGTTATTGTGAGGCTGATCCAGTAACTTAATGATGGTGCCCTGAAACTATCCCACAGAAGACTTGGGTCTGAATTGCAGTAAAGAATTGGAACGCTATGGAGACAAGCAAGAGAAAGAAAATGCCTTGTATTACTGGGCAGTAACCCTCCTGCCAGAATAATTGTGTGTTTGAAGATTTCAATTCAATCTTATAAAGCAATAAAGATACAGGCTGTAACATAGCCTCTCAAAAATGTGCAACTATCAAGCAGAACAGGTAAAATCTGAAGACACTGACAAAGAACCTCACCCTCCAACTGCTTCTAAGAATAAGATTCAATATTCTCACATGCATTATGACATGCAATATGACATTCAAAAATGAACAGTAAAAGCCTTATTATATACATGAATTATTCTAATGCTGTATTCAAAGCACTAATTAAACAAATCAATATCTACTTTTTAAAGTAAAAGCACGTGTTGTTGGACATCAATAGTAAAGGAGAAATTAACAGTGGATATCTAATAGCTGCATCGTCATGTTACTTCACTGGATGATGCTCAGTTATTTTAAGTTCACCCAAAAAATCTAAAGAAAATTAATTTCTATTTTAAATTGAACTATCAGTATTAAACATGCGTAAACTGAATTTTGAACAAGCTCACTATTTCATTTGCTACAGTGAATGGGATTTGAGATTAACTTGAAACTACAGCATCTCTGCTTATCCCTGAAAGAGACTTTCCAAAGCAAAGACTACAGGACCAAACTTAAGCTACCATCTTCCAAATACTTTCATACAAAAATAAAATGACAAAGCATTAAACAATCAAAATGAATGAATAAGCTCCTGTAGAAAGGAGTAGGATTCCAAGAAACAAAGAGGAAAACCAAGCAATTACCAGATTTTTCAGGAGTTCACATCCTAATCCTCCTGCTCCAATAACTAGAACTTTACATGTGTTCAACAAAAAGTCGAGAGGCTGCAAAGAATGAAAAATATATATTAATATACTGAACAGGAGAAAACTAAGATTTCCCTACTTCATCATAAAACATACAATAAATTTACAACTGCTAAGCACCTAATGAAGTTCTTTGATCTTGAACTTAAAGGCTGTGTCAATATTAGCATTCCTGTTTCAAGAGGCAAGCAAATGAAGAAAATCAAAAATGCAAAGGAAGTGCAGATTTACATAACTAGTACCTCATTTGCATATTCTTCTTTTGAAAGAAGAAAAGTAGTGCAGACTTGTCTCTTTCTAAAGTAAACCCCATCCTCAAAAGAAGTTCTTCTGACAGAAAAATATGCAAATGAGGTGAGATATGTAAATCCACATCTCATTTGCATGCTTCTTTCAAAAGAAGGATGCTAGTGTAGACGTAGCCAATTTCAGTCCACGGAAGTCTTATACCTTAACTAACTTTTGTAAATAAAATGTCTGCTGATTTCAATATTTTCTTCATATTTCTTATTTTATCAGGCTGATGAAATATACAAGTTGCCTGCCACCTTCCTTTTCAGGTCACAAAATAATTTATTTCAAGATCTAACAGGGCCTCTCTCTTGCACAAAAGGTTTCATACTACACAATACAAAATGAAATTCAACCCACACACAGAAAACATTGCTGGCCTAAAAGATGAAGAAATACTTGCAGTACTGGATAATTGCAGTCTGTGGACTGTTTCACCAGTATTTACTTAAAATAGAAATGTATGGAACAACACATTAAAGGCAAAACAAAACAAAATTATTGAAAGCAAACAAGAATAAACTGAAATGCACTGAAAAAAAAGAAAGACAAAAAAGCAATGTAAAAAAAACCTAGAGAACAGTTTCTATTTTGCTTTCAAATAAAGAGAGAACATTAAAAAGGATTACAAAAGCACAGACCAAGAATTTAGAATAAAAATGGAAAGTAGGAAGAGGGAAATTAAAGGTAATAAATAAGAATGCCTGGAGAGTGCAAAATTAATGTAAGAAAACAAAGGAGAAATGAGCAGGTGAAAAGGGGCTAAGGAACTGTTCATAAATAAAAAAGGAGGAGGGATAAAGAGGGGAAGAAACAAGTAATAGTTGGAAAAAAAGCTAAGTAAATTGAACCAATTTCTTTTGCTATTTACTTTTTCATTTTTTGTTTGTGCCAAGGCTACCATACATAACAGAATTGACATGAGTGTGGCACATGGACTCATAGTAACAGTTCAAATAGTTATTCCATTTTCAAATATGATGGAGTTTTGGTCATTCCCATTTTATAAACATCCTCCCTTCCCAATACAGTAGAACCTCATAAATTAAGAGCATCAGAGTTACAAACTGACAAGCCAACCACACTTTGGAACTAGAAGTATGCACACAGCCAGAAACTAAAAACCCCAAACCTCCAAATGTAATACATCATTATGTAAAAAATAAACTACTAACAAAAAGGGAAAGTTTAGTAAAAAAGATTTGTCAAGGTAAAGAAAGTGTTTCTGTGCTTGTTTCATTTAAACTAAGGTGGGTACAAGCAGCACTTTTCTTCCGTGTTTCCAAGTTTCAAAGTTGTATTAAGTCTATGTTTAGTTTTAACCTTTCGAAAGAACCACAAAGTTTTGTTCAGAGTTACAAATATTTCAGTTATGAACAACCTCCATTCCCAAGGTATTCACCGAGGTTCTACTGTACTATGACTATTTATGCTTAGCCCGATTCTTCATTAATCTAGGAGATAATTCCTTACTGCACCCCAAACAACTTAAAACCAGTAGAATGTTACTATTCTCCAGTTGGAATTCCAGGAAATAATCCACGTGCACAGTACAATTTATGCATATATTACTAAGAAATATGAAAGTGCAGAATTCTATTTACAACATTGGACTTTATTCTAAAAACATCAATTTATTCACTTTACACACACGGGTCTGCAAGCATTTTGCATTGCTGGATGGTACACCAATAAGTGTGTTTATATTAATTTGCAACACAACATTATGAACATTTTGATTTAAAATAAACAGTTCTCACTTGAGTGCCTGGCTCGAAATCAGGGTGTGTGAATGGTCCAGATCGCTCGAGGAACTTCTTTACATGGTTCCAGCGACCTTCCCAGTCTCCAGTGTCCCCACACCCACCATCAACAGCCATTCTGCACAGAACATAGTAAATTCAGCTGAAAAATCAGTAAAGAAAATGCCATCTCTAAAGCTTGGTTGTCTTTTAGCACAACTGATGGGAAACAATCTGTCTATTGTCTAATCCTGTAAACAGGTCCATATCTCTAACTTTACTCCAGTTCCAGTTGAGCGTACGTGTAAACATTTGCCGGACAGAGGGAGTGAGGGAGTATTTTTGAAATCCAAGTACTACCATTAACTGCACACCAAAGAAAAATAGATATCTGAAAATAATTTGACTAATTATCTATAATCAGCTAAAAGTGACCTGGGAAGAAAAAGTGAGTGCACTGTTTTGTGGATTGTTCCTGATCTACAAAGAATGCCTGGGTTTTCTTTCAGCCCTTTTCCTCAGACATACCAGAAATGTCAATTCCTATATTAATTTACTTTGTTGGACCTCTTAGATGAGTCTGATAGGCTTATCAGAGGTTCCCAGCACTTGAGTGCACAATAATAATTTTCCTTCAATGAATTTTATTAAGGCATCAACAAAAAGACAGCGGTCTGAATAAAAGTAATGCCATCTCATCTGATGAGGTGCCAATTTCATTGTACCTATTTGGCATTTACGCATAGGGTATTATAGAGCAGACAAATTTAAATTCTAATATAAGTATTTTTAAAATGATTTGTACTGTTAATTTGCTTTTAAATTTTAAAGAATTATTTTACATCCTAAAGCAAAAAGAGGCCATAATCGATTTTTCCACTCTTTACCTGTCACTTTCAGTAGTTCATATTTAAATTAAATTAAATGTCTTGTTGGAATACTTCAGAACCAGCATACTAATTTCAATATTGCTTTTAGGAGCTCTTGTCTCTCTCATACTAACCTAGTCACCGAATAATCCTTCCCAGAAGAAACACAACTCCCATCTTAAAATGTAGGTCAACTTAGCCTCTATAATTACCGTTCAGTGTTAACAAGAGAAGAACAAATTATAAGACAGTTTTTCAGTCTTAAAAATTAACACCCTACTTTGACCTATCCAAGAAATGTAGTTTGTTTAGCCCAAAAATGAGGGAAATCTGCATAAGCTTTTTTTCCCTCAAAATTCAAATAATGGACAATAGGTTAACTCTATTGTAATTTTTGGGGGGATTTTTTTTTTAAAAAACCTACAAACCATCTATAAACCTGCAAAAGACTTTTTATAATTTGGGAAAAAAAACTTGTTGTAAAAAAAAGTGTGTGGGGGGAGAAATAAATAAAATAAAATTTTAAAAAAGCCCTGAAACTGAACTTGCCTGAAGATTTCACAAGCTGTCAACATTTTGATTATTTTTGGACAGTGAGCCAAACTTATCCTTGGGGATTGCTATTGAATTTTATGGTTATACCAGTTACTAAATTTATGAAGGACTTACTAAAAAACACTACAGTACTACTTCTCTTTTGTAATTGCAACTTGCTTTACTTTCTTATGCAATATGTACACTCCCTTCCCTGATTCTTAGATCTATGGATCATCCTATTGTACACTGGTTCTCAGCATTTATGGTTATAAAAGAAAATTAAAAATTCGTAATTGCTTTTAACTTATTTTATTTGCACCACAATTATCCACCTGCATACTGTAATTCAGAAGATCTACTGTAAGTAAACAGAGCTATACTGAGTGGTATTAAGAATTGATTTTTCCTGTGCTCTTTTACATACAGTCTAACTGTATCCATTATGCAACCATACTTTTCTGGGGAGGGAGGAGAAAGAGGATTACATTTTTCTTAATTTACAGTTAACTGTAGGCAGTAAGATTTGATGTCAATTTAAATGTTTTGGACACCTGCCGAAACTGTTGTTTCAAGTGAGTTTTTTTTTTTTTTTTAAAAAATCATTTTTCAAGTATTCATTTTGTGGTAGCATAGTATTAGCCATTCTATGTGTGATTAAGTTTGTATTAAGGATCTTTCCAGTAACTATTTCAATTTATCTTTTTTTTTTTCGCCTGGTCTCTGCCAGTTCCTAAAGCTCCATGCTTCGCAGAGACCGTATCATATTCCTAAAAAGCTCTGCGAGACCCATCTCAAATATACACACGTAATGCCTCTGAGCCTGCCTCTCAAAACTAAGTGGCTAGATCTGTTTTGTGATCTTTAGGGTGAGGGGTTACAAGGAGAGGAAAGGATACAGTTTTAGGGCTCCCACACGTTATTTCTTGGAGAGTGAGGGTAGATGCATAAAGTCTGAGGTTTTAATAAGCAAAGATAACTCTTCTGTATCCTTGAGTTTTAATGCTCATTGGCCAAAACAGTCACCTCCTCAGGCCTCTATCAAGCAGTCCAGCCTCCTCTCCAGCATTGCCAGGCCATACTCATGCCAAGCTTCCAGCACCCCAAGCACCAGCCTCCTCTCCACAACAGATTCCCCCACCTTCCACAGTCTGCTACACAGGCCCCTTTCAGCTCACACTAACTCACCCACACCAGCTTCCTGCAGTCCCACAGCTCCAGCTCCTAACAGTCCCTGCCTCACATTGCCCCATTCCATAGCAGCTTCCTCCCACCCCACAAAAACCATGATAAGTTCTGCGGCACCTTATAAAGCTTATGGGGCTTCATCTTTGCCCATGAAAACTTATGCTCCAAAATATCTGTTAGTCTATAAGGTACCACAGGACTTCTCATTGTTTTTTGCAGATACAGACTAACACAGCTACCGCTCTGATACTTTTTCCCATCCCACAAAAACTACTTTGTGCCCGCAACCACCTCCCAGCTCTGCTTCACTTGACCTGGCCAAGCAGACTTCTAGCCATATCCAGACCCCCACCCTAAAAATCCTTCTACCAGTAACTGCTCCACCATTCCCACCATCAGGCCCCGTACTAATCCTCCTATCCTGAAGCTCCACCCCACCTCACCCAGAAGCTCCACCCCACCTGACCTTCGAACTAACCCATTCCACAGCAACTGCCTCCGGCCAAGCTCCCGCTGTCCAAGCCTCGCACTAAGCACACGCCAGCAGCTGCTCTGCCGCCCCTCTGGCCCGCACTTCCCCACCTCGGCAAGCTTCGCGCTAAGCCACCCGTCAGCAGGCCGGCCCTACGCTAGCCAGAGGCCCCGCCACCACACTAGGCCCCGCAGCCCAGCCCCACACTAACCCATCCGCCAGCAGCTCCTCTATCCTCCTTCTTTTCTTCTCCCTAAAAGAGAGAGAATAAAAGAAGGGTCAGTCTCGCGCTACCGAGCCCCAAAAGGAGGGAGCCCGGGACCCACCCAGCCCCAAGGGGGAGGGAGAACCACACACACAGCTACTTACGGCTCCTCGCCATCCGCCATATTTCCCTCTGCTTCCCACAATGCCCCGCAACCATTCGGGCCCGCCCGGTCAACAGCCGCGCCTCTATGGGCGCCGCTCTGCTAGAGCGCTAACTGAGGGTGAAAGGCCATAGAGAGCAGCTGGGAGGACAGAGCGCCCACCCGGGCCTTGCGGAGAGATTGTGTGGCGTAGGCTGCCACCAGCGCGCGGGACACGTGGTTTCAATAGAGGCCGATAGAACTCATCTCCATAGCAACAATAGAGAGCCTGGGCCAGCTAGGAGAGGCTCCACAGCCTAGAACCCATTCCCTTAGCAGCGGGGCTGGGAATAGTCAGTCTGCTGTGGCTCAGTACAGAGCCGACACCCAGGGCAAAAGCCCCAGCACCTCCAAAGTGACTGGCAAAGTGTAGGGTGCAGACCTTGGAGAAATATTCCTCCTTGCCAGAGAGAAGGACATCAGCCTCTTCAGAGTTCACTCCATAACACCAGGTGTAAGCCCTGTAGCAGCAGTTCTCAGACTGTGGGCCTGGATTCTAAAGTGGATCCTGACCCCTGCCAGGGCTGGCGTTAGGCTTGCTGGGATTCTGGGGCCAAGGCCCACTGGCCACGCCTGTGCCCTAGCACCTCAGGTGGCAGGGTTCAGGCAGGCTCAGATTTTGGCCCCCATTCCTGGGATTATGTAGTAATTTTTGTCGCCAGAAGTGCAATGAAGTTTTGAGAACACGGCCCCTAATGAATTCTCCTTTACGCATAGGCTCTGATTCCCGGAATTAAGGATGGTTTGGGCACTTGAAAAGAAGACTTGGAGAATATATGAGAAACTGTGTTAACTCAGAAGTGGAAGGGTATGAGGAGTGCACAATCCTCTCTGGGATATTGTTGGCTCATCAAAATTGAGTATCATATTAGGGCTAGACTGCTGTTCTCCAGCTTCTGTAACCACTTTCACTATTATTCTGATTTGATACACAGATTTTACACTCATTTTGCAGTTGCGTAAATGGCATAACAATATTGAGTTGTGGCCTTAGTGTGCATTTTATTATTTCTCGTAGCACAATGGCTGATGTACAGTACTGTGGTCTGGAATGAGCCATCACTGCCTGAGTCACTTCAAATTCAAGCACATTCCTGCAACACCAACAGTTCAGAATTCATGCACTGATTTTCATTACAAGAACATGCTAATTTAAATTTTGATGGCCAGTATGTTCTAGAAAACACCAAATACATTAGTGTCAAATATTGTTCACAAATAATCAGCACCTCACAGTATACTAATTTACATCCACCTTTCTTCTCTATTTATTTGACCCTTTTTAAAAATTCCAAATTTGTTTACTTTGGCAGTTTGTAAAATTCTTCTGGCATTGGCAGACCTGTACGTTATATCATCGTTAAGTCTGTATAAACATTTCTTCAATTTATCTTTGGCTAATCAGCGTTTAAAAAAAAAAACACCTTATGCTCCACCCTCCCACTAATGCAAGGGTGTGCAAAGAGGGGAGCAGAGCCGGGGGGGGGCTGAAATTTCATGAGGGGATGCAGGAGGGTCCACCTCATTAAAATGTTGAAATACATTACTGTTTTTATATATGCGTACTCACTTTCACATACTGATCAATACATTTTTACTTTTTATACACAATTTTTTTCATGAGGATAACTGTCCGTTTGGCTTACATCAGAAAGGTTGGGGGCTTGCTCATTCAAGGGACATAAAGTGAGGCCCGACATAAAGTTTGCTCACGGCTGTATTAACGTATATTGGACAGCCCCATGACTGCTCATAACCTGCCCTGACTGTAGATTTCTCTTGGGGACTGCGCTGTTAAAAGCTAGCAACAATTCTCCATTAGGTTCACTAATGTAATTCTATTACACTTCTTCCGCAGCTGCTCCACTCTCACCCACGGAAGGGCAGGCTCTTTGGGGATTAACCTGAAAGGCAGTTTCTGCAGACGCACAAAAAGACGACCTCGGGCAGAATCCTTGCTGAGAACGTGGCATTGCCGGGACCGCTCTTGTGCGCTTGCCCTCTCGTCTCATTCACGTTGCTAGAGCAGCCGCCCACCCCGCTCTAAAGCAAGGAGCGGAGACCATGTGGGCGCGGTGCACAGTCAGCCCGCCCAGCTGATTTGCTGCCGAGAGCTCTTTAACCCTGCCCAGCTGACGTGCGCCAGCGCTCGGTGCCGGATGGGAGAGAGATGGATGTGCAAGTAGCACCCCTGCGAGCCTGGGAAGATTTCTTCCCCGGCTGGGAGCGCTTTGCGCGGCCGGATTTCAAGGATGTCTCCAAATGGAACAACAGGGTGGTCAGCAACTTGCTGTACTACCAGACCAATTACCTACTGCTGGCGGCCGCCGTCATCTCCGTAGTAGGGTGAGTCTGGGGACGTCTCCCTTCTGCTCTGTAGGGGATGGGTCTGGAGCGCCCCAAGTCCTCCATGCGCGCTGCAAGGAAGGGAGCTCAGGGTCTGCAGCTTGCAAGGGGTTGTGGAGCAAGGGCTGGGGTTCAGGATGTTGTGCCCTGGGAGCTATGGGTATAGCATACCCCTGGGCTATTGAGTTAAACCAATGCAGTTATCGGTGGTATTTGAGATGAAAACACTAGTGGCCGTGTAATGGCTCATGCACACGTCCCCATTGTGCAGTGTTTGTAACTGAAGCCGCACAATTATCAAGGCAAAGGCACAGACAGGTTTCTGAGACAGGAGGGCCTTATTTAGTTTCCATGATGCCTACAGTGCATGAGCAGCCAAGACTAAAGGAGCTGGGCTGTATTAAGGGAGTTGGCAAACATATGTTAGTATTTTCAAATTCAAATCACAAGAGTTAGTTCTGCTCATCTGGCACTGTATAGCTGGCAAAGAAAAGGGTGTGACTCAGTTTTGCTGGTGTGTGGTTTCCTTCGTCAAGCACAACTGTGTGGTAGAAGCCCTAGAACAGCTTTCCACTCCCCTATTTCCTTCTTACTCTGTATGCTACTGCCATGGCCCCTCCCCTGATGTGTTTATTTTAGACCTTAATATCTAGTCAAAAACATTCTTTTGCATAGTCTCAAAAGATGGCATTGAGTTTATGACCCAGACGTGGTGTAGTTCTCTTCATAATGGCTTTTTTTTTTTTTTAATTTAACTCCTTTCTTAGCAGTGAAGTGTTAAAAATGTACCAGCCATATAATAGAATCAAGCAAGTTGAAAATAGAAAGTGAAAGGGGTGGGCATCTGGTTGGCTGCTGGTGGCTTTTTATTTGTCTTTTGTTCATAAACTACAGGGGACCAATTTTGAAGATTTTTCAGTAAGCCTGTGAGCTAGGCCACTATCTCTTTTCTGCAACCTGTAGGAGAGATGCCAGATCTATCATTCTGGCTTAATATTGTAAGTGAACACTTTCTAAAGCAAAGAACCTACATCCAATCAGACTCCTTGAGATGGGTAACATAGGCCAAATCTGAAGCCCTCATGAAAGTTCATGAACTTGGTCTCAGTCTTCATAAATGTGTGATAGTTTACTTTGCATTATGGCACTGGCAGAGCAGGCAGAAGATATTTGATTCCATGCTAAGTGTGAATGTTGCTGGTAACTAGGTATATAGGTGGTGGTGTGTGGTCAAATGATTAGAACCTTGGGTTGGCAGGCAGGACTCCTGGATTGTTTTCCCAGCTCTGTCCCCTTGAGCAAGCTACTTGGGGTTTCTTTAAGCATAATTTGCAGCCTTACTTCACTTTCCAATAAGCAAGCCTGTGGCACCTGCTGCTTGTTTTTTGAAATTACAGTCTCAAATAGCTACCCCCAGAGACTTTTTTTACTTCACTTTAGTCTACCCAAGTTAACACACATACTAAACTACAACTACTTTATAGCTGAGTAGGGTAGCTGTGTTAGTCTGTAGCTTCACAATGAACAGTCTGTAGCACCTTAAAGACTAACAAAGGCATTAGGTTGTGAACCTTTGTGATGCAACATCTCACCTTTCAGAAAACCAATACAATTCTGTGTGTTGGTGAGGTGTTGTTTATTACTTGAAGCCTCTGTGTGGCTCTGAAAGGCGGATAATCGGTCATAATGCACTTTGCAGCCAAGGATCTTGACAGCACTATAATCTGTTTGGCCTCTTCAGTTAGATCCTTACCAGATATACAAGACTTGGTTGTTCACTTCCTTTTTCTAAAATAAGGATTATCTTGTACCTGGAAAAAAATATTGCCTACTTCATTCATTTATTTAGGCTCTGTGTGTGTTGAATCTCTGCCAATAAAAACCCCAAAGCTAAGAGAGCATGCTCCAGAGATCCATAAAGTTAATTGTTCTGATGTTTTCTGAAATGATTTGTCTTGGATGTATGTATTCTCCCTTCCCCCCGCCACTTCAGTCTTGTCCCTAGGGCTGGGGCACACTAGTTCCACCTGAGGCCCTCCCAGGGCCCTCAGGGGAGACAAGCCGACCCAACTATAGGGGCAGGACATCATTCAGTGGGCAATGCATGGCCCCATTCTCAGTGTGGCTAAAGCATAGGCAGCCCCAGGAAACTACAGGAGCTGTGCTGAAGGGGGTGGAGGGGTTGTGGGGGAGGGCAGTTGGGCAGTTTGGGATTGCACTGCCTTCCCCTGCCTCTTACACCCACTGTGCATGTGAGGTATGATTGTTACTGCATGAAGACTTTGCTTCCTTGGAGTGCTGATCCTGTGGCCATTGAACTATATAGCAAAACTCTTAATTTACTGCGGATCAGGCCCTAACGGGAAAAGAGAAGGCCATGCCTCTGAGTGTGTTATGTAAAACTGCCATTTCTAATGTGAAATAGATTGACTGACTTTACCAGTTCAAATACTTGGTGTGCTGAGCAGGACAACTAAAAGCTGTGCTGATAAGTCATAGACTTTGTCATTTGTCTAATTTCACCATGCTTAATTGCTCACTGGGCAGCAATCCAGTGGTTGTGGATTTTCTTCTTCAGATGGTGTTTCAATAGCTGTTCATATCTGTGAAGTTCTGGTCTCTGGATACTGCCAGTTACTGAAACATTCAACAGACTCATCTCACCCAGTAATAACACATCTGTGGTAACTAAGGATGAGAAGTGTATTGGCCTTATTCTCAGGCTTCCTTAAATGGACAGGACCAAATTCTGCCCTCAGTTAAACCTGTGCAGACTATGCTGGCTTCAGTGTGGTAGCATAAGCGTAACGGAGGGCAGAATTTGGTCCTGGACGGTCTTGACATAGTTGACTTTTGAGTGAGTTAAGCACCATTATGACAACCAATCTACTGGAATGTGGGGTGTGGAGAGGGAAGAGAAATGCAGGCATAAGATTCCATTCCATGGCTGTCTGTGTTCCCTCTAAGCATATAGGGTTCAGGGTGAGCCTAATCAGACAGGACATAGTGAACAGAGCTTTTTGCTCCTCTGAATAAGAAATGGAGGTTCTACTACTCTTTCAGTTAAGACTTCTGTGAAGTAAGGTCACATGCAAAGCACAACCAGCTGGCAGGTGTGACAGCTGCTAATTAAAGCACAGGCTCTGTCTAGCTCTGTTAAAGCATCCCCATTGTGAAAAGCTGTTCCTCACCCTGTCCTCTGCCTGGGCTCATGTAAAAGAGCAAACTCACTGGAGCGCTGTCTGCCATCCTTACCTTACAAACTGCGCTGTTGCTAGCCCATTGTGGGCCCTGCCATGGAATGTTCTTGGGGTACTGCCATAACACATACTACTTAATGGGGGCCTTAAACAGTTGCTTAATCTGCTCTGACTCTGCTTACAAAAAGACTACCTGAATTCTTGGCCCAGCTGATTGGTTTCCTCAGTAGCAACCTCCTGTCCATGCTACTGACCACTCTTTTGGGGGTGGGGAGGAAAAGGGGTAAAGCATAGTTGATACTCTTGATCAGGCCACTATGAAGCATATTTTACCAGAATGACGGGTAGCATGGTATGTGGCCCTAAAATCTAAACATGTTGGATTGTGTGTGGACTCTTAGGAAAATCCTAGTTCGCATCCTGTGGAGGTAACTGTAAACCATCAGTCTTAAAATCCACATTTCAGCAACTGAATATCTCTTCTTAATCTAAACTCACTGATCAGACACGCTTTCTTGCCCAGCTATTTATAATTCCTCCAGCACTGCTGTACTACCAACTTGTAACCTGCTGGTCTGGGTCTAATAAGGCCACAAGTCATAGTGATCCAACAATCTGAGCCCCCCACAGTGTTCACTCAGGATGTTGCCTGACTTCTTCCTTTCCCTGGACCCAATCAAACCTACCAGTCTTGGGGCACAAATATTCAACCATACCCATTCTGTTTCCTGGCATCTTACATGAAAGCATCCACTGTTGCAGAGGAGCACTTGCTGTACTCCTGTTCCCATACAATACCGATAACAGAACCCTCTTGTCACATACACTGATATCTTGGACTAAGTTGAAAACCTAACTGTATTCAAGCTCAAACACTGTATTCTATGTGAACAAAACTAGGATTGTCCTGATCATGTGTTCATCCTCCAGTCAATCAGGGAGGGCATTAAATTTAGCAGTACCTAGTAAGTGATGACGAGTCTGACGTATGCTCTCAGGTAGCAGAACACAGTCGATGTGAAATGTCTCCTTTGCATTTGACTCCTTGTCTCTTTGACATTTTGAGCATGATCCTTTTATAGCATTGCATTACATCAGCTGGGGACAGGAAGCAATACTGCATAATGTAGGTAGCTTTATGGAATTATGATAAAGAGGAAAGACCTAAAGTAGAACATCAGAATATTGAATTTAACTGCATTGGGGAATGTGAACCATGTGGCTCACAATATGAATATTAATATTCTTAGTAGCAGCAGCTATTCAAATCTGCCTTCGTGTGGCTCTGAAAGATCTCATTGAATACTTGCACTCACTGCTCCATTGTATGTTTTGCAATTAATCCCACTTCAAAATAACTCTCCTCAGGAGAGTTGTTTTGTGTGGTCTCTTGCAATTGTCTCTCCAGCCAAGGAGGTAAAACTGCACAAACTCCCGAGAATACAACTTTAAACCACATAAAATAGAAATTTTGTATAAACAGCCTGTTAATTGGGGAGAAAAATATACTTCCCTTAATGTTTGGGAGCAAGCGCTTTCCATGACCCCCACCCCCAACTCAAAGTGGGAAAATAAATAAAAGCCTCTGAATGTTGATATGGAATGTAACTTCACTACATGCGGTATCTTGGGAGAACTGACATGGCCACTGGCCAACTATTAAAGAGACTTGGTGGTTTTCCATCAAGGTTAACAAGATTAATCCCCCTGGTGGAGGGGAAGGAGATGACTTCACAGAACAAGCACTTGGGCTGTCAGAGTGAACCTTTCTAGTCCTGCGCTCTTGGGACCTGACTGGTGGTGCTGGACAAGAGAATTTGCCAGATGACAGGAGCTCGATGTTCAGCAGCATTACCAAGACTTCCACTGTTTACTTGGCCCTTGGATGGTAACACAGAGGTAGCTGTGTTAGTCTGCACTCCAACAAAACAAAGCAGCAGAAATGTGACACATTTAAAGGCTAACAAAATTATTTATTTGGGGATGAGCTTTCGTGGGACAGACCCACTTTCAGATCAAATGATCTGATAAAGTGGGTCTGTCCCAGGAAAGCTCATCCCTGAATAAATCATTTTGTTAAGTCTTTAACATGCTACATTTCTGCTGCTTTAGCCCTTAAACAGTTAGGGTAAATTAGAACTAAATAACAGCAAAGAACACTGAGAGCCAGGACTGATGACTAACCAAACCTTATGGGATCAAGGGCAACTGGGCCACACCCATAAGTGGTTGTCCCGCTAACTAAAATAACTGACTACAGATAGTGCCAGACTAGAGAGATTCAACCTATACTAGAATTACTAGTGTAATCTGATCACACCTCCTGCTGCAATAGCACACAAATCAAAATAACTCCTGCCCAGAGTAGCACCAGTCACTTTTTCCACCCTGGAAGCTAAAGAGACATTTTAACCTAAATATAGTTGGAGGCTGGCTACAAGTGACTCAAGTGTTGCAAACAGGCCTGCCTATCAGTGTTCCTGTGTCTCAGGCTGCAGCTCAAGTATGAGTAACAGGAGCAGGTGGGCAGCTTACTTGGGTTTTTTATCTTCAATCCAGTTGTCCCATCCTTGTTGGGACAGCTGACCTACCGAGGAAATTGGAGACCCCTTTTGGCTTAAAACAACCCATTAATTTTCCCTTTCCTACAGAACTCTTTGTCAGACTACTGGATACAAACACTGCCAGTGTAATTAGATAGTGTTTATGAAATGGATGTATTTTGTTGGCTGTTGAGGACAGGCTATAAAAGCTACCATATGCTGTAGCAGTCTTCCAAAGAAAGGAGCCAAACTTATTGCTCATGGAAGTGGGAGGGCAAGTCACTTAGCTTTTTAGCATTGCAGCTGCAGTCTGAGATTATCTGTTCTAGTACTTCAGGCCATTGAGTCTGCATGAACCCCATTTGTCTGGCAAACCAGGATCATCTAGGTCATAGAAACAGAACTTATGGTTACTTCATACAAAGCATAGTCAACCTGTGGAACTCCTTTCTGGGAATGTTATGAAGTCCAAGAATATAATTGGCTCAAACAAGAAGCAGATAAGTTCATGCAGCAAAGGTCCATCAATGGTTCTTAGCCAAGATGGTCAGGGATACACCACCATATTCCAGGTGGTCCATAACTTCCAACAGATGAAAGTTGCGACAGGATGCTTTGCTGTATGATACTCATTTTGTTTGTTCCCTTTGAAGCATCTGACGCTGGAAAGTGAAAGTACTGGGTTTGATGGCCCATTGATCTGGCCCAGTAGGGTGGCTAATAGACATAGGAAACTACACTCCATAAGCAGAAACTAATCCAAGCTAAGCAAGTTATGGGTAGAGGCAGATGGAGGGGCCTACAAGTATTTGAAGAGTGGTGTGAGTAGTTGTGGTTCCTACCTTATTCCGGAACTCACTCCTTTCCCAGGGTTTTCATTTTCTGATTATCTCAGTTCAGGACAACTACACCTATTGTTCTCCCCTCTGTATCCCAGTAAGGATGCCCATTCTCAGGCTCCTTGCTGTTGCCTTTCTTGAGTGGAGCCCCATGTTTGTCTCCATCCTGAGCAGGCTAAATAGTTCCCTGCCTTCACTGTGCTGTTGCCAGAAAAGGATGGCCTGCCTAAGCAAAGATATGTGCTTTGTCTCCTCAAACTGCTGCAGTGTAATTGCTGTGAGTGTTACCACACACTTACTTCCTGTGCAAGCCTATTTAGTCCTGGGGTGTAAGATCATGAAGACTGCATTAATACAAGAACTTACACACAAGCCAATAAATTTAGCAAAGATTGCTCTGTCAATAGGCCTGCTGAGAGGGAAGGGGAACTGGTACAGGCCCACGGATTCAAAAGTGCCCAAGGCTCTCAGCTGTTGCTACTGCGGCAGTGGCTGGAGCCCTAGCCCTGGAAATAGAAGTTGAAGGCCTGTGTGGCATGTGCTGAGGGCTGTCTGGGAGAGCCCCTTCTGTCCAAGGCTTCTCTTCTTTTGGGGGCATGGTACCTTTATTTTGGGGGCGGGGGACCAATCTGCCTACCAAATAACTCCAACAAGGTTACTGGCTTGAGAATCCTTCAGATCCCCAAGGGGGAGGGAGTGCTTTATGGTCATGAGTTCTTAACAACCTCGCCTCACAACCAACTCTGTCTTATGGGCCTTCAGTAGGCTGATCTTGCAATTGTTTCTCAAGAATTGGAGCACTCAGTGGACCAGAGTCATGTCCATTTTGCTGGATCAGATAAAAACAAATCTTGTGCCTTTTGAAAACTACGTTACTTCTCCATAAATCCTTTGTTTAGTCCAAGACACACCTGTGGGAACAACTATCTGCAGACTTCTCCAGAAGGGTGGCTTGAAAGTGCTGATAACCAGAGCAAGTGCATCAGCATGATCAAAGCTACAAGCAGACTTGCAGTAACAAACAATTTTAATACAGTAGGGCTCCAGATGACTTCAACTTACTTGGGTGATGTTGACTGTAAATCATAAAATCTGTCAAATGAGACAGATCTCTAGAAACATTAAACCTTAGCCTTGACCATTTTGTCAAAGTTGGAACATTCCTAGACCTCATCAGGGCCTCTGTCCTAGCCCCTAGTTCCTTCAGATGCTGAGACACACATTTTACCTACTGTTGCTGCTGTAAGGCTGATAAAACTAATCTCCCTACAAAGCAATACAGAAAAGCCTGATTTTTGCAGGGGAGTGGGCTTTTGTCATGGATATACCATTTAATCTCTTAAATTTATTTTAGCTGAAGAATTACACTACAAATAGAAGTCCAAGATGTGTTCTGTATTATAGGTTGGGGTGGACACAAATGAAATCGTGGTCTGAACCTTATCTGAAGATGGCAGTACAGGAGGTTAAACCCTAGCATTTTTCAACACTAGAGACTAGGTTTAGATCCTGATTTAAGCCACAAATGGAAAAGACAAGTCCCAGCAAGTACTAGGCTATTACAGTCTGGCGTGATTGTCAGATGCTGCTTAGCAAGGGTTCAGGAATGACAAAAATCTAAACACCATCCTCCCCCTTCAAGATTCTCTGATCAGTTGAGTCGCTTATTTTTGTGAGCCCTGAACTCCTGCAGAAACAAGGGGGAGGGAAAGTAGTGTGGTTAAATATGCACTAAAACAATGCTAATTCAGCCCATCGCTTACCAATGGGTTATGGTCTCTTGTATGATGTGTGAATGTCAGAAGTGGGCAGACATTATTTTTGAGGCACTGAAGCACAGGGATGTGAACTGTCTTCTTTTTCCTACGCATGTAATAGCGAGATGCTCAAACTGAATGCTGTTTATAAAATAAAGATCTTGCTCAAACATTTTTCCTCACTTTCTCTCCAGATTTCTGAGCCCACTGAACATGATCCTTGGTGGCACTGTGGTAGTCCTGGTGTTTACAGGTTTTGTGTGGGCATCACACAACAAAGACATCCTTCGCAAGTTCAAGAAGCAGTACCCAACTGCATTTGTGGTAGCCATCCTGCTGTCTAGTTACTTCCTGATATCCTATTTTGGAGGGGTCATGGTGTTCATATTTGGGATAACCTTTCCTCTACTGTGTAAGTAATACCTTATTTTCTCCCCATCCCATCCCTTTTAATGACAAGTACTAACGCTCAGGTTATTCACTCTGAACTAATTTTCAGCTTCATTTTGGTAGACAATTTTCAAAGCCTCAAAACTTCAGATGTAAATCTTCCTACTATTTGACTTCCAAGACTACTTCAAATTTCACTTGCTAGCAGTCTCTCTAGTCATCCATTTTAAAAACAGTAAACAATACTGGCAGTAGGACAGGGGTGATTTCTTAAGCAAACCATACCAGTACTTGTGTTGGGCTTCCAGCTTTTTATTTTTGGATGTTAGCTCACTTATAAAGGAGCTGTGCTTTCATTTGAAGTGCTGTGAGTTGCAGTAAAGTGCCTGGTATTAACAGATATGCCTCATTTAACAAACGTGTTTCTGTTCTTAGTGACATTTATCCATGCATCTCTGAGGCTTCGGAACATAAAGAACAAACTGGAGAATAAAATGGAAGGAATAGGCTTGAAGAAGACCCCGATGGGCATCGTACTCGATGCTCTTGAACAGCAGGAAGAGAACATCAACAAACTGGCAGATTACATTGCTAAAGTGAAAGAATAAGGTGCATGTAATATTGGTTCTCTGTTTGCAGGAATTCAGTGGCTATTTACTCATGTCAAAAGCTTGTTTTCGGTTTGTCTGAGATGCACACACTGTACAGATTAATGGCAAGATACAGGTATATAAAGCTATTCAGGGCTCCGCTGGAGAGGAGAGTCACTGTCTTTGTGTTACACACACACACACACACACACACACACACACACACACACACACACACACACACACACACACACACACACACACACACACACACACACACACACACACACACACACACACACGTTTCCTGGAGTAAACAAACATGAATTAGTCTCTGAATCTGTTCTTGGTAGCTGGTATCCTGTCTAAGTGTTCATAATGCACTTTACTCGAGTGATGAGGGGAGGCACTACTGTTTGGCTGCCAGTGTCGCATGATAAACCTGGCAAAGTCAGGATTGGTGAAAGCTCTACCAATTTTTAAGTTCTTCAAAGAACCTCTAGAAGGGTGTCCTCTTACCTTACTTGTTTTCCCCCAAGTGCGTTATATTCAAGCCACCTTATTTGAAGTAGCAAAGGGGAAGAGCAAATTAACCTGAGCACATTAGTCAAGGTCTCCCTCACCTCATGCATTTTTTTTTTTAGCCTGTTCACAAAAAGTAGGATTGCTTGTAACAGGTGATGCAAATCTAAACAGCAACATATGAAAACTATATAGCCCCCATTATCCAGTTCTACCCTCAAAACACCTGTGCAAATTCCACTGAATTCAATAAGTGGTAATCTATGGATTCTGTTAGATCCAGGAAGCTTTTCAATTGCCTTCAGTAGAGTTGAGATTTCTTCAATTTACACTTGTGTGGCAGGAGGCTTTAGGGGAAGGGGGGGGACATGACTATTCTAAGACTTAACAAGGAGGCTCCAGGTATATGAGAGTTCTGGTTTAAAAATAACAGACCTGCCCCTTCAAGAAGTTTTAGGACCTACTTCATTGTCCATATGCTCAGACACTTGCCATTAATAAAGGGTAAAACCTCCATCTTGTTAACATTAACTTGTGGCTCTGCTTAATGGCAATGAGACTGGATTTCAGACTTAAAACCATTTAAATATTTCTAGAACGCCTTCAATTTTCTGTAACAATAGCTCTTCAAAGTAATTGCTTTACAAGCATCTTGAGTTAACCATAGCTCAAGTGCAGTCTGTGCTAGCTATACATTACACAAGGAAACTTAGGCAGATTTACATAGCGTATAACCATCACTCTTGCATCTCTCCTCTTTAGGGTTTTATTTCAAATGAAGTGTTTATCTAATGAACTTGACTTACATGGCAGGTGTAGCAGATATCCCATAAACCTTCAAAAGTCATGTCTGGGTGCGTGCATACATGTCTACAATATCTCTTCAGAATGACTTGTTTGTCTGAACACTTCATTCCATGCAAATATTCTCAAGTGATCAGTATTTACTAGAAGTATGTCTCTATGTATATATTAAACAGCAATGACCTGTTCCTTTCTTGTACCTGTAGTGTATTCTTGTTCCACTTACAGAAGATGTTAGCATATGACTTCATGAATATATGGCTACCTTGTAGAATTTTAAAAAAGGTGAATAAACTAACAGTTGATTAAAACAGAATGCATTTATTTATCAAATGCAGGAGAGGTGAACATTAAGATTGCACTAATTGACATTAACATGATGCAGTTTAAGTGACAAACTTAAGGGTTTTTTAAACTAAGGTTATAGCTTCTATATGTTCTGAAAGTATGACACAATGAAGTATGGGTTATCTTTCTTTGTTTTACAAGGGAATCGATTTTTGACCATGCCATAGTGAGTTGCAGTGGTGCCCTAAGTCTGTATTCCTTGTGGGGTGGGCACATGTCTGAGGGGGTATGGCTGCTTCTAACTGCAATTACTGAAGAACAGCATACTTACCAAGCTGGGGGAGTAAGTTTTAGTTGTCTTGTACTCTTAAACCAATTTTTTTAGTTAGGACATCTGCTTCAGTTCCAGCCTTACTATATACCAAGCTGCACAAAAACTGCAAATTCAAGCATAGCTACCTTCTGTGATACTTCTCAGTTTCCAATCCCCACCATCCCTCCATAATTAAACTTCTACAAAGCTGCAGCTTGAAGGGAGAAGACTCCTACCTTTCCTCTCCTCCCCCTGCATTTATACAGACCCAGAAGTCAGACTTAACCTGCTGGCACCCATACAGTACTGATTTACCTGCCCCGTTTGGGAGTTTGCTGAAGTTCTCTCCCCCAACCCCTCAGGCCTTTAAAAGGAGCTGAGATGAAACTATATGGCTATATAAACTACATAAAAGGGTGTGTCTCTGTCCTCAAAGGAAATAGAAGCAACAGCCACCTTCCTATACAAGATAACACAGGCTGTACCAGTTAGCAAGTATTGGCTACTGGGGGTTGGAGAGAAATGGGTGTGGAAAGCAAAACCTACAGCATCTGATCCTTGAAGTTTCATAATATTGCTGGCTTTAGCAGGAATCATTGGGTCATTAAATCAGCACAGAAGAGAGGGACATGCATTTTATTTTAAAAGACACTGCACGTGACCCAGCTCTGGTGCGCAAGAACTTTAAGTGGCTGTCAGAAATGGGGTGCAGGATTAGCTGTCACCTTCAACAGGGTTGGGGGGATAGGGACTCCGCAGTGGTATTAGCAGTGAAGAAAGTAATGTAGCTCCATGGGTGAGGAGGGAATAGGAGACAGCAGTACAGTTAAAGGAAGGGAAGGGGAACAAAGTCAGAGGGCATTTGAAAGATGGCATTGATTGACAAAAGAGGACAACTGTTTCCCAGGTGGGGGCAATAGGCTATGAAGCTGTGAGAGGGAGAAAAGTGGTTTGGGAAGGAGCATGGATGGTGTAAGAGATTCAGGCTGGCTAACAGGATATTATATAGAGTGCAGTTGGAGAGAGAGGGGAAGAATGAGGATGGAGCAAGCAAGGAAGCTGTGGAAAGGAGAGGCTGGGCTATTGGATGGCCAAGGATGTGCAGATACAGAGGGGGAACTAAGCAGCACTAGTAGGCAGACAAAAAAAGAGAAGACATGCAAGACTCAGCCCTGTGTTAGGCCATGTCTTTGCTAGGGACATGATCAATGGGGCTGTAATCCATGTTCACAGAATCATAGGGCTGGAAGGGACCTCAGGAGGTCATCTAGTCCAGCCCCCTGCTTCAAGCAGGATCAAACCCTACAAAGTCAGGGGGTCAACTAGTATAAATGTAAATAGACTGTCAATCACTCTACAATTAATTCCAGTACTCCAGCAGAACAAGAGGAGTAAAGGGAGTGGATGGGAGACTTTCTTCTGCTCACCCAGTGTGGTGTGGACTCTACAGTAAGTAGACCTAAGCTATGTCAACTTGAGATACACTACTAATTTTACCCAAATTACATTATATAGATCAACCTGACGTTAGCTATGAGAGGTAAAGGAGGCTACCAATGTACTGCATGAGGCTAGTCTGGGTGGAGATATTTTGTAGGGAGCAAGAGGTGAACTAGAAACTGGACTCAAGCAGAGAGTAACCAACAAGAGGGAAGGAGCAGTTTAAGTAGAGAGACTACACTAGCTTCATGAAAGCATCAAGAAAAGAGATTTAGAAACCGAGGAGGATTCAACATGCGAAGGGAGAGATACCTTTCCCCAGCACCAGAAATAACCCCTTTCCTTTCCCAGGCACATTCTGCTGCATTTGAGTGGTACAGAATCAAGGTTCATAGCTCTGATTATTTAAAACATTTTCCTTCATCAGAATATTTAGAAGTCCTTAACTTGGGCAACAAGGGTAAGGACAGTTACCTCCAGTTTGAGGTTAGCATGAGGACTGCCATGCGAATGAGACCTTCGGTGCTTTCTTCAATCTGGCAGGCAGTTTGAGTCCCACACAGAGGGAAGAGGCTCCCCAATACTCAGTTTCTGCTGGCCAGTTAATCAGTAGTACTGTAGGACCTCTGAAACTGTCCAAGTCGAGTCTCAGCAAGTGACTGCAATGGGTGGCCTAAAGCCTGCGGGTGGAGATATGGTTCAGGTTTATAAGAAGGACGGAGAGAATCTACCAGAATGATCACACTGCTCCCAGAACAGCTCATGACTTTGTGTTTTAAATGCTAATCCTACACTTGCCTGAATACATTCTATGGAGTATGTTTTAAACTGTTTTTTTCCCCTGTGCACTGTGCCTTTAAATTTGTATACCTCCACCTATCTGCAGAGATGACTGCTGTTTTGTTCTCATAATTGATGCAGTTTGTTTTAGAAGAAATGCACACTGTGCTCTTTCTTCAACAGGCCATTTTTGCTTTTTTTGGTTGATGGTTACTCTGTCTAAAACTAGAAATAATTCTGCAGTGAAAATATAAGTTGTTTAGACAGAGATCATGTGTGATGTTTGTAAAAGAGCAGTGGCATACAACTTTGTGGACTGCAGGAGGGAAGGAAGTTGCATTCATGTAAAGAAAGTGAGTTACAATAAGGCAGCGTGTGTGGCAGGAGACTAGCAGAAAAAAGTCTCATTTACGTATGAGTTGACTAACAAACTATAAAACCTGTTAAGTTATTGCTGTTCCTGGGCAAACACCTATGAACAAACCAGAGGCCAGAATCCAACTGACAGGTTATACCAGGTTGTCATTGTCACTTGATAACTAATGAAAATCCTTTTAGCATTGATTTGTTCCATTCCACCCTTTTTCATCATCGTATGAACTGACTGCATGTTACAAGCATTGTTCCCCCATGTTCATATCTACCTCCTGTTGCTGAAAAAAGTATCCTTTTGAAATAATGGTAGGTAAAACTTGAATAGTCTTTATTTCCACTTGTTTCGTGCAGACGAATCTGGTGCTTTACTCTAGCTCTTTTGGTAGTGGCACCTGTACAAGATCAATAAGAAGACATGTTAATATAGCAAGGACATCTGGCTTATCCCTCTTCTCTTTAAAAATAAGTGTACTTGTAATCACATACTAACATCAAAGTACCAGATATGCAACAAGAAATCCTATGAATATAGTGATTAAGAAGTTCCTGGCACATTGTTTTCCCTCAGCATTCACAAAGCTGGGGTTTATGGCTTGATAAATCAAATAGCAACCAATAACACCACTTAGTTCAGATGCAGTGCGTTCCTATAGATCTCAGAGGGCTGATAAAGAGGGGAGGAATTCTCATCCCCCATATGATAGATGAGGAAACACAGTCTGGAAAGAAGTCACAGAGGGGTGGCTGTGAGAGTCTGTATCTGCAAAAACAATGAGGAGTCCTTTGGCACCTTAAAGACTAACAACAGATTTATTTGGGCATACGGTTTCATGGGCAAAAACCTACTTTGTCAGATGTATGGAGTGGA
This sequence comes from Carettochelys insculpta, assembly GCF_033958435.1. Taxonomy (NCBI): domain Eukaryota; kingdom Metazoa; phylum Chordata; order Testudines; family Carettochelyidae; genus Carettochelys; species Carettochelys insculpta. The sequence continues at coordinate 41,454,557 of NC_134147.1, read as the reverse complement.
AATTAGAGAGAGGTCTAACTATACTTTATATATGTTAACATATTAACACATCAATATAAATATACCTTACTTATATTGATATGTTAATATAAACATTAAGTAAGGTATAGTTATGCCTGCCTCTGTAATTTCCCCTCTATGCATCTGACAAAGTAGGCTTTTGCTTACAGCAACATATGCCCAAATAAATCTGTTAGTCCTTTGTCATAGGACTCCTCGATATTTAGGCTCTGGAGAGGAATTAAGTGATGTGCCAAGATCACGCTGTGAGCCAGTGGCAGAGTTGAGAACAGCGTTCACTGGGCTTGAATCCAACTCCAGTGGCCTGTCCACTGGGAGTATTTTATTTCTGTTCTGTCCCTCTTTAGACTACAAAAGGGAGTAAAAGAAAAAGGGTTCCAATCTGAGCCTGTTACTGTTTTGTGTGTAGCTGGTTGCAAACAGCTTGCTGTTCAGTGAATTACAGGTGCCTCTTGGGAATCTCTCTCTCTCATGATTAAACTGCGCCTTTCGGATACTGAGACACAAGAGTTGCTCATGGAATTGTTTCCCCAGGCAGGAGGAATGCTGCACAAATGTATGTGTGGTTGGGATCCAAGGGAATTGAACTGACTTTGATTTTTATTTTTCTGAGCACAGCCATCAGGGCCAGTCTTATGTGTGAGCAGCTGCGCTTCATGGTCAACAGGCTGTAGAAGAGCTGTTCCCACCTGAGAGGTGGGAGGGAGGGAATAAAGGTCGCTGCAGGGCACTCACACATTCCCTCTTTGTCCTCCTGGCAGCAGGATGCCTGCAGTCACCACCCCCTTCTCAGGTGTCATTTTCCCTAAGGCTGGTCCTTGGGGCAGCAGTCTAGGTGCCTCAGTGAACAGATTGCCACTGGCTGAAGAGAATATTGCTTTACTTCGTACCTTGGGCAACAACTGATATAGTGCTCAGGAAGACACACTTAGCTATACATGCAACGGTTGACCTCCATGATTAACCAGTGTAGCTCGTGGGCCTAGATCCAGCTGAAAATATTTGAGACATGCTAACCTCATAAGGTTGTAGCTCTGGTGCACACAAGCTTTTTCAGTAGGCAGTTCCTGATCCCTCTGGCTGTGTCTACACTAGCCCAGAACTTCGAAATGGGCATGCAAATGGCCATTTCAAAGTTTACTAATGAAGCGCTGAAATACATATTCAGCCCCTCATTAGAATGCTGGCAGCTGCAGCACTTTGAAATTGATGCGACTTGCAGCCGCGCGGCTTGTCCAGACAGGGCTCCTTTTCGAAAGGAACTCACCAACTTCGAAATCCCCTTATTCCTGATATAAAAATAAAAAAATATCTGTTAGTCTATAAGGTGCTACAGGACGACTTGTTTTTGAAGATACAGACTAACTCAGTTACCTCTCTGATAAATCTAAGGAAGTGTGTCTTAGCCACGAAAGCGCAATACCAGATAAATTTGTTAGTCTTTAAGGTGCTACAAGACGGCTTGTTATTCATATGCTAATAGATATCAAAGAAGCATCATAGGTCTTTCAGTATTTTATTTTAGTTCAAAGGAAATGTTAATGGTATTGTCTTCACTATAAGCTACTAATTGCTATCATGTTACATTCTGTATATCCGGTGAACCCCATATCAAAGTGTGTATTTGTTAGTGTTAAAACAAAAACACACTTGATGTGTGAACTTCATGAAAACTAATGGACTGTTTGCTGTTACATTATCTTTTACATTGGGTATATACCGTAATTAATTGCTCATAGAATGTGATTGGAGCCTCGTAAATGTAAATAAAGAAGAGTTCTAACTTCAAAGCAAGGCTCATTATATTTCAGAATGGCAATTTACTGGCCCATGTGGAAAAAGACAGTTCAGATTGTCTTCTGTGGGATTCTAACTGGCTGGAATATCTGGACAAGAAGATCCCCAAAGTTATTCTGGGTAACCGTGAAAAGCTTTTCATTTCTGACTTACTTTGACTTGCCTGTTAATATATTTGACTGGCTTTAACTTCTCAACAACTCATTTCTTTTATTAACTAATAAATCTTCAGTTAATTTATTAGAGAATGGACGACTGTCATTGTTTTTGGTGTGAGATCCAGAGTGCCAAATTGGTGAGTGGTAAGTGACACCCTTTGGGACTAGGAGTAACCATGTGGTTTTTTGGGGGGATTATATAAACACATCACAAAGTCAAGATAAATTCTCAGAGTGGCCAGATAGGATGGAGAACATAAAGGGACTGTCTATCTCTCCGTGGTGAGAATGGTATGGTGATCCAGCAGTTCGATTTTGTTGCTGGCTTAAAGAAATGTAATCATGGAACAAACCAGGAGTTTGGGTGACTGTGTGATTTTCTGCCAATCTGACCTGTGTTGGCACTCACAGCTAAGAACAGCTCTAACAGAGGGATAGGATCCAAGATACAACACTAAAATTGATTTAAAAGGTCAGTAGTCTCTGAATAATCCTTGCCATTGTAGTAGTGATGTTATGAATGAACACAAGGAAAGGGTTAACCCTTACAGAAAACTCACAGCAGATGGGGTCAGGTTAGGCAATGGGAGGAAGAAAAACTTTTTTGAACAGAGAATAATTGCAGGTTAAGGGGTCTTTGTCTGCTGGCTGATGCAGAGGGAAGATGGAGAGAGGATTCTCCTCCCAGGCAGCTGGAATGAATCCAGCAAATATCTTGAACATCTCAAAGTCAGCCACAGAGATGTAAGTAGAAGGGAAATATGGAGTTAGACATGATCAGATTATGGCTATTTTGAATTTGGCGTGGACTAGCTATCTCTGTTTTATTTTCATTTATTTATTTGGAGGGGGGGTGGGCTTTGATTAATGACAATTTCTTTCTCCTATAATTTTTAAATTGAATCCCAGGGTACTATTTTCTCTGTGCTGCAACCAGTATGATTTATTTCCTCTTGTTTTGTAAATAAATTACTTTTTTTAAGCAAATGATCTGTCACTTGTGTCCTGAGAAGGCCTATCTGTGTACGTGCCTTAGCAAGCTGAATATGAAGTTACAGCTCCCTTTGCTCTCAAGCCGTTTGTAAGGGAGGAATAGAGCTGGAGTTTACCCTGCAGGGAGACATTCCCCCATGTGTCTGCCTGGTTAAAAGGGTTTCCTAAAACTGGGTTGGTGGTAGCTCTATCCTCCACAGTCCAGATGGTCTGCAACCTTGGGAAGTTGTTCAAGTAAAGCCTTTGTACAGACAACGTGTTTAAGTTTTTGCAGGCCTCCATATTCTGCACTCAGAGTGCCAGAGTGGGGAAAGAGCCCTGACAAGTGGTAATGCTAATAATAAGAAACACCCCATGATATGACTTAGGGGCCTAGTGGAAGCATTAACTTTTAACTTACGGGGGCGGGGGGGGGGGAAGAGGGGAGGGTTAAGACCTCTCACCTTCTTTATTAACATACCAGGCCAAATTCTTGTCTCAGTCATGCCTGAATAATTGCATTCAGTACCATGAGTTTCTACAAATGTAAATGAGACCAAAATATGGCTTGTAGATTTTTTTTAAGAAGTAATGAATTGAAAACAATTCAGAAGTAGTAGTTAGTAAGCGGATGTCAATTACGTGAGCCACTGTAATGGCACCTTTTGGTAATTTACTTTTTAAGTTGGATCCTCCACACTCTTGCCCAGGGGAGCATTCCTTAGTCACACAAGCGATTCCAGAGGGTGATTATTTTTACAAAATATAATGGACCTGATCTAGTAAAGGACTACAGGGTCCATATGAGAGTCTAGGACAACAGAACAGAATATTAAAAACAGAGGTTGTGATTGGAGTGTTCAACTTGAGATTTCTGAAAGGGGCCAAGGTTGATGACTCACCACTTTCTGAAAATTAGCCTCTTTAAAGTATTTCAGGTTGGATGCACAAAATTGGAAGCACCCAAAAATCATTAGTCCTTCTCATAATTTTGTTCCGTAGTCTGTAAAAAAAATGCATACTAGACCCAGATGCTACTCCTGTTTCTAAGAATTATGTCAGACTTAAACAGGAACAGGACCAAGTCCAGTCACTGTAGTGACATCTACAGATCAAGGACAGATCTATTACTTTGTTCAATGTATGCTCACTGTTAACATTTTGCATGTATAAAACCAAATTCACCACCGCTAAAAGAGGACATATCTCAAGTGATTTCAATGCAGTTACACTTGCTCATGCCAGAAATGAAGTTAACCCTGGTCTTTTTTGTTTGATTTTTATCTATTTATTAAAAACTTTAACTAAAATCATAGATCATAGGGTTGGAAGAGACCTCAGGAGGTCATTGAGTCCAACTCCTGCTGGAAACAGGACCTATCCCAGCCAGGGCTGTGTCCAGACAATACTTAAAGGCCTATAGGGAAGGAGATTATTATTATTGTGCCCTATAGAACAATACGGTAGATGAAATTTGATTCTATTGGATATGTACTCAGGTAATTTTAAAAATGTCCTATACCAGATAGACCAGAGCAGTTCAGAGAAGCCACTTTTGCCTGTCTAGCAAAATAGCACTTCAAAAGTCATGGCATATGCACTAAAATTGTTCGAATATACAGACATAGTTAAGGGCCAATGGCAGTGTCACCATTTGTAATGTCATCCTGATAATCTCAAGCAAAGTAAGGAAGAGTTCCTGTGAAAAACTTACAAGAAAAAACAGTCTTATATGAGATCTGATAGAGGAAAGCTCCCTATGAACTCTCCCTAGAGGTATGCAGTTAGGGCTTTGTTGGGTGAGGTGCTGAGCCTCTGTAACTCCAAATCATATTGGTGGGAGTTTATATCCCATCCACTGCCCCCAGTGTCATTTGGAAAGGGAGTCATAGAAAGGCAGGGGACTAAGGCTGGTGCACTGGTCAGGTTCAGTTCTTGGTCCTGACACTGATGTGCTGGGTATCTTTGGGCAAGTCATTTCTCCGCCCTATGCCTCAGTTTCCCTATCTGTGAAATGGGGATAATGATACTCCCCTTGTAAGGGGCCTGGAGATCTTTGGATGGGATGTGCTAGTAAATATTATTATGAGGCTTAGAACCTTGTAGGATTGGCCAAAATTGCTATGAACTCTGTGTATAACATGTGGAGGATTAGAAAGAAATCATTTCTGCTGGTACTTGCACCCTGAAAGATTTTCCCCCCCACACACACAAGAATTTTTTTCTAATTTGTTCACTTAGCTATTGGGTTAAGTTCTTTTCTCTTACCGTTAAGATTGTGGGCACACAGACTTGAAATCTCCCTTTGGGACTTTGCACTAGATTGGTTACAGATGACTATTCAGAGGTCCTTATGACTGGTCTAGTTATAATATGAAATTAAGCATGAAAAATCTCTATGGGCAAATAATGGTCTGGGTGTTGCTATCTTTTCCCAAAGAACACTCAGGAAGAGCTTTTCCTATATAAGGTCAACAGGTTGGGCTTAATACCATATATAAGTAAAACTGTGGCTGGTTATTATTGAAATGTAAGGTGTGAATTAAAGTATGAATTCATTTTACAGCTCATAACAGCCCAGGAGGCAGCTAACAAACTTTATCAAAATTCCATAAGACATATGTACCTAATTATAAAAGGGTGGTGAATCTCTCCATAAAGCATAATGGCCAAATCTTCACCAGGAATTAATAATTGCACCTGCAAAATCTGTGGTTGCATTAATTTGCCTGTGCAAAAGTCTGCATTTGTGCATATCGAGACTAATGCTCAAAACCTGTTCACAAACATGCCAACTTAAATACAGAAAACATATATTTGAGCCTGAATATGAATATGCCCACAATTTTTGTGGATACTTTTGCAGAAGTCCTTAAAATAGAATATTAGATTTTATTTACATTAAATTACAAAATATTTCCCTATTGGTACCCTTCTGTTCCACACACACTTACCGGTTTAAGATAAGCAACGTTACTCTGACGAATGTCATTTAAGAGCTTATCTCTTGGGGTTATTTCAACCAGAGGAGGGGGTCGTTTTCTTGGAATTGGTTTAAGAGTCTTGATCACGTCTTTCAGACTTGTTTTTTCAGCTGGTTCCACATATTCTGGTATAGTGGGCTTGCGCTGAGTTCTCTTGAGTTTGACCATTTTGAAGGATGCAGGTTCCTCACTGCTCTGTTCTTCAGGGGCTGGCTTTCTTGCCTGTTCAGTTTTCCTGCTCACAGGCATAGTTTTAGGGACCGGTGGCTTGGGGGCTTGTATTGAACTACACATCCTTAAGTCAGGCATTGGTCCGCCAAGCATTTCCCACATCCCAGGAGGCAACCCTAGTCCATTTTCTAACATGGCTATTAACTCTCTCTGCTCTTTTAATTGCTGCTGTTTTTGCTCCTCCTGCCTTTTTTGCCTTTGTCTGTCAAGATTTCTGCTGAGCAGATTGGTAACAACCATCCTGGGGCCTGGAAGTTCAAAGTGGTAGCCCATCTTCAGCAGCGTAGGGTTGGCTTTCAGAAGCCTGGCAATTTCCATTTCAGCTTGATGGCCCAACATGTTCCTCTGATTGTGAAAACGCAGTTCAGTTAACGTCTCATTATACTGCAAACATCTCATGATAGCAACGATTCCCTTGCCCGAGATGAAATTTGAATCAATATTTAGAGTAGTGATGCTCCTATTTTCACGTAACATGTTGGCCAAGGCAAAAGCTACATTGTCATCAGCTCCCACATTAGCTAAACTAAGTGTTTTTACATTCTTGGTTTTTTTCATGGCATTCACAAAATCCACTAGCATTTCCTTTGGGATATTTTCAATGTTGTTCAGATTGAGTTCCTTCACATTTGGATCATTTTTTCGGACCTTCTCCAAGCTCTCATCTAAATTGGTTTGGTTTCCTGAAGGTCTTGCACTCAACTTAATAAAACTAGTATCTACAGCTAACTTCTTTGGAATTTGTAGTTTGGATACTTTCTTTTCATCGTTTTCTTGGTTTTCTGTCTTTCCTCCCGATTCTGTACATGGGTTCTTAGTTACCTGGTCACTGTTACTGTTTTCGTCTCCATATGGCTTTTTAATTCTTGATTCTTGTTCATCATCCTCTTCCTCCTCATCTTCATCTTCATCTTCATCATCTTCTTCTTCCTCCCCCTCCTCCTCCTCCTCTTCTTCTGTCTCTTTATAGTTTCTTTCTTCATTTGTTTCTTCCACTTGTGCTGAATGAGGATTGGTCTCTACAACCTGTTCATTTTTGTAATGTGTTTCTTTTCTGTCTGCTTCTGTAATCTGTCCTGCACTATTTTTCTTATCAACATAGTCACTCTCCACAGTATTTTCTTCAAACTTCTCTTCAGTATTTCTCTAAAGAAGACAAAATGCTAAGAGCTGAAATAATTTAAAATAGTTTTGTTATATTAATTATGCACTGAAATAAAAATATAACACATGGATTTAACATCTGTTATCCCCTCACATAATACACGAGAGAATACTTTTGGAAAAAAGAAGCCATGTTCTTAGCACATCTGGCCTGAGTATGAATGAACAATAATGCCTAACGTAAATACCATTGTTCAGCGATCACTCAGGGTCCTGATATAAAGTCCGGATCTCAAGAGAAATCTCTCTGTTGACATCAGTGGGTTTTAGATCAGTCCAAATTGTCTCTAATGTAACAATGCATTGTCTATTGCATTTATAGGAATCTTTGTTTTCATGTAGCAAAAAACTGGAGATAAATGTTGGCTCTATCTTCTGCAGATTAAAAAGGAAAACTTCACAATAACAGGTAGAATTATCAATGTCCATGCCTTAGGGATCAGGGTTTCTCTGGAGCATTAGTATTCAGGAGGCACCACTGGGGATGTAAAAGAATACAAGTTCATTTGTTTGGGGTTGGGAAAGTGGTTTCTGAACATTGATTGTTAGATTCAAGGTTGGTGCTTTCAGCACCAGTAATGACATCATACTTGCTTCTGCTCAGCTGCCACCAGGAAAGTTTGCCACTTCCCCTGATGATCTCTGTCATGTACAATTTCCTGTTCTGGTCCTTTCCTCTTGATGGGAAAGCACTGGATTTTGCTACTAAGCACTCATTTCACTTTGTCTGCAGCTTGCTATTAGTAAGCAATTAGACAGGAATCCTGGATCTCTGACCAGCTTCAAACTCTCCTGGACTCTGGCGAGAATTTATACCTAAATAAGGAGCACAGGTCTGGCTGTTTGAAAGTATAAGAGCAAGGGATGCAGATGGTAGTGACAATCCTTAAGTGCACTTTGCATTTGTACCAGAGGATGTTGCTGTTTGTCAGAATCTGAAGTAGGGGATGCTGAAATATACATAAATCACTATGTGTTTACTATCAACACAAAAAGCAGTCAAGTAGCACTTTAAAGACTAAAAAAATAACTTATTAGGTGATGGGCTTTCGTGGGCCAGACCCACTTCTTCAGATCCTAAGAAGTTATTTTTTAGTCTTTAAAGTGCTACTTGACTGCTTTTTTGTGTTGATAGAACAGAGACTAAAACGGCTCTCTCTGTCACTGTTGGTTTGCTGTATTACCCACCCTCTCAGAATTTTAGTATGGATTTGACTTGATGTGGAACTGGGAATGACCCACACAATTCCCAACTTTGGAATAGTTCAAATCCAGATCCAAACTGTGCAAATCAGACCCATCTCTACTCTGTACAGTAGAGGCTAAAGAACCCCCTCCATCCCCCAAACTTTCAAAATCTTGGGGTATAAAAGGAAGGACATTTATATCTGAACTTGTTAAAGGCCCAGCATGATCAAGCAACAGTTTATTTTCTTTGTAAAAATCTATCAGGATACTAAAACTGTTACTGGAGTTCAGTGATACACAGTACTGATGTGTACTAGAATATGAACATCTTATATAAGGTTGGACTGCTGGTTAACAAGTCACCCAATGATTCTCCCTTGAATCATTTAAAATTCCTACAGGTCCTAATCCTGATGTATTTATGCAGACACACCTCCCCTAATAGTGAGTGAAAGTTTGGTCTGTATAATGACTTTGGCCCCAGTTCAGCCAAGTATTTAAGCATGTGCTTAACTTTAAGTCACTGAGATTTAAGAATGTGCTTAAGCACATTACCAAGTAGAGTTGGACTCTTGAATTGGCTCATGTAGGGTTGTATGACTAGATCCTCAGCTGGCATAGACCAGAGTAGTTCCATTAACTTGGCTGATTTACATCTGCTGACTATAGTGACTAATTCATAGTCAAAAAGACAGACATTTTCAGTGTGATACTATGATCTCATTTTAGAATATATTAAGTCATTTGAATTACAGTATATTCAAGTTATTAGGAAAAAAATCACACTAGTCTACACTATATTCATTATCTATATTATGGAGAAATAAAAAGCTTAAGTTATATTTTGTGACTAGTTTTTATACAGTGTACTTTCAGTCACAGGTTTTGATGAAATAAAAATGTCTTTCTTACATTGGGAAATGTAGTTAATGTGGGAGAAGTAAAAATAAAAATGGTGGTAGGGGGTTATCGTTCCAATTAGATCTGAACAAGATTTGACTGAGTTTAAATTCATACACAAGAAAGTGATTTCATTTGCAGAAGGAACTGGCAAGAGAAGAAGACAAAAGTATCAAACCTATTGTTATGAGGTCCCTGATATTTGACAATCTTATAGTAGATAAATAATAAACAGCTGTGATTTTTGCTTATTACCTGAGATGGTAAAAGGCTGACAGGAACTCTCTCATCCTCTAGCATGCGTCTTGATGCCTTCTGCCAATACAGGTAATCAACAAGAGATTTGTGGTCAAAGTTTCCTGTTGGAGCTTTTTCAGTCTGATCTTTCTGTATCATTCCAACTGGGACTCTTGGATCTGGAGCCATGACTTCCATTTCACACTGGAGCTCCCTCAGCTCTTCAGGAGATAAGTTTCCTAAGATTTCATCTTCATCGATGTCCTCGATTCTGACTTCCTGGTCAGAAGCTTGGTTGAAGTCAGACATTTTTTTTCAAACCTGTGGAAAACGATTTATGAAATGCTGCAGTACTAAGGGTATTACACACTGTTAAATCCCTGAATTCATGTTTTTGTCAGGACCTGTAACAGTGGGTGATCTCAATGTGCGAGAGAGACAGTGGGACGAAAGCTTTTACTAAGTCTATATTAAGCTGCTGCACTTGGCTGGATAACGAGAATTTATGGAGATGCTGCCATGCTCCATTTTGAGAAACTTGTCAGCTGTGCAAACCCTTCTGACATTTCAGTACAGCTGGTATGTCCCTCACTGAGTTATAGAGAGGATGATTGTTTTCTAGAGGATTCCCTCCAGGGGAAGACTTTTAAAGTCTCAGCAAATGCACAAATCTGCAGGTATACAGGGTGAAATTCACCTCTTACGCAGAGAACCAACACGCCAATGAAATTAGTAGGCAGCAGGTTTGATACAAATAAAAGGAAATATTTTTTCACAAATGCACAAACTAACCAGCGGGAAACCGTCAATGTGGAAAACTGAAGGGAGGAGGCTGGGGATGAGAGCAGAAAAAGTGACAGGAAACTGAGGCCAAATGGAGAAGTTCCTGCTTGAGCTGACTTGCCCCCTTGCCACTCCCCAAACAAGCCACCCTTCTCCCTCCACTTTTCTTGTCCCTGTTGGCTCCCCCAGCTGCCCCACCCCATGCCCACCCTGCCTCTCTGGAGCACTCCGAGAGGTGCATGAGTGATCGTAATTCACTAGTGCAAAATGACTGCATGCTCCTGGGCTGCTCTGGGCAGCGTGCTCCCTGGTGCTCCATGCTCCCTCCACATACCTCACCCTCTTATTTACATCACATTTTTTCATTGTATTTACGACATATTTTTGCCACGTTTCCCCAAACACTAAATGCCAGATTAGAGAAGGTTTGATTAGACAGCTGATCTCCACACAATTTGTGCCTTTTAGGTATATTTCACATTAAGCACCAAATCCAAGTCCTGCCAAAGTCAGTGATGTAATTCCAATTGAATTCATTTGGCCCTAAGTCATTGGTGAATTGTGGCCGTGTCAGCATCTGCAAAAGCAACCAGGAGTGCAGCGGCACCTTAAAAAACTACCAGATTTATTGGGGCATCAGCTTTTGTGTGTAAAAAATGAAGTGCTATTTTCCCCATGAAAGCTTATGCCCCAATAAATCTCATAGGTTTTAAGGCATGTGTGGGGAACCTATGGCCTGTGGGTCAGACCTGGCCTGCCCTTTGCCTGGACCCAGCCTGTGAGGTTTAAGGCTCGTGCCTTCCCTATGCAGTGGGGAGCCTGCGCTGGTGTTCGAACCCTGCAGCCCCTCAGTTGGGCTGAAGCACTAGTGTTGCCTCCTGGCTGTGGGGTGGGCGGGAAACCCAAGCCTCTCAGGCCAGATCCAGGCATGCCAGGGCTGCTTAGGGCCTGCTGGTTGTGGTTGGTCGGGGAAGGAAGAGGCTCTGCACGCTGCCGTGCCCCCTTTCTCGAAACCCTGCTGGGGGGAACCACTGGCCTGCAGGCTTTTCCTCCACTGTGCCCGTTGGCTGAAATCTTTTTTGGAAAGAGCAGTCCTCATGGTGGCTGGGTTTTTTGATCCCTGGCCTGTTCTTTTGAAAGGGGGTGGGGGCTGGGTGGACTCTCTCTATTGAAAGAGCAGACCAATCTTTCAATCTGCTTTTGTGTGTGTAGATGCACTCTTTTGACAGAAGTTTTATTTGGACAATCTCTTCTTTTGAAAGATCACTGTAGTGTGGGTGTAGCTCCCAAGTCTCTCATCCCTGTGTCCTTGTCCCCTTCCAGCCAAATACCTGGACCCAAACCAATTATTTTTGAAAAAAAAACCTTGCACTTTGCTGCAATTTTTACTCAACAAAATGGAGCGTGCTTTGTGCCAGACATGCAGAAGGTACCTAAGTAAGAGCACTAAATTTGGGAATAAGAAATTTCAGACATGAGTTTTTTATATACTGACAGGCAGGCTGGAACCCCTCCCATTGATCCTGGAGAACATATAAGGGCAAGCACCAGTTAAAGCTAATTGAGACATCTCTGTCCTTTCTTCACACAATAAAACAAGGCATAAGGCCTCATGGGCAGCTGGCATTTGCCTCCTGGCAGGAAGAAAATGGCTGGAATCAGACTGCAAAAGTTGCCACCTTGTTCTCACTTCTTCCTACAAGTAAGCTTGAGCCCCTCCTATGTTATTGTTTCTTCAGACAATGAATAAGAAGCCAATGGGGGTGGATCCTGTACAGGCTGGCTGCTGTTTAACAACGATTCATTTCACCGAACCAAGAAGGCAAAATGTCCCACTGAGGCAGCACAGTGGTGCCAACTTTACGTACCAGACCAGCAGACCCAATATGTCCAGGAGTGAAGGAACCAGATCCCCAGCCCTGTTCTCACCAGACAAACATTATCTTCCATGCACTGAAAAGCACATAGACCTACCCCACCACTACCACCTCTCCTACTGCCACCACATCCCTCCTCCTACCCCCACTTTTCTCCCCTCCACGCCCCTCTTGCCCCAGCTCGCTGCCCTCCCCAACCAAGTGTCCCCCCTGCCCTGCCTATCACAGAATTTGAACAAGTAAGAAAACCTAAATGCTTGGTCCAAGCCACTGCTTACCTGAGGAAATGCTCATTAGGGCCCTGGCACAGGTGGATGAGAATCCATTCTTCATGACCATTTATTTATAGCTCACCGTCCCTGAGAACAGGCCAGCACAGGATGCCTGCCACCATAGATGATCCAGCCCTCCCAGGGGTCCAGGTGCAGTAAGCTGGGGGGCTCAGTGGGGTGGGGATCTGGATATGGGGACTCTTGGATTGGACCAAGTGTAGGGGGCAGGGCACTGCAGAGGTACCCCTGCTCTCTAGGGGACACTCAGGTGGCAGCCACTGTGTTACAAGAGCCAAGGGGAGAGTTTTGCTGAGTAAGGAATGCAGCAGCAGATCCATTGAGGGCAAACAGCAAAGAGCTTTATGAACATCAGTAATTGACAGGAATGCAACCTCTCAGAAATCTGGTCAGGAAAACAAAAATCTCATTTCACATACGGCACCTGGTTCTGAGGGCCCCCGTTGATTTTTGTGGCTTTATGCTCACATAGTCCAGTTTTGAAAACGTTTTTTCTCTCCCTCGTTGTGAGAAAGACTCACAAACAGCCAGGGAAACCAGCTTCCTCTACAAGGGGAAAGGGGAGTTGGCCAGATACAAAATGGTGTGAAATGCACCAAATAAATGGAACCCCCCTCCCCTCTGGTGAATTTGTCTTACCTGTCTCCCCGCTCTGCACCAGTCCACAGAGCGTCTGAGTTGTTTCAGCACTGAGCTAGAGAAGTCTGGCTCCTTAGCTGAAATTTGTAGAGCTGGAGATCCCCACTTCAATCCACAACATGGCTGCCAAGATGGCGGCCATCATATAAACAAACAAGAAAAATAAAAAGGCTTTTTTCTCTTCAGTCTCCACCAGTTTTTGTTATCTGAGGCACTACTTGTAACAGAGTAAAACAATTCAAACACATGGGTGAGTTTTAGTCAACAATGTCCCTTTCAGGACAACCATGGGTGAATGCAGGTGTCTGTGTTATAATCATTCGATAGACGCCTTTGATTGACCGTGTCATGACTCATGCAGATACCCAGGGTCATCATGGGTTCTTCATCGCTGCCAACTTCTAAATCACATTTAAAGGGTTGTTTATTTTCTGAAAGAAGAAAGATATGATCTAGTCCAAAAGGAATTATCTGGGGGGAGTTATATAGGAGATCAGTCAAGGCCTTCTGACCTTGAGGTCTATGAATAACTTGTATTGGAGCATCTGAAGTTTCATATTCATGATGTAGGCCCTATTAACCTAGGCCTCTGGCCAGATGTGTGGCTCTGTCCGTGTGCCACAAAGGACAGGACTTGAGTCCAATTTTTCCTCCCCAAAAGAGGTATTTTATGATCACAGCTATTTGTTACCACAGTTTTACTGCCCAAAGCATTTGCAGGCAGTGCACCTATTGCATCAGTGTGCAGCAAAGGGGGCATGTGGAAGATCTGCTAAAGCACAACACTACCAATACTGTATTTTTATTCAGCTGCTTTAAAGCCAACTGAATCCGATCTCCAGAGGATGATTTACAGCTTGTTTTATACACTTAGCCATCTTGCTCAGTTCTCCTTTCATGAACCCCTACCCCCTCCGTGCATTCTGGCAACACGTCTTACTGACATGGGTGATTCATGGCTGTCAAAGACTCAATAATAGTACTAAGTAAACCCTGTGTTAATGATTTCCCACTTGGTAGAAAAACAATGTCCTTTTGACTTTACTACAGAGCTGTCATAGATAATTGAAGTATTATTTACACAGCCATCAATAAAAATCAAAGTATATGGTTTATGGTACTCTATAAAATGTGAAAAACTTATGGTAAGCATACAGCCTTACATTATTTCTTCAAAGAGGGTCACAGAGCGCTGGAAGGTCACTTTGGCAGTACTTGTATGTGACTTGATCTGAATACATTGAGCTAAAAATTCCATACTTGAACAGGTAACTTCACACAGGAGTAAGTATTAGCTCCAAACTCAGTGTTATTTCCTTTGTTCATTATTCCCTGTTATTAAGGTAGCATTTTTGAACATGGAGTCCAAAATAAGGATGAGAAAAACTGGTGCCTGTTTAACACATGGAATAATGATGTGCTGGTTCCACTGACCACAATTCTGTCATGTTGACTAGGTACTTTACAAATGCTGAATACAAGCAAAACAAAAAAGCAGTCCTGGAGCACTTTAAACACTAACAAAATAATTTATTAGGTGATGAGCTTTTGTGGGACAGATTTGAAGAAGAATTTCCAGATTTGAAGAAGTGGGTCTGCCCCACAAAAGCTCGTCACCTAATAAATTATCTTGCTAGTCTTTAAGGTGCTGCAGGACTGCTTGTTTGTTTTCTGAAGGTACAGACTAACACGCCTACCTCTCTGTGAATAAAAGCAGTTAAGGAATAACTATGCTGAGAGATGGAAAATGCCCACAGAAATCAGTGACCAACACTTAGCACTTATTGTTTCTAAGGCAAGTATTTAGCACATGAACATTTACATGAAACCCCGAACATTTGAGAACAGTATTGTTGCACTTAAATTTATTTCTCTTTCAGGTATTTTCTTCAAAATGCCAGTCCAGCTGGAAAGTAAAAGCAGCAACAGGTCTTTAACTTGAATAAAGAGAGGGGACGACTTTTTCACCAACTTCTTGTGAGTCACAGTGTGACTCCAAGGTAGCGGATCATCAAAACATGCTTGAAGTGCTTAAAATGTTGAATGGGTTCTATTTTTAAGATAACTGATAGGGACATGTGGTGACTCCAAATCCTTTATATGTCCAATTCTGGACGGTTAGCTTTCATTTTGTGCCCTCTACCAATACATGCCATTATCAAGGGCCAGAGCATGAACTGGCAGAGGCTGGAGAATGTGTCCGCGTAACATAACCTGGTATAACTTGTAAAATGCCGACCCAGAGGATGAGGCAGTTTAAAATTGAAGAACATGGCTCCAATCTGTGTTTATGTCCAGAAGTTCATGGTAATACCATGTGAGGATTATCATGGCTTTTTAATAATAAGAGTCAACAAGGGACCATAAAGAGAGGTTCTGTGCTAAAGATAATTGGAATCTTCCTCAAAAAAATTTTTTTTGATCGGATTTGTTGTGAGGCAACTCCCCTGAGAAATTAATTTGTCATCTCAAAGTGACATGACAGAAAGAATGATATAGGTGCAAAGGTCTGACCTCTGCACAGTGGCACTGCATGGGCTAGCTGGACTGGCGTGAGGAATCCCTAGATGACAGAACGCTAGAGAAGCTGGCCTGACACTACTGCCCTTGTGCACTCCATCTTAGGGAACCTGGCAAGAGGGAAGCACTATGGGCAGATTGGGGCTTTGCTCCAATAGTCGCCACTGGCGAAGCCTCGCAAGTGGCAGAGCCCCAGAAGTGCATGAAGCCACCTTTGTCCCTTTCCCTTCCTTAGGATCTGCACCAGGAACATTCTAGAGCAACAGTGTCCAATAGGAATCAAAGATGGTCACACTTGTGGTTGTTGTTCTTCCATATTTGCCACATCTCCCCCACCACTCCCCACTCTAAATAAATGCCCTCTTTCCCTCAGAGCCAGGCACCCCCACCCCCGATCTACATAAATGCCCTCTTTCCCTCAGAGACAGGCACCCCACCCCCTGCTCTACATAAATGCCCTTTTTCCCTCAGAGACAGGCACCCCACCCCCTGCTCTACATAAATGCCCTCTTTCCTTCAGAGCCAGGCACCCCCACCCCCTGATCTACATAAATGCCCTCTTTCCCTCAGAGCCAGGCACCCCACCCCCTGATCTACATAAATGCCCTCTTTCCCTCAGAGCCAGGCACCCCCACCCCCTGATCTACATAAATGCCCTCTTTCCCTCAGAGCCAGGCACCTCCAGCCTTCCCCTCTAAATAAGTGCCCTCTCCCTCCCCCAGAGTTAGGCACTCCCAGCCACCCCCTCTAAATAAGTGTCCTCCTCCACCCCCAGAGCCAGGCCCCCCCCAACTCCTCCCATTCTAATTCAATGCCAGCAGTGGGGTGTGGGGGGGGTAGATGTCACTCGCTGCATTCGGCTCTCAGTAGGAGCCACATTTAAAGGCTCCAAGAGCCGCATGCGGCTTGAGAACTGTGTTCACTACAACACGTGTCCTATTCACCACATGTGGTGAGTGGCGAACATATTGGACACCCTTGTTTTACAGAAGCCTAGGAATGCCTCAAGAGCCCGATAACAAGGCCTCCCCAGACCAATATCTACCTCAGATCTCAACATTTAGGTTCCTTATCATGGCAAAAAGGATGGGGAAAGCCATAGTTTTGTCATGGTAAAAAACGAAGTCACCAGCATTTTAGTCTAAGTAAGAGTAATGACACACAATGTTAATTATGCAAAATAGCTTGTTAGGGAAAAGTATGAGATCATCCAAATAAAATTTGGTATTTACAATCAAAATGGTTAAAACCCATTTCATAATATTGAACTAAAGTCTTAGAACCATTAAGAAGTCCGATACTTCATGATATCCCAAACATTGAGAACCAGTTTTGTAACCATTGTGCCCAGAATATAGCTGAGTAAGGAACCAGCTGTGTGTGAAAAAGAGGAAGAGACCAATTCCCCAGCTGGTCTAATTCAGAGTACTTCCAGGCACATATACAAGAATTTCTAGGAGGGTTTATTATTGTTATTATTACAACTGTAAACCACAAAATGTGGCTGTGCCCTTCTACCCCCATTCCCAGCTCTCCAGCCTGGCTCTGCCCCTCTCCCCTAGCATGTCTGCTGTGGGCAGCTACACCCATGCGCACTGGGAGCCCTGCTGCCCTTCTTCCCCTTCCCCTCCCTGTATGCCAGGGTCCTGGCTGCCATGCACCCAAGGCTCTCCTAGCTGTCCCCAGCCCTGTGCATGCACCGAGGCTCTCCTGATGGTGCTCAGGGCAGGGGAGCAGTGTGCCTGCCAAATACCAAGAAAATGAACACTCACTCTTAGGGTACCTGTGTTATCATCATTCCTAATGACTCGAGCTAATGAGCACACCAAAATGCATATTGTCCACACACAGCTCAGCTTTAAGACGCTAAACACATTCCAAAAACTTATAGGCTGGAGCGTGGAAGGGTCTGGGCAGTGGGCTGGGGACATGAGGGTGCAAGAGCTCAGGGTTGGGGTGCACGAGGAGCTCAGAACAGGATTGGTGTGTGTAGGGTGTAGAGAAGTTAGGGCCGGTTGCTAGGGATGTGGTGTTACAGGAAGCAGAGCTGGGGTGCATGAGGGGTGCAGGGTAGGAGATTGCATTGGTGGGGCGCAGAAGTTAGGGTAGGGTGCTGGAGATGTCAGGGGCTCAGGAGTAAGGATTGCCGCGTGTGAGGGGCCCATGCCTACACATTCCCAGATACCCTTCTCCGCCCCCACAGGACTTCCCCCATCTGTCTGCCTCACTTCACAGCTGCTGCTCTTATCTTTCATCCTTTCTAGGGCGCGACCTCCAGGCTGGATATCTTGGCCCTCCGATATCTACCCTATTACTATGATATCTTTGGGTAGCCTGGCTGCACCTTCTTGCTGATAAGTGGCCACTGAAAAGATTTAAAACTCTGACGACGAGGTTGACTCAGGTTCATGTTGTGAGCCTACACGAAGCAGCACAGAACAGCAGGAGCTGAGCTCTGAGACTGCCCTGGGCTCTGGCAGACTTCAGGCTGAGCAGAAACATCTACCTGGGCTTTATAGCCCTGTAGTATGAGCCTGAGTCAGCTGACTGAGGGACTGAGATTTGCTGGTGTGTGAGAAAAGACCTGTGGGTCAGCTGATGGGGCTAGGGCTGTAAAACCTCCGTGTAGCTATCCGTGCTTGGCCTGGAGAAGGCCCCACCCAGAACCAGGCTCTAGCCCTCCTCCAGACATTGTCACCTGTAGCCCAATCCCCATGCACCCATATCTGTTGAGCTGGGCCTGAGAGTCAATACCAGGGTGTTTCTAATCACAGTACAGATGCACCGAGAGAGTTGTACTAATTGGCCCAAGGCCAGATGGAAGGTCTGTGCAGACACAGTGTCTGAATCCAGATTCCTGGAGTCTAGTTTCTTATGCACAGAGCCATCCTTCCTCTCGGTAGCCATCCCCACCCCCTTTATGGGATAGGCAGGAGCTTCAGTGGCTACCCTCCTGCAATGAAGTAGTTGCTGCAGTGAGCCTGTGCCTGCCAAACTGTTTGGGTAGGTGGGAAAGTCCTCCCTGCCCTGGGGGTGAAGGTACTGTGGCTCAAAACATTCTGAGTCTTCCTGGGCACAGTTTTGATCCCCTCCTGCAGTTGTGATGTTTGCTTTCCTCTTCTAGCTTTGCTGTCTCCCACTGCTGCCCAATGGAGTGTGTTTCTCCAGCTTTGCCACAGCCACCAAATACTGTTCCCTGTCTCCTTCTGCACCACTGCTGACCTCTTGCTCTTTAGCTGAGCTCATGAGGTCTGCCTTCCTCCTGTCTTCACCCTTGCAACCTATTCACGTTCGCAGAGCTTGAGCACTATTTGGTGAGTCCTGAGTCTGCCACACACTCTGTAAATGTCTCTCCTGCAATCAATTGAAAAGGACAAAGTTGATTTCTTTTCCACAATGGTCTTTTATGGAAGCAACAGTATTTCCCAAGACAGCAAAAATTAATGAACATAGAATTCTGAGCAAAACTTTTCTGTGTTTTTTCACCTTTTCAATGCTGACAATCACCAGCATTTCCATGTGTGCAGAAATAGATTGTCTTCCCCCCACCCCCAACTCCGTGTTTACAAAAACTATTCCAACCACTCCTTCATTTGCATTAGTCAGCCTGATCCACCCTGCAAATAAACTTCTATCCTTTCAAACCTCTCACCCCTTTCTCATCTTAGCCTTCCAACTATCTCAGGTCTGATGCTATCTGCTCTTTTTTGGCCTGGATCTTTTGCCCCACGTATTGTATTCAAATGAGCTAGCTTGTAATGGCCTCAGCAGCAGTGCTCCAACATACCATTGCATTGTGTTTTACTATATGTAGAATCACTGTCCTTGAATAGCAGGATTATAAAAATAATGTCTATGAGTTAGATACATAAACAGGCTTTCACACAGCTAAATTTATGTCACTTGTTTACCAAGGATCACTGTCGGGAACTCTGTGTAGTGAACAGAGACATCTAGGGCTTACAAATAAACAGTGCAATTAGCAATACCAGGTAATTCAGATCGCCAAATTTCATCTGCCATTTTGTTGCCCAGTCAGCTAGTTTTGTGAGATCCTTTTGTAATTCCTCACGGTCTTCTTTGGACTTAATTCTGTGTAATCTGGAGACTTTGCCACCTCCCTGTTTCCCCCTTTTTCCAGGTCATTCATGAAGACATTGAACAGTAGTAGTACAAATTACAAACCCACTATTGTTTCTCTCCATTCTGAAAACTTGCCATTTATTCCTTTGTTTCTTGTCTTTTAACCAATTACTTATCCATGACAAGGCCTTTACCCTTGTCCCATCACAGCTTACTTTGCTTAGTAGCTTTTGGCAAGGGAACTTGTCAAAGGCTTTCTGAATGTCTGGTCACATTTTATCTACTGGATCTTCCTTGTCCAGATGTTTGAAGACTCCCCTCAAAAAATTCTAAGAGATTGGTGAGGCATGATTTCCTTTTACAAAAGTAGTATTGCTTCTTCCCTAACAAATAGTGCTTATCTATGTCTAATAAATCTTTTATTTTTTCTACTATAGTTTCATCCCATTTGCCTGGTACTGAAATTAGGTTTACTGGCCCATAATTACCAGGAACACCTTTGGAGCCTTTTTAAAAAATTGGAATCACATTAGGTAATCTCTAGTCAGCTGGTACAGAGGCTGATTTAAGCTATACTTTGACACCACAGTCAATAGTTCCGTAATTTCATATTTGAGTTCCTTCAGAATTCTTCTCAATCATCTGGGCGTCCCACTGATTGTTTGGCAGACTTCTGGCTTCTGATGGATTTAATACTATTTTTGGTATTGTTTTTTTAGTCATTGGCTAGTTGTTGTTTTGCCTAATTATACATCTACACTTGACTCACCAGAGTGTATTGTCCTTTTTATTAAGATTTTTAGTATTTAAAAAATGCCTTTTCGATCTACACAGGACTTGTTGTTGTTTTTTACCATCTAATGGCCTCTTTTACACTGCTGTTTAGCCATGGTGGCCTTTTTGGCCCTTTACTATGTTTTTTAAATTTGGGGTCTACATTTAATTTGGGTATCTATTATAGTGTTTTTTAAAAAAGTTTTCATTCAGTTTGTAGGCATCTTAATCCTGCAACACTTCCTTTTATTTTCTCTTTAACAAGCCTTCTCATTTTCTGTCATTTCTCTTTCTGAAGTTAGATATTACCATTTGGGGCTTCATAGGTATTCCCCTCCAACAACTACCCCAAACCAGTAATTTAATTATATTATGGTCATTATTACTGAGCAATTCAGCTACAATTGCCTCTTGGAACAGATCATGTGCTCTTCTTGGGATTAAATGAACAACTGCCTCTTCCTTTGTGGGTTCTCAGACTATTTGCTCCAAGAAGCAGTCATCAATGGGATCTAGAAACTTTATCTTTGTTTGCCATTCTGTATGCATGAACTGTACCCCACGCAACATGAGGACAGTTAAAACCCCTCATTATTGCTGTGTTTTCTATTTTGATAGACTCTCAAATCTCCTCAACCATTCCACAGTCATTGTCACCATCCTTAGTATAGTCCTACTGCTACCCTATTATTATTTAGGCATGAAATTTCTGTCAATAGAGATTGTGTGGTACAGATTTGATTCAGTTAAGATTTTTTCTTTTTTGAGCCTATATCTTCTTTCACATGTAGTGTCACTCCCCCACCAGCCTGACCTACTCTGTACTTCCTATATATTTCGTACTTTACTGTGACAATGTCCCACTGATTAGCATCTTTCCATCAAATTTCTATGATGCCTGTGTAACGCCAACAGACCTGGGTTGCCAGCACTAGGAATAGAACCTGCAAGCATAGGGTCTAAAGCCCTGCACTCTACCATATGAGCTAAAGGCCAGCTGGCTCTCAGCTGAGGCTGTAGAGCAGAAACTTCACTCACCCTCTAATGAGGTCTCAGTACCTCTGGGTGCTACACCTGTTACAGCAATATCCTCATATAATACTAGGCATTCAAGTGTTTCCCTCTGAGTAGTTAGTATACAAACCCTTACAAAATTTGTCTTCATGCAATGTAACTGAATAGGACTCGTTTTCATTTGACTGTTTCTCTTCAGCTCCTACCTGTACTTTACCAAACTTCTATCCTCTCCTCTTTGTTGGGAAATAGAGAATCTCCATTATTAGAGCCTCACCTTAAGGCACATTCCTCGGCTTGTGTATACTAAGCAGAGGATCGACCCAGTCAGGGTCGATCTTCGGGAGTTCAATTTTGTGCGTCTGGTGAAGAAGTGGCAAAATCAATCTCTTTGGGCTATTGAATGGAGTAAGGGAGGTCGACATGAAAGTTTTGAAGCTAGGTTTTTCACTAGGAAAGTCAATTCCAGCTACACAAATGTCTTCAGCTGAAGAATCGTCATGTACAATTATACAATTTCTGGACACCTGAAACAGAGCTCCGTGTAGCTCAAAAACTTCTGTGAGCAGTAGAAACTGGTCCAATAAAAGATACTTGACTTTCTGCCATCTCTTATACTCATTTTACAAGACCAGGAGAGGGCATTAAGTGGCTGTTTGAAGAAGGCTGTCATTACCAAGGACATATGTTTAAATACACTGGCTAATGGAAGTTATACCAGTTTACGCCATTCGGGGATCTGCTCCACCATATATGGGAGTTCAAAGCAGCTTAGCTGCTAGGCTGCATACAAGACTGTGTGGTTATTTGGATATACGTAGCCCCAGTTTTTCACTTTGAGTTTGTACAATCTCAGAGCAAGCCAGTAGGAATGACTGAGTTCTGCACTGAACCCACACAGACTTGTTAGTTTCTATGCAAACTCATAAATGAGCCCAGGCGACCGCTAAAGATGGATCTCAGAGAATGCTACAACAAATGCGATGGGGATTGGATTTGGAATGAACTCTGAATTCTGGAGTATTTCATATGGTTTGGGTGCTTGTGGCAAATGTTATGCATGGCTCTGTTCTGTACGTATTTTAGACTCAGGGTAGGTCTACCTAGCAAAGCCATTTTGAAATAACTATCCTAGCACCTACGCAACACAACCGCTATTTCCAAAAAATTTCAAAATAGCAACTGGCTTATTTTAAATTTGGTAAACCTCATTCTACGAAGAATAGCTCCTATTTCAAAATAGGTGCTGTTAAGACAGGGAATAGAGCCTATTTTGAAATAGGCAATAATGCATCCAATGGCTCTATTTTGAAATAAGCTCTGCCTGTGTAGACATATTTCAAAATAGCTAAGCACTGTTTCAAAATGCATTTGTGTGTGTAGCAGCATTATTTAGAAAGAAGCTCTTCTGGAATAGCTTATTTTGGAATAAGGCTGCTTCGTAGAAATACCCCCCACACTAACCCTTTTACCTGGTTCTCTCTCATCTCTAGGTCACAGGAACAAGTTCTATTTAGTGGTAAGCATAGAGTTCTAAGCAGAGTTTGTGTGTTCTCCAGTCTTAGTCCTTATTCAATCTACCCTTCATTGACCGTTTATTGGTTACATCCCGTATTTCATTAAACAGTCCAAATAGTAAATTGATAAAGAACTGTATTCTGCAAGGTTTCTTCTAAACATACCTACTGGGGAGAGGGATAGGGGGAATTTGCCCCTGGGCAGGGGATCAACACAAGGCGATGTGCCCTGAAATCCACTTTACAGTCTCACGATAGGGCTTAAGTAAGGGAAGGCTATACTTATGGCAGGTTCGAGGAATCAGGATTGATCCACCAGAGTTCAGTTTTGATGTGTCAGTGAATATGCAGCAAAATCTCTCTCTCCAGACTCAGCCATCGACCCTGGTATTCCATGCTGCCACATGGAGTAAGGGACACGGGCACCAACCTGAAGAGCCCTGATGTACACCAGGGAACAAAGTCAATCTTGATACATTGATTCTAGCTAATGATATGGCTAGAATTGCATGCCTGGTATTGACTTTGATCCCTAATGTAGACCAGGCCTAAGACATAAATGGGGCATTGGCTTGGCTTTGGCCCTCTGCACAGGTTGTCACACACCGCTCTTCCTGGAACTAGGTAAATGTTTATTGGTCTAAGACTGGGGACAGCGCAGTAAAGTTTAGTGCTGGGCTAATGCTGAGACTTTGTACAGGCTAAACCTCTCTGGTCTGGCAATATCCATGATCCAGCAGGATCATGGCCGTTGCTAGAACAGAGTCCCAAACCAGAGAGCCCCCAGCAGCAGAGAGTGGGGGCAGTTGGGAACCTGGCAACTGGAGGCTGGCAGTAGAGGGGCTGGAGTTGACCTCACTTGCTCCAACAAAGTCGCTTGTTTGGGACTGGCCCAGAATGTGCCAGACCTGGGAGGTCCAACCTGTTGTATTTACTAGGGAGCCTGACCTGCTCCTGTGTTAAAGCTCTTTTATTAAGCCCTGTGCCATAGGGTAAGCTCATCTGTGCAGGAACAGATACTCCCTCAGAAGCTGGGCCCAGACTGTGGAATGAACTCCCTCGGGGACTAAGAACCATCACAAGCCTTCCCTGCTTCCCTCCAATTGCCAAGTATCAGGTGCACATCTTCCACTTGCCTTCACTAACGTAAAAACAGAGCAGAGTGCATTTAAAAAACACCCCATCACCACAACAAAAACAGCCTATTCTTCCTCTGCAGAGATGACCAGCAAAAGAACAAACTTCATGTGACCAATGTTACCTCGTTTAACACACTAAGGGAAGCTGCTTCAGTACTACAGTGATGGGGATGGCCTGAAAACTTGCACAGAACAGAATTGCACAGAATGTCGTGTGCACAAGTTGTAAAAGTTGAATTTTTACAAGCTTGTCCTGCCACATTAAGGAGAAATGTGCATTTCTATTATTAACAGAACAGAATAAATAGGTAACAGTAGTAACTAAGAAAGATCAAATTACTGATTTTAGCAAAATGGTCTGCAATTAATTTTTCTTTCACTTCTGCTCATTTTTCTTAGACAATGTTTTTAAAGGAAATTGCTCTAAAATCCTGGTTTTATTTTTATGTTATTTCCTTGTCTAAACTCTTTAGCTGTGATGACTTTTTGCCTTTGTCAAGTGGGGCGGAGGTAACTGTGGTGTTCAGATTAATGTAGGACCCAATCTGACCCCGTTCTGTGGATTTTTATTGTTATACCTGTTAAATGTTTTCTCTTACCTTCTATTCTGTGTCTCAATATGTTTCATAATAAGGTAATGTGGGAAATAAAATCTTCCCAAATAAAAGGCAGAATGATTTGAGACAATGGAAGGTGAGCAATCTCTTACCTGCAATGATCCTGATGAGACACTAGATGTCCTCACTGGTCCGGCAGGTAATAGATTTGTTGGCTAGCTGAAAGCATATATGAAACAACAGTCCATCTCTGATCAATAGGATTTCCATTTCAGTTCTTTACAGATGATTACTAATACGCTATTAACGACTCCTGCTAAAGTGCATTAGCCTGTACAGGTTACCAGAGTTGTTCACAACTATTGAAGCAGAACATCACGACATAAACATTATTGTTCTGTAATTAAATAAGAAACCAGAGATTCCCAAAAGTTAAGAGCCAGAACAAGGTGCAATTTGTTCACGTGCCAGAGGATGTAGGATTTGAGGATTTGCTTCAAACCCACAAGAAACTGAACATTTGTAGCTGGGAGCGCTACACTCTGCAGCACAGATCTTTGGACAGTAACTGGCAACTTTACACTCCAGGCAAACTGCGCAAATCTCTCATCTGAAGGAAAGCATCCGTGGCCTGCGTGCTGGTGCAAGGCAGCATGTGAAATCTTCAGTTTCTTCCTCCTCTACTCTTATCCCCATTGTGGTTGGCCACATAGTCCTGTTCTTCTTAGGGTTCCCTCACCTCTAACTTGCCGGGTTCTTTGCAGTTCTGAGGGGACTGGAAGTTTCAATGCCATGTTCTCAGCCCCTTTCAGATGTTGTGGAGACCTCCTGCCTTGCCTCTATCCTTCCACTTTTTCTTTTCTTTTCCCCTAAACAAGGGCTGGATGCACAGTGCTGTGCTGACCTGATTTATCTAGCACAGAAGTTCCAAAATGTTGTTTGCTGAGCCCCCTTTCTCAGTGAGAGTCTCGTATCAGCCTCCACCCCCACCTCCCATCTATCCAGAGCAGAAAGTGACTCCCTGAGGGGAGCTGGCAGCTCAAGTCTCCATCCTTGGAGAAGTCCAGGGCAGTACAGCAGGGAGCAGACAGAGGCTGCTTGTTTTCCCTTCCCTCCTGCCCAGCACCTTTCACTCTCACTGGTGCTGGAGGGTTTGAAATCCATGGGGCTCCAGTCAGGTGGGCATCTGGCCCTGGGCAGGACAGCAAAGGGGAGAGTCCCCAGTGGTCTGTGAAGAGCAGCAGACTGTGGGAAGAGGAGGGTTGGGCAGGACTGCACCGCTTCACCACCACCAAAATGGTAAGGATCCCTGCCTGCTCCCCACTTCCCTGCCCTGGCTCAGACACCCCCTGACCACAGCCCTGCACCTCTTGGATCATCACACCTCACTGTGTAAAAACCAATGAACTAGAAAAGAGCAGGAGGACTGCATCCTGCCTGGCCTAAGCTTGCTGTTTCTCCAGCTCTGCAACTAGCTTGGATAGCTTGTCATACGAACTTAAGAACGGCCACACTGGGTCAAGTTGGAGGTCCATCTAGCCCAGTTTCCTGTCTCTGACACTGGCCAGGATCAGAGGGAATGAACAGCACAGGGCAATTTCACATGACCCACTCCTATTGTCCAGTTCCAGCTTCAGGTGTTCGGAGGCATAGGGACACCCAGAGCATGGGGCCATGTCCCTGATCATCTTGGCTAACAGCCAGTGATGGACCTGCCATCCATGAACTTATCTAATCCTCTTTTTGACCCCAGTTATAGTCATTTCCTTGAGTGACCCCTGGTTCATGACAGGATAAATAACAAAACTAAACAAACTAATAGTTTGAGCTCTTTTAATCTGGCATCAAGAAGACTGGGAGATAACTTGATTCCTTTATGGTGACAAAATATTGGGTATTAAAGAGCTCTTTAATCTAGCAGAGAATCATAGAATATTAGAAATGGAAGGAACCAGAAGAGTTCATCAATTCCAGTCCCCTGCACTCACAGCAGGACCAACATCATACCTGTTAGTTTAAAACAGGTTGGACAAATATCTCTAACGATGGAGATCCTACAATCGCTCCAGACAATTTATTCCAGGGTTTAACCACCCTGACAGGAATTCTTCCTAATGTCCAACCTAAATACTCCCTTGCTGCAATTCAAGTCCACCGTCCTATCCTCAGAAGTTAAGAAGAATAATTTTTCTCCCTCCTTCTTGAAACACCTTTTTGGGTACTTGAAACAACAAAGACACAACACGACTCAATGACTGGAAGCAGAAGTCAGACAAATTCAAAATAGAAATGAGGCTGCCTTTTTACACAGTGAAGGTAATTAGCCACAACCAGAAACTCCCAAGGAAAGTAGTAGATTAATTCCTCTCAGTGCCTCCAGATCAAGTCCAGATGCCTTTCCAGAAGAGATGTAAACACAAATTGTGCTTTAATCAAACAAATTATTGGGCTCAGTATGGGAGTAACTGGATGAAACAGAATGGTGTGTGATACACAGGTCAGAGTGCATGGTCTAGTGAATTGATAGTATTTCCATCCTCCAGCAGTAACACCTTCAGAATGTGCCTCTCACAGGGTTCTTGCGTCCTTCATTCTGCAGCAGGAGGCCATATCCAGACCCCCACCTTAAGGTGATACCTATCCACCGCCTGAACCTGCAATCCTTGTTTTGTCAGTGTTCCTCCAAATCTCGGGCAGATTTTGAACAAAAGGACCAAGATAAGCCCAGATGAACCACATGAAATGAGATGGTTCTATGGTTAGTGAGCCTGACCAGCCAGCTTCTCTTTGCATTGACAAGATGTTTTGGTCACACCAAATGCTCTGCGGGGAGCACACGGGAGCAGAGACGTGCCCTATTTTTCTGACATCTTGCAGCTGGTAATGACATTGGCCATGAAGCAGTTTTTTATTTTGATAGAGCAAGATTGCAGAGGTGTTCCTGACCTGTTCCTGTGTCTCAGAGGTGGAAGCTGAACTGGAAGAACTTGCTAAGCCAGCGAGGGTGGGACCACAGAAGGGGCTGTGTGGCGGCCAGTTTGCTCTTTGGGAGCAGCTTTTTCACTCCTTTGGACATGAGAAGAGCTAGCCTGCCCTTTGCACTGACTACAGAAGAAACAGAATCCCAGTTTTAAATTCTGGGTCCAATAGCAAACCAGTGACAGGTGTGCAGCAGTTGAGGAGTCAGTCAGAAACAGGCAGAAGGAACAGGTCCAAGCAGGGGTGGGGAACCTATTGCCTGTAGACTGGATCCAGCCCCATCTCACTTTGATTTGGCCCACGATGAGGCCAGGCTTGGCTCCATGCGAGGTGGAAGCTGCTAAAGGGGCGAGGCCTTGAATAGAAAGGGCAGGGCTCAGACTTGCCTTCCTCAGCTGGGCATTCACCCCCTCCCCTCCTCTTTTCCCCTTCTCTCCCCAACCCACTTTACCCAGGAGACTTGGGGCCCTATGATGGCCAGAGGAACAGCCGGAAGCTCTGCTCCTTTCTCTGCTGCCTCTCCCAGGGTCTGCTGTATACAGGAGTTTGGGAGACATGGGGCTGACAGTTCTGCTCTTTTTCCCAATGGGAGCGACAGCAGGGAAAGGAACCGAACACCAGCAGCTCCTCTGGTTGCTATAATGCCCCCATTCCTACCCTCCAGGTCCCAATTACGTTCAGAGAGCTGCGGCAGCTCAGTGGAGGGGCTGGGGCTGGCCGGTATACCATACCAGCTACAAATAACTTCCCGGTACAGTGAACACTTGTACCACCGCCGCCTTCTCACCTGACAGGGCCCAGCCTCACTCACAAGAACAGCACAAACCAAAAAGGAACTCAGCTGGGCACCACGGGAGATGAAAAAATAATCACCCATGATGCCACCTGCTCCTGGATTTCAGTTTCACAAGCTGTGTTCCAATTCGCTGAAGGGTTTTCTTCACCGTGCTTGTTTTTATTAAGGGGAGTGAGCAGGAGAGAGATGAGGCACTTGGGTAAGTTTGTTTTGGGGAACTCCCTTTGCACTGTCGCTGCAGGGAAAGGAAAATTGACGAAAGGGCTGCAGATGACATACTGCGCCTGATAGTACAGATTAGATTACAGCGAGCAAATGTCTCTCAGCCATAACCATGCTGTCCAGCGAGGCCTTGTGTACTATGGTGGTTAGCCCCAGGAAATGGCTAAGTTTTCTGTAATATTTGTTAACCTTCTGTCACATCTAGAATGATGTCAGACCAAAAAAAAAAAAAAAGTGTCAGCAGGTTGTGTAGACAGACATGGCGCCAGGGTTAAGCATATTTGAACTTTCAAAAAAGAGGACACCCTTGAAAGGGAGTGCATCTGTATCAATATCTACCAACTCAAATTGCATTAATGTACTATTGAGTATGTCGATATATAACCCTATGCGGTAACCCGTACAGCTCCTGTCAACTTCAGCTGGAGTGACGAGCAATGGAGGGGGAAAGAAAAAAAAAAAAATCACATTCTTAGAAGTTAAGCTAAGCACTGTACAAACATGGGGAAAAAAAAAGCCCTCTCTTGCCCCAATGAGCTTTCAAATGTTTCCTGAATGTTTAATAGTTTTGTGACATATGTTGCAAATTGAAATTACGGCCTCACTCAAAAGTTATACAAATCCTCTTCCTACTTCATCATAAGTGGTATGACAATTGTTGTAGGAAATGGACCTTGAATCACTGGCTGCATTGGGTAATAAGCTTCAATGGTGAAGACTAAAAGAAATCAGATCCTGATGAGTTCTCCCTATAATTGGTTAGGATAAAGCACTCGAATAGCACACATGGAACTATTATGGCTAGCACAGGAGAAATAGACTGTCAAAATGTTTTTGGTAGCACACTTTTAGTTTATTGACCTATACAAAATAATAGGTCTCAAAAGTCAGAAGTAGGAAAGGAATAAGCAAAAGAGGACTCTCGAGTTTCTAGAAAGGTATTACAAATATGCAAAAGGAAATAAATAATTTTTTTATTGTTTTGTTTATTCCAAACCTCAATGCTAATAATACAAATGACTGAAGACCAGTTTAACAAATTTGTTTTTCAGTCTATATTACATGCTTTGGAATACTTGTAAAAAAATGTTCAAAAAAGTTTATCAGAAACTTTGCTATTCACAATATGAACAAGGAATAACTAATCCTGTTCTAAAGAAAAAAAGCACCATTTAATGGTATCCTGAAGCACAGTACAGCAGAGAAACAAGAATTATTTTACAGTATGCCATTTTTTTCCCCCATAAACTACACAATTTAGTCCACACTAATTTGTTCCTACAGATGGATGATATGAGGTAGGCTTATCCCTCCTAGACCCAAACTGCTGCTGTTAAAAAACCATGTAAATGATTTTGTGAAAATGCTGTTTTTGTCACTTAGTGACTTAGTAGTGCACCTGGTATTCCAGATGACCGTATACAATTCTAATGCCCTCAATTTAAGGCACCGACTTGGTCGTTTTTTTTTTTTGTTTTTTTTTTTGCATCCATCTTCAAATACTGGCCAGTTTGGTAAAAATTGTTCAACGTGTGATAACGAGAGCATTCAACTTCAGATTTTCCATTGATCTGACAGAGCAAAATGTAATAGCTATCTAATTAACAGTTCACTGTGCATTGAACATAATTATTTGCATGCTCCTCTGCACAATGAAATTGTACCATGGAAGATTCATTAAACTGAGGATATCAATTACATTTTATCATGGAAACAGTTCGAAGTTTGCTGCTTCTGTGTTCAAAATCCACAGCCTTTTTGAGTTAGGATTTACGCTGCCTGGTGCAACAGCAAATTGCCTTTCTTTCCAGAACCCATTTTGTGGTGCATACAACACACACTCTTAATAACTCCCTCCAAATATTTTTTTAGCTCATTCAAACCGCCATTAAAAAAATCCAGCCTTCCTACAATTAATGTTCCAATACTGACGGAGTCAATGTTTTCCTCATTCACACACACACACGGTATCCTTCACCAGCTTATGAAGTCCTTCTTGGTTGTCATAAGTGATGGCAGAAGAAATTATTTCTTCTTCTTGCAGCCATCTGAATTGTGCTCCTAAAATTCCTGGGTTCTCCGTAAGAGTCTCCTTTTCACATTGTTTTGAGGTTTGCCTTCAACACCTTCCAGTCTTCTAAAAAGTGCTTGCTAAACATAAATACTTCAGCCAAGTGCTGCATGTCCTCATAGCCGGAGTTATGGCTTGCCCTTGGTCAGTTAGGCTACAGATTGGATTCAGAAAGAAATGCCATTGTTGGAAAGACTTGGTCATTTTCTACACATCCCTCTTAATGCTGAACACAATCTCGACTCACTTTCATTTTTGGTGGTGATGGTGGTGGTGGGATTCCACAGGAGACCTCTTCTGAACGAACAGCATTCTGTGCAAGGCACATGAAGGGTGCAAATGCAGGGCCATCAAGGCCTACACGAGTGTCCCAGGTTTAGAATCCTCATGCCAAAACAGCCTCTGCTCATTGCTGTGGAAGTCAGCTTCCAACTGGTTCTCGTCAGCATTGTCCAGCCGGCTGGTCTCTGCATACACTCTACAAGAGAAATGTGGCATAAGTGATAAATGAGGGCACAGTAACCTTTGCACTGGGATTTCAGGTGTCGGGTTGGTAATGCTTAGAAGTAAATAATCTGTAGAGACGGTGCCCCTTTTAATCTTAGTGACACCACCATAAACTCAGCGTAATCTCATTGACTATGGGTATTTGAAAGTCAACAAGGTTACACTGAGCTTACAGCAGTGTAATCCGGATCCAAATGTAACCCTATGGCTTGTTCTCCAGACAGGAGAAATTAGAAGGGGCAGATCCTCAGCTGGAGTAAATTGCCATAGTGCCACTGATTTCAAATAGAGTTCTGACAATTACTCCTGGGTGTTTCCCACGGTCAACAAGGTAATAAGCCGTCATATCCAATTACCTTGATTTGCACTCCACTGGCCCCTATGGGAGTACTGCCTGTAGATAAGACCCATACAGCATAAGGCAATCAGTCATTTACTATAGTCACACACTGATAGGCTCATTACAAAGATACTGAGGCTATTGGCGTACGTTTGGACAGCAATCAGAATATTTAAAAAAAAAAGATACAGTTAAAGTAAATCATGTGGACAGAGGTGTCAAAATAAGGCAGCTTACTTACATTTTTCGAAATTCAATTGTAGGAAGTTAAGCAATTAGTAGAAATGCTATTTTTAAGATATTGTTACTGTAGTTCTTTTAGTCACTGCAATAACCACCCAAAACGTAAGACATTTAGTGAAAACTTTTATGTGTCCTTCTTAATGCTGCTAGTTGTTTAAAAGCAAATAAATACATCAGGAAGTGACTGCACACAAGTCAGCTCAGCAGCAAGCAAAAATTGCACTCTATGAAGCGGCACACACCAATGTGGAGTACTTACTGCAGCTGGCTACAGTTAGCCTAAGAGTATTTAAAAATGATCTCATTTCTGCAGGCACAAGCCTTCTCCTGGACAGAAGACCTTTGTTCTGACTGATAACAGGAGGAGTAAGAAAGTGCAGGAGCAAGGAGACAGAAAACAGGAAGTAGGAGAAGCAGAAAACTCACATGAATATCCATTTGCTGGAGAAGAGCAAAATGCTGGACTGATACAGCCCTTGGCAGAGTAAACATGTAATCAGAGTTGCCTACGTGGGTGTGAAAGGGAGTAAGAGGCATAACTGGTCCCTCTCTGCACTCTTCACACAGCTACCTTTGTAGCCATGTCATGTCAGGACGGTTTAATTGGTAAGCCCCCCTGCGATACATACTCAGTTTAGTTGTGGTGACTACAGTTGTGGGTGGCACTTTTTAAGGAGACCACATAGGTATGAGCTTGTAGAGAAACAGCCTCTTCCTCAGGAGGTGCAAGGCCTCCAGGAGCAGGGGTGGGTGGGAGAAGCATATGGCTGCTGGACCACTCACAGGATGAAGAATGTGATTCCTTCTCCATAGAATCTGCTCTATGGGAGGGTGGGACAGGGACACCCAGGAGCTCTCTGCATAGACTTATGCTCTAGAGATGCTGGCCTGACAATCGCTGCTGTAACGGAAGGGCGACATCCACGGTAGGTCTTGACCTTGCAGAGGGGTGTAAGGGAGAATGCTACGCTTACCTTGTCTCAGCCTTTGATGCCTCTTATGGGCAGGGGCAACTGTGCCCTTAACTCTGTGCCAGTTTTTCCATCAATAAAACTGAGAGAATTATACCTCCCCATCTCCCTGGCTGTGTGTGCTGTTAATTAATAGGCCAGAGCCTCACCTGGTGGATATCAATTTAGGTTCAGTAGCTGGAAGGGAGACACACCCGTTAAGAGCAGCTCACGGTCTGATCTAGTGTTATTGGGTTGAATCCATGTATAAAAGATGCTGTGTTCTCAATAAGGTAAAACATTACCAGAGAACAGCTAGAAAGAAATGCAGGAATATTCTTGCTCGAGTCAGCCAAAGCTGTCCTGCATGGAGCAGGTTTGCTCTCAATAAGTTGGTTTCGTAACTGCTCTTGGTTGAGGAGTTGGCTCCTTGAAGCCTGATTGCTATCTAGATAAATTTTAAAAGCTTACACGGTACAGAGGATGGGGCAGCAAGTCTTACTGCTCTTGGCTCACCTGCTCTGCAGAGGAAGGTTGCCATAAATGTTCCCGTAACAGCTGGTATAAGAGGAATGGGACATGGTATCATAATCAGGAAGCCCTAGAGTAATCTGGTTTCTCCAGTTTCCGGAAGTGTTTGTAGAAGACGCTAGAATTGTAAAAAAGACACCAAATTAGATTTTTCGGCAGCTAAGGACACTGGAAGGAGCGAGGTATTTTTTGTTAGCAATCTCTGCGGGTTTCCACAGGTTTGCACAGACGCCAAACACCTCTGTATTTGCAGGTACTTTGGAAAGTGAGTCATAGGCTGTCCTGTGCAGAGGAACCAGATGGTCTTGACATATAAAACAAGAGTTTGTGGGCTTGCTTGTCACAGTCGCTGTGTTCTGTGCTACAGAAACCAGCCAGAGCAGCAGCATGTACGTTGAACTAGGCTTGGCATGTGCTGTGTGTTTAGGGAATGGGGATATTTGCACCCAGCCACGCCCATGCATTTTCTTCAGGCTGTTATTGTTGCAAAAGGGCAAATGACTCAGCAAAGTGAGAAAAGCAGAGGGAATCTGAACCCCCTGCTTATTACCTCAGACACGGATCACCTCTGCAGCCGAGGGTGATGCAACCACTGATGTGGGGTCATTCACCATCTGCAATGTCTATAAAATGGGGATGATACTTCCTTGCCTCACAGCTGGGTTCCACTGTTGACTCAGTGAGCAATTGAAATGACTAGTCCTGTTAGTCCTTTTGAAGGGCATTGGGGTGTGTCTGCCACTTGTATTAAACAGAATACAGGGCGCGTGCCCATTTTTAAAGGTATCAGTATGTTGGTGGTGTCCTTTCCTGGGATCTTTAGGAAAGTGTCACTCCCAAGAAATTTGCCCTGCACATGGACACACCATCCTAAACAACTAAGTGCTTCTGGGAACAACCTTGAAGTCTGAACCAGGTCAAGGCGCAAACAGTAAGCTTGGAGCATGTACCTATCCCTACTGATAGGGCATGGGCCACCTTTATCATTCAAGAGTCATAGCAATTTCTCTTATAAAGATTCATATTTAGCTATTTGGCATTATAGTTTTGCTGGATGAAACTCTGCTCTTGGCTACTGTTGTGCAGTCTGTTTCCTCCAGGGATTTCAGAGGTTTTGCAAGGTATTAAGGATGAGAGGATGTGATCCTCCAAAGGAACATATAAACCATATCACACAACATGTTACCTGAAGAAAAAGAAGAAGCCCGACTACCAGGAGAGCATGGCACTTGCAGCCCTGCAAAACCCAGACTCCTTTGGGATCCTCGGTCAGAGTCAAAGCCTGCCTGCAGACTCTGACACGGGTCCTTTTGACCAGAGGCACGTTGGTACCAACCACGGAGATGCTCTGCTACTAAGGCCTTGTGAATGTTTTTGGTTATATGCTGCGTTTTAGCAATGTGTTTCCTTGGAAGTCTCAGAGTTGCATATGGATTGTGTGAGACTCTTTCCATCTCCCCTTCCTGGTAGGACCTGAGTTCCCGATAACGGTCATACCCACAGTGCGTCAACGAGCGATAGGAAGGGTTGACGCTATACTGTCCCTCTGTGTCGTTCTCATAAACGTATCCCCCATTGTAATAAACGTCACATTCAGTGTAAGGTGAAAATCCAGAAACATAGTAACTAGAAGAAGGGTGCTCCTGACTCTTATGATAGACACCATTCCTCGGGTCTTTCTGGGCAAGATTTGGCATGCTTCCTGAATTTGCAGCCGAAATGTTCTGTTTCTTAGACCTCCTTCGGCCTCTTGTGCGGTTGTCAAGCGTCTGAGAGGTGTAATATGGGTTGCGGTTAGGCGTCACGCAGTAGTATTCTGCACTTGACTGGCTGGTGTAGGATGATCCATCATCGAGTATTTCAGTGCTGCTACTTCGCTGGGGTTTCGAGACAGAGAATACAGGCTTTTTGCTGGCTGTCTCCGACAGCAAGTGGGTTTGGGATTCGAGACTCCCACTACGCTGTCTGCAGTCCTCTGGAGAAATGTCCGGCCTGAAATGGCAAAAAATTGTTGGATTCAGAAGTCGTATGCAGACAGGAGGCACTTGAGAGTTAATGTGCAAAGTGCTAAGTGGACTATTGCTACATCACCTCCCATATCAACCAGAGCAAATCCTTTCGTGCGGCCGACGGCTTGGCAGAGCCAGGTAAGAAGCTTGAAACCAAAGTTCAGTTTACAATAATCCACATCATTATAGGCAGAGACAGAGAAGATAAAGATCCAGTTTAGACTATCCGACACTCCCCCAGCAGCTTAGAACACCTGGGCGAGGCCTCAAACTCAGCTGGATAAAGTCTGAGATTATGCCTACACTAGAGAGTTTTGTCAAACCTGCAGAGCATCCAGATTCCCAATGCATTCTGTTGACAGTAAGTTGACAGAAAGCAGCACTTTTGTCGACAGTCATACCCTGCTCCCCATGGGGAGTAACACCTCTGTTGGCAGATGGCTGATCTGGACGTTCCGGGGGCCCCTCTGTTGACAGACAAGGCTTTCGGAACAATGGGCAACATTGTCTTCTGTGTTAGTCTGTATCTGCAAAAACAACAATAAGTCCTGTGGCACCTTATAGACTGATGTATTTTGGAGCATAAGCTGTCATGGGCAAAGACTCACTGCGCATTGCATCTGAAAAGGGGGTCTTTGCCCATGAAAGCTTATGCTCCAAAATATCTGTTAGTCTGTAAGGTGCCACAGGACTTCTCGTTGCTCTTGTCTGCTCAGCTTCCAGTTGGATGTTTTGCTGATACAGCAGCCAGGCAGTCTGGCCACTCTCCGTCGACAGAATGGATGGCTCTTGCGAGCCGCTTGGCAGTTTGGCCGCGATCTGTCAACAGAAGTTTTGTCAGAAGACATCTTCCAACAAAAACGTCTGTCAACAAATCCCTGAAATCTAGACATAGCCTGGGTGACAGCAAGGTAAACTTGGCTTAAAGAGTATGTCTTTGCTACAGCACTAAGCCTATGCAGTAACAGAGGATTCAAAATGGGAGCCTAACACAATTCTATAGTGGTAATGAGCTGTAAGTGGTTTTCACCGCCCCCCCCCCCCCCTCTTTGTCTTTACATGTAACACTCCCAAAGATAAGATGATTAAAGTAATTAAGTGTCCTAAGAATGTTGTGGAATCCTTTCTGAAAAAGCTACACTCTGTGGCATAAATGTAAAGCAGATGAAGTTTGGATGTTTAAAACTAAGGGTACGTCTGCACTGCAAATTTATCAAAGTCGAATTTGTAATACTGGGTTTTATAAAGTCAAAGTTGAGCATCCGCACCTGCCCACAACGTTGACCTACTGGGTCCCCACTAATCGCCAAAGTTTGACTGTTGTAGCAGTGCATTGTGGGAACCTATCCCACAGTTCCCAAGCCCCACTGCATTCTGGGTTTTTTTGCTGCTGCATTTTAGGAAAAAATTCCCTGCGAGTGGCTGTGGGAGTGTGATGTCATCTTCCCACACTGCATTGCCCTCAAACCAAACAGCCATTTTTCAGAAGTCTCTTTCACCAATGGAGATATTGAGTCGTCTGCATCATGGAACTTTTAACCACATGTGCCCTGATAGCATCCAGTGTCATCTTTACAGACTGTATTGCCCTCATTCCCCTCCCTTTGAAACCAAGTGGCCAATTTTAGAAGGAAATTAGGAAAAGTGGGGAACCCCAGAGGGCATTGGTGTCCAGTGGTTAGCATCACTCAGAAGAAGAACAGGAAAGACAGAGTGCCTTGCTTTTTAGTGGTTAGGCTCTCTTCTCCCGTTGAAAATCACTGGCCCCCTCTGGTGAAAGAACACCTTTCATGGGGCAGGGCAGCGAGTCAGGTAGCTGTCAATCCCACATATTACAGTGCCTGTTCGCCAGGTGTTTGTGCCATGCTGACAAGAACCTCAGCGGTCCCCTAGGGAACGAACATCTTCAGCGTGAGCCTCCTGAGAGATCTATGCAGGAGCCAAACAGATCAGTAAAGGTGCTCTGGCTACAATAATCTATGAGTATTTGAGGAAACCTGTTCATTTTCTTATGCTCAGTGGGGCTGGGCACCTGTGGTCCCTCTCCAGAATTACTCTGCTGACAAATAGCAAGGATGTTGGCCCTGTTCTGACTGTGCCATGCTAACAGGAACCTCAGTGCTCCCCTGGGGAAAGAACACCTTTCATGATGCAGGGCAGCAAGCTGGGGAGCTGTCAATCGCATACATAACAGTGTCTGTTTTCCAAGTGTGTATCTTCCCCCCGAGAAATGCAGCAAACAAAACACTGCAGAGACTGTGTGGCTCCTCCTAGCCACATGCTGTGGGAAGTGGTGGGGGGAGCCAGCCCACAATGCAGCTTTGGCCAGGGCCAGCCCCTGAAACCTCTGGAGCCAGAGGCTCCTGTTAGCATGGTGCAGGCACCAGGATATAGGGGGGCCAGCTCACAATGCAGCTTTGATAGGGCCATGGCCAGCCCCCAAACACACTGAAAAAAATACCTCAGCCTCTCCTGCTATGTCCTGTGCAGGGAAGAAACCTTCACCCTGCACAGGACATGACACCCCACTGTCTCATGCGCCGCTGTCTGGTCCTCATAGCCAACCTGCCACGTGCTGTGTTGGAGCGCGGCTAGCCCACAAGACATACTTAGACCCTGGCTCTCCTGATGGCTCCATGCTGGTGCTCTGTGAAGTGGCTAGATGCGATCACCACACTGATCATGAAGACATGAATTCAAAATGCCAGGCTTCCTGTCTCCTACTTCCTGCTCACCTGGAGCGATGACATGAAAGGACACCTCACGGGGCATTGTGGCACAGCTTCTGGGGCTAATGAAATCAATTTTTAACCCTGGATAATCTACACTGGTTTAGCTCGACATGGCAAATTTGATTTTTCAAGTAATTTCATTGGGAAATCACAAGTAAAGAAGCTGGCATTACAGCTGCTTAGAACCAACTTACTGAGTGCTGGGGTGTAGACAATTTTTAAAATCAAACATAGAGCCTTAAATTCAACTTCATCTCTTAGTGTAGGCCTAGGACACTCATAGGGTTCCTATCTATTTACCTCCTCCATTGCCACACAGGCAACATTTCTCTAAGTTCCTGCTCAAGTTCATACATGCTGTCCCCTGGAGCTCTGCAGCTGGCACTCCTGCATGAAAAGTCCACCACTGGCACGTTGAAAAGCTGGCGCAGAATTGCATGTACCAATGATGGCTGATGTATAATTATCTCTGGGCAATATCAAAGGCTGACAACCCTGCCCCTGTCTTGGAAAACATCATACACAAAAGGCTCCTATTTCTGTCCCCTCTGAAAACGGTGTATTTTACTTCTCTGCACAAGATGCCTGTTACCCCCCACTGATGTAATGGAATTCAGCTTACTGTAAATGGCTGCTACTGTAGGCATTGCGTGTGAGCACCGGTGTGGTAGGCATGCTTCTCCCTCCACAGGGCGGTCGCTCCAGAAGTCGGTAAGGACTACTGTGTGTCGATAGAGGCTCTCTGCAATTACAAGCAGAAGAATCCAGCACATGGGCATCACAAATGTATTTTCAATAAAAGGCAAAGTACATTTGCATTACATTACTTACACGTTGATCCAAAGGACAAGACAAATGATGGTAAAGAAAGCAGAAGTCAGTGTGGCAGTGTCTGCTACTGTAACCACCCACAGGCAGAACTGAACCTGCATTCTCTGGAGCTTAGTGAAGGAGCCCCTACAGCTTGAGCTAAAAGCCAGCTAGCTCCCAGCTAAGGCTGTAGTGAAGACTCATTCCTTCTCTCTGTAAGCTATCTAGGTGAGCACACCTAGGAGGTGTGTGGGTTGTATTACCAGTGCTGAGGGTTAGCCCGACTAGAACAGCCAGGAGTTCAAACCCCTCTGGTTCAGGAGGTTAACACAGCAAGGAAATTCACCACAGGATGCCATATAGGAACAGCTGCTGCAAAGGGACAGAGACACACAGCATAATAAATGGAAAAGAAAGCTGAGAAGCAAAGGAATAGTATAATAGCACCAGCGTTCCCTCTAAGCTGAGCGCTCTCAGCCACCTCCAGAAGCCACACACCTACCAGTGTTTGAAACTTGCAGCTATGCTACCGTAACCTTTACAGGCAGAACTGAACCCAGGGTCTCTGAGCTTAGTACCTCAGGAGCTAAAGGCCAACAGATGCTCAGCTAAGGCAGTAGAAGAGACTCATTCTTTCCTTCTGTAAATAGTTTAAGTGTCACTACATGGGACAGTGAACCACACCCAGTCAGAGCACAAGTTACACTACAACAACGCTGTGACTAGAATTTTAACATGACCAGGATGGATTCACAGGGTCCTCCTCAATCTGAAATTGCCAAACCATTGTCAGCAGCGAACCACTGAAAATAGTGGAAACAAGCCACACACACACAAAAGGAGCTGAAGGGTGATAGGGCTGATGGCAATAAATGTTCTTTTATT
Organism: Carettochelys insculpta; assembly: GCF_033958435.1. Taxonomy (NCBI): domain Eukaryota; kingdom Metazoa; phylum Chordata; order Testudines; family Carettochelyidae; genus Carettochelys; species Carettochelys insculpta. Next base: position 41,414,637 of record NC_134147.1, on the reverse strand, counting down.
CAACACTTGCCGTTAAAACTTGTCTCCCTTTTACCAGTTGCCCCAGTTGAGAGTCACCCTACTTTTACAGCTGACATTCAGCCTAACTTGTGTTGCCACAATTATAGTATTCAAACAACAAACTTAAGCACAAGCACAGCAGCAATGTCTGTTTCGGTTGCTAAAGTGTCGGACAGGAGTACAATGAGAAGAGCCACCCTGTTGCCAACAGGTTACGGTGAAGAATTGTTTACAACATATATAAAACTAGGTTCACCACAACCATATGGCAATATTAGATGCTGTTACCTAGAATGTCTGTTTTCCAGGAGCTGCTCGGTGATGGAGGACTTTCTCAGATGGATTCTCTCCACGCCAAGGGACTTTGGTGGAGGGATTCTTGGAGACAACTGCATGGAGCTCATTCCCTGCCCTGGTGCTGTGAGGTCATCATTGGCTGTTGGAAAAAAATAGGATGCTTTTAGTCAGAAAAATCTTTGACAAATCTGCACACTTGTGAAAAAATTGCAACCTCTGACCCTGGGGGACTGAGGATGCTGCAAATTCCCTGAGGTTCAGTTAGCAAATCCTCTTCTCTGTAAGACCAAGGAGAGGGTGCTTCATCCCTCAAGAGCTCCTCCTGTCCCAGGAGTCTTGCCTGCTGTAAAGTCCCCTCCAGGATGAGGGGACACCATGAAGTAGCATTTAGGGCCAATCGGGGGGTTGGGGGTCCAGGAGAACCATCTGACCTTTGTTTGAAGCTCACAGGAGGCCTCATATGTAGACACTTGTTAATTTTTTGGCCTTTGACAAGTTTCACAGCTTGTTGTTATGCGCATCCCTCAATCATTAGTGCATTTGCACAAAAAAAAGGCTAGAAAAAGCATTTGTTTCCATAAAAATGATCAAATTATGTCTCACTTTTTTTTGATGTCTTATTTTGTTTTCATGGATTGTCATTTTTTTCTATTTTTATTATGGTGAGGGGCCTCAAAAGATGGAAGTGGCCCAGGCTAATCTGGACCTCTGAGGGGGGGCTGGTAGCAATTAATACTGATGGAAGCAATATTAACTCCTGGCTGGATCTCTGCCAGGTCATGAAGGAAACTTCTCAGGGAAAGCAATTACTCCCGAGCTCTGTCAGCTGAAGCAGCGTGCAATGGCTTCCATGGAGATGGCGGGGAAACTTACAGACTCCATTTGCCATGCTCCACCCTCCTATTTTCTCCTCTCTGCCCAAGTCAGATGTGGGAGCATCAGCCCCCAGCTGTATTACTTTACAATTTCTATGGAAGAGGCATTTTGAAATAAAAAAGTTTCCTGAAAATGTGTCTCCCTGTGAGAGACCAATGCTAATTATCTGTAGTGAGGAAAAATGGGGATAAACGTTCCTAGTTGGAAGCAGCTGTGAAGATTCGGGGCTTAATCTTGATCTCACTTCCATCAGCCCTCTGAGCTTCCTATGTCCACTGAGGTCAATGACCAGGCTTCTACTGGTTGGAACAAACATTCGGTGAACATGCTGAGGTCCTGATTCTGATCTCATTGCCACCTGTGAGACACAGGTGTGGCCCTGACACTGAGTTAAGACACAAGCACAAAGTTGGCGTGGGACCAGACTCAAGCCCTTGATAAGCAGTGAATCATTCTCTGGATATTTGTTCCCAAATGATGATGACAAATCTAAAGGAACGTCAAGCCAAGTCTTTTCCAGATGGTGACTGGTCTAATGTTAACTGTTGCATGGGAAAAAAATCAGCTATACTAAAACACCACCACAGCCCTGGCAAGATGCCAAACATTATTTACTATGCAAACAGGTTATCAGCTTATCTGCATGTTTCAACATTTTAATAATGTAGAACTGCAATGACAACATCTGGGTCAGTCATGTCCTGTCAGCTAACAATTGGCTGCCTTAACAGGCCAGATTCCTCCAGCCAGTCATTCGTCATCAGGAAGTGCCAACCCTGATGGTTACTATTGCTAGAATTTTATCCTATTAAAATGGCAATTGTCTACAAAGAAAACTCACTTGCCAGCAAAACCTCGCACCTCTTGACAAACACACGGTTTCAAAGAATAGGTTCTGATTAAGCATATTCTTCTCAGTATAAAATCATTGCTCGCTACAAAGTCTCACAAACTGAGATTTAAATAAAGGCATCAAAGACGTAGCTCAGAATAAGACACTGAAAAAGTTACATTATTATTTATAAAGTACATGATATGTTTTATACTTCATAAATGGGAAAAGCGTAAGAGACATACCATCGTCATAAACTGTCGTATCAGACAAAGAGCTACTCTCCGATGGGATTATATCATCTGCAAATGAAAATAAAGGATTTGAGATTCAGGCTACTCCCTTTAAAATAAGTTACTGAGCCAGATGGACATAAAGTGCAGTAACGTGAAGTGGATTTAGCCTTTCATATTTTGATCCTGTTTGTTTGCACTGAATTCCTATCTTATTCGTTCACATTGTCATTTAATGAGTTACCAAATATGAGAACACTTGGGGTAGAATTTTCAACTCCAGTGAGATTCAAGCACCCAACCTGCTTAGACACCTTTGGAGAAATCCCAGTAGGCCTCAATTACCTTTGGTGTTATGACCCTTGATTGCTGCTGAAAATGGACATTGGTGCTTCTGAAAATTTTAGCCTTAGATAGATAAATAAATAAATAAATAAATAAATAAATGGAGATACACACCTCATAGAACTGGAAGGGACCTCAGGAGGTCATCAAGTCCAGTCCCCTGCCCTCTTGGCAGGGCCAAGCACCATCCCGCTCTCCCCTGCCCCCCTTTTTTTAAATCTATTTGCCCCATATCCTCAACTGGCCCCCGCAAGGACTGAGCTCACAACTGTGGGTTTAGCAGGCCAATGCTCAAACTGCTGTAATTTGAGACTATTTTGACTGCTTTCAATCCCACCAACTGAAATTTACATCAGGGTTAACAGAGCTGAATCTGGCCCACAGTCATGGCAATATTTTCTACATACGTTTTGTATTTATTCATAATGCTATATTGCAGGGGTGGCCGACTAGGGACTAAGAGCCATGCATACAGTGCAAAGAGCCACGTATTATATATTTATTTTCTCTAGATATAATATATATCTAGATAAATAATATAGGATAACATATATCTGGATAGATTAAAAGTAAGTATATAATATGTGGGTCAATGCCCTCCCCCTCCCCCAAAGCCATGCACCCCCAGCAACTCCCACTCTAACCTGATGCCGGCGACTCACCAGAGGCACCGCCACGCACCGTTCCCACCAAGCACAGGGTGCGTGCGCAGAGTGGCAGATGGCACTCCTGGTGCGTGGCTCCAAGGAGGAGCTGTGTTTAATGGCTCAAAGAGCCACATACGGCTCAAGAGCTGCAGGTTGGCCACCGCTGCCCTATTGCAAACAGCAGAGGAGTGTCATCTTGATGCTATGGGTTACCAGTCTGTCAGGAATCTGAAGACTAAAGATCCTTAAACACAAGAAGTCCATCACAGAAGCTGCTGGCGACAGTCATGGCAAGGATGACTTCCCTAATGCACCTCTCTCTTCAGCCCAGTCAACATGAACATACACTGCACAGGTCTGTTCCATGCCTGGTGTGCGGGAGTTAGGAAAAGGAGGACCACTGATGGTGGTGGGGCAAAGAGGACAGTTGCCCCCGGGCCCAGGCAGCCACCACTGTTACTTTGGCAGTGGTGGTGGTTGGAGCCCCGGACCCTGTTGAAGTGCCACGGCACTGCTGCTGTGGCTGTGCGTAGCTGTGAAGGAGCATGTATGTGTGTGGGGGGCAGCGCTGCAGTCCGGGCGGCACTGAGAGCTGACTAGCCTTGGCCCCGCCTCTTCTGTTGTTGTCCCCACCTCTTCTGGGTGTGGCCAGGCTCCCCTCCCACCTTGCCCTGGGGCCCAGGGCAGCTATCAGCTTTGCTGATGAAGAGCATCCCAGTGTCAGTGCTTGCTGCTATGCTGAGAGGCCTACATACTGCTGAGAAAGAACCCAACCATACTGCCATTCCCCTCCTCTGCAAGCATAACAAAGAGCAAACTCCCCTTTCGACTGAGAGCTCCTTCAATGGATTTCAGCTGTGTAGAAACAGCATTGAGAAAGAGGGATGATATCAAGATCCAGCTTCATGAAAGGCGAAACTCCGCTGCTGAGATAACAATGAATAGGCAGCTACCTATCGGCTCCTGACACCTTCAGCATTATAAATATCTCCAGTCCCTGCCTCCAGCCCCAGACATGTCCCACAGTATGGGAAGTGAGGTGCAGGGGTGGAAAAGATAACTGTAAAAAAAAGAGAGTGCAGTGTGTGTGTTGTGCTGGATGAAAGGAAACTCAGCAGGAAAAAGTGGCAAGGGAGATTAGGAGTCTGGAAACAGGACACTGGTAAGGAGAGTCAGTACTAGCGACACTAACACAGCATGAAGATCTACGAAAGCAAGGCATAGACGCCTTCCACAGAGACACCTCTCCATCATCTCTCCTCTTTCTAACTAGCCACGAGGACGAGTGCTGAGCAAGTCAGCTGTCTTGCAATGTACCGTAACACCTCCCAACATCCCAGTGTTTTTACACACGTTAAGCCAGCCAATGTGTGTTCTGCCATGTGCACCATTTGCTGCACAAATGTCAGATGCTGCACCATGGGGAAGGGACACAACCGCAGCCTTCTCCAGCCAGGGGTGTGTGTGTGTCAGTGAATGGCCCACGACAAGTGGCACAGCTTGGAATGACAACTATGAAAGTTAAGTATGTGCTTTAATCTCCCATCCACAGAGGACTGGAATGAGAACAGCACAGGGCTGAGCCGACAGCCTGAGGCGGCTATTTAATACACCATTTCCAACTAACCATTCCTAAAATTCACAGCTGCGCCTGACTCACTGCCACACTTCTCACCAAAAGGCAAATCGTCAGCTTTCAGAAACCACCTGCACAAAATGGGGGTGGGGGGAGTGATTGTTTCAGAACAAGCATGGCCAGGGATGGCCAAATGGCTGCCTGCAGACCAGTTGCAGAAGGCTGGGCAGTTCCACCATAAATGGTGGCTCTGCTCTTTCCAAACTCCAAGCAGCCACACATTATTCCTAAACATATACTGCTGCTGCAGGAGTCATCCTACTGGTTTGGAGTGCAGCTTTATTTCCCTGCGGCCCAAATGTTAGAGTCCTTGCTCAAGCAAAACTCCCAGTGAAGCCAGTTGTCAGATCTAGTGAAAAGAGGGAGTGAGTGGGTGCTTTTCTGAGTGAAAACCCAAGGAATGCCAGAAGCTGGGAATGAGTGACAGGGTCACTTATTATCAGTTCTGTTCACTCCCTCTGAAGCATCAGGCATAGGTCACTGTCAGAAGACAAGATACTGAGCTAGACGGACCTTTGCTCTGACCCAATATGGCCATTCTTATGGACTTAGAACATGGTCTCAGCTCTACATTTCCCCTTTTACACAAGGGTGCTAACATGCCCCATGTAGTAAACAGCAGTGGTTATACACAGATGGCGTACCATGATGTGAATGCTGCTTATTAGCCACGCATGTTACTTATGCTAGTTGTATAAGTACTTCCAAAACTATTGCCTACATTGGTAAACACAAGGCTGGAAAAGGAGAGATTGCCTGTCCACTAGAATCCGGCTGTTAGTCCTGCTAACATTCCCCTGCCAATCAACAATGATAAACAGCCTTGCTTTACCGCTGTCTGCAAAAAAATCCTAAGTGAATTCTGAGGCCAAAGGGTACAAAACATCGATTATCCCAGCACAAACTCTAGGCCCTGTGTAAAAGCAACAAGGAGTCCTGTGGCACCTTAAAGACTAGCAAATTTATCTGGGCATAAGCTTTTGTGGAAACATGCGAGGACGAAAGCTTGCTGGAAACTTATGACCAAATAAATCGGTTAGTCCTTAAGGCGTCTGTTCGTGAAACAGACTAACACAGCCCTGATTCTGAGTAGGCCCTGTGTAGACTTCCTAATGTTGCACCACAGCAAACCCTTGATTTAACGGACCAATTAGGGGAGAGTGTTGTCCATTGTTTCCAAAGGCCTGTTAAATGCGAGGGCTTACTGCCCCCCACCAGGCTCCCCCAGCTCCAGTCCCCCTCCCCGCCCCCAGCTCCCCTGCCAAAAAAAAAACCAGAGGAAAAAAAACAGGTTTCACCAGAGCTGCCGCTGGATCCATCTTGCCCCACCCAGCTGGAAGCGCCTTCCTGCGTGAAGCTAGAAGCACCCCACTGGCCTCTAGCTACGCCCGGGCAGGTGCTTCCAGCTGTGTGTAACAGGGCTGCTCTAGCCACACACGGCGAGACGGCTCCTGCCATGCAGGAATTCAGCAGTCTGGAGGAGCTGCCACACGCTCCTCCACCGGGGCGGGACACAAGTGCCATCTGTCTGTGTACATCCCCCACCTGCGGTGGGAAGACTGTGTGGCAGCTTTGGCAGAGGAGGTGGTAGCTCTTCCAGGTCACAGCAGAGATAAATACAGGGGTGGGGGAGAGGCAGAGGGATTTAGGATTTTACTGACCCCAGCAGACTTTGGGAATAACAAGTGGACACCCATTATTCCCCAAGTCTGCTAAATCGGGATCCGTAAATTGAGAGTTTACTGTACTTAAAGGAGAGACTATACACAGTTAAGGCACCTTATTCTTGAAATGAAGTTGTACAATGTATGCCATCCTGCCATCCTACACAGGGACCAGTGGAATAAAATATAAATATACTACAGAAAAAAGAATGCTTTCCTTCTCTGCCTTGCTCCTTCCAGGAGAAACCTGCATCTCCTGAAACCGTATATATACTTTGGGCTCAGGAGAATGTCCAAAAAGAAACTGATCCAACATTAACTGTCACATCTCCACAAATGGTCCCCGGTCAAGAAGCAGGAAGATGTGTCAGAAAGCCATTTTTCAGCATAGAAAACTTAAAGAAAATACAATATACACACATTTCTGCTAGTGCAAAAAGCTGCCCTCAGTTAGCCCAATATATTTTCTGCTGACCTCTCAGACAATGGGGCTAGAATCAGATCATGCTTTACTTCCAGACTGGAGAAGGAAGTGACATCTACTTTTCTCTTACAGCCATTATTTGAGAAGGGATTGCAGCTACACAAACCCACTCATCACATTGCTATGTTTTAGGAAGCTGAATGCCTGGTTTAGGAAGCTTGTATGCAATACTGCATGTTGGGAACACCTCAGGTTTTCTTTCTGGTCTGACAGGGAATTAATAATTTCCGATCAACACATATAGTCTTTTCTCTCTGCTTATCTTCCTGACTTTTCCCAGCATTTACTATGGACATGCAGAAATAGTCACCTGCTTTCCTTCTTACTGCCCCAGTAAAATAAAAATAAGGAGACAAGAACTATAAGGGGTTATCAGAACAACTGAGATATCCCTGATGCTTATTTCAGAAATAGAAGAACACCTAATAGGCTAGAGAATTAGGTACCACACCAGTTTCGACTGAGAAGAAGCCACCAGCCCTTCTGCATATTGTGGTTCTCTGGTCTCTGATGTTAGAACATGTCTGCACTTGTACCTCACCTCTCCTAGGATCTGCTCTACCCGCAGCTTACGTACAGCACAGGAATAGAGTTTCATGTATACCAAGCATTAATTACCTCTTACCTTTCCACACAAGTGCCATGGAAAAAAAAGCATATGCAACCTTCATAAAGAAAACTGAACCAAACAACAATCTTTCTCACCCTCATCAGATTTCTGGGGCTTACCTGGCACAATAAGGGTAGATTTCTGAGTTGGTTTTTTGCCGCATTTGATCCTGTATTCATTTATGGAATTTTCAATCTCTTGAAGCTTTTTCACGGCATCTGCATACTCCTGCTTTCTTTTCTTCTTCACATTTTTGCACAGGTCTGGCTCAGTGGCAAGTTTCTTTGCAGCTTCCACCAGCTTTTGCTGTATGATAAAATTGCGCTCCAAGCTTTGCAAAGCAGGGTCCTGCAGATTCATGACAATATGAGTGCTCTGTTAATATATGACACTGTAGGTCAAAGTGCAGGTAAATAAAATTCAGGGTACAAAAAGAAAGCTTAACTGAAAACACAGAAATATCATCATATAGGGCATATGTTTATGGTTTAGAATTTAAGAGTTTACTGGGTTCTCTCTCAACTCCACTGAACTCACTCTGAAGCCTTGAAACAGTTACACAGACTAAAACTGTCCAAATGAGGTGCCTGATGTTGGACATTTAACTCTATGTTAAGACACTTAAACAAGCAAACCAATTTCCATGGGTGCTAAGTACCAAGTACTCTGACTGAAGTCAGGGTTTGAGAATATTGGCTGTGAATCTCTCCCTGCTTCACTTTAGCAGGATATGAAATTGATATAATCAGGGCTACTTTACAGGGCGTTGGAAGCTTAATTAATTACTGTTTGGGCAACAGAAGTGCTACACCGTCAAATGTCAGAAGGGTTTGCTTAAAAAGGATTTAGTACCATACACAAAGTAAGCCGTTGCAGTGCTGGTTATGCTACCATCGTCAGCTGGGACAGATGCATACGAAGTACAGGTGGAACCTCTCTCATCCACCACCCTTGGGAAATGAGTGGTGCCAGAGGACAGAATTTCTCGGTCCATGGGAAGTTAAGATTGTCTAGCATATTACCAACACTTTCACTGCTTGATGGGCTCTTATAAGACAGTTGGGGTAAGTTAGAGCTAAACAGCAGCACACAACACTGACAGCCAGGACTGGTGCCTATAAACAAACCTCATGAGACCACAGTAAATTGGGCTGCACCTACAAAGTGGTCATCCAGCTAACTAAACTCATGCTTGATTACTGATGTTGCCGGATGAGAGAATTGCAGACTAGAGGGGTTCAGCTTGTAACTGCAGTCTCACCCTCCACTAGGAGAATGACGCCAGCCAGCCAGCACAGCCCTGAATACAATGGCTAGAGGTGGCATGTTCAGAGACTGCAAGAAGTTTTATGAATGTTCACTGTATCCTTCAAGGCAGCTTCTACTTGTGCAGCTCCTTACTGAGGTCCATGAGCTCTCTCTGGCTCTCTCTGGGTGCACTCCGTGGCCTGCTGTGCAGGCTAATCTCCACTCACCGGCACCGAGAGCCCTGCTGCCAGCAGAGTACAATTTACAATCCCATGCACAGAGCCCAGCAAATCCCCAGATACCCATTTTATATTGCGGGTACCACACCCACAGATATGGCTGCAGATACCCATTGCTCATTTTTAAGGACATGGATGTGGCTGCAGATACATATTTTGTGTCTAGAACCCTGCCAGGTTACGGCTATCCGCTATATATCTGCGGGTGCCTGCATCCGTGGCGGCAGATGCAGAGAGCCATGGATCATTTTGTAAATAAGATACCAATTTTGTACCCGGGCAGGGCTCTTCCCACGCAGCTGCAAAAGTGTGTCAAATGCCAACTTTGTAATGTGGGTCCAGGTCTCAACCACTGCCTAAGTCAGAATGTCAGGGCACAGAATTATAGTGCTGGTTTATGTCTATGGACTCAGGGACAGGACCTGCTCTCACTGAAGTCAATGGTAAAATTTCTGCTGATGACAATGGTGCAGAGGAAGCCCTCGGGAAGCCTGCTGTCTTCAGCAAAGCCAGACTCTCTCTGAAGTCAGTGACAGCTTGACTTCAACAAGGGCAACATGATAGGATCCTGGAGAGTTTTACCCTTGGTTTTAGATCGCACACCAGCTCCTGGCCAGTCCTGGAGGAGCTGGGGTAACTTACAAACAGCCAATCCTTAGTGTCTGCTGTCAGCACTGACATCAGCAACAGGAAGCCACCAGTGGTCCCAGGGAGAACCTGAGCATTAGTGATACTGGCTGAATCTGGGCTTTGGCTGCACTGTGGCTAGCAAGCTGCCTGAAGTTGCCGTACTTACCTCCTCGCTGGGAAGCAGGTTATCATCCAATTTGAATGCTGTGCCTACACGCCTTCTGACCTGAGGAGGTTTCTCTCCTACACTCAGTGGATACTCCTTGGGCATTTTGCCTGTCAGCTCCTGGAGGATGGAAAGGACGCTGGGTTATTAACTGCTGGGGGAGGCGTTGCCGCACGCCTCCGGAATTTAACAACAGGCCTCACCGCCTCTCGCAAGCAGATTTTCTTGAGCTCCTCAACTTTCTGCAGCAGCTTTTCCTGCAGCAGTTTTTCTTTCTTCTTTAGTTCTGCAATTTTCTCCTTCTTCTGCTCTTGGCTGACCTCAGAATCTTGAGACCCTGAAGCAAGGAGTTGTCTTTAATGCTGATGTTGGGGGCAGACCCATTTCCTTCCTTGGCTGAACAAAGGGACCACTACCAATTTCCCAAAGCTGCCTACAGAAGTTAAAGCACCAAATCCTACACAAGTTCAGTAGGAGCTGGAGGTCCCGTTTCCTATACCCTCTAACTGCTGTACTCTCTCTCAGTCCCTCATGCATGGCCAAGTACATGTGCCTAAGAGACACAAGATCGACACTCTTAGGTGCACCTGGATAATAAGGAATCCTCTGGGAATGCAGGTTCACTAACCAGGTATCAAAATGACGTAGGGAATAAAAACATATGCCACAGATGCCAAGCTAGCTGGCATGGACTTTTGTCCCTTCACTTATGTGACGTTTATAAAATTAACCCCTTATCTGAGGTATGTTGACATCCACTTTACCCCAGCTACAAATGAATGGCATCATTTCCCTCTTTCCTGCACACAGGCTTCCCAAGTTAACAGAAGCAGCAGTTGGCTCGAAGCAAGAAGGTTACCTGAAGAGATTAAGCTGCCATTGCTGGCCATAATAAGCTGATTCTTGGACTCCAAAGTCACAAGTTTGGAGACCTTGGGTGTCCCCATTTCAGTCAGTTCCATGGCAATATCATCCAAACTTCTGGCAGAGGGAATTTTTGCCTGAAAGAGTTAAAACAGAATCCTGCATCATCAGGTTTCCTCTAGCTAGCTTTGGAACAAAGGGTCACAGAGAATAACATTTCACACTTCTTCTCATAGTAAATGAAGTGCTCATGCAGCACCACCCTGTGGGATTTTACACTTGGCTTTCTACAGCTTGGCACTTCCCCCACCTCTCCTTATCTTCATAAAGCAAACCCCTTTATTATTCATATCATGTTCAAAATGAATGTGAAAATGAGGCCAGGCACAGGGTAGATTAAACATGGAATTGTGATAATCCACCCCCCTCACCCCCACCTTGTGATTTCACGTCCACCGCTCTTAGCTGGAGGCAGGCCAACCTACTAGAACATTGTTACTTGATCTAACAGATCACGTAACAGCTCCAAAGCCGATTCGTAGCTTTTCTTCCAGGTCTAGTTTCTCTCTAGAACAATGCACACTGAAGTAGGTGAGTTGAAATTTTTGCCTATGGTAACACGTCTGGTAACTTACTTTGCTTTGTTTTCTGTCCAAGTAAAACTGGTGCTGACTGATTGCCATTACCCAGATGGATTTGATCAGGGAAGTGTTCGCATACCAGGTTTGCACTACAAGTCCGCTCTGGCCAAAGGTCCTTCTGGACACTGAAATGCTAAAGGAGCAAAAGAAATGCAGTCTGAAGCTGGTTCTTTTTTGGTTTCAAACACAAGCTGCCTTTTTGTGAACTAGGCAAGACTCAAAATGCAGCAGCCCTCAGTTACGTCCTTCACTGCAGTGGTTTTAAAAAAGAAAAATCTTTCCTCCCTGTGTTCTGCTGTTGCTCTGCTTTCCCTTTTTATGACACAGCTGAATCACAGCCATAAAAACTCTCCTTTTTAGCAACACAGTGAGCTAAAAGGGAGGGGACTGCTGCTCCTGCAGCTGAGATCAGAAGCAAAGGGATGGACAGGTTATAAATCTGCAGCAGAGAATGGAATGCCAGGAGATGCTGAAGGGAGGAGAGAGAGGCTGTGGGATGTGCCAAGTAGTACACAGAGGAGTATCAAAAGCTCTAAGAACTCCAGTTGTGGAGGGGAGACGAAGGGGGCCGGGAGCAGACAGTGAGGTACAAGTAGCATTGATGGAGTAAGGGGTGGAGAAGGAAGCTGGAAACAGGAAAAAGGGGGATTTTCTCAGGGCAGACTCTGCTCCTTTATGGAAGTGACTGTGAAACAAGTGCACGAAGGGGCAGCATTACTGCGACTGCATGTTGCGATGGGTGGCGCTTCCTCCAGCCCCCAGGAACTAAGAGGGTGGACGTCACCATGGGGCCAGAGATGCACATGAGGTCATAGGGCTCATGCCCCCTGTCCTATTGGCTCTGCAGTTGCCATGATGCCTGTCACAGTGGGCCTATGGAGAGGCCTCTTCCTGGGTTGTGAGGGCAGACAAATCAGGAGGAAAACTTCTCCTCTGCAGGTACGAAGAACTCCACTCCAACTCACCTGAAGACAATGTTTCTACCCACAAACGCTCATAATCTAATACATGTGTTAGTCTCTAAGGTGCCACAGGACTGCTCATTGTTTTTCTGCAGGTCTAGGAGTGTCTATGAGCATTCACTGCAGCTTACCAGAACCAGACCCAATGAGAGCACAAAAGGGCCTGAGAACTGCCTATATTCAATTTAAAATACGACAAATTGAGCAGCATTATAAACACACCGTAACATTTCACCCCACATTACAGATCAGTCCCCAGGCCCTTTTTGTGCCTTACCAGGAAACTGTTCTTATCATTAGTTGTTGGAAACCACAGACCAGCTCCATGGCCATATGCAGTCCCATTCAGCTCTCTGGACCTGAGGATCAGGCCCCACATCTCAAAGCAAAGAGGAAGACCAAACATTTATGTCACAATTAAATGCTGGGTCACTGCAGCTCAGTTAACTGAGAACTCTTCACACCAGGCTCAGCTATCCAATTCTGCCACAACTACCACCACTCTGGTCTCACCTGCGTGGATCGTGAACTTCCACAGCAAATTTCTTTTCACGGAAATACAGATTTTCCAGCTGTTTCCACTGAAATAACTATGAGTATTAGGAGAGAGAAAGAAACAAAACAGTCACTCCAACAATCACTGTTCTCTTTCCTCATTCCAATAAATACCCAGCCTGGAGAAGATCACGTTACCACTAAAGATTAACTGGGCCCAAAGTCACTGTTCATAAAATAAGCAGCACCCATAAAGTGAACTTGCCATGTTTGTTCTACAGAGTGCATGGTACACTGCAGATCTGAACTGTGAAAGCAGCTGTTTTGGCCAATAACACATTCCATCTTGTGGCTAAATGCTCGCGTCTAATCTCACTCTCCATCTCGGGAGGAGAGCTCACAGACTTCTTACTCCGATTAAACGAAGATGCTAATGTTAAGTCACCGCCCACCAAAAGAGATGTAAAAGATTGTGTTCTTCTCTGTCACCTTTGCTGCCCCAGTCACTCGCAAGGTGCATGAGGCGTAACAAAGCCACAGTCGCTCTGGAAAAGGCGTGCTCTGCTCCTGACACACACTCCATACAAGGACTGGGGTTGAGAGATTTCTGGGTCGGGTCAGGTGAGACTGCACAGCACCCTGGCAGAGAGTCTGGGAGGAGCCACTCCAAACATTTGGCTCCTCTGAGGAAACCGTGCATTTCCAGAGCCATTATCTCCCAGGGGGCAGAGTAAGATTTTGGTTCTGAGTTTGTGCAGTACCAAACACCATGGTATCCTGGTCTATGACTGGGGTTCTCAGGCGCTGCAAGAACACAAATGATAAAGAAATGTGTAACCACCAGCTGAGGGCCAGAGACCAGTGGCCTTGGACAGTGTTTCTCAAATGATGGCTTGCTGCCCACCAGTGGATCAAAGGAATGTTCTGGATGGATTGTGGACCTGGCGCGGAGCGGTGGTTTGGAGAACAAGCCTGCCTGTGTTCACCATACACAGATGGCTCCTGTCCTGCCAGCATGGGCCCTGCAGCCCAGCATGCAACCAGGTGCACAGGGCTGCAGCACCGTTCAAGTTCCTCTCAGGCACGCCCTCTGTCAGGGCCACCGGGTCAAACCTAACTAGAGCTGTGACCCTGTGTACCAAGTCATGGGACCTGAATCGGGTAGCCAGGCCTGAGGGACAGGAGCCACTGCTGGAGGAGAGGCTGGGATTAGGTTAGTTGTGCTGGTGCAGAGGTGCTACTGGGGGGGTTCAGTGCCCCCCTTGACTGGGCGCGGAAGGAGGAGGAGAAGAAGAAAGATGCTGGCCTATGACGTTTGTCTCCCCCTAAAAACTAGGGCTCCCGGGGCTCCCATAAAAAAGACAAATTGCAGTTGCCTTAGTTAAAATTTCCATAACCACTCATCTAGGACAATATAACCAGGGAGGCATTTCCTACCAATACCCTGAGATCTGCCATTGGGGGTTGGAATTCCCTATGGCTCTTCTTACCCTGCTCCTGGCAGAAGCCACTTGGGCTAGGAAAACAGGTTTTGCATCCATTCAACAGGGCACATTCTTCACATAGCTTTCACCCTGTGGTGGAATTCTGCTGCAGAAGGGGATGACTTTTTAATTGTCAGCTGGGACACCTGTGCAAAGCCCCTTCACGCCAATGGGGTTACATAGGTGTCACTAAGTGCATATTCTGAGGACAATGGAGCTGCACAGGTGCAGCTGTGGGCTTAATTCAGCCTCTCCTACTGAAGTCAATGCATGAGACGGAAAGATTGCGAGATCCCTGGTTGAGTGTAGGGCTGCACTCCAGGGAAGAAATCTTCTCACTTGCAAACTGAGCAACTTTGTGGGAAAATCACCAAGACAGAAGGAGCAAAAAACACCTCCTCTCAGAATATCGTTTTCCCAAAATCTCACTTTTTCAGACATAACCAGGCTTTACATTTCTTAGCCAATTAATCAAACATTTCATCTGCCACCACACACAATATTACTGTTCATCTCTAGCTAATATTTCAAATATCATATCACTGTAAGACACCATCTGTTAAACACGCCCACCGTGCTAGAGCATGAAGTAACTTGCAGGTTCATAAACCTATGTATTATGTCCTGCTTCCTTTTAAAATGCACTTCTCACAGACCATAAATAACACAGTCCAGTTCATGTCTGTGGAACACAATTCTTTCAGTGATGTTTTGCTCTCTAGAATCCTGTTTCGCCACAACTTTTCCTGACCAGAATACTATTATATTATTATTAAACTATGACAAACTAAATATGGCGGAATGAGAAATGAGCTTTGCTGAAAAGACTCATTCACATTTACAGATGACTGATATTTTTAACAGAGCTGCTTCAAGAGAAATCTACATATTGTGTTAAATTAATACACAGACACCTAGGACAGTTGAACCAAAAAAACCTTTTTTTTTAAATTTACTCCTTCTAATTTCAGCTGAATTTTCTCAATGAATTAATTCTACCAAGCCTGTAAATACGGCAATATCCCAGATGCAGGGCACAGAGGGAGCTTGAACTCTGCAGAGCCGCAACACTATTACTCCCTATGTCCTCCCAGAAACAACATAGGAGCAGACAAATTTCCATACCAGCCTCTGAAGAAGAACCCCCGCATATTGCACCAGCATTTTTACTAAACACAGACAGGATATGTAGCTACTTGCAATGATACACTTGAATTCCCACACCTACCTAGTTACAAAAAAGGTGCCATCTGTCTTCTTGTTTGTTTGGCTTTTAATCCAACTGTTTCAAAAAACAAAGTTTAAAAAGAAAATATGCCATCGCCCCAACCCATTTCCCCCCATGAAGCAGCGTTCGGCTTCCCTCTCTGCTGCTGAGTTTCAGCCTCCTAGGTGTAACTCTAGTCTCACAGGCTGAACTCCCACGGCTGACACACTGCTGACATCACCAGCTCTACCAGCGACAACGCCTCCCCAATTCCACCCTCTCCCCACAGACAGCTAGACACAGAAGGAAGTTTCACGGAGGAGGCACGTGCTCTAAGACAGCTGAACACTGCAGAATTCTGCTGAAGCGAGTCCCATGTCAGACTTGTTTGTGGCAGCTTTAAAGGCACAATCCCACCGAGCCCTTCGTTGCCTATGGAGTGTGGCAGGTTCTGCAGGAAGATTCGTGCTGCATTACAACTTCCCTTCTGGGCAGTTCACGTCCCAGACCTTGTAAAATCTACAGGCGTGCTTGAAATAAGATCTCTCGGGAACACAACCTGCCTCTCTGTCTTATCACTGACTAATGCTGAATCCTGTCTCCTTAGCCACTTCCTCTGCGTGGGTTTTTTTTTTTTTTTTTTTTGGCCAGGACGTTAAATGCGTCCGGCATACTTGAAGGCTGTGAGAAGCTGAAGTGACCGACACAATCTAGAAATAACCTGTTCTACCAGAAAACTGTGTGAACAAGACGGGGTTTGGAATGTGACTCAGGTGCAAGCCCTTCACCTCGGTGACACTACGCTCAAGAGAAAACCTTCTGGCCCCACAAACAGACACAAAGTCCAATGAAAATACTGTCCTATTGGGGACGGGAATGCACTGCCAAACCCTGCACTGCTTGCTGTGTGAGTTAGGGCCCCACAGTCCAGACCAATCCCTGCTTGCGCTCTGGAGAAGAAAATCTATAGTGTTTGAGGGAGGGGTCATATGGGTTCGGTACCAATGGAGAGGCCTCTGGGAGGTCCAGGGAGTCAGTGGAGCTGCAGAAAGTGGTTGTTCTTCCTGTTGATGTAGCGGGGCAAGGGAGGAGGTCAGGGTGGTTAAGCGCCGGAATAAATTGCCTAGAGTGGTTGTAGAACCTCCATCATTAGAGATATTTAAGAACAGTTCAGATAAATATCTAGCAGGGGTGATACAGAATGGTGCTTGGTCCTGCCATGAGGGCAGGGGACTGGACTTAAAGACCACCTGAGGTCCCTTCCAGTTCTAGTATTCTATGATTCTATATGCACATCTCACAAGGAGGATTTTCAGCCTATATATTTGCCATTCTTCAGTATCCAATAAGTTGGCCCATCTTTTGCCACACCTCTACTAACCTTGCCCACAAAACCACGGAGATTCCTGTGGCACCTGAAAAACTTAATGGATTTATTTGGGCATAAGCTTTTGTGGGTAAAAACCCACGAAAGCTTATGCCCAACAAATCTGGTAAGCCTTTAAGGTGCCACAGAACTCCTTGCTGTTTTTACAGATACAGACTAACACAGCCACCCATCTGAGACTTGCCATAAATATAAGTCAGTAACACAGCAAGCAAGAAAAATAACCTAGGTGAGGCATTTTTGTCCCTACTGTTCTGTAGAATTCAGTCTCTGACTGACATATATTATTAAAAGACAGCCCATTAAGTAAATGCCATCACATGAAGATATTTTTAGCCATTTACCAGTTGTGCAGACTCTCTTGTGTCTTCCCATAACTGAGAAATGGCATTTAAAATGTTTTGGAGGCGGTGCGAGAAATCCTAGTGCGACAGCCTCAGGAAGGGGAGCTTGCAATACAGCTCATGTCACGGATGGCACAGGCAGTTCACATTGCTAATCAGCCTTTGCCCATGCCAACAAATCTTGAGTCTATTCACTCGTTTAAAATGGTCTGGATATTGAGCCCTAAGATCACCCAGCATGCAGGAACAACAGGATGAACCTCTCTAGTCTGGCAACATCTGTGGTGCTGTGTCCAAGTTTCCTGCAGTCCAACATAGGTTGTTTACAGCCACCAGACCTGGCTCTCAATGTTCTGTTCTGTTATTGAGCTGTAATTTACCCCATGTCTTCTAAGAGCCCAGTAAACAGTGGAAGTGTCGGTAATGCTGCTAGGTAATATTATAATATGGAGATATACCTACCTCACAGAACTGGAAGGGACCTTCAGAGGTCATCAAGTCCAGTCCCCTGCATTCACAGCAGGACCTATCACCATCCCTGACAGATTTTATTTTTAAATCTATTTGCCCCAGATCCCTAAATGGCCCTCTCTGTGGTTCAGCAAATTCTCTGGTTTTGCACCAGTCAGGCTCTTAGGGTGTCACACTAGAAAGGTTCAACCTGTATTATTCTCAGAAATATTTGCTACCTGTTTGGTCACACAGTGCATTATAAAAATACATATTAAAGTGCAGAAGTATTAAGAGCGATGCACAAAAAGCTGTTCCTTGGATCCCTGATACGGAACGCATGCTATTATTAAAACACCCTTGCTGCCACAGGCAGCCCAAGTAATCCCTCCATCTCCAGCCCCCTGTCCTGAGCCTCCTGCTCCAACTTCTGCACCTCTCATGTGCCTTGACTTCTGCACCACCACCCATCCCTGCACCTCCTCAGCCCAACCCTCACTCCAGACTTCGTATTTCTTTAGTTTTGAAAAAATACTATCATTGGGCGGGGGGAAGCACATTTTTCATTTATTTTCACTTCAGGTAACAACCTGAGCAACACCGGGTAAATCTCTGAGTATTTAAATAAAGCTAATTATACTGTCACACCATCCTTTTAGAAAGACTAATGACTAACTCTAGGTAATAACACAATAGAGTGTGGACAAATAATATTTACATGGAGCAACTCAAAAATATATAACTAAATAAAATCCAATGGTCTTCAATTAGCGATGCATAAATTAAGGTGCTTCCTCCTCTTTTTGTGTGTGTGTGGGTATGTGCATGTTTTTGAAAACAAAGACAGGCCATAAGGCAGGAGGGCCGAACCTTCAGCCCACAGGCTGTTTCCGGCCCATGGCTTGTCTGGATACGGCCCATGAGGCTTGAGCCTCAGCTATGCCCTCTGCAGCAGGCAGCCTGAGCTGGCAGTCCAGTCCTGTGGGCCACCCTGCCTCTCCGTGAGGTTGGAGCACTAATGGCTCCCCATTGTGTGTGTGTGGTGGGGGGGAGCCCCAAGCCTTGTGGGCCAGAGCCAAGCAAGACAGAGCTGTATGGGACACCCCATCCCTCAGCCTTTTCCTGAACTCTCCCTCCCAACCAGACCCCCATTCTGCTCTCTCACAGTTGTCTTCCACCCACCATACCCCTCATTTTTGGTCTTCCCTCAGATTTCCACAAAAGTTAACCTGGCCGGGCAAAGCCCTGAAGCTTGGTCCTCTCTTCTCCACTTCACCTCTCCCCACCCCCTGTGGGGCAGGTATGCCGGGGAGTGATGTCTCAGTTAGGAGGTCACATCAGTGAGGGTGGTTTATTTATTTATTTTTTTGCTCACTTTTAAGTGGCCTGCCACCGATTTTTCTGAGAGTCAGTAGCCCCTGACCAAAAAAAAAAAAAAAAAAAAAGTTCTCCAGCCCTGCTGTAAGTGATGACCAGGAAAAGAAAGGCCCCTGAATACTCAAGAAAAATCAAAGGGAGTGACACACATTTGTTTAAAATTCTGTTTACAAATCAGTTTTCCAGATCCGAGGCCAAATCCAGAGGTCCAGCCTGCAGGAAACTCCCACTGTATAAATTCTCTCTCCACTCAACATTACCTAAATCTTTATAAACATGTTTTTAAAACCTACCTAATTTTCAATGATCTTAAAATATACATGCAGAAATAGAAAGGTAGCAAAGCAACCAGAGAAGCAGGAAGAACAATTATAAATAATTAAAATGTTTTTGTGAATATTCTGCCATCTGCATAAATGACCTTGATTCAAATCCATGCACCTGAGCTAATAAGTGTTTATTAAAACTCTTCTCCATCCATTTACATACCTCAGAAAATCTCCATTAAGCTCAGTGGGAGACATGCCTGACTCCAAGTGCAGAATTTGGCCTTGTAATTGTTTGTTAAAGACATGAAAAGGTCCTCAGAGACACAAAGCTAGTTAGCAATATCTAATTGGCCATAAATCCTAAGCAGGGCTTTATTTACCAACAGCAACAGCCGAAGGATTCCTTTGGGTCTAGTTTTAACGTACCTTCATTTCTAGCATTCTAAATCTGGTTAAATTCTTCAGTCCATTTTACACAGCATAAAAGAAAAACTCTTAACTGAAAGCAAGTGGGAGAAGTAAGAGTATTAAGAATATAAGGCTAGACATTACTGGGACAGACTAATAGTCCATCTAGCTTTGTTTCCTGTCTGAAGGTAGCTAGTGCTAAAGGCTTCAGGGGGAACGAACAGAATATTTAATTCCATGTTGTCAAGGCCTAGCTTCTGGCAGTAGGAGGGTTAGGGACATCCTGAGCATGGGGATGAATCCTTGGCCATCCTGGCTAATAGCCATTGATGGACCTTTCATGCACAACCTTCTCTAGTTCTTTTTTGAACCCAGTGGTACTTTTGGCCTTCACAACTTCCCTGGCAACCAGTCCGGGCAGTCCACAGGCTGACTGTGTGCTGTATGAAGAAGCTTTTCCTCGTGTTAATGTTTATCCTGCTGCCTCTTATTTTCACTGGGTGACTCCTGGTTCTTAAGTTATGTGACAGTGTCTCCTCATTGAATACCAGGCACTCACGTTCATCCGTCTTAGTATTTACTCTCCTTGCATTTATATATGAGAGTTTATAAAATCTATCAGTAGTTAGTTCACGTCACATGATTCATGGGATCTTTTTATTTCACTGTTGCTCGTCAGTTCCTACCTGCACTTTTTCAATGTCCAGCTTCTCCTCTAGGATCTAGAATATCACCTTTAATAAGTCCTGAAATGTGTCTGTCTGAACCATGTGCTGCTCTGCATGGCAGCTGCCCCTCAGCCCTTAATTTAAAAAAATCCTCTATGAACTCTTTAGTTTTATATGCCAACAATCAGGTTCCATCCTGGATGAAGCCGGTCCTTCCTGCATATAGGCGCTTCCTTTTTCAAAAGGCTCCCCAGTGCCTAATAGACCCGCCTCCCTACATAAGCATTTCATCCAAGAACTGAGACGCTGAAGTCTGTTTAAGGGGCCCTGCACATGGCACTGGAAACATTTCAGAGAATGCTGAGGTCCTGGACTTCAATTTCTTACCTAAACAGGGTGGATAAAAATAGATGATTTAAAAAAAATTTAAAAAGTGGATTTTTTTTTTAAAAAATCATCACTAAAAAGTCTCATTTAAAAACAACAATTACAATTAAATCACATCACAACTGTGCTAGACGTACACTTACAGTCTCAAAAAATAAATTAATGGCTCTAGTCTGTCCAGCCTAGCTACTGGCTATTGCTTCATGAAAGTTCTGGGCTTCCTATTTCTCTTTCTCAGCACACTAAAATGTAACATGTGCATATAAAGACTCAAGCTGCATAGGACTGTTGCTGTGCTGTGCTGATATGGTGGTGGACTCTGGACAAGCATGGAAGAGGAATTAGTAAAAACATTTTCTTAAGACAGAGAGACAATATACAGGTAAGGAGGACAGCAGCATAGAAAGGAACAATGGAGTGGACTTGAAAGTAAAAAGGGAAGACATTATTCTGCACATACACAGCTTCCTATATTTCCCCATGCTTTTGCCACTAAAAAATGGCATGGCTTCTGGATGTAGGGGAGATGCTATCACAGAATATTTTGAAGAAATTCGTTCCCTGGGTAAAAAAGCAAAATGTTGAAGTGTAAGCAGTGCAAGAAGATGATGCAGGACCTTGTTGCAAAAATGAAACATCACAAGAAAAATTGCTTACAGGGAGAAACTGATGTGGATGAAGATGGGGATATGTCTGAGTAGATCAACTGGTTAGTAACTTAAATAATTGACTTTGCAATGCATCATTCCTCAAGACTCTCTCTATGCTTTTTGTTACTAAGTGTGATTGGACAAGTAAGTCACACAGCTGTTTGCTGTGTTGGATGCTGTTAGAAAAAACATTTAGCTTAGCTAATCCTGATGGCTTGTTTAACTAGTTAGCTAGGTTTAGAATCTATCACTTGAAAATACAATAAAGAAAGTTACAGTAAGAGTAATCTAGAGTTGCCAGCTGCCACTGAGCACAGTTTTCTTATTTTATATTACATAATACACACTTCATTTTTGGAACATCATGGCCATGGACCATAATGGTCGTGCTGTAAGTTTGTTCCGTATTCTACTTCAGCATAACTCAGCCTTTCCAATGGAAACCTGTTCTATAGCTGTTTTCTCAATAAACAGAAGTGCCAGTGAGTTCAAAGGGGCTTACGCCAAAATTAAGCTCTCTTGAACAAAGACCTACTTAGTCAGATGAATCCTGAACACAAAACTCTTACGAATGTTGAGACCCTACTGTTAATGCTTCAGGGAATTTTTTGGGGGAGAAATGAAAAGTAGTCCCAAAGTTTCAGAAAATTCATATCCGGAGCTGGATTTGAACTCTAAGGTTTTGTTTGTAGGACAACTCTTTTCTGTAATGTCTAAATGCTCTGGGGGAAAACGTGCCATCAGATTGAGGAAGAAGTTGAATACAGTAGAACCTCGGAGTTCCAGACAGCAGAATTACAAACTGACCTGTCAGCCAGAGACCCCATTTGAAACCAGAAGTGCATACAGTACTCAGGCAGTGGATGAGACAAAAAGAAAAACAGTAGTGTGTTCAACTACTAGAAAAATAAAGGGAAGGCAGTACTTTTCTTCTGCACAGTAAAGCTTCAAAACTGTATTAAGTCACTGTTCAGCTGACAAATTTACAAAGAATAAGCATAATGTTTCGTTCAGGATCACAAACATTTCAGAGTTATGAACCACCTCCATTCCTGAGGCATTGATAACTCTGAAGCTCTACTGGCCATGCAAGGCAATAGGCCCAAAACTCATATAAAAGTTAGGGCTGGTTCAAAATAAATGTATTTAATCCAAATCAATGACATGGCCAACCAAGTGACAAACAGGGTAGGACAGGAAAAAAAAAATCAGCTCGGTTGTACTCTTGCACAAAACACAACTGCAGATATTGACTGATGTCTGCTCATGCCTAGGCGCAGTCAAGTGGAAGTGCATGCACTTGTGTAGATTACAATCACCCATCCACTAAATGAACGAGAAGTCCTGTGGCACCTTGTAGACTAACAGATTTTTTGGAGCATAAGCCTAAGACCCACTTCGTCTTTGCCCACGAAAGCTTACGCTCCAAGAAATCTGTTAGTCTACAAGGTGCCACAGGACTTCTCATTGTTTTTGAGGATACAGACTAACACAACTACCCCTCCGATATCTGTCCATTGAAGCTTCTAAAGGACACCTTTCACATACTGAAGATGTTGGAGAGACTATCTATGAGAAAGATGGTTATTTCTGATCCAGAAAAACCCTGATTGTTGACCACATTGTTCTACCTCAAAGGACGTGATGCATCAGCAAGAGAAGGGGTAATTTTTGGCACTGTTTGTTAATCATTTAAATGCAAAGTGCACTCTGATGAAGCAAGTAAAATTAGGGCTCTTGTAGAACGCATGTAGATCAGCCAATGATTCATGTAACCAGACTGTGCTATATTGCTCTGGGGAAAAAAGGATAATCGCTGTAAAAATTGTTTTGTTGCTCTGTAAGCAACTTCAGCAGAATGGATCCATTGGCATAGTAACACAAATGGATTAAAATCACTCTCACCAAGCATTACGTTTTCTAGGCAGAAATGTTTCCTTGAAAGAAATTTTAAAACAGCACATAACTGATTTATTACTACAAAAAGTTAGAAGAAACTCTCCACTAGATCTTCTGCAATTATTTCTGACACAGATCTGGACTTCAGGAAGTGCCAGCGGGACTTGGATTAAAGCGGGGGTAGTGTCATGGTGAGTCAGGCCACAGACTTGTGCTTTTATTGGACTTCTTTGTATTTATTATTAATGGCTTATTTCTATCATTGTAACACATAGGAGCCCCAGACTTGGAGCAAGACTCGAGTGCGCTATGCACTGTATAAACTCAAAACAATGAGACATTCCCCATGTGACTGAGTTCACCTTCCACCCCTTTCCGCATGGAGGCTCTGAAACCTTCTTGCTCATCTCAATACCTCCACCAATGCCTATCAGGACATCTACCTTAGCTCTGTTTTTCAGCTTTCTGGTTCCCTTCTCCAAAGTGGGATGGGACCAAAAAGATTGCTTCTCAGAGTAGTAACGTTAGCAGTCTCTCCTAGCCTTCCACCTTTGCTCCTAACCTTTCTTCCTCTCTCTCTCTCTCTCTCTGTCCCCACCACCATGCAATTCCCTTTTCACACATTTTCTTCCTGTACACTTTTTAAACCCCTTGCCTGTTTATTGGCTAATCAGCTGATTAAGGTCCTAACCCCTGTCTGGCCTGGTCATCAGGCACCCTCTGGCCAATTAGACCTTTTCTCAGAAATGTTTCTCAGAAACATGTACATGTAAAGAGTGATCAGAGCCCATCTCTCAGCACTCTGCCACACCCTGTCCCATATGGCTCCCAATCCAAAGACGAGAAGAGACACAACAGGTAAGTAAGTAAAAGGAAAATCAAGCAATTAAAAGGTGTAAAAGGCAGCAAGGAAACATGCTAATTTCAGGAAAGTGGGGTTTTTTAAAGAAAAACAAACGCTGAAACAACAGAGTAGTTGATCAGTTCCGAAGAAAAGGAAATTTGCTTCAGCGTTTTCCGTAGAAGGCTGATGGCCATATCCCATGTGTGCTGGACTTGGTGTACAGAGCCCATTTCAGAGGACAGGGCATAGGGAAAGCTCACTGGGCTGAGTGCTGGCCTGCTAAAGCTAGGGTTATGAGTTCAGCCCTTGAGCAGTCTGGGGCCAACAAAGTTTAAAAAAAAAAATCTCTCATGGATGGTGCTTGGTCCTGCCAAGAGGGCACAGGACTAGACTTGATGACCTCTTCAGGTCCCTTCCAGCTCTATGAGATGTGTATCTCCATATATTCATTTTCAGGTATTTACTGGACACTTCTAGAAGGCAATTTATTAAACGTGCCTATCAGTCTTTTCTATACACAGCTTTGTACAAGAAAATGTTGGGATGGTGCCCCAGAACGTCTTAATGGGAATGAAAATCTGAAGACTTAAAATATAAAACTTGCAGCTTTGGGAGCTGCACAATTCTTTTGGCCAAGCAGAGATACTGAATAACGGGATACACAGTATAATTCTGGGACTGAGCTGAGGATATTTACAGACCAGAACAAAGCATTTACCAGGGACATATTATCCCCACAATTACGGAGGCTGGAATCCTTAGGCTCTTTGGTTTTAAATATGCCACAAGCGATCATTTGGGGTGGGGGTCAGAGGTGCACAGAATGTGCCAATTTTATCCTTTTTATTTTAAGCATGTCATTTGCTGGTACATGCAGTGTTTTCTCCTTTCCAAAGAAAATCAGAAACCCTATTCAAAGCAGTTTTTGTGTGTGCATAAGAATTAGCATCCTTCTCCAACCTTATTCTCCAGGTGGGATCCTGTAATTGAGCACTGAGTTGCGTAACTAATGCTCCGCTGGCAACTGAGGGCCACTGAGTTTCTGCATACTAAATCCTAGTCAGAAAGAGAGATGTATAGAACTTTTTCTACTGATGAAATTTTTATTCTAATGTCCCCAAAAATCAACCCACTTTCTCACTTGTTTTACCTTCCCAGCAAAATCCACAGAAATTTTGCAGCAGCCAAGCAAACCAACATAAAATGTGTGTCTTTAAAGGGCTGAAGCTTAAATAACAGTCTGCAGCTACAAGTCACTGCTTTTCATAGAACAGTCTTATTACAAGCCCTGTGTTTACTTTTAATCAGTACCTGGATTCTAAATCAAAGGCTTCCCCTGGGTGAAAAACGCACACAGCAAATGGGATCTTTGCATAATTAGAACAGCCTGCTGAGAATTCATCACCAATTCTGTTGTATTCTGAACAGCTGAACCATGCAGGACAGAAAATTCATATTATGAAATACTTTGATGGGAAAAAATGTGCATCAGCAAGGTTCAAATACCTTTTTCTTCATTTTGTAAATGCCTATCATATGCATTATCCATTTGCAAAGTTACTATGTTTTAAACACCACCCCTGAAAGCTATTGTCTGGTGAAGGAAATTGACACTGAAATATCTGTGGCTCAATACAACTCCATAATAAGATCTCCCTTTTTTTTTGTATTGAAGCATTAGGACTGCATTCAATTCTCCAGTATCTTCAATACAGGAAGAGGACAGAGCAGGAGGAAACTTAGCTGATCTTGCTAACTTTTTGACTAATGCTGCCATTATCTTTTCAAATTTCCTCTCTCATTAGATCACCAGACAGTGGTTTATTGCGGCATATAACGGAATCCAGTTTCATTTTCAGGCCCAAAGTTATTGCATATTAATAAGCTGGATACTGTTACAGACAAACTGGAGCGACATCCTGTGTTTTAAATGGACACAAAAGGGCTTAGGACGTCAGAATCGGGTTTATTTCCAAAAGAAAGGCTGGCCAGGATACCAGTATTATCTCCTACTCTATTCAACGGGGATTCTGGAATGGGACCTCTAAACAACAGCCAGGCAATCAACAACAATGAGACAAAGCACCTTACTTCATCGTCTGAACTGGAGGGAGGTTGAGAGCGCCACGTAGCTTTCTGGCAGAGGAACAGGGCTGTGACATTAATCCTGAGTGTGAGTTTAAAGTGAGCATGGGATTTAAAGCTGTCCATCAAATGTCCTCATGATCTTATGTCCCAGAGCTGAGGGTATTTGTCACCCAGCTATGTAGTCCATTTCCTCTCATTCATGGAATTTGTCTTGGTCTTTGGAGATGTAAGCAGACGGATACTCTTAAATTCCCCAAACCCACTTGTCACTGTTGGCATATCACAACAATGGAGCACAGGGAGTCTGTCTGCCCCTGAATGGCCAGGTACAAAACTGTCACTAACTTCAAAGGGCAGGACGGGCTTTGCAGAGGATGGGCCAGGTCAGCTTCAAACTACTTACAAATGTAACCAATGTATTGGTAGCAACTGACATGTGCGTGGGAGGGTGGAGTAGATGACCTCCTGAGCTCCCTTCCAACACTACATTTCTAGGACTCTATGACATTTACGCAGTATCTTTCTTTTAGCGATTCAACAGCCTCAACAAAATTTAAAAACAGGCTGTCAAAACTGCTCCGCCCTTGATGAGAAGAACAAGAAGCAGTCCTGTAGCACCTTAGAGCAATGGCTTTCAATCAGTGTGCTGGGGCACACTGGTGGGCTGTGAGAATTATCCAAGAGCATCCTAAAATTATGTCAATTTCCCCTCTCTACAGCTGTCTGCAGGGCCACAGTGTGTGTGGAAGGGAAAGTGATGACCCCACACCAGGTGGGGCTCAAAACTCCAAGGCTGCCTGAGCCCCAGCTAGTACAGGGTTTGTCAATATCCCATGGGGAAAAACCCACCTGGCAGGACTTCATTCACATTGGAAAGCAGCTGAAAGATGATTCACAGCCAGAACAAGCTGGCTGGCAGTCCGTCCTCACTCTCTGCTGTGATAAGGGGGACAGCGGGAGGGCAGGAGCCTCTTGGAGCTGGTATGCTGTTTAAATACCATGCCCTGACTATTTTCAGTGGCTATTCCTTTAGTCAACATCCCTAGCATGGCATTCAGCAGATTTTGAAAATGTGTCTCTGCTCGCTGTTTAAGACAGCGTATTCTGTGTTGGATTTGAAACATTAATGCATTGATCCCTGTTTTGCTTGTTGCATGCACTGCTAATGTTGCAAACCTCTCTAGTAAGACTGTAACCATTGTAAATGTAAGTAAATGTGAGGTTTATGAGACCATTGTAAATGTAAGTAAATGTGAGGTTTATGAGCAACTGAATCAGCTGAAAAAAGTGGGTGTGCCATGGAATTGTGTGTCTCACTGAAGTGTGCCACTTTACTGGAAAGGTTAGGAACCACTGCCTCAGAGACTAACAAATGTATTAGGTCATGAGCTTTTGTGGATAAAGTCCACTTCATCAGATATGGAAGCTCACAACCTAATGAATTTGTTAGCCAGGACTGCTTGTAGTTATAGACTGACAGGACTACCCTATGAGGCCTTCAAGTGTGTGTGTGGCTGATTAACACAGAAAGAGAAACATGTGATGTCCACATAAGCACCAGCAAGCCGGGCTTTCCTGTTTTTAAATATGTAAGTGCTGGCTGGGTGATGAAACAATCCAGGACAGCTGGTGGATCTGGAAAGCCTTCCTAAGGAACAGTTCCATTAACTTTAACAGGACTGCTCACATGAACACTGAGCCTTTCCTCAAATGATGGTGCTGGCCCTCCCTACACTCTGGCAAAGGAGTAGCCCCCTTTCTGGGATGGCTTACATGGGTAACACCAGATGCATAAGCATTGGCCAACCTGCAGATCATATAGGGAGAGATTATTTCACCCACCTTTGTTTCAGAAGGTGCTTTCAGTGATGGGACTCATCTCTGTGCCATAACTTGCCTTACCGCTCCAGTCTATCGAACTTCAGTATGCTGTATGTCCTTTTTTGCCTAGAGCAATTTGGGTGGGACCAGAGGTTCATATCTTTTAAGAAAGAGGGTTTTTCATTGTCCTTTTGTTGGCAGCGTGTCAGTCTGAGTGGGTCTAGTTAGTGTATTTTTAATTGAACGTAAGCTTGGAGAGTTTCTGATGAGCAAATGTTATCAATGGAAAACAATATTAGATAAAAATGCAGCCACCTGTAGCAGCAGCTTTTAAGGAATTTGTCATACAGGAGTAGGCAGAATGCCATTAGCATGCTGGGACTTAGCCAGCTGGTTAAGTAATTTGACTCTTGCCAAATGTACCTGACCTGAAACTTCAGAAGCCTTCCAGCCCCAGCAAGTATCTAAGGATGTTAGTATACCAAAGCAAACCAGCTTGCAGTTGGCTACATGAGGTCCTGCTGCAGTGCAGACAAGGAGAGGCGGAAAACCAGAAAAGAGCAGCTAAAACTGCCCTGCGCCCCAACAGCTACCAGCACATTCCCCTTCTGTGATAAGACCCGTGGCTCCCGGATCAGGCTGATCAGCCATCAACACTCATAGGCCGTGTCTACACGAGCCCCAAACTTCGAAATGGCCACACAAATGGCCATTTCGAAGTTTACTAATGAAGCGCTGAAATGCATATTCAGCGCTTCATTAGCATGAGGGCGGCCGCGGCACTTCGAAATTGACGCGGCTTGCCACCGCGCGTCTCGTCCAGACGGGGCTCCTGGGAGCTCATGGGAATATGGGGACTTCGAAGTAGGCGAGGTCCGTTCAAAAAGGATCCCCGTCTGGATGAGCCACGCAGCGGCAAGCCGCGTCAATTTTGAAGGGCTGCGGCCTCCCGCATGCTAATGAAGCGCTGAATATGCATTTCAGCGCTTCATTAGTAAACTTCGAAATGGCCATTTGCGTGGCCATTTAGAAGTTTGCGGCTCGTGTAGATGTAGCCATAAATAGTTGGGTGAGATGAAGACATCCTACTTGTTATCAAGTGACAGCCAAAAAGGTTATAGTTTAACATGACATCTCTTGCTCTTACTCTGCTAATCTAACACACACTCACTTTTTAAGGTAATTAGCTTGGTGGGTGGATCACAAGGAGGATTTCCTTACCACCTTCACAACTGATTAAGGATATGTGTCAAAAGACTTTGATTCAAGACCCACACATCAGGATAATTCTTGTTCAAGGCCTGCTATCTGGACCATTGCCAGTTTGGCTCTATTCAGAAGGGCAAAGCAAGAAATTGTCTGAAAATCCAAAGCTATTAGCATTTCAGTGCAGAAAGATGGACAGTTCATATGGCTCATAGCATATCCCTTTCTCCTGATGCCTGGAAAGAAGGTCATGTTTGCTGGTTGTGGTGCAGGGTATCCACAGATTTAGATGCTCATTGTGATGAGTTACACAGCCTCTTCTCTCTCTGGACCCACCTTCCCATACATTCACTGACTTGAAAACTACTAAAAATGAACCTACACTATTTCTAGTGACAAGCAAATGGCAGAGGATGACCAGAAGGGTGAATGTAATAGCCTGAATCTCTTCTGTGTGAAGATAAACAATTAGGCCAGGGGTCAGCAACCAAAATAGCAAGAAGAGCCATTTTTTTCAAATTTGGTAAAAACTCAATAATTCAAGAGCCGCAATGCATGTGAATACGAGATGGTTCTTGATAAATAATATCAAACCATAATTTTGGTAACTCCTATTTAAAGAACAGCACACACACGATGATTTGCAATGTGATACATGTTTACCTCAGGACATTAACAAACCTTTTATATGTTCTGTTTCCTCACACTTTACATGTGTGTTTGTGCCACTGTCTTCTTGACTTTCAAACCCAAGCCCACTTTATGCCAATTTTACTTAACATGTAATTTCAGTTCTCTTTCTTAAAATGCATGTTGCCCCTCACACCGGGAATGCCACAAGCTTCCTTTTCAAAAATCGAGAGTCTTAGCAACATGATCAAAACCCAGATACAGTATCGTAATCCCGCAATGAACTGCACGTATTAAAAGCGGGGCTATTCAGCATTTCAAGGTCACAAATCATATTCTATTTAGACATGAGTTCAGCGTTGGGCTTTCAGACATTCACCATTTAGGGAAAATAATCAGGAGGGTCCCCCCCACCCTCATTTGCAATTTCAGTGTCACGAGCCACAAAGAAGTCCTTAAGAGCTGCATGTGACTGCAGAGCTGCAGATTGAAGACCCCTGAATTAGGTAATATATCTCCGTATCTCTGCCCCCAAAATCCAGTCAGCCTCTGTTCACCTCTGCTTACTTATGCATCCCTTTCCCTCTTGGAACTAAACTACCCTAGTTACACTCACTGCAAACTGGAGCAGTGTGTTTCCTATTCCAAACATGGAACCACCCTTTGTGTAAAGAACCTGTTTGCACGTTAATTTCTTCCTCAGTGTTGGCCCATGAGCTTGTGCTAAAAGAAGTCACTGTTTCAAATAGCCTGTTAGCATCAGACTTTCTGCTGGCCTTGATGTTCCTGCTCCTCCTTTGTTCTGTACTCTGAACTGGGGAGTTGCCATTACAGCAAGGCACATGAGGGGCCCTGCTGAGAACAGTCTACAAACTTTTCCATGACGAAGCCTGGCACTGATGCATACACACAACTACCACCCAGTCTAGGAAATCAGTTCTCCAAAGACCTCCAGGGCTCATTCCAAGTGCTGAATGGGACTTAAGCAGTTGTTGGGCTGGAATAGGTCCCGGGCACATCACATGCCTGGGCGGTATGAGAGCTTGCCAGCAGAGGAGCCTGTTGGGGCTTGCCGATAGACAACTTGCAGGGAGCCAGTGAAGGTATACAGGGCCCTCTCCTTTGCTTCAGAAATAGAGATTAGTGGCCTACAGTTACATGCATCCAAGGAATCAGCAGATGCATGGACTGGCCTGCAGCTTCCCCAAGGATTCAACCAGAAGCTGACCCATGCAAGATACTGGGCTAGTGTTATGGCTTGATCCAGTGATCATGTCTCTCACACACACACCCCCACATAGAGTCCACCAACAGAAGTCAGGGGAGTTTTTGCTTAAGAAAAGACTAAAGCCAGCACCAATACCTCTGAACCCCTGTAAAGCAGAGACACCCACCCACAGCTATACCAGATTGAGTTGTATATGGTGGAATGATCTAGTGAGGTTGTTACAAGTCCATTAGCAAACGTTCTGAGACGATCAAACCCATTAGAAGCACGCGTGAACCAAGTTTTGTATGGCACTTTCAGAGTTTGCACTATCTGCTGGAGAGAAAACATACATTCCCTCCTACCCCCTTCCACTTTCCAGAAGTCTAACTAGCCATGGCATTAAAAAAAAAAAAAAAGATTTTAACATGGTGGAAAAAAAACCAGCTTACTTTTCGAGGCTTGACTTTGTCTTGTAAGTCGTACTGTCCTATTCCTTTATAGCTAATGCCAAGCCACCATGGAATTCCTTGTTTATCCTGCAAAATGGAAGAACACAAGAACCAAGATCGAATTAGGACTTGAGAACATTAAAACTCACGGATTATGTACCTGTTTCATTCTGCGACAAGTACCAGCGGCTTAGGGAACACAGCAGTACTCTGTAAACAAACCTGCAGTCAAACAGTGAGACTGTTACCAAAGGGCTCCGCCATTGCCATCTCAGATGGAGCTGAGGCACAATGGAAACTCTCCATTGGCCGTGCAAGGTGGCAAAAGCAGTAGGGATGTGGGCTGAGCTCACTGCAAGCAGGAATGTGGGGAGGGAAGGGCGTGGGGCAGCTGAGGGTGTGGCCACTGGCCACGTACACAGCACAGATGCATTGCACAGTAAATAAATAAGTACACGCAGAAAGGGAACAGAAGACGATGTCCAATACTCCTCATACACCATAGTTATTGACTGTGATCCCAGCTGGATAAACACCCTTATACATAATAAAACCTTGTTTTTCTGCTCATGCTTTGCCCTTTTATCCAGTATTTGTCTCCAAGGTATCAGCTAGTTATTAAGCTATTGCCTCTCCCTCCTCAAAACACTTTTTACCAGCAAAGAAATTTGGTTACCATGATTTTGTTCAGTTCTAATCACATGCTTCCAATGTTATGGGGCTGGGAAGGAAGCGAACACAATGTGCGAATGACAGGAGGATTTGGCTAATTACATTGCGGCTGGGGATGGGGGGTGATCTGCAGCTCACGTAGACATACTTATGCTAACTGTAAGCTAAAACAGCTCTGAGGGTCTGGTGGTGTGGGCTGCACAAGCCTGCGTAATCCCTTAGTAGGAATCACATTGTGCAGCCAGTGCCACTGTGCTGTGCCTGCTATTTTTAGTGAGTCAGGTGAAGTACAATTAGCATGGGTAGAGCTGCACAAGCTGTAAACCACACCCTTGGCTACAGCACTGATATACCCTCCATCTTTTCACTGTTGCATTTCTCTAGTCTTGATTAACAATGCACTGATTCCCTTTGTCCTCTGTAAATGATCTGCAATTCACCTACAACAAACCAATTCTCTAACACTATTGAAGGAGTAGCAATCTGAAGTCCACTTTTGAATACTCATGGGCAGCAATGCTGTGCAGTGAAACTGTTCCTTCAAGACCGTAATCATGTTATCGGTGAGCAATCACTAACCTTTACTCCATAGTAATGAACTCCATATGTAGGCAGAGCTTCCACCACTTGCATGTACCTGTAGACAGATTTACAGTGCCTTTAATGAGTTGCTCTGGAGAGCAATGGCTACCATCTTGTCCACATGCATTGGGATCAAGACATTTATTTTTTTGCATATGAAGCTGCAGTCTCAGCACCCTCCACTGGGAACAGAGGTGAAATTCTGGTCTAACTGAACTGAATGACAACACTTCTGTGCACTTGCAACAACACTCTGAAAAACAGAGTACCTGTTCTCTGTAATTCCTCTTATCAAGAGCTGAGACTAAGCTGACACACTGAAAGGGCTTTTCTGATATGTTAGACTCATGGGGTTAGAAGAGACCACAAAGATCACCTGGTCTAGCCCCCTGCCAAGATGCAGAGATTTACTGCATCTAAACCTTCCGTCCAATGTTGCAGGGAAAGACAAACAGATGTAATGCTGGTGACTTGGCCAAGTGGGAAGGAGAGTTATGGTAACATCAAAAATGGTCTGACGTAATACTAGTCATACAATTATGCCATTAACAGCCAAGGTGACTCAAGGCATTGGTAATTCAATGGGGCCAGTGAATTTCTGAAAAGATAATTTATTTCACATTCCCACTTGAAAGAGTCCCAGGACTTCTACTGGTTAGGAGAGAGGGGCCATCAGAGAACAGCATGGCAAAACTGACGTGCTGCCTGCTTCATATGACTGGGTAGTTCTTCTCAAACCTCTGGGCATATTACATCTTACACTATATTCACCTCTACTCAGAGCTTCTAGGATATGATAGAAAGCCTAGTCAATGGGAATTTCTCCATTGACTTCAATCGGCTTTGTAACAGGCCTCAAGACCCTCACCTTTTGAAAACCAAATCCAAACCATTTAGAAACAATAAATATGCTTAAACGCTGGGGGGTAGAACAAAGTTTGGAGCCAGTATTAAAATGAGACCATAATCATTGTTTGAATATTGAAAATGTTTGAACAAGATGAACCCTTAACTGAGGGCATGTGAAATGCAACATTTAAGATGTGGGTTAATGTAAAGTTGCCATCTGTATTACACAATATCAATCAAAAATGCCATTGCTACAGCTATAAACAGGAAAAGTTCACAAAGAATGACTACAGCATGCGTTCCCACATACCCATAGAAAGTATTTGGAAAAAACACCCCCAATCAAGTTAAATAAGCCACACACTCACTGAACAATAGCTTGTCCTCTGGTCAGACCTTTAATTTTTATATAATGTTCAATTACTCTGTCCTCGCTGAAAAACAAGAACAAAAGCAGTTTAGAGGCTCCATGATTTTTTAAGATGCAGTAATATTTGATGATAGTTAAACCCATGCCTAGCATGCACAAAAGGTGCTTCATTGATCATTTCCCAGAAGTTGCAGTTTTGTAATGACTTCATTCCCATCCTTCATTCTGTCTAACCCTTACTGTGTCATCTGATATTGCAAAGTCTATTTAAATAATCATTTCAGATCAACCAGCTTTGTTAGAGATGCTGCTATTGAATACTGGTACTAATTGGATAAATTCAGATCTAGCACCTAACAAATACAGAACTTCAGACCATTGCTAATGCTACACGTAAGAGATAGAGAAAAATTATAATGGATGTGCTACATATTTGTGCAGGTTATTTTTATTCTCAGCAATGTAACAAATTAAACTAATATGATCAACAACCTATAGCTCCATCACCTGTCCAAATTTTGTTCTGGAACTAGAAACAAAATAAGCAGGCAGACCGCAATCACTTTTAGAGACAAATGAAGACAAGTATCAGAGGGGTAGCCATATTAGTCTGTATCCACAAAAACAACGAGAAGTCCTGTTGCACTTTATAGAATTTTTTTTTTTTGGAGCATAAGCTTTTGTGGGCAAAGACCCACAGGCATCTGACAAAATGGGTCTTTGCCCACGAAAGCTTATGCTCCAGAAAATCTGCCAGTCTATAAGGTGCCATAGGACTTCTCATTGCTTTTGCAGAGACAAATGAACAACAGGCCAAATGATTTAGTTGCATAGAATTCGATAGAAAAAAATGAATCCTTCTAAAAGTTCTTAGTGGTGAAGTATGAAAAACATAAGTTCAAGCCTGGAAAAAAAAATAAAGCAGGTGGTATTGTACGTGTATTAAGGGGATCAATTAGAATACAGAAGTATCTTACTGTTTAATGTTGTTCCTTCATATCACAAATGCTGAGCTGTATTTCTTACTTAAGGACATATGCTAGAGATGAACTCCAGCCACAAAGCTGAAACTGGCTCTGCCTTTCAGACATCCCCATGCTTGGAGAATTGTTTCAATTCAACCTTCTGCAAATAATGGGTGCTATTTGCAAAACTCAGAGCTGAGCTGGAGTTTGCATTTCAAGTCTCTGTCAAGTTTGGTGATCGCTGAGATTTTGTTTGATCCTTGTCATAAAGGTAGGGACTAACAAATAGATTCATCCAGATGTGGGTTTGTACAGGTTAAACCTCTCTAATCCAGAACTATCTTGTCCGGCAACATCTGTAATCCATCATGATTTTAGTTAGCCAGAAGACCACTTACCACAAGTGCAGCCAAGTTTCCTGTGGTCCCATAAAGTTTGTTTCCAGCCACGAGTCCTGGCTCTCAGTGTTCTGTGCCGTTATTTAGCTCTAACATATCCATAAATATCTTCTAAGAGCCCAGTAAGCAGTGCAAGTGTGGCTAATGTGCTAAAAAATATTGACCTCCCCTAATCCAGCAAATTCTCTCAGCCAGCACCAGTCATGTCCCAAGGATGCTCGATAAGAGAGGTTCAACCTGAATTCAGAACCTCTAAAGCTTGTAAGCGTTTAGGTACAGGACTGGGGATCAAATCCACTTATAACAAATGCTACAAATTTTACAGTGTGCAAAACTGACCTTGTAATGGCTGCTAATTGCTACTAATATTTACATTTCTATACTAGTGAGGAGCTTACCAGTAAGCAAGTGATGGATGTTCCTGCAATGTCTTGGTAGGAAAGGCAGGCAGTGCCTTTAAATCCTTCCTGGTCTTCTCATCACTAAAAGTAAGAATGGTACAAAAGTTACTGCTGCTAAAACACAGATGCAACCATTAGTCTCCAGCAAGGGAAAGATCCACCGGGTATCAGTCAAGGTTATTCACCAGGCAAGTGTTTGGGTGGCTGCTCAGGAGAGATTCAAATACCACCCAGATGATTAGCAGAGAGCTCACAGCACTCACAGCTGGCAGTAGGTTTCTCTACTGGTGATGCACATCCACACATCTCAGTGTGCATAACAAAATTTATTCTGCACTTGGATGGAAAAAATAGAAGGAACACTGGTATTAGCTACCCAAGGACATGTTTATTTGTATCTCATTCTGGCCACTTCAGCAATGTAAGTCTACAGGCCTTCTCATATGACAATTCTGTAAAATGCTGACCTGTACACCAATGTCATCATTCACTGTGAGCACACCACCACGGCTAATTGGGAACAGATGATATTTATCAGACACTTGAAAAATGCTGCTGATTGTAGGCACAATACAATAAACCTGTTTTGAACATCTTCAGAACGCAACCCTCTTGCTGAATGATAGTTTCCAACAGAAATTTTATTCAGATTTAGTTAGCAATCCACCCTATTAGACAACCCAACTATTTTAGGCATGAAAAAAAAAATAATAGAGCTGGTCAAAATATTCTAATTAAATATTTTCCTGTAGAAAAAATAGGTCTTGTCAAAAATCAAGATTTTCTGCCGGGGGAAAAATGTTGGCAAAATTTCCATAGAGAAAACCTAACTGAAATGTTTCATTTAGGATTGACATGGTCGACATAGAGATTAACATGAACGTGACCCCCCAAAAAAGTGTTTTAATTTCAGGTTGGCAAAGGGAATGAGGGAATGTCAAAATGTTTTGACTGAAAATATTGAAACAAACAAAACGTTTGGACCTCTGTAATAGAATTTTTTTTGAACTTTTCATTCTGTGAAAAGTTTGGGTATTTTGACTTTTTAGTGTAATTTGGGACAAAACCTAACATCAAGGTATCGGAAATTCCATTTTTGCCCAGTTGTAGAAAGAGAGTTAATATAACAGTAGAAGTAAATACAATGCACATCTCTTTTTGAATAAACAAACTGGCCCCCCACTGTCACTAGCAACAATATATGGCATTGAAATGGTTAAAAATTTTGGTTAACATGTTCCTCTGATCAATCAGCTGAAACTTGCAAGCTTCATTTTGGCAAAAATTCTGCATGCGTTAGCAGTGGTAGGGACAGGCATAAACATGACTTTTCCATGTAAAGAATGCTCTGCTCTGATTCATTAAAAATGGCCTAGATTTCTGAATTGAACAAACTGGGTGACTTCATGGAGAAGATGTTCATATTTCTGTTAGAGCCATGTTACTGATCAGATTGTCCAGTTCCAGGTTTTGTTCAAGTCCCTTTCCAGTTCTTCCTTCAGAATATCTAAGCGCGTGCACCACTGAGCTTTGGAGACAGGGTCGCAGCATAACAACAGCCGCATAAGCCCAGATTTTGTCACGCTATGTTTAGAAAAAGCAAGGCAGGCCCAAGGCAC
Source organism: Carettochelys insculpta (assembly GCF_033958435.1). Classification (NCBI taxonomy): domain Eukaryota; kingdom Metazoa; phylum Chordata; order Testudines; family Carettochelyidae; genus Carettochelys; species Carettochelys insculpta. Next base: position 41,377,134 of record NC_134147.1, on the reverse strand, counting down.
CACTAAAACGTTGGTTTCATGGAAGGGTGCTCCATACTTTTGGCAGGTGTTGTGCCAAAGGCACTGTAAATTAAAGCCCTGTATTTATTCTGAGCATGGGCTAGTGTAACACACACACCTAGGGGCGTGGGTCACTATCCCATGTATTGGAGGGGTAGCCGTGTTAGTCTGGATCTGTAACAGCAACAAAGGGTCCTGTGGGTACACTAACAGAAAAGTTTTGAGCATGAGCTTTCGTGAGCACAGAGTCACTTCATCAGTGAGTCTGTGCTCATGAAAGCTCATGCTCAAAACTTTTCTGTTAGTCTATAAGGTGCCACAGGACCCTTCGTTGCTATCCCATGTAGTGGCACCTAGACTACTTATGCAGAGAAAAAACGAGTCGCCTTAGCTGACAGCCAGCTGGCTTTTAGCTCAAACTGTATAGGTGTGTGCATTACATTCCAGAGGTCCTTGGTTTGAGTTCGCCTGTCAGCAGTTACGCTAGCAGCAGTGCAAGCTTCTTCCAAGTCACCCTGACAATTTGACAGAGCTGCCTGCTCTAGGGATGAGGCAAAGAGTTCAACTAACACCCTCATCTTATTCTTCACTGGCTCTGCTGAAGTGGCCACCAAAGGTGGCATGTGGTATCAACTGGCTTTACATTTTATTTCTGAACCTCCTGTAGCCTCTCCTCCTGTGCCAAAAACATGCACAGCTGTTGGTGTTCTAGCCAGCACATCAATGTCACAACAAACAGACTTGTGGGGAAAAATCAGAACTTTTTTGTCAGCCCTCAGGATAGCTGGTGTTTCTGCCTTAAAGTCCCAGCTGTTGTATTAACAGCTATACATGGGAAGCTCGATCGACTTCAGTTTAAACTAACAAACAAAGAAACAAAACCCAGTAAGTTTCTAACCCTTGGAGTTGAGGAAAAAAATCCTGAAAATCTGACTAGAGTGCACACTGAAGGCTCCGGAACTAGAAAGGGAATGGAAAGAACCCTACTTGTATTTCTTTTCGTTTTTAAATCTCATGGTCCTTAAGACAGTTTCTCAATTTTTTGGGCCCAGACTCATGATTTTTGAGCACGCTGGGTTGACAACGCTGGACTCTGCTGAAATATACTGGAACGGAAAGGTTCCAATGGAAAGTGGGAGCTGTTTCTCTCAAGGAGGTGGGATGGGGCCTTCCTAAATACAGACATTTAGGCCACGATGCCTGCAGCAGGGGAGGTCTAGTGCTGGGTATTAAAATCCATACTTAAACCTCTTGTTGGGCAGTTTTGTCACTGACTTCAATTCCAGCAGCATTAGGATCTTCAGTAGGGAGCAGGAGTTCTACAGGTGCTAACCCTCACCAAATTCGATGGGTGCTCAGCCTCTCGGGTGACTAGGCTATTCATGTAGTGCCCCCTAATGCTACTGTAACCCCAAAGGCACCGAGACCACTGACAAGGGAGAGTAAAGCCTCTGCTATACAGCCTTTGCTGAAGGCCAGCTGACTTTTAGCTCATGCAGTAAAGCACCTGGCTTTAGCTCCTATGGTTGCAGGGTCATTCCCTCCTGGGTCATCAGCCTTCAACTAGCATTAGTATGTAATGCTCGGACCTGGGGCAGGTTTTCTGCTTCATTGCTAGGACTCTCAGCTCAGCTCACGGGTTGGCCTGTAGACTAATCAATTAACATTTGATTCTCATCAGAAATAAAAATAGGGGCTCCAGGTTCAGCCCCCTTCCTCACTAATCAAATAATACAGCTCTTGATGCTGTAGCTGGTGAAACAGCTGCAACCTGACCTGACACTGAGCCCTGCACATCCTGTGGCCTTTCTGTGAGAATAGCACACTCTCTGCCCTAAGGGGCTAGATTGCCCACCACAAGTCAGTTCTGGAGACTTCCCAATGGGTCTTAACAACACTCTGAGGCCATCAGCTCATTTTGCAGGCTCTGGAGAGCTGTTCTGCAGTAGAAACAAATTGTAATCATGTGCAAGACCTCAACTGGATATGAAGTGGTGGCCTAACAGGAAAGGCTGTGGGCTGTTCCCCAGCTATTGTATATTGACATAACTTGACGAATGTCAACAGAGCTCTGGCCCTCTAGCCTCTGATGAATCCAGTTCCTTATAAATAAAACAAATAGTCGGGGGGCAGGGAGCTGGCGTTGGTAGTTATCCCTTCTGATGTCCCAATCTCACATTCTGCTAAGCTCTCATCTGCTGTTTGAAGGAGAGTATTCAGCATAACTTCCTGCAGCATCCTGGAAAGACAAGACTACTGTAGGGGAGTCTGGTAATTAAGCAGAAGGCCTGATGTTTCTAATGACCATGCTGGGTTCCTTCCCCCATAGCTACAAGGTCAAGTACGGACTGTATGGAAAAATGAATGGAAAAGGTGAGGAAAAAGGATACGTCCATCCACGTAGTGTATCACGTACCTCTGCCCTGTGATAAAATTGCACAGCCTGGCATTTACATGGAGTCAAGCTGCTGACTACACACTAGGGATTAGCATTTGTGATGATTCACAGCTTCAGGAAGAGCAAGAAACTCAAGTTGGAGCCTCTCCCCTCCTCCCAAAAAGTTCATTATCCTGTCCCTCTCTGGACCAAGCGTGTTCTCTCCCTTACCTTTAGGATCACTACCGGAGGCCTCAATCAGAGGCTCAGCAGTTTCTCAGAGGTGAGGAGTCCAGACGAAAGTAGCAACAATTTGAATTACAGGTTGATGTTTCGTTTTCACAAGTTGTTGAACAAGAGGTGAAAGCATGAAGAGGGAAGCCTGGGCAGAAACTCCCCCTGCTCCACTGTCAAAACTAACCACCCAAACAAAAAGCAAATCACTTGGAGCTGTAGCTCAAGGTGCCCAGCTGTGCGCAGAATTCTAAAAGCCTTCCTCTAAAAAATGACTCTGGCTCCCAGCATGCGAGGGTGGGTGGCTGTTACTGTAAGCAGTGGGTTGTTTGCAGTTGGTGATAACGCAAGCCAGCCCTCTTAAGAATAATGCTGGAATTCAGCTGTCAGGACTAGGGGGCCCCTCACTAGCATTTAATCTGATCTCCAATAACAAGAGGCTTCTTCCTGACTCAGGCCTGGTGGTGCCTGGTGCCATTCCAACACTGAAAATGCTAAGGGTCAACAAAAGCTGGATTTCTCTGGCAAAAAAAAAAGTTTGTTTCTTTCCTAAGAAGAGCATATGAGACAAGCTCATTTGAAGTATTGTTCCCTCAGGAGAATGAAAAAAAAAATGGGCATTTTCTCCTTTTTCCACCCCATCCTATACATATGGAGACAAAATACGTCCCCCCAATAGTACTGTACATTTAACATAATTTGAATGATCATAATCTGGATGGGAAAATCTTGATTCTAAGATTTAAATGAAAATCTAAATTATGCACTTCTGACAATACCATGTTTTAACTTTCATTCTATGTAACATCTATATTCAGTTTGCTGAAATAATATGAACCATCTTAGAGCAAGAAACCTTCCCCATTCTGGATGTAAAACTATTATTATCTTAGCGAATGTGGTGGGGGAGGGAGTGGAACAGACTTCCTACAAAAACCTCAAGAATCCCAACAACAAAATTCGAATATATTGTGCTATGAATAGAAAATCTAATCACACAAACTACCATGCTTTTCTAACAGTAAGTCTGGCCCAAATTGATCTGCCTATCGAAACCTACCTTATAGCAGAAAAAGTAGGCTGGGGTTAAAATTTTTCAGGTTGTACATAAATCTCCATTAGAACGTTAAGAACAATGTAAGTTGGACAATAATGACACACTTCACTGAAAGCACATTGCAAGCAATTTAAAATAATAAAAAGTGATTCATAATATATTTCTACTCTCAGTATACGTATGTTCACAGCTTGTGATTTCATGATACAACACCCCCTGCTAGCAAAGATTTACTGACATGACAGAACAGTGCTAATTAGAACCATTTGTCAATAGTTGCCCAGCCTCTTTCCTTGTGCCCACTAGGTCAAACCATTTATTTTTGTTTTTAATGCAACAACTCAAGGTAAAAGCTTTGATGGAACAAGACATGGTTAATGAATTATCATAAAATGTGGAACATGAAGTATAAAAGCAATAGGCACACCCAGAAGAGCATTAACCAACAAATTAATTACTGTACACTTGATATAGCAAAAAAGTTCAATGCCTTCTCATGTCTCTGTGAATCTTAACATCTTGCTAAGTCTGGGAAGCAGAGATGGATGCATGCACAAGCTACGTAAGATACAATTTAGAGCCTGAGATTATGAGGAGCTGCTAAATAAAAAAATACTAAATTACATTTTTGGTAATGCTATGGGACCTCTTAAATTGACATAATTTAGGGGTTCAGCATGTCTTAATCTGGCTCTTCTGGGGTGTATCAGAACAAAATTATACAAGATGTCTATCACTCCCGAGTTGTTTTGCAAATAAATGTCATGTGAGACAGGATTCTATCACCAGGAAAGGCATCAAGTATGATTTTCCTGTATTGTTGGAGCCTCTGGTCCTCTCATACTAAACTACTTTGTTGTCCAATAATTGTGAACCAGTTTGGTATATGTATCCTTCATGTATTTGGGGAATTTGATTACAGGTTGAATCTCTCGAATCCAGAACTCTCTCATCCAGCAAACTCTGTAATCCAGCATGATTTTAATTAGCTGGATGACCACTTACCGTGGGTGTGACCAAGTTTTCCACAGTCCCATAAAGTTTGCTTTGGGCCACCACTCCTGGTTTTCAGTGTTCTGTGCTGTTACGTAGCTCTAATTTACCCCCTAAATGTCTTTTCAGAGCTCAGTAAACAGAGGAAGTGGCAGTAATGTGCTAGGCAATACTGACCACCCGTTGTCCAGCAAATTCTCTCATCCTGCACAACTCACGTACCAAGGGTGCCTGATGAGAGAGGTTCAATCAGCAGAGAAGTTTATAGTAGCCTTGTTTTCAAACAGTGTTGAGCACCCAACTTCTAAAAATCAGGCTTCTCCATCCAAAAATCAATACAATACACTCATAAGTATCTAAATAGCATAGGCGGGGGCATGGCTTTTATTTGGAAAACTGGAAGTCTGGATCGGCATTCCTGCTATTTTTTCCCCATCCATGGGTGGAATAAATTGTGTTATGTGGACCAAGGCTTGTGTGGTTGCACACCACCGCTAGAAACACAGGCTGCCCACTGTGGGTGGATGTGGGCACTCTGTTAATCAACTGGGTGGTATCTGAATCTCTACTGGGCAGCCACCCAAGTGCTCAGTTTACAGGGCACGCTGATCTGGATTATTGCGAGGCCAAGGATGACTCCTCTGCTTTGCCAGGCCTGGCTGGAGGTCTCTTCTCTACTAAGCAAACCTCCTTGTTATCTGAGCCCCTTCCCTGTCCCCCTGCATGACACACAAATGGGACCAGGAAGGAATTCAGATAATAAGGTGATTCAGACAATCGGTTTTTGATAAACAGGAGCACAGTGTAGGCACAAGCTTGGAGGTGGAGTTTCTTGAAAACTGCCAGCTCCTTTCACTTTACAAAGATTGACAGTCACTGGGTGAGAACACCGTGCATTATTATTTACACATAACAGGCAGGCACCAGGCATGATTCCTGTCTGAACAGTGTAACACCATTGACTTCAGCGGAATTATTCTCAATTCACACCAGTGCTGATGACTACATACCGGAGAATCAGGCTCATTTAGCTGAACGTCTGTCTTATCGCTGGCAGGCATCTGGAACAGATGTGTTTTCAGAAGTATTTGAAGGAGGAAAGGGAGGCAGAGGCTTATTGTGTATCCATTGGGATGCTGTTCCTTGCATAAATATGATAGCATGTGTGTGAGGAGGCAAATAAAAATGAGGGTGGAGGCTAAGGAGTGGAAGGGGTGTAGAGGGAGATTAAGAAGGAGTTGTGGAAAAAGGTGGAGATGGGAGAACTTTTGATAATGAGATTAGGAAGTTTCAGTTTAGTACAAACCTCAAACCAAACACAAAGAAAGGTTACTCACCGTAGTAACGGTGGTTCTTCGAGATGTGTCCCCGTGGGTGCTCCACATTAGGTGTCAGGCTTGCCCAGCACCGCAGATCAGATCTTCCAAGCAGTTTCTGCCGGACCGCACATGCGCCGGTGCGCGCCGCTCCCTTGAGCACTCCTGGCCACGTGTGCGATCCGGTCCCCGCCAGTTCCTTCACCAACCGCCTCAGATGCTCCTGCAAAACACTAAACAGAGATCCGAAGCGGGGAGGATGGGCGGGTAGTGGAGCACCCACGGGGACACATCTTGAAGAACCACCGTTACTACGGTGAGTAACCTTTCTTTCTTCTTTGAGTGTCCCCGTGGGTGCTCCCCATTAGGTGACTACCCAGCAGTAACCCAAGATAGGAGGTAGGTAATCGGATTATGTGCAGCTTGTCCTCGAGAGGACCGCTGTCGAGAGACGGGTATCCTCTTGGAATACCCTGTGAAGGGCGTAATGTTTGGCGAAGGTGTCATAGGATGACCAGGTCGCCGCTCTGCAAATGTCTTTTAGCGCAACGCCCTTGAAAAAGGCTGTTGATGCCGCCACCGCCCTAGTGGAATGAGCCCTGGGCGTGGCCAGTAAAGGAGTCTTTTTGAGTTCGCAGCACATTTTTATGCAGGATACGATGTGCTTCGAGATTCTCTGCGGAGAGAGACCTTCTCCTTTCGATTTGGGAGCGAGAGAGACTAGGAGTCTATCCGTTTTCCGGAAGGACTTGGTCCTGTCTATGTAGAAGGCTAGCGCCCTCCTCGCGTCCAAGAGGTGTAGGCGCGCCTCTTTGTTAGAGTTATGAGGCTTTGGATAAAACGAGGGTAAAACAATAGGTTCGTTAATGTGAAACTCAGAAGAAACTTTAGGAACAAAGGCTGGATGCAGCCGTATGGTTACCGCCTCCTTGGAAAAAAAACAGTGCAGGGTGGCGTTGCCATGACTGCCGCAAGCTCGCTCACCCTGCGAGCTGACGTGATTGCGAGAAGAAAGGTCGTCTTTATCGTAAGGAGGCAGAGGGAAACCGTGGCCAGAGGCTCGAACGGTGGTCCCGTTAGCACATTAAGCACCAGCTCCAAGTTCCACAAAGGTGGAAGCGGTTTCTGAGGGGGTATAGGTTTACCAACCCATTGAGGAATCTGGTAACCATGGGATGGGCGAACACCGTGTGCCCTTCCTCTTCGTGTCTGAACGCCGAAATGGCGGCAAGGTGGACCTTTAACGAGTATAGTGAGAGTCCTCCTCTCTTGAGGTCCAGTAAATACTCTAATATTACAGGTATAGGAACCGAAAGGGGGGCTAGCTGTTTGGTAGAATACCATGCCGTGAAGCGAGTCCATTTCTGCTTGTAGATCTTCCTGGTGGAAGTCCTCCTGCTAGTTTCTAGGACTTGTTGCACTTCCTCCGTACATGTGCTCTCTAGGGAGCTGAGCCATGGATTAACCACGCTTGTAGTCGCAGGCCTTGGGGGTGCGGATGCACTACTGACCCCTGGGCTTGCGTGAGCAGATCCGGCGCCACCGGAAGGGGCATCGGTGGATGGTCCGACATGCACAGGAGTAGGGGGAACCATTGCTGTCGATCCCACGTTGGGACTATCAGGATCATTCAGGCTCCTTCTCTCCTGGCTTTCTGCAAGACTTTGTGGATCAGCACCGTGGGAGGAAAAGCATAAAGCAGGGGGCTCCTCCAGGAGATCGCGAATGCGTCCCCCAGGGACCCCCGTCCCAGTCCTGCCCTGGAGCAGAATCGTGGGCACTTCTTGTTGTGTTGAGTGGCAAACAGGTCTATCTGGGGAAAACCCCATGCGTGAAAAATCGGTCGTAGCAGATCGGGACGGATCTGCCACTCGTGCGTGAGTGCGAAACGCCTGCTCAGCTGGTCTGCCTTCACATTGTGAGCGCCTGGTAAGTACGAGGCTTTCAAGATTATATTGTTGGCGATGCACCAGTTCCATAACCGGACTGCTTCCGCACATAAGGCACGGGACCGAGCTCCTCCTTGCCGATTTATATAAAACATGGTGGAGGTATTGTCTGTACTGATCCCGACTACTTTGCCTTGTATATGGTCTCGAAAGTGTCTGCAGGCGTTGAACACTGCTCTGAGCTCCAGTATATTTATGTGCAGTGACTGCTCCGTGGAGGACCACAGCCCTTGCGTCACCTCTTCGCCCACGTGTGCTCCCCACCCTATGAGGGAGGCATCTATAGTAAGAAAAACCAATATTTGTGGTTGGTGGAAGGGTACCCCTGTTAGCAAGTTCTTGGGGTTTACCCACCATTGCAGGGATTTGCGCACCTCTGCTGTGGGCAACACCACCCTGTGAGCGGTGTGTGCTGCCAGTTTGTATAAGCTCGCCAGCCAGTGCTGCATGCTGCGCATGTGTAACCTGGCATTCTGTACTACGAACGTCGCCGCTGCCATGTGGCCCAGCAGCTGTAAGCACGTCAGGACCGGCACCGTAGGGCTGAAGGTGATGACTTGCACGAGGGAGCGAATGGCCCAAAAGCAAGTCTCTGGTAGATACACTCTCGCTGTAATAGAATTTATGCGTGCCCCTATGAACTCTATGTCCTGTGTGGGGTCTATCTTTGATTTTGCCAGATTGATAACCAGGCCGAGCGAAGAGAACGTGCCTGCTGTGATGCGTATCATGCGTAGTACCTCCTCCTTTGAGTAGGCAGTCGTCCAGATACTGGAATATAAATACCCCCTGTCTCTGCAGGTAGGCTGACACCACTGCCAAGGTCTTGGTGAAGACTCTGGGGGCCGAGGAGAGGCCAAACAGTAGGACCTTGTATTGAAAATGTTCTTTGCCTACCATGAACCGGAGGAATCGTCGGTGAGCCGGATGGATAGTTATGTGAAAATACACGTCTTGTAAGTCGAGGGCTGCGAACCAATCTCCATCGTCCAGTGCCGTAAGGATGGAGGCGATTGTGATCATCCGAAAGCGTTGCTTGCGCAGGTACCGGTTGAGGCCTCGAAGATCTAAGATGGGCCTCCAGCCTCCTGTCTTTTTCTCTGTGAGGAAGTACCTCGAGTAGAACCCTTGCCCTTGCAGTTGCTCCAGCACTCTTTCCACTGCCCCTATGAGCATGAGATGGTCTACCTCCTGCTTGAGCCTCGCTACGTGGGAGGCCTCCTGAAGGTGGGGCCTGGGTGGAGGTCGTGGTGGTGGGAGCGACTGGAAGGGGATGGCGTACCCCGTGGCTATGATCTCCAGCACCCATTTGTCTGTGGTGATCCTTGGCCACTGGTCGTAGAATGGTCGGAGGCGATGGTGGAATAACCGTTTCGGATGACCTTGTGCGATGGTAGTGATGGTGCAGCCCTGGATCTGTGTGTCAAACTTGTGGCCTTTGGCCCTGCCCCGAGGACACACGGCTCTGTTGGGAACGTCGCCTGGGAGTTCTGTACTGCTGGTGCTGTTGATGTCGCCCTTGCTCATAACCCGTGGTACTGGGGACGCTGTTGCTGGTACTGGTACCGTCTTTGTTGAGGGTAGTACTTTTTCTTTCTGTATGGAGGGGTGTAAATCCCCAGGGTCCTAAGTGTGGCTCTTGAATCTTTACTGGACTGAAGGACCGAGTCAGCTGATTCAGCAAACAGCTTCTGCGAGTCGAAGGGAAGATCGACTATCTTTGCCTGCAGATCCCTCGGTATACCCAAAGTCTGGAGCCAGGACTCCCTTCGCATCACCACTGCCGTAGCTGTGGAGCATGCTGCTGTGTCCGCAACATCCAGGGCGATCTGAACTCCCGTCCTCAAGGCCGCGTAGCCTTCTTGCACGATGGCCTTGAGCACCGGTTTCTTGTCCTCTGGAAGCGAGTCCATGAGGGAGGTTAGCCTAGTGTAGTTGTCGAAATTATGGTTCGCTAGATGCGCTGCGTAATTTGCCATTCGCAACAGTAGAGTAGAGGAGGAGTAGACCTTTCTGCCGAACAGCTCTAGCTTCTTGGCATCTTTGTCTGTTCCCCCTGTCTTGAATTGAGATGTCTGATCTTTGTTGCGATGACTCCACCACCAAGGAATTTGGTTGTGGGCGGCTGAACAGGAACTCCATGCCCTTCGCCGGCACGAAGTATTTCTTATCCGCTTTCTTGTGGACAGGCGGGATAGTCGCAGGGGTCTGCCATATCATAGTGGCGGACTCCAAGATTGCTTCGTCAAGCGTATTGCTAGTTTGGAGGAGGCTGGAGGTCTCAGATTTTTGAGGCGCTTATGATGTTTCTCTTGCACCTCTGCTGTCTGGATGCCTTGCGTGAAGGCCACCCTCTTAAACAGCTCTTGAAACTGTTTGAGATCGTCCGGAGGATGGACGTCCCCCGGGGCCATAGCCTCGTCCAGGGAGGAGAGAGAGGAACCACTAGGGTACGCCTCTCTGGACCCTTCCGGTTCCTGTTGGTGATGGTACATCCACTCGCTGGAAGCTTGCAAGGGAAAAATCTCAGGGTTCCATAACCAGTTCCCCTTGAGATGCTTGAGTCTCTGTCCCCGTTCGCGATTGCCCTCGGGGATACGGGACCGTCTGTGGGGATCTTTCCCTGGTAGATTGCCAGTGGTGTCTATGCCCCGCGTGATAGGGGCGACCATGGCAGCATGGGCACTGATCTTGGGAAGGTGACCTAGACCACTCCCTTGGTGCATACCCTCTGCGTCTGGGGGAGTGAGATTGTTGAGAGACCTGGGACACTGGAGAGAGTGATTTGTGATAGTACTCCAGCGGCTCAAACCCCAGGAAGGGTGAAGGTGGTCCCAGCCAGGGCGAGGCTGGTTGTAAAAATGGAGACGGGGGCTCCGGGTAGGCTAGGGGGGACCCCTGCCTTCTGGTTGGAGTCTGCAGCATGAGCGGAGGGCTGAGAGAAAGCAACTCTGCAGCCCTGTCTGGAGAGGGGCTGTGGTGCCTTGTTTTGTGTGCAGCCTTCCCCCTCCCTTGAGGGGGTAGCTCCGCCCCCTGACGTGTAGGGGATCTCAGCCCTGTCCGCGCCGTGCTCGGCACGCTTATGGGCGGTGCCGCACGGGCGGTGTCCTCCGGTGCCTGCAGGCTGCGTGCCTGCGCGCTCTGCACCGCCGGTTCCCCGGGGGTCGGTGCTGGTACCGGCGCTTGTTTAGCTGCCGCCCTGCCTGCGGTGCGGGGCGGCTGTTTGATTATTGGAGGCTGAGCCGCCTCCACATGGCTCTCCGTGCCGCCGCCGATCAGCTGTTGCTGCGGCTGGGGGCCGTGCGCTCCTCCCGTCCCACTCGCTGTTGCTGCCGGCAGGGATCGGGCTGGGGAGAATTTCCTCCGTTTCTGCGCTGATGGGGTGAGGGAGGCGGCTTTCCTTTTATGGGCCCCGGAGGGTCCCTCCTGCTGCGGCCGCTCCGGCACGTCTGGCTGGAGGGCCTTGTCGAACAGCAGCATTTTAAGCCACATCTCCCTGTCCTTCCTTGCTCTGGCTGTGAATTTTGCACAGAAGGAGCATTTCTGCGTGACATGGGACTCCCCCAGGCACCTTATGCAGTGACTGTGCCCATCAGACGCTGGCATTGCCTCTCGGCAAGACTCACATTTCTTGAATCCTGAAGAGGACATTGTTGGTGAGTCTTTCAGTTGTTAATGGGGTACTTAGCACCTTCTCTGTGCTGTTTTCCCCCTCTCCGATAGCCTGCTGCGGCAGGAGGGCTAATGGCCCTAGGCTCCTGGCCTCCGGTGCTCCGCTTGTTACTAGGACTGGACTGAATGCCATCCTGCTTGTTGTTTCTTTTTTTTTTTTTTTTTTTTTTTTTTTTGAAAACAACAACTGGCTAACTTAACAGTAGCCTAAGAACTTGAAAACTTAAAAGAAAAACAGTTAAAACCATTGAATATGCTAACTTGGCCGTAGCCTAGTCGGATTCCGTCTGCAGCTGACGGCAGTTAAGAGGAACTGGCGGGGAACGGATCGCACACGTGGCCAGGAGCGCGCAAGGGAGCAGCGCGCACCGGCGCATGCTCGGTCCGGCAGAAACTGCTTGGAAGATCCGACCTGCAGCGCCGGGCGAGCCCGACACCTAATGTGGAGCACCCACGGGGACACTCGAAGAAGAAGAATACAATCTGATGGAGAGACTTAAGAAGAAAGAACACAACAGAACAGAGCGGCTGAAACTTGGAGACACATTTTAAGATGTGATTGCTCCTCTTTATGCCAGATCCCAGATATCTGCTTGATTTCCCTTATTACTTAGTCTTCTAGAAAATAGAATTCCACAACAATCAGGAAGTATGTTTTTGTCTTAGTCAAAAGTCCCAAATCCTGAAAGGGGCTGATCAAGTGATTCACTTCAAATAGGTGATTCGGAGGTTCTCAGAACATTCCAGAGTCAGGTTCTTATTCCTTTAGCCAGTGCAGTCTCCCCCTCTGGAAAGGTTACAGGGTTTGTCCCCTCAAACACTGGCTAAGTGCAGGCTATGGTAAAGGCATTGGAAAGAACATCTGACAAATGTCTTTGGAACCCCAGAGCATGGAAGGAAGGCATCACACAGATGAAACCCACAGACTGTCCCACCTACTATCTGCTGAGAGGCTAATTTTAAAAACATATGATAGGCGGAGATGGGCTAGTACCAAAAATATGGAAGAGCTGGACCACAGCCCGGGCATCAGGGATTCCCATTCTAGCACTGCTATGTGTTGCCCAATCAGGCAACTTACATATGACCTCTACATCTGAGTTTCTCTTTTAGGGGTGGCGGAAAGGCAGAGATAAGACTAACCAACCTCCAAGGACTTCTCAGAAGCCTTGTTCAATAACATCTGGGAAGTGCTCAAAGGTCCTCAGATTGAATGCGTTATGTTCTGACAGTCCACTGCATTAGTGCATCTCTTTCAACTAGACAGATAAGCACACACATTTGACCCCCTTTGCCATAGTATTACAGAATCTTCAGTTTTGTATTTATCCTCCAGCACCCTTATGAAGTAGGGAATCGCTGTTAGCCACATATTACAGGTTGTGTGCAGAAAGGCTTAGTGATTTGCTCAATATCACACAGGAAGTCTGTTCTGGAGTCAGAACCAGTGTTTCCTGTAAGCTTAGCGCTTGGGCAGCTGCCAGGAGACAGTCAGGTGCCACCCAGATGACTGGCAGAATGCTCACAGCCAGCAGTATGTGTATCCATTAGTGATGCATATCTTCACATGCCCTGGCGCACATAAAATTTATTCCACACATGGATGGAAAAAAATTAGAGGGAATGTTGGTTAGGACTTGAACTAGGTGTCTGTTCCTAAGCCACTGCTTTAGCCTCTTGACAATCCTTCTACAGCTCCAGAATATCGAGGGCTGAGTATTTTGAACACAAAAGCCCTCAGTCGTTGAGCAAAACCTCCACTATTGCCAAAGGGTATTCCATGGACAGAACTAGAACAGAACACTGTTAACTTATAAAAGTTCCCATGTGTGCATTTGTTAACATTTCCCCATCACACCAGGGAGGAAGAAAATCTGTTTCAAATTTACTTAGGGATTCGCTCTCAAACAAATGGAAATTATTCACAGTTGACATGATGATCAGAAGATCCCATACCGTCCCGTGAAACAACACTGTTATTGCTAACATTGACGTGTTCCGTCTCTTCATACAAAAGTCTCATCAGCCAAATAGTCACGGTTCTTTTGTGAATTTGAGTACAGCAGCAAAGTTTAAAGCTTGTTATTGCAGTCATCCATGTTGACACAAAGAGACTTTAAAAGACAGAACGTATCAAAATAATGATAAAAAGGACTGACAAATCAACAATGTCACAGAAGTGGAGGCTGAAGTGCCACTGTTGTTCTGCTCATTCCCACCGTGCCTGAACAGTGCAATTCGTGGAACGAAATTGAGGCCCTGACACAATGGAATGAGAAAACTAGGGAGCCAAAGGGAAGGAAATGCTAAGGTCGCCATTTTACGCAAACTTCGCTCTCAGTGACCTGGTGTAAATCTGGAGGAAGTTCACTTAAGTGTAACTTAGAGCTGCGTGAAGTTCAAGAGTTACACGATATGGGGCAAACCTGCAACTTAATGTGCAGTTTGCAGGATGAGTAGGTGTGTTTGGGTGCAGAGTCAAGGAATCCTTTCCCTGAGGCTGTGGACCTTGTCCTGGCTGCTACTGAACGACCATACTCACCTTTCTTCTTGTCTACCTCTGATGAGCTCTGCACCCACAAGATAACACACGCACAGTTCTTCCTAAATCCTGCCTCCCATGCTGAGCCATGCTGGGTTAGTTATGCAGCAGCAGAGACAGGATATGCCCCACTGAGTCACAGGATGTATTAAAAAACCATGAAAAAACCCTGTTTTAGGGATAATGGATGGATAGTGACTGAACAAAACAGCTCCTCTGCACCCATTGCAGTGCATGTTGATTGGTTCACATGTACAGTTAGCGTGCTTTAAAAAGGCATGTTATTCTTAGACCACACTATGTACCACATAAGATCATCTTATTACGTAACTTTGAAAATGCCGTGCATGCAACCCCTGCATACAGTACCTTGGTTACCTCCTTAACAGCATTTACACCTGACTCACTAAGGGATCGTCTACGTTGCCATAAAAGGCCCACAAGCTGGCCTGTGTCAGCTGTGGGGCTATATAGTTGCACAGGGGCTCTTGAAGGAGCTGGTGTCCCAAAGCCTAGCATCCGCACTGCAGTTGTATAGCTCCAAAGCTGGAGGAAGTTGGCCCAGGTGTTTTACTGCAGTGTTGTTGACTTCAGGTACCTACAAAATACATATTTCCTCCACAGACTGTACTAAGACTTGACACAGATCATTATAAGATGACAGAAGAATGTTAGAAAGGTGTTATCAGTCTGAAATCTGATCCTTTCCAAATGCGAGCTAGAAGGAGCTGCAGGAACAGTAATTGTTTGAATTCTGTGGGTTTTATGCCAAATCTTCCTGCTTTAAAATGCATTTTCTCTCCCCTGTTGCTGACTGAAAGACAGACAGACAAACAGAAAAAACTGGCAGATGCCTAAAAGCTGCAAACCCCTACACAGACACATGGCTTTTTGCACAAGAGCAATAGTCTAGCATGGGGGCCTAGCAGGGAAAACTGTGACAGTGACTATGCACAAAATGCTGTCAAACAGATAATTTAAACACATGGCAAAAATCCAACTGGAAATATTTTCTCTCGCAGCTTGCATTTTGAGTCCTTTTAGGGGTTACCTATAACAGCATGTAAACAAATGTTTCAGCCAGAAACAGGCTTTTATCACCGAGGGGGTGACAAAGGCTGGAGCACAGCAGGGTCAGTGTGCAATGTGGTCATGAATGCTTAGGGCTTAGACTGCATTTCTGCAAAAAATTATTCCTTAGTGTAACTGAATCAATGAAGATATACTCGGGTCAATTTGGCCTCATGAAGCTCAGCTCAAACTAATATGCAACCTTATCTCATAGAAGATCTTTGCAGACCTTTACAACCTGAGCACCTACTTCTGGAGGTTTATCTTTCACTCTGACTACAGCAGAGATGTATTTACTCAACATCAAGCCTTACTGTATCTTGAAAGAGCTAAAAGAAAACCAATCTGAATTCTGCTCTCAATGTAAATCTTCAAGGAAGCAGAATCTATTCAAGCGTTCCAGCCAATCTGCTGGTTTTACCGGGTAGCCCTTTATGGTTTGGCTCTTTTGTGCCTGAGAGGCCATCTCCCTTCTCTGCCCCTCCTGTCCCCACCAAAGCCACAGAGAGGTCAGGAGGAGAAATCTAAGATGGCAAAACCAAGAGGCTTGGAGTTTTCAGAGCTGGATCAGCAATCTTCTTGGTCTTTTGGTCTGACTTCAGTGTGACTGTCAAATGGAGCGTGTTGAAAATTTTCCATCTAAACCAGTGGTTCTCAAACAGTGGGTCAGGACCCCAAAGTGGCACAACCCAATTTTGATGGCATCACTAAGGTCAGCATTAGACTTGGTGGAACTTAGGGGAAAAGCACCAAGGTGGTGTTATGGTTTGAGCGGTGGCCCCCTTCCCCAGGGGTCACATATTAACTTTATTGTCAAAAGGACTGGGTGGCGTAATGACATTTGAGAACCCTGACCTCAGCTATTTTTTATGCAAAAATTGACAATTTTCCCCCAATATTGTGTCTGCTTTCCACATACAATTTCAAGGCAGAGAGAAACAGCCAGCAAATTGACCAGCCCTGGCAAGCTGGTCAGTTTCCCAGGTCCCACAAGTGACAGGGAGCTGAGAACCAAGTGGCAACCTGATTCCTGGCTCTGCACCCTGACTTTCATGGAAATTTGAGTTACGTGGGGTTTTCAGGAGGTTTGCAACTCGAGGTTTTACTGTAGTAAGTTACTTTCATTCCTGGAGAGACATCTAAAGTTTCCATTTTACTCCCCTTCTGCTCTCCCCCATTTTCTGAGCAATTCCCTCATCAAAACATGTTGCAAAGCCTATTGGCTAGATTTACCCAGGAAGAGGGGTGATGGGGAAAGGCGGGGGGTGCAGCTTTGCAGGCTGCAGAGGTATTCTGACACTGTCATGGGTTATTTTTTGTTCAATGTGTGTTTATTTGTACACATTGCTTATTTGGCTAGGTGCACCATATATAACGATTAAATAAAATAATATGGCCTGATCTTGCAAATCCTTATTCGTATTAGTTGTCTCTTTAATTTCAAGTGAGCATTTCCAAAACTATGCCCATATTGTCACTGGAAGAAAGGGTCACAATTTGATCAAGAGAGCTAATGGACTAGAAACAAAGGTCAAATGAGGTATGGGAAGAAAAGGTTTATGTAAATAGTTATGGTTGACTGGCAACACACACACAATGACTCACTTGGCAAACAAGCAGAAATACAGAAATATGAGCATAATGCCAAGCCAGAATCAACACTGATTTACAAGCTACCTGTATGGTATCTACATTCACTTACAATAGAAAGGTTTTGAGGAATACTATATTTTAATATTATTGCAGGGACATATTTGAAGGTGTATTTATCAACCCATATTTTTAATTATCATTTTTCATTGGTAAAACTAGTATCTGTGAAATGTGCCAGATGGACATCTCTGGCGACTGAAGCCCTCTGCCAGGCCTCCTGCACCCTGCCACTTCCTCCAGCTTGCCCCAGCCTCACTCCTGTGACGCTTAGAGCACGGCTTAGAGAACAGTTTGCTCACAATGCTCGCAATCCAGTCCCTGGCCTCTTCGCAAAAACTGACAAGCATCTCTCTTCACAGGATCATCCTCCGGCCTGAACCGGTTTCCGTCACATCCAGGATTTACAATTTGGTTCAACGGCTCTCAGCACCCTCACTGCACAAATTGTTCCAGAACCCCTGTCTCTTTGTTACTGGCATTTTATGATGAGGACACTTGACTGCTGGGACCTTGAGAACTAACTTATTTCTCAGAGGACAAACAATGACAGCTTTTGCCACTACAGCCTGGGTTGGACTTCAGCAAGGAAGCTAGACAGGAAAGGCTTTGTACGCCATGACCAATCCTTCAGGATGCACTATTTTTAAAGTGAGGTCAGTCACAGGGTGAGAAATATGGCAAACAGGTGCTAGTCTACAAGACAAACAACTCAGAACATCTATAAAGCAGCCACTTGTTTCAGCTTTTAGATAAAGCATTCCTTTCTTGTAAACAGTCTTCCAGTCTGTCCAGTAAAATAATTAGCTTCTCAAGTAAAAGTTGACCAAAAGTCTCATGTTGTTTTCACTCTTAATTTGGAGCATGTAGTTAACATTAGCTGATTATAGCTAAAAACAAAGCATTTAATGTATGCCTCTGTGCAATGTGGTTTGGGTGCCCCTGAAATTACAATTATGCTACAATTGCAGTCTGCAAGGCTATCTTTCAAACATACCATCTCTTTTCACAAACTGTGTTTAGCACCCATGTAAAGATAAACCCCAGACTCTCATATATGTCAGCTAACAGGAATTCATTACACTGTCTGTGTTATGTTATGCCAGTCGGTAGTTATCTTTGCAGCCACAGGCTACAATGGAAATCCAATGTGTCAGCTATTTAAAGAAAATGGAAGCCCTCCTCCAGCAATTTAATTAACTTTGAGGCAGCCTGGGTTTGGCCTGGGTTTCGGCTCTGAAATTACTTTGGAAAATATGATCTGAGATTATCTGCCAGAAAGTAAACTTTTAAAAAGGTAACTTTCCTGACACTGCACATGTGACTTAATCTGATTTTAATCATCTTTTCCTTGCCGCTGGGAGCACAAGATTTAGGATTGTCAATCTTCATTTCAATCACACTCCATCTATTTTAGTCATGCTCCAGAAGCTACACAAACCTGAAGAGTACAGAACTCACAGCTATTATTGATATAGTCAAATTCCACACTACGTATTGGGAGATGGATAATCAAAATCAGGTATTGCAAAAGCTTTAATAAAAACAGTGTTGTACAGTATCTGATTGGAGAATATATTTATAGTCTATAGGAGAATAGTGAGAGATAGTTTGCTAATTTTCCATAGCAGCATTATGCTATATATTGCATATTTACACTATGAATAATTAACAGAAGACCCAAAATATTAATTTCCTTATCCCCTTGAGACAAGATTAATTTTATCAAGATTAAGTTAAAAGTGGAATCTCCAAAATGAATACAACACAAATATTTTTCTAACCATTAATCATGCCAGAAGCTGTAACTTGGATCTAAAATATACTACACAAGAGAAGATCTTTTTGGAATTTATAGGTTCATGTCATTCTCAGCTGAGGATTGCAGCCTCTTCTGTTTCACTACAAATGTGGTAGTGCATAAAATAATTGATGGGTTGGGGATTTTGGAGTGTGTGCAGGGAGGGTGAATCATCAAATGATGGAAGATTAGTGTTGGAAGAGACCTCAGGAGTATTATCTAGTTCAACTCCCTACTCACAGAAGAACCGACCCTAACTAAATCATTTCATCCTGGGCACTGTCTAGACTGGCCTTAAAAATCTCCTAGGATGGAGATTTCAACACCTCCATATGCAAACCATTCCAGTGCTTAACGACCCTCCTAGTGAAATAGCATTTCCTAATATCCCACCTAGACTTCCCCCATTGCAGCTTGAGACCACTGCTTCTTTTTCTGTCCTCTGCCACCACTGAGAACAGCCTGGCTCCATCCTCTTTGGAAACTCATTCAGTTAGCTGAAGCCTGGTATCATATCTTGCCTCATTCTCCTCTTCTGTAGGGTAAATAAGCCCAATTCCCTCAGCCTGTGCTCATAACTCATGTGCCCTGAGCCCCTAATCATTTTTATTGCCCTCTGTTGGATTCTCCAGTTTGTCCACATCCTTTCTGAAGTGGGGGAACCGAAACTGGATGCAATACTGCAGATGCAACTTCACCAGTGCCCAATACAGGGGAATAATCATGTCCCTTGATCATCTGGCAATGAGAAGAGATTTGATGAGTTATATGCATTTCATTTTAAGTTCAAGCATGCAATTAATCACAGTACATAGGGCACTACTGAAAAGTGAATACAAGGAAACAATTCTCTTCCCCTTGAACAAAACTGACCCCATTTTCATTACTGGAAGACAAAGGGCCACAGATCTGCAACAACTCAACACTAATTCATATGCAACTCAAAAGCTGAACAGTAAAGGTCAAGTGTCTGGCCATTGTGGCAGGGCCAGGGCAGAGGGTCTCCTCAGAGGGAGCCCAAACAAGCAGAAGGACCTGCAGAGCACCAGCAGCACAATCACAGGCAGCTGGGCAGAACTGGCTAAGCCTAACTGGGGCCAGCTGACTCCATGACTAGTCTAATAAGAGGCCTTTAAGAGCCCTTCACAGTGGGAGAGCGGCGAGGAGACCAGAACGGTGAGAGAACAGCTTTGAGAGGAGCAGAGGAGAGGATCAGGAACACCAGAAACCACAGAGGGAGAGAGAGGAGCTTCTGCAGTTCAAGAGGGTGGACTCACTGCTGCTGCTGCAGCCTGGAGAAGGTACCGGGGGAATCGTCTGGGGGTGTGGCCCAGGGAGAAAAGCTGCTGCGCCAAGTGCGAAGGGAGTCAGCCCCTCCCACTAGCAGCTGCATAGAGTCCCTGGGCCGGAATCTGGCATTAGTGGGGGGGGGACCATGTTCCCCCCAGACCACCCCTCACCCCAGCAAGGGCAACTGGGTTCTGAAGTGGGACCAGTGGACTGAATAGAGGCCAGAAGCCCAGGAACAAGACTGACTTTGACACACCATATCAAGCCTAGCACCATCCCATTAAATACGTAGATTGGCCATTCAGTGTGCATTGCTGTGACATATCCTTACACATCTCCTGGTAAACACAGGCAGAGTAATTATCCTGGCCAGGATCACAAATTTAGTAAACAGGAAAAGGAACTGAGCTGCCTGGGACTGATAAGTGGTGAGCTGCACCATGTGTACAGTGCTGCCACTTCTGCTGATTATTGCTCTTGTAACTAGCAGTAACTTTAGACTGCACGAGAGGCTGATGTTGTCCAAAACACATGGCCAGCTGTGCAATAAAAGTACCCTGGGTCAAACTTTCCAAAGTGGTTTAGGAGTAGGGTAGACCTCATCTATTTCAGAAAGATGGATGCCCTGTGAGATGGTTATATATGGCAGCCACTCAAAAATGCCTACGGACCACGATACTTCCAGGGCCGAAAAATGCAGGATAGGCACATTTGAAATTCCAGTTAGGCCCCTATCTTCACTTTTAGAACCCAGGCCCAAGTTCAATTTTCAAAATGTCTACGTGATGTCCCATTTTCAAAAGTGGCTTAGACACTTAGGATTTCAGAAGGTCTTAAAAGTCAATCGGACTCAGACTCTTAAGTCACTCCTTAAAAGGGCACTTCAGCATTTCTGAAAAACTTATCGCCTCTGGAAATTTCTTTCTGAGCTAGACAAAGGCCTAGCCTAGTCCTAATTTCTCATGTCAAGAGTCTGTTGCCCATATTTAGAATGAACATGGGGAAGACAAAAATCTTTATCTTCCAGATGCCATTTTGAAAAGCTTCTCTAGGACAGTCTCCAGGGAACAGGGCTTAGGGTTTTCAAAGTAAGCAAACACTGTGCTCTCTTAGTGTAAATAACGGCTTTCAAACAAAAAGTGCTCTCCCAATGGGACGTGGGGATAATTTCTTGGAATGTGATTGTTCCCATCCCTTAGGGCATACCAACAGTCAACCAGCATGCAAGACTCCTACTGACTTCAATGGGAGTCCAAAGCTAAGATCAACTTCAGGATATGAAGCACACTTTAAAAGCTGCCAACCCTAGTAATATCTTTCCCAACCACAGCTTCAACTTACAGGCGCAAAAAATTTCTTGTATCACCAGATGTGTCAAAATCAACCAGGCATAGAAGGTGCCATTTAACACACACTTATGCGAAGCCCATTTTCAGCTCTTTGCAAGCACATCCCTAGGTGATTTCTGAATTTACTGATGTTGATTAAAAACAAAATCCCACATTGAAAAGTTAATTGTTAAAATATCAAGTAAACATAACCTCATAACAGCCACCATACAAAGTGATTCAGTATCCAGTGTCAAATGGATTTTGAACAACTAATACATCAGAAACCAGTTGATAATGGGGAAGACTGCTTAAATACCATACTTGCATAAATAATAATAGCGTGTCTGAAGTGTGTTCTTCCTTCAGAAGGCAGGCTTGGCACAGACGACCTGTTCCATAATATTTTTATAAGATATGGTGGTAACAGATAGTTTCCTTATTGCTGATGACTCAGATAATCACTCCTGAGATACAGAATCAAATTCCTTCTTTTGACCATAGTGTTAATGTAGAGAAATCTTGTGTGCACATTTGGTTTTAATTCATTCTTTATGACCCACTACGAAACAATCATAGAAGCTGTGCTTTTGTGTAACTCACATACGTATGGGTGCGGTTCACCGTCCCATGTAGCAGCACCTAGACCACTTATCCAGAGACAGAATGAGTCTCTCCTACAGCCTTAATAGAGACCCAGGTGGTTTTTAGCTCAAACTGTAGAACTAAGCTCCAGAAGTCCCAGGTTTGAGCCCACTTGTAAGCAGTTACATTTGCATAAAGAGAACTTCCAGTTTGGGAGCGGCACTTTGAAAAGAAAGGTACCATGCAATTAATTTTGCTGTTCAGTGGCATCTTCCCTGAGATGGGAAGATGTTCTGAAATAGCGTTCCCTCTAATTTTTCCCATGCGGAAATTTTATTATGTGCACCAAGGCAAGTGCAGATGTGTGCCACCAATAGAAACACACGCTTCTCACTGTGGGCGCTCTGCTAATCAAGTGAGCAGCACCTGAATCTCTCCCCGGCAGCCACCTAAGTGCTCAGCTTAAGGGAACACTGATCTCAACACATTTTTGCAAACAGGCATGAGTTCATCTTCACAGAATGCCTGTAAAGCAGCACAGTATAGTACCCCTGTTTTTAGGCAGGCAAAGGGAGGCACAGTGAATTCAAGTGACTTGCTGATGGTCAGAATTGGGGACTGAACACATGGGCCTAGCCCAGCATTTTACCCACAAGATTATACTTTCCTGTCAAGGGATAAGACCTTGAACCATTAACATCAATGGGAGTTTTATGATCCACTTTGGTAGAAGACAGACCAGGGTCTTGAGCAGCAGGGCACCTGGTTAGATGAACTGGAATTTACTTGACAGCTATCCTCTAATTAAAAAATCTGAAGCAAGCGCTTGCTGCTGGCTTTTGCAGCCTGAATCTGCTGTTACTGAAGACAAGCAGATTGCTCGGTATCCTGCATTTACAGTGTCATTTGAAAGCTATTGGTGTACAAGTGTAAACAAGCCATCCTTCCTATGTGAAAACTCAGCAAGTAGTAAAACATTAACATGACTAAAGCTGACCTTTTGCATTTCAGTTTGTTCAGGGAGCTGTTTCTAATTTCAGCCTCTTCCCTCTAACTCCTGTAGCTTTTATTTTTTCCATAGGCCAGTTATTGCACCCAAGGAACAAAGTTTAACCGGCAGAAAAAGATGTCAAGGGAAAATGCTAGCTGCTTAGGCGGCATTAGATGGCTAAGCCCCCAAGCCATTTCGAATCTCTCACCAGCTACAATACAACTGTGAGGTCAAGTGCATGAAGGGTGAGGCCCCTGCAGGGCAGCTGCCACAGAAAACACTGCATTGATCTCCAAAGCAGGCAGCTGACAAACTCCATCTTTCTGCGCCTGAACTACTGCTATGCACAGACAGGGTCTTTAAGTGCTACAAAAACATGGAACCAAGATACAGGACAGAATGTCCTGGTCTCTGAGGTGAAATGGTGGAGCATTTATTTAGTCCCACATTCAAAGAACTGGCTGTGGTCTGAAGAAGTAATAAATTATTTTGCTAGTCTTTAAAGTGCTACTTGACTGCTTTTTGTTTTGCCTATTAGATGGTGAGAGTTGAACTTGGGTGGTTTGGAACAGAAGGTTTGAATTCAGAACCCATCCCCAAAGTGAACGCTTCACCGCATGAACTCAAAAGATTTTGTCCAGCATGGCAGTGATTTCACTTTTTCAGTTACTGGACAAAGCTGGAGTTTTTTCTTTCCTGCTGACTGCAGTAAAATGGTTGTTTCAAATGTAAAGCAAACAAAAGAAAGACATACATTAAGCATATATATTTTATAAAGACAAATGTTATTACCTGGCGTAGTCACCTTTAGCTTCCTACAATTGAAAAACAGTTACAAATTAAAACACGACCTCTTCAAAAGTCTTGAGTATTTGCTCTTCTCAGCATTGTTAATTTTAGATTATTTGGCTGAATCCTGACTTCAGTTCTAACCATACAACCCCAAGGTCGTCACTGGAGTTGCATGCATACATGTAAGAGAGCAGAATTTGTCCCCTAATATTTTCAGCTGTCAATTATCCACCTGCACAGTGTTTACCAAATACTGCTGAATTTCACATTCAACCCGTCACTTTTACTCCTGACGTGATATCCGTGCTAGGCAAAGTAAGTTGACCACAGATCTGCAATTCTAGCTACAGCAATTGGGTAGCTAAAATTGACACATCTGCGCTCAGCTAACTTGGCTGTCCATAGTGGGGAAAAGTTGATGTGGAGTAAAAGAGGTCTCCAGGAGAAACTCTCCTGTGTCTCGCGAGGAGTACAGGGGTCGACTGCAACCCCTGTAAGGTCGGTTTCGTTCGTCCATACTAGGCACATCAAATTGAACCCTGAGCAGGTCAATCTTCCAGGATAGTGTAGATGTAGCCTAAGAGCTATTCTGTCTATAATCTACTCTGTGCAGCGAGAAGCTGACATTACAAGGTCAGTGGTGTGATGAGTTAAGAGTCCATTCAAGACTAAAAGAGTCTTTCATGCAGCCCAAGCCAAAACAACCCTGTATTACATTTCTCAATGAAAACTTAGCTCAGACTTTTTAACAAAACAAAACACATGAACAATTCTCGAGGTGGAGTGGGTCTCACCCACAAAAGCTCATTACCTAATAAATAAAACTGTTAGTCTTCAAGATTCTATTGGACTGCTTGTTTCACATGAACAAGGCTAATGATGTAACATAAAATAAATGCTGAGGAAATTATTTACTTTTACCAAAACAGCAACAAAAACAATTAGACTTGTTTTTCAGTCCTCTTCAAGGAAAATTCACATGACTAGTGCCGTAACTTTTGGCTAGTATTCTATTTTCCTTGCCCGCCCTGCCTCCCTGCTCCCACCAACATCTCCTGCCATAAAAATAGCCACATGTCAATTATTTCTGACACAGGACAGATTGACAAACAGGCTAGAAACCTGGTGTAATGCCTACAAACCTGATTAAATCACTACGTCCAATGATTTTTCTTAAAAAAAGGTTACATTTGATTTCCCCTGCCCACCCCCTTCCCCCCAAGTTGTTTGAACAGTAAATGCCCTAAATTGCCTGAGTAAAACAACAGCTCCCCAGTATCCACAAATAATATGTGCAAAATGTAGTGTAAACAAACCACAAATTGCCACACACAAAATAATCTTACCTGTAAAATCAAGGCAGCTAATCTGAAGACTGTCTCACTGTCTACCTCAATGTGCCCCTGTTCACAAAGAGGAAAGAGGAAAACATTAACGTGCATATCCTGACTCAGCACTGAAGGGGACAACCCAGGACTCAATCAGGGAGGCTGTCACTAGTCTACTGGCTACCTTTAGGTCTCATTCAATCACAGACCATACCATTGTAAGGATGGTTAAGGGGGAGAACAGGAAAGAGCTGGCAAGTTAAATTTTTTTTGGTAACTTTGCATTTGTGGGAATAGGCTTTTCAAAATTTTATTTAGGAAAGTCAATTCTAAATACAGGATTCAGGGAAAGGAGAGAGGGAGCTGCTATTTGAATGGGTGTCTGGTGTATTATGAATTATTCCTGTGTCTCTGCAATTTAGTACATTCAGGCCCTACAACTTTCACCAGATCAGTTGGCTGCACACACTTCTCAGACATATTTCTCTGCTCGGGGATACCTGTGTGTTGCTTCTCTCTCTCTCCAGTGAAGCTTCCAGTTATCACTCATATTTATTTTATCATTGCCTATTTTCTGCACAAATCTTTACTTACTGCAACAGTTAAACACCACTTATCCGAGTAAGGAAGCCCAATCCCACACACCTTAAATGCAATGAGAGGTTTGCGTACACAAAGGATGCAGGAATGAGCCAAAAACTTGCACATTTTAAATGTGCAAACTTCTCAGGGCAAGGCACTTGTTTGTTTGTACAGTATGACAGTCACCCAAGAGGCTGCATAAATATGGTTAAAAATCATTAAGCGCAACTAACAAGCAGTCCTACAGCACCTTACAGATGAATAAATTTATTTGCTGGGTCATGAGCTTTTGTGAGTAAGCACCATTTCCTCTTACCCATGAAAGCTCATTTCCCAATAAATACATTTGTTCATCTTTAAGGGGCTACAGGACTGCCTGTTTGTGCAGCTACAGACTAACACGTCTCCCTCTCTGAGGCTATTAAGCATAACAACACAATTGAGATTAAAATTCCTTTGCAGGAGGAGGCCCGTAAGTAGAAGAGACTCACGTGTAGGGATAGTAAACCCTCAGTGTGACAGACCCCGACTTAACAGACTTCGGAAATAACGGACGCCATCCACCAGCCCTACCACCCAGTAAATGCCAGCGACTCACCAGCGCCGCTGGGGGCCAGAGGAGCTGCCAGCATGGACTGGTTGGGGCCACCGGAGCCAGAGTGCAAAGTGCACTGAGAGGTGCAGGAGGTGGAAGGAGGCAGGCTGGCATGCGGCTCCTCTCCCGGTAATTGGGAGAGGGAGATGGAGATGTGAGGGGAAGAATGGGGCAGGAGGTGTGCAGAAGAAAGAAGTGAGTGATGGGCTGGGAAGGTCAGTGCATCATCAAACAGCATAACCATTTGGGTTTAAACGGACCTCTGGCATTAACAGATACCCCTCCCCCCCACTAGTCCATTACATTGAGGGTTTACTGTATATAAGTAATTATTTTGCTGTGAAGCTCAAAACAGTCCCTCAGAATCCTTGCTTCTGAGATGTCCTTCTTCACCTAATTCAAGAGAAAGAGCCACTTGCCTGACGGTTACCCAGAGCACACACAGTCAAAAATCAATGCACGTAGTCATTTAAGAGATTACAGTCAACAGCAAATGCCAGAACATTGCTTTGGCTAATGCATGAACTCCCATAGATCCTCTTGGCTACAGCCTGGAGTCCAAATTTACAAAGCTGGTCCTAGTTTATCAGTGGTGATTATTAGCAAATATTCACATAGCTGTAGCTACCCAGAGAGGACCAGGCCCTGGGTTTGCACTGGATGCTACACAACCACACAGCAAGAGGGAACCCCTCTTGAAAGAGCTCACAATCAAGGACTCCAATCTTGTAAATATTGCAGGTGCTTGAACTTGGCACAGGAGAATGGGCCCATTCTCAGGGTTGTCGGGCAGATGTGTAAATCCCTTTGGTACTTGCCTAAAGGACCAGAGTGGGGCCAATGTGTTTTGAAACCCTATGTCCCATTTTTACAGGTGCCAATACTAAACATGTGACACCCACTTTTTGTAATTAAGGGCACACCCTTCAGTGATTGCGAATATCAAGAGTCCTGCCAGGAGAGGATGTGTGATTGAAACCGTGTAATGTGATGCCCCAGAGAACTGCAGAGAGAGAGAGAGAAAGAACCAAAGTCTGCCTCACTGTGCTAATACTGTTTACAGCACATTAGTTTCCTTAGTCAACAATACCAAAGGAAGAGGTGTGAGTAGCATCATGTCTGGGCATCTTTGACTTCCCTCACCCTATAAATCAGACACCCAATTTTGCAGCTGCATGAACTGGAGCGTGAGACTAAGCAAGACTTAAATCCACAACCTCTGGGAACCTGGGACTGTAACACCTTAGCCCTGCCTCCCAGAGAGCAGTCCTGAAACATGTTGCTGTATGGTAACAGAGCCCCTGGCTCAGAGGCTGAATGCAAAGTGAGCTAGCAAATAACTCCCAGATTTCAGAAAGGGCGTTTTTTGAGAGTGCTGCCAGCAGGACAAGGCTCTTCTCTGTCCCGCCTCACTCTTGCCAAGCCTGTCAGGAACATAGGAATATGAGGAGTTCTCCCCTTCCAATGGATGTTGCTGCTGTGCCATGGAGCACATATTATGAGAATTTGTACAGGCATGTTTTTTTCAAGTGACACAAAACAAATGCGGAAAACAGGACAGCGTTGGACCATGAATACTTTCCCTCACCTCAGGCTTATTTCATGTGGATTCCTAAGTAAAAAGCAATACCTCAGACCCTACACTATCACCAGTGGGTGCTTGGCCCATATCAGCATGAGCATGTAAAAGTGGTTCCAAGATCTTTGTGCTCCCCCAACTCTGTGTTGGACTTGCCCTCCCGTGCAATTTAGAGCTGCCAACAGTCTCCAAGGGGCAGCTATGGCAGCCATAGGACTGCCGATGGCCGCATCCTCTTTCCCCAGCCTTGTTTTATGCAGCAGCCACTGGGCAGGGGACTTAGGAGACTTAAGGGAAGCAATGCCCACCACTGAGCAGGTAAACCTCTTTTAGCCAATGGTGCTGCCTCTAGGGCAACTTTGTACCAGCCGAGTAACGCAAAACTATTTTAATACAGCCCAGCATGTGGGCCATGTCTCTAAGCACCCAGCAAAGGCCTAATTCAGGCCTCCCATCAGTGGTCCTCTGCCCTCCCAAGGAAAAATGTGCTGTACCATCTGCTTCTGGGACAAGCAACGTGGTAAGGGAAAAGCCTCTGGGGAATAGCTCCAGTGAGGGGATGGCCTCTGGGGAATGGCCCCCTTCTTCAGCCCCACAGTGAGGCTTTTATAATAGCATCCCCAAAGAGCAACACCCACCCCCGCAGACTGGAGAAGTACCTCCTCCGGTCACTGAAGGTGTGCAGGATCCCGTACAAATGAGGCCAGCTGCTCTGGCAGGGCATCTGGCTCACAGGTGGCTACTCTATTTCTGCTAGAAAAATGAGCCTGCTTAGGATCAGAAGAATCCAGAAAGTCTGTGTACTAACTCTGCTGTTTGGACAGATTCAGGCACACCTGCTGGCATCTGAGATTCAACAGATCTCTAGGGAACACAGTGTAAATCACAGCAGAACCCGTTTAGTGGTAACTTAAGTACACTTTAGAAGCATAAGTATGTGTAATGGATAGTGCATGGGACTAGAACCCAGGATGTCAGGGTCCTATTTCTGCCACTGTGAATAACTGGGGGTCTTGGGCAAGTTACTTACTCTCTATGCCTCAATTTCTCTCTCTATAAAATAGGGTTATTATGTCACTACCTTGCAGGGATGGCATGATGCTTAAAATCTGCAAATATGTTGTAAGATGAAAAGTTAAGTGAAACAATTATCATTAACAACAATAATTATTATTAGGCTGATCTTAAATATGTTTTTACATGGCTGTAAATACAACTTTAAAGAAGTGCCAAGGAGTGTTTATGCACACTATGGCCGTGTCTACACTAGCCCCAAACTTCAAAATGGCCATTTCGAAGTTTACTAATGAAGCGCTGAAATACATATTCAGCGCCTCAATAGCATGAGGGCGGCCGCGGCACTTCGAAATTGATGCGGCTCGTCCCGACGGGGTTCCTTTTCGAAAGGACCCCACCTACTTCGAAGTCCCCTTATTCGTGTGAGCAGATGGGAATAAGGGGACTTCGAAGTAAGCGGAGTCCTTTCGAAAAGGAACCCCGTCGGGACGAGCCACGCAGCGGCGAGCCGTATCAATTTCGAAGTGCCGCGGCCGCCCACATGCTAATGAGGTGCTGAATATGTATTTCAGCGCTTCATTAGTAAACTTCGAAATGGCCATTTTGAAGTTTGGGGCTAGTGTAGACACGGCCATAGTGTGCATAAACACTCCTTGGCACTTCTTTAAAGTTGTATTTACAGCCCTGTAAAAACATATTTAAGATCAGCCTAATAATAATTATTGTTGTTAATGATAATTGTTTCACTTAACTTTTCATCTTACAACATCTTTGCAGATTTTAAGCATCATGCCATCCCTGCAAGGTAGTGACATAATAACCCTATTTTATAGAGAGAGAAATTGAGGCATAGAGAGTAAGTAACTTGCCCAAGACCCCCAGTTATTCACAGTGGCAGAAATAGGACCCTGACATCCTGGGTTCTAGTCCCATTTACATGGCCCATTTACATGGCCATTTCGAAGTTTGGGGCTAGTGTAGACATAGCCTATGACACTTTGTGATAATTACTAATAACAACCAACATTATGTTTGACAGAACAAAGCACCTTAGCCAGCAGGCTAAGAGTTAGGCTGCCATTCAGTAAGTGGCTTCAGCCTTGGATTTTGCTGCTTCATGTCCCTGCCTCCATATATTGTTTTGCTTGGGCATTATAATGAGGATCATATTATTTATTAGTTGGGGTTGATCCTACTTTGAGTAGGGGGTTGGACTAGACTTCCAGAGGTCTCTCCCAGCTCTAATCTTCTGTGTTTCTATGACTAATTATGCTGCTTCCCTTGTTGATCTATTTCAGATACAGGATGAATCTCTCTAATCAACTGGCAACATCCATAATCCAGCATGATTTCAGTTAGCTGGATGACCACTTATCATGGGTGTCACCAAGCTCCCCACGGTCCCCGAAAGTTTGATTACAGCCACAAGTCCTCACTCTCAGTGTCTTGTGCTGTTATGTAAGGTGCAATTTACCCTGAAATGTTTTCTAAGAGCTCCGTAAACAGTGAACGTTTTGGTGATGTTCTTAGACAATGTGACCTCTGTGCTCCAGCAAATTCTCTCATCTGGAACGGCTCAGGTTCCAAGGTTGCTGGATCAGAGAGGTTCAACCTACAGTACATTTTGAATAATGTTACAAGTACCATCTTCCCCCTTCCATTACAGGAAGGCTCAAGGAATGGAAACATACTGCACCTGAAACACTCCTAATGAAACGAGAAGTCCTGGGGCACCTTATAAACTATCAGATTTTTTGGAGAAAAAGCTTTCATGGGAAAAGACTCACATGCACCTGACAAAGCAGGTCTTTGCTCAGAAAAGCTTATGCTCCAAAAAAATATTTTACTCTATATGGTGCCACAGGAGTTCTCATCGTTTTTGCAGATACAGACTAACACTGCTACCTCCTGATACTTTAATCCTAATAGTAAATTTTATAATTCTGCACACCATACTGCCACCAAAAGTGCATTATGGGTAGTTATAAAAATCCCAATGTATTAGATAGACTCTAATGCAAACCAAATTATAGCCCATAATGGCTACGTCTACACGTGAAGCCTACATCGAAGTAGCTTATTTTGATGTAGCGACATCGAAATAGGCTATTTCGATGAACAATGTCTACACGTCCTCCAGGGCTGGCAACGTCGACGTTCAACATCGACGTTGGGCAGCACCACATTGAAGTAGGCGCTGCGAGGGAACGTCTACACGCCAAAGTAGCACACATCGAAATAAGGGTGCCAGGCACAGCTGCAGACAGGGTCACAGGGCGGACACAGTTGCACTACACAACACAAGATCCACAGAGCCGACAACTGGTTGCAGACCCTGTGCATGCAGCATGGATCCCCAGCTGCCGCAGCAGCAGCCAGAAGCCCTGGGCTAAGGGCTGCTGCACACGGTGACCATAGAGCCCCGCAGGGGCTGAAGAGAGAGCGTCTCTCAACCCCTCAGCTGATGGCCGCCATGGCGGACCCCGCTATTTCGATGTTGCGGGACTCGGATCGGCTACACGTGCCCTACTTCGATGTTCAACTTCGAAGTAGGGCGCTATTCCCATCCCCTCATAGGGTTAGCGGCTTCGACATCTCGCCGCCTAACGTCGATGTTAACATCGAAATAGCGCCCAACATGTGTAGCCGTGACAGGCTCTATTTCAAAGTTAGTGCCGCTACTTTGAAGTAGCGTGCACGTGTAGACACGGCTAATAGCTGCTGATGGTGGGGTGAACAGAGGTGACATACCACTGGGGCGGGGAACATTATGATCATAGAAGACATAAAAGGACTGCTGCTCCACAGCCTTTCACCTGGGACATTTCCTCCCATGCAACAGGAGGTCAAAGCTGCCACACTCTAAGGCAAAATAAAGCAAGCTCAGCTCCACTGATGTGGGTGGAATTATACCAATTTATATCGCCTGAGGATCCGGCCCAGTGACTTGGCTTTTGCAGCAATTCTTCTTTGCTCTCTTTGCAAGGCAGCGACCAATTAGACCCAATGTTTTAAGGAGCTGCAGATCTTACTGTACCTCTAAAAGGAGGTGATGACTTCACTGCACCCAGCTGTTGCAGATCCCTCCCATGGTTGTGGGTGGCCCAGCCATTTCAGATTCTTGCATGAGTGCAATGCTACATAAAGAGGCTAGGAGCCCTTTCTTCCCCTGGAGTCAGCTGTAGCGTGACCCTATCTTTAGGATGTGGTGGATTGGTTTTGATTATTAATACCACCCAGGCTGTAGAATAGAGACTTCACTCCCCCTTGTCAGAGGCCTCTGCAGTTCCTCTTCAGTTACATTTGTATGACAGCAGCCCCTAGAAATCAGAGCTCCACTGCGCTAGACACTAAACAGGGGCAGGGATGAGGGGAGGACAACGTAGGCCCTGAAGAACATAAAACCTTGACAGACAGAGATGGAGGAAAAACACAAAGAGTAGCTTATCCAAGGTCACATGGCAGGTCAGAGCTAGGGTTTGAAGCCCAGTTTCCTATCGCTCTGTCCAGCACCCGAGCCACTAGCCAATGCTTGTGGGTGCACTCCAATCTACACATCCAAATGCGTTCACTCAAAACTGGGCTGCAGCTGGGAAAGGCTTTCTGACAAAGCCACGCAGGAGCCTTAGTTCGTAACAAAGCCCCAAACTGCCTAAGCTGCTTGCAGTTCCAGGTCCTGCAACGATAGCTTAGCACGGCTGCAGTGATCATAGCCATTTTCAAAAACAGAGGGTGGATGACACACTCTTCACGATTAAATTTGTATGTCTGTGATTGCTGGAGAGTTTAAGCATATGTTTAGGCAACTGGGCCAAGAAGCGAAGTCTGCAGCATGCTGTGAGAACCGTCTGTTGTACATGAAGATTTGGTATTTTCCTACAGTTATCCCAAGTGGAAGTAAGGTCACAAGCAAGAAGTTAAGTAGAGGGATGTAATTCAGATAATGGCATCTGACTTGTGCACATTTCAGCTGTACGTAAGTGGAGCTAGCATCCAGGGAATTGCTCCAGGGACAGGATGGAACTTATATTTTTGATTACATTTTGAAGGAGGAATCAATTGTTTTAACTGAAGAACCAAATTCATCAACTATTGTAGCTCTCCATAAGTCTGTGGATTTACAGCTGGATTGACTTTGGCCTAACTTGTCCTAGTGGACTTAAGTTAGACAGAAAAAATGTTAGACTAATAAGAGGATCTACCAGATATCTATGCTGGATGATAAGTACTGTAGACCACGAGCACCATTCACAATGACCAGTAAAGACCAAATCTTGTCTTTTGTGGGCAGAATTTGAACACGCATCAAAGCATTTAAGCATAAGTCAGTGGGACTTATGCACATGCTGGCTAAGAAAGGATTTAACAAACATACAAAAAAATCACGAGAGCGGTCAACACTGAATGGGACAACAAGCACTATGCAGGCACAGTAAAAATCAACACAAGATTCACCCATTCATGGGTGCTGCACAAAGTCAGAGTCCTGTTGAAAACTGTATCAGGAATGAGGGAACAATCTGGATAGGAGTTAACTGTGCAGGGCAATAATTTGGAGTACCAGCTACTCTGAACTGAAGAGTAATTAGGAACTGTATGAGAATTCAGTTACAGAGACAACTGGAAATGGATTAGACTCAGAGCGACAATTAAATTAAACTAAGGAACATCACTTTTCAGCTACCACACTAGAATCACAGACTACGAGAACTGGAAGGGACTTCAAGAGGTCATCAAGTACAGTCCCGGGCCCTCATGGCAGGACTAGGCATCACCTAGATTATCCGGGAAAGATGTTTATCTAACCTGCTCTTAAATATCTCCAATGATGGAGATTCCATAACCTCCCTAGGCAATTTATTCCAGTGTTTAACCCTGACAGTTAGCAAGATTTTCCTAAAGTCCAACCCTAAACCTCTCTTGCTGCTATTTAAGCCCATTGCTTCTTATCATCGGACGTCAAGGAGAACAATTCTTCTCCTCTTCTTTGCAACACTCTTTTAGGTACTTGAAAACCACTATCATGACCCCTCTCAGTCTTATCTTTTCCAAACTAAACAAACTCAAGCCCTTCAATCTTCACTCACAGGTCATGGTTTCTAGATTAAAGTGTTTTATTCATTTTTGCTGCTCTTCTCTGGACCTTCTCCAATTTCTTCACCTTCTTATTGAAATGTGATGCTCAGAACTGGACGCAGTACTCCAACTGAGGCCTAATAAGAGCAGAGCAAAGCAAAGCAGAGCAGAACAGAGCAAAAGAATGACTTCTCGTGTCTTGGTCACCACAATCTGGTTAATGCATCCCAGAACCACGGTTGCTTTTTTGTTACAGTCTCACACTGTTGACTCATATTTACCATGCGGTCGAGTATAACCTCTCGATTCCTTTCTGCAGTACTCCTTCCTAGACAGTCACTTCTCATTTTGTATACATGAAACTGATTGTTGCTTCCCAAGTGGAGTACTTTGCATTTGTCCTTATTAAACTTCATCCTATTTAGCTCAGCCCATTCCTCCAGTTTGTCCAGATCTTTTTGAATTATGATCCTATCCTCCAAAGCACTTGCAACCCTTCCAAGCTTGATGTCATTTGCCAACTTTATAAGCATATTCTCTATGCCATTATCTAAGTCCCTGGTTAAGATACTGAACAGAACCAGTCCCCAAACTGACCCCAGGGGAACTCCACTTGTTATGCCCTTTCAGCATGACTGTGAACCATTAATAACTACTCCCTGAGAATCAGTTATCCAGCCAGTTATGCACCAATATTACAGTAGCCCCATCGAGGCTGCATTTCCCTAATTTACTGATCAGGTGGTCATGTGAGACCATATTCAATGCATTACTGGTAATTATATCACTTTATAGTAATTACATCGCTTGTGTCTTTCTTGTGTAAGCAGTGTGTGTCCTTACCAGGAGTGCTTTTTATGATCATTCCACATGCATGCGGTTGGGAGAAGGTTCCTGACAGCCCGTAGCGTTTGACATAAACAATGCAATGTGTACGTGGACATTGTATCAACCTAATTACATCAACCTTGACTCAATGCTCCCTTGTGGAAGTGGAGTTAGTGAGGCTGGGCAGTTAGATTGGAGGGAGCAAAAAATTAAATATAGACATTTCTATAATTAGGTCGACATAAACTGACTGACATCAACCTAAGTTTGTACTGTCCACGAGGCCTAAGAAATCAATACCTGAAACAGCCCCTTCAAACCAACAGTCTGTGCATGTGGAAGAAAACAAATTGCCAGTTTAAAAACTGGTATCTAAATAACAACCAAAGGACATGTTCACATCTTCCTCCTCCCATCAAAGAGAAACCTGGGTGTATATTTAATGTGTTTCACCTTAGTACAGACTAGTGATTCCAAAGGAAGTTTTCTGCAGGAGTAGCCTCAAGAAAACCAGAAAGCTGCCCATATAATTAACCACAATTACTGAGAAAAGGAAATAAAAAAAAAAAAAAAAAAAGTAAAATGTGAGGCAAATAAGAGTGAGAAGAATGGACAAAGCGAGAGAGAGGAAAATAAAAGAGAAAAGACCACAGCACATGCAATGGTTTCAAGGGAGACAATTGCCTGTACGTAGACACATTACGTGAATGCAGTAACAAGAATGTTGGGCAAGACCAACCTTCTCTCGTCTTGTCCACCCGTTCCCAAAGCAGATCAGGGCAACAATTCCTGGGATGTCTGGCCACCCAACGGTGAAGTATGAACCAATGAAAGTCAGATCTTCATATTGTAAACAACTCCACAACTTTCCTCCTTATAAAAATATTTGGGAGTGACAGGCTCAAGCAAAGGAGTGGTTCTAAAGGCAGCAGGAGTGGTTCATAGGAACAACCTGTTATCATCTGACAAAGGTACCTATAGAGGACCAAAAATAGGCCAAGCAGATTTAACAACTCACCCTTCCAGGGAGATTATTCTGGATGATACAATTAAATGAAAAAACTGATAAGAGACAAATACCCAACAATTGAAAAGAAACAGCTAGGGGCCTTATTTGGATCATTGACATTTATGTTTAGATCTTAAATACTGGCAGAACAAATAGTGTCACTTAGAGGTAAGATTGCCTCACACATCCCAGTATAAGACCCTCTTTTCAGTTGCTTTTAACTTTGCCAAAGTTAAGTCCCTTGGGCTGAAATTTTCCACACCAGGCCTCTGCATCTACTGATATTTTTGGGAGAGGTTTTAGGTTAAACGGTTCAGACTATTTCTATGAGTGAGGTAAGGGAAAATGCAATATTTTGGCCATGTTAAAATTAAAAAACTTATCACCATTTTGTTGAGAAACACTAGCACCTCTGTGCTGCAGACCAGGGATTTGAAGTCTGTCAGAAGTGTCACCCGATGTCTACTACATGCTTTTAGCCATTTCTGTGAAAGTTTCCCGAAATATGCTTAATTTATAGGCTTCAAAAAATCACTTTATATGGGCCCAGATGAGACAGTTTGGCAGCTAAATTCTCCGAAGTCTCTGTCTGCACTGAACACCTCCCATCCCCTCACAGCTCCTCTGTGCTGACCAGACTGAGCGTGAACCATTCCCATGACTCAGGCTTCTTCCTGGGACAGCAGATCCTAAGGAGGACTTCCCACAACCGCTTTTCTCAACCCACCAGCCAGGGGCTGAGAGCCGGAACAGTCACTCCTGTACAGTCAGTGATCCTACTCCAGGGGACTGGACAGCCTGGAGGAGGAGGAAGCAGCAGTGGCAGCAGGTTGATTTGAATGCAGATGGAGGGCGTGGATGGAAGGGAATGGGAGAGAACGAGATAAGCCCCAGTTCTCCTCTAGCTGAGGTTGAGCTCAGTGCAGTGGATCTAAAGCTCCCAACTTGGTTTGTGGGGGTCAGTGTGGTTCCACATGATAACATGTCTGGGCTTTTTGCGGGTGTGGGCCTAGTTTTGTTTTAAAACAGGATATTCCATTAACAAAACATACGTAAAAGGACTAATCAGTTTGCAAATTCAAGCCCTCAAAAAAACAAAGAGATGGGGCCAGAGCCCAGAACGCAGCGTGATTTTGGTAATGGCCCTGGCAGAGACACCTCAAGTCCCTTCATTGTCAGGAGCTCCAGCCATACCTATTGCACTCACCCCAACTGGTGGAGAGGAGACCGATCTGTTTTGGAAATCCCATAACCATTTAGGCACATGATATGGTGCACAGGTTGTCTCATTACCCTACAGGCGTACAGAGTACCAGGTGCAGTGGAGCTGCAGAGTTCTGCTTAATTGAAGAGGCAGGTGACAGAAAAAGGGGACACAGCATGAAGCCCCAGTACACCACAGTGCCACTCCAAGGAGGCTCCTTCAGGACTGAGTGCAGGGGTTGGGGAGGAGCTCAGAGGCTAATGCAACCTTAACAGTGAAGTTGTGGCCACGGATTGGCGATGTGCTGTCAATCAGCAGCTGCAGTGGGGACTGAGAACGTTTCAGATTTTTGACTCCTTAGGGAAAAAATCCCTGCTGCCTGTATCAGTGATATAGGCCAACTTCAGCTTAGATGCCTAAAACTTACCAGTGTCAGTCTACGGTTAGCCACGTAGCGAGTTGAGACTTCAGTTTCCTTCATTCATTTTGTCGCATCTTCTGTCTGCTCCAATCCACTCTGTCCTGTCTGTCATCTAGACTAATACCTCCGGCGTGGAGACCGTTTCCTTTGTTAGACAGCACTTGGCACTACCTACCATTCAGCTGTCTATGCTCTAGCTGTAAATGGACACTTGGCTACTCCAAACTTCAGGCCCTCAGTGACGCTAGGCTTGGTGCAGCTTTAGGTACATGGTGGATGAGACTGCTCACAAGTGAGCAGGACAAGGGCTGCAGTGATGTCCAGAAAAAATAATTTAAAAAAGCAGCACGTCATCAGGGAGGGGTGGGAGAAAGGAGCCTGCAGTACCAGTTATAAGGGCCTGAAGTATCAGTACTCACGTATGTACCAGTGTGATAAGGAAACACTCCTTTACAATCACTGAGCTGCCCAGGGGTTTTATATGCAGAAAGGTGCTTGAGTTGTTTGTCTTGCAGGGTTCATAGGGAAAGCAAAGTCAGGCGGGCAGCACAGTAAACAGAACGAATGGTGCAGGCTAGTATTAGGAGTTTATCCTTCCATTGTGTA
Source organism: Carettochelys insculpta (assembly GCF_033958435.1). Lineage (NCBI taxonomy): Eukaryota > Metazoa > Chordata > Testudines > Carettochelyidae > Carettochelys > Carettochelys insculpta. The sequence goes on along the minus strand of NC_134147.1, from coordinate 41,339,241 downwards.
ACTTGGCATTAATTGCAAGGATCTCACGTAACTTGCACGGCCAGAGAATGGCTGAGGCTCAAAGACTAGTCAGGGAAGAAGTTCATAAGCAAGACTATTCTGCTGAAGTACCCATGATCAAGACACAGCAGCATAAGCATAAAAGCAAACATGGTTAATTGGCTGAGCAAAGCCAGGTGTAATGCTCCACTCATGGCATTTCTCTGTTTGTTGGTAGCAGAGCAGCTGTGGAATGGGTGCAAGTCTATTACTGCAGCCCAGCAAATCCACGGCTATCCTTGGGTACCAGCATCCGCAGGTGTGGAAGAAAAAATCCGTGGCTCATTTTTGTGGCTATGGATGCAGACACAAGTTCTCTATCTAGAACCCTGGTAAATCATGGGGATCCTAAGTCTGGCTGGCTGCCCAGCTTTCTCCTTGGAAAGGGCCCACTGGCTCAGCGTTCCAAAGGGAGCAAGAGCCCAATGAGAGAGGAAAAGGGAAAGTAGCTCTCCAGAGCAGAGTCGTTTTCTGCTCCACATGCACTTCTGGGAATCTACTTCACTAGCCTGGAGCAAAGGAACAGTCCAGACTCCTTTGGCACAGGAAGGTCACCACAAACACTGACCCAGGCCTCCATTAAAGAGCAGCAGGCACTGCACTCTGCTAGTGCAGCTGGAGATGCTGGTCTGCTAGGCTTGGGTTCTGCCACTTACACTCACCCTGAGCAGTACCATACACCGTGAGCCAGCCAGCCAGTCCACTGAAGCCCCAATGCCCCCTTGTGGAGCAAGGTACTCGCAAACTGGACTGAGTAGCTAAGTCTGGCCCCATGGTATTTAAGGCTTTAAAGATCCCTTCCCTGACCTGAAAAATTCCCTTTGCAGTGGTAGAGGAAAAGTGTGGAAACTAAGCCAGAACACTGTGACCTAAGACAAGCTTCAGAAAAAACCTGCCTCATAGACATGCAAAGACTAAATTCTACAGAGTGTTTCTCACTTGAAAATAGTGCCAATGAACATTTTCTAATAATCACTTAATTAGGCAGCACTTTCAGACAGAAGGATTCTACAATATTTTACAAGCTATTGGGAAAATCCCTCCTAGGCAGTGGAGCAGCACAAGGCCTGGATCCCATTTCAGTCTGACTTGGTGCCTCAAAGTAGGACTTGCCTGTCACTTGAGCCTGGCGCTGGCTGTTGGCGTAAGGGTGAATTTTCCCCCCATATACATATTGCATGACTGAAATAAATGCACCCACATTCACCAGATGCTGCAATTGCATCCTTTGCCATCTAGCTTGGCTCTGACTGAGTCAGGAAAGCATCTGTAGTCAGTGAAGCACATATGCTTAGAGTTCAGCATTTACCTAAATCCCATTAAAGTCAGTGAAAGTTAAGCACAACTTTAATCTAAATACAGGCCAGGCACTTTCCTTAATGGGGCTTTCCTGCCTTTTAACCACTGACCTGTGGGAAAACAATGAGTGAAGTCCTATGAAAATAATTTACAATCATTGAGATGCTATTTCAAGCAACCTTTATCCACCCAGGTTTCCATGCTTCCCTCACACCTCCCTGTCTGATGACTTGCCTTCTGAGCTGCATTCCCGTCCCACCATGGAAGCTTCAGGCAAAGATCTAGTGTAAGAAATGGGCCTTTATGTCTCATCCTTTAGGTAAACATAGTGCACAAGTGCATTATGGAGCTCCCTGCCTCATGTGTAGGTTGTCGCTTTAACGACATTGGAGAGCTTCAGGGCAGTCAAAAGGAGTTGAGCAAAAGGAAAACCAAAAACACCCAAAAACAGGAACAAAACAAGGCACTGACAAGTTTCAGCTGCCCTAGCTGGATTAACCACTGAGAAATACCAATGTCTTATCTGTCATGAATGACTACCAGTAGGTTGCTTCACTGGAATTGGGAATCTGGTTATATATTGCACCTGACCCTGCCCTTAACTCGCCCTGCACCTCCTTGCCCCGAAGCACAAACGAGAGCCACTATGATGTTTACTGAATGAGTGTGGCTTTGGAATACCTCTGATGTGGCTGATCATCTCATCTGAATTCCACCTTCCTAAATCCCCCAGTGGCTTAAAGGATAAGGCATTAGCCTCCTAAGCCAAGGATTGTGGATTCAAGTCCCATGTGGGGTAAAGTACTCTTTCCCTCCTGTTAGTTGCAAGGTAAAAGGAGAAGGTGGGGCTTTCAGAGGGGAGGGATAGCTCAGTGGTTTGAGCATTGGCCCACTAAACCCAGGGTTGTGAGTTCAAGCTTTGTGGAGGCCATTTAGAGATTGGGGAAAATAGATGTCAGGGATGGTGCTTGGTCCTGCCAAGAGGGCAGGGGACTGGACTAGATGACCTCCTGAGGTCCCTTCCAATTCTAGGAGATGTGCATCTCCAATTATAAATAAATGCAAGTCTGCATTCAACACTAATTAATGTAAACTGCATTTTTGATCATCTAAAATCAGCTGCAATCTTGCCTAACTGTGATCAGATGGTCTCCAAATGGAATTAACTAGAAAGGAACTCATTTTAGCACCAAACAGCAATGGGCCAAATTTGTCTTTCAGGCAAATCCAATGATTTCAGTGGAGCTATGCCAGAACTGAGCTTGACCCAAACTCATAGCCAGCATTCAGTTTTTCCATCCACACCCTACGGATTACCCACTTTTATATGTACTATTACCCCTTACGCACATGCAAATCTCACATATTTGTTGCTTTCTCTAATTTATTAGGAATATTCCATATACTATTAAGAAATTTTGTGAATTGCATTACCACCATGTACAGAGAAGTATATATAGCTATAATAATAATCAAGCCCAAGATGTGACCATTTATAAAGCTGCAGCCAGGTGAGGCCCTTCTGTGTTTAGTGCTAATGAACAATGACAATCTGCACAGGGTGTAGCATGTTTTGAACACAACAAACACAAGTGGCTGAACCCACAGATATTCAGGCTTTTGCTACTGGAGTTCAGAAACGATTGCCCTCCCCTTCTTGCTCTCTTAGCATGAGATCCCTGCAGTGTAAGGATCTTCCGGGTTGGAGTCCCAATGGGAGGGCCAGGGAAGACCCTTGCGTCACAGTGCTATTGTACTGTATTCAAACCCCAAGGCACATAGGTGTTGTTCCTTCTGGCTCCCTACCAAACTGCACAAGCAGTTTTATGAAGATGAAACGGTTCTCCCAGACTACCAGCATGGCTACGAGGCAACAGGTCTGCTCTGATTTTCTCACAAGTTATATACAAACATTTCTTAGCTCAGGGTTCATTTTCACTTCACCAGCTTAGAATAGGAAGTTGTACAAAGAGATTGAAGGGCTGTCTGGTTTTACTGTTTGTGAATGCCTCAGTGCTGTTTCTTCCCATCAAACTTCCCAGCTGAATTGTAAGCACAGCTCCCCTTCCTTACGCTCCCTACTGGGAAATGGACACTGGGGAAAACAATTTCTCTCCACTTCGGACAGGTGTGCCGTGCAAAGCTGGGCAGCTGGCACTCTATATGCTAACACCAATTAAAGCACTGACCTAGCAAAATAAAAAAGGTTATTATTTACAGTGACTCCCGACGCACTGAAACAAATCACTGCACGATACACAATACTTATTCCAGCACTTTCCACAAGATCATCAGTTCCTTTCAATGCTATAGAACTATGATGTGTGAATAGCAACATTTATCAGGGCCAGATGCGCGTCTTCCTGACTGGTTAGCTGACATGTGTCTACGTATGGAACGTAGCCCCCTTACCTTCTATACTGCATGCACACACACACCAGCCAAACTTCTCTTTTGCTATTAAAATAAAAGCTAGTACAATAGGCTAGTTCGGGGCAGCAGTAATATTCTTCACATCCCATAACTAAGTCAGTTACATTCTCCAACTTCATATTTTTTGTGCCTAGTTCAATGGTCTCAATGTTCCCTGAAACAATTTCTACCAATGGCCAAGATACTTATCTGAGATGGCAAAAAGAGACTCAACTTGAGACTCTCCAGCACTTAAGCCTGACCAAAGAGGGTGAGGATTCTTCACAAACATTTACTTTTATATTCTATATTTTACCTGGGAGGTGAAGGAGCAGGGTGCCATTTTCCTTATTCTCCCAGAAACAAATTCCTACCCCCAGGGCCATCCCGTGGAGGACATGGGCAATCACTCTGGAACACAGGCACCTCCCCAACCTCGCTCCACACACATCCTGCCTCCTTACCCGCTCTCCAGCAATCTCTGCCAACCTAAGGCAGGGCACAGCAGCTGACAGCAGCAGGGGGTCAGATCCCTTTGCTCCCCACTGCTTCACTCACCATGAAATGTAAGCCACAGCCTCCTCCGCTCCACTTCGCCACGCCCTCCGAGTCCACAAGTCCCACTTCTCTGTGGGTGGCAAGAAGGGGAGGCCGCTTTCCACTGCCACAGAGAAGCAGGGCTCAGTAGGCTGGGAGAGTGCAGCAGAGTAGAGCAGGTGCTGACCATGCGGTGAGTATAAGGGGAGACCCCTCTGCTGCTGCACCCTACCTCAGGTAATCCTCCCCCATCCTGTTCATAGGACAGCAGCAGTGATGCCCCTGGGCCCCCAAAAGTGCGGGACCTGGGGTGGCCACCCTACCTCATCCTGTGAATGGGACAGCTCTGCCTATACAAGTGAAATCCATAATCTTGCCATTAAATGTTCTGTGGAGGTCTTCCACCCAAACTAGTGAACTACAACCCTTTAAAATGTGAGGTGTCTGAATGTCAGCAAACAATGGAGCCACACAGGAAAGAATTTGAACTAATATATGGAATTGCTGCACCAGTCAGTCAATGAATGAGCAGATTATTCCATTTCTTTCTAATGCCTGTAAAACCTGAGTTCCACACTTGCATGAAAAACAAAACCAAACCAGAAGTGCCAGGTGCTTAACTTTACAGTACTAGAAAAGTCATAGAAATATTAGGCATTGCTGCAATGGAGTTTACTGAAATGGTTCCTCTTACAGCAAAGGTTCAACAGACTGGCATAGGTAAGGGTCCCTTGTGGTTGTATTTGATGTGCTCACACGGTAGATCACGGAGATTCCCCTTCTTCTGGAGAGTTAGTTTACCTTTAAAAACTTGGTAGCATGACATCATGATGGAAAAAACCTTCAAAAATTTAGAAATACATTTGCCCATTTTCTCTACACAAAGTGTTAACTTCCTTATCAGAACGTGTGTCTGAGTACACAAATACTTGTGTATTTTACTTTTAAATCAAAGTACGTTATCTTTGTTCTTGACTTTGTCGGGAAAGAAGTAACCACATTCAAATTAATGTTTCTTGTACACAGGACCATATTATCCCCTTGATTCTGGTGCAGGGCTGTGGTTGAGATGAATGAAGAACCAAGGAAGACACTTTTGTTACCCGTTCAGCATCACATGCATGCAGAAAGAACATGTATGATGTCCATTAAAGCTGAGGACTAGCTGTAAAATTCTGATCCAGATTTCGAACGCTCAAAAGTCTGGGCCTATTTGGATCTGCGACTTGGGTTTGGGCCCTTTCAAAGACAAAATGCTGTGAGAAGTGCATCCTGAATCCATCACATTCTGATTTGTCCATGCACCTGAAGTTGGGGGTGTGTTGAGATTTGAATCCTTCAGCACAATCTAGAAGTATGATTTCATTAACACCTAATTTATCAGTCTAAATGATGAGCTCTAGTACTGAAAAATGCAAAATAATAATGATTTCAAAAGACATCACATTACCTTGTGCACACAAGATTTTGCATTCAGGAAAAAGAGTTCAACTGTGTTTTTGTCCTTCAGAAAGGAAATGCTCTCAATGTAAAACCTGGAAAAAATAGAAAAAAGAAAAACAAAGAATAAAGGTTTTATTTCTCTCCCAAGACATTCTGATTTCCATTTTTTTTTGTTCCCCAAACCATACAGATGTTTCAAAGAACTATGACTTATTGCATTTAACTTCCTGCTTATTAGTAGGGAGCAAGCAAAAAATACCTGAAGCGAGATAGTGAAAAGGGAATGACAAACACCCTGTTAAACAGATAAGAACAATTTGACCACTTTTAGCCTCTTTTGAAAACCTTACAAGATTTCAGAGGGACAAGTCATCCTCTTAAGCACAGAAAAGACACCAAGGAATTGGAAAAGGATAGCACAAACTCTGTTACAGCTTGACCAAGTCCATGCAAAATACACTGCAGCAGAGAGATTAGCACATGTGCGGAAGGCTAGCAGAGGCATGACCTCGGAATCACATTGCATCCAGGAACCAACATGTGTGCTAGTTCCAATAATTTGGACCTTGAGGCACTGCACAGAGGCCTTTTGATAGTCTTCTAGTTTCCCTCTTCTCTCTGAAACGAGGGCCAGTTCAGGGCTGTGCTGTTTTATATCTCCTGGTTCACAGGTGTGCACACTTCTCCCACAGGAGCATGCTGCAGACAGGACTCAGTAAGGCTGCTCAGAACAAACTGGAATGTCCTTTGGAAGCTTGGAATGATGCTTCCTGGCTGCGTCACCACTTGCCAGCGCCACCACCCCTGCCCCCCATAGCCGCTGTGGTGGGATCCCATGAAGAGGAAGTGCTGTTAGCTCCATAGCTAGGGAAGTATTTTGCACAGTGGCTGTTCTCCTGTAATGCTCCTCCCTGACTGCACTTTGTCCACACTCAGGTGTGTTAGCAGCCACCCTAGTGCATGCTGGAGGGGGATGAAGGGCCTCAAATGTTTAACAGTGCTGAGCAGCTGCTATAAGTAGGCATCCATGGGACTACTATGGAGACGATCAGGGCTGCCACACGGTACCACAAGTTTCATTTCCAGCCCGTGGCACTTAAGATTTGACTATTGACGAAACTAGAGTTCAGTTGCCAGAACCAAAGGACAATGGTACATTTACTTGTGCAGCCACACCACTCGCCTCATCAGAAACCCAACACTGAGCCCTTGCGATCCAGTGAACCTTCCTCCCCCCAAAAGAACAGGGATTCTGTTCTCCACCCTTTCAGAAGCCCCTTCTTGTCTGACTAAACATAGCAGGTGCAAAACCATTTGTTTACAGTGTGGCCAAGCTGGGGAGCCCAAAACAGCACTCAGGAACGCGGGGTCCTCTCAAGGAAAATGCGTGTTTTCCTGTTTGCAAAGGCTCACAACTATGAAGCGCTTGGCTGGTTTGCTGTGGAAATTCTTTACCAATGATGATTCCAAAATCTTTATCTGAAGTGCCTACACTCTCTCCCATGTGGTTCCTTGTGCTTTGAATCACCATCCCTTCTCTGTTTGTGCAACCCACCTCCCCATCTACTACCAAAACCCTCCTTGAAAGCTGTTTCCTCTCTGAAACTTTGCTCCACTGGCCTCTCCTTGGCATCCTCATCACTGTGAGTCTGCCTCCATTACCGAGGCCAGGTCTACAATAGACATTAAAGTTGACTGTCGATATAGAATTCTAGCTAGTTATCTACAACAGACTTTCCTGGTCATCCTCAGAGTGAGGCTGACTGTCAACCTGGATAGTTTAATTTTCGCTAGGTGTGTGAAATCGAATCCTGGAAGATCAACCCTGACCAGGCTGATCTTCTGGTAGTGAAGATACACCCGAAGCGTATGGTCATGGACTAGCTGCCATGCCTCTGCTCTGCTGACTGGAATTAGTACAGCTCTAGTACAAGTCACAGTGTGAAGAGAATTCTCCTTTTTAGCTGAAGTGGAAGGGAAGGGAGGACGATGCTTTTTTATGGTGGATATGAGTTCTGGCCTCACTGCCCCTGTGCAGCTATTAGCAGCCACGATGTGATAATCATCACATTCTTACATGGCCAGGGTTTGCTCCAGTATGGCATACACTTGCATTTAAACTACTAGAAGAAAACGCACGTTTCAGGCTCTAATCAGTTAAAAACACAAAACCAATAAAACAATAGAAAATCCTATGCCGTGCGTCTGCTCTCAAAAAAACCTATCCTGAAAGTAAATCCCACACCTCTCAGATTACTAAGAGGTACCCATTCTCCAGTCCCTCCATCTAAGCATGCAGTGTTTTCTATGTTTAGGTGAGTGGGGATCACAGCCCAGACACTGACCTCAGCCATGCTGGCCTGTCAAGGAATTCCAGTAAATACAATGGAGTTACTCCAGAATTACATGGGTGTAAATGAAATCAGCATCTGGACAACATAATACTTAATGCACGTACGCCAAGCCAAGCGCTTTACTGTCACTCTACCAGTGCTAAATCATAAAAACAACAAGTTGTATCAGTTACTTTTGCTTCGTGCTTTTCCTGTAATACTCCCTTGGGCCATAACCCTAAAGAGCACCAGAACTACCAATCTTACACATGACGACCAACTACTGTCAGACGCACTAATCTCTCAACAATAGGTAAGCCAAGATAACCGGGCTCTGGAAAGCCTTCTTTAGCTACCTCTCTGCAAGGTCCAACCAGCCTACTATCAATGGAGAAGGTTCTCAGAATGCTGGAACACGTAGGGGCAGGGTGTCCACTGCCCATTCCCCTATGCAGGCCGTGGCATGGCTGATTCCTGAGCACCTCCTTGTGGCCAGAGGTCACTCAGCAGTGCCCTGGTCTTAGTATCTCTCTTCTTCAAGGCCTTAATTCTCAGACCACAGTCTCAGTCCAAAGCATTCCCCCTCCAGGAGCCCTGTTTATTGAGTCCTTACATACTGGGTGGTCTCCAGGCGCCATGTTCAGTTCAGCCCTCCCCGCTTTCACACAGGGAATCCCCAGCCTTTCTTCCCTGAGCTAGGCCCTACTTCAAAGTCTCTCAGGCTTCACCTGGCTGCACTTTGGCCCTCTCATTTCCAGATTCTCCAGCCCTTCTCCCCATCAGGGTCCCCTTTTCACTGCAGCTCCTCTTTGCCTTCCACACCCACTGTCTACCTAACTTCTGGAACTCACCTCTCCTCCCGCCACCTGCCCCAATTTTATTGCACCTACCTTCTGCTCCCTATAGTGCCATCACCCTGGTCTCACCCAGGTGTGGCTAGCTCTGTCATCCAGGCTGGCTAGCCCCAGACATCCAACCCTTCAGAGGTGAGGCAGCCTGTTACAGGTGGGTTCAGGGAATATCACAAAGGCCAAAGACCGCTACAATCCCTGTGGTAAGGGAAGGCGGAGACCACCCTCTCTCTGTGCCTCCAGAAGTACACAGGGAGGAGTGATGCAGAACACATACTCTTTGTGAGTACTTGCGAAGGACTGAACCTCATGCCATAATCCTCCACCCATGAGCATTATGGCTCCCATCTGCCATAAAAATCTATAGAGAGCAAAGCCTGAGGAACTGCAGCATGGAGTGGCAGACCACTCTATGGCCCCAGATCTTATTCCATGGATGGCAATATATGCGCTGCTCGTTAGCAAAACATCTGCAATATTTAACGTTAGTTATGCAGTAATTTAGAAGATGATACATTTAATGGTCATTATTCTAATGGTTTGCATTTGTACAGCACTTTCCAATCCTGGGCTTTAAAGCATTTTGCTAACATGACGTGAGTGTCACAGTGCTCCTGCAAAGGACGGAGGTACTATTACCCCCATTTCACAGACTGGGACACTTGTAAGTTCACACGCTCCTTGCCCAAGGTTACAGTGTGACAGGTGGAAAAAGAACTCACAGCCCCAACTGTCAGTCCTGTGCTGGAGCCAGAACACCAGCCTTCCCCTATGTTATCCCAAGTTGTTTACACTTAAGCCTTGTCTACACTAGAGGCCATACAGTGGTGCAGCTGTACGGATGCAGCTGTGCCACTGTAACATCTCCTGTGTAGCTGCTTTATGGCAACAGGAGAGAGCTCTCCTGTCAGCCTCTGGCCAACACTGCACTGTCCACACTGGTGCTTTACTGAAGTAACATATGCCACTCAGGGCTGTATGTTTACATGCCCCCTCAGAGATGTACGTTATATGGAGTTATACTAACAAAAGCACTAATGGAGACCTTACCTTAGTGTGTTCGTTTTAAAACTCCTGTAGCGGAAAAGAAATGTGTGCATGCTGTGAACACTTCTGCCTTACCCTAGCCAAAACCAAATGCTGTCTTTTTAAATAAACCTGCTAAATGTTGCCAGGCATTTGCTTTTGTTTTTTCCAAAAGTGCGACTCTGTGGAATTTAACTGCCCACTACAAAGTCTTCACTTTGGCCCTAACTCAGTACAGCACTTTTGTACTTCATGTATGCATATGCTTTGGTTTCACTGACTTGAGAAAAAACACCACCTGAGAGATACTAGTCATAGCTGCTGAAGTAGCTCAGCTGGGAGCATGTTAGACTGAAGATCTAAAGGTTGCTGGCCCAATCCTGGGGCTTCAGCAGACTTCCTAGTAATGGAGGCTGTGGAGCATCTTGTGACTGCTTCGAGCAGGCAAGGGATAGCTCAGTAGTTACAGCATTGGCCTGCTAGAGCCAGGCTTGTGAGTGCATTCCTTGAAGGGGCCAGTTAGGGGACTAGGGCAAATGGATTTTAAAAATCTGTCAGGGATGGTGATAGGTCCTGCTATAAGTGCAGGGAACTCAACTGGATGACCTCTGAAGATCCTTTCCAGCTCTATGAGATAGGTATATATTGCTTAGCACACTACAGGAAGGTGCTCAGATACTATGGTGATGAGCACAGTATAAAAATGAAAACAGAGCAGAATGCCATTCTGAAAAGTGTTACTTTCTTGATGTGGGGCCTTTGTTTACATTTCTAGAACACCTTTCACATAAGGATCTCAGCACTCAGTTATTCATCGTGCTCCCACAAGCAAGAAATTCTTATACCCATTTTATGGATAGGAAAACTTAGTTCAGAGAGGTTTAAGAGAGTGCCTAAGCCCACAAGTGAACTGGAGCAGAGCTGAGCACAGAGCCTTGGAGTCCTAAGACCTCATCTTTTGAGATGCTGAGTATCTCAGTGTCCACCCAAATAAAGGAAGCCTACCCACACTGAACTTAAACTGGTGGCTCTCCACTGACTTCAGTGGATCTACTCCCAGCTTGAACCAGTAAGAAAGGGAAACCTGATTCTCTGATTTCAAGGAGGCCTGAGGACACTTGTCACCTAGCAGTCAGCCCCTTAGGCTCAACTTCTAGACCACTCTCCACTTCTACACCACCTCTTAAAATGTAGGGGTTTCCAACATTTCAACACAAGCAGTGCTTACAGGCTACAAAATGCAAATAGAGGCACGGTTCTGGAAGCTGGGCACAAGTTTGGGTCACAACTGTATAGCATGGGCATGTGTCATTTCAGCCATAAACCCCCCTGTGATCTCACTCAAGCCATTACAATTTCTTTCACTGTTTTGCGTGAGGAAGGCTCTTCCCACACTTTGTTTGCGTCTTATTTCTTCTGGGGGACATGCTGTTCATTCCCATTTCCGCAGCGCAAACAAGAAATGCTGGACCACAGAGATAAGGATGTTCAAAGGATGACAGGCATGTGCGCCAAGACAATAACATGCTTGAGCTTTGTTTCCTAAGCCGTCTGGTTTTGTTCCTAAGCTGTCATCAACCTAGAAAGAAATAGCCTTTTATAGCTGTGTTGGTAAGCTGCACTGTTTTTAATTGATTGCATATATCACATGTGACTGTTTTGAATTTATGGCTGACTTAAGACAACAATATTAACTAAACCTGAAGGGAGCAATCTCCCATTTGTCTTTCATTACTGCAATGCAAGAGTTCCCATCCTGGGGGCCATGAGTCTAAGGCAGGCCATAACTAGGTGTGTCTGAGTCAATGACACTCTGCCCTCCCATACTCTAAAGAGAAAAGATCTATTGCAGCCTGGGAAAAAAAACTGAAGGCTGCTGCTCTAATGCAGCAGTTTTCATCATTTCTAAACAGACGGCTGCTTACAGCACTGAATTGTTACACATGCTATGAATTACATCTGGCATTGAAAAGTGAGTGAGACAACACTGAATTTATTAATGACTGGTGCTTGTAAAAAAAAAGCCTCTATTGGGAATATTTTTGAAAAAAGGATAATTAATCTTTGTTGGTTAGTTCAAAACTCTGAAAATTTTTCAGCTTTCAACAAAAAATTGAATTGCTATATGGGAAAAGTCAGTGTCTCAACTTGATATTTTCTTCTTTAGGAAAAGGTGACTGTGTGAAGAGTAAAAGGAGAGAACTTTTCTCCACAGTAGCTAAACCCATTTAAAAAAAAAAATCATTAAAAATGGGAAATGTGCAAGAAATTGACATTTTACAAACCCATTTGATTTCTTGAAAGCACCATTTTTCCTTCACATTTTGTTGTAATGTAAACTGTACAATCTAGCTTTCTTAATGACGATAACACCACTTAACATTTTAATGGCACTTCGCATTCATGGTGCACTTCACAGATGGTAAGGGTTTGATCCTGAGAGATGCTGAGCACCCTCCAAGTAATTAGAGTTAAGGGTGGTTGGCACCTGCCTGGAGGCATTTATTTCTCAGAAGAGCTGGTCCAAAATTATATTTAATTGATTATTAATTCATTTCACTTTTGGGCACAGCCCCAACACAGAGCGAGGCTCTGGGTCTAGTTTGATCGCTCAGCCTTTCCGCACCAATATAATTCTGCTGCCTTTCAGGAAATTATTCACACTTTTATACCTAGGTGAATGGTATCAGAATCAGGCCCTAGGTAACTAAACTCATGTAAATGCTAGTACTTTGGCACCGGAAAGAAACAGTGAATAGGCTGTCTGACAACAAGGACTTACATGCGACTTTCTTTAACTATAAGGTGAGTTGCCTGACTTGCCCCGTGTACATTTATCTCTGGAAAAGTTTTGAAAAGGATTCATTAAAATTAGAGACACTGTAAATGGTGGGACAAGTTGTCCAAATCTTAAGAACCTGATGGTGCATTGCCTGGCACAATTCCCAACTATACGAGGAATCCAGTGTGCCTAACACTGCCACTTAAAACAGTTCGGCAATCCCAGGAGACTTTGCCCTCATGCCCACAGTGGCCTTTGGCCCTGCTGCCCAGAGTTCAAGGTGTTGACAGCCCAGATCTACACCCCTGGAAACGTTCAGCCTCAGGCAGAAGGGTCAGGAACAAGGTCAGTGAGCCCTTAGCACTGTCCAGAACATAGAGCTGAGTCCCCTGCCTTCATCCAGCCCTCAGAAGCTGCACGGACTGGCAAAGTGACACTCCTGCAGCATTTCAAAGGGGCCTGGAGCTCTGGGCCTCTCTGAAACGCCCAGCGCCTATGCAGTTGCCTTCCCTTCCTTCCCCTGGTGACAGGCCTGACTCTAGGGGATGCAACTTGACACTGCAAAACTACTGTACGGTACTTCCAAATGCTGTTTTATAGTATGTGCAGTCATGACAGGTGCTTCAGCTACAACAGACCCCTCAGTCCCTGTCCCGAAGAGCTGACCTTGACAGACAAACAAGGCTTTATAAAAGCCCAACAAGGAGGATGCTAATTTCCTCTGGCAAAGATGTTAAAGAGTTGGAGATGGCATATTGCACAAAAGGCGAATGTTCGCATTCACCCCAAGCCAATCTCCTTGGCCCCTTACCTCAGGCCAGGAACTGAAACTGGCTGCGTTTATGACGTGGCTGTTCCATGCACCTATTGCAAAACCAAGCAATTTATAAATAAATATAGACAAAAAAATGTGACAAGCGGCCACAAGGCTTGTTAAAACCAAAAACCACAAGGAGTTAAACTGGCAGGAGATGTGCAGTAAGAAACACCAGCACCATTTCTACCCCAGTTCTGGTCCGAAGCTGAATTTTAAAGCCATATGGCCTGCACAGACCCTGGCCAACCCTGTGTTTTACCAAGTTTGAACACAGCGCTCTAGCTTCTCTCTGCCCCTGCCCCTCCCCCACTCCTGCCTTTCCGCTGAAATTGTGAGTGCACAGTGCTGTATCAAGCATTTTGATGCCTTGTATCTGGGTTTAATTAAAGAATAGGAGATGACAAGGCACATATGTTGAGAAGAGATAAGCGTGTGGGTGCTAACCACCCAAGGCATGTGCCCTGGTGCAAAAACGCACCATCGCTTACACGTCACAACTACTGTTTCATTGTGGCAAAATACATACAGATTGTAAAGGCTCCTGTCTTAGAATACATATTTTCTGTGGGGCTATATAATTTGTCTATGGTCAAGTATTTCTCTGTCCTCTTCTCCTTTGGAAGGCCTCTCCATGCACTAGTTACTTGCTCATTTGAAAATAATTTATTTCAGTTTTTAAGAGGCAAACTCTATCCCTAAGTATTTGGGCTTAAAATCAGATGTCAGCAGCTTCTCCTCCTAAGTCAGCTCTTTCCCTCTGTATTAACTCTTTCAGGGCTTTCCGTCTTCTACCTTGTAAAGAACATTTCTGTATCTTAGGCTATGTCTAAACTACCAGATAAATTCAAATGTAAGGCAGTTCGATCGATTGTACCAAGTGACTGGCTTCACTGAAATACCATTAGCTCGACATAGGGAGCACTAATATCGATATCATAACATCATTGAAACCGGCTGGGCGTAGCGTCAAGTTTGAATTTAAAAGTTCAAATGAAGGCTGGTGTGGAAGCGCCATGTCTTTGAATCGAATTCATTAGCCTCTAGAGGTTGAATGGCGCTGCTGCACCTGGCTCCGGCAAGCCAGGCGCAGCCATGCCAGTCAGTTTCCCAGCTCCTGCAAGCTGAGGGGCCCAGGAACTAGGCAGCAGGGTGAGTGCTGCCGGTGGCAGTGGGGGTGCAGCAGGGCCCAGGGGGAAGGCACAGAATGCAGGACTGAGGGAACTGTGGGATAGGTTCCCATAATGCACTGCTGCAACAGTCAATATTTGGCCATTCACTGTGACAGCATTAAGTCGACTTGGTGTGGACTTTGTGGGGAAGTGAGGATATTCACCATTGAATTTACAAAACCCAGAGTTATAAAACCTGAATTTAATAACATCGAATTTATCTGGTAGTGTAGATGTAGCCTTAGGTTCTGGCCTAGATCTTCAGCCCCAGCCAAGCTGTGCACAGTGCAGGAAGACTGTGATTACCTCCACTCCTGAACTGGCTGTGCACAGTCTGTGTGCTGACATCCGAGCAGCCCAAGGCTAGTTCAATCTCTCCAAGGGCACATGGTTCTGGACACATGGAGCTCACTGAACAGACTTGTTTATGTTTCATGAAAGACCGGGGAAAATTAGTAATGTGACCGATTCGATGGCCAAGTCAGTGACAGTATTTTTACCCCATGGCCACATACGTGACTAACATTTGATATTCCAATTCAGTCTCTTATTTTCCTAGTCAATGGCATTGAATATTTAAGAGGGATGAAAGGTCTATAATTAAAAAATATTTAATGAAAAATAAACTTATTTTAGGTTTTGGGTCTAAAGAACAGGAGAAGGAGAGAAGCTACAAAAAAAACTAACAAGAATAAAAGAATATGCAGCGTACACCAGGTACTGTTGATTTTGAACTACCCATTACCAGGTCCTAACCACAAACAGTGCAGCCTTGTGGTACCTACCTACTCATGCTACACAAATTGCTATTCTTCCAGGTGTATTGCAAAAGATTTAACTTAGCAAAAACCTAATAAGAAATTGTGACACGTTAGTACTGGAGAGTGGAAAAGATCAGCCAGACTGACTGAAATATAAAATAATACCAGTCAGCTTAAATGGAGAAAAGTAAATGTAATCAATAAGAATTAGTTCAGTTTAACGCATCAAAGTTGTTAGTAACAATTCAGGCAAGGGAGCTCTTGAAGCATAGGATTCTTTTCAAAATATTGACAATCTCTGTTTAATTTAATAAAATCTCATTTAGTTTTTCAAAGGGAACAAACAAACTTCCCAAGTATCTTACAGCTAAACAGTATTTATCCAAGAGTAAATTGCTTTCTAAAAAATAACACGTTGACTTTTACTTTTATTTCTTCTATCAAATTAGTTATCAACCCTTTCAAATACAAAGCTATGGTCATAATAACCCAAGCCGGTCATTTTTCCATGTAGTTCATAGAAAACACTTAATACTCACCTAACTGCAAAGTACAAAGTTGCTGGACCTGGTTTCTTGGGCAAGTCATGGTCCAGAACTCTATGATCCAACTGTAGCCAAATATTCTGGCCTCTGTAGGAACAAATAGGGGAGAGGAGTAGGGAGAGAAGAGGTGGGAAGCATAGGGTGGAGAGGAACAAGTTCCATTAATAATACTAAAACAGATACCCGTCAGCGCTCGCTTTGCTAAATGGGCACTTGGCAAAGGGCAGGGCCAAGAAATCCTGTTCTCGCTGAAGTCAGGGACAAAACTTTCAACTCCTCAGCAGACAAGATTTGGCCAAATGTCTGTTTTATTTATTTTTTTTTAACCAGAACTTTCCAACATCAATATGCTTCACACCAAGGACTTGGAGGAAACCAAGGACACCTCCATTCTAAACATGTCACATGAAGATGAGCCATGAAGTTCAGAAGAACTGACATTGCCCCAATTTAAACAGATCCCACACTACTTTTAAATTGAAGAAGCTGCATTGATTGTGAAAGAACCACTCCAGCTTACACCAGCTGAGGATCTGGACTGCAAGGCTGAAACAGACTGCTTCCAGACCTAGTATGTCTGCAGTGGTTTAACTTCCCAGAATCTGAGTAGTGACACAGACGCCCCCGCCCAAGATGTAAGGCTGGTTTCTGATAATTGTCTAGTCAAATCAAAGAAAATGGCACGGTGTCCACATTTCACAGCGCAGCCTGTCAGTGTAGTCACTCAACCATAGGCACTTGTACAGTCTCTGTTACTGAAGACTGAGTTGGTTGCACCAGTTCAGCATCTCCAGGGACCTTCACAATCTTTAGTAACAAGCAGGAACAGAATGAGGGGATGTGGTCTTCCCCGCACTTAGCCCTGGGCATTCACCAGGACAGGTCCTTCGTGATCCATGAGAGATGCTAGCCTGGGAAAGGCCTAAAGCTGAAACACCATAGAATCATAGAATACTATGACTGGAAGGGACCTCGAGAGGCCATCGAGTCCAGCCCCCTGCCCCAATGGCAGGACCAAGTACTGTCTAAACCATCCCTGATAGACATCTATCTAACCTGTTCTTAAATATCTCCAGCGATGGAGATTCCACAACCTCCCTTGGCAATTTATTCCACTGTTTGACCACCCTGACAGTTAGGAACTTTTTCCTAATGTCCAATCTAAACCTCCCTTGCTGCAGTTTAAGTCCGTTGCCTCTTGTTCTATCATCAGATGCCAAAAAGAACAGGTTTTCTCCCTCCTCCTAATGACACCCTTTTAGATACCTGAAAACCACGATCGTGCCTCCCCTTAATCTTCTCTTTTCCAAACTAAACAAGCCCAATTCTTTCAGCCTTTCTTCATAGGTCACATTTTCTAGCCCTTTAATCATTCTTGTCGCTCTTTTCTGGACCCTCTCTAATTTCTCCGCAACTTTTTTGAACTGCAGTGCCCAGAACTGGACACATTACTCCAGCTGAGGCCTAACCAGCACAGAGTAGAGTGCTGACTGCCCCCTACTGGTGATGGGCTCACACTACCAATGCTGGCAGGCATGTAGGAGGGTACAGGTGACTTTAGCAGATAGCTATAAATTCTCTGGGATTTGTCAAAATTTCTGCATGCTTTTTCAGGATACTGGCAGCCCCTTCGATACACCCACACCCCCAGGCAGTGCTTTGGAACAGCTCAGCAGATGAGACTGCCACTAAGCAATTACAAACACAAGAAAAGTCTTGTAGCAGTTCTCTAGAGAGGAATATAAACATCAGCCCAGAGGTATTTGTAGAAGAAATGCTGGAAGAAAACATTTTCCAACAATAGAAAGGGCCAGGATATAACAAAAACAGTCTAAAAACTGTCCCCAAGAGGAAAGCAGCTCTCCAGAATACATACCCGTGGGCAGGGCCAAGCAGGGCTTCAGAAGCAGCCCACCTCATGCACAGGTGGTGTCCAGCTGCCACGACATTCTAAGTAGGGGTGTAAAATCCTGTTTAATTGTTAACTGGTTAAACAATTAACCGGACTGGGGGGGCTGCTCCTGCCAGGTTGAAGTGCCCCACTCACAGCATGCCAGGGACAGGGGCTGCTCCAGCCCAACTGGCGCTTCCGTGCCTGCAGTGCTGTTCCGGGTGGGGGACATGCTCCATCCTGGCTGAAACAGCCCATCAACTGGGCTGGAGGGTTCCCCCCAGGTGACTCTCCCCTCAAGGGCCGCTGCAAACAGGGCTATGCCAGCACAGCAGGAGCGCTCCCGCCTGCAGCGCCTGCTTCTAGCCCACACCAGTTAACTGGTTAATCTTTAATATCCCTCATTCTAAGGAGCATCTTCCACTATCCCTCCTCCTACCCCATACACAGAGCCCCAGGAAGGGTTGAAGCACAGCTTTGTACAATGGGAAGAAGGTTGATCTCCTGTAACCTACAGCGACTGGATGTGTGCCGAAAGGGGCAAGACATGTTCTAGGTATGACAGGGATGTCAGCCCTGGTAATAAAAAACCAGGAACAAGATCATGAAAGCTCATTACCTCATAAAAGGAATTTGTTAGCCTTGAAGGTACTACAGGACTGTTTGTTTTTAGTCAGACAGGAGGTCACCAGCAACCGGGTGACGGAGGAATTTGTGGAGTTAAAACGCATGCTACTTTTGCGGCTGTTTTTGGCAGACTACAGAGTGGTTTTAGACTACTACAAAAATAAGCAAAAGGCACAGAAACAGGGAGAGTTTATTACTATGTTATCTGACTGCATATTTCTCTGTTACTATACTAGTTTGGAATTAAAGATTTGCTTATACTGGGTTTGAGGCCAGAAAACACAAAATGATGTATGGGTGGTAGGTGATCCCAGAGTCTGAGAAGGCTAGCACTCCCAGCCCCGCCCTGCCCCCTCCCCCCCCCCCAAGCCCATTTTGGCCCCTGGCCTCTGCCCACTCCCTCCACCTTATCCCTCACACAATGGGGCTGCTGGCCCACAGCCCAAGATAGCACAGACCCTGGAGCTCCAGGCGAGTGGCAAAGCTGCAGCCTCCCCTTGTCCCCCGAGTGCTAGGCAGCTGTGCAGCACTGGGGGCAGCCCCAGCAGAGCATGGGCAAAGCCAGGTGAGGCACTTCAGGAAGGCATTGCCCTTCCCCACCTACAATCCTGCTGCCCTTGAAATGATGCAACTGATTAATACTAAAAATACTTCCCTATTCCCCAAATTTTTTTAGGCACAGAATAGGATGCGGGAGCAAGCTCACGTGTGGAAGTGAGAATACTGACTCCACTTTCCCACTTTTCATTTGTAAGACACATAAGAAAGGGTAAAATAAACCCCAGGGGGATTTTATAGAACTGCCCTTCTGTTTTTTTCATAGTGCATCATCCTGACTCAGCAGAGGATCTTTCTGTGGGGGAGGAAAACATTTTTGAAAGTGGGAGTCACCTTTAGAACACTGTGGCTTGGCTTGGAGTCTAACCCCTATGCTTTGCAGGATGGACTGAGACGTTGGCTTGCAACAAGCATTTCACCCATTGTTTAAAAAAAGAAACAGATACTTACGTATCATCTATAAACGTTATCCCAAAATACTCCTTTTCTTTGAGGTTGAAATGTGATGCCACCAGATCCAATAACTCCCGAGACAAAAGTTTGGGCTATTGAGAGAATCATCATCATATCATTACATTCAGCTCTGCCATTTTATTTTTAAATTAGTCTTCTCTGGGTATGTTACCTTAAAAGGGACAGCTGCCATGTAGTTTGAAGTACCTTCATGCTGTTTATTACCCAGCGGGGTCACATGAGGACTTGTGCCCTTAAGCGTTAACTTCCCAGTACAGCCAAGACTCTAAACCCCAGTTTACCTATCACAACTGCAGACATTTAGAACCAGATATAAATGACTAAGTGGTTGGGAAACAGAGGCAACTAAGTTCTTTAGCCTCCACAAATCAGCTGAAATGTATAAAGAGGTAGAGGAAAAGAGTGGCTAATCTATGGGAAAGACTGGACTGATTTCAGGTTTTTGCGGCCATTAAAGTCGGAAGGACTTTTTAATACAGAAAGTGTTACACTTCAGAAAAACGGGACCTATCTCCTCTCCACTTACATAAAGGTGCCATCCACCCCAAAACACAACCCCAAGCCCAGATCACTTTCAGAACAATTGGAAAATTGAAACTTCAAAGAGCTTAAGGTGTTATAAACTTTAGAGGAACAACTTTAAAAAACAAAGCAAAAACCAAAAAAAAAACCTATTTATTGAAAAATTTCCAAATATCACAGCTGGAACATGAAAATGATACCAAACAGACCCAGTTAGTGTCGAAGTCCAAACAAGCAACAAAAGATGCAGTCTGGTTTAGATTTTTTAATTTCACTCCCCATAACTAATCTGAGGATGTGTTAGTCACACAGACCTGGACAAAAGCTTTTAGATGTGCATCTTTAACTAAAGGGCCTGAGTTCCATTTCAAAACTGGCACTAGCATTCAAAAACCAATAGGATTTAGACCTGTGAGAAAATGAGACTTAGCAGAGTTTTTGAAAGCTTTACTTATGGACATTTATGGAAACTCTGACTTGGTGTCCATTTAAGCTAGTAAAATGCATTAAAACGGAATGCATTAAAAAGTGTAGCTGTCACTATAAAACCAGGCCGTAATGGGCAAAGAGATGCTAGGGATGCCTCAGACAGGATTTTTACCTGAACCAGCAGTTCCAACTTCCTGTCATCAAGGAGCTGCACCTGGCAGTGCCTGCCTTCCGTCATCTAGAAAGAAAGGAATAAGTCAGTGGTGAGGGAATGGAGAAAACCCTGCTTAAAAGCTTCCACAGGCAATTACTTCTTGCATTGGGCCGTTGTCATGAACCTAAACCAGACTCACCAATACCTTTACATACACAGCTGGCCATGTTCTTATGTGCTAATGCTCTGGTGGTACTGCCAGCATTGGGTACAAACAAGAAATGTATTCAGCAATTCCAAGGTCAGCAAGGATCATTGTGATCAGCGAATCTGACCTCCTATGTAACATAGGCCAGACTGCCCCCAAATACTCCTACTGCCAAAGATGCATGCTTGATTTTCTGTTGGGAGTGTCTAACTTCAGTCCACACACACACACACACACACACACACACCTCCTAGAATTGGAAGGGACCTCGGGAGGTCATCTAGTTCAGTCCCCTGCCCTCTTGGTAGAGCCAAGCACCATCCCTGACATCTATTTGCCCCAGTCCCTTAATGGCATCCTCAAGGATTGAACTCACAACCCAAGGTTTCGCAAGCCAATGTATATTCTTATGGACTCTCAATCAAGCTAAACAGACTGAGTTTCTTGGAGTCTATCACTGTAAGTCATGTTTTCTAATCTTTTAATCATCCTCCAGCTCTCCTGTGAACCCTCTCCAATTTACCTACATGTTGCTTGAATCGGGGCCACCAAAAATATACATTATTCCAGCAGAGGTCACACTAGTACTCGATGTAGAGGTAAAATCACCTCTTAACTCCTACTTGAGATTCCACTGTTTATGCATCTCAGGATGGCATTGGCTCTTTTGGACAAGGTGCCGCATCGGGTGTTCACATTCAGATCATTAACTTCTATGAACCTGAAAACTTGTTCCGAGTCACTGCTTCCCAGGGAGTCTCCTGCTCTATAAGAGCAGCAAACTTTCCTTGTCCCTAGACGCATCTAAAGCAGAACCACGTTTATGCAATCCAGTTGGGACCAGGAACATATCAGATAAGCAGAAATTCAGATGAAGCAGAGAATGGGAAAGTGCAGCAGGGCATTGCCATCTAGTGGTCACAGAAGACATCACCCCGCACGTGGACTCCCCCTGATGGCCGTAGTGAAAGTCTGGATTTCTACGTACAGTGCTTCCGCAACTGTGCTCAGACTGACATTATGCACAAACAATGCCAAATGAGACACAATCTCAACTATGCTGAAAGCTATGCTGTCCAGAGTCTCAAAAATAACCCAGATATTATAATCAAACCAGCTGACAAAGGGAGTGCTGTTGTCATCATGACAAAGTCAGACTATGAACAGGAGGCAACCAGACAACTCTCCAACACCACATTTTACAGACCTCTCTCCTCTGACCCCACTTTGGAATTCCAAAAGAAATTACAACTACCACCTAAGGAACTCCCTGCTGCTACTTGGGACCTTATTCACTCAGGCACACCATCTGAGCCCCAGCCTGGATTATTCTATTTACTTCCCAAAATCCACAAACCTGGGAACTCCAGGCGACCTATGATTTCGGGTATTGGCACCCTTACCACCAGACTACCCAGTTACATGGACTCCCTCCTCGAACCCTATGCCACCAGTACTCCCAGATATCTCCAAGATACCACTGACTTCCTGAGGAAGTTACAAAACATCGGAAAAGTTCCTGACAACACCATCCTTGCCACCGTGGATGTAGAGGCTCTGTACACTAATTTCACATGAAGATGGATTACAAGCCATCAGGAATACTATCCCTGATGTCACCATAGCTAGTCTGGTGTCTGACCTCTGTAACTTTGTTCTCACACACAATTATTTCCGATTTGGGGACAATTTATACCTCCAGACTAGTGGAACTGCTATGGGCACCTGCATGGCCCCACATTATGCTAATATATTTAGGCTGAGCTGGAACGATGATTCCTCAGCTCTCATACCCTATTACCCCTCCTCTACTTAAGATATATTGATGACATCTTTATGATTTGGACCCATGGTATAGAGACTCTAGAAGAATTCCACAGAGACTTTAACAATCTACACCCCACCATCAACTTATGCCTCGATTACTCCATGCGAGAGATGCATTTCCTGGACACTACAGTACAAATCAAGGATGGCCTGATCGGTACCATGCTCGACCAGAAACCCACTGATCGCTATACTTACCTACACACTTCTAGCTTCCATCCTGCACACATAACTAGATCCATTGTTTACAGTCAAGCCCTTAGGTACAATCACATTTGCTCTGATCCAACTGACAGAGACCAAAAACTACAAGATCTTTACCAAATACTCATAAACCTGAATTACCCACCAGGAGAAATGAAAAACAAATTGACAGGGCCAGACGAATATCCAGAGACCAGCTACTCCAAGATCGGCCCAAAAAAGCCAAGAACAGAACACCACTGGTCATTACCTACAGCCCCCAACTCAAACCACTGCAATGCATTATTAAAGACCTACAACCGATCCTTAGTCAGGATGCCACACTCCAGAAGGCCCTCTGTGACAGGACCTGTTCTCTCCTACAGACAACATCCCAACCTTAAGAGGATTCTCACCAGAAGCCACAGTCCCTACCGCAGGAACACCAGTCCTGAGACTTTTCCTTGCAACAAAGCCTGCTGCCAGCTTTGTCAACATATCTATTCTGGAGATACCACTACTGGACCTAACCAGGTTAGTCACAGAATCACAGGCACATTCTCCTGTTCCTCAACTAACATCATATATGCCATCATGTGCCAACAATGCCCTGATTCTTTGTATATTGTACAGACTTCAAACTGTCGCAGACAAAGAATTAACGGGCACAAAACAGACATCAAAACACTCCTGATCCACAAACCAGTTAGTCTACATTTTAATGGAGTGGGCCATTCTGTTAATGGCTGAAGAGTTTGCATCTTACTGAAGAAGAATTTTCACACTGCTTTGGAAAGAGAGACTGCTGAACTCTTTCATATTCAAACTGGACACATAAACATGTGGTTTGAACCAGGATGCAAATTTTCCTGGGACACTGTAGGGGCTCTTTTGCATACTTGGCTTAATCTGATTTTTGATTCCCTCCCCCTCCAGCCCCTCTGCTCTCTGATTTGCTCACCTTGATCATTTTTCTTCTGATTTGTCAACCTAGATTACTGTTTTTGGTTCTCTATGACTTAATTATTGAGTCTGTTCTGGTATGGCTATGGTCTGAAGAAGTGGGTCTGTCCCACGAAAGCTCATCACCTAATAAATTATTTTGTTAGCCTTTAAAGTGCTACTTTACTGCTTTTTTGTTTCGCTTCTAGGACGTATGTGTGCTGGTTATCCAGTTGATGTGGCGAGCCAGGTTATGGAGGGTCAAGTAGATGGGGTTCTACTGGATTCATATGTAGCCATATTAAAATGCATGTTGCTTGCTTGCATCCAGTGTACCAGCTGAGAATCCAACCTATAGTTTGCACTTTAAGGGTATGTCTCCATTACACAGAAGATCAACCCGGTCAGGGTCAATCTTCCAGAGGTCGATTTCGTGTGTCTGGTAGAGACACATGAAATTGAGCTATCTGGGGTCGGTGCTCCTCAATATCATGAGGAATAAAGGAGGTCGATAGGGATTTTCTCCTGTTCACTTCCCTCTGTGAAACTGGCCAAGCAAGTCAATTGCAAATAAGTTTCTCCTAACTATGCAATTGCTGTAGCTAAAATTGTGTATCTGAAATCAACTTACCTGCTTAGTTCATTAAATTCCTTTAATCCGGCCTCAGATGGTCCAGCATCCCCCAAGATACCCGTACCTCAAAATTTTCGTAAGTCGGGGGGCTTGCGTGGTGGGTTGGGGCCGTTGGAGTGGGCTGGGGGGCGGGGGTTAAGCCTGGAGGGGGTTAGGGCTGCATGGAGGAGAGGGGGTGGAATTGAGCTGGGGCATGTGAAGGAGGTGAAGCTGCAGAAGAGTGGGGGGGAGAGGTGAAGATGCTGCAAGAATGTGGGAGGGACAGGTGAAGACACTAGAGAAGGGCAGGGGTCGAGGAGACGCTACAGGAACACAGTGGGAGACAAGGCGCTGCAGAAGTGCAGGGCAGAGGTGAAGACGCTGAAGGAGCGCAGGGTAGAGAAGCTGGGGACGCACAGGACTGGTGAGCCACAGCTGAGTGCGGGAGGGGTGAGCCATGACAGTGGGGGTTGAACTAGGGCATTGGGGTTATGGTGACGTACAGCAGTCTGGAAAATTTGGTGATCCGGCACCCGTCCAGCTCCAGACGTGTCAGATTACAGGATTTTACTTTAAAATAAGCCTGAGATGGGGCTGGGATGCTACCCAAAATGGTGACATAAGCCCCTTCACAGATGAAGCCTGAGAAAACCTCTCCCTCTGAGCAAGAGATGGAACATGTGAAGACTGGTAGAAATCGATAAGGGCTTGTTGATGCACAAATCCCAGTGTAATTGATGACACTGCAGAGGTATAAATGTGCTTATGTTACTTTAGCTTAGAGTCATACAAAAAAGGGGAATAAAGCTATCCTGGTATTAGACAATATACAGCACAGAAATCATAACTAGACAAGGCCTGAATTAAGAAATAACTATACAACCTTGTAATATCATGTGACCATTTGTGAGAGAGAGATCCATTACTGAACAGCCCACAAAAAGGATGCCTGGCATAACGCTACTGCTTGCCAAGGTGAACCTTCCTTAGCTGAACTGCTCCACACCTTTGGTTTCACAGATAAAAGCCTAGGGGGCTAAGTACCAAGGAGCTGAGCAGGTGATTTATGTGCCTTGTCTGGAGCCCTTAAATCCATTACAATCCGATCACAGCTTCATCAGCTGCTAAGTTATTGTGATTTATTTATGAGTGCACGTGCTACCATAGATTAGTTATTTCATCAACTTTCACTTTTTCTGCCTCTGACACATGGTTGCCAATTGTCCCCATTGCGAAGTGTCTATCTGTTAGCGTTCTTAAATCACAGGCCCATCTCTTGCACTGACATAGCAGCGGTGTCACCATTACTTAATTAATAGCTGCTTTCGTTTTTACCCCATGAAATCATGTTGATCCCTTCTGACTGCTGGAACTGTCACATTACATGGGATTAAGTAAAAACATTTCCCCTGTAAAATATATAGATGTAAACATTGTGTCACCGAAAATGGAATGCTGCCTTGAAGTGCAAAAGATACAACAATCGTGCAATTCTGTGCTTTGAGAATCTCAAAGCACTTTACAGATATTAAGTAATTAACTCTGACAGCATGCCTGTGAGTTAGGCAAGTAAGTGAGATCCCGCATTTTATAGATGGAGATATATAGGCACAGGGTGACTAATTCTGAAAAGAGATGACCCCTCCAAAGTCTAAGTGAAGTTGACAAGAGTCTGTAGGAGTTTAGCAACTCAGAAGAAAACAAGCCATTAATGACTCAGTCAGGATCACATAGGAGAAACAGGACCCTAAACACTAGACTGTTACTTTAACTAGAGAGCAAGCCTTTTTTACACATGGATATTTTTCATAAATCATTAAATAGTTAAGAAGTATAAACCCATCCTTGACTCTTATTCAAATTCATGAAAATTAAAGCACTGATACAGCTCCTGGAATTAATCCCTCAGCTGGGGTCTTGCTGTTGAGATTCCTTGGATTTCAAGCAATTTACATTATTTCAAAAATGTAATATGGCCACTTTGCAGAACTGGGGCATCTCTATCACATCAGCTGAACCTTCCTCAGTCATTCAGACTGTCCTGTATCAAGACTCTGTGCATCCACAGTGAGTCATTAGTTCTGCCTGGGACTTTCCACTATAGCTTGCAGAGCCTGGAAGGCGAGAGATAATGACTAACTTATGATTACAGAGCACCTTTCTTCCAGAAGGATCCCAAAGCCCTTTGCAAGCTGTCAGTTTACGCCCATTGACATTTGACGGTGCGCACCAGGTGCTATGCAACAGTTTAGGACTGGAACCTGATGCCTCACCCACGTGAAACAAGAGAAAACGCTTTACGTAGGCAGAATGTCGTTACTCAGCACAGACAGGGACCAGGGCACAGGCAGAACAAGTTAGAGGGACATCAGTTTTACATTTGCATGTTACACCTTTAAGCACAAGACTTAGCTTTCCAAAGGGAACATGCTCTATTTTGTGACTTTTTTTTGTTTACGGGCTTCTTAGAAGCAGAGATCTCCCAGGGCCCAGCCGCAAAGCAGCCTCTTCAGCAAAACACACACACAAGCAGTCAGTGCTGCAAGCAGTCACACGTAAGTCCCCACACTGCTCTTAAAGGGATTGCTCCCCTTTTCCCCAGTTTCATAACTATTAACGAAAAGAACACAACCCTAAACCAATGTTCAAAATGATCACGAAACAGAAACACTGGGAACCTGTTTCTCAAACGTCTATTCCAGGCACCTTACGCATCCAAGAGACATCCAAGGCAATGCCACAGCCAAACAGGTCCAAGAGCGCCACACTGAGGCAATGCATTCAAGATTGCTGTCTAGCTGCTCTACACTGGGAATCTCTCACTTCCTGCATGTGCTGTAAAAAAAAAAAAAAAAAAAAAAAAAAAAAAATCTGAGCTGAACGAGCCTATCCATTGCCAGGAGGTGAAAGAGGCGAGTTCTGTGCCTTAGGTTCTCCACTAATCTTGATGCTATTAGGCAACTCTTGCCCTAGCCCTGTGGGCATGGCAGGCCCAAACAGCATACTTCTGGGTAGGCCTTGATGGCGCCACAAAACCATACAAGTCCTTCTGTCGTGGACTATGGGGGTCACCAGGCCCTACACCCCATCTGCAATCAGATGCGACTCTCATGCAGCAGGAAGAACACAAGGCTTATTAGTAGACAGGGACACAATCAGAAGTCACCAGTACACTCCACCTTGGAGAGAAGAGGCCCCCCAAGCCGGAGCCCTGGCCATCCTTCCTCCCTCTCCAGCCAGACGAGACTCTCCCCCACCAACCGCCCAGTTCCAATTCAAACCAGCCAGGCCTCTCCTTCCTCCTTTGCCCTGTTTCCAGGAGGAAGAAAGGGGTCACCTGATTGCCTAAGTTATAAAAAGCACATAGGGCCATTGCCCAAATAGGACAAGTCATCACACTCAAACTCCCTTCACCATTATGCACTGATGCAGAGCCTAGGGAAACCGAGGCACACACCTCAGGTTACTACAGGGCAGTAGGAAACACATTCAACCTAACCACGGGAATAAACTCCTCACACACCCCACTTTGCACACCTTCTCCAACACACGGGCCAGGGTAGGCACATGACTGCTCTGCTGGATACAAGACTGGACATGTTCACTTCCCAAAGCCTCACTCACACCAGGCAGGACCCTTGGAGGCTGCTGCAGCTTAGGAAAAGGATTTTGTCTCCCACTGATCTCACAGAAGACTCCAGTGCTGAGCACCAGTATAGAGGGCGATATACTTATTTTGTAAGGGGGCAGTTCCCCATAAGACCCAGTCAGGGATTGGGGCCCCATTGTGCTAGGGGCTGTATACGCAGGTAACAAAAAGACAGTCCTTGTCCCCTACAACTTACAGATGTCTCCTTCTAGAGTCATTGGAAATAAAGAGAGACCTTGCTAAGGGAGATCATCTTCAGCTCAAGCGGTAGAGGCCTGTTTTTTAGAACTGAAGAACAAAGAGCCAATCAGTTATTTCAACCGGTTTAATCAAGATCTGCGTAGGAATCAGGATTTGACACAATAGCTCTAACAGTTGTAAGGTCCCATCTCCTACCATTACATTCCTATCTTCTGTTTTCTGTGCCTTGTTAATACAAACAGAATGACTGGCAGTTCTTACTAAAGAATCTATTACAAGAGGACCCCTGGCAAAGATAAGACACAGGTATTATAAGCAGTTCGGAGACCGATATGAATTTGTAAGTAATTCAGCTTAATCAAAATGCTTTTTTGCCTTGTGTGCCAATGCACGCTTACATGGACTACATTTTGCAAAAGGGGAAAAAAAAATGTCACTGTGTACACCCAAGCCCTAATTTCAATGATAGGGTGGAAGAGGAGGTGGCACTATTTATAGTTAGGAAAATGGTGAAGTAAGGAGAAACTTAAATACATTCAAGACTCTGTTTCTAGTCTGCTCTCCTGCCTGGAGCCAAAAAACCCAGTGGAACAAAGCACAATATGGACTCTCATGTTTTCCAAAGACATCAGCACACCCTGTTTCTCTCAGCACAAGTGGCCGGCTCTTACCTAATACAGATTTATGCACTTCAGAAGCAGAGGAGAAGGCGAAGAGAATGGTTGTCCAGGGCAGTGATTAGACATTACTGCAGCTATCTGAGCTTAAAGACAAGCAATTCCAGCAGGTATTATGCAAACAGGTAACTTATGCAGATGCTCAATGAAAAAGGAGTGCACTAAAAGAACAGGAATAGGTATTCCTTTCTGTATCGACCAAGGCAAAGCAGAGCTAAGACTGGATTAAATGCTGTTTATATTTTCAGAGGGGTCTCAACATTGCATTTAATTTTGTCAGTACAAATTGCATTTATCATCTAGTAGCACTGGGACATACACATGCTTTAGCCTTCGACAACATACGGGGAAAGGGGCAGAACTGTGCATACAAACTTAAAAGACTAAGGTCAAATTATTCTCCATGTTATGCAGGAGTAAACCACAAGTAGATGCAGGGAAGTCACGTTGGATTTACACTCATTTAACATTAGACTAGCTTTTACCCTGAGACAAAATGAAAATGGAGGAAACACTAAACTTTTAATCTCACTCGTCAAACATCATTTGCACACAAAATGTATGTACGTGATTTCTCAAGGCTGGGTTACTACGGCATATTTTGCACAACCTCAGTAGTTCTTAAAACACATTCCAAAACGCAAGAAACCCATTCCTTAGCCACAGAGACTAATTCCCCATGATATCCTGCTCCCTTACATTTGTGCAGAGGAGAACCTGCAGGATATTTATGCTGTGCCTCCTTGACAGTAACATCCTTTCCATTCGAAGCCAGTAGTTAAAATATTTTTAGACATCATTGTGTCACCGCATTAAAAAAAAGCCAACGGCCATATTTAGGTGCTGTGTAAACAGGAAGCCACGCAAAAATTTAAGTGAAAAAAGCTGACAAAATAACATGTCGCTTGGAAAAGTGGTTCAAGTGTATAAGTCCTAAGAGGTCTAGAGTCAAAAATAAAACAAAAACTATCTATACTCCCTCTTCACAACTGAGATTTCTTGCAACAAATGACAGACCGCCATAGTGTGGTTTAGCCAGACAACCCGGACACAGGCATATATAGCTTTTAGTTTGTTTGTTTTCAAGTGCTATGAAGCCACCTTTGATTTTTACAGTTATAAGCAGGTAAAGATATTTAGAAACCCATCAGTGAGGAAAAGAGGATGTAAGCTGTGTATGATTTTGGGACAAAATAGGGAACTATTTATTTACCATCAAAATATTCACACACATCATAGCTGCTTCCCTTTGGGACTCTATTCTTCTGGGTTTTTTGCTACAAGTGAAGCTACAGTGATGGAGATGCCTGTCAATTCCTGGAACAGACATGTTTCTCTAGCGAACAAATGTGACTTATCCTGGTGCAGCATGGCTTCAGGAAGGTATTACATACAGAGCTACACCTGTGTTAACAAAAACAGACCAGCCCAAAACACCACATGGGTGAGGCTTGACTCAAATCTCCTAATATTCCAAAATCATAACCTGCAGTTTGAGCCAGAAGCCACCAGCACTTATACATGGGAATGACTTTACTCTGGTAAACAGTCCCTTTAAAGCCATCTGTAAGA
This sequence comes from Carettochelys insculpta, assembly GCF_033958435.1. Classification (NCBI taxonomy): domain Eukaryota; kingdom Metazoa; phylum Chordata; order Testudines; family Carettochelyidae; genus Carettochelys; species Carettochelys insculpta. Next base: position 41,308,700 of record NC_134147.1, on the reverse strand, counting down.
TTTTCCCGTCGATGATGTCAGTAGGACCCCTCATACGAGTCAAGCTACTGACTTTGGTAAAATGTTTGTAGGTCAGGGCTCAGGGTGATACTCAAGACAAGATTCCTATGTTTCTATCGCTCTTTCTCCCTCAAGCCGCTCATGGGCAAATCCTGCAGCAAGACACAATTCCTACTACAGCATTGCCTTGGGAAGATGAGAGGAAAGCATGTGGGATTTGAAGCTTCTCTTACCCAACCCTCTCTTTTTTCTGGATAGTAAGTCCTATTTCCTAAGTATCTCTCCATTGAGATTCACAATGTTCAGCTACACTATGCTGAATCAAGAAGCCTTGGAGACTGTCACTCTGGGGAAGGAGACCAGATAGATGCATACAGCACAGTGGGACAGAGCCCTTTTTGCTAAAATGAGCTGCCAAAGATGTAACAGCACGTGTGAAAAACAGCCTGCAATATGCTATTATGGATTAGTTTTGTAAGAACAGTCCAATGTACTCCTGAATCAACATTCTCAGCAACAAAATCAAGAGAGGCTTAAGGAACCAGTCATAAAGACATCACATATGGCTGTTCACTCACACTGCAAAGAAACTGGTCAGTTAGTAAGTGTTTGCAGATGGAGAACTGAGGTATAGAGGATGAGTGACTTGACAGAGTCATCACAGGAAGCCTGTGGCAAAGCAGAGACATTCTCTAGTTCTCTTGGCTCCCAGTCCTGTGCTTTAACCCCAGGACCATCCTTCGAGAGGATTTGTGCATATGAATCAAGAAAATGTAAGTCCACTAGGCTTGTTCTCGGAGGAGAAATTTCATCTTACAGTTCCCTTCTGAACTGGACTTAAATAGCTAAAAAATGACAAAGAATTTCCAAAAGGGGGATTTTTAAGTTTCCAATCATCTACAACCCAGAAGACAGTTAAAGATTTCAAAGCTGAACTTTCAAGCACATGAACTGACATCAGGTTTGCAAGATGCCTTTCTGCAGTCATGAAGACAATTAGGGTCAGATCCTCTCATATAACTCAGCATCACTCCTCTGGCTTTGAAAGAACTAGGCCAACTGACACCCGGACTTGCAAAACTGCATCAGCTGGTGGTGGTCGGGGGGGAGTTGCCCAGAAACTCTGGTGGTCCAGCATCTCTGTGGGTGATCCAGGACTGGACTGCTCCTGAGGAAAAGCCAGGGCCCAAGCTCAGCAGCATCTCCCTCATCCTCCTGGTGCATCTCAAGAGCCACAAACGAGCTATTTGCATACTCAGGTTCAGGGAGAAGTGGCGGGGGGGTCATTTGTAGGAAGATACAGGACAGCTGTGGAGGTCATTACTGTCCCCCTCACCTGTGGGTGTCACTGTGCACAGAGGGGAGCAGAGAGAAACTCACTGGCCAGGAATTGAGAGGTGTGTCGGGCAGCTGGTGTTCATCCAACTTTTCCATTTGTTTAAAGGTGCAGCATCTTCTACCCTTTGCTTCTGAACTCTCTGCTAGCTTGAGTGGAGGTAGATGGAGACCACAAGGATCAATTGGTGGGATTAAGTCCAGATAATCCTCCTCTTCCTCCTCCTTCTGTCATTGCCTGCGTCCCAACGTCTAACCTTCCCTTGACTGTCCTCGCTAGCTCTCTCCAGCAATCACAGAACCTTAATTCCAGCCTCAGCAACTTGTCCTCATTCTCCAGTGCACTGCACTAAGATAGTGTTTCTCAGTATCTTTGGGCGCACATGAGATATTCCAGGGGGGTACATCAACTCATCTACAGATTTGCCGAGTATTACAACACACTATATGAAAAAACACTAGTCAAGTCAGTACAAGCTAAAAGTTCATTAAGACAGTGACTTGTTTCTACTGATTCATATGCCTTATGCTGAAACGTAGAGTACCATATTTCTATTCCAATTCATTTATTTGATAATAAAATGGTAGAGAGTCAGCAAGCTTTCAGAAGCAGTCTTCTGTGATTTTTTACATGTTTTTGTAAATAAGTAGTTTTTAAGTGAAGTGCAACTTGGTGGTATGTGAAACAAATCTGACTCCTGAAAAGGGTGTAGTCATTTGGAAGAGTTGAATGGCACTTGTTTCGAGACCTCGGATTCCCTTAGGACCATGTTTCTCTACTGGTGGTATGCGTACCCTTAGGGGTAGATGAGACAAGTCTGAAGGGTACTTAATTAAAAAGATTGAGAAACACTGTATTAAGAGAAGAATCACAAACTCTGCCTCCTGAGGGTCCCCAGGAGTGGCTTTTTGTGCCCCTCACCAGTGAATTATTTAAGTTGGTGATTCTGTGGAGACCACAGGGCTCGCAGGAAAAGCAGGGGAGCTCTTACACTGCAACACTTACAGCTGTGAGAAATGGGCCTGATCCTCAAGGTACCAGTCCCAAACTTCCCCAGTGCCTGGGATATCCCAACCCAGGCCTCGGCTCTCCTATTCAAATGTTCTCCACAGTACCTCTGGACCAATGCCTCTACTGACCACATGGGTCTCATCCTGCTCCCACTGAAGTTAAGGGCAAAACTTCCACAGACTTCAATGGGGCAAGATCAAGCCATTTCCCCCAGCAGGGAGAGAACAAAGGGGACAGTGGACCCAGGGCTTGGCGATTTAAAAGGGTCTAGGGTTGCTGCCACAGGAGCAGCAGTTGGAGTCCCAGGGATCTTTAAATCAGTGCTGGAGCTCCACTCCAGAGCAGTACAGGCAACACTGAATGCTGACTGCCCCTAGCCCCGCCCCACACCTTCTGCCTGAGGCCCTTCCTTTTACTGGGGGGGAGGGCCAGAGCCAAACGCTCCCCTGCCCCCACCTCACACACACCGCCCAGTGCCCAGAGAAGTCAACAGCCCTGGGCCGCAGACATCACCGTCCCTCCTCCCAACCTGACATCCCATGTCAAGTGGCTCAGCTTCTGAAGCCATGAAAAGAGCCTTCAGATGAAACCCTGGTCCCAGTGAAGTCAGAAGGAGTTTTGCCACTCATTTCAATGGGGCCAGGCTTCCCCCACAATTACCCTTTGCCAGCTTGGCCTTTACCTCAACAGAAGCCAATCTCTGCTTCGCATTAGCAGCTGGCAGTACAGCAAAGCAACTGACTCCTCCTTGTGTTTCACACAATGCTGCAGAACAGACTCCTCGTTACCTTGTTTTCACTAAGCCAACTTACCACAGTCCACTGCCATTTCTTTAAAAGAGCTGCACAGTGTGTGTCCACGTTGTGCCTCAATGCGGTGTACTTATGAACTAAACAATAGCAATTTTACAGCATTAATGCCTTAGGAAATGGCACTGAGTGACTAATCGTGCACAGGAATCAAATACACCATTATTACAGTAGCGGGCATGGTGCCTTTATTGCAAATAAAGAGTATCTCCTTTTTCTCAGCTCACAATCAGCGTCTCAGCATTTTAGATGAGAAGCAAGGCAGGAAAAAAAAAATCACAGCCCCAATACCAAAAGAACACCATTACCAACAGTCTCCCCATACATGTTATCATGTCAGTGCTGTTCGGGGAGATTATCCGCTCTTTGAGGCCCATCTTCAAAAAACAGTATTAACAAGAGAGCCATTTTCAGCTGCGCAGAGATAAGTGATTTCAAGGCTAATGGCTGCAAATGCCTCTCTGCAAACGCTCTCCCTAGAAACCTTGGCTATGATGTATTTGGCAGAGTACGAAGGTCCGGAGCTTGAATGCCAAGCCTAAATGCTCGCTGGATAGTTTGAAATCTTCCCAAAATAGTTCCATATATTGAAGACATTTACAAACATGGTTTTCTGCATAACTTCAGCTGAGTTACATGCAAGCCCCACCAGCTGGGATAGTAAAAGCCTGGCAAGGTAGCAACCCAAAGCAGTTTCACTCACTACAGGGCAGCTCTGACTTTTCAGGGACAAGTGCCAAGGGATTTAATGTGCAATTCTCCCTTCAGTCGCTCATTAACACACAGAAAACCATAATCCTCAGATACGTTTCCAGTCACCTGCTATTTGTTTATTGGTTCAGAAAGGGTCTGATCCAAAGCCTGTTGAAGTCAGTGGAAACTCATGTAATGCTTCATTTTGTCAGCTCTGAAAAAAATCCTTCATGACAAGCATATTGTGATGACAAGCAAGCAAGTAAAAGTCCCAGAGTGGGCAAAGTCACAGAACATGCAGAATTCCAAAAGGAGGACATGGCACATGCATATTGCCAAAAATGAGGAAATGTCAATGTGATTGGACGCTGGCTAGATGGGTAACAGAAGTTCAGGTTTCATTCCCTCTTGCTACAGACCAGGGGTCAACAACCCTGGGCACGGGTGCACGAATGGCATGGGAACCAATTTTCATCAGCAACGAGGTGGGAGCTGAGCTCAGCCCCACCTCTCCTCCCCCATGCTGCTGGGAGCTTGCTCAAGGCCATGCTGCCCGTGTATTAACAAAAGACAAGCTAATGCTACCAAACAGCACCTAAACAGTAAAGCTCTGCATCTTAATGTATTTATTAATGAAGCTGTTATAAGGAGGACTATTAGTGAGACTTTAAAAAGTATCACTGGCACTCAGACTGTACACAGAGATCAAAAGGTCAAATTTCAGCTGTCCGACTAGGAAAGTTTGCTTTTCCCTGCTATAAACTGTGGTTTATGTACATAATATAGTTATGCCAGTGCTCATGATCTGCATGCATCCCACAAACCTTTGCATTTGTGCTTGCAAACTGGCACCTTCCCATGCATATCAAGCAAAGTGTGCAGCTTAGGTAGGGTTCTGGAACACCACCGGGGTATGTGCCTTTGGGGGACTGCTCACTGCTTACTTCTTAGACTCCCACCCATCTTGATTGACAATCAGCATCCAGGCACACCAGGCAACCAGCACAGATGTTCAGAGGGATTCTTATCTTGCTGAGAGAAAGACTCTCAAATCTTACTGATATCGATATATTTTATAAACAAAAGCATACATGCCATTGGCACTGACTTCTTTATTCTGCCACGCTGAGGGCTTTACACTGTATAAGAAACCAATAGCAAAATGGAACGAACAAACAAACAAAAACAATCAACCTCAAAGAGCTCCACAGGTAAATGATAAAGGCTATGAAAATTAACAGGAAGCACTCAGTGCAAATCTGCACGGAATACTGAGTCAAGGCACAACCTCGCAGAGCATCTGCTCTCCTTGGCAGGAATGGAGTTAATGGATCACTGCTCATTAGTGGCAAACTTCTCACACAATGCTGACACTCACAGTAACTGCACTGTTACCATGCAAAAAGCTATGGTAATGTTTTGTTCTAAGGAGTCATGACACAATCTCCTGGGAACTGGAGGCAAAGCTCTTGACACTGGATAAAGAGCCGAATGACACCAGTTGAAGGCAGGTTGCTGACTAAGAGGAAAAGGTTGTCCCTTTCCCTGACTACCCAAAGTCTCTCCGGCTGATACAGATACAGTACATTGGGGAAGAGCCAGCAGTATGGCATCAATCACTTGGACGTTCCGTTTTTCAATTTCCCCATCTGCTAAATGGGGGTGAAGAGAACGACCTCCTCTGTAAGTGCTTTGGGACTTCCTGACGAAAAACACTCCTCCTTCCTCCTCCTCTTCCCTGTATCTGTGACTGACTGCTCTTCCTCCTTTGTCCCAGCCCCAACTCTTCTCCTTTCTTTTAGGGCAAATTACACAGCAGACATTAAAGTCGATTGTAGATATGTAATTCTAGCTATGGCCATTGCATTGCTAGAATCGACTTATCTGAAATTGACTTACCTGGCCGGCTTCACAGATGGAAGTCGATGGGAGAAACTCTCCCACTGCCTTCCCTTACTTCTCATGATACTGAGGAGTACAGGGGATCAACTGCCAACCACAGGTAGTTCGATTTCACCCATCTCTACCAGGTATGTGAAACTGAGTTTCGTAAGATCCACCCTGACCAGGTCAATCTTCCACATAGTATAGACAAGCCCTTAGTTGCCCAAATCTTGCAATTCTGTCATACATACCTTCTCATAAAAGAAATGTAGCTTCTCTCATCACTGCCATTTATCGCAGTGTAGCTTGGACTGTGGAGAGGGTAAAAACAATGGAGACAGTCTCCTCTCAGGGATTGTCTACACAGGGAAACATACTGTCATAATGACACCACTATAACTGCCTGTGTAGTTACTTTGGATAAGTGTGTCCACACATGGAGTTATACCAGCATAACTAAAATGGTAAAGTTTTATTGATAAATTTCCCCATGAAAATAAAGCCTTAGCTGGGGCTGTCCATTTTACCATCTGAATACCAGGCTGCCTTCCCCAGTGCCCACCAACTCCTTGTACATCATTTCTCTATTTGTTTTTAAAGTAATTTGCTCTTTTTGCCTAATGTTAATTGTGCAGTCTCAAAGCTCTGCATAGACCTGAACTCATTACTTCTTCCGGTACCCAGGGTAAAGATTACTAGCCTCACTTTACAAAGGGGGAAACTAAGAGATACTAACTTGAAGTGACTTGCTGAAATGTACATAGTAAAATACAGCAACAGAGCCAGGCCAGGAGTCAGGATCACCTAGCTCCCAGCCATGCTAATTCCTGCAGATTACACAGGCTCCTGGTCTTCGTTAAAAACAAAAGCAAGAGAGAATGAATTACGCAAAATGTCTTTGCATCTAGTTCTTCTGAGGCTCAGCTGGAAGAACACTTTCATGCTGAGGCATCAGGCGGAGGCTCTCAACTCCCACTCCGACTCCTTTTCAGCACTCCAGCCCTCTTACATGGGGAGTGGTGGGCCTCACATTTCCATATCAACTGGAGGATGATTCCTTTGGGGTAGATGCCACAGAAGACAGCCACAAACCTACTTTCTGAGCACCCCCTCACAAGGAAAGGCACAGGGGGCATCCTGCATCCAGTGCACCAGCACTGTGCAGCTTTGGGGCAGGGTAGCTACTCATACAGCAGCCTGTCATAACTTAAGACAGCCCCCCTGAGTGGTCTAAGACATGCAGAAGCTACTCCAGGGCCCAGAGCAGCCCTACACTAAGAGGACACGTAGGTGGCTTGAAAATTTCAACTCCCCTCCCTGTAGCCCCAGGGGTATGAGTGTCTCTGTCATGTTGAAGATGTCATGTTATGGTGAGTGATGACTAACTTTCTTGCAGTTTCTATGTGTCTTGGGTATTTTTTCTGTATTTTGGGCAGGTTTTCCCATCGGACTGTCCCCGGCTGAATGCAGCTAGAACAGCAGCCTCCTTGGACACCTGTTTCTCTTCTCCTGGCAGTCCAGGAAGCACTCAGCAGCGAAACTGGCTGTCTCCTCAAAGCTGGCCTGCTGTATGGGGATACTTCATTGGGCTGTTTACATTTTAAGAAAGCTGTCAGTGTCCTAGAACCCCTCCCTGAAACACTTTAAAAATGGAAACCACCAGCCTGCTCGTGAGCACAGCCACAAAGTAAAAATGAATCCTGATCTTGGGCAGAGGTTTTCTCCAGGCCCAATAGGCCTCCATGCTCTGCTGTTACTGCAGGCCTCCTCTCTCTTCAGGGCACACCATTACCCCCTTCCCCAATTTCCTTTCTGATGGCTTCGTAGATGTTGCCTGTTTGCCTCCCACTCCACGCCTGCCCACTGCACTTCCTCAGAGGCATCTCTTGCTGTCCCACTAAGTTATGGCAGTGCATCGGCTCCCACGGGCCCATCCCATTCCTGCTCTCCCAGAAGGCTCTCTCTAGTGTCTGCCCTTTCCTTACGGTCATTGCCTCTCCCCTCACTGCCGTTTTTCACCTTTCCCAGACCTCCTTCCTTGTTCTCACCACAGCAGCTTTTTCCCCCTGGAAGGCTGCTCAAAGCTTCACCCTTCTCTCTCTTCCTTCCCTTCCACCTCCCTTTCCTTCCCCAGTTTCCCGCCAACTCCTTCTGCAGGATCCTTCTCTTCCTCCAGGGCTCCCCCCACCCAAAATCCTGCTTCCCTTCTCACCCAGCCCACTCCGTCTGCACCTTCTGTCCCAGCCTCAGTGCCACCTCATGCTTGGCAGCGTCTATCTTTTTCTTGGCAGCTGCCCCTCAGGAAAACGAGTTGCCAGTCTTGGACAGACATTAGGTAAGCAGGGGAAAAAAGCAGGCTGTGCCAGAAAGGTCCACCTGAATTAGCTTTAAGCGTACAGAAGAAAACACACCCTTCTGGAATAAGGCAAAGATTTAGTCTCATGATCCCATAAAGGGCGCCCTCATTATCAAAGAGAATTTCTGCGTGCAGTTCAGCCTTAATGCGCTAGCCTGCCTGGGTGACTCACACATTGTTAGCCATTTAAATAGTTTTGACAGAATTGGACTTTCCATATTTTTTTCTTAGAGAACAAGGATGTCTGATCAAAGGGGGCCTCTCTGAAAGACTGTTAATGAGTTCCATGCATGCTGCTGTATCTTCAGTGCCAACTCTTCCAGAAGGCATAGCAGGGATGGAGGAGCGGAGATCTTACCAATAAGACTGTTATGTATTGAAAGGGGTTACTGTGCCAGATACAGACAGCCTTTCCCCAGGACTCACACCATGTGGAGTACCATGGGTTAAAAACAATATTTCCAAGCAGTTTATCATTGTAAAGTTTGAATTTGTGAAATCAAGAAGGATGGACTTACTCTCCAGCAGCAACCTTGCCTGTTTAGAGCTAGCATTTTCTTTAAAAAAGGCACAAAGACAATGCTTAGAACAATGGCAGGGAAAGTAGCTATAAATGCTGAGAGTAAACACACACACACACACTCCCTGTGCTGGGAGGCAAATAAAGTTACAAGAGCTAATCTTTAGGGGAAAAAATGCTAACACAAATGTTTAAGATTCCATCATGAAAGGATCCCAGAGCAACCTCGCTTCTGTTTTATGTTATTTTCACACTCCCGAGCTGCTGTAAGACTAACTCTACAGAATTTTATTATGTTTAAGCCAGGACACAGTGCAACCACAACAAACATTATCATCTGCAGCTGGTAAGCATCAGAAATAAACATATTCCCTTACCTCCAAGCCACAAACTCTGGTAGTTTAAAAGGACTGAAGAAACCCAAAAAGTTACCCATCAAAGGGTGCATGTACCAAGCCTTTGTATTTTGCTCTCAATACAAGCTAGTGGAAGTCGGGAAGCACGATCCCCGACTTCTTCCGTTGCCATATAATCTCAAGGAAATGACCTTACTGTTTGTTGCTTTGAATACAGATTCAGAAACAAAAGCCCTTCCAGCTTTCGTCAGGGGACGCAAGATGTTGAAGTGTGATATTTGAAAGGGACAAAAACAGTTGTTGATATTTTTATGCAATACCCCTTTTAGTGACCAAATAAACCAGTGAAAATTAAAACCCAGCATCTATCAAAAGTCCTCTTAGAACAATCCAGGTCAGTCCTAACAACTTATCTCACTAGAGGCCAGATCCCAAATATCTTGCAGGCCCATTTCCTTGGGGCAACTGAGTATTTACGGGAGTCAGCACAGCAAGCCCACAGTGCAGGGAGCAGATGGGACAATGGAATGAGCTAGTGCCAACCTGAGGTTTAAAGCACTGCACTGAGTGACGGGACCTAGGGTTTAGTTCTTGGTCCAAAGGATACAGTGTGCTGTGCAAGTAGAGAACAGGGAAGAAATTAATTTCCAGCCCACTAACAGCCATACATACACCTGGCCTCTGTCGTGTATACTTGCTAACTTTTACCTCAGAAGCATTACGGAGCAAAACCAGGGGGAGCTTTTAATTGCACTGTTAAATGAGGAGGAACTTTTTAGAGGGAGAGAATGAAAAAAAGTCAAGATTTGACTTAGCATTAGGGCTGCCACACTGAATAGGAAAGATAGTCATATGGCAGAGACTTCTCTTGCCTTCACTCAGAAACGGGTGCAGAAAGTGAAGGTTGAGATGTGTTAGAATTGGCACTAAACCGTGCCCTCTCCTCCCCCAGTCCTCGATGGCCTGACTAAACATTGAGTTTAAAGGGTAACCCTACCTGTAACTTATTTCTCCACTTCAAATAAACAATGCTGTGAGGACATCATACAGCTGTAGAGCCTAGAACCTCATTGATCCCTATGCAAGATGCCATGGTTGTAGCTCCAACCCAAAGTGTGAGCTGTGCTCAGAAAATGGGATTAAATGTAATGTCATTAAGGCAAGAGAAGCTACAGGTATTGGTATAGCAGGCATCCTTAGGGAGGAGTGTTGCTACTAAATATAACCTTCCAAGCTTGCATGCGAAGAAAAAGAAAGAACAAACAAAAATTGACTTTTGGAACAGGTGTGATGTATTGTTAGTTGGTGGGTTGGCAAGGTTTTGTATGAAAGGCATCTTCTAGAAGTCCTGATGAGCAAGTGGCAGGAGAATCCTTCCTGTCTTGGTTTCTGACTAGAATTAATCTTTGATGCAGAGTGGCTCTACCAATATTAGAGGCATTGGTGTTGGGCTATGATTCCTGGAAAACAGGATTGGCCTGCATGCTGTTTGATCACCTCTGTTCTAAGGATGGTATTTGTGTGTAAACAAACCAGTTATGCTTACAGTATATCTAGATGTTGCCTCACTGATTTCTCCTCCAATGGGATACTAACCTGACACTTGCAACTACTTAGCAGGCTGTGTCAGTAAAAAACACTGATATGAGAGGAAGGGGTCATACAGGTTGAACCCCTCTAACACAGCAGCTCCGGGACCCCTGAGCAGTGTAGGGGGCACTTCCACTGATGTTGGAAAGCCCTGTGAACACAGTAAGACGCTCACAGGGGGAACTGAAGAGGATTTTTCTCCTCAGTGCTGACGCTGCTCTTTAGTTGCTTGTGCAGGGAAATAGCTATGTAGGCGTGGGCTACCTCTTCAGGATTTTTCCCATTTTTGGGTTTCTTATTACCACACTTAAAACTAATTAGCCTGGAGCATATCCACTAGGGCCAGATCCTGCACTCAGGCTCAAATTTTCAGAAGAAACTCTATAGTGGAGTCGCCTGAGGGCCAGGTTTCCAGTCTCTCCTCAACCAGGCAAAAGCAGGGTGGAGACTTTAGGCAGAGATGTCAGTCTCATTCTGCTTTGGGCCTTGCTTTCAACCAGGCATGGTAAGGGAACCCAGGCCCACCCTCTCCACCAGGTCACGGCCGTTGCGGAGCTACACCAGCAACACCTTCTAAGCTGAAATAATGTGTCATCCTGAGCCGCTTCCAATTTACACACTCCTTTGTTTGTGGTGTGCACTCACCCCATCATCCCACTGATCCATAATTTTACAGAGTTCAGAACAAGCAGAGCCCCACAGGGCCTGCTGGTTCTTGAAAGAGGGGAGGACAATGCTGAAATCCTTACCAGTAAAATAGCCCCCTGCCTCCCAGGAGAGGGATTCATCTTCTCTCCAGGCACTTCTCCTTCCAATCCCCCAACCTGGGCTCCTGTGCACCTTTTAACAGCTCCTGTAGGCAGAGTGGGTCCTGCTGGCCTGGAGGGGCAGGGTTATCTGAGCCCAGTAATGTCCTTTGAACCCAATGTGGGTCTCGTGCATCCCACCACAACTCCCAAAATCAAGACACTTAGAATACTGTTGAGCACCAGCAACTCCATCTAAGATCAATGAGAAGAGCAAATGAGCAACACTTCTAAGAGTCAGAGAGGTAGCCGTGTTAGTCTGTAGCTTCAAGAACAAGAAATCTTGTGGCACCTTATAGACCAACAGATATTTTGGAGCATAAGCTTTCGTGGGCAAAGACCTGCTTCATCAGATGCATCTGATGAAGCGGGTCTTTGCCCACAAAAGCTTATGCTCCAAAATATCTGTTAGTGTACAATGTGCCACTTCTAAGAATGAGGCCTTCCATGAGTAAAACTGGACTCCTAATAGCTGGAGCATCCAAATTACAGAGCACATTCAAAAAAGTACAGCATTTACTAACGTCAGTGGAATCAGAAGTGGTATCACCAACCATCACGGTGGTGGTACCACATTCAACCATCCTGAGTTACTTTTTCCACCACTTGTCTTTTCATCCATGCTCAGATTCCCACTTGATCACCTCTCCAAAAGCAGATACTCGAAGAATACTATCCAGTATCACACAACACCAAAAATAATCATGAGAGGCGGCAACATTGTGTGTTCACACAAGTTCAATTAGTTACAAGTCAGGTTTGCAGCCGTTAACAGCTGACAAGGTTTTAGTTTATAAATATAAGAGAGAGACACTTCATTTCAAACCAAATACCAAGATGGAAACTAGACAATGAGTCATTCTTTTTCCTTTTAGTAGTAAAGGAAATGTGACTGTTACTGGTGTGATGCCAACTTCTGCCCTCAGTGAAATAACTACATGGTCCAGAAATGATAGGGACGTGTGGCATGAACAAGAAAAGGTTGCAAAGTCTTTTGGGAGGTTCCCACCATAGGATAGTGCTGCATAATTTGGTTGCCCCGATGGGCATATGCAACTTTTCTGATGGGAATAACGATCATAATCTAAAAAAAAAAAAAAAAAAAAATATTTATAGCATGCCTGTAAAGCTCCTGCCACTGAGTATAGGGACATGAAGTCATCTGCCCAAAGGCAAAAAAGTAGGCATCCAATAGCAAGCTCTAATTCTCCAACTGAGAATGGCATTGAGAGGAGCATCTCTTCATAGCATTTGTAGCATCAGAGCTTCCAGTTGAGACATAAATCATAGCCAACTCTACGATAAATTCCCGACCCCAGTCAAACTCAGGCATGGGGAAAACAAGTATACACTGGCTGACATTCATGCAGTTATTCATTCATGCAGGGCTAAATTTAGCCCCATGAAGTCTATTGTAGATATAAAAATTAGCAATTTCATGTCTAGTAAGGGGGTACAATTGCTGTGACTGCACACACAGCTGGCTGCTTAGACTCACAACTGGCTCTTGGCATGCACACACGGTTGCGTGCAATTGCAGTAAACATGACTGACAAACCCATCACTGCAAATAAAGCAAAAAAGTCAGGCTCCAGACCTCCTGAGTGGCAACATGCCTTGGTGGAGGGCTGTCACCATTCTGGTGAGCAAAATGCTTGCTTCCTTTTTTGGCAACTCTTAACCCTTCTTTCCTTCTTTTCCCACACATCTGTCTACCATCCTATTCCTGCTTATTACTCTGTTCTTCCCTCTTTCTTGGTCCTATTCATTCTGGGAAATATTATCCTGTACTCACTGCAAACCTTGGCTGTGTCTACACGTGCCCCAAACTTCGAAATGGCCATGCATATTCAGCGCTTCATTAGCATGAGCTCATGGGAATAAGGGGACTTCGAAGTAGGCGGCGTCCTTTCGAAAAGGAGCCCCATCTGGACGCGCCACGCGGCGGCAAGGCTCGTCAATTTCGAAGCGCCGCTGCCGCCCGCATGCTAATGAAGCGCTGAATATGCATTTCAGCGCTTCATTAGTAAACTTCGAAATGGCCATTTGCATGGCCATTTCGAAGTTTGGGGCACGTGTAGACACAGCCAATGGGAGTTTAGTCATGCCTTTCAGGGAGACAGGATAGAATTTTCTGTCCTCTTTTTTCCCCCTCTACTTCCCCTGCTCTTTGTTCTTTTTCCCTGCATCTCCCTCCTTCTCATTGGACTATTATCCCCTGTTCTTTCCTTGTGCTCTGCTTCATTTTCATACTCCCCTTTACGTCTCCATCCCCAGCCCTTCCATGCATTCCCATTTACCGCTTCTGGCTTCTCAAGTCTCTAGACCTCTTCCCCTGTGTATTAACCAAATTCTACCACATCAGGTAGCACCAAGCATAAGACACATTCCATCCCATCCAGATACATCAGAGAGCAGAGGACCTGATCAGGTGGAGGTGGGGCTTAAAAACCTTAATGGCATGGTCAAAATGTAAGCAGCGGGTAAACTTGAGAGTAAGGGCCAGTCAGGTACTGTTAGCAATACATCTTGCCTTCTCTCAGAGCGTAAATTCTGTAATGTGCACCATGTCCACTGGCTGTGTAGATATCTGTCTTACCTTGGCCATGGAGATGAGTGTGATGGAGTGCTGGGAATGAAGACAACACACAATGGGATAAGAATTTATCTGTTTTAGGACAACTCTTGTATTGGACTTCTACATGAGGCTTGGGGGAGGCAAATGAAAAACAAACAACAACTCTACACCTCATTTGGAACCTGAGGTACGTCATCAGGCAGTAGCAGAGAGCCCCCCAAAATGCAAATACAGTACATTGTGCATCTTAACCTATTCAGAAATAATGGGAAAGCTGCATTTTTCTTCTGCACAGTGAAGTTTCAAAGCTGTATTAAGTCAATGTTCAGTTGTAAACTTTTGAAATAACAACCATAACCTTTTGTTCAACATTATGAACATTTTACAATTACAAACAACCTCTATTCCTGAGGTCTTCATAACTCTGCGTTTCTACTGTATACAGAGACCAGGAGCAGAGGTGTTTGGGTAGCTAACAAAGAATGAGGAAGTAAGATGGCATAACAAACAAAACAGAGCAGCTGGAGAAAACAAAAACAAAAAGACCTACACAGTCTTCATTGCCACAAACTGCATATTAGACAACAATAAGAGAGTGGTGTGTCTACATATGAAATGGATAATCCTGGCTTCTGTGATGACACTAAAGCTTAAAATATGGCCAAGCTGTCTAATGCATTGATAAAATAAGAATGCATTTTCATCTGAACTCTTTAAAAAAAAAAAAAAAAAGGTACCCTAATGACTTTTTAAAAACTAAAGACTGTTCTTCTCTGGGAGGTCTCACTATTACAAGCAGGCAACCTGTTCAAAACCAGATTGCAGAAGCAAAGCTCAATCTCATAGGGTGCAGATTTTCTAATGGTGGAAGTCTCCTGTCCCCAGTAGCACAATGCCTTTGCCTTCCAGGAAATAGTATCTTCTTTTTAGAAGAAAGAGGAAGATCACAAATGTTGAACTGCCACAAATGTAGAAGCAGAAGCTCATAAATAAAAATGGCTGGCAGCTAACTATATGACCTGGCAAAGAAACTACACTTTTATTGTGAATAAAGTGGCACACACCAATGCGATAGAATTTTGACCAAGACAAGTAACAAACAGCGTGGTCTATTACAGGGGTGCACAAAATGGGGGATGGGTCCCCTTGGTAGGGCATGCAATTTCAGAAGGGGAGGGAACAGCACAACCAGCTGCTGTATCTCAGGCTCATCCATCTCATTAAAAATATTGAAATATACTAGTGTTTTTATGTACGGGTATTCAAATTTTTATACTGATTAATAAAGCTTTTGCATTCTACAGACTTGTTTCCTTACATGTGCCAAAAGGTTCCCACCGTCCCCATAGGAACATAGCCAACATTTCCATCGGTTTGGACTACATTAGGGTTTTTCGGGGTGGGAGAGCTGCTATTTGCAGGGACAAAAAGTGGGGTCTGATGTAAAAAGTGTGCTCACCTCAGTCTATTACAGGGCAAAGAAGAGGGGTTTGGAGGCCTGGGTTCTAATCCTAGACATTAACTTGATCTAAGCTGTTTAGGGCTAGGATTTAGCATATTATGTGTTTGTACAGTATCCAAGAGAATACCGCCCTTATGGGGCTACTATAATGTGATTAATAGTACTAGTAAAAAGTAAAAACAATTCACAACAATGAACAATGAATAATGAACAATTCAGTTCATTGTATGTCAAATTCTAAGCACAATTACAGAATAGATCATTTCAAAATAATGTGGCTACACGTTAAAATGGGTTTTGAAATAGCACTTTGATATTCTGAAATACAGTGTCTACACACAGAGCCTATTTTTGAAGGAGACTCATTGGATGTATTATGGCTTAGTTTGAAATACCCTCTATTCCCTGTCTTAACAGCACCTATTTCAAAATAGCTATTTTGTAACAGGCACTATTCCTCGTAGAATTAGATTTAGCAATTTTGAAATAAACGAACTGCTATTTTGAAAATATTTCAAAATAGCGGTTGCATTGTGTAGATGATGGGACAGTTACTCTGAAATAACTTTGCTGTTTAGACCTACCTAGATTTTCTGGGTCAAGTTTAAGGAATTGACCCTAAACAGGTTAGGATATATACTGGAAAGGCTGCCTCTCTTCCTGTTGTATATAGAAACACTAGAGAGAAGCACTAGAGAGACTCTGATCCTAGAGAGTGCACTGTTCATCAGGGTATTCTCTGCAAAGGCCCTATATTGCCAGCCTTGCTGATGGTGGCTTACCATGGCTTATACTGCCCTACATTTAGGGTATTATTTGCCTTGCATTTTTGTGGTAGTTTTTTAAAGCATTTGTACAAATCTAAATAAATGCTCATTCACAGAAAAAAAAAGAGAAACAGCAAATATGCACATGGGTTTACATGGGGAAGGGCAGCGTAAACTAAGATATCCTAATGCTGATAACATTAGCCTTTGTGCAGTCACTGTGAATGTGCTTGTGTCCATCTGTACAGATGATCAGTAGAATTACGAAGCATTAATTATGACTCAGATGTTGTAAGAGTCATGCCCTGAATTTTAGGGACAGTAAGTAGAATACAAAAGATACTGCAGTGTTATTTCAAGTGTTCACTGCCCATCTGCTCTTTACTGAAAGTAATATGACAACATCACAGGTCAATGGAAAGAAGCAATAGAAACCGAAAAGGACAAAAATAGAAAACCAGTGGTCTAATATTTGCTCTAAATTCCATTTATGCAAACCTGTCACAGACTGAAAGGGAATTAACCAGACATCCTGGAAAATACTGAAACATCTGTTGGCGATGGAATACAAGGAGATTCCCCATTGGACACCACTATGAGAGTTTGTTTTTGAAAACTAAACACTAGCTACATTTAAAATGTTACCATATTAGTGAACCACCTCAGATTGGGGGGGAAAAAAATACAGCAAATCTAAATGATTACTGAATAGAGGCCACTGTTTTGAAACTGGCACTGTGACATCAAGAAGGCAAAGAGATGCAATTCGTAGTCTGGCTATGGAGTTTTTCTGCTAAAATGGAAGGAAGAAGTGGCTAAAAAAAAGTTATTTCATTTGAAGAAACTCTATTCATACGGAAAATTGGTACAACATGAGCTCAGATGGAAATTTGTCTGGCAGAGATATTTGGAAAGTTGTTTTTGGAAAGTTAAATGTGTAAAATTAAATTTAACCTTCAACTGTCAGGGTGGGGAGTGCTCTAAGCAAAACTCTGCTTTCAAGACTTCGGAAAGTGTTAAAATAGTTTAAAACTCCAGTTCAGCTGCCCACAAGAAAGCAAGCCATTGCACTGTGTCTGAAGGGTTTCCGCTTGCATGGGATGACTAGGGAAAGGCAACTTTATAAATAATCAGTAGTGAAGTCCAAAAAACCCAAAAACACAAAAAAACACACACACAGAAGCATGTCTGAAAGTTGCTATTGCACTGTTTCAGATCCCTTTGCACCAATTGTGAACCTGACCTACAACCACAGCAACTCTTTTCAAAAGTGACTCATGATCCTGGATACTGATTGTGAGATAATTAAAAGGGACAGGTGCTCGGCACTTTGCAGAAACCAGGCCCTTTAAAGGTGTCTCGTGTTGGGCATTCAAATATGGGGACACACAAGTCAGTGGTCAATTTTGAAAAACTCAGTCCACCAAGATGAAGGAAGGTGTTCTGACAACAAATGTTAGCAAAAGCTTTGGCCACTGGGCGGTATCTTGAGAGATGATGATCACTCTAACTCCCACTCTCTTGAGCATGACACAGGCCTCAGGATCAGGCCTACTGAACAGATTGCCTTGTCTTCTGTAACTTGGAAAGGGGAAAAAAAAAAAAAAAAAAAAACTAGAAAGCCTCACATTTTCGGTCCATATCGTTAGGAAAAATAATTGCTAGGGTGTAGTAGTACAGGAAATGAATTGCTCGAGCTGTCCAAACTACCTACATTCACACTATAGGAAGCAGAAATTGTCTATTTCCTCCCTCATTCCCCCACCCCGAACTAGGTGTGGAGCAGACGTGGAATGTCAAGCTTCTGCACATCAGCAATTTCTTCAGCTGACCTACAGGAAACAACCTTCCTGAGGTGAAAATGTGCTTTATCTACAAATCACATGAATGCAGCATATGGAGCTTGAGCAGCATAAATTGTTCAGTTATATAGCTGGTTTCAGAGTTGCCTCTTCTCTATACACATTTATAATGGCACCTCATATTTACAGTGCATGATTTTCTTGGGCCTCAAAATGGTCTCCTCCTACGTACACATGCCTACATCTGCACTGTTCCGACACTAGCAGCCAAGCATGGAGTCAGCTAAGTTTTCACTTGTGTAACTCACTTGTTCTCATGTCCTCAGTTTGCCCCAATGGGCTCAGAGCATGAAACTCTATCACCTAACGAGCCAGTGCAAACGATGGGAGAGGATGCTTTGGGCTGCAGGCATGCAAAGTAATGTGCAAGGTAACCTGGGGTCTCTGCGATAATCAGGCCAACAATACGACAAAGAACCACTATGTGGGGCAGGTGCTCGTACATCAGGTTCATGCATCTAACCTTGCTCAATAGCTTCAAAAAGAGAAGCTACGTTCTACCCCTTTTCCCCCCTTCACATGCATTACAATTAGATACAACACAGATGGCCTTAAACTTCAGAACAGATAAATCTGTTTATAAGAGGTCAATGATACCACATTATTTTTACATTGGAAGAAGTGTCCCCGACATGGATAGCTGCATAAGTTACCACCCACACTTCAGAGGGTCTCCAATAATATTGCCCAGTTGCCTTCTACCCACCGATAAAGATGCAAATATTACTTTAGTATTAAAGATGAGACACCCTCTTTCATCCCTACCCAAACAAATGAGTATTAAGCTTGGAGACATCTGCATTTTTATTTGATATTTTGTCCAAGCCCTAATCATACTGGGTCTTACTGAGGCGCCAAAGTTGCAAAGTTTGTGTGTTCTGCCTCTTCATCAGTACTTTGGACCTTTTGGTGGCATTTCCTAGGACAGACTGAGGGATGCGCTATGCTGAGAGACACAATTCCTTGGCATACAGATTCAGTTCTCCATGACAGGAGAAATTCATCTTTGGTACATTTTGTTCGTTTATCCAGGGCCCAGAGGTTATTTGAGGGGGAAATAGGACACCAGGCTCCCTGCCTAGTTCACAGGAATTCCTCCAAATAAACAGGACCGGGCAAATAAACATCCCTAGTCCTAATGGCAACTGTGGGACAGCTGAGGTCATTACAGGCCTCCTGAGGACGAGGCAGCTCTGAGCTCCTCCACTGTGGATTCTCTGTGTGAAAGACAGGCTGCCAATTCTGCATCTAGGTTCAAAGTTAGCATGTCCCTATGTGAATGTGCCTCATCATCTAGGCACCAGGCAGGTTTCTAAAGCAGATCTCTGCGGTGCCAAAGACAGAGGTCTCCAGGGTGGATGACAGAGGTAAGATTTAAAAAAAAAAAAAAAAAAAAAGCAAGCTACAGCTACAAAAGGTAAACACCTTATACCAGGAGAAGGGATTCTGCCCCATGCAGTACAAAGGCTCTGTCCATTTGACCATCCCTGCATCTAAATCAAGTTTAGAGGTGCAGGCAAGAGCACCCAGTACAGAAGTTCTAGGGCATTTATTTGCCCCAACTCACAGAATAAGCCAGTCCTGTTTTTAGGTTAAACGTGGTTGTTAGTCTCAATGCTAATGGCACCTCACTTACCTTTTAGACTCAGCTTTGAAAGGCAGTCAAAAAATGTACCAGCCCAGGAAACAAAATCCTACTGTCCTTCCCTTCAGCACAATCATTTATAGTGGCAAAAGAGCAAATGGTGTTTTACCCACTTAAAAAACAGAAGGTACAGGCCTCAGGTTAATATTTGAGACACATAAATCTCCTCACCTCTAAACTCTTCTGAGTTCAACAGTAGCTCTAACAACATCCATCTCATCTTAAACCATATTTACTTTAAGACCACCACCCTAGAGAGGCTGCTCAATTGTTCTCAGCTGTTAGCTAGTTAAACCATTCATGCCCTGGAAATTGAGATACAGAATGAAATGTTTGAAGCCAATGATAAAAATTGCACTTCGTGTTTTTACAAAGAAATGATTATTGCCAAATCTTCATTTTTATACATATATATGGAAAAATGAAATGAAATCCAGAAAGGCTGTGAGTATTTTCATATAATTAAATCCTTTTTCATCCACATTAAGAGTCTGTTCAGTCACACTTCCTAGTGAAAGGATGAAGAAGAAATGCACCTTTACACCTTGAATTGGTCAGTAGTACTTCTATGACTCTCATTACTGTCGTACCACAGCACTTCACAATCTTTAATGTATCTACCCTCCTAGAGCCCCTGTAAGGGAGGTGCTGTCACCCCCATTTTACATACAGAGAAACGGAGGCACAGACAAGCTAAGTGGCTTGTCATTGGCACACAGAGCTTATGACAGCACAAGAACATGAATCCAGGTCTCCCATATCTAGACTAGTGCCCTAACTGCTGAACCATCCTTTGCTTTCAGAGGCCTGCTCATGCACAGACTAAGGTTCAGTACTCCACTGAGGCTTGGGATTCTCAAGCATCTTGTCAGCACCATACTGGTGTGACATCAGGGTCAACTCAGAGTAATACAGTGGTGAATTGGGCCCTGCAACGACCTATTTGGTGTCACGTTGGCAAAACCCTTGGGAGCCCAGGTTCCCAAATTAATCATTCCTCACTTCCACAGTTCAAAACCCCAAAGCCAACCAATCTACCCCTCTTCATACTCTCTCTCTCACTGTACCCTCTTGTAAAAGTGTCTGACATTTAAATACTTGTGGCATTTCACTGCAGCCATCAGGGGCCAAGTTGTTCTCCCACTGCAATCAGTGAGAGGATTCTCATTCACTTCAATGGAGAAGAACCAGGACATAAAGCAAGAGATGGCAATGCATCAGTTACACAACCCCCATGGAAGAAATGTTCAGTGGAGTCACTCAGCTATTTCCCAGATTAATAAATACAGAAGCAGGGCACAAGTACACGCAGAGTACACATTTTCACTTTGTAAAATGCCTGTAAGCATTAAGGATGTGATGGTGAAGTTTCTTTACAGAGATGCTACATGCCTTCTTTGCAGGCACATCATGCAACGGCAGGATCAGAGCACAAGACTAAAAAGCAAAAGAAAAAAAGTAAGCTGTAAGCAGATTAAACCCTCAGCAGCAACCATTCTACTCAGTCGCTTTGGTCAAACAAAAACTTGAATAATCTTCTCTTCTAAGAGTTTTCAAAAAAAAAAAAAAAAAAAAAAAGCCCCTTTAGTAAAATACATGGATAAAGTCCTTGTTCAGAGTTAGGTGTGTCTACATTACAGAGCCTTAACTGGCATACATATGCCATCAGAGGAGTATTTCTATGGGAATAAGAACCCCACCTCCCTGAATAATGTTAGCTATGCTGCCAGAACCACTTTTCTGTGGTTAGAGCTCAGTCTACACTGCAGGTTGTATGGGCACAGCTAGGTCGGTCAGGGAGAACAGTGTTTCCTCACCCCTCTGACCAAGACATCTCTGCTATCACAACTTAAGCGTACACCCAACCTCAGTCTTTACCTTGGCAACATTCTCACCTAGAACCATTTTGTCTCTTATGATTTGTGACTTCAGAAAAATGGAGTAAAAACTAAGAATGTGGATCTTGGCTCACATACCACGTAAGTTACCCTCAGGAGTCCAGGCAGTTTGGTGGCCACCCTTCATTTGGATGGAATTCAAGGACATGAGGTACAGCCATATGGACACGTGCCTGTGCACACATCACAAAAAGAGGCTCTATGCACTGTGGCCAGTGGATGTTCTACCATGCAGAAGACCCTCCCTTCATTTTAAGGCAGCACTCCCACTCCTCTGCATAACAGAGATTTAAATAAGATTCCATTGGTAGGGGCAGATTTCCACTGTATGTGGCTTTCACATGGAAGTTAGCTAGTGATTGTTTTGCAGAAGAGGATTCCTACACATTGCATCATGTGCTGTAATACAATGCATGGATGAGGGGTTGGGAGGGATCAACCTTGTTGTAATAAATGTTTACGCTTCTGTTGTGTTAGACAAAATTATGGTCTTACACTCAAGGAAAATTCCTAAACAAAATCTACTGCAAGCAAGAACTGATTCCCAACTGTGACTGGATAACACAATATTTGAAAATATGTTTCTGCATTTTTGTCTGCAAAGCAGGTACAAGTGAAGTAGTTAAGTGTGTGCGCTAAAGCATACTTTAAATACAGGTATTTCAGGATGAATCTGTCTCCCTTTTCTTGGATAACAACCATTTCATAATGCAAAGTATTATGTGTGTGTGTGTGTGTGTGTGTGTGTGCGCGCGCACACCTTATATGATGAAACCTTCCTTAACAGCTATTCAGAAAATGCAAATAAACCTGGAAAAATAATCTACAGACAGTTTATCCTACCCACAACATTTTTTAATCTCAGAGAGTCTGCTACAAATGAGGGATATGTATTGATTTTAACCAATCAGATTTTAAGTACAAGTGACTCTGACCGCAACTAACCAGTTTCCTGAAAGGCTGTGACAGAAAGGAAAGCCAGTCTCAAGAAAACACAATTTTTAACACACCAGCCTGCAAGATTCATTTTACACAGCACCAAGCTCCCTAACAGCGAAATCACAACACAGACATGCTGCACTGACTAAATCATTTCAACAGAAATATTTATTAACACCTTAAGACTTGAGGATTTCAACTCTGAGTACTTATCTTAACACAAAGGTGTCTTGAAATATGACTTTAGTGAGATGCTGTTAATCACTATGAATATGCTGTCTTATTAAATTGCTCTAATCGCATCATCTGAAACACAAACACACTCAACTAGGAAATTCTGCTAGAAAATATTCTGGGTTTTTTAAAAAGCAAACAAAGATTCCCGTGTGTTTACCTGATAAACTTCTCTGAGACCACACCATGTTCTCATGACTTGATGGCAAGCTCTCGCTCTCTGCGCATACCACCTTCTCAAAGTTGATACTGTCAAATTCCAAACAAATCGGCTTCCACTAAAAAGCAAGTCTTCAACGCCACACATGAACACCGAAGCCATGCTCTGCTCCTTCAGAACCTTCTCTTCCTGCCTAGCTTGGAGCACTCAGTGAAATGCCTGCTGTTGGAGCAGCATCATTTTATACGGAGTGCACAGGGTAGGGATGTTGCGAGAAGCCAGGGTCAAATCTTAAAACAAACTCCTCTTTCACTATGCTTCCTGGGCAGACACCCAGACATGCCCTGGGTGTTGCTTGAAGTCCAGCCAAGGGCTGCAGTAGCTCAGCCCAGCCTGAGGCTCACACAGCAGCCTTGTACTTCTTAACAGCTTATAAAAATCTCCGTTAAGCTTCAGTTGCCACCATGTATTCTAATTACATTTTAACCCCTTTTTCACATGCCCTGACCACAACCCCGCGTAGACACCTCAGGAAAAGAACTGCGAGAAGTAACTCTGACTAATACTCTCCACATTTTGATACTCCCTCTCTCTCATACACACACACACACACACACACACACACACACACTCCCCATCACCTCATTATCTGCCTGAAAGAGAATAGCACTGTCATTGGTTCCTTCTGACTGAGCTGCTGATCAAAAAATAGAAATCCTGTTTTTCAACAGCTTCAGGTGTCATGCCTAGAAAATCACTTCTGAAGAGCTCTCACTGCAGTACATATACGGACAACACTTTTAGCATGGCTATCGGGACCCACTTACGATGTGAGGAGAGCATCCCCCTGGACCACACGTTTCACGTTACTGCATGACTCCTGCTTAGTTACCGCACCTTACAACGCTGAATGGACCAGCAGCCTGTTACAGAGACGTAATTCTGATCTACTGTTCAGTGAACATAATCCTATTAATGCGTTAGAAAAGCAAACAGCCTCCTGCAAGATGAGCCCTTTGCCAACTGACAACAATAAACAAACACTCTGAAATAATAGCCCACAAGAGAATCCCTGGCTTGCCTCACCAGTTAGTATACAATTAGGCAGCAGCTCCATGCACTGAGGCACTAATTGTGAATGCCAGAGAACCACACCTTTTGGTTGAGGGCTATTCCTTAATAACCGGCTAAGGGGCTGTTGCTCCAGAATGGAAGATGTTACATTAAAGAGATGTTAATCTTGTTAAGAATTCTCACAGGGTTTGCTCTTTCCTAGCTCTTGGGAGGAAAAGGGTGCTGGGGGGGTTCCACCTTCCATCAGCCTGTCTGTTCCTGAAAAAAGTGGTCAGTGGGTAGGTTTGGTCTGTGACCGTCACTTTAAAACTCTACATACCACTTTGAACAGGTAACTTCTCTTGGGCAGCACATCGCACAGGAAGTGGCAGAGTAACACACAGACGAACCAATGAAGCAAGGGAACTATAGAACTGTCATTTCCACATTTTGGCAACAGTTTGCCACTGCATAGTTGTAAGACCTTGCATACGAACTGTGACCTATATGGTGGCAGGCAACACTGGGATGTATGACAGTGTGAACTGCCCGTACATGCCAACAGAAGTCAATACCACAGAAGGAGAAAGCACAGAGGAAAGTCCCAGAGTTTTGGAGGGGAAGAATCACAGGAGAGAATGAGTTACCACCAAGCTGAATGGAAACCAGTTGGGCTATTCAGAGACAAACAGCTCAGTACCAACGAGTGAACAGAGCCATAGCTAGCTGACCTGCTGGACTCTGACAGCCTATAAAGGAATGGTGCACAAGATTCGTAGAGAATATCCAGCCCATAGGCAGAGGGTCCAGCAAGTGGGGAAATCTTGTCAGAGTCCACTCCTGGGAGAAGAGCAGAGAAGAGACTGCCAGAGGTAACACTGAGGTTCTGTCCAGACCAAATGCATCACTGTGACAGGTGCTGGCGCAGATCTACAGATGGACCAAGAGACACACATCTGGAGAGGGACAGACTTCCTCCAGGAGCCCAGCTACTTGAAGAGCGGGAGCAAGAGATTCCAAACCGAGAGAAGAGAAAAGACAAGGAGCACCATCACTACCTTGAAACGGAGGAGCTGTGTCAGCAACATTCTCATCTAGTAGGTGGAGTCAGAGTCCAGGTACCAGTGCTGAAGGGTAACAGACAAACTTATTCCCTCCATTTAGAGAAGGGACTGACATAGGGTTTCTAAATGCTTCTGGAATGGTGTGACTGGAACAAGGGGGGGGTGGGGGAAAGAGGTGGCAGAATACTAGGTTTCAAAACAGAAGATGCAGGGTGCCAGTGTGAAGCTCCTCATGCAGAGTGTGTGTCTAGGGACCTTGAGATTGGAGCAGGAACAGCCCTCGGCTCTGGCTCTAAGAGCCAAACATGTACGAGGGATCCAGAGCACAGAGGATCTCACTAGGATCTGTGATACAAATTTTGATTTAATGCAAAATTTGAACAGCTAAACGTTTTTGGTAACTAAGCGTGTGAACACACACATGGCCCTTTTTGTGCATAATTTCTACCCGATGGAGTCATGCAATGCCATTTCCTGATGTTTGGAAGAGGAGGAGCAATCGCCTTAGGAGCGGTCACATGGCCTTGTTGCATAAACTTGACAAGAACCCTATAAAGGAATTATTGTTACAGATGGGGAAACAAAGGCTCAGAAAAGTTAAATAATTTATTAAAGCTTGCATAGTCACTGTAGGAAGCAGCAGATCTCCATGTCTCTTAAGGAAGGCACTAAGGACCCAGTTTTTACAGATGTTCATGTACTCCACCTCCAGCAGACTCCAACTGCAATGGTAGGAGTGTAGCACTTGGAAAAAAAAAAAAAATCACACCCTAGGGCTTCCCTGGTTTTAATTCTGCCATCTTTAAAAGTGGGACCAAAAGGCCTGGCTTCATATGAGTAATTCAACATAGAGAAAGCTTTGTTCCTTGGAAGACAGGATTAGGGAGGTAACTGGATCAGCACACTAAAAACAGACCTCACGTGCTAAGAGCAGTAAATGGGTCAGTAAGCTAGCTAAGATAAGAGTGGGAACACCCAGGAAACCATTCACTAAGAACAAGATAATGACAGACAAGAGAAATCAGGAGGGTAACAACAAGGTAATGAATGAAGTTGAACATGGACAGTGCGGGGACAGGGCACGTTAGACAGTGGCTGGGTCTTGCAAAATAACCAATCAATCTCAGAACATGAGACAGAATGTATTATGTAATGTGACATATCAGTGGATATAAGGCACAAGGGGTTTCTCTATGATTCCCCTAAGCTTAAGCCTGATCTGCTCAAGTGTATTTTAATTGCATGCCAACAAAGAAACCCCTGTGATGAGTTCAGAGTTAAGCTGAGTACTTGGGAATCAAGTGGATTATGCAGCAGTGGGCAACCTACAGCCCATTCAGGTTCTCTGGGTGGCCTGCGAGACATTTCATTTATTGGGGCCCAAGTGCAGGGTTCCGAGATTTGGCTAGTTTCCATCTACATATGTTTTCCTATCAGTATTACTAAAGTGACATGCAGGTAAAGCTAGGGCACATGAAGTGAGGTGCATGTTGACTACATGCAACATTGGCTGTGAAAGCCGTGGTCTCCATCCAATCAAGGGCCAGCCAAGGTCAATGAGCACAACCCACAAATTTCAGGTATGTAAGCCCAAAAATTGAGCAAAACTACCTGGTCCTGGGACACTGTCTTAGTTACGACAACCTGGGGGCCCAATGACATGGAGGAGGGCCACTCATGCAGCCAACTCACAGGCCTGGGTTGCCCTCCACTGGGGTAAAGTCTTTGAGGCTACGAAGTAGATAAGCTCACAGAAACTGCCCCAACATACAGCTGCCATGGCTTGAATCAACTTGTCTGGAGAAGCTATTGTATAGACCCCCTTTGTGATGGCTGCAGCCTCATATTTAAGGGAGAAAACATTGGAAGGGTTAAATGCAAAAAAGTTAAAGCCATGCTGCAGAAATTGGGTAAATCTAAGGGCAGAGCCTTTGGAATGCCCATGGGGAGAGGGGAACCAGGTGAAAAAGAAATTCCAGAGAGTAGTAGTACAAGGAAAATGTGCTAGGAGAAGCCCAGCAGAGGTCCATTAAATGCCATTAAAAGGACTCAAAGACTACTCCAACATGATGCTCTTCTGAGGCAAAATCTAAAAGCAGGCAGGATTTGGCTCCCAGTTTTATGTTCCCTACTTTATTATAGAGTGGGGAGGGGGAAATACACACCTGTGCTCCAGACTCCAAGGTCCCCTGGAGACAGAATAACCCACTGTTGTGGAAGGAACACAGACCAGAAACCCATCTCAGGCCAGTTCTCGCACCTAGCCACTTTGAGAGGTTTGTGAGATGTGATGCTCAGGCCAGTCACAGGCATGAGTGGAGTTCTGGGCTGGGCAAGGCAGAGTTGTTGCTGTCCCAGGCACCCCCCACCCCAGCTGCCTGAGCCTTTGGAAAGAAGCCGCAGCACTGGTTCCTGAACTATGCTGTTCAGTGGGGAGGCACCTAAAAGGAAGCAGGTCCCCCTCCCTGTCCAATTGTGCAAGGACATGTTGGAGCATCTGCTATCAATTGACCTCACCCATTGGAACGTCAGTAAGGAGACTGCATCCTCATAGCCCAGCTCCCAGCTGCAAACAGAGAAGAGAGGTGGTCTGGTGGGAGCCCTTTAATATGCAATGCTATAGGTAGCAGCCCAGAACTAACATGCACCCTGAGTGTGGCTTGCCATACCGGTGCCCTTTCCTCTCAGTATTTCAACATGCGGTGGGTTGTGAAAGAACCGTGGGGAGGGAAAGGGCAGAGTATTTGCAATAGTTCTTCATGGTATCAGCTTCCACTTCAAAATCCATCTCCACCATTTGGGGCTGTGGGAAAAAAAATGTCACAATGGGAAGGAAGTGTGACCACTACAGAGACTAGGCCTGAGCTTGCAGGGAGCCTCTCTAAAGTGTGACCTTGCCCACTATTCAAGTTTTATCTATTCTTTATGGTCTTAAACTGTGCTTACCAACATAATATCCGAGCACCTTCCAATAGCACATTAAGCAACGTAACTACACACTGACTCACATGTTTGGTGTCTCAGACTGTCCCCCAGGGAAGAAGCATGTGCAGTAGCTTTCTGGTTTTGGCAGGGTTTTATATTTGTTCAATATATGTGCACATCATAGAAGAGGGAGAAATGATCAACTGAAGATTTACATCAGTGTTCCCAAAGTGGGATGCACTGGAGAAGCATGGAAAATATAAATTAAAGATGCACATGCAGCAGTGGCAATATTGGTTTTATGTTACTAAGGGTGCGGGACAGGGGGAGAGGGAAATGAAGCTTTGAAGAGTGTGAGAAGTGCTACCTTATGTCATAAGGCTTCTAGAGGATCCCCCTTCCTCAAGCGTGTTTTGTGTTTAAAGGGTGAAAAATCATCCACAGAGACAACCTTAAAATCAAAAGAGAGACACTTCACAATGTGGGGTTTCCATTTCTAAGTGCTAGCAAAAATCTGTCGCAGGATGCTTCCGCTCTGGGTATGTAGCAAAGAAAATCTGCATCCATGTAATTACCATTCCCTCAGGTAACACTGCCTCTCATAGGAACCAGCCAGAATAATTTTTTATGGCACCTGTGTATAATGGTCTATTCATCTCGGAGTTTAAATGTAAAACAGAGAAACTAAGTAAACATAGTTCCAATCATTTTCAAGTTCCAGTACCAGCACAGCTTTGTACTTGAAGAAAGTGTTTATTGAAAGATGGAAGAATAATGTGTTCTAAGGAGAGAAAAAAAAACCATCCGCCTACTGAAATGTAAAACATTTTTAGTCCGTATCAGCTGTCTTCAATGCCCTTTTGGTTTTCATTATCATTTAATTCCAGACTGCCAGAAATGTAAAGTCAAGGATTTTCCCACTTCAGTCATCATTTTTTTAGAAACTGGATCAACATATACTTGGAATACTACTTTGTCATTTTGTACATCCAATAGTCACTGCAGGCTCAGTGACAAGGTGAGGAGGGACCAGCGCCATGCCCTGGAAGGGCCGGAGCCTAGGGCAGAAAGGGTGAGACTGATGCCCTCCCCTTAGCTCCCAGGGCTGCACGGAGTGGCACTCCTGCAGCAATTCAAAAGGGGCCCAGGGCTCCAGCCAACACGGCTGTCACATTAGCAGCAGTGGCGGCAGAGAGCTCCCAGCCCCTTTGAAATGCTGGGCCTCCACACAGTTGTCCCCTCTGCCCCCGCTCTCCGCTGCTGGTGGGCCTCTACATCACCTTCTGCCTGCCTTGTTTGTTATTTATGCTTGTTTGGGTGGAGTTAGCACATGCTCAGGAAAGTAATGGCTGATCACAAGATCACTTCCCCCCAGCCTGCTCAGCCTATCAGAAAAATGGCCTCTCCCAAATGGTCTGGGTGCTCTCCCAAGCCGGCCTCGAAAATCATGCCACACTATGGCCTGGGAAAGGGGTCTCACACTTCACTGCACCCATGACCCCCTTCTGACCACAAAAATTCCTACACAGCCCCAGGAATGGGGACCAAAGCCTCAGCCCATCTGAGTCCCACAGTCCAGGAAGCAGGCGGGGCAAAGCGCAAGTCCCACCACACCACACAGGGGAGGGCTGTAACCTGAAGCCTGCAAACTTCAGCTTCAACCCCAGATAAGGAGGCTTGGGCTGCAGCCCAGGGATCCTGCAAGTTAAAGCAAGCCCCAGCAACCCCATTAAAATAGATCCATGACTCATGGTTTGAGAACCCGTGGGCTACAACTACTCTGTCTACCCAACCATGCAGAAGAGCGGAAGCCCTTTCAAATAGGCACCTAGACCTTGGTCCAGCTACATCGGACCAAGAGCCTCATTCGTCCTCTTGCTTTGGTTCCAAAGGCCATGAGTGGGAAGGGGTGAGATTTCAGTTCTACACTGCTGCTACTTGGCCACAGAAAACAAAGCAGGCACAGAGGAGGGGCAATAATCAGGTATTGGTATAGGTCCGTAGTTCTCAAACTGTGGGTCAGGACAGTGGGATGCAACCTTGTTTTAATCAAGTCACAAGGACGGTTATTAGACTGGCTGGCGCCAATGGCCTAAGCTGGAGCCTGAGGACGTTAGCTCTGGGTAGCAGGGCTCAGGTTACAGGACCCTTATCTGCGGCTGCAACTCTGCAGTGCTGACTTTCACCCACCCCAGCCAGGGTGACGTGGTATGGGGTTTGGCTCCCCCATCTGGGGCTTGCGTGGGCTCCTACTTCAATACCCCCTTCCGCGGTTGTACAGTAATCTTTGTTGTCAGAATGAGATTGTGGTGCAATGAAGTTTGAGAACACCCGGTACAGGTCAGCAGCAAGTTACTGTAAGAAGCTGTGGCTCAACAGGTGGACTCAGGGAGCCAACAGCCATACCAAGACCCTGGGAAGAGCAGGGTTGGGGGGCTGTCTTTGCACTCAGAGAGGGTAGGGCACTGGGCAGAAGGGGCAGTGTTGGGGCACTCATCCCTCAATACCACCCAGGAAATGCCACGCTGTACCTTTTTAAAAAACAGTTATTCAAATCATTCCACAGAAGCCTGATCATTTCACCTAGCAGATCAGCGGACAGCAAATCGTTTGACACAGACGTCTGAAATCACGCCTGGTTACCCTGTAACAGGAGCAGACAGTTCCCTTTCCTAGTGGAGCCGATATCTTAAAACACTCTGCTTAGCTCTTTCCATAGCACAATCGAGACAACGAAACGCAGACGGCTAATGAAAACAATGCAAGTGCACCCTGCAGATGGCATAAAAAACAAAGTCCTTTGCCAGCTTACAAGCAGAATCTGAAAGCCCCAGCTCCGCAGCACTGAGGCAGTCTGAATGGCTGGCCAGCCTAGAGTTGCAGACCCTGGGAATCCTGGGTTGCCACGGAGCCAGCCCGGGGTCCATCAGAACTTTGGCAATGTCAGGCTGTGTCTGTTTTATGTTACAGTTTTACTTCACCAGCAAATGCCAGCAAAACAATGGCGGGTTTGAATTTTTCCCTGGACAGCTCTCCCTGTGAGCCAGCCCCACACAGCTTTGAAGAACCTGCTCCATTTGCCTTGTTTAGAATTTGCCCTATAACACATTGATTTAAATGACTAACAACCAGGGCAAGAAATTCAGGATTATTGGTCAATGAAGACACCTGTACAGTGTGTTTTTTAAGCCAGGTATCCCTTTTCCTTTTCTGTCCTCTCCCCTCCACTTCCATGGGCTTGTCAGGCTGTAAGTGTTAAATCAAGCAGCTCTAAAGCAGAAGTGAAACAACTCTTCAGAAATCCTTGTGCCACAATCAGGCTCCTCTGTACGTTAGTAAAGATAAAGAGGGAAAAAGTCATCAGCTTTCTCCATTTTTGTTAGATAACCCATCTTAGGCACAACAGTCTATAAGAAAAAACAGTAGCTTATATGCTAAATGCTACCTCCAGGCCATCCACTTTCACTGCAAGCTCTCTGAGGCAGAAAACACCTTTTTTAACCTGTGTTGGGTTGGTACGGTGTCTAGTACAAGGGGGTAATGGCCAATGCGGCTGGTAGGTGCTATCACAATACAGATACACTGTCTAAATGAATAATAATATAATCACACTGGTCCCTTGGGGCCCAGAATCTCTGAAGAAATAATAATAAGAGCTTTGCAATAATGGCAAGAGCTGACAACATTGTGTTCTTTGAACAGTGTACACTCTGAATTGGATGTTTGCCATGTCAGACATAGGCTCTAGGTCTTCATCTTTTAGCCTGAAATTAGACTATTTTCCCCCCCACAAAGTACTTTGGCTGAGAAAAGAAATATTTTATTCAAACTGGTGCCAAGGTGCATCAAGGGAGTTGCAGTTCCAGTCAGACCAGACTTCTGACCTACCTAGCAATACAGACTGTACACAGGTTAGATAGATCCTGAACACTATCTCATTGCAGAGATACATTTGTGCTCCGGTTGCTCGTACCCAATAAGGGCCCCGGCTCATAGTAATGAGCACAGGGCCACGTTCCACCAACACTGGGGAAGATAGAGGAACCATTACTGGTGTGTAGACTGCACAGGGTGGAAGATCTATGTCCTTACAATGGTCATCCCTACCCTAGAAACCAATACATCTGGTGGAAGAGTGCCTGGGAAGACAGAGATGGTGCCCCCAAACACTAAAACCCTCCTATTCCTCCCAGTTCCAAGAAGGCAAAGTGAAATAAATAGGCAAACCACCATGACTGACTGCGACAACAGCGGCAGGGTTAAAGTGCCCGTTATAATCAACCGCAGGAGGAGGAGTGCATTCTGCACATATAGCAAGGCACAACCCAGACCCTGCTTAGGGAACATACAGTCCCAATGACCTCAACTTCCTGGAGCTAGACATCAGAGAAGGCATCAGAAGACCATTCTGCAACAAGCCCCTTTCCAGGAAGCAGTGATGATGCTGCTGCAGATGCTTCAGACACTGGGAGAGCAAAGGGGATCCTACTGGCGTTCCTTACTCAGGCAGAACTATATAGGCCCAGTTCCAGCTTCAATAACAAACTTTGTGTATAAGGGAGTGACAGAGATACTTATAAAAAAAAATTTACCAGCTACTTGCATGTACCTACA
Organism: Carettochelys insculpta; assembly: GCF_033958435.1. NCBI lineage: Eukaryota > Metazoa > Chordata > Testudines > Carettochelyidae > Carettochelys > Carettochelys insculpta. The sequence goes on along the minus strand of NC_134147.1, from coordinate 41,276,138 downwards.
ATGCGCAATGATAACGAGTTCTCTGCAATCTTCATCAAACGTTCCCAACCGGAAAAAAAAAAAGGGTGTCTTGTGATTGAAACATTTAGGAATAAAACAGACTGAAGTCAGATTTCTTCAAAGACAAATTGTTTTACACTTGCCATGTCAAGGAAAACAAAACCAGCCCAGGTTCCGTTACAGCTGCAGCATATGTGGTGGTTTCACAAATGAGGACTAAACCCATTTTTAAATGTTGCAACATCTGAGAAGTAAGATCATGTGTTCCTTTGACTCAATTGACTTAAAACCGTGCTGGTCTTTCTAATGGCAACGGGCCACCCTCCATGGGTGCAATTTGGCACAGGTCCATTTGAAGTCAGTGGAGCTACATGAACATATAACAGATGAGGATATGTTCCAGAAAGTTTGTGCACAACTTACTACTACTGAGTAGCCTGTTATGATGTCTGTGTTGGTAAAATTGCTCACGCACACACAGCAGAATTTTCCAAAGAGCCTATGGGACTTAACATCCTACACTGTATTCTCAAATGCTATTCAGGGGCTTTTGAAAATTTTACCCACCTGCCTGTGTGTTGATTTACACCACCCAGCGTCTCAAACAGTCCCAGTTTAAACCACCACTGCTGTAAATGAGGCTCGTATTTTACAAGACTGAGACGGACTGATTTTCCAAAGGTTAGGCATACAAATTCATGCACAGAATGATGTGCTCATTAGTATACCAAACCTGGGGCTTTAATGGGCTATTTGCACACACACAGACCTCATTTTTGTGCACACATTTGCTTCTACCCATAAGAAAAAACAAAGAGCACATTTATTAAGTGATCTGCAGTGCATGGCAATGATCTCAGACAGTAACTGCAGACATGCTGCTGCCCTGTCAGTTACTTTTTCAGTCCCATATTAATAGGTTTAAAGCTATGCCTCATTCCCTCTGGAAGCTTCAGTGCAACACACACCCTGGGGGGCCAGTAACGCTTGGTTAATGGAGCTATCTGAATTCAGCAAGGAGTAACAGAGAGCAGAACTGGTCCTAGTGCACTAGTTTCTGTCCAGCCTTATACCCCACACAGCCCTCTTCAGAGCAATCTGCCAAATCCTCAACTGGAGGAAAGTGGCGTAACTTCAGAGACCTCAACGGAACGGGTCAAAAATGTTGTTTGTTTTTCTCTCTTTCCAGTCCGGGGGAAGCGGGGAGAGAGAGAGAGAGAGAGACAGACAGACAGAGACAGATGAGGTTGGGGGCTCTTTGGTAGCTCATTTTTGAAAAAAAAAACCAAGAACTGAACAGGTTTTGTTTCAAATTAAAAATGAAACATTTGGTTAAAAAACCTATCCCTTTTCAAACAATAACCCCTTTTTTCCAGTTTTACACATTTTTCACAGGCAGTGAGCATCATTCTCCCAACACCGTGAGAGCTACACTGCCTTACACCCTCTGAGAAACTGACCCAGTGAGGCTGTCAGTCAACACAATGCAGCGTGAGGTTTGGTACGCTTCTGACTCAGAGGGCAGACTGCCACCTACTGAACCATGGGCATCACTGTCTGCATACGCTGGCTGTCGGGCACTGCTTAACTGCTGAGATCACAGAGCAGGGTAGAATGATAGCATGCGACATGAATTAGCAAAGCAAATACAAAACTGCGAAGAAGCTATAGAGGCAAAGAGAAAGTTCCTTTTTCTTCTCCTCTGAATCCTCCACAGCTTCTGCCTTCCTTGCAGCACATGTTCTGAAAATCTGGCAGCCTGTCCAGTTCCTAAGCATAATTAATCTAAATAAAACTTGGGACAGAGCGCGGCTGCTACCAGACAGGGGGTTCCCAGAAAAAAAGGTCTTTACTGGTTGTAGCGAAACCTGGGAGAGGCACCTGAACAAGCTGTCCTTTCCTTTGCTAAGGCTAATCCTCTCCCAGCCAGCACCACGATAGAGGGAACCCCTCTAGCCAGATTTGAAACAGCAAGTCTCTGCTTCTAGTTTGAAAAGGAGCCAAGCCTTGCCCCTCTCTTCTTGCTTTGATGCTGACCCTTAGCGCCACAGGGAGCAGGCCTGCAATAGCCAAGATGTTCTAACAGGTCTTTTCTGTCTCTACATACAAATCTAATTGGCCTCTGGCAGGAACCACTTCTGCCCCACAGAAGAGAACAAACAGGGAGAGAGAGACACATCCTGCCCTGCCCGCTTCCTCTTCCAGAAACACCTTAGAGGAGCAGGGCCAGCCAAAAAACACCCAAATGTTTCTGAGCTCCCAGCTTTGAAGCAGCACCTGGGCCAGCTGGAGTTGCCAGGGCAGCTCCAAAGACACAGGAAGTCATTTTGTACTCAATGCCATGCCCACTAATATCTGGAGGAAATAAGAAAAAACAAAACAAAACACAAAACAGAGTGGGCAGAATGGAAAACTGGAACGTCTTTGGCAGATGTGGCCCCCATGGGGGTGGGGGATATGGGGGAGGCACCAGAAAATGATGAACTCTCCCATGTTTTGATTACCACATCAAAGGATGGCAAGACATCATAAAACTATAGGGCATTCAGGCCATTTCCCAGCCTGACTGCATCACGCGAAGTGATTCATACAGTGACAGTCTGTGGCCAAGTCAGAATCCTCACAAGAGAGAGAGGAATTGCACATGTTTTGCCTTGTGTATTCCCAGATAGAGCCAATAGCCATTGTACAACGCGACCTTTTCTCATCGGCTTAGCGACCTGCCTTTGGTGGCCAACCCGCATCAAAGGGCACGCCACCGTGCGTTCACTGGGGTGTGATTTAAATGCAGTTCTGACATGCTGGGAATGACCCTTCTTTGCAAAGTACTGACATGAGTACAGGTGATCATGACCCCCCAGAACTGATGGTAGAAGGAGGTATGGTTTACACCAACAGCTCTTCACAGTGCCCTTTAATGCTTAAAGCACAACCCCATACCTCTGACTCATACACAAATGCCATGCAGTGTTGCCAGCCCTCAGGTGTGCAGCAACAGGCCTTGCTGCAGCGCATCTCAGGAGCAGAGGAAGGTCTACCCCTCATGTTGTGGGAAGACCTGTCCAACTGGCTACCTTCCCCACTTCCCTGCCCTCTGGGGAAGAACAGCCAGGCAGAGGCGTTACAGAAAGCCGGACCCAGAGCTCATCTCCAACCCCTCAGGAATCAGCAGAGGACATTTCTGGAGGAGCACAACAAGATGAAGAATCAGAAGGGTGAGGGGACTGCTGCTTGCTTCCCCCCATCCACTTTTTAGAAGAAAGTATCACTCTGCCCATGCCTCCACTAACACTTACAGCAGGTGGTTAACTAACTAACAACTGGGAAGGACCAGAGGTGATGCCTTGAAGATGCCGCCAAAGCCTGGGGGCACATTGGTGTGTGAGAACTGCTCCAGAGGTGCCTTCCCCACCACAGGCCTGGGAAGGGATGAAAACTCTCCACAGCTAATAATTAACAGGTTCTGTGGACACGGGGAAGTCAGTGGATGTGATATACCTTGACTTCAACAAAGCTTTTGATACAATCTCCCACAACATTCTTGCCCATAAGTAAAGGAAGCAGGGACTGGATACATGGACTATAAGATGGATAGAAAGCTGGCTTCATGGTCGGGCCCAACGGGTAGTAGTCAATGGCTCAATATCTGGAGGGCGGTGGGTTTCAAGTGGAATGCCCCAAGGCTTGGTTCTGGTGCTGGTGTTGTTCAACATCTTTATTAAAGACCTGGATGAGGGACTGGACTGCGCCCTCAGCAAGCTTGCAGATGACACCAAGCTAGGGGGAGAAGTAAATATGTTGGAGGGTAGAGACACGATCCAGCGTGACCTGGATAAGTTATAAGATTGGGCCAAAAAAAAACTCTGCGGTTCAACAAGGAGAAGTGTAGAGTCCTGCACTTGGGACAGAAGAATCCCAAGCATTGTTATAGGCTGGGGACTGACTGGCTAGGCAGCAGTACAGCAGAAAGGTACCTAGGGATTATGGAGGATGAAAGGCTGGATATGAGTAAACAGTGTGCCCTTCTAGCCAAGAAGACCGATGCATATTGGGGTGCATTAGGAGGAGCATTTCGAGAATATCTAGAGAAGTTGTTGTTCTCCTCTATTCAGCACTGGTGAGGCCATATCTGGAGTACTGCATCCAGTTTTGGGCCCCCCAATATAGAAAGGATGTGGATGTGCTGGAGCAGGTTGAGCAGAGGGCAACAACAATGATTAAGGGGCAGGCACACAAGACCTATGAGGAGAGACAGCGGGATTTGGGCTTGTTTAGCTCATAGAAGAGAAGACTGAGGGGTGATTTAATAGCAGCCTTCAACTTCCTGAAGGGGAGCTCTAAGGAGGATGGAGAGAAACTGTTCTCAGTGGTGACAGATGGCAGAACAAGGAGCAATGGTCTGAAGTCACAGAAAGAAAGGAGTAGGATGGATAGTAGGAAAAACTACTTCACCAGGAGGGCGATGAAGAACTGGAATGCATTGCCAAGAGAGGTGGTGGAATCTTCATCTCTAGAGGTTAAGTCCCATCTTGACAAGGTCCCAACTGGGATGACTTAGTGGGGGTTGATCCTGCTTGAAGCAGGGGGCTGGACTCGATAACCTCTTGAGGTCCCTTCCAGCTCTGTGATTCTATGATTGTATGAACTACGTGCAGAGCAGAGGCCTGCTAGGCCAGGGACAAGGTGTCAATTGCAGGGCTCTGGACTGAGGAACAACTGTTGGAAACACATGATGCTGTGGTGCGCAGAACAGCTTCAGGGCACAGAACGGCCTCAGGGCTGGATAAGTGGAGTTGACACAGGGGGAGGGGCAGAGGTGGAGACTTGCAGGAGGGGACACACAAAATTGATTGATTTGGGGGCTGAAGTACAAGGGCACAGTGGCCAAAATTATATCTTGCTGTACAATGACAACACCAAGGGTCATGCATCACCTGAGGGTGGACAGAGGGAGCTCCCGAGTCAGAAAAAAAAAACCCACATACAACTCTTCTTGTTCTAAAGTCTCTTGATTTTGGGCTGTTTCACCCTTTGGGGCTGGCAATACTGTTCTAGACTTCACCGTGACTATGTGCGGCATCCTCACCAAACTCCAACCTGAAGCATGGCCTTGGGGCTACCTAAACACTGGCTTTCTTGCTCAGTTTCAAACACAGAGAGTGGTACTCATCATTTCTGGCCTTCCACTGTTTTGTAGCATTACTGTGAGCTGATAAACAGCTGCTGTGCTTCCCTCCAGACCTGGTGGCATTGCAGCAGTAGATGTAGCCAGTCTAACACACTAGCTTGCTGAGTGCGGAAAGTACTTTGGGACCCTGCTGGATAGATGGCTGTATGTGTAACTGTAAATGTGATTATGTATATTTGAGTTTCCAAGGGTAAATAAACACCATCAACAAAATAAATTTTGCCATCCCATAGGATTCTGCTGTTGAACCGGTTGGTACCTCATGTCTATCCATGTGAGCATAAAGGTTTGTTATTCATTTTTCACTCTTCCTCCATTTTGATGGCAAATGGTGTAAAACCAGAACATAACCTAAATACCCACTACAGAGCTGCAGCGCTGCACTGTACTAGGAAGCACAATGGAGAAAGTTAAATTCAACCTCATTAGTGATACATAGTCACGAAAACAAAACAGCCCCAAAATACACCTCGCTCTTCTGACACTTATTTTTTAAGAAAAGTGACACTGAACGATGACTAACTCTTGTAATTATAGCCTAGGTGCACTCATTCTCTCAGGATGACTAACCTGGGATGCTGAAGTCTTCAGAATTACTGCAACAGAGAGAGAGGTTCTGCCTTTGACAAGAAGTTATGACACTGCACATGGCATTGAGCTAGGGGATATAGAGCCTTTGTCATCTTCTCCCTGAATCCCTGCCCAAGGTCAGAACCAATCCTGACCCCAACATGGCACCACATGACTGTTAAGGGATTACCTTAAATACCTCTATGCTTTCTCCCATGCTACCCATTATACAAGGAGAAAACATGTGGCTACATTCCAAACCACCACTAGCTTCTCTCGCTTCAAATCCCTCTTGACAGAGGCAACGTGGACCTCACGCACACAATTCCAGCTACTTCCAGAGCAACTGTCTCATTGCCTTCTCTTATTCTTCTCATTCCAGTGGCCTACTGGAGTCAATGAGACACCAATCAGCCATCAATTTAGCAGCTCTTTAACAGACTCACTAAATGGAATCCTGGGGGACTGATAGCCACAAAACCTATCTCCCAGTAAGTGAAGACTTGCCCTCAGACTGACTTCCACTAGGGTATCAGTCTTGGGCATCCTGACGAGGAAGGTGACAACTATATTTGTTCATCTTCTCCGCTTTTGCTCCCCTTTACTCTTCATCTCCTCCTAGATCATCAAAGAAAAAAAAAAATCCCTCAGACTCCAAGTCATCAGCCGACCCATTGCCTTGTATGTTGCACCCTCCACATGTCATTTTAGATCGCAAGCCCATCCGGGCAGAGATTTTCACTTGATGTATTTATACAATGGAGTCCCAGACCCAAACACACCCTTTGGGTTTTAAAATTATAGAAATACTTAACTACATACCACAACAAGAGGAGGCAAGTTCACAACCCAGTTTCCCTTCTCAATGGCTGGCAGAGATGAGAGGGGGACCCAACGTATCCTGGGAAAGGCTCCAGCATAGGCAGCTGCCATATGGGCTCCCAGGCCCTTGTGCTTGCCTTGCACATGTGCACACCACACCCAGGTGGTGCCTGGGTTACACACCCTAAGCACCTCTGCCCATGTGTGGACAGTAGGTTAAAGCCCTGCTCATCACAGATGTTTTCATGTTCAAATGAAAGAGTGGTGAAAATACTGCTTTCACCCAGTGCCTGGGGAAGTCAACGGGAGTTTGCCACTTACCTCAGCAGTGTCTGTAACATGCCTTTATAGGACTTTCAAACAAGAGCTTCAAAATACCATGCAGTTTTCTAAAAGACTTTTGTAACAGGAGGGACATACACCGGGGCTACCATAACACTGTTAAAAAGGAGGGATAGAGGTAAATTTACAGCATCGACTCTAGCAAGTTGCCAGTATCAAAAATATCCTAAGCTAGACTAAACCATGCACTATGTGAATGTATTGTGTATGCTGTGGATAGGCACAATCAGATTGCAGCACAAACAATTAAAAATGATATTGACTATTCTGAGGGCAATTAAGACGCCTTTGTTAGCCAACTACCTGTACAACAAATGAACATGACAGTCTGGGCAACAAAAAGTCAATGATCATCTAGAATTTATAAAGAGAGTGAATCAATAGACTTGGTTTATTACAGCAGATTTGCTTTTGCATATACAATGCCTTGATGTACAGGACACACCCAGAAACTAAATCTCAGCATTATCTGAGGAGCTTCACCATGCAAGAAAAAATTACCCCGAAGCACAAAACCCGTCAGCCTCTTCAATTTCCGAAAACTCCTTACTATGCCACATCGGATCCCGGGTCTTTCCTACCCTGATATGAACAAGTGCAGTTATAGCACACATCTGAAACAGAGAGGGTTGTGTTTTTCCCATTTTTTCCCCTTCACTCAAAGGAGCTGCTTAGTAGAAAATGTGCTCATTCTGGCTTTTTATAAAAGGAAAATCATTGCCACCAGGGAAAAGCCTGACGCTAGCAGTGGTTTTTATCAGAGGCCCCTCCAATGGGAACAGTGACATCTGGAAGTATCAGAAACACAAACAGTGAGACAGGAAGTTAGAAAGGGAAACCGCGGAGGGCGCAGTCCTCTGACATTGTGACAGCAACATGCTGAATCAGCCCAGTCATGGAGAAAGGAACCAGAGGCCTTGCCCCTCTGAAAAAAACAAATCACAACAGTCCAGGGAGAGAATACGAACAAGTGGCAGGTATCCTAGGCACAGACCACCACCCAGATACAAGATTTTGCACGTTGGGAGGGAGAGTCTGCTCCCCTGCAGGCCATGGAGTAATGCTGATTAGTGGCAGCAATCAGCCTTTCCAGTTACCTCCACTTGCTGGGGGACAGATGCTGATATTTTTAAAGCCCTCAGGCCTAGGCTGCTGGCCCTTTGGATGCTACTCCATCAGTCCTGCTGCCATGCTGGCCCACTTCAGCCCTCTCTGAGGTTAAGGCAAGACTCCCCTTGCCTTGGGGTAACTGGAGAAGGATCAGACCTCTCCTGTAAATCACTGCACTGAGGTAACATGGGGCGGAGGAGGGAGGGGCATAGAGATCCAGGCTCCTAGCGGTGCTCCAGCTGGTGTGGCAAACTAACCGCAGCAGCAGCATCGCCACAGGGCCAGAAACTGCAAATTGTCTGACATCAAATCGCACCCTTCTCTTTACAGGCTCCTGAGGGGAAAAAGTGAAGCATGATTCATCAGGGACTCAGGAAAGAGCAAGCAGAGCGTGGGAAGGTGCAGGGACTAATAGAGCCTGTCGGGGGGGAGAAGAGCAACTGGCATTGTTGGAAGCCAGGCTGGCATTTCAGACTCTCTTGGTGTTGACACTGATTGTCAGAGGCAGAGGAGAGCAGAGAACAGCAATGATTTCACATGCAAAACACAGGTGGCACCTCCTAAAACTGGCACTCTCTGGTCCAACAACATCCTTTGTCTGGCAGGACCAGAGAACTGGCCAGGAGGGCGTGCTGTAGCCTGTGTCCTCCAGCAGCCCTGAGGCTGGAGATGCTGTACCGTGGGGGCGGAGACAGCTGTGCAGGGCCTGGGCTGTGTTCCCTGGCAGTCCCTTGGAGCTGGGGGCAGCCACTTGGTGTTAGAGTTTTCCTGTAGACCTGAAGCAGGAGTCAGCTTCCCTCAGGAGGTACAGACCAGGGCGCCCCACAAGCAGCAGACAGATGAGCAGCTGGGTGCAAGGAAAGATGGCAGCTTGGGGGCCAGTGGCAAGAAGCTTCCCCTAGTCCAGGAAATTTTGTTGTTTTGGGATGAGTCAGGTCCCAACTATGCTGGACCAGCAAGCTGCAGCCAGTATTCTTCTGTTCCGGTTCCCCATCGTTCCCACTCCCGCACCATCACAGCTGCCCCTTATTCCAGGACAATAGTTTAGAAACATTCAAGCAAGTGGGCTTTTCATGCCTCTTACAACGGGCACAAGTAAAAGTTCCACATTTGTGAACCATCGCCACACAGTGGTAACCACACCGCCACAGTTTCCCCACCTCGTAGTGAGAAGCGAAAACCCTGGTAACAGATTGCTTCCTGGTGGCAAATGACCTTTAAAGGACAGGCAGGAAGCAGGGCTTGAGGAGCTTTTAAAAAGAAAAGTACTCTAATTTCTTTGTACCCTATTGGACACAGAACCAGTAGGTGGGTCACCCTGGCTGCTGTTCTAATCCTTGTTTTTTGGCAATAGGAAGAGTGTCAGTTTTTATTAGGTGCGATTTCCATTGTCCTAGTGTGCTCACCCCATCACCTGAGTAAGAGCTTTGCCGTCTAACAGAAAGCCAAGGGGAGGAGGAAGAGGAAGTCAGGGAACAAACTAAGTGTTTTTATTAGGTTTTTCGTGCGGCACAGGGTGAAGCCCGGATACTATAAAACTACCTGCCACTCAGACAGTAGTGCTTAACATGGGTTGTTAGATGCTGTCTCACTGCTGCTTCTCTCACCTTGGGGGGTCCTCATCTTAGGGGCTGCTAACAGGATCAAGACAGCTCTACCTTGTACATCGCATATTGATACATACAGGAGGGACTCCTTATTCTAGCTAGTGGGAGATGATTTACCTCACCTTTGCTCATGGCCTCCTGTCGGTTTACCTTCTTGCAGAGTCTTGCATTTGGCACAAAAGGAATAGGGCTGCAGGAAGAACAAGGTGCACCAGGATGTTAGTGGCTGTGATCCTCTTTCTGACCCTATATGCTTGATAGGACTCATTTTGGCAAAGGGATGAGCAGCCTTAAACATCCACTGAAGTCTAGGAGATGTTAGGGGCACTTAGCACCTTACAGGGAGCAGCCAGCATGTTCAGAATAAGGCTCATAGAGTACAACTCATTCATATGATTTAAGGTTTTACTGGAGGACTGGCAAAAGCATCATATATTTGGGCATTCTTCTATTATAACTGTATTGGGTACTATTTTCCCTAAATCTTTATGTATGTGGAGGGAGGGGAATTAGCTCAATAAAATTCAATGGTAGCCCGGCCAATGGTAAAACACATTTGAAGCCAAAACAAAGCAAAAAAATCACCCAAGCCTGAGAATAGCAGCAGGCACTAGAATACAATGCATGGTTCCAGAATGATAAATTATACATTAGTCTCTCACTAGGTACCAATTGCAGAAGAGCACCATCTGTTTCCCAACATGGGAACTCACAGGGATGACAGTGGGGATTTACTTTTCTATTCCTCCTGGCGTACTACGGAGCTCAGAGCACGATAGCTGCCATCCGAGTAAGGTGTCTGTCACCTGCCTACTGCATATTTGGGATATACCCTGGTGAAGTGTGGGCTACAAATTATCTATTCACAGACATACGGGAAGCGTGTATAATGCCAACTCCAATGAATAGTCCTTGATGAAGCTTCAAGACCATTGGAATACTGCAGGGGAGGCACATTTTCCAGCTGTTTGCTTATCAGGCCAGAGCACATTTACAGGAGCAATTTCATCTCTAAATATTCCAGGGATGGCCATCCCTATTTCATTGAGAAACTGTCTCAGTTATAATCAGAGAATTTAGAAAACCCAACAAGAACCACCACCACCCCGCAACTAGTTTGCTGTGTCTAATTTTTGAAACTGGGATTTAGGTGGGACTTGTGCAAATTAAAGACTAATTAATCATAGGAGGAAATATTTATTAATTTTGCAGTTCCAACTACCACAATTTGGAAGATTCTGAAGGCCCTAGGATGGTCACTAAGGCTGTGTCTCCACGTGCACGCTACTTCGAAGTAGCGGCGCCAACTTCGAAATAGCGCCCGTCACGGCTACACGTGTTGGGCGCTATTTCGAAGTTGAAATCGACGTTAGGCGGCGAGACGTCGAAGCCGCTAACCCCATGACGGGATGGGAATAGCGCCCTACTTCGAAGTTGAACGTGATCCCAAATATCACGCAATTGCATTCTGTTTTGCATTGCCTCTCAGCACCTTCAGTGGCTGCTGAAGATTTGGAGGATTTTCTTCCCTCGGGGATGACAGCTGTCCTATCTGGAAGTTTGCTAGAGGAGACAATGGGACAGATCATTTTCCCCTAGTGCGGCCTCCCTTCATCTCTTTCTTGCATGGTATAAAGAGGCCAGAAAGCTGCCCTAAGTGAGCAATTGTGGGGATGCCCCTTGAGTAGGGAAATTCCAAGGAGCGTTCAGAGTTGAAAAGCACCTTATGCTTCAGTGATCTGATGGCAGCAGGGCAGCCACTAGGGGACTTCTGCAACCAGAACAGATGAAGACTGCCTCTGATTTATGCTGGAGTCAGCTCAGCCCTGGTTAGTCGCACCATCAGCCACTTTTCATCTGTCTTTGCTCCCACCTGAGCCCTGTAAAAAACACAGCTTGTTGGAACCCAAGAACACCAATACACACTTACAAAGGGCAACAGGAACTCACTCATTGCAGGTGCAAGAACAAAACAGAGCTGAAATTTCATAATTCCTACAGGACCTAGAGAAGTCAGAGCCAAACCTCTCCAAACTCTCATTTTTCTCTTCTGGCTCTTTTATTTGCCTTTTAAGTTTGCACACATCTTCCCCTTTCAACTCTGGAGAAAGATTAAAAGTCAGTAGGCTGGGGTCCCTGTCCCATTCTACAACCATTTAACCCACCTAAAACACTCTACCCTCATCTGATATCATGGCCACCTTCCAATAATAAATATAATACACCTGCCTGGAAAGAATACAGAATGACTAAGAAAAACAGCATCAATTTGTAGTACATGAATAACTACTGTCTCCAGTCTTCACATGGGAGCAAAGTGAGAATTCCCAGCAAGTCAGAGCACATTTCGTACAGGCTCGCTTTGGATCGAAAAGAGTAATTTGCTATGTTTTGTTTTGCATTTTCGACGCCTACATAAATTCCCATGTATGTGTTTGGCGGAGGCAGATTGAGTTGATGCTCTTTGTTGCATGTTTGATTTAATGCACATAAGCCCAGAACAACAAGGTAACAAATTATTATGATTTCAAACACCACGTAACTGTATTGAGGGAGAGGCCAGTCTCAACACAAACTCAGTAGAGTAGAGTTAGCTGACATAAGCGGGGCCAAAGGATGGTCAGATAACGTAAATGTTGGACAATACAGAAGACTAATGAAAAAACAGATACAAATAACTATAAACTCAGTTATTACTAATTCCAACATAAACACAATACAATCATTCTTAAAAAAAAAAAAAAATCACATTCAGCAAGTCAGATAAATTGGAATGCTGGATAATCGAAGGTTAGATAATATGGACTCTCCCGTATACATCTGTGTCACAGAACAGACAGACGAAGCATCCACTGATCCCAACCCTGGTCTCACTGACAGCAATGCTCAAATCTTGATTTCATTGGGGGACAGCAATTTTTTGCAAATGTAAAGACTTCCTAGGTTGATTTTCCACATTTCCACGATGAGAATCCACAGTCCTCAAAGTGCACAGAACAGCATATTGTGCCTGCCTAAGCACTTGCATGGCAAGAAATCACACCAACCATTGTTGTGTGTAGCATCATTACATCCATTTGTGCTTTGATGCACATCACCAATGCTGCCTTGTTACCATTTGGGGAATGCAGTCACCTGCTTCACCATGCACTCCTAGAAGGATCCTGTAGCATGGACACCCTCATATAAGTAACTAATATGAAAAGCCTGGCCTGACTTATTAGATTTTCAGAATTTACCTTGTAATTCTAGCTTAATAACTGTATTGTTCATCGGTGATCACATTCCTGACAGGCTGTCACAGGACTTTACAAGGACAAAACTTTGTATTTGTTCCTACCTTTAACTCTGGCTCTGCCTTCTGTCTCTATTTAATCCTCTCTGTAACATCCTTCAGTTTTCCATTAGGCGGTATCGATTTCATCCTTCTAAATCTTGCATTCCTTCTGCTCTAGCCAGGTCCTTCATGAAGCGCAACAGCAAAGACGACAAAATATCAAATTTTCTCAAGGGAAGCAAACCTCCTCCATCCTCCCAACATGCTGTTTTCATTTCATTCCTGACATTCTCTAAGGCAACCCTCTCCATCAAATGTCTGGCAATAACCAGTTACTTACTATGGATTAGGCTATTATACAAAATAACAAGCATTACTGCTAAGATTTTGTACACAAATTAAACAGTGATGTTGCTCCCTGTGTTAATGTTGTTGAGTGCTATATAGCCCAATATTTTCTAAGGCTGTATGTTTCAGTTCATCAGAGATACAAAGCCAGACTTGTGCAATGTCTTTTAACTTCATCTACACATAATTCTGTCAATAGAGTAATGCATGAAATTGAACAGATATGTACATGTTAGCTAATAACAGAAGTCAAAACCAAACAGATCCCTTAAAGAAACACATTCTGAATAAACTGAAGGCAGGTCTACATTACAGCAGAAAGTCAAATTAAGGTACGCAATTCCAACTACATTAATTACAAAGGTGAAGTTGATATACTTGAATTCAGGCTTCTGCCACCATCTCCACTTCCCTTACTTCTAAAAAGGGGCAGGAATATACCCAGTAAATTTGATTCAGCACATTGCTACCAGAGGCACAGAACTGAACTCCCCTGTAGTGAAGACGTACCCTCAGTAATACGGATTATGGAAACAGAAGCAGGTTGGGTAAAGAAGAACTTGACAAGCAGTTTCTTAAATCAAGAGGTTACTCAATTTCTAATGCACTGTTCTTCAAAAGGCTGACGACACTAAAGGACATGCCACAAACCCACCTCTGCATCAGAATTTGCAAGTTACCGCCTTCCCATGTGCCATTACATTGCACGTGATCCCCTCCCACATTCAAGTATTTCTGCCTCTGGGTTTTATAATGCCCGATTTCCTTTACAGTCAAAAACTACTCTAATAGTAGCACCAGTAAATTCCCTAGTACATTATTTGGCTTTTTTCCAGTTATCGAAATCTCTGCTTGGAGTAGGGATTTTTTGACCATCAATGCTTACATGTGCAGCTCTCAGGCCAGAATCTCATTTTCTTTTCTCCATGTATTATTTTATTTAAGGCAGAAGTTTGCACACCAGAGGGCAGACTGCATAAAAAACGGCTTTCACTGATCAAAGCATTTTGCAAAGAGCCCATCACTGAGTCAATACAGGCCTCTACTTTTGTGCACCTCTTTTTGAGTACAAAGTTGGCTACCTGCATGGAAGTGAACCTGCACTCATTTTGCATGTGCAAAAACCTGCATTCGGGTGTTCATACAAATGGAAAAGCCAAGATTCCATGAACCAGTGGCTGCTGTCAAATATGGAATGGAAGCAGGAACACTTCTCTGTCGACAATCAGTTCAGCGTGTAACAGTGGGTAAGCAAAAAAACTTTCCCAGCTGCCTCGCCTATAAATTTTGTAAGTGCACCTCAACAGTTAGTTCTTGAAAGTGCTCGATAAACTAAAAAAAAAACAAACAAAACACACACGAACAACAATGCTAAAACACAGAGAGGGACTACACATTTGGCTCTCAGACAAAATGCTGTGCTCACTTTTTTGATGAGGACATAAGCACCGATTTGCTCTTAATTTCTTTTTCCAACACATTTCACAGGAGTGGAAATCCACATGTAACTAGAGTTAAAATCATGACAAGAAATGCCTCATGGTGGCTTAAAATGTTTCATTCAAATCCAGGACAAAAGTGCCCAATTTCACATCAAAGGAAGACAACAGGAGTATTGCGATCAACTTCAGTAGGGGTAGGATCAAGCCCAAATTGAGAATTTCTAGCCTCTGGAGCTACAAATCCGGCACTGAAATAATCTAATCAATAGGAAAGTCTGAGACATTAACTTGTCTCTAGCTCCATCTTTTACTTCTGACTTCTTAAAATAATACTCAACTCCTGCCCTAGGCTCTCCTCAGTGTGTTTCACCGAAACGACTGATTTCCCCCTTCCTCAAAGTGGACAGGACAGAGCTACAAAGGTGTGCTGTTCCAATGTTTGCTCCCAGGTCAATGCTCTGCAGCTTGAGGCTCTCACTCCTGCTCTCAACTGGCCCAGAGGGAGACCTGTAACACATTCACCAGCAGAGCTTTTCTTCCTTTAAAAGAAAAAAAAAGGTGCCAGTACTCACTCCCCACATGGGACAAGGGACCCCATGAGTGGGAACCAGCTGGGGGTGGAGTCTGGCTGACGGCCCCAGCTGGGGAAAGCCCAGCCAGGGTCCGGGGGGAACTCTGCAGCCCTGAGGTGCCCCATGGTGCATGAGCTGGGGCTGGAGGCTCCCCACAGCTTAAGGCGCTCCATGGCTGGATGCATCCTTGCGCAAGATCCGGGGCTGAGAACGTGTCTTGTGGGCTACCCTTGGCATTAGTTTTCTCGACTCGGGCTCTGGAAGTGAGTGCTGAATGGATGCTGTGTTCATCACTTCTCTCATACTCAGGGGTCAGAGAGCAGAGTCACCACCCTGGGATCAGTGGCAAAATGTCAGCAAAGCAAGCCACAGAGCTGGACATGGGATCATTTCCAAGGAGGCAGCGCAGCACAACGAGAGGAACCTTTGACCAAAGAAATAGGGCTCCCCTCTTTCTTCAGCGTACAGCCATGGCCTTTACTGCCATATTGTGGGAGGAACACAGCTCAACAGTGGACCTGTCATAGCACCATGAGGCTTCTCAGTGGTCTTGTTCTCCTTGTGTCGTCTCAAGTGGGAAGGAAATATGGGGCCCCATCTATTTAACCAGACACGCAGCTTTCCAGTGAGTACATTGCTCTGGAATGTCTGCCCAGTCGGCCCTGCTGGGGTGGGTGGGTGGGTCTCACACACACACACAGCATTCTAGAGAACTTTGTATATACATACATGGTAGGGGTCCATTCCCTGTGAGTTTCAGCCCTGTGCAGCCAACTGGCTGAGCTCCCCTGGGCCAGGATGCAACTCACCACAGCATTCTCAAGCACCACCCGTCAACTGATAAGGGCCCGTGCATTATCTAAGCAGTTACAACAGAGGCATGGCACCAAGGTAAGGAACAAATTAAGCAAAAACTAATGAAGTTTTCAGCCTGGTTCACAGCATCTTGGTACAGCAGGCAAACAGCTATTCTGAGGAGGCATTGTTGTGTTAGGACTGCATAATACAGAAACACACAACCTCTGTCACCAACACACATCCTACCCCAACTCTGCCTTTCCACACTGATACCTTGAGTTGCTTATTTTAGTGGAGTTACAGCCACACAAATCCAGTACAAGAAGTGGGTCATTTACTACCCACCCCACATTAGCCTCTGATCTGTTACCCGGTCTTGCTGGCTAAGCACTCTGGGCCACTTGCACTATCTGCCATTTGCACCACTGTGGCTACACTATTTTTAGCACATGATCTCGACCAGAGGATTTCAGAGCCTGGGCTAAAGCCTAAGCCAGAACACCTATACAGCAGTGAAGCTGCCCTTAAGTCTGTGACCCGAGAGCCCAAGTTAGTGGTCCTGGGCCAACCGCATGCTTTTAATTGCAGTGCGGAGACACTATGAGAATTCCTCTTTAAATGATCAATATACCCCATTACTTGTCCATTACAGGGGTGCCAGGTGAGAGAGGTTAAACCTGTGTAATGGAGATCAATGGGCACTTTGCCATTAACAGCACTATAAGGCCCCTCACTGGCATGGCAGCTTGGTAGATGAATGCGACATCCAGCCAGACTCTCTGCTCACCCGAGCAGTCCTAGTCCTTGTTCCACTGCTTAGTTCCGTTCCATGGGCACAGTTCCAAAGCTCAAACCCTTTGGGCATTTCTCCTCAAGATACAAACATCAAAGTTCCTGCTGACCTTACAGCTGAAACCTCTGCACAAGCTACAGGTCACTGCCCAGCCATCCCAGCTCTGATACCAGGAGGAGAACATGGATAGACAGAAAGATCAGCAGGACAGTCTAACCATGCTGTCTAATATGTCTGTTTGCCACATGTATCAAACTGGACAGCGCCGTGTGGCAAAGTGGCTTGCTACGGCTGCATGTGTGGCTGCTGGGACAAGCACGTTGCAGCAGCAGCAGCTCCTCCTGAGGCTTGCTTCGGGCTGTGGGGAGGCTCCAGCAAGTCACCGACAGTTTGCAGGTGGGGGCTGTGGTGATCATTAAATTTCTTTTGGACACCACTGGTCTTTAGAGGAGCCAGATCTGCAAACCTGCCTAGGCCAACAGAGAACACAGGAGTTTCCAGGGTGCTGGAAAAGTGCCAAAGATCCATAGTTAGAAATGTCAGGTGTCACCATGTTAGTCTGTATCTGCAAAAACAACAAGAAGTCCTGTGGCACCTGACAGACTAACCGATTTTTTGGAGCATAAACTTTCACGGGCAATGACCTGCTTCCTCAGATGCATCCACAGCTAGAAAAGGAATTCTCTCCCTGCTCAGACAAGATGAGCAGAGCCCTATAAATCTGTGGATCTCCACTTCACATCCATGGGCCATTTCTGCAGATAGCAGCACAGACGCAGATACAAATTTTGTATCCTCACAGGGCTCTGAGAACCAGGGGGCCGGCAGCCATGAGGAAATCATGGCATGGATCCTTCACCTGCTCCGGATGGGAGGCCTGAGAGACAGGGATAGGGGCTAGAGGCTGCTCAGGACCCTGCGACAGGAGAGATGGAGGGTCCACCACAACAACCCGGAGCTGCCAGCTTGGCTCTCCCCAACCCAGCCGGGGAGGCGACGTCTCAGAGCTGCAGCTGGGCCGTGGTAAGAGGCAGGTGGGCAGTCGTGGGAAGCTGTGGTGGACCCTCCACCTGCCCTGGGTGGGGGCCCAAGCAGCCCCCCAGGTCACTCCTCCCCTGAGGCCAGGGAAGCATAGAGCCCATCTGAGGAGCAGAGACCAGTGACAAGAGCAGAGTGGAGTGGGGGAAGATGTGACCTGAGAGCAGGCACCCTGAAAAAGAGGCAGGATGGACCTGTCAGACTCCTGGGGGAGGGAAGTGTGACTCACGTTCTCTCTCTACTCGGGGATGTGATTCCCAGCTGGACACAGGCCTTCTCTCTCACTGAGCTAGCACACTGACACCAGCAGTGCAACAGCGCCAGCAGAGACAGCAGCAAGTGGTAGACCCCAGTGCAAACCAGCCTAGATGCATCGACTCAGGCCAGCTAGCTCAAATCGCTGCTTGCAGCTGGCCACAAGAGCCTGACGATGCTACGATTGTTAATGCCCAGCCCCCGGCTTCACAAGCCCTCGTGCGAGTAGGTCTTCAGAGCATTGCTCAAGTGTAAATAGCCCCAGCCACACAATTCCTCTCTGCCCAAAGGAGAACATACTGTTACCTCTCCCTCTTCCAAGGCCCCTGCTCAATTCCCATCCATGCCTGGCTAGCTCTGCAGATGGGCAGGTGGGGTGGGCACCAAACCATGCCTCTCCCCATACGCTTCAACAATTTACCACAGGCACGAATTCTGAGGGCATGTTCCCCTCCCCTGTGCTCTAACATAGCCAAAGGTATGGACAGGGAGACTATCGTCCTCTGTTGCCCTGTCAGAGCTAGTAACATACTCCTAAACCCGGGAAGTGAAATGCTACACATTGCCCTCGTCAATGGCAGCTCTCTTGGGTTAAACACTCCCTGGAAGTGGAGACAGTGATGTTGCTGATGGAAACTAACTCTTGCACTCATCCCGCTGGGATGTGTACAAGGGTTTCCAGGGGAGTTTGGATTCTGGAGTGAATTAGAGTGACCAAGAGGAAACACTAAAGATCAGTGAAGACAACAAAGCAAGAGGACTGCTGCAGCACAGGATAAACAAGAGATACCTTTGACATTCTGACAGGGATGCAATAGCCACTCCAGAGTTAATGATAGTAACAGTAAGCAGTAAATAAACCGCTCAAGGAAATTGGTGCACCATAAACAGCACAAGAAGCTGCTGTAGTGAAGTCTATGCATTTCAGATGCACAGAGGATCATCTCCAAATACTGGAACAAAGTAGTAACCGAGAGCTGTCCCAGAGTATACAGCAGTAAGAGAGCCTGCAGTGAATGGGAGCCTTGAGAATTCTCCCTCCCCCTCTCTTTCTCTCTCTCCCCCTCTCACTCACTCACCCACCCACACACTCATGAGGAGGAAATAGTCATCAGATAAATCATAGGTGTTCTAGTTAAGACATTAAAGGAGAGAAAAAAAGCACACTGCTAGGTACACTGTACACAGCTATCCAGAAATCGCCTCTCCTGCACTGCATAAAAAGTCATGTAACACACCACACAACTTTACAAATGAAAGGTAACTCTATACATCACACAGTGATGGTTTTGATTCCCCTCCGCCCTCTGAAATCCACTAGCCTGTCCCCGTAGCACATTATTAGAAACATGCCTGGAAAAGAACTGGCATCTGCAAAAATGAGCTGCGGATACCTGCATCCAAATCTGTGGGTGCAGATACCTGCGAATATCCACGGATTTGCAGGGCTCTGGACACCACAACAAGAAAGAATACCACTGCACTCTGGTTCATAAACTGTTCTAGAATTAAAGCGCATCTTCACAAATATCAACTATGCTTCACAGTAGGTGCAGCCAGGATTACCATCCCCTTGTTGCAGATGGGTAAACTGAGACACCAAAAGGACTTGCCCGAGGCCAGCAGCAAGTCAGTGGCACAGCATTTCAGTCTCCTGACTCCCAGCCTGGACCTCTGCCCACCAGATAATGTACCAAATGAAACAATTAAAAGTGACGTTTTAACGGAGAGGAAGAATTTTGTGGAAAGACTCATTCCAGAAGCAAACAAAGTAGAGAAAGGCGGAAAGCTCTGACAGGTTCCTCATTATGGCATGCCTTGCTTGTGCATGACCAGTAGGAGCAAAGGCAAAATGTCAGGAGAGAAACTCTTCGTGCAGCATTGTCAGCAGGCACAGCAGTGACAGGACATTGCACAGCTACCTTCCTTCAAGATTTCCAACCCAAATGACCAGTGTAGAGAGGCCCAGAGGAGTTTGGAACATGCATCCCATTGATGGACCCGATTCTGTGGAAGCACATAACGAGCCTTGAGGACCCGAGAAGCCCCCGTGGCTCATTGGCATTTTGTGTGATTCAAGTTAGACACGGGCTTAAGCATCTTGCTGAACTGGGACCTGTGAGAGAGCAGGTGTTAAAACAGTGCACAGCCTACAGCCCATCAGGGTTCTGCATACAGCCCACGCACCCCACCCTGCACACCGGAGGCCCCACACTTACCTACTCCTCCCCCTCTCTCCCAGCTGATTTGTGGCATTCAAGCTCTGGTAGGGTGGGGAAGGAGCAAGGATACAGCACGAATCAGCCAACTCATGGTGCTCCATAAATGTACGGGTGAGGGGAGGGGAAGGGACAGGACATGCTTGCAGGGGACAGGCTGGGGGTGGGGTTTCTAGGGAAGGGACGTAGTGGGGATTGGTCCTGCAGCGAACAGGGGCAGGGGTCGAGCAGCCCCTGGCAAAATGAGAAGTGACACGCATTTAAAGCAAGAGCATGTGTGAGGTGCATGCTGATCGCACACCACAGTGCAAGAGCTGTGCGCTCCCTCTGGTGCTGTGTGTTATGGCATTTGCCCCTATTAACAATTCACTTTGTGTAGACAAGGCAGGATAAAGGAGGAGACTCGAGTGCAATGTATTTCATCTCATTTTTGGGGTCAGGCCTGAATTCAATCTTGCAGCCCACTGAGATGAATGAAGGCCACTCATGCAGCCCACTCGCTAGCCTTGCTTGTCTGCCAGGATGGGTCTATGCTGTGTCTGTGTCTGAGAGAGGGGGGGACTGCTGAGGACTGGGTGGAAGGGAGTTTCCAAAGCACTCCCACGACAGTGGCTGCGTTGCAGATGGCAGAAAGTGCCCTTTCACAGCTAAGAGCACAATTTTATTTCTAACCCCTGATGAGGAGGGTAAAGGCATAGGGAAAAAGGACACAGACCAGGAGGCTGTCTAGGGTAGGGTGAACAAACTTTTTACATCGAGCACCACTTTTCATCTCTGCTACTTGTTTCTGTCTTCCCATCCCATCCAATAGAAATGTCAGTCACACTCATATGGGGGGGGGGGGAGAACATCCTTTCAGGCATATGTAAGAAAGTGAGTACACCAAATACTGTCATATCTGGTATTCCATTACCAAGAACTCTCAAAATGACCGGCATCAGTAAATTTTAGGTACATATTCCAACAGTACAGTACAGTAAAGGTAAATACAAATAAATACAGCAAATACAGTACAAGTTTACAGTGTACAATATTACTGTTGTTGGTAAATAAAATACTCTGTATACATTTTGCTTGTTTCTTAATAGCTAAGCTTGTTTTTCATTTAGTGCTATGCATTGCTAGGTATACCTCTCTATTATCCAGAATACCTGAATATCCAGCAACCTCCCAGTCTCAGGGCTGCCAGATATGAGTTTACTGTACGTAGAATGTGATAACTTTATTAATTGGTATATAAATGTGAATATGCAGACATAAAAAGTCACATATTTCAACATTTTTAATGACACGAATGAACCTGAGACCCAGCAGCTGACTGCGCTGCACCTCCTTGTGAAATTTCATGCCACCCCAAGGGAAGTCGCCTCCATTCTGCACACCCTGATCTAGACACACATCCCACGAAGGGAGCCCGACAGCCCACACGTTGACATACGTTATTTTGCCATGCTCACCAGTCTTAAAGATCATTTTGTTCTCCCTTTGTTTTATTTCCATTAGGTTTCCTGCCCTCTGCAGTCTTCCTCATTTGTCTTTCCCTTCCCTCTTAGCTGCTTAGCCTAAGTGCCATCTCATTCCCTGCCCACACTCTTCCCATAGCATGCTCCCCTCCGGCCCCCCCCCGATGCTGGATGTCTAAATGACTGTTATGCAATTCAGAACAGGCTTAAACTCCTCCATCAGCTCTGTGTTTGGACATAATCCCGTTTGAGTCTGAAGTGTTTACACAATATTACTTGCAAGATTTAACTAGAAGACGATTATGCTTCTGGCTTTACTTGGATTTCAAGACTATAACCAAAACTCTAAATTGTCTTTATCTTATACAGCTCCCATTGGACAAACGCATGTATGAGTTTTGATAAACATATTTATAGGCTTGGAATGGAAGTTAAAGGTTCTGATGTTTTTGTATAAGGCAGTTCTGCTTTTCCAGACCCCAGCTACAAGTGAGTGGGTTTATAAAAGAAGGGAGTGGGGAATAAAATTCTGCTCAGCACAAAATTCTGCTTAGCAGGACTGCAGAACTGTTTATTTCAAATTAATACCCAGTGCATCTCAATGCTGGGTAGCTAAAAGCCAGTGCTGGCAAATGGGGGAAAGATTATTATTATTAATAGGAACAACAACAAATCAACCCATGGAGATGATGGGACCCTCAGAGGCAAACAACTAAGCAGCTGGTTATTGATCTGGGCAGCATTTATGCCCCTGATGTAAAGAGCATTCAAAAACAAGTTCCTCCTGCTGACTGTCTCACCACATGGCGTGGAATTAATGCAGCACGGTCAGGATATTCTCATGAAAAGGCTAATAATGGATGCTGTAGATCATTACTCTTAGCAGCTAGTGTGCTATGCTGGACCCAGTGACACTCCTGCCCACTCTAAACAGGCATCTGTCTTAGGAAGGATGGGGTGCACACAGCAGCTTAACATACTGTACCTTCTATACATATGCACTGTACAATACATTTGGTGTGTATGAGGGACCAATTTACACACATTTGTGCCTAGGGTTTCCTCTTGTAATTGTGGAGCAAACAGGGAGGTTTCTCACTTCATTTGCATGTCAATGCCCAAAATGCTCTTCTACCTCACCGCAATTTCATAGCAGCTAAACCCTATTTATCTGACAGGCTTGTCCCTTTCTGCCGGCGCCTGGTAATAGGAGGCAGGTGGCTCACTGCAATGTGGAAGGCTTCTTGAAAATCAGCGTGCTCAGCAAACTGCAAGGGGGTGCTGTAAAAATAAGGATAATTAAAATTCATACTGCAGGGTATAAGATGATGCCACTACTGCGGGGGTGGGGGAATGAAACAGGAGGGTGTCAGGAAAGAATTTTACCTCGCTTACAGAATTATCCCATTGGATAAATATAATTCGGGTAGCCGAATCTCTCACTTAAGCACCGGGACAAAAAGCAAATTGCTGATCACATAAACTCATCTCCTGCTCTGGAATAGGAATACTCATGTTCATAGTCACAGAAGAGAATCAGAATTATCTTGCGATGATAACTGGGTAGCTCCTCATCTGGGGTACATGAGTGTAAAGTAAGTGCGTGCCACCTAAGTCAAAAGAGCTTTGCTGGATTTTCCCAGTTGAGTTTCTAGTCCAAACTAAACTACCATGCAGGGGCAGGGACATAACCTAACTAATCAAGTTTGTTTTTTCCATGTTGAGACTCTAAGGATCAAATTCAGCCTCAAACATAAGCAGACACAGTTATCACCAACTTCAGCAGGTGAGGCAGCTACCTATTCCAAGGGCTCAATTTTACCTTAAGATTCCATGAACTGAGCACCTGCTAACCCAGGAGTAAGCAACCTTTCTGAGGCGGAGGGCTGAAATTTGACCTTTTGACCTCTACGTAGTGTCCAAGCGCCAATGATACTTTTTGAAGTCACTTATAGTCTTCCTCATAATGGCTTCATTAACACATCAATATGCAGGCTCCACCGTTTCGGTCTTTAAATTGCTGTCTGGCCAGGTTTCTTAAATATCTAAAAGTGTCCAGAATTTTATATACAGGTTGAATCTCTCTTATCCCAGATTCTCCTCATCCGACAGAAGGTGACATGCTCTAGCCCCGCCCCCACATTCGGCTGCCTCTCATCTGTCCATAGGGAAAATCATTTCTGATCCCACCCATCCATGCCGGGAGGGGAGGGGCTAGGGCAGACAAAACTCACCCACCTGTCTGTGCGTGGGGGGGCGGGGGGAGAGAGTAGACATGAGATACACTTACCCCCAGTAGGTGACCATATCTCCCTATCCCAAATACAGCACAGGGAGATATGGTGGGGGGCAGGGGGGCATCTTCCCTGCTGTGGCTGCCAAGGGCTGTCACCCCAGGTGGACCTCCCCAACTGCCCCTCACCTCCAGGTGCCAGGAAGGAGGTGGCATCCCCAGGGGTGCTGCGCCAGGCTTCTGAGAAGGAAGGAGCCAGACACCGGGCAGCAGCTGCACAGGTGGGTTCCTGGATCCCCGCAACTTGGGGAGTCGGGAAGGAGCCAGCAGTGGTGCCAGTGCTTCTCCAGGCTTCCCTGAGCCTTGGAGAGCTGGGAAGGAGGCAGCAGCCACCCCCTTGTCCCAACGTACCTCTCCCTCAGTAGGATCCCCTGCTGGCTCCCTCTGATGTGGCTGGAGAGCATGTGAGTATGTGCTCTCCATGAGCTCTCCGTCCAGCAGCTGCACCTACATACCAGCAGGGGGCCATTACCGCGCAATTAGCCCCTTTGTTAAAATAAGTCGAGACGCCTTTTTGGCGTCTGAAATACAGGACTGTTGCCTGGGGAAGGGAGCCCGCATTGGCCAGTTGGGGGTGGGAGGGACACCTCCAGCAGTCCCACAGCCGCTACACCCCCCTGCAATCCCACAGTCACACACCCCCTAGATCTCCCCTCCCCACCCCGATCTACCCACACTGCTGCACGTGGAGGGAGCAGGAAGTCCAGGGGCCCATGCAGGCAGTTTGCCACTCCCTCCGGCAGGCGTGTCAGGAGGGCTCACCTGCCCCCTCTGCTCCCCTGCCACATGGGGGAAGGATGGGCAGGGCTGAGCTCACTCTGTGCACTGCTCACAAGTGGGTCTGGCACGCGTACCAGGGGTTGCTGACCCCCATACTAAGAATTACAACAGTGAGCACTAAATGAAGCTTGTCACAGTTAGCTCAAACCAGCTATTACTAGCTGAAGTAAAAGGCTTTCAGACAAATTTTCATGGGTTTTGCTTGTGCATCTGTAGGCATTTTTTGCTCAATCCCTGTATACATTTCTGATTCTAGACCCTTTGTTATATTGCTCAAAGGGAATTTCACACTACAGCAAGAACTGACAGCCATGTCAGAAAACAGAAGTGCTTCTATTTACTGAATGCCAAAGTACTGCTGGAAACCACTCTCTTCTGTGCTAGCAATGAAGCAGGAAAGGTGTCCTGATTCTATAATCAAGAAATACCAGCCAACATGAAGTCATACTGAAGGTATTAGCTATTAAATAAACCAGATCATAGCAAACCACATTCTTCCCTAATGGAACTCAGTGCATTTGACGCACTGAAAGTAAATTTATTGAGAAAAGGTGGAAAAGCATGAAACTTGTATCCAGGATTCTAACTGGGCAAGATTTGTAGAACTGATTTAAAATTATGGTCTCTCACTTACAGAGAGTCACATTTTTAATCCAGAAAACATTATCTTCCTTCTCTCTCAAACCCTCGCAAACCTCACATTTCAAAATGTGAGCTAGATTTTCAAATAAACTGGTCTGATTTCTTCGGGTTTCAGGTACTTGCAAGGAAAACAGGGCTGTTTTCTCAATAACCATTTCTGTTTTTGAAGCCACTGACCTGCAAACTTGAACCAAATATATTATCTTATCCACAGTAAGCTGAATTCCGGCGACCTTTTTGCAAATATCCAGTGAGTAAATCCAACACAGTCAATCCTTATGATGGTGTGAAATCAGAGAATGCAGTCAGATTGCTTGCAAGTAGGAGCTGGTTTAAAGCTTACAGCAAGTCACCGTCTCTCTTTCAAAGCTACAGGACATTTCTCGAAAGCTAACACCAATCAGTCAAAAGCATCTCACGTGCACAAAACAGGAAGATAGCATGCCAGTAAAAATAAATTTGTCATCAGATTAGAGTCACAACAACTATACACATAAGAGGAATCTTATTATATGCAACATTTACACTAGTTATGTCCTCATAATAATGAAAAAATTGTCCATTCCATCCACAGATCAAAAACACTTTACAATTCATCTTCAGAACAGCTCTGTCAGGTAGGCTGGCGTGAGCTAACTGTTTACATCAGGACCCACTTTTAGTCCCTGAAATTAGCAGCCCCCCTCCCCAGTTGTCTAACATGATCCACACGGACAGAAAATTCAGTTATACTCACATTAAAAAAAAAAAAAAAAACCCTTTCAGCATGTGTAAGAAAATGAGCATGTGGAATGGAAAAAATGTTTTTAATCAAATACACGTACGTACATA
Organism: Carettochelys insculpta; assembly: GCF_033958435.1. NCBI lineage: Eukaryota > Metazoa > Chordata > Testudines > Carettochelyidae > Carettochelys > Carettochelys insculpta. The sequence continues at coordinate 41,249,748 of NC_134147.1, read as the reverse complement.
AAAAGTGACATGTCAACTTTTTAATGAGATGGATGAGCCTGAGACCCAGAGGCCAATCATGCTGCACCCGCCTTTTATGAAATTTCACATGCCTCTGAGACATTTCACCCTCCAGTTTGAAAACCCTTGAGCTAGGCATTATCATCCCCATTTTACAGAGAACAGATGCCTAGATTAACTACTCCAAGATCAAATGGTATGAGTCAGTGGCAAAAATACGAATAAAAGCCAGAACTCTTGATTTTCAGCCCTGCCCTTTAGCCATGACCACCTGCTTTCAGAGCTGAGTTTCTTTTCCTACGAAATATAGACACAGAAAACGATAAAAGCTCATCCATGTGGTGTTTCAAGGGAGTCTTTTTAAGATATACTGTTTACTTCCCCAACCCATTTGAGACAAAAAATGTTGGACGTGGGGGTGGGAAGCTTCACACAGACTCTAATATGATTTAGCCCCTTAGAGGTGAATTACTTACCAATTTCATTATAGCATTACCAAGTGACCATATTGCAGGAGATTGTTTCAAATTAATAGCATTACAACATACCTTTCGGTGGAGCTAAACTGCAAGCTGTGGTTTGAGGCTCTACTGAAATATACTCAGAGACACCCAGCTGCAAAATGCATTCAAGACTCCTCAACCCTGTGAATATTTTAGAACAGCACTTCCCAAAGAAGCTATTTTTGCAGGGGAAAAAATAGTTTAGTATTTTCTGGCAAAAAACAAGATTGCCCTGTGCAGCTGAGAAAGCCACTTTCAGTTACAGTGAGTAGATATCTCAATACAACAAGTTGTGTACATGACACCTCCATGCTCGTACTGTGCTAAGACACAAATGCTTTCTTTCAAAACACACTGATCAAGAAAACAAGTTTTTCCATTGATCCGTACGGAAGGGTCATGACTAGAAACACTGTACACTTACATGTTACTACAGTTAATGGTTTCCCTGTTTACGCTTAAAGCTAAAGCTTTGCAGGACACATTTTCAGATGCTACAACCTACTCACCCAGCCTGGCACCCATAATTAAGCAACAAACAGGGTTCTATGTACCTAGAATGAAGCATTTGTTTTGTGACAGCCATTTGCATTCACAACTTGAGCCTCTGGATATCTAGCTGCTCAGAAGTTTCTACACAAATGCCATTCAGACATCGGAATCAGAGTTCTTGGCATCCAGATTTACAAGCCATACAAAACTTTTGGAAAACTGAGTGTCCCAATTGTTTCTGTACATACATTGTCAGATGAGGATATTTACTGTTAGACTGTCTGCATTACCATTAATGTAGTTTAGAACACAACCAACTGCATCTTAAACGCCAAGCTATGCCATATGTTGTTTATTTCAATTGTGTAGAGTAGTGGTCTGAAAACAAGGCAGGGAGCCAGGATCCTATCTCTGCCACTGGCTCTCTCTGTGTTCTCTGGGAAGTCACTCAGCTTTTCTACCTTAAATTTCTCCAATGATAAGAAGAGATGTGGATATATGCTGCCTAAAGCAGCGTGATGAACATTAATTAATAGACTAAATTCAACCTTGACTCCAATCTCCACTTAGCATAGAGAAGGGAAGCATTCAGAGGCAGGTCTGTCAGCTCCTAATGGCAGGTCTACATTAGGGGAGAAAGAACTAAGATATGCAACTCCACCTACGAAAATAGCATGGATGCAGTCTACGTACCTTAGGTAGACTTTCCAGACCAGCCCCACAGTGGGAGGTCAATGGGAAAAAATCCTCTCGTCAACTTCCCTTACCCCTCGTGACTGTAATGATTACTGGGGTTGACGGGGATGCTCTGAATGCTGGATTTGGAGCATCCTTACCAATTTTACCTCTATTTTTTCCCATCCATGTGTGGTAATGGTGGTTTACATAGCCGAGTTTCATTTGTGGTGTAGCTATGGGAATTCTTAAACAGTACTGGGAAACTACATCCTCACATAAGTTTGTAAACACAAGCCACCTCTCCAATGTTACACCTTCAGAAGTGCAGGTTTGCTTTAACAGCTGCAAATACTCAGCTGTTAGCTTGAAAGGATTTGTTTTGCAAGCTATTTCTCCCTCCACAAGGTCCTGGGACTCTAAGATGAGATGCTCTGGCTAAGAAAAACTTAACAGCTACAAATCCCATTGAGTATATCTGAAAAAGGACCCTCCAAGAACGTAAAATGCCATTCCATTTTTATCCAGTCTGTTCCCAAACCAAATCTGTATACTTTCCAGGTTTTTTTCCCTATGTTAATCTATGAAAATAAAAACAACGAGGCATTATTGTGACTTGGGATAAAATTATGCCATATTTAAAAGACAAATCACCCAAATTAAATTAATAACTACACACATATCCCAGGTTGGTCCCAGAAGAGGTGAAGCCATTAAATGAAAGCTCTGATCATCTTGTCTTGCATGTACATAACTTGGTTGGGTTCTAGTGGAATTTATCTATAGTTCAAACAGAAGCAACTGCCAATCATCTGTGACCACATTCACAAGATTATCTGACTTCCTGTGGCAACAACCGAAATCATTTCACCAAGTTCATGGTAATTTGGCAGGAGTCTTCTCTGTAACCCCACCAACACTTGTTCCCAGGGCTTTTTGTCTGGTGGAACACAACAGAACAGCATTCTGCCACCTTTTTTCCTGTTATTTTAGCACTGTAGGGCACCTCCAGCCATGGCTCATGCACTGCAGCGTGTCTTGGGGCTGAAGGGTCCCCCCGCACCCTGACCAGTGTTCACACGTCTGGGGCTGCCAGTGAGGCTCTGCCCCTAGCTGGCTCCCAGCCTCAAGGCCCCCCGTCCCACACTGGGGTCGGGTGAGTACTGGCACTTTTTTTTCCCCCCTTAAAAAACACTGCTTGTTCCCATTTCTCACTCATCTCCAGTTTGCCTGGCATGCTTCAATCTCTGCTTCACCTGCCTACAATTTCCATTTTGAACTAGCTCTTACAGAGACAGTATAAGAGAGCTCTAACACCTTTGGTCAACTAATATGTTCATTTCGTATCATTACTGTGATTGCAATTGTGATGGAAACCTCCCACACTTGATGGAAAAGGGGTTCTGATTATAAATATGAATAACTCAGGAATGCGTTGGACAAAATATCTCTTGTAGCCTCTCATTATCGATGGTATCATCTACTGGAGCTGGAAATCCTAGTTTTATGCACATATCATTTTTGTAGTTGAAATTTTAAGTATTGTCTGCATCAGGGGTCAGCAACCTTTCCAAGGGCGAATATCAAAATTTGACCTTTTGACCTCTCTGTAGGGTCCAAGTGCTGGTGATACTTTTTAATATTACTAATAGTCCTACCTACAACCACTTCATTAATAAATACATTAAGATGCAGAGCTTTACCACTGAGGTGGCGGTTGATAGCATTCGTTGGTCTTTTGTTAGTCCACAGGTGGCATGGCTTTGAGCAAGCTCTCAGCTGCATGAGGGAGGGGGAGGAGGACAGAGCCCCCACCTTGTGTGCCAATAAAATCAGTTCATGTGCCACTCTTGCCTGCATCTGACTCCTGGACTACATATGTGTGTTCCAAATGCCTGTGAAGACCTCAGGAAGAGGTGTGACTACCCTATTGTGAGAATATGCCCTATCAGAAGCTAGGAGTGATTAACCAAAAATGGATGCCAATCCACAGCTGAAGAATTTTGCCATCTACATTCAGACCAGGGAGGAGGTAATGTGTCATTGCCTAAAAAGGACAGGGACAGGTGATTCAATCAGGCGACACTCTTCACCTTGGAGTATACTGTTACACAAAGAGAACAATGGAATCTCCCTTGGGGAGGGAAGGTAGAGAAAGGGCCCTGGGGTGCCTCCACCCGTGTCTTCAGCCTGCCTTAGAAAGTGCTTTTCCAGCAGTTCTCAAACATTAAAAACCCCGGGACTCCCGTTTTGATTTACAAGCTTTTTGGGAGAGCCCATGATGCTTTTGATGGCCTGCCCCCTCGGTCACTCACTCTCTCTCATCCTCATTCACTTGCATTGGGCTGGGGCAGAGCTTGAGATGCAGGAGGGGGCTAAGGGCTCCAGCTCTGGGTATGGAGTGGGGCCAGGAACGAAGGATTTGGGGGTATGGGAGGGGGCTTTTGGCTGGGGAAGGTGATTGGGTTGTTGGGAGGTGAGGGCGGGGGTGCAGGAGAGGGCCCCAGACTAAGTAGACCGTTGGGGTGTAGGAGGCGGTTGCAGGCTCCAGGGAGGGAGTTTGCGTGTGGTAAGGAACTCGGTGCAGAGACTGACCTGCCCGAGGGATGCTTAGTGCTGGTGGTGCTTGCTGTGGCCTCCAGAAAAGGCCACCAGGTCCCTGCAGCCTCTATGTGCATGGATGGCCAGGAAGGCACCACACGCTGCCCTTGTGCCTCCAGGTGCCACCCATGCAGCTCCCCTTAATCACGGCTTCTGACTAGTTCATCACAAAAACTTACCCTGTATTACCGCGTTTAAGAGTAACAAATTAATTCCAAATGGCAAACCCTAATTTCAGTTACCTCAGTTTACATACGGAATTACTTCACGGAGGTCAAGGGGGTTACTCCCGATATAGACAATGAAGTATCTGTGGTCAAAATATGGCCCACCATCTTTTGATACGAATTAAAATTTCCATTTCTTTCAGGAACAGTATTCGTTACTGTAGTTTTTTTTATTCTGTCCTTTGATAGGTGGAGAGGGTGCTCAGCAAAGGGAAGGAGAGGACAGATTTAAAAAGGCCACATTCACAATATTGCTTCTTGGATTAGTGTCAGATGATTGGGGAAGGAAAGTACTTATTCAAGAATAAAAATGCCTCTTCTTCAAGGTTCCCATCCATCATACAGTATTAGAACAATTCAATGGAGTCAGCTTCTGCTTAGCTCACATTTAACATGTATATTTTTTCCCCTTATTTCACAATCTGTGGAGGTATTAAGCTTTAGAGCTTCCAAAACTCCCCAGAGGTCCTTCTATTTAAAGCCGTCCTTTGTGTGGAGATTTTTGAGAACATATTTCAAGTATCATCAAAAAACGTTTGAAAAAGTAAGAAATAGAAGATCCAAAAAAGGACTGACGAGCCTGCTTGCTCTGAGATGCTCAAGCACAATATGAATCCGACTGACACCTTGAGGTCAGACCCAAAGCAACAGCATCTTTGAGGTTTTCAAACACAGGCCATGAAACAGGAGATTAAAAAAAGTTTTAAAACCACAATCCAAAAGCCCACAATATTAAGTATACATGACAAAGGACAGGAGAACACAGGAAATTCTTCTCCGCTTGAGCTAGATAACATCATTAAAAATCTAATTGCATACAGTGTCTCCTTTGGGAATCCAAATTTCAGCTTGGCCATAGAATCATGGATGGTTCAGCTGTGACAGAGGAGAACAGACCTGTAATGAGGTCTCTGTTGTGCTATCCACACGCAGGGCATTTACACAGGTCCCTCCAGAGAGATGCAGGTCCCTCCCACAGATGAAAGAGCATACCCCTCCAACTGTGTCCACAACCATATCCCACCTCGTTACTGATTTCACTTAGGGTTGGATTATCGGATGTCCCCTAGCATGTATTAAATGGAACAAACAGGAGTATAAATTCTAATGCTACAGTCAAGGCAGCCCCAACCCCACAGGAACAAATGCCATTCTGAGCTAGCCGGTATGATTTTTTCTGTCAAGAAATGTGCTGATCGAGTGGCTAAGGCAACACACTTCTTTGGGACACAATGACACCAAGACATTTTTGTTCCCACCAATCAACTAGTGGAATCACCCAGAAATGAAGAAATCACAAGTAATGCCAGGATAACAAATCTCAGCTGGATAGGTCCTCTGAGGTAGAAAGCAGTGGTAATGCCTCTCCACACCATGCTATGCATTAGCTTCAGCGTGTCCTGCTGCGACGTGACATGTATTTGCTCTCAGAGCACAGTGGAAAAAAGTGGAAAGAATTCAGCCTGTCTTCAGACTCTATGGGCCAGATCAGTTGGCAGAAGTCAATGGTACTGTAGCAATTAATGCTACTTATAGACCTGGCCCTGCATTTGATACTCAGTGATGTTTACTCTGGCTGGTGGCAGAGGCTGAGATCACAGTTGGGACAAACACACATGCCAAACACCACAACAGCAGGTATGAGTATGGTGCCGGGGGTTTTTGGATGACATGTCAAGAAATCAACATTCTGCTCAATTCTCTTTCAAGGAGCTGGAAGTTTAAAAAACACTATTTCTATGGGCCCAGCCCCAGGATGGTAGATTCTATTCAGCTCAGCCCGAATTCCTCCCACTTTACGGTGATGCACAACCGTTTCACACCCCCATTGGACCATGAGGCAAAATATGTCTGTTGTGAAACCGAGGGCCTAAAAGGGAGGAAGCACATTTTACATGCAAAGGGGCTCTCAGGGGAAACTCACAGCAGTGGATAAAAGTCACCACACATCTAATAAAGCACACCAGCTACTCTGAAGAGCCCACGCTGTAGGAGAAATAAGTTATCCCATTTCCCATCATTCAGCCATCAAGTCCAGTAGCCTGTCTCCACTAGATGACAGATCCAATGCTCCATACTTCAGCAACACCAGACCCGTACTGCACACAACCTGTGCTACAGGGCTGTCGATGCCGTGCGGGGGGAGGAGAATGTGACTGCTGTTCTGCAGAGACCAGCTTGCCCCAGGCAGCACAAGATTTCATCACCTTTACCTCGCCAGGCAGCAACGTTCCCACTCATTTTTTCCATCCATGTACAGCATAAATTTTGTTATGTGCACTGGGTCATGTGCAGCTGTGCACCGCCAAACACACACACATGCTGCCCACTTCAGGCAGTGGTGGGTGCTCTGCTAATCAGCCGGGTGGCACCTGAATCATTCCTAGGTGGTCGCCCAAACCTTAAGCTACAGAGAATGGTGGAAAGAAGGCCAGTCTGGGAATAAAGAAAGGCAGTTTGGCAGAGGAATAGGCAGGATATGGAAAGAGAGGCTACTGAAGAGGTACAGCACCTAGAATGATGGAAGAAATAAAGACAGAGGAATTCACTTAACAGAGCTAAATACATAAAGCAAATGAACAAACCCTAATCCAGTTGTGGGCTTTTCCCACGTCCACTGATGCTAACAGAAGGTGACACACCCCTTACGACACTGCAGTCGTAATTCAGAAGAGTGGTAGGAGGACAGGAAGACTTACCTCCCACTCGCTGAGATAGCCTGTAGTATAATTTAATGGTGACATTGCACTATCAACATACTCCTCACCCCACACCAAATACATCGCCATTGTTTTTGGTATTATTCTTCCATGGGAAGCATTCCATAGACAGATAAAGCAAAACAGCATCAAAAGATTTTTTTAAACTAGCCTGGGATAAACTGACTTCAAAAGAAATAGACACGAGGTTCCCTCCCGCCCTTTCCCTACATCCCCTGTCTGGCACAATTGATTATAGGATTTGTTGCAATTTTTTTCATATCCCTTTTACTGTTCTTTTGAAGCAACAAACATTGTGTTTTCACATTCTAACAAACAACTAAGAAATAAAGAGGTGATAAAACAGGAATGCGTTTGAATCAAAATCCGGGTGTCACAGAGCCCTGAATGTCAAGGAAGTTCAGATGTAGATCCATGTCTGATCTGAACTCCCAGCACCAATTTGTACAAAGCACTAAATCCAACACATGGGATCGAAGCATCTCCAAAGTTTGGCTCTAAAGTCACATTGAGAAGTTGAGGCTTTGGCCTGCTGCCGTTAACCACAGCATTGGTTTCACACTCAACTCCAACATTCTCGTTGTTTTGATGGGAAACCGTAACAGGGCCAACTTTCAAATTTACTCTGCACCTCCAAAATAGAACAGTTTGGAATGATTTCAGATTTCACTGCACAGCTTGGGTGAGATCATTCTGAAGTCTATCCTTGTGTAAGCAGCGGCAGAGGCTGAGATCACAGATGGGACAAATATCTGCAAATGCACACTTGGTACACACAAACTACCACAACTGTATAGGCAAATCTAGTATATGTACACCAACAGCCAGCCAAACATTCCTAGAGACATGTATGTGCAAATTCAGGGATTTGCAAATGCAGTCCTGTAGTTTTCCATACAAATTAGAACTGGAGTTGCCTATGTAATTGTGCAAACCACTACTTGAGTTTCTATGTTACATATCCCCATCTAGGGGACTAAAATATGTACTAGTGCTACGAGCTAGGGCATATGCCTCCTTTTGCTCAAGTTTTTAAGCACAGGCAGTTGGGGGATCAACGTAGGTTGATGATCGATGTGAAGATCCTTTATGTAGAAGTGCCTGCGTTCACACGTGTATCTGAAAGTTCAGGCTTTAAGAGCTATCCTTTCAAACAGTTTATTTTGCCTTCCACATACAATGGGAATATTTGAGGGCAGCAAGTGATTTTGACTTTTTATTCTGCCACCTATACATCCTAAGAAAATACATGATGATGAAGATCACCTCATAAGGACTTGCATACAGATTGAACATCCAAGGGAAATTCTATCTTATTTTCTTGCCCTGCAATCTGCATTCAGAAGGAGCAGGGCTGATAATGCAAGCTCTCTGTATGACTGCCTCCAGGATCACCAAAGTTACAGCAGGCTCAGAGGGCTGCCTTTCTCCCTCTGGTCAGGTAACAAAGTGCCTCAATTAAACTATTGGGGATCAGAGCTCTTACATTCCTGGGGGAATTGTGCACCACTGCAGAATTTTGCAGAAGCCCTCTCTCTTCCCCTCCCCCCACCTATTCAGAAATGGGTTACAGAAGATGTTGGCCACCACCAATGTTCCCTTTACTCTTTACCATTCATGTGCAGATTTTTTCCACCCATGTGCGTAATAGTTTTCATGTGCAAATATGCACCACCAGGAGGAAAAAAACCCTAGCTGTGGGTGGTCTGCTAATCAGCTGGGCAGCATTTGAATCTCTCCTGAGTGGCCACACAAGTGTCCAACTTATAGAGAACACTGGCTGCCACTACAGGGCCACTGGACCTGGCAGAGACCAGCTCGTAAATAGAAGAGAGAGTTGGGAGATGGGTGAGCAAACTGGAGGGTTCCCATAAGCAGCAGTTTCCAGCACGCCCTAAAGGAAGGAAGTGCCAGTATGCTGGAAACTCTGCAGAAGCCCAGGACCCAGTATCAGGCTCTTTCTACCCCTGGAATCCCAGGCTCTTGGAAGGTAAGGTCTGTGAATGTCTAGGTTAGGGTGAGGACTGCAGCTAGACTTGCGGGAAGAAGCCGGGGGAGGGACAGGTTGTAAGGGTCTGGGCAAGGGGATGCTGTGGCAATATGGGGCTGGCATGTCTGGGCTAGGGTGCTGAGAATCAGGAACTGGGATGGCTTGACACTACTCCTGGGGGAAACTTTTGTATGTGTCTGTATTGTTGACAGGGATTTTCAAACGAATTACCCAAATAATTGAAACTGGCACGATTAGAAAGGAGTGCTGAACCACCTGCAACCCATTGGGTTCTCTGTGTGACTGGCGAGACATTCTCTTTGTCATTACCCATGCACAGGGATGCCAGAATCCACTGTTTCTGTCCACAGTTTTTTTTCCTACTGGTATTGTCTACAGCGATACACCTACAAAGCAAGGGCAGGTGAAGTGAGGTGTGTCCTCGTTGCACACAGCACCAACCACAAGAGACCTGTGCCCCCTCTGCATCCAATGAAAGCCTTACTACCGTTCCATCGGCACACCCAGCAAATACTAGGTATGCACGTGCAGTTAGCACAACTATCCCATCCCAGGAGACCATCTTGGTTACAACCATCTTGCAGCCCACCAAGATGAGAGAGGGCCATGCATGCTGCCCTCTCACTAGCCTAGGTTGCTCATCACTTTTGTGTTATCTTGACAAATAAAATTTGAAGCTTTTCCCTTTTTTTTGGTCCAGAATTCTACCAGAATTAGCTTTAATATGTGATTTTCAAGGCAAGTTATAGTTTCTCTACCACAGCTATAGTGAGCTATCTCAGCAGCTCCCCCTCCACAGGTTCCTTTGCCGCCCCTTCTGTAAACACCTTTCCCTTGCCCCCAGGAATTATAACTCAGCTGGTTTAAATATGCAGCACGAGGAAGAGTGAGACACGAAAGGGTGAGCTCAAAACACGAAGTATTTTCTCAGGGGAATGGCTGTCAGAATAGGTCTGGGTGCTGAAGACGTTTGGTGTGGGGTTGTGTGTGCGTGTAAGAAAAAAAAAATAGATTTTTCTTTAAATTAATCTTTACAGGCATTTCTGCTTTACCATGTTTGGGTTTAGTTGTTTTATGATTTGTTTTTAAAAACTACCATAATTTAAAGCTACCCCTGCATCAAGTGCTTCTTAATTGCAACCTCATTCCCAGAATTGCAGCTTTTCCAATAGCACTCCACAAAACATCGGCTCAGGCCAGTTTTCTGGACTGACTCCTGAAAATGCCACCTAGATGAGCTCTTCCTTCCCGACTTCCATTTCCCCTGGGTAAACATACATTGGTCACCATTAAAAAGTCTTCACTGGACAACAGGTACCACATTTGTTTTCTTCAATGCCAGCCACAGAACATGAACTAGCTGTGGGCATTTGTCTATAATCCAACAGTAAAAGGTGACCACTCTATGCATTTTCACACACATTGTAGAGTAATCTAGGCCTTTTTGTTAGGGTGACCCATCCGCTGACTTTTGGAGGCTGTTTATGACCCACCCAAGTCCAAATCCAGTGACCACCACCATAGCACTGCAAGTTTAATCTCACTCAAATGTGGAGCCACAAGGGATGAAGAAGAAGCCTGCCCTGGACTCAGAGGGGTCAATGGACCAATTTTGAGATAGTGGAGCTGCTACCTCGTATGACAGCTGAGCTCCACTCTTTGGGAAAACTCTGGTCTGGAAAGAGAAGGAGATTCGTGACAAAAGTGAAAGGCCGGGCAGCGTCCATACACAGCTTGGCCCATGATTTCCCTTGAGATGTGGGCAATTCACGTCAGGATCCCGTAAGTTCACCATCCCTGAAATGGGAGCAAGATAGCCATCGCCAAGCTTGGCAAGGCTCAGCTTTTCCATGTGTGTAAAAGCCATATCAGGCCCCGGGAGGGGCAGTGATAACATATGGCATTTGAATGACAGCTGATCAGAAAGAGGTATTTACAAGATCCAGCCTGACTGAATGGACCTTGTCAGCTCTACTGAGACTCCCTCTATAAATCTTCCTCTGAAACCACTCCACTCACATACCTGGCAGAGCGGGTCTTTGCCCACGAAATCTTATGCTCCAAAATATCTGTTAGTCTATAAGGTGCCACAGGACTTCTTGTTGTATTTACAAGATAATGTTTCTCATTATCAGCTGTTTGAAGTCAGGCTTGTGCAAGTGGCCTACCACCCTCAAACCAAATCCAGGATGTTTCAGCTCCTGAAGCACTCAAAAAAGGTCAGAGTAAGAAGGACCGAAGGAAAGCCAAGAGATTTAGAAAGGATCGAAACACTCCTGTTTCTGAGGCAGGAGCACAGTGGATAAAAATGGACAATTTAAAAAAAAAATATATATTTAATTTAAAATTGGATTTTTTATTTTTTTTAAATCATCAATAATACACTAAAAATGTCTCTTAAAAACAACAGTTGCAATTACTTCTCCTCACACACACGCACTGGGAGTCTCACACTGCTTTAAGCAGCTTCCTGCTCCATGCAGGTCTCTGCTCTGGAATCCCAGGAGAGGGGAGGCTTCATGTGTCGCCTACGCCCGCCAGCAAAAATCTCTCTGCTCCCATTGGCTGGTTTCTGGTTTCCAGCCAATAGGAACTCAGAGAACTTGCTGAGCAAGAGGAGCAGCACAGGAAGCCTCCCTCCCCTTCGGCTTCTGGAGCAGAGAGCTACATGGAGCACGCTTGTCCCAGCTGATGCTGCAGCAGGCAGAAGTCTGACTCAGAGGGCTGCTGGCCAGGCGCCACCCAGGTAAGTGCCACAACCTCCCTCTTGCACCTCAGCCCTTCCCTTCTCCCAACCCCCTGCCGAAACTGTCTTCACCTCCCATCCTCCAGACCACAAGTCTCTTCCCAGATCCTGCACCTCCTCAACACATCCTTCCTCCAGGTCAGAATCCTCTCCTGCCCCCACAGTCCCTCCCAGAACCTGCACCCCAAGCCCCTGCCCCTGGTTACAACCTCCTCCTCAATCCGAACTCTCTCTCAGGCACCCCCACTCTCTCCTGCATCTCAGCCCGCTATCCCGAGTTCTCTTATGAGCCCAACCGTCGTCTCAGACGCCACACCTTCTACACAGAAAAGCGCATCCCTTGATTACTTACCAAAATCTTGGTGTGCGTCCCCCCTCCCCCAATCAAAAGTTACTGCCCACCCCTGCCTAATCTGTCCAGTCTAACTACCAACTCCTGCTTCTTGAAAGTTCTGGGCTTTCAGTTTCTCAGAGTAACATGGACCACGAGCAAAAGAAAGACACAAGTTGGATTAAATTGTTGTTCCATGCTCAGGAGTTAGTTAAGACGTGTCTTAAAGACAACATACAGGGAAAGATGGACACAGCACAGAAAGGAACAGTGGAGCGTGCTGGAAAGAGAAGGCATTATTCAGCACATATACCGCTTCCTCTATTCCCCTACTCTTCTGCCACAAAAAATTGTCATGGCTTGCAGGCATCCAAGAGATGCTAACTGGGATACTTTGAAGAAATTTGTTCTCTCTGTAAAAAAGGAAAGTATGTTAAGTATGAGCAGCACAAGATGATGCAGGCCCTAGTTCCAAGAATTTAACATCATAAGGAAAATTACTTGTTAGGAAGCAATCCTGTAGCACTTTAAAAAAAACAAACAAACAAACAAACACACACACACGACTTATAAGATTATGTGCTTTCCTGGGACAGACCCACTTCTTCAGATCCGGAAATTCTGATCTGAAGAAATGGGTCTGTCCCATAAAAGCTCATCACCTAATGAATCATTTTGTTAATCTTTCAAGTGCTATAGGACTGCTTTTTTGTTTTGTGAAGATACTAACTAACAAGGCCACCTCTCTGTGTGTATTAGGAGAAATTTATGTGGATAAACACATGGCTATGGCTGAGTGTACCAACTGGTTAATAAGTTACATAAATCACTTTGCAAGGCATCATTCTTCAAGACTCACTATGCCTTTTAGTACAAGTGCGATTTGACAAGTAAATTCCTAAACTGTTTGCTCATCTTTATGGGTTGTTTAATTAGTTAACTAGGTTTAGAATCTATAAACCTGTATGAGAAATCCAGAGGTACCACTTGCTGCCCAGTCTCATTTTCTTAATTTATATTACATGGCACATGCCCCTTATTTTGGGGCATCATGGCCACAGACCATAACGGTGATGCTGCAAGTCTATTCCCTATTTTACTTCAGCATAACTCAGCTTTTCCAAGGTAACCCCATCCTATTCTTGTTTTCTCAAAAAAAAAAAAATCAGATGTGCCAGTGAGTTCAATGGGGTTTACTCCAAAAGTGCACAACTCAGCTTCTCAGTAATGGAGGCCAAAAAGAAACTTTCCCGGGGTAAATAATACACTAATACAGGACTTCTTGAACCTTTTTCCAAAGCAGTCTTTAGAGACTAATAGTGTGGGTAGTGTTGTTGCCATGCTGCTCCCAAGACATACAAAGACAAGGCGGATGATGTAATATCTCTAACTGAACTGCCTTCTGCTCGTGAGGAGGACATGTTTGGGCACTTACACAGAACTCTGTTTCCAAGCTCTTGTGAGTGACGGGACACTAGACTCAATGGAACACTGATGTGATCCAGCATGACCAGTCCCACGGTCTTCACTGGACTTTTCTTCTGCAGCAAGTTTAATCACATATCCTGTTGTCAAGACAAATTGGGCCATTTAATGTTTAAGGCACATTGAAATTTGCAAGGTACTGAATAAAACCCAAAAGGTTTTCCTATTCATTAAGGCTCCAGGCAGTATATACCAACGTAATGGACTTGTTCCCATATATTTTAATGGCCACCTGCCGTGTTTATGAGCTAGGAAATGGGATTACATTGCTTTTGGATAATCACTTCTTCAGGAAGTCTCTTAGTGGTTTATGCCTCTGGAATAGATCGCCTCAATCTTTCCACTACAGATCTCTCCCCCTTTTACAACCATGGCGTAGGAGTATCATCCAAGCACTGTTTTAAAATAGCATCAGCTCATCTCCTGTCCTGTTCTCATATATGAGCATTAGGATCACAATCACCAGCCTCATAAATCTGCACTGGATCTGCATTGCCTTGATGTGGAAATCTTCCTTTCTTTTCCATAACTGCCTGACTGCCTCCATCCTGTAGTGAGAACATACAGCCATTTATTTTTTCCCTTTAACTCAGACTGTTCGAGAAGACTAAAGAGTGATGAAACTAAATTAGCGTTTGATTCCTCGGAGAAGCACAGTGCCATAATTCTCAGGAATTCATCTCTTTCTCTCTCCTATTATTCCACCAGCTCTTAGGCTTTTTTCTTTAAAAATAAATAAATAAATAAATATTTTAGTCCTGAACCAGGTTTTTCACTGCCAGCCATTTCACAATACTGTATGCTATTTTCCATCTCCTGCCTTTGCTTCTTAATAAGGATATCTTAAGATATCCAAGTCTAGTTTACCAACAGCTTGGCTAGCAATATTAACAGAAGAAACATGGTCATATTGCTAGTGAGATTAGGAAGCAAACTTTTTGCAACGTAACCCCCAATGGCTATAAACAAGATTAGCATCTTAACATTCTGCTTTCTTCAAGTGTTCTTTGAAAGCCAGAACCTGAACAGCCATATGTACAGGAATGCCTATTTCCGGTTATGAGGTGCTTACATACAGACCAAATGAACCTAACAAAGCCACTAAAATCATAGTGGTATGGAGAAGGAACTACAGAGGCCCAATTCCAATCTTGGATGCAGTAACATAAATGCAGAAGTTAACACTAAGGCAACATTAGAGTCAGGAAATAAGATGTGGCTAAGTTAAATGTTTCTATGGCTCTGATTCTGCAGTGAGGTCCGGCAGCCTGGATACCATTGGAGGACTGGGAGCCCAACATAGCATTCAACTGTCCTGATATATGGACAAAGCCCTGTCGCATTGAATGATTTCACCCGAGGCTTTTTCTGTTGATTTTCTTTTGCTAAGTGTGAACCTGGACTTCAAAGAGGGCAGATTAGACTCCAGCTTCTGGGACATAGTAAACGAAAAGCATCAAGCGCCTCAGATTTGTGCCAGAATATTTCTCCCTCCACTAATGCCACTACATCAAAATTTATTTTATGTCAGTATAGAAAATAATGGCCTGGAGCCTCTCTTTAGGTGAGTCTTGTTAGTGACTAGGATGGCAGCATCTAAATTGCACAGATGCAGTATGGAAGGTGTGATGCTAGTATTCTGGTTAAAACAACTATAAACATGACAGAAAAATGAGACACTGCATTTTAAATGACAAGAGAAAACACACCCCCACCCTAGAAATGCACCAACATCTATGTTCTTATTATTTGTTTGATTGGCAAATAAAACTCCTTGATGTACTTTCCCCCACAGAAAAGGATAAGAAAATATCAATGAAACATCCATATAGCTGCTGTCATGAAAAAGGCCATCAAACAGGGCTATCTGCTGACATCACAGATTTCAGTAGCTATTTCCAACTCAAAAATCATCTCCCCTCCCCTACACACATGTTGAAATGTTAGATTGACTTGAAAGGTTTTGGACTGAGATGGAATGGAAGCTAGAGCATGCCCAGAGCCAAGAGCTGAGTGAATAAAAATCAGGGCCCATTGTTACTTCCTAAAATTTTCAGAATGCTCATTGTCATGAAGCTTCTTGGAGTCCACAACACTTCAGATAAAGATTACTTTGTACACAACGCTTTCTAACTGAATGCTGCATATGGACAAGCTCCCTTCTCCAAAATTTAAGCTAAGAGACTAAAGCTTGTGTGACCCAAGCAGGAGCATAATGAAGATTTTACTCCTGCAATCAGAGTTACATGGGGAACTAGTGGACCCTGTTATCAGCGGCCTCCCATTCACTTCTGCACCAGTCTTCAACCTGGCTATGTTTTACTGAACTAACTTCTGTGGGCGAGAAATAAATGTTTAGCTTAAACAGCACTCTAGACAGGAAGAAGAGGTCCATGTAAGCTCGTCTCTTTCACTGAAAAAGAAAATATTACCTCACTCACATTATCTCTCCTATAACCTGGGATACCAACACTGAATACCTTAAGGCTTTGTCTAGCTAAGAAACGTATGTCCTTTTAACAATACCAGCACAGTAAATGTGGTTCGACCCCTTAGCATGGGTACAGAGATATAGGTATAAAGTAACTTTCTACTGGTACAGCTTAGTTCTGTATGGGACGCGAGGAAAGCTACACTGGTGTAAAGGTACTGGGAGAACATTGTGCTAACTATATCACCTCTTAAAAATAAATATTTATCCTTAGAACATCCCTGTGAGCTGGGGATTGGGACCGAGGGATCCCTGCTCCTGCACAGCCAGATCTGTGTTGATGTCAATGGGAACCCCGCCCCCTCCCCCGAGCTATTTGCAGATCTGGGGCCTCAGAATTCCCTGTGGCACAAGGCTCAGTGTCTGGGTTTAAAAATCAGTTCAAGGCATTTGAAACCCTATTTAAGTGTGTTACTACAGAACCTTACTCACAGAGCATATATTCAGTGGTCTAAAAGAGTATTATGAACCATAATCAACACCACTCAGAAGGTGATATTATTAGTTCCCATCTTACAGATGAGTAATGCACAGAAAGACAAAGTGACTCAGGGCTTATCTACAGGCACGTTTTACTCCAAGGCTGTATCTAGACTAGCCTGGAACTTTGAAGGGGGCATGGTAATGAGCGTGTTGGGAGATGACTAATGAAGTGCTGCGGGGTGCATACACAGCACTTCATTAGGCTAAATCTCCCCAGCGGCAACTTCAAAGTGTGAAACTTCAAAGTGTTGGCTTGCATGTAGCCGCAGGTACTTGGAAGTGTCCGCGTTCCTTCGAAGTCCCTTTACTCCTCAGAGGAGTAAAGGGACTTGGAAGAAGCGCAGGCACTTCGAAGTACCCGCAGCTGACCCAAGGCTACACACAAGCCAGCTCTTCAAAATTTGACCCTTTGAAGCTGCTGCAGGGGAGATTTAGCCTAATGATGTGCTACATCTCCCAACACCCAGACTACCACGCCCCCTTCAAAGTTCAGGGCTCATCTAGACACAGGCCAAGTGTTATTTAAGTTCACATAGTAATCAGATGCAGGAGGCTGCGTGGATCTTCATTTTGCCCCACACCAGGCTTATTTGGTCTAATTTAGGAACAGACAGAAACAACTGCATAAAATACACCTTACCCCCAGTTACTTTTGCCAAATCAGAGCAGACACACTTCAGCTGTGTTGGTGTTGCTAAGCAGTCATTGCTAGAGGAAGAACAACAGCAGATGGGCTGGACAGGTTTAAACAATGGGCCTGTTCCTCCTATCTTGTCACCCCTAACCTACTGAGAATCCTTTTTAAATAATTCCTTCATGCATGGGAGAAGTGGAGAACTAGGCAGGAAAAGAACAAAACCATATAAGCAGATGCTTTCATTCTGCCCTCTCCCTTCTATAAATTTTATCAGCCAAAAGACTGCACTTCATTTATATGACTTTGCTATATGTAGTGCTTCAATAGAAGTCATAGGTCTCTCCACAAGCAAGGGGTCTTCTCAAATGGATCAGCTTACAAAAGCAGGACCCTGAAGTGGTCCACTACAAGTGTTTTTCAACCTATTTTCTAATAAAATACCCCCCCCCGACTTCTCTCATGTACCCCAACAGTACGCGAACCACCACTTGCGAAACATGGTCCTAAAGTAACCCAAGGCCTTGGAACAAGTGCCATTCAATCTTTCCAGATTACTATACCCTTTCCAGGAGTCAGATTTATTTTCATACCACCATGTTACACTTCATTTAAAAACTACTTACTTATAGAAACATGTAAAAATATCACCGAAGACTCCTTCTAAAAACTTGCTGACTTTCTACCATCTTATCAAATAAATGAATTGGAATAGAAATACTGTACTTACATCTCAGTGTAAGGCATACGAAGGTGTAAAACAAGTCACTGTCTGCATGAACTTTTAGGTTGTACTGACTTTACTATTGGTTTTTTATGTAGCTTATTGTGAAAATAGGCCCCGGAAGACCTCAGTGTACCCCCAAGAATACACGCACCCTGGTTGAGAAACACTGCACTGCACTAGTTGATTTTCAAAACACAGCTCCAACTCTTACTTTAAAGAGGAAAAACAAAAAATGCCCAAATCTACTCTTCAGAACAGTTGCCTCTCTGAGGAACTTCCTAACACAGTTCCAAGTTACCTACTTGTGGATCAATATTTTCTGCTTCCTCAACTTCATGCCATTGCCTCCTGAAAAGCTATCCTGAATAGTTCTTTGTCTGCACTGATGTTTGCACCCTGCAACTATTTGTTGTTATACTGCTTTCTACTACCCTGAAGTTTTATTTGCGGACTTAGCCTGTTCTGTCCAGAGCTGCCATTCAGCAGTCAGAATTACAGTTTACTAACCAAGACATTTAATTTTAGGAGTTCACAGGCTACTTATACGGATGCCCCCTCCCCCAAAATGCCATTTAAGAGAAAAATACTTACAGCAGTTTCTTCATTTCTATGAAGCTTAACTCCTTAAAGTAGTCTCTTCCCATGCAGGTCAGGAATGCACATCAGCAGATAGGAATAAGGGGATTTCGAAGTTCCTGGGGTCCTGTCAAAAAGGAGCCCTGTCTAGACAAGCTGCGTGGTGGCGAGACACAGCAATTTCAAAGAGCTGTGGCCACCACCATGCTAATGAGGCACTGAATAGACACAGCTTTAGTGTTTCTGTTGTGGGGTGCGTAGTTGGTGGTACTTGTTTCAGGTAGGGGATATGTCTGTAAGCGAGGACTGGCCTGTCTCCCAAGGTCTGTGAGAACATGGGATTGCCATCTAGGATAGGCTGTATATCCTTGATGATGTATAGAAGAGTTTTTAGCTGGGAGCCAGTGGAATTCTGTTGCTTTCTTGTTGGGTCTGTCCTGTAACAGACCCAACACAATAGCTTATAGCTGGGTACACAATAGCTTACATCCTAAGCGACCTGCTAGTCTTCAAAGTGCCACAGGACCCCATGTTATTTTTTATGATCTAATATACTCTGTCACATCTACTTATTTATGACATAAAGCCAAAAATATGCTTCTAATAAAATATCCTTTCATATAATATTTGTCTCAATGATATCATCTGCAATAGGTGATGTAAAGAAGAGTCTGTTGAATGAAACAGAGCCTCTGCAGGTCGGAGGTGAAACCTCTAGTGACACTACACTGGCATACTCTGATCCAGCCATATCCCTCATCTGGCAGGACCAGAGAGCCAGGGCAGGAGGGCAAGCCAAGATGGCCTCCCATCAGCCCTGTGGTAGGCCAGGCCTGGAGCACTGGTGTCCCCTGGCAGTTGCACCAGGTGAAGTTGGGGAGGGGAGCCTGCTGCAGAGGCAAGCGGCATCTGCAGGGCCAGGGAGCTGCACCACGCCAGTGCATTAACATGCCCTGGTCTGACAAAATCCCACCGAGGTCCCAAGAGTGCTGGACCAGAGAGTTGTAGCCTGTAGTAGAAATCCCTGTCTATCAACCAGCACTATAGAAGAGAAATTGCATTTGGTCCTATAATTCCATATTTTCTTACAGCAAAACAAAAACAAGAGCTCATATTGACTAGGACCCTAGTGCTCCTCTCTGATTCTGTTCCACAGCTGATATCGTTGCATAGAACTATCAGCCTTTTGCTAAGAGTTGTAAAACTATCTGGGTGCTGTAAATCTTCTTCCCTGTGTTAATCCCATCACATGGGGTCCATTCTAAGAACCCTTTCCCTCCAAAATGCTCTGTTCAATACTATACCCTCTCTCACACTGCATGCTAACATGTCTTCCTTTAGGACATCCTACCAGTTAATCATGGCTGGCCTTTCTGTCCTTTTCTTTCTGTCACAATCTGTACAACTCTTTTACCCACACAGTTGTTAGGTCTATGCTTTAGGTGACCAAACCATCCCTCACTTTTCCCACTTATGGGTGTTCCTCCAAGCACACCTCTGAACAGACACATTCCTTCCAGGGTCTTTAACACATACCTCAGCCACATCAACAGTCACATTTCTACAAAACAGATCATTTGCTCATGTTGCTCCTTTTTGCTACGTGAAAAGTGGATGGTCTACAGGCTCTTTCTTTTGATCTTACTATCATCCTGTCAGATATTACACCACTTTTCTCTCTCCACTTGAACCAGGCATTCTCTATCTTCAGTCTAATTCTGTCCTCCATTTCCCCAGAATCTGGAACCCAGATACCCAAAACTTTGTATTTTAAATAGTGTTCGCTCATCTAGTTTCCAAGATAATTCTTCAGCGTTCACATTACTGAAATCACATACCATATTCTGCTTTTCCTCTGCTTATTTGGAACCCATGTCTCTCCAAATGTCTCTCAATTTATCAAAATCATCTTCTAGGCCTACCCTCAGACTAGGAACCCTATAAGTGAGAGGCCCTGAATTCCCTTATGAAACCTGCAATCATTTCAGTCCCCTGAAAATTCAGTATTATCATCCAGCCAAACCATAAAATTGTCTCGCAGCATCCTGCTGATCTGAATGCTCATTTAAACAGGTCTCTACCATTTTCTTTCTAATTTGGTATCCTCAAAGGATTATTCAGTGCTCTCTCCACCTGCATTTAGTGACTCTTACTAAATAATTCTATGTCATTTTTGTTCTAAAATGATGGGAGTTGAGGACACTGGCACCACGGAACACACACACACAGAAAATTACAAGTTTACTGACAGCGACAGAAGAAACTCCAAGTGAAACTAGATACGTAGCCCAAAACTATAATGGGATTAGGTAAAAAGAAAAACATTTGATGTCAAAATTAAACCTCACCAAAAAAGGCCCTATTTTCTTGTCATTCAAAATCCCACACAACTCTATTTTAGGCATTATTCAAGCAAATAAATACCTCCAAGTGGACCTGGTACAAACATGCCTCTTATAAGAAATGTCCCACGCAGTGCATGCTCTATCGGAGTTACACCAGAGTATTTGAAAAGCAAGCAAAGGGATTTTTTTTCCAAATATGGGCAAAGAGGTGTAAGTTGTCCAAACATGCATTAGGTGCTGTGACAAGGCCTAACTCCTGGGAGATGAGGTGTTAATGCCTTGCTCATGATGGATTTAGCCTGTATGAACAAGAGGTGGAAGGGAGCAGGACCAGGTCTATACTAGCCATTAAAGTCAATCATAGATAATGCCGTTCCAGCAATGACTATTGCATAGCTGGGATCAACATATTTAAGATAGACCTATCAGGCTGTCCATCGACCTCCCTTACTCCTTACAATAATGAGGAGTACCAGGGTCGAGTGCTGACACCTGATAGTTCAATTTCGTGCGTCACTGCTACACACACAAAATCGAACCCCAAAAGATGGACCCTTACCTGGTCAATCCTCTGTTAAGCATAGACGTACTCCCTAGGTTAAGTACAGATGTACCCCTTAGGTTAAGAATACAGAGATTGAAGCTGAAGGCCCCGGGCTTAAGAACTTTATTAAAAGCTATTCTCTGAAGTACAAAGGGGAGAAATTAAGAATAGAAGCAAAGTAGGTAATTAAGAGCTCCCATGAGACTCGTCTCCACAACAGATTTAAAGTTAGGTCTTATTGTGGCTAGAACTGGCTGCTTTGACTTAGACTTTTATAAACCTCATTTGTCTTGATTCCAATTTACTTAAAAAACCACTGATGTGCCAAGTTGTTCCATAGAACTTGGTGGGACAATTTTTTAAGCAAAGAAATGCTGTACTTTTCTTTAAGCCAAGACATTTAACCTCCGCAAGGCTTTAGCTCTCATCCTGCCTCATTACCAATGAGGTGAACAGCTCAATTGATCTCCTTTCCTCACATGGATTAGCCAATGTGCCAACTGGCCTTGACATACGTCATGACAAACCACCCAGTTGCAGGTATGCCGTTAGAGCACTTGGAATGTTAGGAAGCCGGAAGAACACTGAATGGGAACCTAACAAGAACACCCTATTGCTTACACTAAATTCTGGTACAAATGCTACTGTTGCCAAAGATTTGAGTGGCTCAGAGAATGGAAATCAATTCACCTACCACCTGTGAAGTCTCCACTTCAAACTCACCTCAAGCCAATGACTCAAAATTACTCCTAGATGGTGACCAGGCTCTGCCAGTTTCTAGGAAGAAGGTAACTGGGGTGGTTGTGGGTATCTCCGCAGAAAAGACAAGGACTAATAGATATGGAAAATGAATTATCCTTTTACCCACAGAAGTGGTCTCATATGGTTAGCATTAAGCCACACTGACAGGCAATCATAGTTTTATATACACTACACTGAGAAAATTCAGTTGCCAGGGCTGTCAAACAGACAAACACATAGCTTCAGAATACGGACTTGATGCAGTAATGATGAAGAAAGGTAAACTGGTCCAAACATTGCTTGGCGAAGGCAGCTTTCCCTACATGATAACTTAGCACTTCATTATGTTAGAAGGAAATACACTCTACTTTCAAGAGAATGAGAAGATAGACAAGTTAAGCAAGTTTCCATTAGACATCTCGCTCAAATGTTTTACATTTTGCAGCAGAGGTGAGGGAGGGGGAATTTGAATCCATGCTTACTAGGAATTCTCATATTTGCTGAGTTAAAAGCTTTTTCAGTAAGTTACCTCAAAAAACAAAACAAAGATGTTTATGATAAAATTCCAACTTCATTTTAACAAAGTACCCTCAAGTCAATTAATTTTCCTCTACATTTCCTTTTATTAAAATACCTGATTATTTATAATTTACACAATCAATGACATAATCCTCACTCAAACTCAATATGCAACATACACGCCGTAAATAGGTTTTACTACAAGAATGTAATTAAATTTCAATTAATTTACATTAGCTTTGCAACATGAATCTGTTCTTGGGCCCTGCTCCTGAAAATAATTATAAATGTCCTTCGTTTTATGCCCAGAAATAGAGCCATTGAAGTCAATAGGATTTTTCAGTTGGGTAAATTTAAGTCTTAATAGGAATGGGTCTTCACATGGCTGTATAATCAGAGACCAAGTATGCATTGAGCTTCAGCTAATAGACTGAAGAACTGCTTTCCTGTTGGGGTACTTCGTGTAACAGCGCACTGGTGGAATGTTAGCAAACTGAGAAATCCAATCCAATCTGGGGACCTTTCTTTAAGTCAAAGACAACTTTACAATAGATTAAAACATTTTCAAGCTACTGCCTTCCTTTGGACTGCCCAGTGAGTTGTGCCCAGCATTCCCTGTAAGCTGAGCACTTGGGTGACCATCCAGGGGAAGTTAAGGTACCGCCCAGCAGATTAGCAGTGCGCCCAAAGCCACCCACACTGGGCAGCATGTGATTCTATTGATGGTGTGCACATATGCACCTGGCTGGGTGCACATAAGAAAATGTATTCCACCCATGGAACAAATTAAAGGGGACACTGGACTTGTCTTGCCTGCATCTGTTGTGAAATTTATCAATTCTTTGGGGCCGGGGACAGTTTTTCCATTTTTGACTTGTGCAGCTCCAGTCATATTGTGTTATACATCCCTGATTATGATAAAGGTTTGGAAAGCATTTTTATCTCTGTCCAGCCTTTTTTCATCTAGTCACACTTCATCTTCTGAAATGGCCAGAGGGGAAAGAAACCTTTGCCAGTCAAAACTAATGGAGTAGTTTCATTGGCAATACTCAGTTGGATTGTTTGTTGGTTAAAGATACAAGCAAGGGGAACACAGAAAAAAGTTTGAGAGCTAGGTCAGGGGAACATAGAAAAAAGTTTTAGAACAAGGTCAGAATGTTATAGAGTAGGAAGAAAAGCCAAGTCCAGACAAACTGAGGCCTATGGGCATGTCTACTTTACTCACCAGTTTGACAGTGATTAAATTGACTGCTGCTGGATCACCACATCTCTCCCATCAACTCCAGTACACCATCAGATTGCGAAGGGTAGGTGGAGTTGAAGCGAGAGCATCTGCCATTGACTCTCAGCAACGACGACACTGCACTAAGTAGATCTAAGTATCTCAATGTCAGCTGGGTTATTCATGTCATTGAAGTTGCATAACTTATATCAGTGGCCAGCAGTAGTGTAAACTAGACCCTAAACAATAGTGGGGAGGGCTAGAATTTATAAGAGAAGGAAAACAGTGGTATGACTCCACTGATCTATTTTGCCATCAGAAACCAATTCTAACTGAGAGGCATTTAAAATGACATTATAGCTTCCATCTAAAAGCCATAACTAATCCACCGCAAGTATGAGAGTCATAGGATAATAATGCTCTTATACATCAAACATAATAGCTGCAGAGGCCTTACAACGAATGTCAACTGAAGTTGGCACGTGGCAGAAAGCAGGCTTCTGAATTCCAGCTATATCTGCGTAAGGTCAGTCCTTAGCTCAGAGAAATATCCAGGATCACAAAATATTTTAAATTCTCCCTCCAGTGCTGCTTGCCTATGTCAACAGTAACCCATTCTACCCTCACTCATCACTAGTAAAATATCACTGCATTATTAATACAGGTTGAACTTCTCTAGTCCAGCACCCTCAGGATATCACCAGTGCTGAAACAGAGAATTGGCCAATCCACAGGAGGTCAATATTATTTAGCAGCATTACCAACACTTTCACTGTTTACTAGGCCCTTAAAAGATATTTAGGGATAAATTAGAGCTTAAACAGTAGCCCAGAATACTGAAAGCCAGACGCCAGTATGAGAGATTTAGAACGTGGGACACTAACTAGGCCTGCGGAATTACGTCTCAGAGGAACTGAGCAAAGTTTCAAGTTAGTTCGGACAAAACTCTAGGGCTAGACATTCAAAATCCCAAAGGATTTAGGCACGCAGTGTTCCCTGTAAGATGAGTGCTTGGACAGCAAACCAGGAGAGATTCAGGTGGTGCTCCTCTGATTAATAGAGTGCAAACAGCTGGCAGCAATGTTTCTATTGGTAGTGCACATCCACACATGCCTTGGTGCACATAAAATTTATTCTACCTATGGATAGAAAAAGTTAAAAGGGAACACGGACCAGACCCCACTTCTAAGACAATTGATCATGTGTTTCTGATCTATTTTGAGCAGTTGGATATAATTAAAGCTGGTAAAAAAGAATACAGAATTGTTTCCATTTCTTTGTGCTGAAGTTTTGACAGCAAATTAAGATCTGGAACATTTTAGCAGTGTTAGGTATAAGTCCACCAACACAAGAACAGGATATAGTCTCCAAGCAGAGGATCTCTCACATCAAAATTAACCCATTTGAAGTATCCTGCTCAGAGAAAACAAGAGCAGATGATGAAGCTATCAATTAAAATGACATGAAAGGCTAAATGAAGCAGGAGTGTGTAGACATTCAATATCCATTACACATTTTTCAGAAATTCCTATCATTTCAAGGTAGCACACTTGACAGTGCCGAAAGCTTTTTTCATCTGCTCTTTATAACCCATCCCATTTAACCACAGCATTGTTAACAGCTGCTGAAAGCACTGATGTTTGTAGAAAGGCCTGCAGAAGGTTAATGTTTTGAGTTGGCTGAATCCAACAATGAGAGCTTCTCTGTAGCACTTAATCATTGTATTGGGAGCAAAGGGTTGACCCTGTTTTCAAAGAAATAAAAAACAAAAAAAAAAAAAAAAACCTGGCTAGGACACTGCTATTAGAAATAAGCAACGTCCTTCAGAAACATTGACATGTTTTTGGGACGTTAAAAAGAGACACTCACGCAACTCATCTAATACCCACTGACCTAGTTACAGTGAACTCTTTCATATCTAGCATTCTATTATCCAGAACTCTCAAATAACTGCCATTTTAACCATAAGTACATTTTAGTTATGTTTTCCATAAGTACAGTATAGCAAAATACAAATAAATACAGTAAATACAGTATAAGTTTACAGCATGCAATACTATTGTTGGTAAATAAAGTACTCTGCATACATTTTCCTTTTTTTCTTAATATCTAATCCTGTTTTTATTTAGCGTTATGCAGTGCTAGGTATAGCGCTCTATTGTCTAGAATATTTGACTATCAAGCACCCTTCCAGGCCCAGGGCTGCCACATATGAAAGAGTTCGTTGTACTACACACTGGGCTTAATTTAATCTTGTGTCTGGATACCCAAAAAGTTTAATGTGTTGACCAGTCTTGCAGAACATGGCTTGTATTAGTTCATCTGAGCCTTTGATTACCAAACCATAGGTGTTCAGCCTCCCATTCAGCCACCATCTTTTAGCAACATAACCATTTACAACCCTCTTCAACGGTCATGTGACTGTAGATTTTTCTAGAGTGGTGCCTGGCTGATCAGGGTTCCAAAATCCTTAAGCAAAATTAAATTTGCTGTGACAGGCAAATATTCACATTCAATACTGTAATTGTGATTTCTATACAAAGCACAAAGAAGCCTATTTTACTGGGGTTTTGTGATAAATACAATAGTCCCTCGGGATACCCAAATTTCAGATAAGTCAAGGGGGCTTGGGCAGCAGGCTGGGCCAAGAGGTTAAGCCTGGGGTGGGTTAGGACTGCAGCAGGGGCAGGAGGCTGGAGCCAGGGCCACGGAGGTTAGAGCAGGGTTTGTGGGGGTGGAGGCCGAGGGCTGGAGCCTGAGACCTGTGCAGGGCTGTAGTGTGCCAGGGGCTGGGAGCCCCATGTGCGGGTTGGGGCTGAGCTGGGACCACGGGGAGGGGGACACTGTTCCAGGGCAGGCAAGGAAGTTTTAGCCCCCTAGCTGCCTGCAGCAGCGAGCTGCTAGCAGGGCTAAAACCCTTCTCCCTACTTTGACAGGGAGAAGCCACTGTCAACTTGATAGCAGGGCTGCTATAGGAAGCAGGTTTTAGCCGGCCTTGGCAGGTAGCTAAGCAAGCTAAAAACCTTCCCCCTACCTTCCCAGAGCTGTGCCTAGCACGCCTCTGGGAAGGAAGGGAAAGGGGCTTTTAGCCTTCGTAGCTGCCTGCAGCTGAAGGAAGCTAGGCAGGCTGACAGCCACGCATCTTCAAGCTGTGTGAAACTTGCATTAAAGCAAGTTTCGCACACCCCAAAGACACAAAGCAAGGGTTTATTGTACTAGCACTACATACTCCAGACATAAATCCCTATGCATCTCCTAGCTTTTAGATTTTGCGTTATAATACAAACAACAACATATCCATTAGCCCTGTTTAACTTACTTGAAAGCACACACAGACCTAGTTAATTGAGAGACTGGTCTAATTTATGTTCACTTTAATTACTGTCCAGCCTGAGTTTTCCTTTACCATGTGATGCAGCAGTGGAAAGAGAGCTACTCCACAATGCGCTGAAGTCTGGCAAGCTTGGTTTTTGTTTTGCAACCTTCAACTCTAAGAACTATCCCCCACCACACAAATCTGCTTCTTTACCTGGGCTGAGTTTATCTGATTGTCTCTCTGCTGTATGTGACTGAACCAGAGGCTGACATTACTGGTCAACCCCTTGTCTGGTCCTGTGCTGAACTTGTCAGTTGAGATCAGCATGGAGCTGAAGAAGCAAAGAAAGACATTGGCATTTTCAGTGAATAATCTGAGTTGGAAGGGCTCTCTGGTAGGTCATCTCATCCTTCCCTTACATTTGTGGTGTCTGGAATCATTAGAAATAATGAATTCCCGATTGGGCCAGCTAGACCAGACACTCCTATCTCCAATTATGGACATTACACTGTCTCACATGCACAGCTGGAGGCTAGGGTCAAACATATCTGTTATCCTTTCAAAGAAGTCAGTTGAGAACAAGGTGGAATTCTTTAGCAAGGAGGTACCATATGAAGAATTTGTAGTTTTATTCTCTTCTCATTGACAGGGCTATGTATAGCGTGTAGTTCATTTAAATCACACCAGTGTAAACCAGAGCAATAAAGTTAGACCACCTCATTTAAACACCACTATTTAAGAGTAAAAACTAAGACACACCATTAAAAGTGATACCACATGGCTTTGAGACCCATAGCCTTTGCTACTTGACGGTAAACATCAAACTGTAAATGTAAATACTACTTCAGTTATTGCCTTTCCTACCAAGTATATAAACAGCCTACCTCCACAGACAGCTTCAACTAACATGCATTATTTACCACTTTGTACAGCCACCAGAATAAGACACTAACGTTTGTCATTACGCATGCCCACATTTTGTAACTCAGTAAAGGTTATAACATATACAATTGTGATCCAGAAGGTTAAGAGGACAAAGACTCATTTCTGACCTCACCTACCCTGACATAGATCAATCACCACCCAGTCTGAGTGGGCTGAAGCAGAAGCCAGCACCTAACATTTTCTTCCAGGTTCTGAGCAGTGTTCCTTGTAAGCTGAGCGCTTGGGCAGCCATCCAGAAGAGACTCAAGCGCCGCCCAGCCAAAAGCCACATGCAGCAAGCAACGTGCATCTCCACTGGTGTGTACAGCCATACGCATGCCTTGGGGAATGTAAAATTTATTCCACCCGTGGATGGAAAAAATTAGAGGGAACACTGGTTCTGAGTACAGATGGAATGATCAACCTCCAGAGAAAAATTAACCCAACTCTTTCCCATAACAATAGGGCTGTAAGCTTGGAGGTTCTGTAAACCTAAAAACACACCTTTGCTTCATCTATCCTCATACCTTTTAACGGAAGATTTGGAGCCTCGAAAAGCTCTGGGGGCCTTGTTCAGCTGTGATTTACACCATCAGTGACACAGGGAGATAGAGAGGGTCTGAAAATGGTTGTAAATGCTAGGATAGTGTAACTTGTCCCAATCTCCAATTCATTTTTATCCCCCTTGAACTTACACCACTATGTAACTAGTCCAGCTTGTCCAGGGATAAATTTGGCCCTAGACGTCTGCTTTTATCCAAGGATACTGCAGGATTCTCTAAAATGCCCCACCCTTTAATCCCTCCCCCAATTCCTGTCTCAGACTGCCAACCCATCATCCCACCTTTTGGAATAGACGTGCATGCAGCGTACAGGAACTGCGAGGCATCCCCTTTAATAGTTTCTGAGTCTACTAGCATGGGTCCACATCCCCCCTTCCAATAGCCACCTTAACTCAACCCAGCAGCACTGTATAGGTGCAGCTATGCCTTGTGCTTGTATGGTTGTATGTAGTACCAAACAGTTGTTTGCAGCCCAAAAGCATCTGTGCAGCTTTGTCTGCAAATTATTTAGACGGATACTACACACTATACACTGCAGACGCAGACAGAAAAATTCATTCTCCATGCTCTCTGCCAGTCCTTAGGGTCTCTTAAGACTACTGTAAGTGCTGCTAATTATGGTGGTGGGTTTTATTTGCATGGTGCATTAACAAAACAAAACCAAAGAAGCCCAACTTGCTTTTTCGAAGGACAGTTTTTTGTTTGGTTGGTTTTTTTGTTTTGTGATTCTAGCAAAAAAAACTGTGTAACATCCTCAACTTGAGCTGCTAAGCCATGTTCTAAGGAACTGGCAGTTTTACTGGCTATAAAACATTCCCACTCTAGTGAAAGTAAAAGAAGCCTACAAGCTGAAAAACCACAGAAAAGGAGACACCTGCAAATTAAACTTCAGGAATTCATTTGCTCAAGGAATTCCAGAGCTTGTTTAAGCAATGGAAGAGCTCTTAACAATTGTTGTTTTTAAAATATCTAAAGTATACATGTTATCAGAAATGTGCAATCTTAGGAGCAGGTTTTGTAAGGTTTCAATACACCAAAATTAAACTGAAAACTAAGACCAATATGACCTCAACCACATCCATAGAAACCAAATGAAATCAGCAAGGTGAATTTCTATGTAGTGTAGACCAAATCTTAAAAATCCACTCACCTCAAAGGAAAACATCTTTCTGAGTTACACGCTGCAGACTTCTGTGGAATAAGCTCACTTTATAAAACACACAGAAAGCCAGCCTCAAGTGGGCAGAATACAAAACTTCAACAAAAATTTTCATTTTAAGAACATAAATAATTTTCTGTTTTCATTTTCATATTTTTAATGGTTCCTGGCTAGCTCTAGGTTCTCACCCTTCTGTGTGTGAAAAGACACAAGCCCCATGCAAATCCAGGCTAAAACCACATTATTGCAGATTTTCCAAGTCTCCCGATAAAGCAGGTACTCAGAGCTTTCCCATGCTGCTGCTAAGGACTGATTAAAGAACTAACAGGGTTTTACTGCTGTTACTTGCTAGTCTGTAAGGTGCCACAGGACTTCTTGTTGTTTTTGCTGCTAGACTACCCCTCCAATACATTAAAGATGCAGACTCTCACCAAGTCCCAGGAACAATAGTCTATTCTGTATTTCAAAAACCCAGGCTTACTTCTCCATTTGGACTTGATCATTTTACTTAAATCATCTGGTTATGAGGGCCCAGATCCAGAAAGGTACATAGGCTCCTAACTGCTGTTGATTTCTGTGTCCAGCTCTCACACAATGCTGGAGAAGCCCTGGGGAAGTTCCTCAAGTGTTATAAATTGATACAGCTTCATTGAATTGAATGAAGTGATGTTGATTTATGCCAGCTGAGGCCTTCTTACACTGGGGGAATTGCACCTTTAATATGTGAGACTAAAGAAAGTGAGAGTTTGTACTTTACATGCAGACTTATCTATTTGCTTAAGCTAAGCTAGTTCAAACTCCCCATGTTATTTGAACTGCTAAAAACTGTGGTGCAGATATTCTTCTTAGTTAAGAGTGACTCAGTTTTGCTTTAGTTTAAGCCTGTTCTTAATGTAGTTAACCTAACCTAAAATATAATTGTTCATATAGCCTTTGGCAGGTTAACTCAAGTAGTTTAAAATCCTATGTTTAGCTAAACTTATGGCAATTTTCTTGTACAGGGAAGCCTGAAGTTAGAAAAGAAATGGGGTAGAGAGAATGACCAGGCTTAGGAAAAGTGTGTGAAAGAAAACAGGTATGAAAAAACCTGAAAAAAAAATATGAAGAGCAAGAAAAGACCAAGAGGAAAGGACCATTGAAAACAATACTGGGAAAAAGACTATTTTAGCAAAGAAAAGAGGAAGTGAGATGAGGCCAGGAAGGAAAAGCAAGGGAAATGTACATGCTATGTTACACTTTTAACAAAATGAGGCCCTCATCCTACAAACGTGCACTCTTGTGCACCAAGATAATAATGCTGCATCTAAGTAGTTGTATGGATGCACACAGAAAGTGGAAGGGTTATGTTGCAAACGGATGCAGTGCAAAAAACTCTTTCCTCAAAGTGAAAAGCTATGGAGCCATAGGGTGAGCTGGTAGGAGCACAGAAATACATCATGCTGATTACCCTCTAGTTGTGTCTAGTCCATTTTTGAGACCATGCATAATCAAATTATTTTCCGTATGTAGAAAATGACACATTTGACCACAACATAAGCTTAAAGTGATGTGAAACATTCATTGGGCTAAAAGTAAAATTGAAACTCCTCTTGTCCTTTCAGATTTTAATTGCTTTTAAAACATTCAGATAAAAATGCCACACTGCAAATAACATCAAAACAAAAAGCAGTCAAGTAGCACTTTAAAGACTAGCCAAATAGTTTATTAGGTGAGCTTTCGTGGGACAGACCCACTTCTTCAGACCACAGCCAGACCAGAACAGCAGTGAACTTAACCAAACAGATAAATCCAGACAGACAAATGCCATGAATAAATAAGCTTCTTCTGACCAGGGAATTCAAAATACTGCTCCAATTCTTTGATACCCCCCTAGTAAGACGCGAGTACTACCTTGTGTACAAATAGCACAACTGTGTTTTATTTTTAAGTATCGTTTCCTAGCTGTACTATATTCCTCTCCATGGGGAAGCAGTCTGTCCTACCAGACATTAATCCCCCATAGAAAGAGCAATCACAGGTTAGGGATTAGTCTACTACCTTGACTATTACTAAGAAAAATAACCAGCGTGGGATAACGCTAGTGTAAACACTGAAAGCTTCAGCCCCCTCTCAGGAGAGATCCCATCAACAACTGTCAGGGCACTTTCCCCGATGGGAAAACTTCAGGGGACCTACTAAGGGGGAGGACCTTTGCTACAGGCTTTGCCCTCCAGGTGTGAATGCAACCCGCACACTTTGAGGTGCGTCCCTCTTCTATGCAGGGGCCCCTGGACCCCTTGAGAGAGTCTCCTCCGCAGCCTTAGTTTTTAGCTCAAATTACAAAGGCTCCTGCGTTAAGCTGCCGAGGTCGCAGGTTCAAATCCACCTGTGAGCCGCTCCGAGGGCTGCCGGGAAGAAAAGCGACAGCCGGGGCAGCAGCCACACACGAGCCGTCGCCGACTGTTTGCACTCCGGAGCCTGAGCGGGAGTCTCCCCAGCAGCCGGGCGGACGAAGGAAGGGACAGCAGGCGCCTCCCAGCCCGCTGCTGGGGGAGCCCGGCCGGCCCCCGCTGCACGAGCCCAGCTCTTGGGGAGCCCCCGGCCACCCCCTGCTCTTGCCCGGCGACTTACGTGGCTGTCGTCCCCACCTCTGCGCTCCTTGCAAACGCCCGGCTCCCTCCTCACGCGCCCGGCCAACAAAGCCCGGCGCGAGCCCCGCCCCCGCCTCGCCGCTGCCGGGGGAGCCGCCCTGCGGCCGCCTACCTTGGCCTCGCCCGTCGCCGCCGCCCGGCCCCGGCTGGGGTCACGCCTGCGCCCGCCGCCGCTCTGCAGCCTCGGCAGCGCCCGCCCGCTAGCCCGACCCGCCCAGCGGGCAGAAGGAGGGGCTGGAGCGCGGGGGGGCGGGGACGGCGACCCGCTCCGCTTTGAATGGAGCTGTTGGGCTCCCGGGAGCCGGGGTGCGGGCTGCAGCGGGACTCTTCTGCCCGCGCTTGGGAGGGTTACAGTGACTTGTTGGCTCTGCAGACACTAGCCCCGGGGGCGCCTGGGTACCCGCGTGCCATGGGTGTGGCTCGCTGTCCCTTGGAGTGGCACTTAGAGCCCTTAGATTGAGGCCTTTCTGCAGCCCGAGCCAGCTTCTAGCTCCCACTGTAGCAGCTTCTGCACTGAGCTCCAGGTTGCAGTCGCCTGTGGGTAGTTACAGCTGCCGGCTGGCTGCAGGCCAAGGGAATCTCTGCTCTTAGCACAGCCAGCCGAGCTCAGGGCTCAGCAGTACCCTGGGACTGACTTGAATGTGGGCCGGGAAGAGTGTGAGCTGGGCCACAGGTTTGCTCTGCGTCCAGCCAGTTAGGGCTGTCTTCCCCCTCCTCCTCCTCCTCCTCCTCAGAGCTTCCATGGGGGGGGGGGGGGGGCAATTTCTGTCTTCTTTCCACTAATGGTGGAGCTTTATAGTGGGACTGGGGTTATTAAACATGATTTATACAAAGGCTGAAGGTGGGTCTGTTGTGAAATGCCAGGTCCCTAAGAATACAGGTGTACACAGGAACAGACACTGCTGTTTGTATGGCTTCTTACTCTCTTGATCCTAGGTTATCTACAGTACAATAAGGAATAGACAACATAGCCTTTAGCTATGGTTAGGTGGTGGTCAGGTAAACAGCAAGGTAGAGGAGAGCTTAGAAGTCTGACTTGTCCTTCTCACTGAGCAGCAAAATGCTAAGTCCCTATGTGCTCAGAAAAAGGGTGGTGGGGAAGCATGGGCCATGTGCAAATTCATAGTGGCATTCAGTTTTGAAAGAATTAACAATGTGTCACCATTTCTCCCTGAATTTAGTATCTCATGTTGATCTGGTTAGCTTTTTTAAAAAAAAAAAAAAAAAAAAGGCCCCTGAACCTCTTGATTAATTGTAGGTGCTTTTCTTTAAAATACTGTCTTGTTTTAGAGATAATAGTTTCTCACCCCACACTTGTTAAATCTTGATATTTCCAATGTTTCAGTACAAATACGCTACCTTATATTGCATATACACTAAGTGCTTTTCCTTTAGGCAGCAGTATGAATAGAGCAGGACCTGCCTATGCATTCTGCATATTATATTTATTAATGTGCAGGCTCCCCTGCTGCCAAATTGCAATTTCTATCTTGCCAGTGATTTGATTTGTATTATGTTTCCCTTATGTTTATTGCACAATCTGAACTAATCCTCTTCATGCATTCCCACTCTCCCTCAACCCTCCCACAGTGACCTCCTGCCTTATTTTTGGAGTCTTCAGGGTACTCTTGCTATTCTTTCAAGGCTACAGCTTTTGGGTTTGGGGGTGCTGCTAAAATGTCTGGCATGTTCTACTGAAAGGTGGTGATGTTCCTGTATTGGTATCAAGCTGCCACCAGTCCAGATGGGTGATGCAATGTCTCAGAACTATGTCATCAACCTCTACGCACTCTTTGACACCTCCCAAATCTCTTTTCTTTCCCCACAGGACCTCACTTCTCTCACTCCCACCCATGATTCATTGCCATTCCCTATGGATTTAGCATTGCAGATTATGAACAGCCCTGGCAGGATTACCCATAGAAATGTTCATCTGGTACAATCAGTAATTTCAAACCCAGTTTATTATCTGCTCTGCAGAAACCCACTTCGTACCATGTCTCAGGTGCATTGCTTCATTAGGGGATATTCCAATGTTATAGATGCATCTGTTTGCCTTTCACAAATCATCTTAAACCAAAGTCTCGACACAGAGAAGAGAATAAATTCTAAAGATCATTCAGATTGTACAGCAGTTGAGATAAATGCTCTTTATCTAGTTTATAAGTGGAGCATTATGAAATCAAAAAGGCTGTGGGGAGAAGGTATTGTGGTGGTAGTGGGGGGGAAAAAGTATATGGAAAATTTCAGCAGTTACTTGATTACTCAACCTCTTGAACATGGCACATGTTCACTCACCCACCTTTTTTGTGACCTGTTGAAGAGGGTGTGTTCTGTGGTGGATTTGAAATATTAATGCATTGGGTCTTTATTTAGCTTGCTGTGTGCACTGCTATGTAGCAAACCTTTCTAGTAAGGCCATAATCATAGTAAATGTGTTATTTAGGAGCAATCAATTAAGCTGGACAAAGTGTGTATGCCATGGAATTGTTCGTTTCATTGAAAAAGCTGGGACACAATAGGATGTCTTCCCTTTTTGACTGCAGTGGCTACGGTGCTGAATACCTGCTAACTTTCATCTACTTAAACTCACTTATACCTTGTACTGATTAGTCAGTTTCTTCTGTACTCATAGGCTGCTCCATTTCTATTAGATTACTTCCAGGGTTGCAAGATCAGCCATAGAAACATCCTGTCCTGGTCACAGTGGTTGTATCATGATGACTTTCAGCTTTCTTGTGTAAATATTTCAGTTGCCTGTCTAGTCTGTGACATATCTTCATTTGACAATAACGTTTGTCCAGAGGGTATAACTCTTGATTTTTGCTCTCTTTTGGTTAACTCGTGCTTGGTTATCTCAAACAAGTCACAGGTTCTAAGAACGATCTGCACAAAGCACTGTGCTGGCACTGAATGCAAACTTCCCTGAAGGCATAGAGACACCTGAAATGCTGCTGAAAAACCCAGCCATCTGTTCCCTGAATAAGTGTGTTTGTATTTTTTATGCATAATTTCTACCTAAGTAAAAGAACTGAAGACCATAGACATTCCAGTGAGATGGAAATAAATATCTCTTGGGAACCATCTTTGTAATTACTTCTGCTTTCCCCATCATGCAAATTGTAGTCTCATAATCTCTGTGCAAACACCCTCCATTGCAACGGAAAAATATTCTTTGCCTCTCTGCTGAGACCAACATCCCAGCTGTTAATGTTATGCCGATTGTTGGGGTAGGTGATATTTATTGTTTGGACATTTAAGGTGTAATGTGCACAGGAATGAATGGGCCTAAGCAGTGGTCCCTGTAAACCGAAAGCTTGGTCAGCCATTCAGGAGAGATCCAAGTGCTACCTAGCTGATTAGCAAAGTATCCATGGTGCTGACAGCCAGCAGCATGTGTTTCTATTGATGTGCACTGAGGTATATGCAGATGTGCACTGCAACAAAATTTATTCTGTATGTGGATCAAAAAATAGAGGGAGCATTGGGCCTAAGCTCAAAAGTATCTAGGTGTCTAACTGCCACAGGTTTAAACATAGAAACTGACAGATCTCCTCTTCCCCATAATCTTGTCCCATCCAGGGCAGAGTTCAAGTACACTAATTGTGCCGTGTGGAGGAGTTTTCACCACAGCTACTCAGGACATCCTTTTTGGTGGGTAGCTTTTAAGTGTTGCCATGTGACTCCTTCCAGATCCCTAAACTCTCAATGTGGAGTAGATCAGCACTTGTGTTGGGGACCACAAGGAATGGATTGCTCTTCAATAAGCTACGGTGCTGTCACTGGTTATTGTCGAGAACACAGTCCTCTATTCCATTTTAGGGAACGTTGAGGATCACCCACTTCAGAAACCTACTTTCTCTCTTCTTCCTCTTCACCCTTCTCCACAATAGCCTGAGTCTGCTTGTGGCAGCTATTACAACTGTATTTTGGGTGGAACTTACTGTCTTAAGTTCAAGTATCCCTGTTGGCCACAGATTGTCAATCTGATGGTGTTCTGCCATCAGAAGGTTGCCACAGCTCCGTTCGGGAGCTTAATACAGTGCGTGAGGAGAAGGCTGAGTTAAGTGAATCGCATTGTAAATACTACCAGAGAGGTACTAGCAGCAGGGGGAAGGGAGATTTGCATCTGCTAATTCAAATGAGGTATCTAAAGACTAGAGAAACAAAGAAAGATTTGTGACTTTACAAGCTGGCCTTTTAACCACAGGGCCTTCTTTCTGCCCCAGCAAATTGATAAGACTGTCTGTCCAAGGGGGCCCAAAGCCTTGTTGGACAGACTTTGCCCTTCTAGAGCCCCATAAGAATTAAGAGTGACATCTGGTAATCTTTAGCATGCATACAAGACCTTTTTATTGTTCTTATATCTGCTGTGTAATGCTGTTATATTAAGAATAAATGTGGTTTATTAGAAAGAGCTATATGGTAATATACTGCTGCTGGCAATGCACTGTCCATAGCTCTTGGGAGAGAGAGCAAAACACAGACATTGGCCTTTGGGCAGATTGGATTCCTGGGGATATCACAGTGCAGCATTAACCCCTCCTCTCCCTCTTTCCCCTATGTCCAGTCAGAAGGGAGTGGAACAAGGGTCCCTATCCTGAGACGGGTGATAGCACGAGTTGAGACCTAGGTGTGCACTACTGGAGTGGACCATGGTGTGGCTAATGTGCAAATGCAATTGCCCTGAAGCTGTGACCATTAATTTTTGCAGCATGTTGCAAGATTTTCTATGTATTTGGGGGAGTTTGTATAGGAGGATTTGATGAGGTTGAGGTTGTGTGCATGTGGGTAGGATGGTGTGTAACTGCTGTGCTGAGGTCTGCTTTTGGTTTCAGCTTGTTATTTAGCTTTCAGTTGTTGTCAGACATGCCTGCAGTTCTATTTAAGTGGAGTCCTGCATAAATACAAAATTTGGATCCTCATATGCAACTGCAAAAATGACTTGTAGATACCCGTATGCCTATCAGCAGATGTAGGAACCTATGGATATAAAGCAGGTGTCTGTGGATTTGCCGGGCTCTGTACATAAACACCTTTTGTAGCACTGTAGAAAAGGAGTTAAGAAAATAAAATAAAATCTAGGAAAAGAAATTAAATGATTTTGCTAAATTCTGTACAGTCAATCCCCTCCCCACCCGCTAGCTATGAACATAAAACTCGGGGTACGTCTTCGCTACAGGGATTGGTTGATTTTCTGGAGTTTGATTTAGTGTGCTTAGTGGGGATACGTTAAATATAAATTATAGGGCACCTGCGTCAGCACACCAGTGCTCCTGCCTCCCATTAGGAGTAAGGGAAGTCAATGGGAGGCCACCCTTAGTGGAGATGGAATGGAAGCCCGAACTAAGGTACATTAACTTTAATGTCGCTAGAATTGCATGTCTTAATTTAACCTTCTCCTATGGTGTAGGTCTGGCCTTAGTGGCAAACTTAAACACTAGAAGCCAGGGAGGTTGCTTGAAAGTCAGAATTCTAATTTAAGGCACTAATTCAGCAAATATGTTCACACCTGCTTAATTTATTCCTCTTGGCTTGAGGGGAAATACTCAAGCCGTGTTGACACATCAGTGAGCTTCTGATGTGTAGACTTTGTCATGCAGTTCTGAAGTCCCTTCTCTCAGTTCTGCCACTGGGTAGTATAAATCGGTTGTATTTTGGATGCCAGTTTTGTCATTTTGTATCCTCCAACCTAGTCAGCTGTCATTTCCTTTCAGCTTGCCTAAAGAAGGTCATAAGCTTCAAGCACAGAGCATGGATGTGAAATGAACTCAGTAGTCGTTCATGTCACAAAAAATAGAATCTTCTAAAATTGTCACCACTTTTCTTAGGCTATGTCTACACAACAGTGTTATTTTGAAATAATCCATTTCAAAATAGCTATTCCAAAAAAAGCCTGTTTTGCAATAACACAGCTACACACAAGAATGCATTTCGAAATAGCACCACCTGTGACAGCAGTTCCCAATCTTTTCAAGATGGGGACCCATTTGACAAGTCAGTTAGACTTCGTGACCCAAGGCAATTCAAAACGGGCCATGGGGGAGGGTCTCCCCTGTGAAAAATGCACGCCCCACTGCACTGGCTTAAACCTCTCTCAGCCCCAAACCCCCACTACCCCCACTTCACACAAGCACTGTGCGCTGCTGCTGCTCCTTCGTTGGGCCGCTGGCGCCTCTGCATGGCTCCCCTTCTTACTCCCTTTTCTCACCTGCAGTGTGAGTAGTTCCCTGCCCTGCCACACTGAAATGGGACTCAATTTAACTGGCCTGATGGCCGGATCTGTCCTTCCAGCCGTTAAACCAATTAAACTGAGTTCCATTTCAGCACGGGAGGGTAGGGCAGGGACAGAGAGCTGGACAAGTGAGCAGCAGCGGGAACCACAAATGGTTCCTTGAACAGCCACATGTGGCTTGGAGCTGTCCTGCCAGTGACCCTTAGAAAATCTAATGTCAACACATAAGTTGAGAATCCCTGTGCTATAAGCTATTATGGCTTATTTCAAAAAAGCACTTTTCTGTATGCCTGTGTCTACACTTGCATTCCTCTTTCGGAAGAGGTATGCAAATTAAATTAAATGAAATAGGCTGTGTCTACATGTGCATTCCTCTTTTGAAAGAGGTATGCAAATGAGGCAAATCAAAAATGCAAATTAGGTACAATTTTGCATATCTGACACCTCATTTGCATATTCTTATTTTGAAATAGCTTCTTTCGAAAGAAGAAAACCAGTGTAGACACTGCTCTTTCATAAGTAAACCCCATCTTTGAAATGCAAGGGTAGACGCAGCCTATTTCAAAATAGCTATTTTGAAATAGGCGTTATTCATCCTGCAGTGAGGTTTACAAAATTCCAAATAATGCACCCTCTGTATTGAATTTTTTTAGGAATTGCATGTGCATAGTGTAGATGCTCAAAGTTATTTTGAAATAGCAGTTGTTGTTTTTAAAATAACTGTACTGTGATAGTGTCCTTTGGAGAGTATTGTTTCGTTTCTTGCCAGATGACCTAAGACCATAACACATGAGATTCTCCAGTGTGAGTGAATGGATGGATGGTAAGCTTTTTAAGGTGGCAAGCTGTTTTGCCAGTCAGTTATATTCTTTTTTACAGCAGTGCAACTCTGTGTTCTCCCTCATTATTTTCAATAATACATGCCATTATTGCCCTCAGCCAGGAGAAATGCCAAAGCAACAGTTAGATTAAAAACATTACCTGAAAGGCCCTCTGGTATGGCAAGATGCGGCGTACACAGTCTAGGGAATCTGTCTTGCCAGTACTTGGACTTTTAGCAATGATCTCATGGACTGAAAATGTAGGAATTTTTTGAAGACAAAACAACTTTGTTCCAAAAAAATTAAACTTTGTTCCAGCAATGCCATTCCACTTCATGACACTAATTGCTAAAAAAGTGCAGCATCACTCTAATGTGGGAAAAATAGCCTCACTAATTGCATCTCATCAAAAAATAATCTGTTAGATAACATTGCTGCACAATGATCTTTTTTCCCCTTTAAATATGGTCATGTAAATTGCTAGTCTCATGAAAGAATATTAATGCTAATGGAGTTAGTAATGATTGCAAACTCCATTGGTGCTGCTGATAATCTTTTTTCAGTTACGTGGCGGGGTGAATTTAATGCCTCTGAAAGGTGCCATACTGTGAGTCCTGTTTCCAGCTCTGTTACAGATTCCCTGTGAAATATCTGTCCATCGCCCCCATCACCATAGGTTCTGAGCACCTCACAATCTTTAATGTATTTATCTTTACAAGTGTCCCATGAGGCAGAGAAATGGAATTGTCTCCATTTTATGGATGGGGATCTCAAGTACAGTGGGATGAAGTAATGTGCCCAAGGTCATACAGAAGGCCTATGGCAAACAGGAAACTAAATCTGGGTCTTCCAAGTAACAGGCTGGTACCCAAACCATTGAACCATCTTTCTTCTCTGTGCTATAGAAGAAGTTGCTCAACACCTCACTTCCCCTAGGTGTAAAATGAAAATAATCCTTCCTTTCCCCATTTAGATATTAATAGTTACAGGACGGTCTCTTACTACATGAACAGAGAGCAACTAGCACAATAGGTCCCAGTCTTAGATCTAAATAATAATAGATACCAAACTACTAGCTGCAACAGATTGGGCAAATGACTGGGAGAGCTGAATTACCCTAGGGCCAAACTGAAGCCAGATCTACACTAGGGTTCTAAGTTGATTTCTAATATACAATTCTAGCCATTAATGTAGCTAGAATCCACGTATCAGAATCAATTTTCTTACCCTACATGTACTGGGGCTCTTCAGGCTTTCACCAACATCCCTTACTCCATGCAGTAGCATGAAGTACCAGGGTCAATGGCCAAGCTCAGAGAGATTGATTTTCACTCCGTTTTAACACAGGTGGTAAAATTGAACTCTGTAAGATCTATTGGGGTGGGGTCAATCTGAGAGCAAGTATAGATTCACCATAAGCAGGAGCTGGCAGGGGATAAAGAAGGGATTAGGAGGACATTAATAAAGACTCAGGCCTGTGTGCTTAGTACACCCTAAAATTAGGGGTGTTTTATAGGGTGATTAATAGGTATGCAAAAAATGCAGCTCCAGGCCTTCAATGTATCCTTGGAGATTTTTACCCCATGTGGATGCCCATTAGAAACAACAAGGAACCAGGTGAAGGCAATGACTTTGTTTTTGGAGACAAAAATTCTCTCAACTCTCCTGAAAATGAAGGCTGTTCTGAGGGCTGACAGTACAATATACTGTACTTCATTATACTTAACGCTCTTCTTCAGCGTATTCTCATTCCCAAAGGTGTAACAATGAAAAATTATAGATTCATATAAATGTAAGTTAAGAATGGACTGTTATGATCATCTGATCTCCTGAAGTACACAGGCTCAGCCCATCTTGTTTGGGAGTCAAATAAGGCTGCATCGTTGGCTCATCACTGTTTTGCATCATCATTGACGGCAAGCTTCAAGATGGCATGAAGATTGTCTGTAGAATGAATGGGAAGCTTTTAAATCTCAGGAGACAGAAGGTTAAAAGCAAGATCTCCATGACCTCAACCATCAAGCTCCAACACACAGATGACAACATGGTTGCTGTTCTTCTTCCCATAGCCCTTCAGACCATCTTAAGTGCCTTCACCAAGCATACAAGAATCTTGACCTCACACTGAATGTCAAAAAAACAAGGTGTTCCACCAATCCTTGTCACCAGGATAATCTCACGTACCTTCTATTGAAGTCAGTGGAGAACTGCTGGAAAATGTGGAGCATTTCACATACCTTGAAAGTCACCTTTTCGCTAAAGTCGGCATTGATTTGAAAATCCAGCAATGCCTGAGCTGTGCAAACTCTGCTTTAGCACATCTGAAACAAAGGGTTTTCAAAAATTGGGACATCTATGCCGAGACAAAGCTCCTTGTTTGCACATGCGCAGATTTGGAATAACCACTGTGTGGTAATCTACACAACATACAAGCATCATTTGAAGGCACTTGAACAATATCAATGCTGCACCAGGCGAATCCTAAATATCTCTTGGGAGCGTAGGCACATGAACGCTAGCATCCTGGGAATGTCGAATATGACCAGCATCGAAGCCATTATCCTTCACCAACAACATCATTGGATTGGTCATATGGTACTGATGTCTGATCAGCACTTCCCAAAACAGATTCTGTTTTCTGAGTTGAAGGAAAAACGGAGGAGCATTGGGGGCCAGAGGGAATGATTTGAGGACACACTGAAGGCACACATGAAAAAATGCAGCATCAGTGTAGATACTTGGCAGAACCTTGCCCAAGACCATCCCCAGTGGAGAAGGGTAATATGGGAGGGGGTGGCACAATTTGAGAGGTCCTGCTGCTGTGCAGACAAGGAGAGGTGAAGAAGAAGGAAAGAATGGCAAAAACTGCCCTGCGCCCCTCCAGCAACTACCACCGCCTGCACTTTTTTGATAAGACCTGCAGCTCCAGAATTGAACTGATCGGCCATCAGTGGACTCACAAATAGGAGGGTGACTTGAAGATGTGCTACTCATTATGGAGTGACTGCCCAGAGAGAGAGATGATGGCTATGCTGCAGTCTTCCCACTTTAAAACAAGTCCCTAACAGGCATCTTCCGATATGCAAGTTCTCTGCTAAAAACATCTGATGAAGCGGGTCTTTGCCCACCAAAGCTTATGCTCCAAAATATCTGTTAGTCTATAAGGTGTCACAGGACTTCTTGTTGTTCTCGAAGATACAGACTAACACAGCTACCTCTGTGATACTTGCTAGAAACATATTACTTATCAATATTAATAATCATTATGAAATGTATTTAAGAATAACACAACTATAGTGAAAAACTATGCTTTATGTTTGTGGCATAAGAGTTATTCACCAGGGAACTGTATGTCTCCATGATGAGCTGTTGCAGTGGGGGGAGTTGTGACCCTCCCTCAGCCAGTGGCGAAATGCAAGATTCAATTGTCTGTCCTTGCTCAGTACTTAAATGGTTAATAGAAAAACAGACAACTGCAAACTATCAATATCGCTGGGAGGTAAGAAAGGAATATTATAGCAGATGGGATTTTCCTTATCTGTGGAGAAAGACAAAAGACTGATTCAGTGGGTCAGAGGATGGAGAAACACACCTGAATCAATTCACTGATGAGAAAACACCTTGGGGAGTGGGAATGTTTAATGAAAGTTAGGCTCCTGATCCTTGGGAAGCCAGCCATCTCTGCCAACTGACCCAACTGGGGGAAACCCTTTTTGTTTGCATAAGAACAGTACCTATTAATAAGTGTGGGCCCTAGTTTGCATTTTTTTTATTTTGTTTTATATTGTAACCATCTGTTTCCATCATTCTCTCCTGTGTTTCTAATGGAACCTCCATTCCTCCCAGATAAACTTTCTTTTGTTATGAGTGCTTATAAATGCTGTTATACTGGAGTAGTGATCTAAGTAAAACTGGCAAAGAGGAGCACATGGCTCCTTTGGGAGCAGAGGAGCCAGGATTTCTGTGAATAGCCAGTGTCAGGGGCTGAATATCACAGGAGAAAGCTTCAAGGGGATTAAGGAACTGGGGCACACCTCTTGTTAACCTGAAAGACAAAGCCAGGGCTAGCATAGCCCGCAGAAGAGTGCTTGAGAGGCTGAAAGCTGGTAGTATTAGGGAGCTAGCTCCCACCACCATAGGCAAGTCTTCCTCTCATAAACAGCCAGAGTGATGAGGTGGCTCTCAGTTCCAGGTACCCTGAGAATGGTCTCAGAGATATTATGGAAAATGCAATTGGCCCAT
This sequence comes from Carettochelys insculpta, assembly GCF_033958435.1. Taxonomy (NCBI): domain Eukaryota; kingdom Metazoa; phylum Chordata; order Testudines; family Carettochelyidae; genus Carettochelys; species Carettochelys insculpta. Next base: position 41,205,785 of record NC_134147.1, on the reverse strand, counting down.
GAAAAGTGAGTGTGTTAAAGCTGGAATGCTTTTATTTGAATAGCTCCAATTCTCCTCTCTCACATACTGTACAGTAAACCCTCGAGTTATGCAGGGGTTGTGTTTCTGCAACCCTCGCGTAACTCAAATATTCATGCAAGTTGAGGGGAGACACGAACCAGGCTGCAGCCTGGTTCCCGGTTCCCCTGGGCTGGCAGGAATCAGGAAACTGACCAGCCCAGCAGGACTGGTCAGTTTTCTGGCTCCCAGAGTGGTAGAGAGCTGGGAACCAGGGGCAGCCTAGTTACCATCTCCCCATCTGCCACTTGCAGGACCTGGGAAGCGAACCAGCTGGTCAGTTTCCTGGGTCCTGCAAGTGGTGGGGAGCTGGGAATCAGGCAGCAGCCTGGCTCTCAGTTCCCCTTGACTTGCAGAGAGGGGAAACTGAGCAGGGCAGCAGCTTTATTCAGTTTCCTGGCTCCAGCTGCTGGAGGGGAGCTGGGAATCAGGAGCAGCCTGTCTTTTGGCTCCCCTCTGCTCCTTTGAGCCAGGAAATTAACCCAGGCTGCTGCCCTCCTCATTTTCCCCATCTCTGCAAGCAGAGGACAGCCAGGACCCAGGCTGCCACATGGTTCCTACCTCCCCTCTACTCTGGAGATTGGGAAACCGTTCCTGTCAGGGGTGACAAGGGTCAGGCTGCTGCCCCTGATAGGGGCGGTTTCCCCGCTACCATCAGGGAAGGCAGCCTGACTTGTGGCTGCTGCCCCGACAGGAGTGGTTTCCTGCTCTTGTCAGGGGCGGCAGTTGTGTTAACCCGAGACATGCACCATTTGATTGCTCTGTATCTTGAAGGTTTACTGTACTGTAAATCAGGTGTAATTCCTCTGACCCTAGCAGTGTCAGTATTGTCAAAACAGTGATCAAGAAGCTCTTCAGAGCCATAATAGCATGTAAGAATGGCCACACAGGGGCAGACCAAAGGTCCGTCTAGCCCAGTATCCTGTTTTCAAAAGGAGCCAATGCCAGGTGCCCCAGAGGGGATGAAGAGTGATCCATCCTGTTACCCATTCCCAGCTTCTGACAAACGGAGGCTAGCGACACCATCCCTGTCTATCCTGGCTAATAGCCATTGATGGACCTCTCCTCCATGGTTTTATCTAGTTCTTTTTTTATCTAGTTCCGTTATTATCTTGGTTTTCCAGCATCCTCAGGCAAAGAGTTCCACAGGCTGACTGTGTACTGTGTGAAGAAATGCTGCTGCTTGTTTGTTTGTTTTAAACGTGCTACTAACTTTATTTATTACTCCTAGCTCTTGTGTTATGAGAAGGCTTAAGCAGCACTTTATTTACTTTCTCTACCGCAGTCATGATTTTATAGATCTCACTTTTATCCCCCCTTCATCATCTCTTTTTCATGCTGAAAAGAAATTTACTGATTTTAACCCTGGGATTATTAGTATTCAGTTTAATAAAGAAAGGAATGGACTCCATTCATCTGAGCAGAAAATCCAAGACTGTGTAAGAGCATTTGTTAATGTCTCATGACACAGCAAAGATTTTTCTGCATGGAAGTATTATTCACTGGTGTAACTTGATGGATTCAGAATGTGGTACTATGGGCTACATGAATTCAGAAGAGGCCCAAAATATGGCCTGACAGAAGATTGATTAGGCTATGAATGTTTAATAATTGCAATTCTAATTAAATAAATAGACTCTCTTTTTGTGTACTCAGACATCAAACAATTAGGAAGTGACTAAACTTTGAGACTGATTAGTTGGTGTGATTCACAGTGTCATATTCTAACAACGATTAGTATATTCCTGTAGCTGATGTATTGTCGAAACCGACCAAGCTATGAACTAACCTGATACTACAGAAGGTGAGTCCACTACTTTTCTGTAGTTTTGATGGTTCTTTTGCACTAAGAAGACACAGGCATAAGAAGTGTTTTAAAATGATTAGTTGTTGAAAGCTATGAATAATTCTATAGGTAAGGGGGCCGTACCATTTAGCTCTTTATGGGAAAGTTGCGTACAGTAAATATCACCCCAAGCTGGTCACATTCACCATTTTTCATCACTGGGAAGCCATTCTTTTGCAGGACACTGCAATTTCACCTCCTGCTGCTTCCATAATGGCTAGCACTGCTCCACGCACAAAACCATGAGGGCCAGTCCCCCTATCCATTCCAGCTGCATCATATTTTATGTGGTTGATTTATCTATCCATTCGCATGGACTTATTGAACTTAAATTGGCTTGCATGGTTGTGTTTCCCCAGCCACATACTAAATTCGCCAACAGGTCATTTTCCACTTTGTGTTCTCTTGTTGCACAAACCTAGCTCTCCTCTTGCACTTTTCTGGCTTAACTCCTTGAGTTCCAATGGATTCGAGGTCATCACTAAGTGAAGCACTGCTCAGACAAGCCTCCCTTATGCACTGTTCCCCAAATGTATCCTCCCTTAAAAAGTATAGCTGTGGGTGATTCCATTGCCAAGGCTGTAACATATGCAATGTACATTCTAGGTTCTTTCCTCCCCTGGAATTAAGCAGCACTGTGGTATGAACCTTACAAAGATCATGCCCTTTGCTGAGCCTGTTCTGTGAACCAGGATTTTATCATTTCACCAGAGATGCTTGATTTTTGTTGCTGTTGTAATGGAGAGTTTTAGGGCTGGGCTTGGTTGAGGTTCCTCAGTTATTAAGATTGGAGGGAGGGGACCCAGGACTTCCCACTTCACAGGGTCCCAGTCTACAGTGCTGTGTATACCAGCCCCTGAGTAAGGTACTTTTCAGCAGGGAATCTACATCCAATGCTCTGGGCTACTTGTTGCCAGTGTCCCCTCAGTTGGGGGCATGGCCCCCGAATCCACATTGCTGGGGTGGCTTGTCTCTAGTAGCACCACCTGTTGCTTTGGACCATGGGCTGGGGTATGGGAACACTTTGTAGCATCCATAAGGGCGAGTGATAAGGAAAGAGAAGACTGAGGAGGAGGGGGAAGTGGAGCAGGGGGAGGGCCCCAGGCGAAGGAGTGAGTGGAGGAGTGGGGCAGGGTAGGGCCTTGGTTTAGGCACCTGTGGGGAACTTTTAGGGCACTTTTGCCACTCCTGCCTCAGTGGTGAGGAGAAGACAACAGAAGAGGGACAGAGCTGGGGAAAGCGCATGCTTCTTCCCCAGTGGACTATGTTTACCACCCACTGGATAGTTATGGACTTTGCACCACATCAGGCTGCAGGATGTACTCTGTCTCTACCCCTGTAAACTTTGCCAGGGACAGAGACTCTTTCTGCTTCAGGGGAAGCCTCCCCAAAGCCTCATATGGACTGAGTTTTTTAAAAGCACCCACCCACCTCCATCCGGGGCAATGCATCCCACATCTGTCACCCAAGAGAATATGCCTATGTACTGTGCTAACCCATTCGTACCACAGCTTGCATATATTTGGGGCAAAGCAAGACTAAGTATCTTTATTTACTATGTAAATTCAGTCTCTAAACATGATGCGATGTGAAATATGTAAAGGGTCTGCAGTTGCCAGGCTTGCACACTGTGTACCTGATCCCAGGGATCCCTGTCCTCCTCCCCCAACCCAAAGCTTGGCCACAGATTCCCTATCCCTTTGCTGCCTTTTAAACCCCTGCTGTAACTTGACTTTGAAACATTCGCCACAATAAAAGCCTTTCAATCTGCGTAGTAAAACATCCCTGGAAGAATTCCTGATACGGCTCCAGCTGTCATGCCTCCATACCTCTCATTCATCCATACAGCACTCTTTTTCAAGGTGATTTAGGAGCTCTGTTATCGCCTTTGCTTTAGCTTTCTTCCTTGTTATCTGTCCTAGCACCAGCTGTCTCACTTCCCTCACAGTTCCGCAAGCTTTTGTTAATATCATTTAAACACTCATCCACCCTCGTGTGTGTTCTTTCTTCAGTTGCTGCCTTCCATCTTATCTCCAAAGTCTTTGAATTCCACTCATTTCCTTGCTCTCTGCTTCTGTAATTCAGTTAGCACAAAGCCTCTGTGTGATTGCCATCCTCAGTTTGGCCCATAGCTAGTACCAATATTTTTTTCCTTCACAAGTAGTGCCAGCCAAGGTCTATTATCCCTCATTGCCCAATTTTATCTGGGACCTGTCATCATGTTCTGTTTGATACCTTCTCTGTTTCTCTTTCCCCTTCTCCTCACAACTGCCTTCTGTTTGTTAAATGCGGTTGAATGGCTTCACTAAGGGCTGGTGCACTCCAGTTTCGTTTCAAGCAAGAATCTTTGTTATGATTTGCAGCATTTTCCAGCTTAAGTGCTCAGATCAAAAGTAGCCTGAATGCCCACAAAAGCTTATGCTCTAAAATAGCTGTTAGTCTGTAAGGTGCCACAAGACTTCTTGTTGTTTTTCAAGTGTTTGAGTTTCGTTGGTTGGTAAACGGCAAAGACCCACTTTGTCAGATGCACGAGTGGGAGGTTCCAGAGGAGGGTCTTTGCTCACGAAGCCTTATGCTCCAAACTATTTTTAGTCTATAAGGTACCACAGGACTTCTTGTTGTTTTTGAAGATACAGACTAACTCGGCTACCCCTCTGATACTCAAACACTTGAGAGGGTAAACATGCTGAACAGCATAACAACTACAAGGTTTTGTCCTGTTCTGGGTTTTCTGAAAATACTGCTATTGGTTTTAGGCTTTAGGACTGGGAAACAGAATTCCAAGGATGAGTTAAAAAAAGGTACAAAGGAGGACTTTGTTGCAAATTACACAGTTTGAACCATTTAAAAGCAGGTCTGGTTAGCGTATGGATCTGAAGCAACATGTAAGGCTTGGTCTACATTAGACCTTACAGTGGACTGCAGATACACAATTCCAGCGATGGCAATTGCATAGTTAGAATTGATGTATCTTCAGTCAACTGCATTTCTCCCATCAACCTCCCTTACACCTCATGATAGCACGGACTACAGGGGGTGACTGCCAACCCTGGAGAGATTGGTCTTGTCAGTCTTTAGAGAGGTGCTAAATTGCACTTCTGAAGATTGACCCTGAATGGGTCAAGCTCCCAGTAAATATAGACAAGTCCTAAGACTGAGGCTGTATGCCGACCTTCTGCAGAACCCTGATGGGCATTTCGCATTATTTCCCTAATTAAAGTGTCTTTACAAAGATACAGACTATAGCCACACATCAAACCTTAGGGATTTTCATTCAAAGTAAAGTTCAAAATCTTCCTTTGTAGCTGTCATTTCACATCTCCCGCATCTCCAAATTTAACTCCTTACCTACAAAGACTCTGATGTAAGGCTAGGAGGCTGTGTGGATGTAGGAAACAGCTGAAGTAGTTCCGATGGAAATCAGTATAATAATCTGTTTTCCTCTTCACTATAGTAATGCATTAACAACAACTGTTTGCTAGCTTGTTAGGCACAAAAATTGGAACATCTGGTGGCTATGGCATGGTGAATGCTTAAATCATAATGTATGTTAGGCTCACTGCCTTTTTGAAAACTGTATATCTGACAGGAGAGCTGGGTGAATACTGTGAGAGAAGCAGCCATGAATATTCATTTGAATTTTTACGACAATTTTTCCTTGATTGTGTTTGCGTCCCTTTGGGTTCGCTTTTGAGTGAATGCTTTATCAAATGAGTTTCCTGGCAGGATTGTTTTCTTTAACAGTCAACATTATTGCAGAACATTGGGAGAAAGTGAACTTCAGGTGCACGACTGACATGTGTCAGGGGGCAACCAAGTTACTCTTTATTTTCAAAAACAACAAGAAGTCCTGTGGCACCTTCTAGACTAACAGATATTTTGGAGCATAAGCTTTCGTGAGCAAAGACCATGAAAGCTTATGCTCCAAAATATCTGTTAGTCTATAAGGTGCCATGGGACTTCTCGTTGTTTTTGAAGGTTCATGACTGTGAACATTTGCATCAGAAACCTGATGCTAAGAGATTATGCTCATCCAGTCTGGAGACAGGAACATAACATGGGATCTCAGTCTGTGTTCAGAAAAAATTCAGAGACCCAGGCATATTTTCAAATGTGTTTTTGGCATGAATGATCAGCAACTTTGAGATCTGAAGAAGTGTTTTGTATAAATGAAGGCTTGTCTCCTTCCCCAGCAGAAGTGTCTCCAATAAAAAATATTGCCACACCCATCTTGTCTCTTTAATAGCCTGAGACGAACACAACTTCAGCAATGCTGGACACAGTACACTTGAGTAAAATAAAAACCCAATCTATTCCTGGGCAATTTGCAAATCAAGATAAAATGTGAATGAATTTCTCACTGTGTATTAGAGGGGTAGCTATGTTTGTAGCCCCACAAATCACAAGCAGGCTTGTAGCACCTTTAAGACTAACAGATGTATTAGTTTGTGAGCTTTCATGGGTCAGATTCACTTCCTCAGATTATTTCTAACTGTCCACTCCAATAAAATGAGGAAGTGGGTCTCACCCACAAATGCTCATTACCTAACAAATGTGTTAGTCTCTCAGGAGCTACAGGACTGCTTGTTCCTTGTATATTATTTACCTTGGTCTAGCAGGCAGCTCTGTAGCTGCATTCTCAACCCCCTTATTTTTAACATGCTACCTGCACACAAAAATACCTAAGTCCGCATTGATGTAACTAGAATATATGCCACATGAGCTATCATTTTACTGGCAATTCTGAGACATTCCTTCTTTGCATGGTCTTAGCCAAGCCAAGCCAGGCTGCTTCCATGCTAAAGCTACTGCACCGCCCCCCCGCACTCATATAAACAGCTGTTTCCTAATTAAAAGAAGCCTGAGGAAGAATTTGGCTTCAATGGGATGTGTGTTAGGTTACCAAATTGGTGATTGATTGTATCTGCACCAAACCCATTCCTTCCCTAAAACTTGGGTTGTATAGAAAGCACCCATTGTTTAATACCTTAGCAAAGAGCAGCGTGCCAATGAGTGGGATGGAAATTTGTGTCAAAGGAAAGAGCTAATCAGGATCCCCTGGACACCACAGAAGATGGCAATAATGAGGATGCAATTTGTGCCTTGCTGAATAAATACATTGTGAAGCATCACTATAGCTTTGGGCTTGCATGCTCCTGGAGCTGAAAAGCCCTCCGTACATTGTAAGTGTTTAATTTTAAAAGCCCTCCAGAGGTCTGGCCTCTGACAGCATGAGGAAAATGAAAGGTTCTGGATTGCACAGAACAGAGGGGGGGAGGAGCACTAAACAAAGCACCTTAGAAGTCCCTGAGGGGCAGTTACCCTCTGTCACTATCCCAGCCTGAAGAGCTCAGACAACTCATTAACAGTCGATTCAAATAATTAACATCTGTGAGAACAGGCAGCTTTGCCTGAGGACCTCTGAGAAACAAATTCAAAGCTGAATGGGACAGTAGGTAAGCGCCTGACAAACCCTCATTATCAAATGATTAAGCTCAATTGTTAGGCATGTGGGTATTTATTTCACCATTGGATGCCAGTGTGATTTAAAAAAAAAAAGACATTGTCCTTCGATGAAATCTGGGACGTTATATTGAGGATGCTCGTATTTTAAACCACATTGGTTTCTGCTTACTGAGCCAAACTGGTTTCTGATGATCATAAGGAAAAACAGCCTGCAGCAGTAGTGACCCACAGAAAGGAAGCAAACTCTGCACATAAATAGCCAGTTCTGAAGCAGTGGGTCTGTCCCACAAAAGTTCATAACCTGTCAAATAATGTTTCTAAGGTGTGGCAGGACTGCTTGTTTTGTTTTGTGATGATAAAGACTAACATGGCTACCCCTCTGAGTCTGTACATAAATATTTATGAAGGAAGTTTATATAAAGGTCTCCTCGCTGCAACATCTGGGACTTCCCAGGGGTTAATCAATAATAATCAATATACCCTCTCCTCTGTTGGATTAATGGCTGAACCCACATGATCAATATCCTCGCCAGCTCTTTGTGGGCCTGACCCTGAACTTGGACAAAAGTCTCACAGGGACTGGGCCTTTCATTAAGAAAAGCCTGATAAGAAACATACATGGCTTATACTGTGCCAGAAGTCTGTCAACAGTGGACTCTAGCGAATACAGGGATAGATAGTATTAAACTCTGTTTAGTCTACCTCACCAACTTGCTGTGAGGAGATCCCTTTGCTTTGCTGAAGGGTGATACAGAGATACATCTCAGTCAGAAATGGGAATCAGCTCTTTCCCTCTTGGAGTGAAATCCCTGGAAAGGGACAAAGCAGAAGGAAAATCCCAGCATTTCCCCCTCCCACAGAATTCCTCCAAATTGTTCTGTCAGGGGCAGCAGGGTTTGTTTCTCTCCACAAAAGAATTCCTAAACCCCGTTCCCAAGTCTGGCTGGTCAAGGAGAACTGTGAAGTGGGCTAGTAACACCATGACAATCCCAAGACCCCAGTGCCTCCCTTCACTTCCTGTGACTCCACTGGAGACGCAAGCAGTAGGTCATGCAAGCAGTGGAAGGCACTGACCTGCCTAGGTTATTCAGTGGGACCTCTTGCTGTCAGCCAGAGGTGACTAGTGCGGGGATGGAAGATGTAGGGAGACATCAGCCATGTTCCCTACCCCACACCCTCCCACTCCCGCTTCACCTATGTTCTGACCCTTCCCTCCTCCACCCCCACCTTCCTTCTTCAATGGAAGCATTTGAGGGCAGACCCCCGCCCCTCCCTTGGAGTGGCGCTGCTGGAGAGCAGCAAGGGCTGGGAGGCTTGGGCTGTGCCACTCCAGGGGAGAGATAAGACCACCCCGCACTCCCCAGAAGTGGCACAGTGCTGATGGTGAATGCAAGAGGAGGGAAACTGATTCTCGGGATGCACCTGACCCACTGTGTGTCCCTCCCCACACCTTGCCTCTGCAGGCCACAGACAGTTTAGTGGAATTTGCTCAAGATGAACAGTAACCAAGTGTACCTCTCTGCGTGCTTGTGCAGTACCATGCAAGGCTTAGCACTGACAACTGCAGCATGTTGACCACATGACTTTCTGCACACCTGAATGACTTGGAAGACGGCACCTCAAGTGTTTGTCACTTCTACGGGTTAATGCTTCTGGGCAGATTTAAACAAAATGATAGACTTGAAAGAGAGAGTGTTTAGACGGGCTGTCAGCTCACGTGGAGCTCTGGCATTAAGGCTTTATTAATCAAAGTAGATACACACCGTTCCAGGCTGTAGCAGACCTGAAGGGTCAGAGAGCTGGATTCAGCACTTGGCCAAGCTATTCATCACTGTAAGCATGCAGCCTACTCATGGGCACTGTCTTGTGTGTCTCAAGCAAGCCCTGCAATTGGTTTTTTGCTTCAGTTTCTCTCTTCATTCTTCAGATGAACTCACTGCAGCCTTTGGAGACTATAAACAGCCCTTTTTCATGGGGTTATTATTACCTAGCATCCCAGTACTATAAATCAGACACACGGACCCCAGCCACGTCCAGAAAGTATGTTCATCCCAGTAGTCCAACACCAAGTTGGGCACCTCCCACCATACCTCATCCCAGCTGCCAGGCGAAGCTTCCACACCTCCCACCACACCTGTCTCCAGTCCTTCTGTTGAGGAGGTGTTTTTCCACCCTGTTTCCTTCCCCACAATGCTCCAGCTCTTGCCTGGTAAGAGTGAGCTCACCGCTCCAGCATTCACCAGACTTCAGCCCTCTGTGACTACCCCCCTCAGCACACCAGCAGTCATCTCAGGGGGCTACTTGCAGGTGTCAGCCATCTTTGGCCATAGCTCTCTGCTGGGGTAAACGTCCAGGTGACACCCCCAGCTGTCCTATTTTCTGCTTTCTCTTTCTTTTCTTAATTCTGGTTTCTGATGTTATCTCCTAAGTGCTCTCTCCATTTTCCTGGATTCTGACATCTCCTCTCAGGCTTCTGAACTCATTTATAACTCTTATGACAGCCTCCACCCTCCTGAGTGCACCAAACCAGGGCATTCCTGGACTGGAACAATTTCATTTAAGGAGCCCTCTGACAATCATCACATTGTCTGGGGTATGGGTTTTTTGTGTGCTGGTTTATTTTTTCTGTCATTCCCCAATGAGCAGATCAGGGCTCCAGAGCACAGCATTTCCTACTTGACTGAATAAACTTTCATTTGTGTGGTCATTACCAGAGAGCTGGACAAACTGAGCCAGAACCACATGGTACCAAGTGGAGTCTCTCTCAGGCTGGCAGAGTGAGCTATTTAAAAGCAAGTACAGGCACATTCATATCTGAACCTCCCCAAAGCCTTGCTGGGTGCAGTTTCATTCTGGGACCATCTATTTAAAAATAAAGCAGTTAAAGGAGACCAACAGCAAAAACGAGTACTTAATATTAAGGGCAACAGCCATATTCTGCTTCAGACTTAGTTCCATGGACCTATGAACGAAGGAAACATGACTGGCCTCTGCAGACACCTACAACAAACTGTATGGCCTTCAAGGGCTAGAGGAATGTGGCAGAGGCAGGTGTCAGGCACAGTAGGACTCTTCATTTCTAAATCTGTATTAAAATAAAGGTCATAGTTGGCAACTTTTGTGAACTTGCGTGAAATTTTAATGAAAGAGAGGCATCTTAAAAAGTCATGTATGTCAACTGGAGAGATTCTGCTACTTTAAGAAATGCCTTAAGATTAACTTACACTGTGGGAGTCTTTTTCCAGGTGAGAGCAACATGGCAAGTCAGGAAACATTGTACCCAGGGAGGAAACAATGTTCATTTCCTTAAAATCTGGCCTGGGCTAAGACTGGGAGACATGTTTCCTGTAGCATGTGCAACCTTAGGTTCTGAGTCTCACTGAGTCAATAAGTCTGTGAAATGAAGCTTTTAATCTTAACTACAGAGTAGACCTGTAGAAATACAAATTGCTCTTTGCATGCTTCATGATCATGTAAGGTAATAGAGAAGTTCATTTTCACTAGTTTGTGAGTGGTTTATGAGATGAGACAAAGATATGTTTTCTTCTTAGCATACTGTACTTTGCAAATGCTTGCAAGGTTAGGTAATGATATAATTTTCTTATTCTGCAGACTTGCAGGGGGTTAGAAATTTATCATAAGCTTCAAGGCCTTATTGTGTTTCTCAAATGCAATATGCTTCCTTTTTCCAAGTCATATGCATGCATCTGCATTTCATTCACCCAACATGTTTCCCATCTCCTAGTTGCCATCTGCTGATGACCTGTTTGGTCAGATGACTCAAGCATTTTTAATAAAGTATTAACAATAAGCCTGTGAGACTGCATTAATGAGAGCAGATCTCTGTAAATAGCTGAAAATTCATTTGAAACGGGGGGTGTGGAAGGTCTTTATAATTCTCAGTAGGGGACTTACAAGCTGTAGTGACAAGCAAACATCTCTTGAAGAAAGGAAGGCCTAGTGTTTCAAATAAGATATGAGATTAAATGATTTTTAATGATAACTCATCCCGATGGATTTTAGCAGACATGTATTTCCCGTGTAGCATTGCCACTGTGCAGCGTGGTGCAGTCAATATTACACTGTTCCAGACATGGGGAGACCATATTCATGTCTCTGCCTTTAACATTCTGTCTGACCGTAAGCAAGTAACTTTGTTTTCCTGACTTGCAGCTTCTCTGTGTGTAAAATGGGTGTAATTTCTCCTGTGTTAAGCACTTTGAGATCTACAATGCAGAGAACTGTACACAAGTTAGGTATTATTTGATCATCATGCTACCACGCACCACAAAACAATGCTATTCCTTAGATACATCAATGATATTAGCATCCTCAGAGGCTTTACACTCCTTCACAGATTTCCACCAGTGTTCCCTGCAAGCTGAGCGCATGGGCGGTCACCCAGGAGAGAGTCAGGTGCTGCCCAGCTGATTAGCAGAGCATCCACAGCTGACGGCATGTGTTTCTATTGGTGGTGCGCACCTACACATGCCTCAGTGCACATAAAATTTATTTCGCTCACAGATGGAAAAAATTAGAGGGATCCCTGATTTCCACCACAACTTCAGCAACCACCTCCCATCCATTAAGCTTTCCATGTAACAGTTCCCCATTAGCAGGCCATCCCTAGGGGGCACGGGGCCCTGGGCAACCAGTTTGTGCCCCAGGCCTGCCCCCGCCCCCGCCATCTCCTTCTGCCTCTACGCTGCCCCCACTCTACTCCCTTCCCACAAACCCTGCCCTTGCTCCAACCCAACCTCATTTCTTCCTGTCCTTGCTCTGCCCCCTCCTGCTCCTCTTGTTCCCCTTCCCCTAAGTCCCCTCCCCTGAGAAACACAACCTGGGTGGTTACTGGGGGAGTCTGGCATAGGATGGCAGCAGGGACAGGCCCCTTTGCCCTCACTGTGGTGGTGGGAGCCCCAGGAAACAGAGTAATTCAGTGGCCTGCTCCACTCAGCTGCCATCTCCCATCTTCTACTGCAGCAGTGGGAAGCAGAGCACCCCACCCAGCCCCAACCCACTGCACACATCCTAGCAACACATTCTTTTGCCTTAGACCAGAGTAGTCTTCTTCACCGCCATGGAGCTTTTGTGGGCAGAAAATGGCTCAGTTGCTTGAATCAAGCTGTTGTGAATGAATTCCTGTAAAGGGTTAAACACAGAGGCTGGGTCTACCTGGCACAGCAGCCTCGAAATTGCAAATGGCTGCTCATTAGCATGGTCCGGTGGCTCATTAGCATAGCCATGCAAGAGCTTGGTCTCAGCAGAGGGAGTGCTCACAGTAAAGAGGCCGTGTGGACGTGTCCCTGCCGGCAAAAAGCCCCTCTGCCGCCAGACCCTTATGCCAGAAAAAAGCAAACATGTCTTGAAGAAAGGAAGACATAAGGGCCTGGCGACAGAGGGGCTTTCTGCCAGCAGGGGCACATCCACATGGCTTCTTTACTGCCAGCACTCTCCTCTGCCAAGACCAAGCTTTCGTGCAGCTATGCTAATGAGCCATGGGACCACGCTAATGAGCAACCATTTGCAATTTCGAGGCTCCTCATTAGCATGGATCTGCTGGGAAAGCTGCACCATGTAGACCCAGCCAGGGAGAGTGCGTTCTTTGTTGACAAGCAGCCAGATAAGCCAATGGAAAGAGAGAGGGATCGTTTGAATTGAAGCAGGTACCTGCTGAGGGGGTATTTTCTTTTGTCTGGCCAGAGGAGAAAAACCAGTTTTCGAATCCCGAACAGGCTTAATGAAGCCAGGAAATATTCAGGCTACAACACAATCTGGGCATACAGATACGTAAGTAGAAAAGAAATGTTTAGTCAGATGAGATCAGGCTATTTTCTTTTGTTTGTTTGTTTTGGTTTTGCAGGGAGGAGCGGCAGTGTTGGTGCAGGACTTCTCAGGCTGGTTTATGCATCCACCCCACTCCCACTTTCTACCCCATGCCTGTACACTGTAACTTCTAACCTAAATCCCAGGTTAAATTCTCTGTGCTTTTGCTTTAAGTTTTTTTTTTTTTTTAAAGTGGCTCTGCAACTCCTTGCAATCAAGTATGCTAAGTTGATCACTTTATTGGTATATTTTATGTTTGGTTTTGTTAATAAATCACCTTTTTTTCTTTAAAGGCAATGATTTGATTCCTGTATCCTAGAGAAGGGTCTGTGTATACCCAGGCCTAAAACCAAAAGGTCATCTGTCAGATTCCAGCTTAATTTCTTCCTCTTTGTTTTGAGCTATTTCCTAAGCAAGGATTAAAAGCTTGGGGTTACCCCACAGGGAGACCTCCCAAGTGCATCTTCCTGGGCTTTGAAGGGGGTATTTCTTACCTGAGTGGTTGTAGCTACCTCCCAGGGTCTGGGAATCTGTGATCTTGAGAAGCTTTTAAAGCAGAGCCTATAGACATAAGGTATTTTTAAGGTCATTTGTGGGCCCCCACCTTCTGCACTTGGAGTGTCCAAGTGGGGATCAGCCTTCACACAAGCCTAAAGTGTGTGTTTGAGAATGATAAATAAACCACCTTTCTGCAGTAGTTATATGAACCTATTTGGAAATTTCTTGGATTCAGTCACTAGGTATTCTGTGGCTTAGCAAGGCCTCTTCTCTGATGCCAGCAGACCTAGGCATTCTCCACACACTGAGGTGGAGAGGACGACTGGGCTAAAGACTGTAACGTAAATGTGTATTTTTAAGGGTAATGAAAAAAATATTCCAGAATTACTACGTTTCCCTTCAGCCTTTGAGATCTATGACACTGGTCTTTTGGCTTTCAGTTTGGTACTGTTACTGGAGTGCTCTGAGCCTAACTATATGGAAATAGTGACCATAAAATGTTTCAGTAGGTGTGGCTCACAAATAAATTGCACTATTCATGGGTTCAGTACATGCAATAAAGGTCATTGTTGTGGTACATTGCTTAAGGCTCCCTTTTGCAGCTCTCTACATATGCTCTGAACAGCTGTATTTCATGAGTACAATATGCACAATAGGAAGAAGCAGTCATGGGTTACTTATTAGGGAAATAATAAAACACGGCTTACATAAATAGAGAGGGCCTTTCTGGTTACGAGCTATGGTGGTTAGTTTAGTGATGATGTATCTGTGATCTAACAATTCTCCTATTTGCGTGGTGATCCACTACAATGAGGAAGAGACAAGTGGCAAGGTGAACATTTGCCTTAATAGTTCATGTTCTTTTTCATGTTTAAGCATTTTAACATTTTATAATTTTGGATTTAGTTTAAGTTTTGTCGTAAATCTCTTTTGCCTGAGTCATATTCACAAGTGATTGATTGATGGCTACTCCAGGAATATTTACTGTTTTATCATTTAGCCTTTTTTTAGGATTTACTGCTTTGATGGCACTTCCTCTTTCCTAGAGCAGTGGCAGCTCAAAGAGCAGGGCTGCATGCAGAACTCCTATTGAAATTATCGGGAGCTTCACGTATTGATCAAGTGCCAATATGGACGCACAGAAAACTTATTAGTTGCTGTGAAGATGTATTTGTTTTCCAAGTTCATCTCTGTACTAGACTGAGGTTATTCCATAAGTTATATTTTCTTGTGCTTTGCCTTGCTCAGTTTTAAGTATCTAAGAATATATTTGGTTCTAATGACCCATCTAAAACTACCCTGTTCTTCAGTCTTAAACAAATAGAATACAATTAGCTTTCTGATACATCGTAACTAGGGTTGCAGGATTAAAAACAGCTTATTCTCATTCATGGAGGGTTCTGGTTTTGATCAGGTTTATTACTTTTACATTACTCTATTTTTTCTAAACTATATAATGGCAGTTTAATCAATAGACTGAAATCTTACAGGACTCCTTGCCCATAATTAATATCTTGCATCCTATATTTTACAACGTTGCATTCTGAGAATCATGCAAATGATTCAATTCAGGAAATAGCCATGGGCGTGTTTCAGACCGATCTTCACTATGATGCTCATGATTTATGTTCCACTGTATTTATGTCTCTCCCTCTGGCTGTTGTTCCTTTCATATGAGAAGTTTTCCGAATACTGTATCAGCTCTCCTGGGAAGTGCAGGTAGGGCCGGGTTCCCAGGGCTCTCCTGCATGCAGCAGGCACGTGAATATGGTTGGTGGGGGGCACACTCCATGCGGGTCTGAGACTGCCCCAGCCCTGAGCCCTGCACTAGGTGCCCTTTAGGAAGGGCAGGAGGGGCTGAAGCCTTTCTGCCTGTGCTGCTTGTTGCCTCCCTCCCATTGATCTCCAGAGGTGAGGGAGGCTAACAGTGTGCTGCATACCTCTCCCTCTGGGCTGGTGAGGGGCAGGGACGGAGGAGTCAGTGACTTTCCTATGGCTCCCTGACCGAGATGGAAAGGAAAGAGCAAGTAACAGCAGCATCAGTCGGAATGGGGGTGTGGGGGTTGTCAGCCCCCTCTGTGCCCCTTAAAGGGCCTCCTCGCCTCTCCATACTCCACTCTGCACGTCTCGGCACTGAGCAGTGTTGCCTCTAATTTTTTCCATTCAGGGGTAGAATAAATGTTGTCACGTCCACCGAGGCATGTGCAGATGGGCACCATGTGGAAGGGTCTCCTGCCCCGCCCCGCCTCCAAGGACTCTCACGCTGCCCTCAGGGCTCCGCAGCCCAATGGCCCAGTCAGTATTCACAGGCCCCATGGCCTGGTCACAGTTTACAGGCTTCAGCGGCCCAGTCAATACATGCCAGCCCAGCAGCCTAATCAATACACACAGGCCCAACAGCCTACACACGGTTCCCCCTTCCTTGGGTCCCAGGGGTGGGGGTAGGGGAGCTTGGGTCCTCCCTCTCCGCCAAGCTCCTGCCCAGGGCCCAGTCGGTGGTGGGTGTATCCTCCCAGCCACCAGCTCAGCAGGGATCCCAGGTGCAACACATTGAGCTCTAGGGTCCCCTCCCAGTTCCCTGCCCTGGGCTGTTTCCTACCCTGTCTCTGATTAGGTACCCTGCTCCAGCTCTGGTTGCACCTCCCCAGGCTACTGCTGCTGCTGCTGCTGCTGCTGCTGCTGCTGCAGTAAGTCCTTGGGAGCGGGGAGGCAGCGGCTGTTGCTGCTGCTGCTGCTGCTGCTGCCGCCAGACTCCATCAGGAGCTCTTTCCCCCCCATTGGCCAGCCCCAACTGACTGGCCTCCCTGGCCTTTATACATGGGCAGCAGTTGGAGCATGCCCAGCAGGGCCATGACGTGGCGGGGAGGGGAGAGCTTTTCCACCCAGCAATCCTGGCCCCTGCCCCTCTGGTTAGTGGGGGGCTGGTACACCCCATCACAACCATCAACACAAACGCATGCTGCCTGATATGGGCAGCTGTGGGTGCTCTGCTATTGAGCTGGGTGGCACCCACATCTCTCCTAGGCAGCTGCCCAAGTACTCCGCTTTTAGGGAACACTGTCCCTAAGCCCCCCACCTCAATTCCTGCACTTCTCCACACACACCCCAATCCTCGCGAGGCTCTGAGCTTCTCCTCACATCCCCATCCCTGTACCACCCACACATCTTCATACCCTGCCCTGAACTCCCCCTCCATACATATCCTCACCCCCTGTACTCCACCCTACACTTACAAACATTTTTTACTGTACTGCTGTCATATCACACACATGTACACAACTCCTGCCCTGAGCCCTCCCCTGGTGAGGGGCAATGCACCAGCACCTGTAAGAAATGTAAGTTACTTTCACTCCCGACTCTCACAGCATCACTTTAGGACAGGGGAGTTTCACATCCATGTTCCAAATGGGTAGATTGAAGTTGAGATTAAGACCAATGTTTCCAAAGAGACCACTACTTGTGGGTCTTTTCTGGGTATCCAACTGCAGATACCTGAGTCTAGGTCGGCCCTCAAAGGTAGTTAGACACTTCATGGGAGTTAGATACTGTGACGGAATGGACTAGTTCCTGAGGTCCCTTGCGAGAAGCCTTGTGGTCCTGCCACATCCCACCCCAGAAAAGGGCAGTAGAGAGGTCCTCCAAGCTGCCTAGAGCTGGTGTTTGTGAAGCAGCCAATTGGGGTTCAGAAAGTGAATATAAGGAGAGCTGCTGGGCCAGAGCAAGATCGGTTCTTTGCTGGATCCCCAGGCTGGCTGCTGAACTCCACCAGCACAAGGCCCTGAAATAAGTGAAGAAGGTAGGTCCATCCCTACCAGTGCTAGTACCTTACGCAGCCTGGCCCCAGCACCCTGCTCCTATGAGGGAGTGGCTGCTCCGCAGGGGAGAACTGTGGGAGCAGAAGCCGTGAGGGCAGGAGATTTCTCATTCTTCCAGATTGGATGGACTGGGTGCCATTTGCTGCAATGGCATCTGGCCTGGAAGAAGTGAGAAGCTTGGAGCAGGGTAAGGAGGGAGGGTGGCTCACCTTCAGCCTCAGGCCAGCAGGTGGGAGGTGTGGGCAGCAGTAGGTGGCATCAGGGCAGGCTGGAGACACATGGGGAAGTGGCCCAGGGAATTATAGCAGCAACACAGTTGTTGAAAGAGACGTTGCACACAGCTGCTATCTGTGGGGTCCCTGGGTGGGTTCCTCCCAACCACCCATCAGCCACTGGGGAGGGGAAAGTGGCCTGGAGAGTGGGAAAATAAGAGGACATCTACACTCCCCAGAAGATTGGCCAAGTTATGCGTCTAGTGGGGACACGCAGAATCAAACTATCTGGGGTCAACAGTTGACCTCGGTACTCCTCACTTTTGAGAAGTATCTCGGTTTGATTTTAAGGTCTAGTGTAGACCTGCCCTGAATTACAGAGACCCAGCTGAAGGGCTAGAAAGGCCCTGAGGGGTGACATGTCACCTCCAGGGAAGGAGCCCAAGGCCATGCTCTGCTCCAGAGTGGGGACAGAGATGTTACCAAGGACACTGAGAGAAGCTCCTGTTGGACACGTACCCTGGAAGAGGGTTGCCTTGTTATTTAAATCTCAGATTGTGTGTGCCTGAACATGGATCACCACCAAGCCCCTGCAAGCAGAGCGACCAAGTGCATGTGCACGCGCTCAGCCTGGTGGTAGGAGGTGCTCACAAGAGGTGAGTGCATCTTATACTGCTAAGGCCCCTGCTGCCCCCCCTTCTCCAGCGGTGTGCAAAGAAGAGCCAGCAGCTGGCTGCTTCTGGGAGCAGCGTGGGGCCATGGCCTGCAGCCTGCATGAGCCCTTCTGCACCACCAGCTGGGAGCTACCTACAGTAAGCACCTTCCGGTCAGAACCTGCACCTCACACCTCTTTCAGCACAGGTCAGAACCCCCTCCTGTGCCCAGACTCCCTCCCAGACCCCACACTCGCTCCAGCACCCTAATCTCCTGCACCAGTCCCGAGTCCCCTCCTGCTGCAAACTCCCTCCAACAGGCTAGTTTAGTCCCTCAGCCATTTTGTTTATTTAAGTCAGAATTTGCTTTGTCATCTGCTATAGATCTGTTATATCTGCATATGTGTGCAAGTAGCTTTGTGTGTGATGCCGCTCACCAAATATTTTGGTCAAAGACAAACACAGGATAATGACGCCTCTACTGTGAAAGGTTGCTACCCCCTAGCCTAGACCCCGGCTTTGCCTGAAATCAATTGGAGCAGTCAGTGCTCGGTGTCTCTAAAATCAGGCCGTAGGTAGCTCAAGTTCAGCACCTAAAAACGGTAGACAGGTTTGAAAGCAACTTATCCAAGGCCACATTATTCCTGGATTTTCTCACGGTGCTAACTGGCTAATTCCATGGTGTCCAATGCGGTCGCCACTCGCCACACATACCAAGTGGGACAGCACAGTGTGGCAATTCCAGCTATGGAGCTGCATGTGGCTCTTGGAGCCTTTAAATGTGGCTCCTCCTAGAGCCATATGTGTGTGCCGCCTGCTGTGCATGTGACCCCACCTCTGGCTGGAGCAGCATGTGGCGGCTCCACTCTGGCATCCCCCAGCCCCGATGGCAACAGCTCCAGTGGCTCTGGTGAGTCAGTGGCATTAATTTAGAATAGGAGGTAGGAGTGACTGGCTCTGGGGGAGGGGGAGGGTATTTATTTAGAGGGGAGCCTGGCTCTGGGCAGGGGGCATGGGGCGAATATAAAGAGATGATAACCACAAGTGTGGCGATCTTTCAATTCCCACTGGACACCACTGGGCTAATTTAAGGGTGTCTTTGAGTTTATTGGAGTTGACAGAGTGGACAATCTCATCTTTAGCACAATTGAAATCAATTCACATCATGGCCAGCTGCTAGCAATGGCTTGAGAAGTGGCAGTCAATACCTGCAATATCCACAGGCTCAGTGGGTCAATGCCAAATGAGGGCTCCATAATAAATAAGAGGTTATGTTAAGAAAAAATCCCCATATGTGTAAATAGATGACACAGCCATTAGATTTCATGGAGTATTAAGAGGAATCGTTCTAATGGGGACAGCACTCTGAAATGGAGAGAAGCTTTTTCTTGAAATTGATACTCTGGGATCAAAATAGTTGTTGTCTATAAGAGCTGAGATAAGAAACAAAGAACAACTCTAGGTGCTGACTCATCGCACTTGGAAGGAGAGCGAAAACATGAGGGTGGTTGAGAGCAACCTATGCCTAGAATAGAGGTGGGACTTGATTTTACTGCGTTAACTGCTGATGCAATATTTGACCATTTGGTCAACACTCTTACAAGTCCATTGGATTCTTTCAGAAATTTGTCAGAAAAGGTTGATCCCATTAACTTGTGCTTCTTTAAGCTGTGTCTACACGTGCACGCTACTTTGAAGTAGCGGCACTAACTTCGAAATAGCGCCCGTCGCGGCTACACGCGTCGGGCGCTATTTCGAAGTTAACTTCAACGTTAGGCGGCGAGACGTCGAAGTCGCTAACCTCATGAGGGGATCGGAATAGCGCCCTACTTCGACGTTCAACGTCGAAGTAGGGACCGTGTAGACGATCCGCGTCCCACAACGTCGAAATTGCCGGGTCCTCCATGGAGGCCATCAGCTGGGGGGTTGAGAGATGCTCTCTCTCCAGCCCCTGCGGGGCTCTATGGTCACCATGGGCAGCAGCCCTTAGCCCAGGGCTTCTGGCTGCTGCTGCGGCAGCTGGGGATCCATGCTGCAGGCACAGGGTCTGCAACCAGTTGTCGGCTCTGTGTATCTTGTGTTGTTTAGTGCAACTGTGTCTGGGAGGGGCCCTTTAAGGGAGCGGCTTGCTGTTGAGTCCGCCCTGTGACCCTGTCTGCAGCTGTGCCTGGCACCCTTATTTCGATGTGTGCTACTTTGGCGTGTAGACCTACCCTCGCAGCGCCTATTTCGATGTGGTGCTGCGCAACGTCGAAGTTGAACATTGACGTTGCCAGCCCTGGAGGACGTGTAGACGTTATTCATCGAAATAGCGTATTTCGATGTTGGCTTCACGTGTAGACGTAGCCTTTGTGTCAAGACGAAAACATGGATAGAAATCTAGCAACAGCTGTGAAGTACACCATAACAAATGGAAGCATCTTTCCCTTGTAATCCTAGACCAGGTCTACACTAGACCTTAAAGTTGATCGTAGGTACGCAGTTACAGCTATGACAATTATCAAAACAAAAAGCAGTCAAGTAGCACTTTAAAGACCAGCAAAATAGTTTATTAGGTGAGGTTTCGTGGGACAGACCCACTTTTTCAGACCAACTGGTCTGAAGAAGTGGGTCTGTCCCACAAAAGCTCACCTAATAAACTATTTTGCTAGTCTTTAAAGTGCTACTTGACTGCTTTTTGTTTTGATAGTGTATAGACTAGCACGGCTTACTCTCTGTTACTATGACGATTATGTAGCTGTATCTACGATCGGCTTATCTGGGTGTCCTCACAGAGGGAAGAGAGTTTCTCCCATTAACCTCCCTTACACCTCATGATAATGAATACAGGGGTCGACTGTTAACCTCTGCTAGTTCGATTTCACGCATCTCCACTAGGTGTGTGAAATCAGACCTCGGTAGATTGACCCTGACTGGGTCAGTCTCCTGGGTAGTGTAGATGTACCCTGAGGATCTACCAGACAGAGATGGCAGCACTGATATTTTTTTACTGTATGACACAGTTGGTAACAAAGCAAATCCATTATAAGCAATTTTAGCAATATCCCTAGCATGTGATGTACAGATACCCTGCAGCTTCACTAGGATGTACTATGCTGGCATCATTGCCTGCTTTGATATAGTATGTCAAGGTGCTACATTTCCTAGAATATGCTGACCTTACTACAATATTTTAAAACATTTAATGAAGGTACACAGCTCCAGTGTTTTTTCTGTTTGTAGGTTGGTGGTTTTGTTTTGACAGGAATGCTGGTACTTACTTTTCATCATGTAAACACAAGTGTCTGTTGCAAAGGGGGAGTACATTAACCTACTGCCTTAGGGTCTTTGCTGAAAATGAATATCATTCATGCTGCATCAAATAACACTGAGACTGCATTTATAGTGAAAAAAACGCCCATAGTATTTTGGTCTTAAAAGATTCTCTTAGAGTGTTTTGGGGAAGTACAAAGGCAGAACTGAAAGCTAGGGCTGGTCTCATAATTCCCATTAAAATTACTGTTCAGTAAAAGAATAGAACTTTCAGATCAAACTTTTTTAAGCAAAATATGTCTCCTTTCTGTGGAGAATTTCAATTTCTCTTTGAAAAAAGGAAAACCCAAAGCATTTCAGCTGACAAACCAACTATGTTGATTGTGAGAGGCACCCACAGAGCCTTAAGTCTGCGAGAGCCTTATGCTCCCGTTTTCTTCTGTGGGCCAGACTCCCACACCAGAGTTCAGTGCAGCTGTATTTCAGAATCAACATATTTCTGGTTTGGGTCAAAATATTTTGGTTTTCAATTTTTTGCAGAAAACTCAACGTTTTCCACCAGTGAGTTTGGGTGGGGAGCAGTGTTCTCTCTAATATTTTCCATCCAGGGCAGAATAAATTGTAGATGTGCACTGAGGCATGTGCAGATGCGCTGTACTTATCAGCTGAGCGGCATCTGAATCTCTTCTAGGTGGTCACCCAAGCACTCTGCTTACCTGGAACACTGGGGAGGAGGAAATTTTTACTCCTGCTTCTGCTGAAACCCCCCGAACTTCTCAGCATCCCCAAAAAGTTGCACTTGACAGTGAGATGCCATTGCTATACTTCTGAATACGTTACATCACCTTGCTTCAAATTCCTTTGCAACTCCATTTTATTCTCGAGTATGTAAGGTCCACTCTCATTGGCCTCCTTGGGAGTAGCATGTGCATAGCAGATTGCAGGGCATGAGTCAAATTGCGCAAAATAGAGGAATGGACCAGTCAAAATGCCTTGATAAAGCATGCGCCAGCAGCTCTGTATCAACAGAGAAATCTGGTTGTGAATCTTACATCCGACACAGCTTTTAACTGAACTGAAATTACGAGCTTGTTGTGCTCCCGTGAGAAACTGTCAAATGTCCTATTCTGCAAACTCAGCTATTGCTGTTTAAGCCAGGGGCACCACAAAACATCTATTGAAATCAATGTTGTAACTGATGGGCAGTGAAAGGCCTTTTTGGTTTACAGCATTATTTTAAATCCCGTCAAGCAGAGTCAACAAAACGTAAAGGATTGCAGAGATATGTCACAAGGCTGAGATTTGCAACCCCTCTGATTGTATATCACCTGTCCATTTTGGTTATATATTATTCATTGCTTCCAGATTATTCTAGCCTGCTGCCATTTGGGCAAATTTTATGTTTAAGCCTCTGGTGCAGAAGGGTATATTTTACACTTGTACTTTGTAGGCTTTGACATATGAAGAGAAAATTGTATCGTTTTAAGGGCTCTTGCACAATGCGACAACCAAGATGAAAAATGAGCACACTTGTCACGACGTCGTCAGCACATTCACTTTTGCTATGAAAACCAATTGTGTGGCTAATTTTAAAGTAAATTGCCACTGCTTCTGATGAGGAGATGTTTTGACATATACACTGGCAGTTACCCACTTACACAGGAATAGTTTGGCGATATTTGAGGGTAAACCAAGCCATGGATTTCAATGGCCTTCTTAACATAATTTCCACTAACACTTCTTTTTTTTTAAACACAGCTGATGTGGTGCTTTCTCCTTTGGGCATCCAACCAGAAGTAACTCATTATTTTTGGTGTAGATACAGCTTCCAATACAAACAGCAGCTTGTGGAGTTGCCAGAGGCAGAATGTAATCTGTCTCATAAAAAAAATTAGGTTCCCCAGAGAAAAAGGTTTTGTGCTTTGGCTATAACCTTTTTTGCTATTGACAAAAACAGATCCTTGAACACTTCAGGGGGGATTTTCAAAAGCTCATCACTGACATAAATCTGCTCCCATTGGGCCTTTGCCCTTGATACCTATGGGAGAGCAGTTAGTGCTTTCTTCTTTCTTTGGTCAGCCCATGGTTTTGGATGAAGAGCTGAGTACAAATGAGCTTTGACTTCAATGTATAGAAACTACTGTTTGGACAGGGGTGAAAGTAGCTTAAAATTTCTTACAGGCACTGTCTATTGTAACCCGAGTCCTTGCCAGCTCCTTAGTAGCTCCCTGTTGGCTTTCGCTTCCACTTGCTGGAGCTGCACACCAGGGTGCACCCGCTTTCTTTCACCTCTGGCACAGACCGACCAATACCCAAATAAAACCTCGGGGATGGCAACGGGAGTTTCATCCTTTCAGGTCAAGATTGAATTTGTCCTTTAAATTGTAAGACTCATGGTGGAAATCTGCACTCAAGAGATAAGTGGCTATATTAGAGCAAGAAGGGGTCTTGCACTTGATTCTGCCTCATTGTCATACGTGGCTGTTGCTTCTGTTTTTTAAAAAGGAAGTCCTTGGGTTTGTGGAGGAAGGCCATGCACATAAGCAGTATTAACAGTCAGTACCTGTGAAAGTGTTGTGAAAATGTACCTGGAAATATTATTTTATAACTTGGCTTGGTGTCTCCTTCTTAATGAGTATGGTCTCACTTCTTGACTTTGAAATATAACAATGTCTGGACTGTTACAGATTTTTAAAGATGTGAGCTCCTACTGCCAGAAAAAGATCTGGTTAATATTAGCTTTCTACTTCAAGCAACAAGGTATGTGCGCATAGCTCAATGAAAGCAAATTTAATAGCATTCTTCGCTATCATGAGGTAAACGCTTGGTCCACTGTAGCCTTGAAGGTGATATTCAAGGCGTGTTGAGTACTGAAAGTCTGTGTCACGCTTTGCAGGATCAAGTTTGAGACCATTCTAAAATTGGACCAGGGCTGACCCCCCAGCCCCCTTTCAGGCAGAGCCTGCAGTCACTCATCCCTCAGGCATGCTACAGCAGCCTATCCTGGAGCAGGATCCAGGTCAGGTGACCGACCTCAGACAGTTATTTCATTCTCGGCACCAGAATCACAATAGCGCCACTTGGCTAGAACTACCCTGCAGGTTAGCAGTGTTAGACGTCCTAGGCTTCCTGCACTTGATCTTATTCCTTCCCTAGTCTTTCCTTGTTTTAGCCCACTTCAGCCTAGACTGTACCTTATTCTGACCTCACTACAACCCTATTTCTTCTCTCTCCAGCCCTGAACTCCCCTCCTTATCTCAGATCCTTGGGCTGATTCCAAACTGGCTCCAACCTTCAGTCGGCACCTGGGCTCCAATTATGACCCTGATTTGGACTGTGGATAGATTCTTACCCTGGTTCTGACCCACAGCCTGTCTCTGGACTGCCTTTGACTCAGGCTATGTCTACACTACGAGATAAATTCGAATTTATTAAAATCAACTTCATAATGCTGTTTTTTAATTTGATTTTGAGTATCCTCACTTCCCACAGACTCCTGACAAATCCCATATATGGCTTCCACACAGAAATCATCAACCATTGATTGTTGCTGAGGTGCATTGTGGGAACCTATCCCGCAGTTCCTCAGCCCCACATTCTGAGCCAGGAGCCATCAGTTTCCTGGATCCCTGCAGCTTGGGGGACCTGGGAAACAGATAGCAGAGCAGCCCTAGTCATTTTTCGGACTCCTGCTAGTAGCAGGGAGCTGGGAGCCAGGAGCAACACATAGCTTTGTGGGATACAGGCGGGACACTTGCAGAGGCTAATAAATTCGCATGAAAGACATGGTGCTTCCACACTAGTGGCGCTTCCATTCAACATTTTAAACTTGAGATTGATGCTATATCCGTCCATTAATATCAACATTTTGTTATCCATATTAGGGCAGACTCAGTTGAGCTCATGACATTTACAGTGAAGACAGTGACGTTTTAATGTCAAGCTAACGCCTTTACATTCAGTTTTATCTCATAGTGTAGATACAGCCTCAGTCATGCATCAGCATCCAGCTTCAACCCTTGGTACCTGCTTTCTACCACCACTCCAACCACCAGGCCTGACAGTCTGGATCCCGGAGCTTGGAGTCAGGGCTGCCGCATGCAGGAGGTTGCTGTTAACTAATGAACAGTGTGATGATAAATATTCATAGCAAACCGTGTATACAGCTCACCAGGCAAGAAATATTTTCTGAAGATTTTTATACATCGGACAATAAATTATTGGTATTATTTGTATTATGATAGCACCTCCCAGCCCCATTGTGCAAGCAGATAAGGATCTCTGCTTACAGAGCTTGCATTCTAAATAGAAGTTGCAGATAAAGAAGAGAGTAAGGGAACACTGATCTTATTGTACAGATAGAGACCTGGAGAGATTGAACCTTGCCCATGGTCACACATGGAATTTGAAGTACAATTGGGCCATGAAATCAGAACTCCTGAGTCTTACTCCAGTGCCTTCATCGCAGCATCCTTCTTCTCAGTAAGGTTTGCAATCTCTTAGGCAATAGCTACAATGCAGCTCTATTTCAAAAACAGCTATTTCAAAATATCTTATTTCAAAATAACACAACTACACACAAACTCTATGTCTACACTTGCATTCCTCTTTTGAAA
The DNA here is from genome assembly GCF_033958435.1 of Carettochelys insculpta. NCBI lineage: Eukaryota > Metazoa > Chordata > Testudines > Carettochelyidae > Carettochelys > Carettochelys insculpta. Next base: position 41,179,544 of record NC_134147.1, on the reverse strand, counting down.
GAGGAAAGAAAATTAGGGAAATAGAAAATGCAAATGAGGCACAGATTTACATATCTTGAGCTTTATTTGCATAATCTGTTCTCGGAAGAGATTCTTTCGAAAGAAAGAAAGAAAGCTGTGTAGATGGGGCTCTTTAGAAAATAAATCCCATCTTTGGAAGAACCCTTCTTCCTGAAACAAAAAAAAAATTTCAAGTGTAGATATAGCCAAAATGTATTTCAAAATAGCACCCAGCTATTTCAAAATAGAATGTCCGAGTCTATAGCAGTATTTTGAAATAGTTCAATTGGAGCCCCTTATGGCTTATTGCAAAATAGCACTATTCAGTATATTAATTGTGCCTATCTCAAAATAGAGTTTTCGAAAGAGACGTTATTCCTCCTGCACTGCAGATTACCAGTTCTGAAACAATGTACCCACTCTTTCAAAATAACTCTGCAGTGTAGCATAGCCATGGCCTTAGCGACTAGTTCACAAACAAAGTGGAAATTCTTCCAAGGTTGGTGATTTATTGTTGTGCTCTGAAACAGGGGGTTTCAGTGTTACCTTCTTTCTGTACTCCTTGGTTTTTTGAAGGGACTTTTTTTCTGAGAGCTAGATAAGGGACTTGACCTTTCAGAGACAGATTTGTGCCAAAAGTATCTCTTGATGCACATTAGAATTCTTTGGTTTCTAATTTAGGGAAGACCCATTATCACTCAGGATGAAACGTCATGTTTTTCAATTGGCTTCATCTGCCAGCATTAATTAAGCAACAGCTAAAGGCTTGCTGCTGTGTCCATTGGGAATATGTGGTAACTTCATGACTCTATTTCCCTGCTGAACTGATGAATTGTGAATGCTCAGAGTCTGTCCTGGTCAGTTAAGCTGTTAACATTGAGTCTGTGAAATACTGGAGTGGAGGGAGAAGTAGCACAAAATCCTGAGACTTGGATTAAGATGTTTTCTGCTGCAAGCACCCCGGTAAACTAAGCCCTGGGGCAGCCACGCAGAAGAGAGTCGGAGCTGCTCAGCTGATTGGCAGAGCACCCACTGCCGGCAGTGTGTGTTTACATGGATGGTGCACATCCACACATGCCTTAGAGGAAATCAGAATTAGGGAGAACACTGCTTGCTGCACCTTTTTTGCTGGAAATTGGCTCCAGTCAATTAGGGCCAAATTCTCTCACCCCTGTACAAACAAGCTTCGCAGGGAAGAGCCAGAATCTAGACAGAAGCAGATACAGATGAAATCACCTCTCCCAGTCTGGAGATACAATGCACAGCAGTCACTGGGCCAGGGGTGGGAAATATTGTTTGGGTTGGGAAGAGCCACTGACCCACTTCCAGCCAATCAGAGTAGAAGGGGAGAATCCTCTCTAAGCAGCACTATGCTGCTGTTCCCCCAGCCAGGGAGCAGGTGGGGGAGCAGTGTGTGGAGCTACATCCTTCTCCCACCAGGCAGAGACTATGGGCCGGTTCTGGCCCTGGCTTGCCTGACCCCAGGATTCAAGGCTTGGGGCTCCACACCCCCTATGCTGCTGTGGACCAGATGTTGGGGAGGGGAGCCCCAAGGCTCAGAGGCCAGATCCGGATCTCTGGCAAGGGAGTTCCTGACCCCTGCTCTAGGCTGTAGTGGCCATAATCTGCTACGCTACTGGCACTGCAGTTTGGCCAGTGGATTCAAGTAGCTTATGTAGCCCATACACCTATGTGTGATTAACTGTCCCATGTAGTGATTCCTAGACCACTCCACAGAGAGAGACTATGTTCTCTACAGCCTAAGCTGAAAATCAGCTGGCCTTCAGCTCAAGCTGTAGTGGTGCCTGCCTGAAACTCCAGAGGTCCCAGGCTCAAGGCTGCTTGAGAACAGTTACAAGTGGGGGCTCATCCAGGATTTCAACTGGGTGTCTGAATCCTGGGATGTGCTTCCCTCAGCTAGGGGAAGTATGTAACCCACATACCTATGTGTGGTTAACTGTCCCCTGTGGTGGTACTTAGATCACTTCACAGAGAAAGGATGTGTCCTCTACAGCCTGAGCTGGCTGACCTTCAGCTCAAGCTGTAGAGGTGCCTTCATGAAACTTCTGAGGGTGCAGTTTTGAGGCTGCCTATGGGTAGTTCCACTTACGGGCCCTCCCCCATCACAATGATGGAAAGAATAGCCCTAGAGCAGTGTTTCTTGGTAAGCACAGTAATGGAACCTCCCCTTCTTGCCCCTGCACTGACTCCCTGGGCTCTCTCTCTCCTAATGCAGGGGAAATTCATCCAAGTGTAGCTAAAAGCACAGGCCTGTGAGTCAGGCTCTTTCAGTTCTATTGCTTGCCATGCTATTAATTTCCTGCGTGACCTTAGGCAAGAAGTCTGTATGCACCTCTGTTTCCTATTCTATAAAGCTTCCCTATCTCTGGGATGACTTGAATGGTGTCTCGTGCGCTCATAAGATCCTTGGGTGGAAGGTGCTATTCAAGTGCATGTACCTGAAAGACAGCTCTGTGTAGGCCCAAAAAGCTTATCTCTTGTACCCGCAGAAGTTGGGCCAGTAAAATACGTTACCTCATCCACCTTGTCTTGTAAAACTGCAAGACATTTTTGTGGAGGAGGAAGGGATGTATACATATGCAAGAGGAGGTGAAATATGTGCTTTAATTCCTTTGATACACCCAGATCACTTTCCCCTCCTGAAGAATTTGTAGTGCAAGCTCAAAGACTATTAAATGATGGAAAGATTCAGATTAAACTTTCGGTCAGGATTTTGCTCCTACCATTTGGTTAACATTTACTGATATTAAATCTATGATACTGTGACCCTTTCACATTCAGGTATTAATTTTAAATACTTTTCTATAAACAAGAGACATTCCTGGGTGGACTGGTATCTCTCTAGTCACTTCTTGGAGCTACTCCAGCTCGCTTTTCTACATTAATGCATCCAGAGTAAATAGCATCACCCACAGAAGACTAAAGGGGAAGGCGAGCAAAAGATTTTTGGTTTAAAACAGGAGAGAGAAGTTTTGTTTTTCCTTGACATGTTGAAAAGTCTGATCCTTTAAGGATTCTATCAGTTCACCAGTCGTAATCAAAACCTTTTTGTATATAAAATGGAAATACAAGATCTTGTCCCCATGGTTTTCTACATGATGAACCAAGACACAGATCCTTAAGGCTATTTTTGTGTGTAACTCCCATGCGGATGAACAGTGCTGTGTAACTGCACTGTACCAGTGTGAGTAACAATTGCTCAGTCTGACTCCTAAACTTTGGGCCCAAATTGGCTTAACAAGGGCGCTTCAGCAGAGTAATAAGGGGGAGGTGGCATACAAAGGTCACTTCCAGTTGTGCTAGCGGAGGCAAAGGTGCACAGTCATGAGAAGAGCAGCCAGACCTATTGTAGCTGAGGACAGAGTCAGGCACAAGGCCTCTAGGGCCATGTGGCAGGAGAGCCTTATAGAGAACCCCTCAAGATGGATCTGGAGGAAATATTGACCAGTCAGGAGCCAGGAGGCTGGATAAAAAGGCTTGCTTGCTTCTTCTCAGTGGCAGAGATGGGGAAGGCAGGGATGGACCAGGACCTCCAGCTCAAATACCTCCGAGCTCGGCCAGAATCTGGATAGGGCTTTCCCTTCAAGCTTTATTTGCGGTTGTTTCTTTATTTTAAGGTGCAGACAGCCACACTTTGGATTTATTTTGCTATCTCTGCTTAGAGATTGATTCTGAGCTTATAGCTAAGCCCACCCTGCCTCAAGCAGGCATCCCAGAATCTACAGACTAAAGCAGAGAAAGCTCAGTTGCAGAGAGTCACTAAAGAGCAGCCCCACCTGTTTCATGAGATCAAATGGCATGTTGCTAGAGTAAGGGCGATACAATCCATTCAGTCCTGCCAGGTAATCTACCATGGCAAAATTGTCCCTTACGAAATTTTAAATCAGCTACTAATTTCCTAGAAAAGCAGGAACTGAGGGAGAATTAACTGCACAAACAAGCCAGTGACCACATCAGTGACAAAATTATACTATAAGCAGTAACACATGGCAAAGGCCAATTCATAGCTTCCAATACTGTTTTCATTTCTATGGAAGCCTTCCATGAATCATCTTGACTGGATCGTATCTTTTTTTCAGGCCACTCTGTTTTATCAATGCTGCCCAAGGTAAACAAAATTCTGCCAGTGTAATGAAATGGCAACCTCTGCATTCCTAACCCCAATAATGGAAGAAAACATTTTTCTGTTGTGCAAGCAGAAAGCAATATAGCACAGCATTTCCCCCCTAGGAATAGCTCGCCCTCTTGCAATGTAAAGTGTTTTGAAAGCATTCATATTGATCTCCACATTTTTTTTGTTGCCCAAAATTCATAAATAGGACACTTTGCGGAGTTTGTACATCTGTTCAATACTGGTTATTCTAACACATTCAAAATTTTTAAAAAATTCCCAATATTTTGAAGAACACAAACCTAATTTTTTTCAGAAAAGTAAACAGATTTGCAGCATGTTCACCAAATACATAATGAGGTCCGATCCAGCACTCTTGAATTTGGTGTAAAACTTCTACTTTACTTCAGTTGGAGCTGGAATTTTTGGGAAGAGTTTAATTGACTAACTCACTTTTGACAAGGGGATTTAAGGTTCTAAATCACTTAGGAATGTTTGGAAATTATGCTGGGCCCTTTAGCTTCAGGAGGACCTATATAGTCAAGGGAGCTTTTTTCTGTAGCCATGTGTGAAATCTTTGTACCAATTCCTGAATCAACATTTTGCCTTTGGAGGTAGATAACATAGCAGGGATAGTCCTAATGTTTTCTACACTTAATATAGGAGATCCCACCAGCACCACTGTAACATTTATCCATTGTCACAACTGATTACTATTGTACAGAATTACTGGGACAATCTATCCATAACTGGAGTTGCGTAGGCTTGTCACAAGTACTTACAGCAAGATCTATTTCAGGTTATATCACCATGATGTTTAACGTAAAAGTGGACAAACAGGGTCCTGATGGCTACAAAACTGAGGAATCGTCATCTTTATACATCATATTCTAGTGTTATGGTCTGTGGTTTCTTATAAATATACCTTTTACCTCATGAAAGAAGAGGGTGTTAAAAACATTTAAATAAAGTCCATAACATAGCACTCTGAGAGCAGGAGACAGTAAGAGCTGTATTTTAGCTAGATATTAGTTACCATCTGATGTCAAGTTGCTGAACTTCCCCTTTATGTGAGAGCTTTATTAGAGGCTACCCATCTGCCAGCCTTCTTAGCTGTTGTGTCATCTGCAATGTCATTAGTATTCTACTCTTGCCTAGAAGCCGAAGGATCAATGTAATTAAAATGCAATGGGACGGTGCAGGACACATAAAAAGGGTCCTTTCCAAACAAAGTCTTTGCTAAACTCATGGGCATTTCTTTATCACTTACTTACGTTGCTATCTAATATTAATAATAAAATAATATTAGTAAAAGGAAGTCAGAACTTTTTCAATGTGATTTGCCAATCGCATTGTAATTAGTTTCCTGGCAATTAATATGCCATATGCTATGGTTTCCTTTATCATTATGAGAATGGGGCAATTGTCTATCTATTATTACATTTAGTGTCTGGATGCCCTGTGTAATGCTGCATTGGTCCTGAGCACATGCATGGCCTAATGCATCTGTTTCAATGCTGACCCCTTAAAGAAATTTCTGCAAAATAAGGGAAACAGGAGTTGTGAGTGTGGCAATCACGTAAGCAGCCAAAGAATATGAAGAGAGCCAGTAGCCCTAGTTCCCAAGCACAGAGCCTGAAGGAGACAAGCAGGAGAGACTTAGGATAGAGAGTTTCTCTACTGGGGAAGCAGGCAGAAGGCTTGTAGCAAAGGGACAAGGCAAGAGCTTAGATAGGTATGGGCAGATGGCTGAGGATCCGTAGAGGAAGGTGGTGTAGAGTTTTATCTTTCCTTTCATTGTTTTGGTTTTTTTTTTATCTTAAGGTGCAGACACACAGGCTCTAAGTTTGCTATTTTGTTATCTCTCTGTTTAGAGACTGATTCTGGGGAATTAGCACAGCCATACTGTTGTCGAGGGGATGCAGAGTGACCCTAGCCCAGACAGCTGAGCTGCTGAGCCTAATGGAAGGGCAGAAGGTGGAAGACAGACCCTCAGAGGAAGGCCCACACACTGACAGAACCTAAGGGGAAGGAGGATTTACTTGATTTGCGCACAACACTTGCATTATTGTTCTATTTAAGTTCGTAAAGAGCTGAACTCCGTGGGCTAGCTGGAGGGCTAAGGTGCTTCTGTGATATACCACACTGAAGGCTCCTGCATAGGAGCACCAGAGGCCTTGCCTCCTGGGAGTGAAATGCTGAATGAGAGAAACTGAGGCAATAACAGGCCTGCTGCCAGATGAGGGAAGTCCCTATTACTCTCTGCATAATTGGCAGGGGATTACCTTATGCTGTTTCCACATGAAACACACCATGTTTCTGTGCTTAAAGCTGTCAAGTATATTAAAAAATGATGATCTAACTGAGTGATGACATTTGTAAACACTGCCCCCGCAGCTACTGTACTGAACTCCCCAGGCCTTGGTTTGGTTCCTGACTTTGTCAGACTCCCTTTGTGTGCTTAAGCTAGGATTTTCAAAGGAGCCTAAGGGAGTGAGTGTGGCGCTAGTCAGAGGGGAAGCAAGAAAAAAACTGAGATTTAATTGAAGCACTTGAAGCATCCCAGATTCCTATTGATACTGGGGCAATAGGTGAAAACTCCATTACTGAAGAGGCAGATGAGGGAACAGAAGCCTCTAGGATCAGTGCCAACAGAATCATTGCAGGCAATAGTGATGACCAGTTCTCACCATGTGCATAGACAGACAGAACCATAAAATCCAGGTTGCCCAAATCCAGTAACCTGATCGCTGAAGCCACAAAAGAAGTTCTTCTCTGGCTGGAGGTGGAGTAGTAACAGTTATAAGCTGCTGGAGCAAGTGGTATTACTTATCTGTCAATGATTCTAGAAACCTGAAGAGACTTCTATCTAGCTGAGTGATCATACAGTTAATTAGAAAGTGCCATGCTGTCTTGCCTGATAAAACAGATACTCATTAGTTTATTAAATACCCCAGAGAACAGCAAGCCAAACAGGCAGCAGTCTGCATAGCAATTTGTCAGGCATTTTAGGCAAAGACCGAGAACACAGAGCTGATTTTCTTAAATTCCAGCAAATCTGCATAGAATCACTAATGTGTCTGGGAAGCATGAAGTGAGTGCAAAAAATGAACTAAGCAAATCAAGCTGGAAGTATCTCTGGTAATATTTGTAAGACTTCTACAATGGCCACGTCCCAAAGAGTTACAAAAACCAGAATCTTAACCATTTTGTTCACAATCTCCTTTTTACCATTAAGTCAATGCTATTAATATAGTAATGTGACTGCTGCAGAGGCCAGAGACCAACAGTTTGGCCAAACCATGGAAATACCTAGAGACACGGGAATGGTTCCCTCATATGCCAGCCTCTTCCTGGATACCTGAAGAAAGAATGTTGGGAAGAATGCAGCACAAAATTAAGGATATATATGAGCACAGCAATGATATTTTTATCCTCTGGCAGATGAGCTAAATTTTCTCATACATTAGCACCACAACTTCAGCAACCACTCTCCATCCATTAAACTCTCTCTAGAATGCTCCCACAGAACCATAAACTTCTTCGACACTACAATTAACTTTACAATGACTTTATATAGTGACTATATACATGACCTCCACAGATGCAGCAACTACTCAGATGCCCCAAAAGTCTGTTATCTACAGCCTGATACTCAGATACCACAGAATTTGCTCTGAAGAGAAAAGTCCATGAGACACGCATAAACACTCTTAAAACCACTGTCACTGAACAAGAACACTCCACCAGAGAAGAAGGATCACTTTACAACATGGGTCACTAAAATACTCTGGGAGAACCTTCTTTAAAAGCAGAAAAAACACAAAAAAAAACCCAACACATTACTTGCCACCTCCTGGTCCACACTAGAACCCCTACAGGGGTATCATCAAATAATTAAACCCTATAGTTGATGGGGGTCACATCTTAAAAGAACCCCCCCATCCCCTTATGGCCTTCAAACAACCCCCTAACTTGCCCAGCTCATCAATAAACACAAGCTCCATGCACATCAGGACGTAATCAACTCAAAGCAACATCAGACCCTGTCAGAATAACAAATACAAATCCTGTAAACATGACTCTATTGTCTTGACTATCAACCCTCCCCCCACAAAAACAAACCCTCAAGATCCCAGGCAGAGCCATCCTGTCCATAGGACAACATGAGGCGGCTGCTCCAGATCCCTCACAGGACAGAGGGAAGGTGTCCCTTTGCTGCTGCTTCCACCAGCCCCCCCAGCTGCCAGAATCCTGCCCCAGGTTGGTCAGGGACGTGGGTGGGAGTCAGCGTGGAGCAGGGGAGGGTCAGGGCCTGCAGTGCAGCTCAGCCCCGGCTCCCCTGGCCCTCCCCAGATGGCCCTGATCCCAGGGTCCTACACATATCTTTCACAACATGTGACACACCTCCTGAAGTGCATAAAGTGCCTCAACCACACTTGTGAGATGGCAACCAAACAGTCACTATGCTCAGAAAAATGTCAAAAGGCAAAACCATCCTCTCACCCACGGCCAAACTTTTCACACAGTGACGACTCCATACCTGACCTCTCATTCTCAAAGGAAACCTGCATGTTGCTTTTAAAGATGATCCTTTGACACTAAGGCTTTGTCAAAACTTGTAAGATTCAAGTACAGCTGTGTATGGCCAGGTGACCAGCACGGGGGGGGGGGGGGGGTGGGTGTGGGGTGTGGGGGGGTGTGGGGAGAGCTCTCTCAGCACTGTAGGTAAATCACTGGCATGAAGGGAGTAGATAACAGCACTGGGGTGTGGCTCCCACTGCTGGGATCCTGTTTACACCCGCACTTGACAGCACTGTTACTTGCTGTGCTCAAGGGCAGAGGTGTTTTTTCACACCCCTGAGCAAGAAAGTTACAGAACAATAAAGTGGCAGTGGAGACAAGCCCTTCAATTCACAAATCTGTTGGATACTAAAAGCTGTGAATTTAACAGACCCTGGGTTATGGTTCGTGACTGTGACGCCCTCTACAGTCTGCTAACCCTTCATTACCTCTTTCTTTTTAACTGGGCTCCTACAGCATGTATGAACCACTTCGGTTTATCAATCTGTCCTGCCTTGTATTTAGGTTGGACACTCTGGCCGGAACTGAGGAAGAGCTCTGTAAAGTTCAAAAGCTTGTCTTCTCCGCCAACAAAGTGGGTCCTATAAAATAAGTGAAGAAATATGTCTTGCCTCTCAACAATGTCAGTCAGCTGATTTCAGTGACACTTAAAATCACTGCAGATGTATGATGCCTTATCTTTGTCAGTAATAACGTCCATGTTCTGATTATTTCATCGTTTCCAGATGAGGTGCAGGGAGCTAGTACTCTGTAGAAGTGCCATCCATAGTTTTATAACCATGGGCAGCAGGTAAAGTAGGCAAAGGAAGGCATTGCTTTCCCAAAATTGCCTACATTCCCTGACCACCCAGAGAAGGCAGAGGCTATGGCCGGGCTGTCCAGCCAAAGGTGGGGCCAGGGCCTGAGGAGCAGCTGCCCACTGAGGTTTAGGAGCAAGGTCCCCTGCATGGCAACCTGGCTGGCTGGCTTCCTTGGGAGGCCTGGAACGTGGGCTTCAGCTGTCCAACTGTAACCCAGACACCTATGTGTCAGTAACTGTCCCATGTAGTGGCACCTAGATCACATCACAGAGAAAGAATAAGAGTCCTCTACAGCCTAAGCTGAGAGCCAGCTGACCTTTTGCTCAAGCTGTAGAGGCACCTGTACCAAGCTCTAGAGGTCCCAGGTTTGCGTCTGCCTGTGGGCAGCTACACAACCACCTGGGGCGGGGCTATGACCACAGCTGCTGCTCTAGGGTGGCCTGGAAAGGGCTGGGGCATGGCTGTCCGGCTGCATGCTGAGGGCTGGGGTCAGGGCAGCAGCAGCTTGGGGACTCTCAGAACCCAGGCTGCAGCTGTCTGGTCACCAGGGAAGTGCTGGGGCTGAGCCTGGGGCTGGAGCCCTGGCAGTCTGGGAAGGGTTGGGGTTGCATCTGCAGTTGTCCAGCTACTCAGGGAAGGCTGGAGTTGGGGCTGTGGCTGTCTGGTCACCTGGGAAGGAATGGGGGGAGGTGGTGCTGCTTGCTAACCAGGAAGGGCTGGAGCGGCTGGGGCTGCCTGACACCTGGGGATAGATGGGGGGCAGCACCTATTTGGCCACTGGAGAGGGCTAAGGTATGGGCTGGGCCAGGGCTGTCTGGTCTTCCAGCCACCAGGCACTGCAGCCAGCCAGGGAACTAAGGTATCAGGGTCTAGGAGCAGTAACCTGGGCTCAGGGCTGGGCTTGGCTCTGCGGGGGCGGAGGAGGGAGGGAGGGACACGGGGGTGGGGGTGGGGTTACAGAAGGGGCAGGGCCTTGGGCAGAAACCTGGGACTTGCTTTTCGCAGATGGGCCTTCACCCATAAATAGGTTTGTGCTGTGCACTGCACAGCCAGCTGTGAGAAGGCTTTGCTTTGCGAAGTGCTGAGCCTCTTAACTCCTGTCATACTAAGGGATTCTCCCAGCGATGTAAGCGAACCGTTGGTTATAAAGCTGTGTGGATGATCTCGTCTTCCTGCCAGAGCAGAAAGACATCTTCCATTGCAAGTACTGAAGGGAAGAGGTAACATTTCCCCTCTCGATCACTTTTCCTAATATAGTTTTGTATGATTTTACAAACAATACTTAAAGTTAGTGTCAGCCCGACAAAACTCATCAATTCCACACTGTGACAGGGTCAGGTCAGAGGGCTAATGAACAGAGGGATAATTCAGGGCATCCAGGACCACCTGACCTGGGGAAGCAGCCAAGGAGGGGTTGCTACAAATCAATGAGAGCCAGCTGAGCTCACATGAGGCTGCTATAGGACTGTTTAAAAGGCCTCTCCTGCTGGGAGAAGGAGAGGAGAGAGGAAGAGGAAGCTGGAGGGAGGTGGTGAGAACAGAGGAGGTGAGAGTTAGGAAGCAGAAAAGAAGACCAGCATTGCCAGAGACCATGGGGGCGAGGGGGAGGGAAGGGGAGGTGAAGTGAAGAGCTCCCACAGGGAGTGTTTAGACTTCCCCCCCCTCCTGGCAATCAAGGGGCACTACCCTAGCCCCTTCAGACAAGAGGCCAGGGCCCAGGGGTGAGGCTGACCCTGCCACAACACATACATAGACATCGATTACCAGACATCTCAGTAGTATTGGAACCATCCCAATACTAGGGGCTTTGTCTTACAGAGAACATTATTCTTCCCCGGTCCTCTTCCTCTATCCCAAGATTTCATCCTTGCTCTCTGGTCACCTTAACACTGCCCTATGTCCTGAGACTCAGAATGGACTAACACGTACCAGCTGTATTTACAAGCTATGCGGATTTAGAATTTGTTGAGATACAGGCCAGACTCAGGAAATTACCTTGCTAACAGCTCATTGACTGTGTCTGCGTATGGTGTTTATCACTGCTGCAACATATGAATTCATGGGAAATTGAATTATGTTCTCAAGAAGAAACAAATGGCTTTTTATCTATTAAGCACATGGGCGAAGTTTATTTCTGGCACGTGTCCTTATTGTGTAAAGGTTTTCAGTGCATTATTTGACCCTGAGTAATCGTGTTACTAAATTAAGCTGGAGATCTACATTAGCTCACTACATACCATAGAAAATATTGATAATTTCAGTTGCCTGAACCTGCACAAAGGGAAGATTTAAATATGAGCCTGTGGAGAGCTGTTTCTTTGTTTGTTTTGTCCCTGTGGATATTTTACCCCAGCGATGGTCAACCCAGGGGAGTGAGAGGGCTGCAGGAGTGGCCCTCCTTCATCTCAGTGGGCCACAGCAGCCTGTTCCGCCTGTGGCCTGCGGATCCCTTGCCTTCCTGACTCCCGCATGTCCCTTGCGCAATGGGGCCTTGGAAACCTGCAGTTCCTATTCTTCACCCTCCTTTCCAGCCTTTCACAACGCGATGGATCAGCTGATTTGCACTCTGTCTCTGCTCCTCTCCTCTCCGAGCTTGCAGCCACAAACAGCTAGAACAGTTGGCTGCAGGTTCTACACACTGATGGTTGCAAATTATGCAGTCAGCAATGGGCCTCTCGGCAGCCTCCCCCAGCCGTGCATGCAAATGTTCTTGGAAAGAAATTCCTGAAATAAAGTTTGGACTAGAATGGAACAAATAACAATAACTATCAGTGAGAAGGGTCAAGATGAGACCCACCAGCTAGCTATAGAATGTAGAATCTTCTTCTCCAACACGGGACATGTCAAAAGGCACCATACAGATGCAGGACAGGGTGGTCTTATTTTGACAATATAGTCACTTCCCTCGGTTGCTTGTTTAGGCAGAGGTACAGTACAGTCCTCAATCTAGAAGAGCTGAGTTATTTGGGAGTGGTAAGCAAGAGTAATGCATCTAAGGTTTTTTGCAAAACCTTTATGCATGTGCATGCAATCTGTAACCTGACTGGAAGAGATAAAAGGTGAATTTGCAACATATTGAGATGGCTATGAGATGGACACACAGGATATATTACTGCACAGTTCCAATGTGGGCCAGCAACTTCCTGTTCCTTTGATCATACAAACTAAGCTCTAATATTGCCAGCTTTTCCACATGGGGAAAGAGATTTCACTGGGGTTACACATGGGCCCCACGCAGAGAGACCAGCTTGCTGGGTTGGGGCTTGTTTTAATATATCTTTACCCCAAATGAATGCTGTCCTGGTATATAAAGTTTTAATGTTGTATAATGGATGGGAATTGGTCCATTTCACAGTATCTGGATGGGAAGAGGCTTCTGATAATACCACATACACTGCATCTGGCATCTTTACAATCACCCAGAAACTGAAGAAGTGATATCTGAACAGTGTCAGGCACTCGTCCCTCACAGCCATCCTTCTCCATAACATAAAAATGGTTGCCTGCTTGGAAAGTGGAGTGTCATGCTATGAGTATATTAAATCAGTATTCTGAGAGCTGTATTGACTGCTTCTGAGTTTCCAAGTGCAGTTTAAGGTGCAAAATTTGACCATTAAAGCCCTAAATGGCTTAGACCCTATGCCACACATCCACAGCTGAAACCAACAAAGGTGTTTGAGCAGAAGCCCTAGCAGTGTAAGAAAATTGCTACTGGCTAGGGGTATTTTGGTTTAATTTTCGGGGCCTTGCTGCATCGCAAGTCAGTCTCTGTTCTGTACCCAGTTTGTCTTAAATAGCTCAAATCTGATGACCTTTCAGGGAATTTGCAAAGCTTATCCTTCTCACACAGTTCAGGATGGGAGATGAAGAGGTTCTCTTACTAGATATGCACTGTGTCGTATCATAAGGTGATTATGTGACGGGGACCTCAGAATATGTTTTCAGAGTTTTGCAAGTCCCTTACAGAATTTGGGAAAGCCCTATTAAGTTCAGAACTATCTGATAGACTCTGAGGCTTGTTATTTACCAAAAGCTAAGATTCCTTTTACAAATTCAGTCGCTTGTTAATACCCAATGGATGTTCAAATGTTTTACTTCTCTGGTTTTTTTAACACAGCGATGTGTGTTTCTGACCCATCTATTCATAGTTAAAGTGTTGCATTGTGTGCTGAAGACCTCATGCCAAAGGTCACAGATGTGCCATAAATCATGACTATTTCAATTATTTCAATTTAAGCTTGGCTAAATTAGCCAAAAATCAACTGTACAACCTGTACCATGGAGACAGCTTGATTCCAAACAAGGCCTTAAAATGAAGATAATGACACAGTCAAAAAGATAAGGGTACAACAACGTTAATTCCTTGCAGTGAGAAAGCTCCTCTTACATTTCTGGACAGTTTACATCCTTTTAGGGTGAAATAATCACCTATTTAAGTGAGAATGTGAACGCCTGGTAAAATCAGATTGTGGCCTATGATGAAAATGCCAAGCTAACTCTGATAGTTAGAGTAGCTCCCAAAATATGCAGTCATATGCAAGAAAATCCAATGTTGTGCTGCTTACAGTCTGTCACACTTAATTACATTAATAATTTGTTTGAAAGTAATTGATGTTCCGTTCTCACTCTCACACTCTGGGTTATTTTCCAGCTTGGTTGATGCATTTACTCGGAACTGGAAAGTTGTTTGGAAAGTGGTTTAGATACAAAGCAAAGAATGCAAATCTGTTGGGCTGTTTTGTTTGTTTTGCTTTTGCGTGTTTTAACATGAAACTGCTTTCAGCTACTGCTGACAGATTTTCCTGCGCTGTTTTGGGCCAGGTAAGTTCACAGGATCAATCTTGAGTACGTGCTGCCCTCTGCAGCTTGTCTCTGCAAATGGCAATCATTTCCATGTATGTAATGTAGAAGATGAAATGTTTCACACCTCTATATTCAGAACAGTGGTTCCTAGGTTGGGAGGTGTGGCGGCGCATATTTTGGTTAGCTATTTTATGCTGGTTGTTTCTCCTTCTTTGCATTAAAAGACAGCTCAAACTATGTTAATGCTTTCTGACTATATGCTCCCAAGTAGCTGACATATGGCCGTCATTTGGTCACACGTGGGAATGGAAGTAGTCATGCAATCACAAAAGAGAAAAAGGAGAAGTATCTGCAGGACTATCAGTTTGTCCAGTAACTGTGAACTGTGAGGAGCTTGGGAAGAACAGGCATGGAACATATGTAGTGTTAGTGGATAGGTGATCAGTCTTCTCTAATTTAAAGCAGTTGAACGCCAGAATCAAAGGCCAAGTCTTCACTCTTAGAGGGGGGTCTGGACTCTCTAAGGATCATAGGATTTGGACCCTGCTATACCAACCAGCTTCCAAATCCTGCAAACATTTAGGTTATGTCTACACCCCCATGGCCATGAGTCCCAGAGACTGAATCAACTAGCTCAGGCTTGTCTTTCTTGCACAATGGGGCTAATAATAGCCACATAGAGGCTTTGGCTCAGACTGGAACCTATGCTCTGAAACCTGGTGATGCGGGGAAGGTCTCATAACCCTGGATCCAGCCCCAGTAGGAACATCTCCATGGCTGTTTTTAGCACTGTGGTGGGAGTCCTGTGAACCCAAGTCAGTGGAGCTGGGCTCTGGGACTCAGTTCCACTTTTTGTTTTTATTTTGTTTTTTTGCTGCATATGTGTAGCCTTAGACAAGGTGAGCTCAGTGGAACTACCTGCTTGCTTAAAGATAAGCATGTGTACACTGCTTTGTTGAATGGGAATAGGCTTATTTGCATGCTCAAAGCATGTGTGTGTGTTGTTGAAGAATTGACATTTTTCTACTTTCTGTCTTGCGGCACTTTTAGTGGGTGGGTGGGGTGGGACAGGGTGGGGGTGTGAACATCTACACCCAGTGCGATAACTTAAAATCTCAGTGCTGAACATCCTAGACCCTAGGACAGCTCAGACCTGAACCTTTGGATTTGTTATGCTGTTAGCCCTCTAACAACTCTTGAAAGTGTTTTACATTAGAAGAATGGCACTTTTGTATTTGAGTTGAGAGTCATTTTGAAGCCACTGTACAACCCAACTCTGCCCTGTAACTGTTTGCTTTCATCCAGAAGACTAAAAAATTGAACAATTAAATGAGGACCAGACCCATTGACGTCAAAAGCTGGATTTGACTTCACTGAGCTTTGGAGAAGACTCTATCCAGAGTAATTGGCACTTGAAATGGCTGTGCCCACACAGGTCTTTAAGTGAAGATAATTTGATGACACAGGGCTGCAATACCAGTCTTCCAGCTACCCAACAGGCAGTTTGGGAACGGAGCCTGGGTTTAATATTAACAAAAACAAATATGATATGTAGGGGGCACCTTGGGAAAGAAATAGGGCCATTCATATACATGAGAGGTTCAGGCACATGGCAAATCTTCAAAACTGGAGCCAGGGTTCCCCCTACAGACCATAAGAATGAGAAATGTTTAAGAAAGGATTGGAGGCAAAAGAGATCCAAGTCCATCCCACTCCTGGAAGAATAAACAGCAATGAACAGCTGATGATGAATTGGACATGATTAGCGAGACATTTTCTGGAAGGTTGCCCGGGTTCTCATGCTCTCTTGCACACATTCTCTTTGATATTAATAACCCGGCTATTTTCTATGTGAGCAGAGTTTGGGTTACTCTGCAGCTACTAAACAGATGAAGTGCTTGCGCTAAACTGTCTCCCCACATCCCATGAACTGGCCAGTTGGCAGCCCCAAAGCTGCAAGCACTCAAATGTACTTTGTCTAACTTGATCTTGCACATTGCCTGATATTGATAGTGGAGGTTGGTTCAAGTGTGCTCCCTAAAAAGTTGTGTGGCAAACACACCTGCCACCTTGATTACTATTTGGTGTTACTCTTCCCCTTAGATTGTCTAGGAACAGTCTTTCCAATGAGTGTCCCCATGTGAGAGAGAGCTAGTTTGAAAACTAGATCTGACTGGGGTCTTGTTTCTTTATCTCTCTGCAATAACTCTCATTCAGGGATTTTTGTCAGAAGCCCCTGTTAGGCAGACATTTTAGGACAGGACTTCATCAGAGCCCAGAAGACGGGGTGGAGAAAGGCGTACTAAGTACCAGAAGGGGAAGGACCCAATTCCCCATCCCCCCAGCAACCTATGGAGAAAGACAGTGACAAAAGAGGGATCTTTAAATGAGCTCTTCTTCTAACACAGCAGTTCTCAAATCTTATTGCACCACGATCCACTTCTGCCACCAAAAATTATGTGAGCCTGGCTGTGGGGGTGGTTGGAGACCGAGCCTGCTGCAGTGGCCCTGGTGAGCCCATTAAAATGGGGTTGTAACTGTAGCCAGACAGCCAGCCCCCTCTCAGACCAGCATTGCTGGGAACACAAGGAAGCCAAAACAACAGGGCACTTAACATAAATTCCAGCACAGCCTTTGAAGCTGTGAGAAGCACAGGTGTGCTGCTACAATGTGCCTATGGGAACATATACAACGATTAGGCTCACAGCAGACAGAGAAGCTGTGACAGACATGGCTCTTAGCCCCTACTAAATAACGTGATGCACACCCCCCCACATCCTAGGTGGGAAAATATTTACCCTAATAAAAGAATGTCCAGTAGTTGAAACTTATTGTTTCTCTCCCTTGCAAGTGTAAACTACTCTTGCGAGAGCTGGCGTCGCCCAGACAGACCAGCCCCAATTTGGCATAAGAAAGGAGAAAGAGAATAAAGGAGTACAGAGGTATAAGTATGGGACCTACAGCACCATGATTTTTGAGTGCTTTTCACTATCTATCTGCTGGTCAGATAAGTGACAGCCTCCCAAGGCTTCTGCAGCTAAGAGGGTCCCTGAGCCTTGTCCCTTATTCGTCTTTCCGCGGAATTGAGTGACCGATCCTGGCTTGGCACCGCTGGAATCGAGAGATGCAAGGAGGGTAAGAAGCACCCACACCTGATCTCCTATCTTTAGTGTACACATATTTTGAAATAGAGCTCTATACTTTGTTTTCTTTCTTTGGGATTGTGGCTTCAGCTTTGTAACTTGTTTGTGTGTGTGTAACATCTATACATTTAAATAAGTAGGCACTAGCAATTTTGTAACCACATGATTAGAATCTAGTTTAATAAATTTTGGTAACCATTTGTGCATAAGCCTGACTTGTTTCTCTGGTTTACTGTAAAGCAGCCAACACAATTAAAGAACCTCAGCCGTTTTGGCTATAAAGCCTGGCCATTAGGTGAGAGTACTAAGAGCCTAGCGTTGAGTTGTGCCGCCTCCACGGGGCAAACTCTTGGGGCGCCTGTCAGTCAATCCTGACTGCCCACTGCGAAGGAGCTCTGAGCTCTAGCAGTTAAAGTCACGGGTGTGGAAAGGCTCTTAGTGCTGCCATTGGGGCACCTGTCAGTCAGTGTTGACTGCCCACTGCGAAGGAGCTCTGAGCTCTAGCAGTTAAAGTCACGGGTGGTTAGGACCTTGGGGCATCTGTCAGCCTAGCCCGGGCTGCCCGCCGCGAAGGGACAGTGCGTCCTAGCGGTTAAAGTCACGGATGGTATAAAATGGGCATAGCTGGCACCTCACCAAACATCCTTGGCCATCGGCTAACAGTAACCCATTTTAGGGTCCCGCTGTTCTAATATTTAGAAAGAAGAGGCTGCTGTAAAAGGAGGTGAGAATAAGTGTGGAATTCTGACTGATTTCAGGGAACATTGTGATTCCACCCCACTCCCATTTTGATCCACCCCAGCAGGTCTACTAGACTCTCTAGCATGGGTACTCTGCCTTTCATAGTTGGAAAGCTCTTAGCACATTGTGACCACAAACAAAAATCCACTTGTGTACACAATCCTAATGTTTACTTTTGTGGCTGTTATGCTGACCTCCTGTTACATCAACTTATTCAGCTTCAGCACCCAAAGCATGTGGTCATTAGTAATCTGGTGAAAAACATAACAAGGTTTGCTTAAAAATAAAAAAAGGAAGTTATAAATAAATAAACTGAACATGAAGAAGACAATACAACATCTCTGGTTGGAATCAAGACTCAGTTCAAAAACAAGTGGGCCCAAAACAGGGCATATTTAATATTTTCCCTAATATGTTGTGCCCTTACAGGTTCCACCAGCTGGAGGAGAGCAAAACGATTGTAATAAAAGACCACATCGTTAGGTAAGATGCCTCAATTCGTAGTGTCACCTCGTTGCTTCTGCCCACACAACTTCCCTTTCTCAAGTCACAATGGTCAGGGAGATTTTGTTTTCTTTCACTTTCTCAATAGGTCATGGTGAGCTCATAAACAGGAGATTTTGCACTGGCTCACTTTGAAAATTGGAACTCAGTCAAGACTTTGTTTCTGTCTTTATATGTTTTATTTGTTCTTACTTCAGTGGATTCAATGAAGGGAACCTCTCCCTGTTAAGCTAATGATACCAGCTTACACTTCTTGCTGGAAAATGTGTTATGTGGGAGGATGGTCATGAGAAATAGTGACCCCCACCATGAGTAATTCTGACTCATAAGAGTAATCACACTGGCTTCACTGAATCCCAGGGAGATCAGAAGCTCAGAGCAGCAGTCTGCAAGTTCAGAATGATTTTGCTTTGGGCTGAAAATTGTGTGAAATAAGAGAACTAATGCCAGCAGCCCAGAAAGATGTTTATAGCAACACTCATATCTATACCGGCTTAGACCCACCTTCACTGAGATAAAATAGGCCAGGCAGATCTTTCCATATTCAGTGAAGAAATATGAGTCAAAGACTGCATGAAGTCAACTACAAACATTTCAATGGCCAATCTGTTAGTGGAAGCTAGCCCGGGGCAGTTTGCTACAAAACCCTGAGACAGAACTTGCCAATGGCACATACTTTTAGGGCAAAGTTCCAGATAATTTCCCACACATCAGGCAAGACCCCTAATTTTTCTGATGTTCTTGTACCAATTAACAACCCACTTCTTATGAAAACAGCAAAAGTTTCATAATATCCAACATCCACACCAATATCATGCTGACTCCGTATTATGGGTTGATGTGGTAAACAATGTTGCCTAAGCACTAAAGGAAGGAAGCACATTAGAAATGCCAGGATGGATATGATCTGAGGTATCACATCACTGATGTCTGAGAGTGAAAAATCAGGGCAGTTCAGTCCAAAATATGACTGGTGAGGGAGCCAAAATAGACTTGACTCAGATAGGAAATGACCGCAGTTAATCTCTTAAAAATGTTGGAAGAAAACAGACATGTGCAACATCCGTGCAAATCAGAATATGGACAATTAAATTGAGCTAAGAAAATGTATACTAAATGGAAGAAAATGTAAGTCAGATGAGCTAAACTGCTAAGAAAACCAACACACAACTCATAAAAACAGAAGGAAACTAACAGAGAAACATCCACCTAAAGCAAGTTTCACCACCTTTGAGCTCATTCCATTGTGTACAATCATGGCTTTCCAACCCACTCACAGTGGTTGAAGGCTCTGAATACTAGCTTCATGATAGGCTGATCTCATTCAGTGGAAAAGTCTGCTTGCTGCAAAAGGCAAATAGTTGTGGGTTGTTTTTTTTTAAAAAAAAGCTCCAGTGGGGAGATGTGGAGCTGCTAAGAGATGGACACTCACTCAGTGGAATGCCCCTGAAAGTCCTGATTCTTGGCTTCTCTGGATACTGCTTCATCCACCCACTTGACTCCATGCAGTCTGTAGGAACTACATAAGTTCTAGAGTAGTGTATGGAAAGGAGAGAGTTGGACTGAAAGCTCAGAAACTACTTTTTTCAAGCTCTTATGGAGCTTGAGAGCTCTGAAACAAATTGAGAATTTGGGCAGAGGAAAAATTAAGTGGTGATGGTGGGAAATCCTGCTTTCTATTCATCGTCAAGCAGCGTCTGGAGGTGAGAAGGCTATGCCCTGCATTATTGTCATAAGGTTATCAGTCTCACCTTACTCATGTTCAAAGTTTTCCAGTGTTAAAATCCATCTCTTCACCTACAGTTACCTTATTTTGTCAGGATAAATAATCTTTAGAAAACACTGCATTCTACTTCCATCTGCCTGCCCTCGAAACAGAGCTACAAGCCAGAGAGATCCTGATATTTTTAGGTTGGGATCCATTTTGGAGTTCTTCCCGGGCTCACTGACTATCCCTCCTGTCCTTGGCGGAAGTTTCTTCTGTCAGCCCAAAGATGTCACTCTTGTGAGTCCAGCTGCTGCAGGTATACAGTGATTGACTATGACTCCACGCCTTGGAAGGGAGTAACAGCCTTCTCTTGAAGTTGTAGGGAAGCACCTGCCCTCACTCTCTACAAATATGAAGGAAGTGACATGGAAGCTTAGGGACTGGAAGCTACAAGTGTGACAGACTCATAGAAATGAAGGACTGGAAAGGACCTTGAAAAGTCATCAAGTTGAGATCCCTGCGCTGTGGCAAGACTATGTAAACCTACACCATTCCTGACAGACATTTGTCCAACTTGTTTTTAAAACCTCCAATGAGGGGGATGCCATGATGACCGTGGAAAGCCTACTGCAAAATTTAATTACCTTTATAGTTTAATTTTTTTTCCTAATGTCTAACTTAACTCTCTCTTTCAGCAATTAAGTCCATTAGTTCTTGTCCTCCCTTCAGAGGATATGGAGAACAATTGATCACAGCCTCTTTTATAACAGCCCTTAAAATACTGGCGGGTATGACTATACAACAGCCTTATTTTGAAATAAACTATTCCAGAATACAGTGCTGCTACATACACAAATGCATTTCAAAATAGTACTTAGCTATTTCAAAACACAGTTTCTACACTCACAGCCTATGTCTACACTACAGAGGTCCTTCCAGAAGATCTTTTTCAAAATAAGGTCTTTCGAAAGAGTGCATCTACACACACAAATGCAGATCAAAAAAGTGACCTGCTCTTTCGAAAGGGAGTGTCCACACAGTGCCTGCTCTTTCGAAAGGGAGTGTCCACACAGTGCCTGCTCTTCCGAAAGGGAGTGTCCACACAGTGCCTGCTCTTTCGAAAGAATGGGCCAAGGATCGAAAAATCAGACCCCATGAGGACTGCTCTTTCAAAAAAAAAAAAAAGGGCCTGCAGAGTGTCTACACACCAGAATTCTTCATCTGGTTCATTCTACACTGGGTTCGTATTGGAAAGATGGTAGGCTCCAAAACAGTAACACCTGGAAGTAGTGGATTGATGGACCCATTTCAAATCTAGTAGCCATCTGGATCCAACAGGATCAGGAAACATTTGTCTGAATATTTTTTCAAATGGAATTTTAAGTTGTCTTTATATAAACAACGAAGTAAAGGATGGGAAGAAAACAAACAGGAACATTTTCTTAGTGTTCAGGATTCTAAATGATAATACAGACAAAACACAACAGCTTCAGGCTAACATAACAAGCTTCCCTCTTCTCCCCAGGCTTGTCCCTGAACAGCATGTGATCTTGCATCTCCTGTCAGGGCTGTGATCCCTGCAAGTGAAACTGACTGTGATTTCTTTGCCCCTGTGTTCGTGTAGTACAGCTCTATGGGGATTTGAGGAGGCCACTGCACAGTGAAATGGGTATAATGTACTGTGAGCTATGGAAAAGTCCAATGTCTTAAATGACTGCAGGAAGGATAGACTATAAACAACACATCCAAACACTTACATTTAATATGAATTTTTACACTATCAAAATGCAATTGCCTATAAAAATGTACTCCAAATTTTAGGTGAAGAAAATTCTAATTGTCTTTTTTAAACTGGGGTTATTAAAAACAGCACTTTAATTTAATCCAAGTATTGTCATAGCAAGAATGGCGCACCCAGGCCCACAGATTCGGGGTGAGGGTGGAAAAGAGGACAGTCGCACCAGGACCTGATAATTCAAAAGAACATGGGGCTCCTGGCTATTGCTACCACTATCCCCTACAGCCCCCTTAAATTGCCACTGGAGGGCTGTGTGGCACAGTCCAGATGGCTCTCAGGACTGTGCAGGGGCCAGCACAGTGCATTGTGGGTGGTGCTGACAGCTGGCTGCCCTGCCCTTTTCTCCAAGGCCCCCCGCTTCCGGAAGTGTGGAGCTGCCCACCCACCCATCTTGCCCAGCAGCTCAATAAGTCTATTGGGCCCCCTAGGTGCATCAATGTAAGGGGTACTTTGTGCAGGTAGTAAGGATGATATTTAATGGTATGTGATACTTCTGCTGAAACAGCTTAATGTGTGGTTGTTTAAAATGATCTATCTGCAAGTGGTACGGCATTTAAAAATGAAGCTGAAATATCTCTGAAGTGCAAGATCGAGGGCAGTCAATTGTTTTTGTCAAGGTCCAAATATCTTGGTCAAGGTACCATCCAGTTCTAGACTCCAGAGAATATAATTACAAAATTAACAATAAGCAAATAAAAAGATTTCTGAGTCCCTTCAAAAGCATCTGGTGACCACCCCTGGCCTAAGGTTGTATTTGATGCTATACTTTTGCCCTGATTAACTGCAGATAGAAGCACTCCAGTTCACCTTACTAGAAAATGACACTGCATAACAAGCTGCTGGCATCAACCGCATCACATGAATTGTGTTTAAACAGGGCAATATTTGGCAACGAGGACTGCAAGCCTCCTGATCAAAAATTCAGTGAAAAGAGGAAATGCAGTGGTTTTGTTGTTTCCCCAATGCCTTCTAAAAAAAAAACAAAAGAGAGACTAAGACTCAGGAACAAACTATGTCTTTAATAAGCATCACACAAGCTTTCCAGCGACTTTGCTCTGATCTCAGAAAGACTCTCCCCTGGACTCCTTAATGGGGTCTAAAGTGTATTTATAGCCAGCCTAGGACTGTGAGTCTAATTTGGCAAATACCCTACTGACTTAAAAGGGAATAGGACCGGCCCTGTGACTCCCATTCAGCAAAGTATTTAAGCTAGTGTTTAACTGAAAAGTTCATTGAAACTGCTGAAATCAGTGGGATATGAGCACAGGCTTAAAGTTAATCATATGGTTAAATGTTTCAATAGAGAGGAGCTGCACATTGAGGGCTGATAAGAATAATACTGTAAGCTTCCATGTTTGTTTTCAGTCAGTGATTTCCACATCACATGTATTAAGAGATGTATTTTTCCCTAATGTGTCTGAGCCTCCAGAGTCCACCAAAGCTATGCCATCTTCTGCCATGGTTATTAACGAAAAATTGGGAATCAACTTTATTGAGGATTGGGGGTGATGTTGGAGCCAGAACAGAAATCCGCTCACGCATTATTAATGGTCCTAGGTGCTACTGTAATAGAAACAGTTAATTATAGTTTCTATCTCCACTATATTAAGACATGTTTTACATGATTAATTCTTCTGACTGTATCTTTATTTTTAATGGAAAATACCATTTTGGATCCTTTGTGTTTTGTTATTTTAATCATTTTCAGGTAGAAAAATGATATTGCTAATATTTTCCCTCTGTTAAGAGCCCCTGGAGGAATAGAGTGAAACATTTTGATTATTTGCTGTGTATCTTATGAACAGTTTTTGCTACAGTTCAGTGAAAATATTTAGAACACAGATGTGATACCGAGATTGTTTTCTCAATGCCAAGAAGTGCCAGCTACAGTGGATTTTGCTATATATGGACAGTGCATAGAATTTCTATTGAATTTATTTTATTTTCTATTGGTTTAAAGTTTGTCATAATCTCTTCAGGGCCTGTCCAACTGCCTCATAAGGTAACAACCCCTCAGTCTGCTACCCCAATACACACAGTGTGCATGTTGGGGTGTGGAGCATATAGGCAATTAATTTGTAGAACTGTTTCCTGGTGTAACCAGCTGGTAAAAAGAAAACACGGGAATGGGAAAAAGGAGAGGAAAGGTTGTACCTAGATTCAATTTCTTATTATGGAAATGGCTGTTGTACATTTTTAATTATCTCTAGCACTCATCCACAGTATAGTCTTTTAGTCTGTCCTGCCACATTAATGGTGCTAACTTCCTGAAGACCAGACAGCATGAATGCCAAAACTTGGTGTCTTCACTCATGTAGCTCATCAGAAAGGAAGATAATTGATGTTATTCCACACATCGAAACAAGCAACCCAGTCAAACAACCCAGGCCATTCCAAACAGTCTGTCTCATTTTCACATGTTGGCCCATCAAGATGTGTGTGAATGGTTAAGTACA
The DNA here is from genome assembly GCF_033958435.1 of Carettochelys insculpta. Classification (NCBI taxonomy): domain Eukaryota; kingdom Metazoa; phylum Chordata; order Testudines; family Carettochelyidae; genus Carettochelys; species Carettochelys insculpta. The sequence goes on along the minus strand of NC_134147.1, from coordinate 41,154,875 downwards.
CTTATTTATTTCATTGGTTCAGCATTTTAGAATCTTCTGCGATGGCCTAACCTTTAGCATGCAAAAAGAAGCCTTCATATCAGGGCTTATTATATTACTGCCAAAGAAAATCTGATTGTCTAAGCAAGCAACACCAGAGAGGGCTGCTCACCTGAGAATAATTGGCCACAAGGCCACCTGTTACACTTCAAGTTTATATTAACTATCCTCCAAGGTTTGGAGAGACCTTTACGTACTAGTGGTTGATAAGATGACAGGATAGAAAACAGCAGCTTCATTATCAGAACATGCAAGGGCTCTGTAGCAAATACTGTGAAAATTAGGGTTCAAACCATGACCTGCACACTCAGAGTTTATACATCTCAGAACTCAGAGGGTTCAGCCCAGGGATTTGGGTTGAGAGAATTACAGGCACAGATGGGCCATATATTAAATTTGGACCCAGACTTGGAGTTTGAATGGAGTTCCAGTACTCAGGTCCGGTGGAGTCTGGGATTCAAGTTCAGTTCAATTTGTAACTAAGCTATAACTAAGTACTGTTATTATTTTTATTTATTATTTGTTTTGTGGTAGCTCCTAGGAGCCCTAGTCATGGTCCAGGACTGTTGCACTAGGCACTGTACAAACAGAAAATAAAGACAGACCCTGACCCAAAGACCTTACTGTCTAAATATAAGATGAAAGATAGTAGATGGATATAGACAGAGGAGTTCCAGGAAACAATGGGACAATACCAGTGGTAGGTTGTGGTCTAGGTGTACCATCTGCTTAGCTTTTGTTAAGAGTTTTGCAGGCCAAGTTTTGTACTGAACTGTCAAACCCATTCATTGGAATTTAGACTGGGAAAAGGAGTGCTCTTTATTAATGAGAATGTGAATTCTTCCATTTTTATTCCAACTGACCTGACTAGTACCACATAAGCAGATCTTTAGATGTATCACTGGCTTGTGAAACTGGTGCCTTCCTTCTTAAATTGCTGGGGGCAGGGTTACACAAACCTACCTCACATATTTCAAGTAGCCTATAAGTCTTTCATTGGTCTGAGGGTTTTTTCTTTCCTGTCAAATCGTCTCCTTTTAGGAACAAAACTCTCGGAAATATTTCGCTCTAGGCAGATAGAGAGAATTGCCACAGGCTTCCATTGCCTCCAGTCAGATCAAACAGAAGCCAGCTGAGAGAAGAGTAAACATGTATTAAATCTAGAAATCTTCCTGACCTAGAAATGTATTATGAGTAAAAACACTTCCTTCACCTCTTTGAAAATAGTTCTCTGTGTAGACAATTCCACTTACAAATCTTGGACCATAGCCTAGCCATTTTATACCCATTTACGCTCAAGCACTGTGAATGTAAAATGCTAATAGCCTCTTCTTCTGTGTCTTATCAAGCACTGTGAATGTAAAATGCTAATAGCCTCTTCTTCTGTGTCTTATCTACTGTTTTTAAAAAATGTCCAAATGTATCCCCAGGGGCGCCAACTGAGGTTACTCAATCAGGGCCATGTTGCAAAGAATGGGGCAGGCAACCCTCCAAAACTGGTGGTTATTCCAGTACTTAGATTTACCACGCCAGCACAAAACAACTTCTACAATATCTTACTAGCTCCCCAGAAGCCAACAATGCAGTCTTTTAAAGCAACGTGGCCTTAGGCCTCCATCCAAACACCCAAGCCCAATATGATGAGACTCACTGAAGATCTTATTCATCATATAAGAAAGCTCTACCAATCTCAAAGGACTGGTCACATTACGTCCTAGGTTAATGAATATTTCACCCGTTATCCCAGATTTATGCTCACAGCCAATTCTAATTCACTAAATTAAATTTATTAAAAAAAGAAAAGAAAGTGAGTATTGGTTAACAGATTAGTGTACATACAGGCATGAGTACCATTCTGAGATCAAATTCATAGTAGGAATGGTGAGCTTTGTAGTTGCAAAGAGTTCTTTCAGAATTAGTCCATAGTTCCAATGTCCATATTCATGCTGAATCCAAGCAGGCACAGAGATCTCAAATCTTGTGACTTGAACTTTCCCTGATGAAGCTTAAGCAGATGTGAGCGAAAAAGGTTCATGCCCAAGGGTCTTTACAGTCCCAGTTCAGAGTCTTTAGGAAAACAGTAGGCAATCCTGGAGACTTCCAAATAGACCTATTTCCCAGGCATCACTGGGAATTATTTATATGGATTAACATAAGGCAATTGCTTTTCACCATTCACAGATGATTTGCTATACACTTCAAAGAGAGATGAATACAGTATAGACAGGAACCATTTGGTTACATTGTTGACTTCTAACAATGTATGTAAGCACAAAAAACACAAACATTGCCTACTAGTATGTCTCTAAAGGTTGAATCTGAGTCACTTATTTCTGCAAGCTGCTTAATCGTTTTGGCCATGTGTTACAGGAGTGTCACAATAAAAAGGGATTGATGTAATTTAGGATTTCTGCTGTCCTTCCTGCGAATGTGTCTCATATCAAGTTAAACTCCCTGGATTGTGACATCACAATGAGTTGCCGTGGAGATACTCAGGAGGGAACAATGAACAGGATTGTGATTTCAGGTGATGTCTTCAGAGATCCCCAAATCTATTTGAGCACCTAATGCACATTTATTTCAGTACCTTTAAGGATATGGGCCTTAGACTTCTGGGAAGGAACCATCTTCAATCTGTGCATGTACAGGACAATGCCCCGATCCCTGCCTTAGCACTGCAGGGCTACAGTCCAAATAATGTTGTTGTTGTTCATTATTTCAAACTCTAAGGCTACGTCTACACTAGCACACTATGTCGAAGTAGCCTATTTCGATGTAAGAACATCGAAATAGGCTGCTTCGATGCGTATCATCTACACGTCCTCCAGGGCTGGTGCCATCGACGTTCAACGCCGAAGTAGTGACAGAGAATGTCGAAAGGAGTTGCCCCGGCAGGAAATGCGGAGCGTCTACACGCACAAGTGCTCCCTGTCGAAATAAGGGGCCAGCAAAGCCCCAAGCCGCTCCCTTAAAGGGCCCCTCCCAACACACACGCCCTGCACAGCATGAGATCCACAGAGCTGACAACCAGTTGCAGACCCCGTGCACACAGCATGGACCCCCCAGCTGCAGCAGCAGCAGCAGCAGCAGCAGCAGCAGCAGCAGCCAGAAACCCTGGGCTAAGGGCTGCTGCACGCGGAGACCATAGAGCCCTGTGGGGGCTGGACAGAGCATCTCTCAACCCCTCAGCTGATGACCGCCATGGAGGACCCCGCTATTTCGATGTAGTGGGACACGGATCATCTACACACGCCCTATTTCGACGTTGAACATTGAAGTAGGGCGCTATTCCCATCTTCGGATAGGAATAGCAATTTTGACGTCTCACCACCTAACATCGATTTCAACATTGAAATAGCTCACAGCACATGTAGACGCGACACGTACTATTTCGACGTTGTGCCAGCTACTTCGAAGTAGCCGGCTAGTGTAGACGCACCCTAAAACAGATAAACAAACCAGACAAACAAACAAACCAGACAAACAAACTTGTAATGAAACAAGTTATGAAGTACAGGACATATACTATGTATCCAAAGAATTCCTTCTAAGTAGAAGTCTTTTCAAAGTTTTTACTGAAAACGTCCTTGGTTCTTCATCCTAAACTGTTCTGGAGGAGGTCTCACCTTCTGCAAATAGATTTTCAGGTACAGATTTAGACCTAAGTGTTGTTGATGTTAAAATGACATGATTTATCATGAGAGCTAAGAATAAATCATTTGAGAAAAGAACTCCATAGGGTGATTGGGATAAACCTGATTCAGCTGGTTGCTATAAGGCAGCTGGCCAATCAGAGCTGTCATTGGGGACACTGAGTCAAATCTTCATTCCTCTGGAATCTTTGTTCCTTGAGCTTGTTACTTGGAATGCTTACAGCCTCTCATCTATAGTACTTGTACCAGTTGAACAAAATCAATTTATAATTGTCAAAATTGTCATGGCTATTTTCTCATTTAAACGCAATCTATATAAGCTGGGACAAACACATAGGCTATGTCTACACTATGTGGATCTTGCAAAAGAAGTCCTTCAGGAAGATCTCCCTGAGAGAGCTTCTTTCCAAAGAATGCATCCATGCACAAAAAAGCAGATCAAAGGAGTGATCTGCTCTTACAAAAGACAGAGTCCACACAGCCCCTGCTCTTTTGAAAGAACAGGTGAAGGATCGAAAAATTAGGTGTCATGAGGACTGCTCTTGTGAAAAAAGGGCCCATGGAGCATCTACACGTTTTCTTTTGAATGAAGGCACTCTTCCTGAAATGGGGGTGGAAAAGCACTTTGAAAGGAGGGCCATGTTCTTTTGATTTAATTTTGAAAGAACGCTATTTGTGTGTAAACATTCCATTGGATATTTCAAAAGAGATCCCTTTTTTTGAAAAATATTTCAAAAGAACTTACTAGTGTAGACGCGGCCACAGTGTGGACACACTTAACCCAGTTTAACACTTGCTTACGTTGGTCTAGCTGGCACTGCAAGTTACCAATTTAAGCTAAACCAGTTTAAGTAAGGGTTAAACTAGCTTAAGTGTGTCTAAACTAGACATGTGCTCCAGTTTAATTAGACTGGTTTGAAATCAAGTGATAGCAATGAATAGGATAAATTGTTATAGCAGAGGTGTATGCCTCTCTTTGTTTTATAGCCTGCAGAAGTTTCATCTCCTCAGATAATGGCCTAAAGGTGGTGGGGATTCTCTATATTTTCCATATCAGGATTCTCTTTTCATACTGGGAATGCAGTCCTCAAAACTGTCATCAGGGTCAGGCTCTGGGACTTTCTTGCTTTTGTATAATGGGAAGACCTGGGAACAAACTTAAGGCTTCTCTCTCTCTCTCTCTCTCTCTCTCTCTTTTATTACAGACTAGAGTTGTTTACATTGGTGTTTATTATAGTAGAACCTCAGAGTTACGAATCCTACAATGATGAACTGTCCTGTCAACCACACACCTGTTCATTTGGAACTGGAAATGCATAATTATCATCATCAGAGGCCAATAAAAATATGCTATAGAGCTGTGTTAAATGCAAATTTCTAAAAAAAAAAAAGTTTTATAAAAAGATCTGAGGGAACTATTTTTGTTCTTGTTGCATTTAAATGTAGGCAGTTAAAAGCAGTACTTTTCTTCTGCGTAGTGAAATTTTAAAACTGTATTACATCAATGTTCAGTTGTAAACTTTTGAAAGAACCACCATAATGTTTCGTTCAGACTTACAGACATTTCAGAGTTACAACCAACCTCCAGGCCTGAGGTGCTCATAACTCTGAGGTTCTACTGTATTTGTTTTAAATCAATAATGAATTTGAGGCAGATCTCAAGCCAGTCAGAAAGCAAACAACATGCTCACTCCTGTCCATGAATCTGCTCAGGTGAACATACAATAAAGACTTAACCGTGGCTTCAGCGACCCTGTCACTTTTTTATGCAAAGGAGCAGCTGCAAAGATATTTATTTTTACCTTTGACATTCCCCGTATATAGTGCAGGATTAATACAATTCCTACATTAAACTTGACAATGAAATGTTGATAACTATTATGCTGACCAATCATGTTTCATCATCCCATTGTGATTGCCAGTTCACCTGGCTGTTTCCACTTGTCTAATAGATTGTAAGGTGTTTGGGGCCTGGACTGTCTTTTGTTCTGTGTCTGTACATTTAGCACAATACAGGCCTGGTTGATCCATAACCTGGGCTCCAAGGCTCTGCTGCATTTTGTATTACTGGAACAGTTTTAAAAGTGGGGGTGCCAAGAGCCATTGAACCAAACCGTAAACACTTTACATAATGGAAACCACTGCAAGTCAGGACCTGCTGCAGCCCCGCCCCCTTGCATCTATACTATGTCTACACTAGAGAGGTTTGGTGACAACCCGTGGAGTGTCTACACTAAAAATGAATTCTGAAGACAGTAAATCGACAGAATGTGGCACTTTTGTTGACAGCCTTCTGCTTCTCCCCCACAAGGCAGAATGGCTTTTTGACAGAATCTGTCAACAAAAAAGCCAGGTAGATGCTCTAGGGGGCCCTCTGTCAACAGACGGGGCCTCTGGGTCACTGGGCAGCCCTGTGTGCTGTGCTTCCAGTTGGCTGTTCTGTTGAGAGATTGGCTTGATAATCCAGCCACTCTCTGTTGACAGAGGAGATTGACAGAGCGATCTGCTTTCGTGTGTGGCCACGATCTGTCAACAGAAGTTTTGTCGTGAGGTATCTTCCGACAGTAACTTCTGTTGACAGATTGCTATGGTGTAAACGTAGCCCTAGTTCTAGCATCTATGTTAGTGCTGCAACCTCCTCGAAGGTGCTTATATTTATTCACGTAACAGTCATTCCCACCTGCCCTGGAGGACCAAAGTAGGATGTGGTCTAGTGAGTTGACTATTCGACTAAGAACCAGGAATGCCACAGTTCAGCTACCCCTCTGATACAGTTTTATGATACCCCCAACACTGACTTTAATGGCTTTGGCCAATTTGAGGTACTTCTGTCTAGGTTTTCCCATAGGGAAACTGTTTCACAGACCATTGGGAGAATTATCCTTTGTAATGTATTTTAGTCCAAACCTGCAAACAGTTAAGCATATTAGTTACTTGGGAGCATGCCCATTGTCTTCACTGGCGGACTCATGTGATGAAAGCAGCACACAGGCTTAAATGTTTAACGATTGTGACCATAGTGCAAAATCTGCATTAAGCATTAAGAGATCAGTGTTCTACTCTCGGTTCTGGCACTGATTTACTGCCTGTCCTTGGGCAAGTCAAGTATATCCCTTGTTCTGCTATCTGTCCAGTGATGGGAATAATCCTTAGTCACCGTCATAAACCATTTTGAGATCTATGGCTAATAGGTCCTAAGTATTAGTTATAAGTAAATCCAAAGAAGACAAAGAAAAAGTCAATGGCTAGTTCTTTGCATCTGTATCACCACTTACTATTTCCGTATTGCTAAAAATAATTCTTGCATTTTAAGGAGATCTAACTGCAACGTTGTCATAGTATAATTTACCTCCGGGAATCCTGTTTGTTCAGTGGTATGCTCAAGTATAAATAAGCTACTTAGACACAACAGAAGCCTTCCCCCTGAAAGGCTAACTAGTAGGGAACTATAAAACAAATAACACCTGCTGTATGAAGGGAACACGACTCAGCAAAACAGCACAAAGATACCTGATTATCCAGGTGCAATGAAAAATTGCCATGTGTTTCAGGGAAAAATTGAAACCATGTATTAGATGTAGCAGAGAAGAACCTCCTGTTTGTGCACCCAAAAATACACGAATATGCTTCCTGCAGCATCATGAAGAGTTCTGATTGTTTCCTTACCATGGTACGGAGCCTCTTGTCCAATGAAGAAACAGTGAATTAGAAACGTTTGCTAAAAACGTTTAGCCACCAGCCTCTGGTGACTCAGATGATAAATATTGCATGTGGTTCAATAATAGGGTACGTTTTATTTGTTGGGATTTTTTATGTTCTTTTGCCAAAAGCATCATTAGGGATCCTTATGTTAAATCCGTCGATGCCCACAGCCTGCCAATACAGAGTTTCACCCGGCAAGAAAGTCCTCCAATCAATTTAAATGATGCATTAATTAAGAGCCTTTATTATTGCAATCATCACAGACGGATAGGTTCATGAAAAATAATAATTACAATAATACTTAAGGGCCTAGTTCTGATACTCTTACTTGGTCTTGCTAAGACAAAACTCTCATTGACTTAAATGAGCCAAAGAGGTGGATTCTTCCTGCTGGTATGGCTATGCTATCCCAATTCTCAGAAGTGCCTAGGAACTCAGTGGGATCATGGACTTATAAGTGACCTAGTATTTTGAAAATTGTAATACAGAGCCTGTATTTGGTCCTTCTGGTTCCGGTTGCAAGGGGTGTGTCCAGAGTCTCCATTTTCTGGCTATTTCTAGCTGCCAGAACTGCTCTTGAGGACTGCTGCAGAGCATCACTGACAACTGCCCTGAAGTTACTCTTAACTTATCACTAGGGCCCAGGCCCACCGATGGAGAGGAGGGGAAATTGCCCCCAGGCTTGGCATCTGAAACGGTCTTGGAGCGCCAGCTACCACTGCCAAAATAGCAGTGGTGGTGGCTGAACTTCTGGGTCCCTTTGAAACGCTGTGGCTCACTCCATGCATGCCTCTGACGGAGCATGGGGTGGCGGGCAGGGCTGCCTGCCTGAAGCCCCACCCTTCTATCCTTGGCTTTGCCCCTTCTAGGGGGAGAGAGCCAAGCCTGCTCTCACCCATGCCCCCAGGCCCGCAGTGGCTATCAGCCCCACTGCTAGGGGCTGAATTGGATCACAGTCTCATTTCCTCACCCTGCATTAAGGGCCGAGAAAGCCATGTCACCTTCACTCTATTGGGCATGGTCCAAGTGTAGGGCTAGTATAAAAGGGAGCAATTTAGCTCACTTTGGGTGGGATGTTAGAGAGAAAGTATTTGTTGCAGAGTCAGGGAAGAGTCTTCAGGACTAGTGGAGCCCTGGGGAGACATGGGAACTACAGAACCCTAGGACCCTGAAACCTGATGGACAACTGTGTTGCCAGCGATGGTAGGAAGTGACCCAGGGAGGATGTGTGAGTGGTTCCTCCCACCCCAATGTTTTGGTGGGAATCCCTGCTGAGCTGGTGGTGGACCACTCCACCACTGACTGGGCCCTGGGTTGTGGTGTGGTAGAGTGTGTGTGTGGGGGGGGGCTGGGCCCTCCTACTGGGGCTGTTTCCCCACCCCTTCTGTTCAGCAACAGTCACATGGATTGGGGCCTTGCTGCCCTGCAAGTCAGGGTGATTAGACTGACCATGGACAGTAAGACACACCTGCACCCTGGAGGGCACATATGTAGGGCAGGATTGGGGTGATGAGCCAGAGATTTGTAGGCATGGTTAAATAGAATATGTATCTAGGATGATCTACATGGTGCTTGGTTCTGCTGTGAGAATGGAGAACTGGACTTGACCTCTTAAGGTCCCTTCCAGGCTAGTGCTCTATGAAGAGCCAGGGATTGTGGGAAGGAGAAAATCCTAATGTATTAATATTGTTGTATTTTATTTACTGTAGTGTGTAGGAATCTAGGTCGTGGACCAGGATTCCTGCCGCACTAGGCACTGTACAAACTCTGAACAGAAAGGCAGTCTCTGCCCATACACCATTACAATCTAATGGTTCAGAGCAGGGGCCCTCAAAGGGATAGGTGACTAAAACTTTGATAGGCTGTGAGCTAGTGGCATGTTAATGAAATCACCTCAGAAAACTGGTTCTGTTAGCATGGTTATAAGGAGAAAGACCTTGACGAGCTAACTGGTAATGGGAAGCTAGAATAAAACCCCGGTAGCAACAGATTGTGGCCAGAACAATTTCAGCTGACCCTTAGTAAATAAGTTTCCATTCCAACCAATTTGTGTTACTTTTGAAAATTGTGAACCCTGCCATTTCTAATACTCCAGGAACCAACCTGCTTCATTCCGTACACTGATCTGGCCATGAGCCATTGCTGATTACATCATCAGGAAGTTCCGAAGGTACTTCTACGCAGCACTCTATGATTAGGTGTGGGGCGGGGGTGCTTAAGAAAAGCTATTCCATTAAACATATTTCAGAGCAATATAGATAAAGGGACTCTACTCCCTTTTTTTTAAGCCAGAATGTGATTTAAAAACAAAATTAAAACAGATCTTTGGGAGATGGCCCCACAACATCAGTACAAACTGAAAGCGGCTCAAATGTGAGTCTGTTTCAAAGTTCATTTTTCTGGCCAGCTTTCCACTCCTAAGCATGGTCTTCTACTCTCACTATAAATTCATACATTTTAAGGTTAAAATGACCCCTACCATCATTCAGTTGGACCTCCTGCATAACAGGACCTGGAGTTATTCCAAGAGGTTCACACATCAAGTGAATCACTTTTGATTGAGCTAAAACATATCTTTTGGAAAGATTTCATAGCTTGATTTTTTTTAAAGACTTCAAGTGAGGAAGACTCCATCACATCATTAGGAAAGTTTATCTAATGGCTAATGGCATTCAGTGTAGAAAAAGGTACTCTTTATTATTTACTGTCTAGACTGTAAGTGCTATGAGGCAGGGACCTTGTTTTTATACATATATAGGACAAAGCAGTGGGCACACACCAACCATGTTCTATAAAAGAAAATCAATCATCAGGCTGGGCCCCAGGTTGTCAGTGGGATAAGTGGTATATTAAAAAGCACTACAAATAATTAAAACCGAGTTGTTTCCTAAAGGCTTATGCAATTTTAAAGCATTGTTTTTAAACCAATGGTAAACTTGTGAGCTGCCATATGGGTTTATATGAGGAATTTCTTTACTCTGTAAACTTCACTATTTGAAGCCTATCCTGGCATCACACACATTTACTCAGAAGGGATAACCTACACCTTGTTCTCAATTTGAGGCCTGGGGATCCCTGGGAAGCCTCAAGCATGTTTCAAGGGGGTCTGCAAAAATAAACCAGAGAGCAGGGCCAGCATTAGACTCGCTGAAGGTATGTCTGTATTTACTAGGGGGCTGGCGTCCCGCAATTGATCGTCCGAGGATCAGTTTTGCCACGTGTGTGAAGATGAAGCAAAATTGATCTCTCTGCGCTTGGCTGTCGACCGTGGTACTTCATTCTGATGCATAGAGTAAGAGACGTTGTCACAAGCCCAAAGATGCCCAATCTACACCAGGGAAGAAAGTAGATCCCGAAAAGATGATTCTAGCTACATAAATGATTTGGCTAGAATTGCATACTTCAGATTGACTTTGATCCCCAGTGTAGACCAGGCCTCAGGTCCAGGGCAGAAAGCCAAAGCCTGAGCCTTGGCATCTCAGGACTGCAAGTCAAATCCTGAACAATGTAGCTTCGTGGGGTCCCTGTGGTGTGAGGCCCTTGGCAACTGCCCTGCTTGCAACCAGCTAATGCAGGCCATGAAGACAAACAGTTGTGACACAGATGGGCCATGCAATTTTTATAGCATGCTGGGAAGTGGCAGGGTTCAGAAAGAAACAGGTTAAGAACTCCTGACTCACAGTCCAGGCAAAATCTGTTAGTGCATACCAGTCAGCTGTCATCTCCTCCAGGTTTTCCATTATGATGTCTTCATTCAGTTATGACTCTGGCTTTTACCAACCCTATGCATTCACCAGCAAGTACTTATAAACCAGCATAACTGATAAAGGAGATTCTCTGGGGATGGTCTGGAGCTGCTGGATTCATTCTTCCTGGCAGCCCACAGCTCCAAGGGGAACATTGACAGCCCTAATAGCAACTTATCACTGAGCTGCAGCTTGAACACCTGGATGCAAGAAAGACTCTTAAAAGTACTTTTGCCTTGCTTTCCATTTCTTCCCTGAATGCACTCCAGCAGGAGGGAGAACTAGGCAGCTAGCCATCATGCAGGATTGATTGGCCTCTTTTCCCTTTCATCATTTACAATTGGTCACACTGCACACAGTGAAAGCCACTGGTGGGTGGAAGGGGAAACTTTTGTGAGCCTAAATAAGCATTTCATTGCGCTTAATTGAACATTAACCACCTTCAGAGGGGTTGCTGAGTTAGTCTGTATCTTCAAAAAACTGCAAAAAGTCCTGTGACACCTTACAGACTAACAGATATTTTGGAGCACAAACTTTCATCAGCAAACAGCTGCTTCAATGAAGTCTTTCATGGTCTTTGCACACCAAAGTTTATGCTCCAAAATATCTGCTAGCCTGTAAGGTGCCACAGGACTTCTTGTTATTAACCACGTTGTACTGCAACACAATGTTTTCCTTGCTAAGCCAACTAACTAGGTAGCACCTGACACAAGGATTTTGCCTTTGTTTTTGTTATCCTGTTCATCATCCCAGTGTGATGCACCCCAAAAGCGAGCTCCAATATTGCTGAGGAGAAGTCTAGCACTTTAAAAGCTCATCACCGAATAAATTATTTTGTTAAGTCTTTCAAGTGCTCCTGGACTGCTTTTTCGTCTTGACAGTAGATCGCCTAGCCCGGCTTTCTCTCTGTTACAGTTTCCATCACCGACTGGGTTGTGAAGTAGCCTGGCTGCAGCACACGACCCAGAAGGCAGACCCCACTACAGGAGACCGTGCAATGGAAGTTTTAAAGGCCCTTTGTAGGAGGGCCGAAGTAACACCCTGGTGCCTTCACGCTGCAGGACTGAGGGGGGAACCCCCCCCAATCACACGCCCTTTGCACACCAGCAGCGGGTGAGGCAGCCGCGAGCCAGCAGGCCAAGCTCGGGCGCCGCTAGACCGGCCGCCTGGCGCTCCAGAGGTTCAGCCTCACCCCCGGCTGGCACCTCGGGTCGTGTCCTACCGCCCCCGACAAGGGATCACCTGCCCCCGGCTCTCAGCCGTGAGCTGGGCAGGGTCCCGGGGGCTGCAAGCCCGCACTGCCCCTCTGGCAGGCTCCCCCCCAGCGGCCGGGGACCCCAAGGCAGCCAGCCCCTCGGAGCGGGCGATGCGGGGGCCCAGCACCTCGCGCTCCCGGCGCCCTCCCTGGTGTGCGCGGCCGCGGCTGGGGGCCCCGGAGCGGCCTGTCCTGCACTGCGCGGCGCTGTGGCTGGCGGGACCCCCACGGGGGTGGCGCGGCGCGGGCGCAAACCAGCCAAGGCCCCGCGCGGCAGGCCGGGCGCTCGCTGAACAGCTCCCCGCCCCGGCCACCGCATCCTCCTGCCGGGCCTGGCGGGAGTTGTAGTGCGCAGGGCCCGGCGCCGGGCGGGCGGAGGCGGGCGGCCCGGCCCCCTGGCGGACTACAAGTCCCAGGCAGGGCGGGGGCGTATGCCGGCCGGGCGGGCAGCCGGGCGAAGCGGGCGAGCCGCGCACTCGCACACGCCGCCGGGCAGCACCGGCGCAACGCGGTGCCTCTCGCTGCCAGAGCCGGGGAGGATGCAGGCGGAGTCGGGGATCGTGGCGGACTTCGAGGTCGGCGAGGAGTTCCACGAGGAGCCCAAGACCTACTATGAGCTGAAGAGCCAGCCCCTGGCCAGCAGGTGGGGCAGCGCGGTGCCCTCCCTGCGCCCCATCCGCCCCCGTCCCCATCCTCAGCCCTTCTGCCTTCTCCCTGCGCCCCCGACCCCATTCATTCCCCGTCCCTGCGCCCCCTACGCCCCTGCCCTCGCCTCTTCTTCTGTCCCCTTCCTGTGCCCGCCACCCTGTCCATTCCCACTCACTCTGCCCCCTTTCTGGATCTCCTGTCCATTCCTCATCTCCACTCCCACCCCTCTCTGCCTTCCCTTCCTCTGCCTCCTGCCCTTCTAGTTTTCTGGTGGTCTTTTATTCCCCTCCTCTGCATCTTTCCCATCTTCTCTGTTCCCAGGAGAGATGCCCACCCTCTTGCTTCGGCCCTGGGTAGGAATGGGGAAGGGCCTTCCTTTCCCCCCCAGGCAGTGCCCCTGGGGTGCTGCCTGTGCCCTGAAATCACAGGGCCTGCCTGCATTTGAGCACACTGGAGCTCTGGGCAGGAGCGTGTAGGCTGTCACTGACACACAGCATGAGACAATGTGTCAAAACAGGGGAAATGTTGCAAAGGGTAGCCTGGTAATTAAGGGACAAGGTGGACTGGTGAAGCCCTGTGGGGGTGCCCTGATCTGGGGAGGTTATTTGTCATGGGGTGGGGTGGATTGCTGGTTTGTTTTTTTTTTAAACCACGTCTCTGGTTGAAAATTGTTACCGAGGGAATAATTGGGCAGCCATGTGTCTGCTGTTTGCATTCTGCACTGCTGAATCAGCCCATTTGTAAAGGCGAAACAAAATATATTGAAAGGAAACATCCTATGCAGTTGGGGATCATAAAAGCAGCCTTTTAGTTAGCGTTTCCTGTAATAATAGCAGTTTTGTTCAGAATGCGTTTTGTGGGGAGAGGGAGGGTCCAAGTTCTGTGTAGTATTATGTAAAGGGTATTGTTGGGCATTATCCAGTCCCGGCCAAAGGATATCACTGTCCTTGGAGAGGCCCAGGCTACCACTAATGCTTGACTGTGCATAAAGAAAATAAAAAACAAAGTGAGATTGACCAGCACCTGTAGTAGTGCTCTAAATGATTGAAAAAGCTGGATTGTTAAGAGTGCTCTGGTGGGCTCACCTACATAAAATTGGACAAAATTAACACTCTTTCCAGATCTGAAGAAGTGGGTCTGCCCCATGAAAACTCATCACCTAATGCATTATTTTGTTAGTTTTTAAAGTGCTACAGGACCGCTGTTTTGTTTTGTGAAAATTGGATAAGTTTGTGGAAGAATAAGGAGAAGACATCAGCAGATAAAATAAATGAGCATGCAACACTGATGGAGAATAATAGCTGTTTCTGCTGTTTGAAAATCCTTGACCTCTATTTCTGGGGTGCAAAAGCAATCATACTTGCTAATCGGACCAAGCTGGGTACCTGGGAATACACCATTTCACACTTGTACATGAAACAGGTGCAGTGCACAATTTGGGAATCAACCCTAAATTAAAGAGGTGTTGGAAGGATTGGTGGTGCTGTTTATTGCCTGATTGTGCTACTTGAAATCAATGAATGAATTTAAACTTGTGAATAGATATGTCAAGTTCTTGCAATGGTGTTTACCACAGTTACCTGCTATATTATCATCTCTATCTGTTATGCTATTTAGACAGCTTATGGGCTTGTTCAGCATGTTCCCAGTCCTCTTAGACCTGTATTAGGGCGTTTATTTCTTCTAGGAACTCCTGGAGGAAGAAAGCAAACACATCTAGTAGTTCAAGTCATCTGTCCCTTGTGGGCCTGGCATGTTTTACTCTGTCAGCAAAGTCTTTCTTTTTTTTTTCTTCTGTGGACTTTCTTCCAAGATGCTTTGTCAACAAGAAATCTTTCATCCTCATCACAGTGCTCTCTAATGAAATGTTTTTGCCATCTGTGTATCTCATGTATAATCTAGCCTATTGATAGCATCTAGTTTCACTTATTTTCAGATTTTAAGCGTGTTCTTTAGACACTTCCACATAATAGTGCATAGTGAATATTAAGTGGAGTCATCCCAATTTTATTAAGTCTAGAAATATGTTCCTTGTCTCTCAAAGTCCAAGTATATACATAGATATTGAACTGTGCCCTGCCGGCTTAAGTAAAAATTGACTTCTTTTGGACCAGTGAAGCCCTGCCACTAACATCCAAGCTTGGGTTACTTGGAGCTTGTTGTCATTGTCATTAGCTTGAGTTATAACTTATTTGCCATGTCCACACACTCAACCCCTTAGCTAAATGTAGTAATGCTTTTAACTTTATGTTGACTTGTTTGGATGCATGCTAAAACTTGAATTAGCCTGACACCCTTAGCAGCTAACTCAGCCACTGTATGCAGCTTGTGTTATTTGGCAGCATGGCTGCTTTCGCTTGAGCTAAGCTAACTTGTGAGCAGTGTTGACTGCACAGTGAAGTCCCACCTATAGTGTGAGGACTTGAATTTAGATCCACTGCTGTGGTGGTATATGTGGAGACAAGTGTTTCTCGTGTAGCTAGGACCTAGTCAATACAGGGCTTCAGAGTTCAATGTCAACACCTTAAATTGCACCTGGAAATTGGAGCAGCATATAGGGCATTAGTGTTTCTTATGATCTGTCTCCTCAGTGATCAAATGACCAGCTGTAAGTTTTGGTTGGTTGTCAAGAGTTGTCCTGTGTAGCATGCTGTACGTTATTATACAGCACACTTTTTTTCATATCTGGCATTCTTTCAGCTGGAACTCTCAAATAACTGGCATTTTAAGCTCAGTAAATTTTTGTTAAGTGCTCCATAGGTACACTATAGTGAAAGTAAATACAAATAAATACAGCAAATGCAGTGTACGTTTACAGTGTACATTACTACTGTTGTTCGTAAATAAAGTACTCTGCATACACTTTTGTTTCTTAATATCTAATCTTGTTTTTCAATTAGTGCTAAGCATTGCTAGCCTCTGTTAGCCAGAATATATGAGTATCTGGCAACCTTCTGGTCCCAAGGCTGCCGGATATGAAGGAGTTTACTCTAGTCTGTTTCAGCTGTCAGAACGAGGAATATAGGGTTTAGCTCCTGAGCTGAAGTGAATTGTTTTCACTTCCCCATCTTACACGCCCCAATGCAAATACAGTTCTTTAAGCCTCCAGGACTCTGGGCTGTAAATGCACTCCTATGCTGTGAACCTTTGTGAGGCTGAAGAGGGCAAATCTACTTGGGAATCATGACCATGTTCTCAGTGGCTTCCTGAAACTGACCAGCATTATATCTAGTTTACCTGCATTGAGCGTCAGCCAGCTTGCTGTCACTGAGTGCAGGTACTTACTTCATCTGAGCCAAGCACCTGGCATGCCAGCTCTGGGGACTATCTGTGTCCAAAGAAACAGAGATGGAGTCATCAAATCATGGTGGTATTGCAGTGTGGACCACGCCCCCATGTGCCCCAGCAGCTTCATGTCCAGATTCATCAGGAAGGGTGACGGAGCAGAAACATGCAGAATCTTTCTTGCACACCCTACATCTCTGCAGCATGAGAGTGTCCTTAGCAATGATTCCTCTAATTTTTTCCATCCAAGTGAGAAATAAATTTTATGTGCACCGTGGAATGTGGATGTGTGCACCATCCAATAGAATCATATGGTGCTGCTCGTGGGCAGCTGTGGGTGCTCAGCTAATCAGCCAGGGAGCATTTGCATCTCTTCTGTGTGGCCGCTCAAGTGCTTAGCTTACAGGGAACACTGGCCCTCAGGTAGAATAACTATTACCTAACCTGGATGGGATCTGTTTGGCAGGAAAGAATGGATAAGGTTGGCATTGACACAGCTAGTCCAGCATGTAGCCCTGGTCTCCTGCAGTGTGCAGAGCCCGGGGCAGGCCAGGCCAATGCAGGAAGCAGAGTCTCTGGTGGACTAAAAGCCTAGCCTAGATAGGGTCTACAGTCAGGGTAATAAAACCTAGGGGATAACAACAAGGGCTGCTGATAATCTAAGTTTAATGTTGATACAGATGTGCTAAGAACAGTGAAAATTGACTGGATTGGTCCATTAGATTCTTTTTCTTCCCAGTAATACAAGTCCATTTTGTTTATATGCTTGGTACAGTGAAGGCCTGCAAACTGTCAACTGTTGTAGCTGATCAGTTCAGTTTCATAAAAATTGCACTCAGCAAGAATTGCAAGCTTCTCCTCCCGCCCCTCTCCCCAGAGTATGTTACTTCACATTTGAGCAGAAAAAGATCAGAAGTGATACAGCAAACTCTTCATATCTGGCAGCCCCAGGACTGGGAGATAATTGTCCAGAATGTTTGGCAGAGAGGTATGCCTAGCAATGGGTAATACTAAAGAAAAACCAAGATTAGATATTAAGAAACAAACAGATGTATGCAGAGTGCTTTACTTACAAATAACAGTATTGTACACTGTGAGCTTACACTGCATTTGTATCTACTTTCACTATAGCATATGTATGGAAAACCTAACTAAATTTTAATTATGTTTAAAATGCTGGTTATTTGAGAGTTCTTGGATAATAGACTGTTGAATGTGAAAGAGTTTCTTAAGAATCATCCTGCAATGAAAACTGTGTTTAAATGGAAAAAAAGTTGATGGAAACTCAGTTTGCAGGGTGACTTTTTTTTTTTTTTTTTTAAAAAGGAGCTAATGCATATTATATTAGAAATAACTTTGAGACTTAATTTGTGACTTTTACTGAAGTTGTTTCTGCAAAATTATCATTGCTGTAGATAGTCAAGATATAATACATATATATTAATGTAAATCAGTATCTCGCATCTAGCCAGCATTCAGTTCTTCGCTTATTTTATGTCCTCTTGTGCTGCTCGCAGTGTTGGATAATGAGTGACCAGTTAAACGAATTTTCTGTCCCTTTATAACACTGTATATTATCAAGGTTAGTATCTAATTAGGAAAAACCCAAACCTTGGTGTACATATTTTTGTAGAGAATACTAACTGGAAAATGAACAGGACTGTTCTAAAGTTCTTTACCATTCCTCTGATAAAATCTAATTTGTAAATTAATTTTGCAGTGTGTTTTAGATTTAAACTTGATTAAGATTTTCAATATTGTGCTTGTTCTTTTTTTCAGATTACTGCTATTTATGGATCTTATTTCAAGTGTTTTATATTCTTGTAGAGTTCTGCAGTGCAGTTTGTTCAGGCAGTTTATATCTGTTCCAGTTGTGCAAGAAGTGGAAAATATCCTTTATTTAGAACGGGTCACGTGTGCTTACATCCAGGAGCAGTCTCAGTGTTGTGGGGAGGGGGAGTGCTTCTCAGAGGAAGAAATTTGAAACCACTTCTGAAAGGTATTTCTTTCTGTAGAAAATAATATTAACATAGTTTTAACAAAAAGAAAGTAAAGTGCACATAGACTGAAACATACAGGGTGAGATTTCCAAGCACTCAGCCTTGGAATAACTGGTCTTATTGGTTTAAATGGGAGCGGAGTTAGGCCAGTGCTGTGTATCTTTGAGGATCCCTCCCATAATATTTTTGTGAGAGACTAAACTGCTTGGTGGGGGAAGCTGTGACTTTATTTTTTTATGGAAATATGTTTTGACTTTGCATAATTCAAATATGCTTTATGCAAATTGGAGCATGAGGATTTTGAAGAGCTTATAATCTCCTGAATGTGTATTCTGTTTTTGTGCACATATCAGTCTTGTATAGCAAGTTAAAATTATGAAGTACAAACACATTTATGTAACTAGATGTGCTAATGAAGGCTATTAACAGTGCTCAGGAAGCTTAATGGCTGGGTGCTCAAGGCAATGATCTGTGACTAGTCTTGTTGTTCCTGTAAGCCTGGATTGTGGTTGGTCCTACAAGATATGTGACCATGTAACCTGGTGCTGGAATCCATCTCAAATTTTGTACTTTTTTTGCCGGAGTGGGAAGAATTGAACAAAGACTTGCTGCTCTAGGGAAATTCTGTATAAGCAATGGGAAGCAAACAATGATTGCCTTCAGTGGGGCCTCAGAGGCTGCTCCTTACCCCAAGAGGATACTCAAAAACAAAAAGAACTCTGACAGGGTTGAGAGAAGCTGCTAGATCCATCTAAAAATAAAGGTCAACTCTGGCCTGAGAAGGATGTCACTTAATTTCTCACATGAATTCTTATTTATGATTTGTAATGACTTCTTAGTGTATTAGGATTAGTTAGTGTGTTTTTGTTTTATTTTCGTGTAGTAACTTACTTTGATCTGTTACTACTTGCATCCACTGATATCCTACTTTATACTTAATAAAATCATGTTTATTATCAAAGCCACTGTAAATAATTATTAGCGGTGTGTGTGGTGACAGAAGCTGTGCATATCTCCATTTCATTGATAAAGGGGGCAAAAATCTTAGGAACTCACTCTGTAGAAACTTGATGTATAGTGAGAGCGATTTATTTGGGGTCTTGATCTCGGCTTCTGTGTCAAGTCCCTGTGACTTAGCTTTCCAGAGGTGAGTTGTTTTCAGTGTTTTTGTGTTGCTTTTCTGGGGATTGTTATGCCAACTCTCTGCATTTTCTGTGGGAGATCAGAACTTGTTGCTTAGCAGGACAGGTTGCTTGGGCAGCCCTTGAGGTGGGTAGGTGGGTGCTGATAAGATCTGCCCATCAGGTGACAGTCTCAGGGTGGGTTGCTGAGGTCCCCTTGTCACACAATCTTTCCACTGCACTGAAAATCCACATTACTAAACAGAGAATCTTAGCGCCAGATAATTTCATGATATATTACTTATTTTGGAAACACAACAGAAATAAATGTACTTTAATAATACAGTTCTGAGCTTTACAGAGTGCTTTTCATCAGATTTCAAACTGCTATACAAAGATGAGTGATTGTAACTGGGACATGAAAATCTGGAGAAAGTGTAACCATTTAAAATATAAAATATAGAAATTTGTAGTGGTGCTGTATTTTGGCACAGTTAATTTAATGCTCAAGGTTGGAAAATGAAGAAAATGTTACTGAAAGCCAAGTTGATTATAGCCCTTTTTGTTTAAAGCTTAGTGAATAAGAGTTATAGGGTGAAGAAAACAATATACTTGATTGAATTCCCATTTAAAAAATTAAATGGAAAACTTTTAAATCCTTTTCAAAACAAATAAGAATAAACCTCCTGCTATTTCTAAAAAAATTAAATGAAAGATGTGCATTCTTCTTTTTACTTGAAAAGAAACACACACCTTATCTGAATTAAGAACCCATGCAAATCTGATAGTTTCCTATCTAGAGAAAGCTGGTGGTGATGCTTCTATTTAGGTTGCCTGATCTTGTCCATTGTACAAGATTCCTGTGACCTTGTTTCTGAGAAGGTACCAAACCTCCACTGTTTGCTGAAGTCCTTTGAGATTTGGCAGGGGGCATATCCTTAGGATACTACAGTGCCTTTTCTTTGTTCCATGAAATTCTGTTCAGCTTCTACTGTGATGTAACTTTTAAAGATGATTTGTTTTTTTCCCCTCTTACTTGCATTTCTCAGGCAGACTGCCAAATTAGTGAGAATACATTCTAAGAGCAGGCTGCCAGTCCTGCCACCAGAGGATCTAGTGGGGAAGAGAAAGAGGCAGGGTATATATATATTATGTATAGGATACAGTCTTTAATGATAACATACTGATGTGTTCCTCCCGCCTCCCCACCGACACCTGGCTCATTTAATTTCCAAGATCAAAGCACAAGTGGGCAGACTTAAGGTTGCAAAGGCAGCTATGAATCTGACGTGCCAGTTTTTGGCTATGTCTACACTAAGGGCACTATCTATCGTGGGCTGCAGTGGTATCCTGAAGTAGCTGCCTGCGTCTAAGAAACATGCTTGCTGTCTTGAAACAGTTTTTGAGATAATGGGTGTGCTATTCTGGCATCCCTGTACATCTCATCACAGGAGGACTACAGGGATGCCTAGAAATAGCCCTTTATTTCAGCATGTGGCACCGCTTAAACAGTGCTACGTGCCGAAATAGTCTAATTCAAAATAAGCTACGCAAATTGCATAGTTTACTTCCTGGTTAGGATGTCATGTAGACACAGCCTTTGAGTGCCTGACTATGCAACTTAGAGAACATAGGTTACTAACAACTTGTAAGATTCTCTTTTTTTTTTTTTTTTTTTTTTTTTTTCATTTAAAAAACCCAAGCATCCTCCTCCTGGCACAAATTTGGTTGATTTCATGATAGCTGAAAATCTCCCTAACTTTTCCTCCTCTTACTCTCTGTTTGGATTCTAACAACATGAAATTGACCAGATTCTTGCAAATTCCCAGCAGCCTAGGGACTTGTGTCCAGGGTCTGATGCTGCTGAGGGCACGCTGAATAGAAGTGGTGGCGCGGAATCTGGCTTCATATTGCACAGTGCATCAGTTTACATTCACTCACGTTTAGAAGGTCATGTTCACAGCCCAAAGGGGAATGTCTCTCTCTTAATGTTTTGTTTACATTTGACACGATGTAGCCTCTCCTCAGATGTTCCTGTAATTTAAAACGTCAATAAGAAAAGTCAGAGATCTGCAGAGCACTTAGGTTCAAAATATATTTGCTCTCTGGATATGAATAACGTGTAGAGAGAAACCTATAGGTTTAACTTTTGGGGGAAATGTTACATTTGTCCCTGCATGTCAAATGAAACTACTTTTTAATTTTAAAAAAAAAAAAAAGCTGCACCTTTTTTCCTTAATTTCCAAAATACTGACTTTCCATGTTGACTGAGGTCAGTCTCTATTACCATCTGATATGTCAAAACTACAAGAAAAACTGGAACTTACCTAGCGCTCCCTACACTTTGTCCATAGGTGATGGTTTTTCTATTTTAGATATTCATATATTTTAACATGC
Source organism: Carettochelys insculpta (assembly GCF_033958435.1). NCBI lineage: Eukaryota > Metazoa > Chordata > Testudines > Carettochelyidae > Carettochelys > Carettochelys insculpta. Next base: position 41,133,029 of record NC_134147.1, on the reverse strand, counting down.
AAAGTAATAGCCTGATTTTTATTATCCTTGTTGATTAAAACTCATTAAATCTTGTCAAACTAATCTGATAGCTTTCTTTGATAGGATAACGGGCCTTGTGGATAGGGGAGAAGCAGTAGATGTGGTATACCTAGACTTTAGTAAAGCGTTTGATATGGTCTCTCATGATATTCTTATCAAAAAACTAGGCAAATACAATTTAGATGAGGCTACTATAATGTGGGTGCATAACTGGCTGGATAACTGTACCCAGAGAGTAGTTCTTAATGGTTCTCAGTCCTGCTGGAAAAGTATAACAAGTGGGGTTCCGCAGGGGTCTGTGTTAGGACCGGTTCTGTTCAGTATCTTCATCAACGATTTAGATATTGGCAGAGAAAGTACGCTTATTAAGTTTGCATATGATACCAAGTTGGGAGGGGTTGCAACTGCTTTGGAGGATAGGGTCATAATTCAAAATGATCTGGATAAATGGCCTGAGGTAAACAGGATGAAGTTTAATAAGGACAAATGCAAAGTGCTCCACTTGGGAAGGAACAATCAGTTTCACACATACAGAATGGGGAAAGACTGTCTAGGAACGACTACAGCAGAAAGGGATCTAGGGATTATAGTGGACCACTGGCTAAATATGAGTCAACAGTGTGATGCTGTTGCAAAAAAAGCAAACATGATTCTGGGATGCATTAACAGGTGTGTTGTGAACAAGACACGAGAAGTCATTCTTCTGCTCTACTCTGCGCTGGTTAGGCCTCAGCTGAAGTATTGTGCCCAGTTCTGGGCACTGAAGTTCAAAAAAGATGTGGAGAAACTAGAAAGGGTCCAGAAAAGAGCGACAAGAATGATTTAAAGGTCTAGAGAATGTGACCTATGAAAAAAGGTTGAAAGAATTGGGCTTGTTTAGTTTGGAAAAGAGAAGATTGAGGGGAGACATGATAGCGGTTTTCAGGTACCTAAAAGGGAGTTATATGGAGGAAGAGAACTTGTTCTTCTTGGCCTCTGAGGATAGAACAAGAGGCAACAGACTTAAACTGCAGCAAGGGAGGTTTAGGTTGGACATTAGGAAAAAGTTCCTAACTGTCAGGGTGGTCAAACAGTGGAATAAATTGCCAAGGGAGGTTGTGGAATCTCCATCACTGGACATATTTAAGAACAGGTTAGATAGATGTCTATCAGGGATGGTTTGGATGGTGCTTGGTCTTGCCATTGGGGCAGGGGGCTGGACTCGATGGCCTCTCGAGGTCCCTTCCAGTCCTAGTGTTCTATGGTTCATGCTGACTCAGGTAGCCTTGTCAGAAGAAGGCTGTGTGGTTAGGTGCTGTCACAAGAGTTAACTTTATACTAAAACCTGTCACCTTGCATTATATTATTATTAGACTAGGTTATTGACTTGTTCCTTAGTGGTCAATGCAGTAAAACTGGAACAGTTGCAGGGTAATGATATTTCCACATAGGGCCAATGCAAGTAAATGGAACATATTTTGTTCTTCATTAATATGTATTCCTAGAACACTCTTGCTTGGTTTGCATATCCGTAGAATTCTAGATTACTCATCTAAGCATCTGATTGGAAATATATAGACTCCCTACAATCAAAGGCCGGGATCCGGGCAGGGTCAGCTTAGCTTGTTGCCCTTTTGCTCATAGATAACTTGAGTTCTTTGCAGATTACTATGTAGGGGGTCTTTTTTTCAGACAACATCCTAAAGTCCAACAACCTGTCTGCTTTGCGAAGGCATTAAAGATTCCAAGGTGCCTTTGGAACAGCAGAATTTGGTCCATATGTTCTTGACCAGAATTTCACCTTTTGCCCCAGTCCAGTGTTGATGTGTTCTGCACCCGGAGATGCATGATGAAGTGATTCTCTTGATGCCTTATGTGTTTACAGACCAAATCCTGTAAAGTGGTCCATGGCTACAACTTACTGACGTCTCCAGGACTCCATGAGAATCAAATTCTGAGCTGATAAATCACTCATTTTCAGAACACATTAAGATCCTTCAGGATAAAGTTTATATTGATAATACATGGCCTTTCAGTGTAATTATAGTATTGCTAGGAGTAGAAACTAATATTAAAACATTCTCATGTGTATTGCTGTATGCTGCAGGAGTTCAGCTGCCCTTTATTAATCACTAAATCTCTTTAAGTGCTTGTTACCTCTAGCTCATATTTTATTGTAACCAGTGACGACATTCTGATAACTTGTTCAGTCATATCTGCATCTTTCTATCCAACTTTCTGACAAAGATTCAAGACAGTCCACTGGTATTGATAACCGATCATACAGAAACAGGCTACAGAGGGTCCCCCCTCCCACATTGGTAGCAGCTGCTGAGGAACTAGAGCTGGCTGGTTGAGGCACAGAAATGTGTTGCAGCCGTATCCAATTACCTTTTTCAAGCATGAAGTGACAAATGCATGAAGTGATAATTGTTACGTTTAACGCTGTGTAAAGAAAAATAAAATTTGCCTTAGGAGTTCACATGGGCATCTTAAAAGTGCATGTCATAGCCTTTAACAACATGACGTTCTTTTAAAAAAAGATTTCCTATGAAGATTTTGCTTGTACAGTATAATGAGACAATACAGGACAAAGAGGAGCTCATATTAGTACATTATGTAATAGGTTATGTTGGGGAAAATAAAAAAAAATTGTGGGGGGGGCAATGAAGGATCAGAAACAATGGGATATTATAAAATGCAATTTAAAGGGTTGAATGCGCACTTCATATTCCACATAAATAGTCTTTACCAGCAGAGACATCTAAGTCAATGAGGGAGCTCCCTGAATAGGGAGTACAGCATCACGTCCCAGTTTTGTATAGCCTGTTAAAATATCCATGGACCAGGTTTATCAGTGTGCTCTGGGGATGCAAAGCAGCTGCAAACCTGGGTTAACCAGCTAGTTAGGTTGTTTTTATCAAAGTGAAGTCCTGTGGCACCTTATAGACTAACAGATATTTTGGAGCGTAAGCATTCCTGGGCAAAGACCTGCTTCGTCAGGACTTTTGTGCCACAGGACTACTTGTTGTTTTTGAACATACAGACCAACTCGGCTACCTCTCTGGTACTTTATTGAAGTGCTATGAAGTAGCCATAATGCACAGCAGCCAGACCATGTCAGGCAGTCTGGCCCTCTATCACCAATCATGCAGCAGAGTTAAAACATAATTACAGGGCTAATCAGTAGAACTGAACAACATAAATAAAGATATATGGGCCAGGAAGAAGGATCAACGTGGGTCACGTGTTCAAAGTTACCTGTAGCACCCATTAACTTGTAGGTGTGCAGAGGTGCCAGCATAGTTTTCTTTGCATACTCACTTTCACACAAAAATGACAGTTTATATGCATGCAAGCCTTATTTCTACTGGTCAGTTTAAGGAAAGGAACTTTACATGGTGTCTACATCTGTACGCATCATAGAAAATGGACCACTCAGGTTTGATCTTCCAGGGCACCGTTTTGTGCATGGGTGAACTGGTGCGTTCTGGGGTCAATGCCAACCTCGGAACTCCTTATGAGCTGTGAGGATTAAGGAAGGTTGATGGGAGGAGTGCTCCTGTTGATGTTCTACCATGAAGACAGGCACGGCAGTCAATTGCTGAAAAGTCGGTGGTTTTTTTTTTTTTTAAAGGTACACAACTGGCATACCTAAAATTGCCTATCAGCTGTTGACTTCCAGGTGAGTGTAGACAAAACCATGTACAAATGCAGCTTTGTTGTGTGCAGGCAAACCTTGGACAAAGCGTTAACAGATTTCTGTTTGGCTTGATGTCATTCCCGGACAGTATATGAAGAAGTGGGTTTGCCCAAACAAAAGCTCATAATTAAGAACACAATATATATTTTGTTAGTCTTCAAAGTGCTACAGGACTGCTTTTTTGTTTTGTGAAGATCCAGACTAACACGGCTACCTCTCTGTGACTAGGTCTCTTTTAGACTTCAGTGGTTCTGTAGGTGCTATTCTGATCTCTAGGGCCATGATATCCAGCTAGTTCTGAAGCAGTAATTACTATAGTGGCTATTCCTATAGTAAACTAGTCATGTTACCTTTAACATATATTTATTTTTCAAGCTGGTTAGGCACACTCAACTAGACAAATAGTCCCTCGTGGCTGGCGTCATGGATCCCACAGCTCTAGGGGTTAGTTAAAAATCCTATCTCCTTAAGTGTTAGTCTATCGAAGCTTGCCTGTGATACCCAGAATGCTGAGGTGGCCTTTACTTGCAGCTTATATTCCGAGTCACATTGCTAGTAGTTAAAATCTAGCAAAATACATTAGGATTCAGATAAGGACCTGGCAGAGTTTTGGATCTAATGGGATACGCAGGAATAGGAGCCACTCGAATGAAGGGCTGCAACTAAAAGAAAGAAATAGGAACAACTAGCATGGTCTGAATTAAGGAGGCAGAAGAATAGTAAAGGAATGATAAATATTTACTGCAAATATTGTAGTAATGCTGAAAAGGCTCACCAAGGGCTGGGACCCTGTTGTGCTTGCCCTTCTAACCTTTCATAGAAATGAAAATTGTCGTGATTACCTCAGTGGTAGCGCAGTGAAGCACACACTGGGAGTAAGGTGGAGTCAAAGCAAACAGGGAGCTGTTTCAGGGCAGGAAGACTGAAGCAGAAGCTGCGGGGGAACATTCAGGTTTGTGGGGTCAGGAGCAGTGTTTACACCTTTATTTAAAATCCTCCAGGTATGGAATACATTTTGTTATGTGCACCAAGGCATCTGTGTATGTGCACCACCCATAGAAACACATGCTGGAGGCATGGGATGCTCTGCTGCTGGGTGGCACCTGAATTTCTCCTGGGAAGCCGCCCAAGTGCTCAGCTTTCAGGGAACAGGAGAATAGGAAAAGGGGGGCACAGGAATCAATGGTGGCTCAACCTAGGGAGGGAAAACAATAAAGCTAGTGAGAAGATAAAAGGCGCCGTTGGGGTGTTCTAAATGGAAAGGCAGTGGGTGAATCAGCAGAGCCTGGCTAAACTTGTCTCATGCAGATTTTTAATGTATTTTATTGTCTTGACTTTCTTTTCAAGGTTTTTTAAGTGAGGGAAGAGCTTTTTACATGAATGCTCAAATGCAAGGAAAACTTCCAAAGCAAATAGCCCTGCAGAATAATTTAATGCAATATACAGTAGAAATTCAGAACAGAAAACAGTACCACTCCCCCTCTTTTGCTGTTTGAAAGGTTCAGCATGCCCTAATCACACACTGGTACAACCTGAGAGAATTTTGAAGTGAAACAGGATGATGCTGAGAGGTGGAATTCCATGAAGCGGGAGCTGCATTGTGCAAAAGAGCAGGCCAAAAAACAAGTTTTTTTGCAGCCTTCAACTCACAGGAAGAGTTCATTGGGAACACTGTAGCCCACAACGTGATTCCCTGGAGATGTCACAATTTGGATTTCTGCTCACTCTAGAGGGCATACTTGCATTCTTTATTCATTCAGATTGGGAGATTTGCCTTTCCCAAAACCTCAGCCAGACTAGGGGCATGCCTCTGCTGTCAGTTTATCTGACAAAGACTATTGTTAGGAACAGTTGTTGGGTGGTTTTTTGCTTGTAAAGTGCAGGCTGCTGTTTGTTTTTTTTTTTTTTACTGCAGCTCTAAAAAATGCAAGGTGGTGTTCCACTAAGTTGCTGCTTCTGTTTGTTAAACTTGTGCAGAGTGGGTTTGGAATACAAGATAACCTGTGTATGAGGTGCTGTATTGTTGGTTGTGGGGTGGGTTGTTGGTGGCCGGGCTAGATGATCTGGTGTTCCCTTCTGATCTTACAGTCTATCACCATCTGATACAAAAAGGTAACTGTCCAGAATGAGGATGAGGAACCTATGGCTTGCAGGCTGGACTGGCCACCATCTTACTTTGATCTGGCCTGACAATAAGGCTCGGGGCTCCTGCCCCCTGGCCCGGTGAAGCAAGCTGGTGCTTGAGTTTCATTCCTGTGGCAAGTCTCTTAGCTTTGGTGCTTGCCCTGTGGGGAAATGTGAGAGGAGTCCTAGCACCTCACGTTCAGTGAGATGAGTGTCTATCTTTTTTTGTGTTTCTCTCTTGTGTGTGGCCCCTGAATGACTTCTCTGTGGGTCACTGGTCCCCAAACAAAAAAAGGTTCCCCACTGTGGTTGAGAACTTTGAGGGTGGCATGTCGAAAACCCTGAATTCTGGGTTGTCTTGAAATAAGAGTTAAAATCTTTGAGGGTGAAGCTTACACAAGGAAATAAGAGCCAAGAGGCCTGAATTACTGCACGGTTGGGGGTGGGTAAGTTTCTTCAGAGGTGTTGTGGTTTTGACATTACAGCATGGTGCACATAAATTCAGGAAGCCATCAAGAGAAGAAAGAAAATCTAGAAGCTGGTGAACTGTGTGAATTTGCTGTTTGAGAGGACTTCAAGGTCAGTGATGTGGAGTGCTAGAGAGTTTGAGGAAGAGAGGCTTAGGATGCCCATATGTGAGTGGATTATTGGTGAGGAGTTGTAGGAAAAGATGGGACTCAAGCATAAGAGGTTTTTGAACTTACGCAAATTATGAAATCTTATTTCATGCTTGAGGTGTGTGTGTGGGAAGAACATTGATTGCTTTAGAATCTCTCTTTGAAATTTATATAATGACTGGTCTGTTTCTGACTGTTTAAAACAAGTTACAGGTTCAATTCAGCAGTAAAGCTATTCTGCCAGTGATCAACTGATGTCTGGGTAGTGTGGTGGCACCTGGGTACCAAGGTGGTGAATGCATTAGCATTGTACATAGGGCCTGATTGGTAGCTTATTGCAGTCAGTGAATGGGCTCCCGTTGGCTTCAATGGGCTTTGGGTCTTGACCATAGAGAGAGAATTTATTTTACAGCAAAAGCTATATTGTCAGACCTATTGATTCTGAATGGCGGTAAAGCTACATGCTGTATGCTCCTGGCCTAGAGCAATGACTTTCCACTCTTTCTCGTGTACATCAAATAAAACAGAGGTGCATGGAACAGTGCTATCTATTGCAAAGATCCTTATATATGCTGAAGTAAGTCTGGTGGCAATGATATTACAGCTCTTTCATACAAAAGCCTAGCTACAACAGTCAAAAGTTTGGTTTCTATTATGAATTCTAAGGGGCTCAAGTCACTCCAGTGCAGAGGGCCCTTGGCTCTATGCTCCGCTTAAGCCCCAGAGTTAGTTATGTTGTGTCAGTAGGACATAGGTCTCCATTTTAAAGCATAGGAAGGCTGCTCCTGGCTGCCTCTTGTGTACCTTCACAAGTGCTTAGCACTGTGAAACAAGGAGACCCGGGGCTGTGAGCTCAATCCTTGAGGAGGCCATTAAGGGATTGGAGCAAACAGATGTCAGGGATGGTGCTGGGTCCTGCCAAGAGGGCAGGGGACTGGATGAGATGACCTCCCAAGGTCCCTTCCAGCTCTAGGAGATGTGTATCTCTGATTACATAAGGGACTGTGGTGATCTAACCTTCCTATATATGATTGTAGTCATTCATGTTCCCCACTTCCCTGTCATAAGTAGGCAACAGTTACGGCTTGCTTAAGGAGAACTGCCTTGTGAAGGATCCTTTTAATTATCCGAGTATCTATTACTTAGCCTTCCTTCGGAAGGGTCTTGTGATGATTGTTCTAGAGCAGCTGTGGTCTCTTGGTCGTCTGTCCAGAAGCTCATTTTCTGAGGTGTTTCAGTGTGGCTTTTCTGCAGGCCATGTTAACTCTGCAGTGGTGAGTGTGTGTGTTGACCTCCTCTGTCTCTGTCTGGCATGGTACCAGTTTTAATTTTAGTTAGACCTCCAGTGACCTGAGTTTGATACTGTTGATCAAATGATCTTTATCTTCCCTTTGAACCATACAGGTGCAGGGTTAAGTTAGTCCATCGATAGATGAACACAGAAACACAGCCAACCATCTTGTGATTCTAAATGCTGTTGTAGTCAGCTCGGCGTATTTAACTGAATCTGTCATAGTTAATTAGGGTGGAATCCTGGGTGATTATTTTTGTGCCCCATTCACTTCAGCACCTTCAGCTTGGAATCTCACAGGCTGCCTGTTGATAAGCATGGGCCAAACCAAGGCTGTTGGAAGTTCAGGTTTGTATTTTCTCCCGCCTTCTTGTTTGTGCCTTTTTACTTACCAGGGTGTGTTTTCCCCACGTGTGGCGTTGAATGCTTGTTTCAGTGAAGGTGCTTTGGGTCAAGAAGATGGTGCACTGTGCAAGAGCTGAGAGCCTTCCATTAAAATGCCTGTGGTGTATGCCTCTCCCGCCCTGAAGCATTTCACTCTCGGGTACCTGTTGCATCGCTGTTCTTGTGATGGGGCTTAGAACAAGAGATGTTCTTTAAGAGCTGATGTTTGATTCCTGCTGTCAGTACCACATACATTTATTATCTTCTATGAGATGATCCGTATGATGTAGCCTTGGCTGTGCCATTCTGGCTAGCTAAAATGCAAAGTTGAATGTGAAATGAACAATCATTTTTTCTTGTCTTTTGCCACCACGATGGTAAGCTATGAAGGAGGCAGGAGAGGGAGAGAGGTTTGCTAGTTTATACTAAATACATCTACTAAATCTGTAGAGTCATTGAATGCTAGAACTGGAAGGAACCTCAAGAAATCATAGAGTCTCGTTCCCTGCCCTCTTGGCAGGACCAAACACCATCTAGACCATCCCTGGTAGGTGTCTGTCTAACCTGCTCTTAAATATCTCCAGTGATGGAGATTCCACATCCTCCCGAGGTAACTTATTCCAGTGCTTAACCACCCTGACACTTAGAAAGTTTTTTTTCTAATGTCTAATCTGAACCTACCTTGCCACAGTTTAAGCCCATTGCTCGTTGTGCTATCCTCAGAGGCCAAGGAGAACAATTTTTCTCCCTCCTCCTTGTAACCCTCTTTGAGGTACTTGAAAACCTCTGTCGTGTCCCTTCTGTCTTCTCTTTTCTAAGCTAAACAAGCCCAGTTCTTTCAGTCTTCCCTCAGAGCTCAGGTTCTCTAGACTTTTTAATCATCCTTGTTGTTCTTCTCTGGACCCTCTCCAATTTCTCCACATCTTCTTTGAAATGTGGTGCCTAGAATTGGACACAGTACTCCAACTGAGACCTAATGAGCGCTGAATAGCTCACACCACTCTTGTTTAATGAATCGCAGAATTGTTTCTTCATAAGTGGAGTCCTTTGCATTTGTCTTTATTACACTTGATCCTGTATACCTCAGAACGTTTCTCCAGTTTGTCCAGATCATTCTGAATTATGGGCCTGTCCTTCAAAGCAATTGCAACCCCTCCCAGCTTGGTACTGTCTGCGAACTTAAGTATACTCTGTAGGCCAATATCTAAATTGTTGATGAAGATATTGAATAGAACTGGTCCCAAAACAGATCCCTGCATAACTCCACTTGTTATGCCCTTCCAGCATGACTGTGAACCATTAATAACTATTCTCTGAGACTGTTTAGCCAGCCATTTATGCACCCACCCTATAAGTGGCACCATCTAAGCTGTATTTGCTTAGTTTGTTGGCAAGAAGATCACGTGAGACCGTGTTGAGTGCCTTACTGAAGTCTAGGTATACCACATCCACCACCTCTCCCTTATCCACAAGACTTGTTATCCTGTCCCCCCCTCCTCCAACACACACACACATTGGTCTGGCATGATTTGTTCTTTACACATCCATGCAGCCTGTCACCTTATTTTCATCCAGAAGTTTGCAGATGAGTTCCTTGATTATTTTGTTCCATCATCTTTCCTGGCAAAGAAGTTAAACTGACTGGTCTGTAGCTTCCTGGGTTGTTCTATTTTCTCTTTATAGATGGGCACTGTGTTCACCCTTTTCCAGTCTTCTGGAATCTCTCCAGAGTTCCAGGACCTATCAGAGATGATAGCAAAAGGCTCAGAAACCTCCTCTGTCAGCTCCTTAAGTATTCTAGGATGCATTTCATCAGGCCCTGGTGACTTGAAGCCATCTAATTTTGCTAAGTAATTTTTAACTTGTTCTTTTTGTATTTTTTTTCCTCTAAACCTACTCACTTCCCACGAGCGTACATTTGTTAGGCATTTCTTCATTGGCCTTCTTGGTGAAGACTGAAACAAAGAAGTCATGAAGCACCTCTGCCATTTCCAAGTTTCCTGATACTGTTTCTCCCTCTTCACTGAGTAGTGGGCCTACTCTGTCCTTGGTCTCTCTTGCTTCTAATATATTTATAGATTGACTTCTTGTTACCCTTTATGTCTCTAGCTTGTTTTGTGCCTTGGGCTTTCTAATCTTGCTCCTGTATACATGTATTATTTGCTTATATTATCTGTTTACGCTTTTTATATGACTCCTTTTTGCTTTTGAGATCATGCAAGATCTCCTGCATAAGCCAAGGTGGTCTTTTACCATACTTTCCGGGTTTCATATGCAGCAGTATAGCTTGCTTTCGGGCGCTTAATAATGTCCCATTGAAAAAATGCCAACACTCTTCGGGGGTGTGTGTGTGTGGGTGTGTTTTCTTTTAATTTTGCTTCCTACGGGACCTTACCTACCAGCTCTCTGAGTTTACCAAAATTTGCTTTCCTGAAATCCAATATTATGACTAATCTAATTACCAATTACTAGATCTAATACTATCGTTCTTTCCCTTTTGCTTTCTTATAGCTGCTGCCTGACTCCTAAAATGTTTAACACGACTTGTCATGTAAACTGATGAAATATACACTTGTGTGCTTGGGGGTGCTCTTGTCTTACTCACCAGTCTAGTCAGGTTTTCTGGTATGTGAACTGAATACTCTGCTGAGGTACTTTTGTTCATGTCATTATCTGACCAGTACTTTACCCCTTGTCCCCTAACCATACTTCATGGACTCTCACAGTTCCCTGGCTTTCTGCTAATAAATAAGACATTTATGAAATTAGTTCAGTTTGTGCAACTGCACTGCCTCCCTTTTGTTGTGCTTTTTCTCAGTAGGTTTTCTCAACGTGCACTGTTTTTTAGCTGTTCGGAGATCTCAGTTCTGTAGTCCTTAGTTGTTTGAGGACAGTTTTGCCATTACATAGGAGCACTGTTTGAGGACTTGTTACCAAACCCAAATCATAATCTTCTAAGTGCTGGGCTTACAAACTCATCACGGCTACGTCTACACGTGCACCCAACTTCGAAATAGCTTATTTCGATGTTGCGACATCGAAATAGGCTATTTCGATGAATAACGTCTACACGTCCTCCAGGGCTGGCAACGTCGATGTTCAACTTCGACGTTGCTCAGCCCAACATCGAAATAGGCAGAGCGAGGGAACGTCTACACGGCAAAGTAGCACACATCGAAATAAGGGAGCCAGGCACAGCTGCAGACAGGGTCACGGGGCTGACTCAACAGCAAGTCGCTCCCTTAAAGGGCCCCTCCCAGACACACTTTCATTAAACAGTGCAAGATACACAGAGCCAACAACTAGTTGCAGACCCTGTATATGCAGCACGGACCCCCAGCTGCAGCAGCAGCATTCAGAAGCCCTGGGCTAAGGGCTGCTGCCCACGGTGACCACAGAGCCCCACAAGGGCTGGAGAGAGAGTATCTCTCAACCCCCCAGCTGATGGCCGCCACGGAGGACCCCGCTATTTCGATGTTACGGGACGCGGATCGTCTACACGTCCCTACTTCGATGTTGAACGTCGAAGTAGGGCGCTATTCCCATCCGCTCATGGGGTTAGCGACTTCGACGTCTCGCCGCCTAACGTCGATTTCAACTTCGAAATAGCGCCCAACACGTGTAGACGTGACGGGCGCTATTTCGAAGTTACTGCCGCTACTTCGAAGTAGCGTGCACGTGTAGACGCAGCCCACAAGTGCATGGAATGCTTATTTCCCTTGCTGCATGGTTTTGCTTAATGGAGTAAGAAATGCTTGGACTGTTGGGACTTGGAAATGGAAAACTGATTGGTGGTAGTTTTTTTTTTTTCTTTGCAACAAATGATGTATTGTGTAACTATGTGCACAAATGTTTGTTTAGACTCCTAACTGCACAGCGGGTTGGGTGATGGAAGGTGCTACGAAATGCAAGATTGTATTGATTGTATTGCAATTTGGTTGGAACAAAAATACAATATGCTCAGCATTTACTCTCGGGCATTGTTTTCTCCTTTATTTTGCATATTTAGAAAATGCCATGCTCTGCAAACTGCTGACTCCGTGTTTTCTGTGGAATGAAAACCATCTGGACAACTTGACTGAATTTTATTTAAGTCCGTAGTAACAGTCTCTGTTTTGTTTGCTGGTTAGATCAAGCTCAGAATTTTAATTTAAATGTAAGTGGTTACTATAAATTTAAATATTCTCTATTCTCTGGACTTTTAATAGCAGCTTGACTATTGTAGTGATTTTTTTTTAAAAAAATATTAAAATACTGATTTTGTACATAAGTATTTGTCTTCACAGTCGCATTTATAATTTGCTATTGTAATACAGTTTGTCCCAGTTACCCCAATTCAGCAAAATGTTTAAGCACGTGCTTAGGTATCACTGAAATTAATGGGATTTAAACACCTGCTTAAATTAAAAAAAACACTTGAAGCCCTTGCTGTATCTGATTTTTTTTTTTTTTTATTTTTTTTTTTTAAAGGGTGGAGAAGATCCCAGTTCATCAAAGGACTTTAAAAAGGGTTAGATTCTGCAATGTGCTGAGTACACTTCTGCTTATCTTGCCAGAATTTAAGGAGATATAACAAGAAGTCCTGTGGCACCTTTTATAGACTAACCAATATTTTGGAGCATAAGCTTTCGTGGGCAAAAACCTGCTTCATCTGGTGCATCTGATGAAGCAGGTCTTTGCCCATGAAAGCTTATGCTCCAAAATATCGGTTAGTCTATAAGGTGCTACAGGACTTTGGTTTTTGAAGAGACAGACTAACTCAGCTACCCCTCTGATACTTAAGCAGATATGTAACTCTTAAGCACATGAGAGAGCTTCCTCATGTTTCAGGGTTTTGTTAGTCTGGTACAGGTGTGTTTTCAGCACTTGGCAGGATAAAGCGCTGAATGAGGAATGCTTTTGAAGCTGACGTTTCTGACTTGAGAACATTTCATTTTCATTGATGAACTCAAATTAAAAACAATATTGTCTTTGGAAGAGCATGAGATAGTAAAAAAGTAAGAAATCCTTTCAAGAGCACTGACATGGAATCTTGTTGCAAACACAGGATAAAAATGCTGTATAGCAGAACTTCACTACTATCTGTTTTAGGCAGCAAGTGTGCTACAAAGCAGTTGTTCAAAAGCACCTCTTGAGCTTCAGTAGTCTTCAATGAGGAAAGTATCTTGCTTTGCAGGGGGAAGAAAAAGTAGTTGAAAGGATGTGTTCTCAATACTGGATAACTTCATAGGTTCTGGAGAAGTGTAACTAGGTTTGTGCATGCTTAAGCTGGTGTTCAGTGATTCTCTGACACGTCAGTGAACGTTTAAAATGGACAATAAATTCATTCTCTGTAGTCTTGCACTGTTATTGTCAAACACTATGTTAACAGTCGGGCATTGGGTTTGATGTTCGAGCTGTGCAAAGGTCAGAGAAATTCCAGGTTACGTTTTCCAAAGCAATCTTAACTGTGTCCCACTTTGAATATGGATTGGTAAGAGAGTCTTCCATTAGGAGAGACTGCGACACAGAATGATTCAGGACATACTATTTGGCTACTGAAATACAGCAGCCTAGAAATGTGCTGCTCGGTTTTCATTGTTCTTTCAACAAGATTGCTTCACTAAGCTGAGTTTTCTCCAGTTTCTTGTCAAAACTGTGGTCTTCTCTGAAACCTCTTGCTAAAATCCAATTTTACTTGGGCCTTTATGGGGTAGGGTTGGGGCCTCGGTTTACAGGCCTAGCTTACAGGGTAGGCAGGAGAATTTGCTTGAAGCCTGTATTGTCTTTTCCCTCAGCTTGCAGAGATGCCCTTGTTTTTTAATGCTTGTGTGGCTTCAAATTTTTCTGCTCCAGGTGGTCGTTCAGGGCTTTCTAAATCAATTTGTTTTGTCACTTTGTTACAATGTGAAACACTATAGCACGACACTGTGTATGTACTGCATGACACCCTTACTACATTGTGGAGGACGTTCTCAGGCCAGCAAAGCTGTTTCTTTATAAGCAGTGCTACAAAGCTTTGTTCAATTTCTTTGCCAGCCCTCATTTTTTGTGATGTTATCTTACTGCTCCATATGTATAACAACTCAGTGTTGTTGATTAAAATGTTCCTGTGCTTTGATGCACCAGTGCTAACTTGTTTGTCATACCTCTGTACAGGAAAGCAGGAATTACTTTTAGAATGGCAAACGTGGACTTCAGCCTTTTGTGTGCTATTGGGATGTTCCAGACCAGTGATACTCCAATGGCTCAGGAGGCACATCAGCAATCAGAAGACCTAGAGTAATGTGAATTCATTATTTAATTTACTGTACACATATATGCATACTATATAAACTTTCTTCCAGAACAATGACTGATTTGGCATTATTCAATTGCAGTTGGCTAATAACATATCCTGCTTCAAAGAGGTACAGGAGATACTTTTGTATACAGGGGCCAGGAATCTTTCCAAGGCGGAGTGCCAAAATTTGACCTTTTGACCTGTGTGTGTTGTCTGAGTGCTGGTGATACTTCTTAAAATTGTCGATAGTCCTACTTGCATTAGCTTCATTAATAAATTAAGATGGAGGACTTTACTGTTAGTGTGTTTTTTTTTTTTGTAATCCACAGGCAGCATGGCTTTGAGCAAGCTCCCGGCTGCATATGGGGTGGAGGGGAGGGGGCGAGGCTGAGCACCTGCCTCATGTGCTGATGAAAATTGGCTCCCACACGAGTCTTGGCACCTGTGCTGGGGTTTGCTGACCCCTGTTATCTGGCTACCCTGGAGCTCATGAGCCTCAGGCTGCGTATCATCGTTCTAGACTCAGTATTGCAGCGTAATGTCAGCAAAACATGCCTCTTTGTAATTTGGGCAACAATTTCTAGGTCAGATGGCATAATGTTTGGCAAAGTTGCTTGAGGTTAAGCAACCCATTATTGCACTGCTAGAGGAGGACGGAGCTTTTCACATCCTTTCCCAGGTTCAGACTTATATAGGGACTCACTTCAACTTTCTTCAGACTATAGGTAAACTTCTAGTTTTGTGCCACCTTAGTGGAGTATGAACTAGACTGTCCAGAATGTTTGAAAAGTGAACAGTAAAGAAGCTGGTTCAGTTACTTCAGGGGAGGCTTTTACTTTTTCCAGTCACTGTAACTTGCCAGATATTGGAAATTCGACACAGATTTTTGGCAGCTTCCTCAGTTATCCCTGAAAGAAAAATCCAAAGAGATTGTATACCAAAGCACAAGCTAGTTTGCTGTTAGGAATGGATATGGAAGTATGTCTGCAGGGACTCTGCCTGGCATCCTATTAATGCAACTCATTGAGTGGCATGAACTTTTCTGTACACTCAAGCTCTGACATGTTGTTTGGTCGTCCTGGTCAGTTGCCCATGTCTGCTATGGAAAAGAAACATCAGATAGAGATCCAAGGTTTTGTTCTCTGCCATGTGCCAGTAACTGTTGAGAAACAAGCAGAAAGCTAAAGGTGTTTTGTTTTCTTCCCCAACACAGAACTGTTTAGGGGAGGCCCTGACTAATCATAACCAAGAAGCTCCCAGCAACAGTTGATAATGGGGAGATGCTATAATCTCTTTTCGCTTCGTGGGTTGAGATGGTATCTGTGTTTCCGTCCGTGAGCTGCTGGACTGTTTTCTTGGTCTCTCTTGTTTCTAAGCAGGAGTGTAGCTGTGAGTGGTAAGCATGAAGTTGCAGTTATCTGCAGGTCCTTCTGCCTACTTATCGGAGTGTTGTGAGATGCTTTGGAGATATATAAAAGTAATTACTAGTCATACAGTGCCCTAGTGATGGCCACAGGAGTATTCGGTTCTAGCCTTCCTGCGCATGATTAGATATAATGAGGATCTTGTTTCCTCTGAGTCATGCTTCTAATCTCGCTCCCTTTAGCCAGGGCTCAGCAATTGGTGTAAACGGAATGGCGGAAGAATGTTAAAACACACTGCAAGGCCCTTGATGCATACCCAGGAGCATGTCACTATAAACAAATGGCTTTGGGACTTAGTAATTCATGGGACTATTTGGACTCCAATGATCTTCTCTACACAAGGAAGTCAGGATTTATTCTGTAACTGGAACATAGCTGACAGGTGTGAGGGAATGTCCGCCCGTGCAGCGTAGCTTCCCTGCATTGCATGCATCCCGGGAGGAGTGTTGGACCCAAGAGAATCCCTGTACTTCACCCTAATCCGGTGAGAGAGCTTGCTCTCTTGGCAAACTGTGACTGGGAATGAGCCGCATTCTTCCTCTCCCTCATTTCTCCTCCACCCCACCCACACTGATAATACCGTAGATCTACCTGGAAGCAGTCAACCTTCCTGTTGTGGGGTGACGAACACCTAGGTGGTAATTACTTGGTTAATGATGTAATTGGAAGGCTATAAACTGGAGGAGCAGGATGTAAGGGAAACTCAGAAGAAGAGCGCAGGGATGAGTTTGGGCTGGGGAGTATCCCCTTTGCTTTAAGCTGCACTATGTTGTTACTTTGCAAGAAAAGAATAAATATATCCTCTTCCACCACTGTGTGTGACCTGATGTGTGTGACCACGAGGCCACATGAACAGGCCAGGCCAGTTGAGTGCACTGGATCACAGTGGATGTGCCCTGTGATGCTAACCTTAAGACTGTCATGGGCACTTGAACTCTGCAGTGCTTCATCGTTGTGCAATTAAGATTTCTACCTTTGTATTGCTGTAGGCTCTTGATAGACTTTTTTGCTCTCCAGTTAAGATAATGATGTAGTCATTGATGTCACTTATTTGCTCTGGAGTTCATAAGATGCTAGTTTGCAGCAGCGAATCTAATTCCATGAGAATTAGAACAGGAAAGATGTTCAGTAGTGGGTGATGTTGAAATAAGTTGGTGTAGGAATAAGATTAAAGGTAATGAGCATTGCACAACACTAGATAGTGGTGGAAAAGCTTTGAAAAGGAAATACCTTATTTCTGTATGTGCACGGGTAAGGTGCGTTCTGTTTCAGAATGGGAATTAATAATTTAGATTGTCACTTGTGTAATGACAAGCCAGTTTCCTCTCTGTTTATCACAAATGTGTTCAGGGCGTTTGGAGGTTTAGATATGTGGAGGGGGTATTGCTTATGAGTGCTGGAAGGTAAGAAGTATTGACATGGGATGGAAAGAGATTACAGTGACCCAGAGATGAAGGAATCCATCTGATGTATGTCATGAATTGACACCTGGATTTAACTAAGGGCCACAGGCAGATTCTAGGCCAAGTTACTGAGCTGAGTGCTGGGGAGATGGACTGAGGTGTTGAGCAGGAAAGAGAATGTTCCTTGTAGGCTGCGCAGCTGCTGCCTGGAGATGGAAGTAGCCAGCGTGGAACGTTGACCTCTCCCAGTGAAGGGGAACCAGAGGAGCTGCAGAGACAGAGCTGCTCCTCTCCTGTTGCAGCTCCTCTCCTGTAATTGCTCCATGATCCTACTTCTACAGTGTCCAATAACCCCCTTGCCACATGTGGCAAACAGGGAAGCTGATTGTGGCGAATGCAGCTCAGAAGAGCCACACATGTGGGCACCCCTCCAGCTGCTCTGTGCACACACCCCACAAAAGGGTGCGACAAGCCTGTGGCAGTTCCTCTGGTCCCGGTGGTGTGGCAGCTCAGGCGGTTCACGTGGTTTGTGTGGCTCGAGGGCTGTGGTGGCTCACACTGTACAGCTCTGGTAAGTAGTCTGGGGTAGCCTGGCTGGAGGGAGGGCTATGGAGGCCACACCTGGCTGTGGGGCGTGGCACCTGGCCCAGAGGGAAGGTGGCCTGTGGTGATCCAGTGAGTTACTTTCGGACATGTTCAGTTCAGTTCAGTTCTTCAGTTACTGCTGCTCTGAGCACATCCCTGCATCTTTATGCTTTCCCTGGCTTCTTCAGGTTTTCTGTAAAGAAGTCCCCGTCCTTATCTTCCCATTCAAGCCTTTATATGACTGACCCTACTTCCTTCTCTTTTGACTGTCTACCTAGTTCCCTAGATTACTTTTAAGCTACTTTTCTAGCACCACTTTTTCTCTTTCCTATTCTCTGCTTCATACCCTGTTAGCCGTACCATATTACCTTTTGTGCTTGGATAGACTCCCAAGCCATTTGAATTGAGAACTCGCCCTCTCCTTCAGACTCCTTTTCGTGAGCTCTTCCAGTTTGACTGTCCCCCCAGAAGGTCTGGCATAGTATAACAACTGGGAAATGAGTAAGCTACATGACTTTGTGCGCTTGCAATGGAGCTGAACCAAAAGAGGCTGTTAAAGGAACCAGGTAGGATGGGTAAAACAATGATATGCAGATTCTGAAGTTAAAAGCAAGGAATCTCTTCCTTGGTGAAAGCCCCCTACCTGGCACCATGCAGGCTGGGAACGATTTACTCTTGCAAGGCTAAGTGTAAAAGAAAAAAGAAGACGAAAACACCCATTCAGTGTGCAGCGGCAGTCAAAAAGCAAACAATATTGGGAATCACTGAGCGAGGGTTAAAGAATAAGACCAGGAATACCTTATTGACTCAATATAAATCCATGGTATACCCACATCTTGACTATTGTGTGCAGGCATGGTCACCTCACATCTTGGGGATATCTTGGAAATGTCAAGAGACCCTGGAATTGGAGAAGGGTCAGAAGAGTACAACAAAAATGGTTAGGGATATAGAACAGCTGCCATATGGAGAGAGATTAATAAGAGTGGGACTTCGCAGCTTGGAAAAGAGACAACTAAGTGGGGATATGTAGAGGTGTATAAACTCATGACTTGTGTGAAGAAATGGAATAAAGAAGACTTATTTACTCTCTTATCACACACCAAGTAGGGGGTCACCAAATGAGATTAACAAGTAGCAGGTTGAAAACAAGGAAGAGGAGGTACCATTTCACATAATGCACAATCTGTGGAGTTCCTTGCTGGAGGATGTTGTCCAAGCCCAGACTCAGAGTTCAAAGAAAGGTAAATTCATGATCGATATGTCCTTTACTGGCTATTAGTCAGAATGGTCAGGGACGGTGTTCCTATCCTCTCTTTGTCAGAATTTGGGAATGGGTGACAGGATGCATCACTTGGTTAGCTATTTGGTTCACTCCCTTTGGGGCATCTGGCATTGGCTGCTGCTGGAAGACAGGACACTGGGCTAGATGGGCCTTTGGTCTGACCTGCAATGGCTGCTGTTAGGTCAAACATTAGGGGTGTGTCTCCACTTGCATTCCTCTTTTGAAAGATGTATGCAAATGAAGGAAATAAAATGCAAATGAGGTGCATATTTGGCACCTCATTTGCATATTTTGAAAGAGCTTCTTTCAAAAGCAGAAAACCAGTATAGACGCTGCTCTTTTGAAAGTAAAGCCCATCTTCAAAAGAATCCTTCTTCCTGTTAAATAAAGGGAAGAAAGATTCTTTCGAAGATGGGCTTTACTTTCAAAAGAGCAGCGTCTATACTGTTTTTCTTCTTTTGAAAGAAGCTCTTTTGAAATAAGAATATGCAAATGAAGCACCAAATACATAAATATGCACATCATTTGCATTTTTGATTTCCCTTATTTGCATACCTCTTTTGAAAGAGGAATGCAAATGTAGATGCACTCTAGAAGACCCTGGCCTTAGAAAATGGTGGCAGTTGAGAGAGTGACCAGCGGCCCAGGATGTGTCAGCAGTAGCTGACAGGCTGTCAGGGAGACACATAAGAGGCAGCGGGAGCATTCTGTGAACAAGGCTGTCTGCTTTTTGAAGTCACAGAGGAGTTGCCTTCACTAAATAAAATGTATCTAAGCTTTCTGTGCAAGCTATAGGTAAGGGGTATATGCACGTGAAGACCTGTTTTTTGTTTTTACCCTTTGCTATACCTGCTTTGAGTGAATACATGCTGCTTTGTTTAGAAGGTGGTGTTTTTCAGTCGCTGTAGCCAGCTTTCTGGGCACCAGTCTGCAGAGTGAAAGAACTGATAGGTGGGGCTGTTCCATTAAAAGAGTAGGGGGGCCAGAGGAGCTGCAGTCCAGAGATCTAATCTGAGGGTTGGACCACAGGGTTCTACCCAGAGTGAGATGCAGGAAGCCAAGAGAGGAACTAAAAGAAGGCTGAAGGTGCTTTTCACTTGCTGTCTGTAACATAGAGCAACTTGTGCTTTCACATTTGCGTGGTGTTTTGCTTGTAGGTGGCTGTAAGGTTTTTAGTTTTTCTTTTCCTTGTTTTGTATAATAATTCCGTGGCTAGAGCCCTGCAAATTTGACCAGTGCTTTACAGGCCAATAAAAGGCCATGGGTAAAATCCTGGATTTACTGGCAGGAATGTGGATGTTGACTTGAAATGACCATGATTTCATACCATATCCTAAGAGCATTCAACTTCGGGATCCTACATCCTGGCTAGTCAATGGCAGTATGTGCATGTGTAGAGATCCATGCTAGCAGATCCTGATGCAGGACTAGGGCCCAAGGTGCAACGTGACAAGGGAGTAGTGTCCTTTGTGGTAGAGAAGGGATAAAGTGTCCATTGTATTGAAGATAAAGAAGGATCTTTATCGATGCTGCTGGACATAGACAAAGCCTTTTGAGCTCCCTCTGTCTCCCAAGCTCTCAAACGATCTAAACACAACTGCTTAGTGTTGCCTCACAGGGTCTCCTGGAGTCCAAAGGGAGTACAAGGCTTTCAGAAATAGGATCACGTTGTTTGCACTCTTTACTTGGGCACATGATTGAAGCTTGTGTAGTTGGAAGAAAATAGATGCTGTTACTATGATGGCAAGCAGTCCTCTAGCATCCTGAGCAATGGCTACACTATATTTGCTATTTCAGGATACAGTTGCATCCCAAAATAGCAACTCCATGCCTAAACACAGTGGTTGAAATAGCAGCACTGTTTCGAGTGTAATATTCCCCTTCCGGTATCCTTTGTTGTACGAGCGTAGCGGAAACTTTGAAACAGCCACTTATTTCGAACTTCAGTGCCATGTGAATGGCACCAAATTCAAAATAAAGTATGCAGTTTGCACAACACAAATTGCGTAAGTTTTGTGTTACAGCTACAGTAATGGTACCGTCTAACTAATTTATTAGGTCATGAGCTTTCGTGGGTAAGGCCTGCTTCTTTAGATTATTGGAGTAGACAATTAGAGGGAAGACTAAGGATTGTTCTGTTTCCAAGTATACTGTTCTGTGTGTTTAATTTTGTACCAGCTGCTATATCATGGAGGAAAAATGATAAAACAAAGTAATGAACACAGAATCCTTTTTTCAAAGCATGCAGTATGGGGTGGAGTAACAGGTATTGGCCTGCATTTTGATGTGTCTGTGGTCCGAATGCTTGCCCACAATGGAATCTCATTTTCTACCTGAAATCCATTTGGAATGGACATCATGCTGCATTAAGTCAATGAGAGCTGCAGGTGATCAGCCACACTTAGGATCTAGTCCCAAAAGTGTAACTGGGAGAGAGGAGCTATACAGAACACGTCAGTGCTTGTACCAGCACATCAGGTACTATATAACAGTAACACAGCAAATTTTATGAAATTCACCACACACTGTTTTTTTCCAGCTGGAGATTCAGGGTAAAGGATTGTTTATCTTACTGAAAAAGTATTAAATATCAAAGTCAGACTATACCAGGGTCCACTGATATTAAATGTAAGTTGCAAAAAAAACAAACAAACCACTTTTGAGGGTGGGGGCAGGGAGAGCGAAACCAAAAGAAAATGATGTTCATTTTAAGAAAAATAGAAAACATCTTGGATTTGTTAAATACAAAAAAAGCAAGGTTTTCGGTAGTTTGTAAAAAGGGCTAGGCTTGAACATAGATGTTGAAACGTACACAAAAACTGGAATTGACAAGATCCCTGTGTTAATATCTACTGATGAAAATTGCTGTATAAGTTAAGTATTATCATCATTTCCTTGAGCTCTCAGTTGGTAGGCTGTGTTCTGTTCTCCCCCACTTCCCACACAGATGTAGTTTTTCTATATATGAAGCATGTGTGTGTGAAGTTTGGAAGCTGGTTGGAGCAAGAACCTTTCTTGCTCCATTTCTTTGTACAATGCCTAGCACAAAGGAGCGACTTGCTGAAAGGAGTATTTGGTTAGTAGCTTAATAAAAATAACAAGGAAGTTAGGGCAGATTTGACACCCCTAGTTCCTTCTCATTTTATGCTGGTTTCAAAACCAGATCTGGAAGACGGTTTATTAGATGTTTGAACCGTTCCTCGAGGCTAGGGTAATGAATCATAGCAAATTCTCAGCATGTTGGCAGCAACATGCCAACCTGCTTCACATTCTGTTCTCCTGCCATAAATGGAAGAAACAGTTGGAACCGTGCCTGCAGAATCTTTCCAAGATTTTTGGGAATTGATATATAACCATGTCTCCATTTGCTTGTATGAGGCTATTTGGATGATCTCATGATACTCATGGTTGCAGCAAGGCAGGTTGTCATTGAGAAATCCAAAATTGCATGCCTGTATGCTGTTTGGGTAAATGAGCCATCTAATCCAAACTGATGGAAAAAGCGACTTTAGCTGGGACGTGGCATTCAAAGAAATATATCTCAATTCTGAGGCTGTGTGAAGGAACTCCATGATGTCTTGCTTTAGATCTAGTATTAGTCATCCTCTGTGTTACAATGGCTGGCTTTGATTTGGCATTGTCTCGGTATGTCACATGCAGCAGGAGGCTTTTTAGTATGTAATACTTCTGTACGTTGGATTGTAAGTGTTTTTAAGTAATTAGTACCTTCATCCAACATTTGTTATCTGTTTTTATTTGTCCCAGGAAGGTGTTTTATTTTGGATTAGCTTTTTTTTTTTTTCCTGACCCACATACTAATGCAGAACTTCTGTAAAGTGCTTTTTATACTTCTGCTCTGGAACAGGGAAGAACACTGTTCTGCAGGCACTGTTTGATCTTTTCGGTGCTCCACTGTGGAAGAGAGTGGGTGATATCACTCTTTTATGGGGGAATCTGGGGCAAAGAAGATGGGAGACTTAGTTGATTTCCACAAAGGGAGTCAGTGTCTGAGCTGTGATTAAAAATTAGTTCCTGACTTCTAATATTGGCTTAGATAACTGGAACATGTCTTTCTCCCTACCCTTCATTAAAGTTTTGTTAATCTAGTGGCGGGGCTAAATCAAAGGAAAGTTAGAGAGTAATCAGGACACCTCTAAGACACTCCAGGAATGTTCTGTCATGTTCACAATAATAAAAATATTCTGTGAAATGGAACATGGGGATACATTCAGAACATGAATATAGATGCTGTTCTGGTTCTTTTTCTGGAAGTACAGTACTCCTTTGCAGTTATATGCAGCAGTATTATCCCAGACCCTAGGCCTTAATTGACATAACCAAGTTAAAGCTCACAACCATGGGACTTAGTATTTAACAGCACATACATATGAGAGGGAGCAGAAGAATGATTTTTAGCATGGAATCCTAAACCAAGTACTTCTTCTCAGTAGGAGGGCTCATTACCATCTTGCACAAACATAATCTATTCTGTTTGCATTTTGGACAGGCTGCTTGATAGTCTGTGATAAGATTTTTTTTTTTTTTTTTAAATTTGTGCAGTGTCAGGAAGGAAAAGGCAAATCTGTAATCCAAGTGATACTCTAACCGTGGAAGTGTTTAAATTTAAAAGATGAAAGATTTCTGGTTGGTCCAAGTTTTTGTAAGCAAAGGAGATGTATTTGAAATGGTCAGAATTTGCAGTCCTTCCAGAGGCTTGTGAAATGTTTTGTTTATCTGTTATGCCAAACATTCTGGTCTGAAATTAAGCTTGCTGACATGTTCAGGTTACTGACTTTTTTTCCTTTTTTGACAGTTGTGAGAATGGATTAGCAGAAAAAAGTATTTTCTGTTTCTTCTAATATAGAATGATTTTTGGTGCCATCAGCTTTTAAACCAAATTCTGGGCTGAGTGCAGTGGGGACTGTGCTTTAAACATGAGTGCTGCAGTTGGCTTACCGGATGCGGAGATGGAGATTAATGTTCTCTGTTTTATATACAAATATTTCAATGAACTCTTGAATTGACTGGAAAATTGTTTCCTCAGTTCTTTGACACGTTGGCTGCCACAATCTACAGGCTGAGCCTTTCTAATCCGGCACCCTGGGGACTAGACTGGAGCCAAACCAGAGAATTTGCCAAACCACAGGAGGCCAGTGTTGTCTGGTAGCATTACCAACACTTACACTGGTTATTGGGCTCTTAGAAGACATAGAGGGGTAAGTTAGAGCTTAGTAACAGCACGGAACACTGACAGCCAAGACTGGCGGCTACACCAAACTTTATGGGACCACAGGAAACTTGGCCACACTTATCATAAGTGGACATCTGGCTAACTAAAATCAGCATGACCATGTATGTTGCCAGACCAGAGAGTACTGGACTAGAGAGGTTTGGCCTGTAGTAAAGTGGGGGAGATGTGCATTCAAATAAGTATGAACTGGCCAGTAATGAAGTCAATGAGAATTAATCTTTAAAGCCAGGGAACAGCCTCCTCATCACACTGTTTTTTTTGCTCCAAACTCCTCAATTTTCAAGCAGTTAGTTACAGTTTTAGGGCAAGTTTTAAAACCTTCATAAGTGATAGTGAAAGACGGGTTGCCAGGACACTAAGCTCTGGGTCTGTGCACTGGACTTGTGGAATCTGGCTGCAGCAACAATGTCTCAGGCTTGCTCAGGAGAAATCCATCTGCACAGATGAGACTAGTTCATTTTCCATGTCCATGTGCTTCTTGGCTTCTCTGATGCGGTGACTGCTGGTAACGGTCTCAGTGCCAGTTGTGCTGGTAGCTTGCTGAGGGAGGTGCCTGTCTGCTAGGAGTTAGGCTGAGACCAACTGATTTTGCAACAGCGACTATTGGGTTTGAATCAATGATCTAAATGTGAACTTTTCCTCCTCTACTGCTCTGAGCTGGTTTTCATAAGACTTTTATCATGCATTGCATGTTGCTGTGTGCTGTGGGCAGTGTTCTCTCTCCATTTGGCATGACCGTTGGCAGAAATAGTTTTATTGTGGTACCATCCAAAGATCTCAACCAGGGTTGGGGGCCCAGTGTGCTTGGTGCTGTACAAACATAGTCATGATGAGCTTATGATCTAAAGAATGTGCTTTTCCTATGATGGCTGAGTCCTTTGTCCAGCCACTGCCTTAAGTCACCAAAGGTGCCCCAGTGTGCTCTGAGGAACCCTTGGATTACACAGTAGCATTTTCCACTGGAGGGTGAGAATCCTTCTCTCTTACAGCCTTCTTTCAAAACTCTTGATTCTGTACCTAGCTGTCATGCAAAGTGGTGTCTCTAAGGTCTGCTAATATGTACTGAGTTGTTGGCCTCCCCTGTGGTTGTCCTTCATCCATAATCCTTGCAAAGGCCATATTACAACTGTAGCTCTCTGGTCTCCTCCTCCTGGGTGTGTCCATACTAGTGTGGCTTTCTCTCCTGATTCTTGGCTTCCACTGCAGGCGACCCACATTAGGCACATTACAACTTCATTTTATTTCCTGTCATGGAGTGTCCAACCATTGGGCTATCGCAACATTTTCATTTCCATAGTGGGGAGCGTACTGACTTGCATTCTTGTGACTGGCCTACCATGTATTCCATATATCAGGAAGTTTCAGATTACAATTTTTTAACTTGATAGACATTTTTATCGCAGAGAACAGGGTTCAACTTTTTCCATTTTCACAAGCAGGTTTGGTATGTTTGGGCACCATTGTTAGTAACTACTGATTCTAGGTATTTAAATTCTTTCACTCTTGCAAGCTTTTAGCCTATAATATCTTTGATGGCAGATCCTTCTCCTTCAGTTTTCAAAGCCAAAGTCTTACTAACGTTCACGTTAAGTCCTGCCTTCTCAAAACTGAGTTGCTACTGTTTTAAAGTTGGCTGGTAAGGTCTCACAATTGCCCATTCGTATCACTAAGTCATCAGTGAACTTTTGTCCAAGACAGCTTCCTCATATGTGCTCACTTATAACGCCCATGGCAACAACAAACACAAACACAAAAGAGCTCACACATGACCCGTGATGCAGACCAAAGTTTAGTAGAAATTCATGCTGGAGTCCCATATCGCTTTGATTAAGCCGAGCAATTCACTATACCTGTCTGTGTTAAGGCAGATATATCTTTGACATTTTTCTCACAAGTGCTACCAAACTAATTATCTTGGTACATCATTGTGCACCTTCTCCTGGTCCACAAATACCATACGATTACCAACTTTTTCCTCTGACCTTTATTCCTGAGTCTCTGTAGAGCAAATTATGGCATCATTTTTACTTCATTCCAGCATAAATCTATACTGAGCCTTCCAAATTTCAGCAGTCCCATGAAGATAATCCTCTGTCATACATTTCCTAGAATGTGATGTCTATTTTTGGGGCAATAGTTAGCATGCAGTATAATCTCCTTTTATGTTTTTTAAAATGGGCACAACAAAGCTTTCATATAAATAAAATTCATGAATTTTTTCCTTTCAATAACTATACTTAATGCAACATTTTAAAGAAACAAGAGCAAAGAAATAATAACATGCATTAAAATTATTTTACATCTAGAATGCCTGAGTTCAGGCAGCTGCTCGGCTGTTCCATTGCATCACAGCTGAGGAAACTTCCTATGTGATTCTCCAAAACATGCTTAAACACATTTGTGCTGTGTCCCACACTTTCCATCCAAGGGCAGCTAAGTACCTTACCATTCTTTAAAGAAGTGCCTGTCTTGAAGTATGAGTATTCACCACATTTACCATGGAGACACAGTAAAGATCATGTGTCTGTCACCCAAAGGCATTTAGGTTCCATTTTGGTAAAGCATTCAAGCACAATATTAACTTTCACCAAATCTTAAATTCCAGTGAAACCCAATCCTTGAGTTTTTAAGCATGTGCTTAAGTGCTCTACTGACTAGGGATAATGCACTTGAATCAGCGTCTCAGTGATTTAGTGACACAACCAGCAAAGAAACTCTTTTCCCCGCCCCTCTAATTCCCACTTCCAGACCTTATTCCTTCCCTGCTATTGGCATGGCAAGCTGACTAAATGCAGAATTCCCTTGGTTTGGTTGTCAGTTTAAGAGAACACCAACAGTTTGTTTACATAAATCTTGAGAGAAATTTTTTGATTGTTAAAACTCAAGTAAAAATGGTTGTTTTTGCACAACCATAAAGCATGCATGAGTTAAGGTACTTTTTAAATGCAGTGCCAGGGAAGCTAAACAACCAGAAACTACTGCTAAGAATAGTTTTGGGCACTTATCTCTCCACGCATTTTCTCTGCAAGCATTTGGTATATGCTTATCTATTCTGCAAAATATCTCTCTCTAGTTCTTCTAGGAAACAGAATACAGCTATTCTGTTCTCAAGACATTTATTTAAAAAAAGCACTTTTAAAAAGTTATACAGTTGGGTTAAATGAAAGACCCAAACTGTTATTCTGGAGGAGGGCCTGGATGATTCCGAACAGACTATTGCAGCTGAGCACTTTTTTTTATTGTTCAGTTTGAGCTATTTCACTGGTAAACAGCAACCCTTGCTGGCAAGAGCGAGAACAACAGACTATCCATTTATTCTCTCTGGGTTAGCTATGACTGAGTTCTTATGATGTTTTTGATAACCCTTTCCCTTTATTGCTACTGCTTCCCCACATTATATTGCTTGGTCAGAAATCAGTTAACCTTTTTAGCTAGAACGTGATAGCCACACATGAGACACGTCTTCATGAACAAGCTCACCTGGCATGGTAAGCGTTGAGCCACAGAAAAAATTAGGTCTAGAGCTTCTTTGCTTTAACTGAGGCAAGTTCAAGTTGAGTTGTTCCTACATACTTATTGTTCTGTTTAGTAGCTATTATATGAGCAAAACTCCCATTGATTGTCATGGTGGGAAGCCTTCTTGAGTAAGGAATAATGAACAGAGCTCTGAGTATTGTTGGCCAAACAATAAAATAAAAGTTTTTAGAAATCCCTATATCAGCTGTGCGCTTCAAGTCATAAACTGAACGAACCAAAACAATTCAAAGGGGAGGGGTCATGAGGAGGACAAGTGATTTTTCTTTTGCTATTCTGGGCTGGGACCAAGTCTCCCTGAGAAGTGGGGAGAAAGGTGATAAAATATTTTTTAAAGCCACCTTCAGAACACTGGGGGATCTAGATCCTGGCTTGTTTTGATCCATCTGAGTTAATTTCCTAGTGTGACAGGCTGGATCATTAAAAATCCCTTTGAGGTGCTGATCAACCCACGGATGCCTGCCTTATTTCCCTTTGGCACCTCTCACCATCCTGTCTTGCTAGGCTAAAAGCTCTGGTCTCTGCCAACCAAGGCAGAGTTAGGGTTACCACTCCCCTGTAAAGCAATACAGACGTGGAATCTGATGAAGTGAGTCTTTGCTCATGAAAGCTCATGCTCAAAACTTTTCTGTTAGTCCATAAGGTGCCACAGGACCCTTCGTTGCTGTTACAGATCCCTCTACCCCTCTGATATGGCTACCCCTCTGATATAGACATGGAACTGGTTCAACTCCAGGAGGTCTGAGCTATAAGGTCTTTGCCAATACCCAGGAATGCCTGCCCCCCAGCCCAAGGACCAAAACCCCAGATAAATTCATCTTATCCTGCATAAAAGTTTTACATGGAAAAACCCTCAAAGATGTGAACATCTTTTATCAATGAAAGGGAGATAGAAACAGTAGTTACTCCACCTTCCCTCTCCCCCATGGCAACAGTTATTTACACTGGAGATGAAGATAAATAAAATATTTTAACTATAAAAATAGATTGTGGTTTTAAAAACGTTACGTGATGCATTTTGCTTGAAGCATCTTTGAGTTACGCAAATTCATACTCGTAAGACAATTTTCATAAAGCACGGGGGGGGGCGTGGCACCTAGCACCCCTGTAGGTGTCAGATGCGAACAGGCTAGATTAGAACACAGGTCTGACTTTGACACTTTGACGATATCTAGATTACAGGGATTTGTCAGCAGAAATTTTGAGTTGGAAGATGTCTTGCGATAAAACTTAAGTCAACAGATGACATCCAGACCGCAATGCGGATCAAAAGAGCGATCCATTCTGTTGATAGTGTGTGTCTTAACTGCTTGGCTGCTCTCTTGGCAAAACGGCCACCTAGAACCACAGCAGACGTAGTTGCGTAGGTTCCTGGAGGTCTTTTTGATCAACAGAAGGCACTCTGGAATGTCCAGACCAAGGTTTTGGTGACAGATCTCTGTCGACAGTGGCATTCTTCCTCATGGTGAGCAGGATATACCTATTGATGAAAGCGCTGCATTCGGTCAATTTAGTCGACCGAACGCATTTGGCGTTCTGGATGCTCTGTAGGTTTTGGGGACAAAACAGCCATTTTGTTCACAAAACCCTGCAGTATAGACATAGCTGTAATGACTCTCTGCCAATCTCAATAGAAGAATATGTGGAGGGGGCTCTTGCCACACTTTAATTTTAGATTTAGCAGTAGAGATTGCACTATGACCCGATCACCTGCTTTCAGTTAGGCCCTGGATATTTCTTTAGAGGACGTTCTTCACCTAGTAAGTATATGCCAAGACATGTTGTTTACATCTCTGTGTAATACAGAAAAATCTGTGCCTACCTGTTCTGAAGTGACAGCTTTAAATAAGTTGTAAGGTTTAAGCTCAGGAGAGGAGCTTTGTAACAATCAGCCTAAAGTATCCCTTAGTTACAAAGGGCTGCAAAAAATCAACTGCTGCAGGGTCTGGGGGAATTGCCTGCTAAAGACTACTGTACTATAATGTCTTGCGCATCCAGTGTGTGGGAGACCCCAAGAAGTTAGAAAGGGAGTTGCAACCTGTGAAAATATGGACTCGACAGAGAATGTGCAAAGTCCTCTGTTAGGTTTGAAAAAAGCTCTAATTCCTTACAGTGCAAATGTTGCTTGAACAGCAGTGATTTGCTCTCTGTGGTGTGCTTCGTACTTTACAGAAATGTAATGTGTGCATCTCTAGTTTTCAGAAACACGTGTGTAAACAAACTGGTGTTTTGTGGCTCCCAAGACAGCTGAAAGCTAGAACTGTGTGTGCTGCACTTCAGCCTGGCTGGTAGCTTTGCTGAATGGCAGTGAAACGTTGGGATACCACAGAATGTCTGAGCATCTGGGGGTTTGATCGTTGCTTTTGGAGATCTCTGCTGTGGTTTTCAATCATGTGGATTATCAATGGATGTCATGGCGTATATCTCTGTGTTGTGGGTTTCTTTGTCTTTTTTTCTCTAGGCAGTTTTCTTTCTTCTATGCTGTTTTACACAAGAGGATTTTGTACATCCATAAACCCAATTCGTCAGTGTGTATCTGTCTAAGTACAGAAGTATAAGCTAGCTTTTTTTTTTTTTTTGGGGGCGGGGGCTGCACTTCCTGTCTTCATAACTGTTGTTTTGTCTTTTGCTCAAGTGACTTCAGCATTTAGTAATTTTGCTATTGGGTTCTATAGTATAAAGCTCGTTCTAGGTATGTACATTGACTCGGTACCACCCAAGTTCATTTTAATTGTTAGGTGAGATTTTCACACAAAAAGATTGAAAATATTGCATTAACACAGAAAGTTGTCAGCTGTCTGATCTCTGTACATACGTACATGGTGCATGGTGCATGATGCAATGGGGCTCTGATCCTTGCTCTGCAAATGAGTCGCAATAAATGTTTTTGTGATCCTGGAATACTGACAATCAGGTCCTGCCCCTTTCTATCTTCTCCTTTAGTCCTCTGTCTCATTTTCTTTTCTCTGTAATTCTGGAATCTGCTTTTTAAGGGCAACATAACATGTATTTCTAGTAACTGAAAAGAACATCTGTTGCTTAGCAGCAGTCAGAACGTTGCAAAAACTTCTAAATATCACAAACTTGCCATTTTGAGTGGGTTGAGTGCACACTACTTACCATTTATGTTCTTCGCTAAACTAAACCGTTCATGATTTAGAAACAGAATTGTGGATAAAATAGTGGATGTTGCTTCTTCTGTTTTGTATGATGAGAAAATAGGGTATGATATTAAAGGCAAATTAAAATGGGTGAATCTTGCTATATGTGACGGTATTTTTTTAAGTATGTGGAACTCACTGCTACTAGCTGTTGAGACTAATAGGTAGTGGCAGTGTCACACCTATGTGAGCTAAGACAGAATATCTTTTCTCGAAGGTATGCAAACTCACATTTGGATTCCCAGTCCAACCAATATACAATTGGGGTGGAGGGGAAGGTTGGGAAGAAGCTTTCTTTGTAGGTGGGTTTCTCTGTATTTAATAGTTTACTATGGAGTTTCTGGAACTCTTTCGTTTTGTAAAGCATCTGGTACTGGCCATGGTAGTGGGAGGATACTAGATTGTGTTGCTGTAGCAGTTTCTATTTTCTTAATCTAGATGTTTTGTTTTCCTGTTCTTGTTTCATAAGGTGCCACAGGACCCTTCGTTGCTTTATTCAAGGGGTGAGGGAGACTGCCAGAGATTGGGACTCTAATCCAGCCCAGCACTGAATCCCCTCTGCCCCCCTCCAGCACGGAGTGTGGTGGGATGAATTACAGAAGTCCCCGTAGGGTAGAACTTTTGTGTACTGATCTGACCATTGACACCCACTTTCCTGCTCTTTGAGGCACCCCACCACTCTGTCCTGCTGGGCTAGATTCTCTCATTTCTCCCAGTCAAACTACAGGGTTGGGGCTAATGCCCACCAAGGAAAACAACCCCCAAATGGGACTAAAACACCAAACAAATGTGTCTCTCACCAGGAGACAGCCCTTAAGGGGACTTCTGTGCTTCACCCTGCAGATATTTAGATCTGCTCCTCTGGTTCATGTCTGTCCCTTCATAAATGTCCCAAAGTGGAGTTTAGGAAAGTACTATTGGCCAAAGGGATAACATCTCAATCAGTCCTCCCTCATAGACTTACGTCCCTGAAAGCCGAGTGCTTGGGTGGCTGCCTGGGTGCTGCCCAGCTTGTTAGCAGAGCACCCACCGCTGCCAGTGTGTGTTCCTGTTGGTGGTGCACATGGCAAAATTTTATTCTGTTCATGGATGGAAAAAATAGAGAGAACCCTGCTAACATTAGTAGATTTAAATTGTGTAGATATAAGTTGCATATGTGTAACTGGGAGCAAAATTTGTCCCTAAAATTGTGTGGGATTTTCCGGTTTGAAAGGGTGGAAGAATATTGAGAGAGATAGGAGAGCCCAAGACTTTCTTTTCTTGTGGCTACTATAAACCACCACTTCAGGCTGGCTGGGTCAGAGAGCTTTTGTGAGACACAGTGGGGTGAAGTAATCTTTTCCAGTTCAATGTCTGTCTACTGATATGAGTTACAATACCAGCATTTTCTTTTTTTTGTGCCAAATACTTTGAGGTAAATGAGGATGAGAGGGCATAACTCTTCACTCTTGAAAATCTGCAAAGACCTTGAGTGTTTTATAAACTTCTCTAGTTCTTAGACTTGCTTGCAAGATGTCCTGAACACCACCTTTAATTGTACACTATGTGGATGATAAATACAGAGGCCAGAAACAATACTTTTGTCAATAGTATAATTGTTAAAGGCAAGCTTTTCTTTTTATAACAGCAGTGCCTGGCCAGCCTCCAGCTCTCTAGGTAAACATGATATTTTCCTTCTCCAACACAAGGCTGTTTATCTGTTTTGTTCTGTCAGAAACTGTGATGACACATGGTGATATTGATCTTTTGGCCTGCGTGCTGTAGGTCCAAGATAATGGTTTAAAATCTGAACATTCTTTCTGCAACATGACACATTTAATAATTTATGAAGAGCAGACCTAGATTAGCAATTTCTTGGTGAGTCACAAATTGCTCTGCAGCTCTTTCCTTTTCTTTAACGTGTCACAAATATTTAGGAAGCTCGTTCATACCGTATCGTTTGATTTCATGGATATGCTACATAGGGAACGAATTTATGAAATGGAAACAAAAAGGCAGTTTTATGGAAGGTCTGCTGCTATGCTCACATCAAAAGCCTAGGGCATGGGAGGAGGAGGTAGAAAAGTCTATTCTAGCATAATTTCTGGCAGAAAGATTCTTTGAAAATTATAAATCTCTTTGCATAAAACATACATTCGTTACACGTGGTCAAAAGAGCCATGGATAGCAGATCTGTTCTTCTGGTAGGAGGAGTACGAGGAGGCTGAATGATACAGGGAGGTGAGGTATCCTGTAGGGGGTTTGTTGTCACAGGTGAGCATCTGGTGTACTCCTCCATGCTGCAGCCAGAGGGAGGGGAAATAAAAAGGGACTGGCTTTGCAGAAATGGAGGCTAGGCAAATAAGCAGCTCTTCTAGGGCAGAGAGGAGGTGAGTGAGAAGTGACATAAAGGAGAGTTGTTCTGTCCCTTCTTCCCTTTGTTTCCTTCCATCAGCAACCTCTACACCTCTCTGCTGCATACACTCCTCCTCCTTCTGGGACCACACTCTTGTTTGGCTCCTGTACTCTAGGTCAATCTTTCTTGAACTATGTTCCGTGGTACATTGGTATTCCATGAGCAATTTGCAGGTGTTCTGCGCGCATTTGGAAAAATACTGGTGTACATTTTCTGTTTTTTAAACCCAAATGCAATGCTTCTACTTCATTGCTGTGACACTTGATTAAATCACTTAATTTTGTGTTTGCTGTATACATTGCAGTTTGGGTTTTTTTGGTCTGACAATTTTTTTTGGAAGAAAGCTTTTCACAGGTGTTCTGCATAAAAATGTTTGGTTTGTCCATAGTCTTAAAGAGCCTAAGAAACACTGTCCTAGGGTTAAATAAATGGCATGAGCGTGACCATCTCTTTCTCACTGGATGAAAGCCAAAAGGCATGGTGCAAGCTCTGCCTTGTGTCCTATTTTTTTTATCTCTAAACAAGTCTTACTACTTTCAGTCTTCAGCTCCTGCTCTACCCTCATCACATCCCCTAGAACTGGGAGGGACCTCAGGAGGTCATCTAGTCCAGTCCCCAGCCCTCATAGCAGAGCCAAGCACTATTCCTGGCATCTGTTTACCCTAATCCCCACATGGCCTCCTTGAGGATTGAACTCACAACTGTGGGTTTAGCAGGCCAATGCTCAAACCACTGAGCTATCTCTCTGCTGTCCTGTTTGCTGTTGTCCTCTATCTCTTCTTATGAGAACCCAGGGCTCTCTTCACTTTCTCTACCTCTCTGTCCATCATTCCTTCAGCAGCCCTACCCTTCTCTCCTTCAGCAGGACCCTCTTGTTCAGTAAAGTGCTGCTCACTACCATGACTTCCTTCTTTCCTAGGCCACTCCTAGGACACTGATTCAGATCTCTGTGGTTGCTGTTACGACAGATCCCCTTGGTCTGGACGCTCTCTGCTGGTCCAGTGGCACAGATGAGCAGGATGCTGGTGATTTCTCCTTGTGCAGAGATGCTCAATCAGCAGTGAGCTGGCTACGCTATATTCCTCATGCTGGGGCTGGCGTCTTGCACTCTAGCAATCCAGGATTGCTGGAACAGTGTGTGTGTGTGTGTGTGTGTGTGTGTGTGTGTGTGTGTGTGCGCGCATGCACTCATGGGGGGGGGAGGGGAGGCAGATGTCATTATAGCCTGCATAATTTAGGCTTGTCCTGAGGCTTTTTTGACTTACTGGCAGTCTTACTGCTCCCAGGATTGAGGGTAGGCGGAAGGAAATGTAGAGCCAAGTGCCACCTTTATTCTTTCCCGCAGACACGTTACTCTCAGGTCCTATGCTGAACGTAGGTATCATCCAGACCAAATGACCTGGCTGTTAGATTTCATCTCCTTAACTGAACCTTTTGTACCAGTCTCTCTCGCTTTCTTTGCTCTCCATTTCACTCTCTGTTGCCGGCTTTCCCTTGACTCCTCATTAGTTGTCTTCCTTATCATTTTATCTTTGTGTGTACTTTTCTATGACAGAAAGAGACAGGTTTTCAGTCTCCCTGAGATCCAATGCACGCTTTCCATCTGCCTCTGTCTTCTCTGTTTCTTCTCCAAAGTTCGTATTTCCAGCAGTTGAATTGGACAGTGACAATGTCATTTGAGATAGGGTTTCACACAGCAAGCTTTTTCCTCTTGAGGCAATCCATAGGTCAAGTTCTTTGAAGAAAGTCCTGCTGAGGAAGAGACCTTGGCTGAGCAGAACTTGTCCTTTAGATGCAAACACTTGTATGACGGCCTCAGATGAATGTGTCCAATAGTCTCTATCATGAGAAAAAGCTGATAGCTGACTCTGCAACTGTTTAATAACTTCTGTTTTTTGGCTCCCCCTTGCTTGAAATAGCAAACCGACC
The DNA here is from genome assembly GCF_033958435.1 of Carettochelys insculpta. NCBI lineage: Eukaryota > Metazoa > Chordata > Testudines > Carettochelyidae > Carettochelys > Carettochelys insculpta. The sequence continues at coordinate 41,097,681 of NC_134147.1, read as the reverse complement.
GCTGGCTAAATGTGGGGGATCAGCAATTTGGTTTCTCGTGACAGCATGCTCCATTCACCATGGAAGGAGATGATGTATAGCAATAGCAGTCTACTTAGGCTGTTGTCTGTATTACCCTTTTTGTTGGTAAAAACTTTTGTCCATCAGGGTGTGAAAAAATGATTTCCTGCCAAAATAGCTAATGCCACTTGCTGAGGGCGATTTAATTATACCAGCAGAGAGCGCTGTCCTGCCAGCAAAGAGCAGCTATGTGAGCCCATACAGCGACACACCTGCAGGAGTGCGGCTGTAAAGTCCATAATTTAATCATAGTCTTAGTTTAATATTAATGTAAATATTTGTATACAATCTCACCTTAAGTAGGCCACTTTGTGCATGTGTGCTACAAAAAGAACAATTCCATATGTAGCATCTTAAAACAAAAAAGCAGTAAAGTAGCACTTTAAAGACTCACCCAATAAATTATTTTGTTAGTCTTTAAAGTGCTACTTTACTGCTTTTTTGTTTTGATAGTATATAGACTAGCACAGCTTTCTCCCTGTAGCATCTTAAGTATTGTCTGATCTCTCCTGAAATACAACAGAATGCTTCGTCCACTGATGTGCCTTTTTGATCAGGGGTTGTGTGTTTGTTTGGTCACACTCAAAATATTTCTAAAGGGATTTTTCTTTTGCAAGTGCTTTACGAGCAATAAACTCCGTAGCACCCAACTGGGGTGAGTACATACTATAAATCCAAATGGTACATAGAGATAGATGGGGAGAAACATTTAAATGACTTGCCAAGAGTACTAGTAGAGCAAGTATCTGGGCAAGGAAAGGCAGCTGAGGAGTTTCCAGCTCCAAGATCTGACTACTAGATAACACCTCCTTTTAGGCAGCTTTGTTTTTGTTGGAGCAAGAAATAAGAAATAAATACTAATGTGTGCCAAAGCTGCCAAGAGCTTATAACATTTCTGTGCTGCTTTATTTATGTAAGTGTACACTTGTTTCTGCATTTATGCAAGCATCACGTGGGTTATATAGGGCCAGACACATCCACTACAACCAAGTGCCCTCCTAATATATGAAAGGAATATGTGCTACTGGAAACCAGTCTGTATATATTGGACCAAATATGCACTCACGTAACAGAATATTTTGAATAAGTTCACTTCTTTAGTGGAACACCAGATTCTCTCGTAATTGAGAGCAGAATTTTACTTCTATTTTACTTGAAGTGCACTTATGCATATTGAGTATTAAGTTAGTTGTTTCAGCATTGTTTTATTAGTATGGACATATTAAAAAGGGCATAAAAGATCTGAGCTGAATACAAGCTGGCAATTGTACATGACTTTGTGGCCTATAAATAATGTGGTTTTGATTCAGTGAGATTTACCTTATTATTTTTGGGTAGGAACATTATACAGTACAAGCAAGCTTTATTATCTGGCATTCCTGGGGAGTGAGCTTTGCTGGGCAATAAAATGTACCGGTTATTTAAACTAGGACTGCCAGCCCAGTTCAGCCAGCTTGGCTACCACTGGCCCCACTGCCATAGGCCCTGTCCAATCAGCCTGCTGCCTGGCTCTCAGCCCCAGCTGTTTAACTGAGGTGTGACAGTTATCCAAGTGGCGGGTAACACCGCTTTCCCTGTGATAGGGATTCCGTCAATGAGAAGTAGCAAAATATTAATACATTGCTGAATGTGCTTGCTCTGGCTTAGTTAGCTGTCCTCAATGATTAAAAACCCAAAAGCAACTGCTAATCACTTGTTTCTTAAGCTTTTCTCACATTTAATACAAGATGGCTATCGCCACACATTTAAGCACATGCATCTCTCATACTTGTAATAAGAATATTTTTACTTTGCGTTGATAAGACCTCAACACAAAATTAAGATATAATGTAGCAGTAAGTCACAAGTTATGACTTCCGCCTTTTCACTTAGTTGTCACATCTGGGGGGGCGGGGCAGGGAATGTATAATTTTACGCCATAAATAGGCGCAGCTGTGTCAGGAAAGCATATGAAGTTTCCTTGGTGGGGGGTTTTCTAATAACATCGCAGCTGCTTCAGTTCACTTCTGACTAATGCTACATAAAGATTGAGAATATTAAAGGTATTCCGAACTACATTTATTTTTATCTAAGCGAGTAATTGTTGATCAGAAAGGGTGAGTGTTTGTTTTTTTTGGGAAGTACCTCATTAGAAACTCTGTATCATTAAGCCTGATCTGTTTTTACTTAACTAGTTTCATTTCACATCTGGACCAGCACTGGAGGAAACTTTACATTTTAAGTAAGAGAGCATATGTCTCTCCATTTTAGACATAGCATTTACAATGCTCCAGTGGTAGTGGTCTGAACTGTAAACCTCAGCAAATAATGATGAACTCTTCACTCCACAAGCCATTAGGTGCATGACAATTTTTGTGTTCCAAACACCACAAAGCGCCAAATGAAACAAAACAATCAGGAAGTTGGCTAAAAAAGCAGTGGGACCCCTGGACGATAGAGATATAAAAGGAGCAATCAAGGAAGATAGTGCCATTGCAGAGAAACTAAATGATTTCTTTGCTTCAGTCTTCACAGCTGAGGATATTACAGAGGTTCCCAAGTCTGAGCTGTCCTTTGTAGGTGACAAATGTGAGGAACTGTCCCAGATTGAAGTGTCAGTAGAAAAGGTTTTGGAACTAATTGATAAGCTAAACAGTAACAAGTCTCCAGGACCAGATGGCATTCACCCAAGGGTTCTGAAAGAACTTAAATGTGAAATTGCAGAGTTATTAATCGTGGTTTGTAACCTATCCTTCAAATCAGCTTCGGTACCCAATGACTGGAAGACAGCTAATATAACACCAATATTTAAAAAGAGCTCTAGAGGAGACCCTGGCAATTACAGACCGGTAAGTCTAACGTCAGTACCGGGCAAATTAGTAGAAACAATAGTGAAGAATAAAATTGTCAGACATGTAGAAGAACATGATGTGTTGGGCAAAAGTCAGCATGGTTTCTGTGGAGGAAAGTCGTGTCTTAATAATCTATTAGAGTTCTTTGAAGGGGTTGACAAGCATGCGGACAGGGGGATCCAATAGACATAGTATACTTAGATTTCCAGAAAGCCTTTGACAAGGTCCCTCACCAAAGACTCTTATGTAAATTAGGTGGTCATGGGATAGGAGGAAAGATCCTTTCATGGATTGGAAACTGCTTAAAAGACAGGAAACAAAGGGTTGGAATAAATGGTAAATTTTCACAATGGAGGGGGGTAACTAGTGGTGTTCCCCAAGGGTCAGTCTTGGGACCAATCCTGTTCATCTTGTTTATCAATGATCTAGAGAAAGGGGTAAGCAGTGAGGTGGCAAAGTTTGCAGATGACACCAAGCTGTTCAGGATAGTCAAAACCAAAGTAGATTGTGAAGAACTTCAAAAAGATCTCAGCAAACTGAGTGACTGGGCGGCAAAATAGCAAATGAAATTTAATGTGGGTAAGTGTAAGGTAATGCACATTGGGAAAAATAACCCCAATTATACATGCAATATGATGGGGGCAAATTTAGCTACAACAGATCAGGAAAGGAATCTTGGAATTATAGTGGATAGTTCTCTGAAAATATCCACGCAGTGTGCAGCGGCAGTCAGTAAAGCAAATAGGATGTTAGGAATTATTAAAAAAGGGATAGAGAATAATAAGAAGAAGATCATACTTCCCCTATATAAAACTATGGTACGCCCACATCTTGAGTACTGTGTGCAGATGTGGTCTCCTCACCTCAAAAAAGATATACTGGCATTAGAAAAAGTTCAGAAAAGGGCAACTAAAATGATTAAGGGTTTGGAATGGGTCCCACATGAGGAGAGGCTAGAGAGACATGGGACTTTTCAGTCTAGAAAAGAGGAGATTGAGGGGTGATATGATAGAAGTATATAAAATCATGAATGGTGTGGAGAAAGTGAATATTGAAAAGTTATTCACTTGTTCCGATAATATAAGAACTCGAGGACACCAAATGAAATTAATGGGTAGTAGGTTCAAAACTAATAAAAGAAAATTTTTCTTCACACAGCGTGCAGTCAACCTGTGGAACTCCTTGCCGGAGGAGGCTGTGAAGGCCAGCACTCTAACAGAGTTTAAAAAAAAACTTGATAAATTTTTGGAGGTTAGGTCCATAAATGGCTATTAGCCAAGAGTAAAGTATGGTGTCCCTAGCCTTTAGTCAAAGGCTGGAGACAGATGGCAGGAGACAATTCGCTTATCATTTTCTTTGGTTCACATCCTCTGGGGCACCTGGCACTGGCCACTGTTGGCAGACGGGATACTGGGCTGGATGGACCTTTGGTCTGATCCAGAACGGCCATTCTTATGTTCTTAATCAGCCTCATATTTTCCATTCTGTAAATGCCATTGGAGAGTACAGCACCACTGACTCCTGCTTACCTCAGATGTCAGGTGAAATTCAGATGTAGCTGCCTTGTGGTAAATCAACCTATGCCAGTTTATACCATGTGCAAACTTCCCCTCTTGTTTTAATCTCAGAACTCTTCATCGTAGGAATTATCTTTGCTGCCTGTAGAGGACCAAGCATGATGGGACAATGAACAGTCACTGGGTCCCCTAGGTGCTACACTGTACAAACACATAATGGTAGTGCAAAAACTTTAACAGTCAAGTAGAACTTCAGATTTTAAGCCCTTTGAAAACACAAATGCTATTCCTAGCATGAATTCTACCAGATGCTAAGGCTGTTAGGCCAGCAGGCAAATTAAATAGCCATACTAATAACAGTAAATATACCCCAAAGCTATGGGAAATGGGAGTCTTCTGTGTCCATCTCACACACAGAGATTTCCCAGGGAGCCTGATCTTCTCTTCCCACGGCCCCATCTGCTGGGCCTGAGAGTTAGAGCTTACACTTCTTCCGTCCTTCTGGAAATTGTCTCAGGTGCTTTCAGCTGCTCTGCATCCCAGTAGCCTGCAAGAGCTAGGCAGGGGAGGAGACTTCCACTCCCTGCCTGGATTCGGGTGCCAGGGTTTGCAGCAGTTGAGCTAGGTGGGGGAGTAGTCCCTGTGTCCTACCCGGCCAGGCTCTCTCAAACAACTGCTGGGCAGGGCAGCAGAGCAGCAACCAGGAGGAACTGGTGTTAAGACTCCCTTCTGCTGCTTGCCTGGGCTCCTGCCTGCTCGGGAGAGTGGCAGAATGTGCTGGGAGGTGGGGAGGGCAGGTGCAGCAGGAGGACAAAGTGGCACTCCCCCCGCCAGGTAATGTAGGGTGGGGAAACCCCAGTCATCCTGGCCTGGGTCTCCTGCCCCATGTTATCTAAAGGGAGGTGATTTTTCGTCTTCCTGAGCCTGATGGAAACCTTTTGATTGGGCTCCTCCCCGCTAGGGGTGGGCACCAGTTGTATATGGGGTACCCTGGCCCGGGGAGGGTGTAGACCAGGGATGGGATGAGGTGAGATGGGGGTAGAACATTGGGGGAAGCATCCTAGGATGGAGTCGGGGAATTGAGCATCTCCTGGGAAAGACAGAAGTTGGCCCCCATGCTCCTAGACACGCTCCAGGGTGCAGGGGTTGCAGCGAAGGTAGCTGGGTCGGCAGGGGAAGCCCTGGCTGTGCTGGAAGAGCATGCCCAGTGGTGCACCAGTGGGGGCCACTGACTGTTCTGCCCAGAATTGCTGTTGTCGTACCTGAAGCCAGCTTAGGCACACTTGTACTTACCAGCATGCACTGAGCAAAGGCGCACCCCACTTCACTGTGCTTACCTTGAGTCCCTTAGGCATCATTCAGTCTTGTGTTGAGAGCAGGCCGATGGGCCCCAAAGATGTAGCTGACCCCGCTATGCACCTTCACTTTTGGTTCCTTCTGCTGTGTGCCTCCATGGGCAGCGCAGGGACTCCAGTCATAGCGACTCGCTTTATCTGTGTTGCCATGATAACACTCAAGGAGAATTTGCCAACTGAATTAGAAGTGGGAGCTTAACTACATGGAATTTTTCTTTCTTGTTAATAAAGGCTTCGTTATTTTGCCTTAGAAGCAATACGCATAACTAAGCAGAGACTGCGTGTATTTTAAGAGCTGGACCTTTGTAATGTGTTCTGAAAAACAACCTATTAATGTTTCTACAGTTGAAGTAACTGTTTAGATGAAAGCCTAATTGCTCTGTAACAGCAAGGGTTTTCCTTGTTATACTGCCACTGCCAAAATCTTATCTCTTGTGCTGCTGCCGCTTCTTCTCTCTTGGCAAGTTAGTAGAGCCTGAGTTTAACCTTACTTTAGATGTGGCCTACTGAAAAACTACTGGCTCTCTTTGTAGTACTACTTTTTAATTTAATTTTTAAAAGAAACTCTCAAAATTGGTAGGGCTAGAATGTGACCTCTTTTTTCCAGAATTGTGCATTATCTTGCTAAGCCAAACAGTAAAGCAACAAAGCAGCGTATGTGTGGAAATGGAAAGATGTGTGTCAGAAGGGGAAACGATTACAATTTAGAGCTTGGAAAGGATAAATAAGTGATTGATAGGGTTCTTAAGGGAAATGATCCAGTGTGGGGAAAATGCCTCAGCACAGTGCTGGGTTAAACCTGAGGGGTAATGTGTAGTAGACTCTCAGTTGTCATGACATCAGTTAGTGCAACAGTAAAAACAGGAAGCTCTAACAAGGTAGTATTAATTTGTAACTCGTAGGCAGATTCAGGGTGTATTGGTTTCAATAAAGGCGATTTTAAATCATGGATTTAAATCAAGTTACCAAAAAAAGCTAAGACTGACTGTGCTTAGAGAGCATTTAATTTTGGAGTAAGCTCCAGCTGAACTCACTGGTATGTCTCTTCTGTGAGAGAACAGAAATAGAATGGTGTTTCCTTAGAAAAATTGAGTGATGCTGAAGTAAAATGGGGAACAGACTTAAAGGCATCACCATTATGGTCTGTGGCCATGATGCTACAAAATAAGGGGGTTGCGTTATTTAATACATAATAAGAAAATGACGCTCGGGGCAAATGGCAACTCTAGGTTTCTCTTTCTGCATTGTATACTTTGGTGATAGTTTCTAAAGCTAGTTAACTAAGCAAACAAGCCATAAGGATTAGCTAAGCTAAACTTTTCTTTTCTAGCAGCAGCCAACAGCGCTAATAGCTTGCAACTTTAGCTGTCAAATCACACTGACACTAAAAGGCATAGAGCTATATCCACATGTTGATCCACATCGGTTTCTCCCCATAAGTAGTTTTCCCTTTGATCTTTACTTTTTTGCAACTAGACCCTGTATCATCCTCTTGTGCTGCTTACACCATGAATTGTGTCAGATTGGCTCTACAAATTCCTTAACGCATTTACATGGTACCGTTACAAGAAAACTGCCAGTGACCTAATTTGTGTATCGTTACCAAAAAGTGTGCCATTTTTCCAGTTGTACTGTAAACATTCTGTAATTTAACAACTTCTTATTTTAATGCCCATGAATGTCACCACTAATGGCTATTGCTATGCCTTACTTCATAACTGGAAGCACTAGAATGTGCTGTTTTGTTCCATGAGAGTGGCGTTTCTTTTGGCCATGTTCACGTTTCAGATTTTGGTCAATGCGAGTGACATTGGTGGGTGTGTGACTGCCAAAGGAGTGTGAGTTCCTGGCTGCTTGCATGGGTACTGCGTGTATTCACGAGGAACATTTGTGTCTGACATAAAGCTTGTATCCCTATTCCACGAGTACAAATACAATACAAAGGCACTGAATGTTGGCATTTTTTTTCCAGGCCTGCTGATGCGAGGAAGGTTTTGGGGAAGGGGGCAGTTGCCCTGTGGCCTGTTGATTCAAAGTAGCTCAGGGTTCCTGACTGCTGCTCCTTTTCAGAATGACATTCTGTGTTTTACTAAAGAAGAGGAGATAAAGCATCCATCCCCAGAAACCTTTGTGTGACATTTGCAGAGCCATGAGAGCTTCCTCAGGATATCTTGGGACGATAAAAGGCACATCTGTAGGCACTGCTCTGCAAGCCTCCTCTCCTATCCCAACAGGGGGGATGAAAAGCGTGTGCTTCTCTGCTCCAGTTCGTTGTGTGGACTGAGTGAAAAGATGTCGCCTTTTTGTCTTACCTTTGTGATGGGCCTGGTGTCATTTCTAAACTTACCTATTGTAAGGAAAATGCATGTGTAACTGCTCAAGGTGGATCCAAGTTCCCTTCCCCTTTATCAGACTCCTCTGCACTAGCTTGGCTAAATTCTGGAATGTCAAATGAGCCACAATTTATAAAAGCTGAAAAAGCCATGCCAGCCCATCTCTCCCCCACACCTTATCCTCCTCCGTGTTGGTTAGAGCAGGGATCTTTGTCTTGGGCTCTGAGAAGTATGTCATGTAGTTGATTTTAGAAGCACCAGGTCTCTGGTGCAACACAAAGTCTATTCTTGTGATCCCTATTGCATATATCCAATAATTTCTGTCTGCCACAGGCAGGCGTGTGTTTAGTAACCTCTTTGTTCATGGAGCTAACATGGTTGGGTAGTTGCACGTAATAAAGAAGTGCTGCTAGATGTGTGTTCCAAGGTGAGTAATCCAGGAAAAGGCGTTTGATAAACATGGAGGGTTTTTTAAAGCGGGGCCTGGAGTGGGTGAGACTTCTGGTCTCTGACCGCTAGTTAATGCAGTTTAAAAATGTGACCAGATTTGTCACTATTGCAGGAAATAGGACACGTTTTGGAGGACTGTCTGAGTTCACACAAGTCAGAGTGTCTACGCTCCCATTTTGTCGACCTTAGTAGGTTGTCCTTGACACTATACAGTCCGGGGAGTTTCTTATTGTGTCACTATGATGAGCTGCTTGTTGGCCAGAAAAAAATTTTTGACTAGGGGCACGTGCACAAATAGGTCAATGCAAGGGGACTTATGCTGACTTAACTTTGTAGTGTAGACTAGAATTTTGTGATTAAAATTTCTTTTGAAAAATTACAGCACATAGAATCATATAATACTAGAACTAGAAGAGACATAAAGAAGAGGCAGGAGAGCCTTTGTCTAGCCTGAAATGCCGAGATGCCTCTGACGCTCAGAAGGGATAAGATCAAACTAGATGGATGTGTGATTCCCCTGGACTCCTTTTTATTTCTCCAAAGATCAAGTAACCCTTCAGTGCTGCTTAATGGGACAGACAGTGGCTAAAAAATTGCTTTGTGAAGCTTGTTTTTTACATTTCTGCCATGTTGGCCCTGAAGGGATTAGATGAAAAGTTGTAGGTGTAATTCTGGGAGGTGGGGGTGTCTCAGGAGGTCTGAGGCTGTGGTTTTCTGATTCACCATGACTGGATTGCAGAGGGCACAAAGGTCACAGCTACACTGCAGTTTTTTTGAAACAGCTATTTTGAAATAACAGGATGACACACACAATGCATTTCAAAATAGCATCCAGCTATTTTGAAATACCATTTCCAGGTCCATAGTGCAATTTTGATATGGTGCCATTGGAACCCATTGTGGCTTAATTTGAAATAACACTGTTCCGTGTCTTAACTGCTGTTTTGAAATATCAATTTTGAAATAGGCATTATTCCTCTCACTTTGGAATAAGGGGGCTTTTGGAAGCTGGGGCGGGGGCGGGGGCGGGGGGAAGAGTTCCTTCCCAAAGGCTCCAGAAGTGAAATCTCATGGAACGATGCAAATAAGGTGTGAGATGATTTAAATCCATACCTCATTTGAATATTCCCCCTTGCTCATTAATATGCCCCTTCTGGAAGGGAGGGGGCTATGTAGATGCAGCCTTTGAGAGTTATCAATTTGAGAATAATGTACTTGCTATTTTGAAGTTATTTCTAAATAGTGTGTGCATAGTGTAGCCGACAGCTCCGTTATTTCAAAATAATTGCTGTTATTTCAAAATAAATAGGTAGTATAGCTATAACCGAAGAGAAGGTTGGACTCTGCGAATGTCCCTTACATACAAACACTGAAAAATGGTGCCTGCACTCTGCCCAAACCCAGGGGTCTTGGAAGCAGGTGGATCCACTTGCAACTGACTTTGATCCTCCAGGTAGGAGCTGGGCCTAGTTGTGACAGAGACCACTAAGAAAATTGAGTTTCTATAATGCATACACATACAGATTCAGTGGATGTGTTGAAAATCTACCCTTATATGGTATTTAAAGAGGGTAGTTGATACTTGAAGTGTCTGTCTCATGTTTGAATTTATGGGATTTGGAAGAAAATGGAGTGAGTATTGTGCTGGGTGTGGAATGGGTGGAGTAGGGGCATAGTGGGACTTCTATGGCTGCCCTGTGTAATTTTTTTTTGCTTGCTAATGTCTTCATTAACAAGTGCAGCGAGAAATATCCAGTAACAATTCTTTGTGGCTCATATCATGAATGGAACTTTTCTCAAAATCCTGAATGTCATTTTTTTCAAGCCAAAGTGAAACTAATTCTTCAAAGACTCAATTTCCTAAACTGTTAGCTAGGCTTATTTTCAGAATGCTTTGAAATGTCACTCAGAATTCGATTATTTACGCTCTGAAAGACTGGAGCATCTCCCTTTTAATACTTCTTACTGATAGAAAGGGCCATGCAGCTAGATGGGCTGTGTTGGCTTGGTATTTTATCTTTCTAGTGATGTGCTTATATTTTATGGTCAGACTTAAAAATTAGTCACAATAATTGAACATGGTGTCATCACCTGCTAATCAGGTTTTGATGCATCAAAGTGGGGGGAAAAATGAAACCATGCTGCAATCACTCATAACTTTTTTTCATGAAGCTTACAAATTTTAGGGGCAGAAATTTTCAGTGCTTGGTCTCTGCCAGCAGATGAGTTCTTTTGTAATGGTTGAGCCATTTCAGTCTTACAGACAAAACTGCTTCATCTTTAAAGGTGTCTTTTTGGCATGGAAATAGCCATCTTTGAGGAGTAATCTTTGACTTTTGCTTTCTTTGACAAGTGATCTTAACCCTTTGGAGATGTTGCAGTGAGCATGCTTTTTGTTAGTTTCCCTCTAGAGTCCTAAAAGGTCAAGCTAAGAGTCCTGCTGCTGGGAGAAGTGCTTTATTAAGGTTGTGACTTTCTGCAAGCTACAATGTTGTAATGCAGCAGTTCCCAAACTTTTCGGCACCACGCCCCCCCCTTTTTGCTTTTTGAGAAGCCCTCACGCCCTCCCCCACCTCCTTTTTTACTGCAGGTCAGCTCGCCAAGCTGCCTGTTAGCTGCGTGCCTGAGCCCCTGCCTTCTCCCAAAAGCCAGGCACCACCAGCCCCTCATTTAGCTCCATCCTCCTCATCCCCCTTTGCAGGAGGCAGCTAGCTCCACTTGGCCTTTGCTGGCTGCCAGCTTTTATAGAAGCAGTTGCCCATGTGAAATGACAGGGGCTGAGAGGCAGAAGCAGGGTCTGGCTTTTTCTTCGGGTGTGGGGAATGACTGGGGGGAGGGCTGAGTCACCTCATGCCCCCCCCTTAGAATTTTTTCATGCCCATCAGTTTGGGAAACCATGTTGTAAAGTCAAGCTTTCAGAAGTTAGCTTTCATTCCTTAAGGTCTGATTTGCAGCGATGTTGAGCGTGCACAATTGCAGCTGGAGTTATGGGGAGCTGTGCTTTGAACATATACTGTGCTATAAATGTACATACTGTGAAAAATTAGGTTGTAGGTGCTCAAAATGGGCACCCAAAATTAGTGACTCACTTGACTGTAATCTGCCTAAATTCCCCATTTTTCAATTCCCTGTGCTCACTCGTCTCACAGGAGCATTGTGAGACTAGATTCATTACTATCTGAGAGGCACTAAAGGTGCTGTAGTGATGAGCACCATTGAAAATCCAGTGAGGAAATTTAGTTCTGCCTTCAGTGCATGGTTTGACTAGGGTGCAGTAAACAGGCCTGGGGCCACACTTTGCAGAATGAAATGGAAAAAATACTGAATTGATGTTAATTCAGTGAGTGATGTCCTTTTGTCCTCACAAAGAGACCGGCACCCTGTGGGAAAGAATATGATGATGTAATTAAAGATTGTATCATACTGTGTATGTGCAATGGGGCTACATTAAGTTTGCTGTGGCAATTTCTTCTTGCATTTCAGAAGTTTTGAGAGGTTAAGTTTGCAACTATAATTTTCTTTCCGTGTAGGTTTTTTTGCGTATAATTTTCTAGTTTTAACTTCTCCCTTCCTCTGGAATAAAACCGATACTAGTGCCTGACATCCCACATGGTTCCTTAGTAGGACTGGAACCTTTAGATCCAAAACAGAGACATTTGTCATTTTATCAAACGAAGTAACTGATAGCTGTAGTATATTGTCATCTTTGTGGACTGGCACTCGAGGGGAAGGAGATACATTGCTAGATACTGTCTGAGAGCAGAGGAGTTGTGAGACTGGGACCTGGGTTCCGTTGCAGGCTCTGAAGGATGATGGCTCTGATAGGCATGGATTCTTTTTCCATTTCCCCTCAAGCCTGAACTTTTTCTGTCACAGTTCTGTGCTCTACCGCACCACTGTCTTCTCCTTCCAGTCCCATTGTCTTCCCCTAATTACTCAGTCTCTACTCATCAGTCTCCTTGTCTAGTGGGTCCTAATCACACCCCTCCAAGTTCCCAGTCTCCTCCACTCCAGTGTAGCCTGTGGCCCTTTATCTTCAGTCTCCTTGCCAGTCTCAGTTCTGTCCCTCATTCCTTGATCTGCCTCCCCCACAGTGTTTACCACTTAGCTCAGTCTCAGTCTCCTTCCCTGGGCTTCTCCATATCCTCTTCTCCTCCAGCTCCTTGTCTTCAGTCTCTTCCAAACCAGCTTCAGTTCTACTTCACACTCAGCTCTTCATCAGATGTTCCTTTTCTTGCCAAGCTCCTCTGGCTCGCAGTCCCCCACATCTACCCCCCTGCCAGCCGTCAGTCCCAGTCTCTGCCCGCCTGCAGGCTTTCTCCCTTGCCCACACTTTGTTCCATTCTAATCCCTTAATCCACCTCTGCAATGCTGTAGTTCTGGCTGTTGTCTTCTCTGCATTTGAAGCAAACGGCTTCCTCTCATGCTGCCTGTTTGCCAGAAAGAGGGACATTGAAAGCCCTGGAGAGATGGGCTCCCGGCTATCAGATCCAGTGCCTGGCCTGGAGCAGCCATTAGAGAAAGTCCAGCTTCATCCTGGAGCCCTGGGCTAAAGGGAGCATGCTCATTTTCTCCGTGGGGGTGACATATGCACAGTTTGCTCAGCTCAGTAGCTGTAACTGGTTCAGTCATGGTTCATGAGGCTGGAATCTTGGGAGAGTTTAGCTGTTAAGAGCTAGCCAATCTCGACTGGGCATGTCCAAGCTGTTTTTTTCATAGGCTTATAACTTGAGTGGATTTTCACAGGGATGCCAAAAGGCACATCCCTGCCACAAAGGTCACGTCTGCCCATTTGAAGTCCCTCCTCTGCAGTGTAAGGGCACTCAGGGTTTCCAGAGAAAAGGTGGCTAGAGAATAGAAACATATATGGTCTTTCACTAATCTTATTTTCAGACATGGATGAAAGGTTTTGACTGAAAATATCCAACAAAACTGCCAGAGATAGACCCATGGTATGGTCTAATTCAGCTCAAACGGTTAATGTTTGGCTACAGTATAAGGAAATGAGAACAGGTGCTTAGAATGGAAAATATTGGGCAGTTTTAGTAACATGCCCAGCTACTTAAAGAGTAACTAATGCCTGTAACATACAAGCAGGCAAAGAGTATGTTGCAACAGTTAAACATGTATTTCCAAACTTTGGAACACTTAGTTGTGCAATGGCTAGTCTGTTCATTTTATTGGTTGGTGTCTCGGTTGCCATAGTGTGCATGCTGTCCAGCCAGCAGCAATACTTCTAAAACAGCCGGTGATCAATAGCTGCTTTTTACTTCGGCTTGCACTTCATTTGATGGTGTGGTGAGCAGTGTCCAATGAGATGACTGTTCTTTGCAGAAATGTTGCAGAGACCTGCTGTCAAGATGGATATATTGCAGTAGTTGGTATTTTGAGTGATGTTGCCACATGGACTGTACGCTCAAGTGGCTCTGACTACTGGCTGGGTAATCACATAACTAAAGTCTGAGTCACCTTCAGGATTATGTGTGTGTTTGGGAGTTCATTTTTCTTTTCAGTTTCCAGAGCAGACCTACTGAACTACTATTAAAACACAGGTTGTTTTTTTTAACGTAATAAAACAGTTCAGCAACGCTCGTCGGATAAAAGTGCACTGTGAGAAATGCTCACCTTGTGTTGTCCTCAGATTGCTTCTTCGTTCTTCTGCTGACATGTACTGCTCAAGCTTAGTCTTGAACTGAAGTATGTAATTTAATATGCACATTAAAAGAGCATGCTGGAGAGTGAAATGGTTCATTTGTTTTTTCAAAATGCCAAAGGATATTCAAGGCAGGAATATCCAAGCTAGACTCATCAACAAAAATAAACATGACATTACTACACTAGAGGTGCCTGCAGTTCCGACTTTTGTAACTCAGGTTGTGTAAGCCAAACGATTAAAGCCTAGACCTGCTAAGGGTGTCTGATTCAATGTTACTGAAGATGTTTAAAATTCAGCTTCATGCTGCTTCACTGGTTAAGACTAGTCTTGCTCAGAGTGCAAGCACTTCTCTTTGCCAGGGATTGTATTTGTGTCTTTGCATCTTTTCTTTTTCACCCGTAAAGCTGCCTCCTAATCTTATGCTGCTACAGAAAACCAAATGCATATGATTTGTGAGTGCAAATATGCTCACTTAGCAGCCTAAGTGGCAATATCCAAATTTCGTTGGGAATGTATTAGGGTTGCTCAATATTTTCCACTTTAAAAATTTGTGACTAGTGCTACTATCTCCATTGTCTGCAGCAGGCCTTTGACATTCATCAGGGTCAAATCCCCGGGGGCACAAGATACCTTTATTTTGTCCCAGGAAATTCTATTCAGGTTTTGCTGAGTGTTCAGCTATTGAAAATTGCCATTTCCCTTCTCTGTTTGCATTTCTCAGGAAAGTGTTGGTTATGTGCCAAAACATGAACTGATCAGAGGCAACATATGGGGTTGCAGGGGCACATGGGGTCACATGCCCCTTGCCCCTCCTAGTTGCTACTTGGCTTGTAATGAGCTTGCTCACGGACAGCATGCTGTCCTAGTTAAAACCTGACTTTTACTGAAGCAGCTATGTCAGAGATGGGTATGGGCGAAAGAAGGATGTGAGCCCCCATGGGACCCAACCTCCTCGCCCCAAACAAAAAATGTGAGAAACCCAATGTTATTGATGCACAGCCATCACTTATGCATGCTTTCCATGTATGGACATAAACTATGTTGAAAGACTATTTAGGCAGGATGGTCAAATACTTGGGGGAGGGGGAAAAACAGGAAATGCCTGAGTTAAGTTTATCCATGAACCCTTAATTCTGACCCCTTGTACATAATAATATGGGCTCTAATTACCTGATGACCTTTTCCCCAGGACCCTTGTCTTGTTCAATGTGCAGTGTGGCTATGTTAAGGGATCAGAATTCAGGTTCAAAAGAAAGTTGTACATCTGGCATATCCTAACGGGAGTTCTTGATATGGCAAAATAACTACATGCTTTTAACAGACTTGTGTGTGTACAGAAAAATATATTTCCATAATGCGTATACGTAGACTGTCTATCTTAGAGGAGAGACGTGTTTCTGGAGCCACACCTACAGGTTGAACGTCTCCTGTCCGGCACCCTTAGGATCCGACCAGTGACAGATGAGAAAATTTGCTGGACCACAGGAAGTTAACATTGTCTTGCATATTACCAACAAGTCCACTGCTTACTGAGTGAAAAATGGGGTAAATTAGAGCTAAAGGACAGCAGAGAACACTGAGAGCCAGGACTAGGGGCCGTAAATGACTTTGTGGGACCATGGGAATCTTGGCCACACCCATAAGTGGTTGTCTACGTAACTTAAATAATGCCCTATTACAGATGTTGCCGAGTGAGAGAGCTCTGAGTTAGAATGATTCAACCTGTACTAGGAAGATTCAACTCTCATTTTTATTTTACCAAAATTAACTGTTTGGATTTATTGGTCAGCATGACCTTCCATTCTAATGCTGGTTAAGCTTTTTCTGCCTTCTGGAGAGTAGGCCCACGTCTGGATCTGTATTTTGCTGCATATACTTTTGTTGTGAAACAAATATCTACATGAGTTGAGAAGATAAAAATGACTTAGTCACGTATGGTATTAAATATTAATTTCTGCATTTGAAAATGTATTGAGTTCCTCTCTAGATATACTGAAACATGGAGCCATATGTGCAAATTTACATCCTATTTCTAGTTTGGGATCACTTCAAGGAGAAAGAGTTGAAAATGTACTTTTAAGGAAATACAACGAATTGATTGTGTTCTCTCTAGTTTTATGTTTCTTAACTAAGAAACAAAATTCTATACAAGTTAGTCTCCTGAATTACTTATGGCACTTGTTTTACAAAGCTGGCTGTTGCCAGCTGTCTCTATTCACGACTGTATGAAGAAACATCAGGCATATCTGGTCATGTAACTAGAGGAGTTCTGGAAAAGCCCCTGGAATACTTGGAGCACATTCTTACACTACTGAAAATACACATTGTGTCACATTTTTGTTTCCTTGTTCCTTTCTGCGCAAAGGCTAGCGAGTGATTATTGCTGGATAATCATTTATCTTCTGTGATAGGGTTTTAAAGTGAATTTAAGGTCATGACATGTGGCAGACTGGTAGTTGAGATGACTGTAAATCCTTTCCTTGACCTTAGAATATGTGCAGAATGGACAACAGCAATGCAAGACCATCTTGAATATCCCTGCTAGGACTGATGGGATGCAAAATCCAGGGAAAGTTTGTGATAACTATCTGCAAGACATCTGGAGGTAGAAAGGTCATTAATGCTTTTCTGATGGCCTGTGTTCTTACCTGTGCTGGCCCAAGCGTCCCTGTGTTTCTCAGCTGACTTTGGTACACTTGAATATGAGGGTTAGGGTTAGGGCCCGTCTCCTTACCTGATAGTGCTGTGTGAAAGCTAGTGATGTCCTTGTTTTCATAAGGAAGCTCAGTCACTGTATGTGTATGGTCTGAATGCACTGAAACGGAGTTCTGGCACCTTTATCGATTTAGAATAGCAGAAAAATTTTCATCGCTGGTCCAGCAGCAGCACGAGGACCAGGGCATTAAAACCAAATGCCCTAAGTCCTATGGGGTATCATTATTACTTAGTCCTGTTACCCCACCAACTAACCTGTTGAGCCTTGGGTGCTGGTTTTGGAAGTGGGCCTATATTAATTCATACGGTTATTGCATTGCGGAAACAAGGTGGGTGAAATCAAGCATGGTTTGTCTGATGCTCTTCCAGGAAGAAAATCTTGCAACAAGTGATGATTGAAGGTCCTTGAGAACGCCTATGCTAAGGAAGAAAACTTCTACCAAGGACCTCAGGAACTTGCAGAGTTTGTGAATGGGGATTTGTTCTGGTGTGGACCACTCTGGTCACCTGTTTACTTCCCACATTGTAGGTAATACCTTCCTGGTGGAGGGTCTGCTTTCTGTTTTCCTAGGTTTGCTGTAGGTTTTCCAGATAGTTGAATGCACTCTTGAGGAGGCAGTAGTGCATCTTGTCAAGTAAGGCCCCTCATGAGAAACTCAGTGTGGGGAAGTGGGATTAGGAGGGTAACTAGATTAGGTCACCAGGGTGAAAACAGAATGTCTGTGCTATGATAAGGAAATGGCTTAGTAAGCAAAAAGACTAAGTCTAATTAAAATAAGAGGGCAAACACCCAGAAAAACATTTTACCAAGAACACAGTAATCATGGGCAAGAGAAGTTGAGAGCATGAATGTAATATAAAGAATAAAGTCTAATATATAGTGAACGTAATAGTGTTCCTAAAGTAAGGGGATTTGTGTGTAAATTTGGTTCTATGATGTATACTGCATCTACCCCACCCCACCTTTGAGTCTGATCAACTCAGCTTAGTGTTGCTATATGCCAAATAAAGATACCCGAGCAACCATCTGCAGTTGAACTGAGTTCTTTGGAAGCCAAGTGGAAAGAGGTTTTGAAGGGAATATAACACATGTGGATGAACACAGGGTGTACATTTAGTTTCTGTGCGGCAAGCTTTCAATTACTTGTGGTGTGTGGGGTTTTTTTGTTTGTTTTCTGTATGAAGGGAGGTAATTTCTATTTGTTAGTGATGGAGCTGGAGACTTGGAAAAAAGTTCAGAACCAATATATTTTTGTATTTAGTTTAACAACGAATAACCACAAATATGCCTCACAATTCTGGATGTTCTTAAATTGAATTTACTTGCCACAAGGAGAATCTTCTTGCTAAAACAAGTGTACCACTCTGCTTTTTGCATCTACTCCATTTCCTTGCAACTGGTAAACAATTTTGCGGTTGAGCACTGTTCCTACATAGTAGGTGGGTACAATTCTCTTTTAACTACTATGCCACTGAACTAATATATTTGAGAAGGAAAGGCTAGATTCCTGTCAAGTACTCTGAAAACTGTGTTGCTTAAAAACTTTTTAGTTGCTTACTAGGCCTCTAGAGCTAGGTTGGTTTATAATTTGTAAGTAAAATATTTTATGCTTATCCTTCGGAGCAGGTATGCGGGAGACTTGAACAAAATGTTCTTATAGGTCAACCGTTATATTTTGACTTCCTTGATAAAATGTGGGGTTGGATTTTTTTTTTTGGCCACATAAAGATTTTGCTATAAGGCTTCAACATAGTTGACTGAGTTCTGTTAATGAGTTGTGAGTGGTGGTAAAGGAGGCCAAACCTGAGAGTCTACAAGTGATTAATGGTTCTAAAGATAAGAATACTTTAGCATGATACCTGAAGGGTTGGCCCTGTGAGAAACTGTCATGTGCACACAATTTTTGATATCTTTGTGGCTTTAAGTATACTTACATTGTTGACTTGCTACTAGTCAATATAATCTCTGTACAAATAAGGATTCTCAATGGTCACCTTGTTTTATAGGTAGCTGAAGCCTTTTAAATTTGGATTTATAAAATATTCCTCCTTCTGTGCTTCGGGTGAATGTATTAATAACTCAACACAAATTTTGTAAATTTAGACTGAGCTGATCTCCAAAACCAAACTTTATCTGCTAGCCCAACCCATTGTACCCAATCACTTCCCCTCTTGCCCTCTTCTCATCTCCTTTGTAAACACATGAGGGGACTGTCTAAGTAGTCCTTGCAGTATGACCTGAAGGTCAACAGTCTTTGGGAGCTGACCAGGCCTAGTGGAGAATCAAGGTCCAGAGCAGAGGGCCACTAGCTTTTGATTTTTGTCAGAGCATTTTTCCAGTTCCCCAAAGGAAAACCTTGCTTTCAAGCTCAGCAAATGTGATATATCTTGGCACAGAAGAAAAATTATTTTGGCCTGTCTCCGGGAGTTGAGTTTAGGTAATATGGTTATGCTTGAGAGTCTTTAATCAGTCACTGCTGAGCATGTGCTTCACTTCCAAACTCTACAGGACTGTCTGTTAACTCAGGAAGAGTGCATTGAAAAATGGAGCTGCTGTTGTACATCTTGGAAAATACAGAACACGTATAACTGAGGCCATACTCGGATAAGTTCATTATAATTGGTGTCCTTTTTAACAACTTCAATGCTATGTAGTTTGCCACATTCTTGATTCTGGAGTATTGACGCTATTTTTCCAGGACCATTTTTTTCCAGCTACACTTCGGGTTGAAATAATACAGGCTGTTTTTTTTTTTTTTTTTAATTGAAGCTGTGTCAAAAATAGGAGTTTATCCTCCAAAGAGGAAACAGATTTCCACCAGCTGTGAAAACTGAAGACTAATTTTTCAACCCTAAAGATCTCACTTAAAGGCCTAATACGCCACACTTCTGTGTGTGTGTGTTTCATATAGTGGATGTCCTAGCTATACGATGCCCTTCAATTTTTGGATGCATCAGAATAAAGTAGCTATGAAGCTGATGTAATTATATTTAGATCTTGGAAACATTGCAGTGTGGTTTTTTTTTTGGGGGGGGGAGGTTTATTTTGTTTTGGATCAGGCATGAAACAGTCTTAAGAGCTACTAATTTTTTTTCTTAATCTTAAAATCTAATTGGTAGAATCTCTGTGTTCGAACAGATTGCAGATAACAATTTGAGGCTTTGCAAAGCTGACTACAAGCTCTACAACGAACGCATTTTGTATTCTCTCTTGGTTGAGCCACTTGTGACATGTTCTGCGTTGGTTGAAGTTAATTACTTTCAAAATTAAATATGCCAAATGATGCAGCTGAGACAGTTGTTGTCATAGGCAACAGTTGACAAAATCTTTGCTTTTTTTCTCTTCAAACTGCAAAAGTTTTTCCAGTGTGTAAATATTATTCCCCAGTGCACAGTTATGTTGTTTCACCTAGATAATCTGTTTGTGGCAGACTATTTAATGAAGAATGTTTGTTTGTGGCTGTTGCAATAAAACCTGTGTCTGGTCTTGCCCTCTCCCCCATTGATTTTTATTGGGCTGAAAAGTTCACTTGGGCTTTCTGACCTTCAGCTGCCTGCTCTCACCCTTTATATACACTTCCTCCTAGTCTGAGTCCTGTCCATTTCTTCTGTGTGGGCTGCTCTTGTACTTTTATGCAATTTACCTCTGAGTCACTACAGTTCTTTAAAATTCTTGCTTTGTCACCCACCGACAACTGAATGTGGAGCCCCAGTCTCTTGATTGTAACTAATCTCAGAACATATTTCCAGGCCTCTTGACTCCTGAGTATATTTTAACTTTATCTTTTTAATTCACATAATCTTCCTCCATTTTTAATTCTCTGTCCCCGCCCACTTTCTGCATCTGCGAGTCCTTTTAGGGAGCTCTGTTAAGGTCAATTTCCATTTCACATTCGCACTTTGTGAAATGTTTTCAAGAGAGCTGGTTATCAAAGTATTCAATGGTTCATCAAATATTCAAATTTCAGGTTCATCAGAATCCAGTTTTTCATGGGAATATGTTGATTTTGATTGAAATAATTTTATTTAATTATTTATAAATAATTTGAACATATTCAATACAAAAGTTTGTTGAAAATAAATTGAAGCAAAACATTGCTAGTTCTGAATGAAAACTCTTTGGAACTTTCACTTTCCAAGAGATGTCTACATTTCAACTTTTTGTTGTGATCTGCAAAAAACAAAAATGGGAAATGCTGGAATTTCACCTGGAATTCCAGTTCGGACCTAAATTGCAGAAGGTTTTGTGAGGAAGGCTGCAGCTTTTTTAGGCATTCCCCCCTTCCCCTCCCCCCCCCCCAGGAATATCTTCAAATTGTTTTCCAACTTCAGATTAGGAACTGTGTGAGGAAAAGAAGGCTCTGAATGTCTGTTCAGATCTCGTGCTATCTTGTTTTTTAAAGCACAGCACAAAACATTTAGGGGCTAGACTGAAAGGCACTCGATACAGTAGGCAAATGATGACTGATGTGTAAACACTCATTTACGGGTCAAAATATCTGATTCTAACAGCTGTTGATCAATAGGTTAGATGTGAACAAGTGTCTACCCTTTTTAGAATAATTTCAGTACATGTTGAGCAAGCAGTCAGGTTGAACCTCTGAGAAGAACATCCTTGGTAAGAGGAATGTATATAACTTTATTCCCAGTATTGTCTTTCTCTGTGGTAATTTCTGTCTATTACTTGCTCATTTAATAAATTTGAGTAAATCTGGCTGGTTGATGGCAGTACCTTCCTCTTTTCTTTTTATGTTTTATGTTGAGTTGTGATGATTCTGTTGTTATTCATCTTGTTGGCTCTTCCCTTTTTTTCTTTTTTAGACACAAATCTTTCCCACACTAGTTCTGTTTCCAGAGTGAATAATGTGTCTCTCTTATTAGTGATTCACTTTTAGATTCTTGTACTATCATACCTCTGGGTTTTTATTGATCATATTTTGGTCAGTATTAAAAATAACTGTCTGCTATGCAAGTCTTATTTAGGTGCTATGTCCCAGCTGATTTTTTTCACCTCAAACAGATTATTGTAACGATGTCCTGGCATCTTATGTCTTTTTTTTTGTCAGCAGTCCATTCCCAATTATAGTACTGATTTGTTGGTTTTCTGAAATTACTGCCATTCTGTGCTTCCCCATTCATTTCTACAGATACCCATTTGTTGGTATTGTAAGACCTGAAACTTGAATTTAGTTCTTATAGTAACTAATACTTGATTGTATACCGAATATGTAATTTAAAAATCTCACCTCAGGAGCTAGCTGATACATTGCTATTGTTGCACTTCAGTTACAAGTATCGTGTAATTTGGTTCCATCCTGGAATAGATTTCTTTTTGAATACTCTTATAACAGCTTCCCTCGTCTGAAAAATAAATCCAAAACTTTCCCACTGCTTTTATGCTCTTTGTGCAGTAAATTTTTGGTCTGCATGTTTGGCTGATTTTTTTTTGTATATTTTAAAGCATAATGGGAGGTTTTGTTTTGTGCTATATTGGTAGTAACCAGTGAGCTAAATGCCTTAAGAAATTCATTAGGCTCCTGTGGAGTGATACAGGAATGCATTTGGCCCAATAATGCAGCTCCCTTTTCAACAGTGTTGCTATATTTTCTCATTGTACTGTTAAGCAACAAAAAAAACACAGTTACAAATGAATTCTAGAATCCTTTTATGCCTCAGTGGGAGTTTAGGTGTCTTTATAGAAGGTGTTTGAAGACAATGTCACAGTGTAGACATTGCACAAGTGTATTGCTATTTCCAGTGGTGTCCAATAGTAATTCAAGTATCGCCACACTTGTGGTTGTCACCCTTCCATATTCATCACAACCCCTCCCGCACCCCCGCTCTAAATAAATTCCTTTCCGCAGAGCCAGGCACCCCACCCCCCATGCAAATTGAATGCTGGTGACTCAAGCCAGAGTCCGAGCCGAGCTGTCACGTGTGTGTCCCACCAAGAGCAAAGGCTACTCCATGTGTATGGCTCTGAGGAGCCGCATTTAAAGGCTTCAAGAACTGCATGCTGCTCAAGAGCCCAGAATTTTCACGAGTGGTGAACGTATTGGACACCTCTGCACTATTATGTTGAACTGGAGAAGTATATATGCCCGGCTTGTGCATTTGTATTAATATGATGTATTATGGAAAAAAACAGTTGTATCATCTGTGCGTACAGGTATGTGGCTCCACCATTGCTGACAGGCCCCCTAGCAGATACATACCAGGTTATGTGTGGTTTTCTTTTTTTCTTTTTAAAAAAGAAAAAAAAAAGAAAAGGGGGGCGGGGGACGGGCAGCTGCATCCTCAGTGTGTTTTTCTTTGAGGTGTTTCTTCTGAAGGGAGTTTGTAGGTAAGAGCAGTGGAAGGTTACCAGAAGGAGAACAATAGAGGCCAGGTGACCAGGAGAGATTTTAAATGAAAAGCCACAAAGGAAGGAGCAGGGGGCAGAGATGAAGAGGAATCCTGGGGTGGAGGAAGAGCAAGGTCACAGCTGCTAAAGAAGCTAATAGCTTGTGGGGAAGTAGGGCTTGCCTATCTTCTTGAGCCCAGATGGCCCCCAAGAGCTCTGGACCAGCAAGAGACTTGGACATCAGCCCAGAGAATGCCCTGGAGTGGTAAGATGAAGGCAGGGACAGCTTCATCTCTATTGCTTTCCCTTGTGCAACGTTAAATTATAAACCAGAAGCATCATAGCTTTTTCAGGTGAAGCTCTGGGAGAGGGGGGTGTGTTGGGAGCTGGCATAGACAAGCCGATTTCAGGCAAGGGTTAACACACCAAGCAGAGCAGACTAGAAATAGAATGTTTTGGGCCAGTTACTCCAGGCCCTGAGCTTTGGAGACACACTGTGCTTCATGATGGTGTGGGGTGTGAGCGGTGCAGGTACCAGGACAGTGCTACTGGCCTCACTTCGTTTTCACCTCTCTGCCTAAGAGGGATGCGGGGCCCAGGTGGTGCAGGAGCTGATGGCAGTGCTTCTTGCCCTGCTCCGCTCAGCCTTGGCAGCTCCTGATGCCCCTCTCTGGAGAGGAGGGCTGGGGCTTGGGGCAAAGGATGGAATGGGGGAAGTGTGGGGTTGGAGCAGGGGTGGGATGAAGTAGGGCAGAGGCTTGGGGGAGAGTGGGGATTATCCCAGGCCTCCACACCCTGGTAGGCAAGGACAGTGCCTTTAGGAATGAGGCTACGGAAGGAACCCAGGAAATCCAAAGAGCAGAGGCTTGTATTCCTCTCGCACAAATCCTAAAGGGAGGCCAGGAGAGGGAGCTTGCTACCATCTGTGACAAATAGTGGAAACTTAATTAACTTTTAATGAAAGATAAAGGTCAACTGGATCAATAGTGACACATGATCTTGAGTGTCTCCACTTTCCACTTGAGTGTCTCCACATTTGAGAGACTTGTTTAAGTAGCCTGATCTTTCCGAAAATGGTGAGCATGTTCCTCTCAAAATTAGTCCTTTATAGAGAGTCAATCCGAGTCCCCAAGATGAGAAGTAGTTCTTAATTCATCTTGTTCAAGGGGCCTGAGACCAAAACCTGCTGCTGTCAGAGTCTTTCTGCTGACTGCAGGCACCTTAGGACTGGTCCCTAAAACAATGGTGGACAACCTATAGGCTATGTGGGGAAGTCACTGCCAGACAGGTTGTTCAGCTTGTGGCTGCAGATGTGGCCACCTGCAGCTCCCATTGGCTATGGTTTGCCATTAGCAGGAGCTTTACAAATAACATTTGGCCAGTTTGTGTGACTTGGGTGCTCAAAGGGCAGTTATGTGATCCATTGCAATTCAAGAGAATGAGTTTTGTACAGACCTGAAGGCGTGTAAGTATACCAGAAGTTTTCTCTGAGTAGATAGGCATGCACCATGTTCTGTCTTTATTTGAAAATAAAGTTAGGTCGATATGAACTCTCTGTAGTGTGCCTTCATATAATTGTGCTCCAGTGAGAGAATTGTTGTCTGTTTTAAATCCTCTGAAGAACCGTGAAGAGCAGAATTCCACAGCTCTAAGTGTGCCTTTAAAGCACTCCCAGTTCCCTAAAGGGGTCACAGTAACAGTCTAGAAAGACCACTTGAAGAGCTCCTGCCTAAACTGGGAAGGTGTCAAAAACTTTCAGGATGAATTGCCCAGGTCAGCAACCTTTCTGAGGTAGAGTGCTGAAATTTGACCTGTTGACCTCTGTGTACGGGCCGAGTGCTGGTGATACTTTTTAAAGTCACTAATAGTCCTTCTTACAGCAGTTTCATTAATAAACAAAGAAACTTGCAGAACTATACCATTTAGGTGGTGGCTGGTAGCACTAGCTGGTCTTTTGTTAATCCACAGGCACCATAGCTTTGAGCAAGCTCCTGACTGCATGGGGGAGGAGAGGTGGGGCTGAGCTGCCTTACATGCTGATGAAAATTTGGCACCTGTGCCAGGGGCTGCTGACCTCTGGCCTAGGCCAATAAGGGTTCAGACTTGTAAGGAAAAAGGCTTGCTTGTAAGGCACATCTGTTTTATTATACCCAGGAGTTCCTGGAACTGACTTGGGGATAATTTTGTATGGGTTGAATGAAATGTTTGTTAAAAGTGATGAGTCATACTCAATGTTTGCGTAAGAAGGGCTTTTGCTATGGTTTCCCCACAGTTGTATCACCGCTGCTCTTCTCCCTCTCCACCCCCAGACCCCGCATTTCACAGCTTCTCTCCTCCCCACCCCCGACTGCTTTCTGGTTCTCACACAGGATGATGATGATGATGATTTGGAGGGTGGGTTTAGTCACTTCAGTCTTTGTTATTGTTAGGCTGGACAAGGTGGATTAGGTAATACCTTTCAGTGCATCAACTGTTGTGTTCTGGGGTGAATCCAGAATGGTGAACAGTTATCTCTTACCTTAATTGTTATAAGTATCTTACAACTTTTCTACTGTAGCTTTTTGCCTGAAACACCCCTAGTACGTAACAAGCATGCACTTTACGTCTAAGCATTGGGCAGCACTGGTCCAATTCCTTTATATCTGGGAGCCTGACTGCAATGCAGTGTCTGGTAGGGGGATATCAGCTCACCACCTTGTCCGTCTGATATAGTGAAACCAGCCCAGTTATGAAAACATTGCATGGGTTGCTTTGTTGGAGAGTTAAGCATACCTCTTATGAGCAGGCTGGCAGAGTCACTTAAAATAATGCCTTATGTTTTCCTTTGAAAATTCATTATTACTGTTTTATGTGTATTATCAGTGTCTCGAAATTTCCAGACGTGGGGTGGGACCATATCCTGGTAGTGCTATATAATCTCTTTGTGGGATTCCAGGAACCAGAGGTGCCTGAGCGGGAAAGTTCAGATCTGAGGTTGGATTTTGCCCATGTTTATGGATTACTAATGGATGAAAACAAGAGTTTAAGCACATCCTTTTTTCCCCTCTCCTGTTATCCCTCAATGGGAGCAAACCCTAGTCAACGATCCAACGAATGCACGTGAAGTTAAGTATATGGGTAACTGATGTGTCAGGGCATAATATGGTCAAGGAAAACATTACTGTATCTATGCAAGCACTTCAGCTTCTAAACATTCTTTGTAGCAAAAGGAACAGAGCTATTATTAGTGATGTTGAGTGTGGGACTTTTTTATAAAGCAGCCATCATTACTCATCTGTTTTCATTTGCAGAAGTTTTCTAACACAAGCAGGCACAAATGTAACAGCAGGAGCTAGGAGGTGGATAGTAGGAGGGGAGAAGTGCTATCTGTTTTTGAGAGCTAGTGCTTCATAAGACCTTCCTGTGTAGCTTTGGTCTTTTGGCCATCAGAACCACAGCTCATTGGGAACTCTCTTGCTTCACTGGGCCAGACTATAAAAATGAATTTGCAGGGTAAGCGTTTTTTAAATTGTTTAAAATATGGTGCTTTGGTATCAGCTTTGGATTTAGGGGAAGCCATTCCAGCATGGTATTGGTTTTACATGTCTCCTTACAGTGGGTTTGGAGGAAATGCATTTAGAACTGGAGTCTGGCTTGTATTGTGTGTGGAGTTCAGATAAGGACTCAAAAGCAGTTTCTGAATGGAAAGATAAGGGTGATAAAACTCTCTTAGAGGTGCTTACGATTGAATTGGTGGCTGTTACGTAAGTAGTTTCATTAAACTGCAGATCTTTCCTCCCTCACCCTTTTTCTAAAACGAAAGTGCTCAGCAAGTTTGCACAAGACCTTTATATGATTTTAAATGATCAGCTGTTTGAGTTCCATGTTTGACTAGACATTCATTATTACTGCCTCCTAAGGAGGCATATTTGGAGAGATGTGGTCTTGGGTTAACCATTTCAGTGTAGACTATTCCATTATATTAGCTAAAAATTTGCATGCTGTATTAGTCAAAATACATGTGTGTGCATGCATACACAAGTATACCGAAGAGAACTGGTCTAGGTTATGGAAAAGGTGAAATACTCTCATTGACTTCAACGTAATTGGGCTTGGGTCTCGAGTTACTAGGTTATTTGCTGAACAAGGCACTGAAAGTTAGTTTTAAATTTTCCCCAGAGATTTGAATATAGGTTGTGTGAATCCAATAAAACAAAATTTAAAAAAACACTTTTTTTCTTTCCCTGTAGTAAAATTAAGGCTTACCTTGCAAATTAGATTAACCCATAGGGTTATTATGCCTTTCCTCATGAGAAAGTTACTCATTTTTCATGGGCAACATGAAATTTGTGAACTCATTGCTATGTTTTGTTTGTTGCCAATATAAATATTCTTTGTTTCAAAATGTCTGCTGAATTTTTGTAGTGGGGCAGAGAAGTGTTAAATTAGAAAAAAACAATGGAACGTAACAACTCTAAGGCTATGTCTAGATTGCAGGCTTCTGTCCGGAGCCCGGAGGTCTCCTGGCACAGGTCTGCCACTCTGGGAGCCTTCTACAGACATGCTAGTCATCCTCTTTCCAGGAGGAAGAAGGGATGTGTTGGCGCTGGGGGTTTTCCCAACCTTTGGCCCCATGTGCACTGGCTGAATGTCCAGAGAGCCTCTCCCAACAGAACTGTCAGCAGGAGATATGCAAATGAGTTGCACAATTGGCATATCTTTTGCCGACAATTCTATACAATTTAGACATAGCCTAAGAGGATGGTTCCTATTGTTTCTTGTAAGAACCTAATAGGTTGCAGTTACTATATTTAAAGTCTCAGCTAATGCCAAAAGTGCTACTTTTCTTTTCCTGCTAAAGAAGAAGATGGAGGAAAACTAATCAACGTATAAATCAGTAGGCCTGCTCACACAATTAGGAGGGCAGGATTTGGCCTGTGCTTATTGAACTAAGACCTCTTCCTGCTCCTATTTAAATCAGTAACAAAACTCCTGTAGACTTTTAACCAGCACCATTAAAAACCCTAACTAGCAACATTTCATTTTGATTGAAAAATGTCAAAGTGACAATCTTAAATAAATTTATTTTGTATTTAAACAAACACATACCTAAAATTGAAGTAAGTGCACTCTCATTAATAGCAAGCTGTTTTGTGTTTGGGAGCCAAATAATGGCTTGCTGGCTTGTTCCTTGCTTGCTAAACTCCAGGGCGAAGGATACTGAATGGTACAAATGTAACACTTCGTGACTTGCTGTATTTGACCACTAAAATACCTTTTCCCCCTGTATTCACAGCACTGACCTAATTATACATATAGATTTTAATAAGTCTAGGTCAGAGTAAGATGTTCAAAATGACCTGATTTCCTGAGTGAATGAAGAAATCTCTGCTCTCTGGAAACAGGAGTCTGTGCTACAGAATTTTAATTTGCTTGTTTTTCTCGATGGCAAAGATTTTAGGTTAACTCTGATGGTATAACTTGTACAAGCAAGATGTCAAATGGGGAAGGAGGGTTATTCCCAAGAAATATACTGTCAGTTCAATATTTCAGGGCATCATGTTAACTTCCTGCACTACAGTTCTCACAATTTTTTTCTAGACATATTCTTCTAGTTGTGGTGGTAGATAGTTAAAATTCAACTTTCCAGTGGGTTGGATTGAGAAAATTTGACTAATTACAATATAAGATGCCAGACTGGATGCTGTTCTAGTTAGAAGAATTCAGGTGATGCTTTGGGTATATTGTTTCTTGGTTACTACATGCATAAAATTATTTGTGTACCTCGATTTTGCAGGACCAAGCCCCTTATTTTGTATCTTGCATTTACATTTTTGAGTCATTACTCTTAATTTTATTTAAAAAAAGGTAGTTACGATTTTTTTCTGACTTTTCAGTGTAATACAGTTTCTTTAGTTTTAATCCCTCATTCCAAAAATATGTAAAGAATTTCAGCCAGTAAAATTGCCACTCTGCTCTAGTTAGGTGGGAAAAGCATTATTATAGAAAAGTGCTCTCCAAGCCACAAGTCTTATTTCACATGGGTGTGTGTGTGTTCTGACTGTAATGCTGTTGACCAGTGGATCTGTTATTACTGTAATAATTGAGAAGTGTGGAACCAGAAAACATTTGAGGGGGAAAAATCTATATTTAAATAATAAATTTAGTTGCCTTCTGGGCTTTTAGTCTCTAGGGGATCCCTTGGTTGTTGAGAAGAAGCTTGAAATATTTGACACCTGATTTGTTGTTTTAGTGAAGTCAGAGTTCTTATTTGTCACTTGTCTCTAGGAGCTGATGATTTAAATAAACCCAGATATAACAAGAGTTGATCATGTTAGTATGTGGTGCCTGTGTATTTCAAATGCATTCCCAGAACATCTTCATAATTTGTTTTCTGTGAGCACTTCTTGTTCAGGCTTTGACTCTGCAAAGACTTAAATGGGGCCTGATTGTGCTGTCATTGAACTTGGTAGAAGGACTTGCATTGACTGCAATAGTAGTTGAATCAGGCGAAAGGAGTATTCCTGAACTCTGTCTGAGTCTACTCACATGAATAAACATATGTGCCCAAGTGCTTTCTTACCCTAAAAGTATATGTTCCTTATTGTAGAATGACCTTTCATCACTTCTGTTTTATTGACATATGCTTCTGTTTCACTTTAGAGTGTAGAGGGAGAAACATAAAACTCCTAAGGAATTAAGATAAAGATTAATTAGATGTAATCTTTATTTCTAATACCAAACATTTTAAAAGAGCTGCCGTGCAATTAGCAGCACAGCTGCTATCATAGTTTTGTATGTCTTTGTTGCTAGTACTTGCTAATGCTTCACATGTAATTCTTTTCAAGGCCATTGCTTCACCATAGTCTTTGGCCCATAGAAAACGCTTTGGCATGTGAACTGTATTTTTCTGGCTGCTGCTGAAGTTGCAATATCCATTTACTTACAGCTGCTGGTCCTGCTGTTTTACCTAGAGCTTTTTTGCTCCTTTCTTTGTTTCGGGGAAAATTTTGCATTCAGTATTTCAGACTGTCCAGACTTTGCATTCAATGGCAGGTTGCAGTTGTTGGAAATACTTTTCAGGTTTTTTTTTTTTTTTTTTTTTTTTTTTTTTTAAAAAAAAACAATCCACATGTATACGATGTTGATTAACTGTATGGTATGCAAAGTACGGAACTGGAACATAGTTCCTGTAAGCAATTGGTTAATGTTATGTATCAGATGGGTAATTTTGTTAGTCTGTATCTGCAAAAACGACAAGAAGTCTTGAGGTGGGTCTTTGCCCATGAATGCTTATGCTCGAAAAAAATCTGTTGATCTAGAAGGTATCGCAGGACTTGGTTAATGTTATGTTCTGTTTGAAAGCTTACAGTCTGTATTTGACATCATTATTGCTCTGTGTACTAGCCTCATTTAAACACCTTTTTAAAAGGTGATTTTTATTTTGTAAATCAAATTCTTGACAAAGCTCTGACTGCAGTAGGCATGACTTTGCAGTACAGCTTAGGGGGAAAAATGCAGGTTCTTATTTTTCACTGTAAAGCAGAGGTTAGCCACCTTTCCAAGGCTGAGTGCTGAAATTTGACCTTTTGACCTCTGTGTATGGCATGAGTGCTGGTACATTTTAAGAAAGTCATTAATAGTCCTACTTACAACAGCTTAATTTACTAATGAAAATGCAGAACTTTGCCGTTTAGGTGGTGGCTGGTAGCATTAGCTGGTCTTTGTTTAATCCACAGGCAGCATGGCTTTGAGCAAGCTCCCAGCTGCATGGGGGAGGAGGGGTGGGACTGAGCTCCTACCTTGTGTGCCAGTGAAAATCAGCTTGCCTGCCACTCTTGGCATCCATGTCTGGGGTTGCTTACCCCTGGTCTAGATGTTTCCTCAATCACTGACTTTTAAGCCCTCACCTGTAAGTTCTGGAGACTAACTAGCGATGAAGCACTGGAATGTGTTACCAAGAGAGGTGGTGGACTTTCCATCCCTAGAGGTTTTTAAGTCCTGGCTTGAGATAATTATGGCTAGGAAGACTTAGTTAGAGTTCATCCTGCTTTAGGCAGGGGGCTGGACTTGATGACCTCCTGAGGTTGCTTCTAGCCCTAGAATTCTGTGATAAATCTCTTTGTCTGTGTAATGTACATCCTGCAGACAGCGAAGGCTTGCTCTTTATGGTCTATCAGTTTGCCAAAATGGGCTTTGGAGGAGCTTAAAATAAGAGGAGAGAGAAGCTCATTGTGACTGCTCTGGATAGAAGAATACAGATATTGTTGATTTTGTTTTGGTGGTGTAATGGCTTGGGAGGACTCTTATGCTGACCCACCCTGGTAAAGTGTTGGTGGCTTCACCTACGATTCGACAGTTGTGGTATATCTCTTTTGCAAGTGTGGCTTGTTAACTTTACCTATGGTAATGAAAGAAACGTGGGTTTGCTTCATGACTATGGAAGAAGGATGAACTTGTAGTTAAAACCCAGGGCTAGCACTACGGGGAGAGGTTAAAATCAAGTTATCTGACCTTGAGCGAGTCACTTGAAGGAGACTTTCAAAAGCACAGGTGATAGTGGGGTGTCAATCTCTCCTAGGATAGCAAGTGGTGCTGCAAACGTCTTGCAAATTTGCCTTGGCTCACTACCTGTAAAAGGAGAGCTAATTCTCCCTTTCTCAAACACGTCTGTCTAGTCAAGGTAGAAAGCTCTCTTGAGCTCAGGGACTGTCTCTTAATGTATGTGTGCACAGTGTCAACCACAGAGAGAAGCCAGTCTTGGAGCCTCTGAGCATGAGGTAATAAATGCAATGTGATGAACAGTAAAAATGTCAGAGCAACAGTCTTGCAGAGTTATGCATGCAAATATGACAAAGGTCTGAGAGTCTTTGTCATGACCAGGAAGAATGGACACTTGGCACTTTGTGAAAATCAAGGGTTTGTTTTAAGATGCCAACATAGTGCCTCGACTCTCTGTTGTCTAAAGCAGTGGTCCCCCCAGACTTTCGAGTGTTGAGCCCCCCACCCATACCTTGTCTGCACCACTCCCCTGCCTGGGCTAGCCATGGGGCCACAGCTGGGGGAGGGTGGTATGCAGACATGGGTAAGAGGACTGGGACTGAAGGAGGGGATTGGGTCTGGGAATGGAGCTGAGGCTGGGAGCAGGAGAGAGCCATGCTAAGGATGCAGATGGTGCCAGACATGTGTCTGTCAGGGGGGATCAGAGCAGAGCTGGGGTGGAGAGGGCTTTGGGTGATGCTTGCTTACTGTGGGAACTGGCCTTTGTCCTGTCACATGCCACCTGGACCTTCCTCCATGTCCCCATGCAGGGGCGCACTCCGGTGCTTGAGGACCTCTGCACTAAAGTTTCTGTGAACTCTAGAATATCTTGACCTTTATGTTTATATATAACCATTAACTGCAGAGGCAATCCCTGAATCCTGGCTGGAAAATTAGTGTCCACATGATTATATATAATCTTCTATCATGAATTTGGGTTTAAAAAAAAAAAAAGTAAAGATGCTAGAATTGAGGTGGAAGGCAAGAGTGTTTGCACAAATGTTTTGATGACAAAGACATAATGAAAATGTTTGGCGCCTTTTCTTTATTTTGCAAAGGAGGAGCAAGACTTGGTGACAGTTGGGAGGTGCTGATAATAAAACGTATAAAAACTAATCCAAGGTGGCAAACTACAGTGACAGAAAGGCTTGTGTGCATTCAAACTTCAGTGGAGAATTTTTAGAGCATTCCATCCAGTGTCTCACTGTCAGAAGTATTCTTGTGTATGGAAATATTCAAACATTGAACAGACAGAGAGAAGAGAGTATGACTTAGTTTCTTCCACAAACTTGTTTTGTTAATACCAGGGGAGATTACAGAAAGTATAAAATATAATGTGTCATTGTCTAATGCTGCTCTGTAAACTCTCTCCTTCAGGGAGAAGAATTCAAGTCACTTAATGAAATTTGGGAAGGTTGATAAAGTGGATAATCTTTGATTTGTTTCATTCAGTATTATTGTGCAAGTTATATAATGTTTAACACTTCTAGCAGCTTGATATTGAGCTAATGTATGCACAGACAGAACTCTTCAAAGACTAACAGATCCATAATCAACAACTATTATTAGTGCAAATAAATATTGGTATAGTTAAAAGTAAGTGATAAAGACTTTAGATAGACCCATCATATGGTGGATGCTTATTAAACTGTCATTTTATTTATTTATATCTATATAAATTAAATGTATATACTTAAAAAATACACTTTACCCAACCAGTCTTATGTAATGTTGGCCATATGGATGCGTTGGTGAGAAAATGTGACACCTGCTTGTTCCTACTGAGCTGTCCTTACAGGCTTCAAAGTTTGGTTTCAGTATCAGTTTCCCAGAATGAACTTGCTCATTGTGGCTACGTCTACACTAGCCCCAATACATGAGGGCTCGTCCCAACGGGGCTCCTTTTCGAAAGGACCCCGCCTACTTCGAAGTCCCCTTATTCCTATCTGCTCATGGGAATAAGGGGACTTCAAAGGAGGCGGGTCCTTTCGAAAAGGAGCCCCGTTGGGACGAGCTGCGCAGTGGCGAGCCGCGTCAATTTCCAAGCGCCGTGGACGCTCGCATGCTAATGAAGCACTGAATATGTATTTCAGTGCTTCATTAGTAAACTTCGAAATGGCCATTTTGAAGTTTGGGGCTAGTGTAGACATGGCCTGTGATTGAGGTTACCACACCAATTTAACTTCTTCCTGCCTCAGAATATTGAGGAGTATATCTTAACTTCAGAATGGATGTGTTTTGGGATATTTGCTGCTTTAAGAGACAAACAAACAAAAACCCACTGGAACTGCTCTTATCCTCCCAAGGGTTTCAGTTGATGGAGCCACAGTTATGTGGGTTGGTTAGATTGTTCAGTTAGTTCGTGTTATTGCTTGTGTTCCCTGATGGGAATATGATGTAAGCATTTCTCCTGTGAATACCCATGATGGAACGTCAAATTTGGCTTCTGTAAATAGTCACCAAAGTGAATGACATTTGCTTTCCAGTAAAGCCAAGTAACATGAGAGATTGAGGAAAGGAAATAAAAGGAAGGAAGTATTTAGTAAGTTAATATTTTAAAATGTGGGTGAACATTAGCCTCTTACCTTAAAATGTTTTTCTTCCTCTTTTTTCCAGTCCATTCATAGTCTGTTACTGTTAATCATAAATCACTTTAATCATATGAAACTCCCATTAAGTATACTCTTAGAAATGCTCATGCTTTAGTTCTTTGTATGGAAAATAATGTCAGTGGTCTTGTGTGGTTTAATTCCAGATTCAATATTTTTCATATTCTGATTTATTACTCACAGTCTGCGTTTGCAACTGCCTAATATTAAAGCGACATGGTGTTTCTTGACCAATGCAGATATTAACCATCCAGAAAGGCCCCATTGATAATGAAAGTGGCGAGGAAGTAAATCTAAAGATCTTAATTTAGGTGACCTTTATGAACTGATACAAATAAAATAATGGAATTGTGGATGTCCTTAGCATGGACAGCTAACGAAGTGGGCTTTGCCTCCTTTTGTGCTGGCTGGATTTCTTGTGCGCCTAAATGAGAGCTGAGATCTCTTGAAAAATCTTACCCCAAATGGTTACGTCGATATACATTCTCGCTGAAGTGCTCTTGCTAATGAAAACAGTGACTGTTCTTTTCTATCCAAACAGACATACACAGTTCTGCATATTGGTCCCAATATAAACTGCAGAAATTTCAGGTATAATCTTGACACAGTTAGTCAGAGAAAAGGAAGAATCGGACAAATCCAGTAATAATGAAGCAGTAACTAAAGGATTCACAGAAATCTGGGCACACAAGTTCTTTGTAAGAACAAGGTGTCACACTGGAGGTATTTTCTCCTTTGTTTCAGTTCAGTGCTTTTGATATTTGGGTCAGTCAGCTGGACTAATACACAGACGTACATGGAGCAGCAAGCAAGTCAACACGGAGAAAGAGTTAAAAGGAATTGCAGTACAGTAGATGTTGATGTTTTTCTCAAACAACATATTGTACCAAATTCTGTATAAATGTTCTTACAATCTTCCTACATTAATATTTCTACAAGTAAATCTGCATTTATTGTGAAGTCACCTAGTGCAATACTCCAGTCATGTGTTTCTCAGTTATTTTCACTTTACAGCAAGTCTGGAGTTTCATAAATGATGGAATAATAGAATTGCAAGGAACTTGGGGAGGTCCTCAAGTCCAGTCCCCTGCACTCATGGTAGGACCAAGCAACACCTAGACCAGGGTGGGCAAAGTCTGGCTGGCGGGCTGAATCTGACCCACCAAGACACTAGATCCAACCTGTTGGGACCCTCAGGCAGTCTGCCTCTCGGCTGCAGCCCCAGATTGCTCAAAGCAGTCTGCACCATGTGCCCCTTGCCGCGGGAGAGGATGTTGCACGCTGTCCCTGTCTGCAGCACAATCCTAAGAGCTCCATTTGGGTACAAGCAGATCCACATCCACATCATTTTCACTCAATAAGCAAAAAAGCAGTCCAGGAGCACTTAAGAGACTAACAAAATAATTTATTAGGTGATGAGCTTCCATGGGACTGACTTTTTGTTTTGACAGTATGTAGACTAGCATGGCCATCTCTCCGTTACCTCTCCATAAGCAGTTTTCCTTGTGGTGTCTCATTCTTGCAACTAGACCTGCATCATCTTCTGGTGCTGCTTATCCCTGACGTGTTTTCTTTTGTTTGCCTAGGGCAGGGTTTCCCAAGGTGTGATGCGCGTACCGTCAGTGGTACGCGCAAGGGTTTCAAGGGCTACAGGGCAGAAAATAAATTACTAAAAATCAGGAGACAAGCATTGGGATGGCACTGGGAGAAGGGGGTACACCGATAATAAGACTGAAGCCCCTAAAGGGGTATGTGAATTTAAGCTTGGGAAGCATTGACCTGGGCAATGAATTTCTTCAAAATATTCCCAGATATTTTTTTTACATTCAGAAGGCACGATAGTTTTTTCTGCGGCAAAAGTGTAGGGGAACATAGGAAGCTGTGTGTCTGCTGAATTAATGTCTTCCCTTTTTCTTTCTAGTCCACTCCACTGTTCCTTTCTATGTTGCCTCTGTCCTTTTTTATATATATTCTCCCTCTGTCTTAGGATAATATCTTCACTAACTAGTGCTGTGCTTGGCCAAGGTCCACCACCACATAAGAACAATCCATCTTATGTAGCAAACTAGAGCTATGAATTAATTTCTGTGAGACTGGATAAGTGTGCATATGTGGCACCTTTGCGATGAGATTTAATTGTAAGTGTTATTTTTAAAGGAAGAGAAATAGTATTTTAAGGATAATTTTTAAAATAAAGTTGAAGCCTGTTATATCCTCTGGTGTGTAGGGCAGCAATGAAGGTCCTCTACTTCTGTCTGTCTTTGGCCATTTTCTCCTGTGTCCCAGTTGTAGTTTGTTCTCTTCATGTCTGCCTCAACAGAATGCCACCATGTTGTCTTGGGCCTCCCACATTTCTGTCATCCATCAGGCATCTAGTGAAGTGCTATATTTACAATGACATCTGTCTCCCTTCTCAT
This sequence comes from Carettochelys insculpta, assembly GCF_033958435.1. Lineage (NCBI taxonomy): Eukaryota > Metazoa > Chordata > Testudines > Carettochelyidae > Carettochelys > Carettochelys insculpta. Next base: position 41,060,875 of record NC_134147.1, on the reverse strand, counting down.
CATGTGCCCTATCTTTCTCCAGCATTTTTTCATGATGATAGTGGTCTTGTTCTCCTGGTGACATTTCAGGAGCAGGTCATGGTTGGAGGTTGTTTTCCGCCAAAAGGCGCAATGTATCTTGCGAAGGCTAGTAGTATGAAAGGATGAATGAGCATTTGGTAAGGTCACACTCTGTCACCTGCCGGCACGCCGAGCCATATAGTAGTGTTGATACGACACGGCTCTGGTGCCGATTAAGCTTGGTGAAGACCCTGTACTGTGTAGACATCCATACATGGCTCATACTTCTGAGACCATTTCTGGCCTTGCTGGGTCTGCTCTGGGTATTGTTCTTGGTGCCTCCATCATGGCAGATGATGCTGCCTAAATATATAAAGCTGTCTGTGCTGGGTAAGTCTGCATCATCTATCTTGATTGGTGCTAGTGAATCTACGTTGAGAGCCAATTTTTTTTTTGGTTAACTCTTAGTCCAACCTGGCATTCAAAGGTGCATTGGTGTTGTCTTTTGCTGCAGGTGTTGATGGGTGTGGGGAAAAATGAAAATAATAAAATCCTATTTAAATTTAAAATAATCTGATGTTTTTCATTAAATCATATTTTCTAGACTTTCAGTATATTTTGTTGCTCTTCTTTGGACCTTCTCCAGTTTATCCACATAATTTCCAAAATTCCTGTTAATACGTCCCAGAATAATGTTTACTGCTTTTTTTTTTTTTTTTTTGACTTATATTTAGCTTGTGGTCCACTGTGACTGTTAGATCCCTTTCAGCAGTACTCCTTCCTAGGTACCCATTTTTATATGTGCAGCTGATTATTCCTTCCTAAATTGAGTATACTGCCTTTGTCCTTATTGAATTTCATCTAATTTACCTCAGACTATTTCTCCAGATCACTTTGAATTAAAATCCTATCTGCTGACGCATTCCCAACCCCTCCCAGCTTGGTGTCATCCACAAGCTTTATAAGAGCATTTTCTATGCTCTTATCTAAATCATTGATGAAAATACTGAACAGAACCAGTCCCCAAACTGATCATTAAGGAACTCCACTTGTTGTGCCCTTCCAGCCTGTCTGTGAACCATTGATAACTGCTCTCTGGGAATGATTATCCAGCCACTTATGTATCCACCTTTATGGTAGCTCCATTTACTCTATATTTCCCTAGTTTGCTAATGAGAAGGTTGTGTGAGATTGTAGCAAATGCCTCAAATTCTAGGTATACCACATCTACCACCTCTACCTTATCCACAAGGTTTGTTATCAAAGAAAGCTGTCCGGTTGGTTTGACATGATATGTTCTTCAAAAATCCACGTTGACTATTACTTTTCAGCTTACTGTTTTCTTTGTTTGCAAATGGATTCCTCAGTTATTTGCTCCATTGTCTTTCCTGGTACAGAAATTAAGTTTACTGGTCTGTAATTCATTGTGTTGTCCTTTCATTTCCCTTTTTGTAGGTAGACACTGAATTTGTCCTTTTCTGGTCTTTTGTAATCACTCCGGTCTTCCATGACTTTTGAAAGATGAGAGCTAATGGCTCAGATATGTCCTCTGCAGCGTGTTCCACATAAACTGTGTGCTTGGGCAGCTGGTCGGAAGAGATTCATACGCTGACCATCCACTTAGAGCACTTACAGCTAGGTTTTTTGTTTCTACTGGTGGTGCACATTTATGCTGCTGTGCATATAAGAATTATTCAACGCATGGATGGAAAAGTCTATACATGAATGGAAATGATTAGAGTGAACACTGGTCCTCAGTCAGCTCCTTGAGTATTCTAGGATGCATTTCATCAGGCCCTGGTGACTTGAAGATCTCTAACTTTTCTAAGTAATCTTCCTATTTTAGCGTCTGAATCTACCCCATTTTCATTGGCAATCAGCATGCTAGGTATCCAATCACTACCAGCCCTCTTGGTGAAAACCAAAACAAGTAACTAAGCACCTCCACAATTTCCATGTTTTCTGTTGTTGTTTTCCCCTCCTTCATTGAGCAATGGGCCTATCATGCCCTTGGTCTTCCTCCTGCTTCTAATGTATTTGTAGAAAGTTTTATTGTTACTCTTTGTTTTCTAGTTAGTTTGATCTTGTTTTGTGCTTTGGCCTTCCTAATTTTGTTTCTACATATGTGCGTTGTTTGTATTCATCCTTTTTGTAATTTGATCTATTTTCTACCTTTTGTAGGACTCTCTTGACCTTTTTAATTTTTCAAAATTTCCTGGTTATGCCAGGATGTTCGTTTAATCATACTTCCCATCTTTCCTATGCAGTGGAATGGTTTGATCTTGGGCCCTTAATAAAACTGCCAACTCTCTTCATTTGGTGCCAATTCCCTGAGTTTGCTGAAGTCTGCTTCTTGAAATCCATTTTCTTTTAATTTTGCTGTTTTCCCTCCTACCATTCCTTAGCATCATGAACTCTGCTTCCTTCCACTTTAACAAAAAGGGGGAACTGGTTGAGAATTTTAAAATCAAGTCTAGACCAGCCTTCTCATTAGTTTCACTGCATTTATAGAGCTCATAGATTCCAGTTTCAAATTATTCTACCAATACATATTGTCTATCCTGAAATGTTGTGTTTTTTTTTTTTTTTTCCTTCGAGCCTAATCCAAAATTCATTCAACTCAATGGAAACTCTTTAAAATTTCAGATAACTTTTCCTGTACCTCACTGGGGGAATATGGGCCAAGCACATCATTAAATTGGAATGGTCTTTGGTTAATTTACACTCTGAATTTTCATGTGCAGACAAGGGGGTAGCATGTTGCCTGTGGTATTGGTTGACTTCAGATGACTTTGAGCCCTCAGAGGATAACAACCTGTCTGTTTTAGGGTACATCTGCTTTGCAGCTGGGTTTGTGAATGGCAGCTTGTGTAGCTGTCCGAAAATGCAAAGTGAGAATGGTGCAGCACAAGCTTTAGTTCAGGTTGCATAAGCAAGAAAGTATCTGGAGGGCTCACATGGGATTGTGTAACTTGGATTGATGTGCACTGCAGTGTGCCCCCGTCTCTTTTTAGCAAGCCCTGTGGCTGGCACAGGTGCATCTACATGAGCTGCGTATTGTACCTCGAACTGCAACATGAATGTACGCTTAAAAGTTTTGAGTAGGTTGTTAGAACGATCTCATTCACAAAGAAATTAACCCTCGCTGAATAACCAGTGTCAGTATGGTGTCGTCTTGCAGAACGATCCAGGTTTCATAAATTGTTTTAAATTTGTTGCCAGCTCTCAAACTGTTCTGGAATGTTTAATTTGTGAAATGAATCAGCTTGCACTTTTCCTCTGCTGCACTTATTTCTACATCCACTCATCAGCCAAGGATCCTGTTGCGTGCTGAAAAATCCTAGTGGAAGAGTGCCAACTGGCCAGAAGTTAGGTTGGCTTTGTTCTGCCATTTTCCCATTAAAACTATGAGATTCATGTTTGCATAGAGTGAACTGTTTGGTTTGTTCATAACATGGTTTTTTCCCTCCAAACGTGACTGAGGGAAGATTGATGAGGTACTGTTTCTGCAGTCTCGGTCAAACTCTTCATTTCTCACTTGACAAAATTCCCACTTACTTCCACCATAGCTCTTGGCTGTGAAATATTTGGCTCTGGGCATGTTAGCAGAGTCAAAAGAATCTCAAATGATGAACTGGGGCATAATCAATCCATTAATGGTGATTCTTCTTAATTTAATACTCAAGGACAAAAATAGCAGTGTTGGACAGAAACCAAAGTATTAGCACTCTTGAAACAGGAGACCCCGGAAATTACTAAGCACTCTAATTCTTCCTTGGATAAAAGATTAGAACAAATAAGAAAAGAATTGAGAGTGCTAATTCACTTAAGAGAAAAGGAGAGAGATGCAAACACAAGATGATAATAGCACAAACTAACTGTAGAGTTCTACAACATGTACTCGGACTGTGATGGTTTGTAGGTGCAGTAAAGGCTAGCTAGATAGTAGACTTGTGTCATCTCAAGATCTTGGAGCATTCTGTATTTCGGAAATGGGATCTGCTGTTGGATGCTACGAAGCCTACAGAGCAGTGCTGTGTTAAGGGTAACTTTTTGCAATCTTCAAAAAAAATAATTACTTGAAATGTGTGTTTTATTAGCTTGTTTTTTTTTCTTTTAAAAAAACACCCACCCCTGCTGAAATCCTACCCTTAGCAAGGTCAGTTGATATTTACCCAACTGAGTGTCTTCCTTGGGGCCAGGATTTTACCCCTCACTAGGACAAAGCTGGATACACTGCATTTACTCACTTCTCGCAGGGGGGATTCAGAGACAGAGCCATGCTACCCTGTATACTATCAAAAAAAAAAAAAAAAAAAAGGCAGTCCAGTAGCATGTTAAAGACGAACAAAATAATTTATTATATGATGAGCTTTTGTGGGACAGACCCACTTCTTCAGACCACAGCCATACCAGAGAGACTCAATATTTAAGGCACAGAGAACCAAAAATAGTGATCAAAGTTGACAAATCAGAAAAATATTATCAAGGTGAGCAAGTTAGAGAGTAGAGGGGCCAGGGGGCTGGTGGTGGTCAAGAATTAGATAGAGCCAGGTATGCATAAGAGCCCGTATAATGACTGAGAAAATTCCCATCCTGGTTCAAAGCACATGTTAATGTGTCGAATTTGAATATAAGAGAGAGTTCAGCAGCTTCTCTTTCCAAACTGCTGTGAAAATTCCTCTTCAGTAAGATGCAAACTTTCATGTCATTAACAGAATGGCCCATTCCATTAAAGTGCTAACTGACAGGTAGTGGAAAAATGTTTTTATAAATTTCTTGTCTAGTACACATAGTGGAAGTTTGGAAACTATTTTGTTAGTCTTTTAAAGTGCTACTGGGCTGCTTTTTTGTTTTGGGGAGATCGTTCACTCACTCCTCTTTAAGCCATTACACCAATGCCCCTCACCTCTTACCCCTGAAAAAATAGCTAAATGAAGTTTGACAGGTTAGATGAAATATGAAAGAAGGCTCCATCTAGTATATGAGAGTATGCAGTTAGACTTGGTTAGAATTCTTTTATCAAAGTCCAGAAAAACTCAAAACCAGCGTGGCCACCTCTCAGTTTACCAAACAGGATTAACTCTGGGTATCTAGTACAAGTACATTTAACAAATATGTGTGCAAGTATATAATAATGGAGTAGCTTTGCCTTATGGTATTCACTCATTATACACCATAGCATGTTTCATGTTCACTTTACATCAGTTCTACCTGTAAATAGTTCATAATAACTTAGTTAGTAAAATAAACAGGTTTGGGTATGAGAGTTGGCACTAAGTTACCAAACATACTAACTAAAGGCACAAACAGAAGGCAGAACGGCAGCCATAACAGCAGGTAGTGTTAAAGTGCAAAAAGACGTAGACACGTAAGCCATTTCATGGCACATGTGTACGTTTGCTAGTATAGTCTAAGCTATAATATAAGGTGGTAGAATGGGATTCCTCCATTTTACTTGCATTGTTGATACCATGGTTTGTGGGTTTTGTATTTGCTGTGCCAAGGGATGCTTGCTATTAAAAGAGGTGATAAACAAGTGGGAAAAGTTGTGGATGGTACACATACCAGCTGGAGAGAGATGAAAAATCTGTCATTGTAAACTCTTCATTGAACAGCCAGATGCATCCTTTATTAGAAGCACTTCCTTGAATAGCTAGTCAATAACACAAGCTGACAACAACCATGGCAGAGTTATAGGAGTAGCTTTTCCATAAGGATGAAAGATTTTTTTCCCCAAGTATTAGACAGGGACAGGCTGTTGAGCTACAGGCATGTTCTAATTCTTTTTTTCTTGCAAATATTCATAAATTGTAAGGCCAAAAGGACCATCATTATGATGACCTATTCTGACCTCCTGCATTTTTGTAGACAAATGAAGGAAGTGTAATCTAATTAGATGGAAATGCTTTGTCCCGCCTACAGTAACCCATCCCAGTCATGTAATACGGGATACTGTTATGAAAACATGCCTTTTTTTTCAGAAGAGCAGTGAGAGCAAATTGTGGTATTTGGTGACTGATGGTTTTTCAGGGTACGTTTTGGGCTGTTGAACAGCTGCCCTTTAGATTCTCCAACTTGGGGTACCTTTTAATACTGCTTTCACTGTGAGACAAACCAGTCCTGGTTTGCTCACATACAGCTTCCAGTGTGTAAATAATTGCTAGATATACTTTGAGTACTGTGGTCAGCTACTCTTGAATTACACAGCACAGCAGCACCCCAAATTTCCAGTCTCAGACTTTCCCCAAGAAGTATGCATCCTGTATTGCAGCTCTCTCCTAGACAACAGAAGCTCATACAAAATCTGTCGTTTCAGTAATGCAAAATGATATCCACAAATCCTGTTGTCTCAGATAGTTTTTCAGACACTTCAAGTATGTTGTTTTTCTATAAAACAAGTTGATTTACTTCAGAAAGATTTTTAAGTGATTCCAATTAGGGCATAAAAGTCAGAATTGGTTACGAAGAAGTAAAAAGATAAAATGTAACTACAGGTTGAACCTCTCTAATTTGGAGCTCTCTCGTCTGGCAACATCCATAATCTGGTGTGATTTTTAGTTAGCTTGGATCATCACTTATAAGTGTGGCCAAGTTTCCTGTGGTCCCTCTCACCACATTCTTCAGCAGTCAGACTGGCTGAATTCCTTATAGAAAGGTTCGCTCCCTCAGTCCAAACCAGTTTCTTTGCCGGCCTGGCATTGTGGCTGCATGGGGTAGAGAGAGAGGGAGGAACAGCTTGGGACAGTTTGTTCCCCATTCTTTATACTACTTATTATTTGGGTCAGCGCCATGTGAGATTCAGGAGGCAGTCTATAGAATGTGGACCTCCATTTGTATCTTTGCCAAGATATGAATTTCTCACTTACACCCTTTTTCCTGCCAAAGAATGGCTGCTTACCAGGTGGTGATCCAAGATTTCACTGAGACCTGAACAGGCCCAATGTGGGGGAGGGATCAGTTGCCCCAGAGCCTGATGATTCAAAAGGGGCTGAGGGCTCCTGGCGGCCTCTGCCACTCCAGCCCTTTGAATCACCACCGTTACGCTATGTGGTTTGCTCCAGGCAGCTCTGACAACTGGATTGGGGGGTGGGGGGGCGAAGAGTGGGAGGGAGGCCAACAGGCCACCCAGCCCCACCTCTTCCACCCAATGCCCTACCCCTTCCTGTCTTGCCCCTTCCGGGGACATGAAGCTGTTCTTCCCATTTTACCCAGGAGCCTAGCTAGTCTTTTGGTCTCTGCACCTGACTGATGCATCAGTTTGCCTTTTTCGCTGGGGTGTGGTTGCTTTTCTAAGCTTAGTATGTATCTCACTAATGTTATACATTAAAATGTTGCATTCAGCTTTGCTACACACATTTAACCATGGCAGTAGGGGCCAGCAAATCCCGACTGTTCAGATGATATTTCAAGTTTGTGATTTGTACAAAATGTCAGCCTTGAAAAAGGGGTAGTAGGCAAAGGGATACAGACTGTCACGATAACCATATCCAGTGATATTCTCATATCTGTGTTCATGGAGAGAAGATGAGGGGATTCTAGTTTTAGTCCTTCCTGCTCCTCTATGGCTGAGAGCAGGAAAGGATAGAAAATATAGGGATGAGTGAAGATGAGATCTAGATCTTGGATAGCAGAGTTAAGGGCACAATGTGCATACTAAGAAGATGGCAGCTGCTTTCCTGTCAGAAGGAGAGTTTGTGACGGGGAAGCCATGGGACCTTTATGACCTTTTCATGCTAAAACTGGTGCTTGCTTTTGCACAGAAATTAAGGTGTTCTAAACCCCAATTTGAGAGTCCCATGCTGTTTTGTGGCTGCTCCTGCAGATCATGAGCCTGTGTCCCAAGTGCGAAATGAACATGATTTAAATGATTTAAACTAGTTAACCCTGTTGTGAGAGTTCAGGATTTCATGATGAAGTCCTTGTGGGATTTACAGCTTTTTTTTTTTTTTTCCCCAAAATAAGTCCCTCTTTGCCTTTTGTCCCAGTAACTAAGGCAGATGTAAACTCCAGAGTCCAGTGAAGTGTTTTCTGGCTCTCATACCAGAGCTTTTGTTCTGGAGTTGACAACCTTTCCCTAGCAAATATACCTCTGACTCTGAATGGAAATAGACATTCAAAGGTGATACTGTCAGCAACCAGAGGATCAAGTGTCTAACAATAGGCTTGTCAGTATATTTTGTTGGTTTTGTTTGGCTGCTTTTTAAAACAGTCAGTAGCTGCATGCCCTTTGAAGAAGGTTGAGAAGACATGTTCCTGCTCCAAATTGGCTTCAGTCTGTGTAAACCCGAGAAAGATATGAAGACAAGCCTGAAATTGGAGGTCTTTATATTTTCCTAAATCTCCATGAAAGTGAATCAATACTATGATGAAACTGTTAAAATCAGGGTAGTTTTTTGCCTCATAGCAAGCTTATTTTTGAGCTGAACAGGAATATTTTGAAAATTTAATTTTAGTAATCAATTTTTTTTTATTCAGTGTGTTCTAAAGTTCAAGTGTTATAAGATGTAAACTTATCACACACATGCTCTGCAATCAATCTGTTTGTGTTCTGCAGGAGTCCCAGAATGAAATCAAGAAATTATTCATATACAATCCTATTTCTGCTTCACTGATGAGCAGGTGTTGTATAACTTTAGGATATCCACTTAAACATTTATTTTCTTAGGGTATATCTACACAGCGAAGCTATTTAGAAATAACAGACATTATTTTGAAATAACTTTGCTGGCATTCACAGAACACAACCGCTATTTAGATATGGCAGTTGGCTTATTTCAGTTAAGTAATTTTCATTGCACGAGGAATAGTGCCTGTTTTGAAACAGTGACTTCGAAATAGGGCTGCGTAGACCAGGGAATAGGAGCTATTTCAAAATAAGCCATAGTGTGTCCATAGATTGTATTGTATGCTATTTCACAATGCATTTTGTGTGTAGGAGCATTATACTGAAATAAGCTATTACGGAAAAGAGATTCCAGAATAGCCTTATTATGGAATAACACTGCTGTGTGACGTACCCTTAGTGTTTACCAGAAGCATAATTCAGAAACTTTGCTTTCATACACTTATTGAAAATGTGGTATTTCCTTTAAATTCATTGAGCCAGATGTGGGTCAAAATTATATTTTATAATTGGATGCAGTTGTCTTTGGAGTTGGTGTCTTCCTTATGGGTATGAGACTAGACAAACTCAGGCTAGAAGTTCAGAACAGTTACTTGTAGCCTTCAAGTCAAGACTTCATGACTCCCTGAAAGAGATCCCATTGTTCAAACAGAAATTACAGGTTTGCAAACTGACTGAGGATTTTTTGGGCTGTGTTTAGGCAAGAAGTCATCTGAACATGAGTCTGGATATTTATTATGGTCCTTTCTGGCCTTCAGATTTAATTTATATGTTAGCATGGTGTTAGGCAACATGGCTACTGTATATTTTACATGTATTTCTCTCAATGCAGAAAGTTCCGCTAACATCCAATGAAACTTTCATTAAATATATGGGAACCTGTTAACTGATTTGAATGGGAGATCGTTAAAGTTAATTATCAAAATGTATTTCCTTTTCCTAGCTTACCACCAAGGCCTTCTAGGCTAGGGCAGTTTCTTTGTTTTCCTTTTTGCCTCAGTATAAAAAGAATCACAATTTCCAACTTCAAACATCTTAGTTTTATTGGTTAGCAGTTGTCATCTTTTCATTGCTTTCCCCGCACCCCTCTTGTAAAGCACCTCATTAGTTCCTGCTATGGGGTAAGTAAATAATAGGAATTAAAACCTCTCCACAAAAAAAATTTTTTTTTTTGGCCCTATTCCTGCACCCAAGGCCCCTTAGCTAACTTTTGTGTTTTCTCTGTTGCTGTGTGAAAGATGCAAACAAATGGGATACAAGACTGTAGGAGAAACAATAAAGCTGATTAAACAAATGGCTGCAATACACTTAAAGCAAGCCAAAAGCATTATGAAGCTTTTCCTTCAGTCTCGTCCAGTTTATAAATATCTAACCTGTAGGAACATATAAGTTAAAGGAGGAAAGTTGCACACTCAGGTTACATTTAAGTGGATAGTGTCCCTTTGATGAAAGTTTGACAAGTAGATGCCCCAGAGACCTTAGCCTGATTCTGCATCTCACTGTGATCTCTCTGTCCTTTTTGGTGACATAAAATAATTGCTAAAGGAAGCAGATCTCCCCACAGTAGGAGCACTCCCCAGCTGGCACAAAGCTGGCTGAACCATATTATCAATGTTCTCCTGGTCCCCCTACAACCTTGACCTCATACAAGGGAAGGAGGATGTGTGACAGGTGCAGGAAGACCTGTCCAAAGTAATTTAGAGTAGTGTGAGGCTGCTATAATCCCCACTGGGCACTGAAACATACTCGCAGTGGCATCAGGTTTGCTGAGGTTCTACCCCCCACACACTCTTGTTTTTTGCAATAGACATAGGAATGAAAGGAGTCTCATACAGAGATTTAGAATTTGCGAAATTGCCAACTCAAATCCTTCAAAAGCAGCACCCCGACCCCACCCCCAAATCACGAGTGGCTTAAAGGTATTTTTTTAAAATAACTGGGTTACTTGTGTTTGCTGTCTGATTGTTTTTGTTTGGGTTTGAGTTTTTAATCTTCTTACCTTTTTTCTTGGCAACCAAGATAGAAAATTCTTGGTTTAATATTTTTTTCCTTGATGACCTGCTTGTATAATTGCTTGCCTCCAGGAAGTAGGACCTTAAGATAAATACCAAATATCATAGCTAGAGTTGACAATGCTGAGTTTGTATGTTGTATAATAAGGATCACTTTGACCTTAGAATTGTCCCTGCAACATGCAGAGTTTTTCTCCCTGAGTGTAACATGCATTACTGTTATAAGGTATACGTGTTTATGGGAAAGCAGACCTAAGAGTATAAGAGCACAGAATTTGCATTGTGATCTTTCATCATTGTGTTTATTTGTGATTGTTTACACACGTCTTATGTAAGTATTTTCTCTTTTTGCTTTTAAAAGTCCTGTTTGTTCAACATAGTTGAACCAGGATGTCATTTGTATAAAGAGATGAGATTTAGGGAACCTTTGAATTCTTTAAAAATTACCATCAAACAGTTGTAACAAGTAGAGTCAGTAAACACAGAATCCAGGATGAACAGAGGAATTTAGTTCCTGAATAACTACACCAGTGTAACTCTACCCCACATCCCCCCCCCGAGGTAATACGATTAAGTGAAAAATACGAGCAGAAGGCAACTTGAATTATTCCTAAATAACAAGAAGTCCTGTGGCACCCTATCAACCTAAGAAGTTTATTTTGTCATGAGCTTTCCTGGTTTTGTGGAGCTGTTTACAGGAGTGAGTTTACAGGTCCAAAGTGTCAAGTGATAATTAACATAACTTTCTTTCTTTATTATTATAATTAAGTGACATGAGGCCAGATTTCTAGGGCCAGCCAGTTGTAAAGCTGTAGTGTAGTGAAATTAACAGTTTGTCTACCTCATTGGCGACAGCATTATCTTCCTTATTTATTTAACTAGATAAAGAAGGTAAATTTTACATTACAAAACTCCTAAAGGTAGAGATTATCAAGGCAGTGTTATCTCCTCCCTGCTCCATTTTACCACCTTTTGACTTTTATTGTAGCCTGTCCTCTGTTTATTGCGAACAATGTTTTTTTTAAATCAGTAAGTACTGATAACAGGAAAATAGTGTCTGAACTGCTTGGAAAAGTTTTTGACAAGGTGACTAATAAGACTTTCAAGTGAGAGTCAACTCTTTAAAGCTAGCTCATATCAGCTACCAGTGAAAGCATTGTTTGCTGTCTTGGTGCATGGGCGTTAAGAATTTATTGGAGAATATTAAGTGAGCTAAATTTTTAAACTGTTTTTGACACCTTGCATTTGCTGGAAAGTTGGAAGCCAACATATATATTTAAAGGCCATCTTCCCACACCCAAGCTGCATCTGCCTAATGTTTCCATAGGTGGTTCTCTCTCATTAGTACAGTTTGGCCCAGGGTAGACACAAGAAGGTGTTCATCTCCCAGCAACCAGCAGGCTTACTGTTGCTCTCAGTTCCTGCGAAAATCTTAGTTGCTAGGAGAGCCTTTGTTAATCAGTGCTCGTGAACAGCGGAGTAAGGGAACATCTACAGTACCTGAGAGATTAACCGGGTGAGGGTTGATCTTCTGGGGTTTGATTTTTTGCGTGTCCCGTGGGGACGCGTGAAATCAATCTTTTAAGTATCAACACTCAACCCCCGTAGTCCTCATTCTTGTGAGGAGGAAGGGGGGTTAAAGGGAAAGTTTCTTCTGTCAACCTCCCTCAGTGAGGACAGCCAGATAAGTTGATCAGATATATCGATTCCAGCTGCACAATTAATGTAGCTGGAATTGCGTATCTATGATCTGAGGTCTATTGTAGACCTGCCCAAAGTGAGCATTGATGGTTGTGTGACTTGGCCACTAATTTGTGAATGGGATAGCTGCTTTCAGTAGCATCTCTCCTCTCTCTGCCCTCCCACCCCTAATATGTAGCTAAAGTTTAATTCAGGCTCGGTCTACACTAAGCCTTTAAGTCCATCATAGATACACAATTCCAGCTATGGCAATTGCATAGCTGAAATTGACATATCTGAGATTGATTTATCTAGCTGTCCACTCTGAGAGAGGTCAGTGGGAGAAATTCTCTCATGGACTCTCTTACTCCTTGCAATAGTGAGAATACAAGGGTTGACTGAAAACCCCAATAGTTGGATTCTGCGCATCCGCCAGTAGGCATGTGAAACTGAACCATGGAATATCTGCCCTCAATGGTTCAGTTTCCCAGGTAGTGTGTATATATGCCTGAAAGCGGTGGGCCTGCTCGCAGTGTTGTTACTTGTATGTAGGTCTTGGAGGATTGAATCTAAAAGCTACAAATCGTGTTTTATTTGTTCACGTTTTGGCACAGCAAATGTATCTACTGTTCTGGGGTGTTCTGATCAAATACTTCAAGTGCCGTAGCTTAATATGTTGCTGGTAAGAGATAAGTATATGTCACCCTGTGGAACCCTGACTAAATTTCTTCCCATTCACTTTTTTAAAACAAGACTTTTCACGTTATGTTAGTATTTCATTTTGCTGTGACAAGGAGCACTTTCCCTCCAGGTAGGTGCTGGATTAAACAGGTCTGTTGGTGCAGACTGACGCTAGGGCAGCATTCTGGCACAGAGCTCTGTTTGGATTGGAGTTGCCAGGGCCTTATCTGGAGCCACCCCTAGTGACATATCCAGGGCTTAGTTTGACTTTCACTCTTCTCCAAGGGCTTGCAGAACACCTTAAAGAGGTTGGGGGGTAGGAAGATGGAAACTCTTAAAGTTCAGATGTTCATGCCATGCTCCTTTGAAAGCTTCTATCTGTAAGTGACACTTTGAGAAACCACACTTTGAACAAATTGTATGATTTATTGTGATGGAGGTTTTTTTCAGAGAGTTAAAAATACTGTGTTGTTAACTTGTTGTCTACACCTCCCTTGAAGCTACAACAGCTGTGTCTGACTGGCTAAGACAGAGAGATCAATGTTCGGTAGGGGAAACCTAGATATGTTTTTTAATTATTTCTAATGACTTTTTAAATTTATATTAAACAAAACATGCTGGCTGGGCTCAAGTAGGGGTTGATAGAAGATATGCATGTATTGTGCAGGCTGGGATAACATGACTGGTTGTGCTTCTGATTTATTATACTGACACTCCTTTCTTAATGCATCAATACAGGGACATGTAGGGCACATTTTCCTTTGCTGAAATTCTTGGTTTTGTCTCTCTAAGCTTTTTTTTACTGACATCTTCTGGTTAAATTGAGGTATACCACATATATCTCAATGTAAAACTATCTTACAGTGGTCATTTTTAACCCGTATAACTGGAAGTCTTTTGTATGTATTTTGAACTTATTATCCTTCGAGCTTTTAACAGACAAACTATAAAATCCTTTATTACTGTGACCTTTGCAATTTCTAGGTACTGCCTCTTTACTTATACCTGGCTACTTAGATAAGGTGGTAAAGCTTTCTAAACCGTTCTGAAACCTGTGTCTCTAAGTGAATAGGCATTCAAGCAAATCAACTTATGGCATTTTATTAAGTCAAGACTCCTGCAAAAGCCACTGCCACGGCTTAATAATTATTTACTGAATGTGCTCAGGTCATGAGAGAGGTTTTCATTAAGATGGAAAAGCATTATGTTCAGCAGCTTGTGAAGGGGTTTTTTAGGGGCAGGTAGGGAAAAATGGAAAAATACCAAATAGTACACAAGTACTTAGTAGAATGTTTAATTTTTTTTTTAAAAATTCATATTTAACTGTTGGTTAAAGACAATGGAATCTTGTAAAGTCCATCCATTGTTTGTGAGACTCTTTTTTGTGTCTTTTTATAAAAAGTTATTTTGATTCACTTGCAGATTTTTCCCCCTCTCCGATGTGGATTTTCAAAGGTATTTTAGTCCTGTAACTGCTGACAGAACACCCAGGTGCATTCACTATAGAATGACCATTTTTGTTGCATACAGTCCTCAGAGTATATCCTGCCATTTGATGGACTTGAAATGGTATACTTAGAGGTGAGCAGCTCAGAGCAAGTGTAAGTTAGGATGAACTAGGAAAACACTGGAGGTAGGGGAAGGATATGTTCCTTTTGAACTGCTTGCTCCTGTATTTGCTTTGTTGCTATCTCCATGAACGTAGATCACTTTCAAATGTGGAAAATTTCAGTTTCCTGCATCAAAGCAGCAGGAAATATATGGTGTGCAGACCTATATCAGCCATTACAAGAATAATTTCGTCCGGTTTACTGCTCTGTCCTTGCCAGGAAAGGACATTGTAGAGTGCCAAGGGTTGTTTTTTCTTTTTGTCCCCAACCCCATGTTGGTACTTTAAGCCATGGCAGCCAATAGATTTATGGAGTGAAGTGTCACTATAATCCACAATCTTTTATTAAATTTTAGAAATTAAGTATAAAGAGCTACAGGGGTAGGTAGGCCCTTCTAATAATTTGTTGTATACACAATCACTCTTCAAATTATTTTCTCCATTATTTTAATTTTTGTAAAGTGCTTCCTTCCCCCACCCCCATGGGGTATCCTTCAGTATGGTGACCAACATTCACTGGCATTTGACACAATCAGAAGTGTCACTGTTATCAACAGAGTAGGGAATGGGTGGAACAGTGTTTGTTGGTGTGAGTGTGGGGCCAAGTCTGTCTGAAACATTAATGCTGGTTTTTTTATTTTCTTGTGTGGAGAGATGGAAACATACAAATTAATTTGTGGTGCTGAAGTTTTTAATTAATCAAAAAACAAAATCCCAGAGCGAAGTGAATGGGATAGGTTTTCAGTTCTCTTCTGATAAAAACCTGTGGCTGAAACAAAATAATCCAAAAATGTCCAGATTCAAATGGATGTATTTAAATTTGCTATCCAAAGTATAAATGTGTGAATATCTACTGTGTGCTGTGCTGATTAAGTACACAAGTCAGAGTGGACTGCCGAAATGCAAGATCTTCAACACCAGTTTTTCTAATTGTGCATTAGTGTGGTTTGCTCATTCTCTTACCTCTGGGCCTCAGAAGGAAACAAATCCTGGTAGATTTTGTGGAATGTTGCATCTTTGATCAGCTCTCTTGCTTTCTGTTGGCTTGATCCCTTGTACATTATGGGTACATCTACACTAGTGCCCCCCTTTTGGAAGGGACATGTTAATGAGGCAATTTGGAAGATGTTAATGAGGCGCTGACATGAATATGCATCTCTTTATTAGCATAATGGCAGCCATGGGCATTTTGAAAGTGCCGCTTCCTATATGCTTTTTGAATGAATGTCTTTCAAAGTCCTGGGGGTCCTTTTGAAAGGCTCCCATCTATGTGGGTGACCTGCGTTCCAAAATTAGCACTTTTGAATCGCACATGGCCACCATTATGCACATATTCATGTGAGCACTTCATTAGCATCTTCCAGACTCTCTCCTTCAGAAAGGAGGGGGCTAGTATAGATGTAGTTTATAAGTTTTGGCTAGGCTGACCGATTGAGTAAATGTTTAATGCTGGACGACTTTAAGTTACCACAGGAACACAGGGTGTGGCTTCACTTTGCGTGCGTGCACGCACGCACGCACGCATGCTCACTCCACTTAAATAGCTGGGCTTTAGTAAGATTTTTCTCAGGCAAGTGAGGTTCTTGAAAGCCCCATCTTTACTGTCCGGGTTTAAAAAGGGGCAGTAGCTTCCTGGTAAGCATGTGGAGTCAGATATTTATCCCCAAATGGGCTACCGATCAGTCTACCTGTGCTCATTCTCTGAGCTGTCGCCCTCCTGAGTCTTCTCCCTTGGTAGAGTAATGTGGCAGGGATAATCTTTTGGCATTTAGCCTTTTAAAGCTTTATCCTTTCTTTTATCCAAAAGAGTGCGGAGTAACATTTCAGCACGGAAACATGCTGGATATGTCTACACTACATTGTTAATCTGGATTAGTTTATTCCAGAGTTATTTCAAAATAAGTAGTTCCAGAATACAATGTCTACACTACAGGGGAGTCCCAAAAAATATGCAAAACTTACTCTGCAATAGTGTGCCAAACACACTATAGAGCCTATTTCAGATTAGAGCCCCTGCTTAGAGTGCTCCCAGGGGCTCTACTCTGAAGTACTATCTATATAGCAGCTTTATGTCAAAATAAACTATTCCAGAATAGCTTGTTTCGAAATAGCCCCTATTCCCTGTCTACGCAGTCCCCATTTTGAAATATGTACTATTCCTTTGGAATGAGGTTTACCAATTTCGAAGTAATCATCAACAAACATGGGCTATTTCCTTACCTCTTCTCCTAACCAACGCGTAGTGGCTTGGTTTCTGTAGACTAGCTCTGTGCCAATCTACTATTGCAACTACTCATTCTCTTTGGGGTCTTCCTCTCCGATTTGAACCTTCCATTATGCCAAGTACAAGGGTCTTAACTTTTTCATTCATCGTTCATTCTGCAGATATGTCTGAATAGCTGTAACTTTGTTTCTATAACCTTCTACAGTATGTTTTCTTTCAGCTGTGTCTTCCTATATAATTCCTTGTTGGTGACCTGCATCCATCCTGTTCTTGTGATCTTTCTATAACAATTCCGCTCTGATGCCAATATACTTCTCTTCAAATCTTTTGTTATCATCCATGTCTCACATCCATACAACATGCTGCTGAATACACAAACTTTCAAGATACTTTGCTTTTCCAGATCTTTATTCATCAACTTCAAACTCGCTCTTGCTTTCGCTCTTCTAGTTGCTATTTCTTACAGTTTAGATCATACATCATGTTGTTCCCTAGATACGTGAACTTCTCTACATTCTCTAGTTTGAACCCATTTACACTGATCTTCCTGTTTTCTTATGTCCAAATACTATTTTTATCGATGTTCATAACCTGTCCATACCATTTCCCTTTCTTGTTTAGCACCTGCACCATTCTTGCTAGCTTCTCTTCATCTTCCTTAATAACTACATCATCCTTGAACCTCAAGTTGTTAACTCTTATCCTGTGCACTGATATCCCTTCTGTGTCTTCCTTGATCTTGTCCATTGCTCTCTCTTGGTGCATGATGAAGATAGTCGGTGAAGTAAGCTGACCGCTATTTCAAATTATTTCCAAATAGCGGTTGTGTTGTGTAGACACTCGCAAAGTTATTTCGAAATAGCGGCTGTGTGTAGACGTAACTCAGATATACTTACATTGTTAAGAGGCAATGGCTATGCCACTACTACTAGGTTTTGCAAGATTCATGTTTCTTCGTTTCTATCAATCAGTTGCTTGATTTGAAGAACTGACAACTCAAGAGCCAGCCCCAAATTAGCCAGGCAGTCTGGAGCTATTACAAAACAGAGGGTGCTGCATCAAAAATAGGTTTATTTTTAATTCCTTGGCTTAGGGGGTATCTTCACCCAGGTTGATCCAAATTTTAAATATGAAAGGATAATGTAAATATTATGCTTGTAGAAGTTAGGGGAGCTCTTCCAAAATTCATGCACTCTAGCTTTTTTGACTCTAAATATTTTGCTTGTTTGGCTTTGAGCTCTGTACATGTTTCCCTAGAGCTGGGGTGGGGCCAGAAATGAGGGGTTCCAAGTGCAGGAAGAGGCTTCTGGGGAGCAGGTTGGGAGTGTGGGTGCAAGGTTTGGGCAGGGGGTATGGTGCAGTAGTCGTGTGGAGGAGGAGCGCAGGGTCTGGGTGGGAGGTAGACTGCAGGAGTGGGCTGGAGGTGCAGTTTCTAGTAGGATGGTTTAAGAGCAGGGTGGGCTCTTTTTGTGAGTAACTCAGTCAATGACTTGTCTTGAGCAGCTAATTAGTACGATTATTCCACAGCTGCATTAGTTTCACCACAAAGGCTTTCTCTTGTTTTATCAAAAGGATCAGTCTCTCTGGGAATGTTTCAACCTGACAGGTCTTAAATAGCAAGACAGTTTGTCTCTCTCTCTCATCCCCTTCCCCCCCAACAGCTTTTTTGGAAATTAAAATGAGCTTGTGCACTCTTGGAAATGTGGGTTTAATTTTTTTTAACCAAAACATCCCATTTCCCTTTTCATTTCTATGGACAAGAATTGAATTTTAATGTACAGGTTCTAAACATCGCTTGGCAGATTTGCAGGGAGCTCAGCTCCCACAAAGAGTCCTGGGAACTACTAGGTGTTGAGCTTCACATTTCTCAATGGGAGATGTTGGATCTCATGGAGCACTTCTGAAAATTTGCGCCTTTGCTTCCCCTCCTAGAGTGGATGCTTTGCAAGCTGTTGCTATTGATTGCCCTACTTGCACCCACATCCCTCTCCTCACTTCAGGCCTGCTAGTGCCCTTGTAAGTAAGTTGATCTTGTTGGGAATGAAGTTTGCCTCAGTGCTACTAGCAGGTCTGCTAGAACTGTTAATGTGATGCAAGAAGCTACTGCTCCAACACCCTTGAACGCCAGGTTAGCCAGGAGGCATTTCCATGTGCTTTCCCAGAGGTGAGGACGTGTGGTGTTGCTCTAGTCCCTACAATTTAACCTCATTAATGTTGGGAATCCTCCCCAGTGCCTACATAAAGGGTTTCATGGAGCTCTGTTAAACTTAGGAAGATATTAAATACATTCTTTTGATTTTTTTTTTTTTTAATTCATAAAGGTGTTGCCACTGTAAATGGGCATATGAAAGAAATACAGCATCCTATTGAGTTCTACATAACAGCACTATAATTCTATGAGATGTTAATGAGCATTAAATGTGTAAAACTTAAAAATTCCCTCTTCTACTGTTTAGAGATTGGCATTAAAAATAATGGCTAGAGGTAATCAGGTTACTTCAGTTTCTGAAGACCTAAAGTAGATGAGCTCCAAATTCCAATTTATCCTGGGCAGCACATCTCTTATGTGTGAGAACCACTTTGTTTCACACTTTGTGTAACACTGAAAAAGTATGAAATAATTATTCTAACCAGGGAAATTGAGATGTCTGTGGCTTTGGTCTTCCCACAGCAATTCCGAGCATCCTGGAGCTTCCAAGCCTCCCTTAAGCTCCTCCAGTATGACATCACGGATTTTGTTACGACAACAGCTCATGCGTGAGCAGATGCAGGAGCAAGAGCGTCGAGAACAGCAACAGAAGCAGCAAGCAGCACAGTTCATGCAGCAGAGAGTACCGATCAGTCAGACAACAGCCATCAACGTCAGTGTCCCTTCTAACCTGCCCCCTCCTACCCAGGTACCCATGGAAGTCCTCAAGGTAAGTGTGTGTGACTGTTCGATTCACTGGTTCTCCTATTGTCTAAATATAGTGTATGTCATGGTGACACTGTTATTGATGTTCATAGCAACTAAACTTCACAACTGAGCTGCAGGTCTTGTTAATTTTTATCTTTAACTCCGTTTCCCAGTACCAGGGAAATATCAGAGGTTTTTAACTTGATCTCAGAAGCAAGCATTACTTGCAAAATGAGTACAGATTTCAACTGAAAATCTTGCATGTATTTGGAGATTGCCTCTTAAAATAAGTAATATTTCAAACTAGCCACCCATTCAAAACAAATTAATTACTGATCAATAATTGGTTGAAACACTGAATCAAACCCCTTGTGAAAGATCTACTCACAAGGACTTAATGTGAAATTTGGTTGAATTTCTAGCCTTTTGCAACTCCCATTGTAATCCTTTTTTGCTCAAATGCTTTGACTGCTATTAGTAGCTTTGAATTCCTTATTAGACTAGAAGCTGTAGGAGCTTGTTAGTATCTTGTGCTGGAGACTACATCGCTTGCTAATTACGAGAAAAACTGCAACAAGAACAGACTAAGATTTTTACGTGGGGGAAAAGTTGAGATAGAGTAGCATAGCATGAAATTCCTTGTAAAAGGAATATATAAAATGATTGATTGAAAAGATAAATGAAATAAATTGACATCAAAGTAAAATTCATTATTTGCATGCTTTGTCTACTACATGCAACAAATTCTTTCTTATTATTACAATGTGAAGATTAGTAACTCTTCGGACAGTGAGCAAACAGCAGCCAGTAAATCCAAGTGAAGTTGGATACAATAGAGCAGTGTTTCTTAAATTTTTTGAGACCACAGAACACCAAACAGTAGTATTTTTATGCAGAATACCTATGAAAATTTTCCTTAAAAAAAATAACCTGCCTCCCCTTTCCTCCACACAAAACCCACCCCCATTTCTACCCTCTCCCCTCAAGAGCAACATATACAGCCAAAACAAAATGAAGTAACGTTGTATCTGATTTTAATAACAGAAAATATGTCCCATCTGTGTATTTTTCCAAATGCTCCCAGCATACCTACGAGTTGTTCACGAAACACATTAGAGTTCCGCAGAACGTAGTTTAAGAAACACTGCAGTCGAGTATTTTCAGAGCATGGTGTAGTGCTAGCTGTTTTGTGTATTGGCTCCATTTTAAGATTTGTTTTTTAAGAATAATTTGGTAGATTTAAAATAAATATTAACCCATGCATACGTAGTTTGCTTTATTCTACAAGTTTCATATGGGTGCTTTTAATTATTACTACATTACTGTGTATAGTAGTGGTTAGTATTGTCATGTTACATAAAAAGAATGTTAAAAACCACCATTATTGGAGTTCTGCATAAAATCAAATAGGATCAGATTTGAGCGCAGCATTTACATGTTTTGACCATGAGAGGGAAGGACCTGAGAGAAGTTATCTGAATTTCGACTCTGGCTCTAACTTCTGACTCTTTTCTCTAATACATACAGAAGCCATTAAAATGGGCAAAGAATAATTAATTTTCCAATGAGACAATTGTGATGAACAAACTCACTGAATTTCTTGCCTGAATGCTGCGGTGTACTGTAGTTATAATGTCACCTGATTGAAAGGTATAGACTGTAACATGAAATATTTTCCTATTAAATTTATAATTGAATTAAGAAGGAAATTATGATGCATTCAGTCTTAGTGAAAGAGCTGTATTTCCGAATCTCCATTGTGTGTGCAATATTTTATACCATCTTTGACATTTTATTATAGCCGTGTATTTGACTTATTTCTACTAAATTTCATCACTGCTGGAAACGTTTTTATTTCCTGTTTGTTATTTGACTGCCAGAATCATAGCAGTAAATTTAGTAATATGCCCTAGATTATTCTTGTGTTTGCCTTCTTCCATGAGAGAAGAGGCACTTGCTCATTTTTGGTGGCACCTCAAGCAAAGGTTCCAATAGAAAGAAGCTAATAGGTGGTAACTGATGGGTAGGTGTTAGATAACCTAAAACATGAAGGGGTAGCTTCTACTTGGTCCTCATATGTGTACATGTGGAAGATGCCTGAGGATTTTTAAGCAGGATATCTAGGGATAATGAAGAAGTCCTTGTGCTTGGAAAGACCCCCTCACCATTTCCCTAAGGAACACTCTCTGCTGCAAAAATGGTGGGAGGAGGGGTTAGCTTCCATCCTGTTTGCTAGCCCAAGTGGAGTAAGGCCCATCCCTATACCACTGTGTACCAGGAACTGTTCCCCTCCACCCACTGTGCACCAGGTCTCCATGTGGTGCAGGACATTCTACAACATCCCTTACTCTTGGCTATGCCTTGAAGGCATAGTCTTTCTCTAAATCACTAAAAGCAGTGGAAGAGGAAAACTTGTGTCTTCTAGGGAGACTCATCGCTGGAATCTTAACCATGATAAATCAGTCCGTTACATCTCAACAAAATAAGTATCTGTGCTAATACTATCTGCATGAGTTCAGCCATTATGCAAAGCCCTGTACTCTCAATACCCAGTGAGTGAAATGATGGACACTATGAAGAAGGTGAACATCTTTTTTTTAAATGTATGGAACTTGCTAGACTCTCATCAGTTTCTATTACTTTTAATGTGGCTTGGGCTCTAGACAAAAATAGGTGCGCGTGCACACACACAGAGATTCAGGCATGACATTTTGCCTCTGTAGACATCCATGGTATAAGTCCCAAGGATATCAGTAGGACAAGAATTTTATGACAGACATACACCTAATGTTTTAATGAAACAGGCAGATTTAACTGTGAAATTGACACCAGGATATCTTCAGATAAGAGAAACGGACAGTCAGGTATATATTGAGAAACTTTTTCCTTTGCTGCTTATTGGGCTTGTCTACACTAGCTCCCTACTTTGAAGGAAGGATGGTAAGTAGGATGTTGGGAGTTTATTAATTGAGTGCTGCGGTAAATATGTAGCACTTCATTAAGCAAATTTACCCCCCTCCCCACACACACACCCTGCAACAACTTTGAAGTGTTAAAATTTTGAGGACTAAAGGGACTTTGAAGTTGCCCAAGCACTTCAGAGTACTGGTGGGTGAGCTGCGGCTAGATGCGAGCCAGCATTTTGAAGTTTAACACTTTGAAGTTGTCATGGGGGGTGGGAATTTGCTTAACGAAGTGCTGCATATGCAGTGCAGCACTTCATTAATAAACTCCCAACATCCTACTTACCATCCTCCCTTCGAAGTAGGTAGGTAGTGTAGACACAGCCATTAGTTTGTTGGAGTTGATATTTTGTACTTCTTCATCTGTTTGGAGACGTGGACCTCCTTCCATAAGGATGGGACATAAAATTTAATTAGATGAGTAAGGCATTAAAATAGGTAAGTTTATTATCTTGATAGTCTGGGTTTAATGACCGAACAAAATGGTAGACTAAAATGGAACTGACGTGCTTTGATAAATGCTGATCTACAAAGTCATTTTTTAAGCAGAGTTGCTGAAATTGTAAAGTTTAAGCTAATAGGACTTGAAAAGTTAGTTTCTATCACAAAATACATAAAAAGATTAAAGTTGTCTTAGATAAATATTTGATTAAACATGTTATCTGCTTTACAGTGAAGTTTTTCTTTGTCTGAGTCACTTAACACCTATGCTTTATCCACCTAGTGAAAAAGGAAATGCATTTCAAAGTCACACATAGTGCTGTGAAATGGATCATTTTTTTTAAAAAAAGAATTGTTAATAAACAATAATACAAACCATTAATATAATGTGCTGTATCAAGCGCCTTCATAAGACAAGATGAGTAATTCATGTTAGCCCACTTTGTATACTGTAACATTCTCAAAATTGCATACTCTAATGTGATATGTTCACTACGCCCACACGAATAAATATGGTTTAATGTGCCTACCTATAAACTCCTAATTGCAGAGTTGATTTCTGAAGTGGAATAACTTAGTCTAGAAAGAAAACACCCATCAGAATCAAAATTTCTATGATTTGAAGGGTTATTAACTGATATTCTCTGGGAGAAGATATAATCCAGCTGCAGAAATCTCTTTTAGGGTACTTTGTTATAATAGGATTTGTTGTGGTATTCCATTATGCTCCTGCAAAGCTGAATCTGTCTGTACAGAATAGATGCAGGCTGCTTTAAATTTGCATGGGGAATGCATCTTTTAACCACTTCCTGCTATCTATTTCCCATTGGCCTGAATTAACACGGAGTGCTAAGACTGCAGAGACGTCAGAGTTACTTGAGACTGATGAAAAGTGATTTAGACGTACTGCATGTTGAAAATAGGACAAAATAATTTAAAAGGTGTTAATTAAATATGTTGTTTACTGGAGGATTTCTAAGGCCCTGAATTTCATACTATGTTAATGTCAGTTCTGAACCCATTTTTAAAGTGTGAAACACTAACTATTTTTATGTATAGAGAAACAGAAGTTTAGCATTTTTGCAGGCAAGTCTACATTTCTTAAAATGGTTTCAGTGTGTTTTGGCTAAATGGTGTAGATTTTCTTTTTTAATGCAATCTCTTCTTTCATCCCAGTGTTCTTTAATTTTGTATATCCTTTGATATGTTTTTTTCTTATTTGAGTGATTGCTTATATACATTTCAAGATGCATGTACTCATGTTGCGTGCATTGTTTCCAGAAGTGTGGGGGAGGGCAGTTTTACCCATGTTGGCATGTTCACAGCCTGGTACAACAGGAAGTGCAGCCAGTTCTGTTCTTTTCAGAGCCCCAGCAGTAACTGGAAGGCAGATACCTGCCATCTCTTTATGGCTGGACAGACTACTGTATACATTTCCCCTCCTTCTATTGATCCACAAGTTCCTCCTCAAAATCCATCAGGACGTCCTTATCATACCTACATGGCCCAGGCAGCACTGGTTCACCACACTTCTGACTCTATTGATGTACAGGTCAATGACTCTCCCTCTGCTCTTCGAACTCAAGATCATGATCAGCTACAGTACTTGACCTTGGAATTCCTTTGGAAACTCCATGCTCGAATAGGTTTGCACTGCCTACTTGGCAAAATGGAAATGCTTCTTAATTTGGTCTCTTCACCAGAGCAGGTCTCTGCAGCCAGCTTCTATCTCCTTGCTGCTTATCTTCTGTACTTGAAGCACAAAGGCCTATCTGTGTTATCGTTTAAAGTTCTCCTAGCAGCTCTCTTGGCATTCCATCTTGGCTTGGAAGGCAGATCCCCCCCTTTGGTAACCCAATTGTGAAATACACTTTCTTAATGATTTGGACAGACGGTACCCTCAGGTATGACGCACAGTTCCACAGTGGGATCTTTCTGTTCCTTCTGAGGCTCATGGGACCCCAATCTGAGCCCCTGGCTACCTGCCCCCTCTTTTACCTCTTAAAGTGGTTCTCCTGGTAGTCTCTTGCTTATACATAGATCACAAGCCCTTTAGGATAGGGCTGTCTTTCTGTTCCATTTGTACAGCGCCTAGAGGAATGGGATCCTGGTCCATGATTTGGGCTCCTAGACATGATGGTAATATAAATTAATGTTGCTACTGTTAGTAATAATGATACCTGGCACACTACGAAATCTGTGGTCTTCCTATTCCATGTTTGTCCGAATATTTATGCTAGCTGTCAGGGAGCTGAGAATGAAGCTTTCCTGCTGTAAGTTTTCTGGGCATCAGTGGATTCTTCCCCATCCCAAGAAGCTGGGTCCCAGGCCGTTTCAAGGGTTAATGGAGTTTCTTTTCTACTTGAAATCCCCCTGTCGAGCATTTGGGTGTTTTTTGCTACTGATTTTGTTCATTCAGTGGTTCTGATCAATTTCAGGGCATTATGCAAACAGCGTCCTGGTAACAAAACACGAACATCCCATCAGCTCCTTCATTCAGGTCGTTAAAATTGTCCCTTGTCCTTTTTCTGCCTGTTCCCGGAGAATAGGAACAAGCAGTTACTTTTGCTTTTGGAGACTAACAACAAACAAGATTCTTGGCTTGGCAGCATGCAAAATGAAATGGCTCTATTCATGGCAGTTTGAGGAATATACTCTCCTGCCTTTGGCTGCAGGATAACATATGTTCTTCCTCACCAAAGAGCACTAAACTTGAAGTGCTTAGTCAGTCATGTCTGCCACTAAGGGTACGTCAGGGCTAGTCTATGTGGCTGCAGCTTTGCTGCTATTGTGCTGGAGGCAGCTGTGTCTTTAGGGTAGCCACACCTATACTCCAGCTAGGTCTGCTATAGTCACATCTCCCATTGCATCCTGGCTGTATCCTGACTGAAACCCACTTAAAAGGCCATCCCTTTTATGCCTATTGCTTCAGGAAGTTACTCCAAGATAGAGCACTAGCTTTTTCTTTTTTTGTGATGCAGGTCCCCATAGTATGTGCATGTGAAAGGAAATTTCTTCCTGTAAGCTGTTGGAGATGTACACACTCCACCTTGTGTGATGTCCTTTCCTATTTTCAGACAGGGATCCAGATCAGCCCTTCCACATTCCAAGCACACTGGGATTTGTGCTCTACACAGCTTAGAGCCAAAATTTTGTGGCTTGAGGTCCCCCTCTCCCTCGTCTGCCCCTTTTTTTCTTCCTCCCTTTGAAGCATTCGCTGTTGGTTGCTGCTGATGCTGCAATAGATTAATATGTTTCCTATCCTAGCAGAGCGTGCATCCTAATACAAACAGTTGAAAAGATAATCTTGTAGCTGTGAATCAGTGATGGACAATCTAGGCAAGTGAGTGGGCCATACGGGAGGCTCTTCATCTCAGTGGGCCATAAGATTGTTGTAACCAAGGTGGTCTCCCAGGATAGGGTAATTTTGCTGACTACATTCGCATGCCTAGAATGTGCAGGATGTGCTGACTAAATAGATAGCTCAGTGGTTTGAGCATTTGTTTGCTAAACCCAGGGTCATGCATTCAATCGTTGAGGAAGCCATTTAGGTGTCAGGGCAAATAGGTGTCAGGGGGATGGTGCTTGGTCCTGCCAAGAGGGCAGGGGACTGAACTAGATGACCTCCCAAGGTCCCTTCCAGTTCTGTGAAATGTATGTATCTCCATGAACCATACCAGCACTTTGATTGGATGCATAGGGAGCACACAGCTCTTAGTCAGTGCTGTGCACAATCAGCATACAACTCATTTTATGTGCTCTTGCTTTATGTGCTTGTTACTTAAATAATACCAGTCAGGGGAGGGAGAAGGGGGGAAAAACAAACAAACAAACTTGTGGTCAGAAACCAGAAGAATAGGGCAACCCAGGGTGTGAGCAACAGTAAACAAAATGTCTCACGGGCCACACGGAAGCTCATCACGTTATAAATTATTAAAGTGCTAGTGGACTGCTTATTTGTTTTGGTAGAACACCAATGGGCTGCATGTGGCCTGCAGGCTGACCATTACTGGTGTGAATGCGAACTGAACTGCTAGCTGCTTAGTTAATCTCATGCCTGACACGCTGCCTACAGTAAATAATTATGGATCATACAGATTTTTCTCTGTTGCAGTTATTTTGAAAGTAATTATCGATTTACTCCAAAAGGTGCCCTTCCTTCTCATCTCTGAGGTAGCCCTCGTGTCTGCCTATGCATGCATTGCATGTCATTTAAATATGAAATCGTAAGTTCATTGGATCAGACACCAGGTCTGTCTTGGCCATTTGTAAAATTCTAAAACACCTTTTGGGTGGTACAGATGAACTACATTATGTGGCTGTGTAGAAACCGACAGGGTCTTTTACTGTTCCTGTAATATGCTCTGTACCAAGAAATTCTGTGTATGCTCTTAAGATGCTCTCTACTTAAGTGGAACATTGCGTGTCCCATTAGAAATTGAGAATTGAAACTGTCATGTGTTTACTTACAGGAGAGCTATTTTGCAACCCAAAAGAACGGGAACAATGACATTTTAGTGACTGCCATAAGTATTGATGCACTTGACAGTGTTTCCTGTCTTTTGTGTCTTATTGCAGATTAATTCTACAGCATGCATGACAGCAAGATGTTTTTGTGCATTTTGAGTTCCAGTTTTTATAGACGGTTTTAAGTAGTTAGGGCAATAAACATAATGGACAGTCTTGACATGAAAATGATCTTTTTGCCTGCTCAGTTAGTACAGAGACACAAATATAACTGTTAAAGTGAGAGACCAGTTTGTCACTATACCTCCAGTAAATTGTAGCAAGCTTTATCATAGTAGTTTGTGGGAGGGAAGGTAGGATTATTTTTTAGATAAACATCTCTCTGGAAAGAATGTTCTGCAGGCTTAATTTTTAATTTTTTTTTAAATAAAAGTGTCTGTCCGATTAGCTGTGGCCTGATATAATTAGATACTTGTGTCTTGGGCAGAGGTAATTGAAAAATATTCACTGAAGACTTAAGATTAGAACTTCTGGTTAACTTTGGAAACTGCTCCTAGTGGGAGCCCTTGGTCAAATGGTATAGAGAAAATACAGAAATTCTCTGTGGCAAACTGATCACTAGTGATGATAAGTACTTAAAGGTAAAATCATACACCCAAATTGCTGCTTGTGCAAAGCTTAAAAGTATAGGTATACACTTGACTTTGATCAGTTCCCACAACTTCTACCAATAGTAGCAGATACTCTTTTATTGCAGGTGATTCAGCTCTTTGATGAGCTGCAATTTTAAGAAAAAGCTGGCACTAACCCAAGACTGAATCTTACCATTCCAGAGCTGCTGTAGGAGTGACTTGGATGAAAACTCCCCTCTTTGGGGTGGAGGGAGAGAGGCACTGAAGAAAGGAGAAGATGTAGGGGACAGAATTCAGTGGAAAGCTTATTTGTGGCTGTTTGATTACTCTGATTCCTTAACCCTAACCCTAGTGTGTTAGAATAAATCCAGGGAGAAATAGCTGAGTGAGCAGAGAGAAGTTGAGGTGAGTAAAGGTCACATAATGATTCACACACGTGTCCCATAAAAGAATGATCTAATGCTAAATGTCAGCACAGTTGTGCTGAGAAATAGCTGGATCTACGCAATACAACCTGACAGTTCCAGATTTACCTGTGATCCCCGAATAACATCCAGAAGCGATAAGAGAAATTTGATGTTCTCACAAACAACTGCATAACCACCTGAAAGGCAAGAGCAGCTCTTACTGATAAAATGCCACTACTCCCAGATTCCTGTGTTCTGTGGCCACATGGGTTGGTGGCCAATAAGCATGTTGTAGTAAATCTGATTCTAGTTGTGGTCACAGGTGACTGGACTGAGTGAGATGTCCCTCAGGAAGAGCCCAGTAATTTTGCCTCGCTGCTACTTTAAAATAGAAGAGGAGGTAATTCACATCAGAATTGGAAGTACCTTCTGAAGCTGTGGATCTTAGCATAGAAAGGCTTCCACTACCTGACATTAAGTTAACTGTGATGCAGCAAGCCTTTGCTTCAGTCAGCAAAAATGTCTAAGCAGCCTGCTAAGCTGATAATGGATGAAGTGTGTTACAAGTGTATCAGTTTATGTACATGAACGCTGGTGGGCAGAATCAAACCTGGACCTCCAAAGCTTAGTGTACGAGCCACTGCAACATGAATTAAACGCCAACTGACTGGTAGCTAAGGCTGTAGAGCAGACTCATTATTCTCTCTCTAAGTGGGCTAAGTGCCAACAGATGGGACAGTCAACCACACCCAGAAGGTGTATGGATTACATACTTCTCCCTACTTGAGGAAGTGCGTCTAGACTACAGCTTCAGAGACATCCCATTTGAAATCTTGGACAAGCTCCCACTTGTAATGCTGGCAGACCCTGGCCATCTGTGAGCATAACCCACATCCCTTCTGGGTATGGCGCTCTTACTCCTTGCTTGTCTAAGTTCCCTCTGGGGCAAAATTGAAACACGTTTCCAGAAGAATCTGACCGCAGCACAGAAGGTGTGGATGAGGTCACAGGAGCAACAGTAAAATGACCACTAAGCAGAGTGAGTGATCAGGCATGTGGTGTTACGTGATCTGCACAACAGAAAAGACCAGAGGTAGAAGAGAATGAGAGGAGAATGAGGGTGCTAGAACTGCACAAGTAATAGAAGTGCCTGTGGAACAAGGAGAACACCATGAGGGATGGGGTCCCTGAAATGCATTGAAACCGAGGAAGAAACTAAAAAAGACAGTTTTAAAGCTTAAAAAGTAAGGGGAAGTTCTTCCTCAAGTGTCCCCGTGGGTGCTCCACGATAGGTGTCGGGCTCACCCTGGCGCTGCAGTTCGGATCTTTTCAGCAGTTTCTGCCAGGCCGCACATGCGCCGGCGCACGCCGCTCCCTTGCGCGCTCCCGGCCGCGTGCGCGATCCGGCCCCCACCAGTTCCTCTTTAACTGCCATCGGCTGCAGACGGAATCCGCTCAGGCCACGGCTGGAGTTAGCGTATTTAATGTTTTTAAAGCGTTTAGAGCTTCTTTTTCAGTCTTTAGCTTAACTTAGCTTGTTATTGTTTTCAAAAAAAAAAAAAGAAAAGAGAGTAAAAAGTAAAGTTTTACAGCCTTAGTAGCGAGCGGAGGCCCGGGGACATAAGGCCATTAGGCCTCCTGCCATGGCAGGCTGAGTCCGAGAGGGGAACAGGCACAGAGAAGGTGCTAAGTACCCTATTAACAACTCAAAGACTCACCACAATGTCCTCTTCAGGATTCAAAGTGTGAGTCATGCCGCAAAGCGATGCCGGCCTCCGATGGGCACAGAAATGCTCCTTCTGCGCAAAGCTCACAGCCAGAGCAAGGAAGGACAGAGAGATGCGGCTGAAAATGCTGCTCTTTGACAAGGCCCTCCAGCCAGACACGCCGGAGCGGCCTCAGCAGGAGAGACCCGCAGGGGCCCATAAAAGGAAAGCTGCTTCCCTAACCCCATCAGCGCAAAAACGGAGGAAGCTTTCACCAACCCGATCCCTGCCGGCAGCCACAGCGAGTGGGACGGGTAGAGCGCATAGCCCCCAGCCGCAGTCACAGCTGAGGGGCGGCGGCGCGGAGACGCACGTGGCAGAGGCTGAGCCTCCGATAATCGAACAGCCACCCCGCACCATGGGCAGGGTGGCGGCCAGGCAAGCGCCGGAACCGGCGGCACCGCAGCTAGTGGCACCGACCCCCGGGGAACCGGCGGTGCAGAGCTCACAGGCACACGGCCTGCAGGCAACGGGGGAGACCACCCGCGCGGCACCACAGCGGAGCGTGCCGAGCGCGGCCCAGACAGCGGGGCCAAGATCACCGACACGGAAAGGGGCGGAGCCAGCCCCACACGGGAGGGGAAAGGCAGCACAGAAAACCCGGCACCGCAGCCCTTCTCCAGACAGGGCTGCAGGGCTACTCGCTCTAAGCCCTCCACTTATGCTGCAGACTGCAACGAGGTGGCAGGGGTCATCTCCAGTATACCCTGAGCCCTCATCCCCGTTCCTACAGCCAGCATCACCATGGCTCAGACCACCATCGCCCTTCCTGGGCTTTGAACCCCTGGAGTACTGCCACAAATCAGTCTCTCCATTATCTCAATCACCCAGACGATCTCGCTCCCCCAGACGCAGGGGGTATGGGCCTCCAGAGTGGTCCAGGTCTCCATCTCCGGAACAGTGCCCGTGTTGCCATGGTCGCCCCTATCACGCAGGGCATAGACACCATAGGCATAATCCCAGGGACAGATCCCCCCAGACGTTTCAATATTCCCGAGGGCAATCGCAGACGGGGACGGAAACGCAGATATCTCAGGGGGAGTTGATTCTGGAACCTCGAGATTTTCCCTCGCAAGTATCTAGCGAGAGGATGTATCACCGTCAACAGGACCCAGAGGGGTCCAGAGAGGCTTCCCCTAGCGGTTCCTCGCTATCTTCCCCTGACGAGGCCACGGCCCCAGGGGACGTCCATCCTCCGGACGATCCCAAACAGTTCCAAGAGCTGTTTAAAAGGATGGCCTTCACGCAAGGCATCCAAACAGCAGAGGTGCAGGAGAAACACCATAAGCTCCTTAAAAACATGAGACCTCCGGCCTCTTCCAAAATAGCTATTCCGCTAATGAAGCAATCATGGAGTCCGCCACCACAATATGGCAGACCCCTGCGTCCACTCCGCCTATAAACAAGAGAGCGGATAAGAAGTACTTCGTCCCGACGAAGGGCTTGGAGTTCCTGTTCAGCCACCTGCAACCAACTTCTCTGGTGGTGGAATCGTCTCAACAGAGGTCGAAAACTTCTCAGCACAAGACAGGGGGAACGGACAAGATGCCAAGAAACTAGAGTTGTTCGGCAGAAAGGTCTACTCCTCCTCTACCCTACTGTTGAGAATGGCGAATTACGCAGCGCATCTAGCGAACCATATTTTTGACAACTACTCCAGGCTGACTTCCCTCATGGACTCGCTTCCAGAGGACAAGAAGCCGGTGCTCAAGGCCATCGTGCAAGAAGGCTACGCAGCCTCCAGGACAGGAGTTCAGATCGCCCTAGTCATAGCGGATATGGCAGCATGCTCAACAGCTACGGCAGTGGTCATGAGCAGGGAGTCCTGGCTCCAGACATCGGGTATCCCGAGGGATCTGCAGGCGAAGATCGTTGATCTCCCCTTTGACACGCAGAAGCTGTTTGCAGTATCAACCACAGTGTCCCCAGTACCACAGGGGCTACGAGCAAGGGCGACATCAACAGCACCAACAGTACAGAACTCCCAGGCGACGTTCTCAACAGAGCTGTGCGTCCTCGGGGCAGGGCCAAAGGCCACAAGTTTGACACACAGATCGAGGGCTGCACTATCACTACCATCACGCAATGTCATCCGAAGCTACTGTTCCACCATCGCCTCCGACCATTCTATGACCAGTGGCAAAAGATCACCACAGACAAATGGGTACTGGAGATCATAGCCACGGGTTACGCGATTCCCTTCCAGTTGCTCCCACCGCCACGACCTCCACCCAGACCCCACCTAAAGGACGCCTCCCACGAAGCGAGACTCAAGCAGGAGGTAGGCCATCTTTTATGCTTATAGGGGCAGTGGAAAGAGTGCTGGAGCAACTCCGAGGGAAAGGGTTCTACTCAAGATACTTCCTCACAGAGAAGAAGACAGGAGGCTGGAGGCCCAGCCTAGATCTTCGAGGCCTCAACCGGTACTTGCGCAAGCAACGCTTTTGGATGATCACAGTCGCCTCTATACTTAGGGCACTGGATGATGGAGATTGGTTCGCAGCCCTCGACTTACAAGACACGTATTCCCACATAACTATTCACCCGGCTTACAGGCGTTTTCTCCAGGTTATGGTAGGCAAAGAACATTTTCAGTACAAGGTTCTGCCCTTCGACCTCTCCTCAGTCCCCAGAGTCTTCACCAAGACCTTGGCAGTGGTGTCAGCCTACCTGCACAGACAAGGGGTGTTTATATTCCCATATCTGGAAAAAAAAA
This sequence comes from Carettochelys insculpta, assembly GCF_033958435.1. NCBI lineage: Eukaryota > Metazoa > Chordata > Testudines > Carettochelyidae > Carettochelys > Carettochelys insculpta. The sequence goes on along the minus strand of NC_134147.1, from coordinate 41,027,755 downwards.
AAAAAAAAAAAGACTGCCTACTGAAAGGGGCCTCGAAGGAGGAGGTACTTCGCATGATACGCGTCACAGCAGACACGTTCTCTTCGCTGGGCCTGGTCATCAATTTGGCAAAATCAAAGATAGACCCCGCACAGGACATAGAGTTCATAGGGGCACGTATAAATTCCATCACAGAAAGGGTTTATCTACCAGATGCCCGCTTTCGCGCCATTGGTTACCTCGTGCAAGTCATCACCTTCAGCCCTATGGTGCTGGTTCTGACGTGCTTACAGCTGCTGGGCCACATGGCAGCAGCAACGTTTGTGGTACAGAATGCCCGACTGCATAGGCGCAGCATGCAGCACTGGCTGGCGAGCATCTACAAACCGGCAGCACACACCGTCCACAGGGTGGTGTCGCCCACGACAGAGGTGCGCAGATCCCTGCAATGGTGGGTGAACCCCAAGAACATGCTAACAGTGGTGCCCTTTCACCAACCACAAATATCTGTTTTTCCCACTACCGACGCCTCCCACATAGGGTGGGGAGCACACATGGGCAAAAAGGTGACGCAAAGACTGTGGTCCTCCACGGAACAGTCACTGCACATAAATATACTGGAGCTCAGAGCAGTGTTCAACGCCTGCAAACACTTTCGAGACCATATACAAGGCAAGTAGTCGGGATCAGTACAGACGATACCTCCACCATGTTTTATATAAATCGGCAAGGAGGAGCTCGGTCCCGTGCCTTGTGTGCGGAAGCAGTCCGATTGTGGAACTGGTGCATCACCAACAATATAACCTTGAAAGCCTCGTATTTACCAGGCACTCACAATGTAAAGGCAGACCAGCTGAGCAGGCGCTTCGCACTCACACACGAGTGGTAGATCCGTTCCGATCTGCTACGACCGATTTTTCACGCATGGGGATTTCCCCAGGTAGACCTGTTGACCACTCAAGACAACAAGAAGTGCCCACAATACTGCTCCAGGGCAGGACTGGGACGGGGGTCCCTGGGGGATGCATTCGCGATCTCGTGGAGGGGCCCCCTGCTCTACGCCTTTACTCCCACAGTGCTTATCCACATTGTTCATCAATGATCTAGAAAATGAGGTAAGCAGTGAGGTGGCAAAGTTTGCAGATGACACCAAGTTGTTCAGGACAGTCAAAAGCAAAAGGGATTGTGAAGAACTACAAAAAGATCTCAGCAAACTGAGTGATTGGGCAGCAAAATGGCAAATGAAATTTAATGTGGGTAAGTGTAAGGTAATGCATGTTGGAAAAAATAACCCAAATTACACGTACTACATGATGGGGTCAAATTTAGCTACGACAGATCAGGAAAGGGATCTTGGAGTTATAGTGGATAGTTCTCTGAAGACATCCACGCAGTGTGCAGCGGCAGTTAGTAAGGCAAATAGGATGTTAGGAATTATTAAAAAAGGGATCAATAATAAGACAAAAGATATCATACTTCCCCTATATAAAACTATGGTACGCCCACATCTTGAGTACTGCGTGCAGATGTGGTCTCCTCACCTCAAAAAAGATATATTGGCATTAGAAAAGGTTCAGAAAAGGGCGACTAAGATGATTAGGGGCTTGGAAAGGGTCCCATATGGGGAGAGGCTAGAGAGACTGGGACTTTTCAGTTTGGAAAAGAGGCGATTGAGGGGCGATATGATAGAGGTATATAAAATCATGAATGGTGTGGAGAAAGTGAATATAGAAAAATTATTTACCTTTTCCCATAATACAAGAACTAGGGCACACCAAATGAAATTGATGGGTAGTAGGTTCAAAACTAATAAAAGGAAATTTTTCTTCACACAGCGCACAGTCAACCTGTGGAACTCCTTGCCCGAGGAGGCTGTGAAGGCCAGGACTCTATTAGGGTTTAAAAAGGAGCTTGATAAATTTTTGCAGGTTAGGTCCATAAATGGCTATTAGCCAGGGATAAAGTATGGTGCCCTAGCCTTCATAACAAGGGCAGGAGATGGATGGCAGGAGATAAATCACTTGATCATTGTCTTCTGTTCTCCTTCTCTGGGGCACCTGGCATTGGCCACCGTCGGCAGATGGGATGCTGGGCTGGATGGACCTTTGGTCTGACCCAGTATGGCCATTCTTATGTTCTTATAAAGGCTTGCAGAATGCCAGGAGAGAGAGAGCCCGAATGATCCTAGTAGTCCCAACGTGGGATCTACAGCAATGGTTCCCCTTACTCCTGCGCATGTCAGACTGTCCACCGATGCTCCTCCCGGTGGTGCCGGATCTGCTCACGCAAGCCCAGGGGTCCATAGTGCATCCACACCCCCGAGGCCTGCGACTGCAAGCATGGTTAATCCACAGCCCAGCTCCCTCGAGAGCACGTGTACGGAGGGAGTGCAACAAATCCTAGAAAGTAGCAGGAGGACTTCCACCAGGAAGCCCTATAAGCAAAAATGGACTCGATTCACTGAATGGTGTTCTACCAAGCAATTAGCCCCCCTTGCTGCGCATATACCTGTAATACTAGAGTATTTACTGGACCTCAAGAGAGGCGGACTCCCTATCCTCGTTGAAGGTCCACCTTGCCACTATATCGGCTTTCAGACATGAAGAGGAAGGGCACACAGTGTTTGCCCATCCCATGGTTACCAGGTTCCTCAAAGGGATGGTAAACCTATACCCCCCTCAGAAACCGCTTCCACCTTCGTGGAGCTTGGACCTGGTGCTTAATGCGCTAACGGGACCACCGTTTGAACCCTTAGCCACGGTTACCCTCCGTCTCCTTACGATAAAGACGACCTTCCTTCTTGCAATCACGTCAGCTCGCAGGGTGAGCGAGCTTGCGGCAGTTATGGCAACGCCACCCTGCACAGTAATTTCCAAGGAGGCGGTAACCTTACGGCTGCATCCAGTCTTTGTTCCCAAAGTTTCTTTAGAGTTTCATATTAACGAACCTATAGTTTTACCCTTGTTTATCCAAAGCCTCATAACTCCAACAAAGAGGCGCACCTACACCTCCTGGACGTGAGGAGGGCACTGGCTTTCTATATAGACAGGACTAAGTCCTTCCGGAAAACGGATAGACTCGTAGTCTCTCTCGCTCCCAAATCGAAAGGAGAAGGTCTCTCTTCGCAGAGAATCTCGAAGCACACCGTATCCTGCATAAAAATGTGCTACAAACTTAGACTCCTTTACTGGCCCCGCCCAGGGCTCACTCCACTAGGGCGGTGGCGGCATCAACAGCCTTTTTTCAAGGGCATTGCGCTAAAAGACATTTGCAGAGCGGCGACCTGGTCATCCTATGACACCTTCGCCAAGCATTATGCCCTACACAGGGTATTCCAAGAGGATACCCGTCTCTCGACAGCGGTCCTCTCGGGGACAAGCTGCACGTAAACCGATTACCCACCTCCTATCTTAGGTGACTACCCCGCAGTAACCCATCGTGGAGCACCCACGGGGACATTCGAGGAAGAAAGAGAAGTTACTCACCGTAATAACGATGGTTCTTCGAGATGTGCCCCCGTGGGTGCTCCACCACCTGCCCATCCTCCTTGCTTCGGATCTCTGTTTAGTATTTTTTTAGGAGCATCCGAGGTGGTTGGTCAAGGAACTGGCGGGGGTCGGATCGTGCATGCGGCCGGGAGCGCGCAAGGGAGTGGCGCGCGCCGGCGCATGCGTGGCCCGGCAGAAACTGCTGAAAAGATCGGACTTGCGGCGCTGGGGCAAGCCCGACACCTGTCGTGGAGCACCCACGGGGACACATCTCGAAGAACCATCGTTACTCCGGTGAGCAACTTCTCTATTCAGTGCCATGTAATGAAACACACATAGGCTTGAGACTTGCATCCTGCAAGTCTCTCTTCACAAAGTAACCAAGGCTACATTTACACAAGTTCCCTGCTTTCAAAAGGGGGATGCTAATGAGACACTGTGGGATATGCTAATGAGGTGCTGCAATGAATATACAGCACCTCATTAGCATAATGGGAGCCACGGCACTTTGAAAGTGCCACTTTCGATCACACGTGGTTAGTCTACATGGGGTCCTTTTCGAAAGGATCCTGCATGCTTCAAAATCTCCTTATTCCTATTTGGTTATAGGAATAAGGGGATTTCAAAGTGTGCAGGGTCCTTTTGAAAAGGATGCTGTTTAGGTGAACCATGCGGGATCGTAAGTGGTACTTTCAAAGTACTGCAGCCGCCGTTATCATAATGAGGTGCTGCATATTTATTGCAGTGCCTCATTAGCATATCCTGAAGTGTCATCTCATTAGCATCCCCCTTTCGAAGGGGGGGTGCTAGTGTAGACATAGCCTTAACTTGCAAGAACCTACGAATACCAGTGTCCGCTTGAATTGTGCATTCCCTACCTCATTCCATGGATAAACTCCAATAAGTGGCTCGTAGCTTTAGAAAGGCCCTTTTAGACAGTTAGCAAGAAACACTTATCCATGTGCTTTAACCTTCCTTGTTTTCCTCACTCCCCTCCCGTTGGCCTAATTTTTATGAGTTTGAACCAATTTTTTTGTATTGGTGCTCAATAAGATGAGAGCTACTTCAAGTGAATGTACAAATAATGCTCAGCAAAGTAGAGAATTCTGGAAACAGAGCTCAATTGCTGGAGTTTCAGCTGAAAGAGGAAGGATTTAAGATGTAGGCAGGACTGGCAGTGACTGGTACATTTAAATACAGTTGACTTCAGCTACAACTGTGTGTGTGTGCATGCGCATCATTATTTAATATTGTAATTTATAAATGAAAATAAGCTCACTAGCCTACTTCTATGTTTAAAGACTAACGTGATTGAGCTGGTGATCTTTTGGCTGGGGCAAAGTGTTCTGTGCTGTGATACTGACCAATCTATTCATGGGTCTACCGTAGATAATCTCTCAGCACCCTATGGCAAAGCCCTGCCTTGTTTCATGCTGGTGAAGTGAGAGAAATGGAGTACAAGGAGCCTTTTTTCTTCGAGTGATTGCTCATGCGCATGCCCAGTTCCCGGAAGCTTTTTGTCCTAGTCGGCAAAAGTCGACCTTTGGGTCGGTGTGGCACCCCTTGGAGTGGTGCCCGTATGGCCACCTATATATGCACGGCCTGCCCTGCCCCCCCGGCTCAGTTCCTTCTCGCTGCGCTGTCGGTTGCTGGAGCTTAACTCTTGAGAGTTCGCTGGTAGCCTTTGTTGTTTTAATTAGTTGTAAATAGTTTAGTTTGTTATCTCTGTAGGAAGCTAGCACTTAGTAAGCCGAGGTGGGTCTTTAACCCCCTCGGCACCTGGCCGCCAGGCGATGCCTGGCTCTCTGGGTTTTAAAAACTGTTCTAAATGTGGCAAATGTATACCCAAGAGTGACCCACATAAAGCTTGTCTGGGCTGCCTCGGTGAGGCTCATCTCCAAGAGCTTTGCTCCATCTGCAAGGCCTTCAAATCAAGGACTCTAAAACATAGAGCTCAAAGAGTAAAAGCTCTTCTGATGGAGTCAGCCTTGCGCCTGGAGGGTTCTTCAGTGGGAACACAGAGCGCCACATCTTTGGTGCAGAGCGTTCTGGCACCATCGGTGCCGTCAGAGGACTCCCGGCACCGAGAGTTGGACTTCACGTCTAGCGTCTCCTGGTGCCACAAGAGCCAGTCTCCGGTGCCTCGCAAGAAGGAGAGAAGAGGGCGAAGACAGACATCTGGAGAGTCCTCCAGTTCGCACTATGAGCAGGGTCACAAAGTGCTGGCGTCGACTTCAGCATGAGGCAGGAGCCCACGCTCTCCCAGACTGCCCTCGATGCCAGAGACCTTTAGTGCTGCCTAAGTCCTCCTGCAATTTACGGTGCCGCTACAAATGCCACACTGGGAGCCTTTCTCATTCTTGTTCCAGACACCGGGTCGGCCTCCAGGGACCCCAGCACAGCTCCTGATGCCGGGGGGACCCCAACAATCCATTGGCACCGTGCAGATGGGACAGAGCCTGCAGGAACCAATGAGAAGTACGGGACCCTTGGCACCACCATGGTTGTCTGTTTCAGGGTCCGCTTCAGAATTGGACTCCCTTTACTCCAACTTAGTAAGGAGCGAGAGTACAAGGTCATCCCGATGCAGTGGGCACCGGCACCAGTCCTGACACCCCTTGGAAGGAGAGTGGCAAAGGCACCATCAGGGGGCACCACAGTGGCCCTTCTGGACCCCGTGGGCGATCCACGATGAGCAAGGGTGAGTTGCTGGACTCCTGTTCAGGGTGCCGGGCACTCCCCGGGTGCCAAGCTTGGCGCCGACAGCGTCTCTGGGAGCCCCACCGAAGGAGCAAGGGGAGTCAGCGGCACTGGCTCCGATGGCAGTACCAGCATCATCGTCAGCATCAACATTGGCACCGGTTCAGTTAGAAGCGACCCAAGCATGGGTGTCGCCCGTACAGGCACTGGGGACTGTGGTGCAATGGACACCGGCACCGACTGAACTGGTGCCATCCCAGGTGCAGAGTGGCCCTGGTTTCGTAGCACCACATCAGGGACCACTAGGGGGCCCTCCACCCCAGGCACCGAGTACGGTGCCACAGATTGTGGTGCCAGGGACTCAAGTAGCAGTGCCAGAATCCTCTGTATCAACAGGTTTGGAGGCTGTGTTGACCTCATCTTCATCTTCTCCAGATGAGGCATTAGCTGGGTCCTCTGCATCCCTAGTATTGGAGGATGGAGGCACATACCAGCAACTGTTGAGGAGGGTCGCTCAGAGCCTGGGGGTACAGGCTGAAGAGGTAAGGGATGAAGCAGACCCTGTCACAAACATCCTCTCAACCTCTGGACTGTCCAGGGTGGCACTGCCTATTATAAAAACAATTGCCAACACAGCTAAGACAGTGTGGCAAACCCCGGCCTCAGTCTTGCGCATGGCTAGGAAAAATGAACGCAGGTATTTTGTCCCGGCACAGGGAAATGAGCATCTGTTCACCCATCCTCCCCCTGACTCTCTTGTAAAGGATGCGGTGAAGAGCAGGGAGAGACAGGGGCTTCAAGGGCCCTCCCCCAAGAACAAGAATGCCAAAAGACTAGACCTGTACAGTAGAAAAGTTTACTCCACAGGTGGTCTGCAGTTGAGAATTGCTAACCAGCAGGCCATGGTGAGCAGATATGCATATAAGACGGCCAGTGCCATGGACCATTTCGCTGAACTGCTTCCACCGGACGCCAAGACAGACTTTACGGCCCTGGTAGTGGAGCAGAGGCTCATATCCAGAGCAGCACTGCCGGCCGCCCTAAATGCAGCTGATGCAGCCACTAGGGTTATGGCCTCGGGTATCGCCATGCGAAGGGGAGCATGGCTTCAGGTCTCAGGACTCTCACAAGAGATGCAGCGGTCCATTCAAGACCTCCCTTTTGAAGACCCCTGTCTATTTTCAGAGAAAATGGATAAGAGACTTCATGGCATGAAAGACTCTCGATCCTCGTTACGCTCACTGGGTCTATACGCACCGGCGACCCAAAGAAGGCAGTTTAACCCTAGGCCCCAGTTCAGACAGTTCCCCCAGCAGCAACGGGAGGGGAACAGAAGAAGGCGCCGCCATAATAGGAGGTGTCAGGGTTGCCAAACACAGGACCAGGGCCACACTAAAACCCCTTCTGGGTCTAGACGCCAGTTTTGACGGGGAGGTCAAGAGTGTTGTACTGCCCACTCCCATAGTTCCAGCCCAAGGTTTATTTTCACTCCGCTTATCCCCATTCTACCAGGCATGGTGCAGCATAACTTTGGACCAGTGGGTCCTCTGCACAGTAGAAAAGGGATATGCTATCCAATTTTCTTCTTACTCCCCTTCAGAACTCCCTTCTCTGTCCCTCTTCAGGGACCCCTCTCATGAGAGAGTTCTCAGACAGGAGGTTGGAATCCTCCTCCAAAAGGGGGCTATAGAGGAAGTCCCCCAGGAATTCCAGGGACAGAAATTTTATTCCCACTATTTCCTCATTCTGAAAGCAAAAAGGGGGCTGAGGCCCATCTTGGACCTACGAAATCTCAACAAATTTGTAAGAAAGATAAAGTTTTGTATGATATGCCTGGGAATAATTATCCCAATGGTGGAATGAGGGGATTAGTTCACCGCTCTCGACTTACAGGATTCATATTTCCATGTAGCAATTTATCCACCTCACAGGAGTTTCCTCAGATTGGTGCTAGGGAAGGACCGTTATCAATTTACAGTCCTCCTGTTCAGACTCTCCTCAGCCCCAAGAGTCTTTACCAAATGCATGGCAGTAGTGGCAGCCTTCCTACACAGGCGAGGTGTGCATCTGTTCCCTATCTAGACGACTGGCTGATCAAGGGTCGGTCACAAGGACAGGTGTCGAAACATGTACAGCTAATAAGAGCAACATGCGACATGTTAGGCCTCCTAGTAAATGGGGCGAAGTCTGTATTAGTACCGACTCAAGTCATAGAGTTTGTAGGCGCACGTCTAGACGCAAAGCAGGCCAGAGCATTTCTGCCACACAGCAGAGTCCAGGAAATGGCGGCTTGCATACAAGCTCTAATAAGGTTCCCAACCACAACCGCCAGGGGATACCTCAGATTGTTTGGGACACATGGTGACATGCACGTTCATAGTCCAGCATGCCAGGTTACGAACATGCCCCTTTCAGATGTGGCTCGCCTCAGTATACCGACCTGTCAGGGACAGCGTAGACATGTTAGTCACAATCCCCCCTGAAGTGTTAACGACACTACACTGATGGCTGGAGGACGGGTCAGTCTGCATGGGGGTACCTGTCAGTCCCCCACAACCCTCCCTCTCCCTGGTCACGGACGCATCAGACCTGGGCTGGGGAGCACACTTGGGGGACCGCCAGAGGCAGGCGCTGAGGGGCAAAATGGACGCTCATCTCCACATAAATGTGAAAGAGCTCAGAGCAGTTTGTCTGGAGTGCGAAGTATTTCAGCGTGAGTTGAAGGGGCACTGTGTAGCAGTCAGCATAGACAACACCACAGCAATGTACTATATAAACAAACAAGGGGGTGCACGCTCATCGCCCCTGTGTCTAGAGGCCCTCACACTTCGGGATTTCTGCATCCAGCACCAGATTTTCCTGAGGGCGTTCTACCTGCCTGGGACTTGCAACTCTGCCAGACCACCTCAGCAGGTCCTTCATGGACCACGAGTGGTCATGGCGCACAGAAGTACTGAATTCAGTTTTCCAGTGATGGGGGTGTCCCCAAGTAGACCTCTTCGACACGCATATCAATGCGAAGTGCAGGACATTCTGATCTTACCAGAACCGAAGTCCAGGTTCTTGGGCAGACGCCTTCAGCATCCGTTGGTCAGGCCTATTGCCTTTCCACCGATACCACTCATCCTCTGAACGCCGTTGAAAATTCGGTTGGACCGAGCGTCAGTAATCCTGGTGGCCCTGGCCTGGGCTCGACAACATTGGTACTCAGCCCTCTTGGAGATGTCCGCTCACACTCCGGAGATACTCCCGCTGCACCCAGACCTGCTGACACAGCAGGAGGGGAGACTGCGGCTCCCCAGTCTCCAAGCGCTGCACCTGACAGCATGGAGGCTCCATGGCTGAGACCGGTGGAGCTGGCCTGCTCCAAACCTATCAGGAAAGTATTGCTGAACAGCAGGAAACCCTCTACAAGGAATAGCGTATGTAGCCAAATGGAAAAGATTGACCATTTGGGCCACCCAAAAGGGCACGTCCCCGGGAGAGGCCACAATACCAAGTGTCCTAGATTACTTGCTGGCTCTGAGCCAGGCGGGGCTGTCAGTATCCTCCCTAAAGGTGCACCTGGCAGCCATTTTGGCGTTCCACCCAGGGGATGGGAGGTTTTCGGTCTTCTCTGACCCAGTGGTAAAAAGGCTTATGAGGAGAATGGAGAGAGTTAGACCACAGGTTCGGGCCCCCCCTGCCAATGTGGAACCTTAATTTGGTTTTGTCTAAGCTGATGGCTTCCCCTTTTGAACCTCTTGCTCCATGTTGTTTCTTTCTTATAAGGTGGCCTTCCTGGTGGCCATTACCTCAGGCAGAAGGGGGTCAGAGCTCAGGGCCCTGACGGTGGACCCAATTTATACGGTGTTCCACAAGGACAAGGTTAGACTCAGACCCCACTCGGCATTTCAGCCTAAGGTGGTCTCCCCTTTCCATATTAACCAAGACATCACCTTACCGGTGTTTTACCCAAAGCCCCATGCCTCCCATAGGGTGCAGTCTACACATGTTGGATGTACAGAGGGCACTGGCCTTCTGTATGGACAGGACCAAATCCATCCGGAAGTCGCAGCAGCTGTTCGTTGCAGTAGCAGACAGGATGAAGCGGCATCCAGTCTCCTCTCAGCGGATCTCCTCCTGGATAGTAGCCAGTATCAGCGAGTGTTACAAACTGGTGGGGGTTCTCCCTCCGCCAATCAGGGTGCACTGCACAAGGGCACAGGTGTCCTCTGTGGCATTCTTAGCCAAAGTCCTTATCCAGGTCATCTGCAGAGCGGCCACTTGGTCCTCCATTCACACGTTTGCAGCACATTACACAGTTACGCAGCATGCTAGGGAAGACGCTGCGGTGGGCAGGGCTGTCCTGCACTCCTTTTGGGGCTCCGACCCCGCCTCCTAGGCACTGGCTGGCATTCACCCAAATTGGAATGCGCGTGAGCGATCACTCGAAGAAGAAAAGACAGTTACCTGTTCCGTAACTGGTGTTCTTCGAGATGTGTTGCTCATGTCCATTCCAAAACCCTCCCGCCTTCCCCTCTGTCCGAGTAGCCGGCAAGAAGGAACTGAGCGGCGGGCGGGTTGGGTGGTACATATATGGGTGGCCATACAGGCACCACTCCAGGGGGCACCGCACCAACCCTAACGCTACTGGCTTGGGCAAAAAGCTTCCGGCAACTGGGCGTGTGCACGGCGCACACCCAAATTGGAATGGACATGAGCAAAACATCTCAAAGAACACCGGTTACGGAACAGGTAACTGTCTTTTCCTCTCTGCTCCTGCAACCCCTGTGCTAGTGTTAAGATCTTGCTTAGTCTCTAGGGCAGAAAAGCAGCTCATCAGCCTGATGTGATGTGTGGGAATGTGGGTGGGCCTGCAGGTTTGCTTGCTCCTTCATGGAGCAGTGATCAGGTGCTCATCAGTGATCAGATGCTTTTCCCTAAGCCATCTTGCGATGTATTCTTTATTTGCTCATGGCTGGCAGCATTGTGAACCAGTCCTCTTTTCACCAGCAGTATTCTTCTTTGTGCGTTGGACCCATGAGAGCAAGATTTTTCCCATTGTCTGCTGCTTATGATGCATGTCTTGAATTACTACTTCATTTTCAAACCTGCTGTATTTAAATAAATCACCTTTCAAACTTTGATCCTTCAATTAGGCATCTAAATGTAGAGTTGAGTACTTAGAAGAAAATAGGTACCTAACTTTCAGAAGTGCTGAGCATTGACAAATGCAGTCAGGCGACGGCTGCATAGCAACGTTCCCCGCAAGCTGTGCGCTTGGGCAGCCACCCAGGGGAGATTCTGGTGCTGCCCAGCTGGTTAGCAGAGTGCCCAGAGCCAGCAGCATGTGCTTCTACTGGTGGTGTACATCTGCACAGGCCTGGGTGCACGTAAAAATTATTCCTCTCAGAGATGGAAAAAATCAGAGGGAACAGTGACGCTGAGCACCACTGAAAAATCTGGCCCAAAATTAGAAGCTGCTTCATGAAATTAGGTCCCAAACTCTTCTTTACTAGCCCTTTCCTTTTCCTGTTCTCTTTGGCAAACATCAGTACCGTGGGTCATCACAAGTGAAAATGACATGGACATCTCTTGCATGCTCCATGTTTCACTCTGCCAAGTTGTGGAACTGAACTCTGCCTTTGGAGCTGCACACATTTCTCTTGCTTACTTCAGAATGCAATCTGGAGACTAGTGTTGGTAATCGGTTAACTGTTGCTAAAGAGGGAGCCAAAGAGCACATGTGCTCACAGACACACACACACACACAGAGAGAGAGAATAGACCTCAGAATATTGGTGGCTTAGTTTACTTTTTAATTCCTTGGCAGTGAGACAGTAGCTTTTAAAAGGGCCACCAGAGTGTAACAACTTTACTGTTGGATGGATTTTAAAATGTGAAATTTAGGGCTTACTCAAGTACTTTAAGGACTTATACAGTCTCTCAAATGTGATTTCTTCGCTTCAGTTACATAGCTGGTTTGGAAGCGTTAATTTCTTAAACCTGAACCTGTAGAGGGAATAAATGGAAACTGACAAGCTGAAGACATTCCTGCCATTCAAGAGAGGCTTAAGGAATTTGTTACTGGATGAATTTCAAATATGTAGCTTTTTGCCCAGCACTGCATGGCAATTTCAACCTGGCTTCAACCGTGACAAGATTAGGTTTTTTTTTTCCTCCCACTTCCTAGCAATCACATATATATAAAAAAAATTAGATTAAGTAGTACCAGGCAGAGATGCAAAAGCCTAAAAGTGGGTGGTTAAAAAAACCCACCTCAACCTTATCTTGAATGAGTCTGTCATTTGATTGGTGCCTTAATTAGCCCCATGTCCTTTAACCTCTTGGGAAATAAGTAAGGGATAAATTTAGGGATAAAGACAGACGCATAGAGATTTACCACACACCACTAAGTAATTCATCAAGGAATGTTGTTAATTAGCCCTGCCTCTTTCATTTCTGGCTCATTTAATAAAACCGGTTGATTTAAAATAATGCCTGCTGGTTCATGATCAACGAGTTTCAAAAGTCCATAACTTGGCTCTTAAACAAAAACAACCTTGTGTGGTGTCTGGAGGGGGGCTGGGTGTTTTTAATTTTGCTTTTTCCAATTCAGAAGTACAACTTCTAGTTTTGTCCTTATTGACTTGCTTTTCCTTTTGACAGTCATCTGAATAATTTTTAATTGTGATTTCTTATGTCTTCCACTAGAGAGGGTAATGGACAGAAAGGAGAGCAAATCCCGGTATGTTCAAGACTTACTGGAAGAGCTACCTGTCAGGTTTTATTAATTAAATATGGTTTGATGGAATTTAATTGACCACTTTAGTGTAGTAATAGGCACACTGAGGTAGTGGTTAGTCTCTAACTCTTTATTATTTGGAAATTGGATTGCAGCTTCAGATGTGACTTGAGTTTTAATACGACTCTGTAAATTATCTGGAATATGCGATTACTGAGTTATCTGGTGCACTTAATGGTAGTTATGCACATGCACTCAGAAAGAATACTCCTTTTCATGCTCTGATAATACCTTGTATTCATATCCACATAGCATTCCTCATCCAAAGATCCCCAAGTACTTCTTGAAGCCTCCCCATGTGACTTTCAATGTATCTGTCTGTAAAACTCAGCTGTTAAATGGGTCACTGGCAGGAGCGGTGTTGGCATTAGAACTCAAGTGTTCTGATTCTGATTCATGTAGTGGAACATCAGGCCTCTTACAACCACAGATTCCAGGGAGTGTAATCATGTCACCTTGGGATTCTAGAGTTTTATTAGAACCACTCGTTTCAGCCCTGCCTAACACTGAAAACTCTCCTTTTTGTGATGGCTCTTTTTTTTTGACTGATCTTAGGCCCCTTCGGGCCCTTGCAGCATCACTTGTGGCTTTGCTGCTTGTGTTATCTGCATTGCAGAGTATGACTGACTCCTTGTATAGTAAACTCACTAAAATTTGCATGCTAAGTGGGGTTGTACAGCAGTTTTGCTTGGGATGACTGCCCTTCAGGGAATCCCCACTTACTACAGAAACTGGTGCCTGATTCTCCCAAAGCATCTGATGTTCTGAATCGGTCCCAGCCATCTGTGTCGAGGAGGACACATGCAGCAAGTTAACATTACAAATGAGAAACGACAAGAAGTCCTGTGGCACTTTATAGACTATCAGATATTTTGGAGCGTAAGCTTTCGTGGGCGAAGACCCTCTTAGTCAGATGCACGAGTGGGGAGGATTTCTCAGGATTTAAAGAGGGAGCCTCAGTCAAGGGGAGGGCCGGAGCTGGCAAGGTCTATTCATTCATGGAGGCTTTGGCCCATTATCAGCAGTTAATGTGGAGTTGTGGACATCAAGAGAGGAGAGACTGAGTCAGTTCAGTCGGGGGGGATGTGGCCCATTATCAGTAGCTAATGTGGCGGTGTAAACGTCAAAAGCAGAGAAACTACTTTTGTGATGGGCCAAAGCAGGTCTGTTGACGAGGGTCTTTGCTCATGAAAGCTTATGTTTCAAAATATTTGTTAGTCTCTAAGGTGCCACAGGACTTCTTGCTTTTTTTGAAGATACAGACTGACTCGGCTACCTCTCTGATACTTAACGATGAGAATTAAAACTGAAGTTGTCTGATGAAAATAACTTGTGACTATTCAGAATTTGGCCAGGAAGAGATTGGTGGAGTTTTTGTAAACAGACGGTACTTCAATCAATTTCCCATGCTATTTTAGTTGATATTCTGTATTTCTAGATTTACCACACTGTGTTGTGTAGTTGTACTCTCAGTGGTTACTCTATGCTTCATTGCAGATGTAGCTCCTTTTCAGTAATGCAGGTAATAGGGGTGTGAAGTGCTCTCTGTGTACAAAGTTGTGTACTATGTTGTCAAATGCTTTGGAATCCTTTAGCCTGAAAGGCAAATTCATAGTGTGTGTGTGTGTGTGTGTGTGTGTGTTTTTTTAAGGCCAGATGAGACAATCATGTTGCTCTAATCTGGCTTTCTGCAAAACACAGACAATAGAATTTTACCCACCTGGTTCTAGCAATCCCACCTATAATCTCTGACTGAGCTGGAATGCTACTTAGAGACATTCAGTACTGACTTGAAGAGCTAAAATGATGCATTCACCACTTTTGGAGATTCCCCCCCCCCCCCAACTGGTTACGTATCCTTGCAGTTAAAACTTGTATTTTATTTTTAGCCTGTTTGTCTTAACTTCAACATTCAGCCACTGGAATATGTTCTGTGATTGTCTGCTAGATTAAAGAGCCCTCTTTATCAAAAATCATCTTCATGAGAAGGTGTTAGATATTACATTATCCCTCAATCTTTTGTTGGATAAAAACTAAACAGATTGCATTCTTTAGTATGTCCGTTGCTCAGTGCAAGGCAGTTTTTCCAGTATGTACTTTTCTCCACCCTCTCCATTTTCTGAATCTTCTCCAATTCCTCAACTTGCTTTTTGAAGTGTTCGCAGCAGAACTGGAGTTAATAACAGTCTGTCTGGGGCTGTATGCAGTAATAATAGCATGGATTTACTTCTACTTGATATTTCCCTGCTTAAATATCAAAGAATCATATTTATTTTTAATTGAGAGCTCATGTCCAGTTTATCCACCGTGACCCTTCAAATTGTTTTGAGAGATTACTTTAAATATAGTTGGTCACAATGGTAATCTAAAGTCTTGGTTCCTATATGAATTTGGTTTTGAATTTTCTTTACCAATATATGTCTCTGGCAAACTTCTTCCAGGCCATTTATAAAGACATGGGATAGAGTGTGGCCAAAAATGGACTGTTTTGGGACCGTACTCAAAATGCCTCTTGGAGGATGATTCACTATTTGCTGTTTCTTTATAAGCTATTAGTTAGTCCTGTGTTAATCAACTTAATGTGTGTCACTTTGCTTTTATTTGTATCACTCAACATTTTTTCATCAGATTGTTGTAAGTATTGAGTCAGGTGTCTTTATAGAAATTGAAATACACTGCTGTTAATACAGGTACCTTTGCAAATCAAATTTGTAGTATCATCCAAATGGTATCAAATTTGACAAAACCTGTTTTTCCCTAAAATCAGGTTGATTTGTATTCAATTATACTAATATTCCTTAATTCATTTATTAGTTGCATCCCATGTCAGCTTTTCTATGAATTTGCCCAATACTGATGTCAAGTTCACTGGACTGTAGTTATCCAGATCATGTCTCTTACCTTATTAAATACTGGCACTAATTATCTTTTTTACGGATCTCTGGGACTTCCAGCAAAATAGTTTAATTTCAGCATCAGTGACTGTGGGTTGCTAAATCAAGTCTTTTTAGACTTTTGGATGCAAGTTTTTTGGACCTGAAGATTTAAAACCTTCCAAATACAACATTTAAACATGGTTTGATGTTTGTTGAACTACGTAATATACTTTAGTTGCATGTGGGATGAGGACTTCAGCACATATAAGGATGTATTGGGTTTTCCTAAGATCTCACCAGATGGCACTGCATTTTCCACATAAATCTGTTGAATAAAGCCTTCATTTGTTGGTCTCAGGGGAGTAGCTGTGCTAGTCTGTAGCTTCACAAATAAGAGACTAGCAAATGGATTAGGTCATGAGCTTTTGTAGGTAACTGGGGACCGTTCCTTTCTCTTTAACACACAGAAGCTAGAATGGCCTGCTATAATTGTTGAATCACAGTTTATAAACTGCAGTATAAGTGTGTCTCGATCAGCTCAGGTCCCAGAGATGGTCAGACTGCTGCTTGTTGCGTGCTTGATCCTCTTTGAAATGAGACAATACTTATGTAAACACAAATGACATGGAGAAAGTTGAGGCAGGCAGGTATACAGATACACATGCAAAAATTCCAAAGGTATTGTTTAGAAGACTGCTTTGTGTGTCTTGGGATGGGGTGTGTATGTGGAAAGAGTGTGTGTGTGTTTTGACTCTGATTCTTCTGACTCTGTGGAGTCTGGGCATGCAGAGACAGTGGGTGGCCAGAAGGAGTTGGTGCATGGAAGCCCAAAGAAGCAGTAGAGAGTATCCTGGAGGATCTGTCTTGTGATGGCTGTGGCATTGCTGTGTGGTGTGGATAGTTTTGACTTGGACATGGTGACTGCGTGAATGAATAGTTACTACATCTGTGTTTAGTTTCCAGGGTTCTTTGCTAGGGAAGAAGTCTCTGAATAAACACAATTATACAATGCTGCATGTTCTGCAGCCCTTCCTGTACATAGTAGACTTTCCAATGTGCTGTGCCATTGAGCGAGCTGTAGCTCAACCAGAAGTGATAGGATTGATTTCAGGAATCCCTGGGTGAAAGTCTCTGGCCTGTGCTATCTAAGAGGTCAGACTAGATTATCATAATGGCTCCTTGTGTCCCTACATCTATGACATGACACATGAATAAAGAGGTTAAAGGGTTCCTAAAATTCCTTAAGGCTGCTCCCATCTTGCAGTGCTATGGCTCAGTTGATTCGAGATCTGGAAAACCTGCAATACAAGGAGTGGCTAAACAAGTGCAATCTACTTAGCTTTTATCCTGTAGAAGGTTAAGATGTGATGGTATCTTGCTTTATAAGTACCTGTATGGGGAGAAGATGTTATGCCTTTGTCTGCTCATTTAAAGAGCACACAAGATCCAAAGGGTGCAAGCTGAAGCTATGACAAATCAAGACTAAACATAAGGTCCAGATTTTTATTGTGAGAGTAATTAATCACTGGAATACATTGTCTAGAGGGCTAGTGAATTCTTCATCACTTGAAGTCTTCAAATCAGTACTGGATGTCATTCTAAAAGATCTTCTAGCCTGGTCCCCTGTCCTGGGCACATTGCCAAAAGCACTTGCTAAATTTCTGTGGCCTTTTCAGGAGTTCAGATTGAATGAGCGCGGTGGTACCCTCTGGCTTTAAAATCTGGGAATTTGCCTTTCCACTGAAAGGATCCCAAAGCGCTTGTGAAATGATTACATGACCTTGCATGCAGGGTTCATGTCACACCCCAACTGAAACAGCTGTACTTAAGGTGAAATGTTGAACACTGTCGAGGAGCTGCTGCAATACTACAACACTGTGACCAGCATAGAAATATGGAATCTCTGACAGAGATAATGACGGAATTTAGGAAAACTCGATCAGATTTTTTTAATTTAAGAATCCTGAAGGGCACAGAATGACTTTGGGCTTAGTGCTATCACTCCAAACCAAAAGCACAAGGAAATGTGTAGCTGCTTTACAATACTATATCCCCCAGACTGGTATGTTTGTGGGAGGAAATGTTGAGTTGTTTCCCACCCAGGGTTAACTGCATTATTTCTGTATAAATCCTGATGGAGAAGTTTAATCAGGTGCATCCTTACTCACACCTTTCTCCTTATGCTTTGCTAGGAGGAAATAAAATCTGGAAGAAAAGCTGGAGCTCCTTCTAAGAGAAAAAATTAATATGTGGGTTTAGGATTTTACATGACCTTAAAGTTATCTACTGCTGTCAGGAAGCTCCCTGCTTGAAGCTCTGGCTTGTGACAGCAGAGTTTTTGTTACTGACTTATTTTGGAATCTGTGCCATGCCTTTAAAATGACTACACTGACATCAGCAGAAGTGGGTTGTGTGTTTTTTAAATAAACCAGCATTTCAAAGAGCTGTTTTTCTCCCTTGGGGCAATGTACCCAATACATCTAGCTAACCTTTCCCCCCTTTGAATGGAAAGGGAAAATGAGCTGGTCTGTCTGCTGATGCTTTCAGACACCTTGATGATTCTATGACTTCCTAAAGAATGAAGCCACTTCAACTAAAACAGACCTCGGTAGATGCTAGTGTCCAGCATGGAAGTGGCTGGGCAGTGGCAGCTGGTGAGTGGATTTCTGTGGGGAGGGCACCAGCCAAGTGCCCCTGCTCCTCCCCTGCCTGCCACTCCTGCTGAGTGGAGGGGGAAGGAGGGGAAGGATGGTAGTCCCATTCCTTCCCTGGGACAGTGTGGCCCAAGAGCAGCATGAGCTAGGAAGCTTACACTGCTGTAGGCCAGTACTGCTCCAGGGGAGGGGCAGAACCATTCCCGCATTCACTGGAAGCGATGGTGAGTGCTGGGGGTTGCGGGAGAAGGGAGGTCGACACTGGGGGTGCGTGCATGTGGCCCCCTGGGTGCCTTGATGCATCACCACTATGGCTGGACTCCTTTGGATGGGAAGGACAGGATTAGTAGGGTAACCAGACATCCTGTCTTCAAAGGGAGAGTCCTGGATGTAGCCCTCCTGCAGAGGTCCCAGCTTCTTTATAAACAGGCAAATTGTCCCCTGTTTTCAGCCTGCCCCTTATCAGGACCAGCAGGTCCTGCTGCTGTCTGGATCCTTCCTTGACAGCTTCCTGCCTGCTCATTGGTGCTGAGTGGGAGCAAGGGCTCAGTGGCCGCAGATGGAAGGGAGGTGTGCCAGACTGATGGATGGTTCATGGTGCTAGGCCAGCTGTCCTTCCCTCCCCCCACCCCCCAATTCCCCCCATAAGGACTTGAGCAATGTCAGGTAAATCCTCTTGTACCTATAGAAAAGTGTTTGTGCTGGTGTAGCTTATTCTAATATGAGAACCTAAACAGAAGCTAGATTGGTATAAAACTCTTTATACTGATGGACTTGTGTCTAGAGTAGGGCTTTTTATCAGCATAAATATCTTGGTACAATCACACCCCTAACTGACATGTTTATGCTTGTAAGCCTTTGAAGTGTAGACATGTGCTGTTAGTAACTATCAGGCAATTCTTTGAACATGAAGGATCCTAAGCATTTTAATTTGAATCACTGGTGTAGGAAGTCCCTGATCATGATACTGCTGTTGAGGACTAAGTAGGTCTGAAAACATTCAGAGCCAGGGAAATCACACGGTCTCTGAACTTCTGCTCCCTGAGCATATTTCAGCATGGAGCTGAGGGCACTTAGTCCCTTACTGTAACAGAATCAGGTAAAATAAGCATGTAATTGGGATGCTCCACTTTGAACCCAATATATAGCACCATTTTCTTCTGATAGGAGCTAGAATACTGTACAGCAAGGCCTGTTCTGTGAACTCCAGATAACTCCTACTAGCTCTAGAATGGAATATAAAAGAGAGTTAAGATTCCTTTTCTGACAGGTAGGGAAGTAGAAATAATAGCTAAGGAGCCATTCAAGAAGTTTGAAGTACAGGCTGGCCTCATGTTCATAATGTGTCTGAGGCTTGTCATATTTTCGTTAACCAATGAAGGGAAGGGATGCAAAGGAGTTTGGATGCTACCCAAGTGTGCATGCGTATTTTCCTGGTATATCATCACATGACTGAATTTCAAGTTTCTTCACATAAAGCATACTATACTTGGTTCACTTATTGTTGCGTCATAAAGATGAAAGGAGTGTTCATGTGATGGAGCAGAATGAACAGTCACTCCAGTTCCAGATCTCGTAACCCTTTTTTAAAAAAGGAAGACTGGAACTCTCACACTAGACAGAATGAGTGACTGTTCTTGTATTGACACTTTTCTCCTTACCCGTGCCCACCTGTCTACAACCCTCATTTGAATGAGATGTCAGAGCGAGACTGTTCGGTCTTTGGAGCAGAGGTGATATCTTTACTTGTTTGTGTGGTTGCCTGTTACATAATTTGAGGCTCAAAAGTGTTACTACATCAAAATCTGAACAGAAGGAAGCAATATATTTTTTGATCACTCTTTAGGATTAGATCTCTGTTAAATGCTGTGAGATGGTCCAGAATACCTATAGGGAAAATAACTTCTCTTAAATTCTACCAGTGTTTGGAGTAATTTCTATAACAATCTATTAGGCTTCCGGTGATTTAACCCCTATTAAATTGCAAAATGTTGCTCAATAAGGGAAGAGGTTTTAATTAAAAACATGAAAAAGCTAATACAAATGAACATGGTTGCAGTTTTTGCTTAAATCTCATTTTTCTGTGGAAGTTGTTTTCTTTTTATTCACAGTTTCTTTGCTAAACTCCTCCACATCTGTAGATCACTTATGTTAAAGGAAATGGAAATTGGTTGAAGACCTTGGATAAACTGGCTATTCCTCAGGTGTCCCCTTAGACCAGAGCAGTAGGCTATTTGAGAAGCATTAGCGAGTGATAGGTATTTTGAAGACTGGAAGCAATATACATCATTTGCATTTCTGCATAAAATTCATGTTGAACTGGAAACTCAACAATAATTTGTAGTATCCTCATCACCTGTAATATTGCCGTTTCTATAGCATTTAATATGAATGTGAGGGGTGATATAGCTTACGCGGCTTGAAATTTACTGTTCTCTCCCTCAGTTTGTTTCTCTCTTATTCTGATTCTTATATAGGTTGAACCTCTCTTGTCCATTAACATCTGTAATCCAACATGATTTTTGGTTAGTCAGATCACTTCTTGTCATAGGTGTGGCCAAGTTCCTTGTGGACCCATAAAATTTGTTTCCAGTCACCAGTCCTGGCTCTCAGTTGTGTGCTGTTACTTAGCTGTAATTTACCTCTAAATGGCTTGTAAGGACCCAGTCAGCAGTAGAAGTGTTGGTAATGCTGAAGAGTACTGACCTCCAGTGGTCCAGCAAATTTTCCTGTTTGGCACCAGTCAGGTCCTGGGGGTGCCGGACTAGAGACCCCAGGACTAGACACTCAACCTGTATTTGTTGGATATGGCTGAAATCTATCCTTCGCCGCCTCTTTTTGTAAATATACATTGAGTATCATATCCACTTGCACCTCCCTTCCCCAGGGAAGCTAGGGTATGGCGAGATGAAAATAGACTAAAAGAAACAGAAGCAGAAAAGCATAAGTGGGAAATCCCAAGGACGTCCCAGAAATCACTTCATATTCAGGTCACCAGGGCTGCCAAGAACTTTTGTTTTCAGTTTAAATCTAATTGTAGAAGAGGTATGTGTGGCAGTGTGCCAGACTCCAACCTAAAGATAAAGCTGTTCAGTACATCTAATGGCTTTTGTGGTAGCCTACATTAGGTTCACTAGCCCAGTGGTGTCCAAAAGCAAGTTAACCAGTTGCCAAGTCCCCCCACCCCCAGCCAGGCACCCTACCCACCCACATCTCTGTTGACTTGCCAAAGCCGCCCAGCCCTGAGCTGCATGGCGCACAAGCCACCAAGCTGCTGCCTTGCTTCCCATAGTGAACAGGGAGCTCATGGGATGCCTTGGCCTTAGCCAGTGGCTTACAACTCTTCAAGACTACTGGACTGCTTTCAGGAATGTGATTTGTTTTGCATACCCCCAGGTTTCACCTCACTAGAAATTACTTGCTTACAAAATCAGCTGTAAAAAGTGTAAAAGTATCACAGCACCCTATTAATGAAAAATGTTTTCTCATTTTTAAAAATTACATTGCAAAATAAATCCCTTGGAATATAAATATTGTACTTCCATTTGTAGGTATGGTATACAGAGCAGCGTAAAATGAACAAGTTTGAACTGCCATAACTCCATGCTGCTTACGTAGCCTGTTGGAAAATAAGCAACTGTCTAGATGAGTTGATGTACCTCCTAGAAAACGTGTGTGTACCACTGTTCAGAACCACTGCCCTATCACACAGAGCAGTGTCATGCTGCCTCAGAGATGAGCTGTGGACTCAAACATCTTTAGCTCTAAAAAAAACAGATCACTTGTTGAGGAATGTGACAGCAAGGGGCATGCTCACCCCAGAGCCCAACACTATCAGTCTAGAATCTCTAATAACTCTGATTAACATGATGCCATTTTGGTTCAAAGCTTGTTTCTGTTCCTGCCAGTTACATTGAAGTCAGTGCTGTGAAGATGATCAAGGAATCCTAGAACTACTGCATCTAAGCCCACTGTGAAATACATAGTCTAGCAATGGAGGAAGCTCAGGTTTGCTGTGCTCTGCTGGCCAAAGACCCACATTTACACCCATCCTTCCCCCCCCCCCGCACAGAAGTCCCCAACAATATTGAGCCTCTTGCCTCTTAAGCTCCCTTTGCTACTAGAAAGGCTTGTGTTTTCATAAGGGCTTTTGCTCCTTCCCAGCCTCACTTTTTCTGCCTCCTCATTCGTTGTGTATAGTCACAAACATGCGGTTGTGCCATCTTGGTTTGTTCTGTATGTTGGGAACATTACAAACAGAGGCTCCAGTGGGATGGACCACTGAACCGTTTGCCCAGACTCATAAATGTGGGAAATGCTAACCTCAGGCAAAGAAAGGAGATGTGCGCTGCTGCAAAAGTGGAGGATTATGGGGGACGTGACATACAAGAGGAGCAGACGAGGAGGGAATGAAAGGTTTTGGTTAGGGCAACAATGAGTGGAGGGGCATGGAGTGATCAAGATGGCAAATTTTCATGCAGGAGCTGCTGTGAAGAAGAGTCCAGAATTGTTTTTGTAAAATGACGCTAATAAGTTTCTTTAGCTCCTGCCTTCCTGAACAGGTGGGAAAGATCCTGCTTTCCTCCTTGCGCTGTGTCTGTGCAACGCTGAATGGATGCTTCCCAGCAAGCACATTCTGGGGATTTCCTTGGCCGCAGGGACAGACAGACACTTGCTGCTTTACTCAAGCTGGCCGGCTGAAAGTGGTGTAGCTGCAGCACTGTGGGTGGTGGTGTGGTCTAATGACTACATTTCCACTTGACTCTGTGGGTGTCTAAACCATTGCCCAAGCCGCTGCAGCTGCACCACTATTAGCACGTTAGCTTCAGCAGAAGAGCTTGTGTTTGTCCATGCTGCTAAGGAAAGGTCCATTATGGGCCTGCTTGCATGGTCCTTTGAACAGAATGCAAGTCATTCATGCCTAACCTTTGGAATGCAGGGGGAATGAGTCTCTCATGTGCACACGCCCCTTCTTTGTGCATTGTGAATGTTGCCTCTCCTGGTGGTGGCAGTGATTTTGTGCTTTTACTTTTGGACTGAGCCATTACTAGAAATTCACCGAACACCTTTTTGCAAAGGTGAATTTGCCTGGTTCCTTTGAACTAAATCCTGTGGTCCACATGCTGCAAACAGATCAACGGAGGCACAACCCTGGCAGTGTTGGCACTGCACAGCAATAAGAACCCTATGCATGCATTCCTTTGCATCGTTGAGGTCTTGTTTTGTTGTGACACTCAAAATCACATCTAGGTGTTCCCATGGGGGCTGGGGAGGCAGAAGTTCTAAGATCAAAGTATTATTTATGATCTATTGCATGTTTGAGAGAGTTTGGCTACGTCTACACGTGCACGCTACATCGAAATAAGCTATTTCGATGAATAACGTCTACACGTTCTCCAGGGCTGGCAACATCGACGTTCAACTTCGACGCTGGGCAGCACCACATCGAAATAGGTGCTGCGAGGGAACATCTACACACCAAAGTAGCACACACTGAAATAAGGGTGCCAGGAACAACTGCAGACAGGGTCACAGGGCGGACTCAACAGCAAGCGGCTCCCTGAAAGGGCCCCTCCCAGACACAGTTGCACTAAACAACACAAGATCCACAGTGCCAACAACTGGCTGCAGACCCTTTGCATGCAGCATGGATCCCCAGCTGCCACAGCAGCAGCCAGAAGCCCTGGGCTAAGGGCTACTGCACACGGTGACCATAGAGCCCCTCAGGGGCTGGAGAGAGAGCGTCTCTCAACCCCTCAGCTGATGGCCGCCATGGCAGACCCCGCTATTTTGATGTTGTGGGATGCGGATCGGCTACACGTGCCCTACTTCGACGTTCAACTTCGAAGTAGGGCGCTATTCCCATCCCCTCATGGGGTTAGCGACTTCGACGTCTCGTAGCCTAACGTCGATTTCAACTTCGAAATAGTGCCCAACATGTGTAGCCGTGATGGGCGCTATTTCGAAGTTGGCACTGCTACTTTGAAGTAGAGTGCACGTGTAGACGTGGCCCTTGTCTGTTTGTATCACTCTCTGTGCATCCATCTGTCTGTCTATTCAAGAACTCTCCTAAAGAGTAGAGCTAGGACCACCAAATTTTGTATGCAGCTTCCTTTTATCACAGATTAAACCAAGGCAAGGGTTTGGTTGTGCCAGGAGAGCAGAACGTGCCTGGAATGGGATTGCTTCTCATAAAGCCTTAGTAGACAAAAGAGACAGCATCACTAGACAGGTGAAAGGAGCTTCCTAGGGGCATGCCTTCTGGCCCCAGCACCCTTTAGGGAAGGTGACAGCAGCCATCCCCCAATCTCTCATTCATATGAGGGTTCATAAAAAAACATCAGGAAAAGAGACAGAATCACCAGGCAGATGAAAGGGTCTGGCTGGAGCCGTGTGCCCTCCGTGTCCCCTCTTGCTCTCCACCCCGCCCCCCTTCCCCTAATCCGGGACTGCCCCAGCTCTGAGTCTCCCAGCCAGCTCTATATTCTGCATGTTAGTGGCTGGTCCTCTTGTTGTCTGACTATTAATAAAACATTGTGCTGCTGAGACTTCAGAGCTTCTTTGTTCCTCTACTGTATGTAGTTCTTGCATTGTAGGAATTTGAGAACTCATGTCATGTCTGTGCTATTTTAATCTGCACAGAGTTTAAAAGTGTACTCTTGTTTTGAAAGGCACTAACCCAATTGCCCTTCTCTGTTAAAGCGCCCCATTGCTCAAGGATTAGTCCCCCTTGCCAATGACTGGTATTAGTAGTGAGGTTATCAAATTGAATTTTGTGGAGGAGAGGCCTTAGATTTATAGGGAAACAAGCTGCTAAAATTAAGGGAGTCTGTGCTTTGTGTTACTTAGCTTAGTGACTTCAGTCTCAGGGAAGGCAGTTATTCACTTGCAATCCTGTTTGTTCAGGGTCAATTCTACAACGTGGCGTTAAGCCTGATATTGTATAATGTTGGCAGTGCTAGACTTTGTCTACATGTAAGTGATTTTCTTCCTCTAGCACTTTTGAAGATAGAGAGGGAGAGACATGGCAGAAAGGACTAAACCTAGGTGGAAGTAAGAGGGCAGGCAGTGGATTACAAGGAGGAGGGAGTAAAGAATATTTGCATTAAGTTGCAGCAAGGCTGTGAAGGGGGAAAGGGAATAAGGGTTGTAGCTTCAAACTGGATGATAAAATAAATAGAGGTGCTACTGTTGTCTGAGACTGAGGTGTATATAGTCATTGGTCTTTATACTCTACCTAACATGTAAGAAGGTGGAAGGAGGCAATCAGTACATACTGGACAGCAGTTGACTTGTTTTTTTTTAAATTTCATTCACTGGGGAGATACTGGAGTGCCTTAAAGGGACTGTTGGAGACCACAAAGAAAGGAGGTGGAGAAATGGATGAGATTTTCAGTTGTGGGGGAGTAGACATACATGGGCAGTGTTAGGAGGTTTTGATCAGCGGACATGTATGGAGGAGAAGTCTGAGGAGAAGGGATGAAAGGAGAACAGAGGCTGGTGTAATGGTTACAGAATCAGCTCGTGTAACCGCCCAAAGGGTGACTTGAGCCTGGGATACCCTCTGCAGCTTAGTGCAGGAGCCTCTGCAGTTTGAGCTATAAGCCAGTTGGCTCTCAGATAAGGCTGTGGAGGAAGCTCATTTGTTCTCTGTGTAAGTGGTCTGGGTGCCACTACATGGAGCCGTGAACCACACCCAGGAGGGGTGTGGGTTACGCTGGCAAACCAGGATCTTTGAGATGAGGATGTAGCGAGGATCAACTTAATTTTTTTGAAGATGTTCCCAAAGGAGGTCCTTTGATTCTCTCTGCTGCTAACTAAAGGTAATTGACATGTCGTTTTTCTTGATGTACAGCAGAGAGGGAGAAAGGATTCATGGAGGGGGCCAGAAAATGTACTCTGAAAGGAAAAGCTCTGCTTATAGGTAAGAGATATTGGTCAAAATGAAGAAAATCAAAAAGGAGCAGACGTGCATTCCAAACTTGCTGGAATTCCTAGAATTTGGCCTCTTCTGCTTTCAGATATTTAGAGGAAAGGCTCCTTTTACATCTAGTTGCGTGCGAGTCCCAGGACTGGGCTCTTGAAAGATACTGAAAACTTCCTGACAGGCACTGAACACCCTCAGCTTCCATTGAATGTGATTGGATGGAGAACAGTCTTGCCCCCACTGAAGCCAATGAATAGCAACGTAATGAGTGCTGCAGGAATAGGATCAGGCTCTTGTAGGAGCTGAGGCAGGGTTTGGCCCCCTCACTGTCTTGTTTCCATAACATTGTCTGCCCTTCCTGCATTACTAGAATCAACTAAGTCTAACTTATTGTAGTGCAGCTTTCTTTATCGGTAAAGGAAATCAGAAATAAAATTATGGACGCAATGTTCTTAATCTCTTAATGCTCTCCTTTAATTACTTGGCCATGGCAGTCTGTTGTCCACTGTGCTGTGAACTGTAGGGAAGAAATAAAATTCAGGAACGGCACTAATACAGCGATGACTGGTCTAATCCCAATGCTGGTGTTTCTGAAGTGGTATTTAGTTTAAAGTCTCAGGAGTCTAATGGCATGACTTATTTCCATGGCAAAATGTGATCACCATTAAAATTAACAGTAACAGAGGCATATTTTGGTTTTGATCCTTTATAGCATTGTTTCGGCCTGTTGGATAACTTTATCCTTTAGAACAGCAATTCAAAAAAAATGTTTTTGAATGATGGATGTTTTTTTCCATTTTTGTTTTGGCTTTTTTGGTGTATTATCTGAAAAACAGTAGCATTTAATAGAGCAGTTTAGGTAGTGGATAGCTGAGTTTGCATGAAGGTGACTTGGATAATTTTACTCTTAAAATGCTCGATCATCATGTTCATTGGTATTGAAACTGTTTTATTATATCTCAGTAGGTTTAACATAGGCATAAATAATCTCATAGCTCACTGATCAGAAGGATAAAATCAAGCAATTCAGTTGGAAGCCAGCCTATGTCTCCTTCATGTGAACTAAGTCAGTCACTTTTTTAAGGCCGTTCCTAATGATCATGTTAATAGCGTGATAAAATGAATGCCTTTAAATTGTTTTTATGCTACAGCTTATTCAACCTTTCCATATTCAGGCTGACATAAAGCCATTACAGGCTGTATCCAAAGAAGTATAAATTCCAGCTTACTCTTTTTATTAACTATGACGTCCAATAGCTCTGGGCACTTAAACGACACAGAACTATTTTGAATTAACAAAATCTTCATTCTTTGCTAAATTGTTCCCATGGCACTTAGTATTCATTGCAAAGTATGTAGCCTGAATACAGGCATATTTTAAAACAAGTGTTCTTTGTTCTGTGACCAGTGTTTTGTGAAACAATTTTCTTAAAGTAAAATAAATGGTACTGCTAAAATATATTATTTTTCTGTTATACTTCATCATTTCTTTAAAATGTTCCATTATTGAGGCTTAATAAATACGACAAGACATTCCTAAGCATGTGGAATGTTTTTTGTAGACCTTGGGAATTTTATTTCTATGTTCTGTTCTGACTACATATGTGACCTTGGCAAGTCTTCCGATGTGTCTATTCCTTACTTTACACATGCATATGGTGGCTATGGTCATACTTCACCATATCTTGTTAAACTCATATTCTCAAATCGACAGAAAAAAGTTGCAGTGCAATCACAAAATAGCTGAATTTACTACTTATGCCAAAGTGTGGATTTTTAGTTCAAGAAATCTTTTTTGTCTGCATGGTGTGCTTCTGGCTTGCATGCATAAGGGCCCAGATTTCCCCTCCCCCACAAGGGTCTGAGCACTTGTGGCTCCTGTGGACTTTGATTGGCATTTTGGGTGCCCAGCACTTCTGAAAAAACAGTCCAGGGAAGACATTCTATACGCTGAGGGGAGGGGTTCTCCATAGGTATATCATCTCCCAAAAGGTGGTAGCTCTCCTGTCTACTCTAGGACTTAAGTCAGTTCAGCTGCATTGCTCGGTGGTATGGATTTTTCATACCCCTGAACAATGTAATTATAACAACTTCATTTCCTGGGGCAGACCAGGCGTTTAAAAATGGCAAATATCAATAGCATATTGCCTTAATCCAAAAGCCAGGAATGTCCAAGGAGATTTCTATTGACTTCCATGGTCTTTGGTAGGACCCAGTATATGGCACTGCAAATTTATACACATACACAGTTACAGTTTAAATATATTTTACTTCTTAGAGCACAAGATTACCTCTCTTTTGGATAAAGTCTAGGATTCCACACACTTAGAGCAAACCAGAGAGCGTAATTCCTACTTGGCTTTAAATACTGAGCAAGTGAAAACCATGTACAGCCTCACATCTTTCACCCTTGCTGCTGCTTGGATATTTGGATTTCCTAAAGCTACTTAAGTATTTCAGGGAAAAGTCTGAGAGTGTCCATCAGCAAAAATTGGTGGCTGCTTTCTGAGGCCACCTAAAG
This sequence comes from Carettochelys insculpta, assembly GCF_033958435.1. Classification (NCBI taxonomy): domain Eukaryota; kingdom Metazoa; phylum Chordata; order Testudines; family Carettochelyidae; genus Carettochelys; species Carettochelys insculpta. The sequence continues at coordinate 40,998,823 of NC_134147.1, read as the reverse complement.
TTTGTCCTGATAATCCCTGCTCTAGAAAGAACAAGCACAACTAAAACTCACAGTGTACTCCACTGTGCTTTAACCTAAGGCTCTGTCTAGATGACAGGGATTTGTCAGCAGAAGTTTGTGTTGGAAGGTCTCTTGCGACAAAACCTCTGACAAATCGTGGCCAGACTGCAAAAGCCCAGCCGCTCGATCGGCAAAACGGCCATTCAGAAGCACAGCACACAGGTTTGTGCAGTGCCCCAGAAGCCTATTCTGTAGACAGAAGTCCTCCCTGAATGTCCAGACCAGTATTTTGTAGACAGATTCTTTGTTGACAGTGGCGTTCTTCCTTGTGGTGAGCAGGGTATGGCTGTAAACAAAAGTACTGTGTTCTGTCAATGTACTGTCGCCGGAATGCCCTTGGGAATCTGGACATTCCACCACTTGCCTTTTCGCTGACAATTCCCTCTAGTCTACACGTAGCTAAAGATTAGGAAGGCAGGGGTTAATTCAGGCCTTGGCGCTTGAATAGCGGCTTTCTTATTTTAAAAATCATTAATAGCCCGAAGTAGCATTTTTTTTTTTAGCTATTCAACATTCTAGGCAAACAACGTGATATTGTTGCACAGGTGCGATTTTCATGGAGTATAGGTGAAGTCTTTGTCCCAATACCATTTGCGTTACTCAGGCTGTTTGATGTGAAGATTCTTATCCTGAGATAATTCTGTGCAATAAGAACATGAAGCTATAAATAACGTTCAGGGCAGGGGTTGGCAACTTTTCCAAGGTGGAGTGCCAAAATTTAACCTTTTGACCTCTGTGTATGGTCCCAGTGCTAGTAATACTACTTAAAGTAACTAACAATGCTACTTAGACAGCTTCATTAATACATAAATTAAGATGCAGAGCTTTACTATTTAGATGGTGGTTAATAGCCTTAGCTGGTCTTTTGCAAGCTCCCAGATGCATGCGGGAGGAGAGGCAGGTTAGTCTCCTCTCACGTGCCAATGAAAATTGGCTTGTGTGCCACTCTTGGCACCTGTGCTAGGGGTTGATGACACCTGATTTAGGGTTTCTAGGCCTTACAGATGGAGCTGCAATGACTCACTTGGAAAATTGCTACTAGAAACAATGTTAGATTGGAAATCTGACACACTTTTAAAAGTAATATGTCCTTTTTTTTTTTTCTTTACATTTCTCAGTTTCAGAGCTTACTCAGTCGTCTTAGCAACTCCTACTGTTACATCTTGGATTCACTTTCTTTTAGGTGTACTGGGAAAGAGTAGTACATCTCAGGTCAAGAAATGGCTATTAAAGTCCTTTAACTAAAAACATCTTATTACAAAAATCACTTAGTGGACAGTTGGTGAAGTTTTGAAATGAATCTGTGTTGCCACCTGAGACTGAGTTAACTATATAAACTTGCCTGTGATACAAATATAATTTTTAGTATAGTTTTCTTAGGTGCACCAATACAACTGTACGGAGCCTTTTTTTAGGAGAGGTCAATTGTGCCAAAAGTTAATACATATTACTATACACAAATTGTCTGGTCCCATCTGTCTGTTCCTGCCCCCTACTTCCTGATGAGAGGTAAAAACTTCAGTGTGGCTAAAATCTGTTACTTGGAATTCTGTTTCTGTAATTTTTGCTCCTCTGAATCAGTTTTCCAATGAACTAGACACAACCATCTTGTAGTCAATGTGGGTTTGCATGGCTTATATTATGGTGTCATTAAGTATTACATGTTGTAGTATTTTAACCTTTCTTTTAAAATCCCATGACATTTAGCTGTTTGAGCAACAAAAAGTGCCATTGAGCAGGGAAAACTAACTCAAAAGTATTTTATCCATAATTACAATCTTTAACTCCTCGGGCAATTTAAATGGAACAAATGCTCATTTTTGGGGTAGTGTTTATTTATTTCATTTCTTTAACTTGGCTAATAACTGTCCTCTGAACCTCTGGGATGTTCCTGTGCCCCATCTGGCCTCTGATGTACAAAGAGATTTTGGTTTTGCTTTATGAGCAAGATTCGGTGACATTTTTGAAGAGGAGGTTCTTTGTGTAACACACAGAACTCAGGTTTCTCCCTTCCTAGCTGATGGAGGCCACAAAGTAAGCCACGACACGTGAGGCAGAAAATCACATGGCTCACACAGAATTGCCTTTTGTCAATTGTCAGTGCTCAAGGTCCTGGATGAGAATCAGGGCACTTTATATGCTAGTTTCTCTATAGTAAATGGTAGACATAGTCTCTATCCTGAAGAGCTTATTGCCGTCAGTTTGTAAACAGGCACAACATTTAAATACCTAAGAATGTACTATCATCACAGAAACTGAGTTAAAATGAGAAGGGGAAAGAAGAAGGGGGGGTTTTGAATCCCCCAGTCCACTGCATATAGAATTGCACTAAAATGTGGAATTTCAGAACATGTCCTACGCATCATTCTGTTATGCTGCCTCTTGAGTAGTTGTGATGTTGGAATGCTGTATGGTGGTCTTTACTTTAGACTCGCACCCTATCTCATTTTCACTGGTATTCATTAAGTTTGATGTTCAATAACTACTGAAACTTTTGGTGAAAACTGAAACAAACTGAGCACTGCTCCTATTTTCATTTTTTATCATTGTTTTACTCCCTTCATTGAGTAACAAGCCTACCCCATTCTTGGTCTTCCTCTTGCTTCTAATGTATTTATAGAATGATTTGTTGTTACTCTTCCTCTCTCTAGCTAGTTTAATCTTGTTTTATAGCTTGTGTTGTTTATGTTAATTTTTTTGTAATTTGACCTAGTTTCCTCTTTTTGCGGGACTCTTTAAATTTTCAGATCATTGAAGATCTTCCAGTTTAGCCATAGTGGTTTCTTGCCCTACTTCCTATCTTTCCTACCTCCTGGGATAGTTTTCTCTTGTTCCCTTAATAAAGTCTCCTTAATTTCCAACTCTCTCCTTAAACTTGTTTCATGATTTATTACTTCTCCAGAATTCTAGCTGTATTGGTTTGTTTTATTTGGGCTCATAAGTCACATATTGTGATGGTGGTCTCTGAATGGAAGGGTATAACTTATAGATTGAGGTGTTTGGGTGGATATTTGAATTCAAAACTTGCTTTGTGGGAACAAAATTTGCTTAACTTCCCTTTCTTTGAATGTTCTTACTGGTCAAACAGTTTGCAAGACCATTACCTGGAAAGTGAGCATAGAAATCATAGAAATTTGTTTTTATTCCCCCCCTCCCAATTTTCTCTCCACCTACAGGTTTCAAAAATGTTGGGGTTTTAATAAAGGGATATCCATGTTTTAAAAAAATCTCTTAGGTACAGGAAATTGGAAACCACTATAAAAAGAGTGTCTTCGTGAATAGGCTTACTTTACACTGGTAGTGATTATGCCAGTCATGTCAAATGTTTCAGAAAAACAGCCAGTTGTTAAAGCAATTCTAAATGACTTAACAGTGGAGTTGGGCAAATAACAGGTTGTTGGATCAGTGGCCAACCCAAAAATGGTGCCAGGAGGGAAAAATAGTTTTGAATCAACCAAAACAAATTTTCTAAAACTTGTGAGAACCAGAAACCTTAAACAAAGGAGAACAAAAAATTGATTCCAGGTCAAATAAAATGTTTAATTGTTGTTGTCTTTTTTTTTTCCAACAACTTATATTTTTGTAGAAATTGGAGTAAAAGTAAAAAAAAAATTACAAATGAAAAGCCAAAATATTGTTTTGAACACTGATCACTTTTGAAGGGACAGGAAGCAACTAAAAATTAGTGGGTTTTTTCATTAAATATTTTGGCAAATTCAGTACCAATATGCAAAATATTGGTTGACTTGAATCTGAAGTATTTTTGACAAAAATTGTGTTTGTTGGGAAAAAAAATTCATCCAGTTCTACTTCAGAGATAAATAATAGTTTCAAAATTTAATTTTAGCAAGTAAATTTGTATGTGCAAGGATCATCATAAATTCACTCATTGAAACATGTCACCAAAAGAAACAAACTACAACAAATACATAAACTAAAAGAAGTATGATTAATAGTACAAGATTTATTAGACTTTTGCCTGTTTTAAAAGTTTATCCCAAACATTCCAAACCCTTTTACACTTCTTTGCCTTTGTATGGCAAGACTTTGTCACAAATGAGGAGCTTTGGAACAGAGCAGGACAAGAACCACTTGACATTCAAATTAATGGAAGAAAGTGGGGATGGTTAGGCCATATTCTCAGAAAATCATCCTCCAGCAAAGTCCATCAAGCTATCAAATGGAACCTGCAAGGGAAACACGAAAGAGGAAGACCTTGGACAATGTGGAGAAGATCTACTGAGCTTGAAAGACAACAACTGGGGTACTCCTGGGATCAGTTAGAAGTTTTGTCTCAAGACCAAGTGAAGTGGAGGAGACTTGCAGATGACCTGTGCTCCACGTGGAGTACAAGAGTTCAAGTAGTAAGTAGTAGCGTAGATATCAATGCCCACAGTTCAGCCAGTTTATAAACTGCCCTTTCATCTTTCTCTCTGAGATTAGAGACTGATGCAAACTAGAGTCTTCACTGCAGTAGTAGGTCAACTTAAAGTGTTCCCAATAGCCCCTGAGCCAATAAAAACAAAACTAATGGATGATCTAATTAACTCCAGCATCTTGATTCCTAGCAACTTTTAGCCACTTAGTTGCTGGATTAAATTATTGTGGAAAACAAATCTTTCAATTCAACATTTTGTCTTCCACATGACAGAAGTTATTTAATGAACATCCTGATTTCTGGTGAGGAAGGGATGGAAAGTGACATTCAGAAGCATGCCACTGTCGTCCTTCCCTCTAGCAGATGACCAGAAGGTCAGAGAAAAGAGAATGTCAAACAAGAATACTTTTACGTGAGGTTCTTATGTGGTCTATATGTGGGCATTTCCTCTAATTCCAATCGTCTTCCTGACATTTTTCAGGCTATTACTAGTGTCCATGGTATTACCCCCATTATCATGCTGTAATTTCAGCACTGCACCTAAGTCCATTTATACATGTTCGAAATTGCTCTTTAATCTCTTGTATTTATTTCCCTATTTCAGTAACTTTTGTTCCTTTTTAAGGTTACTGTAGTAATAAATCACTTTCAGACCTGGTATGAGGAAGTGTCCTCTGTGTCCCCATGGGAATTCATTTAGATTTGGTTGATTTACCAGCTATTGCTGTTGCTCAGTACAGAATTCTGATGCTAAAATCCTCTCAATGATCCTTCTGTATTGAGCATGCTCTTCAGCATCTTTCTTCATCCTGGGAAACTGAACTGCAATTCCCTGTCAGGACACAAACAAAATGATGTTTTTCTCAACAGTGTACCCAGAGGACTGTGTGCTCTGAGTGTAGAACCAGGAGATAAGTTTCAAATTCATTTCTTCTAACTTTATGTTAATAATTCTGTGTCTGGCATAAATATTTTTATTGAATGATCGAGGCCTCAAATCCCACTGAGATGTGACCCAGGCTATGGTTAGTAATATGGGTTCTCTTACAGCACATACAAGTTCCATTCATTTTGCCGTATTACCTTCTGGAAGGAATTGTACAAATGTTTTGTTATGCTATATGTAAAATGATGTTAGTGATTAATATGTTACTTAATATAATGCCTATCTTGTACAAATAATAGCCTATTGCTGCAGCCAGCTATAGCGCTTAATCCAGCGTTTCCCAAATAGGTGTTCTGTGAAAAAAGTTGATGCTAGCAATATTTTTCCTTCTAAAATAATAAGAAATTGTGTGTATCAAAAATACTAAGGTATTTGAATAATATTTAGGTAAAATGTATATTAACATTTATAATGCATTCATAACATAGTTGTTATGCAGCTTGTACAAAACAGAGGCAAAAATCCTCTCCCCCACAAAAGAAACCACCCTCTCAAATGTTACTTTTATTTTCCAACAGCGTTCTGTAAAAATAACAGATTGATAAAACCACAAAATTTACCATTTTTTACATACCTAATTTGTTTTGAGTTTTTTTCATAAAAATGTTTTTTAAGCTTTAAGGAAGGACAGTCCTTTTTTGAACAATATTGTCCTTTCTATTTTTGAACAAAAGAATGACACTAGCCATCATTCTTTTGGCTGTTTATATTGATATTTGTTTTGGGTTTGTACTTAATTTTTAATTGTTTTACTTAATTGTAAGATTGTAGGATTGCTAACTGTCCTCTTATCACAAGGGTATTAGTTCATTCAGCTGATTTTTCTCTTGTCATTTCTTTGGTTTTTGTAAAATAAGACAGCTAAAAAAACCTAACTCTTAAATCAACTTTTGAGCATTATGTGTCGCAATTTTTCAGTATGAAACCCCTCCTCCCCAGATCAGCATGCGTTTGTTCTGTCAATATATTTCAAGCCCAAAAGTATTCCATGGCCAGATTGGTTGGGGAACTGCTATCTTATTCCTTTAGTTGGGATTGTTCTGCAAGGCTGAAAGTTGAACCTAACACCTTTTCCTTCAGGGGCTGTTGTAACGATAGTGACTGCTGTCATAGCCTGTGGCACCTGGAAGTATATTCGGTATACTTAACATTAGCTGTGTGAATCTGGGAAACATGCTCAGTGGCAACTTGGAAATTGTTTGCACAAGATCTCTGACAAGCCTTACTGAGCATGTGAAAATGGCCACCCCCTTATTTCTCAATTTCCTGCTCATAAGTGTGGACGCATTAGAGCACCACAGACCAATAGTTGGAGAAAAAAAAAAAAAGGTTTGATATGGTTAGAAATAGTCTACTTTTCCACTAACCTCTTTCTCTGAAGTGGCTGAAATGTGTTGGTTGTCTAAAATGTGTTTTAGTTGTCCAAAAAACATTTGCCTGCAGAAGAGCACAAGCATAAAAAAATCAGCCAAAATGAAAATGCTTTTTATAATTAACTGAAAACAGAGCTTATAATGAAAAAGCTCAGGTAAACTTAGCTACATGTGGTGCTTTCTGATATACCTTTCTGTGAGCATGGTTTGGGATATACAAATACTATTGATAAGTGTTTCTTTTTAAATATGATTATGGGAATCCTGTGTGGTGGTTGACTTTCCATTTGCTGCTTTCATCTAATCCTGTGTACTCTGTGTAAAAGTAGAAATAATCCATCCCTATTTGATAGTTCAGACTGTCCCACGCAAGCTCATCACAGAAAAAAATCATTTTGTTAGTCTTTAAAGTGCTACATTTCTGCTGCCTTTTTTTTTTCTTGGGGTACAAACTAACACTGCTACTTCTCAGTTAGTTAGATAGCACTCTTTGACAGTCATTAATTAGTCTCTTAACTTTCCTTTCAGACTCTCTCTGATATGTAAGTCACGTGCCAATAAATGGTTTGATTGACAGACCTAGTTTTGCTTTATGCCAAGGTTTCTCAATCTGGGATCTGCAAGGGTACTCCGGGGGGTCTCCTGGCCTTACTGATCAGCTTCTCCCCATCCTTTCTACTGCTTCCTGCACACCTGGGAAAGTTGTTCAGCAGCATACAGGAGGTGCTGGGAGTGAGTGGGAGGAGCCAGGAAAGGGCAGAAAGAGGAAGAAAAGATATGGGACAGGATGGAGGAAGGCTGGCAGCAATGGGACTTTGAGGGGAAGGGAAGGGTGGCAACTGAACAGGGGCAGAAGTTGGGGATCCACACAAAATGTAATAGATGGCCGTGTTGGAATGGGAAGTGAGCAGATGAGCCTTTCCTGGGGTGGGTTTAGAATTAGGATTGTATATAGCCAGGCTAAGAACAGAGAGAGCCCTGCATGGATACACAATTTGCACCCACATCTACGTCCACAAAAATGAGCCACAGATATCTACTGAGGGGGCTCCCACCGTTATGAAGTGGATGTACACAGATTTGCAGGGTTCTGGGTACAAAATTTGTACCCACATCTGTATCTGCAAAAACAAGCCACAGATATCTGCATCCACATCTTCAGATGTGGATACCTGCTGATTTTCAGGGTTTTGCAGATTATGACTAGAGAAAAGATATTATAAAATGTCTTGAGATGGACACTTAATAGCATGATCAGGATTTACCTACAAATTCCTAAAGAGAAAATAAACAGTTGCATGCAAGGGGCTATCTTGTGAAGTGCAGACAAATGAGCAGTTCACAGCTTTTGGAAGCATATATAATACAGTGTACAACCAAGTTCAGAACAACCTCAAGGGGAGCTCCAGCAACTTGTCTGTACTAGAGCACCTCCATCCAACATGGTCCACATCAGGTCACCCATGTAATTCCCACCTACCACAACCAACTTCAGTATATACAGTACTTTCAGACACGTCTGTACAAGGCTTGTCACCAGAATTAGCACTATAATTCTGGACATACAAATTAACTTAATGGGAAACATATTTGGTTCCCTAAACCTTTGGAAAAAAATGGAACTTCTGAGGTGTCCCTTTAGTAATCTTGAGTTGGAGGTGTAGCTAGTGTATTTGGAGGAAACAATTTCCAATGTAATGTGCGTTACGTGTTTAGAATTAGAGTAAGCCATTAGGTAAGTATTTGGTTAACAGAGCTAGAGCTCCATCTCATTCTTCTCCTCTGGTTGTAAGAGCTGGAGCAAATGTATCTATGAACTTTCATGCTTTTTCAGTTGTGGTGGTGGTCAATTTTTTTCATCCATGGGCAGAATAAATTTTATGTGCACCACCTATAGAAACACATACTGCCCATTGGGGGTAGGTCAGCTGGGTGGCACCTGAATCTCTCCTGGGCAGCTGCCCAAGCACTCAGCTTACAGAGAACACAGGTTGTTTGTAGGATCTAGGGAATCTTGGAGCTTGAGTAAAAGTGCAGCTGCTTTGTTGGGTGTGGGTGTGGGGGGTGGTGGTGGTGTACTGAAGTACAAGTTACTGACATCCCTCTGGAAAACTGCTTAAGTAAAAGTGTACACATGTGCCTGTGTACATACATGAACACATACACACATCACATCTTTATTGTATTCAAGCACCCAGAAGTGAAACCAGCTGCATTTTTAGTCAAGTACCTCTTTGGATATTTTTCCACCTCTGTGTACAGGGTTGCTTCTGCTACATAGTAAAATGCAGACTTCGTGTACTTGCAGGAGGAAAAATCCAAACAGCAGGTACAGTCCCTAGCAATTGTTTGATTTGCCAATATTGAAAATAAAACAGTACTTCAGTGTCAATAAGTTTCTTCTATTTCTGAATGCCATATGATACATCTGCATTTACAGAGATATGTATGAAATCTGTCCCCCCGCCAACATTGCATGTGACTGCACGCTTTCCTTCCAGATGAGGCCTTCCTTCCCTTACACAGTTATTCATTTCTTTTCTTAAGCTATCTACTGCTACTTATTTCGGAGGAGCGGACATGCAGCAGGGGAAGGGGGCAGCCAGTCTGTACTTGCACATCCTGTTGTACAAAGGGTTAATGGTTTTGTTTTAAAGCTTCCTCTAATCCAATGTTTGGTGCTGTTTACCAAGGTACATCACTTACCCATCCTATCCCCAGTTAACTGAACCTTTTTGAGTGACATATTCATTTTACTGATATTGATAAGAGATCTCATTATTTCTTATCTAATCTGAAAGTGTCATTTGGTATGTTGTAGGTAAGTAATTACTGAGTTTCTCAAATCGATCGGAAGTATTGAGATTGTCCTTCATAGTTCAAGTCCTGGTCCTGGTAGCCCATCATATCAGCTCTTTTGCAGACCTGGACTATCTCTGTACCAGACATAGAAGTTGACCACTGATATGTGTATCTACAGATCACTTATCGGAGGTCAACTCCTGTGACTCCACATGGAAGAAGGTCGACATTCATGAGGAGTTCTGGGGTTGACTTTGATGCTGTAAAGCACCATTTTGCACGTGCGTGAAATGAAACCCAGGAGACTGACTTCAAGCTGGCTGATCTTCCACGGTAGTATAGACCTAGCCCCAGCATCAATAGGTATTAAACCTTTATCAAAAGTGGCTGACGTTCCACAGACACACTGTGGCACCTGCAGCTACTTAATTCTACCTGGGATATAAGGGAAATGGGAGGGGCCCCTCAGGAGAAAAAGGAACTAAGAATCAGGCCTGGAAGAAATTTGGGGAGCCGTGTCATACAGTCAGTTTGCTGAAATCGAGAGCTTAGGTCAGTGGTACCTTGCCATTAATTAAAAAGCTACAATAAAGGTACAGGATCTGCCCTTTCATACACTTTTTTTTTTTTCCTCTCTCAAGCGGTATATTCTTTTTGAGGCAGAAAGTTTCTTTTCCTACATTTGTATAGTACCTCACATAACAGTGCCCTTATCCCTTACAACGGCCAGCCATCAGTGGGGCTGACAGACTTGCCGGGCCCCTCTGCAACGCGGGGGGAGGGCTCCACAGCCTTGGACAGAAGGGGTGGGGTTGGAGCTATCTTCCACCAGGCAGCCCTCAACACAGTGCGCCACCCTTCCCTCAGACAGCCCAGTGCTGCCCAGAAAGCTTGAAGATGCAGCACTCCGGACGTGATTTATGGGCCACAGGCTCTGGCTGCTGCAACAGTGGCAGCCGGATGCCCAGAGCCTTTTTCAGTCTTCGGTCCCTGAGGCAGTTGTCTTCTTTGCTTGCTACCCTGTCCTCTGTTGGTAGGGCTGTCTGCTATACTGTCATGTAATATGAGCCGGTAATGTTTATGGATGGACAAGGAAAACTATGGATTTTGTTATAATAAAAACAATTACACCCTTGCCCCCCGCCCCCGACTCCATTCAGAAATGTATCTGTAAGGCTGGGAAGTTTTTCAGTATGCTTATCCAGCACAGAATAAGTTTAGGAGCCTAACTAATGCTGTGCAAAGGAAGATTACAGGAAATCTACTGAAGTAGTTTATGCATTCATTGATGCAACAAATGAATTTATGTGGAAAGCGTGTTCCTTCAAGTAAACATCTATTTTTTCCACCCTTGAAAATTCTGTTTTGCTTGGGCTATGGTTGTAGAAGTTGGTTGTAAAATTAATTTGATTGCATACTAAACCATGGAAATAATGTAATTAAATCACACAAGCATCTTTATAATACTATGATCTTCACACACAGGAAGTTTTGTCTTCTGTGTTTGTTAGTAGGGACAGAGAAGCTAATTGCACATGTTCAGATTTTAGTATATCCAGAAACAGGAAACATTTTTGATCCAAAATTGTTTTGATGAAAAATGCAGCTATGCCAGTCTTTCGATACAGAATGACATTTTGTTTACAAAATATCCTTACATGTTCTTTTTAAAAAAGTTTTAAAATGCTGAATTGCTCAAAATCAAAGAGAAACTTTCATGAAACTAAAACTCCCTCTCTTTCTCTGGCTGTGTTACATAACTGTGATCTGTCTACAGAAGTCGCTGTCAGAAGAGATCTTCTGGCAAAACTTCTGTCAACAAATCACGTCCACGGATAAAAACGGATTGAAAGAGCAATCCTCTCTGTTGACAGAGCAGCCAGACCACCCGGCTGCTTTCTGTACAGAAGGGCCAACTTGGAAGCTCAGCAGACAGGGCTGCCTGGTGAACTGGACTCCCTGTCTGTCAACAAAAGGTCCCCTGGAGCATCTACGTGGCTTTTGTGTCGAAATAAATTGTTGATAAAGGCAGTATTCCTCATCACGGAGAGGCAGAACATGATCGGCAGAAGTGCCAAGATTTTGTCACTGTCTAGAAAACACGATTTGTGTGTAGACACTCCAAATTTTGTCAACAAAACCCTGGTTTTGCCAACAAAACTCTTATGTGTAGACGTAGCCTGAGTGTGTGTGTGTGTGTGTGTGTGTGTGTGTGTGTGAAATGCATTTTTAAAATTGCCAACAAATTGAAAAATCCATTATTTGCATTGCTTTTCTGCCACTTGAACACACACAAGTGTATTTCTGTTCTTGGAAACCACGTACGTACTCACAGCATACAAGTTGTAAAGTGGAACACCTAGAGCAACTATGACTATCATAACAGATCAGAATTATTTGAGCACAACAAAGTATCATTCAGGTTAATATATTAAAATCCCACTTTCAGTGGAAGTTAAAAGGGAATAGTTTGACATGTTTGCTTATCTGTACAAACACAGAATAGCTCACTGCCCCTTTTATTTTCCAGTCAGTTTTGGATGCGGGCTGGTTTTAATGAATGATCATAAAATTATGTTGTGACTTTTCTGGTAATCTGGATTCTCCATGCCAAGATACAGATACTTACAGTAAGTTATCAGTTCTTAGGGGCCTATCAGACATGGGTTTGAATTATCTTATGCTGGTATTCGCTAGGCGCTGGGAAAGGAAGTATAAGGATGACATTGTAGAGTGTGGATGTCTTGCCTTTACCCACGTGCTTACAATTCAGATAGGGTTAGGTAAGGTTGGAGGAGTGTAACAATAAACGTAACTCATCGTAGGGTTAGACAACCACATACATTTGTTCAGCATACAGAGCTACCAGCGAATACTGCATAAGACTTGCAGCATTTTCTGGCAGCTTCCGTTTCTTACTTGGGACATACAAGTCTTAACCTTACCGCCAAAGAAAGCGACCATTGTCTGGTAGTACGACTGGAACGAAAGATGAATAGTGAGTTGGCCTTGAGCTAACTGTCAATCTAACTTTGAAAGCCCATCACTTAAAAGGTCCTTTTTATGTTCATGAAAAAACATGACGTCAAAGCTATAGAAAAAATTAATACCAATATTTAGGGCTAAACTTTCATGGCTTTCAAGAAAAGCCCCTTGTGTGAACTGTTTATTTCTCAACGTGCGTAACTAATTAGCTTGGCTTATTATAAGCCTGAGCTGTTGTAAAATTTCTTCCGCCGTTTCAGAATATCTTGATTATGGGGCATATGCATGTGAGCCTTTGAATAATAGAAAATAAAGAATAAATGCTAAACCATTTCCCTGGTTAAGCTAGGAACATATAAACATTATGCTGGAAATGCTTGAATATAATCATTATCAGGTGAGTTATCTTATGCTCACTTTACCTGCTAAATAATTTGCTGCAGAGGTAGTTGATAGGTGGACCGTGGGCCAATTCTGGAGATTCAGATGCTTTTGAATGGACTGCAAAGTCTTTGTTTACTTATTAGTTTCTCTAGAATTTGGACCTTGACTGTGCTTTGACCAAGAAATTTGGACTTTGACAAAAAGTAACTTACTGTCCATGTATAATGTGAAATTATTTTCATCTGTAGATTATCTGGTATATTCTAATTGTTTTCTCTTCCACAAAAATAGATACCACCTCTTTTTTTGTAAGTGTTCAGCAGCTGAAAATAATATGATCACAATTAACAAAGTTAATGAGCCTTTTCAGTATGATGATGTGTTTCAATATATCTTCCACTTTTACCAGCAGAAAGTGATATTGTTCAGTGTTGGATAATATAAAATTGCTCAAACAGTGGTGAAAATTTTGCTTGGAAGTATATTGTCTTTCTTTTATTGCTTAGGTGGTAGCACTCATTTCTGAGTGAATGATTTCATTAAAAAGTTTTTAGTGTTAAAAGGCTGCTTTAATACAAAATGTCCTATTAATGAAAATATCTAATATACTGAAAAGAGAACTAATTTTACTTAAATTTTCAACATGGAAACATTTCTTGTATCATCTGCTATTTCTAGCATATGTTTTAGAAGCTGCCCTAGACTCCTTAAAACTATGCCAAGGATACAGAAGTATAAATTTTCTATCTGCAAAGGAAAATGTAATCATGAATTTGCATAATTTTATTTACATTTGTTATTTGGCTCTTTTTTCAAAAAACTTGATGGCTATTTTTAAACCAGAATTCACTCAGCCACTGACCACTGGAGACCAACCTAAATAACTTAACCATTTAAAACGCATAGAATATTGGAAAAATAATTAGATCTGCAATTACTTGTACATTAGGCAACAAGTAGAGATCTCTGGCTATTCCCAAAACAAAAAAGCAGCCCTGTAGCACTTGAAAGACTAACAAAATAATTTATTAGGAGATTAGCTTTTGTGGGAGAGACCCACTTCTTCAGATCTGGAAAATTCTTTAAAGTGCTACAGGACTGCTTTTTTGTTTTGTGAAGGTACAGACTAACACAGCTACCACTCTGACTATTTTGAGCTATTGGAATTTGTCAAAACACAACTGATTTCAAGGGAGCTAACACAGATTTGCACTAGATGAGGAACAGGCCTCTGAAATATATCTGGGATAAACTTGCATCTAGAAAAATGTTATGTTGACTCCACAAAACAATGAAGTACTAGTTTTACTGCACACTTGCAGGTGCAGACTCACCTTGAAAATCCAACCAAGTACCACATTCAGCAAGCCCAACGGCAGCAGGTGAAGCAGTACCTTTCTACCACTCTGGCAAATAAACATGCCAACCAAGCTCTGAGCTTGCCGTGTCCGACCCAGCCTGGGGATCATGTCATGCCACCTGGAACCGGAAGCAGCGCACCCAACAGTCCAATGGCTATGCTTACACTTAATTCCAACTGTGAAAAAGAGGTAAGTGTCTGCAGCTGTACTCTATTCTGATATTTCTTACGTTTAACATAATTCTCACTTGTCTTCTGTGAGTAATATTCAAGCAGTGTCGCTCCTGATAGACTTAAGATCTCTATCATCTCTTGTGAAGTGTTGAGTTTAAAATTATAGTTGTCATTTCCAATATACAATATGTATAGCAACATAAAATATTTGGAGTGAAAAATCTGTCCCACAGTTTTTTTTAGCCCCCTTTATGCTTCTGTACTCAGCTTACACATCTTATTAAAGCCTCTTTTGTGCCTGGTCAATGCACAAAACCATGAGTAATGGACCTTTGGAGAATGCAAAGCCATTTCTGTTTGTTGGCTGTAACTTTCTGGCATAATGCTTTTGTAGCTCATTCAGAGTGTAGAAGTTGTTTGCTTTTAAGAAAAGTGAAAGCCATTGTGAGGAGAGAATTTTTGAAGTAAAATGAAATTTGAAATAACTTTTCACAAAAGCGATCACTCTCTAAATGATCTGTCGGTCCTCCTCAGAGGAAACCTGCACAGAACCTTGAAAAGACAAGCCTGGGAGTTTAAATTGACACCTTTTGTTAAGAATGTACTTTTTTTTTTTTTTCCATTTCTTTTAGCCGTTAGGTAACCCACTACCCCCTTCCTTTGTCCAAGTATAGGGGTCGTATCACCTTCAACAGGCCCTTGAAATGTGTGTGTTAACTGGTGATGCTAAACCCTCTTTTCTGCCATATATTTGGCTGGGACACTCTGAGAACGTTTCCCAAATCTGAACAAGCGCTCTGTGTTAGCGCAAAAGCTTGTGTCTCGCACCAACAGAAGCTGGTCCAATTAAAGATATTTGCTTACCCATAAAGTCTATCTTTCAAGTGATGAATTAGCTTCCCAAAATATCACCCTTTTTGTATCCTTTAAAATATTACTGCTTGGAATTTCACTCTCAGCCCTCCTTTGTGCACATGGAACATTTCACTTGCCTGATGCCAAAAAGTCTTCTGCAGCAGCATTTGCAACCAAAAACTACTGTTGCTGGTGAGTGTGTGTACTGATACTAATGCTTGTGTACAGCTGTAACTCTACCCAGTGCACATAAGTAGGTGCATATGTGTATGTCTGCATAGGTAAAAGGCCAGTGAAGACTTTATTAAAACAAATTTATCTTGGGCTTCTACTTTGATAGTGTAAAAATAATGAAATGTGCATGCTTTACCAGATCTGCTTTTTGCAGCTGTCACTTTGCACATGCCAAGAGTAGGGCATTCCCTTTGTTTTATGTCATCATCTCCTTACTTTAAAACAAATTAAAATAAAGTAGCTCTGTCCCATGATCATAATCACACTGGCATTTTTTTCCTCTAAGAAGTTAGTTTCATCAGGCACATGGGTGCATGACACTGGTTCAGCTGTACCCTTCTAGAGGAGAGACTATGCTGTAAATTCAGGTCCATGCTTTGCTTTTCCTTTTCCTCTTTATATTCACAGGGATTTTATAAATATGAAGAGCAAAATAGGGTGGAAAGCGAGTGCCCAGCTTTGAACACACACTCACGAGCATCCTGCATGCAGGTACTGAATGACATACGCATTGGGAGCACAGAAACCTTTATAAAGACAACCTGTATCCCCCCTGTTTTTTGGGTTTCTTTAAGGATAAGAGAGGCAGAATTACTATGTAGAAAAGTACCTTGCAGATTTGGCTTCTAAGAGGCTCCCCCCGCCCATCAGTATATCTAAAAAAGCTTCCCATTTCTTTCAAACTCCAATCTTGCCATAAAAAAAAAAGGCTGTGTTTTAAAAAAGCCTTGGGAAGATTGCATGCTGTAAAGAATGCTCCTGTATTTTCCCCTTTTCATCAGACTTCTGTGGAAGGGCAAAATACTTTCTAATTCTGTTCTGTCATTTTATTTAAGATGCTCTAATATGTTTTATGACCCTCTTTTTATGGCGATTAGGTTCAGATTTGATAATGAGACGAAGTCATTTAATATTTCCTTATTTGCAAAGGGAAGAAACAGATGAGGCCGAAGAAAGGAAAATTCATAGAAGTCCCACAACTTTCATAAAATTATATGGCAGTGTTTAAAACACAGAAATTAGCCTTGAATTATGCATGTGTCTTTCTGCTTGTGTTTGAATAGACTTAGGTTTCCATTCTCTGCAATGCACATGCAGTCACTGTTTACTTCTATCCCTGATTTTATATACCTCCAGGGGTGGGAAAAAAATGAGCTTGTGGGGCCATTAGCTGCAAAAAGTTGTCATTCAAACCTCACTCTGGTCATACTTCCCAGGAATACAAGAACCAGTCATAAGACAAGAACAGATTCTGAATTTACAGCAGAAACCATTCTGAAACCTTAGAATTGCCGACTGATTGGTGGGCTGGGAACAGCGCCCTTTTCCCTTGCCGTATACCACCAAAACCCACTTAATTGGGGCACTTCTGGTCTTGATTTCCCTGCAACTCAGTGTTGATTAAAGATCAGCATTGATGATATCTGAAGTCAGCTTACCCACTCCTGGGTTGGGAGAGTCATGATGACAGTTGTGAGGCAGAATTGGAGTATGGTGCAAAAAAAAAAGGTGGCGGGGGGGGAATAGGTTTCAGAGACCCAGTAGAGACAGAACTGATGAGGGGAGCTGTATGCGTTGCTGGATGTCATCTTAAAATATATATAATTAATTTAATATTGCTATTGTGTACAGCCCTATTACCAACTTTTGTTTTAAGTAATCTGCATTTTTTCCCAATTCACCTCTTTGTTGCAGATGGATGATGTCATTGATGACATAATTAGCTTGGAATCAAGTTATAATGAAGAAATCCTTGGTTTGATGGATCCTGCTGTGCAAATGGCAAATACGGTATAATAGTCGTTTCACTTCCATTTTACTGACTGCAAATGTCCTGTGTAGCTACATCTAAATTGCCTCTTCTTTAGAAGAGCTTCTAAATGAGAGCACGGCGTGTGTTGCTAGCAGCTGTGTCTGGTGGTTAGTAGATGGTATAATAAGCAGTAAGAATTGACAGTGGGAAAGTCACAACGTGGAAGTTGGTTTAACAAAATTAGCAGTTGCCATGGAACAGCAGTTATAAAGGGGTTGGATTTGTAAATCCAATGCTAGTTGCAAGGGAGGAGCTTTTTCCCCTCACTCCTAGCGGAAGGTCATCATGGTCACTGACCCGGTCCTCCGTTAGCAAAAGGTAAAATCATTTCAAATTGTCGTGTTCTTACGCTGTGCGATGGGACTAGCCCAGAGAAGTGGAATTCAGCCTGAGGAATTGGCAATCAAGACATAAAGTTTCCTGTGCCCCTAGATCTCTACATCCATCCGTAGCTTTACGTCCAGTGCATGGTAAGCAGATAAACATATACCAGGTTTAAACCCATTTGTGTTCACATGTGAAATAGCACAAATGTAACCAAATGAGTTTGATAGTGCATCTTTAGATTAAACAGTTTAACTCCTGTGTGTGTATAAACCCTAAGGATAGGCAGGGGGCAGGGGAAGGCAGGAAGAGGGGTAGGTGAGAGAAAGCAAAAAACAAAACCATATTTGAGGTCAGTTTAAAAAAAATGTTCTTCAAGTTCCCCCTGTGTAAAAAAAAAACAAACAAAAAAAAACAAAACAAAACAAAACAAACCAGAAGGCATGTAGCACTGTAAAGACTAAGAAAATAATTTATTAGGTGATGAGTACTCAAATCTGAAGAAGTGGGTCTGTCCCAAGAAAGCTCATCACCTAATAAATCATGTTGTTAGTCTTTAAAGCGCAACAGGACTGTTTGTTTTGTTAGAATACAGACTAACACGGCCACCTCTCTTACTATTCCCCCTGCGTGTTACCAGTGTACTGTGCTCAGAGGCACAAGTTGCACACATTTAGGTGATGTACTGGTGACATTTTTCTTTTGATCTTTCTTGGAGGGCGACACCAATAAATTGTTTGCTTAAGGCATTGGTGCTCGTAAATTTGGCTGGGCAGACGTGAGCCAGTGTTGATGTTTCTTTATTTCATTCGTTCTTTGTCTGTCTGTTTGTCTTAACTCAGTTAGTAAATAGTAAGGTCGTTTCAACTTGTCATGTCTTTACACTGTGCGATGGAGCTAGCCCAGAGCAGTGAAATTCATCCTGGGGAATCGGCTGAATTTATGTTAATTTAAGTTAGTGCTCAGGGAACTTACTAGGATTACTTACCATCTTTTTACTTAATATCTTTTTAAAGTACCTGTCCAGTGCTGTTGTTCTCAGGAAGTCCCGTACCTATCCTAGGGACATCCTCTGAGCTCAGAGAACAAGAAGAAGTCCTGTGGCACCTTATAGACCCTGGACTCGTGCGCTTAACTATAGAAGCTCTAGCTACATTGCTTATAGAAAAGTCCTCTAGGTAAATAACTTTTAAACAGTAATTTGAACTGCTGTAGAGCATTCTGCATCAGGAATTGAATTTCCTGCTAAATTCTATAGGGTGATTCAAAATACACATCTCTACTGGGCAATTCTATTGCGTGGGTAAAAAACCAAAAACCCAATCGCATGATTTAATACTAAAACCCCTAGGCAGTATAAAACTTTCTATTCAGGAGAGCATCTTTGTTTTAGAAGGATTTTTCTGTAGAATCCTGTAGGGTTAATCCCTACCAAATTCCACGGGAATTTTCCATAGGTGATTCCTACATTTCTCTTCCCCCTTGTTCTTTTACATGAACCCCAGATGTAAGAACTCTACACCCCCTGTGCTTGTCTTTGTTGCTTTAGCGGGGGAGCCATTTCGGTTATCCCATGTGTATATTTGCTCCCTCTCAGTAACAGCACTATAATAAGTACATGTGTCAGCAAAATCACTGTAAAGACCAACTACACTAACAGTAATTCATGGCTGTAATGGAGACCTCACGCTCTCTCATCTGCCATTCATAGGTCTGCCTGCAGGAGCAGAAGGTGTTCTTAGCTGTTGAGATTGATGATTTAAAAGAAATCGAAGTGAACTTGCAAGTCCAACTGTTGCATACCATTCATTGTTTTGTGTTCAGTTTGCAGCATAAGTAGCCTTAACTATTGTTAGGAAAGTGCTGTATTTTGGATTAATCCAATCAATTGCTTTCTTTAAAAAAGATGCAGGCTTTCTGCACTTGGCTGTATACAGAGATTATAACAAGACTGGCAACATCCGGGCTTCTTCGTAAATGTCATCAAAGTAAAGCTGTGCTGACTAGGAAGCTTATCCCATTCTTCCCAGTAAACTTCAAGCCATTGCTCTTCCAAGACTATGAGAAATACCACACCCTGTTATCTTGCTGTAAATTACTGTTCAAATAGTTTGATCTAGCCCCCCACTGAAGTTTTGGGAATTTTGCCATTGGGAGCAGGATTGGATCCGTAGAACTTATTGTCTATTGCTATAACATTGTAAAACATCTGTAAATTTACTATGATTTAACTAGAAGGTGAAAGAGCATAGAAAGGAAGCAGGCCTCAGAGACTCACAGTGTATAAATAGCTCAGTTTAGTTTAGACTATAACAAAGGCTCTGTTGTTCTGTTACAAACAAAAAAGAAAAAGGGCAATTTTCTACATGTTAACAGTGCTTAGTTGATATTCAGAATACGAGAGCTAATGGGAGGTTCAAGCACCACTTAAGTAAAAAGCATCAGGCTTTTTGCAATTAATTACAGCACTCATCAGTCTCTGGCTTCTCACCTGTGACCAAAACTCAGGTGTGATGTATTTGATCTAACAGTAAGAAATACTGGAAGTAAGAAACTGTTACAGTAAGAAATAACTGTTCGGCTAAAACCATGATGCTGCTTGCACTCTGTATTTGGGGGCAACCCAGCAGTGGAGTAGCTGGTGTTTTGTGCAGAATGCTAAGCTCTGATACAAATTAGGTTTAAAAAGCAGAACCGGGTGGGGAAGTTTAACTGTTGACTCACCAATACCTATAAAGTGTTTAAATTTTTTTTCTGAATGTTTAGCTGGACTTCCTTTAAAATCTGCCTTTTCGGCAAGTATCAAATCTCTTCTTTAGAGGAGATCCATGTTAATTATGGGATGATATTTGTAGGTCAGGAGGAATTTTAAGGAATGACACATTACTGAGGATGCCCCAGCTTTAGAAAGGGAGACCCTCAAAGTGTCATGGTGCTTAGTTGGTGAGAGACCGTTTTCTGTCTTGTTTGTTCAGAACTCATAATGGAAAGAATGTGGATGTTAGTTTTTGGGGAAGGAAAAGAAGGCAGCAATATGTGGTGAGATGGCTGAATTTCATAACCTGTTACCCAGTTTACCAAGAGACCCTTCCATTAGATTCACATACAACCGTCCTTTATTTTAGCTGGAAATTGACTTCTGAGAGCTGTAGCAGCTGAGGGATCTTGACCTGTTTCAACAAGAGTGACAGAAATTTGCCTTGCTACTGTACTCCGGGGCCCTGACAGGCAAGCGGGAGGGGGGCAAAAGAGGCAGCTTCCTGGGGGCCCCGTGGTTTAAAAGGGTCTGAGGCTCCTGGTTGCTGTTCCTGCAGTAGCCAGAGTCCCAAGACCTTTACATTGTCATGGGAGTAGACATCCCCTTCCTCCATTATGTCTCCTGGGAGGCTGAAAGTTGTTTCACTACTTTGGGATGTCCCGCATAAAATTCCCAAAGAGTGGAAAGCTGTCGGACTTGCAGTAAAACCAGACAGAAAATCAGATTCAAACAAAAAGGGCTGACGCACATTGGGTAACGGATTAAGTCTCAATTTGCCTTTGGACACTTTTAAGTAGAGATGCTGTCGCCCTCAGGAATGGATCTTTCTCTGCATCTCTCTTGTGCCTTTTAAGTTACTTTGATCTGTCACACTGTCATCTCTTTTGAAAACATATGCATGCTCTCCAAGGAGGCTATGGCAATTTGTCATGGGATGCCCATTCTGTTTCCCAGATCTATCCAGGACTATATTTGCTTCTCTGGGTCAATTTTGTCCTCATTTTCTATCCCTTATGCAGTTGAAGACTGTCAGTTTTCAAGTAATTCAATGGATGTGAGACACAACTTCTCTTATCAGACTCCTTAGTTCCTTTCAAAGGTGGATGCACCCAAAACTGTTTCCTAGACATAGTTCATCTTATTTTCAGAACTTTCCTAACTTTTGAATGCTTGACTCTGTGCCTGTAATTTTTTTTTTATGGCTGTCCAACACTTAAAAAAAACAAAAAAGGCAATTAATCATGAGATTGAAAAAAATAGGTGAATTATTTGCAGTTGTAATCACAGTGTTAAAATAGTAGAATACCAACTTAAATTCAGCATCAAAGCATGTCCTCTCAGCTGGTGCTCCATGCATTAAGGGGCATATTTAGCACACAAATCTACAGCTACAACAGTGCCATTCACATGCCTTGTCTCACTTTCAGGTGACACTTTAAATAAGAAGCAGGCAGCATTATCTCCTGTAAATGTGAACACACTTGTTTGTCTTAGCGATTGGCTGAATAAGAAGTAGGACTGAGTGTACTTGTATGATCTGAAGTTTTATTGTTTTATTCTTAAGTGTAATTGTATTAAAAAAGTCTACAATTGTAAGTGGCACTTTCATGATAGAGATGGCTCTATTGTACTTGTACAAGTGTAATTGAAAAATATTTTTGCAGTGCAAATATTTGTAATTGAGAAAAATATAAAATGAGCATTGTACACTTCATGTTCTCTGTAACTGAAATTAGTGTATTTAAAAATATACGACATCCAGAATATTTATACAACATTGAAATTGGTATCCTGTTATTTAACACTGCAATTAAAAGCACAAAGAATCATGAATATTGTTAATCTAGTTATTTTCTTTTGCATTAATCACTTGCATTAACTGCAATCCACTGGCCTATCATTAAAAGACAATACGCCTAAGCTTTTCTCTTTGAAAAGAAACTTAAAAAAAAAAAAAGTGACATTATGTTGAGCCCCCGAAGGTATGAGTAGCAGCTGGAGGAGTTTTGGATCGACAGCACAGAGCAATAACACTTGAGCTACAGAGCAGTCTGTTATCCTCTAGGTGGAAGAGCCAGTAAAAGGAGAAGAGACTCTTATTTTGTCAGTGGGGTTCACAAAAGTATTTGCTAGGCATCAGAGAGGTATTAATAAATGAGAATCCTGGTTTCAGAGTCAATCTGTGGAGGGCACTGTACTCTAGGTGCTATTGCCTTTCTGCCCCCGTCCTCCCACATTGTCCCAGTCAGTTGTGGCCCCTCTTTCCTCTTCTCATTTCAACCCTGCACTCTTACAACATTACCTTACCCTTGAATCTGCCTTCTCCTCCATGCAGCCTGGGCACTTGAAGAGAGAGATTGAGAGTGTTTGGGGAGAGATGTTTTGGTGCTCAGTTATGATGCTTAGTGCCACAGGAATCCTTTTCTAGGCTGGAGGAGCAATTGCAGGAAAACTCTTGCTCAGACCCTACAGCTCCCATGATTGAGCACACGCAGTTGCCCTCTGGGAATAATTTATGCACAATCCTGTCCACAGGTAGGAGCTGTCTTGGAATGGAGCATGCTCGGTGCAGATCAGTTCTTTGAACCCTCTATCAAATTATTGTTCAGCATGTGCTCCATTTTCTTTTCCAGAGGCTTGTAACTTGGCCAGCTTTGAGCAGGGTTTCACAAGCACTGCAGAAAGCACATCCCTGGCACTAGAGGCCCGCTGTCAGATTTCAAGGCTGTCCTCAAAAGCATTGAAGCACAAGAACGTCTCTTTTTTTCCTTTGTAATAGTCGTAAGAATTTTTGAACATGAGCACAAGAATGCAGTTCCCTTCCTAGCCTGGTACTCTCCAAATAAAGTCAGCCTAAGGCAGATGCCTGGTATGGAAAATTGGAACCTAAGTGGCTGAATTTCTTAGTTACAAGCAACTGAAACATGATCCTGTAATAGGAAACACTTAGCAATGTGAAATCTAGAGACTTGCTACCAGTGTG
Source organism: Carettochelys insculpta (assembly GCF_033958435.1). Classification (NCBI taxonomy): domain Eukaryota; kingdom Metazoa; phylum Chordata; order Testudines; family Carettochelyidae; genus Carettochelys; species Carettochelys insculpta. The sequence goes on along the minus strand of NC_134147.1, from coordinate 40,975,394 downwards.
TGTATCGTATGCATCTTCTGTGGGCTTGTAATAAGCATTTTCTGCTCTGTGTTCTGGCCTCATGATCTTTTATGTTAACAGTGCTGCCTATGGGCTACACAGCTGTAACTGAGAGTAGAAATGGATAGACAGAAATAATTAGGTGTACTTCTGTTTTGCCCATTCCCCAAAGCCCTGCCCCTATTCACTCCATCCCCTTGCCCCTTCTGTTACTTGCTCTTACACACTCGTACTTTCACTGGCCTGGGGCAGTGGGGAGGGGTGCAGACTCTAGTAGGTAGTTTGAGTGTGGGTGGGGACTCAGGTATGGAGCAAAGGGTTGGGGTGTAGGAAACAGTGCAGAGTGCCAGTTGGGGTTGCAGGAGCGGCCCCTGTGAGTGTGAGTAGTGGGCAGACCTGCCTGGCTTCCCCTGCATCTAAGGAGGCAGACATGTGGGTGCTGCTGGGAGCAGTACAGATCCATGGCATTCAGGGGAGCCTGCTTATTCCCCACTACATAGCCAACTGGAGTTTTTACACCCCAGCCAGTGGTGATGACTGGAGCCACCAGCATCCGTTTTCGATGAAGCGTTCCAGTAAAAGAACTGGCCAACTGGCAGCTCTATCCTGCGCACTTTGGGGAGCTGAGTGTAGTTGGGTTAAGACTCTTGGTGTCACTTTTGACTATGTATTTCTCTGGTAAGTCCCAACATTTTTCAGACACACTGTTTTTGCAGCCTGCATCTTCGCTGTTGCATGATGACTTGACATTATTCAAGTGAGCTCCTGTGATCACAAGTCTCAAAGATTCCAGATTCCTCCTAGCAGACCTTCTGTACTCATACTCATGCAGGATGCAACAGCACTTTAATCCAGTGATTTGAGACAAGGACACGCACACGCAAAAGCTTTCATGTTAGAAGAGACAATCGCAATAGGTCTACCCGACATAAGTAGATCTCAGATCAGCTTAAATACAGTTGCCTTAAACAAGTCCATGGTATATGAAAGCGCAATTAATTTCTGTTAGGCAATTACACTCTTAAGCATTTATAAGGGCGTTTGGACTCCCTCTTATGGTCCCCCTAATACAACTACACTTAGATGAGTTGTTTAAACTAACCATACAGGAACAATATCATACGAAAATTCTAGTTGTCTCATAGGCAAAGGCCCTTTGAGGACCTAAGAGTAAACTTCCTGGATTTCCTTGTGTTTTGTCTATATTTCAAAATTGCATTGTCCATATGTTTTGTGTTATTTTTTGCTTTCTGCGTCTCTTGAGGTCATGCTTTGGGGAATGGATTGCAGCTTTCTCCTAGAACAATTACTTTTCATGTCCATGCTCATTTTCACTGGGCACATAGAACCCTGTTTGCACATGGAGCAGAGGTTTGCTAAGAAAGCTGCTATTGGCTTTAAGTGTGTCAGATGGGACATGGCAAGTGACCCTTCTCTGTTTTTATCTCTTACAGTTACCCGTGTCTGGCAGTTTGATTGATTTTTATGGAAACCAAGGCATGCCACCCTCAGGGCTGAACATCAGCAACTCGTGTCCAGCTAATCTTCCCAATATAAAAAGGGAGCTCACAGGTAAATGGTCTTTAAGCATTGTTCTCACTTAATGATCTGGCAAGAGGGTTTCCTTTTTAAGGCATGTTTTTAAAAATTCCGTTATGAAAAGGGAAGTTTGGAGGTGTCCTTTTCTCCACCTTGCTGTGTACTTTCTGGCAGGCCTGTTCGCTTCTACTACACAGGACAGTAACAATAAGGCGAGTTTCCTTTGCATAGATATGTAATCTGTTTGTTTTGTAGCAAACAAGAAGTGTACCATAATGTTGTGGAAGTCCAAGGGGTGACCTGCATAGTAAAACCCTGCAACATTTTAAAGGCAGAAAGCTATTTGCGTCTCTTACACGCCTACTCTCTAGAGCTGTGTCTACACTAGGGAATGCAAGTCAATTGCAGATATGCAATTCTAGCTACGGCAATTGTGCAGGTAGAATCAATGTATCGGCAATTGACTTACATGGCCATCCACACTGAAGAAGATCAACAGGAGAATTCTGTCATCACCCTCCCTTATTCCTCATGTCCCGTGAAGCTGACCCTGATAGGTTAATTTTATGCACTCCTACCAGATGTGAGAAATTGAACCGTGGAAGATCGACCCTTACTAGGTTGATCTTCGGGGGTGGTGTACGCGTAGCCTTAATAGTGTGTATTGTATGCTGCTCCAGCTAGAACTGTAATAGCACCTTGAATTAACACGATGCTTCTCAAGAGACCTCTGGGAGATGAGTACTGTATGTAGTGACTCTGCCAATGGGAGTGATCAGTAATGGTAAGAAAACAGTTTGTAATACAGTCGGGCTAGGAATGTGGGATCCCATAACAAGTGTCTATCGCTTGCTGCTGCATCTAGGTGGTCAGGTGTTGTGGAATGAATGGATAGTTGTTCGTTTGTATCATTAATCAAGGTGAAGAATGTTCCCAAAAAATTGCATCCCCTAAGTTATACAACAGTCTTTCCTTTCATAAGAAAAATGCTCTTTTACTAAACCTTTAGATGCCTTGGAAAATAATGGCACAGTAGAATCACTTTCTACTGCAGCTTCATTGGGTAAGATGTAAATTTGAAAAAGATTGGCGTTTAAACAAACTCCAAAAACCTATTCAGCTGTTTCAGTTACAGCCCTAGGCAGACCCAAACTAGAGTAAAGCTTTAAGACTGGACGTTTTTGAAAGGACAGGAAAGCTGACATTTTCTCACCATCTTAACTTCACTTTCATTTCGGAAATGACCCAACACAGCAGCTAACCACATTTAGGTGTAATCAGGACTGGCGAGAGACTTCCACAGGCCTAGGGGAAGGGGGCAGGGGTAGGCAGAGTGAGCCCTCAGCTCTACCCAGACTGCACCACTCAGGGCTGCAGCGGAGTTTTAAAGGGGCTGGGCTGCTGGCTTCTGCTGCTGCAATAACAGTCTGGGGTCCTTGGTCCTTTTCAATTGCCAAGCCCTGGGGTGCCTTCCCCTCCCCCGTTAGTGGTTCTGGGAATGATTCAGCCCGCTTGTTAAGCTTATGCACGTGAAGACCAAGGGAGACTTTGGAAAATCAGCTTTAAAGCACATTACCAATTCCTTTTAACAAGCGATATATACATGAAGAACAATTAGACATTTGAGCTTGAGACCTTCAATGGACATGCTAGAGGCACAGTTTCTTGGCTGCCGATATTCTTACCTCTTTGCTGTATTGGCGTTCTGCAAACTCACAGGCTAACAATACCACACCACAGATGTTGGGCCACAGTGAGCTTATATGTACTACTTGAACATTTCTGCAAGTGTTGACCATTCTGGAGGAAGTCCTGCCTTAGTGCTAGTGCTGAGGCATTTGCTTTTGACATGAAGCGACACTACACAAACAAAGCAACGCTTCTCTGTAGGCTGTTATAGGAGTTTGCCTTGGAAGGCCAGTAGGGTTGAAGGAGAGGTGTAGAGCTCCTTAAAAAGGTACAGTAACAGAGAGCAAACCATGCTAGTCTATATACTATCAAAACAAAAGAGCTGTCAAGTAGCACCGTCCACCTTGTTTACTGTTTTTGGTTCTCTGTGCCTTAAATATTGAGTCTGTCCTGGTATGGCTATGGTCTGAAGAAGTGCCTCTGTCCCATGAAAGCTCATCACCTAATAAATTATTTTGTTAGACTTTAAAGTGCTACTGGGCTGCTTTTTCGTTTTAAGGAGATACGTTACTCAAAAGCTCCCTCTGAAGGTAGTCTGATTGCAGACCGTAGGAGTGAGGCTCAAGATGTTCCAAAGTGGCAAAAAGTTAGCTGAACCTCTGTATGCACGTGAAGCACATAGTCTGATGGAACACATAGAAACCAGACAGACTGGCAGATGCACAGTAAAAGGATGTGGAAGACTATGGGATGTAAAGTGAAAAAGGATCTGTGGCTGAGGAATGCTCTTTCAGCTGGGGAGCTAAGTCAAGATAAATGTGTGGAATTAGGCAGGCTGACTGCCTCCCTGCCGCAATCATCCCTTAGAGGGGGAAGTTCAAAGCAATGGTTTGTATTGTGCAAGAGCAGAGGCTTCAGAATATGTGCTAGCAGCTCATATACAGGGTCTACTGCCTGGGTGTGGACAGTGCCTATCTTATGTGTGGTAAATATCTGAAGAATTTCCTTTAAAAAGCAGTGCTTTAGATGTAGCGTGGGACAGGGGAGTACCAGGCCAAATCAGAAAGGAGAGTTTTTCTTGAGGATGTCTGTTACTATAAATAAGAATTTTGTTGTCCCTGGTGTAGACACAGAAACTGAATTCTGATCTCTGCATCCCCAGGGTAGAAAAGCCTTTTGCTGTCCTGTGACTGAGGTCTGGAAATACCATGATAGGGAAAACGTGATTTGCTGATTTCATAGTCTGTAATACATTACATTTTCTTGGCATTTGCCTTTTTAAAATCTTCATGCCTCCTGCCACACATTTAGGAAGATGACCAAAAGCCAAGAAAACACAAATTTTAAGATTATCGCACTTTTCTTGTAACAGGAATGACCACAAGAGCACCACGTTAACTGTTGAAACATCATTCACCATGTCTATGTCTACACTAGAGAGTTTTGTAGATAAAACTCACAAGTGTCTACACACACAATGCTTTTTGTTGACAGAAACTATTGACAAAAAAAAGCTGTGTAGATGCTCTGAGGGTGCCTTTTGTTGACAGAGAGGGTCAAAAGATTGATCTGTTTTTGTGAATAGATAGGATCTGTTGACGGTTTGGTCAGAACATCTCTTCCAACAGCAACTTGTGTAGATGTAGCCCCATAGTCCACAAGTCCACTTTCTACAGTGTTGGTCACACAGACCTAATGCTTGTTTTTCATGGTCCAAGCTACATTAAAGCCAGATCAGATTCAGGCCTCTAGAAGTCTTCTGTACCCTTTTGAGGTTTCACACACCCACTCTGGGAGCTAGCACAGAACAAGAAGTACCATGTCACTTACCTGCCTACAACATGACTGTCCCTCCACAGTTAAGAGCAATAAAATGGTCAACTCCAAATCCTGAAAAGGAAATCCTTATTACCTTAGCACTTGTGGGCCGGACTTGAAATCCCCCTCCCACAGGCCATACAAGGAAAGTACACTGGAAAGACCCTTTGGGGGATCTGACTTTGTAAATGAACTTGTGATTCATAAATCACATGTTAAGTCTTCTCAGTTGAGCAGTCGCAGAGCTGAGCAAAGTTTATTGATTTTCAGTTTAGCCCGTGCCATGCTGGATTAGAATGAACCTCCAAAACCAGCGTATGAGGATGGAAAAGCATCTATTCCCATGGGAAATGAAATCAGCAAGTTCTGCATAGCTCCAGGGATATGTAACACTCAAACGGCTACTACTGTCCAAACACTCGCACGTAGCTCCTCACCTGGTTTACTCTGGTGATAAATGAGATGCGTGGGGAGCTCAGCAATCAGTGAAGCATCTCTGTGTAACTTCATTGTGCCATGCATATGTCCCACTCTGTGACCTTGCAGTTAGATTCTGAAAGTCACGAGCTGGGATGCTGCATATTTTTTGCCCTTTTAAAAAAAAAAAAAAAAAAAAAAAAAAAAAGTGCAAAATCCTGGTGAGGAAAATAAGAATCATTGTATTCCAGCAACGTCACTAATGACAGTGCTGTTTTTGTTCGTTATGTGAAAATAAAGGGCCCTGTATTGCTGTAGGTGGTAAGTATGTTACAACAGTGGGTAAGCAAAAGATGTACTACAAGCCTCTTATTATTCTGACCTATATATTGAGTTGGTTACTCAAATACTTAGTCATGCTGGTTGATTGAGTTGCTTAATTCTGGTAAATAAGACCACTGACTCCCCACCACTTATATCTCTATGCAGAGCAGTCTCTAACCTTCTTCTGTGGAACATGCCTATGAAGATAAATTTTAAATGTAGCTGTGGTTCACCAAAACCAGCATTTTAAAAACACACTTGATCTGGTGGTTATCACCCTCACCAGCAAGGGAAACTGACAACTTCACTGAGAGCCTTTTAGGTGGTTAAGCTTGTGGTATCTGCTTCCTCTGTGCTGGTCTCCTAGCACCCCATACTGCAAACCCCTACAAGTGTAATGCACAAGAATGGCTATACTGGGCGAGAACAAATGTACACCTGTCCCAGTATCCTGTCTTCTGACAGTGGCCAATGTCAGTTGTCCAAAGGAAAGAACAGGACAGATAATCATCAAATGATGCCTCCACTATCAGTCGTTGCCAGCCTCTGACGAGCAGAGGTGAGGGATACCGCTAGTATCCACTCTGGCTAATAGTCATTGATGGACCTATCCTCTATGATTCTGCCTGGTTTTTTAACCCTATTAAAGGCCTGGTCTTGGCAACATTCTCTGGGAAGGAGTTAGTTGACGTGGAGTTGTAGTCAGTGGTGCTAGTCCTGGGAAGAAAAATTGTTTCTATCTGTGTTTGAAGGATCAGGTGTGAGTTTCTCCAGTTGCTTTTATTAAATTCTGAGGTCTGTGTGTCTGTCTCTTGTCTGAGTACAGGGAAAACCTGTCATTATTTTCTGTGTTACAGCTGCTGCTTATTTGCTTTGTAACTTTGTTCCCATGTGGTAAATAAAATTGGTTGTATTTTAACAGGAGCATGTGTAATTGCAGATTTAGTGGTCTTAAGCATATGTTTCGCATCACCTTTACATGTGGAAATTAAACCCTTTGCTTGTCTGCACAGTAGGGCTGAGATGTTCAAGTCAGAGAACCTCACCATGATTCTTGGTGACTATGCAGATGTTTCTGTAGAATGAAGCAGGTCTTTGCCCACAAAAGCTGATGCTCCAAAATATCTGTTAGCCTAAAAGGTGCCACAGGGATTCTCATTGTTCTCATAGATACAGACTAACACGGCTACTCCTCTGCTACTAGAATTTGTGGGTTAACTTCTTCCCTGTTGTAACTGCAGTAGAGTCGATGAATTTTACTCAGGATGGATTTTACCTATGGTTTCTTAAACTTGTGAAGAAGTGAATTCTTTTTCTGTATTGCTGTAAAGCATGTTGTTGTTTCTTAGCTTTGTGCTTGGTCATTCAGGATTTTGAAGAAACACGTGTGATTGACATAGTTATGTTGCTGTAACCCTCAGTGTAGCCACAATGTTGATCGAAGAGTGCTTCTATCGGTGTAATTAGCATCAACCCTTTCTCGTCTCTATAGGCTTCCTCTGAATCAGGTGTTCTCAAATTTTTTTTTTTTTTTTGAGCTCCTTTTGGAAAATATTTCAGGCTTTGATCCATACTGGTCTCTCCCTCCCAGGGATAGCAAATTACTTCAGTGGTTTGGGCATTGGCCAGCTAAACCCAGGGTTGTGATTTCAATCCTTGAGGGGGGCCATTTAGGCGTCAGTGGCACGGGACTGGACTTAATGACCTCCTGAGGTCCCTTCCAGCTCTATGAGATGTGAACTGTGCATACTTGCAGGACCACTACATGTAATGATCATCCCTGCAGTCAAAGGCACTGAAGCCTCTCAACAAGCATAGAGCAACCCCATGGTGCCACCACACTTATTTCTGTTCCCTACCACGCTGTTTTCAGAGCTATGTAACCAGACACCAACAGCTGCTGCCCCTACCCTGCCCCTTGGCAGTGCCTTCGTTTGGGAACTTGTAGTATGGTAACCTGAGCACAGGATTCTAAAGGTTATCATAATATTCTTTTGTGATCTGCCCCCCTCACCCCCATGCAATAGCCTTGTCATCCCCTTTTGTGTCAGGACTGCCCATTTGAGAAATGCGGGATGGTGTTGTGTCAGCAAAGCTATGACAATGTGGCTTTATCAGTATGGTCTCTGTAGTGAGGTATATCCCTAGTTGAATGTTTATAAAGATATATGTGCTTTATAAATTGCTGTGTGGTATTCCTGAAATTTCCAAAATTCTAATTACTTCATTCACGTGCACAGCGTGTATTTTTCCTACAGAGTCCGAAGCAAGGGCACTGGCTAAAGAGAGGCAAAAAAAGGACAATCACAACTTAAGTAAGTTTGATTTATGCTTAATATTCAGCATTACTGTAATATTTTAATTTGATGGCTCCCAGTGGTGAATAAATGACAGTGATGACTATTAAGGACTTAATTATTTTTAAAAATTTCTGGAATGGAGACTTCTTAAAGCTTTGGGTGGTGTACTGTGTGATATTTACATGGTTTTGTTATTGGTTGTAGCCACAGATCAAATATCCCAAATACTCTCATATTGCTTGCTTAAACCAGCAATCAATATGTTTGCATGAGAACAGTTTTTTAAAATTTATTAGAATATGATCCAAATTCTGAATTCAGAGGGATTTCTCTTGCACTGAAATAACTGAGATTAGAATTAGGCCACTTGCCTTTACAGATAAAAAAGAAAAAAATTATCAGAAAATTCATTGCGGTTTAAACTGAAACTTAATGTTTGCAATGAATTCATTTCATCTTTAAACTTGTGTGCATAAGTGTATCTGTATCCTTTTTTCAAGGACCATACTTCTATATTTACTAACCATGAATCTAAGCCAGTCAGAAATGTATTTTACAAACTTAAAAATTCTAAAAAGACCTTTTAAGGATCCTCTCATATAATTAAGAAGCATTGTTTTACCTCCACATTGGTATCAGAGCTCCACATTGGTTTCAGTAACAACCTTACCTTGATGGCATAATATGGTTTAAGATTTTTAAAATTGATCATGGAGTGTTCCGAGGAAGTATGGCAAATGACTTAAAGAATGAGACCAGGACTCAGAACCTTATAGTCGTTTTTGCATTTCCACTGACAAACTGGATGACTTTGGGCTAATCACTCATCTTCTGTGTCTGTATTTATCCAGTTTAGAAGTGGGTGTAAGACCTACCTGTATTATGAGTACAGTAAACTGTTTCATATCCAGAAGCCCTGGGACTGTGAGGTTGCCATATATTCTGGATAACAGAGAGATATACCCACACATGCATAGCACTAAAAAAAAACGAGATTAGATATTAAGAAACAAACAAAAATGTTTGTAGAATACTTAATTTACCAATAACAGTAGTATTGTACACTATAAACTTACAGTGTATTTACTGTATTTATTTGTATTGACTTTCACTATACTATGCTTATGGAAAACAGAACTAAAATTTACTTATGGCTAAAATGCTGGTTATTTGAGAGTTCTGGATGATAGAATGCCAGTTAACAGAATTTACTGTGTTATAATGCTTAGGAGATGTATCGTGTGTGTGTGTGTGTGTGTGTGTGTGTATCAAAAGTGTTTTTGAAACCTTTAAAGACATAGGATTTTTTTTTAACTAATGTATATTTTTTTCCTAAAGTTGAACGAAGGAGAAGATTTAATATTAACGATCGCATTAAAGAACTAGGCACTTTGATACCTAAATCAAATGACCCGTAAGTATGGTACTGTCTCTTCAGTAATGATGTGTATGAATTTTTGTTGAAAATTTCTCCCAAATAAAATCTGTTCTCTTATGAGTGCCTTTGTGCTCAGTAGCTTACTGTACATTGGCAGTACATTAAGCTAAACCACACAGACACGCTCCCTGGGTGTGAAGAGTGCCCTTGGGTGGACATTTAGCACAGAGTAGCTATTGTGCTTGGAATTCCCTCCCTAGCTTATGCTGCACCATCTTCCTTGTGTAGACAGATTCCTGTAGGACCACATCACCAAGTCTCTTTGCAGTGACTGAAATTCTTAAAGATTTTGACTAATTTTTGTTTGTTCCTCCTGGGTATATGGTTGGGTATATGGTAATAGCTTAATGAACCTTATCAGGCAACAAGTTAGCCTTTGCAGAAGCATTAGTCTGACCTTCCTGGCCCACCCTTTCAGGAAAAAAAAAATTGGCTTTGTCTCAGTTTGCCAGATTATTGAATGCAGACTTGCCATGTGCACACCAGGGCTTGCACGTCCATGCAGAAGTAGCTTTATTAAATAATTTACAGTAATTAATTTGCCATAGCTAGGATAAAAATCTATGAGAGATCTAAAACCTTCATGTTCCAGGACTAAAGCCAATCACTACAGGCTTCAGTCATGTCCGTTGAAGTCCTTGGGAGTATTGCCATTGATTCAGTGTGTGTCTGATCAAGAACATGACACTAACTGTAGGGGAAACTTTGAGTAGGGGAAACTTTCCTACTGGCCTGTTGGCACATAACTGTTCCCCATGGAGGTTTTATATCTTCTGCTGATCCTGGCCGCTAAGAGATAAGGTACTGGACTGAGCGGATCATTGGTCTGATTGGTGTGACAATTCAAGTGGAAAATAATAATGCTCCCAAGCAGACGGACCTCTCAAGTCTTTAAAAAAAAAAAAAAAAAAAAAAAAAAGGCAAAACACAAGCCTCCTGCTTACCTCCTGTTTTAGTATATGAACTAGGTGTTCCTGGGTCCCTGAGGTGGAACCCAAATAGGATTTCTGCTGATTTCAGAGCAGAGCCTGAGGCTTTCCATGTTCCAGTGAACCTAAATCTTCACGTTGATTCTCCCACCATCCACAGAAGGGCAAAGTCACCTAACTGGGCTTATAGACAGGGGGTTAAAGTAACTGCACATTCCAGCCATACCGCTACCGTGTCTTCAGGCAATCCATGTATTCTAACCTTCTTGCAAGGAGCAGGCACCAACTAATGCTTCTGTTGGTTAGGCCTTGTTCATGTCGGGGGAAATTGACTGGCATAGTTGTTCTGTAACTCCTGCGTGCAGATGCTACTCTGAAGTAACAATGATTTTATTCTAGAATATTACTCCACTTCAGGAGCAGAGTAACTATGCCAAAATAAAAGTATCTGTTCTGGATGGGTGTCTGCCGAGGGAGCCATTCTGGAAGAGCAATTGCAGAATAGCTTAGTCAGTCAGTGCCTCCCTGCAAAGGCCCCTTTTTACAGCATCTCTTTTTTAATTTTTAGAAGAGAATTGTGAGGTACGCCCTTAGAGAAAGGACTCAGTTGTGTGCATTCCACTAAATGAAGACCGGTTCAGCAAAAGGATGTGACCCTGAAGAGTAGGCACTTGCCTTCATTCCCGGTCAACTCATTTAGAAAGAGAGATTTTGGGGTGGCTGCCATTCCTCCTCTTGCACTGAGAGAGCTACTAGATCTTACGAGTGGTACACACAAAGCAAAGGTCTGACCCACTGGACTCCTGAATGACCCTAGAGCACTTTTCATAAAGCTGCAGGTGTTAATCCCAATGTCTTAACCGAACTCCAGCTGGGATTCTTGCAGCGAGTGGAGGACTATTGATAGAGTAATTTGATTAAGCTGTGTCTCTTGAGATGACCTGCATCGATTTTTGCATTGCCACAGAACTTCACTATACACTACAGTTTTTGATTCTTCGATGAATGATGACTCAGAGAATCTGTCGGTTCACATTTCTCTCTGTGTACGTTCCTGGTATACAGATGGTGTAATCTAGGGACTGAAGACTGAAAACATTGTTCTATATTTCACTATTTACTTATTTGTTTTTGTTTTGTTTTTGTTTTGGGGTGGTGGTGGTTTGGAGCCATTTATCAGAGCCATCGACTAAGTTGATAAGACAGGTGCTAGGTCTGGGCATTAGTGACAAAAGCACTTATCAGGTGTTTAGATACCTCGTGTTTAGATACCTCGCTTGCAACCAAGTGATTGCAGTATTAATCAACAGAGCAAAGATCAGTCCTCAGAACTTCTTAAAGGATGTGCCCTGTAAGACAAAGAGCATGAAAATATACTTGTCTGTCCCTTTAACAACTTAAACAACAACAAAAAAGCAAAAATCTTTCCTTCTAGCAGCAGTATTTGGAATTTGTGCCCTACATGACACACACAGTCTCTTTCCTCTCCCCTAGTAGGGAACGCCTGGAAAACGCACCCTCACTTGCATCATCGTGGGGGTGATTCTGTGCCAGCCTGTTTGATCTGAGCCTTGCTACTGTGTGTACTCACACAGCTTGATAGTGTGATGAGACACCAGCAGGAAGAATTGGGCCCTGATCAGTGTAAATGGGAAAAGAGACACTTCTCAGTGACACTCTGGAGTCTAGTGTTCTGCCAGCCAGGCTGGGATTCCACAAGGGAGGCTCTTTGTGTGCACAGTCTCCCACGTGTAAGGGAGTAGCATGCACTCCTAGCTAACACAGCAAACCTGTGTGCTGGCTGGCGAGAGGGTTCGCCACACAGACCGTTTCCCTTTCCACCATCTTACACTGGCTAGAGCAGGTCACCCTGGGTGTGTCTACACTTGTGGCAGTATGAGGCATGGAGCTGCTGCGCACCCACCTAGCATATGTATTAAAAACAGTGTAGACAGTGTGGCATGAGTACAGTGTCCTGAACCACCTAGGTACAGTGGTTACAGCACTAGCCTTGTTATGCAGAGGTGGTGAGCCCAGTCCTTGTTGGGGCCTCAGGTGCATTTTATGGTAACAGCTTTCAAGTACTGAGAGGCAGGCTAGATGAACATCTGTCAGAGATGGTGCACTAGGTCCTGTTGTGAGTGCAGGGGACTAGACTCGATAACCTCTTGAGGTCCCTTCTTATTCTATTCTAAACTTGGTGGACTCTACACGGCTTTGGACATGTCCATATTGTGTCTCCTACCTCCATACTGCTGTATTTAGCAGTGTGGTGTCCTGCTGTCTCACTGTTGCTAGAGCCTTTTCCTGTCACAGCGAAAGGCTCTTGTAGTGGAGAAAGGCCCTGACGCTGGGGAGGCAGCAGAGAGAGGCTCTGGCTGAAGGGGAAGGTTATGCCCTGCCAGAACCTTTTCCTGTTTCATGTAGCTTCACATCACAGTGACAAGTGTGGACATGGCCTGCATGTCCCTGCAATGCATAACAATAGGGGTAGGGCCTGTACTCTCCACTGTGCTGTAAATGTAGAGACAGCCTCTAAGTGGTGACAAGTATCAGAGAGGTAGCCGTGTTAGTCTGTATCTTTGAGAACAAGAAGTCCTGTGGCACCTTATAGACTGACAGATATTTTGGAGCATAAGCTTTCGTGGGGCAAAGGCCCTCTTCATCAGATGCATAAGATTCATCTGATGAAGCGGGTCTTTGCCTCCAAAAGCTTATGCTCCAAAATATGTTAGTCTATAAGGTGCCACAGGACTTCTTGTTAGCCTCTAAGTGGGTGCGTTAGTGGCTTAAGATGGCAAAGTAATCCTGCATTGATATGGCATTCTGTGATCTCAAAGGCTCCCATGCCCTTTTCTCCCAGTCAATAACATGTTTCTGCTATCCAGGACTAGAGTTGGCCATTTGTGAATGGGAGTTTAAACATGTTGTTCCAAGATTAGAGTTGCAATCCAGCAATTGCTGTTAATCAGGCAGCCTCACAGACATCGCTGAAAGAAGAGTGAGTCCTCTCATCTTCAGCAGTTCTGTCCTTTGGTGCAAGTGCGCTAGAATGAGAGCTGTGCAAAGCTTGGCTCACTGAGTGCTGCAATTTCCCATCCCTGCAGTTTCATTCCTATGAGAAAGCAATGGTAAGCACACGCCTTCCTCAGTAATTACATGACTCCAAGTCACATACAGTAAGCTGCCTGCTAATGAGTTGCCCTCTGGCTCCCCCTAGTGTACTACACACATCTCTTTTCAATAGAAGCAGAGAAAAAGCCATGCTAGTCTATATACTATCAAAACAAAAAAGCAGTCAAGTAGCACTTTAAAGACTAACAAAATAATTTATTACGTGAGCTTTCGTGGGACAGACCCACTTCTTCAGACCATAGCCATACCAGAACAGCCTCAATATTTAAGGCACAGAGAACCAGAAATAATAATCAAGGTTAACAAATTGGAAAAATATTATCAAGGTGAAAGTGCTACTTGACTGCTTTTTTGTTTTGACAAACTTTTAAGTCATTAACAGAATGGCCCACTTCATTGAAGTGCTGGCTCACGGGTTTGTGGATCAGGAGTGTTTTATGTCTGTTTTGTGCCCATTAACTCTTTGTCTAAGAGAGTTTGAAGTCTGTCCAATATACAAAGCATCTGGGCATTGTTGGCACATGATGGTATATATGATGTTAGTTGAGGAACATAAGAATGTGCCCGTGATTCTGTGTATAACCTGGTTAGGTCAGCTCTGGCTCTCCCTCTTACTTGGACCCCACTCTTTAAATACCCCTCTGAAACAACCCCCCCAACTCATGCATCTGATGAAGCGGGTCTTTGCCCACGAAAGCTTATGCTCCAAAATATCTGTTAGTCTATAAGGTGTCACAAGACTTCTTGTTGTTCCGGTTAGGTCCAGTGATGGTATCTCCAGAACAGATATATGGACAAAGCTGGCAGCAGGCTGTGTTGCAAGGAGAAGTTTCAGGACTGGTGTTCCTGCGGTATAGACTGTGGTTGTGGGTGAGAATCCTCATAAGGTTGGGAGGCTGTCTGTAAGAGAGAACAGGCCTGTCACCTAGGGCCTTCTGGAGTGTGGCATCTGATTAAGGGTAGGTTGTAGGTGTTTAATAATGCGTTGCAGTGGTTTGAGTTGAGGGCTGTAGGTAACGACCAGTGGTGTTCTGTTCCTGCCTTTTTTGGGCCTATCTTGGAGTGGCTGGTCTCTGGGTGTTCATCTGGCCCTGTCGATTTGTTTTTTTGTTTCTCCTGGTGGGTAATTCAGGTTTATGAATATTTGGTAAAGATCTTGTAGTTTTTGGTCTCTGTCAGGAGGATCAGAGTAAATGCGATTGTACCTAAGGGCTTGACTGTAAACAATGGATCTAGTTATGTGTGCAGGATGGAAGCTAGAAGGGTGTAGGTAAGTATAGCGATCAGTGGGTTTCCGGTAGAGCATGGTACTGATCAGGCCATCCTTGATTTGTACTGTAGTGTCCAGGAAATGTATCTCTCACATGGAGTAATCGAGGCATAAATTGATGGCGGGGTGCAGATTGTTAAAGTCCCTGCGGAATTCTTCTAGAGTCTCTATACCATGGGTCCAAATCATAAAGATGTCATCAATGTATCTTAAGTAGAGGAGGGGTAATAGGGTATGAGAGCTGAGGAATCATTGTTCCAGGTCAGCCATAAATATATTAGCATATTGTGGGGCCATGCAGGTGCCCATAGCAGTTCCACTAATCTGGAGGTATAAATTGTCCCCAAATCGGAAATAATTGTGGGTGAGAACAAAGTTACAGAAGTCAGACACCAGATTGGCTGGGGTGACATCAGGGATGGTATTCCTGATTGCTTGTAATCTGTCTTCATGTGGAATACTGGTGTACAGAGCCTCTACATCCATTGTGGCAAGGATGGTGTTGTCAGGAACTTTTCTGATGTTTTGTAATTTCCTCAGGAAGTCAATGGTATCTCGGAGATAGTTGAGAGTGTTGGTGGCATAGGGTTTGAGGAGGGAGTCCACATAACTGGATAGTCCAGTGGTAAGGGTGCCAATACCTGAGATGATAGGTTGTCCGGGGTTCCCAGGTTTGTGGATTCTGGGGAGTAAATAGAATAATGCAGGTTGGGGCTAAGTTGGTGTGTCTGAGTAAATAAGGTCCCGTGTAGCAGCAGGGAGTTCCTTAAATAGTTGTTGTAATTTCTTTTGGGATTCCAAAGTGGGATCAGAGGAGAGAGGTCTGTGAAACGTGGTGTTGGAGAGTTGTCTGGCTGCCTCCTGTGCATAGTCTAACTTATTCATGATGACAACAGCACCCCCTTTGTCAGCTGGTTTGATTATAATGTCTGGGTTATTTTTGAGACTCTGGACAGCATAGTGTTCGGCATAGTTGAGATTGTGTCCCATTTGGCATTGTTTTGCATATAAAAGTAATTTTGTACTTTTGATCAAATGTGTACTCCTTTGTTAAATGCTCCTGCAACTCTGCCGTATGTTGCGGTAGTGTGCATGGGTGAGACTGATTTTTTTTCTTTTCCAAACACTACTTTTACAGGGACATGCGCTGGAATAAGGGTACTATTTTAAAAGCCTCCGTGGACTATATCCGCAAACTTCAGAGAGAACAACAACGCACAAAAGAACTTGAGAATAGGCAGAAGAAACTAGAACATGCTAACAGACATCTGTTGCTCAGAATACAGGTTTGCTGATAAAAGCATTATGAATGAATGGAATAGCTGTGTGTATCACTCCTATCTCATTGCTACAAGAAAATGCCAGCTTACTGTGTAACTTATAGGGAGCCATTGTGCTTCCCTCACATATCTCATAGAGCTGGAAGGAAGGAAGGGACCTCAAGAGGTCATCAAGTCCCGTCCTCTGCCCTCTTGGCGGAACCAAGCGCCATCCCTGACAGAGTTTTTTTTTAATGGATTCAAGTGATAACAAAAAGATCTGGTGTCACTGGCATCCTGGCTCTCTGCAGCATAAAGCTTTGCTGTGGTTGCTGTCTACGCTGTTGATCTGGATACCCATTGAGAACTTAAGCTGCTGGTGTGCCTGGAGACATCTGAATTGTATTGCCTGTGAAATTTGTTTTGGCAATGAGATTGTTTCTGCAGGGAAAGTCTGGAAGTGGTCTGCCACCACTGACTCTCTGCTGACTTTTAATTGGGGGGGAATTACTTAAGTAGTGGTGTGGAGTGGAAGAGGTGGGAGTGTGTGATATCAAGCCCAATTTTTGCAGCAGTAGTGAAAATAGGAGCTGCTGAGAGCCTGCTGCTGTTTATTTGTCCATCAGGAAATGCACATTAATGGTGTATCAGAGCATTACACTTCATTTCTGACTTCAGGTTTTATTGGTTTCTGTTACCACCTTTACAGGAACTTGAGATGCAGGCTCGAGCACACGGACTTTCCCTTGTCCCATCAACTGGCCTTTGCTCACCAGAAGTGGTAAACCGGGTTATCAAACAAGAACCTGTCCTTGACAATTGCAACCAAGACGCACTGCAGCACCACGCAGGTTTATCTTGTACTACTACCCTCGATCTTACTGATGGTACCATCACTTTCAGTGATAACCTTGGCACCTACACTGTCCCCACAAAAGTGGGATCCAAACTGGAAGATATTTTGATGGACGATACTCTCTCCCCTGTCACAGTTACTGACCCACTACTTTCCTCGGTGTCTCCTGGAGCTTCAAAAACAAGTAGCAGAAGAAGCAGCATGAGCATGGAAGATACAGATCATGCTTGTTAGCAGATAATTGGCATGACCTCTCACAAACTGCTTCTGTTCTTAATCAGTAGATTAAATCATTTACACATTCAGGTTTTTTTGATTTTCTTTTAATAATCTACTTGTGCTTCATCAATAGCCCAGTATATATATATATTTTGTGAAAAGACTTGTATATTCTATTTTAGAAGTACCAGTGCCACTGAAATGTTGAACAACTGTACAGCATTTATGAACTGGATTCACCAAGAACTTTGAACTGGTCAAATCTACTCAGAGCAATAGAATTACAAATCAAAACAGTCTGTTTCTATTCAGGGGAAACTTACAAGTTATTCACTTGGAAACTAAATGTAGATCTGAAAAAGGAGAGAGAATGTGAAGAAACCAAAAATACTCACTTTATAACCATGGGTTATATTGATTTAATAGTGCTGCCTTAAAGATACAGTATCCTTCAAACTTAGTTTGGTCTTTATATCACAAGATGTTTAAATCATTATTCTACTTTAATAGTAATAAAACTAGTGTTAACACATACTGATTGTGTTTATTCTGATGTAGAATGTTCCTGGTGATGTTGCTAGAAATGAAACTGTGGGGATGCCTGAATCTGTCTTGAGCTCTTTGGATTGTTGTTATTTTTACTCTCAACTGAGAAGGTTTTGCTTTTGCTCCTATGTTCAGCCTTCTTTTGTTTTTTAAAGCTTTTATTTTGGAAAGGAAACTTAGGGTTTTTTTTTTATCAGCAATAAAACAGGAGCACTGTAAAACGATATACATTTTCAGACAAAATTCAATACATTTTATCAACTGGGCACATTTTGTTGTATATTTCTAACTTGCCTTACTCTTTTTTTTAAAGTGTTGTACAGACTTTTCATTTGCATGGATTCTTTAGTTACCTTTTTGTTTTGTTTTAAATATAGTTGTATTTCATTTATAAGACTATGCCTCTTCATATTTCAAAAAATGTTGATGTTTAAAACTCACTGGAGGTTTTCTGCATTCTTTGTAAACACTTGAAAGGAAGATTTTATGTAGGATACTGGGTAGAGAGATTTTGAGAATATTTTGTATAGTACAGTCTCACTTTGGAAATATTTTAAAGCACAATTTAAAGTGTATAAATTTAGACTAGGTAACAAAATAAAAAGCTCTGTAGAGAAATTGAATTTACATATTTATTTTTAGTGATACAAAAAGAATAGTAATATGCTTTGAAGCCTAATAACTATGTAGTTAATATACCCATTAGAGTAATTAAAATGGTGTTTTTATTTCACCAGTATGGCTGGAAAAAAGTAAATTTACTGTATCTTCAAGTAACTGTTACTTTATAACCATTGTATTAATTTAACTTGCAACAATGTTGTAAAAGTAGTTTTGGTGCATTATCAACGCAAGTGTAGCTCTATGCAATAACCGTAGTTATAATTGTATTATATCAAACCTAGATGTTTTACAAAAATGACTGATGGTCTTAGAGATTTCTCAGTAGCAACCTACAGTTGAAATGTGTCAGAAAAGCATCTTGTTCAGAATGAAGTGCCTTAAATTCTAGTAGTAATCTTCTTGGACTAGCACTGACTGAAGTGTGGCATAGGAGAACATTTCAGGGTGATATTGCTTAGAAATCTGAGTATAGCTTGGGTCCCTATGCAGAAAACAAGAGCTTCCCATTTTCTTTGTGCTATGATGCAAAGATACACATAGTGTATAAAAAAATTTAAAATCTTTAGTGATTGAGTGCCAACATGGCAGACTTGATCAAGAAAACTTGGTCATGGCAGTTTAATATGGTTCAGAAATCAAATGTGACTATGGTGATGAGGAAAGACAGAAGACAAAACATCAGGAGTTTTAGCAGAAGGTTGGTACTGACGGATGCTGCCTCTTTCACGTACACAGTCAGTCAAGAAAAAGTCTTGAAATGACTGTTGCCCGATCCTGCTCTCATTGAAGTTGATAGGAGTGTTTTGCTGGACAAGGCGGATGCATGACTGGGCCTGTTTTCAGCTGTGCTGCTTTCTATTCTGGTACTTGAGGTGGATTGGGGTTTAGAGTGCGAGCTCTTCCATGTGGTCGATACAGAAGAATGTTCTGCTTTACTACGTAGTCCTGCCTCGAGCGCAGGGGACTGGACTAGATGACCTCGCAAGGTCCCTTCCGGTCCTATGCTTCTATGGCTTTATATTGTTAACATTCTTATAGTTGTACAGCCCTTTCACCAGTTAGTGATGCAGTTACTTGTTTCTGCTTGAGTAGCTAACTGTATATGAGCTTCGATAATCACCCGTTTTGTCACTTTTGAGAAGGGGCAAAAGTCAGCTCAGTGTGCAACAAATGCCTGGTTTTCTTAGCCCATTTTTGGACTGTTTCCTATATCTGCTAGATCAGTCGCCAAACTGTGGCCCAGAGGCATTGCGCATGGGTCTCCAATGCTACTTGTTACAGCTCATCTGTACAGTCAGCAAGGCAGCTGAGGTATTCCGATATCGTGGGTGGTTCTCTGCACAGCAGCTGTGCCACAACTCAGCAGCTATGCCTGCAGTCACTTGCTCATGTTGTTGTAGTATGTTCATGGTGACAGAGGAAGGAAATACATGAGCAAAAAAAGACTGGCTATAGGTCTATAGTATGGTCCTGTGCTCCCCTTCTAACTAAGTAAAAGGGTGAGCCGAGGCCAGAGAGGTGCTGCAATTTGACAAAAATGGGATGAATAAGGAAGGCCATTATGGTGGTATAACCATAAAAATCCATTGAAGATGGCCCCACAAGTGGACACCATGTTGGGTTCCACACTGTTATCCCTATAGAAAAGGGATGTAAACTATGCAAACAAGCATCATGCTTACTTGATCCCTGTGTGGACTAAAATGAAATCCTGATGCCCTGTTGCCATGCAGTTTGTAGATAGTCCTCATATGCTGTGATTTGACAAAAGTAGGATTCCTTCCCAAAATCTGGATTTCTCTGGATAAATCTTACTCTGGCCCCCAGCAGCTATATCAAGCTATATGTGATCTTCCATGCTGTACATGGTCTGTAGTCTATCCTCAAGATAGCACACTCAGCTTTGGGTTTTTCCTCCACTCCTCCTCCTCCTTTCTTAGGTCACACCCCATTTTTGGATATTGCAGCTTTTGTGCCAGGAGGAGATGCGGGCTTTTCAGGGAGTCACGTTCTGATGCTGTTGTTCTCTCTATGGCACATGTACCATGAAGCATGTGATCCTTTGTTTTACATGTGAAATAGTGACAAACAGGTGGAGAGTTAGCATCTTGAGGCAAGACATTTATTGCCCAAAATTGTAGTCTGTAGTGACTGCATGAATCCCCATGCCAACAACATGAGCCAGGCCTGTCTTACCTAACCATGTACACGAAATACCAAACGATTCTCACTTTGCCAAAACCATGCAACAAATATAAACATATAGAATACAATGAATTTCTTTTTCATTCCAAAAACAAAAGTTGTTTTTTTTGTTTTTATACTATAAAGCAATACCAACTCTGCAGCCTACAAACAGAAATAGGAAGTGTACAAGGAAAAAAGCAAAGCACAAAATAATGCACTTACATTGATGTTTTTTGACAAAAAATGCACTGGGAGAAGCAGATGTTGATAACATAAAATACCTATATTTCTTGAAAACGTGACATTAATTACTGCCTCTTGCTATGATGCTTGGTACTGTAATGTTGTTGATATTCACCTGCTGTTGACTGCAGGAATAATTTCTGTATGATCCATAGCACTGTAAATTATGGATCAATAGTAATGTATCCGATGAAATACATTGAACTGTTCTTGATAGATGGATTAAAGCATTTGGTTTTTCACATCCTCTGTGTAAGCTGCTTGTGTTCAGAGTAAGTGAATCTTGGTTTTAAATGTCTTTAAGGCTCAAAATATTATGTCACATTTGTGACTTAGTCATTGATAGATACACCAAAGCTTTAAAACTACAGTATTAAGTGATTTTAGTTCATCTGGTGTTACTGCTACTTTTGTTACATGTTTACCATACTGCAGAACTGTCAGTTTCAGTTGCAGGGCAGGATCCCATTGTGGGAGCATGGTGCAAAGAGCCTTCCTGTCTTGAAGATGTATAGTTGAAGCTGATGACTACAAACAACCTCCCCTTGGACTCTGACTTTTGCCATCTTTTGCCCCTTCCCTCTGTTCAAAGTAGAGTTGCGAAGCTTTTCTCCCTGACTTATTGCTGTGACTACTTCACCCTGTGAAGACTCCCCCCTTATCTTTAGCATGAAGTACAATATTTTTTGTCCTAAAATTCAATTCCTCTCTGCTCTACTCAGCCCCACATGACATATCTTTTTGGTTGTGAGGTTGCTATTGTTCTAACACTGCCAGACTTGAGCAGCTGCAAGCTAGTGGCTGTTCCTAATGGTGGCTCTGCCTCCACCCTCCTTCCCCACCCCCTCTTCAAGGACCCATCTCACAGGAGAGAGAAGGGTTGCTGCAGTGGAGAGGCAGTGGAAAAGGTTCCTCATGAGTATTGGGACAAAGTGTTCTGTTTCTGATACCTTTTTGATACCAGAGACAGGGTGTGGGCTGCAGCCTTGTTAAGGTCCCAAGTTCAAAGGGATGTTGCAGGCCATGTGCAGATCCTTTAGCCTGCTTATGAACAAAAAAAGTCCATCTTTGTTCTTGTGCAGGCGGTAGAGTTTATTGGAGTGGTACTTGACCCACTCAAGGACTTTCTGTCTTCCGGACAGGTTTTGTGGCCAGAGGAATATCTGTGTTTCCCCTGAGGATGGCCACAGGGTGCCTGCATCTGCTAAGCCACTTGACAGCATGCACATAGCTGATCTGCTGTGCCAGGCTCTGCATGTGGACCCCACATCGAGCTATTCTCAGTCCAGGGACCACCTGGAAAAGGTTGTCACCATTCCCCTGATGATGATCATCTCACTGTGGTGGTGGACCCAGAGCAAGAATGTCCTTGAAGGAATCCCATTTACCACCCCAGTTCCTTCAGTCAAGTTGATATCAGACACCTCAGGCCTTGGATGGGGATGTGCACCTCAGAAGACTACAGATCCAGGAGCTGTGGTTCCCAGAGGAGGTGGTCCTGTGGAGTTTTTCTACCTCGCCTGTTGGACGAAACGACGAGTCCTGATGGACAGCATGGCCTCAATGTTATGCATCAACAGGAAAGAGGAGAGCACACTCACTGGCACTCTGCCAGGAGGCCTTCTAGCTCTGGAACTTCTGCATCAGCCACATCTATCTGGAAACCTGTCATTTCCTGGGCGTTGGGAATACCCTGGTGGATCATCTTAAGAGAGACTTCACTCATTGCAAGTGATCACTGCCCCACCTCTGGAGGATAGCCTAGGTCAAATCTGGGTGAACTCCCCAAATACATCTTTTCACCACCAGCCAAAACAGAAAATGCCGCTGCTTTTACCCCCCCAGCAGGACCTGAGCAAAGCCACCGCCTCTGATGCTTTCCTTATGATCTGGCTGAGAAGTCTGATGTTCTCATTCCTGCTGATCCTGCTCATTAGCAGGGTCCTTGTAAAGCTCAAAGGGGTGGGGGAGGGGGGGAGGGTGCTGATTCATTATGTTCATAAACATAGCAGCGTCTTCTCCATGGCCTCTTTCTGACCATGGTCAGCTCTTGCACCTCAACCTCTAGTCCCTTCACACTTTGGCATGGATGCTCCATGGTGGAATCTGAGGAGTGCACTTGCTTGGAAGGAGTCCAGCAGGTCCTCCGGGGAATCAGGAGCATGATTTCCAAGCTAACTTACCTAAGTGGACGAAGTTTTCTTGTTGAGCATCGGAGCATAGCATTGCTCTCTTGCTTTCTACAGTGCAATCTGAATTATTTACTGCAGCTCAGGAACCAGGGTATAGTGCATTCTTCCATCAGGGTACACCCCACAGCCCTCTCTCTCCCCCAGCCAATTCAGGGACAAATGGTGCTTTCCCCACAGGGTGAGAGGGTCTCATACGTTCTGCTTCCCAGACTCCTTATACATGAAAGGGTGCATGTTACATTTATGTTCATTTCCTTTTGCCCTCTGGTGGATTTTGCTATTGCTGCAGTCTTAATTACCTCATAGCTGGCTATTGCACATTGTTGTAATTTCTGATGGCCTGTTACAGGTCACTGGATTGGGCAACTCTGAAATTTACTGGCTGGTTGATTTTAGGGAACCTCTCCCAATCCCTGTGCCTCTATTCCTTTCCCAGTCATTAGACTAAAAACCCTTTGGGTCCAGGACTGTCTTGCCTACATCACTTAGCACAGCGGGGTCCCTGGTGCAAATATAGTGAATTTACACACTTTTTTTCCTCCCCTCCCCTAGTCAATACCAGATGCTGACTTCAACTGCGCTGTGTGGTCTGATCCGAGTTCAACTGAGCCAGGTCAAATCAGAACCACTGGTCTGCTCCCAGTTGCACTAATTCCTGGAAGGCCAGTCACAGTTCAGCACACCCTGGTGCTAGCCGCTGCACAAGTAAATAGAAAAAAGATGATCTTGCACACAGTGCTGTGAGTAGAATCTGTTTCTTGCAGGTGTGGGGGAGGAGAGGGCACGTGACTTTCTCACAGGACCCTCCACATGACTCCTCCCCCCATAGTCCAGGGCACCTACACTTGCTCCATCTTCTCTCCAGGATCCACACCCATACTGGAACATGGTGATTCTGTCTCCTTCCCGCAGCACCAGCAACTTGGGAACCACAGCAGTGAACGCAGAAGTGGCTATGTCTCTGGTATAGCTCCACTGCCCCAGTCCCTCCATGCCACTGTGTCTGTCTGGGGTCTGTGCAGCAGCCTGGCTGGAGGACAGAGCTTGGGTGGTATACCTGTACCAGAAGAGCTGCTGGCATTCTGCTCCTCTCCCAGCTGCAGCTCCTGTGACAGCCCTGAACTGCAGGACTCAAGTCCCAGGAACTTCACTGAGAAAGGAGCAGAACACAGGGCCACCAGGTAGCCCCAGGCTGGCAGTTTCTCTGGCATGTTTAGACTGTCCCAGTTCTGTGCTCTCCTGGCACTGCTGTGCATATAGAAATGATCCTCAATGGAGGCGCTAGAGGTGGCACAGCTGTGCCACAGGAGCCCCTGGCATGGGGATATGTGGTGGCCACACATCCTGCTCCTCACGTCTCTTTCCTGTACTGGTATGGCAGACTGCTCAGTACCACCCTACTTGAACTGCTGTCCAGCTGTGCTGACAGCCTTGCCATACTCCTGGCAAGGTGGAGGAGCCCTGCTCCATGCCCCTGAAAGATATCCCAGGTACCAAAGATTTTCCGATTTCCCTTCAGCTTGATGGCAGTGACTGTCACCAGACAAATCATTACAGAGGGAGAGAAAAAAGCAAAACTTTATGGGGAGGTAGCCTTGATTTTCAGTGTGAAGGTGAATTTCTCTGTACAGGCTGAGATATGTATGTCATTTTGCCATGTTTGATTTCTATTACAGTCTGGCACTTGCAGAATTCCTATAACAAACGCGTAACTAATGTGACATCCACACACAACATTACATTAGTTCCGTATGATCGGTTCCATTCCAATGAAGACCCAAAAAATTCATGGTGCGCTAATGTGAGTTATGATTTAATACCGTAATTTGTAAGTAGTTTCATCTGAAAGTAGCATATAATTTACATCGGCAGTAGCAGCTTAAGACAGACAGACACCAAATAAACATTTAGCAGTCTGTTACAAAATATGTGTTAGAATTCTGTTGTGTTCAGTGATCATTTTACACTCCACTTAAATATTTTAAACAAATACCTCCTAGCACCTGCCACTGTTAGAGATCTGGCCTGGCTCTCATTTTCTGCAAGACACCTTGAAACACAGAGGGGCAGGGAGTCAGTGGTGGTGGCTGGGGAGCTGGTGACAGTGGAGGAGCAGGGACTGTGGCTGGAGGGTCGGGAAGCAGGCCACAGCTCTGGAGTGGAGGCTGCAGCCAGGGCCAGAGGACATTAACCTCTGGCGGGTCCTGAAGGTGCCAAACAAGGGAGGTGCAAGCTGTAATACGAAAAAAGAAGAATTTAACAGTTGATTAATACCTTCGTAGAGCATATACCTCATTACATTTTCTCTGTGGTTTAACATTTCATTGAAAGCAATAAAGAAGTGAGCAGGGTGTTTTTTTTAAGCTCTAGTGAGGATAATAGCTTCATTTGAAAAGCAAGGAGTTAAATCAAAGTTTAAGAAATGGAAAAAGAATTAAATTGGTGGTAGATATTAAAAAAATTGCAGAGCAAACAATGAAGAGTGTTTTTAAAGTAGTTTTATTAATACTTTCTACCTTCTTTCTGTGTGTGTGGGTTTTTTTTTTTTTTGGATGACAAGTCTGGCAGACACTGAAGCGATTGAGTTGCTGTCATGTGCCTTTCTTGATATATGTGTATTCGTCGCATAGTACTTCTATGTTTAGCATATTTTAGTATATAATTAAAAATTTCTGCTACTAAGCAACAAAGCCTGGCGGAGGTTGATCTCATTCTGTCACTTGGGAAGACAGAAGGGGGAAAACAATAATCACGTGTTCACCTTCCAGTCTTAATTGTACTCCTAGCTGCTTTGATATGTTGTGATACACATTATTTCCTAAAGACAGAGGTGTAAAGGGAGCATGAGCTATATTGGAAGGGTGAGTGCATCCGTGGAGTCAAGATGGTATCTGAACTAAAATGCCATGCATTTGGGAGCCTGACCTACATTTGGAGGAATTCCCACTGGTTTCTGTGAGCCCTAGACCAGACATTATAGGCAGGCTTTTCATACCTGTGGTCTGTCATTCTTTATTAATTTTCTTGTTGACAGTTTAATTTCCATGAGCTGAAGCACAAGTAAGTACGCAACTCCAATTTGGCTTTCAACAGGAGCTGGGCACATAAATGTCCTTTGTGCTTCTGAAAATCTAACTGTTGTTGTTTTACTTCTTACATATTTACTCAATTTGGCATTGGATGTGTAATGTTTCCTGTTGTCTGGAACAGAAACTACAGACTGAACCTCTCTAGATCGGCAACAGCCAAGGTCCGGCATGATTTTAGTTGGCCATACCCATTATAAGTGGACATCTGTCTAAGTTTCCTGGGGTCTCAGTGGTTTTTTTTTTTTTTTTTTTACAGCCACCAGTCATGGCTCTGTGTTCTGTGCTGTTATTTAGCTCTGATTTACCCCTAAATGTCTTCTAAGAGCCCAGTAAGCAGTGGAAGTGTTCATGATGCTGCTAGACAATATTGACCTCTCGTGGTTCAGCAAATTCTCTAGTTTGGCACTGGTCATGTCCCAAGGTTGCTGGAATACAGAGGTTCAACCTGTAATTTCTATACCACACAACAGGAAACATGTTGCATACTTTAAATTCCGCAGTACTTAGGGTGTGTGTGTGATTTTATGTGATGGCTTTTGTCAGTGTGAGTTTAGAACATCCAATTTACTCATAAGTCAATTATGCTGGTAATTCTGAACGCTCAGTATGGACTTTATACAACATTGTGGTCCCATAGTAACATCATAATTTTCAGTCCAGCTAATCCAGTATCTTGTCCCCACAGATGTTTCAATGGAAGGTTCAATAAACTCTAAAGTAGATGGGTAGGGGAGAGTCAGGCCCATGGAGCTAAATTATCCACCCACTTCCTAATAGAGGAAGGTTTAAAACTAACATCAGAAGATTTTATATCCCTTCCAATACTTGTTATAATATTTACTGTTGTGACTATATTTTTGATAGCTCATGTCCAATCCCTCTTAGAAACCAATCATTTAGCAAGATTCTGTGATACCCTGTGGCCATGAGTTCCACAGTCTAACAAACCAAGTAATGTCTAATGTATGCTGCATCAGTCACTTGCTTCAAAAAAGCTAGTTTACAGATTTTAGATGTCAGCTTTGGTACTCTGTACTAACAAAAAGACCAAGAAGCACCCCAGTGCTCGGTGCCTCTGGATGTATTAGTATGTAGGAGCTCAGTCCAAACTCCCAGCAAAATCACTGATTTATTTTCCTCTTAGCTTAATGGCAGTTGACTAGACAAGGCCCTTATCTGCCCCTGCTATTATGAATGCGCCCATTTAAGCGTACATACCTGTTCTGCAGTCTCAAGTCTGAAGATTTCTTACTATGCCGTTAGCTCCTGTGTTAATGCAATTGTATGTTTTTGTGGCCTAGCATAGGAATCATGTTTAATCAGATTTCACATGACAGCTTTGTCTCCCCCCATATTTGTCTAAGCAGTAGTCAAGAGAATGCTGTTTCAGTACAAAATGGGTGTCCATTTGGATGTGATTGTCAATTTGGGAGTTGATTGCTGTTGAGAAATCAGAGAGAGATGTGATTGTCAAAGCATCTTTGATTTTGTGCACTGGGTGTGATTTATGAGCAGTTTTGTGCTATCCAAAGGATTAGCAGCCTGCAAGAATGCCAGCAGCTCACTGGCTGCTAGCGGACAAGCAGGCAGGGGAAGACTGCAATAGCCTGGATGGGAAGGGTCAGCCACCATCTTCATGCACATTGCCCCGGGCAACCATTCTCTGACCACAGAGGATGCTGGAGTGGCTCATGCCATAGTTTTGTATACACTGTTACATGAAGAGGCAGTATTTTAGGGACAAATTGAAAGCCTTTGACCAGGTAGGTCCCTGGGAAGGTCAGATCCTCTGCAAAAATTCAGCCCTGCCAGTTTGATAGTCGGAGCTGCCCCTGGAGTACAGAAAACATCACATTTCCCTCTCTCTACGCTCTGAATAATGGGCACATTCTGGATCATTCGGACACTTTCCTGCTTATAAGGAATATCCCCTGCTTTTCTAAACATCTCAGATGAGGTGAATCCTTGTTACGGGTTGCGTTAAATCCTCATTCAAACCTTCATTTTTACCTTTGGCTTTACGTAAGGGTACGAGACAGCTAAAGGGCCTCATCTAAAACAAAGCCAAATACTCTGTCCAGAAACTAGCACCATGTGGGTTTGGGAAAGGGTCCCCTTGGCAGTGTGATCAGGTATGTGAGAGAACAGACAAGAAAAAGGGGAGAAGCAGAGGCAAAAAGGAAGACAGCCAAGCAGCAGCCTGTGAGTCCACATGTGAACCTGGATAAACTAAAGACAGTTTAGAGTCTGTTGGCTAAAGCAACTTGGGGCTGTAAAATAAACTTTAAAAAAAAAAAAACCCACAACTTCCATCTTAGCTGGGTGGCCCCAGATATCCTAAGTTCCTGACCATCTTCCCTTCTGGTGTGTCACAGACCTCGTGAGGGCCTGCTGAGTGCTCACGTAACATCGTTATTAAGAACAGAGGCAGCTCTGGGCAAAGTTGCCTCTAATATTTTCCATCCATGTGTGGAATAAATTTTATTATATGTGCTAAGGCATGTGCAGCTATTCACCTCCAACAGAATCACATGTTGCTCTGCTAATCAGCTGAGTTGCATCTGAATCTCTGCCAAGCCCTCAGCCTGCAGGGAACACTGGCTCTTAGAAACACTGTTCTCCAGGGGTTTCTCTGTCAAAAGCAGGAAGTAGCAATAGCATTGGACAGAGGGGTGGTAAGAATGCAGGAGTAATGTCTCCTTAGCCCCCTTTGTTTGGTGTTTGTACAGTGCCTAGCGCAAAGTGGTCCTAAGCTGGGTCTCCCAAGTGCTACTACGATAGAAATAAATTAAGAGAAGGAGAGGCTAGGAGTCACTTTTGGCTTCCCATCTCATGCAAGTGACAAGCTAACTGCTAGGGGACCTTATTTACTTGGTTTCTCCGTTACATGCGGAATCAGCAGAGGTGCAATGGCTGTGAACATCAGATGTGGCAGGGGAATGATAGGGTCATAAAATAGAGCAGTCCAGCCTTGGCTGGTATGCTTTGTGAGAAGCACCTTTCCATGGCTAGTGGATTGCTGCTCCCAGAGGAGCCTAAGGCCAGAAGCCAGGGGAGAACCTGTCAGACTTTTAGGATGGGGCACTGTTGTTTTCTTTGCATATTTTAGGTATCCATGCTTCAGGTGTCAAGAATAAGAGGAAACTTTGCTGGGACAGACTTCTTCCCATCCCTCCCACAAATGAAAGCCAAGGAGCAGAAAAGCAAATGTGGAGGTAAGACAAGGCAAGGGAAGCAGGTGGTGCAAAGGAGGCATTTCAAAGGCTGACATTTAGAGAGACTCTTCCAGCTAGAACAGAAATACTGGAGATGTATCGTTCATAAGTTCCTTCTCTCTTGCATGCATGTGTGTGCACAAAATTGTTTTTCTTTACTAACTGTATATGGTTAATGGCTTTTATTATTTTACCAAACATTGAGAAACCAATACACCAGCAAACAGTAAAATAGCAGATAAACTAGTGGATTAAAAACTCTATTGTTGAGTTCATTTTGCCTGCATCCAACTCCAGCCAAAATGACCACAGTCCTTTGTTTTCTATTTTCCTCATGTGATGCATAACATTTTTCTGTGACTGTCAAGTTACTGAGCTATGATGATTATGCAATTTGATGATATTAAACTTGTTTGTTGTTTTCCAGTTTCCAGTGGTTATTCTTCAGTGCTCATAGTTGCCTTTAATGTGAATGTTTTATGACCTCAGGCAAGTCAAATTCATCCACAGGGTAAATAGCCAGAACTCCTGCCCCCTCAATTTTACTGGGGAGCTACTCTTGCATGTACTATGTGGATTTGTCTCTACACCATATCAGTGTGACATGAATTGAAGTTATTTGGTTCACCCAAATTGAAGTTATTTGGTTCAAGGATTTCTGAACTTGTACAAGTTACAGAAGTAAACCACCAACAGACATTTTTGGTCAACCTAAACCCAAATGTATAACTTGCATCACAGCAGAATTTGACTAAATGTGTTTTGATATATAATTTTAAGTACATACTTCTAGCTAGTTAAGGGAAATGTATTAATCAGAATCACAGCTGTAACAAGTGATGCTAGATCATTTTTGAAGCCATATTGCTGCCAGTTTGCTCTTCCACTCTACTATACATGTGTTAGTCTTTTGTCCACTGTAGTTTCAAAAGTCCCAAGACTTGAACAGCTACTTAAAACATGCTGTTGCCTGTTTCTCATTGAAATGAAGAGATTTTGTAATCTGACACTATAAAATGGTTACTGGATTCAACTGTATGGTTCTGTACCTCATTAGAGTACAAGGCTGATATGTATATTTGCCTCAACATATTCAAACAGAAATGGAAAGTAGCTTAAAATGCCAGAAGTCAGTGTTGTATAGTGTATCATAGACATTTTACTTTCTTTAGCTGTTTTACATAGCATTTTTTCTGATATAATAAACTTACAATAGACAGGTTTTTTTCCACTTGCAAATGGTGCAATCTCATACCATAAAGACTGTTGTAAATAGAAAATGTATTTATTTGCTACATCAAACCCAACTTCTTTTATATACCTTATAGACCTCATGCTTCAGTCTTGATTCTGGAAACACTTCTATCAAGTCCTGTGATCCGTTGGCAGACAGGGGAGAGACGTCCATCTCCACAAGCTCTATTTTCGAACACATCGCTATCTGTGCTAGTGCGTGGAATGAAGGAAAAGGAATTGAAGATCTGCCAGCAGCTTCAAGGGGTTCAGCATTGTGCTCAGAGCCTAGTATGCTACATGTGTGAGAGAATTCAGTGACTGGGGTTAATTACTTCTTGAGCTCTAGCCAAGCACTGGGTGCTATACAATCCAAATGTGGCAACTGCAGACTTCTATTTCAAATTGTACTGATGTAAAAGGCGTAACAGATCATGCCTAAAACACCCCAAACCCCAACTTATGTGCTGATTTCATAAGCTCATCTGAAATGGTTCTCTATGAAATCTGGTCTGATCCCCAATTACAGCTTTCCATGGATACCATCCAAGGGGTAGTACTGCTTCTGTCTCATTCTACAGCCTTCAGTGAATCAGAAAGTCGTCTTCTACTGTTGTCTTACATTCGCTGGACCACAGTGTGAATGCTTTTTCTAGGGTGTCGTCACTGATATCATTGAATATTTCTGCAAAATAAGGTTGTTTTTGTTAATTTGACATCCTGCGAAGCTGCTTCCACCAACTCATCTCTGCTGAAACAGCTTGTGATGGGGTCAGGCTAGACTGCTTTCTGTTACTTTCTTGTAGTCAGTGTATTAGTCCCAGGTTAAATAAGTCTCTGTTGCCCTGGTAACCCAAGAAGGTCTGCTACTACTCATTAACGCTTATCAGAGAGGTAGCCAAGTTAGACTGTATCTTCAAAAACAACAAGAAGTCCTGTGGCACCTTATAGACTAACATATTTTGGAACATAAGCTTTCGTGGGCGAAGACCCGCTTTGTCAGATGCATCTGAAGAAGTGGGTCTTGGCTGATGAAAGCTTAAGCTCCAAAATATCTGTTAGTCTATAAGGTGCCACAGGACTTCTTGTCGTTACTTAACCCTTGTACTCTGTGTGGAGAATAGGTCATCTACAAGTCTGCTCCGCTTCACTCTGTCTTGGGACAAGACTTCTAGGTGGCTCCAGGGGTACCCCAGCTGTTGTCCAGGACATTTAATACACCTGGAGTCAATGAAGAACCTGCTAGGACTAGTTGAGACAGGTTTGACTGGGACACCTGGAGCCAATTTGGAACTGGTTAAAAGCTGCCCCTTGAGATGGTTTAGTGGTGTGTCAGGGGTGGTGGTACACTCAGGTACCTACTCAGGCAGAGAGCTCAAGGACGAGACTCACAAGTGGAGACAGGTGCCTCTCCCCCAGAGCTGGTTGCAGACTCTTTTGGATCCTCGGCAAGGTGAGGGGAAGCCTGGCTCTGGGCCCTGCAAAAGGGGTAGGGATTTGGGCAGAAGCAGCAGGGTGTGGGGCTAGCTTCCCCTGAGCATTCAAAACTTCCTGGACTGCATCATGCAGTACTCCAGCAGCATTCTGAAGAGCTCAGGTCTTCAGCTACTGCTTCTCCTGAGCACCAGTCCTCTTTACATTGCTAGGCCTCAGGGAAACTGTCCTCTTTGCCCCCTCTGTCGGCGGCCCTGCTCCTTCTGGGCTGTCAGGTGGCCTAAGCCACTGCCATCCCCCTCTCATCTACACAGCTGTTTTTAGTGGTGTAGAAGGCTGTTGCTGTCCATCTCCCAGAACCTTTTGTCGGCCCATGGAACTACACACTGCAGTGTAGATGCAGCTTCCTGTGGTGCTTAGCTACCTATACCTAGCCTGCTGCCCCCAGAGTAGAAATGGTGCCCAAATCTCCTTTGGGAACCTAACCCAGAGAAGTTGAAGCAATAGGAATTAGTACAGACTATGTGTAGACTGGTATATCATGAGCTGGTCCTATGTGCTGCTTTTTATTTTTATTTATATTTGTGCTATCAGTCCAGCCAGACATCAGTGTCATGGACAGTGTGTTATTTCATGTGAAATCCAGTAATTGCTCCTTTATACCAGCTGTCTTTTCCCAAGAGTTATTTCAAAATGTTTTCAAGTGCCACAAAAGAACTTTTACTGTTAATACCTTTTTTGTTTACATGAATACAGCACTATATTTAGATTGTCCTAACATAATGCCCAATATAGTTCATAATACATCGAAGTAAATTGGCCAAACTTAAGGTCACTTATTAGAGGTCAGTCTTTAAGTTCTGGTGGTCAGATGCAGAAGCCAAATTCCCTCTGTGTCCAGTATAATATCATATTAAGAGGTCAGTTAAAGCCCTACCAAATATATAACTGCGAACTGTAAGGGAGGCATGTTGTGTTGTGTTACATAGTGGGTGTAACAAGGTCCCCCGCCTTGAATGTTGCCAAGACACATTAAACCAAAAATGTTGACAAAATTCCATGAGAGAAGGTAATAGCCTCAAAAGCTTGACTGTTATAACCTGATGCATCTTGAAGTTGGTGGGAAAAACTCCCATTGAATTCAACAGGTATTTGATTATGCTCTCAGGGCCAGATTTTAAAAGGTGCTACAGCACCTGGTGGAATTTTCAAAAGTGCCCAGGTAATGGCACAATTGAGTGTAGATGCCCTTTTGAAATCCAATCATCTTTAAAAATCTGACCCTTGGTGAGCATGTCTGTGAATTGCACTTGGGATATGGGAAGGGTTGTGAAACTTCCCCTTTCTCTGAGTTAATGCTTATCTCATTAGAAGCTATGTTGCAGTACCTGCCATTCCAAGTCCAGTTGGGAGAGGCATTCTCATCTGGCCTCCACAATGTTTCAGCCGTTCCACCAAGGCCTTCTTTATTAGATGCAAGCTGCAGTCCTGGTGCCACACAGGGAGCTCCAGACCTTTCATACACTGAAGAATGTCGTCTTTTTCCTCTGCAGTTAAAAGCCCCCTTTCATAGGCCACAAAAGTCATAAATGCCATGTCTATGTTTACTGCTTCGCCATGCATCAGTGATGGCAAAACTTTCTGAAATTAAAGTGAAATTAGCTTTTCCCTGCTTATGGTAACTCATCTGGGTTTTCTTAATTAATCTGACTTTGTCAATAAAAATGATATGTGGCTCTTAGGAGCAGAATGAGAGATTTGCTGAATGTCAGCATCCTTTCTATTTCTGGAGAGTGGAGAAAATATTCCTGTTTTGCTCCTATTAATGGCAATGGGTGAACTTTGAATGAGAGGGAGGGAAGGTGATTGAGTTGCAAACACCTCAACTTAACTTCTTCATGGGGCCAAGTCTGTGTCCCACTTCTGAACAGCAGTCTGTCTACAGCAATACAGTCTGTAACCTGAACAGCAGTCTGCCTACAGCAATACAGTCTGTAACCTGAACAGCAGTCTGTCTACAGCAATACAGTCTGTAACCTGAACTCCCTGCTCTTTTTTACCTGTGCACCAATGAGACAATCACTGGCTCAGAATTTCTACCAGCAAAATAGAGACTGTGGCCAAAACTGGGAGGGGAAACTGAGGCACACAGCAGGGACATGGTGGTAATACATCAGGTAGAGTTAGGACTAGACATCAGGTCTCCAGACTCCCAGGCCTGAGCACTATCCACTGGATAATGCTGCCCCACAATATAATCAAAGCTAAAGCCTTCCAAGAGTCTTTTTACTACGATTAAAAACATGTTGATTTTTTCAACAGGACATTGCAATATAAACTTCACAACTTACCATTTCCAGTTCTGGGCTGATGAGGTGACCAAAATCGACCAATCTGTCCAGGTCATCCTCCCAGAGGTTAGGAGCAAGCTCTTCCAGCATTGTTTCTATGGCAAGCCTGGTTGTTTTGAGTGCAATATCACCATGATTGACCAACTCATTATGAGACTGGAACTTTGTGTCCAGCATGTATTTTCCATGGCTCTTGAGAAGATCAAAAAGCCCTTTGTGTTTCATGAGTGCCATCTTGGATAAAGAATGGAAAGAAGTACATGAAAAGGTAAATTATTGTATGAGCCTGTAATATAGAAAAAATACATATTGAAATACATACTATCCCAGTGCATGCATGAAAATGGTTGTTTACATATACCAGCTAGGTCTGTATGGATAAAGAGACAATCAGTGTAGAGTGTAGTTCTGTGGTATTGAGCTTGTGTGAAGAATCTTAGGTCTGGATAGACTGTGATATTTCATTGTGTGGATGACATGCCACTCTGCGGTCCCAGGTCAGGAAAATGTCGTTCCTTACCAGGGATGCTTTTCTCTGTTAGATGATTCATATGGGTGAGAGCTAGGTGGGTTTCTTGAGATGCAAAGCAAACAGGATTAAACTGTTGTCTGGTAGGGGGTGAAAAACCACTGAACAAAATGGCAGCGATCACAGCTGCATCCCAACAGCAGAGGTAAACTTGTGGTTGGTCAACCTTGGGAGTCTTGTTGGATTACTGGTTTCTCCTGGCTGTCTAAGTACAGGTAGTTCAAAAAGGATTCTTGCCATTTGTGCCAGGTAAGTGGGGGTAAGGTCTTTTTGGCAAGATACTGGATTCCCCAGGATAATCCAGGCCTTTCCCCCAGGTTTATTTTTAAAGAGAATTGAATACAGGAGAGTCTGAGCTGGTATAGTGGGATGCGGGAATGGCTTTTATTCTCTGAGCAATGACTCAAATTATAGAGATTTTATTAGTATTTCATGCAGGTGTCCAGAACAGATGCATTTTAAATACATTTAAAAAACTCCAGTAGTCATACTTTGTGCTAAGCTATATTGCTAGATCTCAAAGCTGATGAATATGCAACCGCAAGGGTGTAACAAGAGTCTTAAAATGAGAACAGAATTTGGCCCAAAAAGACTGAGAATCTTATTGGTCAACCAAACTCTCGATACATGTTGGGGCATATATAAATGGCCTTGAAGAATATGTTTTCAGTTAAAAATTACTAACTTTCCTGTTCTTCCTACAGTCTGGAAAAATCTAAGGGTTGTGTTTACTCTTACTGGATTGTGATCTGAAGTATATAGAAATAGACAGACTCCCATATAGTTAAATATATTTTGGATTGGGTCCATTATGAAAGTGTTTTCTTTGATCTCTTTCCTCTGTGGTTGACATCTGGCTCTATTACGTGTATCTTAAAAAAATTAACGGGGATCCCTAGAGACTGGGGGCTAGGCACACTTTTAGATTCTTAGATGCCAAAAAACCTGTAAGATACATTGGAAGCACAGTTTTCCAACTTCTCTAGGTGACTTTGAAAAGCCCACCCTTTGGATGTAGAAAACATTTTACACAAAGCTCTAGGCATACGCATGCATCCAATTTTTGTATTAATTGAAAAAGTATATTTATATTCCAAAAAGTTAGTACCTTTAAAATTTCCCCAAGACCATTGGAGATGTGTCGACGGGGAATAGTCTGGATGAAGGATCTGTCCAGAAAAGTAGCTACAGGAGGAGTGTAGCCCCCAAGTTTGTTCTTGCACTGAAGGAAATTTACACCATTCTTTGCTCCCACACTGGCATCAACGTAAGCCAACAGGGTTGTGGGGACACGAATATAAGGGGTTCGTCTCCTATAAAGTGATGCGGCGAGGCCAACGATATCCAGGCAAACCCCTCCACCAATTGCTATAATAGGTTCTTTACGCCGGTCGATGCCAAAGCTGTGAACTTCTTGCAAGATAGTTAGGACTAGATCCATGGATTTGGTTTCTTCAGTGGTGGTCAGGGAAAGGATTTTATAATGAACATTATTGGCTTCAAAGTACTTCCTCACTTTTGAGCCATAATATTCATCAACTATCTGATCCATTACAATAAAACGCCTTTGTTGTCTTTCTCTGTTGAGGACTATATCTAATTGCTGAGGACCTATGATATGCCCCAAAAGGAGTGTACTATTGGTAGGTTCCAGAAGATTGCATGTTTCCACGACTTTGTAGTGGAAAGAGATAGGAGCTTGAATTGTCCAGGAAATCCCAACATCTGAAACACTTTTGCCTCTGTCAGGGGTTACAAAATATGGTGAGAGATCAATATATTAGGAAACTTCTATGTCAGAAAGCATTTTGCAATGAAGCAGCTAGCATGCTGTTTGAAATAGACAAAATCTCTTTAAAGTCATTGAAACCTTATTATTTTCTGAGGTAACCAAATATTGTACAGACCTTTAAAACAGGCACTAGCAGTGATCCTGGGAATTGTAGAGTAGTTGGCCTTGCTTTAACGCCAGGAAAGCCGGTTAATGTGGCAATTAAAAATCCACTGAGGAAACACATAGGTGGTAAAGATACAACAAGGACTAATTACAGTAGTATGGCTTCTGTAAAGGCAAATGGTTCTTTCATATTCACTCATTTGTCTATAAGCCATCAGAGATGAGTGCTCTGATTATATAAACTTTGAAAAAACTTTGGACTAAGTTCCTTACTCATGGCTGTGAAAGGGAGACTAATTTCCGATGTGGCAAAATTTTACCAAGGGATTACCAAGGTATTAAGACTGATACTTCACACTTTTTAATGAGGTTGGAAGGGTAGGGGGTGAGAAGTGCTAAGATAAAACTTGTAGATGACACTGTTGTTGAGTTAGTTGAGACTAGGCAAGATTGTGAGGTGAGCTGGTGGGAAAGTGGAGCAGCAGGGACAGTGGGTGGTGATCAGGAATGCTAGGTATCTTACTGTGGCTCTCAATAGCCCCCTGGAAATGTTGAAGGAGCTGAGACCAGGACCTGCCACTTAGCGCATGAGCAGGCATGTGAGGGGTTCTGCCTCATTGGGAAGATTGGGGCAAGATTGGAATCCATGGGATAAGGGCCCTTACACCCCGTCCTCACCATCCCCTCTGCCAAGAAGTGGTCTTAGCTCTTGTGGTGTCTTCCCTGTGTGTGCTAATGGCCACTCATTGTCAGCATTTATCCCCTCTCCTCACTGGTCCACTGGACAGGAAGTAGCATAGTGGTCTGCTTTGGAGCTGGGCCAGATGGCCAGTGCCATGTGGTGACACAACATCCTCCCACTGGCCCACACACTGCAAGCAGCTGAATTAGCTGGATTTTTTCTAACAGCAGGGATGTGGAGTTAGGCATTCCCACATCTGCTTCCCCAGTGGTGGAAGAATTATGATTTAGGGCTAATTTCATGATTTCAGTGTTGTCCACCCAGGGCTTTATTTCTAAATAAATAGCTTTTATTCAGAAGTAAGAGCTTCCTAGAGGTAACACACATTTGCGCTGCACTTTCTCAGAGCTTTTGATCACTCCAAAATGGAGCACCATGTCTTTAATCTGATTAAATCCTTTTATTTTAAGCAGTTCTGCATCTGAAACAGCTTTCTCACTTCTGCAACTCAGGCCCAGATCCTGGATCTAAATCCCAGTCCTGTGTTGTGTCATGACAGTTTGGATTCACTGTGTATTCCCTTTTGAGCTGGAATTTGTTTTTCTGGGATGAAATAGCAGAGCTTTCCCAGTAGAGGTCAGTCTGTTCCTGATGCTGGTTCCCCAGTCTGCCAGAGCCTACCCTTGATTTTCAGGACAGAGGTTAAAGCTGTATTGGCCTAATTAGGTCTTTAGGGCTGGAAAAAATTGAATTTCCCACAAAATAGTTCTAAAAAAATGAAATGTTTTCATTTGTAAATGTTCTTTCCACAAATTTTTGATATTCTGTTACGATGATATAAAATTGTTGATTAAATTAGAAATTTGTTGATTCAATTAAATTATTTTCTTCCTTTTTCTTTATTTCTTTTTCTTTTCCCTTTCACCTCCTGCTTTTCTAGCAATAAAAGGCATCAGAGAAGGAGGGGAAAAAACAAATATTTGAATTAAAACAGTGTTTTGTTTTGATGAAAAACATATTTTGCAAAACAATTGTTGAAAAATTTAAAAATAGTTGAGAATCATTTTACACTGATTTTTAATTGAAAATAATTCAATCACATCTACCACTTCATAAATTGTTTTCTGTTTATTTAGGGGCAGATAATTCTTTGGCCTCATTTACATGTTCCCCCTTTGGTTTCAAAGAGAACAATAGTTAAGCCTATTAAATTAGATTGTAATATGGGGAAGTATTACTAAAAATGTCTTAAGACTTGTTGACATTTTCAGCAAATAGTAAATTCGGCAAAAAAAGTGCCTTGGCAGAGAGTGGGGCTGGAGGAGGCGGGTGAGAAGCACTGAAACTATTCATGAATTCAGGTCAAATTCAGTGCATAGTCTTAGGTAGAAAAAGGAAATTTTTTCATTTGCAAAAAAAGTCAAAATAATTCATTTTAATCATTTCATAACAATGATTTGACGTTTTCCTTCACAATTGTTTTGGGTTTAGAAACAGCTTTAGGCATTTTTTAAAAAGTTCATTTTTAGTTGGAAAAAACCCTGGAAAGGAAACAAAAGGAAAATCTTAAATCCTTCTAGGCTTTTATATTTTGTTTCATTTCATGTGTCTATTTTTTTAAATTCAAAGCAGTTTCTTAGTCCCCTCCTTTTCCATCTTGTTACTTCAGCAAGAAAAAACAAAACAAAACAAAACAAACAAAAATTAATGTTTGGTTTGAAACTATGAATTTTTTCCCAGATGCTTAGATTTGGTGCCTGAAGAGAGGAACCAGTTACATGCATTATTCAGAGGCCTGGGGAAGTAAATATGTGTTGCGGAAAATTTTCAAAGGATATGTCTATCTGGAAAAAAAACCAACCAACCAAACAAAAAAACAAACAACCCACCTCGTGGCACTCTGAGTCAAGTGACTTTGTCTTCTGCTGTGTGGCTTAAAATAGCAGGGTAAGCATTAGGTCTATATTTACACACAGTGTAAACTGGCTGGAGTGCAGACTAAAACCTTGTGTGTGTGTTTGGGTGTGGGGGTGGTCTCTGAGTCCCGACAGCCTGAGTCAATTGACAGTAGCTCCAAGACTTAGTTCTGTTCCTTTCCTCTGTAGATGTACCCCAAAACACCTAAGCCCAGATCATCAAAAGTATTTAGGCACATGCTTCTCACAGCCGTCAACAGGAGGCATGTATCGAAACACCTTTAACAATCTAGGTTGTAAATGCCTAACTTCTACTGAAATCAATGGGCTTTAGGTACCTAGGTGATTTTCACATTAGGAACTTATATGCCTTTTAGGGACATAGATGCCCGTCAAAATCTGGCCCTCGGTAACTTAGGCTACCTCTATACTGTAAAGATCTTTCAAAAGAAACCTTTCTGGAAGAGCTCTTCCAAAATAACTTCTTTCGAAAGAGTGCGTCCACACACACAAAAGAGGATCAAAAGAGCGATCTGCTCTTTCGAAAGAGAGCATCTACATAGCCCCTGATTTTTTGAAAGAACAGGCCAGGGATCGAAAAATCAGGCCCCATGAGGACTGCTCTTTTGGGAAAAAAAGGGCCAATGGAGCATCTACATACATTTTCTTCTGAAAGAAGCATTTTGAAACATAAGAACATAAGAATGGCCATACTGGGTCAGACCAAAGGTCCATCCAGCCCAGCATCCCATCTGCCGATGGTGGCCAATGCCAGGTGCCCCAGAGAAGGAGAACAGAAGACAATGATCAAGTGATTTATCTCCTGCCATCCATCTCCTGCCCTTGTTATGAAGGCTAGGGGCACCATACTTTATCCCTGGCTAATAGCCATTTATGGACCTAACCTGCAAAAATTTATCAAGCTCTTTTTTAAACCCTAATAGAGTCCTGGCCTTCACAGCCTCCTCGGGCAAGGAGTTCCACAGGTTGACTGTGCGCTGTGTGAAGAAAAATTTCCTTTTATTAGTTTTGAACCTACTACCCATCAATTTCATTTGGTGTCCCCTAGTTCTTGTATTATGGGAAAAGGTAAATAATTTTTCTATATTCACTTTCTCCACACATTCATGATTTTATATACCTCTATCATATCGCCCCTCAATCGCCTCTCTTCCAAACTGAAAAGTCCCAGTCTCTCTAGCCTCTCCCCATATGGGACCCTTTCCAAGCCCCTAATCATCTTAGTCACCCTTTTCTGAACCTTTTCTAATGCCAATATATCTTTTTTGAGGTGAGGAGACCACATCTGCACGCAGTACTCGAGATGTGGGCGTACCATAGTTTTATATAGGGGAAGTATGATATCTTTTGTCTTATTATCGATCCCTTTTTTAATAATTCCTAACATCCTATTTGCCTTACTAACTGCCGCTGCACACTGCGTGGATGTCTTCAGAGAACTATCCACTCTAACTCCAAGATCCCTTTCCTGATCTGTCGTAGCTAAATTTGACCCCATCATGTAGTACGTGTAATTTCGGTTATTTTTTCCAACATGCAGTACCTTACACTTACCCACATTAAATTTCATTTGCCATTTTGCTGCCCAATCACTCAGTTTGCTGAGATCTTTTTGTAGTTCTTCACAATCCCTTTTGCTTTTGACTGTCCTGAACAACTTGGTGTCATCTGCAAACTTGGCCACCTCACTGCTTACCTCATTTTCTAGATCATTGATGAACAAGTTGAACAGGATCGGTCCCAGGACTGACCCCTGGGGAACACCACTAGTTACCCTCCTCCATTGTGAAAATTTACCATTTATTCCCACCCTTTGTTTTCTGTCTTTTAACCAATTCCCGATCCATGAAAGGACCTTTCCTCCTATCCCATGACCACCTAATTTACATAAAAGCCTTTGGTGTGGGACCGTGTCAAAGGCTTTCTGGAAATCTAGGTATATTATGTCCACTGGGTGCCCCTTGTCTGCATGTTTATTAACCCCTTCAAAGAATTCTAACAGATTAGTTAGACACGACTTCCCTCTGCAGAAACCATGCTGACTTTTGCCCAACAATTCGTGCTCTTCTATGTGCCTTGCAATTTTACTCTTTACTAGTGTTTCTACTAATTTGCCTGGTACTGATGTTAAACTTATCGGTCTATAATTGCCAGGATCTCCTCTAGAGCCTTTTTTAAATATTGGTGTTATATTGGCCGTCTTCCAGTCATTTGGTACCAAAGTGGATTTAAAGGATAGGTTACAAACCACTGTTAATAACTCCGCAATTTCACATTTGAGTTCTTTCAGAACCCTTGGGTGAATGCCGTCTGGTCCTGGAGACTTGTTACTATTCAGCTTATCAATTAATTCCAAAACCTCCTCTAATGTCACTTCAATCTGAGTGAGTTCCTCAGATTTGTCACCTAAAAAGGCTGGCTCAAATTTAGGAACCTCTGTAACATCCTCAGCCGTGAAGACTGAAGCAAAGAAATCATTTAATCGCTCCGCAATGGCACTGTCTTCCTTGATCGCTCCTTTTATATCTTTATCATCCAAAGGCCCCACTGCTTTTTTAGCGGGCTTCCTGCTTCTAATGTATTTAAAAAACATTTTACTATCGTTTTTTGAATTTTTGGCTAGCTGTTCCTCAAAATCTTTTTTGGCTTTTCTTACTACATTATGACACTTAATTTGGGAGTGTTTATGTTCCTTTCTATTTTCCTCACTAGGATTTGACTTCCACTTTTTAAAAGCTGCCCTTTTCTCTCTCACTGCCTTTTTAACATGGCTGTTTAGCCATGGTGGTTCTTTGTTAGGTCTCTTACTGTGTTTTTTTATTTGGGGTATACATTTAAGTTGGGCCTCTAGTATGGTGTCTTTAAACAGTTTCCATGCAGCTTCCAGGGATTTTAGTTTAATTACTCTACCTTTTAGTTTCTGTTTAACTAGCTTCCTCATTTTAGTGTAATTCCCCTTTTTGAAATTAAATGCCAGAGTGTTTGACCGCTGCGGTGTTCTTCCCAACACAGGAATATTAAAAGTTATTATATTGTGGTCACTATTTCCAAGCGGCCCAGTAACAGTTACCTCTTGGACCAGATCCTGCGTTCCAGTCAAGACTAGATCGAGAATCGACTCTCCCCTTGTGGGTTCCTGTACTAGCTGCTCCAAGAAGCAGTCATTTAAGGCATCAAGAAATTTAATCTCTGAATCCCGTCCTGAGGTGACATGCACCCAATCAATATGGGGATAATTGAAATCTCCTATTATTACTGTGTTTTTTATTTTGATAGCCTCTCTAATCTCCCTTATCATTTCAGCATCACTATCACTGTCCTGGTTAGGTGGTCGGTAATATATTCCTAATGCCATATTCATATTAGAGGAGTGAATTGTTATCCATAATGATTCTATGGAACATTTTGAT
Source organism: Carettochelys insculpta (assembly GCF_033958435.1). Lineage (NCBI taxonomy): Eukaryota > Metazoa > Chordata > Testudines > Carettochelyidae > Carettochelys > Carettochelys insculpta. The sequence continues at coordinate 40,932,692 of NC_134147.1, read as the reverse complement.
TCCTTTAGGATTTTTACTTCATTTGATTCTATATTATCCTTCACATATAGTACCACTCCGCCACTCTTCCTGAAGGGGACACTCTTCCTGAAACAGGAAAAGAAGAAATATTTCAAAGGGAGTGCTGAGCGTTTTTTGTGTGTAGATGCTCTGCTGCAACTTTCAAAAAAGCCCCCTTCTTTTGAAAGAACTTTCTAGTGTAGATGCAGCCTTAGAGAGTTCTGAAAATGGTACTCATGATGTTTATACTTCGCTTAGGCTGTGATTTTGTCCTTGTTTAAGTGAATACAGAAAAACCCTTCTATTAATATAAAATAAGTTCCAACATATAAATACCTTTCAGAGAAGGTTGTTACTCTGTGAATTTATTTTTGAAGCTTTGGCCACTAAAAAGACAGTGTGGTTTTGGATGTGAGATGCAGGATGGGATTGTATTTTAGATGTCACCGGTAACTTTGGCCACATGGCAGATAGTCCGGGAAGGAGAGAGCTTGATATGAACTGCAGAAGGTCTATGAAGTAGAGGCCAAACCTGTCTTTTGCAAGATATTTTATGAGAGTAATTTTCTTGTAGACTGGTCCTTAGGTCAATTAATTACGTTACTGACTATGGACCTGATCCTGGACTAAGCTCAGCACAAGCAGACCTCTCTGCTTACATAGAACTCCACTGAATTCAATTCAAATCTGCTCACACAGTGTCTGCTCCAGAAATTTATCTGTTCCTGCTAAAGCCAATGGCAAAACTCCTCTCAAACTCATTGGGAGAAGTACCACACTGTACCAAAAACCTACTGACCACTGTACTTACCTACACCCTTCTAGCTTCCATCCTGCACACATAACTAAATCCACTGTTTACAGTCAAGCTCTTAGATACAATCACATTTGCTCTGATCCTACTGACAGAGACCAAAAACTACAAGATCTTTACCAAATATTCATAAACCTGAATTACCCACCAGGAGAAGTAAAAAAACAAATCGACAGGGCCAGATGAATACCCAGAGACCAGCTACTCCAAGATTGGCCCAAAAAAGCCAAGAACAGAACACCACTGGTCATAACCTACAGCCCCCAACTCAAACCACTGCAACGAATTGTTAAAGACCTACAACCTATCCTTAATCAGGATGTCACACTCCAGAAGGCCATGGGTGACATGCCTGTTCTCTCCTACAGACAACCTCCCAACCTTATGAGGATCCTCACAAACAGCCACAGTCTATGCCCCAGGAATACCAGTCCTGGAACCTTTCCTTGCAACAAAGCCCGCTGCCAGCTTTGTCCACATATCTTCTCTGGAAATACCATCACTGGACCTAACCAGGTCCTAACTCACAGAATCATGGGCACTTTCTCATGCTCCTCTAATAACATTATATATGCCATCATGTGCCAACAATGCCCAGATACTTTGTACATTGGACAGACTTCTAACTCCCTTAGACAAAGGGTTAATGGGCACAAACCAGGCATCAAAACACTCCAGATCCACAAACCAGTTAGTCAACATTTTGATGGAATGGGGCATTCTATTAATGACCTAAAGGTATGTGTATTACTGAAAAAGAACTTTCCCACCGTTCTTCAAAGAGAAACAGCTGAGCTGGCTTTTATATTCAAATTCGGCACATTAACACATGGTTTAAACCGGGTTGGGAACTTTGAGTCACTATGGGGGCTTGTCTGCATACCTGGCTTTATCAAATTCTTGACCTTCCCCCTCCACACTCTGATTTGCTCACCTTGATCATCTTTTTCTGATTTGTCCTCCTTGCTTACCGTTTTTGGTTCTCTGTGCCTTAAATATTGAGTCTGTTCTGGTCTGGCTATGGTCTGAAGAAGTGGGTCTGTCCCACGAAAGCTCACCTAATAAACTATTTGGCTAGTCTTTAAAGTGCTACTTGACTGCTTTTTGTTTTGATAGTGCATAGACTAGCACAGCTCCCTCTCTGTTACTGTTCATTGGGAGAAGGATTGGACCCAGTGATGATAGAAGGAACACTCTGCAACTTTTGGAAAACTTCTTACATGCAGCAACCAACCAAGCCCCCACATTTGTGAGTGTCCTGTTAATACTTAATAGCAAAAAAGAGGCTCTGTATTCTGATGAAAAGGGATCCTTCTGAAATCCAAAGACATTTACGTTGGGAGACGTTCATGCAGAGAACTGTGTTTGGCCTTAGGGGAAAACTCTGATACTCATCTGATACACTAAAATGAGGAAGCTAGTTAAACAGAAACTAAAAGGTAGAGTAATTAAACTAAAATCCCTGGAAGCTGCATGGAAACTGTTTAAAGACACCATACTAGAGGCCCAACTTAAATGTATACCCCAAATAAAAAAACACAGTAAGAGACCTAACAAAGAACCACCATGGCTAAACAGCCATGTTAAAAAGGCAGTGAGAGAGAAAAGGGCAGCTTTTAAAAAGTGGAAGTCAAATCCTAGTGAGGAAAATAGAAAGGAACATAAACACTCCCAAATTAAGTGTCATAATGTAGTAAGAAAAGCCAAAAAAGATTTTGAGGAACAGCTAGCCAAAAATTCAAAAAACGATAGTAAAATGTTTTTTAAATACATTAGAAGCAGGAAGCCCGCTAAAAAAGCAGTGGGGCCTTTGGATGATAAAGATATAAAAGGAGCGATCAAGGAAGACAGTGCCATTGCGGAGCGATTAAATGATTTCTTTGCTTCAGTCTTCACGGCTGAGGATGTTACAGAGGTTCCTAAATTTGAGCCAGCCTTTTTAGGTGACAAATCTGAGGAACTCACTCAGATTGAAGTGACATTAGAGGAGGTTTTGGAATTAATTGATAAGCTGAATAGTAACAAGTCTCCAGGACCAGACGGCATTCACCCAAGGGTTCTGAAAGAACTCAAATGTGAAATTGCGGAGTTATTAACAGTGGTTTGTAACCTATCCTTTAAATCCACTTTGGTACCAAATGACTGGAAGACGGCCAATATAACACCAATATTTAAAAAAGGCTCTAGAGGAGATCCTGGCAATTATAGACCGATAAGTTTAACATCAGTACCAGGCAAATTAGTAGAAACACTAGTAAAGAGTAAAATTGCAAGGCACATAGAAGAGCACGAATTGTTGGGCAAAAGTCAGCATGGTTTCTGCAGAGGGAAGTCGTGTCTAACTAATCTGTTAGAATTCTTTGAAGGGGTTAATAAACATGCAGACAAGGGGCACCCAGTGGACATAATATACCTAGATTTCCAGAAAGCCTTTGACACGGTCCCACACCAAAGGCTTTTATGTAAATTAGGTGGTCATGGGATAGGAGGAAAGGTCCTTTCATGGATCGGGAATTGGTTAAAAGACAGAAAACAAAGGGTGGGAATAAATGGTAAATTTTCACAATGGAGGAGGGTAACTAGTGGTGTTCCCCAGGGGTCAGTCCTGGGACCGATCCTGTTCAACTTGTTCATCAATGATCTAGAAAATGAGGTAAGCAGTGAGGTGGCCAAGTTTGCAGATGACACCAAGTTGTTCAGGACAGTCAAAAGCAAAAGGGATTGTGAAGAACTACAAAAAGATCTCAGCAAACTGAGTGATTGGGCAGCAAAATGGCAAATGAAATTTAATGTGGGTAAGTGTAAGGTACTGCATGTTGGAAAAAATAACCGAAATTACACGTACTACATGATGGGGTCAAATTTAGCTACGACAGATCAGGAAAGGGATCTTGGAGTTAGAGTGGATAGTTCTCTGAAGACATCCACGCAGTGTGCAGCGGCAGTTAGTAAGGCAAATAGGATGTTAGGAATTATTAAAAAAGGGATCGATAATAAGACAAAAGATATCATACTTCCCCTATATAAAACTATGGTACGCCCACATCTCGAGTACTGCGTGCAGATGTGGTCTCCTCACCTCAAAAAAGATATATTGGCATTAGAAAAGGTTCAGAAAAGGGTGACTAAGATGATTAGGGGCTTGGAAAGGGTCCCATATGGGGAGAGGCTAGAGAGACTGGGACTTTTCAGTTTGGAAGAGAGGCGATTGAGGGGCGATATGATAGAGGTATATAAAATCATGAATGTGTGGAGAAAGTGAATATAGAAAAATTATTTACCTTTTCCCATAATACAAGAACTAGGGGACACCAAATGAAATTGATGGGTAGTAGGTTCAAAACTAATAAAAGGAAATTTTTCTTCACACAGCGCACAGTCAACCTGTGGAACTCCTTGCCCGAGGAGGCTGTGAAGGCCAGGACTCTATTAGGGTTTAAAAAAGAGCTTGATAAATTTTTGCAGGTTAGGTCCATAAATGGCTATTAGCCAGGGATAAAGTATGGTGCCCCTAGCCTTCATAACAAGGGCAGGAGATGGATGGCAGGAGATAAATCACTTGATCATTGTCTTCTGTTCTCCTTCTCTGGGGCACCTGGCATTGGCCACCGTCGGCAGATGGGATGCTGGGCTGGATGGACCTTTGGTCTGACCCAGTATGGCCATTCTTATGTTCTTATGTTCTTATCTATCCGTGACCCTTTTCTGATGTTGCCTTGGGAAGAGAACTTCCCCTAAAGCGTGTGTCAAATGCATTCTGGCTCTTGTTCCTGACAGTGATTTTAATACCTTTGTGTTTGTTTTTCCAACCTATGCGTTTCATTACCCCTATCTGGAAAAGTCTGTTACGTGCCCATTTTTATTCACAAGGTTATGCCTATGCATTGAATGAGCCCCACTGCAATCCCCCTAACCTCCTCTAAATACTGTTCTGGCATGTTAAGAACTCTTCCAAGCTTCAGAGCAGGAAATTTATACAATAGTCTAAAATTCAGAATGTGAGATAACAAGCTCCCCTTTAACTCACTCTGGCTACGTCTACACGTGCACCCAACTTCGAAATAGCTTATTTCGATGTTGCGACATCGAAATAGGCTATTTCGATGAATAACGTCTACACGTCCTCCAGGGCTGGCAACGTCGATGTTCAACTTCGACGTTGCTCAGCCCAACATCGAAATAGGCACAGCGAGGGAACGTCTACACGGCAAAGTAGCACACATCGAAATAAGGGAGCCAGGCACAGCTGCAGACAGGGTCACGGGGCGGACTCAACAGCAAGCCGCTCCCTTAAAGGGCCCCTCCCAGACACACTTTCATTAAACAGTGCAAGATACACAGAGCCAACAACTAGTTGCAGACCCTGTATATGCAGCACGGACCCCCAGCTGCAGCAGCAGCAGCCAGAAGCCCTGGGCTAAGGGCTGCTGCCCACGGTGACCACAGAGCCCCGCAAGGGCTGGAGAGAGAGTATCTCTCAACCCCCCAGCTGATGGCCGCCATGGAGGACCCCGCTATTTCGATGTTGCGGGACGCGGATCGTCTACACGTCCCTACTTCGATGTTGAACGTCGAAGTAGGGCGCTATTCCCATCCGCTCATGGGGTTAGCGACTTCGACGTCTAGCCGCCTAACGTCGATTTCAACTTCGAAATAGCGCCCAACACGTGTAGACGCGACGGGCGCTATTTCGAAGTTACTGCCGCTACTTCGAAGTAGCGTGCACGTGTAGACGCAGCCTCTATGTATGCCTAGGTGTATAATCAACATCCAGTTTGTGCAGCGCTACTTGTGCACAAAAAGATGGGAAACAAATCTGAGCCTTTACTCTGCTTTTTGGTGGTTTCACCACAGCAATATTAGGTGTTTTTCAGTGGCGTAACCCTAACACGTCTATTTCCCCATCAGTATAATGTAATATGACTAATCCAGATCAGACTGAGGGCAAGCTTGTCATCAGATCTTAGCGAGTACTCACAGCACATGCTTTGATACTTACATTTTGGCCTCTGAGATGGTTATCTTATCTTCGGAGTTGCGTAAGGCTTCCCCCTTCTGAACACGATACCAAGTGTTCTTGACCCTCACGAGCTGAAAATCCATCTGTCTGGGATCCTCAGGCATGACTGAGGCATTTTTGGCCAAGATCTCTTCAGAAACTGGCATCTTTTCAGCAGATGAAGTCTTTATCTCAAGAGATCTCACCCAAGTGAATGCCTTCCAGTCACTTTTAAAGGCTTCAGTTTGGCTGTAGTTTGGAGGAGGAGGTCCTGTTTTACTCCTCACCTGTTGGCAGTGTGTCTGTGTGTGTGAATAGGATATTATAAAACTGGTATTATCTAATCTGAGGACAGGCGTCAGAGGTGTTCAACCAGAGACACATGTTGGACCCGAGCTAACATTGTATAATGTTAGTTTTATAACACTTAAGAAATACAATACAAATTCAAAAATTAGCTTCTCACATGATGCCCTGCAGTGCAACAGGTGTTATGAAAGACAAATAATTTATAGGAAACCTTAGTGCTGTTGCACAATTTCCTTTGTTGGGCACAGCCTCTGATTTTTTTGATTGTGAGCCTCGTACACTGGGCAAGAGGGATCACGAGCATCAGTGAATGGGGATGGTTGTGCAGGCTATGTAGAACCCCCACCCTACCCCCAGAGTTTTCACCAGAAACACAAGGGAACAACTGAAAGAATACTCATTAATGCTAACAAATCACAGTTGCCCATTGTGTGGCTATTGGGAAAGCAAGTTGTTGGAGGTTAATCCTAATTTTCCATGGATCCTATTGTGATAGTGATGTCACATCAAAATGAGCGGTGGGCTTAAATGTTAGGACATGATTTTGCCTCTAGCTTGGGGCATTTAGATCCAGCGTTTCGGGTCAGCCTTTGCCTAGGTGCCTTGCTGAGTCTTCCATATAATAAAAGCAGCATTTGAATATCTGTAGCTAGCTGACATATTTAAAACTCTCCATTCTTTGCCATGCAAAATTTGAGGTGTTTTGTATGGTTTATAATCTGTAGGTTCAATAGCTACTATGCACTGCACATGGCTTCTCCCTTGCATTGAACCTTTTAGTGTTGTGTTGTGATGTTCTGATCCAACAATGCAATGTGAACAAATCAGCGAAGGAGGAGGTTGTCCTGTTAGACAAGTTTTTTAAAAAGCAGTGACTCCATTTCACTTTCCTGAAAAGAGAATCTCTTCTCTTCCTCACCCTTGCCCCGACTCAGATTGGGTCTCCACTTCTGGGCTGACTGGACTGTCTGCTCTCTCCTCCTCACCTCTGCTGGTTTCAGGGAGCCAGCTGGATGGCCTGCTCAGCTCTTCTAGACTAGCCCACTACAATTATATGGCTTTTGGTGGAGGTGGAAAGAGCAATGCCTAATTTTATTTATTAAACCTGCCCTCCTCCAGGTGTTCAGTGATGACAAATAAGGTTTGAACTAGACTTGACAACAGGACATTGAAGGGTGACTGGCAGAATGCTCTAACAAGAGCAAAATAATTATGTCAGAATTTATGCAATGTTGCAAAGCTGCTTTTTCTTTTCTTTCCAGAGGGATTTGTATCATGCTCATCACCGTAGAATCCCAGTACCTTCCAACAGGACATTAGGCAACAGGACTACACACCTGTCTTGTGTGTGTTCTCTCATCCTCTCTGCAGAAGAAGGGTGAGCAGTGGAATGTCTTGGTTTGGTAGTGTAAGTGGGTGGGAGTGACTCAAATCTAACATTGAGGCATATTGTCTATTCCCTTAATCATGCCCTTGCCTCTTCTCTGAATCTTCTTCAATTGATAAACGTGCTTCTTGAATTGTAGACACCAAGAACTTTGCACCATGTTGCAGTAGTGGTTGCACCAGTTCAGTACAAAGGTACAATATCCTCCCCACTCCTACCTCAGATTCCCATTTATGTATCTTAGGATCGCATTTGCTCTTTTGCCACAGCATCAAAGTTGGAGCAGCTGCTTATCCACCACGAGGCTGAGATCTTTCTTTGGGCAGGTCTACACTAGACTTTAAAATTGATCCTAGGTACACAATTCCAGCTATGACAGTTGTGTAGCTGGACTTGATGCATCTATGATAAACTTGTCTGGCCGTCCTTACTGAAGAAGGTTGACCAGAGAAACTCCTGTGGATGTGTGTTATTCCTCACAAGAATGAGGCTGGATCCGGATCAACTTGATCTCAAGCGTCCCTCTGCAGCTAAGGATGCTCTGTGAGGTCATGAAGGGTGCCTTAGGAGTCCTGAGAGTGGGATCCGACACACCCTGTCCAGGGTGCTGTAAGTTCCTTTGCCAGGTTTGTGGCTAGTCTCCAGCTGCTGGGCCTGGGCCTTACCCAGGCCAAAGCTCAGCACTCACTCGGAGCTGTCCAAGTGCTGCTGGGCTCCCAGACAGCATACGCATCTGCCTCGGTCAAGCTCCTAAATAGAACTGCCTGACCCTAGGCCAGCACCTTTTTATCTTGGCCTGCCAAGTCCTGACTGGCTGTCACTGAGACAACCTTTCTATCCTCCCTGGAGGACCTCATGTCTGCTTATTGTTGGTGTGGCAAGGCCTCTGGCCTCCTTTAGAGGGTGTCGAGGCTTAGACCACCCCATCACAGAAACATACAGAGGTTGACTGTTGACCCCTGATATTTAATTTCATGCATCCACACTAGACACATGAAATCATACCCCAGAAGATCGACCCTGACCAGGTCAATCTCCTGTCTAGAGTAAATGTACCCTTAATTACTGCTTCCCCATCATTTAAGTACAGCCTACGTTCTTTGTTTCTCATTGTGTACATTTTCCACTTGTCCCTTTAAAAACCCATATGGTTTGTGCCTAGTTTACCAAGTAATCCAAGTGACTCCACATTGGTGACCTGTCCTCTTTATTTATCATTCCTCCAATTTTTGTGTTGCCTGTGAATTTTATCCGCACTGAGTACGTATTTTCATCCCGATCATGGCTAAAGATGTTAAACAGCAAGTAAGTGAAAGGGCCAACTGTCTGGGGCCCCACAGGAAACAGACACACCATGATGATTCCTGGTTTACATTTACATTTTGAGATGTATCAGTTGGCCAGTTTTTAATCCTTTAAAGTGTGCCATGTTCATTTTATATTGTCCCAGGTTTTAACCAAAATGTCAGGCTGTTGAATGCCTTACAGAAGGGTAAGTATGGAATGTCAGTTTTCAATCAAACTTGTAAACTAAGAAGAAAATCAGGGTAATTGGACAGGATCTTCTTTCCATTAGCCCATGTTGATTTGTTTTAACTACATTACCTTCCTTCAGCTCTTTATTAATTGAGTCCTATATCAGCTGCTCCATTATCTTGCCTGGGATCGACCTGAGGCTGATGGTGCTGTTTGTTCCATTTACTCTATTTTACAAATTCACACATTAGGTTTCTTCCAATATGCTGGAACCTCGCCTGTTCTCCAAGACTTGTTGAAGGTGAGCAGCAATGATCTACTGAACTCCTCAGCCAGCTCTTTTAAACTAAAGCCACAATTCATGTCAAATTGCAAGTAGAAACAAAACCATTTAAATAGCACGGGCACAGGGAACATTATGCTAGCCTAGACAAAAAGGGACTGACTGCTATAAAGCAGTTAGCTGTGACAAAGGGAACACCAACAGGAAACTGGGGTTAAACCGCTTAAGGAAATGGACAAAATCGATGTGGAAATCATAAATAATTAACACAACTGAATGCACCATCTGTGTTACTAAGAAACTTTATTTTGGAGGAAAAAAATCAATTCTGCTGTATGAGATCGGGGAGTTGCATAGCAACTTGAAAAGCAAAGATGAAGAAAATTTAAAAACAAGCCTTAAAAGGACAGAATGTAATAAAACTAGTTTTTAAGTAGCTATAAAACAAGAATTATTTAGCATCCCAAAGAATATTTACAGCTCAGTGAAAGTCTAAATGAAATTGAAAACCATTTCTGAAATTTAGACCAGTAAACTTTGGGCCAGAAAAGGCTATTAAAATAGATTACGAAGTTTCCTAGGATAAAATGTTTTACAAAAGTTTGACCCTGTCTCACAGAGGACATTATTAATTATTATTAACAACAGCAAGAGCTGGGTCTCATAAAAATTTTGATCAGAAGCTCTCCAAGAGTTTTACAAAGGAAGTTAATAGATATAGCCCTACTTTACAGATAGTGGTATGAGGAGAAATGACATGCCAAAGGTCACTCCACAAACCTCTGTAGAGGTGATTTGTGGAACGTTGAAGTCAGAGTTGTTTTATTTGTTTTTCTTTTTATTATTTTGTTCGGCTCATTTTATTATTTATTTATATTTTTTCAGCTGTATTCCAGGAGGGCACGGAAATAAATACTTGGTGCTTTACTCTGAACTTTGGCAAAATAGCTCTCAAAAGTTGGGCTTCACGTAATGACCATCTACCACCAGGGACTTGCATTAGTTGACCTGTTAAATAATCTGCCATACCAGTCTGTTCTGGAAGAATGGAAGCCTTTGAGCAGTGGTGTCCAAAATACTTTTAACAATCACCACAGCCACTCCCAGGCAGGCCCTGCCCCCAGAGAGAGGCCTCCTACTTCATCCAGGCATCCCACTTCCACCACTGCCCTGAGCCTTGCTGGCACAAGCTTTCCCTGTGCTGCACTGCCTTGGGCAAGCAGACTTGAGCCGGGCAAGCTGCCCCAAACCTTGCTGGCATGAGCTGCCACTCCAATCATGTTGTCGCTTCACCAAACCGTGCTGTCCAGATCACCACAGTACTCCAGCTGAGGCCTAATCAGTGTAGAAAATACCAGTGGCCTATGTGTTATCCAGTCTTTTGCAGGCATCTGGACAAAGGATAGCTCTCAGAAGGGGTTTGAAAGTGAATTATTAGGTGGATATGTGACTTTTTACAGAGAACCTGTCCCAAGGGTTTAGAGTGGAATGCAAGAAAGTTTGTTTGGAAATTTAGCAAGTGGGCAATGTGAGGCAGGTACCCTGGGACATGTGGAGGTGGGCAGCCACAGCCTGATGGCAAATGAGAGGCCTGGCGAAGGCTGACAGTGAAGGGCCTTGAAAGGGAGGACCAGCAGAGTATGTTTAATGGGATGGAGAAGGGGGGCATGATGCATCAGAGGAGGGATTCAAAGACAGGGCTGAAGTGTTCAACTCAGCCAACAATGCTTCCACCATTATCCTGTTGCAGCTGATCTGCCACCTCCTCAGTTACCTTTCTCCGGAATGGGGCAATTCTGCACTGGCGAATACCTGGCAATACCACCAGCATCAGGCAAGGGTGTTTCAGTAGGTGGAAGACTTGGGAACAATAGGAACCCTGGTGCCTGCTAGAGACCCATTAGGAAACAGACAGCGGAGCATGGGGTTTCAAATTCTCCCCCGGTTTGGGGCTGCGGGCAGAGGTGATGCAGAGCTACTGATGGAGGGGGGCCCAGTTTAAAGGTTCTAGTGGTATGCAGCATGGTTCAGGGCAGGGGGATGTAAACCCTGGCAGAAATCAGGGGTGCAGGGAACGTGACCCTGTGTGTGCTCCCACAAGTTGCCTCTGACTGGAGCTGTAGTGCACTGCCTGAAGGTTGTGTAAGTGCTGATTTGCTCCCCTGCCCCCAGAGCTTTCCAAACCCAAGAGGTGATTTCTGCCCCGAGGCCAGCAAACAACTTACATAAAACAAATAGGTGCCAAAACTTGGCTGCTTGCCCTGTGGTGCTGTCCGCTCTCCCCAGCCCTAGTGCATTTAGTAGAAATGCCTGGAGAGAGGGAATTGCCCAGGTGCTGCTTGGTGCAGCTGGGACTAAGAAGCCCAGCCTTAGCCAGGGGCAATCATTCTGTAATCAGCAGCAACCTCAGGTTCTGCTGCCTCTGCCATGTGCTCGCCTGCCAACCCTGCCCCTCACGTGGAGAGGGATGCACGCTCCTGGCTGAGCACTGCACAGCCACAGAGACAGCAGCGAAAGCATCACCTTATTGAATCGGAGCACTATGCATTGCTTCCCAGGTAAACATTTCCTCTTGTTGCTGATCTCGGTCTGGCTGCCCTTTTTGCTGAGCTTGGGCTTTTGGAGGGGCTAGGGGAGCCAGGCAAGAGTAACAGGTCCCCACTTTTCACTTTTGGGAGGAAAGGCATTGGTGCTGGGAATGCATGTTAATGATTTAGTGGGGATGGGTGAGTGTCTTTTGTATGGAGTGGCAAGCAGCAGAGGAAAAACTAGGGATGCAACAGGTTTCGAGCTGATTCTGCTGGGTCCTGATTAGTTTGGGAATGTCCCAGAACTCTTAGCAATGCTAGCTGTCCTCAGCAGAGCTCTTCTGGGTTCACGCTCTGTAAGTCATTCTAGATTCTTTTGTAAGGACACAATCCTTTTTTTTTTTTCCTCTCTCACAAGGAAATAAGTCACACATTTGGCAGACAGAAAAATCACATTGTGCAGCTAACCTTGCTGCGCAAGGAAATGCTATCAAAGCTTTAGAAGAATATTATTGACAACATAGCTCAAAGAGCAGTGTGGTCTCTGTTTCATATAAGCACTTGGTATAAACTGTTCTTTGTTTTCTAGTCTGAGTCATCTTTATTTTCCGAAGCACAAGCACAAGCACATTCTTCCAGACTCCAAAATGCCATGTAGAAGCACGGCCCTGGAGGGGATTTCCAGAAGGAAGTCCTCCTTCCGCAGGCCTCTTCTTCCCAAAAATTTTTGGGAAGAAGGGGCCTCTGGAAGAAGGACTTCCTTCCAGAAGCCCCCCCAGCGGCAGCGCTTCTACATGCCTCATTTGCATCTTTCACTCCCTGTATTAGCATGCCACTTCTGTGTAGAAATGGCCCCTGAGATTGGATTGTTGCAGTTTACAGATTGCAAGTTCTGTTCTTTTTGCTAGCCAGGAGTATACATATCAGTACAAATTTATTGAAGCAATATACCTTATTAAAATTAGTGTTTGCTTAGTGGATCCTTATTAGACCTGTTGAATTGAACCCCAGAAGATCAATCTCAGGATCCTTGGGTGAGTATAGACAAGTCCCAAGTATGCAAGCAGCTAGCAAAACTGCCCTGTTCTGTGTGACTCACCTGGTTATGACCATCTTGTGGCCAACTGAGAAAGAGAGCTGTCATACAGCCCTCTCACTCACCTGGGTTACCCTTCCTTGGCTTAGAAGCCTCAACAAATTGGTGTCCCACTGTACTCCAAGCTATAGAAACAAGCAATCAAAAATCACTGGTCCTGCCCCAAAGCAATAAAGGAGAGGAGTAGCTGCTTAAATTGTTTCTTATCACTTACCTAGATTATGCAGAGTAGAGAGATAATTTAAAAGAATCAGAGTAGTATGTAGCCTTTGACTGGGAGTGAGCCATGAATTGGGTCCTGATCAGACTTGTCTGGGACTTACATAAACTAAAACAATTCTGACCTCTGCTCTTGGGCCTAGATATTGCTACTTCCTGGGGTAATTGTGTAATGTGTATGTACTGGAGGTTGGCATGTAGTTCTCACCATTTCTCTTCGTTCTATAATTCCTGGCACCTGAGGTTGGTGTTATGATAAAGGTGGGGCTGAGTTACAAAACTGTTGAGGCTTGTTTTGATTTGCAGGCAGATGTTCTGGAGAATTTAACTGAATCTGTGCTTGTTGCTCAAACTAAAATGTAACTAACTAACTGATTTTAAGTCATCGACTGGATCGCAAGCCATTTCCTGCATTGCCAGTAAAAATCTTTGTTCAAAACAAATAATATTTTTTTACAGAAGCTAAATCAGTGCTTTTATGCTCTCACAATACAAAACATAATTTAATTCCATTCTATTAAACTGTGGCTAAGCGAAAGCTAATCTTAGGGGAGAGATTTGTCACCAAACGTATAACTGGAGCTATGGAACTCATTTCCACAGGAAGTTGGTGGGGCCAAGAATTGAGCAAGATTCCAAAAGGAAGTGGACGTTTCTCTGGATATGCCAAGTTACAATGAATACTGTGCAAGGGATATTAAACCTCATGCTTCGAGTCTTAAGCAAGATCTAATGTGAGGTTAGATTATCCACATTTGCCTGCTGTGAAAGCTGCAGAAATAGGAAGAGCTAGACCTTGTCAGTGGCAGTTTAGCCACTAGGCCAAAGGGTCGGTGCTCGGGAGCCCTAGACAGCTGGGCAGTTGTGGAAGAAATGGGCTCCCCATGTCCTGACCTACTCTGCCTGCTTACCCAGTGCTCCTTGCAGGGAGAGGGGTTGCAGTGGTGCGTAGTGCACCTCTCTGCTAGCCTAGCATTCCTATCAGGGAGCAGAAGAAGCTCCCGTCCTTGCCTGAAGCTTTGCGTAGGCAGCCTGGGCAAGTCCCCTGCACGCCAACCCCAACCCTATCCCCAGCAGGCTTGCCAGGGAGGGGCAGGAGAGGACTGTAGGTGAAAGTGATGGGGAGGGGGTCTGAGTTGCTCTTGCCCATGGTCCCACAAAAGGGTAATCTGCCTCTTGCCCTCAGTTGTGATCCAATGTGGAAATTCCTGTGAGAAATGAAGTAAAAGATCTCCTTTCCTTTTGTCTACTTCCCATTTCCTTCAGTCTGTCTCCTCCAAAGAACGGTTTTCTGATCACTTCCAGAGTGACTCGCTTTAACCATGCACCAGTGCCAGCAGATCCATTCTAAACACCTGCTGGTCCCACCTGCTCCAAGACAAACGCTGGAATTCTGTGTGCCTGTATCCCACTACACAGCGCCAGGGAGAATGTCAGTCCTGGGGGCGGAGGGAGTGTGTGTGTGTGACACAACTCCATCTTGGCAGACACACAGGGTTTGACCCAGGACCATTTGCATGAATTGAAAAACTGAGGCTTCCTAGCTGAAGTTATACCCGATTTTGCCTCTGTAGATGGGGCACACAAAGGACCCTGTGAGTACTCATTCATGAGTGGATCATGTGCACATAAAATGCCCTTCATTGGCCGTTTTTACCATTAATGGAGATTCTCAGGTGTGAGGGGTCTGCATGTTTTGGAGCAGAAGGTCTTGATTTCTATGACAACAAGTTGAAAAATTATACGTATTTCCTGGGAACATTTGCAATCAAAATGAACAGTTTTTACTTAGTCTGGATTTTTTTTTTTTGTATTTTTGAATTGTTTGATTTTCATATGCTCGAAAAACAGAATTTAATTGTCAGGTTTCTAAAATTCACAGGAAAGGCGGGAGGAAGAGAAAGGGGGCAGCAAACGTCCAAAGCCCGAAAAGCAAATTTCCTCCCAGTTTCAAAAAAATACACAATGTTTTTCATTTTGCTGAAAACTCATTTTAAACTTTGGAATAAAGGTTTAAATAAACAAAAAAAAATCTGAGTTATAATTTTTCCACTCCCTAACAACCGTCAACCCCTGAGCAGTCACATCATCACTCTCCCAGTTACTGTCAGGTTTGGTTGGAAAAGTGCTTTCTTTTCATTTTCTTTTTCAGAAACGCCAATGGGGCAAATTGCTGAGAACCTTATGAAAGCCAGGGAAATAGCACTCAGTGACCCTCATGTTCCGGAGCAACTAAAGCATTATTTACAGAAAGCCCTGGATGTTGCTCTTGGACTGGACCCTTATCTGGACAAAATGGCAACTAGAGAGAAGTAATGAGATTTATTTGTTACTGGGTGTATTTTTCTCAGGGTCTGATCCCTATAGCTATAGATTTTTAAAGGCCTAAGAGATGATACTCTGAAGACTGCCCCAAAACTATGGAATGACTTCCTACGGAAATTAAGAACCATAACCAACCTCACCACCTTCCATTGGGAGTGCAAAATACATTTTTAACTACCCCTAGCATAAACACAAAGCAATGTGCATATGTATGTGCGAACACACACACACACACACACACACACACACACACACACACACACACACACACACACACACACACACACACACACAGCTACGTCCCAAAATCCAAACCAAAACACTCTCATGTATACACTTCCCTCGGGAGAGGATGAGAGACCATATCAAATGCAGACATTACTCATGTTCTTTAATGCACTCAGTGCAGTGATGAGGATGATATAACAACCTGAGCAGAATAGATCCTATGTACAACTCAAGCAATAGACTGTGATCCATGCACCCATATTGAGCCCCGTGACTCATGTTTGATGGAGAATCCACTGCTTCCATTTGGTATATGTACATCATGTAACTGTTTTCTTTTCTTTTAGAATTCATTAAAATCCCACAATGCAATGATTTTTTTCAATGGTTTAAGGACATCCAAGAAAGAAGTGACTTAACTCTTCTCTGTTTCTGTAAAACCAGGAAGTTTGAGTAAGCACTTGACAAACACCTGGTTACTATCTAAAGGCCCCATTTCTGCATTGACCTTCATGTGGACTTCACAGAGGCTCTGACCAGGCACAGGGATCCTCCTGTGTGGAGCTCCTACTAGTATTGATGCCTAAGAAACAATGTCAGGATGCAACCACTAATAACAACAAACTGTTTTTAACAACCTGCTACATTGGAGATCCTGCTAGAACTTGGCCATTGTTCTCTTTAAAATGCTGTTCTCCATTTGCTTCTGCTAGTTAGGCTTAAACACAGATGAACTTGCTATGTAAAACATGGACTAAGGATTCAGCCCAATAACAATAGCCTTGTATGCAGTAGAGCTTTTATCTCAAACGTGCTTTGCAAATATTAATTATGCTGCTAACTCAATTATTCTAGTAACTAAACTAATTAATTAAACTAATTTTAGGTATCATTAAGTCAGAAGTCCAACTGATATCCTCATTATTCCTCTGTGAGCTGCAGCATATTACCTGGGTGTGTAGGATCTGCTAAACGGTTCCCATCTATCAGCGTAAATTCTGATTTGTGGAAAAAGCTGGTTCTTTCTGAAATTGACAATGTGTAAACTGTTCCAGTCTGTGGATTACGGGAACGTTGAGCATTAGTTCTGTTGCAGAAATAATAGCTGATAGTTGTTTGACTTACGCTAGCTGTATGATAATAGCTATACATTATCTTATTAAAGTTGTTAAAGCATTTGCGAGGGGCAGAAAAGAGGTTATATGAAATGTTCAGCTCTTCAAGGCTTGGATTATCTGAGTGTGTCTGATACGGGTTATGAATTCTTTTTCATTTTACTGAAGGTTGGCAGGGGAAGAACAGTAAAAATAGCTACCGTGGCTTAAAATTCTGGCCTGCAGGAGTGTCATGAGCCTTCTGGGACTGACAGTTGCGGTGGCTGTTAATCTTCAGATGGGGAATCTGACTTGTCTGGTGGCTCTTGCCTTCAATATCCCATGCTGCCTTCTTCCCAAAGCAGAGCTTCTCTACACAGTGAATATCTACAAAACAGTTTTACAGCCCCAGCCCCACAAGCCCAAATCATCTGATGTAGGCCAGGGTGTTTAACTCTAGCGTAGATGTGCTTGTAGTTAGCCCCGTCTGATAGGCATACACTGTACGCTAGCTGGGCTCTCTGGAATAATATTTGACTACTCTCAAGACTATGATCAGGGAGTTTCTTGATGTCCAATGGACTCTTCTCTGTCTAGTGGGAGAAGGTAAAATGAGCGCCAACCCCAAGTAATTGAATCTGCTGAATGTGGTGGCTCTGTTTTGGAGTTGCCAGCCCAGGACAGCAATATGCCTATGAAGTCATCAATATAGTATTCCAAGAACAGCTGGGGAGGTGCCACCTATCAGCTCTCGAGGACAGATCTCCTTTCTCTTACCAATGTTCTGTTTTGTACCAGCCATGACCACCACCTACCTCAAGGATGGGGAACCTTTTGTGGGTCGGGGGCCACTGATCTGTAGACAAATCAGTCAGGGGCCACCTAAATAATAATAATAATTAAAAAAAATCTCCTTACTAATTTGTTTCCTGTCTGGGGGCAGGGGCAGGACTATGGGGTGTGGATGGGAAAGGGGGCAGGAATGGTCTGAAGGTGGGGGATGTGGGCAGGAAGGGAGTTACAGGGGAGGGGTGGGAGTTGGGTGTTGGGGGTGCAGAAGCAAGCTGGGGATATGGGTCTAAGTGGGTGGACGTGCACAGGAGGGTTTCGGGCATGGGGTCTGGAAGGGAGAGATCAGGGTAGGGCTGAGGAGTCTGGGAGGGAGAATTCAGGAGTGGGGTGCAGGGTCTGGTCAGGATGAGGGGGTGCAGAATGGAAATGTGGGGTCTGGGTGGGAGGGGGTGGAGAATTCGGTGTGCGGGGTTTAGGGTGGCGGTGAGGGTATGGGAGTTGGGAGGCAGCAGCAGGGTGGGAGGGAGGGTGCGGGGGGAGTTGGGAGGGGACACAGGAGCAGTCGAGGGAAATGGTGTCTGTGCGACTGGTGTAGCTTACCTGTTCACACCCAGATGCACAGGGCTCTGCTCCCCACCCTCTGCTTCGAGAATTCCAGCCAATCAGAACAGCAGCACGAAGCTCTGGCCAGTTCTTCTGTGGTTGCTGCTCCTGGCTGGGGAACACCAGCAAGCGGCAGCACAGCCCAGAGCTTCTTTCTGCCCCTGGCCCCCAGCAGAGCACACAATCTGCATCTGGACTGTGGCTTGCCTAATCCAGTCTGTTAGGCTCAGGGCTCCGCACACTCCACCCTGCCATGGACCGGATGCCATGGAGGGGAGCCTCTGACCTACCTCCTGCTTTGCTGCAGTAATTTCTGGAGCCTCCTATGCACCACATGTTCACGGAGTCTGTCTAGCTGTAGGAGAGTAGTTGCCGCTATGGCAGAGCTTTTTTTCTCTCTTTTTGTGATCCCTGCTGCAGAGCACTCTGGGGATGCTTGTAGTTCAGGCTATACAGATGCTGGAGCTTGGGGTGCTGCCAGCGCCACTGGTTTGAAGTGGTTTCCCCCATATACAGTGCTTAAAGTTTGGTTCAATGAGTTTCTCTACCCCCTTGCATACTAACAGTTCCATCTCCCTTACCAGTTGTTCTTCTGGGTCCCAATGTTCTTGCCTATCATTCCATGTTTTGCAGGCTAACCTATTTAGTACGTGGGATTTGCAGATTTGTATACAAAAGACAAAAACACTCAGATGATTTATTTCCTTTTCTTTTAAGAACAGCCTCACTTGAAGCCAAAGTTAAGCCTGATAAAGAATGTACCTCTGGCTATCTAAAAGGCAAGTCCATACTCACAAATCGTAATTAACTGATGCAAATTCTGAATGCCAGTTGCCAGCAAGAGCATGTTATCCATCACCGAGGGAGGGTTACCTTGCTGTGGGTGGACAACGTGAAAGTGTTTGGGATGCAGGGTAAAAAGAATTTCTCGGAGAGGGTTAGCTTCTTGAAAAAGCAGTTTTCAAACATGGCCTGCCTCATTCACAAATAATAGAGATCAGACTAGTGGGGTGAAGGGCAACTTTTTTTTTTTTTAAATGGCTGTTCAGCAGAGGTTGTACAAGTGTGCTTGCGGTGTGGCAAATATTGGTCCTTTCCAAACTAATGACACTTGGGGTTGTGGTCCTGTGCAAAGCGATTGCACTAAATCTATTCCTGGACTCATTCTTCCCAGATGTTGCCATCTTTTCTGTGATACATCATTGCAGTGAAGCACTCTTGTAATGTATTACACTAATACATTGTTCAAAGGACAGAGCCCATGATAAATTTCTTAAATGATGGTGCTGTCTAGGGATAATGACTCTAAGAGCAAATGCAAGGTAATGTGATTTTTTTTTAACCTGGTCCCAGAAAGAATACAGGAGACATCTTAAAGCCATTTTCTTCTGGGGGGAATGTTAAAATATGCAATATTTCAAGCACTATTTAACAAGCACTTAAACAATACCAGCATTGATGATAAAGACTCTACACTTAAAACCAGTATCTTTATTCTGTTGTCGTTAGCAGCATTTTAGATGAGATGCTGTCAGATGCTGTTGTTAAACCCCTCTTCTAAAGTGTTTTAAGATATGATTTTTTTTGAAAAGGATGATCATTTAAAAGTTAGGTTTAATATTCACTGTGAACAATGTACAGCATATTGTCTTCAGTGTAGTTTATTTTTTTAAACAGTTTGTTCTCTTCTTTGAATAGGCCAAGTTCTCAGGATGTTTGTTCATATGGTAGGAGCCAAGAGCATTTTATTTATTGGCAGTCTTAAAGGTTACAGTATCCTTGCTATGGCAGAGGCATTGCCAAATGATGGAAAAATCACTGCCTGTTCAATCAACCCATATCTTGGAGTGAAAAGCCAGGAAGTGTCAGATTACTCATCCCACGATAAAAAGATAAGTGTAAAAGGGGGACCACTGGCAGACACTTTGGAGGTAAACTCATTATTATTATTTATTATTATTATTATTAATTTATTCATTAGTTGCAGTACCATAGCACCAGAGAGCCACAGTAGCGAGTCAGGAAGCCTCTGTGCTAGGTGATATATAAACACAAAACAAAAAGGCAATCTCTGCCCTAACTGGTTACAATCTTGAAGAAGGGGATATTCATTTTAGAGCCGGTTGTGGTATTTATTGCAAATAAATTCAGTCCTGTTTCCTGTTTGCTGGGTGTTTGCTGACTTATCCTGATTTCTGTGTCATTTACAAATAGTCAAAAAAAAAAAAAAGTTGACTGCATGGATTGTTCAGGAACAGTTCATTTCAACCATTTGATTGGGACTATTTGTTCCTGGCATGCAACTGAACAGTTAAAGCACAAGGTATTGTTCCTGTTCCCTATCTAGAAGACTCAAACCTTTTAATTAGGAGAACAATTCATCTCTATATTCAGTAGACTTTGGATAAGGCCCATGAAAGTTACTTGAAGCCCTTCCACTGACTTCAAAGGACTTTGGGTCAAAACTGATGGTTCCCAGAGCAACACACAAGCAAAATATCTATGTGACATTTTGTGAGTGACCCCACAGAGCCTAGCTGTCAGGTACACTTCAGAGTTGATGGACTAAGTTCTATAGCTGAAGGGGTAGAGGTTTTTGCTTTGGCAATAATCCCTAGATATAGTCCTACTGACAACCCAACTGGAAAATTACAACACACATTTCCTACTTCCAGAGCGCTATGTAGCACGGTAGCTAGGTTGGTTTGGTCTTTTCCATTGGCAGGCCCCACAGAAGAGTGAAGCCTACCCCTTGTTCTCAAGGAGACACTCCTTTCTTTGACGTGGTAGCTACCGGCATGTTTGGCTCTGAAGGTTTTATTTCTGCTGTTGACCTAAGATAGACTGCATTAAACCAGGGATGTTTCCAGTACTAATGCCAAACAATTTAAACTGACAATATTGTCAGTCTGAAAGGGTGGGCTCAGGTGTCATATTATTTTCATCGTCAGGGACTCTATTTCTTTGTAAAATTAAGTGGCCAGGAGCTTTTTGACCTCTGGCTTTTGTGATCTGTGCATTTGATAGGAAAGAACCCAAGCACTTCGGCGTACTCCTGGAACATGAAACAATACAGACCACCTGCAATGGGCGGGGTTTAAAATCCTTTCTCCCTGTGGTGAATATGAAATTAATGGAATTGCTGTTGTTCTCTAGTGGTCATTCTGGGCAACTGACTTACTGTGACTGAATTAAAATACCTAGAGGCAGGCAGTGTACCTGCTGTGTATGGGTTAAAGAAGGGACCTAGATGGGAGTGAAGACATGAAAATTAAATCTTCGAAACCTAATTCAGCAACTGATTTTGTACCTTCTTGTTGTTTCTCATATGCAACTACCAACAAAACATTCCAGGCTCACTTCTTTCAGGGGCACAAGGCCTTGAACCCTATTTAAACTAGTGGGAGTCGAAGGTGTTCAGTTATGGTTGGACAGGTTCATTGCCTCATGTCTGTGGATTCATAGAATCATATAATCCTAGAGCTGGAAGAGACCTGAAGAGGTCTTCCGAGTCCAGCCCCCTTATGGAGAGACTGCAGAATTTCTGTATCCTGTTCTGCTGAAGTCAACGGATGCTTTATTGTAGCCTTCAACAGGAGCTGAACCACTCTATTAAATAGATGGGAATTTTGCTAGATTGGCTACGCTCTGCGGAACTCCTTGCCAGGGGATGCTGGAAAGGATAAACAATTCTGGGTTTAAAAAAGAATTAGATAAGTACATTTTGGTTAGGTCCATCAGTGGCTATTAGTCAGGGTGGCCAGGTATGCCGAACCATATTTTGGTGTCCCTAATCTGGAACTATTTGCCAGATGTGGGAACTGAATTATGGGATGAATCCTTTGATAATTGTCCTGTTTTGTTTGAAATATTGAAGCATCTGATCCAGTACAGCCCTTTTTACGCACATAATTATCTATTTTTTCACTGGAATAATATTGCATTTTATAAAGAACAGGGTGGGACTAGGTGCACAGGAGGTCAGACTAGATGATGCAATGGTCCCTTCTGGTCTTAAACTCATGAAGAGATGAAAGCTGAGCCCAAATGGTCTCTTCCAAAGCAGAACCCTGCTAAGTCAGTTTTCTTCAAGGGTGCTCCACAGGGTCAGAAGAGAGAGAAACCTCTTGACCCCCAGGTCACAGTTTCCCCAGGAACTGTACCTGTAACTATTCAGGAAATCTGGTAGATAGATCCACATAGATCATATCTATTCTACAGGCTTGCACAGCTGCCCTGATTTCTCTTGTCTCCAGAGCCTTCTCTGCCCCTGCTACAATGGAGCACCCAAGAAGCATGGCTGCAAAGCACTGAGGATATTTACCAACGTTCCGGCTTCCCAAATCCCGCCCCCACCCGCACCTGTTACTGAGATACACAATCCTAGCAAGTTTTAGTTCCTTTGCCAAAGGTCTGCACTACACATCCTTTTGTTTTCTTCACAGGAATCAACTGTGTAAACTCTGCATACCGCCAGTCTTCCCTCTCATCTTTTCCATCCATGTGCAGATTAGTTATGTGCACAGAGGCATGTGTGAATGTGCACCATCTGGAGTAACTAAAAACCTAGTGGTGCGCACTCTGCTGATCTGCTGGGTGGCATTTGAATCTCTCTTGAGTGGCTGCACAAGAGACCACTGCATGCCACCACTCGTGGGAAGATACATCACGTGTGCAAAGTCCTCTTCAATGTGACTACCTGGCATATTTTTGGAGCACTGTATATTCCTTTCATGTCTCCCAGCACTGCCAGTCTGGACGGTATTTAGAGCAGCACAGTGTTCTCATTGAAGTTAATGCCTCTATTCACATACTTAGAGTTAATCACGTGCTTTGCCAGATTGGACCTATCATAGACCTGC
The DNA here is from genome assembly GCF_033958435.1 of Carettochelys insculpta. Lineage (NCBI taxonomy): Eukaryota > Metazoa > Chordata > Testudines > Carettochelyidae > Carettochelys > Carettochelys insculpta. The sequence goes on along the minus strand of NC_134147.1, from coordinate 40,909,677 downwards.
ATCTTCTGGGGAAAAGCTGACTGTTTGTTAATGCAATTGGGCAACTACTCCACATCTGCAGTTCTTTATGGGTGGTACAGTAAAAGCTGTCCAATAAATGCAGCAGATACTTCAGAAGAGTTTCTCCTGGTGTGTAAGGCCTGTGTAACCCAAACACCTAGGTGTGGTTCACTGTCCAGTATAGTGGCACCTAGACCACTTAAACAGAGGGAGGATGAGTTTCCTCTACAGCCTTATCTGAGATCCAGTCAGCTTTTAGCTCAGACTTAGAGGCTCCTGCGCTAAACTCCAGAGTCCCATGTTCTCGTATGCTTGTGGGCAGTTAAATTTGCAGATGGCTGGCATATACCACTCATGCCATGGAAGGGGCATACTACAATAATGCAAAAGCCTTTTCACACTTGAATACTTGGCTCAAACCTGGTTTAGGTGCAGCTGAAAATGAGTTCAGTTGAAGTAGCAGTCGGCAGAGGTCGTCTTGCATGAGGTACTCTTGATCCAGTTGGCTGGATGAGAAAATAACCTCTTGTGTCCCACATCTGGTTCAGAAGAATTACCAAAAATGCATTGCTTTCCAAGTTAAAAGAAAGCCATGTTGCATCCAATAAGTACTAGAGCTTCTCTTTTCTGTACTCAGACTTAAGATGCTTACATTGACACTTCAGAGCCATTTCCGAACAAAGCCCTTTAAAACAAAATGCTACGTGTGGTAGTCTAGCTGAATATCATGCCTGCAGCCATTTGTGAGGCGTATGTATGTAATGAGCTGAATCCTGCGTACAAAACTCTCATTGGCTTATGAGGGAGCTTTTGTTGAGGGAAGACTGTGGAATCAAGCCCAATTCTGTGAATGCAAAGTGCAGGGGAAATTAGTCAAGTTTGTTATTGTGATGTTTCTATTTCAAAATCTAAAATACAGCATTAAAAAAAAGACAATTGTGCTGATTTGCAGGGCACTGTGCAAGCATGTAGCCTTCTCTCTTTCTCTCTCTCCCTCCACCCCCCTTCCTTTCTACCAGCGAGAATAGGTGAATAGGTTGAGTTGCAGATCTCATTTCTCCTGTTTTGCTGCTTGTGAAGTCTGCCAACAGAATCCACCTTGACAAAGTCAAGGACTCTGCGTTTAATGTTGAACTGAGTGAATAAATTATGCATGAAATTGTGTCGGCGTCTCTCGTGTGCAGAATTGCTCCTTTTGATATGAAAGGTTAATTCAGAAAGGAGTCCCAAATAGCTGGAAATTGTGGGGATAAGTGGATAGTATTCACTGTTGTGAGCTGTTATTACTAGAAATTGCATTCCCTCTTGAGCTTCCCCTGGGATTTAGCTTTGCCAGTGAATATAAACTGTACTCAATAGAATAGCATTTAGGAGTAACCAGAGTGTATGTCCACATACAGTAACAGAGTCTAATGGTGTTTTAAAAGAAAGCTGAACTTTTTCATCTATATCATGTACCCTAAGGAAAAATTACTATTACGTGTAGGTCAAGAACAAGGCATATCAAAGGTAATGAGTTTTGAGTTTATCTTTATTAGAATGTACTGACTTTACTATCCATAGAAAAGAAACTGGACAGCCATTCTGTTGAGTGAGTCTGAAGGTACCTGTTATGAGTGGTGGCTCCAGTCATGACCATATCCAATTTTAAATAAAATTAGGCAGAAGATTGATTAATTTACTCAGTCAGGGTGTCCTGTCTCTAATCTTTTGCCATAATCAGCAATAGCTTTATGCTCATTAATGTGTTGTCTTCCAATGTGCATTCAAATATGCTACACAGTTGTATGATTTTTTTTTTAAATAAATAGTTATTTGGTATAAGAAAAACTATAATTGCAGCTAAGCTAACCCTGGATTAAGGCAATTTTTCTTGATGCTTCTGTACCAAAGGGAGGGAGATTGCAGAGAAATAATTCCCATGTGGGTTTCAGCTGAATTTTTTGCATTCAGATGAATTCCTCCTGAATCTCAGCTCTCACCCAGCTCACTGGCAGTTCACTCAGAGCAGTGGGCCAGCATTCCCACTGTACCTACAGTAAGTCCATATTTTAGCAGTAACACAGTCCTGTAGTGCCTTATAGACTAACAGATTTATTAGGGCATGAGCTTTTGTGGATACCCATTATACCTAATAAAATCTGTTAGTCTTTAAGGTACTACGGGACTGCTTGTTACATGTGAAGCTGCAGCCTAACAAGGCTGCCCCTCTGAGACATATTTTAAAAGCTACTTCTGGGAATGGCAGTGACCGGAATCCCTCTCCTGTCGTCTCCTTTTTAGTACCAATATTTTGCACACTTGGTTGTCCTACCAGGGGTCCTGCTAAGCTCCATCTCTCTCTTTAAAGCTGCCCAAATAGAGAAAGACAATGGTGAAGGAATGACTTTCAGAGGATCTTGGCCACCACTGCTCCCTGCCCTAGGGACCTCACTTTGCCAGTGGGAGGGGATGAGAGACAGGATGGATTGTGGCAGCCTCTGCATCCTCTCTCACCCTCCAAAGCTTTCTCAGAGGCGAGCAGGGCCACAGCCTCCCCCGAAGGAAACAATCACTGAATGCTAGGCACAGCGGTGAGGGACCACAAAATCAAGCATCATCCACACCTTTTTACCATCTACTCCTATGTCTTCTGATGGTGTGCACTGAGAGACCACCCCAGGGAAGGCTGAGCATGAAGGAATTTCATGAAATCCTCTGGACATGAGAGAGGGTAATGATTACCTGTCCCCAGGGTCATCCTTGCCCATACAGTGCGTACACACTTGCATAGGGCACCTGAAAATTTGGGGCACCATTGGGTCTCAATGTCCACCCACCCACCCTTCCTATCCCTGTTCTGTGGCTGTTTCTTCTGGAGAGGGTCTAATTCACTGAAAAGTGAAAAAGCCTGTCAGGGCTTTTAGAAGAACACTGAATCTGTGAAAGAGCCATTCAAGTGGTAATGAGGTAATGTAATAGACATCTGCTGACCCCAGGTATGTACTCTGTTCTGAATTTACCACGTTAAGTCAACAGGACCTTAGTTTAAAACGTGCTTTACAAATATTTCATAAGTGTGTTGCTGAAGATTATAAAATCACATCTCTAAAATTATTTTTACCCCATCCCAGCTGCCTTTGGCCTAGGGGGTACCAATTTAATAGTACAGTCCTGCAGAGGGCCCTATAAAACCTATGAATGGCTGGTCCCATCCTTACGCAAGAGGAAACAGGCTGATCGTGTGATGGCAGGACCCTTGCTTCACGGTACAGACCCCCATCATTCTGACCACCCTTAGCCAGCTTTTCAGGATGAGGAGCTTCATGTGGCACAGGAGGGTGGTAAGGATGAGTGACTTCTGATCATCTCAGTCCTAGGCCTGTGCCTGCAGGTTTGGAGAGTCATGCGAGGAAGGAGTACATCCTGCTTCAGTCATATCATGTGATGGTCATTTCATAAATGAGCATAAGTGGGTTGTGGGGCTATAGCTTTGTGCTACAGATCCTCTGCCGGGTAGAATGTTCAGCAGGTTATTCCCCATAAAAGGGATCACAAAGCACATAAGTTGTCAGCAGGTCATGCTCTCAGTCAGGTGTCTGAATATCCAGGGAATAAGACAATCCCCAGGTGGACCTAATCCAGTCCAAAAAGCCTTTTCTTCACTAAGGAAACAGACCAGAAATCATCAGGAGCAAATGCTCTGGTTCAGAGAGTGCCAAATCCACTTCTACAGGTGTTTCTCTGTAGCAGGACAAATAATTTGAAGAATCAAAAGGAGGAAACAGTGGCCGTTCTAGTCAGCCCAAACAGCCCATTGTTCTCAGAATTAGCGGAAATTTTTAGGAGACCTCCAATCCATCCTCCTAGCTAGCTCTTATCCCAGAGATCAATCCTGCATCCCTATTCAGATTACCTGAACCTCGCAGCTTGGCTACTGTGTGACATGGCAAAACCAGATGAGGTACTTTTCCAAAGTAACAGAGACTGTCCTAACCTCCTGCAGGGTTTCCATCACTTTGGCCTGTGTAGGAGTCTAGAAGACGTCTCTTACTAACACTCATTTAGCAAGATCTGCTGGAGGAAGCCAGGCGACTCAGTTCTCCTGGATGTATGACAATATTGCTGAGATTTGGTCTTAAGAGCTCCTGCAATTGCATCTTATAGCTTAGCAGTAAACAGAGTTATAAATGCAGGCTCATGTATCTCTCTCTCAGACCTTCCAGCACTATCCAAGCATGTTACTAATAGTCTGCCTCTTCATGCTTTGCTCAGTCTTATTTTCCTGACCTCTGACTGGATCAGGGTGTGTGGAGCTTCATAACCTATCCATCCATCTGCACTAGAGCAATCTAATTTTCCATATTATCTCTCATAAATACATGCTTCTTAGTCTGAATCTCCCTTTTTGGAAGGGTTTCAGAAACCTCCGTTGGAAGACATGAACCTCACTGCTTGTTCCAGAAGGATAAGACAATACTTCATATTCCAAAGTCATTTGTTACTAAGGTTAATTCTTCCTTTCAAACATCATCGGCGATCACTCTTCCTCATTTTGCCCAAAGCCTTAACATGACAGAGAAAAAGCTGGAGATAAGACATGCTGTTAAGATTTACTGGGGTAGAAACAATCAGTCCGGGGCAATGTCATTAGTCTCCTTTTACTCTAAACACCCAGGCCTGAAAGACTTTAAATTTGCTCTAGGTACACGGGTGAAATGGTGCGTTATTGAAACACAGACAGTGGCTGACAAACTGGTCCCTGATGGAAATCTCAGAGCAGCTTTCTGGGCACAGAAGGCATCAACCATCAATAACCTATAAGGCCACCCACAAACACTGTTATACATCATAATAATCAGCATCATCTTCTAGAAGAATCACCCGTTTTAATGAGATGGCATATTTTCTGGTCACAATTCAGCTACTTTCACTCTTCAGTTTCTTCCTCACTTTTATGTGTGCGCCATCCAGTTGTGAGTATTTGATTCTTTTACAGGCTCTGTGCATGTGTGTCATTTTTTTCCATCTATGGCCAGAAGAAATGTTATGTGCACCAGGGCATGTACAGATATGTACCATCGGTAGAAACACATAAGCCACCAGCAGCAGGTGACTGAAGGTGCTTTGCTAATAAATCTCTCCTGGACAGTTTCCCAGGTGCTCAGCTTACGGGGAACACCCCTCTGAGCCAGTGCCTGAGTTCTTGATCTGTATTTTTTCTAAGTTGTACCTCAAGTATCCACCACCAGCTGGAAATGTGGTGGTTTAGGAGGTATCAAAACCCTGCAGGTACAGTTGTTCACACAATTGTGAGCGCTAGCCCTGTATGGGGGACTTCAAAGGCTTTGACCTAATGGTGTGATAGATGGACTGTAGATAGCCAAGGTGTATACAGAAGCATCTCAACCAGTTCTACCCTACTCGCTGTAAATCGAAAGGCTGCTCTCAAACATAAATGATCTTTAATTAGGAATATTACTTTAAAATAGTGTTTTCTGTTAGGTGCTTTTCATGTGTTTCGTATGGATGATGGCTCACTTTACCAGCCCCTCCTCCTACTTGGTAACAGCCCTCTTTTTTTCTTTCACATCATTTTTCCCCTCCAGGAATTAGTGGCTGCAGGCAAACGCTTTGATATGGTTTTTATTGATGCTGATCAAAGAAATGCTGTTAACAACTACAACTTTGTCATGGACAACCACTTGCTGAGAATGGATGGAGTGATCTGTGTGGAGAATACGCTCATGAAAGGACAAGTCTACCTGGAGACCATACTGGATGAAAACGTATTAGCTGTCAGGAAATTAAATAATGTAATTAATTCAGATCCTCGTGTTGAGCAGGTTAGTACTATTAGGTCATGTTGGTATTGTAAGTGTTTGTGAAATTGCTTTAGCGCTATTGTTTTATAAGACTCTGGAACGTGGGCTGTCTCACTCATGGCCTCTGCCCCTACAGTAGGGGCCATGCTATAAAACATATTTTTGTCCGTCATTATGTTATTTCTCCAGTGGAATGCTAAGAATGATTTACTAGATCCAAATGGCTTCATTCTGTGGATTGTCATAATCTGTTTTCTCACCAAGGACAGATTCCTTCACCTGCTGAAGGGGGTATTTTGCACTTTATCTGTCCAGGCCCTTAATTCATATTCTTAGCCACTAAGTCACTGCACATCTGATTGGGACGGTGGTGTTGGGTCTACAAGATGCTGTGTTATTTTCACTAAGGTACAGTTGCCATCCAGACAGTGGCACCAGGTCACTAGACCAGGAACACAAATCATAGTGAGGGAGGGCAAAATGCAATTTGTATCCATAGTACACAAACAGTAGTAAGTAAGATTGTCCAGAGAGTATTCAAAGTCATCATTATTAAGCTCCTAGAGCATTCTTGGTACAGATCCAAAGAACAGACCATCTCATTAGACAAAATCAGATGCACCAGAAGTCTCACTGGCAGTGTCTTTTTTATAACACTAGAAGGTGGTTTTTTTGGCATTTTTACTGATCTAGCCTTTGTGAAATTAGTAAGTTGTGAATGGGAATCTGAGGTAAGATGGAGGAGTGTCATACTGGGATAGCAAGGGACTTTCTGGAGCAGGCAGCAGTATGCAAAGAGGTAAGTCACCAGAAAGCCTAGCCCAAAGCTCCCTGAGGTCCACAGGGGATTCTCCCGTGTAGTTCGGTGGATTTTGGCTCAGGCCCCATGTGGTGTGCCCTGAAGTTGAAATGGTTCAGGGTTGATTTGGACACTGCTGTTTTCCAGGTAATTTTACCCGTGGAAGGTGGGGTGAGTGTCATCCGAAGAAGCCCTACTTCCACAGATGGGGTGATTGAATCACAGGTGTGTATTTTCTCTCCCTAAGCCATATGGGTGAGATCTTGCCCCCACTGAAGTTGATGGCAAACATAGCTATTGATTTCTCTCAGGCCAGGATGTCACCCTTTGTGTTCACTTTACACATTAGAGAGACCATCCTGTTTGAAGAATGTATCCTGCATGCATCACATTTCCCAGTAATTGCCTAACGAGTAAGAATTACAAGTATCGGTCTGAGGCATGTCATAAATTATAATGTGCTATGGGGAAGCAGCTGTTTTCTTTGTCACTGATTACAGTAAGCCTTCTATTCCCTGCACCCTACCCTAGCCAAGAGGCACCTGGACTCCCTCCACACTGTTCCTTGAATTAACACCTCCTACCTGGTAGGACCTAGAGCCTGAGGCAGAGTGCACTGCAGTTAATGGGGTAGGAAGGAACAGCTGCTGGCATATTCTACCCCCTACCCTAACACACCTGAGTATTTGTGGTGGGTGGGAGGGGAAGGCTCACAGGTTGAACATAACTGAATTTTGACCCTTGGCGCATCGTGCTGTTTTGCTACAGAAAGCAGTGGTGAAAGATGATGTCTTTTGGGGCTATAACGGATGTCGCATCCTCGATCGCTTGCGTTTGGATGGCAGAGTGGCCTATGTAACAGGGGGAGGCCAGGGGATTGGAAGAGCCTTTGCTCATGCATTGGGAGAAGCAGGGGCTAAGGTAGCCATTGTGGATCTGGTACTTGCAAAGGCAGAAGTGGTAGCTGAGGAACTCCGCCTGAAAGGTAAGCGGTATACGATACCCTTGCGCTTCTACATCCCTGTCTGGAAGGGCTGTGTGTATTGTAATGGTAAACTTCACAGGTGCCTTGGTAGAGAATATCTTGCCTTGAGTTTTGGTGAGGCATTGCTGCCTGGCACTGGGGATAGGGGTGTGTGTGTGGATGGGTTCGGAGGAAGTTTTGCGCTAGCCTTGGGTTGCGGAGCAGCAGCCGTTACTGATGGGCCTGGGGGTGCAGGATAGGGGCCAGCAGCCACAATGGGGGGCTGGGATCTGATAGGCGTGGAAGGGTGGACTAGCGCTTGCCTCCCCAAGCCCAGCCTTTACCCACTGCCCGTGACTCTTAGTTCAGTCAGGGACCATAAGAGGTGCAGATCACCTTGCCCTGAGGCAGTCAAATCTGTCACTATCTGTCAGGGATGGTCTAGATGGTGCTTTTTCTTGCCTTGAGTGCAGAAGACTGGACTTGACGACCTGTCGAGATCTCTTCCTGCTCTCATATTCTGTGATAAGTCAGATAACAAAATAAAGAATTTCCAAATAGCACACCCGTGCCACAATCTCAGAGCATGCATGCCTCATGAAGCCTCTTAGCCTTTCCTCAGCAAGCAACAGCCAGTGTTGCATGGCTGGCTTGTATTACCTTGCAGTGTCAGTGCTACCAGGACAGCAAATTACCCCACACAAAACTCTATATCTGGGGTACCTGGAGGAAAAATAGCATAGAATAAGACAGGACTGCTGGGTGCAGAGAATAGCACTTACTAGTTAGTGCTGCAGAACACACCTCAATCATCTAGAAAAAGAGCTGTTCCATCCATCATATCACATGACAGCTAAGGCATTAAGATTTAGCTAATAAGGGACACCCCGACACAGCCCAGGCACCCTTTAACACACTCTATCCGTAGCTTTTCTTTCATCCAGTCGCATAGCCTCAACAGAGGCACATAGGTTTCTGTTTCTTGTGGCATGAATCTATCTTCTGTGTATCCAATAATCTTGGGCCAAAGTCTCCAGGTCTTGTTTCAGAGATGGTTTTGCTTGAGAAAAGGGTGCAGGATTTGGTAGGCAGTATCTGTGTGATTTTTTTTTTTTTTTTACTTCCACTAGCTGCATCACAGAGTAGCCTTCATACAGGAATGATGAGCTAGTTACAAGTAACTTCAAGGATTATGCCAGATGTCAACATATTTAAAGCAGAATTTCTAGGAGTACTTGATTTTTGAGGGCCAAACTGGGGATACAGTGAAAGGCCTTGATTTTCAGTGGCCAAGGAGTCAGCACTTCCTGCAAATCTGGCCTGTTAATTTTTGGTTGCTGATCTTTTTATAGCCACCCAAAATCACCAATAGTCACTTTTGAAATCATTGGCCATAGTTCTTAACTGTGCATGAATGAAAAGCAGAGAGGTCAGATCGAAGTACATAATACTGACATATATGCCAAACAATAGGTGAAAACTTTTCCCAAACCACTTATATTTTGTGTTTTTATTCCTCAGCAGGACTTACCATTCAGTTCTTCTCCAAAGACGTGTGCAAATAAGTTAAAGCTAAAGTATATTCAGAAAGGAAACAGCCAATTGGAAATAGAGTTGTAATGAGAAATGAAATGAAGTATCACTCATTTTCTAATTCCTCTTGTGCAAGTATATCAAAGCCTTCTGCTGTGTTGGATCCTTCAGTGTCCCCAGTGATGTAGCTTCAGTCAGGAAAGTGGGATACTACCATCTGGGCTTGTAGTCCAATTATGTTGTAAATGGACAAAGGAACAGACTATGCACTATGGCAGGGAGAACCTTGATTAGCCTTTCAGGGTGCAAAAGCTGGAGTAGAAATTTGCTCTCTAAAACTAAAATTGGGTATGAGAAGCACATTTGCAGCATTGCAACCAAATTTGATTCTTGTGCAGAACAGCTGTAGTACAAGTAGTGGCTATAAAAGTTCTTTCCACTGTTCTGCCCACAGTGCCTCAGTCCATTCGCAGAGGGCATATCCGGTAAGACTGTTAAAGGCTCTAACTTTATTCAACACAATCAGGACTAAGTGATCTGAGGCTCATTTTACCTAGCACAGGGGTCGGCACCCACAATAACAAGAAGAGCCATTTTTTCCAATTCGTTAAAAAAAACTCACTATTTCAAGAGCCTCAATACATGTGAATATGAGAGAGTACTCAATAAAGAACATCAAGAACAGCACACACACAATGACTCTTGGTGCAATACGTGTTTTGCTGCAGCATGTCCACAAACTTTTTACATATTCTATTTCCTTACACTTCCCCGGTCCATTTGTACCTCTGTCTTTCTGACTTTCACTCTCAAACCTTATCTCTATCTCTGGGGGACATTGCAAGATCACCTATCATTTTCTGTTTAGATATGACTTGTTCATTTTGGGGCTATTACACGGTCAATGTTAATTGAAAATGATCAGGAGGGGTTTTTTTCTTCAATTTGCTATTACAGCAGAGGGAACCATTAAGAAGTCCTTAAAGAACTGAATGCAGCTCTGGAACCACAGGTTTAAACACCTCTCCTAGGTCACTGAATACCTGTCTAATGGTGAGGCTTTTATTACCGCATCTGGCTACTGGATTTTTGATTTTTGTAATGGGATCCAAAGCCTTTCATTTATAGCTCATATAGCCTTTCCACTTGTGCCTTTGGCTGGTTTAGCATGAAAGCTATTTCCATGAACTCTGCATAGTTAGTCCACAGGAAAAAAAAACAGTTGCAAGTTCACTTGTGTGTGTAATCCATGTGTGTTTCATGTGGCACTTGGTCCTTCTTTAATGGCACCTAGCACAGCTAGAGATTGATGAGTGTACTACAAATTTTGCTAATACAATCTGAACCGCTTTCATTTGGCACCCCTGGAACATGATTGGTGCTGGACAAGAGAATTTGTCGGACCATGGGAGATCAATATTGTTTAGCAGCATTACCAACACTTCCACTGCTTACTGGGCTCTTAGAAGACATTTAGGGGTAAATCACAGCTAAGTAACAGCACAGAACACTGAGAGCCAGGACTGGTGGCTGGAAACAAACTTTCTGGGACAACAGGAAACTTGGCCACACCCATAAGCGGTGCTCCCCCTAACTAAAATCATGCCAGTTTCTGGATGTTGCCAGACAAGAGACTGCCAGATTAGGGATGTTCAACCTGTAGTCACACGCTTTTAACTCATGAACTAGAGGCTCACACATTTAGCTCTAGCAGTCCCAGGTTCGATCCTGTCCACCAATACCTGGAATCTTTTGACCTTACACATACCGTATCATGGGCTTGGAAAGAATTCTGCAATAAACTGTCGCCTACCATACAATGCAAATACTCCCATGAGGAACTTTGTGTAATGGAAAAGTCCCACTGTCCTCAGGGACATTGAATGACCAGAATCAATAGAAGCTGTTCAGGTGCCTGAAATTACTCATCTGAACAAACACTAGGACTTAAATAGATATATTTAGCTTTAACTCTGAATTCTCCTCCGATGAAAGGCTCAGAACTGGGCTACCACTTCAAGATTATTTCCAACTGTTTAATTTTCCTTTCACCAAGTTATTTTAAGAGGGGAATAGTCCAGTATCTTTGCTCTCTCAGGCATTAGAGGAATTTAATGGATTAATGGATCTGAGTAGTTTTGGCTAAATTTTGTAAACTATTTTAATGACAAACCACAATTCAGTCATTCTCTGGATCTCTCCCATTAGTGTTAATGGCATCTGGGGAAAACAGATCTTTTAAATTCTTTGACGTGAGCCTAAAGGGGAACTATTTTCTCACTGAGGCATGTGCACAAATGCTGTTAACTTTAATGGGACTTACACATGTGGGACAATGGGAAATCAGACCCTGATTTAAGTGCAACTTTGATCAGGTCCAGTAATCATTAACACCTATTATCCACAATCACTACATCGCAGCAAAAATATTATTTGCTTTATTATGAAATTGTGCAGAGGGGAAAAAGAACTCTAGCAATGTTTCACAACACTAGTGGGATGTGGAATGGTGGAGAGGTTGCAAAAAAAGATGTGATGAAAATGATCTTGCTGAGATTCAGTGGTGTGTAAAACAGTGTGAACTAAGGGGAAAAATCTTCCTTGTACCTATAAATAGAAGATAAGGCCCCGATATGGCACAGTCTTATCTGTGTGGCTGCATCTCCACCTCATTCTCTCAGGCTCTGCACAAGCCCAGAGACTCCTCTTTATGCAGGATGAACAATAACATAGGACTATGTTTACATGTTGCAACATACATGTTGAACCTCTGTAGCTGGGCATGCTCTCATTCGGCAGCATCTGTAATCTGGCATGAGTTTAGTTAATCAGGACTGGTGGCTGTAAATAAACTTGATGGGACCATGGGAGACCTGGCCACACGCATGATAAGCGGTGGTCTGGCTAACAAAAACCACCAAGTAGCCTAGTAGTTAGAGGCATCACCTGCGAGATGAAAGGCCCAAGAGCCTCGCACAATTTGTTTTAAATATATTTTAGCCATGGTGGGTCAGTTTCAACAGGAGAGACTCACGGCCCCACCCCCGTTGACTATCCCCTAACTCAGTGGTTAGGACATTCCCCTGAGAGGCATCAGACTCCAGTTCAAATCCCTCCTCTGTCCCAAGCATACGGGGGTTGTGAACCTCGGCCTCTTATTGTCCCAGGTGAGGGCCCAAATCACTGGACTACAAGTTATGAGGGATGGTTATGTGGTGTAAATTCATGTGCAGGGGCATGATTTGGATCCAGGAGGCAAGTTCTGAATGTGTTCACCAGATCAGGCCCCTCGGGCAAGTCAGGTGAAGGAATGCTGATCCTGCTCCCCTACTTCTCCTTTTCATGTGTTGCTTTGGGACACAGGCCTCCAGATGCCTGGTGTCAGGCTGCCACGTACTTGTATCTGCCTGCTGCAGACATACAGACACCTTAGGAACTTTTACTGCAAAAATGTAGGTGCTGAGCAAATTTAGACACCCACAAGGCTTCAGGGGCAGCGGAGCTGAAGTTTCTGAGAATTGCCTGCTAGGACTGTAGCCCAGTGTCTCTTGCCATGTTGGAAGAAGCTGGTTTTACAAATGAGTCTAAGGTGATGTTCTCCTTGTAAGGGACAGGAACCTCATGGAGTTTTCTGCCTCTTCTGCCAACATAGATAACTGATCTGTGCTATAAGCTCAAATGGCTGCCTACACTCCTGTGAATTAATTCCCAGTTAAACAGAATGCGTGGGCACATGCGTAACTTCAAGCACACTTGCAGTTTCATTGACTTCAAATGCCTTGCTTTATGGGGAGCCTTAAAACTAAGGTCTTCCATTTGATTTAAAGCTGAACTTTCCAGGCTATGCAGGAATAAAAATGGAACGCAACATCTACCCTTGAGTAACTTCCTATTGAGAATGTACAAGGCAATATACGCAAAGCTGTTGATGCAGAATCAAAGTTATCAGTCACATTTCACATCCATAGGGTACTCTTACAGCTATTTATTAATCATATTAAATCTTGTGCTTTAACATGGAGCCGTGATGGTAAAGAAATTAGTTACCATGTGAGCCATAATTGTGACTGTTTAGATTTTCATGTTTAAATCAGAACTATAATTCTTGATAGCTTTAGCATATCAGAGATCAGAAATATAATATTGCAGTACAGAAATATGTGTCCTCCAAAAACTTGACTCTTAGAAATAGTTGCTGTTAAATTGAGTTGATTTCCGGGACATCTGAGACTCACTGTAAAAACATCTGTAGTTCAACAGATAAAATTATTCCTGTTTTATCTTGTTTATGAGCTAATAACTGTCATCAGAAAGTGATACATGTTATGATCCCTAGCACTCAGAAAATTGTTGGAATGACTATCACTTTAGTTTCATAGAGGTAGCCGTGTTAGTTTGTAGCTTCACAAAAAAACCGAGCAGCTATATACACCTTAACTGCAGTTAGACTTTTGACCAGAAGATGGTGCAGCTTTCAAAGATTCATTCAAGTGGCGAATCAAAGAACTCTGATTTTAAGTAAATTGGTTACGTGTTTAGGCCACAGTATATATGGTTTACAAAAGCTGAGCTTACAAACTTTGAAAAAGATTCCATTACCCAGTGCATCGTGCTTCCATAAATAGCACGTAACTTGCCGTAGTCAGTGGACTGGTGATTAAACTTGGTTTTGTTTAAGAGTTAGTAGCTAGTTAACACAAGAAATGACACTTTGTTTTCTGGGAATACCTCTATTTGTTTAATCCATCTCATTTTAATCCAGGGATAGAAAGCATTGCAATGGCAGCAGATGTAAGTGAACCTGAGGATGTGCAAAGGATGCTTGATACAGTTGTAACTAGATGGGGTGCAGTTCATATTGCCTGTAACAATGCTGGTATTAACATGAATTCGGCAAGTGAAGACACTTCATTAGAAGAATGGGACAAAACTTTTAATGTTAATTTACGAGGCTTGTTTTTGTGCTGCCAAGTAAGTATGAGGATCCGTATTATTTTCCACACAAATTTAGACATTTTCTGAACATATGACTTATCCAGAGGTTTAATAAAATTCTTATTGCTAATTATTACCTAAAACCAGTCATAGATTGATGAATGTTAGTAATATTTCAATTATGTATCTGTATGCTAAAACAGATTAGATTTTTATCAGGAAATATCAGTAAGCATTGATTTCACTGAACATGTGAAAACTGATGTCAAAATATTTCCATTCGTAACAACTGAAATTTACCAATAGGTAAAGTATGGAAAAATGTTGCCTGATGACTTATTTAGAGGTTACAAATATTTATTTTGTGTGTTCTGAAGTGATGTTGACAGTTTGGGTTTTAGTGGTTATTAACCTTTGACTTTTTAGAGTTCAGCATCTTCTGTCATTGAATAATTATTGTCTGAGCTCTGCAGTATTTGTGGAAATTGTGGAAAAAATGAAAATTCAATTCTAAGAATCAGATTCATCCAAGGTTATAAAACATAACTAGTGATTATTAGGTGTCCAACGTGAGACAACTTAAAAAGAGACTTGATTCTCAGAGGGTGGATGCTCTAAACTTACTGAAAATCAGTCCTTGCAGCAGTGTATCTGTTGGAGTATCCAATAGTAGAGGCAGTCAGTCTTACTACTCACCTTTTGAAAATTTTGGCAAGATGGTAGCTGAATTAAAATGATAGTAATTTTTCTGCCTCAGCCATTTTATGTACAATTTTTATATCAAGCACTTTTAAAAAAATCCATAAACTCTTCTGAAAAGTGAAGACTAATTTATTATCATGTAATTATTAGCACAATCACAAAAGGGGTCACTGGTCTTTCCTTTAATTTCTGTCACAGGCTGCAGGCCGCATTATGCTGAAGCAAGGATATGGGAAGATAATTAACACAGCATCTATGGCAAGTTTAATAGGTGAGTGATGAGATCTAACAGTTGTGCTTCAGAATCCATATTTTAATTACTACCAATGCTATTTGAATCAATTAAACCTGTATTGGGAAGGAGTAAATCACTGACATTTTGTATTAGAGGAAAATGTACTACAAATTTTTATTGGTATCATTTTTCAACATTTATCTGTCCTCCATGTTTTCAAGAGCATATTACCTTTTTATAGAGGAGGTGGAGTTACCCTCCTCAGATCTGACACTTTAATTATGGAATTAAGGTGTTGGTGTAATTCCTATTAATCTGAGCACAATGTACAACATTTCAGAAAACTGTGTCTTGATAGTGTTCACAAACTATCCAAAAGCTTTTCACTCTAGCCTTAACTGCAATACCAGTTGTTATATTTCATTACATTGCCAACAGGTGTCTCCACTAACGCTGCTGTATCTGCAGGGTCGTCAAAGAGCCAATAAACGATTGTTGGAACATATGGAATGAAATCCTGACTGCTGAGCTAATCTGGGAAGCAGTTACATGCTGGTGAACTGAAGCCCATGTAACAAAAATTGATCAATTACACAAATTAAGCATAAACATTTAGGAATTTATTTTATTGGTCTGGACATCTGTTGCAACATTGTCCAAATCCCAAAATCAAATGGTGCCTTGGGTTACCAAGTTAGACAAGAAAATCTAGTAGCTATAAAAGTACAACAAGAAAACCCCTATATTAATATAATCTCCATCTGCTGAACGTTACAAAAATACCCAGTCTTTTATTTTCCTGGGGAATAACATTTATTTTTATTGTGCCCAGTCTGACATTCTATGACATTCTGTTCAGTTTATCACATAATAACTTTAAACGTTTCTTCAAAAATGCATTATAATGTTGTTAATCCTTTTTTTTTTCAAGTGGCATGACCAGCTCTTTTATTTGTGGTTAAACACAAGGGTAGCCTCTTTCCCCAAGTACAGAGAACTACAAATTTGAAACCAAAATTAAAAAAGGAACCTCAGAGCCTTAAACATATGTGTTTTATATAGCACCCAATGCAATGGGGCCCTAGTACGTGACTCTATCTCTGAAGTGCTACCACACTTCATATTATTAACAACAACAATGCAAGACTCCATAGAAGGCATTAGACGTTTGTAGAATGTTCGACAACAGCTGTGAGGTAACTCCTTGGCTTTAAAGGAGTTGTGGTGATTTATACCAGCTGAAGAACTGTCCCATTGAGTGTCAAAATACCACTCAGTCTCTTGTTTTTGTTGTTCAGAAGTGTTGTCCATTATTGAAAGAAATTAGTGATAGTGCCAAAGAGAATATTTTAATTAAAATTCTTTTATGGAAACTACAATCTGAACGTCAGTGTATCGGCTGGTATGTAAGTCAGCACACCTTGCTTGGTTCTCTGTTGGTAAGCCCATTCTTATCAGTTAACCATCTGGCCCTGAGTTTGTTAATTGCATGTAGAAATCTTTACTGAAATACATATATAAGAGTGTTTCAAAAGTGAAAATAGTTTGGGGAAGGCAGCGTGAGGTTAACGTTCTAAATGCCAAAGAAAGTTAATCGAAGTGGGCACAGTAAGACTGGTTGCTAAGATAAGGTAGAATGTTTACTTCATGAACCAGTTTCAATCCTGGCAATAAAAAAAAAACTACCCTGAATAGTTATAAAAGTACAACTGGAAATCACGATGTTCATATCATGTCCATCTGCTGAATGTTAAATAAATATGTTGGTTGGTTGGTTGGTTATTTAAATATCTTGGCCAACTGGCATAGTATGGAATGTTTCTAGAAATATTAGATACTTTTTTTTTTTTTGTAGGTTGAATTCTTTCTGGTAGAGACAACAAAATGAGCAGAGGAGAAACTCAGGAGAGTTAATCTAAGTTGTTAGATTTTTTGACTCTGGTTTCCCAGATACATCACCTTAAAATTGTACAATAAAATAAACATAATCAGGCTGAAACTCTGCACACAGTTTTTCCTGTATACATTTTGAGTTTCTCCAGTAGCTTCATCACAGGTATTCCAGATATGTGCCAGTGTAACAGAGAGCAGATGCTACTGGACTTACTCTGCATTTCAAGCGTAACTGAGATCACTACTTTTTGCAGTGAATATCTTCAGTGATAAGTGGTCTACCCTCCAATATATATGTGTGTGAACCTCCAACTAATATTACAGGGAAAGGTGGATCCCCCTTTCACTAAGCAAGAAGCAATCACATAATGTTAGATATTAAAAATATAACTGGCTTGATGTTGGTGTCATTTTTACCCACCTCCATCCCTTTTGTGTGTGCAAAGCAGTAGATCATACGCGAGACAGTAGGGAAATTAACCCCCTTCCCGTGTCCCATCCCTACAGAGCTCTAAGAGAAGAGACCTTTTCTAAAGTGTTCTCCGTGTGGCTGGAGATAAATCTTTACAAATGTAAAGATGCTGCAGACAATATTTGATCGACAATTTTCTCTGTGTGTGTGTGTGCACGTGCGCTAAATTCTATCCTTGCATGCACAAGAGGGCCAGCTGAAGAGGACAGTAGTAGAGGGAACAGGATTTGATACTTTGCACTGTAATGCAAAAGCACTACGCTCTGTGAAAGCCAGCCACTTTGGGATGCTCTTTGTCCAGCTCCTGAGCGTTTTCAATTAGAAGGGCACTGTTCAGAAGTGTGTATCTCATGTTCTAAATTGTCTGCCTGAACCCTTTTTCTGAAGAGAGAAGCATTTAGATGGAATTCTCGAAACATCTAATGAGCTTCTGTCCCCAAATCAGCAGGCAGATTGCAACATCTCACAGGAAATCACTGTTTTATCTTGTGCATGCTGAAAACTGCAATCCCTTGATGGCAAAAGATGCAAAACCCCTTAACCTCTTAGGAAACTCCAAACTATTTGTTACAAACAGGCACACTGGGAAAATTTGACAACGGCTGCTTTTCTGAGGTGACAGGTTAACTATTAAAGTGGTACATAACGAGTTCCCACTAATTTTTTTTCCATCCATGGGCAGAATAAATTTTATTCTGTGCACCAAGGCATGTGTGGATGTGCACGACCAATAGAAACACATGCTGCCCACTGTGGATAGCTAGGGGCACTCTCCGAATCAGTGGGGCAGCACCTGAATCTCTCTTGAGTGGCTGTCTGAGTGCTCAGCTTACAGGAGATACTGGACATAACTTAAAGCTGCTGTACAGTAAATAATGGAGGAATTACATTCTACTCTGTTTCAATAGCCCACATGCGGTGCTGCAATCTTTGTATTCTCTCTCTCTCAATCTCTCTCACA
Organism: Carettochelys insculpta; assembly: GCF_033958435.1. Classification (NCBI taxonomy): domain Eukaryota; kingdom Metazoa; phylum Chordata; order Testudines; family Carettochelyidae; genus Carettochelys; species Carettochelys insculpta. Next base: position 40,891,379 of record NC_134147.1, on the reverse strand, counting down.
TACATGGGTTACGTCGACACCAGCCCCTTCGGAAAGGAGGGGGCATGGTAATGAGTGAGTTGGGAATGTGCTAATGAGGTGCTTCCAGGAATATGCAGCACCTCATTCGTATAATGGCGGCTGCACATGATTCCAAAGCACCTCTTTAGAATTGCATGCTGCCAGTGTAGACAGAGGCCTTTTGAAAGGACCCCCCCAACTCTGGACTTCAAAAGCCCTTTCTCACGGAGAGAAAGGAGAAATATTTGTTCTAAAAATATTCATGCTTTTGTTTTGGAAAAAGATAGTATATGGAATGAACTTGGGCTTGACTCAGTACAGTGGATTCTCTGACAAATGATAGATCTTTTGAATCTTGAATGCATACATGAAGAAGTGGCGCTATTAACTACGCCCCCCGATCCCCAATCCAAGTATACCAGAAGTCATACTGAAGTCAGTGGGCCTACTCACATGCATGAACTTAAATGTGCTTCACTGAAGAACTGGGGCCTATGACATTTCAGTATTTTGCATAGTGCAACAATATTTTTCTTTATTTACCTGCCTTTTCCTATACTTTAAGTTGCAACCTTTACAAATAGTGGGTTAGAGGACAATTGCAAGTTCAGGAACAGACTAATATAGCCCAGTATTCCATCTTTTTGCGGTGGCCAGCAGCAGATGCTTCAGAGGGAATGAAGAGAACAGAGCAATTACCAAGAGATCCATACTCCATTGTCAAGTCTGAGGCTATGCCTACACTAAGCAAAGTAAGATGACTGCAGATACGCAATGCTATCTATCGCAAATGCGTAGCTAGAATCTGTGTGTCTGTGCTCAGCTTACTTGGCCATCCTTACTGAACAAGGTCAATGGGAGAATTTCTCCCGTTGACCTCCCTTACTTCTTGCATCTTGATTGCAACCCCTGAGAGGTTGATTTCATGCATTCCTATCAGATCTGTCAAATTTTTGGGCTTGTGTAGACGTAGCCTGAGCTTCTGGCTTTCAGAGGGTTTGGAAGGGTGGTGATTGGTGAGGGGGCCACACCTTAAAAAATTCACATTTGTGCCTGCTTTTTAAAATACATTAATGCTATACTCTGTTAAAATATGTTTTGTTGCCTCAGTAATGGTATTTAGTACTGATTTCATTCCCTCAGTTAAAAAAAAATTACAGCTCAGTCATATTTAATATTAAACTGCACATGTTTAGATTTCACTGCTTTGGAATAACTCTACTTAAATAGGTCAGAATGGCAGCCGGGAAGCTAAAAATACTTAAGGAGTAGATCCTTAGTAGGCGTAAATTGCTATAGTGGAATTGACTTCTACTGATTGTGGTGGCATTATGACAATTTACACCAGCTGAGGCTCTGCCCTGAAGTAGTTTTCCTTGGAACAGTGTTAAGTGTGAGAGCTCAGTGACGGGGTAGAACTAGCAGAACATACAGCAGAAGCAAGCTTGAACATTATAATTAACAAGCCGATCATTTTCCTTTATGACTGACATGTGACATCTGTGAAACATTTTCAAAGGTTTCAGATTTTGAAAGTGGTAGGAGATCTGCATTTTGGGGGGACACGTTCCCATCCACGCAAATACCTGATGAGATAATAAAGGGAGGTTTATAGATTAAGCAGGCTCACTTGTTCCAGGCAGTTACTTGCATATGCGTATTGTAAAAATGTGTATGTGTGTTTTTGCATATGTTTATAGTTACGGGATTCAGTCAAATATTTGGAGTATATTATTGTAATATCTATTTTTCGTAGTTCTGAAATGCGCAGTCACTTTTTTGCTGTTGTTCGTTCATTTTCTTTTCAACTCTCCAGGTGTTAATGAAAAAATAGTAGAAGGAAAATATATTAGGAGAAATACAGAGTTAGGGGTTTGCTGCATTGCAATTCCTTCATGTTAACTGCCAGACATCAGAAAGGACAGCTAATTCATCTGTCCATGATATTATTTTAGCTTCCTGGTGTATATTAATACTTGAACAATCAATGTTTTGTATTTCTGAATTCTAGTCCCTCATCCGCAGAAACAGTTAGCATACAACACCTCAAAAGCTGGGGTCGTAAAATTAACACAGACATTAGGAACCGAATGGATTGACAGGGGAATAAGAGTCAACTGCATTTCACCGTAAGTAAAATGTTGTCTCACTTTATAATGTTCAGAAAGAATGAAGTGTTATAAAAAGTGTTCACTGCTCAAATTTTGAAAATTTAGGAAAACCAAGTTGCTAATTAGTAGATGAATTGCATCCATTTTTATTTTGTCTTCTGCTAAACAGAGGTTTAATCACTAAAACCAAACAAAGTGTTTTCCATGCCTGTATATATTCTAGGATTTGAGAAATGGTGTTAGCATTTGATGATAGGTTTTCCAACAACATGAAGGGTAGTTTTTAGCATTTCTCTTCCAGAGGAAATATTTCTTTAGTTCTGTCCAAGCATTCTCTGGATAAAGAAAAGGCTTTTGACATGTAATAGACAATGGTCTCCCTTTTCCCCTCCCTCCACCCCCTTTTACTACAGACATATATATAGGCACTTTAAAAGCCACATTGTAGTGCAGTAATTGAGACACCTTTCGGCTCTGGCAATTACAGAGCATCGAGGTGCAATTTTATCAAAATATTTATTACAATTTATATTTTACCTAATTTTTGAAATTGTAAAGACATTTAGTCTTTTTGGGTCAGATTGTTTGTTTGTTTTTATAACACAAAGTAAATGTTTTTGCCTTACATACACACACTTGTTCTCTTTATTAAACAATGTTCAGTTTAAGTTATCCCCAGATAATTATCCTCAGTTGGATAGCATAATTGGTAGTGGTTTTAACTCATAAGTTAAATGAAATGAATTAATGAATATTATTATTTTCCCATGAAATTCAGGGAAAAAAGTTAGATGTTTTAATGCATAAAGTGGAGATAAATATCCAAGAACTCAGTTGCAAATATCTTTTTGATTCTTGGCCTGGTGTCTGCTTCTCTATGCAGGTTCTGTTGATTATTATTATTGATTGATCACTACTAATAAGGATTCTGATTCTATCTTTAGCTCATTGTGATCTACAGATGATTAAAATGGTATCTTATTTCTGAAAGAGAATTTACTCATAGTGATACCAGCAGCTCAAACATTGCTGATCCAGTGTCTAGGTCCAGTGACTCTACTCCAGCTTCCAGGGCCAGATGAACTCAATGAAGTTAGCAAGGAGTCAGTGAGACTTAGCAAGGCAGAGCTAGTGTTAACAATAGAGGTAGGAGGCAGAAACACTGTTAGCTGCAATGAATTATTTTTTATGTACAAGTTGGAGCTCCTGGGCCTACCAGCATCAGAAAATATTGGTCACATTTCAGTATACCTTCTGGTTGAGAAATATATTGGCAGCCTTTATTAATATAGTTGGAATATCAGTATTGCATTCAGAATAACTGGCTGAAGAGGCACTTAAGTTTTAAGGTCCTGATTTTCAGGGGTTTAAATCTTTCTGCAAAAAAAATTCATTGTGCTGAAATGTCTCCTGCTTGTTAAATATATGAATTTAACAAGTGGGAGACATTTCAGCCCAATGGGTAATTTGATGCAGGAAGTTTTGCAGGCATGCAAATTTTTATATATATATTATATAATTTTAAATGGCTAACATTTTCGCAGAGTTAAGTCAAAGTTTGTGTTAGCTGTGTGTTCTCTGAGAATAGAGAAAAGAGATACTGATTCTTTGAGGAGAAAAAATTCCTTTCAGAGGCTTTTCTTCTTCTACTCAGGCTAGGTCTATATTAGGGAAATAAGTCAAGTTCAGATATGCAGTTCTAGCTATGGCGATTGTGTAGCTAGAACGACATACCAGAAATCAACAGACTTGACTATCCTAACTAAGGAAGGTCAATGGGAGCATTTCTCAGGTTGACCTCTCTTACTCCTCACGATAGCATGGAGGACGGGGTCGACTGCCAACCTTAAAAAGACTGTTTTTTGCGCATCTGGTAAAAACACAGAAATCAAACTCCAGAATGTAGACCCTGATTGGGCTGATCTTCCTGGAAGTTTAAGCATACCCTCAGTAACCAAGCTGGGTTTAATTTTAATAATTCTTACTTATCCAAAGCTTTGGTCCGTTGCCTGTGACGTCTATGTAGGAATCCCATTGTTATAAGGGCAACTTCAGTCCATTGAAGACTTCCAAATGCTAAGTGAGGAAGAGAGGTTTTGCTATACCCAAAGAACCCTGGTTTAGACATACTAGTTGTGAGTATTTGACAATAATGTATGGTCTGACTGAAAACCCACTTAAATCAACAGGTGTTTTTTCCACTAAGTTCTATGGCTCAGGCTTATTGTCCAGGTTTTTCCTTTATTTTTGTTAACAGTGTGCTAAAGATCTCTTGATACATACGTGCTGACAATTGCATGCACTTAAGACACTGTATAGTGAACTCAAATTCATTGTGTTAATTTCAGTGACTAGATATTCAAATTCACCCCTCTGCTGACATGGGAATGTGGAACACACATTTCAGCCTCATACTGTCCAGTAAGGCTCACATCCCCCTGTCTGATCTAACTTGTTTTTTCCTCTTTTGATAAGTACTATTAATACTGGGCCATTTCCACCTTGCTGAATAGACCTTGTCAGCTCTGGCCCTCCCTCTTACTGGGACCCCACTCTTTAAATACCCCTCTGAAACCACCCCCCCAACTCATGCATCTGATGAAGCGGGTCTTTGCCCACGGAAGCTTATGCTCCAAAATATCTGTTAGTCTATAAGGTGCCACAAGACTTCTTGTTGTTCTCAAAGCTACAGACTAACACTGCTACCTCTCTGATACTGTCCAGTAAAATACATTTCTGGCTTGTCCACTGATATGTTCATACAACCCCCATGAGTCAATTTTTTAGGCCTGTCTCACAGTCTTATTTTGCCAGCAGCTGAGCACCTTCAGTTCCAGTTGCACTCATTTTGAACGCTCAACACTTCACAGCTTCAGGACCTGCTTCTTTCTGGGGCAATAGGCCTAATGGTATTGCTGAATGTTTTACTGGTGGAAAAAGGTCTGAACCAGTTTTACAGGTTTGTCTGAACACTGAAATGAACCTTGTATAAAGTCTTTATTATAATTTGCAACTATTTCAATACAAAAGACACACCAAGCCCCAGAAATGTTTCTTTTTGGGAGGGATAGTGAGCAGGCTGTAGGGCAAAACTGGAGAGTGAGTGAAAGAGACACTAATTCCTGACTTGTAGCTTCACAAAGCAAATTTTCTTCAGCTTCAACCCAGATCACAGACACTAATAGCCAATGTGCTATCCAATACGCAGTGTGAAAAGTTTACTAACCCTTTATGTTGAATGCCAGAATCTTACTGTTATATTACTCTGCTCTCCAGTGGTGTTATTAATATAGGACCTTTTCCTGATACACAAGCAGATTTGGTCCAAACTCCATAAATTCAGAAAAATAAAATCACACTAAGTTAACCCATCTTAATCAAAAGCAGTGTACACAACAAACAATGCCTGATAGCTGCTGGACTGGCAAGATAAGTATTAACTTCCCTTAAGAATACGACATTGGGTGATATTAATTTGATTTCAGTTTGTAGCTAAATTGCTAGTTATGTAAACTAATCAAAGGCTTAAAGTTTGCTATTTATTTTTGTGCAAAGAACTGGCAATGATGCAACATGATGGTAATGAAAAATTAAAGCATTACGTGGTTGGGAAATTTTAAAATATTTCAAGGGAAACTTTTAGTAACTTCTTGTCTCAAATGCCTCCTAGCTGGTCACATTTTATCCTGGCCTAGACACATCCTATTTTGAGCCACTTTTAATTTCTGCCCTGTGTCCTGGTGGAAGGAAACCCAGCTAGAGAAGGGTAGGAGCAGAATTAAATGCTTCCCACTCCTCATTTGATGAGCTATGGGAGAACAACACATCCTTAAAACAGGCTGAGGCTGGCAGGCAAGAGAGAGAGACTGGTAGAGAAAGAAATGCAGTAATTCATCTGGGCAGCAATGAGTGGGACATGGATAGAGTCCACGTTAACAGCTTACAGGGGACCTTCTGGTGCTGAAACCCTGTGAGATTGTGGGAATAAAAATCTGTCTGGGACCATGCCCCCTTCAGGTAATTAAGCTACTTTGACAGTGCATTAGTACTACAATCAATAATATATGAAATTTTCTATTCAACAAGATAAATAGTGATAGAAAATATTGCATAAATATAGCATTGCAGGAGAATCTTTGCCTTTTTGGGCTACCCGGCCTTTGAGTGCCTGCGAACTTTAGATTGCACTAATCCTTTTTTTCCCCCAAAAAATTAATTCTAATTTGTTTTTAGAGAGTGAGTGAGTGTCACAGTGGTATTCTATTGAGTTAGGGCAGTTTTCATTGAAGCTTGAATTCTCAGGTGCTTGACCAGCAGCTCTGGTCAAACCATGGCTATCTGAACCCCAGTAAATCTAAATTCTCTATCAACTGGGGGTCTGAGGTGTTCCCTGAAGCTTGATTTGAAGCCCACATACTGCAGAGCTTCTGATTTGTATAGCAACCAAGTTGACAGAGGACTCCAGCCTTGTAAGCCTGTGCTATACAGGGCTTCTTTTGGCTTGCTCACATAACACCTTTTGTTCTTTTTCCCCTGAAGACCTTGTCAGTAGCTTCAGTAGAAGCCATCTGGTCTGAGATTCCAAACTACAAAGGTTACACATACAACTAACACCCTTGCCATACATATTTGGTCTCCTCCACTAATAAGCTCTACTCCATTAGTGGAATGTGCTTTGTGTCAAATCTAAGGCCCTGCAAAACCTTTAGCCTGCACCTTATACAAGCTGCATTACCAGTTTTCCCCATAAACTGAGCACTTGGGCAGCCACCCAGGAGAGAGTCAAATGCTGCTCAGCTGGCTGTCAGCATGCCCACAGCGGGCAGCATGTGTTTCTTTTGGTGGTGCACATCTGAACATGCTTTGGTGCACATAAAACTTATTACACACATGGATGGAAAAAGTTAGAGGTAACGTTGCCAATCACCCCCAGTTCCAAGGATATTAAGATTTTCAAGTTTATGATCTCTTGCTTCATTTGCAAACTAGTAAGCTCCAGAGCCTGTCATGCCATTGGCTAGGTGCATGGAGTGGGAAGGAGATACCATGTGCAGTGAAAGAGAGGCTGAACTACTGTTTGTCCCATGCTAGACTAGAGGCAGCTTTAAGATGTCCAATATGTAGAGTTGGTCTGAAATGATTACAAGAGGTGGTGAAGCAAATGAAAAAATTCTGCATGTGCCCCAATTATGGGGAGCCTACAAGTGTGAGATGGCAGTACAGGAAAGGGCTAAGCACCACTCTGTCACCCAAAGGCACCCCAATTAAACAGCATTACCATCCCCATTAAGCAGCAGTCACCACTGTTAAGTATTTTTGGATTTAACTGTAATTCCTTGAGAGTGGTCCCAATTAAGTGGATCTCCTGATTAAACATTTTCTGATTAAGTGGAGTGTACTTAACTCATTCAAATTAATAGCTCATCTGAAAGAAATCAAGTTATGCTGAGAGGGAAGGCTTTTCCCCCTCATATGGGGATTGAACGTGCATAACAATTCCAGTTAAGTGATTTATTTCCTCCAGTTTTTCGCAGTGTGGAGAAGTTTAAGGCAATTGTTTGGTTTTTTTGTTTTTGTATGTCTCAAATTGCTCCATGCATTATCAGTGAAATATGGATGGCCATGTCCAATGATAAGGAACTAGCAGTTTGGTAAAACATTGACATATGATGGAAAATGTTGCAAGGTTCAGCCCTGCATAGTTGATGAGGTAGGGAATTAATGCTCTGGCACTTGCCTTTGCTGGAACTGGTTAGAAGCCAACTGAAATCTGCCTCAAAGGGTTCTAAAACATTAAATAGCCCAACTTGGCACCAAACCTTTCCCAGAAGATGTGTAGTATCAATGCCATGCTTAATATTTATAGTATCATCAGCATGTCTGCAACTTTAAGTTGTGTGCTACATCTTTTTCTACTTATAAAAATTTCCTGTGATTTTGTTTTAAAAACAATCAGACTTTTTACTCTTGAAACAAATGTAGGAAGGGATTGAAATAGGAAGGGATGCTAAAGGCAATGGTTCAATGCTTTATAGTTTGTGCTGATTATATTCAATCTCCATGTTACCTGTTGGAAGTTGGTTGAAGGATATAGATCTATTTCTAAAGCTATATCATTTTAATTTTATATTGGAACAATATATAATTTTTCTTAATCTGGGTTCTCTTCTTGGTAAAACAAAATCTTCATTTGAAAAGGTTTGCTTCTCCTATTTTGTTAGTCTTTAAAGTGCTACATTTCTGCTGCTTTGTTTTGCTGGTATATAGACGAACACAGCCGCCTCTCTGTAACTATTTTGCTTCTCCTGGTTAGGGTATCAAAATACTATAGACTAGTGGTGCCCAACTTTTCTACTGGTGCAGACTCCGAGTAGTCCCCTCCAATCGTCCCCCAACCATAAACAGACCCCCATCAAAGCCAATTCTAGCCACTATTTATACTTCGTTAGATGAAAAAGGAAACCCCAAAGCAGATTTTCAGACAGCAATTAATAACATTATTGGAAGAAATTGAATTTTAAAATAATAATAAATTGTAACATTGCAATTTATTTCAATCTTATTTTCTATGATCATCTGTATTTATCTTTTATTTTTTTCATGGACCCATTGGGAACCACTGCTCTAGATGCATGGAAACCTGGAACCAGATCCTACAAATCATTGCCAACAGATACAGTGCTTGGTGCAAATTAAGAGTAACCCCACTGAATTCACAACTACCAAGCAGTCCTGTGGTGCCTAGGAAGCTAACACATTTATTATGCCATGAGCTTTCATGAGTAAAATCAATTCCACTCCACTCATTTGAGGAAGTGGATTGCACCAACGAAAACTCATGAACTAATAAATGTGTTAGTTTTCAAGGTGCCACAGGACTGCTTGTTGTTTGTGAAGCTGCAGACTAACATGGTTACACCTCTGAGGCCAATGAATTCAATGGATATAAACCAGTGTAAAACTGCTTACACTTTGGTAACTAAAACTGTGGTTTTTCTCTCCAGAAAACCAGCACTAAACTTGTAGGAGCGAGACTGTGCTTAGGAAAAATATAGACCATCTACAGAGTTACACTGGAATTTATTGTTTGTTTTATTACTTTGTGAGAGCTCAGTCAGTTTGCCCTTGCTCAACATTTCTGAGTAAATATGGTGTTTATTAACAATTATAAGCAAAAATAAAGCTGTCATTAAAGCTTGTCCTGTTAGTGAAAATGGAATTTTGTTGGGTGCTCTGAATTCTTTCCACCTTGTAATATGGTAAATTGAACATTTCGGACTTCCTTTAAAACAAAAGGTAAATCACATACCCAGAATCCAGTGTGTCTCTAAAACCTGTTTCCTTGGAAGTACAAATTGGGATGACGATGAAGTTTCAGAGCAAAATGGCATTTTTATACTTCATTCATTTCATATTTATCACTAGCTTGTTTGCTAATTTTCATTTGCAAGAGGCAATTCTTCCAGCTAACTGGGTGCCTCAATGGGCCACTGATTTCTTTGAAGTGACAGTCTGTAAATATGCATAAAAAAGAGATGCAATTAGCGTGTGTGTGGTTCAGTGCAGCCTGATTTCATTGGCAAGTTTACCCACAGTGTTGATAAGCTACATTATCTAGAAAATTGGCCGCTGAAAAACAGCACCTCTGATTGCCAGCAAAGGTTCCAGATAACAGGGTGCTGAAGAGAAATATAATTGAGGTTGAATATGTTAACCAAGGTGTCACATGCTCCTTAGAAGCGCTAATTTATCAGCATGTTGGAATTTTTATTAACATTTGGAATGCATTTCTACCACACTAATGAAGTGGAATTGGCAGTTCAGGTTTTAGTTATTGTCATTTTGAGAAGTTAAATGTAATTTCTCGTTAGACACAGTTATGTAAATATATTTGTTCAGGGACTGAAAAAATTATGCATTTCACAAATACAAATATGTTGTTAAAGAAGAGTGTGACAAATCAGAGCTAGTTAAAGTCTTAAAAGCCAGCCAAATATTAGTACCGTATTGTGCATTCTCTGCTCACTTGTAGGGCATTTGAGGGAAATGAACTTATGAGAATTTTAGTATCTTTTGTAGTTGGCTCATTAGTGTGAAACAATCCAGATTAGTACATGTTTTGCCACTGGTCATGTATTTATTTAACAAGGATTTGTACTTGGCTTAGTTTGCTGAACTTTTTTGCATTCCTTACCTCCTTTCCATCTTGAAGTGAATTTAGGATTGCGAAAGGTAATGCTGGATTTTGTTTTCAGTATTTTGGGCATATGGAAATTTGGGCTATTTTCAGTTTCTGAACTATATACAAACAGGTTGCGTAACATCAGGCTGTGCATTGATGAAAAAGAAATTTGGTAAAAGGAACCCATTTCCAAAATGCAGAGACAGACTGGTTGTGCTCATTTTGTTTCTACTACATGTTTGTTTTCTGTAGAGAAATGTAAATTGGGTACTATGGAAAGTAACCTGAGATAATGGGGTTCCTGTGTTAAGCAATGATACAAACTGAGTTATCTCTTTAACGATGAATTCCTAAGTCGATTTATCAACAGTGAGGGACAATCATGGTTGAAGATTGTGTTTGTAACTCCTTAACAGAGCTACACAACGTCTAACTTTGCAGGGGTGCTGGAAAGATTTGTGCAGTGGGGGTCCTGAGAATAATTGAATCAAACTCCAACCCCTGGATATAATGGAAACCACTCCAAATTGCACAAATTGTTCTACTACCTATGAATGTTGGCATCTTCACTTGTGTTATTTTACAATCTTGTTTTCACAACTTGTTTTATCATTGTAAGTGTTACAGATGAAAAATCTAACTGGTGCATGTGTGTGTGGTGTTTATAGGGGAATTGTAGACACACCGCTCATCCATTCTGAAGATCTCAAGCCTCTGGTACAGCGCTGGCTAACAGATATTCCTGCTGGGAAGCTGGCTCAAGTGACAGACCTGCAGGCAGCAGTAGTATACTTGGCCTCAGAAGCGTCAGATTACATGACAGGCCACAATTTGGCTATAGAAGGCGGTCAAAGCTTGTGGTAGAAAAGAACTGAGCATCTTTCTTCTTTGTCACATTTTAAGCACAAGAGTTGAAAGCTGACAGGAAGGATTTCTGATTCTCACCAGAGTCTATACCCAGACAATTCTGATTGCCTTTCACGATTGGGTTCTTTACGTTAAAAAATAAAATCTTGTCAAAAGTTCGTGCTTCAAACACTTTAGAAAACAGATAATAGGGTTAAACCAGTGCTGAATTTTGGCTCTTAATGTATAAATACCCTTTTACAACAAAATTATTTCTTCCTTGTTTGAAGGTCTGTCTATTCATCCCATCTAGTAATAATCTTTAGGGAAAATGTATGTAATCCTTTCTTTTCAATAGTTTTTTAAAGTTCTGCCTTCAAATCTCTGTTAAATTAGTACAGGTTGAACCTCTCTAGTCTGCCACTGTATCACCCAGCAGCATCTGTAATCTGGCATGATTTTAGTTAGCTGGGTGACCACTTATCATGGGTGTAGCCAAGTTTCACATGGTCCCATAAAGTTTGTTTGCAGTGGTCAGTCCTGGATCTCAATGTTCTGTGGAGTGAGTTAGCTGTAATTTATCCCTAAATGTCTTCTAAGAGCCCAGTGAGCAGTGGAAGTGTTGGTAATGCTGCTAGACAATCTTGACTTCCCATGATACAGCAAATTTTGTTGTTTGGCACCAGTCAGGTCCCCAGGGTGCCAGACTACAGAAAGTCAACCTGTACTTAAAAGAATGTAGGTACATTTACTACATGTAAGCAAGAGTTTTTGTTTAGTTTAACAGATTTTTTTTATTATTTGAGTAAACATTATTAGCTGGTGGTCTTTCCATTGTGTTTTTTAATTCAATGCATCAGTGACATCTGTGTTTTTAAAAAAAAAAACACATCCAAAATGTTACATGTGATATCACAAAATAAATTTGTTGCATTTGATCCTGAATGTTGCCATTTTATACATTTTTCTGGTATATTTAGTTTTGCGTGCGCGTGCACACACACACACACACTTTCTACTGCCTGAAAAAGCATTGCATGTAACAGAGAATTATATTTTGCAAATATAATGGCTCAGCTCCAAAGTCCATTGAATAAGCTTATGTTAGGTACATCCATAACCGTTGGCAAGATTGGTCTCTTTTTTTGCCTTTGGTGGGCAAAGGTGAGCCAAAGGCTTTGTCTACACTGCCAACTGAATGACAAAACTTTTGTTGTTCACAGGTGCTGAAACCACCCACCCCCATCCTTCCTCCCCTGTCACAAAAGACAAAATGCTTGCTGTGGCAAGTGGCATTGTCATCTGAAGTGCTTTCCTGTCAACAATGCAAATTCTGGCTATCGGGTGGGAAGATTTTGTTGGCGAAAGTGCCACCAACCCACGTTTACATTACAGGTACAGTTACACTACAGTGCTCTGTCAACAGAAGTCACTCTTGGGAGAGTTTTCCTGACAAAACTTCTGTGGACAGAGCGCGGCCACTCACAAAAGTGAATCGGAAGGATTCTCAGCTCTGTCGGCGATGCTGCTGGACTGCTCAGTTGCTTTCTCAACAAAACAGGCACTGGGAAGCACAGCAGACAGGGCTGCCCACTGTTGTGGATGCCCTATCTGTTGCAAGAAGGCTCCCGAGTGGCCACACAGCCTTTTGTCAACAGACTCTCTAGACAGCAGCATTATGCCACCAATCTTTGAGGCAGGATGCTGCTGGCCAAAATGCTGGGGTTTGTCCAGATACTGTTGGCAAAATGCCTTTTGTGTGTGCACGCACTGCAAGTTTTGTTGACAAAACTGGGGTTTTGCTTGCAAAATTTGCTAGTGTAATTATAGCCTACCCAACTTTTAGGCCACATCTTCATGGAGCTGTACTCCTGGCAGCTCCATGATAATGAGCAGTCTTGCAATTGCAAATTCAGGGATAAGGGACTGGCAACAGAGTGGGGTTTAACCGACAGAGACACATCCACGTGGACTCTTTACTTCTGGCAGCCCTCTCTGTTGAGTGAAATCTCATTTGGCTATGCTAATGAGCTGTGAGATTTATGCTAATGAGCACCCATTTGCAATTGAGAGACTGCTCATTAGCATGGAGCTGCCAGGAGTACAGATCTGTGTAGATGTGGCCTTTGTGACTCAGCCATGTTGACTTGGCCACATCTATAAAAGCCGTATAGTATAGACAAAGCCAAAGTTTTTATTTTAACTTTTTTTCTGTAAAATTGCTAAGAGATGTGAATCAGTAATATTTCCAATGATTTATGTGGTTATATCAGCAGAAAAACTGTATAGGCGAGAGAGTCAGGCTCATTGTGTAGAAACAGTGAAGTATGGCATGATGATATAGTCTCCCATTTGAGGACTTCTAAGTTTCATCTGTGTGACTAAAGCAAATTTATTTGCACAAATTCACTTGCAAATCCTTGTCATTTGTTTTTCATTTGGCAGCCATATGTTACAGTCTCATAAATAATGGCGGGTGGATGTCATTATTTTTATTAGTACTACACGTCTGCATACTGGCTACCCATTATTGCAGTGAATTGCGATATTTGTTTCAGACTTGATCTTCCCTGCCCTGTTGTTAGCTATGCATTTTGCCAACATGCTGGTGTCATGCTGGATGAAGTGTAAGAAGATACCTGTCTTTGTTTTCCATTAGACCACTGCTACTTAGTATTTCATGTTTCATGGAGTGTCATTTTTCTGGAGAGCGGCATTGTTAAATCTAGAGCTTTTTGGCTTGAAACACTTGCTTTGTGTGCATGATCTAATTTATTGACTATGCTCAGCAAATTCACAAGCTTACAGAAATCTTCATTCTAAGACAAACTGTCAAGCAAAACAATTAAAGACTTACACTTTTTATTATTTTTCTGGGCTCTCAAACCTCTGTCTTTTAGCTCCCACACTTGCCTCATTCTGCATCATATTCTGGAGGGCGTCATGCAGTTCTCATGTCTCTGGCTGGCTTTTCATCCCAAGGTGCAAACATTGGTGAACTCATCAGGAGCAAGTCCAAATGATTCCAGAGAGGCTTGTATATCATGACTTGGACCTCTGCTGAACAGCTTGTTGCAGCTCCTACTTAAAGGGTAAAATAGCAAAGTTCAGCTAATCTTAAGCACAAACTACTGTAACTGAGCTCCTTGTTTTCTGTCTCAGCAGATGGACCAAAGATCGAGTAACCCATGAAGACTGAACTAACCTTTCATGTCTAGGGAGGATCACTCCAGGTTAACATGGAAGCACGTTGCTAGGTTGTTATGGGAAGCTTGAATTTCAGCTTTATTTGTTGTGGGAAGAGGAAGCTTCAAAGCAAAATGGGTACCCTGGGACTTTTCACAAGTCACACATCCACTTTAAAAACAAATACCCAGACAACCAAAATGAGAGGCTGCATTTTTCAGAATTCAAACGCTCTCTTAATTAACGAGCTGCAGCTGGTTGGATTCAGAGCTTGTCTCCCTCCAACCTCTTCACCTTGTTGCTCTCCTTCTGAATGTGTGGGGAAGGGCAAGGAGGAAAAAGGTAGGGCATTTATCTGAATTGGTTTTGGAAATCTGGATTTTGAGTCTGGTACAACCTAGGAGAGCCCAGTTGTGTGGCTTCTCCAAAGACTCGCTCTAGACATCCCAGTGAGTGATGTCTGTGTGTCTACCTTCTTCAGGTAACGGTCAGTCTTTCAGAACTAACAGCAGTTCAACAGGATCAATGAAAAGTGTTTGTCTGATTTGCTATCAGTCTACAATACAGCTTTATAGACTCCAATCAGTGAAGCTTGCTGGTGTCAGGTGAGCTCCTGGACGGCGTAGCAGTTCTTTCCTGATAAAGAAAATCCCCTTTCCTTTTGTCCTCAGTAGCCTGTGACGGCTGGAATTGCTCATTTCTGAGGACCTCACATACACTATAATCATCACCAATTTTCAGGCTAGGTAGCTGGATCAAATGAGAAGAACCAATGTTACTTCTAATATTTCCAGCCACGTATGGAATTTTTTCCATCCATGAGCAGAATACATTTTTTACGTGCACCAAGGTACGTGTGAATGTGCACAACCAGGAGAAACAACGACCTACCTGTGGGCACTCTGCTAATCAGTCGGGCGGCATTGGAGTCTCTCTTGAGTGGCTGCCCAAAGGTTCAGCTTACAGGGAACACTTGGCAAGACCCTTCTGAGGTTTTTTGTTGCCTGCAGAACAAATAGAGGATTTTATGTCAGCTGGGTCTTTAGGTGATTAGGCTTCTCCCCAGCATTTCCAATTTGGTGCCAGGAGACACTGGTCTGTTATTGTGCCTTTTGAAAGGGACACTAACAATGCAGCACAGCTCAGAGGCTTCCTTTGAGTGGGGCAATAACAGGTGTCCTTCACATCAGTCCCTAATCTTTTCACTGGGACTTGTTTTCACTTTAGATGGTTGTTTCAGTGGTAAATTGATAGTAAAAGTGGCAGAGTATTTGCCTCAGTGATGGGTGTGGGTGTATTTCCATTGGCTTGGAGATGCATGAAATCAGAGATGGGGGCTCTTCCATGGGACACCTATGCAGCAATATCTTTGCCCCATCCCCTCCCTGTGTTCCTTGTACGCTGAGCGCTTGGGTAGCCATGCAGGAGAGATTGAAATGCTGCACAGCTGGTTAGCAGAGCACCCTCAGCGAGCAGCATGTATTTCGATGGATGTGCCTGCTTTAGTGCACACACCAAAACTTATTCTGCACATGGATGGAAAAAACAAACTCAGGGGGAACGTTGCCCACAAGACATAACTGAAGTGAATTGGGGGCCTTTGAACTGCTCAGGGCGTCACACAATTGCTTAGTCTGCAGCCCTACACGGAAGTCTCTTTTTGTCCTGAGAAATGAATCTTGTGGAAGCATGGGCAGGAAAGCTGCCCTGCCCCCACTGCATTATGCCACCACCCTTGAGGCCCTCCCCTCACTGCCCCGACACCCCTTCTCACTACCCTTGCCCTCACTCCTCGCTTTCTCCCTCACCCTGCCCCTTCTTCGCCTTGTTCTACCTCTGACTCTCAAAGCCCCGCTACTGGGCTGTCTCTTTTCTCTCAAACACACTTCTTCCCACTCCCCCTTCTCTGCCCCTCCCCCACTGCTCC
Source organism: Carettochelys insculpta (assembly GCF_033958435.1). Lineage (NCBI taxonomy): Eukaryota > Metazoa > Chordata > Testudines > Carettochelyidae > Carettochelys > Carettochelys insculpta. The sequence goes on along the minus strand of NC_134147.1, from coordinate 40,875,127 downwards.
CCTTTATGGCCAGTTAAAAGAAGATGGCCATGGGCCCCGATCCCCTCTGTTCCAGCACCCCTGTGCTACTGTGTGGGGCGCTCTTATGTGTAACCTGTTCATCTAAGGTATCTGCATTACTCTGTGTTCTGGCCTTGGCAGATTTCTTAAGTTTGTTGGTCCTGATGGCAAACGGTGTGGAAAATTCATGACAGGTAATAGTCGTTCTTGTGGCCTGAGGAGTAACTTGGTGAGGGAGAAGACCAATTTCTATTCAAGGGCTGTACGAGCATAATGCTGTGGTGCCTTTGTCCTGTTGTACCACTTAAAGATTGGTGTGCAAACCACCCTTTTCCCCAGTATTAGAGAAGTAGCCATGTTAGTCTGTATCTTCAAAAACAAGAAGTCGTCCTTTGGTACCTTATAGACAAATAGATATTTTGGAGCATAAGCTTTCGTGGGTGACAGGGGTCTCTGCCCACAAAAGCTTATGCTCTGAAATATTTGTTAGTCTATAAGGTGCCACAGGACTTCTTGTTCTTTTCTCCAGTGTTATTAGAAGGAGCAATAGTGGTTCCATGCAGAAGCCCTTAGTCGGGGGTGGGGGGTGGTACTGCTGAGGTGTACCTCATGGTCTGTTCCTTAAAGAGATAGGGTAGTGATTCAGTAGAACTTGGGTTTATTCATTGCGCACTCAATTCATTTGCTACGTGGTCCTGGGCAAGTGACTTAGATCAGTCTTTCTGGATAAATGGCCTTTATTACACAGGAGGTGAGTTCAAATACTCCATGGCACTTTGTGGCTTTAAAATCTGGTAAGGTAGCCCTAGGGTTAGTGGCAAGCCCATATTTTCTTTTGTTAGTGGGTGGGGGAGGGGGAACGAGCTTGAGATGGCTGATAGGAAATGTTTTTTTCCCTGTTTATTTTAAAGTGGAAGGCACAGAAGGTAGAGGAGCTTTTGAAAGAAGATGCCCTTATTGTAAATGCTGGTGAGCTTGCAAAATGAGCGCATCTGCATCTCAAGTTAGAGTGTTTATAAAATAAACCAATATTCTGCTCCCCCAGCATGTGTGGTGCTCATATAGAACCTGAATTAATACTTTCAGTCAAAACCAGATGGCGTTGTTCCTGATATTACCTCTAGGAGGAAACCTAAACCTATGTTGTGTCTGTAGTAAGTGGGTTTCCCATTTATCTATTCAACTTTTATATTGTATGTAAGTTAGTACTTTTGATATTTCTAAGGTTTTTTTTTTTTTTTTAACATTCATGTAGAACACCACATAATTGCAGAAAAGATAATAGTCACATACCCTAGGGCTTGGTGTACACTTATGTTAAAAGTACAGCTTTTATTGGCAACTAAAGTAATAACCTTTCCATGTCAAATTGCTTTAAATTAAACTTAAAAAAAACCACTGTCTGATACCCACACTTGGTAATTGTCAAACATTAGCATAATGTAGAATACGAAAGCTGCCTAAATCTTGGGCTTAAAAATAATTATTTACTTAGGTAAATTCTGCATTCAGAAGCATAATAGATTTTTTAAAAAAACCCCTACAATCTTCTCAATGTATATGATAAAATTTAGACTTGAACTTGAGATGAAAGTTGGATGGGAGATGATGCCAGCCTCTCAGGAAAGAGGGATTATTTCACCTCAGCTCACCCATCCATCCTTGGTCATATTTAAATATTGGGTTAGTGACACCAGTGAATGCTATAGGTACCACAGGTGACCTTGTATAAATCTTCAGCACTTTAGGTACACAGTGGGAGACATTTGAATATCCTGTGCAGAGTAGGAGAGGAGACAGTTTTATGGAACCTTCCAACTTCCATCATTTTCTTGTGCAGACAGAACAACTCCAACTTCAGCCCTGTGACCTTGCTGCAGTGCTAGACACTCTGAAAGGGTCCTTCCACCATATGTGCTAGCCAGGGAATGGAACCAGAGTGGGAGAAAGATGGTATAAGATTTGATCTCTGCTTCATACCCCATCTAGAGTGCTCTCACCACACCTGAGGCATTTTACCTGCCTGCTTGTCCCAGACTGGTGCCAGTGTGGTTTCCCCTCCACCTGGATAGCCCCACAGAGGAGAACCGTTTGAGGACAAGTTTGTGGGCAATGTAGTGTGTGACCACATCAAAACATGAATCACAGCCCACACAACTGTCAGCCTGCTTAAGGGGTGGGGCACTATGGTGAAGGCTCAAGTCTTTGGAGGAAGGGCCGGACACCTGAAGTAGCACTCCAGCCAGCAAAGCATGCCTACAAAAACAGGTTAGCTCTACACTTGAGAGCACTTACTGAGCTAGGACATTAGAGGGAGAAGCTGTGGGGAAAGGGACAACAAGGTGCCAAACCACCACTACCCTACATTGTGGGAGAGTTTTTAATCTTGGGTAGTCTATACAGTAAATATGTATTTGATTTCATGTTTTTTTCCAGGGCTGAATTTTGAAAGAGGATACAGACCTTTCCAGAGGGAACCATAGTGAGGTTCCCTGAACATGGTCAACGTTTTTCCAAATGTTGAAATGGCAATGCCATTTTTAATGACTGTTTTTCACCGTTTTTTTGGGCAGCTCTAATTTCCAGTCCTGTCATCCAGTTCTATCTCCTGCTTCTTTCCATCTCTCTCTCTCTCTCCAACAAGCCAAGTCTTCTCCTCCAATATCCCTCCCTCCCCATCCTCACCTTTGGTTAATGAGGTGATTTTCCTTCTTGCCACTCACCCACTGACACCAGCCTGCCCTCCCACTGTCATCAGTTTCATCTTACTTCTAGTGCCCTTCCTGAACCCTATGGTCACAGTCCTGGCCAATCTGTTGGTTCCTGCCTAATGGATGGGTCAAAAAGCTGGAGCTGGTGGGGCTGGATGGGAAAAGTATTCACTTGGGAGCAGTGCATAGGCACTTGTAAGTCTCATGTTCCAGCAGTCCTGTTCACTAGCCAGCATAGTTTGACTTCACCTGTGGAGAGGGCTATGGCAACTCCCTGTGCCTGGAGGTAGCACACACCTTGGAGACAATACACCACCTTCTGGAGTAGTATATCACTGTACCCACATACCAGAGGGTTGTGCCTTAAGGGCACCACCCAGCCCTACATTTGCAGATGCTGTCTGACAGGCCTTAGCGGCTCCTTATTTTAGGCACCAGTGTTCCAGGTCTAAATGTAGTTGGTGGCTTGAGGAAGCCTCATTAAGTCTGAGTATATGTACTGTTTGCTTGACAGGCTGTAACCTCATTTTAAGGAGCTGTTAAACCTGTAAATCAGTATTTTCCCCACTTTAATAAAACACACCGAAATCGGATTTTGACCTAACAAGCTATTCAAGTTCCAAAGGAAATGCGGCCATGCCCATCCATACATACTGTGGCATAAATGATACATTAACGTGCAAAAGAGACAAAACGTTTGGAACTTTTCCAGTGATTGAGGGCTACAATTAAAATCCTCACTATAATGATACTTTTGGTCAATAGCAATATGACAGGGACTGCTCCATTTCATTATAAATCTCCAGAGACAACACGTGATTTGTCTTGATCGATTTCTTCCTTCTACCATGTCACTCATCTAACGCTGATGTCACATCCTCATCACTCAAAAATGGTACCTCACCCTGTTCAGCTTTTGCCTGCTGACTTATCTGTGAGAAGGGTAGTTACCTTTAGTGCTCCAAGAGTACATCACAGATGTTTCTCATCAGACCAAGTGTTTTGTAATGCCTGATTTAGGTTTGCGACTGCCTTAAATATTTTGTTTATTCTTCAGACACGGGATATAACTGATCATCACCAAACTGATAGACTTGGGGGGGATCCAAAGCTACCCCATCATGTAAGAAGGACAGCTGAGCATAGTGGACTTCTAAAATTCACCACCATTTTTAATTCTGGCTACAGATTTCCCCAAGTCTTAAGCACAGAAGGTAAAAACTTCAGCACCAGACCTTGATATTTGGCCCATGAGTGGATTTTCCTTATTTGAGATGTTTGGTCTGAATGGTTTTCATTCTTTTCTCTTTCAGAAATTTTCCTTCCAGGAGCACAGGTAAGAATTTAGGAAGCTAATTTTGCAACAAGTACTAAATGGGGTGAGCGCAAGCTTGCACATGAGTGTGAAATTTTGAAGTGCAAATATCTCCTTACTAGGTGATTTCTCGTTAAGCTTTCCAGAAAATCTGTTTTTCCACTCACCTTCACACTGCCATCAACCAGACATCCTGCAGTCATTATTCCACCGTCCTCTTTGTTCCCTTCCTGACCCCTCTATAGTGCTCCTAGCCATCTGCCTCTTTCTGCTGCTACCTGTCCCACAGTTTGGTTTAGAACCTGTAGCAGTGGTGTTGAATTTATTCCAAGTTTACTTATCATTAATACTTTCAGAGTATAAGATTGTCTTTACTGAACAAACTGACCACTAATCAGTTTAATTTTTGGACTCAGACCTTATGAAAAGGCATGCACATAATTAGCTTGAAGCATGTGAGTAATTCAGCTGACTTCAGTGGGATTATTTACATGCTTAACTTTATACTTGTGCATAAAAGTGCACAGACTGATTCCTAATTCATTAAAATGATTCAAGAAATGGGATAAACAATAAAATCCTGGTTAGCCACAGGAATGTGATTAGATGGTCATGCAGCTCGGGAATGGGTTAGGTGTCTTCAAAGTCCAAATTAGCCTGGATGACATTTTTTGGCTCAAACATTTAAACTAAAATTTCTGAGGAAAAATTTTATTTAAGTAAGAATTTTTTTAAACTTTTTACTGGAAATTTAAATTGGTTACAGAAAGCAGTTTTCAAAACCAGGAAATTTTCTTTGAATTAGATCGAATAGTAAGCAGTATTTTTTTAGTTTCTTGATTGCACAGTAGTGGCTATTGTATGCTTTAGGATTTATTTGTGAAGAATTTTGAGGCTTTGCATTTTATTTTCTTGATCAAACCTGGAATTTCTGTCAGCTGATTTTTGGTTGCAAAAATATTTGTTTTGTTCACAAAAGTCATTGTTTCTAAAAATGTCTTTGGTGAAAAAGTTGACCACTTCTGTTTAACAGTTTTTTCTAGGGCAAGAACCACATAAAAGGAGGGAGGGGAGAGAGGAATAATGGATACTGACTGAATTTTATCCCTGGTTAATGAAGGGTTAATCGCTGAAGTTTTGCCTTGTTTCAGTGACTGATAGATACTGGTACAAGCAAATATATGTTTAAATGCAGTTATTGAAGTGGATCTATTTTCTCAATAACATATAGATCACATTGCTTCATCTGCACATAGGTATTTAAAGGAGCTTTCCAAAGTGTCAATGGACAAGGTAATGGAGTTTAAAAAAGGAGGTTGCTATGCAGCTATTCCCTTGTATGCGTTGGTAAATAGACACACTATATAAAACCCAAAGATGCATTTCTGTCATAAAAATTGCATTCTCTGTTTGTATGGGTAGATATCCTTTATATGCTGTTCATCATTATGCCTGATAAATTAGAAAGGTGTGTGTTGTAATGGCAGACCTCTTAGCAAAGTTTCTGAGAAAGGGGCCCAGTTATCTCTGGCATTTAGAAATCAACATTGGCTTGCTTTCTTGAGAAACTTCTGGGTTCTGATCTACTTACTCTAAACAAACGGCATGCTTGGGTACAAATCTTACACTCAGGAAAACTGAAAACTATGAGGTCATATCCAATCTTCCCTCTAATCTTTTTAATCCATGCTTGAATAGTTACCATTCACACGTGGAATAATTTTATATGCACTGAGGCATGTGCAGGTGCACCACCTGTAGAAACAAAAACCTAGCTGTGGGTGCTCTTCTAATCAGCTGGGTGGCATTTGACTCTCTCCTGAGTGGCTGCACAAGTGTCCAGCTTACAGGGAGCACTGGTTATGTCTACATTGCAGCTGGGTGTGTCCTTCCCAGACCTGCAAGTCAGATTCAAGCAAGCATGAGTAGCTTATCAAAAACATCAGTGGGGATGTTTCAACAGGAAATGCTCATAAAGTTAGCCACCTTCATCCAAATCACCTGGCCTCTTGGATCTGAGCTCTGGGGGCTAGCCTGGGTCACCCATGCCACAAATCCCCAATACTATTTTGAACATGCTATCTCGAGTGGCACTAACGTGAGTCTGTTTGCCATGGGTGGCGGGCTTCACAGGCAGGGGAAGGCAATATCTTCCCAAGCTGCCTCACGTGGCACTGCCCATGCTCCATTGGAGACTGTACTACAGCTCCATGGCTGCCTGGAGCTCCAGGGCCAGGACAGGCTGCAACCGTGCCACCTTTTGGAGCTCTGGGGCCAGGGGAGGCTACTTCCTGGAGCTCCAGGGTTGCACTGTCCAGTGTTGGAGGGCCTGCAGCCGTAGTGTGTGTGAGGAGGGGAGCAGGGCAGGGGCTGGACAGTGGCCACAGTGGAGGGTGGGGCCTTGGACGGAGTGGGGACTCAGACAAGGCAGGACTGGGAGTACTTGCCTCCCCAAGCCCTGGGGTCACCCAACACCCACGCTGTGTACTCACGCTGGGAAGTGCACATCCAACTGCAGCATAAATATACCTGAACGGTTTTGTTTTTCAGGTTGTGTTTGAAAGTAGAGCTGGGCAAAAATTTTTGTCTTATGCTTTTTCTATTTTTTTCAGCAAATATTGGCAATTTAATGACACTGTAACTTTTTAAAAAATAAGGTCAGTTTTGCAAAATTGTTCCTCTATGACAAAAAACCATGAAAGTTGAAACAGCCTGTTCAAAATGAAACATTTTGACTTACTGAGACCACATCTTTGTTTTTTAAAATGTCCTTCAATTTTATTACAAGTGTTTCATTTTAAAAAGTTAAAAAAAAATTTCAAAACCTCAAAATGAAACAATTTGTTTGGGAAGTTTGTGGTGATGGTCAGAAGAATGAGTTATGCTTTTTTCTTTCAACCTGCTACAGTTTTTAAACTTTTTGTTTTGGATTAACACCAAAATAATTTTTCCCCTTGATTCTTCAGAGCTGCCACCAACCTGAAGACCCTGTTGTATGCATATCTCTGTTTGGGATGTATTGCCATGTCATAGAGAAGAGCCCCAAAAGAAAGTTGTAAATATTCCTAATGAAGGTTACATAAATAGGATATGAACACATTTAATTGGGTGCCTGCATTCAGCAGAATGAGCTTTGAAAATGGAATGCACTTTGCAGGGTATTATCCTGATGCAGGCAAACAGGTGGAATCAAGCAACTCTACATCTTATGTAAGATAAAAGCTATCAACCTAATATAATTCCTTTATTTGTGCCTCAGGAGAGCTGCCCAAATTAATATATGATTCATGTATCTCTAAGGGTAGGTCTACACAGCAAAGTTATTTAAAAATAATAATTTCAAAATAACTATCCTAACATCTACACAATGCAACCACTATTTCAAAATAGCAGTTGGCTTATTTTGAAATTGGTAGAGCTCATTCTACGAGGAATAGTGTCTCTTTTGAAATAACTTATTTTGAAATAGCTGCTCTTAAGACAGGAAATAGTCTATTTCAAAATAAGCCATAGTGTGTTCAATGGCTGTATTTCAAAATACACTGTGTGTAGACACTCTATTTTGAAATGCATTTTTGCGTGTAGCAGCATTATTTTGAAATTAACTATTTCAGAATGGCTCTTGTGGATAGCTTATTTAGAAATACAGCTGCTGTGTAGACGTACTGTAAGGGTCCCAAAAAAGGTATGGAACTACATAGATATCTTGAAAAGGAAAGGTTGCAAAGTGAGAAACATATTTTCAATGCAATACAGTTTGTGCTGGCATTTCTTGTGCATGCAAACTGTATTACAAAATAACACAATTACATACAGAAATAAAAAACACAGATTAATGGCCAATGCCTTGTCCACTTGTAATTCAACACAAAACTCCCATTGATTTCAGATTTTTGGTGCCTTAATTTTTGGACATTGATTGTGTACATACTGTTGACAATAGTTCAGATAACGATGATGCGCAGTAGTGAACATACAGGACCTTTTGAAAAGGACACATTTAAATACATGGTCATTAATGAACCTGCAGAAGTCTTGCAAGGTCAAATGAGTATTCCAAACCATTTTAACTCCAAAAATGAAGGCTTGAAAACCCTCAAAATCTACAAATTTTTGTCTAATCCTAAGCCCATAATGGAGAGAAACAGAGTATTTTAGAAAGGGCAATCATAGAAATATGGCTTCAGGGTAGAAATACAGCCTGGGATGGTGACAGATTACTCAGAAACTGGAGGCAATATTGCTCAGGCGGAGACACTAATTTACCCTAGGGAAGCTTTGGTTTCTAACACAGTCCATTTTATTCAACATTGGCTGGGGGATTGTTTGAGATTTTCTGCTGGGGCAAAGCCCAGCTAGAAGAGAGGACTGATTGATGGCAGGAAACCTCTTCCTTTCCTCCTTGCCTTCTGTCTTCCTTTTCCTTCTCTTTTCTTCTCCATTGCCCTTTCTCCCTGTCCCCATACAAAGCAACTGGGTCACCCTGCTGGATGGATGCCTGAGAAGCTTTCTGTCTTGGTTGAGCCATGCCATTGTCTGTGCTCCCTCCCCAGGCACATGAACAAGCTATTCCAAGGGAAAGGGGCATAGACCCTCCACAATACTATTGCAATATACCATTATCAGTAGAAAAAAAGCCTCCTTACCAGAAGCGTTCCACCCAGCATCTGGGTTGGCCTCTGAAGCCACCTCTTGATTTGAGGGGATGGGGACAGGTTCTACTGGTTCCATCTTGATGAAAAGTTCCTGGCTTTCAGGGCATAAGTCTAAGCTGGACCCTCTATTGGCCACCAGTTCCTCAACATCATGCGTTTCAGCACTCCGTCCACGACCTGAGCTGTCGGTACCACTTTTGGAGGAAGAGGTTGCATCTGCCACCAGAATACTGTGCAGCTCATCATAGTATAGACATTTCTGGGTAGATGCCCCAGACTGACTGTTGGCTGTCTTGGATTTATGGTAGTTCTGGTGAAACTCCTTGATCTTCATGCAGCACTGCTGAGGGTCCCTGTTGTAAATTTTTTCAGTCGCACAAAGTGATATTTTGCCATAAATATCAGCATTTCTTGCCGGATTTGAGTTGGCTCATAATAGCTTCTTTGCCCCACACTGAAAAGAGGTCCGAGATCTTCTGATTTTTCCATGCTGGAGCCCTTCTGTAAACCTGGGAACTCATGGCTACAAGGTGTGCTAGGTGTGCTGCAGAGATGAGATCCGTACATCTCCTCACCACACTGGCCAGAGAAGAAAGGAAATCTACTCAAAATTCATGGGCTCCTGAACACTGCTTCCAGCTCACCTGCAGAGCAGCAGGGGCAGGACAATGACCAGAAAGGATACCTCAAGGGGCATTGTGGGATAGTTTTTGGGGCCAATAAAATTGATTTTTAAATGTGGTTAATCTATGCTGTTTTAGCTCAACATTGCAAATTTGATGTTTTTAGAGTACTTTCATTGGGAAGTAAGCAAGCAGTACAGCTGTTTAGAATGGACTTACTGAGCACTGGGGTGTAGCCGGAGAGTTTATAAAATTGACTGTAGAGTTTTAAATTCGACTTTATCGCTTAGTGTAGATCAGTCTGGGAGAGATGAAGCATTGATACGTATTTTTCAGGGATATCAGTCTGCTTTTTACTCTTCTAAGGTTTGGGCATAAGGAACCAGAGACACTAGCTTAGATGGGCACCCTCTTTTCTAAGCTGGTGCTCTCAGGAGTGTGGAGGTGGGGTTCAGAGCACGGGACTACTTCTTGTGGCTAATGTCATGGCTTCTGAGCCTGTTAAACCAGCCCTTTGCAGATGTCCACACTGAATGCTATTAGAGTGTTGTGTTTGATTTATTTCCCTGTCACATGCTCTGTACCTCTCTGAATCTTACCTTAGGACAACAACAGATGCTCTTCTACACTGCAGATTTGCTGTAAAAACTGTTGCTTTGCTTCACAGCTTTCCATACACACCTTTATGAGAACTGGATGCGCGTGGGTTTGTGCTTCTGAGGCTTCTGAAATCTCAAAGAATTATTGCCTGCATTTCACCTGATTTTGTACTAACAACACAGACCTGAAATTTAGATGGTGTCTACAAAAATCCATATAAATATAAAATCTCCAAATTTCATTTCAACTGAATCCAAATTTATGTCAAAGACCTATGAACTTAGAAGTTTTATCAAAGGCTCTTTCAGAAGTTTCAGGATATGAGTTTTCTTAACCTTTACCTCTGCACCAGACAGATTTTTCATGGTTTCAGGTTTTGGATCACCAGAAGGAACAGAAAAAAAATATAGATGAGAAAATATCTGCACTTTTTCTTTAGCAGTATTTGTGCAAATACGTCCATGTGGGGTATGACATCCTGAACATTTTGATGTTACTCTCCCTGCATTTCAGTAACTTGCCTGAGCAGTGTGTCAAGATTTTTTCCAAGTGAAAGACAAACGCATGATGAATTGGACAGACAGACTCCCATGTGGAAGAGTGCACAGAACTTTCTTATGCATGAAGCATTTTTAACAAATTGGACCCCATCTCAATCCCAATGAAACTTGATGACATTTCAACCTTATGCGTGAACGGGAATGCAAAAGCGCATTTTAGCTATTTATATGTCAGAACATCAAAAGTTATAATTAAAGGTGTCAGAGCAAATGGAAGCCATATTCCTCAGCGCAGCTCAGCTCTTCTCAAGCATCTTACTTGTCTTTCCCTTCGAGATTAGCTACATGCTTCTCTTTTCCTATAAGACTCATAGCAAAATAGTTTAATTTATAGCCAACGCTGAATACTTCTCTTCAGATTTTTTCAAATATTTTTATTTTCTCTGTTGAACAGAAAAGGGTAGTGAATTCCTGCAGTGTGATCAAACCTGGTGCTCCCTACCTGTCCCCCAGGTGCTGGCTATACTGTTAAGTCAATGCCTGTCATGTCATACGCTACTGTCAGCATAAAGAATTCTCACCTCGATGTTTGGAGCACAAATGCGGAGGGGTGTGCCTGGGTGTTGTAAATGACCCAGCCATGTCAATACCTGCCTAGTGAAAATAATACTAGACAGGGTAGAAATTTCCAAAATGTCTAAGTCAAATTCTGCCAATTTGAAGGGAGTTACTCCTTTTTGGCTTATTTTTTTTTTGTTTTTATAAGTCCACGGGGTAACCACCGTGTATTTTACTATAATACCCAATTTGATGTGTAAGAACAATAAGAACTGGCTTCTGTGCTGTGAGTTATTGCCTCAAAGAACTGCTTATTCAGGCTCTGTTCAGCTGCTCGTACAGCTTGTGCAACACCTGATCAAACTGTCTCCCAAGAAGCTTTACAAAAGCAACACCTAAGTACCTCATTCTGCATGATGTAAACAAAACACAAATCACACTGCCATGCTGAGGGGAGCAATTCTTGCTGCTGTGACATATAGGAAAGGGTGCATTGGAGAAGGCCATCCCTGGCTCTGCAGGCCCAGTTCTTACTAACACTACATTTCTTTCACACTGCTCTGGTTCTTAATATGGGTGTGCAGTCACCCTAGTGGAACTAAGAATCAGGCCTGTGAGTGCATTGCACAAGCAGAGCAACTAACAAACTCCAAACCTAAGGTCAATTCATGCCCATAACTTGGGATGGGTGTCCAAAGGCGAGAGGTGCGCGAGGAACCAGCTGTCCTCTCCTGCTTGGGCTGAGTCCTTCTGCTCAGGGAGCACAGTTGCTCTGCAAAGAACATCTGTAAAGAAGACAACTCACACCCCCTTCATTACTCTGCTGCCTGTATATTAGGCCAGGTCTACACTAGACCTTAAAGTCGATTGTAAATATGCAGTTCCAGCTATGGCAATTTTGTAGCTGGAATCAACCTATCTGCAGTTGACTTACCTGGCTGTCCTCACTAAGGGAGGTCAATGGGAGAAACTCTTCCATTGACCTCCCTTATTCCTTGTGAGACTGAGGAGTACAGGGGTCGACTGTTGACCCCAATTGGTTCTATTTCACATGGCCCCACTAGGTCCATGAAATCAAACCCTGGAAGATTGACCCTGACCTGGTCGATCTTGTGGGTAGTAAAGATGTACCCTTAATGGCTGTGTTCCTTGGGAGTACAGTGCTGCAGGCACCCTTGCCTGACCTCTAATGCAAGACTCTGGCTATATGCCTCTATTTACACCTTAAAGGCATAATTATGCTAATACGGATTCAGAAGCATTAAATGCCTGTGGGCACTGCACTGTGTTTAATTTTGCATTAGATGAAACATGATAAAGAAGTTGTTTTCTGTAATATATGGATTTAACTTCACATAGCAGGTGGTAAATGTTCCAACAAATACATATATTTCAAATCTGTAAGTGCCTAAATATTTATATATTTAGCCAAATAACGGCTGAAGGCTCCTGATGCTTCAAGAGAAGAGCGTTTGAGGGAAACAGGTTGAAAGGAAACGGAGTGCTTGAATTTTGGATGTCCGTTCAGAACTGATTGGGTTCAGTACAGGACAGTATTCCTAGTTAGCATGGGCCAGAAGGAGAGCAGTGTCTTCAGTCTAAATATAAATACCAAGCGGAACAGTTTTTTGAGATGGATACTGATGTAGAAACAAATGATTGCTTTGATTTGGAAGAGAGATTCCCACATCCCAGGTTAAGCAGCGGTGGAGATGTGGGAAGGAAAGGGAGGGCCAAAAGGGGGCCAGGCATTTCAAAATAGCTCTGGGCACTGTGGTGCTGCTCTGCGCATGGTGGTGGGTGCCTGTAGTGAGTAGGGGTGGCTACTCACTGAGCTGGAGTGCAAAGAGTCCCTCCCTGAACCCTGGTAGACATCCCTCAACTGAGCAGAAAGCAGGGGGTGGGACTACCTGTATAAAAGACCCATCCAGAAGTTCAGATGGGGCCCAGCCACTGGAGGAGCCACATGCTTATCTTGAGTTCCCAGGCTGGGAGGCTGACCCAGCCCTACAAGAAGCTGAAGACTAGCTCAGATTGGTGGGCCCACAGCTAGACCTCACCAAGGAGGAACTACCAGACGGGAAGGAGAGATACTCTACCATTCTAGGCACGTGCCTGGGTGGTCCGGCTTCTTGCCTTGTGAGGACCTTACACTGTGTGTTGCCCCACCCTGAACCAGGGCCTGGGCCTAGTGACTTTACACTGAACAGTTTGTTGGCCCACTCAGAACCAGGGTGTGGACTTAGTGAGGCCCAAGCGCTGTCTCAAGCCACAGAACTAAGCTTGGTGGCTGACAGGGCTCCAGGGATAATTGCCCTAAGCCCCACCCCTTCTATCATTGGACCCACACTTCTGCAGTGGTGGCTAGTTGGGCCCCCTCTCATCTTTGACCTGCACCTGTGGTTGTCGACAGCCTTGAAGGTAAGTGCCCTAACCACAGAGTTACAATTAGGACTAAATAAGGATTTAGGATGATCATCATGTTACAAAGGCTATTTCCCCTCTACTGGTATTCACATCTCCTCACCAACTGCTGGAAGTAATCCACATCTACCCAGAATTAGCCTCCTTAACACTGGTCCTATACTTGATAAGCATCTCCCCTCTTTTGATAAACTAGTACATCTCATTACTTGATAAATTTGTTAGTCTTTAAGGTGCTACAGACTAATCTGGCTAAACCTCTGAGACTATAGTACATATATGTATATCCCTGCCTTAGTATATCCACTCTAGTGCATCTAGCGAACAGGGTTTTACCCATAAAAGCTTATGCCCAAACAAATCACTTAGTCTTAAAGTACCACAGGACTCCTTGAAGTATTTGCAGGTACAGATAAACAAGGCTACCCCTCTGGGACTTGTCCCAGGATTATTTGCTCCTCTAGGGTTTGGTCCTCTTGCTTTGAAACTCCTTTCCAATCTGAACCTGAGAAACATTCCTGACAAAAGTTTTCTCAGAAAGTTTTGGGTTTGATAAATCAGTAACTTCTGGTGGAGAAAAGTAAAAAAAAAAAGAAATTCCAGTCAGTTCTGTTGAATACCTTTCTTCAAAGTGTATTGCTATGACTTACGGTACCTCTGGATATCCCTGAGATTATATAGATATTCACTCTACAATTTTTTTAAATTCTTGGTCTCAACAACTTCCTGCATTTGTGAATTCCACAACTTACACGTAAGTGTGGAAAAAGTATTAACCTTTATTGGTTTTGAATTACCTAGCTTTTAATTTCACTGATTGTCCCTTTGGTCTTGTGTTTTTTATACATGCAAAACAGAAGTTCTCAATCTACTTCTGGTAGAACATTCATTGTTTCCTGTATTTTTTTCTATATTTTTACAAATGTCTTTTCACATAATAGTTTTCCCAGGATCTTGATCATTCTTGTCAGTCGTTTGGAACCCCATCCAGGGGCTTCCTTAGTCTAGTTTTATGTATTCTCAAATATTAGTTTGTGTTCCATATCTGAAGTCATATATCCTGGAGGAAATCAAATAATTTTGAGAGACTGTGTGAGTGTGTGTGTGGGGGCGGGGGGGATGGAGAGAGAGAGAGAGAGAGAGAGAGAGAGAGGTTTTGTAGTGGCTTGTACTAAGTTCTAAAAATAAATTTGGGATGCAGAACTTACCACTATGCTGTGGCATCATGTTAGTACAACACACTTTTGTAAGAGACGGAAATCAGGACTATGATGTCTCATTACCTCTGTGGCAATCTTTCAGGTAAATTGCCAGCTGAAGACAAGAGATTATTTTTTGAGGCAACCTGATGGGAAAAGTTTTGCTAAGATTGTGGGGGAAAGGGAGGAAAGCTTTTTTCCAGAAAGCAAGGGAAAATGCCTTTTGGTAAACCAGATACATAAGACATAGGCAACCTCCATTTACCTGTAAACTATTTGTACCTAGCCACAGCAAGACTTTGAGATAAATTGCATTGCCTCTGCTGAGCCAAGAGTGAAAGAGAGGGGCTGCGTTTATGTCTGGAAATAAACGAATGCATTGCTGCATTCACTAATGCATGCTTGTAACTGAGGACTTTGCATTTATTCACATAGCTCACTTCAAGCTGCTAATATAATTCAGTTAATCTTTTAACTGCAGAGAAAAATGAGACGTCACCCCAATCCTTTGCTGAGTGTAGAGACTCTGTTTAGGCAGATTTGTGTCGGGCATCATGGCCACACGACCAGACCATTATAGCCTCCGTGATGCAGGAATCAGCCTCTGTGAGGACACCAACTTTGATCTGTCTGTCCTACCACATGATGCCCAATATTCTTCTCAGGTACTTTTGGTGGAATTTCTCCAGATCTTTTATAGGATGTCTGTAGAGAGTCCAAGCTTCAGCACTGTATAGCAATGGTGGGATGACTATGGCATTGTAGACTTCAATCTCAGTCTGCATCTTGAGGTCATGGTCATTGAAGGCTCACTTCTGTAAATTTCCATAAGCTGCATTAGCACTGGAAATTTGGTGGCAGATTTCATCATCAACCTCAGCATTGCTGAACTTATAGCTTCCAAGATAGGGGATGCTGTGGACATTTTGCAGAACTTGGTCATCTGCCATGATGGCTGGTTTGGGTAACAGTATGGTGGGGATTGGCTGAAAGAAAATTTTGATCTTTCATGTATTGAGAATCAGTCCCTGACAACAGTAGGCTGCAGTAAAAATGTTGATGATTCCTTGGAGACCATCTTCCAAGGTAGCACTAACCTCAGTGTCATCAATGTACTGGAGTTCTGCCACTGATGTTGTTGTGGTTTTGTCTTGGCTTTGAAGTGGCCCAGATGGAAGAGACTACCATCCATCCTGTCGGTTATTTTGACTCCCCTTGGGAGGTCATCTCCAGTAACCTGGAGAATGTCTGCCAGGAAAGTATTAAATGGTGTAGATGCTATCACACACACTTGTTTGACTATAGTCCTTATGTCAATTGGTTTAGCTGTGTCACCATTGTTGAGTATCACAGCCTGCATGACGTTGTGTAAGAGGTGTATGATGATGGCAAATTTTGGTGGGCAGACAAAGTGTCACACAATCTTCCAGAGAGCCTTGTGGTTGATGGAGTTGAATGTTTTAGTCAAAGCAAACAACGCCATATACTGAGGCTGAAGCTGACAGAACAAATATCAGTCATTCCTTGCCCTGGGTGGAAGTTGCATTGTGACTTCAGAAGAGCTGTGTCTACACGTGCATGCTACTTCGAAGTAGCGGCACTAACTTCGAAATAGCGCCCGTCGCGGCTACATGTGTCGGGCGCTATTTCGAAGTTAACTTCGACGTTAGGCGGCGAGACGTCGAAGTCCCTAACCTCATGAGGGGATTGGAATAGTGCCCTACTTCGACATTCAACGTCGAAGTAGGGACCGTGTAGACGATCCGCGTCCCGCAACGTCGAAATTGCCGGGTCCTCCATGGCGGCCATCAGCTGGGGGGTTGAGAGACGCTCTCTCCAGCCCCTCAGCTCACTGGTGGCTGCGTGGAGCGGCCCCTTAAAGGTCCCCTCCCCCTCCCTTCCTCTGCAGGAAGCTGAGGGAATGTGCAGGCTGCAGCCTGCACACGCGGCCAGCCTGCACCACTCTCAGCCCCACAGAGCTGCGATGGCTGCCCTGCAGCCCCCCCAGCGCCCCCAGGGGACCCCCCCAAGGGGAGCCAGGGCAGCCAGCCCAGCCAGAAGGGCAGCCAGGCTGGGAAACGGCAGCGGGGCCCCTCCTGGATGGAGGCCGAGCTGCGGGACCTGCTGGGGCTCTGGAGCGAGGAGGAGGTGCTCCAGGTAATGGGGAGCAAGAGGCGGAACGCGGATGCGTTCGCTCGGCTGGCCGACGGCCTGGCTGCCCGGGGTCACCCTGCCCACACTCCTGACCACGTCAGGAGTAAGGTCAAGGAGCTGCGGCAGGGTTACTCCCGGGCCTGGGATGCGGCCAGCCGATCTGGGGCCGCCCCCGTCACTTGCCCCTTTTACAGGGAGCTCAGGGACATCCTGGGCTCCCGGCACACCTCCTCCCCTCCGGCCACCCTTGACACCTCGGCCGACGAGCCCCAGCAGGCCCTGCAGATGGAGTCCGCCCCGGAGGCAAGCCCCACACCCCAGGGGCCCCCCCCCGGAGGCCACCCCCGGGACATCACGGCAGGAGGAGGAGGAGGAGGGGGGCTCCTCCTCCGCAGAATCCAGCCTGCAGATCCTCCTCCTGCCTTCGTGGAGCAGCAGCAGGGCCTCCGCCCCCGGGGATCTCCGGACCGTGGGAGCAGACCGACAGGTAGGTACCCCCCTCTGGTGGACACCCCTGGGCTTGAGGGGCAGGGGTAAGAGATATGTGTCCAGGGCCCCCCACATGCTCACATGGCCATGGCCCCAAGGACACCAGGGCCATGGCCCTCACAGCACTGCATCCATCAGCCCCTGCCCCCGCCCACCCCGCATGACCGTGCCATGCCCCATCCCCGGGCCAGGGGGGAGCGGAACCTCGAGGGGCCCCCGGGAGGAGGGGGTGGGACACCCCGCAGCAGCAGCATGTGATGGAGTGGGGGGAGTGCCAAAGGGAGGCTCAGGCTACATATGAGCAACAACAGCCGAATAGCTCCCAGGGGCAAAGGAGGATCCTGGGGCTACAGCTGGCAGGTGACACCTCTGCCCTGAACAAACAGGAGGGAGGAGCCGAGCTGGCTTGAAATTGGGGGGCGAGGGCGGGGCCCACAGGTAGAGGCTAGGGGAAGGGAGAGCTGGAAGGCAGCCAGCCTGAGGAGGGGGAAAGCTGCATCCCCGAGGGGCACCCCTTGGGGTCTTCTCCCCACGACGGGTTGGAAGGACTGTCTCTTCCGACAGCTGGTGCTGTCACTCCTGGCAGAAACTGGGCATCTGTGGCCTAAGAAACCTCTCCTGCTCTCAGACCCTGCAGGGTGAAGTGAGAGTCGCTCCCACCAGGGGACGGGGTGCAGGGCAGGGGGACCCCTGAACCCCATCCATCACAGCAGCATCTCCCGGGGATGGGGAACCTGCAGCACAGGGCTGGGGGGACAAAGGCCATGGTTCGGGGCCCACACTAACGCCTGTCTCCATTCTTCTTCCCCCCCTCCTCTCCTGTGTCCTGCACCTGCACCATCAGAAGGACCGGAAGAGAGCGCCGGTGAGGCATCAGTCGTCCCGGAGAGCCCTCCGGGACCATCGCTCCAGGGCAGCCCCTCGGCCGAGGACCGACCGGCCCCACGGTGGGCTAAACAGTGGACCCCGCGCCTCCAACCGCCGACGGCGACGGACCCCCAGCTGCTGGCCATCCACCGTCGGCAGCTGGAGGTCACGGAGCAGCACCTCCAGCTGCAGAAGCGGGCGCTGGCCTGGCGCCAGGAGGCATGGGGGGCCTACATGGACACATTTAATCGCCTGGTGGACTACCTGGCCCCCCATGCCGCGCCGGCTGAAACATCGCCCGCCCTGCCTGCTCCTGCAGCCCCACCACCAGCTGCTCCGCCCGTCGCCATCCCGTCCGCCGTCGCCCCGCCACCCACTGGCGAGGGCCGGAGCGCCGAGGGACCCCTGTAGCCACCTGACACTCGCCGGCCACCATACCTTCCGGTCCAGCCCGCTCCCACCCAGCCACAGACCAGGCTGTGGGCGCGGCGGGGCTCCCGGCCGGCAACGCCCAGTGCCGGGCTATAGGGGTGAGGGGCCCAGGACGTGGGCCCCCCCCCTTGTGTATAGTTGGACCCTGTTGTTTTCGGCCCCCCGTTTGGCCCGTCCCCCCCCATGTAAATAGTTCTCCCCTTTATCCTCCCTGGTTTTCTTTTTATTATGGCGGACAGTTGTTTCTTTGTATTGTTTTATTTTTGTACATATTGCTTTTGTTGAACGTTTGTACCTAGTTTTTGGTTTGTGGTTCACATATTTATTTATATAAAAAAAAAAAAGTTTCGGAAAGAAAAAAAAAAGTTTACGTTCAGCCACAAGTGCGTGCTGTCATTTGTCCAGGACAAGTGGGGGGGGGGGGCGGTGGGGTGCTCCATGGTGTGGGCGTTGGGGCAGGAGTGTGGGGGAGGAAGGGGCGGGAAGTAGGGGGGCCTGGGCAGAGTTCACCCCGCAGCCTGTTCATTGAAGTGGGCCCGCAGGGCCTCCCGGACCCGGGTCCCCTTGGGGTCCACCTGCCAACTGGGGGCAGCAGGTGGCTGGACGTGTGCCCTGGCGGCCTCCGTAGCCCAGCCCTGGAAAAAGGTCTTCCCCTTGCTCTCGACCAAATTGTGCAGGGCGCAGCAGGCACCCACAATCTGGGGGATGTTGTTGGGGCCCGCATCCAGGCGGGTCAGGAGACATCTCCAGCGTCCCTTCAGGCGGCCAAATGAGCGCTCCACCACCTGGCGCGCGTGGTTCAGGCGCTCATTGAAGCGCTCCTGGCTAGCGGAGAGATGGCCCGTGTAGGGGTGCATGAGCCACGGCCGGAGGGGGTAGGCCGCATCTGCGATGATGCAGAAGGGCATGGTGGTGTCCCCCAGAGGGATCTCCCGCTGGGGGATGTAGGTCCCCGCCTCCAGCCGGCGGCACAGGCCCAAGTTCC
This sequence comes from Carettochelys insculpta, assembly GCF_033958435.1. Classification (NCBI taxonomy): domain Eukaryota; kingdom Metazoa; phylum Chordata; order Testudines; family Carettochelyidae; genus Carettochelys; species Carettochelys insculpta. The sequence continues at coordinate 40,855,615 of NC_134147.1, read as the reverse complement.
GGAAAACCCAGGCGTCATGGGTGCTGCCAGGCCAGCCCACGTAAATGTCCTGGAAACGTCCCCGGCTGTCCACCAAGGCCTGGAGGACGACAGAATGGTAGCCCTTTCGATTGAGGTATCGTCCTCCACTGTGATGCGGGGCGCAGATGGGGATGAGAGTCCCATCCAGAGCCCCGAAGCAGTTGGGGAAGCCCAGGGTGGCAAAGGCCGCGATGGTGGCATCTGGGTCCCCCAGCCTCACGAGCCTGTGCAGGAGCATGGCGTTGATGGCACGCACAACCTGCAGAGAAAGCACATGGGACAGCACCAATGAGGGGTGATCAGGGTGTGCGTGGCCTTGCCCTGCCCTGCCCTGCCCTGCCCTGCCCTGCCCTGGCCCCCATGCCCTGCCCTGGCCCCCCTGCCCTGGCCCCCCTGCCCTGCCCTGCTCTGGCTTCCCCTCCCCTACCCTGCCCTCCCCCCGTGGGTTCGCTTACCTCCATGAAGACAGCCCCGACGGTGGCCTTGCCGACACCAAACTGCTGGCCCACGGATCGGTAGCTGTCCGGAGTGGCCAGCTTCCAGACAGCGATGCCGACCCATTTCTGCACTGTGAGGGCACGCCGCATGGCAGTGTCCTGGTGCCTGAGTGCGGGGGTGAGCCACTGGCACAGCTCCAGGAATGTCTGCCGAGTCATCCTGAAGTTCCTGAGCCAGTGGTCGTCATCCCACTCCATAAGCACCAGCCGCTCCCACCAGTCGGTGCTGGTGGGGTAGCTCCACAGCCGCCGGCGTGTGAGGCGGGGGGTGGGGCGGGGTGCTGCAGGGGTAGGGGTTGAGCCCTGCTGCCCTGGGGGCATCTCCTCCCCTGGGGCAAGGAGGTGCTCAGCTGCCTCCCTCATGGCATGGGTCAGGGCAAGCCCTGCTCCTGCCGGGAGGGCTGGGTGGACCTCTAGCTGCTGCTGCTGCTGCTGCTGCTGGGGGTCCATGACTGTGGCGCCTGGGGTCTGTGTGCCTATGGCTCCTCAGACCGCGTGCTGTGCAGGCTGTGTGTGTCTGGGAGGGGCCCTTTAAGGGAGTGGCTAGCTGTTGCCCCGGAAGCGCTAGTCCGCCCTGTGACCCTGTCTGCAGCTGTGCCTGGCATCCCTATTTCGATGTGTGCTACTTGGGCGTGTAGACGTTCCCTCGCTGCGCCTATTTCGATGTTGGGCTGCGCAATGTCGAAGTTGAACATCGACGTTGCCGGCCCTGGAGGACGTGTAGACGCTATTCATCGAAATAGCGTATTTCGATGTCGCCACATCGAAATAGGCTACTTCGATGTAGGCTTCACGTGTAGACGTAGCCAAAAACTTCTTCGGACAGTGGAAGGAAACAGTTCAGAGGGAAGTGGGTGAGAATTTTACCTGCCATTGAAAGCAAGGGTATTCCTTTGTAGTTTCCACAGTGCATCCTCAAAGATGGTCAGTATGATGGCATCTCTGAATTTGCTGAATATGGTTTTCTTTCTATATCTATATCTATCTCATCAGAATGAGGGAATATAGCATGACAGCAGGGATGGACTTCCCTATTTGAATAGCTCAGTGGGGTTCCATCTGTGCCTGTGGCCTTGCTGTCTTTCATCTTTTTAATGGGTCCTTGGATCTCACAGATGGAGGGTTCATGATCCATATCAACATGGACAGGGAGAGTGGTGATCTGAACAGCTTAAAATGCTGTTGTCAACAGCTGTGTCATGGTGGAACAGGTGGCTGAAGTGATAATGCCTCCGGCTATTGGTGCCATCTTTGTGCTTGACAAGCGATGTCCTTTCTGCTGATCATAGGGGAGTGACTCCATTTTGACAGTCCATAAAGTGCCCTAATAGCATTAAAGAAATCATGACTGTTGGAGTCAGCATGGGCCTGTATTCCTTTGCTTCGTCTCTCCACCAATTATTTTTAATTACTCTAATTCTTTGTTGGAAAGGTTGTAATCACATTTCTTCTGCTGAGATATGGCATTGCTATGCCAGGCTTTGAATGCTCTGCGTTTAACTTCAGGTAGGTCCTGAATCTCCTTATTGTTAGTATCAAACCAATTCTGCTGGTTCCTTCACTTGGTGTAGCCAAGGGATTCACCACGTTTCCAGGGCAGCATTTTCAGAAAGGACCATGCCTGAAAACAGTCCTCTTTGTGGGTCTTGGATACCTTGGTACTAAAAACTTTGCTGGAAGATAATTCTCATTTCGTGGTCCTTAAACCACCCATTGTTTTTCCTCTTCGCTGAAAACATGTGTTTGTGCTAGTTTGAGTGACATAATGGAATGTATTAGCCAATGGTTGGTCCTGCAGTCATCAACACTGAGTATAGCACGAGTGATGCAGATGTCAATACAGTCCCAAGGCCGGATGATGACATAATCAGGTGCCAGTATCCAAACTCTGGGTGTCGCCAGGAGGTCTTGAAGCAATTCTTCTGCCGAAACAAGGTATTCATTGTAACAAGACCGTGGTCAGCACAGAGTGTGAGAAGATGATTGTTGGAATTCATTTTTCCTACACCTTTCCTTCCTTCTGTCTGAGCCAAGTGCTCAGCAACCATCTTGCAGCTGTCACCTCTGTGCCAGGTTGCGACTACAAGCTTCTGGTCTCATAAGCCTGCCCCCATAGTCACTTGTTGATTGCCAAAGGGAATGAGTCATGGGAATGAGAAGGAAATGAGATGGACGTGAAAAGAGAAAAATATAGAGGCTATTATCCAAGGAAGAGCCTGTGTGTGATAGTGTTATGGTGGGCAGAGGAAGCACAGCAGAGACATCCTTAAGAACTGCTTGGTAAAGTGTGACATGGAGGTTGACACCTGGGAGAGGCAGGTGTAGGATTGGGCAACCTGGAAGCCCACCATCAAGAATGGTGCCCAAAACTTTGAGCTCAAGCATTGTCACTATGAAGAAGACCAGAAAGCCCGATGCAAGAAGCATGCCTGGGCTTGCATTGGTGCAACTGGTGTTGGTGTTGATGGAGACAGACCGCATGTGTAGCTACTGCCAGAGAGTGGCCTAACACCTCACCTTCGCACTCATCAGTTATTGGCTTCCAGGGGGAAATCTTACGCAGCATGAGGGATCCCAGAGAGAGAGAGACACACACAAAGAAAACAAATGTAACTATAAAGAATTAGACAAAAGACTGGCGGAAGCAGTATTCCTCATAGGCACAAAAAAAAAGCTTTAAAGCTTTAATGAGTGAATAAAGCTGAGCAAATTACTGACTGTGAAATGATGTCACCGGATGAACTTCACATTAAGTTGTTGAGCATTAATATCAAGACTTGTCTATACTCAGGAATTGTTTTTCTAAAATTTTCCACTATTGATAACATAGGTTCAGCTTCACAGATATTGGGATCAGAAAAATAGATGGGCACAGACTTACTCCTAAAGTTTTAGGCCCAGTTTATTTAAGAATATGCATAACTCTCATTCAGGAGTGCACTAAAGCCAATGCTTTAGTTCTATTAGAAACAATAACAAGTCCTGTGGTACCTTGTAGGCTAACAGATATTTTGGAACACAAGCTTTGAAGCGCATCTTTGCCCACGAAAGCTTATGCTCCAAAAGATCTGTTATTCTGTCAGGTGCCAGAGGATTTCTTGTTGTTTTTGAAGATACAGACTAACACGGCTACCGCTCTGATACTTATTTCTGTTACATTCAGTGGGACTTATAAATGTGCTTAAACATGTGCTTAGGTGTTGTCCTGATCAGGGACACTTGCCTTAATTGGGATCTGAAGCGTCATGTCATCTCACCTTTCCAAAGCAGGTCTAACTGACATGCCACTTTTAACCGTGTTAACAACTTGTAGCTCTGAACTGATAAGGACTTTTTTTGCAGAATGTGCTTTGTGAACACAATGCTTCAAAGGGCAGAATTTGGCTCCGATCAGAGTTAAATTTGGAATGTTACTCTTGCTCGTAAGGGGACGGAGTCACAAGCACAGGTTTTTAAATAAACTTACAGAGAAAACAGTAGCTGGATAATTAATTAACCAGTTGTCATACAAACCTTAAATTAAAGCATGGGGATATGACTGGCTAATTAAATCGTTCTTTACTTTGTATTTAATTTTTGCAAATCTGGCTTCAGTATGAAAAGAAAAATCCTGGAATCCCTTCCTTTTTATTTTGATACATTCTACCATTTAATGAAGTTAAAATAAATTGGTTTAACAGACATTTTTTTCACATTTAAAAAGCTCTTGTAAATAATCTATTTACTTACATGAAAGAAAACGATTCCTAATGCAACCCAATGTAAATCTCTCTCGAAGCTTGTCTTGAATAAAGACTACCGTTTCTTATTTGGGCCACCTTTTATGCTCTGAAAATGGAAAAAAAAAATTTAAAACTAAATAAAATACATATCAGTATTTCTGGCACTGAATGTGAGCTCTTCCTTTTGAATAGACATATTTGAATGACTACTCTGTTTTGTTAGAAAAGTATATTAAAAAGTAGAAGCAGCTTGTGATTGAAAGAGAGGCATAGAAACAAAATATGTCATTGGAAGAAAAAGGGCATCTTATCCGACTGGATCTTGGTAAAACTTTAAATGGAAAAGTTACACTAATCAAAAGATTTCTGTGTCATCTTGGCTGAATAAAATACTATTTGGGGTTCATTTCAGTAACACTCACAGAGAAAGTATAGCTGAAAATTATGAAAGCCATATCTTCATTGTGTATTATCTTTCACACTTTTGATACTGGGCTATGTCTGCCACAGCTTTCGGTGTTTTTCAGAGAAAGAAAAATCTGTGGGCCAGTTCCTCCAGTGGAAGGAAATCAGGGCAGCTTCACTAAAATAATCTTACATCCACAAATCCTGCCTGTACAGCCAAATCCTAGGAACAGGTGTTAAAGTATGAATCATTTGATGATTACATGCTCTGTTAATTCTTCTGGAGCACCTGGCAATGGCCACTGTCAGAAGACAGAATGTTGGGCTAGATGGACCTTTGTTCTGACCCAATGTGACCGTTCTTGTGTTATCCTAATACGTTCATAATTTGGACAAATTATCTATTGGCTTGATGTTCTGGCTGAATAAGGAGAAGAAAGCAAAAACTAAACAAGGAGTTAAAATTCTTGCCCTTAATGAACTACTTTCATTTTCTAGGTGGGAAGAAACAAAAGCTATCCTGTACATTTCCAAAGCGGTGTGAAATTTTAGATGTGTTTTCACTAAGGGTGGTTTAATCGAGGCTTTTTAAATTGTTTGCACACAGCCTCATAGAGGTGTATAGTACTGCACAGAGATAAGCTACCTTTCTGAACTCAGGGGCTTGCACCATAGAGCTTTGATCCATCTTTGAGGTAGCTCCCCTTTTATTCCAGAGCAATCCTCACTGAAGTTCGTGCTAGTGGATCCTATCAATGGTACCATGCTAGCATCAGTGTTGTTATGAGATCTCCTTTGTGTTTAAAGAGCATATCCTACTTCATTTCTTGTTTCTCTCAAAGAAACTTAGGGACCTGCTCCTACAAACAGGATGAAGTGGGTCTTTGCCCATGAAAGCTTATGCTCGAAAAACTCTTGTTTTCTGTAAGGTGCCACAGCACCTCTCATTGTTTTTTGTGCATACAGACTAACATGGTTACTCCCTCTGATACAAACACTTATGAATGTACGGGAAATTCACCCCGGTTCAGAGCCCAGCACAAGACCAATGTACTGCATAAGATCTGCATAAGTCCTAATGGGTTACATGGTACCTAGGCTTTTGGCTTGGCCATCTGCACAAGGGCTAATTTCATGCTGAGTGAGTAATACAGACTGAACCTCTCTAATCTGGAATTATCTCATCTGGCAAATTTTGTAATCTGGCATGGTTTCAGTTAGCCAGATGACCACTTATCATGGGTGTGGCCAAGTTTCCTGTGGTTTACTGCCACCAGTCCTGGCTCTCCATGTTCTGTGCTGTTAGCTCTGTTAGCTGTAATTTACCCCTAAATGTCTTCTAAGTGCCCAGTGAGCAGTGGAAGTGTTGTGAATGTGCTAGACAATATTGACCCCTTATGATCTGACAAATTCTCTCATCTGGCACCGGTCAGACCCTGAGGGTGCCAGACAAAAGAGGTTCAACCTGTACTTAAGGCTTTTGCTTGCACCTTGAAAGAATGGCCCAATATAAAATACCTCCAATATCAGGGATCCATCAGAGATGGTGTAGGTCTGCAAACTGAGAACACAGAGCGGAACTAGAACTTAGGCGACATCCACCTCCCATTAGCTTGTGACTGCTAACCTAGGACACATTTATTTCTTTCATTCTGCCATGCCAGTTGCAGCTTCTGGAAGTACCACTCTTCTAAGACAAGCAGGTTTGTGCCAAATAGTTTAATACAGTTGGTTGGCCCAGGAATAACCCACAGATAGCTAGTACCGTATTCACAAGGATTTGTTTGCTGACATAAAACCAGTGCTTTCAGGGCCCTGATGATCTATTTCTTTGTCTACTCAGTGTTCAGTTGCATGCCCTAGGAAACTCAGAAGGATTTCTCTGTATTTTATATTTGATGTCAATTGGTCTTGTGAGGTTTATACTGTAAGATGTAACAAGAGTATACAGTAAGTCTATGGTTGTACAAGCCTGATGGGTTCTCTGCATCATGCACCGACAACAATTGGTGTTTTATGTATGTGAGGTCACTTAGTACAAAGGAAAATGGGATGTCCAGTCATTAGAGTGCAGGATGGGGAGCTGATGCTTTTGATTTTATTCCTGGTTCTATCACTGTCTCACTACATGACTTTGCATACACCACCACCAAATGACTTTCCAAAGGAGTCCCGCCTCTTTACAAAACCATGTGCTCTTTTGATAATACCTGGCATTAATCAATGTGCAAATGGAGCATAATCAGCTGCAAATGACTGCTGCTGAGTGGCAATTTACACACCCAAAACTGTAGCAGGCGTTTACAACTGTGGGACTTGTAAGTGTAAGTGTGCACAATACAAGACGACATCCATTGAAAATAATAGTTTAGGTCTTTCTATGCTTAAGTTTAGTCCCCTAGAAAATATAGTGAGTATAAGTTTAACTGGCCTGCAGAGAAGTACATTTGCATAGTACTTTCAGATCTCTGGAGGAAAGATAATGTATTATTGTTACTGCATGTTCCTTTTAAAGGAATAGTGGCCTTAGTAAAGGGTTGTGTTACATGGAAAAGTCTCCTGTTGTTGTCTGTGTCAGACATAACAGTCATCACTAAATTGTCAAAATTTGCTGAGACACTACATAATGACCACAGTTAATTTTTCTACTAATTACTGGGGACATGGTAGATTCTTAGTTCTCTCTGAGCATCTCCTTGAAAGATCTGGGTCTTTGCACCCTACAGTAGCTGTTGGGAAATTAAGTCCACCTGAGGGCAGTTGCTGTCTGCCACAGCATATCTGTAACCCTTTATCACTCAAAATCATATGACATGTTTGGTTAACAGTCAGGCCAGGCTGGTTGTTCACTTGATATTCTTGTAATAAAAGAACTGGACTGACATGCTGAAGTATGGAGACTTCTTGTGTGACCTTGGGTTAGTTGCTTAATCTCTTCGATTTCTTTCCCTTAAAAAAAAGGGAATAATGCCATTGCCTCTTTCCCATCCATTGTTTGTCTTGTTTTTCTTAAAATTATGTCTTCCAGGCAGGGATGGTCTCATGCAATATCTGTGGACAGGGCCTACCACAATGGTGCCTTGATCTTAGTTGGGGTCACTAGTCCCCACTGCAGTAGAAATAACATAGAAATTTTTTGCACATTTATACTTTTCCATAACAGGCAACCATTTCGGAGCATTTTGAGCCAGAAAAGTTTGTAACCAAGTATGCCTTCAACCTAAAACTTTACAGGCATTTAAGTGGGTTTGCTCCATGATGGTAAATTGGATTTTTTTTTTTAGAATTATGAAAAATGCCCATACGTATGTATTCCTGTCCCTGAACTGTTAAAAATACTCCTCTTGAGTGTTTTAAATGTAATGCATTTTTCAGAGACCATTAATAAATGTCCAGTGGATTGAGTTTTTTATTATTTTTTTTTAATTTCCTTCATCTGATCTAGGTCTTTGATAAATACTACAGACAAACTGAGTGCTGTCGGATCAGTCTTGACAGTTCTTCAATAAAAGGCTGTGTGGTTCTTCATCAGTGTCTTCCTTTCAGTGACAGCTGCTTTGTTCTTTTTCAGTCAGATTTTCTAGTTAACACATCAAAAGTGTATCTGTGTACATGCAGTACTGAGAAAACAGTTCAAAGAGGCAGAAGATTCACTTTTAACTATTCACTGCATCTCCCCTGCACTTGTAAGCGAAGATCACTCATATGTAGAAAGCTTCAGAACCAGGTGAGGAGTTCACCAAGGAGTCCTGTGAAGTCTAGCACATGCTGATTAGAATCTTAAGACACCAATTGGTCAGTCGATCCAAATTAGCTTGCTTTCCAGCCAGGCTGCTACACGACGAGAAGTTTGGAGTAGCAATGCCACACTTTGGGCACAAATAAAGCTGTATATTTGATCGAGTGCTGAAGTTCCATCTGATGGCTCTGACTGAGGTATCAATATTTTAAAACTAATTAAATTAAGTGTATCGCTCAGTTTTAAACCTATTTAACTGAGGGATTGTGGTCAGTTACTAGAGAACAGCAAACTGGCAGGAAAACTTTATTTGCATGTCATTTCCCTAATGATTAAGTCTAAAAAACTTGCAAACTAAGTTCTTAACTTATTTTTTCTCATTCATAATTTCAATAATTTAATAACCAACTTTGAGCACAGTCCATTCCTACTTGACAACTCAGCATCACCCACAGAGATGGCCAAAACTCTGACATAAGTTATTTAGGAAAATTTGTGATTAAGCCTATCCCAAATCAGGAAGGCAATTTAATCATGTGCTTAAGGTACACTGAAATCAAATAAAATTAAGCAGGTACTTAAGCATATGGCTGATGTGCCCTTCCTGAATAGGGGTGCTTTCCAGAGTCAGGGCTTGGAAAAAGGAAATGGTAGTGATCACTGGCCATTCAAACATGCTCTGTGGTTTGTCTCTTGTCTTGTGCTGCAGCATCCAGTTTAAATCTATTAAGTGTCACCTGTTTTCTGATGTACCCATCAGCCATCACGCTACAGGGACTCTTGGCTAGTTGATACAGGACAGATGCATCAGAAGCAGCACCGCTGGTATTTTGAGCGCTCATGTGCCTGTTGTATAGGTGAGTCCCTTTCTCAGGCTGTGTCTACGCTACAAGATAAATTCAAATTTAAAGCAGCTAGCTTGATATTACCAGGTGACCGTCTTCACCGAAAATACCATTAGCTCGATTTAGAGAGCACTAGTCTCGAGACTACAAAATTGCAGTTACCTGATGTGTATAGCGTCAAGCTCAAATCGAGAAGTTTGATTAAAGCCCAGTGTGGAAGCGCCACCTCCTAAAATCGAATTTATTAGCCTCTACAGGTGTCCCCTATCTATCCCACGAAGCTGTGTGTGCTGCGCCTGGCTCCCAGCTCCCTGCTACTATCGGGAGTTGGGAAACTGACCAGGCTGCTGCACTCCTGTGGCAGGGGCCAGGCACCTCGCGGCTGGGCTGCCTGAACTGGGGTGGGGCAAGGCATCCTCTGGCCAGACTGCTTGAGCCTGCTCTGGGGCCAGGCACTCCATGGCCAGGCTTTGAGCTGTCACTGGGGCCAGGTACCCTGCAGCTTGGGCTGCTCAAGCCAGCTGTGGGGCCAGGCACCCCACAGCTGGGATGCTCAAGCCACCATGGGGCCATGCACCCCACTGCCAGGCTGTTCCAGCCATCATGGGGCCAGGCACCCCACCGTTGGGCTGCTCGAGCCACCACAGGGCCAGGCACCCCACAGCAGGGCTGCTCCAGTGTGTGGCCTCTATCAATGATGAAGGTCACTCACTTTCTGCAGCTTTACACCCATGCCTCTCAATCTGCCTTAGTGCAAGGGACTCTGCTTTTCAATCCCCTTGCCTGCTCATCCCTCTCATATTTTCCCCCTCTCTGTTACTTGCAGTTGTCACAGTCCAGGGCAGCCACACCTGTATTCTCCTCTGTGGTAAGGCACCAACACGAGGCTAACCCAATCTGGCCATTCTCAGCCACATCTCTCTTGGGTGAAGTAGGCCAGGCTGCACAGTTCCCTGCCTAGACTGTGAATTGCTCAGCACTACCACCTAGGCAGGCCTGCTTTGTCTTTCTTTCTTAGAGGTTATAAAGAGTATCATTGCTCACAGAGAAGTTACCACAAAGCAATTTCAAAGCAAGTGCATTTATTCTTAAGGTCAGAGCATGACAGACAATATACGTAAAAGAGCCTCTACCTATGTTAACAAGCTTACCAAAGATCTTCCAACAAGGGATATGGTAGAAAAACAATCCTTCAAACCCCACAAAGGGACGTTGCTGTGGTTAAAAGTTCATAAACACCTTGTCTTAAAACAAACAAATCCATGAGCCTAATTTTTATGCTTCAGATAATCTGGGCCCCTGATCCTTAGAGATCAGGGATGAATAATCAGTTAGACAATGGTTTTCTCCTCAAGGTATAATTTCAAAAGGTTGGGTCTCAGGGTGAGGAATTTGCCTTCCATATCCCCAGGTCTTTGCTAGGAGAACTTGAATTTATTTACACCAAAAGTTCCCTCTTGTCTGGCCTGTTGTTTGAAAATAGGCCCTTGTATAGCTCATAGCACTTCCCAGGGTTTTAAAGTAGTTGCTACTCCCCCTGAGAGATGGTGCATGCAATCCCAGACTAATGCATCAATATGTGCATTTCCCCCCCAATGAACTGCTAAGATTCTTCACTTAATTCGATAGGGTTTAATTTAATTCCACCAAGGTGGTCCAGGATAGTGCGCAAAATTGCAATGTCTGTCCCTGAAGCACACTCCTCCCCTCCCGCAGCCTATCATGCTTAAGATACACATCACACCATATGCCAGCAGGTTGCTGAAGATTGGTGGGCTGTTCTGGCTTACCCTTGGGTTCTTTTTCATGACTTGTACCCAAGCACAGCTCACAGATTTATGCTGCTGAGCAGAGATTCACATTGAACTTCCTTGCTAAAGGTCTTGGCACATAGATCATGTGTTCACTTTACCATGAGCTGCACCCTTGTCCCCCTCCTGTACTCCAGATCCCTCAGTCCTAGCCTGGAGTACCCTCTTGTATCCCATACCCCATATCTCCAGCCCCACTCCAGTGCCCCAGCAAGAGTCCTCACACATTCCCTGCATCCCAACCCCCTGCGCCAACCTGGTAAAAATGAGTGAAGATAAGGAGAGCAAGAGATACATGAGAGGGAAATGAAGTGATGTGAGTGAGCACTCCGAGAAAGAGTGGAGTAGGAGCAGGGTCTCAGAGGAGGGTAGGATAGGGCAGTGGGCTGGGCAAAGGTATTTGGCCTTAATGGGTCAGAGCAGTGGTCCGTCTAGGCCAGTAGCCTGTCTTCTGACAGTGGCCGATGCCAAGTGCTTCAGAGAGAATGAACAGAACAGATAATCGTGAAGTGATCCCTTCCATCGCTCATTCCCACCATCTGGCAAACAGAGGCTAGGAACACGAACTCTGTCCCCATCGTAGCTAGTAGCCACTGATGAAGCTATCCTTCACGAACTTATTCTGTCTTGAACCCCAGTATAGATTTGGCCTTTGTATCTTTTGGCAACCTGGACCATAGGTTGACTGAGCACTGTGTGAAGTTTTTATTTATTTTAAACCTTTTAACTTCATTGTGTGACCCCTGGTTCTTGTGTATGTGAAGGAGTAAATAACACTTCCTTGTTCACCTTCTCCATCATTTATGATTTTATAAAACTCTATCCTATCTTCCTCCCACCCCACCCAGTATTCTCTCAAGGAAGCTGAAAATATCCAGTCTTTTTAGCCTTTCCTCATATGAAAGCTTATCTCTATCCTTAATAATTTTTGAATAGTAACAGAGATCTAATTCCTGACTCCCCGACACGACCCTCTACTCTCTGATTTGCTCACTTTGATATATTTTTTTTCTGATTTGTCAACCTTGATTACTGTTTTTGGCTCTCTGTGCCTTAAATATTGAGTCTGTTCTGGTATGGCTATGGTCTGAAGAAATGGGTCTGTCCCACGGAAGCTCGCCAAATAAATTATTTTGTTAGTCTTTAAAGCGTTATTTGACTGCTTTTTTGTTTTAATTTTTGTTGCCCTTCTCATGTACCTTTTCCAGTTCTCATATATAATTTTGGAGATGGGATTACTAGAAATGTAAACAGTGTTCAAGATGTTGGTATAAATTGGAGTTGATATAGTGGCATTATGATCTTCTCTATTTTATAATCCATCCCTTCCCTATTGCTTCACAACATTGTCTGCTTTTCTTCTCTTACTGCTGCTGAGTGTTGAGTGGACTGTCTAGAGAACTATTCAAAATGACTCCATGATCCATTTCTTGAGTGGCAACAGCAATTTACATCTCTTCCATTATAAGAGTAGTAGTATTGTCAGAATGTTGGTCCAGGATATTAGAGAGATAAGGTGGATGAGGTAGCATCTTTTATTGGACCAACCTTTTCTCTCTCACCAATTGAAGTTGGTCCAATTATAGATATTACCTCACCCCATTATCTAATTTAGATCCTGTCATTTTGTGAACTTTGAACTAATTGGGGGAAGATGGAAATGAGAAGGCAAATTTCATTTACATTATTCTCCTTTTTACAGCTGCGAAGGTCTAAGGTAAAGGTCCAGTCTCTTTCTGGTCTATAAAATATGGATTGCTATTTTCAAACTACATCAGTGATGTTAATTGCTATTATAGGGCTGACTAATGGGAATGACTATGTGATGCTATGAAATAATGACACGATAAAACAATGTAGCCTGGAGGTTACTGATAGGACACCCTTTTTCATTGACAAATAAATGCAGACTTTTGAATGTGCTCCTTTCAGCACCTGGCTACCTGATTGATAACATATAGAAACTTAGGGCTAAACTGTGGAGCCTGTATGCATCACTGGGAGTTCTAACCTGCATGAGATGTCCCACTGAAGTTCATGTATCTGCTCACCAGCATGAAGAAGGGTCATAGGATTCTGTCCATTAAAAGATTAGTGCTGAGTATTTTAAAGTACATCAAAACGGGAACTGTCCCTTGTCAGACTCTCTCTCTCTCTCTCTCTCTCTCTCTCTCTCACACACACACACACACACACACACACACACACACACACACAACATGCAGAGGTGCTGCTGTGACAGCTGCTGCAGTAATACCCACGAAGCAATTCTCCTTTGCCATTCCCACTGTCCTCATCCCCTTGATCACCTTGACTATTCTGTGTACCCACTGGAAAGAGGACTTGGCCCTTAGATGGAGCTGATGACCCTCCTCCACTTGTTGTCTTATGACTTAAAAACAGCCTTGCAATTAGATACTTAATGAGTTTTCTGTCTTCCAGATTCAAAACTGAGAGTAAAATTGTATTTCAAATGGCCCCATTCTGCCTGCTTCCTCAGTTATTCAAAAATTTGCATTTTTAAATTTCAGATTGTCTGCAATGTCTGTTTGATGGCGCACTCTCCAATCTGCATTATATCCGCAGAGTGTTTTCTATAAAATTTTATGTTAAGCTAAGTTCATACAGCGCTGGACTTTACAACAGAGGGGATATGAGCCATAACAGGCAGGAGGGAATATTGCTAACAGCTCAGTTAGTAAGATACTTTTCAACGGCATTAAACTAGAAATGATCAACTAAGGTTTTTTGTAGAGCCTCCAATTCAGGCTTAAATATCCAAGTAGGGGTCTGTGGTCCAACAGCTAAAATAGCCATCCATGTTCTGATTATTCCCTCTTTATTACTGTGCCCTCTTGCTGTGCTAGATACCTACATTGGTCCTTCCGTTCTATCCAAATTCCCCCACTGAGATCCTGTTCAGTGCATGCCATTCAGATCATTCACTCCCAGTCCTTGAATCCCTCCAATAACTCATTATCTATGGCTTCAAGTTTGCACTCACCCACAACTCATCCGGTTTGACCTCCTGTAGAACACAGGCCATAGGACTTCCACAGTATATTTCTTAGAGCAGATCTTGTAGGGAAAAAAATCTAATCTTGATTTTAAAATTGTCAGTGATGGAGAATCCACCAGGACACTTGGTAACTTGTTCCAATGATTAATGACCCTTACTGCTAAAAATGTATGACTTATTTCCTGTGTGAATTTGTCTAGCTTCAAATTCCAGCCATTGGATCATGTTACACCTTTCTCTGCTAAATTGAAGAGCTCATTATTGCATATTCATTCCCTATGTACATACTTAAAGGCTATAAGCAAGTTCCCACTTAAACTTCACTTTGTGAAGCTAAATAGATTGAGTTCCTTGAGTCTATCACTATGAGGGCTAGTCACAAAGAGGTAGCTGTGTTAGTGAGCATCTTCACAAAACAAAAAAGCAGTCCTATAGCACCTTAAAGACTAGCAAAAAACATTCTGTTAGTCTTTTAAAGTGCTATGGGACTATGAGGGATGTTATCTAATCCTTTAATTATTCTTGCGATTAGTATCCTGTTCTCTTCCTCTCGCTTCTACCTCATTGCCTTTTCCCACATGCCTTCCCGTCTGCCCTCCAGGCATGGAATAATGACTCCATTCTTATTTGCCAAACTTTCACCCTCTTTGCCTTTTCACGCTGGTAAATTCACCCTAATCCACCACTTTGGTTAAGTCCACAAGAAAGGAAATAACGTGCATGCATGTGCATGTGTACACGTACATGTACGCATCCCCCCCACACTACATATATATTTGCCTTTTCTCATCGTTTCGGGCCAGCAGGTCTTGTCCTTCTCTAGAGGGTCTTGTCCGAGTTACCTTCCAAGTTGACACCAATCTTGTTCGTATCCTACTCAAAACCCATTTCCAAGCCTTCGTGGTCTTTGTCCATAGACCATGCACTTGTGTTTTTCTCTGGCCAAAATACCTCACATCATCTTGTCTCACCTGACTGAACCACCTAGCTCCACTAGGTTTTCCATGTTTGGAGCTGTCTGCATAATGGCTCAGACTGTTCCACGGCAGAGATTAACACCTGTCATCTTACCCAGTATCCACCTGAGCATTCTCATTTTGGCATTGTGAATTAGTCCACTCTCTTTCTCTTTGGCCAGCTTTCTGAACTCTGTAATATGGCTGGCCAAATCAGGAGCTTATGCACTTTGCTCATTAGTTTAATTGGCATATTTTTACTGTAGAGAATTCCCATCAACATCCTCCTCTTATAACGCATGCTGTTCGGGCTTTTCCTATGATCTACAGCCACACTCCCAGCATGGCTCAACACTGAACTGAGGTATTGAAATTGTTGCACAGCTCTATGCTGTAACTCTAGGACATCTAATTTTATTGGTTCAAGTTGTCCCTCTCAATTCCATTTGTTAGATGATTCATAAGCAGTGTTTGTAAGCTGAGCCCGTGGGCGGCTGCCCTGGGGAGAGTCAAGTGCTGCCCATCTGATTAGCAGAGTGCCCAAAGCCATTCACAGGGGGCAGCATGTGGTGCTATTGGTGGTGCACATTTGCATATGCCTTGGTGCACATAGCAAAATTTATTCCACCCACAAATGGAAAAAATTAGAGGGCACACTGTTCCTAAGTCATTTACTTCTCACACTTCCCTCCATAGTCCTAGGTCCCTTTCCAGTTGTTATTTATCTACATGGTACATGTCCTCTTTGAAGCTGCTCCCTTTATTTTCTACATCCAGGTTAGGGTTAACATATTGGAACATTCAAAGAAAAGGACACTCCTGAGAAGGAATGCATCATTATCTGCCAACTCGTTTTGTATTAATGTGCAGTACTACACATTAATACAGCGTGAGTTGGTAGGGGATGCTGATACTGATACACTGCTTCTCAGGAGTGTGCTATTTTTTGGGACGTTCAAATAGGGTAACCCTAATCCAGGTGTTCATTGCAATCTCAAATTACAATGATTTTATGGCTAATCCTTGACGCAGACTAGCTGCAGCTGCTTCTGTCTACTCTAAACATGTTCTTGGTCAGCTCCACGATCATCAGAACATGTGTGTCTGGCAGAAAACTGGCAACTGCAAGCCCCATTGTAATCCTCCCCTAACTCTGCCACACACAGTGCAATTTATTGTTCTTCACTGACAATATATAGGTTATTAATCCTGCATCCATTGTTGACTTTTATGGCAGAGACCTGAACTGATTGTTGCTAACGGGATGCTCATGATCTTCCCAATGTATTTTCTCAATAATTCTTTTCAGGGATTTCACTGTGTGAATCGTTCACTTGAAGGATGGATGACGACTATATTTTTGCACACCCTATCTATGTATTGAAAGCAAAGTTGATGGACGTATGTATTGTCTTGTGTGTTAACCTCTTAGACTTAGCTCCAGAAATCACATCTGTTAGCACAGATCCCTGAATGTCCGTAGTGCCCCTGGGTAAAATCAGACAGAAGAGCAAAGACTTGTGCCTGTTATTCCTTATTACAGCTTAGAAAAGGAGGCTGAAAATTCACCACTCACTGCAGAATTTCTTCTAGACCACAGAAACTGCCCATATAAGTGGATATGAGTTGCTACTATCTTTGAAATGTCGATGTTCAGTCTTCATACAGTCAGACTCAGCACTCCAGATCTGAATGTGAGAGTAGGTCCTTGTGACAGAAAGAATGCTTTTCAGTGCTGGCATCTTCAGTGGGAATACAGTAGTTTATACTGGCTCTTGCTTTCCAGCAGCAGCTCCTGGTCTGGACAGAGCCACACAACAGTAGTCTGGCTCCTCACTCGATAAAATGGAGACCACTGGGCTGTTTTCCTTGCACTTCCTGGAAGAGAGCTGCTTCCTTCCTTTTTTTCCAACGCATCATGGGAGCTGCATTTTATGAGGTTAGAATGCAGCACACAGGATCATCCCAATAAAGGTCAGAGGCTCCTACAGTAAAATATGCCTGCATATGTGTTCCATCCACAGTCAATGAGACCTTGGAGTTTGAGGCAGATTAGAGATAGGAAGATGATTTACACACTGGGCTTTGTATCTGAGTGTCTGATTGCTTTGGAGCAGGCTCCAGATTTGATGGGGGCAAGTCCTCTTGAGTTGTGTTAGCACTAATCTGAGTATTGTGCATTCCACCGTGTCACTTACAAACCGCTGTGCCACACTGGAGGAAGTACAGTGCTATGCACCTGTCAAAATACAGTTTATAGCATGGGTGTCCAACCTTTTGGCTTGCCTGGACCGCATTGAGTGAAGAGGAATTGTCTTGGGCCGCATATAAAATATATAATATAGTTAATGTATATAAATCACATAATAATGTTAAAAGTTTATGATCTTGTGGGGCCGCATTACTAGCTGTCCAGGGCCACATGCGGCCCGCGGGCTGCGGGTTGGACAAGCCTGGTTTATAGCCTTGCGCACTCACTCAGGAGTCAATGTGTGGATAACATTGAGTGTAAGCTAGAATGTTAAAATGACCCCTCCCAAAATCTATCCTTGTATTACAGCTCCACTACAACAACAGAAGGCAGATCAACCATGCCTTAAGCTTAACTGGGTTCTTGTAGGAAGGAACCATTCGTGACTAGGAAAAGTCTATTTCATTTTTTTGCTGAACTATTTGCCGCATAGCTTACACCTGTCCCTTGACCAACTTTTGCCCTGAGTAGGGTTTTTAAACATTAAGAAAATATTAAAGATGACCAAATAGGACAAAACATTAAAGCAGAACATTCCTGGAGCACTAACCCAGTAAGACAGCCAAAATCAAGCCCTTCTATTACTACTGTTCTTAGTTGCGATGTTATAACCTAACTGTAAGTTGGACAAGTTCCCACTGACTTCACCAGAATTTGGCTTTGTCACTACGTTTTGCCCCTAAAAACTGGAATCCACATTTTTACCCAGAGATTGACATTCACCCTTGTGAAGAAGGCCTGCAGAAGAACTTATGTATCACTTACACCACACTCAAAGCATTTATCACAGGGCTTGAGCGTTCTAACTCCGAGAACAATAATTGGAATACCATGCCTGAAGTCTTCTGCTCACACCATTAGAGGCATAGTAGTCGTACATGACAAGCCTGTACTTAAAAAAAAAAAAAATTAGCCCCCTGAGGTTAAAAAAGTATTTAGAAAGGGAGAGAAGGGCCTTTCGTCGACTTCTCTGTTAGCGTGTTTTGCATTTTTACCTTGGTCTTTATTGTCCACATTATGCATTATTTATTAAAAATGGCAATCTATCCTGCGATGGGCAGCAAATTGACCTTTAAGGTAAAATGTTAATGAACAAGCATAACTACTGAATGGGAAAGAGGAAAGTTTGCATTTGTTTTGTTATCCTACTGATACCTCCAGCGTAGTGAGGGGCAACTAGTGGGCTGCATGAACAGTTCTCCTTCATCTCAGTGGACCGCGGCAGCCCGTGACCCACTGGGATACCACCTAAGGCTCGCGGACTCCCCTCCTTCTCCACGCTCCTCTTGTGTAATGGGGCACCGGATTCCCCCATTTCCTGCTCCTCATCCTCCCTCCCAGCACTTTTAGAGTGCTGCGAATCCACTGACTCATGCTCTGTCCCTGCTTCGTTCCCTCCCTCCCATAGTTTGAACAGCTGATTGCCCATCCACTGCTATAGAGTGTTGCGTGGTGTAGATGTCAGTTCTCTAGTCAAGAATGTAAAATCAAAATCTGATCACATGCTCCACCCACCCGCTGAGATAGATAGTGTCTCCTCAATATCTTTTTTCTCTATTCAGTGAGGAAAAGACCCTTTTGACCCACTCTTTTGCCAACATTAAGTGTAAGGACAAAATGAGTAAAAGGGCCTTTTAAATTTTTGCAAGCTGGGGTCAACATATAGACGACCAGTTTATTTTCTTCTTGACCATTTTTTATTAGCCCCACTTAAGCCGTTTGGCTTCTTATAAATTATGAGACCAGAGTCTATTTCCTCCCAAGCTTATTCATAACACTCTTGACATGCCTGAAATTTTCAATTTCATGATGTTTGCCAGGCTGACTTCACTCTTTTATTTATTATTCCCTGTCTTGTTTTAATATTCCCAGCCTGCTGCCTCATAAAGAAAGCTTTATAGAATCGGGGCCTGGTGGCAGTTTTGCCTGAATAAGGAATGTAGAATTAGGATTTCAGAAACTAACAGTTTACATAGGAATACTCAGCAGTTGATCTAGTCCAATGTCGTCCTGCCAGCCATGGAGGGTATGAGTGGCTTCAGAGCAAGAGGCAAAAAATACTGTAGTTTGCGGATTAACAAGCCCAAAGCAGAAGTCTCTTCCTAGCTTAGATTAATTACAGTCTGTCTTACACGTTGAGACATAAGGGTTAAATCACTTCCAAAAACATTGCACTAGTTTGTTTTTTTTTAAACCCTTTCTGTTGTAACTGTTCTAACTGTGAATGATTTTGCTAACCATACAAATGTCCAATCCTCTTTAAACCTTTAGAGTGCCTGGTTTCAATAATGCCTTGTGGCAATGCATTCCCTAGGCTATCTGATGTTGGGGAAATAAGTATTTCAGGTATATCAGTTCCAAATTTCCATTACCAAATATTGGAGCCTTTATTGTGTTTTGTGTGTATTGACTTGCTAGCAGTCTCTCAAAGGATGAGAATTCCTTAGACAGGCTGATGAATGGGAGGGGTAAGACCCTTTTCTGGACATTCCAGCCATTCAGTTAACTAAAGTCTTTTCACAGTGGTTAACTTTTGAAGCTTAACCCCAACTGTCTTGCCTGTAAGGGTTAAAATCATAGGCAGTGGGTCCTAGAGAGTATTAAGAATGCTAGGGAAGCAGAAAGTGAGTTGGCAGGAAGCTAGGAGAGCCACTGGAAACAGAGTGTGGGCTTTTGAATTGGAATCAGTGACCTTTATTCTCCACTGCAGAGCCTTGGAGACATGAACTTAGCCAGGGTACAGGCCATGGAGCATCCAGCGATATCCATGCCTAGCCAAAGACTAAATCTTGGCACAAATATGTGAGCAGAACAGGTCAGGCATGTCTACACTTGCATTCCTCTTTTGAAAGAGGAATGCAAATGAAGGAAATTGGGAATGTAACTAAAGCACTGATTAACATATCTCATGCTTCATTTGCATAATCTCTTTTCAAAATAGATTCTTTTGAAAGAAGAAGAGCAGTGTAGATATGGGTCTTTCGAAAATAAACCTTGATTTTTAAAGAACTCTTATCCCTAAAAAGAATTAGGAATAAAGTTTCTTTCAAAAATGGGGTTTATTTTCAAAAGAGCCATATCTATACTGCTTTTTCTTTCAAAAAGAGATTATGCAAATGAAGCATGAGATATATAAATCAGCTCTTTATTTGCTTTTCCAATTTCCTTCATTTGCATTCCACTGTCGAAAGAGGAATGCAAGTGTAGGTGTAGCCGGAATGTTTAGTCACATGCAATCAGGTTATTTTCTTTATTTGTGAATTTGTTGGACTTCTCTGAGATGAGTACATGTAACTAATCTCCTACTCCTTACACTGGAAATCTCCAAACTGAATCCCAGGGAAGCAATTCTCTGTGTTTTAATCTTTTCTTTTTCAGTTGCTCTGTAACACTTAGCAACCAAGTAAAGTTTTACCCAGTATATTTTGTTTGTTTTGCTAATAAAAATCACCTTTGTAAGAATATGGTCTGATTCCTGGATCCTAGAAGGCAGAATTTTCTGTATGCATGTGCCTAAGACTGCAAGGCAAACTATTAAGAAAAATTAGCTTTTTTTCCATCTCTTCCCAGAGGGAGAGTCAAGGAGTTTGAGTGTACCCCACAGGAAGGAATTTCCAAATGCAACTCCCTGGGCTTTTTGCATATTGGTTGCCATGGAATGCGTGACCTTGGCGAAATTTTAAACAGAAGCCTTTAATGGTAAGGTCTTTTAAAGTCTTTTGTGAATACCCCTTCCCCTGCATTTGGAGTGCTAGAATGGGGGAACAGCCCTGGCAGAGGGAAACCTATCTTGTTCACAGGGTGGGTCTTATAAAGGGTATAATTTAAAAGAAGGAATTTGAATGGGAATATTTAAGGGCCATATTTACATTTTATAGTTAAAAGAAACTGGTGAAATTTAGTGTGGAGTACAGAATACAAAATGAATTTCTGTACAACACAGACAAATTACCCTTTCTGTTCAGAGAAATAGAATTCACGTTGTTTTAAAAAAATTAAATTTATGACCCAAAATTTACTGATTGCTTCAAAATATACACTTTCTAAATTTGTATTTGCCTTGGTGAATATCCTTATTGTAGCTGATATAAATAACATTTATTTTTCAAAGCAGTAATATTTTCCCCATCAATTCTGACTGTGTTGAAATATGAGGATAAGGAAAAGTGTTATCTCAGAGCTGTTGTCACTTGCTTCTATGTAGAAATCTACATAATTCAGGCTCCTATTTTAAGGGGCAGAACTTATTTCTGTGCTCCTGTCTTCCAGCCTGATTATGTTGATGATTCCTTGTGATTTTCCTTTGGTTTAGGGGTAGCTTCAAGTATTTTTCTGTGTATCCTTAATATATTTGTCACTTCAGCTGGTGGGGAACAGTTTGTCCTCAAGTTTTGTGTCAAATAATGTTTGTTCTAAAAAATACAGGGCCAAATTCTCATTTATGCTGTGTTCATTTTTTGCCACTTTCTCATTGTAAAGTGGTCTTGAAATTTGTGAAAATATAATTTACATCCCGTTTGCAGAGTGTTAGAAGAGGAACTTACCCCAAATGAGACTCTGGCCCACTGCTTCAGTTTTAGGATTACACCATTATTTTCAAGACCTCTTCAGAAGACCTGAGGCCAAATCCTCAGCTTGTGCAAATGGACATAACTGAATTGACTTCAGCACTGCTACAGCTGGGGATGGGGACCTGAGTCCCCTCAGTTGTCACTCAGTGGGCTTTTCCCTCCTGTGTTTTGAATTCACACTGAGTTTTCTTTTTACCAGACAAAATCACTAGGTGACATAAAGTGAAAACAAATGTCACTATATCTGCTCAGAGCTGCAGGGAGCCTGGATAATTTATCCTTCATCCCAGGTAATGCTTGTTTTTTCATTCCCTGCTTCACGATCTCCCAACAGTACAGTACAAGACTGCCATCAGAGTGCTTTCCCCTCTGGGATATCATTAGAATAGACTTATTTTGTGTTCCTCACTTTTAGTCACTGCATTCTGAAGACAAAATGTTATCTGTGTGATTCTCCCTTCCTTCCCCACACAACAGCTGTAAGGGAATTAATTTAGCCGCAAGAGTGTTGCTTCTCCAGGTTGAACCTCTCTAAGCCAGCACACTCTTGTTCAGCAACATCCATAATCTGGCATGATTTTAGTTTGCCAGACAACCACTTAACAGGGGTGCAGCCAAGTTTTCTGAAGTCCCATAAAGTTTGTTTATAGCCACCAGTCCTGGCTTCCAATAGTCTGTGCTGCTGTTTAGCTGTATATCACCTTAAATGGCTTCTAAGAGCCCGGTAAGCTGTGGAACTGTTGGTAATGCTGCTAGACAATATTGACCTCCTGTGGTCCACCAAATTCTCTTGTCCAGCTCTGCTCAGATTCTGAGGGTGCTGGAAGAGAGAGATTCAATCTGTAGTATTTTTTAAACAAAGAGAAAGTAGTCTGTGATAGCTGTTCTCCACTGGGGCATTTTAGTGGAAATAGCACACTCAATTACAATAGAAATGTGACTTCTAAGCATATTCTCAGCCTTACCACGCCAACTGCAGAAAGCCTTACATGGCCTAACTTTCACAGGGGCTGGATTTTGAGAAGCAGCTTCCATTGGCTTCCACTGAAAGTGAGGGTGTTCAGCGCCTCTGAAAAACAGGCCTGGAAATTATCTTGGGCATAGAGGCTCCCTGGGCATGGCCAGTGTTCACTCCAATTTTTTCCATCCATGGATGGAATAAATGTTATGTGCACCAAGGCATGTGTGGATGTGAACCATCTGTAGAACATACACTGCCAATTGTGGGTGCTGTGAGTGCTCTGCTAATCAACTGGGCATCACGAGAATCTCTCCTAGGTGGCCACCCAAGTGCTCAGCTTACAGGGAACATTGGCCATGGCTGAATATCAAGGATGCGTCCCCTCCTTACAAGGTCGTCTCCTGGTTTCATTGACTGTATTGAATTCTTTATCTGGGTGGCTCTGTGATGATGGCAATGGGACCCTTTCCCATTACCTCCCCTGAAAAGAGAACTTCTCATACATTGACATTGTAACAGGAGCATTACTCTGTCAATACCATTGCCTTTGCGATGCTAAGGGTAAGAGTTAAAAAAAAAATCAGAAGGAGCTGTTACAATGTCAAGAGAAGACCATAATACACTGACATTATCTATGCTTTGAGGGAACCATCACAATGTCAATCAAGTGTCTAATGCCAAGAATCTTACAATGTCAAGGCAACTGGTGTGCAAAAGTCAGTGGACGTGTTCCTATTCATGTTTGGAATTTTTCTCTTCTTAGATCCTTACAGTTATTGTCACATTTTTGGTGACTATTCAGTAAATGCATATAAGGTACAGTGCTGCTGCTGGGTAATCGTTCTGCATTAGAAGCCATGTAAGAGTGAAAGACTTGTATACACTTGCTTACTGGCTCCTTTTGGAATAAGGATACTGTGAAGACAACAATCTGCTGCAGCACTAAGGTGCCACTATGCAGCTCTGGCTATGGGAAGGAGGTCAAAATGCCACCCCCCACCCCCCAGGAAACACACTTTGTTCAGATCCCTCCACTATGCCATCACTGCTCCCTCACAAAGGGACGAGCCTGCTGATGGTGGGGGGCAACTGCCTCCAGGCCCAGCAATTCAAAGGGCCTGTGGTTTCTGGCAGTGGCTGGAACACTGGGCCCTTTAACTCACCACCAGAGGTCTGGGTGGCCAGCTCTAGATGGCACTGAAGGCTGACGGTGTGAGGGAGTGATGCAGTGCAGTCTGGGTGGTGCTGAGGGCTTCCTGCCCCAGCTCTGCTCCTTCCACCTGAGGTCCCAGCCCTCCCAGGAGTGTGGAGCTGGCCCCCCTACCTTGCCCAGTAGATCTGTCGGCCTGTGGGCATAGGGAAGAGGGTGAAGAGAACATGTGATCTTGTTTGTTTTCCTGTACCCATGGGAAGCAGTGTGCAAATTAAGCATCCTTAAGGTGGCTCTAATTTACCATGAACATTGGGCAGGCATTGGAATGGTTCCAGATTATCGTCACCTTTCATTCACCTTTGTAAGCCAGCCTATTCTAGCTCCAAGTACAAGGAAAGCATAATTAAAAATCAGATGCTCGGTCTCTTTTTCAAAAATGAGTTACAATTCATATTACAATGTTTCTGGGACTCTTTCAGTATCGTGTACCCCAGTGCATAATGGATTAGAGTGTGTTAGTCTCTTGTAATTTTGCAAATGGGAAGTGGACTGCTTAATAGATTTAAACAGTCACCCACAGCTTCACAGATGCCCTCTACTGTTGGGTTATGATCCAGTGAATAAGAGGCAGTAAGGCTGGAATATCATTCCTCTGCCTGGTATAGCCACTGACTGTACCGAAGGAGGAGGCGGCAAAGCCATATTGGATGTTCAAAGATAATGACAGCACAGCAGTGCTAGGCAATAATGGAGAATGTATTCCTCGTCCTTCCTCTCTTTAAGACGGCCTTAGGTGATACATATTTTGGCACTGGCACCTAATCTAGGTCATTCCTTTTGTCAGGCTCCTCAGATAGTACCTGTCCATTGTTAAAATTTATGCTGAAAAAGCATTAATGCAAGCTTTTTATAAGATGAAGAATTTAACAGTATGCTGTGATCTGGGGATGATATATTTTATACACAGTAGACATATTTAATTAGCTTTGCAGTAGTCAAATTGGCTTGTGCGATAGCTGAGACAGCCTGCTCCCCTTTCGTTTTCCTCTCTTGTAATTATACAATGCAAATGGAGAGCGCATATTAACTTTTCAGGGAGCTGAGCTGCCTCAAGCAGACCTATGTATACATTACTACTCAAATATAATCTCGTGTCTGGAAATCATGTTTAAGTAAATAAAAGAGGGCTTTTTCTTTCCTAAAGTTTTCCCGTTAAGTAGCAATAAATTGGGAAGGAGAGGGCCACGTGCTCACAGCCTTTTGCATAGCACAGTGTGAAGAAGGAAGAGTTTAATTGTACACAGGGAGAGCTGTGAAGAGAGAAATTGCTCCCCATGTAGTCCTGTGCCTCGCAATCATCTATGGCTATTAGGTTGGAACTGGCCCTGCATAGCAAAGGGGTTTTACCAGCGGAGTACCCCTGGGCTCCGTCTAATACCGTCGGAGCAACGTGCTTACTCTGTTTAACCTGGCATGGTATCTGCATTATAAGTAGCTTCCACTTTGAATGCTGCTAACTGCTCCTTTGCAGCTTGTCTGCACCAGGGAGGAATGTGGACATGAGCCGAGTAGGAGGAGAATAGACAGCGGCAGCGTGGCCTATGGAGGTAAGTTACTGGGGAAGCCGAGGACACCATGGAAGCTATGAGGGATGTCCCTGTGGATCCTAAGGTTCAAAAGGCCTTGCTCTGGGCTCTGTCTTGTACCCCTTATACGCACAAGACTTTCATCAGTGTCATTGGGAGTTCTAGGCGTGGAAGAAGTCCACAGTCAGCCCACCCGTGTGATCTAAGCTACTCAGCAAGACCTGCCTCTCTCTTTATCCTGCTCAGCAGAAGGGTCAGTCAGTCTGCCGGCAATGGCGGCCATCAGCTTGAGTTCTAGGGGAAGGCAATAAAAGTCCCTGTCAAGAGGAAATTGTTATCCCTGTGCTGCTTGGACTTCAAAGAGAGGGCAAGACTTCTAAGAATATGCAGGGGATTCCTGGTTGCTTAGCTTGTTGTCACAGGCTTGGGTGGCCTGTGGTCCTTCTACCCCTGCCCCCTGGGTTCTATGGGGCTCAGGGCCATGAGGCCTAGCAGACAAAGCCAGTAGCAAATGCCCCTTCAGACATACTCTAGGGCCTTGCTGGTGGAAAAGTGTCTCCCTGCCCCTGGTTCAGTGGGGAATCTGACCACAGCATGCTGGGACAACCATTTTCCCCCGCTCCTCTGGGTCCCTTCCTACCCTGTTACCCGGGTCCAGCAGGTGCAGGCTGCTGGAGTCGCTGGGTGCATCTGGGAAATGGACCCTCTGGGCCTCCCTGAGCTCTGGGTCCTGTGAGCCAGCAGAGTCTTCTCACCCTGTTGCCTGCAGTTCTGTGGCAGGGGCCTCTGTTGGTGAGCCATCCCCTCTAGTTCTCTTCCGTGACTGAGCTGGGTTACTGCCTTTTATATTTGCCTTCCAGTGCAGCATGCGCAGCAGTGCTGGGGGGTGTGGCTTTCTCAGACCATATGATGAAACTAGCCCTTCCAGTGTCAATGTGGGGCTGGTACGCCCCTTTACACCTGGGTCAGCCTGAAACGACGGAGAGTTTGCACATTAGCAGCTTCTATTACTTTTTGAAGCCTAAGATTGTAATTTGTGTCTGTACGTGTTTACCTGCTTTAATCTTGTCCATAACTTCCTTCCTTCTCCTAGTTTTATAAATCTTTAGTTAGTTTTATTATAAGATTGGCTACAAGTGTTGCCTTTGGTAAAAGGTCCAGGGTACACTTGATCTGGGATAAGAAACTGGTTCCTTGGGACTGGGAGTAACCTGGCTATAGCGGAGATTTTTGGTATAAGGAGCAGGCTAGTATGAAGGCAAGCTTGTCTAGTGGTGAAACAGAGTACATTGCTCAAGGGATCTGTTTGTGATGCCATGTGTAGTGCTTGAGGAGTTCACACTTGATAGTTGGTTGATGAAATCTAATTATAGAATAGACAGACAGTTTCTGCTTTGTGCAGTATATCTAAATAGTCTGCCCTAAGGTTGACGGTCATGAGCCACTCCGTACAGCTTGACATTATATATGCCTTTTTACAGCCCTGCATTGACACTTTCTTTCTTTCTTGTCACCATCACCCACATTAAGTACTTTCCCGCTCCCCAAATGCAGTGGGTCCAAGGCCGTCATTCAGCAGAGCACTTAAGAACATGCTTAACTTAATTCAGTGGGAACATTCATGTGCTTAAAATTAAGCTTGTGCTTTAGCATTTTTCTTGAGTAAGTGCTAGCTGCAATTCAAACTGTAACTCTACAGTAAGAAGTTTGGGGTAAGAGGGTTAGACTCAGAAGCTATAGTAGCTGTTGTAACGAGGTTGTACCCATTGTCTATTTCTGAGCTCACTTCATCTGTAAACTCATAGAAGCAACTTGCCCAAACCATCACTTCTCCTTGCCTTAGTGGATTAAACTTCAAAGACTGGCAGTGTTTGATGGGTAGGAGGGGAGTGCATTTACTGTTTTTATATGTCAGCACTGTTTAACCACAAGTAGTAAATAGAGAGCAATATTTCTTGTTGCCAAAAATAAAATATTAGTAAAAACAAAAAAAAAAAAAAAAAAAAGACAGGCAACTTCTTTAGTTCTTCCATAACAGTGACCTATATGAGGCTAAATAGGTAAACAGGTTTGATTAAATATAGCCTTTTGTGCCATTAATGATGACTTTCCTGGCTGGGAAAAAACATAGGGAATCATCACAAACTGAGCTAAGTTGAATATAGTCTTTCCAAAAAACCAGTTCACTATTAAGATGTTGAATAACAGGCATTTAAAGAAAGACATAACTATGTTATTAAACTGATAAATGTAAAATACTCTGTGTGCATTTAGATATGAATATCACATTAGGGGTAGAAAATTACAAAAATTTAAATACAGTAGGAGGTTATTATGTAGGTAGACTATAAAAAACAGGCAATTTGGAATTCCTTTAAAGAACATAAACCCTAGATATAGCTGCTAGTTCCTTTGATAACGACAGGTCTCTGGCTGAAGGTTTGATGTTTAAAGCCCCCAAAGGTGTCTGAGCTTGCTTTCTTTAGAGGATTATATAAGATAAAAGCTTGCACTGTAACTCCCTATTTTGAGAAACAGAGTTGCTACAAAGTTGCTAATACGAAAGATTGATTGAGCATGCATCAAAAGTATAATTCCATTCACAAAACTAAGTATTAACCATTTTATATGGATTGAACTATTTGAGTGCCATACCTACTTCCAAATATACTTCATATAGGAGTCTTCCTAGCACTCACCCCTAAACCTGGATAGCCAATACCATTGCAGTTACTCCTACTACTGTCATCTCTACAACTGGGTTTCAACTCTTAGGAATATGGATGGTCTAATATTCATAGGTGTTCCTCCCATCAGAGATGATTCGCATCTTCAAATCCCTCAGCTATTCCTGCCGTAGTTGCATGTTTATTTTATTCACCCCATAGTGCCTTTCTTCATGACTTTTAGGTGTTTCAGGAGCAAAAGGTAAAAAACACAAGTGCATTGTTATTTGCAATGGGAGGCCCCAATTAAACTAAAACTACCACAATGACAAAATCAGCTCTGAAGGACTGGCTATCCAGCTGTTCAGAAGAAAGCATGATTCAGATTAGAACATGCAACAAGAAGCAAAATCAATCAACTCAATGCAAAACCAAACTTAAAAAAGGGAGCCAGAGTGTGCTGGAGCTTGCCTATCTTAAACCTAGTTGAAGCTCCAAAGGGTGGGCTTTCCAATGTGAAAACTCTGTCTTCAGTCCTGGGAAGGTCAGTGCCGAGAAGCTAAACATCTCAGCCAATCTTTAAGTGCCTATGGGCAGGTGTCTTGTGCTCCATCTGGAATTCCCAGGTAGATTGACAAAATAGGGCTAAGGAGGTGGTCTTAGAATTCTGTAGTCTAAAAATGTGTATGGCCAGAAATATGAGGGGACACTGTGCCATTGGAGAGGGGAGGAGCAGTAATGGATCCAATGGCACCCTGAGACTCTGGTCATGCATCTTCTGTAGATGGTGAGAATGCAATCCTGTCAACAAACTTCAGCACCAATAAATCTCTGTTGAACTGAAGTTAGTCTTCATTGAGATACATGCCACATTCAGACAATGGGGGAGGGAGGGGCAGGGTCAGATCCACAACTGGTGCACATCAGCATAACTGCATGGGATTCAGAAAGGCTTTGTCAATTTGCACCAGCTGCGGACTGGCCTTGGGAGCATGAAGAGAACACACAATCTGAGGTGGATTCAAAAGAAAATGAGAATTGATCATCATCTAGAAAATAATCAATTTATGGACTCTTCCAGTGGGGAGGGTGGTTAAGGATCTTACCTGAGTCAAGGTGGTCTCATTCTCATGGGATGATGGAAACATCTCCATGGGAATCCATATAGCAGGTTATTTTCATAAATGGAACACTGAGGTATTTCTTTACATGTTTCTGCCACTAATATTTGTTAGTGGAGACCTTTCTTGTCTATATCTACTGGAACTTGGACAAGAATTATGGCCAAAAACAACAAGAAGTCCTGTGGCACCTGTGGCCTGTGCCGCCTGAACCTCGTGATGCTGGGGCCAGCCACCCAAGCCTCATGAACCCTGCAAACCTGCCATCGAGCCCCGCAAGCTTCCCCACCTGAGCCCTTCCCCTCCCCGGAGCCAATCCCCCATCTAACCTCATCCACTTCTCCTTCCCCTCCCATCGCCAACTCACACTCACCCACCTTTGCAGGAGGCAGCTAGCTTCATGTGGGTCTTCGCTGGCTGCCTGCTTTTTATAGCGGCTGTGCTGGGTCACCCATGTAGAATGGCAGGGGCTGAGAGTCAGAAGCAAAGGCTGTTTTTTCTTTGGGTGGGGGGATGATGGGAGGGGGTACTGGGTTGCCCCCCCCAGAATTTCTTCACGCCCCCACCAGGGCACTGGCACTCCCCCCAGGTTGGGAAACCATGTCCTACAGGTTTTTGCATGTTATCGTTCCTGATGTCTGATTTGTGTCCATTTATTCTTTTGCATAGAGACTGTCCAGTTTGGCCAATGTGTGTTGCAGGGGGCATTACTGGCACACAATGGCACAATTATGGACAAGGATTTCCGCTGTTGTACATCAGTGCAGCTCCATTGATATCAATGCCCGAGCATTGTCGATGGAGTTATGCTGATACACACTGGCTAGGAATCTAGTCCTATAGCCCAAGCTTTGTTTTACAAAAACAAATTTGAGCTGTAAAATGAAGTAGGGAATAAGAAGATGATGACAGAGGGTGATAGCCTGCTCTGGAGTACCATGTTCACCAAGATTATAAATGATATGGAAATGCAGTTGATGTTTTGCCTTTAAAATATTAGTTAAATCATTCTGTCAACACATATTTTTTAATACATATTCTTCCTGTCAGATTTTACACTTAATCTTGGAGTTTGTAGACAGCTCAAGCAACGCTTTCAGTGGATGCTTCCTCATCAATGTCTCCTTTTCTGTTACATGCAGCTTGCATCCTTTTAACCGCAAGATGCTTGATAAATGATAGTGTCAAGCTTAAACATTCATAATCAGGGCTCTGAGTTGAGACCATGGAAACTACTGGCCAGGTGGTGCAGCACAGAAAAAAGAATCAGATGATACAGTTTGTCATGAAAAACCCTGGTCCATTCTGCTAGAAATGGGACTTTCCAGTACACATGGTTGACCATCTCCCTGATGAACAAAAAAGACCAGCCAAAATAACAGATGCTGCTAAAGAAGTAAGTAAAGGATGCAGTCCCACTCTTCCAGTCTTTCAATGCTGGGCATTACCTTCTTCAGCTAAAGTAGTGGATTTCACAGTGGGAGAATCACATTTTAGGTGCTGTTAATACTATTGTTATCCCTGGGCTTGAAGAATTACTATGAGTCAATAAGAGCCATTGAAACTATTAAGTCCGGAAAATGGGATCGTGAACATGCAATAGTGTTGGTGCTTGGGAGTCAACACCTTCAGGCAACTAATTTCATGGAAAACCCATGACAGATCCAGAAAGATCTGTTTCAGGTTCTGAGGTATTTAGTACAGAGGGGTGATGTGGCTATATCTGGGGGAGAAAAAAAAAAGCCCTAACAAAGACCCTGGCTGTATTTATGGGAGTAAACTGAAGGGTGAGGGATACATCAGAACAAAAGTAAGCGCACTAGTCATGGTTGAAATCTTCAGTCTCACTTCATAGTTAAGCAGTGCCACAGCCTGAAGAATTTGGCTTACTGTATGTGCTCTACATTCTCTGCCTGATGGTTTGGAGATCATAATGTAAAGAACATATATGAATCTGCCATAAATGAAAGTCCCAATGTTCCTTCAAAAGCTATTTTCTCACTTACATGTACAAGTAGAGGATCTGTTAACCCAGTTTTACATCAGTGTAACTCTTAGAGTTACACAGTTCTGAAGCAGGAGCAGTACAGTGGTAAATCAAGCCTTCTATTTTTAAACTAGACTTTGAGGAACTCGCCTTTGAAGGAAATTGGAGCAAATACCATTGCATCAAATATATTGTAAAAGCACACAATTTAGAATGATGTTCCCAGCTATCAAAGGAGTAAATGATGCTTTCTTCAAGGCAGGTTTGTTTGTTAAATGCTTTAGAATGAAGAAAAGTGTTTACACAGTACATATGCTGATTTAGCAAAACAGGTTTTCATAGTAACAATCTCATGTATATTTCACTTTGTGCTAGAAAAAGAACATTTATGAACATTCATAAAACACTGTATTTAACAGTGAGATGATTTTTTGTCAAGCAGTGAGTGGAATATATGTGGGATTTCAAAGTACAATCAGGTGAAATTGTGATATTTATCCTGGGTTTGATTCCATCAAGCTTACAGTGGTTGAAATTCACTCCCATGCAGCTGGCCAGCACAAGACTTACGTACCACTAAATCCCAGGTACATTTACCGAACTATTAAATACAAATTAAACTTTCAAACAGGGCCCCAAGTGAGGTGTGTGTAGTACACAAGTGAGATGTGTGTAGTACACAAGACTAAGGATTGCTGTCTGCCCAGGGATCTATTTCATCCTGTATTAGTGGCCCCATTGTAATTAACGCAACTGGTTACATAGGTCTTACTCAGTGGCTATGTCTACACTACAACAATCCTTCAAAAGAAGTTCTTACAGAAGATCTCTTCTGAAAAAACTCCTTTTGAAAGAGGGCATCCACACACAAAAAAGCAGATAAAAATAACTGATCTGCTCTTTTGATAGAGAGCATCCACACTGCCCCTGCTCTTTCAAAAGAATGGGACAGGGATCAAAAAATCCAGCACCATGAGGACCTCTCTTTTAGGGAAAAAAGGGCCTCCAGGGCATCTACCCATGATTTTTTCTAAAAGAATCTTTCAGAAAAAGAAACTCTTTCTCATCTGGGAGGGGAAGAGGGCTGCCAGAAAAAGTGTAGATGCTCCACAGGATTTTTCGAAAGAGCCCTGACTTTTTTAAAAAAAAAAACAAAAAAACCTCACTAGTGTAGATGTAGCCAGTGTGAATAAGGACTGTAGAATTTGGCCGTGGATAAAAAATGTAGCATGACTGATTTTTGTTCTTTGATACGAAGGGAAGACAATTTGTTTCCTAAAACAAGTTTTTTTTAGAGATACTTGTTGACTCTCCAGTAATCTTTTCAGAACAGCTCAATAAGTTCAGAACTAAACTCTTTTGGAAGTGCAGAGTTAGACTAAAACGCATTTTATGGGCGTACAGCACCTGGAGCCTGTTGTTGCTTTCCAGAACTTTGATTTGATAGGTAATTGATTTTGGCTCCAAGGTATATAGTCCATGTTCAGAAAAGATCATGCTCATGCTGAATACAATACAATCCAAACGCTTTAAAAATAGTAGGGAGTCATTGGCTGTAGCTACGGGACTTCAAATGGAGTGGAGAGATGTGCCTTACTTCCTAAGCCTTCCAAAAGCAGTTACCTGTATTAAATATTGGAATAACTTGATATTTTAAAAGCTTATATGCTCATCCAAGTAAAATGGGTTTAGAAGGCTTCTGGGACTTTCATTCTTTTATGACTAAATCAATATCCAGATTTATACCCTTTGGACATAGAAACTTAAATTTAATTGAGCAAATGAATCTAATGAGAATTGACATATTTTGTGCAGAAATACTTAATTTTCAACGTACCATTTGAAAAATGAACCAGTTATTTTTGATAGGCAAATGGCTTTAACTTTATAAAAGAATGGCAAATGGAAAGAAAGAGAGAGAGAATGAGTAGGCTATAGTAGTTAGAGGTTTAAGAGAATAACAGCTGCATTATTTTTATTCGTGAATCACTTCTATTAATTATATAGAAAAGCATGTTGTATTTCAATGTATACAGCTCAGTCGAAGGCATGAATCTGACTGTTGCAATGAGTAAGAACAGAAGAAATGCTGATTGAAATGCAGCTTAAGTTTATCTTATTTCCATATACATTGGCTATGTCTATATTACAACAATCTGTGGACAGAAGTTACTGTCGGAAGATATCTTCCGACAAAGTCCTGTAGACAGATTGTGGCCAGACAGCAAAGTGGATTGAAAAAGCAATCCTCTCTGTTAACAGGGAGCATCTGGACTGCCCAGTCACTCTCTTGACAGAATCCCAACCAGAAGCACAGTAGACAGGGCTACCCGGTGACCCTGAAGCCATGTCTGTCCACAGAGGGCCCCCCGCCCCCCGGAGTGTCCACAGGTCTCTTTTTATTGACAGATTCTGTTGGGAAAGACATTCTGCCTTGTGGGGGAGAGGCAGAAGGCTGTCAACAAAAATGCCCTGTTCTGTTGATTTATTGTGGGCAGAACGCATTTTTAGTGTGGGTGCTCTGCGAGTTTTGCTGACAAAATTCTCTCGAGTAGACAGCTTATGAGGAATAGGAAGTACTGAGAGTTTGTTACAGGCTTCCTACAATGAGCAACTGATGATGTTGGTAGAAAAGAGATGAGGCAATTACAAGAATTCATTTGACTAGACTTTACACCCTAAGTGGAATAAAAATATTAACTTCCACTCGAGCAAAACACTTAGGCTTGCACTTTATGCATCTTCCTAAGCCTGTAGAAAAAATATTCATAATACATATGTCCTGGACTTCTCCAAACCCCTTTTACCAAGTTGAAAGGCAGAGGAGAGCTAGTTGGAAAGCTAACAATGGTAGAAATGTAGACAGAGGGGAGGTATTTACAATTCATGTCAGTCAGAAAAAATAGTTCTTTGCTGAGGGTATACACTTGGGCAGAATTAAAGTAGTGGCCCTTTAAAAGGCAGATTTCACCAAATGCAGAGAATTGGTAGGTAAGATCCTAGGGAAAGTAAAGGGAAAGGTTCAGGACATCTGGCAGTCTTTTAAAAGAGACCTTATTAAGGACACAAATGCTTAGGAAAGTTAGGATGTAGAGTAAAAGCTTGGCTTCACTAGGCAATCTTCAATGACCTGAAACTTAAAAACGAAGCAGACAAAAAGTGAAACTATTTAAAATTGTAAGGGATGGATATGAAAAACACAACACAAGCATGTAGGGGCAACATTAAGAAGGCCAAGGCCAACATGAGATTAAATAACTAGGGAAATAAAATGTCTTCTAGTTGTCCTTTATAATATATTGAAAAAAGAGAAGGACCATGGAAAGGGTCATCCCATCACTTAAAGAGAAGGAAAAGGCAGTAACAGAAAATGCAGCAATGGCCAATTATTTTCTGTTTCAGTTTTCACCAGAAAGGTTAGCTCTGATCAGAGGACTAACATAAGGTAAATAGGGAAGGATGTGAGGCTAAAATAGTAAAAGGAAGTGAAGGATATGATCTTGCTGAGAAGGCAGGGAACTAGACTCAATGACTTCTTGAGGTCCCTTCCAGTTCTAGTGTTCTATGATTCTATAAAGAGTTACTGAGACAAGCTGGATATTTTCAGTTGGCAGGGGTTTGGGAAATATATCCTGGAGTATTCAAGGAACTGTCTGAAGGGAGTTTCTGTGACACTCGCAATTATCTTTGAAAACTCATGGGCCATTTCTACACAGGCCACTTTCTTCGAAAGTGGCATGCGAATATATGGCCTGAAATATGCTAATGAGATGCAGATGCAAATTCCATGTGCCTCATTAGCTTAAGGTCACGTGATTTGGAGTCCAGAAGACCTTTCTTCCGGACTCCAAAACGCTGTCTAGAAGTGTGGCCCCCGGGGGTGGGGGTCTTCTGGAAGGAAGTCCTTCTTCTGAAGGCCCCTTCTTCACAAAAATTTTTGTGAAGAAGGGGCCTTCAGAAGAAGGACTTCCTTCCAGAAGACCCCTCAGGGGATGTGCTTCTAAACAGCGTTTTGGAGTCTGGAAGAACGGTCTTCCGGATTCCAAATCATGTGATCTTATGCTAATGAGGCACAGGGAATTTGCATCTGCGTCTCATTACCATATTTTGGACCGTGTATTAGCATGCCACTTTTGAAGAAAGTGGCCTGTGTAGAAATGGCCATGGAGTACAGGAGTAATCTCAAGGGGAATAAGGATAATCCAGGGAATTACAGCCCTTAACTTCCATTAATATAATGGAGCAAATAATCAATCAATTTGTAGCATTTAGAAAATAAAGTGATAATGAACACATCACATGGATTTGTTAAATCATATTGGCTACATGTACACTTGCATTCCTCTTTTGAAATAGGAATGCAAATGAGAGAAATAAAATGCAAATGTGTGACTGATTTACATATCTCATGCTTCATTTGCATACTCTTTGGAAAAGGTTCTTTTTTTTTTAGGAATAAGGGTTCTTTTGAAGATGGGGTTTGTTTTCAAAAGAGCTCTGTCTACACTACTTTTCTTTCAAAAGAATCTCACATATAGACATAGCCATCATGTCAAACCAAGCAAATATCCTTCTCTGATAGGGTAAGAACAAGCCTTGCGGCTAGGAAGAAAACAGTAGAGTGCTATATCTCAACTTTAGTGAGGCTTTTGATACTGTTTCATGGGACTTTCTCAGAAAAATGGGGCACACAGCATGTCTGCCCTTGGGTTCATGCTTAGGGAAATATTGAGTAGGCTAGGCTGGCCATAGAGAGAATCCAAAAGGAGTAGCTGCAGCTACTTCTGTAAATAGCATCAGTAAAATAAATCTTGGTGCAACCCAGAGGTACTGAGGCCCCTGAGAAAGGGAGAGTGAACTCTCTGTGAAGGTGTTAAGTAAGTGCCAGATGGCATTTAGCTCATACTGCAGTGCAGCGATGGTCAATCA
Source organism: Carettochelys insculpta (assembly GCF_033958435.1). Classification (NCBI taxonomy): domain Eukaryota; kingdom Metazoa; phylum Chordata; order Testudines; family Carettochelyidae; genus Carettochelys; species Carettochelys insculpta. The sequence goes on along the minus strand of NC_134147.1, from coordinate 40,819,375 downwards.
GGAACTGAGGGTGGGCTGCAGGAGTGGGCTTCCTTCTACTCGGTGGGCTGCAGCAGCCCATAGCCCACTAAGTGCCACCTGTGGCCCAGTGGCCCCTCTGTGTGCCCCCACCTCCATGTCTCTTATGAACCAGAGCCCCACATGTATTCATTCCTCCCTCTTCCTCCAGCACTTTCAGAGCACACAAATCGCCCAATTCTTATTCTGTCCTGGCTCCTCCCCTGCCCTCCCAGAGCTGGAACACTGTGAACAGCTGATTCACAGTGTTCCAGCTGGGGGAGGAGTGAGGACAGAGCATGAATCAGGCAATTTGTGGCTCCTCCAAAAGTGCTGTGGGGGAGGGGAATTGGAAGTGTGGGGCTCTGGTGCCCCAGTGTGTGAACGACACATGGTGGAGGAGAGCACACAGGGAGCCTTTCAAAGGGACTTGGTGTTTCGGCCACTGCTGCTGCTATGTTGGCAGTAGCAGCAGCCAGAACTCCATGATCCTTTGAAACGCCACTGCAGAGCAGCTCCAGCTGCCCACAGCTGTAGCAGAGTGGAAGAGGGCATCGCCGCAGTCTGGGCCATGCTGAGGGCTGACCTCACTTGGCCCTGCCCCATCCACTCATAGCTCCATCCCTTCAGGCCTGCAGCGCCAAGCCCTCTCACATCTTGCCCCTGGCAGCACCACTGGGCATAGGTTGTCCATCAGGGCTATGGGAGAATGTGGCTTTAGCAAGTAAGGACAGAGGTTCAATCCCACCTGCCAACAGCCTGGGTCTCTCAGCTTTACCAGTGGGGACTTGTCTGAGGTCAACTGCTGGGAGCTCTCAGCAGCTCAGGGCATACACGCTGAGGTGAGGGAAGTATGTAATCCACAAACACTGAAAAGGGGACAGCGAACTCTGCTCAAAGTCTTATCTAAGAGGCACCTGGCTTTTAGCTCATGTTGTTGCAGAACATGGCTTTAGCCTCTGCGATTGCTGGTTGAATCCCACGTGCTGATGACCCAGATCCATCAGCTGTATGTGAGGGTTGAATAACAACAGGCGGTGTGCTTTTTATCCATTGCCACTTATCTAGGATGACTAAAATTCTAAAATTGTGGAGCATGTTCCCCTGTTTTATACAAGAAGTGGAGTCTTGTTGAAGTTAATGGGATGACCCTGTTATGAAGTGAGCAAAACAATTTTGGCTGATGTATTTTTTACAGAAAGGGAAACATTTGCTCGTCTAGTCCCACCTCCTGCATAATACCTTGCTGTTCCTAATATGCCTTTGGATTCTATTTCTTACAAACAATAACTATGATACAAACTGGGGCTGAGCTCTATGACTATTGCCAAATGTCTGCAATGCATTTGCAAGTGCTGAAAATGTGAGCATTTTCACATGTTCTGACTCCAAAATTGTTCTTATTTTTTCTGGAATGTTTGCGCTATATTGTGCAGGGCAGCACCTCCCAAAGTAGAGCCTAGACATGAAAATTCACACCTCCTATACTGTGCGGAGTTTTGCTCCACACAGACTCCATCCCTGGAAACATGGATGGAATTTTATTGTAAGAAGGAGAAGGAATGTAACTAGTAGATCTGCAAATGCAACATCCTTCATATTAACTTCTGTACACAGGACCTGTAGTTCCAAAGCACAGGCTAGAGGAGCAATTCCTTTAGGTAACAGTAGTAGTAGGCTATTGACTGCTATTTTTGGCCATTCACTGGAAGGGAATATGGAACACATGTCACCAACTTGTTGCTAGTGCAGCCAACTCCAAGCATTCTAAGATCCCTTCCAAAAAACCCTGGGATTAATTTAAAATTCCTGAGATTTTCAATAAACGGTAAATTTGAAGTTCTAATTTTGGAGTGTTCAGGGTTAGCATTTTAAAGCTTTTCTTATCAACCTCGAGACTTGGAATTTTTATATATATTGCGATATGAAAGCTAATATTCTCGTATAATAACATGAATCCAGGAGCTGAGGATTTTGGGAAAACTCCAAATATCACAGCCATGAGAGTTGCCAACACTGTAATGGGACGACCAGAGTGGCCAAAAACCAACATTAGGAGATCTGCAGCGAAAAGCTCTGTGAAGTCCATTCATTTGACCTTTCTCCGGAGAAGGCAGCTTTAGCGCTAAGTGATTGAATCTATCTAGACTCTGTTTCAAAAATACTGCACTTTTATGTCACAGCCATAGCAGTTAGATTTTTGCCAACTGATTTTTTTTTTGTTTTGCAAGCACATTTTTTTTCTTCATTTTGTATATGAATGGGGGCCAGGTAAAATATTTTTAATTCACTCCAGTGGGATTTGTTACTGTGAAAAAATCTATTTTATTCTCCTTGTTGTTACCTTAATTAGTGTTCTGTTTTTAAAGTGGCAGGTTCAGCTTTGCCAAGTCTGGTCTCTGACTCATGCTAGAAAGTTTTTTATGGTCCCACCTGTAACTAGGGAAATTAAAAAAAAAAAAATAGCCCCTTAAAACTTTATTTTAAGTTAATGGATACACCTATCCCATTCCATTAAGCAAGTATAAGTGCCAGATCCCACCATTTCTATATTCCTCTTCTATGGGGCCCCAGTTCAAAGCCCATTGGGTTTTGAGTCAGACTTCTGTGGTGGGGGAGAAATGGTCACTGAAGCACTTTGCTTGTTTGTATGTATGGGCTCTTGTTTTATCAGGAGCTCTTAAAAGAAGCCACCTCCACTCACCCTCCTACTGTTAGAATGTCTTTGCTATAGAGCAGAGAGCTCTCAGTGGTAAGTGAAATGACAATTGTCCTGTGGAGCTTAATGGGTTGAGTTCAGAGTCATCTCTAAGAGGGGGGCAAGGGTTAACTCACCTCATAATTCTCTGCTCTTCTTCGTTTCCATTTCTCCATTTGTTATGCCACTGGGAGTGACCTGGGAGGCCATTACTGCCTCACTGGAACTCCTGCAACTAACATTGACTTCCACTGGGCTCTGAGCCTGAGCACAAAGACATACATGCCCACTTTGTTGTGTGGTTGGCGATGAGAAATTTTCATTCCTTTATCCCCATTGGCTTCGCTGAGGAGTGTTGCCATCGTATGATGATACAACACTGACGACAATGTACAGCCACCAAAATTGGTTAGCCCCTACCCCCACAGTATTTTTATCTGCTTTAACTGCTCTTGGCTAGATCCTTCCTCTATCTGCATAAGCATGAGCACATGACTGAAACCCATGGAGACAGACCTACTATTGAAAGCATGGAACTGGGTTAAAGGGCTAGCACCAGACACACACAAGTGCCCCAAGATCTATGCAGAATTCATGGGAGAGTCATGCAGGCACCAAGTTATTATGTGGAGACCCTGGGACTCTCTGCTGCTTGCTTTTGTGGATACTGCATGGTTTACAGGACTTCCCCGATGGCTTTTCCAAAGGGGATTAGGGGGTTCTGTGTGTGCCATGGGTCTCCCGGTGGAAATGAACAGTCAGTAATGTGCATGTAAACTCCCCACTGTTTTTCTTCTGGGGGAGGGCCATGGAGGAATTGTTATTATTTAATCTTTATATGGGGACTAGAGACCCTGTCTGGATTGCGCTAAGTGCGCTACTAAAACTGAAGCAGACATGGTCCGTACTTCAAGTGTTTGCTAGAAATGTCCTATGTGTCTTCCTGTGCATGGGTCCTCTGATAAGGCTCTCTGGAGCATCAAGAAAGGGGAAAGATAGTGCCATGAAGGCAGATAACGCCCCCCCCCCTCAGTTTCCACGCATTCCTTGGAAATCTAACATGTCGGGGGGGAGGAACTACCCCTTTCTCTGCTTTGAGTTGATGTGGCTGTGCTCACCCACTCTGTAATAAAAGCAACAAGCGACACCTTAAAGACTAACAATTTTATTCTGGCATATGCTTCTGTGAGTTGCAACTCACTTAGTCAGCTGCAGGGAGTGAAAGAATCAGATAGTAGGGCTATTGAGATGGGAGGGTCACAGCAGAGGTAATTCATTCATGTGGCCTGATAAGAGGGGAAGAATAGCTAAAGGGGAAAATTACTTATTGCAAGTATAGCTATTCCCAGTCTCTCTTCAGACTCATTCTGATAGGTGTCAAATTTGCATATGATTTACAGCTCAGCTGTTTCATAATGCATATAATGCAGCTTGGTTTTGAAGTTTTTTTTTTTTTTTTGGTTAAGAATGGCAACTTTCAAGTGCTGCTGGTTTTTGTATATTACCATCCTTGATGTCTGATTTGTGTCCATTTATTCTGTTGAATAGAGACAGTCCAGTTTGGCCAACATACACAGCAGAGGGCCATTGCTGGCCCATGATGGTGGATATCACAATATCAGATGTGCAGGCAAACCAGCCCCTACTAGGATGGGTGATGTCCTACAATGGCATCACTAGGGTACATGTGTGGACAAAGGTGGCAGCAGGGTTTGTAAAACTGATTGGTTCCTGGGTTAGTGTTTCCATTGTGGGGTGTGTAGTGGTGAGTATTTGTTTCATGTTGGGGGGCTGTCAACAAGCAAGGACTGACCTGCTTCCATCACTTTTGAATACAATTTTCTTTCATTTTGGTGCGAGCTGCCTATGGGTGTTTTAATACAAATGAGAGATGCCAGATGGGAGAATTGCCATCTGACGGGAGGTCAATATTTTCTAGCACATCACCAACGTTTTCATTGTTTATTGGGCTTTGGAAGACATTCAGGGGTTAATTAGAGCAAAAAATAATAGCACAGAACACTGAGAACCAGAGCTGGTGGCTGTAAACAAACCTTATAGGACCACGGGAAATTTGGCCACAACTATGAAAAGCAGTTGTCCAGCTAACTAAAATCATGCCTGATTATGGAGGTTGCCGGATGAGAGTTCCCGATTAGAGAGGTTCAAACTGTAGTCAAATCTCCCTTTATGGGCCTTTTTGTTCTGATTTTGCTGTAAACCAGTTACTTGGACATCACAACATCAAATGTTACCAAATGCCCTTTTGGTTTGTAATTTAATTGTGGGCAGAAAATGCTGGGTTCAGCAACCAAAGGTTTCTAGAGGACGTATCATTAGTAAATTCAATCAGTTTCTAGTTATGCTTCCTTTCACAGATGGCTTTGATTAAGTTGCCACCCAGGATGCTGTCTCCAGAAAGGGACCATGAAGGAACCTGGGGACTCTGCAGCAATTTGGTTCTTTATCTTTTCTCATCATGCTACAGGATCAGGACAGCAGTTTCTCTTAAACAGGATGGAATGGGTGATTCCCTTATGAATTCTTTGTCTGAGGGGACAAATCATGCTCTGGTTTGTCCCACTTCCCGGAACTGTCTAACTGCACCAGCAAAACAGCCGTTCCTCAGCTGTAACTTCATTCAGTGAAATATTGTTATATGACGTGCCCTGGCTGCCTGTCTCAGGGAGAATGAGAACACAGTCACCCTCATGTTTTCCATTGTTGAAATACTGGCATAAATCTTTCACTAATGCACTTCTGTCTTCCATTATAACAGTCACTGGAGCATGTCAGGGCTATGCCAGCATCAAAAGAGCAACACTGACCCTTCACAAAGGGCTGCCCTAAGCTCAGAGCAAACAAAATAGCACCCCACAGCCACTTTTAATCTTTGCTACCTGCTTTCAAGTCACAGCCCCCAGAGTTGATAATTGTAACAACAGGAGAGATGAATATTTTGGTGAGACGTGTAATTCTTTTTTTAAAGTTGACAGTGTCCCTTTAATTAATCCTCATGACAAGTTTGCAAAATAGGTATTAGTGCTAATTGCCAGATAGGGAAACTGAGCCAGAACACTTAAGTGACTCGTCCAAGGCTGCAGATGAATTTGCTATCAGAGCCAAGAGGAGGACTCTGGAGTTCCTGTTTTTTGTAGATGACACTAGAGAGACTAAAACTTTAACTTAGCTTCAGCCTGTCCAAGCTTTCTGCACATAACCCAAGATTAACTAAGTCATAGGGAGTGTGTCTACACTAGCAAGTACATTCGAAATTAGGATTGGAAGACCAAGTTCTTTCGAAAGAAGCCGTGGAGTGTCTACACTGACATGGCGCTCTTTTGAAATTAACTTTGAAAGAGCTGCCCCGTTCTTTCAAAGTTGGTCCTCTGCTCCCGGGATGGGAAAAGCACCCTCTTTCGAAAGAGAGCATGTGTAGACACTCCGTGACCACCTCTTTCGAAAGAGCAGGTCCTCCATGGACGTTCACAGCTAGCAAGCGGCAGCACCACTCACAGCGTGAGCTGAGCTCTATGCTCCAGCGTCTGGCCGCATTTCAGGATGCAGGCTCCCAGAAGCCCTCAGGCAGGAAGCCGAGAGTGTGCAGGCAGCAGGGAGCCTACGCTGCTGCACAGCCATCCAAAAAGGGCAATGCTCCAGCCCATCTACCGGCCTTCCTGGCACCATGGCCAGAGCCCCTGACCCCTGCCCACCCCAGGGGCTCCCCAAGGACACTGGGAAGCCCTCCCAGGAGGAGAGCCTTCCCCCAAGCACTGGGCCCCCTCCTGGACTGACGCTGAGCTGCAGGACCTCCTTGACCTCTGGGCAGATGAGGAGGTCCTACAGCAGATGGGGGTCCGGCACTGAAACGTGCCCGCATTTGAGCGCCTCACCAAGGGCCTCACCAGCTGGGGTCACCCCACCTGGACCCTGGACCAGGTGAGGTCCAAAGTGAAGGAGCTCCAGCAGGCCTACTGTTAGGCTTGGGACATGGCTGGGCGGTGAGGGGCAGCGCACACCAGCTGCCCCTACTTTAAAGATCTTGACCACCTCCTTGGGCCCAAGGAGGCGGGACCCCTGGACGTGTTCCCCGACATGGCAGACCCCCCGAAGGAGCCGGAGCAGGAGGGGGATGGGGACCAAGGGGGAGGACCGCCCCAGACCTCCAGCCACCCACAGGCGGCAACCACAGATCCCAGCCAGCAGTGATGATGAGGGCTCAAGCAAGGGGGCCCTCATCATCGAAGTCTTCTCAGGCCCATCCAGCCTGGCCCCCTCAGATTGCACCTCGCCCAAGCTCCTGGAGGGACTCACAGGTATGTACTGTGCATGCAGGCGGACACAGGGCTGGGGAAGGGGGCACACAATCCCTCCTGGGGTGGCCACAGCCCATCCATGGGGACATCAGCCTCATGGCACGGGCGGGCCAGGCGGCCCCACCACCCCAGCCTCACAGGGCCGACGTGGCACTCAGCACCATGTGGCCTGGACCATACCACAGGCCGCCAGGCTGTGGAGGGACTGAGGGGGGCAGGGGAGAGCCAGTGCTCCTGCAACCCAGACAGGGAACCCCGGATGCAGTCTCTGCAGGACCACCAGGATTGGGTGGCTGGGGTGGGGGGGCTCAGGGGGTCCCTCACCAGGACTAATGGCCTGTTCCTCTCACCTTATGTCTCCATAACTCCAGTTGCTGGCAGCCAGACCAGCCCTACAATGGGCCCGGGGAGCCCAACCATGGAGGGTGAGGGGGAGTAGCCCAGGCCCCGGAGGGGGACAGCATGGGGCCGCCACCGGTCACTCCGCTAGCACCAGCCGGCCAGGGAGGAGGAGGCAGGGGACACGGCCCACATGGCTGCCCTGAGGGAGCTGATGGGCATTGTGCGGGAGTGGCTTGCCATGGAGTGGCAGGCATGGGACCAGGTAGTGTTCAGCCTGGATGCCCTCACCCAGGCTGTGGTGAGCCACCTGGCTTCTGCCGCCACTCTATTGCAGGCCACTCCCGCACCCACAACCCCGTCACCTGTGCATCCCCTCCCCCCCAGTGCTCCCCCCTCCCGCACCAATCCCCCATCTCCCCGACTCCCCCACACCGCTGCCCCCAAGGAGGCTGACCTTGAGGCCCTGCTCCCTCCCCAGCCAGCCTCATCCACCTGGCTCACACCCTGCTGGCCAGGGCCGGTCAGCTGGAGGTTGACACCTGGCCCCCCACTCCCCCCATGCTGAGGACAGAGCAGGTGTGGGGACCACTCCTGAGCAGCACCCTCACCTCACTGTGCTGCTGGTTGCGGCTTGGCCCCGACAGGGCCCCTGGACCCGGGGAAGAAGGGGTGGGTGCGGGCAATGGGGATCCCGGCCATCGAGCCTCGTGGAGGGTGAGGCCCCCCACCCCGGCTCCCTGTTCACCCTTCCCCCTCCCATGTAAATAGTTCTCCTCATTCACCTTCCCCCACCATGTGTATAGTTCCCCCCACACCTGTATATAGTTCTCCCAGTTCACCTCCCCCCACACATGTGTATATAGTTCCCCCTGAATAATGAGGGGCACAGTTTTCCATTATAGTAAATGTTTATTTTTATGGTTTACCCTGTGTCTCTGTGCATGGGTGCTGGTGGGTGTGCGTGTGCGTGCAGGGTGTGGGTCGGGGGTGTGTGCGTGCAGGGTACAGGTGGGGTGTGGGTGTGGGGGGGGGTTACCATGGCCCCTGCTCAAAGGCCTGGCGCAGGGCCTCCCTAACATGCACTGTGTCCTGCTGGGCCTGGTGGCATGGGGCGGCAGGTGGCTGTTCATACCCATGCCCCACCTCGGCGGCCCGCCCCTGCATATCGAGATCGTGTTTCACCTCCACCAGGTTATGGAGGGTGCAGCAGACGCCGACCACCACTGGGACATTGGGAAGGCCCACCTCCAGCCTGGTGTAGAGACATCTAAAATGCCCCTTGAGGCAGCCAAATGCCTGCTCGACAGTGTTCTGGGCACGGTTCAGCTGCTTGTTAAAAAGGTCCTGGCTCGGCTGGGCATGCCTGGAGTAGGGCCACATCAGCCAGGGCTGCAGGGGGTAGGCCATGTCCACCACAATGCACAGTGGCATCATCGTGTCCCCAATGGGGAGCTCCCACCAGGGGATGAAGGTCCCCTTGGCCATATGATGTCCCAGCCCTGAGTTCTGGAAGACCCCCGCATTATGGGCGCAGTTGGACCAGCCCACGCAGATGTCCTTGAACTGGCTGTTGGCTTTGACCAGGTCCTGCAGGACCACTAAGTGGTAGCCCTTGCAATTGACATAGGCCTCACTGCTGTGCTCTGGGGCCTGGATGGTGATGTTGGTGCCATCCAGGGCCCCAAAGCAGTTGGGGAATCCCAGCTCCTGGAATCCCTGGATGGCGTCGTCCAGGTCCCCGACGTGAACCAGCTGTCTCAGGAGCACCTTGTTGATCGCCCAGATGACCTGCAGGGCATAGGGGGGGCGTGCTTGTGAGCGTAGGGTGGGGCGTGGCTTGCACACTCATGCCCATGCCCATCCCCATCCCTGCCCCTGGCCCCGGGGTGCCCACTCATGCCTGTCCCCATCCCCACCGCTGGCCCCCGGGTGCCCGCCCATGTCTGTCCCCATCCCCATCCCTGGCCCTGGGGTGCTGGCCCTTCTCCTGATGGTGCCTGTCACCAGGCTGCCCCCCTCCCCCCCATAAGCAGTCTAGGTGTGAGCTGGGCATGGCTTACCTTGATGAGAACAGCCCCGATGGTGGCTTTGCCCACCCTGAACTTGTGGCTGACGGATCGGTAACTGTGCGGGGTGGCCAGCTTCCTTAGGGCGATGGCCACCCTTTTGTGCAGGGGGAGCACTGGCCTCAGATGTGTGTCCTGGTGCTGGAGGACTGGGGCAAGCCGGTGGCACAGCTCCAGGAATGTCCCCTTTGTCATCTTGAAGTTCTGTAGCTACCAGTCATCACCCCATCCTCCAGCATCAGCCGGTCCCACCAGTCGCTGCTTGTGGGGAAGTTCCACAGGCAGCAGATAACCCGGGGAACTGGCTGGGGACGTTGCACCCTGAAGATGGTGTCCAGGAGGGGTGGCTATTGTGGTGGCCACCTGGAGCCACTGCAGCATGGCAGTCAGGACAGTGGCCAGTGCTCTGGCCATGGCTGCAATGGAGTGGGGGTGCTGGCTGGGGTCCATGGGGGACCGGGATGCCACCTCCAATGCCTCTTGCTCCTACACCTGCTCTCGCTCTCTCTCTTGAGCTGCCTGGGGACAGGGTTGCTGGCCCTCGGAGTATGCAGGCTGAGGTACGGGGGGCGTGGCCCTTTAAGGGGACAGCTGGCGGCAGCCCCGGAAGGGGTCGTCCACCATGCAACCCTGACTGTGGTGTTTCTTGTCCCTGCTCTGTAGAAAGAACAGACTGAACCTTCGGTCCCCACTGGTGTGTGTGTGGACGCTCCATTTCGAAAGAGCATCTTTCGATGTGCTCTTCCGAAAGACGTTCTTTCCAAACAGAGCTGTAGTGTAGACACAGCCAGGGAGAGGACCGCTCTGTTTTGGTTCTGCCTCAGAGAGAGCTGACATCAGAGAAGGTGATTACTGGCCATCTGGGAATACACTTTGACTTCCGGGCTATATGCAGGGCAGGCCCACTGACAGGAATTCCATGCCCCAAGGCTGCGCAGTGGGATCTGATCCTTTTCCCTCAGACAGACCGACAAGCCATCCCCAGCCTAAGGTAATCCTGAGCACCACCCCTCAATCAGAGGTCCCCCCCATGGTCGGACACAACCGTATCTGCCATCAGCTTGGAGGTGCCCCTTCCACCCACATCTGCCATCCCAGTCACCCTTGCACATCTCTCCTGCCAGTGTCCCTGTGCCAAATTCATCTCCTTCCCCTCTCTGTTCCCCCAGCAATGGCCTACCCAGATCTGGCTCAATATTCCTGTGCCCAGCTCGGTCCCTTTGCCTCACTGCCCTCCAGCCCACCTTTGCCCCACAGCGGTCTGGTGTCTCCCCCACCCCACTCAGCTTCTTTCTCCCAGACATCCTTGCCTGCCTTTGCCCCCACCCCTCTCTTCTTTTCCCTTCCCAGCCTGGCTCCTCCACCCCGCCTTGGCCCTTGCTGTCCACAACCCTCAGCTCTACCCCGAAGCTCGGCTCCCTCCTTCTCTTCCCAGCCTTGCTCCCCCTCCATTCCCAGCCCTGCTCTCCACTGCTCTCTTACTGTACCCAGACAAAGTCTCCCCCTTACAAGCCAGCTTGCTCGCTGCCCGCCCCCCACTGAGGAGCACACAGGGCACGGAAACGGCTGCTGACAGCACAGTCTTTGATGCCCTTATTGAGGCCCAGATGTGCTAGCTCATCGTGACCCTGAGAAGCAGAAAGTACAGATAAAAGGGCTAACAGGCCAAACTGTCAACAAGGGCAGGGGGAACCTCAAGAAATCGCCCCAGCTGGCATTAATGAATATGATGCACACACACATACCATCCCAGAAAAGGAATTCCCTGCCCACGCAAAAAGAATGTCCTGTACTCCTAAATTGCTTATCTCCTGTCTTACAGGTGCAAATTAAGTAAGAATTGCCCTTGTAACAAACTGGTGTCACAAAAGACAGACCAGTATGATCTGGCACCTTAGATAAGAAAGAGAATACGTAACCAAAAGGGGGTATAAAAGGTGGGCCCAGCAGAACTCTAACTTTGAGTGCATTCCACCAACTACCTGCTGGTCGGGTCAGGTGATTGCCTCCCGAGGTCCACAACTGGGGACACCCAACCTCGTATTCGTCTTTCCGTGGAATTGAGTGACCGATCTGGCTTGGCTACTCTGGTATCAAGAGACGCAGAGAGGGTACGATATACCCATGCTAGGTCTCCTTTCTTTTTGTGCACAGCTAAAGAATTAGAGCTCTGTAACTAGATGTCGTTGTATCAAGATATCATTGTGTTAGATGGTAACAGATATCTTTGTATTGGATTGTAACGTAACTTGTTAACACCTGTACTTTGCTAGCATATAAGAAGTAGACAATAGCCTTTTGTAACCGCACGCTTATAACTGTAGCTTAATAAACTTGTAACTAGTTAAGATCCAAGCCTGACCCTGTTATCCTTTTGTCACTACAACACAACCGACACAACAAAAGAGCTTTAACCGTTTGGTTACTACAGCCTGGCTGTAGGTGAGACTGCTAGCAGCTCCCTGCTCTAACAAAAAAAACTGGGTTGTTTAGGACCCAGGGGAATACCTCACCGCACATTACCCGGCCACCGGCTAACACTTACTCACGCAGTTATGACCTCCAGGCCCCCTCCTGCCCTGCAGCACTAAGGATCTGAGCTCCCAGGCTCCTCCCAGTCCTGCCACACTGCTGTAGGAGCACTATTTAAAAGGGCCCAGATAGGCTAGCAGCAGCAGTCCAGAACCCCTTAAATCCACCAGGCCCCTACGCGCTTGTCCCCATCCCAACCCTGGGTCTGCAGGCCTGCTGCAGGCTAGCATTCTGGTGCTCCCTGAAAGAGTTTGCCAATTATTTGGCATGGGTGCAAATAAACACAAAATGTCTGGCAGAATGTTCAGGAAATCTATCCTCGTCCTACCCCCTCCCCTTTTTAAAAAAAAAATTTTGCACCAAATGTTTTACAGTCTTTGTAAGCCTATATAGATGTCTGGCAGGTGAGGCTCCAGACTATAACAGCAGCTATTGGAGTGCAGCTGGCCTTTAAACTCTGCTTTATAAGCTGGGAGCTCTCTGGTTCCATAAAGTTGGGAGGGGGGCTTGATACTTTGATACGTGAACAGGTTTGGTTTGGTGGGAGTGGAGGAATTCCAAGGACGTATTGATCTATTCATTATTTTACAAATGCAAGTTAAGTCTTGACAGTTTTGGCTGAATCATCTTGCTTCCATAAGGCAATTTGTGAGGAGAGCCCACGATACAGGGCAATATAGTCCAAACTTTTTTTTTTTTTTTTTTTAAAAAAAAGGCTTTACCTCAGTCTGAAGTGTACCATAGCACAGAGATCTGTAAATGTTGGTCTCAGGTATGTAGTTATTTCTTATTAAGGTTGCACGTAGATCTGGTGTTAGAACCAGGATGAGAAGGGCCCTATTTCTGAACCTACCCCTGCCTGCAGGGGCTTGAATCTAGACTTCACTGAAGTCCATATTAAAGAACGCTGTCCTTACAAACAAGTGACTCAGCTCTGCAGAATTCAGGGGACAAGGTCTAAAAACTTGGTGTACCAAAACGAATTGGAACTGAGTTACTTTTGGAATGATTGCAAGGATGTTTCAACATTATTTGTGTTTCCTACTGTTCCTTCCCTCACCTTCCCGAAGACACAGTCATCCTGAATTCTGCTATGCCTTGCAATTTAGGCCCTGGGAGGGACTCAGGAGATTGGGGCACAGTTCCTGGTTTATCCCAGATTATGGTGGTTTTGGGGCCAGCCACTTAAAGAGGAGTTCTCAATCTCCCTGTCTGAGATTTTCATCTGTAAATCGAGAATAATGATACTCCCCTTGACTATTTAGATGGTCGGCTCTCCGGGGCAGGGACAGTCTCTTCCCAGTTGTATGTATGCAGCCTACGCCAATGGGGCCCTGATCTCCAGGTGCTACTGCAATGACAATAATAATTAATAATAAAGCAGCTTCTTAGGGCTGTTACCCAATGATCTTTGTCTTGGCTCTGCCTGATTTCAGCAGTTTCCTGATGCATAACCGTTATGATTGCCTTGCCCTCCAATCATTTCTTGCTGGTATGACCCACACATATGGAAAAATATGTAGCTCTTCCAAACGAAAATACACTTTTCTGGCTCGTCTAGGTAATCAAGGTGAAACCTCAATGGTTAATTTTTTTCACATGGATTGTGCAAGGAGCAAGTCAGATTTGACTTTACTGTGCCATGACAAACATTGCTTAGTATAACTTTTATAAAGGTAAAATACATTTTCCATGACTTCAACCTTTGTGGATCGGTGCTCTGCTATGGGTAATTAGATTTAACATCCCTGGAAACTCCTAAGGCATTTTAAAGGACTCTGTGTTTTATTCCAACTCTAGCTCTCAGACACTGAGACATTTTTGGAATGAGTTTTGATGGACTTCTGTGAAAATTTATATACCTAAGAATTGGATTTGATCCTCTGGAATATTAAGGATTATTTTTATGTTGGAATTACACAAGTGTGCAGAGCTTTGTACAGTTGGCTTCATGTAATTAATATATACCTTGGGATTTCCAAATGGATGTTTCCAGTACCCCTTCCCCCATATAATGACTTTACAGAAACATATCGGTGATAGACTATACAAAACTATGAATTTTATAATAAAAAGTGAGGATTTGGAAGTGGAGTAATTGTTGGTTATTGTACCATTGAAAGAATGAATCTTAATGTGTGTCCCTGATTTAAGCTCTGCTGAAATTAAATATTTAGAAAACATCTTTTACAAGGTGGCTTTCGAGATAAAATAGGAAATGAGTGAACAGGTCATAAAATAAGATAGTGAGAAAAGAAGTTGGAAATGGCAGGGCTTAGTGGATAGTACATATCCACAAAATAACATGTGGCTTTGCAAATTCTTCTCCAGAGCATATTTACCTGCATGATAACAGAAAAGGGTGGATATTATGCCAACATGAGACTTCACTACTGCTGTGCCAGGAAAATTAAAGATCACTTGCAATTTTTGTTATTGACTAATAACAATTTATACATTTACATATATAAACATTATCTGTGCGTGTATATTTAGTACAGCTGACCAAAAGACCTTTTACAATTTTTTTTTTTTTACTGTCAAAATGTGGTGTTTTGGCAAAGGTGAAATATTTTGCACGGGCTTATTGATTTGGACAATGTTTCTGACAAGAAAGTTGATGGGGTTTAGGGTGGACTACCCAGTTACCTCCAGAAAAAGGGAGCCTTGAAAAGAAAATCTGACTTTTTCAATCCAAAAACCAGTTGTTTTGATACAATTCCATTTTGTGAAAACCTGGGAAAGATTTTGTTTTCATTCCAATGCAGAAAGAAAAGATCTTTCAAAAACTTGAAAGTAGCCACAAACTGTGTCATTTTCCAGACAGCACTAACACAGAGAGAGAGAGAGAGAGAGAGAGAGTGTGAAAATCCTATATCAATTGATGAGTACTAAAACTTTGGGGACATGGATGAAGCGTATTTACTGGAATAAAGATGAACAAAGGATGTTCCTGGAACTCCAGCTGTGTACTTAACTACTAAGCTACAACAGGTATAATATAAAATAGAAGCATTAACAGGATGTTTAAGACAGAGCATTGTAAATACAGTACAAGATGAAACATATATTTTAACGCTATAAAACTGAAATCTCAGTTGTCTTCTTACTCCTTTCTCTGTACTCGGCCTTTTGTAAAGAGGACACGTCACTTCAGTTGTGTATTTTTATCATATTTATATTAGACTTAAATCTTGTCTTTTCTCCACTGTGCTGTGGTAATGGAAGCCATTCATGCTTTATACAGTGGATCTAATAATATCTTCTCTCTTCTTTGCTGTTATTTTCATTTCATAGAAAAACATGGCAAAGCTGTCAATATACATTGTGTACACAGTTTAACGACATTGATGATCATTTTCTTGTGCACTCATATGATTCTTTTTCAGTTGTGCCATGTTCGTTTAAATATAATGCTGCCTGGGGATGAACATAAGTATATTTCAATTGCAAGGTTTTCTGAGACAGAAGCACAGTTTCTCACGATTATTTAACATGTTCTGTTCTGGTATGCCTTCCTCAGAATGTCTGTGCCTTTTATTTTTATCAAGAGGCAGTATGATCCACTGTGTTGTGAACTGGACTGGAAGTTAAGAGAACTGGGTTTCATTTCCAGGCCTGGTGCCTCTGCAAATCACAAGAACATTGGTGCCTCAGTTTCCCCATCTCCAAAAATGGGATAATAACGAATGCCCAAGCATTCTGAGAGCTGGAGGTACAGCTGAAGTTTGATACCTCAGTCCTAAATTAGATCTCTGTTTACTGCCAGTCAATCCCATTGAATTTACTAGGGAGGTAGAACTTGATCCCTAGATTTAGGCATTGTTATCATCATTTTTTACTTTAATGTGATTATCAAACGCTGTTGCTGGAGAACAAAGCCCTCTATCAAGGGAGCTGATGCAATACAGGCACTGTTCTTTGTATTGTGCCTTGATCCAAGGCATAGAAGACCTACCTTAAGGGGATGGAAAGACTCTGTGTACAGTCATTCCTTGGCACCCTTGCTTAGAGGTGCCTATGACGACGGTGGTGCCTTTGATGTAGCACATGTCCATTAGAAATTGGCCTGAATCCACCATCTCATTTTACACAGGCTGCAGAACTCATATCTGATGCCAGTGATTCATACTCATGTGCAGCGTCTAGAAAATCTAGGTCGTTAGATGAGGTTTCATTATTTTGCCTATATGTGCAATGCAGTACATTTCTATGCTCTATGTTAAAATAATGTGCAGTTTCTCAATAGAAACCGGATTGTTTCGAAAAAACCCATGGGAATGGTACAACAAGTGTAACTATAGTAAGGTATCTATATTGCAGCGGGGCCTAAGGTTTCAAAGCAGCTCAAACCACCAATTACAGCTTGAAAGACATTGGTCGTCCTGGTTAAGCTGAGATAGTGTCAGAAGGTAAAATCGGCCCTGGAGCTCCAGGAAGCTGTAGGGTAACAGAAGGCTAAGGCAGCTCATTCTCCTCTCTCTGGCCATCCTCTTGGGCTGAGGTTGATGACACATCTCCTGGGTTTCTCTCCTGCTGTTCTGAAGGACTCAGATTTGTCATGGAGAAGCAGACACCCAGCCTATGGTCTGTGGAACAGGACTTAGTTTCAGTGCAAGGTCTGCATTTCCATGATGATGATGATGCTTAACATTCCTATTGCAGCTGCACTGAGGGATCAATCACATCAGGACCCCACTGTGCTAGGCACTATATCTACATAGAGTAGATATAGTGCCTTCAAAGTGATTGGAGCCTAATCCACATAGTGCCCAAAGGACCTTCTGTGAAGTGCAAGGCCATTTTCTCCAGGGACAGGGAATGGCAGAGAGGAGAATGAAGAGGAATCCTCATGAAGAGGCTCTCAGGGCATGTCTATGCTTACCAGAAGCTTGACACTCTGGAGATCAGGCTTCTGGGGTTTGATTTAGTGCATCTAGTAGGGATGCACTTAATCAAATGTTCAGGGTGTCTCCATTGACCCTGGTACTCCTTGCAGTCGCAAGGAGTAAGGGAAGTTGACAGGAGAATTTCTTCCATTGACCTCCCACTGTGGGGACAGTGAGAAAAGTCAACCTAAGGTACCTCGACTTCAGCTACATTATTCTCGTAGCTGGAGTTGCATATCTTTGGTCGACTCTCTCTCCTGGTGTAGACTTGCCCTCAGAGAGTTTGCCATGGATGGTAGAAGGGGAACAAGAAGTTCTTTGTGACTGGCTCTTTGCTAATCAAGCTATCATTGTTTTACGGATTAAAAATAGAGCTGTTGAAGAAAGGCAGAGGATCAGGGAAATGTTTCCATTTACAACCTGGTGATATTTTACTCCTTGTCGTAAAGAGTTGAAGATTCACACATTGCAGAGCTGACATTCACTTTGGCAGTACAGCTGAGTCTGACAGCTTGGACCACTGATGCCACCTAAACGCCTCCCCTTTAGACGAATAGGCCTTTCTCTAAGGTAAGCAAAAAAATACAGCTCTGAGCTGGTTCTAGTATCTGTGCTTAATCAGTCTGTACAATGTCTAAGATTGAATCTGATGAATGGGTTTGTGTTTGACGTATGTAAGTCAGGCAAGAGTGGGAAAGAGATGGATCTGTAAATAGAAAAGATAATTTCAGGAATATTTCAGGGAAAAAATAATTATTCTAGCCCACTTACTTGCCATCTGATCTCAAAGTGCTAAAGAGCTCCTCTGTGTCATGAGAATGCAGTCTGCTGTATTTTACAATTAACTGTTTTATGATGGAGGACAAAGGCATCACGAGCTTTTAGTTCTTTTGGTTATTAGGGTAACAAAGAGATGAAGGACATTTTTGGGGGTTTCTTAGTCCACACTTTTAGAGTGCAAAAATATTCATCTGCATTATAAAACAAGAAACCAAATAGCATTCCACCATAGCCACTAGGGGAAGAGACATCGCTGTACTGTTTAAAAGACTAACGTTGACTGTTGCAGTGGTTTACAACCTCTTCCACATGGGGAACCCATGTAACAACAGAAAAAAGTGTTGGAAGACCAGTCCCATGTAGCCCTCATGACAGGGATTCTTCTAGTTCTGTTCTCACCACTTGTCAACTTCACCTCATCCCACAGGGTTCCCTATGAGCTGAGCCCTTTGGTGGCCACTCAAATGCCACCCAGCCAATTAGCAGAGCAGCCACAGTGCCCACAGCTGCTGACAGCATGTGTTTCTACTGGTGGTGCACATCTGCACATGTCTCAGTGCTCATAACAAAATTTACTCTGCACCTGGATGAAAAAAAAAATGAGGGAACACCGCCCCCCACCCAGGTTTAGAAGCTGTTGATTCCAGTATGAAGGCAAGCTGGCTTTGAAAGATAATAGGAAACATGGGCCTAATTCTACAACGCCTTAATCACACAAACCCCCATCCTGCGAGGTAATGCATGTGGACAGACCTCTTTGTTCCTGGTGAATCTCATTGAGACCAGAGTTACAAAGATCCTCCAGTAAGCAAAAGATAACTTTGCAGTGTCAGGATCATTTGCAGCTCTCCTTACCCTTTTGTGCATGTGCACTGAAATCAGTGAAACTATTTCCATGAACAGGGAAAGGGCTGGCTAGAGAGAGTGAAGATTAACAAGGAGGAAACCCTCTGTGTCCAATTCACCACACTGAAAATTTACTTGCCACTAGGACATCAGCCAAAGATTTGGAAACACCCATTTTAATCCTTTAACTGGTTATAGTTGAGAAAAGCTTGACGCTTTAGGTGCAGGCAACTAAAACAAAAGATGTAAAGGGGCCTATTTTATTCTACCTGCAACTCAACAACCAGAGGCAAAGATGCAATCTGTTTTTATTATCATAAAAAGGTGTTGAATTTGCAAAGGAGAGTAAACGGCCTGAAAATATTTATCAGAGTATTGCAATCTAACATTTTTTCTATATAGCCTATTTGTAGAAAAGAAATACACCCAAGTAGCTGTTGTGTCTCTTTTAATCTCTTGTAAATTTCAGGTTTGATGCTCACATAGCATAGATCTGGGTAGATCTCTATTGTAATCACAGGGAGTGTTTGTAGCATTGTGGAGTGTGATTGCAGTTCATGTTAGCATTTACTGGAGCAGAGCCCTGGGTCATGATTTGTGGAGCTAGCCTGTGCTTGATGCATGTGCTACCAGAGCTTCACTGCTCTGGAATCTGAGCTAACTAGGATATGTGTACTCGGACTGTAATTCCAGTTCCTTGTAGTACAGCTGTACTGTCCATTATAGCCTCACCATTTTCAATGGAGCTTTGTTGGTTTGTACCAGATGAGAGCTGATCTTGTACACTTTCCAAAAGGAGTCCTGTTTTGGACCCTACAGGCACTATATTTCTTCTGTGCTGAAATCAGTGGGCTTGCTTGAAAATCTTGTAGAAGACAAATGCTGCCACAGAACAGGCCAGCTTCAGTATGTAAACCACCCACATAAATGAGCAACTTTTGTATTTTCCTTTTTGCTCAGTATGCAACTTCTCCACCCCTCGGTAGCTGAATTTGCGTCCTTTTGTTGTCATATGTGCAATGTACAATGTTCATTTCATTTTTATTAATCAGAGCCATTATCAGAAATGAAAAATACAGAGTTATAGATTATAATAAGTGTCTCATAGTTGGATACTGCCATTTCCTATCTTTTGCACATTTTTATCTTTTATGCACTCAAGTATGTTTTCCAGCATTGTTATTGCTTATACTAGACTGTTCTGTTTTAAAAAAAAAAACAAAAACAAAAAGAAACAAACAAAAATGGGGAAAAAACATAAGTGGCTATTCGCAGTGAAATTCTCCTCCAGAAGTGTGCATTCAATTTCTATTAATGCTAATTAGAATTTAGGAGCTCTTTCCTATATCTAATGAACAATAGGCATAAGCTGATATTATATAATGATAGGCACACACATTAATATGCTGTTGAATTGCAATACCCTCTTAAAATCTATCTTCTTCAAAATTCACTGGAGAGTTTATTAGGGACCTTTCTTGTAATAATGTCTAGCATGAGTTTCTGGTTCACTTATTTCTGTTTTTTTTGTTTTTTTTTTTACCTAAAATGAGCATATAAGTGTGTTTTGAGTGATTGTATAAATATGTCTCTAATTAGAAAATGATGTTATAGTAAACATTATTAATAACACCTAACCATGTGTAATACATGTTTATTTATGAATCCATTAGGTAGATTTGTTAATATGTATTATTCCTAAAAGAATGTCCTAATTTGTCTTATGTTTGTGGATGGAAGGAAATCCATGCTGAAAGCAACAGAGAATTTTATAAAAGCATGAAACTGATCTGGGTAAAGCAATTTGCCCAGCTGGTATTTAGGAATTTTGTTTTCATCTCTTGCAAGGTAAGAAACAGGTTTTCATTCTTTATTGGCATCAGTGGCTTGTGAAATCATATAAACAAAATTTTCTTTGTTAATGTTACACAGTACTTCCAAGGAAAATCACAGAATATACACTGCCCTGGTTAGCAAACACTCCAATTATTTTAAAACAATCTCATATCCTTTTTACAGTGTTGGTTTCCATTCAGACAGTTTGTGGGAATTCTGTCAATTATTTTCTGTTAGCGATAACAGACTTCAGAGATCTCCAAGGCAAGTTCTAGACATTCACTGGTCTCATGACAGGATTCAAAAATGCTGCAATCAATATCACAGTCACAGTTGCAATCATTGTTGGAGTGGTTTTCACTCGAGGTATGGTGATATCTATTGGATGGGCAGCAAACATTTGTCAACCAATTTTCACAGGCCTTAGGCAGCATTATAAGAAAGTCCCAAAACTGGCAGAATAAGCAGGCCAGGATAAGTGATGCACATTCATCTAAGAAGAAAGAAAAAGAATTGGACACGGGAAAGAGAGGGCTTGATTCGCTACTATAGTGCTCACGATTTCTGCTGATGTGACTACATTTAAATGAGACACCAAAGTCAGAGATCCCAGCAGTGTACAAGATAAGCATACAATATAATTTTGAAAAAATTATAGCAGTAAATGATATTAAATAAAATTATGTCCTGTGTCATTGGGTATGGATAGAACCCTCCTGTCCATATTTTAGATGAAATTATTCCATATGAGTGAAACTTGCCTTTGTACAGCAGGCCAGAGGGATTTGAGCAGGGCTGACACCCTGGGCTGACCATCTGGAGAGGAGTATCTCTAGTGTGATGCAAATAATTCCACTCAAACACAGCACCTGCCAGAGGCTACAGAATAGCTAATTTTAATTTTTTGGATAGAAATTTGTAATTCAATATAAAATTCTTCAAATCATCCCTTAGGCAGGCAAAACTGCCAGTAGGAATTTTGCTTCCATATAAAGATTTCAGGATCAGGCCAATGGTATTTAAATAATAATTTGCTGGGCTGTCAGCTCAACAAAGCATTTTAGAGACTGCTCTCATGCTCATTTAAGCCAGTATAAAACGTCCCTTTCACCTCATTGAGTATTGGATCAGGCCCTTAAAATCTGTTAAGAGCTTGGTTATTAGTTTTTCATATGGAAAAGATCAGTTAGGCTATGCCTACACAGCAGCATTATTTTAAAATGTTATTCCAGAGAATAGCTTATTTTGAAACAGCATGTACACACACAAAATTATTGTGTCTGGACTCCCTATTTTACATTGGAGCCCTTGGATGCGCTATGGCTTATTTCAAATAGGGCCTATTTCCTGTCTACACAGTCCCTATTTAGTTCAGAATAGGCACTGTTCCTCATAGAATGAGGGTTACCAAATTTGAAATAAGTCAGCCACTATTTTGAACATATTGCAAAATAGCAGTTGCATTATTTATATGCTTGCTGTTATTTCGGAATAATGGCTATTATTCTGAAATAACTTTGCTGTGCAGCCACACCCTGAGGCTGCATCTAGATTCGGTCCAGCTACCAGTAGTTTGAGGTAAATAAGGGCTCAAGACATTGCAAATGGTTGTTCATTTGCATATTCACACATCTTATTTGCATATTTACGGAAGACAACAAGCAGTGTAGACATAGTTCTGCCAGCAAAAAAGCCCTCTGTTGCCAGCCCTGTATCCATGATTTTTAGACTGTATTTGATGATGCATATCTGCATCACAGAATTAGCCATGACTTTTGGATGAGGATTAAGATTAATTTATGGGTGAGATCCAAACTCACTCATCGAATGGTGTAAAACAACACAGATTGAATCACACGCTTCTAGTTTCATTTTTATAAGAAGTATAATTTAATAGATTCACAGATTCCAAGACCAGAAGAGACCACTGTCATCTTCCAGTCTGTTCTGCTGTGTAAAACACACCATAGAACTTCCCCCAAACAATTCCTGGAGCATATCATAGAATCATAGAACACTAGGGCCATGTCTACACTAGCCCCAAACTTCAAAATGGCCACACAAATGGCCATTTCGAAGTTTACTAATGAAGCGCTGAAATGCATATTCAGCGCCTCATTAGAATGCGGGCGGCCGCGGAGCTTCGAAATTGACGCGCCTCGCCGCCACGCAGCTCTTCCCAACGGGGCTCCTTTTCGAAAGGACCCTGCCTACTTCGAAGTCCCCTTATTCCCATGAGCAGATGGGAATAAGGGGACTTTGAAGTAGGCGGGGTCCTTTCAAAAAGGAGCCCTGTTGGGAGGAGCTGCACGGTGGCGAGGCGTGTCAATTTCGAAGCGCCGCGGCCGCCCGCATTCTAATGAGGCGCTGAATATGCATTTCAGCGCTTCATTAGTAAACTTCGAAATGGCCATTTGTGTGGCCATTTCGAAGTTTGGGGCTAGTGTAGATGTAGCCTAGGACTGGAAGGGACCTCAAGAGGCCATTGAGTCCAGCTCCCTGTCCCAATGGCAGGACCAAGTACTGTCTAAACCATGGGTGTCCAACCTTTTGGCTTGCCTGGGCCGCATTGAGTGAAGATAGTCTTGGGCCGCATACAAAATATATAATATAGTTAATGTATATAAATCACATAATAATGTTAAAAGTTTACGATCCTGTGGGGCCGCATTACTAGCTGTCCAGGGCTGCATGCGGCCCGCGGGCCGCAGGTTGGACAAGCCTGGTCTAAACCATCCCTGATAGACATCTATCTAACCTGTTCTTAAATATCTCCAGTGATGGAGATTCCAGTACCTCCCTTGGCAATTTATTCCACTGTTTGACCACCCTGACAGTTAGGAACTTTTTCCTAATGTCCAACCTAAACCTCCTTTGCTGCAGTTTAAGCCCGTTGCCTCTTGTTCTATCCTCAGAGGCCAAGAAGAACAAGTTTTCTCTTTCCTCCTTATGGCTCCCTTTTAGATACCTGAAAACCGCTATCATGTCTCCCCTCAATCTTCTCTTTTCCAAACTAAACAAGCCCAATTTCTTCAACCTTTTTTCATAGGTCACATTCTCTAGACCTTTAATCATTCTTGTCGCTGTTTTCTGGACCCTCTCTAGTTTCTCCACATCTTTTTTGAAGTGCGGTGCCCAGAACTGGACATGACACTCCAGCTGAGGCCTAACCAGCGCAGAGTAGAGTGGAAGAATGACTTCACGTGTCTTGTTCACAACACACCTGTTAATGCATCCCAGAATTATGTTTGCTTTTTTTGCAGCAGCATCACACTGACTCATATTTAGCTTGTGGTCCACTATAATCCCTAGACCCCTTTCTGCTGTAGTTGTTCCTAGACAGTCTCTTCCCATTCTGTATGTGTGAAACTGATTGTTCCTTCCCAAGTGGAGCACTTTGCATTTGTCCTTATTAAACTTCATCCTGTTTACCTCAGACCATTTCTCCAATGTATCCAGATCCTTTTGAATTATGACCCTATCCTCCAAAGCAGTTGCAACCCCTCCCAACTTGGTATCATCTGCAAACTTAACAAATGTACTTTCTATGTCAATATCTTTAAGAAGAAACACCCACCCTTGATTTAACACTTGTCAGTGATGCAAACTCCAGTACCACACATGGCTAACTGTTGCACTGGTTAATTACTCACTCTTTTAAAACAAACACTTATTTTTAGTCTGAATTTGTTTAGCATCAACTTCCAGAGAAGTTTAGTGAATGCTAGTTTGCAACTCTAACCAAAAAGGGAGACAGAAAATGGATGATTTAGAGCAGAGTTAACACAGAGCAGTTTGGATCCTATGGTTCCATGGTCCCCATGCTCTCAGTTCACCCTCACTCCGAAATGGGCTTTTCACCATCCAATTCACATGCTTGTTAATTATTAAAAGGGAGAAAAATATGGAATAAAGTGTCAACCATGGAAGGTACATTCAAAAGGGAAGTTGTTTGCATTCCAACATTATGTAAGCTATGAACATGAGCATCAGCCCCAAAAGCACTTGCTCATGACTACAATACTTGTCCTGTAATGTTACAGGTGCTCTGGCAACCACTTTGTATTTATACTATATATGTATAACTAAATATATAACTCAATTCCCATTTGTTAGTGTTGAAGCCTGATAAGGTGTTCAGAGGCAAAACTGAACTGTCTGGAAATTGGGAGAGATGCAGTTAGAAGTGTGGTTTGTTCTGCCAATGGTTTGATATTTCAGAAACCAAAACATGATTATTTCCATTGCTCATTCAGCTTTTTGTTTCTCTTTCTATGTTGGTTGTCATCGTCTGGCTCTGGTTGTTCTGATACCAACTCAGGAACCTCACTCATCTGCACCTTGTAATACTATCAGCTAAGGTCCTTGTCTTGTGTTTATACTGAAGGGTCACTACAGTTAATTATATGCATTCCCATGGCCTTCACAGAGTCAGGACAATTATCTGTTTTCATACCACAAGTGGAAGTACCACTGCAACTCACAGGTTTGTAAATCTGGTTGAAGGGATCAGTGTCTGAACTTTTCAACTGTTTTTTCTTTTTTCTGTATTTTTAAAGGAAAATACTTTTCAATAGTGAGACTTGCTCTCATGGGTACATTCAGGGGAAAAAAATATGGGATGTTA
Source organism: Carettochelys insculpta (assembly GCF_033958435.1). Lineage (NCBI taxonomy): Eukaryota > Metazoa > Chordata > Testudines > Carettochelyidae > Carettochelys > Carettochelys insculpta. The sequence continues at coordinate 40,794,446 of NC_134147.1, read as the reverse complement.
TCACATTTCTTGCTCTGGTGTGACAAACTGTCAGATATCTTATTCAGCTGCATTTGTTCTGTTGTGGCATGATCTCTATCACGTAACATAATGCAACGTGATCAGTGAAGTTAACTGAGAAGTTCATAGCCAGAAAGTTTCCAGGAGAAATATTTTAAAACCTTCTTGTTTTTAAAAAAAATCACTTCAACTTCTTAGATTTTTTTTAGAAAAAGTCTATTACAGCAGGTAGTATGTATAAATAGTATGTGATTGAAATTCTTTCCGTAAGTAGCGTATCATTGGCAATGTTATGAATTTTAATACTTATTTCAATATGTCAAGATCTATTTAAGTTCAGACAAGCACAACTAACTTCCCAGTCAGTTCTGTAGAATCACAATGACTAGATTTTGGTGATACTTAGCAAATTCATTCTTATATTTTTTTTGGAGTAAATGAACAGAAATAATTAGAAAATTGAAACATTTTATAAGGTGACACTGCTGCATTTAATTGTATGAAATTTACAGTGTAGAAAATGTAATCATTTTATCCACTAGTCCATGCTGTAATTAAGACTATTCTTTTTAGATATCTTATATTTATGAAATTTCCCCTTTTCACCTTGATAAGATATATCAAATTCAAAATAATACAGCAATTAGGGATTCTTTTCAGTTTACTTAAAATAAAAAAACCTCATTTTTTTCTAATAACAGATATTTTCATGAATTTGTTATGCTCACAGAATCTTAAGAGAATAGATATAGTTCTTAAGCCTCTGCCCAGGGAAGGGACCACATGAAAAACCCAAGACTTCAATAATAAAGTAATGCTTGAGCACAAAGTCTGTGATGTGCAGTAAAGATGCTTTTAAATTCCCATCAGAGCACACACCGTGAACTGTGCTAATGGTTGTAACACATCTTGCAAAATTCTGCATGTGTGAGGCTTTTTTGTCCTGTTTCAAGTGAGGTAATGTATATAAATAATAGATATTAGCAATTAAGCATCCATTCCTATGCATTCATGTATATGTTTGAAATCAAATTAGCCACAAACTGCACAAAAGAAGATGCAGTCTCTTGTTTTCTCCTCTCTTTTCCCTGCTGCTTTGGAGAGGCATTTATCTTTGTGAGAACAATGACCTCAGTTCTCAGTTTCTACATTATTAGATTAATTGCCACAAAAGAACTATTTTAATAGTGTTTTGTGTCCACCTTTGATCTACGTTTTCTTGCTTTTTATGGCTTGTAGAAGTTAATCCATCCTTAAATTATACTGCTGAGTCTGAATATGAGCCTGATCCAAATCTCATGGGCTACATCTACACTACAGTGATCTTTTGGAAATTCTTTCGGAAGATCTCTTCTGAAAAAAGACTTCTTTTGAAAGAGCATCTCCCCACAGCCCCATTTCTTTCAAAAGAATGGGCTGGGGATTGAAAAATCCCATGTTGTGACGACTGCTCTTTCGACAAATTGCCCCCTGGAGCATCTGCACATGGCTTTTTTCCAAGAAGATCTTGGTAAAAGGCACTCTTCCTCATCTGGGAGAGGAACAGGGCCACTGGAAAAAGTGCTGCGTTCTTTTGCTTTTAGATCAGAAGTGTGCATTCTGTATGAAGAGGATCCACGGGTTCTTTCAGAAAAGGCCTGTTTTTTGGGTTTTTTGCTAGTGTAGCTGCAGCCCTGAAGTCTGAGACATCATCTCCATTGACATCAATGGACTATGGACTATTTCTGCAAAGTGAGACATATTCTCCTCTCAATTACAGGAAGGTAACACTGCTGGTTTTGGTGGGATTCACTGGCTTGAGGGTTTTTCCATATGTGCACCTGATAATCAGCTACAATAACTAGTTAGAGTAAATTGAATGAAGTGTTCCATGACAAACACAAATCTTGAGTTTCCTTGGTTTTCTTGGTTTGTCTAGTTCTCAACATTATTAACAGAGGACAGGTTGTTTTTGTTAATGTCCTTTGCTTTTCACTTTTAACTCTGTGAAATCTCTTATTTGCATCACAGATGTAGCACTTGTATGAACCTGCAACGTTTTCTGAGACCAAATCTGCAATCCCTACATAGGTAAAACACTCATGTATGTTGGATCAGTCCCTTACAGTTACTTCACCTCTTTAAAGAAGATTGAATGCACTCTGATAAAGTATATGAAGCACTACAATTATTACAGAATCCGTGATACTATATATCATAATAGTTCCTTTGGAGCATTGTGGCTTATCATGTTGATTTGTACTTAACAGTTCTTGATACAAGGATCATTAACGTTAAATACCTGACATGTTTCAGCTATATTGAATAAGATGCTTTCCAACACTTTACTCTGAAATGCCCACATAAGGAACTTTAGTCTATGGCCTATGAGCATCACAGATATTTAATTGGGGGTATATTATGTCTATGAGATTATTCAGGGATGCCTCAGCTGCTTTAAATCAGCATAACTTCATTGACTTCAGGGTAGGGATATGAATGGTTAATCGGTTAACCAGTAAGCCTCACCCTAAATGGATGAAGCTTATTAGGTTATAGTTAGCCATTGGGAGCTGGAGAAGCTCTTGTCCACAATGGACTTGACCTGGCAGTGCTGTGGGATGGGGTGCTCCAGCTCATCCAAAGCCACCCTGGTCTGTGGCAGGACCAGGGCACATCCTGATCAAAGGTGTTTCAGCCAGGTCAGAGCAACTCCCATCTATGGTGCGGGGGGCACTCCCCAGTTTAATCAGTTAACCAGTTAAACTTAGTATTTGACTAGATAATTAAATTGGATTTTACATCCCTATTTTATGTACAAGGTAGTTTGTACTAAGTGTAAGTCTCTACTACAGGTTGGATCGATGCTGTGGCAATTGATCCAGGGCGGGGGGTGTTGATTTATCAGGTCTAGTGAAGACCTGCTAAATTGACTGCTGATAACTTTCCCCTTGACTCCAGTACTCCTGCAAAACAAGCTGAGTAAGGGAAGTCAATGGGAGAGGTTCTTCTGTCAAACCAGCAGGTGTGGACCCTGCAGCAAGCAGAACTAAGCTTCATCAGTTTGAGTTATGCTACAAGTAAAACTCACTTGTGTAGTTTAGATTGACTTGTTCCCATTGGGTAGACTGCCCTAAATCTACAGGGAGTTCTGCCTTGGGCTTAAACTATAGCAAGGGAGGTTTAGGTTGGACATTAGGAAAAACTAATGCTTGACTCTGCCTTGATGGCAGGAGACTGAACTCTATGACCTCTTGAGGTCCCTTCCAGTTCTAGTGTTCTGTAATTCTATAAATCTACAGAACCTGGGAGTTCTGCTTTAGTGCATAGTGAAATTCTTACGAAAACCAATAATTTGTGTTGGCACAATAATCACTTTTGTAATAATGAAACAGAAAGTAATAACTTGTTTTGTTTATTATTTGGGGTTATTTTTATCTTATGCAGTCAGAAGCAGTGGGTCTCACCCACAAAAGCTTAGGACCCAAATAATAGTTGCACGTAAATTTCAGACTAGCAGACTAGCGCATTCCTTCTTAGTGTAACATTTCTTTGGGTTAGAGTGTAACATTTCTTTGGTCATTGCACCCTGACCCTCTTCTGCCAACAGAAATTACTACATGACCCCAAGATGGGGAAGCAAAGCCTGAGTCTGCCCAAGCCCACTGTTCCAGCTGTCAGGAGCCAAAGCCAGCCCCTGATCCATTGTATCCTAGTACCCTGGTCAGAGGAGGGGAGAGTGGGCGTGAAGCTGAAGTCCTTGGCTTTTGGCTTTGGCTCCAGGCAGTGGGAGTCAGACTTCAGCCCCAGCAAGTATAAATCAGCCCTGGTGACCCCATTAAAACAGGGTTGTGATGAACTTTGGGATCCTGACCCACAGTTAGAGAACCATGGGGTTAGACATACACCCACAAAGTAGGCAAAAGCCACATAAGTTCTGTATTTTAACAGCTTTTTACAACCTTTTGTGTTCAAGCAGGTCAAAACCAATTTTTTTTTCAAAAAATTCAGTCACATAATGTGCTGATTTAAACAACAGTATGATGTATATATGGGGTCGTATTAGTCAGCAAAGGCAGGCCAGAATAGACAGCCTTAAGGACATACCACATGCCTATCTTTCAGCACAGTAAAGTCAGTGGTGCTGCTACCTTGCTTATAGCTAGGCAAACATTTAAGTACCATATTGACTCAGGGCTCAGAAGTATCAAAAGCAGGATGGTGGAATCTGTGTAAGGAGAGGCAGAACGTGAAAAGGCTTCTTTGCCACTGTCAGCCTTTGTAACAGACTCACCAAGGCAGGCTTGGGATTGAGTGGTATTAGGGCAGGTTTATGAATAATGGACCTCCAGCTGCCTACATTCAGGTGGTACACCAGGGTGCATAAGGAGAGTTTCATGTTCATAGGCCCCCCTGCAGTAGCAATTATAATGCCATTCTGCTGCCTTGGTAGAAGAATTCTGTTCCTCCAATATCTACTGAGCATCCTTATGTAAACTCTGTTTTCAAAGATACATGCACAGGTGCAGACATGTCTCCATTGGATGTGAATTCTTGTACTGTGGCCCAGCAAGAAGAAGCTTCATGTCATGGCCCCTTCAAAACAACGTCCCTGTACTTTCATAATTCTAGAGCAAACAGTCTTTAGGGCAGTAGTGGGAAACGTGTGGCCTGTAGACCTGCAGCCCTCCTGTCTGCCCCCTCCCCCTCACAGCTGTTCGTGGCTATTCAGGCTCTGGGATGGTAGGGGAAGGAGTGGGGATGGAGCACAAATCAGGAGATTTGTGGCACTCAAGGTAATGGGAGGGATCGGGAGGCATAGGAAGTGTGCACGAGAGGTACGGGAGAGAGGGAGCAGACAGGGCACCCACACCTCAGGTGGAACCCCAGTGGGCCATGGGCTGCTCCTGCCCACTGAGATGGAGGAGGCCCACTCACTCTTCTTTATTGCCTATCACTGCTCTAGGGCATCTTACTGATTGTTGTATTTCAGTTGAAACTCTCACTTAACCAGTAGACAGGAAGTTCAAGAATTTAAACTAAGCAATCTGTAAACAGAAATGATTTAGAAATATGCTTAAACTTACTCTGGTTTACAAAACATACCATCACTCTCTCTCTGATGAACTGAGGCATCGTTTTCGATGTAGGTGAATTGTGTCCTGCACTTCTCAAGCGAAGATAATGATGCTGTACTAGCATCTGACAATTTCTTCTCACTTTTGGAGTCCTTTGGTGCGTCTGTGATGCTGAATTCCGACACTGAACTCATAATACCTTTCATAGGTTTCTTGTCTTTATGTTTTTCACTCTTAAGCTGGTTATCTGGGAGAAGGGAATAAAAGGTCTAAATATAGTACTAAGCCAATGACCCAAAGGAATATTTTCAGAATTTTCCAACCTTCGGGCCCAGTCCTTTAAGCCCTGACTCCTGACAGTTGGTCTTACTTATCATAAGTGTCCCAATGACTTCAGTGGGACTGTTTGCCTGAGTAAAGTTTACTCATAAAGCCAGTGTTTGCAGGCTTATAGTCCAATGTACTCTCGACTGAATTCTCTGGGGCTATGGTTACCCTACAGTGATCTGTCAACAGAGCATGGCAACACAAAAATGCCAAACGGAAGAGCGCTCCGCTCTGTTGACAGAGCGGCCAGATTGCCCGGCTGCTCTCTTGACAAAACAGGCACCCAGAAGCATTGTCTATAGGGTTGACCATTGTTCTGAATGCCCTGTCTGTTGACAGCTGAACCCCACCCCCACCCCCTCACAGTGTCCACACATTTTTTTTGTCAACAGAATCTGTTGACAGCAGCATTATGTCTTGTGGCTGAGAGGCAAAACGCTGACAACGAAACTGCTGAGTTTTGTTGACAAACTGTCAACAAAACACATTTTGTGTGTGGACACTCCACCAGTTTTATCAAAAAAAGCCCATCCATTATTGTTATTTTGAAATAGCAGTTGTATTGTGTAGACTCTAGGAAAGTTATTTCAAAATAATATCTGTTCTTTTGAAATAACTGTGCTGTGTAGACATACTTTGGATGGAGAAACTACCTTTGACTTCAATGGGGAATGGCCCAGTTAGGGACAGCACGGATTGTTCTATTTCTGTGGCTCATACTTTTGGGAACCAGCTCATCTCTGATTAGAACTCTTACACCATCTTTCATGACTTCATTTTCATTTGTGCTGCTGACCTTGGTTGTCCTAGTTATGGTGACTAAAAGAGGGTTTGAGTTGAATGCTTGTAGAATAGGAGAGATGTTGCTTACAAACCAGGGGAAAATCATGACTTTCCAAATAGTTCTTAATTTTAAGGGCCAGTTAGGAAGTGATTTTAGAGACATCTGAGCTCAGGCTAACTTTGAGGAACTTCTCAGGCACTAGTAAACTTCCTCTACTCTCTGTTTCTACTTGCTCTGCAAAGTGACTAAAAGGCCAGAAAACTTAACTAATAGCCAGTCTCACAGGTATTGGGATGTTATAACCTCATCAACACTTATCTCCAATTGATTAACACCTGCACCTCACATCACATAGAGCCATCCTTATCTAATTTAAATCTCATGATATGCTTCCTCTTAAGCTGTTTACAGAAAATCAATCTTCACAAACAGCTCAGTTTTGCCAGCATCTAATTCGAAGGAGAGCAGTCAGGGTTTCCAAGAGGCTGGGTTGCCTTCTGCCACAAGGACCCAGAAAGAGGTCCTGCATATAATTTTTTTCCCCAAATACTTTTTCTCTGTGCCGTATAATAAAGAGCAGGTAAAAAAAAAAAAAGGCTGGTAGCTAGAGAAACCTTGATGATTATAGAGATTGCAGTAGCTGTTTACTTATAGAATTAATTAACAATCAGTTTAAATTATCACACATAGACTGAATGTAATTTTAATTGCCTTCACAAGAAGGAAATCATGGAGACAGAAAACTTGGGTAGAGGTTAGTGATGTATAAAAACCCAGGGAGAATATAAAGTTGAAGTACAGGGATACATATTTTACTTTTTAAGCGTGAGCTGTTTTTAAAGAGCTCTTTTTTCAAAGGAAGACAAGGTACACTGCGAAGGAACTCTGGAAAGAAATTCCCACCTCTGTCTACATAGGCTTCGAAGGGAGCAGGGCTGTGGCTGGTAAAATAATTTGTATTATTACAAGGGATGCACACTCCATAGCTTCTGTAGCTCTTTGCATCCCTTCATTCCCCCTCACCAAGTTTCCTGTGTGCCACCCTCCCATTCTCCTTCATTTCAGGATTTCCTTGCAATGCTTTCCCATATCCTCTCTGAGAGAGGGTCCATGTGCCCTCATTGTCACCTCACAACGTACCAAGATCGCCCATTCTCCCCCCTCCATATTGGCTTGTTTGTGTGCACCCTTTTCCCACTTACCTCCAGGCCAGAGGCTCTGTGCCCCAGGTCAGGGCACTGCGAGCCCTCCTTTACCCAGGCCATGTTCCTCCCATCCCTCCCCATCAGGATTTCTTTTTTCCCCTCTCTCTCTCCTCCACTCTTTCTCAGGTCCCCCGTTTCTCCCCTTGACTCTGTGTGACACCCCACAACTCCAGCAGCACCAACAGCTGCTAGAGCTGCTGGGGCAAGGTGGGAGGCAGGTCCGGCTTCTTGCCCTGGAGGGGGTGGTGCCGAAAGCAGACGGAGCAGGACCAAATGCAGTCAGCCCTCAGCACCTCCTAGGCTGAGGTGCAGCCCCCCACGCTCCCTCACAGTGGCATGCAGCTGGAGCAGTGCTGATGTGGTGTGTCGAAGGGGCCCAGAGCTCTGGCTGGCATCACTGCCAAAGTCGCAGCAGCAGCAGCTGGAGCTCTGAGCCCATTTGGAATGCCAGGCCCAGGGTTAATTATCCCCTTTGCCCTGCTTTGTCAGCAGGCCAGCCCAACCCACACTTTCCTGCTGTGCTCCCCATTCCATCCTGCTCTGCAGGGTACAAACTCAGAACAAAGGGCTTACAATTCAAGCATAACGCAAGAGACAACAGGTGAATACGGACAGAGAGCACAACAAAAGAAGGAGATGGTACACCTCAGCTTAGTGTAGGCAGTGGTCTCTGTGACTCTGTTTACCATTAACCATGGATTAAACAGAGACTGGGAGTGGCTTGCAGCTTACAAAGGCAGCTTCTCTGCTCTAGGTGTTAATAGCTCCCCATTAGACTTTGACAAAGGCTCACATCCCCCTGTCTGATCTGACTTGTTTTTTCCTCTTTTGATAAGTACTGTTGATACTGGGCCATTTCCACCTTGCTGAATAGACCTTGTCAGCTCTGGTCCTCCCTCTTACCGGGACTCCACTCTTTAAATACCTCTCTGAAACCACCACCCGCTCCCCAACTAATGCATCTGATGAAGCGGGTCTTTGCCCATGAAAGCTGATGCTCCAAAATACCTGTCAGTCTATAAGGTGCCACATGACTTCTTGTTGTCCTAAAGTTTGTTTGCCATTCCTGGCTGTCAGTGTTCTGTGCTGTTATTTAGCCGCAGTTTACACCCCTCCCTAAATTTCTTCTGAGTCCAGTAAGCAATGGAAACGTTTGTAATGCTGCCAAACAATATTGAGCTCCTGTGGTTTGGCAAATTCTCTGGTTTGGTACCAAGGGTGCTGGACTAGAGAGGTTCAACCTGTACTTGATTTGTGGGTGCAAAAGACATTCATTCTCACAGGTCACTCAGGCCTCAATCCAGCAAACAGCTCCATGTGGGCAGATCTCCTCCATATCCACTCTGAGACCCACAGATTCCAGCCTGTGGAGATCCAGAAGTCTATTCTATGCGGAGCATAGTTAGAATTTGGATTTCTGTCATTTGCATCACCATATATTGGTGATTACAAACCAGTATTTGACTTCAAATTTAGAGGCCAGGTTGAGAATTGGACCTTTTCAAAATTTGTCCCTGAAATCTGAGCAGAATTTTACTTTTAAATAACAAACGTGTCAAGTGTTCACTCTGCCCTCTTATTTAACAATCCACTGACCCTCGCAATACATTTAAGCTTTTGATGGAAATACACTGAAAAATTGGGTGGACATAATTACTGAATGCCAGTCTAACATTTGTTTAACCACAGATGGCTAGTATTTGTGCTTTAAGTCACATTTGATCCTTGAAGTGCTATTGAGAAATCAAAACTGCAACTGTAAACCAGAGAAACAAGCTGAATAGCTCAGTACTAAACCACCAAGCTAAAGAGTAACAAAGGTTTTGTTTTTGCAGAATAATACATCTTTGAAAATACAGTACAGTTGTAGTATCAGACTCTTAAGTTATGTCTACATGGCAGAGCTATTTCGGGCTACTCCATGCATTTGACATGGGCCAATTATTTTGAAATGTTATTCTGAAATAACAGGCGTGCTATTTCAGCATCCCTGTAGTCCTCATTTCAGGATGTTTCGCAATAGCACTACATTTTGACTTTTTGCACAGTTTAGACAGCGCCAAATGCTGTAATAGTCTATTTCAAACTACACTTGAAATAGGCTGTGCAATTTGCATTGTGCAAACTGTGTAGCTTATTTTGAGTTTAGGCTGTTGTGCAGATGTAGCCTTAGTTTGAAAATCTCCCTCTCCTCCCACACCAATAACATCTTGTGTAGCTAGAGCAAATCATTGGGTAGTCACCATAGCAAGCAATTAGCTATGACAAGTTGGAGCCTTACTTCTAGAAAATAGTACAATATGGGAGACTGCAGTGTACAGTTATAGGATCTCCATTTCATTTTTATGTAATTACCTGAAGTACAGCTATGGGTCTATCTGCATTATGTCTTTTATCAATTTAATGTGTGCACAAAGTGTCTAAAGAAATAAAGATTATGCTAGACCAGCATAAAAAGTGGTTTAATAGGTTGATACTATAATGGTCAGTAATAGGTTTAGTGCTTGGAAAAATAAATGAAGCCAAATAATCTTTAACATATATTATGTATCGTTGATGTTATTTATTATCAATTTGAAATGTGAATATAAAAAATCCTTACGATTAGAAATTGGCAAGAGGTCAAACCCCATTACTGCCTTCTGAATATGTGTGTAATATAGCTATCCCTTATAGAGGCTGAACCTCTCTAGTCTGGCACTTTCTGGTCTGGCAGTATCCATGGTCTGGCATGATTTTAGTCAACTGGATGACCTCTTGTCATGGATGTGACTAACTTTCCCATGGTCCAATAATGTTTGTTTTCAGCCACCAGGCCTAGTTCTCACTGTTCTGTGAAATTATTTAACTGTAATTTGCCCATAAATGTCTTCTAAGAGCTCAGAAAGCAGTGGAAATGTTGATAATTCTGGTCAGCAATAGTGACCTCCCTTGGCTGAGTGAATTCTCTGGTTTGGCACCAAGGGTATGACTAGAGACATTCAACTTGTATGCATACGTGCCTGTTTTTAACAGTCAAACTTCAATCAACTATCCTCTGAAACAAACCAGGAGGTGGGAAAAATGCACCCAGATGAAGAAATCTCTGTAGTCACGTAATTCTTCAGATCTCTCTGTGCAGCCATAGACTGTACCAGAAGCTTCAGAGGAATGTGTTAACTGCCTCTATCACCAATGTGCAATCTTGACATAACGTGCCTCTGAAGCAAATTTCTTCCCAAGACGCTAGTAGTTAGCTACGTCCTGAAGCATAAGGCTTGAGATCTCTCATACATTTTTTAAATACTAAAGCCAATGTTCTTTTTTGCTGTTCCCGTGAATGTCCAATCCTTTTTAGAATCAGACTGAGATTTTTGCCTTAATACCTTGTGGCAAAGAGTTCCACTGGTTAATTATGTGCCATGAAAAAAATCTTTCCATCTGTTTTAAGTATGTTGCTTTTTAATTTGATCGAGAGTCACTGTGTTCTTGCAACAGGATAATAGGTTAAAAAGGGAATGCCTGTCTGATCATCTTTAGCTCATTCATAATTTCATCTACCTCTGTCATTCTGTCTGTTCAATTCATCATGCAGCCATCACTGTAATAGCTATGTGCCACGTCCATTGAATTCCTAGATGAAGTAGGCATGACTACATTGGACCTGAAGGAAGGTTAGTTGTATTTTTAATGGTTTGAACTTAGCTCACTTGGGTCAAAAGGAGTCACAGCAACAATAAAACTAAAACCCATTGTGTGTTGCCATGTGAAAAGGTGGATCTTTCTAGCTCTTTTAACTGACTTGAGTTTGGTCTGGTTTCTCACCAGTCTAATACATAGTTTGTGTTGTGAACAGAGTAGGAGGTGGAACTGAGAACATAATTTTGTTCAGTATCACACTGTTTCCAGGACTGAATCTTACCTGAGTGGTCAGCAGTTTTCAGAATTACAGTGGTAAGCACTGGTGGAGGGAGGGAACTTGTGCAAATGGCTTGGTTGAAAAAACAAAAACAGTCCAACACAGAGGACCCCCCCACCCCAGAACAAAATATGGTTCAGCACATAAATCGGTCAAGTCACTTAATGCCAAGAGTTTATTGTAATGATCATTAGGACAGAGTGGAGGGAAGTATGGTTGCTGGGCAATTTCTAAAAGGAAAGTGTGTCAATCTCCCTGGACACTCAGTAGCAGATTTAAGGGTGGTAGTCCTGAAACAGACATTTCAAAAATCAAATGGAGAGAGAAATCTCCGAGCTGCAATTTATTTGCAAATTTGACTCCATTAACCAAGGATTAAACAGAGACTGGGAGTGGCTCGCACCTTACAAAAGGAGCTTCTCTGCCCTAGGTGTTAACATCTCCACATTAAACTGAGAATGGGCCATATTCGCCCCCAACCACCCCCCATCTGACCCATTTTTCCCTCTCTTCATACAGACTACTGATGAAGGGACTTTTCCCACCCTGACTGAATAGACCTTGTCAGCTCTGGCCCTCCCTTTTACTTGGACCCCACTCTTTAAATGCGTCTCTGAACCCCACCCCCCCACTCATGCATCTGGTGAAGCTGGTCTTTGCCCACAAAAGCTTATGCTCCAAAATATCTGTTAGTCTATAAGGTGCCACAGGACTTTTTGTTGTCCTTGAAGATAAAGACTAACATGGCTACCTCTCTGAGACTTGTGTCCTGTTTTGTTATCCTATATTTATGTTTTTCTTCTTTGGAAACAAACCAAAACCACCCTCAGAATCCTAAGGAAAAGAATTCAAAATGAAGGGTGGGGATAGAGTAATGTAAGAAGCAAGCAAGTCACAGCCTTGTGGAGGCAGCGAAAATTTGAAGGTTGGGAAAGGAGGAGGGTGATTGTGATGGAGGGAGGCTACGGAGTCTTATCAAGAACCTAGCTGTCACCCATTACCCGTGAAAAACGCCCAGTGAACTTAACTTGAGGTTCTGAAATGTTCAGCAAAGAAGTCTTTCAGGAGAGATGGGGATGGTGACGCAATTCTGCCTCCGAGCCCTCTGTCTCCATATTTTAGCTTCCATGGCAGGCCTTCTGACAATGTAGCAGAGGCCCTTTATCTCTGATGGCTTCCCAGTCACTGGAGGGGCAGCTGTGAGGAATTCCCCCACAACAGTTTTGACCAACCATCCTCCTCCTCCCAGTGCAGTCTGAAGGCTGGCTAACAAACACACTCCCTGCCAGCAACAAGACATTGGGTGAGGTGATCCTTCTCTTATGATCCTTTAGCTCTCACAGCATTTTGGTGCATTAACAACTCTGAACTTCCATAGCTTGAACTAGATCATTCTCTGGTTCCTTATTGCTACTGTGAACGTTTCGAAAGAACACACCTAATAGAACTTTTCTAATTAATTTCAAAGAAGGTGCAAGTGTGTGTGTTTGAGAGAGAGAGTGTAAGCAGTGAATGTGCACTGCTGCTGTTTTAAACCAAGCTGCTAAGGAACAGTATGTTCATGGCCATTTGTACTACCATTTGTCCACCATATTTTACTGGGCTCAGATTTTAAGATGCAAGGGATTTAGAAACTGCTTATTTTTGCAGCGTGGAAGCAAGCCATGTTGGACGTCTCATGATACCATGAAATTGTGCAAACTCCTGTCTTCTGATTTATGATGATGGATTAACAATTCACGGAAGCTTGGGGGTTGCCGGTTTTTGCTGTTGCAGCGAAAGGGCAAAGCTAATGGTGTGATCTCTTCCGGGGGGATTTTTTTCAACAGTGAATTTTTGACCCCATCACGTAAATTCTTAGGTCATGAATCAACGATCTGATAGACCATAAAGTCTACTATAGACTCATTATAAGCCTATCACGGGACTGGCTAAAAATTTTGGCCTGGATCCTAAAGTCTGACAGGAATGTGTTGATTGGCTGCATCCCATCCAGTTCCATTAATACTTACACATTATTTCATATATATATATATATATATATATATATATATAAAAGTTAAACTTTAACTGAAATTAGATTAACAACCCTTCAGAATTTTTCCACCTTTAATTTTTTTATTTATTAATTTTAATGTGATAATGGAAATTGAAGTTTCGAAGTTTTTTTTTTTAAATTATTGAAATCCATTCAACGAATGACATACTTTACTTCCCGTCAGCAACCCAGATCCAGGAAGTGAGAAGAGTAGGGCACAGAAACGGGAGAGGGGCAAATACAGAATAAGAATAAGAATAAGAATAATATAAGTGTGAGGACTAGATGGGTATAGATAGAAAATAAAGAAGAATGTCAACTGGGTTAGTACCAAAGTCTTCCTACCTATTGATATACAACAGCTTGTCTACACTAACCCTCTTCTTCAAAGGGGACATGTAAATGAGCCTGAGTGGAGAATAGCAATGCAGCACTTCTTTGGGCTAATTCTTGCCACGGGAACTTTGAAGTGAGCAAGTTTGAAGCACTGACAGGCAGTATAGCAGCAGGTGCTTCGAAGTACTGTTTTGGGAGTAAGGGAACTTTGAAGTTCGTCAGGTATTTCGAAGTGCCCATGACTACATGGGCTGTCAGAGCTTTGAAGTTGCTCACTTCAAAGTTCCTGCAGTGAGAATTAGCCTAATGAGGTGCTTCATATGCATCACAGCACCTCATTGCTATTCTCTGCTTGGGCTCGTTCACATGCCCACTTCGAAGGACCTTTTCTCCTCTGCATGGTCCTTATCTTGAAGAATTTTATTATGGATGTGCTTAATTTTATGCAGTGGTACTTGATGACAAGGTCTTTGCAGGATCAGGTCCTGTATTTACTCATAGATTGTCCCTGTCTCTATATTTTCTTTCTTTCTTTCTTTCTCTTTCCCCCTCCCACACCATCCATTACATGATCTTCTTCACATTCTTTTCCTTTGTTCTTTCTGCTCCTCTTCCTTCTTCATATACCTCTCATTCTCCTGTCACCTAGTGCATTTATAGTTTAATCCTATAAGTATCTGTTAATTTGTCATGTCAAAATCAAGGCACGCATTCGGAAGTGATAAGTACCCTAGAATAATTTAGCACTCCCTCGCGCACACTTAGATTCCTTTCACTGCCTCACATTTCCTGAGATTTACTTACACCAGCCTGTCAGAACATTGGGGGCAAGGGGGCATCACAGGGAGTGGAAGGTGGTCTAACTGGCCCCACCTTCTTTTTACTTTTCAATATGGTCCTAGGTCTTGACATAGTTGCGTGCTGATAGGAGGAGCATGAAGTGTGGCTATAGACCAGCAGTCTCCACAAAGTCTGAGACACGCATGACGATGGTCAGAAGTTCAAGAGCTGGGAGTTGAGCCTTCAGCCCTGCTCCCCCGGGCCCTGGCAGGTGTACCCCATAGGGCTGAAGTCTTCAATCTCCCCTCTGTGCTGGGCCGAAGCCCAGCCCCAAGACTCCTCTGCTGGGCTGAAGCACCCACCCTACTAGCCCTCTGCAAGACACAAAGGTCCTGAACTGTCCCCCACCCCTGCATTTGGTGGGCAGAGAATGAGACAAGGAAGGGCTCCATGAGCTGCACTTTAATGATAAAAGATCTGACTGTGGCTTGCGAGTCATAGTTTGGCCACCCTTGTTACATACCTTCCTGGCTATCCACACTATCTCTTCTGCAGTAATCCTCATGGAAATCAGTGGCACAAATTACATCCCTAGATGAGTAAAGGTGACAGAGTCTGGTCCAAAGAGTGAAATTGACTAATTGACACAACATGTCATGTAAGAGTCACAATCACAGTGGTACCACAGGGCTTTGTGCACTGTATTACACGCTGGCCGTGCCTGTGTTGGCATGGTAGCCGTTCCAGTGGGCAGATGCCAATGAATAGAGGTTTGGCAGGTTTCCCAAGCCTATCCAGAGATCAGAAGTAATGGCCTGAAAGGCACTTCCTACTCCTTACACTTGTATTGGGAATAGATTCTATTGCCAAGATTTTCAAAGTGATTAGTGATTCTTAGTGTCCAAAAAGAGACATCGAAGGGGTTTGATCTTTGGACAATGCTGAACACCTGCTCTCTGAGATATCTGAAGGTGAGCGCCAGTGTTCCCTGTAAGCTGAGTGTTTGCGCACCCGCCCTGGAGCGATTCAGATGCTGCCCACCTTATTAGCAGAGGACCACAGTCAGCAATGTTTGTTTCTATTGGTGGTGCACATCCACACATGCCTGGGTGCACATAGCAAAATTTATTCTGCCCATGGATGGAAAAAATTAGAGGGAAAGCTGGTGAGCTCCCAAAACCACTAGTCACTGTGTCCCTAACTCCATTTAATTGTCTGCGCTTAGCCTATTTACTTTGACTCTGTGCAGGATTAAGAATGGAATAGTTGAAGGTTGAATTCTGGTAATACGTGAAACGCTCTCTGAAGTAAATGGGAGCCATGTGCTTATATCTACGCATACGATTAGGCCCAAACTATGATTTTACAGCTGGCTCCAAGCTTCATGAATGCCAAGACCGTAAAAGGCTCTGACAGAGTGATCTGAACAACATTATATTTTTATTCTTCATTTAAGGCATACATGCAGTGGGAGCAGACTTTGTTTTCCTCACTCTTGAAATCATCCTCCTTCCTGGAGTTGATAACATCAGTATAAAATGTTGCTCTCATCCCACAAACGAGAGAGACAGCTGAAAATATATGTCAAATAAAATATACAACCTTATGTCTTTCTTACTCGTCAGCGGCTGTTTCTTTAAAAAAGGATTTGTTAATTTTCATGGAATAAAAGATTCGTTTTAGGGATTTCAGTAGGTGACATGAAAAATGTTAATGCAAGTGATCAAGACAATGGAGGTTAAAACTGTTTTGAAAATATGTTTCTTTTATAGATCTCAGCTGTTGGAAGAGTTACAGAATAAATATATGGTAGTGCTGACATTCAGTGCTGTTTCATCTTTGCAAAGGAGTTTTTTCATAAAGCAATTTCTTTTCAAGGAACATATTCTGCAGCCATTCTTTAAAAACAAAACAAAAAAAAAGAGTTTTCCCCCCTCCTAGTTTAATAAAATTAAAGTAATTTATGTCATATTGATATGTCGATATGTTTTTCAATAAACTTTCACAGATTTTTTTTTAAATTCACTTCACTTTAAAAATTATAATTATACATCTTCCTCCCACTTTGAAAATGGCATAAGGTGCTCATTTGCAGAGTTCTACCGTTCAAATCGTCACTGAGAATAGAAATGTCATGACTCAGTTAACAATGCTTTATTATTCACATTGATCTTTTTTTATAGTGTTCTTTATCTCAAAAACATTGTAAATTAGATATCTTCCTCCCACTCTTTTGTTCATTTGCAAATTTTTATTATTCTAGTTTAAGAAAGCAATGGAGTGTCAAGAGTCAGTGTATATTGTTTATGTTCTTTTTTGCTTTAAAATTACTTTTAACTATAAAAAGTAAGGCTGTACAGCCTGAAAAAATAAAAAAAGCTGAATTTAAATATGCTTCAAACAGAGCTTGGAAGGAACAGTGTGTTTTCATTTTGTTTTCTCATACAAAAGATAACTGTAGTTGTAACAGACCTTGAAAGAAGGTCGACCACACTTTTTATAGATGTGTTAATAAAAAAAATACCCCTCTAATATGTTGCCAATCTCGTATATTCACTTTTTGTGTATAATGTAGTTTTGGAATAAAAGTCTGGTCAAAACATTCAAATGTATTTTCAGCATGTGAACCAGCATAGATGAACACATGCTCAGAGGGCCAAATTTGCGAGTCAAATTTTCAAACCATTTCGGTCCCAAGCTAACACCAAAATAAGTAACCAGATATTATGGCAAGCGTAGCATGTTTGGTGTTGAACTCTTGTGAAGATCTGACCCTAAGAGTGCAGTGGCAGATATGGCTTGTGAGGGCAATAAGTCAACTGGGCATGCAAAGTAGCGGGTGGTTTTGGTACTGTGCAGAGGCTCTAGTCTGAAACTCTGGTTCAGGCCCTTGTACATTTCCTACCTGTACACTTTGGCAGTGGTGGTGCTGGCAGCTTGAGCTGTGTCTACACGTGCACGCTACTTCGAAGTAGCGCCACTAACTTCGAAATAGCACCCGTCGCGGCTACACACGTCGGGCGCTATTTCGAAGTTAACTTCGACGTTAGGCGGCGAGACGTCGAAGTCGCTAACCTCATGAGGGGATCGGAATAGCGCCCTACTTCGACGTTCAACGTCGAAGTAGGGACCGTGTAGCCGATCCGCGTCCCGCAACGTCGAAATTGCCGGGTCCTCCATGGCGGCCATCAGCTGGGGGGTTGAGAGATGCTCTCTCTCCAGCCCCTGCGGGGCTCTATGGTCACCGTGGGCAGCAGCCCTTAGCCCAGGGCTTCTGGCTGCTGCTGCGGCAGCTGGGGATCCATGCTGCAGGCACAGGGTCTGCAACCAGTTGTCAGCTCTGTGTATCTTGTGTTGTTTAGTGCAACTGTGTCTGGGAGGGGCCCTTTAAGGGAGCGGCTTGCTGTTGAGTCCGCCCTGTGACCCGGTCTGCAGCTGTGCCTGGCACCCTTATTTCGATGTGTGCTACTTTGGCGTGTAGACGTACCCTCGCAGTGCCTATTTCGATGTGGTGCTGCGCAACGTCGATGTTGAACATCGCCGTTGCCAGCCCTGGAGGACGTGTAGACGTTATTCATCGAAATAGCCTATTTCGATGTTGCTACATCGAAATAAGCTATTTCGATGTTGGCTTCACGTGTAGACGTAGCCTTGGTGTTTCTGACTGTAAGCTGTTTCTCTGGCCACCTTGAGACACCTTCTGTCCCCCTCTTTTTTTTCTTTGAGTTCTGTTTGGTTCAGCTGGTGGCAAGAAAACGCGGGTGATGTTTTGCTATGTCTTGAGAAGCAGAGAATCTCTGTGGTAAAGGGGCCATCTTTCTATTCACTATTGGTACAAGGCTCAGCACAGTAGAGTCCTGTTCCTTGAATGGGGCTCCAGGAGCTCCCAGTTACACACTAACAATATGAAATGCTGTATTACTTCATCTTTTGGGCAGGGATGTTCTCTGATTTGTCTCTTAAGCAGCATCTGTGTTTCTTTCACTTTAAAAATAAGCAAATATTTCTAATTTGGGTCTGGGGCAGAGAGCAGCAGGCATTTGTGGCATTTCACCTTTGTGGTAGCTAATCTTTGCCCCCAGCCTGTTTTTAATTAATTCCTGCCTGTCTGTGGCCCAGGCTCACTAGCATCATGCTAAACTTGGTCTGCACTTGAGAAGGAGAGCCCTAGAATGTAGGCCTCTGGTTCTGAGTTTGAAGCTGAGCTGCAGCATGGCTCTCTCAAGTGGCATAGCTGCTCTGTTCTGGGAGGCAGTCCCACGGGGCTTCTGCGATGAGTTGTGGTTATTCTGTCTGGGTTTTTTTGTTTTTAGTTTTTTTTTTTCTTTTTTGAAACTCTGCTCTTTTGATCTTTCTGTCCTTAGGGATGGTTGAACCGGTTCAGCTCAAGCGCACATCACCCTGAGCCATTGCCTGAAACCACATCACCAGCCTTTCTCGTCTGAACAGAGGTTTATATTTATTCTTATTAATAGGGCGTGCTGTAGGCTGTCCTGTGCACCAGTGCCAGGGAGAGAGAAAGAGGGCATGAGACTGCACTAGCTACCCAGATTGTGGGCAGCAACATAGTCAGAACCACTATTGTCCCTGTCGCTGGGAATGGGCTGGCAGCCTGTGCTCTTTAAATCTACCAGACAACAATAGCTACTACTGTACACCCAGGGACACATAGTGCACTGAATATAGGGCTGAGGCCACCTAAGGTGTCTTTGAAGCAGTAAAAACCCAGAGTTTGATTCTCTGTCAGAATGCTTCCCTGACTACACTATCAATAGCGCAGGTATGTGGTGTCCCACACTTGGGGCTTGTGGCAAAGCCAGAAGTTAAAGACTAACTGGCAATGTCTCATTCACAGTTGTCTTCACTGCAGATTGTGAAGCTGAAGGGTATGATGTCTCTATCTGCTGGTATCACTCAGCTTGCTAAACTTAAAAATATCCCTTGAAATGAGAGCTTTTGCTTCTGCAGCATTGCTGTGTTCATTCAGATGGCCTTCAGAGTTCTTTGTTTACCCCATTGATCGAGTTAGATGAGCTGCCAATATGATCAAGTATCCAAAACAAAATTTCTGACCAAAAGACAGGAGTCAAAAATGGGCATTATTAAAACACACAGGTTATGGGTTACACTCATGAGTTTTGTCGACAAAAAAATGTGGCATTTACACACATGATGGATTTTGTCGACAGTTTCTCAACAAAACCCAGCAGACTTGCCGACAACATTCTGTCTCAATGTCATGAGGCATAACTCTTTTGTCCTGTTGATGAAACAAGTATGTAAATAGCCTGGGGAAGGAGGAGATTTTTATCAATGGTACAGTCCTCCATGGTGCTGGCCATCTAGTGCATCAGGATGCCCTCTCCATGGCACTCTGACCTCTATGGTCAGTGCCTCTGGCCACTGTTAAAGAGACAGGAAACCTGAGAAACCCTATGGTGGGAAGCTGGCCCATGCAAGCGGCAGAGCTACACCCTGCCAGCTGCACATGCTGGCAAACACTCCTGGGGCATAGAAAAAATGAGTCTGGCCTCCCAAGACCCATCAGCCCTCTCGCAGGACAAGCCCTCAGGGTCCCAGGAACCACCCCGGGGTTGAAAAAGTGGGCTTCATCCTGGATAGTCCCTGAGCTTCAGGACCTCATTGCCCTGGGGTCCCACTCCTCCTCGGGGTAGTGGCCCTCTATCCCCACCCTAGACTGAAGCCCCCAACGTCCCCCGTTTCCCCCCTTGTACATAGTTTCTAATAATTACACATGGAACATAGTTTGGGTTAATTATGTTTATTTTAACCTTCCCATCCTCCATGCCAAGTCCCCCAAACCATGTTCAGATCCCTACTCCCACCTCTCCATACATAGTTATCTGTGATTGCCCTTTGTAAATAGTTTGCATTAGTGTTCTTTTTTAATACGTGTTTTCTTATGGTTGTTAATATAATGTTATTGTTGCACCGACCCCACACCCCTCTTCACTGGGGTGGGGTGGCCGGGTGAGGGGTCAAAGGGGGGAAGGTGGGGACCCTGGTGCAGGGTCCCCACGTGGACCTTGGGGGGTCATTGGGAAAAGGGTACCTATAGGGTCTCACTGAGGTGGACCTCTGTCCATGTCCACCTGGTGTGCTAGGGCCGCAGCCGGCTGCTTGTAGCTGTGGTCTGCATCCACTGCCCCAGCCCTGAAGGAGGACCTGCCCCTTTCCCTCCACTAGATTGTAGAGGGTGCAGCAGGCAGCCACCACTTTGGAGAGTGAGTCCTCCCTCCCATGTCCAGTCATGTGAAGAGGCAGCAAAACCTCACTTTCAGACACCTGAAAGCACACTTGACCATGAGGTGTACCCAGTTCAGGAGGGCATTGAAGAACTCCTTTGTGTCATCCAGGTGGCTGGTGTACAGTCGCATGAGCGGATATGCAGCACCCCACACAATGCACAAGAGCATGTGAACATCTCCAACTGCCACATTGCACTGGGAGACATACGTACCCACAGCCATCCTACGGCACAAGCTGGAGTTCCTGAAGATCCCGGCATCATGCACCTGGCTTGCCCATCCAACATAGGTGTCAGAGAATCAACCGTGGTGGTCCACCAGGTTGATGGAGTGGTACCCCTTCCTGTTTATGTAGTGCACCGCGCTGTGGTCTGAGGCATGGATCGGTGTGTGTTTCCGGTCAATTGCCTCAAAACAATTCAGGAAGCCCAGGGCATTGAATCTGGCCATGGTTGCATCCAGGTCACTGACTCAGACAAGCCTCCCCAGCAGCATGCTGGTGATAGCCCTCCCCACCTGGATGTGGAAGAGAGTGAACACATGAGGGCCCATGGGAGGTGGCCCCTGGATTATGGTGGCCTCCCCGCCCCTCCCATCCCCTGCCCCTGGCCCCTCCCAAGGCCCTGCCTGTGCAGTGGCCCCCACAGCCATGGGTCTCTGTGAGGGTGAGATGGCACAACCCCCTGGGGATGAGGCATCCCTGACACACCCCATCCTTCACCTTTCTTCACCATACCGAGACCCCAGGAGTGGCTTACCTGCATCAGGATGACACCGACAGTGCACTTCCCTACCCTGAATTGATTAACTGAATGGTAACTATCTGGGGTGACAAGCTTCCACAATGCGATGGCTACTCACTTCTCAACTGGGATGGCTGACCTCATTCAGATGTTCTGGCTGTAACATAGGAGTGAGCCAGGTGCACAGCTCCT
Organism: Carettochelys insculpta; assembly: GCF_033958435.1. Taxonomy (NCBI): domain Eukaryota; kingdom Metazoa; phylum Chordata; order Testudines; family Carettochelyidae; genus Carettochelys; species Carettochelys insculpta. The sequence goes on along the minus strand of NC_134147.1, from coordinate 40,772,817 downwards.
GGAAGGTGTCCCTTCTCACGTGAAAGTTTTGGAACCACTGCTCATCGTCCCATTCCCCCGTCACTAGGCGCTCACACCAGTCAGCGCTGGTGTTGTCACCACACTCATGGTGGCATCCGGGGAGATGAGGGGACATGGGCCACTGGGTTAGCAGGGTTGTCCTCACCAGTGCCGAGGTCTGGCAGTCCCCCTCCAGGTGATGTGAAAGTAGTCCTGGACGCTAGGGAGCAGGACCTGCAGCAGCGAGGGGCCAGCCCAGAGGCTGCTCCTGGTACTTGCTGTGGCTTGTCTTTGATCCCTCAGGGGGACCTTGTGGGCCTAGTCTGTGTATGTCTCACAGTGTGTGCCCAGAAGGGATTCCTGGCCACGTGACCCTGTTTGCAGGGTTTCTGGGGCCCCGTTGTGTACAGAAAGTGGCTGGGCCGCCTGGCTGCTTTCTGTTAACAGAACGGATCACTCTGGTGAGCCTCTTTGGTGCGTGGCCATAACCTTTTAACAGGAGTTTTGCTGGGAAATATCCCCAATGGTGACCGATGTCGACAGAAATCTCTAGTGTAACTGAAGCCAGACAGTGTTGCTGAGCAATATATGGAGAACCATAGCAATGTTGAGTTGGAAGGGATGTTGAGATGTCATCAAATCCAACCCCTGGATCCTTGCAGCAAGAGCCAGTGAAGCTGGACAACCCTGCAAAGGTGTTTGTCCAGCCTAGTTTTAAAAGCCTTCAATGAGGAAGATTTCACAGTATCTCTTGGAAGCCTATTTTGTGTCTCATATGCCCCTATAGTTAGACATTTTACCTAATCTCTAAATTAAAACTGCTTGGCCATTACTTCTTGTCCAACCTTCAGTGGACATAGAGAACAATTGATCACAAACCCTTTTATCCTTTATTTGATTACTGTTAGTAGATCTCCTCTGATTTCTCAAGGTAGTTTTGAATTCTAATCTTGTCTTCAACCATGCCCCTCTTTTGTGTCTTCTGTACATTTTATAAGTCATTAATTAAAGTTAAATAGTACTGGATATATGATTGATCCCTGCAGCAGCACCTCTCTAGCAATGTTCTTCCAGCATGACAGCAAACAACTGGTAATTACTGTTAAAACAGTTGTTCAACCAGGTATGCACTCACTCTATAGTAATTTCATCAGGACCACAATTCCCTAGTTTGTTTATGAGAATGACATATGTGACTCTGTCAGAAGCCTTAGTAAATCAATAAACATCACATCTACTGCTTGTCCCTATAAGAGCAGTAACTCTGCTAAAGAAGAAAATTAAGCATGATTTGTACTTGAAAAAAATCCATTATGGCTATTCAGTATAACTCTATCCTCCTCTAGTGCTTACAAGCCAGCTGTTTAGTAGTTTCTTCCAGTGTCTTTCCAGATATCAAAATTAAGCACACTGGTCTGTTATTCCCAAGATCCTATTTCTTTCCCTTTTTAAAGATACCCTTATGTTCAGAACCTTTCTCAATCTTCCAGGGCCTCACCTATTCTACATAAGATCAAAACAAAAAAGCAGTCAAGTAGCACTTTAAGGATAACAAAATAATTTGTTAGGTGAGCTTTTGTGGGACAGACCCATTTCTTCAGACCATAGCCATACCAGAACAGACTCAATATTTTAGGTACAGAGAACCAAAAATAGTAATCAAGGTTGACAAATCTGAAAAAAATTATCAAGGTGAACAAATCAGAGAATAGAGGGTCAGAAGGTGGGGGAGAGGGGGAGATTCAAGAATTAGATTAAGCCAAGTATCTCACCCACAACCAGAGTCTATACCGCAGGAACACCATTCCTGGAACTTTTCCTTGCAACAAAGCCTGCTGCCAGCTTTGTTCTGGGGATACCATCACTTGACCTAATCAGGTTATTCACAGAATCACAGGCACATTCTCATGTTCCTCAGCTAACATCATATATGCCATCATGTACCAACAATGTCCAGATGCTTTGTATATTGGACAGACTTCAAACTCTCTTAGACAAAGAGTTAAGGGGCACAAAACAGACATAAAAACACTCCTGATCCACAAACCTGTTAGCCAGCATTTCAATGGAGTGGGCCATTCTGTTAATGACTTAAAAGTTTGCATTTTACTGAAGAGGAATTTTCACAGCAGTCTTGAAACGAGAGGCTGCTGAACTCTCTTCTATATTCAAATTTGACACACTAACACGTGGTTTAAACCGGCCTGCAAATTTTCTGGGTCATTATAGGGGCTCTTTTGCATACTTGGCTTAATCTAATTCTTGACTCCCCCTTCGCCCTTCTGCCCCTCTACTCTCTGATTTGCTCACCTTGATAATTTTTTTCTGATTTGTCAACCTCGTTTACCATTTTTGGTTCTCTGTGCCTTAAGTGTTGAGTCTGTTCTGGTATGACTATGGTCTGAAGAAGTGGGTCTGTCCCACGAAAGCTCATCACCTAATAAATTATTTTGTTAGTCTTTCAAGTGCTACTTGACTGCTTTTTTTGTTTGATAGTATATAGACTAGCATGGCTTCCTCTCTGTTAACTATTCGACATAAGGTTTAAATGATAATTATTAATAGGTTTGAAACTGATTTAAATTGTCTTCTCTGTCTAGTCTGCAAGCATATTTAAAAAATGAAAAAGTGGGAAATATTAACCCTGAATATATATAATACTTTGTGTTTAATTTTTGTACAGTGCTGCCTATTGAGAAGTTGAAACATGTAAATGGATCAGTGGCCAGAATTTATAGATTTTCCATTAGCAAGTTTGCACAGCCGCCTTTTCCTGTTCCTTGTTTTTTGGCAGTGGTTCACCTTCTGAATGACAAAGTGTCCACATCTTTTGAATATGCAAAAATTGAGCTGGCAGTTCAGCTCTTCTCAAAATAATTTACCCCGGAGGTTTCAATTTGTAGCTTGACAAAAGAAGTGATTTAAAAGAAAAAATCACAGTCTCTTATTAATTACAAAGCTTTGGGTTACATTTGGTCCAAGAAATGGATGACAATTCTGTGGTGTCTTGTTTCTTCTGCACTGTTTAGTCCTAACCACAGTTCTTATTTTTGCATTCTCAACTGCATGCCCTACTTAAACATACTCTATCTTTGGGTGGTGAGAGGAGGAAATACTGAATCATATGATAGTAGCACCTGAACCAATGCCCTTTGGAATCAATGGGAAGACTCCCATTAACTACAACGAGCTCTGGACAAGGCTCCAAAACAATTTTTGCCATTGTCCTCTTCAAATGATGTTTTCATTCATTTATAGCTCTTTGTACCAAGAGACTTAACAATTTTATGGCGAGACAGGCAAGGATGAACCATGTTAGCGTCATTTTTCCAAAACTCTCCAATATGGTAGGGTGCCGTTGAAAGCACAAATTCTATCACTGGGGCAGTCTACATCCATTTATTATACTAATCTATAATTTATTTTTCGTAAATGCTTTATTGGCCAGTCCATCCATGTCTGCACTGAGCAGGGAAGCCATTGTAACACCTTACAAGAGTTCTGAAGTAAACCAGCTGCTGACTACTGTACCGCAATTTAAGGGTTTAACGATCTCCAGTTTAATCACAGATCCAGAGGAGTGTAGAAGGTGCTGAAGAAATGCAAATATAAGTCATATTTCATGATGTATAGAAAAAAAAAGCTTGTTCAGGATAAAAGAGTGAAATAGGAAGTCATAAATCCCTGGCATTTGATGAAAGCTCGTTTGAGTACTACCTTGGAGACTTGAGCCAAATGTAGTTTATCCATGTGGATGCATACAATATTTTGTTCTGATTAATTGGATATATTTATGTGCCAAGAGTGTGTTTGGGTGCTACAGGCAGAGAAAAAAAGACAATCCCAGCCACAAGGAGGTTACTAGTGAAATAAGAGCAATCTTTCTCTGATGATAATGCCTTTTGCTGGCCTTGCTCCTACCCTTGAACTATCACGGTAATAGCATCAAAAGTATTATTGGCTTGATTTATTAGCTGTGTGGGCTTTGAAAGGTGCTTATAGGAGGAAGATTTCCAAAATCTAATTGATATTCAGTGGAATTTAGGTGCCTAATTCCTCTTGTGTAATTTCTGCAAATTTCATCTGTATCTGCTATTTGCAGAAATTAAGGGCTGGATCCTGCAAATAATTGCACATGTGTAACATATCTAGTTCACATAAGAGTTTGCGTAATGATTACCATTGGCCCTTGGCATTGAACACAGGACCTTCCTGGCCAAAAGCATGAACTAAACTGTGTTAGTGTTCATTAGTTGGTAAGTTTAGTAAACTCTCATCTTGTATAGACCAGACGCTGATGAGACACATGGAACACAGAGAACAAAATCAGGCACGCTTAATTTTGTCAAAGTGCATCCTCGTGTCACTATTTTTTTGTTCATTCATACCAATGCCCTTTTCTTCTGTCACCATTAGGATTTCTCCCCCATTTTGTGGATTTATTATAAAACTGAGTGCAAAAGACATAATCCAGTCTGGAACCTAACTGCGATCCTAATCATGAATGGATGAGCCACATGAGTCGTCTGGCTGAAGTCATCACTGAAGACCCATGTGAATGACTCCTTCCTAGTGAAGGTAAGAAAGTCACAACTTGGACCTTGGAAATGAATATTTAGATATCAACTTAATGAACACGAGTCTTATGCCAAAAATCAGGCAAACATCTAGCTGTAAGTATGCCATTAATCCTTCCAGATTAGGGCCCCTGGTTTATTCCTCTTTGACTCCATTCTGTATGCAAAGCAAGTACATTTTTTCTGTCACTATACCACTATTGTTAACAACTAGAAATGTATTAAAAACACAAGGGCATTTCAGTATGTGTATTGTGCATGAGAAATATTGTTACATGACAAGCTCCAATTGGCAAGTGAAAGAGGTTTTATTGAAGGAAATAGCAGAAGCAAACAGTGAACTATGCAGAATAATGGTAATTGTTCCTTTAACATTGGCAGCACACGTTCACTTAATATGACTGCTCCTCTGTCTCTGCCTCATCCAGACCCAGAGGACCTGTTAGACAAGCAGGCAGCCACCTCTCTCTGGGATCAAGCTGTCAATGCAAACTTGCTTTCTTTCTATTTCTCTGAGCTAAGCTATACCCCCAGAGCTCCCGAAGCTTTTCCTGAGTGAAAGCTTTAAAAAAGCTCTATTCTAAATTACATCACATGAGCTGTTCTCTTCAGAGTGACAGAACAAAAGAGGGGGAAAAATGCCAAAAGTGCAATCTGAATTACTTCTTAGCTACACTGAATGATTTGCCTCAGCGTGGTTGAGCAGCACAGATTAATGTTGCCTTGACCTTGCCTAACTGACTCGCAATGAGCTTCCTTCTAATTAGTTTCTGATCAAAGCAAGCTCAATCAAGTAGTGGGTAGGCAAAGACCATAAAAATGCAGCACAGTATTTACAGTATTCAGCTCACTTCAATGCATACCAAGGATCGGTTCCAGGGCCGCTATTGTTCAACATCTTTACTAATGACCTGGATGATGATGTAACTCAAATGACGGCAAATTTGAGGATGACACTAAACTAAGTTGAGAGATACATTTGTTTGAGGGTAGGAATAGGGTCCAGAGTGACTCTGACAAATTGGAGGATTGGGTGAAAAGAAATCTGGTGAGGTGCAACAAGGACAAGTGCAGAGTTCTTCATTGGGATGGAAGAATCACAAGTACTGTTACAGGCTGGGGACCAACTGGCTAAGTAACAGTTCAGAGAAAAGGACCTGGAGATTTCAATGGATGGGATGCTGGATGTGCATCAACAGTTTGCCCTTGTAGCCAAGAAGACTAATGGCATATTGGGATGTGCTAGGAGGAGCATTTCCAGCAGATCTAGAGAAATTATTTTTCCCCATTTATTCAGCACTGGGGAGGCCACATCCGGAGTATTGCGTCCAGTTTTGGGGCCCCCCAGCATAGAAAAGATATGGATGCACTGGAGACGGTCCAGTGGAGGGTAACCAAAATGATTAGGAGTCTGGAGCATGTGACCTACAAGAAATGGCTGAGGGATTTTGGCTTATTTGGTTTGTAGAAGGGCCAATTTGATAGCACCCTTCAACTTCCTGGAGGGCAGCTCGAAAGAGGATGGAGAGAGGGTGTCCTCAGGAGTGACAAATGGCAGAAAAAGGAGCAATAGTCTCAAGTTGCAGTGGGGGAGGTCTAAGCTGGATATTATGAAAATAGCTATTTCACTATGAGAGTGGTGAAGCACTGGAAGGAGTTACCTAGAGTTTTGGTGGAGTCTCCGTCCCTAGAGGTTTTTAAGTCCCATCTTGACAAAGCCCTGGCTGAGATGATTTAGTTAGATTAGTCCTGCTTTGGGCAGGGGGCTGGACTTGATGACCTCCGGAGGTCTCTTCCAACCTTAGGACTCTGTGATTCAATATCAGAACATTCTGAGCCAAATTCAAGTTATTACTATTATGATTTGTGTAGAGTGCCAGAAGTGTGCCTGATGCTTTAAAAACATGTTGCTAGATGATGTGGTTCTTGCTGCAACCAGCTTATTACTACAGCATCCCACAACGTGCTTGATGCACAATATTATATGCTCACAATCTAATTCTTAGATACAGAGAAGGTCAGGTCAGAGGTGGGGTGGAGTGAGTCAGGGAAGTGATCTTAAAGGCCTCAATAGCCAGATTTGTCTGAGGCATCTCATGCTAAAGGCTGTAACAGAAGTAGAGATTGGCTGGACATTTCCCAATCCTGCTGCTGGTGAATAGAGAGAGGATAAGCAGGCAGACATCCCACTCGTGCTTGGGACCCTTACATTGTGTCAATGGAGCAGAGTCAAGAAGTGGTCAGATGTGAGGAGAGTTCTACCATCCTTTCCAGTCCAGCACATGAATAAAGGTAGGGCAGAGGCAAGATCTTTTAAAATAAGAGCCAGAAGAATACTGGTTTAAGCAAAATACCAGCAAGATTCATTTGCCTGGAATTTTCAGCTTTGCACCAATGCAAAGTAAACTATTATATTTGGGCAACCGAAATTCAGCAAACTGAAGCAATCTGGTTTCATGCTGCAGCTATTCTGACCTTTGTAGATAATTATCTAAAGATCTGTCAAAAGCAAAGTGCCCAACTAAGGTAAAGTGAGTGAGAGAATATCATTTACTAGACCATCTTCTGTTGGTCTAAGTAAAGATATTACCCTAGGTTATGTCTACACGGCAGTGTAATTTTGAAATAAACTATTCTGGAAGAGTTTTCCAGAATAGTTTATTACAGAATATCACTGCTACACCCAAAATGCATTTAGAAATAGTGGTCAGCTGTTTCGAAATACAGCCTCTGCACACTATAGAGCCTATTTTGAAACAGAGCCAGTGGACACACTATGGGTGTGTGAAATGAGGTTTACCATTTTCAAAGTTAGCCAACTGCTATTTCCAAATTATTTCAAGATACCAGTTGAGTTGTGTAGATGCTAGCAAAGTAATTTTGAAATAAATTCAATTGAAACTTTAAAGGGCGCGATCCATAGTCTATGCAGGCTGAAGGATGCCTACTACTATAGACCTACCCTTGTCTCTCTCATATCCTGGGACCAATACAGCTAGAACAAAAATTGCAAACAACTCACATTAAATACATTCTGTGGTGGCCTACATACATTCCCCGCTCAGTCCTGACTTGTATATTTTATACATCTTAACCTGTCAGTGCACATAAATATGCACATGCCTTCTGGAGGTGGGTTGAAACCTGAATCAGACAGATCAATAAATAAAGCCAAACATACACAGACCCAGTTTCCTATTCAATAGTAAAGTACATATAATTAAACACTTTCTTCTGCATGACAGGTGCTATCTAAATGCTTGTAATTACCATACCATCATTTAATATTCTACAGAGAAAGGGCAGCTCAGACAGGTGGGGACGCTTACCCGATTCTGCAAGAGGCTGTAAGATAGGACTGGCCAATTCTGAAAAACAAGAATTAAACAGAAAATGTTGTGAGGCTGAGTGTTGTAGGGCAGGTTGAATCTCTCTTGTCCAGCACTCCGTGGTCCCGCAACACTTGTGGTCTGGCATAATTTTAGTTAGCTGGATGTCCATTTAGCCTGCGTGTAGTCAAGACTCCCATGGTCCCATAAAGTTTGTATATAGCCACCCTTCCTGGCTCTCAGTGTTCTGTGCTGTTATTTAGCTCTATTTTGCCCCTAACTATTATTTAAGACCCAGGTAGCAGCAGAAGTATTGGTAATCTGGTAGGCACTATTGACCACCTGTGGTTCGGCAAATTTTCTGGGGCAGCACCCGTCAGGTTTTGAGGCTGCCAGACTAGAGAGGTTCAACCTGTAGCACTCGTGCAGCCTGGATATCAATATTTTGGAAAACCCATGTATGCAACCTCCAAACCTACTTTTTAACTGAAGAGACCATGTCCTCTCTTGTACCACTGATGTGCAGAATTCCAATTGATTAGTACATGCTAGTTTGCCCTTTGTAGCTGTCTACAATATCTGTCACCTAAATGACCCCAAAGCACTTTGCATACAGAAGGATCATTTCATTACCAGTATAGAACAAAGAGCTTTCCCAATATTTTTAACTTCTTCATTCTCCGCACACACACTACAAAGTGTAAACATTTAGGACAGGTCATCAGGAGGGATATCTTAGTTGCACCTTTCAAGGTGGAGTACAGCTAGGCAGAATGAAAGGATATTTGCCCATGACACCTGCTCTAATATTCTGTGTGTGTATTGGGGTCACAGGGACCTGGAGAGAGGGGCCATTGTGTGCAACAGGTAGGGAATAACTGAGAAGGTGCCTTCCCCTTTTAAGTCCTCAGTGACTCGGAGGCAGTACAAACAACAGCACCTCTAGCAAAAGAAGACATAGTGAAGTCCATTCCAATCAGATACTGATACTCTTCTTAAAAATACAACTGAGAATTATGATGTCATAAACTCTTGACAGTCCTTCAAAGGTTAAATGAACCTGGGCTATATATTCAATTTCTGCGTGCCCCAATTTATCTTCGGTAAAATGGGGTCAACAACTCCTGTCTATAAAATGATGTTTTGAGTATGCCATAAATTAAAATTTGTTTCTACTTTGTAAAGTCTTGGTTTTGGTTGACATTTTCAGCTCCAGAAAGTTTAGTCTATGGTGAACTATGTCGCACATAATTAAATCTCTGTAGCGATTCAGTTTACGACTGCTGCTTAGCTGCAATAGCTAGGACAAACTTGACAAGCTCACAAATGTCTTTCCAGCCTGCAAGTTTCCTGTTTTTTTCATCAGTCTCATTTTTACACTTGCCAATACTCCCCCTCTTGCTTCAGAGCATTAGTAACGCCAATAAAACTCAATGTGCCCAGTATATTAGCTAAGTTGTTTCCATTTTAACCAGAGAAAAATCCATTTAATTTAGTATATTTGGCATGAGAGAGCTGCATTTGTATGTGGGTTGGGCCATGATAAGCCAGTTGTCTGTCAGAGGCATAGTGCATTATGTCTAATTTTGCTTTTAGCAGTACATTTACTGGAATCTCCTGTTCGGAAAGTTGGTATGAGTTTGGTAATCTAATTTTGGTCTGGTGGGTGGTGATGGAAATATGAACTATGGGAAACAAAAATGTTATTGCCATATGTGCTGGTTTGTGGTTTGGTAGCAGGAGTTGCCTATATGCAAGTGGTCATTAAAGCATTTCTAGGGGATGCCAAATATATTTCTCTTCAAAGAGTAAATAAAGGTACAACAGTTATTGTGACCTAGGTTTTCAGTGTGTTTCTGATTATCCTTTTGGCTGGAGAGCTGGGATTTCTAACTGTAAGATTAAGGAATCCTTTTAATCTATCTCTTGCCTCCTAATCGTGTGCTAGACAGTATTGTTTTCTGTGCCTTTTGTTTTCTGCCGAAGGAGACAATTTCTGGCTCATATGAACATCTTGTTAAAGTCTGTTGAGGCTTAGGGGGTGTGACAGTTTTCTTTCTGAGCCTTTTTATAGGGGATTTTTTTGCCTGCTTTTTCTGGGAGGTCTTTGAAATGTCTTCTGTGTAGCAATCATCTCTGTTTCCTTTGTTGTCCCAAGATGTTGAGGTTATATTTTCCTCATCTGTTCCTGTTTATATTTGGTTCTGGCTGGTTATAACACTTTGGCTTGAAACACTCTGTTCTTCTATCATTCTGCACAGTTCTGCCTCTCAAAAGTATTGCTCAGTGCCTTAGTACTGTAGCAGAGCTGATTTTTGTTTAGAGCAGATTGAGTTTTAAAATCCCTGTTGTCACTTTAAGAAAGGATTGAGTGAAAAGTCTGAAATGTTATGAAAAGATTCCCACAAAAGACTGCTGAGGAGAAGAAATACAAAGAAACCAGACAGATTTGCAAAAGAGATCGGAGTCTGATTTTCAAGTAGGACAGGTAAGTGCTCCGCATCTAATGGCTCACATTGTAAGTGTGAAGCTCAGCAGCATATTATCAAAACACCTCAGCAAAAGGGTTGGTTGAAAATTTTCTTCTTGGATTTTTTTCTAAGAACACAAGAAACAAGTTTTTCACACAAAATTTCATGAACAATTGATCCAGTTCTCTGACTAGCCGTAGCACTAACCAAAAATGCACCCCCAAAAGAAATTCAAAACCACATTTTGTTAAAATGTTCGTGAAAAATGTTGCCATCTTTTTAAAAACACGAGATCTACTCAGCTGAGTAGAAAATTGGCCACTTTGATCTGAAATGACAGCTGAGTCCTTCTGAAAAATCTGAATCACAATGTGGGAGCTGATGTTTGCAAAGTCTCGCCAGTCGGGAACTAAGGCTGCAGTCGCACAGCGAAGTTATTTCAAGATAACAGCAGCTGTTACTTTGAAATAACTTTGCTAGTGCTGCACTATGCACACGCTACTTCAAAATGAATTCGAAATAGTGGGTGCATTATTTGGAATTTTGTACACCTCATTGAAGGAGGAATGACACCTATTTTGAAATAGCTGTCTCAAAATAGATGCTGTTAAGAAATGGAATAGTGCTATTTCTGAAGTAAGCCATATTGGCATCCAATGGCACTTTTTAGCCTTTATGTATCCAGACATGCTATTTCTAAATGCATTCTTGGCTGCCTCTACACTGTCAATCCTTTTCAGAAGGGGCATGTAAATACAGCATATTGAAAATGCTAATGAAGCATTGATATGAATATTCAGCACCTCTTTTACATAATGGCATCCACTCGCCATACTGAAAGTGCTGCTTTCCAAATGCAAACTAGCTGTGTAGATGAGGTTCCTTCAAAAGGAAGCCCCACTTTGGAAAGCACCCTTTTTCCTAATTTGTTTTAGGAAGAAGGGTAGTTTCAAAAGTGGGGCTTCCTTTTGAAGGAGTGGCTATTTTGCATTTTGAAAGCAGCACTTATGATGTTGCGAGTGGCTGCCGTTATGGAAATGAGGCACTGAATATTCATATCAGTGCCTTATTAGCATTTTCAGTCTGCTGCATTTACATGCCTCTTCCAAAAAGGAGGGGCAGTGTAGATACAGTCCTTGGCCGTGCCTACACTAGCCCCCTCCTTTCAGAAGGAGCATGTTAATGAGGGATTTTGGCAGATGCTAATGAGGTGCTGCCATGAACATGCAGGGCCTCATTAGCATAATAGCAACTGCACACAATTGGAAGGTGACTCTTTCGAAACGTATGTCGCCCGTATAGACGGAGGCTTTACAAAAGGACCCCTTGATTTCAAAAGCCCCTTCTTCCCATTTGTTTTTGGGAAGAAGGGGCTCTCAAAATCAGGGGGTCCTTTCAAAAGGCTCCCCGTCTACACAGGTGATGTGTGTTTCGAAAGTGGCACTTTCAAATCGTGAGCGTCCACCATTATGCTAATGGAGCACTGCATGTTCATGGCAGCATCTCATTAGTATCTGCCGAAATCCCTCATTAACATGCCCCTTCTGAAAGGGAGAGGGTAGTGTAGACATGGCCCTTGTGGATAGCTGTATTATTTCGAAATAAACTGTCAGAATAGATTATTTCAGGATAACACCGCTGTGTAGAAGTAGTCTTACTGTGTAACCCAGTTTGCACTGTTGAGTACTTACTCAAGCTAGTAGTTCCACATCCTAGATTATATCTACAACCCCACAGGAATCCATGAAGAATTCAGTGTCTTTGCATGCAGATTCTGGATCAGGATTAAGTGTTGACTGACGTGAGCCACAATTGCCCACTTTAGTCAATAATGAAAGCATACTATGCTTCTCTAGTTTCCATAATGGGAAAATGGCTGCACCACTTCTGCCTTGCATAAGAACTGGGTAAAATCCTGGCTCTATTTAAGGCAATGGCAAAACTCCCATTGATTTCACTGTGGTCAAGTTTTCAACTCAGACTTTTTTTTCTGTATTAGCGACTGCAAAACTACCATTGATTTCAACAGGAGCAGGCTCATGTTCTTACTTGCTGAAGAAGAAATGGCAACCATTTAGCCACTTTCTTTTTGCTCTAGTAATTCCCACTTCACATGGTTCTCTTTTTGTTTCCTCTGCAAGCAATTTGGCCCACTCAACACACCATTCCCCTCCACCCACACATTTCATTTTCAGCTTCCCCAATTTTGCACCAGGTGTTGTGCCTTAAATAACCTTGTTTCATTTACCGCACTGCCCTGAAACCAGTCTGTTCCAAACCTGATTTAATCTTAGTGTGGGTCTACAATACAGAGTTATTCTGGAATAGCTTATTCTGGAGTTGTTATTCCAAAATGAACTGTTCCAGAGTAATGTATCTACACTATAACGAAACCCCAAAATAAACAAAACTTATTTTGAAATAGCGTCCGCACACAATCTAGTGTTTTTTGCATTAGAGCCCCTACACAGCAGCTTTATTTTGAAATAAGCTATTTCGGAATAGCTGATTTTGAAATAGCTCCTATTCCCTGTCTACATATCCCCTATTACAAAATAGGTGGTATTCATCATGGAGTGAGGTTTACCCATTTCAAAATAAGACAACTGCTATTTCAAAAGTATTTTGAAATAATAGTTGCATTGTGTAGATGCTCGCAAAGTTATTTCAAAATAGTGGCCATTATTGTGAAATAACTTTGCTGTGTATACATGCCCTTAATATATATGGCCAAACTGCATGTGTCTTATTAGTATATGCAACACAATGCGTATTGTCACAGCACCAATGTTTATAAAACTCAAGTTTCATACTGTACTTTTCCTATCAAATAACATAATTGAACATGGCACTGTTGCAGATTACTGTACTCCATTTAAAAACAAGCTTTATGTTTCTTTTTTTTTCACTACATTTTTATATCCCCAAGTTTAGTTACTTGGATTATAGAAATGGAATTCTTGTGTGGCCATCAAAAGGGCATTTGTTTGCTATTGAAATATCAATTAAGATAACATGCAAACTAATATAATATCAAATACACCCGATGGATAGCATAAACTTTTTTTAAAGATGCAGAGGCACATTAACAAATCTATTTGATCAGTATACAAGATACAAAAAAAAGGAAGACAAGATTGACTGATGAATAAAATGAAACTGACACAAATAGGCTGACAGCCAGTTGCAAGTCTCTTTAGGGCAAATGCAATTAACTCAGAATAATAGACTCAAATTTGATGGTTAGAAATGCATTTTTATTAACAATCACAGTTGGAATCATTATGTGCTCCTATGAATAAAATTGCACTTATATTGAGCATGTGTATTATATATGTATGTGTGTATGTGTACAAAAATAGACTTAACTGGTGGGAGTGCATTGTTTTTGAGTGCCAGAAAGAATAACAGGATTTGATTTAAAATAGAAAATCATCCACAACAGTAAATCTAAATATTTAAAGCCATGACATAAAACAAGTATACTACTGTTAAATATAAAGGCAATAAGCACTAGTCTCAGGACTGCTGGTCCTTTTGGGATGTGAAATTGCAATCAGGGATTTACAGATTTCTTTTTGAAGAAGAGAAGTCATTACTAGAAACATAAGCTCCTTCTCTTTACTTTAATAGCTATTTTAAATCATTCAGTTAGAAAGTACATTACCAACTTATTGTGTCGGCAATATGTTTCTATTGGCATTCAGTCTCCATGCTTTTTTCTAATCTTTTAAACAAATTATTGTATTAAAAGACTATTAGAATTAGCAGAATGATCCTACTCATTTCTGCAAATGCTACTCTTGAAAAAGATATCTTCCTGGTTATGAACTGATTTGAAGTTTTAAAATTGGTAAGGGATGGGAAGATGCTCAGTTCTTACTATGTCCTTTTTTCTTTTGACCTTCATGACAGAGAGTGACTGCTATTTGTAAATTACTTTAAACACTATTAGTTTAATTTAATTTCTGAATAAATATCTCTATCTTGCATGGCTTTCACAGGATGCAGATATGGAAAGAGATGCCTTGCAGATATGCATCTAATGACCAAATGTCCATTTTGCTAGAAATGCGTACAATATGCAGTACCATTTAAAGCACATACTTTATAGATATTAACAAATGGTGTAAAAGTCGGTGGGGGGGAGGGATAGCTCAGTGTTTTGCGCATTTGCCTGCTAAACGCAGGGTTGTGAGCTCAATCCTTGAGGAGGCCATTTAGAGATTGGGGCAGATAGATGTCAGGGATGGTGCTTGGTCCTGCCAAGAGAGCAGGGGACTCGACTGGATGACCTCCAGAAGTCCCTTCCATTTCTAGGAGATATATATTTCCAATTATATATGCATTATATTAAATCAACTACAATACTGAGGAAGCCACAGTGTTGAGGGCTAAATCAATGTAAACATGACTCGAAGACAGCAAGGAGTGCTCATAGAAAAAATAGGTTTCATACTTAAATTGCTTTAGGTCAAATGCTGTTCTCTGTTGTGTGGTGCAGATGAGAACAATGGACCAATGAATGGGCATTAACTCAACTGAAAGGGAAGTGACATCGGGTATGTCTAAACTATGCAGTAGATTGACCCAGTCAGGGTCAATCTTCTGGAGTTTGATTTCACGCACCTTGTAGGAATGCACAAAATTGAACTATCTGTGGTCGGCAGTCAACCCCAGTGCTCCTCAATATTGTGAGGAGTAAGGGAGGTAGATGGAAAAGTTTCTCTTGTTGATGCCCCTCTGTGAGCTGATTGTAGATAAGTCAATTCTAGCTAGGCAATTGCCGTAGCTGGAATTGTGTATCTACGATCGACTTTGATGTGGAGTGTGGGACCTGGCCTGAGTCTTCTCCTACCCACATCACGTATAAACCTCTCTGTACAAATGCCATGCAGTGCAGGCTTGTGGCAGGTTGACGGGCTGGAGAGAGGCAGCAGCTGTGCACCATTTCCTCTTTAAAGGTGGCTTTTATTCTCATCATTCCCAGGAAGGAAGTGAGCAAAGTACGGTTATACTGAGAGGCTTGGCCACATCACCTTTAGCAGTGAGAAGCCCGTGGGAAAAACAGAGAATACAGACCTGATTCCCATGTAAATCCTTAGGTTCATGTTACATGCCTCTTCCATGTAGACACAAACCTCTTTGCCCAGTGGTAAGAGTTTCTTCAAAATTCCTAAATGTTAAGCCTCATGGCCGTTTTTTTTTTTGTCAGAGGGCTTTTCCTCCTCCCATGATTTATGAGAGGGATAGTATGGCTGCCTAGCCTGTGGTTTCTTAAACCTTCTTCTGGAGCAGCTGACACCTGGCTACTGTCAGAGACTGGATGCTAGACTAGATAGACCACTGCTCTGATCCTCTCTTGCAGTTCATATGTGGCTGTATCATCACCACATATCTTGTGCATCTCTATAGATATAATAATAATGATAGTGTGGGGTGGCTTGCCATAAAGTTGTTCCTTTTAGAACTGGAAGCTCATGGTGGCTGTTCAGAGTTTGCAGTAGTAAGGGCTGTCACTAAGGAGATGGGTTTGTCAGCACAATTCAGGTGAAGTGGCCAAATCTGCACATTTCACGTAACTTAAGACGTGGCTCTTCAACTTTGTGTGGTTATTACCATCACCTGCTTATCTGTCATTGGTTGCTCGTGGAAAAAACCTTACTTGGTTGTGACGTCAGTAGAATGCTGTATTTGGTGACTATAGCATAACTGCAATCAAATTAATCATTTTTAAATGAGGGTAATGCCCTAAAACAACTTGGCTGTGGCTACACTAATCTCTGCCTTTCGAAAGGGGGATGCTAATGAGACACTTTGGCAGATGCTAATAAGGTGTTGTCATGAATATGCAGTGCCTCATTAGCACAATGGCAGCCCTGCGCCTTTCGAAAGTGATGCTTCCCATTTGGCTTTGGGAGGAAGGGGCTTTTGAAATCCAGGGGGTCCTTTCAAAAGGCCTCTGTCTACATTGGAAATGCTTGCTGCATATTCATGGCAGCACCTCATTAGCATTGGCCGAAGTGGCTCTCTAGCATCCCCCTTTCAAAACGTGAGGGCTAGTGTAGCCATGGCTCACATATGCAAAGCTTCAGGATGTAAATAAAAATAATGGGCCAGATTCTCAACTGATATAAACAGGTGAAACTCCCCTTAACCTCAGGGGAGGTGAATTAATTTATACCTGCTGAGGATCCAGTCCTGTAAGTTTGATTAGCCTTTCATTTAATTGATTTTACGCCAGTGTGACTCCCTTGTTCTCCATGCAGTTATTCCTGATCTAAGCTGAAGTAATTAAGAGGCGTATCAGGCTCTGTATGCTGATTCTTCACTGATATAATCCCTCCACAGAAAAAGAATGATTTGTTTTACCCATTAATGTCTTGGTCCTTGATTCAGGTCACATTTAAACTGGTTTCACACCAATCTGACCCCTCTGATTTCAATGAGTTTACTCCTGAATTACATGGATATCCATGAGAGGAAAACCCGGCTCTAAAAATCACATCTTAAGTAATTTCTTTCTTACTAATATCTCAAAATCACTTCACTCCAAAAAATCAAAAAGCAAGGAGGAGGATGTTTTTAAGTGCATGCAAGTTCTTTTCTTAACATGGTGTAAGCAAGAGCAATACACATCTTTGGTAAGTGAGTGTTTCCCTCAGTGTTCACGTTTTGTGTTCCCCTCATTTATTTTAAAACTGTGTTCAAGCTCCGAGTTTTTATATTCTTTGATGCCACTGACAGTGTTTCAAAGGGGATTGCAAGTGTGAAGGAAATGCCAGGGCAACACCCCAGTTGTGAGCCAAGTATATAGATGGCCTAGACATTTGCCTTTGTAAAGATTTTTAAAGAGGGAATCCTCACATAACTTGATTTAAAGTCTTCACAGAATAGTGGATTGAATGTAGAGTTTGGGCCAAGGACTGAAGAGTTCTCTTTTTAGTTCATTACAAGCACTTATTTTATTACTTCTGTCCTCAGTGAGTCTAGGAAGCAAAGGCAAATTCTTCCAGGTTCCAAATGATAAGGATTTTTGTCAATAATACACCTTCTCCATCAGTTATCCTGCTCCCCCTCCTCTTATTAGCATACAGTGCATGTGACTCTGAAGCAGCAAATAGGCAAATCATTTCAAAAGGCCCTTTATAGTAGTAGCTTCCACTTACTAGGCACATCACTTATCAGATTCGCTGAGTCTGAGTCAGCATCAGCCCCTAGGCTGGCTTCTACTAGACATCATGTTCCTTTAGTGCTCTGGGCACAAACTGTATTTTGAATTGGAAGAGCAATGCCAACAAGAATCACAGCTGATGGAATTGGAAAAGACCTCATGGGTCAACAAGCTTAACCCCTTTCCAAGGAGTGAAGTTTTCCTGTAGGCTTATACCTCAGGTGTTTTTTCTAGCCTCTTCTTAAACACCTCTAAGTGACAGTGCCTTCGTCTCTTCCTTAGGCACCTCATTCTATTGCCTAATCACCTTTGCTCTTAAAACACTGTCTTGCCATTTAAGCCATTTTTTTCTTTTCATTTAAGAAAAGAATATGGCATGTCTCCTGCTGTGGAAACAGAAGAATAAAAAATACTGTAAAGGAATTTTGGCAGGGAAGGGGTGGGGAGGTAGCCGGGATTGTGAAGAAGTAAAGTGAAGCTTGCCAGTTCCTGGATTTGCTTCTTTATTTTAAAATATATTGGACTGAATTCCATTCTCTCTCACATCTAGAGCAAGACACAAAGAGGTTCCACGCTGATGCAAGCAATCTCTGAATTTGGCCCCATGTTGCTAAGCTATGGTAGCTGTTTTATTTATATTAAGCAGGGCTGTGATAATAAAATAAGAGTGAAATATTATTTGAGTAGCTCTAATAAGACAGTTCTCAAAGATACTCAGAAGCTGGCACCCAAAAAAATCCAACTTGCCCAGTAATTATAGCACAGAAATACCTCCAGCAATCACCTGGTTGGTTTGATTTTCTAGTAAAACACAGCGATCAGGCATTTTATTAGTAGCAGTATTAACAACAGTGGCTAGATGCCCAATGATAGGAGCTCCATCATGGCAGATGTTGTATGTACACGTAGATGGAGCAGTCCTAAAAACTTACAGTCTGAATAGACTATGGAGCTATGAGGGTTTTAATACATGGGCACTGCAGGAGAGAGAGAGAGAGAGAGAGAGAGAGAGAGAGAGAGAGAGAGAGAGAGAGAAAATCATTTGCACAAGCTCACACAGGAAATCAGTGGGAAAGTTACTCATCTCTATGTCAGGCCAGAGCCTTAACCAGAAAATCATGAGTTTTCAATTTCACATAGCTATTTCATAAGATATCTTGGCACTGGAAAAAGTTCAGAAAATGGCAACAAAAATTATTAGGGTTACAGAACAGCTGCTATATGAGGAGAGATTAAGAAGATTGGGACTTTTGAGCTTTGTAAAGAGACAATTAAGGTCTGCGGGAGGTGGGGGAAGATATGAGAAAAATTTAAAAAATCATGACTGGTATGGACAATGTGAATAAAGAAGAGCTATTTACTCCTTTCCATAAGGCAAGAATTGCAGGATGAACCTCTGTAATCTGGAACTCTCTTGTCCAGCAACATCCATAATCAGGCATGATTTTAGTTAGCTGGATGACCACTTATGAGTGTGGACAAGTTTCCCATGGTCCCATAAAGTCTGTTTACAGCCACCAGTCCTGGCTATCAATGTTCTGTGCTGTTATTTAGCTGTAGTTTACCGCTAAATGTCTTCTAAGAGCCCAGTAAGCAGTGGAAGTGTTGGTAACGTGTTAGACAATGTTGACCTCCCATGGTCTGACAGATTCTCTGGTCAGGTCTTGAGAGTGCCAGATAGATGGTCAGAAAATGAGATTAATAGGTAGCAGTCTTCACACAATGCACACAGCCAATCTGTTGAACTCCTTGCCAGAGGATGTGACGGCACCTGGAATTGACCACTATCAGAAGATAGGATAGTGGCCTAGATGGATCTTTGGTCTAACCCAGTATGGCCATTCCTACATTTTTATAGTCTTGAAAATTATCAGCCTCCATTGGGTTTCCTAAATGTATCATTCCATTTGATTCACTAGTGAGAGAAAGAGCTAAGGTTTTACATTTCCTGTGTGTGATTTATACTTGAAAATGGCGGAAACTCATTCTATTATCTTCAGACAATAATACTAGCCACTTACAAGCAATATTTTCTGGTCACTGTGAATTCATGGCTTACTGAAGACCCTCTTGAATACCTCATCTTGCTTTTCAGACCTTGGGTAATTCTCTTTTTTAGGTTAATTTTTATTTTTGCAGGCAAATATTTGCTTACTTCCTGAAACTTCACTGAGAAAAGGTGAACCTGTAAAATCTCAAGCTATTCTCACCTTAAAACAAAACCCCAATAGAAACACCAGAAAGCAAAATGACAGAAGTCTATTCAAATCAAAACATAATACACCTATAAAATACTATTTTCCTGTAAAAATAAATAAGGATACAATTAGATATTTCTTATTTCCTTACAATTCAAAATTGTCTACCTAACTTCTTGGATGTGTACGGCCAGAACATCTGGTCTTCTATCACTGTATAACACAGCCACAAAATTTCATGCAGCAGTTCTTTCAGAGAAGGGAATTATTCTTGTTTACTACATAAGTGAATGCTCTCAAGTCCAAACAGACATTGTAAGGTCAAACAGGCTCCTGCCTTTAGGGCTAGATCCTGCTCCCCTAAGTGGATAGTTTTGCCGTTGATGTTAATGGGAGCAGGATCAAGTATTTTATCTTCCACTGGAGGAACATAGGCTGGAATTATACAGAATGATTATTTAAAATAGCAATGATGTAATATCGATGTCAATTCCATTATTTTAACAGATGTAAATTTGCTCTGATCTTGAACTCTGGTGAATTGTAATGGCAATATTAAAGAGACACTATTAAGACTACTTAAAAGAACTATTTGTAAAAATTGTCTCTGATGAAAAAAACAGTATAAATTGCTTTTTTATTCAGTTGGTGCAATTATTTATTTGAATGGGTTTGTATATTATTACAAATTAATGGAAATAAGCAGCTAAAAGTGTCATGCTAATAATCCTAGTTGACATTGGGTGCAGGAGAGCTTATACTGCCTTGAGGATGAAAATGGCCTTCTTCTAAAGCAACAGCTAGAATAACCTTAGCTGCTGAGCAAACACAGTTATCTCAGTGCACAGCATTCTGAATTGATGATGTAGAGAAGACACTGTAAATGAAAGTCTGCAGATTCAGTAGGATTAACTGATGAGGCATATTTGTGTGGGTCTGTGGGGCAAATGTCCACTCTACAAACAATTGTCGGGTCCCTTCTGCCTGATGTTGAGTGCCCTCAGGTTTCCCAGCATTCAGAGCATGGGTGCTGAGCTCCTTGCAGGATTAGGCTCTTACTTTCTGTAGCATGTTTATGAAACCTGTATACCAAAATATTAATGAGCTAAATAACAGAAAGAGAGAGTCAGACAAACCCTGAAAGGTATCAGAAAGGAGAAGAATGTGTATCTATAGCAGATGGTAGAAATGGACTGTACAGATCTAACCTGTATAGACCTCCTATGCAGAGAGGTCTCTTTTTCCATCCAGTTCATAAACAAACTTCCCTGTCTGAAAGTACTAGGGGCCAGAGCCAAAGCCCATGGAAGTAAATATGACCCCCAGCTGAGGTCTGAGGCAGAGAATCATGAGTTTTAATAATGCATTCTAATAATTCAGTACTGACAGTAGGTCATTTTGGACTCAACCCTGCTGCCACTGCAGTGGCAGTTTTTGCTCCTTGCGCTGTTGGGCCGCATTTAAAAAGAAATGACCAGTGATTTTGGGTGGCACCAATTTACAGCAGATAAGACCTAGCTGTCGAAGCATCTACCACTCCAAATGAAGGCCATGAGAGCTGCAGTGCTTGACATTTCTGAAATTCAGGTGCAAGATGGGCACTCTAAAAATGAGGTAAACAAGATTAGTGGCTGTTTCTCAATGTTTGCATTCTGTGCTACAGGCTCTCAATCTATAAAAGAGGTTATGGATAGAATCGAAGCCAGTCTAAAAAGTTTTGATCTGAACTTCCTCAGGGTTCGAGAAAGTTCAGCTTTAGGAACAACAAGAAGTCTTGTGGCACCTTATAGACTAACAGATATTTTGGAGCTTTAGGGTTTGCCATGGTCCACCGGAGAAATAGGATCCAGCCACGAAGTTCAGATCTTGAGTAGACCTTCACTCAAGTTTCCAAAGTTTTGATTCAGGCCAAACTTCCTCCCAAAGGTGTGAGGCTTAGCTTTTGAAAGTCAGTGAAGTGCATTGACATCTTATAGGCAGAGTGGTAGACCAAAGGCAGTGGGCAGTAAAAGCCTGAAGGAGGGCAGATACACTGGGAGCTGGGTGAATGGGTTTCTGTTCCCTGCATAGGAGGCACTCAGGGCTCATTAAGAGCCGGCCTGCAGCAGCAGGCTAATTAGTCCCCTGCAGCCTGTTAAGGCTGGCAGACTCACCTTAAAAGGGTTCCCTTGCGTGAAGGAGAGGAAGAATGGAGCAGAGAGGAAGAAGAGATGGAGAACTGAGGTTTGGAGGAAAAGGAAGACTCAGCTAGGTACCAGGGAGAAGGTGTTAGAGAAAAGTAATGGGAGAAGTGGCCCAGGGAAAAGCCTGCTGTAATTGGGGCACACAAAAAGCCCCATCAGCTGCTGTTATTTAGGGTCCTTGGGTCAGAGCCCAGAGTGGTGGGTGGGCCTCGGTTCCCCCCACCCTGGAGAGCTGCCCCAGCAGAAGGAGAAAGAGCCGGGACCACTGGAGAAGACTTGCAATGAACTAGTGACTTGCCTGTGATGAGAGTGTCTTGGTAAATGGAGACTTTCACCTCCGGAAAGACAAGAGACAGTGGGCATGTCACTGCAAGCCTCTGAGGCATGTGAAAAAAGCCACCAGGAAGCACAGGACACCGAGGGCACAACCAGAGCACTGCCACGAGGTAAAGCACCCTTAATGCTTTGTCACCTGTCCTATTGACAGAGTCAGTTCTGAGTTCTCTGTGCTGAGCCAGTAGAGCGATGCAAAATTACTAGGTGTTCCCCCCTCACTGAATATTCACGCGCACAGCCTGAGATTTTCCTTTTCACAATTACTTGTGAATTTGATTGAACCTGAAGTGCGTCTAATTCCATTAGCAAAGGCTTCTCTTCGGTGCAGATAAAGTGAAATATTGCAAAGGGCAAAATCATGATTTCCCTCTCCCTAGTTTGCCCCTTTGGGTGTACGGCAGTTTTTTATCACGCTAAAGTGACAGTCTTTTACTTGTTTAAAACTGCCTTTCATTTTTGTAAAAGCTGGTAAAAAAAAACCAGGAAAGATATAGGTATAGTTGAAAGCAGCAGATATGAAAAATGACTCTTCCTCTAGCAGCAGAACCCCACCTTGATTAGCACATTTTCCATCCAGAACCCCATTAAGGGTTTATCGATTTACCTGAAACACCCAATGGCCACTTGTTGCTAGTGCTTTTTGATTTTTAAGCTAATGGCTGCTACTTTGCCCTG
Organism: Carettochelys insculpta; assembly: GCF_033958435.1. NCBI lineage: Eukaryota > Metazoa > Chordata > Testudines > Carettochelyidae > Carettochelys > Carettochelys insculpta. The sequence continues at coordinate 40,749,874 of NC_134147.1, read as the reverse complement.
ATTTGATCTGACAGACCCAGAGCAGAGTGCTCTGATCTCAGCTTCTTTGTAACATATTTGGCTGGAGCAATCGGAACTCAGTGAGCACAAACTTTTAAAGGGGAGCCAAACCAAGCCTAATGGGCACTGAGCAGTGAGCGTGGAAGGGCTTCTTTGCCAGAATTCAAGCCCCTGATCTGCAGTTTTGCCAGTGTCCTAATCGTTCAGTCTACACGGTGCTCTTGAGAATAATGAATGTATAGTCCCATGTGCCATAGTCCATTACCACACTGTATTTCAAAAAGTTCCCATTAACAAAACAAAATACACAGAGATAAAAATATCAATGTGCCTCATTAAGGAGAAAAAAATGGTAAATATGTACTACACTAAGGCCAAGTCCTGGTCTGCTGGGCAAAGCCACAATGGATTTATGCAGGTAACCTTCTAAATAGAATGGCGGGACATAGATTTGTACTTCCTTCCTAAGAAAATCAGAGGGAGGGTGTTAAGTAAATGCTGCACCTAGGCCCTGGCCTCTACTACAATCTATTGGCGGAAATAATCCTCATAACCTTCCTCCTCAATACTTAAATATGTGCCTTACTTTAAATACACAACTTCCACTGAGTTGCACATCTTGCTGAATTGGAGGCTCTGACATAACTCTCCTTAAAATCATATTCCTTCTCTGAATGCCTTTCTCAACACTCCTGTATCCATTCACCATCATCCACTGCCTTGTGGTGTACAACTGGCAGTTGAAACTCTTGTTCCAACTCTGTTCTCTTGCCGTTATAACAAAAACTCTGTATTTCAACAGCATTTGGCACATTGCAGATGGCAGTGGTGTGATGCAGCTTTGGTCCCAAGGATGACACTCACCATTGTGCCTAGCACAGAGTCTTCAAAACAGAGCTTGAATGAGATGCAAGTATGCACCGGGCTTGTGTTGAGATGAGTTTCACCCTTAAACAGAGAATCATGACTAATCATTAAATTAGATCAGAACACACGCATAAGATTAAATTCAAACTTCTCAAGATCTCAAACCTTCATGGAACTGAGCTCTTCTCTGTCATCTTAACTTTTCAGTAATTTTTGAGATAGAGAAATGGGGTGGTGAATCACTAGAGGAGTGCCATAGAGAGTGCTATACGACATTGCTATTACCATCTTCACCAGGCAGCCTGGATTCATCTGTCTTGAATTATTGTATTTCTACCAACCGGCTTATTCCTGGGCACTGAACAACGGGTGTTCAGTCTGTGAGGAGTGTTTGTAATGTGGATAAGTGGTTATCAGGTGCTCTGAGATATTTGCATGAACTCAGAGAGAATTTTAAAAGTAGCTAATTCCCGGCTATTATTTATGAATCAGTATCCTTGTTTAGCTCCTCCCTATCTTCCCACCTCCTTTCCTGTCCCTGTTTTGTTCCCTCACTGACCTAGAAATAAATGAAGTAAATGCAGTGGATTCATCTGAATTACATTGTTTTTTTTTCTAGAGTTGTTTGAACCCAGGAGGCACAAATTCACAAAAAGTGACACTGAGCAGAAAACTACATCTTTCCCTCCATAGTCCACCATACTATACAGCTCTACCAATGTGGCTTCACCCTTCAAAGCCTGTATTAACAGCTCTGTACTAGCGCATTTCCAAGCATAAGAGATATGTTCGCTTCCTTTAAACCAGATGCCACGATGTACTTGAGAGTTATGCATCTTACATCTGCTGTGCTTCTCTCTCACTGAATAAAAATCTTTCTCATGTCTTCTCCATACCAAGCCACGCTGGGAAGTGTTTCTACCCGGATTGCCCTGAACCCCTCAAAGTGCACAGCGCTGACTATTTTACTATCAGGCAAACATCTGCCCTGGGCCTTCCTGTTACACATGTCAGAGGAAGACAAAGTGAGATAGGGCAACTATACGGGTCTAAACTGTGGTATTGTGTGTCATAAAGGGACAATGTCAACTTCTCGGTGAATTAATGGGACATAAGTGTCCTTGAGAAGTTATGCACATCACATATTTAATAATGAGTGTAACTAGCCATTTGAACAGATTAACAAAGGAGGGGTAAATTCTCTGTTTCTTGGAGTCTTTAAAATCTGATGAAATGTTGTTCTGAAAGCTATACTGTAGTTCAACATGCTGTAGTTAGCTTAGCAGCAGGAATTTCTGGATGAAGTGTATGGTCTATGCTCAGTAGGAGATCAGACTAGGTGAATATAATGATCCATTTAGGTCACAGAATCTCTGACACTATGTGAATGATGGTGTCTAGAAGTGAAAAAAAGGAATTGATTCATCCTGACTTCAATTTGGTTCATTCTTAATAGACATCTTGCATCTAAATGGTACTCAGTACCTTTACCTGATTAAATGCGAGAGAAGTCCAAAGCCCCTGAAAGCTTCCGTGTATCTCAGTTAATTCCTGCTTTTCATGAGCATTGTGGATTAAGTATCAAAGGAGTAGCCATGTTAGTCTGTATCCTCAAAAACAATGGGAAGTCCTGTGGCACAGATTTATTTTGAGCATAAGCTTTCATGGACAAAGACCCACTTTGTGTATTAAGTGGATTGAGTCCCCATGCATAGATTTGCTATTTGACTTCATTCAGATATTTACTGGGAGATGGAGAGAGACCCTCAAATACAGGAGAAACCAAACCAAACATGAAGGAAAATCTAGAGTGGAATCTGCAGTGATGGCCCTTATCCAGCCAGGACCTCTGGCCTGATAAGGCTGTTGCTTTGGTAACAGCTCCCCTAGATCCAGACCCTTCAAGCTGTAGGTTTGAGTGGGAGGCCCATATCTATGGACTTAAATCTCCCAGGTTGGAGAAATGAGGAGACACTTCTGGCTGCACCTCTAGGCAGGGCCTCTGTGAGTGAAGCTGTCAAAGACTTTAACCTGGGCATGGGGTAGATCCTGGGCATGGGGACACCAAGTGCAAAACCGGTGTACTGCAGCACTTCTTCCCCCTCCCACACTTGTACTTCCTGCACGTGAGTAACAGCTGCTCTTATTACGCTGCGTGGGGGAGTAAATCTCCTGTCCCCTTGCTAGGCCAGCTCAGACGTGCTCTCAAGCTTCTCCTTTTTTACAAGCAAATTGGCAGAAAGAGGATGGAGAACGGTTAGTAGCTGTGGGACCCTGGCTAGACAGCTTCAGTGAGCAGGTGTAATGGAGAAAATGATCTACACTCTTTCAAGGGCTGTGGTAACATATTTTCTTCTTCAAGAACAAGAAGAGGGCAGGGGAAGAGCACTGTCTCAGTGCAGCACTTATGAGACAAAATGCCTCCAGAGATTGTGCCTTAGCCCTTGCTCAGGGCTGGGTCTAAAAGTACAATCTAGTCCGATCCATTTTCCAGAGAAGATGAAGATCTGTCACTATATCCAGTTAAACATCTTATTGTTGCACTATCTAAGTATTTTGGTTGTCTGAAAATTATATACAGATAGAAAAACTTGAGGAAATTGTAGCATTTTATGTATAAAGCTGTCTTATTTAAAATCTAACTGAAATTATCTTAATGAGTTATGTTAGGTGAAATACTAGGTTTTGCTTTTTCTTTCTTTTTTTGCCCTGGACTCACACAGGCATATTAATGATTATTTGTCAAAGTCATACTGTTTGCTTACGAGGTATGAAGGCTTTTTAGACACCATAATGACAGCTTTTGATTCACTTGATAATATTTAGAATAAGCCATAAAAGCCAATCACTGAACGAACAGACCGTTTTTATTGGCTTTTAGTGCTATTACTGCTATCGTAAGTGGTAAATTGGCCTAATGCAAGTAATACTGCTGTGTCATACTGTAAAACCACTGCTTAGTTTTATATTTTATTTATTTTACATGAAAACATTTTAAAGCCTGGAGACTGTACTATCCTTTCATGCGTATTGGTGGTTCCCAGCAGGTTAGGGCTGGGACAATGTGGAGAAGCTTGCCCCTGCTACTTATGTTCTGTCTCTTTTGTTCATGAATTCTTGAGTGCAGATTGCATTGCTCAGGGCAAAATGCATGAGAATCAGGGACAAAAGCATTCTCATTGGAGGGGATCAAGCTGTGGCATGAACTTCCAGAGAAGATTAGACAAATCCAGTGTTTGAGCATCTTTAGGAAATACTGGAAAACTTCCTACTTAATAGATGTTTTTCACCATAAAGAGTGACATTTTCAACCACAGCTAATTCACACTAGGCACTTCAAAACATCCCTATGCCTGCAGATCTTGCTATATGCTGAAAGAAAAACACAGAGACTCCCTGAACTTTTTCATTGTTTATGCAGTCCATTCTTATCTTTTGACAATTCTTCTATAACGCCACAATTAAAAGGATTGTATCTGCGCTATAGTGAAGTGAAGTCCCTTGCTAATATCTGTAGCTCAGACACAATCCTTTTAATTACGGTATTATAGAAGAATTGTCATAATATAAGAATGGACTGCATAAACAGCGAAAAAGTATTGGAAACGATTGCAACTCAGAAAATGTTCATCGGAATCAGATGAAAAGAAAGATCCAATTTACGGACAATACATATGCTGTATGTTTGAAGCCACGTTGGTCCCAGGATATTAGAATGTTAAAGGTGGTAGAGGTAATATCTTTAACTGGATCAACTTCTGTTGGTGACAGAGGCAAGTTTTCAAGCTACAAAGAGCTTTTCCACAGTTCTGGAGAAAGTACACCAAGAGTCATGGCTTAAATGCAAAATGGAACAGATTGTTTAATACAGGCTGTTAGCACATAGTCTATGGGACCATTCAAGTTTGTATGGCCCATTAATAATAAAGTAACAAGCAGTCCTGTGGCACCCTGGAATAACGGATATCTTAGGTTATGAGGTTTTGTGGGTGAAACCCACTTCATCAGATGGATTTGAGTGGAAATAACAGAATCCAAGGTACATATAGCAACAACAGCAACAAAAAGGAAAATTAACTACTGCTGTAATTAGAAGTATCAGTTAATGAAGCAAATTAAACTGTACGGCCTTGTCTACACTAGCACAAATCTTCAAAATGGCCAAGCAAATGGTCATTTCGAAGATTACTAATGAGGCGCTGAAATGCATATTCAGCGCCCCATTAGCATGCTGATAGAAATAAGGGGATTTCGAAGTTGGTGGGATGCTTTTGAAAAGGACCCCCATCTGGCCGAGCCGTGCGGCAGCGAAAAGCAACAATTTTGAAGAGCCGCAGCCAGCGGTATGCTAATGGGGCGCTGAATATGCATTTCAGCACCTCACTAGTTACCTTCGAAATGGCCATTTGCATGGCCATTTCGAAGATTTGTGCTAGTGCAGACATAGGCCATGTGTCCAATATTAAAGGCAGGGAAATAGCCCTTGTAATGAGGAAGCAAGTTAAGATATTTATTCAAACCTAAATTAATGGGGTTAAATTGGTAAATTTATTCCTATTTGGATGTTTCTGCCTGTAACTGGGTGATAAAATTCTTTTATAGAAACATGACTTCTTTTAAATCCCTTATTGAACGTCCAGGGTGGTTCCTCTACAGGTTTGTGTATGTTACCATTCCTGATGTCTGATTTGAGTCCATCTGTCCTTTGGTGCAGAGACTGTCCAGGTAGGCCAACGTATATGGCAGAGAGGCATTGCTGGCACATATCACAGTGGTTGTGCGGGTGTATGAGCCCCTGATGTTGCAGCTTCTGTGGTTAGGTCCTGCAATGGTGTCACTTGTGTAGATATGCAGACAGAGTTGTCAATGGGGTTTGTTGTAGGTATAGGTTTCTGGGTTAGTGTTTCTCTTGTGTGGTGTGTGTGGCTGCTGGTGAGTGTTTGATTCAAGTTGTGGGGCTGTCTGTGGGTGAGGACTGGCCTTTCTCTGCAGGTCTGTGAGAGAAAGGGATTGTTTTCCAGGATAGGTGTAGATTGTGAATGATGTATTGGAGGAGTTTAAACTGGGGTCTGTAAGCAGTGACTGGTGTTCTGTTGTTTTCCTTATTGTTCCTTCCTTTCATATCTTGAAATAGGTGACTTCTGGGTACTCATCTGGCTCTGTTAATCTGTTTCCTTACTTCCCCAGGTGGATATTTAATTTTTCAGAATGCTTGATAAACATCTTATAGGTGTTTGTCTCTGTCAGTGGGATTGGAGCAGATCCGGTTGTATCCGGGTCTGGATGAAAGCTAGAGGCATGTAGGTAACAATAGTGATCAGTAGGTTTCTGGCATAGTGTGGTATTTGCATGACCATCACTGAATAATCAAATAGTGTATGTTGTACCAGTTTGGCACTCAGTAGATAGGCAAAATGAATATGCCTTCACAACATGGAAGAGTGAAGGATTATCTCAGGAAAAGCTACTGATCAGTGTGTGTAGGTAAATCAGGCATGCCTTTGCATTATTGGAGTGACATGAGAATGTGTCCTGGGCTTTTATGCAGCACCTATTAGTTTGGTATTTCAGCCTTATGTAGCTGAAATTCACTTCCATACAGAGAGCCTTCAGGAGGTTTAAATGGAAGTTAGCTGATGGATTGACTTTGTGCTGGCTCTGAGCACACAGCGGTAATTTTCACCCACTGGAATGACACTAGGAAAAAGAGAGATGGGAAATACCAGTCTGATTTTACATTTGGCTTTGGAAAGTCTAACTGGGTCCTTTATTAGTTTGCAAAATAAGCGGGGTTGGAACTCAGGGTTCAGTATTTGAATAACCAAAGGTTGGACAATAAAGAAATCTGCTTTGGGCCAAAAGGATAGTCTGTTTTAAATTAAATGAAATATGCAGGTCCAAAATCTCCCCCACATTGCACTGAAAATTCATTTTTAAAGGCCCTACTCATTAGTTCTAAAGACTGAATAGCAATTAACTGAGAACTATGCCGGCAGCTAATGCAGTGATTGTGTTTAATATAATTTACGTGCTGTATATAAACTATGGGAATAGGAAGAAGATTTGCAGATTCAAACTCTGGATTTTTGGCATCAAAATATCTGTGGGTTCCTGTAGGTTATGTGATCTCTTTTTTGCCACACACATTGTCTGTTTCCCATCTGCATAAGGCTATTTTGTTTTTGTTTTTCCTCTGTAACAGCTTTTCAGTGTGATATTTGATCCAGTCTCTTTTTTTTTTAGAAAATTGCCTTCTATAAATTACCAAATAGAGGGGATCTTTATCTCCTTAAATTTTATTCCTGATTGGTTTGCTTCAATAGGAAGAGATTAATAGGCCCGGTATTACTTTACTCTCTAGACCCCACTTACATGATCACATTGAAGCAGAGTACATATTTACCTTTTCATTATAGATGCAGTGATATTGCTAAACTGTGTTCCCATCACAGCTATTTAATCTCTAAAAACTTTAGAGAACTTGGCACCTGCATCTTCTGTTAATGTTGGAACAACATTTCCTTTCCTTTCAAATTGCTTATGGGAATATTTCAGCAACGATGTGGGGAAGCTTAATTTGTATTAGTAATCAACTCAAAGATGCACTGTCAGCATGGAAACCTTTTTATTTGGCTGGAGGAGGTCAACAGAAAAGAGTTCATCTACTTTTCTATCTCGAGTTTCTCAACACATTTGCATAGAGGTTTTTGTTGCACAGGTTTCTGGAGTGTGTATTTATAGCATGTGTGTGTGTACAAATAGGCAACATTTTCTTCTTAGTGCAGTCATGGGTGCATTAAGAAGATAATAAACAATCTATCTGAATTTCTCATTTACCTAATTTTGTGTGTTGCTTAAAAATATTCTTGCTATTAAATCCAGAAACAAGCAGGGAAATTGAGAAACCTGACCAGGTTGCTGCATTAAGTAGAGTGAAAATCAACTTGTGAGAAGGCCAGCCAAACTTAACCACCACTTACGTGGTACTAAAGTTATGTATAGGTATTATATTGTTTCTTTGCACAGGGATGAATTGCACCAGTGAATAGGGCCTTACTTTATTTTTTAAAAAGAGGAAGACCTTCAAACATCCATAAAAGTGTTTCAGCTCCAATTTATTTTTCAGTTTGGGGAATTCAGTCATGCCCCATTACTTTCAGCATCACGGCAGAACTCCTCAGAATGACTCATTACTTGACTCTGTTTATTAACACGTAATCTAGAAAAAACAAAAGCAATTTTCTGAAAACTGTAGCTGTACAAAAAGAAACTTTTTAACTATTTAAAAAAACAAACAAAAAAAAAACCCTTCCATGGTAAAAATATGCAGGTGTAGCACTGAAATACTTCCCTGCCAATGGATGAAAGAATAATTCCATTTGAAAAACTGCATGGGTTAATTTGAAATGTGTACCTGTTTATTTGCAGAAGGACTGCTGTCTCTAAACTCATTCATGAAGTGGGGTCCATCATGAGGTACATACAGTAGCTTACAGTAGGCTCCATCTTGCTCTAACCTTTGCTGTAGCTGGCATATTGCTGGTGTGAGAATCAGAATTACTACCAGCTTATTTAGGATTCCCTTTCAGCAGTTGCTGTGGACCCAGCTTTCCAAATGAGCCTGAAGCTCCAGCCACCGCCGCTGCACTTTAGCAGAGGTGACCGTTGGAGCTCTGGGACCCTTTGAAATGTTGCAGCAGTGCTGCTGTGGCTGCATGTGTCTTTGGATGGGGAGCTAAAGCCTTTGGCCCCACCCCATCTGGCGTGCAGATACAGACCACGCCTTCCCCCTTGCCTCAGAGCATGCAGTGGCTGTTGCACCACTGTAATAAATAAAAGATCAGTGACCATTCTCATTAACAGGAGTGCGGATGTAACCCACATGCCTACTGGGTGTGGTTCACTGTCCCGTTTAGTGACACTTAGACCACTTACAGCAAGAAAGAGTGAGTCTCTTCTATAGCCTTTGCTGAGCACCTGCTGTCTTTTAGTTCTTCCTGTAGAGTCTCCTGCCCTAAGGTACGGAGGCCCCAGGTTTGAGTCCATCTGTCAGCAGTTACGCAGAGACGACTTTTTCACAGTAGTAAGCCTTCAGTTATACACATAATTCATGTGACTTTGCTGGGCCTTATTCTCCGCTGAGATAAGTATAAATCAAAAGCTAACCACTAAAGTCAGTACAATGACTCCTGAGCACGACTCGTTTCAGTTATTCATTTTATTTCTATTGGTTAAGGAAGGTAACTGTATGCTTCCCTTTACCTTAGAAAAAAAGCCAGTAGGTTATTGGAAATAGCTGTACTAGAGTCAGATACCAACAAACTCTTTTTAGAGAGAGAGAGATCAGGATCGTGAATAATTCTATCGCGAGTCTTTTGCAAGATTCACCACTTTTATTGGTCCGGAATGTTCTTTCTAATCTCATGTAGTTATGGTGCCTATTCACATACATGTATCTCTCTGACTTCTGCTGGAGTACAACAGATCTGTTTCACATGTAAAGGTTCCTCACCAAGGTGAAATGGTAGAAATACCAAGCCACCTTCTGAATGGCATGTTTGGCTCTTGCAGTCTTCTGAATGCCTGGCTGTCTCTGTCTGCAATGTACAGAATCAAAGCTGGTTTCTAATGACTACTTTAAGAAGATATTTGGTCCAATTTAGATCAGCAGTAAGTCAGAACAAATCCGCTGCTTCAGTGAAATTTGTGACTGCTTCAGTAAGATCTTCATCCAGTAGCTAGACAGCACAGTTTAATATGCTGAACCAAATTCTGCAGTCTTTTATTGGTGATTTCCAAGATGACAAGAAATACGAGTTGGAGTCTATTCTGACTTGCACATCACCACGAAAATTGGAAACTAAATTGCAGCTATGGCACAGAATTCTGCCCTTGATTATACTTGTACCACCAAGGGCAAAAATGAAAGACAATAAAGTTGCACAGGCAAAGTTGTGAGCAGAATTTGGTCTGTAGAATACTTACTGATGCATGAGACCAAAGGAACAAAGCTTGTTTCAGATCTTGGCTTGCTTACCAAAATTCTAGTTAGAAGAATGAGTTTTTCCTGCTGAGTGGGAAACTTACTGGCAGGGAACCATTTTTAAAATTGACTTTCCAAGTGACTTACATATCTTCCTATTTCAGGAAAAAGTGTGCCTTCATGTTCAGGTACTGTACATTTTTACTGTATGAGTAGCTGATTTTTTGTTTCATTTCCAAGGGGTCTGCAGGGCAGAGATCAAGGACTACTCAGTTTATAAAACTGCCATGAGGAGCTGCAAGCTGGAATCATTCTACATTTCATAGACTCCATCTCCATTGGAGGAGAGTCTTTAAATCTACTCTTTTACAACTTAAAGGAAGAGTTGTCTTAATTAATTAATTTGGTCTTAGTCCTGCTGACATGGCACCTTCCAGGAATTCCTGCCCTCTGGGATCAGTAGAATCAGTTTTTTCATGTTGTCTTCTTCTTAATATTCTTTTTTTGGGTCATTTTCAGCTGGAAAGAGTCAGCCAAGTTTATATCCAGTCATTGTATAAGGCGTTAGGGTATTTTATTTGTTGCTGTACAAATAGGTCTGAACGATCCTACTTCTCTAGCAATCTTTGATAAAACTGTCTGTACCCATTACCATAATTCAAGCTATAAAGAGAGTGAAAGTGCTTCTGGACCAAATCCCTCAAATCTGGGTATGTGAGCAGATCTGAGTCCATTGATTTCTGAATCTTTAAGAGTCCTAATCTGTTTAATTAACCTCCTGAAGATAGTGTATATCTACACCTCAAACTAAGGTGTGATTATAGTATAGGTAGAAATACTGTGCTAACTTTAATCTAGCTAGCCAGGGAAACAACAGTAGAGGAGATGTAATGGCCTTGTATAAACCCATCAGGGGTACACTGGTATTGCTCTCTGCAGCAAAGTTCGTCGTGACACCTTGATTCATATTGTTACCTCTGTTAGCTGGCTTAAAGCCAGTGTAGGTACGCCTACCCATGCCACAATCACACCTTAATTTGCAGTGTAGTGTACCTTTCCATCAGGAAGTAATTAAATAGGTTTGGACACATTTAAAAAATCAGATGTCAGTGGACCAAATTTGCAGTACAGCCATACACTTAGACCGTCTAAGTTATAGTGAGGGATGCTTATCCCTCCAGGAATGGCCCAAGAAGCCATCTTAGTCCTACTCCAGGCTGTTAATTCTGTGCTGTCTCATTAAGTGATGCAGCACAGACCTCCAGCCCATGGACTACTTGTGGAGTAAGGTACTAATAATAGTAGGAAGCAGGCTTGAAGCAGATGCCCTTGCCTCAGAGGCCTGGTATGAGACCTGAGTGTCAGGACTGACAGCCACCACAGGCCCTGGGGTAGGTGTGGGTGTGGCTCTGGGCCCCTGGAAGGGGCAGGGCCAAGGCAGTCAGCTCTTAGTGCCGCCCAGACCACAGAGTGCCCCCCACCCCAGACTTCAGAGCTGCATGGAGTGGTGCTCTGGCACGCCAGTGGCAAGTCAAAGGGACTGGGGCTTGGGCTGCTACCACAATAGCAACAGCAGCAGGGAGCTCCAGGCCCCAGTGAATTGCTGGGCAAAGGGGACAATTGCCCCCTGAATCTCCACCCCCCAATGCACATGAACCCTGTCCTGGGCCTGAGGCCTGGGCAAAGTAGTGGTCAAACTTTGCCGATATAAAGCAAAATCAGGCTGTGAGTTAGAGGCAGGCCCTACTCAGAGTCTGACAAGAGCAGGACCCCTATTGCAGAAGCATTCCTAAGAGGTTCTATGCCCAGATCACTCATGCAAACATCTTCCAGGAGGGTAGTACGAAAATAACTGGATATCAGCACATTCCCTGTAAAAAACAGCAACACATGGACCCAACCTAAAGCTAAGCTCAGATGACATTGTGATAGATAGAGATGTACAAAGTAATGATTGGTGACATGTTATGTCAGAGGGTGTCAACTAAGTACATCAGAGGGGCCAAACATAACTCATTGTGTTAATGCATAAAATGGAGTCTCAGAGAGAGTGTCTCGGTCTGTGAGAATGGAAAGTCCTGCCTGATACTGAGCTGGTCCACTGTCCCAGGCAGACATGTGTTAGTGTACCTGTAATCACTGGTTAGGCACAATAGCATCATGCCTTATCAGCAATAAATCTGACCACGTTCCTTCCCTACAAACCACATCCACAGATTTATTGGGCAGTTCAACTGGAGTCTGCTGCACATGTTACCTGGCCAGAGTCAGTACGGCTTGCAAAAAGAACACACGCTTGCAATCGAACATCTCAGTGCACTGGTTGGTGTGAATAACATCATTACAATCAGGTCCATAATGAGAGCAAGCCTCACTTTTCAATTAACTGCATTCTTTAATGGGTTTAATTTAGTCCTGTGCAGAACTCTTTAGTTACTACTGCTTTAATCCTATTTTGTGGTTAAGTTCTGACTATCAGATCTGCTGTATAGGGATAAATTTCACTCTTGGGTGAAGATTATTGTTTAGAGCAGGGGATAATAAGTCAAGACTAGATACGTATACACTATTTGTAAGAAAATGAACACAAGAAAGCTATTTTTTGCCCAAATGTTACCAATATATAAGAATCTTAAAGTGGAAAGTCTGGAGGGGTTAGGAAGCCAGCTTTTCCCAAAAGTTATATTTGAAGGGGGATGAAGGTCTGCAGAGCTGAGTTGACTAAAACAGTACAGCTTTGTCTGAAAATGTGACTTTTACACAAAGAAAACGCTTCTAACGTCAGGGTTCCTGGGTTGTAGTCCTCGTTCTAATCACTTTGAATGAAACTGCTGGGGCCTACACATCTCTAAGTCCCTCTGAAGCCTTTACCACAGGCACATAAGTGATGCATAAACATGTGCTGACACAAGGGTGAGTTTCACTCTTGGCTACTTTGGGTAAGTTTCACATGACATCTCTGTCTTAGTTTAGCCAAACCGATATATAGCTACTTCATGTTCTCCACCTGTCATATTTGCGAAGATCTACAAGGACTTCTTTCTGGTTGGAACTTTCAACCAGGGCATCAACAAGCATGAACTGGTTGAAGTTTACTGATTCCCCTTTACCCCTCCAACTGAGCCTCTGATCCATACTGTATTAACACTAGATGGCTGATACAAATGAGACTTTGTGAGCCATTGGTCACTATTAATTTTCTCCATGCATTCAAATTTACAGAAGCATCTCCAGTGCTGCTCTCATATTGTCTTGATTCAAGTTAAACATTTAAAGAGTGTTCAGTAGCCCTCAGTATTGTTTCTTACCGACCACGTGATGGTCTGGTGGGTTGCACATCCAGATGGAGTACAAAACTGGAGAAAACCATAGGTTACAACCACTCAAAGAACATTTATTAAACAATATCCACAAGTTACATTGGTCTATTCTTACTCTTCCATATTTATTACACTAATAAAAAAATGGCATGATGGTGATACTGATTCATATTCTCTTTTGATGTAACTGACAAAAAACCCTGTTAATTTGGTGGAGTTGTATCTATTGTAGTTGGTCTATTGTATTTTTTAGAGAGAAGTAGATAAATGTGTTGTGATGAGTAGTATATGTAGTGCTGATTAGACCTCTCTAGTCCAGCATCCTCAGAACCTGACCAGTGTTAAATGAGAGAATTTGCTGAACCACAGGAGGTCAGTATTTTCTATCAGCATTACCAACACTTCACTGCTTGCTAGGCTTTATTTAGGGATAAATTGGAATCAAATAACAGCACAGAACACTGAGAGCCAGGACTGGTGCTATAAACAAATGTGATGGAATCACAGAAAACTTGGCCATGCCCATGATAAGTGGATATCTGGCTAACTAAAATCATGCCAGATGATGGATGTTGCCAGATGAGAGAGTGCCAGATTAGAGAGGTTCAACCTGTACATTATATATACTCCACATTTCAGAGAGTCTGTCTGTCTGTCTGTTTGTTTGAATTCCTCCTAAATGGTAAGAGCTAGGGCCATGAAATTTGGTGTACAGATTCCTCTTATCATAACTTAAAGCAAGGTAAGGGTTTGGTTGTGCCAGGAAAATGGGATGTGACTGAAATGGGATTGTTTCTCATAAAACCATACAGAAAAGAGTCAGAATCACCTGAGCTAGGACTGCTCCAGTCCCAGCCCTTCCACCCTCCCCCAGACACCCTTTGTTAGGGGGACATTGTGGAAGCTCCCTCCCTTGCAATTCATATGGGTATGCATAAAACCACAGAAGGAAGGAGACAACCACCAGCCGGGTGAGTAGGGATGGCTTGAGGGCACCTCCTGCTACCGAGACTGCCTTAGCCTCAAACAACCTCCCACCTGCTAGGTGTCCTTTAGTGAGGAAAACGGGAGGCATGGCTGTTGTTCCCCTTTGTCAGGAACTGAGGGGAAGGCACACAGTTTTCTGCATTCCGTACTCTGGCTGAGGAGTGCAGGGGGCAGACAAACGTGGACCTGCCCCAACCAGGGGACATGCCCCCCCCCCCCTTGGCTGTGCCCACTGGAGCTTTAGTGGCCGTGGAGTGGTGCTTCTCAGCTGGCCTCAAGCTGCTGTGGTGACAGAGGGCTGGGGTAGTCCTTTTTCATCAGGGCAACCTGAATATTCAACCCTGAGCCCCCAGCCCCAACCTAGAGCAATTATTGAAATGAAGCATGTACATTTTCATTTCATTTTCCAAAAACAAACATTATTTGAGTTAAGGATCTGAGCAAACACCAGGTAAATCTTTACATGTCTATCTCACTCATTCCAACTGAATTAGGACTGCAGAGATTCATCAAAGCACCTAGAAATAAATCAGATTTCCTGCAAACTGAAGGTAAATGACACGTTTGTCGATTGCAAGATCAGGGGCTTATTTATATTGCCCTAAGCTTTTTCCAGGGGCCAGATCAGTGCCATCTAGCTTCAGGTTGAAGAAGCTAAAATATGTCTTAGAAACAAGTTTTCCCAACGTTTCAACCATGTTCTGTACTGATAACAAGCAGTCCTGTAGCACCTTAGAAATTAACAAATTAATTTACTGGGTAATAAGCTTCAATGGGCAAGACCTGCTTCCTCCGATTTGTACTATACTGTGCTCCTGTACTTTACCCACTTCCTCAGATTTCCATTCCTGTACTGAATTTGCACACTCATTATGAGACTTTACAACATTACGACCACCGGGAATAATACAGTATAGTTAAAAAAAAAAAAAGCGGTGGATTATCCAAGAGGTATATGAATGTGTTAAGATCCTTTAACAGGCTTGCAGGGCGGGGTCCCCCATTAGCTCATTTATTTCTCTTTAATTATTCTATGTGAATTATGATAGTGCCCACAACATGCGAGATACGCCACAGACACAGGGAGAGGCAGTCCTTGCTTTGAAGACAACCTTATAAAATGAGCAACCTACAAAGCATGAGGGAAGAAGTTAAAACGTATCAATAGGGTCAAAGTTATCACAGGTGAACAAACCTCTGCATCTCTACTGACTGTGTTTGTCAGATGAACATCATATATTTTTCTAGTGCCATTAAGGCCCATTTGGTGTTTCTCTTGTTTTGTGGCCTGAGGTTTCACCCTCAGTTTAGGGCTTTGACTCTTATCCAATGTTGATGCTATACTCCAGAGTCAAAAAGGCTCCAGTTCAAAGTGCCATTCTTTTGAGTAATTTAACACCAAGATCCTTTCAGTTACTGACTGACAAGCTGGAAGTTAAAATATCCTTTCCAAACAGTAGAGAATAAATAAGGCTGCTATTCACGTCACCACTTCCTGTCAGTTAAACGGGTTCCAGTATAAGGTCTAATTGCACATGATGGGTCTCTCATTTGCATAAAGAAGCAGTGCCCTACAATACATACATTTGTGCTTTATAAAGCACTTTGGGAAACCTGGTGTGTGAGACACACTATATAAAACCAAATTCTGTCCTACATTATGCGTATTTCTGCTATTGTGTGGTTCATGATTGTTTTTTCAGAAGGAACAAATAATCAATACAAAACCGTGAATAAAAATAACTTGTCTTTAGAAATGAACGCTAAAAGAACATACAGCATTTTACTCTTTCTAAAGACAACTCATTGTTTATTGGGATAGAGAAAGCTATGTTATTATTTTTTAAATATTTAAACACAGAAGTTGAGCTACGGCTGCAAGAGCTTTGGTTTGCCCCAAGCTAGAATCTGAAGAGATACACAAGTATTTAAAATTGTTTACATAAAAATACATAAAATCCATTAATAAAACACTAAAATAATTAGAAATAACAGAAAAGTAAAAATATCTTTTTCTTCCCAGAAATATCATAACCATATATTTTACTCAACCACTGTGAAAACCTTTCAGAGCCCAGTTCTGCTCTCTGTTACACTCCACAATAAATTGACATCAGAGGGTATAATTCAGTTTTCCACCTCCAGAAGAGGCTGATTCTTAAGATAATGTAAGAAAAATACTATTTATGCCATAGAAACATTGGACCCTGGCCTGCCTTATTTTTCATCAACTAGGCATCCCTAAAAAAGCACTCCTCAAGTGAATGAAATAGATAGATAATAAAACAGTCGTAAATTCTAAGGCCCAAAGGAACCCTGTGATCAGCCAGTTGACCTGTATAACACAGACCTTCCCCCAAAATAATTCCCAGAGCATATCTTTTGGAAAAAGACCCCCAAACTTAATTTAAAAGTTGATGATGATGGAGAGTGACCGTGGCCCATGGTAAATCAGTTGAAGGGTTAATTCATTTACACGTTACTTCCAGTCTGAATTTGTCTGGCAGCAGCGTCCAGCCATGGGATCTTGTAACTTTCTTTGCTAGATTGAAGACCCCAGTATCAATTATTTGTTCTCCATGTGGTTATTTATAGACTGTAATCAATCTCCTCTTAATCACTTTAAGATAAGAAGATAGAGCTTGAGTCTATTATGATAAGTAATGTCTTCTAATCCTTTAATCATTCTCATGAAATCATAGACTTGAATGTCAGAAGGGAATATCACTATCTGCACATTTCTAGTCTGCCCCTCTGCACATTTCAAGCCCCAGAGCTTCTTCCCGCCTGGAAATAGACCTCTAATCTCTGTCTGAGTGACCAAAGTCCTCAAATCATGATTTAAAGAGTTCACATTACAGAGAATCCACCATTTACACTAATTTAAACCTGCACATGACTTCTGCCCCATGCTGCAGAGGTTAGTGAACCCTCCCCCACATGGTCCTTATATTCCTTCACAACCCCAAATATGGACATCAGTTAGACCCTGGGAAAGTGTGCAAGATCCTCCAGGCAGATACCTGGGCAAAACTCCTCTGTAGTTATTCTCATGGCTTTCTTCTGAACCCTTTCCAATGAATCAACATCTTCTTGAATTGTGGACACCAGAACGGGACACAGTATTCCACCAGCAAGCATATCAGTTCCAAATACAAAAGTGAAATAACAAGTCAACTCCTAGCTGAGATTTCCCTTTTCATGCATCCAAACATCACATTAGCCCACGGCATTGCAATGGGAGCTCATGGTCAGCTGATCTCTAGAATCTTCTTTGGAGTAACTTTACAGGCCAGAACGTATCATCCCATAAGTATGACCTGTATTCTTTGCTTCTAGATGGATACATTTACACCTGCTATATTATGCAGATATTGCACCCAGTTTACCAAGCAAGCTGGATTGCCCTGTACCTATTTGACCTATTCTCTTAAATTATTGGACTCCCCCAATTTTTGTTTGACCTGCAAATTTTCTCAATGTTGACTTGGTTTTTTTCCAGGTCATTGGCAAAATGTTAAGTAGTGTAGAACCAAGAAACAGTCCCTCTGTTACCCAGCTAGAAATCCATTTGCTTGATGATGGTGTCCTGTTTACAGTTGGAGGACTTAACTGGGTATCCCATCTTTTTAATCCATTTACTTTGTTCCACATTAATTTTATATCATTTTAGCTTTTTAATCAAAATGTCACATGGCCCCCTAACCAAGTCAAATGCCTTACAAGAAGGTTTAGTATTTATGCAACATATTTACCAGCCTAACTTGTAATTGCTTCACATTTTTTTGACAAATACTGAGAGTCATCTGCCCATAATACAGAGATATGCAGATCCAAGAGACAGAATAAAGCCATCGCCGTGTGCCAAAAAATTGGTATGACCAGGGTCAGAAGATCCTAGCTCCACTCACCCCTTGGGTCTTTGTATGAGTTAGGTTAATCTCTTAACTTCCCTGTGCCTTTGGGTGTGTCTTCACTACCTGGAAGATTGACCTGGTCCAAGCTGATTGTCTGCATAGGGACACATGAAATCAAGCTATCGGGGTCAATAGCTGACCCCGGTACTCCTCAGTATCATGAGGAGTAAGGGAGTTTGATGGGCAAGTTTCTCCCATCGGCCTCCCTTTATGAGGATGGCCAATTAAGTCGATTGTAGATACATCAATTCTAGCTATGCAATTGCCGTAGCTAGACTCACATATCTGTAGTTGACTTTAATATCTAGTGTGGACCTGGCCTGAATTTCTTCATCAAGAAAACTGTGATAATGATGCACCCTTTGCCTCATGTCAAATTGTGTGTTATGCTGAACTAGATTTGGTCTCATTATGTTGTGGTTTTGATGTTACAAGTGCTAGTGCAACATTGTCTTGTTGCATCAGAAACTTCTTTGAGTTTCTCTGTCAGCACTACTGCTTTCTGTGACTTTAATCCTGCAAACCTTGTATTCACAGACTTCCTCCTGACATTGGATTTGTGTAGAAGGAATTAAGTTGTAACTATTTAACCAAAAAGAGCATTTATGTTGCCTAACCAGTATTTCTCAGTGTTATGACTTTCGTTCATTGGAAGTGCTGTCTCTATGATGATCCTGTCAGCACAGGGAGGGATAAGCAAGAGAAAAACCCTCAAATCTTGTTCTATGTGGTTGCAGGGCCAATTACTCCCAATGACTAGACTTACCATTCAGTTAACGTGCAATAGGAATAAAAGAAAAATAATAAAGTTCATTGTATAAAGCTCCACTTCTAGGAGATGCGTGTATCTCACTCTCAGGTCCAGCAAGATCCATAATATAATCATTAATATAAATAAGTTCATCTTTCTTAGTTTAGAAAAGAGAAGCTTTAGAGGGGACATGATAGATGCTTTCAAGCACCTCAAAGAAGGTTACAAGGAGAAGGGAGAAAAATTGTTCTCCTTGGCCTCTGAGGCTAGGACAAGGAGCAGTGGGCTTAAACTGCAGAAAGAGAGGTTTAGATTAGACATTAGGAAAAACTTCCTAACTGTCAGGGTGGTGAAACACTGGAATGAGTTACCTAGAGAGGCGGTGGAATCTCCATCACTGGAGATTTTTAAGAGCAGGTTAGGCAGACACCTATCAGGGATGATCTAGATGATGATTGGTTCTGCCAAGAGGGCACGGAACTGGACCTGATGACCTCTTGAGGTCCCTTCCAGTTCTAGTGTTCTATGATTCTATGATACAACCCTATGCATCTAATATTTCAAAATAGTAACTATCTCTTTTTACCCCTCCTACAATAGTTAGAATTAAATTTTATGCAATTATGATGAAAATAACATAATCCTATGGGCATTTTCCTCTTACATGGTTTAAAACAAATGATATATTTGATAAAAGATGCTTTTAATAATTATTAGAAATTGACTTCTTTCTGAAAGAAAAATTTCTCAGTCTCTTATTATGGTTCCTCTCTTCATTTTTCTTAACATTGGTGCTCTTCCTTATACGCAAAAAGAAAACAACACTAACAGATAAATATTGGAAGTAGATTATAATATTGTCTTTCCCCTAATATAGATAATATAGGGCAGAATCCAACATACGTACTTAATTCTTACCCAACTCTGTGTAACCTGTACAAGCTTTGATTCACTTCACTCATAATTTGATTTAGTAAACCTTTGGAAAGGACCTTGGAGTTTGGTCCATAATCCTTTGTGGTTGTATCCAGCTAATAAGAATAAGAATAAAGCTTCCCCTATGAGTCCAAGCTCTTTTATATAAAGAAATCAAATGATTGAGTAGGTCTAAAATCTGGCAACTTAGGCCATCTGTAAAAATAAACAAAATCACTTGCATGTAGTATAGATTTCTTGCTTGAAGATTGACAGGGTGAAGCCCTGGCCTTACTGAAGTTAATCAAAGTTTCATCCATATGCATTTTTTTTCTGCAGTGAGTTTTAATCAATCAAAATAATTATATCTGAATATAGAGATGTAATAAATAACAATGCAACTTACCTTCATTCAACCAAGAAATATTTTGCTTGTCATTTTCAAAGCTTTCAGTTGCTCTTATTTTTACTTTGTCTGTCTTGTCTTCTGACATCTGTTCGGGAAAAGAAATTTTGGATGTATAAAGTTTCTCTTAAAACCAGGCTTCCAAATGAGAAGTCTATTATCTTCTTAGATTACTGATATTATGTAATGAACTGTGAATACATATATTATTTTTTCCTGATCCCTGATATATTGTATAATCTCTTTCATGATAAACTAATATAGTCTTTCTAAATGCTTTATCAATATTAAATGATTATTGAGTGTACATGCAGTCTTTAGTAATAATATAATAAATTATATTATGAAATGCATTAATAATAAATTCATAACTCGGTGGTAATACAAGTACATTAGAACATATAGCATAGATACACATCTAAAAATATCCAGTCTGCCTATTTAATGCAGATATAAAAGATGCTATCAAAGTAAGCTATAATTAAATAAATACAATGAAGTATTTATAAAGGGAACTTTAGCAAGTAACCAAAAAAAATCTTTACTACCACTTTCAGCAATTTATTTGCTCTAAAGATAGTCATCCAACCCAAAAGCATGCAAAGGTACAGTACCTGAGGGAATTACATATACGGTAACTATTAGACTGTACGCTGTGGTTTACTCTCACTGTTTGCTCGGGATAAAATTATTCTCTCCAGTCTTCTGTTGGTTTTTTTTAATTCACAAAGTCCAGGTAGCTAAAGCATTTCAATGGTTTTACCTGTGTATTCTAATCAGAAGAGGTAAAAGTAGTAGGGTTTGGAAGCAGTTCAGCAGTTCTTCCTGCAGCCTCCTTTGTTGTCTGTTGATGTCCAGCATTCCTTTACACGGACAAAACTGAAAGGATGAGCAATGCGCTCTCTTCCTCCCTGACGTGTGGTGCTAGATTTGTCTTGCTGCCAGAATCAACCAACTTACCACTGTATTGGTTTTTTTTCAGCCCTCCCTGCCCCCTCAAGCCATGCGCTATCAAATGTGGGATGTTAGGGTGTGGGAGAACAACCCTTCAGCCTTGCTGGAGTTGCACAAAAACATCTTTGCAAGTCAAGAATTGTTTGGGAACAGGTTCCTGCTGCAGTTCATAATTTAGTGAATCTACAAAAGAGGGGGAAAGAACCAGGAAATTAATAACAACAGATCAGATAAATGTACCTGTATGGTTTGACTAAATGAAAGTTAAAATTATAATGGTTATGCAAACAAGTCCATAAGTGCCCCCTTCAGAAAGCACTAACCTAATTCTACGAAGTGATCTGCTCTTTCAAACTCCCAGTGAGCTTCGTAGCCCATTGTAGTCAAGGGTGCCAAAGGGAGTAGGCCTGGATTACGTAGGATTTATTCTTAATTGCAATGCTGCAATACAATTAACAAAGAGGTTTCTGTCAGGGACAGGCCCCATCCCAAAGACTTCACAACCAGCAGAGGCGTAAAAAGAATCCCAAAAGTTACTTGAGTAAAAGTACAGCTGTTTTGGGGGGAATAGAGTTAAGTGCAAGTTATTGGTGGTCCTCTGGAAAACTACTTAAGTAAAAGTACACACACCCACACACACGTCACATCTTGCTTGTACTCAAGTATCCAGAAGTGAAAGCAGGTGCACTTTTACTCAAATAAATTTTGGGTACTTTTTTCCACTACTAACAATCAGCACCTCATAGGTTCGGCACTCTTTCTGTTTGGCATGTTTTGTGAGGTGCTTAGTGCTTTCATTAATGGGCCATCTAATGCTCTCATCAGAATCATTGGCAATATTCCCATTTACATTACTGGAAGCAGGATCAAACCCAACGCTAGTGGGATTTGAGGGTGCTCAACTCACAAGCTTTTGTTTCCAAAAAGATACCTAATACACAGCAAGAAAGCAAAAAAGCCGTTCAGTTCCATGGCTGATTTTTGAAATGATTTATTGTGGAATAAATTCAGAGTTATCCAGTTATCTTACCTTTTCGCAATATTTACAACATTTCAGGCACTATTTGGAACGAGATACTGCAATCCAAGATCCCAGTGCTTTAGTGGGGCCAATAAATAATAACACATTCCCTTTGTTATGACAATATCTTCCTCTACTCTCCCATCACATGTCATTCTTTCACACAGGGAAGAATATTGTTTCTCTCTTTTTTTAAAAAAAAATCTCATGCGCCAACATGACTGAGACTCTTCTACCATTCTTGGCTAATTATGAAATGCTTGTTAGGCACATATTATACAATGCATGATGCAAGCATTGGACTGGCAATGGTTTTAAAGAACATCATTTAAACAGAGTCATTTGGGAATGACTGCAACAGCTTGGTGGAGAATGTGGAAATATAGAAGACTCTGTCCACCCAGATGTTTTAATATCCTGATGTTCTCCTCCTGGTTGTAATGTTGGCAATCAAGTGTTCTCACTCCCTGGCATCTCCCTTTAATGTACATGAATCTTTTTCATTGGGTTACACCTGTGACTTTGCATGGGGAAAAAGGCCAAATGCTTGATATCTACAAACAGTGGTGCTGGTACCCCAGTTGGCTCCACATTGTCGCAGGCAGACAGGCATCTGTGCGTATTTGGAGTTCAACTGAAGTTAATAGGACTCCAAAAGGTCTGCTTATGCAGGTCTGATTGTAGTACCAGGGCCAGTGATAGTATCCTATCTGAAAGTACCATGTCAAATGAAGATACTGGTTGATATAAAACATATTAGAAACAGACCCATTTAGATGTATCCATTCAGGACCTGCTTTTGCAAGGGATTTTCTCAAGATCCCAAGGCCAACACAAAGTTCCCTCCTTGAAAGTGTTCCTGGGAGGCTGTTATCTTATAGAATCCAAAAAAATTATGTATTGTTGCCAGTCATGGGCATTCCATTAGTAAATTTCTCCTTCAAAACATTTAAGATTTCAGTTTGTCCAAAAACAAAAACCAAAAAACCAACCAAACAAACAAAAAACCTCAGTCACGTGCTCTGTAATGGAAGAATGAAAAGAATCGCCTCTGGTCCTCTAAATAAAAATGTGGTCACTTTCAAAATAACAGACAAATAACAGAGAAATATCTGCCAGACATGAAACTTATGTTATGGATTAATATGACATAAAGGAAGAAACGTCCAAACTAGTTCGGAAGAAGTTCAGACGAATTTCCTGATCAAAGTGATCTCCATTACTGACTTTTTATGACTGGTTCTGGTATGTTTTCTATCCATGAACATTAACTGAAAACTTTTGTTATCTGATCAAGTCTTGTTTTCAGCTTAGATCTGATCCTCTGTGCTATTTTTGGCATCATTTAATTATTTTGGATGAATGCATCAATATTTCAATTTCCTAATCATTCTTAAAATAGTTAGAAGGAAGGCCTACCCTCATACATTCTCAGCAGCGTCAGGCTTTGAAGAGGAGAAAAAAAAAACTATTAAGCAAGAAGGTAGTTAATATATTGAGAAACTTGTTTCCATTAAAATGGTAATTGCATTTTTAAAGCCCCCTAGCCCATTTTAAGCAACCAAACTTTAGTTTATGGGTTGATAATTCATTTCATTTTTATTTTATAGCTATTAAATAGCTATGGGCCATCATTTGTTCCTTTTCTTCCAGATTGTGAAATAGGGCATTTATATGGAGGATAAAAAAGTAATCCACCTGCCAAAATAGACATGATGTCAATCTGTTGCCAGATAAATGTATGGCATCAAATGCTTGTTGAAATTTTGGAGTATAAGAAAGTTTATTTTTCTGGTCTGTTCAACTAGGATCACATTCAAGGACTTAATAGTAAACAATCCTTTAATATGCTGTAACATCCCTCAAATCCAGAGAAAAAAATTTATCTCAATTCCAGTCTTAGCAAACCTCCAAACTGTCAGGATTGCTTTCACATACTTAGTGTTAGTTCAAATGTTCAGGGCCATAGGCAGTCTCTGAATCTGAGTGAGGACTGAAGATCTACCTCAGAGGGTAGGTTTTAGCCTGGGAGGAGGGATAGCTCAGTGGTTAGAGAATTGGCCTTGTAAGCTCTCAGTTGTGAGCCCAGTTCCTAAAGGGGCCTTGCAAGGTTAGATTTGAAAAATAACTCTCTCAGGGATGGTGGTAGGTCCTTCTGTGAATGCAGGGGACTGTACTTAATGACCTTTTGATGGCCTTACAGTTCTATGTGTTATGTATATCTCCATGTTTCAAGTCTCAGCTGAGGGCACCTAAGTTTATCTAAATATATAAATTATATCCCTAGTGATTTCATTTCCAGGAGAGGTCCTGTAAATGTTGATATCTGCACCAAGAGCCACGTGAATGTCCATAGTGTAGCATTTGGTCTCTTTTACATGTTACTGACAAAATGGAGTCAGCTCAGTGTGTTCTGACAAGTGGTGCTTTGTAGCTTTGGAAAATTCCACGTTACAGTAAATTTGCATGAGAAGCTCCATGAGGAGACCATCCCTCTTAACTTTCTCTTCCACCCTGGGGTGATCCTTTCTAATGTGGTGAGTACAATGTGATGTGCCCTATCAGAGTTAAGGATTCTCTTGTTCATCACACTGCTGGAGGTAGAATATTAAATTGTGGGAATATGAAAACGTACAGCCAAATTATTCTGGTGATTTCACGTATCGTGTGTGATCTTTAGAGCCACACCATCTAGTCTTGTGAATGTTTTGAATGAAAGCAGCTTGTTTATATGGACCACTTCAAATTAGGGGTAGCAAAAAAATTTCTATATTTTGCAGTTTCTCTGAGCAGTACAAAGAAAATAAGGAGTTTGAGGAACTTCAAAGAGCTGATGAGATCCAATTTTCTATATAGCACAGTTATGCCGAAAATCTGTGTATCATCCTACGAGCTATGAACTTCATTCTACCTTGTTACTTACTGGCACAGCAGATTAGTGACACATGTGACACTGTGTTTAGGGGTTTCCAGCGGAAGTTTGGCCGGAGATTATTAATGATGTAGATCAAACAAAACAAAAAAGCAGTCAAGTAGCACTTTAAAGACTAACAAAATAATTTATTAGGTGATGAGCTTTCATGGGAAAGACCCACAAGATCTGAAGAAGTGGGTCTCTCCCACGAAAGCTCATCACCTAATAAATTATTTTGTTAGTCTTTTAAGTGCTATGTGACTGCTTTTTTGTTTGATAGAATACAGACTAACACGGCTATCTCTCCATAGATGAAACAGACAGAGTAAAAATACCCCATTATAAAGGAAAAATACCAACTGCTTGTCTACACAAACATTTTATTTACAGCAATCTGGGATGTAAATTTACTCTGCACTTGCCTGCTGTGCCATGAATGTACCTGTGACATGCACTAACAATTCCTTAGGCCAGGTCTACACTGGGCATTAAACTTGATTGTAGATATGCAATTCTAGCTAGAACAATTGTGTAACTAGAATCGACTTAGCTATGATTGACTTACCTGGCCATCCTTACAGAGGGAGGTCAATGGTAGAAATTCTCCCATCAACCTCCCTTACTCCTTGCAATATTGAGGAGTGCAGGGGTCCATTGATGACCCCAGATAGTTCGATTTTGTGTCTCTCTACTCAGCACGCAAAGTCAAACCTGGAAAGATCGAGCCTGACCTGGTCGATCTTCCGTGTAGTGAAGACATACCCCTATTGTGCTTTGATCTGCTCCCATTTGTAGGTTGAGTAGATCAAACTGCACTAGAAAACTGTTAGTGCATGTCAGTAGGGTCCACACAGATAGTTCATGTATAGAAGCAAACATGGATTAGATTCACATCCCAGTTTGACTCAAGCTAAATATTTGTGACCCCAGAGGCCATAGCAGCTGTGGAGAGCGTATGTCTTCTTAAGTGCCAAGCCTTGATTTCTTTGCCACCAAGTCCCTTTCTCTATCATTTATCGTTTGAATCACAGAAGTATCTAGAAGCACCAACTGAGATGGGGCCCAGTGGTTCTGGGAGTTGCAGTTACACTCAGTAAGAAAGAACGCCCTGTTGTAACCAGAGTACAGTTCAAAGAGATAACAGATAAAGAGTAGGAGGGAAAACAGGGGCTTAGAAAAAATGAATAGATTTGCCTACAGTCACACAGCAGGTTAGTGGTCATGACGGGAATGAAATGTAGGTATCCTGACCCACAGTCCAGTGCCCTTCCCATTTGCAAACACTTCCCCCATCCCTTGGTTTCGTGCGTTATTTCTTCCTTGCTCTTTCTCTATTATCTGGCCTTCTTATTCTTCCTCTCTCCTAACATATTCTATTTTAATTACACTTTACAGCCATCTCACCCTCCTGGCTAGTTACCCTCCAGGGGCTTTTCCTTTCTGCCATGTTAGCTTGAGATGTAACATTAGTGTTGCACTCAACACAATTTCTATCCACACAGAAAAATCTCCAGCTCTTTAGACATTAACCCAAACTTAACTGGTCTATCTATCAGTATGGACTGGAGGTTGGAACATGTCCAAGTTAGCCCTGCAACGAGGACACAGCTGTATGTTATGCTAATCCAGTCACTCTATGAAGTTTGAAAGTTTGTTTGGCAGTGTGATGGCTTTAACACAAGCTAGGCTAAGTCAAGAGGAATTAACTAATGTTTTGAGAACTTGAGATAACTCTGAAGAGAAGGCATACCTTATGTTGTAGTTCCAGTGAAAACATTGTGATTTTAAACTGGAAGAAAATAAAACCTAAACATTTTCCCTAGCCCCTCCCACTGACCTTTTTGCACTTTTATCTAAACTACTTTCCACAAGTCCAGTGGAAAGTGTTTAAATGAAACTAAACTTCAAAAAGGAAAATAGTTTTCTGGTCCTTTTGGCTCCTAGAACAGGTATTTATTCTAGCATTTGATCAGCTATTCACAAATGATGTCTCTGTATCTTTAAAATAACTGCAAATCAAATTTAAAACTGGAAGCTCTCGTCTTTAATGTTATCTACAGATAAGATAAAGCTTTGAAGCACTAACAGAGACTAATTGGAGCAGAATACCAATACAAACACAAATGAATGGAAAACACTAAAAAATGTGAGGGGGTCCATGCTTTAAATTAGCACCATTTATGCTCAAATGTTACAGAATTTCGGAAAAGAAAGTTCAACTCATTCTCTGCTGTACAGATGAAAGACCAGAATTCCCTGATTCAATGTATACTGCTGCATACTTCAAAAACACCATGAGACATATAAAATACAATTAATACAGAACAAATCATTTTACATAACTATCAGCCCCTGTCAAAAATAAAACCAACTGGAGCTGTACAGAAGGAAAAGTGTGTGCTACAGGTAGAAATGGTACCAAATTTCTATTCTTGTTAGCCTCTGAAAACTGGCTCCTTTTTAGGTTTTATGTTGATTTTAGGAATGGATTTCTTCCATGGAGATGATCCATAATTGTTCAAAATTGCTGCAAAAAGCAAAATTGAAGAGCCATATAGAAAAATCATTCACCAAAGATAAAAATGGTGCAAAATATATTTGGTATCAGCTCTGGGACTTTGACTTCCAATAAGTAAATAATAGAACACATCATCAATTCTCAGAATCTTTCAGTGATAGCAAGGAGACTCAACTCTGCCTCAAGGTCCCAGCCTAAATTTTCTTTGCCTTGGCCATAGTTCTGCTGGTTCTGCTTCCCCTGCCACAAGGGGTCTTCCAGGAGCAGGGGGTACATGTGTCAGGGCCAAGAGGGACTGGAATCAGAATATGAGGCACTCTGGGGAGTCATTATAAAAATGCTGGTTTGAGTTGGATCAGTCTTGAGGTGCTTTAACATGCACTAGGGGCTGCGTTGGCCAGTTGTGCTTCCTCTGAGTATTCAGGTGTTCACAAAGATGGCTACTAATGTCCATACTGCTAATTGGTTTTTCCCAGTAAGCTACGTGCTTGTGAAACCACTCGCAAGAGAGTCAGATGCCACTCAGCTCGTTAGCAGAGTGCCCACAGCTAGGTTTTTAGTTTCTGCTGATTGTGCAGATTCACACATGCCTCTGTGCGCATAAAAAATTATTCCACGTGTGGATGGAAAAAAATTAGAGGGAACATTGCTCCTAACTCCTTTTTAAACTGCTTTCTTCCTTTGGAAAAAATGTCTTTTATAGTTAAATGTAAATATAAATTTTTCCCCTTGCTTTCTCTCTAATATAGATGATATATAAAAGAAAATAAAAACCTCAATTGTGTTAAAAGAATATTTAGACTGCAAAGTCAAGCACCAGAAATTAGGAAATGCCAAAATTAGGTTGCCCAGGCAACCTTATTTCTGCTCACTGATAAGTATGCAATATACTACAGTCTTTACATAATATGAACACCTCAATTTTTTTTCCACACACTCCTGCCCATATATTGGGTTCAAGTTGAGGGCCCAGTCTGACTCTCTATTCAGAGAGTAGAGGGTCAGAAGGGGTGAGGGGGGAGTCAAGAATTAAATTAAGCCAAGTATGCAAAGGAGCCCCTATAATGACCTAAAAAATTCCCACCCCAGTTCAAACCACATATTAATGTGTCAAATTTGAATATAAAAGAGTTCAGCAGCCTCTCTTTCCAAAGTGTTGTGAAAATTCCTCTTCAGTAAGACACAAACTTTCAGGTCATTAACAGAATGGCCCACTCCATTAAAGTGCTGGCTGACTGGTTCATGAATCAGGAGTGTTTTTATGTCTGTTTTATGCCCATTAATGCTTTGTCTAAGAGAGTTTAAAGTCTGTCCACTGTTACAAAGCATCTGGGTATTGTTGGCACATGATGGCGTATATGATGTTAGTTGAGGAACATGAGAATGTGCCCGTGATTCTGTGAAAAACCTGGTGAGGCCCAGTGATGGTATCTCCAGAATAGATATGTGGACAAAGTTGGCAGCAGGCTTTGTTGCAAGGAAAAGTTCCAGGACTGGTGTTGCTGCAGTATAGACTGTGGTTGTAGGTGAGAATCCTCATAAGGTTGGGAGGTTGTCTGTAGGAGAGAACAGGCCTGTCACCTTGGGCCGTCTGGAGTGTGGCATCCTGACTAAGGATAGGTTGTAGGTATTTAATAATGTGTTGCAGTGGTTTGAGTTGAGGGCTGTAGGTAATGGCCAGTGGTGTTTGGCCCAAAGTTTCTTTCTTTGATGAATTCCCAAGGTCAGTTGCAAACAATGGAAATGTCAGAACTTCTTTTGAAAGGTTGCTGGAGCCTTCCTATATTTTTTTCTCTTACTATATCAATTTGCTCCCGTTAAACATTATCCTGTATTATCAACATGCAGTAAACTCTGATATCTGGCAACCCTGGGAACAGCAGGTTGCTGGATATTCAAATATTCCAGTTAAGGGAGAGCTGATGGGGGAAGGCACAGGCAGTGCCCCCCCCACAATAAGAAAAGTCAGCTTTTCCCTCCATCCAATGCCAGCTCCTGCTCAATTGCTTCCCTCTTTACCTTTTGGTAAAGGTACATCCATGACTGTAAGGAGCCCCATGAGGAACCAGTTGCAGGATGGTGGGCACAGCCATGCACTGTGAGGAGCTGCTTGTTGGGTGACATTGCCATGAGGGTGCCATGTGGCACGAGGAGTTTGGAGGCTTCTGTTCAGCTGGGGTGGGGGGAGTCTTACACAGCACCTTGGGGGAAAAAAAATGGAAGCCACATTTGCCGGCATCATGCTGGTTATCTGAGAATTCCAGTTGATCAACAAGCAGGTTTACCTGCATATTTTTGAGTGTTTCTACCTTTCTCCTTCATTATGAGATTTTGTTTAAAAGGTACATGTAGTTTGTTAGGCTTTAAGGAGGAAAATGTGGTGTTTGGCGTGGAGGAACTTTTGTTAATTCAGTGATAGCAAATTGCTTAGGGTAAGTAGCAACCAATTGGAATACGTCACTGCACAAACAAAATATTTATATGGACTTAAAGCTAGGAAACTTCTCTATGAAATATGGATTCACATTCTGAAACACAAATGAAATATTCAGAACACATACAGTCGTACTGCAAATTTGAATGTACACCCACAGAACACACACACACACACACACACACACAATCTTTAAAGTACTGATTAGCGCACTGAGAAGTTTTAAGAAAGGTATATCTCTGATGTAATCTGTGTAACATGCAGAAGTAAAAAGTGTATGTAAGTAGCTAAGGTGTACAACTCAGGCATGGAAAATGTCCTACTGTGGGCTTCTCTATATTGGGAAGTTAACTCAAGTTGTAACATGAGTTTGGGGTCTAACCTGACTCCCATATACATATAAAAACCTCTAGCTTGAGTGTGGTGACGTTTTAAATTTGAGCTGGTAGAGCTTGAGAGCTGCTAATATTCGAACTATTGCTAGCTCTGTAGATTCAGCTAGAGTCTACTTGTGTGGTGATGGTCTCTTGATGCCTTTCCAAACTTCCGCTGAAGCCTTTGTACTGTCTACTTACTTGTTCTGGAGCAGTGGCCTTTTGATAGCTGTTTTATTGCATTTTTCAGATAAAAGGACATCCAAGAGAATGTCCTTCCATTGCATAACTAACAGACCTTAGGCTGAAACCAGAGCTCTGGTGGACCTGCGATATAAGGCCATCAAACCTACAGTATTGAGTTTCGGACCAGAAATCACAAGTCTTATGATGCTACCTCTGTGAAGCCACCTGAGAAGGAGGTTGCAGGGAAGACTGGTGCAGAGATGCTAGTATGCAGTACCAGCATGTACCACCACAAAAGAGGCCCTGCTGGGATGTATGTACACAGCTGACATCTCTGTTCCTGTCACAGGAAATGACTTCCATAGGATTGACAGGAATCTCAGCCAAGATGTGGATATTTTGACCACTTACTTCCACCAATAGAGACTCATTTTCAGATAATCCAAGAAACTGGCAACTATTTTCCATCTAAACAATGATCTTGCCAATCAATGCCGCTTCATCAACACACTAGAACAGCTACTGCCATTCCAGTCAGCTGTCATATGTTTGGGAATAAAACTCGACCATAGTCTGACATACCCACCTCATCTGCAAATAAATATCTTTCCACACTGCTATCTTTCCCTGATATCTAAATTAATCAGTAACCTCCCTACCCTTCAGGTCTTTGTGCTTCTGTATTGACATTACTGTTTGCTCCAGCTGAGTACAGTTGTGCAATTTAGATTCAGCCATCATGTTCAGCTGAATTTGAACATGTATATTATTAGTAGCAGCTTGACCAACCTCCAATATGTATGTGCTAGCACACATAATTCCACTAGAGTTTTGATGAGATGCCATTACAGATATGTCTGTCTGGAGAGTTATGATGAGTTAAATCTATTTGTTACATCTCTAGTTAACTTAGGCCCCCTTTTCAGATAGGAAACATGCAGTGCAAAATCAAACTGGATTTTCAAGGGATGAATCCAGCTCCTGAGACTGGAATGTGGCCCTTGCCTGATGGCTCAACAAACCTTTGCTATTGTATGCTACTGGCCCTTTAGCATGCATGGAGGAACAGCACAAGATGGGGCTGAAAATATTGTTCTTACAGGCTACGTCTACACGTGCAGCCAACATCAAAATAGCTTATTTCGATGTTGCGACATCGAAAGAGTCTATTTCGATGAATAACGTCTACAAATCCTCCAGGGCCGGCAACGTCGATGTTCAACTTCGACGTTCCTCAGCCCAACATCGAAATAGGCGCAGCGAGGGAACGTCTACACGTCAAAGTAGCACACATCGAAATAGGGATGCCAGGCACAGCTGCAGACAGGGTCACAGGGCGGACTCAACAGCCAGCCGCTCCCTTAAAGGGCCCCTCCCAGACACAGTTGCTCTAAACAACACAAGATACACAGAGCTGACAACTGGTTGCAGACCCTGTGCCTGCAGCATAGATCCCCAGCTGCCGCAGAAGCAGCCAGAAGCCCTGGGCTAAGGGCCGCTGCCCATGGTGACCATAGAGCCCCGCAGGGGCTGGAGAGAGAGCATCTCTCAACCCCCCAGCTGATGGCCGCCATGGAGGACCCGGCAATTTCGACGTTGCGAGACGCGGATCGTCTACACGGTCCCTACTTCGACGTTGAACGTCGAAGTAGGGCGCTATTCCTATCTCCTCATGAGGTTAGCGACTTCGACGTCTCGCCGCCTAACGTCGAAGTTAACTTCAAAATAGCGCCCGATGCGTGTAGACGCAACGGGCGCTATTTCGAAGTTGGTGCCGCTACTTCGAAGTAGCGTGCACGTGTAGACGCAGCTACAGAGTGGAAGCATCAGTGGGAAAGAGAGTCGAACATACTCAGTAAATTTAGGAGTCCATTACTGCACCACCACCACCTTTGTTCACTTCATCATTGACCCTGGAACGTGCTCAAGTGGCAACTCTCTGTGCGGATTTATGGGCCATTTTGTTAAGCCTGCAAGGTTCTTACTACCATCCAGCAACCTGGACAGAGCAATGGTCAGCACACCCTACATCCTGGAGTACCAGTCATCATGGGAAATGACTCCTCCTTTGATCTCTGATTGCCAAAAATGTATGACTTAACCCTGGAAGGAGCACCAGGAAGTAGTCTTTACAATAAGGCTGATCCCCTGAACTGCTGCTGAGAAAGACCCTGTCTTGTTCCTGGTACCTGATTCCTCATCTTTTTTCCAACAATTTATCACTTTGTTGGAGGATCAGGGCACGCCCTTCATGCAGTGACAACTCCAGGAGGAAGGTGGCCTTCCTCACAGGGCTATCCCAAAGGAGGTGCATGGCCTGGAACAAATCAGCCTTCCTGCTAGTCTTCTCACCATCAGTCTGGTGTGCCCACCCGTCCGGCTGCTGCTTGCATCCTTACCATCCTGCCTACTCGCCAGCTGCTGTCCTTGCCAATCCCCTGCCTTCCTGCTGCTTGCATCCTCACCCACCTGCCTGCTGCTCGCCACGAGTTTCCTTGCCATCTGTTATGGCCGCCACCTTTCACCTTGCCTCCCTGCCCCCTTCTCTCATCTGAATAATGAGAAAAATGACATTCCAATTGTACAAGGGACAGCTCTGCATATATTAACAAACTCTACAACAGATGAAAATCCCAGTTAGTTCTGGAGTTTCAATATATGCACTCAGTTTAAGGTTACATGCAAACGCATGCTCACCTTTACTACTATGACTAGTCCCATTGAAAACAATTCTCTCCGGGCAGCTGGTTGGTACTATTAATTTCACTGATGGATAAAAGAAATTTTTAGGTCCCTTCAGGGGTATCAGAGAAGTGAGCCATCTCCTTTCTTAACATCATCACAATAAAAAATCCCAATTGTCTGAATTTGCAGACGACTATTGCCTGCATAAGGCAATAGCACAAATCTGTATTGATTGAGTGCTGGTATATTATGGAATTTAAAAGAACAAACTATTTCTTGCTCATGATTTAGGGTAAATCTCCTGAAATCTGTTGCAGAGGCTTTGCAATTAATTTGTGTTGTGACAGACAATACAATATGTTTGTAGCACTTCATGGATCAAAAATCATATGTGAGGTGAACAATTTAAGTTATATATTGACAAGTTGGCATGGCAATTACAATCATTTAAATCTCTCAGGGGCAGAAGGCTGGGTACAAAAATTGTTAGAAATTGTTATGGAGTTGTATCGTTAAAGCACATAAGGGGTTAATGTAGACTCCAAAGCAGCAAAAAGTGGAGTGTCTGGTTAATTTCCTTTCAGCACTGTGTCAAATCTGGCCCTAGTCCTGAACTGTAGCATTCTAATTTGTACAACCCTAATAAATACTGGGAAGATGATGTGTAAGTGCTGCCCATGGCCACAGGATACCCACCCCCACATCTGGAGTATTGAGATTCTCAGTTGAACTAGTTATTTCCTTCTCTAGATCTTCCCAATAGTGACTTTATTTTTGAATATTGTCAAAGTGGAAATAATGTGAAGGTTTGTAGATGTGTGGTCAAAGCCCCAAGAGTGTAATTTGAAAGAAAAATTTGGATATACCATTTTTATTCTTATATACTCAATTTTCTTTTTAGAAGCAAATAAGTCCTCTTGTGTCCCAGTATTCTAAGGAGTAAACACAATAAATACAGTTGGTTGATTCAGTGTCTGTTGCTTTTTCTCTCGCTGAGAATGTGGAAGCTGAATGTTGCAATTCTGTTAAGTGCTTGTTTTCCCTGATAAATATTCTGCACTCTTACTATATTTCAGTTGTTAGGTTTCTCAGGGGACAACAGCATAAAGAAAGAAAATGAATAAACAGCTCAAAGCCTGCAGAGTCCAAAATACTGCAACATCTTGCTTTGAATCATAGACAATTGAGACATTTTATTTGGATACATTTGATCACATCTAAAGGTTTTTATATAAATCTATATAGTCTACCATTCTTTCCCTGTTGCTTCAAATATTTAGACAGC
The DNA here is from genome assembly GCF_033958435.1 of Carettochelys insculpta. Lineage (NCBI taxonomy): Eukaryota > Metazoa > Chordata > Testudines > Carettochelyidae > Carettochelys > Carettochelys insculpta. The sequence continues at coordinate 40,715,357 of NC_134147.1, read as the reverse complement.
TGAGCTTTATGGTTTTCTTCTGTTCTACCAAAAGAACAAGCTTAAGAGTTATTTAAAATTAAAGGAGGCCTCTCCATGGAGTAGGTTTACAGATGCCCTGCAAAGGAAACAAAAATGACTTCTGGCCTCTCCAGTCCCAATTTATAATGTGGGGTTTTAGTTTGGTTGGTTTTTTTTTGTCTGTTTGTAATTTACCTTAAAATCAGGAGTGTCTAATTAGTGTTGCTTGGTTTCTCTGCAGCACTCTTTTAAAATCTCATGGGCTATGGAAACTTTTCTCAGCCGTTAACTGAAAGGGCTAGAAATGTTGAATCTAAGGGGCCAGAAAAGGGAAAAAAAAAAAAAAAAAAAAAAAAGACAGACAGTTCTTCTACCAACTGTTTATTGAGAAAATGGAATTGTACAGGGCTTAAAACAATCTGCCCAAGTCAAAAGGGTTTAAACAGTCTGACTAGATAGCTTTCTCTGTTACTCGGCACCCAGTCTGAAAAGCAGTGACATGGGTGGAATTGACTTGCATGGACATTGGAAAAGGCTCTCAAGAGGTTTCATTTTTATGGCATTCCTTGTGTCAAAATCCATTCCATTCTTCACTTTGCCCATAGAATCTAGACCGGGGTCAGCAACCTCTCCAAGGCAGAGGGTCAGAATTTGCTCTTTTGGTATTTATGTGCAGTTCGAGTGTTGGTGACACTTTTTAAAGTCACTAGCAGTCCTACACAACAGCTTCCTTAAGATGCAGAGCTTACCGTTAGCTGTGACTAGTGGCAGGAGGGAGAGCCCTGCTGTGTAGAAGTGGGGCTGGCACATGCTGGGGGCAAGCCAGCTGAGGAGAGGAACTGGGCAGCCTTGGGGAAGCAGGACCTCCAAACACCTCACTGGAATTAACCACCTGCCCAAAGGGTGATGGCAGCAATTGGTGAGGTAGCAAGACAGGGTGGAAAAGGAAAGCAAAAGGGCTCACCTGGCCATCACAGACAGAGGTGGTAGCAGATGGGCTAAAAAGTCTTGGCCTCCTGGCAGATGTCAACGGGAGGCAGAGGGGCTCAGTCCCTTCCTAGGGGGTGCAGATGGACAATGGGGGGAGTCAGAGAGGTTCAATACCTTTCTCTGGGCAGGGGAGGGCTGACAGCAAGCATGAGTGGGGAGATGGGCTCAGTCCCTGTCCCTGGGGAAGGTAAGGGAAGATGGCAGAACTGGGCAGTCAGAGGAGCTCAGTACTTGTCCCTAGGGAAGATAGGGACAGATGGCTGGACTGTGGGGTCAGGGAGGCTCAGTCCCTGTCCCTGGAACAGGGAGGGCACATGGCAGAGGGTGGGGAAGGGCAGAGGGGTCAGTCCCCATCCCCAAAGGAGAAGAGGTCAGATGGCATGGGAAGGGGTTCTTCATCTCCTCCTTACTGGGCAGCTCACGTTCTGGTCTTTCCTTAGCAGGTCCAGGGCTGGGGCTCTGGCCTGGCCCCACATTCTAGTGAGGACCCTGTGGCTGGGGCTCTGGTCCCAGTCCCAGCCCTGTGCTGCTGCAGAGGCCCCACAGATGGGGATCCGGCCCCATACTGCAGTGGGTGCTGTGCGGCAGGAACTCAGCCTTAGTGCCATGCTCCAGTCCCCTCCCCTGCTGCATGGGTGGGAGGAGGTGTGGAGCTGAGCTCCGGTTGGTGTGCTGACCAAAATTGTCTCACATGTAATGAGAATGCCAGGGATTGCCATCCCTTGATCTAGAAAAACAGGGTACACAAGACCTAAATGTCTTAAATGAAAATCCAAGATGGAAAACACTTCACTCGTGCCTTCCCTTCCCCTCAGTACAAACAAATAAGTTGATCCCTGTAGAATATCTCCTTCCTCCTTTGTTCCTGTTTTCCCATCTTACTTTGGTCTTTTTGCTCTAAACTCCATTGAGGACTCTGGGAATCCTTTCACTGGCATCAGAGAGATGTGGTTAGGACCCTTCAAGGCACTCACTGGGCCACCTAACTTATCTAATAATGCTGATTCTCAGTAGGTGGGCAACTTCTAGGTATGCATCCAAGAATATCATCTTAGCTTGCCTAGAAGTCCTTAATAATTAATGAAAATTCAGAGATGAGATATATTGATCACTTATACTATCTGCTCTCAAGTTTTCCAAAGCAGCACACTTACTATCTAATTAAGTTTCAAAGAATTAATACTGCTCCTTTCACTGGACTGATTGATCAAGAACTTAACTGCAAGCCATTTTTTTCAAATGAATCCAAAGTGTTCTGCTTGTTCTTATGAGGTTTTCACTTTTAAAAAATCCCCCACAACAAAACTAGCTCACACAGAGTAGCTCCTAGCTGTCCACACCCGGTAGTTGAAAAACCCAGATGTAAATTCACATTTACACTCACTTATTATTTTACACGCTTTCAGCAGAAGAATTTTCCATGTTCAGATATGCTAGCATCTGGTGTGACCTGTGTTTTCTCAGGAACAATAAAGCCAAAAGGATTCAGCCATCATTACTAGATCCACGTCTTCATTGCAAGTGACTGGGATAATTATGCCTTTTACCTCTTGTGGATATAGAAATTTGATTTTAAGGTTATATCATTAATAGAAATTACTCTAAAGGGTTATGAGTTCAGAACAACTATATCTCAATTTTACTGTTTTTTTAAAGAGTCTTATTTTGGCGCAATGCACAATAATCTCTATTCTATAATTATTTAATGGTTAAAGGAATCTATCCTCCTAAGTACATATTCAAATGCTTTCTTATATTCTACAGAAGACAACTAGCAAATAAATACTAGTATACATCATTTAAAATGAGAATGCTCCTGGCATACGTCTAATAAATTCCAAGGCCTAACTCACTTTGTCGTCAGTTATAAATCTTCCAATCCATTGGCTTCAAAAGTGCAGGATTAGTTCTTTAATACTAATTGTAGCCAAATTGTTTCTTCATATTGTACAAATTGGTTCTTCCAGTACTTGCCTAGGCATATGTACGTTCTGCTGTTGGTGTACATGTTCCCATTACACTTGAACTGAGTTAGGGGCCACACCTGAACCCTGTGTGCTTGTGACTGTGACTGAGAGACTAAAGAGCACAGCAACTTCAGCCACCCTGCAGTTCCTTCTCACTACCCAGTTCTTCAAGTTGGGACTTGTGATGTCTTTAAGCAATGTGTGGCTTATTCTTTTATGACAGAACACAAGTCTACGAGCTTTAAAATACCCCTTCATGCAAGGTTTTAATGCTTCTGAATGACAGGCATCTCAGATGTGTGCTGCGTTTGGGTGAGGGGCCCATAACTGAGAGATACGCCGTCCATAACACTTATAGGGCATCTGGGCTGAAAATGTTTCTTCTAGAGAAATCAGTGCATCACTTGTTAGACTACCATATCCCTGAGGCAGAAGTGTGTGCACACTTGTCATCTAAAAGTTCTCCAGCTGCCTCTCCTGGGTATGGAGTTAGAGTTTTACTTGCACAGTAAAATCTCTGGAGTAATGGGAGGAAAGGGCACTGAGTCACCAGAGGGAAGAGAACTGAGTCTCCTTTACAAGGTTCTTACTCAAGGAGCCATACATCCTATAGACCCCCCCCAAATGGCAAAGGTAGCGGTAGGATCCCTCTGGCACCCAATCAGGCACCAATCACCTTGTCTCTAGACCACCTCCTTGGTGTACTGCATAAACTGAGTAGTACTGGCCCCCCAGTACTGATGCCATAACTCGTCTCTTCTTGGCACTGATGTATTTGGTAGCAGAGTCCTATCCTATCTGGCACTGAAAGATCTACTGGTTCCTTGACATTGGCCATACCACGATGAACACAGATGAAGGTGCATTCTCCATATAGACTGCTGCTGCAGCACTGCTACCAAATCTAGGGTACCAAACAGAGTACAGTCTGAGGGCACTTCCTGGCTGCAGCTGGAGCTGCACTGCACTACTGCCAGATCATCAGATTGGTCATGGCTCTGATATAATCTGTTCTGGCTCACATATCACCATCATTATCTTTAAGTGAGGCTGTGGCTCCTGCATCATCAATCTACAGTACAGGAGGATACAAAATGTTCCAGAACGTGTTACATGGAATGGCTGATACACTGAAGACTCCAAATGAGGTATTCCAGGAAAAATCTCAAAGCTTCCTGGATAATCCTGCACATTTCCAGACCAGGATTTCTTGCGGTGCCCATCCACAAGGGGCTTTTAGAGCTGGAAAAGTTGCACTGGCAGATGCTTACTTTTCTGACACTAAACTCATAGGCTACGTCTACACGAGCCCCAAACTTCGAAATGGCCACGCAAATGGCCATTTCCATGTTTACTAATGAAGCGCTGAAATGCATATTCAGTGCTTCATTAGCATGCGGGCAGCCGCGGCACTTCGAAATTGATGCGCCTCGCCGCTGCGCGGCTCGTGCAGACGGGGCTCCTTTTCGAAAGGACCCCCGCCTACTTCAAAGTCCCCTTATTCCCATCAGCTCATGGGAATAAGGGGACTTCAAAGTAGGCGGGGTCCTTTCAAAAAGGAGCCCGTCTGCACAAGCCGTGCAGCGGCAAGGTGCGTCAATTTTGAAGTGCCGCGGCCGCCTGCATGCTAGTGAAGCGCTGAATATGCATGTCAGCGCTTCATTAGTAAACATGGAAATGGCCATTTGCGTGGCCATTTCGAAGTTTGGGGCTCATGTGGACACGGCCATAAAAAGCAGACTATTGCTACAAAGTGCCTTCCTGAATTTCAAACAATTTTATGTGCATCCCATAACGAAGTCTTTAATGGGTACTGAGGCAAATGAGAGGGCAAGACAGAGCCAATAGAATGCAACACCAAAAAACAAGGAACTCTAAAACTATGTTGCCAAGAATTAGGACTTTACTTTCTGAGTGGGGCCTGGAATAGGAGACTCAGCCCTCAGGTCTATTAGTGAGCATGGCAGGGCTGTGAGATAGTCCTAGGATTGTCTCACCTGCCCAATTTGCTGCAAGGCATCAACAGGTCCACATTGAAGCTCATCCGCAGTGGCAGATAGCTGGTTGCTCAACACTTGTGCTTACACCTATGGGGCACTCTCTCCTTTGCCTGCCCTGTTGCCAGTCTTATGCCCTTCCTGCTCCATCCTGGTTCATTTGCCTGCTCCTGACTCCAAATGTGACCACTAGGCTGGCCTCAAGCTCTAACCACTCTGTCAAATCACTTACTTCCTAGTTCCTGACATAGATTGTCTTGGCTGAAAACAAAATTATTCTCCATCAAAACTCCAACTGAAGGATCAGCAGTTAACAGCCCTTGTTGGCATAACTGGATTATTTGAACTGGGACTCCACAAGACAACAGAGGGGACTTCAATGTGCTAATCCCTGAATGTCAGTTTGTGCATGCTACATGAAGACGTTGCACTCACTTTATAAAATTAAGCATTCCCACCTGTGTATTTAGGGTCAGGGTCTTAGAAAGCAGTGTTGGAACCATGGGTCCTTCTTTGGGGTGAATCTATAGAACAACGTACAACTGAAAGGAGAAAGTACTGCTATGGAATATGAGACAACAGAAGGTTGAGGGAGGAGAAAAAGGGCAAGTGCTGAGTTTTTTGATAAGCGAGGGTGAGCTGTAAGGGGAGGGTAGCAGTGTCAAAAAGCAAAAAGGTCAGTGTTTAAAAAGCAGGTAATTATTTTACATAGTGATTATACATCAAACCAATCCTCTCTCATTCAAGACCCTTCCACACTTGTGCTGAGACAGGTAACCTCAACTTTGGAGACAGCAGTGTTTTCCTTAGATAACAAGGATATGCAGATAGGACAAAACACTATGAATAAATTAGCTTAGGACTCATTTTGAGGGCTCTGTTGATGCTTTTGGACATGAATATTGTGATGTATCTTGTAGAAGAAATTTACTATTTTCCCCCAGGTATAATGAATTTTTGACCTTCGCCTCCTTGTTGTGAAATTCCTGCTCCACACAGGGGTGCAGAATGAAAAGGGCAAGAAGGATGGTTTGAGTTCAGACAACAGGGGGAAAGATGCACAGCAGTGAGAAAAAACTTACATTTCCAACAAGCTGGGGCAGGTAAGATACTGCAACCTCAGCTCTGCTGTATCTTATGCACAAACAAATTATGCATGAGTTTGCTCAAGGGACTACTCAGCTACTCAACAATAATGGGTAATTGCCCTAGCAAACTTATCCTCATATCACTCATACACACCAACACTTACACTAAAAAGAAAAGACATGAAGAACAAATTTCAATGTAAAACACATTATTAGTATGAAAATGGCACATTTTCATTTAACCCTTTGTCGTTAAGAGAACTTGCTGCAAATCTCTGTGTTCCCAGGCGTCAGGGGCTTGGAAATTTCAAACCTCAGTACTAGTGTTTTGCTCTTGGAAGGCAAAGTCAAGATTATTTTACTTGGCACATTCATTTGTAGCAAAGGCTTGTGGGTAGCTCATGACACCCTGACAGAATGGCATAGAAATTTGGAACAAAGTCCCTATTTTCAATACAATCCAGCAGATTCACGCCATATGGAAATCCTGCTGTTTAATGTAACACCAGTAAAAGCCACATATTGCTAAATTCATCTTTCAAAGATTTTTGTTAAAGTTGCAGGAATATTATTTATGAATTTTAAATCTTTACTCAGACACTAAAGCTCTCAGTGACAAATATACATTTCATACCTCGAAATCAAACTACTCCACACATTGTAGATGTTTTGATTTGTCCAAGGCATCTAGGAAATAATCAGGTTGTCTTACCCTGTCTTACACTTACCCTTTGGCCATGTCTACACTAGCTCCTGCCTTTCAGAAGGGACATGCTAATGAGCCACTTTGGCAGATGCTAATGAGGTACTCCCATGAATATGCAGCACCTCATTAGCATAATGGTGGTCGTCCATATTTCAAAAGTGACTCTTTCAAAAGGCACACCACGCATGCAGAGGGGGATTTTGAAATGACCCCTGGACTTTGAAAGCCCCTTCTTCCAATTTTGTTTTGGGAAGAAGGGGCTTTCAAAGTCCAGGGGCATCCTTTCAACAGGCCCCTGGTGATGTGTGAAGCTACCATTATGCTAATGAGGCACTGCATATTCATGACAGTGCCTCATTAGCCTCTGCCGAAGTGGCTCATTAGCATGCCCCTTCCAAAAGGTGGGGGCTAGTGTAGCCACAGTTTTTTTGTTTGTAAAAGGAAAATACAAACCCAGCAATAGGATCAGGGCAGAATGTAAACAATGGCTACAATTCATTTAGTAAAAATATGCTGGAATTACTGTTCATTTGTTCTCCACCTCTTTACAATTTTGTTTCACCCACCTATTTTCTTCTGTTGTAACCAACTTTTCTATACTGTAAACTCATTGGGGCAAGCATTGTTTGTGTCATTAGTGTTTATTTAGTGTCCAGCATTGAACTATGATAGGAGCTTTTTGCCATTATAGTAATACAAATAAAAATAATAAACACCCCAACATTATTTCCCCTACAATCATTTGGGTCAAACCAAAACAAGAAGTCTTGAAGCGTTCACTTAAGGCCTAGCTAAAAGAGCTGTCAGCAAGGAACTTCTGGCATCCCTACAGCTGCCTTAATCATACAGTCACATGCATTCAGGCAGCCCCTCCCACACATGTGGATCTGCATTGTCTTCATGGGATTGCGCACACACACAAAGATCTGCCTGGATGATCAGGTCCAAAAGACAGTCATAGAGTTTAAGGCCAGAAGGGACCACCACATCTTCTTTGACTGCATACATACCACAGGCTGCCAAAACCACCCAGTCCCCTCACACTAAACCCAACAATTGAAATTAAACTAGTGTGATACAGTCCACAGGCAATGAGACAATTACGTGCAACTGGGAGAAAGCTGCTTCAGTGCATGAGGACCCTACAGTGCCAGAGAAGTGATTAAATATGTGATAATGCTGGCAAGTGACCCACACCTATATACTGCAGAAGGCAAAACCATCCCAAGGCCAACGCCAATCTGACTTGAAGGAAATTCCCATATATGGCAATCCGTTAGAAGCCAAGCATGTGAGCAAAAACCAACCAGTGAAGCTGTGACAATGCTCTGCGCTACCTCAGAAGCCTGTCTCTCACCATTTTGTTTCCCATCTCCAGCCATAGCCATCACAAAGGAAAGAGGGAGAAAATAAATAAAATTCCAGAATACATTGAGAGTGAGGAGAAAAATCCTGTCCTCGCTCCTGGAGGTGGCCAACTGGAACTGCGACACGTGGGCAAGAGGGGATTGCTGAGGCAGTGAAGCAAACCTTCCACTGTAATATTTGTTATCTTGGAGTGATTGAAATAGCTACAGGAACTTCCCCCAGCCATCTCAATGGAGCATTTATTCTGAAGATTAATAATGTATATCCCAACATTAACTATTTTGCTTCAGAGAGAAATGACTGCTGATAGGATCCCCTGCCACATTCCAATACATACATTAGCTGAGGCGTCTACGCTTCCTGTTGATGAATTACCTCCATTTTCGCGGTATTTCCACCAGCTGGATACAGAGTCCCTGAAGAAGAGAGATTTCCATTGTAACTCAATCAAAAGAGTTTGGGCCAAGACTAAAACTAGCTGAAGTGATTCAGTAACAAGTAGAATTTCTCCAACTCAGACAAATTTGGTATGCATCCTAGAAGCTAGTTTCAACTTTTCCCTAATCTATTTTGGTTACCAGTGCCAGAGTTGTAAATGGCATAAGATTTGTGGTATCTGTAATCATGATTCATGGACAACTCTTGGCATTATGCTGTTCCTCAGTGGAATACTGTACACCTGTCTGGTGTGTCATTCACCTCCCAGTATATTGGTTGATGTCAATTGAACTCAGCCATGCATATTACCACAGGCATGCTGTGCCTCATGCTATCTCTGGCTATCAGTTTTGAGCAACATAGCTCCTTCATATAATTATTGAAGAGCCTACAACCAGACTGGTGGAAAAACTATTTGCCAGGCCAGATCTCCTATTGTGCATGGATATTTTCAGTCACCTCTGAATATGACTTAACTCCAATCATCCACTGTGGTCTCAACTGCCAAATCAGAGTCTGTCAACAAGTGAACGGTAGACTGAAGGTGTCTGAAATTTTTTTTGGCATGATCCAAACATTCAAATGCTGGGCTTGACCTGCCACATTAGCTCTGGACTCTGCTAAACAGATGTCAGATTGGCCAAGACATATGTACAGCCAGCCTCTACACATGGGCTCTGCACAACGACCCAATTGTCACAGTGGTCTCCATCACTCAGTGGTGCATGTTGTTGACAAATGTTAATAGACTAGATTTCATGGTGGCCTTAGGACCCTTCATTCTGCTGAGGAAGTTGCTAGTGGGTGGCTTGGCAAGCACTGCAACCACTAGAAGAACAGACAACCTTTCTGAGTAGCTCATTTGTTAATTTGATGAAGTCTCAGATTATTGCTTAACTCAGTCATTGGCAGCCCTCTAAAAACAATGCTTCCACTCCAGAGCTGCAGTGAGAAAATTAAGCTAACATTTTCAAAAGAAACAAACTGGCTTTTACATCTCCTTAGGGATATAACCAGCATAACGCCAAACAAGCCATATGAGGGAAAGGACAATCCTTTGAATAAGCTCATTGGAGTCTGAATAACAACTCAAGTAAAAGACAAGTTTTGGATGTAGATGCTTTCTCAGTCTGCCTAATGCAGTTTCAGCAAGCTGGCTATATGTGTCTTTTAGGGGAAGCTAGTGAAGCTTTGTCGGAGGGCTGGGATGAAACTTGAGTGTCTCTGTTATATTTATTTTAATGCAGAGTACTCATGTGGCTCTGGAACATAATTTTTTCCTTGTAGGTATGTAGAGATTTAAGTAGGTGAAAATGTGTCCACAAAGGACCATAAAAGAGAAAAGGAGTTATAAAGTAATGCAACGAAGGTACTGATGCATGGTTATTGCAAGTAAAAATAGCTAGCAAAGTAGCAGGAGGTACCTAAATGACTGCGAGCCACTTTCAAATGTGTCCTTCCCCCTTGCTCTTAGCAATATCATGGAATATAATATAATATTTTATTTATACTGCTTTGTCATTGTAATTTTTACAAGTTGACTGCCATCTTAAAACAAACTACATGGTACATGATAATTAGCACGCCGACATTTGTATAAGTCTCAAACAACAGTAGACCTGATCATTTTCCTTAATGGTACTTTTAGGGTGCAATTTTCCAAAGCTTTTATAGTTGGCTTAATTTCCCATTGGAATTAGTGGACAGATTTCTGTGGGGTTCTGGTCAGGTGCAGAGGTCCATTTGTGTGAGTGAGCTAGGCCATTGTATCAACAAGCAATAGCGCTTGAGTGCATGATGTTTCCTCATGTACAAGTTGAGGAATGTTTCTCAACTATGTTTTAAAGTACACAATGATGCAAGTTTTGAACATTGTGAAATTTGCCTCTCCACTCAGATTCCTCCGGCGCGTATTTCCTCAGGTACTCATGTCTTTCAGATTCCCTGTGCTTGTTCTATCTCACCTATTTCTAACAAGTTTAATAACTGGTTCTTTACTAGTATTCTCTCCCCAGGTCCTGTTGCTTGGTTGTCTTCCTTCTGTGGTTAGGAGCATTTCTGAAATAACAAGCAAACATCTTTCTACCCCATCAAATGCATATTAGAAAGGTAGGAAATGGTTAGCCCATCCCAAGAGAATTTTTTAACATATTGAAATGTTTTCCTATCCCCAAAGTCAAAATCTGTTCAGACTTCATCCCCATTGTACACACAGCCCCTAGCTACTCTGTGCCAGAAGTTCTGGAACAATGTGTATAGTGTGGGGTGCCGAGAGCCATTTAACCAAATTATAAGCCTTGTATATAACAGAAATCATTTCAAGCCAGGGGCTGCAGCAGCACATCCCCACCCATCTCTAGTTCCAGGATCTGCGTTCTACGCTTCAGTTGCCTGGCTTTACTGTAAGTACCTAAAAGGATGTTACAAAGAGGAGGAAGAAAAATTACTCTCCCTATCCATTGAGGCTAGGAGAAGAAGAAATGAGCTTAAACTGCAAGAAATGGAGGTTTAGGGTGGCACTTAGGAAAACTTCCTGTCAGGGAGCAATCAATTGCCTAGGGAGGTAGTGCACCCTCTGTCATTGGAGATAATTAACAGCAGGTTAGACAAACGTCTGTCAGGGATGGTCTAGCAGCTTGATCCCGTTGTGAGTGCAGGGGACTGGACTCAATGACCTCTCAAGGTCCCTTCCATTTCTAGTATTCTATGATTTTGTGATAATAACATTCCTTCCTCCTACCCTCTGTGCATCTCTTCTGGTAAGAATGTTCTCTTCAGGAAAGGGACCATGTATTTGTCTGATGTTCAGTACACTGGATTCTTGAAGTTGGTTGGGGGTTCTACATACTGTACTAAAAACAAACAAAAAAACAAACAAACAAACAAAACCCACCAAGCTACTAGGGCTGTCAATGCACATTAATACCTGTAAGTAATGCAGGGCAGATTTAACATGTTAAAAAATTAACACGCTAATTGCAGGCTTTGACACACCTTAATTAACAGCTGGGGCTGCTGGCAGTGCTCCCTGCCCCAGCCAGCTCCCAGCCTCGGGGCTGCCCCGGCCAGGATCCCAAGGCTGTGGGGATCCCAGCAGCTCTGTGACTCTGAGCAGCTGGGGCACAGAGTCCTGCAGACAAAGGAACCCCATCTGGTGCCAGGGAACCCAGGCAGCCCTGCGATTACTTGCGATGAATTTTTTTTAATTGCTTGACAGCCCAAATATAAAATAAATAAATAAATAAATAAAAACTTCAACAGCTCCAGCGCTCAGGAGGAAAAGCTTTACCTTCTAAATGGGAGTAAAGCCCTCCTGTCCCCTCATCAGCCATCACTGAGTGGCGTCCTCTTTCCCTATCTGTACAACAAGACGATTTTTTGAAATAAGTGCGTGTGCATGTGTGAGACAGAAATGGGGATGAGGGCATTTTATCAAAGAGTTTGTAATCCTGATTAGAAAATCTATTTAACCTCTTGTCAATTAACTGACTTGATGTGCAAATCTGTCTGAGTCCTGTGAGACTGGGAGGGCAGCATCCCAGCCAAGTTTCATGCAAGAACAGTTCAATTGAGAAAGAAACATGGGGAAAGCAATGGGAAGCAGAATATTCAATAAGTGACTGGAAACCCTCAGCAAAGGGTAAAAAGAAAACCATGCACAAGCTAGGTGTAATAATAGCTACAAAATTTTAATTTTGAGGCACCCCCCACAGCAGCTTCAAAAATAAAATAAAGGGGTTGTGACTAGAGGACTGGAGAGCTTGGTGTTACATCCACAGGGCTGCTGAGGCTGTTATTAAAGTCCTGCCAGTTGTTGCAAGTGGAACAGCTGGTGTTTCAAGTGTTCACAAACAATTGTTTTGTGTTCCAAGCACTTCAGGAGCAGGTTTTTAAAACTAACCTTAGACTGATAATTACCATTTCTATAAAAGCATCCTTTGTGCAGTAGCTTCGCATGTTGTTTACAGGTTAATACAGAAAGTTAATAGAGAAACATGGTTTAAATCAAAATTAGGGATCTGGCTTTTAATATTATAACCTCTTCATACAGTATAAAGCCAGTGAATCTCAACACTACAGATAACCCTTGGTTTAGGGGGAGTCCCCATGTGGTTTAGGACAACTTTTCTACTCTAGAATTTGACATAATTATTCTGTAAGTTTGATCACTTGGAAGCAGACTTTAATATTAAATCTTCCTTTGATAAAGAATAGTCTGAGAGTAGCCATGTTAGTATGCATCTTTGCAAAATGAAGCAAGTAGTCCTGTAGCACCATAAAGACTAAAAATACTATTTATTATTAATATATTATAAATAATATAATTAGTCTTTAAGGTGTACAGGACTACTTGCTTTGTTTTGTGATAAAGAAAGGGCATATATTTGTGTCAGGAAGCAGAATTATTCAGAGCCTGGAAATTTACTTGGTAGCACAGAAAAGTTGCTTCTTCCTCAAGGAGAAAGCTGTTTGCTAGTCTAAGAAATTTATAAACTCAGACACCAGAAAATTTCGTTTCCCTGGGGAGCTGTGAACAAATTCAGTACCTGCATTCCAGTGAAATTAAGAGGAGGTGCATAACTGATGGAAGTACTGTAAGAATGGATGGGCAAGGGTCAAACTGAATAACTTTAAATATTAGGGTGCTATCTCAGGTCTGATTCTGATCTCACTTCTGCAGATGCAAATTCCATCCAAGCCTGCTGGTAAGCATGACATCAGAGATGTGAAAAAATGCTCTGCACTGCTTACAAAACCAACAACCCATCTTCCTTCACCTGGTCTTTGGTATTTGTTGATTATTGTCAGAGAGGTAGCTGTGGTAGTCTGTATCTTCAGAAACAACAAGAAGTCCAGTGGCACCTTATAAACTAACAGATATTTTGGAGCATATTCTTTTGTGGGCAAAGACCCACTTCATCAGATGCTCATGCCACAGGACTTCTTGTTGTCTTTGTTGATAGTTGCAATACCATGGCGAGGATCTAGTGAAGCGTGTTGCTTTTTAGAGACTCTGTTGCTCCTGATTGTCTAAGGTAAGTCATAATTTTGGTTGATCAAGTTGAGACCTGTCAAAGAGGCCTAATTTAAAGGGGTGGAAGCTCAACACTGTGTAAAAATCAGACCCCTTTTAATGTTTCTTGCATAGAAACACATCTCAGCTAATGCCCGTTTAATGTAAAACAGCCTGGGAGTTGGAGAGCTACTGCAGCACATCTAGTGTAGTATCTATCTCATATTAGTTAACAGTCACATTAGTTTCTTTAAAGAGACCCTTCCAGTTTTGTCACTGTAACTTTCTGATTTGAGGAGAAGAGGCGGGGAGCTAAATTGGCTGATTTTATCCTCAATCTGCTAAAAAAGAAATTTACATGGGAGTTCATCTGAATATTATACACATTCCCATAGGAACGGATTAAATGTAACTTTTTGAAATCTACCTTTGTTTTCATTTCATAAAATTATTTGGCACCCAGTCCCTGCAGACACATAAATATGTAAGTAGCATCAATAGGACAGTTCGCATGAGTAAAGACACAGGTTGAACCTCTCTAATCTACACACTCTGGTCTGGCAATATCTATGGCCTGGCATGATTTTAGGTAGCTGGACATACACTTCTCATGAGTGTGATCAAGTTTCCCATGGTCCCATAAATTTTGTTTACAGCCACCAGTCCTGGTTCTCAGTGTTTTGTGCTGTTATTGCGCTGTAATTTACCACTAAATGCCTTCCAAACGTGGAAGTGTTGGTAATGATGCTAGACAATATTAGTCTCCCGTGGTTTAGTAAATTCTCTGGTTTGGTACCAGTCAGGTCCCGAAGGTGCCAGACTAGAGAGGTTCAACCTGTACTCATTAGCAATACTGTTCCCAGGACTGGGGACTCATATGCAAACCAGAAAGCATATTTAATTGGCAGTTCCTTTTTTGTAGCAAAAATTTTGCTCTAAGATTCCTTTAAATCTGGAAATAACTGCTAGAAGAGAATTTGAATTATATTGGGGAATAAAGAGGGCAGGAAAGTTATATAAACATCAGTCACTAATTTTGTTAATCTGGTTCTTAATATAGAAGTGTTTTATAAATATCTTGTCTGTTATCTTAGAAATACAGTGATTAATACTCAGGTTTAGAGAGTAAGTTAAGTGTGCAGTGAGTTGGCCTGCCAAAGATACATTTGTCAGAAAAGAGCACTGGGATATTAATTTGATTTGGAAAATATCAGGCAACGTCATAGTTTCTAGGCTTAAAGAGAAATGATTATTCTTGCTTGACTGCCCTCTGCTGGAACTGCTGTTTTATGCATTTCGTTCAAAAAAGACAAAGGTGGGTATTTAAGGGCTAACTTAGCAATTAACATGGGCAAGTTTATTACAGCGCATGAACATACAGTAGGCCAGGTATGGGCATGGGGCATTAAAACTGAGCTAAATATATTTAAATACAGTGGAGAAATGTTGATTTTATTAATCATGAAAAATAGCATCCCTGTGGGTTAAAGATTATTATACCTAATGGATGAAATGAAAACAATTGACTTTAACTGAACAAAAGGACTGCTGTGTTTCATCCAAAAGATATACTCATTGCTCAGTGAGGTGGAGGGAGGGTGAAAAAGCTCCTGATGAGATTTATCTAATTAATATAAAATAGCTGAGGCAAGGGGACAGTTTATGACTCAATACAGTAGAATTTTTGTCTGTAATGATGACTGAAAAAAATGTAAGCATTATGATTCTCCTCATTTGCAAGTTATACCAAAAATATGTAGAAATAATAGTGGGTCTGTTGTGTGAAAGGATGCATATTGTTCTACTTTTGTTTTTTTTAACTGTCTCTGGTTGTATTTATCCCACTCAGGAGAGAGTTTCTTCCTATAACTAATTGCAGATTACCGCTTTGGGAGTTTTTAAAGTGACAGTACACGGTGTCTCTTAGGAGGATGGCAGTATCTGAACTTATTATCGACTCTACTATTTTCCCTTGATATTTGTGAGGTCCTATGCAGTTAAAGAATAAATGCATTGAAAAAGGAGCAGCAAAATTACCAGCAAGTCCCCCTTTGTGTCTGATAGTTCTCATCTTCTACAGGGGAATGAGAAAAGGATTAGGAAAGAACTGATGAGAAAAATAAACAGACATTAAAGTGCCTTCACTTTTGTTCTCTTCTTCAGTATTTTCCCAACTCCTCCTTTTATTTCATTTCTCTCTTTTTCACTCTTTCATATTTCTGACCGCTATCTAACATTCACACTAACCTGAATGATCAAAGCATTCTTGGCCCTTAAAACTTCCTTCCTCTGTTACAGTTATATCAGGAACATTATTAAATCCACAGATAGAATCAGAAGTCAACGATGTAATGCACAGCAGCATCTCTGTAGTCATCTGAATTTTCTGGGTGTAACTTGAGAGCAGAATGTGTCCAGGATATCAAAAAGGAAGATATTTTATATAAAAAAAATCTGCATGCTCTTAAGATGTCACACATCATCTATACTGTGTGTCTGTTCAGTGTCACAAGCTCATTTACATAGGCTGTCATGAATTTCAAATTGCACCTCAGATCGGTGCCAGTTTAAAATTATCTTCCAGCACAATGCCACTTTGCGTTAAGAGTTAATGTTATGGGCTCTGCTACGTCTGGAAATAGCATTGGCCTTCCTATGTCACTTCTGGTTCGTATTTATCAATCCACTGCCCCACATACACTTGTAGTGTTGTGGCACAAGCACTAAGAAACTGCTGTCTAGCAGTTATCCCTGAACCATTTTTTAAATAATACAGAACAGTAAACAAAGCTTCTGTGTGATGGATATAAAAAAAACCTGTTATCAGTGAGGCCACATCACTAGTCAGAATGAAAATTTTGAGTGGGGTGTGCTAGATGCTTCCTAATGGTTCTGTTTTGCCAGGACATTCAAGGGTTAATTGTCATAAATCACGTGGGGATTATACTCCAAGTGGTAATAATGACTAAAGAAATTTAAGCAGACTTCTATCAACTGTAATTATTGTATGCAATGGTGGTGCAACTGTCTTGGTCCCAGGATATTACAGAGACAAGGTGGGTGAGGTAATATCTTTTAGTGATACATAAAAAAACACATTACCTCACCCACTTTGTCATTCAACTGTGATATTGTTGAAGTTATCTAATTGTGGGACATTGGAGATACACATCTCCTAGAGCTCAAAGGGACCTCAGAAGATCATCTAATCCACTCCTCTGCTCTCTTGACAGGGCCAAGCATCATCCCTGGCATCTATTTGCCCCAGTCCCTAAATGGCCTCCTCAAGGATTGAACTCACAACCTCATGTTTAGCAGGGCACTGCTCAAACCACTGAGCTATCCTTTGTTTGCACAGTGGCTTCAGTTTGTCATTTTCAGGTTCAATGCAAACATAAAAAGCCAATTTCATCCTTGCTGTGCAACTACATTTCCCCCACTGGAGTTACATAAGTCATCAACAGAAACCACAGTGTTTAGGCTAAAGAATTTCTCCTTGAACTGGTTTGGCATGGAGGCTTATCTTGCTGTCTCATGCATTTGATGCTCAGTAATGGTAACAATCCCTGCAGTGGTATCTACTGGAGTTAGGGGAAATAGCTGCAGTTAAGAAGGCATGACAAAATGAGGATTAGAGCAAGATTCCAATGGCAGCATTGAAGGCTAACGACTATATATTCAAAAAGAATTAAAAAAGCACTTGGATGGATGGGGGAAGGAAGTGGTATATTACCGGATAGACGTGCTGCATGCATCTTTATTTCCTATTGGCCGTTTCTTGGTCCCTGTCTCTATAATGTGAATACTTAGAGAACCCAGTGGCAGCATGGCTACACTTTGTAATGCAGACAGAATCTAAGTGATGTTCCTTATCTCACTCATATTTAATTGCTTTTATTACTGTAGTGCCTAGAGATGCCAACCACAACCAGCACTAGGTTTTCTACAAGCACAGGGCAGAAGTCAATCCCTTCCCCAAGGAGTTTATGATCTATATCAATAAGACCTTCAAAGTGTGGTGAAACAGAAGCACACTGGGGAATCCTAGCAATTTGCAAAAGAGTAGAGCCAGGAATGGAATCCCGACCAGCTGAGTCCCCCGCTATAAATGGACCATTCTGTTTCTCCCAATTACGCACAATTACATGTGTTATAATTGCCCTCCATGGCTTGCTTAATGTTGGAGATGGCCCCTCATAGCCAGGAGATGAACCCTAAGCTTCAGATTGTAGAAGGTTTGAGCATTCATGGGTGAGAATGGGGAGCACCAAGGGCAATAAGAGTATAGTGATGAGGGCCATGTGAACAGTGATATAGAATGGAGCTTTCCAAGTGAGAATAGTGGCTAGCAGGTTCATCTCAGATGCTAGCCAGGAAGGGAGGGAGACACCTTATTCAAGTGTTGATAGATATTTGCGATAGTAGAAGGGGGTTCCAGGCTCCTCTAGGTAGGCAGCCAACTATCAGGCATGTTGTCTGGGTGTGGTACCAATTAGCCCTGTAGATTCTGATTGACAGGCGAGCACATATGTGGAAACAATAACATCATAAAAGCTGGCGTTTGCCTTTAGAAAACAAATATTTTTGCGAGTCCTTGTGAGCAACCGAACGTTCCCTATCATCTGTCAGTGAATACAGGCAAGCACTATATGTGAAGCCCAGTGTCTTGTGCACGGGTGAATATCATGAAAATCTCTGCACACGTGCCTGTACAATTTAGAATTGTATGAGTCAGGACACACAAGAATGTGTGTGTAGCATGTACCAACCTGCCATCTACCAAAGGCTGTATCAGAGTACTTGCTCTGTGAATGAGTCAGCCTGGGAACGTGTGTGTGTGTGTGTGTGTGTGTGTGTGTGTATAAAACTCTCATACATGAGTGTGCAAATACTGTGTGTAAAGTGACATGATGGCAAAGATACACTTACATCTAGTACAGGTTTTTTTGGTGAAATTCAGCCCTCTAGGCACAACTCTCATTTCACCTGAATTTGCTTCAGGTAGAAACATCTTTAAGAGAGTACATATCCCTAGTCACTTATGTTCCTCCAACACCATATACAGGTTTGACCAGAAAACTGTTGTGATGTCTTAGCTAAATTCTATCTTAGATATCGGTCTATACTTAACTCCTTCACCTGAAACTACAGGGGGAAATATCTTTTCTTTTCACTCTACTCCTAAAACCTGGAATACAGAGATGAAAGCAGAAAGGCTGTTCCTTTCCACCCCCTGAGTTGGCTGGTGGGTTAAGTAAAGCCTGTCTATAGTAAGTGTAGCACTTTGGGGAAGCTCTGGATATAAAGCGCTATATAAATGTAAGGTATTATTATTAAGGTATTATTATTGTAACTTTGCTGCAAGTTACAACAAAGCTGTAAAAATTACCTTGAAGCACCTAATACGGGCATGGCTGCAATCTAAGCTTTTCTTGTCAATATGGTGATAATTTGATCTGGCACTTCTGAGTAATCAAACTAATCTAGGACATGCTTAGTCTCTTGATTTAGATTCCCTTAATGGAAAAGGCACTAATGACTGAACCAAATAAAGCTGCACCCCTCTGGCATCCAGAGAAAGGAAAAGCCTGTATAAAAATCGGCTTTGGTCACACTGTGCTTAAACACCGCTCACTTGCCACCATGCTGATTTAATCAATCCTTCTCAGGTAACAAAAGATAGAAACTGGAGAATAATATGCCTTGTAATCTATTTTAATCAAATACATTTAATGGGAAACAAAAGTTATGTGGAAGAGACCCAAACAAATCCTTACAGCATGACAAAAGCACAGAGTATATAAAGTTATAATGCCAAGCAATGATTTTAAGTGTGACCACCCTTAAAATGCTTCAAAGGAAAGGACACTATTTAGAAGGGATCTGGAATCTCTGTGAAATTCTAGCTGTAATCTGAGAAGTGATGGTAGTAAGGGTTCCTCTAAGGTGTAATTGAGGCATGCACTTTAAGGTGGCAAGATTGTAAAGAGAATTTAGCTACAAGTTCTGTTGACACATGTGAGCCAGAATGGGATCAGTGGTGGTAGCCACCAAAAGAGATAATACTGTACGGTTCGCTACACTTGGAGGTAATGTAACTGTATGTGACTATCTGATTATTAGTAACACACTTAGCTCTTCGCAAGCACATAAGCTTCTGTATGTGACTTGCTGCTGCTGGCTCTAGAGCTAGTCAAAATTTTGCAAAACATTTAGAGGAAAAGTTATTTTAATATTTTGCTTTATTAAAAATAGGTCCTAACAACCACAAGACTGTGATATGCTCCCTTTTTTCACAGTGCTTCAATATTAACATAAATAAAATAAAATAAATAATAAATAATGATAAACCCCATAAGCCAGATATTCTACTGGTGTAAAGCCACATATACTAGTCAAGTCAGCTGAGGATCTGCTCCACAGTTTTTCTGAGAACAGTCATAAAAATGTCTCTCAATCCGCACAGGGAGCAGATCTTTTGAGTAGGAAGGTGCCATTTTTACACAGTCACTGTTCAGACCATAGTCACACTTTAAACCAAAAATAGAAAATGTATTTTAAAACTTGTTAAACCAAAAAAAAAAATCCTCTTGGAGACTTTTACATTCTCTGACTTTTCAAACTTCCAGGTCTGTTATCCTGATTGCACAACTTCTAGTGGATGACATGTCATCAGCTAAAGATGGATTTTAAACACAAGTCTTGTCAAAAGTTTCATTTAACCTCTTCAATATAACAGACGGCTGATGGTTTACATTTCTGACAATCGAGGTAAATTAATCTCTGCTGGGTGCTTGGAATGGGGAGAGGCAAGAATTGAGAAGAGTGAAGATGAGGTAAAAGGGTAACCAGTGAAGATATAGAACGTCTTTTGCTGTGTGATGAAGGGTGGGTCGGAATGGGAGTGTGTTAATATGATTAATATAAAACATATCTACATACAGTATATGTACACAGTATTTCTTTTATATACATATATGATATGGTTTTCTATTGTTCTGGGCAAATTTGATATTTGATGAGGAAGAATATTTCCAGATGGGTTGGAGATATTGGAGAATAGGGAATGGGTTATGATTCGGCTAATGAAATGTTAATTTTTTGGCAGGTGGAGAGGCTTAGGCATAAATCAGTTAAATCCAGAGATGATTAAAAAAGGGATTTGTGAAACTTTGGTGTAGTAATTATTATTAATTCAGGCCATGACCAGTTTACATGAAAAGGTAGTGTGCCCATTTCGCTGGACAATCAGCTTTGTTGGGTTCTTCTTCTTCCTTTTGGGGGGCTGTAACAAATTAGGGAGGGGATCTTGTTAGTTAGCAGCCCCAAAGGGCACAATACCAAAAAACCTTAACACAGGAAACTTCACCTATGAGACAGCTGATTCCTCAATTTGGAGGTGCTTTGGGAAGAAATGGCATCTTGCCTTCTCCAGGAGGACCTAGTAATAATTCCTACTATTCATGAACAGATGTCTAGGTTAGATTCCCTAAGTGTATCTGAATTCATTAAAAGACCTAGGGAATCAAGATATTAATTCTAAATCATTACATATTATAGTTTTTTTTCTGGAAGAAGAGGAGGCAAGAGGAGGTTATAGCAGAGCTGTTAAGTGATGTTCAAATAATATTGTCATGCCCTTTCCACTTTTAGGCTGTTCCATGTGTGCTGCTTGTTAGCTACTCTAAGGCTATGTCTACACTAGCACACTATGTTGAAGTAGCCTATTTTGATGTTCTTACGGTGAAATAGGCTACTTCGACGCATATTGTCTACACATCCTCCAGGGCTGGTGCCATCGACGTTCAATATCGAAGTACCGATGGAGAACGTCGAAAGGAGCCGCCCCGGAAGGAAATGTGGAGTGTCCACACACACAAGCGTTCCCCATCGAAATAAGGGGCCAGCAAAGCCCCTAGCTGCTCCCTTAAAGGGCCCCTCCCAGACACACTCGTCCTGCACATCACGAAATCCACAGAGCTGACAACCGGTTGCAGACCCTATGCATGCAGTATGGACCCCCCCAGCTGCAGCAGCAGCAGCAACCAGAAGCCCTGGACTAAGGGCTGTTGCATGTGGCGACCGTAGAGCCCTGCAGGGGCTGGGCAGAGCATCTCTCAACCCCTCAGCTGATGGCATCCATGGAGGACCCCGATATTTCAACGTAGCGGGACGCGTATCGCCTACACATGCCCTACTTCGACGTTGAACGTCGAAGTAGGGCGCTATTCCCATCTTCAGATAGGAATAGCGATTTCGATGTCTTGCCGCCTAATGTCAATTTCAACATCGTAATAGCTCACGGAGCATGTAGACGTGACATGTACTATTTCGACGTTGTGCCAGCTACTTCAAAGTAGCCAGCTAGTGTAGACACACCTGAAGTGATTTGGTCAAAGAGTGAAATGTAAGTTCCATGGCTCTGCGGGCTCACTTGCACATACAGCTTGGGGGGGGAAGAGAAGGAGAGAGAGCCTTCTGAAGGCCAGATCCTCCGCTGGTATACATGAGTGTAACTGCTAATTTCAGTGAACACTGGCCCATTATACTGAAGCATACTGTAATAGACAGGCCATATTATATAGCAAATTGAAGTTATCGGATAGGAAATATTAGTAAAAAAGTAACCTACCTGGATTTTTGAAATTGGACTGACATGAAACTCTCCCTAATCCTCGGTTGTCAGTATCTCCATAGTATAGCACTGGATGGTAGATATAGTCTTCCCTGCATAGGTCACTTGTGGTTCTTAAGTGATTCCTTCTTTGCTGGCTGAGCTTCTGATTGACCTGGAGGCCTTGATGGCCAGGTTGTTAGGAGAGGGAGGAATGGCTACACTCAAATCATAAATCAAGAAGACATATGAGGTCCACATGGTAAAACTCTGCTCCAATATTCTCTTTAAAATGTGTGATTCTTCAAGTCTTGTCAATGGGAGCTCAGGAAAAGAGTATTAACATCAAAGGTTTGTAAAATGACTTTGAAGCCTCTGGAAGAGTTAGACTGGGGTTGAGAAATACAAATTATTACAGTTCCTTATTGAGTTTGGGCAAGGGAAAGATTCTTTTCCACTTGATGTATCTCTTTCTTTCTCTCTTTCCTTCTAATCTCATTCCCCTCATTTTTTTCTCCATCTCTTCCTACTCTTCTCACACAGTTTCCCTTTGCTCATTGTTCATTTTATCCGGGATATGAATAAGGCTAACAAAAACCCAGATGACTTCCTCTCAGGTCTCCTGAGTGAACATTTTGTCCATTCTTGAGTCCTTGATCTTCCTTCATTTGGAAACAACCTGAAGCCATCATAGGGGGCATCCAGCCCTCATTGGCTGCAGGCTCTTTCTCAGTGCTGAGTCAGGATCCAAGGTTACTGGTTTATCCTACTCACTAATCTTTTTCAGTTTATTTATATTCTCCTTTCCTTACCAGTTTTCCTTTTTCCTTAGTACCTTTTCTGTAATGGAATCAGTATTCCCACTGCCAATAACACAAAAGCCGTAAGTGATGGACAGGCAGGGAACACTAATCTGTGTGTTGGAACTTAGTCTGTTTGCAGACCATCTTGCAAGTTCCTCTTTATCTATCTCTTATAGTGTATTTTATCAATGCTTCAGTGACTTAATCTCTTCAAGAACAGAGAATCTGCATTACTTGAACTGAGCACCTGAAAAATTCCTTCTATCAGCCGAGATACTTTCTCGCATATGCTACACCTACATGAGAGGATACACATGGAGCATCTACGTGCAAAATGTGCTTTGTTGAGAGTTTGTCAACAAAACCTGGCACATCTGCCGGCAGCATCATAGCTCTCCCATTCAGGGGTAACGCCCCTCTCGACAGTGTTCTGTCGACAAAACAGCTGTGTAGACATTCTGGGGCTCTATTGTTAATAGACAGGGCTTCCAGTTCAGTGTGCAGCCCTGCTTGCAGAGTTTCCAGTCAGTTGTTCTGTCTGGAGCGGGATGGTCAGTCTGGCTGCTCTCTGTTGACAGAGCAGATTGCCCTTTGGATCTGCTTTATGTGCAAGTGCGTTCTGTCAACAGAAGTTTTGCCAGGAAATACCTTCTGACACTGACTTCTATTGACAGAGGCTTCTCATGTAGACGTAGCCATGGTGTTCAATGGTCCAAAGCAGTACTGGCATTTCTTTGAGGAGGAAGTGGTTACTTTTTTTGCCTTTTTTTTTTTTGTTTTTTTTTTTTTGCACGGCTTCCAAAATGATGGAATTTTGTAACACATAAAAAGCGTTTGGATGAGTATAATTTTTCAAGTTGCTTACTGGCTTCCCCCTCTTCCCCTTGCACAACTGTATTGCAACAGACGACTTCAGCCAATTCTGATAATAGTTTTGAGTTGCATTCATGTGTGATATTTGTAGTTAGTTTCTTGGAGTAATTGTAATTCAGAAGTTGTCTGTAGTCCTGTGATACGTGCACAATTGTCTCTGTCCACTGTAACCAACAGCACCTTTTGTCAGGAGGATTGATGGTAATGTTTTGGTTCCTTTTTTAATAATTAATTGCTGTTCCTTCCAATAACAGGGGATTGGAGTGGAGCTTTTGTTGTTCTAAATTTAAAATCGTAGGTCTATAGAGATGTTCCCAGCAGGTATTTTCTTAGGTTTAACGTGCACTCTAACTGCAGGTGTTGCAGCATCAAAGTAATAACCAATATGGTAATTTCAAAATAACAGGCCTGTTTATTGTTACAGTACATCATCAAGAAAACAACAACCACCTGTCTTTTGCTGTATAATAAAATTGATGGGTCTTTAGTCTGTGCTAAATGGTATGGTAATATATGGATATGGAAAATAATAATAGAAATCATAGTTTTAAAACACATTGGAGTTTTAAGAAAAAAAACTGTTAAAAATCACCCTTTAAAATTGGAGAGTTTAAAAAAATCCATCCTATATTGATGTTTCCTTGTCTGTCATTGCTTGATTTTTCTTTTACCCCATATGAGAATTTCCCCTTTGAGTAATTTTGAAAGGCCACATGTTTTTGTATTCTTTCCCTATGTGGTCTTTTGTGATCCTTTCTGTCGCACCCCCACCATCTCCCCCACCTCAGCTTCCAAAATATGCTTCTTTCATTGCTACCCTCAGATATTCATATTTTGTTAATTGTCTCTTGCTTCTCCAAGCAACAGCTACCTAATTAATAGTGACTCAGGAAACTTTTTTCTTACCATCTTCTTTCTCATTCCACCTCAGAGGCTCATGTAATTCTCAGAGGTCCAGTCAGTCTGGAGAGATGAGAAGCCTCTAGGCAGAACCTTGCATAACAGCATAATGTAAAACTAACAACACAGCATATCTTTTCAAGAACCAAATGCATAATAAAGTTTTCTTTTAGATCTAACTCTTGCCTCGCCACTTGGACCTCCAGCCTCGGACTACTGGGGACACCAAACCCCAGGGGAGTGGGTTTCCTGATACTTTGCTCACCCTCTGGAAAAAATAACGTGGGAATCCTGTGATACCCACTATAATGACACCATATTTTGTTCCTAAGTGAAGCCTATGTAGGGCATCTGCTTTAGGCCTGTTTGAAAATTGCAACTATAAAGAAGTTATGAAAGTTATCTGAAAGCCACTCTTTCTTTCTTCCTACTTGTAAATACACAAGAGAGTATCCCTGCATCTCTGAAACTTCTACTTCCATAATTTCTTTCCTTTTAGGCACATTTTTATGTGGGCATCCTTCGATTATCTATGGTTCTTAAAGCAAAAACATGTCTATAAGGGGTGCTTTCTGGAGCTACGTCTACACTAGAGTGATCCGTCAACAAAAGTTTGTCAGAAGATATCTTTCAACAAAACTTCTGTCGATTTAGTGTCAGCAGAACACCTGGAGAATGTGGATGCTCCCCGGGCTTTGTCATCAAAATGCCAGTCCCTCTAGCGTTGACATAGCCTGAGTGACTGACTTCCTATGGGTAGTAGATTGGTATTTTTGTAATGATAGTCATGGACTTATTATTCTTCTTGCAATAGTTTGTTTTCAAATTGAGTTGTTGAAGATTAATGAAGCATATGCTCTTTACTGTGCAGGTAGTTAGAAAGATGCATTTTCTTCAATGGAGTTGTCTGAATGAATTAATGCCAGCCAAGTGTACTTTGCAGGGATTTGTGTGGCTGTTCTATCTTTAGGCATTGTTTATGAATTTGGCGGTGTGAAAGATGGAGTTGTTATAGCCTATTAGCTAATGTGTTTTAAATTGAACAATAAAATTACATACCTGTGTGTGAGGCACACAATATTGTAAATTGTCTACTGTATAACATAGATTTGGGGATAGCATGCAAAAAATATGTTAGTCATTACTGTTGAGTAAGGAATGTTCCAATAAACCTGACACCCCCTTTTACACAAAAATGGACCACTGCAGGTAACAATAGCCACCTCTAAAGTGCTTTTTTGGGATCCTAGGACAAAACACTAATACTAGTGAAAAATACTATTTTTATCTATTTTGAAACACTGCATTTCCTCTATTTCCATTTGCAAGGCAACGTTGTTCATTACTTTGCAGACACTGCTTCTCTTCCAGTCTCTCAGTGGCTCTCTAGAAAGAGTAGGGTCAAGGCATTTTAATCAGTTGTATGATGAAAATGGTACTTAATTATGTTAGGGCTAGAGACAATAAGGCCAGCTAATTGGGACTGGTTGTGTGTTTAAAGCTTGACACATGTGTAAGTGTTTGCAGGATCATGACCTAAATGTCAGTTCACAATAAAGATGAGCAAATATACTGCAACGAATAAATTAGGTGATAAATTTTTGCTCTTTTCATCTTATATATATTAAAATTCTTTTTTTTTGAAATCATGGACATTTCTGAAAATTCAAAAGCATTTTGGTTTCTTTTTCTTTTTTTTTTGTATTTCTTCCTAAATTTTACAAAACAAAAAAATTAAATTGAAAGATTTTTATTACTCATTGGAAATATTCAAAAAGGACATTCTTACTTTTGGAAAATATACACCCAGTAACTAAGCTGACCAATCAAAATTAGCAATGCAAAGGCCTAAAAATAATAGAATAAAGAAAAAAAGAAAAAGAAAACCTAAAATAGATCCTCCAATCCGCAGTTAGACCTATCAATAAGCTAAATTATTTTCCTAGTAGGATAATTTGAAAAAAACCGAAGGATTATCCTGAAAAAAATCTTTTCCAGAAGGTCAAATTTTTGAACCACAAATCTTTGTTTGAATGTATTCACTTGCTTTTATATTCAGTATCTAAAAATACTGACATATGTTTACACATGCAGATTGTGTGCAGTTAATTGTAAATATTCATGATTCTTGCTGTGTTGATTGTTTACTTGTCACTTCATAATGTTTGTGTTTGTTTGAGATCTGATTTATTAATGAAGCCCTTGGTCCCAGAAAGACATATTCATGTTAGATGCTGAAGTCTCTAGAACTAATCTCAGTGTGTAAACTTAAGTGCTTGTGTAAGTCTGTGACATACCTTCCAAATGTCATGCATCTCATGCAACATTTACACATGTGGACCACCCCGTGTGCATTGCTGCAGTCCTGCCTGAAGGTCATGTATCTAGCTGGACTGTAGAAATGGCCTGAAAAGGTGGCTTTTGATGCTGAAAGGCTGTTGTGACAACTATTGAGCAGATGGGTGACCTTTGTTTCACTGCAGCTCCTTATGGATCTAGTGGGTTGGAAGAGCAAAGAAGTGGTTATGGTAGAAGTGGTGGCAGCATAGAAAGGGAAGTGGCAGCAGAAACAGAACATGAGCAGTCCTAGCATTCTCCACGCAATAACCAGCCCGTATCCCACAGACTCACTCCTTTTCAGTGAGCACCCCCCTGGAACAGGTCCCAGTTTCTAGCCAGTCCTCAGCCCCTCCCATCTTTCTCTTTCTGATCCACTGCAAATTCAGCTGTCCCCAATTCCACCTCCCTCCTCAGACTTCTACCCCATCTTTCCTCTCCTGCATAGGCCCCCAAGCAGTGCGTCCTGGAAGCTGAGCACATGGGTGGCTGCGTAGGAGAGATTCAGGTGCTGCCCAGCTGTTTGGCAGAGAGGCCACAACTGCCTCTAGCCAGCCGCATGTGTTTCTATTGATGGTGCACCACTGCACCTGCCTCAGTACACACAACAAAATTTATTCCCCACCTGGATTAAAAAAATAGAGGGACTATTGTCCCTCTGCTCAGCTTCCCTGAGCTACCCCTCCCCAAGCATCCTCCTACCACTTCCACCCTACTAGCTGCATCTGGCTCTCCCAGCCAGTCCCATACTCCACACAGACACCCCACAAATGGATGTGCCAAGTCTTCCCACTTGTCCCCACACACCCTTTAACACCCACTCACCTATCGCAGTGGCCAAGCTTTGTGCCACTCCATCCCTTGCCCTCACCATTCTTTGGGTGTATTTAAGTTAACTTTTGTTATCATAAATGTGCCTCTATTTGCCACTTTATGCAAATTATGTTCTTTTTGAACTGTGGCAGACCAGAAGTGGCAGCTGGCAAATGCCTGAGGCAGTGCGAACCTTTTGGGTGCTGGAGGAATGCCTTTTTGTTCCCCTCCTAAGTTTCCAGAGGGGGCAGACCTGCAGGCTGGATAGGCAGCTGGGGCTTGTTAAGAGTCAGCCAGCCACTGCTTGTAATCAAGCACTTGCAACGAGGTAAGGCCTCCAGGCTCCCTGTAAAGGTTTTCCCCAGGCAGCAGGAGGGAAACCAGTGCCCAGAGAGGAGGCTGGAGGGCTGAGAGAAGGATGGAGCAGGACAGGCCAAGGGACGCCAGCCACCAGGTACCAGAGGGAAGTGGTGGGTGCAGAGGCCTAGGGAAAGGTCGCTGCCATGGGGCATGGGCGACAGCCCCACTAGCTCCCTTTCATCTTAGGGTCCCTGGGCTGGAGTCCAGGGCAGTGGATGGGACTGGATTCCTCCCATCCTTCCCCTGGAGGGGGACCCAACTCGGGCCAAACCCGGGCAGCCCAAGTCCGGTGGAGAAGATCATACTCCACCCTCACTTAGGACTGGCCTGTGATGAAAATGGGTCAGTAAAGGGAGACCCTTGACTTTGGGAAGCCCCATGGCAATGAAAGGGACTCTCTGAATCTCTGAGGCATACAAGGAGCCACTCAGAAGCACAGGACTGCTAAGGGACACACAAGGGGTTTGTCACAGAACCTAGAAGTTATTTGCATAAAATGTCATGTGGAGCTGCACAAAATGTGGAAGCTATGGCAGGATCAGGGCTCTTCAGCTCATAAATTACATATTGATGTGCAGAGATGGGCAGAGGGAGTTCAAAACTCATGACACACCAAAACAGCATGTAATTTTAAACATTAATCTTAATCTTAAACCCTCATGATCTGAGGGCCAATCTCATGATTTCTTGGGGGTCTGATTCATGATTTTTGAATGTTGTGGTTAGCAATACAGAGTTAACAATATTTTGCCAATATTTAGTTAATAATGCCCTTTTTTGTGCTAGGAAACCTGAGTGTTAGGATGTTGCTTATGAGTGAACAGAAAAGTCAAACCAAAATCTCCTTTCAAATTTACATGAATATACGTGGACAACTTTTCAATTTGTTTTACTCACAATGATGGGAATTGCATGACTTGCAGCCAGAAAGGGAAGGAGGAAAGTTACTACTGTGTGTTAGTAGTAATGTAATAGCATTTTCAGGCTTCAGCCAGTGATTAAGTACTGTTCACGCACAATGAAAAAAATGGTTCCAGTCCCAAAGGACCTTGTTCCTACAATTCACTACCTATGGGGCAGTCATGTCCATGTGTACATGGAACTGCCGTTCAGGGTCTAATTATGCTGAAACACAACAGGAGGGCACAACAGACATGCAGGGAAGTGCAAGGATATGGTGAGACAATTAGGATTAGTTACAGAACATAGGTTCTTAGCTATTGTCAAGTGGTTTGTAGGCATTACCACAGAAGTGAATTTAAGGAGAGATTTGAAGTCAAAGCTAACGTTGATCCCAGTTCAGGGTTTGATCCAAAAGCAACTGAAGTCAGGCTTTTTTTTTTCTTTTAAACTGAAATTCTTACTTATTTATTACCTCTTTTTCCACTGCATTCAATATATTTCTCACAACTCAGCGCCTTTTGGAATGCTGTGAGGTAATAATGTATGACAATCAGGAATTATATTTTAGGCAGAGCAGGAACTTTGGATGAGAGGATATTCTGTTACCAAAGCTAAAATCATTGCAAGGACCTTCACCAATCCAGACACAGTAGAACTTTTATATTGCTTAGAACATGCTTTGTCTACATTCTGCTAACGTTGCATGTGTTAAGTATCAGAGGGGTAGCAATGTTAGTCTATATCCACAAAAACAAGAAGCCTCACTTCGTCTTTGCCCGTGAAAGATTGTGCTCCAAAAAAAAAAAAAACTATTAGTCTATAAGATACCACAGGACTTCTCATCGTTGCTGCATGTGTTGTATATTTCCTTTGTACATGTATAAATAGCATCTGGAAAGAGGGACTTTATTTAGGAAAGATACTAATTAAAATGACAGTAGAAAATGTGAGAGTTTATATTTCTAGAATTAGAGACTGGTTATTTGATAATAAAATAGCTCTATCATTATCAGTTTGCAATCCCTCCTTTCCATTGTCTGCCACAGTTATAGTCTTGTTACTCATGTCTCCTGTCTAAACATGGTGTCATGTTAACACTGTATATTGTTTGCTATCCCTTTGTTACAATAGCTCCCCACCTCTGGAGTTTATCTGGCAAAGAAAAATAGGAGAAATGGTCTTTCTACATTAACTTTTGATGGAATAAAATATGTTCTGCACTCGGTGCACTTTAGGAACTTCCTGCTAGATATTGTGTATTAGCATCTGATAACCCTAAAAGGTGAAAAAGCTTGATCCAAACTTCTCTTAACCATGAGTATGTGGTGTATGCTGTATTGGATGCATCAGTTAGGAGCATGTTTGCTTAGCTAAAGGGAAAACTTGGTTGTTGGGCAGTTGCCAATGCTAGTCACTTTATTTAGGCATATGTCTTCACTTGGCACCACTTCTGTGACTAAGGCAAGAAGAGTTTGGGCCTGTATTAGTAACTATAACAAAATACTTGTTGCCAACCTGGTGGCATAGCAACAACAGTGCATAGGCCTGAGCTTAGATAAAGCAGTGGATCTTCTACTACCCAGACTAGTGGAGATCTCATGTATACTGGAGAGATGGGTCAGATTTAGCTCCTTAACATACATAAGGCATAATGGGTGTGAACCCTCTAGCTTTGGGTCCTTTGCTAATCTTGGCTTATAGGGGAACTTGACTTGTGAGCAGGACAGGTGAAATACACATTTCTTCTCATAGAACTGGAAGGGACCTTGGGAGGTGACCTGACAGCAGCTGATGTCCCTTCATGTGCAGCAGCTGGTACTGGCTACTGTTGGAGAAAAGATACTGGAATCAGTGGACTATTAGCCAAATTCATTTTAGCAGTTCCTATGTTCCTCATTGAAGTAGCTTCCCTCTTGTATTTTTTTCTCTTTTAAATGCTCTTCACCTGTCTTCTGCCCTTGATGTTTTGGGGTGCAGGAGCTGCCATTGTGAATTGCCCAAGCAGTAGCTGCAGTAAACATACCTTCTGAGGCATATTGCATGTGATGTGGTCAACAGAGACTGCTCTTCTGTCAACACCAGCGACTTATCTCATCTTGCTGGAGTAGCGGCATTGATGAGGGTGAGCTTTCAGATCAATTTATTGTGTCTAGAGTAGATGCAATAAATCAATGGTCAATGGCTTGATTACTGACATATTGATCCACTGCACAGTGGAGATAAGGCTACAAGGTGGGCACCAGGGACCATAACAGGGGAAACAGAGAGAAGAAGACAGCAAAAATTCACAGAAAACATGAAAGAAAGGACTCAGGAGGGACAAAAAAGATAAGGCTCTAGAAACCATAAGAATCCAGTGCTGTCAGCTGAAAATTGAGGTGACCCCATTATATTAATGACAGGAAGATCTGCCTTACGCTGACAGGGCTCCACGCAGCTGCTGTGGAAGGAAGGTGACTGGAATGTGGGTGAAAATATCTGAGACGCCGTGCATTTGTTCCGTAGAGACAGAATTTAGACGGGGAGTGAGAATTCATCTGTCATTATCATATCCTCTGTCAAATGTGTGTTGCCCTTGGCAATGGGTACACCGTTACTAATTTAATTTTTGTTGTTCAGCAAATCTGTTTTCTTCCTTGGTTCACTTAGCTACTGTGATTAAAAAATAACTAGATTAGAAAATAAAATGTAAAAATATCTTTTGATTCCTAGTAGCCCACATCAACTGGCACTTAAAATGTCAAGTGCAAACAGATTGCATGTTACTTGCTATACAGTTACATAAAGACAGCAGGGAGGAGACCTCACCCACTGTCCCTGTTACAACTGGAGCTATATATCTGGCTCTGACAAAAATCTGTCAGAATTTATGTAATAGCGATCTCTAACCAGCAAAGTGAGCCATGCTCCAGGGGTTGCATTTCAACCATTTCTTTCCCATCTGCATTTAAAACCCTATTGATAATTTAATATTCAAGATAAGGATATCAGGCTTTCCTTCCCTGGATTTATGTGCCCCATACAGTTGCAACTACTTCTGGCCTTGCCACCACTCTCACTTCAAGTTTGGTTCTGGTTTTGCTTCAGGATAAATCCCCAGGGAACTCTACAGTCATGATCGTACCTCCAAAGCCCCCAAATGTGAAACTTAATGTATGAAGGCAGGCTTCTGTGCTCATGTGAATCTCCATGCAGGATCCAGCACATGAACTGCATACCCTTTCAAACACTGCGTTTCCCAAGACATGTATATGTAGGAGTCACACAGCAGCCTCTAGGGCAGGGGTCAGGAACCTTTCTGAAGCAGAGTGCTGAAATTTGACATTTTGACCTCTATGTATGGTCTGAGTGCTGGTGATATTTTTTAAAGTTATTAATAGTTCTACTTACAATAGCCTCATTTAATAAATAATAAAGGTGTAGAGCTTTACCGTTTATGTGTTGGTTGGTAGCATTAGCTGGTCTTTTGTTAATCCACAGGTTGCATAGCTTTGGGTAAGCTCCCAGCTGCATGGGGGAGGGGGAGGAGGAGCAGGGCAGAGCTCCCGCCTCCCATGCCAATGAAAATCAGTTCACATGTGCCAGGGGTTGCTGACCCCTCCTCTACGGTGAGACTGAGCACACAACGTTGTGCAGAACAGAATGGCCAGGTTATAATTTTAACCAAAGCTGCTGAGGGCAACATTTTTCTTTTAAGAGTGAGAAATTGCAAGTTGTTTCAAAGGCCCATTCCACACAACCCACTTACATTGACCTAGCTCCGACACACAGAGTTGGCAAAAATCTTGCATTCTAATCTCTGCAGTGTGGTTAGGTCAAGCTAGCTCCCACAGTACATACAGCAAGGTTGAGGAAAGTATACCTCTTAGAGAGGGGAGTTAATACATTGATGGAAACCCCCTTTTCATTGTAGAACATGTCTAGGCTACTGTGCTGCAGCTGGGCCTCTGGCTGTTGTAATGTAAATATGGCCTAAGGTCTCACCTGAAAGACCCTTGCAGAGTGAATACCTGGGAGCTGACTTTGTGTAATTTAGGAAAGCAGTGTTGATTTGACTGTGCTGAGATTTAATCAGATCACATGAGGACATCTTTGTCTTTTGAACCAACGCTCACCTCACTAACCCATCCATCCCCTATAATTTCACAAGTGCAGTATTATCTAATAAAAGGGACAGGGCTAAGGCACTGGTAAACAAGCAGTAAAACTTCCTTGGAGCATAAAAACCAGACAGACTTTCTCTAACTTTGCTTTCCTTCTATGTTGACTCAATGGGAGGAGCTGAAATAAGTGGAGTGTGGTGGGATACAGAATTTTTCATGATCGCAAGCCAAGTTTTTAAGACTGTAAAAACGCCTCAGCAATTTAAAAAAATGCCATTGATCTGAAGTAAGACTTTCTGTAAACAGACTCCCATCTCACTGAACAGCACTGATTTCAAAATGTCTACCCACCCAGCTGGCATATGTTGAGTGGCAGTGAGTGATTTCATGAAAAATGCTCGCTGTGCACTCTGTTTGCAAAGTTCTGCACTTGTTCACACCAGTTTCACACAAATGTAATCCTGATGACTTCAATGACATGGTTTTTGTTAATAGCATCACAGGGAGCAAGGAAATCAGGGTCTGGAGGTTAGCTTCCTAAAACAGATGCAACACGTTGGCTTGAAAAAGTACTGCATGTATGATCCCAAGCTCACAGCGCATGTGAACAGCAGAACTGGGAATAGAACTGACTTCCAGCTCAGTACCCCATCCACTGGGTCATGCTTTTTTTATAGTGCTTTTTTCTATTGATGACTGTTTGGGGCAATGGCTGTCACTTTCCATTATAGTATAGGTATTCGGATAGTGCCTAGCGCAATAGAACTTCAGTCTCAATGGAGATCTGTAAATGCTATCATGCGATGAGTAATAATATCACAGGCTGACTTTCAGAGGTGCTGAGCAGCTTCTGTTCCTGTTGACTAAAAATCAAGGCTGTCATGTATTTGCATTTAGTTAAAATTAATTGATGGAACTAAACAGAAGAAAACTATTGTAAGCATAATACCCTAATCATTAATTGTAGAAAGCACATATGGGTGTGCAATGCTGTTCAAAATAGAGCAACATTTTTAAAAAAGCATTTCTTCTGTTCTTTCCAGTCATTTAATATTTTAAAGGCATAATAAACAACACTGCTGGGTATGACTGCAATAACATGAACAGTTCTTAGGTATCTTAAATACTTTTCTTTGGCCTCCTGCCTCTCATGATGACTATAAGTCATGCCATGAGCTATTACACGTACTGTACATAATTTCCAGTATCCATTGAGATCCAATCACTTTGATAAAGTAGTTTTCAGACCATTTCAGTGGTGCTTACATAGCTGTTTCTGTATGTGTATGTAATTTATCTGTTCATTATAATTCTAATAATTGAAAAGAAAGTGGAGTGCTATTTTAAAACCCAGCATGGTAACCAGTTTGTTGTTATCACTGACCATGAGAAGCATTCTAAAGCTTGCCTTTTGCTTAGAGGTAAACATCACGTTTTCAGAGTTGCATGGGATTTGGCCGTGGACTCTGATGAAGATCAGGAGCAGGAGAACTGAAAGTGTTAAACCCTAATCTTGCAAAGAGCTTAAATGCATGTATAATTTCAAGCACGTGAGTTAATCTGTTACTGTCCAGGGACCTACTTGCATGCATAAATTTAGTCAGGCAAATTGAGGCAACTGTCTAAAGCAGTGTTTCTTAAACTTTTTGAGACCACAGAACACCAAACAGTAATGTAATTGTTGTTGGGCCACAAGAAAAAAAATCCAAACATATGCATCAAAAATAAAATGAAGTACTTTAATCAGGTATCCTAGAAATGAAGAAATAACACTGTATCTGGTTTTAATAAGAAAATGTAGACCATCCGTGTATTTTTTCAAATGCTTGCAGCACACCTGCAAGTTGTTCAGAAAACACCAGTATTCCAAGGAACATAGTTTAAGAAACACTGGACTAAAACCTAAAGCATCATGAGTAAGATGATCTTTATTTGATTCAGAATAGAAGTGAACTTTATCTATGTACATTGTCTCAGAAAACTAGCTGTATTAATTTGTAACTTCAACTACAGCAAGCAATCCTGCAGCACCTTACAGACTAAGAAATTTATTAAAACATGAAAGTTCATGACCTAATACATTTCTTAGTCTTTAAGTTGCCACAGGACTGCTTGTTGTCTATGTACATTAGTTCACTTTAAAGGCAGGAGAAGAAATTTTTATTTTTAAATTATGCATACAAACAAAAGAAAATTAAAATGTAAACTAATGTACAAGTATTTGTAGCAACTATACCTTCCAGGAGAATTACAAAAGTAATTTGATGGCTTATACAGGATTATCAATGGGAACATTTCCTCAGTAAGTGGTCAAATAAGTTTCTAACACTGATGGATCTGAGCTAGGAAAAGTATTGGATTTTTCTTTGTCATTAGCATTTTTTATGAAATTGCCTCTTAATTTCCCTTCATGTCCAGTGCATAATGGTATCTGTGTGTTTGAATTTAATTTATATCCCAGTAATGTTTTATGCATTGTCCTGTCTGCATCTCATTACTGTCATTGATGAGCACACCAATACATCTCATTACAAGGTTAATTGGGACAAATTTAAAATCTGTCTCCCTTTATATTGTAAAGGTGATAATTCTTGACAGTGGATTCCTCCTGGAGGGACACAAAGTTACCTGTTTTCTTAAAGGTTTCCATTAGATATGCTAGTTGCAGTCAGCCACCAGAGTATACTGTAAATACAGCTGTGTGGGCAATTGTGCATGCAGTACAAGCTATATAAAATGCCTTTTTCATAAAATGGGGTGAAATCCAACTGAGTACAAAGGCCTGTGCAGTTTGTAAGCCATATTTTGAGGGCTTAAATAGGCCTAAGTGGTACATAGTTCTTTGCTTGGAAATTAATTTCACCCTTTCTGAGTGAACATGAAAGTCTCCTCTTCACAAGGTCCAGGTATGCACATATGCATGAAGTAAAAAAGTAGTTTTGAAAGGAAGAAATTGCTTTTGCATAGTCTCCAAAACACAGCTCAGGATCC
This sequence comes from Carettochelys insculpta, assembly GCF_033958435.1. NCBI lineage: Eukaryota > Metazoa > Chordata > Testudines > Carettochelyidae > Carettochelys > Carettochelys insculpta. The sequence goes on along the minus strand of NC_134147.1, from coordinate 40,679,092 downwards.
TTCCCTCAGGCCACTGACTGAACAAGAGCCTGTCCACCGCTGGTGATCACATTTCAAAATAGGCTTGCAAATGCCATTTTAACTTCAGACAGTGTAATCTCTGGTTTCATATTTTGACAGACATGGGAAGCCCATTCAAACATTCCCTCTGTGGGACCAGGAGTGAAAACTGGAGGAAAGTGGGCAGATTTTGATGGGATCTTCATAACCACCAACACGTTCCCTTCTGTAGACCTCAAGCCAACTCCCTATGTTACTCAGCAGAGTCCAGACAAAGTCTAGTTTCTATGGTGGATAAAAATGCCTGATCTGAATGAGGGGCTTTCTGTAGGTTTCACCTTCGTCCACCATAGTGGTGAATTGCAGAATCCCTGCACTGATTCAGTTTACACAGAAGCAAGAGAAACATTCACTGAAATTTGAGGGCAAAGGTTTAAGGTCAGGAATTTCATGAAGATGTCACTTCCACAATGTGCAAGCACACATGCCCACAAGATACAGTCACAGAAATTTGCATGTGCTTCACAGCAAAAAGGTCACATTTAGATGCAGGGTACATATCAGCATGACAGTTAATCTGTAAAGACATGGTTGGCCTTACCTGCTAAATCTGAGGTACACTGAGTCAATAGAAGCTTTGGTGGAGTTGTATATCAGGAGATTAATTCCAGGTCTATGGATAAAATTAATTTCTAATCAAGGATCTGCACCAGGCCTATGTGCAGTTTAAGACCTGCATAGCCCCTCCCAAATAGAGCTCAAGCAGGACTTAAGGGTTCTTCCAGTCTTGTACACTTTTCTCTGAGCAAAGTTGAATTTTACCTTATCTGCTTTATTTAGATGTTCCTGAACCAAATTACCGTCAATGTACAATGAGAAACTAAGGTGTAGTTTGGAATCCAAAACCATGTCCAAATTTAGCAAATGACTCCTATTTTTATAACGATCAGACTCCAGCCCTCATCTGGCATTATAAACTCTGTGTGGTTTAGGCCCATCTCCAATTCAGTGAAGTGTTTTCTGGAGGACAGACCTGGGGCTCACTTGGAGTAAAAGAGATGAATACTTCCAGAACACTGTTGCTAAAAGAGACATTGGAATGCAGGAGTATCACTATGGGAGCTTCTGTTTCCAATTCAAGATGGGGCAACAGTAAACAACATTGGAAAAGGAAGCTAGTAAATTTTCAGTTTGTTAAATAATTTTTTTTAAAGTTCATTGCAGGCCATACGTTAGTAAAAAAGTCCAGTTATTTTCCCATGTTGTAGACTGTAAAGTCTCACGTCCCCAAGCATCAACTAAGTAGCTTAGCAGAGCTGAATAGCTTAGCCCCAGTTTAATTGTAACTACAAACAAGCCATATTAACAGCTATTGTCTGTGTACTAGACCCTAGGCAACAATTAATTCTGTGTGTCACGCCAACAAATATTTCATTTGGTTTCTGATATGTCATTGCCATCATAACAACTTATGTAAATACAATATTCTAATAAAATACATAAATTAATAAAACCAGCAGCTGCTTAATATGAATTTCTGACAAGAAAAATAAGAGAAGCTATATATTCCAATATGCTCAACTGACTTTGCAAAAGCATTCTGCTAAACAGGAAGGACAATAATGTAAATTAAAATTTCTAGCTAGCCTAGATCAATCCTACCTTATTGTCTGGATAATTTCTGCAGCTGTTTCATGGTGCTATGCAGGGCCAATCATGTAGGTGCTGAGTGAAGCCAGTCCTTCTGAGTGGGATTTGAGGGTACTAGAGCCCTTCAAGATCCCATAAGGAACTTGTCTGATTCACTCCTAAATGCCCTGTGCTCAGCTGGTGACATGCAACATTACAACCCTATAGAGGTACAGCTTGGTTCAGCAAGGCAACCAGCAGATTCCTATGTCTGTAAAATCTATGTTGATGTTCTTCTGAGGTTCCCACCACTTCCTGCCTCCAGTTCCAGACAGATTGTAGCAGTGTAGGAGCACAAAACTGAAACTAATTATTTTTCAACTGACCTCTCTAGTTTCAGGTCCTGTTAGGGTTTGGGTCAGGGTGAAAGTAAATACTGGGACATACCAGTATGCACCCTGGAGCAAGTGGGATCCTGAGCAAGGTGGAGGATGACTCTGGTCTCCTGGAAGAGGTGGAGCCTTGGGCAAAAGGGGTGGGGCTAGATTCCCTCAACCAGCCCTTCTTGGCTGCTGTTGCCACAGAAACCAGGAGCTCCATGAGTGGTGACAGTAGCTGGGAGTTCTGGGGCTCTGGCAGCAAGCTGAAGGGCCCAGAGGTACTGCCGGGGCTCCAGCCTCCACTGCTTCAGTAGCTCAAAGCCCCCAGCCCTTTTAAATCACCAGATCCTGGGGCACCTGCCTCTTATGCTCCCCAACCCCTGCATCAGCAGCCTGGCTAATAGGGTCTAATAGCACTGTCAGACCCTGCCATCAGGGCCGCCAATGTGGGGAGCAAAAGGAGCAGCTACTTTCTACCACAGCAACACATTAATGTCAGTTGTGCATGGACTGGTACCGATGGCCACTTCTTGTCAGCATGGTGTACCTGCTCGGACTGGCCTACCTTCACCTCTTCTTTAGGTGAACATTTGGGTTCATTTTTTTTAACATGGTTCCACCTATCCCAACTGTCAGCCCCATGAGGAGGGGAGGCTGAGGATTCCTAGCCTCATAGAGCATTGATTTCCTCTGCCTATCATGCAGAACAAATTCATGGTCCATTTTGGCCAATTTCACAGTCATTGGATTTATAAAATCCCGTTTCATGATTTCAGCTATGTAAGTTTGCAATTTCACCATGTTGCGATTTCAGGGTTCCTAACCCAAAATGGCATGGTGGAGAGTAAAGGGGTACAAGATTATCGTAGAGGGGAACAGTACTCTTACCCTTTCTTCTGTGCTTTTGCTGGAAAAGGCAATGCCTTCAGAGCTTGGCAGTAAGAGAATGGTGGCTGCTGCGCAGGATCCCAGCTCTGAAGGTAGAACCTCTGTTAGCTGCAGAGCAAAAGGAAGGATGGCCTGATATGGTATTGCAGCTCTAACTTCTTTGTAGCTGCCTGAAGAGCTGAACCCTCAGTTAACAGCTGTTGCTCTCTGGCCACTAGCTGTGGGGACAGGAGTAAAGGTGGTATGGTATTGCCACCCCCACTTCTGCACTGCTCCTGGCAGGTGCTGCCTTCAAAGCTGGGCACCCGGCCAACAGCTGACATTCTCCAATCACCCAGCTCTGAAGGCAGCATCCAAGAAAGGTTAGCAATACTACAATCCCCCTAAAATAACCTTCTGATTCCCTTGCAACTCCCTTTTGGATCAGGATCAATATGAGAAGCACTGGGCTTCCCCCCCGTGTTCATTAAATCTGTGTAACATATAGTAAAAGCACACAAAAGACCAGATTTCATGGAGGGAGACCAAATTTCATGGTCTGTGACATGTTTTGTGTGGGCATGAATTTGGTGGGGCACTATTCATGAGGTCTGGCTTAAAGCCCATCCATTACCCCTTGTCTGACAGCAAATAGGTCATGTGGACCTCAAAGGTTGCAAAAATGAGCAAAAGGATCTTTAGAGCAGAGTGCCTTCTAATTTTTCCATCCATGCACAGAATAAATGTTGTTTTGTGCACCAAGTCCTGTGTGGTTGGAAACAGATGACAGGAAAGAGATCGCTTTGGTTATTACCTGTTCTGTTCACTCCCTCTGGGGCGTCTGGCATTGGCCTCTGTCAGATGACAGGATATTGGGCTAGATGGACGTTTGGTCTGACACAGTATGGCTGTTCTTATGTTCTCTTTATCTTAGTCACTGACTTTGGAGAATAATTGCCTTCTGGAGGCAACAGGAGCACCTTAGGTGGAAGGCTATTGGGTCATTCCCTACACAAGTTTTAAAAAATATATATAGAGAACCAGACTTATTATTTTATTGCTGTTATTACCATTGTCTAGGAGCTCCAACCAAGGGTAGGACCCAATAGTGCTAGGCACCATGTATGCACACAACAAGAAGAGCTTACAATCTAAGTAAAAGACAAGAGGCAACAGGTAGATACAGATGGATAGACAGGAGTATAAGGTAATAATGAGATTATATTAGCAATACAGACAGCAGTATCAATGGACCAGTGAGCCACCTGTTGTCGAGTTTTCTGTAGGTGTTACAGCAAAGGAGACACTTAAGACAGTTTCTGAAGGAGGATAACGAGGCACCTTTGAGATGCGTATAGGAAGTTCTTCCTAAATATGGGGGATAGCATGGGAGAAAGCACAATGGCGCTTGTTTGAAAATTAAATGAGTGCGCAGTGGAGTGACGTCATGGGTAGTCAGAGCTGTGGTCAACATTTCAATAATGAATGTGCTCTGACAGAGCATGAAGGGCCTTTGAAAGTGAAGACAAGCCATTTATAACCTATGGCTTCAAGTCTGAAGAAATTGGCTTTGGGTGGGATATGTGCAACTTCAGCTTCATGAGAAGCAAAGATATTAACACTTAGTGAAATCAGTAATCAAACTGTCCTCTAACTTTAGAGCTTTCAGACACTAAAACAACGGACCATCTCAAATACAATAATTCATAGATGTTTATTCCATGTGTGAAGATAATAGCACATAGCTTAACAGCCTTAACATACTGGCTGCAAAGTCCATCAGCCACTTTCTTCTGTCTAATTATGAATTGATAGAATTCCCTTTGCCCTAAAATACATATGAAGATTTGTTGATGACTTTAGCAAGCACGGTTGATTTCCTGTATTCCTCAAGTATAAAGCTGAAGTGTTCCAACATGCTTAAAAAACCTGAAGCACAATGAAGGGGAATCCAGATTTTTGAGTCTGAATCATACACTTTGTAATATCTAAAATAGTTAAATCCACAGGGTCTTCAGCTAATACAAACCAAGTAGCCTATCATGTCCCAAACATCCAAGTCCATAGGCAGACACTAAATATTTTACATGAATAGGGTTCTGTACTTTATAAAAAACGCTTTTCTCATGAGAAAAAAAAAGTTGGAGATAAATCACTACCTGTTCCTAAATCATCCTTGGTCATTACCATCCTTCGCTTTGCACTTGTTACCTATCCCTGCAGATGCGATTCCCCTCTTACGTTGTTTGCAAAATATTCCTCAGGTAGTGTGAATTACTAACATTTGGGTTCCTTCTCAAACAAGCCAGGGACTGGACTTGATGACCTCCAGAGGTCCCTTCCGTTCTGTGAGATGCGTCTCTCCATATTTGATTGATTTTTGAAGTCAAGGCTACTTCATTCTGACAAGTTGTGTAATGAGCTTCAGGCATGGTGTAAATTCTACTTCATTGTTGTTTCTTACAAGAAGGACACTGACCTTTAGGGTGGATTGAGAGATCTGTGGACTGATACACTTAGGACTTCTCTTAGTGTTTTTCCTAGTAGACTGTTAGTTCATTATGTTTAACATTTCAGTTCCAGAAGCCTTTGTCGATGAAAAGTGGCATTCGTGTATTACACACATATAGAATAGTGTGTCTCTTCCTCACCAGATAGCATCTTTCTGTTTCTAGATTGCTATCCAAACAAAAACAAGGATTGCATGTCTAATCAGTGATAGTATTTTAATTTCCCTCTCAGCAATAAGTGCTGTAAAACCACCAGCAATCAGCAGGGGAAAAAATAGAACATGTTCTCTGGCTCTATTTTTAAATGCAAGTAATTGGCATCTTCCTTCTAACACGAGTTCTGGGTAAGCACGGTACAAATTGACCTCATCACACAATACTCCTTGGAAGAGGGGATTAAAATAGGGGACCAAACAGCTGTGATTTGTGTTTATCTCCATCCCATTAATTCCTGATGCAACATCTAGACTCTTGGCACGTGAAACAACAGCCTCTACTTCATCAACTAAACAAGTACCAGCTCCAGTTATCCAGATTGCAGAGGGGCTGGGCTGGCTTAAGTAGGTTAGCTATGTTCCAGCAGAGGGCAGTGGTACACATCGCAGTTGTGTGCAGCCTGAAGATCTTTCCAAACTAGCTCAAATACTATCTCCTATTTGACCATCTAACTATTCCAAACAGTGCATCCATTTCCCACAGTCCCCCTCAGGCTTCCTACCCTCTCCGACCCCAGGATCCTATTCCCCCCAGTTGGCTTTGAGACCAACCTTTGTCTCTTGGGGTGTAAAGATGCCTGCTCAATGGAACTTCCTCAGACAAATATCTTTAGGGGGAGCCTGTTGCCTCCTTAGATCCAGAAAAGGGTCTTTAGGACATAAGGGGTGCATGGAAGCAACGGCACCCTAACACTCAACTGAACCTCACTGAATACCCAACCTTTTACCTCAGCTGAAACATTTAATATTTAATAGTCAGCATGAAACAGGCCATTTCAAATATGTCGAAATAACAGAAGGGAGGGTTTCTTTACTGTTACTGTGATGCTGCATCAGCCAGCTTTGCCCTGAGACAAACCAAGTCCTTTGGTGGTAGCAGCTCTGCCTGAGGCCCCGAACAGCAGGGATACCATGAAGAAGACCAGCATCTCCCTGGGTGCAGGAAAGCAGTGTAGTGTTGCAGGGGCCATTCTTGATCTCTGTTTGAGAGTGTAGCCTGTGGGAGTTGTTTCTCTGTGCCTCATCTTGTAAAACACTTTTGTGAATTTGGGATAGGAGTGAGCAGTTTTGTCAGGTAATCCACTCCAGGTGGCTTTGGATTGAATGGGCCCTCAAACAACAAAAAAAGCTGGAGGAGAAAGCAGGAGCAGCCTCCAGCCATGAAGCTCTTTGGTGGCTTCTGACTCATATTCCCACCACTGCCAAAAAGACATCAAACGTAATTCCCCCTGTACTTGGGGACAGATGGGGAATGTCCAGATACCTGGATCTTTGGCTTTAAATTGCATGTCATCCAATTGCTACTTTATATGTGTCTATCCTTAACATGTTTCCTCACACCCATGACGGACACCATTGATACAACCAGCACAACCTGCTACTCAACTGAGTTTGAACACATAGCTCCATTGTCTCAATGTTATGTTATATTAGTAAGAATCAGAGAGGTAGCTGTGTTAGTCTGTATCTTCAAAAACAACAAGAAGTCCTGTAGCACCTTAAAGACTAACAGATATTAAGCTTTCATGGGCAAAGACCAGTTTCATCAGATGCATGAGTCTGATGAACTGGGTCTTTGCCCATGAAAGCTTAATATCTGTTACTCTATAAGGTGCCACAGGCCTTCTTGTTGTATTAGTAAGAATATGAGTCATCAGTCTCATACTTTTTCTAGGTGTTTATTCTTTACGTTCCCCTGGACGTACTCCATGTCAGCACTGCAGCCAGACTGCAGTCAGCTGTTCCTGGGTCACTTCCTAACTGCCCCTCAGCATGTTTCTGGGCCTGTAGAAAGTCTCTCACATTATCAGGGCAGGAGGCCTGCAGCAGTCCTGGCAGCACCTCTGAGACTTAGCCAACATGCATCTCTGACCAGTCCTCAGCTCCACAAGGGCCTGTGGTAGTCTCCCAGCTCACGAGCAGGCAGGATGTGTCTGGGTCCACCAGTAAATGACTGAGCTGCCAGATATGTCTTTTGTATTTCCTGTCCCACCCACTGATTCCCATTGGGAGGGATTAGCATGGGTGGCTCCACTCACCAGCGCTCGATGGGGGATTCCTCTCCCTGTGAGTCCACGGGACACCACATAGCTTCACTATACTACTGCTATGCATATTTCAACAATAAAAATGTTGAGTGTTTCACACAGCTCCCGTGCTTACGCAGCAAGATGAGTGTCCATTTAAACGGTATAAAAAACCTGGGACTTATTATTTCATTTCATAAGAGCTTTCCAAGCAAAAAAATCAGATTTCCAGCAGAATGGCGTTGATTTATTCAACACGTATTAAAATACAGCAAGGTGCTTGTCTTCCTCACCCATTCCATTCCAGTATTAGGAGAAGCTATATGATCTGGTAAACCCAGTCTCTCCTTCTACTGACCATTTCAAACAGTACCGATCAGAGATCTTTCCTGTCAAAAACATAGGCATATTATTGTTTATTAGCGACTAAAGGCTAATGAATGTGATGCAGCTGAATGGTGTTTAAGATCAATGAATCAACAAAGGCATCTGCATATCATTACCATCTCAAAAGCTCAGCTATTCATTAAGTATTTCAATTGGTTGCATGCGTTGGATTTTCTTCAGCTGAAACATATAGTAGTTAATAGTCAACATGAAATAGGTAATTTCAAATATTTGAGGCTTGATTCTGCTACAATCCTGTACCATCAACACCAATTGTTCAAATTAGTCCAGAAAATAGATTCCTAAATCTACATGGGACTCTATTGATCTTAGTGGTATCAGTGGGTAAGGTGCTGCTCAGCACCAGTAAGGGAAGCTGAATTGGGCCATCAGGCAATGATCCTACCAAAGTTTAAGCATGTGGCTAAGTGTACTCATGTATGAAGCTAAAGGCATACATGTTTTCAGGATAGGGGCCTGAATGTCTAGGGAACGTCAATTGAATAGTCTGTAGCCTAATGCATTTTAATGGAGAAAACAATAATTAGCATTATATAAATAGCTGCATGTTTTGAACATTGTTATTTATACTGATGTATTTATAAAACGCAGATGTAATTTGAAAGACGTGTGTTATGAGCATTGATAATGTTTCATTGCACACATGCTATTAGATATATGGATTAAAGCCATTACCATGGCATACTAGTACAAATCTATAGTAAGGCAATTGAATTGACTATAGGCAAGGAATATTGCTAATGGAATTTGAATTTATGTGGCAAGTTTGCAAACATGATATTGCACAATGTACAACCTGGGATAAGACAAGATAATCCTTCATTTCATGAGCATTTGGTTATATATAGCAAGGACAGTAGTTCTCCCTGTGAAGTTTATGTTGGCTGAAAGCATAAATTCTGCTGATGTATGTACAGGTTTCTATTCCCAGCGGTGAACATTGTTACATTTACAAAAATGAAAAGATCAATGGTAATAAACTGAAGATCAATTTAAATTTCACATTTAGCTAAATGTTTTAGAGTCTGTGCAAAGTTTACAACAAGCATTGCTTCGTGTTTAGGAAAGGCAGATGAATACAATTATTGCCTATATCAAAGGCTGTTTGCAGCAGTATTTAATCATTTGCAGAACTTGCAAGTTGAAAGAGTCATATATGTATTGCAGTGTTATTCTGACCCACCCTTCTTTGCCCTGTCGGCAGATTGTTTTCTTGATCTATTGAAGGCATTATAGGATGACCAGTAATTAGCATTATAAGACTAACTGATGGTAATATTGTGAGCAATCCAGGCTTTCTAAATTGCTAATTTACAATCCCATTCCAAAATAGCTGGCACTATAAAATCAGGTCACTATAAAGACAGGAATCTATAAATATAGTGCCTATGTCATAGCCCATCTTCTCCAAAAGGATCATGCTCTCTGTTCAAAACCAGTTTACATATTCCTTATAACACATGTATGATAAATTAAGCACTCCTTTCTAGACCTCTTTAAATGGAATACACTGAAAACATAATAATGATATAATTAATTACAGTCATATTCGTATAGAAAAATTACACCTTTTTCGATTAACATGAAATATAAGTGTCAAATCAGTAATAAAATCCTGATCAATAAAACAATAATAACTATGTTGTTAAAAGCAGACCTAGAAAGGTGTTCATGGCAACATATTTTAGAGGTTAGAAACCCTTTTAAAATAAACGGATTTCATCTTTACACTATGTCATCTAAATCATTACAATGTTTGTGTATACAATTATCATCAGACGATAAATTGCAGCTATTGAATGGATTAAGTCTGAACTTCTTGACCTCATAAATCTGAGTTTGTCAGAGCTTTAGAAAATGCTTGTGTAACAATCACTTGATTACATGGCAGGAGCAGATGTATGTATGTTAACTGGAAAATATGAAAGGGGCAGGGTAATTCAAAGTTCATTTCTAGAAGTTTATAAAATTTGCCTGGCAATCTCTTCTGTTAACACTTACAATACACTTTTCTAGTTGAAAATTGTTTTCTATTTTGATTTCTATTTTGCTCCCTATTTTAATGCTATGGTTACAATCTAAGTAATGTAAAAATATAAACAATATTAGAAAAAGTACTTCACGTTGACACAGGTGCATTGCTATAGAACCAAAGATCTTCAATTGCTCCACTGAGACTTGGACCCAGATAATATGCAAGTGGGATGCAAGGAATTGATTTTTCAGCACATAAATTAAATAAGCCCCAGAACCCAATAAAAATATTTTGATAGCAAAATTGGAAAAGTTCCTAACTGTGAAATAGCAATTAACGAGACAGTAAATGTCTGTGGATGCAAAAACATGAGATTTCTGAGAACAGTCTTTTTGTGGATTTCCAGAGAATTCTTCTGAATCTGACACCTGGATCATGGATACAGCTTGTTTACATGTCAAAAATTATTCGTGTAGGTAGGTATAAGAAGGATAAAACTGCATTGTCAAAGTAATGTTCTAGCTCTTCTCTTTGCAAATTGAGCCTGTACTTTCCCAGTTAGTAATCGTGCTGACTGATACTTAACTGATTTCAATTATACACATTTCAGAGTGTTCTCTGGACTCTACTTTCTTTCATGATTTGATTTCCATTAAATAAAGGGAAGAAGGATTATTTCGAAGATGGGTTTACTTTAGAAAGAGCAGCATCTACACTGGCTTTCTTCTTTCAAAAGAAGCTGTTTCAAAATTAGAGTATGCAAATGAGGTACCAGATATGCAAATTATACCTCATTTACATTTTCAATTCACCTCATTTGCATACCTCTTTTGAAAGAGGAATGCAAGTATAGACACACCCTGGTGGTGCATACAAATCCGGGAGGAGCCTTGGTGTCAGTCATAGAACTGGAAGGGACCTCAAGAAGTCACCAAGTCCAGTCCCCTGCACTCATGGGTACAAGTTTTATTGCTAAAGTTTACTATCCCTTAGAAGACTGTCTTAGCAGGCTAAGCATCCAGTGTGGGAGAGCTAGATTCCCTGAGAACCCAAATTCAGAGCCCATGAGGGGTTAAATTTGTTGCCCATTCTTCCAAAGAAATGGTGTATGCCCAATACCATTAGCTTATCTTTGAAAGTCACCTGCAGCTGAGCCAGCATGTCCTTGTTCAATATTCTCCTAAAGCTGCCTTCATGCACTGCTTTTTTGGTCATTGAACATCTGGCTGGCAGCTGATTTCAGAGATTCCATGTGTGAACGTATATTGGGAGCCTTCTGGATAGAACAGGAAACATTAATTGTGGCCTTTCCTAACTTTCGAAGGTGTGACTTTGCAAGTTTCATAGACCATGGCTACACTAGCTCCCGCCTTTTGGAAGGGGCATGGTAATGAGCCACTTCAGCAGATGCTAATGGGGTGCTACCATGAATATGTGAAGCCTCATTAGCATAACAGTGCCCACAAGCATTTCAAAAGTGCTGCTTTTGAAATGCACGCCGCCCATGTAGAAGGGGGACCTTTTGAAAGGAACCCCTGATTTCAAAAGCCCCTTCTTCCCAAAACCAAATGGGAAGAATGGACTTTCCAAGTCTGGGGTGGGGGGTCCTTTTGAAATGCCCCCGTCTACATGGATGGTTGCACTTTCTAAATGCATGCATCTACCATTATGCTAAATATTCATGACAGCTCCTCATTAGCATCTGCCAAAGGGCTCACTACAATGCCTTTCTGAAAGGTGGGGGCTAGTGTAGCCATGGCCATAATGTTCTTTTAATGCAGGATTTTTTTTTTCAAGTATGGGAGGTGGTGGCTGTTGTTAATGGTTTACTTGAATGATTAATTATTATAAACCCCTTTTATTATAGTACTACTAGATAACTGTGTCTTTTTTTAGGAGTTCAAGACTCTACAGGTTGAACCTCTCTTGTCTGTTACCCTTGGGACCTGATCGGTGCCAGACTAGAGAATTTGCTGGCCCACAGGTGGTCAGTATTTTCTAGCAGCATTACCAACATTTCCACAGCTTACTGGGGTCTCAGAAGATATTTAGGGGTAAATTGGCCCTACATAACTGCACAGAACACCGAGAGCCAGGAGTGGGGGCTGCGAAGAAACTTTATGGGCCCATGGGAAACTTGACCACACCCATGATGTGGCCACTTGGCTAACTAAAATCATGCCGGATTATGGATGTTGACAGAGGAGAGAGTTCTGGACTAGAGAGGTTCAGCCTGTACTTGCTCCTAAACAGCACTTCTGGGGCAGATCCTCCACAGGTGTAAATTGTCACAGTTCCACTGAAGTTACATGATGACTTACTGAGGAAGCTGTCCCTGCGTAACACTGTGCAGCACAGTATGCGCCCATCTGTGGTATACATTAAAGAAGACTATGAACATAAATAATTTTTTTTAAAAAGATGCATCCATCTGGCTATGCAGGAGTTAACTCAGAAGGCATTACAAAGTCATCTCTCAGATGGTGGAGTGATGGTCTGTTTGAATTCATACCATTCCTTCACATTTTAAAAAAAAATCAAACTGTCATAGAGATAATGTTGTGGTATCACAAGTTACCAGAGAACAATGGTCTATATCATAAGAAAAAATATACATATTTTGCCATGAGCCTCTGATCAGTAGACACTCTGTGCAGAGTGAGCATAGCAACTACATTATCTTTCACCCGGAGGTGAAGGTCATTTTCAAGGATTTGAGAAGAAGCTTGTATTGCAGCTGCCTGCATTTAGAGCTGTCAGAGCTTAGAAAAACCTGCCTGATGGACACGTTCTTGTTTTGTAACTTTTTTTAAAGCTGTGCAAGCCTGGGAAAGATTTAATTAAGACTAGCACAGAATCTGCTATAAAAACATACAATTCTTTTGTCTCGTGTGTGTGTGTGTGTGTGTGTGTGTGTGTGTGTGTGTGGGTATTGGGGGGTATGTTCTGCCCTAGCAAAATTACACTCCTTCCTCATGTGACTTCACTTTGAAATAAAACAAATAAAATAATGAATGATTCCCATCTGTTTACCAGCTTGTCATTGGTTGGTTAATCAATCAGTAACAAATCAGGGTCACTAACTTCCTTTGGAGCAGCTTGTTGCCCAGACATTCACCTCTCCAACAAAACAACTCACTGCAGCTCTTCACTACATTACACTTGGCCTCTTAATGAACAGATGAACTTATCCGTCCAGTATTTTAAGTATGTTATTCCAGACTGAAGGGTAGTATGGCTATTTCATTCCTGACCTGCTAACATATAATTAGAAGGCTCTTGGAGGTACTTATAATTGAATTATGTGGTGTGTCTAGTAGGTAGAGGCATAAAAAGCAAAGCTCACATTTATCGTCAGCAGGCATGCAAACAAGGCAAACAGGCCATTCACTCATGCTGTAGATCTCCTAAAATGTCACTGGATTAGAAAGGATTTTATGTTATACTAGTAAAGACTTTTTTCCCCTATTAAAAATAGATTTTTTTAAAACAATGTCCAATCTTCAGGGATAATTCTGTGGCTGTGTAAAAGGACTCAGCTCTGTTGATTTCAACTGATTTCTCACCCTTACACTGGCTGAGCATTTGGCTTAGAATGGAGAGTCCAATGAGCTGGTCTGAGGTATCTATTTACCAGGTATTAAATATTCAGCTAATCAATATAATGTCATAATTGGTTATGTATTACTGCTGTGTGATCAGAGTTAGTACAGAGCTTTCAAACCCATATTGTTTAAGGTATTTGGAAAGGAGGGTAAATTAATTATACAAGTCCATTCTCTTCCTGACCCTATTCAACATTTATGGCTTGATTTTCAGACTTAAAAGCTAACAAGCCACAAAGAGTGCTCAGTGATACCCATTCTTCACCTCGGATGCAAAGCATGCTGTCTCAGAGCCAGAACAACACACACTCCTGGACTGGAATCAGCAAACTGAAGTTCAATCAGGACGGCAGACCACTAGAAGGTAAAGTTTTGAAGATGTAACCAGCACCACTCTTTCATTTTCAGAAGAGGTGCCTCACTCACCAGCCTCCAAACACTTGGCAGCTATGGAGTCTTCCTGAAGTTCACCTTAATATTAGGCATCCAAATACATAGCAACCACAACAAGAAAAATATTGCCCCTTCTGTTTTACCCTTTCAAGACAGGTCGTCCCGGCTAGACTGGTGTAACATACTCTACTTGGGAATGCACCCAATGACTCTAAAGCAGCGGTGTCCAAAACAAAATTTAGCAATCACCAGAGCCCCACCTCTCTCAGCCAGGTGCCCGCGCAGGTGCCGCCCTCCCAGCCAGGCAGTCTCCCCACCACTTCCCCGAGCAAACTGCTGGTGACTCTCCAGAACCGCGTGAGCTGCCCCTGAGCCATAGGAGGAGCCACATCCACTGCTGCGGCCATGTGCTTGTCCCACCGAGAGGTGGGGTGCATGCATGGAGGGTTGGGGGGCACTCCCTGGATGCAGCTGTAATGAGCCACTTTGCCGCATCGCACTGTCCAGTTTGCCACCTGTGGTGAACAAACAACATATTGGAGACCGTGGCTCTGAAGCATGTAGCTAGTGCAGAGTGCACTAACCCACCTGCTGAGGAATACAGAATATGTCCCCCAGAGCTCTGAACTCTTCACAAGCTGACCAGCAAACCCACAATCAACTTCAAAGGCCTACTCTTGATCTTCAGGGTTCTTAATATGTTGGGACAATGCAGTGATTCCCTCTCCCTCCATAGCCATTATCAGCTGCAGCACCTAAGGACAGTGAAAATTTCAAGACAGGATGGAAGCAGGAAACATATGTCCAACGAGCTGAAAGAGAAAATTGTCCTTTCTGCTTTCAAGTCAAAACACAAGGCCCGGTGATTTGACCCAGCCTTCCCATTTTTGTACCAGACAACCAGATTTAAAAACCAAAACCAAAACCAAAACTAGTTCTCAGAAGAGAGAGAAAAGAATAGGGAGTGACAACCAAAGGAAGCTAAAATAGACAAAGCCTAGACAGACGGAAGTGGGAAAAATCCCAAAATGATAACCAAATGGTTTCAAATCTCAAAGATCAGATTGTGGTTATTTCAAATTTTGGGCAAGTCTTGGGTCAATTCTTCAGTTGCCCAGCCTGGCTCACTCATCCCTAATGGATATCGACACATCAAAAAAGGCCTTATATGCTTTATTTAGAAACTTTATTGGGTTTCTTTGAACTGATGAATAGTTTTGTTAACTCATAAATTGTTGCTGTGAGTAGTTATAAAAAGTCCCTGAATTTAATAAATAAACTCCCTTATTTTGTGCACATCTCACCATCAATAATAATAATCCCCTGGAATTCAGAATGAGATTCTGAGCTTTTCTTTAATTTTAATTTGTTCTCAGATGGGGATCCAGTCAGCTAGCCATTCTTCTATCTCTACCAGATTATTGACATGTGTCATCCAATCACAATCCCACATAAGGTAAAAGGCAGCAGGACAATTCTTGCAGTTTGCCTAAAGCAAGTTCCCAGACTAAGAATGTGAGCTACTCTTTACTGTGGCTACCACGTGATAGATGGTGAGGCTTCTCTGCTGTAGTGCATTGTATGTGGGAACCTGCCTCCAGCCACAGCATACTATTTTCCTCCTCCTGCATGGTGTGTTTGTGTGTGCACACATCACATACTGAGCAGCCACTCTGCAGACTCAGCTGAGGTGTTCTGCTATCATTGGTAAAACAAGGAGATGAGGATAAAGGTCATATAATATTAAGAGTCCATAGGAAAGGTGGGTAAAAAAAATCTCCTTTTCCAGGGAAGCAAAAAGTACAAAATAAAATAAATGTATTATTTGCTTCCTAAGTGCAGCTTGGCACCTGAGCCTCTATCCATAAAGAACATCACATGGGCTGAAATATATGTGCCTGAAAATATTAATAATACATACTGCTGACAGCTGTTTTGGAGCCATTATGATATATTGTGTTGATCCCTTGTTTGGAGGCATAACTAAGTGTCTCTTTCACGTAGATACAGTGATGTATTATGTCAATTTGCAGTTTATACTAATAAGGGTACTCCGTAACCCATATTAAAAGCATTCAGTGGGGAAAAAAATTGTAACTTTTAGCTGAAGCATATTTTCCTTGGCTACTGTATTTTAAGGTGCTTTGTAAAGGGATAAGCTGGTACCCTAAGACCAGATATTAAAGTTAGTATATCCACAATACAGCATTTATGGAAATCCTTGTTCCACCTCATCTGTGAAAATGATGGTATATCAGCAAATTTTGCATGTCCATCCTATTGTTTTAACAAGGATAAAGCTCAGAAAATATCCATCACAAGTAACAGTAACGATCCATAGTAACAGAGAAGTAGCGGTCTTAGTCTGTATTCTAACAAACAAAATGCAGTCATGTAGCACTTTAAAGACTGAGAATCCTTAAGCACTTTAGTGATCTGTTTTATTACAAAATGCTAAATCAATAGATGTAGCCTGTTGTACTTCAGCAGACTCAGATTAATAAAATGCATTGGATGACAATGAAAATGAACAGTCTGCCCTCCCCCCCCATCATCAAATAAATAAATAAATAAAGGTTTTGTCTGCATTGTTCCTTTTGGAGATCTCAGTTTCTGGATGATCTTCTTGTTCAAACTGACTTGTAGCTCTCTCTTTGATGGACTTCTTTTTTTAAATATAAATCAAAATGCAAACTAGGACCCTTAGACGTATGTAACTTTGCTACATTTTCTAGCCCCAATAGATTTGGTGTCATTCATAGGTAGCTATTTGAATGGTAACAATACAGCCATAGACACGTTAGATGGTGATGTTGACATATGCTTTTCTTAACCCTGAAAAACACACTGTGTATGTCTGAAGGAGTTTAGGAACAAAAGACAGGCTTGGCTAATGCCTCTGCACTCACTAACCTTGCCAAAAAAGGTGTTCTCAAATAGTGGCCCAGATTCTTTGTTACATCCAAGCTTCACATCCCACAAGTCAAAATAGAGTGACATGATGCAAACTTATTTTTAAGCTATCTTGGCACCTTTTTCCATATCTATGACAAACTGGGGGCTAGCTGAGGAATGGGTTGGATTGGGATTTGTAGGGTTGTGAATGTATAATGTTTCAAACTACGATTGATTTCTATCCTTTTTTGTGATATACTCCATTGTTAGCATGAAGCCTGATTATCTCACACTGACTACTGATACAATGACCCTGATCTAAACAAAAAGGAACAAAAACAATATGCATTCCTTTCAGTTAGCAGTCTGGATGCAAAACTTTAATGAATTGTAGTACCTGAATACTGCAAAAGAATTGCTGCTTATCATGTCAAGAAGCACCTAAAAGAGCTCTGAATCTCAAAGACAATCATTAAATCCCACCATCTCTCCAATTCTATTTTCGTCAGGAGATAGGCCTGAACTTTGGATCTGGAATTGAATGTGTGGCTTGGACTTGTCATGAATTTCTGTGTTTGATTTGTTCTATCATTCTCACTTTGCCATCTGTGGGGGGTTTTTTGATTTCTCATCCTCCCCTTTCAGCTTTTACCTTACGTGTGAGGATCCCAACTGGGCAAAGTCTTTACAATTGTAAAATAGTGCACCAGCCTTAAGTAAAGTAGCAGGGAAATCATAATAACAGAGAGGGAGCCGTGCTAGTCTATATACTATCAAAACAAAAAGCAGTCAAGTAGCACTTTAAAGACTAGCAAAATAATTAAATATTGAGTCTGTTCTGGTTTGGCTATGGTCTGAAGAAGTGGGTCTGTCCCACGAAAGTTCACCTAATAACTTATTTCGCTAGTCTTTAAAGTGCTACTTGACTGCTTTTTGTTTTGGAAATCATAATGTTTGTACTCTATTTCTACAATGCACTCTACTTCTAGACCAGTGTTTCTTAAACTTTTTGGGACCATGAAACTCCAAACAATAAGGCCACGTCTATACAGGAATTCTCTGTCAACAGATATCACTTTTGGAAGAGATTTCCTGGCAGGACCTCTTTTGACAGATCAAGTCTACACACAAAAGCAGATGGAAAGAGCAATCTGCTCTGCCAACAGAGAGCAGCCAGCATGCCCAGCCCTCTCTTGACAGAATGGCTGACCGGAAGCTCTGCAAACAGGGCTGCCCAGTGAACCGGAAGCCCTGTTTATCAACAAAAGGGCCCCAGAGCATGTAGATGGTTGTTTTGTCAACAGAACGCCATCAGGAGAGGCCCTATATCTGAACAGGGAGCGGTATAATGCTGCCAGTGGGTGTGCGGGGTTTTGTTGGCAACATATACAGCAAAAACAAAATAAAGTAATTTAATCAGGTATTATAACAATGAAGAAGTAACATTATATCTAGTTTTAATATCAGAAAATATACCCCATCGGTGTACTTTTCCAATGCTTGTAGCACACCTGCGAACACCAGTTGTCTGTGGAACTTAGTTTAAGAAACACTGTCCTAGACGATAGAGTGTCATTCTTCTTATGATTTCCTCTGTGATCTAACAGAGATGTCCAGCATTCTTCATTCTTTGGTATCTGAGCAGAGCCACAAGATGACAATGTTAGTCTCAAAAGGCAAATTAGTTATGCTCTTATCATTTCCCATTCTCATTAAAGCAATGGGAAGACAATGGTGCAAGGGTGTGCCAATTCCTGTTCTCATTACAAACTTTGCATGAAAATAACGTATCAGAATTTCGGTGTCTTGTGTATACTGAAAAATGGTAGTTTATGATGTTGCTTTTGATTTTGTTCTTTGTTCAGTATTTAATTATTAAGCTCTTATCCTACATACTACTTATACCAAGGGCCCTAACAAATTCACAGCTATACAATACGTATCATGGACCATGACATCTGGTCTTTTATGTCGTTTTACCTTATACTATACAGATTTCATGGGGAGACCAGCATTTCTCAAACTGTGGGTTATTTTAGGAGGGTCACAATATTGCCACCCTTACTTCTATGTAGCCTGCAGTGCTGGGCAACTGGAGAGCAGTGGTTGTAATTTTGGCCGGGTGCCCAGCTCTGAAGGCAGTACCCTGCCAGCAGCAGTACAGAAGTAACGGTAGTAATGTTATGCCCATGTCACCCTGACTTCTGTATAGCTGTGTTCAATGCTGGGCACTCAGAGATTGGCAGCTGCCTACTAAGGTTCCAGCTCGGCAAGCAGCAGTGCAGAAGTACAGGTGATAATACCATACCAGGCCATCCATACTTCTGTGCTACAGCTGGCGGTAGCTTTACCTTCAGAGGTGGACTCCCAGCCAGCAGCCTCTTCTCTTCAACTGCCCAGCTCTGAAGGCAATGCCGCCACCAACAGCAGCACAGAAGTAAGGGTATTAGTGCAGCACACCCCACAATAATATTGTGACCCTCATGCTGCTCCTTTTTGGGTCAGGACCCCTACAAATACAAGGCCAGAACATTTTGGGTTTAAATACTTGAAATTACAAAATCTGCCAATTTTAAAAATCGTATGGCCATGAAATTGACCAAAATGATCAGTGAATTTGCTGGGGCCCTAGTCATTTGCAGTGAAGATAATCCAACTAAATAATATTGAAATATCTATGCATCCTAACCTTTTTGTGTTTTAAATGATCTTATTCCTCTTTAATAGCAGGACATCAGATCATTCTTAAAACATTTATTTTAAAATAATGATGAAACACTGCCAACAAATTTTTTCTTATAAACACAAACTTGTAATTCATGTCGTCTCAACCCCTTTCCTCTTCCTCTTACTGCAACAAATGTACAGCTGCTCTCCAAGCAGATACACTCAGCTAGCACAGTTTAGTTTTGCTGTTCCTGTTTTGCATCTTCAAGTGACTTGTAAATGTTTGTTTGTTAAAATTCATTTTACTATTCTTATCAGAGTAAATTTTGAGTTGATTTCTATCGTCTGATCTTTTCTGGCTGCTTTTATGAAGATGTACTTTGCAGTTGATTGCTTTGAGTAAAAATCGTAAACCTGCAAACTGTGATTGGTTGCAAAAGGGGACCGGCAGATGAATCTGAGACGTTGCTGGCACACAACAGCTTCCTGCAGCTACTTCTCAGTGGCCATAATTCCATCTCGCTGTTGCAAACCACTGGGAGCTCTGAGCATTTGTATTTTTATGGAAATGCAAGTTGTTCCTGCCACAGCTATGCCCAGTAAAGGACTTACAAGGGAGGAAACCCAGCAATTAGGGGCTGTATGTGGTGGAAAGCAGCTGAGCTGGATTGTAGCTAGAGAGCTAAGCCAGAGAAGTGGATCTAATCCTGACTATCAGCCCCTGAAACAAGAGGTCTGGCTCTAAGGATGCAGTTCCGAGGCCAGCATCCTGCAAGAGGAAAAGAGAACTGTAATGATGCCAGGAAAGGCAGAGTATCATTGTGAGTTAAACTAACTTCAGTACCTAGCAAGGGAAATCTTGTGGCATCAGTGCTCTGCTAAGAGTGAAAAGAAGGATGGGTTGAGCTCAGAAGGCAAATGCCCTCCCCCGCCTTTATGTTAGGTTGGGACAATTGTTGAAGTTGGTGTTCATTTTGGGACATCAGTAGGGGATTAAACTTTTAAGGGACTTGGCTGGAGAATTAGGCCACAAAAGACCCCGACAGAGGTGATCAGCAGGAGTAAGTGATCAATGGAAAAATGTAGCCATCTCATATCCAGAGTCAAGGGTGTGCGGCAAGCCAGTGAGTCTCTTCTATGTGCATGGGGATTGCTCTGGGCTGGGGCTCTGTGACATGGCCCTATAACATTCTGTAAATGTTATTAAATTTTTTCACCACTCACAAGCACTAGAAAATGAAAGCACCAAAAGCCCTGCCTAAGGGGTTCTCAATATTTTTTTCTTTCTGAGGCCTCTCAATATGCTATAGTAACTGTCTGGTCCAGCTGTGTCACAGCTGTTTTTGTGCAAGCCAGGGCTGGCATTAGGGGCAGTAAGCAAGGCAATTGCCCCAGACCCCACACTACAGGGAGCAATGCAAAGGTAAGTTACTCATGCTTTGTCTTCAGCCTTAGACTCCAGTCCTGCACAGTGGGGCTTTGGCTTTCTGCCCTGGGCATTAGCAACTTAACACCAGGGCTGCTTGATGGACCCTCTGAAACCTGTTTGCAGCCTTCAGGGTTCCCAAACCCCTGGCTGAGAACCACAGCTTTATCTTATTCAAGGAAATAACAAATAGTGGCACTGATTTTAGTGGACCAGTACTGCCACCTATATGGCAGCGAGACCACTGACCACTGGAAATCACTGGCACTGTGGAATCTGTTGGCTTGCCCCAGAGAGGAAAGCCCAAACTTTCCTATATTACCATCATCATGAGTTGTGTATCACTAGATTTAAAGCAGAAGTTTTCCTTCAAATCCATGGAAAACTATATCTATCAATCAATAGCACAATTGTTCCCAGGATTTTGGAAGAGTGAGGTATCATGATAATATTTGTGCTTGTTTTGTGTGATCCATAAAATGAATCCCATTAGCATAGCCATCATAACCAAGGAGAATATGTTTAGTATTTAGCTTCTTTTCTCTTACTGACACAAACATTCAATGTTTGACTTCATATTGTGGGTACTGTACCTAACCATATATGATAGACATCATTGTTGATTACTTCAGAAGTTTGCTGTTCTCTGCATCTTGTATCAGATTAGAAAACAAGCCAGAATGGATCATAAAGTGAGGCAAATGGAGCACCTCTTTTTATATCCAGCTTGGATTGTTGAGTTCATCTGTCTGGTATATTTCAGTGACCAAGTTTGATCAAGTTTGCATCTTAATGCTGCAGTGAATGGTGCTCTCCAGACACCATAAATAGGTCTCCTTCCTTCCACCATTCTTTCTCACTCTTGAAGACGATACCAAGGGTCTAACAGTGCAGATTACTCAGTAAAAAGAATTGCTGCAGGCTCATTTACACAAACAGTTAGTAAAAAGCTGAGATATGACTCTACTCTGCACTAGCCTACAGTGGACTGTCTGCTACACTTTGCTGATGAGCATTAACAATTTATTAGCAGGCTTTGACCTCGTCCTGTTTGAAACACAGGGCAAACCATATGTAAGAGATGCACCAAAAGGAGACTACCCAGGAGAGAAGAACCTCCCAGCCAGCAAGCCAGAATCTTTAGCTCGATCCCGAGTAAGTAATATCTGATGTAGTAGGTTAATGTTTTATTGTAACTTTGCTTTAATAAAAAGTTTCAAAGAAAAGAAAAGAAATGGTTGTGTGAGCCATAGGATGGGCTAGCCACCCAAATACATACCTAGAGTCATGCATGAGACTGGGGAAATGACCTCATCCTCCAGCAACACATCTATGTTTAGTTTGCTGTCTCAGACCTAGTGTGGGTTTGTCTGCTCAATCTGGAAATGACACCTACCTGCTGCAGTGTAGACATCCCTCTTTGACCCTCGCTAAACTGTTTTCAATGGAGAGTGAGGCAATATTTTGCCTGAACTATCAAAACAAAAAAGCAGTCAAGTAGCACTTTAAAGACTAAAAATAATTTATTAGGTGATGAGCTTTTGTGGGACAGACCCACTTCTTCAGACCACAGCCATACCAGAACAGACTCAATATTTAAGGCATACAGAACCAAAAACAGTAATCAAAGTTGCCAAATCAGAATTCTGGTCTGAAGAAGTGGGTCTGTCTCACAAAAGCTCACCTAATAAATTATTTTGTTAGTCTTTGAAGTGCGACTTGACTGCTTTTTCGTTTTGATAGTATATAGACTAGCACCTCTCCCTCTCTGTTACTATTTGCCTGAACTAAAACTGTACCTTTTCTTGTTATAAAAATGGGAGAAGAGAATGAAAAACCTAAAGGACTTGGTGAAAATAAGTCTCCCTTGATGTCTCAAGTTGGGTGACTCAAACGGAGATCCCAGTTATTACCAGTGGCTTTTTTAAACCTTGGACTTCTTATTGGTCATATACCAAATTCGTCCCTGGCATGACTCCACCAATGCAGTAGCCACACCAGGGATGAAATTGCTGCATGTGTTCTGTTGTTTCGCTAAGTTCAGCATGTGCTCTTTTTACTCCTGCATCCATTGTTCCACCCCGTTTCAATGATTATCTATGGCTTCTCTGACATTGCCACACTTCTGTCTCTTAATTTTAGCCTCTCCTCTTTCAATAGATCCCGCATAATGGAGGTTTACTATTACAGTCATATTCAAGTAAGCAAATTACATCTTGTTCTGTGTTAAGTACACGTGTTTGTTATTCTGTAATCTGCGTTTCATAGGACTCCAAACTGCAGCATACATTTCTGTCTACTTTTTGTTTCTTTATTTAAGAAATTACTATCCTTTCTTTTTTCCACTCACTGCCTCTCTCCTTATTATTCCTTTCTGGCTCAGTGCATTTACCTGCCAGTTGCTTCCTTTTGAATATTTTCAGCTTCCTTTGTATTCTCTCTCCACCCATCTACTAGTATAATAATATATCCTGTTGCAGCAAATATATCTGTTCATATGCGCAGTAGTTAATCCATGAATTTCCTCATGTATTTTTTCATATGCAATTTGCTCTACATATTCCACTATACAATTATATTTTAATTTGTTAAAACTGCTGATAGTTATTAAGGCTGATTTGATATAAGTGCTAATGAACATGGTTTTATTTTTGAAATCAAAGCCCACTGATAGGAGTCCATAAAGACTGTCATTGTTTCTTATCAAAAAGCTCACAAAAAAGTTTTCAGCCACCTCAAAGAAAGCATCAGTATTCATTTTCAACACTATGCCTTATGAATCCTTATGTTTATAACACTTCTCAACTGGAATAAATCTTCCAGCTGATTAGCACAGCATTTGGCATGGTGCCATCTGCAGTTCTGGGAACAGTATTCAATCAATGTGTAAACTAGTGAAATGCCAGGAACTTTTCAAAGACCAAGACGGATGATTAGTTATTAAAGAATAAACAATGGTAAAATGTTGAGTGAATCTACCATCTAAAATAGCACAGAGAAGAATTTTCCATGATTCAAAACTATAATTTAGTTACACTTTAGAATTTACAATGTTGATTTATATTTTATCTTACAGTCTTTCATTAATTTAATTGAAGCAAAGTATACTGGTTAGACTTTAAAAGAAATAAACACCTTTATTATACACATAAGATGTTTATATTTCCAACTCTCAACATAGTTTTATATATAGTTGAATAGGAAATTTAATATAGAAACATAAAAATAAGTGAATAACAGAAATACAAAAATAAATCTCCACAAACAAAAATCGTGGAGACTTTCGATTACTTTTCCCGGAACAGTTGTATTAGGCTAATTTGGCAATGTCATGGGACATTTTAATCCTAAACGTAGCATTTGGGTCTGTTTTTAATATCAGACATTGACTTTCATGCTTCTAATTTAATAATCTCAGAGGTGCTGTTTTGGAGAGGGGGAACTCGACAAGTAACGGTCTATTGATGTAAAGATAATTATCTTTTGTATGAGTACATTAGAAAATTCCTAGTTCAGTAACAAGCATGAACTTCTGAGTTTTCCCTGGGAGTTGAGTTCTTTAAATTTTAAGCACCAAAATCATTCTGATGTTCTTACATGTTTATATACTCTTCTGATTTTGCTGCAGTTTTAGGGTCTTCTGTAGCCCTCCATTCAGCCATGCAAGTTCCGGGACAGTGGAAGTTCTGAGTGTGAAATACAGATGACACCTTGCTTCTAAAGAGCTCTTAAATCCTCTTTCAGGCCGCGTCTACTCTACAAGATAAAATCGAATTTATTTATATTGATTTTTCTAATACTGGAATTTATAAGTTCGATTTTGATCATCCTGACTTTCATCATGCTCCCCACAAAGTCGAGGCATTGCTGCCACACATAAATTAGCTAACATTGACTGTTTCAGTAGTGCATTGTGGGAAGCTATCCCACAGTTCCCTCGTCCCCGTAGCATGCTGGGTATTCTCGCAAGTCTTCGCATCATCATCTTCTTGATGTCCATTGCTTTTTCATCATTCCCCTCCCAACCCCTGAAAATATATCAATCCATGGAAATAATGCAGAGACCCTCAAAATTAGAAGAAAGAATTTTTGCTTTCCGCACACATTACTTTTCCAACATGGGTGCAGTGACTGTATTCTCAACTAGCCATCCACTGATGATTTGCATGCATGTGATCCCTGAAAATAATGCAGCGGCCTGGAGTGTTTTTTTCAAATTGAGAAGAATGTACAAAGAAAGAATTTTTGGTTTCCACATACTTTATGTTGGTATTGGAATGGATATTTGGCTTTCCAGTGCACTGTAAGGCTTCCATGCAATGACTGTGTTTTCAACTGGCCATCCACTGAGTATCCTACCTACCATCACTGCACAAATGTGATCCCTCCCTGAAAATAATGCAGGGGCCCAGAATGCTTTTTAAATTGACAGAGCTGTAGGAAGAAAGAATTTTTGGTTCACACAGAAGGCGGTGCGCATATAGCCAATTTGCATAGCATATATACACTGGTACAATATGAGCCTAATTTTTAGAAGCACTGAGCGCTCAGAAGGCCAGCTGAAGGCCACTGAATGGAAACTGTGGATACTCAGCACCTGTGAAAATCCAGCCTTGTGTGCTTATATGTAATATACAGAGACAAGGGGGTGAGGTAATATATTCTATTGGACCAATTTCTTCTGGTGAGAGACACATTCTTTTGAGCTTACGCTAAGCTGTTTTTCAGATCCTGTATGAAGTGATCAGAAGAAGAGCTCTGTGTAAGCTTGAAAGCTTGTCTCTCTGAGCAGGAGTAGTTGGCCCAGTAAAAGATATTACTATCTTGTCTATCTAATACCCTGGGCCCAAGATGGCTACAGCAACGCTTCATATATACAATATGCTATTCCTAGCTCAATCCAACCCTCAGTTACATAAGCTCTTGTGATTACATACATTTCCTCTGAAATCTCCTATTGTGTTTGCTGCAGAAGAGCTAATTTTACAAGATAAGCAGTGCTGTGTGGCCTATGTATCTGGGGGAAATGCCTTTTAAATATACACAAGTTTTATTATAAGAATGCTAGTACCAGGATCTTTTAATTCCCACTAATAAAAAAGTAATTTTCCTGAACTGTATTTGCAGCTCATTTATTATCATACTGGGAGAGCTGATATAATGTTAAATAATCTTATTAAAACAAACATCTAATTGAATTCTTGTGAATTTCCCAATAAACACTGCTATGGAGATTACACTGGTGCTGGACAGCTTAGGCAAAGTAGTGTTAAATTGTACACTGTTATAGACAATTTAAAAAGGCATTCTTGTTTATTGCATACCCTTTAAAGTCATAATATTTTGCCCTTAGTTTGCAGCTTGTGTCCAAAGATCCCCCTGAACTTAACAAACATTAACTATTGAAGCCTCACAACATCTTTGGGATGTTTGTACATTGAGAACTATTGTTCCCATTTTTCAGATATGGAGACTGATGCATAGGGAGATGAACTCTTTTTTTAAAGTAGCCTCCAATTTTGGTGATGTCCATTTTTAGGTACCTGCTATCTTGTGCCACCTACAATAATATGAAGATCTGTGGCTGAGCTCAATGGGACTTGTGGACTATCTGAAGCAGAGCAAAGGGGTGTGAAAAGTAATATACTGCTGAGACTATGTTAGGAGTTAATAACCATATCTCCAACCTGGTGTATCTTCTTTGGCCAATGGATAAGATGCAGAACTAAGGATCACCCTGGACAAGTAGCTCCATGTATTTCTGTGCCCATGACCCCAAGCTCCAGGTAGATTGGTCTGCATGCTTATATATCCCTACAGATTCTTTTTTGTGTCACTGGATGGACCATCATAGGACCTAGTCCACGGAGAATACTCTGAATGACACTTGTACATCTACCATTTGCTGTGTGACACACAACTGACATATCAATTATCTGCCTTGGTTTGTGCATCTTTAACCAAAAGTCTCTGGAAAACAAAAATTTGAAAATGAAACAAATGTATAAATGATTAAATATGTTGATTAGAATAACCATATATGTTAACAGCCAAATTCAGAGGAAAATAACAAAGATGTGCTCTTCAAAAGGGATCTTATATGTAATTAAAAAAATCTTCAAAACATGAAACTGAGGACATAATCATTATAACTTGTGTGAAGTGCAGTTGAAACACGATTTAAGTGAAATAATACTGGGAGACTTACAGGATACCATAAAATGAAAAAAAAAATTGAGAAGAATAGATACAGTTGTAAGTACTTGGAAGGGGATATTTGTTTATAATCATGTTTAATGTGCTGAACAGTGAAATGGTTCCATCATTTGTTCACTGTGCAACATTTTAGCAGTATCAGAAACAAATAATAGAGTTCTCTAACAGCATGTACTAGGTTGTCAGTGTCCTTGGTTTGTTTTCAATAGATACTTGACACAACAAAAATGAAACGTATTAGAGCATAAAGTACTTACAAATGGAGGCATTACTGTGGATTTAGAATATTCAGTGTCTGATATATTGAGTAGTATTTATTACATATGCTGTGTCAAGACATTGTTAACAATGCATCACATCAAATTACGGGCCATGAGCTAGCACAGTATTTTAAGGAACAATGCGTATTGCATCACGTATTACTTGTACTCCAAAGCAGGAAAAAGCAAGCAGCATCCTTTTCCACGTAATCTATTTTTTTAACTAGTGTGAATTTAATAAGTACTTCTTGTCAGTTTATAAAAAAGTACAACTGAGAACTTCCGACATCCACAGAAGGATTTGCAAAGATGAAGCAGTATATTATTTATTGTCTGTCTCTGTGGTATGCATCACTCTAATATCTGAGTACCTTACAATCTTTGATATGTTTATTTGACAACACTTTTGCAAGGTTGGAATGTGTTAGGCTCATTTAGAGATGGGAGTGTAAGAAACACATGGTGATGAAGATCCAGAGCCTTCTCTGGGAGAATTTCAATGGGATTTAGGTGCCTAAGTGCTTTTGACAATCTGTCTCTCAGTGTCATGTACAAGGGCAAACAAGAAGTCATGAAAACAACAAGAAGTCCTGTGGCACCTTAGAGACTAACAGATCTTTTGGAGCATAAACTTTTGTGCTGATGGGAATAAGGGGACTTCGAAGTAGGCGGGGTCCTTTCGAAAAGGAGCCCCGTGGGGACAAGACGCGTGGCAGCAAGGCGCGTCAATTTCGAAGTGCCGCGGCCGCCCGCATGCAAATGAAGCGCTGAATATGCATTTCAGCGCTTCATTAGTAAACTTCGAAATGGCCATTTGCGTGGCCATTTCGAAGTTTGGGACTCGTGTAGACACGGCCAGAGTAACTTAAACTGAATACATGGGTATATCTCGATGGTATATTTCTGAGAGTTAGTTTCTCCCTGGGTTGTTCTTGTTTTTGAAATTTGTCTAGATTCCAGGGGTCCAATCCCGCTGCTTCATTTTATATGTGCATGTCATTCCATTGAAATTAAGGAAAGTATGTGCCTAAGTGTCAGGATTGGGGCCCAAGACAGGAGAATAGTAGAGGCTACCAAAGGCCAACAACCTATGTTAGAAGGAGTCACAGCTGAAGTAGGGAAAAAAAAACAAACATAAATACCAGAAAGGTCTTTGGTATTCTTGTGTAACTACACATAAAATTGCTTTCTGAATGTATTTGGAAATATTAATTTAAAACTGCATTGGGGGATACCTGTCATAATATGCAATAAAATGCGATTAACCTCCCACCTCCAGCACTGCCTTCTCAGAGGTTGAATGGCAGTATCTTTGTCTTGTTTTGGTTAGCATTTCTGTTTTTAAAGAACAATACATTAAACTGCTAACCTGAGCATTTTCCATACAAGGACAAATATGTGCATCACATCCTCTTAACTAGCCCTGAATCCTGAATCTTAAAGTAATTGTTAGTTGATTAATATGAGCCTTGGAATGCTTTTTAGTGCCCCAAAATGTCCTTATCTCTGTAGAGTTCTATGCTGATTGCTGAAGGTGATTTTGAGACAAAACACTTACATAACGGTGATACGATTTGTCTTTGTAAGTCAGTAGAATCGTGTGAGCACGTTTGCCCATAGTCTTACCTGAAGATATAGCTGGGCTTGTATTACAAAGAATTCAGCTGTATAAATACATTGTGCCATCTGTGTTTGGCAGGGGAATTGAGCCAGTAGAAGCTCAAGCCCTGTGTCAGTGTTCTCACAGAAGGACTGTTTATGAACAGATGTTAGGTGGTGTTTTTCACAGAAAATGGACTCTGGAGAGAGAAAATGTCTATCAATTACTGAGGTATTATGTATAACAGCAATTTTTAACCTTGAGAATGATACACTAAAGTTCTCTGTGAAATACTTGAGAGCAGCACACAGCCTTATATATTATACAAACGCCTCAATATTGTTTTAACTTGTGACATATATTTTATTTTAAGGAGGAACACTGTACGTGGAAGAACGTATTAATCTCTTGGTAAAAGTCTGCCAGATGCAGAACTTTTTCTGTTTGGTTTTAAAGATTTGGTGCTCAGATAATATCATGAAACATCCTGGAAATGCCAAAGAAATAAATTTATTCAATAGCTTGTATTTGTTAGATTTGACATATAGGGAGAACTTTTTTTTTCCCACCTTGTGTAAGTGCAGCAGAATCTGGCCCTCTAAGAATGAGGCAGAATTCTGGATTAATTTGTTACATGGTATGAAGAATTGTTTAGTGCTAGATGGTGCAACCCTTTACTCTCCACCTTGATCATATACTTACATATTACTAGTTAGTTCAGTGGGAGTCATGGCATGAGGCAGTGCTCATCCTAAGGGACCCACAATCTAGCCCCAAGTTATCTGTGACAGTTACAGCTATATCAGTGTTTTACTATTTCCTTTATGCTTTTGTGGTATTCCACCAGTCTCTGCATTATGATTAACTTTACCTTGAAAGGTGGAGTCTCCATAAAAGAATCTCATGTGAGCAATAGTACTGGAATGGAACTGGAACCTTAAGTGACCTGTTGACAAACACATTGTTTTGCATATTATATATATTTTTCATTTTCCTTTAGCTTTCATATTATTTATTCAATAAATCCTTTTTTCTTGCTGACAGCAGTTGTATTTATAAAGCTAAATCCAACACAGCAAAACGTTCATCACTTTATAAACTAAATGCTAATGTTTTATTTATGTGCAATGAAGAGAGAAAAAAAGAACTTGAATTGATGTTTACCTAACAAACTGCAAAAAAAGTGCAGTAACATAATAGTGGAGTTCATAAGCATTCTGGCTTGTAATTTTTGGTGTCAACATTTGAATTGCAGAAAGAGTTTATGCAGACATAGCACGTATGCAAGTGCAGTTTAGATCTACATCTATAAAAATAACATCTGTTTAAGCATACATTACATTTAAAAATAACTGTACAGTGATCAGCTGGTTAAGTACAGTTAACCAGATGTCGTTTTAAAGTGCCAGATGGAACAATGAAACTAAGATTGAAAATTAAAAAAATACTGTGAAAGGTCAAATCAATTAAGCAACCTGTTTTGTTGGCATGTAACAGTTAAAAGTAAGTTTAAGCTACTTAAGGAGCGAGCAATGTGAAGATGAAGCAGTTAACTTGCTAGTAAGATGAGGGAAAGAAAATGATACTTGTAGTTTTATGCTCACCCACCCAGCTCTGATTCAAAGGGATATCCTTAATATGTACCCAGGCAAGTAACATTTTTTTTAACTTTAAATACAAAGTGTCACTCTCTTTTATTATTTGTGATGAATCAACACACAGAAGGGTGTCTATTTCTGTTTACTTATAAAAGAGCGCCCACATTGTGCTACAAGGTCTCAACGTAGCAAATCCATAAAACTCCTCCTAAAACGAGCTCTCCAGGATTGTCATTGAGGGCACTGACCATTTGTTTTGTGTTTTGGATCACAGTCGTGTGATTGATGAATGTTGCTGTTGATCACATTGGGCTAGATTCAGCCCTTAGAAGATTGGGTGTGTCATGTTATAATTCTGTGCCAAGGCCTAAGAGTTCACAGCCTCTGCACTTCTCCTCTCTTGCTCAGCACTTATTGTAAAGGTGCAGATTAATCCTCCAACTTTTCCTGCCCAATGAGTAGCAGGAGAGAAAACAGAGCTTCACCTGTTCCCTCCTTTTCTTTGCCCCATCCAAAGGTCTAAATACAGTAAAATCTTCATAGCCAGTAGCCCCGGGACCAGGAGGTTGCCAGATATGAAAATATTAAGGGTAACAGAGAGGGATCCCTTCGCCACCAGTTCTCCAACAGTGGGCCGCACTACAGCAGCACTACCCGCCCCGAAACCCTCAGTAGCTGGGTCTCTGAGGTGCCGCCTCTGTCCATCCAGCCCATTCTGTGCTCCCCAGCGGGATTCAGCAGCTCAGGCCCTGGCCTGTGCTGCCATGCGGGGTGGCTGGCTCCCTGTGCTCCAGCCCACTGTTCCACCACCCCCTCGCAGGGGTTCAGCAGCCCCCAGCAGCTCAGGCCCTGTCCCATGCTGCTATGCCAGGGGGCTGGCACTCAGCAGCGGGATGTTTTCCCCTCCCTGCCACCAGTGGTGGTTGCCATCCAGCCCTGGCACCTCTGCAGCCCAGGCCCAGGGCGGGATGGGGAGCGGCAGATGCAGCAGCTTCGTTTCAGCTACCCACCGGTGTCCCAGTGCCACTCCCTTCTTAAGAAGGAGAAGTGGCATGGATGACTTGGGGCAAAGCCACATCCCTTCAGTGCCTGGGAGCAGCACAGCCACCCAGAAGGAGAAACCTAGTCTCTGGGATAGCACCTTGTGGCAGTGCGAGTTATGTGAGAGTATCAGTTAATTGAATAGTGGTGAAAACAGAGTTTACTGTATCTGGAGATCGAGTTGCACTCTCTATCAGACTCACAAATCAGGTAGGCCAAGCACAGGGACACTAAGTTGCTGATTGTGTTGCTTGAGTAAATAAGACAGACACAATCCAGCCTGCAGGCATCAGGAAATTAAAATGTCTTTTAACACAGGATCCTGCAGCCCATGCAAAGCAGCAACAAGTGTAGTTTCTAAGCATCCAGGATTAGAAGTGTCAAGTGGGTAGATGCCCTTACTGTGAATGGACTGGCAGAGCAAGGGTCAAATTCTGTCCTCAGTTGTACCCCTTAACTCTTGCTGACTTCTGGGGAGTTCCAACTGACCTAACTAGTTTCGGGTGCATAGAGCCTCCACTTTAAGGATGTTGCCTACCACTGATTTTTTTTGTTTTATCCAAGAAATTGCAATAGCAATATGATTTTCTAGATGTGCAAATTTTGGTTGGCTGTCCCTTTAAAACTCTCATACTCTGTCATTAGTCTGGCACACATATTCTTTCCATACTGCACGTCCAAATAATTGCTTTAGATTGTCAATGAAAAGCAACGCTGAAAGAAAAAAAAAACCTGAACTTCCTAGGCAGTCAAATATTTCCATATAAGGGAATCTAAGCGAGCAATTGACATGTACAGTGACTGTCTGTGGGGTCCGAGAGAGGGCGAAAATGCCAAAACAAAGGCGTTTCCAGGCTTTATTCCTTCCTCCACACTTACCGTCCTCTCTCAGCAAGCACTTCCTGAAAGGAGAGTTCCATAACATTCCTGTATAACACAAATTGTGTATCATCATACATGTAAATTAACATCAACTTTTAAAAAACTAACTGATTCTTAACTTACATGGTAACTGAGGTGTTTTCCTCTGGATTTGTGATATTTCAATCCTGAGTTCTTGGGTATACCATGCAGGCATTTTGACATTGGAGCAAGAGCAAGGCTTTGTTATGATGGCAGACAACTGTTTTGCACTTGATTTTTCTGGAAGTTTGGTCTTTTGGGAGTCTGTTCTGATAGCTCATGGTCTGTCATTAGCCCCTGTTTCTTCATGGCCTGCTGCTTAAGCATCAGTGAAGTGGACTGTCTTCTACCTTCATTGTTTCTTCTTGTGTTTGTAGTTTCTTTGAAAGATATGCCCATCCACAGCTACACTACAGAAATGAGGATTCTTCTGTTCAATACATGCAACTTGCTTCCAAGTCCATGATCCAGCCTAAAAAAATAATTTGTCCCTGATGGAGTCTCCTGGATGTAGTTCCAGGAGGGCTTTAGGGGTATGTCTATACTTCCAGGAAGATCAACCCACTCAGTGTAGATCTTCTGGAGTTTGATTTTGTGTGTCCGGTACACAAAATCAATCTCTCTGGGGCTGGCAGTCAACCCCTGTATTCCACGCTATTACATGTAGTAAGGAAGGTCAATGGAAGATTGCTAGAGAGTAGATCTATATTAGGGAAATAAGTCAATTTCCTACAGGACATTTGCATAGCTAAAATTGACATGGCTAGAATTGTGTGTCTGAAAGTAGCTCGTTTCCCTAGTATAGACTGGGCTGGGTTGTTGGTCGTAGGAGACATTGACCTTTGCCTACCACTCCTTTTATTTGCCTATTATTTCTTCTACCACCGCTGTTTGCAGTATTTCTGGGGCTATCAGCAGCAACATATACATGCGGCTTGACATCATGGCTACTTCTACACTAGCACACTACATTGAAGTAGCCTATTTTGAAGTAAGAACATCGAAATAGGCTACTTCGAAGCATATCGTCTGCACGTCCTCCAGGGCTGGTGCTGTCGACATTCAACGTCGAAGTAGCGATGGGGAACGTCGAAAGGAGCCGCCCCAGAAGGAAATGTGGAGCGGCCACACACACAAGCGCTCCCTGTCTAAATAAGGGACCAGCAAAACCTGTGGACGGTGTCACAGGCTGGACTAGCCCTTCTGGGGCAAGAGCAAGCTGCTCCCTTAAAGGGCCCCTCCCAGACACACTCAGCCTGCACAGCACAAGGTCTACAGAGCCGACTACCAGTTGCAGACCCCATGCACACAGCATGGACCCCCAGCTGCAGCAGCAGCAGCATCAGCAGCCAGAAGGCCTGGGCTAAGGGCTGCTGCACGCGGTTTCCATAGAGTCCTGCAAGGGCTAGACAGAGCGACTCTCAACCCCTCAGCTGATGGCCGCCATGGAAGACCCTGCTATTTCGATGTAGCGGGACACAGATCATCTACACATGCCCTACTTCGACATTGAACGTCAAAGTAGGGCACTATTGAACTTTTTCACTAGCTTTTCACGCCTCTGTAGCTTTTGACAGGGTTAGTGTGGGCTCTCCAAGCATTCTTATTCGAGCACCTGTGTCTTTTGTCCCTCTTACTAATTTATCATAAATTAGTTCATCTTTTAAGATTGGATAATGGCACCTGTCATCCATTTTGTGCAGTATGGGAATACGCTGATCTTTTGTTTCTCTAAATTCTTGGTTGTAATTATTAAAAATAAGTTGTTTGTTCATGACATTTGTGTGGGTGGAAAATGCTTTCAGAATACTTAGGATTTTACATGGATTATCCTGGTCTGTTTCTGACACATCCAGATGCCGTTGGAGCATTTGGCAGCCCTTGCCCATTATCACTAACAGTGTGGTTGCTCTTATTTAGTTTTCTCTTTTATCAAGCAATTTCAGCTTTCCCATTGTGATCTAAAGAATGTCCATTTGCTGAACACATCCCCTTTCATGACCATCTGCTTAGGGACTGGCTGCTGGTATGCTGCCATGTTTATTGGTCTCCCTTCTTTTTCTTCTTTTTTTTTAAAATATTCTTAGCTTCTGATTTCACATACCTACAAGAGTTGAGAAGGGGGAGGGAGAGCTTGGTGGTTTGAGAATTAGCCTGCTAAACCCAGAGTTGTGAGCTCAGTCCTTGAGGGGGACACTTAGGGATTTGGGCTAAGTAGTAAAAAATGTCAAGAATAGCAATAGGTCTTGTTGTGACAGCAGGGGACTGGACTCAATAACTTCTGAAGGTCCCCACCAGTTCTATGAGACATATCTCCATATATTAGTTTTTGACATGGCCATTCTGTACTGTGTGTGTAGAAAGAGCAAAAATGTCCAATCTTCTGGCTTTATGTTTTCTTAAACATATATGATTCTCTTGCCTCAAACCCTTATTGAAAGTACTCTAAGATCCTATGTGCCAGTGGTTCTCAACCAGGTGTACAGGTACCCATAGGTATATGCAGACCTCTTCCATAGGGTACATTAACTCAGTCTTTCTTATGAATAAAAACTTGGACTCATTTTATGTTCATCTATTTTTTATTTATCCTTTTTGCACAATCATAACTACAATGGCAAGTTTTTGCCTAAAGGTATTTTCTTCCAATCAACCAGTTACAATTAACTTGTTGCAATGGTAAAAAAATACATGTCTGAAAATTGTTAAGTATAGGGAGTACTTTGTTTTTTATTGGAAAGAGGGGTATTTTATAAAAAAGGTTGAGAAACATATGCCATCCACCACAGCAGCCCCAGTAGGAAATTATCTTAACAGCAATGTCATCAGTTTATGGTGTTCTTGACCTAAACATAATTTGATTTGGGTATGTGAGAAAGAGGTGAGGCTAGTCTTGTACTGGGAAAAGAAAAAAAATCATGGAGTCCCCCACCCCCAATCCCCAATTTGCTTAAAAAAATCCAAGTATCATAGAATTGCTGTGTTTATAAGGAGAGCTGGGCCCAGACTCACCTGTAACTGATCCATTACCTCTTGGCTGAAGCCAATCAAGTCACTACAAAACCCAGCAAGTGACTCAGTTGAGGAGGAGGAGCTCTGGATAGCAGATGGGCTGGTAGCCTCCAGAATGTTACAGCAGGGCTAGGTCAGAGAAAAATGCTTTGCAGGTGTTCTGTTTGCATAATCAGACTCTGCTCTGAAGAAAGGGCCCCAACGGATTTTAGGTTTGCTATTAGGCCTTTTGGGACTACATCAGTCAGCCTAGTGTCTTACACTAGTGGAAAAAAGGGTTCGTAAAACAAAGGGACATCCTCAAATTTCTTTTTAGGGGCTTGTTCACTTCTTATTACTCTGACAAAATTCCCATTGATTTGAATTAGGGACGTTTGCTATCTCTGTAACAGTAGTTGCTACAACTAGTACCACTAGGGCATTTACCAGCCCAAGTCCCTTTCCCATAGGGCACCATTTATTTAAACAATTAGTTGCAGCTGGTGACCACTTATGGCAAAGTATTGAGAAAAGCAGCAGTGAATTTCCTGAAAAAGCCAAGAGAAAACTAGGACTCAAAGCCACTGCAGAGACAATAATAACAAAAGATTGCTGTGGCAGCAGTTTTAGCACCTTTCTGATTACAGCAGGGATGAATCTGTCCCATTTTCCCAAATGTCCACAGTTAGGATGAAAGGGTGAGAAGCTGATCATGTTTAAGTTTTACTTAGCGAACAGTGGCCTTGTCTCAAACAGTGAGATGGCAGATGAGAAATATTAGTACATAGTATTCATCTTCCTCCTGCTTAAAACAAACTGGGACAGTTATCTCTCTCTCTCTCTCTCTCTCTCTCTCTCTCTCAAAAGTCTGGCTTTTATTGGTTTGCTACCCTTTGTGTTAGTTATTCACACTGCTGGCATCACTAGACAACATACCTCTTCTTAAAGGGACACATTCTGAGGTATTCATCCAATTTTTTCCTTTGCAAAAACTCTTACCCCACCTACCATTTGCTGCCCCAGCAGTATGCAATGAAAGAGAAGGTCAGCTGCTGCTGCACTGAGTTGCCTCTTTCTCCCGTTGATCACCACCCTCCCAACTCCAATTTCGAGTCTTTAGCAGTGTCAGTAGGACTACAATGGAGCATTATACCATCATTCAGTAGTAGAGGAGATGGACACCCACCTAAAGGCTTAGTGTCCTGGCAAAAACTGCTCCCATGCACCCCACATCAATGAAGGGAGATCACCAGCATTCACGAGAGACTGGCCCACTACAGAGACCATCTGACCAACCACAACAAAGGCAGAAAAATCAGGCCAATTTTCCTGATACCACTGTGACAAGCAGAGACTACAGGACAATCCATCAGCCATTGCATTCGCCATGCGGAACAGAGGCTATGAAGAGATGTGTTGAGGTAATGTGTAGAGAGGGAAGCAGGGACAATGCCAAAAGGTTGTTCTGTAGGGATGTCTGCTCTGGTAGGGCTGTAGATCTGAAGAGTGGGTCAGTGCCACGAAAGCTCATCACCTAATAAATGATGTTGTTAGTCTTTGAAGTACTTTGATAGATTACAGACTAACACGGCTATCTCTCAGATACAGGCTTGGAAGGAGCAGTGAATTTGAGAGTGAGGAGGATATGGAGGTAATGGTTTTGAGGGGAGGGTACATATATGGAACAACTTTTATATTTGGGAGTGTGGAGAATGATTGATACGTTGATGGTGAGGGGTGTATTACCTGCAAATTTTGAATTGCTTGTAGGGTAACTAGATGTCCCAATTTTATAGGAACTGTCCCAATATTTCGGGGATTTGTCTTATATAGGTGCCTATTACCTCCCCTTTTCTCCAGCCTATCCTAATTTTTCACATTTGCCACAGGGTCCCCCCTAATCGTGTGCTTTGGTAGACAATTTTGGATAAGCCTTTTTTTCAGCGGTGGTAGAAGAAATAATAGGCAAATAAAAGGATGTGAAGATCAGGTGAGCATATTTATCATGGGATGAGGGAAGCTTTCATCAGCAGGAGAGTGCAGTTTGGCAGCTGAGGGTGGGGTTGCATTACCGTTTCTCTGGGAGAAAGCGCTACATGGCTGCTTTTTTGTTTTGTTTCTCTGGGAGAAGGCATGCAGGAAGGCCTAGGCAGCTGGGGGATTAGACTGCTCTTCTTTGTTATGGAGGACTGCCTGTCAGATGAATTTCCCTCTTATCCAGCCATTGCCTCAGAAGTCTTCTCTATCAACCTTTTTCTCTGTGTGCTCTTAATCTGAAGCTAATTCCTCCCCCATTTTTTTCCCCAGTCTTTCACCGTTTCTAAAGATGGTGGCTTCCCTGTCAAATTGTTGAACATTTGTTTGTGCAGTGAAATCTGTGACGCTCTAAATCTCAATGTGCATGCCCCACATTCATTGCATGCCAGCGAACACAAGTGGGCTCAGCACAGATGTAGCTAGATATCAAGTTCATCTTTGAAGCTATGGAGGGATGTGCTGTGGGGTTAGCAAGTGACCTAGAGATTTTGTGGCAGAGGGAGGGACAAATAGAGCATCACAGCAGATGGCCAGCTGGGTGATCATATTGCAACCGGGACAAACAGTTGAATACAATTTTCTTCTGCATTCCTGGAACACTGAGACATCTGATTCCCTGAAATACATCAACACAGAGGTCAGATAAAATTGTAGTGCAAGCCATGGATCTGCAGTACCCACATGAGAGAGAACTCTAGGTTGCACCCCATTGTTGCAGCATCATTTTCCAGATTCTAAAAGCCCCCTGTGGCTAAAGAGCATGGTAAAATTTGTAAGCCTGGACATAGTAGGTTTCACTTTATGGAAAACTTCATTTTCAGTGAAAGCAGGTGACTTGCAACAAATTGCAATGCAGGCACATGCTGTGTAAATTTCCCCGCTCAGTTTTGTCAATATACATTATCATTATCATCAATAACCGTGGGCTCAGCGCCTGTTGCTGTCTGATGCCTCTGTCACTATTTCCTTCCATCTTTCCCTATCCAGTGCAGAGTGGCTTAGTTTCTGTAGACTAGCTCTGCACCAATCTACTACATCACCTATCCATTCTCTGTGGGCTCTGCCTCTTCTATTCGAACCATCCATTATGTCGAATACTAGGGTCTTGATTTTTCATTCGTCGTCCATTCTGCAAATATGTCCAAATAATTGTAGCTAATACACGTTATGTCTATTCTTTTCCCTACTGGAGCTTATATCATGCTCATCACTATAATTTCTGAATGCTTTTTCCAGTAGCACATTAAGCAATATGCCTGATTCCATCCTATTCCCCAAGAAAAAAGTTCATGCAGTGGAGTCTCTCATTTTGGCAGGATGTCTTTTGTTGTAGTGGTTGTTGGGGTTGTAATCTTTTCTAATATACATGTTGTGTACTTATAGTGGAGAGGGCAGTTTTTAGTGGTGAGTTTTTAGGGATTTTCTTCTCCAGTCTGGGACTTGACCTTAAGAAAGGTCTCACACACAAACAAGCTTCACCCTTCCATTGGGCCAGGTGCGTGAACCTGGTAAATTCAGTCTTAATCCCAGAGTTTTTGGCTGTCTTTTTGATATTTTGTTCTAGACATCACAAAGATAAGGGTCTGGATTTCTATTGTCTTAAATTTGGCATTGTCATCTGCACCTATGCAAAATGGGTTATGGTTGGCACAAATAATACAAGGAGAAAGGCACGGGAAAATCAGATTCCAAAGAGAGTTAAATTGCTTGCTACTATTGGCTGTGTAGACAAAAATGTACACAGGGGAAGGATGCCCTAACGTTGTGAATGTTTATGCACATAATTTCTTTTATTAAACAGAAGTATACGTTTCTGCAAGATGGGGTCCTATATTTTGACACCAGATTCACTGACTTGTTTGGGGACTAACAAACAACAACACAGATTTCCAGAGATGAACATATAATCAATCTGATTCTCATTTAAACAACTTTATACCACTTAGACAGTTCAAAAAAACCCTAAATTGGGACTAAATGGTATTTAGCCCCAATTTAAACCCCCTAAATATAACAGGAGCAGTGCAAAATGGCCATGGGACAAGTGAAAATCAGGCTGAGAAAATTAGGGTCTAACTTGGTCATTTTTTTTAGCGCAACTGGTTCTCACAAAAAATTTACCAAATCACAGAATTCTGTGCATTGATTACAACAGTTAAAAAATTCTTACTCTAGACGTCCAATATGGAAAGGAAAAGACAATAAAATATTGTCTTATGCCATTGGTGTTCACACAATGCAAACTCAATAGCACAGGATAACAAAATCAACATTAACTAGCCAAGGTACCCAGTCTTGAGGGAACTATACTATTTCCTCCCTTCCT
This sequence comes from Carettochelys insculpta, assembly GCF_033958435.1. Taxonomy (NCBI): domain Eukaryota; kingdom Metazoa; phylum Chordata; order Testudines; family Carettochelyidae; genus Carettochelys; species Carettochelys insculpta. Next base: position 40,639,123 of record NC_134147.1, on the reverse strand, counting down.
ACCTTTCCTGTCTAAACCCTGCTTTTTGCTGATGCAGCTGAAATTTGCTCCTAATGAGGAATATTTTGGGATGAGGATTATATTACGGAACACTATGGCTGCGTCTGCACTTGCATTCCTCTTTCAAAAGAGGAATGCAAATGAGGGAAATTGAAAATGCAAATGAGGCACTGATTTACCTATCTTGTGCTTTATTTGTATAATCTCTTTTCAGAAGAGATTATTTCAAAAGAAAAAAAGCAATGTAGATGGGGCTGTTTCAAAAATAAACCCCATCTTCGAAAGAACACTTCTTCCTATTTGGTTTCAGGAAGAGGGGTTCTTTAGAAGATGGGATTTATTTTCAAAAGAGCCCCATCTGCATGCCTTTCTTTCTTTCGAAAGAATCTCTTCTGAAAAGACATCATGCAAGTGAAGCACAAGGTATGGAAATCAGTGCCTCATTTGCATTTTTGATTTTGCATTTTGCACTTTTGAAAGAGGAATGTAAGTGTAGACACAGCCTGTGGGGAAACCTAATACTGATGTAAGTACACAGGACTGTCTGTGCACATTTTTGTCGGCTACCATTAGGAAACACATGAGCCAATAATTAATGATAAACAAATTAACCTTTATTGTGTATGATAAACACTGACTACTAACATTTTGGAAAATAAGACTAGAGATGGGACAAGCTTGGAATATTTAAGCCTAAAATGCTTAGCTTTTAATAAACAGCCTTCTGTTCTGGTGCCTCAGTTTGTTCTTATTGTACTTGCTTAATTTTATTTCATGTGGCTATGTGGGATTCTATTATTCATTAATTTACGAGTATGTGGCACTGGTTTGTGCTTGTGGGTTTCTTTCTTTTGCAAGTGCGCAGTTTTAGTTTGGGTAAAATGTATGGCTATATTAGGTTAGGAACTTATTTAACCCTCTACAGTATTTATTTTATTTCCATTCCTCTCCCTTTCCCCTCAGAAGAGAAGTACCTGATTTTGTGTGTGTGCACGTGTGTATTATTAACAGTGCTGTCATTTTTAATCCTTTTCTTTCAATCATCATTTTTCCTCAGACATGAAATATTTCAGTCTAACATGCTGTACAGAGTGCTCACAGTGAAACACTAGTAGCATTTTCAAAATCTAAAACACAGGAGTACCATGAGAATAGAACAAAAGAAATTAAAACAGTAGATATGCCACAGTTGTCTTATGCCGCAGTTAGAAATTTAATTATTTTATCTCACAGAATAATGTGCCCTTCAGAAATCATTTTGGACTAGATGTTTCAAACCAATGATCTGTGGTTAATTATCTTTAATAACTGTTGCACATTATGGTTAGATCTATGTTTTTGCTAAACCAATTAATAATATCTTCATTAGTATAAAGACAAGGTAGCTGGATCCTTTCATTTTTCACATTGAAAGAGCAGATATTTTAAACACTGTAATTTACTTTAGCCATACATTCCCGATGATATGACTAATTAATGAAACTTCAAAGACATATAACTTCCAAAAGCTACTTATTTTACAGTCATTGTTGAACATTTCATGACATGTTGGGCATTGCTGAAAACCTAACTGCCTGAGTGTTGAATTTGCGAAACCTTTTTAAGCTACGAAACGAAATGAAGCTTTGAGTGATGTTAAAAAGCAAATTGAACCAATATTTCTTCTCCTTCTTAAAAACCTGTTGATTACAGAAAGTAACTATGAAAAATTGATAACCTAGCTCTGCTTATGGATTAAGATTGCCTATTGGGCTAATTCATTTTTTAATATAGAAAGTACTGGTCAAACCTCATGAGCAATGTTTCCTATATATTCTGCAGGTTGGTTAGCATTGGTTTTTTTCAAACTCAATGGCTTTCCGAATGTCCTTCTCATCATATTCATAAATCACTTTCTTCAACTGTTGATGAAAACTATTTCATGTAAGTCCCCTATCCTGTAAAGAATTAGCTGTCTGTTTAATTTTGTTCATGCATGGGATCCCCCTCATGACTATAGGACTATTTTGTGAGCTAAATTACTCGTGTGTAAATGTATGGAAGGTTAGGTCCTAAATTAGAGGACTCTTAGGCTATGTCTACACTATGCGAGAAGATCAGCCCACTCAGGATCGAAATTCTAGTATGGATCTTCTAGTTTGGATCGATCTTCTAGTATGGATGTGCAAAATTGACCTCTCAGGGGTCAAAGAGGACCCCTGTACTGCTCGTGAGATATGAGGAATAAAGGCGGTTGATAGGAGAAACTCTACCATTGGCCTTCCTCTGTATAGACAGACAAGTTAGCCAAGCGCAGATACATCGATTTTAGCTACGAAATTGATGCAACTAAAATTGCGTAACTGTGGGTGGCTTTCTTAGTCTAGTGTAGACATAGCCTTACACAGGTGTACTTGATAATTACAGCCTTTACCTAGAAGACAATCTACTGTACATTTTTCCCTGGCCTTTTGATGTATGATGATGCATGTTGTTTCTCATCTTGTATGTATTTTAGAACTATCCTCACACATCATATATGGCCAACAGGGAAGGTTTTGGAACCTTAAAAGAGCATTGTATGTACAGCCTTCCAAGAACTTCTGGTTCCCACCATGGCAAACTGTACAATAGGAATCAAAATGGGGAAAATTTACATCTAAGAGAATAAAACAGTACATTCAACTATACACAGGGTTGGAAGGTCCAGGAAAGAAATGTTAATGGACAGTTGTAACAGCTACAAAATAATTATCCAAGATCTGAGCACCTGGTTCTTCAGATGCCAAATTTCCTATACCAGGATTGTAGGGTGATCCTTGTGGGAAATTAGAGGTGTGGATAAGAAAGAGGGTGCATAAGACTCCATTTAACCAGCTACTAAAAGATGGTGTTCACAGTCCAAGTACATGCTAAGAATCCTTTGCCTGTGCCAACATTTGTTCTGACCAATTATTCTAATTCTCATAGAAATGCTAACCTGTCATAAAGGAAGAGAAAAGTGTTTATTGTTTTAGTGAAGGCATACTAGTTTTTAGTGAGTTAGACAGCAGAAGTCTGTCAACAAATGATGACCTCAGTGCCCCATGTTTAGAAATCAGTGAAATGAATTCTCCACAAGAGCATGATATTGCAATTATGTAATTCATTGTTGATAAGTGTTCCAAATATATGCTGGGATATTGCAAACAGGTGATCCAAACTTGACACCATACAGAAAAGTAGAAGAAAACAACTGAGAAACACACCTTAAAGTTTTTTCTTTAAGATTCTCACACAGATTCAGACTAACTTGTGGTAACTCAGCAGGTTGGATGACTGGGAAAAAAAACATTTTCTTAAAAAAAACATTTATTTTGATGACCCTTAAATTAAGAGATGATAAGAAAACTGTAATATTTTTCTCAAATGTGAGCACATACACAGAGGACTTTTTCTTTATTCCTAAACCGTGCCACCTTCATATTTTTGTCCCAGGTTTTGCTGTGGTTGTTCTTATTAATGATCTTGTGAGGTTTAAGATCATATACGGCCCTAAATCTTCCAGTATACTTTTTAATGTTTTGTTAAAAGAAACAATCTAATGATTCTCAGCTGAGTCCCGTTATTTTTCCATTATGATCTTTTTCTGGTTTCAGGATAAGTGAAACTAGGAGTCCTTTTTTTAAAATGGCATGTGTAATCAAAAACAAATTTTTAAGATCAGATAGACATTGCTAGGAATGTAGCTTCATGGGATGTTTGAGATTAAGTACTCTTTTCCATAATTTTTGTGTTATGACTTGCTCAAACTGCATTCATTTGAATTAAGAAATGAACACAAGAAGAACACAAGATGCCAATTTTGGATCCTTTTCTAAACAATGGGATCAAAGCTGGCTCCCATTTCTGTGGATGCTGAGTGACTACAAAGTTTTAACTCCTCATTGAAGTAAAAGCAAAATACCATTTCCTTTTAACTTTCTTGGGCCTTATTTTCCATTATCCTGAATCCCCACTCAGTCATTTGCACCAGCTCAAAGTTAGCATAACACACATGTAAATGAGAATGGTAGTATTTTATAACCACAATTTGTTCTCCATGCATTTATTTAAATGAGTACACCAGGTGTGGTCTCTTGTTTGATGGGAAAAAATAAAACATGCTCTGTCTAGTTACTAGAAAAATAACACATATAAAATATGTTGTTGTACTAGATACATAGAACTTGGGTTCAGGAGTATAAAATATTTCTCAGACTTTTTCACTTGTCCATGTTGTGTATACCTGTAATATAGTGACATAGAGATAGCCATGGTGGTCTGTATTCTACTAAAACAAAAGAGCAGTCATGTAGCACTACTTGACTGCTTTTTTATACCTGTCATATATATATATATATATATATATACGGAGCCAATTGTGCTATTATAGCTATAGCTATATATAATAGCACACTTGGCTCCGTTGTGTGTGTGTCTCTTAAATTTAATGCTGACTTTGTTTTTCTGCATGTACATTTTACGGAAGAAATAGCATGTACATTTTTCCAGCATGTAACCTCACCCAACCTAGTTGATGACTTCCCCTGTAGCTCCTTTCTGCTCCCAACTTCCTGTTAATTAGACCAAAATGGTAGCTTTTAAAGATATTACCTCTCGTATTACTCTCTATCCCTGTCTCTTTGCTTTTCTCTGTTTTTTAAGATAGTAAATGTAGATACTTAAAAATCAAAACACATAGGGAAATGTTTGTAACAATACCTGGCAATGCATGAAACTCTTCAGAATTTGGGTTAGGTTACCACCTAGAATCACTGTGTCTGATGAAAGGTCATGTAAGGTTCACAGATCTTTCAGGTGAAGCTGGGCTAATTTTATGTTGGTGTCCTGGCTTCACTGGTTTTCAGTGTGCAAGCAGCTTGGAACTCTGCAGTTTTTAACTGAGAGTTGCTTGGAGTTTGCTGAGGCTGAGTGTAACCTAATACAGTGTTTGAGTGAATCTCAGTGATGTGAAACAGTTGTTGCAAACGCTTCCCCAAAATGCCTATCCCAGGACTTTTGGCTGTTTGACAAAGAGATGTGGCTAGTACCAGAGGTTCCCTGAGCGTTCAGGAATACCTCATGAATAGTTTTGTGCCTTTCTAAAGCGCTTCCTCTCATGTCTGAAACTAGGAAGTCAACAAAAATGGTTTAAAGACAAAAGCCTATTTAGCATATTTCCGTCCATCTATAGCCTTACGTCCTATACCTAGATCTTTTGGAAGGGGACTCTTTTTGTTTTGTGTGTATAGTGTGTAGCACAAGCCTGTAGATTCTGTTGCTGTATAAATAGTAAAGATTAAAAAGTCTATAACTGGTGAAAGAGTCACCTCAAAAGTTTCATACTGCGCTTTTAATAACCTCCAAAACGTCAGTGGCTGAAGACAACCTTATGACACCTGCATAAACCTATTAAGAAGCTCTGTAAAAATAGGTATTATCATGAGTGTATTACTAAGGCTGATTCCAGTCTGCACCAGAACCAAAAAAATGTGAAGCAAATAGGAATTACGGCAGGGAGGCCATGAAAAAATAGCGATTGAAAATGTTAATGATAGAACTGCTGGTACTTTATCAGTAGCATCTCAGTCCATAAGGGTTATAAATACCTTCTTTTTTCCGTTGGAGCATACTTCATTAAGCCTAAAGGTCCACATTGGAAGGCTGGAAATTGTACATATTTGTTTCAGTTTTGTACTGAACCTTAATGTTGATCCAAACTCGTCCTACCATTTTTTTTTTTTAAATCTAGCTCCAAATACTTTGGCAGAAGCCCATTTATAATGAAAAAGGCTGCATAAGGAACATGGTTGGAATTTCCAACACCCACTGTAGAGAGATAGATTAAGGTAAAATAAGAACTGTGCAGCCCTTTGCACAAAATCTTATCTGAAGGCAAAATTTTGTAGTGGTCAAAAACATCTTGTATGACAATAAAAAAAAATAATGCTTTTTAAAATTCGTTCATATCCACCTGTCCTTTCTGTTTGTAACTGGGTCAAAAAAGAAAAAAAGCTGCAATAAGAGAGACCAATCTTATGGCATTATCTAGGCAAAACCAGAAAGAACTGGAGAACTTACCAGGAAACCCGGTTATGTTACACCTACACAATAACTAGGACAGACCAAACATTAAGAACAGAAATTTCTTGATATTGTGCCAATATTTCTGAACTTGCTGGGCGGGGCTTTTGTTTTGATTTTTGGTGGTTTTTGTTTTGTTTTGTTTTTTGATCTCTGTTCGCCTATGCACAGATTTTTCTCCATCACACCCAAGCATATAGAAATCCAGGTGACTGCAAGAAATATGCTCTATCAGAGCTATGACGAAAAGTTATACATCTTATCCTGACTCAGAATTATTCCCCAGATTAAATGTGGTCTCCCTTTCTCACACGCTTTTGTTTTTAATTTGTAAAACTACTTTGTAGAAGTGGTACAAAAGAGGCCTGCAATGGGGAGCTTTTGTCTATGAGACATTAGCCCAAGTAAATAATGTCTTGCTAGACATTAGAATTGTCCACAAGGCGGCAGTAAAACATCTTGCATCCCTGATTTATCTGTGACTCATAAGAGCTCATTTTCCAAACATTTGGAAATTATATTTGTATGCATTTTATCAAAAAACTGTTCTGCCTCTAAATTTTCATGTTACCTTACCGAGTGCCAGGTTAACAAAATAGGAGCTAGCCATGATAAGAGCCTTTAGCAATTTCCTAAACAATAGGTGTTATGTGTTCTGGAAGCTTTAGAGCAATGATAATATAAATTGCCTATTTGCGCTGAGAAACAATATTCCTTTATTCTTTTCCAGCTTTTTAGTGACTTGTAAATTTCCTGCTATGCCTGCAGTTGCTGCTTATACTTGCCATCCCATGACTATCTTTGTGCTGTATGAAATATTTAGAGTTAAAGTGTCTTTAACCTCTATGAGCAACCAAACTGTCTGTGATTTGTATAGCACAGTAGCATGTAGGGTTCTTTCTTGAAATGATCATTACCTGTGAATCAAATGAAACCATTTCTGGTCCTTGCCACCCTGGGCACATTATCTAGTGTTTCTCTCATAAGTAAGTGTATTCACAGGTGTTCAGTTTAGCAAATATCTATTTATTCAAGGCTAAGCTATTAATTTAATAATTTAGTCCATGCAAAAGCGAAGCCTTTAAATTAGACTCAGCATGCAAAGGTTTTATTTTGTAGATAGAGACAACTGCCTGGTGTAGACCGTTTGTTTGCATTAACTAAAAACCTAAACTGACAAGGAAACTACAGAAGTTCCTAAGACCCTCTATGCACAAATGTTATTTGAGTGAAATGTTCAACAAGAGCAGCTGACCCCTAAAGCGGGGGAAGCTGGAGATGTGGATTACTCACTTTACTGATGCTGTCAGAACAGTGGTTAGCATGAGCATAAAAGTTCAGCCAATGGTAATCCTCCAGTGGCAGCATCCAGTATGCCTAAGGACAATAGTGAAGAGTTACATAGCCAGTATAAAGATGAAGACTAGTGTGGTTAAAGATTACCCAGAAATGTGTTTAATTGCGTTCACTGCTGGAATTTTCATCTTAAGCCTTGATATTTTTGTGTTATAAATATTTTACGGTCTATTAGTTGTATTTCAGGGATGTTTAGAAAGCCCTACCAAGATCTTGGTCCAATTGGGCCAGTTGCTATGCAAATACTTACATGAAAGACAGTTCCTGACTCTCACAGGGTCCATTCACTTCTAGGCACTTCCTCCTGGTTGTTCTGGGGATTAGTTCTCCACAGTCCAGCACCCCGTCTTTCAGTTTCCCTCTCCATGGTTTCTCTCTTTCTCTGGGACCTGGGGTGCTCCTTTGAAACTCAGCTCTTCAGCCACATCACTATAGTCCTGTTTTTCTGGGCTGTCAGAGTCCCTGCATACAAAATGGAAGTCTTTCCTTCACTGACCTAGCCATGTTACTTCTCTTGGGACTGGTAGGGGAATCCAGGCCCACCATCTACTCCTAGTTCCAGTCCTGGGACCCTACCTTGAACAAGAATGGCTTGCTTTCTCTCAGGCCACATGGTCCTTCCCCTGTACTCCTTCCTGCTTCTCAGATCTGCTTATCGGCTTCCTACCACACATACTCCAGGTTTACCAGCCAAACTTCCTCCTCCCAGGAAATAACTGTGTGCTGTCTGGCACTGTAGCCACACACACCCCTCCCTTCTTCAAGAGAGTGTCTGCAGACTACTTACCCTGCAGCTCTTTTCTGCTCCCGACTTCCTGTTTATAAACTAGGTGTAGCTCCTCTCCCCAGTTGATCTCCACCAGAAATTAGGCCTTTGGACTCCTTGGCCTTCTCCCATGTGCGACCTACAGGCTGATTGACCTGATTTGCCCCTTCAAGTCTTGCATGGGGTAGATACCCTGTCACAACGGCTCTCAACAGCTTATGTTCCAAAGCAATAGGATACATTGGGTAAGAGGGAAACAGAGGCACAGATAGATGAGGTGTTTTGTCCAAAGTCATCCAGTCGATAGCACAGGCAGGCATAGTGACTCCATCCATTAGACCATACTGCCTCTTTACATTTTCAATAGCATCAGTAAAGATTGTTTGTTGGTTCAAATCCTGCCTGATTTCACTTTGTGCAAGTAGTGTCATTGCAGTGAACAGGATTACTTGCATGAGTAAGAGGAAAAGGGAATTGTCTGAATGGTCCATTGGCATCATAAAAGTGCACATGAACTACTTAAAATGGCAACAAACGGTGCAGAGCATAAAGTATGCACTGGAGCGTGTGTTGCCATTTTAAAGAGAAATTTTAATTTAATATCTTTTAAATATTCCATTAAGAAACATGATCTGCAAAGTTGCTTTGGAGATAAACATTAAGTGGTAAAACACCAGTATTTGAACAGCCACGAGGAAGGCAAAAACCAAAGACTCCACACACTGGTCTCAGGACAAATTGAAGAGCTGAAAATTTTATTGAAGTTGTTTTATTTTAACTAAACATTCCACTTTTTATTAGCTAGCAGTAAAAAAAGCCTGTCCAATCTGGCCTTTTTCTTTGCTCTGTGCCCGTAAGTTAAATCAGGGCCTCCAGTTATCATGACCCACCCCCACAGAAAAAAGCCCTCAATAAATAAATAAATTAATTAATTAAACAATGAGATTCACTCTGGACCTCCCCTTTCTTCTGAATACTTGAGTTCTGATGAAAGTTGCCTTGTTTTGTAGTGGTTCATCCTCTATTTCACCTGTCCCCAACACACTCTGAACTCATGTTGTTGTGGTTTAGGGCTGTCTTGTAGTCCTTTCAGGTAGCTAACAGGAAGTATAGGAGCCAGAGACACACATGTGATGGACAGGCAATCTCTGAGTGAAACTTAGAATCCAGTGTAATTCAGCAGATGTTATGAAGGCCAGAAGCACCTCTGGGTTCAAAAAGCAATTAGGTAAATGCTAGGAAGATAGATCAATCAGTGGCTATCAACCAAGATGGCTAGGCACACAGCCCTATGCTGTGAGTGTTCCTAAACCTCCAACTGCCAGAAGCTGGGTCTGAACAACAGGAGATGGGTCACCTGAAAAATTGCCCAGTTCTTTTCAGTCCATCTGCAGCATCTGCGAGAAGACAGGATATTAGGTTAGATGGGCCGTTGGTCTGACCCAGTGTTGCCAGTATTGTGTTCTTGAGTCTTAATGAACATTGATGTTAACTGTTAAGTAAAAGCCCTAAGATGCCCCACTTCTTCAGGAATACTACCCACTCTTGGTCCTCTTGTTGAGGATTAGAATATGCTATGGCTTGATAATTCCCTGGTTCCACAAAGGATCTTTGATCCCCAGAGGTTGACTGAAAGCCTACTGCTGTCTGAGAGTCTTTCTATTGACCTCACTGGAATTTGGATCAAGACATAACTTTGTAATAAATCTTTCAAAGTAAAACTTAACATACCATACTTGGCAAAAGGAGTCTTATTCTAGCTTCTGCTAAAGGGAAAGTCAAAAACTCTCAAAACTTCAGTACATTCACTAGTCTATAGTGAAGGGAAAAAAATCCATTCCAACCTGAACATTGGCCTGAGTCCAAAGAATATTGGGATATGTGTCTTTTTGGACTGCAGTCAGCTGCCTAATCATAAATTTTTACTAATGATTTGAATAATGGAGTTGAGAGAATGCATTTAAAAATTGTGAATGACACCATCACAAACACCAGAACACAGGCTTAGAATTGGAAATTACCTTGGCAAATTAGAGAATTTTGCAGAAGTCAACAAAATGAAAGGCAATAAAGACAAGTGCAAAGTACTCCATCTTGGAAGGAGCAATCTAATGCACAATTACATACAACGCACAATGACAAATAACTAGCTAGGTGGAAGTATGGCTGAAAGGGATCTGGGTGTTTTACAGGACCACATATCAAATCTATGTCAAGAACATGGTGCAGTTAAAAATCTCTAGTGTTACTCCGGGGTGTTTTATGGTGAGTGTTGTTTGTAAGACATGGGAGATAATTGTCTTGCTCTTCTGGGGAGGCTTCAGCTGAAGTATGTGTCCAGGTCTGGGTGTCACAGTTCAAGAGGGTGTGTGTCAACTACAGAAAGTACAGAGAGGAGCAACAAACATGATAACAGTTTTAGAAAACCTAAACTGGGAGGAAAGGTTACAAAACACTTGGCATGTTTAATATTGAGAAAAGATGACTCGGGGAAGGGAGCTGATAAGTGTTCAGAAATGTTAAGAGATAGGTTCATTTGATCTCCACAGCCAACGGAGATAGGACAAAAAGTAATCAACTTAATCTATAGCAAGGCAGATTTAGGTCAGATATAAGGAAAATATTTCTACCGATAAGAGAAGGTAGTCTCTGGAATAGGCTTCCGGGGAGGTTGTGGAGTCCCCATTGAGGGAGGTTTTCAGAAGAAAAGTTGGACAAATAGCAGTCAGGAAAGGTCTGGGATTACTTTTATTGCCTAAATATTGGTGGCTGGACTTGACCTTATAAAGTCCCATCTTACTCTACATTTCTATGATTTTGTAAAAGGTCAGGCGCCTTTTACACTAGACACCATTCTGAAGAGCGTATAATATAAATGGCCAGCAAACAAAGGGTGGGAGGGGACAGAGAGGTGAAGTGGCTTGTCCAGAGTCACACACAACAGGTCACTTGCAAACCCAAGATTAGAATCCAAGTCTTCTGGCTCCTAGCCTAGTGCCACTACGAACTTAAGTATAAAGGGCCTGTTGCTTTTTCTGTTAACTCAAGACTCTCTCTAACTTTAATGGGAGTTGGAGCAGGACCTTAGACCATGTAATTAGCTAGTCTAGCAAAATGGCATGTGTGACATAATTTAATAGTAAATTGTAAAGCTCCCCCAATTCCTGATCAAAGGTTAGTTATCCTGTATCTGGGAGTGAAGGTTTTCAATAGTGAGCTTTATTAGATTCCTAATTACATCACTGATAAAATTCAACATGTGCCTTATAGAAATGTACTGATGTGTTGCTTTAAACACACCACATTGGTTGTTGAAATATTTGAAACTCTCAGAAGTTTTCAAAGGTGTGTGTTTGGGTTAAGGTTAAGTTGCCCTTGACAGCATTAAAAAAGTGGGGGAGTTTGAATTGTTGAATAACCACCTTTCACCCATCCCTAATTGTAATTTAAATGACAATATGCTCCCAATCAATAGCTCTTTGTTACACTTTGAAGATCAAGGATGAGATTTCACTCCATGAGTTTACATGGCAAAAGCTTCTTGTTCATAATACTAAAAATGTTGCATCCTGCTGTTCAAGTAGTATTAGAATACCTGCTCTCAAATAATTAATTTTGAATAAAAGCATTTAAATCACATTTTATAGCTGTTAATTTGAAACAATTCAAAGCCCTTCATTTTTGTACTTTGTTCACAGATAAATATTACAATAGAAATTTTAACCAATTAAAAAAATCAGTCATTACAGGATAATTTGAACAATTTAAGTTAGGTATTATTATAAGATGTAGATCTTGAGTAAATATATTTTTTCTTCCTTTCTCTCTCTCTCTCTCTCTCTCTCTCTCTCTCAATTTTATATATATAATTTTTTGCAGAGGGAAGATTGTAAAGCTTTTTGTGGTGATCAATTAATGCATATGAGCTGGTATTTAGAACATAGTATGCCTGTGTAGTACGTATATCTGTGGATATGTCTGACTTTCAGTATACATGTAAAAGTGAGACTTAGATACACAGACCCCAGTCATGCCATCATACCTAGGATTGTTATTCTTCTGTTCATTTGTTATTGGTATTACTACACAACTAGAACACCTACAAGCCCCATGGGCTATCAGTACACCAACAGACTAATTAGTATCAAACTTTTTTGTGGGCATCACAGCAAAGTGACCTGTTCATTGGTCAACTGGAAGAGATTGTCAACATCTTAATAGTGAATGAGATATGACAGGGTACAGATAAAATGTGAAAAGGCTTGAGGCTAAAGAGCAGCATTTTGTTTGAAGTGAGAGTGAAGTGATGTAAAAGAGAAATGACCCCTTTTGGCAGAAAATTCATTGGATGGCTTCTGCAATAGTAGAATGTAGTCATGATTTCTTCTCAGCTGCAGAGGGTGGGGTGAGGCGGAAGAAAGAAGCAACCATAGGAGGTAGCTTTGCCCCAAAATAGTCAATGCTGTTTCATTAAGACAAAAAGGCAGTCTAGTAGCACTTTAAAGACTAACAAAATTATTTATTAGTTTTGTTAGTCTTTAAAGTGCTACTACTGGACTGCCTTTTTGTTTTGATAGAAAGCTGTGTTAGTCTATATTCTATCTGTTACTGTTTCATTAAGGGATGTGATCGGGGCAACTGGGATACAGTGACTTAGGGTCTTCCCTCTGACTTCATAGCTGGAGCTTCTGTGTAGCCTCAGCTGACTTAAAACCTGCTCTCAGATGGCAGAAATCCTGAGCAAGGGCAGGTGGCAATATCACTGCTGTTTCTTCAGACTGACTTTCCCTTTGGAATATAAGGAAATCAGTTAGTACAAGGGCATTTTAAATACACCTGCACCATTCTTAGCTGCAGCTCACTCTCTGAACATAAACTTCCATTCATATTTACACAAACAAAGGAAAGAACGGCACTATGGTTAAAACCCAAGACTTTGAGCCAGGAGACACTAGTCTCCATTATTATTTATTTGTTTTTTTGTTTATTTGTTTATTAATTTATTTATTAGATGTTATTTGTAGTAGGGTAGTATTTATGTGCCCCTATTGTAGAAGAAGGTCCTATTATTTTGAGCAGTGTATAAACGTAAACAAAGGGGTGGTTCTTGACCTAAAGACATTACAACCAAGATTTGGAAGTCAGACAATCTTTCTATGCTTCAGCCTCCTGTTTGTAAAATGAAGGTAATAGTATTTCCAGATCTGACAGGAGTTCTGCAGGTGCTTTGAAACCCCCTAAACATAAAATGTGATACAAGGGCAAACTATGATTAATAATCTTCATATTGGCTCAAGTTATTAGTATAGTGACTGTGTTGTTAGTATAGGTTTTAGAAAAATATGATTTGTTGACTGTTTTTATTTCCTAGCTGTGTATCATAAATGCTTTAACAGTTATGTGCGGTAGTGGGGAAAACAGAGAAAATTCTGAAAGCTGAAATTCACTCCTCCCTATGTAAAGATTTAATTATAGCTTTTCACGAAGTACTCGGCGGAGGCTGGGAGAGATGGAATTTTCACACCCCAACCCATACACAGGCAGCAAAGTCCATTAAGCATGGCTCTGCAGAAGAGTAGATCTAATGTGCTCACCTCTGGCCTGCTTCCAGTGACAACACCGGCCTCTTCCAATCAGTTCATAGCCCCTATGCAATGTACATTGTGACTGGAGGCACAAGTTGACTCACTCATGTGCTTCAGTTCAGCCCCACAAAACAGCAGATCCAGGGTGCTTTTAAGTGGTATGAAGGACATTGCAGAGGTCTCCACAATGTGAATGAATTTCAGTATATATAACAAGCTATTAAGACAACCCTACTATCATGTGTTATTCATAGACTATAAATTTCCAAACATTTACCACACGACCATTGTGTTGTTAGACTGTGGCTATTTTATTTCTTTAAAGCTCTTTTCTCTAAGTAGTCCTCAAATAGCATTCATGAGATGAGAGGAAAGCTGTGCTCCTACAAAACATTTTAACAGTACTTGTTGTCACTAAGGACTGCACTTTAAAAGTGAGCCAGTATCAAAATGCAGTTTACAGGGGGCCAATGATGGGATATTACACTGATATAATAGTTGGAGCTGCAGTTAAGCTTGCGTGGGAATTTCTGCCACAAACTCCAGCTGTTGGAGTTTAGTATTTTGACCTTAATCTGAGAACGTCAAGAGAAACTTGTCCTATGAGTTGTTACCAGTGTTTCGCTTAGGTTGAGCACTTGGGCGGGCAGCTGCCCAGCTAAGATTCAGGTGCCACACAGCTGATTAGCAGAGCACCCACAGCTACCCAGAGCCAGCAGCATGTGTTTCTTTTCGTGGTGCACATCTGTTCATGCCTTGGTGCACATAAAAAATGTATTCCACCCTGGATGGAAAAAGTTAGAGGGAAAAAAGGTGAGCACCCAAATACATAGACAACGCTCCCCCACCCCCAAAACAAAAACCACCACAAGCAATGGCCGTCCTCCACAAGTATTAGAATTTTGATTGAGTAGACTTTATGCTACTTAAACGTCTTGTAATTTTGGGAGGTGCAGCTGGGACAAGGAGAACTGTGTAGGAATGTCTTGTGAAGAAAACTAGATGTAGAAAATGCTCAGCAGTGACTGTAGCTTTTCTACTCTTTGTGGTTACAGTGACTATCCTTCCCCATAGAGCACACAGTTCATCTGCAGAACTCATTGCAACCAGAGACCTTTGAGGCAAAGAGTTTAGCAGGATTCAAGAAATGGATCAGACCTTTGTGTAATAATGAGGATGTCTGGCTTTGTTTACAAAAACTAAAACTGATAAAAATAAAGAGATTTGGAAGGAAGCATGTTCTCATGTTTCAGGACATAACTTCTAACCAGGGAGGATTAGGAAAGATTTTCCCCAAGGTAGAGTTGTTCCATAACTGATTACTGGGAGGAAGGTTGGGCTAATTGTTAGGGTGCTAGCCTGTGAAGATCAAGTGCAATGCCCTGTTTCACCATAGTCTTTCTGCCTGACTTTCTCTCTTTGTGCCTCAGTTCCCCATCTGCAAAAACGGGATAAAACACTTCCAGCTTTTGAGGATAGGAAGATAAATACATTGCAGTTGGGAAGGTGGTACTCAGGTGCTATGGCAGTAGGGGCTGTACAAGTACCTTAGCTAGATAGCTTCTGATATTGGCCACTGCCAGAGACAGTCTATTGAACCAGCTGGTTTTAGTACAGAAATTGCTGTTTTTCTGTATTTCCATCTCATCAGCAAATTAGATAGAAATGGTACAGAGGATTCCATCATGCATACTCTAGTTTTCATAAATTTTATAATGATTTCTTCCTTAACAGAGAATTCTATGCTCCATGCTAGAGCAAATGTTTTGAAAGCAGATGAGAAGCTGTCTGGCAAATCTTTAAAATTACCTATGATACTCAAGATTATAAAGATAGGTTGGATAAGGTTCTAGGCTATTTGAGCATGAACATTTGCTTAAAAAAACTCCACTGAATTGCTAAGCGCAGAAACATTGTAGAAATAATATACAGTTCATGAATAGGAGCGAATAGATACCTACCCCTCGCTAAGAGAAATTTGTACTTTGGACCTGTGCTTTGCCAGGACTTTAATAACTTTCTTGATAACTTCTCTGCCTTTGCAAATGCATCTAATGATGTTGTTCTTAAGAATTTGCCTCCCAAAATTTATTAAAGTTTTGTTACTAATAGCCAAAGTTACAATCTGTTTAGGGCGTAAAGATGCAGGTGCCTTAGTGGAATCCGCTCCCCGCCCCCACACACAAAGAGGTTAACTGCCTATCTCCACATCAATAAATAAATAAAAAGTACATTGAATCTGAAATGCAGCTTTCGTTGAGGTGATGCATCTTTAAAAATAATGGGCCATATCATGAAGTCCTTTATGGGCAAACACCTAATGAAGTCAATTATTGTAAGTGCATCCACTGTGAAATAAACATAAGTCATCAGGTTTAAGGTGCTTTATAGTTTAAAATGAAAAGAATGGGCATACAAGTGCATTTTAATATGAAATACAGTGAGAGAGACACTTGCCCGCAAAGAACAGTTAATGCTGTACCTGCCAATATTGGGCTTTAAAATAACCTGGAAATATTTACAAATGTGGGGTGATCCTGTGATGGACTCCATGCAGATGGAATTCTGTGGTTGTGCAAATTCCCATTGGCTTCATTGCAGGATTGGGTCTGAAATCGCAATAATAGTTAGTTACACTTGTCAGATGAGCTGGAAATTGGTGCAGGTTAGGACAACACTTGCAGCCACTATTTGCTGTACAAATACAAACGAAGGCTCAGTCCCTTCCACAATGATCTTATAGAGAGAGAGCCACCAGAGAGGGACAGTATGAAGAACAACAACAAAAGCAAATTAGCCAGGAAGTGGGGTTGGGTGATCAGTGAGGACAAAGATGGTGATCGGCCAACTCTTGACAATGCAATATTGTATTAAATAAAGGGTGTATAGGAACAAGGCACATCTGTGTTGGAATTAAGTAGTGAATATATTGGGTGTCTGCTGGAGATCTAAATCAAAGCTGTCAAGGTTTTAAAAGTGATGTAATAGTGATTAGAATCCCACACTGAGGTTTAGAATCACTGAAACGGGCAAATTTTATTTTTTCCTGCATTTTCTCTCAAGGAGTTAGCATGTAAAGAATGTGACTTTCTGATGAGATTGTTATGTGTGGATCCTGACCACCCATATTCACTAAAGATTCCAGAATGTCTTTTTGGTTTTTGGTTTTTTTCAGAAGAATGAGGAGTTTAAAGTCAATGCCTTGACTAAATTCCATTATGAGTAACTACTCTTGACCTTCCAAAAACTGCTCCACTCCAGCTTCAATGGGAAACAATAGCACTTCCAAACCTAAAGGCTATGGTTACACTGACATCAACTGCTGGTAGCACTATGCAAATAGGAGGTCTCAAAAATGCAAATGGCTGCTCATTTGCATATTCACTCACCATCAGACACTGCCACCAACAGAAAAAAAGCTGTGTGAACGTGGTTCTACCAGCAAACCATCCCCTCCTCCGACTTTGTCAGCAGCCTCTTATGCCTGAAAAAAATCTGGCAGAAGAGGCTGCCAACTAAGTGCAGGGTTCACTGGCAGAACCAGGTTTACACAGCTTTTATCGTGCTGGAGGCAGTATCTGCTGGTGAGTAAATATGCAAATAAGCATCCATTTGCATTTTTGAGACTGTTCATTTGCATACTGCTGTCAGCAGTTCGCGTCAGTGTAACCATAACATGTGCATTCATCTTATTGTTTGCATTTGACAGACCAATGTTTCTCCCTAGAAATGGCTGCATTTCTGTGGTGAGTGAGAGTGGATTCGGATGATTCACCAAACTGGGTAATTGGTACTCTCCACAAATGTGCTGTACTTCCCCACCCAGGTCTCCATACACTTTGCTGTCTCCTGCAGGCCATCCACTGGCAGAACTCCTACTAAAGAAGATGGAGATTCCACTGCAGAAGACATTTGCAAATCAAACAATGGTCACACTAAGAAACATCAACTAAAAATTACTCTTGCTTTTGTTCCATGGCTCACGTATAGGCTGTGTCTACGCTCGCATTCCTCTTTCAAAAGAGGCATGCAAGTGAGGGAACTCTAAAATGCAAATGAGGCATAGATTTACATATCCAGCATATCATTTCCATATTCTTCTTTTGAAAGAAGAAAAGCAGTGTAGGTGCAGTTCTTTCAAAAGTAAACCCCATATTCAAAAGAACCCTTCTTCCTAGACTTTTTTTTTAGGAAGAAGAGTTCTTCCTTTCAAAGATGGGGATTAAAAAGCCACATCTACACTGCTTTTCATATTTCCAAAGAGGAATATGCAAATGAGGTGCAGATATGTAAATCAGTGACTCATTTGCATTTTCAATTTCCCTCATTTGCATACCTCTTCGAAAGAGGAATGCTAGTGTAGACATAGCCATAGTCACACTTCTGCTAAGCCTCACGGTACCTGATCTGGTACCTTCACCAGACACAAGGGAGCTGAGACAGATTTTGCAGTTTGCCTGAGTAGGAATGAACAGCGTCCAGGAAGGTCTTGCTAATGTATTGCCTTCTAAATTCATTTGACAGGGGAATTTTCTGATCATTTCTCCTCACCCATGTAAACAAAAAGTTGCCCGTAACACATATTTAGTATGGCTGCTGTAGAATAGCAAACAGAGCATATATCATAGTTCACGTCTCCAAGAATTAATCTTTTCACACTTAGGCTGGGCCTACATGAGCCCCTTCCTTTTGGAAGGGGCATACTAATGGGTGGGTTCGAAACATGCTAATGAGGTGCAGCCGTGAATATGCAGCACCTCATTAGCATAATGGCAGCCATGGCGATTCGAACGTGCGGCTTTCAGATAGGAAGAATGGGCTTGCCAAAACTGGGGGATCCTTTCGGAAGGTCCCCGTTTCCACAGGCGGCGCGCGATTCGAAAAGCCGCACTTTCGAATTGCCACAACCACCATTATGCTAATGAAGCACTGCATATTCATGGAAGCACCTCATTAGCATCTTTCCAGCACACTCATTAGCATGCCCCTTCTGAAAGCAAGGGGCTTTTGTAGACACAGGGTTGGTGTATTTGTATACTACAGCTGGGAGTGTGCTTTCCAGTGCAGGTAGTCAGACATTCCTCGGTGCTACTTGAGCTATTGCACTGAAAGTAACGGAGCAGCACAGGGTAGCATGGGCAGCAGTTTGGGCTAGCCATCAGAAATGTACCAAGGGGCTCTGGGTTGTTTGCTCCCCAGTGTCTTGCTACATCTGCTGTCCCGATGCCCCCAGATATACAGCTATTTTCAGTGCACTAGCTCAAGTGCCTGTGTATCTACCCAGACTGTGAAGCACACTCCTGGGTGCAGTAACATCAAGAAATTCAGTGGTACCTTAAAGACTTTTGTGAGCTGCAGATCACTATGTCAGATGCATGAAGTGAAAGAATCAGATGGGAGGGATACAGAGGCTGCTGCTACACTACCACGATCCCGTTGGAAGGGGCCATGGTAATGAGGCAATTGGAAGCAAGCTAATGAGGCACAGACATGCATATTCAGCACCTCATTAGCATAATGACAGCCATGCGAACAAACTTCGAGTTTCAGATTAACAGTGAAGATGGGGGCAGTTTCGAAATAAGTGCCCCACTTCGACATTCCCTTAATCCATTCTAGTTCTGTGGGAGTAAGGGAATGTCGAAGCAGGGCACTTATTTCAAATCTGCCCCCATTTTCACTGTCAATCTGAAAATCAAAGTTTGTGCACGTGGTCACCATTATGCTAATGAGGTGCTGAATGTGCATGTCAGCACCTCATTAGCTTGCTTCAAATTGCCTCATTCCCATGGCCCTTCCAACGGGACCATGGCAGTGTAGCAGCAGCCAGAGATGGGAGCTCTCCTTAGATATAGCCTAAGAAAAGTTATGACAAACGTCTAAGATCTCTAACCCCTGTGATTGTAGTCTAGCAATATGGTTTAGGACAACCCACAAATATAAACAATGGAGTCTGTACACAACTATACAATTTATGAAGCCCATATGATCCTACTATTGACATGAGATGGGGCCACCCAATCACAGGAAGAAATGAATATGTTGTTGGACAGGCTGTTCCCTCCCCCCAAGACACAAATTAATTAGGGACGAGTTGAGTGGGGAAGAGGTAGGGTAAGCATACACTGGTTAGGTTCCTTCTACCCCCTCCATTCCTATGCAAATCCATCATGAACCAAAAGGTTTCCAAATCATCCTGGAGATGCCTGGCTCTGCCATGCATTGTTCAACACTCTCTGGTTATTCTTTCTTATCCTTCCTATGCCTCATTTGTCCCTTGTGTTTTTATAGGCTCTGCAACAATGAAACCAGCTGCTGTTTAGCAAGGAAAGCAGCAGCCTGATTCAAACCCTAACTACAGACTGTTTCTTTTTATTGTTTGACACCACCCGCCACATACTGTACCTGGCCAAACCTGCCGAGTTATAGGTTTCCTAGAGTAGGCTTTTCATTCAGTCTTCTTGTCCACACATGCACGCGCAAACTCCAATTATATAACAGAGGAGCTTTCTGTCTTCCTATAGGGCATCCTTTGCTTTTTGCAAGCCAGCTAACGGATGTTTTTCATAGTTCACATCTATTGTTACCTTGTGCTGGAGTTCCAGTTCTGAGGACTCCTTGCTTCTTCCTTCTTTCCACTCCCAGACACCAATTTTTTATTTTTAGTCTATTTCCCCTTGACTCCATTTTCAGGGCTCTTAAAAGTTTCAAAACTGTCAGTGCTAAAAATGAGCTGGCCTTTCTAAACAGGCTCATTGAAGTGTTATATAATTTTGGACACATTTTCAATCTACCAAGAGCAGCTGAAGAGCTCAGGCAGTCATAAAGTAGCTTACTGCTTTTTATAAAAAACTAGCAAGAGATGATTCCTCTGTTACTTCTTTTAGAACCAGGTCTCTAAGTTTCTTCAGTCTGAGCAAGAAACTCCTGTGGGATGCACCGTGTTGTCATTAAAGCAGCCAGTAGGCAATTTATTTCTGATGGTGAGAAATATGCAGGGGTTTTCTGTACAGCTACAAATGATGCATGAGCATAGGACTGTCTAAAGCCAGAGCCTCAGGTGGTACAAATCAGCTTCGACAGAGAGGTGCTGATTTACCCCAGTTGAGAACTGATTTTACACAGTACCCATTCTAAGCCAGCATGGAGTTCTGTCTCCGTGAGTGACTCTGTTTTTGATTGAAAGAGCTGAGACACACAATCTTTGCCCCTCAATGAGCAACTAGATATTTTCCTTAGGAGACCACATATGAGGAGGATGGGGAAAAAAAACTACAAACAAATGAAGATGGAGTTAAGTGACTGAGCCTGAATTAAATTTGTTAGCCTCAGGCTGTTTTGTATGTTTATATATATTTAATTTAGGTTTAGCTACTTCAAAGTTCACATAGTTCTAGTTAACTGTACTATAACTTATTATTTTCAGATGTTGGCAGGTAGACAAGTTGTGAGTCACCTGGAGTTTGAGGCTAAAAAAGTAATACTCACTGGCAGGGACTTGACCATGACTGATTATACTTTGCTGTCTTCTGTGTTAGAAAAATAGAGCTCGTGGAAAAAAAAATTCTGCTTTTCTCACTTTCAGTGCCATTTTAGGTTGGAATTTCCAGGGAGTAGTTTAGATTTCATACACAACTCTGCAGTTTTCAAAAATGTTCTATCCTGTAATGTAGAGGATCTGTATTATTTCTTTTGACTATTTAATATGAACCTAACATCATTCTCAATATTTTATACAGTTCTAGTTGTTGCTGAAATTTGATGCCTACAGCTTGTTAGCTTTACATCACTGGGGCGCGGGAAAACGGACTTGGTCTCTACTTACTTGTGGTAGTAAAATTGTCAATGGAACAATTTTCTGTGTCTGTTAGCCCCTTTGTTGGAATTTATTCATAATGTTGGCAGCAGAAGAGAAAACAAGACAGAAAAAATTGTGTTTGACAAGAACAGAGAATCAGATTTTCTTGCTTCTCAGAACCAGAAAGGGCTCATGGGAAGATGTACCTGGACAAAGCAACATCTCAGTCATTGGCATAGCTTTCTGGAACTCCGGGGCTGTGAAAAATATTGCGGTGTTCACAAGTGTGCAAGTTTCCCGTGTCCCCAATATGGGATGAGAGGGTCAGGAAACATCTGTGTGCATTTCAGAATAATGCTAAATTGTACAAAGCAGCTGGTCATCCAAATGTTTATCAATTAATAATTAGAGAGGAATTAATCATGCTCTCTGTCATAGGGTTAGGCGAGGCTGCTGGGAACCCAAGCTTTTGTCCAGTAGACTGTTCCTTCCCTGAGTTGGAAGACCTCCACTTAGTTAGAATATGAATATGGCCTCTGCTTACTCTTCCTCCTTTGTTCTCTGAACAGAGAAGAGGAGGAGTCAACACCACTGCATCTTCACTCTTTGCTACACATCTAGGGACAGTTTACACTGAGACTGACCGGTTTCTTATGTTATTGCCCAGTCTCTACTCACTTTCTGAGGTCAGAGATAAAGGCCAATAAAACCCTCTGTTCTCCACTGGACTCTTTCTTTTGCCCTGACATAGAGCTTAGAAGGATATCCCTTTGCCCAGAACCAGATCAGTGAGAAGTAAGTCCCGTTCCCTGTACAGTAAACCCTCGAGTTATGCGCAAGTTGCATTTCTGCAACCCTCAGTTGGATCAAATTTTCCTGCACGTCAAAGGGAGATGGGCTTGCAGAAGCTGGAAAACTGACTAGCCCAGCAGTGCTGGTCTGTTTCCCAGCTCCCAGAGTGGCAGAGAGCCAGGAACCAGGGGGCAGCCTTGTTCCCATCTTCCTGCCACTTGCAAGACCCAGGAAACTGACCAGCTGACCAGTTACCTTCTAGCTAAGTGGTCAGTTTCCCAGGTCCCACAAGTGGAGGGGAGCTGGAGACCAGGCAGCAGCCTGATTCATGGCTCTCCTCAACTTGCAGAGCTGGGAAACTGAAAAGGGGAGCAGCAGCCAGGAAACTAACAAGTCCTGAAAAGGGGAGCAGCCTTGGAGCCAGGAAACTAACAAGAGCTGCTGCCCTGCTCAGTTTCCCAGCTCTGCAAGGGAAGGGGAACCAGGAGCCAGTCTGCCACCTAGTTCCCAGCTCCCTGCCACTCCAGAGATTGGGAAACTGCTCCTGTCGGGGCAGCAGCCTGACCCATGGTTTCCCATCGGGGTGACACCTACAAGTCAGGTTGCCATTCCTGACAGGAGCAGGAAACCACTTCTGTCAGGAGTGGCAAGAGTCAGGCTGCTGCCCCTGCCAGGAGCAGTTTCTCCGGCACTGTCAGGGACAGCAGCCATGTTAACCTGAGACGCTCAACTTGATTGTTCGTATCTCGAGGGTTTACTGTATTCCTCCATGACTTTATGAAAAGGAGATATCTAAACCCTTTTCCCACACACAAGGATTTTGTGAAGAGGTTTTTGTGTGCTGATGCTCCATTTGAAGTGTTACATTCACTGGGAAGTGGAACAACTTCAGAAGTCTGCATCACCTGACATGTGGAACCTTCTATCTTCCTGCTAAATGTTGTCAGTGAAAGGTACCCATTGAAGGAAATGGCAAAATACCTATAGATTTCATTGGGCCCAGAACTTCACCCTGTATAGTCAAAGCAATAGTTGATCTATCAGTAGCAGCATCAACTGAAGTAATGGTTAGGCTAAAACTCAAGCAGAAACAGCTGGGCTTATGCTGTATGTGGAAGCCCATCATCCAGGCCAAGTCAACTGACTGGCAGTGTATGGAAAAAATGGTGGTAGTGGTGAAAGACATTAATAGCCTTCCCCTTTTCCACTTAAAGAGCTAAGAAAGACCAAACTTTAGAGCTGTTGCAACAGGTGCCACAGTTACGACCTGTCATTCCTTATGAAACACCCCGCCAGACCATTGTGGGAGTAAATAAACAGATTTTGAAGTAACTCAAAATCAGTCGAGAGACGAGAGAGGAGTATTTCTTAGGCACCTTCAGTAGCTTATCATGGAGCAAGATTATTATTACAGTGTTGTGTGCCTGGGGACATAGAACAGCTGCTTTCATTTTCTAAACATCACTGTGAGATCCACATCTTCCCCTATCAGTATAAGCATATATTTTACAAACTGAAATCTCTATTTGTCAGGTCTACAGAAACAGCAGTATCTTGGTTGTTGCATCAGCAGAACATAGGCTGTGTATGTGTTTTGATATAGAACATTGAAATGTATTCTATGGATTAGGAGATAGTGCAAGTTCACAGTGTAACTTTGTGTTTTCTTCTCACTGGTCCTCTAGTACCTACCTTCTGAAGGTCTCTTTCATACTTTGGCTGTAGTGTTGAATACTGATCAAACAATACTTGGAACAAGTCCAGTTAGACATTTTCAGGTAACTGATATGAAAACCAAGCCCACTCTGTGTAGCTATTTAGCTATTGTGTAGGCTGAATCATCTATTTTTCCATGAGCACTTTCTGGGTACCCACATGATTTGTTTGTCTCCATCTTTAAAACAGAGCATGAATGGCATACAAAATATTATCAGGACATGTCTTGCTTTACAAGATAAATATATTTTGTTAAACAGGTGTTTTGAGAGCAAAGATTGTAAAATTGATCTAATAACACCATTTTGCTTAAGCATCCAAACGTAAGCTAACAGCAAGTTTCTTTTCCCATATATAAAATAAATCACTATTTTACAGTAAGATAAATTGTATATATTTAGAGTTGCTTGGCTGTCTCTTCTTCTTAGAACAAACCAGACAAAATCTTAGTTTCAGACATAACATACTTTCCTTTTTACTTGAAATTCTTGTTGGTTTTTTGGAGGGGCAAATCTGTATCAGCTGTAATCTGGTCATTATAAGCAGCAAGGCATTTGTCTGAGTGACGCTCTGGGCAATGGCTTCACAGGTGGTAGAACACTGATTTTTTTTCCCGTGGGGGCTAATTTGTGACACTGCCTATGTTTAGCCAGTGCAACTGTTTTCTCTCCTGCACAGGTGTGTGGTCAGTGGGCTCCACCTGAATTGTTCTAGTCCTTCCCAAAATTTGTTTGAAATGGCTCCTTGCCCTGCCATGGAGTAGCAATAGCCAATTTGTTGAAAAAAGCCTTCATGTTAATAAAGTACATTCTCTTTCTTGACATAACCAAAATTTAATGTGATGTATAAAAATATTTCTGGTTATTAAAAGGTCACATTTTGGGGAATTAAAGTAATAATTTCTGGAGTATTATTTCATAATCAGAAATGTGTGTTGTCAGCCATGGGAAAGGTCCCTTTGATTTTAAAATGTTTATTCACACTGGATGAAATTGACAAGGACTTGGTTTTCAAGTGGATGAAGTGCAGGTGGGTGGAAGTTCACCAATTCCTTTGACCTAATTGAGACAGGTTACAGAATTTCAGGTCTGCACACCTTTTGAGAACAGTGGTGAATTTGGCCTGCAAAATTTGTTCCTACATTTTTGGGCTCACAAATGAATTGTGGGTACAAATCTGATTACTTGCATCTACAACAACCAAGACTGTGGGCACAAATGGGATAGTTGTAAGCACAAATCCTTAGGCAGACACCCACAGTTCATTTTGTGGGGAAAATCTGCACCCACAAATGGGACTTGCGGCTCACAGATTGACAAAAACACCCCATTAAACACACATACAGAATGAAGACTGATAATATGGAATTACTCACTGGCACATTTGTACATTTCAATTTCCAATAGGCTGTGTTCTGTATAATCACATGAGTTCTAATCTTTTACTACCTAGTCACAGATTTTGAATTCAAATTTCCTTCTTTTTGTCTGTATTTAAAAATAATAATAATCATTTTCCATCTATTACAAATAACAATACAGATCCACAGACTGAATGCTGAAGTTGTAATTCAATCTCAGGGTTTGGCTGCCATTCATTGATACCTCGAGCTGTGCTCTTATTATTTATGACATCAGCAGAAACTCTCAATTGAATTGCAGCCTTATATTTAATTAGGTACCATGTATTATTTTGTATGCAATATCCAGAATTAAAAATAGCCCCTTTCCACAGTATAATGGGAAAAAGGCAGCAAAGTTTGAATATATGCTCTAATTGATATTTCTTGTACTTATTCTAAAAGTAATCAAATGTAAGTTAAATATTAATTATAATATTTTACTGCATTGTGCACATTGATTTATTGCTGCCTCTTTTGGTTCACTTTTAATTACCACACTTTATTTGAAAACTAAGATTTTTAATAGAAGAGTTATTTAGCATTGAAATTAATGTACAATTCAATACCGATTTTCATAGTGAACTTTATATGAAACATAAAGATCAAAAGGTGCATTTAACACAGTTTGCAAGTTTTTGTTACTTTTTTTATTTTATTTTCTCCCCTTTCACAACACGTCTCTCAACTCTCTCCACATTAAAAAAAAAAATCAGGGACAAAGCTCATAAAGGAACAAAAGACCAAAATCAGGAATGGTCTTTTTTTAAAAGAAGTGCAGTTTCAAAGCGTAGGAAAAGATATAAATCAAAGCACTCTTGAATACAGAGAACGTTTTAAAGGAAATATTGAACTGTTTGCTTAAAAAATCTTACATTATTGCCTGCTTTTTCACCTGGGTTCCTTTTTTGAAGGCGAACACCAGACAGGGACAAAGAGAATATTTTCATGCAAAAATCAGGCAGAGGTACAGTGGCACAGTCAGACATCATTTCAAGTGGGCACAGGAATTTAATTCAAGTTATTCTCCCCTTTATTCCACATTTAACAAAGTTGAAGGATTTATCTACCTCTCTGACACTGATGCAGACTTTACTAGCTAACATAAGTCTCCAGCAGCAAGTAAATATAGGGCTGGATTTTTATTTGACATGGATTCTGAATATAAACCTCAGCATGTGAAAATTGTGAAAGTTTTGGGTGAGGATCTACTCTCACGTCATCTCAAAAAGCAAGTCCTTGCTCTTCAAGGTCTTCACCAGCTGAAATCATTTTGCCGGACAAACACATTCTTTGATTTTAGGGGGAAGCAACATTACAACATTTGCGAACAAAGGGAAGAAGGTGTTTTAGTTTTAGTTGCTCAGTTGTTACTGTTCCTGTCAGCAAAGGTACATAGCAGGTTGTGTTATCTTATCTGGGAAGATTCTATGGAACACAGGAGAGAAGTGTGGGCATCACACAGGTCCTGGCTCAAACAGGTAGCAGCATGGCTAGTGAAACTGAGCTTGATCTGCACACCTTCGGAAACCCTGAGCCAGATGGCATAGATGGGCATAGCTCCACTGAAGTCTTTTATACCAGCTGACTGTCACAACCTCCTATGCTGTGGTTGCCATACCTCTTCAGATTATCAATACAGGACACTTTAAGAGCTGAATAAATTATTGCTAGTGATCATTTAAAGGCATTATCATTCGTCTGTGAACCTCCCCATCCTAGCTGCATGACCCGGTTTGATGAAAGTAAAAAAAAAAAAACAGGTTTGTTTTTAAATAAATAACTGATCCCACTTTAAATCATCTAACATACTGTCGATTTATATTTTATAAGGACAAATGTTTCTGACAATTCTCATAATAGGTTTGTACAAGCATGCCATGTTCTTCCCAAGGAGGTTTCTTTGAGTGACATAAATTGCCACTAATGAAAATTTTAACAATTCAGGCTAAATAATTTTTTACTTTTTAATGTGTAGAAATGCAACACAACATGGCAAGGCAAGCAAGAAAAGACACTTGTTTTGGAAACAGGTTGCAGAATCTATTTATTCATAGAGCAAAATAAAAGCAGCATGAACATTATATATTAATAGCTCCTGCTTTTTGGCTTGTGATACAGGACGCTGATATATTCCTTCAGTGAACACTAGAATATATGGTATGTTCGTGCCTTTAAGAAGTTCTGAGGAGCTGACATCCGCTCTTTTTCTCAGTGTGACCTCACAGGAGTAATGTTAGAGTGGTGGTTATGTGGCAGCAAATGATAAATCATCACCACATTTATCACATCATAACTCAAGATTTTATGTAAGATCATGCCACAAGTCAGCTTTTACACTCTTGAATGATACAGGAAAAGTATCCCAGGAGCTAGTAATTGTTCAGGAAGAAAACAATAATATTTCTTCACACTATTGATTTTCCCTAAGCCCAATATTGAATCCGTAACAGACAGGTAATGAATGGGACTCCTCCCATAAGTAAAGGTTGTAGGAGTGGGTTTTTTCTCATCAGGCATATTATTCCTGTCATCATAAACTATCTCAGAGGGGTACCTGTGTTAGTCTGTAGCTTCACAAATAACAAGCAGTCCTGTAGCACCTCAGACACTAGCATATTTATTAGATCATGAGCTTTTGTGGGTAAGACCCACTTCTTCACATTTTTGGAGCAGACAAACCCAGAATTCTATTTGTCTACTCCAGCCATCTGAAGATGTGGGTATTACAATGACAGCTCATGACCTAATAAATGTGTTAATCATAAACTACATCTCAGGTTCATTATTTGGTGCTAAACCCATAATCACTGTGTCATTTACCTTAGCTACTCCCTGAGGGCGTTACCCAAAGTCCGTTGAAATGAACCAAAAGACCCCAACTGACTTCAATGGGCTTTAGATCTGGTCTACTGGACTCCCCAACAAAGTCAGAGATGGATTTTTAGATCAAAAAAACCTAGCTTAATTAGTTATATTTTTCTTTTCCTGTATAATGATAACATTTTAAAATGAAAAATGGCTCTCAGGTCAGGTAAGTGTATGAGCTCTGGAGTTTACAAGATCCACCAGCCAGCTCTTTCAACTATACAACTAGCTTTCAAACACTGTTGTTTAAATGGTATAGTATTATGTAATAACTCAGCACTGAGTAACTTGTGCATTCTTTCTTACATCTTATGAGTCGCGGTATATGATTGTATAAAATATAACACTGGAAAGCTGAAAGTTTAAATGTACATACCCTAAATGTCTGATCTAGTGGAAAGAATGAACCATGCGTGTATTTTTTTAAACCATTATTAGAATCAAGGGTGATGCGCACTGCAAACATGGCCCCATAATGCAGTGCAGGATCACCTCTGAGTTGTGAATATGAATCTGACTTTGCAAATAATGGTCATGAGAATCATCCTGCATGCTCAAAATGGAAACATGCTGTCTAGCCAGGGGGTTACTCTGGTGGGCCCCAATTCAGGATGGTGCTTACACACATGCTAACTTTAAACATGCAGTTAGTCCTACTGAAGTCTATATACCCCACTGAAGCCAGTTAGGTTGCTTCTATGCTTTAAGCACATGCTTCAGGCTTTGCTAGAATGGGCCATATTATCTTCCTGCTAACACATACAACCTTATTCATGATAAATATTGAGGTTATAGTCAAGACTGTATGGGGATAGAAACCACCAAAGGAATGTGAAAATGCAGTCCATTGAAAAGACCAGAGATTAGACACCTCCTGCAAATCTGCTCCTACATTCAGAACTGTCAGAATAATCCCTGCAGGCAGGTCTCCATTAGTGCCACAACTCAGCAGAACATAGAAACGTGTATTGGCATAGTAGCTTTTTTTCATGTGTTTTCTCTCACAACAGTCATTGAATTGTCTTCTTTTGAGTGAATGTAAAGTGAGGGGGGCAGAATGAGAGGGAGGCCTCAAAGGAGCTAATCGCAAACCAACTGAAGTCTTTGGAAGGATTCACATTAATGGCCATGCATTTTGGATCAGGACCTTAGAGAATTTCCTTTAAAAAATCTCTATAGAGTCTAGTGAAATGGGAATGGAAAGTAACTCAGTCTTTTGCAAGATCCCATGTAATTATGAACTAAAGTAAGAAACACATCACCCAAATTCTGAACTTAAGGCCTGGTAGTACAAGGTTAATATACTGATACATGGACTAGTGATGAAAGAATTAATTTTTCTTTAATATAATAATACCATTAGGCAAATAATTTTCCATATCCATATTTTAATTTCCCCATCTGTAAAATGATGCTGGTCCCCATTGTAAAATCCTTTGAGATCTACAGATGAAATGCATTAAGTAAGAGCTAGGTATTATTTATGTAATAAGATTCCATTATTCTTAGTCTGAGTCACTCAAACACCTAGGATGCCTGTTGAGTCAGTGTGACATAATGGAAACAACAATCAGACTATCACCAGGTTCTGTTACCATGTGGATATTTAGTCTATCACCCACTGTTCTCAGTTAGTTTGATTTTACAAATTAAACCAGTGCGATAGCGAGGCATATAAAAGATCCTAGAGAAGTGTGATATCAGCAATATCTCAACCAATCACCACCCTTACTGTGCAGCTAACTTTCATGTAACAGTTTCATTGGTAAAATGAAAGAGATTACCCAGATTAGTTGACCCAACTCTTGCAACCATGTGACAGCATCAGCTTTCATCTACTATTCATTACCATTAAAGAACCATGGGCAGCACTGTGTCTAAAGGTGAGAGAAAGAGCTTGAGAGTCAGCATGCTTGGATTATACAGCTGATGTACCTGCTGAATTGCTGTGTTACCTTGGGCAAGTTATTTCACTTCTGAGTTGCAGTTTCTCTTTGTGCTGTATTTGGGTAATATATGCTTGCCTAATTTTGTAAGACATCTGATTGAGAGATACTAAAATGCAAAGAAATATATTATTATTCATTATATTATGATTATCTAATATTTTATTTACAAAACATACAGGATTCAGGAACACACTATATTTTGCATCAGAGGGGTAGTCGTGTTAGTCTGTATCCACAAAAACAAGAAGTCCTGTGGCACTTTATAGACTAACAGATATATTGGAGCATAAGCTTTCGTGGCCAAAGACCCACTTCGTCAGATACATAAGACATTTCAGAGACAGTAGCAGCAGCAGCAGCAGCAGTGGCATATTTGATGACCCTTTTAGGTTACAAGCACAAAATGTAAAGAGATTTTAAGACAGGGTGCATGCCAGGAATTGACTTTTTATAATGGCTTCCAATAAACAACATACTGGCTATGTCTACATGGGCACAAATCTTTGAAATAGCCATATTTCGAAGTTTACTAATGAGGCGCTGAATTGAATATTCAGCATCTCATTAGCATTGCGGGATAAGGGGATTTCACAAGGTGCAGGGTCCTTTCGGAAAGGATCCCCGTGTACCCGCGCCAAGCCACGCGCTTTCGAAAGCGGCGCTTTTGAAGTGCTGCGGCTGGAAGCATCCTAATGCTAATGAGGCACTGAATATTCAGTTCAGCACCTCATTAGTAATCTTCAAGATATGTCTATTTCGAAGATTTGTGCCCGTGTAGACACAGCCACTATGATGGGCTTCTGCTGGCCCATTATTTGTGTTGCTGGTGGGAGTGAGCTGAGCGAGAGGTGCTGGAATAGGAATTATACAGCTCCCAGCAGAGTGGTGGGAAGTTTACCAAACCAATAGACAGACAAAAGTTTAGGCTCTTTGCCTGTGCTGTCTATGCTAGGAGCTGGCAGTGATTCACTAGCTCATGTAGGCCGCGTCTACACGTGCACGCTACTTTGAAGTAGCGGCGCCAACTTCGAAATAGCGCCCGTCACGGCTACACGTGTTGGGCGCTATTTCGAAGTTGAAATCGACGTGAGGCGGCGAGACGTCGAAGTCACTAACCGCATGAGGGGATGGGAATAGCGCCCTACTTCGAAGTTGAACGTCGAAGTAGGGCACATGTAGCCGATCCGCGTCCCGCAACATCGAAATAGCGGGGTCCGCCATGGCGGCCATCAGCTGATGGGTTGAGAGATGCTCTCTCTCCAGCCCCTGCGGGGCTGTATGGTCACCGTGTGCAGCAGCCCCTAGCCCAGGGCTTCTGGCTGCTGCTGCTGCAGCTGGGGATCCATGCTGCATGCACAGGGTCTGCAACCAGTTGTCGGCTCTGTGGATCTTGTGTTGTTTAGTGCAACTGTGTCTGAGAGTGGCCCTTTAAGGGAGCAGCTTGCTGTTGAGTCCGCCCTGTGACCCTGTCTGCAGCTGTTCCTGGCACCCTTATTTCGATGTGTGCTACTTTGGCGTGTAGACGTTCCCTCGCAGCACCTATTTCGATGTGGTGCTGCCCAACATCGAAGTTGAACGTCGACGTTGCCAGCCCTGGAGGACGTGTAGACGTTATTCATTGAAATAGACTGTTTCGATGTCGCTACATCGAAATAAGCTATTTCGATGTAGCGTGCACGTGTAGACGTAGCCGTAGACATATTCAATCATCAAGACAGCCTCATAATAATAATAATAATACAGCCACAGAAAAAGTGGCTTTGCCATACATAAGCCAACCTCTGCCCCATGGATTATACTGCAGATGGGAGCATGCTTCCCAGCATGTGTAGACAGAAATGGAGTAGCTCTGCTTAAGCTATTGCACCAAAACCAGCAGTGTAGCCAGAGGTTGCATGGGTGGTAGCTAGGATAGACCAGCGTATTATCAGGGGATGTGCAGGGATTTGTATTTAGGCTGCCAGCCCAAGTTGTCACTTGTGCTTCCCCACATTCCTGTTTCACTGCTATTTTTAGTACAGTAGCTTGAGTGGTGCAAGTACACCTGTCTACCTTGCACTAGGAAACATGCTCCAAGCTGTAGCACAAGTGGGACCAAAGAGGCACAGCACTGTAATCACGGCCCCAAGGAGAGGAGCCAAACTGGCTTTTAAGAGACAGCAGCTTCCTCAGACAACAGCTCTGCATGGCACTCCAAAGTGCTCGGTGCTGTGACCCATGGCCACAATGCGAGGGTTTGTCAGGAGGTCCTTGGAAGAATGCTGAGCAAACTCTTCAGCTCTGTCTTCAAGAAGGGACTTCGTCAGAACCAGGGCTTGTATGCCACTCAGGCTCTGTTATATGATGTACAAGGGTCAGAACAGGGGATGAGAATATTACCTACACATTCTTGGCTTAGAAAAACTTGCCCTTCTAACTTCAGGAGTGATGCAACAAAGGAGAGTGACAAAGTGACAGGGATCATTCTGTATAGCTCCAAAATTATATCTGTGGTTTAGTACTCTTGTACTCATGATTATGACAATATCTATGGCGTGTTTCTGTAATTCCTGTTAATGGGCTTTAACACCCAGCTTTGAGGAAATTTGGGTAGCACAAGGCTGCAGATGACTCTGTTAATTAATGAAGAAGCCTTCTTAGTGAGAGAGTTGGGGAATGTCTTCCTTTTCTGAAAATGACTCTTGAGAGCTTCCGTGACTCTACTGAAAATCTACTTCCATAACCATTTAAAGACTGAAGCATTCAAGAGGATTAGTAATTATAATGACTGAGGGTGGAAAAGCAATGTGTAAAAGCCATAGAAAATTCTATAATCCCTTGCTTTGTAGGGTATAAAAATACCTCACTAGATTCATTTCACACTTAGATGTGTCATGATGTAACATTGGCCTGTCAGGCACACCGAGCAATGCAGTGTGCATTGCATTTCCTGACAGTAATGTCATATGCAAAAGTAACAGTAATTTACACCTATATGTGGAAACTAATCCTTGAGACCAAATGCTGTACCCAGTTAGCCTGTTGCCACCTCCCTGAAGTGTGTGTGATTTCAGCAGTAAAACTGGATATGGGATCTAAATTTCAACACAGATTTTGACCTGCCTATGTAGCAGAATTCAAGTGGTTCGGTTTTTTTGCTGGGAAGGTAAGATTTTGGGAGAGCCTGCCAGAGAACTGCACAGTGTAATGCTCAGCTGGATAGAGGCTCACTGTGAAACGGGGGTAGACTGCAAGTAGGTCATTTGGGAATCAACGACGTGTCCAGGGATCCCATCCCTACACAGATCTCTCCAACTAATTCTCAGTTCCCCTCAGCAAGAGGTGATTTAGTTCAGCCTGTTTAGTTTCCCAGGGAAGGGATGACTCAGTCGGGGCTGATCCAAAGGCCATTGAAGCTAGTGGGAGTCTGTCCATTAACTACTGTGGATTTTGAACAATCCCTGAGAGCGCGCTGTGATAGGTGCAATACAAAACTTAAACTGGGGAGCACAGAAATCCTACCACCTTTTCTCTCTTCAGTTCAGTAACTATTTTGGTGGTTACTTGGGCTGAACGCAGGACAGACGACCTGCTCTTTGGTGACCATACAAATCATCTTTTGAGCTCCTCGGAAGTCACAATACATATATCCTAAAAACAGGTTTCATTCCAATGCACTGGCCTATGTATTTATGAGGGAAATAGTGAACAACAGTAAAGTGAACTTTCCACATTTTGTATGCCTCATGTCAACTTCTCTGAACCAGAGACTGTTGTTTATTTGAGAACTGATTTACGAAAACCAGAGGGATGATTTTTATTAGCCAGCTGCTTTAAAACTGTGTTTCCTTTCGATAGCTTCAGAAATAAGGGGCACCAGTGCCCAGGACAGAATGGCTTGTCTGTCTGTCTGTCTTCTGGCTGTACTTCTAATGAGTCACTCAGGTGTTTTTAGGTTAGAGCGGTTGTTATCTAAAAAGAGAGAGTCACTCACTAAACCATCCAGACAGCTTGTTCAGCTCCTGAAGCTGCAATTACATGCAAAGGCATATAAACTGGGAATGTATCCAGACCCTCTTTTAAAAAGGTGTAGCATTTCGCACTGCCTACATTAACATCACTGGCGTGCTTTGCTCTGTCACCATGCCCAGACTCCATGCAGCACCCAATGTGCCCTCTGCATGCACTGAACTCTGGGCAGCCTGCAGTGCGGAAACCTCAAGAAAGAATCTCACACAGAACTGAAACTGGGCGGGTAGATTTAGGCCATGATTGTCAGGAGTCTTTAGAATCCCCAGATGCTGCGTTTTGCTTCACCGTATAATGTACTCAGCTAGCCCTTGTTCCTTTATTTTTCCCAGTGCACTCTATGCATGTACAAAATGTACAGTAGCAAATTATAAAAAGCGTGCGCAGGAGGAAGTATCAGACCTTTATGAATAAACAAAGCCAAAAATGTTGTTTTTGTAATGCTGCACGCTGATCATTGCTGAGTCTTATTGGCTTGATCCCTCCTCGTTGCATTGCAACTAATGTTACACCCCGCATTCTACACTGAGCACTGCATAGGAGCACTCCTGGCCCACATGGTTGTCAAAATAGGACTAGGGCCTCGATCTGTAAGCTTCTAAAGCAGGGACCAGGGTTTTTCTGGTTTGGGACACCTTTGGTCTCAATAGAAACAATAAAATAAAAATGAATAAGCTCGGGGGGAACACCGAAGGGATGTCTGCATTGTGTTCAGGCACTGTGCTTGCAGCATGTTAGACCTTCATAGACACTAGCTCATGTACCCACAGCAGTGAAGCTGCTGCTGTTGTGGCGCCTCTGCTATCAGCCTGTGAGCTACCTACGTTGAAGTTTGCTCTGGCACACCTACCTGCATTGTGAAACTAGGGCTAGACTGTGTCCTTGTCTTGCACAGCCACGAAAAAGAGAACTGGGAAAGTTTTAGCCTCAGCTAAGGGCTTAGCAGAGCTGGCATGAAATCTCGGGGAGGGGTGAGAGCATGCACCCACACAGTAATAATTAGAGCACTTGTGGGGAGGCCCTGGTTCAAGTCGCTTCTCTGCCAAATTCAGATCAGTAACCTGAATTTGGCTGTGTCTACATTGCGCTCTACTGCCAATAGTTTGATGCAAATAAGCAGTCTCAAAAATGGAACTACATTTGCATATTAATATAACTAATGTGCATAATCATGAGGCAAATTTGCATATTTGCAGCAGAAATCAAGCAGTGTAGACCTGGTTCTGCCAGCAAAAAACACCTTTGTTGGCAATCCATATGCCTAGAAAATTCAGGCATAAGGAGCTGCCAACAAAGGGGGGGTTTTGCTGACAGAACCAGGTCTGCGCTGCTTGATTGCTGCCGTGAATATGCAAGTTAGCCTCATGCATATGCACACTGGTCACATTAATATGCAAATGAGCCATCATTTTGCATTTTCAAGACTGCTTATTTGCATCAAAATGTCAGCACTAGAGCTCAGTGTAGACACAGCCTCTGTGTCTCCTTTATTCTACAACAGTTTCATTCCCACCTGACCATTTTGTGATGTCTCTCTCATTTTTCTGATGTGGAATGGGATAGTTTTTAATATCTTAAAAATAGTCATAGGACAGGAAAATTATTTCTTCTTGTACAGCCTGTATATATGCTTATACCCATGTTGAGCCTACCTAGACCTTGTGTCCAGGGCCTCATGTGGAGCATAGCTCTTGTTGGCCAGATATACCTCCCTGGGAGCCACTGAGTAAGGAAGAGACACACAAAAAAGTGGGAGAGGCCTTGTCTTACCAACCCATTCCCCATTCTGGCCAGCATGGCAACCTGGTAACAGGGAAAAAAGCAAGCTGTGCCTTTTGAAGGCCGCAGTAACTTGTCTCCTACACTGGCCCAAGGAAGAGGGGACCAGGGAAGGAATTGTAACCAGGGCACAATTCCTTCCTGGAATCTTCTGACCCAGTGGAGCCCAGCTGGCTGGTGGGGCCCAAGGAGGCAGGCTGACAGTCAGGCCCAGATGATAGGCAGAATACACTATAGTCAATTGGGGCATGAGGCCCAGGGCAACCTCCTTGCTTGCCTGGCCCTAAGGGCAGAGATGGTCTACTCCTGAGAGGCAACTGTTATGCACTGGCCCGGACTCAAGGCTTAGGATAAAATTTTGGAAAGCACCTCAGTCCCATTTGCAAAAGAGCTTGCAGCATTTTGACTGTTACAGACGTACACCAGTAAGTCACTTAAGTTCTTTTGAGTATTTTATCTTCAGTCTACCCCGGGATTTGCTGAGGATGTTGTAGGCTCTAAAAGCAAATAAATAACAGTTTAAAAAAAAAAAACCTTCAGCTGGAAGGTGCTATGGAAATGCAAAGTGTAAAATTTAATTATTAGGCAGCTCGAAGACTGGTTTCATCCCCCTAGCTAACTCTGGGGATTGCTTAGTACTACGAGTGATTATTTAATTAAAGATGTCAGGAGCTGTTAATTCAAAGGAAGTTTCGACAGTCAAATGGTTCAACCTCTGCTGTATGTGTAGGCTTCTGAATATGGCCTGTGTGGGTGGTTATGCAAAACCCGGGACTATTTCAGTGAGGAAATCACAAGATTTCTTTTAAAAATATTCTAGTAGTAAGTGTTTTAGGCTGAGATAACTAGAGCTGACCAAGAAATATGTTTCCCTATCTTCACTAAAATCTCCGAGGTGTCTTTGCAAAATCCTACCATCAAAATTTGAGCTTTATCTTAATGTTTGCTCTTTATATTCTCTGTCTTTGTGTTCTTTACTTGGCACTAAAAAATAATGGCACCTGTAGAATGATGGCCCCAAGGCATTGTTGGTGGGTTCAGTGAGTTACTGCTTAGCACCAACCTGCCCAATTTATTAACAGAGAGGAGGCAGCAGACAGTTTATTTGCATTATTCACAATAAGCTTCTGATCCTTTGTCTCTCTTTGGGTTCTCAACACTCTTCCAATGATCGCCATGTGTATTTCTATACAACCTCTCTAGCGCTTTTCCTCTTTTCCTATGCCAGTGAGTGGTCGTTGTACCTCCTAGTCTTTCTTTTAATTTAATTGAACTCTCTGACACTCTTGGTTTCCCCAAGCCTCTGTGATACTTTCTAAGGGTTTGTCTATGCTTACTGGAAGATCAATGGTGCTGATGGTCGATCTTCTAGAGTTCAATTTTGCAGGTCTGGCGAAGACACAGCAAAAGCAATCTCTCTGGGCTCAGCTGTCAACCCCCATATGCCACTCTATCCTGTGGATTAAGGGACATCAACGTGAGGCTAGAGAGAACTTGGTCTTCATGAGGGAAGTAAATTGATTCCAACATGTTGATTCTAGATATGCAATTGCCATAGCTGGAACTGCATATCTGAAATCAACTTAACAAGCTGGTATAGACTTACCCTTATTTATGTCCTCCAGGAATCCTGTAGCATTGACACCTCTCTCTGCTTCCTCCTAAATTTTTTGTCATTCCCAAGAATTTAGGCTAATGGAGAACAGAATATTATCAGCAAACCATTTTGTTCTCTATGTGGAAATCTAGCAGTATTGTTGAGATGTCTGTGGATGTTTCTACCTACCTAATTCTTCAGACCAACTAGCAGAATACCACTGTGAGCTTTTCCCTCTTAATTGTTAGACTCTGGTAGCAAATTATTTGGAATTGTAGATCTGGGAGACACAAATCTTTCTTTTCTAACAACAATGTCTCTTTCTGGTCTTAGTTGTCAAACTCATCAGTGCTTTTCCTCATTCCCCACAGCTTGTTGCACCTGTGAGTTTATTTAATAAACTAAAAATTTGCTGAGTAGCTTCTCAGGATTACTTGAGGCTAATTAAATGGTTGTTTTCATCAGCTCTTGTAATTTATTTTGCTATAGATAACAGGAGAATATAGCAGCCTTGGATTTGTATTCAATATTTCCCTCATACCATATTGTCAACAAAAGTTCTGCTGAATTAATGAATTGTGTGCATGCTTGAAAGTGGGATTGTACTTGTCTAATTGTGGCATCAGTTGTCACAGAGACTATCAGCCAATCAGTGAATAAACACCCTTACTTGGCAGGATTTAGGTAAAGCTGGCTTTGTGCAGTTGTCAGCCAGAGATTTATGAAGGTAAAACTATATTTGGCAGCCAAATCAATGTGTTGACCACTCTCTGTGCTTCTGCCCTTATTTTAAGTTAAACACTTGATATTCTACCTGAATATTAAGCGACCGTATGTCTCTGGAGCTGTTTTGTTATTAATAGATAACTTTTTATAAACTGCATGGAGGATGACTAGCTATTTGTATAAATGTCCAACGAAAGAAACTCCTGATATTTTCTGAATACCTAACTGCAAATGTCAGCTGTGGCAAGCAAGTGGGTATTAGAGGATATCTTTTTTATGCCTACTATTAAAACATGTCGAGTGATCTATAAATTACTCTGTGTAGATAAACAGTGGATTAAAATTAGGCACTGTCAGTCTGTCATCACTGTAATATTAATCATTGGAGTTTTGGTCTTTAATGTTACTATGTACCTTTTAGAATCATATGACAGTCTATATTAAATTACACTTTGACTGACAGATTTTTAAATCAAAACTTGCATTCTCATTTTTGTTTTCCTCATAACGTCACAACATGTTGCAAAACAAAGCATAATTTTGCCTATGTCTGTAATGTTGCTTTACTTTTACACTTTATTTTGTGCTTTATTGTCAATTGCTGGGATGGGCTTTAAGTCTTTTGCTCACTTGTTTATTTAGTTGGAAACCAGATAGTTACCTATCTCAGTTTTCTATCTGGGTTCTGTAGTTGAAGGCAAAGAAAAGTCAAGTTTTATATAAATTAGATACAGACATAGATATGGATATATTCCGCCTTTTTATTGAAGAAGCAGAAGGGAATATCTATATTCATCATCAAAATTCTAAGACAAGAAAATATAAAATATTGTATAATTATTTAAATACAACATAACCCTCACCAGTTTTATTGACTGCGCCTATTTTTAAATTTGTACCAAAAGAACATTATATTTCTGAATTTAAGAAACTAAATTCACAGTTTTAAAATTGCTGTATGATAAAAATACATCTGTGTGTGTTTCCAATCCAAATGTGCAGCAATGGAGACATTTGTTGCCTCTTCAAAAAGAAGTGGGACACTTCCTCATCTTGTAAATCCATGAAAATAATCCTCTGAGGAGATGGATTTACATCTGTCATAGGGTGGGTTCTTATCTGACCTCTTCCATGTTATGTCTCCAAAATAGTAAAGAATAACTTCGTCCTCTTGAGTAGGAACATATCTCCTAAGGGCAGAATTCACTCCTAAGAGCAAGACTCACTTAAAAGGGCCTATGATGTTTAATTGAATAACACTAGATACAAGGTAGTAATAATTTTATTGATAAACAGCCCCACCTCTGATTGCTGGTGAAGCTCAGAGACATCATAGGTTCAAATAAGTAACTCCTCGGCCGTGTCTACACTAGCCAAAAACTTTGAAATGGCCATGCAAATGGCCATTATACTAATGAAACGCTGAAATACATATTCAGCGCCTCATTAGCATGCGGGTGGCCGCTGCACTTCGAAATTGACGCAGCTCGCAGCCACGCGGCTAGTCCAGACGGGGCTCCTTTTCGAAAGGACCCCACCTACTTCAAAGTCCCCTTATTCCTATGAGCAGATGGGAATAAGGGGATTTCGAAGAAGGCGGGGTCCTTTCAAAAAGGAGCCCCGTCTGGATGAGCCACGCGGCTGCGAGCTGCGTCAATTTCAAAGTGTCGCGGCCACCCTCATGCTAATGAGGCGCTGAATATGTATTTCAGTGCTTCATTAGTAAACTTCAAAATGGCCATTTGCATGGCCATTTCAAAGTTTTTGGCTAGTGTAGACGTAGCCCTAGTGTCTAATAAGTACATCTTTACTGGACTTACATTTTATGTCCTTGATCTTCAATGCAATTATGGTACAAATACATTTTGAGGGATTTCAAACCAGTCTGATATGTTCTGAGTTTGAAATGTCCCAGTGCAATGGAATCTTATTTTAGCAATTAGACTTTATCAGACTGTCATTTTAAAGCAGATGGAGACTGGGACATTTTCACAACCATTGTATACATCCATTATGCCCAGCTAGATTATCACCACACTGGGGAAAGCTCATTAAAAGGAGTGTCAACAATAAACTAGCAGGTGAGCAAAAGCAGCCTCCAACACTTTGTAGTGCTGAGCAGTGAAATTTTAAGTTGCTGTTGTTGAGCAATGAGGTCAGGAGGTAGCAAGAAAAGTCCTTGGAAGCAAAGAAGGTGTTTCAAATAATGAGAGAAGCCTTGGAACAGAAAGTTGAGTTCAGTAGGAGAGGGAAAGAATCCAACTGCCAAATGAGGGCTTTGTATTTGAGACTAGACCCAGTAAAAGTAAGAAAGAGGCAGAACTCTGAAACAGAAGACAGAGGTAGACCCAGGGGCTATGGTTAAACTAGAGAGTTTTGTCAACAAAACAGGGGTTTTGTCAACAATACACACCACGTGTTTAGACATACGGTCCCTTTTGCTGACAGTGTATGGACAAAACCCCCAGTTTTCCCTGACAGGGTTCTGCCTCTCCGCTATGAGGCATAATGCCTTTGTTGACAGATTTCTGTCTACAAAACAACCATGTAAATGCCCCCAGGGGGCCTTTCGCAACAGGGCATCCACAACAATGGGCAGCCCTGTCTGCTGTGCTTTTGGGTGCCTGTTGTGTCGAGAGAGCAGCCAGTCACTCTGGCTGCTCTGTCAACAGAGCTGAGCACTCTTCCGATTGGCTTTTGTGTGGGCTGCACTCTGTCAACAGAAGTTACGTTGGGAAATCTCTTCCAACAGAGGCTTCTGTTGACAGAGCGCTGTAGTGTAACAACAGCCAGGGATATGTTTGGAATGGAGATCCATCAACTATACAATATATTAACCTGTTAGTCTTTAAAGTGCTACATGACTGCTGGTTTGTTTCATAGCCACGGAGTAAAACTTAGAAGGTGCACCTACACTTGCATCCCTCTTTCGAAAGAGGTATGCAAATGAGGGAAATAAAATGCAAATTAGGAGCATATTTGCATATTTTGTGCCTCATTTGCATGTTATTATTTCAAAAAAAGAAAACCATTTGTTTAATGGGAAGAAGGATTCTTTTGAAGATGGGGTTTACTTTGGAAAGAGCAGCATATACACTGTCTTTCTTCTTTCGAAAGAAGCTCTTTCGCAATAAGAATATGCAAATGAGGTGTCAAATATTCAAACATGCACCTCATTTGCATTTTCAATTTCCCTCATCTGCATATCTCTTTCGAAAGAGGAATGCAAGTGTAGATGCACCCAGAGAGGGAGAATTGACTAGTATATCCTAGAAGCTTAATGAGTGCCTCATTCAGCACTCTTTGTTGAGGCAAAACCGCCAAGGAAATCAACAGCAATTCATGGCCTGCTGAATAGACCAAAAAAATAAAGAGATAAATGGAGCATGAGAGCAACGGAGGAAAAGGGGGACCCTTGAAGCATAAAGACTGAGGAAAATGAGATTCTAGGGGAAAAAAGAGACATGGGACCTGAGTTTAGGCCTTAGTAGCAAAGATCATTATCTCCTTGTAGGATGGGTCCTTGATTCTGGCAGATTTCTTTGGAAAAATAAGTATTTCTTTAGAACATTTTTACAATTTATAAATGTTTTTTGTTTAGCATTGAGAATTTTGTAGGAGCTCCAAATGTTCTCATCCCGCTATCTCCCCCATCTGCAAGTGCCAATCCTCAAGACCCCACTACAACATATTGATAATAACCAATACAGTTGTCCATTGTGGAAATAATAAAAGCTACCGACCGTACTAGATTTTTAAAGTTACATTTGGAGTTTAATGCTTATAACAATATCACTGGGAGCATGTACTGAGCACAAATGTCTCCACTGGAGCATAACACCTTGGCCTATAGCCTCTGAGAGTTTATCAGTGCCATGGGAGATATTTACTGCTATGTACTTGCTCCTCTACAATGAATGAACAGCTTGCAACTACATATTAATCTACTTGATGACCTAGATCAAGAACAAGGAAAATAATGTTGATAAGTCAGTCATTTTTTTCCTTTACAGTATATCTCCAGTGTGAGTGGCTGACAGTCTTCATTCATTTATTTGCCTTTGTTTCTTATGCTTTGTTTTTGGTGTAGTCATGCAAACATCCTTATTTTAATTCTTTCATGGGTCAGGCTGATCAAGGAAATGCATAGTTAGCATTTTGAAAACCTGTTCAGCCCTGTTGAGACTGATTCTGCTAGCTGCTGGTTGTTAGCAGTATTACATTGGTCCAGATTCTCAGCAGGTATGTTCATGTAACTTTACACCAACTTACATGAACTGAAGCACAGGGATGTTGTATTTTTTCCCCAGAGTAAACACTTGGGCTGTGGCCACACTTGGCCAAAACTTTGAAATGGCCATGTAAATGGCCATTTTGAAGATTACTAATGAGGTGCTGAATTGAATATTCAGTACCTCATCACCATTAAGATGCTTCCGGCTGTGGCACTTCAAAAGCGCCACTTTTGAATGCGTGTGGCTTGGCGCTGCTACACGAGGGTCCTTTTCAAAAGGACCCCACACATTTTCAAATCCCCTTATTTCCCTAAACTGATATGAAAATCTGCACCTCATTTGCATTTTCAATTTCCCTCATTTGCATACCTCTTTTGAAAGAGGAATGCAAATGTAGACGCACCCTTGGTGCAAATTTACTTTCTCAGCATGGTGTTGTCCAGCTAGGTGATGATAATTGCACACCAACTGCAACAGAGTTCAGTACAGATAAGTCCAACACATCCTTATTTTGGGTTATGCAGCCTTGCAATCATTCAACTACTTTGTCAATACAAACTTGGTACGTCTTCTCCTCCTCTTGTTGACTTTCATGTGCTGCTTTAACCTCTTTTTATGTTACACGCCTGCAGAAGATTGATCTGATCATTGCAATGTAGTCATTACTCTTTACCTTGTATATTTATGACCCCTGCTTGGCTGACAATTTTGTCGCCTAAAACATTCCACCCTGGGGAGAAAGGAGCTTTCCACAGATATGTATTAATACAGATTGAACCTCTCTCATCTGGTGCTGGATGAGAGAATTTGCCAGACCAGGAGAGGTCAATATTGTCTAGGACATTACCAACCCTTTCACAGCTTAGTGGGCTCTTAGAAGACATGTAGGGGTAATTTAGAGCTAAAGAACAGCACAGAACACTGAGATCCTGGACTGGTGGCTGTAAATAAACTTTGTAGGACCTTGGGAAACTTGGCCACACCTGTAAGAAGTGGTTGTCTGGCTAACTAAAATCATGCCAGATTATGGATATTGCTGGATGAGAAAATTCTGAAGTTCAATCTGTACACTGTCGTCATATAACATTCTTTATCCAATAGCTGAAACTG
Source organism: Carettochelys insculpta (assembly GCF_033958435.1). Taxonomy (NCBI): domain Eukaryota; kingdom Metazoa; phylum Chordata; order Testudines; family Carettochelyidae; genus Carettochelys; species Carettochelys insculpta. Next base: position 40,595,355 of record NC_134147.1, on the reverse strand, counting down.
TATTCACCCTGTGTTCAGATCTGAAATCCCCTTTTCCACAGTCACATTTATTCTACTTCTTTTTTGTTGTAACTGTCTGTTTGCAGCACGAGCAAGAACTTTTTACCAGTGGAATAGAAGTCTGAAAATAAGAGAAAAAAGGAGATGATATTAGGGGTAGGAGAATGAAATGATGGTAAGGCATCTCTACAGAAACTGTCTCACAGAGTCTCAAATATCTGAGACTGCAGGAAATTCATCTCATGATATATGTATTCAGTCACAATGGTGTCCTCTTCTAGTTAAAGAAAGGCACTAACAGTCAAGCAAACTAGGCTCTTTCTCTAGCTTTTTCACAGTTTTCCGGGGTGAGTTTAGACAAGTCATTTAATGCCTGTGTGTCTCAGTTACCTTGTCTGTGAAACAGAAGGATTCTTGTTAAATTCTCTCCCATGAGTGGTATGTCCTTCAAATTTAGAAGTCCCTTGAAATCTTAGATACTTTCATCTCTAATTTTTTTATTATTAAGCTGTCTGTGCCTCAGTTTTCTCATCTGTAAAACAGGGGTAATCATTTTTATAGTCATCATTTTTAAGAGCAGAAGAAACCCATGCAATCATCTAGGTTGACTTCCTGCATAACACAGACCACAGGATTTCCTCCCCTGATTACTGTACTGACCCCAGTAATTTATGGTCAACAAGAGTGTATTTTTAGAAAAAACATTCCCTATCATTTCAAAGGTTTCAAGTGCTGCAGAATCCATCAGATCCCCTGATGAATTATTCCAGTGGCTATTTTTCCTGTTAAAATGTGTGCCCCAATTAGGAACTGATTATACTTTCCTACCTTTATCAAATGTTTGGAGAGCCTATGACAAACCTTGCTCTATAAATCCAAAATGTTTATCCTTACTTATTTTATTGACAGGTGTGTCAGTGTGAATACGTTTATAATTTTTCCGAAATCTGTAGATGGCCTGTAGTTTATGGTGTTTTTTCTTCTATTGCTAAATATGGCAATATGCTTTTTCAGATTTGATATGTATTGGCTGAAAGATGCACAATAGTACTCTAACGTGGTAACCAGGGATAAAGATGTGTCATTAGCAATAATGAGACAGAGATTTTACTCAACTGGGCAGAGAAACATGGACCAAACTAGTCCATTAGTGGGTGCTCGTTATAGTGAACTCAGTACTATATCTGGCTTTCCTACTTCTCTTTCCTTCACATTTATGCAGCACTCTGTTATTTCAGGAGTCACTGAAGTATGCAGAAAGGAGCATTCCAAGTAGCTAGAACCATCTGCTTTCGATGGTGTTACTGGCAGCTTGTTTTCTTGCTGCCTCTTAGTCAGGAATGTGAATTTCTTTCTAATTTGAAATAATGAATAAATGTTCCTATGAATTTTGTCTTTTCCGTTGCTCTCATTATCAAACAGGAAAATAGGAATAAAATAAAATCCACTGACAGAACATTGAGAGTTAGACTCATATAGGTGCAGCACATACCAAAGTGTTGCTGAGATTACCGCATAGGTTTTTTCAACTCTACATGTTTCCTGATTTTGCATGTTTTGGATTGGTTAACAGCAAACTAATTCAACAGTGAAATTGCCCAGTATGGCTCTGTTGGAGAAATGTAATCTGTCAGTCAAAATTCCTGATCTTGGTATCTGGTGATTGGAATTTCGTTGGATTTTCAAGGTCACAGATTCAAACAATAATCATTGCCTGTTAGCAGACACTTGGAGGCTTTGTAGAAAACATGTTACTTTCATCCTTTTGTATTTCAAAGATCTTTTTTGAGCTTACTATGAATAGAAAGGCTACTTTGGTGTTTTATTACTCTTACTGTATATGTAATAAACGAATGGAGCACTTCAAATAGCACAGGAGTAGACTTGCCAGGGGGACATAATTCACCCACTAGATAAGGTTTGCCAGATACATATAGTTTAAGATTTTTGGGGGTGTAGACAGCAATTAAACAATAACAATTTTTGAGGTACATAGTTTCTCTGGTAATTGAAAGTCTGGAAATATTCGATGACCACCTAGAGAGTAGTTTATTAATGTCAAGGAAATTCACATAAAATATTTTTACAGTAAACCCTCGAGTTACACTGGGGGTAACTCGAATTTTCATGCAAGTAGAGGGGAGACAGGAACCAGGCCTGCAGGAGTTGGGAAAAAGCAGGGCTGGTCTGTTTCTTAGCTCCCAGAGTGACAGAGAGCCAGGAAGCAGCAGGCAGCCTTGCTCCCGTCTCCCTGCCACTTGTGAGATCCGTGAAACTGACCAGCTGGTTTTTCACCATTCCTGTCAGGGATGCCAACCTGACTTGCAGCTGCCACACCTGACAGGAAACTGCGGCTGTCAGGGGCAGTAGCCGTGAGTCAGGCTGTCACCCTGAAGGGGCAGTTTTCCAGTCTCTGGAAAAGCAGGGAGCTGTGAACCACGTGGCAGCCTGGCTCCCGGCTCCCCTCCACTTGCAGAGCTGGGAAACTGAGCAGGGCAGCAACCCTGGTTAATTTCCTGGGTCCAAGGAGCCAAGGGGACCCAGCAGCCAGACTGCCCCTGCTTCCCGGCTTCCCGCCACTGGCTGGAGCCAGGAAACTGAAGAAAGCTGATGCCCTGCTCAGTTTCCCCTCTCTGTAAGTGGAGGGGAGTCATGAGCCAGGCTCCTGCCTGATTCCCAGCTCCCCGCCACTTGCAGGACCTGGGAAACTGGTCAGTTTCTTGGGTCTGACAAGCTGCAGGGAGACGGGAACAAGGCTGCCCCCTGGTTCCCAGGTCTCTGCCACTCTGGGAGGCAGGAAAAAGACCAGTCCTGCTGAGCTGGTCATTTTCCTGGCTCCTGCAAGTCCAGGAGAGCCAGCAACCAGGCTATAGCCTGGTTCCCATCTCTCCTCATCTTGCATGAAAATTTGAGTTCTGTGAGTAGTTGCAGAAACACAACCTCTGCATAACTCAAGGGTTTACTGTATGCTTTGTTGCCATGTCACAAAATAAGGATGTTTCAGAAATCCCCACTCTGAAAGTCCTTTCTGTAGGTTTGATTAGCAGCAGTAACTCAGCTCGTAGACTCTTATGAATACCTTTTTAGAAGTATAATCTATAAATATGAGGGGTCACATTTGTGTGTACATGAATCTGGCTTCAACTAAATTATGCAAGGCAGCAGGAAGCTCATTTAAGTGTTTTCTGTGATTACACTTTCCCACCCACCTATGTGAAAAGTATTTTTGTGTCCTAGACAAACTTCTTCTCCTCTGTTGTCTTGGGTTATGTGCCACATCCATGGCTTTCTGAGGGTTACATGATGGGTGAAGATTGCAGATTCTTTATAATGATCTAAAGCAATAAAACCAGCTGACTAGATCAATGGAAATACTCCAGTATGTGAATTTGTTTGGTTGTGGGTGATCTAGTGTGAGATGGTATATATTTATACCACATTTCCCACAGGGTCATACTGCTATCCTATTATATTCATGTCACATTGACATCTGTCTAATTGATATTCATAATGCAATTATTTTGTAATTTTTGACCCATGCCATATCATAACTGTAAAAATAGTCTAATGCCAAGTAATTAAAAGCAATTTTAGAATAATATGATAGTAAAATCTGGTATAAAACACCTCAATTTTGGGAGCCATTAAACCATTAAACTTGTCAGTTTAAAATGAAGCCTCCTTTGTGATGTATTGAGATCTTGTATGTATTTCACTGCCCTCTACTGAGATATGGCATTTTTCATTTATCATTCTGCTCACTAAACGACATGAATCCTGTTCATTTAAGACCTGAACCAAGGGCCACTGAAATCATTGGGAGTTTTTCCATGACTTCAAAGAGCATTGCATCTAGCTCTTAGTTAACTTCATCTTGAAATGGGAGGTTGTGTTAATGGGGAAACATTTAAAAATTTTCTATACTGGAAAAAAAATGATTTATTACAAGGATCTATTTTTTTCTTTTGGATCATCAGTCCGGAAACACTGTTTAGAAGTGGTTCTGCAAACATTTGTACTGGTGTATCATACTGTCACTCCACATGTTAGGTTACAAGAACTTAGTGACATCATTCTTACTATCCTCTTATCTATTATTTCTGTTTCAGAATCCACCTCAGGACTGTGGGATGCACCAATGAGAAGCTGAGAATACCATCCTTCTAGAGCAGGGGTCAGCAAGCTTTCCAAGTCAGAGTGCCGAATTTTGACCTCTACATATGGTCAAAGTGTGGGTGATACTTTTAAAGTCACTAATAGTCCTACTTCCAACAGCTTCATTAATAAATAAATTAACATGCAGAGTGTTACTGTTTAGGTGGTGGTTGGTAGCAATAGCTGGTCTTTTGTTAATCCACAGGCAGCATGGCTTTGAGCAAGCTCCCGGCTGCATGGGGACAGAGGGATGGGGGTGAGCTAATGGCTCATATGCTGCTTTTGGCGTGCATGCTGTGGGGGTGGGGAGTTGTTGCTGATTCCTGTTCTAGATTTGCACATATGTCAAATCCTAGATCTCAGGGCAAGGTGACTGCCATTCTTTGAATTATTCACACCTACAACAAGGAAAGAATCTCAGAGAAACAGTTGACCTAAATTTCTGCATGAACCAAAAATAATAAAAAATAATATTTCAATCCTTATTAGCAATATTTTGCAGTTCTGTAACACCTTTAATCATAGAATAGCAGAACAGGAAGGAATCCTGAGAGGTCATCAAATCCAGTCCCTTGCTCTCATGGTGGGACCAAGCAACATTAGACTATCCCTGATCGGTGATATTCTAACCTGCTGTTAAAAATCTCCAGTGGTGGAAATTACACAATATTCCAAGACAATTCATTCCAGTGTTTTCCCACTCTGACAGTTGGAAAGTTTTTTATGATATCCAACCTAAACCTCCCTTGCAGTTTAAACCCATTGCTTCTTGTCCTATCATCGGAGGTTAAGGAGAACAATGTTTCTCCCTGCTCCTTATAACAACCTGTTAGGTACTTGAAAGCTGTTATGTCCCTTCTCAGTCTTTCTTTTCCAAACTAAATGCACAGAATTCTTTCAATCTTCCCTGATAGCTTATGTTTTCTAGACCTTTTAATCATTTCTCTTGCTCTTCACTGGAACGTCTCCAATTTGTCCGTGTCTTTTCTGAAATGTGGACCTCAGAACTGGACACAGTGGTCCAATTGAGGCCTGAGCAGCGCAGAGTACAGCAGAAGAATTCTCACTGAGACACACAAACTCAACTTCTCAGGGGTCACAGTCAACCCCTGTACTCCTTGTGAGATGCTTAGATAAGGCTTTTTCAAAGAACTAACTAAAGCACTCAAGAAACTCTCCCGTCAACCTTCCCCTGTATAGACAGCCATGTTAGCCATGTGCAGATACATCGATTTTAGCTATGCAATTGCTATAACTAGAATTTCATATCTGTGGTTGACTTTGTTAGCTTAGTGTATACACAGCGTTAGATTCACTTCCCATTGGACCTTATCTACCAGCTGTCTGAGTTTGCTAAAGTCTGTCTTCTTGAAATCCATTGTTTTTATTTGGCTATCTCCCAGTATTTCTCCTATTTTGCTATCTTGTTCTATTTCCCACTATTTCTCAGAATCATGAACTCTATCATGTCATGGTCACTTCCGCCTACACTGCCTACCACTTTCTCAGCCAGTTCCTCCATTTTTGTTAAAATCAAATCTAGAACAGCCTCAACCAGCAACTTTCTCCACTTTCTGACATACAAAAAAGTCTCCAATACATTAGATAATCAGTGCCCTGCTGTGTTATTTTCCCAACAGATGTCTGGATAGTTGAAGTCCCCTGTTACCACCAAGTCCTGTGTTTAGATATTTTTGTAAGTTGTGTTAAAAAGCATCATCCACCTCTTCTTCTTAAAGATTGCAAAGCATATTGCAAATGCTGAAAAAGACTCACAACATTCCTGTAATGTGGGGATCACAATACTGTTATGCCCATTTTACAAAGAGAGAAATTAGTGCACAGAAAGGTTAAATGACCTGTCATGGGTCATTTAAGTTCTGAGAAGAGCTAGGAATAGAATTCAGATCCTGTAGATTCTGTTTCTGGCTATGTCTGTACTACAGCGATCTTTCAGAAGAAGATTTTCCAGAAGATCTCATCTGAAAAAACTTCTTTTGAAAGCACTCATCCACACACAAAAAAGTGGATCAAAAAAACAATCTGCTCGTTCAATGGAATACATCCATATGCCCCCGCTCTTTTAAAAGAACGGACCAGGGACCAAAAAGTCCAATACCATGTTTTGAAAAAAAGGGCCTGTGGAGCATCTACATATGCCTTTTTTTCAAAAGAAGCTTTTGAAATAAGGCACTCTTCCTGATCTAGGAGCGGAAAACGGCTTCCAGAAGAAGAGCTGTGTTCTTTCGATTTCAGCTCAAAAGAGAGCATGTTGTACGTAGATGTTCCATGTATTCTTTTGAAAAAGGGCTGGATTTTCCAAAGGAAATTGCTAGTGCAAATGCAACCTTTGTGACCTTTGTGTCTTAATTACACAACTAGCCTCCCTCAAATCAGGTTATGTGGCATTCAGTCTGACTTCCTTTTCTGGTATTCTGCATTTGGTGCTACTTTATTCTAACTTGAAAAAAAATGTGAATAGAGCCTCAAATAATCCAAGAGATTGCAGTAAAATATGGTAAAATGTTAAAATTTTTCAAAAACACATAAACACATATATAAGGAAATTAACACTGTTATAGATTGCCATAATCAAACAAAATATGGTTCATTAAAACTGTATATATTAGCATTCATTTAAATGAATGCTGATTGAGGGAAAAGAATATATTTTCCCTGTGCACAAACAAAATGCATGAAGAAAATAAGTGATATCCTTTTGAAAAACAAATTATTAAAAAAAATCCTTCCTTAGGTAACATATGGTAAAAGAACAGGAATAGTTACTTTGGTTAAAGAGTAAGTCCACTGAAATACTCTGCAACTCTTTTTTTCTGTGCGGCAAGCCACATTATATGTAATAATACAGTAAAATCCTCCAACAAATATCTATTAAAGGAATAAACCTGTCAAAAGAATTAATTTTCTGTGCAACAAGGTTATTCATTCAACATGCTTCCACCATATGTAATTTATGAAGCAAATTGTACTATTTCAAATAGGAGAGGGAAATTCATACAATACATTTAGAATACAATAAGGTTGACTACAAGAATGTAGCCTTAAAATTCAGGAAAATGTCTAGGAAAGCCAACCATCTCCACCTTCGGTAAGCAATGATGTTGACTGTATATACCAGGGATGGGCAATAAGAAAGCAGCAGCCCTCTAGGATTAGCCCCTGGTGGACCACTGCCTCTGTATTTACCTGTGCCTCTGCAGGTATCAGGGGATCATAGTGCTCATTGGCTGCAGATCACTGTTCACAGCCAATGGGAGCGGAGGGAACCAATGCATACCAGGACACCAGTTTCCACTGCTCCCTTTGGCTTTGAGCAGTGATCTGCAGCCAGCAAGAGCTGCAATCACCCAATACCTGTGGATGCACAGGTAATATAGAGGTGGTGGCATACCAAGGACTAACCCTGACAGACCAGATCTAGCCCACCGGCTGGTATTTGCATACCCTTGGGTTACATCAAATGCTTTACCATGATTGTTTGGAGAAACAAATATGTGAACCATTCACATATTACAGATTACTACTCAAGACTACTGTTCCAACATATTACACATCTATGCATAAATAGGAGAGACAGGTCGATTCTAGTGTAATTATCAGCACAGCAAATCAATAAGCACGGAAAGCATTAGCCACCTAAAGAATAAGAGCCCAGTAATCAGTAATGCAGGACTATCGGATGATTCTTTCTCACTGGCTTGTATTATATATTTTTGTTCCATAACATTGATAAATTTTACCTGAGAAAGGCTAAGGTGCTCACTGACAGCTATTAGCAAAGCTAGTTATCAGTAACATTCACAACAGTCCCTTTATAATGTGCTACAGGGCATCATAAAGTGTAGCACAAAAGGTGTGTTCAGTTTTTCCCTAGGCTATACTTTGTGTAACTGAGCCAAATTTGTAGAGACAAATCACTTCTTTGACTGTGCCAGATGTATATATTTAAATCCCCTTTGTAATTTTTTTCTTTTGGATATTTGGAGCCCATTCCAACTTCCACTGGAGGCTTGCAATCCAACCCAAAGTGTCATCTTTGTGTCAAGTTTAGCAAGCACTGAAATACTTCACTTACAATATTCTCTATTTGCAGCCAAAATTCTTCCAGTGCTGGGCAGTTTAATTTATACAATGAATGAGTTCCAATTTTATTGTATTTTAATAACTTTTTGTTAACCTCTAAATGTTACCCCTAGAGCTGTGCTAAGATTTCCTTACTAATAACTGCAACAAGGTGAAACATGCCTTGTGTGGGCTTTTGTTACAAACCCAGCACTTAAGCCAGGTTCTCTGGGGTTCATGAACCTTTTGGCAACCCTGGGCTGAGTTTCAGTTGAACCCATGCCAAGTTTAGAACAAACCTGGATGGATTCACAGTTTTGGGTAGAAATCATGTGAAACCAACAGAAACGTGGCAGTTTTGGCTGCATTCTGCTTTGGTTTTGCATTTACACCCGCAACTGAAAGAGGAATTGAATGGGTGTGGATAGTGAAGTTTTCACATTTGTGGATCTGATCCAAAGGCAGTCTTTGCACTGACTTCATTTACACATTAGATCTAGTCCTATGTGTGACTTCTAGCTAATTCGAGTCTTCACAAACATTTATGCAGAGATTTAGTGACAAATCAAAGAGGAATCTGCAATGACTGGCGTACAAATATCTAAATAGGCACTGTCACCAATGGTCCAAATATCCTGAAACATATTCTTAATACAGACTGGAAGCAGATCTATATACCAGATCAACTGATTTACACCTTTACCTTAAACTGGACTTCATATCACCCGATATACACTAACTAAAGCATTGTTTATAACCAAGCACTCAGAATCAGACACATCTTCAGGCATGTCAAGAAATGCAATAAACCATTGTAAGAGCTGTCAGGGCAATTCCTGTGACAAGGCCAGCCCTTTCATTTTGCATCATATGAAGACAATTTCTTTTTTAAGCGGTGATTGTGCTTACCAAGAGTGCTACTCAAGAGTGCAATAAACACAAGCAATAATTCACTTACTCTTAGCAGATAGCTTCCAGTGGAAAACTCAAACAAAATTACATAAATGGTACCTAAGCCACTAATGATTGCCCATTCCCAATCACTTAGTTTACTTAAATTTGTCAGAGCAGAATTAAAAAAATGCCATTACAGCTCATGAACTCTACTGCTCTGACTGAGGTAGCTATGTTTCATGATAACATATGTATCTGTTAAGCTGCCATTTTTCAAATTTTTGTTCTACAAGCGAACCACACAAACTAATTTACAAATCCACTTATCACTGTATTTTATGCATTCAGTGCCAAAACCAGTGCACAAAAAGGAACATAGGCAGAGCTGGAGAGCGCTTTTTTGCAGTTTTGAAATTTCACAAGTCAGCTATCATTCTTATGAATTGTTCTATTTGAGATCACTCAGTCAGGGTCCAGCCCTGCCAGCTGTATCCAGAATTTCCCTGGCATTACTCGTTGGCCAAGTGTGAGTCATGCAATGTAGAATTACGCTTATGAAGGTAAAGTTACAAATGTCAGTGTCTTATTATATTAGATAAGTGTATCAGTACCCATATTGTATGTAAATAATAATAGGGGTCTTTTAATTTCACACAAGATAAAGAGGAACATTTTGCTCTCATAGAAACATAGAGTACAACTGGACAAGTCCCCTGTACTCACAGCAGGAACAAGCACCGTCTAATCATCCCAGATTAAATACCAGATGGTGCTCTCTGATGTATGCTAAATGGGAGCATCAGCCACGTTCGAGCAAAATTTGACCATAAACTAGGTTTTTGGTCCACTTCTACTTGGGCAAATTCTCACTTCCTCATAACATGTGTGACAATGTCTCTGAACAGCAGCAATGAAAACCAAAGTGTTAATTTCTGTTCTAGCACAACTTTAAAAGCCTAGTACTCTGAGTTCTCAGAAAAGGCTTTAAAATGTTTTCCCCTCACATGTTCTGAACATTCCATGAAGCTGTGTTTATTAAAAGGTTGTCTGTGGTGTAAGGAATGGAAGAAATTCTGCAAAGAGTGAAGAGATGCTTTGTTTATCAATTGTGTTCAGCCTAGGATGGTTGGAGTTGAATTATTAACTGTTTAAGTTCCTTTTATTCTAGTATGTTCTCAAATTAAAGAACATCATATGTACTTTGGGATATGAAAATGAACTCTATTAGTTAGCATTGACAATAAAATCCTGATTAATAGTTTCATTTTAAAACAATTAGATTAAAATATTGTTTGAAAGCATTCATTTCAAACAGCTGACTCTTGAATGCATAAATATAATTACAGATTCTTTAAAAAGGCTTACTCATGCCTTGATATATATGTTAGCAATTGTGTATTTGAAATAGAATCATAAAATGTAAAACTTTTAAGATCATCAATGTCAAAAATATTAAGTATAATATTAAGTATTAATAAGTATTAACCCCAATCATTGCAGAAGAGACTGTGATAAAAAATACAAAAGCCCATACTGAAAACATAATCTTTCTAATCCTTATGATGATTTTGAGATGTCATGTCATCATGCAAAGGTGAACAGGTCAGATATAAAATGGACATTTTAAAAAAAAAAATGTTGTGATCAATTTGCACCCCTAAATAGGTTTAGAATACTGAAGTCCTCATTTGACCACAAAGAAGGTGCAACATTTGGTGCCAAGACAATGAAAGCTTCTTGTTCTGCTTTTCACAACTAAGAAGGGTGATGTGGATTAGCACTGCTTCCTAAACAGACATTATAGGTCTATACTATATTTATTCTAAAACTAGATCTATGGTAACAGAATTAAAACCCCAACATTGAAAAATAGTATGTAACTAACTATCTGCTTATTATTCCTTGACATGGTCCCTGCACCCTTTTAGTTACTAGAAATCTTTCCAATACACCTCCTTAGGCACTTGTATGATTCACAGAAAGTGACTGATTTTCTAATTCAGAAAGGGACTTACAGTGTCACTTATTGACTTGGATGAAGCTACTCTGGATTTACAACAGCGCAAGAGGAGAAACCAGTCTGCACTATAGTAGCATTTAAGAACATTCTTGGTTTTCACTGGTGGCTGTAACTATTTGTGCTTTTCTGTTTGGCTCAACAATAATTTCCTAAAGAAATAATAATCAGTCCTAACAATAAATCTGCTGTTACATTTCCAGTCCATTTGTGCCTATCAAGAAGGATGCCGCTTTTAAGTTACAGAGAGGCACAAGTAGCATTGAACGTTTCTTCCACAGCTGCTAGAGGAATGCCAGATTGCTTACAGAACAAAAGACTAATGTATTATTATTGATATTTATTATGATGATATATTTATCATTTGTATAGTGCTCAAAGTGCTTGAGAGGCACTACAGACAGATACAAGACACGGTCCCAATGCACAACGTGTTCCATAATACAAGGTAGTAAGGTTGGGTGGTGGAATTAAACACTAGACTTATAGTTCTTACCCTGAATTACTGCATTTCACTGAGCTGTGTTCAGCACAGGACTCGGAAAATTTTGCGTGGGCAGATTAGCATGGGCCTTGCAAACTCAGGTTTATTAGTTCAATCCTTGAGGGGCCTTTTCAAGGTTCTGAGGCAGGTTAGATTTAAAAATAATCTGCTAGGGATAGTGATAGGTCCTACTTTGAGTACAGGGGATATATCCCCTTTATTTCCCAATATCCCCAAATCATGAAGCTGGTCAGGGCTAGTGTGTAGCCTCTGGTGCAATTAAGAGCAGCCTCATAGCTTCTTTAAACTTCACGTGGCTACATCGGCCACCAAAGGACAATTGCAGTACCCAGGATTCACAGCTCAAGCTCTCTCATTTGCAGTAACTGGTGAATCTCAAAAATATTTAGCTGCTCAGTGCTATTTGGAGAAGCAGCCAACAGTTTATGCCAAACTGCTAGATTCTTCTAGCCCACTGTGGTCAGGAAATAGGTGGAAATCTTGTGTGGACAAGCTATTCCAGAAGGTTTCCAATACCTCTTCATTACAGCCAAATTAGAATACCAAGAGAACAGCTTTTCCTAATGGCATTTTTGTTTCCAGAAGCAGATGTGATCCAGGAGTGCAGAGGCTGCACAGAAATTATAATAAACTCATATACAAAAATAACTCTAACAAATACCTAGTTTAACATAGAGGCTTCAAATATATTGTATTTAATTGGCTACAAGTGTCTTTGTTTGGAATCATAGTTGCTCAACACTTATGAAGATAGAGTCCTTAATCTCTTTCCACTTCAGTTTCTTATATGTAATATTTCCTTTCTTCTATCTTTTGTCCACCTTAGCTGCGTCTACATGTGCACGCTACTTTGAAGTAGCGGCACCAACTTCGAATTAGCGCCCGTCGCGTCTACACACGTCAGGCGCTATTTCGAAGTTAACTTCGACGTTAGACAGCGAGATGTCGAAGTCGCTAACCTCATGAGGAGATAGGAATAGCGCCCTACTTCGACGTTCAACGTCGAAGTAGGGACCGTGTAGACGATCCGCGTCCCGCAACGTCGAAATTGCTGGGTCCTCCATGGCGGCCATCAGCTGGGGGGTTGAGAGATGCTCTCTCTCCAGCCCCTGCGGGGCTCTATGGTCACCGTGGGCAGCAGCCCTTAGCCCAGGGCTTCTGGCTGCTTCTGCGGCAGCTGGGGATCTATGCTGCAGGCACAGGGTCTGCAACCAGTTGTCAGCTCTGTGTATCTTGTGTTGTTTAGTGCAACTGTGTCTGGGAGGGGCCCTTTAAGGGAGCGGCTGGCTGTTGAGTCCGCCCTGTGACCCTGTCTGCAGCTGTGCCTGGCATCCCTATTTCGATGTGTGCTACTTTGACGTGTAGACGTTCCCTCGCTGCGCCTATTTCGATGTTGGGCTGAGCAACGTCGAAGTTGAACATCGACGTTGCCGGCCCTGGAGGACGTGTAGACGTTATTCATCGAAATAGACTATTTCGATGTCGCAACATCGAAATAAGCTATTTCGATGTTGGCTGCACGTGTAGACGTAGCCCTTGTGTATTGTAAAAACAGCAAGCAATTCTATAGGCCTACTAATGACAGGTAACTTATAGTACCGTCTTCCCCTGCCTTACGAGGGTAATTCGTTCCTGAAAAACTCCTCTTAGGGCTCATTCTTGTAAGTCGAAAATGTAATTAACATTAATTTCAATGGGAAAAAATTTTATGTGTTCCTGAGCCCCAAAATTAATACCCACTTAGGCTTACCTGGCAGAGGGCACAGCTGCACAGAGCAGGTGGCGGCGGCCCCCTAGCTGCCTGGGGAGCGAGTGGCAGAGGCGGGGCCAGGGGCAGCACCGAGGCAGCCACCAGACCAGCCCCAGGGAAAGGCCGAGCTGGGGCCTCTGGGAAACCGCCACCTGGCGGTGAGTGGCGCCCATGGCACAGCTGTGCAGGGCGGGCGGCAGCGGCCCCCTAGCCCCCCAGGGAGCAAGCAGCAGGGAAGTGGCCAGGATGGACTGTGTGCCCAGCAGCCACATCTCCCAGGAGTGCCTGGGAGCCCGCAGCCACCAGCTGGGCCAGGGCACACCGCTGCTACAGCACCAAGGCGGAGACGAGCCCAGCCCCAAGGAAAGGCTGGTCTGGGGGTTCTGGGAAACCGCCACCAGGTGGCGAGTGGTGCCCAAGGCACAGCTGTGCAGGGTGGGCGGAGACGGCCCCCTAGCCACCCGAGGAGCGAGCGGCAGGGGCGGGGCCAGGATGGGCTGACTTTCTTCAGCTGCAGGGCGTCTGCATCCTGCTGAGGCACTCGTAAACTTGAGTAAATGCCTTTTAAGGAGAAGTAGTGGTCCTTAATCAAGCTGCTCATAAACTTGAATTCTCGTAGCCCAAATGGGCGTATCTCGGGGTATGAATGTATTATGTTATCTTTGTTTTTTTGCTTTTATTTGGTTGGAGATTTTTTTATTTTTGCTTGCTTGCTTTTATACTTATCCTGGATTCTACAATTTCCACTCCAGCTCATCTGATGAAGTGCATTTTACCCACAAAAGGTCATCACCTAATACATTTGTTTGTCTCTAAGGTGCCACAGGACTGCTTATTCTGTTTAAACAACACGGCCACCGCTTACAGACTTTTTGCTCACTGTAAATTCTTCAGCATTTAATAGGGATTCTCTCACTTATCATGCACCTGTTACTATCAGGTCCTGATCCCTATTAATGTTTGTAAGATTTATTTTAAAACATCTGATCATAGTGAGACAATCCTTATATACTTAGCACATAAGTAGCATCACATAAGCACATGGTATTCTAAAATAAATAAAAGGTCCTAAGACAAATGTAATCTCTGTGAAAGAGTACAATTTACACTTACAAGTTTACACAAAACAGGACAAAAACAAACACAAGGTGGTTCTAAAATTAAAAAAAAATTAAATTTTAAAGGTTTACATTTTATTATGTTTTCTCCAGGTCTCTGAACTATTGCCATTTTATACTTAGCTGCTCAATTCTTAAGAAACTCCTGATTTTTTGTGCAAGTGTGTATATGAATTCTTAATGCTTTGCTTGATAAACCAGAAGGTGTTATGCCCATCCAAAAAATAAAAATATAATGGATTTTAAATATTGTAGGAATTGTTGACAGTTGATGAGAGTGCTGGTTTCACTTCCCATTTGCCGCCAAGGAAAAGCAGACAAGGTAAAAATTAACACAATTAAAGGGAACAACGGGAAGATAAGTAAATCAGGGCTTTTTAGAAATGATATACTTATCTTTCAACAGTTAAAATGAGATACAGATGTTGATTTGAAAGGCAAGTAAACTAACAAAGAGGCAATTCAAGAGAATGATTAGATCATCTGAAAAAAAAATCCAAATAGAAAATTATTTGCTTTCTAAGACCTAGACTTGTCACAAGGATGTTTCCCATAATGATATTGCTGTAATGCCTCAGAAACATCCCAGAGCAAGATCTGTGTCTCAGAAGGACCCTAGGCTAAAACTAGGAAAATGCAACCTAGATGGAGCTACTGTAAGGTGGGTACATAATTGGTTGGAGAACCAATCCCAGAGAGTAGTTATAGATGGTACATAGTTATGCTGAAAAGGCACAATGAGTGCGGTCCTGCAGTTCTAGTTCCAGTTCTGTTCAACATCTTCATCAATGGTTTAGATAATAGTATTCAAAATACAGTTACAAATTTTGCACAATACCAAGCGGGAGGACTTGCAAGTGCTTTGGAGGATAGGATGAAAACTCAAAATGATCTGGACAAAGTAGAGAAAAGGTCTGAGGTAAATAGGATGAAGTTCAACAAGGACATATGCAAAGTGCTGCACTTAGGAAGGAATAATCCATTACAGACAAATAGGCTGGGTCTACACGTGCCCCTTCCTTTCGAAAGGGGCATGTTCATGAGCAGGTTCAAAAGATGCTAATGAGACGCTGCAATGAATATGCAGCGCCTCGTTAGCATAATGGCGGTCATGGCGATTCGAAAGTACGGCTTTTTGAATCGTGCGCCGCCCATGGAGATGGGACCTTGGGGGGGTCCTTTCAGAAGGTCCTGTCTCCACGGGTGGTGCACGATTCGAAAAGCCGCACTTTCAAATCGTTGCGGCCACCATTATGCTAATGAGGCAGTGCATATTCACTGCAGTGCCTCACTAGCATCTTTGGAACCTGCTCATGAACATGCCCCTTTCGAAAGGAAGGGGCATGTGTAGACCCAGCCATACAAAATAGGAAATGACTGGCTAGGCAGAAGTACTGCAGAAAGGGATCTCAAAATCATAGTGGACCACGAGCTAAATAGGAGTCAGCTGTGTAGCATCTGGGATGTATTAGCAGAAGTATTGTGAGCAAGACACAAGACGTAGCTGCATAATTATTAAAAATAGAGATGTATCATGATAATCCCTTTTGTTGGAATTATGGGTCCAGGCCTTACCAGGTATACATCAATTTACACCAGTTGATCTATATTAACAGGCATTTTTAAGTACACTAACTACATCTACGCTAGAAGCATCTGTCTACAGAAGTTACTGTTGGAAAAGATGTTCCGGCAAAAGTTCTGTCAACAGACTGAGTCTACCTATAAAAGCAGATCAATCTTTTGACCCACTCTGTTGTCAAAAGGGCCCCCCAGACTGTCTACACAGCTTGTCTGTTGATGGTTTCTTTTGACGAAATGGACTTTGTGTGTAGAGGTCTCTGTAACTTTTGTCGACAAAACTCTCTAGTGTAGCCATAGTCACAATGTATAATATGATCTATTTGGAGGATACAGGTAGGAGGAAGACTGGTATGCCTTTCCCAAGCATCCTCGATTCTGTCTGTCTGGTTTTACATGTACATTTACTACAGGAATGGTGATCTTTTGCTGATCTCCACTTAACAATAACCACCAAAGAGGAATTCAGGTTGATTTTGTTAGATCTGTCAACAGTCTTTGATTCTGTTGCAAGGAGTCTTTATTAACTTGTGTACAGAGGTTTTTGAGAGCAGAGGGAAGTCCTTTCCATGGTCTGAAGATGTCCTAATAGCCAAGTAAATGTTTCTCAATTCATGTTCATGGGCACAGGTCTGTTAATTGTAAAAAGACTAAACCTGGCAACATTTTGGGAATAACAATATTGTCTGTTACCAATAATAGAATAATAGCTGCTGTCAGCTGGGGAGTGATGCAAAGAAAGGAGATGGGATGGCCTTTGCTTTATAGAAAGATTTTTACAACAGTTTCGGATTTCATGGAAATTTCTGAGTCAACATTGCCTCTGAGTTGAATGAACCTTTTGGTTTTTTTATGGCAACATTTTACCAAGTAAACAGGAACTTGTTCAGTGTCATGGATGGATGATACATAGAGGAGAAAAAACCCCTGAAAATAATGGCTTTGTCCTGTACAGAATGGAAGGGAGAAAGGATATTATCTTCCAGGGAAAAAAATAGAGGCCTGAGCAAGAGAGCTGACAGTGGCATTTGGCTCACTTTCATCACACTGTAAATGCAGAGTACAATGGATGTCTTTGCATATCTAATGGCATGCTGGATATCAGCCCTGGCCTCAAGAAACCTCAGCGGCACATGCAGAAAATAGCTTGCTTCTATTTAGTAAAAGCATAGTTCTTAACACCAACGATTTCTGATTATCACTTCAATAATGTGTTCATGCACATGGCACTTTGGTCCATCTCTAGAAGCACTTACAACAGCAATCTGCAGACAAGGATACAGTAAGCTGTAATTACATAAATAAATGCAACAGAGATGGATTTAAAGATCTAAAATTTAAGGACCAGATTTTCAAAAGTTCTCATCACCCACAAGTGGAGCTAGATCTTGAAAAAAGCTCAGCTCCCATTTTGACACCTGAATAGGCAGTGTGATTTTTCAAAAGTGCATACCACTCAGACACTTCATTTAGTTGCTGAAATGAGAGACAAGTGATTTTTGAAAATCCCATTAATTTAATTGTATAAATGGGGGCATGTTGAATATTTCTGGTGAAATATTTCCCATTGATGCTCTTCCTCAACAGAAAAATGATAAATAAATTGATAGATAAATTTTAATGGGAAATATCTGCTCTCCTGACAAAAAATATTTTTGTAGGAAAACCAGCCCCCCAAATCATGAGCATTTTTGCCTGAAAATTAAATTGTAAAACATGGTTTTGGTGCTATGTCATATATTTTGTCTTTGAAAATTTCAACTATTTTATGTTTTTTGTCAAAAGTTTTCTAAGAAAAACTCCATTTTTTTAAATCTTGTCTACTGCTGATCTCCTTTAAAAACTATTTAGGTTCCCACAAAATTACCTAGGCACATATTAGCCACTAATTTTGTCAAGGAGTGTGAAACACGTGATTTTGAAAATTCCATCGGGCATGGAAAGACTTTCAAAAATCTGTCTCATAGGTACAAGTGTCTAACAAAAACAGAAAAACATGCTAACCCCTGAAAACATTATTTGAGGAACTAAATAATTGCACACACTTCTTTTCTGCCTCTGAACAAAGTTTAGAAGAGCTTTCAGGTAGCCATACGACATGCATGTAGAAATCTGTAACTGATGGTAGATTAAGAAATGGAGCATAAACTTCACTTAACTTTTGCACATAGACTGAGCTCTCCAAAGCCCTTAGAGGTTAACAATAAAATCTTCAATTGAATCCTTACTTTCAATATGAGGACAATTTAAGTTATAAAACAATAAGTGACATGAGCCTAGTGAGGCCAATGAGGACAGTTAAACCAGGGCTTGTCACACTGCCCATGCTTTATCACCCATGAAGGGATGTAACTCTCCATGACATTAAAGATGCACGATTTGATGGAGTGTCACAGTTCATTGACACCAGAATCATCCTTGATTGTAGAATCCCTGTCATATCCTGCCACGTTTGAGTAAAAGCTAATGATTGCACTGCTCTGCAATACAAGGCATGGTGTGACAGGGCTAGCTGGGTAAATGACTACATTGTCGTAAGAGTTACCAATTGAAGCAGACTTCTGTAGATAAGAGTTAGGAATACAGAAGTCTAACTGTTGGCTCTTCTGGTCACATAGAACAAGATCTGAATATCTGGTGGGAGCAATAATATGTGAAAAATATAAAAAAATTATTCTAGGTAATTGCACAACTCAGAAACTTAGCTTTTTTCTCTGGATGTTGTGTGAAATAGTATACTGAAAATCATGCTTTCTCGTGGAAATTATTTTTTGTCCAAAAGACTGAAATTTTATTTTATAAACAATTTGATCTTTTTTAAGCTAGCAGTGACACTTCAAATTTCAAACCAGATGTTGTCAATATTTGTAAGTATCATAGAAAAATGTCATTATGAACAATCACAGAAGCTGTTAATAACAGAAAATATAAATCTCTCTTTTTTCAGATGCAATAAAACTGCAAGTTAGAGCTGGTCAGCACTCTTTTGATAAATTATCAGTGGTTTTTTTTTTTGTGCTGCTACTTGCCAGTGTGGAGTACTGGTACCACAGCAGCCCCAAACATGGAATTGGCTGGGAAGAGGGGGCAGGGACCTGGCAAAGTACCTGGAACCTCTCTCTTTTTTTTTTTTTAACAATAAAAGCACTGTAAGCCATTATTTCACCAATAAATACTGATTTGGTGAAACAAATAGTTCTCAATACCAGGTTGGGTATCAGACACTCCCTCCCTCCAAAGGAAAAAAAAAACTAGCTTTTTTTTCCCCAAAATTGACTAAACATTTTGTTTTGACATTTTCTAAACTAAAAATCTGGTTCAAAATGACATTCGTGTTAAAAAATTTGGCTGAAAAAAGACTAAAAAGAGAGCATTACAAAATTATTAAAATTAAGTATTTTGGTTGACCCAAACCAAAAACAGTTATTTCTTTTTCGCAAATATTTTCTAGATTGTGATATTTTGTTCTGATTCAAAACAGAAAAAAATTAAATTGGTCAAAAATATTTGAGGGATGTGAAAACCATTTCCAAGGCATCCCTAGATGAACACCCATGCAAGAGTGAATTCACTTAGATGAAAAGTTCTCTCTCATTTTCTCCAAAGATAAAGAAATTTCAAAATCAAATCACAAGGTGTAGCACTTAATAGACAAATGTGCATCCTCCATCCTCTGAGTTCTTCCATGTTCATTTAACCATGTCCGGGGGCAGTAACTGATGACTGTGTTACATCCATAGGATAGTCTACCCTTGCAAAATGAGTGCTTCTGAAATTCCACTCCTATGGCATGTTAGGGCTGACATGAGTTCAGGATCACCTGCACAAAGGATATCTGAGCCATGCTCTGCATGCCACCTGTAGGCAGAGGTACTGGTGTAGAGGCCACTGTACTGTGTATTCACCACTAAAGTATTTCCCTATGCTGGAGTATTCTTTCCATTGTCAGCTACACCAAATAGGCTGCAGCATAACATAGGATCAGTTCTAGTTCATTCGGTCTATTACGTGCATGATAAAGTTATCAAAGCCTGCAGAATGACAGCTAAATAGCACAGCTTTCCGGTCTGCCTGGGGAGTGTCGTTTACAAACAAGTGTACCTGTCTTGTTACACTAACAATCGTTTGTTGTTCAGCAGTGAAGATACGCTGAATAATGAACGATGCCTGAAGAACAGAGCAAGAGTAAGCATGTAGTTGCATGGAATTGTTTGTGTTTGTGCATGCAACCCTGAGTGGAGCTGAGGGAATGCCAGGCTTGCCTTGTGGATGAGCTCTGGCTCCTCTGCCCAGAGAAATTGCCCTTCAGAATTTCCAGATCGGAAGAAGTGGTCTGTCCCATGAAAGCTAATAAACTTAAATAGATCATTTTGTTAGCCTTTAAAGTGCCCCAGGACTGCTGGTTTTTGTTTTGCTCTTTAGAACACAGCTAAACTTAACCAAGGCTCTGTGAGCTTCCCTGGACCATGAAAAGCATCTGTCAGGAAGACAGCTGAGTTGTGGGTATCAGGTGGAGAAAGACCAAGATAAAACCAGGAGTCTGTAATCAGCTCTTCATATGCCTGTGTCCTTTGGTCAGCCAAATTGACTTCAATATGACACCACATGGCTGCCAGGGTCCACCCAAATGAATCCATGTGCATGACTTGGACCTCACTTTCACAGTAAACTCTTTGGGATGGGGACTCACTTTTTGCTCTAAGTACCATAACAGGGACCTACAGCTGTGGCAGGTAAGCATTATTGCAATACAAGTAAATAATAAATGAGCTATCAAAACAAAAAGCAGCCAAGTAGCACTTTAAAGACTAGCAAAATAGTTTATTAGGTAAGCTTTAATGGGACACACCCACTTTTGCTAGTCTTTAAAGTGCTACTTGACTGCTTTTTGTTTTGATAGTGTATAGACTAGCACGGCTTCCTCTCTGTTACTAATAAATGAGCTACATTTCATTGGAATAACTAAGCATGTAGTCGTAAAATTCCCATTTATATTACCTGCTGAATTGTCACACCTCTTACTGAAAATATACCTTATGGTGTGTTTAGTGGAAACATAGCCCTGCTTCTTTGGGTTTTGCTGTTACAGCAAACCTTAGTTGCTCTCCAAGAAGGAGTGATGTTTCTGAAGATGACTCATAGGTCAGAGATGGCATAATACTGATGCAATGGCTATAAACTAAATAGAGGAAAACCCAACATGGTCAAACCTAGAAAATTAAGTGATCTAAAGCTTAGGTGGGACAACAGAACAGTCAGAAGAGATGATTCTATGAAACCCAGGGGCAGCTTTGTGGTGTCAGCCAGAAATAATTGAATGGGGTTTCTAAAATTCAGATCCCCAAGTATTATTCTAAATGAACATCATTTCAAGATTAAAGAAAGCATGACTTCTGTGTGACAGATTAGCTCACATTAAAAGTGAAAAGCATGTGCTTTTAGTTCATGAGAAAGAAAGAAATAACAATGCCCAAACAGAAGCATTCTCACATTAATTATTTCAGTCTCTCCAAAAAAAAACATATCCCTGCTTGCATTTTATTATGCCTGGCAGCACCATCTTTGAAAAATGTTAAGAAGCAGCAAGCTATTTTCAAGAGAAAAAAAAGAAAGAAAGAAAAGTAAATAATCGTTGAAGCAATTAGAGCTGAACAACAGAATGTATAAATATTTTTTTACTTATTCTCTCCTCGGTTCAAGTCCCCTACTTTCTTCCACCTCCCATCTTGGCAGCCACAATTCGATCATCTTTGCTTGAACTTTGGAGGCAGGCAAGCATTTCTTTTTCATCCCTCAGAGAGGAATGAAAGCCTATTCTGACGAGTTGTTTGCCAGTGGTTTTTTAAGGGGATAGGGTGTAACTTCTGGAAGCTAAATACAGCATTTCCATAGCGCATTTGTCTACTTTTCTAGGAGAAGCCCAGCTACATTGCTCAATCTTCCCTTTTAAAAGTAATAATCGGTGGACATGTTGGAAGAAAAGTGTGCTAACTTAAAACAAAACACAACATTAAATAATAGGAGCTGTCCTCCTTTCTGTAGAATTATCCAGAATGAATTTTACTGTAAGAACAAACAGTCAGAAACATTAGAGAGCATATTCATTTTTTTTCATTTGTTTGTTTAATAAAATATTGAAGTGGCTCAGCTTTGGCACTACATCAAGTGAATCAGAGTTTTATCACTGATGTCATTGAGAGAAGCAAGGGCAATGCTCAGCTATTTTGAAAGTCACTCCTTAAATCCTTTAAAAGTTGAATTTTTCAGTTTCTTTCCGGCATAGTCTTCTATATACACTGACACAATCAAACGAAAGTATTGCCAAATTAAACAACAATGAACCTGTTAGCTGTACTCCACTAATAGCCACGCTAATAAATGTTTCTTGTTTTTAATTCTCTGTAATGTGCTTTCTTTTTTTGCAATAATTGGGCCATGCATGTGACTGGAGTACCATTTTGGGTCAGGTGGCAGCAGCAATACTGAGAGGGTAGAAAACAATGTTTTAATATTGAGTTGTCTGACTACAGAAATTTGCCCCAGCAATTTTCAGGTGGAAGAACATTAAGAATGTGAATATGTTCAACAGAGGCATTTAGGGGCCAAATCCTAATCCAAATGCCTGGCCCAAAAGGACCCAAATAGAACTCTAGGCTGGCAACTTTGCATAGGAGTCCTCCCACTGGACTATGGAGGTGAAATTTCATGGGATAATTCCATGCAAGCATTTAATTTAGGTATGAAATGAAGTAATGGGTAGACTCTGTTCTTCCATCTTCAGAGATTTCCTTGGTATTGGAAGAGGTGTCCCTGTGCTGGGAGAAAAGAACAGGGTGGAGGATGATGTGGTTCTGTCTTGGAGGGTGACAGTGGCACCATAAAAATGTGATGAAGTAGTGCCCATGTTTGGTGACTGGAATAGATTACCTAGAGAGGGAGTGGAATCTCCATTCCTAGAGGTTTTGAAACCCCAGCTCACAAAGCCCTGACTTTAGTTGGAACTGGTCCTGCTTTGAGCAAGGAGTTGGATGATGATCTCGTGAGGTCTTTTCCAACCCTAGGATTCTATGGTCAGTGAGTAGTTACTGAGGACTCTCATGGCTCCACATATATGAGTAGTTGCTTAACAGACTAGTCCCTTTTTAATGGGACTACTCAAGTGAGCAACTTCTCACCACTGTCAGTAAATTCCTTCATAGATTATAAAGCAAGAAAGTTCATTGTGAACATCTAGTCTGATCTGTGGCATAACACAAGCAAGAGATGTTGCTTGAATTGACTCCTGTTTGAGCTAAATCATCCCTTCCCCTTCACTTTGGTAAGGTAAATAGACTGAGCTCTTCAGTATTTCATTATACGATGAATTCCAGTCCTCCAGTCATGCTTGTAGCCCCCCTTTGATGATTGCCTCTCCAATTTTTCAGCATTCTTCCTGAAGTGTAGGCACCACACCTGTGTACAACATTCCAGTAGTGGTTTCACCAGGGCCAAAACCAGAGGTGCAGGTTGGGCCTCTCTGGTCTGGCATCCTCAGGACCTGACCAGTTCCCTGCTTCTGGACTCCCAGTCTGTCACACCTCCGCACCACTGGCTCCACTTCTGCCCCAGCTGCCCTCCTGCCACTGATCCCCTATGGCAGGCCCATCTGAGCTGTCAGCCCTGACAGGCCCCAGACCCACCCCTGGCCCCACTGTTGGCCTCAGCCCAACCCTCAGCCAGACTGCTGGATGCTGGGCTGAGTCCTGGCCCCATGGACACCTGTTCCATCCTTGAAGTGCTGACAGAGGCCAGCCCTTGGCCCATGGATGCCAATTCCTGCCCCAGCTGGGCTGATGGGCACTGGTCCCACCCCAGAGGATGCTGAGCCGGTCCCTGCAGATGCCAGCCTGGCAGGGCTCTCAGCCCTCCTGCCACTAGGCTCCTGGCCTGAGGACTCTCTGGTCCAGAAATATCCATGGTCATCCTGGACCACAGATGTTGCTGGACCAGACAGTCCCAGTTTTGAGAGGTGCAACCTGTAATAAAAACTTCTAAACACCTACTCAGTATTCTCAAGGATCACATTAGCCCTTTGGCTACAGCATTGCTCCAGGAGCTCATATTCACCTGATTATCCACCGTGACACCCCAGATTTTTTTCAGAATCACTGCTTCCCAAGATATAATCCCCCATCCTGTAAGAATGGCCTACATTCTTAGTTCCTCACTGTGCAACTTTGCATTAGGCCATTTTGAAATACATAGGGTGTGCTTTCATACAATTTGCCAAGTGAGCTAGAGTTTTCTGAATCACTGACCTTTACTCTTCATGACCGCTTTCTCAATTTTGTGTGTGCTTCGTACTTTATTAGTAATGATTTTGTGCTCTATTTCAGGTCATTGATAAAAATGTTAAATAGCTCAGGGCCAAGAACTAATCCCTGCAAAACGCCACTAAACACACCTCAATTTGATGATGATTCCCCACTTACAGCTACTTTTTAATCTATTCACCGTGTCCCCTGTAAATTTTGTATGGTTCCAGGTTTTCTAAGCAAAATGTTGTGTGGTACAAGGTCACATGCCTTAAAGAAGCTGAAGTATATTACATCAGCACTCTTACTTTTATCACCCAAATTTGTCTCATTAAAAAATCAAATTAGTTTGAAAAGATCTATTTTCCATAGACCCATATTGCTTGGCATTAATTATTTCACCCTTCTTTGATTTTTTATTAACCGAGTTTTGTATGTGTGTGACAGAAGGGCTTCATAGCCACCATGAAGTTTTTTTTTAACCCAACATTGATCCACTACAACTGAGATTCCTTATTTTGGTACCTATAAATCCTCTTTCCCCAAAACATGATGGGGATAGCAGGATGCACCTTGTTCTTCTCTTGCTTCAAAGCAATCGATGATCTTTCTTCCACACACTCAAGTGAAATCTTTTTTACACACAAGAAATATCAGCTCTTAACCTCCTCCTTTTGCTTAGTATCCTACAAAAGATCTTTGGAGACCCTGATTAAGGAAGTCACACACACAGCTTTTTCTACCTGAAACTGAGGGAGAAGAAGAAACACTGATTTTTAGACCTTCTAAATACCATGACAAATGAAAAGGACAAGAGAATTTTACAGGCACCATTTATGGTCAGCAAGGAGTTGCAACGAGTTATCTTGAAGTCAGCTGTCATTCCCCCACATTTAATGGAGGTTGTTCAGGTAAGAAACAATTATATGAGACATGAGGGAGCATGCATGTTGTTTTCTTGGTGACACGATAGCATAGGAGTAGCACATATTTGCTTGTCTTGCTCTATATTCTAACAGGAGAGAAACTGTTTGTTATATTATTTACCAAGTTCCTCTAGTCTAACCTTTTTATGAGTATGGGATTCCTACAGAGAGCAAAGCCAAATCTACTCCCTGAGGACACGTTAAAAGAACACTCACTGAAATGTTGAATAACGATAAATTCCTTTGAATTCCTTGGGAGCATTCTAATCCACCATGATGAAACTTTCATGTTTTGTCAGCTATTGTAATTTTGCTTTCACAAATGCAGTACAAATTCTTCCCAGGTAAGTGACTTGCACATTTAGCAGTGTCTTTCAGAAGAGGCTTGCTATTGTAGTGTTATAAATGGCATGTGTTTCAGAAGCACTCAAAAACACACAGGCTCCTCAATGGTGTATAGCTGAATTCCAATTGTTTTAATCGTCTGCAGCCAGGTTTTTGATTTTTAATAATTGCTGTGTGCTTTATTAATTGTAGAATGCTGTGTTAAATGCAAAATTAAGGTTGCATTGTTAAAAATCACAGGAAGTCGAGACATGAAAAGATTACAGTCCCAATTCTCTTTTGCTTTGCATCATATGTAGTCACAAAACTGATGGGATTTGAGTTGAAGAATAAGGCTCCTGGTTCTCAGGGAGGACTGTGTTCATGCCAAATTTCAATTTTCATATATCAGCTGCTTTTGCTATAGTCTCCCTGACACCCAACTAGTTATTAGATTTTTGCACTGTAAATAAAAAAAAAATCTGCTTGCTTCATTCTCTCCCCAGACTCAAAAGTAGCCTTAGAGCTTTTTTGCTCCAGTGTCCCCTCCACTGCCCCAAACAAAAAAACCTTCCTTTATTTAAAGACCAAATACAGAAAATTACTGCCCAAAATGTAACTATTTTGAAGGAATATGAGGATGGTATATAATGGATAAACACTTCACAATTTCAGCTAAAGGACTTGTCTTGCTGTAATAAAACACAGGTTAATATGAGTAAATGTAATATAATATATATATCATATGTTCAGTAACAACAGAAGAGGCAGCCTGGCTAAACATAATTACGAATCTCATCAGCAGTAATTAAAATAATTTGATGAGAAATAGGGAATGTGTAAGCATCTTGGCAGGAGAAGACATATGGAGGTTTTGGGTAGTTTCTTTTATATTTATTCCATATACAGTATATTATAGTAAATATGGGCACTGGTGAGCTAACATGGCATCTGGGTGGAGCAGGGACAGGGTCAGACTTGGAAATGGTGATTTCTCTTGGCTGTGTCTACACTACAAAAATAACTTCAGAGTTGCTTACTTCGAAGTACAACTTTGAAGTAAGCAACTTCAAAGTTGAGCGTCTACATACACCCTATTTTGAAGTTAAACTTTGAAACAGGGCACTACTCCATTCCCAGGAATGGAGTAAGGACTTCAAAGTTCGGCTGCCTATTTTGAAGTTAACTACGAAGTAAGGGAAAATGTGTGTAGAATCTCTGCAGGCTACTTCAAAGTTGTGTCTAACTTCGAAGTTAGTTCCTAGTGTAGATGCAGCCCTGGGGCTTTCTTACTCCCAAATACAGTATGTTGGGCTAGACTGCACAATCCTTTTGTTACTCACACAAGATCATAGAAGATGTCCCATTGCAGTTACTTGCATGAATATGACTTGTGTGACTAAGTGGTCACCAGAGTGATTACAGATTGTGCAATTTAGCCCAATAATAGCAGAAATAAGTAATACTGGGTGCTTATTTTAGTTAGTTAGGACTGAAAAAAGGTATTAACCTTTACATTTTGCTTTTCTTTAACATCAGTGAATCAGTTGACCCACCCCCTTTCCCCCCAGTACTTGAAAAATGTAGAGGTAAATATTTTATCATATTAAAGGAATGTGATTACACTAGTGCCATGGTAATAAAAACTTTTTTGACATAAAAAAAGAATTACCTAGATTTTTAACCAGGGAGCTGACTTCAGTATTTCCAGCAAAGCTGAGTGGATGTTTTCTGCACTAGCATAATCAGACCTTACAAAAACAGGGAGCTATCTTCACATCTCAATTTACATTATTGATGCAGTACGAAATAAGTCCTGTAGTAGATGAGGACTCTGGGGATTCTCTTGTTTGTCTCAGCATGTTAAATGTCTGCAAGGCATTACACATCAGAGATGGAAATGCTTAAGCACATAATTCTTCCTCGTGGCTTTGCTGGGATCTAAACGAACCTTCTTAAACTAATAATAAAATAATCTAACATATACAAATGTTTCTTTTGGAGAAATCTGACATGTTACAATGACAGAGTGTTTATGACTCACAAACACCACCTCCACCACCAGCTCTGCTTTATTTAGAAGCAGCAGGCTCTGGAGTTGAAATAGGCAACCTCTAAGTTTCATATCAAACAAAGTAGCTAAATTCTCATTGAATTGGGATTAGATATTAATGAAGAAAAAATGCTGGATTTCCAGGACTGTGGTCCAAGGAAACACTTTGTTATTTCACTAAGACTTATAGTTATGTCTAAATTCAGATATAAACAGATGAGGACTTCAAGAATGAAATGTAAACATTCCCAAGTTCTTACAGCTCTAATTTAAGTGAAGTTTCAGGAATGTATTATTTTAGTCTAAGTTCTGTTTATATTTGATTTTTACATGTTATGAATTACTTAGTCAAAAGAGGACAAAGAAAATAAGAAAGGTGGCTCTCGCTGATTGCGTATATTGTAGGTGCTTTGCAGCATGCAGTAATAAATTTACTCGAGTGGGAGAAACTTCAGTGTTTAGTAATCCCTAAAGACAAAATGTTGAAAAGTTTAAGACTACACCATTGTGTGTCCAAGAGAAAGTGCAGGACTCATTCATAAAGTTATACCCAGACTTTTAGAAAGAGGCAATTTTTATATTAACTCCTCCTACTTCATGACAATACGTTTGCAGCTTTCTGAAGCCACCAATTATTTTTTTCCTCTTTTTGATAAAATTGTCTAACCTTGACAGTAGACCAATGCTCACTCTTTAAAAATGTAAGAATATTGGGTCAGACCTATTGTCCGTCTAGCTCAGTATCCTGTTGCCAGCAGCGGTCAGTGCCAAATGCTTTAGAGGGAATATACATAATGGAACAATTACGTATCGTGTCGCAGCCTGGCAATTGGAGGTTTAGGGATGGCCAGACCAGAGGGTACATCACTGATTATCTAGGCTAGTAGCAATTGATGGACCTACTGTCCATGAACTTACCTAATTGTTTTTGAAACTAGTTATACTTTTGACCTCCACAACATCCTGTGGCATTGAATTCCACAAGCTGGCTGTATGTTGTGTGAATAACTTCCTTCTGTTTGTCTTAAACTGTGTGGCTATTAATTTCATTGGGTGACCCCTAGTTCTTGTGTTATATGAAGGGCCAAATATTACTTCTCTACTCTCTTTCACCGTAACCTTCATGATTGTACAGAGCACTTTCGTAGGCCCCATTAGCCATCCTTTTTCTAAGCTGAGCAGTCCCAGTCTTTTTATCTCTCCCCGTGTTGAACCTATTCCATACCCATAATGATCTTCATTGCCCTTATCTTGATATAGACTTTAAATTCTGCAGAAACATTGATTACCTACTCTGATTCTGCACACTGCAGGCCACAGAACCTTGCCCACACATTCCTATAGCAGAGCCCAAGCTTTGGCTAGGTTAATGAAATCTTCAAATCATGCTGTAAAGACTTCTGTTTACAGAAAATATGTCATTTACACCAGTTTCAAATGACAAGTGACCCATGTAGCAAAGAAATGCGTGGAAAAAAAAAAGAAAAAGAAAGGAAGGTCACTGCCAGCTTGCAGTGGGGGTGGGGAGAGGTTTTTTCTGGCCCCAGTTAGGGGAATCAGTTTGAATTTTCCCACATGATCAGCATCTACTAGTCAGACACCTGGGAGAGATTCTTCACATTTTCCAGTTTGAATTTTGGTCAGGTGTGCAGTCATATATTTCTGATGCAGCTCTATTGTTAAATCATGGAATTCCTGTCACTAGGAATTCTATAGTACAGTCTCATTCACTTAATATTTTTGCTACATGTAACTCTATGCTTTCTTTCATATATAATGCCACTCCCCCACCAGCATGACCTACTCTTCTATCTCTATATATTTTGTACCCTTATATGACTGCATCCCATCAATGGAGCCAGGCATTCACCAAAAGAGTTCCTTTGAGTTTCTCCAAATTGGTTGATGTCTCAACTTATCTACTATTAATAATAATTAAAATATAATACCCTCATTCTTATATAGTATGTTTCATCAGTACATTTCAGACCATTTGACAAAGGAAGTATCATTGATTCTAAAGTCAGAAGTGACATTGTGATCCTAGAAGCTGAGCTCTTGCATAACACAGTCCATTCCACATTTCTGAATTAATTCCAGTTTAAGCTCACACTGATGTTTTAGAAAAAACATCCAATCTGTATTCAAAACTTTCCACCACAACTCTTGGAAATTTCCAATGGGTAATTACACTTGCACTCAATCTGCACCTTATTTCTAGTCCAAGTTTGTTGAGCTTCAGCTACCAGCCATTATCACATTTTGCAGATGAGTAAACTGAGGCGGAAAGCAGCAAAGTGACTTGTTCAAGGTCACTCAATAGCCCAGTAGCAGCGCTGGGAATGGAATTCAGATCTCTTGAGTCCTAGTCTAGTGTACTATCCCTAAGGACAACTTCCTCCCAGTGAAATAAAAATGTTGGCTACAGTTAGACTAATGATGGGAAAATAAATAGAAGTTCAAATATATTCCTGACAATTTTCTCTACATATTGTACTGTCCTGGCCATCCCTCATGTTTCCAACTAGCCACCATCTTATGTTGATCAAGGTTCATATTCCATCCTGTCATTTGGGAGAATTTCAGCTGCACCTCCCTGCTTCTGATCTCCAAGCCTGTATGTTCTAGAGGTCCCCTGTCAGGGACATTCCATGTTGCATTGGGTTTCAAGGTATGAGCGATGCCAATTCTTTCATGTGTGGCTAGCAGATGGCAAATCATCACTGACTGCTAAAAATGTTATTACTTTCTACTACCACATCAGTCACAGCTCCCTGCCCCGCTGCACACACTCACTCTGCATGTTTCTCTTAGACACCGCAAAGAGCTTAGCATCTAAAGATGTGGCCTCTATTTAAAATTTTCCAGTGATGGAGAATCCACCACAATCTGGGGCAAGCTGGATCTATGACACAAGAACATATGTCTCCTATGCCTAGCACAGAGAGTTGAACTGCATATTATTAATAAGAAGAAGAATAAATAATAAATAAAAGCCAATTACAGAATCTATATTTTTCTTTTAGACTATTCAGTTTTTCCTTAAAAATAATAAAAGCATTGCAGAAACCATTCTTCCTGAATACTGAGGTTACATATTATGGGTTTGATCTGACCTCAGTTAGCATACTATAAACTGGGGGTAACTGTGGAAACGTATGGCGTTAGCCCTGTGTTTTAATAAGATAAGTGAAATCAGAATGGAGCTCAGTATCCTTAAAACAAAATTATTAATTTCACATGCAAAATCTCTTAACAAATAGTAATACAAATATTATAATGATAGACCACCATTCAGATAGACAGATTCTTGGCTGGTATAAGAGGGTATTTTCCAATGAAATCAATAAAACTGTGCCCCTTTACACCTAGCAAGGGTTTGGCCCATAGACTTTGCGTATTTCTTCCCTTGGCACAGTGTAGCTTAGTTGGCCTTTCCTCTCTTTCCTACCAGAGTCTCTCAATTCAGTATACTGATGGGATGAGTGGGATCGTATTACTAAGTCTGGCAGCTACCAAGTTTATCTTCGAATATTTAACAAAAGGCCTCTCATAATAAGCTAATAATCTGTTTCCTGTTTATGTATCTTTCCGAAGGGTAGATTTTTCCAAACTCCTAAACATTCAGTAGGAGTTGGCATCTTCTATTTCTTCTACTAGAAGGCAATTTGTAAACCTTGGGAGCTACTAGAAGGCCTTCATCTGTTTCCCATTAGTCTCAATCATTCTTCCTGAAATCTCCATCACCTCTGCTGAGACTCTTGCAAGCTCTCCTAGTATCTCAGAATTCCCCTGCTATGGTTCTTGCACCTATGTGCTATTTCTTATGAGACCCTAATGAAGGCCAACTCTGGAGCCATGGAAATGCTCCTTACAGAATAAATGGTGTAGAAACTTGGCTAGGGAAGAACATTTCATTTTCAGAGGTCTCACGTAGTCCAGAGCCATTCTCCGTGGGCAATCCATGCAAGACAGGTGGGAGGGGGCGGCAGAATAAATGCTCCTATAAAGGTCGTCCTCCAATCATTCTCTTACCATGAAGAGGACACTGTAATGTTTCACAGAGGCTACTTTAGCCACTGGACTCCTGACATATGCATATGCCCCAGTCCAACCCAGTTATTCAGAATTCTGGAGTAGAATTTATCCCTATGGGTTTGAACTGCAAGAACTAAGAACTGCAAGGTGCTTTCTAGTTTGAATCATGTAGTCAAAGCAGACAAAAGACATCCACATCCACAAAGGGATGTAGCTGCACAGATGGTTTTTGTCTTGTTTTGATTAGTAAAAGCAATACACTGGAGTATTGTGTTGAAATAAGGGGTGAGTATGTGGTCACAAATGAATGGCATATCCTGCATAGTTTACTTTTGGCTTTGCCATTTGGAGAAACCTGAACCTATGCTCATAAACCTTTTGTTGTTCCCTATACTTTAATCTTTTGTTCTTATGAACAGTCATGCTATATATGTCACACACATGAAGGTGTGTTGTGGGATTAAGATTTACTGACACTTCTTTGGGATGACTGTTGTTCACTCAAAAACATCTGTGTAAATTTGGTTTTGGTATGACATATTTTAGAAAAAATATTTAGAGTGTTTCTGAAATTTGTGGTGATATTTATTTTTGGTTCCTTATGTCTAAAAGCATATAAACATCACAGACTCCACTGGGTAAAAGGAATATCAGTTCCCATACATTTTTTTTAAAGTTCTTGGTTTAAAAAATGTGGCAATATTGTTAAATGTAGGTTTCCTACTATGAGTAATTTGTGAACTGCCAGGAAGAGCTATGAACAACCCCCACGTGTATTTTGTGTTTATCCACAATACACAGTCTTTACTTCTGTAACCCAGTTTTAAAACTTTCCTTGTCCTTTGTGAGATTCCAGTGCGTTTGCCAGCCTTGAAGCATAAGGAAACTCTGTGGGCAAGGCAGTAAAGTCCAATGAGCATTAATGGTCTAGAATTATCACTCTTAGATAATTGACAGGTTCCACATCCCAGTGCAAAGTAACTCATATTTTATCCTCAGATCCATACATCTTACTCCCACTTAGATTGCTTCCTTAATTATCTCCCCAGCCTTCTGCAGTATGGTTTCCTCAGCTAGATTTACAAATATCTTCATTTAATACCACTTCGTCTTCTTTGTTCCAAGATCTTTTGATTGGTAAATTAGCCCATTTTGATTCAAAGAACAACAATTTTCTGTATTTTCAGAAGAGTAGTAGGATATTTTTGCTTCAGCTAACCTTGTCAAGCACCATAACTCTATACTGTTCCGAGAGACAGCCGAAACTTTTCTTAGGAGTAGGGTGACCAGACCTCCCCAGGCCAAATATGGGACGAGGGGTGAGCTAGTATCCCGGACAAAACAGAACAGATGGTCACCCTAACAGTCAGGCGGTGGCTGCCCTGTGGGTGCTGCGCGTCCCTGAGCAGCAGGGATTCAGGAGTCAAGCAGTAGCCACGCTGGTTCAGCTCCAGCTTCCCCAAACCACAGGGAGACAGATCCAGGCCAGCAGTGCCAGTGCGATCCCAGTTCCCCACAGCTCAGGAGCCATGAGCCAGGCAGCAGCCACACCTCTCGAACTCTGGCTCCCCCAAGCAACAAGAGCCAGGCAGCAACTGTGTCACTCAGGCTACAGTTCCCACTAGCAGCAGGAAGCCAGGCATCAGCCATGCTGGTCCTGCTCTAGCTTTCCCAAGCCACAGGGAGCAGAAGCCAGACCTGCCTTGCTGGTGATTCTCCCACCCCCCCCCCCATTGGTGCAGGGAGCTGAGAACCTGGCAGAAGGCATGCTGGTCAGGCTCCGGCACCCCATGGAATGGGGTGCCAGGAGTCAGCAAATATGGGGCAATTAGCCCCTTTTTAGAAATAAATTGGGACACCCGCCTGGTGCCTGAAATAGGGGGCTGTCCTGGCCAATACAGGATGGATGGTCACCCTATTCAGGAGTGCTCTTATTTCTCTTAGTTTTAATTATATTTTAGAATTGAAAACTCAGATTCTTAATTGAGATGGGGATTTCAAGCATCATTGTTTCCATTTATACCTAAGTTACATTAGAGGTGGTCAGAGTATCTTAGAATAACCTTGTAGATCAGAAGATTGCCTCATCACTTACTTTATCAGCATGGGTTTTGTTTGCTTGGTAGCCAGCCAAAATAAGTACTGGCTCAGCAAACTAGGTCCCAAAGAATGTCCAGTTTTATTCTTTCTAATATGTATTCCAAAGGACAGTTCTTTAGCCATATTATGAAATAATATTGTCAAGGTTTTCTAATCAGTTGATTATAGTCTGTGGCTACATCTGCACTAGAGAGTTTTGTCGAAAAAAACTTATGGAGCATCCACATTACACATGCGTTCTGTTGACAATAAATTGACAGAATGTGGCACTTCTGTTGAGAGCATTCTGCCATTCCCCCAGGGGGCAGAACGCCATTCTCGACGGACTCTGTTGACAGAAAGCCATTTGGGATGCTCCAAGAGGCCTTCTGTTGAAAAACAGGCTTCCGGGACACCAGGCAGCCCTGTCTGCTGTGCTTTCAGTTGGCTGTTGTGCTGAGAGAGTGGCCAGGCGGTCTGGCTGCTCTCTGTGACCAGAGTGGATCAACAGAGTGATCCATTTTCTGACAATAACTTCTGTTGAGAGTTCTCTGTAGTGTAGATGTAGCCTGTGTGTGATGGCAAGCCAGTTCGTTGTTTGTTGTTTCCTGCTAACAATGAAACCCTACTTTTTTCTCGGGTGCATTCTTTTATTTTTGGATGAATCCAATATGGCATCTTTATTTGGCTTTTGAAATTAACCAAAAAAAGAATCTATTATGCACCAAGCTGTAATGAGCCTGACTTCAACGCGGGAAAAACTGGTGGACATTATTTCATAAACAATTTTGCCTGTGGAATTTTGCCACAGAAAGTGTCAGTTTTTCACAGCCTTTACACTATTGTTTGATTGGTGGCCTGAATGTCTAAGGTCAGGAAACCCCAGTACAGATAGATGAGTGAGGTTTCCAGCAGCTATCACCTCCATCACCTTGTGCAACAGTTGATTTGCAGAGGCACAATTCGGTAGCTATATGTGCAAGTTGGTTCCCAGGGTGAGAGAACACGTGTGTCTGTCTCTGAAGCAATTGCTAGAGCATAACACCATTTCTGAGTGTGCTCCCATCAGAGGTCCTTGTCCTTAACCCTGTTTTCTGCATACACATGCACACAGGCACAAATACCAACACAACTTTGACTAAAAAGCCCAAACCAGAGCCTTTAATTAGCTAATCATCCATATTAACATGAAACTCTAATGCTAAACCATACAGTGTCAGTGAAATAGTGATCATTTTAGGTGCTGGGTGACTGGGCCAAACCCTTCCTAGTGGCTAGGAACACACTGTCCCGGTTCCATTGGAAGGCATTCATTTCAGTGAGGGTTTGTTGGGTTGGAGGGTTTTTTCCCTCTTGATGTTTGATCAAACATGTTGTTATTACAACCATGGCCATCTCCTGGTGCATACATGAGAACATAACTCCTCTCTGCAGCTGAGCGGGTAACCACATGTTCAGAGAATCTGAAATTATTCAAACCATTTATTCAGTTCCCACCTCTTGCAGCAGGAATAAGATATCTCCTGCCAGTGGAATAAATGGTAGGCACACTCTGTCTTTCTACCTAGTGCAGCTCTTCTGCTGACTATTAATGTTTCTTCATGTGAGAGACCGGCCAGGTCTACACCACAGAGGATGAATTAAGGTACATGATTCTAGCTCTGTTAAATACACAGCTAAAGTTGACATACCTTAATTCAGGCTGTCACACCACCTCCACAAAGGGAGGTAATGGGAGCCTGGGCTCCCATCAACTTCCCTCACTCCTAATGGAGGCAGAAGTACTTCAGTCGATGGGGGCTCTCCATAAATTCAATTTAGTGCGTTCCCACTAGGCGTACTAAATCAAATGGTGGAAGATTGACTGTGGCAGGGCTGATCTTTCCTGTAGTGTGGACGGACCCTCAGAGTGCTGTACTTGAAATCTATGCCTCCCTCATGCACGCACACTCTGCCCCTGCTGTCAGACATTTATTCTGCCTGCCCGAGCTCCACATCTCTTCTAAGGTGCTTCTCTTAGATCAAGGTCCTTTCTGTCTGTTACAGGCCCTTTTCTCTTCTCCATATCAACATTTTCCTTCAGTCCATTCTCTGTAGCCTCTTGTTCCCCCTTTGTCAACAACACAATATTCTTGATTCCACTACAACTAGGTCACTCCACGCCACGTGCCCCTGCTGCTTACCTGCTTATTCTCATCTTCTTCTTACGTGCTACTCAGACCATCTCCCACAATTTGATCAGGTGGCCTGGGGGTTGTAGGTGAGTAAACAGGCTCTTCAATTCTCTTCCTTCTCAACCAGTCATAAATGGAAAGTACTGTAAATGGAACCATAGGTGGTTCAATTTCATCTGGAAATTTCAAACGTGTAATGTTCAAGCAGTTTAATAAATTCCCCCAAACACTTTCCTACTATCCCTGTAGTAGTCAGCTGCAGGTTGTATCTGAACAAGCATGTCTACCTTGGCATACAGTCTCCTCCTCCTTCAGTCTGGCATTGTGAGTTTTCAAGCAGTGACAAGCTAGAGTATGTGACAAGGTCACTGAATGCATATTTCCTGGTTCTCTGCAGAATGAGGATTTTTGAGATGGTCAATATAACCTCTTCTCACAGGTATTTTGCTCAAAGTTTGCAGTTTCATAGCTCAGTATTACCTGAGAGTATTGATATGTTCACCTGTTTCTTATTATCTTGTATACAGGTCCGAACTGTGATATTGAGGCCCTAAGCTATGTCAGGTGCAAGAGGCCCCATACCATCAAAAAGACTTTATTATTTTCACAGAAAGAGCACTGAATATCTAAACAAACACCAAACCTTTCTGTTCTCACAGTAAAACAAGAGAGGGCATACAACCTCCTTTCATCACAATATGGAAGCTATCCTCCTTTTCGTATGAATAAATAAAATTACAGTTTGATTGATTTTCCCAGGGGAATACAAAGTTTATCCAGATTATACAAAAATATATTCACAAATATTTATTCTGATTTAATTTTCAGTACAGAACAATGATTTGTTGGGATTTTTCTTTTGTCATAGTATTAAAGAAACAAAAACAAAAAACAAAACAAAACAAAAAACAAAAAACAGTGAAGGTTCCTGAAACTGAGAGAGGGAAACCAGCACAAATTATTCCTCCCGA
This sequence comes from Carettochelys insculpta, assembly GCF_033958435.1. NCBI lineage: Eukaryota > Metazoa > Chordata > Testudines > Carettochelyidae > Carettochelys > Carettochelys insculpta. The sequence continues at coordinate 40,558,393 of NC_134147.1, read as the reverse complement.
AGATCCTCTTGACCCAAGTCAACAAGACAATCACCTGCAAACTCAGCCATGTGAAGCGTAGCTAGTGCATGAAGCAGAAAGTGGCATTTGCACTAAAATACACGAGTATAGGTATGTATAGATCAGAAGACAAAGATGACACGAACACATAGGAAAATAGGAAAAAGAAGAAAAACCGGAGAGAAGGCACTATCCAACTGGGTGTGCTGGACCATAAACAAAAGACAGCGGCTTTCCATTTATTATCAGCCAAGGGCATGCATGCAGTCACTCTTAGGATGAGGTCCATGTGATTATGAACTTGAACTTGGCAAGATTACTGTCTCTGACTTCACGTTTCCCAATTTTGCATGAAGCGAGATTATTTATTTATTTAAATAAGTTATAATGTCACAGTCAGAATTTTATGAGTAGCAGCTGATAAACAAAATGATGCCTTAGGAGACCGCTAACAGACTTACTTACAGAAATACTAACTTTACACATGCAATTATTGTTGTTGGTTTTTTTCCTTAGCCCTGGCCTCCCACATGCCATTAACGAACAATTAGTGTGCAGCAAGGATATTTGTGTAGCCAGGCGTGTGTCTTTTTGTAATTTTATACAACCATCTCTATATTTAGAATGAGTCTTCTTTTTCCCATATCTCCTTTATTTATTAACCAGTTTTGATAAAATTTGAAATCAAGACAGTTTTATCTTTTGTAGATACCACTCCTATTTTGAGTCTCAAAGATCTATTTCTTTACGCCTGAATCTGGCACTGTTTGTGTACCTCCATGTTTATCAGGAGATACCATTAAAGTGACATTTTCGAAAAAGCGTTGTTTCTCCCAACAGAGTTGATGCACAGCATTTTCCCAGATCCTTCATGTTTCATTCTCACCTTTAGGGACAGTCTGCTTTAAGAAAATTTGCACCAGTGTCTAACTGTGCCAGTGAAAACTACATTGCAATGCAAACCTGTGCTGTAGGTGCCCTGTTCCATCACTAACCAGATTTATTCCAATTCAACCTGGTCTGGTAGCATTAGTAGTTTGCACCAGCACAGTGCAGCTTTGTACCAGCCTAGGTGGCCAACAGACTTGGGCCCGGGCAAAATGTTGGGGGATGTGCCTCTGTGCCTCTGGAAGGAGTATGAATTTAAGAATGGGTGGTGCAGGACCTACCTTCTCCCAGCTGGCTCTTCTCCACCACTTGAAGCAAGTCGGCCCGCACTCCAGCAGGGCCCAGGGCTCCAGGTGTTACCACAGCCACAGTAATGGCGGCAGCAGCAAATCGCTAGGCCCAGGGGAGCTGCTCCCTTTGCCTCCCCTCACTGTTGGCGAGCCTAGAACCAGCACGATACATCTGCTTTACAGGGTTTTCTGTTCCTGTGACTACAAAGATGTAGTATCCGAGGGGTAGCCATGTTAGTCTGTAGGTTCCCAAAATAGAAGCAGGTCTGTAGCACCTTAAAGGCAAACAAATTTATTTATTCGGTAATGAGCTTTCGTGGGTAAGACCCACTTCTTCTAAGAAGGTGCTAATCTTAGAAGAAGTGGGTCTTACCCATGAAAGCTGATGCCCTAATAAATAAATTTTAGTCTTTAAGGTAATACAGAACTGCTTGTTTTTGATTTACGCAGATGTAGTTTCGCTCACTGAGATTTCACTCATGCCTTAGTCTAACCCACCCGGCACTTCATTTTTCTGAATTGGTGATGAATTACAAACATTACTAAGGACCTGACGCTGCAAGCACACAAATTAATTATTCATTAAGTTCAAGGGAACTACTTGGTGCCTGAGGGCATGTCTACACTGGCAAGTTTTGTCACCAAAAAAACCCTTTCTGGTGACAAAACCCCAACAGAACTCAAACTGCAATGCAACAGCACCAGGGGCATTACAAAGTAGAGGATGGTTTGCTGGAAAATGTGGGAAATCATGAATATTTAATCAGGGGGGTTTCCTATTCAAAATTTTGATGACAATGTTTCTTGAAAAATTGAAATTGAGAAAAATGAGACCAATTCGATAAACAGTTTAAAAACTTTTAGGAAAGTGAATTTGCTCACAGATAATATCTCAGCCCAGAATATATATTTCAAATCTTTTCTGAAAAAAATATTCATTTCTTGTCAAAAGCAGCAAAGGCTGATTGTGCTAGAATTTCCTTCTACGTGATATGAAGAAATGACAGAAAAGACCTTAGGGAAAAAATGCATTTTGATATTTAATGTGTTTGACCTGATCTCCTTCTCCTTCCACAAGGTAAAAGTGAGACATGGGTTGCGGAGATGCTGACATTGTGGCTGTAGAATGCTGTTGAAGAAAACTAAAGCCTTTATCTTCAGGTGTCAAGTATCGGAGGGGTAGCCGTGTTAGTCTGGATCTGTAACAGCAACGAAGGATCCTGTGGCACCTTATAGACTAACAGAAAAGTTTTGAGCGTGAGCTTTCGTGAGCACAGACTCACTTCATCAGATGCTGGTCTTGGAAATCTGCAGGGCCAGGTATGTCGAAATTTCAGGACCAGACTCCAAAGAGAAATTTCTGAGCTACAATTCATCTGCAAATTCGATGCCCTCAGCTCTGGCTTAAACAAAGACTGCGAATGGCTGGCTAAATACAGAAGCAGCTTCCCCTCCCTTGGTGTTCACACCTCCAGATCAACTGCTGGTAGTAAGCCTCACCCTTGCTGACTGAGCTAACCTTGTTATGCCCAGCCTTGCTCTGGCTTATTTATACCTGGCCCTGCAGGTTTCCAAGACCAGCATCTGATGAAGTGAGTCTGTGCTCACAAAAGCTCATGCTCAAAACTTTTCTGTTAGTCTATAAGGTGCCACAGGACCCTTCGTTGCTATCTTCAGGTGATGATTTTAGGGTTTACTTGAGCTCCCTCGAGGTAAAATATCTGTAGTATGCCACTACTATGTTTTGCATATTTCCTTCCACTTCTAGAACCAGGGTTCTCTTGTTATTGTATGGACAGGGGCGTGTTTTTTAATAATTAGTTTTAATTTTCTATCTACAGGCCCCATCCACCAAAGGTCCAAAACAGACATTTAAACATATAACTGCAACTTCAAACGTAGTACACTATTGGAGTGAGGCCAACCACGGGAAATTTCATCCCAAGATTAAGTTTTCTGAGAAAATTCTGAGTAGAGCAGATCAAAACTTTATTCAAATAAAATGTTTAAATGAAACAGCTGTTAAATGTCATTTCAGTTTTCTCAAAATGAAATGTCAGCACTTTCATTATAATTTGGAAGGGAAGAAATTGAAATTTCAGAATTTTTCACAAAACAGTGACTCTGAGTCCGGACCATCAGTAGTTATAAATAACTGAAAAAATTATTACCCACATTCTGCTCCCTTTTGTTGACTGCTACTGCAGATTGAGAGGATGTTTTCAGAGAAATATCCACAATGTCTCCAAGATCTCTCTTTTGAGTTGTAACAGACACCACCATTTTATGCATGGAGTTTGAATTACATTTTCCAGTGTGTACTACTTTGCATTTATCAACATTAAATTTCATCTTTTGTTGCCCGGTCACCCAATTTTAAGAGATTCTTTAATAACTCTTTGCAGCCTACCTGGGATTTAACTCTCTTGAGTAGTTTGGTATCATCTGCAAATTTTGCCAGCCTACCCTTTATCTATTTTGTCCAGATCATTTAGTATTAGGTAGAATATGATTGGGTCCAGTACAGACCCTTGGGGGACGCCCTATTTACCTTTCTCCATTCTGAAAATTGACCATTTACTCCCACGCATTGTTCTATTATTTTTATCCAGTTACTGATCTAAGTGAAAACCTTCCCTCTTATCACACGACAGGTAATTTTGCTGGAGAGTATTTGATGAGGGATCTTGTCAGAGGATTTCTGAAAACCTAAGGTTACGGTATCCACTTTCCCCCCTTGTTCACATGCTTGCTGACCCCCCTCATAGAACTCTAGGGCTACGTCTACACTACAGCCATCCTTCAAAAGAAGTTCTTCCGGAAGATCTCTTCTGAAAAAAACTTCTTTCAAGAGCGTGTCTATACATAAAAAGTGGATTGAAAAAAAAACAATCCACTCTGCTCTTTCAATAGAGAGTGCCCACATAGCCCCTGCCTTTTTGGAACAACAGGCGAGGGATCAAAAAATCCAGCTCCATGAGGACTTCTCTTTTGAAAAAAGGGCCCTTGGGGCATCTACAAAAATTTTTTTCCTGAAAGACTCTTTTGGAAAAATGTGGTACTCCTAATCTGGGAGCAGAAGAGGGCCACAGAAAAAGTGCTGCATTCTTCCAATTCAGTTTTGAAAGAACGCATTATGTGTGTAGATGCTCTGCAGGATTTTTCAAAAGAGCCGCAGCTTTTATAACAAAAAAAAAACCTCTCTAGTGTAGACATAGGCTAGTAGATTAGTAAGGTGTGATTTCCCATTACAAAAACAATGTTCACTGTTCCCCACCCAATTATGTTCATCTATGTGTTTGACAGTTTTGTTCTTATAGAAGTCAAACTTAACCATTGTGTGAGTTAGTCATAACTGCTATGATGTCCCTCTCTTCAATTTTGAAATTAACATAAACATTAAAATATATATTTGGGTTGTCTTTGATTTCCTATGATCTGATAGGCTTTCTTGAGCAGTTAATGTATAACACCACCCACAGAACACTGCAACTAATTAATCAGAAAATAAATTCCTGGTCAACCTACCCTATGAGAAGAAAGTTGTTCATTCCTTGAGCAATGTATGAAGAGTGAAACAGCTATACAAAGGTTTCTTAAAGCCATCTTCACTGGGACTACCAAAAGGCTGTGAAATTAGCCTGGGAGCCAAGACATTTTTTCATCTTGTAGGTGTAGTCACTCTTATGATAACTCTAGATTGGTTTTTGTCTTGATAGTATTGTCCCACACTGCTGATAACAAAGCCTTCTCAAGATCAGTGTTTTTCATTAACCTTCTTGCTAGCTGTCAGTGTTGTTTCCTGGGCTTCTCTCGCAGTTTGATCGCTTTTGGGAACTTGAGCAGATCTGAAAACCCTTTATCTCAGATGTCTGTGTCAGGCCATGAGAGGAGAAAGAAGACAGACAAGGTTTGAAAGCTTTCTACAAAACATGCTTTCAACATCTGTTGTCTTCAGCTTGTGGATGAAGAGTTACAGTTCTTCCCTTGACAATGAGGTGACACAGTTTAATTTCACACCTATCACAAGATGCCATGTGATTTCCCAATGGATCTCAGAATGCAGAAATTCAGACTCGATGGTGGAGATGCTGAGCTATTATGGTGATACACAGAGTATAAAACCATAAAACAACTTCACCGTAGAGTGCCACGCGTTTCACTATTATGTCTTGCACAGGTATACTTCACCTTCACATTTGAAGAGGACATGTTGCCAATGTCACAGCTGACCGTGTGCTACTCTCTGGCAACCCCCTCTGATGGATACAAGAAATGAGCTGGCTTTGGAAGCACTCTTCTCACTGCCAGGGAAATTGCATTTGTGGTGACAGCAAGGCCTTGAAGGAGGGAGAATGTGGAGAGACGAAATCCAAAGTTTCAAGAAGTCCTGGGCAGGACAATATAAAAAAAGCATGCTGAGTATACAGCAGCGTCATCCCTGCCTATGCAATTGACCTTTATGTACAGGCGAGAGCTAGACAGAATGCGTATAGCATTCCATCGAGATGAGGTCAAGAGTTTAACTTTTACTAGCCTTGCTGCCTTACATATTCACACAACACTTGTTATTTCAGGAGTAAGAACTGAAGGTAGCTTTAAAGCTGTCTTCTGCCATTTTTGCTGCAGGGGTCCCCTTTGCTGTCAAGTTCAGTTAACATTTATTTAAACAAGAGATGCAGATACCTGATAAGTGGCAGCACCTGGCTTAAAGATGCATTACAGACGGAAGAAAGTAAACAAAGCAGCTTTAAGGTTCCTTTTATGCAGAGGTCAGGACAACATGTGCTTTGCCTTGTATACATATTCATACTCAGTTTTTGGTTCTAGGAGTCACTCAAGCATCTAAAAATTTCTTGCTTCAGGTAATGTTTCAGCTGACTTTTCTTCCTGCTCTGATTTACTGAGGATTTTTCTAACTTTGACACAGTGGCTAAGGGATCCACAGACTCTACATGCCACCCCAGTATAATTGCAATGTCACAATTATCGGGCTGGACACCAGCGACAAAGAAGATTAATGAAATTTGTGTGAGCGTGTGTTGCCAGAATTTAGAACAACATATGCCATACCAGCACCATTGTCAGATACGTTAGATATACAGGTAAGCCATCAACCAGCTAATGTTTCTGCAGTTGTATTCCATGATAATTGTGGATTTGCCTTATTCAAATGTTTATTCAAATAGTTTGTTTTTTGGATGATGCTGTGGCAGAGGTAAGCTGTGCTATCACCATTTTTCACTGTTATAAATGTGCAGTCAGCCACTGATACAGCAGTGGTTTTCAAACTGCTGAAAACAATGCAAATGCAATAACTTTAATTTAGTCTTTGAGATTCCTTGCCCATAATAAACTTGCTGTGGAATACCCAGGAGCTGATCCTCTGTGGTGCTGAGCTCCTCTTGAGAGGTGTTGAGTGCCCTCAGGTTTCAGTGTCTGCAATTGTGGGGAGGATGTTTTGCCACAGACTGCTCATATGTCCTTGGACAAGTCACTTAATCTACTCTACTCATCATGTGTAAAATGAAGAGCGCAATTCCCTACCTAACAAGGGCATTGTGATGATATAATCCTGCAGAGACTGAAGTGCTTTGAGACCTCATATGGCTGTCTGGATAGATAGAGAAACCAGTATTTCCCAGCAGGCTGGCCGATCTCTGCAGAATTTGTGAAGTGCTTGGAGAGGAAGCAACACCAACAGTGCCACATCCCAGGAGGGCCGGGGCCAACAGTGGGGGGGGGTGGGCCCAAGAGCAGTCAGCTCTCAGCACTGCCCAAACTGCGGCACTGCCTCACCCCCTGCCACACACACACAGAGCTACATGCAGCTGAAGTGGGGTAGCTGCAGCACTTCGAAAGGGCCTTGAGCTCTGACTGCTACTGCTGCCAAAGTAGCAGTGGCGGCAGCTGAAACTCCAGGCCTTTCTGAAATGCCAAGCCTAGGGGAATCTGCCCCCTTTGTCCCCTCCACTCCACCCCACAATCATTGGCAGGCCTGTGAAGAGTTGATTTAAATATCATCAATGCTGTCTACTGCTGCTAAGGACCGTAATATGGAGCCCTTGCTCAGTCTGTTGTAAACTTATTGAAACAATAGTCCCATTCAAGCCAAAGGGACTGTTCTGGAAAGTAAGGCCTCCATACTCTGTCACTGAGCTGACTCTACCAAACCAATATATGCAATGACATATTCATATTTATTTATTCTTATTACACTAGCATTGAGAGGCTCCACTCGAGATCAGGGTCACTATGTGCCTGAAAGCTAAACAAAGACCAGCTACCACAGTCCACGTCTGATGCAGCTTTCAGTATAAAAGGTCAAGGTAGGATTACTACACCTGTTTTAGAAATGGGGAAATGAGGGACTCAGAGGTTAAATAATGTGCCCAAAAATCACACAGTATGTAGCAGAGTCAGAAAGGGAACCAAGAAAATCTGACTTCCAGTGCTGTGCCTTAATCACAAGGCCATCCAGCATGTTTTTTTCAAGATATGTGGGTTTTCTGCTGTCTCTGGCTCAAGACCACTTAGTTTATTCTTGACATATGGTAGGAGAGGTAATATTTTTCATGGTACCAGCGTCTCTTGACTAAAGAGACATGCTTTTGAACTTTACACAAAGTTCAGGTCTGTGTAGCTCAAAAACTTGTTGTTCATCACAGAAATTGGTCCAGTAAAAGATATTACTTCATCCGCCTTGTCTTCCTAATATCCTGGGGCCAAACAAGATTTAATCACACTATAGATAACGTTTTTCTTTTTTTCTGGGTTTTTTTTTTTTTTTGCCATTAGCTCTTCTCACATCATCTTACTTTTCCCTCTAGCTTGAATATGAAGCATCATGATGCAATTGCAAAAAGATGTCCAATAAAGACATTTTGGGTTATAGCTTTCAGTGCAGTTTAGAGTAATAGCACCATTTGCTGTAAGGTAATTTTGTATCGTGTTTGCTAATTATTTTATTCTCCATTGCATGAAATATTCCCTTCAGAAGTGAAGAAATACATTTCTCTTTCTCAAGTTTGTCAGATTGTTTATTAACTTTTATTCATTTTCATTGCAGTTAGGATGGAGCTGAAATTAACACGTCCATTTTCTTGTTTGAACAACAGAAACTTCAGTGTAAATTGCATCCTGTCATACAGATATTTTTGTTCTTCTGGTGATGGCAACACAAAATTAGATACAATCCTTATGAATTAACTCTCTTCAGAAGCCAACAGAGGGAGCACAAACCTTTGCGGTTTTTATGAGACAAAGTAAACGCAACCTCTTATTTTTGTATTTTCTCAGTAATGGCATAACAGATTTAAAACTAAACTCGATAGTTAGGTTCCGAAAGACTTTCCCCATCAGATAACAATGAGGGCACATTTATTTTTACAGGTTATATGCCTTCTATTGGATGTAGTTGTTCCTTATTTTTGAACAGCCTGGATGTTTGCTGGATTACATCATTTATTCTCCGTGTCATTCATCCTCTTGACTTTTCGTAGACTCCCTTCAAATACCACCATAGAATTTACATGAGCTATTTTCTTATCCGCTTGCTTGTGCCATCTCCACTAAACTCCATTGTGCTGTTCTTAGGTTCAATAAAAGTCTACACACACATTCCTCTCTGTGACTCAGACTTTGAATCTCCACTTCCCAGAACTCATTGTGCAATGCTGTATCTTTTGAGCATTTGGATAAAAAATGTCATCTGCTGGAAGCAGGAGAGTCAATTACCTTACAAGTAAAGCATGAAGGTAGCTTAGTTTCTCCTTTCTTTTTAACAAGCTTTGCAATTTAGTTCCCTTTATCCATGAAGTACCCTTCCTTTTGGGTCTAAAAATGATTTCTGTGAAGTTTTCAGCTGGCTTCTGAGTGCACCTAAAAGACAATGGGCCAGGTGCTCAGCTGGGGTAAGTCATTGTAGCTCCCCTGAACTCAGTGGAGCTGTAGAAATAATGTCATAAATTCTTCATCAAACGTATCAGATGCAGAATCATTGGGTGAACTTTTATGGTCTGTGTTGTGCAGGAGATCAGATTAGATGCTCAAAGTCTGTTTCAGCTCTACAATAAGGCCACCCACTGATTTAATCGCTGGGAAACTTGGATCTGCAAACTGACTTCAGAACATAGGGGAGTGGATTAAGTCCATTTTAGATTAAGTAGGCATTACTTACCAGGCAGTGCAGGCGGGTGGCATACAACCAAGCTATTAGCTTGTGCCCCCAGTGGCCAGTGTGGATAAAAGGCCAAAGCGCCAGGAAACAGAAAATAAAGAGGCATGGGATTTTGTTTGCGATCACCAGATTAGTAGGCTGAAAGGAGATCCAAAACCTATGCAAAGTAGAGTTCCTTTGTGGGTTCTTCTGTGCCCTTTGGAGTGGGGTGGATGAGAGGCTTCAGAATGCAAGGTGAATCCTTAGGACAGGCAGGAGACAATCTTCCATCCATTTGCCAAATAAATGTTGTTATGTACATCAAGGCATGTGCAGATGTGCACCACAAGAGGAAACCTATGTTGCCAGCTGTGGGTTCTGTGCTCACCCTACTAATCAGCAGGGCGGCATTTTAATCTCTTGTGAGTAGCCACCTGAGCACTCCGCTTACAGGAACACTGGAGTCTACCCTGAATTAAGGATATATGATAGACATCCTGTAAACTCTGTGCTTGTCACAACCATGCCTGATATGGGGAGATGAAGCAGATAGTGCCACTCTCCAATATTAAATTTTAATAAAGTTGTGTCCTGCTGCTTAAAATCTATCCACATCTGTCCTCATTCACTTACATATCCAGATCAAGAATTCAGGAGTTCCTTGCAACTGATCCAAAGTTCAGACACATAACTCATTCTTTTTGCTTTTTCAATTAATTTGATGGATGTCCTCCTGATCATAACTGGGAAGAAACTGTAGACAACAATAGAAACAGGTGTGGTATTTAATGGCAAAAAATGGTATTAGGTAGTAGTTTGCTTCTTTATTGGACAATCTCTGCATGCACACTTCTGTTTGCATGATACAGATCACAGCCAGGGCCTGGTCCAATGTTGATTGACCACTGGAAATATTTGCATCACATGCAGTGGTTGTTGGATTAGATCTATTGGCACATCTAACCTTGCAGCTATTTAAGAGGGCAGCAGAGGATCCCCCTTCTTTCATAAAATAAGTGCAAGAGTATTTTGCAACATGTATTGTGCAAGGGTCAGGCTTCTCTCTATCCAGATATTTAAAACAAATGGCCAGCTGCTTAGGGTTACAAAAGCACTACCCACAACCAGGTCTGCCATATAAATCTCAGCCTTTTTTTTAATCGTAAAGTTGTGCTTTGTTTGTGGTGTCCCTTTCTTCCATCAGCTAGACATTCCTGTCCAGGCCTCCTGTTTGTTGGGGTGACATACATGTAGTTTTATTTAAGTATATATTCTAATCCAGAACATAAACAGTTTCAGCTGAGTAATCGCACATTGTCTTAGTAGATGCACATCATAAGGTGCATACGTCACAGCAAGATGCTCCTTATAACATCGTACAATTATTTTAATTAAGTCTCTGTTTTGGCCATCTGTTGGCTAATAGAATACTATACACTCTACATTTACAGCAGCTTTCAGCTGAGATTCTCTGACCTCTTTACAAAGGTGAATTATTATCTCTGCTTTGCAGATGGAGAGACTGAGGCACAGAGAAGTTGACTTCTGAAGGACACACTCTGAGTCAGAAACAGAATTAGCACTAGAACACAGGCTTTCTGATTTTCTTTCTCTGTTGCTCCCAAGGTTTTAAATCCATTTTCAAACTGTTTGTGACACCAGATGACACCTTCTAAATAAACTGTGTTTTGAATTAAAGGCTGACACAGTGCAGTGAATTCCCCAAGGTATGGTAAACAGATTATCATGGTGGTTAGGTACTGTATAAATATCTACATAGGTGGAATTCAACCAAGGGAAATGACTTGCAAGTGTTGCTAATTTTCTCACTGAAGTTCAAGGAGAGCCTTATCCTATCCAGGAGATCCTGATTAGGTAGCCTGTACACTAACAAAGTACTGTATTGTAAGGAATACAATGCAAAGTTTCTTCAGAGATCTATTTGCATGGCTGGGCAACCATAAACCACACATAAAGAATACGCGTATGGGTAGAACTAAGCAAATGATGGGAATTATTGTGAAGTTTTTGTGAATTTTAAATTGCATTTCATTTCAGGCATGTCACTCCCTTTCCCCCATTACAATCTTTATTCATATTTCAGGAGGCACTGACACCAGCCACTTTTATTCGATAAATGTTCAGGAAGGATCAGATTCAGGAATGTAGATGTGTTCACATGCAAGTATACTGGAAGAAAATAGAGACCTGTAAATTCAACCAATGTACTTGGCAAATTATGAAATGTTATCATATCTGGGATGGATATTTCACACAAGTTCCTCAAGCAGTGACTTGCTATTGAGACAACTGATCAAACAAGCTGGACAAAGGTCTGTGATTGTCTTCTTCACAAATCAGAAATATCTTTACCTTACTGTGACAAGAGAATATGAGTATAATATCTACTGGAAACAATCAATAAAACCAAATTTTAGGGTTTTGTGTGTGTCTCTCGCTCTCTCAGCTGGGAAGTCACTGGGTATTTTTATGACACCACAGTATCACACTCCTTAATGTCGAAAGAAGGAAAAGAAGAGGTTTATAATGTTCTAACTCTAGTCTCTTGATATTTAAGGTTTTCAATTGCATTCATCACTATCATAGTTAGGCACTTCACAGATAAGTTAATTATACATTTAGAATCTCTAATGAACTTTAAAGAGTCTTTTGCTCTTCATCTTTTCCTGGTTAAAACAGTGTCTTTGGAAACTTGTATGTGTGTCAAGTATCAGAGGGGTAGCCATGTTAGTCTGGATCTGTAACAGCAACGAAGGGTCCTGTGGCACCTTATAGACTGTTAGTCTATAAGGCGCCACAGGACCCTTCGTTGTTGTATGTGTGTGTTTTTGCTCTTATCCCTGTTTATTGCTTGTTACATTTCTGTCCCTAAACTGCTCCTACCTGCTCCCTGGGAGAATCAAAAACACAAGTACCTCTCCTGTTCATACAGGTGACGGAAAACCAATCATGAAACAAAATTAAGTGAATGGCTCAGGGAGCAAATTCAGATTAGAATACTGGCACTGACTTGATAAAAGTTTGCTCATCCAAGGAGAGAGCAAAAGCAGTACCATGTTACGTAGGTGACCAGCCGCATAGTGCAGGCATACTCAGACTAATGTGTATTTGCGGCTAAAAATTCAAGAACAGGCCAACCATTTGTCAAACAGTTTTGCAAAAGAAGTAAATTCCTAAAAATAGTACTCTGTTTCCAATTTGCAAATAAGTGGGGCTAAAATTACTGAATAAATTATTTACTTCAGCTGGCTTGACAAATCCTGTTAATGCTTCTGGTTATTGGTCAGTAATGTCCTTCTACCATGAATTGTTCGATTAATGAAGAAATTGTAGCCGAAATGAATAACTGTTCTTGATCATTATAGCAGACTAAGGGGGGTGGGGTGAAGACTGAGTACCAGGCACCTGATGGGTGGGCCAATATAAATGTACTCTGAGTTTCTTAACTAGCCCTTTTTCATGAGTCGGTGCCCTGCATCTGCTCCCAAACTGTTCCCATCCTGTTCAAAAAACTGACCTGCATATAGATTGTTCTTAATGACCAAATGTTTAAAAATTCATTGCACAAGAACAGCTGAAAGCAGTTGATTGGGTTGAACTTTATTGTAGGCACCTTGATTCCCAGATCTGCAGTAAAGAGGAAGGTCAGCTGGTAAACATTTGCGTGTTTAAAAATAAAGTGATGGATTTTCTTTTACCCCGTGCCTTTTATGTTCACCCTTGCTGCAGAGCTTGACATACTGAGATATTTCTCTTTGTGTAGGGTTTAAATCAGATCTTCCCTAATCTGGTGTAAATCAGCATTACTTCTTTGAAATTAATGGAGCAAGGCTCATTCTGCACAGGCTGAGGATCTGTACCAATAATAATATAACTCATTATTTCTGCCATGCTGAAGGCATCCATGGCCCAAGCTTGTGAGATGTTGAGTACCCCTAATTCACAGTGATCACCGAAGTGGGAAAGGTCAGTGTGGGATCTGGGTCCATGTTAGACATAAATAAGGGGTTGGAAGGAGGGCTGAGGCATGACAGAAAGCAATTTGTGTTGTTTGGGTTTGCCCTTGTTAATGGTGGTTCCAATGATTTGAGCATATTTGTTTTAGTTCTGAAATGGTATTGAAAAATGAAAGGTATTTTGTTTAATTTGTTTCATTGATAGTAGTGCACAGAAGTGGTAAGTTGTCAATGACAGAAGGTGCTCAGATATATGCGTGGTGGTGCCATACAGAAGACTGGGTGGGATTGAAAGCAAACCAGTAGAAATGATATTTTTCAGGAAGGGTTTTTCCAGGTCATTTATGAATATCCTAAATAGGAGTAGTCCCCAGGCAAATCCTAGTGGGACACCACTAGTTACCTCTCTCCATGCTGAAAACTCACCATTTTGTCCTACCCTTTGTTTCTGATCCATGAGAGGACTTTCCCTCTTATCCCATGACAGGTCACTGTGCTGCAGAGCCTTTGATAAGGGACCTGTCAAAGGTTTTCCAAAAATGTAAGTGCATTTGCATGTTTACACTGTGCATTCCAACACTTCCCCGTCTCTCTCAGGCCCATTGCTCACCTCTGTTGTCCTGCTCTGCACGTGGTCTATTATGCACCCAAAAGCTTATAAAACAGGATGAAATAGAGGTATATAGAAACAAATGCTCAATAGATAGAAATGCTCTTGTTCCTGCTGCTCCTGACATACTTTCCATTGCCTTTTGACCTTTTCACAAAGGAGCCTTCAGAAATTTTCATAGTCTTCTGCCTTCCTTGCATCATTTTAGCAGGTTCACCCTTGTCTTTTGGATCCTCTGGGATTTTCTTCCCTTTCTTATTAGTTTATCACACATTACTATGCCTGGAATGAATCATCAGCTGATCTCAAAGGGTACTTCTCACACTTAGACTATGTCTATACTAAACATAGAAGTTGATAGCCAATTGCATAACTAAAATTGACTTATCAGTGGTCGACTTCAATGTCTGTCTATATGGAAGAAGGTTGATGGGAACACTTCTCCTGTTTACCTTCTTTAATCCTCACCACTCACGAGAAGTCCTGGGGTTGACTTTGACCCCAGGAAGCACCATTTCGCACATGCGTGAAACAAAACCCCAGAAGATCGATCCTGAGTGGTAGTAGTATAGATGTAGGCTTAGGCTATTTCTGCTGTAGCCTGGAAGATCAACTCACTCAGGGTTGATTTTCTGGGGTTTGATTTCAAGAGTCTGGTAGGGATGCACGAAATTGACTTCTCAGAGGTCACAATCAACCCCTGTACTCCTCACAGGGGAGGTTGATGGGAGAAATTCTTCCAGCAACCTTCTTCAGTAGGGATGCCCAAGTAAGCTGAGTTCAGATATGTCGATTCCAGCTACGCAATTATTATCCCTAGAATTGCATATCTGCAATCGACTTACTTTGCCTAGTGTAGACATAGCCTTAGGGAGGATCCTATCATGTTATAATCTGGTATAATAGGTTATGCCTGCAATAGCTCTCACTTACTTACCAATCCAGTCTCACAAGAAGACTATAAGTGGCATTAATAATTTATTCACCCCATCCAACTAGTCCAGTGTAAGGCCCCAAACCATCTAAATCCCATGTAAGTCCATAACACAGGGTTTCAGTGCTGCTTAGGCCTTGGCTGGGCCTCTGAGCAAGAGTCAATTTCGCTAAATGTGCTTCTACTGAAGCCACTGGCAAAACGCCTTTAATCTGAGCTCTGCAAACTCTCGGTCAAGTCTCACAAACGCAGGCTCTGGGATTTATTATTGCTGTCTTCCAACAAATACACGAAATTCACTTTAGTTCAAACCACCCAAGCATAACAACTCTAATAATGATGTTTTAATAGCGTCGCCTGTGTTAAAGTTTGTTGAGATCTGATATCTGACACTAGCTAATGGAAGTGGTATCATCCCCCTTTTTTAATAAAACTGTTACTTTAATGAGGAATTCAGTTGTACTCTGCTGATAAAGTCTGATGATTTTAAACATTACTTTTTACTCCTGTATTTATAATTTTCATTTAAACAAAGATTATTCCATTATTTTAGAATACAAACAGCAATATTCTGCCATCTAAGTACATTGTGTTCACCTCAGAGAATTTAGGTAACTAATTATCCAGAACTACTGAGGCGGTTACTGTTTGCTTCCTGTTCTATTGCACAGTAATGTAAGTTTTCTGTAATGGAAGAAAAATAATCCAAATTCTTTGCTTTGTATTCCAGTGGCTACTTTTTAAAATGCTTGGTTATGTTGCTTGCATATTTTTGTGTAACAAGGACTCTGGATTGGCTTAACAAGCTTGACATTGTTGGTGGGGAGAGCTGCAGATGTGGATTTTTACATCGTTTTTAATTAAATCAAGCCCAAAAAAGGCTCAATAAACAAATGACAATGTTTGGGAAAGGGAGAAACTCATTTTCTTTGATAGGGTGCAGGGAATTTTACCAATCTGTGTTTATAATTACTGTCTGGTTTAGTTAGTGTGAAAGAATCTGCTTGTTACTCATTTATAAATAAACAAACTAGACCTGCTTTCTCATTCTGCAGCACTCCCATTAGTTTATTTTCTTTTCATTTGACTACAGAGTGCTTACTGTAGGCTTAATGCTTAAGCTGTATTTTTGTCTCATATTAAACTTATTTTGCTCTGTGTATAATCTTGGGCTGTTTTTCAAATTTTGCACCTTGTCATTATATTTTCTAGTAAATGCTGTTACTATGTCAAAAACATTGTTGTTAGTTAAAAATAGTTTATAGCAGAAGGAAAAAATCTGTTGTCCACATTTTGGTACTTGGTAATATACCAAAGATAGCATTTTTCTTGGCAGTATTCTGCATGGGCCAAGTTGCTACTGCCTAGTTAATTGTAAACCAAAATCAAATTAACAGTCTTTGCAAGCTTTGGCTGCTACAAAGATGGAAGCTTAAACAAATCACAAATTCAGCATTTAGACCACCTAAACTGAGTCAGTTCAGCTATCATGAAAATCAGGTAGTATTTTACAGCAGTAAAAGCTCCAGCAACCTCTATAATTTAAACTTTTTTATGGAATCTCTCAAAATTTGTAGACGTACTCTATATGTGTTTAATTATTGTGAAGTATTTATATGGAAATCTGCTGGTTTCCTTTTGAAGTCCATTGCTATTCATTTGGAGAAAATATGTTCATTTGTGCATCATGTGAGTTTTACCAACCTCTTTTTACTTAAAATTAGCTTTTCTTGTTTCAAATAGGGCATAAGAAACCAACATTTATTTTCAGTCCCTTAGCAAGATGTAATTTAACTGGCAATTTCTTGATACCTAAAAAAACTCTTAAAGGTGGTGTGTTATTTGGTAAGTGACTGGCTTTGCTTGTCTAAATAAGCATCACGCTCTTACAACTTCATGAATTCTCTATTGTTATTATCAGAACATTTTTAACTGAGACATGAGTTCACCTTTGTTTTGGAAATTCTGTAAATCTATAAGGAACTTTAAAAAAAATCAATAAGTGAATTTTACTGTTAGATATGTGTAAAGCAGTAAGCACTTTCCAGATGTGGCTGTGGATAGAAGTAAAGAAAACTGCTCTGTTCTAAGCAAGGAAAAACTGTTGACATTTCTTTGAAGTATAATCTCTTTTGTTTATTTGGGTTTTAATAGCTTCCAGCAGTTAGCTGCATATTTTTAAACTGATCTAGCTTACATACTTATTTTCTAAGGTTGTCAGTGGCATTCATTGACTTCCATACGTTTAAAAGCTAACTTTGCATATTGATAAATGAAAGAGGTAGAGGAGAAGAGATTTTTAACTAGACAAAGTGCTCAGACTGAAAACTGAGATCTAAGCATTCCTTGTTTGATAAAGTATTTGACATTCAGACCTCTAAATTTGGATTTTATATATTTTTTGTTTGTTTCTGATTTCCCTGGTGCCTCTCTGGCATTCCGAGCCTTGTACCAAATCAAAAATACCCAGTTAGTATGACAGCTTTGATCATCAACTTTCCTGTTACAAATTCTTCAGTTAATAGGCTTCCCCTCAAAGAGGGAGGTGGACTCTGCCTTATCACATTGTACTATAGGGCCCGATTAAAATCATCCTTCTGTTCCCAATCCCTTGGAATGGATCAAACAAAGATACTGAATCCAGGTAGTCTTCTTCCCAAAACTTCAGTGCCTTTGGATGTGGCTCTGAATCTGGTGCTTGACTCATTTCTACCATTAACTAAGATATTAAAATATAATCATCTCTCCATACTGAGAGAGCTAAATGGATTAAGAGGAAGAATGATTGTGTTGAAATGGCATTGGAGATTTCAGCTTTAATTCATGTTACACACGGTGTAACATCAGACATGTTTCTTAGCCTCTGATCCAATACTCTTCAAAATCTGAGTCCACTGCCTCTCTGTACCTCATTCATCCCACCTGTAAAAAGTGGATAATGATTTCTAACATGCTTGTATGGTGATTTTGAAATCTTTGGCTGAAAATCTCATGCAAAATGTTTTGACTAAAGGTGAGAAGAACTGTCTCGAATGGGTGCTTTTGTGACATAATATTTTTAAAGTAATCATTATTTCATAGTTTAAATGTGTGTAGTCAAAGTCGGAGGTTTAAAAGACCCCCTGAGCTGGGGTTTTAAAATGTCATCCAAGGCCAATTGAAGTCAATGGAAAGACTTTTATTGATGTCATTTTGAATCAGGCCCTGAGGCCTGGATTCAGGGTTTAACTTGTGACATGTGCTTAAAGTCCCTTTGACTTCAGAGGTAAGTGTATGCTTAAATGCTGTCCTGAACAGGGTTGTTTTCCTGAACCAGATCTTGCACTGAGCAACATAAGGCTACCCTGCCGCAGAAACCTGGGCATGTGCTAAGCTTCATGAGCTGTTGTACTCCTCACAAGGTCAGCACTGGATACATATCAGTGGCCATAGGGGCACTAACGAGTGCTTTGTATTGCACCTGACATGGGCTTGCCCAGAAGGCATTAGGTTTAATATTCAATGGCTGTTTTTTTTTGTTTTTTGGGTTTTTTTTTAAAGTCAAATGACAAGAAAGTTTAACACAGAAATCATTACAACTGAAATGGCTGGCTGAAAAAGGTTGACATTGAAAAATGAAAACTATTTTGGAAAATAAGTGAAAACTTTTAAAAAATATATGTACACGCTCTTGGCACTTTGTAATGATTTATATAGCATACTGTCTGAGAATACAATTTAATTTAATTTCAAATGTAATGCTGGCTGGTGCCAAACTCCAGAAAACAGAAAGCATTTGAGGTTGAAAATGTTTTTCTTCAGAAATAAATAAGGCTGAGAACAAATTTCTCATTCTGTCCAATCAATAGTTTTTATTACTTATACAAATGTGAGTGCCTATAAAATGTTTTCTGTGGAAAAAGTCTGTTTATATAAATTCAGCACAGCATTTCGTCTTCAAGAAAGGATCTCATTGCCCAATATACCTTAACAATCTGAACACTAATTACATATTGTTTGATACATCTTAATCGTCTGTTGTACAAATTGGGGCGAGGGGAGAGCTAAGCAAATTAATTTACTTTGTGGTTTGGGTTTAGAATCCGTTGCTAAACAATACCCCTTACATATTAGTAATAAAATTATTTTAAATGATGCTACTTGAACAGTTGCTCTAGCTACATATTAAGATTTGCTCTGTTTTTCATGTGTTTTCCATCAAGGAAGTCTGTGGTTACCTTCCTGATTCTGCTGGACTGGAAAAACATAGCTAATATGGTGTGATCTGGAGAGAGCTTTGATGCAGGGGCTTTACAAATAAACCTCCAGATGCCATATGGTTTACATTCATCTCTCAATTTATTTCCTATAAATGTCTATTGAATATTCCATTGAACCAACACATGTGAAACTAGAGCTGGAAAACAGAGAGAGGTATAGAATGCTTTGTGGCAGCATGTGATTATCATATTTCTTTTCCAATATTGCTACCAGCCTTAAACACACGGTAAATTAGTCAAATGCCAAAGTTCTCAAAGTTAGAGAGGAAAATAAAGAAACAATATTTTAAAACTTTTAAAAACAAACACTCCCTTTTCACATGTTGTAACGTATCTTGCACACTGGAACTGGCCTTTCCTTGCAGTAATACTGACTTGTGTGTTCAGTTTCTGCCATTAGAAAATTAAAGCTCTGCAGAACTCATTTATGAGAAATAAATGGTGTTAAAACACTGCAAAGGAAAACAAATGGTAGGATGAAAGGCTTAGACATGTATTTTTGCTTGATTAACTAGTACCTTAAATCATCACTCCCTGACCTTCTTAGTTTCCCTTCTTTCTGAAAGTCATGAAATGCCACTGTAAACATTTCTGTATGATGAGACTTGGTCAATGGGCCATTGTCCTCAAGACTGGGTTTACACTGAAAGGAACCTCACCATTCCAGATGTTCCTCTTTCTTAATGGTACAGTTTCTGAAGCATCATATCTTTAGGTGGTGAGAGGACAGTACAGAACATTATTTTAAATCTGTTTTATCACTGTGAGTCCATCATGCCTCAGGGTCTTCTGACAAGCTAAACTGTACTTCTCCATAATCCCATTACTATTCCATAGCAGCAGAGAATACCGTTCTAATGTATGGCCACCCCCTCTTCCTGACTACTTCTTAACCTGTGGGTCTTACTATAAATGAAGAATCTAAACAGACAGGGAATCTAAATTAGCTGTCACCACTCAAAAATGAGATATTGGAGTCATTAGTGTTCTCTAAGAACATCTAATCAGTGTGCAGCTGCAGCCAAAAAAGCTAAGAGGCTGTTAAGAAAAGGGTTAGATAACAGGATACAAAACATAATGCTGCTGTATAAATCCATGGTATGGCCACAGCTTAACTACTCTGTGCAGTTCTGGTCACCACATCTTTAAAAAGATGTATTGGAATCGGAAAAGGTACAGAGAAGAACAACAAAAATGACTGACAACTTCTGTATGAGGAAAGATTACAACAACAGTGACTGTTCATCTTGAAAAAGTGAAGACTGAGCTGGGATATGGTAGCGGTCTATAAAATGCTGTGGAGAAAAAGAATAAGGAAGTGTTCTTTGCCCATTCACATAACGTAAACACCAGGGGTCACCCAATGAAATTAATAGGTAGCAGGTTTAAAAACAAACAGAACAACACACAATCAATCCATGGACTGCATTAACAGGGATGCTGTGAGGGACAAAAGTATAACTGGGTGCAAAAAAGCATTAGATAAATTCATATTGGATAGGTCAGCCAAAATAGCCAGGGACACAACTCCAATGCTCAGGGTGTCCCTATACATCTGGCTGCTAGAAGCTGCAATTGTGCAATAGGGGGTGGCTCACTCAAATCTCCATTTTCGCTTCATTCTATCTGGCACATCTGTCACTGGCCACTGTCAGAAGACATCATCGTGGCTAAATGGACTGTTGGTAAGACCCAGTGTGGTCAAGCTTATCTTCTGACATAAAATTCACCATCAACACTGAGTTTATAGCTTAGAGATGGACCTTAAAAATTACAGGAGAAAGACCCCGTGTGGGGCTTGAGGAAAGAAGCTTGAACTTGATGGGAGGGTAATTAGTTTTAGGGAAATAGTCTTACATAACATGGATCAAAATGTTTTACCATCTTAGACTTGTGATTTACACTGATGAAAAGAAGACAGAATTTTTCATACCTAAGCTGCACATCTGAAGAGTGAAGTTCCCCTGCCAATGAAGGACCATTGAAAGGTTAGTCTTCCCAAACACAGGATTTACCATTGGCCTTGGGTCTGAGTTCTGGAAGGAGATGAGTTTCTCACCTGTGCCAGGTGTCAAGACAAGGTCTTAAACCCTTCTTACACCCCTTTACAAGTTGTTTACCTTGATGTTACAAAGACTGGGTGAAATTCTATAGACTGTGTTATACAGGGGATCAGGCTGTGGGATCACACTAGTCACTTCTGGCCTTCCAGCCTTTGAAACTGTGAATTGTTACACAGGCCTTGCTGGTTCCCTATAGTCAGGGATGAATTTTACCCTGAGATCCTTGGTATGACTGGCCCAGTGTATTACTAAATCTCCTTGTTGTTTAGCTGAGATTGTGACATCAGACAGAAACACTCCATATCAGCAGCCAAAAGCTTCATGCACTATAACCCAAAAATAGGATTCAGCAGAATGCCAGTCACATCAAATAGCAAAAACAGTCAGGAAGACAACTTAATCCACAGATGAAAAACTACACTAAAGCAAAGGTAACTTGAATTTTTTGCTGCATGCATCATCCTTTTACGTGCTGCTGAGACCGGGATTGGGAAATCCTATATTTAATACATTGAACTTTGATGTCTAAAACAGAGATGTTACTCAGATATGTTTTCTTGGCTCGAAGAAAATCCTGTCTTGTATAATCTCAACAATAAAAGATGTTTGAGACATTGCATATATTTACCGTGTTTTATGTTATTATTGTTTGTTTTTATTTTGTTATTGCAAAATAGAAACTGCCGGACATGATTAGACAGAAAGTTTTAAAGTTTTCTTAAAGAAAAAAGGTAACTCTGAATGAAAGATTTCAATATTTTGGAAAAGACATAAAAATGAGCTTTGTTATCATCCTAATTGTCATGCAAAGGCTTTGACAGAGTTTGCATTTAAAAGAAAAACAAACTGTTGCCAAAGAATTATATTGTCTATTATTCTGGAAATGTCAGCTCTTCCTTATTTAACTACAAGAACAATGAAAGAGGTGTGGGTTGTTTTTGTTTTACTTTTCTTATTTATAGTAAATGCAATTTTTCATTTTTGAAAAATGTTATCATTTTTATTAAATTTCCTCTTAGTGTCTCACTCTGATTTCTATCTGGGTTTTCGTGTGGTAGTTCATTTGCTGTGCTCTTCCACATGGATGTGAGAACATAGCAGCTTTTGCTTTCAAAGAGGACAGAGGTTTCCAAAATGAAGAGACAAATATTACAAGCTGTAAGATGGTACATCAAGTCAGAGACGAACAAAGCAGAGGATGTAAAGAAAAATAATAATCCCCATCTCCCACACAAAAAATTCCTTCCCAGGAGGAAGTTATTATTAACCCACCAGAGTTAATATAGCACCAAAAAGTTCATCTTAAATGTAAAAGCAGCTTTGATTTGCTGTATTTTAAAATACCCTCCTTAGTGGTCTCTCTGGCTTCCGTGTCCCAGCTGCATTATTCCAGCTGTTCCCTGATTAATACACTAATTTAAGTTCAAAATGCTATTTAGCTTGCTCGTTCTCCACGACTTGCATTTTCCAATTCCCATTTAACAAAATGATTTAAAACTAAATGACCCAATTTTCCTTTTTTCTCTCTATTCCGGAAGCTAAATGCCGCTCCCATTCCTGCTGTTTCAGGGGAACATCTAAACCATCACCAAGCTAGCTCTCTGCCTGGGCCTTCTGCCCCAATTCAATGCTTGCTCCTTCATTCCAGCCCTCAACAAATTCCTTCACAATCACTCAGTGATGAGGAACTGGCATGCTAAAGGAGCTCACTTAGCTGAGGATTTTGGTAAACATAGAATCATAGAATCGCAGGGTTAGAAGAGACCTCAGGAGGTCATCAAAACAGGACCAATCCCAACTAAATCATCCCAGCAGGGTTTTGTCAAGCCAAGACTTAAAAATCATCTAGAGATGGAGATTCCATCACTTCTCTGGGTAACGTATTCCAGTGCTTCACCAACCTGCTGTTGAACAGTTCATTACAGGTCTAGAATTAACAGTAAGGAAACAAATTCGTACAAAGGTTAAATTAGTTTAACTTTCAAGGATACATTTTCAGAACACAATCTTACAGCTAAAGTTTCTCATTATTCAGCAGTAATTACTGAGGACTGAGCTCCAGAGACATGTGCACAGCGAAGTGGCAGGTATAGAAATAACATGTCTTGATGGCTTCTCTTACGGCCACACAGACTTGCGATCCATATACTTGCTACAGAAAAGTCTACACCAGTATTCTTTTCCCCACACTGCAAGCCCTGTGAGCCTGAATATGTTAGCCCAGGCTCTCTGACTCAGCACTGAGGGTTTTCCTTCGCAGTGTAGATGTGCTCCCAGACAGATGTGCCCAGGCAATGGTGTCTGCTGGTGTTTTTTTCTGGAGTGTTTCATTTTAGAATTGGATGGTCAAAGGTGATTCCGTATGCAGAGGATTTCAATATTTTGGAATTGGGCTTTATTGAGAATAAGCGTGAAAAGAAAGAATTGCGAAAGGTTCTGTGACAGGAAATGGAGTCCCAGCTCTGGGGCAATCTTCCTAGTGACTGACTCAGAGCCAGGCACCAGAGAAACACTGTGGTATCCCCTAGCATTTTGCAGGGCAGTCTGTGGGTCCAGAAAGCCTCGGCTGCCAAGAAGCTTGGCATGTGAGTTGGCCATTTACTGCCTGGGTTCTGCTAGAACGTCACATCCTTGAGACCACTCTGCAAACGTTTCTGATTAGGCCAAATGGGCGCATTCCACTGAAACAGAGTTTCACAGGAATTTTTCCGACCAGCTCGGGTTCATCTTACTCACATCCCGTTTTTACGGGCTCTTCTCAATGCCACAATCTGGCCCCGTAATTAAGGGCCAGCCACAATCACAAAAAATGCTTCCAATGGTTTTTAACCAAGAGGAGCTTCTTGCAGCCAGCTGCTCAGTGCCTCATGACATCTGCTAGACAGCAGGCCCTTGGGAACTGAGCAGCCAGCAGCACCAACTCCCCTCAACTTTCTTCAACTCATTAAATGGGGAATAGCAAAGTTATCATGGCCAGTGGTGCTTGCATTACTTTTGCAAAGGGTGCAGTTTACCCCTGTGCAAAGGGGCCTAGAGCTAGGTGTGCCATAGTACTCATTGTGAGGGTTTAAGTACATAAGAACAGCCATACTAGGTCAGACTAATGGTCCATCTAGCCCAGTATCCTGTCTTCCGACAGTGGCCAATGCCAAGTGTCTCAGAGGGAATGAACTGAACAGGTGATCATAAAGTGAGCCATGCCCTGTCATCCATTCCCAGCTTCTGGCAAAGAGAGGCTAGCGACACCATCTCTGCCCATCCTGGCTAATAGCTCTTGATACACTTTCCCTCCATTAAGTTATCTAGTTCTTTGTTGCACCCTGTTATACTCTTGGCCTGGCGTTCCACAGTGCATTGTGTGAAGAAGTACTTCCTTTTGTTTAAGCCTGCTGCCTATTTATTTCATTTGGTGACCCCTAGTTCTTACATCAGGGAAAGGAGTAAATAACTCTTTGTTATCCACATTTTCCACACCAATCATGATTTTACAGACCTCTGCATAATCTCTCCTCTTATTCCTTTCTTTTCCAAGTTGAAAAGTACTTTTTAAGAGCTACGCAGGCATTGTTCTAGCCCTCAGCACTGAAATGAATTTCATCCCTCAGATGCATCTGTGCAGGATTGGGCCAAAAGTTATTATGAAGACTTTGGAGCGAAAGTGCTGTGGTACCTTGAAAGGTGTGTTTTTCATCTATTCATGCATTAGAAGTCACATAATTGTATTGCATTGCCTTGTTTTATACCTCCAAAGCCGCATCTACATGGACCGGCTACTTCGAAGTAGCCGCGCCAACTTCGAAATAGCGCCCGCCACGGCTACACATGGCGGGCGCTATTTCGAAGTTGACATCGACATAAGGCGGCGAGACGTCAAAGTCACTATCCCCATGAGGAGATGGGAATAGCGCCCTACTTCGATGTTCAACGTCGAAGTAGAGCACATGTAGCCGATGTGCGTCCCACAACATCGAAATAGCGGGGTCCGCCATGGCGGCCATCAGCTGAGGGGTTAAGAGACATTCTCTCCAGCTCCTGAGCTCGATGGTCACCATGTGCAGCGGCCCCTTAAAGGTCCCCGCCCCCTGCCTTCCTGTGCAGGAAGCTGAGAGAGCGTGCAGGCGGCAGCACAGCCACGCGGCCAGCCTGCACGTCTCACAGCAGCCGCAGTCCACACCCCCCCCCGCACAGCAATGGCAGCCAGCCAGCCCCCCAAGCGTACCCAGGGCATCCCCCCCTCCAAGGGGAGCCAGGGCTCCCAGGCTGGCAGCCAGCTGGGGAAGAGGCAGCAGGGCCCATCCTGGACGGAGGCCAAGATCCGGGACCTGCTGGGGCTCTGGAGAGAGGAGGAGGTGCTCCAGGTAATGGGGAGCAAGAGGCGGAACGCGGATGCATTCGCTTGGCTGGCTGAGGGCCTGGCTGCCCGGGGTCACCCTGCCCGCACTCCTGACCACGTCAGGAGTAAGGTTAAGGAGCTGCGGCAGGGTTACACCCAGGCCCGGGATGCGGCCAGCCAATCTGGGGTCCGCCCCTGTCACTTGCCCCTTTTACAGGGAGCTCAGGGCCATCCTGGGCCCCCGGCACACCTCCTCCCCTCCGGCCACTCTTGAACCTCAGCCGATGAGCCCCAGCAGGCCCTGGAGGCGGAGTCCACCCCGGAGGCAAGCCCCGCACCCCAGAGGCCCCCCCCCAGGAGCCCACCCCTGGGACACCGGAGGAGGAGGAGGAGGGGGGATCCTCCTCCAGCGATGGGGGGCTCTGGATCGCTATCCCGTCCCGGAGCTCCAGCAGGGCATCCGCCCACTGGGTGTCCCCCGACCATGGGAGCGGACCGTCAGGTATGTACCCCCTCTGGTGCACACCCCCGGGATTGAGGGGTGGGGGCAACAGACATGACCAGGGCCCTCCACATGCCCAGATGACCATGGCCCCAAGGGCTACGTCTACACGTGCACCCAACTTCGAAATAGCTTATTTCGATGTTGCGACATCGAAATAGGCTATTTCGATGAATAACGTCTACACGTCCTCCAGGGCTGGCAACGTCGATGTTCAACTTCGACGTTGCTCAGCCCAACATCGAAATAGGCACAGCGAGGGAACGTCTACACGCCAAAGTAGCACACATCGAAATAAGGGAGCCAGGCACAGCTGCAGACAGGGTCACGGGGCGGACTCAACAGCAAGTCGCTCCCTTAAAGGGCCCCTCCCAGACACACTTTCATTAAACAGTGCAAGATACACAGAGCCAACAACTAGTTGCAGACCCTGTATATGCAGCACGGACCCCCAGCTGCAGCAGCAGCAGCCAGAAGCCCTGGGCTAAGGGCTGCTGCCCACGGTGACCACAGAGCCCCGCAAGGGCTGGAGAGAGAGTATCTCTCAACCCCCCAGCTGATGGCCGCCATGGAGGACCCCGCTATTTCGATGTTGCGGGACGCGGATCGTCTACACGTCCCTACTTCGATGTTGAACGTCGAAGTAGGGCGCTATTCCCATCCGCTCATGGGGTTAGCGACTTCGACGTCTCGCCGCCTAACGTCGATTTCAACTTCGAAATAGCGCCCAACACGTGTAGACGTGACGGGCGCTATTTCGAAGTTACTGCCGCTACTTCGAAGTAGCGTGCACGTGTAGACGCAGCCAAGGACAGCAGTGGTATGTCCCTCAGAAGAGTGCATCAGCCCCTGCCCCGCCCCCAGCACGACAGTGCCATGCCCCATTCCTGGGGTTGGGGGGAGCGGAACCTAGGGTCCCCCGGGGGGAGGGGGTGGGACACCCATCAGCATCAGCAGCATCTCCCGGGGATGGGGATGGGGAACCAGCAGCAGAGGGGTGGGGGGACAAGGGCCATGGCTTGGGGCCCACACTAACGGCTGTCTCCACTCTTCTTCCCCCCCGTGTTCCTCAGCTGCACCATCGGAGGGACCGGAGAGTGCTGGCAAGGTGTCAGTGGTCCTGGAGAGCCCACTGGGGCCATCACTCCAGGCCAGCCCCTCGGCGGAGCACCGACCAGCCCCAGGGCGGAGATGACGGCGGACCCAGCACCATCCAAGGACGGCGACGGACACCCAGCTGCTGGCGATCCTCCGGCAGCAGCTGGAGGTCTCAGAGCAGAGCCTGCGGGTGGAGGAGCGGCGGCTCCATCTGCAGGAGCGGGTGCTGGCCTGGTGCCAGGAGGCATGGGGGGCCTTTATGCACACATTTGAGCGCATCGCGGACTACCTGGCCCCCCCCATGCCGTGCTGGCTGCCGCTCTGCCTGCCCTGCCTGCTCCACCCGCTGCTCCACCTGCTGCTCCACCCGCTGTCCCACCGCTGTCCGCCACCGAGGGGCCATCCGCCGAGGGGGACCTGGGGCCTGCGGACACCCGCCGGCCATATCTACCGGTCCGCCCAGCCCCCAGCCAGGGCTGAGGCCGAGGCACGGGTTGCAGCCACCCACCCCAGTGCTGGACATTAGGGGGTGCGGGGCCCAGGACATGGCCCCCCCTCTTTGTACATATCCCCTTTTACTTGTGTTTTGTATATAGTTTGTATTAGACCCCTGTTATGTTATGATACCTGGCCCCCAATGTAAATAGTTCTCCCCTTCCTTGTCTTCCCCTTTGTTTTGCTTATCATCATTATAATATATATATAATATTTATGTTTGTTGTAAATAATATAAGAAGAAGAAGAAGAAGAAATCAATGTTTGGTGTTTCACGAACAACAGGTCTGTTTTTATTTGCAAGAAAAGTGGGGGGGGGGGCTCTTGGGTGCTCTGTGGTGTGGGCATAGGGGCAGGGAGTGTTGTGGAGGATGTGGGGGGGTGCAGTGGGGGGGCCTGTCAGCGTTCACCCCACAGCCTCGTCGAAATGGGCCCGCAGGGCCTCCCAGACCCGGATCCCCTCAGGGTCCACCTGGCGACTGGGGGCAGCGGGTGGCTGCATGTCGGCCCTGCCAGCCTCCACAGCCCAGCCCTGAAATAATGCCTCCCCCTTGCTGTCCACCAGGTTGTGGAGGGCACTGCATGCACCCACAATCTGGGGGATGTTGGTGGGGCCCGCATCAAGGCGGGTGAGGAGACACCTCCAGCACCCTTTGAGGTGGCCAAATGTGTGCGCAACCACCTGGCGCGTGTGGTTCAGGTGCATGTTGAAGCGCTCCTGGCTGGCTGCCAGATGGCCCATGTAAGGGTGCATGAGCCAGGGCTGGAGGGGGTACGCCGCATCTGCGACGACGCAGAGGGGCATCGTGGTGTCCCCCACAGGGATCTCCTGCTGGGGAATGTAGGTCCCCGCCTTGAGCCGGCGGCACAGGCCCGAATTCTGGAATACCCGGGCGTCGTGGGTGCTGCCAGGCCAGCCACCATAAATGTCCAGGAAGCGGCCCCGGCTGTCCACCAAGGCCTGGAGGACCACTGAATGGTAGCCCTTCCTGTTCAAGAAGCGTCCTCCACTGTGCTCTGGGGCACGGATGGGGATCTGGGTCCCATCCAGAGCCCCAAAGCAATTTGGGAAGCCCAGGGTGGCAAACCCCGTGATGGCGGCATCCGGGTCCCCAAGCCGCATGAGCCTGTGGAGGAGCAGGGCGTTGATGGCGCGGACGACCTGCAGGGGAAGCACATGGGAGAGCACCAATGAGGAGGGGTGTGCAGGGTGTGTCTGGCCCTCCCCTGCCAGGGCTCCCCTCCCCTCCACCCCCAGGGCTGCCTCCCCCTTCCCGTGGGTCCTCTTACCTCCATGAGGACAGCCCCGACGGTGGCCTTGCCGACACCAAACTGCTGGCCCATGGATCGGTAGCTGTCTGGAGTAGCCAGCTTCCAGACAGCAATGCCGACCCGTTTCTCCACGCTGAGGGCACGCCGCATGGCAGTGTCCTGGTGCCTCAGTGTGGGGGTGAGCCACTGGCAGAGCTCCAGAAATGTCTGCCGGCTCATACAAAAGTTCTGGAGCCAGCAGTCATCGTCCCACTCGCCAAGCACCAGCCGCTCCCACCAGTCGGTGCTCGTGGGGTAGCTCCACAGTCGGCGACTTGTGCGGCGGGCGGGGGGCAGGGGGGCTGCAGGGTCTGGGGTTGCTTCCTCCTCCCCTGGGGGCAGCTCCTCTTCTGTGGCTAGAATGCGATCAGCTGCCTCCTGCATGGCATTGAGCAGGGCGAGCACTGCTCCTGCAGGGGCGGCTGGGTGGATCTCTGGCTGCTGCTGCTGTTGCTGGGGGTCCATAACTGCGTCACCGAGGTGTGCATGCCTATGGCTCTGCAAACCGCGTGCTGTGCAGGCTGAGGGTGTCTGGGAGGGGCCCTTTAAGGGACCGGCTAGCTGTTGCCCTGGAAGTGCTAGTCCGCCCTGTGACCCTTTCTGCAGCTGTTCCTGGCACCCTTATTTTGATGTGTGCTACTTTGGCGCGTAGACGCTCCCCTGCAGCGCTTACTTCGATGTGGTGCTGCCCAACATCGACGTTGAACGTGGATGGCACCAGCCCTGCAGGACATGTAGACGTTATTCATCGAAATAGCTTATTCAATGAACAAGCTATTTCGATGTAGCATACACGTGTAGATGTAGCCCTAATGTTTAGTCATGTATATGCGGCATAACAGTGTTAAAGACTGTTTAGAAATGATTATATAGATTATAAATACTTTGTCACATTTTTCTACTGCAGAATACACTGGTTAACCCATTATTTATAAATATCTAGTTTGTTAAAACTAGTCTCAGTGGTCAAAGCTTTTCATCACATTGCTGTATAAAGTAGTAATCTTGAAACCATGGCCGCAAGGCATATTTTTGCAGGGAAGAAGCTGGTTGAAAGATCTTTTCCCACAATGCCCTGATTCAATAAAGGAAACACCGAACAAACACACCAGTCACTTATAGGGGAGCTGCTGTGAGCCTCATCCTTTCCCCAAATCCTGAGCAAAGGGGAAGGTGAAAAGTCACCCTGGTGTCATTCCCAGAAATTGTGACAAGAGGGATAGGAGACAAGGCTTGATCTCGCAATGCTTGCACCTTATTTCATCATCTGTGTAACCCACACATCTCCTGAGTGTGGTGGATTGTCCCATCCAGTGGCACTGAGACCACTTACAGCAAGACTAATGAGTCTGTTCTACAGCCTTAGCTAACAGGCTGCTGGCTTTTAGCTCCTGCAGTAGAGGCTCATACACTAAACTCCAGAAGTTCCAGGTTTGGGTCTATCCTCAGATAGCCGGTGTCTGCCGGAATTACACTTTCCATTTTGACTTGGTAGTGTTTTACACACACAGTGCACTCAAATTCTACATGGTTCAGTGAATGTAACAATGCACAAGACCATGTACAAGCCTGTCCACAGAAAGGAGAAATACACTTGAGGAGAGGCCAGTCTCTAAAAGGAGCCAGAGGAGAAGAAGAAGCTGCAGAACTGCTTTCCCATTGCACGGTGCCCAAGAGACTCAACTTGGACACACACTAACACAGAAACACAAACTGCATGAAGCAACGGTTTCATGGCTCCCGTGTAGTTCTCCTCTCCTTCACTGTGGTCAGCCAGCTTTGTTGGCCTGCCCAGAGTTGAGACAGAGCTATGCCTCCACTCCTTCCCACCCCATTGAAACACTGTTGTGATTATTCTGTGGTACACTGCAAATTCGTTCAGTGATGCAGCTGCCACTTCTCTGAGTCTGTGAAAATGGCATTGTGGATTAATGTTCCCTCTACTCACCCAGGCTGAAGCAAAGTTTACAAGTAAGATTGTTTATACTAGATGCCAGCCTGATGAACTGAACCCAGGATCTAAGCATCAATGCAGGCTCATTGCTTGTTAAACCTTAAATATGTAGCAGAAATTCTGCAGATCAAGTTAAGTGGATGGTGACATATATGAAAACAGTGCCCTCATTTCATTTGCGTAAGTGTAACTAATTATGACCTAGTAAATAATTATACTGATGCTGTACAAACTGGTCTAGAATCAAGCTCACACCCTGCTAGCTGTTTTGGCCCTGCACTGCTAAGAGTAATAAAAGGCGTAAAATGAGAAGCTGTGGCTTTGAATAGATGTACGGACAAATCTGTTAATTCGAAAGGGTCCCATTTTTAATGTGTATTCTTTTCTTAGCAGAAACTTATGTAAAATATTGGTTTCCATGGGCATGTGGGATGCTGTTCCCCAGGGCCAATTATGTGTCTATTGTATTTTATTTTATTTATGTTAATAAATGTTCTACATAGCAGATAGTTGTCTACAGCAGAGCTGACAGATGCAGCAGGTCTCAGGGAAAGGTACGAAGGGGGTCTGGCTCCAGGCTCTGGAAGGGGTGGGGCCTAGGACATGCAGCCCTCACTACCACCAGGATCATGGTGCTGTGCCCCTGACACACACCTCCTCACAGCTATGTGCAACAGGACAGCGGCACTGCCATCACAGCACTTCAACGGGGTCTGGAGCTTCAGCCGCCAACACTGCCAAAGTAGCAGCAGGCCCTATGGAACATGATGTAGTTATGACACCCAGAAGTGGGCTTGTCAATTTTTGTCAGGAAATGATTTTTGCTATACATAAACTAAAGAAAAAGTACTACCACTGATGAGGAAGCGGCATTCAAGGAAGTTTAGTTTTGAGGCTGAGACCCTGGGCTGGCTTTTCTGTGGGATATTGAGTAGCTCACTTAATCTGTCTTTGCCTTGGTTCCCCTCCTGTAAAATGGGGATTGAAAATGCTTTCTTGGTCCTTTTCTTCCAGTTATGTTATAAGCTTTTGGAAGCAGAAATTGTCTACTACTCACTTGTTCAGGGCCTGGTTCAGTGAAGCCCTAATCTTAGCTGTGGCACTCAAGTACTACTTTAATAAATAGCAATAATAATAATAAATAGCAATTTCGAAAAAGATCAGTCCATGCAGTTTTAAAATGTAACTTTCTAGGAATAGCCAATTCCAGAGCATGAGATGCTTCCTGTAAAGTAGTTTATTGCTTAGAAGACTAGTTGGGAGTGAAATTCACAGCTGTGCACAATGCACTTCATAGGAGGCTTCAAGTGGGACACAGAGTCTTCTGCAAGCTCTCTGCATGGAAGAAAATCTTATACAGGTTGAACATCCCTACATAGAGTGGATGGAAAAATGCCCAGCCTATAAACATTTAGCAGTAGTATAGAAAATATGGATCTTATTAATAACAATTATGTCAGACAGCCACACATAGACCAGATTCCCTGGCATAATTTAGGGTTAAGCCTTCAAAACCTATTGAAAAGCAGATGCTGCTTCTGTATTTCACATAGCCTGACTTCCTAGGCTTAACCGCAAGCACTTGCTAAGTTGTAAAGTGACTTTTTATCTTACCTTTTTATTCTATTTTATATGCTGTACATCTACACATTCATAATAGGGGTACAGTAAATCAAACTGAACTATGTGATGTAGTATCACTAGGTTTGAAGTGTGTTTGCGTAAGTAGTTTGTGACTAGCACTCTTTAGGAACATGTATTTTTGCAATGTTAGCCCTGTTATTGCCAAATTCTGTGAACAGGTCCTTTCCCATCCAGGCCTCTGATACAAGGGTTTATGTCTCAGGCTCTCTTCTCATTACGGTAGCATGCTGACCAGAGGTAACCTGGCAGGTGTCCAACATATATACCGAAAATATAAACCAACCCTTTTACCAATTGCTATGGTATAAAACATTCTGCAGGAAGACCCTGGAATTTTCCAGATCCACGCTTGCTAGAAGCCATAATGGAGATACCTTGTGTTTTCATAGAATGATGAGAAGGGACACAACTCAAATCCTGGTTGGACATTTCAACTCTTTGAAGGCAGGTTGACCCACGTCAGCCAGGCCAAGAAGAGTAACCAGGTCACACTGCCCAGCAGAAAATATCCAAAACAATCCATATTATTCATCACTCTCTTCGTTAAAGCTGAAACTTCTTTACAAAAGCAACTGTTAGTGGATTGTCACTGCCTGGCCAGTGAGCATGCCCCCTGCTTGATAACAACTGAAGTGTGATGTTGACAGTCATCCTATTAATTCCGTCTTTTAAAGTCCAATCTTGGGAGACCTCTGCAAAGCTGGCAAGAAAAGAAGAATAAAGATGTCATAACACCTTAAATGAATCACCTCAATGAACTCTATCTTTCTCAAAAAGCAGTCAGTGCAGCTATGAAGCTGAGCTGGAGAATCCATCTTCATGACAGTTCCAAATGATAAGAATGAACAATGACCTTTACACTTGAGCTGTTTACCAAAGTGACAACTTGGATCTGTTAAAAATAGGGCACATCTACACCTACCCAGTCAGGACTGAGCTTCCAAGGTCTGATTTTGTGCACCTAGTGGGGATGCATGAAGTTGAAATAATATAACTCGAGAGTAGACCCTTTTACTTCTCATTCTTGCAAGGATTGAGAGAGATCAATGGGAGAAATGGGAGTTTTCCCTTTTATCCCATTGACCTCCCCCAGTGAGGACAGACAGATGAGTTGATCATAGATACATTGATTCCAGCTATGCAATGGTCAGAGATGGAATTACGTATCTAGGATGAACTTTAAAGTCTAGTGTAGACCTGCCCTTAGTACTTCTCTCAAAGTACACTCCTGAATTAAAACCTGCTGAAATGAATAAAAAGTCTGCTATGTGCTTGTATTTCACTAACAAGTTTAGACCTACTTATTTAGAAGATATGATGAATAAACTGAGGCTGGAAAACTTATCATACTAACCAAACCTAGCATTACTTAAGAGCAGAAGCTGTGGTACCTTACAGCAAAAGTTACTGCAAGAAACTCTGACCCTGTGTCTATACGTGCCTCTTCCTTTTGAATGGGGCATGTTAATGAGCAGGTTTGAAAGATGCTAATGAGGTGCTGCAATGAATATGCACCACCTCATTAGCATAATGGCGGCCGCTGTGATTCGAAAGTGCGGCTCTTCAAATCACACGCTGCCTGTGGAGACGGGACCTTCCGAAAGGACCCCCCCCACAATTTTTGAAAGCCCTTTTTCCTATCTGGTGATCGGGAGAAGGGCTTTCGAAAACTGGGGGGGGTTCTTTTGGAAGGTCCCATCTTCACGGGCAGCGCACAATTTGAAAAGCTGCATTTTCGAATTGCCGCAGCTGCCATTATGCTAATGAAGCACTGCATATTCATTGCAGCACCTCATTAGCATCTTTCGAACCCACTCATTAACATGCCGCTTTCAAAAGGAAGGGGCATGTGTAGACCCAGCCTGAGTGTTTTGAAGTGTTTGGCTGAAAATTCATGCACATTCTGTGGTCGAGAGACTTGAGAGCTTCTTAGGCTACATCTACACTGAGTACAGAAGATCAACCACTTAAGCTCCATCTTCTGTGGCTTCATTTCATGCATGTGCAAAATGGTGCACTTCAGGGTCAGTGTTGACCCTGGAAATCCTCACAATCCATAAGGATTAAATAAAGTTCTGCTGTGAAGACAGCTGTGAAAACTGATGACTGCAAAGTAGATTTTTGCTACGCAATTGGCATACCAAAAAATCATGTGGCAGCCATCAGCCTTCGGGGTAAGGGCAGACGTAGCCATAGACAAAAAGGAGAAGTTTAAATTGGCTCATAAACTAAATATTTTGCCATAATTTGAACTTTTGATTGAAGTGGCCTAAGAATCTACAAGGCTAAATTCCAGAAAAATGAATATAGAGAACCAGGTATGAGTATCAATTTGGGCAAGGTCATTTTGAACTGAATTTACCATTTTTAATAATTAAGTAAAATATTGTATACATGAGAAAATATACCTGATGAATTATTCCTGGCATAATTCCATATGTGAACTGATAAGCTTTTTCTAAAGTGTGCCCTGCTTGCTCAATCCACATAAACTAAATCAAAATAAAGTACGCTTATTCTGGGCTATGAGCACTAACACATGCAATTAATCAGGAATAGTTAATCTTCTCTAAATTCACACCCTGCATCATTCTGGATTAATCTTAATCCTACAGTCCTGTAATTCCACTGCCATATAATCTTGATTGAAAGTAGAAGGATCTGTATTTAAGGATTCATTGTTCCCTTTTGATTACAAAATCATCCACCCAGACTAGTGTAGAACTAGGGTAAAAAATTTGTATTTGTAACATGATTTTGATAAGGCCTCAAATTAATTTTTCCTTTGAATACTGTAATATCTCATGCTGCGTTCAATTTTTGATATTGTGAAAGATATTATTTAGCTATCTTAAGTTTGTTTTTTGTCATGTCATGTTTGCTTTGGAAACTGTTTTGGCTAATAAAGCTCATCTTTATCATAATTCTGCAGTCTGTCCTTTAGCTAAGGTACACAGACCCAAAATGTAATAAGAAACCTAGCAATAGTAACTACACTGTTTAACCAATGTGCGTTTTGGAGCCTACCTGTCTCATGTATGGCTAGACAGGTACTGCCATGTTCACAGGAGCCCAAATGGTTTCTAAACACATCCCTGCATAGTGGCAGGGGCAGTTTTTACAACTTAGGGTTGTGGAGTTTTCCTCTGTATCTGTAATTTCCTGTCTGTGAGTCTGGGCTTTCCATGCAATTTAGTTCCCCTTGTACTGAGATAAGCAAGTAATTTTACCTTTGCAAGAATGGCTGTCTCAGGCTTTCCTTTCAGTCATCCCAAAGGTGATGGCATATTTGTATGGCATCTCTCACAATGTATTCAAAGTTATCTGACCACAGTTTACCAGGGAAATGGATGAAAAATGCTCTCATTTAACTGATTAACATTTAATTAACATGGTTAATTAACATTGATTTTAACTTTTTTAGCTGAAGTGTAATACTTAAGATTGACCTCAACTTTTCAAATGAAAGCTAGGTACTAGAAAAGCCTGGAGAAAGCCATGATTGATTTTATGCATTATAATCTAGCTGTATGTGATCTGTGTTGCAGTTATGAGGTAATGTGCATTGTACCATATAAAAGTCTAATGATAGTTAATGTTAGTTAATTAAGATGAACACTGAATGGTATTACCCTGTCTCATATGGGTATTAACATCATATTAGAGTCTAACAAAATATTATTTTACTTAAAATCACATATAGTGAATCACTTTAGATTCTGTCAGAGAGAAATGAATTTTGAATCAAATTAGACTGTAAATTCTAAAACCATACGATATTCATGGATCCCAGCACAGCAAATATGAAAACAGGCTACTGTCTAATAGGATAAATAGCTCTCCTTTATTAAGTAATAATAAGATGACAACTTCGCACTCTACATTATTCAGAATGTTATTTCTGTTGTGGTAGTTCCCGCAGACCACAATAAGCATTGTTCTGGGGATTGTAAAAATATTACAGAGCTACATAGTGCTTTCTTTTTTTAAAAACTATCCCAGAGTATGTTAGTACTGCCCCAGGGGTGTCAGAGGAGAGAAAAAGCAATCTGTGAGCCACAATTCCACCCTTTTCTCTCCAGAGGCCTACTCCAGCAACAAATAACTACATTCAGATGTGTGTGCACTTCAGAGCTTGTATGCTTGCCTATTTGTTTATCTTCTAGACTAAAGCATAGCCTCACTTCAACAGGCAAGCTGTAGAGATGGGTGTTGAAGTCCCATGGAAGATCACCTAGAAAAAGAGTTTAACATATGAAGAGAAGGGAACAAAGGTGAGACCCACTTTAGGTGCTTAAGTCCCCTGATTTAGGTACCACAAGCATTCACAAAACACCTGCTGAGTGTCTGTTGAAGCCCAGAGGCCCCTGTGTTGCACAGAGAACCATAGCTACCTCAGTCTTGATTCCTCCCAGACTGCCTCACACCAAAGCTCCAGCCAGCTCCTCAAACTAGGCATTCCTGTGCTTTGGGGCCCTTTTAAGGTTGTTCCCCACTCTAATACTCAGTGCAGAAGGTGGTGGCCCACAAGAAACCTTAAAAGTACCTGGCTTCAATAGGCTTCTGCCTAAAAGCTTCCCAAAGTCATAGATTCCCTGACTTTGGGAGGTAGCTGCCACCACTCAAGTGAGAAAACCTCAATTTAGAGCCCAGGAGGACACACTTGGGTTGTCTCTCTGTGATGCAACCCCCCAAGGTCTGAACCCTCCATGAGAAGAGAGCTTGAAAACAAAGGAAAGAAAAAAATTAAATCCCAAATTTCTGATAGCTTCCCTTTCAGTCTTAGACATGCATACACACTGAGCCTTCTCTTGGATGCGAAAACAAATCATTGCCTTAAAAGGGGAACAAAACAGAAAGGTATATGTGATAAACAAAACAATACACGGTTGAGAGGTGTTACAGAGCAATTAAAGAAAAAGATAAATTAAAGCACAGAGAATTAGTATTTAAAAGTTACATTGTATGAGGGGGTAAGGAGGTGGTGCTGGTTACACCAGTCAGCCTGAGAAGTCCTGTACCAAACCCCAAATAATTAATAAGCTGATTGTGTCTGACTAAACATCTCCTTTCTACTTACATAGCCGTATGCCCAGATTTCTTGGATATTTACTGACTCCTCCAGGCCTGGCTGAGACTTAAACCATCTCTGTGTCTTTCCTCAGGCCACACAAGACCCTCCTAGGAGGTCATGCTTCAATTCATAAGTCCCGCTCTCTTTCCATTGGCTCCTCTGGCTGGTGACTAATGCAGAACTATCTGTGGGTTTAATCCTTTACAGGCATTCATTCTTGAGAGACTCAGTCCAGTAGGTGTTCTCGAACAATGCACAAATCCATGCAAGGCAGCATCCCTTATAACTTTTAGGCTAGTGACTAGGACTCTCACTCACCCAGAACATGGGAGACTCCATTTCAGTTTCCCCCTTTGCCTAATGACGATAAGAGATTTGAAAAAGTGGTCCATTATCTCGCAAGTGTGTGCCCTAACCACTAAGTTATGTGACAGGCTGAAAGTGCTCTGAAGGACAATGACCCTGACAAATGAGAGAACTGAGGTGAAATCAACATGATAGAATTCACTAAAGATAAGTGCAAAGTACTTGACTGAAGAAGGCAAAATGAAATACACAGCTACTGGCCCTTTTATATGCAGACATACATGCTGTTGCCTTTCTTGCAAGCAACATCATTGGCACCTGACTCCAGGAAAGGTTTCCTTGTTGTAGATCCCACCAAACTTTCTTGAGAAGGGGGGAAGGTGCTTAGAAGCCAAGCTCCTTGGTGTCCTCTCCCCACTCACATTAAATAGGGAGCCTTGGCCCCTAAAAGGTGCTACAACACTGTTCCAATGTCTGAGGCCCTTGTGAATTTACTCTGGTGTTCTTATTTAGTAACAGTGCCTAAGAAAAACACTAAGCATTACACAAACACATGAGATGACAAGGCCCTTGCCTCAAGCTAACAACTACACAGACATCAAGATGGACGCATATAGAAAAATCTTACGCAGTTGCCTTCCTTTGCTAATCCTACACGTCATGTGAGATATGACTGGCGCACAATGTAGGGCAGCATGGCTATCTACTTAAAGCTAGTGACCCTTCTCTCTTCAGTTGTTAGAACATGGGATCTCTAGCTCCAATAGAGGCCTCTATTGCTTGAGCTGAAAGGCTGGATTTGTTAGCTGCCCACAATAGCAGACAGCTATTTTTTTCCAGATTGGCCACAAAGCAGAAGGTGCAAACACATAGGGACAGAGTGTTACATAAACTATTTCTAGTTGTAATAAACGTTTCCTATCTCAGCACAAGGCCTCTCACAGTTACTTGCTAATCCTGCAAGAATGCAGGCACTACCGGGAGTTCGTACAGCTGTGCAGATAGCAGAGTGTTAAGGCAAAGCAGTCATATCAGTTTTCTCACCACAAACACATTCTCCACAGAAACATTACATTGAGAAATGACAGAAGAGTCTCAAACATACCAGCATTTTTTTAAAAAGTCCACATTGAGCTCTTACTCCCTTTGACTAGCCCTTGTTATGTTTTCTGAATGGCGCCTGAGAATAGAACCCAGGTGCTATGCTACAGAAGATAATATTCTAAGGGTAGCATCTGACCCCTCCATGAGCTCCAAAGGCAATTGTGTTGGTAACTTTGCATTTGCCTGTGGGGCTATCACATAATTAGGCTATTCATGAACTGTGGGTGGGGGGGTTGGTAATGCTTTTTTTCCCCTTAGACATAGCTTTGATTCTTAGGAATTTATGCACTACAATTCACTTCAGAATCCAGTAGCGTACAAATATCTTTTTGAGATGTTCAATATATGCATTCCCCCCATGGGAAGCTTCCCTGTGCCCATATTTGTTTTTTTGTGTGTCAATATTCACAGTGGCCCCACTGGCTGCGCACACATTAGAAGGACTCACAGCAAGGTGACTGACTGTGAATCAAAATTAAAACCACCAATTGGCATTAAAGGTCACTGCTTTATTAGAATTCTTCATCCAAACATAATTAACTGCACACCAATTGGTGGGGTAGAGGAATGGAGGCACTCTGTCAGTCTAATCATGACCTATCTTACACTCACAACATGCCGTTCATGTGAATGGAGCTACTTCTAACTTATAGCACAGCTGAGCCTCAACCATCCTTTCCTAGCCCTGTGTTGACTAGGAAGACATTAAGATACAGCTTGATGTTGAGGAGAATGACACCCTACCCCATTGGGTCTTTGCTCACCCGTTTTTGTTGTGGGTCATTGCTGTATACTTCTTAGTGATGTTCTGTCAACATTATCATTATAGATGCTCTTTGCTTCTGTTGCAGTTACTTGGTATGAAAACAGCCAAATAGGGCACACCTACTACTAAATAAAAGTGAGGCAGCCGGAAGGCAAGAAAAAAGCCATATCAATAGGGTTAAGAGATTACTGGAGCTATCCTGCTACCTTTCAGAACATGAAGCTCTTACCTCACTGAGGAGAGTACAACCAATGGCTGGTAAAAGATAAGCTGAAACACTACAAGGAAAATTGAAGCACAGATGAGCAGAGTCACTAAAGTTTAAAAGGAGAGATTGCAAATGAGACTTGTTAAACTAACCAGAAAATGATAGGAGTTAGGAGGAACTCTTGTCTTTTGGTCCCAGGGCCAGACTGGTGCCAGACAAGAGAATTTGCTGGACTACAGGATGTCAATATTGTCTAGCCCATTACCAAAACTTCCACTGCTTACTGGGATCTTAGAAGCCATTTAGAAGTAAATTACAGTGGAAAAAAAAGTACATAACACTGAGCGCTAGTGGCTGGAAAAAATTTTTATGGAACTGTGGGAAACTTGGCCACACCCATGAAAAGCTAACTAAAATCATGACGGCTTACAGATGTTGCCAATACGCTAATGAATTATTTTAAAGTAAATTTTAAATTACGGTCCTTCAACTAACACAAAAAGTTCGGAAACTGACAATAGATACCTGGGGTTGATGAATGCCTGTTAAAGGGCTTCATTATCACATGAAATCCTCTTTCATGGGTCCAGTGTTCTGCTAATAGGTCTGGTAGGCTTATTCACTTTTAAATTAACTTGATCCTCTCTGGAGGAAACAGAACCACAGAACAGGAAGAGGTGGGTAAGTGAACATTAAGGCTCAGTGGTGCCCCAACTTTTCAATTGCCCTACACAGCTGTGTATTCTAGGAAAGCACAATCCAGTTTGGTCCTGTTATTCCAAAATTGTCCAGGACATGGAAGCTTGTGCCTTCCTCTGAAGCATCTGGCCACTGTCAGAAACAGGGTACTAGACCACGCTGAGTCATTGTGCCAAATCCTGTGTTTCGGCGCCGACAGATTGCAAAGCACATTACTAGCTTTAGGCTGGAAAGCCTCACATCCTCTTTAAATACGCGTACCTCTTATCATCTCCTTTAACAAATGAGGGACAGAGATTTAATGAGTTGCACAAAATCAAAGCAGGTGTCTGTGCTGAAGCTAGGAATAAAATCCATATCTCCTGACTTCTCAACCACATCCTTAGCCAGACAGCCATCCAGTGACTTCATTGAAAAGTGCTGAATTTGGAAATTTAGCCCTCAACACTATGAAGTTAAGAAGTCATCACTACCATAAGATTAGAAAAAAAGAAGTGTATATACAGACTGGATTTCTTGATATGCAATACTGTTTTTCAGACCATTACACATACATGGTTAGAAAAGGAATTTTTTCATGACTATGCTTAATAATCCTAGAGTTCCCACCCAGATCCTTAAAGCTACTTAGGTACCCAAACAAGCGTGGTTCAACAGTTTCTTCTGTTTAAAAACAAAAATGCACCAAAGATCAGTTTGTACAGACATAAATACAAAATGAAGTGGTGGGCATTGTTTACAACATCTATTTATCTCTGGAAGCAATTTTTTTTTTTAAAAAGTTGTGTTCTGTCAAAAAATATCTTGACGTAAATTTTCAAGTCTGTATATGAAAAGAATATGTGTAACCCCATCATTTCTTAACAGGATCTGTGCAAATGTCTTTTATCTATAGCTTTCACACTGTTACTCCTCATTGTCTGTCCGACTTCATCTTTCTAACCACAGGACGCTTAAGCGATGCAATTCCCAAAGTTAAAAGCATATATTGTGTGTCTGCAACTCTTCAGCATGAGTTACTATGATGTGTAATACCAGCTAATCACTTTTCTTCCTTTAGTTTTTGTAAAAAAATTATAATTAAAATAAAGTTCTCATTGTAACATTTCAAATGCAAGGAATATGTCAAAAATCTCTTCAGAAACCAGGTTCCTTTTATGCCACAACTGGTAAGACGCAAAATGTCTTTTCTTTCCTTCACTTTGTCAAAATGCAGCACTAAAGTCTGAGGGTCAGGACCAGTGTCAAATAAACAACTTTACTGTTTTGAATTTTTGAAAGGTTGACGCTCCAGATAAAACAACTGCCGTTTGCGCACAATATACCCTGGGATCACATGCCATGATTGATGATAAGTCAAAACAAATTTTGTTTATTCAGCTTTAAAGTGAATGTGGTACTCAGATTCTTCTGTGGTTTTGAATGTTATTAGACAAACAAGGTACACATGTGGGATCTGGGAAAGGTAAAGCTCTGTTTCACAAACAATATGTTTCCTTTCTGTACTTTTGAGTCATTTGCAAGGAAATTCATGGCAGTTAGACTATGGCATGGTTATTGCATTCCATAGGTTTAAGAGTTTAAGATCAAGTATTGTGACCCACCCCCAGGGAGTAAGGACACCTCCCTGTGGTCTTGCATAACCTACCTGGACCTGGGGGGTCTGAGCACCTACAAGTAAGTGGGTGCCCAGAATCTGGTTGCTCAATTAAGGGTCAGAATACTGGCACTTTCATTCCAGTGCACCAATCAGGAAGGGTTGTGTAATTTCATGCTGGTCCAGCTAGTTACTATCCCTCTCCACTTCAGAGCAGAGGGAGTCATGAAGGGACTGTGTCACCCAACTACAATGCCTGCTATGGCTATCCCTGTGATGGTGCAACTTATAGGCCAACTCATACGAAGTTGGGCCTAAAGTTACAATTTTGTACAAATGTATGCGTCCACTAGCATCTATTTCTGCCCTGGCCAGGTACCCATTCCCTACACCAGGGACGATTTTGGATTTCTCCTGTAATTGTGAAGGGCCGGGGGGGAGCAGCAACCTTTCTGAGGTGGAGTGCCGAAATTTGACCTTTTGATCTCTGTGTACGGTCCGAGTGCTGGTGGTACTTTTTAAAGTTGCTAATAGTCCTGCTTGCAACAGTGTTATTAATAAATTAATTAAGATGCAGGGCTTTATCGTTTAGATGGTGATCAATAGAATTAGCTGGTCTGTTGTCAATCTATGCGCAAGCTCCTGGCTGGAGAGGGGCAGGACTGAGCTCCTGCCTCACATGCCAATGAAAAGCAGCTTGCAACCCACTCTTGGTACCCATGCCGGGGTTGCTGATCCCTGATGTAAATGCATCATGCCGGTTAATGCAATCAGCTATTTTTTAAGTAGAGCTGGATTCCTCTACCATTACTCATGCTAAGTAGTACCTTATGCCAGAGGACATAAAATAAATATAGTCATGATATGAAATGAAATTGACTCTGCCTTCTCTCATGTGTAGGATGAAGATCTGAAGTCAATGGGAGTTTTGACACTGTCTTGGGACCAGGATTTCACCCCTAGGCTTGTCATTGAAATCAGTGGCACATTTAGGTGTGCAGGACATGTAGGCCTAGAACTTCATCAGGAAAAAGAGATGTATTGTCATTGGACATTTGCATTTGTGTGAAAGACATACAGTCAGAATAGTAGGCTGTAGCTCACAGTATTTTTGATGTGATGATTTTATGGCATTCTTACCACTGAACTAACATAGCAACTCGAATGTAAAAGGTACAAGCACTATTAGTTCTTAGACAACATAAAGAGACTGAGAGTAATTTGTTTTCTTTAAAATCCAACTTTCTTACCAATCCATTTGAATTTGAAAAATAAGAATCTCATATTTTTCAAAGAGGAAATCCAAGATTTTTTATACAGTACCAGAGTTCAACTGAAAGGAACTATTGTTTTCAGTTTTTCTTACAGGAAATATCATACCAAGTCATTGGTAAAATACAAATGAAGTCATTTTTTTCTACAGACTCAAAGATTCCCTTGAGTAAACTCAGTAATTTCCTAACACCTCTATCGTTTATCCTTGCCCTTCCTTAAGCATATTTTTAAAGAATTCTTACCATAGTCTCCTCCATTAAAGCTCTTTGTGTTATAATGAGACATTTGTTATAAACATTAGTGAATAAAATTAGATTTTAGGTTGAAACCTTATATCAGGAAATTTATATAGTAGGGCATCATAAATAGCAAACTACTGAAGAAATGATTAATATACTTTTTAAATTAAATGTTTTTTATAAAAAGTAGTTAATGCAATTTAAATAATAATAAAAAGGCTGATGGCTAATTTCATCCCACTTAGAGTATTGTAATTATATGATTACCTATAGAAACTCCATAGTATGGTATTTGAAAGATCAAAGTTAGTGAAAAGTCAGCATGTAATTAGTTTGTTGCTTTGGAGCATTAGGTAGAATTACTGCAAAGAGGCAAAACTATCGTTTTATAGAAACCCTTAGGAGATTTATAATGATGGTAGACAAATATATGCATACAATATCAGTTGGTATGCTAAAATTTAATTTTAGTGAGGAAATGTGGTTGAAGGTGATCACAATACATGGGGATGTTCTTATTTTAATATTGGTGGATGTTATTATTAGAGAATCATATCAAAAGAT
The DNA here is from genome assembly GCF_033958435.1 of Carettochelys insculpta. NCBI lineage: Eukaryota > Metazoa > Chordata > Testudines > Carettochelyidae > Carettochelys > Carettochelys insculpta. The sequence goes on along the minus strand of NC_134147.1, from coordinate 40,514,045 downwards.
ATGTCACCAGGGAGAAAATATCATTTATAAATCACTAATGAGTAGCAAACAGTGTTTAGCTTGGAGGTATAAGAAATCTTTTAACAATGTGCATTTATGATCAAACACAAAAGATCAAGTTGTGGGGGGAAGAACAGTAGATCTGTATTTTATCTTTTAGTTCTCAACAACATTTTCTATGGTTAAATGGGGTTATACAATGGATACACTGAATTTCACCCTCATTATAAAGGCAAAAAAAGAGCTGTTCGCTCTTTTCTGTCTAATACAAGGCTCTTATACCTTGGCCACAACACAGTATGTCCCATTAGGATAAATCTCATTATAACACCATCTTTTTAAGCAGCTTTATTCCCAAATAGAAAGTTACAAGCAAAGTAACGAGGGCAATTAAAATCTGGAGGTCAATGATCACCCGCTGTTGTACATGCTGAAGTGTTTTGTTTTATTTTGTTTTTTAATTTGTGATCACTCGTAGAGCAAGATACATTATTTCTTTTCTGAACACCCCCTATTCTGCTACAAACTTAGTCCGCAGTCTGCTGTGTCCAGTGGTGCCAACAGTCACTGCAGGCCTTGGGCCAAGGTGGGAGCGGGGCCAAGGGTGGAACAGTCAGGGTCCGGGGCATTCAGCCCTCAGCACTTCCTGGACTGTGGTGCTGAGAGGGCTCCCTCCCCATCCCTCAAAGCTGTACACAGTGGTGTTGCCATGGCAATTCAAAGAGGCCAGGATTGCCAGCCAAAGTAGCAGTGGTGGTGGCAGGAGTTCTGGGACCCTTTGAAACACTCAGCCAAGGGGCAACTACCCCCTTTGCACACACACCCCTGCACACACACACACATTGGCAAGACTAGCTTTGTTGATTAAAGACCAGAGTTAGGGTGCCATAACTGTTGTAGTTGAAATGCCATGCGCCTGCTATGACTGTAACTTTTTTGCACAAATTCCTTTTTCCATCTGCATGTCATGAATATACAGCGTGCCCAAGGCTGTGGGACAAATTTCAAACTAGTCCTGCTTCTGCTTCCATGGAAGGCCAGGAGAATTTGCCATTTGCGGTCAGTGGGAATGAGTTTGTGACCATTATGTCTTGTGTAACGACAAGCCATATTTTAAGGTCACATCCACAATAATCTCATTATGACATATCTCATTCACCCAGAGCATTACATGAGTGCTCTTTTTCTGCCTGGAACTCAAATACACCATCAGTACTTCACAGATCACCATTTCAAGATCTTATGGGCTGGCTTTTTAAACAGAGATTTGAATGGAGAGCCAGTCATGTGGCAAATAAGCATAGAGGGGAAAGGCTTGTGGAGGAAGGCATAAAGATGAGCGCAGGAGAAGGAAATAATAATGGGAGGTCCAGGTGAGTAGCAAGGGAGAAGCCTATGGATGGATGAGAAAAAAAGCAGAATGACCTGACAGTGGTGACAGATGGCAGAACAAGGAGCAAAGGTCTGAAGTTACAGGAGAGGAGTAGGTTGAATATTAGGAAAAACTACTTCACCAGAAGGGTGGTGAAGCACTGGAATGCATTGCCTAAAGAGGTGGTGGGGTCTCCAGCTCGAGAGGTGTTTAAGTCCTGTCTGGACAAGGTCCTGGCTGGGATGACTTGGTTGTGGGTTGATCCTGCTTGAAACAGGGGGCTGGACTAGATGACCTCCTGCGGTCCCTTCCAGGCCTATGATTCTGTGAACAGATATTAGACAAGATCACAACAGTGCAGGGTTAAACATTAGCAGAAGAAAGAGATAATCTGAAGGGATTCACATGGTCAGGTAGCAGTAACCAAAGATGGCCTTTCTAGCTCTGTTTTAGATAATTTGAGAACGAGGTGAGACACAGGAAGGTCGAAAAAGAAGGGGGTGCCTGCAAGCATCGAAGCAAAAGAAGACACAATCTTTTGCAAAATCTTATCCATGGTGACAGTGCACAATAAGGTGGCGTATGAGTAGATGTACTGAAAGTGTGCGGCAAGCTATTGCACTGTTGATTTACACCCCAGCTAGCAGGGCACCAAGGGCTAAAGTCACAAAAGAGTAAGGTGCTTCACTAACCCCATTAGGCACCCACATCCCAGGATCAGGTACCACTGTGATTCACAAAACCGCAGCTCAATTGCTACCTAAACCTGTAGGAAGGCTTGTCAAGGGAGAGGGAGGGAAAGAAGAGGGCAACTGCTCCTTGGCCCAATGATTCAAAGGGGCCCAGTGCTCCCACTACTGTGGGAACAGAAGCAGTCAGAGCCCCTGGCCCTTTAAATTGCCACAAAAGCCCAAGGCAATATGCATTAGGAAGAATTGCAATGGACATGTCAATAGAAATGGACTTCTATGTATTTGTTTGTTTGTTTGTTTGCATATCATGAAACCAAGGGTGACAGCCTTTGTTGGTTGCAAGGACCATCAAAAATGTAATACTGATGAACTGGAAATAACAGGTGACCCACTGTATGGAAATATGGCTCAGTGCTTATTAGGCGCTATAAAAGCATGCCAAGGCTACTTTATTTATTATGACAGACTTTGGGATTCATTTTAGGCTCTATACTGTGCGTCAGTATTTTGGCTGAAGTAAATGCTATTATATTGCTCTCTCTTTCCATCACACACACATTCCGTCTCTTTCTCTCTCACTGGGACTAGTAATAAATGTAATAAATTCTTCAGCAAAGGAAGGTGGCATTTGTGGGTGTGGGGTGGGTCATTTTGTATGGTTTCATTTGTGCTAGTTTGAGCTAAACATTTTGCTCTTTATTCTCCCTTTGTAACTTCTTCCTTCCTAGCAGAATAAATTATCACTTGCTGTTATCATATAATAAAACAAGTATGTTCTTATCAAGGCTTCCAGAATTAAATGCCAGACTGTGCATTAGATGACAGGGTAATACCACACATTTATTTTTCTGGAGGTTGCCAAATAAAATGTTATAAATTCTGCACTTCTGAATGTTTGTTTTTTACTTTATGTGGCATGCTTATGCCCTTCTTCAAAAAGCTCATCTGTGCATAGTCACATTAGTAGTTAGTTCTAATCCAGGTTGAACCTCTCTAATTCGGCAATATACGTGGTCCAGCGTGATTTTAGTTAGCCTGACAACCATTTATCATCGATGTGACCAAGAGTCTCATGGTCTCATGAAGTTCGTTTACAGCCACCAGTCCTGGCTCTCTGTGGTCTGTGCGGAATAGTGACAGAGAAATAACCATGTTAGTTTTTAGTTTCTCAAAACAAAAAAAAAGCAGTCATGTAAAATAGGCATGTGGTCTGTGTTGTATTTAGCTGTAATTTACCCCTAAATGTCTTCTAAGAGCCCAGTAAGCAGTGGAAGTGTTGATAATGCTGCTAGACAAGATTAATCTCCTGGGGTTCAGCAAATTCTCTGGATTGGCACTGGTGTTGGGTCCCTAGTATTCTGGACTAGAGAGGATTCTGTATCTAGAAAGCAGAACAATATACAGACCACGTACCCAGTTAGTGGTAACTCGTCTTAGCATGGGACATAAGAATAGCCATTATGGGTTATGCCAGTGATGCAGCTAGGCAACAAGTTATCTGCAAAGCTTTACTGTATCCCTTCCAGGAATCTGATTTGTCTTTGGTACCCCATGCATCACGTCACCTAAAAACTACTAGCTTACATAATACAAATACAAAAGTTCACTTTATTTCTGAAAAAAACTTCTCACTTGTACCTTTTTAACTATACAATTTTAAAGTAAATCAATTTTATTAGAAATATTGTGCTTACATTTCAGTGTATAGTATACAGAGAAGTATAAACAAAACAAATCCTTGTCTTGACGAAATTTTAATTTCTACTGGAGTTTGCTATTGCTTTTGATGTAGCCTGTCATAAAACTAGGCAGCCATCTAGCTGAGTTGACATATCCCCAGGAAGCCCTCTCTGGACCCACAAGGTATACATACCCCTGTTTGTGACCCACTGATCTAGCCCAGTGGTCCATCCTCCAACAGTGGCCAACTCTAGGTGTTTCAGAGGCAACGAACACATGGCAGTGAATGCAGAATGGAGCACAATGAGTTTCTCTGAGAGTGGGAGAGATTCTTAAACTAAGATTAACTGTGAAGCTCAACGTGAGATAAAAACAAACAGAAATTTCTCCACAGGAATGAGAGCGTAATATAAAGAAAGTATATTTCATAACCTCACAAAACTTTAATTAAGAAAAAGGACTGGCAGGATATATGCTCTCTGAGCAATCATACATTTAAATGTGTGTTCAAAGATGTGTGCAGAAGGTACATTATTAACTAAGTTGCTCTATCTATACAGTGCCCTTAAAGCACTGAAAATATCACCCACCCATTCTTATGATGCACAACTCTCTGTCCATTATGACATCCCCTACGAGATAGCTGGGACAGTCCAATCAGAGCCAAATGAATGACGTTTAAAATTGTAACACATCCATAAGCACTGAGGCCAACATAGTGTGGGACTGGTCATTGCACAGTTAGAAATGGTGATAGCACTCTGGACCTTAACTCTAAAAGCAGCCCCTGATTCCCACTGAAGTTAAGAAGGTAGCTTCAAGTGCAGCATTATAGGGCTCATGGCACACAACTTGAGACCATCTGATATTCCAGCCAGCAGAGGGCAGCGGTGATGTATAAACACACTTGTGGATACAATGCAAGGTGTTTGGTGAAAAACCAGAGTAATGCTGGTATATCTCTTTCTACCGCTACATAGGGAGCTAAGGAAAACATAAAGTTAGCTGCTAATAAGATTTGAAAGTCGCAAAACAACATATCAGTGGCATGAAATATACATGAACAGAACAGGCAAAGAGCCACAGAAAAGAAGCAGCCCTTGTGAAAGGAAAGTTTTAGGTCAGTGGGACTCTATTTTCACCAGGAGAGTGGCCAGAGCTGACTGAAATTTCAAAATTTTTGCCCAAAAACTCATGAAAAGCGTTTTTTGTTTGTTTGGTTTTTTTTTGTTGAAACAACTCTAGGTTAGCCACTAGGTCCTCAAATAATCTGTGGAGGGTCAGGAAAGTAGGAAGAATGCTTGCATGTAACAAGTTGGTACAGTAACAGAAAATGCTGTAATCAAACCACTAAATAAAACCCATCATGCTCAGCAGTGCCAGCTAAGAGCTTTAGTATTCATTGTCTGTCACCAGTTTAGAAAAGTCTGGCTTAATCCATGTCACTGAGGGCCCTAGTCAGTTGTGTGGGTCTTTCTCAAGCTGGTTGCGCCTTTGTTTTAAACTGCCATTTTTTTTTTCTTTTTGGGTAACACCTGCTTCCATAGCCCTGATGCTATAATTTGCTCACACTCAGGAGAAAGAGAAATTCATGAAGAGTTATGAGGTGCCAGAGACTGAGCATCAGTGGGTTAGGAGATTTCATTTCGTGAAAGCACCCACTATTTTTCTTAATAACCGTTTTTTTTTCCCAAAGCGTTCTTTTGTGCTACCTGCAATCCTGCTCTTGTCAAGTTAGTCCTGCTATGAATCTAAGTAGTGCAGCTGATTGCATGTGCAGGATTCAACCTGTTGGTTCACTTTGCAACAGCAAAATTTGCCCACATAGGGATGCCCCAATTTCACTAGCTAGTCAACTTCACCACCAAACGTTTATGCTGCACTAGTGTCAAGGGTTCTGAAAAGTGTTGCAAAGGTAGGGAATGGCACTAATTCAAAGTGAGTTCTTTTACTGGAAAATTTCAGAAAAGGTACAGATAGTCCAATACGGACTCTTAGCACTGCAGTCAAGCTAGTTTAATCATCTACTAGGAAAGTCCCCCCCTGGAGAGGAGGAAAGTCCATGGGTGGCATGGGCCCACTGTGGCAGATCTGTGTCAAACACCTGCTTTGCAATCCCCAGGACCAGAGGGTATGTCTTCTAAAAACAGGGTGTGGCCAGAACATAGCTGAGTTCCACAGATGATTCTTGTATGTTTGTAGGGCCTTTTGGCGCCAGGGCCATCCAGATGCAACTTAGAACAGATTTATTGCAGAGTAACTGAGAACATGATTAGACTTTGTGGGACAGAATCTGTCCCATGTTTTGGGTGCATTATATTGGTCCAGCAACATAAAAGATGCAGGAGCTACCTTCTTGTAGGGGTCTCCCACTGAAGGCCAGCACCAGAGGCACAGAGAATCTTGTCCAATTTATTATTTTTCTCCATCAATCTCAGTTATCCCAATGCACCTCATTCAGGGAGCAGCTCACAAGAAATTCTTAGGATGATGATGAGAAAACCTACCTTATAGTTATTGAGTTCTTTGCATCTATCTCTTGAGCTTACCAAAGAGATGATTAAGAAAAGGCTTGATTACAGTCTGTAAGTATCTGCATGGGGAACAAAATTTTAATTATGGTCTCCACAATGTAGCAAAGAAAGGTCTAACACAATTCAGATATTGGAAGTTGAAGGTAGACAAATTCAGAGTGAAAAGAGGATGCATATGTTTAATAGTGAGAGTAATTAGCCATTGGAACAGTTTACTAAAGGTCATAGTGGATTCTCCATCACTGGCACTTTTTATATACAAATTGGATGGGGTTTTTTTCCTCCCACTAAGATCTGCTCTAGGAATTACCTATGACTTTGTGACTCTGAGGCTGCTTCTGCACTTGCACAATCTTCTGGAAGATGATCCTCAGGAAGACAGCTTCAAGAGGATCATCTTCCAGAAGATCATGTCTACATGTAAAACGTGGTCTGAAAGAGCTGCTCCTTCTTCCAGATGATTGCATCTACACACGCACAGACACTCTTCCAGAAGAACAGGGCAGGAAATGGTGCGGATGGGGTCGCATGGCCATAGAGCTATTCTGGGGCTGCGGCCCATCTGGGCCTTTAAAGGGTCCACCCAAACAGCCCCTCCCTGCACAAGCTGCTGAGGCCTGCAGAACTGCTTGCAACAAGGCAGACCCAAGTCCCGGTTCCAACTGTCCCATCCAGCAGGTATGCCCCCCCCTCCCCCCCCGCAGTCACAGACCAGCAGGGTTGCCTTGACCTCCCGGCAGGATAGCCGTCCTCCTGGCCATCCTCCTTGGCCTCCTGTGGTGATGGAGACCCAGGCCCATGGGTCCATACTCCATAACAACACTGCCAGCCTACCCCCCGCCTCCTCGGCTGTCCTGCATGTCTGGACTCATATCACCAGCATCAACTGGTGGGACAGGGTCATCATGGGGGAGTGGGACAACTACTGCTGGCTGCAGAATCTCTGGATAAAGAAGGAGACCTTTCTGGCGATCTGCAGTTGGTTCACCCCCATGATCCAATGGCAGGACAACTGGATGTGGTCATCCCTCTCTGTGGAGAAGCACATGGCCATCACCATATGGAAACTGTCCACCACAGACCACTACCGGTCCATTGGGCAGCAGTTTGGGGTGGGCAGATCCACCATCAGGGCTGTAGTACTAGAGGTAAGCCCTGCCCTGAGCCCTGCCCCAGCTGGGAGGGAGGAAGCAGGCTGGCAGGCATGGGGGTACCCTCAGGTGCCAGAGCACATGGTCCCAGACCCAGGATGGGTAGGCCTAGCCCAGGGGGAACAACACATGCCCTTTGCCAGAGGGGTGCCCAGTGTGAGGGAAAGGCCTAGTCGGGGGGTGGGGGCTGGGGAAGAGGGCAGGGGCACCCCTGCACACAACCATGAGTGTGCTCACTCTTGGTCCCCTGCAGGTCATGGGAGCCATCAGTGATGTGCTGGTATGGCAGCTGGTGCACATGGGGGACAGGGACGCACTCATCAAAGGCTTCACAGAACTTGGGTTTCCCCCACTGCATCGGGGCATCAATAGGATGCATATCCCCTTCAGGACCCCAGACCACAGCAGAGTCGCTACATGAACCGCAAGGGGTACCACTCCATCATGCTCCAGGAAGTGGTGGACTTGTGGGGGAAGTTCATGGACATTTATGTGGGGTCCCAGGCAGGATGCACAACACAAGCATCCTCCGGGACTTCAACTGGTTGAGGCAGGAATGTACATCCCCCAGAGGGAACGTGCCATTGGTTTGTGGGGGGGTTGCCTTGCCCCTCTCCCTAATAGGCAACCCAGCCTACCCTCTGCAGCCCTGGTTGATGCACCCCTACATGGGCCACTTCAGCCCCTCCCAGGAGCAGTTCAATGCCCAGCTCACATGGGCCAGGTACTCGGTTGAGTGTGCCTTCAGCCATCTGAAGGCAAGGTTCAGATGTTTCCTCACGTGCCTCGATGTAAGCATGGAGAACATCCCACAGGTCATGGCCGCCTGCTGTGCCTTCCACAACCTCATTGAGGCATGTGATGGGATTGTGGAGCCAGCGCCCGGGTACCAGTAGTCAATCGTGGCCCCTGACAGGCAGCTCATCTGTGATGGGGTCTGCATCCAGGAGGCGTTCCAGGAGACGTTCACCCAAGGGAAGTACTAACCGCCCCCACTCTCCCCCACAGATACTCGCACCCTCCTCCACATGCCCCTCATGTCCCCCCCCCATCTCCTGCTCTTCCCCACAATAACCAGGGACATGGGGGGGTTACTAACTGTAAAACTGATATGAAACCTGTAACCTATGTAAAAACCTATAACCCATAACTTACAGTTTAAAAACTGTATCTAACCCACAATGTAGAATCATAGGAAAACATTGTACATAGTAGTAGTAGTTAGGAACCAATAAACATCCTAGTGTAAAACATAATTGTATAACTATATAAATGGGGGCATAACAATTTGGACAGGGACTGGGACAAAGATGGAGGGGGCCCTACTCGAAGAATGGGGAGGAGGGCTGCAAGCCCCTGTGCCAACAGGTGCCCCTCCCACCCCAGGTTCATGGTCTCCAAGGGGGGTGCTGATGGGGCTGGGAGCACTGGGAGGTAGGGGATGGTCAGCCGCAAGCCTGGCGTCAGTTGGGGGATGCTGGGAAAGGGGCACAGGGTGGGTGGGCCCTCTCTGGCCACAAGCCAGGCCCTGAGGCTCCTTTAAAAGCCATGGGACCCATACAGCCCTGCTGGGGCCACCTTGAGCATCTCCACTGGCTGGCTGGCTGCCGCCATGGTGGACCACGGCTTCTGGAAGAAGCAGTCTGTGAGTGTCGACACATTCCTCCCAGAAGAGTGCCTTGCATGTGTAGACACTCTAGGGATCTTCTGGAAGAAGCTGCTGCTCTTCCAGAAGATTGTGGATGTGTAGAAGAGGCCTAAGTGAGGCATGTAACATTATAGTTATCACAATCTTGTCTCACGTGGTTACTTACGTATTATTATGATGCCTATAGATAGAGTATGGAAGTCAGACAAAAGCAAGAAACTGACCCAACCCTTTGCCTGTTGCTCAGACCTAGCCTGAAGCAAACCTTCTCTGCATTCTGAAGCATTTTTATTTCCATGCTCCTCAGCAGTTCCTGCTTCCAGTTGAAAATGGAAACACAAATGCCCTAGCACTGTGAGAAAAATGATTCTTGACCGGGACCTGACCAGAAACAGGAAGTAATAGAAATCTTGCCAAAAAAAAAATAAAAAAACTCCTGAGATTTCCAGCCAAAGGGCCATTTTCTGAACTTTTGTTTCCTTGGATATAACACCACTAACGCCATATACATCAGTGTAAAAGAGATCAGAATGAGGCCCCAGTTATGTAGGTTTCTCTGCAGCTTTTGCACAGGATTCAAACTTTTGTGTGTTTATCCAACCCTCCAAAGCTTTGGAGCTTCAGCCTTTACTAATTATTTGTGCTTTTTGGAAGTACACCATGAAATTTGTTTCTCTGCATATACAATTAACCTCTTGTTTGGGGACTGGGTTTTTTGAAATGGAACCATACACCATGATGTAGTGTATATTTCACATAAGGCATATCCTACAGGAAAAAACAATACAATTATTTTTTTTAAAACTGCAGGCAATGTTACTACATAATGACACATTGCACAAACCAATGCACGGTTTCTACAAATACCAGTGAGGTTTCTCTTGAAGGAAAAAGTAATGAAATGGAGCAGACCTCGGTCCAACCACAGCAGAACCAGCCTTAGCATCCACCAGGGACATAATCAGAAATCACATACTCCTTGCTGAGGAGCTATAATTAAACTAGATTTAATTTTAATGGAAATTCTTCCCAGAAAAAAAAAACCCACCACCTCTAATGTTGTTCTAGCCCTCAAATCGTTTATGGAAACAATTACAGAATTCATCTGTTTTGCAGTCTTCAATGTTTTCAAAACAAATAGAATAACTTTAAAATAAAATTAATAAATATTTCACATTCATGCTGAAAAGTTGTTCATGCCGAGGTTGTGTGGGTTCAATAGCATCAGATGCTTCCTGCAGACGGGTGCCTCCACCCAACACATGTTTTAAATAATAATCAAGTTAAGTTCAGCCCCTGCAATTATGTTTTTGTCTTAATACTGTTGTATGGAAATGGTTCTTTTAGCCTACATTTATCTCCCAACTTTATTTCGGACTGAACTGGTCCTATCTAGGGATGTGAAAAACCTGATAACAATAAGAGGATTAATACAGAGGAAATGCACTTTGGATTTGTTTTATTAGTACCCTGGAATTTGATTAGGAGTGGAAAGCAGATAGCATTAGTTGGCAACTCGAGAGAAAGTAACACCAAACAGTAAGTTACATATATCACCATTTATTATTTGTGAAATACTTAAGGTAAGTATGCTCATACGCACTTCTTTCTAGACTTAACAGTGTTCTTTGTGAACAAGGGCACAGTGGTTATAATCATTTATAATAGAAAATTATCAATAATTTCCCAAGGCAATAACATGACTCTCAGTTTTCTTCTGTAACATAGAATTCAGTAAAGTTAATCCAAATTTACACGAGTGTAAATTCAAGGGATTTGGTCATTTGAAATTATTACTGTCTAAAGTATATGGATCTTACTTAAATTAGACATGCAGAATAGATTTTTCAAACGTAATTGTCACTGGTCTAATGCTGTTCCCATTGAAGCACTTCAAATTACCCATTGACTTGGCTGGGAGCACAGTCAGACCAATGCTGAGTCCTCCTTGTATCTTACTAGCCCCACAAATGGCTTCTTTCTTTCGCCAAAAAGCGGGCAGACATGGAGCAGTGTCAGGTCAAGCTTCGTCAGATGGTCTAGACAATACGTGTTCCTGCCATGAGTGGTGGGGACTCAGCTCTCAAGATCCCTTTCAGTCCTATGATTCTATGATTATCCAGCACATGGTTCCAAGAGACCTTCCCTTAGCCCTGTCCTAACCTCACAGAATGGCTTGAAAGGCTCATTCACGCATGATACCTTTTCTCTGGTGAAACTGTCAACAAAGGGACTCAGTCCCTCCAGCAGTGATGGTTTCTGAGGCCAGGTCTACACTACAGAGAACAATTCAGGATGTACAATGCCAGCTACATGAATTGTGCTGCTGGTGTTAACATATCCTAAATCAATATTTTCTCCTATCCCCACAGTGGGAGGCCGACAGGAGAAACTCTCTTATCGACTTCCCTTACTCCTCATGACAGTGAGGAGTACCCGGGTTGAAGGTGGTGCCCTGATGGTTTGATTTTGCGCAACCCCACTAGGTGTCCTAAATCGAACCCTGGAAGATAGACCATCACTGTGTCACTCTTCCAGTAAGCGTAGATGTACCCTGAGATGTGGCGCCTTTCCTGATGCTAACCGGGCACCTAACCTCATACAGGCCACCAACAGCTGTGCTTGAGATGAGATGAGCACTTCCTATGGCCATCCCTAAACAACCAGTAGGCAATAAGACTATATCAGCCCCAATTCATCTAAGCACAGGCTTTAAGTTTCCTAATCACCAATGAGATGTATTACTATTGTTCCTAATCATTATTTGTACAGCAATAGTGCTTAGGAGCTCAACGAAGACCCCATTTTACTAGGCATTGTACAAAGTATGTACTTTGTCAAACCGGGATTGATTTCAACACATGCTTAAGTGCTTTGCTGCAATGGTGCCACAGTCCCAGTGGCTTGGACTAGCTTCGAACCACATTGTTACATATTAAGCCCAATGGAAAGCCGATCTAAAAATATTTAGCATAAAATGCAATGCAACTCGCCAAGCCACAGACACATGTCTCTGTTGCCAGATTTCTTTATTAATGGGAGGATGGTTACAGTCAATAGTGGTAAATAATGCACTTACAGAACCCAGCTGAGAATAAGTGGCTCATTATGCTACAGGAAAATGACTTTTATATATACATATATTTGTGTGCTCCACCCACACTGTCTCCAGCATGTAATATGACAATGTTTGCTTTTGAGTAAAGTTCTCCTTAGAGACCCAACTTAATCGCACTGCACAAAATCATGCTTGGACGATATATTAAAGATGCCACATAATTTCCGATGAAACTCTTCTCTCACACACTTGTGTCACCACTCCATTTCACCAGGTTTATGCTGGTGTAAGATATCAGTGAGTGGATGTTTTCCTGATTTACTCGAGTGTGAAGGTGTGAGAACTAGCCTCTGTGAGGTGTGATCAGTGAGCCCAGTGGGTTGAACACTAGCTATAGAATATCTGTCAGTAGCCCCCCTTACACCAACCTGTTTGTTACACTCATCCCTGTACATGCTTAAGCGGAGAAGCAGCACCTACAAGACTGAAGGAGACATATATTTGAGCAGGGGCTTGCTGTGACTTGCACAAAAGGGAGTTTACTAAGAATATGTTTGTGGCTGTTTTTCCTCCCATTTACTAAGATATTATTAATGGCATCATAGTCGAGAATTTAGTCAACAGTTCCATTACAACCCTGTAATTCAGGGATTTATCAACAGGATGCACAGATTCACCCAAGCCTGAAAACGGATATAAAAATGAAAAGGTTTGAGTGATGACATTTTTGTTACATTTGGTGATTTTTTTAAATGATGGCTTGGTGAATTTTAAAGTTGGGTTGTCTGCTTTTGCTTTGGAATGAGGATCACACTGAATACCCTGAAGTATCAAAATAGGATGCTTTCATATGATACTTCTCTAAGGCTGTTTTGATTTAAGACTAAGACTTTGCAAACTGTTGTGTTTCAGAATGCGGTTGCTGAGATGGAACAGCACCTTTGCAAAAAGGTTTAATGTGCACACTTAAAGCACAATCTTCCCTTAACTTATGAAGGCATTTAACAACTAGATGACTATCTGTTAGGGACTCTCTGGCTATACTTGGTTCCCCCTCAATGTTTGAGATGGAGCAGATGACTTCTGGAGGCCTCTTCCAGCTCTACACTCCTATGAGTCTATACTAGGGAGGTCAATGAGAACTCCCACTGACTTTAAAGGCGGGGGAAGGAACAGAATTTCACCCGTGGCATGCAGCCTGTGGGGCAGGAAGACAACTCAGAACACACTCAGTGGCTAATTCCCAAGGCTTGCTGAACACCACTTGGAGCAGGAACTCAGTAGGGTGGCAAAGATGGCTGCCAACCACCTTTGAATACCAGCTAAATCTAGGTTCAAGCCTCTGGCACCAAATGGAGCCATCAGGGCTAGTTTGTCTTTCTCCAGCAGGTACTGGTGTTCCACCAGGCACAGAGCACCCTATTGCATGGGAGCTCCAGCCATAACCCGTTTGCCTTTCTGGTTTTATAACATTTCACGCACACTTCACAGTCAAATGATCACTCATGTTACAAAGTAGTGAGGACACAATAATAAATAACAGCAAACAAAAATTACTTATTGAAGATTTCTTCTCCTCACATGAAGATCAATGTTCCTATGGAGAAAATACACAACGCTCAGGACAGAAACAATCCATTGAATTTCAGCAAAGGTCTCACTTGGCCGTTCTTTTGCAGAGCTATTCACTTCCACATTTTCCTCCTCTACAGCATAACAAAGTTAGGATGTCCTTGAAAACTTTTTGTTTCCCAAAAACATGAGGAATTTCCAGAGAAAGCCTCCAAGCCTGATTGGCTATCTGATGCCTAACAGGGCTAAGCACAATTTCTGATTTTCCACATTGCCAAATATTTGTGGTGACACAGTCCAGAATGTTAGCAGGAATACCTGAGACCCATTTTTCAGCCTGTTTCACCAATTTGCCTGCATTCACAGGTCTTTTGGTGAAATTCTCCAGCCATTTTTAGATTAATTTTGTAAAAACTGCTCATGTTAGGTTTAAAAATATGCCCGCTGGTGAATCCCCATGACCCTTCATATCTTTTCTATGAACTTTGAAAGAGTATTAAAGCTAATTAGATTCCTTTGAATGCTCAACACTTGGGCTCAGTTTTATTTATAAATTAAGAAAGAAAACCTACATTTTCCACTTCCACCAAATTCAGGACAAGCGCCACTATGATCACTGTTTGTAGGATGATGTGTTATAATTGTGTGTTTACAGCAAAAGTAGTAGTACCCATTCAACATATTTCCTAACATGTGCTCTACGGATGAAGTCTACATGACCTTTCAATAAAACCAAATGTGCACAGATTGTTTACAGGTCTTCTAAAATTTATTGATCCACCAAGGTTCTCTCTTGCACATACCCAGGCCCTAAGAGAAAATTTTTAAAAATCTTCCTCACTCCAGTCATTAATAAGCTACAGCAAAATCCTGCAGACATATGTTGCTAGGTCTGAAGGCATATATTGGTTAGCTGTGTACCAAATGGCCAGTTAGAACATAACTGGATAGGTGAACAGGCAAATGTCTGATGTGCATGCCCAGCACTGTATATACATGTGTTGTGCGGTTTTGTGTCTGCATGTGTGTTTTTCCAGGCCTATGTACCACTCAAATCCTCAAAGAAAAAAGTGTAAGTGGGCCTTAAGTAGCAAAAAACCTTTTGCTGGCACTCAGCTTAAGGCTAAACGTCACCCTTGAAAATATGCACGGCTGAAGTCTTCTGTCCAAATTGGACCCAACTGTACGTTACCTACAGCACTTAGCCATGTAGGCCACTAAACTCAAAACCAGTCTTCTTTAATGACTTCGGCCCTCTTTGAATCAGGCACATACAGAACAAGGTTTTAGTTAGCTATTTTTCAGTTGAGTAAATGCATCTTGCAAATATGTGAATGGATTAGCAGATCTGAGAGGATATAAACTAGCGTTTCCCAAATTTAAAACATTGGTGTACATCTTATGGGACTTCGGCCTTATTGGCATACCCCTCTCTCAGTGGCCTCCCAGGGCTTATCTCCTGATTTAATTTATTTTCTGCTGCATACCCCTTGAAATCCTTTTGCGTGCCACCAGTGGTACGCGAGACATATTTTGGAAAACACTTCTCTAACCTCTTAGGCTAAAGCTATACTAGTGAATTTTGCAGACAAAACCACAGCTTTGCTGACAAAACTGGTGAAACGTCCACCCAAAAAAATGCATTTTATTGACAGCATGTGGACAAAAGTTGGCACTTCCGCCAACAACCTTCTGCTGCTCGCAGCTGAGGTTCTGTCAGGTTCTGTCAATGAAAAAAGCTGTGTGGCTGCTCTGGGAGTGGCTTCTCTCAACAAGATAATGGGCAGCCCTGTCTGCCATGCTTCCAGATGCCTGTTTTGTTGAGAGAGTGGCTGGGCAGAGTGCTTTTCCAACTGGCTTTTGTGTGTGGGTGCACTCTGTCGACAGAAGGTTTTCCAACAGATCTCTGTAATGTTACCGTAGCCTTGGTGCTTATATAATGTCGTGTTCATGGTTCTGAAGTTGTCTTTTATCAAAAGTTGAGGAATTACTTTAATGACACAGCAATTAATAAAATCCTTAGTGTTACATCTGATTTCACACTTTCAGCCATCAGATATAAAGTAATGCATAAACTGTGATGATTACATTTATCCAAAGTTTGTAATGATATTTCTAATAGAAATGGTATATGCAAATAAGTACCTTTTTTTCTTTTTGATGCAGTTTCATTATTTGTATTTCTACTAGTGGTTCACCAATAAAGGCGAATATCATATTAGAATTCATGACAGTTTTCACATTGTATTATCAATATGTGGAAATAATTGTCTGCGCTGAGATTAAATTACATTATTGTGTATCTTTTTCATGCCTAATAAATAATGATGGATGGCTTTTATTTTCATCACCACCTGCAACCATTTAGTCACCCCTTGATTGTTGAAGATAAAATAATAAAAGGCAAGTGTTACGATGCAAGCAAAAGAATGCAGTCAAAACAGTTGCGTGTTTTGTGTTTCTGTCTGCCTTATTCTAGTCCCTAAAGAGTAGTAGATGGTGGTTTGTGAAAGAAAGCAACCTGCAAACTGTTCATATAAATTGAGTGAGGGGGAAGTGCAAACATTTTTTCCTAGTGGAAGAATAATTATTTCCTAGTGCTTGATTCATAATCTGAAAATTAGATTTTTTTTTCTGCTGTGCAAATCAGTTACATGGATTTAGAATGCAAAACAGAGACATACCTTGGTGTTTAGTCATTTTAACTAGAAATGAAAATACCCTGTAAATTGTAGAAGGTTTAAAATGCATGGTAGGTAAAGAAATAAAACCAAAATAAAAACCCTATTCTAAATTGTGCTATTTTTTGGTTTTTTGTTGTTTAGGAATTGTTTGTGTGTTTTGGCTAGTTGTAAGACTTACTAGC
This sequence comes from Carettochelys insculpta, assembly GCF_033958435.1. Taxonomy (NCBI): domain Eukaryota; kingdom Metazoa; phylum Chordata; order Testudines; family Carettochelyidae; genus Carettochelys; species Carettochelys insculpta. The sequence goes on along the minus strand of NC_134147.1, from coordinate 40,497,472 downwards.
AAAAATAAACATTAGGTATTTTGGAAATTCTGAAAGGTCAATTTTTTTGTCTATGTTTACATGTTTCAAGATGGTATATGATTTATTTCACTTTTATTCACTATTGTCTTTCCTTTTAGGGGTGGTTTTGCCTTAGAATTTTTACAGTACCTACAGTTCATACTGACCCCAAACTCTTTTTATGCTCACAGCAAATGGCTTTGACATTTTTGAACTTAAGCTTACATGTCACACGTCTTTAATCAAATTCACCTTCCTCATCTCTTTACACCATTATCATATTTTGCGATGTTTGTATAGTTTTAAGTGGAATGCTGTAATAGACTTGCTACAAAGCAGTAAGGCAATATTTAGAATGGAAAGTTACCACTGGATAATTGCATTAACAGTGAGTGTATCAAAACAAGCTGAAGACAAATTCTTCCTCTTTCTTCTAAAAAAAATATCCAGTTATGAGTCAAAGGTTTCTCCTTTGTGTGCTGTTTCACATGCTTGGCTCTATTATCTTTAAATCACAAGATGACAATCTTCTCAGGCATGCCAGAGAGTCAACCAAAATCCAATGGTAATAGATATTCCTATCAAATGTCAAGTTACTGAGGAGAAATGGGTTGAAAAATAGGCCAACAGTCTATTATTTGATTTACCTCATGAGGATGTTCACATTTCCATAGCTTATCTTCAACAGAGTACACTTTTTATGTTTGGCCAAATTGTTTAAAAGCATTTGTTTAAAAATATAGAACTACTTTTCTTGTATATGGGGTATTTTTTAAAAAAATTACTACAAATTTCCCTAGCTAAGTAGCATGTGATGGTTAAAATAAGCAGGTTTTTTTCCATATTGTGAACATTACAGGCATCAGTGTAACCCAAAGAAAAATGTATTTACTGATCTGAATTTATAAAAGGAAATTTTAAACAATGTATTACGCTAAAAGCTGGTTATCAAGATTTCTTCAGGTCTCCCTAAGGCTGTAAAGAGCTGTATGTTTCAGCAGCCTTTTATCCTATTGGCATGTCTGATAAATACATGATATGGTATAAGCAGGTTATCTCTTGACCTGTGGAAATGCCTCTACCCCTGAAAGCTACCCCAGCAAAACATATACATGGACCTACAGGGCACTGAAGAGAGCTAACGTGCTGGGATTCTCTTTCTGGGATAGTGCCATGCATAGTGAAAGAACCAGGGCTTAGCCTCTGCAACCCAACTCCACAAATCCAAATACACTCACTAATATTGTGCTAAAAGTCCCCAGAAATTGCTGAGATTCGGAAGCAAAGCCAGCCTGAAAAAGCTATTGGCCTGCCTCATGGGTAAACAGGAAATCTTAGCCTGACATCCTCCAGAGACTTCTTGTGCTTTCTCCATTCTGTTCCAAGTTTGGGCAGCCAAAGCATCTTTCACACCACCTACATAAAACCAAGAATGGGGGAGGGGTGGGGCAGGAGTCATTGAAGAAACTTCACCCTCCCCTTAATTACAGCAAATCATTGCATGCAATGGACATTTTTACTTGGATACTGTCAATCTTCAGATGTTACTATGTCACAAGAACAGTTAATTTAGTCCAGCTATTTTTCTTATATAAGGGTTTTAACTTAAGATCCATAATATGAATTTGCTCTCTCTCCCTCATGCATACACAATCTCCCTCACTGTATATATGGACATAATAGAATCACTTACTATGCAACCTTGTAGCAGTAACATTCAAACATTTACCATGCTTGAAGATATCTAAAGGAGTCACATTTTAGTATCCTCCCAAAAATAGTTAACCTTAGTATGATAACAAATAAACAGCATATAGCAGGAATAAGGGAGAGGTGACAGAGAACATATGGGGGAAATCAAATCAGTAACTTAGATGTTCTGTATACTAATGAGAGTAGTATGGGGAATAAGCAGGAAGAATTCAGAATGCTAGTTAATAAACAGAAGCATGACACAGTTGGCATCACAGATGTTGGGAATAATACACATGATTGGAACAGTGGTATAGAAGGTACTGCTTACTCAGGAAGGACAAGCAGAGGGACAGGGAAGCAGTGCTGCCTTCTGTAATAAAAATGGGTATACTTGTACCCAGGTTGAGATGGAAACAGGAGACAGATTTATTGAAAGTCTTTAGGTAACAATAAAAGGGCTAAAAAACAATGGTGATGTCATGGTAGGGGGTCTACTGCAGACCACCTAACCAGGAAAAAGAGATGGATGAGACTTTTATTAAACAATGAACAAAACCATCCAAACAGCAGGTCTTAGTTGTGATGGAGGACTTCAACTACCCAGACATTGGTTGGGAAAATAACACAGCAGGCCACAGATTATCCAATGCAGAAATGGGTCCCAGGTAGCAGGGGCTGGTGAATCACAAGCCAAATATGAGTCAACATTGCAACATTCTTGCAAACAAAGCAAACATCGTTCTGGGAGGTATTAGCAGGAATAGTGTAACAAGACAGGAGAAGTAATTCTTCCTCTAATTCTGCTCTACTGCGTGCTGTACGGTGTCCTGTTTTGTGCACTACATTTCAGGAAAGAGGTGGACAAAATGAAGCAGGTCCAGTGTACAGCAACAAAAATATTAAAGGTTTAGAAAACAAGACCTGTGATGGAAGATTGAAAAACAGGATTGGTTTATTCTGGAGAAATTAGGACTATGAGGGAAAACTATAGGAATTTTCAAGTATATAAAAGGTTGTTAATAGAAGGAAGGAGAAAAATGGTTCTCTTAAATTGCAGCCAGTGTGTTTCAGTCTGGACATTAGGGAAAGGTTCTTGTTAGGGTAGTTAAGCACTGGACTAAATTGCCTTGGGAGGTTGCAAATTTCCAGTGATGGAGAATTTTAACAGCAGCAGGTTAGACAAAAACTTGTCAGAGATGGTCTAGATGGTACTTGATCCTGCCATGAGTGCAGGGGCCTAGACTTGATGACCACGCAAGCTCCCTTCCAATCCCATCAGTCTAATAACTCCATTTCCAGGATGCAGCCAGAGCCAATCACCATCTTTCAGATATGTCTGCTACATTCAAGTCTTCATCAGCAGATGGGCAATTTTAGGACTCAGCTCATTAGCACCCAGCTGTTGATGGAGTTGTAAATAATCCAGTCCTTGTGCTTTCTAGCCTGTTGCCATTCACTCTTCTCTCTTAGCTGATGTGCTTTGGTGTTTGAAATCCAGCAGATTTGTTTTAAATTCGCAGCAGGTGCTTTCAAAGTCCATTCTGAGCTCCTGCACACATAAGCCGCATCTACATGTGCCGGCTACTTCGAAGTAGCTGCACCAACTCCGAAATAGCGCCCGCCACGTCTACACGTGGCGAGCGCTATTTCGAAGTTGACATCGATGTAAAGCGGCGAGACGTCAAAGTTGCTATCCTCATGAGGAGATGGGAATGGTGCCCTACTTCGACGTTGAACGTCGAAGTAGGGCACGTGTAGACGATCCGCGTCCCGCAACATCGAAATAGCAGGGTCCGCCATGGCAGCCATCAGCTGAGGGGTTGAGAGACGCCCTCTCCAGCCCCTGTAGGGCTCTGTGGTCACCGTGTGCAGCAGCCCTTAGCCCAGGGCTTCTGGCTGCTGCTGCGGCAGCTGGGGATCCATGCTGCATGCACAGGGTCTGCAACCAGTTGTCGGCTCTGTGGATCTTGTGCTGTTTAGTGCAAGTGTGTCTGGGAGGGGCCCTTTAAGGGAGCAGCTTGCTGTTGAGTCCACCCTGTGACCCTGTCTGCAGCTGTGCCTGGCACCCTTATTTCGATGTGGGCCGCTTTGGTGTGTAGACACTCCCCTGCAGCGCCTACTTCGGTGTAGTGCTGCCCAACGTCGATGTTGAACATCGACGGTACCAGCCCTGGAGGACGTGTAGATGTTATTCATTGAAATAGCATTCATGTGTAGACATAGCTATAGTCAGAGAAAGAGAGGCAAACACTTTTGGCTTGAGTTCTGCAGAGAGGGTGGAGCTTGAATCATATGACATGAGAAGTGGGCAATGGATTTTTGGCTTCAAAATTAGGCCTCGCCATTAGAATCTGCAATATGTAAAATGTATACAAACATACAATAAACAGAAAGAGAAAGAAACATCAAGCAGAGCAACCTTAGAGGTCCAGTATCGCTCTATGCAAGCCAAAAGCTTGTATCTCTCACTAATAAAAGCTGTCGCATCACATAGCTTGTCTCTCTACTACAGTCATATACATTTGCACATGTTAAATCTCTTTTGCACATTGACTATGCAAGGAACAATTTGATGGCGAATCATGCAGCGTGTATTTCATAGTCCCACCAATGACCTCATTCTGAGCTTTCATTATTAACCACTCAAAAAGGAGAGTACAAAGGCGGGTTTATGTCTCCTTTGCTCTTCCCTGATCCTGAGGCTGTTCTGCATGAGGCCTGAACACTGCTGTAACTCAGGCCAGATGATACAGCCTCACACTAATTATAACTCCTGCTTTGCAAGGAGGTCGTAGGAGCCACTCCTGCCACTCTGTGACACAAGAAACTGCCTGCTTCATTGGATATATTGGGCCATACTCTTTAGTTAACATTTGTTCACAACACAAAAATTCCTGGTAACAATTTGACACAGTAACCAAAATCTACATAAAATAGGCAGTGGTTTTGTAGTCTGGCAGTTCAGTGCATTGGCAACTGCTGCATAGGAAGGCTTAGAAGGGACCTGCCCATCATGAGGCAACGTCATCACTGGAGTAACAGTATTTACATGAACAGCTGCACCAGGATGAACCTGGCATTATGTCTCTGCTCAAGCCAGTGTTGTCTGCTCTCTAATTCCAAAACTAAGGAATGTGCCAACATTTGGGAGTGATTTTTTTTTTAAACACCATGGTTGGTTCCTGAGTTTAGAAGCAGAGCTTGGTAAGGGAAATATTATATGATGACTAAATATGAGTCCCTTACTTCACTTGCAAAAGGAGTATAATAGGAGGTGAAGTAAGTGACAGCCAGGGCAGAACTGTCACAAAACATTGTTCTTTCTTTAACAGAGAATGTACTGTGCAAATCAAACCTGAGAAGACGGAGATCAGCTATTCACCAAGTCTACAATTTTGGAGCTCCAGTACCCTTAGCAAACAAGTGAGTGAGGGCTTTTACTTGATGCAGCACAACAGAAGCGTGAACAAGACAGTGGGTAGCATGTTAGTGTTTTAATGCTGGCTACATTCTCCAATACAATAACTGATTCTTAGCTTTCAAGCATTAAAATCAAATATAGGTGGCAGGGGCACACAATATTAACCTTCACCTTGAAATAAAGATCAGCTACCCGACAATGACTGTATCACCTATGCTGCATACCAAGCCAGTGAACCAAGTGAGTAGCTGGCTTGTAAGATTTACACTTCCCTTGTATTGTAGCACAAAGCAGATATCTCCAAAGATGATAATCCAGGGTTCAGAGATCATGTGGCTGGGGTAAACTGATTCTGCAACTTTTAATTAAAATGGCCAACATCCATATTTTGTTTTCTTTATAAACCTTTGCAGTATGTCAGTAGCCAATCTAAATGTTTCACCAGACGAGTACACACTGTACTTCATTTCTTTATTCTAAAGTGCTGGGGGAAACATATTCACTGCCAGCCGATACGCTCTTATTTGGTCTCAAGGATGGGCTTGTTCAAATTACAAATCATTTTAAATTCACTTTAAACGTTGGGGTTTACACTTGTTTTAAAGTTCTGTGGGCAATCCCTGCTTCTGTTCACCTCTTGTCCACCAGTCAGTGAATGGGCATATATTGTTTATGAGATTAATATCTAGGGCTGGCCAGAAAACAAGGATTCTCTTTCACCCCACGCCCCCCCCACCAAAAAAAAAAGAGATTTGGCAATTTATTTTCATCAGAACACTTTTTCGGTGGGGTAGGGTGAGAGGAGAGACAGAGGAGAACCCTTTCCAAATAGCCCAGGGTCGGGTCATTCACCTTAGGTATGGGAGATCAGTTGTTGTTCTACTTAATTTGTAGCAGGTTGGATTTCAACTGTTGTACTTTGCATAAACAACTAAATATTAGTCAGGTCAGAATAAAAGAAAGAATTAATCTATAGCCTCATGGGCAGCAGAGCTGACAGCCATTGTGGAATCCCGAGACAAAGAGGAAACGGGGGGGGCTGAGATCCACAGCCCCAGAAGGGGTGGATCCAAGGGCAGTCAGCCCTTAGATCTGCCCAGGCTGCAGCAATGCCCCCCTACCCCAAGCCACACAGAGCCTAGAGACCTAGAGCTCAGGGACTATTTGAAACATTGCCCCTTCGCCACCTCCCACTGGTGGGCCTGCTCATGGTTAACATGCTGTGAGAAATACTGGCTTAGGATGAACAGAAGCTTGAGCATGATTTTCCTATAGTAAGAGATCTAGCGACTCAGCTACTGGCTTTCCTGGTTCCTGAAAAAGTTTCTGTGCCAATTTTTTAACAAAAATAGATTACCTCAGAGAATTTCAGACTTGCTAGATTCCAATATAAGAACGGCAGATGCATCCGAGAAGCACTATTGCATAAAAGTGCATTGTTTACAAAAGTACTTTCTTAACAGGGAGCTAGTCCATGTCACTTTTTAGGTTGGTATTTTTTCCTCTTTAAGTGTTTTTGGTTAAAATTGTTTTGTTGGGATGGAAGAAAGGGACTATATGGGCTCTTTCACTCCTGACCCACGGCTTCATCATGTAAGCCCAGCCAGGAAGGCCAAGGAAGCAGTAATAGCAGCCAGTTATTAACAGGATGGAACTAAAGAACCTGTTTCCTGTGCAGCATTAGGATGGTATGGTTTCTACAAGCCAATGTTCTCACCTGTTGCTTGGGAAAGTGTATTTGAACGGTGTCTCTCTCCCCCACCACAGAAGAAATAAAGGCATCGAGGCGTTATCATAATTAGAAAGTTTGGTGGCCTATATTTTGAGAGCCCTCCTCCAGCCAGCAAGGCAACCTCAAAGCCAGGAAGGCTGATTTCACAGCAGTCTTTAGCTGTGTGCTATCCAAGGGAGCCTACAGATAGGACTGCCATTGTGATATCAGCCCTAAGAGAGCTGTTTGTGGAGGCCCTTAGCTGACATAAAGATGATGCAAAGAAACCAGTCCACTTGCCTTTGGCTGCTTTGTCAAACTGTCATCAAGACAGGAAGGCTGACTCCTCAGCTATCTCAGCATATGCCAGCCAAGGCCTGCTCCATTTGTTTCTCAAGGCTAACGCAGCAACAATAGACCAATTCAGTTTGACAGAGTGGTTAAATAAATGGCACAGATTTCACATGTCACCCCTAACAGTCTTGATCTCAGCTATCCTATAGAAAATGACTGGAAAAGAATTTCTGCATCATGTAGTGACAGTATTTTTAGCATCTTGCAAAATAGTACATACTAACTAGCCTTTTCTGGTTGTTTGTTTATATTGGCCAGTTTCTAGACCTGAAAGACCTAAACCAGTGGTTCACAACCTTTTCACTAGTTTGAACCCCCAGGCACCACCCCAAACCATTTGCAGATCCCCAGTCACCCCCCAAAACCATTTGCAGGCTTCCATCAAAGCCAATTCTAGAGGTTATGTATACTCCATTAAATGAAAAAGGAAACCACAGCATAGATTTTCAGGAAGCAATTAGAAATAATAGATTGTAACTTTGTTACTTATTTCAAACTTATTTTCTATGATCATTTTTATTTATCTTTTTTTTTATGGACCCCCTGCAATAGCCTCATGGAAAGGTTGGAATACCCATGGGTGAGCCCAGAGAGACCAATTTTGCACATCTTCACTGACGATCAGGGCACATCAAACCCCTGGTAGGTATAGACATACCTTCAGTACATCAATCTGCAGTGGAGATGCTGCTCCACCACTATGCGGAGTGGGGAAATGCAAGGGCTTGGTGGGTCTGGCAGAGGAACTGTACCCAGGTACATTAAGTTGTGTGAGAGTAAATGGTTGTATTTACAGCCTGTTTTTTTATTGTTGTTGTTTTCAGGAGAATCGGGGATATGCTTGGGATGCGTTCTCTTACTTAGCTCAGGACAAAGTTGATGGAGGCCAAAGCAGAAAGTGTGAAATGGAAAGGTTCACCTTCAAAGTTTGCAGACAATATCACTTGGCTTGGAGAGACTGATGAACAATTTTAGCTCAGGCTGGAAGAGCTGTAAAAAACTACAGAATCTATGGAACTTCAGATCACCAGTGATAAAAAAAAATGAAGTTATGCATGCTTCCTATAAACCAGGAAGAAATGACCTGCTGCCGTGGCAGCGTCACAGAATGCAAAACTAGATATCTAGGTAGTCAGCTGACAACAGGAGGCTCTGTAACAGAAGAAGTCGCATGTCGCATCACTCTTGCATCAATGGCATTTCAGCATCTTCTAAGGCATCTGTTTGGGAGTTAGGATGTTTGTGTGACAACGAAGATATGAATGAGCAGTGCAGTAGTAACGTCATCCCTGCTCCATGGAGCAGAAGTGCAGCTGTTAAAAGCAGCTCAGAAGAGGAAACTAAATAATTTTCAGTGTCAAAAAATATGGCCTATTCTTAATATTCATTGACTCGATTTTGTCCCAAAGGGGGAGAAAAATTAACACAGCAAGATATCTTCTTGCACCAATTGAGAATGAGACCACAACAATGATGGGCATCATGGCAGGAAGGCAAAAGAAGGAGGCATCTGAAGAGCTGAGTTTGATGGAAGTAGAACATGAGGCTGATCATAAATGAGATTGGAAGATGCTATTTTGAAGGATTTAAGAAGCCTAAATCCTCCCATACTGGCCCTTGCCCAAGGAGAAAGACTTGCAAGGGACTGGTCAAAATGGAAGCTCATTCTATGAACCACTCTGGCTACCCTCATAGGTACATGAGTCTTCTGCAGCTGTACACCATACAGGGATTCTGATGAAAAGACATAGTTAAGACATTTATATTACTCAGCTTAATGGGAAATGATTAGGAGAAATGAGTCACTGCATCCTAGTCATGCTTATGTTGTTGGTATGATACTTTCATAGAGAATGAAGATGAACCCAACATCCAATAAATGGGTGCTGTAGGGGGTGTTCCTTGTAGTAAAGGGACTTGGAAAAGGAAATTGTTACAGACTGACCATAAAAAAATGAGGCGCAGGCTTGTGAGATACTTGCAGGAAAAGGATATTTGTGCTATTGCCAGGAAACGGAGACAATGACACCAGGGAATCAACTGACTACTAGATGTCTTTGCAGCAGGGAATCAGCTAACAATGACCAATAGATGTCTTTGAAATAGCTAGATGAAAAGAACTGGGTAAAAGGAGAAGGCACAGTGTGTATAATTTAAATTTTAAGACAGGTTATTGGTGGTGGTAGTTTTAAAATGTATTGGGGAAACTGGCAATGGCTAATTCATCCGAACCAAATGAAGTCATCATCAAGACATCTTGCTGAAATTAGTGTGTTTCAGAGAGAACATCTGCAAGAAGTTATGCATAATGGCCCTTTTTTGCCAGAATTCCTCCCTGATGCATTTTCTGAACTATTTCTAAACATCATAGAAATGGAAAAACTATATTCTGCTACCTGGGCACCATTCATAAAAGTAGGATATCTATCTCTCTGATGCCTACCCCCAGAGCTATAAGCACTGCACACTTTTTAAAGTGACTTTAAGGGTCTTTATTTCTATTGTTGTGACATTATCATCCCTTAAAGCTAAACGATAATTTGTCCTCTTCTCTTTGATTGCCTTCCACATTTTTCAGATTTCCAGATGATTCTTTTCTCATCCCATCATGTCTGTCCACTTTATGCTGCAACTCACAAAAAAGTAAGTAGCTCATCTAAGTCTGTCAACTATTTTTAGTATAAATACATAATCACTGCCCAACTGCTGATATCAATTTGCCATGAAGCACCAGGTGTTCATGGGGGTAGGTGTTGGAAAATGTGCACATTCTGTTGGTTTATATTTTGGTTATATGACATATTTCTTTTACTTTATTTGGCCTGGAACCTTTATTAGTTGGGTCTGGCTTAGGCTCTTTTATTCTTTTGAGAAAAACTGTATTTATTTTGCATCAGGATCTCATACTCAAGATCCTTTTAGATCTGCAGTGACATACTGGCATCCCTGAAGTTAATGGGAAACCTCCAATTGACTTCAGTGGGGCCAGGCTTTCATACTAGAGTTCTCTTGGCATTTTCCCCTTTTTCCTATCTAATAATGGATTTGAGCTTTATTCTCACAACAGGAAACTCACTGCCTCCTGATTCTTAGGAGCCAGATCTTACAGGGCGCTGAATTCCTAACAGAAGGTCCTTGGCACCTTGCAGAATCAAACCTTGTATCAGCATTACAATACTCAAGTCAACAGGCTCTTTCTTTCTTCAGTAAATGAACTTTTTCTTTAGCTCTTAGGGCAGGTCTACACTTGACTGAAAAGTCTATCCTAGATACACAATTCCAGCTACAACAATTGCATAGCTGAAATCAGCTTATCTAGGATTGACTTATCTGGCCATCCTCACTGCGGGAGGTGGATGGGAGAAACTCCTGTTGACCATCCTTATTCCTCGCAATAATGAGGAGTACAGGGGTCCACTGGTGAGCCCTGGTAGTTTGATTTCGTGCAGCCCTATTAGGCACGAGAAATTAAACTCTGGAAGGTTGACCCTGACTAGGTCAAACTCCCAGTAAGTTGTATCAACCTCCGGTACCTGAGTTTCAGCATCTTTCAGATGAACCATGGTGTAGGTCAACTGAGATTAGAGTAATTAGTAGTAAAAAGAAGGTGTCCAACATTTTAAAGTGCTACTAGGCAGAAGAAAAAAATGTTTCTATTTAACAGCTGGTAATTCTTCAGGGAGTAGATCTTTGGCAAGCAAGGTTCAATCATACTAAAAACTACCCAACTTCAAAGTCTTCCTAAACTTTTCACTAAACAAATTAATAAAACCAGTTTCTTTCATTATTTTTCTGATTTGAAAATGGGTTTTTTAATATTCCTTCCTTAATGATGTCTGTGTGATAGTTGGAGATAAAATGAGACAGATGTACTGACCATGGTTACCAAGGGAGCAGTTTCCTTGGCAATGGCAAAGCAGTCATCAAAACAGCCAATGTTCCTTCTCTTTGTCATATGACTTGTTTTTACTGGTTTGGATGGCAGAGGCAGCTATGCAGAAACCCTCTCCTCAAATTTCCCAAAGCAAGAAAGAGATAGGTGGGGGATTATTTATGGGGTTCATATTCTAACAGGGGCTTTGGTTCAACAGCTGCTGAACTTTGGGGCTATGGGTGGTTTTGCCAACAGTCAAGATTCTAAACAAAGTGAAAAATTATCAAAAAGTAATCAACACCCCGACAGACTACAGCCAGTCAAAAAGCCTCTCTTTTTCACCCGTCTTTGGGAGTCAGAAGGAAACATGACAGCTAACTGAAGCTCTATGAACAAGTGTTGGAAATGCCCAAATTAAATGAAAAAATTCAAACAAGGTCCAATTCTGAGGAGTAATATATGCTGCAGGTAGTCCCAATTCTAACTCTATACTGCCACTTGGGGGCTGGGGGGAGAATTTGGAACCACCAAGATTAATGAAAGATCCCTGAACAGACCTGCCAGTGAAGGGTAGAAGAGCTCGAAACAGTTAGGAGAAATGTTTTCAATGTCTGGTTCATCCTCATTTTGCCTTATGTAGCATTTACTGGCAACTAATGCTCTCCTGGGAAAGCTGAGTCCTTTGTTATGTCCCCACCCCTGGCAAATCATAATTCAGGAGGTAGACCCTGCTCTGTACTTTGCAAGTGAATGCCACTGTGGCCTTTCATTGTAATCAATGGGATCATATAAGACGTCTGGTCCATACACATTGATCCCAGCGAGGATGAGTGTTTAAAAATCAAATATTGCTCTTCTATGTCTATGCTAATGATCCCTGATTAAGTTAGTCTGTATTAAAACAATATCCAATTTTCAAACTGCAGGAATTTTCTGTGAAACCACCCTGCAATGAGGGTGAAAAAATAGCCTTAAAAATCATCTTCAAAGCCAGACACTTATTTGGAAAGTGGCACTGGTGTAAATTAGCACCATCCATTACAGTGTCCAATAAAAGCAGAATATTTTGAAAAATATCCTTTCCTTTGGCAATGACTAATTGCTGAACATCTTTTGGGTTAGTTGCTTAATGTTGGTACACCCCATCTTGCCTTGGTCGCCATTGTGATATTCTGTTACCATGTGATTATTAAAATAGAAATGTTTGCATTTCTTGATAATTCAGCTCTGTAAAAAGAAGTAAGTATTCTTCTTTTTCAACCTGCAGTTAGACATTGCAAGTATTAATCTTCCAGCCCATCCGCTATTTACTCCCTACAACAAATATGGATGTATTTTGTTCAGGTTGACTGAAATTTAATTAGACAGTGATAAAGAGAAGGAAAAGTGCAGCATAGTTGTATGTGGGATTCTTGATTACTAAGAGTCTCTACTGATTCTGTAATACAAAGATCAGTGCCATAGGGTAGGTTATGGAGTACATCTGGTTTCTTCCTAAGGGCATTCATTGTACTACTATAATGGCTATGATCCAGTACTTGAGGCAAAGTTAGGAGAGTTTCTTTGTCTTTGTTTACAAACACTTCTAGCTGGAATCTGACAATCTGGACAGGGAGACTCATCATAAGCTGAAAGTACAGCATTAGGTACAAGTAAAACAAGTGTTGGCCTTTGTTATGTGACACATATGCCCTTGCTTAGAGCACCATTGCAAGGAGGGAGGAAGAAAGGGTAAGAAGCATAATGCCATCCATGAATGCTGAAGGCAAATCTGTCTCTTTAGCTTCATTACTCGTAGGGAGCATGAAAGTAAGTGTGTTTTCTCCAGATTTCTCTGTTCCTGTGTGAGGCAATTTCCCGTGCCCAGAATTTCATTGTTCTGCAAAATTACAGGGGGTGGATACTTTCTGTATCAAATAATGGGGATAAAAATACAAGGTAATTTTATTCAAACAGCATGTAGGGAGAGGAAAGAGTGCCAATCTATGGGCTTGTCTATACTGAGAGGAAAATTGACCCAGTGAAGACATAGCAGAGTTGATCTCACTGGGGTCAGCAATCAACCCCTGTACTCCATGGAGTAAGAGAGCTAGATGCGAGCGAATAGAGGCTGGGTCTTCACTAGGAAATAAATCAATTCCGATATGTTGATTGTAGCTAAGCCAATGCCGTACCTAGAACTGCATATCTGAAACTGACTTATTCCCCTAGTATAGACTTATGTGGTGAAATGTTGCCTCTCTATGGAGGAGACTTAGGCTACGTCTACACGTGCACCCAACTTCGAAATAGCTTATTTCGATGTTGCGACATCGAAATAGGCTATTTCGATGAATAACGTCTACACGTCCTCCAGGGCTGGCAACGTCGATGTTCAACTTCGACGTTGCTCAGCCCAACATCGAAATAGGCACAGCGAGGGAACGTCTACACGCCAAAGTAGCACACATCGAAATAAGGGAGCCAGGCACAGCTGCAGACAGGGTCACGGGGCGGACTCAACAGCAAGTCGCTCCCTTAAAGGGCCCCTCTCAGACACACTTTCATTAAACAGTGCAAGATACACAGAGCCAACAACTAGTTGCAGACCCTGTATATGCAGCACGGACCCCCAGCTGCAGCAGCAGCAGCCAGAAGCCCTGGGCTAAGGGCTGCTGCCCACGGTGACCACAGAGCCCCGCAAGGGCTGGAGAGAGAGTATCTCTCAACCCCCCAGCTGATGGCCGCCATGGAGGACCCCTCTATTTCGATGTTGCGGGACGCGGATCGTCTACACTGTCCCTACTTCGACGTTGAACGTCGAAGTAGGGCGCTATTCCCATCCGCTCATGGGGTTAGCGACTTCGACGTCTCGCCGCCTAACGTCGATTTCAACTTCGAAATAGCGCCCAACACGTGTAGACGTGACGGGCGCTATTTCGAAGTTACTGCCGCTACTTCGAAGTAGCGTGCACGTGTAGACGCAGCCTTAGTGTGAGAGAAAGTTATCGAGAAAAACATATGCATAAAGACTATACGTAGTCCTCCACACAGTCTTCTTGGGGATTTAGGTGATGCAGCTGGAGGGCAAGAGGACAAGCAGGACGTGTGTGGATGTAGCTAATCATGGATGAGGATAAGGGATCAGGTTAATCAAGATTTTAGACTAATGTTCCTTGAATGAGAAAGGAGCTTACAGTTTGAAGCTATGGGCACACACAGTATGGGAAAGAGGCTTGCCAGAGTTCTAGGCAATATACAGCACCCAGGGCAACATAAATAAAAGCCAAGAGCACCCACAGAGAAGTGTACCCAAGCCCACCCCATGATCATGTAACCCCTCTTGTTCACTCGCTCAGTGTGAGGTTATTCGGCATGGGGGAAGCCTTGTGATTTCTTACACAACTGGAGGAGACCAGGCCTGAGGCTCCTTGTTGTGCTCTGCATTGTGTATTGATGTGTGTGTACCTCAGACCAGACCCACTTACCAGGAACAGACTTTGTTCTATAAAAAAACCACAAAACAGGGTCACAGTTCAGCAGCCCCACTCCTTCGCCCTCTGCCTGCATGTTGCTTCAGCTTAGTCTCTGCTGAAACCCTGCTGGGGGGCAGAGGCCACATCGTAGCAGGAACCAGGAAGATCTCCCAACATGCCACAGTTTGTAGTCCACAAACAACAGGTCTGCTGCTGAAGCACTCTGGCCCTTGGGCTGCAATCATCAACAGGAAAAGATAGATGCCAGCTGATATAGTACATGTATCATGGAGTCCTTAATAGAACAGCAGGAAGCATAGCACTTACAGGGCCAAAAATAAGCAGAGAACTCAGGATGGTCTCCCGGCAGGACCCCTTTCGATTGTTTTTCAACCCTGATTCAAAAAGTCACTTAAGCACATCTTTAAATCCATCTCTATTTAACTAACCCCTGTTAAAGCCACATTTAAGTCAGTGCTACTTGTGTGTGCTTACATTTTTTTGCTGAATTGGTGCCTCACTGCATAACCAAAATGTAACTGTGCCACTCCCTCAGACAGCTCCAGGATTAGACATTAACAACTGGAAGTGTAAATGAATGATAATGTGAAGCTGAAGTAGAAGCAAAGTTGGCCTTCTCCAAAAGGAAAATTGAGGTCAGTTGTACTCGTAATGATGAATTTTAGGTAAGAAGTCTGAACGGCATAAAAATAGGTAAATAATCCTGATACAATCACCACACTATCACCACCACCACCCTACACACACACACTACACTCAACAGGGAGTTTTACGATTGACTTTAATGAGGCCTGGATTTTACCATATGTACGAGGCAGCCTAAAGCTTTTGATTTGGGATTCCTGGCCCATAGGCACAAGGAGTATTTTGCACTCAGCTTTAAGCAGCATTAACATACCAAAAGAATCATCAAACAAGCCTTCCCATTCCCACGCTACATATTGTGTATGTGCCCTCAGTAAATCAACCTCAATATTGGAAAGTGTCTTAGGAAAAAAAAGTGACTCACTCGTATCTGAAAACTTTTGTGACTCAGTACGGTTACCTACTGTTTTGGAGATAATGGCTACATCTACACTAGCACCCCCCTTTCAAAAGGGGGATGCTAATGAGACACTTTGGGATATGCTAATGAGACACTTCCATGAATATTCAGCACCTTATTAGCATAATGGTGGCCATGGCACTTCGAAAGTGCTGCTTTCGATCACGCGCAGCTCGTCTGCTCGGGGTCCTTTTCGAAAGGACCCCACACACTTCAAAATCCCTTTATTCGTATTTGGTTACAAGAATTAGGGGATTTTGAAGTGTGCAGGGGCATTTTGAAAAGAACCCTGGGTAGATGAGCTGTGCACAATTGAAAGCAGCACTTTCGAAGTATCATGGCAGTCATTTTGCTAATGAGACACTGCATATTCATTGCAGTGCCTCATTAGCATATCCCAAAGTGTCTCATTCGCATCCCCCTTTCAAAAGGGTGGGGGGCTAGTGTAGACATAGCCAATGTGTCTAAAGGACATCTATCTATATATTTAAGGTACACTTTGTAAAATAATGCATATTATTTATTATTGTTAGCGACTTATTTGTATAATTCAATCATAGCTTTGATTTTCAGATTATCCTATGAGAAATACTTACTTGTTGACATGCCATAGCAATATATAGCCTCATTAATTTTGTTAATTTAAAAATTAAGTCAGTTGAAACATTGAAGAGTTCAAGTTTGCAAGTTTCTGGTGATTTGGCAATATGGTTTGCATTAAAAACAATGGGAGTCACACAGCCAAATCACCGTCCATTGCTTCAAGACGTGTCAACATAAGGAGTATAAATCAGCCCATGTGCATTGCCTGGAATGATTTTTTCCAGTAAATGTTTGGTGAGGCCTTCTAGTACTCAGTGCTCATGGTTTGGCCACTCCTAGCTATACACTCTTGCACCTTTCCCCATGTCTGTCTAGACAACAATGTCACAAAGGAACTAGTCAAAGGGAACATATGCCAGTGTTCTGCAGCCCACGCTGTGCTCCCATAAACTATACCATCTGATTCAAAGTATTGTTACTGATTTCTGAAGGCCTCACTGGACTCAGCCCTTATCATATCAATTAATGACATGCCCCAAGGAACCTTCCAGAAGGCAGACTTGAAGGAACAGAGGTCTTCTCAACTACTGGTCCAAGCTACTGGCACGCACAACCTCTCAAGACACCAGAAAGCTTCCCATTCAGGTCTGTCTGCATGACACATCTGCTCAGCATGACGCTGCTAACAAGAACAGCTTTACAGCACAGCAAAAAACGACACCACTCATATGACGTCAAGCCAGGAGCAAGACTTGCCTTCATGATGATAATCAGTGGCCCACAAGTGAAGCAGAGAACTGAACTAACCACTACCAGGCATTACTTACAACCTTTTGAAGCTCTGTGTAGCAATTCAACAAGGTTCACTGCAGAACGGAGGCATCTGCTTCATAGCAAAGATGAAAGCTCATTTCCCATTATCAGGGCTTTTTTTCTGGTGGTACACACCAGCACCTTTTTTCTTGATGTCATTATTTTGGAAGCCAGCCAGGCATCTCTGAGATGCTCGTGGCTTTTAAAGGAGTCATTTGTGGCTCCCGCAGCTGCTTCCAGCTTCATGCCAGCCATGCCGAAAGAGTAAAGATGTGATTTAATTGGTTTAACATCTGGCAGGAGGGATCTGGCTGTTAAATCAGCTAAATCAAGTCCTACTCTTTCAGCATGGCTGGGCGCCAGGAGCTGCCTCTGGCACACTGTATGTGGAAGGAGCTGGAGTTCTGGGGGTGAGGGTGCAGCTGCAGTGAAAAGGAGATGGTGGCAGGTGAAGGAGCAATGGGTGGGGGGATGGGGTGGCAGCATGTGGAACTCCTGGGTAAGGTAAGTGAATCCTAGGTTTCCAGGGGTGGTTTGGGG